>NC_140594.1:386440846-396440846 GCF_964204655.1 Triturus cristatus
GCATGCTCCGCCACCCGCGGTAGTGATAGATATATGTGTATTGCCAAATGGCGGTTGGCAAGCTCCGCCACTCAAATCACAGTCACTGGCACCAATGTACACCAATGTATGGCAGCCATACTGCGGTAGCGACCGCCTGCCCCCTCTGGTGTATCACTGCCAATGGCAAAGCCACACTCGCGGTAGAGATAGATATATGTGTATTGCCAAATGGTGATTGGCATGCTCCACCACCCAAATCACGGTCACTGCCACAAATGTATGGCAGCCATACCGCGGTAGCAACCGCCTGGCCCCTGCGGTGTGTCACCGCCAATGCCCAAGCCCTTACAGCCAATGGGAACCGAATCGTGGTAGCCTAATGCAATTTTGAAAAATCGCGGTAGGCGTGCTCCGCCACCGTGGGGCCGGTCATTAGATGTAAATGAAAGATGCACGACTGCGGTAGCAACCGCCTGGCCCCTGCCGCCAATGCCCAAGCCCTTACAGCCAATGAGAACCGCAATCGCGGTAGGCTAATGCAATTTTGAAAATCGCTGTAGGCGGACTCCGCCACCGCGGAGCTGGTCATTGGATGCATTTGAAAAAAAGCTGACCTGGAACACCAATTGCAGCAGCTCAGAACCACTGAAACTACCCCAGGGGGCTATATATCTGTGGGAGAGAGCCTCACATTTCTACTGCTTCCAGAACCTGCTGCCTGACACCCCTCACCACCAACTGCTGCTGCTCCTGTCTCCATAGCCTGCTGCCTGACACCCCTCCCCACCAACTACTGCTGCTCCTGTCTCCTGGACCCAGTGATGGCGAGGACTGGGAAGATCAGGGCCTGTCCCTTCACCACCGAGGAGCTGGAGGTCCTGGTGGACAAGGTGCTCACACAGTATGGGAGGCTATATGGTGCTCCAGATGTCATGGTAAATGTTTCAGAGTGGAAGTGAGAGTGCAGGGAGTGCACACATGAAGTTGATCTGCTGCAGTATGTGCCTGAGAGAGTGGGTTTGCGTCATACACTGCCTAGCATGCTGTCTCCAGGGGAAGGGGCGTGTAGCCTATTTCACACGTTTCCCTGCCTGCACATCAAAATTGGAGGGACATGTATTGTTTTGTCAGCCATACAGTGACGCAGCAAGTTAGTTATGCAGGAGTCAGGACAGAAATTGCCTGTGTGAATGGATGTGTGGGTCCCTGATGTTCTTCACAGGCTCATCTGTAGCCTTACCAAGGGTTTGCGCCCAGAGGGTATTGATGGAAGTGTGTCTGACTCAAAATTGACATCATGTATAGGTCAGCACTATGCTCAGGACTTAAATGCCAGAGGATGACACTCTTGGTGGTAATTCACCTATGACACAGCAGATTGTTGCACTTTTGTACAGAGCCCCCTTCATTTCCACCAGCATGTGTACTGACTTGCATGTGTAGGCACTGTTTATGCTCTCAAGTTGTCCCTTCATGTGACATTTCTGATGCCCCGCGTTGGACCTCAGTGTGAGCCCACCTGGCACAATCACTGCCCAATCTGACCAGGACACATTACTGAATGTACAGAGTGAAACATATGGGCTGTCTGCTAGACTATCCAATAAAGAGCGATCTCAGACCTGTAGATTGCACACGACAGGCCTTGTGAGAAGGGTGTGAGATTGTGAGATCATGTCCCTAAATGTGACCTCCATGACACAGTGAGGCATTCACAGGGCAGGGACATTGCGGGCAGCGCAGTGTTGGACACAGTGAGTCTGCCCCCAAACATAATTTCCAATGTAATGTATGTCTTGCTCACCCACAAACTGGATAGTAGATGTGGGCACCCTACACATAGCTTTCTGTGCTGGCATCCTGCATGTGTATGAGATGGGCAGGTACTGTGTCTACCCTCATACCTGCATGCATTTTCGTATGATTCTCTCATGCTAATGTACTATGTGAGATGCTGTATTGTCTCTGCTAGACATATCTGTGAAGTAGTGCTGAGTTAGTATCATGCTCCTGTACTGGGAGATAGTGGTACATAACCCTGTGTCACTGATTATTCCCCCTCTTGTCTCCCATGCCTGCAGCTCAAAGTCCACCAGTGTAAGGCTGTGTGGAGGGCCATTACACGCAAGGTGCAGGCTCTGGGTGTTTCCAACCGATGGCACACATACTGTCACATGAGGTGGGATGACATCTGTCGGCTGAGCAAAAACGTGGCAGAGATGACGCTGGGACTCCTCCCTCGGACTGGAAGGTTGGCGCGCAGGAGCATGACACCACTAATGGCCCGCATCTTAGCTGTGACACAGCCTGATCTGGATGCACATTTGAAGGACCATCAGCAGCAAGCTGGGGGTCAGTATTCTGGGAAGGGTGACTTTGGTTGTGAGTGGCTGCATGTGTTCCAGGCCTGGGCCAGTGCTGGGCTCTGTGATGTTGCTAGTGTGATGCAATGGCTTGTAAGTGGCCTCTGTGTGGGGTGCAGCTGTCATGCATTTTCCCTACCCGTACTTTCTCATGTCATTGGAGTAATGGCCCTTGACATTGCATTCTGAGTTGTGGCCTTCTGGCATCGTCTGCATTGGGGTAGTCAGGGACATCCCATGGAAGGGACCGGCAGTGTGCATTATCTGAGTGTGCTTTCATCAATGTGTGCATTGCCTGACGTCAGAATTGTGAGAACTACACATCTGAGACCAATGTGCAACTGTAGTTGTGCCCCAAAGTACGACATGGTGGATGGCATGAGCTCATGGCCATTGTGGACTGATATGTTGGAGTCTGTATCTGTGTTGTCCCCTTCTGCTGCCTCCAGATGTGACTGTGGCAACATGTTGGGAGGTATGTCTTTCCCCCCCTCAGGGCCCTAGGTGTGCTCAGAGGGATCTGTGTGTCTGGTTACACGGAGCCACCGTCAGGCTATTTGGCTGTGTGGACATCACATGGGTCACGTATGCCAGGTTTGCATGATGACACGCAAAAATCAAGTTTTCAATTGAGGTTGCACAGTGTTACTGCACAGGGTGGTGTGCAACATGGGGATATCATAATCTTGTTTCGTGCTTTGCTTGCATATGATGGTTGTGTTAATGCCACAGAACTGACCCTACGTCTCTGTCTCTTGCAGCATCTACCATGGCCACAGAAGGACAGGGTACTGACACCAATGGTGAGGCATCAAGCACGACTGCTACACACGAGCACACTGTCACTGATGTGACCAGCATCTCAGAGGGGGACAGGAGTCTGCTTGAGGAATCACAGCCAGAGACACCAACCTCAATGTCATCTGACGCCAGCGGCGACACATCTATGTTGGCAGGCACAGGGAGCGGGAACTCTGCCTCCTCTTCTACCACACAGCGTCCAGTGCCCAACCTCCCAGCTACTTCCACTAGTGCTGCCCATGTTCGCACCAATAAGAAGGGAAGAATGTCCTTCACCCCAGGCACCGATACCCCTGCCCCTGTCTCCCCTGCTGCCATCAGTGTTGTGTCTGTGGATCTTTTGCGCCAGCTGTGTGTGGACCAGACAACTCTCATCAACGCCTTCCTAGACCACGACAAAAAGTTGGCACAGGTAGTTGCTTTCATGGAGGGAATTCATTCAGACGTGGGTGGGCTACACCGGACTGTCCAGTCTTTGTCCTCCGCAGTGACGGCAGCCATTCAGCTGGCACAGTCTCAGAGTCCAGCTCCAGTCCCTTTGGCCACCCCCTGCCAGTGGCTACATCTGACAATAGTGACCACACACCACAGACCTCAGGCTCAAGATACAGCACACGCAGCACACAACAGCAGCAGCTCAAGCAGGCCAGAGCGCAGACACCATCCCCCCAAAAAACCAAAGCAACCCCAGAGCGCAAAGGAAAAAGCCCTTCATGGGACACTCAGGGGCATAAAGCCAAGAAGCAGGCCTCAGGCTCACATGCCTCAGAGGCATCCCCAGCCAAGGACTCTCCTGTCCCAAAAGCGTCTCGCAAAGAAAAGCAGTCTGTTCCTGTTCCTGATGTGAAGCTGGTGCCAGCTAAGGGTCCACAGAAAAAGCCCGCTAAGGCAGATTCCCCCACAACCTCAACTCCCATCCAGAGCCCTGTGAAGCAGGGGAAGGTGGTAAGTGTAGGGGGTTCACCGGGTCAACAGGTGATGGGGGAGAAAATACAAGGCCAGGCCAAGCGTACCTCCAGATTCAGCAGGTCCCCAGAGGGAGGGCCACCGGCTGCACCTGGTGCAGCTTTGGTGGAGAGTGTGCCTGTTGTGGCCGCAACACCTACCACTCCTCCCAAGAACAAACCTCCATTTAGACTCCCCAAGAAATGGAAAGGCACCCTTCTACATTCTCCCTCCCACACTGTGTCTCATAGCAGCATGACTCCACCTCCATGTGCCACCACACCACCTGGTCCAAGCAGCCCTCCGGCTTCCAAAGCCACTGATGCCTCTACGTCAGCTGGTCCTCTCTCTCCCAGGTCCAGTCCTCCAACTGGCCCCGACACTCAGCCACTTCCCAGTCCGACTGACAGCCAAGTCTGAGTCAAAGTCCCCCTCACACACCTGCCTTTCCCACAGCAGTGCCTGGACTGCCAATTGTTATCCCCCTGACTGTGTTTCTGACCATGGCAGTGTACAGTCTAACCAATTCCCTCTGCAGGATCTAATGCACACATGTGCCTTCTCTGCACTTTGTACTGGCCACTGGCCTTGATGTTCATTGCTGTGTTTTCCTATTCCCTGTGCAGCTTCTCATGTACCTACTCTGCACTTTGTACTGGCCACTGGCCTTGCCGTTCATTGCTGTGTTTGCCCACTCCCTGTGCAGCTTCTCATGTACCTACTCTGCACTGTGGACTGGCCACTGGCCTTGATGTTCATTGCTGTGTATGCCCATTTCCTGTGCAGCTTCTCATGTACCTACTCTGCACTTTGGACTGGCCACTGGCCTTGCTGTGTTTGCCCATTCCCTGTGCAGCTTCTCATGTACCTACTCTGCATTTTGGACTGGCCACTGGCCTTGATGTTCAATGCTGTGTTTGCCCATTCCCTGTGAAGCTTCTCATGTATCTACTCTGCATTTTGGACTGGCCACTGGCCTTGATGTTCATTGCTGTGTTTGCCCATTGCGTGAGCAGTGCAACTTCTCATGTACCTACTCTGCACTCTGTACTGGCCACTGGCCTTGATGTTCATTGCTGTGTTTGCCCATTCCCTGTGCAGCTTCTCATGTACCTACTCTGCACTTTGGACTGGCCACTGGCCTTGCTGTGTTTGCCCATTCCCTTGTGCAGCTTCTCATGTACCGACTCTGCACTTTGTACTGGCCACTGGCCTTGATGTTTATTGCTGTGTTTGCCAATTCCCTGTGCAGGATCTCATGTACCTACTTTGCACTTTGTACTGGCCACTGATCTTGCTCTTGTCTACTTTTGAAGCCTATCTGTGTAATATGTGAATAAAGACAGTTACCCCTGTTGTCTACTTTGTCAGTGTCTTTGCTAAATAAAGGGTTTTATGTGTGGGTATGCTTTAATGTGACACATGCTCTGTATGCCACTTTAACATTGCCAATGGCTGTTCTAACTTTTTCAGGGTTTTGCAGAGGTGATAGGCACTTCAGTTCTTATTGACTCAGGGGCTTGGGGGTGCAATGGTGGTTGTTTGTGATGAGCTACTGTTATCCTAATCAATCTATGGTGATGTTAGCTAAATTGTACACATGGCATGTTTGGATGCACTGCCAGCACAGAGTGGGATTCTATCCACAGTATTGCAGGCAGGCTGGCCAGGGTCCATCATGTCTGTGTGATCTTTCTTGATGTGTGACCAGCAGTGGTGGTGTATGGTCATCTTGTGATGGACAGTCATCACAGTCACATGGGTAGATTTCAATGTATGCACTTGTGTGGTCATGAAGTGTGCCGTGTGAAGGGGGTGACTTTGTCAGTAGTGTTGATGTATGTGTGCCCCTGAGATGGAAACTGCACACATATGTCAACCTGGATTTGAGTGCCTGCTAATTGGATTAGTCAGCCCTGAGCTTGTGATTGTGTGCACATGTGGGAGTTGTAGGTTGTGCACTGTGCGGTGTGTTGGTGTGTCCTTGCACTTCTGGGGGACACCTACTTGTTGTTGGTGGCAATTGTGAGTATGCAGAGTGTATGACTGGCAAGTCTGTGTTGTGTTTTGTTGATCAGCCATGTGTCTTGTTACTGTTTGTGCTCACTGTGCAGACCTGCTCAGCCACACTGACATTGTGAGCGTGTTTTCTCATTCATTGCTGTCACTTGAGGCATTTTGTGCTACAGTATGGCATGCGGGATGTGGAGTTATAACATCCCCTATCTGTGCTTCTGATGCCTACCCATTGTGAGTGAGCACTCCATCTATTTGTGTATGGTGCACTCCATACATGCCCACTACTGATGTACACAACACTTCACTCTCATGTCAGCTGTCCCCTTGGGTTGCAAGTGTGTGTGCCTCCCCGCCACTTTATTTGTTACACTATGCTTTGTGGTGCTGATCTGTGCACATGACCAATGTGCCACTCAGGACCGTTTCCCAATTGGTTATATGTGATTTTCTTGTACTGTTTTGCAGTCATGGGTGCTCATATGCAGTTCAGCTGTTTGTGCTGCACCGTCCTCTGGTCATGTTGTTTTCACCTGGGTGTCCCAGACTTGTGCATCTGTGGTTGATGGGTGAGCTGTATGTGTGTTTGCTGAGGTACTTCTTCCCTTCCTGAGTGTGATGTTGTCTGTGTGCTATTATAATTTGTGTTGTGAGGGTTCATGGTGTGACACTCATTTCTGTGTGGAACTGGTATATTTGGTGTGCACACACTGCTTGTTGTGCATGCAGTGCTGTGAGTGTATGTTGCCATGTAATTGCCTGGTGTGCATCCCCTGATGCACAGCTGTGTTTGCAATGTGATGGATTGGCATGTGTATCTGTTGTGTGTTTGATGTGGATGCGTGCAGTGTTTGGCCTGTGTTGTGTCTTTGAGCTGACAGATGCTCTGTGTGTGATGTTCTATTTGCATGTCATTGTGTGTGATTTGTTTGTGCATTGTGATACATTCAGATGTGTGTTGCGGAGTGTAGTGTGCATTACTTGTGTGTCTGTCACATGCACTTAGGGCTATTCTTGTTCCTGGGCTTGTTTTGAGTGCACTTTGGTGTTTTCTCTTCTTATATTTGACCTGTCACCTGTCAGGATTGTGCATGTGCAAGCATGTGGTACACTATGACATCATGTTGACTTGATGGGTGGTGTGGTATGTCTGTCTGTGTTTTATTATTGGCCCATTGATCCCAGTTTGTGTCCATGATTGTTTTGAGATGATGCACTTCTTGTCTGTGTTGGGGTATGTTGTCTGTGCATTGTTCCTGAGTGATGATGTTGTGTACTCCTGTTCTGTCTGGGCTCCCATTTCATTTCCACTGTTTTACTGCACAGGCCAGGGCTTGTTGTACTTCTGTGTATGTTGTTAGTGAGTTTTGTGTTTGGCTGTTGTTTTTGTGCAAGCATTGGTTCAGGCATCCGTGAGTGTGTGTCTGTGATGTTGGTGGATGACCCCCAGGGAGTGTGATGGTTTGTCAGTGTATTCACAGGACATTATTGGCACCATTCTGTGTGTTTGACACTGGTGTTGAGTGTTGCAGGTGTGAGGTGGGTGGGGGAGGGGTATGTGTGAAGGATCCAACTTGTGTTTGACAGTCATGGAGTGTGACAATGGGCCCGGTGTGTTGTGCTGATGACATACACATGTCAAGTTATTGGATACAGATGTGTGGCTGATCACTGTTTGACTTCAGAGACTTCCTATCATCCCTGTGCCTATGAATGGGTTGCTTTGCTGTCTCCCTGAGTTGCTGCACAGAGGTGACTGTGGTTTAATTTCACTCACTGTGCCAGCCATTTGTGATTTGATGGGCTAAGGGTGTTGTTATATGTTCCTTCTCTTGCATGTGATGTGCACATGCTTTGTGGCTAGCTCCTTGGCTTTCCATTTGTGTCCACCTCACTTTAGCTTTGCCCATTTCTTGTCCTCCATTGCTGCTGACATCTAGTCTGTGTATGTGGCTGTGTGTCAGTGTGGGGTGTGTCTAGCTGAGTGATTGTTCATATTCATTGTGAGTGTATATTTTGTGATTGGACTCAGTTTGCTTGACATGAGTGTAGTGTGGGTGTGGTGTGAGGGTTGCCCTGGCCCTGAGCTTATGTTCCTCTGCAGCCCCACCTGCTGAGACTGTCTCCCTGGTTGTTTGGTGTGTGGTGCAGGGTGTGGGTTCACCTGGCTGGTTATTGTGCATGGGGGATCACAGGAGGGGCACATAGCATGTCCCTTAATGGGTGTGGGGGCCTAGTGTGTGGAGGGTGGAGGTTTAGCCCTATGATCTTTGTGGACTGCCCATGCTTGGCGCTGGCCCTGCCTTCTACATTGTACGCATGTTTTCCCTTGTCTTCACCGCTGCGGTGACATGACCGGGACATTGCATTGATATCGCGGTTGATGGGTGACCTGGATGCGGAGGGGTGATTTAGAGACCGGTAGGACATGGGTGGGTACACTTGTGGATGTGTTCCTGTCCCCACCAGGGTGGCTGGTGTGGACAGGAACTGTATATCAGCCCTGGAGTTGTGTGTTGTGGTTGTGTATCAGGTACAGCACCGGGAAGACGTGTAATGCTGGATCCATTGCAGTCGGGACCGGGTGGAAGGGACCGGGAATCTGGTTTTGCGCTCCGCAGTCGTGCGTCCGCCATCTCTGGTTGGGCGGTTTCTCCGCTGCAGTGTGACTGGCTGTTTGGGGCATCCTGATTTGTACGGCGGTCGGGACGACATTCCGCACAGCAGTGGGTCTCTATTGGCTCTCACCGGCGCGGTGGCGGAAGCATTTTTATGGCGGTTCACGTCACACCACGGCGGATGGGAAATGGGCTATGTTTGCCCATACTAATATGGCGGGCGTGAGAACTGCTGCTGGCGTGCGGAAAATTGCATTTTCCGCCAGCACCGCGTTGGTACCTCCGCCCGCCATCATAATGGGCCCCTAGGATGTGAACATTCCATTTTTCTTATCTGCTTAGTGGAACGTTTATCGGTGGAGTATTTGTTTTAAAGACAAGTATGGCTTCTTTTATTATATGTTCACTTCATATATATTCAGTTAACCATATTAACATAATGATGAGTGGACATTGTAGAAGTGAAGATTTGTTTCTGCGAATGCACATTCAGTGGTACAAAATTATTTGCTGTAATTTTGCTTTCATAGATTTAAATGAACTTAACTGGAGCATTACATTCCACATTTGTTTTTCCGAATACATACTCATGACAGCAAATACATTTATTCAGGTTCAGCTCTATATATTATAGATACTTAATGAAGTGGATGTCGTGCCATCTTCATGCCCACTTCTTTGTGGATGAATATTAAAAACCCTTTCAAAACGTGTATTGTAATAGCTTTGTGGAATACTGTGACACTCATGTATTATGACTTTTTCTTTCTGCACATGTCCAAATTAAAGATGAGCCTTGATCATGATAAGAGAGTGTTTGCTCAAAGTGCCAAGAGTTTTCCCAATTTTTTATGTACACGTGGCCCAAGAGCATTATTTGTCCATTTCAAATTTGAATAAATTAGATGAATACAGAACGTAGAAACTTGTGCAATTAGATGCTCTGATAAAGTCCCTGTTAAAACAAAGCTACAAAAACTTTGAAAATCCTTAATCAATGTTCAGCAAACTTCACATACGCATGTAGATTCGAGAAATCAGATTGGTGTCCTCTAGTTAAAGATTTCATTTAGAACTGTGATGTCACTGACCATGTCATGAATGATGTAATATGTGACATCATCAACAGTACATTGCAGGGGAGCGAGTTATATATAGCTCAACTAACTACAACGGCCGAATTTCTCAGGTTTTGTACGAGTGAAATGTCCAACTAACTATAACGTCCCTGAAACCTATGATTTTTTCAGTGAATTTCTATGGTTTATTAAATGCTAATATGAAACTATAACGTCCCTGAAACCTATGGTTTTGTCAGTGAATTTCAAAGGTTTTTTAAATGCTAATTTCTAACTATGCCCACAGAGGTAGGACATGTGCTGAAAGAGGAAGAAAGGTGCAGAAAGAAGCAAGAGAAATGCAGAAAGGGGCAACAGAAATCCAGAAAGAGTCCTTGTTGCAAAGTCTTCCTGTGCCACCAACTTTTTGCTGACTGGTACTGGTGGTAACTGACTCTGACTAACAAGGCCCGGAGCCAGTGCTATGCTATAAGACACTTAGAATACAGTGAAAACACCTACACACACTAGGGTACACTGTGGGTTGGGGTACCCCTGTGATTGGCATGGCCTTCCCTGTAAGGCCCTAGTATATAATAGGGTCGGGGATTAAAACTACCTCTAAGTCAGAGGTGCAGAAAGATGCTTCTTTAAGTAGTAGTCACGTTTGCAGAGTGGTGGAGAAAGGGTGTGACCTGTGACCAGTGCTCATGAATTCCGCTGTGTAGAACTTACAGGAAGTAACAACAGGGCTTCTTGGCCCCCAAAGTCCCTCAGGAGAAAATTGGACTTCATCCCCCATCCCGTAGCCTGCCAGGAGGCGTGTTTGCAGAGTGGTAGAGAAAAAGTGGCATGGCCTCCGAAGACGTCTTAGTAATCGCACTGTGTGGAACTTACTGGAGGTTATAAGAGGGGTAGTTGGCCACCAAGAACATCCCTGGGGGGAACTACACCTCCTATTACCTCAAGTAAGTCCTACACAGCAGGATTGCTAAATTCTTATAGCCGGCCACGCCCCCTTTGCCCACCACTGTGCAAACGTGCTCCCTGGCGTGCTCTTGGATGGGAATTGAAGTCCCCTTTGCTGCTGGGGGTCCTTTAGGGTCCAACTAGCCTACCTGTTACGTCCAGTAAGCCCCACACAGTGGGATTGCTGAGAGGTGGACACAGGTCACGCCCCCTGTCTCCAGCACTCTGCAGACACACCTCCTGGCGCGTTCTGGGTTTGGGGATTAAGTCCCCTTGAATCCTGAGGGTCCCTGGGGGCCAACTAGCCCACAAGGTATCTCCAGTAAGCGCCACAGAGCTGCATTGCAGAGAGGTGGTCCGAGGCCATGCCCCTTTTTACACCACTCTGCAAACGTGGCTCCTCGGAGGTGGGGGGGCCTGCGAGACCCACCCACTAATCAAGAGAGCCCCGGCGAGGTGGAGGTCCCCGAGGCTTGGGGGGGCCCGCGAGGCCCCCCGCCCATATTATATAAAAGCCCCGGATAGGTGGCGGTACCCGGGGCATCATGCATGGGGGGTTGGGACCCCCATGCATTTATTATTGAAGCTCCAGGAAGGTGGCGGTCGACGGGGCTGCGAGGGGCACGAGCCCCTCGCACACTATTTGCTAAGCCCCGGGGAGGTGGCGGGCTCCCGCAAATTAATTACGCATTGCCCCCGGGACCTGGCCCACCCGGGGGCATAAGTACAAGGAAGCACGGGAGCCCGCGCTTCGTTTTTTTTTATTTTCCTGGCTGGATTCGCGAACCCATCGCGAATTTGGTGTTTAAAAAAAGACAATGCTTTTTTTGGCCCTGGGGGTCACTGTGGGACCCCTGAGCAGGCCTAGGGGGTCAGGGTGTTTCTACCCTGCCCCCTTTTCTTGTTTTTCATCCTTTTTCCCACTACTTTCTTGTGACTCGGTTACTGAGTCACAAGATGGCTGCCAACACTTCCTGGTTTGGAGTGTTGACAGACAATCAGAGTGAAGCTCATGCCCGGGAGGGTACGCGACTCCTCCTCGGTGCTCAGATAACGAAAGTTTTCTTTTTTTAATTTCTCAGGCACTACTGAATGGATTTACAACATTTCTTTTAAAAAAGGTCGCTTTCTGAACCAAGAGCTACTTTTTGCCAAATTTGGTATAATTCCGTTCAGCAGTTTGGGCTGTAGCCTGTTCCAATTTTTCCTAAGTAAATTAACATGAGGAAAACGCGTTTTGGGACCCCCTTTTTTCTCGGCCCCGCTTGACGAATCACCCCGAAACTTTAAAGACAGGAGCTGACCGCAGCGCCCAGTTAGTTTTGAAAATTTCGCGAGATTCATCAAACGGCGCCCAAGATATTGGCAAAAGAAAAAACGCTTTTCCAATGGAAACTAGGTCCTAACTATAACTACCTATATATATATTCACTTAAAAAAACCATAGGTTTCACACATGTTAAGGTTAGTTGGGCATTTCCCTCGTAAAAAACCAATGAAATTCCCCGTTATAGTTAGTGCAGGCAACTATAACTCACGCAACCGCAATCCGCTGCTGATGACGTCAGATATTACATCACTGTATTTAGACACTTATTTACCCATGTCTTCTTCCATTCATCTTTAGCTATACATATATTTCATTTTTTTTTTTTCAGAAAGACACATATGTCATCAGTGATGTAATAACAATGCAAGGAGAGGGACAAGGCAGATGGGCTTCTTTAATGAGGTCCAGTGTACAAGCCCCAATAATCAAGAACAAAAAAGGGTACAAAGTTCCTCTGGTGCATAGAAGAAGGTGTCTAGTCATGAAGCTCTACTCTATTGATCTATAGAGTAGAGCTTCATGACTAGACACCTTCTCTAGTACACTAGCCACTCTACACCAGTTTTAATCGGGTAGTTTACCTTCCGAATAAATTACTGATAAGGACTAACTGACCCTTTTTAACCTCACTATTTCACACATCTACACACTTTAGGCCCCCTTACCCCCATGCACCAACCGGCAGGAACAGAAGATCCCCGATAAAGAGCCCCGGTTCGGGTGCCCGTCAAGGATTGCAGCGCCGCCTTGACGAGGGGCAGAGCTCATATGATGAAGCATGACACCCAGCTTGCTGGGTGTGTGAGAGCTCTAGTTCAAACCAAGGGAATTTCCCAAGTTACTACTAGGCCTTTCTTTTTGATGGCATCCACGTCCTGAACTAACTCTTCTATGCACCAGAGGAACTTTGTACCCTTTTTTGTTCTTGATCAGTGATGTAATATCTGACGTCATCAGCAGCGGATTGCGGTTGCGTGAGTTATAGTTGCCTGCACTAACTATAACGGGGAATTTCATTGGTTTTTTACGAGGGAAATGCCCAGCTAACTATAACATGTGTGAAACCTATGGTTTTTTAAGTGAATTTGCAAGGTTTTTTAAATGCTAATTCCTAACTATAACGTGTGTGAAACCTATGGTTTTTTCAGTGAATTTGTACGTTTTTTTAAATGCTAAGTTATGTATTTATTAATATATTTTTTTAAACAAAACTTTTTCTCGGCGCGCGCACGGTGCGCTTCGCGCACGGTGCGCCCACTTTACACAGTTCGTGCCGTGCGCACACGGTGCGCTTCGCGCACCGTGCGCACACAGTGGGCTCGCGGTGCGCTTCGCGCACCTCGCGCCCACTTTTCGCAGTTAGTGCCGTGCACGCGTGGTGGGCACGGAGCGCTTCGCCCCCAAGGGCCAAATACATTTTTTTTTTAAAAAAAAAATCATGGAGTGCGCGCACGCTGCGCGAACTTCGCAGAATTTTTTCCGTTTGGGTGGTGCGCGCAAGGTGCGCGCACTCGGCGATTTTTCGAAAAAAAAATAAAACAAATGTTTGCCCTTGGGGGTCCTTCTGGGACCCCCTGACCACGGCTAGGGGGTCAGGAACTGTCCACACTGCCCCCTTTTCACGTTCTCCACATTTGTTTTTCACCCCCTCAGAGTGCGAGAGACAAAATGGCGGCCGACACTTCCTGGTTTCGACCAATTTGAATGTTTACTAAGATCTAACAACCAATCAGAATTGCGCTCGCGCACGGCAAGGTGCGCGCACCCAGCGCGCACGCTGCGCGCGTACAGATATATATATTGATTTAAATGCTATTTTCTCTGGAAATACTGAGCAGATTTACACCAAACCTGCAAAAGGCACTTCATGGACCTTATGGCTACCTCTCTGCCAAATTTCACGTAATTCTGTTCAGCCGTTCGGGCTGTAGCTGCGACTAAAGTCCCTATGGAAAAATCCATGGGGAAAACGCCTTTTGGGACCCCCCCTTTTTCTTGGCCCCCGCTTGACGAATCACCCCGAGACTTTTAGGGTAGGAGCGGAGCGGAGCGCCCCATTAGTTTTGAAAATTTCGCGAGGATTCGTCAATAGAATTTTGAGATTTCCTATGGAAACTCGGTCCTAACTATAACTATCTACTGGCGACCGCCAGTAGATAATATATATATATATATATATATATATATATATATATATCTCCTCTCACAAAGTCCGGTAATACAGGGCTCAGACTTGCGGCGGTCCTGAACGGATCCCGGATATCCTTTTAATTACCTCAGTTATGCCTTGTTGAAAAAAATATAATTCAGGACACTCCGCAGTGTTCAAATACTGTTTATTGCAGATATGATAGCCTCGGACCGACGCGTTTTGCCTTAATATCTTTTTCACGGAACGCGTCGGTCGGAGCCTATCGTGTCTGCAATAAACAGTATTTGAGCACTGCGGAGTGTCCTGAATTTCATTCTTTTCAACAAGGAATAACTGAGGTACATATATTTAATAAAACAAAGACCCTCGATTCGGAGACGCACTTGGCATCGGATTTTGTGAAGGGATACAGGCATTTGTTCCTTGGATATTTTCTTCAGCTTAATGCGTTTCGGAGCGCCATGCTCCTTGGTCACAGGCATAACAGTCTCGGCGCAGTTTACACATAAAGCACTCTACCAGCATTATATTTATTCAGCCCTTAATTGGCAACAGGTAAGTTCAGTTTAGTACTGAGTGCTGGGATTTGAAGTCTGCCATTTTTTTCTCTTTCCATGAGTTTTACGATGCCTTTAGTAATTGCTCCCTCATAGTAGTACCTGTTGCCTACTAAAGGATTTAATAAATTACATGCTGGTTTGAAAGGTCCTTTCATTTTTCTGTGCCTTCACACGAACGTGCCTGTAAACAAGGAGCTGACCGCTCTGAAACGCGTCAGGCTGTATTATCTATCAGGAGGGGAGAGAAGCTGTTGCCCGTACTAAATTTTGATCCAGAGTGCGTCTTCGAATCGGAGGTTCTTTGTAATACAAAATGCTGGCGGTAGACCGAGTCACGAGGATTGTACCACCTGCTAATTAAGGGCCACGGAAAAAAAGAACTATGCACGGTCTCCATGTGGTAAATCAGAAGACACATGCACGGAAAATCTCCAATTCGGAGGCCTACTGGAGGGCTCAACAACAAGAAAAAGTATGTGTGCATGCACAGAAACCAACTGTTGGTGACATTAGAAGGGACACATCAAAGTCTACTAAAGATAACAATTAGCTTGCTCAAGGCGATACTACATATCCCAGCATGCCGCTTTGGTGGACTCACTTGTTGCCTACTAAAGAATTTAATAAATTACATGCTGGTTTGAATGGTCCTTTCATTTTTCTGTGCCTTCACACCAAAGTGCCTGTGAACAAGGAGCTGACCGCTCTGAAACGCGTCAGGCTGTATTATTTATCCGGAGGGGAGAGAAGCTGTTGCCCGTACTAAATTTCGATCCAGAGTGCATCTTCGAATCGGAGGTTCTTTGTAATACAAAATGCTGGCGGTAGACTGAGCAGCGAGGATTGCACCACCTGCTAATTAAGAGCCACTGAGATAAAGAACTATGCGCGGTCTCCTTGTGGTGAATCGGAAGACACATGCACAGACAATCTCCAATTCAGAAGCCCACTGGAGGGCTCGCCAACAAGAAAAAGTATGTGTGCATGCGCAGAAACCAACTGTTGGTGCCATTAGAAGGGAAACATCGAAAGTCTACTAAAGATAATAATTAGCCTGCTCAAGGCGCTACTACATATCCCAGCATGCTGCATTGGCGGACTCACCTGTTGCCTACTAAAGGATTTAATAAATTACATGCTGGTTTGAATGGTCCTCTAATTTTTCTATGCCTTCACACCAAAGTGCCTGCGAACAAGGAGCTGACCGCTCTGACACGCGTCAGGCTGTATCATCTATCTGAAGGGGAGAGAAGCTGTTGCCCGTACTAAATTTCGATCCGAAGTGCGTCTTCGAATTGGAGGTTCTTTGTAATACTATAATACTATATTTATAGTGTGAGGCTCCTTCATCTCTCGAGCATTTTTATTTGGCATATGTGGGCCGGCTCTGGTCTGAAAAGAGCCCCACTGTGAACTCTGCAGGTCCGCGCTATTGAAAAATACAATCGCTTGAGGAACGATGTTGCCGATTTTGGTGAGACATAAATGGAGCCGGGCTAAGACTTTGCCCGTAACAGTCAATCCACTTGGATATTTTAAAAGTAATATTTGGAAAATAAAAGTGGCACCGATATTTGAAAATAATGGCTAAACTACAATAACCAAGATGCCTAGCAGGCATACGGCCAGTAGGGCGGGACTTTGTAATTAAAATGCGAGTGCGATTACATTGTGCTGCTTTCTTTCCCCACCAAGCCAGTGAACAAGGGAAGAGTCCTGAAACGCGTATGGCAATTGTGGTGAAATACATGTACTGGGAGGACAAGTTTGCACCCTGCTGTCTGCTGAAATAAAAGGCTGATTTGACGTCATGTGAGGCTCCTTCATCTTTCGAGCATTTTCATTTGGTATATATATATATATATATATATATATATATATATATATATATATATATATATATATATATATATTCACTGAAAAAAACATAGGTTTCATGGGTGTTATAGTTAGTTGGACATTTCACTGGTACAATCAATCAATCAATCAATCAATCATGGCATTTGTAAAGTGCACTACATACCCGCGAGGGTCTCAAGGCGCATGGGGGGGGGAAGTTGCTACTGTTCGAAGAGCCAGGTCTTGAGGAGTCTTCTGAAGGTCAGAAGGTCTTCGGTCTGCCGCAGGCGAATGGGGAGGGTGTTCCATGTCTTGGCGGCAAGGTGGGAGAATGATCTGCCGCCAGCGGTCACTCTTCGGATGCGGGGGACGGTGGTGAGGGCGCGGTCTGTGGAGCGGAGCAGGCAGGTGGGGGTGTAGAAGCTGAGTCGGCTGTTGAGGTTCGTTGGTCCGGTGTTGTAGAGTGCCTTGTGTGCGTGGGTGTGGAGTTTGAAGGTTATCCTCTTGTTGACAGGGAGCCAGTGCAGGTTTCTCAGGTAGGGTGTGATGTGGCTGCGGCAAAGGGATGTCGAGGATCAGGAGTGCGGAGGCGTTCTGGATGCGTTGAAGCCGTTTCAGGAGTTTGTCCGGGGCTCCTGCATAGAGTGCGTTTCCGTAGT
The DNA here is from genome assembly GCF_964204655.1 of Triturus cristatus. Classification (NCBI taxonomy): domain Eukaryota; kingdom Metazoa; phylum Chordata; class Amphibia; order Caudata; family Salamandridae; genus Triturus; species Triturus cristatus. The sequence continues at coordinate 386,458,139 of NC_140594.1, forward strand.
CCAGTCTACTGCTGACGAGGGCCTGGGTGACTGTCCTTCTTGTTTCGGTGGGGATCCACTTGAAGATCCTGCGAAGCATGTGGAGGGTGTTGAGGCAGGAGGAGGAGATGGCGTTGACCTGCTTCGTCATGGAGAGGGTTGAGTCGAGGATGACCCCTAGGTTGCGTGCATGGTCGGTGGGTGTTGGGGATGTTCCTAGTGCAGTCGGCCACCAGGAGTCATCCCAGGCCGAGGGGGTGGATCCGAGGATGAGGACCTTCGTCTTGTCCGAGTTCAGCTTCAGTCGGCTATTCCTCATCCAGTCGGGGATGGCCTTCATTCCTTCGTGGAGGTTGGTTTTGGCAGTGTGGGGGTCCTTGGTGAGGGAGAGGATCAGCTGGGTGTCGTCAGGTTAGGAGATGATGTTGAGGTCGTGCCGTAGTGCGATGTGGGCGAGTGGTGCCATGTAGACGTTGAACAACGTTGGGCTGAGGGATGAGCCTTGGGGTACGCCGCAGATGATCTTGGTGGTTTCGGAGCAGAAGGGGGGAGGCGGATGCTCTGTGTTCTGCCGGAGAGGAAGGATGAGGTCCAGTCCAGGGCCTTCTCTTGGATTCCGGCATTGTAGAGGCGTAGTGTGCGGTGGCAGACCGTGTCGAAGGCGGCTGACAGGTCCAGGAGGATGAGGGCCGCGGTTTCTCCGTTGTCTAGCAGGGTCCAGATGTCATCGGTGGCGGCGATGAGGGCAGTTTCGGTGCTGTAGTTGCTGCAGAACCCGGACAGGGACGGGTCCAGGATGCTGTTCTCCTCGAGGAAGCTGGTCAGTTGTTTGTTGACGGCCTTTTCGATGATCTTCGCCGGGAACGGGAGCAGGGAGATGGGTCGGAAGTTCTTGAGGTCCTTGGGGTCTGCCTTGGGTTTCTTGAGTAAGGCGTTGATCTCTGCGTGCTTCCAGCTCTCTGGGAAGGTCGCTGTCTCGACGGAGATGTTCATGGTTTTCCAGAGATGGGGTGCGATGGTGCTGCTGGCTTTGTTGAAGATGTGGTGTGGGCAGGGGTCTTCCGGGGATCCGGAGTGGACGGTGTTCATGATCTTGATGGTGTTGTCGTCGTTGATGTTGGTCCAGGCGATCAGGTGGTTGGTGTGGGGGGTGGTCGTGGGAGCGGGGGTCTCAGTGGTTGCCGGGGTGGTGACAGCGTTGAAGCTGTCGTGGATGTCTGCGATCTTGCGATGGAAGAAGGTGGGAGCTGCGTTGCGGAGAGGTGTTCAGAAGCCACGCCCCTTTTTACACCTCTCTGCAACGCAGCTCTGTGGCGCTTACTGGAGGTACCTGGTGGGCTAGTTGGCCCCCAGGGACCCTCAGGATTGAAGAGGAATTAATTCCCCAGCTTAAAACGCGCCACAGGGCGTGTTTGCACACATGTCACCTCAGGCCCCGCCCCCTCACTTCACCACTGTGCAAACGCGCCCCGTGGTGCATTTTAAGTTGGGGGATTAAGTCCCCTTGAATCCTGAGGGTCCCTGGGGTCCAACTAGCCCACTAGGTACCTCCAGTAAGCGCCACAGAGCTGTGTTGCAGAGAGCTGTAAAAAGGGGCGTGGCCTCTTAACCCCTCTCTGCAACGCAGCTCCCTGGCACATACTGGAGGTTCCTGGTGGGCTAGTTGTCCCCCAGGGACCCCCAGTATTCAAGGGGAATTACTTTCCCACCTTATAACACACCAGGGGGTGCGTTTGCAGAGTGCTGCAGGGAGGGGGCGGGGCATCCGGCGCGTTGTCGGTCTTTTTTTTTTTTCTTAAAGAAGGGGGGCTGTGTGGCCCCCCTTCCTTTTTCTATTTTATGGGCCCTGGGGACCCCAACCGCCAGGGCCTGCCCCCATTTAAAAAAAAATATATATAAATGTTACTGGAAGGGGACTGCGTGGGCCCCCCTCCCGTGGCCAATTCCGGCCCCGGAGACCCTATTCCCCAGGGAATGGCCAAATATGTTTTTGATATTATGGAGGGGAGCTGCGTGGCACCCCCTCCTAAGGCCTCTATTGACCCCGGGGACCCCATCCCCTGGGGCCGGTCTTTATTTATTTTTAACTTATTTTTTCTTTGGGAGGGGGTCCCCGGGGCTGCAGGGGGGCCGAGTGCCCCCCGCAAATTTTTGTGCAAAGCCCCGGGGGGTGGCAGTCCCCGGGGCAGTGTGGGGGGGGATTGGGGCCCCCCCACACATTTTTTTTCTGCCCCGGGGACCTAACCCACCCGGGGGCTTAATTAAACAAAGCGCGGGAGCCCGCGCTTCATTTTTTGGGGGGTTTTTTCAGCCGAAATTCACGGTGGGTGCGCGAATCTCGCCTATTCTTTTTTTTTAAGAAAATGCTTTTTTTGGCCCTGGGGGTCCTTGTGGGACCCCCTGAGCAGGCCTAGGGGGTCAGGGTGTTTCTAACCTGCCCCCTTTTCCTTTTTTTTGTGTGTCTTTTTCTGTTTTCTTATGCCTCGGTTCTACCGAGGCACAAGATGGCTGCCAACACTTCCTGGTTTGGAGTGTTGACAGCCAATTAGCATGAATCTCATGATCGGGAGGGTGCGCGGATCCACCGCGGCCATAGATATCACTATCTTTATTTCTTAATTTCTCAAAAACTACTGAACGGATTTACACCATTTTTTAAAAGGTCGCTTTCTGAGCCAAACAGTACCTTTTTGCCAAATTTGGTGTAATTCCGTTCAGCAGTTCGGGCTGTAGCCTGTTCCAAAATTTCCTATGGAAAATAACATGGAGAAAACGTGTTTTGGGACCCCCCTTTTTTCTCGGCCCCCGCTTGACGCATCACCTCCAATCGTTCAGGATAGGAGTTGACCGGAGCGCCCCACCAGTTTTGAAAATTTCGCGAAGGTTCTTCATCCGGCGCCAAAGTTATTGGGAAAAGAATGTTACAATTTACCTATGGTAACTAGGTCCTACCTATGACTACCTACTGGCAAGCACCAGTAGGTAATATATATATCATCTTAAAACATATTAATACTGTCTGGGAAAAAACGTTCACATTGTTAGGAGCAGTTTTAGACCTGAATACAGCATTCTGCAAATACATTGTGACCAGGTAACCTCTGCAAAGCTCTTGCTACTACAAAGCACCTCTTTTAGTAAACCTGTATCCATTTCAGATAGAAAGTATTTTTTCATCTGCAAACTAAGCAGGAGATGGTGGATTATGCAACAAATGTGTAAAATCAATAATATTAATATGTGGAAAACGCCACAGAATTACATACTTCCAGTAGCCCTGAAATCCTTACACATTTACTGTTCACAAATCATTTAAATTATAACTTTTTACATTAAATTGATTACCAATGTATCCCATTTCTAAGCAAAATAAGGGGTGCTGTTTTTAGATACATTTTATATCATTTCATTTATATACCTCGGAGAGCCATAATAGCTCACGTTAACACGTTAACACTGAATACATATGTTTACACTACTCAAAAATAACGTGTGGATGGGAGAACTGTATATTAATGAGAGGGGTACTGGGAGACTTGTGGCATTCACGCAATTTTGAATTATATTTTACTGTACATTACACATATTTACAATTTGCAGGTATGTAATTTGTCCAAAATTGTGATTTTTCAATCAAGGGCCAAGCCAGGATCATAACTAGACATGGGTAAAATTTAAATTATCCTAGATTTGTTCATGTAATTTGGGGAATTAAGCACTATGCTTCTATTGCAAAATTATTCTACATCGCATAATAACGCTGCATCGTTTGCATCAGAATCATAGCATGAGAGCACAGGAACAACACGAACAACCAGAACACAAACAGCTGTTGTTCTTGGCAATCGTGATTTTAGCATTTTTTAAAGTGCGTCCTCGCATAAAAAATTAGCACAAAGTTAAGATACATTTCACACTTAGATATAGTGCTAAATGATGGATCTGCTTTTCACATTATTACACAGAATTTCATGCAATTTTACCAACATTTTGCATAACAAAACGAAAGCAAATTTCACACACTCAGAATTATTACTTAAAGGCACCGGTTTCAAAGTAAGCAATTTAGCCACCAGACCCCGTCTTACCCTGTCAGTTGTCAAACTCATTGGATGCAGGTTGCACATAGATAGGGGCACCATGTCCTTAACTTGCTGGGCTATCTTGCCACATGTGATATAAGGTGTGTAAGAAAGAAATCTTGGTCCATTAATAACTTTTTTAAACAAAAGAGCAGGCTGATTTTGCATTTCGTTTGCTATGTAGGTAATACAAATAGATGTTTAACATAAATTAACACGGCGAGGATAGTGTGAAATTGGCTTGCATCTGAAGCAGATATTTAGTTTGGCACATATTCAGTCCAATATTTATTAAAAATTCACGCAATGCAATGCAGAAAGCCACCTTGCTGCGCTGCGTGCAGGAATAAACCATATTTGCCATTATACGGCACAATCCTTTACTGTCCTAGTGCTGGCGTACCTTTGCCTGCCTAGTGCCAACACAGGCACCCTCCGTCATGTTGCAAGGGTGCCTGCGTTTAAGGCAGGATTGTTCTTGTGCAGGAAGGAGAACCTTCCTGTACAAAAACAATCCTTAAGAGGCATTTTCCCCTTTCTATGTTTGCTGCAGAATGCAGCCCACTAAGAAAGGGGAAGCAATGAAGAGAAATAAAGATCTTTCTCCTTGTTGTGCCTCTGGTGAAGAGGCCAGGAGCGGCCCTTGCAGGTAAGAGTGGTGGGGCGAGGTTGGGTGGGGATACAACAGACGACCACGAGGGAAAATTAAATAAATAATTATTTTTCCCTCGTCGTCCTTTCTCGAATAAACCCCCCCCCACACCTGACCTAACCGCTCTTACCTGCATGGGCGCGGATTCAGGAGGGGTATAATTCTGGCGCATTTCCAGGTCTACTATATAATTAAACAATTTTTATTGTTCAAAACAAAATATCGGCATATTACATGAATCATCACTTTGCTGTCAGTACCCACACCTTGTAACCATTGCTCTACATTCCACACATTTACCCCCACATTGTCGACCTCTGTGGTTCCTCTGGCCCCTACATTCCACGGGGCACATTACTAGGGGAGATTTCCAGGTCTACTAGTGTTGGTAAATCTGGGGATAGGTCAGAATCCATGGGTGGATGCGAGGGAACACCCACGCTCCACCCACTGAAAGCTTCTCTGAAGCAGAGTAACGGAAGCAAGCAATTTGCTCTGCCTTGAATTTAAGTACTCTTGATTTATCAAACCACGGAGGGAGGGGCGTGGCCTTGCGTGCCTTGTTAAATCTCATTTATTACCTTGCATGGTGAAAGGGCGGCACAAAACCCTGATAAATATAGACCCTAAATGTGCACATTTCTCTACTTCACTAGTAGTAAAATGACGTAAATATTTTCGCGGCCAGGTAACATAGCACCAGAGGTCTTTCTAAAACTACAGCTGGGCTCTTTCCAACCTTCCAACATTAGCATACTGTGTGGGTTTGATCTCGGTGCTCTCCAGTCCCCTCCCTCCCTGAAGTGTGTCTGGCGGGGGTGAACAGCTGTTCTCTCCATCCCGAAGTATCCATCTGCTTCCTTGGGATGGGTTCAACCGAGGGGGGAGGGCCAATACAGCTCCAGTTACATCTGCTCAGGAAGCTTGGCAAACCTCTGCCCACTCACCGAACTGCTGCACATTGAATAGGCTGCATGGGGGCGCTCCTCTCTGGGGAGTAACCAGATCTAAAGCAGCGCTGAGGGGGCAGGGGCAGATCCGGGTGTGTGCTTATGGTTATTCCTTTTGTGCGTTTAGGCAGTTGACGAGAGAGCAGCAGAATGGGTGGGAGTGAACTGCTTTCCTAGTCCTCCACACCTCCTTTCCAGATCAACAAGTGCCAGATCTTGTGAAGAACAGAGTCAGAAGGCGGTGAGCCCAGTAGACAGTGAAATAAGAGTTATATGCATTGATTTCTCCACACGTTTCAGTCTCCTCAGAAATAAAGCAGAACTCTTCCGCCCTGGCCCTGCACGGTACCGTGTGCGTCACCGGCCAGACTGTAACCGCAGCAGCGTGAATCACGTCTCAGCGCCGTCTCGTGGGCTTCAGGCTTGATCGGGCCGGTGACTGCGAGCTTGCTTTCTGACCCACCCCCACTCAGGTAGGGGGAGGTTACAGTCACTCACTGTCCAGCTCTGATTCAGGTAGAAGGAAGGTTAGAGGTGGGCGAGCCAACAAACATAACAGGGAGAGAGGGCCGAGCCAATGGTCTGGCTTGGCTCTTAGAACCTGTGCACCAGCCGAGCTCTGAAAAATATTTGCTATGTTAAATATGATAAAGACTCTTCAAAAGTAAAAAAAAAAAAAGAAAAAAAGTGTACTTCTTCAATACGTGGACGCTTTGACATTAATTCGTCAAATGATAGCGATGCACCAAGAAGTGCTTATGAAAAGTGATCGTTTTTAAACTTGAGCCATTAGTGAACTAACAAGGCAAGACAGCTGTCACTTAAACCCTATACCTCGCTCAGATTTTTATAGAGCAGCATTACTGTCTGCTATATCACACTCAATAGACTTGTGTACAGCTGGTATTCCGAACTCACATATTTGAAAGTGCTTACATAGGAAATAATGAAGAAAGAGGAGTTTTGGAGAAACAACATATTTTCACAAGATCACACAATTTAAGTGAAGAAGCCACAATTTCTCGATTTGATTTTGGGTTCAATTTGTACAAATATGTCACAAAACGGGTAGCTATTTCTCTTCCCGTTTTATGTAAAAGCTTGTGCATTTTTATTCAATTTTTATAAAGTACGAACTCGACCCTAAGGTATTGGAGCTCTTTACATGAGCAAAGTAAAATGTGTTTTTTATAGGCACGGGGAGATTAACTGATTTGCCACAAATCTCTCCACTAGGTGCATTAACCAACTGAACTTTCTCAATGGAATGTATTTTAAACTGTAAGATACAGTGCATATTATGTTTACTCCATTTTTCTTAAAACTTTCAGTCCTTGTCCTTTGTTTTTGCTCGTTTAGACAAGCTCTTGTGTTTTTCTTTTAATCTGCGGTCTCTTTTCAGACCTTTTTATCTCTTTTTAATGTTCTCTTTTGTCTTTATTATTTTATTATCCACTACCCCTGCTGACTGCCAAGAATCCCCGACCAGTCTTGTATTTCCAGCTGTGAGCTAAGCGTGAAGCCATCACACAAGAACATCACAAGCTGTGCTGGCCCATTGTCATTCTGTGAATGACAATGGCCTCGCTGGACTGTGTGAAATGCGCACACCCTTCTTACACTGCCGATGCCTTCTGTTTTTTTGGGGGGTGGGGGGGAGTTTTATATAGTGCGAACTAGACCCAAAGGTATCAGAGAACTTTACATGAGCTCCAATTGCTTTACAGTCGACACGTTCATTTAGGATGGCATGGGGAGATTAAGTGATTTGCCCAGAGTCACAGGATGTTGAGCGTCCCTGCCGAGATTCGAACACGGTTTCCCAGCTTCAAGGTTGACCACTCTGTTAGGCTACATCCTTGGGTTGGGCAATATGATCCAGCACAGGTAAGCAAAAAAACAGCCCACAGCTAGTCCTGACATGAGCCATAGACCCATTACCCGAAATGGTCAACACACAATTTGTTTTCAGCAGTTTTACATAGTGCGAACTCAACTTGAAGGCATTGGAGCACCATGTCTGCCAACTCACATGGTGGCACACAATATCGAGTGCCATCATACGGTCTCCTGGTGAGGAACGATATCACATAGTGGCAGGGAAAACAAGCTGAAAACCACTGTAAATAGTGGTTTTCCAGCTTGTTTTCCGAGGCTTTGAACTGCTGACGTCCATTAAGGGGTGTGAAAACACCCAGGACATCAGCAACAGCCGCAGCAAGCTTTTTTTTTTGGGGGGGAGGGGGCTTATGGCTGCGTGGGGTTCAAAAGTGCCTCATAGGTACTTCTCGGCACGAGACCCTGCCCCCTTCAAGGCCCCGCCCCTCCTCACACGGAGAAATTGTTCTTCAAGTTGGCAGGTATGGAGCATTTTATATGAGCACCAGTTACATTACGTAAGGCCACACTAAATCTTTTAGGCAGGGGAGATTAAGTCATTTGGCCAGAACAACAGAATGTTGAGCCGAGACTCGAACCATGTTCTCCAGCACAAAGTTGGCAGTCCTGACCATAACATCACATCATTGGTAGAGTGAGGGTGGTAGGCATAAGCTATTTGAAGGCTCAGCTAGTTCTGGGGCTCGAGGTTCCATAAGGACCTTGAGCAGCGCCAGACCCAGGCTTTAGGCTCAATCCTGGCTCAATCTTTCACTGACACACCACCCCTAGTAAGGTTACACTCATTCACCTCTCACTCCAAATCAGATTGGGGCCAGGTTAGAGTCACTTGCTGTCCTGTTCTGTCTCAAGTAGGGAGAGGTTACAGTCACTTCCTACTACGCTCATTCTGCCTCCCAAAGTAGGGACACTGCTATCTACTAGCACCATTGCTCACTGCATTAAATGGACACGTTTCTCTCATACTCTCATCATCTCAGAGTGGGGTGATGTTGGAAAGTGTGTTATTAGTAGTGGCAAATGTATATCTGCCACTGGCAATAAGGCCACTAACACAATAGAGGGCTCAGTACAGGCCTTAAAAAATTATTTCAATGTTCAACCCTTGGTAGCATGGCCGCGAGCAGGCAGGCTTAACTTCAAAGACAGGTATGTAAAGCATTTTAAAAAAACAATTTAGTAAATAACTAAGACACAACTCACAGTAAAAATCTAACACCAATCTGTAAAAATAGGAAATATTTTTATCTCTAAAATAACACCAAAACAAAAATAATCCAATGTAGGGAACCGGAGATATGAATTTCTTAAAGATTTAGCACTATATAGCACATAGAATGATACAGGGCCTATTGGGACATCTGGTTGCTCCAGACCGGGTCAAAGTCAATGTTTCAGGCAGACTGCGATGGAGCCATGTGCGGCTCCCCCTCGCGGTAGGTCTCGGTCAAAGTTTTTAGCTTCTGACTTAGAAACTTTTTTGGAGCTTTTCTTCCCGGGTCCCTTGAAGCTCTCGGCCAGTGCAGATTCGGTGAGGGTTGGCTAGCTAGCCTTGCGACAAGCTCCTAGTCAAACTTATGGAAGTCTGACCTCTGGAGCTTTCCAGAGGGATGAACTAGGGATTCAGGCCAATTCGCGGTTGAAGGTGGGTGGCTTGGTTTGCCCGGTTGGTCCCGGTCACCTTTCCTACGTTTGGACTTAGAAACTTTTACGGGGCTTTTCTTGCAGGGTCCCTCCATGCTGTTCATCAGGCCGGCTTCGGTGAGGGTTCGCCGGCTTAGGTTTCGGCTTACTCCCGGTCAAACTCTGGAAGTTGGACCTCTGGAGCTTTTCAGCGAGACAAACCTCAAAGGCAATGGCAGGCCGGCTCGTTGTTGAGGATCGCCAGCCTGGCTAGCCAGGTCAAGTCAGTCCGCTTATTGAGTTTTTTTCCAAACTTGCTCCAAACTTCTGGAACTTCTTCCTGAAGTGCCCCAAAGGGCCCCAACGTGTCCAAAACTTACTCCAAGGTAATGGAAGCCTCAAGATGGTCCTTGAAAGTTTTGGACTTCAGTTCCCACAATCCACTTGGACAAAACCCTTACAAATCCACTGGTAGTACTCCAGGCTGAGGATTCTTGTGGGGATGTTCCAAGTGAGCTCTGTTAACTTATAGCTTGCAGGGAGCCCACTCTTTAGTTCTTTTAAAGGTAGGTAGGTCCACAGGGCTGTAGTTCAGATTGTGCAGCTTGCACAATCCGCAGAGTGCAGGGCCTGGTTGGTGCCAATCAAAATCGACAGCATGGACCCTTCTTCTCTCTTAAGTTTCAAGCAGGAGATCTGAGCAGCTCTGCCCCTCTCAGGGATTTATTCCAAGCTTTCTGGGTCAAACAGGAGGGCACTCCTGTCCAATGAGGTGCAGGGAAACACTCCAGGCTATGACCACAACCTCCAAAGTGTGGCACCATTTTCTCCCAGAGAGCACCATTTCTCCAAAATTCATAATGGCTGATTTTCCACCATGGAGAGAAGACCTGGCTAAACAACCCCCAGGATCGTTAATCTCCATTGTCTCTCCCCCTTGCCTCTGCTCATTCCTTCCTTAATCTCACCATCTGGCTGGGTTCAAAGAGTAGAGGTGTAAATTGAAACTGACTTCTTCTGCCTGTCTCCTCCTTCCATTGCAGAATATGGTTTACGGCCCCTCCCCCTGCTCTGGCATTCCTATGTAGCAGAACCCTGCCCTTCCAGTAAAGAGCTGACTAGCCCCAGGGGCTATTTATCACCTCATCAAAGGAGCCTGGCTAATCCACTTAACTCTGACCAATCAGGACAGACCATTGGAAGGCGGAATCTTAGCGTACAGACAAGAAAGTCTTAAAACTTCTAGTCTGTTCACTTTGGGGGAAATTCATATTGTTGGATTTATCAATACCATTCTAGGTAGTATTCGAATGGTATTTTTATGATTTTCCTAGTACGAATTATTAGTTAACAACTTCCTGCCATGTTAAACTATGCGGCAGGGGATTTGCAATGGGAAAGGTGACTTGGGCCATTTTTCCATCACCAGGGCTTATAAAAACATATTTTATAAGGACTCTGCGTATATCTATAGGACCCCATACCCCTGGGGTACATAGGGGAGACTTTATGGGTTCCTGAATATGTAAAAATAGTGCAGATCCTCCCTCCACAGGGCTCCTAGCACAAAAGTCGATTTTGAAAAGCACTTTATCACAATGTGGGGAGTGAAATGTGCAATTACACTTAACCCAGAGAAATATTTATTTATTTATTCAGTGTTTTTTATAGCATAAACCAGACCCTGAGTTGGGTGTCAGAGCGCTTTACATTTCAACCAAGTCGATATCAGCATATATCCAATTATTTCACGTCAAGAATATCTCTAAGTGTTCCGCTAACAATGGCAAATATTTATCCATACACAAAAATATACTGAGGGATACTAGAAAACATTAGATTACATTCCAGATTGTCTTGTCGTACTTCATTTTAGGAGTAGCAGCTAGCCATTCAAGCTCAGTTGAGGATAGGCAGAGGCAAGGCGGGAGTAGCCTCAGTCTAGTACCGAAGTGCAGATAGTTGGAGTTGGAGTTGGAAAACTACAAGTGAGAGCCAAGTGGAGGAGGTGATTGCTTTTCTTTGCTTTACTTGAAGACGCGGGGGGAAAAAAAAAACGATTGTGACGGGATAGAAACGGCTACATTGTTGCTGCTGGAATTTTCGCCTTTGTCTCACCGGATTGTGAATCACTTCCCTGTATTACAACGCTACAGTGTTATACTGTTTTAAAAAAACTACAGAGGTAAAAACTGAGAAGGCTGAGAAGGCTGAGAAGGGTGAGAAGAAGATTTTCTTTTGACAAAGTGAATAATCTTCAAGAATCTTCAAGAAAACACCAAGAAAGCAGGTATGGCGCCGAAAGGCAGAGGCACACGAAAAGCTGCTACTGTGAATGTGAACAATGTGAATAATACTAGTACCAATAATGCACCCAGTGCTAGCAACATTGTTAATGTTAATAACAGTACTAGCAGTAACACCAGTGTATCTGGAAGCACGGCTCTCTCCTCTAAACTAACCGACATGAAGGCCGCAGCATTGACTGGTGGTGGTGGGGCTGGCCTGAATAGCAATAATGGAGTACAGACTGTTAGGAATAACATGCATAATACTCCCATAATCCCTGTAATGCCTGGGAATTTGGACGCTGCGAAGGTACCTATGTTACATGCAATCTTTATGGAAAAAAAGGGCGCTGCTATAGCCTCAAGATCCACTTAAGGCGCGATATTTGGTGATGGGGATGACCCTAATGGCTCGGCCCCTCCTGAGTGCAGCAATAGAAAAGGAGAAGATGGTTCTAATGAGCAACGCATTGCCACAGTGGACTTGGGAGATACGGATTCTGCATTGTCCGATGGTAAATTCTATTCAATGCCGGACCTATCTGCAGTTTCGGAAGATGACGGTAACAGCCTTCAAGGTGAGTGGGGTGATGAGGTGGCACTCACAGATGATGAAGACCTGATCGAGGAATATGGCAACCTGATACACTCACCCATACAGACAAAGAGATTACGGGATCAACAAGACACAATTCGGCGAAATCCCGAAACTGAAGGGGCTTCACATGAGAAGACTCCTCTTACACAACCTATTTGGGAATCGGGGGGAGCGGAGTCCCAATTACAGGACCCAGATCAAGGCGCTAAAGATGTAACTTTGGACCTAATATACAAGAGCATCCTGGCCCATCGGGCTGAGACTAAGGCTGAAAGTAGTCGCACTCAAGGTGCAGTTCGGAAACTACAGAACTCTATGCGACGGATGGGCAAGTCAATGAACGAACTTTCTAATCGGGTGACTGAGACAGAGGAACGAATATCGAGTACTGAAGATATAATTACTAAGCAGCAAACCGCGATAGAAACTTTACAGGCCACTCAAGAGGATATCGAATGGAAGATGACGGATCTGGAAAATCGCGCACGACGCAATAACCTGCGCGTCCTTGGAATTCCAGAGATGAAAGAAGGGAAAGATGCCCGAAAGTTCATCATCGAGACTTTCACTGAAGCATTCCCAAAATTAGCTGAATGGCAGTGGGAGAAGGAGATCACCAGGGCGCACAGATATCCATTTGCTCTGCGTAAGACCCGCGGGGAATCAAATCCCTTGGCAGGTTCTAAAGTGTTTCCACGAGCAATTTTAATCTGTGTAAATAATTTTGTTTTGAGAGAAGCACTATACGACTTGGCTCGTCCTGATAAGCGACGCAAGGGGTCTGGGTGTGACTTTTTTGTTAGGCCGGACTACTGCTCAGCTACTGTGACCTTAAGATGGCAATTTCCACGATTATTTCAGCCATTCCAAGCTAAGGGTGCGCAGGTATTCCTCCTGAATCCTGCCAAACTCAAGGTGATTTATAAAAGTCAGGCTAAATATTTCACTTCTGAATTGCAAGCGCAAGCATATTTGAAGACTATCGCCACTAAAGTAGTGCCACCCTGATGGTGAAGGGGAAGGGAAAGGGGAACGGAAGGGGGGGGAAGAAAAAAAGAGAAAAATGGTGGGAAGCAAATTGTCTGGAAGGGGGGAAAGGAAAAAAAAAAAGAAAAAAAAACTAAATCAGTCAGTTATAATACTATCTCATGTTGAGACGTATAGGGTGCACTATCTATTAGTTGCGCACCAATAGGACCTTTACGGCCTTCCAATGCTGCTTCAATATCTGCGGCTTGTTCTTTTTTTTTTTTTCTTCCTTCTTTTTTTTTGTATTGGATGGTCTTTTTTTTTTTTTTTTTCTTTTCTCTTCTTTTCTTTATCTTGTCAAGACAGAAAAACTGGTTTGATTAGAGGAGTGACACTGTCTAGGGGGGAAAAAAAAAGTGAGGTTGATTATGTAGTTAATAATAATATTTAAGTTATAAAAGGGATAAAGTGCCGCTTAATGTAGGGTAGATAATATGCTTAGTAATATGCTGTTTAAGTAGAAATAGACTACATATAAATGTAATGTAAGGAGAGGGCAGCAGTCTGGCAGATTCTCTGCCGAGGTGGATCTCGCACACTCACATCACTAAGGACTATGTCCTTTTGCTCACAATGGGGTGTTGAATTAGGGAGGGGGAGGGAGGGGGTGGAAGGGAGGGAGACCTCGGTTTGGGGTCAGAGGGGGGGTCAGGGTGGGATGGTTAAAAAAGGGGAAACAGGGACCACGGGTACAATTTTTATTGACTGTGTGAAAATAATGCAGGACAGGAGGCAGAGTGTTTCTATTTTTTTTAGAGCTAGAGCAGACGGCAGCTAGAAAGTTAAGAATAGGTACACTAAATGTGAGAGGCTTGAATGCTTTAAATAAAAGGCAACGTGTTGCCCGGGAATTGCAGTGGCTTAACTGTGATATCATTGCATTGCAAGAGACACACCTTGCATGGTCTAAGCGAAAGTACTTAAGTGAGCTTGGCTATAGTGTGCTGATGTGCACTAAGCAGTCGATTACATCTCGGGGGGTTGCTATATTGGCTAAGAGAAATCTAATTGAAGGCGGACGAGTTTTAGAGGATAATGCTGGAAGGTGGGCAATTACTGAATGTAAAGTAGGAACTTTTAAATGTACTGTCTGCTCCATCTATGGATCTAATTTCGATGAGGCAGCAGTCTTGGAATATTTGAATGTTGAATTGGCAACCTGGGCCACCCCTGTTATTCTTTGTGGTGATTTGAATATTAATCTCCACTCTGGTACATTAGGCTGTGATCAATATAGGTATGTAGGTAGGAAACCAAAGATTTATAGGGCGTTAAGTTCATTGGTGAAAGCACATGGGCTAACTGATGCTTGGGCCTATCTTAGGACGACTGAGCCCGGTTATACTTTTTACTCGGCTCCTCACCAAAAATTATTTCGCCTAGATTATTTTTTAGTTACACATAATCTACTTTATGACGCACAAATACAGGTCTATCCTCGAGCAACGTCTGATCATGGGCCAGTTGTGCTGTCCATCCAAGCATTATTTCCACCCTGCAAACCCCGGGACTTTTCTTTTGACCGCAAGCTGCTGTTGGATGTTAAATTTCAAGAACATATGAGTGAGTGAATTCGTGAGTTTTTTAATTTAAACAGGAGAAGCGCAGGAGTTGGGATAGTCTGGGATACGTTTATAGCAGCCTTTAGGGGGGAGGTGTTCAGCTACGGTTTGTATGCTCAAAAACAGATGCGAAAAATGCTAGAGGAGCTTTACCAGGATCTAGGCATGGCTGAAGAGCTTCTGACACAAGACATTGCACATAACAGGGATACTTATAACACATCAGCCGCGGTGACGCGATGTAAGGCCAAGGTTAACAACTATTGGAGTAAGGAAGCAGCAAAGACTTTTGAGGTTAAGAGACAGGTGTTGTATGAATATGGGGAAGCAAGTGGGAGGTGTCTAGCCCAGAGAATGAGGAACACGGAAACTGTTCAACGAATTAAAAGTATGAAAAATGAGGCTGGGCATTATGAAGAAACCGAGAGTGGCATCTTAGAAGTCTTTAGAAGTTTCTATGCTAGTCTATATGCAGTAGAAGAATATGATAGTAATAGAGCTTTATCCTTTCTCGGGCAAAATCTTGGGCCGAAATTGGATCAAGGACTGGCAGATATATTGGAGACCCCCATAGAGATGTTTGAATTAGAAGCGGCTCTTCAAGCATTGCCAGTGGGCAAGGCTTCGGGTCCTGATAAACTTCCGCTTGAAGTATATAAATATTTTTTCCAAGTTTTAAAACAGGATTTGTTAGCTACATTCCGAAAGGCTCAGCAAGGGAAGTATCCTATAACATGGGGGGAAGCGAGTATAGCAGTGTTTAGGAAAAAGGAAAAACCGGCGGACTTACCAGGCTCATATCGACCTATCTCATTATTAAACACAGATGGGAAACTATATTCTAAGATCTTAGCTACCAGATTATCAGAAGTGATCACTCCTCTGGTCTCTATTTATCAGCACGGATTTATCCCAAAGCGTGGTACAACCGATCATGTTAATCGGGTGATTACTTTGATTGATCATGCAAATGTGTCGGGGGACCCACTTAGTCTTATATTATTGGACGCAGAGAAGGCCTTCGATCAAGTATCGTGGGCCTTCTTATGGGACCTGCTGAAATTACAGGGATTTGGGCCAAATTTTATTAAATCAATACAGGTGCTTTATCAACAACCTAGTGCACGGATTAATGTAATGGGTCTTCAATCCACTGCGGTATTAATACAACGAGGGACTAGGCAGGGATGTCCATGCTCTCCACTGCTGTTCGCTCTGTATATAGATCCCGTTTTAAGAATGATTGAGCTGAGCAGTAGGGTACCTCCAGTTAGGATACAATCACAGCAGTACTGGGTATTGGCGTATGCTGATGATGTCGCTGTGCTCTCACCAAGACCGTCTATGGCTATGAATGAAATTGAAATGCTTGCAAAGAAATATGGATCGGTATCGGGATACAAATTAAATACAGCCAAGACTCAAATACTGTGTATAAATATCAAGTCTTATGCTGACCCACGAGTCCTAGATGAGGTTACTTATTTGGGAGTACAGATTTGTGCTGGAGCTTCGACTACGGTTGAGGCTAATTGGCAGAAGCTGATGCATGGGGTTCGTAAACAGTTGGACCAGTTTGAATGTTTACATTTGACACTTGTCGGCAGATGTAACATCTTGAAAATGATGGTATTGCCTAAGGTGCTGTATCTTTATAGATGTTTACCATTAGAGATTACTTCTGTATGTATCTCACAACTGCAAGCAATATGTATGAGATTTATGTGGTCTCAGGGGAAAGAGCGACGGGCTAAGAAATATATGATGCTGCCTAGGGCAGTGGGTGGCTGGGCAGTTCCTGATTTTCTTTTGTATTATTATGTATGTATGTATGTTGCAGCAAATGAATGTTTTATTAATTGGTCAGGGACCTGTGGAGCCAGCACTACAACCTTCTATATACTCTTTGCTTCTAGGGACTGACGCTAAGAACTGTCTTTTTATTAACATAGACTGGAACTACTACAAACGCACTAGGTTTAAGGTGATAGCTGCCGCATATAAGGTTTGGAAGGTAATAAGGAAGCTATATAATATTCAAAATGTGTCTTTCTATACCCCTTTAATTGCACCGGTACTACATCCCAATATATGTTGGGATTATATAGTAGTTAACTGGCGTTTAAGAGGTTTAACAAATGTGGGGGATGTATATACACCAGACGGGTTAAAATCTTTCTCCCAATTGAAGAAACAATATCTGTTACCCACTGCGCATTTTTTTTAAGTATCTACAGTTGCGCGAGTATCTTGCTAAATTGAAAACTGTGATTGTGTCTAATCCTCTTATTGAGGCAAATAAAAAGTGTTCTCGTATAGGAGTATTATATAATATAATTATCGAGACAATGCCTAACGACTTGGAAACTCATCGTACGAGGTGGGAAGAAAGACTGGGGTGCTCTGAAATACCGTTGGAACTATCGATTGAACTGGCTTGCCGTCTATTTATGTTGGCTAATCTTAAGGCACAACATTATAAGACTCTGTTCTATCTTTATCGCACGCCCGATAAAATTGCAAAGTGGGGAGGAGATCCTGATGGAAAGTGTTTTAGGTGTAATACTTTACACGCTGATGTAGCACATATCTTTGCCACCTGTGCTAAACTATCAGAATTGCTCAGACATATAAATAGGTTCTTGTCTGAGATTCTAGGTGTCTCTATACAAGTGTCAATTAGTGAGATCTTACTGGGTATAGATGTAGGTGGAGTACGTACAGACCCTGGTAAGGAAGTCAGGTACCTGATATTTATGGCAGCAGCAGTGTTTAGGATTTGTATTGCCTCAGTGTGGTTACAAACTGATGCCCCCCCATTTGAGATGTGGAGAACTCGTTTCCTGTTTACGTACAATATTGAATATAACCTATATAGTGTTAAGGGGAGGCGTAAAATGGCTTTGGGGCAGCTAATTTGGGGTGCTGTATGTACATATATGGACAAGTAGGATGGTCTTGAGTTATTTGGTGTACCTATTAATTATCTTTTTTTTTTTTTTTCTTCTCTGCAATGGACGATATAATGGAATTACTTCCTTTTCTTTTGTGTATCAGATGTATCAATCGTCTTACAACTGTAATCTGCCGAATATTACTGTAATTCAAATTTACTGAATCGAACCTGCATTGTATAACTAATGGAATGGTGGTGTCTATTCTTTTTTTTTTTGTACCCGTGATCTCTATTTAATAAAGAAATTAAAAAAAAAAAAGAAATGACTTAGTCTCCGTTTTGAATCAAGGAGCATAGGTGATTCTTCTAATATTTGGTGGGAGCGAATTCCAAATCCTTGGTGCTGCTCCTATGAATGCTCTATCGTAAGTTTTTTTCTTACGGAAGAGTGCTGGTTTCAGTAGAAAATCCTCTGATCCTCTCGAGGGTCTAGAGCCGCCGGATAGCGTAATTTTATGAGCTAGGTAATGTGGAGTTTTGTGGTGTATTGCCTTGTGAGTGATACAAGCCAATTTTAGCTCTATTCTTGCTTCGTATGGTAGCCAGCTGAGCGCTTTCAGATGAGGAGTGATGTGGTCGTATTTTCTTGTTCCCATTATAAGTCTAGTTGCTGCATTGAGACAAGCTTTTAGGGGTGTTGTTGAGATCTTAGGGAGTCCTGATAGGGTTGCATCCATATTCAATTCTTGATATGACCAGTGCTTGGACTGCTAGTTTCAGGTCACCGGGATCAATGAGTGGCTTCAGTTTCCTGAGGTAATTCAGCTGAAAACAAAGGTTTTTTTACCATTGTGTTGATGTGTTGATGTTTAGATCTTTGTCCAGTGTGATACCCAGGGATTTGGTTGAGTCAACTATAGTTGGGGTACTGTTTAGTGCTGTGATCAACTTGGTCCATTCTTTGATTTTGGATGAACTTTTAGGACTGGAGATCAAAAGGAATTTGTTTTTTTGTGAGTTGAGTTTAAGATGATTGTCAGCTAGCCTTTCAACGGTTTTCTGGAGTACATGGTTCATAGTGTTGATCTCTTCCGGGGAAGATATCTTCATATACAGCTGGGTGTCATCAGCATACATGTAATACGAAATGTTAGCCTTATGCAGTACTTCAGTTAATGTTTCGATGTATAGGTTAAATAGTGAAGGGGATAGAGTTGATCCTTGTGGGACCCCAATTTGAATTGGAGATGGTGGGGATAGCTTGTTGTCTACTAGGAATCTTTGCGATCTGTTCTCTAGGAAGGAGTTGAAGCATTTCAGTACAGCTCCTGATAAGCCCATCCTATTTTCCAGGTGCTCTAATAATTTGGGATGTTTTACTGTGCTAAATGCAGATGATAGGTCTAGAAGGATCAGGAGACAGGTTTCATTACGGTCGAGAGCTAGCAAAGCATCATCTATGGTGTAGGATTACTGTTTCTGTACTGTTGTTTGGTCTGAACTCCGATTGGCAGTAATTAAGTAGCTCAAATTCAGTAATGTGTTGACTGATTGTGCGCACATTTTTCTAGTACTTTGGCTAGTAGGGGAATGGTTGTTACCGGACAAAATTTGTTAGGGTCCAATGGGTTCTCCATAGGTTTCTTTTGCTGAGTGACCATCTGGCCTGTTTTTAGGCAGTCTGGAATTGATCCTTGGGCAAGTGATTCATTAATTATCTTAGTCCAGTAGGGGATGACCATGTGGTTGCAGGAGGGCCAGCATTTAGACGGCAGCGGGTCATTGTAATGATTATTTGGTTTCAGAAAAAGTAATATTTTGATAATATTTTTTGATCATATAGATTGAAGGTTGACCAATGGGCATTATTTTTGGGCATTACTTGAGTAGTTAGGGCAGGGTTCCTCCCTTGTTCACTCCTTAGGTTTGAGGCTTTTTCAGCGTTATTCTTGAGCTCTCTCGCCAAAGAGCTGGCTTTATCAGTAAAGAATGTTGAGAAATCTTCACAGTTCAGGTCTGATTTAGATGTTAGTAGGGAAGATTTGGCTAATTTGTTCGATTGATCTTTTAGTAGATCGAAGAGTTTCCTCAGTCTGTTCTTTGTATTTTCGAGTTCATTTCTAAAAAGTTCTTAGGGTCCTCCTTATAAATACCCGATCCTTCCTCCCACCACTGGGACACCTAGGGCAAACCCTGGGGGTACCTTATATGCCCAAACATTGTAGTTTATCCATTTTTTAGTGCCACAAACACCAAAGTCGAGTTTGGGCACAATTTGCATTTTAAAAGCAGTCCTGCAAAACATGGCTGCTTTTAAACTGACCTCAGGCTTCAGCGGTGCACACATGCAAGTGCAGAAAGGGCTACTGGCCTCTAAACTGCCATACCCTATTATATACTAGTGACTTAAAGGTCCTTTCAATCCCCCTGCCCTGTTATGTACTAGGGCCTTATAGGGGAGGTCATGCCAATCATAGGGGTACCCCAACCCACAGTGTACCCTACGTGTCTCTTTCAGCATAGCACTGGCCCTGGGCCTGGTTAGGCAGGGCCCAGGGTCAGTTAGAGTTTGGTATCACCAGTACCAGTCAGCAAAAAAGTTGGGGGGGGACTGCCCAGGGCACAGGATGACTTTGCAACAGGTGATTACTCTCATTAGAATGGAAGCACGTTACTCTAACACACTGCTCTCACCAGGTGCAAGTGTCATTAGGCATGCAAGAGGCACATGAAGATTCAAGTGAAAGACACTGAAGAAGGAACACAAGCAGCTGAAAGGGAAAGAACTAGAACAAATAAGAAGAGGGGCAACGTTTGAAGTCTGGTGATCCGATGTGTCCAATGCTTTATATCGTCGGGTAGTCTGCGTTGTGCAAACTGACAGGCTTTGCATGTATGAAATATTACCTGCAATGTAACTGCGTTTTTGTTCTGGTTTTGAGATGTGAATGTCTTTGTGAGACACTCCTCAAGCCAAGCAATTCCAACTGAATTGTAAAGATAAGAGAGCACCATAGAGATATTCTCTCTTCTCACCTACGATTTGCAGGAAAACTTATCAATCGTTTGTGATCAGTCCAGAAATCAGAAAGCTGTTAAAGCTTACAGACTTTCCTTGTCTGTCGGCAACCATTCACACAGCGGACACTTTGGGGCGCAAACAGCAGTGCATGGACCCATCAATATCCCCTTTGAAAAGTGCCACTTTTTTAGCAGAGCAGTTTTTGCAAACCCTTGGATGAAGGCCTGCTGTCTCTTGCAAGACCCTATGTCTGAATTTGCAGCTGGTCACAATGATTCACAGAAGTAATCCTGCCTAATACTGATGAGTCAGGATTTCTGCCAAGCCTTGCGGTTCAGCACTGTGCATGGTCCGTACAACAAATAACCCACTTTGCATTGCAGTATGTAAATACAGTACTGAGATGTGACAAAACATCTGGCTTTCAGTTACTGCAAGGGCCCTTGTAAACACTCCTGAGAAATAAAAGATACATTGCTGCGAGCAGCAAAGCCGATAATGCAACTCCCATCAGGGCCAGGAATAGCAACTGTAGGACAACTTTGCACCTCTGCCCACAGTCACTGTAATCTAACAAGCATTGGACGGCGGTTGGTGAGGAGGTAAATCATAAGGCATTTAGTATTTGCTAAAACGTTCCCCACATTTTGCAAACATTTTACCAGCCTTGTGGTTAGCTGCGTCACATTACACCAACTATACTTCTTGAGCTCGGCAGTTAAGCAAACACCACACGCAATCCCATGTTTTGTAGACGGCTTAGGTGATAGAGTGCCTCAGCTCCTTTTCAATAGCATGCCCATGTAGAAACAAGGGTGAACATCTTAGAACAGAAATGGGGCCCTTTCTGTTTTTGGTCAGTGACCTCACATATCGCAATGGGCCGGCTTTGGAATCACCAAGAAAACAGACAACATGAAAGAAGGCAGGTGGGGGGAGTGGATGAAATAGGGACCTGGGCAGGTGGAGGAGGAGAAAAAAATGTATGGGCAGAGGGAAGGGAGGGAGAAAATTTACATGGACGAGGCGGGTGGGAGGGGTGAAAAGCGAATTGTTGGGGCGGGTTGGAGAGTAAAAAAGTGAAATGAACGGGGCGGGTGGGAGGGGAGAAAATTGACATCATGAAAAGTGACATGGGCGGGTGGGAGGGTAGAAAAGTTACATGGGTGGGTGGGAGGGCAGTAAAGAGATATGGACGGGGCAGGTGGGAGGGGAGAAAAGTGACATGGACGGGGTGGGTGGGAGGGGAGAAATGTGACGTGGACGGGGCAGGGGGGGAGAAAAGTGACATGGGAGGCGGGGGAGAGGCGAGAAAAGTGACATGGACGGGGCAGGTTGGAAGGGGAAAAAAGCGACATGGATGGGGTGCATGGGAGGGGAAAAAGCGACATGGTAGAGTGGGAGGGGAAGAAGCGGCATGGGTGGGTGGGACGTGAAAATAAATGTACACTACTAAGCCAGAACTAACCAAAATGTTCATGCAAGTGATGCGTAATAAGAGTTTTGGAAGCTGCATAACATACAGCAGAAATACCAACAAAATACCCAGACTTACAAAGTAGAAACCCAAGCAATACAATATGCTCCTCCCCATCAAAAAGCACGAAAAGAGGATACATCAGATAGATATAGTAACAGAACAGAACAACAATGTGAAAACAGGAGCAACGGTCGGGGGCCTCATCCTAAAATGGCGGCAAGTAGGAGGTGGTCTAGACAATGTACAATTGCAAGTATGCCGAGCAAGGTGGCTGACATCGGCATACTAGTGACAAAAAAACTATCTGTTACAAAATAATCGGAGCGAGCCACAGATAAGATAAAAGACACATTGTATCCCTGTAAAGACGAGCACGAAGACAGACATAGGCATGGAAATAAAAAACTATAGTCCAATCATAAAATGAAAGGAGGGGGCCGCGGGTATGGTGATTCATGTAAGATACATTGTAATCCTGTCAAGCCAAGAGCAAAGGCTGACATTGGCAAAATAATAAAAAACTTAAGTCCGATTACAGAATTAATGGAGTGGGCCGAGGGTATGGTGATTTTTGTGAGATACATTATATCACTGTAGAGCCGAAGTGCGATGACTGTGGCTAGTTATAGACAGGCTTGATGGATCAAAATTATAGAAAACCATAGGCATACTGGGTGAGTCATGCTAAAATGAGCCATGTTCTAAGCTGGGACAAAAAAGTGTGTTCCTGATCGATAACCGCATGATACAAAGTATCTATGCAGAGCGAGAGGGTGCACTAATGAAAACATGATCATAGTTATTATGTAAATCAGTCAATAGTCTGAAAAAGTAATGTACCTGTTGGAAACAGATACTAGTTTCAAAAGTTAAAAACGGGACATAGAGGAAAACATTTGTGCCACACCAGTGATGTTTGCATTATGAATGAATCACGTAATTTACAGATTGAAATATGAATTAAAATACACTGGTAATTTAGAGCAAATGCTGCATTGTAAATAGTATCTGCCATTAGATCTCGGTTTTTGAATGCACAGCAATTGTAATGGGATAAGAACATGATTTACAGTCTTATTTACAGAAACAGAGCTCAGAGTGAGTGAAAACACAAGTTATGTTTAGGGGTATCATCCTAAAAAGGCGGAGAGTAGTCTAGGCAATGTACAGGTTCACTGACACAATATAGAGTTATAAATATCAATGTAAAGAAAATCAACACACTTTATTAATAATGGTAAGTACAAACAAATCGGGAAAACTATATCGATGTCATATTATAGTTGTACAAAATATCATTATATATATATATATATATATATATATATATATATATGTGTATATATATATATATATATATATATATATATATATATATATATATATATATATATATATATATATATATATTATCTACTGGCAGACTGCTGAAATCAGACAGTGTAGTGGGGAAGCTATTACCAGAAAATCCTCTAGTGACATATAGAAGAGGGAGCTCTTTAAAAGATCACTTAGTAAGAAGCCACTATGAATCCAAAAAGAAGAAAACAATGCCCTTTAAGGGGTTCTTCCGTGCATTAAATGTAAAGCATGCAGAAATTGCCATAAAGTAAAGGACTGCCTGATACTGGGTAAAACGATCAAAACACCAATGTTTAAACTCCTCAACTGCAACTCAGACTACACAGTTTACTGTTTGGTATGCCCCTGTGGTAAACAATATGAGGGCAGCACAATCCATCCTATCAAAAAAAGAGTCCTAGAACATCTCAGGGCAATCAATAACAAGGACCATAACTATTCTGTTGCCCGTCATTTCGAGATTGAACATAACAGCAACAGTAGTCTACTTAAATTTTTTTGCTTGGATCAGGTTGAGAAATCTGAAAGGGGAGGAGAACTCGTACGAAAGTTACGCACACTCGAATCCAAGTACATTATTAAGTTGCAGACTAAGGCACCGAGAGGATTGAACAATGAAGAGGAAATGTGGGTTCATATAGGCTAAATAACTTAATCAGTATCATCCTTTTCAAATATATGACCTGTGGTTCGGTGTAAGAATATCCTTGCGAACCCAGCAGTGTATGTACACATTCATCGTGGCATTCCTTAATAGATTAATTTGCCCATTCAGGGCTTTAGGTTTTGTCATGAATATTTACATAATGCAAAAATAGTATTGTATATAGATGTAAATACAAACAAGCGTGGTTGCAAAATAGCCCATACAGGGCATAATTATACTAAATTTGGTGGCCTATTGGATATGTGATGAAGGGATTTTATTGAAAATTTCCCAGTATATATTTCAAAGCGCATGGTAATTGCTTCGGCTAGTGACATCGTATATGGGACGATTTATAATCGGAACACTCGATGAATTGTAAATAATATTGACTATTTGCAGAAATAATGCAATCAATATATGTTGTTGCTTGTGGTGAAAACATACACAGTACTTATGATTTACATATGATCATGCAATATTGTGTGTTAACCCCTTCAGCGCGGCGCGGATTTCCGCGCCACGCTGAAGGTTCTGAGCGCGGGCGGGGCCATGACGGAACGGTTCCGTCATAAGCACAGCCCAACCGACGTGCATGACGGAACCGTTCCGTCATGCGCGTCGAAGGGGTTAAACAGTGTATTGTTTTCCCGGTTTTTCTTTTCCAATATGGCCGCGATGCAAAATGAACTACTTTTATTTCTATTAGAAATCACTGAGTCACTTTCTATGTCACTGAACTTTTGTATAACACTTCTTTATTTAAACACAGAATAACATAGAGATTGTTAACACTGACGAAGGCGGTAACGCCGAAACGCGTTTGTTGACAAATTTCCAGAAACGATACAATAAATTAATTTAAACTTTGGCAACGTCTATGGCTCTGGAGTGCGCTCTTTTGAAGAGCGGAATATATACACATATATATATATATATACATATATAAAAAGCAAGAGACCTCTGAGCCCAGAGGTCAGGAGTACACGCACTCAAACGGAATCCAATGGTTTAGTTTGCAGTTCGTTTTAATCCAAAACAAAGTTCATCAGCACAGCCGATAACAACACTGGCCCAACACGTTTCGGTTCTCACTCGAACCTTGATCACGGGTTACCTACACAATGGCCAGACATTATTTATTTCAATTGTTGCTGCTACTTCCTGTTTAAGCGTTAGCAAAGCATTCTGGTCATTGTGGTGCGTGAATTTACACATTATGCTGATGAATTAAAAGAAACGAAATTTTCAAAAATTAAATGAGGTGACATGAGAAGAGAAGCTAAACGCAACGCTGAAGTAGCACAAGTATTTGAAAGTATTCCTATGTCATACCAATCTAAAGGTAAACTCAACATAAACGCCACAAATGATAATAAAGAGATCCTCAGATATTGGGAACGTTTGTCAAGAAAAGAGATCAACAAATGGTGGGAAGTGATCACCCTAAAAAAATATGTAGAAGTAAAGCGAATACCTCGAGGATTACGCCTCACATTAATGCCCAGTCACCAGGATACTAGTGGGGAACTCTTGCAGGAATGGGGTGAGCACCTCTTGGGCTCCTCAATGGGCCTCATAACGATCCTAATCAAGCATACAGAAAAAGCACTAAGTGATATACAAACTGAATTAAGTGTCCCTAGACAAACTCACTCTTTCTGAAGAGCATCAAAAACTAAAAGAAGAAATGAGCAAGAATCTGGAAAAACATGAAGACCGCGTAAAACAACGCAAGCAACTTAAGTTTCAAAGAGACAAACTGGATTTTGAAGAAGGACGAATTTTCACCTTTTCAAGGAAATACGAGCAACAAAGAAGTAAGGAACAACTAGAAGCAGCAAGCGCACAATCCTCCAGTTTTGAATCTCTGCCAAGTACGGATGTGAGTGAAAATGAAAGCAGTCACGCCCCCCAAACAACTTCAGCAACAACCACCAAGATTCCTTTTTTAACCGAAATGCGCCTGGCCCTGCAGCAACAAAATTGGGAGAAAACAAGACCACCAGGCCGTTGGAGAGGAAGAGGAAGGGGCAGAGGACAGGGCAGAGGAGGCAGAGGAAGACAAGGCGAGGTAAAAGAGGGCAAGGGAGGCAACGATGCCTCCATGGAAACTCGGGGCAGACAAAAACGGACCTAATAACATCTAGTCAGCAAGAAGAGACAGAGCACAGCACTGATTCTCAGGAATTAAACGTCATCAACCTTTCAACTCGTCATCTAACAAAGTCAGAAGAAAAACTTCTAAAGAAAGGCCTTAACTTCTGTCCAAAAATACATTTTGATCTTGCCCAAACACGCATCGACCTCTACAAATACATCCGCAAACTTAAACTGGTTAAAATCTTTGCGGAAAAAACCAGACCTACAAGGGAGAAAATCGCCATGACCTACAACAGTGAACTACTAGTTGAAGACGAACAAGCTCTGATCACCCTCATAACAATGGGTGATGCAGAACAAACAGATCCCTGTGACAACTTGGGTGAAATACTTCCACCTTTAGGAGCTGGAATAAGTGGCAAAAAACCCAAATCTTATTTCTATCCTACCTTACCACCTGGCAACAAGATTGACTTGTTTCACGAAGCCATTATACATGAGTTATACCATCTTAACCAACGCAAAGTCAAGGACAATCTTTTACCCTCGGAAAGACAAGCGCTAAAGGATTTACAGCAGGATTCAACAATTGAAACCAAACCTGCTGATAAAGGCGGAAACGTTGTAATTCTTAATAAAGCAGATTACATATGGGAAGCTAACCATCAATTGCAGGATACATCGTGCTATAAAGAACTTAGCACCCATCCAACTAAGGAAATTGAAGCAGCCATCAATAAATACCTTAACGACTGGCACAATGAGGGTCTGATTGACGAAGAAGAGAAAAAATATCTCACAGTGCCAAAACCCATTGAAGCCACAATTTACTTCCTGCCTAAAGTTCATAAACGACTAAACAAACCACCTGGCAGACCTATCATTTCCGCCAACGGTTCAATCATGGAACCCATTTCCAACTATATTGACCATTTTTTAGCTCCCATTGTAAAAGATTTAACCAGCTACCTCAGAGATACAACTGATCTCCTACAGAAACTTGAGGGCATACCCTGGAACCATCGATATAAACTAGTGTCAATGGACGTAGTTTCTTTATATACAAACATAGAACATGAAATAGGCCTAAAAGCTTGCAGCTTCTTTTTAGGCAAACGCAACATTCAATACAAACAACACAACTCCATGTTGTTACAAATGATTACTCTATGCTTGCAAAATAACATTTTTACCTTCAACAAAAAACATTACCAGCAAATGAAGGGTACAGCCATGGGCTTTTTTTTTTCTCCGAATTTTGCAAATCTTGTCATGGGGTGGTTCGAACAGAAAATCACGTGGAACTGCGAAAATGATCACCACGTACAAAAAATCATAGCAGGGTGGCGTTTCATCGACGACTTGTTCATAATATGGGATGGTACCAATGAAGAATTTGCAACATATTTCCAAATCCTGAATAATAATGAGAGCAATTTACAATTTACCTATGAAATCAGTCCAAATAAAATCTCATTTCTTGACATCGAAATATATGTGCAAAACAATACAATACAAACCACCCTTTTCAGAAAACAAACAGCTACGAACTCAGTTCTTCACGCGGACAGTTTTCACCCCACAAATCAAAAATGGAACATACCGTATGGGGAATTTTTACGTCTGCGTAGAAACTGCTCCGCGGATAATGATTTTGAGAACCACAGCAAAGCAATGGCAGTAAGATTCCAAAGAAGAAAATATCCTGACAGGATAATTCAAACAAGCCTCAAAAAGCAAAAGAAAGAAATCGGACGGAGATATTGAAAAACAAACCAAAGGCAACCAAGGATGATTTCACGCCTTATAACAACTTATTCAACTGAAACTAGTGATCTAATTTATATTTTGAAAAAACATTGGGGCATCCTGAAACTTGACACCACCATTGCTGACCTAATTGGAGATCATCCGAATGTCACCTATAGAAGAGCACCTAATCTGGGTGACAAACTGACACGCAGCCACTTCAAAACCAAGTCACAGAAACCATGGACTAACATTGAGGGGTTCTGGCCATGCAAAAACTGCAAAGCCTGCAAAATTGGCATCCCCAAAAAAGAGGTGGAGGGCAGAAAAGGCGGAAATTGGAAAATTCAACAACACATTTCCTGCAAAAGCAAATATGTGGTGTACGTTGTCGAATGCCCTTGTAATCTAAAATATATAGGCAGTACAATTTGTGAAATTAAAAAACGGATTCTTGAACACATTAGAGCCACATTAGAGCCACCGTTAACACAGATCGCTCTAATGCTATTGCCAAGCATATGGAAAACTCGCATGACAGCAAATGGGAACTGCTTCGCTACTACGCCATTGAACAAGTGCCAGTTTTGGAACGAGGAGGAAACCGAGAAAAACTCCTCCGCCAAAAGGAATCCAAGCACATTGTTTCATTCAGAACTTTGACCCCTCATGGCCTTAATCAGGATGAGGAACTCTTTGTACATTTGTGAACCCTTTTGTGATGACCAGGTATCATTTCCCCGTGCTATCACACAGACAATAGTGTCGGCCAAATATAATTTTATAGTATCTCTGAACATATGAATCCAATCTGCCGACTTTGACACATTTGAACGAATAATAGTCAAACACCCACTAGAGGGTTGAGATTGGGCTTTCTTTTCACTTCAATCCTGTGTCAATAGTTTCTTCCCCACCAGAGGGATGGGATATCATGATGTGTGATTCCGGGTTTTTGAGGGTAATTAATTCCTTCACACACTGTTTATTTGACCATTAAACCCACTAGTGGGTAAATATCATATATTGGTTTTCACACATCATGCACGTTTAACACTACGATTGTGCAAACCTGATCACCTAACTCATCACTTTACTTGTAATTGCGTTGTTAAAAGTGTTCCACTAAAGGATTGTCATTATGACAAACTAATTTCATTTCTATTCTCTCCTCATGTCACCTCATTTAATTTTTGAAAATTTTGTTTCTTTTAATTCATCAGCATAATGTGTAAATTCACGCACCACAATGACCAGAATGCTTTGCTAACGCTTAAACAGGAAGTAGCAGCAACAATTGAAATAAATAATGTCTGGCCATTGTGTAGGTAACCCGTGATCAAGGTTCGAGTGAGAACCGAAACGCGTTGGGCCAGTGTTGTTGTCGGCTGTGCTGATGAACTTTGTTTTGGATTAAAACGAACTGCAAACTAAACCATTGGATTCCGTTTGAGTGCGTGTACTCCTGACCTCTGGGCTCAGAGGTCTCTTGCTTTTTGTTTATACCGGTTGCCCTACCGGCTGTACTACGCACCTCCCCGACCAAAGAGCGCCGTCCCCCAACCTAGGACATCACATGATTCATATACATATATATATATATATATATATATATATATATATATATATATATATATATATATATATGTATATATTAAATTAATTTTATTCTTTAATCTATTTGATATTTATTAATTTAAAAGAAAACCGATTTAATATAAATTTTAACGAATATAACCAACAAACTTAATTTAAAAAAGTTAAACACACATATATAATAATTAATATATATTTGCTTTAAACAAATTATTAGACTAATAATTTTAATATCTTAAAAAAATTAATTATATAAAAATGTAACAAATAAATATACACATACATATACCGATAACATAAAATATATTTAAAAACATTCTATTATAAATTAAAACATTAAACTATTTACAAATCTTTAAACTTACATTTCCCACTCCAGTCAGTGCAACTATAGGGAAAGTATTGGATAGCGGAGGGGTAAAAAGTACTATTCCCACTCCAATGAGAGCAACAGTTGGGAAAGGTTGGATAGCGGAGGGGTAAAAAGTACTATTCCCACTCCAATGAGTGCAACAGTAGGGAAAGTGTTGGATAGCGGATGGGTAAAAATTACTATTCCCACTCAAGTGAGTGCAACAGTAGGGAAAGTGTTGGATAGCGGAGGGATACCATGTACTATTCCCACTCCAGTCAGTGCAACAGTAGGGAAAGTGTTGGATAGCAGAGGGGTAAAAATGACTATTCCCACTCCAGTGAGTGCAACAGTAGGGAAAGTATTGGATGGTGGAGGGATGAAATGTAATATTCCCACTACAGTGAGTGCAACAGTAGGGAAAGTGTTGGATAGCCGATAGATAAAATCTACTATTCCCACTCCAGTCGGTGCATCAATAGGGAAAGTGTTGGATTGCTGAGGGGTAACATTTACTATTCTCAGTCAGTTCAAAATTAATAACATTCAAAATAAAAATATATTTTTTAAAAAGTAAATAAAAAATATATAATTATGTTAAAAATAAAAACATATTTAATGATAATACAATTTGCTAAACATATTATAATGTTTGATTAATAAAAACATTAATTATTTAAAAAATGTAGCCACTTTTCTTCTTACCCTATAACACCACACAACTCACATCAAAAAAAAAAAATCTTTGCATAATTATCATAATTAATTATCAATTAAACAAATATTATTGATTAAAAAACAAATTAAAACACAGAACATGTAATTAACTTTTCTACCTTTAAACCTATAATCCACATAACCCACACCTAACATTAAACTGTAAAAAAATGTATTACACATTTTTATAATTTCCCCATTTAAATGCCAATTAATTAATTAATATTAATTAACAAGTAAGTATTAATTAATTAAACATAAATTACTTCCCACTCTATTCACCTATAAACCCACAACCCGCTACGGAACTAAAAAACACAAAATGTTATTAAAATAAATTAATAACAACTAAAAATAAAACACATATATTAAAAAACATAAACTATACTTATACTAAAAAAAATACATCACCTATTTTTAAAATATATACTAAAATACATTACACTCATTAAAAATCGATATTTCAACAACTATATTTTTGCAAACGATATTAATGACTTCTATATTTTATTAAATCGATGTTTCTTACCTTAAAGTAAATATTCTTGACCACGATATTCTTGCTGTCGATATTTCTGTGTCACGATATTTAAAACTCGATATAAGTGTAAGTCGGCCGTGGGTAAGATAAAAGACACATTATATCCCTGTAAAGCCGAGAGCAAAGACAGACATCGGCATTGTAATGAAAAACTATAGTCCGATCATAAAATCAAAGGGGCTGGCTACGGGTATGGTGATTCATGTAAGATACACCGTAACCCTGTCGTGCCGAGAGCGAAGGCTGACATCAGCAAAATAATGAAAAACTAAAGTCCGATCACAGATTGAAAGGCGCAGGCTGCAGATATGTCTGACATTTGACCCCAGTCTTTGAATGCACAGCAAATGTGACAAGATAACGGAGCTTGGAGCAAGTGAAAACACTAGTGTTCGGGTGAAGTGCTCTTAAACAAAAAAAAAAGAAGTTCTTAAAACAGTTCCTAAAATGGGAGTAGTGGATGTATAGTAGTAATTGGTCCATGCTCTTGTGGAGGGCTAAACACAGGAACCAGCATGACGTATACATGCCATGAACAAATGGTAAGAAAGAACATGAGAGTGACGATGGAGGTAGTAAATGGGAAGCCTATGGGTGGGCTGAGGCCCACACACTGAAAATAACCGTCTCTTCGAGACAGTGCATGCTCTGTTTAGCCGAGATCAAAAATGGGAGTAATCACAAAACAGTCTTCTGGGAGTGTCCTACTGGTGGATGTTACACCTAATTTAAGAAATGGTCATGCCTACTCACAGAAAAAAAGATTGTGATCTGGGCCTCAATAAACTTTGAAAAGCTGCCTCAAGTAGCAAGAAACGTGTAATTCAAAAGAAGTCTCAAAACGACCAGTGAGAAGCAAGAGACAAACAAGACCAGAGGGCAACTGAATGACTTAGGCTATTTGACTGCTGCGTCAGGCTGGCGCTGTCTGCAAGTTCATCAAGAATTCTCAGATTTCCTTAGCTGGTGCATGCACAGATATTATGTGAAGATTTGAAACGTGCACAGTAGTGCAGTGGTCTAGCTAATGGTTTGTCAATGTAGTTTTCCATGGACCACTGCAAGTTTTAGTATTGTCTATGGTTACTCATATGAGTCATTTTGTCAGGTGATGGTAACTAAGCAATTAAATTCATTGTTGGGACTTGTCAGCATTATGTGTGGTTTCCAATGGTTTAAGCAACTTTCTGTATTTCTGTTGGGAGGCTTTCTGTTGTAGCCAAATTGCAATTTTAGTAAGGTATACTTCTGTATCTTGTTTTGAAGTCGTCCAGAAGACACAGCCTCAATGAGATCAAGTATGTTACATGTCCTAGATACTTGGCTGCCCTGAATGATGTGTCAAAAGACCTGTGACTTGATATGTTGCATAGCTGTAATCATAAGGAGATAGCAAGTAATTATGTAATAAGCCAGATTGTGAAATATATTTTGCATTTCTAGTATATCCAGGTTGTAGCAGCTAATAGATGATTTTTCCAAGATACTGATCAACTAACTGAAACAGATGTTGAGGTATGTTCTCTACTTAGTTTAAGCAAAATAATGGATTGGCCATGCTGTGTTTGGAAAAGGGCAAGTAGTGAACAGGGCAAAGCAAGGCAACCAACATACATGTCGAGGAATGGGACAGCAAGCATACATGAAAAACTCAGTGTTCTTATGATCGGTGAGAAAGTTATTTCCAGGAAATGCCTTCACTGTTTGAACCTCATTGATGGTGAAACGTTTATTGTTGTAACTCTTAAAATCTATTTTACCTGTGTTTACATCAAATTATTGTTAGGAAATCAGGTGTAGACTCTCTTCAGGAAATTACTGTGAGAGGCCTGCTACAAGAGTTCAACAGAAGACCTCAATTTCTCATAGTTATGTGCAGTCCTTTCAGTGAAGGCCTTGATGGTCTTAAGACCCTACTAGAATGGTGCTCTCTTTTTTGACATGTACTTAAATGGCATTGCATTGTATAAAAACCAGTAAAGGAAATAGCAGTAATAGTTACTGACCCAGTGGAACCTACCCCCGTAGTTACTTAACTGAGCAAGGTGTAGGCTGAAACCATCTTGGGTTGATCCAGGAACTCAACATAATTGGTAATGTGACTATTTCCTAGGCACCTTATTGATCGAGATAAGTGAATTCAGAAGTGATCGACTAAATACAGAATCAAGGGTAGCGGTTATTAGCACTTCTCAGTAATGAACAAGTTACTTACCTTCGGCAACGATGTATCCGTAAGAAACATTAGTTAGTTAGATTCCTCACCTTAGAATATCCCCAGGCGTCAGACTGGATCCGGAAGATTTTTCGTCAGCAATACCCCTTGCGCGTCGCTAGGCGTCGTCTGTGGCTCCGCGTCCGTCGTCGGCATCGTGCGCCGGAATGACGTCGTCGGAGTACTTAGACGCCGCCCTCGCGCGCTGACGTCAGTTCTTGTACATAGCCTTCCACGCCAGGAACGCAGAGCCATGCAAGATACCGACACTGGTGACAAAAAATTCTAGGGCCCTGAAAGGGATAGCCTTAACCCTAGATGTCAGTTCGCAGAACGGGGAGGATGGGTGGGTCGGTGAGGAATCTAACTAACTAATGTTTCTTACAGATACATCGTTACCGAAGGTAAGTAACTTGTTCATCTGAAAGAAACACGTTAGTTAGAGTCCTCACCTTAGAATAGATACCCAAGCAATACCAACCCCGGTGGTGGGTCTGCGAACCAAGATCACACCAGAAAGTCCTGGAGGACAGAAGCCATCCCTCCGGACTTGGCTGTCTAGGCAATAATGCCTGGCAAACGTGTGCAGCGAAGCCCACGTTGCCGCCTGACAGATGTCCTACAAAGGGACTCCCCGTACCAAAGCAGTAGTAGCCGCTGTGGCCCGAGTAGAATGGGCGCGCAGCCCAACAGGCGGTTCCTTTTTTGCCAGAGAATAACAGATTTTTATACACAAAACGACCCACCGGGAGATGGTCCGTTTGTGTACAGCTTTTCCCTTCTTTGCACCCACGTAGCCAACGAAAAGCTGGCCGTCCACCTGGAACTGTTTAGTGCGGTCCAAATAAAAGGAGAGCGCACGTTTTGGGTCCAGACGG
Organism: Triturus cristatus; assembly: GCF_964204655.1. Lineage (NCBI taxonomy): Eukaryota > Metazoa > Chordata > Amphibia > Caudata > Salamandridae > Triturus > Triturus cristatus. The sequence goes on from NC_140594.1 coordinate 386,492,358, forward strand.
TGGAGCCGCTCTTCCTCTTTGGAAGGATGCGGAGGCGGAAAGAAGGTGGGCAAAGTGACAGATTGCCCAAGATGAAAGGGGGTCACCACTTTCGGTAGAAAGGAAGGACGAGGCCGAAGGACAACCTTGTCCGGATGAACAGATAGAAAAGGAGGCTTGGACGATAGAGCCTGGAGCTCACTCACCCGTCTAGCCAAGGTGATGGCTACCAGGAAAGCAGTCTTAAGAGTTAGAAGACGAAGAGGACAATTGTGAAGAGGCTCAAAGGGAGCGCACATCAGGAATGTCAAGACAAGATTCAAGTCCCACTGAGGCATTACGAAAGGGACAGGAGGGAACGTGTGAGTAATGCCTTTAAGAAAGCGTGACACTACAGGGGACTTGAAAAGAGAAGGCTGATCTGGAAGCCGTAAGAAGGCAGAGAGAGCAGCAAGATAACCTTTCAAGGTGCCCAGGGCAGAGCCCTGCCGGGCCAAAGAAAGAAGAAAGAGGAGAACCTCAGAAAGAGGGGCGGAAAGGGGATCCACAGCCTTTGCTGTGCACCATGCCACAAATTTGTTCCACCGGCAGGCGTATACCGTCTTTGTGGAGGGACGCCTGGCTGCCAGAATGATATCACAGACTTCAGGAGGCAAGTCAAATGGCATCAACTGCCGCGGCTCAATCTCCACGCATGGAGGTGGAGGCTGGACAGGTTCGGGTGTAGGACCGTCCCCTGCTGCTGCGACAGAAGATCCTCCCGAAGGGGCAGACGTATCGGAGGATCGGTCAACATACTGAGTAGCTCGGGATACCAGTACCTTCGTGCCCAATCCGGAGCCACCAAGATGACTTGGGCCCGGTCGCGCTTGATCTTCTTCAGCACTCTGGGCAGAAGTGGTATAGGCGGAAAGGCGTGCAACAGACCGCAACTCCACTCGCGACGAAAAGCGTCGCCGAGCGAGTGCCGCCTTGGAAATTCCAAAGCGCAGAACTGCTGACATTGCGCGTTCTCTTCGGTGGCGAATAGATCTAACCAAGGCTCTCCCCACTGCTGAAAGAGACCTTGCGCCACCTCGGAGTGCAGACGCCATTCGTGATCCATCATGCACCGGCGGCTGAGTTTGTCTGCTCTGGCGTTCAGAGAGCCCGCCAGATATTGAACCACCAGGGTGACGCCCTGGTGTTCCAGCCATGTCCAGAGGCGCAGAGCCTCCTGACAAAGGGTCCACGACCCCACCCCGCCCTGTTTGTTGCAATACCACATGGCGGTGGTGTTGTCCGTGAACACCTGCACGACACTTCCCCAGACAGAGGGAAGGAAGGCTTTCAGTGCAAGTCGGATCGCTCTCAACTCCAACAAGTTGATGTGGAGGCGAGACTCCGCCGGAGACCAGAGGCCTCTGATCTCCGCCTCTCCCATATGGCCACCCCATCCCAGGAGGGACGCCTCTGTCACTACGACATGCTCCGGTAGGGGTAGGGAGAGGCTCTTGCCCGTGACCCAATCGCGGTCCATGAGCCACCACTGCAACTGCTGTGCAGTGCCCTCCGAGATCAAGACATGGTCGGACAGGTTGCCGTGATGCTGGGCCCACTGAAACTTCAGGTCCCACTGCAGAGCCCGCATGCGCCGCCTGGCGTGATGCACTAGTAGGATGCAGGAGGCCATCAGCCCCAGAAGCCGCAACACTAGCCTGACCGAAACCCAGGATAGAGGCCGAAAGATGGGAATCAGGGCCTGTATATCCCGGACCCGCTGTTCCGGTGGATGAACCCGGAACAGCGCCGAATCGAGAACCGCTCCGATGAAAAGGAGCTTCTGAGAGGGACTCAGGTGTGACTTCGGCACGTTGATGGAAAACCCCAGCAAATGCAGGAGATCCGCCGTAGTCTGGAGGTGGGAGACGACTGCCTGGGGCGAGCCCGCCTTCAACAACCAGTCGTCAAGATAGGGGAAGACTGGAACCCCTGATCTGCGCAGATGAGATGCGACCACCGCCATCACTTTCGTGAACACCCGAGGGGCACTGGTAAGGCCGAAGGGGAGCACGGTAAACTGAAAGTGCTCCTGACCCACCGTGAACCGCAGGTAACGCCGGTGGGCCGGCAGGACGGGGATGTGGAAATATGCGTCCTGCAAGTCCAACGCTACCATCCAGTCTCCAGGGTCGAGGGCAGCTAGAACCTGAGCCAAAGTTAACATTTTGAACCGTTCCTTCCGGAGGAAGGTATTGACGTTCCTGAGGTCCAAGATAGGGCGTAGGCCCCCTTTGCCCTTCTTGGGAACCAGAAAGTAGTGGGAATAACAACCACGACCTACTTCTGGGCTCGGAACGCGCTCGACGGCCCCCTTGGCCAAGAGGGCCGAAACTTCCTCGTGGAGAAGATTCAAATGATCCCCCGAGATACCGTGGTGCTGCGGTGGCATGGCTGGAGGGGTCGTCTCGAAGGGGAGGGAGTAGCCCCTTCGGACGATTTGCAGCACCCACCTGTCCGATGTGATGGACCGCCAGTGGAACAGGTGATGGCTAACTCTGCCGCCCACTGGCGTGGAATGGGCCTGAAAGCTCGGACTAGGAAGGCTTTGAGGCGGATGCTGCCGGGGTGGATGTGGACTGACCGCGTCGTCCTCCAGTACCGCCTCGGCGGAAACCACGTCCGCGACCGCGTGCAGGTTGGTTCTGCGGCCGGTGGCTAGGCGGACGTGAGGAGGAGCCCCTTCCTTGGCCATGAAAAGAGCGAAAAGCGGAAGTTTGTGGCCGTGGGGCCGAAAGGCCCAAGGACGTGGCCGTAGCCCGGGAGTCCATGAAGCGAGCCAGCGCACTGTCCGCTTTGTCACCAAAAAGGCGAGCGCCATCAAAAGGCATGTCCATGAGGGTGCTCTGGACATCCCCTGAAAAGGACGTGGACCGCAGCCAGGCGTGACGTCGAAGCGCCACCGTGGTAGAAATCGCCCTACCCAGCGAGTCCGTAGTGTCAAGCCCACATCGGATTGCATGGCGCGCTGCATCTCTCCCATCGGCCAGGGCCGAGGAAAGCCGCGCCCGGGCCTCCTCCGGGCACAGTGGCAGCACGTCCTCCACCGCATCCCACAGAGAGTGGGAATAACGGTCCAAGAGACAGGCGGTGTTCAAAGACCGCAGGCCCAAACTGAGCGAAGAGAACAGCTTCTTACCAAACTGTTCCAGTCTCTTGGAAACCAGGTCCGGAGGAGCTGACGGGAAGGAGGATTGGGAGGTAGAGGCCTGGATAACCAGACTCTCGGGGGTGGGGTGTTGGGACAGAAAACTGGGGTCGCCCGGAGCAGGGCGGTGGCGCCTGGCAACGTTGCTGTCCACAGGAGGGACTGTGGAGGGCTTGGACCAGGTGCCCTGCAGAACGTCAGTGAGGGCCTCATTGAATGGCAGCAGAGGCTCAGTGGAGCATGCGGCAGACTGAAGCACCTCAGTGAGGATGTTAGTCCTCACCGCCACGGCAGGCAGCTCTAGCCCAAGGGCTTCGGCCGCCTTCCGCAGCACCACAGAAAAGGCTGCACCCTCCTCCGAAGCCACAGTCGGAGGAGAGATGAATCCAGTGTCTGGTGAGGTATCCAACCCACTGGCCTCCCCCAGTTCATCTGCCCAGTCCTGAGCAAGTTGGCTCTGAATGGCCATAGGGTCCTCAGACCCCTCCCAGTCGCCCCCGTCATCCGATTCCTGGTGAACAGGAGGAATGATCGGAGCCGGTCGATAGACAATATGTGTCTCTAGCGGCGTCGGATGTGGCGTCGGGCGGCGCCGCATCGGCGTCGGGACCGGACAGGGGCTGAACCGGGGATCGACGTCGACCGGAGCCGGCGTCGGGGGTGGTATCGGTGTCGGCGCCGGCAGAGGAGGCGTAACGAGGTCGACCGGCGTCGACGGGGGCCCAGGCTCGGGCCCCTCGGGGACCTGCGGCGTCGGGGCCAGAGCCTCCAACGGTGCCGGGGCCGGAGCCGCCGGAGCCGCCGGCATGCGAGGTCGCCCAGTCGAGTCCGCGGGGCCCGAAGGCGCGCCAGCGGGCGTCGACGGCGGGGCCAGGCTCCTCATGGCCGAGAGGAAGGCATCGACCTCCGCCGGCGTCGCGTCAGTCCCAGGGACCGTCGGGTATGGGGACTTGCGCGGCGCCTGCGGCTCTTGCGGATCCGCGGGGGTGGAACCACCCGGACCCTCGGCCGAGTCGCGCGACCGGCGAGGGGAGTCCGAAGAGCGGTGTCGCTTCTTGGACTTCTTGGAGTGCCTCGACTTACCCGAAGACTTCGAGCCAGACGAGTGACGGTGTCGAGTGCGGCTCCGCGACCGATCCTTGGACCTCCTCCTGGACCGGGATCGAGAGCGACGTGGAGCCGAGTGGCGAAGCTCGAGAAGCTTGCGGGACCGCTCCCGCCTAGATTTCGAGGTCAGGGCCATACAGTCGGAGCACGACGCCGCGTCGTGGTCGAGGCCCAAGCAGTACAGGCACCGGCGGTGATGATCGGTCACCGACATCAGTCGGTGACAGTCGTCGCAGGCCTTGAAACCAGGCATCCTACCGGCACCAGAGTCGAGAATTGACCAAAAAGAGTCAAAAAAGTTAGTCAAAAATTGACTAAAGGGGTAGCTCTCCCGGATCTGCGGCGCGGAAAAAGAAGAACTGACGTCAGCGCGCGAGGACGGCGTCTAAGTACTCCGACGACGTCATTCCGGCGCACGACGCCGACGACGGACGCGGAGCCGCAGACGACGCCTAGCGACGCGCAAGGGGTATTGCTGACGAAAAATCTTCCGGATCCAGTCTGACGCCTGGGGATATTCTAAGGTGAGGAATCTAACTAATGTGTTTCTTTCAGATTATGTTAATTTCCCAAAAGTTGGTAAAGAGTTGAAAGTCTCCAGACTGTTTCCAGGCAACTAAGAGCGAAACCCCAGCATGTGTTCTAGGAAAAGCCTGAGCAAACCCTTACACAACAAAATGCCTACAGTCTTAGAATGTTGTCAGCAGAGAGACAGAACAAGACAAAGCAGGTAGATCTTTACATATTGGATATCAATGTGGTAGGTGTAAGGCTAATCAAGTGACACGGTTTCAGCATCCATTGAACAAAACACATCTTGATTATACTTTGTCCTCAACACCAACTTAGCAGGAAGGAATGTGGTACAAGGTGGGTTGACAGAAAGAGCCTACAGCTCACTCACACTCCTAGCTGATGTTATTTATGATAATGAGAAAGACTGCGTCTTCAACGTCAGTGAGCAACAGGTGATTTAAATAAAGGGAGTTGATCCAGCAACCGCAAAAAGGCTGAAAGAGACGATAAGTACCCCTTAACACTGTCCAAAGACATGAAATAGCACCATATCCAAAATAGCTCCAATGAACAGGAACGTTTTCAAAGGAGTCAGGTGTGACTTTGGACATTGAAAATGAACCCCAATGATATTAGGAAGTTCATTGTCGTCTGGAGGTGGTTGACAACTTCTTAGGGCTAGGCTGCTTACAGTAGCCAGTCATCGAGGTGGGGGGAGAACTGGGAACCCCGACCTTCGAAGGAGTACTGCTACCACCGCCATCCCTTTTGTGAACACCCGAGGAGCACTTGTGATAGCAAAAGGAAGCACTCTACAGTGAAAATGCTCCTGGCCCACCGTGAACCACAGATAGTGCCTGTGGGCATGTAGGAAAGGGATATGAAATAGGCACACTGTAGGTCAAATGGCAGTATCCATCCTCCGGGGTCTGGAGCAGATAGGACATGAGCTAGAGTGAGCATCTTGAATGTGTCCTTTCACAGGAAGGCGTTAAGAGGACAAAGATCCTCCACCATTCTTCCGCACAAGGAAGTAACTGGAGTAGCGCCAAGTTCCTAATTCCGAGGCTGGAACCCCTCTATGACCCCTTTGACCAAAAGGGCATGCATTTCCTTCTGCAGAACAGACAGGTGGTCCTCCGTCAGTGGCCCTAATGGTGGCTGAAGGTGCATTGGGCTAGGAAAGAAATGGGAGGGTGTAGCCCTAATGGACAATTTGGAGGGCCCACCTGTCTAAAATGATGGCTTGACACCCCTGGAAGGAATACTCGATCCAACCACCAACAGGGTAGCTGTGTGCCGGCAAGAACACACTAAAGTGATTTTGCAGCTGCAATTCTGGAGAGTCAGGGGACTAAGCTGCATGTTATCCCTGCTGTCCTCGATGTTGGCTCTGAGATCCACAGTTTCATCCACAAAAGGGCTCAGAGGCCCGCTGGGCTTGTGGAGGTGTCCGGCATTGACAAATCGGAAAACACCAACAGTAGTGACAGAGAGGGAAGACCCTAGAATGTGCTGTGGCTCTGCTCGCTTTAAACCGTTTCAGGACTGAGTGCACTTTTTTGCCAAAAGGCGAGATCTGTCAATTGGCATGTTCATTAAGGACACCTGTACATCCCACAGAAGCCTGTTGACCACAGTATAGGTATGGGGCTGAAGAGCCAAATTAGTGCACATCACTTGACCCAAACAGTGAGTTGTGTGTAGGTCAGACCGTGTGACAAATACATCAGAACATTTTTTTAAAATCTTTTTATTAACTTTGCTCATACAGTACATAGCAGTGATCAGGAGGCTCATAAACCAACAGCGTGACATTACAAAAATGAGGATCAAAGGAACTACCAAAGGGGCCCACTACTGCTGTTCCCCCCCACCTCCCGAGGTTCGGTACTTGCACAATGGGCCCCACACCCTCCTCCATTTCTTCACACAACCTCTGGACTTATAGATAGTTTGCTCCGCCCTCTGACACCAATCCAGGTCTTTGAGCCATTGGTCCCATTGTGGGGGGGCGGGCACGCCCCAGCTGCTCGCGATGTTACGTTTTGCCACCCCAGCCGCTGTAGCCAACCAAATCTACCTGGACCAATCCGTGGCTCCCCTGATCAACATCAGAACATTTGAAAATGTTACCTTTTATGCGCAGTACCCAAATATTTCACCTTTTGCAGGACCCTACTTTTTTGCTGGCTTTAGGGCTCTGTGCACTTTACCTCTGCTTTCCAATAGTAAAGTGGCTGTGCTTCCCATTTTAAATGGTCGAATTGGCATACTCCTAACTGGCATGTTTAAGTATAAAAAATATGATACAAAGTATACCCAGGGCCTGGAAGTTAAATTTCACTAGTAGACTCCAGCACCTATTATGCCATCAACTAGAGTAGCAGTGTAGGGGCTAATATCAGCAAAAAAGCGGATTGCTATAACATGGATGAGCTCTACACCCCCGAGAATTGAGGTATGGACCAAGGACATGTGCGAATGGGCTACAGCGGAAAACATCTGAATAAAACAGGTCCGGAAAGATGTGCGAATGGGCTACAGCGGAAAACATCCGAATAAAACAGGTCCGGAAAGATGATGAACTAGAAGACAGTATTAGGGCTTGGAAGGCTATGATCACAGATTTACAAGCCCCCACCCCCCGAATGCCCGAGAGAACTGGAAAAGTACACAAGAGACAATTTATCATAGAATCTTAGACACCCCCCAGACTTCATAAGACAGGATCAATGCTTACATTAAGACACAGAAGGAGTTACGGGTGGAAGGGAGGGAGGGAGGGGAGTTTAGTTGGTTATATTGGCACATATGATAACAGACAGTGATATGAGAAACAGAGTACACCGATAGATTTGTATGTAAACAGATATTGTTGTCTTATGAGAAACACTATAAGATACAGAAGGGGAGGGAATTGCCACATTGTCATTTGTCTCCTGGAAATGATGAAAACGAATGTTATGATTTTTTACACTATAGTAGCAGTGTAAACATGTTGTCTGGCCTACCATTGTAGCCTGATTGTAGCAGTGCAAAACATGCACAGGACCCTGCCAAAAAAACCCTTTTTGATAGGTAAAAACCTTGCTTTTAAATGTTAATAAGTTACACCTATGTAGGTCTTGTGCACCAAAAGGCAAGAAGCACAGTATTTAAAAGAAGGACATGTAGAAATGTAATGTTAACATGTCCTTACAGTGACTAGCACTCAAAAGTTATTTTCACTGTGGCTGGCTGTCCCTTGTAGCAAACCAAAGTACAGATTTAGCGGGTCATTACGATGGCAGACGAACTTCAATCAGTATTTAGGACCACCCGCCTGCAAGGGTGCTGTCCAACAGGCCAAATTATGATGCGACCGCCATTGGTCACCTTTAACATTGCTGTGGGTGCTGCTAGCTGCAGCACCTGCTACAATGTTAAACAGGGATATTTTACATATAACCGCACAACGTGACAGGCACCCTGTAGTGCCTGTCACTTTGTTCAGAATATGTAGGGGGCCATCATAGGTGCCCCATAACACCTAAAGAAATGTGCCGGGCAGAAAGGGGGCCTGCTACGGGCCCCCAATGTCCATCCCCGCCAGCCTTTTCATGGCGGGTGAACCGCCATGGAAAGGCTGGTGGAGAGGGACATCCTAATCCTTACGACAGTACCTGGTAGGCACCGCCAACAATGCAGGGATTGAGAGTCCCTCCGCCGCACCAGCAGGCTCAAGGAGCCAATCAGATACGTGGCAGTCAGAGTTTACGATCGCCATGGAACCGCCAGCCATCATAATGTGGTGGGCGGGGAATGGCCTTCCGGTGGTGGTGAGACCGCCATCGACAGCCTGTCGGTGGCGGTCTCGCCATCATCAAAATGACCCCCTAAAATACTATTACTGTATCTCGGGAAAGGTAGTGGCTAGAAATATACTTAAACAGCTATTTGCAATATATATTAAAAATCTAATGAAATGGTGAAGTAGGATTTTTAATATATATTAATGAAAAGTAACTTTTAGAAAGTTACCTTTTCCCTGCCTGAAGTCGCTGGAGACTAATTTGGATTAGCTCTCTAGCTTCTCACACTCAGTAAATAGCCTTGAATGGATGTGAATAGATGTGAAATACCTAACAGCAGCAAACAATATGCTGTCCTAAATGGGCTAAGACGTCTCCTCTGAACCTGACAGAATATACATGGTGAGACTGTACGCATCCTTTTTGATATTACAGTGTCAAAGCCTATGTTGGACCTGTCATCTTTAGGGTAGTCATCCCTCAAACTTTTTGCCTGCTTACTTCCTCTTTTTGATGTATCTTTTTGTTAGCTATATGACTCTGAGCACTTTACCACTGCTGACCAGTGCTAAAGTGCATGTGCTTCTCCCCTAAACATAGTGACATTGCTGTATACATGATTGGCATATTTTGTTTACCTGTAATTCCCTTTTAAAGTGGTATACCATATACTCAAGGCCTGTAAATTAATCCTACAAGTAAGCCTGCAGCACTATTTGTGCTGCCTCCCACACCAGTAGCCTTTCAAACCTGTCTCAGGCCTGCCATTGTGGTACCTGTGTGTGCACTTTACTGCTACTTCAACTTTGCATTTAAAACCACTTGCCAAGCCTTAAAATTCCCTTTTATTACTCAATAGCCAACCCTAAGGTAAGCCCTAGGTGTCCCCAGCAGGATGCTGTGTAACTAAAAGGTAGGACATGTACTTTTAAGTTTTACATGTCCTAGTAGTGACAAACTGCTGAATTCGTTTTTCAATACTGTGAGGCCTAATCCCCTCGTAGGCTAGCATTGGGAATTCCTTAATACATTTTTAAATTAAAATTCCAGATTAGGAAGGAGTAGCTGCATCTTTTTTCTTATCTTTGAAATGGTAATGATAAATCTTCTTTACTGATAATGTTGAATTTAGCATTACTAGTTTAGAAATGCTACTTTTAGAAAGTGGACATTGCTCTTATTGCTCTGTGTGCCTTACAGCCTGTCTCCAATGAACATCTGGGGGAGGGGGGTCGTGTAATTCCTACTAATCTGTAGGATCTGCGGATTGTTTGGACAACATAAACTAGGGGCTTGGTGCCAAGACTGATTTCGGCCACCCCCGCAGGCCTGTAGACCAGCTAGCTCACACTGCCACTGTATGCCCCCCTAACCTACCAGGGAGCAAATGGATTTCTGGCAACCACTTAACATGACAAACCTGACCCCTCAGGGGTCGTGGAAACAGTACAGAACCTTTCGCTCAGTGACTTGCGCTCACTTATTCTCAGAAAAATATACAGAGAATACACGGTGGGACACTGTCAATAATATTTATTGAACCAATGTTATTCTTGCATAAAATACGTGTGCTGCAATGATTAGTAGACAGAAGCAGATAAACGTGATTACACTCACCAAAAGCTGAAACAATGTATAGATGCAGGCATAAAAACAAGGCAGTAATCTAGCGTACTTCTACTATGCGAACCCTACTCTAAGTGTACCTAGAGTGTATGTAGGTGTAGAGCCAAGACTTCCCACACAAAGGGCTGATTACCCCCTACTGACAGTCTGGAGCCAAGCCTTGAAAGAAGGTGGGGGACATGTGCACTTCAAGGGCCTGCCTTGAAGTCCCCCCACTTCAAATGCACAACTGGATATAAGTACTGGGGCTCTGTCCCTGCCAAGACAGTACACTACTGGACCTGAGAAAAACTCTGGCAGGAAAGAAGATTGTACTGAAAGGTTTGCCACTCTGCTTGACTACTGTCCTGTTAGAATTGGTTTTCTGCTTTGCTGCCCTGCTGCCTGCTGAACTCTGCCCTGTTAAGGAAAGGACTGGACCCATCTCACTTGAACCCAGAGTGACTCAAAGGGCTTGCTGGCTTGCCCCATGTTCTGAAGTCTCAAGGCCATCAAAGACTTCCTTCAACACTACACCTGGACTCTGATATCTGTGAGTCCTGCTTTGCCAAGTGGTACAAATTCAGCACTGGGCCCTTGAAAGACGATTTCTGATGTCCAGAGCAAAAACAACAGTTGATGGACAGAATGCAGAACAATGCCATACATTCACCCCAGTACAGAGACCTGGGCCTAAATCCATCGTTTTTTTGCTCACCATGCCATTCCAGTTTGAACCCAGCCATAAGCAAATCAGTCTTGGCCTTGTGCCTCATGGGAACAGTCCACCCCGAACTGCCATGCCAGTTCCTCCCTGGACTGTAAACAAGCATCCTAGGACCGGTTTCGGGGTTTCACCCCTCTTTAGCCTGGATAGCTTGAATCCAGTGGCATGGAGAGCACGGGACCCACGTCTGGGCATACCCGTCCCACTCGCGGTGACAAATGCAAAAACAACCGTTGATGGACAGAATGCAGAACAATGCCATACATACACCCCAGTACAGAGATCTAGGCCTAAATCCATCGTTTTTTTGCTCACCATGCCATTCCAGTTTGAACCCAGCCATATGCAAATCAGTCTTAGCCCTGTGCCTCATGGGAACAGTCCAGCCCGAACTGCCAAGCTAAATACTCCCTGGACTGGAAACAAGCATCCTAGGACTGGTTTCGGGGTTTCACCCCTCTTCAGCCAGGATAGCTTGATTCCAGTGGCCTGGAGAGCACGGGACCCACGTCTGAGCATGCCTGTCCCACTCGGGGTGACAAATACAAAAACAACAGTTGATGGACAGAATGCAGAACAATGCCATACATTCACCCCAGTACAGAGATCTGGGCCTAAAGCCATCGTTTTTTTGCTCACTATGCCATTCCAGTTTGAACCCAGCCATATGCAAACCAGTCTTGGCCCTGTGCCTCATGGGAACAGTCCAGCCCGAACTGCCAATCCAGGTCCTCCCTGAACCAGAAACAAGCATCCTAGGACCGGTATCAGGGTTTCACCCCTCTTCAGCTAGGATAGCTTGATTTCAGTGGCACAGTGAGCCCGGGACCCACGTCTGGGCATACCCGGCGCACTTAGGGCAAGAAAGAAAAAAGACACACAATTGATAGATGGAATGCAGAATAAATCAAAACATTCACCCCCAGTCAAGAGATCTGGGTTAAATCCATCATTCTTTTGCTCACCATGCCACCCCAGTTTAGACCTAGCCATATGCAAATCAGTCTTGACCCTGTGCCTCATGGGAACAGTCCAGCCCGAACTGCCAAGCCAGGTCCTCCCTGGACCGGAAACAAGCATCCTAGGACCGGTTTCGGGGTTTCACCCTTTTTCAGCCATGATAGCTTGATTCCAGTGGCACAGTGAGCCCGGGACCCACGTCTGGGCATACCCGGCGCACTTAGGGCGAGAAAGCAAAAGACACACAATTGATGGACGGAATGCAGAACAAATCAAAACATTCACCCCCAGTCAAGAGATCTGGGTTAAATCCATCATTCTTTTGCTCACCATGCCACCCCAGTTTAGACCTGGCCATATGCAAATCAGTCTTGATCCTGTGCCTCATGGGAACAGTCCAGCCCGAACTGCCAAGCTAGGTCCTCCCTGGACTGGAAACAAGCATCCTAGACCGGTTTTGGGGTATCACTCCTCTTGAGCCAGGATACCTTGATTCCAGTGGCACAGTGAGCCCGGGACTCACGTTTGGGCATACCCGGTGCACATAGGGCGAGAAAGCAAAAGACACACAATTAAAGGACAGAATGCAGAACAGATCAAAACATTCACCCCCAGTCAAGAGATCTGGGTTAAATCCATCATTCTTTTGCTCACCATGCCACCCCAGTTTAGACCAGGCCATATGCAAATCAGACTTGACTCTGTACCTCATGGGAACAGTCCAGCCCGAACTGCAAAGCCAGGTCCTCCCTGGACTGGAAGAACAAGTTACTTACCTTCGGTAACGCTTTTTCTGGTGGATACAGTATCCGCCTGTGGATTCCTCACCTTGTGAATATCTCCTACGCCAGCAACATTCGGAAACGTTTGTAGCCCTCCACGCCGACGAGGACGAAGACGACGTCACAGAGGCACGGCTCCGCTCGCGGCTCCGCTGACGTAACTGGTTCCATAAGAAGACCTCTTCGGCGAGATGACGTCAGTTCGGCCCTTTTTTCCGTGCCTTCGAGGCACACGGATGGTCTGACAGCAATATATATACAGTATACACAGTACATAATATACAAAGCAACATACACAGTGTGGAGATAATATAGGAAGGCAAAATAAATAACACACTGCCTTTGACAGTAAGAAATACATTTTGAAACACCATCATTAGAATTGTAGGTATACAAGGGTAGACAACGGGAGGCGGGTGGGTCAGTGAGGAATCCACAGGCAGATACTGTATCCACCAGAAAAAGCGTTACCGAAGGTAAGTAACTTGTTCTTCTGATGGATACATCTGCCAGTGGATTCCTCACCTTGTGAAAAGATTCCCACAGCAGTCCCACTCCAGGAGGAGGGTGTCCACCCTTCTATACTAGAAAGTCCTGAAGAACGGAACGAGCAAAGTGTCCGTCCCTCCTCACCTCGGAATCCAAGCAGTAATGCTTCGCGAAAGTGTGGAGGGAGGCCCAAGTTGCCTCACCTCTAGATAAGGCAGATGTAGAAGACTATGCCCCGGTAGAATGAGCCCTTATATCCTCTGGAGGTTCCTTACCATACAAAGAGTAACAGATCTTGATGCACAAGATAATCCATCTGGAAAGGGTGCGCTTGTGCACCGCTCTGCCTTTCCTGCAGCCAACAAAGCCCCCGAAGAGCTGGTCATCCACTCGAAAGTCTTTAGTCCTATCGAGGTAGAAGCTCACCGCCCTCTTAGGGTACAAGCGGTGAAGCCGCTCCTCCTCCTTGGAAGGGTGAGGGGAAGGATAGAAGGTAAGAAGGGTAATGGATTGCCCCAGATGGAAAGGAGTTACAACCTTTGGCAGAAAAGCAGCCCTGGTCCCGAGTACCATTCTTTCAGCATGAATAGTCAAGAAAGGGGGTTTTGAACTCAGAGCTTGAAGCTCACTTACCCTCCTTGCCGAGGTAATAGCAATGAGAAAGATTGTTATGAAAGACAACAGCCTCAAGGGACACTTGTGCAAGGGCTCGAAGGGAGAACCCATCAAGTAAGTTAAGAAAAGATTTAAGTCCCATTGAGGCACAATAAAAGGAGTAGGCGGAAACTTGTTTGTAAGGCCCTTAAGGAATCGTAATACAATAGGTGACTTAAACAGGGAAAGCTGATTCGGCAAGCAAAGAAATGCCGACAAAGCCGACAAATATCCCTTAACAGTAGCTACAGCGAAGCCCTGCTGAGCAAGAGAAAGAGCAAACTGAAGAATGTTGGATAAACGAGCCCTCAAAGGGTCAATAGACGTCTCTCCGCACCAAAGAACAAATTTGGACCACCTATAGGAATAGATAGATTTGGTGGAATGACGTCTAGCAGACAAAATTACATCTACCACATCTGGCGGGAGAGAAAAAGAATTCAGGTTGCCCTGTTCAATCTTCAGGCATGAAGGTGTAAGCTCTGGAGGTGGGGGTGTAGAACCTGCCCCTCCGACTGCGAGAGGAGGTCTGCCCTGAGAGGCAGACGGAGAGGAGGGCACGAGGAGAGATGGAGAAGACCTGTGTACCACACCCTTCTTGGCCAATCCGAGGCGATCAATATGACTTGGACCCGGTCTTGGCAAATCTTCCTCAAAACCCGAGGAATCAAGGGTATGGGAGGAAACGCATAAAGGAGATGTGAGTCCCATCTCAACTGAAACGCGCCCCCCAACCCTCTCTGCATCGGAAACTGGAGACTGCAGAATGAGAGGCAGTGAGCGTTCTCGTGAGTGGCAAACAGGTCCACCCGAGGAGTTCCCCACGTCCGAAAGACGAGCCGAACCACCTTCGGATGGAGCCTCCACTCGTGGTCGGCCGAGAACTGCCGACTGAGACTATCTGCACGCACGTTCAGAACTCTGGCCAGATGATTTGCCATCAGACAAATCTGTTGATCCTAAGCCCAGGACCAAAGACGCAGAGCCTCTCTGCAGAGACAATGCGACCCCACTCCTCCCTGCTTGTTGACATACCACATCGCGGTAGTGTTGCCTGTCAGGGCTTGAACCGACTGACCGCGAAGGGAAGGGAGGAAGGCCTTGAGCGCCAAACGTATCGCCTGTAATTCCAGAAGGTTGATGTGAAGTAACCTTTCCTCTGGAGACCAAAGACCCTTGATCTCCAGATCCCCCAGATGCGCACATGGAAAATGGAAAGGCTTTCCTTGAGACAGATTGCCCTCCACGTTCCACCAAGACAGATCCACTGCAGCTTCTCTGGAGATCCTCACAGACTCCCTGAGATCTCTTTTGTGCTGATACCACTGCCTGCGGAGGCACCACTGGAGGGCCCTCATGTGCCAGCGTGCATGGTTGACCAACATAATGCAGGAAGCAAACAGACCGAGCAGATGAAGGACCTTCAGGACTGGACGACCGCTCCATTGTAAAACAAGGGAATCATTTCCTGTATGTCGAGAATCCTTTACGGAGGTGGGAATGCTCGACACATAGTAGTGTCCAGTACTGCCCCTATGAACAGGTTGCGCTGAGAGGGCACCAGGTGAGATTTGGACACGTTTATCGAGAAACCAATTTGTACAACAGCTGGGTTGTAACCTGCAGATAATGAAGCACCTTCTTTGGCGACTCCGCTTTGATCAGCCAGTCGTCCAGATAGGGGAAAACTGGAATCCCCGACCTTCTGAGATGGGCTGCCACCGCTGCGATCACCTTGGTGAAGACTCAAGGTGCAGTAGTAAGACCAAACGGAAGGACCGCAAACTGATAATGTTGCAACCCTACCGTAAAACGGAGCTACTTCCTATGCGACTTCAGGATGGGGATGTGAAAATACGCATCCTGCAAGTCGATCGACACCATCCAGTCTTCCTGTTGCAGCGCTTGAAGAACCTGCGCAAGGGTGAGCATCTTGAACTTCTCTTGCTTCAGAAAAAGATTCAAGATCCTGAGATCCAGGATTGGACGAAGCCTGTCATCCTTCTTCGGAATCAGGAAATACCAGGAGTAGCATCCCTGACCCCTTTCCTGCTCTGGAACCACCTCTATCGCACCTTTTTTTTAGTAACGTAATAACTTCCTCCTGCAGGAGAAGAAGATGGTCCTCCGAGCAAGCACCTTGGCAAGGAGGGTAATTCGGCGGAAATTCCCGAAAGGGAAGGGCGTACCCATTTTCTACAAGATCTAGAACCCAAAGGTCTGTAGTAACCGATTCCCAATCTTGTAGAAAATGGGTAAGCCGGCCCCCCACAGGACCAACATGATCCAGAATGGTGGATCTAGGGCTGCTTTGCAGTGGTGGGAGGGACGGAGGAAGAGGAAGAGGAGGAGGAGAGCTGCCGACCTCGTGCACGACCTGTGATTCTGCCCCTGTAGCTCTTATACAGGGTGTTCTGTTGCTGTTGTTGCTGCTGCTGCTGGGGCTGCCTGTAGGTCCGAAAGGATGATCTTCCAAAGTCCCCGTACCTCCTAAAAGAACCCCTAGGTTGTGTCTGCAGACCCAGAGATTTAGCCGTGGCTTTGCTTTCTTTAAATATCTCCAGTGCAGCATCAGCTTTTTTACCAAAAAGCCCAGAGCCGTCAAAAGGCAAGTCCAGAAGAGTTGCCTGTACATCAGGGGAGAACTCAGATGACTTCAGCCACGCACTCCTCCTTGTGGCAACACGAGAGCCCATGATTCTAGCGACAGAGTCTGCAGTATCCAGGACACTCTGGATAACCTGACGCGCAGCCGCCTGAGTGTCTGATAGCACCTCATTAAAGTTCTGTCTATCCTCCTCTGACAACTTAGGGGCCAGTTGTTTCACTGAATCCATTAGAGCATGGGTATATCAGCCCAAAAGACAAGGCACATTTGTTGATTTTAAAGCCATACTGGCAGAGGACAAGACCTTCTTGGCTGATTGATCACGTTTTTTAGCATCCCTGTTGCTAGGGACCTGGGGAAAGGCACCTGAAGATCTTCTAGAACAAGTAGCCTGAACCACCAGACTCTCCGGAGAAGGATGAGAAGTCAGAATGTCTGGGTCCCCTGGAGCCGCCCTATATCTTCTTGCTAAAGTTTTAGAGACCGCAGGAGCTGAGAAGGGCTTACGCCACACTTCCATGACCGGTTCAATAATGGCGTCATTAAATGGAAGCAAGGGTTCCGATACAGATGAGGGAGAATGTAAAATCCCTGTGAGGATGTTCGGCTTAAACTCAGCAGAAGGTAGCTGCAAATCCAAAACCTCAGCTGCTTTTTTAATAACTGAGTGGTAGGGAGCCACATCCTTTGAAGGAGTATCAGCTGGAGGAGTAATCTCCCACTCAGGTGACAAGTCCAGGCCACTAGCTTCTTTCAACTCCTCAAACAAATCATCAGATTCAATGAGCTCACCTTCTTCCATCTCCTCAACCTGGTACCTGTGTTCTTCTAGTACCCTCTGAGCTTCTCTCCTGGATCTGATTCTCACAACAGGAGTTGGTGGCGCCGTAACCAACTCCGACAGCGCCGGAGCCGGCGTCGAACCCGGATCCAGAGGAGCAGCCGGAGTCAAACGAGGTTGAGCCGGAGCCGGTGAAGATGGAAGTGACGTCGATGTCCTCGGTGCCGGGAAATGCCAAGACGGCGTCGCCGGGAAAAATGGCATAAAAGGAACTTGAGGGTAAGCTTGAGGAACTCCCAAGTTGAAAGCCATTGGACCCATGGGACCTGAAGGCGCTCCAGAGGGGTACATTGTTTTAGTAAAGACCCTATACATCGCATTTAAACAATGCGTTGGATCTTGACCCGGGCCAGGAAAGGGAGGATATGGCTCAGGCTGAGGCATAACCGGACTCGGGCCGATCGGCGCAGACGGTGGAGCCAGGGGAGTCGAAGACTCATCCGGAGCCAGGACTTCCTCAACTGGAGCCGGAGAATGAGCCGGCGTCGGAGATGGAGCCGGAGCCGGAGCCGGAGAATGCTCCGGTGAAGTCGCAGGCGAGGTCAGGCCAACAGGAGAGGCAGGAACAGAGACAGGAGAAGGAGACACAAAGTCCTTACGACGTCGAGAAGGTGAGGTCGATCTCAGAGCCGCATCCCTATCTGAATGATGTCGATAACCATGCCTCTTCTTTTTCTTGTGTTCTTGGACTTCGAAGCATGCCCCGACGTCGACTTCGACGCCGACCTCGACCTTGACCTCGATCTTGATCTTCTTCGACCTCTCTTTTCCTTTTTCATTCTGGCAATGAATGACTTGGCCTCTCTTTCCTTCAAAGCTTTCGTACTCATCTTGCGGCAACAAGAACATCCTTCAACATCATGATCCAATGAAAGGCACCAGACACAGTCCTTGTGCGGATCCGTGATCGACGTGTGCTTACCGCACTCCCTGCAAGGCTTGAACCCGGACTTCTTAGTCGACATTTTCTAACTGCAAACAAGAAGAAAGAGAGACACCAGCAGAAAAACAAAGTAACCAGCCAAAGCTACGGAGAGTCCCCGAAAACCGTTAGCGTCGACGGCGCGGAAAAAGGGAACTGACATCATCAAGCTGACACGGTCTTCTTATGGATCTAGTTTCGTCAGCAGAGCCGCGAGCGGAGCCGTGCCTCTATGACGTTGTCTTTGTCCTCGTCAGCATGGAGGGCTACAAAAGTTTTCGAATGTTGCTGGCGCAGGGAATTTTCACAAGGTGAGGAATCCACTGGCAGATGTATCCATCATAAACAAGCATCCTAGGACCGGTTTCGGGGTTTCACCCCTCTTCAGCCAGGATAGCTTGATTCCAGTGACACAGTGAGCCCAGGACCCACGTCTGGGCATACCCGGCACACTTAGGGCGAGAAAGCAAAAGACACACAATGCAGAACAAATCAAAACATTCACCCCCAGTCAAGAGATCTGGGTTAAATCCATCATTCTTTTGCTCACCATGCCACCCCAGTTTAGACCTGGCCATATGCAAATCAGTCTTGACCCTGTGCCTAATGGGAACAGTCCAGCCCAAACTGCCAAGCCAGGACCTCCCTGGACCGGAAACAAGCATCCTAGGACTGGTTGCGGGGTTTCACCCCTCTTCAGCCAGGATAGCTTGATTCCAGTGGCACAGTGAGCCCGGGACCCACGTCTGGGCATACCCGGCACACTTAGGGCGAGAAAGCAAAAGACACACAATTGATGGACGGAATGCAGAACAAATCAAAACATTCACCCCCAGTCAAGAGATCTGGGTTAAATCCATCATTCTTTTGCTCACCATGTAACCCCAGTTTAGACCTGGCCATATGCAAATCAGTCTTGATCCTGTGCCTCATGGGAACAGTCCAGCCCGAACTGCCAAGCCAGATCCTCCCTGGACCGGAAACAAGCATCCTAGACCGGTTTCGGGGTATCACCCCTCTTCAGCCAGGATAGCTTGATTCCAGTGGCACAGTGAGCCCGGGACCCACGTCTGGGCATACCCGGCGCACTTAGGGCGAGAAAGCAAAAGACACACAATTGAAGGACGGAATGCAGAACAGATCAAAACATTCACCCCCAGTCAAGAGATCTGGGTTAAATCCATCATTATCTTGCTCACCATGCCACCCCAGTTTAGACCAGGCCATATGCAAATCAGACTTGACCCTGTGCCTCATGAGAACAGTCCAGCCCGAACTGCCAAGCCAGGTCCTCCCTGGACCGGAAGAACAAGTTACTTACCTACGGTAACGCTTTTTCTGGTGGATACAGTATCCGCCTGTGGATTCCTCACCTTGTGAATATCTCCTGCGCCAGCAACATTCGGAAACTTTTGTAGCCCTCCACACCGACGAGGACGAAGACGACGTCACAGAGGCACGGCTCCGCTGACGCAACTGGATCCATAAGAAGACCTCCTCGGCGAGATGACGTCAGTTCCGCACTTTTTTCCGTGCCTTCGAGGCACACGGATGGACTGACAGCAATATATATACAGTATACACAGTACATAATATACAAAGCAACACACACAGTGTTGAGATAATATAGGAAGGCAAAAGAAATAACACACTGCCTTTGACAGTAACAAATACATTTTGAAACACCATCATTAGAATTGTAGGTATACAAGGGTGGACAACGTGGAGGCGGGTGGGTCAGTGAGGAATCCACAGGCAGATACTGTATCCACCAGAAAAAGCGTTACCGAAGGTAAGTAACTTGTTCTTCTGATGGATACATCTGCCAGCGGATTCCTCACCTTGTGAAAAGATTCCCACAGCAGTCCCACTCCAGGAGGAGGGTGTCCACCCTTCTATACCAGAAAGTCCTGAAGAACGGAACGAGCAAAGTGTCCGTCCCTCCTCACCTCGGAATCCAAGCAGTAATGCTTCGCGAAAGTGTGGAGGGAGGCCCAAGTTGCCGCCCTACAAATGTCCTCCACAGGAACACCTCTAGATAAGGCAGATGTAGACGACTTTGCCCTGGTAGAATGAGCCCTTATACCCTCTGGAGGTCCCTTACCATCCAAAGAGTAACAGATCTTGATGCACAAGATAATCCATCTGGAAAGGGTGCGCTTGTGCACCGCTCTGCCTTTCCTGCAACCAACAAAGCCCACGAAGAGCTGGTCGTCCAGTCGAAAGTCTTTAGTCCTATCGAGGTAGAAGCTCACTGCCCTCTTAGGGTCCAAGCGGTGAAGCCGCTCCTCCTCCTTGTAAGGGGCAGGGGAAGGATAGAAGATAGGAAGGGTAATGGATTGCCCCAGATGGAAAGGAGTTACCACCTTTGGCAGAAAAGCAGCCCTGGTCCTGAGTACCATTCTTTCAGCATGAATAGTCAAGAAAGGGGGTTTTGAACTCCGAGCTTGAAGCTCACTTACCCTCCTTGCCGAGGTAATAGCAATGAGAAAGACTGTTTTGAAAGACAACAGCCTCAAGGGACACTTGTGCAAGGGCTCGAAGGGAGAACCCATCAAGTAAGTTAAGACAAGATTTAAGTCCCATTGAGGCACAATAAAAGGAGTAGGCGGAATCTTGTTTGTAAGGCCCTTAAGGAATCGTAATACAATAGGTGACTTAAACAGGGAAGGCTGATCCGGCAAGCAAAGAAATGCCGACAAAGCCAACAAATATCCCTTAACAGTAGCTACAGCAAAGCCCTGCTGAGCAAGAGAAAGAGCAAACTGAAGAATGTTGGATAAACGAGCCCTCAAAGGGTCAATAGACTTCTCTCCGCACCAAAGAACAAATTTGGACCACCTATAGGAATAGATAGATTTGGTGGAATGACGTCTAGCAGACAAAATTACATCTACCACATCTGGCGGGAGAGAAAAAGAATTTAGGTTGCCCCGTTCAATCTCCAGTCATGAAGGTGTAAGCTCTGGAGGTGGGGGTGTAGAACCTGCCCCTCCGACTGCGAGAGGAGGTCTGCCCTGAGAGGGAGATGGAGAGGAGGGCACGAGGAGAGGTGGAGAAGATCTGTTCACCACACCCTTCTTGGCCAATCCGAGGCGATCAATATGACCTGGGCCCGGTCTTGGCGAATCTTCCTCAGAACCCGAGGAATCAAGGGTATGGGAGGAAACGCATAAAGGAGATGTGAGTCCCATCTCAACTGAAACGCGCCCCCCCAACGTTCCCTGCATCGGAAACTGGAGACTGCTGAATGACGGGCAGTGAGCGTTCTCGTGAGTGGCAAACAGGTCCACCCGAGGAGTTCCCCACGTCCGAAAGACAAGCCGAACCACCTTCGGATTGAGCCTCCACTCGTGGTCGGCAGAGAACTGCCGACTGAGACTGTCTGCAGTCACGTTCAGAACTCCGGCCAGATGATTTGCCATCAGACAAATCTGTTGATCCTGAGCCCAGGACCAGAGACGCAGAGCCTCTCTGCAGAGACAATGCGACCCCACTCCTCCCTACTTGTTGACATACCACATCGCGGTAGTGTTGTCCGTCAAGGCTTGAACCGACTGACCGCGAAGGGAAGGGAGGAAGGCCTTGAGCGCCAAACGTATTGCCCGTAATTCCAGAAGGTTGATATGAAGCAACCTTTCCTCTGGAAACCAAAGACCCTTGATCTCCAGATCCCCCAGATGCGCATCCCACCCTAAAGTGGATGCATCCATTATCACCGTGGCCACAGATGGAGGCAGATGGAAGGGCTTTCCTTGAGACAGATTTCCCTCCACGCTCCACCAAGACAGATCCGCTGCAGCTTCTGTGGAGATCCTCACAGACTCCCTGAGATCTCCTTTGTGCTGATACCACTGCCTGCGGAGGCACCACTGGAGGGCCCTCATGTGCCAGCGTGCATGGTTGACCAACAGAATGCAGGAAGCAAACAGACCGAGCAGATGAAGGACCTTCAGGACTGGAATGACCGCTCCTTTGTAAAACAAGGGAATCATTTCCTGTATGTCGAGAATCCTTTGCGGAGGTGGGAATGCTCGACACGCAGTAGTGTCCAGTACTGCCCCTATGAACAGGTTGCGCTGAGAGGGCACCAGGTGAGATTTGGACACGTTTATCGAGAAACCCAATTTGTACAACAGCTGGGTTGTAACCTGCAGATGATGAAGCACCTTCTTTGGCGACTCCGCTTTGATCAGCCAGTCGTCCAGATAGGGGAAATCAGGAATCCCCGACCTTTTGAGATGGGCTGCCACCACTGCCATCACCTTGGTGAAGACTCGAGGTGCAGTAGTAAGACCAAAGGGAAGGAACGCAAACTGATATTGTTCCTACCCTACCGTAAAACGGAGATACTTCCTATGCGACTTCATGATGGGGATGTGAAAATACGCATCCTGCAAGTCGATCGACACCATCCAGTCTTCCTGTTGCAGCGCTTGAAGAACCTGTGCAAGGGTGAGCATCTTGAACTTCTCTTGCTTCAGAAAAAGATTCAAGATCCTGAGGTCCAGGATTGGACGCAGTCTGCCATCCTTCTTCGGAATCAGGAAATACCAGGAGTAGCATCCCTGACCCCTTTCCTGCTCTGGAACCACCTCAACCGCACCTTTTTTTAGTAACGTAATAACTTCCTCCTTCAGGAGAAAAAGATGGTCCTCCGAGCAAGCACCTTGGCAAGAAGGGTAATTTGGAGGAAATTCCCGAAAGGGAAGGGCGTACCCATTTTCTACAAGATCTAGAACCCAAAGGTCTGTAGTAGCCGATTCCCAATCTTATAGAAAAGGGTAAGCCGGCCCCCCACAGGACCAACATGATCCAGAATGGTGGATCTAGGGCTGCTTTGCAGGGGTGGGAGGGATGGAGGAAGAGGAAGAGGAGGAGGAGAGCTGCCGACATCGTGCACAACCTCTGATTCTGCCCCTGTAGCACTTATACAGGGTATTCTGTTACTGTTGTTGATACTGCTGCTGGGGATGCCTGTAGGATCTTCCAAAGTCCCTGTACCTCCTAAAAGAACCCATCGGTTGTGTCTGCAGACCCAGAGATTTAGCCGTGGCTTTGCTTTCTTTAAATATCTCCAGTGCAGCATCAGCTTTTTTACCAAAAAGCCCAGAGCCGTCAAAAGGCAAGTCCAGAAGAGTTGCCTGCACATCAGGGAAGAACTCAAATGACTTCAGCCACGCACTCCTCCTTGTGGCAACAGAAGAGCCCATGATTCTAGCGACAGAGTCTGCAGTATCCAGGACACTCTGGAGAACCTGACGCGCAGCCGCCTGAGTGTCTGATAGCACCTCATTAAAGTTCTGTCTATCCTCCTCTAACAACTTAGGGGCCAGTTGTTTTGCTGAATCCATTAGAGCATGGATATATCGGCCCAAAAGACAGGTCGCATTTGCTGATTTTAAAGCCATACTGGCAGAGGAGAAGACCTTCTTGGCTGATTGATCAAGTTTTTTAGCATCCCAGTCGCTAGGGACCTGGGGAAAGGCACCTGAAGATCTTCTAGAACAAGCAGCCTGAACCACCAGATTCTCTGGAGAAGGATGTGAAGTCAGAATGTCTGGGTCCCCTGGAGCCGCCCTATATCTTCTTGCTAAAGTTTTAGAGACCGCAGGAGCTGAGAAGGGCTTACGCCACACTTCCATGACCGGTTCAATAATGGCGTCATTAAATGGAAGCAAGGGTTCTGATACAGAGGAGGGAGAATGTAAAACCTCTGTGAGGATGTTCGTCTTAAACTCAGCAGAAGGTAGCTGCAAATTCAAAACCTCAAATGCTTTTTTAATAACTGAGTGGTAGGGAGCCACATCCTTTGAAGGAGTATCAGCTGGAGGAGTAATCTCCCACTCAGGTGACAAGTCAAGGCCACTAGCTTCTTTCAACTCCTCAACCAAATCATCAGATTCCATGAGCTCACCTTCTTCCATCTCCTCAACCTGGTACCTTTGTTCTTCTAGACCCCTCTGAGCTTCTCTCCTGGATCTGATTCTCACAACAGGAGTTGGTGGCGCCGTAACCGACTCTGACAGCGCCGGAGCCGAACCCGAATCCAGAGGAGCAGCCGGAGTCGAACGAGGTCGAGCCGGAGCCGATGAAGATTGAAGCGGCGTCTATGCCCTCGGCACCGGGAAATGCCAAGACGGCGTCGCCCGGGAAAAATGGCATAAAAGGAGCTTGAGGGTAAGCTTGAGGAACTCCCAAGTTGAAAGCCATTGGACCCATGGGACCTGAAGGCGCTCCAGAGGGGTACATTGCTCTTGTAAAGACCCCATACATCGCATTTAAATAATGCGTTGGATCTTGACCCGGGCCTGGAAAGGGAGGATATGGCTCAGGCTGAGGCATAACCGGACTCGGGCCGATCGGCGCCGACGGTGGAGCCAGCGGAGTCGAAGACTCATCCGGAGCCGGGACTTCCTCAACTTGAGCCGGAGAATGAGCCGGCGTCGGAGATGGAGCCAGAGCCGGAGAATGCTCCGGTGACGCCGCAGGCGAGGTCAGGCCAACAGGAGAGGCAGGAACAGAGACAGGAGAAGGAGACACAAAGTCCTTACAACGTCGAGAAGGTGAGGTCGATCTCGGAGCCGCATCCCTATCCAAATGATGTCGATAACCATGCCTCTTCTTTTTGTTGTGCTTCTTGGACTTCGAAGCATGCCCCGATGTCGACTTCGACGCCGACCTCGACCTTGACCTCGATCTTGATCTTCTTCGACCTCTCTTTTCCTTTTTCATTCTGGCAATGAATGACTTGGCCTCTCTTTCTTTCAAAGCTTTCGTACTCATCTTGCGGCAACAAGAGCATCCTTCGACATCATGATCCAATGAAAGGCACCAGACACAGTCCTCGTGCGGATCCGTGATCGACGTGTGCTTACCGCACTTCCTGCAAGGCTTGAACCCGAACTTCTTAGTCGACATTTTCTAACTGCAAACAAGAAGAAAGAGAGACACAAGCAGAAAAACAAAGTAACCAGCCAAAGCTACAGAGAGTCCCCGAAAACCGTTAGCGTCGACGGCGCGGAAAAAGGGAACTGACGTCATCAAGCCGACGAGGTCGTCTTATGGATCCAATGACGTCAGCGGAGCCGCGAGCGGAGCCGTGCCTCTGTGACGTCGTCTTCGTCCTCGTCGGCGTGGTGGGCTAAAGAAAGTTTTAGAATGTTGCTGTCCTAGGGAATATTCACAAGGTGAGGATTCCACTGGCAGATGTATCCATCATAAACAAGCATCCTAGGACCGGTTTTGGAGTTTCACCCCTCTTCAGCCAGGATAGCTTGATTCCAGTGCCACAGTGAGCCCGGGACCCACGTCTGGGCATACCCGGGGCACTTAGGGCGAGAAAGCAAATGACACAAAATTAATGGACGGAATGCAGAACAAATCAAAACATTCATCCCCCATTCTTTTGCTCACCATGCCACCCCAGTTTAGACCTGGCCATATGCAAATCAGTCTTGACCCTGCGCCTCATGGGAACAGTCCAGCCCGAACTGCCAAGCCAGGTCCTCCCTGGACCGGAGACAAGCATCCTAGGACCGGTTTCGGGGTTTCACCCCTCTTCAGCCAGGACAGCTTGATTCCAGTGACACAGTGAGCCCGGGACCCAAGTCTGGGCATACCTGGCACACTTAGGGCGAGAAAGCAAAAGACGCACAATTTATGGACGGAATGCAGAACAAATCAAAACATTCACCCCCAGTCAAGAGATCTGGGTTAAATCCATCATTCTTTTGCTCACCATGCCACCCCAGTTTAGACCTGGCCATACGCAAATCAGTCTTGACCCTATGCCTCATGGGAACAGTCCAGCCCGAACTGCCAAGCCAGGTCCTCCCAGGACCGGAAACAAGCATCCTAGGACCGGTTTCGGGGTTTCACCCCTCTTCAGCCAGGACAGCTTGATTCCAGTGACACAGTGAGCCCGGGACCCAAGTCTGGGTATACCCTGCGCACTTAGGGCGAGAAAGCAAAAGACACACAATTGATGGACGGAATGCAGAACAAATCAAAACATTCACCCCCAGTCAAGAGATCTGGGTTAAATCCATCATTCTTTTGCTCACCATGCCACCCCAGTTTAGACCTGGCCATATGCAAATCAGTCTTGACCCTGTGCCTCATGGGAACAAGAGACAGGTGGCATTTGTGGACTTTAAGGGTATACTCGCCGAGGAGAACACCTTCTTGGCCGACTGGTCGAGCTTTTTCGACTCCCTATCACTAGGAACCTGAGGAAAATCTCCAGAAGACTTCTTTGAACAGGCAGCTTGAGCTACCAGACTTTCAGGAGAAGGATGGGATGTAAGAAAGTCTGGCTCTCCTGGAGCAACAGACTTAGATACTGCCGGAGCCGAAAATGGCTTACGCCATGACTGACTCAGTGATGGCATCATTAAAAGGAAGCAAAGGCTCTACCACGGTGGAGGGAGAATTAAGTACCTCAGTAAGGATGTTGGGTTTAAATTCAGCCATTGGGAGCTGCAAGTCCAAAAGCTCCTCTGCTTTCCTTATGACAGTGTGGTAAGGAGCCACATCCTTAGAGGGAGCATCAGTAGGAGGAGTAAGCTCCCATTCCGGTGACAAATCAAGGCCACTTGCCTCTTTTAGTTCCTCAAACAAGTCATCTGACTCCATGACCTCACCCTCTTCCATTTCTTCCACCTGGTACCTCTGCTCCTACAAAATTCTCTGAGCTTCTCGCCTGGATCTAATCCTCAGAACCGGCGTCGGAGGGACCGCACACGACTCCGACGGAGCTGGAGCCGGCGTCGAACACGGATCCGGAGAAGCAGCCGGAGTCGAACGAGGTCGAGCCGGAGCCGGAGAAGAAGGGAGCGGCGTCGATGTCCTCGGCGCAGAGAAATGCCAAGACGGCGTTGCTGGAAAGAATGGCATAAAGGGAGCCTGAGCATAAGCCTGAGGAACCCCCAAATTAAAGGCCATTGGACCCATGGGACCCAAAGGTGCTCCAGAGGGGTACATCGCTCTTGAAAAGACGCCATACATAGCATTTATATAATGCGATGGGTCTTGTCCCGGGCCAGGAATGGGGGGATAAGGCTCAGATTGAGGCATTACCAGACTCGGGCCAATCGGCGCCGACGGTGGAGCCAATGGAGCCGATGACTCATCAGGAGCCGGAGCCTCTTCCACCGGAGCCAGAGAATGCGTTGGCGATGGAGCTGGAGCCGGAGAACGCTCCGGAGAAGCTGCAGGCGAAGCCAGGCAAACAGGAGAAGCCGGATTCGACACAGAAGGAGAGGGAGAAACATAGTTCTTACGATGTCGAGGAGCTGATGAAGTCGATCTCGGAGCCGTCTCCTTATCTGATCGGCGTCGAGAGCCGTGCCTCTTCTTCTTTTTATGTTTCTTCGACTTCGCAGCATGACCTGAGCATGACCTCGACCTGGACCTGGACCTCGATCTTGAAAGACTTCGACCTCTCTTCTCCTTTCCCATTTTCGCTATAAATGCCTTAGCTTCTCTTTCCTTTAAGGCCTTTGGATTCATCTTGCGGCAGCAAGAGCATCCCTCGACGTCAAGATCCGACGACAGGCACCAGACACAATCCTCGTGTGGATCCGTAATGGACATGTGTTTACCACACTCTCTACAGGGCTTGAACCCTGACTTCTTCGTCGACATCTTGAAAAAGAAGCAAGATGAAAGCAGAAATACTAGCAGAAACACAAAGTAACTAGTAAAAGCTACGGAGTTCCCAAAAAACTGGTAGCATCGATGGTGTGGGAAAAAGGGAACTGACGTCATCACGCCGACGAGGTCCTTTTATGGATCCAGTGACGTCAGCGGAGCCGCGTGCGGAGCCGTGCTTCTGTGACGTCGTCCTCGTCGGCGTGGAGAGCTACAAAAGTTTCCGAATGTTGCTGGCGCAGGGGATATTTCACAAGGTGAGGAATCCACTGGCAGATGTATCCATCAGAAAGGACCTGCTTTGTACCAATAGACTTCTGTCTATGGGTTTTTACATATAATACTGGGGGCCTACTTGAAAGGAAGGTAAACAAGATGCTAAAACAATTATTTTGTATCCACTGCTTGATTGCTGGAAAACCATGCTTTGTTCTACCACAGGTCTTTGGGTTTTTGGGGGTACAATGACTGCTTCAAACTGTATTTCAGTGTTAGATGTGGGAGGATACCTGGATTCCCATAGTACACTCCCCAAACAGACTATGAGCCCTCAGAGCCCAAGCTTAGTGTGGACAAATATGTTCACCATCATGTAAATGCCCAAAGTGGATAGAGTTGGCCCTGGGAACTTTTATCCCATTGCTTAGAGTATACCCAGGAGTCATTCCCACCCACTAGCTAGTGGCAGGCATAAATGTGGATCCTCTCAGCATCCACTTCAGAACACTCTTGGACCTGCAGAAGATCAGAAGAGGAATAGGCCTCCTGACCTGAGAGGCGCACTGACTGAACCTGCTCCCTCTTGTACCCAGGACAAAGAAGTGGACACCAAAGGACATCAGTCAAACCTACTTGTCAGATGGGCGAAGCCAACCGCAAACGAAGAAGGCGGTTTTGTCATGTGCTTCCACTGAGCCCACCGGCATCACTAATGATCCTGCAGAATAGTGGACACTGGAGGGATTGAAGATAAGCCCCTGGCTCTCTAGATGTGGTGGGACTCTAGTGTATGCCTGGTGTAAACACACAAACCTTCCCCAGTCGTAGCACATGGGGGGAGATAGAAGCTGACCTGCACTCCAAGATGGTAGCTTCTGGAGGACTTGAACAGCAGCAGGCCTGAAGAGCCAACCATTGAACTATTGCAGACCAAGAGAGTGGCCCCTCTGCTTGCCGGGTACCGCCTGATGCAGAGGGAGGACTGGGATGCATATGTTTGGCTGGATCTCCCCAGGTCTCTAAGATGGTGAGGCCCTCTGACTCCACCGGCCCTATGACATCAGTGGTGGTCTCAGGCACTGGTGGTGAACAGAGAGGCAAGCGTCTAGCCCACAGAGCATCAGGGTCGGTGGGAGGCAAGCCCTAGAAACAGCCTCATTACCAAAGGCTAAAGAGGCACTCAACTGGATCAGGTGGCAGCGTCAAGGACGACAGATAACCCCTTGGCCTGCGAGGACTGCAGCCAAGTACTGGGAGCTCATAGGTAGTGGGCGGAGCCCCCTTTGGTGAATGCCTGGATCGAGCAGTCCTGGAGGGATCGGCACTGGTGAGCCAACATGACCCGGACCCAGGGTGGACAGGCAGGATGTGTCGCCTTGGCCTCTGGCTTCTGGAAATCACAGACAGGAGCCCTGGCCCCACAATAATATACCCCCACATGCTCATGGGACCCTTAGAATGGACTGAGGGCCGCACTGGGTCACCTGTCGACTCAGGAATTCTGGCCACGCAGGTTCCAAAAAGTAATTGCTAGACAGAGGTACATGCACCCGGAAAGCAACAGAGTTGGGACTCACTGTGAGGGCCACATCATGGAGAGAACAAGTTGACAAGAGACCTGGGAACACACTCAGGCCCAGACAGCACACCACCACATACTGAAGATCATTCAACACAGGGGCACCCAAAAACCTTTAGATCACCTCATGCTGATGACAAACTGGAATTGAAGGTGGTTAACAACTCCAGCGAGGTCCTCAAATCTAAAATTGATATGATGGCTATAGATTTGGATATCCTCTGCGACAATCACCGCAGGCTGGTAGATAAAATTAATCACACAGAAGTAGTCAGCGAGGTGCACCTGACAGTGACTGTGCTCTAGTAGCACATGGCGGAGTTCATGGTCAGGGTTACATACTTGGAAAGGAGAGCGGAGGATGTGGAGGGCAGCAGTTGACGTAATAATATTGGGGTGACTGTTCGCCCTGAGAATGTGAAGAGCAGAGACATGATACGCTTTCTCGAGAACTGGCGATGATACGGTTGCCTCGCTAGAAGGGGCCTACAGAGTCCCAGTGCACAGCCCACCAGCGGAAGCCCAGCCCAGATCAGTAGTGGCCCGCCTCCTCCATTACAAAATCAGGGACTTGAATATAGAGAGGGCACCTATTAAGGATAAGCTGCGATTGTACAAAAGCAGAGTGAATATTTTTCCTGATTACACCATGGCAGTGAAATACCAGAGGACCCCTTTCTGGAGGTCAAAGGGGAACTGAGGGGGCAGAGATCATCTAGAAGCTTTTGTTTCTGGCACGGTTGAAGATCACGATTGACGAGAAGACCCACTTCTTCATTGTGCATCGTCTGATGCCTGGGATTAACTGGAACAGTATAAAGCTGGAACAGATGTGGATGAACAAAGACAAACACCACTACCGAAACAGAAACTAAGATGAGACAAAATGGCCCCCTCCACATGCCTCATGAGAACAGGTGGCACAGTTTCAAGCAAATGCGGTGGAAATGTTAACTACTCTCTGCACCGTGCAACTGCAATCACATAGCAAAACAAAAGAGGACACGTTACAGTACGGCTTCATAACTGACTTATCATGTGGTGACAACCAGGACAGGTTGAAACTGACTCCTAGACCAGCAGATGATTTGTAGAGACACCCGACACTGGACGGAGCGGAGAACTGGATGCTGTGGCCAACGCCTGGGGCTCGATGGCCACAATATAATATAACAGCATGGGGAAGGAACACTTTGAAAAGACGCCCTCTGAGGACTTCTCTGAAAATTTGAGGCTGATGCTGAGACGGACTGAGCCACACTGCTCACTGGCAGATGGTTCTTTCCCAAAACTACTCCTGCGCACATGTGATTGGGAGTACCAACACTAGATTTTTTTCACAGTTGCTCAATAATGGACACATGGCCATATATACACTATATGTCTGGAATAACCATGGAACCACTCCCTCACCCCATAGTACTGCAACTACATGGCCGGACCAGGTAAATACAACCTATTAACATGGAATGTACAAAAATGACAACCCCTAGGAAATGCTATTAGGTACAGGCCTACCTGAGACAGAGGGGGACAGACATTGAATTTTTGCAGGAGATGCACCACGTGAGCACTGAGGCACCAAAACTTAGGAGACGTTGAAGAGGGCAGGTGTTTGCCACGGCTTGCTTGGTGTTTGCCGGGGGCATGTTACTCTGGATTCGATGCTATCACCACTCACATAGATATGTGCTAGTGAAAGGGAGATTAGATGGCATTAAGGTGCTCCGGGGCAGTCTTTATGCCCTTAATGTTGCACAACAACAATACCTTGAAATGTTGACTGGGACCCTTGCTCAGGGCGCACCTTTGCCCAAGCTGTTTGAGGAAACTACAATTGTGTAGCAGATGTGTACCCAGACAGGTCGACCCCAACCCTTCCTGATTCTATGACTCTTCGATTGGCCTGTGACTTCTGCCACTGAATGACACACTGAGATGTAGGATATATGGTGCATTAGACACCCCGGACAGCGGGAATACTCCTTTTTCTCACCAGTACTCAATTTACACGTGCAATTAGACACACTGTTGGGAACTTAAATGCTGGGAAGGGCTACAAAATATGCTGAGTACCTCTCCTGCACCATCTCAGACCATAATCCGTTAATACTGTGGTTGCAGTGGGGCTGATGCCGGACTGTGATTCCGACATGCAAACTCCCCCTCCAGCTCATAAAGGATGCAGCGACCCAGGACACAATCACGGAGGCCATTAGCGACTATTTCCAGCATAATCAACACTCCACTGACCACATTCATACAGAATGTGAGGCATTTAAGGTTGGTTTGAGAGGAGAGTGCATTTAACAGTCCGTAGGAGTGCATAGGTTACTAGAGTGGGAATTTCTTGAGCTTGAGGGAGACCTGAGGCGTTTGGAACCGAATGCCCCGAACGACTTGACGACCAGACAGACAATAGGAGAGAAGTGAGATAAGTACCTAGTGCGGCAGGAATAGCTGCAATAGTACTCAAGCCGGGATTTCCTGGCTACTTCACACACTGAAGGTGGCTCATCAGGCAGGATGTTGGCGTGGTGGGTGAGGGCAGGCAACCAAGGCGATACCGCCACGCATATCCGAGCTGAGAGAGAGGACATGATGCATACACATATGACTATCCATGAGTTTTTCACGTGGCATTACAGGAAACTATACCAGCCACAAGACGTAATTGAGGCATTTCTTGCAAGAACAACACACTTGAGTCTACCAGGTGAGGCGGTAAAGACACTAAAAGAGATGGCTAGAGGGAAAACACAGGGTACTGATGATTTCCCTGCAGAGTTTTACCAGGAATATGTTGCATTCCTGGCGCTTTGCTCCTATGTATGCAGAGGCCTACAAAAAGGCCCTTCTATCTGACATGACACAATAAGCCTTACTGGCCTCTGTCCCTAAGTACCATAGAGATTACGCAGATGTGGCCTTGTACATACCACTGTCCATGCTGTATTTAGACCACAAAATACTCAGTTAACGTTTTGCAGCACTGCTCTACCTGTTCAGAGGCAACTTAATTCAATCAGCTCAGAATGGATTTATCCCCTCTCGTAACACAACAGCCAACATATGCCGCCTGTTCAGGGTACTACAGGAAACTCCTCTGGAATACCACTCAACTGCATGCACAAAGCCTTTGACATGGTGCACTGGCCCATTCTCATTGCAACTATTCTGCGGATGAACCTGGGTGACAGATCTGCGTGGTGGGTGATGCTTCTCTATGGGGGTGCCAAGGCCAGAGTACGCACAGGCCAACTGATATCTGCCTCCCTTGAGATAGGAAAAGGCACCAGGCAGGGCTGTCCCTTGTCGCCCGTACTTTTCGCCTTGGCTATTGAGCCTTTTACCACCCTGATCCTAACAAAAGGATGGGGACGGGGCATACCATTGAGAGAGGGTGAGCACGACATATCATTATACAAGGATAATATGCTTTTATTTCTCTATGACATAGATACAGATGTAGGCACGAAGAACACTCGTGCTCTTACCGAGCGCACAGCAAATGAACCTATCAGGTTTCAACAGTGACAGTGAATTATTTGCATAATTTTTTTTTTTTAATTAAGATTCAAACCATGGGTAAACAATTATTTTATATTTGCAGTTCAAGTTTGTAACAGAATATTCAAATCATTTGCAAATCAAAACAATTTGTTAAGTTTAATCTGAAAAAAATAAAATGAATCAAGTGCTGCAAAATGCATGCACATTGCTTGTTGCTCTTTTCAAACCCCAATGCATTTCGGGTGAAACCCTTCTTCAGGGGAATAAGATGAAAAACCAAACAATTTGTTCAAGCGGCCTCCTGCCGGACCACAAAAAGACAAACTCAGTGCGGTTAGATATAATATAAGTTCCTATTTACAAATGATGCTAAATTTATCGCTGTTTATAAACATGTAGAACAGACCCTACTCCCGTGCTATGAGCAAAGAAAACCGTGCGTGGTGTGGCCTGAAGACAATCCCATGTGACGAGTGTTCCAAATTATGGTGTCCCCGTGATAAACTACCAGTGTGGAAATTCAATGACAACTATATACAAGTGCCAGAGTTAACCTGTTGTGTGTCAGAGTGCCAGGCTATGTTAACTCATGCAAAAAGCTGCTTTTAGCAGTATAGAAAAGGCTGAAAGTACAAAGTTCACCGAGGCATGAAATGTTTCTCATACCTAGTTATGTTTTATTGTAGTGGAAAACGCCCTACTAAGTGCTATGGTGAAATTCTGGTGCTCGCTGCACTTCCCCTTTATGAGTAGGGTGACAATGGCAAAAATGGTCACGTTACCCAGGGTTATATATGTCTTTGTAACCCTACCAATATGGGTGCCCCTTTCCTGGTTTAGAGACATAAACACACTGCAAAGAGAACTTATTTGTGGCAGTGGGTGCCAGAGGATATCACTTCACCCTCTTCAGTGACCCACTTAGGAGGGGGCCTATCTGTACCTGATTTCGAACTCTATTACGCGACAGGCAAGCTGCAGTAGGTTGCCCGGAGGCTCAACAGGAGAGGCTGAGCCCACTCAGTGAGGCACGTAATGAGGGTGCCTTTGGGCCCTCTTACTGGATCATCAGTTGGCTACAACAAACCGCCATAAATAGCTGGTAGTGGCATTACGAATCTGGAGGATGGTTAAGGAAACAGAAGACCAACCTCTCTATGCCCCTACCACTACGATTAGTGGGTCTCCCAACACATGGAATGGGGTATTTTATGACCCGGAGACTGGAGCGCAGGATGGAGGCAGGATACTCACTGTGGGGGAATGCTATGTTAACAGTGAGCTTTGACTCCCTAGCGCATGACGACAATCAAACGCTGTCCCAATTTCTGACCGACGGTGCACATGGCGAATGGGATCAACAGAACCCCTGACACATGATTTCCTCCAGATGCTCCTCACATATATGTGAGTGGGTGGAAACTAAGAAAGTACTGGACAGCTGACAGACAGTAAAAGAAAGGGCCACCACATTGAAATACACCCGTCGGGTATCTAGAAATACTCTGTTCAAATATACTCACCTCAACTACCTCGACCCTACTTATATGACACCACACAGACTGAATAACACAGTGGGGACAATAGACAAGGCCTGCACCAGGTGCTCTAGGAAGGACACAGACTTTTAGGTTTTGCCTAACAGTGCTTGCGCTGTGCTTGTAAAAATATATTGTATTTATTATAAATCTTAAATGGGGCTTACATCCCACCCTTGCTTTTCATTGGTTCCTGTGCTTGCCACTTACTTTCCCTCTGTTTCTATTGGCTGTAGCATACTATTACATGCTGTTCCGCTGTGTGTTTCTCTTATTAGTCTCCCCTGGCCCAAGTAATGTTTCCATCCCCTTTGGTGGATGGAATTTCTTTGATTAGGTTAAGACTGCACAGCGTTTACTGTTAACCTGTACACACTTTTCTTCCCCTGGCTGCACACATTTAAAGCGTGCTTTAAAGGGCCGGTTTTGGTTCCCAGTCCGGTCCTGTCCAAAGGACCCACCCACTCCTCCCATTGGCCCCTGAGTCGGTCTAATGAGGTCGGGGTGTTGTTGACCAGTGTCCTGTAGATGCGGGAAATACCCCCCTTCTCCAAGTGCCTCAGGGGGACTTTATTCAGGGATCCTGGTATCGTCCGGTATGTGTACGTGAAGGACGTGTCGCAGTTGCAGGTTCTACCGTGCTTTCAGCACACATTTCAAGTGTACAAGTAACTGCATGTGCTTCTCGGTGTCTGGTTCTACCCTCGACCCCACACGCCGTGATCTTCTCTTCATGTGTGCTTCTCCCATTCTTACCGTGTTACAGTCACTTTTGTGTGTTTCTTGCTCTCTTGTGTGTTTCTCCCCCAACCCATGCTCTGCGTTCTTCTCTCCATATGTGTTTCTGCCCCAGCTCCTGAGTTGATCTATCCCTCGAGCATTGCTGTCTATTTGACCCCACCCACTCCCCCCATTCGCTCCTCCATTTTGCTTCAGACATCAGAGGAACAGTTTTAGATGATCTGTTAAAGACTGCTGCAGATTGCACTGAGCCCAATTTGCTTACAAGGGGTTATTTTTCTGGTTGTGACATACATTTTAAATGCATTCACATGAAATACGGGTGCTCGAGTCATCCTGGGGTAACAGTACTGAAAGGGCTGGTACTGCTATGATTACTTACCGGTAATCCCCATTACTCTTAGTCCTACTCGTCCTCGACCCAGTCATCACTAATGAGGTATTCCACAAGACAGGAAACAAAACAGGAAACGCTTTTGTAGGCTCCACCCACCCTCCCGTCAGGGGCTATAAGAACCCAGCCAACCAAAAGCACATCCTGACATACCAAGCAACAAAGGCCTGGATAGGGAGGGCGGGCGGGAAGTATGACTGGGTCGAGGACGAGTAGGACTAAGAGTAATGGGGATTACCGGTAAGTAATCATAGCATTACCTCTACGTCCCTCGTCCTCGACCCAGTCATCACTAATGAGGCATACCAAAGCACCCCCAACAACAGGCCTTTGGCAAACCACACAGAAAACAGAGACCGAACACAAAGAGGCGTGCAGCAAAAATAGTTTAATGAAAAAACACAGAATCAGGGAGGCGGAACAACCTCCACAGCACGCAACACACCACTACCGAAATTGGGTCGGTCAGACAGAGCACAATTCAAGCGATAGTGCCTCACAAAGGTAGACTCAGAGGCCCACGTCCCAGCCCGACAGATTTCATCAAGGGAAACCCCATGAAAAGCAGCCCAGGAAGCAGAAACACCCCTAGTGGAACGGGCCTGAACACCAGAAGGGCAAGGCAAACCAGATCCCTGATAAGCCAAAGAGATAACAGACTTAATCCAGCGACCAAGAGTAAGCCGAGACGCAGCTTTACCCTGACCAGCCAAACCAAAAGTCACAAAAAGGGAGTCCGAGGAACGGAACCCCGCAGACCGTGCAACATAAAGGGACAAAGCACGCCGCACATCCAAAGAGTGAAGCAACAACTCAGCAGGGGAAGAAGGAGAAGGACAGAAAGAAGGAAGAATCAACTCCTGAGAGCAATGAAACTTAGAACGAATCTTGGGAACAAAACCAGGATCCAAAGAAAGGATCACCGCGTCATCCAAGAAACGCAAAAAGGGAGGAGAACAACGCAAAGCAGTGAGTTCACCCAACCGTCTGGCAGAAGTCACAGCAACCAAAAACGCCACTTTAAAAGAGAGAAACTTAAGGTCCACCGACTCCAACGGCTCAAAAGGAGCAGACTGCAGAGCACCCAAGACCAAAGAGAGATCCCAAGGAGGAACCGGAGAGCGTGAAGAAGGAGATGACAGAGAGAAACTCCGGAACAAACGGGAAACCAACAAACCATCCGCAAGAGGAAGAGAAGCCGGATCCCGGAAAGCCCGAAGAGCAGCCCACTGGCCCCTCAGAGTAGATAAGGCATACTTCTTCTGAAAACCATCCAAGAAAAACTGCAGAACGGAAGCGATAGGACAAGAGACAGGAGAGAGACCAAGCCCCGCACACCAAGAGGAGAAAGAAGCCCAATGTTTAGAGTAGGAGGACAAAGTGGAACCCCTACGAGACCCTTGCATCACAGTGATGAGGTGATCAGGCAAACCCCGGACTCCAAGCGACAGCCGTTCAACCTCCAAACCGCCAAGGTGAGAGGGACCAGGAGGGAAGGGGAGGGGGACCGCAGGGGAGACGGATAACGTGGCAGAATCCAAGGAGGGCCCACCGCCAGGCTCAACAACAAAGGGAACCAGGACCTCCGCGGCCAGTGAGGCAAGACCGCCACCACCTGGGCACCCAACAGCTGGACCTTCAGCAAGAAGGCAGGAATCAGGGGGAAGGGGGGGAAGGCGTACAGCAACCAAGGGGGCCACTGAAGAGACAACGCCTCCACCCCCCAAGCACCCAACTCCGGGGCTCGAGAACAAAACAGGGGGAGTTGAGCATTCGCCCGGGAGGCAAACAAGTCCAGCAGGGGAGTCCCGAACCTCCGACAGACCAACCGGAACACCCTGGGGGAGAGACACAGGGAGAGGGAAGAAGGAAACCTGCGACTCAAGGCGTCCGCCACCACATTGTCCACCCCCCGGATATGCTGAGCCGAGAGAGCCAGAAGATGACGCTCCGCCCAACCTGCAATCGCACAAGCCACCAAATTCAAGGAAGGGCTGCGAGTACTGCCCTGGTGGTTGATGTAAGCCACAGTCACGGTGTTGTCCGACCTCACCAGGACATTGCACCCCAGCAGACGGGAATGGAAGAAACGAAGAGCCCTGGCCACAGCAGACAGTTCCCTCCAATTGGACGAGCGACGGGACTCCATCCGGAGCCAGCGAGCCTGAACAGACCACTGTCCCAACGTGGCCCCCCAACCGGCCGCACTGGCATCCGTCGTCAACACCAAAGGGGGCGGCAGGTGAATCCACATCCCCTTCGAGAGATTCGCGGAATCCAGCCACCACTGGAGATCCGACACCACCCCCAAGGACACAGGCACAGACAGAGCATAGTCCCGAACTGGAAACGGCACCCAACGCTGAACATGCCACAGCAGAGGCCGCAGATGAACCCTGGCCCAGGGCACCGTGAAGACAGTAGCGGCCATATGACCCTGAACCTCGAGCCACTGAAGAAGGGGGGCCGCAGCCTGGGACAACAAGATCCGCAACAGGGACTGAAGACGTTGAATCCGAGAATCCGGCAGGAACACCTTGCCCAGGACGGAGTCGAAGATGGCCCCAATGAAAGTCCGTCGAGTGGCAGGAAGAAGCTGGCACTTTGGAAAGTTCACCAGAAAACCATGACTTTCTAGCGTAAGGATGGTCAATGAAAGGTGCTGAGACATGACCTCTGGGGAGGGAGCCTGGAGCAGCCAATCGTCCAGGTAGGGGAACACAGACACCCCCCGGCTGTGAAGAAGAGCCACCAAAGGAGCAACCACCTTGGTGAACACCCGGGGGGCGGACCGGAGACCAAACGGAAGGACACAGAACTGCCAATGATGACCCTCCAGGCAGAAACGCAGGAACATCTGATCCTCCCGGGCCACCGGCACATGAAGGTAGGCGTCCTGGAGATCCAGAGTAGTAAACACCCAACCGGCCTGAATCAGCGGGACCACTCGCTGCAAGGTCTCCATTTTGAACGGGATCTTCTTCACAAATAGGTTCAGACTCCGGAGATTGATGACAAGCCGGAACCCCCCCGTGACCTTCGGCACCAGGAAAACAATCGAATAGGTCCCCAGACCCCACTCCAACCTGGGAACGGGAATAATAGCGTTCTTGAAAAACAGGGCCCGAACACCGTCCCTCAAGGATTGGCGACGGGAGTGGCACAAGGGAGTCGGAGTCCGCACCACACCCGAGGGAGGCGGAGGGGACAGAAACTCGATCCGATACCCCCGGTCCAGGACATCCAGCACCCACTGATCCGAGGTCGACAGACGCCAGGCTGGAAGGAACAACCTCAATCTCCCACCAACCACGGGCGTCACTCCAGAGGGATCCACGAACGGAGGGGCATAGTCAGGAACGCTGCGGTCCAGGACCAGCATCTCGAGGAGGCTTCTTCTGGAACTTCCGAGGGAAACCACGACCGGCTCCACGAGAACCTTTAAAGGAGGATTGCTGAAACCGGGAAGGTTGACGAAAAGACTTGGCCTGCGAAGAGGAAAAATCTTTACGGGAAGGTTGCCTCCGGAAGGAAAAGGAATGTTTACGTTCTTTAAACACTTTATGCAGTTTGTCTTCCAAGGCATCCCCAAAGAGACGAGGGCCAGTAAAAGGTAAACGTAAGGCCATGGACCTCTGGGCGGCATCAGTATTCCAACCCTTCAACAGTAGATTCCTACGGGCAGCGATAGAGGAACCACAAGACAGAGCAGAAGCACGCACAGAATCAAAAGCAATATCCGAAAGGAATTCAGTCTGACGCTCCATAGATTCCAGCAAATCAGGACAGCAGCCACCCTCCTGCATAGTTGAAAACAAAGTCTTAAAGTCAGTCAGGAGTGACTGAGCCACATAAGCACCGTAGATACCGGAACGTATGGCAAGGTGAGAACCAGCATAGGATTTACGCAAAGCAGAGTCAATCTTCTTATCCACCCCATCGCGAAGAATGTTATCATCAGCCATGGAAGAACGGCCAACCAAACTAGCGACAATGGAGTCCACCTGCACAGACTCAGGAAAAGAATCCTCCATGCCCTGCAACGGGTAAAGCTTTGACATGAAGCGCGGCAACATAATATGATCAGGGTCCTTCCACTCATTCAAGAGCACATCCATCACAAACGGATGAATAGGAAGTGAAGTCGCAACAGGTTTCCGAAACTGCGGCAGAACAGCATCCGACGAAGTACTGGCCACAGCGTCCTCTGGAAACCCCATGTTCTCACGAACATGAGAAAGTAGGTCCGGCAACAACTCCCTGGAGACATACTTCCCCTTAAGATCCACCGCACTCAAAGAAGCATCATCAGAGGACCCAGAAGATGAAATGTCAGAATAAATGGCCACACCCCCACCAGAACGACCGGCAGCAGAGTGTTTGGAGGATTGGATGTCAGACAAAGTCTTCAGTATCAGAAGCTTCAACCGGTCCTCATCCAACCTGGGACGCTTCACCGCAGGCGCAGGATCCTCACTATCCGGAGGAGAAGAAGAAGAGGACATAGGAGACACATGCCTCCGCTTTCTATGATGTTTCCCCATTACAAACAGCAGTAAACCAGGAGCAGCAACCGAAGGTAAGACCAACACGCAGCATAGACAATGAGAAAGGACTCCTTTTTGAAGAATCCAAGACAAACCCCGCCCCCCCCCCAGCGGAACCGAAAGAGAGGTAAAAGGGGGCGTGGCTAGTACAGGAGAACAGAAAACAACGCCGAGTTCGGCCGCCGAAGGCAGAACAAGCCAGCAACTCAACCGGAGCCCACCCGTCGTCATCCAAGATACGGGAACTCGGACCCAGGAAAAGCGAGCGCCCGGACCCCAACCGGGGCGCTCCAAAGAAAAACAAGCCCGGAAGAGCACCGAGCGCCCGGACCCCATCCCGGGCGCTCAACACGAAAAGGCGGGCCCAGAAGGCACGAGCGTCCGGACCCCATCCCGGACGCTCGCAACAGAAGCAGGCGCAAGAATAAACGAGCGCCCGGACCCCATCCCGGGCGCTCGCATCCAAAAGCAGGCACAGGAAAACACGAGCGCCCGGAGCCAACCCGGGCGCCCAACAGAAGCCGGTCCTGGACATACACGAG
This sequence comes from Triturus cristatus, assembly GCF_964204655.1. NCBI lineage: Eukaryota > Metazoa > Chordata > Amphibia > Caudata > Salamandridae > Triturus > Triturus cristatus. The sequence goes on from NC_140594.1 coordinate 386,533,256, forward strand.
CGCCCGGATCCCAACCCGGGCGCCCGAGACTGAAAGCGGCCAGAGAGACACGAGCGCCCGGACCCCAACCCGGGCGCTCAAAACAGAAGGCGGGCCCAAGGCAACAAAAGGACCCGCCCTGGACAACAAACCTGGAGGCAAATCCGGTGCAGCAGGAGCAGGAACCAAAGGAAGCCAACACAGCCCAGCAGGATCAGCAACCAGGAACCTGAAGAGTCCAGGAAGCCCAGCAGCCCGACTCAAGATGTCCCACGGAGGTCCAGCAGCGCCCCCAAAGCCCAGCAGAGGAGGAGACCACAGGACAACAGCAACTTGTAGCAGGTAAGTGCCCGGCACCTACCCCAGCGTCCCCGTCAGGTCCACTGACAGGAAACAAAACAGGATGTGCTTTTGGTTGGCTGGGTTCTTATAGCCCCTGACGGGAGGGTGGGTGGAGCCTACAAAAGCGTTTCCTGTTTTGTTTCCTGTCTTGTGGAATACCTCATTAGTGATGACTGGGTCGAGGACGAGGGACGTAGAGGTAATGATGGGATAAACGCTGCGCTGACTTGTGTAAACTGTGGCGTCAGCTGACAGATGCCTGTGTATCAGCAGCTGGGAGACATGAATGCCTCTTCCCCAACTCTCTTCTTTTGGAATAATTTGCAGCTTGTTTGTCTACACAGATGCACCCACACCGGCTGAAAAAGCAGAGGAACTCACACACTTTGGCGGTAATCCTTTAGCGCAAAGGTTACCATCTTCTGGGGGTGTGCCGGAGATATGTGCACCTATTTGTAAGCCAGGTACTGGCCTGCTTCTGCAGAACTGTGTGCCTGATCGATTGTGCTTCCAAAAAATAAAGGAACGTTACAGCATGGCGCTGAAAGAGCCTCACATGTTTGGTTTACTTCATGATTCTGTTAAAATGTGTGTTAAAAAAGTCTTATCACCTGGTTTCTTGCCAGTTTTGTAATAGAGACACAGACCTACTTTGTTTTTGGGAGCCGTGTTTGTCTACACTTTCAAATAATTACCGTCACGTTTTAATCCGAAGTTTTGATCTTTTTATAACTTTGTTTCTTCCCAGCCCTATGTCACGAGTGCAGATACAGTAAACAGAATCCAGGCCGTGTTAAAGGGGGAATTTGGCCCATAGCTGCTGTGCTGCTATTTTGCATCTTATTGTAAGAATCTGTCAGAGCAAGACTATTTCTAACAGGTAAAAGAAACAAGACACTGCATAATGATAATGTCGTCATAGTAGGCATTGTACCTGTGACTTAGCATCCAGACTTTTCTTTGGCACACAGTAGTTGCTTTTCAAAGGTAAAGAAACCCATGTGCAAACTGTGCTGTGTTCAAATGTTACAGACTTCTGTGACATTACCACGCTTCCGTGAACTTTCCCCCCCTCCCGTCCACCTTCCTGCAGCATTTGTGAGGCCACATTACCTTTCATTGTTTCCTGGTCGTTGAATCTCTTTTATTACCAGTCTCACTGGGACTTGAATCAGCCTAGAATGATTAAAGACTGTGTCGGCCCTGGCAGGATTCAAACTCTTATAAACATATCTTGGAACATGTACATTAACCTACTGAGGTATCTTCATCTTTTCTTTCTCTGCACTACCACTTCTTGTTTATTTTCATCTTCTCTGTATTCCTCTCCCTCACAATTCAAGTGCCTACGGTGACCTGGCCCCTTTCTTTTTGTAAACATTCTTTCTTTTGCTAAACTTTTGCTAGTTCTTCATCCTGTTCTGTCCCTTGTCCTCTTCCCATAACTACAGCTCTCTCGTCTTCTCTGTATTTTCACTCGCATGTCAATGTGCTATACTGGTTTGGTTTGTCCTCCGCCCTTTACCTAATCTCCCCGTGGCTGCATGCATTTCAAACGTGCTGGGCCACTGCATGTTTTTTTTCTTTGTCCTCCACCCTTTACCTACTCCCTGCGCATTATATGACCACCAGTTACTGAACAATACATTGGCTTTCTCGAAAAACAAGTCATAACACTTTTATGGAGTTTCAGCAACTTATATTGCAAAACTGCTCACCAAGCTAAAAATTACAACAACAAATACATTATTATTAATCACATAGGCTAAACCTATTGCATTCACCAATGCTTGTTTGAATATGGTTGGAGCTGCCCATTGACAGCTGACTTTCAGCATAAGGTTACTCAAAACCTAGAGCACACAATACGGCACACACATATTGGGAAACTTCAAATGTGTATGCTGGGCCTGGGTCGCAGGTCATCAGCCAAAAAGGTTGACTGTCGATTTCTAGACTCTCGTCTCATTATTGCCAAGAGGGCTATTGCGGTGCATTGAAAATCGCCAGATGGACCTCCCCATAATAGATGGAAGACAGAATTAATAAAGCGGGCAACAGCTAAAGAATTTGCGCTACGACTTGAGAAGCAAAGGGGGCTCCGCGACATCCAACGGCAGATGACCATGCTCTGTTTTTAGGTACTGCCAAAGGCAAGGTGGATGAGACTGACAGACCCATATCCCAATGGTAACTAACACTCCTAGGGGAGCCTGGCGACTGGTGGAGAGCAATGAGGAAAACTGCAGACAATCAGTCTCAAATTGAAGGATGAGAGGGAGATGTGACTGATAACACAGGCACTAGAAAACAGCTGAATACGACTATTTGAGATGAAGGTTTATTTGGTACTGTTAACCAAACTTCCGGACACCATTAAAGGCTAATGTAATAGACCATGTATTCAATGAAGGATTTAATAATATACACTGAAGGTTTCGAGTCTACAACCGATAATTTAAAGGAATATAACACCAGATTACATGACTGTTGTAATATTCATAATAAAATGCAATGTAACATGATGTATAACCAGAAATGTTAACATTTAATAAAAATATTTAAAAAATAGACTAACACACTGTGCAAACTACAGGGATACAACAAGGCACAAGAGGCCTTTACCTGGAAGCACAATGCTGACCAGGGGCAACTAGTCCTGGACTGGACACTGCTGTTGTCCTCCCGTGAGATCCTGAGGGTTTTAGAAGTGTACTTCTGTGGTGCAGTGGAATTTAAAGGACTAAGGGTCTCATATACGAAGAATAAATGAGGTAATAGGGGTCACAATTTGAGCGCCGGTTTTTACTAAGTGCATTCACATTTTGCGAACCGACATATGTATTAATAGGTACACAAAATACAGAATTGTAGCGGCTTGTAAATCACCCTATCGCATAAATATTAATGAGGTAGGTTGAAAATAGCGACGCACTAAGATGGTTAAAATCACAGGCATGGTGGCCTGCTGAAGTCAGCAGACCACCATGTCTGAGATTGCTTTTATGTAAAGCAATCTTTGCTTTTTTAAATGCAGCTCTGTTTCCTAACAAGAAAATGGGATGTGTTTTAAAAAACATAAAATAGAAATGTTTACAAACTTTTTTTAAGATTACGCAGTGGTCCGTGGGACCAAATATCTGCAGCATGGCCTCCTTGAAGTCTTCAATCTGCTGTGGTATAACTGATGGGTCGGAAAATTTGGGGCACACCTGGATCAGTTTGGAAATGAGCTCAGTGACTGGAAACCTTAGACCAACTCACATCATGACACCCTTGTGCCGTCTCTGTGGATACAGAATCACAGGATGTGGTTGAGTCTTGCTTTGTTTTTTGTCTTTACGTTTCGACTTCACTTCAGGCTTACTGGATTACTTTGCCGCAAAGTTGACCTCTCATGGGAGCAGTCTCAGGAGAGCGATTGAGTTTGCTCCTGCAACTTGGAATGAAACTTACATGAGGACTGTGAATTCTTCTTATGAGCTGCGATATACAGATTTGCTCCTTGCTTCCAGATTGCCTTCAGGTGCATGAAGGCACATTTATTGCATGTCTTTGAGTCTTTTTCTGAGCCCAGACACCAGAGACACACCTTGTGCGGGTCTGTGGCTGACGTATGCTTTTTACAGTAACAGAATGGTGTTGTTTTAGAGGGAACTTCATACCTTAGAGCACTCAATTTTGTTTGTTAGTCTTCTAAAGACCAATGAAATTGGGATTAGAGCTCTGAGTCTCTGTCTGAAGGTGTGGAAAGAGAGAAACTGACGTCAACGCACACGGGTGGCACTTATATATGGATCCGATCCGTCACTTCTAGGTTGTTAGAGAACCATGGTGGATCTGCACGGCTCCACCTGGCAGTGCATGGAGGCATTGCTGAAAAATATTTTCTTATCTGGAGAGTATTCTAAGCTGAGGAATTTCAGCAAGAAGTATCCAGTAGAACGGACTGTTGTTGCTGTGGTGTTTGCTCCTAGAGTTAGCGCTACCAGAATGGTATGTGAGCATGTTGTTTGTCCTTCCGAAACCCTTTGAACTGGACCTGGGAAACACTTTTCCTTTTTTCCAGACACACTGACTTCAATGCCTCTGCCTTTGTTTCCAGCTTTTATATTTCCTCGTCAGCCTATGGTCCAAACAGAGAAAATCCATTAAAAGATAGTTACAATATTTTTCTAGCATATGTGCTGTCAAAGAAGTGAGCCCGAACAAAGAAGGACACCTCGTGGAGACATCATGTCAGATGCCTCCATGTGGCTAACTTAGTCGAATCCTATGCAACTCCAATCAGACTTCCTAACGTGACCATACCTTCTTTAACAATCTCTAGGAAATCTACTCTCTTCTCCCTTGGGAGAAACTCCAGAAACTGATTGATGGCATCCCAAAGGTACCTGTTGGAGCAGCATTAAAGGGCAGAGTAACTGACCTCCCTCACAGTGCCAACCAATGTCTAATAAATGTTTGTCCCAAAAGAGATCCGTGACTTCAAATGGAAAAGGCTCCAAAGACTAAATTTCCATCTCAACCACCAAATCAGCACAAACCACCTTGATAAGGAATTTCGGATCAGAATCTGCAGGTAGGATTTCTTTCTCCAGCTGCCTTCTCAAAGGAGGAATAGAGAAAGGGGTTGCAATCATGACTGATTTTAAAAAACAAAACAGCACCAAGAAAACCACTGGATGTGCCTGAGGTTTCCTCTGTATAATATTGAAAATGACAGACTTGCTGACCTCCAGTGTTACTCTCTGAATGCTAAACTTTCTTGCAACTCAGTTAGACAACTCATGAGAAGTCGTGATTGTATGGATTGTGGTGATGATGGAGAAAATGTGTGACAAGTCATATTCGAGATGGAATCTGCGTCCAAAGGTTGAGGAGGAAAGCTACACTTCATAGGACAGCGAGATTCAGAACTCACATACCTTCCTCAAGGAGACCCTCTATCGAATTCTGACTCCCTAGCTCTCTTCTGAGAATTACCCAGAGAGAGGCGTGGGGTGCAGCCAGGCAAGGAAATAACGTTGTACACATGTCCTCCTTTGTCAGCCACAACTTCTTTCAGATGAGAAGGAACAGAGGTGATCTCTAAGTTCCACATGTTTCCTGAAGGCTCAGCCTTCACCCTGAGCTTACTTAAATCCACAAGAGGGACTAGTTGGAAGTATCCTCTGATGATGCCATAGCATCTGCAGGTGTTGGAGGCATTGGCTTCGGCTGTCTAACCCTCTTTCAAGAGAGACTTTGCTGGAGGCCAAACTCTATTCAAAGGTAGAGGCACTCAAGAAGACAGGGAGTCATCAAACATCAAATTGTCTATCCTGCAATCCTGTAATCAAGCAATTGAGCTTTACACTGCACACAGTAATGTCGTCAAACAACGCCAAGAGGACCGGAAGGATCAGTGATCATATCCGGCCCGGATCACGCCCAGGTTTAATAGTGCTGGTTGCATCCCTCAGTAAGTTCAAAACCCTGAACGTAGATCTTTTTGGCAGCGTGTTACTCTGTAGATGTAATGAAAGTCTTGTTGTCACCAAAGATTTCAACGCCTTTGAGACGCATAGAAGGTTGGAGATGAAGCAGTACTTGAAGAGTGCCCCTAAATGAGAGTGTCATTTTTTCAGGAATGCCATAATTATTGCATGCTTGAGTTTTTGAGGGACATCACCCTTGCACAGGAAATAATTAATGAGAGTAGTGATAATATGGACAACAGGGAGGTTTAGGTTGATGAATCACACCTTGCAGAATTCAGTGAGACAGTTTATGAACGGGCCTGGTAAGGAGACACATGAGATGAGAAAAGTACACACCCAGCCTAAATACTGGGTAGTAACTACAAATTTCACAGATGATTCAGGATATATTTTAGGGCTGGAGAGGGTATGATTTTTTTTGCAGACAGAAAGAAAGGGAGAAGGAGAACAGATAGGCTCTACAGACAAGCAGAAGCTAAACAGAGAAGACGAGATTTATTTATTGATAATATTAGCCTGGGGTTTAAGGGATACTAGGAACCGCTAATGAGCTATCATTAACCTCATCCATAGAATTACACTTCAGATAGTGAATGCTGAGGACCAGTGGAGTTTGTGTGCAAGTAGTTCTGTGCTATATTTGATCCCTGAACTGCGGCAAAGTATATTACAGGTTACAGGGTGTTACAGGTGGAGATTTTTTGAAGAATGAGTGAATCTTCTTGACATCTGATTACTGAGCTAGAGTGCATCGCCCAGTCTCGAGGGGGGGGGGCGTTGGGGAGAGACAGCACAATGTTCTGTCTGTGGACGATAATTTTGTCGATGAGAAGGAAATCAGGTTACAGCATAAGTCTAGTGGGGAGTGCTTGGCAGAGATCACACATTTTGAAAAAAACTTAGTTCATTGTGGATTCCTAAAACCTCTTTGTTTGATGAATTTGTAGCATCTGTGGTGCAGGCTTGGTTCCTTTAGCCATGTACAAACAACCAAAGCGCCTCTGCAGTGCACCCGCTATATAGTGTGGCCCACTGGTAATTGTGATTTGATTCACTGTATTTTGAGTGTCCTACCCTGCCCATACATGTGTAGATCATTGGTGTACCAGTATTTTTCTTTCCTAATATCAGGGATAGTCCTTTGAAATGTGAGGGAAGTCTACAGTCTGAGAACTCGAATAGCTTTATACTCCAGGTGGTCTAATGATTCAGAGAGATGTCAAATGTGGGGACATGATGGATTTTCAGGCTTTTGCAAGTGGTTTGGGATGGTGCTTTTCAAATATCTGTATGAAAAAGTAGGAATCCTGGATCGCATTGGGTTAGGCTTATGCAGTGCTCGTTTTGGAAGCACCCAGGCTCCCCTGACCAATCACATCGCTACAATGCAGTGTTTATTGGTTTTGAGCGCCCTGGTTCAACGCTCAACCAGGGAATAGGGGCCTGGGCATGTTCTCCATGTAATGCAGCCTCCATGGAGAACAGGGAAAGTGTGCATGACGGTTTTGTGTGGCCCGAGAGGGCCGGACAAACAGTCATGTACACTTTGGAGTGGGTAAAGCACTCCTCCCCTGCCCTGCTCCGACAGCAGAGCAGCCCCGCCCTCCCACTCGCCCGCAAAGCCGCACGAAGCATAAAATAATAAAAACTCAAAGTTATTATCATCTTATGTTTCTACTTTGCACTAGTTAAAAGCAGTAGGGCGACGCTTCTCCATGGTGGAGGAGCCGCCACAGAGTGTCTATCTTTGATCCCTGAATGTGATGGCCTCTGCTTTTAAGATACCTACGGACACAACTGCCTGCCCTCTTTGGCATGCACACGGTAGCCCTTCTGTTGCATAAGGCCATCTGATCCGCCTCCACAACCTTAGACACTTTCATGACAATACGAATCTCTAACAGAAGCTATAAACTTCTAGAAGTTGCTTTCTTGTCCATTCACACACCAAAGAGACTTTATTTTCTGTTGCCAAGGATATAGCTGGAGAGTGTACTCATTGATAACAGCCGCTTTCGGATAAGGAGTGTGCGAGGCAGAGGAAGCTGTTCCTACTAGTTTTGAAGTTGAGATGGAAACATGAGAGACGGAGTGATGATGTCTAGTGGGATAGTAGCCATATTTGAGTGTCATGTTCTGGGTTTGCAGTAATAACACCCTCTGATGGCGCCAGTAGGTTTGGGGTGGGGTGGGGTGGAGTTTGAATTAGAAAGCTTCTGCCTCCGAGGCAATCATAGGAACGAAATGTTGAGATTCTACTGGCCCTGTGAAAAGAGGACACGATAAAGAGGTGGTGGTTGTGGGGGGGTGCTCAGATTATCCCTCAATACGTGTGACACGCCTCTCAATTTGTTCATGTCCAGGACTGAGCGCCTCTTTCAGTCCAGGTTTATTCCTTGCATCCTGGGAACGTAGCCTGCTTTTATAATAGGCTCGACAGGACCACACATCTCAAAATGCGAAGAAAAAACCTGGCCTGTAGCTCCTCATTCGTGGCAACCGGAACTTGAGAGCACTGGTGTCAGGGCTTTTCACTGAGACCAAGCAGAAGCTACCAAATTTCAAAATGGCGACCTGCTCCATGTGTGTCCTTTCTGACTGGCTTCTAGCCGAGTGAGAGCAGCTGTCTAGGGCTTGTGTGTCGGATGCTCATGTCAGGGCCGGATATGACTAGCCTGGTGATCTGTGAATAATCGGAGCGATGGACTTGCAACAATGCAGCCACCCTGTGCCATTGTTGGAGGAGGGGGCATGGTGGCTCTGTCCTCCCGGGAGCTCCCAGGTTCTGAGTCACATCCTTCTCACATTACCTCATCTGATGCTGAGGCCTGCTTTATCTGGACCGAAGGCCGGGGTTTCCTTTCATGTGGTCCTGCCGAGCCCTCTTCTTTCACAAACGTGGCCTTGTAAAAAACTGTGCGCTGCGTGGCTCTGAAAAGAAAGACGTTTGTATTTTTCTGCCAGGGCTCAGCACCCGAGGACAGGTTCTTTGAACTTTGAAAACCGACACTGCGCGCAGGGCATGGGATTATTTTTAGCGCATCTTAATTTTCTTCTCTTTTGATTATGGAGCTTGCTGAAAAGAATTGTGTGCGGTTTCTTTAGTGAACGACGCACTCTGAGTCGTTCTGGCATTCTTCGCTTTTCTCATTTCCAGAGGCTTGGTCTGATGCCAAAGGTAAATCTGCCTCCCTCTAGTGGGCATCTCTTGACAGCTTCGATATGGATGTGAAGGGATTAAAATGTGGTCTCAATTCTTTAGCAGGCAGCCCTCGGGGAATCGCTTATTCTCAGAATCTACACGGCTCATAGTCTGAAGCTGAAGCACGAGTTACTTACCTTCGGTTAACTCTTTCTAAACTCTTTCCAACTTGATTCCTCACCTTTAAAATTTTCCCCAGACGCATGGGCGTCCGCAGAAATTTTTCCAGGGGGGGGGGGCGAACCTGGCAAATGAAAGGGCGTGGCTAATGTTAATCAATAGGGGCGGGGCTAAAATGGCAGACAATCAGGATCGGGTAATGTTCGGGCCAACCTGAGAAAAACAAGCACTGGCATAGCCAATAGGTCTCGCCTTTGGGACCTTATGACTGACTCACTGACTGAAGAACTTATATAGCGCACTTTTGCCGAGGCGTCTTGGCGCTGGGTAAGTATGATGCCGGCAGTATAAGTATTTAGTTCTGCAGCAGGTCCCAAAGGCGAGACCAATTGGCTATGCCAATGCTTGTTGTTATATCTGGGCATGTTGAGAGGCTAGGGGACTGGGTCTTGATGTCGGGTAGGGAGCACAGCAATGACCTACTCAATTTGAATGCGTAGGTAATACAACCGAAGGGTTAAATGAAAGGTTCACTACCAGGAATAACAGGAAGGTAGAAAGTTAGGCTGGTTAGAAAGGTAAGGAGGGGTAGAGGCAGGCATGGTGGTGAGGGGAGAAACTGATGCATGCTAGGAGAGCGCTGTGAGGGAGTGTGGCGAAATGGGAAGAGGCACTGAAGGTGGGTCGGGTAAAGACCGTAGTGAGGCAAACAGAAGGGTAGCGAGGGGTGAAGGGTAGACAAAGAAGTGAGGTGTAGAAGAAAAAGATTCAGGAGCAGAGACAGGTAAATCAAAGCTGGAGAGGGGAGAATAACGCAGTCGTAGAACGTGAGGGGGCCAGGTAGAGAGAGGGAGAGGTGTGTCATAGACAGGTAGAGACAGCTGAGGAAGAGGGAATAATAAAGACTGAGGTAGACAGGTGAGGTAGAGGGGTGCGTTGATATAAAGGAAGTGCAGAGATGTGTCACAGATGTTACTGAAGAGGAAAAGAAGTAGAGATATTGAGAAAGAAGTAAGGCACTAAAAGAAGTAAGGGGGTGAACAGAGGTAGAACGAGTGGAAGGGGAGAGAACACGTAGAAGATGAATGGCAGGGTAAAATGAGCGATCAGGCAGTGAGTGTGAGGAGTGGGATACAGAGGGATATGTGGCAGTGAGCGCGAAGTGTGGGGTACAGAGGGATATGTTGTGGCAGTGCGCACAAGGTGCGGGGTACAGAGGGATATGTTGTGGCAATTAGCGCAAGGTGTGGGGTACAGAGGGATATAAGGCAGTGAGCGCGGGCAGGGCCGGCTTTAGCGCTCGTGGCGCCCAGTGCGACAATGCTTTTTGGCACCCCCAATGACCACCTCCACTACAGGTTCTTCATAACCATCCTTTCACAGCGCCCCTCAAGCCTCCGTAACCATTCAGTCTCAGGTGCATTTAATTCATTTTATAGCGCCGCTCCTATCAGTGTAAGGTGTCAGAACACTTTACATCACACAGATTACATAGAGACAATCAATCATAAGTGTGTAAATCAGTGCATAGGAAATGTTACATAAGAGGACAAGAAGGTGTAGGAGTCACAGGTCATCCGTACAGGTAGGCAGGATAGTGTAAGAGGGCTTGGTCAGAAGAATCAGAAACCTAGAATTTAAAACCTAGCACCATGGATGGGGGGTTCTCTTTATTAATAAGAATTGATTTCTACCCAAATTAACCCATTCTGCCACATTAGGATAATGAAAAACTGGGGGGAAATCATAACGCCCTAGCCCAGTTTGCATGCATCTTTGATAAGTTACTTGCTCACTGTTCCACATTAGGATTTTAACTCATAAAGAGGTATCAACAATATGGTCTCTCTGACAAGTGTGACCCACTGACCTATTTACATTACATTATACGCACTTTGTGAGCTGCACGTTCTTTGCAGCAAGCATAGTAACCCTCTGCGCTACCTTAGGATGAGTAGAAACTTCCATTCCACAAAACTTTGATCTCTCCCTCTCTCTCTCTCTAAGGAAGTGCATTAATCACTGCAGTCTAAATTTTTATTGGTGGCTGAAAATTTCTAGGATTCCAGAAAAGAAGCAGGTGCTTTTAAAATAATCATATTAGGGCCCCCTACACGAAGTCAGCACCCGGTGCAGTGGCACCGGTCGCACCGCCCTAGAGCCGGCCCTGAGCACGGGGAGTGGGGTACAGGGGGATATGAGGCAGTGAGCATGGGGAGTGGGGTGCAGGGGGATATGAGGTAGTGAAACACAGGGTCGGGACGTCATGCCAGACATGATAGGGTGCATACTGGCAGATAGATATGTTATTGACACGAGTCTGTGTACGTTTTAGTGGGATCTGAAATCCGGGCTATGCTGTAACCCCAATTTTTGACTTGGGAGAATAATGCATCGACTCCCCCCAGAACTTCATTCAGAAGACCCCTTGCTCTCAAGCTACAGAGTGTTAAAAGGAGGTCTTTGTGTCCAGACCTAACCACTCGTGCTTGTGGTGCGCAGCTCAAACTGGCCATTGTCATTCTGTTTGTGATAATCAGCCACAGACAGAATGACAATGGGCGGGAGGGGCTGCGAGGAGGAGTGCGAGGCGCCCCATCAGGGAGTTGAGGCCTCTGACAGGGAACACCTCTGCTCCCTGCAGGGCCCGTAATTACAGACAAAAGGCGTCTGTAAAAGCATGGGTGGCTGCAGGGGGGGCAAGGAGGAGCACTCCAGGGGGGGCAAGCGCCCCTCCTTGCCCCCCCCCCCCCCCCTGCGGATGCCCATGCCCAGACGTCAGCCTCCATCCGCAAACTTTTCATAGCAGCGCAGCTAGCTGGCACAGTGTGGCTCCGTGTAGACTTCGGTTACGCACCAGAAGTAATAGAGTAGAGGCAGAGCCAAATAGAAGTGCCACCCTTGGAGGCCAGCGTCAGTTTCTTGCTTGACTCTTTCTGTGCCCTGGGACACAGAGTACAAAACAATTGTCGGTACAACTGTGGGGATCTCTAATTTGGGACTTTTTCAGATGGTAAAAAGAAACTTCTCCACAGAATGGGGAGATGCGAGGGCAATGAGCAATCTACAGCTAAAGGTAAGTAACGTTTTCTTTAGATGGATACTTCTAACCGCAGATTCCTCACCTTCAGAATAGTGTTTTTTTTACAGATTAGTCCTCCGCATCATAATGGGTATGCATCCCTCCATGAGTGCCCCAACTCTACTGATGTCTGGATCCCTAATGCTGATTTTTGTTGTCATAGTCAAACACAGATCATGCATGTGCGCCATGACATAGGCCTGTCTCACAAATTGCGATCTTTGACCAGGAGGGGCACCCAAAGCACTGCCGCCGTAGTGGTGGAGGGCTACGGGCTTCACAAAGAGTTAAGCAGCATATTAAGCAGCATGAGCGCGGTAGTGGCAGCATACCATGTAGTGATCAGTAGGACTGTGCACTCTTTAACCTGTGTCACTGGAATGAGGCCTACAGACTCACTAATTTAGGTTCTGCTGCAGTGTACTTAACTTGGCCAACGTTGGGTTGATGTAGAGTGATGTACAGTGCATGAATGGGGTTTCTGCACTGAGTGTATGTGTGCCTGCGAACAGCGCAAACTGGGATAATGCAGCATTGTCAGCATTCCGTCCATCATTTGTTTGTTGTAACGCTTTTCGCCCTAAGTGGGATGGGTATTCCCAGACGTGGGACCCGTGCTCACTACGCCACTGGAGTCAAGCTATCCTGGCTGATGACGGCTGATAGCCAGAAACCGGTCCTAGGATGCTTTTTTCCGGTCCAGGGAAGACATGGCTTGGCAGTTCGGGCTGGACTGTTCCCATGAGGCACAGGGTCAAGACTGATTTGCATATGGCCATGTCTAAACTGGGGTGGTGTAGTGTGCAAAAGAACGATGGATTTAACCCAGATCTCTTGACTGGGGGAGAATGTCTGCATTGTCAGCATTCCGTCCATCATTTGTTTGTTGTAACGCTTTTCGCCCTAAGTGGGATGGGTATTCCCAGACGTGGGACCCGTGCTCACTACGCCACTGGAGACAAGCTATCCTGGCTGATGACGGCTGATAGCCAGAAACCGGTCCTAGGATGCTTTGTTCCGGTCCAGGGAAGACATGGCTTGGCAGTTCGGGCTGGACTGTTCCCATGAGGCACAGGGTCAAGACTGATTTGCATATGGCCATGTCTAAACTGGGGTGGTGTAGTGGGCAAAAGAACGATGGATTTAACCCAGATCTCTTGACTGGGGGAGAATGTCTGCATTGTCAGCATTCCGTCCATCATTTGTTTGTTGTAACGCTTTTCGCCCTAAGTGGGATGGGTATTCCCAGACGTGGGACCCGTGCTCACTACGCCACTGGAGTCAAGCTATCCTGGCTGATGACGGCTGATAGCCAGAAACCGGTCCTAGGATGCTTTTTTCCGGTCCAGGGAAGACATGGCTTGGCAGTTCGGGCTGGACTGTTCCCATGAGGCACAGGGTCAAGACTGATTTGCATATGGCCATGTCTAAACTGGGGTGGTGTAGTGGGCAAAAGAACGATGGATTTAACCCAGATCTCTTGACTGGGGGAGAATGTCTGCATTGTCAGCATTCCGTCCATCATTTGTTTGTTGTAACGCTTTTCGCCCTAAGTGGGATGGGTATTCCCAGACGTGGGACCCGTGCTCACTACGCCACTGGAGTCAAGCTATCCTGGCTGATGACGGCTGATAGCCAGAAACCGGTCCTAGGATGCTTTTTTCCGGTCCAGGGAAGACATGGCTTGGCAGTTCGGGCTGGACTGTTCCCATGAGGCACAGGGTCAAGACTGATTTGCATATGGCCATGTCTAAACTGGGGTGGTGTAGTGGGCAAAAGAACGATGGATTTAACCCAGATCTCTTGACTGGGGGAGAATGTCTGCATTGTCAGCATTCCGTCCATCATTTGTTTGTTGTAACGCTTTTCGCCCTAAGTGGGATGGGTATTCCCAGACGTGGGACCCGTGCTCACTACGCCACTGGAGTCAAGCTATCCTGGCTGATGACGGCTGATAGCCAGAAACCGGTCCTAGAATGCTTTTTTCCGGTCCAGGGAAGACATGGCTTGGCAGTTCGGGCTGGACTGTTCCCATGAGGCACAGGGTCAAGACTGATTTGCATATGGCCATGTCTAAACTGGGGTGGTGTAGTGGGCAAAAGAACGATGGATTTAACCCAGATCTCTTGACTGGGGGAGAATGTCTGCATTGTCAGCATTCCGTCCATCATTTGTTTGTTGTAACGCTTTTCGTCCTAAGTGGGATGGGTATTCCCAGACGTGGGACCCGTGCTCACTACGCCACTGGAGTCAAGCTATCCTGGCTGATGACGGCTGATAGCCAGAAACCGGTCCTAGGATGCTTTTTTCCGGTCCAGGGAAGACATGGCTTGGCAGTTCGGGCTGGACTGTTCCCATGAGGCACAGGGTCAAGACTGATTTGCATATGGCCATGTCTAAACTGGGGTGGTGTAGTGGGCAAAAGAACGATGGATTTAACCCAGATCTCTTGACTGGGGGAGAATGTCTGCATTGTCAGCATTCCGTCCATCATTTGTTTGTTGTGATAATCAGCCACAGACAGAATGACAATGGGCGGGAGGGGCTGCGAGGAGGAGTGCGAGGCGCCCCATCAGGGAGTTGAGGCCTCTGACAGGGAACACCTCTGCTCCCTGCAGGGCCCGTAATTACAGACAAAAGGCGTCTGTAAAAGCATGGGTGGCTGCAGGGGGGGCAAGGAGGAGCACTCCAGGGGGGGCAAGCGCCCCTCCTTGCCCCCCCCCCTGCGGATGCCCATGCCCAGACGTCAGCCTCCATCCGCAAACTTTTCATAGCAGCGCAGCTAGCTGGCACAGTGTGGCTCCGTGTAGACTTCGGTTACGCACCAGAAGTAATAGAGTAGTGGCAGAGCCAAATAGAAGTGCCACCCTTGGAGGCCAGCGTCAGTTTCTTGCTTGACTCTTTCTGTGCCCTGGGACACAGAGTACAAAACAATTGTCGGTACAACTGTGGGGATCTCTAATTTGGGACTTTTTCAGATGGTAAAAAGAAACTTCTCCACAGAATGGGGAGATGCGAGGGCAATGAGCAATCTACAGCTAAAGGTAAGTAACGTTTTCTTTAGATGGATACTTCTAACCGCAGATTCCTCACCTTCAGAATAGTGTTTTTTTTACAGATTAGTCCTCCGCATCATAATGGGTATGCATCCCTCCATGAGTGCCCCAACTCTACTGATGTCTGGATCCCTAATGCTGATTTTTGTTGTCATAGTCAAACACAGATCATGCATGTGCGCCATGACATAGGCCTGTCTCACAAATTGCGATCTTTGACCAGGAGGGGCACCCAAAGCACTGCCGCCGTAGTGGTGGAGGGCTACGGGCTTCACAAAGAGTTAAGCAGCATATTAAGCAGCATGAGCGCGGTAGTGGCAGCATACCATGTAGTGATCAGTAGGACTGTGCACTCTTTAACCTGTGTCACTGGAATGAGGCCTACAGACTCACTAATTTAGGTTCTGCTGCAGTGTACTTAACTTGGCCAACATTGGGTTGATGTAGAGTGATGTACAGTGCATGAATGGGGTTTCTGCACTGAGTGTATGTGTGCCTGCGAACAGCGCAAACTGGGATAATGCAGCATGGATGTATGTGTGCATGTGAATGGTACAGTACATGAAGGATGTAGCGCTGTGAGTTGTGTGCATGTTGAATGCATGTACTGGATGTATGTGTGTGCCTGTGAGTGATACAATACCACTCAATAGAAGGATATAGGCTTGTGCAGTGCATGGATGTTAAATGTATGTACTGAATATATGTAAGCCTGTGAACGGTACAGCCCATGAAGGGTACATTACTGTGCAGTGCATGTATGTTAAATGCATGTGCTGGGTGTATGTGTGCCTGTGAATGGTACAATGCATGGCAGACTCTGGGTTCCAGTTTGGGAGACCCAGGCCTTCATGGTGGAACATGGAAAGGTGGTAGAGGAATTCCCCTAGACAGATTTTTATATTGCTGCATTTCTGCAAGCTGGGTGGGACACACTGGAGAGGGGAAGAACAAGTTACTTACCTTCGGTAACGCTTTTTCTGGTGGATACAGTATCTGCCTGTGGATTCCTCACCTTGTGAATATCCCCTGCGCCAGCAACATTCGGAAACTTTTGTAGCAGTCCACGCCGATGGGGTCGACGACGACGTCACAGAGACACGGCTCCGCTCGCGACTCCGCTGACGTCACCGGCTCCATAAGAAGACCTCGTCGGCGTGATGACGTCAATTCCGCCCCTTTTTTCCGTGCCTTCGAGGCACATGGACGGACTGACAGCAATATATATACACAGTATACATAGTACACAATATGCATATCAACACACTTAGTGTGGAAAATAAATAACAAAGCACAAGAAATAACATAATGCTTTTGACAGTGATAAACACACTTGAAACCCATCAATAGAATTACAGGCATAGAAATACCGGTATAGAAGGATGGACAATGGGGAGGCGGGTGGGTCAGTGAGGAATCCACAGGCAGATACTGTATCCACCAGAAAAAGCTTTACCGAAGGTAAGTAACTTGTTCTTCTGATGGATACATCTGCCAGTGGATTCCTCACCTTGTGAATAGATTCCACAGCAGTCCCCACTCCCGGAGGAGGGTGTCCACCCTTCTATACCAGAAAATCCTGAAGGACGGATCGCGCAAAATGTCCGTCCCTCCTCACCTCGGTGTCTAAGCAATAATGTTTTGCGAAGGTGTGGAGGGAGGCCCAAGATGCCGCCCTACAAATGTCCTCCACCGGAACACCCCTAGCTAAGGCAGATGTGGAAGACTTTGCTCTGGTAGAATGAGCCCTCAAACCCTCCGGAGGCTCCTTACCAGCTAGGGAGTAGCATATCTTGATGCACAAGACAATCCACCTGGAAAGGGTGCGCTTGTGCACCGCTCGACCTTTCCTGCAGCCAGCAAAGCCCACAAAGAGCTGGTCATCAATCCTGGAGTCCCTTGTCCTGTCCAGGTAGAAGTTCACCGCCCTCTTAGGGTCCAAGCGGTGAAGTCTCTCCTCCTCCTTGGAAGGGTGAGGGGGAGGATAGAAAGAAGGAAGGGTAATGGACTGCCCCAAATGGAAGGGAGTTACCACCTTAGGCAAAAACGCAGCCCTGGTCCTGAGTACCATTCGTTCAGTATGAATGGTCAAGAATGGGGGTTTGAACTTAGAGATTGAAGCTCACTTACCCTCCTTGCCGAGGTGATTGCAACGAGGAAAACTGTCTTAAAGGACAACAACCTCAAGGGACACTTGTATAAGGGTTCGAAGGGAGAACCCATAAGATAGGTTAGTACAAGATTTAAGTCCCATCGATGCACGATAAAGGGAGTAGGAGGAAACTTGTTTGTAAGGCCCTTTAAAAAACGAAGAACAATAGGTGATTTGAATAATGACGGCTGATCCGGCAAACAAAGGAAAGCCGACAGAGCCGATAAATATCCTTTCACCGTAGCCACAGCAAAGCCTTGCTGAGCAAGAGAAAGGGCAAACTGTAGAATATTAGACAGACGAGCCTTCAAAGGATCAATGGACCTCTCTCCACACCAGAGAACAAATTTAGACCACCTATATGAATAAATAGATTTGGTGGAGTGTCGACTGGCCGATAAAATAACATCCACCACATCCGTCGGGAGAGAGAAAGAATTCAGGTTGCCCAGTTCAATCTCCAGGCATGAAGGTGTAAGCTCTGGAGGTGGGGGTGTAGAACCTGCCCCTCCGACTGCAAGAGGAGGTCTGCCCTCAGAGGGAGACGGAGCGGAGGGCACGAGGAGAGGTGGAGAAGATCTGTGTACCACACCCTTCTTGGCCAATCCGGGGCGATCAATATAACTTGGGCCCGGTCTTGGCGAATCTTCCTCAGGACCCGAGGAATCAAGGGTATGGGAGGAAACGCGTAAAGGAGACGAGACCTCCAACTCAACTGAAACGCGTCCCCCAACGCTCCCTGCATCGGATACTGGAGACTGCAGAACAACGGACAGTGCGCGTTCTCGCGGGTGGCAAATAGATCCACCCGAGGAGTTCCCCACGTCCGAAAGACGTGACGACCCACCTCCGGATGGAGCCTCCACTCGTGGTTGGCGGAAAACTGCCGACTGAGACTGTCCGCACGCACGTTCAGCACCCCGGCCAGATGATTTGCCATCAGACAAATCTGATGGTCCCGAGCCCAGGACCATAGACGCAGGGCCTCTCTGCAGAGACAAAGAGACCCCACTCCTCCCTGTTTGTTTATATACCACATCGCGGTAGTGTTGTCCGTCAGGACATAAACAGACTGACCGCAAAGGGAGGAAGGCTTTGAGCGCCAAACGTATCGCCCGCAATTCCAGAAGGTTGATGTGAAGCAACCTCTCCTCTGGAGACCAAAGACCCTTGATCTCCAGATCCCCCAGATGAGCACCCCACCCTAAGGTGGATGCATCCGTTATCACTGTGGCCACCGATGGAGGAAGATGGAAGGGCTTTCCTTGAGACAGATTGCCCTCCACGCTCCACCAAGATAGATCCGCCGCAGCTTCTCTGGAGATCCTCACAGACTCCCTGAGATCTCCCTTGTGCTGATACCACTGCTTGCGGAGGCACCACTGGAGCGCCCTCATGTGCCAGCGTGCATGGTTGACCAACAGAATGCAAGAAGCAAACAGACCGAGCAGGCGAAGGACCTTCAGGACCGGAACAACCGCTCCGTTGTAAAAGAAAGGAATCATTTCCTGTATGTCGAGAATCCTTTGAGGAGGAGGGAATGCTCGACAAACAGTAGTGTCCAGTACCGCACCTATCAACAGGTTGCGCTGAGAGGGCACCAGGTGAGATTTGGGCACATTTATCGAAAAACCCAAGTTGTACAACAGTTGAGTTGTATCCTGCAGATGATGCAGCACCTTCTCTGGAGACTCCGCCTTGATCAGCCAGTCGTCCAGATAGGGGAAAACCAAGACCCCTGACCTTCTGAGATGGGCTGCCACCACTGCCATCACCTTCGTGAAGACCCGAGGTGCAGAAGTAAGACCAAACGGGAGGACCGCAAACTGATAATGTTGCGACCCTACCGTGAAACGGAGATACTTTCTGTGCGACTTCAGGATTGGGATGTGAAAATATGCATCCTGCAAGTCGATGGACACCATCCAGTCCTCCTGATTCAGCGCCTGAAGAACCTGAGCAAGGGTGAGCATCTTGAACTTCTCTTGCTTTAGATAAAGATTCAAGATCCTGAGGTCCAATATCGGACGCAATCTGCCGTCCTTTTTCGGAATCAGGAAATACCGGGAGTAGCATCCCTGACCCCTCTCCTGCTCTGGAACCACCTCTATCGCACCTTTCTGAAACAACTTCAGGACTTCCTCCTGCAGGAGAAGACGGTGGTCCTCTGAACAAGCCCCTTGGCAAGGAGGGTAATTTGGAGGGAATTCCCGAAAGGGAAGGGCATACCCATTTTCCACAAGATCTAGAACCCAGAGATCTGTAGTTACAGATTCCCAATCTTGTAGAAAATGGGTAAGCCGGCCCCCCACAGGACCAGCATGATCCGGAATGGCGGATCTAGGGCTGTTTTGCGGTGGTGGGAGGGGCTGAGGAAGAGGAAGAGGAGGAGGAGAGCTGACGGCCACGTGTACGACCCCTCATTCTTCCTCTGTAACCTCTCGACGAGGAACCTTGCTGCTGCTGCTGCTGTTGCTGCTGCTGAGTCTGCCTATAGGTTCGAAAAGATGTCCTTCCAAAACCTCTGTACCTCTTAAAAGACCCTCTCGACTGAGACTGGAGTCCCAAAGATTTAGCAGATGCCTTGCTCTCCTTGAATCTTTCCAGAGCAGCATCTGCCTATTTCCCAAACAGGCCAGACCCATCAAACGGTAGATCCAATAGGGTTGCTTGTACATCTTGAGAGAACTCCGAAGTTCTCAACCAAGCACTTGGAACTGACGACCCCATGATCCTTGCAACAGATTCTGCTGTGTCCAACCCACTTTGGATCACTTGCCGCGCAGCCGCCTGAGCATCAGCCAAGATGTCGTTAAAACCAGATCTATCCTCATCAGGTAGCTTCGGCACCAGTTTCCTAGCCGAATCCATCAGCGCATGTACATAGCTTCCCAAAAGACATGTGGCGTTAGTCGATGAAAACACCTTCTTTGCCGACTGGTCCAGTCTTTTTGCCTCTCTGTCCCCAGGGACCTGTGGAAAAGCCCCTTTAGACTTCCCAGAACAAGCCGCCTGAATTACCAAGCTCTCAGGCGATGGATGAGACGACAAAAATTCTGGATCACCTGGGGCCGCTCTGTATCTCCTAGCGATAGTCTTAGACACCGCAGGAGCAGAAAAAGGTTTGCGCCACACCTCCAACACAGGTTCTGCAATGGCCTCATTAAACGGAAGCAAAGGCTCTGATACCGCTGTGGGAGAATGCAAGACTTCAGTCAAGATGTTTGACTTAAACTCCGTTGTTGGAAGTTGGAGATCAAGTAACTCCGCAGCTCTTCTTATGACTGCATGGTAGGGTGCAACGTCCTTGGATGGCTCATCTGATGGCGGAGTAATCTCCCACTCAGGAGACAGGTCCAAGCCACTAGCTTCCTTAAGTTCGTCAAAAACCTCATCCGACTCCACCAATTCTCCATCCTCCGCTTCCTCCTAAAGGTATCTCTGCTCCTCAATAATCCTTTGAGTCTCCCTTCTGGAGCGAATTCGAATCCTCGGCGTCGGCGGCACCGTAATCGACTCCGGCGGCGCCGGTGCCGGCGTCGAACGTGGATCCGGCGGAGTCATCGGCGTCGAAGGAGGTTGAGACGGAGCCGGCAAGGATGGAAGCGGCGTCGACGTTCTCGGAGCCGGAGGATTCCAAGACGGCGTCGCTGGATAAAATGGATAGAAAGGGGCCTGAGGATATACTTGCGGCACCCCTAAGTTAAATGCCAAAGGACCCGTCGGACCCGCAGGTGCACCAGGGACATACATGGCACGAGCAAATACCCCATACATTGCATTTAAGTTATGTGATGGGTCCTGACCTGGCCCAGGGAAAGCAGGATACTGGCCAGGCCCCACCGGACTCGGGCCAACCGGCGCCGACGGTGGAATCAACGGCGTCGCAGGCTCACCCGGGGCTTGAAGATCTTCCGGGGCCGGAGATGGAGCCGGAGACGGAACCGGAGCCGGAGATGGAACCGGCGTCGGAGTCCGGGCTGGAACTGGCGAAGCCGGAGACAAAGAGACCACCGGAGATGAAGGACCAGCAGGCGAACCCGGCACAGGAGAAGGAGAAACAGAGTCCCTTCGACGCCGAGCAGGTGACTTCGGCTTCGGCGCCGTGCTCTTATCTGAATTGTGCCGAGAGGAGCGTCTTCTCTTTTTCTTGTGCTTCTTAGCTCGAGAAGCATGCCCCGAAGTCGACTTCGACGCCGACCTCGACTTCGATCGAGACCTCGATCTCGATCTCGATCTCCTTCTCCCTCTCTTGTCCTTCTTCATTCTGGCAATAAAGAGCTTTGCCTCCCGTTCCTTCAGAGTCTTCGTGCTCATCTTTCGGCAGCAGGTACAGCCATCCACATCGTGGTCCGAGGATAAACACCACACACAGTCCTCATGTGGGTCAGTGATGGACATATGCTTGCCACACTCCCGGCAAGGCTTAAACCCAGACTTCTTTGTCGACATCTTCAAAGAAGACAGGAAAAACAGCGAAAATACACAAAGTATCAACGACGCTAACAACAGCGATTCCCGAAATCCGTTGGCTTCGACGGCGCGGAAAAAAGGGAACTGACGTCATCACGCCGACGAGGTCTTCTTATGGAGCCGGTGACGTCAGCGGAGTCGCGAGCGGAGCCGTGTCTCTGTGACGTCGTCGTCGACCCCATCGGCGTGGACTGCTACAAAAGTTTTCGAATGTTGCTGGCGCAGGGGATATTCACAAGGTGAGGAATCCACTGGCAGATGTATCCATCAGAAAGCCAGGCTTCCCCTGTACACTTTAAAGGGCGATCTTTGATTCAGAGAGAGGTCACAAGGAAGAAGCTTGGGCACAGCACAGTAAAGAGAAGGAGCTGATTAGGGGAAGAGTAGAGCTGAGGCTCTGGGCTCACCTTTTGATAACCATGTTGCATCTCCTGGTTAGGAGATGTCCCCCTGTGCACAACTGTTGATCCCAAATAATGGGTAAGGAGTTGATCAGAATAAATAATTCTCCAGTTAAACCATTTGCTCTTCGCTGTGATGTTTATTTACATCGGTGTAAGATATTGCTTCATATCAAATTTCATGCCTGTTTTAGGCGAAAATTCATATGTATATATTCAATACATCAATCCCGATACATTTCGGGCAGCCCAATGCCCTTCATCAGGGGTAAACATCTGTAATGAGATAAATACAAGCGCTTACATGAAGAAAGCACCCCAAATGGGCGTGACAATGCAAAGGAGAGTGTGAAACCTTATCTCCCACATCTAAAAAAATGAATGAAAAAAATGGGAAAAATGAAAAGAAAGAGAGTGAAAAACATTGAAGCAGGCGAACACAACTGTGAAGGTGAAGGTAAAAATGCAGAAGAACAAGTTCTAAGGCTGCTTTACAAATCAGTCCACATAGGAAAGTGACAGAGTCAGAGTGAGAAAAAAAGTAGACCTCAAAAAGTGATGCCTCTAGTTCGAGGGGTGCAACTTTTCAGTGTTTGTACCTCGCGGCGGACAATAGTACCCGTGTGACAGATATAATCGAGGCGTGACAGATAAACAAACGTGTATGTCGCTAGTAGCGATAACGAGTGAATAAAACACATGCAAGTGCATGATGATCTGGCTCTATGTTACTCACAATACGATTGCGGCAGTGTGTGCGCTGCAACCTAGAAGTCCAACAACCAGAGATAAGTGTGTGAAACTCCCACGTACGAACAGTTTCACACAGTTAAACTAATGTAAACAAGGTACTTACAAAACGGTCGTCCCGCAAACGTGCACATCAGCGTGTAAACGAACAATGTGGGTACGACGCGGACGGTTACCGGAAGTTAAGTGCAATTCAAAAAGTGGGCGGTGTCCTCTATCCGATAGGATGAGCTCGATCATGTGTCACAGTACAGTGGGGTGTAGACAGCGACGAGTGATAATGTGTAATGGAAGGGGTGAAATAAAGCACCATCTTGAAGAAGAGCTAGTCAAAAAGATGAACAAAGTAGGGCACGCTGAGTGCATTGTGACATACTAGAGTGTAAAACAAATGAATGAAAACCTGGTGAAGCGTGTGCATATATACAGAAGTTTATATGTCGGAAAAATGAAGCGCCGTTGTAAAACGGAGCTGAACGTTGAGCCAAAACTAGACATTACCGAGTCCGCAATAATAAAAATACACAAAGTGTGCTGTGACAAGACCACGTAAAGGAAGATGTTGAAATGGTACACCAAAAGTACACAATGATGAGTGAACATAGAAAAAGGATTTAACAAATCTAAAAAACACAACTGGATAAAAGCAACAAAAAGAATAATGTAAATAATAATCAAAAAGTGACAGCCAGAACAGAAGGGGTAACATACAATGATCAAGATGCTGGGAACAAGGATGAGAGACAGTATTCAAGTAACAGAATATAGGCATGGGAATAAGCATTATAGGTAACACAAAAATTCGATGTGATCATTGAGTCTATGAGGCTTCATCGTGTTTAGAAAACGGATCAAATGGTTTTCTCTTTGGAGTAACCTGTTGCTGTTATCCACACCTTCTTTTTTGTCAATTACTTCAAGGACCAAAAATTTTAATTGGCAAATGTTATGTTGTTTGTCTACGAAGTGGGCAGCCACCACTGATTTAAGGTTTTTAGTACGAATGTTGCTTTTATGCACCAGGATGGGAGTTCTTATTTTCTTCTCAGTTTTGCCGACATAACTTAAACCACACGGGCACTTCAGCAAGTAAATCACATTAGACGTGTTACAAGTGGCTGTAACCCTCAACTTGATGTTGGTGCCTTTCATTGAATGAGTTATAATCGAGCCTTGGATGATGTTGTGACAATTGCTACAGTTGTGACATAGTTGCAAGCCCTTGTGTGAGAGGGGCTGAATATTATCAATCGGTTTCGTCAATATCTCTTTGAGATTACGCCCTCTTCTATATGCAAGAATCGGTTTGTTCAAAAAAAGTCCCTTGAAGTCAGGTTCAGGGGCTAGTACTGACCAGTGTTTATTGATGATGTTTTTGAAGCGGTGACTCATAGTGGAGTATTTCGAGACCACAACCATCTGGTTTTTAGAGGATTTCTCTGTCTTCCTCAGAAGGTCAGTTTTGTTTCTGATGGCACATCTTGATTTGGCTTGTTCGAGGATTTCAGCAGGATAACCACGTTCCATGAATCTAGTCATCTTGGCATCTGTTTGTGGTGCACATTGTTCAGGATCAGATATGATGCGTTTAACACGCAATAGTTGCGAATATGGTAAATTGTTTTTCAATGTAGGTTGGTGGAAGCTATTAAAATGTAGAATGCTGTTCCTGTCCGTGACTTTACTGAAAATATTGGTTTCCAATGTATCCATTGCTCTGTAAATTTGTACATCCATAAACGTAATATTATCAGGTTGAACATCAAAGGTGAATTGAATACGTTTGTGAATGGAGTTGAGTGCATTGAGGGCTGACATCAATTTAGGGAGTGAACCTGTCCATATGATGAAAATGTAATCTATGAATCGGACAAACATTTTGGCATGTTCTTGCCAGACACGAGTGTTTAAGATATGTTGTTCCTCGAAACAGTGCATGAAAATATTAGTATACGATGGGGCTGCACAGTTGCCCATCGAAGTTCCGGACAACTGTAAAAACCATTGTTCCTCCCATTTGAAGTAGCTGTGGTATAGGGTGAACTGTAACAGCTCCATGAAAAAAACTTGCAGATCTGGCTCCAATGTGAATTGCAACAAAACATGTTCAATGGCTTCTATGCCAAGGTCGTGTGGGATTGAAGTATATAATGCTTTTACGTCCACTGTACAAAACCAAAGTTCATCATCAGGTGTAATGGTGATTTGATTGATTTTGGAAATGAAATCAGTGGTGTCTCTGATATACGTGTTGATGTTGATGACAAATGGTTGTAAATGCTTGTCGATGAATTTACCAACCGGTTCGTGTATGCTTCCTCTTGTTGAAACAATGGGTCTGAAAGGAGGTTAATGTAGGTCCTTATGTACCTTTGGTAGCATATACAGGGATGGTTATTTGGGATTACTTTTTATTAGATATCTTTTGACCCTCTCAGTTATCACCCCGTTGTCGACAGCTCTCTGTACAATGTCCTTCAAGATTTCAAGAAACTGGTTAGTGGGATTATGGTCAAGTATGCAGTAGGTATTAACATCCATTACATGGGCGGTGACCCTTGCTTTATAAAAACTAGTGTCCATAATGACAAGGGCTCCGCCTTTGTCAGCATTTTGACAGACAATAGATTCATTGTTGGCCCTTTTTTTGAGAATATCCATTTCTTTAATGGTGAGATTTGAGTGGTTTGATTTGTGTTGAAATTTTAATGATGATAATTCATGTTTCACCAAATTCTCAAAGGTATCCAAGCTCTTGTGACTCACTGGCGCTAGGAACGTGCTTCTCGGTCTCAACCCTTTTAAAAGATTGTCATCATCAGTTTCCCTGTAATCGTCTACACCCCACCGTACCGTGACACAAGCTAGAGCTCATCCTATCGGATAGAGGACACCACCCACTTTTTGAATTGCACTTAACTTCCGGGAACCGTCCGCGCCGTACCTACATTGTTCATTTACATGCTGATGTGCACGTTTGCGGGACAACTGTTTTGTAAGTACCTTGTTTACATTGGTTTAACTGCGTGAGACTGTTCGTACGTGGGAGTTTCACACACTAATCTGTGGTTGTTGGACTTCCAGGTTGCAGCGCACACACTGCCACAATTGTAACATAGAGTCAGATCATTTTTAGCCCGTTATATGTCTGCTAATCGTGCATGCACTTGCATGTGTTTTAGTCACTCGTTATCGCTACTAGCAACATTCACGTTTGTTTATCTGTCACACGGGTACTATTGTCCACCGCGAGGTACAAACACTGAAAAGTTGCACCCCTCGAACTAGAGGCATCACTTTTTGAGGTCTCCTTTTGTTCTCACTCTGATTCTGTCATGTTCCTATGTGCACTGATTTGTAAAGCAGCCTTAGTACTTGTTCTTCGGCATTTTTACCTTCACCTTCACAGTTGTGTTCACCCGCTTCGATGTTTTTCACTCTCTTTTTTTTCATTTGTTCCATTCTTTTTTTAGATGTGGGAGATAAGGTTTCACACTCTCATTTGCATTGTCACACCCATTTGGGGGGCTTTCTTCATGTAAGCGCTTGTATGTATCTCATTATGATGTTTTCCCCTGATGAAGGGCACGGGGCTGCCCGAAATGCATTGGGATTGATGTATGAATATATACATATAGAATTTCGCCTAAAACAGATATGAAATTTGATATGAACAGGTATGAAATTTGATATGAAGCAATATCTTACACTGATGTAAATAAACATCACAGCGAAGAGCAAATGGTTTAACTGGAGAATTATTTATTCTGATCAAACCCTTACCCATTATTTGGGATCAACAGTTGTGCACAGGGTGACATCTCCTAACCAGGAGATGCAACTTCGTTGTCTTATACACTTTACACTTTTTGTATTAGAAAGTGATTCCCCAGTAGCACGCTACACTATTTCAAACCTGAAGCCTCTTGGTAGTGCCTGTCTCCAACTTCATTGCTAACCTTTTGATACACATATCCCTATGACTAACATCCTGGTGTGAACTCTAGTTACTTCACTCCCATTGCCTGTTGTTTTGGTGCTATCAAATTTGGAATTGCTCCTGCTGTGACAAACTTCTTTCAAGAGGAAGAGAGGGCAGATGAGTGAGCACTTTGAAAGAAACAGACCTCCAACATAAACTTCAAAGACTCAGACTTTAAATCACATTTGGTTTCTGGAAATGAAATCTAAGAAGGAAAGCTTGAGACTCCTAAAATTGTCCACTGGCAAGCAGCCAGGATTGGGGACCAACGTCTGCTAGTTTCCCTGCTAGGCGAGGGGATGTCACTCAGGGAATCCAACACCAAATGCCGTGGAGCCTGCAGCACCATCACCTGCCTGCTTGCCATGACTAATGTGCCCTGTGAGGAAGAGGAGAGTGTTTGAGGGTACGAGGTCCAGTAGGGAGCCCTGTTGAGTTGACTCCCTATGTGAGGTATGAGGAAACGGCTACTGCTCCTA
Organism: Triturus cristatus; assembly: GCF_964204655.1. Lineage (NCBI taxonomy): Eukaryota > Metazoa > Chordata > Amphibia > Caudata > Salamandridae > Triturus > Triturus cristatus. The sequence continues at coordinate 386,560,757 of NC_140594.1, forward strand.
TCGTGTTATTGCCCGTGTGCCATACGAAGATGACGACCCTCAAATGCCAGAGAAGGGCCACTGTGAAGTGATCCCTGTGCATTGCTGTGTCAATCGTGCTGGAGCGTGTGTGTAGAGAGGAGCCAGCAATCTCGGATGCCTGCAGGAGCCGCTGTGACAAGATTTATGTGCTATGCACGGTCTATAGTACTTGTTCGGAGGTCTGTATGCCTAGAGGGGCCGCCTCTCCAACTTCTCTGTGCCGATCGGACCGGAGTCTGTGTACAGTGAGGCTTAAATGACCCTGTATGCAAGAGTGGGTCACCGGGACCTGCAAGACGTGTGATCTAGTTGGAGTAATCATCGGATAAGTGAGGACACCCTAGAGACCCCTGAGTATAAATAATAATTAATCACTTAGTTAATTGCTTATCAATTACGTAAATTGTGTTAAACTTATTTATTTTAGTTATATTTTACATGTGAGATGCTAGGTTTCTGGGATGTAGTGTGGGAAGTTAAGTAATAAATAAATAAAAATATAATTGATATTTATAACATTTTTAATAATCATGTAAACTGCTTAATTATTTTTATATATATAATTTTTGGGGGGTTAATTAATAATGTTCATATTAAGATTTTTATATTTGCTCTAAATTAATAGGGTTATTCAAATACACAATGTGTTTGAAGTGAAGCACTTCGCTACTGTTGAACAGACTGGAATGGGAATAGTAAATTTAACCCCTCCGAAGTCCAGTGCATTCCCTACTGTTGCACATACTGGAGCGGGAATAGTAAATTTAATTCCTCCGAAGTCCAACGCTTTCCCGACTGGAGTGGGAATAGTATATTTAATTTCTCAGAAGTTCAATTCTTTTCCTACTGTTGCACAGACTTGAGTGGGGATAGTAAATCTTACCCCTCCAAAGTCCAACACTTTCCCTACTGTGGTAATAGCAACTTTAACCCTTTTGAAGTATAACGCTTTCCCTACTGTTTCTCTGACTGGAGTGGGAATAGTAAATTTAACCCTCTCAAGTAAAACGCATTCCCTACTGCTGTACAGACTGGAGAGGAAATAGTAAATATTGCCCCTCCAAAGTCCAACGCTTTCCCTACTGCTGCACAGACTAGAGTGGGAATAGTAAATCTTACCCTTTCGAAGTCCAATGCTTTTCCTACTGTAGCAGAATGGAGTGGGAATAGTAAATTTAACCCCTTCGAGGTCCAACACTTTCACTAGTGTTGCACAGACTGGAGTGGGAATAGAAAAATGTGATCCCTCCGAAGACCAACGCTTTCCCTACTGTTGCACAAACTGGAGTAGGAATAGTAAATCTTACCCCTCCGAAGTCCAATGCTAACCCTACTTTTGCGCAGTCTAGAGTGGTAATAGTAAATTGAACCCCTTGGAAGTCCAGCGCTGCCATTACTGTTGCACAGACTGGAGTGGAGATAGTAAATCTTACCCCACTGAAGTCCAAAACTTTACCTACTGTTGCACAGACAGGAGGTGGAATAGTACATCTTACCCCTCCGAAGACCAATACGCTACCTATTGTCGACCTGTTGGGAGTGGGAATAGTAAATGTAACCATTCAGAAAGCCTACACCTACACTACTGTTGCATAAACTGGAGTGGGAATAGTATATCTATTATTCCCACACTTCAATATTTTTCTTAATATAGTTGAAATATATCTATAATATGACTTTTTTTTTGTTTTTTAATTTGCTATCATTTGTATGTACCTATGGTTTTTTCAGTAAATTTCTAAGGTTTTTTAAATGCTGATTCCTAACTATAATGTGCCTGAAACCTATGTTTTTTTTAGTGAATTTCAAAGGTTTTTTAAATGATAATTTCTAACTATGCCTACAGAGATAGGACATGTGAAGAAAGAAGAAAAAAGGCACAGAAAGAAAAAAAAGAAATGCAGAAAGAAGCAACAGAAGTCCTCAAAGATGAAGAAAAGTGCAGGAAGAAGGATAACGTGCAGAAAGAACAAACAGAAGAGCAGAAAGAAGCCTTGTTGCAAAATCATCCTGTACCCTCAACTTTTTCAGACGGATACTGGTGGTAACTGAGTCTGACTAACCAGTCCTAGAGCCAGTGCTATGTTAAAAGACTCTTAGAATACAGTGAAAACACCTACATACACTAAGGAACACTATGCGTTGGGGTCCCCCTGTGATTAGCATGACCTCCTCTGTAAGCCCCTAGTATATAATAGGGTAGGGGATTAAAACTACCTAAAAACGCGCCACAGGGCGTGTTTGTACACGTCACCTCAGGCCCTTCCCCACTGTGTAAACACGTCGGGCCCGATTCACAGAACTAACTTAAGACAAAATCCTAAACTTACTACCATTTTGGTATTCACAGAAGGCACTTACTCATTTTGGTATTCACAGAAGGCACTTACTCATTTCGGTATTCACAGAAGTTAGGAGTCCTAACTTTAGGACTCCTAAATGCCTTCTGTGAATACCGAAAGTCTTAAAATTAGGATTTTTCTCAGTTTAGTAGTAGTATAGTTAGGACTCCTAACTTTAGGACTCCTAAATGCCTTCTGTGAATACCGAAATTCTTAAAATTAGGATTTTTCTCAATTTAGTAGTCCTAAATTTAGGACTCCTAACTTTAGGACACCTAAATGCCTTCTGTGACTACCGAAAGTCTTAAAATTAGGATTTTTCTCAGTGTAGTAGTAGTATAGTTAGGACTCCTAACTTTAGGACTCCTAAATGCCTTCTGTGAATACCGAAATTCTTAAAATTAGGATTTTTCTCAATTTAGTAGTCCAAAGTCTAAACTTAGGACTACTACATTGAGAAAAATCCTAATTTTAAGAATTTCGGTATTCACAGAAGGCATTTAGGAGTCCTAAAGTTAGGAGTCCTAACTATACTACTACTAAACTGCGAAAAATCCTAATTTTAAGACTTTCGGTATTCACAGAAGGCATTTAGGAGTCCTAAAGTTAGGACTCCTAACTTCTGTGAATACCGAAATGAGTAAGTGCCTTCTGTGAATACCAAAATGAGTAAGTGCCTTCTGTGAATACCAAAATGGTAGTAAGTTTAGGATTTTGTCTTAAGTTAGTTCTGTGAATCGGGCCCCATCTGTGGCCGTTTTAAGTTGGGAGATTAAGTCCCCTTGAATCCTAAGGGTCCCTAGGGTCAAACTAGCCCACTAGGTACCTCCAGTAAGCGCCACAGAGCTGCGTTGCATAGAGGTGTAAAAAGGGGCGTGGCCGCAGAACACCTGCCTGCAACGCAGCTCCCTGGCGCATACTGGAGATACCTGTTGGGCTAGTTGGCCCTCAGGGACCCTCAGTATTGAAGGGGAATTAATTCCCCCACTTACAACTGGCCAGGGGGCGCGTTTGCAGAGTGCTGCAAGGAGGGGGCTTGGCCTCCGGCGCGATGTCGGTCTTTTTTTTTTTTTTTAAGAAGGGGGGCTGTGTGGCCCCCCTTCTTTTTCTAATTTATTGGCTCTGGGGACCCCATCCCCCAGGGCCTGCACCCTAATTCTTTTTGTTGAAAAAAATTAATTTGGCCCTTCCAAGGCCTTAATCGGCCCCGGTGACCCCAACCCCCGGGTCATGGCCTTTTTAAAAAAAAAAATCTTTAGGAGGGGAGCGGCGTTGCCCCCCTCCTCAGGCCACTTACGGCCTGGGGACCCCATCCCCCGGGGCCGGCCTTTGTTTTTTATTATTTAAAAAATATATATATTTATAGAAACACCTAGGACATGCTGGACAAACCGTATGGACGATTTGCGTGATATTAATTAAAAGGCGACTATGCATACAATGAATCCACGGGGAATGTATTTACACCGCTAGTGAAGCTCTGACGTGTCTGACGCCCTACCGTGCCTAATCCCGGCGCCCCCGCCGGTGGGTACTCTCCAAGTAGACACCCTTGTCGTTTATTTATACAAACATGGGTAGCTATTGACGGGCACATTTAATACACACGCACACCAAGCCATTCAAAGGGGATTCGACAAAAATTCGACCAAACTATGCAAGGAACCCCCCTCACGGTTAATAAAACACATATCCACCGCCGGATGTGTAATACTTTTTATTTTACTCTCTGGAAAGGAGACAAACCTCACTTGAGAGTAACAGCGTGCTCCTGGCTGAGCCCAATGCTGTGTTACACCCACAAGTGCCCGCCGAGTGCCACACACCTCTGTGTTGTATTCCACCAGCTAGTATGTATGCTATGACACTCTCTAGCCCATGTGCACTGTAACACCACCCCGTGAATATGTCATGCCACACTTGCCTTCGCACGGGTTATATTGCCCCATCTAACATGCCTTCCTCGATGCCTATGTTATAACGCACAGCGCTATGCCATACATATTACAATCTGGGATCCATATCTTTGTCACAGTGCATATGCAACGTTACACTCCCCAGCACATATTTTATATTACAACTTTAGAGACTAGTTACACAACACTGCCCTGTGCATATTACACTCCAAGGCGCATATCGCATAGCACGCGCTAGTGCCTGTGCTATCTCGCGCTCTCCAATGAATCTGTCATTGCGCACAATGTATTGCATATTATATTTCACGCCCGGTTCATCTTATATCACACTTTTTGGTGCATAGTTTATACCATACACTATATCTAGTTTTCATTTTCAATCGTGCTCTCATGACTATGTTCTATATAAAACTGCGTCCACCTACCCTTTTCACGGGCACTAGATTTTGCGATGGGGCTGGAGGGTCAGGGGGTGTTTCTGCCAAGTGAGCCCGGAGTCACAGTAACAAAAGTCCTCTTCTTCCTGAATAAAAGTGAGATTATGCTGCATACTTGTTCATATTTTAAGTAGTTCGCACAGACACACATTTTAAAAACAATAAAGTTCCTAATACCCACCTTCTCTGAACAGTTAGCTTGCTGCCCCATCCACCTCCTCCCTATCCTCTGTTGTCTGAATCCATGGACTAGCCTCCTCCCTCCTACCATGCATGGTCTGATGTGCTGCCACTGCCCTCCATTTAGCATGATGTACCAGTCCACTCCTCCTGCCCACCATTGCCCAAGTCTATGGCCCATCATTGACCTTCTGCTTAGCCTCTGTGCTTAGCTTGCTGCCCTTATTCTCCTTCCCCCTGCCCTCCGATGTCTTTGTGCATGCCCCTGCTCCATCCTTTTTGCCCACCATGTTCCATCGACCTGCCACTCCTATCTACTCTGAGTGTTCTATTGAGCTGCCACTCCCCTCCCACCTGCCTAGCATTGTCAGATGACTGTAACCTGTCCCTGCCACCTCCACCCTGCCTGTCCACATGCCATGCCCCTATCCCCTTCCTCCTGTCCTCCATGGTCCATTTTACTGCCTCACCCTTCTGCCCTCCCTGGTCTGTTGTGCTGCAACTGCTCCTCCTGCCTGCCCCGTGCGGTCAGTTGTAAGGCCCCTTCCCCTGAACTCTCTTGTCTGTGCCCAGGTCCTGACCCTCCCTTCTATCCTCCATGGTCCTTTGTGCATGCCTCTGCACCCTCCTTCTTGCCCATCATAGCCATTGTGCTGCCACTAACCCTCCCGCTTGCCATACATGGTCTTCTGTGCTGCCATGGCCCCTCCCACCATCCCTGTGTGGTCAGCTAGCTGCCCCTGATCCCCTCCCACCTTCCCTCCATGGTCTGTGTGTATGCCGTCATAGTCTCATTGTTGCTCTCCATGGTGTGTCTTGTTTCTAGTGCCCATGCTGCCTGACCTCCATGGTCATCTTGCTGCTCCTGCCCTGCCCCCTTACCCCCAGCCCTCTGGCTTGTCTGTTCCATTGTAATGCCCCTGATCCGTCCCTCCTTCCCTTTATGGTCTGTTATGCTGCAGCTTTCTCTCCTGTCTGTCCATTATGGTCAGCTAGCTACCATTGCCTCTTTCCCCTCTGTTCTCTGTTGTGCATGGTCCTGTCCCCTCCCTATTGCTTTCTATGGATTGTTGTGCAGCACTCCCGTCCCGCATGCCCTGTGTGGTATATTGTGCTGCTGCAAACCCTGATGCCTGCCCTGTAGGGTCAGTTTGGTGCACCCCTCCATGTCCCTCCTGTCCTCTGTTATCCGAGTCCATGTCCCTACCCCAATTCCTCCTGCTTACCATGATCCAATGTACCATACTTGCGAACATTTTGAACTTGGTAAGAGGGAGAGTTTGGAAAAAAACTGGGGTATTGATTTTCCCCTTTGAGTTAAATTGAAAGAGAGGAGATTGTAGACAGGAGACAGATCAAATAAAGCCCATTTGAGCTTAAAAACATTGGACGTTTCCTGGCTGAAACGGGTCTGTTGGCATGTATGGTTGTACTACCACTGCCTCTTCCTTCTACCCACAATGGTCTATTATATTGCCACAGCCTCTCTTGCCAGTCCTGTATTGTTGGTTTGTTGCCCCTGCCCCCCTTTCCACTGCCCTCCATAGTCTGTTGTGCTGCCACTGCCCTTCCTGCCTGCCGAGTGTGGTCAAATTGTTGCCTCTGCACTCTCCTACCTGCCTTCAATTTTCAGAGTCCGTGCCCCTGGCCTCTGTATCCCAATGAACAACTAGATTGCTAACATTCTATATTTATTACAAAAGTGTGGAACGCCTGACGTCATCTTGATGTATTCAAAACTGTAATACCTAGAGCATTTCCTTTAGAAATTACATATATGAGAGGGTCTTATTGGCATCAAAATTATGGTTAGTGCTCTAAAAAACTAAAATGAGGACATATTTTCTGAGTTTTCAAATAGCGACAAAGAACTTTTACATTATTTGTAATCTTCATGTTTTTTTATCCAGTTGACCACTTGATTAAATGTTGCACGTAGGGGAGAGGATGTGGTGTTACTTCCAGAGCTGCAGACTTTGCAACTCGGGAACCAGGTTGGAGTTTCTGCTTCAGCTCAACATTCTGTGATTCTGGTCAAATCACTTAATCTCCCCATGTCTACAACCAAAATGAATTTGATCTTGTGTGATGTAACCAATGCTCATGTAAAGCACTCCAATACCTGACAAGTCTGCACTATATAAAACTGGAAATACACAACAAATAAGTGTTTTGCACACTTCTTTCATTGGGCTACATGTGGGCTACATCTGGGTGATATTTGTGCTGCATTTGGGCTCTTTTGTCTCTGGTGGCCATCTTGGGAGATTTATTTGTTATGAAGTTTCCTAATTTCCTCATTTACTGCAGTCTCCTCAGTAGGAAATGCTTTCAGTTTTTTACTTTGATTCCATCAAGAAGGTATTCAGATATGTCACACATTTGCCATAAATTCTGAATGTTAGCACTCTAGTTTCTCATTAGATCACTGTAGTAAAGCTACTGCTCACCACAGAAGTCTGCTGCTGGTATTAAAAGTGCATGTTTCAGTCTGCATATCAGAATTTTTTTATGAAATAGAAGAGGATTTGAGAAGTCAAAATGTGCCCTAATTTTTCTTTCTGCAGCACTAATCATAATTTCTATGGCAAAATGAAGACCCTCATTTTGTTCCTTTGTAAATTAAATGTTTTAAGTGTTACCACTTTATTCCAATCAAGATGGCTTCAGGTGTGCCATACTTTTGTTATAAGTAAGACTGTTAGCGCTCTAGTTGTTCGTTAGAACACTCTGGGACATTCTGTCATTGGGCTATACTTGGGCTAGATCTGGGTGATATTTGGGTTACATTTGGGCTCTTTTGTCTCTGGTGGCCATTTTGGGAGACTTATTTGTGATGAAGTTTCCTAATTTCCTCATTTACTACAGTCTCCTCAGTAGGAAATACTTTCAGTTTTTTACTTTGATTCCATCGAGAAGGCATTCAGATGTGTCACACATTTGCCATAAATTTAGAATGTTAGCACTCTAGTTGCTTATTAGATCACTGTAGTAAAGCTACTGCTCACCAGGGAAGTCTGCTGCTGGTATTGTAAGTGCATGTTTCAGTCTGCATGTCAGAATTTTTTAATGAAATAGAAGAGGATTTGAGAAGTCATTCAAAATGTGCTCTAATTTTTCTTTCTTCAGCACTAATCATACTTTCTATGGCAAAATGAACCCCCTCATTGTGTTCCTTTTAAATCAAAAGTTTTAACTGTTACCAGTTTATTCCAATCAAGATGGCTTCATGTGTGCCATACTTTTGTCATACCTAAGACAGTAAGCGCTCTAGTTGTTCTTAAGAACACTCTGGGACATTCTGTCATTGGGCTATACTTGGGCTACATCTGGGTGATATTTGGGCTACATTTGGGCTCTGTTGTCTCTGGTAGCCATCTTGGGAGATTTATTTGTTATGAAGTTTCCTAATTTCCTCATTTACTGTAGTCTCCTCAGTAGGAAATACTTTCAGTTTTTTATTTTGGTTCCATCAAGAAGGCATTCAGATGTATTACACATTTGCCATAAATTCTGAATGTTAGCACTCTAGTTGCTCATAAGATCACTGTAGTAAAGCTACTGCTCACCAGGGAAGTCTGCTGCTGGTATTCAAAGTGCATGTTTCAGTCTGCATGTCAGAATTTTTTTATGAAATAGAAGAGGATTTGAGAAGTCAAAATGTGCCCTAATTTTTCTTTCTGCAGCACTAATCATAATTTCTATGGCAAAATGAACCCCATCATTTTGTTCCTTTGTAAATTAAATGTTTTAAGTCTTACCACTTTATTACAATCAAGATGGCTTCAGGTGTGCCATACTTTTGTCATAAGTAAGACTGTTAGCGCTCTAGTTGTTCGTTAGAACACTCTGGGACATTCTGTCATTGGGCTATACTTGGGCTACATCTGGGTGATATTTGGGCTACATTTGGGCTCTTTTGTCTCTGGTGGCCATTTTGGGAGACTTATTTGTTATGAAGTTTCCTAATTTCCTCATTACTACAGTCTCCTCAGTAGGAAATACTTTCAGTTTTTTACTTTGATTCCATCAAGAAGGCATTCAGATGTGTCACACATTTGCCATAAATTTTGAATGTTAGCACTCTAGTTGCTTATTAGATCACTGTAGTAAAGCTACTGCTCACCACAGAAGTCTGCTGCTGGTATTGTAAGTGTATGTTTCAGTCCGCATGTCAGAATTGTTTAATGAAATAGAAGAGGATTTGAGAAGTCACTCAAAACGTGCCCTAATTCTTCTTTCTGCAGCACTAATCATACTTTCTATGGCAAAATGAACCCCCTCATTTGGTACCTTTTTAAATAAATGTTTTAAGAGTTACCACTTTATTCCAATCAAGATGGCTTCAGGTGTGCAATACGTTTGTCATAAGTAGGACTGTTAGCGCTCTAGTTGTTCTTTAGACCACTCTGGGAAGCTGCAGTAGAACACAAAGGAATCAACTGACAGTCTCTGCCCTTGTTGGATGTACATGTTTTACTGAGAATGTCAGACTTCATTCGCACATGACTGAGAAAGATAATGTGAATTTACAGTAAATATGCTCTCAGTTTAGCTTATAGATCACCTTCTAAACCTCTGTGGGAAAAGCATGAGAAAATAGTTTTCTCTCAAACATGATTCATGATATCACAGCAGAAGGCTTTTTCACATGGTAAAATCACCTTAGAACACACCACAATTCCTAAAATGAGTATGGTACCATCAACAAATGATTTATAATGTAACTAAAGTCTTAAACCCTTCTATTAACTGCAATGCTTTTTAATGAGGTGCTATCATGTATATTGGTCCCAAGATCGCTGCCAACACTTCTTGGATGAAGTACTGACAGCCAATCAGATCTCACGATGAGATGTGTGGTTAGGTTCCACCCAGATATATCTATCTTTTTAACTCTAATTTTCTCAGGAACTACTAAACGGATTTACACCATTTAAGCAAAAGGCACGAATCTGAACTGAGGACTACCTCTTTGCCAAATTTGGTGTAATTCCGTTCAGCAGTTCGGGCTGTAGCTGCGTCAACAGGTCCTATGGGAAAATGCATGGGGAAAACGTGTTTTGGGACCCCCCTTTTTTCTCGGCCCCCGCTTGACGAATCACTGTAAAATTTTCAGGATAGGAGCGGACCGGAGCTGGCCAAAAGTTTGGAAAATTTAGCGAAGATTCGTCAATCGGCGCCAACGTTAGTCCAAATAGAATGTTGCGGATTTCCTATGGAAAATAGGTCCTAACTATAACTACCTTCTGGCGACTGCAATAGGTAATATATATATATATATATACACATATATATATATATATATATATATATATATATTTATTTAAAGCAAAAATTTTGTAGTAAATGCCTTTTTTGTATTTTATAGTTTTTCATATTTAGTTAATTTGGTAATTTATATCACGAGACCACAGGGGCAACCTAGGGGCGGAAACTGAACTGACTGATGTATGGTAGGCGGGAAGTTTTATCGCATCTGTACTCTGTATCGCTTAACATGCTGCCATGTAAATGTACACAATAAGATCTGTAAATGTCAAAGGGTATCAGCAAGATTTTATTAATAAATTTCAATAAAAATATCATTTAAAAAGAAATTGGTAATTTATTTATAGTTTAGCAGTTGATTTTTTAATAGTTTTTATGTTTCACGTATATATGTGTGTGTGTGTGTGTGTATATATATATATATATATTCACTTAAAAAACCATAGGTTTCACACATGTTATAGTTAGGTGGATATTTCACTCGTAAAAAAACAATGAAATTCCCCCGTTATAGTTAGTTCAGATAACTATAACTCGCGTGCCCGCAATGCACTGCTGATGACGTCACATATTACATCACTCATGACATGGTCAGTGACATCACTCATGACATCACTGATGACATCATCCTTGTGCTAGAGTGGCGGTCGCGCGAGTTATAGTTATCTGAACTAACTATAACGGGGGAATTTCATTGTTTTTTTACGAGTGAAATATCCACCGAACCATAACATGTGTGAAACCTATGGTTTTTTAAGTGAATTTGCAAGGTTTTTTAAATGCTAATTCCTAACTATAACGTGTATGAAACCTATGGTTTTTTCAGTGAATTTGTACGTTTTTTTAAATGCTAAGTTATGTATGTATTATTATTATTTTTATATATTTATTTTACAATAAACTACGTATTAAAATGTTTTTTTTCTTTTTGGTTTTACACCGTGCGCACACGGTGCGCGCACCACCGCGATTTAAAAAAAAAAAAAATTCTGCCTTCGGGGTCCTTCAGGGACCCCCTGACAAAGGCTAGGGGGTCAGGAACTCTCTACCCTGCCCCCTTTTTAGGTTCGCCACCTTCCTTTTTTACTCTCGCACTGAAAACAAACAAAATGGCGGCCGACACCTCCTGATTTCGACCGATTCGACCGTTGACTAACATGTAACCACCAATCAGAATTACGCTCGCGCACATTAGGGCGCTCGCACGGTGCTCGCACGGAGCGCGCACGGTACGCGCACGGTACGCGCTTATAGATATTTATATGCTTTTAAATGCTATTTGCTCAGGAACTACTGAACAGATTGACACCAGACCTGCAAAAGACACTTCCCTGACCTGAGGACTACCTCTCTGCCAAATTTCATGTAATTCTGTTCAGCCGTTCAGGCTGTATCTTCGACTAAAGGTCCTATGGGAAAATGCATGGGGAAAACGCGTTTTGGGACCCCCCTTTTTTCTCGGCCCCCACTTGACGAATCGCCCCGAGACTTTCAGCGTAGGAGCTGAGCGGAGCGCCCCATTAGTTTTGAAAATTTCTCGAGGATTCGTCAACCGGCGCCAAAGTTATTCAAAATAGAATTTTCAGATTTCCTATGGAAACACGGTCCTAACTAGAACTATTTACTGGCGGCCGCCAGTAGATAATATATATATATATATATGAACAAACAATCCAGCTCCCATAGACACATCCATGGACGAAGGCACGGACACAAGGTAATCAAGATGTGTCAAAAAAAATTTTTCTCAGTTCCACCCTCAACCCCTGAGATAAAAGATACGCGTTTCGGCTTTCAAGAAGCCTTTTTCAATCTATTTGGCGCCATCATTAGCACAATATATATAGCCCTTCCCACTTGAGGTAAGTATAGACATAGAAAACACACTTAACAGTACGCTCAAACAATGTCCACCCACTGCAATAATATCATGCTCCCTGTAATAGAGTATCAGAACTGAAGCAGTTTAAGCAGAAACATATACAATGATTGCGCAATGCAAATCTACAATTTTTACATTGTTAGATCAATGCTGCTGTTACTGTGTCAAAGCTTTACTCAATCGAGTGTGTCATCTGCTATTGGTGAAAATATTGTGCATATTAACTAGTATGCCGCCAAGGCTTATCTCATCTGTCGCTTAATAAAAACTAACATTGATGAAAATATTAAAAGAACATTGCTGCTATGTTGCTGTATTGTCCAAATCATAGTTGCCTCACATCCAAAAAGCTCATTCGAGCCGATGAAACTTTCACCGTTCAGAAATCTGAATACCTCTGTCATAGGAATGTTGTTAAGTACTGAAATGTTATTTAGTTCGCACATTGACAAATCAGTCATTAAACAAGGGAAACACATATTACTGGCATCCGCACCTCGGGGTCAAATTCCACACCAAGTGTGAGCTGTCGACTTCAGTGTCAACCTCCGAGGCTGCGCGCTTAATCCAACTGAACTACCTGTCCCATAATGCCATTTAACAAGTCTTGTAAAACGACAAAGTGCGCAAACACAGTTCAGATCGACTGCAGGAGGTAACACCAAAGGTAAAAATAAACGGGACTGGAGGCCAAAATGTCAATGTCTGAAATAATGAACAGCACAAATGGATTCAAACCAGACACAAACTTCGAGGTTGAAGGGGACCGATACATAAAGATGTGTACGCGAGGACTGCCGCTGCCCGCGTCCCACGCAGGGGGACATCAGCAGGGCAGCCTTCTAGTGGCCGCCCGTCGGAGCCTCCCCCCACCCCTTGCTCCGCCTCGCGTGAGGCCGCACCTCGGGGAGGGGAGGCCCCCAATGGGATTGTCCGGGGGAGGCGTGCCACTAGGGTGGGAGAGGCTAGCCCCCCTTTTTAGGCGCCTCACCCCCTCTGATCTTCCTCTGCTTCCTGCGCCGCTCCTCCTGGCCACGCGTGTCCCTCATCACGTCACCGTTTTGGGCGTCCGGGTCGTTTTGGTCGTCCTGGTCTGGCGTCGGGTTTTGTGCCCCCCCTGTTGTCCCGGTGAGTGTTAGTTGTCCCCGAGCCCCACTGGCCTGGATGTGTGCTGGGTTGCCTGGTGGTGGGGGCTCGGGAGGTGGGCGGAGGGGAGCGAGACTTGTGCTGAGCGGCAGGGTGGTGTGCGGGGGGCGCCGAGTGTGGGTGCGGGGCCGGGCCTTTGTGGTGCGGGGCTCTCGTGCCGTTGGTCTCTTGTGTCGCGCGGGTTCCTGTGCCCTCTGCTTCCTGGTCTGACGTCGGTCACACGGTTGTGCCCCTGGTCTGGCATTGTTTTCCTTGGGGAGGGCAGGGCAGTGCCGCCTCCCGTCTCTCCCCGATGCTATGTGGCTCTGGGCCCCAATTTTGGCAGTGTGTTCTGTGTCTTGTTGACGAGCGCAGCCTGAACAGAAGAGCAGGTTTCTGAGTGTTTTGTTGTGTGTCGGCCTGCGTGGCTGCGGCGCGCCCCGGGTGCTGGAGATCAGTGTGCTTGGGAGATGAATGGACGAGGGGCCCTTTGCAGAGAATCAGAGTGTTTCCCTTTTTGTGCTCCGCGCAGACTGAGTGGCGAGTGTCGGTTGGCCGGAGCGGAGAAGGGAGAAGGCACTGTGGACGCCTCTCTCCGGAGCACAGTCGAGGAGCTGTGGCGCGTCTGTTCTTCTCCAGGGCTGTTGATGTCATTTGTCGTTCAGGAGTCCCGGCCTCGCTGGCAGTGTGCTGGGGTCTTGCTTCAGGGATAAAGGTGGGAAACGGGTTCTCACTGAGGAAACTTTGTTGGACTGACGCATTGCTGATGTGGATGGAGACATGTGCATGTGCCTTGTCTAAGGGTAAACAACAGAAGTGGGCACTCCCAGCGGGGGTCGCTGTTTCGAACTTGGCGCATTGGTTTGATTGGCTGTGTATTGCCCTTGGGCGCATGTTTTCTTTTGGCTAACGGGTCCATGGGCCCCGAGGGGTTCCATTGCGTTTTTTCATGTAAACACACTAACACCCTGCCCTTTGACCCATGCACTGAAATGTCCACCAGGGAAAGTGCATTTTCACTAGGGGGGCAGAGGTCGTCGCTTAATTGCAGCCGAGTTGTTGCCCGCTTGCCACGCTGTTGCTGTTGGAGGATCGCGTTTTCTATGGGTTACTAGCGTTTGGGCTTTTGGTGCGCGCCGGGGCGGTTCGGCGGAATCGCGCTTTATGTGTGGCGATCGGACCCGTGGATGAGTCGGGGAGGGGATGTGGCGCTGCGGCTAGCCGGCCGACTTTGGGGCTGAGTGCCGGAGTTCGAGTCTTGGGGTCGCTTCCGCTTCCCGTGATTCTGGGGCGGGTCGCTTGGTCTCTCCGTGCCTGCTGGTGTAATGTAAATATGGTGCTCGTGTTAAGCACTCCGCTGCCTGCGGGTCGAGTTCGCGCTATATAGGTTCGAGTCTGCAAATCACCCTATCTACCCCTGTCTAACAGGGGCTGGCATTTGCAATGCAATCGGTCTCGTTTTTCCCCGGAGCCGGCGGCAAATTGGCGCCTGGAGGCCCTGACGCGTGATTGTTCGCGCTTTACAGGTGTGGATTCTTGTTTGTGCGTGGCGCCGCTACACGAGGGCAGTTTGTCTCAGTTGTTGTGCCCAGTTGTCTGCACACCGTCTCGCCGGCAGCCCCGTGGCCATAAGCCATTGAGGGGGGGCTCACAGTCGGTGCTTGGGTGCTGGCCGGGCGTGCTTGCGACTCCGGGTGCCCCCCCCCTGCCTCTGGATTTGCATGCGGGGCTTTGAACCGCTTCGCGCAGTCGCCGGCCTCGCGGCGTGGGGGACATTGGTGCCGCCGTGGCTTCGGACGGCCGCCGCTGGCGTGCACGGGAGTCGGGGCATCTGGAACTGGTGATGGGTTCCGCCAGCCGTGGGGCGCTGCTTCGTGCTGGTGCAACCGGCGTTGCTCGGGCCAGCCCCCGCCATTGCGCGATTGCTGCCATGCCCACCTGCCCCCCCCCCCCCATTGGGACCGGGCGCGATGTCATGGACGGCATTATACTATGGGAAATGTGGAGGTGCGCTTGCAATGTCCGCTGGTGGACTCCTCTGAGGCTCTTGTTTGCTGAAAAATGGTTTGCACTGGCTTTTGTCGTACATACCCATTTTGGTGCTTCAAGATTATACGTACTGGAATGGTTGCCTTTTGCTGCTTAACACGCAGAGGCGGGATATGTCGGTGTCTTTAATGTTGATCTAGATACTGCTTTGAAGCACCGGATGCTGCGTTTCTTTCCGCGGCAAATCCAGGCCTCACATAAATGTCAAGATAACTCGTGTGATTCGTTATCTTCCTGGAGAAAGATCAAGAATTTGTATAGTGGAGGTTTTGACTTCGGTGTAGTGCAGAGGGTTAAATATGCCCGCTGCAAAGAACGTGTGCCAAGTAGATTTCAGAGTGCGTATGATGTAAATAGGTCAGCAGGTTACTGTGTTCAAAGGAGGCATCCTTTTGTTACTTGCAATGTATATCTTAAAGCCCTAATAGTCAACAGTGAGCTACGAACGCTCATCCTAGAGCTGCATACACACCACTAAGCATACATTATTAGAACATTGATTAGTGTTGCAAAGAGGGTTAATTTGGCTAGAAATCGACTGAGCTTGTGCTTCTCCACACCAAGCAACCTTAAACTATACTGCCTGCCAGTAGGGATGACATGAGTCTCCTACACTTTGAGTCCTTTGGCTCAGGTAACCGTTCCTATACACTGATTCATATGCATATGATTGATTGGCTCGGCGGAATTTGTGTGAGATGCAAAGTTCTCGGACACCCTACACTGGTAGGAGTGGCGCTATATAACTAATTAAATGCATCTGAGAGTGTGGTTATGGAAACTTGGTCAACTGTTAAAGGGGGCTAGTGAGGGAATCTGTGGTGGAGGCGGCATTGGGGGGGCGCCAACAACATTCTTGCACAGGGCACCACCATCGCCAAGGCCGGCATCACCGTTTACCGCGAGAGTGCGTGAGTTCTACAACACTTTTAGTGGCGTGCTAAATTACATTAATCATAACCAGCATAGTGCAGGATACAAACCAAATTATTTCCGGCAACTAAGAATAATTTTCTAGGGATACCCAATGAAACTTGTTTATCGGGCAGAAAATAACAGATTTCAAACTTTAC
Source organism: Triturus cristatus (assembly GCF_964204655.1). Lineage (NCBI taxonomy): Eukaryota > Metazoa > Chordata > Amphibia > Caudata > Salamandridae > Triturus > Triturus cristatus. Next base: position 386,577,053 of record NC_140594.1, read on the forward strand.
CTACTGAAACTTATGCTTTCCCTGCACAACTAGCTAGTGCATGGCCCATTACTATATGCTGGAGAGAACCAGGCCCGAAGTCTCAGCGCCTTATCAATATGCAGTGATTCTGGGGAAAATCACTTAATCTCCCCGTGCCTAATAAGAAATGAGTGTGTCCCTGGTGTAGCGTTATTTGGTGCGCAGGTAAAGCGCGCAAACACTCGATACCTTTCTGGTCGTGCAGCACTACCATGAACTGAAAATGTAACTTGAAGGCTGTTTCATTCCTGAAAGCCGTGAACCAGATGCCACTATCACTATTCACACTATCTCCCCCCAAGCTTGCCTTCGATTCCTGGCTTCATGTTGAACATGCATGGCTTTGATATTTCTAATGTACCCTTTGCCAGCCACTCGCGATTTTAATAATGAAGTAGGCCTGGCTGATGGTGATTAAGATAGTCACATGAGATCAAATATTGGTTAAATGTTTGGATTCGGAATACTAATTTATTATTGTGAGTTCCACGCTTAGGTCAAGAGATGCTGCTGCCTTTCATCTTTAGCCTTGCTATTCGGAAACAGCTGGTGTAATGTTTTCTTCAACTCACAGTCATAGTGGCAGCTTAGTCCATACAGGAAAGCCAGCAGCCTGAGCTGTTTTGAGACAAGCGGAAGGCCTGGGTTTGTGTGTCATACATACCGTCCGTAAGGTCATTCTCACGAAGTGACGAAGTTATGTGTCCCGAGTGGTGCAACAGGATAAGGGAGGGTGTATATATATATATATATAACAGAAACAGCCGCATCTGAAGAAGGCCATTTTAGCCGAAATGCATTATGCACATGCTGTTTTAATAAAGGACTCCCTGATTTCCCCGAAGTGGCCTCTTCTCCTTGCTTACCTGAAGGGGGTTCGATCATATATATATATATATATATATATGTTATCTTGGTAGCAGGAGTACAAATGTCAAAGGTTCAGCCTAAAACCCAGTCTCAACCATAATGCAATGGTCAGCTTGTAGAAAGGTGTAACACGGAAATTGATCTACCAATGTTATTATTGTGAGTTCCACGCTAGAGTCAAGAGATGCTGCTGTCTTTCATCTTTGCATTCGAAAACAGCTGGTGTAATGTTTCTTTCCATTAACCATTCAGGGGCAGTGACGTGAAGCAGCCAGGGACAGTGAGCGTATGCTTCCTGTGTGCTGGGTGAGAGTACGAAGACAGAGGCTGTTGCCCCCATACCGTCTGATGTTCACAGCTTTTAGTGCCCATCCCATCATTAGACATCCGTGATGTCAGCTTGTGTGGATAAACGTAGGGAAGGCAGTTAACTCACACGTTACCTACATCCTGCTTTACTGGGGCTTAGCTGTTGGAAACACACTTCCAAGCCAGAATGACCCTGGTTGGCCCAATTGAAAATCACAATAGGATTTCATGCCATATACGCCAAAGCTAGCTCGTAGGGGCAGGGCACCTATAACAGCGAAGGGAGGAAGGGGGGGCTCTGGCAGCGACGGAAGCCTCCCCAGAGCTGTGGCGGAGTTACAGGGCGATCTGGAGGCAGAAGGGTACAGTAAGGGTACCTCTGCGACAAGCGGTACAGTAAGGGTACCCCTGTCCGGCACAGTAAGGGTGCCCGAGCCAAGGTCCGGGAGCCAAAGGAGGTTCTGCGAACACCGCGACGGCGCCCCGTTAGTCCTTCGGGCGGGAGTATGCGACAGATCACGTGATCCAAAGGATGATCTGAAAATATGTGCCGCACTGCAGGGCATCGACCCACCGTGCGTGCTGGCTCGCCAGGCGGGCGGAGCAGCGAGGGGCTGCTTGCCCTGGATCGCCCGTAAAATAACCCACTTATCGTCATACTTATGTTGTATGAAATAAACCTGCAGAGCAGTTCTTCACCCACAATGAAAGTGTCGGTGTGATCTATGGGTGACGTCTGTGCATGTGTGTTGAGTGGAGCGGATGACGGTGTGGTCACTATGACCTCACCGCTTCGGCATAGGCGTCAGCAGTGCCCAGTCACCAAACAGGCGCCAGTCTCCTGAGTGAGTCATATCTTGCTTAGAAGGCACAGACCCCGTTCTGGCAGTTGTAAAAACCGCCCTGCTCCTGGACCCTAGTCTCCCACCGCTGTCATCCTCATTCCTCTTACTGGCTGCCGAGTTGGGGGCTCTCCCATTAGTACTCCCGTACTCCTCCACACACCAGCGGTCCGAAGGGAGAGCCTCAAGCGACTGGTGTTCCGTGAGCAGGGCCTAGACCGCCAGCGCTGTAATCAAAATGAATAAACAATCCAGCTCCCATAGACACATCCATGGACGAAGGCACAGACACGAGGTAATCAAGATGTGGTAAAGATTTATTTTCTCAGGTCCACCCTCAACCCCTGAGATAAAACATATGCGTTCAATCTATTTGGCGCCATCATTAGCACAATATATATAGCCCTTCCCACTTGAGGTAAGTATAGACATAGAAAACACACTTAACAGTACGCTCAAACAATGTCCACCCACTGCAATAATATCATGCTCTCTGCAATAGAGTATCAGCACTGAAGCAGTTTAAACAGAAACATATACAATGATTGCACAATGCAAATCTACAATATGTACATTGTTAGATCAATGCTGCTTTTACTGTGTCAAAGCGTTACTCAATCGAGTGTGTCGCTTAATAAAAACCAACATTGATGAAAATATTAAAAGAACATTGCTGCTATGTTGCTGTATTGTCCAAATCATAGTTGCCTCACATGCGAAAAGCTCATTCGAGCCGATTAAACTTTCACCGTTCAGAAATCTTAATACCGCTGTCATAGGAATGTTGTTAAATACTGAAATGTTATTTAGTTCGCACATTGACAATGTTTATCGCATTATGAACTTCAAGTCCCAGAGTAAAACTGGAGTGGCGTTGCACTCGGCACACGCCCACAGTGGGGCTTGAAATAAAAGGAGCCGGAAATGAAATTCAATGCGATTCCCAGGTGTCATTTATGCAGCCCAGGATGAAAGGGTGTTGTAACCTTGAAACGCGTCGGCAAATTAACTGAACAAATGGAGCGTGAAGTCATGCTGAACTTCAGAGCTGGAGGGCAGAGCACTGTCGAGTGTTTTGCTAATGCTCAGGGCATTTTGATGAATATATCTATATATATCTAATAATTCAAACTGGCACGAAATTCTGAGGCCCATTGGAGGGCTTGTTAAATGATTTTAATTACAACCTGGCAATTTACAGAACCCACATGGGTAAAAATTATCGCTGCATCACAATGAGGGACTACATACCCCAGAAGGCAAGACTGTCTTGCGAGGCCCACTGAAGGGCGTGGTAACATTAATTAGTGAAATGTGTGCAGCGCATTTCTGTGACTTTGAGGTTTCCCTCGGATGAAGGAGCAGGAGCTCCGAAACGCGTAAGGGACTGTATCATCGGAATGGAAATAGCCGGCTTGAAAATAAATGTTCGGATGAACTTACTTTCGTGGAGTAGCGTCTTCAATGCTTCAGGGCACATGTTGAATAATATATCTATATATATCTATATATATATATATATATATATATATATATATGTTCCACAGGTGAATGGGAGCACCCGTTGCCTCCAGAACGAAGGGCGCGTCGACGAGAGACCTCCCAAACACGGTCACAATATTCAGCCAAACTTCTCCAAGAAAAGCAGTCGACGCCGTGTCTGTGCAAAAAAATTGAGTTTAATGTCAGCTGAAAATGCTAGACGCGTTTCGCCTGACCTGCAGGCTTGTTCACTAGTTTGGCTGAATATATATATATATATATATATATATATATATATATATATTCACTTAAAAAAACATAGGTTTCACACATGTTATAGTTAGGTGGATATTTCACTCGAAAAAAAACAATGAAATTCCCCCGTTATAGGTAGTTGAGATAACTATAACTCGCGCGACCGCCACTCTATCACAAGGATGATGTCATCAGTGATGTCATGAGTGATGCCACTGACCATGTCATGAGTGATGTAATATGTGACGTCATGAGCAGAGGATTGCGGGCGCGCGAGTTATAGTTATCTCAACTAACTATAACGGGGGAATTTCATTGGTTTTCTACGAGTGAAATATCCACCTAACTATAACATGTGTGAAACCTATGGTTTTTTAAGTGAATTATATATATATATATATATATATATATTCACTTAAAAAACCATAGGTTTCACACATGTTATAGTTAGGTGGATTTTTCACGTTCGCCACCTTCCTTTTTCACTCTCGCACTGAAAACAAACAAAATGGCGGCCGACACTTCCTGATTTCGACCGATTCGAACGTTGACTAACATGTAACCACCAATCAGAATTACACTCGCGCACGTTAGGGTGCTCGCACGGTGCGCGCACGGTGCGCGCACCCTGCGCCCATATAGATATATATATGCTTTTAAATGCTATTTTCTCAGGAAATACTAAACAGATTTAAACCAGACCTGCGAAAGGCACTTCCTTGACCTTATGGCTACCTCTCTACCAAATTTCAAGTAATTCTGTTCAGCCGTTCGGGCTGTAGCTGCGACTAAAGGTCCTATGGAAAAATGCATGGGGAAAACGCGTTTTGGGACCCCCATTTTTTCTCGGTCCCCGCTTGACGAATCACCCCGAGACTTTCAGGGTAGGAGCTGAATGGAGCGCCCCATTAGTTTTGAAAATTTCGCGAGGATTCGTCAACCGGCGCCAAAGTTATTCAAAATTGAATTTTGAGATTTCCTATGGAAACACGGTCCTAACTATAACTATCTACTGGCGACCGCCAGTAGATAATATACATATATATATATATATATATATATGTGTGTATCTGCACTGAAAAAAATAAAGGTTACAGGGTCGTTATACCATAGAACTTCAGAAGTTATTGTCACCTAGGCTAACGATAACTCTCGCCCCTGCAATGCACTGCTTATGACCTCTCATATTACATCTCTCACTACATGGTCAGTGACATCACTGATGACATCTCAATTGCAGATGTCATCCGTGGCAGTGATGAGGGCAGTTTCTGTGCTGTGGTTGTCTGAAACCAGACTGTGTGGTGTGAGGTTGGTGGTGATTGTTTTTTTTTATTTTTTTATTTATAAGAAACCTTTATTACACATTAAAAAGGATACAAACAAGGACCTACAACAACAAGGGCCGGCCGCTAGAAAGCTCGGGAGCCAGCAAGGCAGCGCCATACATTCAAATGAGCCAGAAGCAAAAGCTCCCGGTAGTTCGTAAGCACATATAACAGGCCGCGGCCACAGTCCAAGGGCGATCAAAAAGGACGGTTTCATATTTTTAATAGAAGAAAAAAAAAAAAAAAAAACCAATAACACACAAACAAGGCAATGAGAGTCCGAAAATGCAGCGTGCGCTCCCCAGGACGGGGGAAGATCCACATTATCTGGAATAACTCTTGACAGGAGGTGGCAGTGGGGGGCAGCGGAGAAGAGGACAAAGCATACACAATTACGTAGAATGCGCGGCTAGGGGGACAAAGCGACGTCGACCTCTCGCGGCAGAGGCGGAGCGCAGATATTTCCACGATAGGAATTCCATGGACCCCACACCTTAGTCCACCTCCCAGGCTTGCCTCTCGCCACATACACCGTCTTCTCCCTGAACATACACCAATCCATATTCTCCTTCCATACCGAAACTGTAGGCGGCCTCGGGGAACCCCACAACTGTGCGATATTGCGCTTAGCCACCATGTACCCCAAAGTCACCCACTGCGTCTGCGCCGCATTATAGTCATTTGGTTCCCAGACATTCAGCAAACACCTCCTGGCCTCTGGTAACAAAGCGACATGCGTGACCTCCTCCATTACAGTATGTACTCCGTTCCAAAATCGCACGACCTCCGAACATTCCCATAGGATATGAAGAAAGGTACCCAACAAGCCACAGCCACGCTTACACATTCCATCCCTCGAATAACCCATACGTATCAAGCCAGGCCCTGTGACATACACTCTATGGAGTATCTTCAGCTGCACAAATCTAAGGCGGGCAGGGATCGCCACCTCTTTCGGGGAGGCTACCGCCGATACCCAATCCTCATAGTCCAGTTCCAATCCGTCGGCCGTCCACGCCTCCCGCAGATGGGTCAGCAAGTCCGTACGATCATTAATACGTTTTTTATAGATCAGAGAAATAGTGCTGTCGGGCACATAGCCATCTAACACTCTATCTTCCAACGGGGAATATTCTGGGATAGCAGCAACATCCGGAAAAACCGAACCCAGCGCATGGTAGACCTGTGCATATCGGAAGTACTCCCTATCATTTAATTTGTATTCAGTTTTGAGCATTTCAAACGTTTTAAAGGACCCTTTCGCCCAGAGGTCACCCACCTTACTTATACCAATCATATCCCATTTCTCGAAGCCTTTCGTTTTCCACAGACAACCCAAGCGCTGGGAGGCATACAACGGCGTCGCTCGAGTCAAGCGATCCCTCCACCCCATCGCAGCATTCGCCGCATGCCACACGCGTACCGCAACTTGCGTTGGTCCCGTCAACCGTGCATCCGGAGTCGCCGAATACAGTGCCCTATTGTAATCCCCGCCCGGAAGTAATAACTTATCCATCTCAAAGGCCGGATTCAAAGCAGGACCGTATATCCCGTGGTTCACCGCCACCAACTGAGATGCCCAATAGTATCTTTTAATATCGGGGAGGGCAACACCCCCATCATACCAAGGGAGTGTCAACTTGGCGAGAGCGATCCTCGGTCGCCCGTCCCAAAACAGTTGGCGCTGAAGACCCTCCACCTCACTGAAGTAACGGGCCGGCACGACATCTAGCGTATTTTGTAAAGCGTACAAGAAGCGAGGCAGCGACATCATTTTAAACAGTGCCGCCCGTCTGAGCGGCGAGAGCGGAAGCCGTCGCCACCGCGCGACGTCGGCCTTCAATCGTTGGAGTGGAGGGAGAAGGTTTCGCTCATAGCGGACCGCGGGGTCCAGTGATATGAAGATTCCCAAATATTTGAACCCCAATGTAGCAATCTGAATAGGTCACCCCCGCGGCAGGAGGGGGGCCTCGCCCGAGAGGACGTAAACACATGACTTGGCCCAGTTGATAACCAGGCCAGAATTACGACCGAAGGTATTCAATACGTCCACCAATACAATTAGGGACTTTCAAGGAGAGGTGAGATACAAAAGGATGTCATCCGCATAAAGGGAGACACGGTCCTCAAATTCCGGCGTCCATCTAATGCCCCGCAACGACTGCTCCCAACGCAACCAGGCAGCGAGAGGTTCTAAAGAAAGTGTAAAGAGGAGGGGCGACAACGGACAGCCCTGTCGCGTACCTCTCCCCAGCGCGAGGGGAGCCGACACCCTACCATTCACCACCACCTGCGCCAATGGGTCAGCGTATAGTAATTTTACCCACCCAATGAATTCAGGGCCAAACCCGAATTTCGCTAATGCAGCCCAAATATACGGCCACTCTAAAGTATCGAACGCCATGGTAGCGTCCAAAGACGCCAAGATGGCCGGCTCACGCATAAATTCCGCTCTAGCAAGCACGCCATGCAACCGCCTCAGGTTCAGGGCGGTATTACGATGAGGTATAAAACCGGACTGGTCCTGATGAATCAAGTCGCCCACGACCCGAACCAGACGATTGGCCAATACCTTAGCCAGGATTTTGGGTTCCGCGTTCAACAACGAGATAGGCCTGTAGGAGGCACAGCGGTCTCGCGGCTTCCCCTCTTTATGTATCACAACTATGGTGGCAAGACGTTGGTCAAGGGGGAGGGAGCCCGCCGCCCGTGCAGCGAGGAACATGTCACGGAGATACGGTGCTATCTTATCTGGACGCAACTTATATAGTTCAATGGGGAGACCATTGGGACCCATGGCCTTACCAGAAGCGATCGAGCGAATGGCCAAAGCAATCTCATCCGGCGACAACTTCGCCTCCATCAACATGCTATCAGCCTCCGAGAGGGACGGCAATGCAATATCTCTAAGCAACAGACGAGAGTCCTCCTCCGAACGCCCAGAGACCGGAGAGTATACCCCACGGAAGTAATCCGCGAAGCAGTTAACAATTGGTCAGTCACACACACGCCATCCACTCTCTCCACAACCGGCACCACTCTACTCGCTCTCTCCTTCCTGTCCAACCAAGCAATCAACTTTCCGGCCTTATCTCCCACATCATACAGTCGTCCTTGTTGCTCTCTACTCATCCTTTTAGCAGCATCCGTGACCAGCGCTCTATAATCTGACTGTTTAAGGCTGAGAACGTGCACTTTCTCATCCGTAACACCCCGCTCCAAATCCCCCTCCATCTCAGCTATGTCAGTTTCCAGGCGGACCACCTCTTCCCTCCCGCACCTCCTAGCATGGGAAATAAGAGACAAGGCATGCCCCCGGATCACCGTTTTATAACCTTCCCATAGGGAGACAGCAGACGACACTGACCCTACATTATCGTCGAAGTAATGATCAATGGACTTAACCAGTTCCGCACGAATATTAGGGTTACGTAAATACCAGGGGTTAATTGGCGCTACTCTTCCCTCTGCCCCAGGAACAACCTCCATCTGCAACAATAGAGGGGAATGGTCAGAAATACCTCGGGCCAAATGACGCACCTCCCCGATCATTCCAGCCTGGAACGCCGGCATAAGTATATAATCAAGTCTCGAGAGACTCCCATGGGCCCCCGAGTGGAAGGTGTATTGCGCCTGTCCCGGGTGCATCAATCTCCAGCAATCTATAAGTCCTAAAGTATCTAGAAAGCCACCCAGCCAGGCCTGGGCTCTAGGGAGATCCCTGGGGGGGTGACGGTCCTCTATACCGGATACAACAGCGTTAAAATCACCCCCTAACACCAGAACCCCCCCCCCCAGGGAGTCCCAGGACCAAACGCCCCAAATCAGCAAATGTAGCCGTCTGCAATCCCGGTGGCACATAAACAGCAACGAGCGAAACAGTTCTACCCTCCCATCTCCCCACCAATGCTGCATATCGCCCTCTATCATCGTGGAGCACCTCGTCCACCTCCCACGGGAGAGAGGCCCTGACCAAGATACCCACTCCCCTAGAGCCAGAAGTGAAACCAGAGTGAACAGCAAGGCGATAGCCCCGCCTATTCAGGGCATGGAAGGAGTTCCCAATCAGATGTGTCTCCTGCAGGAAAACAATGTCGGGCGAGATCCGTTTCAAAAACTGCAACACCACCCCGCGCTTGATCCTATCCCCCAGTCCGTTCACATTCCACGAAAGTATTCGCAATCCCTTACCCCCCACCCCGCTCCCGTGCATGATGCCCACATCCCGAAGAACACAACCAGGACAAATCAGCAGCTAACCTCACATTGCCTTGTGAAACAAACAAACAGTCCCCAACACCCCCCCTCCCCCACAATATCCAAACCACAACTCCCCCCTCCCTGCACCCCTGCTTGAGCCCGAACAGCCCCCCCAACTTGCAGTGTGCCTGTCGCCCTAACATATACTGAACCACAAAAAGAACCCCTGAAGGAGGAAAGGGCCCCAATATGCTCTCCACAACCCCCGAGCATTTGAAGGGCATATTACACCAAACTTGAGTCCCATAGAGCTAAGGTACAAAACGTCACCAGCCTAGTCCATCACCGGGAACCAAAGTTCTAGTCCTGTTCCGCCGAACCCTCGCCACTCTCCGCCGTCTGACCATCCCGACCTCGACTCCGGGGCAGGGTATCCAACCAGTCTCCAACCGCCTCCGGCCGGTCGAAGAAGTGCGAGCGATCCTCGAATTCAACCCGCAACCTGGCTGGAAATAGCATCGCATACTTCAGCTCCATGTCCCTCAAACGCCGTTTGACGCCCAAGAATCCCAGTCGTTGTTTTTGGACCGCTTGCGTAAAGTCCGGATAGAAGCTGACGTTGGAGTTGTCAAACTTCAGCGGCCCATTCACCCTCGACGCCTGAAGGATAGCATCTCTGTCCCGAAAGTTAAAAAGTCGGGCAATTATAGGCCGCGGGGGAGCACCCACTTTCGGCGCACCACCCGGAATTCTGTGAGCCCGTTCCACCGCAAAGAATTTGCTCAGCCCCTTGGGTGCGAGATGGTTGACCACCAGATCCTCCACAAAAAGGTCAGCAGCAGGGTTCTCCGATCGTTCCGGTACCCCAATTATGCGAACATTGTTCCGCCTGGCCCTGCTTTCGGAATCCTCAAGTCGACGGTCGGTTAGGTCACTGGCCAGCCGTAACCTACGAACCTCCGTTTGCAGGGCGGCCACGTCCACAGTTAGTTTCGACGCTGTGTGGTTCAAAGCATTGACTCGCTCATTCGTTTTAGACAGATCCGCCCTGACCAGATTTACATCGATCAGGACCGCATCCAATTTACGAGCCAGGGTATCAAACTGCTGACCCACTGCAGCCTTCATCTCCTCAATGGCGCCCATGACGTCTATCAAAGTCAAGGCAGCAGATAGGCCCGAGACATCCTTGGACCTTTCCGGCGATTTATGCGACCCACCAGGGGATCCCTTTGTCTGCGCATAGCGGTCCATGTTATTAGCCTGGGTGTAAACTCCCCCCCGGGTATTCTTGAGTTTCTGCTTGTCTCCGTCCAGCCTCGCCGCCATCGTCTGGTGACCACTGAGATCGGCACCTGCCAGCACAGGAGTAGGGACCAGATAGCTAATTCAAGGGACCACAGCCGTCACGGACTGTAGCCTGTGTATAGTCCGAGATCCAGGCCAAACACTCCACCATCCACGCTCCTCTGGAACATCAAGGTCCCTCAGCCGATGTCAGCAAACAGGTGCGAAAACGAAAGTGAAAATGCGGGGTACGTGACAGGCCAGGCCCTGCATGCAGCTGTTGTTCACTTCGTACCCGGGCACCTCACCAACTCGAGTTACGGACCAAGGCAGGAGCAGGCCGTAAACTTCAGATCGCAACCATTCCGGTTCCCCGAGCCCGATTTGAATTTGGAGAACGGATGGCACCTCAGCTCGAGTTCAGCAACAAAAGCCCGTCGACAAAACCAGGTTTAATTCAGGATAGACGTGGGAGGTTGCGGAGGCCCTCGGGAGCCTTGAGCCTACGCGGCCATCTTGGTTACGCGCTAGGCTCCTCCAGGTTGGTGGTGATTGTTGAAGTATTTCATGAGGTTAGGTGTCTGCTGATGATCTACTGTAAGACCTTGGCTGTGAATAGTAGAAGGGAGATCGGCCTGTTGTTGATGAGCGTTGAAGGGTCCGCAGAAGGTTTCTTCAGCAAGGGATGAAAGTTGTGTATTTCTAAGCATTGGGACATTCGCAGAAGAGGTGGGAGCATTCAGAATGGGTGTGAGCATGGTGCTGATGGGTTGCAGTCCTCTGGAGTAGGTGTGTTAGGGGCAATGGTTTGATAGGGCTCCTGCGTGGATGGACTTCATGATAGCAATGGTTTCTTCTCTGGTGATAATGTGCCAAGTCATTAGCACTGGTTCTTTGATGGGATCATCAGGCATTTGGCGAGGTCTATCAGGTTCGGTAGCAGGCTGAAGTTGCTGTAAATGGGGGTGATGTTGTAGCTGAAGAATTGAGAGAAATTGTTGCGGAGGTCCTACAAAGGGGGTGACTGATTTGGGGGCAGTAGATGGTGAGGTGGAATCTTTCATGATGGCAAAGGTTTCTTTGCTTCTGTTGTGCTGGCATCAATACGGTCTGCCAGAGCAGCGCATATGCTGGTCTGGAACATTTGGTGATAACATCTTAGCTGCGGCGTAATGAAACTTGAGGGGGCCCTCCTGCAAAGTGCATGGAGGGGGCCCCTGGAGCTCGGGCAACCCCACACCGCAAGGCTGCGGGAGTTATTGTTACACCACTGACGTACCTACATATAGCATGGGCGCCGTCATAACAATATATTTCTAATACTGAATATGAAGAAGACGTGCTCTAACATACATTTACTTCCAAAAGCCAAAACATTCAGCTTGCTCCCTCCTAAGTAAACGTAAGTAAAATTCCCTACTTTAAAACTCACTAGTGAGTACTGCAGTAGGGCTGCCCCAAAAAGTCCTCCCTCACTAGATAACAAGATCACTCTTGAATCTCCCCAGACACCCACCTAGCTCACAGTACCTCTACCAGCTGGTTGTCACCTACAAATAGGGTCCCATAACAGTATTCACATCTATACATGACTCCTCCCCTATTTACCTCTCTGTAATCCAGAGTCGGCAGATGCCTACTTGCAACCAACACTCAAACAGAATCTTCCGAGCTACGATCCAACCTTGTAGAGAAGCATCTGGGTTCCGTTTCTTTCAGTTACTAGGGCCACTAAACAGGAACTATGCTCCAGCCGAAACTTTCTCAATCACTCTGCTCGAAGCAGTTAAAACAGCTCTCAAGGAGCACCTCACCTTACGAGAATTGTCTTAAATATCACATGTGTGATCTGCACTCCAGCCTTTCCATGAAATTGTGTATGTAGAGAGCAGCAGTGGGTCATTTTTAATAAATATTTGCTCTGTGCTCCTTTCCTTTTCATGCGCAACACAACATAGCAATGCAGCATTGTGCTTAAAAATTAAAAATCTGCCCCATAGGCCCTTTTTCGTCCGGGAAACATTTTTGCAGCTGTAAAATGTGCAATCACAGACAAATAATAGCCTAACGTTCACCAGTTAGTAGGTGTGCAAACTCTGCCCAATTACACAGGAATAGACAGAATAGCGCAAATTGTTATTACTCATTCCTGCACATTCAGGCAACACATGTGCACAATTTGCTCCTGCTATTTACATTAGTTTTTTTCTGTCACAAATTGTGGGTTCAAACTCCCACAAACTGAGGACAGACAATAATCGTATTTTATGCACAACCGTGTTTGCACGCAAAATAGAATTTAGTGGCTCATAGTAATTGGCATAACCACAAAATGCTCTTAAAAATGTCAAAGGAACATGCTGGTAAATAGGGACTTTAAAAGGCACAGCACATTGGCCAGAGTTCCCAACACAACAAGCGCAACAACCTCTAGCTGAAACTGTTATAATACATCATCCTAGCTCATATCATGCACGCAATTTATACATTTCATGTTTTGAAAATTTGAAATAATTGAAAAGAAAGTTACAGGACTACATCTTATAACTTCCATAAAATAATGCTTCATCAAATGGTGCATCAGAGAGGTAATTTAGAGCAGTCTTAGGGCCTGATGCACAAAACTGGCTTCTTGCAGCACATTTATGGCAACAAGCCTCCCCCTTGCACCACAGAGGGCATTTTTTTAAAAAAAAGCATGTCTCCCAACTCACTATTAATGAGGCAGGAATACGTTTGTGACTCTATGTGAAAACTAGCAAATGCTAGGATGGAGGCCCTGAGGAGACAGCAAACCTCTTTTCAAGTATTCCAGTTGACAGAGTGCCTGAATGGCGACTACAAACCCCTAAGGAGACAGGGGTCACCATGCAAGGATGTGGCTCTCTGGGACTATGACCTTGGAGACATCATGCAGTGGGTCCATGGGACCACTGTCTGCCACCATCTCACAAAGTCTTCAGGCAGCACATTCAATTTTGGTGAGCTTACACATTGTCACCTTTGCCTGCAGGTAGGTGCTAATTATGTCATACTTTGGGCCTAGAAATTTGCCACAAATAGCATGTGCATTACATTCAGAATCACAAGGAGGGAGGTGGAGCTAAGTAATGTCCGAGAAGCATCTCCTTCTGGACAGCAGTCTGAGGTGAGCCCAACATCGCTGACTGCACCTGCAGTCCCAAAGGCCTGGGGTTAAGGAATGCTTCATATGCATTTCCGCAGTGGCATAACGTTAAATGATGTCCTCTCCCCTGCAGGATGTCATGAGGGGCCCAGGCGTATCACAGATCGCACAGATATTTATTAGTCATGGGCTTAATAGGGTTCCACCTGAAGGGTTTCCCCTCTCTACGCCACAGGGGCCTGCATTATGCCTCTACCATGGACATGAGGACATAGGGTACCTTTTGCTGGGCCTTTGTCTGCCAGCGATGCCACAATCTTTCTCATTCAATGCCACTGCACGCATTCTGCTGATCATGCAATGGCATGTCTTAAGTTCTGAGGGGGCCCCCTCCAAAACAAGGAACCATGCCCCCCCCCGCACCGTGAGGGCTGCGGGGTCCTTTGTTACGTCCCTGCACCTTAGGGCGGATTTGAGTATGCTCTTGTCTGCACTGTCCTGGCTCATTCTCCATTTTTGCTCAAGTTATTTGCAGTGGTGTTTCATCAGTTTGAGTTTCTCTGTGTACCGACTGGACTGGGGCATGGATCTTGTTGCTTTGCTGTGTTTGAGGGGAGCAGGGAATCAGCGCAGGAGGATAATCCGATTTTTGAAATTCTTGATGGCTTTGGGGAAGCTGTAGCTGTGTTTGGGTCGGTGGGTGTTGAGAGTGGTGTTCCAGTCCGGAGCAGTGCTCCTGTTCCAGTTTCAGCAGGCAGGTCTGGTGGTGGTGCGTGTGCATTGGACTGGAATGTGTATACTGTACTTGACAAGGGTGTGGTCTGTTCATAGGACTGGTGTGGGCTCATCGACTCAGATGTAGTTAAAATTGGTAAAAATAGTGTCAGCGAGGTGTTTGGTGATATGGGCAAGTTTCCTTTACTCGCTGGGTGAGGCCCAGGCTTCCAAGGTCTTTAATGAGTGCTCCTGAGTTGGAATAGATGAACAAGTTACTTACCTTCGGTAACGCTTTTTCTGGTGGATACAGTATCTGCCTGTGGATTCCTCACCTTGTGAATATCCCCTGCGCCAGTGTTCCACGGAACTTTTCTTTTCCCAGCACTCCACGTCGACGTGGGCGACGTCACAATGCATCGGCTCCGCACGCGACTCCGTACGACGTCATCGGAGCCATAAGAAGCCCACGTCGGCGTGATGACGTCAGTTCCACCCATTTTTTCCGTGCCTTCGAGGCGAACAGGTGAACCAACGACAACTCCAAGTATACACAGTATATAGAATACCAATACATATACATAGCATACAAAACAAAAGAATGCTAATCATACAAGCATTTCCTACAAGTGTACAAGAAAGTATACAAACATTTCAAACAAGACCTCTTTCATGGTATACAAAGGTGGACAACGGGGAGGCGGGTGGGTCAGTGAGGAATCCACAGGCAGATACTGTATCCACCAGAAAAAGCGTTACCGAAGGTAAGTAACTTGTTCTTCTGATGGATACATCTGCCAGTGGATTCCTCACCTTGTGCATAGATTCCCACAGCAGTCCCCACTCCCGGAGGAGGGTGTCCACCTTTCCTATACCAGAAAGTCTTGCAACACAGAGCGCGCGAAGTGGCCCTTCCTCCTCATCTCCCAGTCCAAGCAATAATGCTTTGCGAAGGTATGGAGGGAGGCCCAAGTCGCGGCTTTTTCAAATGTCTGCCACAGGAACACCCAGGGCCAAAGCAGATGTAGATGACTTAGCTCTAGTTGAATGAGCTCAAATGTCCTCAGGAGGCAGTGGCGTAACGAAACTTGAGGGGGTCCCCCTGCAAAGTACATGGAGGGGGCCCCCCATTCTCCTCGCCAGTCAAGAGCCCTCAGGCCAGCGACCCGCCATACTGCAGGGGCTCACCCCAGCCATAAAAAAAGGATTCTGGTTCCTCTATTGGTCACATCCGCCCTCTCATCGAGCGATTTACATACATCAGTAAATGCTGCTGCGCCCTCCAGCAAAGTTACATAACACTGCCTCCAGCCGGCCCACCAAACACATCCTCCTACTTGATGAGCCACCTTCAAGCGAAGCCCTCTCAGTTAACCACCTCCAAACTCAGATCACTTCCGTCGTGCCTGCTACTAACTCATCCATTACACTCTACCCTCACCCCTATGAAACCCGCAATTATGCTTTTCTGCCCGCCTTTAAAACCACCCCTCTGATGTCACTGCAAACCTGTGACCGCCGCCTACTGCTCCCCTGTCCATCACCCACAGAAAGACTGATGACCGGTCACCATCTAACCACTGCCTACCAGTAAAGACAGAGCCTTTCAGCTGCTGGCCTCCCCAATGCCACTATGGAAGTTTTAAAAATGTTGAACAATCTCTGCAACTGACCACCTCAAAACATTTCTTCCTGCTAGCCTATACGGCATCAAAGCCGTTCCTGCTACTTTTCATCCTCTGCATGATGCACACAATAATATCAAATGTACAAAGGGTCAGATTTTTGTTTCCTCACGCCAACATTAATTTACACTATGTACCCCACTAAACCATACCTGCTGTCAAAGGCAAACCAGATCCCATATGTAGCACCAGTCAACAAGTACCCCAAGGACAAACACCAGAGAGAATGAGCGATTCATGAATTAAACCTACAATGACAACGTAGCATTTCCCCACCAACTGTCAGCCCAGCGAAGTCTGAAACCGCACAGGAGCCATCAATACCGGCAACATCTAAAGCGCATTTCCACTTCCTTTCTTTGGCAGCTCCTGATACATATACGTATGCCTTCTGGGCGCCATCTACCACAGACCACAGCATTCTTTGTGTCCCTAAGACTAACCGAATGCTGTTGGTGAACGCTTCTCTTCCCCCTTCCTTACTAATAACTAATGGAGGATAACGAAAAAAAAATATAGTATTTTCTTATGCAAATAGCGTATCAAGCACTTGCTGCCCGCAGTCCTCGCCAGATCCACCCAAATCAATATTCTGCTATCGCACCATCCTGTCACCCCTATTATTATCTGAAGATATTTTTTTATCCCTTCCTTGAACTGGGAAAAGCAATACTTGCACAAAAACAAGTCCCTTTAAAACCTTTGCTACTTACAGACTCGCAAAGCACTTCCTTGTTTTACTAACTGTTGTAAAGCAAACGGATAACTCATTCTAGGATTGGGATTATTGTTTAGAGGTGTGGAAGTTAATACTGAGACATAGGATGATTTTTTGCATACACTCGTTCTTCCCTGCATGCGCACACAAAGCAACATTACAATTTAACTAAACAAATTGTTCAGAAATGTACCGGAAGGTAAAGAAACAGCCCAAATAATTTTTACAAAGAAAAATAGACAATCGTCAACTTTATACCCCATGACATAAAAGCCTTAGCGTGCACAGCTTGCTCAAATCCACGCTACCTAATTCTACCAAACTCAGCACATTTGAACATCTCATAATTCCATGCCACACAATTCAACTATAAATAATGTAACCCTACATTCCATACCACATAATTACAATCCTAAAAATGAAAAAACATATATTTCTACTTCACTCCATACCACATAAGTCCACATCACATAATAACATTCCACACAACTTAATAGCACTCCAAACCACATAATTACACTCCACACAACAAAATTTAAGTATACATAATTCCACTTCAACCTATATAATTATACGTCACACAACATATTTACACTCAACTTTAAAACACAGAATTACCCTCCACAAAATACAACTCTGCAACATGCTACATAATTCCACTCCGCACAATTATACACCACACCATGCCACATAATTCTACACGTCTCACAATTCCACAATTCATCCCCACACAATTCATCACACATAATTACTCCACATAATACCACTCAGCACCACATAATTAACCTCCACATAATTATGCTCTCATCCATATTGCATAAATACACTCCACATAAATCTAGTCTATGCCACGTAGCAACATTCCACATACACTCGTTCTTTCCTGCATTCCACACAAAAAGAAACATCACAATTTAACTTAACAAATTGTTCAGAAATGTACCGGAAGGTAAAGAAACAGCCCAAATTATTTTTACAAAGAAAAATAAACAATCGTCAACTTTATACCCCATGACATAAAAGCCTTAGCGTGCACAGCTTGCTCAAATCCACGCTACCTAATTCTACCAAACTCAGCACATTTGAACCTCTCATAATTCCATGCCACACTATTCAACTATAAATAATTTAACCCTACATTCCATACCACATAATTACAATCCTAAATATGAAAAAACATATATTTCTACTTCACTCCATACCTCATAATTCCACATCACATAATAACATTCCACACAACTTAATAGCAATCCAAACCACATAATTACACTCCACACTACACAATTCAAGTACACATAATTCCACTTCAACCTATATAATTATACGTCACACAACATATTTACACGCAACTCCAAAACACAGAATTACCCTCCACAAAATACAACTCTGCAAAATGCTACATAATTCCACTCCGCACAATTATACACCACACCATGCCACATAATTCCACACGTCACAATTCCACAATTCATCCCCACACAATTCATCACACATAATTACTCCACATAATACCACTCAGCACCACATAATTAACCTCCACATAATTATGCTCTCATCCATATTGCATAAATACACTCCACATAAATCCAGTCTGTCACGTAGCAACATTCCACATAACTACACTTCACACCATGCTTCATAATACCGCTCAACATAATTTTCACCCAGCAGCGAACACTTCCACGTCACACATTTCAACTCTACACATTTCCATTCCACACCACATAATTCAACAACAAACTACATAATTCAAACCAACAACAGAATTACATAACACACCACATACATCCAATCTACACCACAAAATTACACATCATGCTATAATATTTAACAGCACACCACATAAGTAAACTCCACTACATACTACTCCACAACGCAAAATACCATTCCAGATAATCTCATTCCAAGACACACAATCCCACTCCATGACACACAATCCCACTCCACATAATTCCAGTACACTCAATACCACACAATTACTATCCACATAATTACATTATTTCGCTACACAGATCCAATCCACACAATACAATTCCACAACTAACAATTCCAATCCAAACCACATATGTCCACTTGACACCACACACATTCACTCCACTCCAAGCAGAAAACACATAGGTAAAATACACTGTCCTTTACAATGTCAATAGCTCTAACTCTCACAAATGCGAGACCAATTGCATTGCAAATGCTTGTTTACCTTCCAATGCGACCGAGCAGATCCTGTTCATTTTTTTTATTTTTATTTATTTTATGGAGTTTTATATAGCTCGAACTTGACCCGTATCGGGTATCATAGCGCTTTACATGAGCACCAGTTGCGTTACATGAGGACACATTCATATTTGTTAGGCACAGGTAGATTAAGTGATTTGCCCAGAATCACAGGATGTTCAGCGTCATTGTTGAAACTCGAACCCAGTTCCCCAGATTCGAGGTCGACCGCCCTAGCCGTTAGGCCAACTCCTCTCCCAAGTATGAGTAAGAATAGGCATAAGAAGGGCTAAGCAGAAGAGCTGAAGTATTTAGATGTAAAAGTAGTGGAAGGTAGGTTCAAGTAGGAGTATGCAGGAGTAAGAGTGCAAGTAGGAGTAGGTAGGACTAAGTTAATGGTAATAAGGGCATTGGTAAATACGGTAGCAAAAGTAAGAATAGCAGTTAGAAGACGTAATAGGAGTAAGAGGAGAAATGAGTAAGAGCAGGAGGAAATAGGCGTAATAAATTGTAAGTGGAAGCAAGAGTATGTAGTGGGAACAAATATGAGGTGTAAGAGAAAGGTAAAATTAAGAGGTTACGTAGCACAGTAAGAGGAAGTATGCAACATATGAGTAGAAACAAAAATCAGCAGTAGGCATAAGTAGGAAAAGTTAGTAAATTAAGTGCAAGATTAATGAAAGTAAGATTGAAAGAGACCAAGATGAGAAAAGAAAGACGAAGACAGCAAATCCTTCCATATTCTTCTACGACTCCAGTGCTAACAAAGCATGACATGCTCTTCATTTTATGTACACATCAGATGAAGAGCAAGGACCTTCCATTAAGCGCTATTGTAACACGCTTCAGTTGGTAACTTGCGTGCAGCTGAAATAGGTACAATTTATGTGTTTTATAGCGCTCACAAACAGCATAAGCGTGTTTCTTGGCACTATTTCAACAAAAGTTAACACTATGCCACTGGCAGAGGTGCAATTTGTTTTATTAATGGGTTGCACACAGACCGGTCTCTGTGACGTGCTGTTCGACGAAAAAGTGCAAGAAAAGACTTCTTAATACCACGTGAGCAGCACTTCAGAACTGTTTGGATAAAGCTTAGCCGATGCCCGGGAGCCGAATAGTGATTTTTGTGTGTCTCTGGCGCCCAGTAGCAGTGCGTTTACCCCGAGGGCCACATTTGGCATGTTCTGATTTGAACTCACCATTATAGAGAGAATGTAATACTAGGTCATTTATTGTCACATGCAACAAGGGTTGTCAATCCCGGCCCCCTTTCTCTGTAGTCCCCGGCACCTGTTTAGAGGTGGACAGGAAGGAGCCCTCTCTCCTTCCAGCGCAGCAAGCAATACCACAGAACAGCGCCAAGACCAACACAAACGGCTCCCGGTAGCTCAGCTCATGTGCCCCGGTAGATGTGAGGCTGTGAGCTGATGAGTAAGAGGTTTAGGAGCAGGGTGAGGAGCTGGCAGCCTACACCAGGGTGGAGCAACAGCACCGAGGCGTCTACAGCAACAGGGGACGGGTCTCCTCAGCTCCGAAGTGTGAGGCCAGCACGTGGGAGCCATGCAGCGGCAGCCAATGCTTGTGAAGCAAGTAATCAAGCATTGGCAAAGGTAAAATAAAACCAAGCTAGTGCCAACTAACACGAAGGGTGGGATGGGGAATGGTAAAATTGGGGGCAGGAGGCAGGCCCGGCTCCAGGAATTTTTATTTGGGTGGGCCAAGGGTACATTCGGGTGGGCCACTGCTGGCCCAATTTATCGCTTATATATCTAGCCAGGCCTGCTTCTGGGCCCTCCTTTATCTCTCCTTACTCTTACAAGGCACAGTAAAACGCACTCTTTTCAAAGTCTCTTTCTAAATGTTATCACTCTCAAAAAGTGTTTTTCTTCCATGCAATGTCCCTTTGATGGGAAGAGGAAGTTTCTTAGGTGGGAGTATCAAGCAAGTGACACTACCCGGGCTTCCTCTGTGCGAGCCTTCAGGGAGAAACCCTCTTCATTACTACCTCCACCTGACCTCTGACTCTGCAGCGCACTCTCTTACAGGCTTGATTATCCACTTTTCTACCACCCCTCTCCATTACACCTTATCTCACAGCTGACCTTGGGACCCAGCCCCATATCAGCCACCATTCAGTTCCACTTTCACTATTCCCAGTAAAAAACAATAGTAAAATCACCTTCAAACTTGAAACATTGAATATAGCAGTAAAAATAATTAGCATGCATGATAAAGGGCAAGCAAATACTCCACTAACTTGGGCTGGTATGCAGGCTGCTCGAATATGATGGGCGCTTACCTTTCAGTGAGAGGTGGTTTTCTCTCTGTCAATTGCTTTGATTTGTTATGCCCTAGAGGTAGACATTTTGCACGCGATTAGGAAATACCGAAACTGTCGGTGCCAAAAAGATTTAAAGAGGATTGCCGCTGCTCGTTGGAAGCAGGTTTCTTACACGGTATTGGCTATTGCTGCTCGGAACCTGACTTGGTCCACGAACTTTGCTACCAGCCTACAATTCACTGGAGGCATCTGTTGGGCGGAGAAGTGCGGGAACGGTGACTTTCTTCTACACAAATCCCCGGGACTGCGAGTACCAGCAGCCCTACTGCCTTGCTGATTATTTGCTGCAGCTGCTGGCTCTTCCCGGCCCCTCCCTCCCACTACAAAGCGCCTCGCGGCCCCCGCTTCGCGGGGGCCGCTCGGAACCTGACTTGGTCCACGAACTTTGCTACCAGCCTACAATTCACCGGAGGCATCTGTTGGGCGGAGAAGTGCGGGAACGGTGACTTTCTTCTACACAAATCCCCGGGACTGCGAGTACCAGCAGCCCTACTGCCTTGCTGATTATTTGCTGCAGCTGCTGGCTCTTCCCGGTCACTCCCTCCTTGACCACTATAACTGTCTCCCCACCTACGCGAAAGCGGGACGCGTGCGGGGCGCACCCCGGGGCGAAGACCGGGCAAAGAGCGGGCCGTTTGAGGCCGTTCGAGGTCTGTGAGGTCTGTGAGGTCTGGTCTGGGCTACCCTCTTTCGTATTTTTCCAGCGGGTCTGTGCTGAGTGTAATTGCTATACAATTTATTATTATTATTATATCCCCACAGTTAGGTTAGGGGGTTGCCCTTGTTATGGTTGTTAAGCTATGTCTACCAGGTTAACACGGAGCAAGGCCCCATATGGTGGTCTTCCAATCAATGGACCTATGGACGATTTTATTACTCGTACCAACACAGCTATAGACCATGAAATTTCTAAACTTCAGACTCGTGTTTCACTGGAATTGGCGTCCGCTAGGAGATTGTCCCAGGTAATTGATTTGTCAAAAAAATCTTCCCTGGGCAATATAGCCACCGCTTTTACCCCGCCACGTCCAGCTATCCCCCAATGTGTAGTCACACATGTTGATGTCCACCACACTCCGGCTTTCTCTGTACTACCCCCCACCTTGGAGCCATCGATGCAGGATAGTGCTGCGAACCTTTCCACTATCCCTCTTAAGCAGGATACTGGTTCTAATATTCCTACCTCTGCAATGTTTTCTTCTAGGCGCACTTTTAGTAGAGATCATCAAGCTAAAAGAAAATGCACCTCTCGGTCTGCTTACCGTCGCAAGAAGGCTAAAATTGCGATTGCTGATCATCTGAATGCGACCAGTGCTCCGGTCTTAAATCCTATAGGAGGGTGTGTGACCGGGGAACATTCACATTATGAGGGGGTTAAAGATGAGCCAGTTCCTGCTTTCTTGACCACCTCTATGGCTACCGAGGCAGAAGAAGAGGGCTTACATGTTGAGAGTGGGGATAGGAATGAAGGGGAATTTATAAGTTTAGTTTGGGAAACCCTTAAGAAACTTCTTTCTCCTCTTGATCTTAGACTCTCACGCATTGAGAACAATTTACTCGAGATGGAAAAGGGCATTATTGCTCTGGCCACTCTCGGCCTGAGAAGTCTAGAAAACCAGGGTTTTCCTGTTGCTGAGCCACCTCCCCATGACTCGATCTTTCAAGTCCCACAATCTTCCCCTCCACTACCAGTTATCGCACGATCGGTGCCTACATTGGGGCCTGCGGCTGTGCATCATAGTACTACCGCCTCCATACCTAAAGCTCCTAAGCGTCCTACCCCCCAACCAGTAGTTAAACCTAATGCAGGTGTGTTGCATAGACCCCCTCCTAGGGAAGCGGTGCTCCATTCAATTAAGAGCCCTCCTGCTAAGAATAACTTTAGAGGGGGTTACATTGATCTTCCTCCAGAGGCCAATGATTATGTGGTTGTGCTGACGGGTGTCCCCCAGTTAGGAAATGGCCAACACGAGAAACACTGGTCTCTGAAGAATAAGATAATCCATTGGCTTAATGCGAATAGACCAATCCCTAATGGTCAGAGAAGTAGAATTTTAATGGTACGTAGAACCCCCTGGGTGGGCCCTTCAAGGAAATCTAGTCCTGGGGATTGCATAGTGGTGACCTTTGAAGATCCTTTTACGGCACACCACATCTGTTCCTGGCCTATTGGTGAAGGTTCTCTCGTTACACCTAGGCCATTGTCCTTCTTTTATTCACCGTGTTCTAGATCTACACGTGACGAGGACTGGTCTTTAGTACACCACCACAACTGGAGGAGCCACCCCAAAAAATTCCAAGATTTCTCCACAAATTGGAATGGCTTTTCCACTTTTAATCGGTTTGCTGGGCTTGAGGAGGTAGATTGACTCGCATGTCAACCCGTTCCCCAGGATCCTTTACCACAGGTATTAGGGCACAATGAATCATCTTCCTCTTTTTGTGTGCTGACTGAACACTCGGCTGTTAGCCCTCCAACTCTAGAGGGAATGTTGTCTGTTTTACCTATGGAGGCGGCCTCGAATACGTTGTGTATTTCTGATTCCCAAGTTGTAATGGACCAACTGGCCCTACCTTGTGTGATTCCCTTGTTCCTAATCCAGAATGTTCCTCCAACTAGGAAGCTGACTGCTGTAACAATGGCTCCCTATCACCATCAGACTGAGCCATTACCTAGGTCAAATAGATCTGCTGCGGGGGGGGCAGGTCTTGTGACTAAATTGGCTACATTAGATTACCTTCCAAGGCAGATTACCTCAGTCGACCCCTTGATAAAGATCATAAGTTGGAATGTGGCAGGGCTCGCCCGTAACTTCGAAATTCCAGAATGGAATGCCTTTCTGGCCCCCTACAACATCTGTCTTTTGCAGGAAACCTGGTGTCTTGAGCCTAGGCATAGAGTGGGCTTCA
Source organism: Triturus cristatus (assembly GCF_964204655.1). Taxonomy (NCBI): domain Eukaryota; kingdom Metazoa; phylum Chordata; class Amphibia; order Caudata; family Salamandridae; genus Triturus; species Triturus cristatus. The sequence goes on from NC_140594.1 coordinate 386,601,359, forward strand.
CGACCTACTTTGTTCCAGCTTCCCATCAATATGGAGGTAAAGGTCGCCCGTCAGGTGGCCTTCTCATATGGGTTAATATTGCTCTAGGTTTAAGTGTAAACCAAAAGTCCACGCATTCTCCTGATCTTCAGAGGATAACCATTCTATGCCCAGGGGGTAGGAAGTTGGAAGTCTTTAACCTCTATCTAAGGGGGGCCAGGGGCGGGTCATCCACACTATCCTCTACAGGATTAAGCAGCGATTTAGCCGCCTGCAGCATTGATTCTTATGTTCTTCTGGCAGGCGACTTTAATTGCTGTTTTGAGCCATTGGCTGTGGAGGATATACTGGATACTTGGGATGAGGACACAAGGAGAGGTATTCCCATCCTGACCCTAGATCCGATTCCTAAGTGGACCCAGAGTGCGGTAGACATCAACGCGCTCTGTATGGAACATGACCTAAGACCAACTAACGGCCGATCTAAATCGGATACTCTGGGTGCGCACACTTATAACAGGATAGGCCATACCTCCAGAATAGACTATGTTGTGTTGAATTATAATTTGTGGTCATTCCATCATGATATGGAGGTCATTGCGTCTTGTGATAGTGACCACAATCCTCTCTCTTTATCATTGATTCCGCCCTGGCAGGTGGGGAACCCAATTAAGATTCCCTATAAGTGGAAAACCTCCCATGAGCTTGTTCCCTCGGCCTGTGGTAGGCGCCTAAAATGGGCTAAAGTAGAAGCGGACGAGGGAAGGATGGTACAGGCAGGGACCGCCATGTTAGCGGTGGGGCCGCGCCTGGATGCCCTGGGTGTCACCAGCCAATCTGTTTTACCATTATTCACAGAAACCAGTGGGGTGCTAAGTGATTTGTTTATTATACCCCGATCCAGCACGAAGGTTTCTGTGAAAGGTGCTCCTAGGGCAAGAAATAAATGGTATTCTTCTAAATGTCGGGTTGCCAAGGGGGAACTTATTTGCGCAGTGAAAAATAAGGATCCAGGCAACATTAGATTGGCGAGGAATCTCTATAAAAAAGTTGTGGCAGAGGCGAAGGAGGCCCATGATTTCAGTTTTTGGTGGGATTTAGCGGAGGCAAGTACCAGAAAAGACTCCAAAGGGTTCTGGGATCTGCTGAGAGCTAGGGATAAACCTCTTGATTCTCAGTTCACTTGTAATATTCCTGGCGATCTCTGGTTTGCCCACTTCTCCAAACTGTACTCTGTTCAAAGTGGGGTACCCCTTCTTAAAACGGGCCTTCTTGCCAGCTTACCAGCTGAGATTTCTATCAATGCCTCCCCCTTCAGCATAGAGGAAGTTGAAGGGGCAATCAGTCGTATTGTATCTAATAAGGCTGCTGGTCCCGATGGAATTCCGGGCGACTTGCTGAAGAAATATCCATCATTGTGGAGTAGATTAATTGCCTCTCTTCTGAATGAGGCAGTGTTGGGAGGTTCTCTCCCTGACTCATGGAGGGGTGCTGAGGTCGTCCCTATTTTTAAAAAAGGCTGTCGGGACGACCCAGCTAACTATCGCCCTATTAGCCTGCTTGACTCAACGCAAAAGGTTGCGGGCAAAGTGGTTCTAGGCAGGATCCTGCAGTGGGTCGAAGAAAACCAGGTTTTGTCAGATTTCCAGGCAGGTTTTAGATCAGGGATGGGTACCATCGAGCAGACATTCCGTCTTTTAATGATATATTGGAAGGTGGTTGTGCTGGGTGGGGGCAGCTTGTATTTAGTCTTTATAGACTTGCGAACTGCCTTCGACCTGGTCCCACGAGCCCAACTATGGAATGTCTTAGGTAGGTTGGGTATACCTACCTATTTGTTGGCCTTGCTCATAAAGTTTCATGAAAGCAACTTTGCTCAGATTAGATGGGGTACCCAGGGGGATAAAACATCTTGCATCTCCGTAGACAGGGGCGTCCGCCAGGGATGCGTGCTTGCCCCCACTCTGTTTTCTCTTTATGTTAACGGAGTGGTGGAGCATCTGCTTCAACAGCCGTCAGATGCACCATCCTTGGCTGGTAGGAAAGTTCCTACGCTCCTTTTTGCGGATGATACCCTCCTAATTTCCAAGTCACCAGTAGGTATCCAAAAGTTGCTTTCTAGCTTTAAGGCCTTTTGTGATACCAAGGGCCTGTCTATAAACATAAGCAAGACCAAATTCCTTGTTCTTAATCCTCCTAGGAAAACGGTTGTTCCCCCTACCTTGGACTCTGTTCCCTTGGATAGAGTCAATGAATTTGACTACCTAGGTATTTGTTTGTGTGCCAATATGAGTTGGAAGGCGCATCACCAGAAGGTGTTCCTGACACATAAGAGGGTTTCAGGGGCCCTGCTCAAGGAACATCGTGCCTCAGCTTTAAAACCTATAGGGGCACTTCTTGATATTTATAGGGCAAGGGTGGTGAGTGCAGCATTGTATGGTGCAGAACTGTGGGGTATACAGAGAGTTGACACCTTGACACACCTCGAAAATAATTTCCACAAAGATCTTATGAGGTTACCCCACAGTACCCCTACAATTCCTCTCTTGCTAGATGCAGGCACACGCCCAATTTGTGAGCAAGCTAGGCTACGCCCCCTTTTATTATGGGCCAGGATATGGAATGTCCCTGAACTGAGTAGTTATGCAGATGCCCTTAGCGAAATCCTATCCTTATCTGGCTGGCATAAGGTAACCTGGCTCAGGGAGGTTAAGCGTCTCCTTTTGGACCTGGGATTAGGAGATGCCTGGGTCAATAGAACAGCACCCTCAAAACAATTGCTTAAGAAGATCTATTGGCTCTGGGTGGATAATGAGAGGTTGTGTAACCCTAACCATTGCAAATCTGTCGCCCAGTTTCTGTTGGTTAAGGAGATCCCTTGCAGAGAACCTTACCTGGATTCAATCCTTAACCCGGGTGACAGAGCATTATACTTTAAATTTAGGGTGGGCGTTCTTCCTTTAGGTCTGTTCACGTCTACTTGGAAACCTCCATACCAAACTATTCCTTATTGCCCCTTTTGTGATTCTAGGGTTGAGTCCACAGCCCATTTGTTGTTTGAGTGCTATGCTTATTCTGTGCCCAGGTCGAGATGGTTGAAGCCCTTATGTAGGTGTCTAGGTACAAGATCCTATCTGGAAGCTTTACGCATATTGCGTTCAGATGCCCGTCCCTTCTATGCCTGTTGCTTGGCTAAATTTTTGGGCTGGGCTTGGAGGATAAGATCTGTAAGGAAACAGTTGTTACAGTAATGTACTTTTCTTACATTTTTTTAGATATCAGACAGTCATGGAATTTAATAACTTTTTATCTTGTAATTGTATTATATTATGTGTTATTTATTGATTGTTATGTGTTTGTATTGTTGTGCTTTTATGACAAACTGTCGAAATAAAGCTTTTTGAATTGAATTGAAAAAGTATGCTCCACAGTTGTCCTAATCACCTGACTGTTAATTAACTAAATGAAAACAGAAAGGCCATGACAGGGCCGGCTTTATTGCTGGTGCAAACGTCTTTTTGACCTCTTTTTTGACCTCTTTCTCTGTAGATAGCTTAACTACCACCCTCCAACAGTACCCTTCATCTCGCCATAGCCACTCCCCCTCATGGCCTCCTCCTCAGACTCCCTAACTACCACCCTCCACCAGTGTCCCCCATCTTTCTGTAGCTCCCCCACACCCCATGACCTCCTCCTCAGATTCCCTCACTGCCACCCTCCACCAGCGCCCCTCATAGCTTCGTATTTCCCCCCACTCCATGACCTCCTCCTCGGATTCCCTGCCACCCTCCACCAGTGCCCCTCATCTCTCTGTAGTTCCCCCCCCATGACCCCCTCATCAGATTCCTTCACTGCCACCCTCCACTAGTGCCCCTCATCTCTCTATAGTTCCCCCACCCCATGACCTCCTCCTTGGCTTCCCTCACTGCCATCCTTCACTAGTGCCTCTCATTTCTCTGTAGCCCCCCCAACCCATGACCTCCTCCTCAGATTCCCTCACTGCTCCCTCAACCAGCGCCCCTCATCTCTCTGTAATTCCCCCCGAGCCCCATGACCTCCTCCTCGGATTACCTCACTGCCACCCTCCACCAGTGCCCCTCATCTCTCTGTAGTTCCCCCCCACCCCTGACCTCCTTCTCAGATTCCCTCACTGCCACCCTCCACCAGTGCCCCTCATTTCTCCATAATTCCCCCCACCCCCATAACCTCCTCCTCAGATTCCTTCACTGCCACCCTCCACCAGCACCCCTCATCTCTCCGTAGATCCCCCCACCCATGACCTCTTTGGATTCCCTCACTGCCACCCCCCACTAGTGCCCCTCAGCTCTCTGTAGTTCCCCCACCTCATGACCTCCTCCTCCGCTTCCCTCACTGCCAACCTCCACTAGTGCCCCTCATTTCTACATAGCCCCCCCACCCCATGACCTCCTCCTCAGATTCCCTCACTGCTCCCTCCACCAGTGCCCCTCATCTCTCTGTAGTTCCCCCCACCCCATGACCTCCTCCTCAGATTTCTTCACTGCCGCCCTCCACCAGTACCCCTCATCTCTCTGTAGTTCCCCTCCACCCTGTGACCTCCTCCTCGGATTCCCTCACTGCCACCCTCCACTAGTGCCCCTCATCTCTCTGCTGTTCCCCCCACCCCGTGACCACCTCCTCTGACTCCCTCACTGCCACCCTCCACTAGTGCTCCTCATCTCACTGTAGCTCCCCACCCCATTACCTCTTCCTCGTTTTCCCTCAATGCCACCCTCCACTAGTGCCCCTCATCTTTCCGCAGCTCCACCCCCACTCCAGGACCTCCTCCTCGGCTTCCCTCACTGCCACTCTCCACTAGTGCCCCTCATCTCTCTGTAGTTCCACCCACCCCGTTGACCTCCTCCTCTGACTCCCTCACTGCCACCCTCCACCAGCGCCCCTCATCTCTCCGTAGCTCCCCACCCCATGACCTCTTCCTCGGATTCCCTCACTGCCACCCTCCACTTGTGCCCCTCATCTCTCCATTGCCCCTCTCTCATATCCATTCCATATGTTGTACAGCGCTACTCATATGAGTGTAGGGTGTCACAGTACTTTACATAACAGCACGCATTATACAGAGACAATAAATCAGTCTATGGGGAATGTCACATAAGCCAATGAGGATTACAAGGTGTAGAAATCACGTCATCCATACTGGTGGGCAATATATTTTACGGGGGTTTGGACTGGAGAAGCACAAACTCAGGATTTAAAGAGTACTCCAGTGGTTGGGGGTCAGCTTTACTGATTAAAATGTATAACTGCCCAAACAAACTCTTTTTGGCAACATTAGAATAATGAAGGAATGGAGAAGTTCTAACTATATCACAATACAAAAAAGCGAAGTTTGTATGCAGCTCTTTAAAGACAGTTCATAGGTCACTGTCCTATGTTAGGATAGTAACTTCTGAACTGCAAGTAACACAAGGATATCTGTGACAGAGGTAGTAACCCACTGAGCTATTCCCATAAAATTCAGTTTATCAGCACTTAAAAACTACCAACAGACAAATGGTTACTCTGCAGCAGGATCGTAAATCACCAGTTATCTGCACAGTTTTTATTGTAGTTGTACATCGGTGGCAGATTCACTGGGTGGGCCATGGCTCATGTTTGGGTGGGCCAGGCTCATGTTTGGGTGGGCCTGGCCCACCCGGCCCACCCCACCCTCTAGAATCGGGCCTGGCAGGAGGTAACATATCCTGCACTTGTTAGTGGTGTGAGACAAAGAAAAGGGTCAGCGACAGGAGGATATTTACAGCTGGGACTAATTAAAGTCCCAGATAACCTATCTGTAGAAATGTAAATGCTGCATTTTAAAACATATCAGGCATTTGTTATCAACCCACAACATAGCATGTTTTTTGAAGGAGCTCACAATGAAAACTCACAATTAAAACTGCTAGACTTACCAACAACGCTGCACGCTGCAGAATGTTATCTGTCCTGCTCTTTACAAGTCTAACCTCTCTCCCTGAAAGCCCCGGTGTTTCTGAAGAGTGCAGGGCCCCATCCTTTTTCCGTCCGGGCTCTGACTGAAGAGAAACAATGTAACTTGTTACTTTGTTTCTCTTCAGTCCTGCCCTGGGTCAGCGCGAGGAGCTCTGAGCAGGCTGCAGACTGCACCTGCTTTCTAGAGCAAGCATTTCTCTCCCAGCTCTTTACCGAAGAGCTGAGGGGGCCTACTTCACCTAACCGAAGACTGGGGGCCCCCCCGCGCCGCGGGGGCTGCGGGGGCGTTTGTTACGCCCCTGTCAGGAGGGGTCTTACCAGCCAGGGCGTAGCAGATCTTGATGGCAAGGATAATCCATCTCGACAACGTGCGCTTGTGCACCGCTCTCCCTTTGGAATGTCCAACATAACCCACGAAGAGCTGATCCTCCAGACGAAAGTCCTTCGTTCTGTCCAAGTAAAAGCTTACAGCTCTCTTTGGGTCCAGGCGATGAAGCCTTTCCTCCTCTTTGGAAGGATGAGGAGGAGGATAGAAAACAGGGAGAGTAATGGACTGCCCCAAATGGAACGGAGTAACAACTTTTGGCAGGAAAGCAGCCCTGGTCCTGAGAACCATCCTTTCAGCATGCAAGGTTAAAAACGGGGGTTTAGAACTAAGAGCTTGAAGCTCACTCACCCTCCTTGCCGAGGTTATGGCTACAAGAAAAACCACCTTAAAGGACAACAGCCTCAAAGGACAGCTATGTAGAGGCTCAAATGGGGACCCCATCAGAAAGGTTAAAACAAGATTAAGGTCCCACTGAGGCATTACAAATGGAGTGGGAGGAAACATGTTTGTAAGGCCCTTGATAAACCTCAGAACAACCGGAGATTTAAAAAGTGAAGGTTGATCTGGAAGGCATAGAAAAGCCGATAAGGCCGAAAGATAGCCCTTGACCGTGGACACAGCACAGCCCTGCTGAGCCAGGGAAAGAGCAAACTGGAGCACATCAGAAAGATGGGCTTTTAAAGGGTCAATGGATCTCTCTCCACACCATTTTACAAACTTGGACCACCGGTATGAGTAAATGGACTTGGTGGAGTGTCGCCTGGTCGATAAAATAACATCCACCACTGTGAGAAGTTGGCCTGATGTATGATGTCACTAGTTCTAGTGTACACCTTATATCAGTCCAAATACCCTTATGGTGATTGGTTGTAAAGTCAACCTTATAGACCAGCTATCCTGGTGGTAGCATGGACAAGAGCAGTCTTAGGCTAAACTCTGAATGGCATGTGAAGCCAGCTGTGATACCATATATAATCCCTTGAATACCAAATGAAAGGACACCACAACAGATATATATATAAAATAAAGTGTATTTATTGTAGTCAAACCCTCAGCACTCTTTATGAGATTAGAGGTAAGTACAACACAGTCTTATTTAAGCATACATTAAGTCACACAGGTAAGTAATACAGTTAGGCCCTAGGGGCCACGCAAACCATATACTAAGTAAGTGGTATAAGGACCACTGTCACGGAAATAGAATAGGCCTAGGCCTAGGGAATCACTGGGGCTACACTACACTAGCGTTAGTTAGGAAGTGGGAGGCCCACGGGATTCGTGTGCAGAGTGGAAACACTCACGCGTAATGCGTAAAAGTCACTAGCAATAGTACAGTTTAGAAAACGATAGATTTAGGACACTTCCGGAGTAGCTAGAAAGTCGAGACTGGAAAACTAGACACTAGGATAGTCACTATCCTGATGAGCACCGGAGTACCCAAGTTACCTAGCCCACAGGCTGCGGGTGCATAGGGGTGAAGTTGCGTCGGTTTTCGTCGTCGACTCCTATGGATGCCTGAAGAAAGATGCTGACAAGCAGTCAGTGAAGAGTGTCCGGTGGATCCCAAGGCTGGGATCAAGAAGAGAGGAGACCTGCAAGCAGAAAGGACAGAGTCAAGGTCACTAGCCAGTGACCACGTGGAACCAGGAAGGAACCAGGCGATGTCGTGAAGATTGCAGGTGAAGGTGAAGCTTGTCGCTGCAGCCAGGAGGACCAGGAAGCGTCGAGGACGACCAGGACCAGGAGGCGAGCTGTCCCACAAAGGCTCTTGCTGTCGGCGGCGTCGAAGTTGGACTAGGACTCACCAAGCCTTGGCAAGCGGAACCCACGAAGAACGGAGGACTTGCTTCTGGTGCAGACCAGGACGGTCTGGGGTGCTTCTTCTTTGCAGAGAAGCGGGAGCCAGTCTGGAGGAGCCAAACCAGCGCAGAAGATTTCAGGGTGCGTCGTCACAAAGGCCACTAGCCAGCGGGCAAGCAACCGGACAGACGCGGCAAGCAGGAAAATGCAGAAGGGCCCCACGCAGGACTCGTGGAGTGTGGGGGGCTGATCTTCGGTGCAGATGATGCTTGGGGTTGGGGCTTCTCAATCCCCGGTGCACAACTTCGAGGGTGCCTCAGAAGCTGCGCTTGAAGTTACTAGCCACTTTTCCCAGGTAGCCGGTCCCACGTCGCTCGTCGCCTCCACGGATCTCAGCTCTGCTGTGGATGTGGATCAGGGTCGGAGAAGTCTGGAAGTCAAGGTTCTGGTCGGGCTCTGCAGTTGGTTCCTCGTAGAACGTGGGCAAAGCAAAGGGTAGTCTCTTGATGGTGCCTGTTTGCACAGGGTAGCCACTCCTTGGCCACAAGGGAGATTCTTCAGTCTTCTTCTTTCGTCGAATGTCGAAGGTCCAGAGTTTCTGTTCAAGTTTGCAGGTTCAGGATAATCTAAAGTCTTGAGGCCCAACTCCCACTCTTATACTAATCTGGGGGGGCTGGGATACCTGCTAGGTCACGCCTTATGGGTGGGACCTGGGAGGGGGTGGTTACACCCACTTCCCTTTGTCCAGTTTCGCGCCAGAGCTGGGGCTGGAGTGCCCCAGCGCCGGTTTGAACTGGACTATGCAAGGAACACCTTGTGTGCCCCAGGCATGTCTCATTCCTTTCAGCCCACCCTGCCCCAATACACTAAAGGCTGTCTGGGGAGGTGCTAGCACCTCCCCAAGCAGGAACCCTATTGTCCAGGCCTCCCTGGCTGGGATCACTCCCAGCTGCAGGAGGTCAGACTTGTGTCGTGGCAGCAGCATCCATTTTGTGATGCTGAGGCTTTGGTCAGAGGCTAACAGTGAAGTATGATTTTAACATGTCTTTCCCTCTAGAAGGGGGGAATAATATCCTCATGTCCAGAAATGGCATGGGGGTATTATTCCACAGTGTTAGACACCTTACACGACATGTTTCGATAAAGCCAAACCATAGTTACCATAACCGTCTAAGATTATAAGGCACTTTAAGAGTATATGGTAGGCTATATCATAGAACAGCTATAAGGACTTGGTTCCGAAAGCTGCAGACAGGCTCAGCTCCTGCTAGAGCCCCATCTCACATGTTACCAAGCACTCTGCCTCCAGGATTGTTAAGGCCTGCCATAGGAGTGACTGATAGGTACACATGTGTCTATATGTAAGTTAGGTATAGGAATACTACACCTAAGCAAGGGGTGATTACACGACCTTGCCCCAGCTGAGTGATCAGCCAGTTGTGTCAAAATGGAAGGCCAGGCCAGGGGTGGCATAATACATGCTGCAGCCCCTGGTAGGCCTAGGGTACACCTATGCCCTGGGTACCTAGGGTACACTGTACAGGGGCCAATAAGGTGATCCTATCCAAATGGGTTATGTACCTAAAGTACATAGTATTAATTTAGAGAGAGAACAGCAGGGCTGTGGGTCTGATTAGCAGGCCCACAGCCACATCTAAGTCGAAAACCAGTAAAGCAAAAGCAAAAAGTGGGGGTGAACATAGAGAGCAGACCCTACTCTCCTACACAACCCCCCCCCCCAAACTTAGGGACATTAAACTAACCTTGACCAGTTGAGTCTTCATGTTCTAAGTGGAAATATCTGGAGAGTCCATCTGCATTGGCATGGTCAGTCCCAGGTCTATGTTCCACTGTGAAGTCCATCCCCTGTAGGGAAATGGACCACCTAAGAAGTTTGGGATTTTCACCCTTCATCTGATTTAGCCACAAGAGGGGCTTATGGTCTGTCTGTATCTTGAAGTGAGTGCCAAACAAGTATGGCCTCAGCTTCTTCAGGGCCCAAACCACAGCAAAGGCCTCCCTCTCAATAGCTGACCAACGTTTCTCTCTAGGGGTCATCCTTCTACTTATAAAAGCAATGGGCTGGTCTTGACCATCTACATTCAGTTGTGAAAGAACAGCTCCCACACCTAACTCAGAAGCATCTGTCTGGACAATGAACTCTTTGGAGTAGTCTGGACTTTTTCAGAATAGGTGCACTGCACATGGCCTGCTTCAGGTCATCAAATGCTTTTTGACAGCTTACTGTCCACTGAACTTTCTTTGGCATCTTCTTGGAGGTCAAGTCATTAAGTGGTGACACTATGGACCCATAGTTCTTAACAAACTTTCTGTAGTACCCAGTCAGGCCCAAGAAAGCTCTGACCTGAGTCTGGGTAGTTGGAGGAGCCCAGTCCTTTATGGTCTGGATCTTGCTCTCCAGTGGTTGAACCTGACCCCCACCAACTAGGTGGCCCAGGTATACAACCTTGCTCTGCCCTATCTGGCACTTAGTGGCCTTGATAGTGAGGCCTGCCTTTTGCAGGGCCTCTAAAACATTCCTCAGGTGGACCAGGTGATCCTCCCAGGTGGAGCTAAAGACAGCAATATCATCAAGATAGGCTGCACAATAATCATCCAACCCAGTAGGGACTTGATTCACCAACCTTTGGAAAGTGGCAGGTGCATTCTTCAAACCAAAGGGCATTACCACAAATTGATAATGTCCTCCTGGGGTCGAGAAAGCAGTTTTGGCCTTTGCACTCTCAGCTAGTCTGATTTGCCAGTAGCCTGCTGTCAGGTCAAATGTGCTCAAAAACTTAGCAGCTGCCAGCCTGTCAATGAGCTCATCTGCCCTAGGTATTGGGTGGGCATCTGTCCTAGTGACAGCATTGAGACCTCTGTAATCCACGCAAAACCTCATCTCTCTCTTACCATCTTGGGTGTGAGGTTTTGGCACAAGAACTACAGGACTAGCCCAAGGGCTCTCTGAAGGTTCAATGACTCCCAGCTCCAACATCCTTTGTACCTCAACTTTTATGCAGTCCCTGACATGGTCAGGTTGCCTGTAGATTTTACTCTTCACAGGCGGACTGTCACCAGTGTCCACCTCATGGGTGCACCAGTTTGTCTGACTTGGGGTCAGAGAGAACATATGTCTGTAGGATTGCAGAACTTGTCTGCAGTCCTGTTGCTGATGGACAGTGAGGCTGTCAGAAAAGACCACACCATCAACTGAGCCATCATCAGGGTTCTGAGTCAACAGGTCTGGGAGAGGGTCACTCTCTTCCTCCTGCCCCTCATCTGTAGCCATGAGTAGCCCCATGTCTGCCCTGTCAACATATGCCTTCAATCTGTTGACATGAAGCACCCTGTGGGGGCTTCTGGGAGTCCCAAGGTCCACCAAGTAGGTGACTTCTCCCTTTTTCTCAACAATAGTGTGGGGTCCAGACCATTTGTCTTGGAGTGCTGCTGGGGCCACTGGCTCCAACACCCACACTTTCTGTCCTGGCTGGTAAACAGTCAGTACAGCCTTTTGGTCATGCCAAGCTTTTTGGAGTTCTTGGCTTGCCTCAAGGTTTTTAGAAGCCTTCTTCATATACTCTGCCATCCTGGAGCGGAGACCAAATACATAATCCACTATGTCTAGTTTGGGTTGTCTGAGAGGTCTCTCCCATCCTTCCTTCACCAAACACAGGGGTCCTCTTACAGGATGCCCAAACAAAAGCTCAAAAGGGCTGTAGCCAACCCCCTTTTGTGGGACCTCTCTGTAAGCAAACAGAAGGCAGGGTAAAAGGATGTCCCATCTTCGCCTAAGCTTGTCTGGTAATCCTTTTATCATTCCCTTTAGGGTCTTGTTGAATCTCTCAACAAGCCCATTGCACTGTGGGTGATAGGGTGTGGTGAACTTGTAGTTAACACCACACTCCTTCCACATTGCAGTCAAGTATCCTGACATGAAGTTGGCACCTCTGTCAGAAATGACCTCCTTTGGAAAGCCCATTCTGGAGAATACTCCAAGCAGGGCCCTTGCCACAACAGGAGCTGTTGTGGTCCTCAGGGGAATTGCTTCTGGGTACCTGGTGGCATGGTCCACTATCACCAGTATGAATCTGTGCCCAGATGCTGTTTGTGGGTCCATTGGTCCTACAATATCTATGCCCACTCTTTCAAAGGGGACCCCCACCACAGGTAGTGGTATGAGGGGGGCCTTTGTGGTGCCACCTGATTTGCCACTGGCTTGGCAGGTGACACAGGAGCGACAAAACTCCTTAGTATCCTCTGACATATGGGGCCAGTGAAAGTGAGGGACAAGCCTGTCCCAAGTATTGTTCTGGCCTAGATGTCCTGCAAGGGGAATATCATGGGCCAAGGTAAGAAGGAAGCCTCTGAACTTCAGTGGTATGACCAACCTCCTGGATGCACCAGGCTTGGGGTCTCTAGCCTCTGAATACAGTAGCCCTTCATCCCAATACACTCTATGGGTACCTTGAGCATTCCCTGCAGCCTCAGCAGCAGCCAGCTGTCTGAGGGGTTCAAGAGAGGGGCAGTCTAATTGAGCCTGCCTCAGATCTGCCCTTGAATGTCCCCCTGTCCCAAGAAACTCAACCTGATCAGGTTCAAGTTCTTCTAGGACAGTTCCTTCAGGGCTCTCAGAATCATCCTCCTGGGAGGGCTGATCCACCACCTGAGGCAGGGGGGAAGGCACAGCCTTAACCCTACTGCTCTTTCTCTTGGGTTGTGACTGGTCCATAGTTTCAGGATCCAGCACTTGTTCAGTGGTGCACTTTTTGGCCTGTGACCTGGTCATAGCAAGGACATGTGCATCTATCCCCAGCATTTCTGCATGGGTCCTATACTCCACTTCAGACCAAACTGAAGTTTCAAGATCATTGCCCAGTAAACACTCTACAGGAAGGTCTGAACTAACAACAACTTTCTTGAGGCCAGTTACCCCTCCCCAGGAGAAGTTAACAATAGCCACACTATGGGAGGTAGTGGCATTGCTAGCGTTGGTCACTAGGTAATTCTCACCTAGTATGATCTGTCCAGGGTCCACAAAAGCAGGTGTCACCATTGTGACACTAGCCCCAGTGTCCCTGTAGGCCTGAGCCATTCTTTGGTTGATAAAAGGAGTCTGTCTGTACTTGCCCAGGTTACTGGGGCCTACAGTAGAGGACAAAGCTAAGTCCCCATCACAGATCAGAACAGCCTGAGTAGGTACTCTGACTAGGCCAGAATCCTCCTCAGTTCCCAGGGTTAACCCTACTACACCCTTTTGCTGGGAACCACCACTTACAGCTGAACTAGGGGGTACAGTTGCCTTAGGGGCAATTGTGGCTGGGGGCTTATCCTTTTTGGTGCACTCACTAAACCAATGTGAGTTGGACTTACAATAGTTGCACCATGGTTTCTTTTGGCCATCTTTCTTTTTATCCTTTTTGGGACCACCCTCCCCCTGAGCCTTTTGGGGGCCTGGTGAAGACTTCTGGTCTTTTTGTTTCTGATCATTACCCTTCTGGTCTGCCTTTTTCTGATCACCGCCCTGGTTTTTCTGCTTAACTCTAGTCCTGACCCATCTATCTGCCTTCTTTCCCAAATCTTGGGGAGAAGTCAGATCAGAATCAATCAGGTGTTGATGCAATAGCTGGTATTGACAGTTGTTAAGTATTTGTTCTCTCACGATCAAATTATACAATCCTGTATAGTCCTTAACCTTACTTCCCATTAGCCAGCCTTCCAGAGCCTTAGTGGCACAATCTACAAAGTCAGTCCAGTCCTGAGTCTGTGTCTTCTGGGTATCCCTGAACAACAACCTGTATTGTTCAGTGGTTAGGCCAAACCCATCAATCAGAGCACTCTTCAGGACAGTGTAATTATCTGCATCCTCATCACTAACTGTGAGGAGCTTGTCTCTACCTTTCTCAGAGAAGGAGAGCCACAAGATAGGTGCCCACTGACTTTGGGGTACCTGCTGTACTTTGCAAGCTCTCTCCAAAGCAGTTATCCATTTGTGGATGTCATCCCCAGACTTGTAGGGAGGGACAATCTTGCTCAGGTTTCTATTATCATAGTCCCTGTCTCTATCCTTAGGGCTATTGCTGCCACCAGTGGGTTCTGACCCACTTAACTTTTGCTCTCTAGCCAGAGCAAGCTTCTCCTTGGCAAGGGCAAGTTCTTCCCTCTGAATCCTCAGATTAGCTTCCCTCATTCTGGCTTCATGTTCCTTTCTCTCAGGGGAAGTCATTCCCCTGTGAGAGGAAACACTAGAGATGCTAGAGACATGGGAGTGGATGGATTCCCTTGAAGGGGATCTGTCCCTCCTGTTTCTCTGGTTAAGCCCACTTGGGGGTCTGTATGGGGGGACCCCATGCAAACTCCCATGTAAACTTAGGTTAGCCTGGCTAAGTCTTCCTACTTGGCCCTGGCTGTCTACCTCTCCATCTGAAGCCCCATCTGACTCCTCTGTGGTGGGTAGACCCTCCTCTGTGCCTAGGGTACCTGCCTGAGAGGCCCTAAGAGCATCATACTCCTCTAGGAGTTGTCTTAACTGAAGGAGGGTAGGGTTTGCACCCTGTTTTATTCCTCTGGAGGTACACAATTGTCTCATCTCCTGGAATGTTAAGGTATCATATCTAGAGGGGGTCTTCTGCAGACCTGACCCTCCTGAGAGAGCATCTACTTGATCTCTGGTCGGGCTCTGCAGTCGGTTCCTCGTAGAACGTGGGCAAAGCAAAGGGTAGTCTCTTGATGGTGCCTGTTTGCACAGGGTAGCCACTCCTTGGCCACAAGGGAGATTCTTCAGTCTTCTTCTTTCGTCGAATGTCGAAGGTCCAGAGTTTCTGTTCAAGTTTGCAGGTTCAGGATAATCTAAAGTCTTGAGGCCCAACTCCCACTCTTATACTAATCTGGGGGGCTGGGATACCTGCTAGGTCACGCCTTATGGGTGGGACCTGGGAGGGGGTGGTTACACCCACTTCCCTTTGTCCAGTTTCGCGCCAGACCTGGGGCTGGAGTGCCCCAGCGCCGGTTTGAACTGGACTATGCAAGGAACACCTTGTTTGCCCCAGGCATGTCTCATTCCTTTCAGCCCACCCTGCCCCAATACACTAAAGGCTGTCTGGGGAGGTGCTAGCACCTCCCCAAGCAGGAACCCTATTGTCCAGGCCTCCCTGGCTGGGATCACTCCCAGCTGCAGGAGGTCAGACATGTGTCGTGGCAGCAGCATCCATTTTGTGATGCTGAGGCTTTGGTCAGAGGCTAACAGTGAAGTATGATTTTAACATGTCTTTCCCTCTAGAAGGGGGGAATAATATCCTCATGTCCAGAAATGGCATGGGGGTATTATTCCACAGTGTTAGACACCTTACACGACATGTTTCGATAAAGCCAAACCATAGTTACCATAACCGTCTAAGATTATAAGGCACTTTAAGAGTATATGGTAGGCTATATCATAGAACAGCTATAAGGACTTGGTTCCGAAAGCTGCAGACAGGCTCAGCTCCTGCTAGAGCACCATCTCACATGTTACCAAGCACTCTGCCTCCAGGATTGTTAAGGCCTGCCATATGAGTGACTGATAGGTACACATGTGTCTATATGTAAGTTAGGTATAGGAATACTACACCTAAGCAAGGGGTGATTACACGACCTTGCCCCAGCTGAGTGATCAGCCAGTTGTGTCAAAATGGAAGGCCAGGCCAGGGGTGGCATAATACATGCTGCAGCCCCTGGTAGGCCTAGGGTACACCTATGCCCTGGGTACCTAGGGTACACTGTACAGGGGCCAATAAGGTGATCCTATCCAAATGGGTTATGTACCTAAAGTACATAGTATTAATTTAGAGAGAGAACAGCAGGGCTGTGGGTCTGATTAGCAGGCCCACAGCCACATCTAAGTCGAAAACCAGTAAAGCAAAAGCAAAAAGTGGGGGTGAACATAGAAAGCAGACCCTACTCTCCTACAACCACATCAGGCGGGAGAGAGAAAGAACTCAGGTTGCCCCGTTCAATCTCCAGGCATGAAGGTGTAAGCTCTGGAGGTGGGGGTGTAGAACCTGCCCCTCCGACTGTGAGAGGAGGTCTGCCCTCAGAGGGAGACGGAGCGGAGGGCACGAGGAGAGGTGGAGAAGATCTGTGTACCACACCCTTCTTGGCCAATCCGGGGCGACCAATATGACTTGGGCCCGGTCTTCGCGAATCTTCCTCAGAACCCGAGGAATCAAGGGTATGGGAGGAAACGCGTAAAGGAGTCGAGAGCCCCAACTCAACTGAAATGCGTCCCCCAACGCCCCCTGCATCGGAAACTGGAGACTGCAGAATGACGGGCAGTGCGCGTTCTCGCGGGTGGCAAACAGGTCCACCCGAGGTGTCCCCCACGTCCAAAAGACGTGACGAACCACCTCCGGATGGAGCCTCCACTCGTGGTCGGCGGAGAGCTGCCGACTGAGACTGTCCGCACGTACATTCAACACCCCGGCCAGATGATTTGCCATCAGACAAATCCGGTGGTTCTGAACCCAGGACCATAGTCGTAAGGCCTCTCTGCATAGACAAAGAGACCCCACTCCTCCCTGCTTGTTGACATACCACATCGCGGTCGTGTTGTCTGTCAGGACTTGAATCGACTGACCGCGAAGGGAAGGGAGGAAGGCCTTGAGCGCCAAATGAATCGCCCGCAATTCTAGTAGGTTGATGTGAAGCCACCTCTTCTCTGGAGACCAAAGTCCTTTGATCTCCAGATCCCCCAGATGTGCACCCCACCCTAAAGTGGATGCATCCGTTATCACTGTGGCCACCGATGGAGGTAGATGGAAGGGCTTTCCTTGAGACAGATTGCCCTCCACGCTCCACCAAGACAGATCCGCTGCAGCTTCTCCGGAGATCTTGATCGACTCTCCGAGATCCCCGTTGTACTGATACCACTGCTTGCGGAGACACCACTGGAGCGCCCTCATGTGCCTGCGTGCGTGGTTGACCAACAGAATGCAGGAGGCAAACAGACCGAGCAGGCGAAGGACCTTCAGAACTGGAACAACCGCTCCACTGTGGAAGAAAGGGACCATCTCCTGAATGTCGAGAATCCTTCGAGGAGGAGGGAATGCTCGACACACAGTAGTGTCCAGTACTGCCCCTATGAACAGGTTGCGTTGAGAGGGCACCAGGTGAGATTTGGGCACATTGATTGAAAAACCCAAGTCGAATAACAGCTGAGATGTCACCTGCAGATGACGCTGCACTATCTCTGGGGACTCCGCCTTCAGAAGCCAGTCGTCCAGGTAAGGGAAAACCGGGATCCCTGACCTCCTGAGATGAGCAGCCACCACTGCCATCACCTTTGTGAAGACTCGAGGTGCGGTAGTAAGACCAAACGGGAGGACCGCAAATTGGTAGTGTTGCAACCCAACCGTAAAATGGAGATACTTCCTGTGCGACTTCAGGATTGGGACATGGAAGTACGCGTCCTGTAAGTCGAGCGACACCATCCAGTCTCCTTGCTGCAACACTTGAAGAACCTACGCAAGGGTCAACATCTTGAATTTCTCCTGTCTCAGGTAAAAATTCAAAATTCTGAGGTCCAGAATCAGACGCATTCTGCCGTCCTTTTTGGGAATCAGAAAATACCGGGAGTAGCATCCCTGACCCCTTTCCTGCTCCGGAACCTCCTCTATCGCACCCTTCTGAAGCAAGGCCAGAACTTCTTTCTGCAAGAGAAGCAGATGGTTTTCCGAGCAATAACCTTGGCAAGGAGGGTAAGGGGGAGGAAACTCCCGAAAGGGAAGGGCGTACCCAGTCTCTACGAGGTTCAAAACCCAAAGGTCGGTTGTAACAGATTTCCAACCCCGTAGAAAGTAGGACACCCGACCCCCCACAGGTCTTACATGATCCGGGATGGGGGATCTAGGGCTGCTTCCCTGAAGCCTCATTTGGAGCAGAGGAGGAGGAGGAAGAAGAGGGGTTGCGACCAGAACCTCTCCGACCCCTTTGCTTCCCTCTATAGGACCTATAGAGGGGATTCTGCTGCTGTTGTTGCTGCTGCTGCTGGGGTTGTCGGAAGGAGCGAAAGGATGATCTTCCGAATCCCCTAGACTTTCGAAAAGCTGAACCCCTAGCAGGAACCTGCAGACCCAAGGACTTTGCCGTCAATCTACTGTCCTTAAATCGTTGAAGGGCAGAATCTGCTTTTTCCCCAAACAGCTTCTGTCCGTCAAAAGGCAGATCAACCAACGTTGCTGAACATCCGCTGAGAAACCAGAGGAACGGAGCCAAGCCTGCCTCCTTGCGGCTATGGACGACCCCATAATTCTCGCCACCGAGTCCGCCGTATCCAGCCCAGACTGGATCACCTGCCTGGCAGCCGCCTGAGTGTCCGCAACAACTTCCAAGAAGGACGACTTATCCCCCTCAGGCAACTTAGGGGCCAAAGATTTGATAGAGTCCATCAAGGCATGAACATAACGCCCCAGAAAGCATGTGGCATTAGATGACTTCAACGCCATACTTCCTGAGGAGAAGGTCTTCTTGGCCGCCTGATCAACTTTCTTTGACTCCCTATCAGCCGGAGACTGAGGGAAAGCACCCGAAGCATGTTTAGAACATGAAGCCTGCAGCACTAGGCTCTCCGGAGATGGATGTGTGGACAAAAAATCCGGGTCTGCTGGTGCAACTCTGTACCTCCTTGCCACCTGTCTGCAAACCGCCGGAGCTGAAAGAGGCTTCCTCCACACCTCCAACACTGGTTCCAAGATGGCCTCATTAAAAGGCAACAAAGGCTCTGAAGCCGACATCGGAGAGTGTAACACCTCCATAAGCAGGTTTGACTTGTACTCCACTGAGGGCAGCTGCAGATCTAACAACTCTGCGGCCTTCTTAATCACCACATGGTAGGGTGCCAATTCCTGTGGAGGAGAAGACCTTGCAGAAGCATGCTCCCACTCTGGGGTGGTATCCAAACCACTTGCTTCCTCTATTCCTTCAAACTCATCCGAAGAAGAGTCGACTTCACCTTCTTCCACCTCTGCCCGATATCTTCCTTCCTCCAACACCCTTTGGGCCTCCCGCCTCGACCGGATCCGGGGAGACGGCATCGTCGACGTCGTACGCGGCGTCGGTGGAGCCAAAGGCACCGGAGTCGGAGGCGCCATAGGTGGAGTCAGCCTCGGCGTCGAAGAAGGCTCCGAAGACTGACGGTCCATCCGAGGTCGAGTCGGATCCCCAGCCAAGAAGGCGCCATCGGCATAAAGGGCAGAAAAGGGGCCTGAGCGTAAAGCTGCGGCACCCCTAGCGTAAACGCCATCGGACCCACGGGACCAGTTGGTGCTCCGGATGGGAAGGACGCCCTATTAAAAATACCATACATGGCATTCAGAAATCCTGAGGGATCCGTACCTGGAGCCGGGAATTGGGGATAAGGGACCGTCCCTGTATCCCCTTGTGGAGTCACCAGCGTCGGCTCCGCAGAATCATCCACCGGAGCCGCAGAGTCACCCGGCACCGGAACAGCCTCCTCCTGTTCTTGCTCATCCAAAGGAACATCAGACTCCACTTGACCAGGAGTCGAAACCTTGGACGGAGCCGGTGACGGCGTCGGGGAACGAGCTGGAGCCCGCTTCGGCGTGGGAGACTTCGGAGACTTAGAAGGAGAAGGAGAAGGTGACAAGTCCTTGCTTCGACGTCGACGGGGCGAAGCCGACCTCGACCTCCTGGACTTCGAGGACCGACGCCGAGAAGAATGCTTCCTCTTCTTGTGGTGTTTCTTCGACTTCGACGACCTCGAAGTCGATGACTCCCGCCTGGACTTCTCCTTTTTTCTCCCTCTCTTCTCCTCACCGATTTTCTTCATGAAGAGCTTGGTCTTCCTCTCCTTCAGCGCTTTAGGATTCATGCTCCTACAGCACCCGCATTCTTCCATGTCATGATCAGAAGAAAGACACCATAAGCAGTCCTGATGCGGATCCGTCATGGACATCAGGCCTCCGCATTCCCTACAGGGCTTAAAGCCCGACTTCCTCGTCGAAGACATACTGAATTTAACACAGTAACACCGCTAAACTACAAAGTAGCTAGAGAGCACTGGAAAAAAAACGTTGCGCGTCGACGGCGCGGAAAAAAGGGAACTGACGTCATCACGCCGACGTGGGCTTCTTATGGCTCCGATGACGTTGTACGGAGTCGCGTGCGGAGCCGATGCATTGTGACGTCGCCCACGTCGACGTGGAGTGCTGGGAAAAGAAAAGTTCAGCGGAACGCTGGCGCAGGGGATATTCACAAGGTGAGGAATCCACTGGCAGATGTATCCATCAGAAGTGGTCTTTCAGGAGAAAGTACAGGTGTCAGAGTAGGATGTAATTGGTAGCATCAAGATCCAGTGGTGCAACAAACTACGTGATAGTGTCCATGAAATTGGTGCATGATCCTGGCGACCAGTAGATGAGAGTGCCACTTACGATGAATTTGGCTGTGACATGGAGCTTGCACGAGAGGTGTTCCATGTTCAAGGATGATGAATCTGTGGATATTTTGAATCTGGTGGTGTTTTTGATAATGATATTGATTCCACATCCGGGTTGTGAAGTCTGTCTTGCCTGGCAATCTTGTAGCAATCGGGAATGGCTATGGAGATGTCAAATGCCAATGCAGGGTTCAGCCAGATTTCCGTGAGAAAAATCAGGTAAGGGGCATTGTCGTGCAGCAGGTCCCAGAGCTCTTTGGCATGTTTGGGGAGTGAGAGGGTGTTAAGAAGCATGCATGCAAGACTGTTGTGTGGGTGGCTGCAGGACTGTGTGAGTGTGAGAGAGCAGAGTGCTGGATGCTGTTGGTGTAGTGAGTGTTGGGTGTGGGTAAGAGCATGAAAACTTGCAGGAATCACAGGAGAATGCTCTCTCTGTGTTGTGTGGTCCAGCAAATCAGAAGCGTGTGGAACAGCGGCTGGGGTTAAGGGTGTGGAGGGTCGCAGCATGGTAGAGGCAGGAGGGTGGAGGACCAGGATTCCTGCCGCTGTGTGCAGTCCAGGCACGGACGAGTGCAGGTAGCCATTAAGTAGGTCCTGGGTAGGGGAGAGGAATGATGTCACTTCCTGTGCAGATGGATGAGGGGAAATCCAGTGATGTAACGTCCTGTGCAGATGGATGGTGGGTAACCCAGTGATGTCACTTCCTATGCAGATGGATGATGGGAACTCCAGTGATGTCACTTCCTGTGCAGCTGTAGTCCATTCCCTCCAGCGTAGGACGTACCAGAAACTTACCATGCGTGGAGGAGCCACAAAGAACCTCAGGTTACTGCAGTGGTGCAACCATGTGTGAGGCACTCCACAACTGCTGAGCGCAGTCCGCTTAGCAGCAAACTCACCTGAATCAGCTGCAGCTGCTCAAGCCACAGCAGAAGGGGCACTAACGAACTCAGGTTGTTCTTATCCTGCAGGTGCGGGCAAGACTAATTTCGGGGCAGTCTGCCCCGGGGGAATTTGCTTGATAGGTAGCGATGGAATACTGTTGACTTTAATACAAAGTCACAGTGGACTCTTGAGAATGTGACTACTAGTGGGGCTTACGCTGGTTTTTAGGAGCAAGGAGGGAGTGGGACACAGGGAACTGCCTACAAGACACTAGAGCCCTGACCTCAGGGGAACTGTGTTCTTGTGTGTGAATGTCGTGTTTACCTTTGTGTTAATAGCGGTAACTATAATACTTTGCTTTTTACATAAAAGTGATAATTTGGCTGGACACCCCAAAGACAGCTTCTCACACAAATTGCCTCAGGAACAGGAGCGGGACAACACCCTCAACTTAGGGCGGGACTTACACCAGGCCAGTGATTTCTTCCTGTATTCTGCAATGTACAGCTTTGCTTCATGGTCTTGGTTTGCCTTCAGGTGTATGAGGACACACTTATCGCACAAATTGGAGTCGTGCCCCAAACACAAGCACCAAAGACACATCTTGTGCGGTTGCATGACAGACATCTATTTTCTCCAGTGACAGCATGGTTTGAAGTCTTTAGTTTTAGGAGGGGATATTGTTCCATTGCACACTAGGTTTAGGTTTTGGAGTGGTTGAAAGACCGACAAAGGTTGGAGTGGAGATCTGGATTCAAAGGCACAGAAAGAAAAGATGTCAGCGTGCAGGGGTGGCACATAGGGAATATTCTAAAGGGAAGGAATCTGCAGTTAGAAGTAGTCATCAGAAACACTCTGTGTTTGCCCCAACCAAATCAGAGTGGCTGGGTCTGCTCTTCAAAAGGCAGAGCTGGGAGGTGGGCTATACCCTGAATTACCACCAAAGCAGAGTAATTATGGCCTGCTCAGATGAAGCTTTGAAAGGCATTTCTGATAGTGACATCAAAACAGAGTGTATGTAACCTTCAGAATGACCTACCAATAGGATCCATCTTGGCGTGTACAGAGTTATGTACAGGAGTATTAGTTCTTGAAATATGGAGTGCAATTTCAGGACCTGAAAAGAGGATCAGAATATCTGGAGGGTCATACTGAAGTGCAAAACTTGAAGAACAAGTTACTTACCTTCGGTAACGATATATCTGTAAGAAACATTAGTTAGTTAGATTCCTCAGCTTAGAATATTCCCAGGCGTCAGGCTGGATCCGGAACGATTTTTCGTCAGCAATACCCTTGCGCGTAGCTAGGCGTCATCTGTGGCTCCGCGTCCGTCGTCGGCTTCGTGATTGCCGGGGTGATGTCGGAGTACCTAGACGCCGCCCTCGCGGGCTGACGTCAGTTCTTGTACATAGCTTTCCGCGCCAGGAACGCAGAGCCATGCAAGAGACCGACACTGGTGCCAAGAATCTAGGGCCCTGAAAGGGATGACCTTAACCCTAGATATCGGTTCGCAGAACGGGGAGGATGGGTGGGGCGGTGAGGAATCTAACTAACTAATGTTTCTTACAGATATATCGTTACCGAAGGTAAGTAACATGTTCATCTGAAAGAAACACGTTAGTTAGATTCCTCACCTTAGAATAGATACCCCAGCAATACCAACCCCGGTGGTGGGTCTGCAAACCAAGATCACACCAGGAAGTCCTGGGTAACGGAATGGCCAAAGAAGCCGTCTCTCCAGACTTGGCTGTCCAGGCAATAATGTTTGGCAAACGTGTGCAGCGAGGCCCACGTTGCTGCCTGACAAATGTCCTGCAAGGGGACTCCCCGGCCCAGGGCAGTAGTCGCCGCTGTGCCCCAAGTGGAATGGGCCCTCAGCCCCACAGGAGGTTCCTTCTTTTTTTTTTACCATTCTTTTTATTAAACAATGACCGGTGAATGGTACAGTACAGTGGAGCCATGCAGTTAACACTTCGCACAATGTATGAATGGAAGGATATACAGACAGTACATATGAGAGGAACTTCACGGCAAAATAGGGTCATCATGATCAACATTTCGAGGTGGTGCGCAGATCTCTCCTCTAAAAGTGATCAATGGGTTCCAAATAAGTGACCACTTCCTAGGGCGCCCTCTTGCCAGATACACTGTCTTTTCTCTAAACATACACCAATCAAGATTTTTCTCCAACCTTCCAATGTGGGTGGGTGAGCTGCCCCCCACAATTGAGCGATATTTCATTTTGCCAGCATGTACCCCAGAGTGGCCCACTGGGTCTGTGAAGTGTTTGAGTCCGTGGGCTCCCAGGTGTTCAGGAGGCACCGTCTCACCACGGGGCGGAGGGAGACATGTAATACTTTGTTAATTGTGTCATTCACCTGACGCCAAAAGAGGTTGATATGTGAGCATTCCCAGATGATGTGCATAAATGTTCCGGTAAGGCCACATCGCCGTCTGCATTCCCCTGCATCTGACCACCCCATGTGCACTAATCTAGGTCTTGTTATGTAGGTTCTATGGAGGATCTTTAGCTGAACCAGTCGCAAACGTGCCGGGATGGCCAACACTTTGGGAGAGGAAACCGCTGCCTGCCAATCTTCATCGTCAAGCTCTACCCCATCCTGCACCCACTTATCTCGCAATCGTGTGAGGGGGTCTGCCATGTGGTTGATTAACTTTTTGTATATTAATGATATCGTTTTATCTGGGAGGTATCCATCTACGACTCTGTCCTCCGGGGGGAGGCCTCTGGGGGATCGGCTCCTCTAGGCAATGAAGACTGAAGCGAATGTGAAACCTGTATCAGTATCCGCCAAATCATATTCACTCTGAAGCGCGCTGAAGGACTTAATTTCCCCCCTTCCCCAAACATCTTTAATCGCTCAGGTCCCAATAAGGTCCCACTTATCGAACCTGTAGGAGAGTAGGGTCTGCTTCCTATGGTCACCCCCACTTTTTGCTTTTGCTTCACTGGTTTTCGACTTAGATGTGGCTGTGGACCTGCTAATCAGAACCACAGCCCAGCTGTTCTCTCTCTAAATTCATACTATGTACTTTAGGTACATAACCCAATTGGTAAGGATCACCTTAAAGGGCCCTGTACAGTGTACCTTAGGTACCCAGGGCATGGGTGTACCCTAGGCCTACCAGGGGCAACAGCATGTATTATGCCACCCCTGGCTGGCCTCCCATCGTGACACAACTGGCTGATCACTCAGCTGGGGCAAGGTCGTGTAATCACCCCTTGCTTAGGTATAGTATTCCTATACCTACCTTATATATAGACACATGGGTAACCTTTCAGTCAC
Source organism: Triturus cristatus (assembly GCF_964204655.1). Taxonomy (NCBI): domain Eukaryota; kingdom Metazoa; phylum Chordata; class Amphibia; order Caudata; family Salamandridae; genus Triturus; species Triturus cristatus. The sequence goes on from NC_140594.1 coordinate 386,626,065, forward strand.
TCCTATGGCAGGCCTTAACAATCCTGAATGCAGAGTGCTTGGTAACATGTGAGATGGTGCTCTAGCATGAGCTGAGCCTGTCTGCAGCTTTCGGAACCATGTCCTTATAGCTGTTCTATGATATCGCCTACCATATACTCTTAATGTGCCTTATAATCCTCGCGGTTATGGTAACTATGGTTTGGCTTTATCAAAACATGTCGTCTAAGGTGTCTAACACTTTGGAATACTACCCCCACCCCATTTCTGGTAATGAGGAGAGTATTCCCCCCTTCTAGAGGGAGAAGACATGTTGAAGACCTACTACCCGGTTAAAGTTAACCAGAGCCCCAGCATCACAAAATGGATGCTGCTGCCACAGACACAAGTCTGACCTCCTGCTGCTGGGAGTCCTTCCAGTGAGGGAGGCTTGCACAATAGGCTTCCTGCCTTGGGAGGTGCTAGCACCACCCTAGACAGGGCTTAGTGTATTGGGGCAGGGAGGGATGAAAGAAACGAGACACTGCCTGGGGCACACAAGGTGTCCCATGCAAAGTCCGGTTCAAACCGGTGCTGGGGCACTCCAGCCCCAGTCCTGGCGCGAAACTGGACAAAGGGAAGGGGGTGTAACCATCCCCCTCCCTGGTCCCACCCATAGGAGGGACCTAGCAGGTAACCCAGCCCCCCAGATTAGTATAAGAGTGGGAGCTGAGTCCCTAGGACTTTGGATTATCCTGAACTGAAACTAGACACGAAACTCTGGACCTTCGACATTCGACGACAAGAAGACTGAAGAATCTCCCTTGTGGCCAAGGAGTGGCCACCCTGTGCAAACAGGCACCAACAAGCGACCTGCTGTTTGCTTTGCCCAAGTTCTACGAGGAACCAACTGCAGAGCCGACCAGCGCCTTGACCTCCAGACTTCTCTGACCCTGATCCACATCCACAGCCAAGCTGAGATCCGTGGAGGTGACGAGAGACGTGGGACCGGCTACCTGGGAAAATTGGCGAGTAGCTTCCAGCGCAGCTTCTGAGGTATCCTCGAAGTTGTGCTCTGGGGATTGAGAAGCCCCAACCCCGAGCACCATCTGCACCGAAGATCAGCCCTCCACACTCCACGAGTTCTGCGTGGAGCCCTTCTGCATTTTCCTGCTCGACGCGTCTGTCCGGTTGCTTGCCCGTTGGCTAGTAGCCTCAGTGACGACGAACCCTTAACTTTCCACCACTGGTTTGGCTCCCCCAGACTGGCCCTTGCTTCCCTGTGAAAGAGAAGCACCTCAGACCTTCCTGGTCTGCACCTGAAGCGAACTTCCCATTCCGCGTGGGTTGCCTTTGCCAAGGCTTGTTGACTCCAATCGGGACGTCAACTCTGCCATCAGCAAGATCTTTTGTGGGACAGCTTGTACCCTGGTTCTGGTCATCCTCGACGCCTCCTGGTCCACGCAGCTGCAGAGACAAGCTTCAAGACATCACCTGTGTTCTGCACGACATCGCCTGGTTCCTTCCTGGTTCCACACGGTCACTGGCTAGTGACCCAGACTTTGTCCCCTCTTCTTGCAGGTGTTCTTCCTTCAAGATCCACCCTTGCATCCACTGGACATCTTCCTCCTGGCCGCCTGCCAGCATCTGTTCTTCAGGCATCCATAGGATCCAGCGACGACACCCGACACATCTTCACACCTATGCACCCGTCTCCTGTGGGTGAGGTAACGTGAGTACTCCGGTGCTCCAGTGGATATTGACTATCCAAGTGTCTAAGTCTCTAGTTGCTTCCTCCTAGTTACTTCGGAAGTGTCCTTATTCTTCCTATTTCTAATTGCTACATTCCCATTGACTTCAATGTAACCCGGGTGTGTGTTTCCACACTGCACACGCTTCCCGTGGGCCTCCCACTTCCTAACTATTGGCAGGGTAGGGTAGCCCCAGCGATTCCCTAGGCCCTAGGCCTACTCCCTGTTTGTGACGTGGTACTTATACCAATTTCTTAGTATATGGTTTGCGTGGCCCCTGGGCCTAACTGTATTTCTCCTGTGTAACTTAACGTATGCTACTTAAGAAATTATTGTGCTTAGACCTCTGAACTCATAAAGAGTGCTGAGGGTATATGTTAGAATAAATACATTCTAATTTTATATATATCTGGTGTGGTGTCCTTTCATTTGGTATTCAAGGGATTGTAATGGTATAACAGCTGGCTTTACATGCCATACAGAGTTTAGCCTAAGAGTGCTCTTGTCCATGCTACCACTAGGATAGCTGGTCTATAAGGTTGACTTTACAACCAATCACCATAAGGGTTGTTTGGACTGATACAAGGATAACACTAGAACTAGTGACATCATATATCAGGCCAACTTCTCACAGAACCCCTTCGTCCTCCACAGGTTGCCCAACTTCTCTGAATCCCAAAAAGGGTTGGCTAATGTTAGTCTGTTTTTCCACCAAAGAAAATTAGTAACATCGTGCCAGATTTAAACCGAATGCTTTGTGGGGCCTGTTAGCTGAAACCGCTGAGGGCGGGAGTATAGCGCCCTACCATACGTGCCGCCCGGAAGGAGCCATCTGTCCATGGCATAACCTGGGTCATCCGCCCGACCATATGTGCCATGGTTGATAGCTGCCATATGAGAGGCCCAATAGTATTTCTTAATATCCGGGAGGCTAATGCCCCCATCATACCAATGTAACGTGAGCTTATTCAAGGCTATTCGAGGCCTTCCGTCCCATAATAAGTCCCTCTGTAGGCTCTCAACCTCCCTGAAATATCGTGCTGGAACTAGTTCTAGGGTATTTTGTAGGGCATACAAGAACAGTGGTAATGCCATAATTTTGAACAGAGTAGCTCTGTCCAAAAGAGAAATGGGGAGAGTCTTCCAGCTAGCAATGTCACTTTTAAGTCTATGAAGAGGGGGAAGGAGATTCTGGGCATAGCGGACCGAGGGGTCCAGCGAGACAAAAATCCCCAAATACTTAAATCCATCCAAGTTGATTTGTATTAGGCAGTTCCGTGGAGGGACGGGAGGGTCCCCACTAAGAACAAACAACAAGGATTTACCCCAATTAATGGAAAATCCCGAAAATCTACCAAAAACTGCGAGAATGTCCAGCACCGCTGCAAACGACTTCCTGGGGGAGGCCAAATAGAGTAAGACGTCGTCTGCATACAAGGATATGCGGTCCTCCCAGCCGAGTGACCACCGCAAACCCCTTATCATTGGGTCCCAACGAATCCAGGCGGCAAGGGGTTCCAAGGCCAGGGAAAAGAGAAGGGGGGATAGTGGGCAACCCTGACGAGTTCACCGACAAAGCACAAAGGAGGCTGAAACCTTATTGTTTACCACAACTTGAGCCAGAGGTTCAGAGTATAAAAGACGTACCCACTGAATGTACTTTGGGCCAAGTCCCAGTTTCGCCAGAACCGCCCACAAGTACGGCCACTCGATGGTATCGAAGGCCATAGTTGCGTCCAACGACACGATCACGGCAGGTTCCCGAAGGGTATGGGCTCTGGCTATCACCCCATGAACTCTACGCAAGTTCAAGGCTGTATTTCGATGCGGCATAAAACCGGATTGGTCCGGGTGTACTAAGCCACCAATCACCTTCACCAAACGGTTAGCTAAGAGTTTGGCCAAGATCTTAGGTTCAGCGTTTAAAAGAGAGATGGGCCTATACGAGGCACAGTCGGATTTGGCCTTCCCTTCCTTGTGGATGGTGACAATAGTTGCTATTCTTTGTTCCCGGGGCATCATTCCCACTTCTCTAGATTCTTCAAACATAGACTTTAAATAGGGGGCTAGCTTATCCGGTTTCAGCTTGTAGAGCTCAATGGGAAGCCCATTTGGGCCCAACGCTTTCCCAGAATTCAGGGAGCGGATCGCTTGTGCGATCTCATCGGTTGTAAGAGGGCTATCCATAAAATTCCGGTCATCGAGGGAGAGACAAGGAAGCTTGATATCTTGCAGTAGGTTTTGAGAGTCCTCTACAGTGTGGGAGGACACCGCTGTATATACTGAGTGGAAATGTTCCGCAAACCGGTCCACTATGTCCAGCGTGCTCCGTGTCCCTGCCCCTACTTATGTGAAGTGTGACACCCCTGATAGATAGGAAACTTAAAACATATACCATATCCCCAGCTCCTGCAATGAAACTTAAGTACCCCGGCCCACCCCACATCAAAATCCCCGTTACTCAGTTCTATGTCGCCATCCCCAGAGTTCCAATGGAGGCTGGTTCGATGCATGCCTATCCTCCGTCATCTCGATCCGCCCGATTCTTTGCTTCGCGATGTTCAATCCACTCTGCCACTGCTTCAGGCTGTTCGAAGAACCACGCTCTTCCCTCTGCTTCAACTCGAAGACGAGCTGGAAACAGCATTGAGTATTTTAGACCCCTTTCTCTCAGGTCACGTTTCACAGAAAGGAAGGACCGCCTCTGCTTCTGTACTCTCTGCGTGAAGTCTGGAAAGAAGGAGATATCCGCATCTTCATAGTGAAGGGGGGCCCCCGCTCTGGAATTTTGGAGAATAACATCTCTGTCCCGATAGTTCAAGACCCTATCTAGTATGGGCCGCGGGGGAGCGCCCGGCCTGGGACGGCCACCCGGGACCCTATGTGCACGTTCAATGACAAAAAATTTGCTGAGGCCTTTGGGCTGCAGGTGAGGAGGTTCCTTCTTAGCTAAGGAATAACAGGCCTTGATACACAAAATGACCCACCGAGAGATGGTTCGCTTGTGCACCGCTCGCCCCTTCTTAGTGCCCACGTAGCCAACAAAGAGTTGGCCGTCCACCCGGAACTGTTTCGTGCGGTCCAGATAGAAGGACAGCACCCGTTTTGGGTCCAGACGGTGGAGCTCTCTTCCTCTTTTCAGAGATGCGGAGGCGGAAAGAAGGTGGGCAGTGTAACAGACTGGCCAATGTGAAAGGCAGTTACCACCTTAGGGAGAAAGGAAGGACGAGTCCTGAGAACATCCTTGTCCGGATGGACAGAAAGGAAAGGAGGCTTAGAAGACAGAGCCAGGAGCTCACTCACCCTTCTAGCAGAGGTGATGGCAACCAGGAAAGCAGTCTTAAGAGTCAGAAGATGAAGTGGACAATTATGAAATGGCTCAAAGGGAGCGCACATCAGATAGGTCAACACTAGGTTCAAATCCCACTGAGGCATTACGAAAGGGACAGGAGGAAACATGTGAGTAATGCCCTTAAAGAATCGAGAAACAACAGGGGATTTAAAAAGAGAAGGCTGATCAGGAAGCCGTAAGAAAGCAGAAAGAGACGAAAGGTATCCCTTGAGGGTGCCCAGAGCAGAGCCCTGCTGGGCCAGGGAAAGAAGAAAGAGGAGAACCTCAGAAAGAGGGGCGGAAAGGGGATCCACAGCCTTTGCTGTGCAACATGCCACAAATTTGTTCCACCTGCAGGCGTATACCGATTTTGTGGAGGGACACCTGGCTGCCAGAATGACATTACAGACTTCAGGAGGCAAGTCAAATGACATCAACTGCCGCCGCTCAATCTCCACGCATGGAGGTGTAGGCTGGACAGGTTCGGGTGGAGGACCGTTCCCTGCTGCTGCGACAGAAGGTCCTCCTGAAGAGGCAGTCAAATCGGGGGATCAATCGATAGATTGAGTAGCTCGGGATACCAGTATCTTCGTGCCCAATCCAGAGCCACAAGGATGACTTGGGCCCGGTCGCGCCTGATCTTCTTCAGCACTCTGGGCAGAAGTGGTATAGGCGGAAAGGCGTACAACAGACCGCAACTCCACTTGCGTCGAAAAGCGTCTCCGAGCGAGTGCCGCCTTGGAAATTCCAACACGCAGAACTGATGACAATGCGCGTTCTCTTCGGTGGCGAATAGATCTAACCAAGGCTCTTCCCACTGCAGAAAGAGTCCTTGTGGCACGTCCGAGTGCAGACGCCATTCATGATCCATCATGCACCGGCGGCTGAGTTCGTCCGCTCTGGCGTTCAGAGAGCCCGCCAGGTGTTGACCCACCAGGGTGATGCCCTGATGTTCCAGCCATGTCCAGAGGCTCAGAGCTTCCTGACAAAGGGTCCACGACCCCACCCCGTTTGTTGCAATACCACATGGCGGTGGTGTTGTCCGTGAACACCTGCACTACACTCCCCCGAACAGAGGGAAGGAATGCCATCAGCGCAAGACGGATCGCCCGCAGCTCCAATAGGTTGATATGGAGCCAGGACTCCACCGGAGACCAGAGGCCTCTGATCTCCACCTCTCCCATGTGGCCCCCCCATCCCAGGAGGGACGCATCCATCACCACTACGTGCTCCGGTTGGGGTAGGGAGAGGGATCTGTCACTGACCCAATCGCGGTCCGTGAGCCACCACAGCACCTGTCTTGCAGTGCCCTCTGAGATCTAGACATGGTCGGACAGGTTGCCCCGATGCTGGGCCCACTCAAACTTCAGGTCCCACTGCAGAGCTCGCATCCGCCACCTGGTGTGATGTACCAGCAGGATGCAGGAGGCCATCAGACCCAGAAGCCGCAGCACCAACCTGACCGAAACCCGGGATAAAGGCCGAAAGATCGGAATCAGAGCCTGAATATCCCGAACCCGTTGTTCCGGAGGATAGACCCGGAACTGCGCCGAGACCAGAACCGCTCCGATGAAGAGGAGCTTCTGGGAAGGACTCAGATGCGACTTCGGCACATTGATGGAAAACCCCAGCAAATGCAGGAGGTCGGGCGTAGTCTGGAGGTGGGAGACGACTGCGTGGGGCGAGCCCGCCTTCAACAACCAGTCGTCGAGATAGGGGAAGACTGGAACCCCTAATCTGTGCAGATGAGCTGCGACCACCGCCATCACTTTCGTGAACACCTGAGGGGAACTGGTGAGGCCAAAGGGGAGCACGGTAAACTGAAAGTGCTCATGGCCTACCATGAACGGCAGGTAACGCCGGTGGGCCGGCAGGACGGGGATGTGGAAATAAGCATCCTGCAAGTCCAACACTACCATCTAGTCTCCAGGGTCTAGGGCAGCCAGAACCTGAGCTAAGGTGAGCATCTTGAACTGCTCCTCCTGGAGGAAGGCGTTGACGCTTCTGAGGTCCAAGATAGGGCGTATGCCCCATTTGCCCTTCTTGGGAACCAGAAAGTAGTGGGAGTAACAACCCCTACCTACTTCTGGGCCAGGAACGTGCTCGATGGCCCCCTTGGCCAAGAGGGCCGTAACTTCCTCCTGCAGAAGTTGCAAGTGATCCCCCGACATGTGGTGGTACTGCGGTGGCATGGCTGGAGGGGTCGCCTCGAAAGGGAGGGAGTAGCCCCTTCGGACGATTTGCAGCACCCACCTGTCTGATGTGATGGTACGCCAGTGGAGCAGGTGATGGCGAACTCTGCCTCCCACTGGCGTGGAATGGGCCTGAAAGCTCGGACCAGGAGGGCTTTGAGGCGGATGCTGCTGGGGCAGATGTGGACGGACCGGCTCTTTGCCCCCCTGCTCCTGTGGCTAGACAGACGTGAGGGGGCGCCCATTCCTTGGCCACGAAAGGGGCGAAAAGTGGAAGTTTGCGGGCACGGGGCAGAGAGGCCCAAGGACTTGGCCGTAGCCCTGGAGTCCTTAAAGCGCTCCAGCGCACTATCCGGTTTGTCACCAAAAAGGGGACAGCCATAGAAGGGCATGTCCATGAGGGTGCTCTGGACATCCCTGTAGAAATTTGTGGATCTCAGCCAGGCGTGGCGACGAATCGCCTCCGTGGTCGCTATTGCCCTGCCTAGCGAGCCGTTGTGTCCAGCCCACATCGGTTTGAATACTGTGCCTCATCCCACCCTTCGGCAAGAGCCTGGGCGAGCCGTGTCCGGGCCTCCTCCGGACACTGGGGCAGCAGGTCCGCCACCGTATCCCACAAGGAGTGGGTGTAACGGTCCAAAAGGCACACGGTGTTGATAGACCGCAATCCCAAACTAAGGGAGGAGAACAGTTTCTTCCCAAACTGTTCCAACCTTTTGGATTCCCGATCCGGGGGAGCGGACAGGAAGGCGGTCTGGGAGGTAGAGGCCTGGATAGCCAGGCTCTCGGGCGTGGGGTGCACCGACAGAAAGCTGGGGGTCGCCCGGTGCGGGGCGGTGGCGCCGGACCACGTTCCGGTCCACAGTAGGGACTGTGGAGGGCTTGGACCAGGGCCCATCAGAACGTCGGTCAGTGCTTCATTGAACTGCAGCAGAGGCTCCGAGGAGCTTACTGGCGGTTGAAGCACTTCAGTGAGGAGATTAGTCCTCACGGCCACAGCAGGGAGCTCCAGCCCGAGGGCTTCGGCCGCCTTGCGCAGCACCACAGAATACGTAGCACCCTCCTCCGTTGCCGGAGGGAGGAGAGATGAAGCCAGTGTCAGGGGAGGTGTCAAGACCACTGGCCTCCCCCAGCTCTTCTGCCCAGTCCTGAGATAACTGGCACTGCTGTGCCAGAGGGTCCTTAGACCCCTCCCAGTCGTCCCCGTCATCCGACTCCTGGTAGACAGGTGCAAGGGTCGGAGCTGGGCGGAAGATGAACCTGTCATCCATCGGCGCCGGATACGGTGCCGTGTGGTGCCGCTCCGACGCTGGGCCCGGACCTGGGGACGACGTCGTCCGAAGACGGCGCCAGGGGCGGCAACGAAGAGGTCGACGCCGGTGGAGGGGTCGTAAGGTCGACCGGCGTCGACCGGGATCCAGGCCTGGATCCCACGGGGGCCTGCGGCGTCGGGACTGAAGTCGACGACGGCGCCTGGGCCGGAGCCGCCGGCTCGCTAGGCCTCCCAGTCGAGCCTGCGGGGCCCGAAGGCATGCCGGCAGGTGTCGACGGCGGAGCCAGACTCCTCATGGCCACGAGGAAGTCTCTGATCTCCGCCGGAGTCGCGTCAAACCCAGGGACTGGAGGGTATGGGGTCGGACGCGACTCCTGCGGCTCCGACGGAGTCATGCGGGTGCCACCCGAACCCTCAGCCGAGTCACACGACCGGCGAGGGGAGTCAGACGAGCGATGTCACCTCTTCAACTTCTTCTTACTGTGCCTCGACTTACCGGAATGCGAGGACTTCGACTCCGACGAGCTCCGCGACCGGTCCCTCGACCTCCTCCTCGACCGGGACCGTGAGCGGCACGGAGCTGACTGCCGGATCTTGAGCAGCTTGCGGGACCGCTCCCGCCTAGCCTTCGAGGTCAAGGCCCGGCAATCGAGGCACAACTCGGCATCATGGTCGGCCCCAAGGCAGTAGAGGCACCGGCGGTGGTGATCCGTGACCGACATCAGGCGGTGACAGGCGTTGCACGGTTTGAATCCAGGCATCCCTACCGACACCAAAGTCAAGGTCCATTGGAATTGGAACCAAAAGAGTTCAAAAAGTTTAGTCAAAAAGTGACTAAAAGGGTATGCTCTTCCCGGATCGGCGCTTACTAACGCGGAAAAAAAGAGAACTGACGTCAGTGCGCGAGGGCGGCGTCTAGGTACTCCGACGCCGTCATCCCGGCGATCACGACGCCGACGACGGACGCGGAGCCGCTGATGACGCCTAGTGACACGCAAGGGTATTGCTGACGAAAAATCTTTCCGGATCCAGCCTGACGCCTGGGGATATTCTAAGGTGAGGAATCTAACTAACGTGTTTCTTTCAGATTTTTTTTTTAATAATCTGTTTATTCAGGTCAGCAAATCAATGACATTACAGATATGGACATATGGAGCCTCAGCAGAAGCAGGCAATTTCTGAACCAATCAGTCACTGTAAATCAGCATGTAAACAATTATCAGTTTTCGTTTACCCCCAAATTCACTTTTACGTAACCATAACCAGAACAACCCATGGTACAGACTGAAAGTAGCAGAAATAAAACATCGCACTTTAGCAATTGAGGAGCAAAACCTTCAAAGGAAGCACCACATGTGAAGCGGCACACAGCAGCAGCAATCATATTTTTATATCGGACCACGACACAGCGTAATAAAAGTGGGCTTCCGCCCTGCTGCATACGGACTCCAGGACTAGCTATTCACGGCCTGCCATCCCACATATGACGGGGCCCCGCCTCCATGCCACCACCCACAGCCGGCTGCATTAAACTGCAAAAATCATCTATAGTTCAGCAGCACTGGCGTGCACCTCCCCTCTACCAACAGTGTCAACCCATATCGTCAGAGACCGCTCCAGACAATGAACGTGTGGAGCTGGGGGAGCCGGCCCTCTCCCGGACCCACTGCAGAAATGGCTCCCAGATGTCCCTGGGTCGGGAAGTAACTGGCATCGTTTCCCAGTAGCATGTAAGTTGTGTGTTACCATATGTTACATCTTTCACCCATTCTGTAAATTTGGGCAGGGATCTGCGGCCCCAGCGCACCGCCACCTGTCTCTTAGCATATAGGAGCAATAGCGCATGTAATTTCCTAGTCTTTGGTGGAGTATCTTTGACATAACCCAGTAACCCTCGGTGTGGAGACGGCGTATCGGCACGAAGTAGAATTTGATTAATAGCAGTGAAGATATTTATCCAGTATTCCTCTAGTCGCGGGCAACTCCACGCCACGTGCATAAAAGTAGCATTTTCGGCCCCACATTTCCAGCATGTGTCATCCTCCCTGAGACCCATACGGTGTAGCGATCGTGGTGTACGATAGTACCTATGTAAGAACTTGAAATGCACCAGGCGCAACCGATAATTAGGTGATAATTCCTTCAGTGGCCCACAGCAGAAGGCCCACTGTTCTTCAGACAGGGGGACCATTCCATGCATGCGGGGAGGAGGGCACAACGACAGGGGTTTGCTCCTGCATACAGTTGTACAACCGGGACACAAGTTTTTTGGGAGATGCTTTCGAGAGTAAGTTTTGTAATGCCTGGAGTTGTGGGGGCTCGTCCGGGAACTGAGGCCACAGTGCTTTACAGGATTCTTTAATCTTATGGAGAATGAAAAGGTCGGCGAAGGACTCCGGTGGGTCAGCCTCCCCCACCGCGGGGACCCTGAAGGTGCCATCTGGGTAAATGTCGGCGAACGTATGCAGGATCTTCCCCCTAATCACGACGTCCCCCCCTCTATCCTGCAGGCAGGGAAATAGTGGATTGCCCCGCAGGGGAATGGCCGGCGCATACAGGAGAGGGAGTTTTGCCCTCCTCTGCAATTCCCGCCATGTCCATCGGAGCAGGGCCACCGTGTCCACATCTGTAGAAGGGCGAGGCGACTTCCCATACAGCGCCACACTTAGGGGCAAGGGGGCCGCAACCGCCATCTCCACCGCAACATACGGCTGATAAGGAGTGGGAAATACCCAGAAGTGCAGAAATTGCGCTTGCGCACACAACGAGTATAGTGCCATATCCGGGGCCCCCAGTCCGCCCTGCCTCAACGGGAGGGTGAGCAGCGCCCAGGATGATCTCGCCTGGCCCCCAGCCCAAACCAGCGTCAACAACAGTGACCGTACCCGAGCGTGGAAGTGTGCAGTCAGGGGCAACGGGAGATTTACGAATAGGTATAAAAATTTTGGAAGGACCACCATTTTTGCTAAGGCTATCCGTGCAACCAAAGATAGGGGGAGCTTGTTCCACATTTCGATTTTCCCTTCCAGCCAGTCCACCGCCCTACCATAATTCAGAGTCCACAAGTCGCTCAGGTTTCGGCTGATCCAGACCCCCAGGTACTTGACTGAGTCAGTTTCCCAGCGCAAGGGATAATCCGATGTCACCTCTGATGTGGCATCCGTCAAAGGGAACGCCACAGACTTGGACCAATTAATGGATACTCCTGCCAGTCCCTCAAAGCGGACGAACTCCCTCAGCAGTGGGTTCAGGTTCTCGGCGGGGTTAGTTACATACAACGTTACATCATCCGCGTACAGGGAAATCAGCAGGCTGCGAGAACTGAAGCCAATGCCCCGGGCCGTGTGGTGCTGTCGGACCCGAGCCGCGAGGGGCTCCATGGCAATAGCGAATAGCAGCGGTGACAAAGGACACCCCTGCCTGGTCCCGCGAGAGATGCCAAATGGCTGGGAAATCAGCCCATTCACTCGCACTCGCGATCTGGGAGCGGCATATAGTAGCCTTTTCAAGTTTATAAAGAGGGGGCTAAATCCCATCCTGCCAAGAATCCTAAACAGGTAGGGCCATTCCAGCGAATCGAACGCTTTTGTGGCGTCCAAGAAAATGACCGCCGCCTGTATGGAAGGGTGTAAATAGTGCAGTACGGAAAATATCGTTCTTAGGTTGTGCGATGTGGCTCGGCCGGGGATGAACCCCGATTGATCGGGTAGCGCCACCATCGGCAACAAGGGCTGGAGCCTGTCTGCGATTAGTTTAGCGTAGATTTTAACGGCTACGTTAATGAGGGATAGCGGACGGTACGAGTCCATTAGCTGGCAATCCTTGTCCGGTTTTAACAGCGTAATTATTAGTGCCTCACGCATCGAGTCTGGTAGGGAGCCGGTCTCCAGGGCTTCCGCAAAGACTGAATGGAGTCTAGGGGCCAGTTCGCTGGCATAGGTCTTGTAAAAGATTGTGGACAGCCCATCCGGGCCAGGGGCCCTGTGCGTGGGCATGCTCTTTATCACCTGCGCGACATCCCGGGCAGTGAACGGGACATCCATATATCGACGGTGGTGGTCATTGAACCAGACAATGGCGATTGAATCTAGGAATGCGTCCAGGGATGCCGGAGCTGTAGTCTGTCTGGAGGTATAGAGGGACGAGTAAAACTGAGCAAAAGTAGTAAGAACCGCTTCGTGCCCTAGCCTGAGCTCCCCCTCACTATCTTTTATGGAAGGAATAAAGTTGGACTGTGCGCGCGGAGATATGAGTCTCGCCAGGGTTCTACTAGGTCTATCCCCTTCTCCATATCTACGGGCCTCCGCACTTTTGCCCAGGAATTTCACCTCACGCTGCGCCTCCTCACTGAACTCCAGCAACTGAGCCTTCATCTGCACCGCCAGCTCGGGCGAAGGGTCATTGCAGAATCGCACGTCCAACTCCCTAAACTCCCCCTCCAGCCTGCTGAGAGCGCTCCGTATTGCCTTTAGAACACCTGCCTGCCTGGATATGCACTGGCCGCGGATCACCGCTTTAAATGCATCCCAGAGGACGGCCTCAGAAGTCACTGACCCCGTGTTGTTTTCGAAATATTTCACGATGTCCGCTCTAATTTCCTCAGTGAAAGCAGAGTCGGTAAGCGCATGCGGGGGCAACCGCCAGGAGAACGCACGAGCGGGGGCATCAGGCACTTTTGCCACCAACAGGCAAGGGGCGTGATCAGAGAGCGACCGGGCCTGAATGTTCACCTCAACCACCCAGGATGCCACATCCGGCGAGACCAACCAGTAATCCAGGCGGGACCAAGCAGCATGCTGACTCGTTATGCACGTCCCCACGGTATCAGTAGGGTGTCTCGCTCTCCATACATCTGACAGCAACCCCTCCTCCATGATATCCAAGACGGCCTGACGGGCTCTAGTGTGTGTGGGCCCTCCCGCACCCCGACGATCCAACGCATCAGCAAGTACTACATTAAAATCACCACCAAGGATAATAGTGGAACAGTCCATTAACGTGATCTGTGCCCATACCTCCCTGAAGAAGTCAGGGTCATCCACGTTAGGTCCGTAAACAGCCGCCAACACCAGCTCCCTCCCCTGAAGCACGCCATGTGTAATAACGTATCGCCCCTCTTTGTCTAATAGAGTGTGATGTTCCTTCCAGTCTAGCCCATTGCGTATGAGGATCGCCACCCCTCTAGCGTAATTAGAATAAATGGCGGAATACACCCGTGCCCAACGCGAGTGCTTCAGTCTGGGTGACGGAGTGGAGTGCACGTGTGTTTCCTGCAGGAAGCATATATCCACGGTATGCCGGGAGAGGTACCCATGCATTAGCCGAGCCTTTTTGTAGTCCCCAAGTCCTCTAATGTTCCACGTTAATAACCTAACGCCTGCCATCCCGCTGTCCGTTCCGAGTCTTATATACACTGTCACTGTGTGCATACTGCATCACCTCCCCAGTGCATATCCTGTGCCATGTATAGCGTATTTCCCTGGTGATCCGTGAGCAAACATATCCATCGTACCAAAACCTATATAACATTAAACGATTCAATTCCCCCCACCACCCCCCGCCCTCACCAACCCCCCAATCAGGTTGTGACAAATCCCCACCATAGACACGCAAGGCGTGTTGGCAACTCGAACCTAAAAACAATGGGAGACACCCCATGGGGCATGGTGCTCCAAGCGTACCCCCCTGTTTGCACAGGGTGGCTGCACTATAACGGTCCCCGCTCCACACCAGCATCGATCTCCTCACCCAGTCCGCAGCCCACACCCCGGAGGGGCCGTGCGATGTAAGTTCATCTCAGCAACACAGCACAACTGTCAGGAGCAGGTACACCGCGCCCCCCCATAAACTGAAAGCAGGGCCATAGGAGCAGCTGCGGGTGGGAAGAGGCTGGTACTGAACTCACAGTGTAAAATGCCCTATGAGGAGAGGGCTTGCCGCATACTCACAACCAAGTCAGTCATTATCACTCAGACGTCCGTCTTCCACCTCCACACGTGGCGACGATCGTCTCGCCACAGCACCACCCAGTTGTTTTGCAAATTTCAACGCCGCCTTGGCATCCATGAAGTACTGTGTGGTACCCTCGTGTGACACCCTCAGCTTCGCTGGGTATAACAGTGCATATTGGATATTAGCCTGGAGTAGCAGTTTTTTAGCAGGTAGAAATTCCTTCCGGGCAGCCTGCGCAGAGGGAGTGAAATCAGGGTAAAAGGAGATGTTATTACCTTTGTGCGTAATTTTACCCTTTTCACGAGCAAGGCGTAAGATGAGGTCTCTGTCTTGGAAATTCAGGATCTTCGCCAGGATAGGGTGCGGTGCCGCCCCCACCGGCGGCTTTTTCCCGAGCGATCTGTGCGCCCTTTCAACAGTGAACACCGGGGAGAGCGCAGGATCAAAGAGTTCATGGAGCAGCCCGGACACGTACATCTCCATTTTGCCAGTGTTCGTCGTCTCCGGGATGCCCGTGATGCGGATGTTGGATCTCCGTGACCGTGCCTCTAAATCATCTGTTTTAGCCCGGAGGAATGCCAGTTCTTTTTCCACAGACGTAAGTTGTTTCTTGGTTTCGTGCCTGAACTCGCAGCATTCGGTATGCTTGGTCTCTAGGCTATCCAGCCTGGATTTGTGCGAGTCCACCTGCTGCTTGACAGACTCCAGCTGGGAAGACATGGCATCTAGCTTGGCATCAATGCTCTTGAGGCTCGATCGAACCTCCATCATCAGTGCCCGGTAATCGCCATCCGATCCTGTCCCCTGCGAGGAAGACTCCGCCGCCTCCAGGTCCGCCGCTTGTTGTTTAGCCTGCCGCTTGTGGTCAAAGGTGAGCCGGGACTGCTTTGCGTCATTTTCCCCCCCCATGTCGATGGGCCAGGCCCAGGCACGTATGGGGAGATAGCCTTGAGTACAGCCACGCGGTAACTCCCGGAGTTCTCCGACCAAGTCGGCGGCGTCGAAGGCAGCGGCCGGGACCCCAGGGGCTCAACCACCGCCTCGCACGGTCACCTCCCAATAGTCACCAGGCCAGCAGGGGCACAGCGCGGAGCCACAGGCGTCACCGGAGTCGGCCAGGAGGGTACCGCCGCAGCTCAATTCCGACTCAAGCAGGCCCCAATCGCCAGCGGGGCCGCCGCAGACGTCCCAACGCGGAGTGTCTTAGGATCGGTCCCACCTGCGGCTAATGACTCACGGCACGCTCACCTTATAAAGCTCGTGGAATCAGGCTCAATTCTGCCGCGCCCCAGCCGGTCGACTCCCACCGGGGTATCGCCGCCACAGTCGTTCTCCGGTGCTGCAACCTACAGTTGTGTCCTCAGCCTGGCGGTCCGCAGCTGGCAGATGCGACCGTCACTCCCTCCGCAGCCAGCTCTGGGACCCCATACAGCGCAGCCCACGATCCGCATGCTCAATCTACCACGCTCAGGATAGGGCCAGGAGTGTCACCACACCACACAAGACCAGGTCAGGCGCCCACTATGTGCAGACCCACTACCACAGAGAGCCGGCACCAGGGTCGTGAGGCACCCCAACGGCACAGCCGGCGCCAGTCTCAGCCGAACCTCACCGGCAAAGGAGCACTTGAAGTGGGCGTCGTGGTCAATGGGCGCCCCGCAGGTTCATCCACAGCTTCGCCGCGTCGCAGGGACAGCCGTCGGCCAAGGGGGGAGAGCCACCTCCGCGCAGTTCTCTCTTCTCATCCGCCCTCGGGCTGTAGAAAGCGCTCGGCGGCCCCCTCAGCAGCAGCCACACTCTCAGGCTCACCCTCAGCGGTCGCCGATCCCCTCAGCTGTATGTGTACTGCAGCGTGGGCTAGCCTCTAGTTCAGCTTGCTCAGACCACAGCCGCAGCCAGCCGCCATCTCGCCTCCCGCGATGCACATAAAATGGAGCCCACTCTGTCCGGGTCTCCACAACCCCGGCCAGAAGCATGCAGACGTACTCGTTGTACCTCCGGTCTGGCAGGCAGAGATCAGCGTCCAGGCTAAAGGTCGTATCAATGCCAGCGGCCTCGTCCTCCTCCGATCCTCGCCGTTACTCAGCCCGGAGTTTGCAGCGCTCTAAGTATCATCAGGCCCGTTCCACCCCGGACCTCCGTAGCTTTGCCCGTCCGCCTCCGGCAGCTATGGAGGCGGGCTCCCACTCCAGTCCTCGCGCGGGCAGGGCGTCCGGGAGCACAGCTCGACTCCCTGTTCCCCGGCAGCCACCAGAGTTCGATCGAGAAGGCACTGAGTCTCACGCTACCCACCGGTATGTGAATCGGGGCACTGAGTGCGTGCAGGGCAGGATTTAGAAAGGATTATTGTGTGCAGCCGGCGGAGCTCACTCACAGAGCGGCCATTTCGCTGCCCGGTTGGCCACGCCCTATCTGTTTCTTTCAGATTTTGATTTTCTGAGACCGCTTCCTCTGTGGGTGACAAGAGCTCTTTGGTTACATTCTGAAATGAATAACTGGTGGTGGTCAATTTGAGGTAATCATTTTCACTGTATAGTCTGAGTTCATCTAGGGAAGAGACATTATCCGGATCTGACTTATTAATAAGGGATAACTTGTGTGCTTCTGAGCATACTATTACTGGTGACGTATTAAACACGTCAAACAACTCTCACAGATAAGAAACTCTTGGAGTTGAGGCCTCCTCAAAAGTTGAAGACCTCTAAACCACAACGAGGTGATGCCAGACAGAATCCCAAGGGTGCAACCAAAGGTTTGAGGGGAGAACAGAGAAGAGGCCAGTAACCCCCCTGATTCCTATGCTGTTCTAGCCCCATTCTGGACTAGAGGAGCCTCATGGAAAAGATAAAAACCCAGTGAAATAAATTGGGTTACAGGTTGAGGAAGGTAAAACCCTACACAAGTGGGAACCAAATCCTTGTCAGGATGAAGCTGCATGCAAACCCTAAATTAAACTGCGCTCAACCGTTGGGTGACTTGGCACAGAGCAGTCAGGCTTAACTCAAAGGCAGTGTGTAAAATATTTGTGTAACACTTCAAACAGTAACACAGTGAAAAAAACAACACAAGAGGATCCCACACTAGTTTAGAAAAATAGAGTAATTGGTAATAAATAAAACCAGACCAAAACGACAAACATTCAATCAGTAGAATTAGAGATTTTCAACTTTTAACATTTCAGTAAAAACAGGACCTAAAAAGTACAAATGCATACTGTGGATATCTGGTTGCGCTGGACCGGGACAAAGACACAACTTCAGGCTTACCGCGATGAAGCGCATGCCGGCTACAGGGTTCCAGTTAGGCCTGCTGAACAAGAGTACCTTAAATCCTGGTTTGTGCAACATTGCTAGGTTCTGCCCCAAGGATGCGCTGTAGAGCTGAGGCGATGCGTTGGTTCCGAGGTGATGCGGAGCTGCAATGCGAGGTCTTGCTTCGTCATCCAGGATCCTGGCGATGGCACCTGCGAGGCAAAGTCTGTCGTCAGGGATGTGTCATGCAGTTGAGGCGATGCGTCGGTTCCAAGGAGCTGTGAGGTTGCAGTGTGAAAACGTGCGTCTTAGAGGCTTCAATCGACAAAAGATGCGTGGGTATGCGTCGGGAAAGCTTTGCACAGGCAGCGGTTCCAATGAGGCTGCAGGGTGGATGCTGAGTCCTTTGCCTTGGAAAAACCTTTGGAGCAGAGGCAATGCGTTGGGTCCGAAGGTGATGCATCGAACTGCGAAGTCAATGCTTCGGTTCAGCTGGATCCACAGATGGGCTGGCAGAGCACCTTCAGGCCCACTTCCAAGGGTCCAGGAATGGGTTGGCACCACTCTGCAGGGTAGGACTCACAGATGGCAGGTGTTATGTTGAAGGTTGTTGTAGCCCCCTGTCCCTGAGGCTCTGGTCGGGCGGCCAGGCAAGTAACCCTTGTAGTCACTTTGGGGTCCTGGGTCCAACAGATGAAGGTCCAGTCCTTCTCATCCAGGCAAGAGGGCAGCAGTCAGCACAGAAGGGCAGCAGTTTCTTCAGAGTAGCAGTCCAGCAGAGTGGCAGTCCTTTCAGCAGCACAGCAGTCCTTACTGGCAGAGTATCCACAGGCCCAGAAGTGTACTGAAGAGTTGGTGTCTGAGGTCCAATATTTATACCTGCTGCCCTTCCTCTGAAATGTGGGAAAAGCTTCTAGCGGTGTCGCTTTGAAGTCCCCATGAATTCTGCTTTCCATGCCCTGCCCCTAGACTAACTACAGGGGGTACGCAGCTCTTTGTGTGGAGGCAGGACATAGCCTATTCAAATGTAAGTAGGGCTGAGCCCAGCTCCACCCTCTCATACTACCACTGATGGCCCATCCGGGCACACCTAAGCTCTCTATTGTGTGTGGCTGTCTAGGAGGAATACACAAGGCCCAACTGTCAGCTACACCTAGGCTTATGACCCAGAGACAGGCTACTGGCACTAAATGGCTAAGGTAGGAAAATGGTAACTTTCCAAAAGTGGCAATTGTAACTTAAAATCCGACTTTACCATAAGGGAGGATTTGTCATTACAGTTCCAAAGATACCAAACATGAACTGGGTACCTGCTCCCTTTTGGAGATAACAGCTTATTTAATGTAATCAGTTAGCTTGAATGTTATCTTATGGGAGAGATAGGCCTTGCTGTATGAAAAACAACTTTGTCTTTTTCACAAGGACATGTAAAATGTACTGTACCCTGCTATCTGGGCTAATTTTTATGTATTGACAAAGAAGGTTTGGGCCTGGCAAAATGTTTATTTTGCCAGATTGAACTGGCAGTTTGACAACAGCAAACACAAGCTGCAATGGCAGGCCTGATATATTTAAAGGGGTTGCTTAAGTGGGTGGTACAATCAGTGCTGCAGGTCCACTTGTAGCATTTAATTTACAGTCCTGGGTAAATGTGGTACCCCTTTACTAGGGACGTATAAGTAAATTCAATATGCCAATTCGGGCTAAGGATTAGTTTCTTACCTTCAGTTCTCTCCAGTTCTCTCGTAGGGTAATCTCCATTGAAGTCATAAGTGTTTGGAATAGTTCCGCCCACGTGTGAAGGTTCCGGAGCACTTGTTGATAGAATATCTTAACTGTAGACGTTAGCCTTTCTTCAGGAAGGCCTGCAGAAACACACGGATAGATGAAAATCACTCCCCGGAAGGACACTGACCTCACCGTGGGATACGATGCTTTTATTAGAGAGCAGCATTTCTAACCGATTGATGAAAATCTCTCCCCCGATGGACATACTTTGCTTGTTGTGTGTCGATGGTGGCCCCTAAGTATTGCAGAGTCTGAACCGGTGTGGAGATGACTTAGTGACTCTGTTGAAGGACATTGCATGTCCAGATGAAGTGTTGTTGGGGTTTCTGAGAAGTTGACGCCTTGATTAACCATTTGACTAGATAAGGAGAGACGAATATTCGGTGCCTCCTGAGATGGGCAGCAACTACTGCCAAGCACTTCGAGAAGGTTCTGGGAGCAGACTTGAGGCCGAAAAGAAGGACCTGGTATTGGTAATGATCTTGATCCACTACAAACCTCAGGAGCTTCGATGTTTCTGGGCAAGAGGCACGTGGAAATAAGCATCCTGAAGGTCTATGGAGCAAAACCAACCCCTCCCTGCTGTAGTTGGGGATAGATTTGATGTAATGCCAGCATCCGAAACATCTTCTGCAGTAGATATTGACTTCCTCTTGAAGCGTATGCAGATGGTAGTTAGATGGTTTTGGTGATATGGTCAGAGGCGGTTTTGTGAATCTAAGAGCATAACCATTTTGAACAATATTCTGAACCTAGTTGTCTTTTGTGATTTTTTGCCAGTCTGACAGAAATGGAGTGATGCTTCCCGCTACCGGAGTGGGTAACGGTAGAGGGGGAAGTGAATACTCAAGGTTTGGTGCCAGTGGTGGTTTACCCCCTTGGGCGTGCTGCTGGGAAGAGCGCCCTGGGATTGTCATCGCTGTCGATATGGCTGCTGTTGTTGTGACTGTTGATGGATTTGTTTCCAATGAGGGGTTTGAACCCTCAGAGGGTAATACTGACATTGCTAAGGCCTGAAGGAGCGCCATTGATATTAAGGTCTTTCCAGGCCAACAGCTTTAAGGGTCTCCATTTCAGCTTTCATTCGAGCCATCTTGCCGTCAGTGTGGCTGCCAAAAAAGGTAGAACCTGAGAAAGAGAGATTTTAAATCCTTTGTTGTGACTCTGGTTTCAATGACTTAAGACGGAGCCAGGAATGCCATCTTAAGACGTTGCCATGGCAATACTCGTGTGCCACTAACAGAGAGGAGTCTGCTGCGGCGCTGATTATTTGATTAGAAACCATAAGCCCTTTGTTCACAATCTCTAGAAAATGTTCTCTTTTGTCAATAGGAAGGTCATCTGCGAGTTAATGGCTAGAGTCCCTGAGCTCTCTATCATCTCTACCCAGGAGGTCAGTTGCACTGGCTGCTTTCATAAAAGTGGAAGCCGTATTACAAACCTTGTGGCCCACTGAGTCCAGTTTTTTGCTCTCCTTGTCAGGAGGGAATGATGAAGCCGGTGTTGTAGTATGCTGTTTCTTGGCCACCAGAATGACCACGGAATCAGGAAGTGAATCCAATTGGAGACAAAGAGGATCCTGCTCAGGAGGTCTATATTTTTTTTTATGTAGCCTCAAAGTAGCTTGTTTAGCTTCGGCTCAGAGAAAGTTCCATTGCTGGCTCCAAAAGAAGAGGAACCAAGGGATGCAGAGGTCTTGAGGCAGACCACTGCTGTAGTGTTTCGAAGATAACAGATGTGGTAGGTGTGGGTACTGGCATCTGAATGTTAAGCTTGGCAGCCCCTCTAACCAGAACTTCATGAAACATGGTAGTATCATCCACTAGAGAGATGTGAGGTGGTGGAGAATCAATTAGTGTAGGAGAATATTGTCCAGTAGATGTAGACGAGGATGTTATGTGCCTAGATCGATGTCTGGTGGATGTTTGAGTTCTGGACTGTGATCTATGGCTGCGATGGTGAGAGTGCCTAGATGAATGCCTCAAATGACGTCTGTTAGGGAGTGACCTATGGCACGTTCTGGAGTGCGATCTAAGTCTTGAGGGTGTTGTAGGTGGCGTTGACGCTTGAAGAGGAGGAGATTGAACAGGCAGCAGCATTGGAGGCTGAGGTGGAGGAAGTGGAAGAGGTGGAGGAGGTGGTGGAGGAGGAGCCGGAGAATGTGAGAGTGCTATCAGACAGGAAGGAGAGTAGGCCTTCAAGTACTCTGAATCTGGTGAGGAATAGATTCTCATTCTTTTTTCCTCTTAGCTTGAGTACTCGGTGTTGAGATGGATTTTGACATCGTCTGCAGTCGATGGTTCGACGCCGACCTTCTCCTCGACAGTGATCTCCTTTGACGCCTGAACGCTGAACCACTCTTAGTAGTTGTTTGCTCTCTTCACCTTGAAGTTGACATGCTCATTAACGTCAATCTTGCAGAGTGCACCAAAGGCGCATTTCTACCTTGCCTCGCCATCGATCTGCGTATCTTTCTTGACAACGATACAGTCCTGGATGGCGAGCAAGTCCATGCTGTACCTGGTCTTGACGTCGACCTGAAAACATTTTGTTTTCTGGCTGGCGCTTTCTTTTTGGACCTTTCACAGTCCTCAGAGGCAGCTGTAAGAGCACTGATGGAGGACTGACCCTCTACTCGCTCTGAGGACTCACCTTGAGAGTGGACTTGCTGCCGGCACCGTTCTTCCGTGCAAGAAAAAAAGGCACATTTTCTCTCTGTCCGTCAGGGTACAGTCAGAAAACGTCTTGCAGTGTTGGCACTGCTAAGGAACATGTGTAGATGGAATGCACAGAATGCAGACATTGTGAGGATCTCATTTTGCCTTCTTACTCCCACAGGCAGGGCACTTGTCAAACAGAGAAGACATAATTCTGAAGAAAATGACTTTAAACTCTGTCAGAAAAGGCTGAAAACCTTGAGAAGATGATGAAAGACATCATGTGAAACAAAGAAAACTAAATTTCACTAGGGAATTTTTAGGGAAAAAAGCCTAAAAGGCTGAGCTCAACGCTCCAGGATCCTGTCACCAGGTGCTGGAAAAAGAACTGAGCCACTGCCACCTGCTAGGCGTGATGGGATACTGGTGGTATTTGAGTCCTTAAAGGAGCAGACACTGTCTTAAAGCTCACATAATGAATGGCAGGATATGGGACTACAATGTCCTTCTATCCTTCATATTCTACCTTTACAAAAAAGGGATTGTGAAAGAGATTTAAGCCGTTTATGAAACTTTCACAGACGGCACATTCTGTTCTTTCTTAAGTGTTTCTGCTGACCTTTCTGAAGAAAGGTGAATGTCTACACTTAAGAAGATATTCTATGAACAAGTGCTCTGGGACTCCTCCACATGGGTGGAACTATTCCAAATGCTTATGACTATCAATGAAGATCCCCTATGAGAGAAGTCAATGTTACCATGTTTTGAGGCATGAACACATGCACTTTAGCACTGGTCAGCAGTCATAAAATGCACAGAGTCCTGACGCCTGATAAAACAAGATAAGCAAAAAAGAAGGAGGAAGGCAAAACGATTGGGGGAAGGCCACCCTGAGGCTGACAGGTCTAACATTTTAAAAAGTGGGACATTTTGTGAATACTAAAGCAGAGTCCACAGGGGAGAAGCTGAGAAGCTGAGCATCCAGTAGAATGAAAAGGATGGTTCAAGTGCGGGCCACATAAGGGGCAGACAAATCAATGTAATGAAGAACAAAGACACAGCAGCCCAAAACGCCAGGGCAGGTTTTGCCACTCCTGATGCTGAGTAACCTATGGAATGAGGTGTGAAGCCACAATGGATGGACTCTATGGCTGAGGACTCAATAGACTGACTGGGTGGCGAAATAAACCCTCTAGATGAGGAAACTCTGTAACAGTCTGTCCAATTCACAATGCAAATAGTCAGCGTTATAACTCACACTCAGTAGCTCTGCACAAATATCTCATGCACTACTTTGACCTTCCCACTATATTACAAGGTAAGCATGTATTTACCATCCTTAACACCAGATTATAGTTGTTCGGTCAATATAGTGGTTGTGTCATGTGTTTCTCACATGGCCCATTGTCATTTTTCCTATGTTAGACTGATCATGTACATTCTAGGCCTTTGTGGTTTTGCACAAGTTACTAAATATCATGCTTGCTTTGTGCCACGTTGTATTTTCACACAGCTCCTGTAATCTTTGTAGTAAAAGCAGACATTGCATACATCTTGAAGTTTTCTATTCTTGGGTCAATTTTCCAGCTGTGCATGCTGACACTAACACTTTCCATGAATACACTGTCCCACAGGCGCCTGTTCCATACGGACCTTATGCACTTGTTGAAATTCCTCTTATTGTCTGGGAGCACCAGACTTGGTTTATTGGCGCCCTTCCCCATGTGCCTGGGCCAGTCCGAATGGGCCGGCATTAGCTGGATATAAGCCATTCCCTGATTTGGTCAATTTAAATCTTGTGCAAACACAATATTTTCTGGGTCTTATAAAGGAGCCTAACATAATTTATTGCACGCACATTGGTAGCTGGTCCAGCTAGAATTGGCCTGGAAGCACAAGCCCAGTTGCCTGCAGCACCTGTTATCAGTCATGTAATTGTTCATTTAGTTATGGGCAAAAGACTCACTAATCATGAGGAAATTCCATTTTAGATTGCCCAAGACATCAATCATCTTAAAGCTGTGTACAGAATTTTAACTATGTGCTTACCCACTGGGATGGTTCCCACTCTTAGAGACTGTAACACCTGGGGGACAATTTTTGACACAGTCTATACTATCTGTCATAGCACTCCCTTTATGTCCGTTTCACAAAATGTTCTTAAACACATACAGAATGACCATGGGGCAGGTCCTGTACTAGATTTGGGAATGAAGCTAAAGGAAAATGTTCTCGTTGTCTCTGAAATTATTCTTGCTAATGTCAAAGGTGAAGAAGCATCTCTCGCTATACACCAGCGACTTACTGCGGTGGTGGTAGGCGATCGTGAACATGAGTTGCCTATAATTATTGTTAAAGTATGTACATATTTGCAATGCAATATTTGGGACCCAGACCTTCAGTATCACCACGTGACAAACTTAGCACTGACAAGGATGCCAGACTAGCCCATGACTGATGGAATTGTTTGGGATAAGGTTCCTTTCGATATATTCGGCCCTACGGAAATCCTGCAGATACCATATGTGTTAAAATTTCTATGGGTGATGTAATAGTACCTGGGTTACATTCAGATGATTGGAATGTTGAATCCATAAATCTATGCGCTCTGAGCTAGAATATTATACTGTTTTTGGGTCGGAGGACATATACCTCAATTCTGCTAACTCTACTGATATGTTCTGTTATCACCATCAAGGACATCATTTTCTACACAGAGGCATCAGACACCGTTGGGATCTTGGATTTAAGATGCTAGGTACATTTTTATTCTGAAGAATTAGTGTGTCCTTTATTTGGGATATACCTCCTGCTATAACCCTCCATTTATAAGTTACCATTCTTTCTCTTTGCTGCCTCTACGCTGTTCGATTGCAAAGAGACTGACGCTGTGATGCTTGTTATTCTAACAAGATGATCCCTGAAAAGGGACGGTATACACATTAGAAATGCCCCACTGTGATACACATCATTATTCTAGAGATTTGATTAGTCGTGTTAGTATTATCCTTAGATGGAGGCTGGGCACTTTGCTTTTTGGCCCGGTCTCCCTCTCTTTGTCTGTTTTCTAATAGCCGACTACACGCGTCTCTGTCAGCCTATAATATGGCGTTATAGTTTCCGCTTTGATAAAGCCTGTATGTACATCAAATATATCTCATTGCAAAATATATTTTATTCACGTACTTTTACCTGCTTTTGAATACCTTTTTCGCTTTGATAGAGCCTGTATGTACATCAAATATATCTCATTGCGAAATATACTTTATTTTCGTACTTTTACCTGCTTTTGAATACTTTTATTTTTTGCCTGCCTCCAATATCTAATTATACGCGTTACCGCAAGGTTTTCGACTTGACAAACTCCTTTTCTGTTTGTATTTTAAATAACCTCTACAAGATGGCGGCCGAGCAAACTGCCATCCGGAATCAGTCCTTCTTCCCTCTCCTCGACACTTGCGCACACGCGTTTCCTCCGCCTACTTATAGTGGAATGGCTGGAGGTTTTTCTTTGCTGTGAGCAGGATTCTTCTGACGGGAGTACTCTCCATCTCGTGGTAAGTGCCCGTAGGCGATATGCCCTTCCCTTGATTGTTTTTCACAGCTTAGGGGCTTGTGTCGTTTTGATATGACCTTAAAAGCTTATGCTTGGAACTCCGTGTTTCTGGTTTTATCCATCTCTTCTCTGACTCAGGCATCGCTCGTAAGGATTTATCCTCCAATGTCTTGAGAGTTTCAGTAATGTAGCAAAATACAACAAGAATTCCTTTATTTGCAACGCAGCTTTCATGTGCTGGCTTGATATTGCGAGATAACACTTGTTATTTAGATACCGGGAGGCGTACATACATTTACTTAACTATCTCTTTAGAGAGCATGTGATTGCCGTATTTTTTATTAGAATGAGGTTGTAATTGATGTATGCCACTTTGGTTTGAGATACATACCTATATATTTTATTGGGAGGCGCACATATTTTCACTCAATTAACGATTTAGACAGTTTGCGACTGCCGTATATTACTTTAGAATGTGGTTATGATTAATGTATGCCACTTTGTTTTTAGATACACGCCCATATATTTTACTGTACCGCCTGGGATACAAGTAATACTAAAGTAAATCCTGATTATATTTAACCTAGTGCGGAGAAGTGTAAACTTCTCATTAAGGGACATGGAAGTTCTCCCCGTTACCTTTAACTTTAGGTTCAGAGACAGTACGTGAGTTCCTTAGGTATATGACTATTCACTGATCTGATTATCCTACGGTTTATACGGATACAAATTTAAGATAAACGTTCTGATTTCTGACAGTTAGGCTCGACTTACAAAACAGTATTATCTGACACCTCACCCACCAAATAAACCCTAATGAGGCACTCTGGGCTAATTCTTTCAGAATGTTTTCTTCAATTAAAGCCTGCTCACGAATAGGTGGCACGGCGCAGAAACTGTGAGTTTCAGCTATGACGGGATTTCCTAATATTACTCTCTCATTTCTTCAGACCCATGTTGAATGGGATTATTCACAGGCTTGCCTGGATATTGGCGGATCTGTTGTCAAGCAAACAACTGGTGAGTGATATGTTTGTGTTTTGGCACAACCATGCTCACTCTGTTTTTTCTCTGGCATTACGATATAGGTTATGTGCACCTATTGTACCGCTCACCGTGGGTGTCCGCTCTTTTCAAATATTCTCCTTTGTGCCCCTGAAGTATGTGCACACCCCCTTTGTTACTCTGTCATCTTACTCTTTCTGATATACTTAACTCCATTATCGTGGGTCTCCTCTACCTCCTTTTTTCCTTTCCTCACGTTCACATCTTTAGCATCTCATCAGATTTTGTTTCACTTGGAGGATCTTTTCGGTGGTCTTCTCACTTGCCCTTAAAACCCCTCCTTTTTCTTCTTCTTTATAAATCTTGCTGTTCTGATGGTCGCTCTTCAAGCAACAACGACTTTTGGACAAAAAATACTGAATGTCTTCTGAGTGTATATTTCTTTATTGTTGTTATTGTAGCCCTGAGCAAGTCAATGGGTGATTCACCCAAGACGAAACACGTGTTGGCTACATCGGTTACGCCTATATGTTGAATTGAACCATCTGTGAAATACCTATGGCTTCTGAATGTGATGACAACCAGAAAATAAAGAACAACACTGAAATACAGACTCTGGATTAATACTCTTTGGACTGACTCTTTGATGAAATGATCTTGCCCTTTGCTTGGGAACAGGATCTAGTTTTACAATGGGATAATTGTCCGACTCCCCCATAGGGAGTTCTAAAACGCATAAAGATATATTTACGTATTTCACAGGATAGGACACTTTAGGCCCCACCTCCTATTATTTCAAATTCATCCGTACCTTACCAAAAAAGTATATGTTTATACAGACCAAGCTCATATAAATAGCTTCGTTTGTCACCCAGTGAGTCCTTAAAGGCTGTGGTTACTGGAAAAACACCATAGATTTGAAATTGATTTGGGAAACGAAACCTTGGCAGATTCAGGGAACGGAAGCCTTATTTCAAGCCTGCTTAATTACAAAACAAATGATCTTCTTGAATGACACCGTCAGCAGACAACATGTCTGGGATTGTCAAACATGAAAGAAATGAACACCACAAATATTCCCTCCATTGCTCGCTTTGATAATTGGTTAAGTTTAACACATTATACTGAAGAACAACTTAATAGCATGTGCAGTATGGTACAATTAATTCCACAATTTCAGGTCCTAACGGTGGTTATCATGGCCCATAGACACTAATGGTTGTCATGCTTGTTTTCCTAATTCCACACCTGGATTCAAATCAAGCAGATCCGATCGCCGATATTCTCATTCACAACATTCTGGAATTGTTACCACCTATTCAGTGAGAAAATTATGTCAACAATGGTTGAAACATTCCACACTGTCTGAAATGAAACAACATTTTTCTCTCCTGTCTGAAGACATGGATTTACCAAAGGCGATGATGGACGGAGCGTTTGAACAAATCAAACACTCACCCCCAGTCAACTGATCTGGGTTTAATCCATCATCATTCTTTAGCTCACTCCACCACCCCAGTTCAGACATGACCATTAGCAAATCAGTCTGAACCTGTGCCTCATGGGAACAGTCCAGCTCGAACTGCCAAGCCATGTATTCCCTGGACCGGGTACAAGCATCCTGGGACCGGTTTCGGGTTCATACCCTCATCAGCCAGTGGCAAAGTGAGCAAGGGACCCACGTCTGGGCATACCCTGCCAACTTAGGGCGAACAAAGCGATACCAAAGGGGATGATGGACGGAGAGTTCGAACAAATCAAACACTCACCCCCAGTCAACTGATCTGGGTTTAATCCATCATTATTCTTTAGCTCATTCCACCACCCCAGTTCAGACATGGCCATATGCAAATCAGTCTGACCCTGTGCCTCATGGGAACAGTCCAGTCTGAACTGCCAAGCTCCCGGACCTATGAATTTGTGGAATCCTCCACAGCACCACAATTTGACTATTTTTTAAAATTGACTACTAATTTCCTAGATAAATTCCTTCCTAATATAATTTTACAAGTTGTGCTTTGATTTTGTTTATCTTCTGCTTATACTCCTTTTTTTTTTTAGTGCTTTATCGTCCTATTATTCTGACCAAAGGGAGAATGTTGTGTGTTTCTCGCATGGCCCTTTGTTATTTTCTCTATGTTAGCCAAATCATGCACATTGTAGGCCGTTTTGGTTTTGCACACATTACTAAATATCATTCTTGCTTTCTGCCACGTTGCATTTTCACACAAAACCAGCACTTTTTCGCATTTTATTCTTTTCCTGGAATTTAGTCTGAGCAAGGTCAAACAACGTTGCCCTTCTTTGGTCAGATGCTTGCTTCTAGACATAATAGGAGAATGCAGCTGCTGTTTTGAATACACATATCTTGTCATATAACCAGGGATAGGGGTTCTGGAAAACAACAGTCTCACCGTGCAAAGGTCCTGATACAAGGGAGTTGTGTCAGCCGAGATGTAGAACATTCACCTATGTATGCTAAGGTACAGGGTCCACCACCGAACCCAGAGATCTATCATCTATAACCACTTAGCTTTAGTAGTGGGGGAGGGTTTAGGTAGATCTGTCAGTTAACATGACACGGCTCTTTATTGCATATGGTTTATTAAGGTAAACATCCTTTACAATGACTACGTTGCATCTTATTTTGGACAAGTACAAGTGACAGAGCGATAGGGTGTATCCTGTTACCACGATTCCTGAGAGGGTCGGGAGTGTTGTGTTCTGGTGTGCCAAATCACTTGTCTTTCTGGAAAGGTTAGGAGGGCAAGTGAGGCACTAAAGCTAATCGGACTCGGGCTCATAGATACTGAGTTGGTATGGAGACTCAGTACCATACTTACTGATGTTCTATGGTCCCAAGCATAGTTCTGTCCCATGGCAGAATCCCTGCAACAATTGTGATCTTTTTGTTATGCTTAAAGCTATGAATTCTTATTTTCTAGAGTGGGAGGCCCCATACATCCCATCTTAATAACATATTACAACCCCCATTTTCTACATTACTTATTTTATGAGTTGCATTTGAGATATGCACAAGCTGATCTGACCTCTACATGGTCTGTGCAGTTCGGCAGTCCCTTTTGCACAAGTCATTCAAGCAGCTGACACTGCATCCTGAATTATGACCTGACGAAGAGGAATTTAACAAATCATTAAAATATTTTGGAGTTTTTCTAAAAATAAATTAGAAAAAATCTATCTGCACCTAAGAAGTGGGCAAGTAAAGAACAAATAAAGAATTACTAGCAGTCAAGTCAAGAAATACTTTATTCGGTTCATAACAAAAACCATAAAAGTATAGTACATAGTACATCGAAGTCAAGACCGCTATTAAAATATAACAAAACGATTGTACGAATTTTTGCAAACCATACAATACAGTTACATATATATATATATATAAAAGACGTACATTTTAAATATCATTAAAAAAAAAAAAAAGAAACAAAGCACTCGGTCATAATTCATGAATTTCCCACTATGTACACTATAGCCAATTAATCTTTTTCCTCAGTCTCATTGCTATTGCCAAAAAAAGTGCTATATTAAAGATCTCCCAGGTATTTCCCAACAGCTGTAGGTACAAAAGAGCAGGTTTAACTTGTCTAAAGCCCTTATCTTTAATAAGAGGAATAATGAACTTTTTACGAATGGGGCACAAATGTTTACAAAATAAAATAAAATGCACAGTGTCTTTAATAGAGAATCTATCACAAGAACAAATCTCCAGATCCATCTCCTTCGTCCACCCTGGGCGGTAAGCAGAAGGTGGAATTTGTTCAATCTAAACTTAGTCAATAAGTAACGATGATTCATATTATTGATGATTCCCAGGTAGGGTTCTATGCCACTGGAGGTAATTGGTGAGCCCTTACTGTTGGTTTACATAATTCCTTTTCTTCTCTTGCTAGATATACCAACTGCTTGTATGTATCTTTCACCCATTTCACATCCCCCTTTAGTAAATTATTTGGGTGATCAAACAATTCTGGACGACCCATTTCTATTGTTAGTTTTTTAACATAGTTCAACCAGGGGATGGAATTACCATACTCAAGGGCTAAACAATCCCTGAGAATCTCATGATTCAGCTCTAATTCAGGGTTTAACCATATTGAGATCCATTTCAATAGCGGGGCTAAGGCTATGCGGTCTACTAGATATTCTACCCCGCACTCTTGGTTAACAATGTATCCAGGTATTGACTGGGGAACGGATAAGATAGATTTCAAGAACTTATCCTCTGCCACCTGCAACGCCTTTACATTTTTGAACCCCCACAGATCAGCTCCGTACATAGCTATTGAGGTTCATTTGGCGTCATAAGTTTTCAACACAGCCTGTAAGGGCTTCACCCCTAATTTACGGGTGAAGTCCAAGACAGCCAAGATAGACCTAGCAAAGGCATTACGTTTGGCAACTAGTTGGGGCAGCCAGGTGGACTTATCGTCAAAAATAACCCCCAGATATGGAAATCTTGTAACCCTAGATAAAACGTACCCTTCAGAGTGCATAGTCTTGAATCTTTTGGGCTTGCTGCCCACGATCATTACATGAGATTTTGAAAAGTTCACACTTAAATCCAGCGCTTTCATAAAATTGGCAAATAGGTTTAAAAGACATTGCAGCCCCACTGCTGTGCGTGCTATTAAAGCGGCATCGTCCGCATATAACAATGCCGGAATGGAATACTTGCCAGCCCTTGGAATATCTTTGCACGCCTCCGTTAAAACAGCACCCAGGTCATTAATATAGAGGGTAAAAAGTAGGGGGGCTAAAATAAAATACACCCCTGCCTAACCCCGTTAGTGATCCTAATCTTGCCCGTACAGTTACCTAAGCGGTCATATCTAACTGTGGCTGTAAGGTCCCTGTGTAAATAAGCAAGAAAATACACAATATTTTTATCAATACCAAACTTAAGGAGCAATCCCCAAAGTTTGGACCTATTCACTCGGTCGAAGGTCGAGGAAAGGTCCATAAAGGCTAAATATAGCGTACCCCTTTTGGCAATGGTGTATTTTCCAATTAATAGCTGAAGGTTGAGGCTTTGATCTATAGTGCCTCGTCCCTTCCTAAACCCATATTGCAGGCATGAAAGGGTATCTGTATCCTCCAACCAAGCTGTTATTTTGCCTAGAACCACTCGCCCTAGCACCTTCACCGCAGAGTCAATGAGAGAGATAGGGCGATAACAACTGGGATCCCCTCTATTGCCTTTCTTAAAAATGGGTACGATGACAGATTCAGACCAGGTGTCCGGAATACCTGCAGTACATACCCTGTTAAAAACATTTGTTAAGACTGTGGACCAGGTCTTGAAATCTGATTTAAAGAGGTCTGCTGGAACGCCATCGGGAGCCGGAGCCTTATTGCTCGTCATCTTCCCGATAGCGTCTGCCACCTCAATCTTAGTGACCGTTAAAGGATAGGGATCAAAAATAGGGGTAGGCATATTCACCTCCCCACAGTTTTCCCCTTCATAGACTGACTTAAAATGGGAGCACCACAACTGTTCCTGAATACCACAGTCTAATTGGTCATTACAAGGGTCATGGAAAAAGGGTTTGTTTACGACAGCCCAGAATTTGGCGCTGTTCCTGAGCACATCCACGGAGGTTAATTCTTCCCAGGCATCCTCCCGAATCTCCCGTCTTCTGGTTTCCAGAGCTTTATTATAACTTTTCCTTAATAAGGCCACAGTAGCTCTATTCACTGGCTTACAATTCAGGGCGGCCTTCAGCTTTTTATTGGCTGACGAACAATTTCGGTCAAACCACCCCATCTCAGCAGGATCCTTAGCTTTCCCTGTACGTCAAAGGTCTGCTGAGACCTGGGTACAAATTATTGAAAAAGCCTCTAAAACCTCCTCATTCACTGCTTCCAAATTCACACACGTGTCCAGCTCAGATCCCACCTTCCTTATTAAGTTGGTATGAAAGGCTCCCGGTATGACTCTACTCCATCTAATCCTACGGGCCTGATCTATTGGACGAATATCAGATTTGTCCGTTCTATTTTGAGCTATCACAGGCTTTATGATCAGGTCCGAAACACTGAGGGCCACTGGGTTATGGTCGCTGAGATGTGACCAAACCGGCGAATATCCATGAATCCTATCCCCCAGTGCTAAGCTAATAAAGATATAGTCAATAACTGAGTGACTGCCATTCCCTTTAAAGGTGGGTATCTCCTCATCCAACGTGGATGGAAGCATCAGACCATTATCACCCAAAATTATTTCAAGGAGATCTCCCTGTGCAGAATGTTCAAAATGGGTCTCCCCTTGCTCTGCTGGACCTAATAGATCTAATGACAAACATTTATCCGGACAGCCATGGATATTGAAATCTCCCATAACTATAATAAAACATTGATTTTTATTGACCTCCTTGTAATCTGCCCAAAAAAGATTTAACATGGCCAGGTGATCAGTCGTGGTGACTCTGTCGTATGAGTTATAAAAGTTAATAATTAGGACATCTCCCACCCCACTCAGAGAAATTTGTACTGCTAGGCAGTTTCGTGATCCCGTATCTAGTTGGATATGGGTACTGGGAATGGTAGCTGAAATTAGAGTAACCAGGCCACCCTTCGCCCTCCCCATATTAGATGGAACCGCCGGAATAAAATAACTCGAGTAACCATACAAACTCAGGATATTCCCTGTATCCCAGGTTTCTTGTAGTCCTATAATATCACCCACACCAATAAGTTCTCTCCATACTGGGTCATCTATTTTATTTTTGAGACCAGCAAAATTCCAAGTTACCAACTTTATGGATGTACCCCTAGACCCTTGATCACGCCCATCTACAAGGGGGGCGTTTCTTACCAGTGTAGCTGCACTGGGAACTCTAACCGGGGTGACAGGGATAATAGTATCTTCTTGGATCCCTAGTCACTCGTTTTCTACCAGATTAGAAAAGGTATCAAATCTATTGAAGACTGGAACAGTGAATTCATAAGGACCTCTCCCTTTAAATAGATCACTACACACTGGCCTGATGTTATGTGGGGGATAAAAGAACCCCAAAGGGAGTATGTTTACATACTCATTTTGAATTCTGACTGACCCAGCCTGCCTCAATATGTCATCAACCAGCCTGGGGGATCTAAAGCTTATGACGTCACAGTTGCCTTCTAAGCTTTTCTTGATCTTACCCACCCACGGCACCCTTCTAATCATCATGAAATTGTTATCCAAATGTTGTCCCAAAACTGTTTTATTGGACAGGTAGTGGAGGGCCTTATTTTTTAGTGAGGTCCAATGTTAATGTTGGCCGCCCTCAATTTTGGGAACATTAGCAAGGATTATTGTATAAGGACATGCCTCTACTGGTAGATGTAATGACAATTCTCTCTTGGGGGGCTGTGTCGGTGGACTTAGTCTCCCCACTGGGCCCCGAGGACCCTGTTTCTCTCCCTGAGTGGCTCCAGTGACTTTTGGCACTAAGGATGGAATGCTTAGTCCTACGCCCTGGGGAGTCGCTAGGGTACCGGTTGTTGGAGTGGGGTGATTATAGAGTCCAACAAGTTATTAACTGAGGCTGTAACTACACTTAGTGAGTGAGCTGATGATGTACTTGGCCCCGTCTTTGAACCCTTAGTGTCAAGATGTTTTTCAATTACATTAAGTCGGCCCTCTATTCGTTCCAACTTAGCCATTAAAGGCGAGGTAAATGACCTAAGACGTGCATCCAAAATCTTAACAAAATCTGAAATAATTCCCCCACTGCTGTTCTCAGTATCTAAATCAATACAATAATTTCTTCCCTCCCCCCTGTCCTCATTGTCTAGGTGGGGGACATTAACTCCATTTCGATCCAACCCAGATGCGGAGTTGCTATCTCTCGGCTGTTTTGCCTGTTGCCGGCTACCATATGGGGTGTTCTTAGCCTTCCTTTTCCCAGGGACGGTTTTACTACGATTGGTTGTCATGTCTGGTCTAGCCCTCAACTTCCTGGTGCATATAGCCACGGGGAAAGGGGCTACACTAGTTACAGGTAGGGGGGCGGGAGAAATCGTAAGACTATCTGCTGCTACTGACCCATTTGAAATCATGTAGGGTGCGAGCAGTCCAATGAAGCATCAATGGGGGCAGGTTCCACTACAGGTAAGGACGGAGAAACTGTTTGCCTAATTGGATACAAGGACAATCTCCGCTCAACTAAATCGATTTCCTTTGCAACTGCCGTTTCTACCTGTTTCAGATAACCATCAAGAGTCCCCATACCCACCGCCCTCATACCTGTTTTGGTGTTCACTTTAGCCATACTAATGGGTTGATTGTTATAAGTTACACCTTCCCCTTCAGGGCCAAAATCAGGTTCTGATTCACAAAATGAAATGTCCCGCACCACACTTACAATTCGAATGGCCGATATGTATCCACAAGTAGGAAAGGGATTGTCCCAACCCAGCCTCCTCAGGCCTCTGAGGGCCTAAGAGGGCCCGCCCTTTGCCCGGGCTTAGCCCGGCGACGCCCGCGCGCGTCCCGCGACGCGGAGGAAGCCTGATTGTATTTAGCGCCTCCGGGCGCGGAAGTGGCTGTGTGTGGGGGTGGGAAACAAGCCAGGGATTCTGGGTGTTGTAGTCCTGCTCCCCCTACTCAGCGACCGCTAGATGTTCTGACAGCGGTGGCGGGGGGGAGCCGCAACCCAGGCAACAAGCACTCGCAGCGCGGGTCCAAGCGACAGCCTGACGGTCTCAAAACGAGTCCCAGGTAAGGGCAAAGGCAGCTTCGAATTGACAGAAGGCTCCTGCTCCACCGAGGAAGCCTGATTGTATTTAGCGCCTCCGGGCGCGGAAGTGGCTGTGTGTGGGGGTGGGAAACAAGCCGGGGATTCAGGGTGTTGTAGTCCTGCTCCCCCTACTCAGCGACCGCTAGATGTTCTGACAGCGGTGGCGGGGGGGAGCCGCAACCCAGGTAACAAGCGCTCGCAGCGCGGGTCCAAGCGACAGCCTGGCGGTCCCAAAACGAGTCCCAGGTAAGGGCAAAGGCAGCTTCAAATCGACAGAAGGCTCCCTAGCAATCTTTTACAGGAA
This sequence comes from Triturus cristatus, assembly GCF_964204655.1. Taxonomy (NCBI): domain Eukaryota; kingdom Metazoa; phylum Chordata; class Amphibia; order Caudata; family Salamandridae; genus Triturus; species Triturus cristatus. The sequence continues at coordinate 386,661,830 of NC_140594.1, forward strand.
GACTCATCAAATCTGTGAGCACTGTCCCAACTTACATACAAATAATCTGACTTAATTCACTAGAACAGTGTTCTCCGAGCCGATTTTTGGAACTGTACACATTGAGCAGTTAGGAAAGCAAAAACATGAAGCACATTTTTTTGTAATTCTGAAGTGTGATGGAAACAAAGATTTTCATAGGATCAAAACAAATCAGACACTTTACTTGGTGTTGTACAAAGGATAAATATTCACTGAACCCCGATTTCCACACATTATCCTTTGTGTGCAATATAGTTTTATCAGTGAACTTTATGTCTGTGCAAACTTAGTGGCCATTTCAATGGAAAATGTGCTGTCTGTAAATGACAGTGTACTACCACACAATGCTGCTGCAGGGACCCATAAAACACAGTGCAGCAGGTAGCAAGTTAAAAACAGATGGATAAAACCGATAAATACAAGCAGTTTCATACAGGCAACAGTCCCACAATCCGTAAAATACAAGGCACAAATTAGAAAGGGGGAAATCTCAGCAGGGTTGAAGCAACATTCAGCATGTATACAGAAAGAAAAAGTGTACTTTTAAGCATAATTTCTTCGACACTTTGAGAATGAGCATATGGATAATCCATGCATCCAGATAACCATTACCTCTCTCGGGTCCGAACGTAAAGTGCGTAGTACATGAACAAAGTGACGAAAATCTAAAAGTTTACATGCTGGCCTAATCCATTGTTTCCGTGGTCTGTCATAAGTAGGACAAAAAAAGCAAAAAGATGTAGAGATTCATCTGCTAATTTGCATGAACGACACAAGTTGGAACAACAGTGCTGCGCATGCCATCTTATACAGAAGCTATTTAACAGCAGAACACCATACCTCCATTTTAAAAAAAAGTTGCAAAGGGATGAGGCCTGGAAGAATAAATCATAACCGGGAGTAAGCTTAATGTTTAGAAAATAGTCAGTTCCACTAGCTGCTTTGCCATATTTCAGTTCCCTCATCCACAGGTGCTCCTTTAGTCGTTCTTTAACCAGGGAGCGAAGAACTTGTTTTGCTATAACAGGGCAGAATGAAGGCAGGATGATCTCATACAACATGGCCTTGATGAACAAGTTACTTACCTTCGGTAACGCATTATGTAGTAGAGACTCCATCTAGCTGCAGATTCCTTACCTTTGAATTTCCCATGCATCAGGCTGGATCCGGAAACTTTTGTTGAGCAATAACCCTTACGCACGACGTCGGGTGGCTCCATTCGGCTCCGCGTAAGGTCGTCGGTGTCGGTAGTGTCAGTTATGGCATCGCAGTGCCTATATAGGCGCCACCCAGGCACGCGGACGTCAGTACTTTTCGTATTTTCCACGCCAGAAGCGCAGAGCCTTGAAGTAACTGACGTAGTCCTACTACATCAGTCCGCAAAGTGGGGAGGCATGGGTGGGGCTGTAAGGAATCTGCAGCTAGATAAAGTCTCTACCAGATAATGCGTTACCGAAGGTAAGTAACTTGGTTCATCTGATAGAGACTTCTAGCTGCAGATTCCTTACCTTTGAATCAGATACCCGATTCATACCATCCCGGTGGTGGGTTGCGGACTCATGATCTAGACTAAGAAGCCTTGCAGGACTGAACGGGCAAAGTGCCTGTCCCTACGCCCTTGACCATCAAGGTTATAATGTTTTGCGAATGTGTGCAATGATGCCCACGTTGCCGCCTGACAGATGTCTTGAACTGGGACACCCCGAGACAAGGCCGTAGTCGCAGCCTTTCCCCTGGTGGAGTGGGCCCTTAATCCCTCAGGGGGCTGCTTCTTCGCCAAGGTGTACCAAATTTTAATGCAGAGAACAACCCAGTGAGAGATGGTCCTTTTCTGCACTGCCTTTCCCTTCTTCGCTCCCACATACCCCACAAAGAGTTGGTCATCCACCCGGAACTCTTTTGTGCGGTCAAGGTAGAATGACAATGCTCTTTTTGGGCACAGCCGCTGGAGACGCTCCTCTTCCTTAGAGGGATGTGGGGGAGCGAAGAAGGTGGGCAAAGTGACGAACTGACCCAGATGGAATGGGGTCACAAACTTTGGCAAAAAAGATGCCCTGTCCGGAAAGGATATAAGATAAGGAGGCAAGCTGGATAATTCCTGCAACTCACTCACCCTCCCGGCTGATGTAATCACCACCAAGAAGGCTGTTTTGATGGTTAACAGCCAGAGGGGACAATTGTGCAAAGGCTTGAAGGGAGGGCACATCAGGTAAGTGAGGGTCACATTAAGGTGGCATAACAAAGGGGGTAGGTGGAAATAAATGGCCCTACCCTTTCAGAAATCTATTTACAATAGGAGATTTAAAGAGAGAAGGTTGGTCTGGCAGCCGCTAAAAAGTAGACAGAGCAGAGAGGTAACCTTTGAGAGTACCCAAAGCAGAACCCTGCTGGGCAAGAGTTAGAATGAATAAAAGGACAGTAGAAAGAGAAGCAGAAAGAGGGTCAATGGACCTTTCTGTACAGTATAATACAAATTTCTGCCAATGGCAGGTGTATACCGTCTTAGTGGAGGGCCGCCTGGCTGCCAGAATAACATTACAGACTTTGGGAGGATGGTCAAAAGCTATCAACTGTCGCTGCTCAATCTCCATGCATGGAGGCGCAGAGTAGACAGGTTCGAGTGGAGAACCTTCCCCTGCTGCTGCGACAGAAGATCCTCCCGAAGGGGCAGCCTGATCAGAGGATCGACACTCATGCTCAAAAGCTCTGGATGAAAACTCACTCAACAGAGAAGTACTACAACCATTAAAACTCCTTGTACGAAACAGACAAGAGCGAAGGGATAAGATTATCCTTCACTATCAATAATACAGAGTAGTTAAAAGAGGATGGGGTACGAGGGAAAAGACAACCCTTGTCTTAATACTGCCCTCACACACTTTGCAGTTTCATGCTTCATCATAGGGCCGCATCTGACGTCCAGGTGCAGACCAACACACTGGACGGAGCGCAGGGTTTTTAGAATGTATGAAGATTAGTGTTGAGGGTACAGAAAAAGTGGCATAACCAACAGACCACCAAGAAACCATAAAAAATGTGGAAAGTATAAAGGAAAAAGTATTCCCTAAAGAAGGGACCAAAAGTGCAGACACACACAATTAAAACTACCTAAGAGGGAACTGCCATCACTCTTTATTCATGTAACCCCTTGGTAGGATTAAAAATCAAAGATTGGGATAATATGGGGAGGTAAAGACCTCTGTATCCCTGCTGCGTATACCAACATGTTTCTGCCAATTTTTCAAGCCCACCTGGGTCGTTCTGGCATTCGTCAGGGTGTTGGTCCCACGTTATCTGGTCTTCACCCCTATTTGGAGTTTTTACCTTGTTTCATCAAGCCGGACAGTGCCGCTACAATCATGTACTCTGGGAAATTTCCGAGAGAGAACAAATTTAAGGGTTTATTAGCAATTCTCCAAACCCGGGACCATTGTGGGACCGTGGTCTTGTAGTCACACTTACTCCAAAGACTCACGCAACTTCAGTTCCTCACGCTGGTCCACCGCCATCCTCTTCTAACTACTCTGTATTATTGATAGTGAAGGATAATATTATCCCTTTGCACTTGTCTGTTTCGTACAAGGAGTTGTAATGGTTGTAGTACTTCTCTGTTGAGTGAGTTTTCATTGATGATAGGGGAGTCAGAGAAGGCTTTTTTTCCCCTAGTCTCTCCTTTTTATGATATTGTTCAAAAGCTCTGGATAACAGACTCTCCTTGCCCACTCCGGTGCCACAAGAATGACTTTGGGCCCGGTCGCTCCTGATCTTCTTCAGAACCCTGGGCAGGAGTGGTATGGGCGGAAAGGCGTACAACAGGCCTGCGCTCCACTCACGATGAAACGCGTCGTTGAGCGATAGCCGCCTTGGAAACTCCAGGGCACAGTACTGCTGACATTGCGCGTTCTCTTCAGAGGCGACCACATCTAACCAATGTTCTCCCCACTGCTGAAAGAGACATTGCACCACCTCCGACTGGAGACGCCATTTGTGATCCTGAAGGCATCGACGACTGAGATCGTCCCCTGGCGTTCAGAGAACATGCCAGCTGTTGAGATATGCCCTGCTGTTCCAGGCATGACCATAGATGCAGGATCTCTCGAAAAAGGGTCCACGACCCCACCCGCCCTGCTTGTTGCAGTACCACATGGCGGTGGTGTTGTCTGTGAACGCCTGCACCAGCTTCCCCTCAACAGAGGGAAGAAATGCTTTCAATGCTAACCGAATCGCTCGGAGCTCCAACAAGTTTATGTGGAGTCCCGTCTCCGCCGATCAGTGACTCCTGGTCTCCACTTCTCCCATGTGGCCGCCCCATCACAGAAGTGACGCATCCGTCACAACTGTGAAATCTGGTTGGGGAAGGGAGAGAGGTCTGCCGCTGACCCAATCTCGGTGTGTTAACCACCACTGCAGATCCTTCGCAGTTCCTTCTGAGATATGAACCACCGCGGTGAGATTTCACTGAAGCCGTGCCCATTGGAACTTCATGTCCCACTGCAGAGCCTGCATACGCAACCTGGCGTGTCTTACCAACAGGATGCAGGAGGCCAGGAGACACAACAGCCTCAGTGTCAACCTAATTGAAATCCAGGATAGAGGCTGAAATATCGGAATCATAACCTGAACATCCTGGACTCACTGCTCGGGAGGATAAGCCAGAAACTGCACTGTGTCCAGAATAGCTCCGATGAAAGGGAGTGTCTGAGAAGGAGTCAAGTGTGACTTCGGCACATTTATAGAGAACCCCAGCGAAAGCAGGAGGTTCCCCGTAGTCTGAAGGTGGGAGACGCCGGCCTGTGGCGAGGACACCTTCAACAGCCAGTTGTCGAGGTAGGGGAATACTGACACCCCTAACCTGCGCAGATGAGCTACAACCACCGCCATCACCTTGGCGAACATCCGAGCGGCACTGGTAAGACCGAAAGGGAGCATGGTAAACTGAAAGTACTTGCGGCCTGCCTTGAACAGCAGGTAACGCCTGTGGCAGGGCAGGATGGGAATGTGAAAATACACATCCTGTCGGTCCAATGTCACCATCCAGTCTCCTAGGTCTAGGGCAGACAAGACCTGAGCCAAAGTAAGCATTTTGAATTTCTCCTTTTTGATGAAGAGATTGACGGTCCGAAGATCCAAAATGAGCCGTAGCCCCTTGTTCTTCTTCGGAATCAGAAAGTGGCGGGAATAACAGCCACTGCCTACTTCTGAAGCTGGGACCCTTTCTACAGCTCCTTTGGCCAAAAGAGCTGTAACTTCCTCTATGAGCAAATTCAAATGATCCTCCGCCAGCCATTCCTGACTTGGTGGAATAGGAGGAGGAAAAGAAAGGAAATGAAGAGAATAGCCCTCCTGGATGATCTGCAAGACCCACTTGTCGGTTGTTATAGATCTCCAGTGGGGAAGATATTGACGAATTCTCCCACCCACTGGAGTAGTGTGGTCCTGCAGAATCAGCCTAGGAGTGCTTGGAGGCTGCGGCTGCTGGGGGCAGTGTGGTAGATGACTTCTGGCTTCCATTCCGAGGACGGAATGTACCACGTCCACGCACGGCTTGGGTAGTCTGAGCAGGATGGTGGCTAGGATAGGGCTGACGTGGCTGGAAACGCCTTCCATTGCCACAAAAGGGGTTAAAGTTAGACTAGCCACGAGGAGTGGAGGAGAGGCTCAAGGATCTGACCGTAGCTCGAAAGTCCTTGAACTTGACCAGGGCCGAGTCTGCCTTTTCCCCCAAAAGGGGGGGGGGGGGGGGGGTTTCATCAAAGCCATCAAAGGGCATGTCCATCAGAATGGCTTAGACATCCCCATAGAAGCCAGTTGTACGAAGCCAGGCGTGGTGTCTCAAGGCCACGGTCGTTGAAATCGACCTGCCCAGAGAATCGGTCGTATCTAATCCACAGCGTATGGTGAATTTGCTGCATCCCTCCCATCCTTGACAGCTTAGAAGAGCGCAGCCCGGGCCTTGTGGCAGTACCTTTGCTACCGTACCCCAAAGAGAGTGGGAGAAACGGCCAAATAAGAACACGGTATTCACGGACTGCAATGCCAGACTGGAGAAAGAAAACATCTTCTTTCCAAATGAGTCCAGTCTCTTGGATTCCCTATCCGGAGGGCTGGAAGGGAATGTGCCTTGGGACGTAGAGACCTGCACCACCAAACTTTCTGGGGTGGGGTGGGTTGTTAGCTGAGAAACTTTGGGTCAGCCGGAGCCGGGCAATAACAGAGTGCAGTCATCCTGTTCACAGGAGCCCCTGTGCTAGGCTTGGGCATGTTCCTAGAAGGACGACCGTAAGTGCCTCATTGAAGGGCAATAGGGGTTCAAAAGTGGATGCCCCAGGCTGAAGCACTTCGGTCAGGAGATTAGTCCTGACCTGCACTAAGGGCAGCTCCAGACCTAGGACCTCAGCTGCCCTCTTAACCACCATGGCATAGGACGCCCCCTCCTCATGCCAGTGTCTGGGAATGTATCCAGACCACTGGCTTCCCATGTTCCCCATACGAGTCCATTGTCTCCTCAGAGACATCCTGGTTCTCAAGACTCCTCCCATTCCTCTCCTGAGCCCAGCACGTCCATAAAGTGCTCTGGCAACAACAAAGAACTCTTGGGTTCTGTTGACGTCGGAATCGGCGTTGCTCTACGCCGTTCTGGATCCGTGTCATTGGGGATGAGGATGGGGCTTGCACCACCGATGGGCATCGGTGACGTCACAGGCACCGCCTTCGGATTTGACGCCGGGGAAGGTCGTGTTGGCATGACCGTATCTGATCCCTGAGGCCCAACCGGCGCCGGAGCCGACGGTGTCGAACCGAATGGGGCCCCATCCGAACCCACGGGTCTCGAGGGCTCACCGAAGGGGTCGTTCCGCTCAAATAAATGCTGCATGGCCTCGTATAACTCTTTCATTTGAGTGGGAGTCGCTCCGGCTCCTGGAAAGGGGGGAAGGCACGTAGTGGACTCAGGCTCCGGCTCTGCAGAACTGTGCCTAGAGCATCAGTGCTCCTTACCTTTCTCAACGACGAACGTCAGTTGAGGCGCAGTCGAAGTCTGCTTGGCCTTCTTCTTCTTGTGCCTCTTCTCCAAGTGTCCAGAAGACCTCGAATGAGAGGAAGAGGACTTAGTGCTCCGTAAGCGGTCCCGCGACCTCCTCTTCTTCGAACCGGACCGTGACCTCTTCAGGAGTCTCGCTTGATGGTGTCGACTGCCGGGCCGCAAGCAACTTCATCACTCGCTCCCTCAAAGTCTTAAGGGCCATCGCCCGACAGTCTGAACACGACATCGAATCGTGGTCGCGTTCAAGACACCACAGACATACGCGATGGGGATCGGTGACCGACATCATGTAGGAACAAGTCCCTCAAGGTTTGAACCCTGTCTTTCTCGAAGATATCCCTCGCACAAGAAGTCGAATCCAAAAATGTCGAGAAAAAAACTGCCAAAAAGCGGCAGAGAGGTAGCTCTTCCCAATTGGCACTTAATTGGTGCGGTAAGAAAAATAACTGACGTCCGCGCGCCTGGGTGGCGCCTATATAGGCACTGCGAGTCATAACCGACGACGTCATGCGGAGCCAAATGGAGCCACCCGATGTCGCACGCAAGGGGTATTGCTCAGCAAATGTTTCCGGATCCAGCCTGATGCCTGGGAAATTAAAAGGTAAAGGAATCTGCAGCTAGAAGTTTCTATCAGATACAAGCAAACCAAGCAATCCTCTTGCAACCCGGAGATTTAAAAAAAGCCCTGATCACAACTCTATAGGATTCTAGTTTGCCTATGGACCAAAGTCGATGCCAGTAAATATGGGAGGAGACAAAATTAACTGATTTATAGGTACAATCCCCAAGTTCAGGATATGAGGGAGGTAAGGGGCACTCTACTGGAGGTTAAGAATGCTCCTCACAAACCTACTTTTGGTTTTGCCAAGATCATCACTCTTGGCATGGCCTCACAATTCTTCACCATACATGGCTGCACATTTTACTTTAGCATTGTATATCTCTATCACTAGTTCTAGGGAACAAGCAGGGGCCCGTTTACGCAATTTGGCTACAGCACCGGCTTCTGGTTGGAGTTTTAGTGAGCATTTCTTAATATGCGTGGATTAGCTCATTTTATGATTCAGACACCCCCCAAATATACAAACTCCTGCACTTTTTCTAGAGCGACACCCTGCACCATATTTGCTCTAGCAGATTTATTGATGTTTAGTTCAAGGCCACGATCGCAGCAATAAATTAGAAAGCGATCAAAATAGTGTCTGCAGACCACACTGAGTTTTAAAAAAAATTCAAGCGTATTTTCCGCGAAAAGGGGCGTTGCAATTTTAGTTTGGGTGCGTCATTTCCAGAGAAGTTAAATGCATGTAATAAATCATTAATATAAGGAGTGAATAGTGTCGGGCCTCCACACAACCGTGTCGGACAATGTTGAAAGGGTCTGTGACCTTGCCGGACTTGCCATACCTGACTATAGCAGTACTGTGTGCATGCAAGCTAATAAGAATGGAAAAAATATTACTGGGGACACCCATCTTTTTCAGAACTTCCCACAACATAGCCCTAGGAATGGAGTTGAAGGCTGTCTTCAGGTCAACATAGACCATATAAAAGTGGCCCTTATCTAGCGTGACCGTTTTCCAATATTGGGCACATAAGCGGAGGATTTTATCCACCATTCTGATCCTGTTCCTGAGCCCCGCCTGGAGCTCTGAAAGAACAGAGTTGTCCTTGTCCCAATAAAGCAGTTGTCCCAGAATCATATGGCAGAAATGCTTCTGGGATGTGTAGGTAAGGCTGATGGGCCTGTAGTTCTCTGGCACTTCTTTGGACCCTTTTTTGTGAATTGGGACAATCTCTGCGGTCAGCGAGGAGCTAGGGATTGAGCCACCTGCGATAATAAAGTGGAACAGCAACTGGAAATATGTAGCCCAGATCAGAGGTTCTGATCTGAAGAGGTCCCCAGGGATAGAATCGGGGCCAGGAGCTTTATGTGTCAAAAGTGCTGGAAGTGCTACCGATATAGCTTTATGCTGGAAAGATAGATGGGGGCCTTCATCTATGGGGAGGCATAAGGCATTACTCAATTGTGCATCCTCTAAATTGGGCTTGGCTCCATAGATTTTTAGGAATTGTACACCCAGGTCAGAGGTTGTAAGTTATACTCAACACTAGTAGTGGCATTTTGCTTACCGCGAGCCACAATTCCCCAAAAAGATTTAACAACCCCGCCCTGGCAGCTACTACCAAATCCTCCCATATCTCATGCTTCCAGTCAGTTTTGGCCTGGCAGAGTGCCTCTTTATATCCTTCCTAGCGCTGACAATATATTGCCTGACTCCAGCTTTAAACTTTGTATAGGAGCACCTCTAGAGTACCTTCAGCTGGACTTACAACAAGAGCAGCGGGTCTGTGCCCCAAGGACCTTTTGGGCATCTTTGGATAATGAGGCTTTCAGGGATCTAAAAGTTTTTTGTGAGAAGTAACAATAAAATCAGGATCTAGGATACGCAGCCCCGAATAGTCAGTGCATCCATGGTGTCAGCCACCCGGTCGTAGATCTGGGCCACCAGATTAGGGTCCCTACTAACAACCTCCCATTTTAAGGCCTGCTTGTTTTTCGAGGTTGTCAAACCAGACCCAGGATTCATGATACCACTCTGGTGAACGATGAACCTTTATTCGATTAAGGACAGATGGAGATCATTGTGGTTGCTGTTGTGGCGTACGACAACCACCATGTCTATAAAAGATGGCCACATCGGTAAAGACAGGAATATATAGTCAATACGACTCTTTTGCAATGCACGCTTAAATGTATAAGCACCACTGTGATCCGAACAGGACCTGCCATTGCAGGCCCTGAGGCCAAAGTGGAGAATTAAGCTCATCAATTGATCAGCAGCAGGAGAACATCTCTTGGCGGGGCCCACGTCTAGCTGAGGGGAACCCCAAGCTGCATCTTCTTCTGTTAGTTTGAGAGGCCCAAGGCCAAGGGCTTGAAAGTGACATTAAAGCCACTGGCGATAATTACCCTGTTGTTACATGGGAGGATTCTAGGGCTTTTTCTAAGGAATGCAAAGTATTAGAAATCCTATTTGCACCACTGGGCCTATTGTAAACGTTGAAAACATAGCAGGAAGACCCTTCCCCAACAAGAGACAGCCCCATAACATCTTGCAAATTTACATCAAGCTTTGTAATGCGGAGGGCTAACACATTTTTAAACCACATAATCAGGTCCACAGCAGGTCGACCCCTGCCACCTGAGGATGCTGGGCATAAATAGGTGGTAAACCCTGACCTATATACTGGCTCCACACACCATGTTTCCTGGAGCATATTGATATCATATGTGTCAATAATAGTCCCTTAATATGGATCTTCCAGCTTAGATTTGAGGCCTGCCGTGTTGTATGAACATATGTTCCAGGTTCTTTGTTGTGGCCAAGTGTTAGAGGACGGCAGAGGCTGTTCCCGCAGGTTTGGCAAGACTGTGCTGACCGAGGATGGCCCCCTGGAGGAAGATTGGTATGTCGAAGCTGTTGTGTGACGCTTTAGATACCCGTATATAGATCTATTGAATCATGTCCTTCTATAGGCACAAGTCGACTTGTCCTTATTTAGGTATAATATTCCAGTCCTTATTTAGGCATTGGCCATGTAGATCCAAATACAGGCATGGTCACCTACATCCGTCCATCCCACGTCACAACGAGTTCTAAGAAACCAGACCCTTAAGCCGTTGGGATTTTCCCTGCTGGGATTATTGATTTCTCCAGGAACTCATCTATTATGCATGAACTACTATTCCTCAGGGGTTCATTCATGACGTCTTCCTCTGTCTGACTTTACATCAATGCTAGCATTCCTAGACACCTTCCAGGTATAAATATACCTTCACTTGCCCTAGCAATTCACGGAACGGCACAGCTCGGCTATATGGCTTGCCACGGCAAGTCCTGAAGGAGTTCGAGTTCCCGCCTGACACACTGAACAGATGCTGTCTTCCCTGCACGCAGAGATTCCAGCTTCCAGTGTTCCAACTCCCCTTGCGGGGTGTTAGAGTTCACTATTTGGAAAGAGATTCCCACCTCTCTCATTCTAAGGTATGGAGCTGACTATAACCTCAGGAAATTCTTGGCATCTCATATAAAATACTAACTTAAGCTCAGACCAACTATAGCTTAAGCTCAGACCTACTTCCTACCTCGCACTACATTCAAGTTAGGTACACTGGGGTAGAATTATTTAGAAGCACCAGATGAGTATCCACTTTTAGCCTGTGTATTTATGTGTATGTATATAGATATAGGTCATAGCTAAAAGACAATGCTGTTGCAGTTTTACTTCTTCTTACTGCTGACGCTGTGCATATTATATCTTGCTTACTGTCTAATGATCGTGACAGCTCATGTCTCTTACACGAGAACTAAGACTGTTCAATAAATCCCGCCCGTCTTCCTATTTTCTGTGTAACTCTGAAGAAACTAAGCATGCACAATTGACTGAGTGAAACTGTTATCTATTGTTTCCACGATTCTGAGACACATTCTGATTCTGAAAGGAAACAAAGTTGTCATGTTTATGCGGTTGTCAGAAACTAATCCCTTCTTGTTCATTCGAGAAGTTTCTAGTGACCTCTGAGTTAGCTGGCCCACAAATAATTAAGTTTAATATACTCAATAGGAGCATACTGACCTCAGTCCTATGCACAGAACTATAGTGTATATTATTCCAATGTGCAGAGCCTATAAGGGTAATAGGAACTACACTACAAAGCTGCTACATCAGCAACTAGATTTCCCTGATAAAAGCTCCCATTTAGTGAGGTTCCAGACAGACCTGGTCTAGCTACTGCGGTTACCCCATCCCGCGCTGAGGGAAAGCCTGCTGGCGCTTTTTAGTGCACTTGTCTTGGCAGCCCCACCCCTTCTCCGACAACAAAGCACTTCCGGGCGCTGTTGCTGCTGGATGACAGAGTCCAATGGCAGGGAGTTAGGTAGCGCTTCTCGGGGCTCTGGGGTCTAGCTACCCCGGTTTCATCATCCCCATTAGTTATATTAAAAACCCGCCCTCCTCATGTCCATTATAGCTAGGTGGGTCACAAAAGTATGCTGTTCTAAAAATTGGGTCATGCTTCTTAAAAGTTTGAGTACTACAGCACTAAAAGATAAAAAATAAAATGCCTATTCAATAATTTTCCAGCATGCTAAAATAAACCTTCTCGCATCCCTCTTCTGTCACCATTATACTCCATCCGTAATCTGTAGCTTTTTCTGAATTGACATCTGCACCAGACTCTATGACTGACTTAGTTTCCTCCTTCTACAGGGCGGATGTCCTCTTCTACTCTGATAGCAGCGCATGACTGTTGAATTTGGAGGGTGGATTGGGAAGCAAGATTGCCGAGACTTACGAGATCAATGATAAGGCCAATGTTACTCTACTGCTGGTAAGGGCCGCTCTTGGTTCTTTAGCTGTTGGTCTATTTTCCATCAGCTAGTCTCTCACTTCTGAGTTTCTTACACTTGTCTCCCCTCCTCTTGCTATCAGTTAAACTTCTTGGAGTACTGTTCGATATCCACTCCACCCACATGTTGGTCACCTCACCTTACAGGGGGAGGGTATTCTCCTTCCCCCAAGGAGATACAGTACCTGAATGAATTGGGAGGTGAGCACATCAGAGATGAGACCCTGTAATAACAGAGACATTGGCAGAAGGCCAAATGGTTTTAGAAAACTGAGCTAAGCTGCTTCGATAGCCATAAAGGAGGAGAATGGCTGGGCTAAGAATAACTCCCACTCAGGTTTAGAGAAGAAGGGTCATATGGGATCTCAGACATCATTTGAAAGGGAATTAAGCTGCTACTCATTATCAATATCATGGCCAAGTAAGGGAACAAACTGTAGATCTGAGAACCAATAAAATGAAAGGCAAAGAATGGTGTTAGTGGGGTTTAAGATGTCTGGGTAAGTTAGGGAGGGTAGAAAGTCTCCACAGATTACCCTCCTGATGGTAACACATTGTCATTAATCACACCTACCAAGGTAGGGATGATTCTAGAACTACAGTATTCTCTTTACAGGCTATGCTTACTATGCTTCTTTCTTTCCGTACTAACAACTTACCCTCCGCTACACCAAACTTACACTTACCTGCACCCTATGACTCATTTGACTGCATCTGAGGAAACACTGAATATCTATTGCATCGCCTAACAGACCTCCGTCACAGATAAGTACAATTTCAATCATAAAATATTTTATTGACTGGTTTATGAAAGAGCAATATTATGATATGTGGGAGATCAAGATGAAGAATGTTCACATGCACACCGTGTTGCAGGTATAGGAGAAGGTGAAGCAGGCCTTTGGAAAGACAAAGGAAATGTAAACGGAAAAACAAGGAAACCTGCAAAATGAGTCAATGTTCAATTCTGTTCAGAGCATTCAGAAGGATTTAGGTGTCCTTAGCAAGCTAGGCAACACCGCCGATGCCATAGGTAATGAAAGGATGAGGCCTCCTTCTAATATGCCACCTCAAGGCAGAGATGAAGAGCAACTACACAAGGGCTCAACTTCCATCACCAGCACAATCATCCACCAATGCATAGGGAGGACAGGAACCAACCCGTGCACCATTGCGCCCGGTGCAACCCCAAGCACTGAGACACATCTCAACAGCTGACTAGAGCTTAGATGGAGGGTCGGAAGACCAGCAACCCAACCCCACTGTGATACGTGGCACAAACAACCCCATATACCAGCTGCACACAGGTTTGGACAGCAGGTTGCAAGACTTAGCCCCATAGTGATCTAAGATGTAAGAAACCTCTAGTCATTACACACCACAAATCCTGACAGGACCAGGGCCCCTCCAAGGACATTCGAATCCCACCCACTGCCCCACTCCCCATGGAGTCACCTGCTTCGTGCAAAAAATTCCAACTGGAAACAAAGCACCCAGAAGACAAGTAATTGGTTTAAGTGCAATGTACGAAAAAGTGTTACATAGCAACATAACATAATAGCTTATGTGAGGTTGCGGCTTAAAGTCTAGAGAAGCCGACTTTGAAGATGGGGAACCAGGTTCGAGTTTGGCAGGAGGCTCAAACATCCTGTGATTCAGGGCAAATCACTTAATTTCCCCATGCCTAGAAATGAATGTGTCCGTCTGTAATGCAACTGGTACTCATGTAAGGCGCTCTGATACCTTCGGTCGAGTTCCCGCTATATAAAACTGCAACAAAAAAAAGCCCATCGTCTCATAGTAAGTAAAAAACATCTCAGCACTGTTTGTTTCTAAGCTTCTGCTACTCGCTTATGTTGAATAACTGCACGCCTGAATAACTTGACTTGTGGTGAAAAGATAATTGGGTTAACTCCCTGGATTTTGGTGGGTAGTGGAGAAAAAACACCCACACACCCCTCACTCATCTGCAACACTTCATCTGACGGTTTCACCACATACCTAATCACAAGAAGGATGCAAGTCAAAATGATTTACCCGCAGTGGCCGTCATCAATCAAGTAAGTGTTCCTCATATTCATAACCTCCTCTGGCTGGCTCGAAGTCAAGGCCTCCGTGTTGAGTGGATGACAACAGGGTCCCATGATAGAGAACACATCTTCTCTGAGAACCATACACGCTTCATAACATTTACATTACTGTTCATTTATAGAGGTTGAGGCGTGCAAAGGGCAGGGGTGGTCCCTACTCACCGGCCTTTAAAAGGGCGTCCATGCTGAGGTCCCACAGAGCCTTCAAGGAATCAGCAGAAACTTCAGAGGGTGCAGCCAGGAGCTGGAGGCGATGAGAAGAAGGATGGTGAGCGAGGGAGATAAAAAGAGAGAGAGAGTGAATGAATGGGCAGGAGAAAGACTGAAAAGGAGGAAAAAAGTGAGTGAGAGAGAAAGAGTATAAAAGAACTAGATGTTCAGTTCACCAGACTAAGAAAGCATATTCTGTGCACCATGCCCAGCGTTCAGCCCAATTCTCCTTGACCAAGCTATGTGTAGTGCCCAAGGTCCAGCGATGATATTTCCTGTGCAATGCACCTTGTTTGCACTGCTCACCACTGGAACGGCAGAAGGCGCTGTAAGTCAACCCCGAGGTTTTTTGTGGGTCTCAGTCCTAGAATGTCAAGGCGCAGCGCACTTCCATTCAGGATTAGGGTGCATCAGTGCCAGTATATGGGAAGGATTGGAGTACTGGAACAGCAGAGCATGTACAAATGAAGACACAGCTGTGTGACCTCCAGAACTAGAATAACAAGGGGTGCCCCAGTATGGACTGTGATGCATTGCTAGACGTGCGTGTTACTGGAATAGTAGAGGGTACAGCAGATCATTAGCAGACCTGTGTATGGTCCCTGGATTGAAATAACAGTGCATGTGCTTGGCTTTGGTGGAGCTCTGCATACCCTTAATTTCTGCTATAGCTAGGCTCAAGTTTTGGGCCGGAGCAGGACACTTCGGATGATTGCTTGATTACTAAGCAGCTTTTTGCAGACATATTTACAATGCTCATTAGGTAAAAGCACATTACTCTGGAGTCCGGCTGACAGGTTAAAGCGAGGAGGCAGGCCTCCTGGCCTTGTGCTTGTGAGTTTGATATATTCGAGGTACCGCCCGCCCGCCAGCGCAGCTCTTGCTCTGCAGTGGAAGCAGCGTGCGTGTTACCTGAAAGAGCCAGCGCAGAACGGGCGGAGGGCACTGCAGGGAGCGGTACAGGAAGCCCAGGAGACCATCTCTGATGAAGGAGATCTGCTGATGAAAGGCGGAGCTGAAACACACAAAAAAGGATCATAGTCAGGCAGTTGCAGAAAGGTTTTTAATTCGCAGGCGGCGAGCACCGTCAAATAATATAATTAGCCTCTGTACATATTTGGGAACTGGTTGAAAAGATGGCACATTCCTATTCCCTGCAGATTATGAATAACGTGGACAGAAGGGTATGCACATTGCAGAGAGTTGGTCTACGTCTACAAAGCGACCAGAGGTGTCCAGTTTTTTGGCGACATCTCTCTTCTCTCAAATGTCTCTGTTCTAACACTGGCCTTACAGATGTGTCTGTGCTAGTTCTTTGACTCTCACACGAGGCATACTTCGTTCACCTCATATATTTCAGCTAAACTGCAGTTACTGAACAATCACTTTCACACTACCAAATCCCTGATAAACATCTTATTTATGAGTAAGCTCCTCTACTCACTCCTAATAGGCAAAGGATCTGGGGGTGCAGCAGCACTTTCAATTAGCAGTAGCATTCAATGGCTTTTTGCCTTTCTATACTAGTATTTAAATGTTACTACATTTTAACCCATGTTATTTGCTTTTTGATTCTACATATGAACATGTGGCCCTAACTTTCATACAAAGTCCGTGATCATGTGCTAATGCCGAGACAGGGTATCATTCTGACCCGACTTTAGCTGTTCACTGTCCATGGCCCTCACCTCCATAACGCACAATCTATTCTTACAGATGTACTATGATTGTATGTTCTTTTAATCGCTAAACCACTATATGCCTATTTTAAGTGTAGATATTTTTAGTTCCAAACACCTCTCTACTGGAACACCCTGGCCCTCAAATTTCAAGCTGAACCCCCTCCTTCATGTCTATTCTCAAGGCATTCCTCCCCAGACATGAGAACTTACATCAGGACCCATCCACACAAGAACCCTGGACAGCTCTTCAATTCAAACTCTGGGACTTGTAAAAACAAATCTATCGATTAGAGTAAGCGTGTCCTTTCCCTGCAGTCTTCCTGGCTAGAGTTCTGGGTACACACCCGCGTGGTACAGGGAGCAGACCTTCACCTGGCCAGAGACAGGTGCTGTGCTTCACTCGCTTTTTTGTCACAGACAACAGAGCAATCAAATGCTCATCTGTTCTGCGTCTCCCTCAGTACAGAAACAAAAAGCTATCTCTAACTATTCCTCAACTGAAAAAGCCAGCAGCATTATAACCTACTGCAGTTATTGAATACTGGGCAGGTGCTTACCTCTCTGTCTGTTGTACATACATACAACTTCCATCCCTCCGCCCCAGGAAACCTTGTGACAGACAGGGAGAAAGCAGGGACTCCCTAGGGACAAGAAACAAGATTACAGGGAGCATTGTGGGAACGGAACCTCAGTGAATGACGCTAGGAGACACAGTGGAAGACAAACTCTCACATAATGACATTGGGTCAGGAGATACCAGACACAAGGGCACAATATAATCAACTTGAAAACAGCAGAAAAAGGCTGGAAGAGGACTTATCTGCCCAGGTATTGACAGAGAGAGAGAGAGAGAGAGAGACAGACAGACAGAGAGAGAAAGAAGAGAATCAGTGTAGCCAATAGGTGCCATTAGAACAAAGATCAGGAGCACTACACCCAGACAAGAAAAAGAAAATCATAAATACTGAATTAAGAAGAATCTGACACACACCACTTAGGTCGTTAGGATGGCACACGATCCATCACCATGTCTGACACCATTTAGGAGGTGGCTGCAAGAATCAAACAGCCCTGCACAACAAACTGCAAGGATAACCCATCCCATAATTCTGACACAGGTTATCGACTCACAAGATGTCTCTCCCTACGAAACACCGCCAAAGGGAAAACCTTCACCTTGATATCAAACAACTCATATCTTCTAGGATCAGGGGAAAGCTGAATTACCTACGCATTCTTGCCTTCAGGGAGACCTTCTATCAGGTAAACTCTGAATCACATAAATCAATCTGCCAACAAAGACTTAAAACAGAAATCCCCTTCTTTTTCCCTGAAGCAGGACTCCCATTATTGTTCCGGGCAAATACAAGTTTTCGGTGTGTCTGGGACCGAAATTATATTGTATTAAAAGTCAGAATCCAATAATTCTAGCCCAAAGACTTTCTCCAAATCTTTCCCTAATCACGCCTTGGCAGTGGTATTATATTCCCTATCTCAATACTGGATTCCACGGCCTTTCTGATCTATTTACATCTGCATTCTGGACTTTTCACTTTCTTGACTCCGAACTATACTCCGTTACTGGTTTTCCTGTGACCGGTCTTGTGACTATTGGTTTACCTGGTCTTCCTGTTTCTTAGTCCTAGTTCTGCCTTCCCATCAATGGTGGTTCCCTGATTCCTCGCACATGGTTGATTCCTTGCATATGGCTTTCTCCCTGCACCTGTGCTCCTCCACTGGGCATCCTGCTATTTGTGCTCTGTGAGGCCAGAGTGCAGCAGCTGACAACTGACATTGCTGCTGAGTCTCTTTGCTCTCTGTCTGATCCTGTAGCTATATTCTATCTAGGCTTGCCTTTTATTTCAGTTTTTATTGTTGTTTGATTCTGTGTTCCTGTTCTTATTTTTTAATTAACTCTGTTGCCTATCTTTTGTTTACCCTGCCTCTTTTGTTCCCGTTTGCCTTGACCTTGCCTTGACCCTAGTTCAGACTGTACACATCAGAGCTGTCTTGTATATGCTGATTCCTTGTCTTGTATATCTGTGTTCCTGTTCTGACTGCATATTCCTGTCCTGTGTTAGCTAGTTTGTAGGTTTCCAGTATATTCAGTTTTGTACATTCCAGTCCTGTTCCTGACCCTTATTCCAGTCCAGATTTTCCCTGAGCCCAGTTCCTGTTTGTGTGTACCTTCCACTGTTCTGCTTTGTCTTCTTGTGTGTTTATATTATCTTGATTTCATTGCTTCCAAGAGTGCGAGTTAAGACTCCAAGGGTTGTGAACCACCCAGCATTCTTTCTCCATAGGAGTTTCTAGTCTCCCTGAACTCTGAGATTTATCTGCTCCTAGCATTCTTGTAAGATCTTTTTCACCTCCCAGAGAGATCACTTCCGAGGAGCAGACAAACTATCATTTATGATAGTTTGTCTATAGTTCCATGCTTTTTCTCTTCATGCTGTTTGTACTTGTGTTATCCTCACAGTTTCCCCTGCAGACTTCCAGTTCCCTACTCACTGCCTGTTCCAAATTGCTTCTGTCCTGCTTTTCTCCCAGCCTTCAGGTACTCTCTTATTAATATTTAACCCCTTCTCTAAAAAGCCTGTCTCTGTATAGAGCAAGCTCCCCCATTACCTTGTTTTATTGTGAACCCAGCTAGTGTCCCTGACAGATTGTCCGGGACAATCTGTGAACTCAGCTAGTGTACCTGACAGATTGTCCTGAACAAGTCAGATCCCTGATAGATTACAGATTGTCCCAACCTGGCTAGATTCCTGACACTTTCACCTCCTGCATCTACTCTCCGTATTTAAGCATCCATGAAGAGGAGGGTTGCTAACGATTATTATTGAGACATTAAGTGTAAGGAAATTCGTGGGTCTCGTAAAGTTCTAACCCCCAGAGTGCGCAGAATTAGCCTCTGTAGGGCCGATGTCGAAAAACAGCAAAGAAGAAAGGCTCTTTTGTCTCATACATATAATCGAGTAATTGACCACATTACACAAAGTCACACACACACTGGCCATCTGATAAAATGTGCGATCTGGGTTGAGCCAAGTGCGTAGGAATGTGAGGGCTATGATGAACGGGATACCAACTTGTTCTTTTGGTGTCTGGCTGACAAGACATGTTATGTAAAGGCAGGACTCCCATTAACTTGACCAATCTACCTCTAGGGAGATTGTTGGGCCTCTTGTGAATCAATGAATTACCAATGTGAGAGACTTATTATAATTGGTAATACATTTTTTCCAAAAATGAATAATTCAACGATTCATATTTTTTTAATAGAATAGAAATGGAGCATATTTCTATCGAACACGGAGCTGTCCAGTTGTTCGTGATAGAGCCCGATGAAAGGAACACTCCGTCTTCTTAATCCTTTTGTGAACGAATTTGACCTTTATCTGACAAATCAAAGACTATGAGATCCTTGAATAATGCTGTTCTTCTAAAAGAGAATGTCAGTGCCGTCTTAAGGATTCTGCTCGACCAGACAGGAACATGGTTTAAAAGATCCCTGAAGTAAAACAGTTTGAAGAAAAAATACGGCACCAGATCGGATAAGAATGAGACATGAGCAAAGAAATACTGCACCGGGAAGCGCAGAGAAAGGCTTTTTCAACAGGTGTAGCTTGTAATTCACTGATTTTTTCAAGAATATAAAGTCAACCAGAATGTTGCCCACTATTAATTCAACTGAAAATTACTGAACTCAACGAACCTGTTGCCCAACACCTTTTTGTTGTGGCTTTTTTTCGCTCCAGAGAACTCAAGAAAGAGCAAATTGTCAACCCAGTGATCTCTGGTACAATCTATGTAAAAAGTCCAATCGATAAAGTCTTTCCTCCTCCTCAGAGGGAAAGGACGAAGCATAGAATGCTGGTAGGGTGAGGATTTGATGGTGAGTTATCACACATTACCTGACACTCACTCACTAGTTGCGCTAATGTGATGGTTACAAGGAACACCATCTTAGGGTGAGCAGTTGCAAAGGACTGCTGTGAAGCAGCTCAAAGGGAGTACACATCAAATATGTGAAGACCAAGGTAAGGTCCCATTGAGGCATAGGAAAAGCAAAAATGAGGCAAGAGATGCTATAAACCTTTCAAACAACGCATCACAACTTCTGATTTAAATAATGAGGGTTGGGCTGGCAACCGCAAACAGGCCGAAAGAGTTGAAAGGTACCCTTTAACTGTTTCCAAAGCAAAGCCTTGCTGGGCAAGAGACAAAGAAACAACAGAATGTCAGATAACGTGGCCTGGAGAGGGTAAATCCAGCATGTGGCACACCCAACTACTAATTTTTTCCAACAACAGGTGTAAATAGTATTTGTCAAAAGACGCCTGGCTGCCAAAATGACATTCACCACCTCTGGAGGAAGGGTGAAGGTTCAGCTGTTGCTGCTCAATCTGCAAGAATTAAGGTGGAGATTCCAAAGGCCCTGGTGCAGATCCTTGTACCGTTGCTGTGACAGCAGGTCCCCCGGAGGGGCAGCCTGATCAGAGAACAGATGCTCAAGTCCAGGAGATTTGAATGCCAAAAAAATCTACATGGGCAATCAGAGGTCCTTAGGATGACTTGGACCAGGTTCGGTCCTGATACATGGCAAATCAGAGGTCATTAGGATGACTTGCGCCAGGTTGGTCCTTCTCTTCTTGAGAACTCGGGGCATAAGAGATATAAGCAGTAAGGCATGCAAGAGTCCCAAATTCAACTCAAGGTGGAATGCGTCTCCTTGTTAGAGATGCCTTGGAAATGCACAGAACTGCTGATATTGCGTGTTCTCAGCAGTGGCAAAGAGGAACTCCCCATTTGCGGAAGAGACCTTGTGTCATCTCCGGGTGTAGCTGTCACTCATGATCCGCTAGATGCCCACGCCTGAGCTTGTCCTCCTTGGCATTCAGAGATCATGCCAGGTGGTTCACCACCAGGAATAGGAGCAGTGCCTCCTAGCAAGGGTTTCATGACCGCACACAACCCGGTTAGTAGTAATACCACATGGCAGTGGTGTTGTCTGTAAGCACATGTACCAGCCTCCCCATAATGGATAGAAGGAAGGCGTTCAACCCAAATTGATTGCTGTCAGCTCCAGAACGTTGATGTGAATCCAGGACTCCACCAGAGACCAGAGGCCTCTGATCTCCAACTTTCCCAGGTGGCCACCCCAACCCAGAAGTGATGCATCAGTCTCCACTGTTACCTCTGCATAGGGTAGGTAGAGGGGTCTACCGCTGACCCAATCGCCAACCAGTAACCACCCCTGCAGATCTCGTGCAATCTCCTCCGAAATCTGGATATGGTCCAAGAGGTCCCCTTGATGTTGAGCCCACTGAGATTTCAGATACCATGCAGAGCCCACATATGCCACCTGGTGTGCTGTATAAGCAGGATGCAGGAGGCCCATCAGTCCCAGCAGTCTCAGAGTCGACCTCACTGAGATCCAGAACCAAGGCTGAACAGTCGGGATCATGGTCAGAATGTCCTGGAATTTCCTTTCCACGGGAAAGGCATGAAACTGGACCATGCTCAGAATGGCTCTGATGAAGGGGAGCGTCTGAGAAGGAGTCAGGGGTGACTTTGGCACATTGATAGTGAACCCCAAAGAAGACAGGAAATTCACCACAGTCTGGAGGCGGTTGACTACTGCCTGGGGTGAGCCCACCTTCAACAGCCAGTATCAAGGTAGGGAAAGACTGGGACCTCGCCACCGACCCCACCCCCCGAAGGTGTGCTTCTACTACCGTCATCACTTTGGTGAACAAGCATGGGGTGCAAGTGAGACCAAAGAGCACAGAAAACTCAAAATGCACGTGCTTCACCACAAACTGTAAGTGATGATGGGCCTGCAGGATAGGTTAATGGAAATAGTCATCCTGCAGATCCAACGCTACCATCCATTCTCCAGGGTCGAGGGCAGACCAGACCTGAGCCAGTGTGAGCATTTTGAATTTGTCCTTCCGGAGGAAGGCATTGAGAAAGCACAACTCTAAAATAGGAGGAAGGTCTCCATCATTCTTTGGCACCAAAAAGTAGCAGGAAAAACAACCACAACCTACTTCTGATGCAGACACATTCTTGATTGCCCCTTTGGCCATAAGGGCTGACAATTCCAGCCTAAGATGGACAGATGGTCCTCAGCCAGTCCTTCCATGTACAGTGGAAGGTGTGGCAGAGTGGAAATGAAGGTTAAGGTGTATAATTCCACAAGGGATGACTGGACATCACATAAAAACCCACTGACCAAAGAAAGGCGTGGCGACGAATTGCGATACTGGTGCAAATGGCTTGCCCAATGCAATTGTTGGTATCCAAGCTATGACAAATTGTGGAAGACCATCCGGTTTAGGATAGGCTGGAGTTCTTTTGGGACAGATGGAAAGACTTGGAGTTAAAAACCCCAGGACCAAACTAGTAGAAGAAAATACCCTCTCCTAAAAGGTCTCCACTCTTTTGGTCCCCCTTCTGTGGTTTGGTCAGAAAAGTGTTTGGGTTTGTTCCACCTGTACATTCCTGCACCACCAAGCTCTTGGGTGAAGGTGCAAGAGTGTCTGTGAGTGCCTCATTAAGAGGGATCAGGGGCTCAGTGGTGGTTTGCCCTGGCTGGAGGACTTCAGTCAGGGCAATGGTTTTGACCTCTAAGGTGGGGAGCTAGAGGTCGAGAACTTTGGCTGCCCTCTACATGATTACTGCAAAGAAAGTACTCTTCTCAGTGGCAGTACCTGAGGGTGTTAGAAGACCAAAATCAGGGGAGATGTCAAGGCTACAGGCCACTTTTAGGCCATCATACTAATTCTCCTCATGGTAGGGTTGGCCAGTTTCATCACCTACATCATTAGCAGAATTGGTACCAAACAAGGAATGTAGTGTATGGGATCATCCTTTCAGCGGTGGAACGTCAAACAGCACAAGTTATGGTTTGATGACCTTGGTTGAGGATGTAGCGTCATTGACACAGTGTCAGAGATCATAGTGGGCACCTCTTCCTCCAGCCTCAATGTAGTCGACATTGAAGTCAACACTCCAGGAAAGGCATGGGGTGGGGTTAAGACAGGAGCTGGGGGAGGCCCAGAATTGTTTTCGGAGGGTCCAATTGGCACTGAGGGCGAACCCGCAAGCGGTATTCCAGATGGAGGGCCTTTTGGTTCCTCAGGGCCAGGAGCCACACCGGAGCGAGTTGAAAGGGATCCAAAGAGTTGGACCATGGCCTCGCGGAACTCCTGGATCTGCTGCAGCATTGCAGATGGCACCAGAAATTCAGCTTGTGACAGGACGACGAGTTTTGATGTCAGCATGCTGGAATAGCACCATATAGTCTCCGCACGTCATTTCCAGAGCGGAACGGCTTCAGTGTGAAGCAACACCTACTGGCGGGCAGGGGTACTGCTGAAAAACATTCCGGATCCAGTCTGACACCTTGGTAATGTTCAAAAGAGATGTGAACTCTGTGGTTAGAAGTTTCCATTGCAAGCAAATAATCTTTTTTGGCTTCTATTTCCCTACGTCATCAACTGGCAAAAAAACTCTACCACTAAAACCCAGGGTCTTTCAATCAAGGAGAAAGCAGATAGCACAGCCTTGTTGCGAAATATTCTTCTATTGAAAAATTGTAGAGCAGCCACTTGGAAATCAGTACACACTTATACAAGACACTACTGTTTTGACTCTGACACAAGAGCTGATCCCAGTTTGGGTCAACTACACTACAGAATCCTTTCGCATATGCCCTTAAGACTGATTTCGCACTACAGACTTCCCAGTTCCTCAAATACGCACAGATTAGACACGCATGGCAAACAGAAAACATAGGCGACTCCCCACTGCCGGATTATGCCCCATTGGAACGGAGATTGTTCAAGAATATTTAATGACCAAGGCTGTATCACTTACCTACAAGACCTTGAACAATAATGCACCTGACAGATTGGGAAAGATAAGATCCACCTAGGGAGGAAACTTGGGCACGCTAAAAAATATAGATTGGGAGGCAGCGCTAATGCACCCTAGAGAGGTGCTGATCAAATTGTGCCTTCGTCTCATTCAATATAAAATACTCCATAGGACCTACTATCATTGAGCCAGATTACATAAGATAGGATGAGCAAGTGAACCTAACTACCAGAGATGTGGGCATGGGGAGGTTGATTTTTATCATAGCATCTGGGAGTGTGTTAAGATACAGGCTCATTGGCTTAAGATACTACACAAATTGAGTAAAGTACTGGAGGTCACAGTACCCTCAGACCCTAAATTTATACTATTGGGAATTCCGAACGTTGTAGACCTGGGTAGACTGCAAATCATCTTTGCTACACTAGCACTGGTGGTGGCGAAAAGGGATGTGGCGTGAAGTTGGGGAGCCTCGAACGCACCAACACTACGAGAATGGAGAGCTGGGATGGACATGTACATAGTGGCTGAAAAGGTCACGTATAAGGCGAGGGGATGCCCAAAAAAACTCCACATGGTATGGGGCAGGTGGAGGAAATATTATGGCTTTGATGTTACAGTGGGAGATGACTAGTTGGACCCCGCAAAGATAATCCTTCTAGACTCAACGAATGATAGAGGGTCTTCAACCTTTAATGGAATGACAAACCCCATGTTAATGTTATATAAATTGGTGGGCTGTGCGTGGTTAGGTTCCCAAAGGGCCCATGAAGGCTATAAATAAGTGATATTTGCAACACTGTGTCTTGCCGTACGATACCATGTGACTGTAACTGAATCTTGTTATGATTTATTCTCTTCTATGTTTGAAAATAATAAAAATATAAAATAAAATAAAAGAATCCTTTCGCCTAATGTCTCATTACATTCTGTTTTTTAACTAACCTGTGGTAGATTTCCTCTCCATTCTTTACCGGCAAGGGTAGAGTGATAAGGAATTTACTTGCTATTCTACTCTAATGTTTAAGACAATCAATGAAGATGCTATGATATAGAAGAAATTGTTACTTATTTGTTTTTCTTTTTTTATCGCACTGATCTTCATTGAAGTTATAAATGCCTCTATATCTCAGCTATTCAGGATAAAGACTACAAAGTGAGTGTTTATATTACTCTTTTTCTATTCTCACTCAAAAAGAACTGACTCTGAGAGGCAGCTGTCTGGACTAGGCATCATGGAATAGTGAACCTCTGGTCCACTTAAAGGCAGCAATTTCAGGTCAGATGCTGCATTAAAGATTGCAGAAGGGTTAAAACAGAAATTGATCTTAATTATTGGGAAACGTTTGGTTTTAGAGGATACTACATAGAATCAATTAGTCTAATTTTTGCACCTGATTTGTAATTTTAACTATATGGTTTATATGCTTCTGGGTCCCTGCACTCAGCAGGGATATTTTCTACAACCATCAATGAAGATCCTGAATGTTAGAACAGAGGGGGGAACATGGTGGCTGCGTGCTGAAGCAGCCGCGGGCGCCCTGGAGGGAAATCGTGCCGCGGCCGTTTTGAGATCCTGTCTAGCTAAACTTACCGGCATGATGCAGAGGTAGCCGAGGCTCCAGCTACCGGGATGGATGTTTTCTTAAATCTGGAAAAACCCTGGGATGCGACGCAGAGTACTCCTGCAGTGTGGAGCAGCACGGTCCCGGAGTCGTGTTGGAAGGAGGTGGCCAGTGAGCTCTCCCCTGTTAAAAACCCAGGGGAGAGAGGTAAAAAGCCAATAACTCAACAATCAAAATAACACCTTCACTTAAATCTTTTTTTGGAGTTCTACCCAGCCTGCAGAGAAGGGAGAGTTCTGAAGGAGTAATTTCAACGGAGAGTACTAGAATTGAGGCACCCACTGCGACTATTGATGGCATGGAGGGTAGCATGATCGGAGTTTCTGCTGAAACTCTGTCAAATGAGGATGAAATAAGCTTGGGAAGAGCTCAAATGAACACAGTTCCAATCCCCATCAGGAACAGGTTTAAAACGTTGGAAATAACAGAACCACCAGAGGAGGCAGAAGAGCCACTTATAAGGAGGAACAAAAACAGTGAAAGTGTAGGGGTGCCCCAGGGAAATGTAGAAGATTCACTGACATGTATTGTACTGGGGTTAAAAAATGAAATTAAGAGCCGCTTTGAAATTTCAGAGGCCAATCAGGTCGGTATACAAGCCTCATGCCCTAAGCTAGAGCAGAAATTAGACGAGGTTGCCTCCCACACTAAAGTCTTGGAAGAATAAGTTGGATCTATAAGACAAGATGTGGCAAAAAATACCACTGAGATTTCCAAGCTGGCTAAACAAAACCAAACGCTAAGGGAGGACTTTGAGAGAGAGGAGAACCATTCTCGAAGGAATAATTTAAGATTCCTAAATATTCCAGAGACAGAGGAAGGCACGGACATGAAGGTTTTTATAATCGGTCTTCTGAGAAATACAGTCCTAAAGGATAGAAAGGACATTAATCTTGAACAGGAGATCCAAAGAGCGCACAGGGAGCCTTTCAGGCGCAACCCTCAGATGACTAAACCTAGGAAGATCTTGGTGAATTTCCTCTCGTATACGGTTAAGGAGGTAATCCTCAGTGG
Source organism: Triturus cristatus (assembly GCF_964204655.1). Classification (NCBI taxonomy): domain Eukaryota; kingdom Metazoa; phylum Chordata; class Amphibia; order Caudata; family Salamandridae; genus Triturus; species Triturus cristatus. Next base: position 386,688,814 of record NC_140594.1, read on the forward strand.
GGCTTTAAGAGATGGGCCTTATGCAGTAAAGGGGTTCTCTGTCACAATAAGATCCGACATATGTAAAGCTACAGAACAGAGGCAATGGCAGTTAGGTAACAGGTTGGAGGATCTGCGGAAGCTGGGGGACAAGGTGCAATTAAAATTTCCTGCAATGCTCCGTATAATGTGGGATAACCAAATGTATAACTATCGAGCAGTTGAGGATGTTGATTCACTAATAGACTCATTAAAAAAAGGAAACCACTAAATAATAAGTGGATGATCACAGAATTGTCGAGTTGGGAGATAGGATAACGAAATTCGGATGTGTTATAGCACAGCAAAATTTGTTGTTTAGAGTTTTGCTTAGTATCCCCCCAACAGGCAGCCCATGAGGCATATATATGCATACAATGATAGGGAGGGTTCCCCAGGGTAGGGTCACTGGAAGGGGGAGGGGTGGTGGGATGGTACACGGGTGGGGAACAGTGGGGTAAATATTTAAAAGAAGTCCTGAGTATCACCTAAAAAGACATGTCTACTTGAACAGAACCTGGAACAAGAGATGGGATTCAGAGTAGGGGGATTATGGTTAGAGTAGGTAAAGTCATAGACATCCTAACCCGGAATGTGAACGGTTTTAGGTCTTGTGCCAGGAAGAGAGTGGTGTTGAGATATCTGGAAGAAAACCATGCTCATATTATGGTCCTGCAGGAGACACATTTGGTGGCAAGCGAGAGTAAGGTATTATTCAGTAAGTATGGATGGATTCAGAGCTTTTTAGTCTCTGACCAACAGCAATGTTGTAAGGGGTTGCGATACTAATAAGAAGGGGCTCTGGCGTGGACGTCAAGTATTCTAAAACGGATAGCTCTGGAAGATGGGTCTTAGCTGGAATGAAATGTGTAGACTTTGAATTTATTTGTGTTGGGTTTTATGGTCTAAATGAAGACGATCCAAATTATATTGTAGATCTGGAATTTAACCTAGTGGTGGCTACGGGCCCGCTGATTTTGGGTGGTGATTTTAATATTTTGTTGGAGCCTATTTTTGATCGGTCAACCCGGCGAAATGGTGCTCTGACTCCTATGATGAGACAAGCCCTCAGAAATATGATGCAGGATCTAGGGTTGGTGGATGTATGGAGACACTTAAGAGGGCAGATGAGAGGGTATACTTTCAACAGTAAAAAATATGGACATTACTCTAGATTAGATTATTTCTTGGTAGAAAGGGGTTTAGCTGCAAATATAAAAGAGATCATACACCATCCGGCACATTTCTCAGATCATTCAGCCATCACCATGACATTACAGGTTCCTGGAATTAAGCCCAATGTAAGCGTGTTCTCCTCTTAGATGAGGAGGTGGTGCCTGTCTTAAAAAAGGCTACATCGAAGTATTTTATGGACAATACCGGAACAGCCTCCCCAGGAGTAGAATGGGATGCTTTTAAAGCATGCATTTGGGGGGTATTACAAAGTTTGGGTTGCTCTAAGGGTAGAGAAGAGAGGGCCAAATTGGCAGGACTGGAAAAAGTCATTGTTATTCTTGAGGCCTCTTTAAAAGCGTCGAGTAGAGGGAAAGATACGGAGATGTTGTTAAAACGGCTTGAAGAGGTGCAACTAAATTATAAAATCAAATTGGATTACAAGTGTAAGGCAAGGTGGCATGCTGGAAGTATAGGACCGTTTGAGTATGGGGAGAAAGCTGGGGCTTTACTGGCTTGGAAGGCCAGGTTAGAAAGATCTAGGAATACGATTAAGGAACGGGTAGGCATCCAGGGCAAGGTGATAGACAATTTGGAAGATATGTTGAACCATATGGTATCTCTTTTGGCTTCGCTTTATAAGGAAGATATTTTTCTAGAACCTCAAAGACTCAGAGAATGGCTGGGGGGCTGGGGGTGGGTTGTGTGGTCTCCTCGTACTTACTGGAGAAGGAAAACAGTGTATGGAAGCCTCGATTACCCAGGAAGAGATTAGAAGGGCCGTGATGAGTGTTAAGAGCGGGAAGGCAGCTGACCTAGATGCTATTCCCTCGGAGGTCTATAAACTCCGTATAGAGGAAATTGCCCCAGTCTGGGAGACCTTGTTCAATTTGGTGTATAAGGGGAGGACACGGGTACCTGGGTCGTGGAAGGAGGCTACTATGGTCTTGATTTTAAAACCAGCTAAAGACCCTGGGAAGGCGGACTCGTATCGTACGCTATCCCTACTTAATGCAGACCATAAGATCTTTGTTAGTATTTTGGCAGGGAGACTGGCTAAACTGGCACCTCAGCTTATACACCTTGACCAGAAGGGATTTATCCCAGGGAGGCATATCCATGAACTTACCCAGCAGTTAATTGGTAGTATAGAGCTTGCCACTGCCCGTTCGATTCCCTTGGCCGTAGCTACATTGGCTTTCGACCGTGTTTGCTGGGCCTACCTCTGGCAATAATTGGTTTTGGCCCTTGCTTTATCACAACGTTAAAAGCTTTATATGACTCTCACGACTAGATTATGTCCTGGTCCCGGCGGCCTATGTTGGGAGGGTGGGAGAGGTGCGCCATTTGGCACGGGGTATCTCGGACCATTCCCCGCTCCTGTTACACCTGGACCTTTTTCCGAGGGGTGAGGGTAGGGTGGTCCCGATCAATCCCTGGTACTTGCGCGACCCCACTATTCGCGCTGAATTGATTAAATCCCTCCAGCGCTACTTTGACGAGAATGTGGGGTCCGTGCCTTCGGCTGTCTCACTGTGGGAGGCATTCAAGACAGTACTACGAGGAGAGGCCCTGTCCCTCATTTCCCACATCCGGAAGCGCGAGCGGGAGGAGGTGACCCGGGTGGAAGCGGAGATAGCCGAGTTGGAGGGTAATCTAGAAAGTGGGGTGACGGATGCCGTATTGCATGTCCTCCAACTCAAGCAAGCGGCCTATAGGGCCCTCGTCACGGAGGCAGCCAGGGGCCTCAGTAGAGAGCAACAGGGGAGATTGTATGATGTGGGTGATAAGGCTGGTAAATTGATTGCGTGGCTGGACAAAAAGGAGAGAGCGAGTCGTGTAGTCCCGCTGATTGAGAAAACAGACGGTGTGTGTTACTGAGCCGGAAGAAATTGTCTCCTGCTTCGTGGACTATTTCCGTGGGGTGTATTCCCCGGTGTCTTCCTGCTCTGAAGAGGATTCCCGTACCCTGCTCAGGGATATCGCGCTGCCTTCCCTTTCGGAGGAGGACAGAGTGTCGTTGGACGCCGCTCCAACCTCCGACGAAATCGCCCTCGCCATACGTTCGGTCGCTTCCGGCAAGGCCATGGGTCCTAATGGTCTCCCCATCGAGTTGTACAAGTTGAGACCGGATACGCTGGCACCACATCTCCGATCGATGTTCCTGGAGGCCCATTCGGTGGGCTCCCTCCCGCTGGACCAGCGTCTGGCTACAATCGTGGTTATCCACAAGGAGGGGAGACCTCGGGACCGGGTTACATCCTATCGGCCCATTTCGCTACTGAACGCGGAGCCTAAAATTCTCGCCAAGGTCCTGGCTAATCGGCTGGTCGGCGTGGTGGGCGAACTGGTTCACCAGGATCAGTCCGGCTTTATTCCCCATCGTAACACAGCTCTTAACTTGCGGCGTTTGCATGGGGTGCTTGCACGTGTTCAGTACATACGGGAGCCGGCCATTTTGGCATCCTTGGACGCCACCATGGCGTTTGATACGCTTGAATGGCCATACATCTGGGCGATGCTTGCGAAGTTTGGCTTTGGCGCAGGGTTCATCAGTTGGGTCAAATTGCTGTATTCGGGCCCATTGGCGCAGGTGGTGGTGAACGGTAGAGTATCGGCTCCGTTCGAGCTGGGCCGGGGCACGCGGCAGGGCTGCCCCTTATCGCCGCTCCTTTTTGCGCTTGCCTTGGAGCCCCTGGCGGAGTGGCTGCGGTGGGAGCCTTCCATCCGTGGTCTCCGTTGGACCCCCGAGTATGAGGACCGCGTATCCCTATACGCTGATGACATCCTTCTGTACCTAGCTTCCCCACGTAAATCACTGATAGTACTGGTTGATGTTTTGCATTCATTTGGTCGTAACTCCGGCCTTGTCATCAACTGGGCTAAATCGTGTGTGTATGTTCTCTCTGGGGAGGCTCCTATTCTCCCGCGGGACTGTCCGATCCAGATCGCCCCGCAGGGATTTCGGTACCTGGGTGTCTTCATTACTCTGGACCCGGAGGCCCGGTATGATCGGAACTTGCTTCCCCCCCTCCAGCGCCTGAAGGAAGATGTCACGCGCTGGCGGCGCTTGCCGCTCTCGCCGCTCGGCCGGGCGGCATTGTTTAAGATGATGTCTCTGCCGCGCTTCCTCTACGCTTTGCAGAATACTATGGACCCCGTCCCAGCGCGCTACTTCCGTGAGGTGGAGAGTTTGCAGCGCCGCCTGTTCTGGGACGGGAGGCTGCGTATCGCCCTGGCGAAGCTGACGCTCCCATGGTATGACGGCGGGATTGCCCTCCCGGATATCAAACGATACTATTGGGCCTCCCAGCTGGCTGCGATTAATCATGGCCTGTATGGGCCCGCTTTAAACCCGGCATTCGAAATGGATAAGATGCTACTCCCGGGTGGGGACTATAATCGAGCGCTCTACTCCAGCACGCCCGACGCTCGGCTGACCGGCCCCACGCGTGTCATGGTGCGAGTGTGGCACGCGGCTAATGTGGCGATGGGGTGGAAGGATCGTCTGACCCGGGCGTCACCACTATACGCGTCCGAGCAGTTGGGCTCCCTGTGGACCTCGAAGGGCTTCGAGAAGTGGGACATGATAGGCATTAGCAAGGTGGGGGATCTCTGGACGAGGGGAGGATTTAAAACGTTCGAGATGCTGCAGACGGAATTCCACTTGCATGGCAGGGAGTACTTTCGGTATTTGCAGATCCGTCATGCACTGGGCTCCGTCTTTCCGGACGTTGCATCCATCCCGGAGTGTTCCCCCCTTGAGGATAGAGTGCTGGATGGACACGTTCCGGACAGCACGATCTCACTGATCTACAAAAAACTGATCAATGACCGCACGGGATTGCTGACTGCCCTTCGTGAGGCTTGGGTTGCCGATGGACTGGAGCTGGACGACGAGGACTGGACCCTTGCGGTGGCCTCCCCGAAAGAGGTGGCCATACCGGCGCGCCTTCGCTTCGTCCAGCTCAAGATACTCCACAGAGTCTACATGACGGGGCCGAGGCTTCTGCGTATGGGCTATGCTGTGGACGGGTTGTGTAAGCGTGGGTGTGGCGCTTTGGGGACCTTTCTGCATATATTGTGGGAATGCCCGGAGGTGGAGCGATTCTGGCGTGGTGTGCATGAGGTCCTGCGTGTGGTTACGCATGTGGTGCTGCTACCCGAAGCGAGGAGATGCCTGTTGAATGTGTGGGAACCTACCGACTACTCGGCGCCACAGACGTGGTGGGTGACTCTGGGATATATGGTGGCCAAGCGTGATATTGCTCAACTGTGGGGATCTCAGAGGTCCCCGACTGTCTCGGCCTGGAAGGAACATATGGATTGGTGCATGTTTCGGGAAAAGGTGGTGTATGTTGCGAGAGGTAAGCCGGGGACATGGGTGAAAGTCTGGGGCCCCTGGAACGCCTACCGCGGGGGAATCTGTACTCCACCGTTATTGCCCGATCCGTCGCCTGCCCCATCCCCGTAGCCGACCCATCTTCCCTGTTCCGGGCATTGAGTTTTACCCAGCCCTAATCCTGATCTCTTCCCCTTCTTGATACTCCTATGGATTGGTAGGGTCCCCCTCTCAAGGGAGCACATGCTGCTATTTCTGATTGTAGATTGCCTTGTGGTTTTTGTTTTTTCTGGTTGTTATTTCAGTTTAAAATGAAACCGTATAGTGGGGTCCGGATGGTGTGGCTATCAACGCTGCTAACTTCTGTGCATCTTCCTTAGCCGCAACGCGCGCTCTACAATGTGTATCATATGCTCCTTTTGTTTACTAGCGGCCGGCCGGAAGGTTGTAGGCCCATCTTTGTATATTTTTTGAGTTTTGTAATAAACGGTTTCAAAAAAAAAAAAAAAAAAAAAAGCTTTATATGAGCACTCAACAGCTAAGTTCCTTCTTAATGGCTCCCTCACAAGAAGTTTTCCGATCACTAGGGGCACTCGGCAGGGCTGTTCTATCTCCCCACTGTTGTTTGATATTTATATCGAGCCATTTGCTCAGCTATTGCAGCGAGACACTAAGGTCATTCCTTTTAGCTTAGGCTCCTACAAAAATAAAGTTGCATTGAATGCGGATGATCTCATAATATTTACTTCGGCCCTGGTTCTAACCATTCCCAGGGTGGAAGTTTTTGTTAAAGAATATGGGGCACTATCTGGATATCTGGTAAATAACCCAAGTCCGGGGTAATGTATTGGAATGTACCGGGCTGGAGGGGGGAAGTACAGGATGAACTTAGGTATCTAGGTATAAGTATTTTATTGTCATTAGAGGCAATACCCCAGTACAATTTGGAGAGGGTAGCAAAGGAGGTTGAAGCATCATTAGTTAGATGGAAGAATCTGCCCTTGACTATATATGGGAGAGTGAACTTGATTAAAATGGTGATACTTCCCAAATTGACGTACCTTTTCAATTGTATCCCCCTGACATTCCCAGAAATCGCAGTTGATAAGATTCAGGGAAAAATAGCCTGTATTATTTGGGCATCAAAGGGAGATCGGCTGGCCTGGAAGAAATTGAGGCGTAAGCTTGAAAAGAGTGGACTGGCTCTTCCAGATCTAAAATTATATTGCATGGCCTTCCAGTTTAAAAATTGCAGAGTGCTCCTAGGTTAACCTGGGTCACTAATATGGGGAGGTATGTTGGAAGACATGGTAAGAGAGTGGGGCTCTAAAGGTTTTTTGTAGAAGTTTGGGGCGAGGACGTTTTAAAAAAAAAGTCCAGTTGAAGATCTTAAAGGCAGCACTCACTCTCTGGCTGGGAGTTAGAAGGATTCTTGGCATGGGTTATTTTCGGATTTCTCCCCAATCTGGGATTCACCAGGTATGCCTGAGTGTCTCAAAGACGGGCTGATTCTCCTATTGAGGAGGGTGGGTATTGAAGTATGTGGGATCTCCTGACAGTGCAGGGTATGTTGCCCTGGGAAGTGTTAGTGGCAAAGACTGGTAATTCCATTTCTAGATTCAAGTACCTCCAGCTATCATCTTGGGTTGCAGCCAATGCACAGGAGATTGGGGGATTTGGGAATTCGACTCAAAACTGCAGGATGGGCCCTCCAGGAAAAAGGAAGTTGCCTACTGGTATTGGACTCTACTTGATGCCGAAGACAGGAAACTGAAGGCACCATACTCAGTATGGGAAGGAATCATTCAGACGACTGAGCTACAAAGAATTTGGCAACTTTCCTTAAAACTGTTGCACTTGGTGGTTAAACCTGCCAATCTGAAACGGAATCACTTTTTTTTACCATCAATAGGCTTTACTGGATGCCCCAGAAGATAGCAAAGTTTGTGCAAGAACCGATACCAAGATGCTGTAGATGTGTCTGCTGAGAGCTGACGACCAACACATGTTTTTCAAAGGCCCAGAACTACAGGCCTATTGGCAGGATGTTGAGAAGGTGGTCAACGACATTTTCGGGGCAAATATTAGTGCTGAGTTAAGCACTGGTGTTGATGAGGGTGGAAGACCGCCCCAGTCAGCCTTTATCAAAAGGCAGGAGGGCGCTTTTATTTTTTTATTTTGCTTGTAGCCAGAAGAGAGATTTGCAAGCGCTGGACGAATCTCCTTCCTCCCAAAGGGCTTGATTGGCTCCAGGCAGTCAGAAGTATATACAAAATGGATACTGGCTCTGGATATGGTGGAGGTTTCCGTAGTAGGATATGGGACGGTTACCAAAGATGGTGTGGAAGAGGGAGCAATACCTCTGACCTCCTGGTCAGAGACCTGCTCTCTCCCCCAGCAGCTCCGCTGTTGTGCCGCTGCTGCTGCCCTGTTCGGGTAGGTGTTCGAGGCCCTCCAAAACCCTCAGACTTCTGCCGGCGCCTCATCCCTGGTGGTCCAGTGGGAGAGCCTTGCTCTTCTACTGGTCCGCTGTTGACCGTTTCTGTGTTTGTGCCTATTTTTATCTGTCTTCCATCTGTCTTTGTTAGTGTCTTGTTATTGGGCCTTGTATGTTGTTATTGCGCCTTGTTCTGTTTTTTCTGTCTCCCTGTTGTTTTTGGCCAGTTTGTGTCCCCTGTGCCCGTTTCTTTTCCCATCGCTGCTGCCCCCGCGGCCCCTCTCGGTTCCCGCCTCCCGGCTGTGCTTCCCTGCACAGACATCCCGTAGAGATCTGGGACCTCCTCGACAACCTCTCGACCGGACGTCGCCTTCTTCACGTAAACCTGGACCAACGTCTCCTACGCCCCTGACATCGCCGCCGCCATTCCTGACGGCTACAAGCTCCAGAGGAAGGAGCGCCCCAACGGCCCAGTAGGACTCGCTATTGCACACAAGAGCTCCCTCCGACTCTCCACTTCCACCATGAGCGACATTCAGCAATTCACCAAATCCCCCAGCGAAGCCACGGACGTCACTCCCTCCCAGGACCTCTGCAACAAGCTTGGTTCCTACTTCGATCTAAAATTAAGGCCTTCTACAACAACTTCAGCGAGCAGACTCCAGAAACCACCCTTCCTTCCAGCGACGACAGCCAGCCCACCATCACTGCCTGGACCCCAGTCACCACCGAAGATACACCACGACCATGAAGAGCACTCACTCAGGAGCGCCCACGGATCCCTGCCCGCCGCACATCTTCCACAGAGTTGCCGCCGCCATAGCGCCCGAGCTACGATGCACCATCAATACCTCCGTCGAATCCGGCACTTTCCCCGACGACTGGAAACACACAGAAGTCAAGCCCCTCCCCAAGAAACCCTCTGCAAACCCGACAGACCTGAAGAACTACTGATCCAACTCTCTCCTTCACCTTCGCAGCCAAAGTCACAGAGAAGATCGTCAACGCCCAGCTGACAAACTTCATCGAAGAGAATCCCCGGCTCCTCCCAATCCGGATTCTGAAGTAACCACAGCACCAAGACTGCCCTCTTCGCCGCCATAGACGACATCCGCCTGCTCCTCGACCAAGGCTACACCGCAGCCCTCATCCTACTCGACCTCTCGGCAGCCTTCGACACCGTCTCCCACCACACTCTCACAGCCAGACCCCACGATGCCAGAATACAGGGAACCGCCCTAGACTGTCTCCGCTTCTTCCTCGCTGGCGGAACCCAAAGGATCAGACTCCCGCCTTTACTCTCCGAACCCACAGAGATCAACTGCGGAGTACCCCAAGGATAATCGCTCAGTCCCACGCTCTTCAACATCTACATGGCCTCCCTCGCCGCCATCATCAGACAACATGGACTCAGCATTGTATCATATGCAGACGACACCCAGCTCATCCTCTTCCTCATGAAGGACCCTGAAACCACCAGACTCAGCTTTCAAGAAGGAATGAAAGATGCCGTAACTTGGATGAGCAGCAGCTATCTGAAAGTCAACTCGGAGAAGACAGAAGTCCTCGGCCTTGGACCCACCCCCTCAGCCTGGGACCACTCCTGGTGGCCCTCTGCCCTCGGCACTCCCCCACCCCATGGACCACGCCCGGAACCTCTGCATCATACTCAACTCCTCCCTCACCATGACCCGACAGATCAACGCTGTCGCCACCACCTGCTTCAACACCCTCCGCAAGACCTTCAAGTGGATCTCCCCAAAGCCAGAAAGACCGTCACCCACGCACTCATAACAAGCAGACTGGACTACGGAAACGCCCTCTATGCTGGAATCAACAAATCCCTCCTACGCAAACTCCAGACCATCCGGAACACGCAGCCAGACTTGTCCTCGGCATCCCACGACATGAGCACATCACACAACACCTGCGAGACCTCCACTGGCTCCCCGTCGAGAAGAGAGTAACCTTCAAGCTCCTCACCCATGCCTACAAATCCCTCCACAACACCGGACCCAAATACGTCAATGAAAAAGTCTCCTTCCACATACCCAAAAGGAACCTCTGCTCAGCAAACCTTGCCCTAGCAGAAACCCCGCGCATCTGCAGAACCAGAGCGGTGGAAGAGCCTTCTCCTACATTGCGGCCAAAGCCTGGAACTAGCTCCCAGTCAACATCAGACGCTCCCCTACTCTGCACACTTTCAGGAAGAGCCTCAAGACCTGGCTCTTCGGCTGAACCGGAGCTTCAGCCCCTCCACCCCCACCGCCTTGAGACGGGTGAGTAGCACGCTTTAAACTCCCTGATTGATTGATAGAATGGCAATGTCTTAAGGAAGTGTCCTATGATTACACCTGCGTGAAACCAGTAACCAGGAAACTGGTAGGACTGGATGGGCAGGGCAAGAGTTATAATGCAATCGGCCTGAGGTTGGGACAGGTTGCACAGGAAAGCCGGGTTTTGCAGACATTGGTGATATGAGGACACAAAAAAAAAAGTGAAGATACTATAATGCAGAATCCACCTTTTTTGGGGTGTTGTACCATTTTTATTTTTGTTCTTAACTGTTTTTCGTCTTTTTACCTGTCTATTCCCTCTTTCTCTCCAACGCATCCAGGTCGCCTATTTAGTGTTGCACACTACGATCCAATGTCTATGCACAGTTTTTGAGGCACCCCATTGTGCGGTCACTGAAAATAAACCCCATTTGTTCTTAGTTTTGGATTTCTGGCTTACTCATGATCCTACACCATTATCTTCCCCTAGAAAAACTGCTATTACTCCTTTCTTTACATTCACTATAGTTATTTTGCGGACCCCCCTCTGTTCTTCAGCACGCATGGCAACTCCCTCCACAATAGCCCAGTTCTCTACGGCTTCCTTCCCCTGCTGTGCAGATGGCAGTCCAGCGATTGCCAGTGTAGTGCTATGTCCCTGTGGGCCACCACCATGGCTAAATCTAGAAATCTATTACCCAATTTCTTCACAGGCCTCCGTTTATAGCCCCAGCAGATCTAATTCCATGGTTAGTACTTTTTGCCTATCTAGGGTACGTTCCATGTCCTCCACAACTTTTGTCCAAAATATCTCTATAGTGGGACAACTTCACACCATGTGTGCAAAGTCAGCGTCAGATAAAGCGCATCGGGGGCAGCAAATTGAATCTGTCTGCTGCATAACATTTTTCTCGGGGGTAAGGTAAGTGATGTGCAGGTAATGAAGTTGCGTATACTTATATTGAGTATTTCTAGACACCTTGCAAACTTTTTCTAAGGTGTGCTTCCTCCACTACTTCCCTCAGAAGTCTGTGCTCATCATATCTTCCCGTCTCCCTCGTAACGTTTGGAGTCCAGTAAGTGTCTTTAAAAAGAAGGTTTTGTAAAGCTACAAGACTATAGCTCGTCCGTCAACAAAGGTTAGCAGGGTCTGCATAAGGTCATGAGAATGCAGCTCTGCAGGGGTCGGTCCCCACATCTAAAGCAGTGATCACCTCAGTGTGGCTTACCTTTTAGGGCACGGAGCAACTGTCCTCCTCAACCAGGGTGTCCAAGGACTGAAGCATTCCCTTCAAATAACAGTCGCCCACAGTTTCAATTCCCGCCATACTCCAGTCCCCCAGTCTTCACTCCAAGGTGGCTAGTTCTATGTAGAATCCACCTTTAGGACGTTTTAAGCTGGAGAGGGCAGTCAGGTGATTCTTTTTGTCCCATTAACTCCATTGTGATTTTTTAGAATCAGAACAAATTTGTCACAAAACCGATGCTGGTCTAAACCACAGATCCAGGGCTTTATTGAGCTGGGTCCCAACAGGCTTCAAACATGACTACAGACAAGAACTGCTTGCTTTCCCCTCTCAACGGGCAATTCTTTCCCGACTTAAAATTGACTTAAGCCTGTATTTTCTCTGTAGTTAATGACAACCTGTTAACACTTTTTATGAGATATATTTTGGGTAGTCAAGTGTCCTGGCTGCGTGTAAGCATGAGAGGTCCAGAGGTGGGCAAGGCTGGGTAGGAGGAACAGGAGAACAGCTGAATACTGTCACACCATTCATATGTACTGGTGGTCGAGCTATGGCAACTTGAACCTGACTCAGGGCAAAGATCTGGACCCGGCCAGACACTGGCGCCCAAATGAAGGACCTGCCACAGACAAAGGAGAGCGAACTCCCTTAGGGGCATATCAGCAAGGTGATGCGATAAAATTATTGCCACTTTAGCATACGTTTCGGACGAAGGGGCATATCATCAAGGGCCTGCGATAATTATCACTCAGTGCTCTTAGGGCGAGGATAATTATCGCAGGCTAACGCTGGATTCTATCAGCAACGCTTATCTCCCAAGCGATAGAAATCCATGCGTTAGCCACAAAACAGTGCGATTACCTCTGGAAATCCAGCGATAATCGCATTGCGACCGGCGATACCTTGCTGATAGGGCAGGGTGGATTTAGCCATGTAATCCACCTCCCATTGGATTACATGGCTAGGTCAGAATAAAAGCAGGCGTACAGAAAGTAGCGTTAGACGCGGTTAGCGCTACTTTTCTTATCGCTCTGCATGTTAGAGTACACCTTGACAGTTGGAGAAATGTCGATTAGCGACATTTCTCTAGTTATTTTGGGGATGAACGCCCACTTTGCATCTCATTAGAGATGCAAAGCTGGGCGTTCAGGAAACAGGCGCTAAGGCATGGATTCACGCGTTAGCGTGTCCATGCTGATAGGGCGATAAAATTATCGCTGCTTTTCGAACCGAAAACGGACGCTAAAGCGGCGATAATTTTATCGCATCGCCTTGCTGATATGCCCCGAAAAGCACCGATAATTTTATCGCCCTATCAGCATGGACACCCTAACGCGTGAATCCAGCAAAATGAAGGATGCACATAAACAAAATCTGAAATGTTTGTTCACCAGCTTCCATTCAAGTTACAGTTTTAATATAATTTAATGTAATTTAAAGTAATGTTTTTTAAGGTTGTCTGCAACCAAATGAGCAAATAAAAACATATAACATTTATAGGTCCAAATATGTACAATATTTGTTGTTAATTATACATCAAAATATATAATTAACTATTTAAGATCTGAATTTGAAACTGGTTATCTTGCATTTGAATTTATTTAAACCAGCATAAATAAATGAATAAATAAATTAAGCCAATGTGGCACGAACGGCAACAACCTCCCTTCAGGAAGGATAGAAACCAATGTCCTAGTAGTTTTAATATAATGCTTTATAAAATAATGCAGAACAAGAAAGTGGAAAGATGTCTAGTAGACTACAACCAATTGAGCTTCGCACTGGCATTTTGTAACCTGAGAGCTAGTTCCATGACAAGTTCCATGACACCTTCCGTGACCTTACAATGAGATTGATTTATAGTTTGACAGGCAGGGTACTCCTAGGCAAAAGTGACAGAGTACACTTTCCGCTAAAATTACTGTCCACCCACCCTAGTGGTTTTGGTGTACTGCCAGCTTTCCCTCGATGGAGCCCCCGTTGGCTGAGTCGATAGCAATCTTCCTCCAATAGCACGACAGAGAAGGGACCGTAAGAGGAAGGGCATCACACTGCTTGCCCTAATTAGGAGGGGCGAAAAAACTCCCTGGGTGGAGGGGTCGCTACTGTTTTGTTTTTCAGTAACAAACTCCCGCTTTAGAGGCTGTCCACCAAACAGCGGCTATGTCACGGTTCAGAGATCACCACTGGGCTAGCGGAGATCTCTATATTTGGCAGATGGTAGTCTGTAAGGATGACAGGCATATTGTCCTATGCCATCCTGATGGACAGAGTACCCTCCACCAAACTCTAGGTCTGACCAAATGTCTCCATTCACACTCATTTTACACATGTGTTTCTAGAAAGAACTAGTGCCATGTAAGTTTATAACATAATCTGCATACTATGAAATTCTGTTTTATTGAACATATTGAACAAAGTGTACTATTTATGCCTTAAAAATACAATTATGCACAAAGTAGTGCACACCACTGAAAAATTAGAGGAAGAATGTGTTAACTACTCTGGCTGAATTGTAGACTCTGGGCCTTATTACGACTTTGGCGGTCCTACAGCGGATGGTGTAACGCACTGCGGGTTTAGGATCGACAAAGCTGTGATGTTAAATCCTGGCCTGGCGGGCGGTCCAGATTGTGGTCTGACGGCGGCAGTCTGCTAGGCTCATAGATCAGCTTATCATGCAGACTGCTGCAGTCAGAGCGCCAATTGCACCTTCTTGCGTGGTGTGGCATATATGCCGCACCGTGCAGGAAGGTGGGGGGCAAGTCCAGAGGGCACTGCATGTGCCCCCCCGCACAAACCCTCAGGCCCCAATTCAGCAGGGGGCCCTCCTAGGGCCCCCTTTGCTGCCATTCTGCCAATCTTTTCATGGTGGGTTCACGGCCCTGCACAGGGCTGTGAAATGGCAACTCAGAATATGTTCTGAGGCACCGGCTGCAGCACCGCCAGCATCTTCCTGCCAGTGAAGGACCGCCGGTCCAGCGGGATCCTTGATCCCGGCGGTGCCAGCGCTCTCGAAACGGTCCGATCGCCACAGTCATAATACTGAGGGCAGTCTTGCGGGTATGGCGGTCCTATGGACCAAGGTATTCGTAATCAGGGCCTCTGAAACAGAAAAGTAATTGCTGATGTTTGGACCTCAAGCCAATTTGTATCATACAGGGCAAATACCTATACATTGGTCATACTAGTGTGGGGCAGACATTGGAAATTCCCCCTTCCATAGTCCAATAGCACACACATTGGTGTTCTGTGTACATTGCAGTGTGCTTGCTTCTCAGTCCCTTGTTTTTGTAGAGTGATCATAAGTCATGGTTTCATGGGGAATGTTGATTTCACCTACAGGGAATTTGAACACAGTGTGAGTATGTGAATATTAATGGAATGGCAATCATCTGCATGCTTATGTCCGTATATTAAATGTGTCACATGCTGATGATAATTTAGATCAGTGAGTTTTGCACTGTTACAAAGTATGAAGATTCACACAAAATTATCATGGCTAGAGTGGGCAAGTAACTCCCTATCTTCACAGACATTTTTAATAGTCTTGCACATCATTTCTACAATTTATTTACACTTAGGTGTTTCCATTTCAAGTGTTCAATGAAATTTAGGCAAGACACAATCTGAACTGAACATACTGTTCAAGATACTCTGTTTGATGTAGAGTGGCAGTACCTCACCAATATGAATGTCCCCTGCAGGCAATGAGTCTCAATGATGTGGGAAATGCAGCTGTTCTTAGGGATCATGGAGTCGGCTGTACAACAAGGGTATCCCATGCGGCAATATGTGAAGCAGAGATGTTCACACATCTGAATGTTAATTGTCTGCTGTCTGTACAGTTATGGAAGACCTGTACCGTGAGCTGTAGGCAAACCAGTGCCATGCGGGTGCAGTTAGTGACCCCTAGCATATATGGAAATTCCACAAGTATGCAGAAGTTAGCTATGATTGCACAGGTTGTTGGGAAGTCTGTGGGGAACATAATGTGCTGGTCAAAATAATTAGCAAGCTACCCATGATCTATGCAAGGATCTCCAAGAAGATGAACTGTGATAAACCAGGCATTAAGCTTACGTATACTGACTACATCTAGCAGCAACAAATGTAATGGCTGAAAGCTATTAGAGGGAGGTGGTAATGGTAGTTTGTCTAACGTTGGGCTCCAAAGGATCCCCAGTGGACCTCAGAAATGTTTAAGGAGTTCAGCCTTGTCCTGTAAATCCTGGCCCTTCTCTTGTATCTTTGTTGTGGTGCTGCGAGGACTGGTCCTGGTCTTCCTTCTGCATGGCATGACAAATCAGGAGGGTGAAGTCGATTACAGGCCTCCTTCTCAAGGGATTTTCTCAGCCTTGCGGTGACATATTTTGCTACCTTATTCGCTGGGATCCACTTTGCTAACTTGAGGTGGACTATGTTGTCCGGGTCCAGCATGTCGGAATTTCCTTCTCATGGGCAGGGGCCGAAGCCGGGCACCATGACTTAGATGAGCCCACCTCATCGTATGATTCCCCAGGGGAATCGCTCTCATGAGGCTCTGGATTGTCAGGCCTGGGAGATTCATTGTAGGGATCCTGGGGGGAACCCTTTGCCAGAAATGCGTGTTTAAGACGCACAAACACGTCCACATCCACCCCCTCCTTGCTCTTTCTCTTCGGGGGTGGGGACTTTTCTACTGGGGCATCCTTGGCTGATTCCCCTAGGGTCGGGACAATCTTTGCGCACTCCTGCACAATTTTGTCACCAAGGAGTTGTTCAATAGGGCCATAAGGTCATTGTTCGCCCTACATATTGAAGTATCAACCGCCTCATAGAATTCTTCATCCCATTGGATGTAGGCCAGTGAATCCTACTCTTCATACAATGTTTGGGCCATCTGGTGCAGAAATTTAGAGGGAAGTACCGTGCGCCCTGAGTCAGATCCCTAGTTACATATGAGCTATAAGCCCCTAGGGTAATCTGTAGGCCTGAGGCTGGTTCTCGGGTCTCTGGATGCCCTGCTAATGCTACATGCCTGCAGTCGTGATTTTTTATGGTGCTGGGAGGGAGCCCAGGTAAGTATGGGTGTGCCAGAGGCACACAATCACATGGGCCGAGCCCTGGGGACACTACATGCCCTTGTTTATTCTATAGAGCTAATCAGCTGCCCTGAAACAGTGCCCCCTCACACAGGCCTTCACGGGCCTTGTAAAACAATACAGACCCTGGAGAGCGTACACGTGCTGAGCACAATACAGACCCCTCACTAGGAGTTATTACTAACAAGCATTGGCAGAGCCAATAGGTCTCGCCTTTGGGACCGTATACGTTTTTAGCCATGCAACAGTTAATGTTATTGCACCAAGGATATTGTGCTGCACAACTAAATAGTTATAAGGTCCCAAAAGCGAGACCTATTGGCTATGCCAATGCTTGTTTTTCTTAGTATCAGCGTAACGCATTGTAATTTGTAATGTCAATAAACACGGGAAATACAGCGTCTAGCTGTGTACCCTCCGACACGTCTCAAGTTTTTGGCACTCCGAAAAGGGTGCAGTCAAGTGTTTGTGACGGGGGATCCCTAAGAAGTTAATGGTGGTGAACTTTTTTTGGTGTGTGACAGTGTGAGGGAAGTTTGTTTGGCGGATATTATATGCTTCTGACCTGCTCACCTAGAAAAACTTATAGTTCACTGATTTTTTTTCTACCGGCGATTCGCGTTTATTCCTTCGATTTGCTCAGATTTGAAGTTACTGATTTGTATATTTATATTGTTACTGATGCCTAGCGATTTTGCATCACGTTTGTAGGGCTTTTACAACAGGATGACTACCTGTCCATTATTTACATGGACTGTGATTTCGTACTATTGCCTCTTAAATGTATATATTACGGACATTGTTTATCTGTCATTTTAAAGCTACTGGGCTGAGGGCAGGTTGCCGACAGCCAACTAATGCTGGAAATGAGTGGGATCCAGTAAGGGAAGGGGAGGAGCGGGTGAGAGAGGGGGGAGGAAAGCCGGCCATGCGAGGAATGCTAGAAACCAGGATAGCAGCTGTGCACGTGCATGACATCGCGAACCCAAGCTGAAGGCCTGAAAAAAGCCACTAGGTTAGCACTTCCAAAACCCGCTTACTAAAACTCTCGCCAGAGCAGCGCTATAAGCGCTGGCTCAGGCGAGACCTAAAAATGCAGGGAACTACAGACCTAGCAGCTCGCTAGGCATCATCCTTGAGCAGCAGGGACAAGGCTCGAGGCTACTTCAGGTTTGGTCGGCGAGCATCTGAATTCCAATGCTGGAGACGCGCGCTTTGAAGCCAGAGTGTCTCACCTTCCCAGAGTGCCCCCTGGGCGAATGACTGTACGGCGGCCAAAACCATGAATTAAGTCGCTTTAGGAGCCCTGGAGCGGTCCGGCGGCTATGAGGATCTAGGGATATAAAACGCATGTCAGCGTGATCAATATAAACCAGCGGCGTAGCTAGGCCTTCGGCTGCCCGTGGCGACCCCTGCGTTTGTTGCCCTCGGTGGCCTGATTGAAGAGCAGGGGGGGGGGAGGATGCTGGCGATTCATGTGGCCGCAACGGCAGCAAGTAAGAGCAGGAGGTTGGGGGGGCGGCCACTGACCCCAAAACTCGTGCCGCCTGGGGTGGTCCGCCCCCCAGCTACGCCACTGATATAAACAATTCCAAATCCCTATCATGAGCTAGCACAGCATAGAAAACACCACACAACAAAGCAAAGCATAAAACCACAACTGGGTGCTGAGCAGCGAAGAAAGAGGGAGAGCAGGAAGTGGCAGTGGACATTGTACAGACTTGGTTATGGAAATATGAAGATGGACTATAAAAATGTGTAGTTTTTCCCTCGTGTTCATGGGGAAAGTATTTTTTTGTATGGCTTTAATGACATTATGTGTTTTGTAATGTTATTAAAACGAAGAAGGAAAATAGCATAATCCTGGCCTCTGCTGCTGCACATAAAATAGTTATAAAGCCACACCCCAAAATAATGTGAGCTTTAGCCTTCGCCTGTCATTTGTTCTTTTATCCCTCTTAATTATGTATTCATTAGGTTTTCTATAGCGTGGACGTGGCCCAACCACATACGAAATCTTAACAGAGGATCAAAGATGCGTTTTGAATGTTAACAAACAAAAGCAGTTATTACCAAAACAGGGTAGCAACCAACTACAACATGTGAACAAATAAAGCACCTCATATAATCCAAACTAACATCCTTCGTAGATGTAGCAGTAGAAGTTTGAGTGCTGGAAAGTCGCTGAGCTTCCTTATTGCACCTTATCATGATGCTGCTACCTCACAGTCAAACCTATCCTATCACAACAAACTACATCCCCGCTTCTCAGTGCCCCGGAAAAGCCAAGGACAGCTATATCACCAAAGAATAACCGGGAGTGCATTGCTCTGATTTCAATTAAACAAGACACCTGTCATCTAAGCTGAAAACAACACGTTTTGAAAGGTTATTTTTGCTGGTCTTTTAATTCTCCTTAAATTGCACAATTGCGTCACAGAAAAGTACAAGCACGACAACAGAATAACCTCTTATATTCAAAAGTGGCATTGAGATGCTTTTTGGTCAGATAGTTCCCTGATTTTTATACGATTTATTAAACCTTCAGGAGAAGGTGACATAGCCGAAATCCTCGGGTGACTCGCGCCAAGGAAGATTCTTCCAAGGACTCACCTAAAAAGCATGTGCTCCAGAATGTTCCGGCTGGACAGTTCTGTCGTGTCCAGGACGAAGGAGCCCTTCAGATTGCCAAACTGGAGGAGATGGGGCTCTCTGAAGACATCTTCCCCAGGATGGGTGCTTGGAATCCCCTCCGCGCTCACAGAATATCTCTTTAGGAATAATCTGAGGAGAGAAGAGGTGACAGAGCCATAATCATGCAAGCTGCATCCCATGTGAACCACATGCCATACACCACATGCAATCTGTTGGGAGATTACGCCTGCTACAACTTCCATGTTATGATATTAGTTGGAATACGCCTGTCAGAACTTCCATCGAATGCTACCTGCTGGAGTATACACCTAAAAGAACATCCAGTGCCTGCCCTCTGCTGGGATATAGATCTATAAGAACTTCCACTGCATGCCATCTACTGAAGTATTTAAGAACTTCCATTGCCTGCCCTCTGGTGGACCATATGTGTGTACCTATATATGTAAGTAAGTAAGTAATCAAGTAATTTATTGGATCAATTTATGGTCATTTACATCACTAAGTAAAAACATACACGTAAAAATACAATTCTAAAAGAAACATTTTACTGCATCATTAATATAAAAACTTCTATACAAAAATAAAAATACATTTTACTACATCATTAATATAAAATCAGCTATATAAAAAAAGACAATCGCAGTAGTTTCCAAACTACTTAAGAGCCATAGGAAGAGAAGTTCTAGTGGGTAGCTAAAATGTTAGTCCTAATACGCATGTAAAAAGCAAGTACCTTGATATAGACAACACTAGCCATTCTGTATTATCAGATCTTAAAATTCACATGGCTCCTAAAGGTCGTGAAATAGTCATCAGCCAGCATACCAGGACTATCCCACCTTTTTCTAGTCTTTACACAAGCAGGGCAGAAAAACATAAAATGTTCTATGGATTCAGGGGAACGGATACACACAGGACAATTTGAGGTTAAAATGGGCTGCTTCTATTCGCTTTTGCTAAGATTCACAGGCAAGTTCCATACCTAAATTGTAAATAACGTGCAAGTGCAAATGACGGTTCTATCTGATCCATAAATGTCTCCAATAAAAAAGTACATTTGATATCCAAGAACCATTCAGTTAAAGTGCTAGAGGATTAGGGAGGAAACCCTGGATATAATCCCAAAACCTCGCTTTTAGAAGAGGTACCTTATCTTTAGTCATGGACGCTGGGTCCTCCCATAGATCCCTCAAAACTAGTATGTACAATCATTGTTTGGTCTCCTTGAACCAGTCAATTTGCCCTGCCGCTTTATCTAAGGACTGTACTTTGGCAACGGCTTCTTTGACAGGAATCTGGGTCTTGCTTGTTCATAGCCTCACCTAGAACACTATAGCCTTCAGTGCAGCAATATGGGTAATGCTTCTCGACCCAAGGTCAAGGTGTACCAGAACCAATTGTGTATATGATGGGAGGTTTAATATAGATTTATAAATTTACTCTCAACCAGCTTCAAAACCTTTGTCTGTTCCAAACCCCACAGTTCAGCTCCATATAGAGCAGTGCCCAGCCCTCTAGCTTGAAAGATTAAGTGTGGGAGAAATAGGGCGAAACACAGACCGATTTAGTTTTTTAACAATCACTGCCACTGCATGCTGCAATGATATTCGACTTTTTGGAATCTGGGCAGACCATGACAGGTTACTAGACAATCTAGCCCCTAAATAATCAAAAACCTTAACCTGCTTAAGAATGTTCAATCCCAGCCTCAGCTTCACTTTAAAAGAAAGATGGGGGGAAAAGTCATACATTTTGTTTTCAGGCAATTGATCTCCAGACCAAATTTGTCACAAACATTTGCGAACCTATTTAATACACTCTGCATTCCCATTGGTGTTTTCGAGTTCAGCAGCGTATCATCAACAAAAAGTAGTGCTGGAATTAGTCTGCCCACTGATTTGGGGGGATCACCACCACAATCAAAAAGTGCATTGATTAACCCGTTCATATATAAAGTAAATAATTTTGGGGCTAAAACACAGCCTTTGCAGACTCATCTTAAAACATAAATTTTCTTGGTGAGATCACCACCCTTCCTCCACCTAACTTGTGCATAATTTTCTTGATACAAACGCACTATAAGTTGTAGCAGGCTTGTGGGCATCCCGCATCCCTCAGAGCAGCCCACAATTTGTCTTGCCGAACTGAATCAAAAGCGAATTTAAGATCCAGAAACACATCATAGAGCTGCACCATCCCAATGACAACAGTCTTCCAAAAGATCAATAAAAAGCAGAGCACTTGGTCCAAGGTGCTTGTGGACGCCCTAAAACCAGCTTGCAAGTGCCACAATATCCTATTTTCCTCAATCCATGTTTGTGCTAAGTGTAGTTTGCTAAAAACGTTCTGCGCAGTATCTATCAGGCTAATTAGCCTATAGTTTATAAGGTTCCCTTTATCCCCCTTTCTTGTAAATTGTGATAATTTCAGCACCCTCCCATGTGCTTGGAATCCCCCTCCACAAGCAATAGTGTTAACTACTACATTGCGTATATAGCCCCATATGGACGGCTCTGAACAGTAAAGATCTCCAGGGATTCTGACAAGCCCTGGTTCTTTGCCCCTTTTCAGACTACTAATCAAGGCTACAAGTTTTCATTACAAGACCGGAGGCTATCATTATGCAAATACTTTTCTTTGCTGCCCAAACATGCAGCCCTTTAAAGAATGTTATTACATCATAAAAGAAAGAACATTAGCAACATAACAAGTATGTAGTCCTGGTTACGATCACCCTCTTTTGTTCGCTGCCCGGACACAGCTAAGTACCAATCTTTCTTCCTTATCCTTACTGATTGAAATTTGTCTATCTCTTGAAAATATTTTATCATATATACATTGTTTTATTGAATTTTATATGTCTATATATATACAGCTCGCTTTTTGTATCAATAGATTTACTTAATTAAGGTTTTGATTAAACACTACCTGCCAATTTATGGTGGTTCTTACCTCCCTTATTATATTGTTTTATATATATACTGTATACTGTCACTTTCATTTTAATTGTTTGTTTTCACCGATTACACGATGTTTTAATCAGCGTGAAGCGAATTCGCCTACTTGCTTGAAAGCATTAAGCCGATGTGAATTTATGATGGGCGTTGTGTTGTACTTCTTATAAAACATATTCATTTCTCTTAACTCTCACCGTTTAAATGATGGGGACCTCTTGTTTTTTCAAATAATGCGCTTTCACCGTGTCTCGTAACACAAACACGAGACACGGATCATTTCCTCCTACACAGCGCGTCTCCCTCACGCTGAAGCGCGCATCGCCTCTCCCCCTCAGCGCGTCTCCCTCGCACTGGAACACGGGACCGCGTCTGCCGTTCAGCGCGTCTCCCTCGCGCTACTTTTTATTTCTGAAACTGACAGCTTCCGCTCAGGACGGGTTCCCATAGCTACACTAACATCGAAGTGTGTAACGGAAGCCTTCTTGTATACCGGCTACAGAGATCTTGAAGACTAGGATCCTCTAGTTATACTGCCATCTAGTGGCCTAGCGAATTATAGCTAAAATAGCTTAAACCAAACAATTTATTGAATTGTTGAAGCTTACATATTATTGCTTCCTCCGCACAAAGAAGCTAATACCAAGAATAGTCTGTTGGTAAGCCATAAATTTGAGTGATTTTTTTATTATATATACCTTTTGGTATTCAGTTTTAAGGGGTATTTCCTTTAAATTATTTATTTATTCATTAATTCCTTTAAATTAATTATTTATTCATTAATTTTACATGGATTCTGAAGGAAACACCCCCCAAACTTCCCTTAAGGAAACTTTAGACGACAACCTTAAGAGGCTAATTGATGAAGAGTTAAAACCTTCTATAAGACAAGCAGTAGATGCTGCTCTTTTAAAAAGGAAAAGGTCCCCCCCTCGGGAGGAGACATACTTTTCCCTCTCCTATGCTCAAAAGAAGGGCAAGGTTTCCCAAAAAAGGAAACATATTTCAGAAGCATCTAACAATGCATTGAGATGTGGTAGCTTACGCGCTACAAAAGATTATGGTGCCCATAGCGACACAATAGAGAGACCCCAATTCCTTGGGGCAGAGAGAATGGGTGCCCATAGCGGCATTATAGAAGGCGGTACCCTTTACGGGACAAATGATTATTACAATGATTATTATAATCAAACAACAGACTACGAAGACTTGGATGAGTTTGTTTTCGACCCTAAGGATACATTTGAAAACCTTGATGAGGACTTAGACCAAGCCTCAACATCCTGCCTCAATGTTAAAGATCCCCGCGGGGAAGAGATGTTCAATCCTACTACCATTTGTCACCCTCGAAGCACTGAATGGTGGTGCTCCGGCCCATTTTAGTATCTGGCAATTATCTACTAGAACCCACTCTGGTCGGATGGAACTTTTTACTTGCCCAATAGCGTAGAGGGAATAAACACAATTATCAGAAAATGCTGTCCGCAATTTGTCATAATCAAGGACTCGAGACTTAATCTCTTGGCTCTCTGGCTTTTATTATCAGCATAAAGATTTGAAGATACAAACTCCTCAATACGAGGCACAACAAGTACATAGGCACTAACACAAATGCTACTCTACGAAGAATCCGCATACGACTAAAAATAACTAAAAGCACAATTTCTAAAAGCATGAGCTAGAAAACTACCAAGCCAATGTCGATATTAGGGACACTGGACCATACCATCTCTGTCCCTACTCTGTATTAGATGACATCCCTACTTAGCAATCCCTTGAGACCCTCAATCGAGAAAAAGGTGTCAGAGTGAAACTTCCTAAGAAGTCTTCACTTAGAGAGCTTGATCTATAAAAATGCCCCCTCTAGCTTTTCGCCTAACTCTTCTCTGCTCTGGGCTGCTCTGTTCTGCTTCCACCCTCGGTGCGCTTTCCCTAATACAGAACCCCAAATCCCAGAACACGCCCGTTGCACCTCCTCTTCAGCCGGGTCGTCCCTCAGTAACTTTCCATAGAGCGCTGTCCAGTTCCATCGTCCATCAGCTTGGCCTTGAGTTCCAGACACCGTCCGCACTAGGAGTTACGATTGGCACATTCCAATGCACTCCCATGTCTGGCTTTAACTACATAAGTCAATTCGTGAACAAAGAACTTCTCTACTAACGAGCAACTGTCCTTGCACCTGGGGTGAGATCATGCAAGGCAGACATACTTCACATCTTTTAACTTTGCAATTTACTACAGCCTAAAACCTCTACTGGAATAAATCCTTTTTGGCCTATTGCCCTCGGCTAACATAAGAAAATAACAGGCCTTTCGCCTCAACGATATATGTGAATTCTGGCCACTACTTCGGTTACACAAGCATGTCTAAATCACACTATTGACATTTACGTCTTTCTTTCATGTATGTTTAAACTAAACAGTCTACAATCACGTATTCTAGGCTACACATTTTAACATTGCATGGAGTTTATATATACCAAGCTCTTATGCATTTCTCTAATACATTCACAATATGCTTGTACATAGCTAACACTTCTATTTAAATCAATATAGGTTATACAATTCTTAACACACTGCACACAAAATACCTGAGTACACATTTGATTATATGCGGGTGCCGACTAACAGTGAATATAACGCACTCCTACAATTTTCAACCTTATAAACGCTACATCAGTGGCCTATGGACCACGTAGGAAAATATCTATCAAAATGGGTCAGAAAACCTCTTGATACAAATACACGCAATTTATTGCGAAATGAATGTCCAAGACCCTCCACGGAGGATAAGATCTGTAGCACGCCTAATCTCGACCCGGATTTGATCACCTTCCTTTTTAAATCAGGAAGAGACCGTAGAAAGGGAATTGAAAAATACTTGAAACAAGCTCAAGACAAGCTTCTTGACGTTATGGGTCCAATGTCCAAAATTCTGGATATGACTGAGCAGGCAAGATCTAACAACACCTCCATAAATTCTGATCTAGTACGAGGCTTGGCACAACGCGCAATATGTCTTATTGGCAACGCCAACCTGATTACCGAACGTAGGAAAGCAGTTCTTTTAAGAATGAATCCTAAACTCGCTGACCTCTCATATAAAGAAGACATTTGTGACGCAAAAGGCTTACTATTCGGGGACAATTTTGTAAAATCTTTGGGAAAATACGTAGCCACCTTTAATGCCTTTAGCAGAGCACAATCTAATATTCGTAGAGTCTTTGGTGGACGACCACTTTTTGGAAGGGCTGGCAGAAGGGGACAACCTGCCAGCCGTGGCTACTACAGGTCCCAATTCTACCCTCATGAATCAAGAGAGACTCGCCCCTACAGAGGCTCACGATCCAACTTCTACCCCCAAAGAGGAAGGGGTTCAAGAGGCCGTGGTGGAAGATCAAATTTCTCAAACCAATCTTTCCAAGGTAAGTCAAACTCCCTCTTTCCCTTCCCAAGTAGCAGGAAGACTGAAACCTTTTGTACAAAACTGGTATCGAATCACCAAAGACCCATGGGTTCTAGAAACTGTGAACGGGTTCAAAATAGACTTTTTCGTAGAACCATTCCAAAAATAGTTTCCAAAAGAGATTACCCTACACAAGGAGAATTCAAATTTAATAGAATCAGAGATTCGCCAAATGTTAGACAAAGGAGCAATTATAAAGATTCCTCTCTCAGAGATGTCAAAGAGTTTTCTAAGTACTATTTTCCTTGTAAAAAAGAAGGACAAGGGTTGGCGTCCCGTCTTAAACTTAAAATGCTTAAACCAATTTCTAACTTACAGACAATCAAGATGGAAGGTATCCACATTCTGAGAGATATCTTACAATCAAGGGATTGGCTGGTAAAGTTGGTTCTGAAGGATGCTTATTTTACCATCCCTATGCATGAGGATTTTCGCAAATACCTCCGATTTACTTGGAAAGGAACTCTCTTCGAATTCCAATGTCTTCCCTTCGGACTTTCTTCGGCCCCTTGGTGTTTCACCAAGGTGCTTCGCCCTGTAGTCAGCCACCTCAGAGAGAGAGGAATCAGTTTAGTAATCTATCTAGACGATATCCTCATCATGTCACAAGACAAATTAGAAATTTCGAAACATTTAAAAATGACCATGGATCTCCTTCGAGATCTGGGATTCATTATAAATTTGGAAAAATCTATTCTGACCCCATCACAAGAATTAGAATTCCTCGGCTTCAATGTGAATACTATCAAATCAAACCTAATCCTTCCTCACAAGAAGGTTACCAAAATAAAAAAACAGGTTTCCCTTATCCTTTCCAAAGATCATATTCGTTTAAAAGATCTAGCCAGAGTTTTAGGACTCCTCTCATCCTCCATCCAAGCTATCTCTCCGGGTCCTCTTGACTACAGGGGTCTACAAAGACTAAAAGCACTGGGCCTGAGAAAAGGCCTTTCGTACGAGGACTCCCTACCTCTTTCGGAAGCCGCGAAGGAGGATCTTCAATGGTGGTTGAAAAATCTCCAATCCTGGAACGGAAAAGCTATTTTCGGGAATGTTCCAGATTTTACTCTAGAATCGGATGTGAGCAACCACGGTTGGGGTGCTCGCCTAAACAATCTAGAGACTGGAGGGAGATGGTCCATAGAAGAACAATCTCTCCACATAAACTCTCTAGAAATGTTAGCAGCTCTGAATGCTCTTATGAGCTTCAAACAACACCTAAAAAACTCAAATACCCTAATCCGTTTGGACAACTTCTCAGCTGTCTCTTATATAAATCGCCTTGGTGGAGCGAGATCGAAAAATCTCTCAGATATTGCCAAACGAATTTGGTATTTTTGTTGGAATCAGAAAATAACATTGAGAGCGGAATTTATTCCCGGATCAGAAAATTTGAGGGCAGACTGGAATTCTCGCTTCCTCCACGATTCGAGCGATTGGAAATTGAATCCCGAGATATTCTCTATGATCCAGAAACTTTGGGGCCCAATCCAGTTAGACCTGTTTGCCAGCAGATTAACCCACCAAGTGGAGAGGTACTTCAGTTGGAGGCCAGACCCACTTGCTTCGGGAATAGATGCCTTTGTACAAGTTTGGAGTGGGATCAGAGCTTACGCCTTTCCCCCCTTGTCAATGATTCAGAGACTTTTGTGGAAGGTCAGACTCGAACCTTGCTCAACCATCCTGATAACTCCTTTTTGGAAATCCCAGGTTTGGTTTCCCGGAGTAATGGAATTGGCGGTGGACTTTCCTCGGCTAATTCCTTCATCTTTGAACCTACTCTTAGGCCCAGATGGAGAAGAACATCCTTTAGTTCTGGAAGGGAAGATGAACCTTCTTGTTTGGAGGATATCAGGAATTCAGGAAGATATCCTGACCTTTCGGGAGAAGCTAAAAGCTTACTGGAAGACTCATGGGCTCCAGGAACCAGGAAAAGATACAAAGGCATTTGGAGAAAATGGTCTAGTTGGTGCCTGGAAAGGGATCTGGATCCCGTTCAGTGCCCTCTCCAACATGTAGCTAATTACCTTGCTTATCTTTTCGACCTAGGTCTCTCCTTTAGAACCATCAATTGTTATAGATCAGCAATCTCATCTGGTCATTCTCTTTTTAACAATCTTGCAATTGGTAGCAACTCTCTTATCAAAAGAGTTATGAAGGGCATCCGTCTAAGGAGACCTCCCAAGGCCCGTTATCAATCCCTTTGGGATGTTAACCTTATTTTTAATCTTTCAGCTCATGGCCTACCAATAGTTCTCTATCCCTTAAGAGATTATCTATGAAACTAGCTACTCTTTTATGTCTGATTTCCTTTAAAAGGGTATCTGATATTAGAGCACTAAAGGTTTCTAATAGATTTTACTCCTGTGAAGGCGTTCATTTTGATATTTGGAAAAGAACGAAAATTATGTCTGAATCCATCTTCTATCCTACCTTTCAGGAATGCGAAAAACTATGTGTTGTTAATTGTATGAAATGTTATGAAAATAAAATTTCTACTTTCAGACCTGCTGGTTGTGAACAACTTCTTTTATCATATGTCAAACCTTTTAAACCTGTCTCGTCAGCTACCCTATCAAGGTGGATCCGCTCTATCATGCAGGAAGCTGGAGTAGATCTGTCTAGATTCGGAGCTCACTCTTCCAGAGGCGCTATGGCTAGCAAAGTATTTTGGGGAGGAGGTTCCCTACCCGAAATACTTAAAGCAGCAGATTGGTCTAACGCAATTACTTTCTCTCAGTTTTACTTGAGACCGATAGAGCATGTTAGCACTGTAGCTTTACATGGCTTTAAACATGCATAATGATAGCCTCTGGTCTTGTAATGAAATGACGATTCTCCAATTATTATGCAGAGAGAATCTTGATTTCATTAAAGACATACGGAGGCTAGCATTATCCCACCCTCCTCTCCCCGAGAGGTTTGGGTTGATTAATATTTATGCATTTGATATTAACAATATTACGTTTTTGTACAAGATTTATCTAGGGATTTATTCCTTTTATTACTATTCAATCTCTTTGCCTCCTCTTAGATACCAAAGACTAACTGGATTTTCTGGAGTCTCAAGTTCATGTTGCTGTGTCATCGCAGCCCAAGAGGATGATCGTAACCAGGACTACATACTTGTTATGTTGCTAATGTTCTTTCTTTTATGATGTAATAACATTCTTTAAAGGGCTGCATGTTTGGGCAGCAAATAAAAGTATTTGCATAATGCTAGCCTCCGTATGTCTTTAATGAAATCAAGATTCTCTCTGCATAATAATTGGAGAATCGTCATTCTCCAGCGTAAAACTAACTATATCCCCTCCCTCTATGTCTGGAGATGTATGCTGGACTTCTTCCACAGTCCCAAATCCCCCCTTCCCCACCCCCTTGACTATAATTTAGTCAAATGCTCCTCCCATTCATGTGGTTGTTTAAAGAAATCATCTTCCTTAAGCGTACGGCTACCACTTTAACCAACAAGTGCCAGAATAACTCGCTCTCTTTCATTTTCGACACGCAAACTAATTAGCGCCAGTTATCTTCCTTCCAGCATTTCTTAGCATATGGCTGAATTCTATTATAGGCCCTTCTGCCCTC
Organism: Triturus cristatus; assembly: GCF_964204655.1. Lineage (NCBI taxonomy): Eukaryota > Metazoa > Chordata > Amphibia > Caudata > Salamandridae > Triturus > Triturus cristatus. The sequence goes on from NC_140594.1 coordinate 386,718,054, forward strand.
TTCTATAGCAGTGCTATTACCACTCTTCACGGCTGAGATACTCTCTTACAGTTTTCATTATACTATGGCGCATCTTTCCGCATGGCTGGGACGTTTTGACATTGCCTACAAAAATATCCCTGGATGGACTTAACTAAACTGGAGAAGCTACTTGTTATAATTGGATCGTCAGAATTAATGTTCTCCAACATGGTTAAGATCAGAATTACTTCCTCATAGATACCAGCTAGAGACTCCCATCAGATAGTACAAAGGGCCATTTTATTCGCCTATCTCTATTTGTGGTAACTATGGGGAAATCCGGTACATCAGTGCAATTGGTCAGACAAGGAATGTCAATTAACTCCAAAACCAATGCATTGTGATCACTATCAGGTCTGTCTATTACAACCATATCATGTGCCTTAGGCCACAAAACTCGATCCCCCACAACATAATCCTGGTTTGGGTATTTGCCGTTTCAAAAGTGAAAGATGCATCGGAGTCAGAGGTCATCAGACCCTTGCAAGCGTGTAAACCATAAGTTAGGCTGAGTGAAAAAAATTGCTGCCCAACTGTTGAACATATCCTTAGAGTGGGAATCTGCTGTTTTTAGGTCTCGCACCCAGCGGTGCAGTGCGTAAAACTACTTGCGCAGCGCAAGACTTCTTGTATGGGTTTCTGAAAGCTGATCACACGCTCGTGCGTGGGGTTTTGTTATTGTTACAGGCTATTGGTCGTTGCGTGCGTCTTTCTAACAAAGACAGCACGCAATTGGGCAAATGCGGGCGCATGTCCCGCATTTGCTCCGCCCATAGCCTATTGGTGTCTGTTACCCGCATGGCCAACATTTGTTTTGCATTACCGTGCCCAGACTCGTGCGCCATAATGCAAAACAGATGGCCTACTCCCTCACACAAGCACGCGCGCTCTCGCACACCACTCACGGCTTGTTATTTATTGAAGCTGGCAACAGCTTTATGATCAAAACTCTGCATCTTGCCTTTCCCAATAACGGCTATAAAGATATAAAATGTGAACAGATAGCCACCCCACTCAATAACACTCATTGTAAATCAGATGAGTTATGCAAAAGTCCCTCACTGTGATTGGTTCAGCCGATTAACAGATACCAGGGAGAGGGCGACTCGCATTTAGTTGGAAGCCGATACCAGCCTCGGCTATAAGCCCAAACATCATAGACGCAGTCAATATTCCACTCATACTATTCCACTCATACCTTTCAGCACAAGACAATGCTGGGAAATCCTATATTTTCACGAAGGTGCCTTTTTACAGTGGAAGAGTTCAGTAGTGTTTAATTTTAACAAGATGCATTGTGTTTCTAAATGGGCATTACAATTGACCACATACGCAAGCTTGCATTTGTGTGTTTTGTAAATAACATTAAAAAAAAAAAAGTTAATAAATGAATTTTGGTTCTGGGTGAAATCCTCAACATCAAGGCGATTTGCCGGTTATGGTTACTGATGCACACACAGTATAGCTCGCACCAGTCTCCATCTTGCCGTTAGCTCTGTTTTTTGTTTCTGCGGCGTCACCAAATTGTTGTTTTGAACATGGCAAACGGTGCGATTTAGGGTGTGCGTAGGGGTTAGTATGCTCGCTAGAAACCAGATGAGACCTTCAGCTGGAGTATTTATCTTTGAACTACTTCCATCTTTGAAATGTTAAGTGCGTTTTGTAAAATGCACACCTTCCAACACACATGGCCTCCCGTTGAGGAGGTGATATCACATGGTGGAAGAGAACATGAGCTGGAAACCCCTGTGCAGAGTGGTTTTCCAGCTCCTTTTTGAAGGTTGAGTTCATGGAGGAGTTCTGCACGCTTGCCATGATATTGGCAGCAGCCTCGAGAGCCTTTAAATTGGGGTTTGGAGTCAATTCTCGGCACAAAACATTGGCTCCTCTCCATGACCCCTCCACATGCCTTGCAAATGCAATGCTTACGGCCCATCCACAGACACCACCCTTTTAATCCCCCACCTCCTCTCACAGTGAAATGTATCTGAAAGTTAACAGGCCTGAAAATGATAACAATAAGATCCAGCAGCCATGATAGCAGCAAAGGTGCCACACAACCTATACCAGTATGTAGCATGTAGAAAGAAAACAAGTACATACTTACTGTACACAGTTACATACAAACCTACAATCAAAAAAGCATTGGCATAGCCAATAGGTCCCGCCTTTAGGACCTTATAAGTGTTTGGCCATACAACAGTTAATGTTGTTGCAGTGTGGATATTGTGCTGCATAACTAAATACTTATAAGGTCCCAAAGGCGAGACCTATTGGCTATGCCAATGCTTGTTTTTTATACCCCTTGCTATCTCTTCTTCTTGAACAATGTGCTGTATAAAATCTACTGGCTCATAAGACAGGTTAAAATCCCCTCCGATGATAAGGTAATATCTCCTATTCAAATTCTCTAGAAAATATGTCAAGGTCGAAAGTGTGACAGAGTTCTGATTCTAGCTATTAAAGCAATTGAAAATATTAATCAACCTTACTGCAAACTTCCCCCTTAGGGATTCAAAGTCAGGCCCCAATATATCAGCAGACTCACTATTTAACCACCAAATGCTACAGGCCAGACTTATCTTTACCCAAATAAATAAATGACTTGCTGGGTTGCCTATATGTGTGTAGTAACACATAGAGCAATAAAAAAACACAGAAATTCACCAGTTATAGTTAGCAGAGCTAACTATGACTTGCGCCGCCGCCATGCACTGCTTATGACCTGACATTTTACATCACTCATGACATCATTTATGACATCACTCATGACATCTCAAATTACATCATTGATGACTTCATGACATCATCCAAGCTTCTTCTGTACACATTGCTCTATAAACGACTATAGCATTAGAGCTCTGAAAGTAATACAAAATAGCTCAGAAGAATATGAAACATTATTAATGCCATCACAGAAACAACGGTGCGGAAAGCATGGGTAATGTGCCACATTGACACTATACCATTCACTTCATGGGTACGTAGTACACATTAACAATAAACCACAGATATATGGGAAACCCTCATTGCATACGGTGGTCAATCTGTATACAGCTGTTCAAAAGAAGCCAAGTTACTAAAAATACTGTTTCAAAAGGAATACCCTACTACGAACATTGTTTATCTGCATCAACACCCTGACAGTCACCAAACCTACATTAAGAAATGAAATTAATATGAGTAGAGAAGTGGGTACTGTAAACAGTATTCACTCCATGGAAACAGTTTACCTTGTACTTCACTGTTTGCAGACAGTAAAACGTCCATGAGAAACACATTACAGCGTATTAAAAAGTGTCTACTGAGAACAGTGTACACTCTAGGCAACACTTTAAACAAGCATTTACAATGCAATGGTCTCGCCTTTTGCATAAGTAGGAGCTATTGGTATTGTAAACGACAAACTTTTGTATTTATGGGTTGGTTTTGAAAACATAAATAAATGGCATAGTCATTTACAATGCCAATAGCTTTAGCTCTCGCAAAGGCGAGACCTATTGCATCTATACACACGCACCGAGCCCCACACACACAATCCTTTGGTTAATATGTAGTGTTGGAAGGGGTCCACAGGGGGCACAGCGGTGGGGAAACGAGTGGGACAGAGGGCAAAAGGGACACAAAAAACAAGGAAAAACGAGTGGCACAGAGGGCAGAAGGGCACAAAAAAACTAATGGAACAGAGGGCACAAACAACGAGAGGAGCAGAGGGCAGAAAGGCACAAAAAAAGAGGGAAACGAGTGGAACAGAGGACAGAAAGGCACAAAAAAAGACTGGAAAACGAGTGGCACAGAGGGCAGAAAGGCACAAAAACGAGTGGCACAGAGGGCAGAAGGGCACAAAAGACGAGAGGAGCAGAGGGCAGAAAGGCACAAAAAAACGAGTGGAACAGAGGGCAGAAGGGCACAAAAACGAGAGGAGCAGAGGGCAGAAAGGAACAAAAAAAGAGGGAAAACGAGTGGAACAGAGGACAGAAAGGCACAAAAAAAGAGGGGAAAACCAGCGGCACAGAGGGCAGAAAGGCACAAAAACGAGTGGCACAGAGGGCAGAAGGGCACAAAAACGAGAGGAGCAGAGGGCAGAAAGGAACAAAAAAAGAGGAAAAACGAGTGGAACAGAGGACAGAAATGCACAAAAAAAGAGGGAAAAACGAGTGGCACAGAGGGCAGAAAGGCACAAAAACGAGTGGCACAGAGGGCAGAAGGGCACAAAAGAGCCACACACCGACCCACACACACACAATCCTTTGGTGAATATGTAGTGTTGGAAGGGGTCCACGGCGGCGGGGAAACCAGTGGGACAGAGAGCAAAAGGGGCACAAAAGGAAAAAAAACGAGGGGCACAAAAAAAACGAGAGGTACAGAGGGCAGGAAGGCACAAAACACGAGGGAAAAATGAGTGGCACAGAGGGCAGAAGGGCACAAAAAAACGAGTGGAACAGAGGGCAGAAAAATCGAGAGAAGCAGAGGGCAGAAAGGCACAAAACAAGAGGGAAACGAGTGGAACAGAGGACAGAAAGGCACAAAAAAAGAGGGAAAAACCAGTGGAACAGAGGGCAGAAAGGCACAAAAACGAGTGGCGCAGAAGGGCACAAATGACGAGAGGAGCAGAGGGCAGAAAGACACAAATAACCTGCCTCAGCAAGGTATCTAGCTGGGGTTATATACAAAACCCTAAACTGTAGCTATCGCCAGGCTCGACCTAAAAAAAACGGAATAGCTTCTTCTGTTGCCTTTAGCGAATAATTATTGAAAAATGTGGAATAAAAAAACTTGCAGAGCTTGTGATCTGCTCCCAGTCTCTTCCCAAAGCACGCATTGGACATCCGAGCAAGGGGGCTGCTATTGGCTGCCCATGTAGCAGGCGGCTAGTGATTGGCCCACGCCTGCTGCTGGGGTCTTGCAATTGGACTGTAGAGTCACACATGACCAGGGGGAGTCACGCGCTTTCCGGGAACCCGCCAGGTAGGACATAAACAAAACAAACCCAAGGAAAGAAGCATGGAGGGTCCGGGGCAGCGGAAGCAGCAGCGGAGGGGGTGAAGAGCATCACCGGAGAAGGGCAGACCAACAGCAAGTGAGTGCAAGGGGGAAGAAACAGAAAATGATATTTTGGGAGGGTGAAAGGGACCTTCCGCCTTTAGGTGCCAGCTCCTCCAGACTCCCTTTGCGGGCTGCAGTGGGGCGAAGATCCCTTTCGACTCTACAGCTAGAAATAGTGCTGTAGGAAGGAAATGTGCGAGTTAAAGGTGTTGAAGAGCATGATTCAAAGGCAATGGATGAGCCAATAGTCTCAAAGGCGAGACCTATTTGCTTTGCCAATGCTTGTTGTACAGGGGGGGCGGCGGCGGTGGCGAGGTGTGTGCGCACGCGTTAGACAGCCGCGGATGCGGTGAGGGGTGTCGGCAGCGGCGGGGTGTGTGCGCGCGCGTGTGTCTGTGTGTGCGTCTGCGCAAGCGCGTCTCAGAAGCGCGTCCACAGACCCCGATCGCTGCGCGTGCCCCGGTCTGTCTCCCTTGAGAGGCATCACAGCAACAATAGTTCTCGTTGGCGGCAGCGCTTCGCGCTGCAACGCCAGCGAGACCTAAAAAGGAAATTATTTGCTTAAAAGAAGCAACTTCTGAAGGCGCTAAGGATTATACTACCTGCAACCTTCATTTTATGGTGAAAACTTTACAGATAGCCCATCTTCTGAAGCAAAACAAGCACACATACATAGCTTAATACCTGGTGCACAGTCTTCTATGTTACGTAAAAAATTGCCATGCTGAAATGATTCTATCTAATAACTCCAGGCTATTTACAATACTTGGTATGTTGCATTTAGAATCTTTGACCTATTGCAAACTTATTCTGCAGAACCTAAAAACATGTGTGGAACATGCTGGACACCAGTTGTTAACTGTCACCTGCACACAGGGTTACTCTTCAATGCAAACAATTATAACATGGTTGCTGGACCTGGCATATTTGGTGTTTTTTCCCGTCTTTTTGCTACTGACTTTGACTAATGTCGTTTTTGACTGTGTGCTGCATTTCGATTTTGCTGGTTTTTGAACTCTGACAACCATTACAAAATAATGGGGTGTCCCATACTAGTCCATGGACCTGGTTAATGCTCGGTATAGAAAACAATGGTCCTAGACTAATTGCCTTAGAAAAGCATTCATTAAGTCCAAATCTATGAACATGATACACATAGAACTCAAGTTACATCATAAGTGTACCCCAGTAGTTTCTCAATTCAATTAGGTATATCCTCAAAAATACACACAAGCACCATAAATAGCTTCAATAGTGACTGTTTAATCTCACAGTTATTATATCAGATCAATGTAGGAAATATTTCAAAACAGAAAAGAGGGTTGCTCCAGGGGGAGTGTGGAAAAAGGATTGTGCTCGTGAGGATAGTTCAGATGTATAGGGAGGGAAATCAGAGAGTAGTTAAAACAATCAATAACACATAGTAATGTCCTTAGTAAACTGGTCGTGTTTTACAGTAGCACCAGTCTTACAATGGGGCCTGTCTCTCATGGATTCGAAAGTACTTTTCTGGTTCTTGATGTTGTACATAGTATAATCTTCTGTGAAGAGTTAGGGAGGGGGTGACTTAGGGTACAGGCCCACTAGGGGTAAGTGTCGACGTTTCGACCCTGGCGCATAGAGGGTGATTTGTATCCTCTGCAGGCGGGTCTTCCTCAGGACGGGGATGGGGGGGGGACAACCTGTATCAAGGGGAAGTCAGGGTAACAGCCCCTCAGGTGGCGGTCCGCATAATTGTAGCGGTGAATTAGAATAGGTATTGAAATACTGTAGGAGAGTAGGATCTGCACTTATGTTGCCCCCACTTTTTTTCTGATGTATACACTGGTTTCTGGCTATAGTCAGTGGCGGTGCGTCCATTGGGGCGGTGGGGGATGCCCCACTAACCCAGCCAGCCAGCACAATGATGAGCACAGAGTGCAGCGTCTGGATTGGCAGAGACACCGCGCAGCCTGAGCCTGAGGGCAGGCATTTGCCGCATTGGGTGCCGCGCGTGGGTGGGGTGGCCCTGCCGCTGTGCCGCACTGTGATTGGCCGGCATACATTTGTGACGTGACCTGAGCTTGCGCAGGCTCCGTCACGGTCACCGCGTCATCGTTACTCAGTGCCACGAGGAGACTGACTGCTGCTGTGACCACGAGACCTCGTGCGGTGCAGGCGCAGCCACAGGCCTACTACTTTTCTGGCGAGTGGCGATTCATGTCGAATCGAAGTGTGATTGTGAACTTAACTTAACTACTTAGTCCGAGTCGACAGCACTCTGCAAAATTGTGTGCGGTAAGGGCCTCCAGTTGCCGCCGCGGCTGCAGTGCACTCCTATTATTTAAATAATAGAATAGTCAAGCTCCCTGAGAGTATGAGATTGCGGCACTTGGAAAATATCTTTTTTTGTTGCATGACTTGTTGTGCCCTTCGAATGAATGTATGATATTGATCCTTGTGTAACGTAACCGGTGCTCTGACTTCGAGTCGAGTTCGCGCTATATAAATCAGCAGCAAAAAAAAAATAATAAACTAAATCCAGCCGACCAAAACACAGAAAAAGGCCGCAAAACTATTAAACTGTCAAATGACATTCACGGACGTTCCTATTATATGACGGCTGTTTCAAAATCATGCGCAACGTTGTACCAAGTCCATTATCAGGCAAAAAATCATAATATTGAAGACATATATTTTGGATTCTTAAATGGTGGAATTATTTAATGATTGCGAGAGAGGGTGTGTTCATGCGCAGCTTATAAACCTGTGGCGGTTTACCATGGTTTCGGTTCGTAGTGCAAGTTGCAGTGGCCTCCGGACGAGGGCCCTGGCAATTATGTATTTTTTTTGTTTTTACAAATTAAGCACTGAACAGCACTCAGCAGCCAATGAATGACCCAGAATGCAGGGGTATGCCGATTTCTTAATTAATTACATTTTGAGAACCACAATAAAGCAATGTACTGTATTTTTCTTTTACTATAGGGTTTATACAGTAGGAATCATGTCTAGGAAGCTTATTTTGTTTCCATGTTTCGAAACCACAAGAACCACATTTTTTAATGCAATCAGAGTTTTTGGTGGGTTTTTGTTGACAAAGGGATTGTGCTTAAGGACTCTGCACAGTGACGTAAGGAGCGCAGGGTCCCTCTCTGGCGCGCGTGCGAAACCTCACCACGCGCCTTTATAAGTAGGCCTCTCGGGGGTGTACCCTCTGCCCCTCGGGCTGTGGAACCGTGGGGCTGCGCCTGTTTAGATACTAGTGAGCATCCTGTGTTTACCCTACTTTTTAAACAAGAATCTGGGTTCAGCCTTAATGTCAACCTAGGGAATGGGACGAATTGCGGAGGGCCAACCCAAAACAGGCAAGAAAACATTACGTGCCAAAAACAATAAGGCGCACTGGACAATAAAAACACCCTGCAAAGGTTTTAACATCAAACACAAAGCAACATATCTCAACAGTTTGGGAGCCTCGTGCAGAAGTGTTCCTGATGATTAATTTCACTTTGTGACAGGCCTACTACTTTTCTGGCGATTCATGTCGAATCGAAGTGTGAACTTTACTTAACTTAGTCTACTACTCTGCACAGCACTCTGCAAAATTGTGTGCGGTAAGGGCCTCCAGTTGCCGCCGCGGCTGCAGTGCACTCCTATTATTTAAATAATAGAATAGTCAAGCTCCCTGAGAGTATGAGATTGCGGCACTTGGAAAATATCATTTTCTTTTTATTTTGCCAAAGTTACCATGTTTTTCAAATATGGTCTTTACTTATTGGAAAGCAAAGCCATCCTATAAAAAGTAAGTTTTTTTCATGTCAGTGGGCATTTTGAGACAGCTAAGAGCAGCCCCTGCTCCTGGGGTTCCTCAGCATCCTTCCACAGTACAGCAGACACCTGCAGGTTCAAAACCCTTCCCGCTTGGAGTTAGAAAAGGCCACCAGACAAAAACTAAACTGGCCCTGTGCAGATTATATAACATCAGCAGTTGAATATCTCCCTTAATCCTTCAGGAACTGATTAATTTTCCAGCTAGAAGCACGTTTCTCACTGCCAGCATATGGAGGTTGTACATTGGAACGCACATGAAAAAGCTTTTGTTTGCCCCCACAGGGAGTGAGACATTTAGATGATAGTTCTTCAGCTTTTATCATTTGAAAATACACTCACTAAAACATGTGCAGACGTGGTTGGGAATAGATTGGAAGTGCTGCAGTACTTTGCAAATGGCAAAGTAATTGTTTTGCACCTCTCCCCCTCACATGTGCTGCAAAGAATATGTACCTGATGCAGATCACAAAATGCACATGATGTAATAGGTCAGTGAGTCACTGCTTTTGTCAGAGAGATCCTTTTGTCACTTGCAGATTTTGGTGAGTTAAAATCCTAACATAGAACAGTGAGCTATTAATTGTCATCTAATAGCTTTATGCAAACTGCAAGGTAAAAATTGGAGCGTTGTGTTTTTTCTCCCAGTCTTTGTTTGATTTCCCTAATGTTTCAATAATTAATTGTTATATTTTTATTTTCAGCACCTCCTAAAGGCTGACAACAACCTGAACCATTACCAAATTTTTGAGCAATTTTTCTGCAAAGAACAAGAGGCCCCAGCCGCCCCAACCTCCTTTGCTGCAGCAAACACCAGTGTTAAAGGTAAGGAAACTGATGCTATATTTTGTACATTGAAGTTAGGGATATGTATCCTGGTGGCCACTCTACATGGTGGTTGGGTGCACATTCTGAACATTGTACCCTCAGTGGATGGAATTTACTAAAAGCCTTAGCCCTGTGCTTTGCGCAATAACGGTTGTTAAAGGCACTCTATATCCCTTGCCTTGTAAAAGACCCTCAAGCAGAGTCTGTTTCAGTGCCTTCAGCAACCTCTATGGCTCACAGAGGCAGCAGCCACTAAGGATGTATTTTTAGCAGTCACGTTGTGCAAAGGGGAGCTGTTGGAGATTTATTGCGGTACTCGACAAGATATATGTATTTATACTGAAATTTGATATTATTGCACCGCACCTTATACGTTGTACTTTGATTATTGCCAGGTTTCTTTAATATATATTGGTAAGGCCAGCATCGGCATCATGAATACAGTACAAGAGCTGATTACAAAGTCTTTCCAGGCACGGCCACTTGAACAGAAACTACATTTAAAGCAATTAGGACCTCATCAGCCTGAAATAAAGCTACAGCAAACTTCCCAGGACAGAGGAAAAATGTCCACACGTACATTCTCAAACGCCTGGTACACAAAAGCTGATTGGCTTACAGGGTGCCCTTTAAGAAATTCTCTGTTCTGCTTCCCCTGCTTGCTGTTTGGTGGTGAGTTTTCTTGGACAAATCAAGGAGTAACAGACTTGAAGCATTTGTCTGAAAAAATAAAGAAGCATGCACACACAAGAAAGCATATGGAAAACCTGACGAGACTGGGAATGTTGGGGGAAGATGCACCGATTGAGCAGCAGATAAGTGATGCATACCGCAAAGCAATACAGAAACACAATGAAGCAGTTGATAGGAACAGACAGATTCTATCCAAAATAATTGATTGCATTCGTTTCTGTGGTGCTTTTGAACTGGCATTGCGAGGCCATGATGAATCAGAAGGTTCCCCAAATCCTGGAATATTCAAAGGCCTTGTGGATTTAATAGCAAGCATAGACAAGGAAATGGAAGCACATTTAGCAAGTGCTACAGTCTTTAAGGGCACCTCTAAAACAATACAAAATGAACTCCTTGAGTGTATGCTCGAAATTATGAGAAGCCATATTGTGCAAGAATTGCAAAACACAGACTCTGTGGCTATTCAGGCTGATGACACCACTGATGTGGCCACTAAAACACAGTCCGTATTAGTGTTTCGGTACATTGACAATGACAGACAAGTTGTGGAGAGGTTCTATGGTTTCACACATTTAAGAGACTCTAGTGCAGAAACCATTACTGCAGCTATACTGCGTCAACTGAGCTTAATTTTTCCAGAGCTGCCTCAAAAAAAAAACGTATTGCGCAAAGCTATGATGGTGCGTCTGTAATGAGTGGAAGCCTTAGTGGAGTTCAGAAGAGAATTCGAGATGTGTACCCTAATGCTCATTATGTGCACTGTTACGCTCACCAACTTAATCTTATTATGCAACAGACAGTATCAAAGATCACCGAGACACGAATTTTCTTTCAGGATATAGGAGGCATGGCAGCATTCTTCTCACGTTCCCCCAAAAGAACAGAAGCACTTCATGAGATTGTGGACAAAAGCGTTCCAAGGGGATCCTCAACTCGTTGGAACTTTAACATCCGTACAGTCAACCTAATCTATAGACATAGAGAGGACCTTGAGAAATGTTTTGAAGCCATAGAAGACAATGATGAGTTTGATTACAAAAGTCAGATTGAAGCCTGTGGCTTTGCTAGAACACTACAAGACAGAGAGTTTCAGTTCTTACTGTTTTTATTTCATGATATAACGGTAGCTGTCGACCTGTTATACAATCAGTTACAAGCACGAGAGATAGATACTGTCAAAGTGCAAGTATATACTACTATGTTTGTACAAAGCATAAGCAAAGTGAGAGATGGGGTTGACAATTTAGACAGCAAACTGCCAGAGCAATCTACTTTCTCAAACCGCAGGAAAAACATCACCACTCTGGTCCGAATTGCAAAGGAGATCTGTGACATTGTAATTGTGCAGGCAAAAGAACGTTTTTCTTTCACAAAACATTTGGTGAGTGCCACATTATTGCAAAGTCAACAGTTTGCCAAATATGATTAATCCTTCCCGGAGCGTGCTCTGAATGAGGCTGTGGAAGCTTATCCTATGCTCAAAAAAGAATAGCTGAGAACTGAGTTGACTGTACTGTACGCAATGCCTGTGTACCGGAAGGCCACAAGTGCCTTGTCTTTGCTGGCTTTAATACATAAACTTAATGTGGAAAAGTCACTTACAGAGACAGTGGCTTTACTTAAAATTGTCATAACCACTCATATGACAACAGTCGAGTCAGAACGATGTTTTTCAGCCTTAAAGAGGATTAAGACATTCCTGAGAAACACCATGCTTGAGGAAAGACTCAGTGCTTTGGCAATGCTCTCTGTAGAGAGCAAGCTAGTTCAGAAAATCCCGGACTTTAACATTAAAGTTATTGAAAAATTTGCTGCTCTTAAAGAGAGATGTGCTGATTTCATTTACAAAAAGTAAACAATGTTGAATGCTGCTACTTTGCAACCAGTTTAGTTGATTGTTAAATAAAAAACATCTGTGAGTGAGGGACTCAGAAATGCATTGTATCTCGAAGTCTGTTATGAAGCTCTGTGGTTATAGTGAATAAGCAGCTACCTATGTTATATGACATCTCTTTATTAATGTTATAACTGCACTTTCACAATTGCTTTACTAACCTTCCTGCTTTCTCAAATTTGCTTGAAAATGCACAATTTTTCTTCTCTTTTTTTCAAAATTTTCTCGGGGGGAGAACCCACCTGAACCCACCTTATGGTGGTTCGGGCTCGCTCGCTACGCTCGCTCGCAATGGTGCAGTATACCAATCATTTTAGACCCACCACTTTCAAATGTCACCAGCCCCCCCTGGCTATAGTCTGGCTGAGTCCCTGCTAATCAGGGCCCCAGTCTCTCTGTTCTCTATAAACAACTTTGAGTGGATACAAGATGTACTAGTGATTGGATACTGTGGTACCTTATGAGCCCCTAGTATATGGTACCCTAGGTACCAAGGGCATAGGTACTTCACAGGCCTACCAGGGGCTGAAGCATGTATTATGCCACCCCTGGGAAGCAGACTAAATCTGACACCACAGGCCTGCTACTGCAGCCTGGGTGAGGTAGTGTTATCACGCCTCACTGAGGTATAGGTTCCTATGTCTCACCATACACACACATATAAACCTATCAGCCACCCCTATGGCAGGTTCTATCAATCCTGAGGGCAGGGTGCGTGGTTTACAATGTGAGGGGGTGCCTCTGCCTGAGCAGGGCCCCTCTGCAGCTAACACAGTCTATTCTCTATGGCTGTTTGTGGATGCGGTTAAACCATATACTCTTAAGGGCATTAAAATGCTAACTATGGAAGAATCTCCCTTGGAGTCAAGGAGTGACTCCCCTGCTTGGCAGGCACCAAAAACTCTAATCAACGGTCGCAAACTTTCCCGCTCCCGCCGGAGTCCGAAGTCCCTGCAGCCCCGGAAGTGGATTTCCTGACTTCTCGGCGGCCATTGTGAGTCCCCAGCAGAGCTGAGGCGAGTGGACCCCACGAGTGACGAGGAACAGCAATACAGTGCACTATTGTCGAGTGAAACGCCTTGACGACGTTCTACGAACTTGTGCATTAGACCATTTGTGGCCCAAGCCTCCAGCAGGTTTTGCAGCGAAAATCAGAGGCCTACCCCGTCCCGAGTGACCGTGGGCTCCTGTGAAGCATTTCCTCAAGAGGCGTCTTTGCAATCCCTTGCCCGTTGGCTTGTGGGTCCCCCGAAGACTTTCTTATCAAATCAAAGGGCTCCTCTGGTTGCTCCAGGCCTGTCCTCACTCACCCTTGCTGGGTGAGTCCCTCAGACCTTGCTGGTCTGCACCATTGACTAAATTCACTTTCCACGAGACTTGCTGTTGCGAAGGCTTGTTGGCTCCAATCCAGTTGCCGACACCACAGTCTGCTGCAGACGTCATGGGACACTCCGAACCCAGCTGCTGGTCATCGTCGATCTCTCCTGGACCTCGTGAGCGAAGAGTCAAAACACCCTTGATCACCTGAAATCACCCGACTTCCGTGGGCATCCATCTTCCTGGCCCCGGGTCACTGGCAAGTGACTGTGAACACTGTCCCTTCAATTTTCAGGTCATCTGCATCTTGAATCCAGCCTTGGATTCCACCGGACACTTCTTCAGTCTTCGCAAGCAGCAAATCTTCTTTGGTCTCCATAGAAAACAGCGACGCGACCCGACACCAAAAGACACCTAGGCTTCCCTGGGTGAGGTAACTCGTGCACTCCGGTGCCCTCCGGTGCCCTCCAGTGCCCTAGTGTGTGTTGGCCCTCGAATTACTTACCTTGTAAGTGGCTTGCTTGTAGACATCCTCGAAGTACCCTAAAACTTTAAAAATCAAACCGCGACTTGCTCCATTGTAATCAATAGGGAACCCGCGGCTGTGTTCTCACACTGCATGCGTCTCCCGTGGGTCTGTTACTTACCTGCTTTTACTGCATTAGTGACGCCTCAGCGATTCTACAGGCCCTAGGCCTAGGACTTGTCATTCTGCAAGTCGACCTTCCTAAACCTCTTTTTTAGTATATGGTCTGGTACGCCCCTAGGGCCCCAGCCATATTTGTGCTTAACTTATTGTGAAACGTTGTTATATGAATGTGTTCCTGACTTCTAATCTACATAAAGAGATCAGTAGAGTGTGTCTAGAAATAAATACATATATATTTGATATATATACCTGTGTGGTGTCCTTTCATTTGGTAATTCAAGAGATTATAAGGTAAAACAAGCTGCTTTACATTCCTCTGAGACTTAGCCTGAAGGCTGCTCTCCACAGCTACCACTAGGATAGCTTTCTTTAAAAGGTTGTCTTAAACCTATCTACCCTAAGAGTCGAATTGGACTGGTGCAAGGTGGCCACTATAACTAGTGACCAGCATATGCCAGGCCAACTTCTCACAAATTCAATGTGCAGTTTTCAGGACAGCAGTGTCGACTGAATCCTAACACTGGTGGATTAAGGCATTTTAGCAAGCCTCCATAGCGCAGTCCCGGTGATCAGCGCTGTACTCCTCCAGTCCAAGTGCGCCTTGTGTAAAAAATATCTGTAACTGATTTATTTATCTATAGTCGGCATATTTATTTTACAAGTAAGTCCCTAGTAAAGTACACCAGTTGTGCCCAGGGCCTGTAAATCAAATGGTGGTAGTGGGCCTGCAGCACTGATTGTGCAACCCACATGAGTAGCCTTGCATCCATTTCTCAGACCTGCCACTGCAGTGTCTGTGTGTGCAGTTTTAAACTGCCATGTCGACCAGGCAAGTGCACCCACTTGTCAGCCCCAAACCTTCCCTTTTACTACATGTAAGGCACCCCTAAGGTAGGCTCAAAGTAGCCCCATGGGCAGGGTGCAATGTATTTGAAAAGTAGGGTATGGATTGGTGTGTTCTACATGCCCTGATAGTGAAATGCTGCAAATTTTGTTTTTCCCTATCTCTCCCATTGGTTATCATTTAAGATGCCTTGTAACCTCTTGCAATTGGGACGAGATAGAGATATGGAGTTTGGGGTCCCTGAACTCACAATTTAACAAGCATTGCATAGCCAATAGGTCTCACATTTGGGACCTTGTAAGTGTTTAGCTAGACCTACTGATTTTGCCAATTTTTGTAAGTTATGTTGTAAAGTATTGTGGCTGCTGCACAGCATGCTTATAAGTTATAGTAAAAAAGTATTATAAGCATTTTCGTTACTTTATGTATCACCTAGAAGACATTGTGTACAACTGAAGACCTTATTAAAAAAAATATTTATCATAAATAATGTTTGTATATTTTTTGCCCTTGCATTAGTGGCAACTTCTTTCTGCATGTTGTAATGCCTGTTTGTTAAGGTGGGGGTGCTGCACTGCACTGATGCCTGGGTGCTGCAGCATAAATACAGCAGCCCTGAACATAAGTGACCATTGCTCTCTGTTGTGAAGCCAAGGATTGTATATGCATTTAGTATTAACACCTTTATCACCCACTGCTCAGTAAGAAATTCACCACACTCCTGTCTTCCTGCAGGATTGTTGGTGCTTCAGTCCATCTGTGTCAATAAAGTCGCAGTTGTGGTGGTAAGAGAAGGAAAACCCCGAGTAAACTTTAGTTTATAAAGGGATTTCCCTTCGTAGCACACCACTGCGCCATTGATTCATTTCTCACGTCACAACCTCCGAGGTGCTTCAATCGCATCTAGATTACTACATTAATAAACCGGCGTGATTAACATCAAAACGCCGCAAGCTGGAGCTTGCGGCAACTTTTTTGTTTAATGAATTCAATAACGCACTGAGCCATATGGCATTCACCAAGCTGGTTTAAAGCGTCCGAAGGAGGCAGGGGTGCTGGAAAGGGGCTCCTTGAACACAAAACAAAGGTCAGTGCTGCAGTTGGTGTAGGATTCTCGACTGTTTCCATTGTTAAGCTGAGGATAGTACAGGCATTTCAAGTTGTAGGGTGACGATTGCAGACAGCGAGCAGATGATTGGGAGAGGAGGATTCCATTAGGTTTGAGACCCTGCACTCCTATTTTTAATTCCTAGTAGACACACTGGCATTGCATGTCATACACAATTCATGAAAGACCCGCGGGGCAGGGGAATCTGCAGTCACACTCTAACAGAGCCCTTTGAAATGCCAATATGGCTGAAGTAGTGGCAGTCAGAGGTTGGGGGACTTCCTGGAGAGGCCAGTAGGGCCGGTGGCGTGGCAGTCAATAGCCAGGAGAGGCCTCTGAAAGGCCATTGGGACTGTCTAGGATTTTGTACATGCCTGGTGAAGGCCTTTGGAAGGACGGTTATGGAGGGAACGGGCAAGTGAGGGCCTGGTAGAGGAGCAGTGACTGTCAGTTACGTGACAAGTTTCCGCCGGAAATGTAAATGATTCTGCCCCTACATTTATGGTCTCGCGGAGCTGCTTCTTGTTGGTAACTGTGACGGTCTCCATTTCTCCACAGATCTCCCCGCCTCCGAATGTCTTTGCGGGCTGTAGACTGCTAATATCAGTAGTACTGAAGAGCTGTTGATTTTGTAGGTTGTCACTTAAAATGGCAATGCCATTGGTCTCGCCTTTGGGACCCTATAAGTATTTAGCGATGTTGCATATTACTGCAACACAGCCGCGCTCATTACTGCAACATAGCGTGCTCCAAGCACAGAGGATGGTGCCGTGGGAGGAGGTCGGTTTCACTAGCATGCACTGTGTGGCCGACGTTCAACCCACATAGCTATCTTCATTGTTAATATGCTTGCCCAGGGTTTTAATTTCCATTCCAACGTGAAGGCAGGATGACTGGCTTAGTAAGTAGGAGAAGGAGGTATTTGGTAGGGGAGAAAGAGTACGAGGGAGAGCAATACAAAGAGAGCCTGGGTTGCGGTGCAAGGACACGAGATAGCAAGATGGAACAAGGGTAATTTTGGGTAATTTTTTATTATGTATAATTAATTAAAATCTTTGCATATAGTGATCATACAAAACAAACACAATTTCCTGGTAATATAACATCTGTACATTTGAATTAAAAGAAATACTTCTCTAAAAATCAGGAAATATTATACAATATAAGAAGAGAAAAGGTTAATATTCATAAAATGTGCAAAATAGCAGGAATTTGCCGATCAACCGGAGAGTAATCGCTGTTTCTTTAAACCATTAGCGAATCTTATTGGATATTTAATCTTTTTTCTGTGATATCCAAAAATTTTGTCAGGCGACAGTTTAATTGAGTAACGGTCGGATTAAAACATAGAAGTATTGCTTGTCTGCAAGTCCTCACACCATGCTGTATAAAAAACGGTTTTAACAAGGATACCCTTATATCTTTCAATTTTTCGCATAAACAGATGATGTGGGTAATGTTCTCATCACCTAGTCCGCATAATCTACATTCATTGTCTTGTCCGGTTCGTTTCCATGGCGGCAATAATGTTTTTATCGGACCAACCCCCAATCTTAACTTCAAGAATTTTTGTTTGGTATGGATCTTTATTCCTAAGTTTAGATAGGTTTGAGGGTTGCCATTTTTATAATTGTTTAAAACTGTCCATCCATGAGTTCGTCTTGACAACATTTCCTTATCTAATGCGAGGGAGATGCTTTTTGTTGCTTTTGTCGCTAGTTTTTTAAAGACATTGTGGGATACTGAAGTATTTCATAGGTTCTCTAAGCCCAATTTCTCGATTGAGTCTTTGAGATATTTATTAGATGGGGATTTGTTGTTGTGTATTAATTCTGTCCATAAAAGGTCGTTTAAAGTGCCTTTTTCAGCTAGTCTGATTTTGTGCCAGCTTTTTGCATAGGCTCCCATTCTCTCCACTGTTTGATTTTGTACACCAAATTCCAATCGAAGATGGGCTGGAGAGACATATCTTGGAAGTTGGAATATCACACGATATGCTGTTGTTATAATATTATTTAGCGTTAAAGCGTCTCTCCCTCTCATTTGTTCGCTCCCATATCAGATTGTAGGCTGAAATTTGGCTCTCAATATTTTTAAGAAAGGTTCCAGGGAAAGATCTGGTAGCTGGTTCTTCAGTGGTTTGAGTGCCAGGCAGGATGTCATACCTTTTTTCTTTAAGGTTTCCAGCTGTGGTTTGCACGAGTTGTTGTGATCCAAGAGGATCCTCAGATATTTATAAGTAGTGGCTTGATGTATTCTTTGCCCATCCAAGTACCATTTTGGCATGGATTTTTTATGGTAATTCACTACCATAATTTTGGTTTTTGAATTGTTTATGTTTAGGATGTTTCTTTTAGAAAAACTGTTAGTTGTATCCAAAAGGCGCTGTAGGCCAATAGGAGTGCGACTGAGTAAAACTAGGTCATCGGCATAGAGTAGGTTTGTCAAGGTTTTTCCTCCTAGTGATGGGCCATGGGATGAACATTTGTCCAGTTTTTCTGGCAGATCAGCCATGAAGAGGTTAAATAATACTGGTGAAAGGACGCAACCTTGTTTGAGGCCCTTGTTTGTTTGAATTTTTCTCGATAATCGCGAGCCTTCTCCCAGTTTTATCCTAATCCATGTTTCTGTATATAGGTGTCTGAGTTGGTTCAGAAGTAGCGGAGGTATCCCCCATTTTGCCAGTTTATCCCAGAGTATATTACGGTCCACATGATCAAATGCTGCAGCATAGTCTATAAAACAGAGGTTCAATGTATGTTTTTTCTCTCTTGCAGCATCCATAAGTATGGACAGGGCCAAGATATTCGTTGTTGTTCCTTGGCCTTTTTGGAAACCGGTCTGTGTTATGGGAATGATGTTGAATTCAGCTGTCCATCTTGTGAGTTCTTCCAGAAGGATCCCTGCATAATATTTGGCCTCTACATCTATTAGGGCAATTAACCGATAGTTATTTGGATTGTCGCGACCTCCTTGCTTATATATCGGGCTTACAATTGAACCTCTTTATGAGTCTGGTAGTTTCATATATGTTAGGGCATGTCTATAGACTGGCTCCAGAACTTTACTCCAGAAATCGGGATCTTGCTTAAATAGCATTGGGGGAATTCCATTAGGCACAGGTGCTCCTACTCTCCTACCTTTAGCTATTAGTTTTCTGATAAGTTGTAATTCTCTGTCTGAGTTCTCTTCTGATGTGCTCATTAGGTTTGATTTAATCAGCTGTTCTGTTCTGGCAAGTAGAGTGTTTTGTGTCTTGCCTCGCTTGTCACTGTTTTGCTACTCTCTGGGGTTGGTTTAAGGGTAGAGTTTCTTATTGTTGGTTTAAGGGTAGAGTTTCTTATTGTTGCACCTGTTATCTGAGTGTCCACAGTTGGTTCCGAATCATTGAAATGTTTGCATAAGTAAGTATACCATCTTGCTTCGGTGATATTAGAGCTTAACCCGTGATGTCCTGGTCTCAGCAACATTGACACCTTCTTCCAAACTTTAGCACTGTTTTTTCGCTTTGCCTCGTAATACAGTAATGTCCAAGCTTTGTGATTTTTCTCTTGTTTAGCTTTCCATCTTTTTTGCTCTAATATTTTCCTTGTTTGTCGCAAGGTATTTTGCAGTTGCCAGTCAAATGGATGTTTACGTAATAATTTCAATGTTTGGTTTGTGATACGGGTCAGTCTCTTAATCTCCGGGCATTTCACTATTTTGTTGGGATTGTATGAGGCTGATTTTTCCTTCTTCTTTGATTTGCTCGGAAATGTCTCACTGAGAGTTTTGGTGAAATTATTCCAGCGTTCTAAAGGGTTGCAACTCTTTTTGTCCGATTGCGCATAGAGTTGTTTTGCGGTTGCAGCTATTGTCTCTATATTTTCCGAGCTGCATCTTATTCGCTTGAGATTGATGGTATTAGATTGGACTATTTCTATGGCTGCAGGAAATGTCTCTACTGGATTTGCTCTCAAAGTTAACTCTTGAGGAAAATGGTCACTAAGGTCAATATTACCAATTTCAAAGGCTGTTATATTATTAAAAAAACCTAGGGTCGCAAAGGTATAATCCAAGTGTGTTGAAGTTTTTGTCGTGTGAAAGGTTGCCGCCGGAGGTTGGTCCTCACTGAAGCGGCCATTCAGAGCCCTCAAATTGCGGTGTTCTAATTCCTGCAGAAGTTTTTTTGCATCACTAGACCTTTTAATTTTTGGTCCGGAGGTCTGGATTGGTATTTCCCAGGCGTCTGATAACTCTTGTATAAAGTCTGGGGTTTGTGCCGTTTCTATAAGATGCATATTAAAATCTCCTGCAAGAATAATATGGTCCATTTTTTCTTCCTTCATCAACCTGTCCAATTCGGCAGGTAATTCTATAATAGCTTTTTTCTTCCCTTTTGGGTGTAAATAGATATTTATTATTATTACTGTCTGTATTTGTTTATCTATTTTCAACTCTATATTTATGGCTTGCACGCTATTTGGAGGTGATATTTTAATGGTTATTGGTATGGTTTCTCCTATAGTTGTTGCAGAGGTTAATATCGATAAGCCTCCTGAGCTGCGACCTAGATTTGAGGTCTTAGTAGCTAAAGTCGAGAATTATGCAAATCCTTTCAAACTAAATGGATTATCTTTCCATGTCTCTTCTAAGAGTATTGTGTCGAATTTTTCTATATAAGTCAAAAATTCTTGCTCTGACATTTTGGCCGATAGACCATTGATGTTCCAGGTGCATATTTTTATCCCACTTTCTTTAGTTTGTGGCAAGTGCGTAATTGTCCAGTCAGGTCATTTATTGGCCGCTATTGTAATAGCACGCTGGTTTCCTTGCCAATTATTGTTTATTAAAGTTGTGGTTGGGTAAATTGAGGAACGTCATTCGCTATTACAAGGGGCAGAAGAGAAAGAGAGCAACACGGGCGGTTAGATGTATGTTTGGTGACCAGATTTTAACATTTTAACAAACACAAGTGTGTGCGCCTCGCGCTTAAAGTTAAACAAGAAGCGCAAGCAAAAAGTGAGTGGCCAGGAGAGAAGCACGCGCTTGGGAGAGCAGTCTGCTAATTTTCAAAGCACATACTCGTACTTGTGGCGCACCGCTGCACACTCCCGCAAGGCGTATGCCACCACAAGCACCAGTATGTGCTTTGAAAAAGACCTGCACGACGACTAAAGGTCTCCTACGTAGCGCATGCGCGCTGTGTAGGCGAGACTTAAAAATACATCTTTTAGTGAAGCTGTTTTTTAAATATCGTGTTTGAAAATGGCACGTTTAGCAAGAGGGCATTTTCCTGCTTCACCATTCTGTGCCTGCCTGTTGAATCTATGTCTAGATTTGGATGACAATTGGTCTCTTGTGCATTCACTTTAGACACTTACACAAAAGAAGCTGAGATGTGCCATGAATATTGTGATGGGCCATCACCAGGTAGATATGCTTTCCTGAGCTAAAGTGGTGGACGGAGTTGTCACTGACACTTGAATAGGGCTGTGCCTGTCCTCACACAAAGCTGTCTTCACCCTCCTGTAGTGTGTCTGGAGCCAGTTCAGGGAGAGGGAGGGTCTTGTGCACTACAAAGACCCCCCTTTGAAGTTTGCCTACTTTAGAGGCAGAAAGGGGTATAAGTATTCGACCCCTGACCACACATTTTTAGAACACTTCTGGACTTGTTGGGCCCTAGGGACCCCATCCCCCAGGGTTATTTCTAAAAATTAAGGGAAGAAGGACTGCGTGGCCTCCCTCCCCGAAACAATATCAGCTACGGGGCATGCATTTGTTAAAGGTGAGAGCCCTAGTACCCACACAGGGCATCCATCATATACTTTGTTGGAGGCAGCGGGGGTAGCCCCAAGTCCCCAGAAGGCTCCCCACATGCAGAGGAGGCCAGCAATGCTCCCACCCACAACTACTAATGCTGATTCCTTTGGGCGGGAGCAATATTTGGATCTGTTTCCCTGCCCGCATCAGTGCGGGCAGGGTAACAGATGCTCCCGCCAAGCAAGAGCAAACATAGGTTTCCATGCTCTAACTGATGCTGGCAGTGAAACTACTATGTCCGGGCGGTGTACTCCCTGGGACATATCTTGTGAACCAGTCCTGGGGGGGTCCCGGGGCAGTAATGGCTTAGGGAGGAGGGCAGTGGCCCTCCCTTAAAGTAATCAGCCTCGCGGGTGAGCTCCCTGAGGCAATTAGTGGTTCAAGGAGGGGGTCCGTCCCCATTTTGTTGAATTTTTGCCCCAGTGGCGAGCCTCCTGGGGCCTTTTAAGGCTTGTGGAAGGGCACAGATCCACCGTTACCACCTAAACACAATACATCCCAGGGGTGGGTAGCCTCCCCAGGGCCTTTAGAGGATTGGGGAGGGGGGCTATGCAGCACCCCCATACTTTTATGAATACATCCCCGGAGTGGGCTCCCCAGGGCATATACATCGTAAATGCTGCCCTCTGGTCCCCCCATGAGGCCTAGGCGGCCACGGTATCCCATCCCTGCCCCTTTATATATATATTTTGTTAAACTTGTGCAGGATAGGGGGCTAAGTCCCTGAGTCCTGCAATGGCTGCCAGTAACATGAGAAACAAGCCAATTAGAGCACTTGCTCCCCCTGGAGTCTGATTCCCACGGGAGCAAGATGGCAAAGAGTTTACAGTTAATTTATCTTCTCAATTTTTTTCTTCACTCCATCCCGCTGTGGGAGAGGAACTCCTCTTCGGGCACCTCACGACTTCAAGGGGTAGCCCTGTAGTCAAACAGATGTCAAGGGTCCTGCCCCACTCGGCAACCTATTCGGTGTGGTCATGAGTTCCTCTCCCACAGCGGGATGGAGTGAAGAACAATAATTGAGAAGATAAATTAACTTTACACAAATAATAAGGAGCAGCTACCTGCCCTTACATAAACAGCAGTATGGGAAATCTCCTTCCGCATTTTCCAGGGAGGGTATGTTGTTGCCATGAAGAAAGTCCAGGATCTAACTAGGCCCATAGAGGACTGAAACATGTTGGCTTTAGGGCCATAGGGCCATAAATACTCCCATTGACCCCCTTTTACATTTTTAATAACCCTACCAAATCCAAGAATAAAGGGATACTGGGATCTGTCTGTGGTTTTTTAATCCTTATTTCCCCCTGGTCATATTCTCACCAAGAGCTCCCTGAAATACGGTGGAGCCCACCCTGACTTTTAGGCGTCAGGGTGACCAGATGATGAATCATGACACCACTAAGGTGTGTGAGGTAATTAAATTAAATTAAAGTGCTACTTTTTTGCCTAGTTTGCACATGGAAACCTTCAGGGTGATCTGTCACACGGGAGCTGAGATAAGGAGGGAGGGGTCAAAACGTATTTCCCCCTTTCATTTTTCCAAAGGAACTTTAGACACTGCTACAGCACAAACCGCTAAATGGATTTACACTAAATTTGGTAGAAAGCTAGATCAGAGTCCAGAAATAGAGCTTTTTGTGATTTGGTATAAATGCGTTCAGTAGTTTTTGAGAAATTAATGCTCAAAAACTTTGTAAATCCAGGGACGCAGACCTTCCGCAGATACAACAGCTGAGATCTGATTGGCTGCCACCACATCAACAAGAAAGTGGTGGCAGCCATCTTATGACTCGGGACTCAGTGTTCCATGTCCTAAAAAAGCAGAAAAAAACAGACATAGGAACAGAGTAGGGATACCCTCACCCCATAGACCTGGGTGCCGATCACGATCCGGCAAAAACCGGGTACGAACCGTCGGACGGAGCATAATCTCCGTCCGACGCGTACCCGGTCGTCAATTTTTACAAACAAGGAATTACGATTCGCACGGGTACACCATTACCGTACGAATCGTAAAAAAGCCCGACCGACCAAAAAAAACCTACCAATGCGATCCGGAAAAGCGCCGACCTGACGTCTGGACGCTCGCAGCCAGCCATTCACGACCCAGGAATTACGATTCGCACCGACGTCACCCCGCACGGTGAATATTTTGCGGCAGCCAAAAACTGCCGGGAAATCAGGACGACGCGAACAAGGACCACCAGTACGCGATGGACAGACAACGACGCGAACAAGGAGGACCAGTACGCGACGGACACACAGGACGACGCGACCAAGGAGGACCCGTACGCGACAGGACGACGCGATCAAGGAGGACCCGTACGCGACAGGACGACGCGATCAAGGAGTACCAGTACGCGACGGACAGACATGGACCCGAACCTACGAGTCATCCCTGCCCTCATAGCAGTCCACCTCCTCTACAGGTTACGACGCAGACGCCGCAGAAGGTCAGAATAACTAAGGGAGGGGGGAAAGTGGGGTGGGGTGGGGGTGGCACGACCAGGGCAGGTCACAAAACAACCACATAAGTCACACACCACACATGGCCTGGACATACCTGACTCGCATGCCCTGGTCACCACGAGGGGGTGGGGGCGTGTCCTGATAAGCCAGCGACCGCCACAACGGAAGTCCGTCACCACGCGAACCGGCAACACAACCAGACAGGTACGTCCCGTACCCACGCCTGAAGAGCGTGGGTACGAGTCGTACCACGCCCACACACACGTCACCCCAACAATGGCGGGACGGATCGTACCCACGTGGCAAAGGCCTGGGTACGGCCCGCACAAGCATCACATAGCGTGGGGACGGATATGTACGGACCCTACCCCCACCCCGTATGCATGGAGTGTACCCCCACCCCAACAGTGTAAGTACGACCCGTACCCCCACCCGCGTATGCATGGAGCGTACCCCCCATGCCAACAGTGGAAGTACGACCCGTACCCTCACCCGCGTATGCAAGGATCGTACCCCCCACCCCAACAGTGTAAGTACGACCCGTACCCCCACCCGCGGACTCACGGACCGTACCCCCACCCCAACAGTGTAAGTACGACCCGTACCCCCACCCGCGTATGCAAGGAGCGTACCCCCCACCCCAACAGTGTAAGTACGACCCGTACCCCCACCCGCGGACTCACGGACCGTACCCCCACCCCAACAGTGTAAGTATGACCCGTACCCTCACCCGCGTATGCAAGGAGCGTACCCCCCACCCCAACAGTGTAAGTACGACCCGTACCCCCACCCGCGTAAGCATGGAGCGTACCCCCCACCCCAACAGTGTAAGTACGACCCGTACCCCCACCCGCGGACTCACGGACCGTACCCCCACCCCAACAGTGTAAGTACGACCCGTACCCTCACCCGCGTATGCAAGGAGCGTACCCCCCACCCCAACAGTGTAAGTATGACCCGTACCCCCACCCGCGTATGCATGGAGCGTACCCCCCATGCCAACAGTGTAAGTACGACTCGAACCCTCACCCGCGTATGCAAGGAGCGTACCCCCCACCCCAACAGTGTAAGTACGACCCGTACCCCCACCCGCAGACTCACGGACCGTACCCCCCATGCCAACAGTGTAAGTACGACTCGAACCCTCACCCGCGTATGCAAGGAGCGTACCCCCCACCCCAACAGTGTAAGTACGACCCGTACCCCCACCCGCGGACTCACGGACCGTACCCCCCATGCCAACAGTGTAAGTACGACTCGAACCCTCACCCGCGTATGCAAGGAGCGTACCCCCCACCCCAACAGTGTAAGTACAACCCGTACCCCCACCCGCGGACTCACGGACCGTACCCCCACCACACCAGTGTAACTAGACTCGTACCCTCACCTCGAATGCATGGAGCGCACCCCCACCGTGTATGTTCCAAGCGTACATATCCAGAAATAGGAGGTGGGTGTGCAGAGTCCACCCAGCAGTGCCCAGAGGCAGGAGGGGTGTGTGCCTATCACTCCCAGCAGTGCCCTGAGACAGGAGGTGTGTGTGCAGAGTCCTCCCAGCAGTGCCCAGACACAGGAGGGGTGGGTGCAGAGTCCTCCCAGCAGTGCCCAGAGACAGGAGGGGTGGGTGTGGAGTCCTCCCAGCAGTGCCCAGACACAGGAGGGGTGGGTGCAGAGTCCTCCCATCAGTGCCCAGAGACAGGAGGGGTGGGTGTGGAGTCCTCCCAGCAGTGCCCAGACACAGGAGGGGTGGGTGCAGAGTCCTCCCAGCAGTGCCCAGACACAGGAGGGGTGTGTGCCTATCACTCCCAGCAGTGCCCAGAGACAGGAGGGGTGTGTGCCTATCACTCCCAGCAGTGCCCAGAGACAGGAGGTGTGTATGCAGAGTCCACCCAGCAGTGCCCAGAGGCAGGAGGGGTGTGTGCCTATCACTCCCAGCAGTGCCCAGAGACAGGAGGGGTGTGTGCCTATCACTCCCAGCAGTGCCCAGAGACAGGAGGTGTGTGTGCAGAGTCCACCCAGCAGTGCCCAGAGGCAGGAGGGGTGTGTGCCTATCACTCCCAGCAGTGCCCAGAGACAGGAGGGGTGTGTGCAGAGTCCACCCAGCAGTGCCCAGAGGCAGGAGGGGTGTGTGCCTATCACTCCCAGCAGTGCCCAGAGACAGGAGGGGTGTGTGCCTATCACTCCCAGCA
Source organism: Triturus cristatus (assembly GCF_964204655.1). Lineage (NCBI taxonomy): Eukaryota > Metazoa > Chordata > Amphibia > Caudata > Salamandridae > Triturus > Triturus cristatus. Next base: position 386,744,727 of record NC_140594.1, read on the forward strand.
GTGCCCAGAGACAGGAGGGGTGTGTGCAGAGTCCTCCCAGCAGTGCCCAGAGACAGGAGGGGTGGGTGTGGAGTCCTCCCAGCAGTGCCCAGACACAGGAGGGGTGGGTGCAGAGTCCTCCCAGCAGTGCCCAGAGGCAGGAGGGGTGTGTGCCTATCACTCCCAGCAGTGCCCAGAGACAGGAGGGGTGTGTGCCTATCACTCCCAGCAGTGCCCAGAGACAGGAGGTGTGTGTGCAGAGTCCACCCAGCAGTGCCCAGAGGCAGGAGGGGTGTGTGCCTATCACTCCCAGCAGTGCCCAGAGACAGGAGGGGTGTGTGCAGAGTCCTCCCAGCAGTGCCCAGAGACAGGAGGGGTGGGTGTGGAGTCCTCCCAGCAGTGCCCAGACACAGGAGGGGTGGGTGCAGAGTCCTCCCAGTAGTGCCCAGAGACAGGAGGGGTGGGTGTGGAGTCCTCCCAGCAGTGCCCAGACACAGGAGGGGTGGGTGCAGAGTCCTCCCAGCAGTGCCCAGAGACAGGAGGGGTGGGTGTGGAGTCCTCCCAGCAGTGCCCAGACACAGGAGGGGTGGGTGCAGAGTCCTCCCAGCAGTGCCCAGAGACAGGAGGGGTGGGTGTGGAGTCCTCCCAGCAGTGCCCAGACACAGGAGGGGTGTGTGCAGAGTCCTCCCAGCAGTGCCCAGACACAGGAGGGGTGGGTGTGGAGTCCTCCCAGCAGTGCCCAGAGACAGGAGGGGTGGGTGCAGAGTCCTCCCAGCAGTGCCCAGACACAGGAGGGGTGGGTGTGGAGTCCTCCCAGCAGTGCCCAGAGACAGGAGGGGTGTAACACATGTGTGTGAGGCCGGAATTACCCACATCCATACTGCCTACAAGGGAACATGTCCCCATGAACTCATGTCAACAGACTCCACACACAAGTACAGTGATCACCAAGGATGCCACGATTGTTGCAGGTGGAGACATGGCCATGCATGCATGGCCAAAGTAGAAGGGCTCCGTCACACACACAGCTCATGTAGACACTGCTCTGCGCTAAACATTGGGAACACCCTGCAGGGAAGAAATCTGGGTACACAGAGGAAGGAATACACCCTGGGACAATTGCACCATGCAGTAACTGCTTACATGACCAAAGGAAGTTATCCAACACCTTGTGATGGCACACAGATCCCAGGGTCCCCCCAATGAGCAGAACACTACTACATATCCCACACACCCAAACCCTTAAACACCACCCAAAACCATGTAGCAGCCCCACCAACACCAATACCACCATAGCAGTAGTGTGATAATGAAAACAAAATTAAGCTTTATTCAGCATGAGCACAATGTCCGTGGATCGCAGGCAGTTCAATATTCACAAAGCCCATAGGGCAGTCAATGATTCGCAGCTGGATGGGGGACACAGTGGGATGCGTGTCCCCTACCTTGCCTGCACAGTCAAATGGCATCGTCTTCCATACTGGTGAGGGCATCAGGGGGGGGGGGAAGCACCAGGCACCGCAGGGACATCAGGGCAAAGGGGCGGCGTTGTGGGTGCAGGGATGGAGGACTCAACCACAGGGGGTGTGTCATGGCCAAAGGCGGAGGCCAGGATGGCACTACACACCTTAGCAAGGTCCTCCAGGGACTCCCCTGCACCCGAAGGGACCTCAGGCCCCAAGGAGGGGGGGGGGGGGTCAGAGGGATGGGTCGCAGCACCACCGGGGGAGGGTGGAGACAGGGGGGGAGACTCAACCACCCTGACCGAGGACTTCCTTGACCGCTTGCGTGGTGGTGTAACTGTGGGGCTCAGGGACAGAGCGGCCATGAAGGAGTCCTTGGGGGAGATGTGGCCAGGAGAGCTGAGGGGAGGGGATTTGGAGGGAGTGGACTGGGTGGAATGCGGACTCCCACTATGGCTGCGTGTCACACGTTTGCCCCCCGACCCAGTGGGTGTGCCTACCTCACCCTGTGTGTGCGTGTCAGGAGGAGTGCGGTGGACCTTCCCTGCTGGTGTGGTGCCTGTGTCTGTTGATGTGGGTGCATGCCGACGTCTGGGTGTACGTGGGACAGGCATGGGAGTGGGAAGTGTGGATGGGGCAGGGGTATGTGGGGGGAGGTCGCGCTGCAGGAGACCCACTGCTGCAGTCAGTGTGGAGTCTATGGACCTCAGCAAGTTGCGTTGGTCAGCCTGCGATGAATGAATGCCCTCCAAGAATGCCTCGATGTTGGTGAGGGTTTTCCCGTGGGCATGGAGGACATTAAGGATCGCAGCCTGACCAACCTGCAGTTGCCGCTGGATGTCCACAGACTCAGCATTGGCGGCAGCAGTGGAGACAGGGGCAGGGGGTGCGGTGCCTGGCCGGAAGGAGACATGCGGTGACCGGGCACGCTGGGAAGGGACACGAGCAAGTGGGAGGCGGCTGATGGGAACTGAGGGGGCGGTGCGAGGTGTTATTCCGCTGTCAGCTGCTGGTGCAGCCACCGCCCACTCGGAGACATCCTCCTCGGACCTGTCAGCTTCGTATTCTGACGTGCCAGTCGACAGGTCCTCGGCCGCACTATCCTCCACCTCTGTCCCACTCGATGTGCCAGCCCCGATGTCACGGCTGGCACTGGTGCTCGGTCCCTCCGCCTTGCCTGTGTCCATGTCTCCCTCTGTGTCCCCCGACGATGCTGTGGGCAGGGTGGAGAGACAGAAATTAATCAGACAGCTGTACACATCAGTCACATGAGTCCAATCGACATAGGTAACACTGCATAGCCTGAAAAGGAAGATCCCTAACATCTACTAAACAAGGTACCGATGTAGGGCATGAAACACACAGTTGGTTGAGCCACCATGCCACTGAAATACCATGGAGAGCATGAGACAATAGCTAAAGACAGGAAACGGAGTCTGACATAGCACCCAGGCCCTGGGGACAATCCAGCACTGCATCTGCACCACACAGCGTTGGCGAAAATACCGATGACCAGGGACCATATCCATGAACTTGAGACACATGCTGCATAGGTAATGCTGAAAACATGCCCAACATGACTCGGTCACTGCACCTTGCGTGTGTGTCCAGAAACATCACACACTGCCCAGACCCAGCAAGTAGAAATCAAGATTTGACACATAGGCATTGCCCGCCCCAACAAACCCCTACACGAGGCAAATTGTTGAGACACAGGTGGCACCAACATCTCATAGTCTGGGTGATAAACACAGGGGCAGGCAAAATGCAAGATTGGACGCCAAACAGCCAAGGTGCGCCTGTACAAATAATGAGGTACCAGTGCCCATCCTCAGATGAGTATAACAAGACACACAGGCACTGGCAACTGTGAGTATGAAGAAGGACAATCAGGTCAGGCTGCACAGTGGACACCTGTACAAAATAGCACGTCTATATACATGGTGACAGGGGACAATGGCACAGAGCACAACCTACGCTGTAGACACTGAGAGTGTCCACGTTTATGATGACACATACACCACTGAGGAAAAGGTGCCCTAGGGGACAGTAGTGGGCACGCAACTACATGCTACTGAATGGTAATGACTGCAACACACGTCACCATCCCTGCACTATGCGTATCGCACACTCATACACATCATGTCACAGGCCACTACATAGGACATGCGCGCTGTAAGGCATGACACATGAGAGACCAACTCCCATGTCTGGAGTCAGCATCAGTGCCAACTGACATGGAACCCACATGCAGTGAACTTGACAGTGCACAGGCAAGGTCCCACAACCTGTTACACACCACCCCCACACATGATGCTACAGTCATTGTTCTCGTGGACAAAGCGCCAGCCTACATTACCTTGTGAAGGAGTGACTACACACAGACCAGGGAACACATTGCAAGGAGGGGAAGGGTGGCAGGGGCGCAGCGCTATACTGGGGCAAACAGGATCTGCACAGCACCTTTAAACCCTGCCAGTGAATTCATGCTACTGTGCCCTTACAAATGCCGGTGACACACAACAAACACACATGTACCTACCCCCTTCCGGCTGCTGCATCGCCTGTAAGCGCCTCTCCAGGTCTGGAAAGACCACCGGCAGCACACGCCTGTGGAGGTGGCTCAGACGGCGGCGGCCGCGGTTCTTGTGGCTCTCAGGTGAGTCCCCCAGCAGGAGCCGTGCAATCCTCCGCGTCCAGCACCGGATATCCTGCCAGCGTTTCCTCACCTGGGGCAGGCTCCGCCTCCGACCATCCACACCCCTCACGGCACTGACGGCGGTCAGCCAGATCTGCTCCTTGGCAGTGGCGCCTACCTGTGAGGAAGAACAAGTGACACCACATCAATACACCAGCCACATGTCACAGAGAGACATATGAGTACAAATTAGCTGGTTACAACAAGGCATGTCATGCAGTCAACGCATTGCACCTTTGTCATAGGGACATCATCCCCTGGTGAGGGAAAAAGCAGTACGTGCCATAGTGGGTACACAGGTGGAATGATGGCAATGTCACAATCAATGATCAAGGCTCACACTGTGCATCACACCCACCCCTCCTGTCTCAGGGCACTGCTGTGAGGACTCCACACCCACCCCTCCTGTCTCAGGGCACTGCTGTTAGTGATAGGCCCCCACCCCTCCTGTCTCAGGGCACTGCTGTTAGTGATAGGCCCCCACCCCTCCTGTCTCAGGGCACTGCTGTTAGTGATAGGCCCCCACCCCTCCTGTCTCAGGGCACTGCTGTTAGTGATAGGCCCCCACCCCTCCTGTCTCAGGGCACTGCTGTTAGTGATAGGCCCCCACCCCTCCTGTCTCAGGGCACTGCTGTTAGTGATAGGCCCCCACCCCTCCTGTCTCAGGGCACTGCTGTTAGTGGTAGGCCCCCACCCCTCCTGTCTCAGGGCACTGCTGTTAGTGATAGGCACACACCCCTCCTGTCTCAGGGCACTGCTGGGAGACATCAGGCACCCCCCCCCCTGGGACCCCCCCGACAGTACATGGCATGTGTGTCACACCAGGACACAATGCCTGAAGTCACAGTCACAACATAGGGACAGTCTGTGCCAGTGGCCTATGCACTCACCTGATACCCTGGCCGCCCATACAGCATGGAGTACTGTGGGAGGATCACATCCAGCAGAGCCATGTTCTCCTCCAGGGTGAATGGCTGTGTCCTCTCCACAGCCCTTGACATGGTTCCAGGGAATCAGTAGCAGCAGCTGGGTCGACGAATGCAAAGATGTGCAGGCAAGTACTCCCTCATGGGACCTGGCTGCCTTATATGTGCCCTTCTGCCCAGTCTCATGCACAGGAGTACAGAGTGATTGGTCACTCACATTTGCATCCTATGTTTCCACCAATCCCTTCAAACCTAGCAGTCTGTGGGTTCTCTATCGGTTTCATTCTCCTGCATGATGTCAGCCCCACAAACACATTGCAACAAAGTAGAAGAATTCCAACTGACTTCTGCTGTGCACCTTCCAGAACAATTTCGATATTTGAACTTGGTCTCCATGACAACCAGCATGCATGTAGGCCTTAATACTTGTCCCCTATGTAATTTGGAGCATCAAACACAGGTACGGTGCGTTTCGGGGCCCTAGGGCACCCCAAATGCATGGCAACGGCCCGTACATGCATGCCTACGTTCAGTATCACTATGGGTGTCCTCGCGTATGCGTACTCGTAGTGGTACGGAGCGTACACACGCATCTACGCTCACTATCACTATGGGTCTGCACGCGTATGCGTACTCGTAGTGGTACGGACCGTACACACGCATCTACGCTCACTATCACTATGGGTCTGCACGCGTATGCGTACCCGTAGTGGTACGGACCGTACACACGCATCTACGCTCACTATCACTATGGGTCTGCACGCGTATGCGTACTCGTAGTGGTACGGACCGTACACACGCATCTACGCTCACTATCACTATGGGTCTGCACGCGTATGCGTACCCGTAGTGGTACGGACCGTACACACGCATCTACGCTCACTATCACTATGGGTCTGCACGCGTATGCGTACCCGTAGTGGTACGGACCGTACACACGCATCTACGCTCACTATCACTATGGGTCTGCACGCGTATGCGTACTCGTAGTGGTACGGACCGTACACACGCATCTACGCTCACTATCACTATGGGTCTGCACGCGTATGCGTACTCGTAGTGGTACGGACCGTACACACGCATCTACGCTCACTATCACTATGGGTCTGCACGCGTATGCGTACTCGTAGTGGTACGGACCGTACAAATGCCTGTACGCTCGCCATCACGATGGGTACACATACGGCAGCACTCCCACAGTGATTTGGGAACATACACAGGCCCTCTTAGCAGCAGTACGGCGGTTTTTACACATCACAGTGGTGATAGGCGACACACAGGTAGGAATAGGGCGGACATACTTGTCCATGGATGGACATACTTGTCCATGGATGGACATACTTGTCCAGGAATGGACATCAAGGCATCGTCTGTGCATTACTACATGTGTGGGGCACAGGTGTGACAGGCTGTGATGTGGAACATGACTCCTGAGTGGAGAAGGCACCAGATGTATGATGAGATGTGTATAGGTGTACTGTGTGACGGTGCAATGTGTGCCAGGCATGCCCTTGACTCCTTTGACATGTGTGCATGTCGTACTGCGCACTTGGGGTGAGCGTCACTGGCATGGCACGGACACCAACACACGGAAGTGTCCCATGATGCCCGGTACAGGGGGTATGACACATGACTTGTCACTACCCACAGTGCACAATGTGACTATGTCATTTATGTGTGCGGGATTTCCATCAGGTTGATGTTGTAGCACCCTCAAAAGCTGCAGCCGTTGCAGCAACCAACATGTGTCTGTGTGTAGATTGTCATTGCACACTGTTCCGCACACCATGCCACATGTGTTATCGGATGTGAGGTGCACGTGTATGCATGGGACACGGAGTAGCGTGACAAGGCCATGTCAGCATCCTCACAAGGAATGTGTGGTGAGTCATGACATGTGCACCTTCATGGCAAGGTGTGTGGGCAGGCCTAGTGTAATGTCATGTGACCTGTGGCTCCGGTGTTCCGCTACCAGTCTCTGCAATCGGCATCCTACTTCTGCTGATGTGTGGGTGTATGTCACTCCTGTCTTGCGTCTGGCTGTTCACTTGCACTGGGACACAGCTATTCCCATGGCGTGGCATGGGGAGGTTCTCAATCTCCGTGTGTAGCTGGGTCTTGGAAGGAGTGTCACCTTGCATCCATACGTGTCCTGGGCATGTAGCACATACCTGACTCCCTATGTAGCATGTGTGTATTGCCAGATTTACATGTGCTCAGTAGACATGAGTTGTTGTCGTAGTGCACTCACTCTTCCTTGTCACTTCCAAATTACTGCAGGGCGCCGCCTCTTGCCCGAAGAATTCCAGACTTGGCTGCCATGCAGGAGAATGACAGGATCCGGCTCTACCGCTTCACCCAACCGTTGATTCTGGAGCTGACGGCGAGACTGGCACCACACCTGCAACCGCAGCACAGGTATCCTACGGCACTGACACCCCAGCTGAAGGTAATGGCTGCCCTACATTTTCTTGCCACGGGTACCTTCCAAAATACCATAGCTCATGTTGGTGGCATGTCCCAGAGCATGTTCAGCGGTGTGCTGCATGATTTCTTGGAGGCCATGTTGATTCACCTGGATGACTTCATCAAGTTCCCAACCCCTGAACAGATGACTGAGGTCAAGCGTGGATTCTATGCCCTGGGAGGGATGCCCCATGTCATTGGGTCCATAGATGGGACACATGTAGCTTTGGTACCACCACACGCACGGGAGGTGGCGTACCGCAATCGGAAGCACTACCACTCCATCAATGCCCTTGTGGTGTGTCTGTCCAACATGGTGATTTCACATGTCTGTGCTCGTTTTCCAGGATCAGCACACGATGCCTACATCATGAGGCGTAGCGGGATGCCTGATATGATGATGCAGCTGCGCAACGAACGGGCATGTGTTGTTGGTGGGTACAGTCTGTCTGTCCTGTATTCTGTATAGCCTACCAGCACGACCGCTTCACCACTTCTAATGATGTCCATGTGCTTCCCATGTAGGGGACGCTGGCTATCCCAACATGCCTTGGCTGCTGACACCTCTCCGCAACCCCATCACGCCGGCCCAGCTCCGCTACAACACCGCCCATGGCCGGACAAGGCGAGTGATAGAGAGGACGTTTGGCATGCTGAAGAGCCGATTCCGGTGCCTCCACAAGACCGGCGGTGCACTCCCTTATGCCCCGGCGAAGGTCTGCAAGATCTTCATGGTCTGCTGCATGCTGCACAACATGGCAGTTGAAAGAGCTGTGCCACTCATCCTGAATCAACATGACGAGGACCATCCACCCGTGGAGGACGAAGGGCTTGGCAATGGGGCTAGTGATGTGGAGGATGTGGAGCCGCAAGAGGACATCCGGACTCGGCTCATACGCGACTTCTTTGCTTAGTGGTGAGTACCAGTGTCTGAGTGTGCACGCATTGGTCCCCGTGTGGCATGCGTTGTGATCTGTGTCTCCACCTGCATGTATGGCACGTGAGTCAGAGGTGTGTGTGGGTGTGTCACTGGAGTGATGGTGGCAGTGATGGTAGTATTTCCCCAGTCACAATGATGACCTAGCATGTTGTCATCCATACATGTGTCGAGTAAATGCACATGCAAGTGGCTGTGTTATTTGTGGCTGACTTCTTGTGTGTCTCTCTTCCCCAGGTACCTGCGCATGCCGTTTGCTGGTTGCATTGTTGTGCCACTGCTATTCCTCATGGACATGACTTCGTGGGCTGACTCAGCGTTACAGGCACGGACACGTTTGGAAGTCTCCATGGGGTAAGGGATGCATCTGGGGTGTATTGGTTGTGGCAGTTGTTCACGATGTATGCACACTGCCCCTGTCGATGTGTTGTTCCTCTGCAGCCATGTCGCATCCCCATGGGACACGACATGCAGCTGTGTACACCTGAATAGATGGTCTGCCTGGTTGACAGTCATCAGTGATGGGATAGTGGATTGTGATGATGGCATCAATGTGTGTGACACTGCCCTCGGACACATACGGTTAGCATTGGCTTGACATGGTGTGGGACTTCCACATCAGCGGATCTATGGTGTATGGCAGGCTCTCCGTGTGCAGCTGTGGGTATTTAGCTGTTAGCCGACGCTTGTGTGCCAGTACCATGGCTATCACGCATTTGTGCTGCAGAAGGGGGGTGCCAGTGTTGGACCCACATGTCACTCCACATGATGTGTTCATGTGTACTTCGAGTTGCCTCTGCAATCCCGAATACATGACTAATAAAGGTGTCCCTATGCCTCCAAGGTGCCTCTTCTCAGTCAATGCTGGTGTGTTGGCACGGTGCATCCTGCATGTCTGGCATGGTATTCCCTGATTGTGGCTATGTGTCAATGTGTCGAGTGGCAAGATGCAAGCTGTGTGTGTGGGCTGAGACTGTGTATTGGGCATGATGTCCATGACTGCGTGGGTATTGTGACATGTGCCATCCCCATGCATCCAACGTTGGCCAGGCCCCCATTCTCTGCATCCACCGGACTCAAGCTTGCAGGACATGGTTCTGCCACCTGTCTACACATACCTGGGTGCCCCCCAGGACACTGGACTGGATCCCTGACCTCTGCGCATGACTGTTGGTGTACTCAATGTGTGTGTCAGCACGGTTGTTCGGCCACCCCCTCAGCTGGTTGTGCCCATCACGGGTGTGTATGGTGCTCCATGTCGGATGTATGACGTTACAACGCACACTTTTACAACGCATGCACTTACAACGCATTTTTTACAACGCATAATCCATTACAACGCATGACATTACAACGCAGGACACTACAACGCATTTTTAAAAAATACCTTTACAACGCATTACCATTACAACGCATACTACCTTTACAACGCATACCATTACAACGCATAATATTAAATTACATTTAAGGTAAGTATTAGATAGTATAGGGGTAAAAATTACTATTCTAACTCCAGGGGGTGCAACAGTAGGGTAAGTGTTGGATAGTGTAGGGGTAAAAATTACTATTCTAACTCCAGGGGGTGCAACAGTAGGGTAAGTGTTGGATAGTGTAGGGGTAAAAATTACTATTCTAACTCCAGGGGGTGCAACAGTAGGGTAAGTGTTGGATAGTGTAGGGGTAAAAATTACTATTCTAACTCCAGGGGGTGCAACAGTAGGGTAAGTGTTGGATAGTGTAGGGGTAAAAATTACTATTCTAACTCCAGGGGGTGCATCAGTAGGGTAAGTGTTGGATAGTATAGGGGTAAAAATTACTATTCTAACTCCAGGGGGTGCATCAGTAGGGTAAGTGTTGGATAGTATAGGGGTAAAAATTACTATTCTAACTCCAGGGGGTGCATCAGTAGGGTAAGTGTTGGATAGTATAGGGGTAAAAATTACTATTCTAACTCCAGGGGGTGCATCAGTAGGGTAAGTGTTGGATAGTATAGGGGTAAAAATTACTATTCTAACTCCAGGGGGTGCATCAGTAGGGTAAGTGTTGGATAGTATAGGGGTAAAAATTACTATTCTAACTCCAGGGGGTGCATCAGTAGGGTAAGTGTTGGATAGTATAGGGGTAAAAATTACTATTCTAACTCCAGGGGGTGCATCAGTAGGGTAAGTGTTGGATAGTATAGGGGTAAAAATTACTATTCTAACTCCAGGGGGTGCAACAGTAGGGTAAGTGTTGGATAGTATAGTGTAATATTATGCGTTATAATGGTATGCGTTGTAATGGTAGTATGCGTTGTAATGGAATGCGTTGTAAAGGTAGTTTTTAAAAATGCGTTGTAGTGTCATGCGTTGTAATGTCATGCGTTGTAATGGATTATGCGTTGTAAAAAATGCGTTGTAATGGTAGTGCGTTGTAAAAGTTGCGTTGTAAAGGTTGTTCCCCTCCATGTCTGTCTTGCCTAATACACTGTGACCCATGTGTCCTGTGCCAGACTCAGGCCCCAGGGTGTGGATGGTTGAAGAGAAAAGATGACTCAGGCATGTTTAGACTTTACAAGACACATGTTAGGTAATAATGCTACCAGCAGGCATCTACTCTTCATAGTGTGATTTATTATTGGGGGGGGGGGGGGACAAAGTGAGGGGCTTTCCGGGATTATGGAAACCAAAGTTCAGTAGGGGAGTTGGTGTCCTTGCCATTGGAAATCCTCAGAGTCCATGCCACAGTCTTTGTCAACATTGGTCAGCCAGTGACCAGCAGGGCCATGTGGCAGAGAATGTCTCTTGATGCTGTGATGCTGTTGCTCCAGTGGGCCAGGTCCCAGGCCAGGTGTCCTGGGAGATGGTGATGTAGCAGCCACCCTCACGGTCCTTTCCGTGGACGACCTGGCCTCCTGCGGGGAACCTCACCAGCAGGCCGTGACGACGTCTGGGATGCTCCGTCGGATGTTTCCTCCTCCTCCTCCTGATCCCTCCCTGTGGGTGGTGATGTTCTCCGCCTTCTGGCACAGGGAGGGTCGGCCATGGTGTCGGCCATCCGACGGAGTGTAGCGTGAATCCCCTGGAATGCCGTCACTTGCTCAGCCTGTCTGTCCTCCATCCTCCGTTGGTGTACCAGTAGACAGGCAATTAGCTCCGCATGTTGCTGGGCCTGCTGGGCCTTGATCCCCTCGAGGACGGACACAACCTGGGCCATGCCCGTGGTGTCCTGCCGGTATGAGTCCAGGATGTTACGGACATGGGAAAATACCGGATCCCCAGCCAACTGGTCAGGCTCGCGCCTCCGCCGTCCTCCACTCCCACCACCCCTGCCCCCTGCCCACTTGCACCTGGCCTGCACTTGTGGGCACATGGGGTCTCCGGGACCCCTGAGGGGTGGCATTGGCGTTGTCGCCTGCCTCCTCCTGGGTGCCCGGGACACCGTGTCCCTCCTGGCGAGCCTGGCTGCATTGTGGTGTTGGGGCAGGGATCCTGGGTGTCTCCTGGGATGTGGCAGGAGTGGGGGTGGTGGTTGGCACAGTTGTACCTGACGCAGGTGCTGCAGGTGGTTGGACACCAGAGGGGCCAGGTCGGTCGGGGTCGTCCGCAGAGTGGTGAGAGTGGTCGCTGCCGGTGGGATCGGGCTCCTGCAGATCCGGGTTCTGTGAGTGTTCCCCGACGTTGACCTGTGTGTGAGAGAGACAATGTTAATTTTGGTCCATGCAACATCCATGTTTCATCCGTTTCAAAGTTGGCACATTTCCTCTTGGAATTAGGATCGGTCTTGCATTCCACTCACAGTGCACTTGTGCATGGGTGTGTCCCTTGGGCACCACTTTGGCCCCTTTAACTATGTGTGGCACAGTCTTACTTGCTGCGTCAAGTGTGACTGCAGTCAGCAGTGGAGTGGGCAGGTGTGGCGAGCCATGCATTGGCGCCTTCCGTGTAGCACTGTACATGTGCACATGGAGTGGATCCACACACTTATATGATCCAGGTAGCTGTCCTTGTGCTCGTGAACAGGTTGTGACATGGCCCTGTGTTTTGCCATGGTGAAGAGGGGGGGTTCTGGCACTGGCCACCCTTGTCTACATGCACGCAGTCTACCTGCTGACGAGCAGACATTCACACACGCAACACGGCTGATTAGTTCTCCCTGTGTCTCGCTCCCTCTGTGTCCCCCTCTCACTCCCTCCGTGTGTCAGCCTCCTCCCTCTGTCCGTCTCCCTCCCTCTCTGTCCCCCTCTCCCTTCCTCTCTGTCGCCTTCTCCCTCCCTCTGTGTCCCCCTCTCCCTCCCTCCGTGTGTCAGCCTCCTCCCTCTGTCCGTCTCCCTCCCTCTCTGTCCCCCTCTCCCTCCCTCTCTGTCCCCCTCTCCCTCCCTCTCTGTCGCCTTCTCCCTCCCTCTGTGTCCCCCTCTCCCTCCCTCCGTGTGTCAGCCTCCTCCCTCTGTCCGTCTCCCTCCCTCTCTGTCCCCCTCTCCCTCCCTCTCTGTCCCCCTCTCCCTCCCTCTCTGTCGCCTTCTCCCTCCCTCTGTGTCCCCCTCTCCCTCCCTCCGTGTGTCAGCCTCCTCCCTCTGTCCGTCTCCCTCCCTCTCTGTCCCCCTCTCCCTCCCTCTCTGTCCCCCTCTCCCTCCCTCTGTGTCCCCCTCTCCCTCCCTCCGTGTGTCACCCTCTGTCACCTCGGCCCAGCTTCCTGGGCACACACTGTTAGCAGATCTTTGAGTGGCCCTTGGCTTGTTGATGTGAGTTTGTTCCTGATCTCCAGGCACCCATTGGGTGTGATGTGTGTCTGTGCGCTGCTGCTGTGGTGGTGTGTGCTGCCACTCTTTCACAATGTTGGCTGTTCATTAGCTGCTGTCATGTGCAAAACAGTGCCTTCACCCCCATGTGTTGATGCAAGGCGTCCGCCATTTGCTGGCAAGTCATTCCTGTGTTGGGACACACTGTCTGTCTGGCTGTGACCTAGGCCATATGGGTAGAGTGAATTGTTGTCTGCTTCTGAGTTGCACTATGTGCTTTTTGGGGCCCAGCCTCCCGCCATCCGGGTTACCGTGTCATGTGTTGTTGTCTTCTGTGGCCTGTGACTTGACATTGTCCAGCTGGGTGCATGGGGCATGGTGGCAGCAGTGGCATGTGCGTGCTCATGGAGTGTGTTTGAGTCATGCGATGGCTTGTGGTGGTTGCGTGCCTGTTAGTGATGTTGGTTGTGGATGCCGTTCCCCCCATGTGAGGTGCGTTGTTTGTGTACTCACCCGGGTCTCGGAGTCCTTCTAATCCTTCGACTGCCTCCACCGGCAGTATGGCCATCACCCTCTCCTCCCAGGGATGGTAGTGTACGGGTCTGCGGGAGGGCCCTCCTCCGGTGGCGTTGGCCTGGTCGTGTTCATCCTGCCTCTTGGCTCGGACCCTCCTCCGCAGATCGTACCACCTGTTCTGGCATTCCTGCCTGGTCCGTCTGGTGTCCGCAACAGCATTCACAGCATCGACGATGGTCTGCCACATGGCTGTTTTTGCTGCCTGGCTGGTGTTTCTGACCAATGTTCCAAAGATCTGTGGCTCGACTCTGAGGATTTGATCAACAAGAACCTCCAACTCTCGGTTACTGAACTTTGGATTCTTGGTAGTGGGCATGATGAGGGGTGTGGATGGTGGGGGGGGGTGTGGATGGTGGGGGTGGTGTGTGGATGGTTGTGGGTGTGTGGGTGTGGTTGTGCAGGTGCGTGTGTGTGTGAATGTGATGAGGGTGTGTTTGTGAAGGTGGTTGTGTGAAGGTGTGCAAGTGTAAGGTGTAGTAAAGGTTGAGGTCTGGTGCTGTGGGTTGTCTGTGGGGTCTGGCAGCAGTGGGTCTGTTGCAAAGGCTCATGGTTTGTGTGTGTGGGCCCTTTTTATTGGTCCATTGGTGGGTGTGGCTGTGTTTGAATTTTGGGTGGGTTGGTTATAAGGAGTGGTGGTGTATTGGGCCTCTGTTTGTTTTTGGCAGTTGCAGGTCAGTGAAGGTGTTGTTTTAGTGTTTTTTGGCCATGTTTAGTGGCTTTGTGCCATTCGAATGGTGTATTGTTGTGTTGTTTTGTTTTGTCCTGGTTGTGTCCGTGCGTTTTGAGCGTGTGTACGGTGTGTACATGGGCCATTTGGTTGTACGGTGCTGTCCTTGTGTGTGGCTTGGTACGACTCGTACATGCGGTTGTGATGTTGGGGCCTGGGGTGCGCTCCGTAGTTAGGAGGTTGTGTTGGGGGTAGGACTCGAACGTACTGGGATGTACATACACGGTGGTTCGACACGTACAGGGGTGGGGGTTGGACTCGAACGTACTGGGTACACGGTGGTACGACACGTACAGGGGTGGGGGTAGGACTCGAACGTACTGGGATGTACATACACGGTGGTTCGACACGTACAGGGGTGGGGGTAGGACTCGAACGTACTGGGTACACGGTGGTACGACACGTACAGGGGTGGGGGTAGGACTCGAACGTACTGGGGTGGGGGTACACGGTGGTAGGACACGTACAGGGGTGGGGGTACGACTGGAACGTACTGGGGTGGGGGTACACGGTGATAGGACACGTACAGGGGTGGGGGTACGACTGGAACGTATTGGGTACACGGTGGTACGACACGTACAGGGGTGGGGGTACGACTGGAACGTACTGGGGTGGGGGTACACGGGGGTAGGACACGTACAGGGGTGGGGGTAGAACTCGAACGTACTGGGTACACGGTGGTACGACACGTACAGGGGTGGGGGTAGGACTCGAACGTACTGGGGTGGGGGTACACGGTGGGACGACACGTACAGGGGTGGGGGTACGACTGGAACGTACTGGGGTGGGGGTACACGGTGGTACGACACGTACAGGGGTGGGGGTACGACTGGAACGTACTGGGGTGGGGGTACACGGGGGTAGGACACGTACAGGGGTGGGGGTACGACTGGAACGTACTGGGGTGGGGGTACACGGGGGTAGGACACGTACAGGGGTGGGGGTACGACTGGAACGTACTGGGGTGGGGGTACACGGGGGTAGGACATGTACAGGGGTGGGGGTAGGACTCGAACGTACTGGGTACACGGTGGTACGACACGTACAGGGGTGGGGGTAGGACTCGAACGTACTGGGGTGGGGGTACACGGTGGTAGGACACGTACAGGGGTGGGGGTACGACTGGAACGTACTGGGGTGGGGGTACACAGTGGTACGACACGTACAGGGGTGGGGGTACGACTGGAACGTACTGGGGTGGGGGTACACGGGGGTAGGACACGTACAGGGGTGGGGGTATGACTGGAACGTACTGGGGTGTGGGTACACGGTGGTACGACACGTACAGGGGTGGGGGTACGACTGGAACGTACTGGGGTGGGGGTACACGGGGGTAGGACACGTACAGGGGTGGGGGTATGACTGGAACGTACTGGGGTGGGGGTACACGGTGGTACGACACGTACAGGGGTGGGGGTACGACTGGAACGTACTGGGGTGGGGGTACACGGGGGTAGGACACGTACAGGGGTGGGGGTACGACTGGAACGTACTGGGGTGGGGGTACACGGGGGTAGGACACGTACAGGGGTGGGGGTAGGACTCGAACGTACTGGGGTGTACATGGACGGTGGTATGACACGTACAGGGGTGGGGGTAGGACTCGAACGTACTGGGGTGGGGGTACACGGTGGTACGACACGTACAGGGGTGGGGGTACGACTGGAACGTACTGGGATGTACATACACGGTGGTTCGACACGTACAGGGGTGGGGGTTGGACTCGAACGTACTGGGTACACGGTGGTACGACACGTACAGGGGTGGGGGTAGGACTCGAACGTACTGGGGTGGGGGTACACGGTGGGACGACACGTACAGGGGTGGGGGTACGACTGGAACGTACTGGGGTGGGGGTACACGGTGGTACGACACGTACAGGGGTGGGGGTACGACTGGAACGTACTGGGGTGGGGGTACACGGGGGTAGGACATGTACAGGGGTGGGGGTACGACTGGAACGTACCGGGGTGGGGGTACACGGGGGTAGGACACGTACAGGGGTGGGGGTACGACTGGAACGTACTGGGGTGGGGGTACACGGGGGTAGGACACGTACAGGGGTGGGGGTAGGACTCGAACGTACTGGGTACACGGTGGTACGACACGTACAGGGGTGGGGGTAGGACTCGAACGTACTGGGGTGGGGGTACACGGTGGTAGGACACATACAGGGGTGGGGGTACGACTGGAACGTACTGGGGTGGGGGTACACGGTGGTACGACACGTACAGGGGTGGGGTACGACTGGAACGTACTGGGGTGGGGGTACACGGGGGTAGGACACGTACAGGGGTGGGGGTACGACTGGAACGTACTGGGGTGTGGGTACACGGTGGTACGACACGTACAGGGGTGGGGGTACGACTGGAACGTACTGGGGTGGGGGTACACGGGGGTAGGACACGTACAGGGGTGGGGGTAGGACTCGAACGTACTGGGGTGTACATGGACGGTGGTATGACACGTACAGGGGTGGGGGTAGGACTCGAACGTACTGGGGTGTACCTAGACGGGTGGGGGTGTACATACACGGGGGGTACGTGTCGGACGTACGGGGGCTGGGGGGAGTGTTGGGCGCGTATGCGGGCACATGTCTCCATGGTTGCTATAGGAGTTCGGTGCGGACGGTGTTTTTTCCATACGGTTGTAACCTCGGACGCACGGGATGGATCGTGATTCCTCGGTCGGACTTGACTTTTCACGTTTGTACGGTAAATCGTCCGAGGACGTGTCGGACACATTTTCCGACCCGAGGACGTGTGGGGAATGATTCCCAATGCGGTTCGTATGGACTTTTTCCCATGCGAATCGTGATTGCCAGTTCGTACGGCACTTGTACGATTCGTACGGTAAAAAGACCGGATACGAGTCGCACGGGGTAATTTTTTACCGGATCGTGATCGGCACCTCAGTAGTCCCAGAGGGAGGGTCTGCAAATCTGGCAAAATTAATATAAACATATAAACAAGAGCGGTCTCAAGCACTTCTTTGTTAAGTGGGGGGGCGCACATTTTGTTTTTTGAGGGGGAGCGTGGGTGCACAGTCGCCCTCACCGAGCCATAAAATGAAGGGAAGGCGGTGTGCAGGCCCCCTCCCTGAGCCTAATTAGGCCCCGAGGATCCCATCGCCTGGGTCTGAAATGTAAATTAAAAGTGAGGGCGGGAAATGCAGCTCCCAAGTTTCAAAGAGCCCTTATCCCCTAGGGCCATAACACATTTTAAAGGGGTGGTGGCCCCTTTCCCTGAGCCTTTAATGGCCTTAAGGACCCCATCCCGCAGGGGCTAACTCACTTGCTGTGTTCCGGGTTGCCCACCCCCAAAACACTAAAATGTGTTTGCACCCATCTGCCGAGAGCACTTACAAATCTCCGCCCCTCCCTTTATTAATTACTCAGCCATGGGGATGGGATATTCAGGGTCTATAAAGGCTGGGGGGGCAATGCTGCCCCTTCCCCTTTTATTTAAATATCGTTCCCGGGGGTTGGGGACTCCGGGGCCTAATTAGGCTTAGGGAAGGGGTTCATGCTGCCCCATCCTTTGATTAATTACTCAGCCCTTGGGTATGGGGTCAAAGGGGCCTAAAAGGCTTGAGGAAGGAGCGTTGAGTGGCAACCTCACTTTTGTTTATTATATTTAGCCCCAGGGATCTGGTCCCTGGGCCATATATCGCTTCGGGGGGCACACGTCTCCCGCCCCTGTTTAATTGTATTTGGCCCTGGGATATGGGGTCCCCGGGCCTAAAAAGGTTCTGGGAGCGGGCCAGGCTGACCCTCCCCTTTTTATTGGCTTTGGCCACTAGATATGGGGTCGCCGGGGACTGATAAGGCTCAGGGAGGGGGCATGCCTTCTTCCCTTTTTAAAATTTGGCCCCAGGGGTTTGGGTCCCTGGGGTCTATTAAGGCTTGGGACGAGGATGCATGTCCCCCTCCCCTTAATATATATGTTATGGGCACAGGAGATGGTGTCTCCAGCTCCCAATGACCAACTTTACGACGTATCAGCAAAAGGCTGTGCCCCTCGTGGGGTTGGCTGCCTATTCAAGGGCTGCCTGTCTGCAGGCCAGTCCCTGTGGCCAAACCCCCATCGTGCACTGCTGGCTGCAGGCAGGGGTTGGCCGCAGACCCTGTAGCCAATGCCTGCCAAGCTCGGCCAAAGGCCCTGCACTGCGTGGGGTTGGCTGCCTTTGGGTGGGTTGTTACACAGGGCCTGGCAGTAGCGTAGGGTGGGCTGCATGCGGGGGAGTCAGCAGCAGGTCAAGCACTGCAGCCAACCCTCCGCCGTGCCAAAGGCCATGTGCGGCAGGATGTTGGTTTTACGTATGGTAATAAAATATTACTTTACATTTTTTAAAAACTAGAAATTCACTGAAAAGGTTAAAGTAATGTTATAGTTAGGAGAAATGTTCAACAACAACGTAACTTATTACACTCTAAAAACCATAGAACTTGTGTCCTAAGGTAACTATAACCCCTGCCCAAGCCATGCACTGCTAAATACCCCATATATTACATCATTCATGGCATCTTCTATGACTTCATTGATAATATCACTGTAGCATTTGCAGTGAAAATATTGAGAAAACTGTGCATGGCGGGGGGCGAGTAATACTTACCCTAGGACACAAGGGTAACTAGACATAATATCGAAAAAAAAATATCAAATGGACATAATATCGAGTCTAAAATATAGAATGGACACAATATCGAATGGACATAATATAGTCGTTAAAAATATCGAATTGCAGGTAACTATTATCGAATGTCATAATATAGGCATGAAAAAATATCGAATATTTATTAATATCGATTTTTTAAAGTGTTTTGCATGTTAGTATATGTGTTAAAAGTGTATATTATTTTTTGTAATGTATGTTTAATTTTTTTAAAGGAATGAATTTTATGTTATTAAATTTTTGCGTAATTTAATTCCGTAGCGGGTTGTGAGTTTATAGGGGAATAGGGTGGGAAGTAATTTAATAATAATTAAGTAAATATTTATTTTTATTTATTGGTATACATAATTAATTTACTGTTAATTAATTATTAATTTGCATTTTTGATTATTTATCAATTTTTGGTATTTAAAATTAATTGGTTGTTGATTAATTATTAATTGGTAATTAATTTGTATTAATTGGTAATTGTTTGTTGATTAATTATTAATTGGTAATTAATTTTTATTAATTGGTAATTAATTTTTATTAATTGTTTAATTAATAATTATGTTAATTGTTTTAATTTATTATTTGAAGTGGGTTGTGGGTTTATACGGGAATATGGTGAGAAGTAATTTAATTTTAAATAATTAACTATTGAAATTATTTTGTATATTGATAATTTATTTACTATTAATTAATTATTAATTGGTATTATTTGTATTTAATCATTTGTGGTATTGAAAATTAATTGTTTGTTAATTAATTATTAATAGGTAATTAATTAAATAAACAATATTTATTGGTATTTATAATTATTTGATTATTAAATATTTTGTGATTGGTAATTAATTTTAATAATTTTTGTATTGGTATTAATAATTAAATTATTTTAATAAAAATATTAAATTATTATTTTCCCTACTACTGCACTCTTTGGAGTGGGAATAGTAATTTTTACCCCTACGCTATCCAACGCTTTCCCTATTGTTGCACTCACTGGAGTGGGAATAGTAAATTTTACCCTCCCGCTATCCAACGCTTTCCCTACTGTTGCACTCTTTGGAGTGGGAATAGTAATTTTTACCCATACGCTATCCAACGCATTCCCTATTGTTGCACTCACTGGAGTGGGAATAGTAAATTTTACCCTCTTGCTATCCAACGTTTTCCCTACTGTTGCACTCTTTGGAGTGGGAATAGTAATTTTTACCCCTACGCTATCCAACGCTTTCCCTATTGTTGCACTCACTGGAGTGGGAATAGTAAATTTTACCCTCCCACTATCCAACGTTTTCCCTGCTGTTGCACTCTTTGGAGTGGGAATAATACATTTTACCCCTACGCTATCCAACGTTTTCCCTACTGTTGCACTCTTTGGAGTGGGTATAGTAATTTTTACCCCTACGCTATCTGACGCTTTCCCTATTGTTGCACTCACTGGAGTGGGAATAGTAAATTTTACTCTCCTGCTATCCAACGCTTTCCCTACTGTTGCATTTTTGGAATGGGAATAGTAGTTTTTACCCATACGCTATACAACGCTTTCCCTATTGTTGCACTCACTGGAGTGGGAATAGTAAATTTTACCCTCCCGCTATCCAACGCTTTCCCTACTGTTGCACTCTTTGGAGTGGGAATAGTAATTTTTACCCATACACTATCCAACGTTTTCCCTATTGTTGCACTCACTCGAGTGGGAATAGTAAATTTTACCCTCCCGCTATCCAACGCATTCCCTACTGTTGCACTCTTTGGAGTGGGAATAGTAATTTTTACCCCTACGCTATCCAACGTTTTCCCTACTGTTGCACTCTTTGGAGTGGGAATAGTAATTTTTACCCCTACGCTATCTGACGCTTTCCCTATTGTTGCACTCACTGGAGTGGGAATAGTAAATTTTGCCCTCCCGCTATCCAACGCTTTCCCGACTGTTGCACTCTTTGGAATGGGAATAGTAATTTTTACCCCTACGCTATCTGACGCTTTCCCTACTGTTGCACTCACTGGAGTGGTAATGGTACATTTTACCCAGCCGCTATCCTACGGTAAAAATATTGATTATTTTGTATTAATATTACGTTTATATATATCTATTAAAAAATAAAAATGTAAGTTTATTTTTTTGAAGTTACATTAATTATTTATTATTTGTAAGGTTATTTAAGTATTTTTAAATATGTTTTAGTTAATTATATTTATTATTTAATTACTTTTACATTACATTTAACCCCTTCCCCGCTCATGACGGAACCACTCCGTCATGAGCCACGGTTGCCGTGTGCTCATGACGGAGCGGTTCCGTCATGCCTCGACCGTTGGCGGCCGCTCCGCCCACTCGGCGCTGTTTCCCCGCCTGTGCGGGGGGACAATGCAACTGGGCGGAGTCATGACGGAACCACTCCGTCATGAGCACAGCTCAACCGTGGCTCATGACGGAGTGGCTCCGTCATGAGCACAGCGCCACCGCGCTGCCCCCCCCACACCCCCCAGCGCTGCGGCGGAATTCCCGCCGCAGCGAAGGGGTTAATACATTTTAAACAATTCGATATTTTGACTGACTATATTTTTTACAACGATATTTTAGACTCGATATTTTTGTACTTACCTGTTTGTAGATAGGAAGTCGATATTTTTGTAGTCGATATTTTGGCATCGATATTTTTGTAGGTCTATATTTTGGTAGTCGATATTATGTCAGTGATCCGACACAAGTTATAGTTACTTGAGATAACTATAACTGGTGAATGTTTGTGGTTTTTAGAGTTTAAAAAATGATGTTGTTACTGAACAGTTTACCTAGCTATAATGTTACTTCAATCTATATTTTTTCAGTGAATATATATGTGTGTATTTACATATATTTACGTGAAAAATTACTAAGCAGTCAACTTACAGACTGCTGCTAGTGTTTGAAGTACACGTTTGAATCTGCATGTCATAATGTTTACTGAAATGGTTCATGAGGATATTATGAACTATTAGAAAATGTGACCTCATTTTACATTTTTAGAGCACTGACCATTGTTTCTACTACAGAAAGAAACCCCTCATTTTCTCCTATACTGCAGTATACTCTGTAGGAATTTCTTTCAGTTTTACAGCTTTCATTCAATCACAATAGCGTTCAGGTGTGCCACACTTTCATCATAAATGTGGAATGTTAGCACTCTAGTTACTCATTAAACTTTGCGGTAAAGCTGCAGTTGATCAATAGGGAATTAACTGACAGGCTGATACTGGCGTTGAAAGTGATGTTTCAGTCTGCATGTCAGAATGTTTTACTGAAATGGATTTGGAAGATATTTGAGAACTCATAAAAACTGTGCCCTCATTTCAGCTTTCTAGAGCACTAACCACAACTTTTATGACCAAATAAACCCCATCAGTTTTTGTCAGAATGTTAGTGCTTTAGTAGATCATTACAGCACTGTAGGATGCTGTAGCCGAACACTGGGGATCAAGTGACAGGCTGATGCTCTTGGAAGTATATGTTATACTCAGGATACCAAACTCCATTCTCACATGGCTAAGATAGGTAAACTTATAAAAAATGTGCTCTCATTTTAGCTTCTGGAGCACCTTTTATAGCAGAGTACAAGCATTTGTACCGCATAAAATCACCTTAGAACATACCACAATTCCTAAAATTAGTATTGTTCCACCAACAAATGATTTATACTGTGACTCCAAACTGTTATGACCCTTTATATGTGCTCCTTTGTGGGACCCTCAAAAACAGGCCTTCACTACATGCATTCAATGGTGACCATGTCATCAAGTCCTGTAATGGCAGTCACAACATGCTATGGCCAGGCAATCAAGGAAGGATGGAACCACCGCACATGTCTTCTTGGGTCAGGAAAAGCACACCCTAAGCCCTCATGTTTTTTTAATTAATTTTCACTACGCATTAAGCATGTCCCTGGGTCCTACAATGACTGCCACAGCACATTGGCCATTTAGGTTGTGATCAGCCAACCAGGATTGACTAATTCCCTTTAAAGTAGGCAGTCAAAGCATATCTGGATACCAACAGTCCTGATATACCTGTTTTTAAGCCCTTCTTGACCACCACTTCTTTAAATGCAAATTTCTTGAAAGCAGCTAAATGGATTTACACCAAAATCACTAAAAACACACCTTCTAAGCAAAGTACAAACTTTTTGCAAATATTCTGTTCAACCATTTTTTCTGTAGGTGCAACAGAAGTTTCCTATGGGAATAAACATGGGAAATCGATGTTTTGGGACCCCCTTTTTCTTGTCTTCCGCTTGATGGATCACCGCGAAATTTTCCAGGATGGAGCCAAGGTGGATGAACTTCTTTTTTGGAAAGTTTCATGAAGATTTGTCAAATTGCGTCTAAATTATAAGTGAAATAAAAAACACTCCTCTTATGGGAACTCTCACGTAACTATAACTACACAGTAGGGCCCACCATTGTGTTCTATATGTACAACTAGAAAAAATAGAAAAAAAAAAGACGCGATTGAGAAATGTAATATGTATAGAAATAGATGTCTGGTTGGCAAATTAAAAAAAAAAAAACCCTTTGCTTATCATTTTACTGACAACAAATAACAGGTTAGCATTGTCAACAATGAATTGACAATGCTATAGCAGTGCAGTCTTACACATTCCAGATCCATGAACACAAAGATAGTACAGTACATCACAGAAGCATCAACGTGGACTTTTAAAAGGGTACAATACCCAACCAAAATGTTCTAGACATTATACTCCTAGTCATCTCCATCAGACAAAG
Source organism: Triturus cristatus (assembly GCF_964204655.1). Lineage (NCBI taxonomy): Eukaryota > Metazoa > Chordata > Amphibia > Caudata > Salamandridae > Triturus > Triturus cristatus. Next base: position 386,768,639 of record NC_140594.1, read on the forward strand.
ACGATTCACTGTCAGCAGTGTCACCCATGAATCTATTGCAGGGTTCCCCCCAAACCTCCAGGTCGCCACGCAGCTTAGCATCTGTTCGTGCGCAACGAGTTCCTTACATATTGGCCACTTCAAGACATCCTGGACCCACTTGTCCACCATGGGGGCCCTGACTCCCATCCATAGTAAAAGCAACCCTCCTTCTAGCCAACCCCAGAGCCAGCGGTAATAAGTGTTACGCTATCTTGCACTTCTTGGACCAAGAGACTTTCCCCAACAAGTAATGATGAGGGACTAGTTCACATGCTAGGACTGTAGCCAAGAGACTATATTCAACCAGAAGGCCCCCACTTGCAGACAGTCCCATGCCAGAGGCATGAAGACTGCATTCATGAACCACACAGCCGGCAAGCAGACGACAACTCCAAGCTAAACCTATGCATTTTCACCGAGGTCATATACATACGGTGTACAAAACTGAAATGGATCAACTTAAAGTGTGTGTTTCCAGTTGCACACACAATAGGTGCAGATCCTAGCACAGTCTGCGTTCAACAATTGGGCTCCCACATCCGTCCACCAGGCGTGATGGACTTGAAACTGCTTGTGTACCACCTTAGCCTGCAGCGCCTTGTACATCAAGGAGACAAGATGATGCCCAGAACCCAAGGACAACAGCGCCCCCACTGTCGCTGAATCTACGGCGCCTCAAGAAATACACCCAGACCTGCTTGGCCACCTCCGTCAGACCTGCATATTGCAGGATTTGTCCAGGACCCAAACCGAACTGCTGCTGCGCATCCTCAAGGGAGATGAACATATTATTATGATACAAATACCCACCCTGCTCACAGCCCTCGCAAGCCAAGCCTGATACGACATGGGTTCCTCCAACAGATGAAAGGGGACTAACACCCAAATCGGAAGTTACCTGTGAAAGACAGCCCCATTGATCACCACCTTGACAATTCTCTACCACACAGCAGTGGTCTGACGAACGAAGTAAGGGGCCCGCCGGCACCCCTGGCCCCGCCATCAACAACCCTGGAAGCTTACTGTCCTCCACCATACCCGCTACCAATGCCTTGTCCCAGTTGTCCCCTTCTACCACCCACTGCGCTGCGTGCGTAGGTAAGACGCTTAGTAATAAAACTCCAGATTGGGCACTGCAAGTCCACCATCCTCAAAACTCGACATCAATGCAATTTGAGCCACTCTACTCTGTCGTCCAGCCCAAAGGAGCGAGGTGAGGAACTGTCAGGCTCCATGATATCATGGCAGCCGTTTTTGAGTTCGCGAGTGAATACGCCGCTATCCGGCATATACGTCAATTGAATACACCGCTATCCGGCGTATACGTCGAGTACAACTACATTTCCCAGAGGCAGGAGTGGCAAGACAACGGCAGCACGCAGAAGTGGAAGGCTTCAAAGAGCGCTTCCGCCCGCAGTGCAGAGCCGATTATTCTGTGTACGCATCGGTACACGAGAAGGGAGAGTCGTGTGAATTCCGGCTTTGTATATCCTTGAAACGCACCACGGATATTTGGGGACATTGACCCTTGCAGACTTCTGGTGAGGTGGGGTCGGGAACTTCGGATTCCGGTGGCTTTTTGTAATCCTTACGGTAAGGGGGCAGTGCACTAGGTGTTCCTCCTCGTTGGAGAGCCACACGTTTGTCGGCTCATGCGAGGCGACGGAATACCAGTGTCCATTCCTATGAAACGACATATGGTGATTGCTGTGTGAACTATTGTGTGAGACAATTACTTATCCAGCAACACGGAGAGAGTGTGAAAATCGAGGGCTTTAGGAAAAGCGCCTCGTTCATGACCAACTATTCTGTTATGTTCACTGAGCGTTCCTCATCGTTGGTGAGCCACACGTTTGTCGGCTCGTGCGAGTGAGGAGACCAGTGCCCATGCTTATGAAGTTATAAATGTTTGTTGATGTCTAAAAAACATTACGAGAAAAAACGAACCTTGCTGAGTATGAACCCAGACTGATTGTGTGTTCTGCTTGTATGGTCCAACAACCAAGGGGCGTAGTCCCAGTTCATCTACAAAGATGAGTGATATATAACCCTAATTTTCGTTATGCTTATTTAACAGAGGATTGTGGATGGGATGACATAATCTCATACAACCCCTGTGATGTAAGGTCAAACATAAGCCAGGGTAGGTTTGATAAAGAAGCGCGGGTCACACAGGGGGCCAGAGTTAAGCAAGTACAAACCTGGTAATAACGCTGTTTCTTTTCACCTTAGAGTTCTATGTATGCAGTGAAGTTCTAGAGGCCTGGTTTAATCGGTCTCAGGTTCTAGGGCAGAGAGTGAGAGCCGCGCCCAGGGGCCACACTTACACTTCTTTTTCTTTACAGGTAATTACCTTCAAACACAAATACAGACAGTCAGGAGTAGGCTAGAAAGGGAGTAATGGGGATGCGAGGATTATAACACTGTTGTTCTCTTGTGTCTTTTCAGGTCTCCCTCCCCGCTGTCCCCTCCCTTTCCTTCCCTCACTCGATCACTTCACTGATCTGCGCTATAATAGCTCACAGACTTGAAGCTATCGAGAGGTGGACCAAATTGAGCATCGGTCCGATCCCGAGGAGTGGAGGAGCTCGACAGAATAATCGGCCCACGGGTTTTACTCCTCCTGATCGAATACTCAGCTCTCGGATGGCTACCCTCGAGGAAGTGGTGGCTGCTTTACAGATAGTGCAGCAAGAGCTGGCAGCCTCCAGATTAGAAACCGCAAATCTACACGCTAAGGTAGACCGGTTACAAAGGAGCCCGTTTGATGCAGGAGGGACCTCTTTGTTTCAATCTCATCCCATTACAGTTGAGGTACCCACGCCTATTCCATTAGCTCCCCCTGAAAGATACTATGGTGATGCTAACAAAATACAGGTCTTCTTAACACAAGTTATGTTGCACTTTAATTGCAAATCAAAAGCGTTTACCACCAATCAAGCACGAGTGGCATTCCTTATTTCATATTTGGCAGGTGATGCGGCACTATGGGCCGTTCCGTGCAGAGAGATGACCCACTCCTTTACGGTTGGACTTCGTTTAGGGAAGAATTCGAAAACATATTTGACTGTAGATCACATACCTTCTCGGCAGATCGAGAATTGCTCGAACTACGACAAGGAAACAAAGAACTGGTAACCTATCTCACTACATTCAGGCGTTTAGTGGCAGAAACCAATTGGCCGGAAGAAAAACAATTTGCCATTTATTATCAGGGACTAAGAGACGACCTAAAAGATATCATTGCTCAAATTGACCCCCAACCCACTTCCTGCACAGAGCTAATCAATCTGACTTTAATATTAGAACACTGTTTGAGCGACAGGAAGAGTGATACTCGAAAGAAGGAAAAAATACCCCCTCGAACAGAGCGATTCAACTCCAGGGAGTCTCTTCGGAATTACCCGGAACTTATGGAAATAGGGACGGTACGGGCCCCTCTTACTACGGAAGAAAGAAACTCACGACGGAAGAATGGGCTATGTCCTTATTGCGGGAAAAGCGGACATTTCGTTAGAGAATGCTTACAAAAACCTCAGAAACCACGGGAAAGGAGACTGGAAGCCAATAGTTACACTAAGAAAACTACGGAAAACTAGAAGGCTCGGGAGACATTGGAGGTAAGCTCTCGAGCAGAACATACCTTCCCTCATTAAGTGCTGAAGACTTGGATCGATTCTTTTATATCCAAATACACATACAAATTGGAGAAGACTGGAGAGCGTTCCAGGCCCTGGTGGACTCAGGAGCAACAGGGATATTTATGGATAAATCCATAGCCCATACATTGGGGGTTCGGCTATTGAAGAAAACTATACCAGAAATAGTGATCGCTGTAGATGGACGGGTTTTGGATTCCGGACCCGTACAGTACAGAGAAGGTGGAGATCTGATGCAACTTACACCACTAAGAAGCTATGGAATTCACCATAATATCATCCCCCCAACATGGAATCATCCTGGGCCTCTCATGGCTACAAAAACACGACCCACGGATTAGTTGGGTACATAAAACACTTAGCTTTGACTCAGAGTACTGTTCCAAGCATTGCTTCATCAACGGGGCACCACCAACACGAGTACGACCAAACACTCACTGGGTAGCAACCGCAGCCGAAAAGGACATCACCGTACCCGAACAATACGCCGGTTTCCAGGATGTGTTCAACGACGAACACGCAGAGACCCTACCACCTCATAGGTAGTACGACTGTCAGATCGATTTTGTTGCCGGAGCAGTGGTACCCTGTGGACGAATATACGCCCTTACGGAAAAGGAGAACGAACATTTGAGGAGTTATCTGGACAAATATTTAGCCTTGGGGTTTTTACGCCCTTCTAAATGCCCTGCAGCTTCCCCTTTGTTTTTTATTCCGAAAGCCAATCGAGAGCTCCGCCCTTGCATAGATTTCAGGGCGTTAAACGATATCATGATTAAAAAACGATACCCTCTTCCTTTAATCCCAGTGTTATTGGAACAGGTCAAAAAGGCGGTGATTTACACCAAATTAGATCTCAAAGGAGCGTACCACCTAGTGAGGATGAGAGCCGGAGATGAATGGAAAACTGCCTTCAAAACGAGATACGGGCTGTACGAGTTTCTGGTGATGCCCTTCGGTCTCTGCAACGCCCCTGCTGCCTTTCAGTTTTTCCTTAATGAAGTGCTACGCGACTTCATGGACAAATACGTCGTTGTGTATATCGACGACATTTTGATTTATTCATCGTCCATAGATCAGCACTTACTGCACGTCAGCACGGTATTACAGGCGTTGCGCAACAACCAGTTATTCTGTAAATTAAGTAAGTGCGAATTTCATGTGGACCTTGTCGAATTCCTGGGTGTTATGCTTACACCCCGAGGGCAGGTAATGGCGGAATGAAAGGTACAAGCAGTGAAAGACTGGCCAGAACATGCGGGACGTACAGTGCTTCTTGGGATTCACCAACTTTTACAGACAATTCATCGACCAGTTCTCCAAAATAATGACTCCAATAACTAAGTTATTACGGAAAGACACAAAGTTTCAATGGTCCAATGAAGCACAAACAGCCTTTGAGGAGCTAAAAACAGCGTTTATAACTGCTCCCGTATTGGCACATCCCAAACCTGAGAAACCCTATATTGTGGAAGCAGACACGTCGGAAGTGGCCATTGGTGCGGTTTTGTCCCAAAGACACGAGGCTACGGGACAATTGCACCCTATTGCATACCTATCCCAAAAGCTGAACGAGGCGGAGTTCAACTATACCATAGCCGAGAAAGAATTATTGGCGATTAAGGAAGCTTTCACCGAGTGGCGTCACCTCCTGTTAGGAGCCCAAGAAAAAGTAACGGTGTACACTGACCACCGAAATTTACAGTTCATGAGCTCCGCCAGGCATCTAACACCGAGACAGCTTCGTTGGATGCTCTTCTTTGAGGAATTCAACTTCATTGTAACTTACAGGCCAGGTAAGGAGAACCGAAAGGCGGATGCCCTCACACGGCAGGAATCCATTAGAGAAAACGATGAACGGGTGGAACACGCCATCATCCCCCCTCACAAAGTTGTGTGTGCACTACAAACCAGTGATTTTCTACAAAAGGTGGTCAAAGGCACTCAAACGTGCACATGGAGAACATGGCTGAGATTCCACCGAGAGTGGAAAGGAAAACAAGGCATATATCTAAAAGGACACATGATGTTGGTGCCCACGAAAACCCTGCAGAAACAAGTGTTTGATTGGTGTCATAATATACCAAGTTCAGGACACAATGGAGTTTACAAGACCTTAGAGCGGACTGAACGACAATTCTGGTGGCCTAGCGTACGAAAGGATGTTACGCATTGGATCAAGGAATGTGAGACGTGTTCCAGTATGAAGACAGACCACACTCGGCCACAGGGATTGCTCCAACCCTTACCCACACCCAAGTCTCCCTGGGAACACATCTCCATCGATTTTATCTTAGGACTTCCTAAAGACCATGGATATGATACGATAATGGTAGTGGTGGATTATCTCACAAAGATGGGTCACTTCATTGCTTGTCACCAGGTGCCCTCAGCAGGACTATTAGCAAAACTACTGTTGCTACATATTGTTAGACTACATGGCCTTCCTCGTCGCATTGTCTCCAATAGAGATACGCAATTCACAGCTCGGTTCTGGGGGGTGTGGTGAAGATCCTACAGATTCAAGCGGCTCTCTCTACGAGCTTCCATCCCCAGACAGATGGGCAGACCGAAAGGGTCAATCAGACCCTTAAACAATACCTAAGGTGCTATGTAGATTCCACAACAGAGGCCTGGGTGGATAAATTATGGGTGGCAGAAGTGGCTTATAACAGCGCCATTCACAGTTCCACTAAGACCGCACCCTTTTATAACACATACGGGTTTCATCCCAGGTTCCTTCCCTTATCACACCCAGAAGAGGATACCACCCTGCCTGAGGTACATAATAGAGTGAAACACATTCAGGACACACTTCAAAGAACTCAAAGACAGCTGCAGGTAGCCAAACAAAAATATAAACAGGGGGCTGACAAACATCGTAGAGCGGGCCCCACCTACCGATCAGGTGATATGGTGTGGTTATCCACAAAACATATCCACTTTAAACATCCCTCGATGTTCAATCCTAAGTTCATCGGATCTTATAAAGTGGTTAGAATGATCACTCCTGTGGCCGTAAAGCTAGCCCTGCCGCCCTCTATGCGCATACATCCTGTGTTCCATGTATCACTTGTGAAACCCTCGGTTACACCCATTAAAAAGAAACCACACCCTGTGTGGATAAACGATGAGAAAGAATACGAAGTCACTAAAATCATAGACACTAAAACCAGGGGCCGTAACAGGTGGTATCTCGTTTCTTGGAAGGGGTACGGACCAGAAGACAATTCTTGGGAACCGGCCAGCGCCATCCACGCCCCTAGATTACTTGCCCCGTTCCATAAAAAACATCCCCTACCCCAGAAGGGACGGAATCCCGAGTAAAGAGGGATGTACTGACAGGCTCCATGATATCATGGCAGCCGTTATAGAGTTCGCGAGTGAATACGCCACTATCTGGCGTATACATCAATTGAATACGCCGCTATCCAGCGTATACATCGAGTACAACTATATTTCCCAGAGGCAGGAGCGGCAAGACAACGGCAGCGCGCAGAAGCGGAAGGCTTCAAAAAGCGCTTCCGCCCGCACTGCAGTGCCGATTATTCTGTGTACGCATCGGTACACGAGAAGGGAGAGTCGTGTGAATTACGGCTTTGCATATCCTTGAAACGCGCCACGGATATTTGGGGACATTGGCCCTTGCAGACTTCTGGTGAGGTGGGGTCGGGAACTTCGGATTCCGGTGGCCTTTTGTAATCCTTACGGTAAGGGGGCAGTGCACTAGGTGTTCCTCCTCGGTGGAGAACCACACGTTTGTCGGCTCATGCGAGTCGACGGAATACCAGTGCCCATTCCTATGAAACGACATATGGTGATTGCTGTGTGAACCATTGTGTGAGACAATTACTTATCCAGCAACACGGAGAGAGTGTGAAAATCGAGGGCTTTAGGAAAAGCACCTCGTTCGTGACCAGCTATTCTGTTATATTCACTGAGCGTTCCTCATCGTTGGTGAGCCACACGTTTGTCGGCTCGTGCGAGTGAGGAGACCAGTGCCCATGCTTATGAAGTTATATATGTTTGTTGATGTCTAAAAAACATTACGAGAAAAAACGAACCTTGCTGAGTATGAACCCAGACTGATTGTGTGTTCTGCTTGTATGGTCCAACAACCAAGTGGCGTAGTCCCAGTTCATCTACAAAGATGAGTGATACATAACCCTAATTTTCGTTATGCTTATTTAACAGAGGATTGTGGATGGGATGACGTAATCTCATACAACCCCTGTGATGTAAGGTCAAACATAAGCCAGGGTAGGTTTGATAAAGAAGCGCGGGTCACACAGGGGGCCAGAGTTAAGCAAGTACAAACCTGGTAATAACGCTGTTTCTTTTCACCTTAGAGTTCTATGTATGCAGTGAAGTTCTAGAGGCCTGGTTTAATCGGTCTCAGGTTCTAGGGCAGAGAGTGAGAGCCGCGCCCAGGGGCCACACTTACACTTCTTTTTCTTTACAGGTAATTACCTTCAAACACAAATACAGACATTCAGGAGTAGGCTAGAAAGGGAGTAATGGGGATGCGAGGATTATAACACTGTTGTTCTCTTGTGTCTTTTCAGATCTCCCTCCCCGCTGTCCCCTCCCTTTCCTTCCCTCGCTCGATCACTTCACTGATCTGCGCTATAATAGCTCACAGACTTGAAGCTCTCGAGAGGTGGACCAAATTGAGCATCGATCTGATCCCGAGGAGTGGAGGAGCTCGACAGGAACACATTTATCTGGCCATAAACGCCCACCCGTAAGGGACACAGCGAGTTCTGAATAGAGTACAGACAGCAGTGTAGCAACACTATCCTGCACATTGCTATTCTACCCATAAGAGACAGCAGCAAGGTACTCCAAAACCACACAGAAGCCTGGAGGGAATCAAGAACTCTCTCTACATTGTATTGCAATTGCTTTTCCCCAGTGTGGGTAACCATCACCCCCAGGTATGAGAAATGATCAGTTTCCCATCGCAACCCCTAACTGTGATAGGCGCTCCGCAGGAACCTCCACCAACTCCAGCAAGGGGAACAGCAGAGAGTTTTTTGAGTTTACCCTAAGTCCATAAACCGCACCAAAGGCCTCCAATATACATAGCAGTACAGCCAAGGATTCTCTTGGGCCTCGCTGACAAAACAAAGCATCGTCAGCATAAAGGGGGACAACGTGTCTTTGCCACCCAAGTTCTATTCTCCAGGCATGCAAAATCTGCCAAGCTTGGATAGCCAGCAGCTCCATTGCCAAAGCAAACACAAGGGGTGACAATGGACAGCCCTGCCTGGTACCTTGATCGATTTCACATTGTGCAAAACAATACTCTCCTAGCCAGACGCATGTACAAGGACCGGTATACAGCAAGCTTATTCAGTTCGTAACCGTGGACAGAACCCAATAGCCTGCATCACACACAGGAGATACCCCAGCCCACAGTATCAAAGGCCTTCTCGATGTCAATAGAGACCAATGCCATTACTTTTCTGCTATTCTCCACCTCAGGCAGCACATGTGTCAGTCTCCGCAAATTCATGGTCGTACTACTCCCAGGGATGAAGTCACACTGATTGGCATGCACTAGATCAGTCATGACCGGGAGCATCTGATTGGCCAACAACTTGCGTAGGCCCTTCACAAAGCAGTTGACCATCGTGTAAGTGTGCAGTGCGATGCCGGCTCCGATACCTCCCATTTCAGCATCTGCATCACACCTGTCGCACTGGCCACCAGAAAAATCTTGAGCAGATTCTGAGCCAAATCCTTTGAAAAACTTTGATAAAATTTGGCAGGGAACCTGTCCCCACCGGAAGCTTTATTTCTCAGTCTTCAATTAATTTAGCGTGAAATCCATGTTAAAGTCTTCCACCATCAACTCCCTTGGAAGATGTTAGGGTGCCAGATAAGAATTAACAGAGTCCTATGTACTACGACTACCAGATCCGCAGCTGCGCCCAACAAATCCCTGGCATCCCAGAGTCCCAAGTTACCATTCACCTTCCACAATGCCTTAGTCATCCCCGGCTTTGTATCAAACCTCAGGGGCAAGCAGTCTGCCTCACCACCCAGGACACTATAATAGTCCAAGTGCTATAATATGGGCCTGCCAAGGTCAGCACCCAACTTTTCCTGGATCCTGAAGAAAAACTTGGGATCATCCACAGGGGGGCCTATAAAGTGACCAAGACATATCTCTCCCATCCAGTTGATCCTGTTGAACAACATACCGCCCGTCGATATCTGCCTCCAGATATGTGTGTGCAAATGGGGTCCCAGGAACCATCCACACCATCACTTCGTTAGTGTAGGTTGAATAGGAAGCATAGTACACCTTCCCCTTGAATTTCCTTTTGAGCATCTCAACCTCTGTGTCGTGAAGGTGTGTCTCTTGGAGACACGCAATGTACACTTTGTTGAGCCTCAGGAAGAATAAAACTGAACTGTTTGAGATACGTACCCAATCTCCAGACATTCCAGGTCAAAAACTTACATTTGCTACCCATGTGTAAATAGGACTTTTCTGTCTCGTGCATTCATGCACTGCGTAATACAACAGGCCAACAATGCTACAAAAAGAATATAAAACAAACAACGCATTAACCAAGAGACAGTAACTGTCCCTTCCTCCCGGACATACATGGTGTAACAATTTTCAGTAAGTCTACCATACATTTGCTGGAACAACACGTGTACCCCAATCTGCCCAGCTGGAACAGCAACCCCAAACCCCCACCCACACGGACAGCACCAGCCAAGCTATGTGCACCACCAGTGGGACGCAACCCACCCCAACATATCACCCCTCATCCAGCATTAAAGAGAATCAATAAAACCAACACAGGCCACTTAAAGGTGCATCAAGTAGACTCTCTGAGGAGAGAGGCCCTAGGGTAGGATAACACCAACCAATATCCTATCTGCCACTGGACGAGGCCCCCATTCGTACAAAATCACATCCCCCATTCCGACCCCCGACTCACAGTTCAAGAGGCACTCTGCAACAGAAACAAGATACCACAGATGGCAACATCACTTAGGGGCCGATTCCGATCCGTGTAAGAAACCGTACCGACCGACACGGACCGGGACTGAATTCTGACCGACGCGTACAGGCACAGTATGAACGGCGAAGTACGATGCATTATGTACAAAATACAAACGACTCGCACGGAGTACATTCAGTCTAACCGAAACACTCGGAAAACATTGACTCACTCGTAAACGGACCCGGAACCCTTCTGACCGACACGGATAGGGAATAGTTCTGACCGACACGAACACGCGCCGTACGACCGGCGAAGTACGATGCAATGCATGTGAAATGAAAGCGACTTGCATGGAGCTCAAGACGGAAAACCGAAACGTATGGAACATAGGGAATAGCAATGAAAAGAGCACGTCGTGACCGACGCGTACGCGAACGCTGCAACATAGCACAATGTGTGTCAGGATACGCTCCACAGGATCCAGCGGCGGTAGAAAAAAGGTCCACCTCCTGATATCACCAACACCCCTGTATAACAAACAGGGTGTTCGAAGGATCAGGCGAGGGAAAAGGATAGGGAAGGGAACAGCAGGGGAATAAGAACCTGTAACAGAAAAGAACAGAGGCGTAAGACTTTTCCAGAGGATCCTACTCTCTTTTGGTCTCGCTACGAGTAGTCTGCTGTACCTGGGAACGGGCAATGCTGTCTACCATCCAACGGAGTGCCTTCAACATCCGTTGGTGCACTCCAAATCTGCAATGAGATACCACAAGCATTAATGGTGTTTTCCTTCCCACCCCCTCAGCACACAAGCACTCTGCACCAGCACTCACTCTTTCACACGTACCCCAGGCCTTAACTCCTCGGCAACAAATGGGGGTGCGTATTCAACGAAACAAACTCCTCAGCCAGGACTTTTCTGTCAGCAGCCGGAATGCTTCGCAACAGAAACGTGCCCCCCCAGCACACACGGCAGTACGCGGTTCCTTCACAGCTGTACTCCGATGAGAGTTCCCTGAGAGTTTTTGAGGACACTGCCTCGGTACGCCGGCAAGGAAGTCCACGGTAATTTTACCGCTGAATGTCTCTCCGGTACCTGAGCAGTTCCGTAAGTTTAGTCACTGAGCACACACGGTAGTGCGCGGTTCCTATTCACCGCTGCACTCCGTTGTGCCTATAAAGCCTATATTCACTTGGGAATACTCGGCAGCCGCCCGCCGTATTCCGCTCGGTGCAACATTCAAACAAAGTCCAGAAACCCCGTGTGTGTCTGTGGCCCTCTCCCGCTGTCACTCACGGTTCCATCGCGGCTTCTCTCCGACTCCAGAAGTCTCCACCGGTTCTCCGTGCAGCCAGGTCAGGGTGATCTGAATCGGCCCGTACATCCCTACAGTCCAGGACGGAAATGACGTCAGAATTACGCGCGCCGGCTCACGCGATCAGAGCGCCTTTATCCCTTCTTCCTCATTAAGCATCATGGGAAATGTAGTTTGTGATCTAGGGATTCCGCAATGTAGGCGCCGCTGTGCCTGATTCCTGACAGTGTGAGTGTGACCGACTCGGCTCACCCCGCAATTGACAGTAAAAGGCCAAACAAGCATTGACAAAAGCCAAAAACAATTAAAACTAAGACACACCCACAACTCCACCTATATAAAGCGCCGAAATCCATACCATGATCCTTTGCAAATTCAACAGACCTGCCAGCAGAGAACACCACTACACTGCACTGAGACATACACCCACAACCCACCCACTACACAACCTTCACACCACTAGCACCTCTCAAAAAACACACTCACAAACACCCAGCTTTACTTTTACTCACTCACTCTCACTTCCACACTCACCCACACATCCATCTCCACCACCACCCATCACCATGCCCCCAAAAAAGAATCCAAAGTTCACAAATAGTGAGTTGGAAGTGATGGTTGATGAAATTCTCAGAGTCGAGCCACAGTTATTTGGCGCATTGGTCCAACAGACCCCCATGTCCCAGAAAACAAAGATGTGAGAGAGGATTGTGGACAAGGTGAACGCACAAGCAGCTTGCCTGCGCACAATGGACGGCATCAGGAACAGGTGGTACGACATACGCAGGAGGGTCAAGAAGCTTGTTGGCAAAGACCATGTCCTGAGCCAGCGTACTGGCAGTGGCACTCTTGCCTAACCTGTGCATTTCACTTCCTGGGAGGAGAAGGTGCGGGCCATCCTCCCACCGGTGGGCAAACATGGATTATCCGGAATACCAGAGCCTGGTGAGTACACAAACAACTAATCTAAATTGTGAGGCAATAGCAATCCACACCCATAGACATTAATGTCAGTGGGTCAGTGAAACCATTCACTGTCATCAAGCCACATCAACCCAAAGGAAAATATACTGTGATGTGTATGCCAGTTAGATCAACACAATACCTGCAATGTCTCAGTAACATGTAACTATGCCAATACATGTACAAACGTACTGACAAACACAGCAAGGATTTGGCTCTAAACACCAACAAACACTGTCAGCCATCTTTCTAGCACAGTTAAACTCACTCCCAGGGAAGGAGAGTCCCAGGAAGGAAGATTTTGTTTGCTGTGAAGGTGGGTGTAGCCAAAAGCATGATGGGAGTCAGAGTCACAGCGAAGAGTCCTCATCCAACATGGCCCAGGAATACCCCCATGCACCATACTCACCTCACAGGGAGTGGGAAAGTACTGCCTAGAAGGCTGACTCTGGGCTCTGCTGTGGGGAGCACAAGGCCCTGCTGGGACTTGGGCTCCAACAAACAACAGGACACCACTGTCAGCCATCTTGCCAGCACTGCATCACTCACTCCCAGGGAAGCAGAGTCCCAGGAAGGAAGGTTTGGTTTGCTGGGAAGGTGGGTGTAGCCAAACGCATGATGGGAGCCGTAGTCACAGCTAACAATCCTCCACCCACATGGTACATCAATCACACCTTAAACTATGACCATCTCACAGGGTGTGGAAAAGTACTGCCAAGATGGCTGACACTGGGCTCTGGTGTGGGGAGCACAAGGCCCTGTTGGGACTTGTGTTCAAACAAACAACTGGACACAACTGTCAGACAAATTGAACATGAACTTTGACTCACTGTCATGGAAGCATGGTCCATGGTGGCCTATCTGCTCCAGACGGGAGGAGGAGTGCTACCTCAGACTACATCTACCAGCAGGCCCTGTCACACACAACCCTCCCACCAACACCAAACAACACACCTGTGTTAGGCATGGGAGTGCACTTGTGTCACAATGGCCATGTAAGTCAATTAATCAATACTTGAGCTGTACATGCACACAGCTCTAAGTGCACATAAAAACGCATCAAGTTTTCATGACAATGTTCTAAACCAACATTGCCATCTGTCTGTGACAATTGAGGACAATGCAATGCACATACACTCATCATGAAGCACAGTAGCAACTTTAATGTGTGTGATACGTCGATATGTGCTGAACCACAACATACATTGTGTGTCTCTTCCACCCACAGGGGAAGCTGGGGTAACTGCAGGTACAGAAGAAGAAAAATCCCAGTCCTAGACTCTGGTTGACCCTGAGGTTTCCGGTGTGGATGCTTCTCAGTCCTCTTCGGACGACGACGAGCAACCTGGCCCCTCCGATGTGGATCAGCGTGCAGCACCAGTAGTTGTAACATCAGCACCCCCTGTCATCACTCCTGCTACATCTGCGTACACCATGATGACCCCTAACAACAAGAACAGACCAAGTCAACATAACACCAAGGGCACAGCAACACAGGGCACCCTGGAGGTGGTGGACAATACCACCAGTGCCAACACAGAAGGAGGCGCAATGTTGTCTGTGCCTGCAACGGCAGGTCGTGGTTGTGTGGGTAGGGGTGGTGGGAGTGGGGGCAGGCTGAGGCCACGGCTTGAACATGGTGCTGCACCGCAAGCTGATCCACAGTTGGGCCGCATTACACAAGCCTATCAGGAATGCACCGGAGACTTTGGCCAGGTAGTGGGGATCCTCAGGGACATTAAACAACAGCAGGCTGAACATCATGCCAGATTAGACTCCCACATGTCCCGGGTGGAGACACACATGTCCCACATGGAGTCCAAAATGGACAAATTGAATGAAGTCACGGCGGTGCATAGGGACATACTGACATGCCTCCGCCTGATTGCATCCAACATGTCCACGCCTCCCTGTGTGCGCACTACATCTGTTGCCACAACATCTGCAACTGCCACAGCGAGGGATGAGGACTCTGGCGGAGAGTCCACCGAACCGCTGCAGCCTGCACCTGAGGGTCCCCCTAAAAAGAAGAACAGGGGTCATCCAAAGAAGGACAAGTGAGAGCCAGCTGGCCATGCACATCCCCCAGGAAGTGAACACCTGCTCCTGATATCACCCATTGTGTGCAAACCGTTCACCTTGTTGACTGTCACCCAACTCTCCCACATGTGATGGTGGGGCTAAGTTGGAACAATAAATCGAATGACTGTGGACTTCACTCAGGAAAATTCATCTACCAACACTACCAACTCCTCTGTGAACTTTGGATTTCTGTTGCACTATACAGCACTTTCTACCACGTATACCATTCTTGTTGTTGTTGTAGTACTTTATTCGACATATAAAAAATATCATAAAAGTTCTGTACAGCATATATTTAAAACAGTTAAGAAAGATATACTACAACAAATGGTTTCAATCCATATATGATTAAAAAGATTAAAAAATATAAAACTGCTTGTATATACACATATCATAATCAGATATCCCCTATAATTAGTAATGTAAACAATAATGGGCTGCAAGAATCAAGAATGAGGGTGATTAACTTGTGAATGGTGCACCTTAAGTAACCTGCGTCTTAACCTCCAAGCCCAACCCAGGTATTTAGCGGTCCCACAGGTTACACTTGGAACAGATGTATCATAGGTCAGAATGCGCAGTGCCTCTTTGGCAGACCTTATACCCAGATTTTTACAGACAGGTTTTAGCCACCTTAGTCTAGGTTGTCTGTAAGCCTGACAGGCAAACATGAAGTGGCCAATAGACTCTGTAGGCGAGGCACAGCCTGGGCAACCTTTTAAGGATGTAATTGCCTTGCTCCAACTAGTTTGGAAATCATGTAGTGGAAGTGTGCCATATCGCAACTTAAGATATAATGATCTGTCTTCAGGTAATTCAATGAAATCCAGAAAAGGCTCCAAGCTAGGAGCCGGTTTCGCATCCAGGAAGTTCACACTAAGCACACCCTCCTGTTTTCTTAGGGTTTTAGCCATGACCCAATCCCAATAAGTTTTTTTTATCATTAGTTTGGGGGGAGGAGCCTGGCTCACCCAGGCTTCTTCCAAGCCAATTTCTTGCAGTTGTTTTTTCAAGTTCATTACCCAGGGGATCTTATGATCAGCTCCCAAATTTAGTAACTCGTCCAGGGCGGAAGTATAATGGTGGAGTTCAGGGGATCTTCTAATCCTTGCCCAGTACAGTATCGGGCGCAACCTGGCCACGTTGCTGATGGTTTGTTTACCAAGGTCGCTGCGAAGTGGAGCTAGCGGGGTGGACATGGGAAGCGAGACTAAGTCTCTAAAAAACGTATTCTCGGATTTGAGTAACTCTGTCGAGTTTTCAAATCCCCACAGTTCCGCCCCATAGAGGGCTGCTGACAGTGCCTTCCCTTCGTAAACCTTAACGGCCGCCGCTATTGGCCTACTAAGTGAGAGCCTCTGATGTTTCAATATTGCCCCTGCAGTTCTTTTATGGGCAAGGAGCATACCATTCACACACATGTATGTAAATA
This sequence comes from Triturus cristatus, assembly GCF_964204655.1. Lineage (NCBI taxonomy): Eukaryota > Metazoa > Chordata > Amphibia > Caudata > Salamandridae > Triturus > Triturus cristatus. The sequence continues at coordinate 386,785,080 of NC_140594.1, forward strand.
AATTCTTAATCACACAATACTTGCCTCTGTTGTAAATTAAACTGGGTTTGTCACATAGATATGAAGCAATGCTGAAGAAAGACTGTGCATGGAAACTACTACAGCAATGTAAACACAGTCATGTTGATGTGAGACATATGAGATATAGACACTACTAGGTCAACACAACACTAATTCACTATGCCCATCATACTCATTGCCTCCAACATTGTGAACTGAAAAAACACAGAAATACAGAGGCTGTGGCAATAAGGCCACAGGTATAGTATGCCGAAGATTGTCAGATGTGTGGATACAGAGGAAGCACATCACAAAGTGGTGCACACCTTTATTACACATACACAACAAGTGAACTGACTAACAGATGCATGGTATCCTCACATGACAGTGAGCACAAAGTAACCCAGAGGGCCAGACATGCCAGTACTGGGGTGTGGGGGATGATGCATCCGGGTTCCATGTAAGGTTGCACTCTGTAACCGGATAGTGTTTTTGTAGGTCACATGTCAGCAGTCAACAGCCAAAGGACCCTGTGAAGGATAGACATACAACAGTATTGAAATCACTAAATGACTGCATACATCTACAGTACACATTACATACACAATTCCCAAGAGTTGTGAAAACAACCTATGAATCATGTCTACACTGTTTGGGAGAACATACTAACTCGAAGGACACATAAATGCAACAATCATGTTAATTAGCATCTAGCCACACGTATGCGCCCACATTGCACCAAAAAAACACATATCAGGCAAGGGAAAAATGTAGACAATTCATCACGGCATACTCACAATTATGAGAAAAAATTGTTGATGAGCTGAGTTCGGACATCCCCCTCACCCTCATCGTCACTCGCAACTTGGCCCAGGCCTGGAACCTCCCCTGCTGGCGGTTGATGGTCGTCATCATCTTCGATGAGAGGCAGCTCCTTCCTCACTGCCATGTTGTGTAGCATGGAACACACCATAAATACCTTGCACACCTTTTCAGGTGCATATTGGAGGGCCCCTCCTGTCCGGTCCAGGCAGCGGAATCTGCTTTTCAGGAGTCCAAATGTCCGCTCTATCACTCGCCATGTGCTTCATTGTAACGTAGCTGCGCTGGTGTGACTGGGTTTCTAAGAGGTGTCAGCAACCACGGCATGTTGGGGTATCCAGAGTCACCTACATGCAAACAAACAAATATGTCATGGGTCAGGAAAGTGCGTTAAATTACAAAATACAAACAAATCACAAGGTAAACAGAGATGACACACCGACAAGCCATAATTGAAAAAACAAGGGAACCCAAACGAGGTAATCAAGGACCTTGGGTAATAGTATTTTTAAAGAAACAATGGTCCTTAGAACAATAAGGATACTGAAAGAATAAATATAGTCCAGAATCGATACTATATTTGGGGGATGTCCAGCCGGACAGACCCTTTTAATTCTTCAATGTAATATTCACAAATACGAAAACATACTTTTTGTGGGACACAGTCCTGTATCCTTCAGGGGGAACTGACATCACATAAAGATCAATTACATACAAGTGAAAAAAAAGGCATTTCAGGCAAGAAGGGCAGAGGTAATATACATTATCCAATGTTAGAAGCTTTTTAGACAACAACAGATGCACTTTTTTACACAATGGATTAATGTGCACTTTGTTTGCTTAGGTCGACGACGTTTCTATCCTGTCGTGAAATACTAGGATCATCATCAGGACAAGATAATTTGCTGGCCTGAGCATAAGAAATTGCCTGTGAAAGTAAAGAGAAAGGGTTGATATAGAGAAGGGGAAGATTTAAGGATTTAAGTAAGCATGCTGAAAGGTGAGCATGCAGCTAGTCGGAGAACAAGATCTCAATAGTTACCGAGGTGAGTGCTTCCTTGCTCGAAGATTGGTGGCGCTGCAAACGTCAGGGGGTGAGCAATTACTCATTATAAGACTAAAAGAGTGTGCGACGGCCAGGAGTAAGAATAAGTGGCCTATGAAACATCGACTGCATGCTTGTGCATAAGTTCGGATAGTGGTTCAATCTAATGGTGGAGCGAATACTTCCGTGCAACGGTTTGGTGGCGATGCAGCGTACGGCGATCGACTTCATGCTTGTACATAGGTGCGGGTAGTGGTTGATTCTAAAGATAGAGCGAATAATTCTGTGCAGAGGAATGTGTGGTGGCGGAGCAGCGTACAATAACGTTTGATGCTTAGCTCAGGGAGGACAATCAACCACGGTGAATGCCTGGAAAAACCACGAGTAAGGCTTGAATCATGCACGGGATCCGTTCCTGAATAGTTAAATTGTGGTGGCGTCGAAAGTGCAGAGCGCAGAATAAGTGAAAAGAGGTTACGATGTAGAGTCGGTGTGTAACGTCCAATCGCGTTCTTTAGCCTGGGGGAAGGCCGGGGAAGGGAGACATGCGGCATGTCTGTGAGGGCTAGTGACCAGAGAAATCTTTACAGTTACGCGCTCACCCAATGAATTCAGTTAAACTTTTAGTCCGGAAGGAGGAAGTACGGTGAGACCGTAATAAAAAGTATACGCTCGAGGGATGCTTATTTGAACCTAGGGGATAAAAAGGGAAAAATTAACCTGAGTAAGGAATTCTACGGGGAGGGCGGATGAAAGGAAGGAGCAGTGAAGTAAATGTTACCTGTACGGGGACAGGCCGGGGATTCAGGTCCGAGGAGAGAATATCCAACGGATTGAGGCAGGGTGGCAATGCGCTAAGTGGGAAAGAAACACAACGGGGAATATCAGACAATGCGGAGAGCCAGGACAAGGGGGTAGCGAACTGAGTCTGGTGGGGGTAGCGCTTACCTCAATGCTGCCTGGGTCCTTCAAGATAGGGATTCCGAGTGACAGGAAGGCAAAGGTATGCCGGGGTTTTAACACAAGGAAGTGCGCAGTGGGGAGGCGCGTGGAACTGCAGCGCCATCTTGGAGTGGGCACAAAGGAACCAGAGAACAGACTCGATAGTGCGAGAGAAAAGCGTCATGGACAGGAGAGATTGAAAGGTGGGAAAAAGGCAGTGAACAGTGTAACATGACAATTTGTGTAAACTGAACAACAATAAAGAGTGCAATATAAAAAAGAAAGTACAAGCGAAATATTTACAAACAAGTAGTGGAGGAACCGCTTATATGATCAAGTAAATTGAAAGGAGCGGTTACAGTTCTAAAAGTGTCCACAAAAGCCAATGTAAGTGACAACACACTATTTCAATAGGAGCTCTGATATCGTGTCAGCAAAATAGTATACGTACCGACAAGAATGTTAGTAATTCTTGTGTATGGTGGCAGAACAGCCTAAACTCGCTATGAACCATGACGAAAGTCACGAAACCATAAATTGTAAATTGTAAGAATTAGAGGAACATGGGAAAGAAACATTTGTAGGTGAAATATTATACAGAATTAGCTGGAAAGCATTGCAACAACTTTCTGGACAGTATGAGAAATCAATATTTCAGGAGTTGGAGGTGGTTAAATGAGATTGGTCCAGTCTTCAATCCAATTGAGACCATCCTTAATACTGTTGGTACGGATGATCATTTTCAACTCCTCTTTGTTCAGGATTTTAGTAATGTCTCCACCTCTTGGTGGCTGCTTGATTGTTTTGATCACTGTCCATTTGAATTCATATTCTTTGTGTCCCATTTCCCGGAAATGTTCGACTAAGGGAGCATTTGGAGTTTGGGAACGTACTCTGCTCCTGTGCTGGCCAATGCGCAATTTCACCTTCTGAGTAGTCTGGCCAATGTAGATTTTGTTGCATGGACAAGATATTAGGTAAATCACATTGCTAGTATTGCAATTGGAGAGAGAGTTCAACTTGATAGGAACATTGTTGAATACAAAATTCTTTCCTTCAATGGTTGTACTACATACATTACAATTACCACATTTAGCATGACCAATAAGGGGCTCACGGCCCCAAAGTTCATCCAAGGTTGACATTGGTCGGGGAGAAGGGAGTGCAGCTCTTACAAGGTGATCCTTGAGATTACGTTTTTTTCGGAAGGCAAACAGAGGGCGTTCCAGTGATAGAGTGCCAGCATTGAGCACTGGCCAGTGTTGTAGAATAGATTTTCGAATGGGGTTTGAGGCAGGAGAAAAGGTGGTAATACACACTATTCGATTGGTATTGGTTTTCATTTTTGGTGATAGGAGGACTTCCCTTGGGCAATACCACGCTCGTTTCTGTGCATTCCGCACTAGTCGTTTGGGGTAGCCACGGGCTCTTAGTTTGTTGGTAAGGGTGGATGCTTCAAGGAAGTAGTCTTCCTTTGAAAAGCAGTTGCGTCTAATGCGCAGAAATTGGGAGTATGGGAGAGAGTCTCTGAGGGCTCTAGGGTGATGGCTCTCATACCGGAGTAACGTGTTCCTTTCGGTGCTTTTCCTGTACAGCTTGGTGAGTAGTTCCCCGTTAGAGTGATATATAGTAAGGTCTAGAAAGGGGGTATGTGACCTGTGATGCGTATTGGTGAAAGTGAGACCAGAGCAGTTATTGTTCAACCAGTGGGCAAATTGGGAAAGTGGTTCTGCAGCTGTGACATCATCTGCGGGATCATGCTATTCTTCATGATGTAGGCGTCGTGTGCAGAACCAGGGAAACGGGCCCTGACATGTAATATTGGCCTGTCCGGAAGACATACCACCAGGGCATTAATGGAGTGGAAATGTTTTCTGTTTCTGTATGTCTGCTCATGTGCGTGTGGTGGTACCAAAGCCACATGTGTACCATCAATTGAGCCTATAACATTTGGCATCCTTCTCAGTGCATGGAAGTCACCCTTTATGCCAGGCATTTGTTGTGGAGTTGGCAATTTTATGTATCTGTTCAGATGACACAACATTGCCTTCAAAACATCACGTAGCACACGGCTAAACATGGTCTGTGACATCCCACCAGCACCAGCCACAGCGTATTGGAAGGTTCCCATGGCAAAGAAGTGTAGGGATGCCATCACCTCCACCTTGGGGGTCAGCGCAGTAGGATACGCCCGTCCAGGTTGTAAATGTGGGGCCATCAGCTCCACCAAATCCTCAATCAGTGGTCTTGGGAAGCGGTAACGTTGGATGCAGTCACGTTCAGCCATAGTTGCAAGGTCTGGGAAGGGTCTGTGGACATTTGCCCTCCTGCAGTATATAGGCAATCAAAGAAAGATTGTCAGTTCCCCTACATATGTGGAAATGACCATGCTAAATGGCACATGCCACATCATATCAAGACACAGCTGAGTAAGGTGTGTGCTATTCAGCATGGACACATATGCCAGCTATGTGCCCCTCACCTAACATTTCAGTTACACATGGTGATACAACAAATGCTATGCTATGCGGTAGTCAATCTATGGGCTCGGTCACAGTACATCTGAACAAATGTCACATACCAAAAACACACCTCACTGACTAGTGAGGATAGATGTGTTGTAAAAATGACAGGTGTTTATAAGTTACACACACAGGGATCATCTATTGCCACATGGACACAGTCATTATGTAACGTCCGATGTACATGTACCAACACAACCATTAAACACCCATGATGTGCTAACAGGCTTGTTTGCAGGGCATACATGGATGTCTGTGACACACAGACACAACAGCAACTCACATGCCCAAATCAGATGGATGTTGGAGAGGATTCAGATCTCCCAAATACAATTAGGTCCACGTGCTTAGCACTATACGGAGATACTCAGGATGCACCCCACAGTGCTAGCTCAGGAACACCCTGTAACACACAGTACATATCATTTGCAATTTAGGGTGTATGTAGCATATCATGAGACTATGTGCCCCAGTAACTGGGCCCAGGCCACTGGTGTTGGTTAGCAATGTTCTCACTCACAGTAGTGAGGTGCATCAGACACAATGCTTTTTTGTCACCATGTAACTTGGTATGTCCTGGTAGTGGGTGCCACAATGTGCAACATCAAATATGACATGTGTAGACATGACCCCATTCATGTAATGAATCCTTAAATGATTACATGTACTGTGTGACTGTGTACATGTACTGTGTGTTGTAGAGCACCTGAGTCCCTGCCAAAATATGTTGGTTGGCATCCTTTGGCCATTGACTGGAATGGTGGCATACGCAGGTGCGATTTCCAAACATGCGTTGGACACTTAGGGACCAAGGCGTACGCACGCATTGGACATTGAATGTAATGGTGACATACGCGGGTGTGATTTCAAAAGACGCGTTGGACACTTAGGGACCAAGGCGTACGCACGCATTGGACATTGAATGTAATGGTGACATACGCGGGTGTAAATTCAAAAGACGCGTCGGACACTTAGGGACCAAGGCGTACGCACGCATTGGACATTGAATGTAATGGTGACATACGCGGGTGTGAATTCAAAAAACGCGTCGGACACTTAGGGACCAAGGCGTACGCACCCATTGGCTATTGACTGTCATGGAGACGAACACGTGTTTGCTACGTTTACGACTTGTGTGCACACAGATTCTGTTGGCTCTCTGCAACATTGTTTCAAAGTCAATGGTGTCATGATGCAGAACATTTGAACAACGCGGAAGGCGTGTCCGATGCGTTCAATGGCATGGATTGGGCGATTTCGGATAATGCGAACGACTCTGACCTATCTCTTTGGCCGCATCAAACAGATTCTGCCTCAGCAGCACAGATATAAGGCTGTCTGTCCCCCAGAGACTTCCCTTGCCTGCACTACATGCTACAGGATTGGATCTCAGAACACCACTGCTGCTGTCTCTGCATCCTCTATGTCCTGCAATGGCACATACTGTGGAGAGAGCACCATCATTCACAGAGGAGGAGAACCAGGCCCTGCTGGACAGCCTTCTTCCACAGTACTGCAAGCTGTATGGGAAACCAGGGGAGCAGGTGAGTGTAGAGTCCACTGCCTTTTCAATTGTACATGTTATCTGACTGGCACTACTAGCATTGTGTGATCACCATGGGCAAGCATGCACACTGAGTAAGTCTCAGAGTGTGTAGATGCATGTACTGTACTTGTACAGTGATGAAAATGTGTATTTTTGCATGCTTTGTTTTTCCAGGCACTGTTTTACGTTGTGAATGCAGACTTGCACACAGGACAACTGCCCATGACCATAGTTGCACTACCTGTATACATCATATGTACTGCTAATTACAACATGTATGTCCAACTGTGTAATTGAGAAACCTGGTGCATGTGTAGTAATGGTGTCTCACTTTGTCATCCTCACAGGTTTCTGCCCATCAGAAAACTGAAATTTGGCAGACCATCGTCCGGGCAGTAAGATAGGTGGGGGCCTTCAAACGCTGCATCCACCACTGCCAGAAGAGGAGACAGGACCTTCGTGGCTGGACCCGGCGGATTGCAAGAGTGCAGCTGAAGCTGTCGCCTCCTCGCAGGAGGGGCAGACGCTGGACCCTGACCCCCCACATGCTCCGGATTCTGGCGGTGGTCTTCCCAGACTTGGATGGGCAGTTGAAGGCCAGATAGCAGCAAGGAGGGGATAAGTCCATGCCTTTTTGGTGTATTGTGTATAACCTGCAGTTTGCACTCCTTCAGCCTTGTTACACTCCCACAGTTTGACTGTCTGCTCAGACAAGTACCATGTGGCTAAATGTGGTGATGCCACATTCTCCTCTGATGACCAGGTGTGTCCCTTCCCCTCTTTGACATGTGTCACTTGGGTTGTGTGTATTTGCTGGTGTCCAAGGGAATGTTGAGAGCCACATCTGCAACAGGGCCATTGAATTGAGCATCATGAGTGAGGCTATTGTGTGACATGTGTCAGCACATTGACTGATAAATGACCTGTGCTCTGTGTGTGGTCCACATATATGCTCAAATTGCTGTTGTGGGTCAGTATAGGAGTGTGAGGTATTGACTACACACCCATGCAGCAGGCATGACCAATGTTGAGGACGCAGACCAATGATGTGTATGAGTATAACAAATGCATAGTCACCTGCATAGTGCTCCTGGTAATCCTATGTATCACATGGCCCATGGACAGGTATGCCTACTCCATCATCTGAGACACTCTGGTCTCTTAATCTTGGGTGTGACCCGACACTTTGCCCATTGTGAACATATTTATCATGTGTCTGACTCTGTGTCATGGTGAACTGGCATAGCTTTTTGTAGTTCAGAAGTCTGCTATATGTTTGTCATGGACAGACATCTAACATGTGGCTAGTGGATCTGCACACAGGGCAAAACATGTGTGTAGACACTCGACTGTGCATAATGGTGGGTTGAACAGATATGTGTAAGCAGCCTTACTATGTTCCTGTGAGGCCCTTTTGTGTTCAGGTATACAGAGTTGTTGACTCACAAACTGAAATGTGTCATTTTTATTATGTGGCATTATCAGATACTCTCAAATGTGTGTAGCATGTGGTAACCATGTATACATGACCACTACCGAAGTTCCATTCACAGTGCGAACATGAGTGTGGCACGGTGCTGACTGTGGAGTCGGCATGCACTGCCCCTGGGACAGGAATCAGTACTGACTGATTGGCCAGACAGGCCTTTTGGCCTTGTGGTTCACACTAAAATCTGGAGCATGCAGTATTGTAACTTGTCTGTTGTCCTGCAGCCACACTGTTGTAACTTTGCATTTCAAGTCATGAGGCCATCATGGTGTCTGGGAATGGAAGTAAATTCATCATATCAACAATGAGTTCGACCATCACAAATGCTGTCCCAAATGCAGAGTCAGTGGCCTGAGATTAGACATGTGTGTAATAACACATGACAGTAACCATCATTGCAGATCAGACAACTGGGTAATCAGGAAATGCCTGCCCATATGATGACTGACATCACACATATTATGGAGTGATGGGTCCAATGCCAGCATGTGTACGCAAAGCATGGTTTACTGGCAGACTAATAGGTGCAAGGTTCACATATGTGTTGTCAATTTAGCTGTGGCTTTTAAATGATGCCAGGGCTTGCACAGTGATGTGTTGCATTTAAGGTCATGTGTCCAGTAAATACAGGTGACTGATGTGATTCTGTTTCTCCTCCTTGTTTACAGCATCATCGGCAGATACTGGAGGGGACAGCTCCACGGACCGAGAGGAGGCGCAGAGCCAGACTGGTTCCAATGTGGAGAAGTCGGAGGGACCCAGTGGCACGGAGGTGAGGGGAGCCACACTGAGGACCAGTCAGCAGGAAGTACTTCAGCTGAAGACCGCTCCAGCTCCAGTAAGGACTCCCTTGTGGAGGCGGGTGTGACAACACCACAGACCACAGATAGCAAGTCTGTCCCCGTCACCATCTACACCCTCCCAGTTGCTCCCATCCCTGATGTCCCTGAAGCCTCACGTGTTAGGGAGCATGTCTCTTCAGTCCAGGCACCGCACCCCCTGCCTCTGTCTCCCCTGCTGCCCTGAGTGTGGAGTCTGTGGACTTGCTGAAGCAAATCCATGTGGGACAGACATCGATGCTGAGTGTCCTCCATGCTCACACTGGTCTATTGACACAATTGGTGTTATTCATGGAGAGCATCTCAGCAACCATGTCTGCCCAACAGCGGATCAGTCAGTCCATGGCCTCCTCACTGACAGCAGCAGTGTCCCTCCTCCAACAACCCCCACTTCACCTACCTCTGCCCCATCCACAATCTCCACTACCCTACCGGACCAACGCACACTCACATAGGCACCTGCACACACAACACAAGCAGCACACGGCAAGGTCAGCCAAAGCAAAAACGCACAAGCAAGCACACTCAGGGGACTGATGGCACACACACAGGGGATAGGGTACAGACACACAGACAGGCATCCACAACCACTCTGCAGTCCTCAGATACCTCTCCCTCCAAAACCCCTTCCCTTGACTCACCTGCAACCCCCCCTTCACAGAATCACTTCCTCTGTGAGCTTGGCCTCTTCCCCACAGATACATCAGGTCTAACTCACAAGGGGAAGAGGAAGCAAACACACCCATAGGGTAGACCTCCCAACCCCCGCACACCCTCCCGCAAGAGCAGGGACACTGAGGCCCCCACCCGCAAATCCCCCAGAACCAGGAAGAGCAAGACCCCACCACAATCCCACACTCCCACCACACAGTCTCCGTCATCCAGCACCCAGGCCACCACTTCTTGGGTTCCCACGCCACAACCTGCCCCAGGTTCACCCACACACAGGTACAACATCCCCAAATTGATTAGGCCTCCCCCTTCTACATGCACTTCCACACCAACCTCACCCCCTCAGCCTGTTCCTATGACTGCTGTGGAGCCTGCGTCCCTCCCATCTGACCCTCAAACTTCATTTGAGCTCCAGACAACACCTTTGGACATTTGCACTGCAGTGGAGACCCGGTCCACTCCGTCTGACTTGGGCACTGCAGTGGTGACGGCGCCCACTGTATCAGACACATCCACTGCAGTTGCCACTGACACTCCTGCACACACCACACCTACCCCGCCCCTGACTGCTATCCCCTGATCCTGTCCCTGTGGTGCCTGGACTGCCCCTATGTATGCCCCTCCAAGGGAAGATGTCCCCTTGCTGTAGCAGTGCAGGCAAGCAATGTGTGACGTGTAGTCATATGTCACACAAAACTAGACAATTGCAATGGACTGGTCACTGGCCTTTGGATTGATTATCGTATCAAACTGTTCATTTTGCGAAAACTGAATAAAGCTAAAGTTTGTTTTTTGCTAATTTTGCATTTATGTACATGATGTTGCTGATGAGTGTCATAAGTTGCTGTTGTTATTGTGTTTGTTGAAAATAAGTAATTTGGTGATATGATGAACTGTATGTGGTCCATGGTATATGTGTCCTATTACAGTATGTAGCCATGTCATCCTTTGCTGCAAATTGAGGTATTCATGAGCCCAATTACATGGCATAGTGAGTGTCACCTTCTTTTCACAACATCACATCTTTGGCTTACACTGTTGCACATATATTGGGCTCCGATTTGTGCACATTGTACTTTTTCCAGACTGTGGGATCAACTACACTGGACATGCAGATTGTCACATCAATGCTGAACAAGTAATGTGTGTCTTCAGTGCAACTTGCTAGACATGTGCTTTGATGTTGTGCAGAAGAATTAAGAGTCACTCCTGTACACAGGCTGATGTGACCAGAGCGTTCAGGGTGTTGTAATTGGTGTCTCAGTGACCAGACCAAGTTTTATGCGACATGACTTAGCCCTGCACAGACAACTTTTCACACAGCTGACCTTACACATGAGGGGAGTCACCTCATGACAGTGTGTTCTTACGTGACATTGACTGGGCCCATGTGGTGTGTTATGTGAGCATGTCTCTGTGGGTAACCTTCCCTGTTTCGACACACTATATTCCCTGCAGATGTTCCTGTTTGTGATGCTTGCTGATTTGTGCTGTGTTTATCCAATGTCTTTGGAGTAGGTTTTCTGGGATGTAGGTGCATGGTAGACTATTGGTCCTTCGGGTGTAATCCGTGGGTCTGTTTGATGTAAGGGCCTGGAATGTGGGCAAACGCACATGGGACATATTCAGGATTCACTGCGGCACATTTGTGTTTCACACCTCAGGTTGTTTTCACTCTGTGGTGTCTTTCTGTGACTGGGTCACTTGTATGTGTGTGACTGCTCACACTCATCAGATCCTAGCCTTCAATGTTGTGTGATGTCAACATGTGTTCTTTGTGGGTCTCCTAGGGCTCTTCATTGGTCTGGGACTGTGACAGGGATCCTGATGTGTCAGATACATTTCACACAATGCACATGTGACTCATACTATGCAGTTTGGAAAACATTCACAAGGGTTGTTGACTGGCCATGTGTGATGTGTTTGTACACCTTGGATCCTCCCTCCACCCCTGGGATTGTCATAGGTGCATGTGCAATGTCACCAGTCCATGTGGGCTTAGCTGATGCACATTGTTGCAGGTCAAGGTGTGTGGTGTTGAGAGTGGGCATATGTGAGCTGTCTCGTGTCTAGGCCCTACCTACCTACATAGTGACCTTAACTTACAGGCCATGCCCAGTGAGTTTTCTGTGTGAGTGTAATGGAAGTTTGTGTCACAACATGACAAGGTGCGCACATGTGACTGATCTCCACAGTATGGGTTACATCCAAATTAGTCATCACAGAGGGATTATCATAGAGGCTACTGTCACCACAATGTAGGGTCCTTGTGGGTACTGATGGAGTGGGTCTGTCTCTTGCTCTGTTGGTTGGTGTTCCGGCCAGCTTATGTCACATGAGGCTGTTGTGAACCCACTCATCTGACAATGCCTGATTGCCCACAAAGAGGTACCCAATTCCTGTGAAAATTCTGGATGGCACAAAGTACACATATGTCTCATTGGAGATCAGCCCGACATCATGTGAGTCGTACTAGCCTGGGTACACTGAGACACACACACACAAGTTGTGTTTAATGTGCAGTGTGAGGCTGACTGGTTGTGTTTGTGGATCTGCACCCATGCATTGGTTTAGCTTTTGTGGGCCACTAGCTGGAAGCTGGTTGTAGGTTTTTCATACTGTCCTTGGCATTCCTACCTGCTCATTCATCACGGTTAGTGTGTCCCATTGCTGCCATGGTATGGGTCTTGATCACCAAAAAGCTGCAGTCTACATAGGATTCCTTAGTATGTGTGTCTGTTTGTGTGCATATGTGTGTATGCATTATGATGGTCACTAATTACATTGTGTAATTGTCCATTGGAGGCATTGTGAGCCCCCATATGCGATGCTTCTGTGCACATTGCAGAAGATGTTTAGTCGACACAGAAATCTTTCACTCAGCAGATCAATGTTTGTTTGCAACACAACCACTACTTTGCCACTACATTGCTTGTGGTGTTACGACCAGGAATCATACATGGTGGTTTGCAGATGTGGGTGATTTTGGGCCTGCAATCACTTTTTGGTCACTGCAGTGAGGTGGGGTTAAAGCACATTAACACAATGACCCTGATATGCTGGAGTTTTGGACCCCACACTCACCTTTTGGTCACTATAGTGATTGGGGGGTTAAACACCATTACCACAATGTACCACATTTGCTGGGGTTTTTGACCCCACATTCACCTTTTGGTCACGGTGGAGAGGGGGGCTTTAACCCCATTGCCACAATATTCATGTTAGGCTGGTGTTTTGTGCCCCAGACTTACATTTTGGTCACTGTAGTGCGGGGGGGGGGGGGGTTGAACCCCGTTGACACAATTTTACTTAACATGCTTGGGGTTTGAGCCCCACATTCACCTTTTGGTCACAACTGTGATGGGAGTTACAGTATGTGTTCCCTTCCAGTGTCACTGTTGCAGGCAGTTCCCACACAATACACAATCTTGCCATGATGGTAGGGGGTGTGTGTTTTTGACCTACAACCCCTATGGGTGGAAATGCTAGTGGTGTTAGCCATCACCCCCTACTAGTAGGGACTGCTGGTAGTGATGGAACCCCCCCCCCATGATTAGGGAGTGCTGGCAGTGATAGCCATCAAACCCCCTATGGGCTGGACAATGCTGGAAGTGGTGGACATACATCCCCAATGGGTGGGGACTACTGGTAGTGTTAGCCATCCCCCACCCTATGAGTAGGGACTGCTGGTAGTGATGGTACCCCCCCTATGATTAGGGAGTGCTGGTAGTGTTAGCAATCCCCCACCCTATGAGTAGGGACTACTGGTAGTGATGGTACCCACTTCCCTGTGATTAGGGAGTGCTGGCAGTAATAGACCATAAAGCCCCCTATGGCCTGGACAATGCTGGTAGTGATAGCCATCTACCCCCTATGGGGTAAGTAATGCTGGTAGTGATAGGCATCCACCCCCATGAGTAGAGACTGCTGGTCGTGATGGGCATCCACCCCCCTATGGGGTGTGCAATGCTTGCATCTACCCCCTATAGGTTGAGACCACTGGCAGTGATGGGCTCCCCCCCCCCATGGGCTGGACAATGCTGGTAGTGATAGCCATCCACCCCCTATGGGTTAATTAATGCTGGTAGTGTTAGCCATCCACCCCCCATAGGTTTAGGCTGCTGGTAGTGATAGCCATCCACCCCCTATGGGTTAAGTAATGCTGGTAGTGTTAGCCATCCACCCCCTGTAGGTTGAGGCTGCTGGTAGTGATAGGCATCCACCCCCCTATAGGATGAGACTGCTGGCAGTGTTGGCCATTCCCCCCACCCCATGGGCTGGACAATGCTGGTAGTGACAGCCATCCAACCCCTATGGGTTAAGTAATGCTGGTAGTGTTAGCCATCCACCCCCTATAGGTTGAGACTGCTGGCAGTGATGGCCATCCGCCCACTATGGGCTGGACAATGCTGGTAGTGATAGCCATCCACCCCCTATGGGTTAAGTAATGCTGGGAGTGTTAGCCATCCACCCCCCTATAGGTTGAGGCTGCTGGTAGTGATGGGCATCCACCCCCCTATAGGTTGAGACTGCTGGCAGTGATGGCCATTCCCCCCATGGGCTGGACAATGCTGGTAGTGATAGCCATCCACCCCCTATGTGTTAAGTAATGCTAGTAGTGTTAGCCATCCACCCCCTATAAGTTGAGGCTGCTGGTAGTGATGGGCATCCACCCCCCTATAGGTTGAGACTGCTGACAGTGATGGCCACCCCCCGTCCATGGGCTGGACAATGCTGGTAGTGATGGCCATCCACCCCTATGGGTTAAGTAATGCTGGTAGTGTTAGCCATCCACCCCCCTATAGGCTGAGGCTGCTGGTAGTGCTAGGCATCCACCCCCTATAGGTTGAGACTGCTGGCAGTTATAGCTATCTACCCCCTATGGGTGTCGCACTTACCGTCTGCAGGGTACGCGCCGATTCCTGTTGTTTCGGTCATAGACGTACAGTACAGGGATGACATGCGCGATCGGATACATGGTTTGTTCTTCTCGTAGCCGTGGATCGTGTTGTAGCGCAATTCAACGCGGAGAGATTGCTGTTCCGGATGCTGAAACGTGCTGTAAGTGGCGACCTGTTCGGCGCGTAGGAAGTATGCATTGTACTTGCCCGGCTGGAAACTGCTCTGTAAATGCTTCCGGTGACTCCATTTGAGCGTTTCTGGTTCCGGCTCGTACGGAAAATGTTGCTTGATTCGGAGCGTTCGGGATTTGGGCACATTTGCGCATCGTACTTCCTCGTTGGACGGAACGGCTCCCGGAACGTGTAGGTCGGAAGGTAACGCTACGGACAGCTCTCTGAGGGCTGTCCGACCCGGATCGGAATCTGCCCCTTAGTAGTTAAATTGGTTTCCGGAACCAGAGATATCTGAGCGTCTGGGACTATAATGCCCCCGGCTCAGCCACCAGCATAGCGCCATCATCCTGTATTGTAATTCTATGCAGTTCTGTTCCATTCCCCTTTGATCTGCGCCATTCAGAGTGACTACTCCAAGCTCCCCACTCTGGGGCGCCCCAGGATGGCCCCTAGACTCCGAGCCAGGACCTTCTCCCACATCTCCAGCCAGTCCTAGACTTCCTCTCGGTGCTCAAAGAAAAGCACCTTCTCACCAGAGAGTACCTTTAGTTTGGAGGGATAAAGTAACATTTACTTAAGGTTCATTGCTCGCAATTTCTGCTTCACTTCGAGGAATGTCTTTCACTGCCCCTAAACTTTTTTAGTGTAGTTGGGGAAGATAGCAATTGTATGGTTCTCGTACTTTGGTATGGTGCACTCCCTAGCTGCTCTGAGAATGCAGTCCCTGTCTTTTTACAGTAAAGGACTGTGCGGAAGTGCAAGCGGTGAAATCGTCACTAAAGCACAATGCGTTTTCTCAATCAAAAAGATGTCCGATAGCCCCAGTGTCGTCAGGCTCTGTCGCACCCATTGTTCCAGAAACCCCTCAGCTAAGGCGCCCCCTCCCACTCCGGGAACCCCAGGAGGTTAATCATACTGAGGCAGGAGTGGCCCTCTGCGTTTTCAACCTTAGCCCCCAGCGCCCCAGTAACTGCAGTCATTCTGACCATCTGCAGCTTTAAAGTTGCCACCTCACGCCTGAGCGTTTCAATATTCCCTCAGCAGTTGTCACCTTCTCCATTACCTTACAGAGGTGTGCCTGGAGCAGGCTAACAGTGGACACCGTCTCTGTCTGATGCTCCTGGGTGATGCATTGCCCCTGGATAGCCGCTAGAAGATCAGCACAAGAAGGCTCCCCTTTGCACTCCAGAGAGGGTGCAGCTGATTTTGGACACCCCCATCGGAACAAATCGCTAGTAAGGCTGGCAGAAGGTAATGTACTGGGTGATGGTGCTCGTAACTGCAGCCCTTGACTTCCTGTCTTTGCCCATCGTAGATGGACCAAGGTGTCCCAGATCCCACCATCACTCAGGGTCCCCCACCAGCAGGAGGACCACAGAAGAACCCGAGCCCACACCGGTGTCACCGCGTCCTGGCACCCTGCACTCACAGCAAAAGGCCATTTGGGGAAGTCCAAGATGTTTTCCAACTGTTCTTAAGGATGAGTGGCCAAGCAGCTCCCCCAGGGCACCAGCCTGTGATAGCAGGCCTCTCCCAGGGTCTTTGCACCCAGCGCTCAGTCCCAGTAATGCACACCGCAACCCCAGAGGGTCATAAAGAAAGAGGGAGGGAGATGCCCCCCACCAGTCCCAAGTCAACAGGCAGACAGAAGGATATATGGCCCCGGCACACAATCCAGCAGCTCTAGGCAGATTGCCCCCAACTCACTATACATATACAAAGTCCTCAAGGCAGCCCCAGTCTCCAGGCCACCACACAAGGAGCAATGTAGCCACCGTGGAAGGAGTGCTGCAATGGGCAATATTCCCCAGGGCCACTGCGCCCAGAACCAGTGCTCCACTCCTGGCCCCTCTGCCGCCGTCTCCTCCAGCTGCTGCTCTGCAGCGAGCCCCACAAGCTCGGTGGTTGTCGCTGCAGGCCAGATCCAGGCCCCAGGTAGTGGGAGAGTCAATGCTGTTGCAGGCTGGTGCACTGTGTTTCCACCGCCTGCCCCACCAGATAGCAGCCGAAGAGGCAGTTGAGGACATGCCAGCCGTACCCCTATTTCCTCACAGAAGTGCCCGACGGCCCTGATATGTTTGGGCCACGCCCTTGCTCTGGTTCGCCCAGGCCCCCTGTGGGACACCAAGAACTGGCACACCACTCTCCTGGTCGCCCCTATTCCTGCAGGCCGGGGAGAGGGCTCCGGATAGGCCAAAAGGATGCCTGAGGTTGTACGCAGCCCCCACACTCCCATGGGCTGCACTCACGATACCTGGCAGTCTGATTAGAGGGGGTCTCTCCGCTCACATCACTCGTATCTGGAGTCCCGAGGGGTGGTGGTCCTCATAATGGCAGCAACCAGGCCAAGGCAGCGCAGACTGCTCCCAAACCAGGCCCGGGGCCTCGCGAAAGTGGCAAGAAGGGTACTTCCATTACAGCGCCATGATAAGTTATAGGCAAAAGAAACAATTGATGGACAATGCAAACATTAACCCCCAGTCACATGGATCTGGGTTTAATCCATCATTCTTTGGCTCACCACACCATCCCAGTTTGGACCCAGCCCTATGCAAATCAGTCTTGACCCTGTTCCTTGTGGGAACAATCTAGCCCAAACTGCCAAGCTAGGTCCTCCCTGGACCGGAAACAAGCATCCTGGGACCGGTTTCAGGGCATCACCCTTCGTCAGCCAGGCTAGCTTGAAACCAGTGGTGTAGTGAGCACGGGACCCACGTCTGGACATACCATACCCACTTAGGGCGGCATATGCAAAAGTAACAATTGATGGACGGATTGCTGGACAATCCAAACATTCACCTCCAGTCACTAGTATCTGGGTTCAATCCATCATTCTTTTCCCTGTACTAGGGTGAATGTATGACATTGTTCTGCATTCTGTCCATCAATTGTTCTTTTTGCATTTGTCACCCCGAGTGGGACAGGTATGCCCAGACGTGGGTCCCGTGCTCTCCATGCCATTGGAGTCAAGTTATCCTGGCTGATGAGGGCTGAAAGCCCAAAACCGGTCCTAGGATGCTTGTTTCGAGTCCAGGGAGGACCTGGCCTGGCAGTTCGGGCTGGACTGTTCCCATTGGGCGCATGGTGAAGACTGATTTGCATATGGCTCGGTCCAAACTGGAATGGTATAGTGAGCAAAAAAACGATAGATTTAGACCCTGATCTCTGTACTGGGATGAATGTGTGACATCTTTCTGCATTCTGTAGATCAATTGTTCTTTTTGAATGATAAGTTATATAACCTTGGCGATCAAAGCAGTGAAAGCAACAGGATTCCTTAGGATTAAGGCCGGGCCGGCAGGGAGCGACAGTGGTCTGCGTAATGTTAGCCTTCTCACCAGTCCATCCCCCCTGGTTGGAAAACGTACAAAATGTAATCAAATCACACAACAATGGAAAAACATAAGAGACTGTGAGGACTATGAATGTGGCCGAATTTATACCTTTGGCAGAAACGTTTACACTGTGTATGGCATAGTGCAAACATTCAAATCACACAAGACCAATATGATACCACGATCTCAGAAAAAGGATCACAAACAGAGGATACTGATATATCTGAAATAGGAGAAACTAGTGCATCTGAAAGTGAAGGCAAACAAAAACCTACTACTTTTTTAGAAGAATACCGCCTCCTACAAAGGGGCCAGATAATTGTAGAGCAGAGCAACAAAAGCCGAGGTGGGAGTAGAGGCAGAAGATCACAAGGATGAGGAGCAGGAGGAAGAGGAAAAATAGAACAGAACAGAGAAAGAACATAAAGCAAGGACAATGCAGAGGCCCCAGTGGGAAGAAACAAGAGGATAACAACAATGGATCAATAATGGATAACGACTGGGTAAATAAAAGTAAACCTCTCCCAAAGATGGTTAACACAAAACAAACTATCTGTACTATGCCTAGACCTTTCCTTCTGCCCTACTGTCAATTTTGATAATGTACAAATTCACACTGGTATTTTCAAACTCATAAGACAGCTTAAACTAAAGAAATGGCATGTGTTGAAACAAAGCATTAGAATAGGAGAAAGCAATTGTTCTATCAATAACAAAATCTCTGATCTGATTTTTAGTGATGTAGATATGCTAGTAACAAACATTACATGAATCTGAACATGGGGAAGCTACACCCGAATACATCACTGAACACACAAGTCTGTTAGACAAGTTAGAGATTCTATATGACAAGTCTTATCCTACTGATTATAGACCTGCATCCACGTTTGTACCACAAATGTCATATGACACCATTGACACATTTCATGAGTAGATTATATAAGAACTCACATACGGCTAACAACACAGATCATATAACATCTCCAGGGAACAGAGACAGGCTATTGATGAACTTGCTCAGGATCGCACTATATTCCTCCACCCAGCTGATAAAGAGGGAAACATTGTTATCATCACAAGAGGCATGTATATGGAAGAGGCTTGCAGACAACTGGAGGATAGCGACTGGTATAAGCCAATTTCCAAAGAAGAATTTAATAAGACCATTATTGAATTTTGGATCAAATTAGAGGACTGTAAAGAGAAGGTGCTCCTTAAATTGGAAGAATTCGAGTAATTGGAAAAGGATTTTCCCCACATGCCCGCACTTTATTTGCTTTCCTAGATTCATAGTAGTAGCAACAATACACAGAGACTAATTATATCCTCCAGGGGGAGTGGCTCGAAAACACCTTCAGGTATGTTAATTCTTTTCCTCAAGAATTTTGTTTTTACATTACCTTCATACATCAATGACACCAAACATTTCCAAAAACATTTCATTTTCAGAAAACCGGGGGCATAGTTTGAGAGGATGATTTAACTTTTATTCTCTTGATATTTGTTCTGTGGCGTAAATACATTTTCTTAGAGCTAGGCCAATACACTACATGTTTCACACTGAGATAATCCTAGAAAGGATCGAGCACTGTCTATCCAAGAACATTTTCATGTTTGATGGGGTCATTTATCATCAGTTCAGGGGGACTGCAATGGGCACTTGTTTTGCTCCCAGCTAAGCTGATCTCTTTTTGTGGTGGTGAGAGGAGCAGACGTCCACTGCACAATATACCACCAGTGACATGGAATGGACCGTCCTATGGTTACGCTACATTGATGATTTATTTGTAATTTGCAAAGGATCAGAACAATCTGCTAAAAATGTTATTGATAAACTGAAGGAAAATGAAGTCAATTTAGAATTTATCTGTACTATTAGCAAATATAAGATTGAATTTTGTGACCCACTCCTCAAGGTACAGGATGGCAGGTCAATCACAAAACTGTTCTCTAAACCCACAATTGGGAATAGCGTTTTACATGCTTTGAGTAATCACCCTGCAATAGAGCATTCCCTATGGGGAATTGTTGAGAGCCAAGACGAATTGTAACTCCGAATTGACCTTCTTGGGGCATCAAAATATAATGCTCAAAAGATTTCAGGAGCAGTGTTACCCCCAGTGGGTACTAAAAAAAGCTGTTGACAGGGTGGGGGAAAAGACAGAGAAGCCATCCCATTCCAACCCACATCCAGTAAGGACAAAGATGATGATGGTGACATGGGAATGGCAACTAACTTCAATAGGTAGTCTAGTGGAGTGGAAAAAATCCTGAGAAAGAACTGGAACATTCTTTTCAATGATCCTACAGTTGGTATTCTTTTGGCACAGACCTCCATCTTTACCTATAAGAAAAGCAGATCTCAGAAGAACATGCTTGTCTGTAATGCCATCACCCAAGCAGTTCACACTGACATTAGGGGTCGAAGGTTATTCTTTCATTGTGGTAGGTGTAAAGACAGCAAAAATAGAATGGTGAGAACAGCCTAAGAAATACCCTATGACTAGAGAACTAATGGAATCACAAATTTCCTCACATTCACTTTAAAGCATGTGTTTTATGTGTTTGAATGTCTATGTAAGAAAAGATATGTTGGCAGCACTATACATGCTGTCAAGAAAAGGATATTCAAAAATATGTGTGCTATCGACAACGGGGACCATCGCTATCCCATGGCATGACATTTCAACAAGAAACATTTATTGTAATGGAAACATCCTGGTACACTATGTCATTGATCAAACTCCCAGAGACCACAAGCGACGGAATAGAGTTTAGGCCCTCAGAAGGATGGAGTCCAAGTACATTACTGACTTACAAACGAAGGTTTCGCTGAGGTAGAATATAGAGAAAGAAATGAAAATTCACTTGGGAGGGCAATTAACTATGATGATTTACTTCTGACCTGTAGATTCTCTCAGCTGTTGCATTAATGTTCTAAATGAATACTTTTATTTTTTTTCCACGGGAAGAAAGGAAAGGAATCTCTCTGAGATGTGGTCCAGCCGGTTGGCAGGTGCCCCTACCCTTTTCTTTCAGCACACTCTCTGGAATTACAGATAAGAATTATTACACTACCAAATTCTGTTGTGGTGTCTCTTCTTTACAGTAATCTTGTCATATTGGAAATTAAGCATGTTTTTCTTTTCAATCTAGGGACAAAGAGGTGCTTTCAATTCTTTATTTTTGGTCTCCACGATATTCTTAATCAGGGATCTTTATGTCCACTTTGATGTGATTTTTATTCTACTGGGGCTGGTCCCCTGCTCACCTTTGTGGATGCAGTTCCTTTTGCCCACTTGGGCGTGGGTTTTGGTTCTCTGTTTTGCTCTTTTGTTCTTTTCCATGAATTATTAAGTTTTGCATGTACATTGTGGGGACTTTTGTTAACAATATGATTACCATCATGCATACCTTGGGATTTTCTAAAGCTCATATGCTGCACTATTTTGTATGTGTACATTTGGTCTTATTTAATGCAATATACTGACCCTTCCAATATGGCACCCATTTGCACTTGTCTCTTTTCTATGTTGTTTCACTATATCTTGATGCTACAAACTTTTGTGATCATGTGATCAAGGCTCTGGGACGAAGCGTGTTGTGTTTGTTTTCGTCAATAAACCACCTGTATTTTGAATGCACCGTTCCTGAGGGAGCACTTTTATTGTGATTGTGCTGCATATTTTCGAGACTGGTGTACTCCCACAGTCCATATCGCTTCACCCCCGTGGCGGTCAGTGTGATTCAGGAGCTTGTTGCTGTGGTGATATATATATATATATATATATCCAAAAGAAGATTCACTCCACCGCGGAAAGAACCAGAGGGACACAGACGGGGAGCCAAAGGAAAATCTTTAATGCAGCACAAGAGGTATGATGCGTTTCGGGTAAAATCCCTTTTTCAAATGCCAAACACTGATTGCTGACACCTGTGGCTTTTCAGTGATCCATCTCACTGCCATTGGTGGCAGCCCAGCTAAGCCGATTGGTCTCCTGAACGCGTAGAAGCAGCCTCCTTCCCAAGACTTTGTTTCCCAGCACGCACCATCTTGGCTGCCAGGGAAGCGTTTTACTGTCGGCTCATTTACACTTTGAATAGTGTGCTGGCGATCGCGACAAAGCTTGTGTAGGTACAGTTCACAATAAACAGTGTCTTTGCTGCACCAAGGTTTCTCCCGGGCCCCCTTTACGTCTCACTGCAAAATTTCAAAGTCCCATAGCGGTTAGGAGACTTCACTGCAATGAGTTTGTCCCTCCGTGAAGTGACGGGCTGCGCTGTCCTTTGATTTGCAGGGGCCTGAACTTTCCAATACCTTGGACACGAAGAGAAAGCTGCAAAGCTGTTGCCCTTGAGCTCTGGCCACAGACGAGACGGGTCCCCCAATCACGCCCAGGGCTAGCGCGACAATATCCAAAAGAAGATTCACTCCACCACGGAAAGAACCAGAGGGACACAGACGGGGAGTCAAAGGAAAATCTTTACTGCAGCACAAGAGGCATGATGCGTTTCTGGTAAAATCCCTTTTTCAAATGCCAAACACTGATTGCTGACACCTCCGGCTTTTCAGTGATCCATCTCGCTGCCATTTGTGGCAGCCCAGCTAAGCCGATTGGTCTCCTGAACGCGTAGACGCAGCCTCCTTCCCAAGACTTCATTTCCCAACACGCACCATCTTGGCTGCCGGGTGTACTCCCACAGTCCATATTGCTTCACCCCCGCGGCGGTCAGGGTGATTCAGGAGCTTGTTGCTGTGGAGATATATATATATATATATATAGTAGCTCTTTTAACCCTGTTCCAATCAGAATCAATGGTCTATTCACATGTCGTACAGATCATGCGGTTTATGTATTGGAATGTACTTGTAAATTAAAATATGTTGGTAGCATCAAATTACAAGTATATAACCGCATCTTACAACATCTAAGGGCAATAGTGAATTGAGATCAAAATTATCCAGTAGCTCGTCATTTTAAATTGGTGCACAATAATAATTTAAATGATTTGAGCTACTTCGTGATTGATGCAGTACCCAGAAATATAAGAGGAGGGAACAGGGAAAAACAATTGAGACAGCTGGAATCTAGATATATTGTACTTCTAGATACCAGGATCCCCAACGGTTTAAACACAGGAGAGGATCTTCACAATTTTTTATAAATTAGGATGTATAGATGTACAATTTTATGATTCTTAATAGCTGCTACCACTATGCATACCATTTTGCGTAAAGTCTTGCACAAATGTCAATATTAGATGAACTGAACAAATATAATGTTTTGATACTACTGATACGGATTGACGATTATTTTACAGTCATCATAATTTTTAAACCTTGGTTTTTAAGTTATGTTTGTTGTAAGATGAATTGATTCTATTGTAGTTTAAAAAAAAAAAAAATTGTGTATATAGACAGCTCTTTAATATGAACTGTTCGGAGTGTATACATGTTTACGATTATGCACAACGCATTGCACTGGCACTTTAATTAAAAAATGATAATTTGGTGGAAAATGGTGTAATATGAGCGTTCAGGAGCCACCTCCCTTGACACATAGTTTTTTTAACTCTGTTTTTAAGATATGATGTTTAATATCTTTTGCACATATATACTATATGCACTTGCACTTTCCCTCAACGTTGGTGTCATTTAGACAACAGGACATGTTGGCTTAGAATTCCAGCTCTGTATACAAAAGGTAGATAATCGCTAGCCACTTGGTTTTATCATCAGATTGCTATTCATGCATTGTCCATTTTGGTTTTATTGGTATTTGTATCATTTAAATCAACTATTTATTTGGATATTCAATGAGCAACATGTTCAATAATATTTATTGATATAAAGTTTATACAGTATTGTGTTTTCTCAGAAGAGAACGCAGAAAGATTTTCACCATACAGCAGTATGTTTTCTAGTTCTATTATTGTCCTAAAGTCAGGTGATCCGAATATGTTCAGGGAAGCACTATAAATAAGTCATTGGTGTTCCGGTGTGTCATGTGATGAAGGCTGCGGTGACGCAGCCGAAACGCGTCATGCTGATTTTGTGATTGGGAAAATAAAGCAAATTTAAACTGCACTGCTGTGGTCCGTACCTGTGTTGAACTTACCAAGGAAGGTGATAATTCAGGATTGTTTTACTTCATATATATATATATATATATGTATATATATATATATATATATATATATATATATATATATATATATTCACTGAAAAAAACATAGGTTTCAGGGGTGTTATAGTTAGCTGAACATTTCACTCGTACAAAACCATTGAAATTCCTCCGTTATAGATAGTGCTACTAACTATAAATCGCGCGCCCGCAATCCACTGCTGATAACGTCACATATTACATCTACGAGATGATGTAATCAGTGATGTCATCAGTGATGTCATTTGAGATGTCATCAGTGATGTCATCAGTGATGTCACTGCCCATGTCATGAATGATTTAATATGTGACATCATCAGCAGTGGATTGCGGGCGCGCAAGTTATAGTTAGTAGAATTAACTATAACGGAGGAATTTCAATGGTTTTGTATGAGTGAAATGTCCAGCTAACTATAACACCCCTGAAACCTATGTTTTTTTCAGTGAATTTCTAAGGTTTTTTAATTGCTAATTCCTAACTATAACATGCCTGAAACCTATGGTTTTTTCAGTGAATTTCAAAGGTTTTTTAAATGCTAATTTCTAACTATAACATGTCTGAAACCTATGTTTTTTTCAGTGAATTTCAAAGGTTTTTTAAATGCTAATTGCTAACTATAGCATGTCTGAAACCTATGGTTTTTTCAGAGAATTTCAAAAATTTCTTAAATGACAATTTTTAAATGTTATAATAGTCATATTTATTTTTTTGATTCTGATTTTCCACATTTTTTAACTGTTTATTTTTACATATTTTATTTTTTATATTACATTATATATTTTTAATATAAATGGAAACCTTTTTTTTCTTCAAATATTGAAACAGATTTTTTTGTTTTATATATATTTTTTAATATATTTATATTATTTTCTTTGTTACCCAAAACGTACATTTCTCGACCACTGCGCGGAACCTAGCTGCCATTTTAGGATTGTTGTGTAGGATCCGCGTAGGATGTGCGATGGGTGCGTATTTTCCTGCGCGATTGCTATGCGACCGGTACGCGACTCCAGGCGCATAAGCGACACATACGTAATACTTTACGCGACGCTCGCGGGCTTGCATGTGACGTCATATACGTGTTTGACGCGTTAGGGGTCGTGCACCCAGCGCGTGCACACCAGGAGGCCACGCTGTGCGCCGCGCTGGGTGCGCGGCGCTCCTAATTTGCCCGTAAAAAAATTAGCACCTATCACTAATTTCTATTCTCCCCGGGGGACCCCATCCCCCGGGGCCTATATACAATGTTGGGGACCGTTTTGCACACTTCTGTCATTGGGCTACGTGTGGGCTACATCTGGGTGATATTTGTGCTACATTTGGGCTCTTTTGTCTCTGGTGGCCATCTTGGGAGACTTATTTGTTATGAAGTTTCCTAATTTCCTCATTTACCACAGTCTCCTGTGTAGGAAATACTTTCAGTTTTTTACTTTGATTCCATCAAGAAGGCATTCAGATGTGTCACACATTTGCCATCAATTCAGAATGTTTGCGCTCTAGTTGCTTATTAGATCACTGTAGTAAAGCTACTGCTCATCAGGGAAGTCTGCTGCTGGTATTAAAAGTGCATGTTTCAGTTCGCATGTCAGAATTTCTTAATGAAATAGAAGAGGATTTGAGAAGCCACTGAAAATGTGCCCTAATTTTTCTTTCTGCAGCACTAATCATAATTTCTAAGGCAAAATGAACCCCCTCATTTTGTTCCTTTGCAAATTAAATGTTTTAAGAGTTACCACTTTATTCCAATCAAGATGACTTCAGGTGTGCAATACGTTTGTCATAAGTAGGACTGTTAGCGCTCTAGTTGTTCTTAAGAACACTCTGGAACATTCTGTCATTGGGCTATACTTGGGCAACATCTGGGTGATATTTGTGCTTCATTTGGGCTCTTTTGTCTCTGGTGGCCATCTTGGGAGACTTATTTGTTATGACGTTTCCAAATTTCCTCATTTACTGCAGTCTCCTCAGTAGGAAATACTTTCAGTTTTTTACTTTGATTCCATCAAGAAGGCATTCAGATGTGTCACACATTTGCCATAAATTCAGAATGTTAGCACTCTAGTTGCTCATTAGATCACTGTAGTAAAGCTGCTGGTCACCAGGGAAGTCTGCTGCTGGTATTGAAAGTGCATGTTTCAGTCTGCATGTCAGACTTTATTAAATGAAATGGAAGAGGATTTGAGAAGTCACTCACAATGTGCCCTAATTTTTCTTTCTACAGCACTAATCATACTTTCTACGGCAAAATGAACCCCCTCATTGTGTTCCTTTTTAAATTAAATGTTTTAAGAGTTACCACTTTATTCCAATCAAGATGGCTTCAGGTGTGCAATACGTTTGTCATAAGTAAGACTGTTAGCGCTCTAGTTGTTCTTCAGAACACTCTGGGACATTCTGTCATTGGGCTATACTTGGGTTACATCTGGGTGATATTTGTGCTACATTTGGGCTCTTTTGTCTCTAGTGGTCATCTTGGGAGACTTATTTGTTATGAAGTTTTCTAATTTCCTCACTTACTACAGTATCCTCAGTAGGAAATACTGTCAGGTTTTTACTTTGAATCCATCAAGAAGGCATTCAGATGTGTCACACATTTGCCATAAATTCAGAATGTTAGCACTCTAGGTGCTCATTAGATCACTGTAGTAAAGCTACTGCTCACCAGGGAAGTCTGCTGCTGGTATTGAAAGTGCATGTTTCAGTCTGCATGGCAGACTTTTTTAATGAAATAGAAGAGGATTTGAGAAGTTACTACAAATGTGCCCTAATTTTTCTTTCTGCACCACTAATCATACTGTCTATGGCAAAATGAACCCCCTCATTTTGTTCCTTTTTAAATTAAATGTTTTAAGAGTTACCACTTTATTCCAATCAAGATTGCTTCAGGTGTGCAATACGTTTGTCATAAGTAGGACTGTTAGCGCTCTATTTGTTCTGAAGAACACTCTGGGACATTATGTCATTGGGCTATACTTTGGCTATATCTTGGTGATATCCGTGCTACATTTGGGCTCTTTTGTCTCTGGTGGCCATCTTGGGAGACTTATTTGCTATGAAGTTTCCTAATTTCCTCATTTACTACCGTCTCCTCAGTAGGAAATTCTTTCCGTTTTTTACTTTGATTCCATCAAGAAGGTAGTCAGATATGTCACACATTTGCCATGAATTCTGAATGTTAGCACTCTAGTTGCTCATTAGATCACTGTAGTAAAGCTACTGCTCACTAGGGAAGTCTGCTGCTGGTATTAAAAGTGCATGTTTCAGTCTGCATGTCAGAATTTCTTAATGAAATAGAAGAGGATTTGACAAGCCACTGAAAATGTGCCCTAATTTTTCTTTCTACAGCAGTAATCATACTTTCTAAGGCAAAATGAACCCCCTCATTTCGTTCCTTTTTAAATTAAATGTTTTAAGAGTTACCACTTTATTCCAATCAAGATGGCTTCAGGTGTGCAATACGTTTGTCATAAGTAAGACTGTTAGCGCTCTAGTTGTTCTTCAGAACACTCTGGGACATTCTGTCATTGGGCTATACTTGGGTTACATCTGGGTGATATTTGTGCTACATTTGGGCTCTTTTGTCTCTAGTGGTCATCTTGGGAGACTTATTTGTTATGAAGTTTTCTAATTTCCTCACTTACTACAGTATCCTCAGTAGGAAATACTGTCAGGTTTTTACTTTGAATCCATCAAGAGGGCATTCAGATGTGTCGCACATTTGCCATAAATTCAGAATGTTAGCACTCTAGTTGCTCATTAGATCACTGTAGTAAAGCTACTGCTCACCAGGGAAGTCTGCTGGTGGTATTGAAAGTGCATGTTTCAGTCTGCATGTCAGACTTTTTTAATGAAATAGAAGAGGATTTGAGAAGTCACTACAAATGTGCCCTAATTTTTCTTTCTGCACCACTAATCATACTTTCTATGGCAAAATGAACCCCCTCATTTTGTTCCTTTTTAAATTAAATGTTTTAAGAGTTACCACTTTATTCCAATCAAGATTGCTTCAGGTGTGCAATACGTTTGTCATAAGTAGGACTGTTAGCGCTCTATTTGTTCTGAAGAACACTCTGGGACATTATGTCATTGGGCTATACTTTGGCTATATCTTGGTGATATCTGTGCTACATTTGGGCTCTTTTGTCTCTGGTGGCCATCTTGGGAGACTTATTTGCTATGAAGTTTCCTAATTTCCTCATTTACTACCGTCTCCTCAGTAGGAAATTCTTTCCGTTTTTTACTTTGATTCCATCAAGATGGTAGTCAGATATGTCACACATTTGCCATGAATTCTGAATGTTAGCACTCTAGTTGCTCATTAGATCACTGTAGTAAAGCTACTGCTCACTAGGGAAGTCTGCTGCTGGTATTAAAAGTGCATGTTTCAGTCTGCATGTCAGAATTTCTTAATGAAATAGAAGAGGATTTGAGAAGCCACTGAAAATGTGCCCTAATTTTTCTTTCTACAGCAGTAATCATACTTTCTAAGGCAAAATGAACCCCCTCATTTCGTTCCTTTTTAAATTAAATGTTTTAAGAGTTACCACTTTATTCCAATCAAGATGGCTTCAGGTGTGCAATACGTTTGTCATAAGTAAGACTGTTAGCGCTCTAGTTGTTCTTCAGAACACTCTGGGACATTCTGTCATTGGGCTATACTTGGGTTACATCTGGGTGATATTTGTGCTACATTTGGGCTCTTTTGTCTCTAGTGGTCATCTTGGGAGACTTATTTGTTATGAAGTTTTCTAATTTCCTCACTTACTACAGTATCCTCAGTAGGAAATAATGTCAGGTTTTTACTTTGAATCCATCAAGAAGGCATTCAGATGTGTCACACATTTGCCATAAATTCAGAATGTTAGCACTCTAGTTGCTCATTAGATCACTGTAGTAAAGCTACTGCTCACCAGGGAAGTCTGCTGCTGGTATTGAAAGTGCATGTTTCAGTCTGCATGTCAGACTTTTTTAATGAAATAGAAGAGGATTTGAGAAGTCACTACAAATGTGCCCTAATTTTTCTTTCTGCACCACTAATCATACTTTCTATGGCAAAAAGAACCCCCTCATTTTGTTCCTTTTTAAATTAAATGTTTTAAGAGTTACCACTTTATTCCAATCAAGATTGCTTCAGGTGTGCAATACGTTTGTCATAAGTAGGACTGTTAGCGCTCTATTTGTTCTGAAGAACACTCTGGGACATTATGTCATTGGGCTATACTTTGGCTATATCTTGGTGATATCTGTGCTACATTTGGGCTCTTTTGTCTCTGGTGGCCATCTTGGGAGACTTATTTGCTATGAAGTTTCCTAATTTCCTCATTTACTACCGTCTCCTCAGTAGGAAATTCTTTCAGTTTTTTACTTTGATTCCATCAAGAAGGTAGTCAGATATGTCACACATTTGCCATGAATTCTGAATGTTAGCACTCTAGTTGCTCATTAGATCACTGTAGTAAAGCTACTGCTCACTAGGGAAGTCTGCTGCTGGTATTAAAAGTGCATGTTTCAGTCTGCATGTCAGAATTTCTTAATGAAATAGAAGAGGATTTGAGAAGCCACTGAAAATGTGCCCTAATTTTTCTTTCTACAGCAGTAATCATACTTTCTAAGGCAAAATGAACCCCCTCATTTCGTTCCTTTTTAAATTAAATGTTTTAAGAGTTACCACTTTATTCCAATCAAGATGGCTTCAGGTGTGCAATACGTTTGTCATAAGTAAGACTGTTAGCACTCTAGTTGTTCTTCAGAACACTCTGGGACATTCTGTCATTGGGTTATACTTGGGCTACATCTGGGTGATATTTGTGCTAAATTTGGGCTCTTTTGTCTCTGGTGGCCATCTTGGGAGACTTATTTGTTATGAAGTTTCCTAATTTCCTCATTTACTACAGTATCCTCAGTAGGAAATACTGTCAGGTTTTTACTTTGAATCCATCAAGAAGGCATTCAGATGTGTCACACATTTGCCATAAATTCAGAATGTTAGCACTCTAGTTGCTCATTAGATCACTGTAGTAAAACTACTGCTCACCAGGGAAGTCTGCTGCTGGTATTGAAAGTGCATGTTTCAGTCTGCATGTCAGACTTTTTAATGAAATAGAAGAGGATTTGAGAAGTCACTACAAAGGTGGCCTAATTTTTCTTTCTGCAGCACTAATCATACTTTCTATGGCAAAATGAACCCCCTCCTTTTGTTCCTTTTCATATTAAATGTTTTAAGAGTTACCACTTTATTCCAATCAAGATGGCTTCAGGTGTGCAATACGTTTGTCATAAGTAGGACTGTTAGCGCTCTATTTGTTCTTAAGAACACTCTGGGACATTATGTCATTGGGCCATACTTGGGCTACATCTGAGTGATATATGTGCTACATTTGGGATCTTTTGTCTCTGGTGGCCATCTTGGGAGACTTATTTG
Organism: Triturus cristatus; assembly: GCF_964204655.1. Taxonomy (NCBI): domain Eukaryota; kingdom Metazoa; phylum Chordata; class Amphibia; order Caudata; family Salamandridae; genus Triturus; species Triturus cristatus. The sequence continues at coordinate 386,815,953 of NC_140594.1, forward strand.
TGATGAAGTTTCCTAATTTCCTCATTTACTGCAGTCTCCTCAGTAGGAAATACTTTCAGTTTTTTACTTTGATCCCATCAAGAAGGCATTCAGATGTGTCACACATTTGCCATAAATTCAGAATGTTAGCACTCTAGTTGCTCATTAGATCACTGTAGTAAAGCTACTGCTCACCAGGGAAGTCTGCTGCTGGTATTGAAAGTGCATGTTTCAGTCTGCATGTCAGAATTTTTTAATGAAATAGAAGAGGATTTGAGAAGTCACTCAAAATGTGCCCTAATTTTTCTTTCTGCAGCACTAATCATACTTTCTATGGCAAAATGAACCCCCTAATTTTGTTCCTTTTTAAATTATATGTTTTAAGAGTTACCACTTTATTCCACACAAGATGGCTTCAGGTGTGCAATACGTTTGTCAGAAGTAGGACTGTTAGCGCTCTAGTTGTTCTTAAGAACACTCTGGAACATTCTGTCAATGGGCTACACTTGGGCTATATCTTGGTGATATTTGTGCTACATTTGGGCTCTTTTGTCTCTGGTGGCCATCTTGGGAGACTTATTTGCTATGAAGTTTCCTAATTTCCTCATTTACTACAGTCTCCTCAGTAGGAAATTCTTTCAGTTTTTTACTTTGATTCCATCAAGAAGGTATTCAGATATGTCACACATTTGCCATAAATACTGCATGTTAGCCCTCTAGTTGCTCATTAGATCACTGTAGTAAAGCTACTGCTCACTAGGGAAGTCTGCTGCTGTTATTAAAAGTGCATGTTTCAGTCTGCATGTCAGAATTTTTTTATGAAATAGAAGAGGATTTGAGAAGTCATTCAAAATGTGCCCTAAAGTTTCTTTCTGCAGCAATAATCATACTTTCTGTGGCAAAATGAACCCCCTCATTTTGTTCCTTTTTAAATTAAATGTTTTAAGAGTTACCACTTTATTCCAATCAAGATGGCTTCAGGTGTGCAATACGTTTGTCATAAGTAGGACTGTTAGCGCTCTAGTTGTTCTTTAGAACACTCTGGGAAGCTGCAGTAGAACACAAAGGAATCAACTGACAGTCTCTGACCTTGTTGGATGTAAATGTTTTACTGAGAATGTCAGACTTCATTCTCACATGACTGAGAAAGATAATGTGAATTTACAGAAAATATGCTCTCAGTTTAGCTTATAGATCACCTTCCAAACCTCTGTGGGAAAAGCATGAGAAAATAGTTTTCTCTCAAACATGATTCATGAAATCCCAGCAGAAGGCTTTTTCACATGGTAAAATCACCTTAGACCACACCACAATTCCTAAAATGAGTATGGTACCATCAACAAATGATTTATAATGTAACTAAAGTCTTAAAACCTTCTGTTAACTGCAATGCTTTTTAATGAGGTGCTATCATGTATATTGGTCCCAAGATGGCTGCCAACACTTCTTGGATGAAGTGCTGATAGCCAATCAGATCTCAAGATGAGATGTGTGGTTAGGCTCCGCCCAGATATATATGTGATTTTACTTTTGATTTTCTGAGGAACTACTGAACGGATTTACACCGTTTAACCAAAAGGCACAAGTGTGAACCAAGGGCTACCTCTGCCAAATTTGGTGTAATTCCGTTCAGCACTTCGGGCTGTAGCTACGATTAAAGGTTGCTATGGAAAATTGCATGGAGAAAACACATTTTGGAACCCCCCTTTTTTCTTGGCCCCCGCTTGACGAATGACCCCGAGACTTTCAGGATAGGAGCGGACCGGAGCGCCCCACCACTTTTGAAAATTTCGCGAAGATTCATCAACCTGCGCCAAAGTTATTCCAAATAGAATGTTGCAGATTTCCTATGGATAATAGGTCCTAACTATAACTACCTACTGGCGACAGTCAGTAGGTAATATATATATTATATATATGGATATATATATATATTATATATTCACTTAAAAAACCATAGGTTTCACACATGTTATAGTTAGCTGTACATTTCACTCGTAAAAAACCAATGAAATTCCACGTTATAGTTAGATCAGGTAACTATAACTTGCGCGCCCACAATAAACTGCTGATGACGTCACATATTACATCACTCATGACATGGTCAGTGACATCACTCATGACATCAATGATGACATCTGAAATTACACATTGTGGATTGCGGTCGCGCAAGTTATAGTTACCTGATCTAACTATAACGTGGAATTTCATTGGTTTTTTACGAGTGAAATGTACAGCTAACTATAACATGTGTGAAACCTATGGTTTTTTAAGTGAATTTGCAAGGTTTTGTAAATGATAATTCCTAACTATAACGTGTGTGAAACCTATGGTTTTTTCAGTGAATTTGTACGGTTTTTTAAATGCTAAGTTATGTATTTATTTTTTATTTTTTTTCTGGTTTTTCACTGTGCGCACACCCTGCCGCTCTTCGCGCACCGAGCGCCCACGTTGCGCAGTCCATGCCGTGCGCGCCTCCCCTTTTTTTACACAGTAACATTTGTTTTTTTCTCCCTTGTGGGTCCTTTAATTTATTTAATAAATGTGATTGTTACTTCTTTATTTATTTTTTTATTTTTTTTCCCGTGCGTGTACGGTAAGCTTACCGTACGCGCACTCCGCGATTTTAAAAAAAAATTATTAAATGTATTTTTCGTACTTTTGGGTCCTTCTTGGACCCCCTGACAAACACTAGGGGGTCTGCAACTCTCTTCGTTGCCCCCTTTTCACGTTCCCCACCTTTGTTTGTCAGTGCGAGAGACAGAAAATGGCGGCCGACACTTCCTGATTTCGACCGATTCGAATGTTTACAGTCATGTAACCACCAATCAGAATTGAGCTCGCGCACGGCACCGTACGCATACGGTAAGCTTACGGTAAGCGCACGGAGCGCGCTTACAGATATATATATTGATTTAAATGCTATTTTCTCAGGACCTACTGAACAGATTTACACCAGACCTACAAAAGGCACATCCTTGACCTGAGGACTACCTCTCTGCCAAATTTCAAGTAATTCTGTTCAGCCGTTCGGGCTGTAGCTCGGACTAAAGGTCCTATGGGAAAATGCATGAGGAAAACGCGTTTTGGGACCCACTTTTTTTCTCAGCCCCCGCTTGACGAATCCCCCCGAGACTTTCAGGGTAGGAGCGGAGCGTAGCGCCCCATTAGTTTTGAAAATTTCGCGAGGATTCGTCGACCGGCGCCAAAGTTATTCCAAATAGAATGTTGCGGATTTCCTATGGAAACACGGTCCTAACTATAACTATCTACTGGCGACCGCCAGTAGATAATATATGTATGTATGCATATATATATGTGTGTGTATATATATATATACATAAATATATATATATATATATATATATATATATATATATATATATATATATATATATATTGATTTCGAAACACATCCTCAGAAACTCCCGGGACACTTACACCGCGGTGCCATCACAGGGTCCAAGGCTCCCTGTATTGAATAGTGATCCACAATGCATCAAAGCATTCGATGCACTCCATCCCAAAGAGAGAGTCCAAACAAAGTCACGGGCTTGAAATTGATTTATTCGGCAAAAACGAGCCACATACCCAACGCGTTTCGGCGTGACCGCCTTGATCACGGGTAAATTGTCACTCGCTAACAAACAAATATTTAAACTATAACTGAACGTAACATAAGAAACATGGAAACAGGACAAATTCATGTAAGTCCAAACATATCGTTCCCAAAACGTCAGCCATCTTGGAATGGTGCAATTATACAGATCATACATATAAGAACAGTAAGTTCCGAAGTATCCCACATTAATTCAAGAATATTGTGTATAATCACATTCACTTACAATGATTGACTGATTAAAATTTGTAATTTATAAACCAAATTTTTTAAACCAAATTTTTTTATCCAAAATTTCTTGGTGCCATTAGACATATAGTATCTCCATCGAAGTATGTGTTTCAGCACTAGTCGAGCGTCAAACATTATTTGCACTCTGATGATTCTCAGACACATTGTCAATACTATCCGTCTAAGAATATTCAAATGTATGACAAAACTTTATTAACAACGGTCTACGTACAAGAGACATTAATCTTGGGGAAATGTCTATATCTGACTAAATATCCAGATAACGATAATAATGGTAGTAGACCCGACAGATAGTAGAATTGTAGTAACTTTATTATAACAGAAAGCGTCACCGTGTTAAACATTGCTCAGTGATATTGCGGTGAACACTAAGTCGTATTTTCTTATTTATATCCCTAATGTGTGATCTAGATAAAACCACCAATATGGATATTGTGGAATCACAAATTCAAACCCAAGTGGGTATTCACTCATTACTTGCGCATATATTTCTTTGAGACAGAAAATTGCATTATAAGACCCCAGTGGGTATAAACATATCTCATGAACACAATGCCTGTTCAAGTAGAAAGACAGACAATATTGTTGTCATCACTGTCTTGAAACCATAATTACTCCCAAGTGGGTATTAATTTGACGTGTGCACAAATTGATGCTCGTTGCAAAGATTACGATTAAGTTGAGTATACACTTATCTCATCAACAAATTATCCAATCAAAATAGAGAATGTGAACGACAGAACACTAATTATTACTAATCTCTGAGAATCAGCAAGTTTTCACTTGTCAGCACCATCTGTAAAGGTAAACAAATATGATTGGGTTACAAATATGTCATCAACAAATAAAGGGTGTATATTGGAGAGTCATGTGGTGGCGTTTCTGCGCAGCAGCATTTACCTCTGAGGAAGGGCGGAGCCCGAAACATGTCAGGTCGCTGCAGGCATGGGGCACGCCTGCGACCTTCCCTGACCCTATGGACGCCGATTGGGAGTGCACCTCGCTCTTGTGGGGCAACCTGTGAACCTTTATGTAATTACGGCCGGCCCGGCCGTGGGGTGCACCGCCGCAAATCAAGCGGCTCCGCAGCTGTTCTGTTGGATAGCGCGGCGGAACAAACTGGCGAGAAGCTGAATGGGGGAAGGTGTTGGCGGTGTGCCCACGATGAATGAACTTTATTTTGCTCAGGAATTCTGCCAGCTCACTTGGGCGTTATTTGGACTTCCAATCCCAGAATTCTTTGCATAGATACTCACCTGAGTTTGATGCATAAATAAAGGGTGTATATTGGAGAGTCATGTGGTGGCGTTTCTGCGCAGCAGCATTTACCTCTGAGGAAGGGCGGAGCCCGAAACATGTCAGGTCGCTGCAGGCATGGGGCACGCCTGCGACCTTCCCTGACCCTATGGACGCCGATTGGGAGTGCACCTCGCTCTTGTGGGGCAACCTGTGAACCTTTATGTAATTACGGCCGGCCCGGCCGTGGGGTGCACCGCGGCAAATCAAGCGGCTCCGCAGCTATTCTGTTGGATAGCGCGGCGGAACAAACTGGCGAGAGGCTGAATGGGGGAAGGTGTTGGCGGTGTGCCCACGATGAATGAACTTTATTTTGCTCAGGAATTCTGCCAGCTCACTTGGGCGTTATTTGGACTTCCAATCCCAGAATTCTTTGCATAGATACTCACCTGAGTTTGATGCATAAATAAAGGGTGTATATTGGAGAGTCATGTGGTGGCGTTTCTGCGCAGCAGCATTTACCTCTGAGGAAGGGCGGAGCCCGAAACATGTCAGGTCGCTGCAGGCATGGGGCACGCCTGCGACCTTCCCTGACCCTATGGACGCCGATTGGGAGTGCACCTCGCTCTTGTGGGGCAACCTGTGAACCTTTATGTAATTACGGCCGGCCCGGCGGTGGGGTGCACGGCCGCAAATCAAGCGGCTCCGCAGCTGTTCTGTTGGATAGCGCGGCGGAACAAACTGGCGAGAGGCTGAATGGGGGAAGGTGTTGGCGGTGTGCCCACGATGAATGAACTTTATTTTGCTCAGGAATTCTGCCCGCTCACTTGGGCGTTATTTGGACTTCCAATCCCAGAATTCTTTGCATAGATACTCACCTGAGTTTGATGCATAAATAAAGGGTGTATATTGGAGAGTCATGTGGTGGCGTTTCTGCGCAGCAGCATTTACCTCTGAGGAAGGGCGGAGCCCGAAACATGTCAGGTCGCTGCAGGCATGGGGCACGCCTGCGACCTTCCCTGACCCTATGGACGCCGATTGGGAGTGCACCTCGCTCTTGTGGGGCAACCTGTGAACCTTTATATATATATATATATATATATACACATATATATATATATATATATATATATATATATATATATATATATATATATATATATATATTGCGTATCCTAATTGCCGGTGGTGAAGGAAGAGGTGATACCACACACGCCTCTTTTAAAACTACAAAACACCCTTCTCCCCTTCAGAGAAAAGCCTGCACTCAAATCCTTTAGGTACTTCCAGTTTATTGATAGACAGCACTTCCAACTTAGGAACGTGTTTCCGCTGTTCCCACAGCCTTTGTCAACCTAAAAGTGCGCCATTTTACTTCATATTTAAACCATCCAAAAGGTGATGCCAATTATGTAAACATAAACAAGTTACTTATTTTATGGTTTATTTTTTACATTTTGTCTTGTTTCAATTTTACAGTCACTTGTAATTAAAAATAGAATAAAAAATTGTCTGCGCTGTGAAATGTTCTCGCAGTATATATACTCTCGGTGAGAAAATTGTTTCAGCCAATTTCATCGTAACATGAGCGTTGCTACTTTATTCTTTAAATAACTTTCTTATTGTCACAGTCTGTTCAGACCTTCACAAATAGCTGTTTTTGAAAGTTAGTAGCATTTTTGTGTTGTCGCTTTGATTCTGTATACGTTTTCAAGATCTCACCCTGTCTCCATTAGGTATTTCGACCGCTGTCAGCCACCTTTCTATTTTTAAAGCATTTGTGATGAATCACTAACACCAGCGCTTCTTGTACATGCTTCTTACAATTAATCCATCCACTATGGAGTAATGGTTTTAACGCAAACCATTAGATCGAAAGTCTTTATGACTTGCAGTAGGGGGCACACTGGACTTAGAAATAGTATTATTTACTATTCTTACTCCAGTTTGTGCAACAGCAGGGAAGGTGTTGGATTGTAATTCCAACACCAGCGCGCCCCCTACAGCAAGTCGTTGAAACAACTTGCGATGTAATTGTTCACGTTGAAACAACGTGGTCGCTGTAACGACCGCGTTGTAATGGAATGCGTTACAGCGCATTCATAGTAAACGATGTCTCCGTCCCTGTACGATGGCCAAGGGGAAGAGGAGGATCCCTTCAGTGCACTCCCATGAGACGATGAGTTTTATGTTGTGGTGGACTCATCTGTACAGATGGCAGTGGCAGAGGCGATGTCTCCCATTGAGGATCGCCTTTTGCGTCAGATTGTGCAGGCTTGCGATAGGCTGGCTGGTTCCATCCCGGCAGCCCTGCCAACACTGACTTCTGTTTCCTCCCTCCCCGATTTTCAACCACCCCCAGCAAAGTGCCCCTGATTTAGATGCTTTTGCCCAGCTTGAGCAGGCATTCCTGGCCTGCACCTTTCTCCCAGTGCCCCCCTCTGATCCTGCGGAGGGGAACTAAGTGAACGCGGATGGTAATAATGGGGACACGGATGGTGACGTTGGCCCCTCCCGTCCCTGGCGCCGCTCTTCGCAACCCCTCACCAATTCCCCTCAGAATGACCAGGGCCTATGTGGGGGCATGCTGGACCCTGATGAGATCCGTTACTGAGGTCTTGCACAGTATGTGGTGAGCCACATTCGGAAGCCTCTGGGGAGAGAGGCTCGCAATTGCCTCCGGGCGGAGTGTCCCCACCCTTCTTTAGAGGGCAAGGTAGCCCTCACACCTGATATTAACCCACAAATGGCTTCCTTTTTACAGAAGTTCATCAGGTACCCTAGGAAAGGAATTGATAGATCCTGGCGTGCTGGCCAGGACAAGCTGCTGGACACTCTGGGGCCCCTTAAGAACATATTAGACATGGTGGAGGAAGCAAAGATGTAAATGAGGTTAGGACACGCACTACCAAGTTGTGCAGTTTGTACGTTTGTGGTGTGCCTCTGGGTTTCACTCCCTGGTCACGGAGGGTGTATGAAATCACAACAGATAGCATCTCCTAATTAGGGGACGTCCCCCTGAGCACAACGTGAAACACGGGATTGGGTTAAAGCATTAAAAAGTACCAAGTGCACAGTCTTTGATCCTTAGTAGAACCAACATATGTTGTGTTTACTGAATGTTTTGATTTTATATTGCATCTGTTTGTCTTACTGGGAAATGCAGCTTGCTACTCTATACAGCATGTCCACTGGCGAAGGTCTGTAATGGACCGAAATGCAATGGGAAAGAATATATTTACTTAAGTCCTTGATGGATTTTGTTAGAATCGTGTCTGGAACATTGTTCTGATATGATAATATAATATCGAAACATTCATTAAACACAACATATGTTGGTTCTACTAAGGATCAAAAACTGTGTACTTGGTACTCTTTAATGCTTTAATCCAATCGCGGGTTTCACGCTGTGCCCAGGGGGACTTCCCCTAATTAGGAGATGCTATCTGTTGTGGAGGAAGCGAAGACCTCAGGCTCCTTCATATCCCAGACACCCTGTCTTCTTGGGCGCAGCGTGCCGTGGTCTTCTTATGCAAAGCAAATTGCGCCTTGTCCACTGAGCGGCGTAGGTCCCTTCTGCGCAAGGTGCACCCCAAGCTTGGGGACCTTGCAGACTCAGCAGCAGGCCAAGTGGCGCAGGGTGGGCTTTTTGGAACCATTTATCAAAGAGTTATGGAAGTTTGTAAATACCTTTACCTCCCTAGATAAAGCCCAAATTTCTATCAAGGAGGTATTTCACTCACAGGTTTTCCGGGGGACCGGTCGAGGAAGGGGCTGCTCGACCTGCCACACTAACCAATACACTCCCAGAGGACAAGGCTCCCACCAAGGCCAATACCAAGACTAGGCGAGATTTAGGAATTTCTATCCCACCAGAGGACGACGCGGCAAGCAAAGAGGGGTAAGAGGCGCCGGCGCCTCCAACAATTCCGGTGAGTGTCCTACCTTCTTCCCTTTTAAGGGTAGGGGGCCGTCTGGCGAATTCTTTCCAGGCTTGGATTTCCATCATGGGGTAAGCCTGGTTTGTCCAGACAATTTGGGGTTTCCGGATAGAGTTTTATGGAACTCCCTTCCAATCCATGGCCCCTGGGCCCATCTGCTTCTCTGCGGCGGACCCCGCACTGGTAACCCAGGAAGTACAAGTCCTTCTCTGCAAGGGGGCAATTGCCGGGACTCTTCCCCATCCCAAGGGGTTCATCAGCAACCTTTTCTTAGTGGACAAGGTGGGCGGCGGTCAACGTCCAGTCATAAATCCTTGCGAATTCAACAAGTGGTTGGTCTACCGCCACTTCATCTTCTCCGGGATATTCTGAGGCCACATGATTGGATGGCGCGCCTGGACCTCAAGGACGCCTACCTCTTGATTCCTTTTTTCCCTTCTCCAGTTTTCATGAGAGGGCAGGACCTACGAGTTCACCACTTTCCCCTTCGGCCTGTCGTCAGCCCCATGGTGTTTCCATCAAGGTCCTCCAGCCGGTGGTGGAGCATCTGTAGGCTCAAGGGATGAGACCCATCATCTACCTCGACGACATCCTGATAATGGCCTAGTGCCCTGAGCCACTCTCACTACAACTGCAGGCAGCAATCAACCTCCTGCAGGGCTTGGGTTTCATAATCAACAAGGCCAAGTCCTCTCTGGTGCCCTCCCAAAAGGTGATTTTTCTTGGTTTCTCGATCGACTCCATCGAGTCTATGCTCAGTCTCCCTTCCAGGAAGGTAATGAAAATTCGTCACAAGCTCCGGTGGGCACTCGTGAAACCGCACATCTCCCTTAGACAGGTTGCCCACATTGTGGGACTCCTGTCCTCATCGATTCAGGCCATCTTCCCAGGCCCCTTGCACTACCGCGCCCTCCAATTCCTGAAGGCCTCCCAGCTTCAGAAAGGGCTGGCGTACTACCAAAGGGTGTCGTTGATGGCAGAAGCCAAAGAGGAACTCAGTTGGTGGCTCGCCAACATGGAGGCTTGGAACGGCCGAGCCATCTTCAGTTCCGCACCAGATTTTGTCATAGAGTCCGATGCCAGCAGACTCGGCTGGGAAGCAAGGTGTGGCGATTTTTACCACAGGAGGTGTGTGGTCTCCTCTAGAACAACAGATACATATCAATTGCTTAGAGCTCCTGGCGGGCTCCTTCGTAAATCAATGCTGGACCAAGGACTCGATCCAGTCATGTGTCCTCCTCAAGATGAACAATGTGTCAGCGGTACGCTACATCAACCACCTGGGAGGCACGCGCTCTAAAGCCCTCTCCGATCTCACTGCTAACTCTTGGCAGTATTGCCTGGATCCCCAGATCTCGGTCACGGCTGAGTATCCGCCCGGTCAGGACACTCAAGCAGCAAACTTCCAATCACGCCACTTCCACGATGTGAGCTGGTTGAATCTGTATGCGGGAGTGCTTGCGGACCTCCAGGCCAAATGTAGTCCCTTTTCCGTGGACCATCAACTACCCAGGTTCTTCAGCTGCAGACCAGATCCGCTGGCGGAGAACACAGACGCATTCCTTCTCAACTGGAATGAGGAGAGGGGCTATGCCTTTCCCCCGTTCGCGATGATCACCAGAGCTATGGCCCAGGTTCGATGACAGACATACTAATGATCACGCCGAGCTGGAGATCGCAATGCTGGTTTCCAGTTTTACTGGAGCTTTCCTGGGATTCTCCAATCGCTCTCCCCCGATTTCCAGCTCTTCCTCTCAATCCGGATCAACAGCCTCATCCGCTCATTGTGCAGGGGTCTCTAGCTCCCATGGCATGGCGGATTACAGGGGACGATGGTCGATCCCCGGCCTTTCGGGAGTTGTAGAGAAGTTCATGTTCATGGCCTGGGCAGACAGTACGGTTAAAGGATACAAATCTGCCTGGAGAAGGTGGTCTTGTTGGTGTCAGCGACGGGATCTCGATCCAATGGCAGCTGATGTGATCCACGTTTTGAATTGTTTGGCCTCCCTAGCAGAGAAGGGCTTGGCCTACAGATCCATCAATACCTTCAGATCCACCATTTCAGTGGGACACTCCGTGGTAGATGGATGCCTATTGGAGGAGCATCCTTATGTATGTCGTCTCCTGCGGGAAATAAGGCTTTCTCTACCCCCGGAACCTTGGTATTCGGCCCTCTGGGATGTTAATCAGGTGCTCAACCATTTCCTCTCTTGGCAACCCAATAGATTCCTCTCCAGGAAGGAACTGTCGGTAAAATTGGCCATGCTCCTTTGCCTGATCTCTTGTAGGTGGGTATCAGATGTGAGAGCCCTGGACATCTCTGACAGGATCTTCTCTCCCTCTGAGGATACTTTCACCATCCGTAGACGGACCAAATGTGGAACGAAGTCTATCTCGTACCTGGCCTTTGCAGATTCCCCCAAGTTATGTGTGGTGTCTTGTCTCAAGGCATATGAGGAGATGTCTGCGGAATTCCGCCCTCTGGGCGAACAGCAACTCCTCATTGCATTGAGGAAGCCTCACAGGGCTGTCTCCTACCCCACGATTGCTCAATGGGTGCGATGGGTTATGCAAGAAGCGGGCACTGACCTACGTAGATTTGGCGCTCACTCGACCAGAGGAGCAATGGCTTCGAAGGTTTTTACCCTGGGGAGCCTGGAGGATATCCTTAACACTGCGACTGGTCTTCGGACTCTATGTTTAAACAATTTTATTTCAAACCGGTTCTGCAGATGGCCCACTTGGTGGTAAGTAAGCTTTAAACTAGCACAATCCTCGCCTCAGGCTCTGACATAGAGTGAAAAATTCCCAAACTATCGTAAGGGAACGTTTCAATTCTATTAAGGACTCAGAGGCGAGGATTATTCCACCCAGGATTCAACTATACATCAAACCTCCTCACCCTTGTTATGCAGTAAGTAAGATCTTGTATAGTCTGCTAAACTGCATTCTGTTGTATTGGTGTTGTTACCTGAAGGTACATGCTTGCATACTTTCCCTTGCAGGAATAATCCTTAGCCACGGTCGTGTTTTAAAGTTTGTGTCTCGTTGCAGGAATGGACGCAGTCAAACAGGACTCATGAACTATCATTTGAGGCTGATCTCACAAGTCGAAAGAGGAGGAAGGGCCAGTGACAAGGGACTATGATCTGGCTGGTATCACCTGATTGGTGGAGAACAAACAGACAGTCTATATTCTGAACTCTATTGTTGTTTGTGATATTCCCAAGGTTTCATGGGAATGATGGTTCTTTTGTGTTTACTTTGCTGTCAAGAAAGTGAAGAAAGTAAAGCATAAGCCTCACCTCTGAGTCCTTAATAGAATTGAAACTTTCCGTTACAATAGTTAGGAATTTTTTTATTGCTGTGTAGGAAAACTAGACCATAACTGGATGCCTTCATATGAGATTCACAACAATTTGGAAATATATCCAATTCCATCAGAACTAAGCCAACTAAATTTATATGAAAACATTCTAATTCAAACTATACACCTTTCCAAACTATTGTTAGATTGCACCCAAAATCTGGAACATTCAATCCACGTGAATTAGTACGAGCACTCAAAGGAGAAGTTGCTTTTCTTCTATTAGATGTCATGAAAAAGATAAACACTTTTGGGATCCAAAGCAAAATTGAGGAACCTTTAGTGGTTTTAGTTAATGGAGTACATTCAAAGGACAAATAAATTGGCAACAACTAATAAGCATGGACAAAGTTCAGAAAGCTATAGCTTAAAAGTTTAAAAGCAACATACAGTACAAAGAATTGGACAATATGATGAGCAATCTGTCCAATATTCAGCATCAGAGTACTGAGCTACCAGATTATATTCAGAAGATCCATATTTTCGTCAAGACATTCCTTAAATTTTCACACTCCTGTATGAAAGTGAACTATCCGTCACTCCTTATGCTGTTGCACGATATGCACACTGGAATGGGTTTAACAATATAACAGCCCAGCATTTTATTGAAAAAGTGCACAGCAAGGATGAGAATCTATAATATAACTTGATCAACATTATGGCATGTCAGCGAGGAACTAGTGAATATTAGTTTAGAAGACATGGAGAACTGAAATGTATGCTGAGACCACCAACATGGTTTATTACTTTAAGCTGTGCAGAATATACATGGGAAGACTTGTATCAATTTCTACTTGAGTCAAATTCTAACATTTAAGATATTGACACAAAAGCTCCTGCAGAATTATGTTCCATGGATCCTGCTAATGTTTGTTGATATTTCAACCACAAAATTCACACAATGCTTCTATAGTTAACCAACAAAAGGAAAACTTCTGTAGGAGAGGTACTTGATTTCTTTTGGGGAAAAGAGTATCAAGCAAGAGGAGCAATGAAAGAGCACAATAAGAAACTCTTTGATCAAGAGTTGCGATATCAATCTCATCAGTGTCGTAAATAATGGCTAAGGAAATATCGGAACAAATCAAAATGTTACTCTAAATGTCGGTTTGGATTTCCCAGACCAATTTTAGAAAAAGGAAGAATCAACAATTTTATGTCATATGTAAGACATGAGGTTATATGGAAATCACCAAAGAATACTTACAATCTAAGGATATCTCAAGGATCAGAACACATCAATGACTACAACTCTTTAATTCTACAATGTGGGAAGCTAACATGGAGATACAATTTGTTGCAGATGACTCTACAGCAGTTGCCCGTTATAGTACTACCTACATTACAAAACGTGAAAAGACAGATATGAAGGTAGTATGAGAAGAAATATCTGCAGACCAATCTTTAAATAAGCAGCTGTATCAATTTAACCTTAAAATGTTAACTCACTGAGAGGTCAGCAGCTATGAAGCATGTGACTATTTGAGTTCGTCAAGCTTATACAGTAAATTCCAGGCAATTATGTGGCTTAGCTTAGGATTGTCATCAGTATGTCAAAGAGTTCTCAAAAGCCTAGCTGAAATTGAGCACCTTGCACATTTTGATCCAACTAACAAAGACATGTTAAAAACCAATATGTTGGACATATATTACTCAAACCGAAGTCCTTTCTTATACAACCTATCGCTATATGAAGTAGTTCACTTCTACACATATCGAAATAATGTAGCTGAAGATATCAACGCTGGCAAATTTTGAGTTCAAGGAACCAATGGATGTTTAATCTACCAATAAAAACCTACTCTTATCAATCACCGTAAAACTGAGTTCATACACAGCAGAAGAAAAGAATTCTACAATTTATCACTTCTTTTTTTTTCAAAACTCTTTTTTTTTTTTTTTTTTTAAACCGTTTATTACAATCTCAAATAGTTACAAGTATGGGCCTACAACCTTCTGGCCGGCCGCTAGAGTAGCAGTAGCATATGACATACATACAGAAAAATCTCTTGGCGGTGCGAGAAGAGTAAATCAGGAGATATCAGTAGTGCAGGCCACATAACTCCGAACCAACAATACGGTTTCCTTTTGTCAAAACACAACAACACAAAAACAACCACACCCGCAAGGCAACCCGCAATCCCAAGTGACAGCACGCGCTCCTTAAGTGGGGGACCCCAACCAATCGCCAAACTCTGAAGAGGGGAATGAGAACAGATCAGGGACTGGGGAACCACGTGCCCATGGCTGGGGGAGGGGGTCGGCTAGGGGGACGGAGCTGGTGAAGCAGCCGGCAGCAGCGGCGGCTCGCAAATACCCCCGCGATAGGCGTTCCAGGGGCCCCAGATTTTCACCCACGCCCCAGGCTTACCCCTCGCAACATACACCACCTTTTCACGAAACATACACCAATCCATGTGTTCTTTCCAGGCCGACACCGCCGGAGGCTTCTGGGATCCCCACAATTGAGCAATGTCACGCTTAGCGATCATGTATCCCAGAGTCACCCACCGCGTCTGCGGAACCGAGTAGTCAGTTGGCTCCCACACATTCAGCAAGCATCTCCTCGCTTCAGGCAACAGCACGACACGCGTAACCACTCGCAGGACCTCATGCACACCACGCCAGAATCGCTCCACCTTTGGGCATTCCCAGAGAATATGCAAGAAAGTTGCCAAAGCACCACAGCCACGCTTACACAGTCCATCCTCAGCTAAGCCCATACGTAGTAGCCTTGGCCCCGTCACATAAACCCGGTGGAGGATCTTAAGCTGGACGAAGCGAAGGCGAGCCGGGATGGCCACCTCCTTCGGAGAAGCCACCGCGGACATCCAGTCCTCGTCGTCCAACTCCAGCCCATCGGCAACCCAGGCCTCGCGGAGGCCAGTCAGCAGGCCCGATCGGTCGTTAATCAGTTTTTTGTATATGAGGGAGATCGTGCTGTCTGGGACATGGCCATCCAGCACTCTGTCCTCCAGGGGGGAAGACTCCGGAATGGACGCGACATCCGGGAAGACGGAGCCCAGCGCGTGGCGGACTTGTAAGTACCGGAAGTACTCACTGCCTTGCAACTGAAACTCCGTCTGCAGCATCTCGAAAGTTTTGAATCCCCCCCTCGTCCAGAGATCTCCCACTGTGCTGATGCCGATCGTGTCCCATTTCTCGAAGCCCTTCGAGGTCCACAAGGAGCCCAACCTCGCCGATGCATATAGCGGTGACGCCCGGGTCAAACGGTCCTTCCACCCCATAGCTGCGTTAGCCGCGTGCCACACACGCACCATGACATGCGTCGGTCCCGTCAGGCGAGGGTCCGGCGCGCCAGAGTAAAGCGCCCGATTGTAGTCGCCACCGGGCAGGAGCATCTTGTCCATTTCAAATGCCGGGTTCAGGGCGGGCCCGTAAAGGCCATGATTAATCGCAGCTAGCTGGGAGGCCCAGTAATACCGTTTAATATCCGGGAGGGCAACCCCCCCATCGTACCACGGGAGCGTCAATTTAGCCAAGGCGATACGTGGCCTCCCGTCCCAGAACAGGCGACGCTGCAAACTCTCCACCTCTCGGAAGTAGCGCGCCGGAACCAAATCCATAGTGTTCTGGAGAGCGTACAGAAAGCGCGGCAACGACATCATTTTAAACAAGGCCGCCCGGCCAAGCGGCGAAAGCGGCAGACGCCGCCAATGCACCACGTCCTCCTTCAAGCGCTGGAGGGGGGGCAGCAAATTCCGCTCGTAGCGGGCCTCCGGGTCCAGAGTAATATATATACCCAGGTACCGAAACCCCTGGGAGGCGATCTGGATCGGACAGTCCCGTGGTAGGACCGGAGCCTCCCCGGCAAGCACATATACACAGGATTTCGCCCAGTTGATGACGAGGCCTGAGTTGCGACCGAATGAGCGCAAAACATCAACTAGGACGATCAGTGATTTACGCGGGGAGGCAAGATATAGAAGGATATCATCAGCGTAGAGGGACACACGGTCCTCATGCTCGGGGGTCCAACGGAGACCACGGATGGAAGGGTGCCACCGCAGCCACTCCGCCAGGGGCTCCAGGGCCAGTGCAAACAGGAGAGGCGACAGGGGGCAGCCCTGTCGCGTACCCCGTCCCAGTGCGAATGGGGCCGAAACTCGTCCATTCACCACCACCTGCGCCAATGGGCCGGAATACAACAATTTGACCCAGCTGATGAAGCCCGGTCCGAAGCCAAACTTCGCCAGCATCGCCCAAATGTATGGCCACTCAAGCGTATCAAACGCCATGGTGGCATCCAAGGACGCCAAGATGGCCGGTTCCCGCACGAACGGAACACGCGCGAGCACCCCGTGCAAGCGTCGCAGATTAAGGGCCGTGTTACGATGGGGTATGAAGCCGGACTGGTCTTGGTGGACCAAGTCGCCCACCACGCCGACCAGCCGGTTGGCCAGCACCTTGGCGAGGATTTTGGGCTCCGCATTCAAGAGCGAGATAGGCCTATAGGATGTGACCCGCTCACGGGGCCTCCCCTCCTTGTGGATCACCACGATCGTGGCCAGACGCTGGTCCGGCGGAAGGGAACCCCGCGAGCAGGCCGCCAGGAACATCGCGCGCAGGTGGGGCGCCAGCACATCCGGTCGCAGCTTGTACAACTCGATAGGAATGCCATTGGGGCCCATGGCCTTGCCAGATGCGACCGAGCGGATAGCAAGGGCAATTTCGTCCGAGGTGGGAGGAGCGTCCAGCGAATCCCTGTCCTCCACCGAAAGGGAGGGCAGCGCGATGTCCCGAAGCAGGGCATGGGAATCCTCCTCCGAGCAGGGAGAAACCGGGGAATATACCTCGCGGAAATAATCCGCGAAGCAGGAGACAATGGCGTCCGGCTCGGTGACACATACACCATCCATCCTCTCGATCAACGGAACCACACGACTCGCTCTCTCCTTTTTATCCAACCACGCTATCAATTTACCAGCCTTATCACCCATATCATACAGTCGCCCCTGTTGCTCTCTACTGAGGCCCCTGGCCGCCTCCGTGACGAGGGCCCTATAGGCCGCCTGCTTGAGGTGTAGAACATGCAATGTGGCATCCGTCACCCCGCTCCCCAGTTCACCCTCTAGTTCAGTAATTTCGGCCTCCACCCGGGTTACCTCCTCCCGCTCGCGCCTCCGGGCATGGGAGATAAAGGAGAGGGCCTCCCCCCTAAGAACTACCTTAAAAGCCTCCCAAAGGGAGATGGCAGAAGGGACAGACCCCACATTCTCCTCAAAGTACCGCTGCAAGGATTTGATCAATTCGGCTCGAATAGTGGGGTCGCGCAGGTACCAGGCATTAATCGGGGCCACCCTGCCCTCCCCCCTCGGGAAGACATCCAGATGCAGCAGTAGTGGGGAGTGATCTGAAA
The DNA here is from genome assembly GCF_964204655.1 of Triturus cristatus. Taxonomy (NCBI): domain Eukaryota; kingdom Metazoa; phylum Chordata; class Amphibia; order Caudata; family Salamandridae; genus Triturus; species Triturus cristatus. The sequence goes on from NC_140594.1 coordinate 386,833,727, forward strand.
TACCCCGCGCCAAATGGCGCACCTCTCCCACCCTCCCAGCAGAGGCCGCAGGAACAAGGATATAATCAAGCCGCGAGAGGCTACCATGGGCGCCCGAGTGGAAGGTGTATTGCAGCTGAGCGGGATGCTTTAGTCGCCAGCAATCCACCAATCCTAGTGTATCTAAGAGGCCGGACAGCCACGCCTGTGCCCGGGGGAGGTCCCTGGGGGGATGACGATCCATAGACCCTGAAGCCACCGCATTGAAGTCCCCCCCAACTACCAGAAGCCCATCCGGGAGGTCAAGGAGGAGGCGCCCCAGGTCCGCAAACGTGGTAGATTGCAACCCCGGCGGAACGTACACTGATACAAAAACGACCACTCTGCCCTCCATTCTACCCACCAAGACAGTGTAACGTCCCCTCTCATCATGGCGCACCTCATCAATCTCCAATGGGAGCGAGTTCTTAATCATGATGCCCACCCCCCGCGAGCCCGAGGTGAAGCCCGAATGGGCCACCAAGCGATAGCCTCTCCGATTCATGGCATGAAAGGAATTACCTATAAGGTGTGTCTCCTGCAGGAAGATCACATCTGGTGAAATTCGTTTCAGATACTGCAGGACCACACCACGCTTAATCCTATCCCCCAGTCCGTTAACGTTCCATGATAACACAGTCAGGTCCCTACCCCCCATCATACATGGAAGCCATCAATCGTCCCCCAAAGAGCATCTCAAAAACAACAATACAGTAAAGGGTTCGCCTTGCGGTGCAAACAAACAACACTCCACCCCCACCCACCCGTCCCAACAGAACTCCCCCCTCCCTGCACCCCTGCATGAGCCCAGACAGCCCCCCCAAAGTGCAGTGTGCCTGTCGCCCCATAGATGAAAAACTAACTAGTCCCCCAGAGGAGGAGGGAAAGCCCCCAACGGACCCCGTACGACCTCCATAGGAGGGGAACATACACGATCAGTGAATGGTAACCAAAATGTTGTCCAGAGCAAGGCCTACTTTTCACCCCTCAGTTCTGATCCGGTGCGCCCTCCCCGCCAACCGCACCCCCCCCACCCCCCCGGCCCCGATCCCCAGGCAGAGTATCCAACCAGTCCCCAGCCGCCTCGGGACGGTCAAAAAAATGCGTGCGACCATCCACCTCTACCCTCAGCTTAGCTGGAAAAAGCATTGAGTACTTAAGGTTCATGTCCCGTAGGCGACGTTTAACTCCGAGAAAACTCAGTCTCTGCTTTTGGACCGTCGGAGTAAAGTCAGGGTAAAAATTCACGTCCATATTATCAAGCTTGACCGGTCCCTGTAGCCTGGAAGTCTGCAAGATAGCGTCTCTGTCCCGAAAGTTAAAAATCCGGGCAATGAGAGGCCGCGGCGGAGCTCCGACCTTAGGTCTTCCTCCGGGGACCCTGTGAGCACGTTCCACCGCAAAAAGTTTACTCAGCCCCCGGGGCTGGAGATGGGCGAGGATCAGGTCTTCCACAAACAAATCTGCCGCCTCCTCCTCCCGTCCCTCCGGCACCCCGACAATACGAACGTTGTTCCTCCGGGCCCGACCCTCGGCGTCCTCCAATCGACGGTCCATCATGGCGCTCGCCTGGCCAAGCCGGTGCACCTCCTTTTGAAGGGCCGCCACGTCTGTAGTGAGACTTAAGGTGGTGTGGGCCAGGGAATCGACCCGGTCATTTGTTTTAGACAAGTCGGCTCTCACCAGGCCCACCTCCACCAGGGCCGAGTCTATCTTCTGCGCTAGAGTATCAAAGCGCTGGTCCACCGAGGCCTTCATTTCGGCAATGGCGCCCATGACGTCCCGGAGGGTCAGATCCGCGGGTTGAGCAGACGCCTCAGCCGGGCCCGCGGGGGATGTACACTGTGCCTCTGGGGATCCCTTCTGGAGGGTGTAGCGGTCCATACTGTTTGACTGAGGTGCCGGGCCGCGGCGGGTCGATTTCACCTTGGCCCGGTCGCCATCTTGCTTTGTGGACATGTCGCACTCCCGAAGTCGTGCCAATCTCCTCGAAAGGGCCGATAAACCAGTTCACAGGTTCCGGGGGGGGGTTGACCACTGCACCGCAGGACAACTCACAGCCGGCGGGTCAGCCGGGCACAGGGGCAAGGCCACACCACCGCACCCCGCTCCGCAACCCTACCTCGCTTGAGGGCAAGGAGGGCGCAAAAGCGAAAGTGAAAGCGCGGGGTACGCGAGTCGCCCAGCCCTGCCCGCCGTTGTTGTTCGCTTTGTCCCCGGATCGCCCCGCAACTCCAATCCGGGGGGCCGGCGCGGAGAAGGCCGCAATCTTCGATCGGTGCTCCCACCAGTGTCCGGGGTCCGATTCGAAAACGGAAAACGGGTGCCGCCTCAGCTCGGGTACACAGACACAGTCCCCTCGTCAAAGACAGGATATAATCAGGATTAATTCAGGAGGTCGCGGAGGTCCTCGGGAGCTTCGCACCTACGCGGCCATCTTGGTTGCGCGCTAGGCTCCTCCTCAAAACTCTTTTTATTAAGTCAGCAGATATAGTAATTGCAAACATTACAAAATAGTGAAAACATACAATCATCCATATATTGAATACTGAGCAGGTGACTGTTATATAGAAATTGTAAAGCAAGAAAATAAACCATTCAGGTCTGTAAACGAGAGCCCCAAACAATGTAAAACTCTGTGTCATATACTGTAAAACTAAGCCCCGGTCATGCCCTTGGAGCCCATCTATTAACATCATGTCTATCTGCACAGCCTCATTGCCCTGTGCTGCCCCTCTATATGGTTTCAACTTCCGCAGGGTGTGGCGGAGGTGGTTCTAATACAAGGCCCCTATAGTCGGCCCACCGATTCCATAATTTAAAGTGTTTCTAAGGGCACCCTCGTGCTTTAAATATAGGTTACTCCTGACCCATACACCAGTCGAGACCCGCCCTCCAAGCGCACAATTTGGGTGGAGCCGGATCCTTCCATGCCCTTGCAATATCCCTCTTAGCTAGGGTAAGACCCAAGAACAGTAGATGTCTTTTATAAATATTGCCCCCGATTTCATCTGTGATATGCAGAAGAACGAGCCAAGGAAAAAGAGGTATAACCCATCCTATGACTTCAGATAAACAGCGAATGACCCCCCTCCAAAACTGGCCCAGTGCCTCACAGGTCCAAGTTGTATGCAATAGTGTACCCTCCTCGCTATCGCATCTAAGGCACAAGGGGGAGACTATCAGCCCCACCCTCCAAAGCCGATATCTAGTAAAATAAGTGCGGTGTAAGTACTTGAATTGAATAAGCCTGAGACGGGATTGCAGCATACCTCGGGGATTCTAGGGCTTCTCTCCAATCGTCACTGTCCAGGGGGCCCAAGTCTATCTGCCATTTATCCCGGAGGGGATCTAGAGTCGTGGAGATATTTGTCACTAACGTTTGGTATATCTTTACGGTTTTATGATCCCCCAAATCCTCCATAAAAACTTTGGCCTCAATAGGGTTGAATTCGGGAAGGGAGTCTAGGTGTGTAATATATGGGTATAAGGCATGTCTCAATTGCAGGTATTCGTAGAATTGAGCATGTTGCATGTCATATTCATGCCTGAGGTCCTGAAAAGATTTCATCATGGTGCCATGCATAACGTTGCCCAACACGGATATACCTATGGCGTCCCATTGTTTAAATCCTACTAATGCGATCACCCGTGGCATGAGGCCGCTCTGCCAGAGAGGGGTCTCCCTTTTCAAACGCCACAACCACCCCACCTGACGCAGTGAGTCTGTCCACACACCGAAGACAATAACTCGAGTAGCTGTCGACAGCTGACGCTGCTCCCTTGGCGTATAGAGCAGTCTGTGTGGCAACATATCTCCCATCAGCCATTTCTCTACTTGATATGCCGGGTCATTGCTAATACCGTACCACCAATTGTTCAAAACCAAAAGGTGGGATGCAGCATGGTATGATTGGATATTGGGGGTCGCTATACCCCCACAATAGGTTGATTGGAAGCACGTCTTGGGTGACACCCTAGCGGCCTGATTATGCCACAAAAAGCGGCTCAACCTGGAGTTTAGCTGTCGAAACCAGGAGAGTGCTATCTGAAATGGGTGGTTCTGTAGTTGGTATAGGAGACGAGGGAGGGACACCATTTTAAATATTGCAGATCTGCCCAGTATAGAGAGGGGCATACACGACCATGACTCCATCTTTGCCTGTGTACGTGTCCATATGGGGGCAATATTCCTTTCCCATGATACGGATTGAGTGTCCGAGACACACACACCAAGATTTTTCAGTATGGGTGTGGCCAACGTCACCTCCGCCGTCCAGGTGCTCATATCCGGACCCCCACGTACAGTCCAGAGTATAGATTTCTTAGCATTCATATACAAGCCAGTATGCTGGCCAAAGATCTGCATGATACAGAGTATAGGTGGTCCCGGCTGGTGTGGGTCCATAAGAGAAAACAAGACATCGTCCGCATAGAGAGCAATCCCATCCGAAAACCCCCACGGCCACTCAAAGTCCATAACCTGTGCATCGATGTGAACCCATGCAGCTAGTGGTTCCATAGCTAGGGCAAATAAATATGGGGAGATGGGGCAACCTTGTCGGGTACCGCGTCCTATAGGGAAGGGATCGCATACTGTGCAAGCGATCCTGACCGAGGCCGAAAGGTCAGTATATAGGAGTTTGATATCACTTCTTTTTTTTTTTAATGCTTTTTATTTGATTGTATCAAGAGTCAGAACAAATATTACTATAAGTTATAGCAATATCAATACAATTCTGCGCTATCACCATACTGGTAGAGAAACTTGAGCGGAGAGGGAAAGAAAAAAAAAAAGGGAGAGAGAGGGAAGAGGAAAGAGAAAGAGAAAGAGGAGAAACTAGGATCCAGCTTTAGTATTCCTAATTACAGCAGCATCAATCCACATAGAGAACAGCAGGCTAAACTCAATGAAGGTGAAACTAGATCCTTTCAACTTTTTTGATTAATCCAGGACCCCTGGCCTTAGCAACGGCAATTTCAAATTCATAAACTTGGCACAGTATTGCCCAAAATGCAATTTCTTTTGGTGGTAAGTCAATCCATGCACTGGCAATACATAAACGAGCACTGACAATTATAATCATAATCAATGAGCTGAGGATGGCATTAGTCCGAGGCTTGCGACCCAACATGATTTCCATATTGCTCAAATGGATTTCAAACCCCAGATGCACTGAGATCAGTTGGAGTAAGCTATCCCAGTATTCTTTGAGTTTCGGAAATTCAATGAACATATGAACTATATCAGCCGCATAAAGATGACACGTGGGGCAGCGTGACCGCTCAGGAGCTCCAGACATCACCCATTTTGAAATACTACCTGGTGTGTGATAAAGCATATAGATTGTTCTAAATTGCTGTTGTTTAAGGCTTACCAAGATTAATTACTGATCTAATGTTGCAAATGCATTCTGTATTTCGGTAGCCGTAACTGTGGTTGCAAGGTACTGACTCCATCTTGACGCCAACTGTATACTGTCATCCTGGGTATAAGACATGTATTTTTGATACATCGTACTAATGTTTGTTGGAGCTGTCTCCCAAGGAGGCTGGTAAAAACAAGTGAGGAGTTCAGATATTTTTGGGGGATTACTACACTCAAACCAGTGTAAAAGATAATCCCTCAGTTGCAAGTACTTAAAGAAGTAACATTGCGGAAGCACATATACATCCTGAAGTGAAGCGAAAGTGGGGAACCCTTGTATGTTATACAAATGCCCTAAGTTGTGTACGCCCAATTGACCTCAAACATGCCCAATATTATCATGAAATATGTCTGGAAATTATGGATTACCCCATAATGCAATGTAAGGGGGAAAGAGCTGCTGGTATCGGAAATTTGATACAGATTTTAAGCCAGATTCAAACCACATCCCTGATTACCTTGAATCTAACCCTTTTAAAGTAGTTAGAGTCCACTAGCTTATGCGACGAGTACCTGATATCCAAGCTCAAAGCTAATTGATACCTGAATGCAGTCAGCGCAGGTTTCCTCCCAGTTAGTAAGCTTTGGATTCGGCCAGTGAATGATGCCCAGAAGGATAATTTAAAATCCGGTATCTTGAATCCTCTCTGTATTTAAGGTAGTTTCAAAAAGCGAATAGCTCGCCTAGACCTCCTACTATTTATCATTTCTACACCTATTTGAACCACGGCGGATAGAAGAAGACAGTATAGGCACCTTTGAATCCTATGAAGATACCTTTCATGTATATGAAAATACATTACTGTACCTCAATTTCATACATATTTTGAAATGCTGGAACAAGAAATAGCAGAAGAGAATAACATTAATGCTGAAATACAGCACAATAGTGCATCAACTAATAATACTTGTACTTCAAGAACTATTGACCCACTTGGACAACCAGTAATTTATAATGAAGCTATGATTGCCATAGAAGGAGTTGAAGATGTAAAGGTCAAAGAGAAAAATGGCATTGAGATGTTGGATTACTTAGTATCACTATTGAATTTGAAGCAACTACAAATATACAAAGAAATAAAGCAGTCTTTAGATAATGGACTTCAACATGAAAATCAATTATGTGAATGCACTCCTATATGTCAGCTGACAAGCTAGAACAAGAAAAGGTTTTCCTATTAAAGTAATTGCTGCTTATGTGCATAAGACTATCAGTTCAGATGTATCTTGTGCAGTTACTGCTCCTACTAGATTAGCAGCACATAATATTAAAGGAATGCATTTACATTGTCAACTATTACGGCCTGTGTAGCATCAAAATACATTTAGAACAGGTGTCTTCAACCAGCCGATTGCGAGCTACCAGTAGCTCCCAGACATCTTCAGAGTAGCTCAGAGACTTGAGTTCATTTTACATAAGCACATGGTTATATTTTCCTTTTAAAGTTAAGGGAAGGCGGTGTGTATTTTACATTATCATCATCAGGCTGCAGACAGCAGAGCCTGATAATGAGCAGTGGTCAGTCAGATTTAAGACCCAAGCTGGGTCACAGAGGTGAACAACTGAAGCACTGGGGTAGTTAACTCAAAAATAAAAGTCCATGTAAACTCAATATTAGAGCTGTGAACAAAATTATGTTTCAAAATACTTTTAAATGGAATAGAAAAAAAATAAAAAGTTACCCTAATGGTCATTTTGATTTTCTCGGATTTTAAAGTGTGGCATTTACCAACAGCAGGACCCTTACTCCCAGTAGCCAGTAGACACTGTGACATAAGTATAACTGGAAAGTACAGCCATTTTTCAAAATGAGAAACATTTAAAGTGCAGAAAAATGTTCCATATGAACATTTTTGCAGAAACATGTTCTGCACTTTAAATGTATCCCATAAAAAAAAAGGATTGTATGTTTGTGTTATACATGTAACGGTGCCACATACGCTGAAAGGTATGTCCTGTGCTGCAAGTACATACGACAAAGGCTCTCAGTTACCCATACAAATATATCCCATTCATACGCACACATGTTCATACATTCCCAAAGACAGTGCTCTCACAGACACACATGGCAGGCCTGTCATAGTGTCCTAAGTCAAAGTATTATGTTCAAACCATAGTATCTGCCTCTATTATCATTAGGCTTAAATTCAATTAAGCAGGGCGTAGGGGTGTCTGGTAACAATGCGCAAGTTGTTTGGCCATCAGTAGCTCACAATAATTTTCACTGATCAGAAGCAGCTCTCACTACAGAAAAGGTTGTAGACCCCTGGTCTACAGTATTTAAAGAGGGAATGGCATACGTTGCTCTGTCTCGGTTAAAACAATTAATAGGACTATATATTATTGATTTGGATGAGACAAGAATTAATGCAGACAGTAGCTGCATGTGCGAATAAAATAATTTGTACAACACATATACTCCTAAACTTGGTGAATATCCCGTTTATACGAAACCCAAACTGTCTTTTAAAAGAAAAATTATTTAAGCATACAATTATGAAAAGGAGTTGGAAGAACCAAGGAAGAAAAAAGGCAAATATTACAGAAATTACAGTACATCAGTTTCAAAATCAAAATGAGATTAATTGCTCTCGCAATGTAATTGTTAATGTGCTTCTCTACTTACCATCAGTGAAAAAACTAGCACAGCAACATGTAGATAAACCTTTATGCATATCTTTGACAAATGAGCAAGTGCTATCACACACACAAATATGCCACTCTACAAGGAGCATTAGAGATTTGGTAGATATTTGTACAGGTGCTGTTCAGTTTTAGATTCATTTACAGCACGATGCCCTGGAATTCTGTGTGGCTGTTTTAGAAATCATAGCCACAAAAATCCACCAAGTTCTGACTACTTTAGTGTGAGCTATTCTTGGGAACATGAATGCATACATTGCCTACATTCAAACTCCACTGTTACACAATTTGAAACATTTTTGTATAAACCAATACCTGTTAGTAACAGTTTTCCATTTAAAAATGTAATATGTAAGGTTGTGCAACACAACTTTTGTCCTAACTTTAAGTCATAGGAAGATTCAGCCCTTCAGTTAACAATGTAATATGTAATTTTCATGATTCAGAGATGTGCTGCTAATAACAGAAAAATCAATGTGTGCATTTCTAACTTTACTGCTTCTCAGTTTTATGTTGCGGGGTGCACTTTTATTACTAGTGGTAATACTTCATTTATTTCAATTAATTAAAATTGTTACATAATGTCATGACACATTTTAGGAAAGTAGGATCTGCTTAAATGGTTACCCCCACGTTTTGCCAGGTGTTATGCTGTTTCCGACTAGTCTGCCTAGGATCCTGCTAATCAGAACCCCACTCACAGTGCTTCTCCCCTAAATTGGATATGGTGAGTACTTAGGTACACCCCAGATTGGCTACTGCTGTACCCTTGTAAGTCCCTAGTATATGGTACTGAGGTACCCAGGGCATAGGTACACCAGGAGTCTCCCATGGGCTGAAGTGTGGATTATTCCACCCATGGGAGCCTACTCAAATTGTGACTACAGGCCTGTCATTGCAGCCTGTGTAAGCTGGTGCTAGCACCACTTACGACAGATATAGGTTTCCCAATATCTGAGGTCACTGCACTTAAAACCTATAAGTCACCCCTAAGGCAGGTCTTTCAATCCTGAAGACAGGGTGCTCGGTTCTAAGTGTGAGGGTACCCCTGCATGAGCAGGGCACACCTACAACCTACGGAGTCCATTCTCCCGCGTTGTACGTGTATCAACCATATATCATATAGAGGGGCCATGTGTCATTACGTGATAACCATCTGTAAGAATCTTACCGGAAGAGTTTTCTGCAGGAGCGTCAAGGAACTTCAGGACTCTGTAGATAGTGCCTCAACCTTCCACTATCAACAATTGCCTCTATCAAACACTAGAGCGCAATGGTAAATAGGGGAAACAAGGGAAACATAACAAGGGAAAGAAAGGGGAAACAATCCCTGGACTTCAGCCACCACTCCAGAAACAAGTAAGAGGACCTTAACGCCCTGAAATGGAAAGAAAAAATGAGATGTGTACTTAAAGACAAACCTATAGAGACCGGGAATTAACTCTGTTCATGAAAGTACCTAGTGCCTTAATCTTAATCTCTGATCAGGGGTACACAGAACTGGGCTTCTTGGTATGGCTGTAGACTTGGGTCCCAACAGGTGTATCACAGATAGGGAGAGCAGGTATCTTGGACAATGTCAGTTCTCCAATCGGCAGTCTGTTCCTATAATATATATATATATATGCAACAATAAGGCAAGGGCAAGAAGCAATGTTATACAACTATGTTATGCTATTCTGCAGCGCTGTTACCGTGACACCAAAAGTAGACTCCAGCGATGAACATGGTCTCAGGTGAGCTTCAGGGGTACCGTAGCACCAAATCCAGAAACACTATGTAGCACCCTTTCCAAAGACACTACATAGCTCCAAGGAGGAAAACAAAATATAACTGGTGGTCAAATAATAAAGGGAGCACACTCCAAGTGCAGCGGAACCTCGAACCTATCGTAGCTCACTGCAGCCAAGACCGGCTCCACGAAACCTGGCCAGCCGACGTGACTAAATCCGGCCGGCGGGTGGAGTACGCCACAACCAGTTCAGCCCACTAGCTAACGGTGATGGTAATAGTCCGGCTACACCAAGAGCGGGGGGACAAAAGGGATACACGGGGTAGTTAAGAAATCCAGGCACCGGTTAGTGAGTCCAGTTGGCAGCAGGGGGAAAACAAGGAGACAAGGGCGTGGTAGCAAAAACCACCGCGGGATAAATCCGAGAACACTTCGGATACCAAGAAATCAGGAACAGGATACGGGGCAACACTAGAACGCGAAGCCTCGTCTTCACAGGAAGTCAGGCTTTTCTACCTGCCTGACTTCCTCGCACATGCGCGGTGGCGGGCCGCCATCTTGGGTCTGATATCGGCAATCCTGACACCATCTCTAAACTGGCTGTAACCAACCCTGTCATGTTTGGTATCAAACATGTTGGAATCCTACCCCCACACTGTAAACAGTGTGGGAGGTATGATTCCATGCACTGTAAAACTCCTCTGGGAGACCCTCAGTGCTCCCAGTACCAGTCTTCTAGAACTGGACAGCATGCTAGGGCTGCTGCCGACCAGAGACATGTTTCTGTCCTCCTGATGCTGAGCAAAGGGAAATAATTGAACACAACTCACCGCTGGCTTTGTGCAGTGTGAAAATCTGAATTGCGCCTACCGTTACCTTTTGCCCTGAAGAAGCCCTGTTTGGGGTGAAAAGCGTTGGCTGTACGTATTCGTACAAAGAATACAAGAAATAAGAGAATTGCAACGCACAGCCAAGAGAATCTGAGAAAGAATTATTTTTGTCTGTCGACTCAATTCTGTACTTTTTGTATTGCTTCTAATCACTCTGTTTTAAGCTAGATAAGGTACAAGCCGCAATAGAGCACTCAAGGGATACAATGGAGGATCGATTTGGGGCACTAGCCACCAACCTAAATCTCCTGAGGGACGACCACCGCAAGCTGGCTGACAAAGTAGCGGATGGGAAGAAGGCCATCTCTACCCTCCCTCTACCTAGCCCAGACACAGCACGATACCCTAAGGGACCTCCAGACTAGGGTCTCGCTAGTGTTGGGAAGAGCAGATGATCTAGAAAGCCGCTCCCGTAGGAGCAATATCCGAGTAGTAAATTTGCCGGAGGAGGCGGAAAGACTGGACCCAGTTGGATACGTAGACACATGGCTCAAAACTTTTATTCCGGATTCAGAGCACACCAGGTCTCAACACGGCGGCCACTGCTGAAACTCCTTCACTTCCGGGACAGAGACGCAATGCTACGGGCAGCCTGAAAAAATGACCCATCCATGTAGAGGACAAGCATGTGATGCTCTTCCCAGATTACTCTTGGGCGGTGCAACGATAACGATCCTCCTTCCAGGAGATAAAGCGCTCGCTCCGGCAAAAGGGGATCCAATACCCTCTGCCCTTCCCGGCAGGACTAGTGATCGTATATGATGGATCTACCAAGTTTTTCACAGATCCGAAGGAAGTGTGCGACTCAATGGAACTGCATGCACAAGCAGACACACGGCGTGAGCATCCACTAGTCTCACTGAAACCCCAGGATAAACGCCAATACGAGAAAGGCATTGCAACAACCTAAATCACAATTCAGGGGCTCCACCCCTGGGTCACCCAACCTAGAAGAAATTATCACAGAGCGCAACAGAGCCCTGTAGGCAGGAGCGGACCTAGGCCCAGCCACGGGAAGCACGGACGGGGAGAAAAGTCCACATATCTTCACATAGTCGGAGGACCTAAGCGATGCTAGCTCCCTCAGAGCAGACTCAATAACCCCGCCACTGGTCACCCCTCAGACTGAGGACACACTCATCTGAAAGATGCCTATGGGTGCCTAAACAAACACTCCCCCGCACACCTTATAGCTCTCACCTCCCACTCCACGCTAAGACAATCACACCAGATCTCCAACACAACTAGACCCCCAGCAAAAAAAAAAACCACCGGCCATCTAACTATAGACATGGGCCACACGTGACCCAGGCACCTGGTGCGTATCCGCACAGCCCCCACTATAGACTAGTACTCTAGCAACATGCTTAGTTTGGAAGTATCACCAGTTGTGATAGGTCCGCAGAGTTGGGGCCCGGTCCCATACAGTTTTTTGCACCTCTTACCGGTTCTTCCCCAGTATCACAACAAACCCCTGCAATGAGTGGGCAGCACATCTACCCACAACCAGCAACACCTAGAGTGGGGGCACGACTTGCAGAAGGGTCCAACAGCTACCACCCCTTGACCAGAAGAAAGGTCAAAGTATGGCTCAAGCTCCGGATACCAGCTTCCTTGCCTTAAACGTCTGGGGGATGCACACAGCACGTAAACAGTACTCTGTCTATTCCTACAGCAAGCGCCAACAAACACAGATAGCCATGCTGCAGGAAACACACCTCACAAAAGGCGAATTAGAGAGCTTGTGTAGAAGATTGCGGGGCACCCTATGCGCTACCACATATTCCGCGTACAGCATGGGGCGCTGATCTGGCTCCGGCCTGGGGTCCCATTCCAAGAAACCTGCAGGGTGGTGGACACAGAGGAACGATAAGCACTTCTCGAAGGACTCCTAGATGGCCAACCACTACTAATAGGTAGCATATACGCCCCGAACTCAGAGCAGGGGAAATCCTGAGACACTTTGTCAGGGGTCCTCCCCCTGGATCCTAGGAGGAGACTACAATTGTGTGCTAGACATCCCCCTAGACTGATCACATCCCCTTGCCCCCCACTCCCCAGCCAGCAAGCAAGCAGAGCCCACCAATGGTCACTTGCAGATGCTTGGAGAAGCCAGCATCCAACAACCAAACTTTACTCCTTCCACTCAATCCCTCACAACCTGGGGGTCTGCCTTGACCGATTCCTTTGCTCACCGATAATAATGCCCACAATCCAACATGTAGACTATCTCGGACGAGTCCTTCCGACCACGATGCGCATCTCCTAACTCCTAAATGGCAAATCCCCCTCCCCCAGTCCCTACTTGGAAACTGCTGCGGGACTGTCTAGAGGATAAGATGTTCCACCATGACCACGAAAACAGTATCTGTGACTATTTTGCAACAAACGCCCATTCAACATCCACTAGGACACTGCACTGCAATGGTATGCTTTTAAGGTGGTCATCAGGGGGGTCTGCATCAGACAGATAGCGAGAGTCCGTAAAACACTTGATCGCACCCTACATAAAACTGAGAGCGCCTTAGCGACGGTAACCAAGGCCACAGATGCAGGATCGCAGAACCCGGCTAGGGTCGCAGAGGCTAAAACAGCATATGCAGAAGCACTAGTAGACCTGCGCAGGTATCATTTAAGGGCATACGTGGCGAGGTCGCACAGAGAGGGGAATCGGTCCTGAGCACTCCTGGCCTGGTTGGCTCATCAAAACGCTGAGGCGTGGCCCATAACGTGACCCCACCAAGCTTTCTTGCAGCTCTTTCATGACCACTACACTAAGATATATAGGAGCCCGAGACAGAATTGTCAAATGCTGGTAGAACAATTCCTAGCTCCCCTAAGCATACCCCAAATCTCTGCAGCAGACAGAACCTTGCTCTATGCAGAGATCACAGCCGCGGATGTGAAACAAGCAATTCAGGCCCTAGCGGGTAACAAGGCCCCTCGTATGGACGGCCTGCCGTTTGAGTATTATAGTGTATCTTCCATGCTACTGGCACCACGACTGGAAGACCTATATAAAGCCGCGCTACAGGAGAGAGAACTCCCAAGCTCACTACGCAAATCCCTCCTAGTGTCATTTCTAAATCCCGGTCAAGACCCAACATGTCTGAATTCTTATTGGCCGATAACAATGTTGTCTGCTGACAGTAAGATCCTTGGCAAGATATTGGCGGACCGAATTGCCCAAGTCCTCCCGCCACTGACACATCTGGATCAAGCAGGTTTGTCCCGGGTAGAAGCACCTTACAAAATACCCGCAGACTGTTCCACCTCCAGGATCGGGTCCAGAACTGTTACCCTAGGGCTGCCTGCCTGATCCTGGATTTGGAGAAAGCCTTCAATACCCTGACCTGGCCCTACCTCTTTGAGGTACTGCAGCAGATGGGGTTGGGTACCTCAGCAGATGGGGTTGGGCCCCAGCCTGCAAGCATACACAAGACTACTGTACACAAAACTCACTTCTCGGGTGCGTCTGGGCTGCTATATTTCAGCCCCCATCCAGGTGGAGGTTGCCCCCTCTCCCCCTTACTGATCGCCATGGCAATGGAACCTTTGGCGATCCGACTCAAGTCGGGAGGGAGAATCTTGGGGCATCCTGCTAGCGGGCACAGTTCACAGCATGTCCCTATATGAGGACAATCTATTGATATAAGTGAGGGACATTGAGTCAGACCATAGCCCGATTTGGAGAACACTCACAGAATTCGTGGCAGCAACAGGGCTTAAAGTTAAATAGGAGTAAATCTACCATTTACCCATTTACCAATTGAGCCCGGATCTCCTCCCAAGGGAGGTGCTCACGGTAGACTTCAGGGTAACCTGGAGCACTCAAGCCCCCCGATATCTAGGAGTCAGGTTCTACCACTCCTCAGCTGACCTTTATGAATGCAACCACCGTAAAGCATTGGCGGGAATAAGAGCCCAGGTGGGTTTCTGGAAGACCCTACCATTAGCCACCATAGGTAGAATAGCACGGGCGAAATGATTATAGTGCCCCAGCTCCTGTACCACTTTGCCAACATACCTGTTGTTCCCCCCGCATTCTTTTGGGAATAAGACACCCTACTCAGCTCCCTAATGTAAGGCAATGGCCGCAGGAGAGCGGCCCTAGACAAATTACGACTGCCAACTGACCGTGGAGGGCTGGGTGTCCCCTCCTTTTAGGCCTACTTCCTAGTGGCACAGCTCCAGTGGCTGTCCCGCTGGACAGCGGAACGCCACATGAGAGAGATTGTCTCAGGGACAGGACCAGTGTTGTTACCGGTTCTTCGACAACTACTCCTCCCCGGGACCCGGCCCGAGCCGACATACCCACTGCAGGTGGCAGTGACCCATGTCTGCATGATACGGATCCACTGCATGTCACACGGAGTCTCACTATACACCCCCCTCCTACCCTTGGCTGGCATTTAACGGAGCGAGGAACACTATACAGCCCAAGTTATGTAGACCTGAACAAACCACTCACTCCTGGAAATAGAGTCCCTGTTCGCAGACGACCAACTCCTCCTCTATGACCAGATTGCAGAGGAGAACAATCTCCCATGAGGACAGTTCCTCCTCCACAGGCAAATAGTTCTAAGTTGTTGCCAACTCTGGGACCTATCCGAGGGGGAACTAGCAACACATCCAGTACTCCACACAAAACTAGACATCGGTACAGGGCGTCACCTAATCACCTGGTTATATAAGGCTATTTGGAAAACTAACTGTCACGTCACTCTTTCCCCTACGGCAAAAATGGGAGGACAAATTGGTGCGGCCACTCCATGACAAAGAATGGGAACGCGCCCTTGAACACCCAAAGAAAGTATCTCGAAACTCACGGTTTAAAACCATACAATTCTCGATCTTAGATCATGCATACCTCATGCCAGCCCGACTCCAGCGCTTTTACCCTGAAACTCAGTTCCTATGCCCACGCTGTCAAGCCCCCAACGCAACATTTCACCACATGTTCTGGACATGCCCCACCATACAACACAATCCATGAAGCGTTACGAGTAACCAAGGGTCTCACTGACACTAACACTTGGTGTATTCCGCCGGCGGCAGCATCACAAAGTTCAAACACATTTCACCTAGTTAGCATTCCTGCTGGCAAACCGTGGGATCGCTATGTATTTGCGAGCCCCGACGGGACCCCCGCTGGTGGCATGGACGGGTGGAGTCAATAAATGGGCTGCAGCAGAGGAGGATGCGATTAGGCAGGAGGAGGTACGGGGAATGCGCCGATGCCACATCTCCATGGAATGGACGCCATCCTGCAACACGTCCGACAACACTGGGCAGATACACAGCAACCCGCAACGCCAATAGCCCCTATGGGTATCCCAGGAGAAAGCCCGCCAACCACATCCCCTATGGCACCCAAATCATCATGGAAAGGTCCCACGCATCGCAGGGATACTTGAACTCTAGTCAGTCCTATAAGGTCAGAAGTCCACTATAAGCCACCCTAACCAGCAAGGATAGCAGTAGTGCCCCCCAGCTCACAGCGCACGCCCGCCCGCCCGCCCATGCTCATAAGCCCTTACCCAAAATCTCCCTCTGCCCGTTATATCCCATGTTCATAAATAGTAGTCAAAGCCGGTAGTTCTACAAACCGGGCACAATCCAGGAAAGACCACTTCTTTCCGAGAAACGGTAAATGAACGACACAGCGCATCCAGCATCTCTCAGGCGTAAAGCCCACAAGCTCCCCAGCCTACATCCATAGCATCACCATAGAAACGCTAGTGATAGTGTAACATGTGTGTGAAACGTGCATATGCTGCAAATTCAACGAGATGTATTTGAAAAAATCAATGTAACAATGTTTAAAAAAATAATAATTTAACGAGATAGCTAAGGCAGGCACCCTAATCTCATGGGGCACAAGTGTAATTATTCCAATATATAAAAAAGGAGATAAGAATGAGGCGCGTAATTACAGACCTATCTCCCTATTAGACAGTACCTTAAAATTAATGGCATGGTTATTGTTACGTAGGCTGGAAGAATGAGCTCAGGAGAAGAACATATTGAGTCTGGCCCAATACGAATTCCAGAGAGGGAAGGGCACGATCGATCAATGCCTGAACCTGAGTTTAATCATAGAAAAATACACCAGGGCGAAAGGGGAAACAATCTACATGGCCTTCATGGATCTAACTGCAGTATTTGACTGCGTGAGTCATTGTAAATTATGGGAGATAATGGAGACCATGGGGGTTGACCCGCCAATATTAACTTTCATTAGCCACTTGTATACCCAGTCTACCTCATCTGTTTGATACGACAAGCGTGGGGAATGCACACGCCCGTTCCATAAAATAAGGGGGGTTAGACAAGGATGTGTCCTTGCCCCATTTCTGTTTTCCGTATACACAGACGGGGTTGAAGCCGCATTGGCAGGTTCAACATCAGATGTCCCGAGATTCGGCTCCTTAACCCTACCATTATTGGCCTATGCTGAGGATGCAGTTATAGTTGCCAGAACAGGTAGGGCCCTGCAATGTATGATAACGGCCTATGCCACTTTCATGGCATCCCTGGACCTAGGGGTGAACAAATCTAAATCCTTTATATTGATAGCAGATCCAACAGGGCGTGGGAAAGTTGCATCCTTTTATTTAGGGGTCCGCATATTAGAGGTAGTTGACACATTTTCATATCTGGGGGTATTGTTTGATAAAAGTCACACTTGGGCTACTACGGTTAAAAACAGAGTGCAGGTGATGGAAAGTAGTATGGCAGCTATCACCAAATTTGCTAAGAAACTTGAACTCTAGTCAGTCCTATAAGGTCAGAAGTCCACTATAAGCCACCCTAACCAGCAAGGATAGCAGTAGTGCCCCCCAGCTCACAGCGCACGCCCGCCCGCCCATGCTCATAAGCCCTTACCCAAAATCTCCCTCTGCCCGTTATATCCCATGTTCATAAATAGTAGTCAAAGCCGGTAGTTCTACAAACCGGGCACAATCCAGGAAAGACCACTTCTTTCCGAGAAACGGTAAATGAACGACACAGCGCATCCAGCATCTCTCAGGCGTAAAGCCCACAAGCTCCCCAGCCTACATCCATAGCATCACCATAGAAACGCTAGTGACAGTGTAACATGTGTGTGAAACGTGCATATGCTGCAAATTCAACGAGATGTATTTGAAAAAACCAATGTAACAATGTTTAAAAAAATAATAATTTAACAAGATAGCTAAGGCAGGCCCCCTAATCTCATGGGGCACAAGTGTAATTATTCCAATATATAAAAAAGGAGATAAGAATGAGGCGCGTAATTACAGACCTATCTCCCTATTAGACAGTACCTTAAAATTAATGGCATGGTTATTGTTATGTAGGCTGGAAGAATGAGCTCAGGAGAAAAACATATTGAGTCTGGCCCAATACGAATTCCAGAGAGGGAGGGGCACGATCGATCAATGCCTGAACCTGAGTTTAATCATAGAAAAATACACCAGGGCGAAAGGGGAAACAATCTACATGGCCTTCATGGATCTAACTGCAGTATTTGACTGCGTGAGTCATTGTAAATTATGGGAGATAATGGAGACCATGGGGGTTGACCCGCCAATATTAACTTTCATTCGCCACTTGTATACCCAGTCTACCTCATCTGTTTGATACGACAAGCGTGGGGAATGCACACGCCCGTTCCATAAAATAAGGGGGGTTAGACAAGGATGTGTCCTTGCCCCATTTCTGTTTTCCGTATACACAGACGGGGTTGAAGCCGCATTGGCAGGTTCAACATCAGATGTCCCGAGATTCGGCTCCTTAACCCTACCATTATTGGCCTATGCTGACGATGCAGTTATAGTTGCCAGAACAGGTAGGGCCCTGCAATGTCTGATAACGGCCTATGCCACTTTCATGGCATCCCTGGACCTAGGGGTGAACAAATCTAAATCCTTTATATTGATAGCAGATCCAACAGGGCGTGGGAAAGTTGCATCTTTTTATTTAGGGGTCCGCTTATTAGAGGTAGTTGACACATTTTCATATCTGGGGGTATTGTTTGATAAAAGTCACACTTGGGCTACTACGGTTAAAAACAGAGTGCTATGATGGAAAGTAGTATGGCAGCTATCACCAAATTTGCTAAGAAACTGGGAACAAAACCCATAAAAATTGTAAAGAGGATATATAGAGCTAAGACAATTTATGCCGCCACTGAAGTTGCCGGTGTGTGGGTGGTTGCCCCTATAAAGCAGTTACAGAATCTTGAGGCTAGATTTTTTAAATGACTGGTATCTCTCCCTGTATCTTGCTCTGATTTTAATTGCCACACTGAAGTAGGACTACCCTATGTCAGTGATATAGTAAGGCTAGCTCCAATATTATTATGGCACTCAATTTGGAAGCAGGACACAGTATACTTGACCCAGTCCATTTTAAATAGTTGCCTGAACTAGACTATGCAAATCAAAATTGAATGGCTCCAGTATTTAAGCTTATCTCTGAAATCAGTAGGCCTAGAAGACTTGTTTAGGAATCCTAGTGCATGCCTCCAATTACCAATTATCAAAGAAATAAATAAAAGTAACATTTTTAGCAAAGCCGGAGCAAGATAGAGTGGAAGCAAACCAAGATAAAGTAACAGTAAGGTTATACCGCCATCTTCCATCTATAGCAGAGGGAGATTATTGTTACTTGGAGGAAATTCAGAATTTACAACACAGATTCATCCTAGTAAGGTTTTCGTATGAACTTGATCCCTCTGATGGTGGGCTATCCCGTGGGAAGATTTAACCCCGCAGACCTAACTACCTGCTCTTGTGACAACAGATCAGAGCAATCAGAACTCCATATAATTTTATTTTGTAATTTATATAAATCAGAAAGAGCAAGATACATTCTACCAATTTTAAGATATCATAATTTTAGACAATGTAGAGCGGCGTTTAGCTTGCTGAAGAAACTTGGGAACCTGCATATAGGTTTCTCAATAGCTAGCTACTTGTGGGCTTGCATGAGGAAAAGGAAACTTACTTCTTAGTAATGTTTAAGTGCCAAAGAGATGGACATGTGAGCAAAGGGACACTGTAGAGGGGTATTTTATTGCATGGCAGGGGTAGGTATGGGTAAGAGGTTCTAGGTATCTGATTTGAAAGGCATTGTAGAACCCGTGGAGGGG
Organism: Triturus cristatus; assembly: GCF_964204655.1. Classification (NCBI taxonomy): domain Eukaryota; kingdom Metazoa; phylum Chordata; class Amphibia; order Caudata; family Salamandridae; genus Triturus; species Triturus cristatus. The sequence goes on from NC_140594.1 coordinate 386,853,578, forward strand.
TCAACCCCCTACCACTTTGGTTTTATTTTTAAGGATTAAATACTTTTATGCAGTATGATAGAAAATGTTATTTCCTTAGGCTGGAATTTTATAATGGATTTATGAAATTGTACCTTTTATGATGAACTGGACTTTTATGATCTTTTTGCTTTAAGATCGAATAAAGTTTTTTGATGATGATGATATTTTTGTTTTACAGTTAAACCAAGATATTATAGTGTTATAAATTGATCAGTTTCTACACAGAAAATGTTCCACTGATTATGAGCTGTGTCACATACTGCAATATAATACTTATACCTGGCTATTGTCATAAACACCTACATACTTGATTACACTTCTTCACACTCTTTACAAATGTACGCCACTGGATAGGAGTTCACTCAATGACCCACAACCACAAATCACACACCTAAAAACCTCTTATCAATATAATACTACACTGAACTATACTCCACACCACTCACCTCTACTTCACATATCTCATTTACCTTCCACTTAGCTTTTATTACTATATAATCTTTTTTTTTAATGATGATACCACCTTTAGAAAAAATGGTTAAGATGAACACAAGCTCTTTATTGTTTGAAATATGTAGATATTCCTAAAATAATTTTTTTTTAATTCTTTCATAGTTTTTAATTTTAACTTTTTTATTATGGGCAAAAAATAAATTGGGTGGACAGGATACAGGAAGAACAGGAAAGGAGGGGAAACAGATAAAACTATGGATGTTGGGGGGGACATTGGTGTGCCATCACTAGTTGTCGGTGGATACTGAGGTCTTTTTCACCGGCAACTATAACTGTGTGGCACAATAGGCAGTAAGTAGCTGTACTGCTATACTGGTCACCTATCATCCGATCCTGCCTTATAAGGAGATCTGGGAATGTGCCACCAGGAGCAGGTATTGAGGGTGCAGTCGAGTTGTTGTTGTTGCAGGGGGAGCTGATACTCCTGAAGTCAATGATGTTACAGACTCTGAAGCGGTGCACGCTGAAGATGGTCCAGAAGCAGCCTCCTCCAACTTGGACTCCTGCCTCCTCTCGACATGCACAAACCTTCAGAGTGTACGGCTTGAATATGGTTTTGCATTCCTGAGGTTCCAAATGAGTACTGCTTGAAATAACTTTTTGACAAAGGTTGCATGTCACTAAATGTGCATTCACTTTCTTTTCCTTCCCCCGCTGGTATGGTAAAAAATTGCCACATCACAGACTCTTTTAACTTCTTCCTACTTGCATCCACTGCCTTCTGCAGTACCAGTGCCTGCTCCCCTACTACCTCATCCACCTGCACATTATACAAAGAACTGTGCACTGGAACTTTCCAAAGCAAAGACCACAATAAGGACAAACTTCTCCTTCAAACTCTCAATGGCAATGCTGAGAAAGGGGTATTAATGTCTTGTTTCACATAACTGGCATTCTCTACAGCCAATCTGAGGTTTTTTTACAAATCAAAAAGTACTGCAGTACTACTGCGATAGTATTTAGAAAGTACCGTAGTAGGGCGAAATGTAAAAAAAATAAAAGCAGTTACTTACTTCACCGACACATATTATTTTAAAAGTATAACAACAAAAATTATTCAATTTCCATAAAGTATACACATAATACCTACAAATGCAAAAAACAAAGCTAGTTTCTCTTTTGGGCAATATAAATAGCCGCCAAGTCGCACAAACAAACCAAGTAGTAGCCCTAACGACTACAAATGAAGTGCTGTATATTGAAAAAATGCACATTAACAAAATCAATGAAATTCAATAAAAAAACTAATGGTTAAAGCTCGGTTATAGTTAGGCAAGTATTATTGTTCTCTAACATAAACAAAACCATTAAACTACACAAACATTAGAAATTGTATAGTTATTATTAAGGCACACATTTTCAACGTGTAACTAATGCACCTACATAAAAGCAGTATAGAATTCAATGAACACTCGCCTATAACTTATTCCTTCACCATTCACTGCTTTTATATTACGTTACTTATAATACATTATAATATAAATATCAGAAGAGCATTTATAACAATTAAAATCACATCCTTCTTCTGTAAGCACAGCAAAATAGAACAGCGAGTTATAGTTGAGTGATTATTGAGTTATAAACTGCGAATGTTTCCATAAAATATTTTTCCATGATTATATTTGTTCAGCTAAACGAATTCCCTCAATATTGCAATCGTCTTTTTTGATCACAGTTAATCAATGTCAAATTTGGAAATTCTTGTGACATTTACCTCCCACCAACTCCCTTCATATCTGCCAACTGGACTGCTGTCGTTCAACGTGGATCTTTTCTTTGGAAATGTAACACTGCATCTTCAAAGTGTGAGCGAAAATCATTGATCTCTGTCAACTGCCAATTCAGAGTAACTTACACTAAGCACTGTTGCCACTAAATATGTTTCAACCCATCAACTTCCCACTAAAACCAGGTAAGAAACAGGCGGAACTTAAGGAAAATTGGGCTGGTGATGGTAAGATGTCAGCACATCAGTGCTTGATCAGGCAGTATGTCCCTAGCAAAGCCAGCACACCGTGACTGAGCTATGCAGAGGTGCCTATGTTGAACAAGCATTTGTTTGAAAAGATGACTGAGAGGAAGCACAGAAGATGTGCTGCACAATGCAGCTTTATATACACGTTTTTACCATTATCATAATAATAAAGAGGAATGTGAACACCTGCAGTACAGCAACCCTAAAATACCTTTAATGCAGTTGAACATCCAGTATTAGCCAAATTTGGTAATTTCGACCCTGTGATTAAGTCTACCACGGTTCCTCAGTCTTCAAGGCATAAGAGCTGTTTATGATCTTTCCCAAATAACCTTCTACACAGTTCTCTTCTTTTCCAATTCAGCTCATAGCCTCGTCTAGAATTAATGTGGAGGTTCAACAGAAAATCAATCTTTAGCTCCATTTTTCAGTCTATTTCTGGGGGATGCTGCAATCTTGTTTATGGAAAAGACACTAAGAGCCCAAGTCTCTTGATGTTCTGAGGACATTTTAACAAATGTATATTGCACACTGTGCCCGCTATGCTAAGGTGACCCAAAGTACTGATCTCCTCCATAAAGAAGTAAGGCGAAAAGTCATAGTCACTGAATTAACAGCCAACTCTCCTCAATATACTGCTTCCGAGAGGAATATCGATTTTTCCCAGAGATACTGTGGTGCCATCCTTTTGTCGCATCAATGTAGCAACGTAGGCTCTTTAAATGGATACTATTTGTCACCCATGCTAGTGTGAACTGCAGCACTTTGACCAATTTGCACTTTCTATAGTAGGTCTTTATTCATTCATAGGTAGAGAACACTGGAATAATCTAGCCTGGAGTTAAGTAAGGCGCCACCACTATAAATATCAGTAAGGGGTATTAAATGGATTATTTTTATGAACAAGTTATGAGTCAATGATAAAGAAGATTCCACTGATTACAGTATTAACTTGTTCTTTTATGCTTAGGTTGCTATTTGGGTGGATTCATCAGGTTTCTAGTTTACTTGGCTGGAAAGATTCACCCGATATAAGTGGAATTATAGGCATCCCCAGTACAAATCTGTTTTATTGGAGGTGGCTAACTTCATCCGCTAAGTAATTTCTGAGACAGGTATGGATTTTACCAAATGGATACTCTACTACCATCTGTGTGTTGTCAGCAGAGTTTTGAAAATGGAGACTTCTGTCACTGATAGCTGTGCAAAGGGGTCTGCTATAGATATTAGAGGAACTCATTAACAGAGGAGAGTCTTGACGAAACCCAGTCTGGTTGGCACTAAAAACAAACTCCAGTTGGCCACAATCTGTCTGTAAGATAGAAATAAAACAATGTCAATCCAGTTTTAGTTCCCGGCTCCCTGGTGCAGTGTCCGGTCTACCTAATCAGAGGCAGCAGACATGTTGAGCATGAACAGCAAATAACAGTTATTGTCCACAATCTACCTAAAGTTGTCCACGATATCAAGCAGATAAAAACAAAGTTAATTCAAGGCCCATAAAAAAAAAAATGAATCATGCAAATGGTACGAACAGCGACCGCCCATGTACAATCAAAAGCAAGGCCTTACACCGAGGTCAAATAGCCCCAGTCTGAGCTTCCTCGGCTTCATTACAGTCTCAATGTCAACGAAACAGCACCTTGTTGATCCGCAACAACACATGTTGGAAGGGTTCTGAGATAGAGCTTGACAGAAAGAAGCACCCTGTTATCTCCATCAACTAACTACGCAAGCTTGTGCCAATGGAAACTGGAACTCTGACGGCAAACCAATCCCGTGTGTCCCCATAAGGGGAGGAGCTAAAAGCCACAACAACCTGCTATACTACAGTGCCAGCTCAAACAGCTTGACATCTTTGGGTGCGGGTTATTACCATAGCAGTCTACAGTACTCCAGCAACTAGTTTAGCTCATGGCGAAGGATTATAGGAAGTACATGCACTAGTAAATTGGTCCTTCACCCACACAAAAAAAAAAAAGTGGCACATCGCACTACTCTTCTTCATGTCAGCCTGCGCTGGCTCTGAGAGAGAGGGAAATAACTGCCAGGAGGGCCCTGCCAGCCTTCTAACTCGATGGGCTCGTGTCTATGGGGATAAATGCCACAAGCTCTTGACAAAGACATTTGAGAACACGATTGTCGCAGCGCCATGGGGGAGGACTTGACCTTTGCTGCAGTGTGTTGGCATGATGCCCCAGCAGCGGGACAGCTTAGACAGGGGAGAATTGATTCCAACAAGAGGACGGCCTGCGCTGTAAAGGAGAAGTGTTCACTGGTCTGATAGCTCTTTTATATCTGACCATAGTTAATATTGCTGCGAGAGGCCGAACAGATTGAGCCAACTTTCCTCTACTGCCACATCCTCTGAAAACAAAGCAGGTCCTGTTCCAGGCATGGTCCCAGCAGAGGCCCCCTCTGACCTCCTGTATTTGCTCCAGAGTTTGAACTTCTCCTGCAATTTAACAAACCCCTCTAATGGCTGCTGTAACAGAAGGGTGTGGAGCTGCAGAGTATAATCAGAACTTCCCTGGGGAGTTCGATATGCAGCCAAACCTAAGACAAACTCTCCTTTCACCCTGTACTAATGAACCGAGTTGGACTGAGCACAGCTAGAGCTCAACCCAGCTCTCCTTTTGGGCGATACCAAAGAACAGGCTGTTTCATATGTAGCAATTACAGAAAGAAGAATGAAACAGAAAAAGTTATGTGTCCTGGTTTGTGTTGTTTGTTGTTTTTAGTGCATACTTTGTTCTTTCTACAGTTTCTTTAAATTTAACATAGATAGACCACCAGACTGCGAACCGGAAAATTTCCACTCTCTTAGGTTGCCAGATAGCACTTCTCATGTGGTATAGAAGGGGAGTAGGTGAACAATATAAAAAAAATGCAGAATCTGTAAATTATCAATGAAAAGAAACGGTTACTCACTTGTAGTCCTAGTCCTGTATAGTAGGTGACTTCATTTACAGCATATACATTAGAATAATTCTCTGCTGAGTGTGTGGATCCTGAACACTTCCTCTCAATTTATGTGTTCATTTAGTATGCACAGATGGTGCTGTTGTCCACAAGACCTTATAAGGAGCGGCACCCTCCAAAAGCCTATCCAAGGAAGCTTTTTTCTGCAATGTGGACTGTCGGACTCCAGAAAACCAATTTCAAGACTGTATTTGTGCAATTGATGTGCAAAATGCTGAAAATCTGTCTATGTTTAAAGTACAAGTACAGCTTACATTGGAAAGTTCTGAAAGTAGAACTGCTGTCTCTTCAAGGCTCCTGGAGCTTCCACTACCCAAGATGCATTGTATTGCTAGATGCCTCCCAGAGCCAGCTTTTTTTGCGGTGAGAGACTGGGGGCCCGATTCATAAAGGGCTTCCACACACATGGCGGAGGTCCTGCAGTCATGACAGGGGCCCGCAGTCGTAGCAGTTACTCATTGCGGAGATAGGTCCCGCTCCAGTGTGGGCAGCCCGCCACAAATGTGAATTTTTAAACTATGAACCAATCTAACCTCAGGCAACCACTCCTCAACTCTTCCTACTACAGACAAGCAGTAGAAGCAACAAATCGAATGCAAAACCAACCAGTTAGTGCTACCCATCCCAATTCATGGGACCTTTCCGGATTTATATCATTATCTTTGTTCCATGATGTCGGATACTCAAGCGCACTCCCCTACAGAGAGCCGGCATCTTGTGCTATATGACAGCCGCAGTTAGGTCAGGGTGCGCAGCCACTTGAAGAGCCATCAGAATTGCATTCCAGCTATCCGAGATAGGAAACTTTTGTAGCCCTGGAGTATCCTCCCTACGGAGAAACGTGCCCTCCGTTTGGGCCCAGTTGAGGGCTGAATGGCACCAGGCCTTCATTAGATTTTCATCTTCTTGTTATTAATCGTTTAGCCACAACAAGACCCAGATCTAAAAAGCGACTTGTGGCTCTGTGTTTTTTATCTTTTGTGAACAATCCCAGAACACATACCTCCCATGTGTTCGGTAGTTGTCTATCAGTACAGTCAGATATATATTGGGTTACACCCTCCCAGTACTGTTGTAATTTAAGGCATGACCATAACATATGTAAGAGACCAGCAACTAGCCGAGAGCATCAAGGGAATTTCATATCTTGTCTATGAAAATAGCGGTTGAGTTTCTTTGGGGTGAGGTAGGCTCTGTGGATCGTGTAGTATTAGATTAATCTAGACCTAGCATTACGGGGGACAAATGTGGGCTTCCCAGTATTTTATTCCATTAAGCATCTGTGCATGGGCGACCCAGGTCAGATTCCCATTTGGTGCGCAGTGGGGTTAGGTCTTGTGTCATGTGTAGGCGAAGTGCATCTCCAAACGAATGGCTTAGATGCTTACCCTCTCCCATAACATGTATGTACTGAAGTAACAAATTTGTCTGCAGTACTTGTGTTATGTATCCCCATCTTTAGCGTATGACACTAATCCATGGAGCGTGCAACAGGAAATGTCCCGGAGGCAGTCGTTCCTCTTGTGTAAGATCAGTGTATGACATGAGTTTGCCATTTTGATATAAATCATGCCCGCTTCATGCCAATCAGTGAGGCCAGTCACGTCCCCCCTGGGTGCCCCAAACAGTGGAATCGCTGGAGCATAAGGCTTAACTTTATTCCACAACACACCATGCCACATAATTCCACTACACAAATCCACTCCACACCACACAATTCCCCGCCACACAATTACAAAACTAACTAATCCAATCCAACCCACAGAATTCCAATGCACACTACATACATATACTCCATTGCGCATAAGTAAAAGACATTGCCATATATTATGTCAATTGCTCTAACTCAACCAAATGCGAGACCTATTGCATTTTCAATGCTTTTTAAGTTAGGCAACAGCTGTTCCACATACATTATCACCAACTGCATCTATACGCTTACTTTCAACTTCTGGAGGAGCTGTTCTTTCTGGACCTGAAGAGTGCCTTTTTCTTACAGACATTACTATTACTGAATCCGGTTAGGCTCCAGTCTGAGGGCCTCAGGATCCTGTTGTAGAGGCTTGTATATCTTTTATTATTATTTATTATTATTAGAATTTGTATGGCGCAGCAAATCATCCCCAAGGGGATCTCTTGGCGCCTGGGTGGCAGACAACAAATTGAAAGGGGTCATTAAAACATCCAGGTTTTAAGCAGCTTCTTGAACTGTGCCAAATTGGAGCAAGCTCGGATCTCATCTGGCAGTCTATTCCAGTGGGCGGGGGCTAGGTGGGAAAATGCGCGACCTCCCATTTTAGCTTTCCTGATTCTCCGCGTGCAGAGCAGTTTCCGGTTACTCAATCTCAGTTGACGCACGGGAATGTAAGGTTTTAATCTCTTCATTAGGCAGGTGGGGCCCGTCCCCTGAAGTGATTTAAACACTATACACAGGAGCTTAAAGACGGCTCATTCCTAATAGGGAGCCAATGCAATTGTCGCAAGAGAGGTAGTGACGGGGTACGCGCAGGTTTGTTGAGAGCAAAACGTGCAGCTGTATGTTGGACAACTTGCAGCCTTGATAATAGATCTTCCCTCGTTCCTACTAGAAACGAATTTCCATAGTCTAGTCTACTGACTAGAAGCACCTGTATGAGCGCTTTTCTGGCCACGAGGGGAATCCAAAGGAAGATTTTTCTCAGCATTCGCATCAAGCCAAAGCAGGTGCCTGAGATGGTCTTCACATGCTCTTCCATGGAAAGTTTATCGTCAATTATGATGCCCAGATATTTCGCCTGCTTTTTTTGGTGTAGGAGCTTCCCTGAGTTCTACATGCCACCAATCAGAGGTCCACAACTCCTCAGCTTTCCCAAACAGCAAGATCTCTGTTTTATTGGAGTTGAGCTGAAGGAAGCTATTACTCACCCATGTGGCTATTTTTGGCACACAGGTCTTAAACTTAGCTCTGGTCACCGCGGGAATCCGCCTCGATGGGGACTATCACTTGAGTGTCGTCCGCGTATGAGATTGTCTCGAAACCGCATGATCTAATGATGGTAGCCAGAGGAGCCACATAGATATTGAACAAGGTAGGACTTAAGATGGATCCCTGGGGGACCCCCTTGTCCACTAACGTAGTCTGTGGCACAAATGTGTCCAATTGGACACATTGTGTTCTGTCGGTCAGAAAACTTTGCAGCCAGTTTAAGACCATTCCTCTGACACCAATCTCTCGTAGCTTATCCAAAAGGATTCTATGAGAGATAGTGCTGAAAGCTGCCGACAGGTCAAGAAGTACTAACATCGTGGGAATGCTCTTATCCAGTGACATCCTTATTGTGTCAGTTACTTCAGTCAATGCAGACTCGGTGTTGTAACATGCACGGAAGCCTGACTGGGAAGGATCAAGTAAGTTATATTGTTCCAAATATCCAGAGAGTTGTTTATTAATCAGTGCCTCCATAATTTTAGAGCAGCATGGGAGAGGAGAAATAGGTCTATAATTTTGCAAGTCTGCAGGGTCAGCTAGTGCTTTTTTCAACAGTGGCTTAATTTGCGCCTTCTTCCACTTAAAAGGGAATGTGGCTGTGGCTAGTGATATATTACAGACTTCCGAAAGCGAGGAGGAGAAGGCCGGAGCAAGTTCTGAAATAATAAAAGGAGGGGCCAGGTCTGACGGGGAGCCTGATTTTGTGTGCGCTATTAAGAACACTACTTGCTCTGCGGTAATAGCTGCAAAAGAGTCTAGATTGGGTGAAAAGAGGTCTTCCAGGGGCGGTGCTACCACTTTACAGACCTCTTCCGAACCAAAGGAGCTGTAGATTTGATCAATCTTTTGTTTAAAATGATTGGCTAAGTCGTCACATAGCCTTTGCGTAGGCGTGAGGGAAGGATTGTTAGCTCTGGGGTTGGTAAACTCCTTAAGGATCTTAAAGAGCTCTTTAGAAGAGCTCTTCGCCTCCGAGATTCAGATACCTAAATGTTCTCTTCTGGCTTTGTTGCAACTATTTAGCTCTATGTGCTGTTCTATAGGCCAATTTATCTCCCGCCAGCTTTGTTTTCCTCCATTTTCTCTCGCTAACTCTACACATAGCTTTTTCTTTCTTGAGGCTCTCTGAGTATCATGGGGCTGGAGCTGCCCTTTCCCGGATTTTAACTACCCTGAGCCGAGCGATGGTGTCTAAGGCTTCAGTTACAGAGGCCTCCAATCTATCCAAAGCTGTATCACTATCCGCGCAGTTATTGAATGATAGGGTAATATACGCCATACTAAATGCTGTTGATGTCACTTTCCTCCATGCTCTGGGGAGACTCTTACGGCATTGAAGCTGGCTTCCTGGTTCTGACTTCTCCAGAGAGAATCTTAGTGCCAGATGGTCGGTCCAGCTTAGTGCCAAGGGGGTTTCTACTGTTAGATCATGGATGTTCGTAAAGATGGTATCCAGATATGTTCCGCTATATGTGTAGAGCTGAGTACTCTAGGAAAAAGGCCTAGAGATTCCATGGCCGCTATGAAGCATGGACTCTATGTTGGAAAGGATATCTAAGTGATGATTAAAATCCCCTACAAGTAGGAAATTGTCTGCTTGCAAGGTATAAGGAGCAAGAATTTCCAATAACGAGGTACAGAACAATTTTTTATTTTCTCCACGGGGATGATAAACTACAGCTCCCATCCACCTTATACCATGAGTAGACTCCAGCCGCAATACCATTAGCTCAATACAAGGGGTGGAAACTGTGTCCACGATTTTAATGTACTGGGATGAGCGCGTGGCTATGGCTAGACCTCCTCCCCTTTTGCCTATGCTGCCTAATCTTGCTACTGTGTATTCTGCAGGGAAGGCAATCGCCAGGGCAGGTGTAGATTGGTTTTGTAGCCAGGTCTCAGTGAAGAGACAGATATCTGGTTTCAGGTCATCCAGCATTTCCCAGATTTCAGCTGCATGCTTAGGGATAGATCTGGCATTGAGGTACAAGCCCTGAAAGAAGACTGCTTGCCCTCCCTTATTCTACTTTTTCTCCCTGAGCCTCTGCTTGTTTAATACTCGATGGCTTGTTGGGTGAGGGTGAAGGGGGACTTTTATTTGCTGCATGTAAGCCACAGACCACTCACATTGTGAACATTTACCAGAGTAAGAGCCACTTTCTACTGATATATTTCCATTACATCCCGTGCTAAGAGCCTTATCCCTTAGTTCCAATAACATATCCTTAGAGTACGTTAAAGGAGGCATTTAAGATACCTGTATAAAAACTGGCAACGTTTTTTGTCAACTGGCAGCGTCCAGGTGCGGACGGGCACAGACGGGCTTGCATTAGGCGCGCCTTTGGCACGCCAGCGGCGCGTCCGCGCACGTGGTAAATTTATACCCCGGGAGGCAAACCACTAGAGCGCTAACCGCTCGAAAATGGCGCCCAAAGAGGGCTCGCAGGGTCCTAATGACGCTACCTCTCTCCATTCAATCGGTCATAAAACGCGACCGCGTTGGACTGGAGAGTCGCCTTGCTAACATCAAGTGTCCCCAGGTAATATTAGCAATCTATGAGTTGCAGCATTAAGTGTGGCAGGTGTTAACAATCTTTCTTTGAAGAATCTCCAACAGGTTAGGGACCCAAGGCAAAAGATGTTTGGGAGTCGCCCTGTTTTCAGAATAATTGGCATAGTTGGTTGTAGAGCTTCTAACCAAGATTTCTTGGAAAGTGAGAATGTCATCCACTGAAGAGGCTCTGGCAGGAGAAGCTGCAGGAGATGGTGTATATGAAGTAGTATCAGTGATTGTAGATAGAATTATTGATCTTGTAGGCAGTGTTAAATTTGTAAAAAAGTAAGTGCTTGGGCTCTCTTCAAGAGGCCACTGCAACTTGCATCACTCATTGGCCCTGCTATGTTGCCAATGATTGCAGCAACACACCTACTAACCATCAACTCCTATAACTGTGACAATCCGACTATTTTAGGGCCCCAAAGCTATAAAAATGACTTGGGCAGCAGGTAATAGTCATGTTAATGTGTATTGAATTAATAATTAACTGTTGTTGTGGTAATCTCTAAATTAGCCAGAAAGTCGATGTTGACAATTAAGTGCCGGTGCCAAGCACCGAAAACCACAGACTTAAATTAAGCACTGCATGTAGGAGATCTGTGTGGAGAATGGCTTGGTGAAGGTGTAGAAGTTGATCTCCTTTTCCTTATTGGAGTCAAAGATGTTTGTCTTGAAACCTTTCTTAGTGAGCTTTTTAATGGTTGTTGAGGTTCTTAAAGTGGATCCTTAAAGGGGATCATTAGTTGTAATGGTCTGAAAGGCAAAGGATGAGGAATTAGAGTAATGGTGACTGTAGAAATAGGTTGTGATAAAGTCTCTACTCTCGTTTTAGGAACTTTATTAAATGATGAAGTGCAGAACCTCCGTGTATTGCCGCTTATCTGACAAGATGATAACTGTGGTGAGTGTAGTGAAACAAATTGTTGGGACGCTACAGAAAGAGATAGAGATCCAGTCAGGTCTGTGTCGGTGAGGGCATGGATGTGCCAGTGGTATATGGGTGAGTAACTGCATATGTGAAAGACAGTATAGGTGAGTGTATGAGTGACTGTATGTGTGAGTGAGAGATTGTGAGAGTAACTGTATGGGTGAGTGTGTGATTATGTTAGTGACTGTATAGGTGAGTGAGTATGTGTTAGTATCTGTTTGAATAAGTGAGTGGGTGTGCGTATAACTGTATAGATGAAAAAGTGGCTGTGCGATTGACTCTATGGGGGAGTGAGCCGGTGTGTGAGTAGCTCTATGTTTGACTTACAGTGTGTGAGTGGCTGAATGGATGTATGAGTAGATATATCAGTGGCTATATTAGTGAGTAGGTTGTTATAAGAGTGGCTGTATGAGTGACTGAGTGGATGTGTGTGTAAACCTATGAATCAGTGAGTGGGTGTGTAAGTACTGGTATGGGCATGTCAATGGTTTTGAGAATGGTAGCATGGAAGTTGGAGTGGGTGTATGAAAGATTCTATTGGTGTGTAAGTGGGTGCGCCAGAGATTCTGTGGATTATGTCATCATTGATGTCACTTGAGATGTCATCAGTGATGTCACTCACCGTGGCATCAGTGATGTCATATGTGAGGTCATAAGCAGTGCATCGCTGGGGCGCGAGTTATAGTTAGCTCAGCTAACTGTAACTGCTGAATTTCTCTGGTTTTATACGAGTGAAACCTGAACCTAACTGTAACGTCTCTATAACCTTTCTTATTTTTCTCTGAATTTCAATGTTTTTTTAAAATAGTAGTCATGTTTGCGGAGTGGTGGAGAAAGGGGCTGGGCCTCCGACCAGTTCTCAGAAGTCCTGCTGTGTAGTACTTACAGGCGGGCTTCTTGGCCCCCAGGGTCCCTCAGGCGTAAAGTGGACTTCATCCCACCAGCAGTGCACCATGAGCCATGTTTGCAGAGTGGTGGAGAAAGGGGGCGTGTTCTCTGAAGACCTCTTAGCAATCCCACTGTGTGGGACTAATTGGAGATAACATGAGGGGTAGTTAGACCCCAAGGACGTCCTTGGGGGCCAACTACCCCTCCTATTACCTCCAGTAAATCCCACACAGCAGGATTTCTGAGACATGATAGAAGGCCATGCCCTCTTTCTCCACCACTCTGCAAACGCGCCTCCTGGAGCACTACTAGTAGGGGATGAAGTCCCCTTGGCTATTGAGGGTCCTTGGGGGCCAACTACCCCTCTTGTTACCGCCAGAAATACCCATATGGTGGTTTTGTTGAGAGGTTTTTGGTGGCCACGTCCCTTTCTTCAGCACTATGCAAACGCGATTTCCAGAGGCGCATTTGCAGAGTGGTGGAGAAAGAATGTGGTGCCTCAGGCAAGTAGCCAGCTTTTTTATTTTCAATTTTTTTATTTTTTTTTAGGAAGGGGGACTGCATGGCACCCCTTCCCTGGGACATTCTAGGACAGGTGAACCCATCCCCCAAGGACTGGCCTTTTAAAAAAATATATATATGTATTTGAAAAGGAGGGGGGCCAAGCAACCATTTTCAGCCCTGGGGACCTTATACCCTGGGGCCTGCCACTTTTTCCTTATTTTTATATAAAAAGGGAGGGGGGTCACGCGGGCTCCCCATCAATTGCTATTTTTGGACTGGGGACCCCATCCCCCCGGCCTGCCACCATATATATATATATATATATATATATACACATATATATTACCTACTGGCGGTCGCCAGTAGGTAGTTATAGTTAGGACCCCTTTTCCATAGGAAATCCGCAACATTCTATTTTGAATAACTTTTGCGCCGGTCGACGAATCCTCGCGAATTTCTCAAAATAGGTGGGGCGCTACGCTCCGCTCCTACCCTGAAAGTCTCGGGGGGATTCGTCAAGCGGGGGCTGAGATAAAAGGGGGGTCCCAAAACGCGTTTTTCCCATGCATTTTTCCATAGGACCTTTAGACAGGGCTACAGCCCGAACGGCTGAACAGAATTACTAGAAATTTGGCAGAGAGGTAGTCCCTAGGTCAAGGAAGTGCCTTTTGTAGGTTTGGTGTAAATCTGTTCAGTAGATTCTGAGAAAATAGCCTTTAAATCAATATATATATCTGAGCCAGCTTACGGTATGCTTACCGTAAGCTTACCGTACGCGTACGGTGGCGTGCGCGAGCGCGATTCTGATTGGCTCTTAGATCTTAGTAAACATTCGAATCGGCCGAAACCAGGAAGCGGCGGCCGCCATTTTGTGTGTTTCACTCAGAAAAAAAAGAGTGAAAACAAGAAAAGGGGGCAAGGAGGAGAGTTACAGACCCCCTTACATTTGTGAGGGGGTCAAAGAAGGACAGAAAAGTACAAAGAAAACATTTATTGATTTTTAAAAAAATCACGGGGTACGCGTACGGTAAGCTTACGGTAAGCGTACGGTAGAAAAAAAAAATTAAAAAAGAAATGAAATGCAGATTTAAGAGTTTAGATATTAGGGGGCTCTAAAAAGAGCCGTTGTGTTTATGAAGTGATTTTTTAAGTGGTACCTACAAGTAAGTACCGATGCAGAGTCTAAGGTTCAAGAGGAAGACTCTGTTCCCTTCATCATTGAAGTGCACACCATCTCCTCTATAAATGTCTTGCATGTCATAACGCAAGTTGTTGTGGTAAATGGCACCCATACCATAGTCACGGAGGAAAGCAGAAACAGATTTGTTGACGTGCTTCCTTGCTTTGTCAATTTGCGGACAGAAATGATTGGACCAGTTCCGCGGGCGCGCGGTGCGCGAAGCGCACCGCGTGCTCACTGTGCGCGCACGGTGCGCGAAGCGCACCGTGCGCGCACGGAACAAACTGCGTTAAGTGGGCGCGCACGCCACGAATGGCGTAAAGTAACTTAGCATTTAAAAAACCGTACAAATTCACTGAAAAAACCATAGGTTTCACACACGTTATAGTTAGGAATTAGCATTTAAAAAACCTTGCAAATTCACTGAAGAAACCATAGGTTTCACACATGTTATAGTTAGCGGAAATTTTACTGATAAAAAACCAATGAAATTCCCCCGTTATAGTTAGTGCAGGCAACTATAACTCACGCGACCGCAATCTTCTGCTGATGACATATGTGTCTTTATGAAAAGAAAATATTTGTAATATATGTATAGATAAAAATGTATGGAAGAAGACATGGGTAAATAAGTGTCTAAATACAGTATTAGCATCAGCAGAGGATTGCGGTCGCGTGAGTTATAGTTGCCTGCACTAACTATAACGGGGGAATTTCATTGGTTTTTTATCAGTAAAATTTCCGCTAACTATAACATGTGTGAAACCTATGGTTTTTTCAGTGAATATATATATATATATTCACTGAAAAAAACATAGGTTTCAGGGGTGTTATAGTTAGCTGGACATTTCCCTCGTACAAAACCCTAGAAATTCCCCTTTTATAGTTAGTTCAGCTAACTATAACTCGCGCCCTCGCAATGCACTGCTGATGACGTCACATATTACATCACTCATGACATGGTCAGTGACATCACTGATGACATCACTGATGACATCATCCATTGAGTATTCTGAACAGTTTTATTATGTTTAATGTATATAGGGAAAGGCCTGTTGAAAAATAAGTGGGTGTACAAGTGTGTGAATGGATGATTTTCTAGGTGCGTAACTGAGTCTATAAGTGAGTCATTAAATGTATCTTACTGCAGACTAGTGACTAAACTGTGTGAATGTCTGTATGTGTCTGTGTGTTGGTGTATAAGTGGCTGCATGATTTTGTGAATAGCTATATGAGTGTCTATATGGGTTATTGATTGGTTGTCTGAGTATCTGTATGGGTGCCTGAGTGTTTGTGTGGGTAGGGTGTGTGTGACTCTGTGACTAGATGTGTGAGTGGGTGATTCAGTGGGGGCATGTTTTTAAGAGTGCATCTGTGATGGACTGTATGGTTGGGTGAGTGTATGTATGGGTGTGTTAGTGATTGAATGTATATCTCAGTTGTACATGTGTAAGTAACTACATATGTGAAACGCAGTGTATATGTGTGTAAGAGTATATAACTATCTATATGTGAGAGTGTGTGGTTTTGGGAGTGGCTGTATGCGCCATAGTGCAAGGATATCTGTGTCATGTGCTGTTTGTTTTTCTGCAGGAAGACACAGAATTTGTTAGTATTTTTATGAGTAAGTGAACTTGAGTGTTTTTAACTGTATAGGTGAGTAAATTTTACTGTGATTAATTATTTGCATGACTGACTAGATGTATCAGTACCTCAATGGATGATTGGCGGTGTGTGAGTGTCTACATAGGTGTATAAATGCACAGAGTGACTGTAAGTATGAGTGACTGTACAGGTGAGTGAGTGGAGATGTATGTAGACCTAAAAGTCAATGAGTGGGTGAGTAGTTATTGGTATTGGAGTATCTATGGTTGTCAAAATGGCCGTCTGAAATTTTGAGTCGGTGTATCAAATGTTATATTAGGGTGTGAGAAGATGCACTAATTTATCACATGGATGACGTCATCAGTGATGTCATCGGTGATGTCATTTGAGATGTCATCAGTGATGTCATCAGTGATGTCACTGACCATGTCATGAGTGATGTAATATGTGACGTCATCAGCAGTGCATTGCGGGGCGCGAGTTATAGTTAGCTGAACTAACTATAACAGGGGAATTTCTAGGGTTTTGTACGAGGGAAATGTCCAGCTAACTATAACACCCCTGAAACCTATGGTTTTTTCAGTGAATTTCTAAGGTTTTTTAAATGCCAATTCCTAACTATAACGCCCCTGAAACCTTTGGTTTTTTCAGTGAATTTCAAAGGTTTTTTAAATGCCAATTCCTAACTATAACGTGCATGAAACCTATGGTTTTTTCAGTGAATTTCAAAGATTTTTTAAATGCTAATTCCTATCTATAACTTATCTCTGAAGATATCATTAAAATCATTCTTTTTTAAAAGTAGGGTGCACATTAGTTTTGTGGAAAAGCATCTTTGTGATTGGTTAAGAAAAAGCAGTTTCAACGTGGAGTACATATCATAGAATAAAATTTGCTCAGAGGGGGTAGGAGCGCACCAAGCAAATCGTTGTCACCGCTGCCATTGTTCTGGGTTCTTCCTTTTGTATCACACGTCACCTTCCCGACTTTATTGGCGCCTCAGTTGTGTAGGCGAGATTAGTTACCCTCGTACGGCTCAATGGCTGGTGGGTGGTGGTGCTGGCCCCCCCTGCATAGAGGACACCGGAATTGTTAAGGGTGGGGTGGCTGGCTCCCGGGGGGGTGGTGGTGGGTACGCGCGCAGACACCAGGCTGTACCCCCCCCCCGTTCTGCCAGTCGGCATGTCCTATAAGTTTGCATAAGTTTATGTCTTACTGAATGTGAAACACGATGCCGTACATTGTCCTCCTGTACGAAAGTTTAAACTCAAACTCATTAAAAACAGATTTGCAAAAAAAAAAAAAAAAACAATAGAATAAAATTTGCTCAGCTCAACAACACCTGCTACTTGCATTTGGAAGGCACTGTTCGAACTTAAAACAATCGTCAACCTTTAACCTGCATGTGTCGTTAAATGTTCAAGAAAATGTTACAAAAAAATATCATAAAGTTTTAAAAAATGGATGAACTTTTAACCTGCACGTATTGTAGAATGTTCTAGAAAGTGTATTGGTAGAATACGTTGCAATTCTGACTTCTATGTGTTGTTGAATATTTAAAAAAACGGTTCATATGGAAAATTAAAAAGAAACCAATAGAGAAGTTTTGAAACCTAAAAGAATCAAGGAACTATTCTAATTTATTCTTTACATGTATTTATGTGTGCAGCAACAAAATTATAGACACAACAGCACTAGGAAGAGGAAGAAGCAGGGAGTGGGGGGCGGGGGGGAGATGGGCAGAATGGCACACATGCACAATTAAGTACAACACACATATAGACTAACAATTGCCAAAATGAAACACACTAACAAGGAGCACAAGTCACACAACCTGCCAACATCACACCACTGAACGAGCATAGAAGTGAAAACCACGCTGCTTTCATACAGGATGTGTACAAAGGCCAGTCGTTGGTGTTGTGGGATGTCTGCGACCGTGGTCATCATGGATGAGATGCCCAGCATGTGGCACATGGTCGAGTTCACTGTGTGTTATGTTGCCAAACGGCTGCTCCTCCCTCCCACGAGCCCCCACACTTTTGTACGGTGAGCTGTTGTATCTCGTGCACTCGTACGGCACGCCACTGTAATGCCTATTTGCGCATGTCCTGCTACAATCCAATAACAACATCACAGTGCCGTTTGGAGGTGGTGGTGGTGCATGCCACTTTACAACATCGACTGCTGCGGCTCTTGTAACAGGCCACACCAGAACACAGAGACACACTTACCGCACTTCCTGCACACGGACATGTCTGAGACACCCCGTTCTCCTTGCCGGATAGGCACACCCCTGCACTGACCTGTGAACCCCAGACCAGCACACGCCAGTTGTGCATGCAGGAGGATGCGTACGTAGCTACACACCCAGGCTCACTGCCAACGCTGAGGTGACAGCACACTATGATGTTGCAGGGCTCGTGCCTATCATGCTAAGACAATGACCACAGGAACACACTTACTAAAATGTGGGTTTGGGGGGCATTGGTGGTCCTGGAGTTGTTGAGATGAGTCTTCTGGCCCTCATGGGTATCCCTGTATCATGCTCATTGACTCTATGGCACCTGTGGGTGTTCTGGTGTGGCTCTTGGCTGTGTTCCCTTTCATGGTGCAGGTAGTTGTCCTGCTTAACACCAGCAGAAAGCAGGTGTAAAATCCCTGGTACTAACGTGCCTTATCACCGGAATTTGTTTCGCATTGTAATTGGTGTGAAAGTTGTGATGTGATTTTTTTCGTGTGCACAACAATATACGAACTGAGCAGTGTATCTCGTCAAGATCCACCACCTGACGCACTATTCCCAATCAATATAAATACAATGAGATTTCTTAATAGATTTTGTGTGTACACTTTAAGTGCAGCCAATACCTCAGTGCAATACAATACAGGATTTTAGTATTTAGAATAAATCGCAAAGGTGCACCTCATGTCTTTTTGCACGGGAATGGCTACTCTCCATTTCATTATCAGCACTTTAACGGAAGTAAAGTTGAGATAAATCTAACACACTATTCAGAAGTTGGTGCAAACTGCAGATATCACTAGTATTCCAGCGATAAGTGCCCCAAAATGTAACACCATGGTGGACTCCATCAAATAACAGTAATAAGAACAAGAGTCACACAGCAGTTAAGAGAACAACCAAAAACATTATTATTTTTTTTTTCAAACTTTATTTTTTATAATAATAAATATATAAACGATAAACTATTTTCAAACTTTATTTTTTTCTTAACATAAATATAAACAATAAACTAATAAACAAAATGTAACAACAATAATACAAAACAACAAAGCGGAACACTCCTATGGGAACCACGGATGTCGACGACAGACCTGGAAAATCAAAAAGATTGTTAAAAAAACAACAACATGGTATTCTCAACAAAATACCACAAGAAACAAATCAGATATATAAAATGTATACAGCTAACAAAATTTTATAAGTTTAACTTACAAAAACTGTAAATGTTGCCGCTTTAAAATATTTACCGAATCTGAGGAATTTTTTTTGCAGAAGGCACCACGCCCACAACGTTTTTCTTCAGTGGTGAAGAAATGTTTAACTTTTTCCAAGGGACAAACAAAGACTAATGCCACCTTCTTCATTCGCATGATTTGCCAAAGAGTTCTGTTAAGAGGGGATCCTAACAAAAAATACTTGTGCGGCACAGTAAGTATGATGAAACACCTGAGGACCCTTCATCCAAACAATCTTGCACGAGAAGAGTCCAAACAGATGAGAAACACTCCTGTTCTGTATCTGTAAAAAAGAATCACAAATAAATGTATATTAATAACTTTCAAATTTATACTATTCCATTACTGTACAAACACATTTTATATAAAAACTGACTATGAAACTATAGCCCTGAACCACAAGTGTGACGATCGTTAAAACACTACATGCATAGTGCATACTACTTTGAAGCAGTTCATGCCCTAAAGCCTACCTCACTAAAAGACTACATGCTAACTGACTAAATGATTACAGTACTATAAGGAGACACACTGGGTGAGTGACGGTGTTTGCTAGAAGAGTATGAATACTAACTAGGGAATTGAAGGTGTGAAACACAACTGTGTAGGTGATTAGAGGACTGCATCAATACTGCATAGGCATTTAAAGCAGTCCATGTGCTAAGGCCTGGCTCACTGCATGACTACTTGGGTACTGACTGAATGATTAGAGTACAGCAAGGAGAGTGCCTAGGTGAATTTATAAGTGCTAGGCTTTTCGCACAGGGAATGGATTAGTACTTGGTACTGAATGAGTCACTAGAGGAGTGCAAAGGCAGTCACAAGTGCTGGACTGTATGGATACTGACTAGGAAATTGAAAGTGTGAAAGACAAGTGTCTAGGTGGTTAGAAGACTGCATGCATAGTGCATAGGGGTTTGAAGCAGTCCATGTGCTAAGTCCTGGCTCAGTGTATGAATACTTAGGCACTGAATGAATGATTAGAGTACTGCAAAGATAGTATCTTGGTGAATTTATAAGTGTTTGGGTTTTAGCACAGTGAATGGATTAGTACATGGTGCTGAATGGGTCACTAGAGGACTGCAAAGGGAGTGAAAGGGTATTTCCTGGAAGTGTATGGATACTGACTAGGGAATCGAAGGTGAGAAAGACAATTGTGTAGGTGGTTAGAGGACTGCATGCATAGTGGATAAGGGTTTGAAGCAGTCCATATACTAAGGCCTGGGTCACTGGATGAGTACTTGGGTACTGACTGAATGATTAGAGTACTGCAAGGAGAGTGCCTGGGTGAATTTATTAGGGTTTGGCGCAGTGAATGGATTAGTACATGATGCTGAATGGGTCACTAGAGGAGTGCAAATGGAGTGACAGGGTGTTTGCTGGAAGTGAACGGATACTGACTGGGGAATTGAAGGTGTCAAAGACAAGTGTGTAGGTGCTTAGAGGACTGCATGCATAGTGGATAGGGGTTTGAAGAAGTCCATATGCTAAGACCTGGCTCTGTGCATGAATACTTAGGCAGTGACTGAATCATTAGAGTTCTGGAAAGAGAGTGTCTTGGTGAATTTATAAGTGTTTGGGTTTTGGCACAGTGAATGGATTAGTACATGCTGTTGAATGGGTCTCTAGAGGACTGCAAAGGAAGTGACAGGATATATCCTGGAAGTGTATGGATATTGACTAGGGAATTGAAGGTGTAAAAGACAAGTGTATAGTATGTTAGAACACTACATGCATACTGCATAGACATTTGAAGCAATCTATTTGGTACTTAGAAACTAAATAATCAGACTACTTCTAGGACAGTGCTTAGGTAAAACTTTTACATTTTTAGTTCTGCCACAGTGAACAGAATAGTACATGGTACTGCACCTTAGTGTCAAACCCTGGCTCATTTTATCAATGCACAAACAAAGACTAGCTTCTAATGCTACTAAAACTTGACAACATGAGAGGTTTTAAATTAGTTATCTGTCAGCAAATACACGATGTTACCAAATGCTTCTCTCACAGTGGTTCTCAAATGCACACAGACTCACAGTGTGATTCTAGACAACAACCACTATACCTAGGAGTTTACCAAAAATCATTCACTACTGTGGAAGTGGTAAGCGAACTGCACACAATCTTCATATTTCAGGACTGCACTTTTATGTCAAAGCCTGACTCATATAATCAAAGCATAAGCAAAGACTGGCTTCTAATGCTACTAAAACTTCACAGCATGACCGGTTTTAAAACAGGTATATGTCAGCAAATACACGATGTTACCAAATGCTTCTCTCACAATCCTTACCCAAATGCACACAGACTCACAGTCTGATTCTATACAAGCACCACTATCCCTATGAGTTTACCAAAACTCATTCACTACAGTGGAAGTGGTAAAGGAACTGCACACAATCTTCATATTTCACAACTGCAATTTACTGTCAATGCCTGACTCATATAATGAAAGCATAAGCTATAACTGTCTTCTAATGCTAAAACTTGACAACCTGACATGTTTTACAACACTTATCTGTCAGCAAATACACGATGTTACCAAACACTTCTCTCACAGTGGTTCCCAAATGCACACAGACTCACAGTTTGAATCTAGACAAACAACACTATCCCTAGGAGTTTACCAAAACTCATTCACTACAGTGGAAGTGGTAAAGGAACTGCACACAATCTACATATTTCACGACTACACTTTAATGTCAATGCCTGACTAATTTAATCAACGCATAAGCACAGACTGGCTTCTAATGCTACTAAAACTTGACAACATGACAGGATTTAAAACAGTTATCTGTCAGTAAATACACAATGTTACCAAATGTTTCTCTCACAATCCTTACCCAAATGCACACAGACTCACAGTGTGATTTTAGACAATCAACACTATCCTAGGACTTTACCAAAACTCATTCACTACTGTGGAAGGGGTAAGGGGACTGCACACAATCTACATATTTAAGTACAGCACATCAGTGTCAAGGCATGACTCATTTAATCAACATATAAGCAAAGACTGGATTCTAATGCTACTAAAACTTCACAACATGACAGATTTTAAAACAGTTATCTGTCAGCAAATACATGATGTTACCAAGTGATTCTCTCACACTGATCCCAAATACACACTAACTCACAGTGTGATTCTAGAAAAGCACCACTATCCCTATGAGTTTACCAAAACTCATTCACTACAGTGCAAGTGGTAAGGGAACTGCACACAATCTACATATTTCAGGACTGCACTTTTGTGTCAAAGCCTGACTCATGTAATCAAATCATAAACAAAGACTGGCTTCTAATGCTACTAAAACTTGACAACATGACCGGTTTTAAAACAGTTATCTGTCAGCAAATACACAATATTACTAAATGCTTCTCTCACAATCCTTACCCAAATGCACACAGACTCACTGTGTGATTTTAGACAATCAACACTATCCTGGGAGTTTACCAAAACTCATTCACTAGTCTAGAAGAGTTAATGGTACTGAACACAATCTACATATTTAAGTATAGCACATCAGTGTCAAAGCATGACTCATTTAATCAATGCATAACCAAAGACTGGATTCTAATGCTACTAAAACTTCACAACATGACAGGTTTTAAAAAAGTTATCTGTAAGCAAATACATGATATCACTAAATGCTTCTCTCACACTGTCCAAATACACACTAACTCACACTGTGATTCTAGACATGCACCACTATCCCTAGGAGTTTACCAAAACTCATTCACTACAGTGCAACTGGTAAGGGAACTGCACACAATCTACATATTTCAGGACTGCACTTTTCTGTCAAAGCCTGAATCATTTAATCAAATCATAAGCCATAACTGTCTTCTAATGCTACTAAAACTTCACAACATGACAAGTTAAAACAGTTATCTCTCAGCAAATACACAATGTTACCAAATGCTTCTCTCACAGTGGTTCCCAAATGCACACAGACTCACTGTGTGATTCTAGACAAACAACACTATGACTTGCACTATACCAAAACACATTTCTTCATCTAGAAGTAGTACTACATTTTAGTATAGAAACATAACATAACTCATTTCACAAATTCATAAACAATGACTGGTTTCTAGTTCTACCAAAATATAAAAAACTGCACAGTTATCTGTTTACAAACACATGAAAAACACAAATGCTTATCACAGAATGGTTTCTACATGCACACACATTGTACAGAAAAAAAGTACTCCCTACACTTTAGCAGGAAAAATACATTAGTCTAATTAAAATCAAAATAGTCTACATACACCCCCTCACAATTAAATCACTCATCTTTCAAGTTCTTTTGTAGATTAAGAAGTATATCAATCACTCACCATATTTTCTTTTACAGAATCTCTGCACTGTGCACCTCTCAGCAAAAGCAAAGAATGAAAAAGTTTCCCTTTCATTTTCCTCACATATACATGTAAACATCAAATCACAATCCTTTGCACATAAACTCAAAAGCAAACACACATTTCTATTGGTTAAACATTTCAACCCTTTCCAACTGAAATACATTTCAACCCTTCCCCATATCTGCCTTCTGCCTGTTACCATAGAAACAGGTCATGGAACACTGCACTGAGCTCACAGGTCCCAAATTCAGCACACAATGTTCCTACACAAGACAGGAAGTGTGCTTGACTTTTCAACATATCAGCTTATCATATATTATGTTCCTTACAATCTGTTTTTGTTAACCAGTAACAATCATACCTTTAAAAAACAGAAATATACACCCTACCTTTCAGTGCAGAAAGTTGTCATACAACCAATGATTTCTTGTCGTTTTTCAAAAAACGTTGCCGTAGATCCGCGCACCCACCGCGAGAGAATCCGTGCATCCAACGTGATAGGATGCGCACACCGTGCGCGCATTTCCCCGTGTTTTTTTTTTTAAAAAGGGGGCCCCAGGGGGTCCTTCTGGGACCCCCTAAGCACCTCTAGAGGGTCAGAGTATTTCCACTCTGCCCCCTTTATATGTTTTACACACTTATTCCCCTTGTATCTTCAGCCTCGCTTCTACCGAGGCAGATAATGGCCGCCAACAGTTCCTGGTTTCGAATGTAGAGAGACACTCGACAGCCAATTAGCATTCAGCGCGCGATCGGGAAGGTACGCGCTCGGTTCGGGGAGGGTGCGCGCTCGGTTCGGGGAGGGTGCGCTTACGGTGCGGGTACGGTCCGCGGATCCTCCGCGGCCATAGATATCATTAACTGTTTTACCCTAATTTTCTCAGGAACTACTAAACAGATTCACACCATATATGCAAAAGGCACGAGTCCGAACTGAGGACTACCTCTTTGCCAAATTTGGTGTCATTCGTTCAGCGGTTCGGGCTGTAGCTGCGACAACAGATCCTATGGGAAATTGCATGGGGAAAATGCGTTTTGGGACCCTCCTTTTTTCTCGGCCCTCGCTTGACGGATCATCGCAAAACTTTCAGGGTAGGAGCGGAGCGGAGCTGGCCAAAAGTTTGGAAAATTTCGCGAGGATTCATCAACCGGCGCCAACGTTATTCCAAATAAAATGTTGCGGATTTCCTATGGAAAATAGGTCCTAACTATAACTATCTACTGGCGACCGCCAGTAGTTAATATATATATATATATATATATATATGTATGTATGTATGTATGTATGTATGTATATATATATATATATATATATATATATATACAAATCCATGTAGCTCCTTCCGGCTGCTGTGACCCGAGAGAGGTGGCGTACACCCCGGCGGAGCGTGCCGGTAATTCAGTTCCAAAGATGCGAAAGCAATTCTTCGTACGCTCTCAGAAGAACAGACCACAAACGGGGATCTCTTGAAAGGGGTGTTTTAATTCACTACGCGTTTCAGCTCGAAAGCCTTGTTCACGTGAACAAGGCTTTCGAGCTGAAATGCATATTTCATATCGTGCTTTGTAATTGCCCGAAGGTTTACCAAAGTCTACAATCACAGGGTGAACCACTGTAATACAAATAAATTATGAAGCATCATATTAAAATAGCTTGCTCAATTATGCAGTGACCAACTCGGAATGCCACATTTGCAATAGAGTGTTGCGAATTCATTATACATTGTCAATAAAGGCTGATAAGTCTTAATGAATCTTATATTAGCAAGAAAACCATATAATGTCTGTATCCATTATAGATCACGGGTTAAATCCCCATATGTTCATCTTACAGTCTGTGTCATTGTAACTCACGGGATAAATCCCCTTATGCTCTGCGTTGAGTTGCTCTTGCCCTATTGTACACTGCAGATCCCTGCAGTGTGCGAAAGTGAGGAAATGTATATAGTGCAAATAACGCCAATAAATAAACACATCATCAAATAATTTAACATTGCATCAAAGACATATACTTAAATTCCTTTAAAATTCATATATGAAAATGCGAACGTTAAAAGCATTGATAATAAAAAGTAACAAATATTTTGGAAGTGCAAGGTATGTAAAACATACATCAGAGATCAGCTGATTAATCTCAGTCGCCATTATCAGTTAGAAATCCACATAGTTAATACTCAACAAATCCTATATTGTGGCTGCTGTACGGTTGAGAGTGCCATGTGGCTGAGTGTACTGTGGTTCTCCCGTACTCTGAAACAAGAGCCTCAATTGGTTCCTATCTAACTCAGGGCCACCCCTATGTGCATATAAAGGGGTGATATGTCACTGCTTGTGTATATCATACCTCATCATGTTGATACCCATCAAATCAATTTAAGCGCTATTATTTATGGGGTAGGGTGATATGAAGTACTAAATAGTACCTCCTGACCAAATTATGGAGAGGAGAATGTGTATTGTCTGGCCTTATTTAAACGTATATCATATTGGAAATGTAAACAATATGACTGATAATAAATACATTGATGATAAAACAATAAATAGAGTATAATAAGGTTAAAATTGTTTTCCCACAACAATGAAACCATTAATAAAATCCATTTGTTTAAAAGGCTAGAAAACGGAAACTAAAAACACATAAACAAAGCATCATTATTCATCTCACCCAGTCCATTGATGGTGGGTAAAATATATGAGAAGTGGTCCCTAATATAAAATCGTATGTAAGTCCTCAGTGATGTTAAGACATCCTGGCGATTTGGAGTCTAGTTGGAGTATAAATTTTGTTTCCAACCGCCTTAACTTAGCCTCCCTATTGCCCCCTCGTCGACTGGCTGGTACTGCATCTACAACAAAGAAGGACAAGTCTTTACTGTTACTACGGTGTACCTCCTTGAAATGGCGTGCCACCGGGTAAGTATTGTCCTGGTTAACAATGGCCCTAAGATGCTGTAGGATACGTTTATGTACCTCCAATTTGGTACTGCCTATATATCTGAGTGAACAAGGGCATTGGAGCACATACACAGCGTATTCCGTTTTACATGTTAAAAGCTTCTCAATGCGGTGTTTCTTGTCACTAAAACCATCAATGTATTCTTTGGTATTAACCCCATGTGTACACGCTTTGCAAGTTTTGCATTTAAAAAAAACCCCATTAGTTTGAAGCCAACTAGTTTTTTCCATGATTTCAGGGTTGGTATCAACTATGTGGTCTTTCATGGAGGGTGCCCTGCTAAAAGTTACAGTTGCTTTACGTGGTAGGGTAGGACCCAAAATGGGGTCACTGAGTAGGATGGGCCAATTTTGATTGAAAATCCGATACAGTTCTTTGTGTTGTTTACTAAATCCTGTTATAATTCTGAAATCATTCGTTTGCTTCTGTGTTACTTGGATTGCTGTATCACTATTGATCGTGTGATCATATTTATTGAGTAAATCTCTTCTAGATTTAATGCGGGATTTACTTACGGCCCTGTCAATTATTTTTTCTGAGTAGCCACGTTGTAAGAATCTAATTTTGCTAGCTGCTTGAGCCTCTTCAAACACAATCTCATTACTGCAAACCCTACGAAGTCGTAGCATCTCACCGTATGGTATACTAGTGATGAGGTGCTGAGGGTGAGCACTAGTAGCATGTAATATAGTGTTACCTGCCGTCACTTTTCTGAAAAGTTTGGTTTCAATGGCACCATTAGAAATATACACCTCCGTGTCCAAAAAAGTAACACTGGTCTGGCTCATGCTGGCTGTAAAGCTGAGATTAAGGTTATTGTTGTTGATGGACCTAACAAATTCCTCAGCCGTTTCCTTGCTGCCGCCCCATACCACAAACAGATCATCTATCTAACGATACCACGCAACCACAAGGGAATCCGTTGTATCACCATATTGAGTCTTAAGGACCAGCTCCTCCCAAGCCCCCATATGTAAACAGGCGTAGCTTGGAGAGAAGCTGGCCCCCATGGCTACTCCCTGTAGTTGCCGGTACACCAAATTGTTAAACATGAACACATTGTTATGGAGGCAAATTCTTAACATTTCCATTAGCATAGTGGTATGGTCTGTGAAATGTTCCTCCCTTTTAGATAGATAGATAGTGTTCAATCGCTGCCATGCCATCCTGATGTACTATGCTAGTATACAAAGAGGAAACATCTAGCGCAAGCATCCAATAACCGTCCTTCCATTTAATCTTCTGCAATTTGAAAAGAAAATCACCCGTGTCCTGGACGTATGATTCAAGTGCTTTAACGTATCCCTGTAGGAAATAATCAATGTACACCGATGTCTTTTCCAGGAGACCCCCTCTGGCAGAAATGATCGGTCTCCCAGGGGGATTGGCCATGTCTTTATGCACTTTTGGGATGAAGTAAATGAATGGGGCTTGGGGATGATCCGTCTTTAGAAATGTATATTCATCATTAGTTCAACTTGCATAGTTTTAAGGGTAGACATGGTGCTGCGTTCATAGTGCAGTCTATTGTTGAGCTGAGAGTAGGCCTCCTTGTCATATAGCGATCTGGGCATAAGTACAATATTGCCTCCCTTGTCACTACCATGTATTACAATACTTTTGTCTTTATTAAGTTTCTGAATGAGCGTATGGTATTGAATATTTTTCACGTCAAAGTTATTTTTCCGGTTGCTTACTTTCCTGTGAAGATCTTTGATCTGTGCTGTAACATTTTCATTAAAAACATCTATAGAGTCACGTAATAGAATCGGCACAAACGTAGAAGCTGGTTTAAATGGCGTGGCAGGTGAGATCTGTTTCCTGACTGGTACCTGGTCGGTAACTTCATTCCCAGCCTGGATGCCCGACAAGGAAATGGTTCCGTCATTATGCCATAACTCAAAGATTTCACTTGGAATGGATAGGTCGAGAGCAGATCCCGTGACCCTGATCTCAGGTATTGTGGGAGTTGGCTTGTTTGTCTCACGCATGGCATGGAATTTGCGTAGTTTTAGCTTCCTTATATATATATCCATATATATATCCATAAACAGTGTCCGTTGCTTGAAGATGCACTCGAAAACAAAGCAGGACCCCATTCATTTTGATAGAGTCCTTTCTTTAGGCAAAACCGGAATTTCCTTGTTTCTTTCTTCAGACGCCCTACGCGTTTCGGAGCCACTTTACTCCTTGTTCACGGGCTAGCACCAATGGTTGAGGCAGTTCTATGAGCAAGTTCAAATCCCCATATTTAATTGTTAAGTCACGCCCCCTGGTGGGCCTGCTCAGGTGCATTCACTATAGGCATTCTGGGACTTGTATTCATCCTCATTAATTAATCCCCTTCGGTGGGTTCTGTCTCCAACTCATTAAAATTATTGTGCAATTATTTTACCCTCCAGTGGGTTACAAGAGGAAAGTCCGATTTACAATGGCACAAGAACTTCATTTTCCTGCAAATTGCGTGATTCCAGTATCTCGCAGCAGCCCAACATATTCCTATGGCGGTGCAATCTTCACGGCCAGGACCGGCCGTGTGGAGTTATCCATAAACAGTGTCTGTTGCTTGAAGACGCACTCGAAAACAAAGCAGGACCCCAATCATTTTGATAGAGTCCTTTATTTAGGCAAAACCGGAATTCCCTTGTTTCTTTCTTCAGACACCCTACGCGTTTCGGAGCCACTTTACTCCTTGTTCACGGGCTAGCACCAATGGCCGGTCCTGGCCGTGAAGATTGCACCGCCATAGGAATATGTTGGGCTGCTGCGAGATACTGGAATCACGCAATTTGCAGGAAAACGAAGTTCTTGTGCCATTGTAAATCGGACTTTCCTCTTGTAACCCACTGGAGGGTAAAATAATTGCACAATAATTTTAATGAGTTGGAGACAGAACCCACCGAAGGGGATTAATCAATGAGGAAGGAATACAAGTCCCAGAATGCCTATAGTGAATGCACCTGAGCAGACCCACCAGGGTGCGTGACTTAACAATTAAATATGGGGATTTGAACTTGCTCATAAAACTGCCTCAACCATTGGTGCTAGCCCGTGAACAAGGAGTAAAGTGGCTCCGAAACGCGTAGGGCGTCTGAAGAAAGAAATAAGGGAATTCCGGTTTTGCCTAAATAAAGGACTCTATCAAAATGATTGGGGTCCTGATTTGTTTTCGAGTGCGTCTTCAAGCAACGGACACTGTTTATGGATAACTCCACACGGCCGGTCCTGGCCGTGAAGATTGCACCGCCATAGGAATATGTTGGGCTGCTGCGAGATACTGCAATCACACAATTTGCAGGAAAACGAAGTTCTTGTGCCATTGTAAATCGGACTTTCCTCTTGTAACCCACTGGAGGGTAAAATAATTGCACAATAATTTTAATGAGTTGGAGACAGAACCCACCGAAGGGGATTAATCAATGAGGAAGGAATACAAGTCCCAGAATGCCTATAGTGAATGCACCTGAGCAGGCCCACCAGGGGGCGTGACTTAACAATTAAATATGGGGATTTGAACTTGCTCATAGAACTGCCTCAACCATTGGTGCTAGCCCGTGAACAAGGAGTAAAGTGGCTCTGAAACGCGTAGGGCGTCTGAAGAAAGAAACAAGGGAATTCCGGTTTTGCCTAAATAAAGGACTCTATCAAAATGATTGGGGTCCTGCTTTGTTTTCGAGTGCATCTTCAAGCAACGGACACTGTTTATGGATAACTCCACACGGCCGGTCCTGGCCGTGAAGATTGCACCGCCATAGGAATATGTTGGACTGCTGCGAGATACTGGAATCACGCAATTTGCAGGAAAACGAAGTTCTTGTGCCATTGTAAATCGGACTTTCCTCTTGTAACCCTCTGGAGGGTAAAATAATTGCACAATAATTTTAATGAGTTGGAGACAGAACCCACCGAAGGGGATTAATCAATGAGGAAGGAATACAAGGAATACAATACGGTGGTGCTCCCCGGGGCAGCAGGGGTGCCATGAGGCTCCCCACATATGATTTAGTTACTGCCCCGGGGCCTGCCACCTCCATATATTAATGATACTGCCCAGGAGAGGTGGCAGCCCCGGGGCTTTGAACAGCCCTAGGAGGGGGACCCCGTTCGCCCCCTATATTTACACAATGCCCCCAGGACCTGGCCCACCCAGTGATTATTCCAAAGCAAGCTTGCCTTTTTTTAAAATGTTGCCACGGATTCGCTGATCCTCCTGCGAGTCCACGTCAGAATCAGAAAAAAATGCTTTTTCCCCGGCTTCCCTGAGGGCCTCCCCCACATTACCTGAGGGGTCAGGGTATTCCTACCCTGTCCCCTTTTCTTTTTTGGGACTCTGCTTCAAGCCGAGTCCCAAGATGGCTGCCAACACTTCCTGGCTGAAGTGTTGGAAGCCAATCAAATTTTAGTAGGATTCGGGAGTCCACTGCAAGGACTTGCATCCCCAGATATCTAAATTTTTTAAAGATACATATCTCAAAAACTACTAAACGGATTTACACCAAATCACAAAAAGCACGCTTTCTGGACCAACATCTAGCTTTCTGCCAACTTTGGTGTAATTTCACTCAGCAGTTTGGGCTGTAGTATGTGTTCAAAAAATGAAAAATCCCCATGGACTTAACATGGGGAAAACAGATAACCCTGAAACTTTCAAAACAGCAGCTGAACCAAAAAGGGGAAATACTGTGGAAATTTTGTGGAGATTCGTCAAGTGGCGCCAAGGGGATAACGCTTTTCCCATGGAAACTTTGGCCCTAATTATAACTACCTACTGACGATAGCCAGTAGGATACATATATATACATATATATATATATATATATATATATATATATATATATATATATATATATGCCAATCGTAGATACCCGAAGTATGAAGGCGCCACACCCAGCGTAGTTTCAATCTTTATTACTGGAAGACAGCAGCACACACAGCGAGACCCTCGCAGCTTAATCCTTCGTGCCATACGCGTTTCAGGAGCAATCTCCCTTGTTCACTGGCTTTCGTCGAGGAGGAAACAGCTGTGCTAGTTTGAATCGCACTCGCGATCTTTTGAAGTGAATCAGGCCCCAATGGGCGTGTCTTTGCAAGGTGTTCTGGTCATTGTGGTACAGGTAAGTTCTTGTATCCCAAGTGGATATTGCCGTTCACTTCCCTGAAGTATTTGAAATCCGATTAGGTCGCTGGTTAAAGTCTGGCTGGGCTGCTGCTCGTTCATGTCTCACCAGAGAAAACGCCGTTCCATTCGCGCTCTTTGAATTCACAGGCGCGTGGACCTGCTGGGGTACGCAGTGGGGCAACCTTCGTGGCCAGGGCAGACCACATATATGCCAATCGTAGATACCCGAAGTATGAAGGCGCCACACCCAGCGTAGTTTCAATCTTTATTACTGGAAGACAGCAGCACACACAGCGAGACCCTCGCAGCTTAATCCTTCGTGCCATACGCGTTTCAGGAGCAATCTCCCTTGTTCACTGGCTTTCGTCGAGGAGGAAACAGCTGTGCTAGTTTGAATCGCACTCGCGATCTTTTGAAGTGAATCAGGCCCCAATGGGCGTGTCTTTGCAAGGTGTTCTGGTCATTGTGGTACAGGTAAGTTCTTGTATCCCAAGTGGATATTGCCGTTCACTTCCCTGAAGTATTTGAAATCCGATTAGGTCGCTGGTTAAAGTCTGGCTGGGCTGCTGCTCGTTCATGTCTCACCAGAGAAAACGCCGTTCCATTCGCGCTCTTTGAATTCACAGGCGCGTGGACCTACTGGGGTACGCAGTGGGGCAACCTTCGTGGCCAGGGCAGACCACATATATGCCAATCGTAGATACCCGAAGTATGAAGGCGCCACACCCAGCGTAGTTTCAATCTTTATTACTGGAAGACAGCAGCACACACAGCGAGACCCTCGCAGCTTAATCCTTCGTGCCATACGCGTTTCAGGAGCAATCTCCCTTGTTCACTGGCTTTCGTCGAGGAGGAAACAGCTGTGCTAGTTTGAATCGCACTCGCGATCTTTTGAAGTGAATCAGGCCCCAATGGGCGTGTCTTTGCAAGGTGTTCTGGTCATTGTGGTACAGGTAAGTTCTTGTATCCCAAGTGGATATTGCCGTTCACTTCCCTGAAGTATTTGAAATCCGATTAGGTCGCTGGTTAAAGTCTGGCTGGGCTGCTGCTCGTTCATGTCTCACCAGAGAAAACGCCGTTCCATTCGCGCTCTTTGAATTCACAGGCGCGTGGACCTGCTGGGGTACGCAGTGGGGCAACCTTCGTGGCCAGGGCAGACCACATATATGCCAATCGTAGATACCCGAAGTATGAAGGCGCCACACCCAGCGTAGTTTCAATCTTTATTACTGGAAGACAGCAGCACACACAGCGAGACCCTCGCAGCTTAATCCTTCGTGCCATACGCGTTTCAGGAGCAATCTCCCTTGTTCACTGGCTTTCGTCGAGGAGGAAACAGCTGTGCTAGTTTGAATCGCACTCGCGATCTTTTGAAGTGAATCAGGCCCCAATGGGCGTGGCCACGAAGGTTGCCCCACTGCGTACCCCAGCAGGTCCACGCGCCTGTGAATTCAAAGAGCGCGAATGGAACGGCGTTTTCTCTGGTGAGACACGAACGAGCAGCAGCCCAGCCAGACCTTAACCAGCGACCTAATCGGATTTTAAATACTTCAGGGAAGTGAACGGCAATATCCACTTGGGATACAAGAACTTACCTGTACCACAATGACCAGAACACCTTGCAAAGACACGCCCATTGGGGCCTGATTCACTTCAAAAGATCGCGAGTGCGATTCAAACTAGCACAGCTGTTTCCTCCTCGACGAAAGCCAGTGAACAAGGGAGATTGCTCCTGAAACGCGTATGGCACGAAGGATTAAGCTGCGAGGGTCTCGCTGTGTGTGCTGCTGTCTTCCAGTAATAAAGATTGAAACTACGCTGGGTGTGGCGCCTTCATACTTCGGGTATCTACGATTGGCATATATGTGGTCTGCCCTGGCCACGAAGGTTGCCCCACTGCGTACCCCAGCAGGTCCACGCGCCTGTGAATTCAAAGAGCGCGAATGGAACGGCGTTTTCTCTGGTGAGACATGAACGAGCAGCAGCCCAGCCAGACCTTAACCAGCGACCTAATCGGATTTTAAATACTTCAGGGAAGTGAACGGCAATATCCACTTGGGATACAAGAACTTACCTGTACCACAATGACCAGAACACCTTGCAAAGACACGCCCATTGGGGCCTGATTCACTTCAAAAGATCGCGAGTGCGATTCAAACTAGCACAGCTGTTTCCTCCTCGACGAAAGCCAGTGAACAAGGGAGATTGCTCCTGAAACGCGTATGGCACGAAGGATTAAGCTGCGAGGGTCTCGCTGTGTGTGCTGCTGTCTTCCAGTAATAAAGATTGAAACTACGCTGGGTGTGGCGCCTTCATACTTCGGGTATCTACGATTGGCATATATATATATATATATATAGAAATTCAATGATCCTGGATCCCTTGAAGCATACTCCACAAGTCACACAGGTACAGACCACAAAAGTGCGCCGTAGAAAGTTTAAACATGCTTAATTTATTCTTCCATTTGTCAGCATGACGCGTTTCGGCTGTGAACACACAGCCTTGATCACATGACCCCCCGGTGAAGCACATGATTTATATACTGTGACAGATTGGATAATCAAAGCTGCGTGATGGTTGGTGCAAGGAGCTAAACAAAATACTTACAATTAGACAAGTAAATGTTTAAAATTCATAAATATATAAATAACATAATAAATACATTATCACTGTTAAATATATAAAAGGTGAGAAAATACCATATGTATAAAATCCATCCAATAAAAAAAAGACTAATCCTTTTTATATAAGCTGTTTTAGTAGACAGCCTAAGTCTGGAGTCAAATTGTAGTCAAGTGACCTGAATTAATGCTCCTACATATGAATTGTCCTATTGCTCTTTCCCAATCACGCGTATAAATAAAGTGCTAGTGCTAAAAAATCCAAAATTATTTAAGCAAACTAATAAAATGAAAAATCAATAATGATATTAAAATTCATATCATATCCAATTTGTCCCTTGAATAACAGCAAGCAAATAGTGGCAAGTAAAAATCGTATAATGCATGATTATGCAAATTATATATCTAAATGCTTAATTCATCAATTTCCTCGATTCAGAACAAATGTACTCTCCATTAAGATCAAAAAATACGATCACACAAATTTTATGTTAAAAATCATCACATAAAAAATTCTCATACGATAAATAAAACATTATAAATCGTGTAAAACATGAGTGACCTGAGCCCCTCTCCAGAAAATATTTGGTAATCAATTAACACTGCAGTGTGAAACATGCCTAAATGCATCTGATAAAATCAAAACACATCATTCATATTTAACCCATCAAAGAACTATAAAAACTATAAAAAGTTATGGAGATCTTCCCCTGTATTCATTCCTTTAGGGATTCTTGTATCTAATAGAAGAATATATTTGGACTCCAATTGCCTTAACTGTGTCTCTCTGTTTCCGCCTCTCAAGTTCTTTTGTACAGAGTCAATGACAAAGTAACATAGCTCATTTAGGTTTTTGTTGTGCACCAATTTAAAATGTCGTGCTACTGGGTAACTATCGTCTGCATTGACTATTGCTCTCAAGTGTTGAAGGATGCGATTAAAAACTTGTAATTTAGTGCTTCCCACGTACTTCATTTTACAAGTGCATTCCAATACATACACTGCATAGTCTGTATGGCATGTCAGAGGCTTCTGAATTTTGATAGGGTTATTATCAAATACACTGCAATATTCTATAGTGTTCTTGCCAAATTTGCAGGCCCTGCAAGAAATACATTTACGGAAACCTGTCTTCGTGGATAACCAGTTGCTAGGGATAATTACCTCCGGGCTAGATTTAACCAGAGCATCCCTCATCGAGGGAGCTCTTCTAAAGGTGATCAGAGGTTTATCAGGCAAAAGAGGGGCCAAAGTAATATCTGTTTTTAACAAAGGCCAATGTTTAGTTAAAATACCCCTTATTTTTCTTTCTTCTACATTGAACGTAGTTATTAGCCTAGTTCCATCTTGATCATCTCTAAGCACATCATCTGGATTTTTTCTTTTAGACTGAGCAACAGTATTAAGACATTCCTCTCTGGTATGGCTATTGGCTTTAGTTCTGGCCAATTCTAGCTCTTTCAAATTATATCCACGGGCAAGAAATCTATTGAGGGACTCAAGTTGGCATTTTTCTAGGTCAGAGTTTGAACTGCAAATTCTGCGCATACGCAAAAATTCACCGTATGGAATACTTTTAATAAGATGACCAGGGTGGGCACTGCTAGCGTGTAAAATCGCATTTCCCGCTGTTTTCTTTCTATGCAATTTAGTTTGAATAACTTTATTGTCAATGTAAATTTCAACATCTAGAAATTGGACAGAGGATTTACTAATATCGGCAGTGAATTGTAAATTCAAATTATTGGTGTTAATCATGTTGAGAAAAGATTTAGCCGATTCAGGGGTACCTTTCCAAATCAAACATATGTCATCTATGAACCTCCAAAATCTAATTATATTGGAGTCAAAGATTAGTTTATGGGTTCCTCTGAGGACATGCTCCTCCCACCACCCAACATGAAGACATGCATAGGTTGGGGAAAAGCATGCCCCCATCGCAACTCCTCTCTGTTGCCGGTAAATCTCTTTGTTGAAAAGAAAATAGTTATTCTCTAGGCAGATTTGTATCATTCGTAATATCATGCCATTATGTTGACTAAATTCAATGTTACGCTTATCTAGAAAGTATTTTACAGCTGCTAAACCATCAGCATGATGAATGCTCGTATATAACGTACAAATATCCATGACCACCAGCACATAGTCCTCTTCCCAAGTTACTTCACTCAATTTAGACAAAAAGTGTCCAGTGTCTTTGATGAAGGAGGGAAGGTTTTCTACTGATTCATGCAGAAAATGGTCCACATACTTGGACATAGGTTCCAGGAGGCTTTTTTGAGCTGAAATAATGGGCCGTCCTGGTACTGGTGTAGACTGTTTGTGAATCTTAGGTATGAAGTAAAGTGTGGGAGTAACCGGAAAGTCATTTTTAAGGAAGCTGAATTCTTGCTTGCTCAATAAATCTTCCCTCTTCCATTGGTTAAGTTCTTTGAAGACCACCTCCTTTAGGTTTTTGATGTCATTGAATGATTCTTTACTATAGCAGTTTATGTCCTCCAAATGACGCTTCGCCACTTCCATATAGAGAGTGCGCGGCCAAATGACGATGTTGCCACCTTTATCTGCTTTGTTAATGATGAGATTAGAGTTACTCCTTAATTTTTTCATCAACTTAGCATATTGCTTTTCCATGTATTTGTATCTTTTATGTTTCCTTGATGTTACAGTATGCAATGTTTTAAGATCTTCAATTACGATGTCGTTGAAACTGTCAATTACATCTTTTGGCATAAGCGGTATAAAAGTGGAGGCTGGTTTAAAATGGCTATAGCATGGAAGGTTGTTGATTATACCCATTGATGCCAATTCTTCCTGCGTTGAACCCGTACCACTTTCTTCATTGCTGGATAATGCATGTACTGTTTTAAGCATGCCGGTGTCTGCTACTTGGAATTTGCTCCTAGGGCGGTCTTTCATAGTTATAGTTGATGCTTGATCTTGTACTTTGTTTAATTTAAAATACTTTTTCAATTTCAACTTCCGGATAAATTTAAAAACATCTATCCGAGTTTGAACATAATTAAAGGTATTGCGTGGGCAGAATGACAGGCCCAGGGATAGGAGTTGAGATTCTGCTTCAGTGAGTATCGTATCAGACAGATTGACCACAGTGTTATCAGGGGACATAGTCATTGACTTCATGCTTACCATTTCTTTCCCCTGCCTCTCTTGGCGAAGCCTCGCCCTCTTACATTTCCGCCTCTGTTTGCTGCATTCGTTGTTCCTCCTGCGTCTTTGTTCTGTTGTTGTTGCTGAGTTCTTAGCCGCAGAGTTTGGCGTCTGTCCTCTATTAAAAAACCCAACTCTTCTGAGGGTGAATATTTTGTTGATAGATGGGTTTGAGCAATTGATTCACCATCCTCTGATTCATTGCTGCTTGTTGCTGGGCTGGAATCCACATCTGATATAACATCATTAGCAGTGTTCTGTGCAGGCAATGTAGGCATTTTTGTCACTAGTGCTTGTCTTTTTACTGTGTCAAATTTTTTTTTTGATAAACAAGTTTTTATTGTTTTAAACGGTACAACAACAGAAACAGTCTGGTATTCCGAAGCAGTACCACACAGCAATACATTAGGAAGCACCCCCCGTTCCCCCCCGCCCCCAGAAGCCCCCCTCCACCCCCCGAACCGCCCTACTAAAGTATATTGCCTAGCCATTTCCCCCAAACTTTCCGGTATTTCTTGGGGCATCCTCGTGCCCGATAGAGAGTCCGCTCCTGCGCCGCGCACCAGTCCACCCCAGCTCCCCATTTAGCCACACTTGGCGGCAACGGCTGCTTCCATGCCGCTGCAATGTCGCGCTTGGCCACCATCAAGGCCGTCATGAGAAACAGCTGCTCTGAACGCGTGCCATCTAAGCCATCTGAGATGCCCAGCAGCGAGTGTCGGGGGTCGTGTGGCACCTCCCACCCCAGGACCTCCGTAAGCTCGGTTTCAATGCCTCCCCAGAACCCCTCCAGGGCAGGGCAGGACCACACCATATGCAGGAAGTCCGCCGGCTCGGAACCACATCGAGGGCAGGCCGCGTCCCCGGAGAGGCCCGCACGGTGAAGGCGAGCCGGTGTGAGGTATGCCGCATGGAGATAATAAATTTGGATGAGTCGCAGCTTAGCGGA
Source organism: Triturus cristatus (assembly GCF_964204655.1). Lineage (NCBI taxonomy): Eukaryota > Metazoa > Chordata > Amphibia > Caudata > Salamandridae > Triturus > Triturus cristatus. The sequence goes on from NC_140594.1 coordinate 386,892,369, forward strand.
GGCCGTCACCAAGCGGGGGGCCATAAGGGCGTCCCGCCAGTCGGCCTCATCCAGGGGACCCACCCACCCCTCCCAGCGCTCCTTAAGACCCGCAAGGGATGTAGGGGTGCAATTGACGAGGGAGCGGTAAATCCTGGAAATGCCCCCCCTCCCCAGGTTGCCCAGCAGGACCTGAGCCTCCGGAGGGCTGTGGTCTGGCAGCCGGACGTCCAGTGGGGTGTAGGTGCGTATGGCGTGGCGCAGCTGGAGGTATCTATAAAATTGAGAGGAGTGAAGGGAAAAACGCGCCTGTAGCTCTGAAAAGGAACACATCCGCCCTCCCCACCAGACGTCCCCCAGTTGGGAAATGCCGATGAGGTCCCATGATTTGAAGCCTTCCAGTTTTGTGACCTCCCGCAACCACGTCCCGTGCCACAGGGGGGTAACCCGGGTCAACCGTCCCGTCCATCGGGTGAGGCGGAGCGCCGCTCGCCAGGACAGGAATACAGCCCTGGTGATGTCCGGGCAAGAAGCAGGGATGGGGGCGCCGTACAGGCGATCTTGGATATCGGCGAAACCCAAGCCGTTAAGTTCCACCCTGTAGGCCGGGTCGGACCAACCCCCTCCAAACCAGTCGTGAATGACCAGGAGGCGGGTGGCCATGTAGTAGAGGTAAAGATCAGACATGCCCAGGCCCCCCTCAAAGGTGGGTATGCGGCACGTCGACAGAGCCAGCCTCCGCCTCCCCTCGCCCCAGAGAAATCTCGTCGCCATCCCGTCTAGTTCGCGGAACCACAGTCGCGGAAAGGAGAGGGGGGCGTTTTGCAATACGTACAGAAACCGGGGAAGGATCATCATTTTGTAGAGGGCGACCCTCCCTAGCGGGTTAAGGGGCAGCTGTTGCCATCGCGCCAGGTCGACCTTGGCTCTCTTGACCAGGGGGGCGACGTTGAGCGCCCAGCTCAGCTCCGGGAGGAGGGAGACCCAGATGCCCAGGTACTGAAATGATAAGCGGCGCAGAGGGATGGTCTCCTGCCAGTCAAAGCATTCCCTGGAGGGGTGCAACGGAACCAGGATCGACTTCCGCGGGTTGAGGGAGAGACCCGATGCCCGGCCGAAACGGCTCAGAATGGATAGTGCACGCGGTCCGGAGCGCGCTGGGTCCCCAAGGTACAGTAGGACATCATCCGCATAGAGGGCGATTTTGTCGGCTTCCAGGCCAGGCCATTCCCACCCCCGAAGGAGGGGGTCAGATCTAATCAGGGCGGCCAGAGGTTCCATCGCCAGAGCGAAGAGAAGGGGCGACAGTGGGCAACCCTGCCTCGTCCCCCGGCCGATCCGAAAGGGCCTTGACAACGCACCATTAACCAATACTCTGGCACGGAGCCGGGCATAGAGGACTCGCACCATCCCCACGAACCGAGGGCCAAAGCCCATGCGGGACAGGACGTCGAAGAGGTAGGTCCACCCCACCGAATCGAAAGCCTTTTCGAAGTCGACGAGGAGTAGATCGAGGTACGGGGTCAGACGATGGCGGTGGGCCAAGGCCACGTGGAGACGGCGCAGACAGTGGCGCGTGCCCCGAGCGGGCATGAAGCCACATTGATCCGGGTGGACCAAGGTAGACAACAGGGGCCTAAGCCGCTGGGCCAAGACCGCCGCATAGAGCTTCACATCGGTGTTGATGAGCGAAATTGGGCGGTAGGCAGCTCTATCGGTGGACGGCGGCGTGGATTTGGGCAAAACCACAATCGTGGCCAGGTCAGACTCCGGGGGGAAGGAACCCCTCTCAAGCGCCTCCGCATAGTGGGCTCTCAGCCGCGGGACCAGGGTGTCCCTATAGGCCGCGAAGAATTCCTGAGGAAAGCCGTCCGGGCCTGGTGTCTTCCCCGCTGACATACGCCCGATTGCCTCCCCGATTTCTTCGACGGAGATGGGGGCCTCCAGGCTCTCCATTTCGTCCGGCCGAAGCCGGGCCAGGCAGGCTGTCCCGGGCGTGAGCAGGGCGTCCAGAGAAAGGTCCGGCGCACGCGCTCGGTAGAGCTGAGAATAGAACTGGGCAAATGCCGCTGCCACCGCCATGGAGGAGGACTGGAGCACCCCCGACGAGTCGGTAATCGCCGGAATGATGCGCGACGCCCTGGGGTAAGTGGCCAGGCGGTGCAACAGTGCGCCGTTCTTGTCCCCCCAGCCATACACCCTCGCTACCGAGGACTGCCAAAGAAGCTTGGCCGCCTCGAGGGACCGCTGACAAATCTCCTGACGAAGGAGCCGCAACTGACGGTCCACCGCCGGGTCGTCGTGCTCGGAGAGCGACTGCTCCAGCCGCAGCGCCCGGGCTTCGCAAGCAGTGAGCTGCCGCAGCTGTGTCTGGCGGTGCCGCACCACATGTGCCTTGGCCGCCTCCCTGATGGTTGCCTTGCAAGCCTCCCAGAGGGTGCCCGCCGACGAAACGGAGCCCTCATTGGCACCGTAATAATGAGTAAGCTCAGTGCCAACCGCCTCACGCAATGTCTTATCCTGGAGGAACCAGGCGCTGAACCTCCACACCGGCCTAGCCGCGTGAGGCCCAGACTCAGGAGGACTGGTGAGTGATCCGAAATGCCCCTGGGAAGGATGCGGGCATCCTGGACGCTTCCGCACTCGGTGGGAGGGACAAAAATCACATCAATACGGGCATGAGAGTGGTGAGCGGCTGAAGTGTGGGTGTATTGATGATCGTGAGGATGCCAGAGCCTCCAGGCGTCGCAGAGGCCCTGGGCCTCCGCCCATCCCGCCAGCTGTCTCGCCCGCGCGGCGCGGGAATCCGAAATCGGTCCCGACGAATCCAGCTGGGGGGCCAGGACCGCGTTAAAGTCGCCCCCAAGGACGGTAGCGCCCACGGGGAGAGAGTCCAACAACGAGGCAGCGTGGGATAAAGCCTGCGACAATCCCGAGGGGGGCACATAGAGCGAAAGGAAGCTGACCGGGCGACCTTCCAGTGTACCACAAATAGCAATCCCGATTCCATGGGGCGCACGGGCCACTCTCTGAAGGACGAAGGGGAAGGAACGACGCAGCAGGACCGCCACCCCGCGGGAACCACGGGAAAACCCAGAGTGCCACACCCTGTCGTACCCGTAACGCGCCAAGAAAGGGCATTTTTCCCCAAGGAGATGGGTCTCCTGAAGGAGGAGGACGTCGGCCCCAACGCGCTGAGCATACTTAAGGACCGCCGTGCGCTTAAGCCTATCCAGCAGGCCGTTCACGTTCCAGGACAGGATACGCAGCTGCGCCCTGGGGGCTACGTCAGCCATAGATACGACGGGCGCAATGGGACGCCGCAGGGTCGGAGCCACCCCAGGGGAGCCAGGAGGACATCATGCCGCACCGGCGCGCAGGGACCAGGACCCATGGGGAAAGCAGGGGACAGGCAATAGGGGGCCAGGGGTGCCAGGCTGGGAGCGGGCGGCAGCAGACCGTGTGTGTGAGCCAGCGCGGAGCGCTGCAATGATGCCCGCGGGAGGAAGCCAAGGGGCGCCAAGACGGGAGCGGGCAGCAGCAGGTCGTGTGTGTGAACAAGCGCGGAGCTTTGCGGTAACGTTCGCAGGAAGCAGCGATGCGGCGCACCCAGGAAAAACCAGACACAAACAAAGAGGACCACCCTCCCTAGGAGGAACATCCAACAAAACATCCGACAAAACCCACCCCCCAACCCCCAACCCCCCACCCTACACTTCGAGAACTGAAGCATCTGTCGCCCTAACTTCAACAACTATTACAAAAGACCCAAGCGAAACGCTCGGGTGTCAAGAGCGTGGTGGACCCCTCCAGAAGTACGGATGCAAGTGTTCCGGCCTAGACTACTACCCATGAGCGGGGATCCGCTGAGTCCAGGACCGTGGCGGAGGCCTCAGCCGCGGGGCCGGGCCGCCAGAGCTGCTGCCAAGACAGAAGACCACCCAGAGTCAAATGGCCGGGCTGCGGGAGAGATCAGAAAGGTCCACAGGCGCGATGAGGGGGGTCAGGGACGGGTCCGGCGGACGCGGTGACCGGCTCCAGAGGCCCCCAGCCACCTGAGAGGATGTCTCGGATGAGGCAGACGAGTCCCTCGGCCTCCTGCCCGACATGCTCGTGGAGCGAGGCCCAGCTGCCAACCCCCCCCCGGGGCCGCCGGGACTGTGTGCGCCTCCTGCGGCGTGGGCGAGGAGGTCTGGTGGTATCCAGGTCCGAAGGCCTCCGAGCCGGGGACGCCCGCCCAGATTGGCGCATGGGTCGCTCCTCAGTGAGCCAAGTCCAGGCCGCCCGGGGAGTGTCGAAAAACAGGGTCTTATCCTGAAAGACCACGCGGAGGCGGGCCGGGAATTGAAGTTGGTATCGAAGACCCAAGGAGCGCATCTTATGTTTCACCTCCAGGTATGAGCGGCGTTGCTCTTGAACCTCCCGGGTGTAGTCGGGGAAAACCATGATGGTGTGGTTATTAAAGGACAGGGGAGACTGCATTCGCGCCTCCTTCAGAATAGCGTCTCTGTCTCTGAAATTGAGGATCCGCAGGATGAAGGGGCGCGGTGGGGCCCCCACCGGAGGTTTGGCGGCCAACGACCGGTGCGCTCTTTCCACTACGAACCAGGTGGACAAGCTGGCCGCCGGCATCCAGGACTTGAACCACTTCTCTAGAAAGTCGTCGGTGCGGCCAGATTCGACCCCCTCCGGAAAGCCCACCAGGCGGAGGTTGTTGCGGCGGGCCTGGTTTTCGGCATCCTCCGCACGCCGGTGCAGTTCCTTGGAATGGGTCGTGAGCTCCCAAACCTGATCTTGGAGCTGCCGGATGTCATCCTCCGCGGTCGAAATTCGGGACTCCGTCTCGGTGATGCGGGCCGTGGCATTGCGGAGATCTTGTCGTAGGAGCGCCACGTCCACCTTCACCTCCCCGACCATCCCCTCCAAGGACGTGCGGGTGGCGGTGATGGCCTGCAGAATGGCGGCAAGGTCCGTGCCGGGAGTCGGCGCCGCCTCCCCCCCAACACCCGGGGGCTCGGAGGTCGTGAAGCGATCAATCTTGGTCTGGTGGGGCGCGGCCGCCGACTTGGCACCCCTTTCCTTGCCCATGACTGCCCTCGGGGCACGTGCGCCGGTGCCCAGGCGCTGTGTGGCTCGCCGTCCCAGTGTCCCAACAGCCAGCTGGTGTGGATTCGAGGGGCAGGAGCGGTGCCCTCCTCCCGCTGCGACGGGCCAAGAGACCACCGGGGGTGCCGCAGCCCCGCGTAAAGGTGACCCGGCGTGGTCTAGTCCCACCGGTATCTCAGGCACAGGGCCCGTGTCCAATTAAGCCCCCACAGCGGCCTCCCGGGCACACACCGGCGGCGCTCTGCAACTGAACCCCCCCCAAGGAGGGGGGAGGAAATAGGGGGGCCCTCCTCTGCCCAGGCGTCGACGGGGGAGGAGAGCACACGGACCCTTGTGTGGCGATGGGCCCCCGCCGCCAACCGCCGACGCCAGTACCTGTTGTGGGTGCTTCACGCTGTCTGCGCCAGTTCTCGGCCACCACAGGGAAGGAAACCAGGCCCGGCCTCACGGGGCCGCTCACTCAGGTGCGCGCCTCTCTCCTCGGATCGGCGTCGTCTCGGGGTCTCTGCAGGGCTCAGGAGTCCCGTGGGCACAGCATGCCCCCCTCCAAACCGGGATCCGGGATCAGCAGCTCCGGACAGGACCGGGACCCTCTTCCGCGGGTCCCGCGCTGTAAGGCCAATCGCCGCCGGCCACACGGCCCGTGCCCCGCTCGGGCGCCGCGGTCTCGCGTAGCCCCCGGCGCCGGCCTCAGATCCAGCCAGCCGCGTCCCTCGCGGCCGCGAAACGAAAGTCAGCAAAACTCGGGCCAGGGAGCATGTAGACGGCCAAGAATGTCACCGATGATAGAGCCCCGGTCCCGCAGCAGATAGGGACCTCCGGGGCGCTGCTAGGTCAGCGGAACACGGAGAAAGGCCGGATGCGAGGGGTCGAGTATCGGGAGCCTCACATCGGTGCGGCCATCTTGCAGTGTGCCACCTAGCGCTCCCTTACTGTGTCAAATTTACGGGCAAACGTAAAGATTCTCCCTGTTTCATAATCCCGTTTGTCACGTGCAAATTTGAATTGCTTGCGTGTTCTTATTGTTTCGTCATGCTTAGATAATCGAACTGCAATTTCTTCTCTGGATTTCTTTATATGATCTTTATTATCATGCTGATCCAGTGACTGATTAAGTTGCTCAATTTCCTTTTCTATCTCCTTTCGGTCAATTTCTGCATATTTAATTAAAATGCATACCATGTTCATAGATGCTTCCAGATTATTTGTTGCCCATTCTTTCAGCATTAGGGGGTTGGGGTTCTCAAATGATGGTGCTATGAGAACTCTTAACCCCCTTGGTACACGCCCCACTTCCTTATATTGTTCCAAAGAGCGTTTTTCCCACCACTTAGTAATTTCGGTGCGCTGCAGTTTTTCCAATTTCTTTAATGATGTTTTGACATCGTTATGTGCATTAGTTTCCACATTAGAGGTTTGAGTATTGTCCGTTACATTTGGTAGATCGAGGAACAAAGTGTTCGCTATTGCCTCACGGCTCCGGAGCGTCTCCCCTGACGTTGGCATGTTAAATGGTGAATAAATTAATGAAGCACTCGCGTATCCGCCTATATTTTTAAGCTTGTAGCGCGTTGATTTTGGCACAATCCTCACACCCGCTAATACAAAAAAAATGCATCCAGCAATGTCTGCTTACCCCAGAGGTCATCGGTTTATCCTGTAAGCGTCCTCCGACACCCGCTAGGTCCACCAAACGCTCCTCCGAGTTCGCCGACAATCGTGCTATTGCAGTTCAAAGTGCGGGGGGCTGGCTGAATGTCTACTCCTTCCGGGTTAATTCAATGTTCGCAACAGCGAGGTCAGCCGCATAACAAAACCAGCCCAAAAGAGTGAGGAGGGTCCGTATATATATATATATATATATATGTATGTATATATATATATATATATATATTACCTACTGGCGGTCGCCAGTAGGTAGTTATAGTTAGGACCACGTTTCCATAGGAAATCCTCAACATTCTATTTTGAATAACTTTGGCGCCGGTTGACGAATCCTCGCAAATATTTCAAAATAGGTGGGGCGCTACGCTCCGCTCCTACCCTGAAAGTCTCGGGGGGATTCGTCAAGCGGGGGCTGAGATAAAAGGGGGGTCCCAAAACGCGTTTTTCCCATGCATTTTTCCATAGGACCTTTAGACACAGCTACAGCCCGAACGGCTGAACAGAATTACTTGAAATTTGGCAGAGAGGTAGTCCTCAGGTCAAGGAAGTGCCTTTTGTTGGTTTGGTGTAAATCTGTTCAGTAGATTCTGAGAAAATAGCCTTTAAATCAATATATATATCTGAGCCAGCTTACGGTGCGCTTACGGTACGCTTACCGTACGCGTACGGTGACGTGCGCGAGCGCGATTCTGATTGGCTGTTACATCTAAGTAAACATTCGAATCGGTCGAAACCAGGAAGCGGCGGCCGCCATTTTCTCTCTCGCACTGTGAGGGAGGGGCTGTAAACAAAGGCAAAAAACATATAAAGGGGCTGTTTAGACAGCGCCCATGCACATAGCCATGTTAGTTGAGTCCTCAAAGATCCCCCAAGGCCAAAAACGGTAAATTTTTATTTTTTGAAAATTTCGCCGATTACGCTTACCGTACGCGTACCGTGCGCTTACGCTAAAAAATATTAAAAAAAAAAAAAACACACTCTCTGTGCATGGCATATTATTGTCATCACTTACAAATTAAATTTAACAGATTACCTATCACAAGGAAGCGCATAATATGTCCTCCATGTGCGCACGGTGCGTAACGTGCCCACCTTGCGTGTACGGCACTAACTGCGTAAAGTGGGCGCGCGGTGCGCGAAGCGCACCGCGTGCTCACTGTGCGCGCATGGTGCGCGAAGCGCACCGTGCGCGCACGGAACGAACTGCGTTAAGTGGGTGCGCACGCCACGAATGGCGTAAAGTAACTTAGCATTTAAAAAACCGTACAAATTCACTGAAAAAACCATAGGTTTCACACACGTTATAGTTAGGAATTAGCATTTAAAAAACCTTGCTAATTCACTGAAAAAACCATAGGTTTCACACATGTTATAGTTAGCTGGAAATTTTACTGATAAAAAACCAATGAAATTCCCCCATTATAGTTACTGTAGGCAACTATAACTCACGCGACCGTAATCCTCTGCTGATGACATATGTGTCTTTATGAAAAAAAAAAAATTGTAATATATGTATAGCTAAAATTTAATGGAAGAAGACATGGGCAAATAAGTGTCTAAATACAGTATTAGCATCAGCAGAGGATTGCGGTCGCGTGAGTTATAGTTGCCTACAGTAACTATAATGGGGGAATTTCATTGGTTTTTTATCAGTAAAATTTCCAGCTAACTATAACATGTGTGAAACCTATGGTTTTTTCAGTGAATTAGCAAGGTTTTTTAAATGCTAATTCCTAACTATAACGTGTGTGAAACCTATGGTTTTTTCAGTGAATATATATATATATATATATATATATAGATATATATATATATATTACCTACTGGCGGCCGCCAGTAGGTAGTTATAGTTAGGACCTAGATACAATAGGAAAATGGCAACATTCTATTCGCAATAACTTTGGCACCAATTAATGAATCTTCGTGAAATTTTCGAAACAAATTCTTTGCTGAGATCAGCTCCTATGTTGAAAGTTTGGGGGTGATTCGTCAAGGGGGTCCGAGAAAGAAGGGGGGTCCCAAAACGTGTTTTTTCAATGTTAATTTCCATAGGAGACTTTCGACAAGGCTACAGGTCGAACGGGTGAACGAAATTACCCCAAATTTGGCAGGGAGAAGGGTCTTGGTCTAAAAAGCACGCTTTCATTTATTTGGTGTAAATCCGTTCAGTAGTTTTTGAGAAATATCGAAATTTACAGATATCGATATTTGGGAATTCTGCCATCTGATTGGCTGAGGCGTTACGAGCACGAGCTTGCTGCTGATTGGCTGCGAGCGCTGCGAGCGTTTGCAACTAGGAAGTGTTGGCCGCCATTTTGTGATTCCGTTGAAGCGAGTAAGGGGGAAAAAGGCAAAAAATGTGGGAAAGAGGAGGGTAGGAGCACCGTAACCTTTGTGGGGTGTTTAGGGTGTGCTATAGAGGGGGTGCGAAGTGAACTAATCATACCTACCGATGTGAAAGTTCTAGGGTACGAAAAGTTAGTAAGGTATTGGCTAGTGTGTGATGTTTCTAAGGTGAGCTTGTGCGCGACTCGAGGATTAAAGCGTGAGCCCACACTGTGTGTCCTATGCTGTGAAGTCATGTGCCCTGGCCGCTGCAGTACAGTTGTGGAAGTAGTGTCAGCATGTGTTTATACCTACTTGGATGAACTACTGACCCGTAGTGGGGTGAAAGTCCTGGGTACGGAAAATATGTGAGGTATTGTCTAGAGTCTCATGGAAGGAGGAAATGTTGGCCGCCATTTTGTGATTTTGTTGAAGCAAGTAAGGAGAAAAAGGGCGAAAAAAGTGGGAAATAGGAGGGTAGGAGCACTGTAACCTCTGTGGGGTGTTTAGGGTTTGCTATAGAGGGGGTGCGATGTGAACTAATCATACATACCGGTGTGAAAGTGCTAGGCTATGAAAATTAAGTGAGGTATTGCCTAGAGTGTGATGCTGCTAAGGTGAGGTGGTGCGGGACTCGGGGATTAGAGCGTGAGTCTAAATTGTGTGTCTTATGCTGTGAAGTCATGTGCCGTGGCCGCTGAAGTACAGCTGTGGAAGTAGTGTCAGCATGTGTTTATAACTACTATGACTAACTACTGACCCGTACTGGTCTGAAAGTTCTGGGGTACGGAAAATATGTGAGGTAATGTGTAGGGTCTCATGCTGCTAAGCTGAGCTGTTGCCGGACTCGGGGATGAAAGCGTGAGCCCAAACTGTGTGTCATATGCTGTGAAGTCATGTGCTCTGGCCGCTGTGCCACATCTTTGCAATTAGTGTCAGCAGGTAGTTATAGATACTTGGAGGAACACTTGTTTCGAACATTGTAACTTGTGGATGGTGCTTAGGGGGTGTTATATAGGGAGTGCTAAGGTAAATTTGTGTGTATGAAATTAATTTGGTATGTGGAAAGTGGAAAGCACTGACTCCTATGGGTCTGATGGCGCTGGGGGCGTAAGATGAGGTGCTGCTGGAGTTGAGCATAAAGCTGATGAACTACTGACCCCTATTGTGAACTTTTAACGTGCATGTGCCGTTAAATGTTCAATAAAATGTTGCAAAAGTATATCGTTAGGTTAAAAAAAATTATGAACTTTTAACCTGCAGGTGTCGTAGAAGGTTCCAGAAAGTGTGGTCATAAAATAGGTTGAACTTGTGACTTTGTATGTGGCGTGGAATAATAAGTAGCTTTTTCGGAAGGAAAATTAAAAATTAACCAATGGAGGTAAGTTTTGGAATGTCATTGAAGGAATTAAGTATTCTGATTTGTTCTTTACATGTATTTATGTGTGGAGCGACAGAGAAATTGTGCCATACCTGGTTTCATTCTTGATAAAGTCGGAGCTTTACATGTACTATGTGAGAAAGAGAGAATTGTATGCGTTTGTCATTTGAAATCTGGATAACAACTACAAAGGTGAGTTAGAAATGAACAAGGTGTGTTATGTGTTTTATAGTATTGATTAAGTATTTGAGGTGATGTTTTTAATTTTGAAAGTATTTTTTATTTCAAAGTAATATAGTGTTAGTAAAGTGTGGTGTTTGATATTGATGATGAAATATGCATAAAATTTAAGCTGTTGTTATATAAGTATTTTATATATGTTTAGGATTTTTTCACAGAGAAGAAGTGTAGTTTGTCATCTTTATAGGACTGTATTGTTTTGAGGTACAGCGTTAATTTGAGTTTGTAATGTATTTGGGGAGATAAAGAAAATGCTGCACGTTTGAAACTGATACTTTTTGTGGAAATAGTGGGATGGTGGTAGGAGACGTATGTGTTATTAAGTTAAAAGCGATAAAACGAAATGCAGAAATTTTATGTGGGCAGGTTGTGCTCTTATTTTTGACACTGAGAGGTTTGAATGTAAGTCAGGGTAGGTTGTTGTACAGTGGGACCGTGCACAGTGTTTGGAGATTACATGGAGAGGAGATGGAGATAGGAAAAGTGATACGTTCCTTTTATATGTACTCATAGTTTGAATCATGTGATCCTAAGTTGAGATATAATAAGAATATGGTTTCTGGTTTGCATTTGGGTATAGTTAATAGTTTTTGTAGTTTCTGACTAGTGAATAATAAAAAGGTAGATATGCTAAAATATATGGTAGTAAACGTATTAATTATTGTCTGTTCTTATGGAATAGAAGTAGTTGGGGAGTGCTTCTTTAGAAGAGATGTTTTATAAATGTGTGAGAGATAAAAAAAATTAAATGTGCGGTATATTTTCTGTATGACTTTGTTGACATTAGAGAACTACTAAGTGATACTATTTGTCAGGCTGTGTCGCTGTGGCGGTTATATGTAGGTGTTGAAGTGGTTCGTGTTTTACTGATGGTGAGCTTCACTATCCCTTTTGAAACACTCGTCAATTTATTCATTCCATTTATTATCTTTAATATAGATACAGTAAAGGGACTGTATATCAAAAGTTTGGGAATTAGAACTTTGTTTAATCTCCCCATGCCCTGCTATACACTCTACAGAGTGTTTAAGCGACTTTTGTAACATATAGATGTCTAGCTAGTAAAGGTGGTGTAGTTCGACTGGGCCCATTTATAAACCGTGCTATGGGATGGTTTATGTTTTACCCGCCAATTTGCATGTTTGAATACTTTTTACTGATAAGTGTTCCGGCAGACACTTGTTAAAATTAATGTTGTATATGGGTATAGTGGCGCTACTAGGAATGGGTGGGTTTCTGTTTGATTTCGTACTGTTAAGCACGGGCGGGGGTGGGTGTGGGGTAGTTATGTTGCTGTTTGAAACACAGAATATAGTAACGTGGAGATGTGGAAGTACTAAAGGTGATGTAGTACCACTGGGAGCACTTATAAAGTGCCATATGGCATGGTATATGTTTTACCCGCAAATTTGCATGTTTTAATACAGTTTGCTGATGAGCTTTCCAGGAGACATCTGTTGAAATGAAGCCTCTGTATGGCTATAGTGGCGCTTCTACGTTTGCTTGGGCTCTTTCTTTTATTGTGTAAAGTTAAGCAAAGGGCGGGTGTTGAGGTGGTGTAGTGGTACTGTGACTTTTTTTTTTTTTTTTTTAAACTTGTTTTTATTGTATTTATTAGCAGCAGCACAATACAGTAATCAGGCACATAATTTTCCACAATGTAGAGCAACGCAGTAGCCCCTGAATGCGGCAAGATGGCAGAAAACAATTCAACAACGGTACATTTCCTCAACATCCACCATCCCACTCCCCCACCCCCGGGCCCCCCCATCCTAGTCTGTGTCTGAGGCATCATCTTCAGTGTCTGAGGGCGGGTCACAGATGTCACCCCTATAGGAGTTCCACGCTCCCCATACTTTACTCCATTTGCCAGGACAGCCCCGTCCAATAAAGGCCGACTTCTCTGCAAACATGGCTTCGTCCATGTCCGTGCCCCAGTACTGTGACTTTTTATAAACCGTCTTATGGTATGGTGTATATCTGAGTTGCAAAATTGTAAGTTTTAGTAGCTTTTGCTGATGAGCGTTCCGGCAGACACCTGTTGACATTAAGTCTATCTATGGCTATAGTGGCGGTAATGGGAGTGCAGGGGCTCGTTGTTTGATTTCGTAAGGTTATGCATGGTATGGGTGGGGGTTGGGGATGTTCGTATGTTGCTGATTATAAGACGGACATTTGTAACGTGGGCATGTGTTGTTAGTAAAGGTAATGTAGTTTCACTGGGCCCATTTATTAACCGTGCTATGGTATTGTTTTTCCAGCGAATTTGCATGTTTGAATACTTTTTGTTGATAAGTGTTCCGGCACAGACATGTTAAAATTAAGCCTGTGTATGGGTATAGTGGCGCTACTAGGAATGGTGGGGGTTTCTTTTTGATTTTGTACGGTTAAGGAAGGGCATGGGTGGTTGTGGGTGATGGGGAGGTGGGTATGTTTCTGATTAAAACACAGAATATAGTAACGTGCAGATGTCGAGCTAATAAAGGTGATGTAGTACCACTGGGAGTACTTATAAACTGCCCTATGGCATGGTATATGTTTTTCTCGCAAATTTGCATGTTTTAATACGCTTTGCTTATGAGTGTTTCAGAAAGTGGGGGTGCTCTAAAAGCGGGGGCTGTAGACTAGTAGATCGGCTGATCTATTAAGCTAAGCTTTGTTGGTCCTGAAGAGAACACCAATAATTTAGTTGGGGGTGTTCGAAACGCGTCGACCTGTTGGATTTCAGACCTTTTGAGTGTTGGATTACTGTTTAAAAATTTTTTGTAATCTTGGTCAATTTTTTTGAAACTTATTAACCTTAGGTCTCATTGCATTGAATTATTGTATAGCAATTTGTGTCAATTAGGATTTGTAGTTTATGATTTGGGTTTGTATGAATGAGTGGTAGTGTGGCTGTCAGATTGCATGTAGTTAAGTATGAGATTGGAATGAGAATTGATTAGGTAATGTGTTCTAATGTTTGATTGTGAGCATGCAAGTTTTGCACATTGACAAAATAAGAGAGCTATTTGAGATGTAAAATAAGTGTAAAGATTTATGATTAGGTCATGAATTTAGTTTTTTGTGATTAAAATAAAATTTTTGAAACATTCCTTAATTGAATAGAAAATAACTTTGTTGGTCGCTTTGTTTTGTTTCTCGGTGACTTTTTCAAATAAGGTTTCAAAGAGAGATCAGCATTGGCATTTTTTTGGTTGTTGTTCTAATTGTGGCTCTGCCTTGTTGATTATGAGTCCAAACCCTGGTTGTTATAACTAAAAGGGGGGGGGGGGGGGGCAAAGCTCTTAAAGGGGTGTGGGCTATGCAAGTTGGGCCGTGGTCTAAATCAAGATAAGTATCATTGTGTGCTTTAGAAAATCCTCTCCAATTATCCTACGTTTGGAAAAAAACATTCTTTAAAGGATTTCCCTTCCTTCTACAACGTGGGTAACGTAGCGTGATGTCTCCAGTTCTCAGTAGTGAGCAAAATAAGCATGCGTACATCGATGTGCATGCTCTCACTGCAGTGCAATAAAACAAATGTAAAAAAAAATTGACTATGTTTGCTAGGGCCAAAAATACAATTTACTATGTTTGCGAGGGCTATAAATAGAGCCTGATAGAGACCCTTTTGGAGGCTCCTTGAAAATAAGTGCTGGTCCTCAGACCCAGCCCAATTAATCCCCAGCATTCATCTATCCTAAGCACTGCGCCATCCAACCATCTTTTAATTGATGCATACATTCCTACTTATATACATACATACATCTGTTCCTGCACTTATCTTAAGCATCTATGAGAGCACTCGCCTATTGTAAGCACTGTGTCATTCATGCAGCCATACGCCTATATATCCATAGATACATCTGTCCCATAACCAATCCTAAGCATATATCAGTCCACCAGTCTATCGTAAGTACTGGTCCCTGTATTCATTTATCCTTCCATTCATACATTGATACTTCCATCTATGTATATATGCATTGATGCATCTGGCCGTGCATCCACTCGCCTTTTATTCAACTATACGTTCTTATTTTCGGGCATCGTTGGCACTCGATCCTAAATAGGACGTATTATACTCATCCATCCAGCCTGTTAAGGGGTCGAAAAGGTTTGTGAAAAGCATTGACAGGCAGATTATTTTATAAAGAATAACAAAGCTTTGAGTTGCTCTTTGTGGAGCATACTTCACCATCCTTCTCTGGTGGTGTTTTAAAGAAAGGTACATATAGCGAAAGAAATGTAAAGGAGCTTTTAAGTGTAAGACGTTAATTTAGAAACATAACGTTTTGTCGAGTTGTATATAGGTGCACTGTTTAAAAGTGGCCGTGACTGACAGATACTGAATACCTGTATTTCTTACATTTGAGAAAGTATACCAGGGAGGTAATTTGGGGTGGTGAGAACCTTGATTTCTATATTTCCATGTGAAGTACAGTATAGGAATATAAAAGTAAGTGGAAAGCTTTTATGTTCATATTAAAGAGGGGGTGTGAGAACTAAGTGAGGCAGGCAAAGCGTGTGTTTTCGTAGCCCTAAAACAAGAGAATGTGTAAGGTCAGAGCAGGTTCGTGCTGGAATTGCTTGCTTGTGGTCGTTTGAAGAGGCGCAACCAGAGCGAAATTTCAGGGGAGCCTAATTTTTTTCAGCAATAGGCAGAGTAGGGATGTAGGGGCTGTAAAAAGGGGTGAAAAAGAACAGAGTCTTCTTTACCAAAAAATTATCTTTTGAAAACCTGTGAAGTACTCGGGTGCAGCTGTGTGTGCGCGCTGGGGAAGCTGTTTGAGAGAGTCTGGGGCAATGGGTGATGCACGCCTGGTGGTGTGTTTGCTAAGTACCCCACGATGATGTTGCTCCTGCGTTGAAAAAAGAGAAGGGAAATTCTGAGAGAAAAAGTGTCTTTTTAAAGGATTTCCCTTCTCCTACAATGCGAGTCACCTGGCATGATGTCTGCACTTCTAAGTAGTGAGTAATGTGCATGCTCTCACAGTCTCACTGCAGTGCAATAAAGAAAAAAAAAGGGATGAGGTTTGTGAGGCCCGAAAGTAGACCCCCATAAAGACCTGTTTCGAGGCCACCTAAAATAAAGTGCTGTTGCTCAGACACCCACAGACACCCCCCGCACTTAAAACCGGGGAGGCAGTGTTATGTTTGGAAAGTTGTAGATGAAATTGTAGGCTAATAATGGTAATTTTTGTGTGTGCTTTTTGGTTGATAATATCATCTTAAGTACATATATTAAAAATGTTTACAAATTCTATCTATAAAGTTGTCTGTGGTGGGTTGCAGAGAGAGTGGTGTGGGGTGGTGGGGTGTGGCAGAGAGGTGAAAAGTACGAGGTAGTGCAGTTACATATAAGTTGTAAAGGTGTTTGTAAATTAAATAAATACTTGCTGTATGTTCTATGGCACTACTTGTCATGTTAGGGCTGCTCTGTTGTGTTCAATCACGTTGCAGCACTGGGTATGGAAGTCGTTAGTGGAAGTTTTGAAATTGTATGTTATAATTTTAACATAGTGAACATATGTGAAAAATAATTGAATCTATTTTTTTTTTCAGAAGATTATTTTGTTTGGATTAAAATTTGGAAATGCCAAGAAGAAGTAAAAAAAAATGAAAAGAGAAGAAAAATATATATTTGTGCAAAAGGCAATAGTTTGTATTTGGAAAAAATGGGAGTAGTACAGAAAAACATTGTTCTACTATAAGTACAAGATGAAAAAAGGATCACACAAGAGGAAAAATAGGAATTTTTCAAGTAAGGAGAAGCCGAGTCCAATTTCAAATACCAGGAAAAGGAAAGATGATAAAGAAATAGTATCTGTAACTCGGAGACAAAAGGAGTTTCATGAAAATCGTCAGAGACTTTTTCGATCTAGAGTGATTCAGAATTCAATGAAAGAATGCTTCAAATATAAAAGGAATGTTTTTGAATTGAAAGAGAAACAGTGTATTGAAAGTATAGTGGATAGTGCTTTCAATTTAAAACAGAAGTTATTCATTGTGATTTTGAAGAGAAAGTATTAAACAGAACGTTAAGTTGTTACAAGGACTAGATCTATGTCATGTAAGAAAATATACTGAGAAGTATGGGCATTCTCTGGCTTGTCTTTGAAGAAAAGTTTGTAAAAGTGTTTTTTATCAGTTGAGGATGTTAGCAGTATGTTATTCAGAAATGTGTTTGTGAGGAAAGTGTACTATGTAAAAAGGTCTGCATTATTTTTAAGTGAACTGAGTACAAGTCTTTTATATGCTTCTTTATTAGTTGTTCAAAAAAGTGTGATGATATTGAAATGCGATATTTTGGTTCAGAGGAGCAGTTCATAGAACGTGAAAGTTTGACAATTACAGATGTTGGAGGAGATGGGAAAGTGATTAGCACTGATCAGTTTGAAGAAGAAATTGGAAAGTTTAATGTAGTGTGGTGTGAAATACGAGGCTATGTTTGTGTTTGTTGTCGACGTACTGATTATAAAAGTCAAAGTAGGAATGTTGATTTGTATTTGAAAAGTGAATAGGAGAACAATGGTAAGTGGGTAGAATTTACAATTTACTTGTTGGTGGAAGGTCAATTTGAGTTAGGTAGTGATCAACGTATATGTAAATATTGTTATAACAAATTAGAAGAGAACAAAATGCCTTTTAGAGCAGTACATAATAACTTAGAATTAGTAGCTATTCCGGAGGAATTGGCAGAATTGAATACATATGAGTCTGTTCTAATTCAATGTGTTAATTCTTTTCAAACTATAATTCGGATGGAGCCTAAAACATGTAAACTGTCACCAACAGACTTGCAAAGAGGTTTGAAGGAAGAGTGGTGTACTTACCTTTGGATTTTAAGAAAAATATTGAAACTATTGCTGGAGTGAAAGAGAAAAATTAGGCAGTAGTAATTCTAGTAAATGTTGTAGTAACAAAAAGTCGGAAAATATGGAAAGATTTTGTGGGTGTTAATAAAGTTGAAAAGGCTACCTTATCTTATAGAGAACAATATTTATTACAAAACTGTAAATGTGGGTGAACAGGTAATAAGTTTAGAAAATAAATCTTGTTGATCGATATTCTGAATCTGTAATCGGTACAGGTGGATCATTATACCGTCCACCTTCTCCTTTAGGAAACAGCTGTGGAAAATAATGACCTTCCAAGGTTTTCTTCCATACACTTATTGGAGTTCCCTGTGCTTTTTTCATTTCAAATAACTCAATGCTGCTGCCTATTACTTCTTTTGAATGCAAATGACATAGTGTGTAATGTTCATAAATATCTTGAGTCCTTGACTTGTCCACTTTCTCTATTTGACCACTTGAAATTTCAGATTATATTCTGAAGATCCTAGATTTTGACTTTGCATTTTATACATATTTCACCTTTTTGTTTGAAAGTGATCTGTCTTCTTTGTCGTATGCAGTGAACCACATACTTAAAACTAAAGTTCATCAATAAGTTCTTTCTGCGAAAGAATTTGTAGAGAAACTTCAAGAAAGAGATGAAAATTTAGAAGGACACGTAATCAATTTGATGGCATGTCAATGTGGAACAAATGAGTATTGGTATTGTCGTCATGAAGAACTCAAGTGTATGTTACGGAACGTAGGTACAAGAACATGGTTTGTCTCATTAGCTGTGCAGAGTATGCATGGGACGATTTGCTAGACTTTCTAAGAGAAGCGAATTCCAATATAAAAAATGTTGAAATAAAGACTTGTGGTGAACTGTGTTCATTGGATCCTGTATTTGTGTGCAGATATTGTAATGAAAGATTTCAACCTATGATGTTTTTTATCTGCAATAAAAAGAATACAGCTCTTGGAGAGGTTACCGATTTCTTTTGGAGAAAGGAGTATCAAGCAAGAGGTGCACCTCATATACATATGCTACTATGGATCAAGATTGAACCTAAATTTGGAAATGATTCTGATGAAACAGTATTGTCTTTCATTGAATAGTATGTGACATGTGAGATACCAAGAGAAGAAGGAGATAGAAGCATGAGATAGCAAGTTTTACGTTACCAAAGTCACGTTTGTTGAAAGTATTGCAGAAGAAACTACAACTTTAGAGGAAAATTTTACACCAGATGTCGGTTTCGTTTCTCCTGTCCAGTCATTTGTAAAGGAAGAGTAAATTATTTTTTTTCTTCTGTAAGGCACACAATAACTCATAAATCTCAAAGAATAACTACAAGTTAAAAAGAAGAGAAGTGTCAAAGTATATCAATGATTACAATCCAGTCATTTTAAAAATGTGGAATGCGAACATGGACATTCAGTATGTTGCAGATAACTCAATTGCTGTTGTATGTTACGTTACATCGTACATTACAAAATCAGAAAAATTAGAAATGAAAGAACTGTGGGAAGAAATTACACAAGAGAAAAGCCTTAGTAAAGAATTGTACAGCTTTACTTTGAAAATGCTTTCCCACCGAGAAATTGGATTGTATGGATGTTCAGACTGATTGTGCTCTTCAAGTTTAAATTCAAAATCACGAGGAATCATTTGGGTAAGTTTAGGTCTTGCCTGCATACGAAATGGAGTCTTGAAATGATTTGAAGAAATTGAAGAATTAGCAGTAAATGAAGCAGACAGTACAGACAATCTTAAAACTAATATGTTGGACACTTACTAACCGAAAAGGAGTCAACATCTGGAACAGCTATGTCTGTATGAAGTACTTCAACATTACAGCTTGAAATGTTAAAGAGAATGTAAAAGAAGGAAAATATGCAGTAGTTGGATGTCATGGTTGTTTGGTAAAACATGCAAAGAGTAATCTCATAAACCACAAGAAAGTTAGTTGTGAAAGTTTAGATAAGGGAGAATTTTACTATTTAGCACTTCTGCAACTGTTTAAGCCATGGTGTAGTGAAAGTGAATTATTTGGAGACTGACTGTTACGAAGATTCTTGTAATACATGTAAAAGTAGCGCTGCATGTACAATTTTTGCTATATATTTAAAAATGTTGACTGATGAAGTTGAACAGAAAAAGACTATTACAGCTGAAATTAGTAATGAAAGTTCTCAAGATAGTGAAACTAGTGGTCCATGTAGTCACGATCTTCTTAGACGAGCAATACTGGAAAACTAAGCAGCCATTGCTATGCATGAAGTTGAAATTGCAATGCGGTACAGCAGGTCCGAACAGTGAAACGGGGTCTTGATTCTATGATTGAGGATGTCAGAAGTTAAAGTCTGTGATAATTTCTGTGTACCCCCTCTGACCAGGTGCAATCAACTCTAGGTCCCAACAGTGGAATGGCATCTTGATCCCACAATGGACGATGTTACAACTGCATCTGAGAGTGGAGATGAAGGTACTCCCTTCGACCAGGTGCAACTAGCTCTAGGTCCCAACAGTGGAACGGTGTCTTGATTCTACCATGGATGATGTTCGATATTACCTGCTGCTTGTTTTTTGCAGAACTCACTCTGTTGAGGTGCATCAGACTCTGTGCTTCCGTAGCTAACTGCTGTACAGGAATATAGGGGTTGGTTGAGTGTAGTCACTGGAGTACACCGCGGTACAGCAGGTCCGAATACTGAAACGGGGTCTTGATTCTATTATTGAGGATGTCAGAAGTTAAAGCCTGTGTTTATTTATGTGTACCACCTTCGACCAGGTGCAACCAGCTCTAGGTCCTAATAGTGGAACGGTGTCTTGATCCCAGAATGGAAGATGTCCAATATTACTTGTTGATTGGTTTTCATAGAACTTCCTCCGTTGAGGTGCATCAGACACTGTGCTTCCGTAGTTAACTGTTGCACATGATTATTGTGCTTCGTTGACACCAGTCAGTGGAGTACACCGTGGTACAGCAGGTCCGAACAGTGAAACGGGGTCTTGATTCTGTGATTAAGGATGTGAGAAGTTAAAGTGTGTGATGAATTTTGTGTACCCCCTCTGATCAGGTGCAACGAACTGTAGGTTCCAACAGTGGAACGGTCTTTTGATCCCACAATGGAGGATGTTAGAACTGAATCTCAGAGTAGAGATGAAGGTACTCTGTTCAACCAGGTGCAACCAATTCTAGGTTCCAACAGTGGAATGGTGTCTTGATTCTAGAATGGACGATGTCCGATATAACCTTTTGCTGGGTTTTCACAGAACTGTCTCTGTTGAGGTGCATCACACTTTGTGATTCTGTAGTTAACTGCTGCACATGATTATTGGGCTTGGTTGACTGCTGTCGCTGGAATAGACCGTGGTATAGCAGGTCCGAACAGTGAAACGGGGTCTTGATTCTATGATTGAAGATGTCAGAAGTTAAAGTTTGTGATGATTTCTGTGTACTCCCTCTGATGAGGTGCATCAAACTCTAGGTACCAACAGTGGAATGGTGTCTTGATCCCACAATGGATGATGTTAGAACTGCATCTGAGAGTGGAGATGAAGGTACTCCTTTTGACCAGGTGCAACCAACTCTAGGTCCCAACAGTGGAATGGTGTCTTGATCCCACAATAGATGATGTCCGATATAACGCGCAGGTGAATTTTCAGAGGTCCTTCTGTTGAGGTGCATCAGACTTTGTGCTTCCGTAGTTAACTGCTGCACATGATTAATGGCCTTGGTTGACTGTAGTTGGGGGAGTACACCACGGTACAGCTGGTCCGAACAGTGGAACGGGGTCTTGATTCTATGATTGAGGATGTCAGAAGTTACAGTTTGTGATGATTTGTGGTACCCCCTCCGATGAGGTGCATCAAACTCTAGGTCCCAACAGTGGAACGGTGTCTTGATCTGACAATGGAGGATATTAGAACTTCATCTGAGAGTGGAGATGAAGGTACTCCCTTCGACCAGGTGCAAGCAACTGTAGGTTCCAACAGTGGAACGGTGTCTTGATTCCACAATGGAAGATGTCCAATATTACTTGTTGTTTGGTTTTCATAGAACACCCTCCGTTGAGGTGCATCTGACTCGGTGTTTCCGTAGCTAACTGTTGCACATTATTATTGTGCTTGGTTGATACTAGTCGGTGAAGTACACTGTGGTACAGCAGGTCCGAACAGTGAAATGGGGTCTTGATTGTATGATTGAGGATGTCAGAAGTTGAAGTTTGATATTATTTCTGTGTACCCCTTCTGATCTGCTGCAAGCAAGTCCATGCTTTCGAATTGAACGGTACATGGCTGTCAGGTGTTAATGAATAGTGAGTCTGGCCTACGATGCAGACAGAAGTGTTCACAATTCAGATCGAGTGCTGATTGTTTAATTATAGAATCCAGTAGTCAGGTAACTACAACGTCTATTGGAATATACATATTGGGCCTGATTCACAGAACTAACTTAGGACAAAATCCTAAACTTACTACCAGTTTGGTATTCACAGAAGGCACTTACTTATTTTGGTATTCACAGAAGGCACTTACTCATTTCGGTATTCACAGAAGTTAGGAGTCCTAACTTTAGGACTCCTAAATGCCTTCTGTGAATACCGAAAGTCTTAAAATTAGGATTTTTCTCAGTTTAGGAGTAGTAAAGTTAGGACTCCTAACTTTACTACTCCTAAACTGAGAAAAATCCTAACTTTACGACTTTTGGTATTAACAGAAGGCATTTAGGAGTCCTAAAGTTAGGAGTCCTAACTTTACTACTACTAAAGTGAGAAAAATCCTAATTTTAAGACTTTCAGTATTCACAGAAGGCATTTAGGAGTCCTAAAGTTAGGAGTCCTAACTTCTGTGAATATCGAAATGAGTAAGTGCCTTCTGTGAATACAAAAATGGTAGTAAGTTTAGGATTTTGTCTTAAGTTAGTTCTGTGAATCGGGCCCAGTATGTTTTTAGTATACTTCTTTGAAGACAATTTTTGAAATGACGTATAGGTTTAGTACAATGACCAACTTTAATTTGCAAGTGCAAAGGAACACTGAATAGTCTACACTGTAGAGAGCAGAAATGGTATTTGAATTGTTTTGTTTTATTTATTGCAGATTTTTCTGCAATTTATGTTGTTGTCTTTTGTTAAGAGGAAGTGAGAGAAAGTATTCATGAATGTCTGTGTGAGTACTGTTTACAATTAACACTGCAGATAGCAGTGTTCACAATTCGTATCGAGTTGGTCTTGTAGAGGACGCAGTTCTGTAGGAAAAGACATTGCTCCATTGCGCTCTGTCTACACCATGAATATGTATTATTACAGGCTCCAGACACGCTTTTTGTTGCTTCGCGTACGACAAACTGTAGCTGAATTCCACCTTACGTAGCTGTGGGCACTTGCTGACCGCTCTCTCTGGCCTACACTGTAGACAGCAGTGTTCACAATTTAGATTGAGTTGCTATTGCTGATGATGTTCTGTTGATGGCAACAGATA
The DNA here is from genome assembly GCF_964204655.1 of Triturus cristatus. Taxonomy (NCBI): domain Eukaryota; kingdom Metazoa; phylum Chordata; class Amphibia; order Caudata; family Salamandridae; genus Triturus; species Triturus cristatus. The sequence goes on from NC_140594.1 coordinate 386,915,373, forward strand.
TTACTCCAAGTACGGCCTGCCCGTCTACAGCACACATCATTGCTGGTTGTTGACATGCTGAATGATTTTGATGTGGCTTTCTGAGTGCACTAAAACTGATGGACCCTTTATGATAAAATCTTTTTGTGTATTATTTCTGATCTATTAATTGTGTCTCAGTATACCATAAGTTGTGTTTCTTTTACGATAGAATATTTTTCTGTATTACTTCACATCTACTGTCCCTACCTTACTGAAGTACAAACTATTGATTCTTTTATTATTGAATGTCTGTGTGTGATCCGATGATTACTGTTGTAGTAGATGATAGCAGCACCTATTCCTTGAGGAATGGTTTACACTGACTCCACACGCATCCCACCACAGACGTTACTGGATATGTGACCCTGGTAATAAAAAGGTGTCGAGCGCATGTGCTCATACTCACTTCCATTATCTATCTGTGTCCGTGTGTTCGTTATCTATGCATGATAGTGCCCCTGGGCCGTATGATATTACATTGTGCTGTGGGCAGTGTATGTACCTATGTTACCTCTGGTAGTGGGGAAAACTTTGTTTATGTAACTTGTAGGTGTATGGCTATCACAGGTGGAAGGCTACTTTACAGACCATGAATATTGATGAAGATGATGGTTGCATGTTTTGTGAAGTGTAAGATATGTGTACATTGCAAAAAGTTTAGAAAAAAGCTCTCTAAGCAGAAGAGGTGTGTCTCATCAAATGCAGCACAGAGATTGACTAAAATGGGTGGCGCTTTCCAACTGTTACAATGGGAAATGTTATGAACTAATGAAGTGCTTTTTTTTATGCTCACATGGCAGCACCTAGTGCGCAAGGAGACCGCACCCGACGTGATTTTGAGAAAATATAATTGCTAAAATATAAGTTTATTACATTTAGAAATTTTTAAATGTTTAAAATATGTTAGATTATCGCTTGCTCTCATATACACTTTAAAGTTATTTAGATATAGTTTTGAGACAAAAAAAATGAGGGAATGGCATACGCGGCGCAACACTGTACATTTATGATGTAACACAGGGTGTGGCAGCGTGCACTCGTCGCATTCGCAACACGCAGCGGGCACGACCCCATACGTACATGACGTAACGCACAACTTGGTAGTGCGTACCCGTCGCATACTAAAGTAGCAGCTGGTGCGACCTCATACGTACATGTTGTTACGCGGGACGTGGTGTCACAAACCTGTCGGATACGAAATGCGCATCATTTAAATGTGGTGGATAGGATTCGCGTGCTGATCGAGGTTGGTAGAGTACCGGTACGGGACTGTAGATTTCTCAACAAAAAAAAAAGTTTGATATGCACATTTTTTGGGGAAGATATAAAATATTACATACTTTTTAAAGTTAAAAAAAGGATATTAGAGTTGCAAAATATTAAAAAACAATTAGAAAAAATATTGGTTTTATTAATATTAAAATATGAAAATAACATTTAAAAAACCTTTGAAATTCACTGAAAAAACCATAGGTTTTACAGACGTTATAGTTAGGAATTAGCATTTAAGAAACCTTAGAAATTCACTGAAAAAACCATAGGTTTCAGGGACGTTATAGTGAGTTGGACATTTGACTCATATAAAACCAGAGAAATTCGCCAGTTATAGTTAGTTGAGCTAACTATAACTCGCGCGCCCGCAATGCACTGCTGATGACGTCACATATTACATCACTCATGACATGGTCAGTGACATCACTGATGACATCACTGATGAAATCTCAAATTACATCACTGATGACATCACTGATGCCATCATCCACATGGTAATCTGATGCACATACTGATGCCCTAATATAAACTATGATACACGCACTCTAAAATACAGACAACTATTTTTGAAACCATACACACAAGAATGCCAGATACTACATAGCACCGACTATTTCCTAGGTCTATACACACATCCAGTGTCTTACACATACAGTTACTCATTAATACAGTACTATAATATGTACTGATACACCTATACATAGTCACACTCTACCACTCATCCATAGAGTTAGTCACACACCTAGTTAGTCATGCAAAGAATGAATTACATACTCATTTACTCATGTATACAGTTATGTACACCAACTGACTTATTTATACACACACCACATCACTTATTTATGCAGATACTATGACATACTTATTGTCTTATACAATCAGCGATACAAGCAGACACTCATTTATACACCCACTCTTCAAATAACTTACTCTGACATATAGTCATTTATATATTCCAACACTCACATATACTGCCTTACAACATATGTATTTACTCACACATATACCACTGAGACATTCATTCACTCCCCACACACCCATACACACACTAAGTCACCCATACAGCCCTTCCCAGATGCACTTTTAAATCCATACAACCAGTGAATTACCCAGTCAGACATCTGTGCACAGTCACACCCCCCTCCACCGACCCACACAGACACTCAGGCACTCATACAGATACTCAGACAACAAATTAATAACCCATATAGACACCTATGTAGATACTTACCAACCCATGCAGCCGCTTACACACCAACTGAGAGACTAATACAGACTTTCACACAGTTTAGTCACTAACCCATGCATTCAGTAAGACACGTTCAATCACTCACTTATACAGTCAGTCATCTGCCTACTAAATAATCCCTTCAGGCACTTGTAAATCCACTCATTCTTTAATACACCTTGGCATAGATATATATGAAAAATATTTAAAGTTTAGAGAAACACACATTCACTGGATGATGTCATCAGTGATGTCATTTGAGATGTCATCAGTGATGTCACTGACCATGTCATGAGTGATGTAATATGTGACGTCATTAGCAGTGCATTGAGGGCGCGTGAGTTATAGTTAGCTCAACTAACTATAACTGGCAAATTTCTCTGGTTTTATATGAGTCAAATGTCCAACTATTTATAACGTCCCTGAAACCTATGGTTTTTTCAGTGAATATATATATACATATGTATATCTATCTATCTATCTATCTATCTATCTATCTATCTATCTATCTATCTATCTATCTATCTATCTATCTATCTATCTATCTATCTATCTATCTATCTATCTATCTATCTATCTATCTATCTATATATATATATCCACAAGAAAGGTTGCCCTCAATTGGAAAAAGGCTCACGGGTGGATGAGAAATCTTTTAATGAAGGTGCAGTCGGCATGACAAACAACTTGAAGCCATAAAATAGAGCTAAACACGTTTCGAGCTCACACGCCCTTGGTCACAGGTACGGCCAGGAAACAATGAACAGAGTTGCAGTTCCTCGTTTTAAATTGTATAATGTCCCGCCCACATTGGGCCTCTAAGCATTCTGGTATTTGGGGTCCTGCATAGTTTCACCACAGTGGGCCTCCGCGTTGTTCCCAAAATTAAAGCCAAAATTAGATTCCCAGTGGATTGGCAACATTCAGTCAGCCTGCTCTCTGCCATTATCGCAGCCCTCATTGAAGAAACCACTGGTCCAAACAGACACGCAAATGCTGTCATCTGGTCCGCGTTCAAGCGGCGGGCAATCTCCATGGCTGGACCAGCCATCATAAATCCACAAGAAAGGTTGCCCTCAGTTAGAAAAAGCCTCACGGGTGGATGAGAAATCTCTTAATGAAGGTGCAGTCGCCATGACAAACAACTTGAAGCCATAAAATAGAGCCTGACGCGTTTTGAGCTCACACGCCCTTGGTCACAGCCACGACCAGGAAACAATGAACAGAGTTGCAGTTCCTCGTTTTAAATTGTATAAATGTCCCACCCACATTGGGCCTCTAAGCATTCTGGTATTTGGGGTTCTAAAGTAACAAACCTCCAAGCCCCTCGAATCCGCAATGCAGGCCTCCAAAGAATTGAGCGAAAACTTCGCCGTCTTCTTCAAAGAAAAAATCACCAAGATTGAGATCTCACTAGACATCAATGCCAACCCCGCTTGCAAAAGCCTGTCCCCAGTGACAAAAGACAGGACGTGCATGCATCCCATGAAAACATGGAAGTCCTTCGACCCCATCCCGTCGGCCGAGATCCTCAAGCTGATATCCACCTCCAAACCCGCCTCCCACGTCCTGGACCCCATACCCACCCAACTGACCAAAAAACTGAAACTCTCCATAGCCCCTTTCTGGTGCAGAATCATAAACAGCTCCCTGGAAACCAGCAGCATACCTGAATGCCTTAAAGTTGGCCAAGTCACGCCATTACTAAAAAAAACAGGCCCCAACTCCAAGGACCTGAATAACTTCAGACCCGTCTCCAATCTCCCCTTCCTATCCAACATCCTTGAAAAATGCGTCCTCTTGCAACTGACTCAGCACATGGACAACATCAACCTTCTGGGCTCCCACCAATCAGGGTCAAGAAAAGGCTATATCACCGAGTCCGCGATCCTCAGCATCACAGACGATATCCACGAATCCCTCGATACCGATCAATGCTGCCTACTCATTCTCCTGGACCTATTGGCAGCCTTTGACACGGTCGATCACCAACTACTCATCAAGGCTCTACAAGTAAGGGTAGGTGCTGATGAGGTGGTCCTACGCTGGTTCTCCTCCTTCTTACACAGCCGCTCGCAAAGGATAAATATCAAAAACTTTACTTCAGACCTACACCCCATCAGTAGAGGTGTCCCCAGAGGCTCAGTGCTCTCACCACAACTGTTCAACATATACATGGAACTCCTCACCACCATTCTTAAAAATGCCAACATCCCTTTCTACCTATATGCAGATGACACTCAGATTTATCTAGAAACCACCTCCTTAGAGGATATCCCCAGACTAATTGACACTCTAAAAGAAATCCAACATTGGCTGTCATTAAATCACTTAAAACTCAATCAAGATAAAACTGAGATCCTCCTCATCTCCAACAAAGAAGAGAACCCTCAAATTGCAGAATGGCTAAAAGTGATGGATGCTCTCAATGGGAATCTCACTCTGGCAAACTCCGTAAAATCACTCGGAATCACCCTAGACCCAAAACTCGACATGGCCAAACACATCAAAAACTTCGCCAAGCTCTCCCCTCTATTAGTCGCATTAGTATTGGAGCCACTGGCGGCATGGATCCGACAAGATCCGGTCATCAAGGGGCTCAAATGGACGATGGGATGGGAGGATCGCATATCGCTATATGCAGACGATATCTTACTATACATGTCGTCTCCGACCCGGTCACTAAATTGCCTCCTGGAAATCTGTGCGGCCTATGGCAGAGCATCTGGCTACACTAAAAATTGGTCGAAATCATTGCTCTATATCCTTCATGTCCCCACCCCCCCCCAAAACTACCACAAAACTGAAATCCAGATAGCGGAATAGGGTTTCATGTACCTCGGCATATATATTACCCCTTAAATTGTGCACTTCACAGAAGAAAATCTCTTGAAGCCCCAGGCCCGCTTCCGCCAAGATGTGAAACACTGGCGCTTTCTGCCAATTACGCTACTGGGCAGAGCGGCCCTCTTCAAAATGATGGCACTGCCCAGATTTTTATATGTCCTACAAAATACCCCCTTTCATATTCACCCCTCCTGTTTTACATTGATAAATACTGAAGTAACCAAACTCCTCTGGGACGGTGGGACAGCTCGTATCGCCATGAAGAAACTGGTCAAGGGGTGGTACAATGGAGGCATTGCCCTCCCACACATACAGACATATTATTGGGCATCGCAACTTACCGTAATAAACCAGTGGCTTCACGTACCGCAGGATGACCCTGCATTCCACATGGACCGCCATCTTCTTGACACTGATGGGATGATGGGAGCGTTATTTAGCAGTACTAAGAAACAGCACTATACGGACCCCACGGCCCATATGCTACAAATCTGGCATGAGGCACAGAGGGCGATGGGGTGGGAGGGGACTCTCACACAGGCGACGCCACACGCGAAAACTGGGGAGACTGAGAAACACTAAGGGATTCCAACAATGGGATCTAATAGGGATCTCCAAAGTGGGGGACCTGTGGAAAAAAGCAGGTGTTGTGCCATTTACCCAACTACAGGACACTTACAAGCTAGCTCACACTGAACTTTATAGGTATGCCCAGATCAGACATGCTTTACTAGACGTGATTCCGTCAGACCCGCAGTTATCTGAGTCCTCCCCATAAGAGGACAGATTACTCACAGACCACCTCCAAACAAAAGCCATCTCCCTAACTTACCAGAAGATAATAAATAATCAACAAGATCCAACAGTGGCCCTGAAAGGGAAATGGGAGGCAGAGGTGGGCGACCTGGATGAGGAGGACTGGCAAACAGCCCTGATGTCTCCGAGAGAGGTGGCAATACCCTCCACCCTTCGGTTACTCCAATTAAAGATCCTCCACCGTATTTACTACACGAGGACCCTGTTACACAGGATAGGTAAGGCGGACACTCCACTCTGCCTCCGACAATTCAGTGCTGAGGGCACTTTCTGGCACACAATCTGGGACTGTCCACAACATCACGCAGACCAAGATTGGGTAACACTAGGGACGACATTAGCCAAACGCAATATTGCGCAGCGCTGGGGTTCGGAGCAGTCCCCGACGCATCAGCAATGGTGTCGAGACTGTAACCACACTATGGTGGCGGAGAAATATGTATACGCCCACAGAGGCTGCCCCCATAAATGGACGCGGGAGTGGGGCAAATGAAATCATTTTCGGGGCGATATTTGTGAACCTCCCCCACCAGACCAGTTTTCGGATGACAGTGACTGATTTAGATAGAATGAAGAGGCAGGGCCTACCATAGTATATTTCATCTGAGGGACACAGAGGGTTTGTTGATGAAGTTTATATTCTTGTACGCTATATTGTGCCACCCCTGAATGAATCTGGATTGTTGTCGATGCATGGCAACGAATATTCATTGCTGTACTACATAACTGTTGATGCCTTTCACAAGTTCAAGAATTATTATTTTTTTTTTAAACTTCAGCCAAGAGTGCCTTCCTCAATCTGAAGCTACTCAACAAAATTAAACCATTCATCTCTACCAAAGATCTCAAACAAGCCACCCAATCACTGGTACTTTCCAGACTTGACAATAGGAATGCAACCCTCACTGGTACTACAAAATCCCACCTAGCAACCCTCAAAACACTCAACGCAGAATCCAGAATGGTCACTGGAATTAAGAAATACGAGCACATCTCTCCAGCACTCACAGAACTAAAATGGCTCCCAGTCGAACTGTGTGCCAGCTTCAGAACTGCCTGCCTCACGCACAAAACCCTAAACACAAGAAAACCCGACTACCTGGCCGCCAAACTCAAGAGGGCTGGTCAGACTAAAAATCTCAGGAGCTTAAATAACTTACTTCTCATCCCTATGAAAACACGCAAACAAAAAAACGCTGCATGATCCTTCGCCGGAAATGCGCCCAAAATCTGGAACTCAGTCCCAGCACATATCAGAACTATCTCGTCCTTCACAAAATGTAAAAAAACACCTAAAAGTCCTTTTCCTCAACTGCTCCCTCCTGAAGGGATAGCCGCCACGTCAGCGCTAATCCCTACTCGCCGTTGCTCCCTGACATTGTGTCACTAAGACCTACCTCCTACCTGCTCTCTGACCACCTCCTGTTCCTCCCCCCACTAGGGTTCATCCCAAGACTAAGTGCACTAATCGAGGTTATTTCAGGTCTCACGTACTACCTCAAAACTGCACAGCACACTTGGACTTCCCTATCCTATTATGTATAACACTGCTTTCTATCCTCCTCCTGTCCCCCCCCCTCCTTTAAAGTTTCATCCCAAGACTAAGTGCACCAATCGAGGTTATCTCAGGACTCAAGTACTACTACCTCAATACTGCACAGCACACTTGGACCTCCGAACCTATGTGTATATCACTGCTCTACTATATAACTCTTACGAGAAACTACTGTGGTTCAACCCAAGGCAACGTGCACTAATCGAGGCGATCTCCCGACTCATGTACTACCTCAATACTGCACAGTGCACTTGGACTTCCGAACCAATATGTACAACAAGATAACAGGCTCTATTATATGACTCTTGCTGTTAAAACTGCTGTAAAGCGCTCCGATACCCCCGGGTCCGGCCAGTGCTATATAAACTCCTTAAATGAAATAAAAAAATATACAATTTAAAACGAGGAACTGCAACTCTGTTCGTTGTTTCCTGGCCGTGCCTGTGACCAAGGGCGTGTGAGCCCGAAACGCGTCAGGCTCTATTTCATGGCTTCATGCTGTTTGTCATGCCGACTGCACCTTCATTAAAAGATTTCTTATCCACCCGTGAGACTTTTTCCAATTGAGGGATATATATATAATCTGCTACAAAAAGGTGCTGGGATCAGCCCCTTCAAGAAAAAATCCAAATACATCCCCATGATGCCCAGGGATGCGTTAGACACGTTCCACGACTGTGTGGTTGAAGACATTAAAAAATTGAATAAGCAAGTACAGTCCAAAAAATTCAAACAAAGAAAACATGTTGAAAAAAAGAAAAAAGATTATGCCCAGTTAATGAAAAAACTAAGTGAAAACAACGAAATCATCATTAAGAAATCAGATAAAGGGGGCAACCTAGTAATCTGGCCCCGAGAAGACTATATCAAGGAGGCAAAACGCCAACTGGATAACAGTGATTGTTATGAGCCATCTAACACCAAAAAATATAAAGGGGCTACAGATTCTCTCAAGAAACTGCTAATGCAACTACGTAGCGATGGCCTTATTTCTAATGATGAGTTCAAGTTTATGCACAATGAGAACCCAATTGTACCCGTGTTGTATTTAATACCGAAAGTGCATAAAGGTGTTTCTCCCATTCCTGGTAGGCCTATCATTTCCGCTATAGGAAGTGCAGCGGAACAGGTGGGCCAATATATTGACTTTTTTCTGCAAAATCATGTAAAAACACTGCCTAGTTACATCAAGGATACGGGTGATTTTCTGGGTAAAATCAAGAACATTCAATGGTCAGATGGGATGTACCTAATTTCATTAGATATTGAATCATTGTACACCAGTATAGATCACCAGGCAGGACTATCAGCTGTAAAATTCTTTTTGGACCAAAGACCGTGCGAATTCTATCAGCACAACAAGGTCCTAGTTAGCATGATGAGTTGGTGTCTTAACAACAACTTCTTTCTATTTGGAAAGGAGCTATTCAAGCAACTAAGGGGTGTGGCCATGGGCGCTTGCTTCTCCCCCAGCTATGCGTGCTTGCACGTTGGCTGGTGGGAGGAGCAGGTGCTTAAAAGGGACTATTCTTCCATCTTTGAAGAAAACATTGTGCACTACTACAGGTTTATCGATGATATTTTCATCGTGTGGCATGGCAGTAAAGATAAAGCATTGGAATTCATTGAAAACATCAATGTCAATAATTTGAATCTCCACTTTACCCACCACATAGACAATTCCAGCTTGGAATTTCTGGATGTCAAACTGTATGTAGCGAATGGTAGAATAGAAAGTACCCTTTTCAGAAAATCCACCGCTGGCAATGTCACACTCCATGCCTCCAGTGCCCATCCTAGGCATCTGATTGCGAGCATCCCCTATGGGGAATTGCTACGCCTAAAAAGGATATGCAGCACGGATGCCGAATTTAACATTTGTGCGGCAGAATCCATACGTCGCATGAAAGCTAGAGGCTATTCAGATAAGATCTTGACATCAGCTCTAACTAAAACATCGTCCAGACTTAGAGCCAGTTTACTTCCAGCTCCCATAGCGGAAGAGTCTGTCCCGGAGGTTCTATCTGATTCACCAGCTACTCCCGAGACAACCGATAAGGCCCAATGTCCTAGACTAATCACAGCATACAGTGAGAACGAACGCAAAATTAGATCCATCATTAATAAAAACTGGGGAATAGTACTCACTGACCCCGTTCTGAGAATGAGTCTGCCATCTAGCCCCACTATAACATTCAGTAGAGCCAGAAACATGGGGGCCGTGTTAGATCCTACCAGCCCTGAAATAAGAACTAAACCCAACTGGTTAAAACCCAAAGATGGTTTCTATAAATGCTCATCTTGCCGGGCGTGCAAGTTCGGGGTGAACACAACAGAATACTGTACTCCATTCAGCCCTACACCACACAAGATAATGGGAAACTATAACTGTAAAACTGATTTTGCAGTTTATGTTCTCACTTGTACCTGTGGGCTCAATTATATCGGAAGCACAAAGCTACAGGTACATGAGAGAATCCTTCAACATCTACGTGCCATCTTGCATAGTGATCCCAATTACCCAGTGGCACGCCACTTCAAACAAGTTCATGGTAACAATTTATCTTGTTTAAAATACTATGTGGTAGCTGCTGTCCCTAAACCACGCAGAGGAGGGAACAGAGAGGCTTTGCTCAGGAGATTGGAAACCAAATTTATTCTTAACTTCGATAGCAAATGCCCAAATGGTCTGAACAACACCGAAGATATGTACACATGCTTGTAAAATAGGTATTCTGTGTGTTACCCTGAGCAGTGTGCTTTATATCGTACAGATTTTTTGAGTTTGTTTTTTGACCTGGTTCTAGATGATCTATTGTTTGAGTGTGTTGGTATTGGTAAATTTCGTGGTCACGAAAAAAATGTTCAGTGATTTTGGACTAACGTTTTATAACGGTGATTAATTGTGTGTTTCACTCATTTACACTTCGGCAGAGACACTGTATTATAGGGAAAGCATATATTGGTCTTTAAAAAAATGGTTAAACTTGGACGTGGTCTAAGTTTACAATATAACTTTCCAAACAAAAGCTGGTGCCATCCCATAATATATTTCACTTTGTGTAATGTCTCAGCCGAGTTTGGGTTGCAAAATGCATTTTTTATTTTGTAACCATTTTACATTCATTATCTACACTAAACACCACATCAATTTGCACATGGTATATTTGTAAAATAATTCTACAATTAGCTCTGCTATGCACTTTATCTTCTTTGCACATTTCCTTCTAAACTAAAAGTCGCAAGTCTGTTAATGATTACATGCATTTATGCAGTTATAATGAATTTTTGCACTGTTTATAACGTGTATTTGGATTTATCCAGGGATTTTTAGATTGCCAAAATGAAGTCTTTTGATCTTGGAATTATATTGTAATTTCAAAAAGTTTTATTTTGCTTTTCTCCAGCCGACAACAATATACATTTCCGTTATAATATGATGGGAAATGCGGTTGGGGTCTTGTCATTATGATTTTTTGGCACTAACGAGTAGGGACATTACATTGATTATATTCGAGTCATGTAGTCTGTTTACTATGTTCTCCAATAACTTTTGGAACATGTGACTTTGGTGGGAAGGGCATATCACTTAAAATGGCGAAATCCACTCACAGCCTTTATGTGAACAAGGGCGCCTAAGCCCGAAACGCGTCATCTGTTGACTGCTGCTAGGTTTTAAATAAACATCTTGCCTGGAAAAAAGAAGTGGTTAGTTTCTCTTTCTTCGCTGCCGAGGCTTTGGTAGAAGTGGAAGGAGTGTTGTTTGCGATATATATATATATATATATATATATATATATATATATATATAGCTATATGTCGCCCGCCAGCGGTATGCTCAAACCTGGGGATACATATATATATATATATATATATATATATACATCCCCAGGTTTGCGCATACTGCTGGCGGGCGACCTGATCGCTGGGGGTGCATGTGAAACCCCCGTATTAACATCCAGGTACTTCCGTCGCCGTTAACAACGGAACGGCACTCCAGGCGAAGTTTCAAATTGTAGTTTATTTCAATTTCAGTAAACTCAGCAGAAAACCATGACGGCATTAGACACGTTTCAACTTGGTCAACCTTTGTCACGAGAACAAAGACAAACACCATTCGGTCTAAATGCGTCAACCAAGCTAAATAAAACTAACTTGTTTTCATGACATCTGGCTTTCTTCTTGAGCATACATATGTACAGTGCAAGAACCTTGTGAATATATATATATATATATATATATATATATATATATATATATATATATATATATATATATATATATATATATATATATATATATACACACACATACAACTCTGTACATACTATTTTTACACATATGGATGCAGCCTATAAAAGGCAAAAAATGACTATATTTCATTTAATTTGCCTTTTAAAACAGAAGGGAAGGTGCCCATAAAAAATCCTTTTTTAAATAAAAAAGAAAGTGAATGATGAAGGACAGTGTTAGCAAATAGGCTGTAATGCAGAGCATAGAGCAGAAATCCTGGCATGGTGCATTCAAGGGCCTCACAGTATACCCTGTATTCTGTTATGCCCCACAAATGACAGTTCATTTTTCCATTGGTTGTTTGTAGAACCAAGCATGCAATTATATTGCATGCCTTTACAATACGGTCTTTACTATGACTGCGCCTTTTCCATGCATGCCTTTACCATGCATGCCTTTACAACGAATGTCATTGTAAAGGCATGATTGGTAAAGGCATATGCTTGGTAAAAATTACACCCCAGACACCCCACCCTGAGCCCTAAAACCTGGCCCCTAGTCCTGCAAACGACCCCGCCCCAGCCCTAAAAACTACCCCAACCCGCTGCCCTGAGCCCTAAAACTCTAAAAACGACCCCGACCCCAGCCCCTGTCCTGAGCCCTAAAACCGACCCAGTTCTAAAAACTGCCCCAAAGCCCCCCAACCCTGAACCCTAAACCCGGCCTCCAGTCCTAAGAAATACCCCGCCCCAGCCCTAAAAACACCACAGTCCCCCGCCATGAGCCCTAAAATGGACCCCAAGCCCTAAAAACTATCCCGATCCCCCCCGCCCTAAAACCTGGCCCCCAGCCCTATCTATCAAGCCGTGTCCTGATCCTTCCTGTTCTGATCCTTCCTGTCTCTTCCATTCTCCCCACCCATCTGTTCTGAATCTAGAGTGCTGACTGTCTTTAACATGCATATGTGTGGTAAAGGCTTATGCAGGTAAAGGCAAGCATGGTAATGCTTGCGCAGTAACGGAACGTGTGGTTCCTTCCGCTTTGTAAATGCTGTTCCCTTTTCTAGCTCCTGGGAACAGGATTCTGGGGTACTGAGTGCTGCCCTTTTAATAAAAAGAAAATTATAAAAAGTCTTTCTAAAACATTGACCTTTGCATTTTACTCAATGTCTTTCAAGACAAAGAGTGCATTTACACCTTTTTCTGACAGGAAACTATTTTATTTTCCTGTCAAAATGCCTTCACTGTGAAGTGTCCTTCCTTCTTGTGGAAAAAAGGTGGCCCGGTCAAACCCTCAAAGAGTCTGAAATATCTACCTCCTAGAATATAATTTTCCAGAATACTGCAGCCACTGTCAAAAGTTCTCCAGAACAACTTTAAAGACAGGGAGAAGAACAGACTGCATGGGCCCAGCAAAAGAAAACAGAAAACGGACACTTGGTCATCAAGAGGCCAATGGGAAGGTCGTTCTTCCACCAGAAAGTCCTCCTCCTGCTCTGAGGCTCCCCAGGGTCAGACGCAAGGAGAAGTTACATTAGAGGAAGAGGCGTAGCTCCGGATTGACACAGAGAAGCATGACTTCAAAGTTAGGTAATGTACCCGCTTGTTTGCCATCAACAGGGATGTTGTTGAAGATGCAGTCAAGACACCACTCGATGTCAAGACACCATTCAACGTCAATGATCCTTGATGGTCCCCGTCCAAACATCCATCGACATCGAAGTCACCATCATCTACATCGAAGCCACCATCATCCACTTCAAACCCATCCCACTTGATGGTGAAGACTACCAACAATATTTAGAAGCCTCTCTCTTGATGTCGGGAACAAGATCTCCATCACCGTCAATTCAAATTTCGCCACAATGGCTTCAAGATCTGCAAAACAGAAGAGTATCTGGCATTCCATACTCAGAGTACTCCCAAACATATTCACCTTGTCGTGCTGCTCCTAAAGTACTTATATCAAGTACCCCATCACAGAGGGGTTCAACATTACCCTGTTGTTCAGCAGGTAGAGCGTCCAAGACGGTGCCTAAATCATCTCCTAAACTCCCTCCTAGGACATCAATGTCAAAACCTCATTCTGCTCCTATAAGGCCTTAGAGAGATAGGAGTCCACATTCACTTATTCCAACTCCATTAATGTCGAACCATCCAAGGAGACACCATCCTTCACGCTACAGATCAAGAACTAGATCTCGGAGGAACATTCAAAGGGAGGTCTTCTTCTTCTCATACATGATGCAGAAGGTCCAGTAGAAGATCTAGCATGAAGTCACGTTTTTGCTATAAAAGGTGAACTCTATCCTGGACAACAACATCCCATTCATATATTAGAGACACTCCTCCAGCAAGAGTCACTCTGGCTGATGGTCTTACAATATTTAATGAAGTGTTAGTAATAGGAGCAGCAAAACTGAACAGTGCATTGCCCACTTCTGCTACTTTGGCATCAGTCCTACTCACGACCTTGCATCAGAAGACTTCTTCTAAAATTCTGCTGCCACTGGTCTTTGGTCTGCATGAAACTGTCATGCAGCTTTTCCTCACACATGAATAAATAAGGTTGGAACCATCACAGCGTTTAAAAAAGTACAATCCTCCAGATCAGGACCCTCTATTTCTGTAAGCAGATTCTACTCAAGAGTGTTATAATGGACAACATACGAGGGAGGAGCCTAGCGCGCAACCAAGATGGCCGCATAGGTGCGAGGCTCCCGAGGACCTCCGCAACCTCCTACGTTTATCCTGCCTTCATCCTGAATCGGTTGAGGGGACTGTGTCGGTGAGCCTGAGCCGAGGTGGTACCCGTTTTCCGTTTTTGAATCGGACCCCGGGTGCCGGGGTGAGCGCCGGCCGAAGTTTGCGGCCTACTTCCCTCCTGACCCCGGATTCGAGTTTGGGGGTAACCCAGTGGCGAAGTGAACAACAACGGCAGGCTGGGCCTGGCGAGTCGCGTACCCCGCACTTTCACTTTCGCTTTTGACTCCCCCTGCCCTCATCGAAAGTGGGATTACGGCGCTTCTTTGTGTTGGGGTGGCCTCGCTGGGAGACCCTGCCTGCCTGCCTGCGGTGGCCCGCTCTGCCGTCCTGGGGTGACCCCCGGGGCTCTCGGCCTTGATTGCTTGCTCTCCACTGCGTAGCTGGTGAAGGCGCGAGCCACACGACGATGGCCACGAAGCAGGATGGGGATCGGTTGAAGGCCAAGTCTACCCGGCGTGGCACCGCGCATCAGGCCAACATTATGGACCGCTACACCCTCCCGAAGGGGTCTCCCGGCGGATCGCACAAGTCCTCCGAGTGCCCCTCGGATGCCCCGGATTTGCCTGCGGATCTGACTTTGCAGGATGTTATGGGCGCCATTGCTGAGATGAAGACCTCAGTGGGCCAGCAATTCGACACCTTGGCACATAAACTCGACGCGGTCCTCATCGATGTCAACCTTGTTAGAGCTGACCTCTCTAAGACCAATGACCGGGTCGACTCTTTGGCCCACACCGCGTCGGGCCTCACGACTGAGGTAGCGGCCCTTCAGACGGAGGTGCATCGGCTCCGTCAGGCAAGTGCGCTCCTGGATCGGCGCCTGGAGGACTCCGAGAGCAGGGCCCGGAGGAATAATATCCGCATTATTGGAATGGCCGAGGGACGGGAGGAGTCGGCGGCGGATCTCTTTGTGGAGGACCTGGTCTCTACCCATCTCCAGCCTAAGGGGCTGAGCAAATTCTTTGCGGTGGAGAGGGCCCATAGAGTTCCCGGAGGCAGGCCGAAGGTCGGAGCCCCTCCGCGGCCTCTTATTGCCCGTATTTTTAACTTTCGGGACAGGGATGCGATTCTGCAAGCTTCCAGACTGCAAGGGCCGATTAAGCTGGAAAACATGGAGGTTAACTTTTATCCTGACTTCACGCAGGCGGTCCAGAAGCAGAGACTGAGTTTCCTGGGTGTCAAGCGGCGGCTTCGGGACATGAACCTAAAATATGCCATGCTCTTCCCAGCCAGGCTGCGGGTGGAGGCGGATGGTCGCACTCACTTTTTTGACCGTCCTGACATGGCCGGGGACTGGTTGGACACTTTGACTGGGGGACATGGTCGGGATGGAGGGGGGGCGACGGGAGGTGGGCGCTCACCGGACCGGGTCTGAGGTACTGACACCGTGGCTCACCCCGGATGATGCCACTTTTGGCCATGCTTAGGATCTTTTGCCTATTGTGCCTTGTTTCCCCTCCATGGGAGGTTGTGCTGGGTCTCGAGGGGGTTCTCCCTCCCCTCTAGGGGGTCTTAGTAGTTTCATTTACATAGGGGCGACAGGCACACTGCAAGTTGGGGGGGCTGTTTGGGCTCATGCAGGGGTGCAGGGAGGGGGGAGTTTTGTTGGGGCTGTTGGGTTGGGGTTGGGTATTGTTTATTTGTACCACAAGGCAGATGTATTGTTGTGCTACTTCTACAGTGCTCCCTGGGGGGAGATGGCTCGACTTCGGCTATGATGGGGGGTAGGGGACTGAGTCTTTTGTCCTGGAATGTTAATGGACTGGGGGACAGGATAAAACGGGGTGTGGTCCTGCAGTTTTTAAAACGTATTTCTCCCGACATAGTATTTCTGCAGGAA
Organism: Triturus cristatus; assembly: GCF_964204655.1. NCBI lineage: Eukaryota > Metazoa > Chordata > Amphibia > Caudata > Salamandridae > Triturus > Triturus cristatus. The sequence goes on from NC_140594.1 coordinate 386,931,950, forward strand.
ACACACCTCATTGGAAACTCCTTTCGTGCTATGAATAGGCGGGGCTATCGCCTTATAGCCCACTCGGGCTTCACCTCTGGTTCGAGGGGCGTGGGAATCATGGTTAAAACTTCGCTCCCGTTGGAAATGGATGAGGTGTTCCACGATGACAGGGGACGATACACGGCTCTGGTGGGTAGATTGGAGGGTAGAGTGATTGTTTTAGTTTCTGTTTATGTCCCGCCAGGGTTGCAAACAACTACTTTCGCTGATCTGGGGCGCCTCCTCCTTGGCCTTCCGGAGGGGATTCTAGTGGTTGGGGGAGATTTTAACGCTGTAGTCTCCGGTACTGAGGATCGTCACCCTCCTAGGGATCTCCCCCGTGCCCAAGCGTGGTTGTCCGGCCTCTTGGATACATTGGGGCTGGTGGATTGTTGGCGGCTGAAACACCCTACGCAGATACAGTACACCTTTCATTCCGGGGCTCATGGGCAGTCTTTCAAGGCTTAATTATGTTCTGATGCCAGCGGCACAGGCGGGGAGGGTTGGGGAGGTACGACATTTGGCGCGGGGTATTTCGGACCACTCCCCGCTCCTGCTGCACTTCGACATTGTCCCGAGGGGGGAGGGGAGGGTGGTCCCGGTCAATCCCTGGTACCTGCGTGACCCCACAATTCGCGCAGATTTGGTTAAATCTCTTGAGCGGTATTTTGAAGATAATGTGGGGTCTATATCATCTGCGGTCTCTCTGTGGGAGGCGTTTAAGATGGTAATCCGGGGGGAGGCCCTGTCCCTTATTTCCCATTCCCGGTGGCGCGGGCGGGAGGAGGTGACCCGTATTGAAACTGAGATAACTGAGTTGGAGGGTGATCTGGAATGTGGGGTGACGGACGACAAATTACATGCTCTCCGACTCAAGCAGGCGGACTATAAGGCCCTCGTCACGGAGGCAGCCAGGGGCCTCAGTAGAGAGCAGCATGGGAGACTGTATGATGTGGGTGATAAGGCTGGTAAATTGATTGCATGGCTGGATAAAAAGGAGAGAGCGAGTTGAGTTGTCCCGTCGATTGAGAAATTGGATGGTGTGTGTGTCACTGATCCGGGTGAAATTGTTGATTGCTTCGCAGAATATTTCCGTGGGGTGTATTCCCCGGTATCTTCCCGCTCGGAAGAGGATTCCCATGCTCTGCTCAGGGACATTGTGCTGCCTTCCCTTTCGGAAGAGGATAAAGTGTCGTTGGACGCCGCCCCTACATCTGAGGAGATTGCCCTCGCCATACGTTCGGTCGCTTCCGGCAAGGCCATGGGTCCTAATGGCCTTCCCATCGAATTGTACAAGCTGCGACCGGATACGCTGGCGCCACATCTCCGTGCTATGTTCCTCGCGGCCCGTTCGGCGGGTTCCCTCCCGCTGGACCAGCGTCTGGCCACTATTGTGGTTATTCATAAGGAGGGGAGGCCGCGGGATCGGGTCACGTCTTACAGGCCCATTTCTCTGTTGAATGCGGAGCCCAAAATTCTCGCCAAGGTGCTGGTTAATCGGCTGGTTAGCGTGGTGTGCGATCTGATTCACCAGGACCAGTCCGGCTTTATCCCTCATCGCAACACCGCGCTTAATCTGCGGCGTTTGCATGGGGTGCTCGCGCGGGTCCCGTTCATACGAGAGCCGGCCATTTTGGCGTCCTTGGACGCCACTATGGCGTTCGACACGCTTGAGTGGCCATATATTTGGGCGATGCTGGCGAAGTTTAGTTTTGGCCCGGGATTCATTGGTTGGGTGAAACTGTTATACTCCGGACCTCTGGCGCAGGTGGTGGTGAACGGTAGAGTGTCAGCTCCGTTTGCGCTGGGCAGGGGTACGCGGCAGGGCTGCCCGCTGTCGCCGCTCCTCTTCGCGCTTGCCTTGGAGCCCCTGGCGGAGTGGCTGCGGTGGGATCCTTCCATTCGTGGTCTCCGTTGGACCCCTGAGTATGAGGATCGCGTATCCCTTTACGCAGATGATATCCTTTTATACCTTGCTTCCCCACGTAAATCGCTGATTGTATTAGTGGATGTTTTGCATTCCTTTTGCCGCAATTCTGGCCTAGTCATCAACTGGGCTAAATCCTGTGTGTATGTCCTCTCCGGGGAGACTCCTATCCTACCGCGGGGCTGCCCTATCCAGGTCGCTCCGCAGGGATTTAAGTACCTGGGTATCTTTATCACCCTGGACGCTGAGGCCCGATATAAACAAAATTTGCTCCCCCCCCTCCAGCGCCCGAAGGAGGACGTGGCGCGTTGGAGGCGCTTGCCGCTCTCATCGCTTGGCCGTGCGGCATTGTTTAAGATGATGTCGCTGCCACGTTTCCTATATGCTTTACAGAACACCATGGACATTGTCCCGGCGCGCTACTTTCGCGAGGTGGAGAGTCTGCAGCGCCACCTATTCTGGGATGGGAGGCCGCGTATCGCCCTTGCGAAGCTGACACTCCCGTGGTATGACGGGGGGGTCGCCCTCCCAGACATCAAACGGTACTACTGGGCCTCCCAGCTGGCCGCGATAAACCACGGCCTTTACGGGCCCGCTCTAAACCCGGCCTTTGAGATGGATAAACTATTACTGCCGGGTGGTGACTATAATCGGGCGCTTTATTCTCGATCGCTCGACGCGCGTCTGACGGGCCCTACGCGGGTCATGGTACAGGTGTGGCACGCGGCAAACTTGGCGATGGGGTGGAAGGATCGATTGACCCGGGCGACGCCACTGTATGCCTCTGAGCGGCTGGGCTCCCTGTGGACCTCGAAGGGCTTTGAGAAGTGGGACATGATAGGCATCAGCATGGTGGGCGATCTCTGTACGAGGGGGGGATTCAAAACGTTCGATGTGCTGCAGACGGAATTCCAGTTGCAGGACAGGGAGTACTTTCGATATCTACAGGTCCGTCACGCGCTGGTCTCCGTATTCCCGGATGTTGCCTCCATCCCGGAGTACTCCCCTCTGGAAGATAGAGTGCTAGATGGGCATGTGCCGGACGGCACGATTTCCTTGATTTACAAAAAGCTCATCAACGATCGCTCGGGACTGTTGACTAGCCTTCGTGAGGCGTGGGTCGCCGATGGATTGGAGCTGGACGACGAGGACTGGGTGTCTGCGGTGGCCTCCCCGAAAGAGGTGGCCATACCGGCCCGCCTTCGCTTCGTCCAGCTCAAAATACTCCATAGGGTCTATGTTACGGGGCCGGGTCTGATGCGTATGGGATATTCCGTGGATGGGTTGTGTAAGCGTGGGTGTGGTTCATTAGGGACCTTCGTCCATATTTTGTGGGAATGTCCGGAGGTGGCGCGATTCTGGTGTGGTGTGCATGCGGTGTTGCAGGCGGTCACACATGTGCCGCTGCTTCCTGAGGCGAGGAGGTGTCTGCTAAATGTGTGGGAGCCGACTGATTACTCAGTGCCGCAGACGTGGTGGGTGACTCTGGGCTATATGGTGGCCAAGCATGACATAGCGCAATTGTGGGGCTCCCAGAGGTCGCCAACGATCTCGGCATGGAAGGACAACATGGATTGGTGTATGTTTCGGGAAAAAGTGGTGTATGTCGCGAGAGGTAAGCCTGGGAAATGGGTGAAAGTATGGGGCCCCTGGAACTCCTACCGTGGCGGAATTTGTACCCCGCCGCTGACGCCTGATCTGGCACTGGCCCCGTCTCCCTAGTCTCCTTGTCTCCTTGGTTCTGGGTACTGAGTCCACTTTGTCTCCGCTCCGGCCTGTCCCCCCCCCGCTTTTCCTGTGGATCGGTAGGGTCCTCCCCAGGGGAGCTCATACTGCTGCTTCGACTTCTTGCTGCCTTGTGGATTTGTTTGTTATTTCTTACATAAAAATGGAACCGCCATCTGGGGGGTCCGGACGGTGTGGCCGCCAACGTTTTTTCTTTCCAACTCCTGTGATCTCTCTCACGCTGCAGCGTGTGTTTCCCACTTGTATTCTATGCTCTTATTGTTTGCTAGCGGCCGGCCCGAAGGTTGTAGGCCCATTTTTGTATCTCTTTTGACTTCTGTAATAAAGGTTTAAAAAAAAAAAGAGTGTTATAATGGCTGCAGCTAGAAATATTATTCAGAGCCTCCCTCTTCTTCCGTTCCAACAGATAAAGAAAGCAAGCAAATGGACTCTCTGGGAGACAGATGTGTGGAACATCAGCACCCACCATAAAAGCTACCAGTGCCACTGCTAGTTTAGGGAGATATGACAAATCCCTCTGGGATTCTCTCCAAATAAATTATGACAAACTAACTAAAGAAGAAAGACAAGACTTACAAGAAGTACTAAATGAAGGCATGCCTGTCTTCAATCAGATTACTGGAGCAGCAGCGGATAATTCAGATTTAGCAGCACATTGATATTGCCATGAAATCTCTAGAAAATGAAGTTTCTAGCTCAGATTAACTTGTCTAAAGGCAGAAGCACAAAATAGAATCGTGAAATTACCCTTTTCAGGAGCTATTCATTTTTGGCACTTATGCCGACAACAGAATGCCTTGCTGAAGACTTAGATCAACACATTAAAGACTGTTGGACTGAAAAACTAGAGTACAGGGGGTGGTAGAGGCCTTACGATAGGCATTTCTTCCCTCAGAGGGTCCAATCACTCAGTGGTCTCATCAACAAAAGAAACATCAGAGACAACCTTACCGTACTTGTAAGGCCTACAGAGGTAGAGGAGGTCAGCAGTTACAATCTGCGACTACAGGAAAACCTCCTGCCAAACAATGGCTCCTTCTTGGCCATCTCTGTTAGTCACTCCGGTGGGGGAAATCACTGCCAATCACCTACAAGAGTGACTTCACATAACTACAGACAAATGGACATTGAATAGAGTTCAGAATGGCTATTCTCCTTTCAAGTCCCTTTCTCCTTCTATTCCTCCAGCCAAAACATTGGCTTATTACAGAAGAAATGGATAGTGGAGGTTTCTTTTCACCAAAAAGGATTGGGAATTTATTCCCAGTACACCAGATCTATCCTCATTTACATCAAGGAGACTGGATGTGTGAGATAGATCTTCAGGATGCTTACTTTCAAATACCAATAGTTAAACAAACACCAACATTTCTTTGCTTCATCTTAGGCTCCAGGCATTTTCAGTACAAAGTCCTACAATTCAGACTAAAGTAAGATCCTCAAACATTTGCTAAACGTATGGCTGTCATCGCAGCACATCTAAGGCAAAGAAAACTTTTTGTCTACACATACCTAGATGAGTGGCGAATAAAGGGTAGATCTCAGAGGAGACTTTGATGCATTTTCAGGCATGCCTCGTCACTCTGTCCAGTTTCAGTATTCGGGTAAACCTAAAAAAATCAACAACCCAAACAGCGCTGACGATACATTACCTTGGTGCAATACTGGACACCCAACTCGCAAAAGTGTATCCTTCAGTGGAAAGACTGTCATTTATCTGGCTGAAGTGTCACAGTCTATTGCAAACTCCTCATAAAACAACACATCATCACAGTATTTTATTCAATTTTACAAATAAAATCATAAAAGACATAAAATATCATAAAAGTTTACACGCAGATTGTCATAGTCAAAGTAATTTGTGTTTTAACACTCCAGATAAAAACTGTACACGACAAAAGCAGACAACTGGAGAGTTTAAAAGCTGTAAGAACAATAAGGCGGGCATTACTTGAATAAGATTCATTGGCTTTAAAATTGGAAGTAGAAACTTATGCCACAAATTATTATATTTTGGACAAAACATAGTGATATGTAAAGTATCATTAATCGTTACATTATCACAGTCACAGCGGGATAGGTCCAAATAAGAAAAACAACTGTAATTAGAAGGGTAAGGCGAGGAAAAAGGTTCAACCTGAAATGAACCAACAGACGACGTTGGTGACATGTCATGTTCCTGGTTAAATATGGTTCTATGTTACTGATAGTTTGTACTGAAATTGCATGCCGCATAGAATGTTTTGTTAGTGCTAAATCCTTGTGCTCTGACGCCCACTTTTCCTTAAGCGCTATTACTGCCTTTTTGTCCACAGAACGTGTTAACGCAGAGAGATTATCAAACAAATCGGAACTCCCTAAGGCCCGCAGGTTACCAGCCACATACGACAGCCACAGGATCAGGAAAGATTTTTCCAACTTTAAACAGTCCTGCAGAATTAATCTACTAAAACTAAGTTTCTCCTTTAACCAAATCAAATTCCAGAGCTTTAGCGGGCCAAGGCGTAGCTGATCGATGAGAAAGTCTATACTGAGTTCCTCATGAACAATTTCACAGGGTATGTTTTGGGAGACCCCTAAGAGACTTCTCAGAAATTTATTTTTAGCTACTTGAAGAGGGGCAACCCAACCATAATCCCAGGTTCCGCGACTGTAGCTCCCTAAAGGGATGCACTTGGCCCTGTAAATTTCCAGGACATATTGGATGTGGTGAGAGCGCCCTAGTCGATGGGAGAAATCTTTGATACTAAATGTCACTATTGAAAGCCAAAACATACTGGGATATAAGAGAGTGCCACATTAACTCTGAATCTAGAAGAATCCCCAAATACTTAAAGTTTTCTACCTTGCTGAAATGTTTGCATTTAACTACATATTTAATCATTTTAATGTTAGGGGGGGCCATGTTTCATAACGTGGGACTTAGAAAGATTTATCGACAAATCAAGACTGTTAATGAAATTAATAAACAGGGTGAGGAGTTTTTGTAGGCTATTAGCAGTACGGGCAATTAAAACAGTGTCATCTGCATAGAGCAAGGCAGGTATAAGTCGACCTTCTACTTTGGGGACACCAACACCTGGTAGTAATAAGGCTTACTCCAGGTGATTAACATAAAAAATATATTAAAAAGGAGCTAAAATACAGCCTTGTCGCACCCCTCAGTGCAGGTTAAAGTGCTCAGTGCATTCTTCGTTAGGACCAAACCTGACAGTAGCTGAAAGGTAAGTGTGCAAATCACGCAGGAATCTTATTAAAACTGGGTCTACGTCCATCTGTTCCATCAAAGACCAGAGCTTGGAGCGATTAACTCTGTCAAAGGCAGAGCTGTCCATGAAGGTCGACCCAGGCCTGAGGGGGGATGGTGCAAGCCTGATTAAAAAGTTGATCATTACTGAAAAGAGCGAAATTAACAATGTTCCAAAAAGCAGAGCTATCGCATTGCTTAATGACAGTTTGTATTTTTCCCAAGTCTCCTCTTTTAGTTGGGCCTTGCGTTCCTTTCACGCTGCTCGAAAGGCTACCATGGCTTTCCCGATCTCTGCTTGGCAACGAGGCTTCGCCTTCAAAAGTTACCATAGTTCCCTGTGTGATTTGGAGCACCGACTGTCAAACCATTTTTCTGTATACGTTCCCCTAGCAGTAGCTGATTTGCAAAGAGCAGATTTAATAAACCTGCCGATGTTAGCAAATGATGCCAGAATGTTATGTGGTAGCTCATCCTCGGACAAACATATACAGAAATCCGCCCTACACAATGAGATAAATCTTTGGGAAAAAACCTCTGGAACAATAGTGGCCCACCTCACCCTATGTCCCTGATCCCTCAGGGTCAAGGGTTCCTTATACTAGAATGTTGGCCCTGATGATTTGTTATTCCAGAGAAATAGTGCTGTTACTGGATTATGGTCACTTAAGTGATGATTTAAAACCTTAAAATCCAAGAGATCATTAATAAGACAACTGGAAACAAAAATATATCAATAACCGTAAACTGTCCCCTCCCCTTAAATGTAGGCATTCTCTCATGTTGAGAATCCTGGGTGCTATCCATTAGGTTCCTTAAATTATACTCGGAAACAAGGCTGTTAGCAGCATCACCTAGGCTGGAGTGTTTAAAATGCACCTGCAAATCAAGTGGACCTTCAGGGTCGGAATCCCTGATCGTTATACATGATTGACAGGGGTGCAAATTAAAGTCTCCAGCAATCATGATTAGAGTAAAGGGTGGTTCCGCTAAATAAAATTCTTCAATAAGTGATTTAAGACTGGTAATTGCATCCAACTCCTCTTTGGCTCTAACATCATTATAAAAATTAATAAGAAGCAAGCTTGTTGGGGAGTGTTAAAAGGATCCCCCGGGAGGTCATAGCAGAGGGCTTTAAGACCTCTACTGTACACTTATGCTCCAATCTTACTAAAGTTATTAGACCGCCCTTGGCCTGTCCACTAGAGGAGCGAGTTGCTGGGCCAGAGTATGAGTAGAAACCATCAAGGTGTAAACAAACCTTGGTGTCCCACGTTTCCTGTAGACAAATTATGTCATAACTCTTTATCATACACAGCCACCCTGTATCTGTGAGCTTACTCTGTACCTCGGCGATGTTCCAACTACGGACTGCAATGGTGTTTGGTTTCCTTATAACAGGTTCCTGGTTCAGAATGACAGAGATCGGAGTACCAGTTGGACCTGAATGGTCCAGTCAGTCGGGGTCTTCCAGCTCCCTCAAAGGAAAAAAACGTTTGATTAATTGTAAGGTGGGAGTGACATTGGAGGCCCAGGGGATAATAGAATCACAGCCAGACTTTAAGTGGATCGACTGCCAATCTTTCCTGACCAATATGTCAGGATTCATGGGTGGGTAAAAAAAGCCCAAAGGGGAAACGGATATTCGATCCGTTGGGACACCATTATACCCCAGAGCTTGCAGGGGCAGACCAGCTTGTACAGAATTATTGATATTGACTATAATACAATCACCAGACATGCCAGAAACCGGTCCTAGGAAGCTTGTTTCCGGTCCAGGGAAGACATGGCTTGGCAGTTCGGGCTGGACTGTTCCCATGAGGCACAGGGTCAGACTTATTTGCATATGGCCATGTCTGAACTGGGGTGGCAGAGTGGGCTAAAGAACGGTGATGGATTAAACCCAGATCAGTTGACTGGGGGTGAGTGCTTGCATTGTTCAACACTCCGTCCATCATTTCCTTTGGTTTTTGCTATAATACAATCACCCACAAAGCATTTATGAGTTCGCCCCAGCCAACCCACCCTCCTGACCATTATAATTTCATCAACCAATATCTGGATGGGAGGCTGATAAACATTCACCCTGTTTGCCAACCAATGGACTACTTTGCTCTTAAGTTGATCGTAGTTTTCCTGCGTGTCCTTCTCCAGAGGAGGCACATCTGTCAGGATAACAATGTAAGGAGTAGCTGCTGGGGCAATTGAATAGTGAAACTGGTGGGACAGTGTACTGGAGAGACAGGTAAAGATGTACAGGGAGCAACCAAGGCTGAGTAAGGGTGATTTCCCCGGAAGGTAGATTAAGCATTAACAGAAGCTCGCTGTCCAGGATTAGCTGAACAGGGTGTTACGGTTTGCTAATCAGCTCTAACCCTTGGAGATAGTTGTGAGGAAACAGTAGGTGGGGCTTGCACCTGGGCCTGAGCCTGAGAGGCTACACCTGCCGTCCTGATGTCCCTAAGGCCATTAGGAAGAGTTCTGCTTCCGATGGGGAACGAAGAAGTGTGAAAGTCATTCAGCCAACTGCCAATGCTTATATGGCGGCTATTCACTGTCCAATTTAAAGACCCCACTGTTTGCTCAAGAGTAGAGACCTGAGTGTCAGAGGCATTAAGAGTTGTGGTGATCCTGGTTTCCAGGCTTTTAAGTGATGCAACAAGAGAATCCTCTATTGTAATCTGCCCAACCGCTGTATGAATGGTAGACACAGGCACAGCCGGAGCCTTCCTGGAGCCAGACGTGGCCTTCCTCATGATCTTAACAGAAGAAGAATGTCCTGGGGTAACAGTTTTACGCGGAGTGCCCACTTTAACAGATCTACCAGGTTTATCAGGGCATTTTAATGTGTTGTCTCTTGACACGGGCTGGGAAACCTGGATGCTAGGGCGACTAAGTGAAGAGGAGGGAAGGGACTTGGATGGAGCTCCAACATTAGTCTGAGACTGAATAGACTGAACAGAGCCAACCTCTCCCCCCGTTTGGGCAACTGGGTCTTATGTTATAGTCTGGTGGTTGGCTGACAGTTCCATTTCTGCACTGGAGATCTCATCCGTTAAGGCCCCAACTGCCTACTTAAAAAAGGACAGTATCGATGAACTTGCTCTAGGCCTGGACCTTTTGTCTCCCCCAAGCGTGGTTTCCACCTTTCTCATCCCATGTTAGAGGAATGTCCACAGTACATGGTCCACAGTACACAGATCAGACTAGCAAAAAAAAATTGAAAAAGCTCCTTCTGAGGAAACCAACAAACTGGGAAGTCACCAGATCTCAAACACAAAGTCATAGGCAAACCCCTGAAATGCCAAAGGCGTCCTCACTCAACAGGCTCTGAGGGCTCCTCAATCCTTTCAACAAAGATAAGGGGGGTGGCCCAGCCCAGCCTCTTCCGAGCTATGACAGGCCCGTCCTGGCCTGGTCTTCACACGGGCCGAACCCGGGCAAGCCCTGCGCACGTCTCGCGCTGCAAGACGCTTCTTCCAAGTTTATCGGGCGCTCCAGTGCCAAGACACAGACGTTACTCCTGACCTCAGCAGCAACAGGCAGACAGGCAGGCAGGCGACTGTTGGAGGCTCCCAAACAATACAAGAAATGTCATCCGAGCTAGGATAAATGGCGGCCTGTACATTTCAATTGCCACATTGTGGAAATGTGGATTTTCCTGATCAGTTATGTCCCCTATCTTGGACCCCAACGGTTCTATATGCATGTTACAAGTACATGTATGTTCCCTCCAGTTCCAGTTTCTAAGACGCAAACATATGTGTGTCTACCGTCAACATGTTCTCTGTCAGATCCGCCATCACAGGGCTGGATATTCGATTCCTAAGTATGAAAGGCCACCGACTTTATATGGCTAAGTTACTCCATTTTTACAGTTCAGGCAAGTAGGCCCGATTCTGTCCTCAAGCCTTTCCCTGCTCTCTGTCTCTGACAGCTTCAGCTTGAGCTCGCATCTGTATCCATGAACTTTGTCCTACTCCCTGTGCAGCGAACGGTGCCTGCCTCGGCCAGTTTTCGCCTGTCTGCCAAGAAGTTGTATTTCACCTTCGAATTATCTATTTTACTCTCCAGCCGATGCATTCCTGTCCAGTGATTTAGGTAAACATTTCCTTTAGCTCACAAGCAGAGGACTCAGCCTTTCCGTCCTCCTGCAAGTGATTCATAGCCCTGTTGCCATGGAAAGTTTTCTATCCCTCGCATCTCATATAGACACTTAGACGCTTGTACACGTACACAGTCAGTATAGAATAGATTCTGTCCGAGAGTCCTTCCTTGTGGATAACATAGTTCTTTAAACATAGGATGTTAGATATGATTTGGGATTAGGTTGACTTGACCCCAGACTTCTCGTCTCCACATGTAGAGCTAAATGTCAAGTCCCCTTCACCCCCTAGTTGCACGTCAATTACACGTCATGCTGCCGCGCGCGCATCTATGCCAAGTATTATCTTATAGATCCACCTATGTCTGATAATTCTAACCAATCATGTTTCTTTTATTCCTTATTACGCCTAGTTTCGATTATGTCACTGTTTTGTCACTTTTCTTATCAAATGTTACGCCTTCTACATTCGTTTCATTGTAATGCACTTATTATAAAAATACATGTCTGTTAATAAATTATTGTACTTCACTTCCTGAACCCTCGTGGTGACGGAACCTGAAGGCCGCGACTCGAGTCGGCCATTTTGAATGGAATAAAGCCCATTAGAAAACCTCTTATACCACGGATTCTGCCTCTTGTTATTTTGAGCTATTTTACTTTATTTTAAGATTCCGTATGAAATTCAGTCCGGTAATATTTATTTTATTTACCACATAATGGCGCCCGAATAGGGACACTTTCTCATCTCACGCGCCGGCGGTGCGTTGCAGGCCCGGTCTCCTGCCACAGCTGGACGGACCATAAACGCGTACCAGCAGGATTTCCTGTAAGCTCCCTCCGGTCAAGCGGGGGCGACTGAGGCTGCGATCAACCCAGACGAGGCGGTGAGAAGTGCGAAGTATCCCGACCAGAGCCTAGCTGAGAGAGCAAGATCCGAGGTATACAGAGGCCCACCAGGTTTTCCGAAATCCCGACGTCCAGAGGGTCCGATGTCCGCAGTTATCGAGTCCTGTCCATTCTCTGAGGCCTTCCGTTTCAAGGAGCTACTCGGTGAGTACCATCGCCGGGGAGGCGTGTTGACGCGCACATAGGTTGTGCCGGTCAAGACGGATTTGGGTACACAAATCCGGTCTGCACTGTTTAGCAGTGTATATGTACTGTTTAGCAGTATATCAAGTATTCCGAAGTATTCAGTTATTGTCAAGAATTCAGCGTGGTGATTAGTTAGGCAGACTGTCATCATTGTCGATCACTGTTATAATGTTTAATGTTTAATGTTTAAAGTATTTAGAAAATGTCTTGCATATTGTGGTATGAATGACTGTTCATTGTTCACTGTTCATTATTGTGTTTCTCGTATTAAGAAAATTCAAGAGTAAGTATCAGATCAATTGTCAATATGCCGCTTTTCTCGAAGTTAAGACAGATTACTACCAGAAAAGGGGTGCTTGAAGAAGCAGTTCCTATTCCTCCTAGGGACACCCCAGGGCATTTCATGTACCATAAGCATGGCTTAGATGCCATATTGTTTCTTGATCTATGGGTAGATTATACCAAGGGGTTACCGGAAAGTCAAAGGTGGCCCATAGCGGGAACCTGGGATGCAGAGTGCATCATGAAAGTGGAGGAAGAGTTATGGAAAAGAAAGGTCAGACAGTCACAGAAAGACGCTGTTGAGTTATGGCGTAAAGAATCTCATAGACGAACAGAAAAAGCACGTAGACAAGAAGAGAGGAGTAAAGAAAGTTCAAATAAAGTTCAAGAAAATCTATTAATTGAGGAAGGTATCCGAGTGAAATCAGAACAAGTGAATAGGCAAAGGAATGCTCTTATGAATGGTATGTATCCCCTTCTAGCCGAAGGACTACCTAAGGCTGTTACAGAGGTGCCAAAAGACTTGCCACCCCCATTATTTCCAATTAAGGTACATCCAAAGGGGCATCCCAGAACCGCAGAAGATGTTTTTCTTTCCTCATATCTAGACGATGCAGCTCCCGAGTATGCTAACGCCACACCACATAGACCGTCTGGCGGAGGGGTTCAACGTCAGGATCAGGTATCTGTCCCCGTGCAACAGCAAGTTCCGACACAAGCTTCGGCAAGCACATCTGTTTCCGCATCTGTCTCCGCAGTCGATCCTATAGGGGTATCGACACCCATAGTTGCTGTGTCACGTTCAACGAATCCATTCACACCCGACGCCCCAGATGGGGCCACGGGAGGTGCTAGCAGTACTTTTACACCACCTAGAATAAATAAACTTGTTTTTCAAGAGTCAGCGCATTCACGTACACCTAAATTCGTAAGTGAACGTACGCTTAAGGAACTCCTTGTAAATTGTAGATATGACCCAGTGGTTGGTAAAGAGGACGAAATGGTCCTGGCATCATTACGTATCAGGCGAGCCGCAGAGTATTTAGCAAGGTTACCAGGGATGACTACGCATCTAGATAACATATATCATTTTGTTCAAACAGGACGAGATTCAGGATGTATTAACAGAGCTATGGAATTCCAGAAAGTAGAGATACAAGGGGAACTGTTACGTTTCCTCATAAACTGTGTAATCAGAAATCAAGATCGTCCGGGGGTAGACCCGAATGCAATGCTTATTCTTACAAGATGGAGTCAGAATATATCAGAAGGGAGACACGATAAGCAAAATTGTATAATAGCCATGTGCCGAAAAATCCGTAAAGAAATAGAGCGTATTCATGAAGAAAGATTGAGAACAGACGAGTTTGAGCAAGATGAAGTGTCCGAATCAGGGAATTCCGCAAGACAGTCAGAGACCATAGCCTATGTAGGCAGAGGAAGATCTTGTGAAAATACTAGATGTTTTTCTGATCCCATACACTCTGTATGTCCAAATAATAGCAGAACGTATCCGACGCCTGTAATAAATCTGAAATCTCCTGAACATTCGTTTCAAGCCGCAGATAAAATACTACGAGAACGAAGAGGTTACCACCTCCTCGATTCCATGGATGAGCAAGAATTAGCCAGATCAGCCGTTCACTGGATTGACAGTCCTGAAAAATACGGTGATGAGACCGTAGCACACACGTTTTTTAACCTCAGTACAGATGAACAACGTTTAGCTGGAATATATATGATTCAGCAACTCCTCATATTATATAAGAGCCAACATGCTGACCCTGGTCCTTTACCTGATATATTAATGGAACTACTCACGAACAGATGGAGAGGTTCTAGTAACAAGCTAATTAAAGAGATATTAGTGTCACGTAAGCAGTATGTCCTTTTTGTAAGTCCGGATTCTCTCTCGCTGCCCCACAGAGAAAGAGCGCCGTACTATATGGATAGACAAAATCCCCTACGAGAAGTGCACCCAATAAAAGGCGAAGACAATGAGTTTCACCGTGTATTTGTTTACACACCCATATCAAAAATGGAATTATTAGAAATGAAAAAAGTAGTACCTAGTCATGACAAAGACCCAGCGGGTTTCCACCGAGAAATTAAAGACATGTTACTGATGGGAGAGTACACCTTTCCTGATATTATGACGATATTAAAGGTGCTTTTGCCTGCTGGCATATATGAAAAACTGAAAGAAAAAGAGTGGGAAGTGGGAGACCAAAAGATAGGCTGGACAGCATTAGCAGAGGAAGAAAGGGGCCGAGCCGCAGGTTCAGGGCTCGGGGATAAAGTTAAACTATTGCCAGGTTTACTAGTACAGGTACTGCCACGTTTATTAACTACAAAAAAGGAAGATTGGGGTGCAATCACAGCCTGTAAACAAAAGCAAGATGAAGACACAAGCGATTATTATGCTCGATTTGAAAAATGTTTTGGTATAAATAGTGGTATAAAAGCAAGTAGTGATTCATATCCACATTTATTTGTGACAAAATTAGTGGAAAATGCATTGCCTCCAGTGAAGAATAGAATATTGAAATTCGAGAGTACCTGGCAAAGTAACACTCCGTCGCAAATGCTACAAATGTTACAGTATCATCACAATAGAATTAGGGATGAACAAGAACACGAGCATAGACGCATGAAGGATACAAAAATGAAAATGCTAGTTTCTCAGACAGTACCAGCAGATGGTCACAAAAAGGGTGTGACACATTCTGGTGATTCTGCAGTTCCTGTAAAAGGAACCTGCAATTACTGTAAACAACTAGGCCATTATGTACATGATTGTCAAGTCCTGAAACGTAATATAGCTACAGGTATTGCAAAAGAGAGACCACGATTAGTTAGACAAGATCAGAATGAACAAGGAGCTATGCAGCATGGACAGTCCATGCCAGTTCAGCAACAGTCCATGCCAGCCTCACAGCAACCCATACAGTTTGTGCCAGCTGCACCACCGTTGCCTGCTACTGCCACACAAACCACAACACGACAAATGTATCAGACTGCACAGTATGAATACCCTGAGTATCAGCGTTACGCATGAACCAGCCTAGAGAGGGAAGTTGACTTACCGCTTATCGAGATTCCGGTAGATCAAGAAGGACCTTATGTACATAGTGAATTATTAGGTCAAGATAGAAAATTCTTACTCGATACAGGGGCAAGTCGAACAACCATAAAACGTAGTGAAGTTCCAGGGGCACCCCTCTCAGGCTCTCAAAATGTTTCCCTTGGTTTTTCAGGAAAACCTATTGTTAATGAAGTATCACAGCCTCTACCACTTACGATAGGACCTTTGACACGAACTACAGATTTATTGCTTACTAAATCATGCCCAGAAAATCTGTTAGGAATTAAGACTCTGAAAGCACTAGGAGCCATAATATGTTGTTCTCCGGAAGGAGTAAGGTTGTTTTTGCGTGATTTTAAAGGTCACTATGTGTCTAGAGACATGGATCCCCGACTACAGACTTTACCAGTACATCTATGGGCACAAGGCCCTACGGATGTTGGCTGCATGAACATTACACCCTATCGAGTTACATTGAAAGCAGGAGTGGTACTACCACGAATGCGACAATACAAGTTACCGCATGATGCTGTAGTGGCTTTGTTGAAAATCATTGATGAGCTAATTGCCCAGGGAGTAGTTGTAGAAACAGACTCCAATGTATGTAATTCACCGATAATTCCGATTCTTAAACGAACTGATCCTACTGCTCCACCAGTGTACCGATTGGTTATTGATTTGCGTGAACTAAACAAGTGTATTGTACCACAATTCCCTGTGGTCCCTGATATATCATCATTGTTGACAGCAATTGATTCCGAAGCAACATTTTTTACTGTAATTGATCTCAAGAATGCCTTTTTCAGCGTCCCAATAGATCCGGAAAGCCAATACTTGTTCGGATTCAGTTTAAATGGGCGCAGTTTTAAATTCTCACGCGCTCCCCAAGGATTTACAGAAAGCCCCAGCATCTACAGCCAAGCATTGAAACGAGAACTTGACAGTATCCACATGCCAGTCAATACTGCACTGCTTCAATATGTCGATGATCTGCTGATCACCGCGAGAAGCGAGCCAGAATGTGAAAAAGCTTCTCTGACAGTTTTACATTTCCTAGCCGACAAGGGGCACAAGGTGTCCCCTTCTAAGCTGCAATTCTGTGTTCAGCGAGTTATTTATCTTGGTCACTCGCTGTCCAAGGAGGGAAGGCAGCTTACACCAGATCGCATCCAGTTAATTGCTAACATGTCAATACCCCAGACACAAAAGGAGGTGCGGGCTTTCATAGGCCTCACTTCATATTGTAGGCAGTGGATCCCTCAGTACGCATTTCTAGCAAAACCACTCATTCAGTTAACCACACAGGAGGCAGCCACATCGACTGTTCTCCCTTGGACTCAGGAACATACACAAGCTTTTGAAAGCCTAAAGGAAGCTTTATGTCAAGCACCTGTTTTAGCAACACCATGTTATAGCAAACCTTTTACACTCTTTGTTACAGAACGCGAAGGTACTGCCTTGTCAGTACTCACTCAGGATCAAGCAGGATCACGCAAGCCATGTGCTTATTTTTCCAGTACATTAGATCCCGTAGCTCAGGCTTTGCCTGCATGCCTGAAATCAGTGGCAGCGACAGCTTTAGCAATCAGACAAAGCGATGCCATAGTATTAGGACACCCATTGACAGTTCAAGTACCACATGCAGTAGAGGTTCTTGTGAACCGAACACAAACGCAACACTTGACCATAGCAAGACTTACCGGTTATGAACTGACATTGTTTCAACCACACATAGAGATCCGACGGTGTAATACATTGAATCCTGCTACACTATTACCTGTAATTGGAACAGACCCACTAGCTCATGATTGTGTTGAAATCATTGAAATAAAGACGAAACCTAGACAAGACTTGACAGACGTTCCATTGTTAGATCCAGACCTGACGTTGTATGTAGACGGATCATGCATGAGAGCAAGTACAGGAGATTTAGTGGCCGCGTATGCAGTCACAACAGACACTGAAGTTATTGAGACACATTGTATAGATACTCTGTCAGCCCAAGCAGCAGAACTTATTGCTCTAACGCAAGCCTGTATTCAAGCCACAAATAAGAAAGTTAATGTATACACTGACTCACGTTATGCATTCGGAGTTGTACACGACTTCGGCGTGCTATGGCGAGAGAGAGGTTATTTAACGTCCCATGGTGCCCACATTCAGCACGGGCCCCTCATTCATGCTTTGTTAGACGCAATACATCTACCCACTGCTATATCGATTATGAAATGTAAAGCACACACGAAGGTTACTGATACCATTTCTCAAGGCAATGATTTAGCTGACAGAACAGCTAAACAGACTGCTCAGAATCGCACATTAGACATGACAAAGCCAATAGTTCAGACCCCAACACAGTGTATGACAATTAAGGATCCCGCACTTGACGTAATTGACATACAGACACATGCCACAGCAGAAGAAATAAAGAAGTGGACTGAACTAGGAGGGATCCAGACAGATCAAGGATGGATGACGAAGGAGAAATCTGTATGGTTTCTCCCTGATTCCATGGTTCAAGCCATTATAGCTACAGTTCACAGTCCAGCACATTTAGGAGAGAAGGCTATGCTAGACAGCATTCAGCACATTTGGTTCAACAAACATTTACGAGCAGCAGCTAAACAAAAGGTTCGTACCTGTATGATATGTTGTCAGTTTAATCCAGGAAAGAGTGTTCCCGTAGAGCAGGGTGGATTTCAGCCTCCTGACCATCCTTTTGAAGTCCTCCAGATGGATTATATTCAGATGGAACGTTGTCGAGGATTCAAATATGTCCTCGTAGTTGTCTGCGCTCTCTCCCGTTGGACAGAGGCGTATCCCGTATCAGATTACACTGCCCCGACTACTGCCAAGCAGCTAGTTCGAGAATTCTTCCCACGGTACGGTTTACCACGTGTTGTATATTCAGATAACGGCCAGCCTTTCTCATCCGAATTAATGAAACATGTCTCACTCTTGTTGGGATATCAGTGGAAATTCCACTGTGTCCGACACCCCGAGGCAGCAGGTCTCGTAGAAAGACATAACCAGACACTGAAAATCAGACTGTCCAAAATATGTAGAGAGAAAGGTGTCGACTGGATAGTAGCATTACCAGTTGCACTCTTTTACATGAGAATGGTAGCACACTCTAGAACAGGGCTATCCCCGTATGAGGTGATCTTCGGTAGACCGCCGAATATGTGGGGGACGCCTATACCACGTAAAATAACTGATGTCGACTGTAATATGCTGACAGATTACTTGGCTTCCTTGATGTCTGCACTACAATCTTCTCGTTCACAGGTAGCTGCAGCCTTTCCCGACAACACTGAGGCGAAACCCCATGACGTTGTTCCGGGTAATCTTGTCTTTGTGAGAAACTTCGACAGGAAAAGTCAATTGGAGCCCAGGTGGAAAGCACCCAAGTTGGTCCTGTTGACCACAAGAACAGCCGTGAAGATCGAGGGACGAAAAGGGTGGATTCATTCAAGTCACGTCAAAAAATTTCATGGACTTCCTCCTGACACAGACAGTACTGCCCGTGTGTTTTCCCCCATTGACTCAAAGCTACCTTTGGCTGAGGCCAGTAGCACCGAACTCTATAAACAGAAACTCAGGTCCAGATCTAAACTGTCGGACGATTTGATTGTTTAAGTCCTCTCCAAGGTGAAGCGGTTGAATCTGTCCCGACATGTACCCCTTAGGTCTGAATCACGTAGAGTCCAGAATCATAATGAAACGACATGCTTATTGTAAATTACTGCGTAACCACTGTATTGTGACTTTATTAATTTTGTCTTCCTTGAGTTTTTTAATAGTTACTGCAAGTATATTGTTGCATATGTATTATCCTGTTTCTAAACGTGTTTTCAATATAACTGATGAACATTCTTTTAGTGACCTACCGCCACATGAATTATCTTATAGACTTGCGCTGCGCAATAACACATTCATTAGTATGTTACATCATTCCCATCAGACTAGTAATGCGACCAATTGTTGGGTGTGTGGCCGACTTCCTCCCTATCAGAATAACAAAGGAGTTCTGCCTTTCTTTCCACATCCATTCACACACAATGGCTCCTGTGGAGCATGGTTTAGTTTATTAAATTCCATAGACCCAGACACAGCAGTTTATCAACAACATTGGATATGGGGAAATCTGAATCTAGTTTTATTCAAAGTCTGTCACCCTAATAAGGAGGGTCACCCCAGTAGAACAGGAACTGATTTAGAAAATGAAGTGTATAAATTAGGTAATTTTACGCCTAATCTTATGATTCTGAATGTCAAATCCGAAGTTGAACTAATTCTGCCCACTATGTCAGTATTTCCAGTTAAGGGTGAATTATGTGTAAGAAAAGTTGGTTCCATACACATGGGCCATAGCCAATGCGTTACTACAGTAGAATATAGTGATCAAGGTAACTCTTCATTTAGAGCTTCTCGCCATTCTTACTTTATATGTGGTCAGACGGCATATATGCGTCTGCCTCTAGATTGGGATGGTACCTGTTACATAGCATTCCTTTTGCCACCTGTTTTCCTAGCTCCCCCTGATTATTATCGAAATGTTCATTTAGTACACAATAGAGAGCAAAGAGATCTCCCAGTTGTCGATTATACTGAAACAGCATGGGACAAGTATGTAGATTTCAATAAAGGTATCTTTCCCTATATAGGTACAATATCAAATAGTAAGCTGATACGCAGACTCACCAAGACTCTTGAAGCTGTAGTAAACGAGACTATAGCCGCCCTAGGCAATCTGACAGAGGAACAAACAGTGATGAGAATTGTTGTTCTCCAGAATCGTCTTGTCCTTGACGTCATCCTGGCCGATAGGGGCGGAGCTTGCAGGGTCATCGGATCCAGCTGCTGCATATTCATACCAGAAAATTCGCCATCCGTATATAAAGCTATAACACGCCTTCATAAGATTGTAAGCCAGATACACGAAAATCCAGGCACTTGGACGTGGTCCGGGTGGTTTTGGAGTGTGATATCAGCCTGGGGATGGAGAGTTCTATCCTTCCTAGGTATTGGCCTTCTTATGTTCTTCAGTTGTTGTTTATGCCTGCAAGGTGGACCAGCGATTTGTGGTCTGTGTGCCACATCATGCATTCCACATCACAGGTCCCGTTCGGAATGCCGGAAGGAAGAAGAAATGATGCTCCATGAGCAAATCAATGGAATGATGAAGATTGATGTCTCGTGAAGGGCAAGAAGGGGACAAGGAGGGAATGTGGAAATGTGGATTTTCCTGATCAGTTATGTCCCCTATCTTGGACCCCAACGGTTCTATATGCATGTTACAAGTACATGTATGTTCCCTCCAGTTCCAGTTTCTAAGACGCAAACATATGTGTGTCTACCGTCAACATGTTCTCTGTCAGATCCGCCATCACAGGGCTGGATATTCGATTCCTAAGTATGAAAGGCCACCGACTTTATATGGCTAAGTTACTCCATTTTTACAGTTCAGGCAAGTAGGCCCGATTCTGTCCTCAAGCCTTTCCCTGCTCTCTGTCTCTGACAGCTTCAGCTTGAGCTCGCATCTGTATCCATGAACTTTGTCCTACTCCCTGTGCAGCGAACGGTGCCTGCCTCGGCCAGTTTTCGCCTGTCTGCCAAGAAGTTGTATTTCACCTTCGAATTATCTATTTTACTCTCCAGCCGATGCATTCCTGTCCAGTGATTTAGGTAAACATTTCCTTTAGCTCACAAGCAGAGGACTCAGCCTTTCCGTCCTCCTGCAAGTGATTCATAGCCCTGTTGCCATGGAAAGTTTTCTATCCCTCACATCTCATATAGACACTTAGACGCTTGTACACGTACACAGTCAGTATAGAATAGATTCTGTCCGAGAGTCCTTCCTTGTGGATAACATAGTTCTTTAAACATAGGATGTTAGATATGATTTGGGATTAGGTTGACTTGACCCCAGACTTCTCGTCTCCACATGTAGAGCTAAATGTCAAGTCCCCTTCACCCCCTAGTTGCACGTCAATTACACGTCATGCTGCCGCGCGCGCATCTATGCCAAGTATTATCTTATAGATCCACCTATGTCTGATAATTCTAACCAATCATGTTTCTTTTATTCCTTATTACGCCTAGTTTCGATTATGTCACTGTTTTGTCACTTTTCTTATCAAATGTTACGCCTTCTACATTCGTTTCATTGTAATGCACTTATTATAAAAATACATGTCTGTTAATAAATTATTGTACTTCACTTCCTGAACCCTCGTGGTGACGGAACCTGAAGGCCGCGACTCGAGTCGGCCATTTTGAATGGAATAAAGCCCATTAGAAAACCTCTTATACCACGGATTCTGCCTCTTGTTATTTTGAGCTATTTTACTTTATTTTAAGATTCCGTATGAAATTCAGTCCGGTAATATTTATTTTATTTACCACAACATGCCAAGCTACACATAAAGCCTTTACAACAATCTCTAGAAGACCAGTGGAAGCAGTTCTCAGACAGCTGGGAAAAGAGACTGACTCTTTCAATTGCTTTCATGGTGGTTCAGGCTGAAAAGCTGAATGATAGGGAGATTATTCATTCAGGATCTCCCAGTACAAACTCTAGTCAATACAGTTAAAAAAAATAACTTTATTTGAATTTAATAAATGCACAAAAGTTCACATAAAGGAAAAAAAAAGCTCAGTATAATGGTAAACAAGCAGAATCTAAAATCCATAATTGCAATATTAGAAAAAGTACCACAAGACACAGACATGATCGACACAATATGTTAGCAGCAAGGTAAACACCAAAGAACGATTCATTTTCCACAAATTAAAAATGATAAAACAGTTTTTTTTTAAAGAAGGCAATTAAAAGCAGCACCATTCCAAAACAAGCTTCCTCAATCCCACAGTGATCTTGGGGTATTGTAAGCACATCCTTACAGTACATCAATAAATGATCAAAACAAACTATTAAAACAAATCCAATAGGGCAACCCCCCTCGCTGATGCAGCTTTCATAATACGCAGGACTGAGTATAGAAAATTTGCAATCATAAAACAAACAAAGAGGGGTTTGGTTCAAGTGTGTTGATGACTATGAGAGCAGAGGCATGAGAAGATAAACTCAATTTTCAGTGGATAAACAAAAATGTTCCTTTCTGTATTATATAAATGGCAGAAAAATGTAATGTGTGACATATTTTGCATAGATTGATCGTCACAAGGCTATAGCGATAAATGATTAAGCGAATATGTTTTTGCTGGATAACCTACCAATAAGGGGAAAAAGTTCAGTCTCATTCTTGTTAATAAATAACGGTGCAAAATGTATGAGACGAAGGAAAGGTAAGAGTCGTTGCCTGTGGCTTCTCTAGGCAGGTTCTGGTAAAATAGAACCGTGGGTTTACTTTGATTGCATTGCCAACGATCTAAATCACACTTATTTATGAAAGCCTGTCTTAACTTGGTCTTAGAAAAGGACAAACAGTTAGAGGGTGAATTATACAGAAAAGCTAAACCCAGGTCTGTAAATTACTGTTTAACATAAGCTAACCATGGGATTCTATTTGCTCGGTCAAGTTTAGTATCACTTGATTTAACATAACTGAGTCCCTCTTCCAAATTCTAAGCCAAAGAAAGAGCGGAGCTAATTCAATCGTATCGGTGATAAAAGTCAAACCAAGTTCTTTATAGGCAATCAGATTTGAGCAGGTCTGAGGGACTGATAGCAGCTTTTTAACAAACTTGTTCTCCGCTGTTTGCAGGGTCCCCACTTGGACAGTTGGCCCCATAGGTGGCTATGGCGACAGATTTTGCCAAGTAAACTTCTACCATTTCCCTACAAGGTTTTTTACCCAAATTAGAAGCAAACTTCCAGATCACAGCTATACTTTGTTTCAGCATGTTGGTTCTATTTTCTACCATGGCAGTTCAGTTAGGTTTGGAATCAAAGAGGAGAATTAGGTACGTAAAAGACTCTACACATACTAGGGGCCCCCCATCTAAATTAAATGAAAATGGCTTTTTCCTTCACGAGCCTGCTGTCATACCAAATGTTTTGGATTTAATAACTGTCAAACCCAATTCCGCCATATATTTTGAGTAAAAACTCTAGTCACAGATGCCTCTCTACAAGGATGGGGAGCTCACATGGGCCACTTAAGAAAGAATTCAGGGATATGATCAGACATAGAAAAGACCAACCATTTAAACCTACTAGAACAAAGGGTGGTTTATCTGGCTATGAAATCCTTTCTAGCTTTGATCACGAAGGCCTCCCTTCGTGTACACACGGGCAATACCACAACAATGCATTACCTAAACAAACAGAGAGGAACTCATCCAAGACCTCTATTGTTTGTGTCTCAAGTCATGTGGAAATGGCTCATAGCAATACATGTAACAATCGCTGATGTTCACCTTCCAGGAGTTCAAAATGTAGAAGCAGACTACCTCAGTCAAACATGTCAAGGTAACCAGAAATGGCTTCTAAACGTCGAGGTCTTAGGAACAATCTTTGAAGAATGGGGCTCTCTTCAAATAGACTTATTTGCAGAGGTAAAACTGGAGAAATGTCAAGATTACGCACTTAGATTCCACTAACAAGGGTCGAAGTGTAATGCCCTTTGATAGACTGGTCAAAGAAATGTATATATGCATTTCCCCAAATACCCCTCATTCCAACAGTGCTGATCAAATTTTACCAAGCCAAGACCAGATAGATAATGATAGAGCCAGAATGGCCTTGCCAATTCACCTTTTCGAGTGTCCACAGAATGGAGTGCCCTGCAGACAGGCTAAATTCAAAGTCAGGTCCTTCAACCAAATCTTCCATCGTTGAATTTCACGGCCTGTCTTCTGAATTCCTACAATATGTTCACTGATAGCTACTATAAGACTGCATGGACATTCTACAGGAAGCCAAATACCCCTCCACTAGAAAATCATATGCTTTCGAGAGGAAAAGGTTTACATTTGGTGCCTTCAAAGGAACTATGATCCTTCTATGTGGTAATCACCTTCTTACTTCATTTAGCAAGGTTTGGCCTTCAATTTTCATCTATTAAAGTGCACACTGCAGCTATAACTGACCATGGGAAATCTCCTTGACCAACCTCCTTCTTTAGAATGCTTGTGGTAAAGGATTTCTTAGAAGTAATTACGAAGGTATTCTGTGCTGCTAAGTCTCTTCTTCGCCCTGGGAATGTAATGTACTATCTAAGTTAATGGGGCCCCCTTTTGAACCCATTCACAAAGTTTCCTTACAACATATTACTTGGAAGGCCACCTTCTTAGTTGCTATGACACCTGCATGCAGAATGAGTGAAATTCAAGCCATATGTCCTACTGAACTATTTAGAGCATTCCATAGTAATAGAGTGGTAATGAGAACCAATCTCAGTTTTCTTCCTAAGGTGCTTTCAGATTTTTCCTATTAATTAGACAATCTCCTTGCCTAATTTCTTTCCAAATCCCTCAACTCCAGCAGAGAGATCTCTACAGTCACTAAATGTTAAAAGAGTTTTGAAATTTTATCTAGACGAGAATGACAGGTCCAGCTTCAACACAGCAGTCCATTTGTAGATGTCACTGGAGCAACGGATGTAGACAGCAACACGCTGTAGGAACCATCAGAGAATCAGGTGGAGGATTCTTCCTCACAAAGAGCAGAAGAAGGTAATGGGAACAGCCTTTCCTTATATCTTAACAACTTTAACTGAGGCCAGAGTTAGGAATGTCATCATAGTTGGTCGTCTTTAAACATAGGACTAAACGCACTAATGGTCTTGCTGTACCTTAGTTTGTAAAGCCTCATATATTACTGAACTTTCTACTTGAAGAAAAAGAAGACAGTACTAATTTGGTGCTTCCCAACTGCTCTGTTCATCCCTTCATGGAATGTCACCACATCATTGACTGGAGACATTTTAGTCTGGTGGACTCAGCAACTGTAGTGAGTACCGTCCCTACAAAAATCCATATGCAATTTGACAGCATACTTTACTTAGAAGTTGAGTGCAAGGAACAAATTGGTAAATCCCAACATCTTGATCTGGCTATTTCTATGGGCCTTTTATTTGTAGCATAATCTGAGAGCAGGGGCACCATGATTGCCCTTGGAGGGGGAGGAATTTGAAATATTTCCCTTTCAAGGCATTTTTGTAAGAGACTGAAACTCTTTATCCACTTGAATACAATGCCAATGCATTGGCAAACTTATACCCTAATTCTATCAGCATTAGCATAAGCGTGGTTGAAGTTCTTGTGCTCCATTCCAACTCTCCCTCTATTTTAACCCACTCTTTCCGATTAAAATACATGCAGGTGTGGTGCATTATGTATCAAAGCACTATAGAATAATATCCATAATGTATGTTAAAGTTGTTTGAACTGAGAGTGACGTATCTTTCAGACTGTATTTTTCCAGACATATGAGAGTGTCCAAGTCAACTTTCAAAACAAGGTTACAACAATACCTAGTCACCACTACCAAAGTACTCATTGATCGTCCATGTTTGTTTTTTAACAGGAGCACAGGGAGGAGGTTAAGGAGATAGGGGCACAGTCACAGATTTTGAGAAAACTGTGAAAGAGGGATGCAATGAACATAGAGCTTTGGACGAAACTTGTAGAACTGGAGCAACAGGATATCACCATGAACAATTCAAAGTTACAGGCCATTTCTCAGCTGGTGTATGCCACGTCCCTCACTACAGTGCTTTTCGCCTGATGGCTACCTGGCATATATCTGCACCAACCACAGATAAACTGGATCCTTTGCATGTCCCAACCCAGTGAAGCTCATTATTCATACTTGTCCAACACTCTGACAAAGCCATGACCTTAAGGAGCTATGGCTCCCGAAGCAAAAAATAAAGCGTTGAACATGAATGGCAGAGAATCCATCTAGGCGCCTGTCCCAGAAGGAGTTTGTTATACCCTTTTCAGAGATCAGTCACCTTTTTCCAAAGAAAAATGTATCTAATTTGGCGGGAGAATGTCTGTCTTACACAGAAACACACACACAATCACACACCAACCAATCAATTACCCTGTTCTGCTGCTACCTGAACAATAACCGTTCTGTGTATGTAAGGCAACCTCCCATTGTTGTCACATCTATTGTACATATTCTCTGTGGGTGAGGAAGCATACACAGCTATCTTGATTTTACTTGTTTCTTGGGAGTGTTGGCAGCTATGTGCTGCTGCTGCCACATTCCCATGCTGTGTCTGTGTTGTGGTTTATGGAAGCTTGGTTAAAGAAACGTTTTGCAAACAAAATCCCAAACATTTGACAATACCAATCCTTTAATTTCCGAATGGGGTTTTTCATATTTTTTGTATATTTTTGTTAAGATTTAAAAAGATAATGTTATCTTTAGAGAAGCATCTCTTTTTTTATGATTGGAGATATTTTTGCTCCAACTGTTACTTGATCCTGTACATAGGCATAATATACTCTTTGTTTATTGCTATCGTCCCATTACGAAGCACAACGGAGTGTGATCAACCTGCTGTGCTACCTACCTGTGCTCTTCTGTCAGCGGCACATCTTCTCCTGAAGTTGGCGAGGAAGGGCTGCACTCAAAACCTTGTCCTAGATAGAGGCATTCTTTCAGTGATTTCTCCAGCTCCACTTCCAATACCAGCTGCCCTCTTTATGAACAAATAAGAAACAAAGCACAGATTTAACCTACCTGGAAATGGGAAGATCAGACCAATCACAGCCAGCACAAAAGAAACGATGCAGCAGGAGTGGAAAGGGATGTCACCAGCAATCAGAGCAGAATGTGCTACAACCCACTATCTAAATTTATACCATCCCCCACCTCCATTATGCACCATTGTGTCCAGATGGCCTGACGAAGAAAAAGTCTTTGAGTTAGAGAAGAAATGTTGTACCACACAAGTATCACAACGTGGTTTGGATACGAGTATCTTTTTAGACATGCTAAGAAAAAATTAAGCTATTGAGTTATCCCTGGTGAGTGTCCCCCGACTTGGCAGGTGTCAAGTTTGAATGGTCGACAAATAAAATAATGCAGCCAGTGCTTAATTTGAACCAGTGGGGCCCACTGGCGCTAATTTTTGAGACCCAGCACTTATGTTTCCACATCAGATACTGCAAACAACAGAGAGAAAAACACATAAGAGGAAAGAAGGAAGAAGATAAAGCCGTAAAAACTGTACACAAAGAGAGAAAGCAGGGGGAGGCAAGAGATAGATAAAGGGGCAGCAGTGTCCGGTAGCGGATTAAAGAGATCTGAGGTGAATCCAAGAAAAGGCAGTTTTGGTATTTGGCGCGTCGATTTTTAATAGCACCCCAAGAGCAGAGGTATGGCACCGAGAATTATTCTTTTACAAATGAAGCACTGACTGCAGCTGAAATCAACATAAAACAGCACAATTAGGTATTTGTTTGGGATGTTAACACACCTTTCAGCCCAGGGAAACAGGCATGTAAGGGCAGAGTAAACATACATCTGAAGCACTCTGGGCCTTTGCAAGTAAATAAATAAAATATGGAATATTTATTGTGAGATGTAAGAAAACATAATTCAAAGCATCATAATTCTCACAGTTATTTAATTTTTCTATTAAAGTATGTGTTGTGCTGCAGTTCAAAATACCAGCTAGAAGAGAAATTACGTATCATTGTGGTTGAAAATTAGAAACAGGAATTATTCTATGTCCTGAGAAACACAATATGAGATTTCTTAGGTTCAAATATATTAATCAAAAACCTCACACTAACAAAACTAGCTGATTGTAATTACTTCCAAAAGGAACTCCACCATTGAGCGCGTCGTTCCTGCCAACACTGACGGACGGAAGGACGCGCTCAATTCCAGATCACGAAATACTTCGGACTGGCGCAAATTATTTCCCAAACTGACTGTTGGATGCTTAACTCATTATTTCTACAAGACTCCAATCCGGCTGGTGGAGTTCCTTTTGATTTACTCTCCCACACTTACCTGACCAAGAATCTTTCATCGCAGGGTTAAGTTAGAATCTACTTTTGGGCTGCCACCTCTCCCCCTCCTGCCTTGAGGAAGACCCGCCTTGACGCATACACTTTTGCGCGACACACAGGGGCGAAACATCGGCGTACTACCTATGTCCACACAAAGCTTAAGAATACAGTCCCATTCGCCATTGGATTATTAAGTATATGTGTAAAATAATAAGGACGTTTATGAATTTTTTTCACCTCCTCGTCACATTGTTTACAATTGTTTTTGTATATAGTATTCTATCACCATTTACCACATGTCACTGCTCATCACAGTCACATATTTCACGTTTGCAATTGAAAGTGTAAATTGCGACAGCCTATGATCAATTTTGGTTCTTTTATTAAAATTTGATTGACTCAATTTCTCTGGTGTGTGTTATACTTTGTTCTTTGCAAATCATTGATTTTGATACCTATAAGCTTTTGCTATGTACTCTAAGTAATTGACGCCCCGACAGAACCAATTTTCTCTTTTTTGAATACGTATACCCAGGTTCTGAGGGACACTGGGTTGCCCCATTACGTTTACTTTAGAGCACCAGTAACAGCTTTAGCTTCTGGTGGAATGAACCCCTGTAAGTCCTCTGCATAGCAGATCTTTATGCAGAGAACAATCCATTGGCAGATGGTCTGTTTTTGCACTGCCTTGCCCTTCTTTACCCCAGAGAACCCCACAAACAGCTCATCGTCCACCCAGTGTACTTTGGTACAATTAATATGAAAGCTTTATGCCTAAGGTCCGACTGAAGACATATAACTTACTACTTAGAGGGATGAGAGAGGGTAAAAGAATGCCGAAACGGTGATAGTCTACCCAGAGTGGAATGTAGAGACCACTTTCGGTAGAAAGGAAACTCGCATCTTCAACACCAACTTATCTGGAAAGAATGTTATGTAATCTTGGCTAACATAAAGAGCCTGAAGCTTGCTTACATGCCATGCTGAAGTTATGGTGATGAGAAACAATATCTGTATCATCAGAAGTCTTAATGGACATAAGTGCAGAAGTTTAAAAAGGGATGCATATCAAAAAGTGAAATGTGAGTACAAGTTCTACTTTGGCATCACAAAGCATTTTGGTAAAAATTAATGTTTCAAATCTTTCAAGAATCTCACCGCAAGAAGTGATTTAAACAAAGAAGACTGGTCTGTCATCTGGCAAAAAGCCGAAATTGAAAACAAATAGCCTTTAACAGAGCCCAAAGAAAGTCCTGGCTTGGCAGCGGACAAAACGTACAACAAAACCCTAGAGGACTTGGCTTGTCAGTGATCTATTTGTGAGGTTTAGCAGCAAGCCACAAATTTATGCCAACATCTGACATACACCAATTTTGTAGAGGGACACACTGCTGCCAAAATGACATCAATGACCTCGGGGCAAGACCAAAAGAAGTCAACTGCCACTGCTTAATCTCCAGGCATGGCGGTGCAAAGTGTGCAGAGCTTGGTGCAGCACGCTAATGCGACAGAATATCCCCCTGAAGGGGAAGCTTGATCGGTAAACAGATGCTCATACCCAGGAGGTTTGGGTACCAAATTCTCCTGGCCCAATCTGATGCTAGTAGGATGGCTTAGGCCCAGTCCTTCTTGATCTTCATCAAAACGTGGGCCAGGAAAGGCAACGTCATAACAGTATAGAGAAGACCTGAGCTCTACTACAGACGGGAGGCGTCTCTAAGAGAGAGCTTCCTTGCAAACT
This sequence comes from Triturus cristatus, assembly GCF_964204655.1. Classification (NCBI taxonomy): domain Eukaryota; kingdom Metazoa; phylum Chordata; class Amphibia; order Caudata; family Salamandridae; genus Triturus; species Triturus cristatus. The sequence goes on from NC_140594.1 coordinate 386,962,144, forward strand.
CCAAAGCACAAAAATAAATGCTGACATTGCACGTTCTCAGCAGTGGAGTAGAGAATGAGTGAGGGTTCTCCCCACTGATGGAAGACACACTTTGCCTCCTTTAGGTACATCCGCCATTAGTGATCTGCTGGGTGTCAGCAGCTGAATTTGTCTGCCCTGGCACTAATAGATCCCGCCAAGTGGTTCACACCAGAAAACTACCTTGGCAGTCCAACCACTGCCAAAGACCCAGAGCCTCCTGACACATGACACAGGACCCAAGACTTCACCCCACCCTGCTTGGTGCAGTACCAAATGATGGTGGTGCTGTTCACCAGCGCCTGCACAATCCTTGTTCTGAAGGAGGGCAAGAGGCCTTCAATGTCAAGCAAATTACCCTCAATTTCAGCAAATTGATGTGAAGTTGAGTCTCCACCAGGGACCTCTGATCTCCATATCTCCCAGATGCTCTCGTCAAACCTGAAGTGATGCCATCAGTGACCACCGTCAGCTCTGGGTGGGGTAAGGAGAGGGGTCGGCCACCGACTCGATCGCAGTCCAGCAGCCACAATTACAGGTCTTTTGCAGTCTCCAACAAAATCTGGATACAATCCGACATATTCCTCTGATGCTGAGCCCACTAGGATTTGAGGTCCTACTGCAGAGCCCACAGGTGCCACCTGGTAAGTTTGGCCAGCAGGATGCAGGAGTCCAACAATCCTAGCAGCCTCAACGTAAACCACACTAAGATATGGGGGAGAGACTGAAACACCAGGATCATAGCCCAAATGCTCTGGCCTGGAGTCTTCGTTCCGTGGGGAAGGCACAAAACCATAACATATCCAGAATATCTTTGATGACTAGAAGCATCTGCGAACGAGTCAGGTGTGTTTGCAGCAAATTTATAGCGATACCCAATCAATCAATCAATCTATCAATTAGGATTTATAAAGCACGGCTTATCACCCAATAGGGTATCCAGGCGCTTGCAGGCCCCGGAGGCTTATTCAAACAGCTAGGTATTGAGGGCCATTCAGAATTCCAAAGGTGAGGTGATGGTCCGGAGGTGCATGTGGGGGCTGTTCCAGGTCTTTGCTGCAATGTGGGAGAAGAAGCGTCCTCCACTTCTGCTTCGGTAGATGCGGGGAGTATGGGCAAGGGAAAGGGAGGCAAAGTGTAGTCTTCTCGATGGTCGGTGGAAGTTCAGGCAGTGGTTAATGTAGGCGGCTCCTTGGTTGTGTAGAGCCTTGTGTGCGTGGGTCAGCAGCTTGAATTGGCTTCTCTTCTGTAATGGAATCCAGTGGAGATTCCTGAGGTGGGATGTGGATTTGTCAGGGAAGGCCGAGGATGAGTCTGGCTGCAGCCTTCTTTATGGTCTGAAGTCTCTGTGGAAGGTGTGCAGTGATTCCTACGTAGAGGGCATTGTCATAGTCCAGTCGGTTGGTGATGAGGGCTTGTGTCATGGTGCATCTCGTGTGTAGGGGAAGCCACTTGAAGATTATACGTAGCATGTGCAGAGTGAGGAAGCAGGAGGAGAAGACGGCATTGATCTGTGATTTCATAGTGAGCTTGTTGTCAATGATGATTCCGAAGTTTCTGGCGTGTTTGGAGGGAGTAGGTGCAAGTCATATGTCTGATTGCCACCAGGAATCGTTCCATGTGTTGCTGCTGTTGCCAAAGATCAGTACTTCCGTCTTGTCTGTGTTCAGCTGCAGGCAATTGTTTCTTCATCCAGTCGGCGACGTTTGTCATGCATCTGTAGAAGTTGGTTCTGGTGGTGGTGGGATCATCGGTGAGTGAGAGGATGAATTAGGAGACGTCTGCATGGGAAATTATGTTGAGACCGTGGGATCTGACAACGTTGACCAATGGGGTAATATATGCGTTGTAGAGCGTGGGACTGAGGGCAGAGCCCCGGAGGACACCACAGGTGATCTCCTTGGGTTCAGAGGTGAAAGGTGGATCCTCTGGGTTCTTTCGGTAAGGAAGGAGGTGATCCACCTGAGCGTGTCCCCTTAGATGCCGATGTGATGGAGTCTTTCGATCAGTGTGTGGTAGGATACGGTGTCAAAGCTGCTGAGCAGTCAAGGAAGATCAAAGTCGCTGTTTCTCCTCATTCGAGGAGGGTTCAGATGTCGTCAGTAGCTGTGATCAAGGAAGTTTCGTGTTGTGATTGCAGCGAAAGCCGAATTGGGAGGCGTCAAGTAGCTGGTTCTGCTCTAAGTGTGTCATCAGTTGATTGTTGATTCAGGAGTCTGCTCCGGGCGGCAAGCAGGAGTCCCGGGCACATGGCGGTTCCTAAATGTAGACTGTAACTGTTACCTTATTAGGCCCATGCACGGAAAAGGATCAATACTCCCGCCTTCACCCCCTCCCCCGACCCTTCCCCGCGCCTACGACACCCTAACACTGTGACAGGCAAAGACACTGCTTTCCGACGTTCGATTCACAATGCTTATAGTCCCAGATATGGTGCACTCCCCAGTTTACATACCCCCAGTTCGTTAATAGTAATCAGGTGGCTGCACTTCAACGACCTATGTGATAACCCACGCAGGGGATATAGATACATGTAGCAGCCCCCGTACGGTGCGGCGTCCACAGTGCACACTAGTGGGATGGGCCCAGACATCGGCTTCGGTAGCCGGTTCCTAACTCAGAGATAAAGCAGGGACCATAACACTTTAAGCCTGCAAGTTCCGCTGACTATAAAAGCAGCGTCTGTGCACTCCGGTTCAAGGGCTCATATCTACTGTAATTCCGAATGTGAAAATGTATGCAATGTTTTTACTACAAATGACAATAAAAAGAGTTTTAAAAAAAAATCAGTTGATTGTTGATGATCTTTTCCAGTATCTTCACTGAAAATGGGAGCGGAGAGATTGGCCGGTAGTTTTTGAGGTTGCTGGGGTCAGAGAAGGGTTTTTTGAGTAGTGGTCTGTTTTCTGCGTATTTCCAGGCATCTGGAAATGTTGGTGTGTAATAAAGGTGTTGAGCAAGGTGGTGAGTTCCTGTCCGATCCTTTGGTTTCCGAGGTGGAAGATGTGGTGTGGGCATGGGTCTGTGGAAGCTCCCGAGTGGATGGATTTCATGCTGGAGGTGATGTCCTGGATGGAGAGGATGTTCCAGGTGGTCAGTTTGTATTTCGTGTCGGTTACGGTGATGGCATATTTGTAGAAAAGTCCGTAGGTGTGGGTTGGGGTCAAAGTTTCTGTATATGGTTGTGATCTTGTTGTGGAAGAAGTGGGCGAGGTTGTCACAAAGCTCCTGTGAGGGTGTGATGTTGTTTTCGCTGGCAGCCGGGTTGGCGAATTCCTTAATGATGTTGAAAAGTTCAGTGTTATTGCTGTAGGTTACGATGAGTGCGGCAAGGGCTGTACTGTTTGTTGCCCTTAGTAGGCTGTGATAGAGGTTGAGGGAGGTCGTGAAGGCTGCCCTGTCAGAGGTGTCCTTGCTGGTGCGCCATCTCCTCTCCAACTGTTTGCTGCCTTGTTTCACTGTTCTGAGTCCCAAACAATGTTGAGTCATGCCTTTATCTGGTGGTGGTTGACGGCTTCCTGAGTCGAGCCTGCCTGCAAAAGCCAATCATCAAGGTTGGAAAAGACTAGTATCCTTGACATCAAAGGTGAGCTGTGACCCATGTCACCACTTTTGTGAACACTATAGGAGCACTGGTAAGGCCAAAATGAAGCACTGAGATTTCAAAATGCACCTGGCCAACTGTGAACCGCATATAGCGCGTTTAGGCCTGCATGACAGGGATATGGAAATAAGTATCCTGCGGGTCCAACGTCACCACAGGACTTGGGCTAGCGTGAGCATCTTGAATTTGTCTTTCAGCAGGTAACATTGAGAGGACAAAGATATAAATTTGGATGAAGGCCTCCGCCCTTCAGCACAAGTAGTAACAGGAGTTTTACACAAGGTCAGAACTTCCTGTATGGCCCATTTGGCCAAATTTGCCTGCACTTTCTATTGCGGAGGTGTGGCCCATGACGTAGCCCAGATATACAATGTGGAGGACTTCTCTTAAATGATGGCCTGCTATCTTTGTGGAAAACATTGGCTCCTGCCTCCGACAGATTGGCTGTGTGCCTGCAAGGACACACAAAAACGGTTTTGATGCTGCTAAAGCAGTAGTGGCAGGTACCGAGCTGCAGGCTGGCCATGCTGTCTTGGGGAATGCCTTTGAGAACTGCGGCCACCAAACTACTCTCATTAAACTGTTTTAGGGCAGAATCCACTTTTTCACCAAAGAGACGAGGGCCATCAAATGGCATGACCATCAGGGATGCTTAGACATCCCAAGAGAAGCCTGTACACGTCATCAGGCTTGGTGCTTAAGTGCCACACTGGTGCCTTTTGCTCAACCTACATAGAAGTCGTACACCGAAAATAGAGTGGTGGAGAGCAGAACACCGAAAACCGGGATGAAAGTGTCGGAGCGCGAACGTCGGAAATTGTAGACCGACCAGAAGTGCCTGATAAAAAAAGTAAGCACACATAGCAGCAATACCAGCAACTGACTGAGATACACCGGCAACTGACTGAGAAACACTTTAGAGCTCAATAGAAAAATAGGTTCCAGATGATAGCAGTGTCCTACAAAAAGAAAAAATCCCCAGCCCTGAGGAAGACCTTCCTTGAATTTTCCTGGTCCCCACACGAAGGTCGAAATGTGGCGGCACACCCTCCACTCACTCCCTCACCCCACAATGCCAAGAGTATCGTCATACGCAAATTGAAAAGAATTCATGAACTTACTAGTTTAGCCAACAAATAGTGGTGAAAACTACGATAAGATACACAAAGGCTTTCTCTGACCTTTAACCCTTTTCTTCGGACCATCTATTGATTTAGTATCGAGGATAAGTACACAATATCCCGTTACATGAGTACAATGTAGTAGGACCCGTTGATTCCAATATACAGTTCATGCATAAGTAATTTGATTTATGCACTGTATATATTTATTGCACTTTTTATGTATGAACTTGTATAGTTATAAATGCCTGTACTTTAATTGAGATATATTTGAAAAAACAAAGAAAAATGAAATAATTATGAAGTAAAAACCCTTTTTTCAATGAAATGTTTGAATTGAATATAGACTGTTCTTCAAATTGAATATGTTTTGATTTGCTTGTTGACCCACAAAATAGAGTGGCAATGAGAAATCCAGTTCATTAGTTGAACAGCAAAGTATGTAAGAGGTTCTCCCTACTTTTGGAAGAAGCTGTTTTGAATTTATGGTCATAGAGGCATTTTTTTCCAAACCTAATCTTTACTCAACCTAGGCAGTAAGTTGTGTCAAAACATGAATGTATGACAAATGTTGCTGCATCTTGACTAGACTGAATAGCTTGAGTAAGGATGTCCCAATGAGACCATAACAGCCAGTAATACATGTGCTAGAGTGTCCCAAAGGGCATGTAAGTAACAGCCTAGGAGACAGGTAGCATTCACTGACTTCAGTGTAAGGCTTATAGAGGAAGAAAATCTGCTTTTCAAAAGTTTCTACCTGTTTTTACTCACAATCAGCTGGAGCAGTAGGGCAGAAATTGGGATTGACTTACTGGTCAAAGCCTGTACCACCAAACTCTCTGGTGTCGGATGCTGAGTAAGAAAGGCTTGGTCGCCTGAGAATGAATGATGGCAATGAACGACCTGCCTATTAAAAGGTGGACCTGAACATTTGCCATAGTGTCTAGAAGAGTAACCGTGAGGGGGTCATTAAATGGCAGTAGAGATTCTGTTGGGGCCCACCTGGCTGAAGTATTGCTGTACAAACATTTGCTTTCACCTCTATAGTGGGCAGTGGTAGGGCTAAGAATTTTGTCTCCCTTCACAAAACAACTACAAAGAAAGGAGGTACTTTCTCTTGTAGCAAAACTTGGATACAAGGTCAGTAGCTGGAGAAATATCCAGACCACTGGCATCCTGGAGCACCTCAAACCAGTTTTACCCATCATATTGTGGGATGAAACCATCATAACTGTCGTTGTCCAAGTCAGTACCACAAAGATTTTGCAGAATTTGGCCCTACCACATGGTAAGTGCAAAGTGTCAGAATCAAAAGGGTTGCTTTTTAGTTCTGTAACTGTTAGAGCAGTACACAGTCTTGGTCACAGTTGTGGTGGAATCTGCCCTGAGTTGGATGGCATTTGGGCTGCAAATTCCACTCTGGCATTGACCGTCACCATCAGCATAGATACAAAGGAAACTGTCACAGGAGGTGGCACTGAAACTGAAGTTGGCCCCGGAGCCGGTGCTGTAACCGATGCGGGTTTCGACAGCAGAAGTCTGACTGGAAGCTCCCAGGGATCCTTGAGGTCCAAATGCACAAAAGGAAATCAGTAAAGTGTAAAGTGTTTAATAATGAGCAGCATCGCCTCTCTGAAGGCCTCTACTAGTTGTGACATTGCAGAGAGACCCGAAAACTCAGAATGCACCAGGACTAGACTCAAAATCACTCAGATAGTGATTGAAAATGAGACTGGAAGGCGCACAGAACACTATATGTAATCTCTGGAGTCCGAAAGTGGCGGAAATAAAATAAGTTACTTACCTGTAACTATAGGTATCCAGTATTGGTATCTTTCATAGTTCACATGCCTGAATATTCCCCGCCGTCGAGATGGGAGTCCCACGCTAACATAATCCAGCAGCATTTAAATAATGGCATTAGTTATAATGACCCTGAGCCATGTTATACATAGCCTATCTATGTCCTTTTTAAAAAAAATGACAAAATGTTGAATGCAGCCAAACAGCTGTCAGCATCCTCTAGAACACTACTAGCCGAGGCAGTTTCCCTCAGATTTTCCCAGCACAAGTGAGAAGTGAGTATCTTATTGAATAACAAGGAAACAGGCTCTAAGGGAAGGAGGGTGGGTGCATGTGAATCTATGAAAGATATCAATACTGGATAACCGTAGTTACAGGTAAGTAACTTATTATCTTATACAGTATCGGGGTATCTTTCATAGATTCACATGCCTGGATCAGAGTAGCAAGTAGTCACATCCAATTTTATCTTGTCAGTTGTGGATGGTGAGTGACTTCAAACATGTAGTGAACCCAAAACTTTGAGGTAATACAAGAGGCACCTTAAGGCGATACCTGTGCGGAACGTACTCATAATAGAAAGGTAAATTATCACTTATATATTAGCATTTTCATATACAATGCATTAGCGAGAGTCAAGGAAAAACAACAGCGTAACTTATAATGCACCTAACCTAGTTATGTTTTATATCATCAAGTACATGTCAGTATTTGAAATCACCATGAGAACAAAAACTCTTACCAAGGGTTAGAAAGAGGCTTACCTTAATGGAAGAGATTGCGAAGCACCGTCTGGCCAACGATTGCATCTTCATCCTGTGCAGACTCCAGGCAGTAGTGGTGTGTGAAGTTATGAGTGGTCCTCCAGGTTGCAGCACAACAGATTGTTTCCAGAGTCACTCCTGTGAAGAGGGCCGCTGATGTGGCCACTGCTCTGGTGAAGTGAGCCTTCACTGTCCTTTATAAAGGTTTGTTAGCTTTGACATGGCAGAACTGTATCGCAGCCGATATCCATCTTGCGTTAGTGGCTTTTGTTACTACAGTCCCTTCTCTGCCTTGGCCATAGGCAACTAATAACTGATCAGTTTTTCGAATGTCCTTCATTCTCTGAAGGTCGAATTTAAGGCAACGTTTGACATCCAGCGTATGCAGTGTTTGTTCTGCAGGCGTTGATGGTTGCGGAAAAAAGGACAGGAGTATAACCGGCTCATTGAGGTGGAATTGCGACGGCACTTTAGGAATAAATGTAGGATTAGTCCTTAGAATCACTGTGTCTTCTTTAAATATTAAAAACGTTTTTTTAATGGTGAACGCTTGAATCTCGCTTACCCTTCTGGCTGAGGGGAGGGCCGGGGGGGGGACAACTATCCATGTTAGGAATTTCAATTCAACTTTATGGATGTGTTTGAATGGTCTTTTCATGAGTTGTGCAAGGACCACGTTGAGGTTCCATTCCGGTGGAGGTGCTCGCACTGGAGGAAAAGTACGGAACAGCCCCTTCATAAATTGTTTGATCAGGCTTGAGGCATAAAGAGAAGTGGTGCTGGAAGGTCTTCTATAGTGTGAGATGGAAGCCAGATGCACCTTAAATGAAGTGAAAGCGAAACCAGATTTAGCCAAAGAGAGGAGATATCGCAAAATCTGTTGCGGGGACACTTGAAATGGATGCAGGCCATTTCCTTGGCACCAAAAACAGAACCTTTTCCATTTCAGTTTGTACGTCTTGGTGCTTTCTGCTCTAGATTTCGAGAGGATGTCTCTAAACTCCTGCAAAATGTTCATGTCTCTAAATTCCAAGAATTCAGGAGCTAAGCATGCAAGTGAAGTGACTCCAGATTCAGATGGCGCACTTGACCGTTGTCCCTAGTCAGGAGAGGAGGCAATAGCTGTAGATGTATGGGTCTGGCTACTGAAAGATGAAGAGGTTCCGGGAACCAGTGTCGCCTGGCCCACCTGGGCGCACCGAGAATTAAGCAACATCTCTAAGCTTCATTTCGGTCAGTACTCTGGGAATCAATGGGAAGGGGGAAAGGCGTAGGCATATATCCCTGACCTTCGAAAGGGCATTGTCCTGAGACCCCAGGAGGGGGAACCTGCTGGCACAGGACCAGCATTTGGCGCTGCTGTTAGTGGCAAACAGGTCCAGAGCTGGTTTTTCCCATAGCGCAATACTCTGTCCAGCTGGAATTGGTTGAGTTCCTATTTGTGGCAATTGTCTGTAGCTCTGCTGAGAGCATCTGCTAGCGTGTTGTGTAAACCTGGAACATGCTCGGCCCTGAGAAAAACCATGTGCTCTGTTGCCCAGCTCCACAGTGCTTGCGCTTCCTGAGAAAGTGTGAGAGATTTTGTCCCTCCCTGTTTATGTAGAACATACTTGTGTTGTCCGTACGGACCAGTACAGAAGCGCCTGCTATTCTTGGTAGAAAGGCCTGTAGAGAGAGAATTATAGCCTTCAACTCCAGGCTATTGATACAACTTTGTTTTTGAGAATTGGACCATTTGCCTTGAATTTGAAGGTCCTGCAAGTGACCTCCCCAGCCTTCCATAGAGGCATCCGTTATCAGGATGTGGTCTGGTATGTCTTCCAGGAAAGTGAGTCCTTCCGAAAGGTTTGGGGTGAGGTACAACCATTGCATTGCTGTCTTCATGGCAGGGGTAACCAAAATGATGTCTTCGAAGGATCCTAACGTTTGAAAGCCATTGCTTTTGCAGTTCCTCTTGGAGAGGTCTCATTTTGAGTCTGACTAAGGGAACCAGGTCTATCGCTGATGAGCACATTCCTAGGAACGATTTGTATTTCCTTACTGAAACGTACTTTCTTTTTTAAATGGCCATAGCCAATTGTTGTAGACGGATTTGACATTCTTCTGGCAAGAATGCTTTGCATTGGACCATGTCCATTCTGGCTTCCAGAAATGGTGCTATTTGATTGGGAATAAAGGAAGACTTTGCGATGTTCACTGTCAGCCCCAGCTTGGTAAACAGTTGAAGACAAGCGTTCGTGGTTTTGGTTGCTTGCTTTGCTGTTGGTGCCTTCAGCAGCCAGTCGTCCAAGTAGGGGATCACTTGGTGACCTTGAGAACGTAGGACTGCGGCAATCGCCACAAGGCACTTTGTAAATATTCTGGGCGCCGATTTGAGGACGAAGGGGAAAGCCATGAATTGGTAGTGGGTAACAGCTACTGTGAACCTGAGGAATTTTCAATGCTTCCGATGGATGGGGATGTGGAAGTATGCGTCTTCCAAATCGAGGGAGGTCATGAAGTCTCCTTTGTTGAGATGGCATAAGATCTCGTCCAGAGTTACCATCCTGCATGTTTTCCTTCTCAAGAACATGTTTAACATTCTTGGATCCAAAATCGTCTCCATTCCCCTCACGTCTTCATAATCGATTAAAAATCGGAAAAGAAACTCTGACCCCTTTGCAAAGTTGGAACTTCCTCGATCGCTCCTTTTGAGAGAATGATTTTTGCCTCTTTGTGCAATAAGTGAAGATGAGGGTAGGAGCTCCCCTGGACAGAGTAGTTGGAGGTTTCGCTACGAACTCCAGAGTATGACTGAAGACAATCAGATCCAGGATCCAGTACCCATCGGTCTGTTGTTATATTCTCCCACTGCTGGATGAAACTAGAGATCTTTGCACCCATGGGAGGGAGAAGGGACTGGGCAGCTGGTACCCTGCTCAGATGATTGTTTTCTCCCGTTATTTCTGCCTTGGGTCGATGCTCTCTTTTGGACCCCTTGACGAGAGAAACCAGCCGTGGAAGATTGACGGTAGGTGGCAGGTTGAAAGGCTTGCCTGCATTGTGGCTTATAGGGTTGGTATTGTTGGGCTCTCTGGTAATTGCCTTTGTAGGTGGCGAAACCTCGTCTTTTTGCTCCTCTGAACAGCATTTTTCTGTACTGGAGGGAGCCTAAAGATTTAGCAGTAGCTGTATCTGTTTTGGGGGATAGTAGCGCATCATCAATATGTTTACCAGTCAAAGCGTCCCCATCAAACACCATATCCAGGACCTTTGTCTGGAACTCCGGTCTAAACGTTGTGGCTTTCAACCACCCTTGTCGCCTCAAGACTGCCGCACTTGCCAATTGGCGAAACCCCGTGTTGGCTATGTTCATAGCCCAGTCCATTGTCTCAGAGGCTGCCCGCTTTCCCTCTAGTAAGGAGGCCATGTCCGACCACGTCTGTCTATCATAAAGGCCGATGATAGCCAAAGCGTTGGCCGCTTTGATGGTAGATGCAGCCAAGGTGGAGAAACGCTTCCCCATAATGTCTAGTCTATGCCATTCCTTATCTGGGGTGGGTTTAAGATCGGGGTGGCCGGGTTCTTTCATCTCCTTTGTGCCGCCTGAGAAATAACAGAATCCAGGTTCGGTTGGTCTGTTAGGCAGGAAGGCGAATCTTCTGGGACCCTTTACTTCTTGTCTATGCGAGAGAGCACTGGCGGTATTGTGGCCGGGGTTTTTATTATCTTCATTCCCTCTTTCCAGATGTAGTCTATGATTGGGATTGTTTGAATGGATTTCCTAGCTTTCTCTTTAAAATCATACAGGAAGCAGTCCATATGTTTTACAGCCATGGGGAGATGGAATCTGTTATAAGCCCTCTCCATTAAGTTGAGGAAACCCCCTATGTCTTCTAGAGGGGAATCCGCTGAATGGTGTGACGGAGGATAGGGAGTGGGAATGATGTGATCTTCCCAAAAACTGCGGGGGTAGGTTTTGAAATCTCACCCTATTCTCTCTCCTCGTCCAAAGAGGAAGGGTCATTCGGATCAGGCTCCTGTATAGGAGGGCGCGGTACTGTCGGTGTCACTGGTGATACCGGTGTGTCAAGGGACTGCAGTTGAACCTGAGATGGATCTTTTTGTAATATTTTGAAAGGGAAATCTTTGTTTATAGTCCCCCAGAATAGCCTGAAGGTCATGAATCAAAGATGGTGGAAGATGTGCCATCTCTCTAGGGTGAGATATGGGAGGATAGCCATAATGTTGGTAATGACTTGGTGGCGCCAAATTTGGTTGATAGTATTGTTGTTCGTCATCATAATCCTCATCATCTTCCTGGCACTTCACATGTAACTCTGATGGACTATGCGCAACTCCGTATAATCCATCCTCATCATCTTCATCTGACTCCTGTAGGTCTAAAAGGTGCGAAGGAGGCAAAGGGGAGAGCTTGCTGTACGTAGATATCTCTGGATGAAAAAAGTTTTTCAACACCTTAATCATTGTCGACGGTGGCATTGACAGAATCATGACCACTGATGATGAGATATCGGTCATCAACTGTGTTGTTGCAGTCCATGTTGCCGTCAACGGCGTCGCCATCGGCGATGTCACCATCTACAGTGTCGTCGTCAGTGGAGTTGTTGTCGACGGTGTCAGCATCGACGACAGAAGGGATGTCGACGGTATCTTCGTCGGCTTCGCAAACGAAGCCTTCGGCGACGGCCCAGATGGGATGGATGTCGACGATGATGGCATCAATTATGCTCTCGTCAAGAGTATGGGCCCAGAGATGGCTGCTCTCGTCGCCGTCCCTTCCGTCGATGGAGCCGACAACGTAACTATGTTACTTATCGTAATCGACTATCTAGGGATTGTCGTCGATATTGGCGTTGTGGATGATGATTTTTCGGTTCTGTGCTTCCGAGGATCTGAGGAGAAGGCTCTATAGTGCTTCTTTTCTTTCCTCACTAGAGTAGAGGAGACTAAAAATGAAGGCTCAGAGAAGACTTTTGAATGTTTCTCCTGTTTTGAGCTCTTGCTCTCTGGGAAGGCTTTGGGGTGTTTCCTGCGCTCTCCAGAATCTTTCTCCTGAGATCTGGCTCTCTTGTGAGGCCTGGATGAACCATCTCTGTCCTCTTCAGACCATTTTTGGTGCTTAGTGGACCGTAGCCACAAAAGCAGCCTCCCCTCTAGATCGCTTAGTGTTTTTAAAGAGAAAGTGCGACAGATTTTTCACTGCTTTACCTCATGGACTGGGTGAAGGTAATACAAGCAGTCCTTGTGAGGATCATCAACATGGACCCTCTTCTTGCCACAGGTCTTGCAAGCACAGAAGTGTCCTTTCTTATCAGACATAATAAAAAAATATTCCAGGAAAAAATTCCAGAAGTTAGAAGAAGAAAACTGAGTAGAACTCAGGGAGACTCCCTTCACACACGACGTTTGGTGAAAATCTAAGGGAAACTGCCTCTGCTATGAGAATTCTAGAAGGTGCTGGCATCTGATTAGCTGCATTCAACATTTGGTCCTTTTTTAAAAAGGACCTAGCTAGGCTACGTATAACATGGCTCAGGGCCATTATATCCTATGGCATTATTTAAATACTGCTTGATTATGTGACCGTGGGGCTCCCATCTCGACGACAGGGAATGATTCAGGCATGTGAATCTATGAAAGATGCCCCAATACTGGATAAAGGGCTGATTCTGCCTTCAACCTCTGATGCTTTTGCTTGGACTTAAACAAAGACTTCAACCATGATGAAGATCTACTGTGGGAACAACTTCAAGAGCAGGAAAGGGGACCTTCCTTTCAACTTCAACTGCTTGCAGCATGGAGTCTTCTTTTGTTTGCCGATGTAAAGTATGGCCTTGCAGTCCCGTATGGCTTTGGGGTTCATCTAGGCACAGTCATCAAAGGCCTTCCAATTATGAGCCCGACCCCAAGCACCAAAACACACTCCGTGAGGGTCTGCCACAGTCTGTTTGCAACAGTCCTTACTCAGTTTGAACCCTGTTGTCGTGGAGACTGACATTTTCCCTTGCACACTGGTAAATTTTGTAACGGAAACTGGGTCTTGAAGATCAGGGAGAAGCTCCCGATCCTTATCTGAAGGCATGGAAAGAAAGGAACTGTCAGCGGGCTTGGGTGGTACTTATATGCAGCTTGGTTCATCATTTAGGGAGCAGAATGACATTGGCATGGACCTGTATGATGACACCAACTGGCACACTGGAGTCCTGTTTAAAAGTTTCTGGATCCAGTCTGACGCTTGGGCAATATTCATAAGGTGAAGAATCCGCAGTTAGACTAATGCTTCAGTAGTGTTAACTACTTTTTTATACCATTTTGGGGTTTATGGACTGCCTCTTCCAATTCATATATTTTCATAGAGGCTTTCCAACACTAGCTTTGCTGGAGCTCAATCAATCCAAGGTTTAGCTATACAAATACGTGCCACAGCAACAGCAATTAAACAAATGCCCTCTCGACCTAGGGGTATGTGATTATTAACACCACACATATTCATTAAAGAGAAATTTCAACATCTCTGCCAGTAATTTGTTTTACCTTACATATCGCATTGTCCCAAAATGGTCTTAGTAGTTGACAATTTACAAATGTGTGTGTCATTAGCCACCTCCATGCCACATCTAGGGTATCAGCCACATCTAGAGCAGTAGGAAGTGACAGAGCTTTTAAAAGTGTATAATACAACATATGAATACACTTAAAATGAATAAGTCTAAGATTGGTCACTGAATAATTGATTGTTCATCGCTATTGACTAGATTATCGCATCGATTGTAATTTTTACACTAAAGTCATGACTCCAGTTAGCGGCAAGATGTTCAATTCCATCATCACAAGTTTCAAGAAAAGCAATATACATAAATAAGTCTAATATCAATTTGATTAATTTCTGTCTCTGTGAAAATAGGAAGCATCACATTTTTCATAGGATCAACCCAAGTAGACTGAAATTTCATTAAAAAAGATTGAATTTGCAAATATGTGAATAAGCATGACAATGGCAAACCCAACTCAGTCTGTAAATCTGAAAAGGATTTCAAACTATCATCATTATAGAGTATTCCAATGGTATGTATCGTCTTTCTTGATGAAATTAGACAGTGATGATCATGAAATATTCTTGGGAAAGACGATAAATACCAAAATGGAATAGATCGCGTGATTGTAGTTATTTTGTATATTTAACTCCACTTTTGCCATTTTCAGATATACCAATTTAAATTACCTTGAATTTGATTCTACTAAAATAGTTTGCGTCAAAATGTCAGAGAAAACCGCTGTTACAAGAGTCCTGTAAAAATATATATATATATATATATATATATATATATATATATATATATATATATATATATATATATATATATATATATATATATATATATATATATATATATATGTGTGTATGTGTACTAGTAGTAGTAATAACTTTATTCAGATGGAATAACCATCAAAGAATACACTTAGGGCCAGATGTATCAAGCGTTTTCCCATTCGCAAACGGGCCGATTCGCAGAATCAGCCTGTTTGTGAGACTCCAAGTTGGTGGTAAATTGCAAATCCTTATAAAAATGCACAATTTTGCATTTTTCTAAGTGCCATGTGGCTCATAAACATGCCCACATGCATATTTCAGGGGTGCAACAGGGTGTCCTTTTGGCACCCGTGTACCCTTGAAATTGCATGCGCAATTTGTGAGTACCTATTGGGTGTTCGCAAATTGTGCATGCAATTCCCATTCATTCCTATTGGCCTCTAGGCCCATAGATATTAATGGGAAGCCATTCCTTATTTGTGACTCGCAATTTGCGAGTCGCAATTAAGGAATCGCAAAATATTTGCAGAAACCTACATACATTGCATTTTGCGAATCTATAATAGCGAATCGGTAAAATTCGCTATTATAGACTCGCATAATCCAATGTTGATACATCTAGCCCAATAAAACATAAAAACAAAGCACCAACTTTTAATGCATAAAAAACTAATACATGTGACTCATTTAAAAAATCTGTGCATCAAGATATAGCACCATTATAATGTCCTTATTAAAATTACAGCTGATCAATACCTCTTAATAACTCACTAGATAATTTCATATAATAGATAACATTCCTCCAGGCAGTAAAAATATAATAAAAGCTCACAAAAAGAGATGTGCAAAATAAGCAAATACTAAGGTGCAAAATATTTAAGATATATATTGCTTGTAATACAGGCAGTAAAAGCAATAGAAGCAAATAGCCAGGGGTTTATGGTTCTTTCTTACCTTATGTTTCATCGATAATGTATATGCAATAAGTTTCCTAATTTTTTTTACAGATAATGTCCGGAAATATATTTTAAAGGCTGTGTAACAATGCATAAAGTGACAGCGCATAGTGCAAAATAACAAATGTGCAACATTAATTTCAATAAAAAGAGCTTATCAGGTCAATAAACACATCAGTCAATGACATTTAAATTTGTAGTCTCTTAAACCACTCTGCTTATGAAAATTTGCTTACAGCAAATACTACTTTTAGCGACGTGTCACTTTTTAAAATCCTAAATGCTTCCAAGTGTCTATGAGTAGCCATACCGAGGCAGATTGGAGCTAACCATTTGCAGCATATAAAACAATGCTCTCTACAGACAAACAATATATGTTTCTCATCTTCGTTGTACAAGTCGCATGCAGGGCAAGTTTTGAGATCATGGTTGGTATACCATTTGCTTGTGAAGGACCTCAGTGGTAAAATTCCATAGCGAAATGTTATGTACAAAAACAATGGAAATATAAAATCTAAGAATACTTAGAAACATTGGGTGTTGCTTGCAGGCTAGCAATGTAGTTATTGCAGACCTACTAGAGCCATTCACAACATAACGGTCATTAATATAAGCCCAATATCTAGTTTTTAACAGATTGCTATACTTTTTAGGTCTCAACGAGCGCAGCGTGCATGCGCTGATAGCAAAGGGCCTCTTGGAATCACTTCAGACTTCCAAGAGACTTCTCCGTGTGGGTCTTCCCCCTCCCACACATCCCATTGGCCTTTGCGTGTGGCATTCAATATTGAAAGCACGAAAATGGCAGGGGTATGTCCCGCCTTTTTTGTGAACGTTCACTCCCATGGCCTATGGGTCTCGGGAGCGAGCAGGGGAGGCGCAGGCTGCCAGCTGCATTCCTGGTGTCTCAGGTTACACGCGCCGCACTTTCGCTTGTTATGTAATGCATCGCTGCTTCCTCCGACGCGCCATTGTTTCCCTTATCCATGCCCTTCGTGTTGCTTGTATCGCTATTCACGGGGACGCTCGTTATAACTAAACGCTAGACTATTGTAGTATTAAGCACGGTTTTATTTTATTTTGGAGGTAGCGAGCCGGTGTGTGCGTTATTACTTGTTACTGCAACTATGTTTATTTATATAGCGCTTACTATCTCTGATGTGACGTTAAATCGCTTTGTGAACTTGGTTAGGGCAGTTGCACACGTGGGCGATGAGCGGATTTGCTGCCGTGGGTGCCATGGAAGTAGACCAATAATAAAACAAAAATTATGACATTCGCACGTTTTCGATGAGTGTTTGGTTCTGCTGCTGTTCCTAGTGGGCAGTCACTTTCTTGGACCCGATGCCTTGCGTCGTTAGGATTGAGCTGCGCCACAAAGGGCGCCATGCTAGTTCGCCATCTTGACCAGAGTTATCCAGGCCCCATACTCGACTCCCAATACGTCGCAGTGGGCTATAACGACTATGGGACGACCAAATATTTTCCAACCATTTCTACCCAACGAGTATTAGTGAGTTATGCTGTGGTTCCAAATTCATGTACATAAATGATAAACTTTTTCACAGCGATAGAAATGTAGTCCTGCATGTAGGCTGAAGGACTTAATGGCGTTCTGGTCTAGCCTCATAATTTAATATGCATAGGATACATAATGGCTCTTGTATGATTTCTCTGTATGGGCCTGTTATCGGACAATTGTTTTAGTCACGTCTTGAGGAATACTCCACTTTTTATCAGAAACGGAGAGATTAACGATTTTCCGGTGTATGTTTTGAAGCGACTACATCCCAGGTGTCAAATCTAACCAGCTCCTCCAGGCTCTGCGATCAATCCCTAGCTACGGCATTTTTAGAAAACAGCTGAAAGCATTTTTATTTTAAATCCTCTCTCCAATTTCTTCAATGCTCCCCTTGCAGGACCCTATTCTTCTAGGCAGCACCGAGATGCCCCAGGGTGAGTTGAGCGCTTTATAAACTAACTAACATAACATAACATTAACAAACATTGCCTATTGTAAGGCTGTATATTGATACTGACAAATGTTTAATAAAAAGAAGTTTAAAAAAAAAAAAGAACCTTAAAATAGCATTAGATCTATATTCTATCGTTAATGTAGATTTTTTCAGTTGGCTAGACCAACTCAAATTATCTACGAGCCTTACACCTAAGTAGTCAAAATTGTGTACTCTATCGAGTGCCTTGCTGCCTACATGGATACTACGACAGCCCTTCATAGTCCTTTCAAACACCATGAACTTGGTAACTTAAAAACTTATCAATTAAAATTTGGAGACCCATGGTTGATTTAGATATAAGAAGTGAGTCATCTGCAAAATGTAAAATTGGTATCTTCTTATTATTCAGAACCATAGAATCATTTCTGCAAAGTTATAGGGATTCTACAATGTCATTGATATACAACGAAAACAGAGTAGGCACGAGAACACAATGGGAATGCGGTCCGTTAACTCGCCATTGGGGCCATAGGAAACTTGAGCAAATTTATTTACATGCAATTTATTTATTAAGTCTACTAAGTTTATTGGGACCCCCATATTTGTCAAAACTTGCCAGAGGGAGGAGCATGGAATGAGATCGAATGCTGCTCTGAGGTCAATGAAAGCCACATAGAATTTTTGCTTCCAAAGTAAATCATATTTCCAATATAAAGCCACAAATTCTAAAATCTGATCTATTGTACTGATTTTGGCTTTAAAACCTGCCTGGAGGGGAGATAAAATTTCAATAGAATTTACCCAATCGAGGAGTCTCACTAAAATGTGTTTCGAAATTTTTGGGGGGGGCATTATCAATGTGGCTAACAGGCCTATAATTCGCTGGCTCCCCCCATCACCTTTTTTATGTATTGTTATAATTTCTGCCAGGAGTCTGGTACCTTACCACCAGCAGCTATAGCATTTGACACCATATTTAAGTATACAGCCCAGATCAAAGGTTCCGATTTGTACAGAGCTCCTGGAATTTTGTCCAGATTGCCCTAGTTGTTTCTTCCAGACTAAAAACAACGACAGGAGTGATAAGGTCTAAAACTGTTGATGCTTCAAAAGTGCTAGTGCATTTAAAATCCTGGTAACCAGCTGGAGCATAAAGAGCGGAAAAATGTGCTACCCATTTATCCGGGGAATATATGATAGTGATGTGAATTGGGATTTTCCAGCTTGGTTTGGGCAACAAGACTCCAGAATAATCTAATATCGTTATTTTTACTGGCGTCCAAAGTATCTTGTCACAAACTATTATCCCAGTTCTTTTTTGCCTTATTTAGAGTAGTTTTGTTTACGGTTCTTGCCTCCTTAATGTTGGCACAATTACCCTCTGTTATAGCGTTCCTCAAGGCTAATATTGCTGTTTTACAGGCCTGATCAAACCATTTATCCATTTTAGGGGAATTCAGAATCTTAACTGTTCTCTTTTGATAAAAAAAATCCTGCAATTCGTCAAAAAGACCAGTGTGTATATCTAGGATAGGGATGTCATCCTTCATATGTCTCAAGATACATTACATAAAGATTAAACATTTGCATAAATTGTTTTTGGTTGGACATACCATTCGGCCAGGAAGCATAACGGTGGTTATTAAATACCAGAGGGGCAGGCACAATAGTTGTATGATGATTTTTATCTTGACTCAGGGACTCACCAGTCAAGGGTACTACAAGTGAGTTGTGGTCACTATCCAAGCACGTCACCACTTCCAAATCATCTAGGAGAGGCCATAATCTTACATCAACTATGACATAATCAATAGTGCTAGTACAATCCCCTCTTTTAAATGTTGCAGCCCTTGCCGAATCGGAAGGGGTGTGCTCATTACAAGCTCTACGGCCCCTACTTATTGTAAAGGATGCCAATTCTAGAGCAAGGTGTGAGAATTTTTTGTTTGCGGGACCTAGCAAGGGTGGAATACCCCAAGCTTCATCCTCCTCTTTAATTATCGCATTTAAATAGATGGAGGGTTCAAAAGAGGTATTAAAATCACCGGCTACTGCAATTATTGTATTTAGTTCCAAAGTGTCCATTGATCCTTCCAAGAGGGATAGTGCTGAAAATTTGTCGGATCCCCTTGTACTTCTGACATAAATATAAAAAATGGACAAACAGAGTCCTGATGGAAATGTCACAGTTATCCCCATCCAATCAATCAATCAATCAATCAATCAATCAGGGGTTTATAAAGCGCATGAGGGTCTCAAGGCGCTGGTGGGGGGAACAACCTTTACAACGCAACTTTTACAACGCACTACCTTTACAACGCATTTTTTACAACGCATAATCCATTACAACGCATGACATTACAACGCATGACACTACAGTGCATTTTTAAAAACTACCTTTACAACGCATTCCATTACAACGCATACTACCATTACAACGCATACCATTACAACGCATAATATTACACTACACTATCCAACACTTACCCTACTGTTGCACCCCCTGGAGTTAGAATAGTAATTTTTACCCCTATACTATCCAACACTTACACTACTGTTGCACCCCCTGGAGTTAGAATAGTAATTTTTACCCCTATACTATCCAACACTTACCCTACTGTTGCACCCCCTGGAGTTAGAATAGTAATTTTTACCCCTATACTATCCAACACTTACCCTACTGTTGCACCCCCTGGAGTTAGAATAGTAATTTTTACCCCTATACTATCCAACACTTACCCTACTGTTGCACCCCCTGGAGTTAGAATAGTAATTTTTACCCCTATACTATCCAACACTTACCCTACTGTTGCACCCCCTGGAGTTAGAATAGTAATTTTTACCCCTATACTATCCAACACTTACCCTACTGTTGCACCCCCTGGAGTTAGAATAGTAATTTTTACCCCTATACTATCCAACACTTACCCTACTGTTGCACCCCCTGGAGTTAGAATAGTAATTTTTACCCCTATACTATCCAACACTTACCCTACTGTTGCACCCCCTGGAGTTAGAATAGTAATTTTTATCCCTATACTATCCAACACTTACCCCACTGTTGCACCCCCTGGAGTTAGAATAGTAATTTTTACCCCTATACTATCCAACACTTACCCTACTGTTGCACCCCCTGGAGTTAGAAAAGTAACTTTTACCCCTATACTATCTAATACTTACCTTAAATGTAATTTAATATTATGCGTTGTAATGGTATGCGTTGTAAAGGTAGTATGCGTTGTAATGGAAATGCGTTGTAAAGGTATTTTTTAAAAATGCGTTGTAGTGTCATGCGTTGTAATGTCATGCGTTGTAATGGATTATGCGTTGTAAAAAATGCGTTGTAAGTGCATGCGTTGTAAAAGTGTGCGTTGTAACGTCATACATCCCGCTGGTGGGCGGGGGGGCGGCGGCTCTGGATCAGTCGAAGAGCCAGGTCTTGAGGTCCTTTCTGAACGTTTGCAGGGTCGGTAAGCGTCTGATGTTCAGCGGGAGCTCATTCCAGGTTTTTGCTGCAATGTAGGAGAAAGCTCTCCCGCTGGTTCTGTTTCTGCGGATGCGGGGGACCTCTGCTAGGGCGAGGTCGGCGGAGCGGAGGTTTCTCTTGGGTATGTGGAAGGATACTCTCTCGTTGAGGTATTTGGGACCGATGTTGTTGAGGGATTTGTAGGCATGGGTGAGGAGTTTGAAGGTGATCCTCTTCTCAACGGGGAGCCAGTGGAGGCCTCGTAGGTGTTGTGTCAGTGCATGTGGCGCGGTGTCCCGAGGACGAGTCTGGCTGCAACGTTCTGGATGGTTTGTAGTTTGTGTAGAAGAGTGTTGTTGATTCCGGCGTCGAGGGCGTTGCCGTAGTCTAGTCTGCTGGTGATGAGTGCATGGGTGACGGTTCTTCTGCAGTCGGGGGGGATCCATTTGAAGGTCTTACGGAGGATGCGAAGGCAGTTGAAACTGGTGGAGGCGACGGCGTTGATCTGGCGGTTCATGGAGAGGGAGGAGTCAAGGATGATACCGAGGTTCCGAGCGTGGTCTGTAGGGGTGGGTGGGCTCCCGAGGGCGGAGGGCCACCAGGTGTTGTCCCAGGCGGAGGTGCAGGGTCCGAGGATGAGGACCTCGGTCTTTTCTGAGTTTAGTTTCAAGTAGCTGTCTTTCATCCAGGTTGCCACGTTCTTCATTCCTTCCTGGAAGCAGAGTGTGATGTTTTCAGGATTCTTCGTGAGCGAGAGGATGAGCTGGGTGTCGTCGGCGTAGGATACGATGCTGAGCCCCTGTTGTCTGACGATGGCGGCGAGGGAGGCCATGTAGATGTTGAAGAGCGTGGGGCTGAGTGAAGATCCTTGGGGTACTCACAGTTGATTTCCGTCGGTTTGAAAAGGAAGGGAGGGAGTCGGATCCTCTGGGTTCTGCCAGAGAGGAAGGATTGGATCCAGTCGTAGGCGGCTCCTTTTATTCCCGCGCCGTGTATTCTGGCTGCGAGAGTGACTGTGTCGAAAACTGCGGAAATGTCTAGAAGGATGAGGGCCGCGGTGTGTCCCTGATCTAGCAGCATGCGGATGTCGTCGGTGGCAGCGAGGAGGGCGGTCTCGTGCTGTGGTGGCTGCGGAATCCAGACTGGGAGGCATCCAGGATGGAGTTCTCTTCTATGAAGGCGGTCAGCTGGGCGTTTACGAGTCTCTTGGTGACTCTGGCCGCAAAGGGAAGGAGAGAGTTGGGCGGGTAGTTCTTCAGGTCTGTTGGATCGGCCGTGGGTTTCTTGAGTAGGGGTTTCACCTCTGCCCGTTTCCAGTCGTCTGGACAGATGCCTGATCTGAGGGAGGCGTTGATGGTGCATCCTAGTTCGGGTGCGATGATGGTGGTGGCCCTGTGGAAGATGTGCGGGGGCAGGGGTTCGTAGGGGCTCCTGAGTGGGTTTTCTTCATGGTCGCGGTGATGAGTTTGGCAGTAGCGGGATCCCAAGACGTGATGGTCGGCTTGTCGGTGGCGGTGGGAGGGGTGGTGATGTTCGTAGTTGATTCGCTGAAGTTGTCGTAGAGGGCCTTGATCTTCAGATAGAAGTTGAAGATTAGTTTTTCGCAGAGCTCCTGGGAAGGTGTGACGTCCGTGGCTTCGCAGGTGGGCTTTGCAAACTGCTGTATGACATTGAACAGTTCCTTGGCGTTGGTCACGTTGGTCTGGATTTTGTCTTTTATGAAGGTTTGTTTGGTGTCCCTTATGCTCTGGTTTTATTCCTTCAGGGCGCTCTTGTGGTTGTTCCGTGCTTCCGTTGTTTTTAGGTTTCGCCAGGTTTTCTCTAGGCGTCTGCAGGATCATCTGGCTTCTTGGAGTTCTGCGGTGAACCAGGCGGCTTTCAATGGGAATTGTTTGGTGGGTGGGTGGATCGGTACAGCCTGTCGGCGCAGCAGGAGACCCAGTGGTGAAATTCCCTGGCTGCGGAGTTGACGTCGGTCGTGGCGATGGGGGGGTTTTGAAGGAGGGTGGTGTTGAGTGCTCCTCTGTGATCTTGCTCCAGTTCCGTAGTGGCGGGCGCAGGGCGGTTTTGGGTGCGGTGGTCATTTGAAAGTGAAGTGGATGTAGTGGTGGTCAGTCCAGAGGGGCTAGGTGGTGTGGCAGAAGTGGATGTTTGTTCCTCACGTGAAGATGGGGTCGAGGGTGTGGCCTGCTCTGTGGGTGGACGTGTTGACCAGCTGCTTCAACCCTAGGTTGTCGAGGTTGTCGAGGAGAGTGGTGGAGTCAGGGTCGTTTCTGTTGTCGAGGTGGAAGTTCAGGTCCCCGAGTAGGATGTAGTCCGTGGAGGTGATGGCGTGGGGTGCGACGAGCTCAGCGATGGTAGATGTGTGGTGGGTGCTAGGTCCTGATGGTTAAATCCAAACTATCAATCGCCAACAGGGTGGAATTGCTAACACATCCATTCTTAATTAAGATCATAAGCCCGCCCAAAGCCTTTCCAAAGTGGGCTGCTGGTTTCGCCTCCACACTATAAGAGGTAAATCGGTCGATAAACACCTTATCTGTCACCCAGGTCTCCTGTAACAGACAAATGTTGTGTTTGGCTATATATGCCAACCAATCAGAGTCAATTAGTTTGTGCCCAAGTCCAGCTACATTCCAGGATAATAATTTATCAAGAGGCAAAGAAATACTCTGCCCACTTGGCTCATTTCCAGTCGAGTCAACTAGTATCCTTCATGGACCAGATTCATAGGGGGGTTTGATCTATTAACTACAGAGACATCACAACTACTATCTACAAGATTAATATCAAGTTTACACGAAGAAAGAAATACCGATTGAGAGTCAGTGTGATCCATACTCCTTATTTCGGCGGGTAGGCCTACCAACCCCTCCTGGGGGATAACCCTGGGCTTTATGACTTTATCTCCAACACAATGAGCAGAAAAACTGCTTAAGACAACAGGATAATGAGCAGAAAAATTACTTAAAACAACAGGAGATGGAGCAGAAGCATCAGTGCATCCTATAATGTAAGTGGCTGGGTATGGACTAAGTGGTATAATGTTTTCACCATCACTTGATTTCATTGAGGTCTGAAGGACCATTTTAGGAGTCAACCTGAGTCAATCATTTTCATCCAAATTTGTTGAGGCTGCAAAGTTCCGTGAGATTTCCAAAGGTGGCGGAGATGCTTTAATTCTTATTACCAGTGATTGGAGCCCAGATACATTGCAAGTACGCAATTCAAAATTAACTACGTTTTCAGCCAGGAAATGTGATGTGAGGACGACTTGTATATGGTCATAACTTGATGTGCACAATGAGTACCTTTTGGCAAGCACAATATCTGATCTGATCCCCGAGAGAGATTTCCTCTCAGCTCTCAGCCAGTGGATTGTTTTATTAATCCAAGCATCCAAGTCCTCATAAGTGCCTGGCTTCAACTTCGGGACCTGGTTCATATAAAGAGAATTGGAAGGATATAAATGAACTTGTGACATCAAATGGCGATCTTGGTCGCAGTATCTCCTTAAAGGGATCGGAGTTGGCAGCCAAGAGTTAGCGTTAAGCGCACTTCTGCTACTGAAATGATCTCCAGTCCTCCTCGGGTGAGTAGCAGGGGGCAAATTGTTCGAAAAGCAGTTTGATGAATTCAGTGGTCTTAATGAGAATAGGCTCAATCCAATCACTACATGCTGGGAGCTATTCGGCGCCTTCCCTGGGACAACCGTTTTTCCTGGTTGAGGTCTATTGGAAATAGTGGAGGTAGCTTGTCGTGATACCTTGTTTAATGTAACTGAGGAGGGAAGCTTGCAAATCACACTACACTGTACTGTAGACAGAGATTCCATGGCATCCCTCTTGCAAACTTTGTCATGTTCACAAGAGCAAGTTCTAACTGATAATTCATTGACTTTGTCCGACAATAACAAAATTATACTTTTAAGATGATCCAATTTATTATGCGACATTCCAAAGCAACTATTCATGTCCTGTATAGTGACAGGGGCAATACTAGCAGGTGATAAGGCTTGATTTATATCCATGGGCTCAAATTGTGCCCCCATAGTTTCATCAACCAGCTGCAGTATGGCAAATCTATTGTAGCAAGGGACAGTTGCTACTACATTTATTTTGAAATACAAGGGACATTCAGAACGTGTATATATCCATACATATATTCACTGAAAAAACCATAGGTTTCAGACATGTTATAGTTAGCGGAAATTTTACTGATAAAAAACCAATGAAATTCCCCCGTTATAGTTAGTGCAGGCAACTATAACTCACGCGACCGCAATCCTCTGCTGATGCTAATACTGTATTTAGACACTTATTTGCCCATGTCTTCTTCCATAAATTTTTAGCTATACATATATTAGAAATATTTTTTTTTCATAAAGACACATATGTCATCAGCAGAAGATTGCGGTCGCGTGAGTTATAGTTGCCTGCACTAACTATAACGGGGGAATTTCATTGGTTTTTTATCAGTAAAATTTCCGCTAACTATAACATGTCTGAAACCTATGGTTTTTTCAGTGAATTTGCAAGGTTTTTTAAATGCTAATTCCTAACTATAACGTGTGTGAAACCTATTGTTTTTTCAGTGAATTTGTACGGTTTTTTAAATGCTAAGTTACTTTACGCCATTCGTGGCGTGCACGCCCACTTAACGCAGTTCGTTCCGTGCGTGCACGGTGCGCTTCGCGCACCGCGCGCCCACTTTACGCAGTTAGTGCCGTACACGCAAGGTGGGCACGCAGTGCGCTACGCGCACCGCGTGCCCACGTTACGCACCGTGCGCACATGGAGGACATATTATGCGCTTCCTTGTGATAGGTAATCTGTTAAATTTAATTTGTAAGTGATGACAATAATATGCCATGCACAGAGAGTGTTTTTTTTTTTTATTAAAATTTTTAGCGTAAGCGCACCGTACGCGTACGGTAAGCGTACTCGGCGAAATTTTCAAAAAATTTAAATTTACCGTTTTTGGCCTTTGAGGACTCAACTAACATGGCTATGTGCATGGGCGCTGTCTAAACAGCCCCTTTATATGTTTTTTGCCTTTATTTACAGCCCCCCCTCAGAGTGCGAGAGAGAAAATGGCGGCCGCCGCTTCCTGGTTTCGACCGATTCGAATGTTTACTTAGATGTAACAGCCAATCAGAATCGCGCTCGCGCACGCCACCGTACGCGTACGGTAAGCTTACGGTAAGCGTACCGTAAGCTGGCTCAGATATATATATTGATTTAAAGGCTATTTTCTCAGAATCTACTGAACAGATTTACACCAAACCTACAAAAGGCACTTCCTTGACCTGAGGACTACCTCTCTGCCAAATTTCTAGTAATTCTGTTCAGCCGTTCGGGCTGTAGCCCTGTCTAAAGGTCCTATGGAAAAATGCATGGGAAAAACGCGTTTTGGGACCCCCCTTTTATCTCAGCCCCCGCTTGACGAATCCCCCCGAGACTTTCAGGATAGGAGCGGAGCGTAGCGCCCCACCTATTTTGAGAAATTCGCGAGGATTCGTCGACCGGCGCCAAAGTTATTCAAAATAGAATGTTGCGGATTTCCTATGGAAAAGGGGTCCTAACTATAACTACCTACTGGCGACCGCCAGTAGGTAATATATATATATATATATATATTCACTTAAAAAACCATAGGTTTCACACATGTTATAGTTAGCTGGACATTTCCCTCGTAAAAAACCAATGAAATTCCCCCGTTATAGTTAGTGCAGGCAACTATAACTCACGCGACCGCAATCCTCTGCTGATGCTAATACTGTATTTAGACACTTATTTGCCCATGTCTTCTTCCATAAATTTTTAGCTATACATATATTAGAAATATTTTTTTTTCATAAAGACACATATGTCATCAGCAGAAGATTGCGGTCGCGTGAGTTATAGTTGCCTGCACTAACTATAACGGGGGAATTTCATTGGTTTTTTATCAGTAAAATTTCCGCTAACTATAACATGTCTGAAACCTATGGTTTTTTCAGTGAATTTGCAAGGTTTTTTAAATGCTAATTCCTAACTATAACGTGTGTGAAACCTATGGTTTTTTCAGTGAATTTGTACGTTTTTTTAAATGCTAAGTTACTTTACGCCATTCGTGGCGTGCACGCCCACTTAACGCAGTTCGTTCCGTGCGCGCACGATGCGCTTCGCGCACCGCGCGCCCACTTTACGTAGTTAGTGCCGTACACGCAAGGTGGATTATGCGCTTCCTTGTGATAGGTAATCTGTTAAATTTAATTTGTAAGTGATGACAATAATATGCCATGCACAGAGAGTGTTTTTTTTTTTTAATTAAAATTTTTAGCGTAAGCGCACCGTACGTGTACGGTAAGCGTAATCGGCGAAATTTTCAAAAAATTAAAATTTACCGTTTTTGGCCTTTGAGGACTCAACTAACATGGCTATGTGCATGGGCGCTGTCTAAACAGCCCCTTTATATGTTTTTTGCCTTTATTTACAGCCCCCCCCTCAGAGTGCGAGAGAGAAAATGGCGGCCGCCGCTTCCTGGTTTCGACCGATTCGAATGTTTACTTAGATGTAACAGCCAATCAGAATCGCGCTCGCGCACGCCACCGTACGCGTACGGTAAGCTTACGGTAAGCGTACCGTAAGCTGGCTCAGATATATATATTGATTTAAAGGCTATTTTCTCAGAATCTACTGAACAGATTTACACCAAACCTACAAAAGGCACTTCCTTGACCTGAGGACTACCTCTCTGCCAAATTTCTAGTAATTCTGTTCAGCCGTTCGGGCTGTAGCCCTGTCTAAAGGTCCTATGGAAAAATGCATGGGAAAAACGCGTTTTGGGACCCCCCTTTTATCTCAGCCCCCGCTTGACGAATCCCCCCGAGACTTTCAGGGTAGGAGCGGAGCGTAGCGCCCCACCTATTTTGAGAAATTCGCGAGGATTCGTCGACCGGCGCCAAAGTTATTCAAAATAGAATGTTGCGGATTTCCTATGGAAAAGGGGTCCTAACTATAACTACCTACTGGCGACCGCCAGTAGGTAATATATATATATATATATTCACTTAAAAAACCATAGGTTTCACACATGTTATAGTTAGCTGGACATTTCCCTCATAAAAAACCAATGAAATTCCCCCGTTATAGTTAGTAAAGGGAACTATAACTCACGCGACCGCAATCCACTGCTGATGACGTCAGATATTACATCACTGTATTTATTCACTTATTTACCCATTTTTCTTTCCTTTAACCTTTAGCTATACATATTTAATAAATATTTATTTTACAGAAAGACACATATGTCATCAGTAATGTAATATCTGATGTCATCAGCAGTGGATTGCGGTCGCGTGAGTTATAGTTCCCTTTACTAACTATAACGGGGGAATTTCATTGGTTTTTTACGAGGGAAATGTCCAGCTAACTATAACATGTGTGAAACCTATGGTTTTTTAAGTGAATTTGCAAGGTTTTTTAAATGCTAATTCCTAACTATAACGTGTGTGAAACCTATGGTTTTTTCAGTGAATTTGTACGTTTTTTTAAATGCTAAGTTATGTATTTATTATTTAAATTTATTTTTATTTTTTAAGGTTTTTCACTGTGCGCGTACCGTGCGCGCACCGTGTCCGCACCCCGCAATTTAAAAAAAAAAATTTAAATGTTTTTTTTCTTCCCTCTGGGTCCTTCAGGGACCCCCTGACAAAGGCTAGGGGGTCAGGAACTCTCTACCCTGCCCCCTTTTCACGTTCGCCACCTTCCTTTTTCACTCTCGCACACAAAACAAACAAAATGGCAGCCGACACTTCCTGATTTCGACCGATTCAAACGTTGACTGACATGTAACCACCAATCAGAATTACGCTCGCGCACGTTAGGGTGTGCGCACCGTGCGCGCACGGTGCCCGGCTATAGATATTTATGTACTTTAACTGCAATTTTCTCAGGAACTACTGAACAGATTGACTCCATATATGCAAAAGGCACATCCGTGACCTGAGGACTACCTCTTTGCCAAATTTCAAGTAATTCTGTTCAGCCGTTCGGGCTGTACCTTCGACTAAAGGTCCTATGGGAAAATGCATGGGGAAAACGCGTTTTGGGACCCCCCTTTTTTCTCAGCCCCCGCTTGACGAATCACCCCGAGACTTCCAGGGTAGGAGCTGAGCGGAGGGCCCCATTAGTTTTGAAAATTTCACGAGGATCCGTCAACCGGCGCCAAAGTTATTCAAAATAGAATTTTCAGATTTCCTATGGAAACACGGTCCTAACTATAACTATCTACTGGCGACCGCCAGTAGATAATATATATATATATATATATATATATATATATATATATATATAAACTGCCCACTCGTTTTAGATGATCCAATCATAGGAGCTGTCTTAGCAAACAATATAGCCATCACCCACAGCAGGGCCCAGTCAATGAGAGACATTTTAGTCAAGACTGACTCTGATATTTTAGACAATTGCAACTGGCTATCGACACACAAGGGCTTTTTTAAATGTAAGGTGTGCAAAGCCTGCCAACATGCAACAAATACCAGAACTTATGTAACTCCATTTGGCCCTAGGCAATACAAAATTAACAAACTTCTTACATGTAAAACAGAATTTGTAGTGTATGTCCTTGTCTGTCCATGTGGCCTCCAATACATTGGAAGCACCAAACTTCAGGCCCACAAATGCATTTTACAACATGTGCGAGTCATCAGCAATCACGACAACACCTACCCTGTGGCCAGACACTTTAGGGACATGCATAATTCTAAAAATGACGATCTAAAATTCTATCTTATAGATTCAGTTCCAGCCAGGGATGGTAATAGAGAAGAAACACTACGTAAGCTTGAAACCAAATACATTCTGTTAATGAATTCTAAACAGCCTAATGGGTTAAATGTGACTGAGGATCTCTATACCTGCATATGACTATCATAACCAGTAATTGCACTTAAATACTCTGTTGTACTGTTACATTGATGAAACTTTAGTCACCGCTTTTACCTTTAAATACACAATGAATCTAAATCTTTTTTAATATTTTACGACATGGGTTCCTATATTTAATTATTTATATAATAGCATGTTTACATGACTTTTTATGTATTCATTTATATATATATGATGGTCGTATTCCTTGTTTTTGAATTGATCCATTGCATAGTACAGTACAATGGATATGTCGATAAATCCCTTAGGGGCACAATGACCTACATCCAAGACTTAACTTCTTTTGATCTATCACCACAACAATTTGAGCTATTACAATAGCCAATGTTGAATCAATTGAACTTTCTCTAACGAAGGGGTAATTCTTCAATTCAAACGAATGATATATTACTCAGCGCCTTTAGCATATTGGTATTTCTTTTTAAAAGTATCGATGATGTCAAAATAAGAAAATTGTTCTTATCTTTTCCCTTTGTTTACACATTTAGTTTTCACAGCACATTTGCACAAAGCTCAATATTTAGACAGTCTTTACGGTTTGACTATGCTACATTAAGCCACATTATTGAGATATAAGAAATCTGGGTTTTTGATAAACATCAATATCCAGTATTCAACCTATCGCAGGTTTTAATACGACAGAGAATAAGATATCAAGCTTCACATCAACAAGAAACTAAAACTGAAGTAAAAAGACTAAGAGACGTATATCATAACATGTTTCGATGATTCCACATTTATGTGCCTACCCTTATCAATTGTATACTTTACACAGAATAGGATGCAACAAAAGTCGACAATTGTATTTTTATCACCCAGAGGTCTAACCGCTGGTATAATATATTGCCAATTGATTTTTATTTGGTTTTTTCCTGTTGCCATTGTATTTATATATTTATTTATATATTTATATATTTATTATATAAGCATTTACATTTGTTCTCAATGTTGGCTAGACATATATTTCTACAAACCGATTGCACTTTTCAAATCAAACAGAATGAACTACTGAGTGAAAGATGTTTTCTATTTCTATGACTGTCGTAAGCTTCACGCTATGCACTTATCATGCACTGTCACTTTAAAAAGCAAAAAAACTTTCGCAGCGCTGTCATGTGATCAAGACTCCGTGTGAGTTGAAACACGTAATGGCGACTGCTGAATAAAACATCTCAGCAAAACATGAGGTCCGTGTCCGTGTTTTCCTGGCAGGAGTGGAATGTGACGGCGATTGCAATATATATATATATATATATATATATATATATATATATATATCTCCACACACACACACACATATATATATATGGATGGGCAGAGTTCGCAGCGTTGCACTACGTGGAATTCCGCGCAGTTCCACTACACCCTAGTGATTATTCTTTGGGCACTTTTGAGTGCTGGAGATATCCATTGAGGGATCCGATTGAAGTGCGTATGCGTGCCAACATTGGGAAAAGTTAGATTTGGAGAAAAACAATTGGCCTTCCTGAGGTTACAAATTTAGGAGGCTGAAAGCTAAAACACCGTGACTGGAATCAGTCAATGAAGGGGACTTTATGTTTTCTGTGGAGGGTTACTGTTTTTTACCCACTTCCAACATCACGCCCTCCTTACCTTCCCTAGCACGAGCACTCACACCGGTACCATCGTTGGTGGTGTCACTTGCACTCCTCACTCATCCTCCAACTTCCGTAGCTTCTGCTCCTCCTCCTGTCCGGCTACCACTCAGCCCTTTGCTGTGCTCTTACAGTCAATTTGATTGTGGGGCTAGCTGGTGTCCTGACTGATTGCCCAGTCAGCTTTTGCATCTCCATAGCTACATTCTTGGGGTGTCTCCTCCACAGCAGACTGACACTGAAATGTCATGCAGGCTCTTAATGCAGGTAACCCAATAATTATTATTTTTTTTAATGATTTTTTATTGATTTTTTCAACATAAAGAGTTAAACACCCATGTTACAATAACGACATATAAGAAGAAGTATACCACACAGAAAATGAAAGGAATCAACAATGTTCGGCGGTCCTATTTTCGGTATGCTAAATGTGTATGGCCACACGTGCATATACAGACGCCTGCTGGTTTTTTTCACGAAAATAAGCACTCTTTTCGGTAGCCCCGAGCGGTGAGCGTATTATTCCAGGGAAGCAAATCTGAAAGAGAAGAGGCCAAAAGGCACAATTACCCAAAGAAAGCTGCTGTGTACATGCAGTGATTGTAGCAGCTTAAAGACATGTAAAGACATGTAATTTGCAAGCGAACAGGCAAATCACACTCCCAGTAGTGTTTGTATGTGGAACAAGCTGCTTCCGCTGTCATCTGTCATGCCCTCCCTTTCCCTATCATGCTGGCCCATATTCTGTCTTACACTGTGCCAGGCAAAAGCGGACAATGTGTTACTTGTTTGCCTTTGCATTATGTTGCACTATGCTCTTAAGCAAACAAGCCAACAGCTCCAAATGAGTGCAATTTCTTTCAGGTTCAAGTATCAGTGAGATTGTTTTGTTGCTGTTACTCACCTCTTATGCTAACAATTGCTTTATCTGAGTGTTCTGCCTTATTTCATATCTAAATGAATAATTATGGGTGGGTGGCGGGGGCAAACTCTGCTACGCAGCGGAATTGGAGTCTTTGCCGAACCCCGCGCTCCCAGCTGAGAGCTGAGTTGGCAAAACTCTGCAACCTCCGCTGGTGGAGTGGAGCTCACCGCCCACCACTACATATATATATATATATATTCACTGAAAAAACCATAGGTTTCACACACGTTATAGTTAGGAATTAGCATTTAAAAAACCTTGCAAATTCACTGAAAAAACCATAGGTTTCACACATGTTATAGTTAGCGGAAATTTTACTGATAAAAAACCAGTGAAATTCCCCCGTTATAGTTAGTGTAGGCAACTATAACTCACGCGACCGCAATCCTCTGCTGATGCTAATACTGTATTTAGACACTTATTTGCCCATGTCTTCTTCCATACATTTTTAGCTATACATATATTTCAAATATTTTTTTTTCATAAAGACACATATGTCATCAGCAGAAGATTGCGGTCGCGTGAGTTATAGTTGCCTACACTAACTATAACGGGGGAATTTCACTGGTTTTTTATCAGTAAAATTTCCGCTAACTATAACATGTGTGAAACCTATGGTTTTTTCAGTGAATTTGCAAGGTTTTTTAAATGCTAATTCCTAACTATAACGTGTGTGAAACCTATGGTTTTTTCAGTGAATTTGTACGGTTTTTTAAATGCTAAGTTACTTTACGCCATTCGTGGCGTGCGCGCCCACTTAACGCAGTTCGTTCCGTGCGCGCACGGTGCGCTTCGCGCACCGTGCGCGCACAGTAAGCACGCGGTGCGCTTCGCGCACCGCGTGCCCACTTTACGCAGTTAGTGCCGTGCACGCACGGTGGTCACGCGGTGCGCTACGCGCACCGCGTGCCCACGTTACGCTAGATGGGCCATGTACGCAAGATGCGCTTTGCGCACATGGAGGACATATGATGCACTTCGTTTTGAAAGGTAATATTTTAATTTTTCGTAATTTTTATAAGCCATGCACAAATGGTGCCCTTCGGACATCATTTGCACACGGGGTGGAGAGAGTGTTGTTAATTTTTTCTTTTATTATTTTTGTTTAAAATATTGTGTTTTTTCACACCTCAAATAAGCCCTGCACATTTGGTGGCCTGCGGCCATCCAAAAGCACAGGGGGTGGGGAAAGTGTGGATAGTGTTTTTTTTTTTTACATTTTTTACCGTACGCGTACGGTAAGCAAAATCGGCGAAATTAGCGAAAAAATAAAAATAGCTTTTTTGGCCTTGGGGGGTCTTTGGGGACTCCCTCAACATGGCTATGTGTGTGGGAGCTGTCTAAACAGCCCCTTTATATGTTTATTGGTTTTATTTAACAACCTAGCTCTCAGTGCGAGAGAGAAAATGGCGGCCGCCGCTTCCTGGTTTCGGCTGTTTCGAATGTTTACTAAGATCTAAGAGCCAATCAGAATCGCGCTCGCGCACGCCACCGTACGCGTACGGTAAGCTTACGGTAAGCGTACCGTAAGCTGGCTCAGATATATATATTGATTTAAAGGCTATTTTCTCAGAATCTACTGAACAGATTTACACCAAACCTACAAAAGGCACTTCCTTGACCTGAGGACTACCTCTCTGCCAAATTTCTAGTAATTCTGTTCAGCCGTTCGGGCTGTAGCCCTGTCTAAAGGTCCTATGGAAAAATGCATGGGAAAAACGCGTTTTGGGACCCCCCTTTTATCTCAGCCCCCGCTTGACGAATCACCCCGAGACTTTCAGGGTAGGAGCGGAGCGTAGCGCCCCACCTATTTTGAGAAATTCGCGAGGATTCGTCGACCGGCGCCAAAGTTATTCAAAATAGAATGTTGCGGATTTCCTATGGAAAAGGGGTCCTAACTATAACTACCTACTGGCGACCGCCAGTAGGTAATATATATATATATATATATATATATATATATATATATATATATATATATATATATATATATATATATATTAACTGCTGGCGGTCGCCAGTAGGTAGTTATAGTTAGGACCTTGTTTCTATTCAAAAAGAGTTTTTTCTTTTGCCAATATCTCTATCTAATGGGGCGCTCCGGTCTGTACCTGTCTTGAAAGTTTCAGGGTGATTCGTCAAGCAGGGGATTAGAAAAAAGCGGGGGTCCCAAAACGTGTTTTCTCCATGTTAATTTCCATTGGAAACTTTTGTCGTGGCTACAGCCCGAACTGCTAAACGGAATTACACCAAATTTGGCAGAAATATTAAAGGAAAAAGAAATTTGAATATCTGGGCGGAGCCTAAACACACATCTCATCGTGAGATCCGATTGGCTGTCAGCACTTTATCCAAGAAGTGCTGGCAGCCATCTTGGGACCAATATACATGATAGCACCCCATTAAAATGCATTGTAGTAAATGGAACGTTTTGAGGGTCACCAAAAGGAGAACGTATAAAGGGTGATAACAGACTTTAGTTACTTTATCAATCATTTGTTGATGGTACCATACCAATTTTAGGACTTGTGGTGTGTTCTAAGGTGATTTTACCCTGTGAAAAAGCCTTCTGCTGGGATATCATAAATCATTTTTGAGAGAAAACTATTTTCTCACGCTTTTCCCATAGAGGTTTGGAAGGTGCTCCAGAAGCTAAATCCAGAGCATAATTTCTGTAAATTCACATTATCTTTCTCAGTCATGTGAGAATGAAGTCTGACATTCTCAGTAAAACATATACATCCAACAAGGGCAGAGACTGTCAGTTGATTCCTTTGTGTTCTACTGCAGCTTCCCAGAGTGTTCTAAAGAACAACTAGAGCGCTAACAATCTTACTTATGACAAAAGTATAGCACACCTGAACCCATCTTGATTGGAATAAACTGGTAACACTTAAAACATTTAATTTAAAAAGGAACAAAATGAGGGGGTTCATTATGCCATAGAAATTATGATTAGTGCTGCAGAAAGAAAAATTAGGCCGCATTTTATTGGATATTGACACTCCTGAGGCGGAAGCCGGGAGAGACGCTGTGTTTTAACAGAATTGTATGTTGTGTATTTTATTGAGCAAAAACCAAAGGAAATGATGGACGGAGTGTTGAACATTGCAAGCACTCACCCCCAGTCAACTGATCTGGGTTTAATCCATCACCGTTCTTTAGCCCACTCTGCCACCCCAGTTCAGACATGGCCATATGCAAATCAGTCTGACCCTGTGCCTCATGGGAACAGTCCAGCCCGAACTGCCAAGCCATGTCTTCCCTGGACCGGAAACAAGCTTCCTAGGACCGGTTTCTGGCATTTCAGCCGTCTTCAGCCAGGCTTGCTTGAATCCAGTGGCAAAGTGAGCAAGGGACTCACGTCTGAGCATACCCTGCCAACTTATGGCGAACAAAGCAAAAACCAAAGGAAATGATGGACGGAGTGTTGAACATTGCAAGCACTCACCCCCAGTCAACTGATCTGGGTTTAATCCATCACCGTTCTTTAGCCCACTCTGCCACCCCAGTTCAGACATGGCCATATGCAAATCAGTCTGACCCTGTGCCTCATGGGAACAGTCCAGCCCGAACTGCCAAGCCATGTCTTCCCTGGACCGGAAACAAGCTTCCTAGGACCGGTTTCTGGCATTTCAGCCGTCTTCAGCCAGGCTTGCTTGAATCCAGTGGCAAAGTGAGCAAGGGACTCACGTCTGAGCATACCCTGCCAACTTATGGCGAACAAAGCAAAAACCAAAGGAAATGATGGACGGAGTGTTGAACATTGCAAGCACTCACCCCCAGTCAACTGATCTGGGTTTAATCCATCACCGTTCTTTAGCCCACTCTGCCACCCCAGTTCAGACATGGCCATATGCAAATCAGTCTGACCCTGTGCCTCAGGGGAACAGTCCAGCCCGAACTGCCAAGCCATGTCTTCCCTGGACCGGAAACAAGCTTCCTAGGACCGGTTTCTGGCATTTCAGCCGTCTTCAGCCAGGCTTGCTTGAATCCAGTGGCAAAGTGAGCAAGGGACTCACGTCTGAGCATACCCTGCCAACTTATGGCGAACAAAGCAAAAACCAAAGGAAATGATGGACGGAGTGTTGAACATTGCAAGCACTCACCCCCAGTCAACTGATCTGGGTTTAATCCATCACCGTTCTTTAGCCCACTCTGCCACCCCAGTTCAGATTAAACCCAGATCAGTTGACTGGGGGTGAGTGCTTGCAATGTTCAACACTCCGTCCATCATTTCCTTTGGTTTTTGCTTTGTTCGCCATAAGTTGGCAGGGTATGCTCAGACGTGAGTCCCTTGCTCACTTTGCCACTGGATTCAAGCAAGCCTGGCTGAAGACGGCTGAAATGCCAGAAACCGGTCCTAGGAAGCTTGTTTCCGGTCCAGGGAAGACATGGCTTGGCAGTTCGGGCTGGACTGTTCCCATGAGGCACAGGGTCAGACTGATTTGCATATGGCCATGTCTGAACTGGGGTGGCAGAGTGGGCTAAAGAATGGTGATGGATTAAACCCAGATCAGTTGACTGGGGGTGAGTGCTTGCAATGTTCAACACTCCGTCCATCATTTCCTTTGGTTTTTGCTTTGTTCGCCATAAGTTGGCAGGGTATGCTCAGACGTGAGTCCCTTGCTCACTTTGCCACTGGATTCAAGCAAGCCTGGCTGAAGACGGCTGAAATGCCAGAAACCGGTCCTAGGAAGCTTGTTTCCGGTCCAGGGAAGACATGGCTTGGCAGTTCGGGCTGGACTGTTCCCATGAGGCACAGGGTCAGACTGATTTGCATATGGCCATGTCTGAACTGGGGTGGCAGAGTAGGCTAAAGAACGGTGATGGATTAAACCCAGATCAGTTGACTGGGGGTGAGTGCTTGCAAAGTTCAACACTCCGTCCATCATTTCCTTTGGTTTTTGCTTTGTTCGCCATATGACCGATAAAGATCGCTATGGCTCAGCCATGAGACTCTATCATAAAAACATCAGAGCTGCCCGTAAATCCCACATTGTCTTCCAACTGTCTGAGGCTGGCAACGACCCTAAACTACTGTACCAGGTTCTTTGCACATTTACCAAGCCCGTCGCCTGTGACAGTCCTGAAACGCTGACCCAAAAACTGTGTGAGGATACCGCTGGGTTTTTTGCCAATAAAATCGATTCCATTTATCGTAACATCTCCCAAATAAGCCCACCTATTGAGGAGATGGTCCCCTCTTTTAGCCCCCAGCCCGGAACAGTCGGTGCTGTTTCCGCTGCGCTGTCCTCTATTCCCGAGATTAGCTTGGACCAAGTCAACTCCCTGATCGGGACTATTAAATCAGGCAGCCCAGTGGACCCTGTACCTGCCCGTGTCATGCACCTCATTGGGAGTGTCCTCAGTCCTTCTATTCAGACGGTGATCAATCGCTCCCTCTCTGAGGGACTGGTCCCCCGGGAGTGGAAGGAGGCCATGGTCAAGCCTATCAGGAAAAACACCTCCATCCCCTGGTCTGATATGACTAATCTGAGGCCTATCTCCCTCTTGCCGTTCATCAGTAAATTGATGGAGAAGCATGTGAATCACCATCTTTCCAGCTTCATTGAGCAGTCCGGCTGTCTGGACCACTCTCAGTCGGGGTTCAGGCCCAGGTATAGCACCGAGACGGCTCTTCTTTCCGTCACGGATGCTATACGCTTGTCCCTGGACAGAGGGATGTCAGTGGTGTTGGTGCTGCTGGACTTGTCCGCAGCATTCGACACCATATCCCACGCAATTCTCCTTACCAGATTAAAGGAGATTGGTATTGATAGATCCGCCTTGGCGTGGTTCACCAGCTTTCTCTCTGAACGTACCCAGAAGGTGAATATGGGTTCCTTCAGCTCCCCCTCGGCCAGCATCACCAGAGGAGTCCCGCAGGGCTCCTGTCTTAGCCCTACGTTGTTTAACGTATATGTC
This sequence comes from Triturus cristatus, assembly GCF_964204655.1. Taxonomy (NCBI): domain Eukaryota; kingdom Metazoa; phylum Chordata; class Amphibia; order Caudata; family Salamandridae; genus Triturus; species Triturus cristatus. Next base: position 387,000,569 of record NC_140594.1, read on the forward strand.
TCCTCTTTGGCCAACATTGTGAGGTCTTTCGGGTTTATGCCTATCTCCTACGCTGACGATACGCAGCTACTGTTCACTTTTAAAAACTTTACCCCGGAGATAAGACAAGCTTTCTCCAACGGCATGACTGCGATCGCCAGCTGGATGGCCCAGAACTTTCTCCAGTGTAATGTGGGGAAGTCTGAGGTCATGCTATTCGGAGGGGCAAAAACCCTGTGGACCCCTGACTGGTGGCCCTCCAGTCTGGGTCAGGCCCCATCCCCTAAACAGGTGGTGAAAAATCTGGGGGTCCGTCTAGATCATGATCTCACCCTTGCTCATCATGCCAGCACCACGGCGGGTTCCTGCTTTCACATTATTAGCCTCCTTCGGAAGGTGTTCCCCCTTCTACCAGACCATACAAGAAAGACCTTGGTCCAGGCCCTCGTTTTGAGCCGCCTGGACTATTGCAATGGCCTATTCTTAGCAGCCAATGAAGGAGTGCTTAATAAACTTCAGGTGGTTCAAAACACTGCGGCCCGCCTGGTGACCAATGCCCCCCCTAGAACCCCATCCTTGCCCCTCCTCAAGGCCCTCCATTGGCTTCCCATCCGGAAACGGGTGGAATTTAAGATTTGCTGTGTGGTGCACAAGAGTCTTCACAACCTCGGTCCACACTACCTGGCCGAGAAATTTGTATACCACCGCCCTTCCCGCATTCTTAGGTCCAGCAATCAGCTATTACTTCAGGTTCCTAGACATAACAAGACCAGACAGGGAGGTCGCGCCCTCTCCATCATGGGCCCACGGCTGTGGAACAGTCTTCCTCTTTCCCTCAGAGATTGTCCTAGCCATCTAGCCTTCAGGAAACACTTAAAGACTACCCTGTTCTAGTTGGAGCGCTGCCCTACCTGTTCTTCACAGCACCGCGCGGAGATACACCTTCGGGTGTGATGCCGGCGCGCTACAAGCCCATAAATAAATAAATAAATAAATATGTTGGCAGGGTATGCTCAGACGTGAGTCCCTTGCTCACTTTGCCACTGGATTCAAGCAAGCCTGGCTGAAGACGGCTGAAATGCCAGAAACCGGTCCTAGGAAGCTTGTTTCCGGTCCAGGGAAGACATGGCTTGGCAGTTCGGGCTGGACTGTTCCCATGAGGCACAGGGTCAGACTGATTTGCATACGGCCATGTCTGAACTGGGGTGGCAGAGTGGGCTAAAGAACGGTGATGGATTAAACCCAGATCAGTTGACTGGGGGTGAGTGCTTGCAATGTTCAACACTCCGTCCATCATTTCCTTTGGTTTTTGCTTTGTTCGCCATAAGTTGGCAGGGTATGCTCAGACGTGAGTCCCTTGCTCACTTTGCCACTGGATTCAAGCAAGCCTGGCTGAAGACGGCTGAAATGCCAGAAACCGGTCCTAGGAAGCTTGTTTCCGGTCCAGGGAAGACATGGCTTGGCAGTTCGGGCTGGACTGTTCCCATGAGGCACAGGGTCAGACTGATTTGCATATGGCCATGTCTGAACTGGGGTGGCAGAGTGGGCTAAAGAACGGTGATGGATTAAACCTAGATCAGTTGACTGGGGGTGAGTGCTTGCAATGTTCAACACTCCGTCCATCATTTCCTTTGGTTTTTGCTGTGTATTTTATTGACCCTACCTGACTGTTCTCTCTGCTGGGCATTTTCCTCGGGAAACAGCACATTGAAGATTCCCGCGCAGCGGATGTAAGCGCTGCCGCGGGTTGGCAAATTAGTCGCCGCCATCACCCCCAAGCCCACAGGCCACGCCCACTGACGTGAGGCCACGCCCCTCCTCTCACCCTATAATGTGCACCTCTCAGATGCGCAGCGGGCACGCCATCAGCGCGCCGAAGGCGCGCCTAAGGCAAGCCCGTCTGCGCCCGTCCGCGACCGGCCGGGGCCAGGGGCTCAACACCATGCCCATTTTGTTTCCTACCCCCCTAAAACATTATGTGCCCATCAAGGCCCTTGGGACCTGAATCTAGTTGCGCTGGACCACATCATAGAGGTCGGGATTTTAAGTACCCATCCCCTACCCTCTCTACCACCCAACTTGCCCTCATCAACACGACCTTCCACTTGCATTAGTTCTTCCACTCTTCAAGTAAGTGACAGACCGACAATCTCTGCTTCCCTACTAAACACTCGATCGGCAGTAAAACATCATCTCGACCTGTTCACTCTCCTGGACACTCAGAAACCTAACCTACTGTTCCTCACGGAAACCTAGTTTTGCCAGGACTCCCTGCCTAACCTGCTCGCTGCTCTGCCCTCCTCTTACTATGCCCTTCGGGCCGACCGACCCCCCGGCAAAGCAGGAGGGGGAGTTGCTTTGATCATCCGCTCAGATTTACATTTTCAACTACTACCCCACCCCCCAATCCCAGAAGTAGACTACTTAGTTGCACGCTCTAACTCCTTCCAGACACCTATTACATGTGTCCTGATGTATCGACCTCCCAAAAATATGCCGCACTTTCTTTCAGCCTTCCAGGACTTGCTAGCTACATTAGCTGTCAACAACTCGGCAGTCCTGGTACTTGGTGACTTTAATTTCTGGCCATTCGACCCGGCTGAAGAAGCACCCTCCAAAGATTTCACGGAATCACTTCAAAGCTTGAATTTTATATCCCACATCCACACCCCCACCCATGTACAGGGCCATATATTGGACCAAGTCCGGTCCCTCAACATCCCTATTCATGCTCCTACTGTTACCCCTTGTTTGTGGTCTGACCACCACTTAATCACCTTCTTCTTGGACTCTAGTCTGACCACTAAACCCCCCCTGCCCAAGAACATCTGGGCTCGCAACTGGGGCAAAGTCGACATTCAACTGCTCTGTTCTTCTCTATTAGCCTCTAGCCCAGATATAGAGGACCAGGCCACACCGCTTCAGGCGGAAACCCTCAATAAATGGCTGTCTAATGCCTGCGACCAGGTGGCACCCCTAAGATGCATCAGAGTAAGACGCGCTCACGACGTCAACTAATGGTTCACCCCGGAACTTAAGGAGAAAAAATTGGCTACTCGCCGTGCAGAGCGTGCGTGGAGACGCACGTACTGCACTGCTACCAAATTATTGTACTCTTCCACCCAGGTTGAGTACAAGAAAGCCATCCTTGATGCCAAAATCTGTTATTTCTCGAATAAAATCCTCCGGGCAGAGAATCAACCCAGAGAAATTTTTGCCACAGTTTTCGAATTAGCCTCTTCAGACAGGACCACACCCAAGCCAGTACCTTCCCAGTCCCTGTGTGACTCTCGAATAACTTTTTTATTAACAAAATTGCAGATATCAAGGCCAACATTTCTCCTCCCTCCCCAGCCTTCATCAACCCTGATCACCCTCCGAACACCTCTCACCTTGACCTTATAGCCCCGCTGTCTAAAGATATCTTCCTTTCTTTACTCCTGTGCGTCAAATCTGGATCTCCTTCCGACATCTGCCCAGCTCACATCTTGCGAGACATCTTCCTTATTTGCCCTTCCCCCCCCTCACCTTTCTCAACGAGACCCTTAAGTCAGGCACTGTTCCTTCAAGCCACAAATCAGCCACCATCATTCCAATTCTGAAAAAACCAGGCGCAGTTCCAACAGCGCTAGTAAATTATCGGCCCATTTCTCTTCTCCCCTACCTGGCCAAAGTTCTCGAACGCTACGTCACTAAAATCTTTAGCTCTTTCATCGAGGACAGCGGCTACCTTTCACCATGCCAAGCAGGGTTCCGCCCCCTCCACTCCACCGAAAAAGTAGTGGTCTCTGTTTTAGACACACTCAGAGAGGGACAAGATGCTAATCTTCCACAGGTACTGGTTCTTCTCGACTTATCAGCCGCCTTCGACACGGTGGACCACACCATCCTTCTCTCCCGTGTCGAGGTGGCTGGTATTGGAGGTTCTGCCCTTACCTGGCTCAGCTCATTCTTGAGCGACCGGTCACAGGCAGTCCATCTGGCGAATTTTTCCTCCGAGGCCCACAAAGTGCGATGCGGCGTCCCTCAGGGCTCTTCTCTTTCCCCCCTTCTTTTTAATTTGTACATTTTTCCGCTTATCTCTGCTTTACAGAGGATGGAGGTCACGGTGTTTAACTACGCCGATGACCTCCAGCTCATTTTTAACCTCTCTGATTCCCCTGATTCTATCCACAACTTCCAGTCGGTGATGGTCTTTATCAGGGATTGGATGAGCTTTAACCATCTTAAGCTCAACCCTGATAAGACCGAGCTTCTACTCACTGGCGGTAAACTCAACCCTTGGTCTCCCATTTTTTGGCCCCCCTCTTTCGGTCCCCCCCCTTCTCCCTCTCCCTCTGTCAAGACACTGGGGATCACCCTCAATCAACAACTCATCCTACACTCTCAGATCAGCACGGTGGTTTCCTCTTGTTTCTTTACTTTGCGCACCATTCGAAAAATGTCATGATTTTTTTCTTTCTCAGCCCTTAAACTGATCTTGATGGCCATGGTTCTCTCCCGCCTAGATTATGGGAATGTCCTATACAACGGTGTCCCCGCGTACGCCATCCGGCGGCTCCAACTGGTGCAGAACCAAGCTGCCCGCCTAGTCTACGGCTTGCCCAATTCTCACCACACCTCTCCCCTTCTAAGATCCCTCCACTGGCTCCCTATTAGAGAAAGGGCCCTCTTTAAGATGGGATGCATTACGTTCCAGGCCCTCGCGGGAACAGCCCCATCTTTCATCATGTCTAAAATTGTACCCTATATCCCCAGCAGACAACTGCGATCTTCCTCTCAGTCCCTCCTGATGGTGCCCAGGTTCAAGAAGAGCAGAACGGGTGGCTCGAAGTTCTCCGTCCTTGCTCTGTATTTTGGGAATTCTCTACCTTTCCAAACGAGATCAACATCATCCTACCTGGAGTTCCATAGCACCCTGAAAACCTATTTGTTTGCACAAGCTTTTAAAATCTAAACTGCTCCACCCCCCCACTCAGGAATCACTCTCCTCAAAAGCACCATGAAACCGCCTGGTGTACGAGCGCTCAACAAATACTTTTAAATTCAAATTCAAATTCACATTTTGAGTGACTTCTCAAATCCTCTTCTATTTCATTAAAACATTCTGACATGCAGACTGAAACATGCACTTTCAATACCAGGAGCAGACTTCCAATGAGCAACTAGAGAGCTAACATTCTGAATTTATGGCAAATGTATGACACATCTGAATGCCTTCTTGATGGAATCAAAGTAAAAAACTGAAAAAGCATTTCTTACTGAGGAGACTGCAGTAAATGAGGAAATTAGAAAACTTCATAACAAATAAGTCTCCCAAGATGGCCACCAGAGGAAAAAAAAGCCCAAATGTAGCACAAATATCACCCAGATGTAGCCAACGTAGAGCCCAATAACAGAAGTGTTCAAAACACTTTTTATTTTTTGTTTTTTTGCAGTTTGTTATAGTGCAGACTGGTCAGGTATTGGAGCGTTGCATCTTACTTGGACCCCTTATTGCGTATTTTGCACAAAGTACTTGAGACTGAGCTTGCGAAACATTGAACTTTACTATTCTGTTAAACTGAAGTTGTTCTGAGCCGGGCTTTGTAACACCCGTTTTTACCTACTGGTTTTAATAATTCTCATTGTATTGTATTAAGAAAGAGGATTTACTGTTTTTATGTACACTTTTATGATCTATAGTTGTAAGATCAGATCAAATAAAGTTTATTGAATTGAATTGAAGTCTCCCAAGATGGCCACCAGAAGAAAAGGAGCCCAAATGTAGCACAGATATCACCCAGATGTAGCGCACGTATAGCCCGATGACAGAAGTGAGGCCATTTTTTTTTTTTGCAGTTTTATATAGTGCAGACTGGTCAGGTACTGTAGTGCTTTACATGAGCATTGGTTACATCACACAAGGACAAATTCATTTTGGTTGTAGGCATGGGGAGATTAAGTGATTTGACCAGAATCACAGAATGTCGAGCTGAAGCAGAACCTCCAACCTGGTTCCCCAGTTACAAAGTCTGCAGCTCCGTAACTAACACCACATCCTCTCCCCTAAGTGCAACATTTAATCAAGTGGTCAACTGGATAAAAAAAACATAAAGATAACAAATAATTTAAAAGAGCTTTGTCGCTATTTGAGAACTCAGAAAATAAGTCTTCATTTTCGTTTTTTAGAGCACTGACCATAATTTCGATGCAAATAAGACCCTCTCATTTCTATAATTTCTCAAGCAAATGCTTTAGGTATTACAGTTTTGATTACATCAAGATGATGTCAGGCGTGCCAAACTTTTGTAATAAATATAGAATGTTAGAATTCTAGTTGTTCATTAGGATACTGTTGAGAGGCAGAGGTCAGGGGTGCGTACTCAGAATATTGAAGGCAGGTAGGAGGGTGTAGAGGCAACAATTTGCTTAAAGGAGTGACCACTTAATGAAGATGGTGTCAAAACATCACAGAGGTATTTTAAAAGAACCCTCACACACCAACCTGGTTGGTGTCATTCTTCTTCATCGGGTTCCCAGTTGGGTAGCCGAATGCTACCCAACTGTGCTGCGACACCTGATTACAGTGGAGCGGGTTTTGGTTTGTGTATGTGTGATGAAGTGGTGTAAGTGGTGGATATTAAAAATACCTATGGGAAGCTCACTATATAATACTTTATTCCCAGTGGCCCATGGTATGCTTAAAATATATATATAGGATAATCTGAAAGAGCAATAGATTTGCGTCGAGATTATCCCTAGGTCAGGTCGACATGTTTCAGCTCAGGAGAATGATTGTTAGAGCTTTCTTCAGGACCTATTAAATAAGTGAATGAAGTGTTAAGTGTGGAAGTGAGTGGTAAAAATAAACCACGTGTGTAGCACAAATATACACAATCGCTAAGGTGTGTTTACCATGCGAAAATCAACTGACCTTAAAGTTTCAGTGATAGTAAAAATAAAAAATCCTGTAGGGAGATAAATAGACAAAACAATACAACATGTAACATGAAGAACATGATGAGTAAATTACAGTTTTTGTCCCTTTAGTTATTCTCCCTGTGGTGATATTCACAACCAGTGTCACTCAAACGTGTAACAGCATTCATGATCAAACACAACTACTGTTAAAATTATTGCATGCTGATAAAGACGGTCAGCATGCAGGTAGAGTGCGCAGGTCAAAGCAACATGCGGCATCTATAAACCACAATTGTGGTGAGAACATATATGCGCTTAGTTGTCCTACGCGTGTAAATAATAGACATGGTGGGGGATTTGACAAAAAACAATGCTAATATTCTAAGCGTGTTTAAATAATTCCCCTGACAAGAAAGGCGTGAGACTGAACGCTGTGAGCTCTGGTGATCGATCATCACAAAAATAGAAAATTACTGAATGTAATTACGTTATTCACGAGATTTCCATGTCAGTCATATACAGGGCGGGAAGAGCTCCTATTAGGTACTCTATGGGAAGGCTCCAACAATCATTCTACTGAGCTGAAACATGTCGACCTGACCTAGGGATAATCTCGACGCAAATCTATTGCTCTTTCAGATTATCCACTATATATGTTTTTATATATATTTTTTTAAGCATACCATGGGCCACTGGGAATAAAATATTATATAGTGAGCTTCCCATAGGTATTTTTAATATTCACCACTTACACCACTTCATCACACATAAACAAACCAAAACCCGCTCCACTGTAATCAGGTGTTGCAGCACAGTTGGGTAGCATTCGGCTACCCAACTGGGAACCCGATGATGAAGCATGACACCAACCAGGTTGGTGTGTGAGGGTTCTTTTAAAATACCTCTGTGATGTTTTGACACCATCTTCATTAAGTGGTCACTCCTTTAAGTGGATTGTCTCCGTTGATTTTGAGATTACTACATAGGGACAAGGACGGCCCGTGCAAAATAGTCCTACTTCTCTCGTTTGTTTTTTGAGGCAACAATTTGACCACACTGGGAAGGCAGGAAGGGCAGTGGCAGCACAACAGGCTCTGGAGCGCAGTGGAAAGGGGGCAGGGGCAATAAACCCACAATGCAGGACAGGCAAGAGAGGTTGTGGCAATATAATAGACCATTGTGGGCAGAAGGAAGAGGCAGTGGTAGTACAACCATGCATGCCAACAGACCCTATTCAGCCTGGAAACGCCCAATGTTTTTAAGCCCAAATGGGCTTTATTTTATCTGTCTCCTGTCTCCAATCTCCTCTTTTTCAATGTATGTCATTGGGGAAAATCAATTCTCCAGTTTTTTTCAAAATCTCCCTCTTACCAAGCTCAAAATGTTAGCAAGTATGGTACATTGGATCATGGAAGGCACGAGGAAGTGGGGTAGGGACATGGACTTGGATAACAGAGGACAAGAGGGACATGGACAGGTGCACCAAACTGACCTTACAGGGCAGGCATCAGGGTTTGCGGCAGCACAATATACCACACAGGGCATGCGGGACGGCAGTGCAGCACAACAATCCATGAAAAGCAATAGGGAGGGGACAGGACCATGCACATGGACAACAGAGAATAGCGGGGAAAGAGGCAATGGCAGCAAGCTGACCATAATGGACAGACAGGAGTGAAAACTGTAGCATAACAGACCATAAAGGGCAGGTGGGAGGGATCAGGGGCATTACAATGGAACAGACAAGCCAGGAGGGAGGGAATAAGGGTCTGCACATGGAAAACAGAGGGCAGGGGGCAAGGGGGCAGGGCAGGAGCAGCAAGCTGACCATGAAGGTCAGGAAGGATGGGCACTAGAAGCACAACACACCATGGAGGGCAGCAGTGAGACTCTAATGGCGTGCACACAGACCATGGAGGGACAGTGAGAGGGGGTCAGGGACAACTAGCTTACCACACAGGGAAGGAGGGAGGGGCCATGGCAGCACAGAAGACCATGCATGGCAAGCAGGAGAGTTAGTGGCAGCACAATGGCTATGATAGGCAAGAAGGAAAGGGCAGAGGCATGCACAAAGGACCATGGAGGATAGAAGGGAGGGGTAGGAGCTGGGCACAGACAAGAGAGTTCAGGGGAAGGGGCCTCACAACAGACCACGCGGGGCAAGCAGAAGGAGTAGTTGCAGCACAACAGACCAGGGAGGGCAGAAGGGTGTGGCAGTAAAATGCACCATGGAGGACAGGAGGAAGGGGCTAGGGGCATGGAACATGGACAGGCAGGGTGGAGGTGGCAGGGATAGGATACAGTCATCTGACAATGCTATGCAGGTGGGAGGGGAGTTGCGGCTCAACAGAACACTCAGAGTGGATAGGAGGGGCAGGTCCATGGAACATGGTGGGCAAAAAGGATGGAGCAGGGGCATGCACACAGATATCGGAGGGCAGGGGGAAGGAGAGAAGGGGCAGCAAGCTAAGAACAGAGGCTAAGCAGGAGGTCAATGATAGGGCATAGAATTGAGCAATGAAGGGCAGGAGGAGTGTACTGGGACATCATGCTGAATGGAGGGTAGTGGCAGCACATCAGACCATGCATGGCAGGAGGGAGGAGGCTAGTTCATGGATTCAGACAACAGAGGGTAGGGAGGAAGTGGTTGGGGCATGAAGCTAACTGTTCAGAGAAGGCGGGAAGGCCAGTGGCAGAACAACAGCCACACAGGGCTGCAATGAGGGAGCAGGGGCATGGACTTGGACAATGGATGGCAAGGAGGAGGGGAGGCAGTAGCAGCAAGCTTGGGTGGGGGCAGCACAATGCCAGGTCAGGCCCTGCTTCCAACCCCCCACCATCCATTGTGATAGGCATCTTACTTAACGTTAAAAAAACCTAGAAATTCACTGAAAAAAACAAAGATTACAAAGACGTTATAGTTAAACTCAGATTTCACTCGTACAAAATCAGTGAAATTCAGCAGTTATAGTTACCTGAGATAACTATAACTTACGCCCCCGCAATGCACTGCTTATGACCTCAGACATTACATCATTCATGACACGGTCAGTGACATCACTCATGACATCACTCATGCCATCTCGAATGAGCTGTGAATAGAATGGAACTATAATCGCTAGAACTTTATTTAGGGATAGTGTTTGTATATTATCACCCCTTTATTTTATTTTCTTTCGTGTAAGAACCATTATAATATGCAACGTGCCCGGATGAATATGGCCGATAGCCTTTCACTTTAAAGTAATGTGTAGTCCATTGTTTATGTTGATGTTTGCAATCGAAAGTATGTTTATTATGAACAAGTGACGTTGACGAACATACAGGGACAGCGGTCATGGGGCAAGATATGCTGAAACGACAATGTGTGCATATTAACACTTGTTTTGTTTTCTTTAGTGTATGAATTCCTGAATTTTCGCATTGTGACCAGGTCAATATGACCAAAAGCTTTTTGGATTAATGTAATATGTAGTCCTTTGTTAATGTTGGCAACTGGAGGCATTTGTACATTTCAATAAGGAAGCTACAATGAAGTCTTGTATCGTTGTCAAGGTTCGGACGAGCCGAAACGCGTGGATTGCGTCCTTTGCAGATTAAATACTTCCAAACTACAACCTGAGTGCTGATCCTTCCTTGTAAGAGTGAGAGGAGATTGAATACATACACATAACATTCACTGAAAAAACACAGGTTTCAGGGACATCATAGATAGAAATTAGCATTTAAAAAACCTTAGATATTCACTGAAAAAAACACAGGTTTCAGGGACTTTATAGTTAGTCTAACATTTCACTCGTACAAAACCAGAGAAATTCAGCCGTAATAGTTAGCTGAGCTAACTATAACTCACACCCCCGCAATGCACTGCTGATGACGTCACATATTACATCACTCATGACATGGTCAGTGACATCACTGATGACATCTCAAATGACATCACTGATGACATCATCCAGTGACTGTGAGTGTTGCTAAAAAGTTTAAGAATGTGATATATATGGGGGAGGAGCCTAGCGCGCAACCAAGATGGCCGCGTAGGTGCGAGGCTCCCGAGGACCACCACGACCTCCTGAATTAATCCTGGCTATATCCTGTCCTTGTTGAGGGGACTGCATCGGTGAACCCGAGCTGAGGCGCCATCCGTTTTTCCTTTTCGAATCGGACCCCGGACACCGGTGGGAGCACCGATTGAAGGTTGCGGCCTTCTCCGCGCTGGCCCCCCGGATTGGAGTAGTGGGGCGATCCGGGGACAAAGCGAACAACAGCGGCGGGCAGGGCTGGGCGACTCGCGTACCCCGTGCTTTCACTTTCGCTTTTGCGCTCTCCTTGCCCTCAAGCGAGGTAGGGTTGCGGAGCGGGGTGCGGTGGTGTGGCCTTGTCCAGGTACCCGGCTGACCCGCCGGCCGTGAGTCGTCCTGCGGCCCAGTGGTCGCCCTCCCCCCCCCCCGGAACCCGTGAACTGGTTTATCGGCCCTTTCGAGGAGATTGGCGTGACGGTGGGAGAGCAGGCATGTCCACCAAACAAGATGGCGACCGGGCGAAGGTGAAGACGACCCGCCGCGGCCCGGCGCCTCAATCCAACAGTATGGACCGCTACACCCTCCAGAAGGGATCTCCGGAGACATCGCGCACATCCCCGGCGGGCCCGACGGAGACATCTGCTCAACCGGTGGATCTGACCCTCCGGGACGTCATGGGCGCCATCGCAGAGATGAAGGCCTCAGTGGACCAGCGCTTCGACACCCTAGCGCAAAAGATAGACTCGGTCCTGGTGGATGTTAGCCTTGTGAGGGCTGACTTGTCCAAAACCAACGACCGGGTCGATTCCCTGGCCCACACCACAACGAGCCTCACGACGGACGTGGTGGCCCTCCAAAAGGAGGTGCGCCGGCTTGGCCAGGCGAGCGCCCTGATGGACCGGCGACTGGAGGATTCCGAGGGTCGGGCCCGGAGGAATAACGTTCGCATTGTGGGAGTGCCGGAGGGACGAGAGGCGGAGGCGGCAGATCTTTTTGTGGAAGAATTGATCCTTACCCATCTCCAGCCCCGGGGGCTGAGTAAGCTTTTTGCTGTGGAACTTGCTCACCGGGTCCCTGGGGGCAGACCTAAGGCCGGTGCCCCGCCGCGGCCTCTCATTGCCCGGATTTTTAATTTCCGGGACAGAGACGCTATCCTGCAGACCTCCAGGCAACAGGGACCGGTCAAGCTTGATAACATGGATGTGCATTTCTACCCAGACTTTACTCCGGCGGTCCAAAAACTGAGACTGAGTTTTCTTGGAGTTAAACGTCGCCTACGGGACCTGAACCTTAAGTACTCAATGCTTTTTCCAGCTAAGCTAAGGGTGGAGGTGGATGGGCGCACGCACTTTTTTGACCGACCCGAGGCGGCTGGGGACTGGTTGGACACTCTGCCTGGAGATCGGGGCCGGGGGGGTGGGGGGGGTGCGGTTGGCGGGGAGGGCCCGCCGGATCAGAACTGAGGGGTGAAGAATAGGCCTTGCTCTGGACAACATTCCTTTACCATTTTCTGATCGTTTATGTTCCCCTCCGATGGAGGTCGGGTGGGGTCTGTTGGGGGCTTCCCTCCTCCTCTGGGGGACTAGTTAGTTTTTCATCTATGGGGCGACAGGCACACTGCACTTTGGGGGGGCTGTCTGGGCTCATGCAGGGGTGCAGGGAGGGGGGAGTTCTGTTGGGATGGGGGGGTGGGGGGGGTGTGTTGTTTGTTTGCACCGCAAGGCAAGCCCTTTACTGTATTGTTGCTCTCGAGATGCTCTGTGGGGGACGACTGATTGCTTCTACGTATGATGGGGGGTAGGGATTTGACTGTGTTGTCATGGAATGTTAACGGCCTGGGGGACAGGATTAAGCGTGGTGTGGTCCTGCAGTACCTGAAACGTATCTCACCAGATGTTATCTTCCTGCAGGAGACGCACCTTATAGGTAACTCCTTTCATGCCATGAATCGGCGAGGCTATCGTTTGGTGGCCCACTCGGGCTTCACCTCGGGCTCGCGGGGGGTGGGTATCATGATTAAGAACTCGCTCCCGTTGGAGATTGATGAGGTGCGCCATGATGAGAGGGGACGCTACACTGTTCTGGTGGGTAGAATGGAGGGTAGAGTGTTTGTTTTTATATCAGTGTACGTTCCGCCTGGGTTACAATCTACTACATTTGCGGATTTGGGGCGCCTCCTCCTGGACCTCCCGGGTGGCCTGCTGGTGGTTGGGGGGGACTTTAATGCGGTAGTTTCTGGGTCTATGGATCGCCATCCCCCTAGGGACCTCCCCCGGGCACAGGCCTGGCTGTCCGGCCTTTTAGATACTCTGGGCCTGGTGGATTGCTGGCGACTAAAGCATCCCGCACAGCGGCAATACACCTTCCACTCGGGTGCCCATGGTAGCCTCTCGCGGCTTGATTACATCCTTGTCCCGGCGGCCTATGCTGGGAGGGTGGGAGAGGTGTGCCATCTGGCACGGGGCATTTCAGATCACTCCCCAGTACTGTTACATTTCGATGTCTTCCCTAGGGGGGAGGGCAGGGTGGCTCCAATCAATGCTTGGTACTTGCGTGACCCCACTATTCGTGCCGACTTGATCAAATCCTTACAGCGATACTTTGATGAGAATGTGGTGTCTGTCCCTTCGGCCGTCTCCCTGTGGGAGGCTTTTAAGGTAGTTCTCAGAGGGGAGGCCCTCTCCTTTATCTCCCATGCCCGGAGGCGCGAGCGGGAGGAGGTAACCCGGGTGGAGGCCGAGATTGTGGAACTGGAGGGTGACCTGGGGAGCGGGGTAACAGACGCCAAGTTGCATGTTCTGCACCTCAAGCAGGCGGCCTATAGGGCCCTCGTCACGGAGGCGGCCAGGGGCCTCAGTAGAGAGCAACAGGGGCGACTGTATGATGTGGGTGATAAGGCTGGTAAATTGATTGCGTGGTTGGACAAGAGGGAGAGAGCGAGTCGTGTGGTTCCTTTGATTGAGGGGATGGATGGTGTGCCTGTCACCGAGCCGGAAGCCATTGTCTCCTGCTTCGCGGATTACTTCCGCGAGGTGTACTCCCCGGTTTCTCCCTGCTCGGAGGAAGATTCCCATGCCCTGCTTCGGGACATCGCGCTGCCCTCCCTTACGGTGGAGGACAGGGATTTGCTGGACGCTCCTCCCACCTCGGACGAAATTGCCCTGGCTATTCGCTCGGTCGCATCCGGCAAGGCCATGGGCCCCAATGGTATCCCCATCGAGCTTTACAAGCTGCGACCGGATGTACTGGCGCCCCACCTGCGCGCCATGTTCCTGGCGGCCCACTCGCAGGGTTCCCTCCCGCCGGACCAGCGTCTGGCCACAATCGTGGTGATCCACAAGGAGGGGAGACCCCGTGAGCGGGTTACATCCTATAGGCCTATCTCGCTCTTGAACGCGGAGCCCAAAATCCTCGCCAAGGTACTGGCCAACCGGCTGGTTGGCGTGGTGGGCGATTTGGTCCACCAAGACCAATCTGGCTTTATACCCCATCGCAACACGGCTCTTAATCTGCGACGCTTGCATGGGGTGCTCGCGCGTGTCCCGTTTGTGCGGGAGCCGGCCATCTTGGCGTCCTTAGATGCCACCATGGCGTTTGACACGCTTGAATGGCCATACATCTGGGCGATGCTGGCGAAATTTGGATTTGGACCGGGATTCATTAGCTGGGTCAAATTGTTGTATTCGGGCCCATTGGCGCAGGTGGTGGTGAATGGGCGAGTCTCGGCCCCCTTCGCGCTGGGGCGGGGCACGCGTCAGGGTTGCCCCTTGTCACCGCTCCTGTTTGCATTGGCCTTGGAGCCCTTGGCGGAGTGGCTGCGGTGGCACCCCTCCATCCGTGGTCTCCGCTGGACCCCCGAGCATGAGGACCGTGTGTCCCTCTACGCCGATGATATCCTTTTGTATCTCGCCTCCCCCCGTAACTCGTTGATTGTCCTGGTTGATGTTTTGCGCTCCTTCGGTCGTAACTCAGGCCTTGTCATCAACTGGGCGAAATCCTGCGTGTATGTGCTCTCCGGGGAGGCTCCGGCCCTACCACGGGACTGCCCGATCCAGATTGCCTCCCAGGGGTTCCGGTACCTGGGTATATATATTACTCTTGACCCGGAGGCCCGCTACGAGCGGAACTTACTACCCCCCCTCCAACGCTTGCGGGAGGACGTTGCGCGCTGGCGGCGTCTTCCGCTTTCGCCGCTTGGCCGAGCGGCCTTGTTTAAGATGATGTCCTTGCCGCGCTTTCTGTATGCGCTTCAGAACACTATGGACTTGGTTCCGGCGCGCTACTTCCGTGAGGTGGAGAGCCTGCAGCGGCGCCTGTTCTGGGACGGGAGGCCGCGTATTGCTCTGGCTAAATTGACGCTTCCGTGGTACGATGGGGGGGTTGCCCTCCCGGACATTAAACGGTATTACTGGGCCTCCCAGCTAGCTGCGATTAATCATGGCCTTTACGGGCCCGCCCTGAACCCGGCATTTGAAATGGACAAGATGCTCCTGCCCGGTGGCGATTACAATCGAGCGCTCTACTCTGGCGCGCCCGACTCCCGTCTGACGGGACCGACGCGTGTCATGGTGCGTGTATGGCACGCGGCTAATGCAGCTATGGGGTGGACGGACCGTTTGACCCGGGCGTCACCGCTATATGCGTCTGAGAGGTTGGGCTCCCTGTGGACATCGAAGGGCTTCGAGAAGTGGGACACGATCGGAATCAGCACAGTGGGAGATCTCTGGACGAGGGGGGGATTCAAAACTTTCGAGACGCTGCAGACGGAGTTTCAGCTGCAAGGCAGTGAGTACTTTCGGTACTTACAAGTCTGCCACGCGCTGGGCTCCGTCTTCCCGGATGTCGCGTCCATTCCGGAGTCTTCCCCCCTGGAGGACAGAGTGCTGGATGGCCATGTCCCAGACAGCACGATCTCCCTTATATATAAAAAACTGATCAACGACAGATCGTGCCTGCTGACTAGTCTCCGCGAGGCCTGGGTTGCCGACGGGCTGGAACTGGACGACGAGGACTGGATTTCCGCGGTGGCCTCTCCGAAGGAGGTGGCCATCCCGGCTCGCCTTCGCTTCGTCCAGCTTAAGATCCTCCACCGGGTTTACGTGACGGGGCCAAGGCTTCTACGTATGGGCTTTGTTGGTGACGGATTGTGTAAGCGTGGCTGTGGTGCCTTGGCAACTTTCATGCATATTCTGTGGGAATGCCCACAGGTGGAGCGATTCTGGCGTGGTGTGCATGAGGTCCTGCGTGTGGTGACGCGTGTTGCGCTGTTGCCTGAAGCGAGGAGATGCTTGCTGAATGTGTGGGAACCAAATGACTATTCGGTCCCGCAGACGCGGTGGGTGACTCTGGGATACATGATAGCTAAGCGCGACATTGCTCAATTGTGGGGATCCCGGTGGCCCCCAGCGGTGTTGGCCTGGAAAGAACATATGGATTGGTGTATGTTTCGTGAAAAGGTAGTGTATGTGGCGAGGGGTAAGCCTGGGGCGTGGGTGAAAATCTGGGGCCCCTGGAACGCCTATCGCGGGGGTATTTGTGAGCTGCCACTGCTACCGGCCGCCTCACCAGCTCCGTCCCCCTAGCCGACCCCCTCCCCCAGCCGCGGGCATGTGGCTCCCCTGTCCCTGATTTATTCCCATTCCCCTCTTCAGAGTTTGGCTGCTGGTTGGGATCCCCCACTTAAGGAGCACGTGCCGTCACTTTGGATGGCGGGTTGCCTTGCGGGTGTGGTTTTTTGTGTTGTTCTGTTTTGAAAAAAGGAAACCGTATTGTGGGCTTGGAGTTATGTGGCCTGCGCTATTGATATCTCCTGCTTTACCGATCTGCGCCGCCAAGAGACTCTTACTGTAGGTATGTCATATGCTTCTTCCACTCTAGCGGCCGGCCGGATGGTTGTAGGCCCATACTTGTAACCCTTTTTAACATGTAATAAACGGTTTAAAAAAAAAAAAAAAAAAAAAAAAAAAGAATGTGATATATATATATTTGATGATTCAGTCATTGTGTGACTGACTGTATAAGTGAGCGATTATACGTGTCTGGGTGAAAGTATGGGTGAGTGTCTAATCAGTGTGAATGTCTGTATCAGTCTGTCAGTTGGTGTGTAAGTAGCTGCATGGGTTGGTGAATAGGTACATGAGTGTCTATACGGGTTATTGATTGGTTGTCTGAATACCTGTATGGGTGCCTGAGTGTCTGTGTGTTGTGTGACTACCTGCATGGATGTGTGTGTGGGTAATTCACTGGGTGTATGGGTTCATGAGTACATCTGCGAGGGGTTGTATGGGCGAGTGTGTGGACATGTGGCTGTGTTGGTGAGTGAATGGATGTCTCAGTGGTAAATGTGTGAATAACTGCATTTGTGAATGGCAGTAAATGTAAGTGTTGGAGTATATAAGTGACTGTATGTGAGAGTGAGTGATTGTGAAAGTAGATGTATGGAAGAGTGTGTGCTTGTGTCAGATATTGTATAAGAGAATAAGTATGTGTTAGTATCTGTATGAATAAGTGAGGTGGTGTGTGTATAACTGTATAGGTGAGTAAATGGCATTATGATTGACTCTTTGGGTGACTGACTAGGTGTGTGAGTAACTCTATGGATGAGTGGTGGTGTGTCTGTATGGGTGTATGAGTGCATATAATAGGGGTATGTATTGGTGAGTGACTGCATTTATAAGTGACTGTATGGGTGAGTGAGTGGATGTGTGTGTAGACCTAGGAATCAGTGAGTGGTTGTGTACTAACTGGTATTGGTGTGTCTATGGTTTCGAGAATGGTGGTCTGTATTTTAGAGTGGGTGTATGAAAGGTTATATTAGGGTGTGAGTAGGTATATCAGAGATTAAGTAGATGATGTCATCAGTGATGTCATTTGGGATGTCATCAGTGAGGTCACTGGCCATGTAATGAGTGATGTACTATGTGACGTCATCAGCAGTGCATTACGGGGGCGTGAGTTATAGTATAATGGATGAATTTCTCTTGCTTTGTACAAGAAAAATGTCAGACTAGCTATAACGTCTCTGAAACCTGTGTTTTTTTCGCCAGTCGGTAGTTATAGTTAGGAACTAGTTTCCATAGGAAAAGCATTTTTTGACTTGGCTATAACTTTGGCGTCGTTTCACCAATCTGCATGAAATTTAGCAAAAAATGTGGCAAGGTGGGTACTATTGAAATGCAAAGTTTGCAGGTGATCCATGCAGTGGAGACTGAGAATTTGGGGCGCAAAATAAGGGTGCGTTTATATTGTTAATTTCCATAGGAAAGTTTAGCCACCTCTACAGCCCGAACCGCTGAATGGACTTACACCAAATTTGGCAGGGAGGTAGATGTCGTTTCAAGGAAGTGCCTTTTGCTTATTTAGTGTAAATCCGTTCCGTAGTTTTTGAGAAATGTAAGTTTTAAATGATAGTGATATCTCTGGCCGCGGATATTTCACTGTGGTTTTGCGATAAATTGCAAGTGCATGAGGTAAAGGGAATGCTCTGATTGACTGGACGCAACCTGAACAGAAAGTTGCGCCGGCCATTTTGTTGCTCAGGAATGTTTCCCGAAGCAGAACATTTGTGTGATAGGCCACATTTTGAGTCAGGGTGGAGATAATCTGACCCCATGGTTGAGAAATGGCAGTGGTAGTGACACAAGTTATGTGTCCAAAATGGATTTTTTTTAATAGCGCTGGAAATTTGCGATGACGCCGAGACTACCAGCGCGATCCCCTGTGTATCATCGCGGGGCATCACAATTACTGACATCATCAAGAAGATTGGTGGAAATATTTAAAAAAATCAGAGAAACATTAATACACATTGTATTATACTGAGATTCTGTTAAATGTTTTTATAGAGTTATTTATATAGTAAGTTACCTACTGTGATGGTTAGAATTAATTATATGGTTATAATTTTTTCATGTGGTCCGCTTTTGCAACATGTCCGGGGGGATCGCGATTACCGAAGTCATTGCGATGTCCGGCTTCATAGCGAAAACGGAAAATAGGATTTAGAGATGGTTGTTCTAGAAATACACTAGAAAAACATGAGTTTGAAGTGTACAGTAATAAACCCCTAGTGTGTAAAATACTGTAATATGTGTGGATATATATGTTTTAGACTTTATGGAAAAGGCACGATCGTCGCGGTTAACAATGTCATCGCAATGTCCCGAAGAACCGCGGAAACGGTAAATAGGTCTGAAAGATGGTTTTTAAAGAAACTTAGTACAAAAATATGAGTTTAAACTTGCTGTGAAAGAAGTATGTATATAGTAATATGTGTAGTGCAATGTTCAGAATGGATTTTTTTACATATTACTTTTGGATGTGTTGGTGGCCATTGAATGTCTGCTTTTGTTTTCCGTTCTTGTGACGTATTCGCGGAGATCATGACATCGCCGTCGTGAAGATCCCCAAAAACTGACAAAAAGGATCTTTTTAAAGTTAAAAATAACAATGTTTCAGGTGGCTCTGAAACGAGCCTTTGTGCTGCTTGTGTGTATATGGCTGCTACACATAAGACCGGATGCAGAGTTTCAGGCTACTTAGAAACACCCTGTTGCCTTCCTCTGTAAAGTGCACTCCATCATTTGTATAAATTCCATGTATGTCAAAACGCAGATTGTTGTTATAGATACATCCCATGTGATGGTCTCTGAGGAATGCAGAAACAGTTTTATTAACATGTTTCCTGGCGTTGTCAATCTATGGTAAGAACTGATTTGACCACTTCCATTTCTGTCTTTGCTATATATTAGAGTGCACCAAGACACTGTGAGGGAAAAGCGTCATCAGTTCTGCAAAGGTTTTTTCATTAGGATTTCCATCCCTACCCCGGTCAATGTGCCTAGGAACTTGGGAGCAGTTAATATATATATATATATATATATATATATATATATATATATATATATATATATATATATATATATAATATATATATATAATATATATATATATTACCTACTGGCGGTCGCCAGTAGGTAGTTATAGTTAGGACCCTGTTTCCATAGGAAAACCGCAACATTCTATTTGGAATAACTTTGGCGCCGGTCGACGAATCCTCGCGAAATTTTCAAAACTAATGGGGCGCTATGCTCCGCTCCTACCCTGAAAGTCTCGGGGGGATTCGTCAAGCGGGGGCTGAGATAAAAGGGGGGTCCCAAAACGCGTTTTTCCCATGCATTTTTCCATAGGACCTTTAGACACAGCTACAGCCCGAACGGCTGAACAGAGTTCCTTGAAATTTGGCAGAGAGGTAGTCTACAGGTCAAGGAAGTGCCTTTTGTAGGTTTGGTGTAAATCTGTTCAGTAGATTCTGAGAAAATAGCCTTTAAATCAATATATATATCTGAGCCAGCTTACGGTGCGCTTACGGTGCGCTTACCGTACGCGCACGCCGCCGTGCGCGAGCGCGATTCTGATTGGCTGTTAGATCTTAGTAAACATGCGAATCGGTCGAAACCAGGAAGCGGCGGCCGCCATTTTCTCTCTCGCAGTCTGAGAGGGGGTTAAAAAACAAAGGCCAAAAACATGTAAAGGGGCTGTTTAGACAGCTCCTAAGCACCAAGCCATGTTGAGGGAGTCCTCAAAGATCCCCCAAAGTCAAAAACGGAATTTTAATTTTTTCGATAATTTCGCCGATTACGCTTACCGTACGCGTACGGTAAAAATTAATAAAAAAAATATATATATCCATACTCTCCCCACCCCATGTGCAAATGGTGCCCGAAGGGTACCATTTGTGCATGGCATAAAAAATATGAGAAAAATTAAAATATTACCTTTCACAACGAAGCGCATCATATGTCCTCCATGTGCGCACGGTGCGCGAAGCGCATCGTGCGTACATGGCCCATCTAGCGTAACGTGGGCACGCGGTGCACGTAGCGCACCGCGTGCCCACCGTGCGTGCACGGCACTAACTGCGTAAAGTGGGCGCGCGGTGCGCAAAGCGCACCGCGTGCTCACTGTGCGCGCACGGTGCGCGCACGGAACGAACTGCGTTAAGTGGGCGCGCACGCCACGAATGGCGTAAAGTAACTTAGCATTTAAAAAACCGTACAAATTCACTGAAAAAAACATAGGTTTCACACACGTTATAGTTAGGAATTAGCATTTAAAAAACCTTGCAAATTCAGTGAAAAAACCATAGGTTTCACACATGTTATAGTTAGCTGGAAAATTTACTGATAAAAAACCAATGAAATTCCCCCGTTATAGTTAGTGCAGGCAACTATAACTCACGCGATCGCAATCTTCTGCTGATGCTAATACTGTATTTAGACACTTATTTGCCCATGTCTTCTTCCATTAAATTTTAGCTATACATATATTACAAATATTTTTTTTTCATAAAGACACATATGTCATCAGCAGAGGATTGCGGTCGCGTGAGTTATACTTGCCTGCACTAACTATAACGGGGGAATTTCATTGGTTTTTTATCAGTAAATTTTCCAGCTAACTATAACATGTGTGAAACCTATGGTTTTTTCACAGAATTTGCAAGGTTTTTTAAATGCTAATTCCTAACTATAACGTGTGTGAAACCTATGGTTTTTTCAGTGAATATATATATATATATATATATATATATATATATATATATATATATATATATATATATATATATATATATATATATATATATATATATATATATATCCAAAGAACTCTGCCTTGAGTATCCAACTTGTTCGGAAAGACGAAAACGGACCCAGTCTTATGTGCAAACAATGTTCTTTATTCCATAGGAATCCCACACACCGCCATGACGCGTTTCGGCCTCAGGAAGGCCTTGATCAAATATTTTTATTTCTTTATTTATTTTTTTAAATGGATGATGTTAGCATGTAAGAGAATAAAATTAGGTAGTGTGTTGGATGCCTAAGCAAGAAGTTTTATTATTGGCTGTTGTTTAAGAAAAGAAATGTAATACAGAATTGGATATGCTTTTAAATTTGTGGAATACACCTGCTGTATCTTATTTGGAAGTAGCATGTTCCTTCTAGAATGTGCTGTGAACTTGAGACCTACTGGTTCCATTGGGTTGCTAGGTACACTGAGTTAAGAGTGTATTAGGGGGAGAGGGTGTTAAAGAGACAGAACATTTGTTTTAAAGTTGAGGAGAGTGATGACACAATGTAAGTAATGGCAAGTTTTAATTTCAACTCAACTCAGGACTATGTAATAAACTGTTGTGTAGTATTTAAATTAAAAAAAAATTAAGTTAGATATAGGTTTGAACTCCCGTTTTTTTTATTGCGATTATTCCGCAATGATCACAAAAACATTGCGAAAACACGCCAACAGGAACCTCGTTTTGAAAGAGGGAAAGGGTTAACAATGCTAACCATTCACAACTGAAGATGCAATATTCTTAAATGAAAGACATGATTTCATTTGCTGCCTTTCTCATGATGAGAGTGGAATGTTGAAGAGGTTGCCATTTAAGAGTTGCTTTGTATGAGAGTGGTATACCATTCTTGTGATTTGCTTTTACAAATCTTAACAGTGTCAAATCTATCCAGAAATAGCTTAACAACATTATAATCTACAAACTCAATTCACTGGTATGTATGTAACTTTGTAATTGTTTTAAAAATGTACATTAGAAATGAAGATGTATATGGGAGTTTGATTAAAAGGAGTATCACAGTGATGTGAAAACGTATGTGAGATGGACTGTATCTATTAGAGGGTATGTGTTTAAGAGGTTAGTGGTGAATGTTTTGAGAAGTAACAGAAAACTGAATGAGTGCCTCTTTATTACATTGTGTATTTTATTGAAAAATAACAGAATAGTCGAGTGGAAAGTTGCAATGAGGAACTAAGAATTGTTTAAATGTCTAAACAGCATGTGCAGAATAGATACATCTGTTATTTGCATTGTGGGAGTTGTAGTACTTTTAGTAACATTATTAAACAAGAATAGTGTAGTGAGAAATAAAAGATGGAGACATGTTGTCCACATGTATATGAATTAGAAAGAAGTAATACTTGTTAGGTATGTAATGGGATGTGTTTATCAATGTGGTTTTTGACTTCTATGACTGCTTTGTATGTGCATAGATGGTGAGATTACGTTTTTGTGCTTGCACATAGCTATATATACAGTGGGACTTTTGAGTTTACTTAATGCAGAGAGGTAAATATTTTTAGAAAGATGGCTTGAAGATGTACATCTATTAAGAAATTGCATATAGGTTTACATGGTAATCTATGTTCAGTAGGGCTGATGAAAATTTCTTGTAGATGGTGAGGGTAGTGTTTTTCTTCAAACATAGTTTGCTTAAAATTGAGAAGGTTTAATAGTGCAGAATGCCTCAAGAGTTCTTGTGCTAGCCTCATTTATAGTGTACGTTTTGTTGAGCTATGCTGAATATATGTTTTAGAAGCAGAAGAAGTATTTGAGAAATGATGTAGGTATGCCATTCTAAAAGGTTTTGTGCTTTTCAAAATGTCAAAATGTTTTCTGTTTTAGAAACTTACTGATGCATGTGCATGCTCAGTAACAAAGCAATGTATGTTTCTAGAGAGCCATGTATACAATTATATATCAATGGTGATACCTAGATTTCACTCACAAATAGCTCAGAAGAAAAGCATATATACAGTAAAACAGGCAGTTTGATACTGACATAAGAAGATAACCAATGAGTCAGACATATAGTGACAAGTGTTATGTATCTAACAGCAATTAAGGTACTTTCACAGTCAGTCAGGCAGTATGCAGATACTCATGCAATCACCCAGCCACTACTCAGGAAGTCATCAATTCAGTGATTCACTATCCATGGAGTTATTCAATCACTCAGACACCAGACATGTACTCTTGCAATCAGGCAGGCAGAAATTATGTAGTCCTTGAACTATGCAGTCACTGCCCATACATTCCTCTAATCGCCTAGGTACTAACAATTGACTTATTCATTTAACAAGTTTGTAACTATGCAATCATAACATTTGTGCAGAATCTATGCAGCCATCTAAACACCCAATTACCATTGTAGTAAACCTATTACCCATCTAGTACATATGCAGTCATTTACTTACTGAGGCAATAGACTTACACTAATACAGCAGTACCCTTGCAGTACACTGACTTTCATCCAATCTCTGAAGCTTTAACAATGGAATCATGCAGTCACTCAGACACTAGTAATGCACTCATCTAATTATCCAGGCACTATTGATGTACTTATTCAATTCTCCATGCACTACCCATGTAGTTATCTAAGCATACAGACACTACCTGTTCACTCAACCAAAAATAAATAGGCAGAATCCAATGGCTGAAACACTATTCATCCACTCGTCCAATAGGTTAGGTGCTCTGCATGGGCTTAAGCAATCATGTATGCACTATCCATGCACTTCATAAATCACCTATATACTATGTATGCACTCTTGCAATCATTCATGCACTAGAATTGCACTCATTCAATCATCCCAGCAGTATCTATGCATGTATTGAATTATTGAAACATTAATCATGCGCTTGTCTAATCATTCAGGCTCCACTCATGCACTCATTCAAACACACATATACTAGTGGTATCACTCATGCAAACACACAGGCAGTAAGTATGCAGATATGGAATGACCCATGGAGTTATGACATAGCCAGGGAATCATCTAGGCACTACTTATATCCTCAGGGAATCACCTAGGCACTACCTACTCACTCATTCAATCATCCAGGGAGTATTGATGTATTCAACCAAAAACCCATGTATTTACAAGCTTTACTGAGGAATATGTAGTCTTTAGACAATATGGGTGATAGGTTTACTACAATGGTACTCTCTACGTAATTAGATGAGAGCATGAGTAGAGCCTGAGTGTTTCACCAGTGCATGTGTGTGCCTCAGTATTTCAACTACTGCATGGGTTGTAAGTGGGTGTTTAGATGGCTGCATAGGTTCTGCACAAATGTTATAATGATTGCATAGTTATATCCTTGTAAATTTAGTGACACATTTAAAAAAGTGTAAAAGAAGGAGAGACGCAGTGACATTGAAAGAACGAGTTGACAGAGTAGTTGCTAAGGCCTTTGCTTTGAAGAGGAAGCTTTTCATTTTGATGCTAAATAGAATGAAGACTCTTGACAAAATAGTGTTGTGCATGAGGAGACAAAAAGAGAAGAAAAGATTTGTGAATGGAAGTAACTGTTCTACAGTTTTTAGTGGAGAATGGATACATAATTCTTCTACAGAGGCTTTCTTTAGTGAAGAAATGTATCTCCAGGATAACAGATTAGTTCATGCTATTGATTAAAGAAGACAATGCCATGAAATGAAGTATGGTAGTCCTATAACAAAAGAGATTATGGTACCTAGAAATGTAGAAGAAGTTATTGCAAGAGAAGTACAAGGAAGGCATAGTCAGGGTACTGTATACAAATGGAATTGTAGTAGTGTTTCTAGTATTAGGCAGCAATCCCTTGATGTATTAAGAAACATTCTACGTATCTTTACAAGGCGAAGTTTAAAACACAAAATAAGTTATCCCACTCAACAATGCGAACATTAGGTACGACGCTGTATAATGTGAAAACTCCTGCTTTATGTTTAGGAGAAATTAATAGAGCACTTTTGCATGGTAGTGTGGTAAACGTAGAAAAGGTTTGTGGTGATGTGCAGTTTTGTTTCTTTGGTCCTGAGCAGGATTCTAGGGAAAATGAAGAGTTGTTAAGAGGAGGAGTTGCAGAACAAGATACAGATATTACAGTTGATAGTTTTAAAGAAGAGATTGCAAAATTTAACATAGTGTTGTCTAAAGAAACAGAGTATCTTTGCAAATGTTGTTGATGCACTTACTAGAAGATTTAAACACAGACTATTGACTTATATTTAAAAAGCGAAAAAGTAAATAATGATAACTGCAAACGTTACCTGTATGTTTATTTGTAGAGGGACAGTTTAACTTGTCTATACGGCAAGTTATATGTAAGTAGTGTTACAATAAATTAGAAGATAATAAAATTAACAACGCATAGATATTAGATACCCATTTTATAAGATAATAAAATGCTTGCTAATGTAGAAAAACTATGAAGGTCCAAAATAAACAAAATCAACATTTATTATTCTTTGCAGCATTGCGAAGGGCCGTTATGGACTGCTCTCCAGCACTCACTACAACTCCACAATCCATGCAGTATGATGCCATAGGGGAAAACTGTGGAGCCAAATCTTGAAGTTGAGATTGGACATTTGAATGGACTATCTGCTTTGGGGTTGTTGTGCTGCTATTGAAGTCGAGGGTTCTTCAGCTTTGCGTTGACTTCTTGCTGCTCACTATGAATTTGTCTTATGAAATGTGCAAAAAATATAAAAGGGGGAAAAAATGACCATGTATGATTTTTCGCACTATTGTAAATAGCTGTAATGCACTGCTCACCAGCTCTTATAACAACACTACACTCCATGCAATACGTGGCCATTCTTGAAAAACTCTGGAGCCATATCTGTTGTTGTAGTCTGTACCTCTGAAGGAACTTTCTGGCCAGGAATTGTTGCTACTGCCACTGATGTAGATGGTCCTCCAGCTTCCTTCTGCTCCATCGGTAGTTGGAAACGTTTTATATAATAAGTTTTAAGATGATATAACATGAACATCGCACCACATGAGTCCAAAAAGTCTTCAGCCAAAATCTACCACCTACTCCCAATAAACCTCTGGAACAGAAGATTCAAGAAGAAGGAGTGGGTGTATACTTCCTATTCATTTCACTGAACAGTATATTATCCTATGATATTCCTTTCCTTCATGGTCATGTGATGTATTCAGATTGTGCATTGCACTAGTTTGGCAACAGTTTTTAATTCCCCATGAGTTTGGGTAACAAAAGGTAGTTTGATGGGTGTTTGGTAGTTGTGTTCTATTTGTGAGTTCAGATATTGAGTTATATTTTGAAACTGTTCTCTTTTTATAAATGTGTTGTTAAAATAAAGTTAAACCAATATGTTACTAAACAGTTAGACTCAAACTTTGTGTAAAATGTCTATATAACAGTTTTTTACTTTGTCATTTGTATTCGTGACTACTGATGTCATTGCGACCTTCGGTGTTGTGCGAAGATGGAAAATGCATTTCTGATTTAGTTATTTCGACAAATAAATACAAAGGGGGACGTTAAATTAGTATCTTACTAAATAGCTACACTGACACCTTATGTAAAATATGTATATATATTTGTTTTACACTTTGTTAAAAAAAACAATATTCACAGGCTGTCCTTGGCAATGGCACTCATAGAATCATACAGACACTACCTGTGCAATCATCAAGGACCTCCTTTCTCCACCACTCTGCAAACATGCCTCCTGGCATAGTACTAGTTGGAGGATGAAGTCCCCTTGGCTATTGAGGGTATTTGGAGGGCAACTATCCCTCCTGTTATCGCCAGCAAGTCCCACACAGCCAGTTTGCTAAGTGGTCTTTGGAGGCCATGCCCCCTTTCTGCACCACTCTGCAAACACATCTCCTGGCACACTACTGGTTGGGGAATAAAGTTTTCTTGGATGCTTGGGGATCAAGAAGCCCTCCTGGTACTTTCTGTAAATCCTACACAGCGTGATTTTTGAGAGCTGGTCAGAGGTCCTGCCCCCTTTCCACACCATTCTGCAAACACCATTGCTACTTAAAAAACCACGAAAATTCACAGAAAAGAACAAAGGTTAGAGGCATGTTATAGTTAAAAATTAGCATTTAAAAAACCTTCAAAATTCACTGAAAAAACAAAGGTAACAGGGACATTATAGTTAGGAAATAGAGCAAAAAATACCTTAGAAATACACACAAAAAACAAGGTTACAGGGATGTTATAGTTAGGATGATATTTCACTTGTACAAAACCAGAGAAATTCATCACTTATAGTTAGCTGAGCTAACTATAACTCGCGCCCCAGCAATGCACTGCTTATGAGCTCACATATAACATCACTCATAACATGGTCAGTAACATCACTCATGACATCACTGATGACATCTCAAATGACATCACTGATGACATCATCCAGTGACTATGGGCCTCATGTAGGTAGCATACCAGTTACCACTTCTAAAATACCGAACGATACCGAATCGGTATTTTAGAAGTGGTAACTGGTATGTAGGTAATGAGTCGGTATTTTTTACCGAATCGTTACTAGTCGGTAATTACCGAATCGGTATTTACCGATTCGGTAATGAGGCATACCTTCCCATTGAGGGGAAGGTATGCCTCATTACCGAATCGGTAAATACCGATTCGGTAATGGGGGGAACACATACAAGGGTGGCAGGGTGTCACATTGACACCCTGTTGCACCCCTGATTCGGCCATGTGTGCACATGTGGCACACATACATGCCCTAAGGGCATGTATGTATGCCACATTGCACACTGCTACGCGCGTAAAAATGCATTTACACATACATTCATTATTTACCAACTATAAGTTGGTGGTAAATACCGACTCTTAAACACACACACACACTCCCCCTACATCTTGATTTTGCTTTCGGAATTTACCGAATCGGTAAAATTACCGATTCGGAAAAGTTACCGATTCAGTAACATTACCGATTCGGTATTTTTACCGAATCGGTAATTTTACCGATTCGGTAAATTCCGAAAGCAAAATTTGTACCCCTACATACCAATGGCCAAAATACCGGTCGGTAACGGTATAATTACCGAAAATCGGCCGTTACCGACCGGTATTTGGCTACCTACATGAGGCCCTATGTGTTTTAAAAAAAAATGTTTATGAGTGTTAAATATATATACCAAGGTGCATTGATGAATCAGTAGGTGTATGAGTGCCTGTATCGATGATTCAGTAGGTGTGTGACTTCCAGTAAATGGTCAGTGTCTCAGTGAATGTATGGGTCACTGACTAGTTTGTCTGAATGTGTGTATCAGTCTGTCAGTTGGTGTCGAAGTGGCTGTATGGGTTGGTGAGTGTGTGGCTGTATGGGTGATTGATCGGTTGTCTGAGTACCTGTATGGGTGTATAAGAGTCTGTGTGGGTGGGTGAGAGTGTATGCGACTGCCTGCATTTATGAGTGAGTGTGTGAGTCAGTGGGTGTATGGGTTAGTGCATCTTTGGCTGTGTCGGTGAGTGAATGGATATGTCAGTGGTATAAGGGTGAGTCGGTGGATATGTGAAAGGTAGTACAGATGAGTGATGGAATATATCAGTGACTGTATGTGTAAGTGAGAGATATTGATAGTGGCTGTATGGGTTAGTGAGTGCTTGTGGGAGGGACTGTATGGGTGAGTGATTATATGTTAGTATCTGTGTGGGTGAGTGATTATATGTTAGTATCCATATGAATAAGTGAGCTGTGTTTCTAAAGGCATTTTGGATTAAGCGTGCTAAATCCCTACAGTCTGCTATCGAACTTTGATAAGAACTACTTGATGTTTGTGAGGTTTTGTGGTGAGATATTTTGATGCTGTAGATTTTATTTGTGATCTTCTTTCTTTTATAATTTTAGACAGGGGTTTGTGTCAGGAATTTTTGTGGTTTTTATACTGTGCTTTTTTTTACTGATACATTTTTTCTACTTATATTTGCACTTCTATGTATATGTGTATTATGACTGTCTTGTTTGTCAATACTTTTATGTTCCGCATAGATCGAAATAAAGTGAGTATGTGTATAACTTTACAGGTGAGTAAATGGCTGTCTGATTGATTCTATAGGTGAGTGAGTAGGTGTATGAGTAGCTCTGTGAGTGACTGACAGTGTGTGAGTGGCTGTATGAGTGGATATATCAGTGGCTGTATTAGTGAGTGAGTTGGTGTACGAATGGCTGCATGGGTGACTTAGAGGATGTGTGTGTACACCAATGAATCAGTGAGTGGGTATGTAAGCACTGGTATGGGCGTGTCAATGGTTTCGAGAATGGTAGTGCGGAAGTTGCAGTGGGTGTATAAAAGGTTACATGGGGCGCGGGGGGCTGCGTCAGAGATTATGTGGATGATGTCATCTGTGATGTCATGAGTGATGTCATTTCACATGTCATCAGTGATGTCACTGACCACGTCATTAGTGATGTTATATATGAGGTCATAAGCTGTGCATTGGAGGCGCGAGTTATAGTTAGCTCAGCTAACTATAACTGCTGAATTTCTCTGGTTTTGTATGAGTGAAATGTCAGTCTAACTATAACATCCCTGTAACCTTTGTTTTTTTAGGGAATTTCTAAGGTTTTTTAAAATTCTATTTCCTAACTATAACGTCCCTGTAACCTTTGTTTTTTTAGTAACGAAAAAAAAAATATATATATTTTTTTTTTCTGTGAAAAAAACGAAGGTTACAGGGACGTTATAGATTGGCTCAGATTTCAATTGTACAAAACCATAGAAATTCATCAGGTACAGTTACCTGAGCTAACTAAATATTACGCCCCCACAATGCACCGCTTATGAGCTCACATATTTCATCACTCAGGACATGGTCATTGACATCACTGATGACATAATCCAGTGATTGTGAATGTTTCATAAAAGTGTATGAGTGTTAAACATACAACCTAAGGTACCACAGAAGTTCAATTAGTGTACTTTCTGTACTACTAATGAGTGATTATATTTTTTAACATATATTATGTAAGTGTGTGTTGCAGTGTGTGAGTGTGTGTCTGAGCTCTATGGGTGTATGCGTGGGTATGTGAATAGCTGTGTGGGTGACTTAGTGGCTGAATTGGTGAATGACTTGGACAACAGGAGAAATGTTAAATGGGCAGATATAGCAGCTTACTCTGCTGTACAAACACTAATATATGAGATATTTGTGGGAAATGTGTCTTCAAAAGCAAGTACAGAAATGCTTAAGTCAGAAATTGTCACTGTGTATTGCCAAATAATGATACAATTGAGGCCCCTCTTTGAAAAAGTTGGTAAATGGGTAGCCTTTCTCATCAAAACTCACCCAGCTGGTTCAGTAAAGAATTTCATCTCGCAAAAAGCTGTCTATTAGAGGCTATAAGGAAGGGTAGTCAGACTGAATTAATTTCCGCTAGGAAGAGTTATAAAAACATCTTGACTAAAACTAAAAGGAGCTGGGAGGCAGAACAATGGACAGAACTCACTAATACACTCAAGAATAAGATGGAAGCTAGTGGCAACTGGCACCCAGGAAATTGACAATCGATAGTAGTGTAGCCAGATAAGCGGGTTGCTCATTTTAGGATACTATTTAGTGAACGGGGTCAAGAAAAGAACCAAGATAAAAACGATGGGGAGGACATTTTATTGGAGCAAGTAAACTTAGTAACTATTTAAGGGGGAGGGAACACCGCAAAGAGGGAGTCCTCATACTTTACTCTGATTGAAACAGAGAAGGCACTAAAACAAAATGAAGAAAGTAAAGGCCCCTGGGTTAGATGGTATTCCGGCAGATTTATTCCTGTCACATCCTGAAGTGTGGTCCCTTATCTCAATCTTCTGAAATAATATTCCATCTACCTGGCTTGGTACTGCCATAATCCCAATCTTTAAAAAAGGAAATGGAGGCTTACCCTCCAACTACAGAGCCATAAGATTACTGGATAACCACCAAGCAATATTCTGCAGGCAAGTCCTGGCAAGGCTACACATGTGGGTCTTGGATAAACACATCTTGGAGGACACGCAGGCAGGCTTTAGGAAAAAGGTCAGCACCCTCCACCAGGTCTTCTGCTTCATGGTACTGTGCTTAAAAAAGTATGTCACCTTGAAGAGGGATCACTTATATGTTGGATTTATTGACCCGAGGTTGGCATTCGACCTGGTTCCAAGAGTTAACTTATGGAAGGTACAGAAGGCATATGGGATACCTGGAGATCTCCTTTGGATCTTAAAAATCCTTCATACTAATACTATTGCAAGAGTGAGGTGGAACATGGGTGCTGATCTAACTGATAGGATCCCCATCAAGCAGGGAGTAAAGCAGGGGACTTGCCCCGACTCTTTTTAGTCTTTATGTTAATGGGGCAGTCAAATGGCTATCTGAATGTACGCATGACGCACCCAAGTTGGCAGGAGCACCAGTCCCGATCTTAATGTTCGCAGACGAAACTCCGCTTATTTCTAGAACTCCCATGGGCCTTCAGTAGGAAATTGGACTTGTTTGTTGCCTTCTTCAAAAAGAAGGACCTTGAAATAAATCCATCAAAAAACAAATTTATCAAGATGGCCGCGTAGGTGCGAAGCTCCCGAGGACCTCCGCGACCTCCTGAATTAATCCTGATTATATCCTGTCTTTGACGAGGGGACTGTGTCTGTGTACCCGAGCTGAGGCGGCACCCGTTTTCCGTTTTCGAATCGGACCCCGGACACTGGTGGGAGCACCGATCGAAGATTGCGGCCTTCTCCGCGCCGGCCCCCCGGATTGGAGTTGCGGGGCGATCCGGGGACAAAGCGAACAACAACGGCGGGCAGGGCTGGGCGACTCGCGTACCCCG
This sequence comes from Triturus cristatus, assembly GCF_964204655.1. Classification (NCBI taxonomy): domain Eukaryota; kingdom Metazoa; phylum Chordata; class Amphibia; order Caudata; family Salamandridae; genus Triturus; species Triturus cristatus. The sequence goes on from NC_140594.1 coordinate 387,032,910, forward strand.
TGCTTTCACTTTCGCTTTTGCGCCCTCCTTGCCCTCAAGCGAGGTAGGGTTGCGGAGCGGGGTGCGGTGGTGTGGCCTTGCCCCTGTGCCCGGCTGACCCGCCGGCTGTGAGTTGTCCTGCGGTGCAGTGGTCAACCCCCCCCCCGGAACCTGTGAACTGGTTTATCGGCCCTTTCGAGGAGATTGGCACGACTTCGGGAGTGCGACATGTCCACAAAGCAAGATGGCGACCGGGCCAAGGTGAAATCGACCCGCCGCGGCCCGGCACCTCAGTCAAACAGTATGGACCGCTACACCCTCCAGAAGGGATCCCCAGAGGCACAGCGTACATCCCCCGCGGGCCCGGCTGAGGCGTCTGCTCAACCCGCGGATCTGACCCTCCGGGACGTCATGGGCGCCATTGCCGAAATGAAGGCCTCGGTGGACCAGCGCTTTGATACTCTGGCGCAGAAGATAGACTCGGCCCTGGTGGAGGTGGGCCTGGTGAGAGCCGACTTGTCTAAAACAAATGACCGGGTCGATTCCCTGGCCCACACCACCTTAAGTCTCACTACAGACGTGGCGGCCCTTCAAAAGGAGGTGCACCGGCTTGGCCAGGCGAGCGCCATGATGGACCGTCGATTGGAGGACGCCGAGGGTCGGGCCCGGAGGAACAACGTTCGTATTGTCGGGGTGCCGGAGGGACGGGAGGAGGAGGCGGCAGATTTGTTTGTGGAAGACCTGATCCTCGCCCATCTCCAGCCCCGGGGGCTGAGTAAACTTTTTGCGGTGGAACGTGCTCACAGGGTCCCCGGAGGAAGACCTAAGGTCGGAGCTCCGCCGCGGCCTCTCATTGCCCGGATTTTTAACTTTCGGGACAGAGACGCTATCTTGCAGACTTCCAGGCTACAGGGACCGGTCAAGCTTGATAATATGGACGTGAATTTTTACCCTGACTTTACTCCGACGGTCCAAAAGCAGAGACTGAGTTTTCTCGGAGTTAAACGTCGCCTACGGGACATGAACCTTAAGTACTCAATGCTTTTTCCAGCTAAGCTGAGGGTAGAGGTGGATGGTCGCACGCATTTTTTTGACCGTCCCGAGGCGGCTGGGGACTGGTTGGATACTCTGCCTGGGGATCGGGGCCGGGGGGGTGGGGGGGGTGCGGTTGGCGGGGAGGGCGCACCGGATCAGAACTGAGGGGTGAAAAGTAGGCCTTGCTCTGGACAACATTTTGGTTACCATTCACTGATCGTGTATGTTCCCCTCCTATGGAGGTCGTACGGGGTCCGTTGGGGGCTTTCCCTCCTCCTCTGGGGGACTAGTTAGTTTTTCATCTATGGGGCGACAGGCACACTGCACTTTGGGGGGGCTGTCTGGGCTCATGCAGGGGTGCAGGGAGGGGGGAGTTCTGTTGGGACGGGTGGGTGGGGGTGGAGTGTTGTTTGTTTGCACCGCAAGGCGAACCCTTTACTGTATTGTTGTTTTTGAGATGCTCTTTGGGGGACGATTGATGGCTTCCATGTATGATGGGGGGTAGGGACCTGACTGTGTTATCATGGAACGTTAACGGACTGGGGGATAGGATTAAGCGTGGTGTGGTCCTGCAGTATCTGAAACGAATTTCACCAGATGTGATCTTCCTGCAGGAGACACACCTTATAGGTAATTCCTTTCATGCCATGAATCGGAGAGGCTATCGCTTGGTGGCCCATTCGGGCTTCACCTCGGGCTCGCGGGGGGTGGGCATCATGATTAAGAACTCGCTCCCATTGGAGATTGATGAGGTGCGCCATGATGAGAGGGGACGTTACACTGTCTTGGTGGGTAGAATGGAGGGCAGAGTGGTCGTTTTTGTATCAGTGTACGTTCCGCCGGGGTTGCAATCTACCACGTTTGCGGACCTGGGGCGCCTCCTCCTTGACCTCCCGGATGGGCTTCTGGTAGTTGGGGGGGACTTCAATGCGGTGGCTTCAGGGTCTATGGATCGTCATCCCCCCAGGGACCTCCCCCGGGCACAGGCGTGGCTGTCCGGCCTCTTAGATACACTAGGATTGGTGGATTGCTGGCGACTAAAGCATCCCGCTCAGCTGCAATACACCTTCCACTCGGGCGCCCATGGTAGCCTCTCGCGGCTTGATTATATCCTTGTTCCGGCGGCCTCTGCTGGGAGGGTGGGAGAGGTGCGCCATTTGGCGCGGGGTATTTCAGATCACTCCCCACTACTGCTGCATCTGGATGTCTTCCCGAGGGGGGAGGGCAGGGTGGCCCCGATTAATGCCTGGTACCTGCGCGACCCCACTATTCGAGCCGAATTGATCAAATCCTTGCAGCGGTACTTTGAGGAGAATGTGGGGTCTGTCCCTTCTGCCATCTCCCTTTGGGAGGCTTTTAAGGTAGTTCTTAGGGGGGAGGCCCTCTCCTTTATCTCCCATGCCCGGAGGCGCGAGCGGGAGGAGGTAACCCGGGTGGAGGCCGAAATTACTGAACTAGAGGGTGACCTGGGGAGCGGGGTGACGGATGCCACATTGCATGTTCTACACCTCAAGCAGGCGGCCTATAGGGCCCTCGTCACGGAGGCGGCCAGGGGCCTCAGTAGAGAGCAACAGGGGCGACTGTATGATGTGGGTGATAAGGCTGGTAAATTGATAGCGTGGTTGGATAAAAAGGAGAGAGCGAGTCGTGTGGTTCCGTTGATCGAGAGGATGGATGGTGTATGTGTCACCGAGCCGGACGCCATTGTCTCCTGCTTCGCGGATTATTTCCGCGAGGTATATTCCCCGGTTTCTCCCTGCTCGGAGGAGGATTCCCATGCCCTGCTTCGGGACATCGCGCTGCCCTCCCTTTCGGTGGAGGACAGGGATTCGCTGGACGCTCCTCCCACCTCGGACGAAATTGCCCTTGCTATCCGCTCGGTCGCATCTGGCAAGGCCATGGGCCCCAATGGCATTCCTATCGAGCTGTACAAGCTGCGACCGGATGTGCTGGCGCCCCACCTGCGCGCGATGTTCCTGGCGGCCTGCTCGCGGGGTTCCCTTCCGCCGGACCAGCGTCTGGCCACGATCGTGGTGATCCACAAGGAGGGGAGGCCCCGTGAGCGGGTCACATCCTATAGGCCTATCTCGCTCTTGAATGCGGAGCCCAAAATCCTCGCCAAGGTGCTGGCCAACCGGCTGGTCGGCGTGGTGGGCGACTTGGTCCACCAAGACCAGTCCGGCTTCATACCCCATCGTAACACGGCCCTTAATCTGCGACGCTTGCACGGGGTGCTCGCGCGTGTTCCGTTCGTGCGGGAACCGGCCATCTTGGCGTCCTTGGATGCCACCATGGCGTTTGATACGCTTGAGTGGCCATACATTTGGGCGACGCTGGCGAAGTTTGGCTTCGGACCGGGCTTCATCAGCTGGGTCAAATTGTTGTATTCCGGCCCATTGGCGCAGGTGGTGGTGAATGGACGAGTTTCGGCCCCATTCGCACTGGGACGGGGTACGCGACAGGGCTGCCCCCTGTCGCCTCTCCTGTTTGCACTGGCCCTGGAGCCCCTGGCGGAGTGGCTGCGGTGGCACCCTTCCATCCGTGGTCTCCGTTGGACCCCCGAGCATGAGGACCGTGTGTCCCTCTACGCTGATGATATCCTTCTATATCTTGCCTCCCCGCGTAAATCACTGATCGTCCTAGTTGATGTTTTGCGCTCATTCGGTCGCAACTCAGGCCTCGTCATCAACTGGGCGAAATCCTGTGTATATGTGCTTGCCGGGGAGGCTCCGGTCCTACCACGGGACTGTCCGATCCAGATCGCCTCCCAGGGGTTTCGGTACCTGGGTATATATATTACTCTGGACCCGGAGGCCCGCTACGAGCGGAATTTGCTGCCCCCCCTCCAGCGCTTGAAGGAGGACGTGGTGCGTTGGCGGCGTCTGCCGCTTTCGCCGCTTGGCCGAGCGGCCTTGTTTAAAATGATGTCGTTGCCGCGCTTTCTGTACGCTCTCCAGAACACTATGGATTTGGTTCCGGCGCGCTACTTCCGAGAGGTGGAGAGTTTGCAGCGTCGCCTGTTCTGGGACGGGAGGCCACGTATCGCCTTGGCTAAATTGACGCTCCCGTGGTACGATGGGGGGGTTGCCCTCCCGGATATTAAACGGTATTACTGGGCCTCCCAGCTAGCTGCGATTAATCATGGCCTTTACGGGCCCGCCCTGAACCCGGCATTTGAAATGGACAAGATGCTCCTGCCCGGTGGCGACTACAATCGGGCGCTTTACTCTGGCGCCGGACCCTCGCCTGACGGGACCGACGCATGTCATGGTGCGTGTGTGGCACGCGGCTAACGCAGCTATGGGGTGGAAGGACCGTTTGACCCGGGCGTCACCGCTATATGCATCGGCGAGGTTGGGCTCCTTGTGGACCTCGAAGGGCTTCGAGAAATGGGACACGATCGGCATCAGCACAGCGGGAGATCTCTGGACGAGGGGGGGATTCAAAACTTTTGAGATGCTGCAGACGGAGTTTCAGTTGCAAGGCAGTGAGTACTTCCGGTACTTACAAGTCCGCCACGCGCTGGGCTCCGTCTTCCCGGATGTCGCGTCCATTCCGGAGTCTTCCCCCCTGGAGGACAGAGTGCTGGATGGCCATGTCCCAGACAGCACGATCTCCCTCATATACAAAAAACTGATTAACGACCGATCGGGCCTGCTGACTGGCCTCCGCGAGGCCTGGGTTGCCGATGGGCTGGAGTTGGACGACGAGGACTGGATGTCCGCGGTGGCTTCTCCGAAGGAGGTGGCCATCCCGGCTCGCCTTCGCTTCGTCCAGCTTAAGATCCTCCACCGGGTTTATGTGACGGGGCCAAGGCTACTACGTATGGGCTTAGCTGAGGATGGACTGTGTAAGCGTGGCTGTGGTGCTTTGGCAACTTTCTTGCATATTCTCTGGGAATGCCCAAAGGTGGAGCGATTCTGGCGTGGTGTGCATGAGGTCCTGCGAGTGGTTACGCGTGTCGTGCTGTTGCCTGAAGCGAGGAGATGCTTGCTGAATGTGTGGGAGCCAACTGACTACTCGGTTCCGCAGACGCGGTGGGTGACTCTGGGATACATGATCGCTAAGCGTGACATTGCTCAATTGTGGGGATCCCAGAGGCCTCCGGCGGTGTCGGCCTGGAAAGAACACATGGATTGGTGTATGTTTCGTGAAAAGGTGGTGTATGTTGCGAGGGGTAAGCCTGGGGCGTGGGTGAAAATCTGGGGCCCCTGGAACGCCTATCGCGGGGGTATTTGCGAGCCGCCGCTGCTGCCGGCTGCTTCACCAGCTCCGTCCCCCTAGCCGACCCCCTCCCCCAGCCATGGGCACGTGGTTCCCCAGTCCCTGATCTGTTCTCATTCCCCTCTTCAGAGTTTGGCGATTGGTTGGGGTCCCCCACTTAAGGAGCGCGTGCTGTCACTTGGGATTGCGGGTTGCCTTGCGGGTGTGGTTGTTTTTGTGTTGTTGTGTTTTGACAAAAGGAAACCGTATTGTTGGTTCGGAGTTATGTGGCCTGCACTACTGATATCTCCTGATTTACTCTTCTCGCACCGCCAAGAGATTTTTCTGTATGTATGTCATATGCTACTGCTACTCTAGCGGCCGGCCAGAAGGTTGTAGGCCCATACTTGTAACTATTTGAGATTGTAATAAACGGTTTCAAAAAAAAAAAAAAAAAAAAAATTTATGTGGATAAACACACACAAATCCGTCAGAGAAAGGATGGAGATTGAAGGAGATTGAAGGCTCACTGATAGAAAATGTCAAACACTTTGACTACTTAGGAATAAGACTGTCAGAAACTATGACCTGGGGTCACCAAATCGAGAAGAGGAAAACAGCTCTCAATCAGAGAGCACTCCAGTTTGGGCGGAAACACAAGGCTATAGCAGGGGTTCAGTATCACCGGCCAAGCAGATATATAGACCCACAGCGATGACCGCCGCCATCCATGGGGCAGAGGTATGATTCCTGATTCAACTGCTCTCACAACTGTAGAGAACAAATTTATTAGGGGTCTGCTAAATTTACCATTGAGCACACGCCTTGTTCCCCTGAGGCTTGATACAGCTCTAAACCCTATCCACATGGTGTCTCTTTGAAAGCTGCTGCTGTACTGGGTGTGGATATGGTCAACCCTAGATTTGACTCCCTGTAGGGACTCCTTGGTAGATCTAATCTCCTGTGATAAACAAATCCGTACCCCATGCTTACCAAGTGTTAAGAAACAGTGTGAACTGTTGAAAATGGGAGAACTATGGAATTCACCGGCAGAAGTTGCAAAGAGCCTCAACCAGAAACTGAAAAAAGCATACTGGGAAAAGGCTATGCTTCGGATTTGGTCCTACCATATAGATGGGAGCCTGGCTGGGCAGTTTTAGAATTACAAATTCATCTAAGCTTGAGGCTTACATGGATAGAAGAACAAGTTACTTACCTTTGGTAATGATGTAACTGTAAGAGACACTAGTAGTTATAGATTCCTTACCTTAGAATTAACCCCAGGCCTCAGACTGGATCCGAAGAAAATTTTCTTAGCAGTACCTCTGTGCGTCGGTAGGTGCGTCGGTCGACTCTGCATTTGTCGTCGTGGTCGCTGGGATGACGTTGCAGTGTCTACTTAGACGCAGCCCCTAGGGAGTCCCTATTCCTAGAAGTCTGTACGCAGAACGGGGAGGATGGGTGGGGTGGTAAGAAATATATAACTACTAATGTCTCTTACAAATACATTGTTACCAAAGGTAAGTAAGTTGTTTATATGAAAGAGACCGTAGTTATAGATTCCTTACCTGAGAATAGATACCCCTCAATGCCAAACCTGGAGGAGGGTCTGCAAAGTAGGTTCACACCAGGAAGTCCTGGGGAAAAGAACGGCCAAAAAAGCGGTCTCTCCGGGCTTGGCTGTCCAGACAGTAATGCTTGGTGAACGTGTGCAAGGATGCCCATGTGGCTGCCTGACAGATGTCAAGTAAGGGAACTCTGCACCCCAAAGCAGTAGTGGCAGCCGTCGCCCTGGTAGAGTGGGCATGCAGTCCCACTGGAGGTTCCTTTTTAGCCAAAGAATAACAGATCTTGATACATACGACAAGCCATCAAGACATGGTACGTTTGTGCACTGCCCGTCCTTTCTTAGTGCCCCCATAACCCACGAAGAGTTGATCGTCCACCCGGTAGAATTTGTACAGTCAAGGTAGAAAGACAGTGTATGCTTTGGGTCCAGACGGTGGAGTCTCTCCTCTTTGGAAGGGTGCGGATAAGGAAGAAGGTGGGCAATATGATGGTCTGACCTATGTGGAAGGAAGTGACCACTTTGGGAAGAAAAGAGGGCCTAGTACAGAGGACTACTTTGTCCAGATGGACAGCAAGAAAGGGAGGTTTAGAAGATAAAGCTTGAAGCTTACTCACCCTGTGAGCAGAGGTGATGGCAAGCAAGAAAGCAGTCTTCAGAATGAGGAGACGAAGAGGACAATTATGCAATGGCTTAAAGGGAGCACACATAAGATTAGTGAGCTGTTGCAGGGATTCTGCTCATGCACAGAACTATGCGCAGGAAACCAGGACCTCAGTGAATTGCGGTGTACTAAAAACTCACCTCAGTGCCCAGAACCCCTATCCGACTAGCATCAGTGTCTCATTCGCTCTTCGTATCATCTTGAAGCTACCAATGATTAGACAACCCAGAAAATGCGACTTAGAGTACTCTCAGGAATGGTGAGAATTAGAAATACCTGTTCGTTATTATTCTCATATCAGTCCACAACAAGAGTATTCAGAGACACAGTAAAGTTTAAAATGTTTATTTTATAAACTACGTGTCCTAAGATGCAGTACTTTGGCTAACATAAGCAGACAAATGATTAAAAATAAAACCATCAGCATTGTTACAATACTATAGAAAATGAAGGGAGAAATCATATTACAAATGATAGTGGAATACAACCACACTCCCTTCGCTAGTAAGCTAGTATTATTATACTAATAGAAGGTCTCTAGGTTTGAATGGGGAACCCCATACCGTAAATAACAGCTTAGGTGAATCACATCACAGGATCAGCTTTGCTCTGAGTCTGGAAAAAGTCTTCTCCAGAATGTGTATCTTATGCATGAAAACTGCAATATTAAAGGCACTCGAGTTTCAAATATTTGCAGCTGTGTGCGTGTTATGGCTAGAGCGTGGTCCGATCAACCTGAATTCAAAAGCATACATTGTTTGTTGGCCCTGACTGTTTCTGCACGCAATGTTCAGACCAAGGTCGCGGTGCACGTCTAGGGATGTGAACAACCGATCGTTCTCATGTGAAGAAAAGGCAAGCAAGCAGTTTTCATATAATAACATCTATCTACAGTGTCGTGTGCAAAAGCAGCAAAAGTGGCAAGATGGCGTTTTAATGTCTAAGACGCTTATGCTAACATAGTAATGTGTGTACCTCTAGTTCTGCCTCCACTACACCCTCCCTTGATCGGACCACAAACAAATAGGGACACAAATTAGGAACGCAGAGTTCAAGTCCAACAGAGACAGAACCAAGTGTATGTATTGGTCATCCATATGATTGGTAGTGAAAGTTCGAAAAACCCGCTTGAAAAAGAAAGTCAGAGACAGAGTCAATCCATCAACGTGTAAGCACAATAAGTAGCAACAGCCTCCAAAAGGAAATCATTATAATGTTCTGTAAAAGATTCCGCCATCCAGTCCAGCAAAGTAAAGGAACATACATGTTCTTCGATAACTGGAGCCTCTAGTACAATCAGAGGACAACTTGCGTGTTCTTCCAGATAACTTCCCGCCAAGAAGTTATATGCTGCCGTATAGATATCCCAATTCCCTAGGATTTCATGTGCCGCGCCACAGGCCATAATCCCGATACCAGAACAGTCCAACTCATGAGCCACTAAGGGACTCATGAGTTGGACTGTTCTGGTATCTTCACACAATGTGCAGACCAAGGTCGCGGTGCACGTCTAGGGATGTGAACAACAGATCATTCTCATGTGAAGAAAAGGCAAGCAAGCAGTTTTCATATAATAACATCTATCTACTGTGTCGTGTGCAAAAGCAGCAAAAGTGGCAAGATGGCGTTTTAATGTCTAAGACGCTTATGCTAACATAGCAATGTGTGTACGTCTAGTTCCGCCTCCACTACAGAGCACAAGGTTCAAGTCCCACTGGGACATTCAAAAAGGAGAAGGAGGAAAGAGATGAATAATGCCCTTCAGGAATCTGTTAACAATCGGGGTCTTGAAAAGAAAAGACTGACCAGGAAGGCGAAGAAAGGCCGAAATGGCCAAAAGATAGCCCTTAAGAGTGCCCAGAGCAGAGCCCTGCTGGGCCAAGGAAAGAATGAAGAGGAGAACCTCCGAAAGAGAGGGAGAAAGATGATCCACAGCCGTTGCTGTGCACCATGCCACAAATTTGTTCCCTCTACAGGCGTATACCCTTTTGGTGGAGGGACGCCTGGCTGCCAAAATGACGTTACAGATTTCAGGAGAAAGGTCGAAAGCTGTCAAGTGTCGCCGTTCAATATGCACGCAAAGAGGCATAGGTTGGACAGGTTCGGGTGGAGGACCGTCCCCTGCTGCTGTGAAAGCAGATCCTCCTGAAGAGGCATCTGATCAGAGGATCGATGGCCATGCTCAAGAGCTCGGAGTACCAGACTCGTCATGCCCAGTCCGGAGCCACAAGAATGACTTGGGTCCGGTAGCTTGATCTTTTTCAGCACTCTGGGTAGAAGTGGTACAGGCGGAAAGGCATACAGGAGGCCTCAATTCCACTCGCGACGAAAGGAGTTGCCTAGCAAGTGCGGCCTTGGAAATTCCAACGCGCAGAACTTCTGACATTGTGCATTCTCTTCGGTGGCAATTAGATCTAACCAAGGCTCTCGCACTGCTGAAAGAGACCGTGCACCACCTCTGAGTGAAGATACCATTTGTGATCCATCATGCACCGACGGCTGAGTTCATCCGCCCTGGCGTTCAGGTGCTGAACCACCTGGTGTTGAACCACCAGGGACATGCCCTGATGTTCCAGCCATGTCCAAAGGCAAAGATCCTCTTGACATAGGGTCCACGACCCCATTCTGCCCTGTTTGTTGCAGTACCACATAGCAGTAGTGTTGTCCGTGAACACCTGCACTACTCTTCTTTTGACAGGGGCAAGGAAAGCCTTCAGTGCAAGATGAATCGCCCGGAGCTCCAGAAGGTTGATGTGGAGCCCAGACTCTACCAAAGACCAGAGGCCTCTGATCTCTGCCTCCCCTATGTGGCCGCCCCATCCCAGAAGTGACGCATCCGTCACTACTGTGAACTCCGGTTTGGGAAGGGAGAGGGATCTGCCGCTGACCCAATCCTGGTTTGTGAGCCACCAATACAACTGACTTGCAGTCCCCTCCAAGATCTGGACGACATTGGAAAGATTCCCCTGATGCTGCGCCCACTGGAACTTCAGGTCCCACTGCAGAGCCCGCATATGTAATCTGGCATGATGTACCAGCAGGATGTAGGAGGTCATGAGGCCCTGCAGCCTCAGGGTCATTCTCACCGAAATCTGCGATGGAGGATGAAAAATCGGTATCATAGTACGAATATCCCGGACTCGCTGCTCAGGAGGATAGACCCGAAACTGCACCGTGTCCAGAGCCGCTCCGATGACAAGGAGCTTCTGATAGGGAATCAGGTGCGACTTTGGCACGTTAATAGTGAACCCCAGCAAATGCAGGAGGTTCGCCGTAGTCTGGAGGTGGGAAACGACAGCCTGGGGCAAGTCCGCCTTCAACAGCCATTTGTTAAGATAGGGAAAGACTGGAACCCCTGATCTGCGCAGATGAGCACCGTCATCACTTTCGTGAACACCTGAGGGACGCTGGTAAGGACAAAAGGGAGCATGGTAAACTGAAAATGTTCGTGGCATACCGTGAACCGTAGGTAACGCCAATGGGCAGGCAAGACAAGGATGTGAAAGTAAGCGTCCTGCAAGTCCAACGCTACCATCAAGTCTCCAGGGTCGAGGGCAGACAAGACCTGAGCCAAAGTTAACATCTTGAACTTCTCCTTCCAAAGGAAACGGTTGATGTCCATGAGGTCTAAGATAGGACGCAGGCTTTTGTCCTTCTTGGGCACCAGGAAGTAGTGGGAGTAACAACCACGACTTACTTCTGGCACAGGTGCGCGTTCTATAGCTCCCCTGGCCAAGAGAGCCGTAACTTCCAGGTGGAGAAGGGCCAAATCATCCTCTAACATGCGATGGAGTGTAGGTGGCATGGAGGAAGTGGTAGTCTTGAAGGGGAGGGAGTAGCCCCTTCGAACTATCTGCAAAACCCACCTTTCCGACGTGATGGCAGATCCTGCCGCCCACTGGCAAGTGGTGGCCCTTAAAAGTCGGACTAGGAAGTTTTGCAGGCAGGGGGGCATTGGTGGGCTGGCCCGTCCGCTGACCCCCAGACCCAAGATGTTGGGTCCCACATCCCCAGCCGCCCAGAGGCTGGTTAGCTTGCACAGGCCTGTGGCTCTGGGTGGAACGTGGTGGGGCACCCCTTCTGTAGCCATGAAAGGGGCAAAAGGCAGACAGCATGGGGCGAGAGGTGGCAGCGAGGCCCAAGGATCTGGCCACAGCTTTGGGGTCCTTGAAACGCTCAAGTGCGTTGTCCGCCTTGTCGCCAAACAGGCAACGACCATCGAAGAGCATGTCTAAAGGGTCAAGTGAACATCCCCAGAGAAGCCAGTGGACCTCAGCCAGGTGAAGCGCCTCAGGGCTACTGACGTATAAATCGTTCTACCGAGTGAGTCATGATATCTAGTCCACACCTGATGGTGAACTTTTCTGCGTTTCGACCCTCTGCAACAGCACGGGTGAGCAAGGCCCGGGTCACCTCCAGGCACTGTGGCAGCATTGCGCAACCGTGTCCCACACAGAGTGTGTGTAACAGCCCAAGAGACATGCAGTGTTTACCGACCGCAGTCCTAAGCTGCCGAAGAAAACATTTTCTTAGCAAGATGGTCCAGCTTCTTGAATTCCCTGGCTGGGAGAGCTTTAAGGAATGCACCTTTTGATGTTTAGGCTTGGATTACCAAGCTCTCGGGGGTAGGGTGTTGGGAAAGAAAAAGTGGGTCACCCTGGGCCGGGAGCTGGTGTCAGGCAATCATCCTATCCGCAAGAGTCCCTGTGCTGGGCTTGGACCAAGTGCCCAGAAGGATGTCAGTGAGGGCCTCATTGAAAGGCAGTAGGGGCTCCAAAGAGGCCGCTGCCAGCTGAAGCACCTCAGTCAGGAGGTTAGTCCTGACTGCCATCGTAAGCAGCTCAAGGCCCAAGGCGTCAGCCGCTCTACGTAACACCACAGTGTAGGAGGCCCCCTCTTCCGTAGCCACGGTAGGGGGAGAAAGCATACCAAGGTCTGGTGAGGTAGCAAGACCACTGGCCTCACCCAACTCCTCAAGTTGGTCTGCTAGAGGGTCACCAAACCCCTCCCAGTCTTCCTCACCCTCCTCTGGCTTCCAGTCAGGGCGGTAGAGAAGGCCAGGAAAGAACAGTGGTACAAAAGTACTGGTCACGCTGGTACCGACACCGGTCGACGCCGGTTTGGCTCTGTGTGTAAGTTGGGAGTGAGGCTGGGGTCGAAGGCGGTTGGGGGTGCAACCGGGGTCCGGGGCGTCGCCACTGGAATCGGCGCTGGGGAAGGTACCGTGAGGTCGACTGCACTGATCCGGATCCAGGCCTGGATCCTTGGGGGTCCTCCGGCGCCGGAGCCAAAGCCGCCGGCCTCGAAGGCCCCTAGCCAAGTCCGCGGGCCCGAAGGCATGCCGGCGGAGACGGAATGCTATGCAGTGCTCCATAGAAAGTTCGAGCTCGGTAGAGGACGCTCCTGGTTCCTGGAAAGGCCAGAAATAGGCTCCAAAGGCGGAGCCGGAGAGCAACAGTGTTCCGGTTCCCACGTCGCGTCGGCCGACGGATGGGGAGAAGGCGAAGAGCGACAATGCTTCTTCGTCTTCTGATTCTGCTTTGACTAACCCGAGGAGTGCGAAGACTTCGATGACGAGTGGTGATGGCTCCACAACCTTCCTCTCGACTGGACCTCTAGCGGCGCGGAGCCGACTGCTGGGCCTCCAGAAGATTTCGGGACCACTCCTTTAAAGACTTCGGGTTCATGGCCCGACAGTCGGTGCATGACTTCGGGTTGTGGTCACGCTCCAGGCACCAGAGGCACACGAGGTGCGGATCCGTAACAGACATCAGCTTGTGACATGAGTCACAAGGCTTGAAGCCAGTCCGTCGATGGGACATCCCTACGTGCACCAGGAGTTGAAGGACTCGAAAAAGATGTCGACAAAAGTCGAAAAAGTTTTAGTCAAAAAGTGGCTGAGGAGCACGCTGTCTTCGGATCTGTGCTGGCTGGCGCGGAAAAAGAAAGAACTGACGTCAGTGCGCAGGGGCAGCATCTAAGTAGACACCTTAATGTTATCTCGGTGACCACGACGAAATACGCCGAACACGGATTCGACTGACGCCACTTTCCGACGCACAGGGGTACTGCGAAGAAAACATTTATTTGGATCCAGTCTGACCCCTGGGGCTAATTCTAAAGTAAGGAATCTATAACTACGGTCTCTTTCTATCCTCCACAAGCAAAACGTCTGTATGTGCAGTTTAGATTCTATACATTACCTCTAATATATTTAACATCTAAATGGGACAACTCAGGCTGCTCACCAGAATACTGTCCCTTTTGTCCACAGAAAAAAGAATCAGTAGACCATTTTCTTCTGTTTTACCCCAGCTATTCATTCCTCATAAGAAATGGATAATTGCAGTCGGTAGGCTGGAGGGGTAACAGCACCACTGGGAGGCTTTAAGAATTCTAAAAAGTGATCTGAAGGAATCAATTGTCTTCTCAATGGTACGTTTCCTACAGTGGGCATTGAATATTAGATTGAAAGGTTTGCCTACGGGGAACCCCTAAACCCTTAAGAACATCTAAGGTTTAAAGTGTATACATGTATTTATTTAAAATTCCTGTGCACAACTGGGTCGTGATGGTTGATTGAGTAGCTACTAATATTTAGGAATCACAGAACAATCTATCCTCTTCAGCAGATTAAAATCGATCAGGTTAATTTGTACCTTTGCAAACAATCGTCCAAAAGTATCCTGACTTAAGCCCTGTATGTATAATGTTGCTAAGCTGGTTCCCAAATTTTGATATTTACTGTGCTTCCATAAGCTATTAATGGTTTTATTATATTTTAGTCCTTGTAACAAGCTTATACCGATATATACATGATACTAGGTTCCATTTAGTCTATTGCTGGACTGGAGAACCTAGACAGCATAACGGACGCTTTTTAGCCCACTCTTAGGTCTTTTTAGAGGTTTTTGCTGCTACTGTTTTACTACCTCAAATAGGAGGATGGATTGAAAATGTGGGATTTCACTCAGTATTAGCTTAATACTCAACTGCTCTTGTGTTTTGTAATGTATGTCTTTTATTAGGTATTTTAACGTATTTTTATCACGTATTGTGCTGTATTGCATGTTGCACTTTTATGGCCATTCGACCAAAGTGAAGTCTATTCATTGAGTGACCAGGTGTGTCAGTGGCTGTATGGGTGAGTGAGTGGTTGAGGGGCTGGCTATATGGGTGCTTGAGCGGGTGTGTGAATGATTGTTTGGGTACGTCAGTGGGTGTCTGAATGGTTGCATGAGTGAGTGACTGGGTACGTAAGTGGCTGTATGGGTGAGTGAGTGGTTGTTTGGGTGGGCATTTGGTTAAGAGAGTTGATGTGTGAGTGGCTGTATTTTAGAGCGAGTACCTATGTGAATGGCTGTATGGCTGAGTGAGCAGATGTGTAAGTACTTGCATGGATGTGTGAATAAGTGTGTAAGTGGTTATCTGGGTGTGTGAGTATCTGTGTTGAGAGGCTGTATGGGTGAGTGAGTGGGTGTGTGAGTGGCAGTATAGGTAAATAAGTGGATGTGTGAGTAGCTGTATGGGTGACTGTGGTTATGTGACTGGCTGTATGGGTAAGTGACTGGTTATATGAGTAGCTGCACGGGTGAGAGTGGCAGTATAAGAAAGTGAGTTGGTGTGTGAGTGACTCTATGGATGAGTGAGTCGTTGTATGAGTACTTGTATGGGTCTGTAAATGGGTAAGTGAGTAGTTGTGTAGGTATGTGAATGGGTGTTTGAGAGGTTGTATAGGGGTGTGAGTGGGTGTGTGAGTGATTCTGTGGATGATGTCATCAGTGATATCACTGATTTAATTTGAGATGTCATGAGTGATTTCACTGACCATGTCATGTGTGATGTAATATGTGAGGTCATAAGCAGGGCATTTTGGGGGTGTAAGTTATAGTTAGCTCAGGTAACTATAATTACTTAATTTCTATGATTTTGTATTCGTGAAATCTGAGCCTAACTATAATGTCCCTGAAACCTTTGTTTTCTCAGCGAATTTCTAAGGGTTCTTGTAATTTTATTTCCTAACTATAACGTACCTGTAACCTTGGGTTTTTTAGTGAATTTCTAGAATTTTTTATGTTATTTCCTGAATATAATGTTACTGTAACTTTTATTTTTTAGTGAATTATTAAGTTTTTAAAATTGTATTTCCTAACTATAATCAGTAACCTTTGACAGTGAGTGTCAGTGAGTGTATGCGTGTCTCAGTAGGTCCGTGAGTGGGTGTGAGGGTGTCTGAGTGGGTCTGTGAGTAAGTGTGTGAGTGTCTGAGTGGTTCTGGGAGTGGCTGCAAAAGTGTCTCACTGGAAGTGTGAGAGGGTGCGTGAATGAGTGGGTCTGTGAGTAGGTGCGTGAGTGTCTGAGTGGATGTGTGAGTATCTGATTGTGTGTGTGAGAGTCTGAGTGGGTCTGTGAGTGGGTGTCAGAGTATCTGAGTGGGTTTGTGTGTGCCTCCATAGGTGTGTGAGTTAGTCTGTGAGTGAGTGCGTGTATAAGTGGGTCTGTAAGTAGGCATGTGAGTCTTTGATTGAGTCAGTGAGCGGGTGTGTGAGTGTGAGTGGGTCTGTGAGAGTGCATAAGTCTATATGGGTCTGTGAGGGAGAGCATGAGTCTCTGAATGGGTCTGTGAGTGCGTGAGTCTGAGTGGGTATGTGAGTGAGTGCATGAGTCTCTGACTCTGACTGGGTCTGTGAGTGGATGTGTGAGTCTCTGACTAAGTCTGAGTGGGTGCGTGAGTCTGAGTGTGTGCGTGAGTCTCTGACTCTAACTGGGTCTGTGACTAGATGTGTGAGTCTCTGATGGTCTGTGAGTGGGTGTATGAGTGGGAATGTGAGTGTCTATGTGAATGTGAGTGGGCTTGAATGTCTCAGTGGGTCTGTCAGTGGGTGCATGAGTCTGATTGGGTCTGTGAATGAGTGTATGAGTCTCTGAGTAAGTCTGTGAGAAGGTGCATGAGTTTCTGAGTGGGCCTATGAGTGGGTGAATGAGTGTCTCAGAGGGTCTGTGAATGGAGGCATGAGTCTCTGGGTGGGTCTGTGAGGAAGTGTGTGAGTCTCTGAGTGGGTCAATGAGTCTGAGTAGGTCTGTGAGTGGGTGCATGAGTCTCTGAGTGGGTGCATGAGTGTCTAAGTAGGTCTTTGCGTAGGTGTATAAGTGTCTGAGTGGGTATGTGAGTGAATGCATGAGTTTCTGAGTGGGTTTGGAGTAGGTGTATAAGTGTCTTAGTGGGTTTATGAGTGGGTGCATGAGTCTCTGAGTGGCTCTGTAAGTGGGTGTGTGAGTCTCTGAGTGAGTCTGTGAGAAGGTGCATGAGTCTATGAGTCAGTCTGTGAGAGAGTGTGTGTGTCTCTAAGTGGGTCTGTGAGTGGGTGCATGAGTGTCTGAGTGGGTCTGTGAATTGGTGTGTGAGTCTCTGAGTAGGTCTGTGAGTATGTGCATGAGTGTCTGTGTAGGTCTGTGAGTGGACGCACTAGTGTGCTAGTTTTCTGACCTGTTTTGCCTTTCTTGCTAATTTTTCTCCCTCTGTTTTGCCTTACTTGATTTATTCTGCCCTCTGTTTTGCCCACTTCTGCTCTCTTTTGCTTTTCCTGTATGCTTTTCTGCCCACTGTTGTGACTTTTCTGCTTGTTTTTTTGCCCTCTGTTTTGCTTGTTTTTCTGCTCTCTGTTTTGTCTTTTTCTGCTTGATTTTCTGCCCTCTGTTTTTCACAGGAGAGAGGGGGTCCATTTGGCCCTCCTCCCTGGGCGGATTTCAGCCCTGGGGACACCATACCCCGGGGCCTGGCCTTAAAATATATGTAATTAAAAGGGGGGGGGGGAGTCTTATGGTCCCCTCTCCCGGGCCGATATCGGCCCCAGGGACGCCATCCTCCCAGACCCAGCCTTAAAATATATGTAATTCGGGAGAAATGGGTTGAGGACGGCATAGAATTGGATGATGAGGGATGGCAGACAGCGGTATCATCCCCTAAAACAGTAGCAATATCGGCGCGACTCCGCCTAGTGCAGCTAAAAATCCTCCACAGAATCTACATAACAGGGCCTCAATTGGTGCACATGGGGGGACACACGGATGGGTCTTGTCGACGGGGGTGTCCGCAGCCAGGCATTTTCATGCACATCATATGGCACTGTAGGCTAATTCAGGAATACTGGCATAAGATACATTCCATCATGAGTGAAGCCCTTGAGATTGAAATCCGACCAGAAGCTCCAAGATGCCTCCTTAATGTCTGGGAACCCACAGACCTCAATGCCTACGCCATACACTGGGTCACTCTTGCTTGCATGATTGCCAAGAGGAATATCGCTCAGCACTGGGGGGCATCGCAGGCACCCACAATAATAGATTGGAAAAGGGACCTTGATTGGTGCATGCAACGAGAAAAATCTGTATATATTGCGAGGGGTTGCCCCCGGAAATGGTCCAAGGTCTGGACTCCCTGGAACTTATATTGAGGTGAAATATGTACCCCCCCCCCAGACTTCACGATATGGATGTCTCCCCTTCCCCGTGACTCCAACCGTACCTTCATGTTACATATTGATGACTCCTTGTGCTTGCCATTGCCTATGCTGTGTTACGATGAAACTATGCCTTGAATGTCGATGTTTTTCTAATAAAAAGAGTTAAAAAAAAATATATATATATATATGTAATTAAACAAGGGGATCTTGCGGCTCCCCCGGGACAATTTAGTCCCCGGGCTCAGCCATGTTTCCCTGGGTGCTTTGGAGCCTACCCAGGACACCCAGTATGCAGTATCGGGACCGCGGAGGGAGCCTCAAGGCCCCTGTGGTGCCACCCGGCTCATGCGGAAGCCAGCATTACTATTGCACACAGGGAGCTGCTGCAAATACAGCTCCCTGTGTGCAAGAGCATAAGTTTAATCTCTTTCCCTCACCTCATGTCTACGGAAAGAGATGAAACCTCTGCTTACAGTCAGCGGAAGCACTTTGCCAGCTCCTGCCCGATGGAACCGGAGTGTTTGCTTTTGCTTGGCGGAAGCTGTGAGTTCCCACCAAGCAAAAGTAAACAGCTATAGCAGGAGGTGTAACTGGGAAGTGGCGGTCCCCAGGGCCGTGATTGGCTCCAGGAGGAAGGTGCATGGCCTCCTCTTCAGTGTTAATTGTAGCCCTGGGAAGGTGGTGGTCCCGGGGGCTCAGGGGATCCATGTGGCCCCCCTATTCATTTAATTTATAGCCAAGGGTAGTGGTGACCCCTGAGGCTTCGGGGGGGGGGGTCCACGCGGTCCCTCTATTCATCTTATTTTTATCCCTGGGGTGTGCATGCGGCCCCCACTGCCATGATTCTATCATAAGCCATGGGGAGGTGGTCATCCCCAGTGCATACAAATGCCCATGCAGGGGGGCCACATGTTCCCCTCTGTTTATTTAACTAAAGGGACATACCCCCGGGAACTGGCCCACCAAGGGATTTTATTAAAAACAAGCACGGGAGACTAAGCTTGTTTTTTTTTCAATTTTGCTGTGAATTTGCAGTTTCACCAATGATTTTGCTGCAAAATTGAAAAACATATCTTTTTAACCTCCAGCGGGGTCCCAATGGGACCCCACCACCACACCTAGAGTTCAGGGTATTCCTACCCTGCCCCCTTTTCTATATTTGTTTTGTTTTTTGTGGGACTCGGCTGAAGTGGAGTCCCAAGATGACTACCAACACTTCCTGGTTGAAGGGTTGGCAGCTATTTAGATTACAGCATGGGGACTATTGGATCCACAGAGGATCCACACTCCCAGAGATGCAAATTTGGATTTTGGTGAATATCTCTAAAACTACTGAATGGATTTACACTAAATCACAAAAAGGCACTTCTCTGGATCAATATTCACTGTTCTCCCAAATGTGATGTAATTCCATGCAGCGGTTTGGGCTGTAGTTGTGTTAAAAAACCCTAAGGGAATTAACATGGTGAAAACACGTTTTGGGACTCCCTCTTTTTCTCTGCCCCCACTTGTCAAATCTCCCCAAATATGTCAACGCAGCAGCTGAAGTGACTGGCAAAAATAGTTTTGGAGATTTTGTGATGATTCATCAAACGCCGCCAAAGTTATTAGCAAAACAAAAAATGCTTTTCCTATGTAAACTAGGTCTTAACTATAACTTTGTGCTGGCGACCATCAGTAGGTAATGCATATGAGTATATGTATATCGGTTTGAGGAAGTCCCACCAACTGCCGCCAAACTCTTTGTGGGCAGGTGAATACAGTCCATGACGGTGGACTCATGATGAATACTGTAACAGTCCCAAAGGAAAAGATGGGCACTCCCTGCACACCTAGATCCACAATTCACTTTATTTGGCATACATGTTTCAGCAATAAGCCTTTATTGATGCATTTTATTAGTGAAATGGACTTGATGTTAAGTGCTAAAACATGCTTTCATTGGAGGGACAGAGAGGACACAGAGAGGACAGCTCCATCATAGCTAATGCAGTGCTATTATTGGCTGCCACATAACATGCAATATTCTAGAATTTGACAAATCCCCTTATCGGTATTTACTTCTCTGTGATGGTAATTCTTTATCCTCCAAATTAACAATAATTGCTGCTCTCATATGCAAATATCAGAGAAGATCCAAATAATGCTCAATGTATATGTGGCAAATACCTTTGTCCTCCCAAACATTCCACTGTGAATCGGCTGTCCTTCAATGTCCAGAAAGCAGAATTGCGGGTGGCACTCAAACAGTCCCTTCACGGGTGGCACTCAAACAGTCCCTTCACTTTGTAGTCAATGGTAAAGAACTTACGTCCATAGCCCCAGCTGCAAATAATTTCTCCCAACATTATATTAGTACTTCTCTGTGGTGGTCAGTCCATCGCTGCGTCTGACATGATTCAATAAAATGCCCGACATCTCAGTTGGTGGAAAATGTGCAAACAGCATTGCAGTGGTTTGGACAGCATTCACTATGAATCTGTTTGAGAAAGTCCCACCACCACTGGACTCAATGTTACCAAACGCCTTTTTGAAGTGGTAAAATGTGCTTTCATTGGAGGATCAAAGAGAACCTAGAGAGAGGATTGCGCCATCATAGGTAATGCAGTGTTATAATTGGCTGCCACATAACATCCAATAATTTCAGAATTTGCCAAATCCTCTTATCTGTATTTACTTCTCCGTGATGGTAAGTCTTTATCCTCCAAATTAACAATAATTGGAGCTCTCATATGCAAATAACGGAAAAAATCCAAATAATGCACAGTGTAGCACTTTAAAAAGACGTTTGGTAACATTAAGTCCATTTAACTAAAGAAAGGCATTGATAAAGGCTTATTGCTGTAATGTAATCTGGGACATTTATAACTTCTCTTTTAAAAGGCCATCTACAGATTTAATGTGCAAAATTCATTAAATGAATAGTAATGTTTGGTAGACTATGATCAGACAATGTCGTTGGGCAAATGGTAATCTAAGAATTGTGTGCAATCATATAAGGAATTAGAAATACACCAATTTGATAAGATTGCTGATGTGAATGTGAAAAATAAGTGTATGCAGGAATACTACATTTAGGTTGCCATAAATCTACTACTTCTGAAATATCCATCGGCTTCAGTGTGGCACTCTGCACCCTCTGCATACAACTATGAGACCACTTAGAAGTAGAATCAATTTTGATCACTATTGTACAATTAAAGTCTCCATGTATTATAATAGTTATTTTTGCATGTGACTAATTCCATTGCTAATTTATTATAAATCAATTGGTCAATGCTGTTAGGACCGTAGACAATGCAAATTGTAAACAATGTATTATTAATAGTAATTTGTGTAATTTCCCATCAAACTACTTAATCACTGGTAGTGTGGCCTACAGTAATATATATCGGTAGCCCACAAGGAGTTGAAACAGCCCTAGCTATAACAGACTGTGAGGAGGGCTCAATCATGCTGTACCCAAATTGTTCAAGCAACCTCAATTTTGACAAACTATATGGGTTTCTTGTAGAGTAACAAGTGTAGAGTTGCTGTAGCTCATTAAAATATAGCACCTCTTCCTAAAATTATTTAAATCATTAAAATTCTAGCTTAAGAAATGCAGGCAAGACACAATGATCGTTATCTTCTTTCCGCTGACAAGCTTCTCTTTTTTGTCCTTTACGACTACCCACCTACTTTGCCCAGAAAGCTTCCCACAACAGCCCATTAACTCAAACCCACCCACCTCCCGTTAAGTGTATGTGTAGGATTCCATTATGCGAAAAAGTGTTATCACTGAAAAAAAAATAAAGAAAAGACAGCACAATGTATGCTAGTTCCTCTAATTTGTAATAACTTCCCATAAATTACATACAAATATGTCTGTATTTTAGACTGCTTGCCTTGTTTTTTCCCCATTGTATTTCTATCAATAAATTCCTAACTTCTTCAAATTGATATAAAATTCTGGACTGACCCTGCCACAGAACAGTAAGTTAAGACTGTAAAACTATTTTAAATTGTTCCTTATTTTTTTCAGATCAGATTTGCTTATATTTCTGGGGAGATTAAAAAAACACACCTAAAAATATGCGGACGTTTAAGTCCCCTGAAGATGTGAATGACTTGACTTCTTTAGCATTACTCTGGATTCTCTCCTTAATCTAAAAGTCTTCAAAATAGATGAGAATAGTACATCAGCAAGGAAGGGAATGGGAGAAACATTAGAAAAGTTGTCCATAATGAAATATCAAATGGGGCTTGTTTGGACCTTCTGCCTAAAAGAAAAAGCTTAGAGAAAGAAAAAGGAATGAGTTTCAGAAATAAGGTTACCGCGCAAGGAACCCATAAACTTCCTGAAACTAGACATTACCTGCAACCTGAAAAAGGAAAAGCCTCCCACCAACAATGCATGAGGCTACATCTCTATATAGACCACAGTACCCCAGAGCTGATCCGCGGGCAGCAGTACCATTAAGCATCTACCATAAGGAGAGCTTGTGAAACTCCAATTACTAGCAAAGAATTAACACTCTGGATTGACCCTTATGAATGGCTTTAAACTGAGTGATATATGAAAACCTTCATAAGCTTTCAACAAGAGAGATAAGCACCTTGGGAACAATAAAACTATTAACCATTTACTGATTCATAAAAATAAAGATGGCACTAATGCTTTAAAAGACTCATCTTCTGATGCAGAACATACAACAATATCCTCGTCTGAGAGATTAGGTGACAGCTTGTAGGAATGATGAGAGAACAAATAATACTAGAAGCAGCACATCAGCAATAGATACCGCTGAAACCACAGAGCCAAATACAATAGAGGATGGAAAAACAGAATTGCTCTAACCACTATGCTCAAATTAATATTTGCCAATGGAGCCTAAAAGAAAGCAGAGGCTTAATGCTGGTAAATAAATGTCAGAGTTGGTCCCCAGTTTGGGTATGTTCACAGCACTACAGCAAATGTTAAGCTCTATGCAGGAAACCAATGATCTTCAAAAAGCTCCTGAAGAGATAAAGGGAATTTAGGCTACACTGCAAGATATTGCAAATAAAGTAGAAGATATTAAGATCACATTTCTGGCGAAGGGGAGATAACTTGGAAAACACATTTTTCTCCAGACATAAAGAGAATTGAAGTTTTGGAAAATAGGTGTAGGATATCTGATCTATGTTTCATTGGAATACCTGAGTAGTGCGACAACACTCAGTGATGCAAATGATCATCACTTTCATACAAACTAGCGTTTTCTAAACAGCAGCTGAGGATATCTAGGGGGATTCCACCACTGCAAAAGCACACTGATACCTCTTCTATATACCAAAGTGTGCTGTCTTCCCATGTGCCATCCTTGTCAATTGTCAAGATTTTAGAATCAAGCTTTCACCCTTCTGAAGTCAATAAAACAAGAAGCATTCAGTTGAATATTAATAAAATCCATTATTCACCCTACAGAAGACAATTCCACTTCAGGTTTGTGCTATAAAAAAAGTTACTTATCTGTAAATACAGTTCTCCAGTGTTGGTATCTTTCATAGAGTAACATGCTTGAAACAATGCCCATTGTTTGGCTTGGAATCCCAGGACACAAACAATTAGCAGTAAAATTAACTTGCATTCATGCAAAGTAGTAAATGCAGATCTGAAAGTGGCACTTTCTAAAAATTATGGTAGCCTGAACACCAGGCAACTATAAGATGTGCTCTGAATTCCAGTGCCCCAGAGGGCACTATTCATTAGGAAGTGTGTAACATACTGTATGAACCTTTATAAAAGGGGATGAGGGTGGGAGTGTAGTACATTATTGATAGGAAATATGGGAAGAAGCTCAATTGTGGCTTGGAGTTATAGGCAGTAGTAAATGGCAAGCGTATGATGGCTGTACATGCCTTCCATCTGATTGGCCATCACAAGAATGATCAGGTTTATCCGCAGGACAGAACCTCTTGATTAATGTTTGACTACAGAGGGTTTGCTCTTCCGCTGAGGCTAAGTGGTCTTTTCAGCCCAAACTTAAGATATCAAAAATGTATGCTATCCCCAAGATAAAGACAATATCTTACATCTGTATGAGTAAATACACAATTTCTGTATTAGGTATCCTCATTGCCTGATGAAAGTCATTGGCACTATTTGGCATCTTTCACAGGCTGAAAGATGATGGTAATATTCAGGGTGATTGAGACATAGTACTTAATATTCCACCGCTATTTTTACTTTTTAATCTTACCCTGTGAAACCACCAATATCAGTACCCACTTAGGGC
This sequence comes from Triturus cristatus, assembly GCF_964204655.1. Taxonomy (NCBI): domain Eukaryota; kingdom Metazoa; phylum Chordata; class Amphibia; order Caudata; family Salamandridae; genus Triturus; species Triturus cristatus. The sequence goes on from NC_140594.1 coordinate 387,057,081, forward strand.
ATCACAGTGAAGGATACAAAAATGTAATTGATAGAATGCTTGAATGCACTGGAATGCGGTCCGAGCGACTGCCAGAGCCTGAGATTAATCCAAGCATTCCATTCATCACCTTACTGCTGTTACTAGTGAAGTACAGGTATTTTTGGGTGGAGAGCATCACACACAGCTCCATAGTTGACGGACCCAATTTGGAGAATACTATTCACAAGTGCGAGTTAATTAGCTTCCATTCATGGCAAAATTGCTAACTCCTCCTGAGCTATCCATCAGGCTGATGGTCTTTACATCAATAAAACAATTTGACATCAACAGACTTTTGCCTCTTTGCTTTTTTTTTTTAACTGTCCTGAAACATGTGTTTTCAAAAAACAGTAGGATCTTACATTAATCATATTTGAGGAGTGAAGTGTTCTTTTCAGAGTGTATCTGGTCAGCAGAGCTGTCAGCATTATGCTCTCATGCTCTGCGAATAGCATGAGACCATCGAAAAGCATTGACAGGTTTTTAAGATATTTTTGTTCCACCCCTCATGGATGTACTTCTAAGTCATACCTGTCCGAGTACTGTAGATATTGTGATTCGACATGTAATACACCTTGAATGATTTTCAAGAGGGTGGCCACTGTAACTCTGTTAGAATCCCGAAGCTGTACACAATTGCGCAGCAGAGGTAACTAATCTAGTGGACTTTTTCTCTAAGAAATATAGCCAACAGAGACTTCAGGATGATTGCGGCATAGTGCTCAATATTCCACTGCTATTTTTTACTGTTTAGTCTTACCTCATATATCCCCCAATAAAGCAATTCCATTTGGGTTTAGACAGAGGTATTATAATGAAACGATCTGGATCCATAGATTATTCAGCAATTCTTATCAAGAACTCCCTCACTCAAAGGTCTAGTCCACCCAGATAGTTCCACCTTAACAGGTTGAGAATAGGTTGCCTATGACAAAGCATGCCAAAGAATTGCGGATGAGGCTTCCTCATCCAAAATAAAGTATTTTCTTTTTCATGTTCAGATCGGTGCAGCCAATGACTCATAATATAATCAAATTTGCCGTGGTTTAGTGGCGATTTATGATAGTCTATGAAAAATGTACAACATAGGTCATATGGTTCTCAGTAAAACTGTGCATTTGTTGGCCAACATAAGCATCAAAACTGTATGAGACTGAGTCAATGCACACCATGAGGATAAGTTGGTTTTAGTCCTGGCTAGTCCACAGTGCACCACCTGTACCCCAAACCTGGCAAGGTAACAGATGATATGTGTAACTTCATAACATGACAACCCTGATACCCAAGGAAATCGTGGAAACAGATCTAGAGCCCTTTAATTCTGCAACTCATGCATTCCCAAAGGGAAACACAAGAAATACTCAAATTGGAATTTCAAATATTTATTGAAGCAGTACGATTCTTGTGTAAAGTGCGTGTGCTACAATTATCAACAGAAGGAAACAAAACAGAGTAATCAGCATCACAAGAATGGTAAAGGAAATGAAAATTTCAACCATTGTGCTGTTACATAGAATATATGCTTGCTTATATGTATAATTATGCTCCTACCTAATGCTCCCTATCCTACTGTGCCTAGGGTGGGTGTATCTGCCAGAATCCCACAGGGATACCCGTGGGTATGTTTAATCTGCGAGCCTGACTTTGTGTAGAGCTGGTAAATGCGACAATATCTCAGCAGGATGTACTGAATTATTTAGAAAGGTATGTACAAGACATTACAAGGAACACAAGAGAGGAAACTCAAAGTTGTTTTTTCAAAAGCGCCAATCGGCGTCATATATTTGGCAGATCAAAAGAATTGCAGTAATAAGAGCACAACAGGGTATAAAATACTCTGGCAACCCTAGTGAAAAAGTGTACAAAGTGCTCGTGCTAGTGAAACAACGGCGCTAGTGACAACGTGAAAAACCACAACAGACGGCGCATAAAGGCAATATATACAATACAAGGTCCATATAACAATTTACTCGATAGTAAAATTGGTATTTTTCTTTGTTTCAATGAACCAGGTTTGTGTGCGCCAAGAACGTTTAGGCTGGTGGGTAATGGTCGACGGCGTTTCGATCCTGTCAATTAAGGATCATCATCAGGACCTGGGTCGCCTAAATTGGGAGTGCTCTGTAAAGAAACAATTACCGGATCAGAGCGGCGGTCAGGAGACAAGAAGAAAGGGGAGTTTGGGCAGGAAAATGCCAGGAGGGATGGGGCGTGTAAAAGGAAAATAGAAGGAAAGATAGGGATAGGGGTTGGGGGGGGGGGGATAAAAAGGGAAAGGAGAAAGGGAGGCGGGACGGGAAAAAGGGATAAAAACGGGGAAGGAAAAGCAGGGAGAGGATAGAAGTGGAACAGGTAATGACTGGAAGCCTACCTTGTGCATGGGGAGAAGGCTGGGTGTACAGCAATAGGTGAATGCTGGAATAAAGGGCACGGGGAGAAAAACCTCCCTCGGATGGCTCTGGAAAACGAGGGATGAGAGAAATTAAATTAAGAGGTGGAAGTGGAAAAATACAAAGGAAAGGATCTGGTCGCGCAGTCAATTGGCTCCTCTTGACCCCGCGGTAATTTCTCCCGCTCTGGATTGATTCCTGTTTTGCTGCTGATCGCCAATTGACTGCGCGACCAGATCCTTGACTGCTGTTCCATTTAACTTTGGGTAAGCTTCCAATGGCCCTTGTTCGTTCTGAGTCATAACCCCGTTGGACAGCCGTTAACTTCCTGCCCCCCCTCTCCCTTTTTCCTAGGCTGCATACCGTTCCTCCCCCTGCATCGGTTGCCCTCCTTGCGAAGTTCATCAATTCTTTACTTCGGTGAGTCCCTGTTAGCCTTGCTGCCTCCCTTTCCTTTGTATTTTTCCACTTCCCTTTTTACCCCCCCCCCCCAACCCCTATCCCTATCTTTCCTTCTATTTTCCTTTTACACGCCCCATCCCTCCTGGCATTTTCCTGCCCAAACTCCCCTTTCTTCTTGTCTCCTGACCGCCGCTCTGATCCGGTAATTGTTTCTTTACAGAGCACTCCCAATTTAGGCGACCCAGGTCCTGATGATGATCCTTAATTGACAGGATCGAAACGCCGTCGACCATTACCCACCAGCCTAAACGTTCTTGGCGCACACAAACCTGGTTCATTGAAACAAAGAAAAATACCAATTTTACTATCGAGTAAATTGTTATATGGACCTTGTATTGTATATATCGCCTTTATGCGCCGTCTGTTGTGGTTTTTCACGTTGTCACTAGCGCCGTTGTTTCACTAGCACGAGCACTTTGTACACTTTTTCACTAGGGTTGCCAGAGTATTTTATACCCTGTTGTGCTCTTATTACTGCAATTCTTTTGATCTGCCAAATATATGACGCCGATTGGCGCTTTTGAAAAAACAACTTTGAGTTTCCTCTCTTGTGTTCCTTGTAATGTCTTGTACATACCTTTCTAAATAATTCAGTACATCCTGCTGAGATATTGTCGCATTTACAAGTATTTACCCAATCTCAGTTGGGTCTATGGGTATAACTCCTGTGATTATTCTACTTTGTGTAGAGCTGGGCGCCATCCTTCTCAGGAGGGAAACATGATTCAGCTGGGATGGAAATCCGGCATGGGGCGACCTCGCCAGTGTCAGCAAAATGCTCCTCTCACTAGAAATAGGAGTGATGTAGTTTATATAACAAACTTCACCCATGTTACCATACCGAAACCCCAGTCAGGCTGCCATTATTCATTCTACCCTTTCAGAGCTGTCACCAAGCAGACAATAACAAACAACAACATTTTGCTCAGTGAATATTAGCTCTCATACAGAATGGTCAAGGCTCTGATAATATGCCTTTGAAGAAGTGTAAATGTAAGAAAAGTAATTTCAGAGAATAATATACCATACATACATGCAAGCAAATATATAAAATGTCAACATTCAAGAAAGATGTCAACTTCAACCGTGAGCATGTAAAAAGGTGGTATTCCTGCCTGGGCAAATGTGACCACATAACAACATCTAATAACTGCAAAAATACTACAGCAATGAAGAAACTTTGGCTAAAATGTGGGAGGACATTTGACGTTCAGAATCTGTACTTGTTCCCAGGCTTTAGACAGTGTAAGAAGGCTTGGATCAGGCACTCAACTAAGAGGGTGGGGAGATGGGACACTTGAAATAGGCACCCCTACCACGACCTAAGTATTTTCAGCATTAAGTCAATGTTTTCCCATCCACTGCTTTATGCCCAACATAGTTTGCCGAAATGTTGTGCTGCTGACTTTGCAACTGCTTGGTTTGGAAGCGAAGTTGTACTTTCTTGTCATATGTGTAAAAAAGGAGACCATGGGAGCAGATAACGCAGGCCATGGGCTTGATGAAGATATCAATGTGTGATGAGTATGTGGGTCTTTGGGGACAATGCAGGAGATGGATGATACAGAGTAGGTAAATGAGGGAGATGTTGCTCATTATCAAGGCATTGATGTTTTTATAGGATGGAAATGTGGACTAGTGGATTTGTGAGAGACTTCGGTCTCTCCACTGTCTCAGGATTGAGATGGCCTAGGATCCAAGGAGAAAGTCCAATTCAATAGAAGGTTTTTCTCCATTTTATCGCCTTGTGTCAAGAGTAGGTCTCAGTAGTAGTGATGCCGCATTCTTTTCTCTCAAAAATGGCCAATGCCACTCGCCTGTTGCTTTCGATCCAAAAATGGCCAATGCCACTCGCCTGTTGCTTTCGGTCCAGGATTAAAGTAACTGAAACTCAGGTAGCTTGGAACACAGTAGCAAAAAGCACCAGAGGAAAATAATATTCAGCAGAAAAACGCTGTGGGCATGTGAAAGTAAAAATGTGCAGGAGGTCTTTCCAAAATGTAGGGAAAAATAGCAGCCAAAATGGAAAAATTCAAACAACGCAAGGTAGTGTGGTGACGGTCTGATCCAAGATTCAGGCAGTCATTTATAGCCAATGGTCATAATGTGCTCCTGGAGTATTTACCCCATGAAAGATTGGTAAACTAAACCTTATAAAGAGAAGAAAAGTTACTTTTCCACAAAAGAAAACCTGGCCTGGATTCAAACACATTCAAAAAGTAAGACTAGAGCACACCATCTCTAAACACACAACAACAACAACATGACAAACGTAAATTTGACCCAACCAAGTCCTTCCCAAACAAAGCATGGCCATGTTGCATGGAGCAGTGGAAAAAAGACCCCACAAAGAGAAAGAAGAGGTGTTAGAAGGTGGTTCTGACCATCTGAGCCACCCAAATCTTTCGCTTTTCGAACACCTAATTGTTGAGCTTTTACTGTGGGAGAGCTTCATAAAGTGGAACTCACCCACAGTGAACTGATGATGAAAGGGACTGCATGTGTATTTTACCGGTGTGCCCCTGGTGGGAGTAGACAGCTGCGCTGCAGCCGGAGTAAGAGGCACCGGGCTGGTTACATGCAGACACATCTGTACATTGCTGTGCACACGTGTAGGGACTGCGCAGGGGAGATTCCTGGCGTGTGCAGCCCAGGAGCAGTTACCAATTGAATGGTGTGGCAGGAATTATGCAGAGCTGGGTGGTGAAATGGAATAGGCTTTATACAATGGGAAGAAACATGTAAGGGAAAGTCAGTGTGCTTTACCGTTTTCACTGAAAGACCACTTTATTATTCCCCTATGAGGATGGGGATCACATGGGATAGTTTCACTTCCCTAGGGCCTACCAATTCCAGTCACGCACTAAAGTCCACTGTAACATAGGTGAGAAGTATTCTGCTGAATTCAAAACCATAAATGTACTGCTTACGGGTCATCCAGAACTGTCATATTCCTCTGACTCAGCTCATAACCAGAGCCTGGCTGGGGCTGACCCTGCCAGGCTGGATTAATGACCTTCCTACCCAAGCTGTAGCATCAGAGGCCTAGCCCTTCACAACCAGCATACCAAGGGCTAAGGTATCCTCTCCAAGAGGGAGAGAAGATGGGTGGAGTTACCCGGTTATCCATCAGCAGCTGTCACCTGGTGCCAGGCACCAAGCTGCTCTGGAGAGAAGGCAGCAAGGGGGGAAGGGGCTTTCAGAGACCATGTGGCACGAGACCCCTGCAGACGACATTTTGAACTGACCCAGAGACCTGGGAAGGAAGGAGGGAGCAGGGGCAGAGAGGTGATGTTTCGCTGCTTGATAGGGCAAGCAGAGACTTCCTGCCAGCCCCCTCCAAATGCTTTTAAAAGAGCTTGCACAGGAAGAGGATCTCTCTCTGGGGTGTTGTCTGCTGAGGAAGACTGGTGCTGGAGCCTGGCACCATGGGCAGCTGTAAGGAAGAACCTCCAGACAGGCCCAGGACCCTGACTTGCGCCACAAGAGAAGACCAGGAACAGGGAGCAGAAGCCTGGGCCTCTGCGCAAGGAGAAGAGAGTCCCAGAAGGACAGCCAGGCAAAAGACTGGCGCAGGGAGCCAGTGAAGACTGCAACCTGCTGAGTTCACCCTCCTGGAGAAGAAGAGGGCGAAAGAAAGTGCTCCCAGTGGCTGGGGAGCGCCACCGGGAGCAAGAAGAGGAAAATGGAGCCAATCAGCCGCCTGGGGGCCGAGATACGTCCCCCTGAAGGTAGGCGACCTTTGACCTCTGGCCGGACCGACGATGAAGCACGTGAGGCTCCGCTGCCAGGTCCCGGGGGCTGCCCCCAGCAGAAGTAAAGTCGGGGAGCGCCGTCGTGCACCCCGTGAAATGGCCCTAGAGGGGTGCCAGGAGCCCACCCTAGCCCCCGAAGACATCAAAGAAGGGGGAGCGCTTTTGCGCCCCCCCTCGAGGGAATCCCCCCAACTCCGGGCCCCACCAATAATTAAGCCGGGGAGTGCCTTTGCCCTCCCTGTGAAGAAGGAGGTCGGGGAGCGCCGTCGCGCTCCCTGCGAAGATGCCCTGGGGTAAGGGATCCCAACTCCAGGCCCCGAATCCCCAAAGCCAAGTCGGGGAGCGCCATTGCGCTCCCCGTGAAGATGCCAGGGGGCCCAGAATCCCAACTTCGGGCCCCAGCATGGTGGCGGAGGCAGGGGGAGTGCCATCGCCCACAGCAACGGGAAGGTGAGGGGAGTGCCATTGCACTCCCCCGAGGTCCCGCTGGGAGAGAAGCAGCCTCGTGTCTGCCCGCAGGAGCAGGCAGACCAGAACAGAGGTGCCGGCTCCCACGGCAGCACGCGAGGGTGCTGGCGAGACGGGGAGCCGGTGGGGGCAGCCAGGGTTGGACTTCCCGGGCTGCCCTCCAACACTACGCATGCGGGAGGCCCGGGTGGGACCGGGCCTCCGCGAAGAGAAGAGCAGCCAGGGGTGGGCTCCCCGAGTCGTGTGCACTCATCTGAGGGGAAGGAGGTCCGGGTGGGACTGGGCCCCTAGCGAGGATCTGAGGCGGCCAGCAACGCATCGCGGCTCTCCCTGGAGCAGTGGGAGAGCCGCTGCTATAATAGGCAAGGAGAAGGAGAAACGCTCCCCATAATGCATTGCAAGCCCAGACCGGCCTGCAAGGAAAAACGGCTGGTTCTCTGCTTTTGGTGACCCCAGGAGGACGGGGTTACCGCTGAACGTCTGCAAAGGTGCAGGGAGAGCTGCCGGAGCTACGCAGTCTCCCCCAGCAGGAAGAGGAAAGTCCCCCCCACTAAGGCTCCGGGGGACTGGAAAGAAATAACCCCTCAAGGGCTCAGCTTACAGTCAAAACATCCCGTGGCTGGAACTTTTGTTCTGCAGCTGGGGGTGCATTAGGGACTGCCTCAATGTATGGAGTGCTGTGCTGGGACTGTCTGGAGAAGGGCATCCTCAGGAGGTGAAGAGGTGCAACTGCACGACAAGTACATTTACCAATGTTATTGCTATGGTGGAACTGTAACTCATGTGTGTAATGTGAATTCATAAGCAAAGTAGGGTTATGTTGCCAGACCTTCCTGCTAGGGTGTCTGGCTGTATAGGCTTAATCCTGTGATTATAAGTGTGATGCCTTTTAGGGGCTGTGATTGCAATGCATTACATCTGTTAGCAGCTATGATAAGTACCTCATTTAAAGTGATGCCCAAACATGTATTCTTGCTACTGCGTTAGGGGAAGAATAATCCAGACTGTTAGCCAGATGTAGAGGTGCATACTCTATGGTGAGTATGAGATGCTCAGTCAGGGTTATGTGTACCCAGGGCAAGTTTACCTATTTTTAATGCTGTTGAGATGATGGGGTGGGTCGCCACTGGGATGGTGCCAGTTGGCAAGGCCCTCGCTCCAGGTTGTGTCAACCCACTGCATTAGGGGCAAAATGATGTGCATACATGGAAGTAGTGGTACTAGACCCCACCCACCACTGCGAGAGGGGTGGAGACGTTATGCAATATCACAAAGTAATTCCAACAGCTTATGTATATTTGTAAATTGGTGCATAGTATTGAGTAGTGTGTGTTTAATAACTGTACTCTTACTTTTATAAAGCAAAGTACATACTGGACAATCAATTATTGTGTGCTATTTCTGCGTACTGGTAAATGGTGATTACTAGCCTACACCACCTCCCTTGAGTAAGCCTTAGACTGCTCTGCAACGCTACCCTCTGAGAGTTAAGCGCTACAATAGCGTGTTAGGTTCCCAGTGAAGGATAATTGTGACATGTTATTTGTGCAGGCCTCACAGATACTGCCTCATTTTCCAACAAGAGGTAGTCGGGAAAACAACTCTAGTTAGTGGCACAACACTTTATCCCCCCCAGAAGGTCCTTATGTGTCAGGAAAAAGGCAATGGAAAGCTGTTATATATCTAGGAGCACGCACTCAGCCTGCTGGTTCCCAGGACCTTTCAGAAGGAGGATATCCTTCGCAATCCACCAAATACTGAAGTTGGCATCTACAAAACCTAGAATCACAAATATCTTTAACTATATAATTCTCCTTCACTCTCATTTACAAATATAGGATAAGGAGTAGAATTAACTTTACGAAGTCTGAAGCGTAAGGCAGGATTTAACAAAGTGAAATGAAAAGAAAGATAAACTCGCCAGGGACATGGTACCTTTAAACAAAGAGTAACAGGACCTAAGAGACGACTTATTCTAAAGGGTTCAAAATATGGTTGAGACTACATACATATTTTAAGTCTGGTGGGCACATTTGCTAAGGACAACCAAACCCTATTTCCACTTTTTAATTTTGGGGTTGGTCTTCAATACGTGTTTGACCTATTGACTTGTCACTCTTCAAAGGAACAATATCTATTCTCTTTAGCATTTTGGTTAAGTCTTGGACTGCAGGAACAGGTCATTCTGATTCTGAAACTGTTAGAATACTTGTAGTGTAGTATCCATAGCTGGCAAAAGAAAAATGAAATCAATTGCAGAATGCTGAGCATTACTCTATGCACATTTGGCATATGACAAGTAAGTCATCCAATTAGACGTTGTAGCATTAACAAAACATTTTAAGTGTTTTTCAAAGATTTTATTTCATCTTTTTGTTTGGCCAATTACACTTATGGATGAAAAACAGGGGAGAGAGCTCTAAGGATGCCCAAAGATTTGCACCGATGGGCCCAAAATTTAGATACAAATTGTAGATCTCTATCGGACACTATTTTCTTCGGTAGACCATGAAGTCTAACAATATCAGAAAGTCTTTGTAAAGTAATCAATAGTGACTACATTGACTACATTGCCATTTGATTTGGAAAGTTCAACATTTAAATCTATCCAAACAAATTCCCAAGGTTAAGTGGGTATTTCCAGATCTTGAAAAAACCCCAGATTTGGCTAAAGTCAAATCTTTCGCTTGGCCACCACAAAATTCTGAAATGGAGTTGAGTAGTGTTTCATTAACCTCTATGTCAAGCAAATTTGGAATCGTGATGAATTTGAACAATAATTTTATGTAGCTCTTAAGTAGGGATAAGTAGCTTGTCATTTACAAACAAGAAGCCATGCTTTGAAAAAAGTTTTGTACTGCCTTTTCAAGAATAAAGGTGACTTTTCTTAATTTGCTTCCTTGCTTGTTCCAAGAAAATACTGATCATAGTGGTCACACCAATAGTTTCTCAAGCATGAAGAATACAATCCCGGGAAGGAGATTCTTCAATTTCTAGGTACTTCCAGAACAAACTGTCAACAACCTGGAACAAGAGTGATTATGAAGCCACATGGTTAAAACAAATATGCCCACACAGCTGGTCAACTCTTTCAATGATCAGCTTGTTGTAAAACATGAAGATTAAAATGGTCCGTTCGGAGTATTACTGCATTAACTGCACCAAGAAGAAACTGTCCCTATTCTTTGAAAGCTGATTATATTGCCAACAGTTCCTTTTCTAAAACAAAACAATTTGTCCCAGAAGAGCTTAATTATCGGGAATAGAAGGCTATAGAATGTTCTGCCTGGTTCCTCTCTTCTGATAGGAAGCCAGCTCTTTAAGTGCTGTTTGAGGAATCAGTTTACACAATAAATACTTTGGTCCTGATTCACGAAGGTAAGCTTAGATGTTTGTTCTAAACTTAGACCAAACGCCTAAGTTTACGACTTTTAGAATTCACAAAGGGCATTTACGAGTACTACCTTTATATCCACACTCGTGCCGGACCTCTGATGCGAGTGCGTACATAATTAATGTTCTCGTAAATGCACTTTGTGAATTCCCTAAGTTGTAAACTTAAACCTTCGGTCTAAGTTTAGACCAAATCTTTAAGTTTACCTTTGTGAATCTGGCTCAATGTTTGGGTCTGGTGGTATCGGGGGAGAGGGGAGCTTATGTTAACTTTTTCTTTGATACAAAAAAGCTTTCTGATTCCATAAAAAAAGGTTTCGTTTATTTAAAAAAAATTGTGAATTAATGTATTATTTTAGAAACTTTTTTGATAAATGTCCTATATTAATTTGCAAGAGTTTGATTTTCCTTGACTGACTTATGTTCTTTCCAGTCTAGGAGTGCCTTGATTTTCTTTGTATCCATAGCAATGCCATCAGCGGAGATTTGAAAGCCCAGATATTCAACTGAGACTTGATTGAACAAAAGGTTTTCATGTTTCCTTGAAGATGATTTTCTTTTAACCTGTTCCAAACTTATTTGACATCAGTTTCATGTTGGACAGGAGTCTTGGAGAAAACGAAGTGCCAACAACGAGTTTGACAGTCTTCAAGGGGGCCGCCATGCTAGTGCCCTGACTCGTCCGCACACTGCCTGCCAGAATATGTATTTATTCGTGGACTGGCGGGCGGTGCTTTGGCCGTCCCACAGTGATGCCTTTCTAAGGCTCATATGTGAGCCTTAAAAAGGCAGTGCCGTGGGATCACCAAGGCGTGTTTCTTCAGGGCATGGACTATTAGTCCATGCCGTGAAGGAACAGGGGGTGCATACAGACAGGGGGCACACCTTGTGCCCCCCTGCATGTGCCCTCAGGCCCAGAGGCAAAAGGGGTCCATGTAGATCCCCCTTAGTTTCCTCACCACCACCCTTTTCATGGCGGACTGACTGCCATGAAAAGGGTTGCAGTGAGGAAACTTGTAATATGCTTGGAGGCGCCGCAGCAGCTCCGCCAGCATATTACGGCCTCACACCGCTGAAACACCACTGAGGGATAACGGTTCCAGGGCGGCTGCAGCAGTACTTTGGTGGTCGGACCTCCAAACTTGTAATAGGGCGGTCGGACAGCTATGCGGTGGTGCCCGCACTGCCACCGTGGCTACGGCGTCGTAATTCCGCCCTAAGAGATAATATAGGTAAATCTCCATACTGTGACGTGTCAGATCTGAAAATACAGAATCCATGAATCATTGAAATAGTGAAAGGGTGTTACACAGGCTGAACTACATTACCCTATATTCATAATTACCTAAAGAAGTTCTAAACATCATTTTCCATCTAACCCATTGCCTGATTCTAAGGAGAGGCTACACACCCATAATTTAAGTTTAGTAAAGGTCTCGCCTTCTTTTAAGACTTCTAAAATATCAGAGATCAGTGCAAGAGGATATCAATATTTAACAGTAACTTTATTTAAACCATGACAGTCTAAACAAGTTCTCACTTCAGAGGATCCATTCTTGGAAGCAAAGAAAAAGGAAGCTCCAGTGAGCAATTTAGAGGGAGCAAATATCCAATTTTGAAGTTTCGTGTCAGATACTCTTGAAGGACACTTCTGTCATTCGGAGAATAGGAATACATTTGCCAAAATGGAAAAACAGTGAAGTGTTCAAGATCAATACAAAAATCACATTTCTTTGCAAAGACAAGACCTTAATTTCGTTTTCCTGAAAAGTCTTTTTGAAGTCCGCATATTCACCTGGAATAGAATTGACAAGGGCCACAACACCTTTGGGTAAAATAGAAACAGACTGCTGCCAGCTGCTGGACTTGATGTGAATGGCAATGGTCACTGCAATATTTAGACCCAAAGAATAACGTTTTTGCCAACCAGCTAATTTAGAGGTTATGAATCATAAACTGATCAATTCCCATAATTACTAGATAGCAAGGAGAAGTTAATAAGTCAAAAGAGATCTGCTCCGAATGGTTTCTCATATATATAAAGTTATCTTACTGGCCTGTTCATTTACAAGACCAGAAGAGACTGAAGGGCTATCACCTGCCTTCACTATTACTGGAACTTCTTTTTTGCACAAAGGACTTTTATTTAGATTTGTCCAGTTATGTTCATATATATTCCAGATGCAAAATAATTAATCAGAATATGTACTTCCATCTCCTTATACTCAAAATGTAAAGTTGCTCGGAGAAAAAATAAAGTTGGAATATTATTAGTTGATGAGTTTGTGGCAAGTATGAATTTCATAAACTTGCTTCACTACCCTGCCTCACAGGTGAACTTATTCATTTTCTGAAGACCTTTTTTGGTCTTACACGACAATTTCCCAACACGTGATCTTTTTTTAGCAGCATAGACACAAATCACATTTTCTTCTTTCTGACTTTTCTTCTTAGATAATTAGAAAAAGTAAATCCTAAATGCACTGGCACTTTTCTTCAGGGTTAGCTAACTTTTGAAAATTAAGAGAACATAACTGTTGAATACTGTTAGAAGAAGCTGCTTTTGGATTGGTGAGACTTCTTTTTTCACTCCCTCTCTCCTAGATTCTAGTGTCAGTCAGTAAAGTGATTATAAATACCTCTGAAGAAAAGTCCCACAATATGGGCTAGTAAATCTTTCAGATCTTCTCCCAACCCATTTGTAAAGATGGAAAAAAGATTAGAAACCGTCCGGTCAAATTCACGAGCCAAAGCCTTAAACCTATTTATGTAAGACTACAAATGCATAGAGCCTTGTTCAATTTCCAAAGGTTCATCTTGAACACTATGTTTCTGATCGTGATGCTCAAACAATGACTTAAAGGCCATACTGAAAGGTGAAAAATTATCCAATAAAGGAACTCCTTCAGTCACCAAAGGTCAGAGTTAAGCATCGCCACTATGTGCATTTTAAAGGTAAAATGCACAGAAATGTCCAGAAATTCTTTACATTTTTTGGAGCACTATCAAATGCAGGGTCCAAAGAGCCTTGCTGCAGGAGTACCTAAAAGGATTTTTGGGCATCATTTTCTGAAGTTAACACTTGAACCTGAGTAGTCAGGGTACTTACTGTTGCAATCAGATCATTTGAGTTAGCACATTCTGAGATGTTGATTAGAATTTTGTGGAAGTTGCAATCTGTCACGAACAGATCTACATAGTCTTGATGACGTCTTTTCTTTCTGTTCTTTCAGAAATATCCGACGTCTCTCTCCTTGCTGCACTGGATCTAGGATTAAATTATCTGGAACTCAGGCATTTTCGAAATGAGCAGCAAAAAGCCCTTGACGAAAAAATTTGCAGTAGCAAGAAAAACCTCTAGGTGCAGCAAAGTCAAGGTAAACGGGTGAGGAATGTCTAGTATGCAGACAAAAATAGCAGCGTAACTGTAACAGCTCAAACAGCACAAAGTAATGTTGCGAAGCACTGAGCCAAGATTTAGGTAGCCATTTATAGCCAAATGTCACAATCTGCTCCAGAAGTACTACCACCGTGATTGTTTGGTGAATTAAACCCTATTAACCTTCAAAATCCCTCCACAACATCAGACCCAAATACCTCAACAACAGAGTCTCCTTCCACGTACCCAACAGGAACCTTCGCTTCACAGACCTTGCCCTCGCAGAGCCCCCCCTGCATTCGCAGAACCAGAGCAGGCGGAAGAGCTTTCTCCTACACGGCAGCCAAAGCCTGGAACGAGCTCCCTGTCAACATCAGACACTCCCCACCCTCCATACCTTCAGGAAGAACCTCAAGACCTGGCTCTTCAATTGAACTAGAGCTGCACCCCCCACCCCAGCGCCTTGAGACCCTCATGGGTGAGTATCGCACTTTATAAATCCCTGATTGATTGATTGATTACAATGACCAAAAAAGTGACTGCTGCCTCAAAGAAAAATTAGGCCTGGAATCATTTACATTCAAACAGCAAGGATCAGGAGCATGCCATCCCCAAACACAACAGCAATGAGGTAAGGGGTAACCCCACCCAACCAATTCTCATCTGACTTCAGAATCGCTGAGCCGTACGGAGATGCCTAGCAGAGGAAACAGGCTCGACTGCAGAAGGAAGAAGACGCGGTCGGGAAAAATGCTAGTAAGTAGCACAACACTATGTCAGATTCCTCCACGTTTCCTCTTGTGTGTCCTTTTTAGGTCTCGCCTGACCCAGCGCATGCGCTGGTCTGGTGAGACTTATTGAGAGGGCTCCAAAAAGTGCTACCAGGCCAGCCTAGAGCTACAGTGCATGTGCGCGGGCACGCGCGCCGCGCTTTACCGCGATTACTTTCACTTTTGCAGCCGCTTTGATGTGCGATCGCGATCACTTTCGCGGCCGCACGGCCGCTTGGCATAGCCAATAGGTCTCGCTTTTGGGACCTTATAAGTATTTAGTTATGCAACTGTTGCATGGCAAAACACTTATAAGGTCCCAAAGGCGAGACCTATTGGCTATGCCAATGCTTGTTCTAGTTGTTCTTTTTTGTCAGTGCACCTCTGACAAGGCCCCTTATTACTTAAAACTAGGACCTATCTTCCCGTAGCCTGTCAGATGGGCACGGCAGAAGTAAAATAGTTCGTTTAAAAGACGATATTGTTTAATTTTGGGTAAAAATGAAAAGTATACGAACTGAAATGTAAATATTACCATGTCCAAAGACTTCAGTTACTCCGGAAAAGAGTTTCACGGCTGCAACCAGGCCGCACTCTGAATTCCATGGAGGAACAAATGGGGATGGTGCATAGACATAAAGATTTATAGGTGCATCACATGCTGCTCAAAGAAAGGATTCTCCTCTTGTGTTGTTTTTGGAGCAAGTAATCATTTTCTGTAGTGGGTAGGTAGAGAAAAAGAATGAAGGGAATGGGTTTCAGAGCACATCCAATGTATTGCCGTATTGCCTGAGTTTCAAGCTAACAAGAGGCCAGACGTTCTAATTATGATACTGCCTGAACTGAATGCCACAGATTTATTTATTTGAGAGTTTTATATAGTGCTAGCTAGACCCCAAGGTATCAGAGCGCTTTACAACAGTAAATGTTCACATCAAAGATAACAAGTCTATACAGAGCATCTGTGTCAGTGCGCTCCACAACAGTAAATGTTCAAAACAGCTACAACAAGCATATACAGACCAGCTGCGTCACATCAGATCAAAGCAATTCATCTGGGACACCACATTTACAAACAAATGAAGCGTACACATTCCCACTGCTTCACAAAACCTTCAATGCAAAACATGCCAGGACCGACAGACCTGTGGCAGCATAGATGTGCTGTGCTCATTCTGTTGTTTAACAGCAAGTAACAGTTACATTTCCAAGGTTCTGAAGGTGACCTTGTTCCAAACTACCACTACTAGGTGCATGCGATTTAATGTTCCTGTTGTAGTAAGTGTCAGGGAGAATCCAACTCTGATGACAAGGATTGATTCAGGCATGTGTATGTGGGAAAATTACACTATTTTTAAATCTTAAGTGGAAAAGTGACAGACGGTCAAGGCTCTCACCCGTTCACCTTCTCCTGCAGCAGGTGCTCCAAACTGTTGTTGAATTCTTCAGAGGCATGGTTGATTGTGATAGGGGCTAAACACTGGGAAGAGAAGCAGAAGGGTTACTGGTTGTGTGCTTGATTTCACAGCTAAACTCAAACTTTTTTGGGGGGGGGGGCTGACGCTTCGAACAGTGGATAAGAAGACATCATTAGGGCTGAGTGAATGATTACTAGCGTTTGGGCTCCCTTCACTTTTTAGTGCAATGCATAACCTGGGAAGTTAATTAGGTGGACTATATGTGGAGATCAGTGGACTTAGAAGCAAATTGTAAAATATTTCTCAGAATAACATGATTTAATATTACTTACCTTGGTTTTGGAGTTCTTCCTCAAGGATTTTTTTGCACAATAAGTGGAAAATGTTCTATTTTAAATCACTATGAGCCATACATGCCAACCCTCCTCATTCAGACGTGAGACTACCAATTTCAAGGCTAGTTTCCCCCCAAATGATTCCAGCATGCAAAAACCCTATTCCTCTGCAGGCTTCTGCTGACAGGGCTTGGTATTGTGTAACTCGGAGTATGCACTGCCAGTAACAGTAACCTGCTCCTTAAGGTCAGTGCATAACATTTGCATCACTTTCTGCCAGACATAGCGCTTTCTCCGTGCTTCTGACAGGTAAGAAAAAAAGAACATTTACATTTCTAATATTTGATCCTGCAGCAGCGACTTACAAAGCCCATTCATAAAAGTACCCGATTTAGGCCCAATAAAATCAATGAGGGAAATACATTCTCCCAATTGTTTGGAGGAGATTACCACTTTTCTCTTCTAAAATGTTGGCATGTATGATTAAGCCAAAAAAACAAGTACAATGTGGAAAGTTGTGTTTCAGTTGTGTTTCACTTTACAAGACGATCTAGACGCAGTGGACTACTTATAAGAACCTAAAAGGACGGAAAAATATTTGAGCGAGCACATCCGCCAAAGGAAGTTTAGGAAAATTGGTAGCAAATCATGCACCAAAAGCACATTTCTTAAGTTATTTTTCTTTTCATACTGTATTTAACAGCCTACACCACTTTAATGCTCTTTGCAGAATAGGATGTAAGTATAGCATATGAGGTTTCAAGATATTTGAGCATCCTTCCCTCAAACCATCAAAAGACATCTTGGAAAACTGGTTGCAAATATTATGGTTTTAGCACATTTCTTTAGTTATTGGTCTGCTTGTACTTTGCTTTCCAGCATCCAATACTTTGATATTATTTGTAGAATAAGATATTGGTATGAGAAATAAGTTTCCTGCTGTCAAGGGAAGGTTGACTTCTGTCCAAGCTCACTAACACATAAACTGTTCAATGTAAAATCCCCCCCCCCAGGATTAACATCGTGTCTTTAGCACTATTATTGCGCACAGACTACAAGTCCCTGCCCAATTTTTTTTACAATAACCCCAACTTTATCCAGGGGTATGATGTTATAAAAGTTTGCCAGAGCAATACAATGTTTTGTATCTACGTGGATTACAACCACTTGATAATAGATTTCCTCTCCAAACATCGTTATCTTTTTTATTTTCAGACTACTTGATATATACGTACATAGCCCGCCCTTTGCCCTTCCACTCGTCCCCTCAATAGTTGGAGTATGGTATGTCCTAAACCCATTCATATGAGTAACTTCCTTAGCACGTGTGTACTGGAAACAAAATATCTCAAATTTTACTATGAAATCCCACTACAAAGGGTTATTTAGCTTTGAACGTAAGCTAGAGATATTCCATGACGCAATATTACAAAGGGCTGCGTCGCTATTAACTGCGACATTAGTTGCTACTACTTTCCTATTTAATACACCATCACTATTTTTAAGGACCTGGGCTACAATTAAATGTTATGGGGATTCGCAGTGGGCATGCAACCTAAGATGATAGGTATAAATTAAAGGGCATCAGTTACACACCTTCTTCTGAATAGAGGTATCCTTAGAACAGGGGATGCAATGACATTTGTTGTAAATGTACATGATGCATTTTTTACTCTTGGAAAAACACAAAGCACTTTCATACATACACATATACCCAGGAACCAGCAAATTATCAGGCTTATGGGGTCTTGGAAGTCTCATTGACTTACCAAGAACATAACATTGGTTTGGTAACTGACAATACCATGCACCACAGAATGTCAGACTGGGTTCCCTGAGTAATGAAGGTGGCAACGGGTCCACATTTGCTGGATTTACACCATTTTCTAACCCAGCAAATTTACCAGCTAGGGATGTAGTAAGATCATTAAATCAAATAGTACCTACTGACAATACTTACTGTAGATAACAGTTGCAAGAACAGCATCTATAGCACCTGAACCACAAGCACTCAATGGCATGTTCCCAATACAACCAATCAGTTCACAGAATATAAATGCCATTATGGGCAAAGTACCCATAAAAAAAGATGAAATTCCATTATTTATTGCTCGGCAGACCTACCATGTGGGAATGGTCTATTCTAACACAACACCCCAAGACCAGCATATAATTGTGACTATGTGTCTTTCCCTTGGGATGGCGCCACTTATAGAGAGTTCAACACCTGGGAAGTGTGTTTGAAAGTAGCTTCCCTACTACGCATGACACACCCTCATTAGAAGTGCTACCAGATGTGTTGAAACAGGTGAATGAGAATGGAGCTGCACTTGTTCTTCATTTCGTTATGAAATGAATGGGGAATTCTGAAACAGTTTCCGCAATTATTTTGAATAACATTTGAAAAGAATACTCCACTTTGGCAGTGCGCTATCAAATGGCAGCAGGTCCCAAGTAAGATTGTGAACAGGAACTACTGACGATTATTTCAGAATTATACACGTCTGGAGGTGCTGTGACACCTTATGATCGATAACGAGTCGCTAAACCACATCTCAAAACAAAAAGTTACATTTAGGGTTACGGCAATGAAAAAGCAGCACTGTAAACTAAAAAGGAAGGCCACCAAACTTACCCACTTCAGCACATTTGCACCAATTAGGGACTCCCCAAGCTCTCCCGAATGGACTAAGGAAACACTGACACACCCCATTACGGACGTTGGTTTGCAGAGTTGGGGTCAATTGATACAAGATGGTGAGATGCCACCTTGGGAAGAGTTCTGTGTTATGGTTGATGGCAAAGCTTCAAAATTTATATATCTTCAATTAAAAAGTTGGTCTCAGGGATTGACTACAGAGGTTGGTGGTTCAAATGAGTTGACAGAGACTTTACATCAAGGTACTCTAAAGGGCAAGGAAGTCTCAAGGTGGTACTGGCTTATGGTGGATCTTGCTGATGGAGACTTCTCATTGCCGGAGAAGCTCTGGGGAAAGCACTTGCCGGGAACACAGCTGGAAAACCTATGGCAAGTATCTGAATCTTCTGCATAGCACTGTCAAGCCTGCATGTTTAAGGAGGAACCATCTCTTTTCCCTCCACAGATTGTAGCGTACGCCCCAAATAATATAGAAGATGGGAAAACGGGGAGTATTGAAGTGTACGAAATGTGAGTTTGAGAAAGCGAACAATCTCCATGTGTTTGCGGAATGTCCCAGGATCCAGAACTTTGGGGAGGACGTGAGTAAGGCTCGTTGTGACATCTTTTTTAAAAACGTTTTTATTTCTAATTTTAAATAAACAAGTATTACATAAACAGCCCAATTTAGACTTCGATACAGCAATCCAATAAATAAGACAATGTGATAATTTCCCATCCCCCTTGACCCTCCGCATATACAGTACTTTAATGGACCACAGTTAATCTCATTTGTCAGCGGGGCTAGACAATAAATAGGAAAAATAGGGACCCCAGAAGCGCTTTGGCCGCAAAGCTGGCAGGAGCTCCTATGCTTAGATTTCTAGTTGAGCCCTGCAATACGCCAGATCTTGAAGACACTCAGCATGTTTCGGGGGCTCGCCTCCCCCCCAACACATTGACACCCTGCGTTTAGCAATTAACAATGAAACTGCTACATATTTACGGTAATGGGCTGAAGTGACTTTATAAGGCCCAGTAGGCACACCCTGGGGGTAGTCAACTTGAACTTCGAACATAATTGATAAAGTGGGCGTGATCCACGACTAGTATTGGGCTACTGGGCCACATGCCCATGTCAAGTGCAAAAAATCCACTGCCGCTGGCCCCACAGTGCATGCAGGACACTTCCACCCACAACCTGAACTGTGCAGCTGGAGGAGGAATAGTAGGCCTGCTGTAGATTGTATGATTCTTAGGTTACAATTGGATGTGAGTTTACCCAGCGGGGTACAGCAAAGCTCAAAATCTGCCTACGACAATGGACTGTCCAAAGTAGTGTTCCACTAATCCAGCGGAGTGTCGACGGACCCATCTAGCTTGCATTGAGAGGCATTATATAATTTGGTGAAACGCTTTTTACCATCTGTACATGAAAGTACGAGCTGCAAATACTTCAATGTTGCCGGCTCTTGTGCAAAGGTGGGGTACAGTGCTTCAATGGTTCCTCTCAGCCTATAGTATACAAAGCTGCGGAGGGGGTTGCAATCGCGATCCCCCTGAAACTCTGCTAGCCTTATAAAGGATCCGGGGAAGGCGTCACCCATCACCCGCAATCCCGCTTCTTGCAGTATTTCAAGTGAAGTGCTCCTTGCTCTCTAGTGACTGATAGGGACAGATGGTGTAATAATGGCAGTAACGGGGCATACAGCGGTGTTTTGTTTGCTTGTGTGGCAAGTGCCTGCCAAGCTCTCGTTGTGCTGTGCAGCGAACTGACCGCCTTGGATGTGTTCGGCCTGAGAGTGTGCGGTAATATAGCTGTGAGAGGGATGGGGAAGGCTGCATCATGCTCAGGTGCAGTATGTGGCATGTAACGTTGAGGGTGGTACCAGTAATGCGCGAAGTGGGCCTGTGCACACAGATAATACAAGTCAAAATCCGACGCTCCAAAACCCCCCTGGGTGTAAGGGCGTGTGAGGGTCTACCAGCTGATTCTACGTTGTTTGCCAGCTCATGCCAGAGTCGACATGCAGGACTGCAGTGTCTTGAAAAAAGACTGCGTTAGAGGGATGGGAATATTGATGAAGAAATACAGAAATCTGGGCAATACAACCATCTTCATAATTGCTAGTCTGTCTGCCAGCTATGGGGGAAGACGGGTCCAGTGGGCTATCTGATCCTGCAACTTAGATATGGCTGTGCCATCATTTTGGTGGATTACCACTTCAGGGTCACAGTGTATCCATATCCCCAAGTATTTTAAAGAATCCATGCATCACTCTAGTGGATATTCCAGTGCATGGGGTACCATGAAGGGGGTTAGAGGAAAAATGACTGATTTTGTCTAATTAATACTCAGTGAAGAATGCCATTCATATTTCACATATTCACACACCATCAGGCTAAATTGGCAGTTGGATCCCTCACTTACACCACCATTTCATCTGCATATAGCGATAAGGCCACGGGGTGTTGACAAAATCGCAGGGCTGCGGTCGAGTGTCTCTGTCTAATGATGCAAGCCAGTGGCTCCAACGCTAGGGCAAACAAAATCGGGGAGAGTGGGCACTTTGTCTCGTCCCTCTGTAGGAGTAGAGGGTCAGATGTTATACCATTCAATCGGACATGGGCTACAAGGTCCTTATACAATAGTCGGATCCAGTACAAAAAGGCCCGCGGTATCCCTATCCTAGCCAGCACTGCAAACATATGCGCCCACTGTATGGAATCGAATGCCTGAGTGGCGTCAAGGAAGACCACTACAGCTTGAAGCGAGGAGTCCAATTGGTGCAAAACTGTGAATAATGTACGCCGATTGTGGGCAGTCGATCTAGAGGAATGAAGCCTGACTGGTTGGACAGGGCCAGTGACAGCAGTAACGGCGGCTGCCGGGTTGCAAGGATCTTTGCCAGGATTTTAACATCAGGGTTTATCAATGATAACGGAGGATAAGAGTAAGCCTGGGCGTAGTGGGTGTAGTGGGGCTACCCAGAGCACCATGGAGTTCAAAACAAGCTCCGCACACTCCGCGTAGCACCGCTACGCGCCACCCGCCTCCCACCCGCCCTATTAACAATTGCTATGCAAGCTTAAAAAAACAATATAAAGTATTAAAAACGCCTTACCTGAGCTGCGGCGTCCACGGGCGGCCCTCTTCCTCCATCGCGACCTCTTGATTACAACTGCGCATGCGCGGGCGCGATGGAGGAAGAGGGCAGCGCGGGGATGCAGCAGCTCAGAAAAGGCGTTTTTATTTACTTTATATTGTTTTTTCAAGCTTGTATAACAATTGTTACTACGGCGGGTGGGAGGCAGGGGCTGGTCAACTTCGCTCCGCCGCGGCGTGTACGGAGTTTTGCCTACTCCGCCTAGTTCACGGAGCGCGGAGTAGGCAAAACTCTGCACACTCCGTGGGCGGAGCGGAGCTCTCCCGCCACGGTTAGATAAGAGTCACACCTCTTGTGCAGCTTGTCTGGTTTTAGGAGCGTAATTAACAGTGCTTCTCTCAAAGTGGGTGGCAACGAGTGTCTCTCGTATGCCTACTGATCCATGTCCATGAGGTGTGGTACCAGCAGATCCGAATACATCTTATAGAATTCACCAGGGAGGCTATCACTGCCAGGTGCTTTCCCATTTGGGAGTAGGTGTATGGTGTTCCCTATCTCCTCTTCTGTTATTGACCGAACCAGAAACTCTCTAAGTCCCAGCGAAAGCCAGGCAAGTGCAATGTCATTCAGGTACATGGCCATTTCCTGCGCATCTGCCGAGGGGCATTCACTTTACAGCAGGGCGTAGAAATTGACAAATTTGTTCAGGACTGCCTGGGACTCATGACAATATTCACCGTCTGGGGTAGTAATGGTTAGCTTCCAGTGGTGCTTCAATTTTTGCCGCAAGAATGAGCTGTCATTATTGGGCCATATATTTCACTAAATGTCAGGACAGTTCCCTCACATTTACCCTGCCAAATAGTATATCTTCCCTGGTCATCTGTCTCCGAATGGAGAGTGTTGAAGGGAGTGCCCTTTCTTATAAGAATTAAGGACCTCTCTGGAATAGGAAGAATAGGAGAAGGCCAGTCAATAGTGGCGGCTGATTGTGCAGTGAGGTACGTCTCCTCTATTAATGCAAAGTGAAGCTGATGGCGGTCCAAGTAAGCAAGCATCTGCCTGACCTTTTTGGATTATTTAAGCCCCATATGTTCCAAGGAAGTATATGGGGGCGACCAACAGGAGTATTCCTTTCACAACCCACCCAGCAAATATTGACGAGGAGGAGGGTAGCGGGACAAGTGCATGAGATTAGAATCATCAGAAACGGGACACACGCACTGAGTCTCAATGAATTAGTTACAGTCCCACCCCCTACCCACTCTAGCACTAAGAATCTGCCAAAGCCATCCCAATTACAAAAGAAAAATTCAAACATATTCACACATAAACATTACTCACAGAAAGACTAAAGGACAGGCAAAATATATCAGAACCCGGTGGGTATACCCTCATTGGGATGCAAGATGCGAATTACCCTCTTATGGAACAGAGGGGGCTGGAAATGTGGTTAAATTCTGCCGAACTGAAGAGAAGCAGCTCAGGGGGGCATCCAAAGCTAATGGATAAACAGTACAAAGATATTAACTGGTACACTTTACATAGTGCATCGCACAACGTAGAGCACAAAAAGATCCACCAAGTGGCTTCTTGAATCCGCTGGGCACCAAACTGGCATGCAACAGGCACTGAATATAGTCCATGTGCCCTATACAGATTGACATTCAGTACATGCACCTATCTGCAAAGGCCCATAATCACACTGCGTAGGGTTCGTTAGTACCCAGTGCCAACAGCATCTAGGCTAGGCCTGGGCGGTAAATTCCGTTCCGCTCGCGTAATTTGCGTAATTTCGCGTTCCGCGGAGAACGCGAAGTTGCTCAAAAGTCTGCTTTACGCGATTTCGCGAAATTTTTGCTTGTTCGCGTTCTCAAAATGCGTGTTCGTGAGATATTTCTCCCCGAGCACGCAAACAGCAATTGTGAACAGGAAAAAAGCATCGCGAACATGCAATTACGCGTGTTCGCGGAATTTTTTGCGTGTTCGCGGAGATTTTTTACCGTTTCGCGGAGATTTGCGTAACGCAATTACGCAAATTCCGCCCACCCCTAATCCAGGCCAGATCTTGGAGCGGTTTGGCAGACTCATCCCTGGAACTTGATGAAGTCCATGACTGCCTTCAGGGAGGTGAATATAATTTGTGTACCTTCATGATCTATTCTCAATCTGGTAGAGTGTAGCATGGCGTACGAAAATCCCAGGGACTTTTTCACTGGTACGAATTCTCTGCAAGCCGTTTGCACCGCTGCAATGAAGTCGGGATAAAAAATGATTTCATTGCCTTGGTGTTGTGTGGCTACTTTTTCCCATGATTGGCACAACACAGTGGCCCGATCTAAATAATTTAAGAACTTAGCTATGATCGGTCTCGGGGTGGCCCTCGGGGGAGGTCGTGCCTGTAGAGACCTGTTGTCGTGTTCTACTATTAACACCGAGGACAATTGCTCACTACCAAACATCTCTTTCAGCATGGATTCCACGTAACTTTCGAGGCGACCTGTGTTGGGGCATTCTGAGACGCCTGTTATGTGCAAGTTGCGGCGCCGGGAACCTGCCTCCCAATCCTTGTTTTTAGCTTGAATATCAACTAGGATTTGTCCATGTTTAGCTGCTTATGGTTGAGAGCCTGCAGGTCATCTTCTGCATCAGATATGCGCTGCTCAACCGTGGTTACACGTGTGGCATGCTCGTCTAGCTTGGCAGCCATAGTATACATGTGGATATTTATTGCATCTATCTTCCCATCTATAGATTGCAGACTTTGCTGCATGACCAGTAAGGTGTTCTCCAAAGATGTGCTAGGTTGGAGCTGCAGCTCTTGGTCCGAGTTTGAGTGAGCATGTTTCAATGGTCCAGGTGTTTGCATGGACTCAAAGGTGAGAAGGTTCTGCTGCCTGTCAGCTTTCCCAATGTTGAACCAGAAATGATCTCCTCACCTGTGAGCAGAGTGGCAATGGGTACCATTGCGCAATGATCTATCAGACAGGGCAAGCAGTCACCGATGTACAGCTCCTAAGAATATAGACCAAGATGGTGGAGGTAAGAAAAGGGGCCTATATGACTGACAGAGCCATGTAACCCAGCGGGCCCCTCGGCATGTCTGTCAGGTCCCTAAGATTTACCCTGTGACTGCACAGCACTCACTGACTCTGGCAGTAATCGCCCACGATGCAGCACAAAAAGAATAAGCACAGAATGCTGGACACCGGCAGGGTTCGCAGTCGCCGCAGTCCAAGGCATGCTCCCTCTCACTCTTCACGCTCTGTCACCGCCATCTCATGGCCTCCTCTCAATCGCGGTATGCGCTGCAGAAACGGTGCAGCGGCCTCAACCACACAGCCAAGAGCTTGCTCCTCACTTGCCACTGTACACTTAAATTGGTGGGAGGAAGGTCTGTTCCAAATACCCCTGACCCCAGCAGGTGGGGCTCAGCACGTGTATGCTGCGGGGATCAGATACAGCAGCCGTGCTTACTAATATAAGCTTTGCGAGCCTCGGTACCTCTTCAAGACCGCTCCCTCGCATTCTCTGAATCCCGCCACCAGGTCCTCATACGATTCCAGGAAGGGCAGCCAACGAGGCACTTGCAGTCACAGCCAGTACCCTTACGGCAAGGCAGTCCTCACTGCCATCAGTCGCAGGCTGTTGAGCCCCTGGAGCGGGCTTCACCACACGATCTCAGCGACCGCACCGCTCCCGAAGGCAAACACCATCGCCCGGGTAAGAGGCTCACAGCAAGCCGCAGCTATCCACCAGCTGCCGGCTGGAGCTGTAAAATCAGGATGGGAGGTGGCACTCTGCTCCTGTCCCCGTCAACAGTATTGGACTCAGCACCTTTAATCCTGCACTGCTGCCCTCACTAGCTGGGCGCCGTCATTTTAGATGTCGCTCACCCAACATACCTCACTGCTCCCCACTTCTAGGGTGTCCCACTGTGCATCGCCACACTCATCAGCTGCAATCAGTCTGTGAGATGTTTATCTCCCCTGCAGGAGCGTGGATGGCTCGTTAGACCTGGCTTCTTGATGGACTGAAGTCCCGGCCGCCAAAGCTACACTAGAGTGTGGCCATCTTGCCTTGGGCTCTCTAGCGCCCCTGAGTGACATCCTTAATATAAATTTCCAGGTAAGCGTACTACATGTTGTCTTTGGAGCCATGGAAACGCAAGCCAGGATGAGTAAGGATGGAGCAAAACTGCTCTTTTACATGATCCTTCTGGCTCGAAGAGAGATATGTAGGAAATGGCTAAGCAGTCTCCCACCAACGTATGCTGATTGTGTTAGTCGGTTATGTACAATTTAAAAATGGATGCAAGGGATGTGGAGGATAAAAGGCATAAATGTTGGCTACCACTGGTGAGATGGATAGAGTGCAAGGACAAGGGAAATGCATGGGCTGCATGGGTGGCGCAAGGTAGGGTTCATGTCCTATAAATACTTATACTTACTGCTTTTTCACTTTGATGCCTGGTGGACGGTTGAAGTTTACAGAAGAATGAGCAAATGTAGCCCCCAGACATGGTGGTACATCAAAGTTAAGGGTGCAAACAGAATTAAGATCTTACAGGTCTATTCTGAGGTGAATGAGGACAAAAAATTAATGAAGAGTGAGGCAGAAAACATAGACTGGAACTCCATCAACTCAAGAGCCTGCTAGGGTGGCTATAGTTTGAGGGACTTTGATAAAACAAAAATAGCTGCATAGGTGTCAGTATGCTCATTGCCATTTTTCTCATTCTTTTCAGGACTCTAACTGTAAAAGGGCTAACAGAGTGGATAGACCGAGTATAGCAGAAAAGTCAAGCATGTTAAGCAGAAAAGTGAATCAAGATGTAAAGCGGAGGTTTGTTTAAAGAAGGAAGTAAAAGATCCTGATCCCAATACTGACTTTAAAAAGAAAAATGTGCCTGGACTCACTGAAAAACATTTCCTGCAAACTACAGATCATTCTGCAAAACGTGACTTGGTTAATAGCACTTTGAGACAGTGCAGCAGGTGTTACAATATGTCACAAAACTCCAGGAGTTTCTGGTAAATCCCACTAAAGAATATACGCAGGTCAAGACACTGGAAAGACATGTAAGCCCTCCAGATAAGGTTTATGATATAGATATTCATATCAAGAGGGCCATTGCACATTAAATAAAAACAATATTCTGGCCAAATTTATCAGATGCTTATGATATTATTCTATCGGAGGACCACTGGTCTCCATTCTTTGTAAGGGTAGCAGCTCAGGGTGAGGAGGCAATAATGCCAGCCTTTTTCCTTCTAGGTACTTAAAGAACTCAGGGAAAGATATGCAAGTGGTTAGCCTTGCATAGGACCCAAGAGGGGTTGGATAAAGATTGAATTATTCATGCAATTCCTTTAAAGAGTGAGCCTTAAATACAGACTCAATATCCTCTGAAGCTTAAAGCCAAATCTGACAAAAAGCTATCCTAAATCAGCTACAATATAAAGGCATTATAGCACCTTGTAATTCCATAATGAACACCCATTTTTTTCTGGTTTTAAAACCTGCAGATCATATAGAATAGTTTTGGATTACAGAAAATCTCACACCAATACTTATGCTATACAAAATGATCATAGCACTGGAATCATAACAAATCTGGTGTGGAAGAAGTCTAAAACAACCCTGGACATTTCCAATGGCTTTTTAGTCAGAATATAGTACCTAAAAACAATAACTAACCAATTATTTTTTAATTAATTGATTATTGCTACAAAAGATTGCACATGGTCTATAAGACCATGTGCAATAGTCCTGGTACCAAGACACTATCTTATATTGATGACATAAATATTGCAGACGATGACTTGACTGAACACATGATTAGGGTTAATAAGAGAGTGACATTACTAACCATAAATGGGTATAAATTAATTTTAAAGAATCTCACATTGGTTATTTAAATGTGATTTGTCTTGGACACATGTTATTCAGTAGGTTATGGGTATGGCCTCTGACTTCCTAAAGAACTGTGCTACTTTACAGCCTCCAAATAACTTCAGAAAATGTCAAGCACTTATTGGATTTCTTAACTTTGGGCAAGCTTACTTGCCCCATCATGCTGATCAAGTGAAGCCAACATATGATTTAGTTTCTCTCACGTCTTCAGAGAAACACTGGACATAAGCGCAGACAGCTTTCTTATGTGGACTACAGGCAGACATCTTAGAGACTAAAGGCCTGATTTAGAGTTTGGTGGAAGGGTATTTACTTCGCCAAGGCCACCGAGCAAAGTACTCCCATGCCCTGAGGGAATACCCGCCTGCCAAATATTGAGATGGTCACCGGCTCAGTGGACATTTCTTGCATTTATAACAATCTGTGTCACAGTTGTTTTTGTAAATGCATTGTAAGTTTGACGGACGGCTGTTAGACCTGGCACCATTGGCGTGAGTCTCCCTTCCATTTTTCGCTGTGTCTCCTCTGTTTTTGCTGGTTATAGATGCTCTGAGCGCTGTGCCACTGCCATTCAGTGCCACAGCACGAATGCTCTCTTTGTAAAGATGACATATGAATTGGTACATCCATGATTAGCTTATTTGGTTTACCTGTTAGTCCCTAGTAGCATGGCCTGTGTGTGCCCAGGGCTGGTAAACCGAATGCTGCTGATGGACCTGCAGCACTGGTTTGTGCCACCCACAGAAGCAGCTTGTAAAGTGTTTCTCAGACCTGCCACTGCAGCGTCTGTGTGCAGTCCAGATCTGCCACCTTGGCTGTGAAGTGCACCCACTTCCCAGCCCCTGAACCTTCCCTTGGCATCCTGTAAGCCACCCTTATGATAGGGTGCATTGTATGTGTAAGGTAGGACATGCTCTGATGTGTGTAGCATGTCCTAGTAGTGAATTACACCCAATTTCGTTTTTCACTACTGTAAGGCTACCTGTTCTCCATAGGCCAGATGGGAGGTCTGGGCTATTACATCCTATAGTCCTAACTGACCCACATAACATGGTAGAAAAACGAATTTAGTATGCCTGAGCTCAGAATATTAAAATACATCTGTTAGTAAAGGTTATTTTTATATTCTGTGTTTGAAACTACCACTTTTAGAGTATAGGTACTTTCTTGCCTAAGCCTTCCAGTGTGCTCTGCTATTATGTGTATTGGCTGTCTGGTTTTGGAGGGACAGGGCAGGCTGAGTCAGACCTGGGTTGAATAGAGAGATCTGCCTTGGAGTGAGGGGAGGGGTAGCTCCTGCACTTGAATAGGGCTGTGCCTGGCAAGGTGAATGCTGGCTCCACCTCCCACTGTGCGTCTGAAGGCAGATCCCCTCTTTCTGAAAGGAAGGATGCAGCCTGGTACACAAAGTGCTCCAGGGCTGGGCAGAACTAGTTCTGGCTGGGTTCAGAGACTTGTGACTCCTAAGAACAAAGACTTTTGGGGGTATAAATATTTGTGCCCCAACCCCTACAATTTATATTGCTCCTGGACAACAAGAAGAACCTCTGTCCGTGTGACTACAAGAATCTGCAGAACAAGGACTGTCCTTGTGCTTGTGTGCTGTTTCTGGGACTCGCCTGCAGTGGTTACTACTGGACTTGGAAGAAGAGGAAAAGGACTTTGAAGGAACTTTTACTTTGTGGCTACAGCAATCACCCAAGGGCTAGAAGAGAGCTAGCCTCCTGCAAGAGTCTCAGGCACACCAGACTCCACCACCAGCCTCCTGTGTCCTCCCAGCGAGGATTTCTATCTGCAGGTGAGGCTCCTGTGAGTTCCAGGGCCTCTAGTTCTACTGCTGAGAAAAGAGTGCTGAAAATCGTCGCTAACCCCCGTTAGCGGGCCGCTGCAGCTGGTGAGCGTGAGAAAAATCGTCGCTCTGCTGCCGCCGAGCGCTCACTAATCCCGAAGATTATCGCATCACCCATCAGCGGGCCTGAAAATGCCCGCTATCCCGAAGATTATCGCATCACCCGTCAGCGGGCCTGAAAACGCCCGCTATCCCGAAGATCGTCGCAGAGCCTGTCAGCGGGTCTGAAAACGCTCGCTAACCCAAGTTATTGAATCGCCTGTCAGCGGGTCTAAAAACGCTAGCTAACCCAAGGATTGTCGCATTGCCTGTTAGCGTGCCCCAAAGTGCTCGCTAACCCCAAATCATCGCATCAAGCTCATCACAGCACGGACGCCGAGAGTTCGCCATTTTCCCCGCATCGCATCAGGATCGTCGTTCCCTCACGGAGCGCCATTTTCTTTCATCGCAGCAAGATCGCACACGCAACAGGCTCGGTGCATCATCCTCCCTTAGCGGCAGGGATCTTATCGCATCACCGGCTTAGCGTGAAGAAGTTTGTCGCTTTATCCCGCCTGCAACCCAGCGCATCATCCTCCCTTGCGGTAAGGATTCATCGCATCGCTGGTTAGCGTGAGGAAATTTATCGCTACAACTCCTTAGCGACATTTTTGTTGCTTTGCTACAGAATCCAGATACCTTGTGAGTAAAAGGGTCACAGAGACCACTGCATTGAACTGAACATCATTTTGTGCACCTTGAACTATTTTTGCAGCATTTATAAAGTAACCCTATTTTTCTAGTATTGTGGATTTTTACTGTTATTGGTCTTGTGATTAAGTCTATATAAATATACCTATTTTTATAACTACTTGAGTGGTGTCCATTTGTAGTGTTCCTCATTGTATTACTGTGTATGGTCATAAATGCTTCACACACTGCCTCTGAGATGAGCCTAGCTGCTCATGCTACGTTACCACAGGGTTGAGCAGGGGTTATCAAAGGGTGTAGGTGCTTACTCTGACTTAGGAAGAAGGGTCCCTACTTGGACAGTGGCCAGCCATTGCCAACTAGAGACCCCCATTTCTAACAACGGCTCCATGAACATGGTGGTGACAAAGGTTCAACTTCTAGTGTTTTTTTTGTTTTCAAAAAGAAAATTACAAAGTAGGATTTCTTTTTGATAAAGAAAAAAAAAACAATCGCCAAGGGAGATTTCGACCATGGCATCAGAGGTTATTTTGCAGTTTTCACTTTCCTTTACAGCCAGGTTTTACCTAGCGGTAATGGACAGTGAAAACTGGCCATTTGTCCTCCCACTATAAATAGGGGGAATGGTCAAATGGGAAAACCTCAGACAGCTTTAACTCTATTGGGCCATTGGAAGTGTATGTCAGCGGCGGAGATGAAGCAACTGAGTTTCTCGCCGCCAAACTATAAGTCAGGCCCTAAATATTTACAGACTAGGTATAACAAAACAAACTCCAACAGCTAATAAATCACATTTAAATTCAACGGTTGAAGCATGCTTCACTTCCATAGAGAAAGTCCTAACTGTAGTGCAGACAGTCATTCTGAATGAGAGCTGTTTGGCGCAGTTGAAGCTAATCATTATAGTTTCACTTTTTCCTACACTAGAAGCAGTGACAAAACTAAGTATCCCTAAAACTCACGCTTTACACCTACGTTGGGTACAGTTGGTTGTTTTGTTCAGTGCAGTTGATGTAAAATCTGAATATGACCCCACACTTTGCAGACACAACTTTTACAGTATGCATACAATATTCCACAAACTCTGAATGTTTTACCCCATTCATGCCTATAGCAGTGTGTTCTACATGGATAGTTCTGCAAGGCTTTCAGTTGTAACAAAACAAAAATACTCCGCAGCTTGTGCTGCAGTGCAGGGAATGTTTGAAGACGGTGATGTAAAACAGCTACATAGACACACTAAAACCTTAGGTGATTGCAATGCACAGCTATCAGAAATGCATTTTTTGTCACCTTTGCTACAGAAGGCTGGTCCATCAGTTTCCTCACTAATAGTGGCATAGTCTTCCTTCTGTGTGCATGGATACAGTGTCAATGTAGCACACTGGCACCAGAACGGATCCAGAGATTCGAAAAGGAAATCTGTAAAAAATAAGCAGCTCTCAGTAAAGGTGGCTGTCCTTCAGGACACGCTTCCCTTACAACACACCATGGCTCATAAAAGTGAAGGAATTCCCTTAAAAGAGAACTGTGCAGAGGACTTGTCTGTAAAAGCAACAGCACATACCTTCACTGTAGCTTCAGGAGCCATATCTCAAACCAAGATAGATACAGATATCTTGCAAGCAATTCAAGCAACATTGAAAGGAAAGACCTCACCTAATGGCTTTCTTTCTAAATACTCATACACCATCACATGAGATAACACCAAGTCCACAACCAGAGTTGGAGAATTATATTTTCCTAATGAGCAAGTTAGGTTAAACCTAATTAACAACACTGAGGAAGAGCTAGCATCCACCCATGCTGGCAAGAGTGCCACAGAAGCAATGCTCCATCAACAAGAAACTGGTGGCCATGTCCACCTAAACAGGCTTAAAACTATGTGTGGTAATGTAACTTTCGACAACAAATCAAAAACACTCTACTGTTCCAAGAGCAGCACAGACTCCTTTACTAACTCTGATTACCCGTTTGGAATACATTTCCTTGATTATATAAGGCCAAATAAAGCAGTAAACTGATATAAATTTATATTAGATGCTGTTGATGCATGCTTCAGCTTCCTGTGGGTCTGGCCACACAGAAATGCTGATGTTCGAGCGGACATAAAAGACTTGCAGTGCATACTAGCAATGGGAGCAGTTTGTACCTTTCATTCAGACAATGGCCCTGCATTCACCACTAAGTATTCAGGGATGCCATGTCTGCTTTCGGAGTATGGCTGCAATACTTGCACACCTTTCATCCAGACAGCATCGCAGTTCTAGACCACACTAATGATACACTTAAACAAGCCTTGACCTCTAAGCTATTAAGTACAGGACTAAGTTGACTACATACTCAGTATGGAGTTCAGATAGCATTAAATAATCTGCCTAGAGGAGTATTAGGTGGTCACATATAAGATGCTCTTCTGAGTATCTATATATGTGAATGATCTTACTATCCCTTGAAAGGTGGTGGAAGAGAAATGTTTGACTTGCTTGAATGTTTTGCAGAACGTCCAAGAGGTCGTAACGAATTTGAAGCATCCCACCTCCACACCAGCAAACATAATGTTTCTAAAGCTGCTGACAAGTGGCTCTTCAAAGTGGGAGGGCAATTTTAAGAAATGGTCACTGATAAACAAGTTTTTAAGCAATCTTACAGACCATCCGTTCCAGTGTTTGGAGTAGAAGGCACTCAAGTCAAAAAATAGAGAGAGGGATGATGTGGTATTCTTAGTATTAGTGTGTTCTTAGTAAACCTAGAATATAGAACTTAGAATATGGTAAGGTTGCCTAGAGATGTTTAGAACACTGAACGATGTGCAGAGGATATTCAAATAGGAGAGAAGCTGTTACTCTTGATGCTGTTGGATGAGGTTTCTTCATTTGCTTGTACCTAATAAAACCTCAATGAACTACTTCTGATCTTCGTGTACTTGATGAAGAGGCTACACCTCCACATTTTGGCGACGATTACCTACGCAAATCAAGAAGAAATCTCAACAGAGCACATCTTGAAAGCTTTGACTCTTCTGAAATGTTCCGGTAACAAGAGAGCTTGATGCTACAAACAACGGTAGGATCTTCCATGTTACCTTTTAAGACCGTCAGCTGCTAGCGGCATAGGTAATTCAAGACCTCTATTTAATGAGACTCTGCATACGCGTCTTGCCTGACCTTAAAGGCCTGTGCCTGACGCCTTTGGCCTAGTTACTACCACGCACAAGGAAAAGGCCTGAAACCATTATGATGTAATCACGTTCCACGAAGAGTTCACTCACCATTATGATGTAATTATATTCCTGGAAGAGTTGTCTCACATGCATTGCCTGATCTGTGGGGCTTTTGCCTGACGCTTTGGGCCTACATAATTATTCTCGCTACTTTTTGTTAGAGATAAGTGTAACCTCATCGCGCAACAAAATTTACATTGACAAGGAAACTCCGCATTATAACAATAGTGACTGTGGATAAATATATATATATATTTATTCATGTATTTTGAGAAATTCATCAACACAATATAAAATGTATCTAAATTACAGAATTTTGTATTTAAGATATAGAAGACCACAAGATTATTTACAAAATATATAATCTTTAAATCCTTCGCATCCAATATGCAAAACGTCACAACTCCTCCATTTTTCTTGACGTCACCAGAAGATCCTCCAATTCCATGGCAGAAGTGGAAGAAGGTTTTCAGTCACTATGCTAGAATTTGTGGCACTTCCTTAAGTGCAGAAAGGAAAACTTCCTTACTCATGCATTGTCTAGGTTCGGAAGGACAGGAGGTTTTCGAACATCTTCCAGAACTGTCAGATCAAGGAAGTAATTCTTTAAATGAATATGAGATATGTATAAAGAAATTAGATCTTCACTATCTTCCTAAAATAAGCACTGTACTGGAGAGATACCATTTTGGTAGGCGCATGCAAAGACAAGAAGAGTCGGTACAACAATACATTACTGTTCTTCGGAAACTAGCATCTACATGCAATTTCGGTAACACACTGGATGAACGTCTAAGGGACCAATTCATGTTAGGTTGTGTACAAGAAAAAACAAGAGATGCGTTGTGGCAAAAAGACAATCCTTCCTTGGATGAAGTCATTGTCATTGCAAAGAGCAATGAACACAGTAAAGCTTGTGTTGACGTTCTTAAAAAAAATGACTCAGGTTAAAAATCAAACTGTACTGAGGTAAAGATCGTAAAACATGATGAGAAAGTAGTCAAATCCAAAACTTCTCAAACATCTGTACCCCAAAAATCGGTCAATGAGAAAAAATTTGAAGGAAAATGTTATAGATGCGGCGACAACGGACATTTGGCTAATTATAAGGATTGTCCGGGTTGGAAAACAATTTGTAAAGTTTGTGGGAAAAGAGGACATCTTCCTAAATGCTGTAAAACCAGCAAACCTAAAAAGAAAATAAGAGAAGTAGAGGTAGATCTATTTGAAGATGATCTTGATGAAATTGTTGTTTCACAAGTACATGAAAATCACTCCGAGGGGCCGTGTGAAGAAGTTTTAGTAAATGATGCCCCAGTAAAGATGCTATTTGATTCAGGAGCGAAAATTACACTGATTCCAAAGTCCTTTTATGAAAACAAACTCAAAGATAAAGTCACTCTGTATAAACCGGATGTGAGACCCAAAGGGTATGGAGGGACTACCATTGATCTTCTAGGATATTTCGTAGGGACCATAGACTTGAAAGGAAGAATTATTCCTGGGAAGATTTATGTTTCTATGAAAGGAGACTCTCTTATCAGCTGAATACATCAAAAGGAATTAAATGTTTTTCTTGATCCAAATGAAAATCCCTCTGTGTGTTTGAAAGAAATTCCTCAGGTATCCTTAGTTAAAAACAAATCAAGTGAATGGATCAAAAAATTCCCTATTCTTTTTGGAAATGATTTAGGTTGTTTAAAAAAATATGTTCATCAAATTGTTCTGAAAAAGGATGCTATTCCTAAAGTAGCAAAAGTCAGAAATGTTCCTTTGCTCGTTAGAGAACAAATGAAAAATGAACTAGACAAACTGATTGTGAAGGGAATCATACAGGAGGTAGAAGCAACTGAATGGGTTTCTCCGGTGGTGATGGCCCGCAAGGCCAATGGAGAGGCCCGTCTCTGCATTGATCTAAGAGAACTAAACAAAGCTGTTGTTGTCGATCACTATCCCTTACCCAATATTAGTGAAATGCTGTGTTCTCTCAATGAAGCTAAGCATTTTACTTCGCTGGACCTAACGTCTGCATATCACCAAGTCAAACTCCATAAACTTTCTCAAGATCTTACAGCGTTTGTCACACCCTTTGGCACATTCAAGTTTGTAAGGATGCCCTTTGGATTAATATCTGCAGCTTCTGTGTTCCAAAGGGTGATGGAAAGTGTTTTGCATAATGTCAAAGGTGTAAAAATATATCAAGATGACATATTAATATATGGTAAAGATGTCTTGGAACATGATACTAGGGTAACAGATGTTTTACAGAAATTGCAATCAGCTGGTTTAACACTTCGTGGAGACAAATGTAACTTTAATGTAAAAGAAATAGAATATCTAGGTCATTTGGTCTCACAAGATGGTATCAAACCAAAACCTTCTCTAGTGAACTCCATCTTAAATCTAAGATCCCCTTCTAACAAAGACGAGCTGGTAAAATTCTTTGGCATGGCTGAATTTTACCATAAATTTGTACCAAATTTTGCTGAAAAAACTGTCTCACTCCGTACCCTTATGAAGAAAGGTAATGAATTCTTATGGTGTAAAAAATGTGAAGAAGAATTCAATTGTATAAAAAATGATTTACATAATGCTCATAGTTTAGACAGTTTTGATCCTTCTAAAATGTCGTTTCTCTTAACTGATGCCAGTGCAACCGGCATTGGAGCTGTATTGAAACAAAAGGTAAATGGAAAAGATAACACTATACTTTTCATTTCCAGACCATTAAGAGGGGCAGAATTGCAGTACTCTGTAATTGAGAAAGAGGCTTTAGCAGTTTTTTGGGCTATACGGAAATTAAGGAAATTTTTGTGGGGGAAGGAGTTTAAGGTTTTCACAGATCATAAACCCCTTAAGGAAGTTTACTCCAATAAGGGTATGGATTTTGTTTCACACAGAATTAGAAAATGGGTTGTGGCTCTACAAGAGTTTGAGTTTGAAATTTTCCATGTTCCACGCTCAAACAATATTCTTGCAGACTGCCTTTCGAGACTGGGAGATAAGAACGATGAAGAGGTCAATGATACTGACCTGTTTGGTGGAGAGAGTTTTGATGAAGAAATCAATGTATGTTTAGTTAGTGAGGGAATGATCACAGAAGATGAATGGAGAGAAAATCTTACTAAAGATTCCATTTTACAAAAAGTAATTCATATGGTCAACAATGGTTGGTGTCACAAAAATGTGTGTGATGAAACCGTGAGAGGTTTCTTTCATGTAAAAGATGAAATGGCTGTTTTGGATAACCTTCTCTTACGTGGCAGTAAACTAGTACCTCTTAACCCTTTAAGAGATAAACTGGTGAGTAATGCACACTCTTCACACATGGGAATTGCAAAAATAAAGGAAAGGATAAGAGAAGCATACTGGTGGCCTGCTATGGACACGCATGTAGAAAGGGCGGTACGTGATTGTGTTGATTGTTGCAACTCTGACAAATCATTAAAATGCAGGACTCAACCTATGGTTATTAGGCAGCAGGCTGCTGGACCTTGGTCTGACATCTCCATTGATATCTTAGGACCAATAAAATTAAAATCACAAGATCAATACATTATAGTATGCATTGACTTGTATTCTAGATGGCCAGAATTCAAAATTGTTAATTCTATTGAATCTGGTATTGTAATTAAATTTTTAAGTGAACTATTTGAACATGAAGGGTATCCAAAGACAATCCTGTCAGATAATGGAGTACAATTCATATCTAATAGCATGCAATCGTTCCTAAAAGAGAGGGGAATTACACACAAGAGAGCTGCGCTCTATCATCCACAATGTAATCGTGTTGTGGAGAGGTTCATAAAAGTAATTAAAGAAACAATTCAGCAAGCTCGGTCTTGTGGGACTCTTGGGAACTTGCAATAAAAAAAAAAGTAAGGGAATATAGGTTTTCACCTCACTCTTCCACAGGTGTCAGTCCCTTTCGTTTGTTTAAAGGGAGAATAGAAAATGTTTCTTTGCTTCCGTGTTGGGTTAGTGACAAAAGATTTTTGGCAGGTAACAACACTGATCCCATACCTGACTGGAAAGAAAAGGAAAAGAAGAAAATGCTTGAACGTAAATCTCACTATGATGTGAGAAAATCTGTTAAGAAAACGATTGTACATGTAGGTGATTGGGTAAAGATAAAATCTCCAAGGAAATCTAGTGGTAATTCTAAATTTAGTAAACCTTTTCAAATTATTAAATTATTTGATAACGCCGTTAAAACCAGTGATCACAAAATCTGGAATCTTAGCAGGATTGCTGTTTTGCCTTCCAACATCTCTAAAGAAGGACATATCACAAGTAAATTTGATGAAGAAATTGTGTCTAACTCTGTTTTACCGAAAGATGTTGTTTGTGATAGACCTAAACGTGTAAAAAAGATTCCTCTTCGTCTACATGATTGTGTACCTTAGTTTTTCTGTATCTTTTATTACTTTGTATTCTTTAATGTGTTTATTCGGGGGGAGATGATGTGGTATTCTTAGTATTAGTGTGTTCTTAGTAAGCCTAGGATATAGAACTTAGAATATGGTAAGGTTGCCTAGAGATGTTTAGAACACTGAATGATGTGCAGAGGATATTCAAATAGGAGAGAAGCTGTTACTCTTGATGCTGTTGGATGAGGTTTCTTCATTTGCTTCTACCTAATAAAACCTCAATGAACTACTTCTGATCTTCGTGTACTTGATGAAGAGGCTACACCTCCACATTTCCCTTAGTTAGACCAAAGGAATAGGGTACTCTTGTCAAGTAAAAGGAAGATTTTTCCTTCGGTTCTTAATATTTCACAGCAGCAACACCTCTATTCAGTCATACAACTCGTCTATCTACCATTCAAACTCGTACATATAGCTATAGACACGGCCCAAACAGTAAACCCATGATACGTCAAAAGTAGAAATCATTATAATTGTTTATTAAAAAACTAAAATGTTTTCTTAAAACGTTTGTTGTGCTTTAGGACACAAAGCAAAAAGCAATGAAGAACAATACAAGATTGACAAAACAATTGATGCAGTTGACTACAATAAAATATTTCGAAATTGCCAAAGCAATTCATGCAATTTAATTCAAAATGTCTTGAATATTAAAAGAGAGATAAAAAAGGAACAATACACTTTGTCATTCAGAGTAACACATTTGTAGAAAAAGATCTGGCTGTGACCCAGTACATTAGCTCTTATTAAGTATCCACTGATCCAGCCAGCAGTGCGAATTGTGTAAATAGTGCGTTGACACGTTTCAATGGTGTTACTTCATTTTATACCATCTTTCTCAAGACAAACATATTGCTCTCTTTGTTGAAAAACATGAAAGTGTGTTCCAAAGTAT
Source organism: Triturus cristatus (assembly GCF_964204655.1). Classification (NCBI taxonomy): domain Eukaryota; kingdom Metazoa; phylum Chordata; class Amphibia; order Caudata; family Salamandridae; genus Triturus; species Triturus cristatus. The sequence goes on from NC_140594.1 coordinate 387,096,220, forward strand.
AATCCTTTCATTTCCTCCCACGTATTATTCTAGTTTTTGCCGGTAATTTCTATTACTCGCTGGTATTCATCAATGGTTAAAAGATTCCCAACTGGGGTATCTCCTAGACAGGATGTAACTGTTAGTAATGTTCTAGAACAAAGCTGTGTGTTTACACCTTAACCGAATCTTTAAAAAAATCGATGTGATAAGGCACTAATTATGTCCTGTTCGCTTGCATCATTCTGGAGCTCGAATATACATCGACTCGGCTGATTAAATAACTGCCCTTCATCAATTGGGCCTGTGTTCGGCTTCTAGATGTAACGTACGTGGCACTCCTAGTTCACGGCTCACAGCACACAAACAGTAGTCTTACATCCACTGCCTAGTTCAAAGAAAAACTGGAAGATGTCCATCTGTCACACCAAAAAACACTATGTGGTGGAGTCTATTCAGCAGACACCCGTTGATGCTAGGGTGCTTTCGGAATAGAACTTCACAGCCTCTCCCTACTCCGCAGGGACTTCCCTTAGAAAAATACAGCCTCACTAAAATCCTGAGTCACATTCCGGGTACCACAGAAGGTCACACCAATGGCCACTCACCTGAATTCACAGAACTAAAGCACAATCGAATATCTTCCACCACTTCCTTAGTATCAGACTGACACTAATTATTGATACTAGGTGGTCAGAGAAAGATTGATAGAGAGAGAGAGGGAGAGAGAGAGAGAGAGCGAGAGATGGTTCTGGTGCAGCTGGTGCCAGTCTCAGCTCCTGCTGGTAAGCTCAGTGGGGCGGGGGGATACAACATGCAGAGCAGAGTGTGGTGCAAATACAAATGTGGAACATTCATGCATCATTTCAGTGACTTTTTAGAAACCCTTACCCTATTAGGGTTATACCTGCGCTTCCTGGTCTGATCAGGGGTGGCGACTACTGTAGTCACACACTGCAGCAAATACATAGTATTGCAGAAGGCATAGTATTACAATGAATTATTGCTGTGTGAATTGTTTAGGTTCAAGTATACAGTCATGACATTATTAACGCACTTGGAAAAGAACATATAATCTCAATTGCTACTAAGGAGAGGGGAGCGAGGTGCCTGCCTTAACTGTCTTCCTCAATTGAAGAAGTAGAAGCTTCTCCAGTTTTTCCCCCTGTTCCTTACTTCGTTAAGGAGATACGCCATCAATCATCCTACACGACCCCTCTCATCAGCTGAACTGTGGGAAAATGCTTATTAGGAGCGAGCATTCCTAACAAGCATTTTCCTATACAGTTTCTCCAGGTTTGATTCGATCATGTGCACTCGCCCGTCATGAGTAGGTGGTGGTACATGATGTATTCTCAATCATTTTATTATGGGGAGGCTATTTAACCTCCTTATAAATGCCTTTTCTGTATAAAGCAGAGTTTGAAGGGGGAAGAAAAATGTTTCCTTCCTCAGCCTTCTGGTTCACATTTGTTTTGCACGTTTATACATAATGCTATACGCTTGATGGGAGATGTAGTCAAAAACAACTCCATAAAGGACTATGAAATCGGCTCTTGTCTCTTGGGAGTCATCGTGCATAATTTCACTGACACAGCCTAGGGAAGCTGCCTTGCAACATTTGTAAACTTGTTAAGTCATAGTAGAGTGGGCATTAAAAGAGACAAGAAAATGACACTCTGGCTTGTTGGGATTTGTAGTTAGACACAAATCCATAAAGAACTGTGAAATCGTGCCTTATGAGAGTCGTGGTGCATAACTTCTCTGGCATAGCCCAGGGAAGCTGCATACATTCTTTTACAAAACTTGGTAACTTGTAGAGTGGGCCTTAAGACAAGACACAAAACATTTATGTATTATTAAGTAGTACCCTGACTTCTCAATTGGAAGCTGTTGGTACCATTCTTTTTATGGGGCAAGGATCATAAATGATTTTGTCAGTAGATTTCAGAATGACCTCTTATAAATAAGAGCCCTATAACGTGTACTCAGCTACCTAAGGTCCCCCATGGTATTTCATCATTTAGCCGTTTAACATCTGTATGCAGTCTGTTAGCCCAAAGTTGCTCGTATTACAACAGTCATTCCCATATTGTCAAGTACCGGCTTCAATTTCTCAATCACATACATCTCGATATCGTCCTCAGTATGCTGTTTCTCAATAAAGTGCCTTGTTAGTTTAGTATTATCTTTTCTGCACCTTATTGTACTCCTGTGCTCATTGGTTTGTATCCGTATTTTTCTAGTTGTCATGCCTATGTAAAAAAGTTTACATGGACATCTCAGCAGATATATAACATTACATAAGTTGCAGCTTGTGAGTTTATTCAATTCCCAGGGTGTCTGGAGTCCTAGGTCTACAGTTTTACATTTTGTAGTAAACCGGAACACACCGCAGTTACAGCAAGGTTGCTGACCCTTCCGAATTGGTGTATTCCAATAAGTGGTTTGGTTGCTCACCAGTATCTGTCTTTGGGGCGTGCATGGACTAATCTCTATAGTAAATTTGTGACTTTCCTAAAAAAGAACATAGGTTTCTTTCCCAGAATTCAAGCTATTCCAATGTTATCTAATCAACTTTAAAAGACACACAATTGATGGACGGAATGCAGCACAAATCAAAACATTCACCCCCAGTCAAGAGATCTGGGTTAAATCCATCATTCTTTTGCTCCTCATGCCACCCCAGTTTAGACCTGGCTATATACAAATCAGTCTTGACCCTGTGCCTCATAGGAACAGTCCAGCCTGAACTGCCAAGCCAGGTCCTCCTTGGACCGGAAACAAGCATCCTAGGACCGGTTTCGGGGTTTCACCCCTCTTCAGCCAGGATAGCTTGATTCCAGTGGCACAGTGAGCCCAGGACTCACGTCTGAGCATACCTGGCGCACTTAGGGCGAGAAAGCAAAAGACACACAATTGATGGACGGAATGCAGAACAAATCAAAACATTCACCCCCAGTCAAGAGATCTGGGTTAAATCCATCATTCTTTTGCTCACCATGCCACCCCAGTTTAGACCTGGCTATATGCAAATCAGTCTTGACCCTGTGCCTCATAGGAACAGTCCAGCCTGAACTGCCAAGCCAGGTCCTCCTTGGACCGGAAACAAGCATCCTAGGACCGGTTTCGGGGTTTCACCCCTCTTCAGCCAGGATAGCTTGATTCCAGTGGCACAGTGAGCCCAGGACTCACGTCTGAGCATACCTGGCGCACTTAGGGCGAGAAAGCAAAAGACACACAATTGATGGACGGAATGCAGAACAAATCAAAACATTCACCCCCAGTCAAGAGATCTGGGTTAAATCCATCATTCTTTTGCTCACCATGCCACCCCAGTTTAGACCTGGCTATATGCAAATCAGTCTTGACCCTGTGCCTCATAGGAACAGTCCAGCCTGAACTGCCAAGCCAGGTCCTCCCTGGACCGGAAACAAGCATCCTAGGACCGGTTTCGGGTTTTCACCCCTCTTCAGCCAGGATAGCTTGATTCCAGTGGCACAGTGAGCCCAGGACTCACATCTGAGCATACCTGGTGCACTTAGGGCGAGAAAGCAAAAGACACACAATTGATGGACGGAATGCAGAACAAATCAAAACATTCACCCCCAGTCAAGAGATCTGGGTTAAATCCATCATTCTTTTGCTCACCATGCCACCCCAGTGAAACCCCGAAACCGGTCCTAGGATGCTTGTTTCCAGTCCAGGGAGGACCTGGCTTGGCAGTTCGGGCTGGACTGTACCCATGAGGCACAGGGTCAAGACTGATTTGCATATGGCTGGGTTCAAACTGGAACGGCATGGTGAGCAAAAAAACGATGGTTTAGGCCCAGATCTCTGTACTGGGGTGAATGTATGACATTGTTCTGCATTCTGTCCATCAATTGTTGTTTTTGCATTTGTCACCCCGAGTGGGTAGGGTATGCCCAGACGTGGGTCCCGTGCTCTCCATGCCACTGGAATCAAGCTATCCTGGCTGAAGAGGGGTGAAACCCCGAAACCGGTCCTAGGATGCTTGTTTCCAGTCCAGGGAGGACCTAGCTTGGCAGTTCGGGCTGGACTGTACCCATGAGGCACAGGGTCAAGACTGATTTGCATATGGCTGGGTTCAAACTGGAACGGCATGGTGAGCAAAAAAACAATGGATTTAGGCCCAGATCTCTGTACTGGGGTGAATGTATGACATTGTTCTGCATTCTGTCCATCAATTGTTGTTTTTGCATCTAATCAACTTTGTCAGCTTATTTGAACTTGGGCAGTAGGTTGTTCACACATATTGGTCTTGATACTGGGGATTTGCCTAGGTCATTAGTAATGCCTCCCCGTTGTTGTTACTAGCCCTTTGTCTGGCTCATCTGATGATCTTTTTGGGACAGCGTTTCCCTTTAAGGTTCTCACTAAATGTTCCAGCATGTTTTTGAAAATTGTCTACATATGCACAATTGCATCTCAGTGTTTGAAATTGACCTATAGGCAAGCTCTCCCTCAGGGCTAGGGGAGGGGGGGAGCTCTCAAATGAAAGTAAGATATTTCTATCAGCTAGTTTATTTAAAAAAATAGTTTTACAGAATTTCCCGCTTTGGATAAATAAAAAAAACTATTGCATAGCACAAATGTATATATTCCACGCAGTTTGTTGAAAATCTTGCTATACTAGGCTACAAGTATTAAAAGTATTTGAAAAACAACGTTTTGACAGATTCAATAAACAGAGATCTTATTCAGAGCATAAAGAACTCACAAAAAATTATTTTCCTGAATAAAACAGTTCAGCGGACAACCTGCTTTGCATTAATGTACAGATTTAAAAACACCCTGTATTCTAAAAGTCTATTTGTAAGAAACTGGATTATTAGTCGAGGGGGTAACTACACACCTTAAGTAATAATGACAAACCTTGCCAGGGCGAACTTTTAAAGTCAGTAAATTAGCCTGAGCTCAATCCACTGGAAGCTATGGCACAGAATAGACGTGATTGGGGCTATGTGTAATGTATTTACCCAAGTATTTATGTAGTACTAAAACAGTAATAAAGTTGAAGTGCAAAACAATACAAATCCCAAGAAGAAGTAAAAACAAGCATTTGCAATGCAAATAGGTCTCGCATTTGTGAGTTAGAGCTATTGACATTATAAATGGCAATGTTTTTACCTACACATTTTATTTTTGGAGTGAATGTATGTAGTGTGCAAAATCCCCTGGAAAGGTCCTGCACTTCGTAATAAATATATTGAAAAAGACGCAAAGTGTCAACAATTGCTTGGCACGTACCTCATGGGTGAAGTGTCCCTACACATGTACACCGTGGTGTTTTACTGATGCGAAACTCATTAATAAAAGTAGTGCTTACAGACTAACCATCGGGATCGGAGCATGTGAATCCGAATTCCAGCTTCTCTTTCATTTTCTAGACTATTTGACTCACTCTCCTGCGTCTTGGTTATCCCTCAAATACTGGGAGGCAATGAAGTTTGCCAAGGGGGCGGGGGCAGTGGGGCTTCGGGGGTACATAAAAAATTTATTCATTGCCTAGTAGTCAAAGGTCGCCCAGTGCTATTAGTTAAAAGTGTGCAGATTTCATTAAGATAAGTACTTTACTCGCATCAATGAGAAAATCGACATTAACTAAACAAAATGCCAGAATGCGTGTCAGTTTTCACAGTGTTTTAGACAGTACTGGTTGCTTAGTTTCATTGCATTAATTTTTGTATTTACTCTTTTACATCGCATCCAAAGTAGGTTACCTGACCCCAAAGCCCCGAGTTGTTAAATGACCCATAGAAGGGAGTGTTTTACAGTTGAGCAAATGTGTCCAAATGTAACTTTGGTAGTGCCATGGAATGATCAACCATTGATGTACTCGATAAGCAGGTATTTAACTACACGTTCAAAATGTACAGTATTGTGGCTGTTCTCCCTGAGTGTGGTTATGAACACAGAGCTTCATCTACCAGACAGTGCTCACAGAGAGGTGACTAAAGCACAGAACAAAATGTATTTATTTATCCTGAGTGTGAAGGCACTCAGAAGGCTTAGGGGCCCGCCCGGTGAGGCTAGGGATCCCAGCGCTTCTACAGACTCTGCCGTGCTCCTCTGCACCAGCAAGGCACAACTCAGAATCTGCTGCTTCTGCTAAGAAAGAGGCAATGGACACTGACTTTGTCTGTTTGTCTGCACCAGTCTATTTCTCTACCATCTACTGGGCTCACTGTCATGTATCCATTCATCTCTCTTTGTTAGAGGTTCACGAGCCAATATATTAATTAACAGGTAGAGCCAGCCGGAGACGAGCCAAGCATATACGAGCCAGTGAGCAAGCCGCGAAAATGATCGGCATGTTCATCATACAGTAAACATGATATAAATGTGGGAAAATGTCTTCAAAATTCAAAAAAGTGCATTTCTTTAGCGCGTCACCTCAGTACACAAGATTATAGCACTGAATTGAGAGGAAGTTATTAAAAGTGCTCGTTTTAAGCATGAGTTAAAACGCTGCCGCTCCTCCCGCCCGACAACAATGCCATTTGTGAACTAAGAGGCGTCAGTTGCCGTGCATACCTTGAATGTTGCCTAGAGTCTTATTATATTTAGTGTAACATTAAAATCTAGTTCATTAAACACAAAAAGTTTTTGTACAGCACTCATCTTGAACTCGCATATTTCAAGGTGGCAATAATAAAGATGAAAACAGAAATGCCGGTAGGCAAGTAAACGGGAGTGGAGGGTGAGAAGTCTCAGACTGACGGATGGGGCGGTGGGGTGGGGAGACAGGGAAGAAAATCGTGTTCGGAGTAAAGGGGCCAATAGCCGTGGAAGGATACAAATGATGAATGAGGAGGGATTGACAAGCCTCAGACCAATCGGAAGGCAGCATTGAAGACAAAAGCCAATGGTCAGAGAGTGGGCGGAGCTTCCACGAAGCTTCCACACTACAGTATATACTGCATGTCTTGCAAAGCGATGGCAGAGCATTCGCGCTGCAACGCTAGGCGAGACCTAAAAGAAAATAGTGTCAGGAGTAAAGGGGCCAATAGCCGTGGAAGGATACAAATGATGAATGAGGAGGGACTAACAAGTCTCGAACCATTCGAAAGGTAGCATTTAAGACAATAGTCAATGGGCAGAGAGTGGGCGGAGCTTCCACACTACAGTATATACTGCATGCCTCACAAAGCGATGTCAGCGCATTCGCGCTGCAGCGCTAGGCGAGACCTAAAAAAAAGTAAAATCTAACAAACAAAATTACACCAAGATGACATAATTTCCTAATTAAAGAACAAGAGATATGAAGTAGAAAGAGCGCCAAGAAGCACAAAGTGCCAATTGCAGTCAATAGTTGCGGTAGAACAGGAAACTGACAACACAAAAAAGGCAAATGTGGCCAGGCCAGATTCTCGCCTATGGGGTAATACCCATTGTTTAGGAGCTGTATAAGCACATCGTCATGTCTAACAACATGTGGAGGACCAACTGAGATTTCCAAAAAGTGTAAGGCAGGGACTCACACACCACCCTGGATGTCATGCTTCATGATTGTCCATGTCACATTCACCAGAGAAAATTCTAGTAGTGAATGGGCTCCCTGTGGCTGCGGGGGAGTACCTTCTGGGGGTACATGGTGGAACAAGGAACTAGAAAGAGTTTAAAAATCCCTATGTCCTGCTGTAGGAGGCTGGCTTAGTATATGGTGCACACTTATTTACATGATGCACCTTGCACTAATCCAGGCAACCCTTATGGTCATTTTAATGGTCTTTGATAACCATAGAAAGTTCTGAAGAAGTAGCTGTGGAGAGTAGCCTTCAGGCTTATCTTGAAGAAGTGTTAAGCAGCTTGTTTTACCAGTTTAATCTGTAATGTAGTTTAATGAAAAAGAACCACACAGTGTTTATATGAAAATACATCTATTTATTACAAAATAGTCATAAACACATTGGTATATCTCCTACCCGGAGATATCCACACAATACACAAGAATACTCCAAATACAAACAGGTAAGTAGCACAAAATACAGTGGTATCCAGAGGGAGACCAAACCATATACTAAACAAGCATTGGCATAACCAAAAGGTCTCACTTTTGGGACCTTATAAGTATTTAGTTATGCAGCACAATATCCTTGGTGCACCAACATCAACTGTTGCATGGCTAAACACTTCGAAGGTCCCAAAGGCGAGATCTATTGGCTATGCCAATGTTTTTTTTTGTTGTTGTCTCACTGATGGTATGGTATGCGCAGTTTACCTGGACTAGCATTTTAAGATTATGACACAAGCAGGTGGTGTGAACAAGCATGGGCCCTGGCTGTCTTATCATAAGGTGCAGGCAGGTGGAATGGAGCTGCAGTTCTATGTGAGTGTGGAAATAAAAGGGTGGACTATGGTAACCCAAATGGTCAAAGGGATGAATTAGGTGAGCAGCCCAGGCAGGTTGTTTCCTTTAAGTGGTGGCTGGAGTAAGACCATTAGGGTGCAGCAAGGCTATCACAGTATAGAAGGGGCTGTGGAAAAGGCTTGGTGCGGTGGGAAATGTACTGGGATTGGGGTGTCATTTACCAACAGAGGACTCTCAAGCGAGTATCTTTCATGGGCCCTGCGTTAGAGGTGTGCTGGCATGCCTCATTCCTCTGTGGTGCAGTCAATGTATAGAGTAAAGATGGGTGCATAATCCTGCATTCAACACTGGCCTAAAGCAGGAGCCTCTCCACAAAATAAACAGAAATAATCCAAAAATGAACACTCCAATTTTTTAACATGTTTGTCAATGTTATGTGGTGCTGTAGTAGTAGTGATCCGTTGTTGGAAGAAATAAATACTTCAACTAACCCTATTTACTGTTGCTATAAGCGCGGCATGTAAAGCGCGGGTGCCGCGATTATAGCAAAAGTAAGGAAATAGAAAAAAACATCTATTTCTTTACTTTTGCTATAATCGCGGCACCCGCGCTTTACTTTTAATGTTAAAAGTGAACCGCGGGTGCCGCGATTATAATGACCCGTGAAAGACAGATGGCAGATGCGCGCGTGCACGCTCGCGCGAACGCAAGCGCTAGGCCAGCCAAAGCGTGGGGTAGCAGCACTTTTAAAACCCACCTACAAAATGTCTCGCAGAGCAGCGCATGCGCTGACTCAGCGAGACCTAAAAAGTGGAATACAAACTGTAAGGGAGGACGGGAATTGGACCAGAAGACCCAGAGGAGCTGGGGACACAAGGACCCATGCAAGGTAAGTACCCAGGAACCCCACGGAGGCTGTGTGCAATGTGGGAACACAGCTGCATACTCAATGAAAGTCAATAGAGAAGTTGCAGTTTTGCAGAGGAAGGACCCTTCCGAGAGGACCCCGAAGAATTCCCTTGGAGGACAGAAGGTTGGAGAGCCACCCCACCCATGGATGCCCCAGGACAGAGGGTACCTTCACCAGGAAAGCCAGGTACATAGAGGTGAAGAGACGTTGGATACGAAAAAAGAAAATACCTCTGGAGAAGATGTGGAAGAAGTCTGGTGAAATCCAAGGGTGGATTCTACAAGTGAAGAACATACAAGCAGAGAGGACAGACCTTATGCCACTTTGTCGCTGCAGCTGTGAGGACCAGGCAACGCTAAGGAAGACCAGGAGCCATGCAAAAGCTGTCGCACATTGGATGTCAGTGACTAGGGGGGTCAGTGTCCAGAGGGAGCACCAACAAGCCTTGGTAGCCGCCACTGGCGTGGAGAAAGAAGAAGGAACAACTTTGGGACTAGCAAGGTCCAAGGGACTCACCAACAGCAGGAGAGTCAGAGCAGGCCCCGTGCAAGCAGGGTAACCCACTGACACAATAGAATTCCCTCAGGATGACCCACAGGCCAAAGGCACAGGAGTCGCAAGAGGACTTCGAACAGCTCACCAATGATGAAGGTCCATGGTGCAGAGGATATAGTGAGGACACTGATCTTGGAGGGAAGAGAGGCTGGAGCTTCTTGTAGCCCGAAGATCTCTGGAGTACAGAGCCAACAAGCCTTGGCAATGGCAAGTGGGCGTGGTGCACAGGGGTTCAGTCCCAGGGGTTCCAACAAGGGATACTGGCCTCAAAATTTCCGAGAGGACAGGTAAAGCCTCAAGGCAGTTGCAGAACCACCACTTGTGTTGCTGAGCCTTTCGAAGTCCGTGGGACGTCAGGAACAGCAGAACAGTCAGCTTCGTTGTGATGCCTGCAGATGCAGAGGAGTGACTTCTTCACTCCAAGGGAGATTACTTTGGGAGTCCTTGATGCCCACAGGTCTGTTTCAAGATCCTGGAAGAAGCACAGACACAGACAACGAAGAAGACCTGCAGAACAGCGGGACCAGGAGCAGCAGGAGTCTTCCTTGATGCAGTCTTGGTCCCAGATGAAGTCCAGTGAAGTCCAAGTGTCCAGATGGTTGAAGAGTGAAGTGGTTTAATGACTGAGTCTTGTCTAACGATGAATCTGAAGAGCCACCCACAGGTAAGCCCTTAAGTACCCTATGGAATGGGTTGGAATGACTCAGGGGTCCCTCCCAGAGGGGGGGCTGGACAGAGGGGGAAAAACTTCCATGTCCTTTGCTCAGTTTTGTGCCAGAGTGGGAGCTAAGGGCTCTCTGAACTGGTTCCAATTGGAGTATTCAAGGAGGGCACCAAATGTGCCCTTCAAGGCAGTCTGGTGGTGCTGGCAAATGCCCCACCACAGCCCAATACACTAAGTCCAGTCTGGGGAGGTGGTCACACCTTCCTGTGATAGGAAACCTATTATTCTATCTTCCCTTGCTTGCACTTTCCTAAGCAGCAGCAGGGCAGAATCGTGTCTGTGGTCGGCAGCAGCACTAACTTGCTGTCAGACCATAAAAGGCTGTTACCGGTAGTACTGGGGGGTACCCTAAGGGAGCCCACTAGTACATGGCATCATATTTCCAACACTGGAATCGGTGTTGGGGTATGATTCCAACATGACCGGGTTCGGTGCAGCCACTATATAGTTAGACATCCCGTAATGACTGATGTCCACCATATGTATTAAAATGGAGGACCGCACTTACAAAGCCTGGAGAATCAACTCTGGGGTTTGTAGGGGTATCCTGCTCATGCAGGGGCACCCTCACAATTATAACCAAGCACCCTGCTCTCAGGACCGAAGTGCTTGCCAAAGGGGAGATTTATAGGTTTTAAGTGTAGTGATCCCAGATATAACGAAACATATCTGTTGTGAAAGGTGCAAGCACCAACTCACACAGGCTGCAATGGCAGGCCTGTAATCACAGATTAAGTGGAGTCCCGTGGGTGACACAATACATGCTGCAGCCCATGGGAGACTCCTGGTGTACCTATGCCCTGAGCACCTCAGTACCATATACTAGGGATTTACAAGGGTACATGAGGAGCTAATTGTGGAGGTACCAAAGTACCTACCATGTCAATTTAGGGAAGAATTCACAGATGCTGGGGTCCTGATTAGCAGGATCCCAGTCAGACTAGTCAAAAACATACTGACATGAAGCAAAAAGTGGGGTAAGGATGAAAGCAGATCCTACTTTCCTGCAACACCCCACCCTCCATCCCCCAAATGTAAGGATATCAGACCAACCTTGCCCAGTTGAGTCTTCTTTTTCTGAGTAGAAATATCTGGAGAGTCCATCGGCATAGTTACTCCCAGGTCTATGTTCCACAGAAAAGTCCATTCCCTGTAGGGAAATGGAGCACCTCAAAAGTTTGGGATTTTCATGCTTCATTTGTTTTAGCAATCAGAGGGGCTTATGGTCTGTCTGAACAATGAAGTGAGTACCAAACAGGTATGGCCTTGCCTTCTTCAAGGCCTAGACCACAGCAAAGGTCTCCCCCTCAATACCTGACCAAGGTTTTTCCCTGGGGTTGAACCTTCTGCTTATAAAATTACTGGCTGGTCCTGACCATCTACATTAAGTTGTGATAGAATTGCACCTAACCCTATCTCAGAAGCATCTTTCTGAACAATGACGGTTTTAGATTAATCAGGACTCTGACAGCTGTCCATTGAACTTTCTTAGGCATCCTTTTGGGGATGAGATCATTAAGGTGTGTCACTATGGATCCATAACCCTTAACAAACCTCCTGTAGTACCAAGTCAGGCCCAAGAAAGCTCTGACCTGAGCCTGGGTAGTGGGAGCAACCCAGTTCATTATGGTCTGGATTGTGCTCTCCAAAGGGTGAACTTGGCCTCCACCTACAAGGTGCCCCAAGTACACAACCTTACTCTGCACTATCTGGCACTTTGTGCCCTTGATAGTGAGGCCTGCCTTTTGCAGGCCCTCCAGAACATAGCTGCAGTGGACCGGGTGATCCTCCCAGGTGGAGCTAAAGACAGCAATATCATCTAGATATGCAGCACTATATAGGCTTCCAGACCTGTTATTACTTTGTTTACCAACCTCTGGATTGTGGCAGGTGCATTTTTCAAGGCAAAGGGTATCACAATAAATTGCTAATGTCCACTAGAGGTTGAAAAAACAGTTTTTGGTTTGGCATCCTCAGAGAGTCTGATCTGCCAGTAACCAGCAGTCAGGTCAAATGCACTGATATACTTGGCTGAGGCCATAGTATCAATCAAGTCATCTGCCCTGGGTATTGGATGGGAATCCGTCCTAGTGACAGCATTGAGACCACTATAGTCTACACAAAACCTCATCTCTCTCTCTTACCATCTTGGGTGTGAGGATTTGGCACAAGGACTACAGAACCAAAGGGCTACCGAAGGCTCAATGACCCCCCAACTCCAGCATCTTTTGTACCTCAGTCCTGATACTATCTCTGTCAGGCTGTCTGTTGATTTTACTCTTAGCGGGCAGACTGTTACCTGTGTCCTCTTCATGGGTACACCAGGTGGCTTGACTGGGACTCAGAGAAAACAGATTGGGAAACTGATTGAGGACCTGCTAAAATCAGCTTGTTGCTGTTCAGTGAGGTTGCCTGCCAAGGCTACTCTATAAACTGACCCATCAACAGGGTCCTGAGAGATGAGTTCATGTCAGCCCTGTCAATAAAAGGCTTTAGGCCATTCACATGAAGAACTCTGTGCGGACTTCTTGAAGTGCCTAGAAGAACCAAGTGGATGACCACACCTTTTTCCCCAAGAATGGTATGGGGATCACTCCCCCTGTCCTGGAGAGCTGCTGGGGCCACCGTCTCCAACACCCTCACTTTCTGTCCTGGCTGGTAAACAGTCAGTACAGCCTTTTGGTCATGCCAAGCTTTCTGAAGTTACTGTATAGCCCCAAGGTTTTTGCTGATCTTCTCCCTATACTCCATCATACAAGAACACAAGCCATGTACATAGTTCACTATGTCCTGTTTAGGTGGTTTGAGAGCCTGCTCCCATCCCTCCTGAACCAGACACAATGGATCCCTAACTGGGTGTCCAAACAGAAGTTCAAATGGGCTGTATCCCACCCCCTTCTGATAAACCGCTCTATAAGCAAATAGAAGGCAGGGTAGTATCCCATTTTTGCCTCGGCTTTTCTGGGAGTCCAATGATCATACCCTTTAGGGTCTTGTTGAAACTTTTAAAAAGCCCATTGCACTGTGGATGGTAGGGTATGGTAAACTTATAGTTTACCCTATACACTGTCCACATAGCAGTGATAAAGCTAGACATGAAGGTTGTACCTCAATCTGACAAGACCTCCTCAGAAAACCCTACTCTGGAAAAGACTGCCAGAAGGGCCATAGCCACCACAGGAGCTGTAGCGGTCCTAAGTGGAGTAGCTTCTGGATGCCTAGTAGTATGGTCCACTACCACTAGTATGTGAGTTTGCCCAGATGCTGTTGGAGGGTTTAAGGGACCAACAATATCTATCCCTACCCTTTCAAAGGGAACCCCAACTGCTGAGAGGGTAGTTAAGGGGGCCTTTGTAGTGCCACCTGACTTACCACTGGCTTGACAAGTGACACAGGAGTGAGAAAACTCCTTGGTATGTTCAGACATGTGGGGCCGGTAAAAGCGAGGGACAAGCCTGTCCCAAGTCTTGCTTTGCCCAAGATGTCCATCAAGGAGAATGTCATATGCAAGGGATAAAAGAACCCCCCCCCCCGAATTCCTGAGGTATAACCAACCTCCTGGTGGCACCAGGCTTGGGGTCTCTACACTCAGAAAATAGGAGCCTATCTTCCCAATAGATCCTATGGGACCCACTGACATTCCCTGCTTCCTCAGCAGCAGCTTGCTGTCTGAGCTATTGAAGAGAGGGCAGGATTTCTGCCCCAGACTCAAGTTTGCCCTGGAAGGGCCCCCTGTCCCCAATAACCCTGCTGTGTCAGGCCCAAGTTACTCTTGGACAATTCCTTCACAGGGGCTGAGGTCAGCTCCCTCAGGAGACTAGTCCTCACTGGCAGTCTGAGAGGAAGATAAATCCTTACCCTTCCTGCTCCTTCTCTTAGGAGCTAGCTGGTCCATTCTTCTAGGATCCAGAGCTCTCTCAGTGCTTAACTGTTTGGCCTGAGCCTTGGTATCAGCAAAGACACCGGCAGAGATTCCCATCATCTCTGCATGTTTCCTCAACTCCACTTCAGACCAGGCTGGAGTTTCTAAGTCAGTACCCAACAGACAGTCCACAGGTAGGTCTGAGGAAACCACAGCTCTTTCAGGGCCAGTTACCCCTCCCCAGCTTGGATTAACAACTGCCAAAGAAAGATCGGTCCTGACATTGCTTGCATCTGTCACTTGGGAAATTTGACCATGTATGGTTAGCTCAGGATACACAAGTTTCTCTGTCACCATAATGACACTGGCTCCCTGTGTCCCTGTATGCCACAGCTTCTTGACCGTTGATCAGTGGCTGTTGTCTGTACTTGCCCAAGTTAGCAGGACTTACAAGTAAAGTGGCAAGTTCCATGCCACTGTCACAGATAAGGACAGCCTGAGTGGGTGTTCGGACTATGCCAAGACCCACTTCAGAACCCAAGGTTAACCCTACTAATCCCTGGGAGGGGGGGGCACTACTACTACTTGTACTGGTGCTTGGGGCATTAGATGCTTTTGGAGAGGTAGTTGTAGTCTCCTTGGCGCCAGATTTAGACCAATTGGCATATTTTACTCTATGGCCTTTTTCCTTACACAGTTAACACCAAGGTTTCTTCCCATAGAAAGAAGAGGTTTGGGACCCAACCCCAGAGGAAGACTTCTGTGGACCTTGTGAAGACTCTTTTTTGTCTTTACCTTTCTTCCTGCCCTTCTCTTGGGCCCTAGAAGAATCCTGCTTCTTCTGGTCACCACCACCATCATGATTTTTCTGCTTGACCTTCTTTCCCGATTCTTGGGGAGAGGTCAGATCAGAGTCCTCCCTGACAGTGAGAAGTGTGTCTATACCTTTGTTAGCAAAGGACAGCTGCTAGATAGTTGCCCACTGCCCTTGAGGGACCCTCTGAACTTTACAGGCCTTCTCTAAAGCTGTGATCTATTTATGGATATCATCCACCTCCTGGTAAGGAGGGACTATCCAGCTCAGGTTCCTAGTATCAAAGGAAGTCTCCTTGATCCTAGGCTCTCGAGTGCTGCCACCATGGAACCCTAGTCCCAAATTCTTCCTATCTTTCTGGGGTCTCCTTATCAAGGGCCAACTGCTCCTTCTTGAGCCTGAACTTAGCTCTCTCAAGCTTGAGCAGGTGATATACACTTTCTAAGGAGTCCTCTCTCTTGCTAGAGATAGAGGTCCCTGTGGGAGTGTTAAAAGAGGTTGAATTGACAGAGCAGGACCTAGACCCCCCCTGAACTCTTTTCACCCTCCCAGGAGGAACTAAGGGGGACCTACTTCTAGGGGCTCCCTCTAGATCATTCCCTGGTAGATCAGAGTTTACCAGTGTGGGGTCTTCAGACTCCTCCTGTTCAGAAGTGGGGTCATTGGGGTGAGCCACCACTGACCCTTCTTCACAAGGACCACCAACCCAAAATCATCCTGTGCCTCTGGCCTATTAGGATTCTGAAGGTCATACTGCACGAGCATCTCAATGAGTTGCTCTTTGTTAGGGTTACTACCTGTCATTGGCTTTCTAGATGCAGCCAAGGTCCTGAGTTCCTGGAACCTCAGAACACTGTACCTCGTGGGCTAGGACCCACTGGCCTCCCCAACTAAAGACATGGTAGCTAGGTGTAGTGTGGTGTTGAACCTACCTACCTTAGTGAAACTCCCAAAAGATTGGAGAAAGGGTTGTGTTAGACAAGGTCGGACGATTCAGAAGTGTTGACGGTGACCATGCCGCTGCAGCTGTGAGGACCAGGGGACGCTGAAGAAGACCAGAAGCGATGCACGACCTGTCCCACGTCGGAAGTAGAGAACCAGGGGTTCGGTGTCCAGCCAGAGCACCAACAAGCCTTGGCAGCTGCAACTGCGTGGAAAGCGAAGAAGGAGCAACTTTGGGATCAGCAAGGTCCAAGGGACTCACCACACGCAGGAGATTCAGAGCAGGCCCCGAGCAAGCAGGGGAGCCAACTGAAGAATGAGAAGACGTTCAGGAGGACCCACAGGCCAAAGGCACAGGAGTCACAAAAGGAACTCTAGCAGCTCACCATGAAGGAAGGCCCACGTGCAGAGGCTGAGGTGAGGACACTGTACTTGGCAGGAAGAGATGCTGGAGGCTGAAGCTTTTTGTAGCCCAAAGATCTCTGGAGAACAGAGCCAACAAGGTTTGGCAACAGCAAGTAGACGCGGTGCACAGGGGTTTGGCCCCAGCGTTTCGGACGAGGAATACTGGGCTCAAATTGCAGAGTAAAGGTCAGGCTTCTAGGGAGTTGCAGAGCCACCACCTGTGTTGCTGAGCCTTTCGAAGTCTGTGGGACATCAGGAGCAGCCGACTGGTCAGCTTCGTTGCGGTGTCTGCAATGCATAGGAGTGACTCCTTCACTCCAAGGGAGGTTACTCTGGGTCTCCTAGATGCCCACAGGTCTGTTGAAGACCCTGGAAGAAGCGCAGACACAGATGATTAGGAAAACATGCAGAGCAGCAAGACTAGGAGCAGCAGGAGTCTTCCTTGATGCAGTCTTGGTTCTAGGCAAAGTTCAAGTGTCCAGACGGTCGAAATATTATGTGGTTTCAGGCTTGAGTCTTGTCCCACAATGTATCTGAAGAGCCACCCACAGGTAAACCCTTAAATACCCTAGGGAAAGGGTTGGAACAACTCAGGGGTCCCTCCCAGAGAAGGGGCTGGACAGAGGAGAGCATACGCCCATGTCCTTGGTCCAGTTTTGCACCACAGCAGGAGCCAAGGGCTCCCTGAGCTGGTTCAAAGTGGAGTATGCAAGAAGGGCACATAATTTGCCCTTCAAAGCAGTCTGGTGGCGCTGGCAAGTGCCCCCAGCCCAGTCCAATACACTAAGTACAGTTTGACAGGAAACCTATTGTTCTACCTTCCACAGCTCGAGCTTGGCTCAGGAGCAGGAGGGCAGAATCGTGTCTGTGGTTGGCACAGCAATACCTTGCTGTCAGAACCTAAAAGGCTGGAACAGGGGTGGGAGCACACCAGTAGTACAAGGGGGTACCTTAAGGGAAACCCCAGTACAAGAGATCCTACTTCCAACACTCAAATCGGTGTTGGGGTATGATTCCAACATGATTGATACCAAAAATGACCGGGTTCGGTGCAGCCACTATATAGTTAGACATCCCGTAACGACTGATGTCCATTCTATGTATTAAAATGGCTGACTGCACTTACAAATCCTGGAGAATCAACTCCGGGGTTTGTAGGGGTGTCCTACGCATGCAGTGGCATCCTCACACTCACAACCAAGCATCCTGCCATCAGGACTGAAGAGTTTGCCATAGGGGTGAATTTTAGGTTTTAAGTGTAGTGACCCCAGATATAAGGAAACCTATATCTGGTGTGAGAGGTGCAAGTACCAACTAACACAGGCTGCAGTGGCAGGCCTGTAGTCACAGTTTAAGTGGACTCCCATGAGTGGCACAAAACATCCATGGGAGACCCCTGGTGTACCTATGCCCTGGGTACCTTAGTACCATATACTAGGGACTTTCAAGGGTACACCAGTAGCCAATTGTGGATAACCAGAAGTACATGCCATGGTGAATTTAGGGAGAAAGCACAGTGGCTGTGGTCCCGATTAGCAGGATCCCAGAAAGACTAGTCAAAAACAAATTGACACCAAGCAAAATGTGGGGATACCCATGAAAGCAGATCCTACTTTCCTACACCTACCTACTGGAATTTCAACTTTAACATGGGTGAACCTAAGGGAAAATTGAAAACTACAGTGATGTATGGGACTGTCTATTATCTCTGCATTGGAATGGCTCGACATGTTTCATCCGCTTAAGTGGCTCCTGCAGGGGTCCCAGGCTTTCTTTAGGACCTAGATCCCTACCTTCCTGACTCCTATTCATCCATCAGTAAGCAACCATTTTATACTTATGGGTACCTTCTGCTGGGTGGGGAACGCTGATTCTGCGATTATTGGTGGTCCTGCAAGTTATATAAACATAAAACACAAATCATAATTGAAATGAGGAAATACATGTTATAGAGACGCAACATTAAATACATTAAGAAAACTGACAAACATAAAGATAGAAGATCTGTGTGTCCATTCCATGCTCATGGAAACAATTTGTATGGTACTTGTGGGTATACATGGCGCAAACCACCGCTAGCTCATGGTGTTGATAATGCATGCTGTTCTTACACATCTTCATCAAAACATTTCTTACCCTATCTAATATTGAAAGGGGGCCCCATGGAGGGGTAAAGAGGGAAACTTATGTAGTATCACTGTAAGAAAGGGAACAAACCACCAAAACTACTATTAGAAACTTTCTCCTAAGAGAGAACTTATTTTTGCCCCATCCCCTGTAAGGGGAGTCACATGCGCTTACTTTGTAAATGGAAATTTCCCATCAAACTTAAGCGTGGCCCTTCCAAATAATGAAAAAGCCTCAGGGGATGCTGCTAATAAGTCTCCCATGCATGCTCGCTTTGGAGTGTCCATGTCAAGTGGTGATAGCGTGCATCATGTGACGCAGATGCATCATGATGCTCATCACAGGGCATGTCTTCGTCATGACGCGTATAGTAGGAAGTCAATAAGCGGTGTCAATGCGAAATGTAGGCACAGTGCCCCGCTCGAAAAGCAAAAAACGGTTGGGCTTGTTAATTGCCGATTACATACATAGCTAACGCTATATTCATGGTAAAAGTTCAAATACACTATATTATAAAAAATCCCAATACTGGATTTCATAATACTACCCTCAAGATGTCATATACACTGTGCCCTTTGCTTCTGTAAGGGGAAGACATTACATAGCCCATTATCAGGCTCAAAGGGTATGAGAGTCATACAACTGAGGTACAGGTTTGTTTGAAGGAGGGGCAGGGGGTGGAATCACACCATTAAAAACTAGTGCTGCGGACCAGTAGCCTAAAGTACAGGTGGGTGGTGGGGGGTCCATCTTTAGAGACTCTTGCTGCATCACAATCCAGATTTGGGGTATAGGGCCAGTTTGCCAAGGAAAACATAGTAACAAGGGCTGGGAGGGTACACAAATCCTGGATTGATCCTTATTACTGTCCTACCATCCAGGTGTCACCTGCATCTAAGGGATATCATCACTAAGCCCATTAGCATGCGTCTTCAGGTGATGCATCCAACATTGCTCCATATTAAGCAGGGTTTGTACCACGCTTGTGTGATGAATTATGGATACTTTTTCAAGAATGACCCACCCTTTTTAGGTCTCGGCTCGAAGGCTGCGCTTGCGCAGTCTCGGTCCGAGATTTATTGACTTGGAGAAGAGGGGCTTGAACCCGCCCCTCTTCTCCCCTCTTCTCCATTGGCTGGCCTCTTGAATGCTGGCCAGCCATTGGAGAAGAGGTTTGTCTCTCCGAACAGGCCCCGTCCTTTTCGGATTCGGGGGCGTGTTCTTTGCTACTTTTCTCATTTTCTCCTCCAGCCAATGGCAAGAGGAGAGAAAAGAAAAACACGCCCCCGAATCCGAAACCGCCGCTGCCTTTCTCCGAGGCATTTCTGCTTTGCCTCGGAGGAAGGCAGTGGTGTGCTTGTTCTTGGTCTTCGTTTCTACTAGTCCTCCTTCGTTTTACATTTATTTCATATCTGTTCTCGTCTCTGGCTCCCTTTTTAGCCCCAACACTATAATGCAGCACATTCAAGATTTAAAGTACGAGTCTTTATAGCAAGACCAACGACCACGCGTGTGTGTGGAGCTAAACAACAATATAAAGAAACTGAAACCGTCAATATACACATGACAGAGAACGCGACCACGGTAGCAATGGGCGTCTTCCATTTATCAACAGCCAATGGGGGAAAGCGCGAATTCAGGCAGCGGTGTCTTTTGTCACATGAAGTCGATCTTTTCCCGCAGTTGCATCAGCCGAATGGACCTATCGCAATGAATTTGAAAGGCAGCTCAATTCTCCAATGGCAAAGCCGGAAACTTGCCTGTTACCCTTTCAACTTCTGGAGGGCGTGTCCGAGGCTGCGTAGAATTCTTTCTGTCAACCCGTGGGCCGCGAGCTGGAAGCCGGTTGTGAACAAGCGCGAGGTAAGGGTGTGTAACTGGGTAAGGAGTCCAGGGGGGCTGGTACTATTGACCGGTGGGTGCTAAAGGAACCTGAATGATTCAGTACAGTGAGCTGAGGGGGTCCGTGAAGGCTGCCGGGGGGTGGTGTTCATTGAACTGTGGAAGTTATTGAGACACCATGGTGTACTGTAGGAGGAGCCGTGTGGGTCACTTGTATATGTAGCTTTAGGTGTATGGTGGCAAGTTTTTCCGCCGTGCATCGGTTTTCTTCCCTTCACAATGAAGTGCGTGCGCAGGCCTCTCGCTCACGCACTTTTTTTCAAATATCGGTCGAAAATGTGTTTGCAATAATTTGATTTAATGAGCTGCGCCGGAGGCTTTAAAGTTTTTAGTGTCACAGAAGAGCGGAGGCAGTTTATAAGGAGAAAGAGGCCTTTGTGCACAGGGCGGGGCGGCCGGGCCTATTGTCGCCAGGAAAAGAATGAAATCTTTCGCATCTTTGTGTGAAATGTTTTTTTTGCTTTGCTTTTAAGTGAGCACCCTGGCGCAAGTTAATGCGGGCCTGTGGCACAGAGCGAGTACCTCCAACTGCATCCAATGCGCAAACAGATCTGTTAAACTGGGCAGGGGCGGACAGTAACTTTACCATGGAGGGGGCGGGGCCGCACGCACACTCACACCCAAGTATTCACACACGTGAACGCACACACCCATTCACAACACTCACTAACAAATACACAGGCAACCATACACATGCACTAAACGAAAACAAACCAAAACCCATAAAACTTACCTTCACTGTAGAGAGGGAAATCTCGGAGGTCCCGGAGGGGTTGGGGCTACTGCATTCCCATTTAATCACAATAACAGTCTTGTGAGCTACCGGGATGTTGACAGTCTGAATGTTGACGATGTAAATTACATTTTGTCAAGGCCGAATGTGAAACTCTTGGCTCTTTCCACTGGCTAAGGACTCTGGGCACACGGCATGAAGTGGGTAGCCATGCCATAGCTGTGAGAAATGCAACACGGCTTATACGCAGAGGGAGAGGTGTGGCGCAGCGGTCAGAGAGGCTGACTCCGGAGCGCGGGGCATGTGGTTCGATCCCTAGTGCCGGCGGCAGCTCAGCACCATGCGACTGAGCAATAGCTCACAATCTCCCCGATGGCCCCGGGCCATCTCCCCGATGGCCCCGGGCGCCTGGATACCTTTGCATGATAAATTCACACTTTGCAAATCGGAAATTATTATATTACGCATACGAGTAGGTGCAAAGGTTGGCACCAAATAGGGCATAAAGATCCTGTCATAAGTCCTAAGGGCAGCAGTAAACCCACAGGGTCCGGTCCGGCTGCCATGCTGTACATAGCTATGACGTGCTTACTTGCTCCCACCACTGCCTGCATCGCCCAGCCACGGAACAAGGAAGTGTTTGTTTGCATTCCAAGGTTCCAGGTGTGAAGGTGGCGCAAGACAATAGATTTTAGGGGGGCTTGCACTTGTCCAGGGTTCGGCCCATTTCTTTCATTGAACCATCCTCATGATCCGTGGAGGCCCCGAGTAGACTGGGGGAAAGAATAATTAAGCCAACGAGATCTGCACAGTTCCTGAATTACACAAAATGTAGCAAATTCATGTAGTATATGCAAGAAGGAGACCCGCTCACCCAGAAAATTTCACCAGCAGACATTTTCTACTCGAACCACACTTGTCAGTCTCACAGCCTTCGTCGGAGTTTAGATTTTTTTTTTAAAAAGCAATGCGAGACACCGGCAAACAATATATCAATCTAAAACCATCCTTTTGCTTTTTATAGTAATTGGCAATACTGTGGAACAAAATATGGGACTTCCTAAACTCCTATGGGGTGGCGGTGTGAGTACAAACTCTGCAAGAGGCCCTTATCACTAGCACTTCATACCCAGACGTGTTGTCCATCTGTCTGTCCTCTGGGGAGGACAGTGAGCAGGGCCTCTCGCCTCCTTTGCACCAAGTACTCAGACCCTGGGACATGTCGACTGACAGTTTCTAGGGCCTACAAAAGAGATGGCTACGTCATAGAAATGATAATATGGAAGGAATGGGGTGTGGCAGATAAAATCCCCCAATAACATGTCCTTCATGACCGCATTTTCCAAAACAGATCGGGTTCAGCAGTGGGCTATGACGTGCCAGTTTCAGAAATGAAAACACATTTTATTTCACCTCCTTCAAGTATGGTACATTCCAATGACATAACACTCGCTTTAAGATGCTGCTGGGGACCACAGGCCTTCAGAAAACCTCATGTCTCTCTAGTCCAATCCGCTTACTCTTATTAGGTCTTGGCTCGAAGGCTGCGCTTGCGCAGTCTCGGTCCGAGATTTAATGATTTGGAGAAGAGGGGCTTGAACCCGCCCCTCTTCTCTCCTCTTCTCCATTGGCTGGCCTCTTGAATGCTGGCCAGCCATTGGAGAAGAGGTTTGTCTCGCAAAACAAGCCCCGTCCTTTTCGGATTCGGGGGCGTGTTTTTTGCGAGGTTTTCTCAGGGCGTGTTTTTCTCTCCTCCAGCCAATGGCAAGAGGAGAGAAAAAGAAAAACACGCCCCCGAATCCGAAAGCGCCACTGCGTTTCTCCGAGGCATTTCTGCTTCACCTCGGAGAAAGGCAGTGGTGTGCTTGTCTCCTTTAGCCTTCAATTTCTCTCCTGTAAGACTCTCGCCTTTTATTAAGTTAAAGCCATTTGCTTTGCTGTACAATACCATTAGCAAAGCAAATGGCTTCAACTTGATCAAAGGCAAGACCTTGTTGGCTCTATGCGTGGGTGGCTCTGTCTGTGGGTAACTGTGCGTGTGTGTAGGTGGCTCTGTGTGGGTGGCTCTATTTGTGTGTGGGTTGCTCTATGTGAATAGCTCTGTGTAGGTGGCTCTGTGTGGGTGGCTCTGTGTGTGTGGGTGGCTTTGTGTGTGTGGCTCTGTGTGTGGGTGCAAATGCAATAGGTCTCACATTTGAGAGAGATTAAGCTATTGACATTGTAAATAACAATGCAGTTTCGTTAAATGTTTTAAAAACAAAAACAATGTCATGAGCAATGCCAATAGCTCTAACTTTAACAATGCCGAGACCGTTGCATTGTAAATGCTTGTTCTGTGTTCTTAGTTTGCACAAAATGGTTGGTCATTTTAATAGAGCACATCTTGTATCTGATATTGCTGCAGTTTTCGCTGATTCTAAAGTGCATTTGGCGTGATGTCATTTCCAAATATCTCAGTCCGCATGGGCAGAGTTATCATATCTATGAAATTCTCACTATTGCAATTACTGTGGTTCTTGAGCACCCATGTATCTGTGCCTATATCTACCTCCTTGGTACTTTCTGTGAAAGTAATATGGAGAATCTTCTACATGCATAGTCCCCACAGTGTGTTGATGGTTATACTTATTGTGCTGTTTCTAGTATGTATCAGCTTATCCCTAATGCTTCTGCTACGATTAAATGAAAAAAGAAGGAAAGCCAGTCTTCTCCTATACTACGCAGGATATTCCAATGTTTGTTGATGATCTTAAAGACATGGTTAGACACTGGGGAGTTGCGTGTCACACATGTTAGTCACTCCTGCTGTTCTTTCTGGTGTGTTTCCAGAAGGGAGTCACAGTTGTATTTGAGGGCCCATTCTGGCCCTTTAGGTGCTCTTTTTCGGATATAACCGGGCTGTAGGTTTATCAGTTAATGCTTCTGCTGTAAGTTGAAAGCCTGAAGGTTAGAGCAATTGGGGTGAATGCGTAGATACTGATTTGTTCAGTGACATATTATTGAGAATACAAATATCGTGATACATAAATATTGTGGCAATTTAAAAAAATATATATTTTTTATTGCAGTTTTAACAGCACCAATTATGGATATACAATTCATTAGCGTATGAGGATTAGTCATTCCATCTTTTAAATACGACATTTCAGAAAAAAGACATTTTTTGACATACATTTTAAATAAACTCTAAGAGGGAAGGAAAAGGAAAAAAGTTTAGAGAACTGAAAGTTATCCACAATTGGAAAGGAACTCTAACAAATATCCTTTGAAATAAAGTTCTAACAAGCAAATGAACTAACAGAGGGAATACACCACAGCAGTAATTATATGCCAGTCTTTTTTTCGAAAGTCTAAGGCCTATTATGAAACTGCGATTCCTTCCAGTTATAAATAGGGTCCCAGATACGTTTACCAAGAATTTTCCCTCGCTAACCCTTCCTTTCATAGATTCCCCTCTCCTGGTTAAATATCGCAAGTAACCTAGCTAGCCAATGCTGAAAAGTTGGGGCGGCTTGATCAAGCCAGGCTGAGGCAACACAAATTCGGAAAACTGCCATAGCAAGAAAAAGAAAACGATAATACATGGCTTGCCCCTGGCTGTTGTGAACCCCGAGAAGCATTAGGGTTGGGGTTAGCTTAACTTTAAGACCCAAGGTGTGTTCACAAAAAGTCATAATTGAAGATTTTAATTAATCAAGCCGCGGACATGTGGAAAACATATGAACTAAGTCAGCATTTATTAAATCGCACCGTGAACACCTAATTCCCACCTGCCCTCCCCACTGTGCTATCTTTGCCGGGGTATAATAGAGTGAGAAAATTGTCTTGTAATGCTGAGCCTGAAGCCCAGCAGATTATAAAACTGTCTGCCCCAGCTCTAAAGACTCGAGAAAATTATCCGAATCAGTGCCCAGCCTGTCTTTCCATTTTTCACCATGCTTTTCTAAATCATCCTGCTTAAGTGATGTTAGGGGCATATTATCAAGCCAGGCGATAAAATTATCGCCGCTTTAGCGACAGAAAACTGCCGCTAAAACAGCGATAATGGGCTTGATATGATAATATGCTCTATGGAATTCCAATTGAAGCCCATGTTAAATGTGAAGGATGTCTAACATGGGCTTCAATTGGAATTCCATAGAGCATATTATCAAGCCCATTATCGCCGTTTAAGCGGCAGTTTGCTGCCGCTAAAGCGGCGATCATTTTATCGCCTGGCTTGATAATATGCCTCTAAGTTCGAAATAAATTCCTTTTATAGTACAACCCTTGCTACTTCTAACATCTATGACTTTAACTTTACCAAAGCCGTTAAGCCCACCCAACTTTTTACTCAGAAGTTCTTAGTGCTTATACCAAATTTGTCCTAAATATCCTTAAGTTGATAAATTCCCTCAGAGCTCATTAAGTCCCCCACTTTCACAAGGCCACGCCCCACCCACTCCGCCATAGTCTGATCGGAAAAGATTTCTGGCAGCGTGGGATTGCCAAACAGCTGGGTATAAAAATTCAGTCTACCAAGTCCCGTCTTCTTCTTGAGGGCAGACCAGATTTTAAAGGCTGCCTGCATAGTTTTAAACTTTGTTCTTTTAAAATAGCTAGGCTCGCTAAATTTCATAAAACAGTGCACAAACAAAATCTATACATCCCTCAAAGATTAGGCAGAGATTAACAGAGGAATAACAAAAAAAAAAGAAATTACCCTTTGCGCTTCTTCTCGGCGGCTTCCTCGGATCAGCAGCACGGCGGGAGGTCAGCCGTGGAGGCGTGCGGCGCTAGAGTCCGCAGAGGAAGGCGCACCGCTTCCTACCGAATTCCCTTCCGGGGGAGGGGCGTTGGGGACGGGCAGAGTAGCTCTAGTCCCTCCGAGCCCGACTCCAGAAGGAAGGGAGGCTCCGGTAGAGGTACTGAATTGTGTGAATAGGTCTGTGGGCATTTTTTCGGTGTCGGCACATGTCCTGGAATGGAGCGTACGGGGTAATTTTCCCAATAAGGTGGGGGCTCCAGGTTTCAGTTTATCTGGTCTCTCTCCGAAAACCTCTTACCCCACCTATCCTACTTACCCCACTCACCCGGATCTGAATCCTATGAGCTCTAAATCACGGAGGGGGGAAGGAAGGGAGGGGTTGGGGGGAGCCAGGGAGGGCCCAGGCCCGACCAGGTACACCTTGAGAAGCGTCCAAGCTATGAATCTTGGGGTTGAAACTGTGGAAGCAACCCAGAAGAAAGTAGACTCTGAAATTAAAGCAGTAGAGACACAGGCGATAGGGGAGAGCCAGAGACCTGTCAGAACACCAAAGGAGCGAGCTGTTAAGGGGACAGCAACATGTAATAAACCAACCAAAAAGAAATTAAGCTTCGAACGCAAAATTAAAGTCACTCCCTCACTTAGGACTTACTTTAATGTTCTACCCAAAACTATTATTCTGAGTAATGCCCTTCCGCCTGTAAGTATGAACATGGATGTAAGGTCTGAAAAGTCTCCACTAGAGAAAACTGATAGCAGTTTGTCTACGGCCTCGGTCTCTACCTCTCTTTCAAAATATACCCCTAGTATGGGTGACTGGTCTAACGATGTTTCTTTAAATCGCTATCATGCGTCCCCCCAGTCCGG
This sequence comes from Triturus cristatus, assembly GCF_964204655.1. NCBI lineage: Eukaryota > Metazoa > Chordata > Amphibia > Caudata > Salamandridae > Triturus > Triturus cristatus. The sequence goes on from NC_140594.1 coordinate 387,123,122, forward strand.
TTGAAGACTCTACAGGTCTGCCAAGTCAGATTGAAAATGAAGTCGCTACTGAAGTCACTGGAGAGGACTTATGTTCTCCCCTGGAAAATTCTGCTAAGGAAGATATGTCTATTGCTAACCTTCTCACAACTCTCAAGAAGGAAATAAAAAATCGTTTTGAAATTTCGGAGGCTAATCAGAAAGACATTAGAGGTGTCTGTGATAATTTGGAGAAAAAATTGGACGACCTATGTTCAAGAACTGTGATCCTTGAAGGAGAAATAAAGATTCTAAAAGAGGCAGTAGAGGGTAATGCAGTAGAACTAGAGGTCTTAAAAAAGAAGGACAGAGAACAACATGAGAGGTTAGAGAGATTAGAGAATTTTCAAAGGAGAAACACCCTGAAGTTCCTGAAAGAGGGAAAAGAAGGGGAGGATATTAAATCCTTTATAGTTCGCCTGATTAAAAAAGAGCTATTGATTGAGGAATCGGAAGAGGAGATCAGTAAGGATATTCAGAGGGTACACAGGGACCCTTACAGATCTAACCCGAATAGAGTTAAACCCAGCAGAATCCTGGTAAATTTCCAATCATACTCTCTTAAGGAGAAGATCCTATCGCGTGCCCTGTCAAAAAAGGGGACGGAGATTGATGGAGCAAAGTTCGAAATTAGGTCAGACATTTCAATCGAGACTTCTAACATGCAATGGGAATTGGGCAAAAGAATCGATCCTCTTAGGAAGTTAGGTGCATCTGTACAATTAAAATTTCCAGCGATGCTAAAAGTAATGCTCAATAATAAGATGTACTCTTCCGTTCCGTCGAAGAAGTAGATAAGTTCATGGAGGAGGTTCAGTTAGGGTCCCTGTAAGGAATATATGTTTCTTGTTATTCTCTGCGGAACACTGAATATCAGCTCTAGAATAGGTGCTTTAAATAAAGATTTCAAAAAATCTTAAGAATGATTATCTATATAAGGTTAACCTATACCCATTTTCTTTTCTTTCTCTTTTCTTTTCTTCTTCTTTTTCTTTGTAATAACTTGATGTAACTCTGGGGGAAGGGCACTCATAGGGCTTTCCTACTTGGTGAGTCAGGGGAGGGTTTTCCTGGGGGGTGGGAGGGGTTGTTTTTGTCAAGCACAGGGTGGGGAGCATCAAGTGAAAAAAACAAAAAATATCCTCATTTGCCTCAGTGACATTTTAATCTGCAGCCAATGTCCGACTTACTATGAAGTTCGTAGATCATGTCCAAGAAAGTAGCTAAGGAAATAAGAATACTTTCCTGGAATGTCAATGGTTTGTGGGTCAGAGCTAGACGGGAGATAATACTGCAATACCTGAGGGACTGCCGTGCACAAATCATAATTTTGCAGGAGACCCACTTGACAGAGGTTGAGAGTCTAGATTTTTTCAAAGCCAAAAAATGGATCTCCTGCGCACTTGTATCAAAGCAGATGGAGGTCACCAAAGGTGTAGCAATCTTAATAAAAAAAGGGACGGATATTATGGTAGAAGGTAATGTCTCAACTATTTCGGGTAGATGGTTGGTAGCAAAGTTAAAGATCTACGGTCATAAATACACTCTATTTGGCTACTATGGCCCAAATCAGGATGACACAGGTCCCCTTGATGCTCTGTATGCAGAGTTACTGAATTATCCGGATCCAATTATTATGGCAGGAGACTTTAATGCGGTGATCGACCATAAGCTGGATAGATCATCAAATAGTAGAGCTGTAGTCAATCCAAAAATGTCAGCACTGTTACATCATTTGATTAAACAGCTGGGCCTGTGCGATATTTGGCGACAAAGAGTGGGCCTCCATAGAAGCTACACATTCCATAATAAGAAATACAAACACCATTCTAGGATTGACTACTTTCTAATTGATAACAGATTAAAGGATTTGGTATCAGATATCCAGCATATAGGCGTACATATCTCAGATCACTCTGCTGTACTACTCTGTATAAATCTGGGCCAGGTAAGGCCCCAATCTAGATGAACATTAGACCGTTCTATCCTGTTGGACCCACAGTCTCTTGATATTTTGAAAAAGGAGACTGTAGAATTTTTGGATAACAATCTGGGGTCCTCTTCAATGGGAATAGTCTGGGACTCTTATAAGGCCTACTTAAGGGGTAGATTAGGTACTCTCGCAGCTGCTAGAAGAAGACTATACCTTCAAAAGATTTTAGACTTAGAGCAGCAAATCCGGTTGCTCGAGACTGATCTGATCTCTACAGAGAACCCGGGACAGCAGGATACCAGGCTGACTGAAATTGAGTCACGGAAAACATCCCTGTCTGCCATTATACAAGCAACGGTCATGGAACGCTGGGAGACAAGCCGCTTAGAGCTTTTTGAGTATGGGGAAGGTTCCAGTAAGCTACTAGCGTGGAAAGTTAAGAGTGATCAGGTTAAAAATATAATCAAAGAGATCAGTTGCGAGCAAAAGGGGGCTCTACTATCAGATAATCAGGCTATTGAATCGGCATTTTTCAAATATTTTGGGGAAGTTTATCAGGAGGATTTAGCTGTGACCCCCGAAGAAGCTGCCAGGTGGTTGGCGCAAGATTTGTGTGTACAGCTACCAATGGAAAAGTCTCAGCGTCTGAACGTTGAGTTCAGTATAGGGGAAATACAGATAATATTAAGCAAGGGTAAGAAAGGGAAGGTCCCCGGGCCGGATGGTCTTCCCCATGAAGTTTATAGGGCCCTGGAGGACATTCTGGCACCAATTTTGCTACACATGTTTAACGATATTTTTATCTCTGGTCTGGATTTTCCGAACTCATGGAAAGAGGCTACCATTGCTCTAATTTTGAAATCTGGTAAATCCCCCAAAAAGTGTGATTCATACAGGCCAATATCACTCTTAAATTGTGATTATAAGCTGTTTGCAAAAATTATAGCAGAGAGGCTTAACGGGGTCATTCCTCTGATAGTGCAAGAAGATCAAAAGGGCTTTATCCGTGGCAGAATGCTCAAAGAACTGACATTCAATCTTATTGGGGCAATCGACCTTGCTACCACGTACAATCTCCCTTTAGCGGTTATGGCACTTGACGCCGCTAAAGCATTTGACCGTGTCAATTGGGTCTTCTTAAAAGCAGTAGTCAAGTCTTTCAATCTTGGCCCAAATATATCAACATTTTTGGAGGGAATCTATGCTGCACCCTCTGCTAGAGTTCTTGTTAACGGAGCCCTGTCAGAACCAATACAGATATCAAGGGGAACAAGACAGGGCTGCCCTTTGTCCCCACTTTTATTCGATCTATATATAGAACCTTCAGCTAGACGGCTCAGGGGCTCTCCAGATATCCTAGCATTCCAGTATAATGGCTGGAGTAAAAAGATTGGGCTATACGCGGACGATATCTTGGTCTTTACTAGCGACATCCACACTGCACTGAAGTCCGTGCTAACAATCACTACGGATTTCGGAAAATTCTCTGGGTTTAAGATTAACAAGCAAAAAACTGAGGTGATGACCTGGAATCACACAGCAGATGGAATAAGATGCACTAAGGATATGAGATATCTAGGGATAAGGATTACACAGGACATTGCTAAGCTCACGGAAGTACATTTCGAGATAGTCAAGAAGGAAGTGGTTACCCTGTTGAAGAACTGGGGGCATATCCCGCTGACTTTGTTTGGTCGGGTCAACCTCATAAAAATGGTAATCCTACCGAAGTTTACTTTCCTTTTTGAGGCTATTCCTCTCCCCTTCTGCAAAGCTTGTTTTTCAAAACTCCAGGGTCAGATCAGCTCTTTCATTTGGGCCTCTAAGGGGCCTAGAATTTCCTGGAAGAAGTTGAGAAGGAGGTTGGAAAAAGGTGGACTAGCGTTACCAGATCTGCTTGTGTATTCCTGGTCCTTTCTGTTAAAAAACGGCAGGATGCTTTTGGTTACTCCATCTAATTCAGAAATGGGCAGACTCTTTGAGGTTGAGCTGAGAAGTCACAACCTGAGCGGAGGAGGATCTATGTTTAAGTACGCAGACCCAAAATACTACAAAAAGGTCAGATTAAAATTTTTAAGAGGTATGGCTGAGACATGGTATAGAGTTAGAAGAGCTGTGAAATTGCCATACTTCAGTCATTTCGCTCCTATCTGGGATTCTCCAGGGTCCCCTGATTGGGTCAAAGATGCGTTGGCCACACCATTAAGGGAAGCGGGCATAGCAGTTTGGAATCATCTCTTACACGAAGATCAATTAATCTCTTGGGAGGATTGTAGGCAGAAAACAAATCTAACAATATCTAGATTTAAATATCTCCAAGTTCTAAGTTGGTTTCAAGCATCCAGGACAAAAATGGGGGTCTATAATGAATTCGAGGAGAAATTGATTTCCAGACTGTCTCCAATCAAGGAAATCGCACTTTGGTACTGGTTCATGGTGGAGATGGAAGATGGAAATTTCAGCCTCCTGAGTCATCTATGGGGGAGATGCTTGCCGTTAGCTACGCTTGAAGATCAATGGCAAGTATCTATGTCTACATTATACAAAATAGCTAAACCTGCATACCTGAGAAGGAACCATCTTTTCACCCTTCACAGGGCTTACTGGTCCCCCGAGAGGTTATCGAAGTTTGGTCGTCGAGGAGATGTGGCGTGTCCAAAATGTAGCAGCATGAAGGAAGACGATCTCCACATGTTTCTACTTTGCCCAAAGATCCAGCCCTTTTGGTGGGCCGTGAGTAAAGCCCTTTTGATGCTCTAAAGATCCAAGTGAAGATAAGCGCTTTACTAGTTATTTTTGGGCTGTTGGACACTAGAAATGTAAGTAACGAGGACCATGCGAAGTTGATCTTCTATGCGATCCTACTGGCCCGCAGGGAGATCTGCAAGCTGTGGGTATCCCCGATTCCACCAAGTTGTCAAGAGTGGCTATCGACAGTAAAGAATGTGGCAAATCTAGATAGGTCAATTAAGGGCCGATCTAGGCAGGCATTTTGGGCACCTATTTTACTCTGAATCGATGGAAGTACTTCACTCCTAACCTATCAGTTCTTGGGTCCTATGATTAAGCCCTTCTCTGCCAGTACCTTTTCCATTGTGGCAGGTTTCTTCCACTTGGTTCGGGTGTGTTTTGGATTTTGGATGGTGGGAGCTATCATTCCAGGGTGTCTTCCGGTGACTCCACCTCTGTTAATCTCATGTCAGCAAATGAGGTGATAGACATTTCGCCTCGTAAGAAAAGAGAAATGGTGTGATAGAGGCAAATGAGGCCAAAACATTTTGTAAAAAAAACAGTTCACTGCATCCTCACCCACCAGTAACCTGTAAACATCTGGCAGCCTATCTTCAGCACTAGGATCTTCTAATCGCCCTCCAAACAACCCCCACATGTATTGAAGAGCCGCAGGCCAATAATAGAATTTAAAGTCTGGAAGCGCCCAGCCGCCTCTTGCCGAGGGCAGTGTCATAAAATGTAAGGCCCTCCTTGTTTTGCCGTGTGCCCATACAAATCGGCTAACCAGGTTCTCTAATGCAACAAACCATTGCTTCCCAAATTCTAACGGTATGGCCCTGAATAAGTAGAGTATTTTTCGTAAGAATACCATTTTAACCACATTACATCGTCCTACCAAAGATAAATGCAGATTGTGAAATTTATCAAAATCTTTTTTAGCCTTCCGGATTATAGGATCAATATTTATTGCCACCAGATCACTCAAATCCGGAGATATAGAGATACCCAGATAAACCGCAGAGTCTGTCGCCCGTGAATCAGAAAGGCTAATCCCCCGATTGGTAACTATCCGGGTCTGCTGCTTATTTAAGGCATATCCAGAAATCCCACCAAATGCTAAAGCGATCTCCTCAACTGCTGCTATTGCTGCTAATGGATTGGGGGTAACTAAGACGACGTTGTCCTCGTTTGCGAGAACTTTTGTTGCAACCCTGTGATAAATTATTGGCTCAATTTCCCGGCAGGTATCTAGCAGCCGAATTAAGGGGTCTATGTATATAGCGAATAAAAGGGGTGTGCACGGGCAACCCTGCCGGGTGCCCCGTTTGATCTCGAAAGGCACAGTATATTTCCTGTTTATTCTAAAGCGAGCTGTTGGTACACTATGCATAGCTCGAATAGCTTTAATAAACCCCTGCCCGATTCTAAACCATTTCATTGCCTCCCATAGATAATCCCAGGAGACCCAATCAAAGGCTTTCTCGGCGTCCAAAAGTAGCAAAGCCATAGGGTCCCCTGAGACTTCTGCTGCATCGAACAAGGTTATTACCCGTCGTATATGCTGGGTAGTCCCCCTACCTGGTATGAACCCATGCTGGCACAGGTGGATTGTTTTCCCTATAATAGTATTTAGTCTGGTCGCCAGAGCCTTTGAGAAAATCTTAGCGTCGCTGTTTATGAGCATAATTGGCCGATATGATCCAGGTTCCCGAGGCGGCTTGCCTTTTAAAAAAAATATTATAAAATCAGCGCCTGCCCAAGAGTCGGGAACCGAACTCCCTAATTATGCGCAGTGAATCGTTTCAACCAGGTCGGGTCCAATTTCATCCAAGAAAGTTTTATAAAACTCCAAAGGAATCTGGTCAGGTCCAGTGGCCTTGACTGAGGGGAGATACCTCAGTGCGCCATAGATCTCATTCTGTGTCACGATTTCCTCCAGCTTTTCCCTATCCTCAGATTCGATACTTTGCAGTGGTATACTATTGAGGTACCCCTGAGGTGAGTCCTGCAAGACCTGAGATTCCTCACCATATAGTCGATGATAAAATTGTCGAAACACTTCCTGGATCCCAGAAGGATCTGTAACTAGGTTTCCGCAATCATCTGTAATCTCATTTATCTAGCTCGCGGCGCTCCTTTGTCTGAGTCTAACTGCCAATGTATGACCAACCCACTCACTGAATTCATGGCAATGCTCTCTTTTTGCTAAAAAGCATTCTGATGCCTTTGCAGCAGCCCGATCTCCAATTTCTGCCTTAGCCCAAGCAAGCCGAAGCAGAGTATTGTCAGTTACAAAGCCTGCATTTACTGCTGTTGCCAGCTCCTCTTCAATCCTGGCTAGATTTTTATAGAACGTTTCCTCACGTTGCATCTCCCTCTTCTGCCGAAATAGACTGAAACTAAGAGTCTCCCCTCTAACGCTTTAAAAGCATCCCACACTATCCCAGCACTGGCACTGCGTCTATTTATGTTGAAAAAAGCCTTAATCCACCCCTTAATATGAAGGACATATTCAGAGTCTCTTAAAAGCCCTCTTTCAAAGGTCCAAATTCGCTCATCCCATTCTCCTTTAGTAAAAGCCAAAGTAAGTACTAAAGGGTTATGATCCGATAATATCCTTGGGTGTTTCTCTATTCTTGCCCGGTGCGCTAATGAATGTGAAACAACAAAATAATTAAGTCTAAAAACCGCCTTATGTGGGGCAGAAAAGAATGTACTACCGTGATCTTTAGTATTTAAACGATTCCATAGGTCTATAAGTCCATTATTATTAACCATATTAGTAAGTGGCTTAAAGACCTTTCTCTTGCGTCCGGCATATTTATCGCCAGTGATTCCCCAGAGTCCGCCCAGACCATTATATTGAAATCGCCACATACTATAAGTGGGGTAGGCCATTTGGCTAGCTCATTATCCAAAAACTCTAATACCTCTGGGTCATCGGCGGTTGAACCGTACACCGAACACACAGTGAATGGCTCCCCAGCAAACACACATTCCACTAAAGCCCAACGACCCCACCTATCTAACAGTATCCTTTTAATGGTTATATCTTTCCTATGGGTGAGGATAGCGACCCCTCTGGTTTTAGTACCTTGCTTAGTGGCCACCAATAATCTGAATCCTAATTGTTCTAGAATCCCCTCTCTGGTGCCCTCTATATGAGTCTCCTGTACACATAGGATATCAGCTCGCAATGCTTTCAATATTATTGCCACCCTTTGCCATTTGGCTTGATCGTTAAGCCCGCAAATATTAAGTGAATCAACCCTAAAATTCAAAGGATTCATAAAACAAATTTGGATAATTTTCTTTCTGCGTAGAATTATTATTTTTTTGCCTTTCTTTGAATACCACTGTGTCCTCCCCTTCCCTTTTGCAAAAAAAACATTCTCTGTGCTTCCTGATACCTTTAACCACAAGTTTCCTCATACGTTGTGCTATGCTCTGCTGTGACCTACCCCCTCTAAACCCCTAAACCCCCTGGACCAAACCTCCCTCCACCCCCAACCCCCCCTACAACCTATACAGGGAAATAGGTCAATCAAGACCAATGTGCGGCAACCGATCTCACATCTCGAGTTACCGCAAACTCTTCTCACCCTCTAGCCTTAAACATACCACCACCACCAAAACTCCCCCTCCCGCACAGCTTAGTGAATGAAAAGAAATAGAAATACAAAGTACCAAAGCATTAGTCAATAATCCCTTAAACTGCTATCAAACACCATGCAATTTAACGGGCTACATCACCCCTCCCTTTTGCCTCCTTCAATTCTGTCAAGAATTCTTCAGCTTTCACTTCGGAAGAGAGCATTCAAATCCGCCCGTTAGCAATAACTTTAAGGCGAGCAGGAAATAACAAGTATGCCTCGCAGCCCAACCCCTGAAATACAGTTATCAACTGTCGAAGTCTCCATCTGCGCTCCACTGTGGCATGGCAAAAATCGGGGCGCGCAAAAAAAGTGTACCCATCAAATGTCCGCTTGGCATCTGGTCTTGCCTTGTCTATTATCGCTTGTCGAAGAAGGAAATTTCTGATATAGATCAGGATTGCTCTAGGGTGCTCATCTTGTCTAGCTGGGTTATTTCTCCTCTGCACCATTGGAAAACGATAGACCCACTGGACCTCCATATCCCAGTTCCAATGGGCAAGGTCCGGAAAAGCTCCCTTTAGCAAAGACACAACAAAGGGCACTATGTTTCCCCCTTCCACATTTTCGGCGATCCCCAATAATCGGACATTGTTTCTCCGTTGGCGGTTCTCGAAATCCTCAAGTTTCCAGCACACATCCATTGCTTGCTTTTCCTGCAGTTCCTTAAATTCCTGTAATTTATCAACCTCTTCTTCTAACGCAACAGTTCTATCCTCAACATGGGTGACCCTCTCGGCCATTTCTGTGCATAGTTTATTAACTTTATGGATGGAGGCCTGCAATTTTTGAGTTGCTTGGAACAACCTTCTACTTTCCATTCTGGCCTCCCCCTGCATTTGTTTTAGAGTAGAATATACTAAGTCCAGTGAGGGAGGAGCTGAGGGTCCATGAGGAACAGCTGTACCGCCTAATCCCACTTGCCCATCATTCTCATAAACCATGCTAGTGGCCGAGTAGTTCCACTCCAATTTTCTTGCCGTTGCCGCATCAGTTTTAGCAGGGCTTGCTCTAGATCTTGCTCCGCCTTTTTGAAATGCGGCCTTGCTACGACAACCTTTTTGCACGGAGGACTCCCATGAGTCAGTTTCTTCAGAAGTATTAAATCACTAAGGGCCGGAAACTCTGAGTCATCATTGAGCGAATAAAACTTATCCCCCTCGGGAGATCCATGCATCATCTCACGGCACGGTGGGGCTTGTTTTAAATTATGATCCAAATCTTTGTCTGCAAGTACAGTGGGGCATACCCCTCCATTTAAGACATTGCCGCTTATATTTTCAAACTCAGCCCTATTCTTAGCAAAGGTGGCTGGTAACACCGCGGATACTTCTGGCGCAGCCTCAGCATTGTCCGCCCACTCACCCACTGCCTCCAATACAGGAGTTTCCAAGGTTACATGTTCTATGTTTTCTGCCTGCAAACCTATGCGATCTCCCGGCAAGGTTTGTGCGTGCTGAACCTGATCCACCAACAAGCCCTGCTCCAGTCCGGGTTTTTCATGCAACGCTGTTTCATAACCGGGCTGTATGGATTCCCCAATCTCCATTACTCCTGCATCGAACAAACTGGGAGTGCTTTCCGTTGCTTTTTGGACAATGACGGCGGGGGCTGAGGGCAAGGACATTGAAAAGGCTTCCGCCACCGTTGGTTGTCTCAATGCTCCCTCTGCGGCCGCCGCCGCACGAACCCGGGTCCCGCCAGAAGCGCCGATATCCTTCCCACTGCCATCGGCTTTTTTCACCGGACCTCCACGCCGTGCAGGATTCAGCCCCCGTGTTGAACCGGGGGCAGTGTTGACAGCTTTAGGATTGCTAGCACCGGAGACTCCAGCGGCCCCCCCAGCGCCCACAGAACATCCTTATTTAGAGCTTTGGCCGCCTTATCCGCTTTCTCCGGTTTTGGGGCCATATTCTGCTCAAAGAACCAGCAGCGCACACGGGGCATACCAGTAAAACACCGGGGGCTTCGGGACAGCAGATAAAGAACTGTGGCAAACAACCTGGCTTTCAACTGGAACCCGATGCCCAACAGCCGCATGTCATCACAGAGGTGAGTACACATATTGTGTCAAAATTATCGATCACAAAAATATTGTTTTCCTATACACCTAAAGGTAAGTATAAAAATATCGGGGGAAAAGAGGCGTTTCGCAATATTGCTAAAAAAACAAAAATATGGATTTTTAATAGAAGTATATAGGTTAAATTAGTAAATATTAAGGGGCCGATTCCAATCCGGGTCGGAAGGGCACCGAACGCGATCCGGCCGGAAAAACTACGAGCCGTACGCGTGTTTTCCGCCCGACTCGTACAGCTATACGAACGAGCAAGTATGCTGCGAGTTATATGAAATTCACCGACGAGTCGTTTCCGGGTCCGAACCGCTCCGTACGTCTCGGTCGTAAGCTAACCGTGGCGTGCAATGGATGCAATTCATGACCGAGCCAGTACGATGCACGCGTCGGACAGCCTGTGCGAGCCGGAGTGTCCGGCTCGCAAATCGTCCGGGTGGTTGCCTTTGGGGGTCTGCGACAGACCTCCTGTCACCCGCAGCCCTACGACTCGGACATAGGGGGAGACACAAGGGTCTTCCCAACACAGGCATGTACGGAGCGGATGGCACCGAGGCGTACCCACTGTAGGGGGCGCACTTGTGCGAGACATACCCATTCAGTCAATGGGAGCCCATGTACGCTTCGTACGACCGGCTCCCATTTACTTCTATGGGAGTCCGACCGAACCGAGTCCGACAGCATATGGCTGCATGGTACTCGCCCGGTCGGACTGCAGGACTCCGGCTCGGTCGGAAAACACTCCGGATCCGGCTCGGTCGGAGTGCTTTCCGACCCGGATCGGAATCGGCACCTAAATATTTCAAAATTCATAACTACAATGTAAAATACAGAAACTCAAGTAACATTTAAACTATATATAAATATATATTTACATAAACATATACACATACGTATATATATGTTTGTATATTTAAATATACATGTATGTAAAACATAGCACTATTCTTGAATTTTTTAATTTCACAAAATGTATATTTTTCATGTTTTTTTCTAAATTTACTAATATAAAATTCATATTATCTACTGGCGGTCGCCAGTAGATAGTTATAGTTAGGACCGAGTTCCCATAGGAAATCTGAAAATTCTATTTTGAATAACTTTGGCGCCGGTTGACTTATCTACGTGAAATTTTCAAAACTAATGGGGCGCTCCGCTCAGCTCCTACCCTGAAAGTCTCGGGGTGATTCGTCAAGCGGGGGCTGAGAAAAAAGGGGGGTCCCAAAACGCGTTTTCCCCATGCATTTTCCCATAGGACCTTTAGTCGAAGGTACAGCCCGAACGGCTGAACAGAATTACTTGAAATTTGGCAAAGAGGTAGTCTTCAGGTCAGGCATGTGCCTTTTGCATATATGGTGTCAATATGTTCAGTAGTTCCTGAGAAAATTGCAGTTAAAAGTACATAAATATCTATATGCGCGCACCGTGCGCGCACCAAATGTCCGCGAGCGTAATTCTGATTGGTGGTTAGATGTCAGTCAACATTCGAATCGGTCGAAATCAGGAAGTGTCGGACGCCATTTTGTGTGTGACAGTGAAAAAGAAAGGTGGAGAACGTGAAAAGGGGGCAGGGTAGAGAGTTCCTGACCCCCTAGCCTTTGTCAGGGGGTCCCTGAAGGACCCCGAAGGGTGAAAAAAACATTGTATTTTTTTTCAAAAAATCGCGGGGTGCGCGCACGGTGCGCGCACCGTGAAAAAGCCTTAAAAAAAAAAAACATTTTAAACTGTTTATAAGTTTATAGAAGATATTAACTATGCTGTTCAACTTTATCCAAATTCAAAGTAAAAGAGCTGAGCCATTCCATATTAAAGGATACAGTCAATCTATAACTATATACATAGGTAGTTTATTGTAAAATAAATATATAAAAAATATAATAATACATACATAAATTAGCATTTAAAAAACCTTACAAATTCACTAAAAAAACCATAGGTTTCACACACGTTATAGTTAGGAATTAGCATTTAAAAAACCTTGCAAATTCACTGAAAAAACCATAGGTTTCACACATGTTATAGTTAGCTGGACATTTCACTCGTAAAAAAACATTGAAATTCCCCCGTTATAGTTAGTTCAGCTAACTATAACTCTTGCGACCGCAATCCACTGCTGATGACGTCACATATTACATCACTCGTGACATGGTCAGTGACATCACTCATGACATCACTGATGACATCTCAAATGACATCACTGATGACATCACTGATGACATCATCCAGTGAATATGTGTCTTTCTGAAAAATAAATATTTTTTACATATGTATATCTAAAGGTTAATGGAAGAATAAATGGGTAAATAAGTGTCTAAATGGATGTTTTTTTTTGTAAAATTAATTGTATAACTGACTTATTAACAGTATCTTAGTGAATACAGTGATGTAATATGTGACGTCATCAGCAGTGGATTGCGGTCGCACGAGTTATAGTTAGCTGACCTAACTATAACGGCGGAATTTCAATGGTTATTTACGAGTGAAATGTCCAGCTAACTATAACATGTGTGAAACCTATGGTTTTTTCAGTGAATATATATATATGTGTATATATATATATATATATATATATATTCACTTAAAAAACCATAGGTTTCACACATGTTATAGTTAGGTGGACATTTCACTCGTAAAAAACCAATGAAATTCCCCCGTTATAGTTAATTCAGATAACTATAACTCGCGCGCCCGTAATCCACTGCTCATGACGTCACATATTACATCACTCATGACTTGGTCAGTGGCATCACTCATGACATCACTGATGACATCATCCTTGTGATAGAGTGGCGGTCGCGCGAGTTATAGTTATCTGAACTAATTATAACGGGGGAATTTTATTGGTTTTTTACGAGTGAAATGTCCACCTAACTATAACATGTGTGAAACCTATGGTTTTTTAAGTGAATTTGCAAGGTTTTTTAAATGCTAATTCCTAACTGTAACGTGTGTGAAACCTATGGTTTTTTCAGTGAATTTGTACGGTTTTTTAAATGCTAAGTTATGTATGTATTATTATATTTTTTATATATTTATTTTACAATAAACTACGTATTAAAAAGTTGTTTTGTTTTTTTTTAGGGTTTTTCACTGTGCGCTCACCCCGCGATTTTTTGAAAAAAGTTAAAATGTTTTTTTCTGCCTTCGGGGTCCTTCAGGGACCCCCTGACAAAGGCTAGGGGGTCAGGAACTCTCTACCCTGCCCCCTTTTCACGTTCGCCACCTTCCTTTTTCACTCTCGCACTCAAAACAAACAAAATGGTGGCCGACACTTCCTGATTTCGACCGATTCTAACGTTGGCTGACATTTAACCACCAATCAGAATTATGCTCGAGCACGTTAGGGTGCGCGCACGGTGCGCGCAGGGTGCGCGCAGGGTGCGCGCAGGGTGCGCGGCTATAGATATTTATGTGCTTTTAACTCAATTTTCTCAGGAACTACTGAACAGATTGACTCCATATATGCAAAAGGCACTTCCCTGACCTGAGGACTACCTCTTTGCCAAATTTCAAGTAATTCTGTTCAGCCGTTCGGGCTGTACCTTCGACTAAAGGTCCTATGGGAAAATGCGTGGGAAAAACGCGTTTTGGGACCCCCCTTTTTTCTCGGCCCCCGCTTGACGAATCCCCCCGAGACTTTCAGGGTAGGAGCTGAGCGGAGCGCCCCATTAGTTTGGAAAATTTTGCGGAGAGTTGTCAACCGGCGCCAAAGTTATTCAAAATAGAATTTTGAGATTTCCTATGGAAACACGGTCCTAACTATAACTATCATTTTTTTTTTTTTTAATTTTTTACCGTACACGTACGGTAAGCGTAATCGGCGAAATTACCGAAAAAATAAAAATTCCGTTTTTGGCCTTGGGAGATCTTTGGGGACTCCCTCAACATGGCTATGTGTGTGGGAGCTGTCTAAACAGCCCCTTTACATGTTTTTGGGCTTTATATTTTAGAAATCACTCTCAGTGCGAGAGAGAAAATGGCGGCCGCCGCTTCCTGGTTTCGGCCGATTCGAATGTTTACTAAGATCTAAGAGCCAATCAGAATCGCGCTCGCGCACGCCACCGTACGCGTACGGTAAACGTACCGTAAGCGCACCGTAAGCTGGCTCAGATATATATATTGATTTAAAGGCTATTTTCTCAGAATCTACTGAACAGATTTACACCAAACCTACAAAAGGCACTTCCTTGACCTGAGGACTACCTCTCTGCCAAATTTCTAGTAATTCTGTTCAGCCGTTCGGGCTGTAGCCCTGTCTAAAGGTCCTATGGAAAAATGCATGGGAAAAACGCGTTTTGGGACCCCCCTTTTATCTCAGCCCCCGCTTGACGAATCCCCCCGAGACTTTCAGGGTAGGAGCGGAGCGTAGCGCCGCACCTATTTTGAAAAATTCGCGAGGATTCGTCGACCGGCGTCAAAGTTATTCAAAATAGAATGTTGCGGATTTCCTATGGAAACGTGGTCCTAACTATAACTACCTACTGACCGCCAGTAGGTAATATATATATATATATATATATATATATATATATATATATATATATATATATATATATATATATATATATATATATATATATATATTATATAACAAACAGAAAATATTTAACAAATTAAAGGGGCAAGTATATTAACAAAAAGAATTTTTAAAAAATGAACAATTATATATATGTATATACAAATAATATAAACAATAATATAAAGGTAAACAAATAAACAAATAATAATAGTACATGTAATAAAACAATATTAAAAAAATAGTAACATCTGTGAAAAGTAGAAATGCTATTTCTACTGCAATGTATACAACAGTGGGGAAAGCATTGGACACCTGAAGAGCAAAATTAACTATTCCCACTCCAGTCTGTGCAACAGTAAGGAAAGCGTTGGACACCGATGGGCTAACATTTACTATTCCCACTCGAATACGTGCAACAGTAGCAAAAGCATTGGTCTCTACACGAGTAAAATGTACTATTCCCACTCCAATCCATGCAACACTAGAGAAAGTGCTGGGCACCAGAAGGATACAATTTACTATTCCCACTCCAGTCTGTGCAACAATAGCGAAAGTGTTAGACACCAAAGTGGTCAAATGTATTATTCCCACTCCAGTCTGTGCCACAGGAGGGAAAGCGTTGGACACCGGAGGGGTAAAATTGACTATTCCCACTCCAGTCTGTGCAACAGTAGGGAAAGGGTTGGACACCGGAGGGGTACAATGTACTATTGCCACTTCAGTCTGTGCAACAGAAGGGAAAGCGATGAACACCGGAGGAGTAAAATTTACTATTCTCACTTCAGTCTGTGCAACAGTAAGGAAAGCGTTTGACACCGAAGCAGTAACATTTACTATTCTCACTCCAATACGTGCAACAGTAGCGAAAGTGGTGGACTCCAAGCAAGTAAAATTTACTATTCCCATTCCAATCCGTGCAACAGTAGGGAAAGTGCTGGGCACCAAAGGGGTAAAATTTACTATTCCCACTACAGTCTGTGCAACAGTAGGGAAAGCGTTAGACACCAAAGGAGTAAAATGTATTATTCCCTCTCCAGTCTGTGCAACAGTAGGGAAAGGGTTGGACACTGGAGGGGTAAAATGTACTATTGCCACTCTAATCAGTGCAACTGTAAAACAGACAGCAGAGGGGTAACATTTCCTATTCCCTCTCCAGTCTATGAACAGCAGGGACAGCGTTGGACACCAGAGGGGTAAAATCCACTATTCCCACTCCAGTCTGTACAACAGTAGGGAACGCTTTGGACTCCGGAGGGGTAAAATGTACTATTACGACTAAACTCTGTGCAACAGTAGGGAAAGCATTGGACTCCAAGAGTAGTACACTTCAAACAAATAACATATTTTAACAGTTTCATTAATTTACCTAAAAATTCAACAACCCGCACCTAAAAGATAACTTAAAAAACATAATAATCACAAAATGTACATAATTAATCATCAATGAAACAATAATAGATTAATAATTAATAAATTATACTTAACTAACTTCCAACCCTTTACCTCTACAAACCCAACAACCCATACCTAAAATATATATTGACAAATATAATAATTACACAATTTACATAATCAATTATCATCCAATTAATAATAAATCAAAAATTATTAATTTTGCTTAATTAACTTTTCACCCTTTACCCCTACAAACCGAACAACACACATCAAAAATATAACGTAAAAAATATATTAATTGCACAATTTACATAACCAATTTGCAATTAAATAATTAATATTAATTAAAAATTAATTATTAATTAATTATAACTGATTAACTTCTCACCCTGTACCCCTACAAACCTCACAACCTGCTACAACACTATAAATTCCAATTGACAATTAAATTAAATGTAAACATAACCCAAAATCACAAACTATATCTAAAAACAACTATACAAACAATTTATAACACATTCAATTAAAATATAAACCTTTTCTCTTCTGCCTCTTGGACCACAGCAGAGGTATCCCCTTCTTCATCTAGCTATGGGGCCACTGCAGGGTCTAACCTTCCACTTCTCCCTCAAACTCATGCTCTACACCATCACCCTCTTGCTCCTGAGTTGTAGAATGCAGCATGCGGACCTTCTCCCAGGATCTGAGGGCTATCTAGTACTCCAGCCTCTTGGATCCCTTGGACGGCCTTATCAGCTCTTTCTCTTTACAAAACCTTTTCAGATCTGCAAAATTTATACCCTAAGTGTTGCAGAGATCCACCTCCATTCTTGCAAAAATCTAAGGTCCAAAATATGAGGACAGGAGTTTAAATTTAGGAAAAAGCTAAAATGTCAAATTAAAAATAAGTGGAGAATTTAAAAATGCATTTTGGTAGAGATTATAAAAAGGTTTTTTGGATTTCAATCATTGAGTGGAACGGCAAAACACAAGTCCTGGATTCCACTGATGAACACCACTGTAAGAAATTGGTGATTAATTGAGGGGGTTAGTACCCACCTCAAGTAATTATCTCAATTGTGTTAGCGTGAACTCTTTAAATCACAAAATTTACCTGAGCTCAAGCCAAGGGTAGCTGCAGCATAATGCAGACAGTCTTAACTTAGAAGCAATGTGTAAAGTATTTTGTGCAGTATTAAAGCAGTAATAAAGTCAATATGCAAAACAATAAAAATCCCAAAAATCAATTAGAGAAATAGAGTAAAATGTATTAAACAAAATGACATAAAGATGCACAGATCCAATAAGGAAAACCGGAGATAGATTTTTTAAAGTTTTAAGTAGTAATAGCACCAAGAAGTACAAAGGGCCAATGATCATGGTATAACAAAACTTACGCGCAGTTAAATACTGACTGCGATGGAGCGCAGGTAGGATACACAAATTAGGTTCGTCCTGGTCAAAGATCTTACCTTCTGGCTTTAGTCCTTTAAGATCCAATCCACTACAGAAGTGTACTTCTAAAGACCCCAGGACCTTAAAGAAGGCACTTAGAGACTCACAAGGTGGCAGGCAGAAGCCACCCGGAGGGTGCAGTCCAAGTCCAGTTTCCACTGGTCAGCTGGCAAGTCGCAGGAAAAGGCCTTTTGTAGCTTGTCAATACCCTGCAGTATTAACAGGAGGACAGCCTTATGACCCATGGAGTCCAATTAACTGTCCTGGGTACAAGTGAGAAGTGTGTGCCTGGAGCTGCCACCATTATGTATGACACAAGATAGTGGAATTAGATTACGAAGCCATACCATCCAGGTAGTGGGCTGCGGACCAACATCCTATACTAGGAAGTCCTGTAGGACCGAGCGAGCAACATGCCTGTCCCTACAGACCTGACCGTTCAGGCAGTAGTGTTTTGACCACATTGCTGCCTGACAGATGTCTTGCACTAGGACACCCTGAGCTAAAGCAGTAGTCGCAACCTTTCCCCTGTGGAATGGGCCCTTAATCCCTCAGGGTGCTACTTCTTTGCCGGGGCATAACAGATCTTGATGCAGAGAACGACTCAGAGAGAAATGGTCCTTTTCTGCACTGCCCTTCCATCTTCACTCCCACGTACCCCACAAAGAGTTGGTCGTCCACCCACAACTCTTTCATGCGGTCAGGGTAGAACGACAACCCTCTTTTTCGGTCCAGCCGGTGGAGACACTCCTCTTCCTTAGAGGGATGTCGGGGAGCAAAGAAGGTGGGCACTGTGATGGACTGATCCAGATGGAAAGGAGTCACAACTTTTGCCAAAAAGGATACCCGGGTGCGAAGCATCACTTGCTCTGTAAAGGACATAAGATAAGGAGGCGAGCAAGACAACACCTGCAACTCACTCACCCTCAGGGCCGATCTAATCGCCACTAAGAAGGTTGTTTTGATGGTCAACAGCCCGAGGGAATAATTGTGTAAAGGCTCAAAGGGAGCACACATCAGATAGGTGCATATCAAATTAAGGTCCCACTGTGGCATAACAAAGGGCGTGGGTGGAAACAAATGAGCCAGCCCATTTAGAAATCTATGAAGGATAGGAGATTTGAAGAGAGAGGGCTGGTTTGGCAGCCGCAAAAAAGCACACATAGCAGAGAGGTAACCCTTGAGAGTTTCCAAAGCAGAGCCCTGTTGAGCAAGGGTCAGAAGAAACAAAAGAACAGTGGAAAGAGAAGCAAAAAGAGGGTTGATAGACCTTTCTGAACAGTATAATACACATTTCTGCCAATGGCAAGCATATACCATCTTAGTGGAGGGCCGCCTGGCTGCCAAAATAACGTTACA
The DNA here is from genome assembly GCF_964204655.1 of Triturus cristatus. Lineage (NCBI taxonomy): Eukaryota > Metazoa > Chordata > Amphibia > Caudata > Salamandridae > Triturus > Triturus cristatus. Next base: position 387,142,261 of record NC_140594.1, read on the forward strand.
GACTTCGGGAGGAAGGTCAAAAGCTATCAACTGCCGCTGCTCAATCTCGACGCATGGAGGTGCAGAGTTGACAGGTGCGGGTGAAGGACCCTCCCCTGCTGCTGCGAAGGAAGATCCTCCCGAAGGGGCAGCCTGATCAGAGGATCGATGCTTATTCTCAGGAGCTCTGGATACCAAATTCTCCTTGCTCAGCCCAGAGCCACAAGGATGACTTGGGCCCGGTCGCTCCTGATCTTCTTCAGAACCCTGGACGGAAGTTGTTTGGGCAGAAAGGTGCACAGCAGGCCTGAGATCCACTCGACATGAAAAGTGTCGCCGAGCGATAGCCGCCTTGGAAACTCCAGTGTGCAGTACTGCTGACACTGTGCGTTCTCTTCGGAGGCGAACAAATCTAACCAAGGTCCTCCCCACTGCTGAAAGAGACCTTGCACCACCTCCAACTGGAGATGTTATTCGTGATCCACTAGGCATCGATGGCTGAGTTTATCCGCCCTGGCTTTCAGAGAACATGCCAGGAGTTGTACCATCAGGTTTATGCCCTGCTGTTACAGCCATGTCCAGAGACGCAGGGCCTCAGGACAAAGGGTCCACAACCCACCCTGCTTGTTGCTGTACCACATGGCGGTGGTGTTGTCCATGAACACTTGCACTAGCTTCCCCTTGACATAGGGAAGAAATGCTTTTAATGCCAATCAAATTGCTCAGAGCTCCAACAGATTTATGTGGATTCCTGATTCTGCCGAAGATCAGTGACCCCTGATCTCCACCTCTCCCAGATGGCCGCCCCATCCCAGAAGTTACGCATCTGTCACTACTGTGAGTAGTGGTTTGGGAAGAAAGAGGGGTCTGCCGTTGACCCAATCACGGTTCGTCAACTACCACTGCAGATCTTCCGAGAACTGGACCATGTCAGTGAGATTTCCTCAATGCTGTACCCACTGGAACTTCAGGTCCTACTGCAGAGCTGGCATATGCCACCTGTTATGTTTACCAAAAGGATGCAGGAGGCCATGAGGCCCAACAGTCTCAGAGTCAGTCTCACCGAAATCCAGCACAGAGGCTAAAACATTCGGAATCATAACCTAAATATCCTGGATTTGCTGCTCAGGAGGATAGGCCCGAAACTGCACTGTGTCGGAAACTGCTCTGATGAAAGGAAGCATCTGAGAAGGAGCGAGGTGTGACTTTGGCACGTTTATAGAGAACCCCAGTGAATGCAGATGGTCTGCCGTAGTCTGAAGGTGGCAGACGACAGTCTGGGGCGGGGACGCCTTCAACAGCCAGTCATCGAGGTAGGGGAAGACTGACACCCCTAACATGAGCAGATGAGCTGCGACTACCGCCATCACCCTGGTGAACACCTGAGGGGCACTGGTAAGGCCGAAGGGGAGCACGGTAAACTGAGAGTGCTCGTGACCTACCTTGAACCGCATGTAATGTGGCCTGGCAGGATGGGAATATGAAAATACGCATCCTGGAGGTCTAACACTACCATCCAGTCTTCCTGGTCTAGGGCAGACAAGACCTGAGCTAGAGTGAGCATCTTGAACTTCTCCTTCTTGAGGAAGAGATTGACGGTCCGAAGATCTAAAATGGGCTGCAGACCTTTGTTCTCTTTTGGAATCAGAAAGTAGCGGGAATAACAACCACAGTTTACTTCTAAAACCAAGGCCCTTTCTATAGCTCCTTTGGACAAGAGAGCAATAACTTTCTCTTGGAGCAATTTCATATGATCCTCCGTCAGCCGTTCCTGATTTGGCAAAATGGGAGGTGGAAAAGAAAGGAAAGGAAGAGAATAGCCCTCCTGGAAGATCTGCAAGACCCTCTTGTCCGAGACAGTATGGTGAATTTTGCTGCACCTCTCCCATTCTTGACTGCTTGGGGGAGCGCAGCCCAGGCCTCTTCCGGGATTTGTGGCAGAACCTGTGCAACCGTCTGCCAAAGGGAGTGGGAATAACGGCCCAATAAGCATGCAGTACTCACCGACCACAATGGCAGGCTGGAGGAAAAAAACAACTTCTTCCCAAATGAGTCTAACCTCTTGGATTTCCTAACCGGAGGCGTGGAAGGGAACGTGCCCTGGGAAGTAGAGGCTGCACCATCAAACTTTCAGGGGTGGGATGTTGGCTGCGGAACTTCGGATCACCGGGTGCTAGGCAATGGCGACGTGCAATCCTCCTATTCAAAGGAGCCCCTGTGCTAGGCTTGGACCACGAGCCTAGTGGGACGTCTGTAAGTGCTTCATTGGAGGGTCCGACGCTGGAGGAGGTCACGTTGGAACGACCGGCGTCGACCTGGATCTAGGATTGGATCCATGAGGCCTCACCGGAGCTGACTGGGTCAAACCCTATTGGGCCCTTTCCGACTCCGTGGGGACCAAGGGCTCACTAGCAGGATAGGCCCGCTCAAATAGGCAAGGCATGGCCTCGCAAAATTATTTTATATGAACTGGGGTCGCTCCGGATCCCGTAAAGTGAGGGCGGCGCGAAGACGGCCAAGGCTTCGGCTCTGCGGAACCGTACCTAGAGCGTCGGTGCTCCTTACCTCTCTCGTGGATGGAAGACAACCGAGGTGAAAATGAAGTCCTCTTGGACTCCTTCTTCTTCCCCAAGTGTCCTGAAGACCTCGAGTGGGAGGAAGAGGACTAAGGGCTCCAGGAGCAGTCCCGCAACCGCCTCATCTTTGATCGGGACCTGACCTCCGTGGAATCTTGCTCACCGGTGTCGACTGCCAGGCCGCAAGGAGATTCATCGCCCACTCCCTCAAGGCTTTTGGATCCATGGCCTAGCAGTCTGAGCGCAACTCTGAGTCATGGTTGCGCTCGAGACACCAAAGGCAAACGAGGTGGGGATCGGTTACCGACATCATGCACTAGCAGGCACCGCACAGCTTGAAACCTGTCTTCCTCGAAGACATCCCTCGCAGACGAAGAGGACCAAATTTCTGTATTCAACAAAAGTTGAGAAAAAACCTGCCAAAATGCAACAGAGAGGTAGCTCTTCCTGGATAAGAGCTTAACTACCGTGGAAAGAAAAGAACTGACGTCCACCTGCCTGGGTGATGTCTATATAGGCACCACGTCGTCATCACTGACACCAACGACGTCACGCGGAGCCGAATGAGGTCACTCAAAGGTGCACACAAGGGGTATTGCTCAGTAAAAGTTTCTGGATCCTGCCTGACGCCTGGGAAATTCAAAGGTAAGGAATCTGCAGCTAGAAGTCTATCAGATACACTGTTTTCCTCAGTGGAGCGTTTGCACCAATATGATTAGAGGGCATACATGACAAGAGCGCACTCAGGGACAAATCGGGGATGATGTTGGCCTGACTAATTAAAGAAGAGACTGGAGGCAACACTATCCTTCAGATTCAGTACTCTAGCAATTGTCTTATGTTCACGCAGGAGAATATTAATGTGGCGTTCCTGCGTTTTTTATCGCATGCTATATGCCGCGGGAGCAGGGATCAATGAATCGGAGATGTTACACTATATCGCAGATTCCTCTCCACCAGTACTAGACTTGGTGGTGGTTGAACAATTGGGGTTGGAGATCAAGGTGCAGGAGGTCCGGGTAGCCATCACGGAGTAGGCCAGGGCCACAGTCCCTGGAACAGATGGTCTGTCCATAGAATTCTACAATACTTTCTCAGCAGTTATTGCCCCATGGCTAGTGGCAGTTTTCAATGGGGCGAAACGTCTTGGCATGCTCCGGCTCACCTTTTGCAAGGCCTTCAATCAATCAATCAATAAATATATTTGTAAAGCGCGCTACTCACCCGGAGGGTCTCAAGGCGCTAGGGGAGGGGGGTCCGCTACTGCTCGAACAGCCAGGTCTTGAGATGCTTCCTGAAGGAGAGGTGGTCTTGGGTGAGGCGGAGGTGGATGGGGAGGGAGTTCCATGTCTTGGCTGCCAGGTAGGAGAACGATCTTCCTCCCATGGTGGCTCTTCGAATGCGTGGAACGGCGGCGAGGGCGTGGCTGGACGATCGTAGCTGGCGGGTGGGAGTGTAGAAGGTCAGGCGGTTGTTGAGGTACCTGGGGCCCAGGTTGTGGAGGGCTTTGTGTGCGCGGGTGAGGAGTCTGAACGTGATTCTCTTGCTGACGGGGAGCCAGTGAAGGTCTTTCAGGTGTCCGGAGATGTGGCTGTGTCGGGGGATGTCTAGGATGAGTCATGCGGAGGCGTTCTGGATGCGTTGGAGTCTTTTCTGTAGTTTGGCTGTGGTTCCGGTGTAGAGGGTGTTGCCGTAGTCCAAACGGCTGGTGACGAGTGCCTGGGTGACCATCTTCCTGGTTTCGGTGGGGATCCATCGGAAGATCTTTCGGAGCATGCGTAGGAGGTTGAAGCATGATGATGAGACGGTGTTGACTTGTCTGGTCATCGATAGGGAGGAGTCCAGGATGAAGCCCAGGTTGCGTGCGTGGTCCGTTGGTTTGGGGGCGCTGCCCAGGGCGGGGGGTCACCAGGAGTCGTCCCAGGCAGAGGGTGATGGTCCGAGGATGAGGACTTCCGTTTTGTCGGAGTTAAGTTTCAGGCGGCTGTTTGTCATCCACTTGGCTACGTCTTTCACCCCTTCGTGCAGGTTGGTTCTGGCGGTGGCTGGGTCATTGGTGAGGGAGAGGATCAGCTGGGTGTCGTCGGCGTAGGAGATGATGTTGAGGTTGTGTCGGCGTGCGATGGCTGCGAGGGGGCTCATGTAGATGTTGAAGAGGGTGGGGCTGAGTGATGATCCTTGTGGTATGCTACAGATGACTTCGGTGGCCTCGGATCTGAACGGGGGGAGGCGAACTCTCTGGGTTCTTCCGGCGAGGAATGAGATGATCCACTCCAGGGCCTTCTCTTGGATTCCGATGTTGCGGAGGTGCTGCACCAGGGTGCGGTGGCAGACAGTATCGAATGCTGCGGAGAGGTCTAGGAGGATGAGGGCTGCTGTTTCCCCGTTGTCGAGCAGGGTTCGGATGTCATCAGTGGCTGCGATGAGGGCGGTCTCGGTGCTGTGGTTGGCTCTGAAGCCGGACTGCAAGTGGTCGAGGGATCCGTTCATCTCGAGGAAGGTGGCGAGCTGTTTGTTGACGGTCTTCTCGATGACTTTGGCAGGGAACGGGAGGAGCGAGATGGGGCGGTAGTTCTTGAGGTCGGTGGGGTCTGCTGATGGTTTCTTCAGGAGGGCGCTGAGTTCGGCATGCTTCCAGCTCTCCGGGAAGGTGGCGGTGTTGAAGGAGCAGTTGATGATGTCCCGGAGTTGGGGTGCGATGACGGAGTCGGCCTTGTTGAAGATGTGGTGGGGGCATGGGTCGGTTGGTGATCCGGAGTGGATGGTGTTCATCGTGCGGATGGTGTCTTCGGTGCTGACCGGGGTCCAGGCGCGGAGGGTGATGGTGGGGGGCGTCGGTTCGGTGGTTGGGTGCGTGGTCTGTGTGCCGAAGCTGTTGTGTATGTCGGCGATCTTGCGGTGAAAGAACGATGCCAGTGAGTCGCTGAGGTCTTGTGAGGGAGTGATGTCGTTGTTTTCGGCGCTGGGGTTGAAGAGCTCTTTGACGATGTTGAAGAGTTCCTTGCTGTTGTGTGCGTTGTTGTCTAGTCATTCCTTGAATGCTGTCCTCTTGGTGGTGTGGATCAGCTGGTGGTGTTTGCGGGAGGCGTGCTTGAGGGTGTTCATGTTGTCTGTAGTCGGGTTTTTTCGCCAGGCTTTCTCGAGGGTGCGGCAGTTCTTCTTGGAGTTCCTGAGGTCGTCGTTGAACCAGGGGGCTGTCTTGCTTTTGGTCCTGTTGGGACGGTTTTTCAGGGGTGCGAGGTCGTTGGCGCAGTTGGTGATCCACTGTGAGAGGTTGTTGGCTGCTTGGTTGGGGTCCGTTGAGCTGGCGGGAGGGTTCTGGCTCAGTACTGTGGAGAGCTGGTCGGAGGTGATCTTGTTCCAGCTCCTGCGGGTGCCTGTTGCTGGTGGTGGTGAGTCGTGGTTCTTCTGAAGCTGAAGTGGACACAGCTGTGGTCTGTCCAGTAGAGTCCGGTGGAGTGGCTGAAGGAGATGTGCTTGCTGGAGGAGAAGACTGGGTCAAGCGTGTGTCCGGCGTAATGTGTGGGGGTGTTCACCAGTTGCTTGAGTCCGAGGTTGGCGAGGTTGTCCAGCAGGGTGGTGGTGTTGTTGTCGCTGTTGTTCTCCAGGTGGAAGTTGAGGTCCCCTAGGAGGATGTAGTCAGCGGAGGGGAGGGCGTGTGGGCTGATGAAGTCAGCGATGTCTTCACTGAATTGTGTGCGGGGTCCTGGGGGTCTGCAGATGAGGGTGCCTCTGAGTGTGGTTTTGGGGTCGGTGTGGATCTGGAAGTGAAGATGTTCGGCGGCTGTGAGGGTGTCGTCGGAGTTGGTCGTGATGCGGATGGTGTTCTTGTGGACGATGGCGATGCCTCCTCCAGTCTGGTTGATGCGGTCTCTCCGGGTGATCTTGTATTCGTCCGGGATGGCGATGGCGATGTCGGGTGCTGAGGAGGCGTTCATCCATGTTTCCGTGAGGAAGGCAACGTCTGGAGATGTGGTGTCGAGCAGGTTCCAGAGTTCCACGGCGTGTCTGTGGACGGAGCGGGTGTTGAGCAGGATGCATTTCAGGTGGTTGCTGCTGGTACTTGGCTTGGCGGGTGTAGTACGGGTCCGGATGCAGGAGAATTTGCAGGACTGGCAGGTGAAGGGTCTGTGGGTGCGTCAAGGGGCGTCAAGGAAGGCAAGGACCCATTACTGGTGGACTCCAATCGCCTGTTATCCATGCTCAATATGGATTACAAAATCCTGAGCAAAATTCTGGCCAATAGGATGCTGCCCCACATTACTAAACTTGTGCGCCCTGTCCAAACAGATTTCATCCCTACTCACAGCACACTACCGAAAATGTGTCAACTTATACAGGTCCTCGACAGTCAGGCATCATTGCCATCTGATGGCCTGGCATTGTCAGTAGACATTTGGAGAGCATTCAACTCCCTATGGTAGGACTTCCTATACACTGTTCTCCTGGGCATGAGGTAAGGAGTGCCCTTTGTCAAATGGACCAAGGTCTTGTACTCCCAACCGATGGCAAGGGTCCAGACAGGTTTGGTGATCTTCGAAGTGTGTAGTGTGGAATGTGGTAATCAACAGGGCTGCCCCATCTCCATGCTTTTATTCGCACTGGAGCAGTTTGCACTGACGGTGCAACAAGGGGGGGAGGCACTACCAGGGTCTGCAGATCTTGGAGGACCACATGTACATCTCCCCATATGCAGAGAACCTGCTCTTATATATGCGCGGAACTGCTATTGATTTGTAGGGTGTGGCACTGTCGAGCTTTGGATGGTTATCTGGACTGGAGGTGATCTGATGCAAGACATGTGCCGTCCCCCTCTGGTCCGGAACGGACAAGACTTGGCCCACCTGTGCCGTTCTGGAGTTGCGCTGAGAGAGTACCTTTATTCATTATGAGGTGGACGAATATAGAACACCGGAGCTGCTTCAGGAGGGCAATTTCACCAGAGCAATGTCGGCAGCTTGGAGCGCCACATCCTTTTCGAGCTCCCAACTGATCTTGGTGTATGGACGAACTGCCATATTCAAGATGGTCCTGCTGCCGCGACCACCATCTCTTTGCGTCACACCGATTGAACTTCCTAGGGCTTACTTCCGGGAATAGGATAGTTTGCTTACCACATTGTACTGGGTACTTCTAGATGTGGGGTGGCCCTTCGGAGGTGACGGAAGTAGACTACTTGGCTGCCCAGCTGCAGTGGGTGGCTCATTGGAAATCGATGCTCTTCCACCGTGAGCATGAGATGCCTTGTGAACTCTCCTAACTCGTATCCTGATGCGCTCCACTCCGTCTCGATGGCTTGCGGGGAGAATATCCGAATTCGCACAGCGCAATATGCATGAGCTAGGGCACTTGAGGAAATCCTCCAGAACCCCTTACACTTCCGAACTGCTCCCACTGATGGCTCATTATTGGCAACTCCCCGGAGGCTGGTTTCGATTAGAGGAATGGCCCGACGCGGGTGTCAATATTATGGGGGATCTATTTACAGGGGGCGAGCTGAGTCTTTCTCAGACCTCAGAGAGAGATGTATGAAATACCAGCAGGGCACAGGGACCAAGTTAGGCCCGCTGAACAGAGTACCTTAAATCCTGGCTGCAGAGTGTTGCGTGGATCCGTGTCGAAGATGCATTGCACAGGCTAAGTGATGCGCTGTTTCTGAGATGCGGTTAGGCTGCGGTGCGAGATCCTGTTGTGTCGTAATTGAAGATCCCGTCGAAGCCCGGCACCAGGGATGCGGCGACCAGCTGGCAGTGTGCCGATTCCAAGGAGCTGCGATACTGCGTTGCAGAGTCCTGAGTCGTCCTCGAGGCTGCTGTCAACAAGTGATGTGAGGACCTGGGCTGTGGCGATGCATCGGTTCCGAGAACTATGATGGGGGAACAGGTCATTGCGATATATCTAATCCACTCAACAACGGTAATGTGCTGGTTCTGATTGGGAATACGGTTCTCAGTTGAGGAGATGCGTCGGTTCTGTTCTGGGATGTGTCGCTCAGCAGAGAAGATGCTTTGGGGCCACTGGCAACCAACTTAGGCTTACCTCCAAGGGCTCAGGACTGGGGTGGCTCCACTTGGCACGGTAGACTCACAAATGGTCGACTCAAGGTGCGGGTGCAAGGTGGTTGAAAGCCTGCTATGTCCTTGAGACTTCATATCAGCAAGCCAGCCAACTAGCCCTTTGAGTAACTCTGTGTTCAGGGTCCATGCAATGCAGGTCCTGTCCTTCTCACCCAGTCAAGAGGGCAGTAGGTCAGCACAAAACAGCAGAGCAGGAGTCCAGCAGAGTGCAGTCCCAGAGTGGAGGTCCTTCAGCAATACAGCAGGCCTTCTTCCTGGCAGAGTATCTGCAAGTCCAGAAGTGTACTGAAGTGGTGGTGTCTGAGGTCCTTCTTTCATACACAGGTGTGACTTTGAAGTAGGGGGTAGCTTCTAGAGGCATGCTATTGAAGTGCACAAATGCCCTGCCTTCCCTGTCCTGGTTGTCTAGGTGGAATACACAAAGCCCAACTTCTAACTACATGTGACCAGAGACAAGTTGCAAACACCCAATGGCTAAGACTACAAAATGCCAACTTTCTAAAAGGGGCATTTTCAGAACTGTAATTTAAAATCTGAATTCTCCATGAGATAGGAATTTAAATTTGGATTCCAGAGATACCAAACATGAACGAGTTATATCTTCCCATTGTAAAATACACTTATAAAATGTAACAAGGTAATCCCAATGTTATCCTATGCGAGATATAGGACTTGCATTAGTGAAAAGCGAAGTTAAGAGCTCCTAATTACCAGGATATGTAAACCTTAAAAGTATATGTCATGCTTTTTAAATAGATCGCACCCTGCCGTCTGGGCTGTTCAGTGGCTATCCTACGCACAACTTGTATGTATTAGAAAGGAAGATTTGGGCCTGGCAAAAGGTTTCTTTTACTAGGTCGAAATGGCAGTTTAAACTGCACACACAAGTACTGCAATGTCAGGCCTAAGACATGTTTAATGGGCTATGTAGGTGGGTGGCACAATTAGTGTAGCGGGCTCACTAGTGCCATTTAACTTACAGGCCCTGGGCACATGTAGTGCACTGTACTAGGGACTTAAAAGTACATTAAATATGTCAATTATATATGCGCCAATATTGCCATGTTTAGAGGAGAGAGCACATGCACTTTAGCACTAGTTAGCAGTGGTAAAGTGCTCAGAGTACTAAGGCCAGCAAAAACAAGGACAAAAGAAATTGAGGAAGAAGGCAAAAAGCTGGGGGAAGACCGCCCGTTGACAGGTTTAACATGTGTTCTTCCCCCCAGCTGAAAGTAGGGAGAACTACCCGACTCTTTGGGAGTTCTCATCCCTGAGGCGGAAGAACCTGGATACACTATCAGCATGAGCATTGTCTTAACCACGATGGTGCTCCACCGTAAAGTCTATTCCCTGTAGGGATATGGACCACCTCAACAGTTTGGGATTTTCACCCCTCATTTGCATGAGCCACCTGAGGGGTCTGCGTCTATCAGAACCAGGAAGTGAGTCCCAAACAGGTATGGTCTCAGCTTCTTCAGTGCCTAAACCACACCAAAGGCTTCCCTCTCAAGCGCACTCCACCTGTGGAAGCAGCCTCCTGCTAATTAAGGATATTGTTTAGTGTAGGCCCTCCTCATTTAACTGTGCCAAGATCAACCCTATGCCTTGCTCTTAAGCGACTGTCTACACTATGAACTCCTTAGAGAAGTCAGGAGCCTAGAGTACGGGTGCTGAACCCATGGACTTCTTGAGAGTATCAAAGGCTTTCTGGCAGGCTTCTGTCCAAACCACCTGTCTGGGGTGCTTCTTTGAACTCAGCTCTGTTAAGGGAGCAAACATGGTACCATATCCCTTACCAAACCTCCTATAGTATTCTGTGAGGCCCAGGAAGGTCCTCAGTTCAGTCTGTATTTGAGGGGGTTGCCAGGTCAGGATAGTCTAAATCTTAGCCTGGAAGGGGCTGCACCTTGCCCCCGCCCAGCATGTGGCCCAAATAAACCATGGAACCGTGCCGTATCTAGCACTTACTGGCCTTGATAGTCAGACCCGCCTGCTGCAGGGCCTGAGGCACATCCTGGAGGTGGTACAGGTGCCTATTCCAGATGGAGCTGTGAACCACTATGTCATCTAGGTAGGAGGCACAGAATGCCTCCTTCCCATCTAGGACACTGTTGACCACCCTCTAAAACAACCTCTATAACGAAGAGAGAATTACATCGGCCTCCAACTCTCCACTTGAAATATTTCGCATTGCGAAATCTCTCCTAATATCCCCTCTCCCTCCCATTGTATTTCATGATACCTTATCTCACTGCACTCAAATGGCAGAGTTTTTCTTTAACAAAATACAAGATATATATACACATCTTTTCCCCAGACTATAGCCCAACAAAATGCACTACCTATGTATAACAGGTCCCAACTCAGAGAATGTTTTTGGAGGAAATTCCTCCTCTGAACCTGATCCTGATGTCTCTGCAAGGTATTCTTAGCCAATTAAAATCGGGCTCTCCTATAGATTCTGCCCCTACCATCATTGTAAATCTTGTCATTGATACCGTGTCCCTAGTTATCCTGGATTTGATTAACGCCTCATTTCTGACGGGACTTATTCCCCCCTCTTGGAAACGCCCAATGGTCAAAGCACTTTTAAAAAAACCTAATCTGGACCCGGAGGTGTTGGGGAATTACTGCCGCATCTCATTACTGCCAGGAAAAAGCAAAATTGCAGAGAAGCATGTTAATTCTCCTCTTTCTGCTTTTTTGGAAAGTAACAACTGTCTGCATCCTTCACAGACTGGATTTAGACCTCAACAAGGTACGGAGACCGCTCTTCTGGCAGTAGCAGAAAAATCCAGAAAAATTCTAGATGGTGGAGGCTGGGCCCCTATTATTCCTTTAGATCTCAGCGCAGCTTTCAACACAGTTTAACCATCAGCTGCTGATCCAGAGACTTAGGGATGTGGGAGTGGTCGGGACAGCTCTGAAGTGGTTGCCGTCCTTTCTGGAAGACAGGTCTTTTGAAGTTTTTGAAGATGAAATCACCTCCGAACGTATGCCCCTTAGATGTGGGGTTCCTCAGGGATACTCCCTGAGCCCCACTCTATTTAATGTTTATATTGAGTTCCCTGGCAGAAGTAGTACAACCTTTTGGAGTCCAAATTGTTACCTACGCTGATGACACTCAGCTGGTTGTCTCTTTCAATTAGCGGGACAATACTGGTCCTGGTCTAGCCTTGTGTCTGGAAAAGGTATCAATCTGGATGGAATGCTCACACCTGAAAGTCAATGGGGCGAAGACGGAGCTGATGCTCCTTGGGATAGCTGCTACTCTGAAGGTAGGATCGTTCTGGCCAAGCTGTCTGGGTCCTGTCCCCCTCCAAAGAACAGATTAAGAGCTTGGGTGTCTGGCGTGACCGCAATCTTGATTTCAAGGAGCAAGCACGGAAGGTTGCAGCCAGCTGTTATGGGAGTCTGAGGATGATACAAAAAATCCTCCCACTGTTACCTTTTCCTGCTAGAAGACTGATGGTTCAAGCATTGATCCTTTCCCGGCTTGATTATGCCAATGCCCTTTATCTAGGAGCCCCATGCTTCACCACCAAAAAACTAGATTGTGCAAAATTGCGCAGCACGCTTGCTCCTGAACATCCCCAATCGCCTATCGGCAAAGCCTGCCCTTGCCACTCTTCACTGGCTTCCCATTCATGAGAGAATCCAGTTAAAGTGCTGTGCATTGCACAAAAGGCACTGTCAGGCAAGGGATCGCCCATCATTCGTTCCATCATCCTGCCCTACTGTCCAAACAGGGCCTTGCGGTCGGATAATAAACATCTAGCGGCAGTTCCTAAAATCAGAAGTTCAGAAAGTGGATGGCGTCTTTTCTCATATAATGTTGCCAAACTATGGAACCGCCTTCCCCTCCAAATCCGTCTTGAGCCAAATCACTTGATCTTTCGAAAACAAATTAAAACCTTTTTGTATCCCTAAATACTGCTCGGAGTTTGTGACTGCACTGCTATCAGTGCTGGGATGCCCTCGCGTAACCACGTGCTTTAGAAATGCTGATTCATTCAAAGTTGGCAGGGGCATTCTTCAAACCAAAGGGCATCACATAAAACTGAAAGTGGCCCTCTGGGATTGAGAATGCAGACATCTCTTTTTCCCCCTTAGTTAGAGCGATCTGTCAGTATCCTGATGTTGTCAAAAATACTGAGAAACTTGGCAGCGCCCAGCCTGTCTATGAGCTCATCAGCTCGGGGAATGTGGTGTGCATCAGTTTTCGTGACAGAGTTGAGACCCCAGTAGTCCACACAGGTACCAGCAACACAGGGCTGGACCAACGACTGTTGGAGGCTTCAATCACCCCTAACACCAACATCTTAGAGACGTCCTCCTTGATACTGACCCTCACCTTCACTGACAACCTGTAAATGTTTCTTTTAACAGTGGACTGTCTCCAGTATCGATGTCCATGACGGCCAGGTATGTGAGAGAACAGATAAGAAAACTTTGCCAGTAACTGGTGAGTCACTCTGCTACTCTGGGGTCAGTGTAGGGTAGAGGATGAAACCATACACTAACACATCATGTTCCTGGGCAGACAGGAAGTCAGGAAGAGGCTCACTGTCCTCATCCACTTCCCTTACTGTCACCAGGAGCATGCTCATTTTGGACCTCTAAAAAGTAGGGTTTAAGGCAGTTCACGTGGAGCACCCTTCAGGGGTTTATAAACGTCCTTAATTCTACCAATTAGATGAACTCCCTCCTTTTGGTCCTTTTTGGGCCTGTCCAGTGAGCCTGGATAGCACTGGGTTCCAAAGGCTCCATAACTCACACCTTCTGGCCAGGCTGAAACTTTACCAGAGTGGTCTTCAAGTCATACTAGAGTTTCATACATTTTTGACTGGCCTCAAGATTGTTTTTTGCCTTTTTTCCAGAAGCAGTGCATCTTGCTGCAGAGGGTCAGCATAAAGCTGACCATATCCTGAGGGGTTTCCTGGGAGGTTGCGTCTAGTCCTCTTTTACAAGGCTAAGAGGTCCTCTGACAGTGTTGCCATAGAGGAGCTTGAAGGGGCCAAACCCTACTCTCTTCTGTGGCATCTCCCTGTAAGCAAAGAGAAAGCATGGTAGGAGGACGTCCCACTTAGGCCTTATGGGCTCAGGTAGGCCCATTATCATGTCTTTCAAGGTCTTGTTGAATCTCTGCACAAGACCGATGCTTTGGGGGTGATAGAGCGTGGAGAAGAAATAGTTTCTTACCTGTAACTCCAGTTCTCTTGTAGGGGTATTTCCGTGATAAGTCATAAGCACTTGCATAGTCCCGTCCATGTGCGGGGACCCCAGAGCACTTCCTTAGATTTATCTTCTTAAGTTCTCATCTTTCGCTTTTCTTCGGGAAGGCCTGCATTGACACTTAAGAGATAGAAAGACAAAAATGCAGCCTAACTAACTAGGCTACACTGGCCATTACTTCATCTTGAAGTGAAAAAAGACAGCCAGCTACTATAAATTTCGCAATTTTGGAGTTTAATACATATAGAAAACTCCCCTTCACAAAACTTTTTATTTCATTTTTTTTATTCATGATAGAGGTGAAAGGGTAGGACAGAGAAGCCCCCATAGGCTGCCATTATATGTCTGAAAATGGACACCTTGCCTTTAAGAGTGTCCAGAGACCACCAGTATCCCATGATGCATAGCCAGTGGCAGTTACTTCAGTTCTTTTTCAAGGCGTAGGGAAGTGAATACCTATTGTAAATCATGGATAGGTCTGCTTCTTCCACCGGGGAGGAGGGAGGGTTGCTTATGACTTATCACGGAAATACCCCTACAAGAGAACTGGAGTTACAGGTAAGAAACTATTCCTTCTCTTGTAGGGGATTCCGTGTATAGTCATAAGCACTTGCATAGACTAGCAAGCCCTTCGCATAAACACACATGCGGTGGAAGAAACAGAGAAGTGACATTTCAGTTTAGGCAAACAGATTCCGAAGGGAAGCCTGTCCAACCTGAACATCTGCCTTGGCATCAGTGTCCAGGCAGTAGTGTTTTGTGAATGTATGGACTGACTTCCAAGTAGCAGCCTTACAGATCTCTGAAATGGGTATATTCCGAAGTAAAGCTGCAGTAGCAGCTTTTCCTCTGGTAGAGTGAGCCCTAGGCTTACTAACAAGAGTCTTGTTGGATTTCTGGTAGCAAAGCAGAATACATGAAACAATCCATCGGGAGATGGACTGTTTGGAGGTAGCTGGACCTGTACGGATAGAGCCATAGTTTACAAATAACTGATCTGATCTTCTAATATCCTTAGTTTTGTCCAAATAAAACTTCAAAACCCTCCTGACATCTAGGGAATGAAGCGACCTCTCAGCAGGCGAAGACGGATGCTGAAAAAACGTAGGTAGAGAAATAGTTTGATTCACGTGGAAATCCAAAATTACTTTAGGGAGGAATATCGGATGCGTCCTCATAACCACCTTAGAGTAATAGAAGACAGTGTATGGTTCTTGGCAACAAAGTGCCTGGAGTTCGCTAACCCTGCGGGAAGAACTGAGAGCTACAAGGAAAGCTGTCTTCCAAAACAGATGCTGGAGAGAAGCCCTATGAATGGGTTCAAAAGGCTCCTGCATCAGTCGAGAAAGAACTACATTAAGCTCCCAAGGAGGAGAAGGACGTCTAATGGGAGGAAACACTTTCTTCAGACCTTCTAGAAAATCTCTAATGACCGGAATTTTGAAAAAGAAAGTTTGTGAAGGGCATTTCCTGTAAGCAGACAAAGCTGCTAGGTGCACTTTAATAGAAGAAAATGTAAGGCCAGATTGTGCTAAATATAGCAAATATGGAAGGATAATATGTTCCTGGCAGGAAGTAGGATCTTCATTCTTTGATGAACACCAGAAACAGGATCTCTTCCATTTATACGCATAAGAGGTGCGGGTGGCTTGCCTTTTAGCTTCTTTAAGTATTTCCATACAGTCCTGAGGCAAATTCAAATGTCCATACTGCACTAACTCAGGAGCCATGCCGCAAAATTCAATGACGAGAGATTGGGGTGCACCATCTGCCCAGCAAATTTCGTGGGAAGGTCTGCCTGGCATGGAAGTCTGAGATGCGGCAGGAGAGACCGGCAGAGAAGGTCCGTGAACCATCACTGACGCGGCCACTCCGGAGCAATGAGGATCATCTTGGCTCGTGACTGCGAGAGCTTGATGAGGACTGCCGGGATCAGGGGTATCGGAGGAAAGACGTAGAGAAATCTGCCTGACCAGTTTATCCACAGGGCATTCCCCAGAGTTCCCGGTTGGTAGAACCTCGAGGCGAAGTTTAGCATTTGTTGTTTTCTGCGTTGGCGAACAAATCAACCTCTGGAGTACCCCATCTTCTGAAGATATCTCACATCGTCATTTAAGACCCATTCGTGGTTTTCCTGAAGGAGTCTGCTTAGAGCGTCGGCCTGAGCATTGTGAACACCTGGGAGGTGAGTTGCTGTGATGGTCAGATTTGTGCCTAAAAGCCATTTCCAGATGGTCTGGGCTTCCTGAGATAATGGACGGTATCTCGAGCCCCCCTGCTTGTTGAGGTAGAACATTGTTGTCGTATTGTCCGTCTGGACAAGCAGGGAGCTGGTGCGGAATGATGGCTGAAAGGCTTTCAGAGCCAAATGATCCGCTCGTAGCTATAGTAAACAGTTGCGGCTCCCCCATTGGGGCGTGGGGGTGTCGCCCCACTGCTTTCTCGCAGTGCAAGAAGGCAGAAACATAAATGGTAATGACTACCATTTTATGTTTCTGCTTCTCGCACTGCGAGAAAGCAGAAGTGCCTGGTTGGGGGCCGGTGGTCCTGCTCGAGGGCAGGGGGGGAGTGGCGTGCCCACTGTTGTGGGTACTGACTGTTTGGTCGGCCCACTCTCCCTTTTTAGGCCTCGCCTGGCGTCAGAGCGCGCATGCGCTCCTCGCCCAGCGAGGGCTATAGTAACAGTACTAGAAGGGGAGCTTTAATCCACGCCCCTGTGTCTCGACCGTTTGCAATTGGCTTAGGTGGTGTTTAATGGTTTTTCCGTGCATTTGGTTTGCTGGCTGTCACTTTTGTTGACGCCCTTGCAGTTTTGTGATGCCGCCCATCGTGACAAGCGCATTTGTTTTCACTCAGCCCATGTGACAGCCAGCAAACCCAAAGCACGGAAAAAAACATGAATCATGACGTAAGCCAATTCTAACAAGTGGCTGAATGAAAACAGATGGTGAGCGTTTTTTTTCTCTTTGTGCTTCACAGCCCTCGTGAAGAATTTTCTTATCTGCTTGTTAAATAAAAAAGCAGATAAGAAAAGTCTTCACAACAGCCATGAAGCAGATGAGCCAAGGCGCACAGGCATTCCGAGGGCGCCTGTTCCCAGCAAACGTTTCCAAGACATATTTTGATCGTTTAGCCTGCATTCCCTGTTAACTTGGCCTGGAGATGGATTTGTGGGTGAAGGCATTCAGCTGCTAGTGCACATTGTTTTACATCAGAACATTTTTAGACTCAACAGCAGCTACCATGCCATGTTAGATAGCACTGGCTGCAAGGTGCCCCAGAGCTTCACCAACCTGTTCATGGAGCCTTCAAGAAACAAGCATTTGCAATGCAATAGGTCTCGCATTTACGCGAGTTTAAGCTACTGGCATTGTAAATGACTATGCCTTTTATTTATGTTTAAAAACTGAAAACAAAAATAAAAGGCATTGGGGCCTATGCATCAACAATGCCATTTGCGATTCCTTATTAGCGAAAAATAAGGAATCGCTAATAAGGAATAGCAAAAGGCTATGCATGTAGGAATCGCTATTCAAATAGCGATTCCTTAATATTCCTTATTACCGAATCGGTAATACCGAATCGGTAATAAGGAATACCTACCCATTCATTCCTATGGGCTTGGAGGCCCATAGGAATGAATGTAAAGCCAGTCTGTATTAGCGATTCGGTATTACCGAATCGCTAATAGCAGGAGCACTTTCAAGGGTGCCAGGGTGTCAAAAGGACACCCTGTTGCACCCCTGAAAATGATATGTGCACATATGTTGCACACACACATGCTCTAAGGGCATGTGTGTGCGCAACATGAAACTTTGAAAAATGCACAAAAGTGCATTTTTCAAAGTTTTTGCAAATTACCATGCAGTTCATCTTCATGGTAATTTGCTCCCCCTATTAGCGAAATTGCTAATTTTTTAACTTTGATGCATTGCATTTAAGGAATCTCACTTTGGGATTCCTTAAATGCAATCGCTATTTAAGGAATCGGTATTTAAGGAATCCCTATTTAAAGAATAGCTATTTAAGGATTCCTTAAATAGCGATTTCTGCTTTTGGGTTGATGCATTGGGATTGGGTATTTTTTACTTAATACCGGGAGCTATTACCGAATCGGTATTTTACCGACTGAATTTTGGGTTGATGCATGAGGCTGATTGTCATTTACAATGCCAATAGCTCAAACTCGTGTAAATGCGAGGCCTATTGCATTTCAAATGCTTTTTCTCTATGTAGGCTGCTGCATGCAGCAGCCTACATAGAGAAAATGGCCCGGCTGGGGCGCTATCCGCTGCGCCTCACCAATAACAACGCTGCCCTTGCAGCGTTGTGATTGGCGGAGGGGAGGGAGGGAGGCTGCCTTTCCTGATGACAATGAGAGGGAGCTGCAGGAATTGGAAAACGCTAGACGGCGGGAGTCGGGACCCGTCATCCAGAAGCTGAGTTGGCGCAGGACGGTAAGTTTTATTCAATATATTTGGGTCAATTCCATTCTCAGTAACCACCAGAGTGGGCGTCTCCTTTGACACTACATAAAGACCATTCATTCATCTCAGAGGTTAAAGAGCACACGGCGCGAGAGCATGGCTTGTGACAATCTGCTAACTTTACTCCGTTGGAATGAGCCTGCCAAGCAATTACAAAAATATGATTCAGAGCCGCGCAGGTGACATGATCTGACTCACAGAAGAGCTGTATTTGGCTTCTTCAGCCACCGAGCTTCGATGAACGTCATTCTGCAAAACTGGCGCACTACACGAGGAGCAGGGTCGCCAGAGTCTGACTTCATAAATAACATACGCCTGGAGAGGGCACACTCGCATATTTCACACCGCAGACTCTTTAAAAGGAAATACCTTCTTCCCAAATGAGTCCAACCTCTTGGATTCCCTATCCGGAGGCGTGGAAGGGAAGTAGTGGCTGCACCACCAAACTTTCAGGGGTGGGATGTTGGCTGCGGAACTTCGGATCACAGGGTGCTAGGCAATGGCGACGTGCAATCCTCCTATTCAAAGGAGCCCCTGTGCTAGGCTTGGACCACGAGCCTAGTGGGACGTCTGTAAGTGCTTCATTGGAGGGTCCGACGCTGGAGGAGGTCGCGTTGGAATGACCGGCGTCGACCTGGATCTAGGATTGGATCCATGAGGCCTCACCGGAGCTTACTGGGTCAAACCCTATTGGGCCCTTCCCGACTCCGTGGGGCCCAAGGGCTCACTAGCAGGGTAGGACCGCTCAAATAGGCAAGGCATGGCCTCGCAAAATTATTTTATTTGAACTGGGGTCGCTCCGGCTCCCGGAAAGTGAGGGCGGCGCGAAGTCGGCCAAGGCTTCGACTCTGCGGAACCGTGCCTGGAGCGTCGGTGCTCCTTACCTCTCTCGTGGATGGAAGACAACCGAGGTGAAGATGAAGTCCTCTTGGACTCCTTCTTCTTATGCCTCTTCCCCGAGTGTCATGAAGACGTCGAGTGGGAGGAAGAGGACTAAGGGCTCCAGGAGCAGTCCCGCAACCGCCTCATCTTTGATCGGGACCTGGACCTCCGCGGAGTCTTGCTTGCCGGTGTTGACTGCCAGGCCTCAAGGAGATTCATCGCCCACTCCCTCAAGGTTTTTGGAGCCATGGCCTGGCAGACTGAGCGCAACTCCGATTCATGGTTGCGCTCGAGACACCAAAGGCAAACGAGGTGGGGATCGGTTACCGACATCATGGACTGGCAGGCACCGCACAGCTTGAAATCTGTCTTCCTCGAAGACATCCCTCGCAGACGAAGAGGAACACATTTCCGTATTCAACAAAAGTTGAGAAAAAACCTGCCAAAAAGCGACAGAGGAGTAGCTCTTCCTGGTTAAGAGCTTAACTACAGTGGAAAGAAAAGAACTGACATCCACCTGCCTGGGTGGTGTCTATATAGGCACCACGACGTCATCACTGACGCCGACGACGTCACGTGGAGCCGAATGAAGTCACTCAACGGCACACACAAGCGGTATTGCTCAGCAAAAGTTTCTGGATCCTGCCTGACGCCTGGGAAATTCATAGGTAAGGAATCTGCAGCTAGAAGTCTATCAGATACACTGTTTTCCTCAGTGGAGCGTTTGCACCAATATGATTACAGGGCATACATGGCAAGAGCGCACTCAGGGACAAATCGGGGATCATGTTGGCCTGACTAATTAAAGAAGAGACTTGAGGCAACACTATCCTTCAGATTCAGTACTCTAGCAATCGTCTTATGTTCACGCAGGAGAATATTAATGTGGCGTTCCTGCGTTTTTACCGCATGCTATATGCCGCGGGAGCAGGGATCAATGAATCGGAGATGTTACACTATATCGCAGATTCCTCTCTACCAATACTAGACTTGGTGGTGGTTGAATAATTGGGGTTGGAGATCAAGGTGCAGGAGGTCCGGGGAGCAATCACGGAGTAGGCCAGGGCCAAAGTCCCTGGAACAGATGGTCTGCCCATAGAATTCTACACTACTTTCTCAGCAGTTATTGCCCCATGGCTAGTGGCATGTTTCAATGGGGCGAAACGTCTTGGCATTCTCCGGCTAACCATTTGCAAGGCCTTAAACGTATCGTTTCCCAAGAAAAGCAAGGACCCATTACTGGTGGACACCAATCGCCTGTTATCCATGCTCAATATGGATTACAAAATACTGAGCAAAATTCTGGCCAATAGGATGCTGCCCCACATTACTAAACTTGTGCACCCTGTCCAAACAGATTTCATCCCTACTCACAGCACACTACCGAAAATGTTTCAACTTATACAGGTCCTCGACAGTCAGGCATCATTGCCACCTGTAGGCCTGGCATTGTCAGTAGACATTTGAAAAGCATTCAACTCCCTATGGTAGGACTTCCTATACACTGTTCTCCTGGGCATGGGGTAAGGAGTGCCCTTTGTCAAATGGACCAAGGTCTTGTACTCCCAACCGATGGCAAGGGTCCAGACGGGTTTGGTGATCTTCGAAATGTGTAGTGTGGAACGTGGTAATCAACAGGACTGCCCCATCTCCCTGCTTTTATTTGCACTGGAGCAGTTTGCACTGACGGTGCAACAAGGTGGGGGGGACACTACCAGGGTCTGCAGATCTTGGAGGACCACATGTACATCTCCCCATATGCAGACAACCTGCTCTTATATATGCACGGAACTGCTATTGATTTGGAGGGTGTTGCACTGTCGAGCTTTGGATGGTTATCTGGACTGGAGGTGATCTGATGCAAGACATGTGCCGTCCCCTTCTGGGCCAGAACGGACGAGACTCGGCCCACCTGTGCCGTTCTGGAGTTGCGCTGAGAGAGTGCCTTTATTCATTATGAGGTGGACGAATATAGAACACCGGAGCTGCTTCAGGAGGGCAATTTCACCAGAGCAATGTCGGCAGCATGGAGCGCCATATCCTTTTCGAGCTCCTAACCGATCTTGGTGTATGGACGAACTGCCATATCCAAGATGGTCCTGCTGTCGCGACCACCATCTCTTTGTGGCACACTGATTGAACTTCCTAGGGCTTACTTCCGGGAACAGGATAGTTTGCTTACCACATTGTACTGGGTACTTCTAGATGCGGGGTGGCCCTTCGGAGGTGACGGAAGTAGACTACTTGGCTGCCCAGCTGCAGTGGGTGGCTCATTGGAAATCGATGCTCTTCCACCGTGAGCACGAGATGCCTTGTGAACTCTCCTAACTCGTATCCTGATGCGCTCCACTCCGTCTCGATGGCTTGCGGGGAGAATATCCTAATTCGCACAGTGCAATATGCATGAGCTAGGGCACTTGAGGAAATCCTCCAGAACCCCTTACACTTCCGAACTGCTCCCATTGATGACTCATTTTTGGCTCCTCAGAACATGAATGCTTACTTTAGCTATTTCTCATCTCTGAAAAGACTGGGGCTATTACATTACTGAATTGAGTACTGTTAAGGGGTGCACAGATGTAACTCTCACCCCTACGGTGCCTATGGGAGACAGATTTAGGTCCACTGCTCTCTGACACTACTTTGAAGTCAAATCTAACATCTACCCCCAAGGTATCTCGGAATGCTAGGTTTGAATGTATTACATTTTACTATCTGTACTGGGCACACCTTATACCCCAGCGACTGCATACTATGTTCCAAGGAGCGTTGGTGGACTGCCCTCGTTGTCGTGTGCCGGATGCTGGGTTTTTCCATATGGTATGGTCTTGCCCAATCCTCACTATGTATTGGGTTTCCGTAATACAGCCGATAAAAAGGGCCAATGATTGACAATTGATTATAACCTGCAGCTCTGCTTGCTGGGCCTACATACATGTCGCTTGGCTAGAAAGGCAACTGATGGGTCCGCATATCTAGCTCTCACAGCTGCCAGAAGGCAATTAATGATGAGTTGGAAATCTGCCTCCGGTCTGACCTGGATAGATGGGGTAGAGAACTGATCAAGTGGGAGGACTGCGAAAGGAAAGCACTGCGTAGAGAGGAAGCAGGAGGGCTGAGGAGAGTCCCATTATAACCTGTTTGAGATGGAATTCTGGCTGCTTGTTCAAGCTTGGATAGTCAAGGGACGATTAGAGACACAGAGTTGTTATCACGTGTCTCCTCTGTCACCCACATGACTCGTGCAATCCCCTACTATCTCTGCTGAGATTGGATTACCTGCTCCCCCGTGCAATATCACCTAGTGGCCTAGAACCAGTTTGCATGTGGGATGTATGGGCTATGCTTCTGACTATGGAGCATGGGAGGAGAGATTGTGGCAGCTGCGTGCCTATAGCCCCGGTTAAATACGTTTTTGAATTCTAAAAGTTAAAAAAAACTTTACATGAACATTTAATCTACTTGGCCTGTGCAAGAAATTGGGTTGTTAGTTATCTGGGGTGTAAACCCTAGTCAAGCAGCAACCACAATTCTTGTTAAAGTAAGACACAAGCTAACCCCAAATTAACCTGTGCACAAAGCAGTCAGGCTTAACTTAGAGGCATTATGTAAAGTATTAGTGCAACACTTCAAACAGTAAAACAGTTAACACACATTATGAATGGAGCCCACAACAGATTTAGAAAAATCGAGAAATGTTTAATTAATAAAATAGACCCAAATGACAAAAATCCAATTAATCGAACCAAAGATATGGGAGTTTTTAATCAAAATAGCGCCACAAAGTGTTACTGGGGATATCTGGTTGTGCCGGACGGGTACAGAGTCACACGTTCAGGCCGATGGCGATGGAGCGCGAACTGGCTACAGGGACCAAGTTAGGCCTGCTGAACAGAGTACCTTAAATCCTGGCTGCAGAGTGTTGCGTGGATCCGTGTCGAAGATGCATCGCACAGGCTAAGCGATGCGCGTTTCTGAGATGCGGTTAGGCTGCGGTGCGAGGTCCTGTTGTGTCATAATTGAAGATCCCGTCGAAGCCCGGCACCAGGGATGCGGCGGCCAGCTGGCAGTGTGCCGATTCCAAGGAGCTGTGATACTGCGTTGCAGAGTCCTGAGTCGTCCTCGAGGCTGCTGTCGACAAGTGATGTGAGGACCTGGGCTGTGGCGATGCATCGGTTCCGAGTACTACGATGGGGGAACAGGTCATTACGATATGTCCAATCCACTCAACAGCGGTAATGTGTTGGTTCTGATTGGGAATACGGTTCTCAGTTGAGGAGATGCGTCGGTGTTGCTCAGCACAGAAGATGCATTGGGGCCACTGGCAACCAACTTAGGCTTACCTCCAAGGGCTCAGGACTGGGGTGGCTCCACTTAGCACGGTAGACTCACAGATGGTCGAGTCAAGGTGCGGGTGCAAAGTGGTTGAAAGCCTGTTATGTCCTTGAGGCTTCATATCAGCAAGCCAGCCAACTAGCCCTTTGAGTAACTCTGCGTTCAGGGTCCATGCGATGCAGGTCCTGTCCTTCTCACCCAGTCAAGAGGGCAGTAGGTCAGCACAAAACAGCAGAGCAGGAGTCCAGCAGAGTGCTGTCGCAGAGTGGAGGTCCTTCAGCAATACAAGAGGCCTTCTTCCTGGAAGAGTATCTGCAAGTCCAGAAGTGTACTGAAGTGGTTGTGTCTGAGGTCCTTCTTTTATGCTGGGGCAGCTGTGCGCTCTACAAATCCGGATAACATAACATAACATACACAGGTGTGCCTTTGAAGTAGAGGGAAGCATCTAGAGGCATGCTATTGAAGTGCACAAATGCCCTGCCTTCCCTGTCCTGGTTGTCTAGGCGGAATACACAAAGCCCAACTGCCAACTACATGTCACCAAAGACAGGTTGCAGACACCCAATGGCTAAGACTAGAAAATGCCAACTTTCTAAAAGGTACTTAACAAAGAGTGCAACCTTGGTGCACCCAGCTGTAGCACTGCTGGAATAAGGAAAATGATCCTGTGAAGTACGATTTTTCATCCACGTAAACCAAATTGATCAAAAGTATACCAAATAATGTACCATTCTTGTGTAATCCTTCTCTTTAAGCTTTTAGAATCACTCCGGAGACAGCTGTCTTGAACCATCGTATTTTATTATCACATTTAAGGGTTTTGGTTTTCTAGAGATAAATGGGCACAATTTTGTTTTGTGTGTTTGTAACGTGGAGGGGTTGTTAAGTTTATTCATTTTTAATTGTTCTTAGTACATGGATTTAGGAGGGAATATAGAAGGGTGGTATAGGGGAGTTATCTTGTGAAGAGTTTAGGGTTGTTTTCTGCATTTAAAGGCACCATTTTTTCTGTTTCATTTCCGTGTATGAGTGGTTGGCTGAGCAGTTTTTTTCAATCTATTACAGTGACCCCTGACGAAGAACCGAGTGGTTCGAAATGCATTGGGTGTTTCAAAGAGTCCGCTGTAAAGTTGACCACACGTGCTAATGTTAAAGCCTGGATGGGCTACAGAAGGCATATGAAAATGTGATAATAAAATACGATGGTTCAAGACAGCTGTCTCCGGAGTGATTCTAAAAGTTTAAAGAGAAGGATTACACAAGAATGGTACATTATTTGGTATACTTTTGATCAATTTGGTTTACGTGGATGAAAAATCGTACTTCACAGGATCATTTTCCTTATTCCAGCAGTGCTACAGCTGGGTGCACCAAGGTTGCACTCTTTGTTAAGTATCTTCGATATGCTGTGTTTGGACGAAGCACAACGCTGTGTGCACGCTTTCACTTGGCAGTCTAAGCAAAAATTAACCTATACATTAAGGGAAGGAGTGCATTCGCTACTTTTGTACTAACTTTCTAAAAGGGGCATTTTCAGAACTGTAATTTAAAATCTGAATTCTCCATGAGATAGGATTTTAAATTTGGATTCCAGAGACACCAAACTTGAACGAGTTATATCTTCCAGTTTGTAAAATACAGGATTTTACATTTCGGTTCCAGAGACACCAAACTTGAACCAGTTATATCTTCCCATTGTAAAATACACTTATAAAATGTAACAAGGTAATCCCAATGTTATCCTATGCGAGATATAGGACTTGCATCAGTGAAAAGCGAAGTTAAGAGCTCTTAATTACCAGGATATGTCAAACTTAAAAGTATATGTCATGCCTTTTAAATAGATCGCACCCTGCCGTCTGGGCTGTTCAGGGGCTACCCTACGCACAACTTGTATGTATTAGAAAGGAAGATTTGGGCCTGGCAAAAGGTTTCTTTTACTAGGTCGAAATGGCAGTTTAAACTGTACACACAAGTACTGCAATGTCAGGCCTAAGACATGTTTAATGGGCTATGTAGCTGGGTGGCACAATTAGTGTTGCGGGCTCAGTAGTGCCATTTAATTTACAGGCCCTGGGCACATGTAGTGCACTGTACTAGGGACTTAAAAGTAAATTAAATATGTCAATTATATATGCACCAATATTGCCATGTTTTTTTTTTTTTTTTAAAAGAATTTTATTGTTTTGTAAAACAGTGAAAACAGTAGGACATTGAAACGAACCTCGTATACATATCCCTAGATAGAGCACCACCCCATTGCACAGTCCCTCAACCAACCCAAGTTCTAATGCAGCTCGCAAGACTCTGGTTCCCCACTCTCCCACCGCCCCGCAGGCCCCCCTAACCATCCGAGTCAGAGGAGTCCTCATCCGAAAGAGGCGGTGGCTCGCATATTTCTCCCCTGTACGTGTTCCATGCCCCCCAGACCTTGGCCCACTTGCGAGGGCATCCCCGTCTAATGAATACAGAACGCTCTGCAAACATGGCTGCGTCCATTTCCTTGCGCCACGTGGACAGCAGCGGCACCTCCTCTGCACCCCATTTTTGGGCTATATTCCTTTTGGCCGTCATGATGCCCAGCGTCACCCAACCCTGCGTCTGACGATTAAGGTCATTGGGCTCCCACACATTTACCAAGCAGCGTCTGGGTTCCGGCAACAGCGATATTCCACACGCCTGTGACATTGTACGCAGCACTCGTTTCCAAAAGTCTTGAATGATTGGGCAGTCCCAGATAGTGTGATAAAAGGTTCCCTCCTCCCCACAACCCCGCAAGCAGAAGGGATGTGGCGCCCTGCCCAGCTTGTGTAGTAAGCATCTGGTGTAGTAGGAGCGATGCAATATACGAAGTTGCACCAGTCGCAGCCTCGAGGGTATACCCGCCTCGCGCGGCGAGGCCAGTGCCTCACGCCACTCTGGGTCATCGAGATCGCCGAGCTCGTCAGCCCACCGCTCCCGCAGGGTCCCCATAGGGTCCGGTAGATTGTTGACCAGCTTGCGGTACGTGAAGGAAGTGGCCTTCTTTGGCATATATTCCGTCAGCAACCTGTCCTCTAGCGGGGACGCCTCCGGAACCTTCGCTCCAGGAGCCAGCTGCGCCATTAAGGCATGCCTCATCTGGAGGTATCGGAACCATTCCGAGGGGGCCAGCTCGTACTGCTGCTGCAGGTTCGCGAACCGGACAACCTCCCCCTTTTGCCACACATCGCCTATCGTTGATATTCCAATGGTATCCCAAGCGTCGAAGCCCTTGCTGTCTCTCAGACGTCCCAGCTTCTTGGCATCCCACAGGGGCGTTAGCTGAGTCAAGACTCCTCGCCATCCCAACTTGGCCTGAGCAGCATGCCAGATGGATATAGTCTGCCGCAAAGGGCCGATCATCCTCGAGGCCAGTCGGGTGTCATACAGTGGGGACAGTATACCCCTCTCACCCAACACGTCCCTATCCGCCTTGAATGCCGGGTCAGATTGAGGCGCGTGGAGCCACTGGTTAATCACCTTCAGTTGCGCCGCCCAGTAATAAAGTTGGATATCCGGGAGTGCAATTCCCCCATCATACCACCCGCAAACCAGCTTAGACTGCGCTATGCGCGCCGGCTTGTTGCCCCAGAGCAGGTTGGACACCTGAGCCGCTATCGCACGGAAGTAGACCGGAGGCACCTGAAATGGGGTATTCTCCAGTACATAGAGAAACCGCGGCAGGGCCATCATCTTGAAGAGCGCCGCTCTTCCGACCAGGGTCAGGGGCAGCGCTCCCCAGTACCGCACGTCCCGCTTAAGGCGGTCTATCTGAGGGCTTAGATTGCGCTTGAAGAATTCCGCCTGATCCAGCGCGACGTGTATCCCCAGGTATTTGAAAGACCCCTCTGCCACTCGGAGCGGGCAACTCGGCAGTAGCCGCGGGAGTGGGCCCCTTAGTACCAGGAGGACCGACTTTGACCAGTTGATCGTGTACCCAGACGCCCGGCCAAAAATCTCGCAGATGTTCAATAGCGTCGAGATGGAACGCCTCGGGGAGGACAAATAGAGTAGTATGTCATCCGCATAGAGGGAGACGCGGTCCTCCCAGTCGGCAGACCACCGGAGGCCCCGCATCATGGGCTCCCAGCGGATCCAAGCCGCCAACGGCTCAAGCACTAGGGCGAAAAGCAGAGGCGACAGAGGGC
The DNA here is from genome assembly GCF_964204655.1 of Triturus cristatus. Lineage (NCBI taxonomy): Eukaryota > Metazoa > Chordata > Amphibia > Caudata > Salamandridae > Triturus > Triturus cristatus. The sequence continues at coordinate 387,170,001 of NC_140594.1, forward strand.
AGCCCTGTCTCGTACCACGTGTCAATGGGAAGTCCTCCGACATGTGTCCGTTGGCCGTGACATGGGCGAGAGGCTTAGTATAGAGGAGCTGGACCCAGGCACAAAACTTCGGTCCGAACCCCAGATGCTGGAGTACCGCGAAAAGAAAGGGCCACTCCACCATGTCAAACGCCATTCGTGCGTCAAGGGAGAGAATAACAGCCGGCTCCTGCAACCGCTCCACTCGGGCCAGCACCCCATGCAGCCGCCTCAGATTGTGAGACGTACTCCTGCCCGGCATAAAGCCGGATTGATCCGGGTGTACAATGTCAGATAAGTGAGGTGTGAGCCGGGCGGCCAACGCCTTCGCGAGGATCTTTGCCTCCGCGTTGATCAGTGAAATGGGACGGTATGAGGTACATCGGTCCATCGGCTTACCCGGTTTCGGAATTACCACAATGGTGGCCGTCCGCTGGTCCTCAGGGAGTTCTCCCACCTCGAGGCTACGCGTGAACATATTCAGCAGGTGTGGCGTTAACGTCTCGGAGAGACGCTGGTAAAGCTCGATTGGGATGCCGTTCGGTCCGAGCGCCTTACCAGGCTGCAGCGCGCCGATAGCCGCCTGGAGCTCCTCCACCGTGAGCTCAGCCTCGAGCGTCTCTCGAGCCTCAGGGGAGAGCTTGGGCATCTGCAGGTCTTTGACGTAAGTCAGTGCCATCTCCACCGTCATGGACGAGCTGGAGGAGTAGACTTCGTGGAAGTGCTCCGCCAGAGTGCGCACTATTACTCGTGGGTCTGTTACTGCCAATCCCTCATCGGTGCTCAGCTGCGCAATCCCCCTGGCGCCGTCATCGCGCCTGTCAAGCCACGCCAGTAACCTACCAGTTTTGTCCCCCACATCATAAACAGTATGCCTCGAAGCCTCAAGGCGCTGCCGGACTCGCTCTGCGAGGTGCTCTTTGTATTTCGCCTGGGCCACATACAGGTCATGCGAGGTTGCACGGGAGGGAGCCGCGGCTTGGCGGGCCTCCGCCGCCCGGAGCTCGGTCTCAAGCGATTGTAGTTCAGCTACCTGTTCGCGCTTGTGTTCCGCAACGGCGGCCATCGCCCGGCCACGCACCACCGTTTTGTACGCCTCCCAGAGAATCGCAGGGGAGTCGACCGAAGTCGCATTTTCTTGGAAGTAGAACTTCGTCGTTTGCACTAAGGATTTACTGATCTTTGGTAGGCGAAGGTAGCTAGGGCGTAGCGGATAAACGCGACGGCGCATTAGATGATAACTGGTGTATTGCAAGAGGATCGGGGAGTGATCAGAGATGCCTCTGGGTTGAATGTTTATACTGTCAACATTCTGGAGACAACCGGGGGAACCTAGAAAGTAATCAATGCGGGTGAGACTGTCATGCACCCCGGAGTAATACGTGTAGTGCTGTGCCGTCGGATGATGCAGCCGCCACATGTCCGTTAATCCGATCGCCCTCGCGAAGCCCGCGAGGCGGGACACTCCCCCAGTCTGTCCCCTATGTGGAGACCGGTCAGCGAGGTCGTCCATCACCGCATTAAAGTCGCCACCCAATAATACCTCCCCCTCCGGTAGTGCGAGCAGGAACTCACTGAGTGCCGGGAGCGCCGAAGCATGCAGTCCGGGTGGGATATAGACGGACACTATGTTGAGGGGCCGGCCCTCCCATTGTACGTGCGCTGCGGCGAAGCGCCCAGCCCCGTCTGTGTGTACACTAAGCACGATCAAGGGGGATCGACGCCGCAGCAGGATACCAACCCCCCGGGACCCAGAGGTGAATTCAGAGTGCGCCACCATCTTATACCCCCATCTGTCAAGCGCTTTAGTTGTGGAGCCAGTGAGGTGGGTCTCCTGGAGCAAGGCCACTGTCGGGGAGCATCGTTTGAGACTATGCAGGACCAGGCCCCGCTTAATTTTATCTCCCAAGCCCCGTACATTCCATGTGAGTAAAGAGAGGGGTGGCGCCGGGGTCAGAGCGCCGGCAGGGGGTGGGTCACGCTGCACCGCAGACATTACGGTGGCTGGGCGAAGTGACGGAGCATGGTGCGGATAGCGTGGCGTGATGCATGTGTCATGCAGTGAAAGTGCGGTGAGTTTAGGTCAAAGGCTCGTGTCCTACAAAACCTCAACATAACAACAAAACTATAGAACATTCCCCACTCCCCCCCCCCCCCTCCCTGCCTCCCTGCCACACGGACTCAGAACTGCCCGCCACCCCAACTCAGCAGAGTGCTCCATTCCCAAAACCCCAACCAGTACTTGCGCTGTAAGGAGCGTGGGGTCCGAGGAAGACCAAGACATCCCCTGTCCCCAGGTCCCATCGTTCACATCCTCTGGCAATAGGACGTAGGCCAGTCCAGCATCGGTGGGCACCAAATATTAGTCACCGGCTTCACGCCGCCGCTGCGGCATCAGCTGTTGGGTTCCCCCTCAGTCTCCTCTGCACGCCGGTCGCGGCCCTCAGAGTCCTCCTCACTCCCCATGCGTCTCGTCCTGCGGGCCGAGCAACCACCACCCGCAGCCGGGCGCCAGCCCTCCAGCCAGTCGTGGGCCTCCTCCGGTGTGCTGAAAAATACAGTTTTGCCATCCGCTACCACACGGAGTCGCGCCGGGAAGAGCATAGCGTAGGGAAGTTCCCGGGCCCGCAGCTTCTTTTTGACCTCCAGGAAACTTCGGCGCTGTGCCGCCACCGCCGCCGTATAGTCCGGGAAAAAGGACACCGTGGAGTTCTGGAGACGGATGGGCGGCGCCACCCGCGCCGCCTGAAGAATGGCATCCCTGTCGCGGAAATTGAACAGGCGGGCCAAGACGGGCCGCGGGGGCGCACCCACTCGCGGTCGGCCGCCAGGCACCCTATGGGCGCGTTCCACCGAGAAGAAGGTAGACAGGCCCCTGGGTTGCAACTTGGACTTGATCAAGTCTTCAATGTAGAGGTCCATGGCTGGGTGCCCTTCGCTTTCGGGGATCCCTGTAATGCGCACGTTGTTGCGGCGAGAACGCCCCTCTTGATCGTCCAGCCTGGCCGCCATGCGCTTGTTGTCCATCTCCAGCTGGGACACCTTTTGTAGGAGATAACTCGAGTCTTTCGCCAGGGTCTCTGTCACCTGCTCAACATCCGCAACCCTGGCGGACATTTTCTGGAAGTCTGCTCGGAGAAGAGACACGTCCGTGGAGATTGACCCCACCGTCGTCTGTACTTGTGTCAAGGCAGCCATGATGTCTTCCAGCGTTACTTTAGGCGTCTCTTTGTCCGCCGCCATCTTCTCGGTGCGCCCGCCACGGTCAGGCGGCGCGGAGGAGTCCTTGGTATAGGCGAATTTATCAAGTTTGCCCTGTGAGTTTCCTTTGAGCCCCTTCCCGCTCATGGTCGCAGCAGGCGGCCCTCTCCCTCCCGCCCGCCACCGACGAGCCGGCGAAACGGGCCTCCTTGACCGGGCAACGTCCAACTTAGGCAGCACTCGGCGAAGGCCGGCAGCAGGCGGGCGCACTGCCCTTAGTCCTCCCCTCCGGTCACAGTAAATAGCAGGCGTCCCGGGGTACCGCACAGGTGCCAGGCAGCAGTGTCAGGAGTCGCGCCGCAGGCAGCCAGGACGAGCAGCGCCTCCGCTCCACTACACTCGGTGAGCCTCGCAGCCGGGGGCGGACCGGGATCTCCGGGCCCGATGAGCACCTCTTCGCAGGGCCACTCGCTGCGGTATAGCACTGTCCTCACCCCTCCACTCGGAGGTTGGTCAGCGGCTGCAAACACGCCGCCTCCGCCTCAGGGACGGCCGCTCACCGTCTGGGGCACCTCCATCACTCAAGGCCCCGGCTTTCAGCGCCGATGCAGGCCGCAGCTCACCAGGTCTCGTTGTGCACGCTCTGGGCGTCCGGGAAACTCCGGATCGGATCAGCCTGCGTCGCGTCGACTTCGCCCCCGCGAAAGCAGGGCAGCCCCGAGTCCTCACCAGCGCCAGGCCGCGGCGCCCAGAGTCGCGCTGCAGGCAGCCAGGATGGGCAGCTCCTCGGCTCCACTCTGCCGGCCCTTCCTCGCTGCAGGGGCCGGCCAGGATCGCTGTGCTCGATTGTGCCGCCTCCGCAGGGTCACCCTCTGCGATATCGCTCAGGCCTCGCCCATCCGCTCAGGCAACGGTCCGCCCGGGGCCGCAAACACGCCGCCCCCGCCCCCGAGACAGCCGTGCTCCGACCGGGGCACCTCCGTCACTCGAGGCCCCGGCTTTCAGTGCTGGTGTAGGCCTCGGATCTCTGGACCTCGCCGTTCTCGCCCTGGGTGTCCGAGAAACTTCTGGGTCGGATCATTCGGCGTCGCTTCGGTTCCGCCGTCGGTACGAGGACCTTGGAGCCGGATTACTGCACGGATGTTGCACGGATGTCAGGGGAGTCGATCTCACCCTCGGAGCCCAACTAGGCTGCGGCCATCTTGCTCGGCTGCAAGCCACGCCCCCCCAATATTGCCATGTTTAGAGGAGAGAGCACATGCACTTTAGCACTAGTTAGCAGTGGTAAAGTGCTCAGAGTACTAAGGCCAGCAAAAACAAGGACAAAAGAAATTGAGGAAGAAGGCAAAAAGCTGGGGGGAAGACCGCCCTTTGACAGGTCTAACATGTGTTCTTCCCCCCAGCTGAAAGTAGGGAGAACTACCCGACTCTTTGGGAGTTCTCATCACTGAGGCGGAAGAACCTGGATACACTATCAGCATGAACATAGTCTTAACCACGATGGTGCTCCACCGTAAAGTCTATTCCCTGCTGGGATATGGACCACCTCAACAGTTTGGGATTTTCACCCCTCATTTGCATGAGCCACCTGAGGGGTCTGCGTCTGTGAGAACCCAGAAGTGAGTCCCAAACAGGTATGGTCTCAGCTTCTTCAGTGCCCAGACCACACCAAAGGCTTCCCTCTCAAGCGCACTCCACCTGTGGAATCAGCCTCCTGCTAATTAAGGCTATTGTTTAGTGTAGGACCTCCTCATTTAACTGTGCCAAGATCAACCCTATGCCTTGCTCTTAAGCGGCTGTCTACACTATGAACTCCTTAGAGACGTCAGGAGCCTAGAGTACGGGTGCTGAACCCATGGACTTCTTGAGAGTATCAAAAGCTTTCTGGCAGGCCTCTGTCCAAACCACCTGTCTGGGGTGCTTCTTTGAACTCAGCTCTGTTAAGGGAGCAAACATGGTACCATATCCCTTACCAAACTTCCTATAGTATTCTGTGAGGCCCAGGAAGGTCCTCAGTTCAGTCTGTATATGCGGGGGTGGCCAGGTCAGGATCGTCTAAATCCTAGCCTGGAAGGGGCTGCACCTTGCCCCCGCCCAGCATGTGGCCCAAATAAACCATGGAACCCTGCCGTATCTAGTACTTACTGGCCTTGATAGTCAGACCGGCCTGCTGCAGGGCCTGAGGCACATCCTGGAGATGGTACAGGTGCTTCTCCCAGATAGAGCTGTGAACCACTATGTCATCTAGGTAGGAGGCACAGAATGCCTCCTTCCCAGCTAGGACACTGTTGACCAACCTCTAAACCAACCTCTATTACGAAGAGAGAATTACATTGGCCTCCAACTCTCCACGTGAAATATTTCGCATTGCGAAATCTCTCCTAATATCCCCTCCCCCTCCCATTGTATTTGATGATACTTTATCTCACTGCACTCAAATGGCAGAGTTTTTCTTTAACAAAATACAAGATATATATACATCTTTTCCCCAGACTATAGCCGAACAAAATGCACTACCTATGTATAACAGGTCCCAACTCAGAGAATGTTTTTGGAGGAAATTCCTCCTCTGAACCTGATCCTGATGTCTCTGCAAGGTATTCTTAGCCAATTAAAATCGGGCTCTCCTATAGATTCTGCCCCTACCATCATTGTAAATCTTTTCATTGATACTGTGTCCCTAGTTATCCTGGATTTTATTAACGCCTCATTTCTGACGGGACTTATTCCCCCTCTTGGAAACGGACAATGGTCAAAGCACTTTTAAAAAAACCTAATCTGGACCCGGAGGTGTTGGGGAATTACTGCCGCATCTCATTACTGCCAGGAACCAGCAAAATTGCAGAGAAGCATGTTAATTCTGCTTTTTTGGAAAGTAACAACTGTCTGCATCCTTCACAGACTGGATTTAGACCTCAACAAGGTACGGAGACCGCTCTTCTGGCAGTAGCAGAAAAATCCAGAAAAATCCTAGATGGTGGAGGCTGGGCCCCTATTATTCCTTTAGAACTCAGCACATTACGACCTCCTCCAAGCTTCGCCTCATCCAACTTTATTACCTCCACGCAGCCTACCTCACCCCGGTGCGTCTACACAGGGCGCGATTGCGCCCCTCCCCTGACTGTCCCCGCTGTGATCAAGCCCCTGTTGACTTCTTCCATATGGTGTGGACCTGCCCGGCCCTCGCCTCTTTATGGTCCAATATAGAGTCAGAGCTCACACGGACCCTGGGCTGGCAGGTCCACCACGACCCCATGCGCCTGCTCCTTGGTGTTTTTGACGGCTTAGACGGCTCTAGAGCCGACACGCTCTTTTTGGGCACAGCCCTCGTAGTTGCCAAACGTGACATTGCCGCAGCGTGGGCAAGCACCAGGTCCCCTACCCTGCGAAAATGGCGACGAGGGGTGGATTGGTGTGCCACTCAAGAAGAACCCCTATCCGAGGCCCGGGGATGTCCAAGGAAGTTCCAGAAGGTGTGGGGCAAGTGGTTGAATTTGCTACCTTCTTAGCGTTTATGTTGCCCTCCAAATGTCAAAGTACATGTTACCCTGTGTATGGCCGTAAGGAGCTATTCAATCATTCCCTAGAGCCGGATTATGCTGTTTGTTGGATATGGCTATTGTGTATTCATGCTGATATACGCTGGTTTTTGTTCTGTTTCTTCAATAAAATGCGAATAAAATTGGATTATTAAAAAATACATCTCAGCGCAGCCTTCGACACAGTTTAACCATCAGCTGCTGATCCAGAGACTTAGGGATGTGGGAGGGGTTGGACAGCTCTGAAGTGGTTGCAGTCCTTTCTGGAAGACAGGTCTTTTGAAGTTTTTGAAGATGAAATCACCTCCGAACGTATGCCCCTTAGATGTGGGGTTCCTCAGGGATCCTCCTTGAGCCCCACTCTATTTAATGTTTATATGAGTTCCCTAGCAGAAGTAGTGCAACCTTTTGGAGTCCAGATTGTTACCTACGCTGATGACACTCAGCTGGTTGTCTCTTTCAATCAGCGGGACAATACAGGGCCTGGTCTAGCCTTCTGTCTGGAAAAGGTATCAATCTGGATGGAATGCTCATACCTGAAACTCAATGGGGCGAAGACGGAGCTGATGCTCCTTGGGATATCTGCTAGTCTGAAGGTAGGATCGTTCTGGCCAAGCTGTCTGGGTCCTGTCCCCCTCCAAAGAACAGATTAAGAGCTTGGGTGTCTGGCTTGACCGCAATCTTGATATCATGGAGCAAGCACGGAAGGTTGCAGCCAGCTGGTTTGGGAGTCTGAGGATGATACAAAAAATCCTCCCACTGTTACCTTTTCCTGCTAGAAGACTGATGGTTCAAGCATTGATCCTTTCCCGGCTTGATTATGCCAATGCCCTTTATCTAGGAGCCCCATACTTCACCACCAAAAAACTAGATTGTGCAAAATTGCGCAGCACGCTTGCTCCTGAACATCCCCAATCGCCTATCGGCAAAGCCTGCCCTTGCCACTCTTCACTGGCTTCCCATTCATGAGAGAATCCAGTTTAAGGTGCTGTGCATTGCACAAAAGGCACTGTCAGGCAAGGGATCGCTCATCATTCGTTCCATCATCCTGCCCTACTGTCCGAACAGGGCCTTGCGGTCGGATAATAAACATCTAGCGGCAGTTCCTAAAATCAGAAGTTCAGAAAGTGGATGGCGTCTTTTCTCATATAATGTTGCCAAACTATGGAACCGCCTTTTCCTCCAGATCCATCTTGAGCCAAATTACTTGATCTTTCGAAAACAAATTAAAACCTTTTTGTATCCCTAAATACTGCTCGGAGTTTGTGACTGCACTGCTATCAGCGCTGGGATGCCCTCGCGTAACCACGCGCTTTAGAAATGCTGATTTATTCAAAGTTGGCAGGGGCATTCTTCAAACCAAAGGGCATCATATAAAACTGAAAGTGGCACTCTGGGATTGAGAATGCAGACCTCTCTTCTTCCCCCCTAGTTAAAGCGATCTGTCAGTATCCTGATGTTGTAAAAAATACTGAGGAACTTGGCAGCGCCCAGCTTGTCTATGAGCTCGGGGAATGTGGTGTGCATCAGTTTTTCTGACAGAGTTGAGACCCCAGTAGTCCACATAGAACCTAAGTTCTGGAGTGGCGCACGGTAGGGTAGCCTTGGGTACCAGCAACACAGGGCTGAACCAACGACTGTTGGAGGGTTCAATCACCCCTAACACCAGCACCTTAGAGACTTCCTCCTTGATACTGACCCTCACCTACACTGACAACATGTAAATGTTTCTTTTAACAGTGGACTGTCTCCAGTATCAATGTCCTTGACGGCCAGGTATGTGAGAGAACAGATAAGAAAACTTTTACAGTAACTGGTGAGTCACTCTGCTACTCTGGGGTCAGTGTAGGGGAGAGGATGACACCATGCACTAACACATCATGTTCCTGGGCAGACAGGAGGTCAGGGAGAGGCTCACTCTCCTCTTGCACTTCCCTTTCTGTCACCAAGAGCATGCTCATTTTGGACCTCTAAAAAGTAGGGTTAGAGGCAGTTCACGTGGAGCACCCTTCAGGGGTTTCTAAACGTCCTTAATTCTACCAATTAGATGAACTCCCTCCTTTTGGTCCTTTTTGAGCCTGTCCAGTGAGCCTGGATAACACTGGGTTCCAAAGGCTCCTTAACTCACACCTTCTGGCCAGGCTGAAACTTTACTAGAGTGGTCTTCTGGTCATACTAGAGTTTCATAAATTCTTGACTGGCCTCAAGATTGTTTTTTGCCTTTTTCCAGAAGCAGTGCATCTTGCTGCAGAGGGTCAGCATAAAGCTGACCACATCCTGAGGGGTTTCCTGGGAGGTTGCGTCTACTCCTCTTTTACAGGGCGAAGAGGTCCTCTGGCAGTGTTGCCATAGAGGAGTTCGAAGGGGCTAAACCCTACTCTCTTCTGTGCCACCTCCCTGTAAGCAAAGAGAAAGCATGGTAGGGGGACGTCCCACTTAGGCCTTATGGTCTCAGGTAGGCCCATTATCATGTCTTTCAAGGTCTTGTTGAATCTCTGCACAAGACCAATGCTTTGGGGGTGATAGAGCGTGGAGAAGAAATAGTTTCTTACCTGTAACTCCAGTTCTCTTGTAGGGGTATTTCCGTGATAAGTCATAAGCACTTGAATAGTCCCGCCCACGTGTGGGGACCCCAGAGCACTTCCTTAGATTTATCTTCTTAAGTTGTCATCTTTCGCTTTCCTTCGGGGAGGCCTGCATTGACACATAAGAGATAGAAAGACAATAATGCAGCCTACCTAACTAGGCTACACTGGCCATTACTTCATCTTGAAGTGAAAAAAGACAGCTAGCAACTTTAAATTTCGCAATTTTGGAGTTTAATACATATAGGAAACTCCCCTTCACAAACCTTTTTATTTCATTTTGTTTTATTCATGATAGAGGTGAAAGGGTAGGACAGAGAAGCCCCCATAGGCTGCCATTATATGTCTGAAAATGGACACCTTGCCATTAAGAGTGTCCAGAGACCACCGGTATCCCATGATCCATAGCCAGTGGCAGTTACTTCAGTTCTTTTTCAAGGCGTAGGGAAGTGAATACTTATTGTAAATCATGGATAAGTCTGCTTCTTCCACCGGGGAGGAGGGAAGGTTGCTTATGACGTATCACGGAAATACTCCTACAAGAGAACTGGAGTTACAGGTAAGAAACTATTCCTTCACTTGTAGGGGATTTCCGTGTATAGTCATAAGCACTTGCATAGACTAGCAAGCCCTTCGCATAAACACACATGCGGTGGAAGAAACAGAGAAGCGACATTTCAGTTTAGGCAAACAGATTCCGAAGGGAAGCCTGTCCAACCTGAACATCTGCCTTGGCATCAGTGTCCAGGCAGTAATGTTTTGTGAATGTATGAACTGACTTCCAAGTAGCAGCCTTAGAGATCTCTGAAATGGGTATATTTGGAGGTAGCTAGACCTGTACGGATAGAGCCATAGTTTACAAATAACTGATCTGATCTTCTAATATCCTTAGTTTTGTCCAAATAAAACTTCAAAACCCTCCTGACATCTAGGGAATGAAGCGACCTCTCAGCAGGGGAAGACGGATGCTGAAAAAAAGTAGGTAGAGAAATAGTTTGATTCACGTGGAAATCCAAAATTACTTTAGGGAGGAATTTCAGATGCGTCCTCATAACCACCTTAGAGGAATAGAAGACAGTGTATGGTTCTTGGCAACAAAGTGCCTGGAGTTCGCTAAGCCTGCAGGAAGAAGTGAGAGCTACAAGGAAAGCTGTCTTCCAAGACAGATGCTGGAGAGAAGCCCTATGAATGGGTTCAAAAGGCTCCTGCATCAGTCGAGAAAGACCTACATTAAGCTCACAAGGAGGAGAAGGACGTCTAATGGGAGGAAACACTTTCTTCAGACCTTCTAGAAAATCTCTAATGACCGGGATTTCGAAAAAGGAAGTTTGTGAAGGGCATTTCCTGTAAGCAGTCAAAGCTGCTAGGTGCACTTTAATAGAAGAAAATGTAAGGCCAGATTGTGCTAAATATAGCAAGTATGGAAGGATAATATGTTCCTGGCAGGAAGTAGGATCTTCATTCTTTGATGAACACCAGAAACAGAATCTCTTACATTTATATGCATGAGAGGTACGTGTGGCTGGCCTTTTAGCTTCTTTAAGTATTTCCATACAGTCCTGAGGCAAATTCAAATGTCCATACTGCACTAACTCAGGAGCCATGCCGCCAAATTCAATGACGAGAGATTGGGGTGCACCATCTGCCCACCGAATTTTGTGGGAAGATCTGCCTGGCATGGAAGTCTGAGATGCGGCAGGAGAGACCGGCAGAGAAGGTCCGTGAACCACCACTGACGCGGCCACTCCGGAGCAATGAGGATCATCTTGGCTCGTGACTGCGAGAGCTTGATGAGGACTGCCGGGATCAAGGGTATCGGAGGAAAGACGTAGAGAAATCTGCCTGACCAGTTTATCCACAGGGTATTCCCCAGAGTTCCCAGTTGGTAGAACCTCGAGGCGAAGTTTAGCATTTGTTGTTTTCTGCGGTGGCGAACAAATCAACCTCTGGAGTACCCCATCTTCTGAAGATATCTCACATCGTAATTTAAGACCCATTCATGGTTTTCCTGAAGGAGTCTGCTTAGAGCGTAGGCCTGAGCATTTTGAACACCTGGGAGGTGAGTTGCTGTGATGGTCAGATTTCTGGCTAAGAGCCATTTCCAGATGGTCTGGGTTTCCTGAGATAATGAACAGTATCTCGAGCCCCCCTGCTTGTTGAGGTAGAACATTTTTGTCGTATTGTCCTTCTGGACAAGCAAGGAGCTGGTGCGGAATGATGGCTGAAAGGCTTTCAGAGCCAAATGATCCGCTCGTAGCTCTAGTAAACAGTTGCGGCTCCCCCATTGGGGCGTGGGGGTGTCGCCCCACTGCTTTCTCGCAGTGGAAGAAGGCAGAAACATAAATGGTAATAACTACCATTTTATGTTTCTGCTTCTCGCACTGCAAGAAAGCAGAAGTGCCTGGTTGGGGGCGGGTGGTCCTGCTCGAGGGCAGGGGGGAGTGGCTTGCCCACTGTTCTGGGTACTGACTGTTTGGTCGGCCCAACAGTGGGCAAGCCACTCCCCCCTGCCCTCGAGCAGGACCGCCCACTCTCCCTTTTTAGACCTCGCCTGGCATCGGAGCGCGCATGCGCTCCTCGCCCTGCGAGGGCTATAGTAAACAGTACTAGAAGGGGAGCTTTAATCCACGCCCCTGTATCTCGACCGTTTGCAATTGGCTTAGGTCATGCGTGATTAATGTTTTTTCCGTGCTTTTGGTTTGCTTGCTGTCACTTTTGTTGACGTCCTTGCAGTTTTGTGATGCCGCCCATCGTGACAAGCGCATCTGTTTTCACTCAGCCCATGTGACAGCCAGCAAACCAAAAGCACGAAAAAAACATTAATCACGACGTAAGCCAATTCTAACAAGTGGCTAAATGAAAACAGATGGTGAGCGTTTTTTTTCTCTTGGTGCTTCACAGCCCTCGTGAAGAATTTTCTTATCTGCTTCATAAACGAGCAGATAAGAACAGTCTTCACAACAGCCATGAAGCAGACGAGCCAGGCGCACAGGCATTCCGAGGGCGCCTGTTCCCAGCACTTCCCCCTCCAAACGTTTCCAAGACATATTTTAATTGTTTAGCCTGCATTCCCTGTTAACTTGGCCTGGGGATGGATGTGTGGGTGAAGGCATTCAGCTGCTAGTGCACATTGTTTTACATCAGAACATTTTTAGACTCAACAGCAGCTACCATGCCATGTTAGAGAGCACTGGCTGCAAGGTGCCCCAGAGCTTCACCAACCTGTTCATGGAGCCTTCAAGAAACAAGCCTTTGCAATGCAATAGGTCTCGCATTTACGCGTGTTTAAGCTATTGGCATTGTAAATGACAATGCCTTTTATTTATGTTTAAAAAACGAAAACAAAAATAAAAGGCATTGTCATTTACAATGCCAATAGCTCAAACTCGTGTAAATGAGAGGCCTATTGTATTGCTAATGCTTGTTCTCTATGTAGGCTGCTGCATGCAGCAGCCTACACAGAAAATGGCCCGGCTGGGGCGCTATCTGCTGCGCCTCACCAATCACAACGCTGCCATTGCAGCGTTGTGATTGGCGGAGGGGAAGGAGGGGGGTTGCCTTTCCTGATGACAATGAGAGGGAGCTGCAGGAATTGGAAAACGCCAGACGGCGGGAGTCGGGACCCGCCGTCCAGAAGCTGAGTTGGCGCAGGACGGTAAGTTTTATTCTATATATTTTTTGAATTAAGCTTGTGACAATCTGCTAACTTTACTCCGTTGGTAATGAGCCTGCCAAGCAATTACAAAAATATGATTCAGAGCCACGCGGGTGACATGATCTGACTAATAGAAGAGCTGTTTTTGGCTTCTTCAGCCACCGAGCTTCGATGAACGTCATTCTGCAAAACTGGCGCACTACACAAGGAGCTGGGTCGCCAGAGTCTGACTTCATAAATAACATACCCCTGGAGAGGGCACGCTCGCATATTTCACATCGCAGACTCTTTAAAAGGAAATACCTGTGATTGATGCGCGCACAAATCTGACGTGATTGTTCTCGAGCTCATGGCCTGTTCAGACTGGATGGAGTCAGAGATTTGAACCGGAGTCCATGTTTTCGGAGGGCATATTTTACTCTTAAATGAAGGAAAGGCTTATTGTACCCAATTGTTTAGATAGAGTACTCCATGTATATTGGGATGGCCGGCCTAGACAATTGAGACCCATTGTTTAAGTAGGTGCTGCTAATGTGTCAAAGTATTTGGTAAACAGTGCAGTAAAATTACTCATTAACCTGTTCCCTCTGTAATTGAGAGCTGGTATGCCAATCCAACTTTTCCAGGATTTATAGGTTCTCCGTAAACCTGACCAAAATTGAATTTTTTTCCTACGCAAAATAAGCCTACATTTTACTAAAATGATGCAAAGTTCAATAAAATATCTTGGTAAGGTCATTCGAGTGAAAATTTCTGCGAGCTATGCCCACGCACCCAAAAGGCATGGGAGAGACCTGCTCAATGTATTTTGCTGCCAGGCCCGTACGTAGTAATATGGAGCTTTCTGCCACGCGGGAGCGTTTGATGATCAAGAAGTGCAGGGGTGTGTGCAGTGTGTGCAATGTGGGTGAATTTGCTGTTTGAATATCTGCACTGTCACTTCAATCCTGCAGTGTGGCTTGGAGCCGCACATTGTGTGCACACTGCAGTGTGGTGCTATATAAATACAACTCCAATACAATCCGTGCAGCGTGGCTTGGATCAGCGCCGTATACTTTGACTCTATGCAGTGTGGCTTGAATCTGTGTGCCTGTGTTGTAGGGAAAAGAGCTGGTATGTTTAGTTTGAGGCATTACATTTTATGTGCGTGCATTTCCTTGTGTCTCCTCGTCCCTTTAGAAAAACAGGGCAATGTGCGATTGTAAAATAGTACCTTTTTAACAGGATACTGAATGTGCACCTCTTCGTCCCAAGGAAGCGCGTATTTTAAACCCATGCTCAGGAATATCCCAGTCAGCCCCTCCCAGTGGCTTCATATGTACGCCTAGAAGACACTCTCCGCCAGCTCTTAAAATCCTGCATGGGTGGGCGTGTGACTGCACAATGCCCGCTTCAAGGCCCTCGGCTTGGATTACAATGTACTGTGTAAACTGTAGAAGACAGCAGCATCGCACATGCTGGTGTGCCCTCTTACACGATTTTGTTTTTTGAGAATGTTAGAATTTAGCTCTCTGAAGTGGCCGCAAAGCGAGTTTTCAGAGCTATACAAAAGGCCTTGAATAAAAAATGCAGCAATTTAAGAACGAAAATTATAGGTCAGAGACACCACTGCGTGTGTGTGCCACAACTGGACTCACTTCACACTGCCTATCAGCATGGCACAAGTCTAGAGGCCAAGTACACAACCAGGAATCCTGGCTCTTTATTCTAAACTTTGTGATCTTGGACTTATTCCTCCACATGCCGCAATCTTTGTTATCCGACAAAAGTAGAAACTCCCAGAGGCGAGTTAGTTTGACCTATACATTAAAAACAATTATCAAGCGAAAGACAGTTTTGCCAGTCACTGTCTTTGTTAGAACATCTTCACAATTGTTTTATTAACCTTCATGCTTTCTCAAATTTGCTTGAAGTTGCACCATTTGCCCACTCTTTTTTCAAAACCTTCTTGGGGGGAGACCCCCCTCAAACTCCCCATAGTTGGTTCAGGCTCGCACGCTACGCTCGCTCACTACAGTGCTGTACGGCAATTGTTTTACGCCTCACCACTTTCAAATGTCACCAGCTGCCACTGCTGCTAGTAAATTGATGTGGTATGTGGATTCCTTCGTGGACCACTTGCCTTGAATTTGAAGGTGGCCTGTGTGTGCACCCCAACCGAGGAGAGAAGCCTTCCGTTACTATGGTTTGCGTCGGTATCTCCTTGTGGAAGGGAATCCCTCGTAAGAGATTGCGGGAGAATACCACCATCTGATGGACTGGAGGGCATATTGTGACAGCTGAATCCTGTCCTCCCAATCCCTGATTCTCTGGTCCCATTGATCCTCCAGACATTCTTGTAAGGGTCTCTTGTGGGGACGTGCATTTTTATAGGGGGGAAGATACAGGATGCCATGGAGCCCAGAAGAGAGGAGACCTTCCTCACCGTTGGTAAAGACATGGTCACGAGAGCCTGAGCCTTCCGAAGGATTGATAAGCGTCTCTCCTCCGAAGGATACATGTTTGCCATGCGAGTATCGATAGTTGCTCGATGGTTGCTCCTAGATATTGAAGACACCTGGACAGGCGTTGAGACAGACTTTGTCTGAATGATGTGAAGACCCAAACGAAGGTGAAGATCGGAGGTCCAATTGAGGTGTAGTTGACTCTCCTGACACGTGGATGCTTTGATCAGCCAGTCGTCTAAGTATGGGTAGACAAACACCCTGTGCTTCCTCAGATAGGCAGCAACTACTGCCATGCACTTTGAAAAGGTCCTGGGTGCTGATTTCAGGCCGAATGGGAGTACACAGTATTGATAGTGGTTGTTCCCTACTGTGAACCTCAGGAACTTGCGATGCTTCCTTACTATGGGAACGTGGAAGTATGCGTCTACTAACTAATCCCCCGATGAATTTGAGGGTAGATTTGATGCAACGCTAACTTTCAGAATTTTTCTCTCCGAATCCATTTGTTGGCATGTCTTAAATCGAGAATGGGTCTGAACTTGTTGTTGTCTTTCTTTCGGACCAGAAAGAACCTTGAATACAGTCCTGTTCCCCGTTGTAAAGGAGGAACAGGCTCTATTGCCTTTTTTTGTAAGAGAGTGTCGGCCTCCAATTGCAACTGGCACAGCTGATATCGTGAGTGTGTTGGAGGGATCGATGGAGGAGGGCTGATGAAACGTAGTGAGTATCCATTGCGAACAATATTCAGAACACAATTGTCCTGTGTTATTTTTTGACACTCTGTCAGGAAATGTTGAATACTTCCCCCCACAGGAGTGGGTCACAGAAGAGGGGGAAGAAATGCTTCAGGGCTTAGAACCAGCAGGCGCCTTATTCCCTTGAGCAGGATGCTGTCCTGGCTTTCCTCTAGGTTGTCGCTTTTGGAACGCTTGGAATGACCGCTGGTACGATTTTTGTTGATTGGTCTGTTTGCCCTGATATCTCTGAAACCTCTGAGAAGAGTACAGACGTTGGTAAGGGCAGAAAAATATGCGCTGTTCCTTAGGGTTTTCAAGACCTACGGCTTTCAAGGTCTCCATTTCTGCCTTCATGCGGGCCATCTCCTCATCCGCATGCGGACCAAAGAGTGTTGTTCCAGAAAAAGGCAGGTTCATGACGCGTTGTTAAGTTTCAGGCTTGAGAGAAGTAAGGCGAGGCTATGAATTCCTTCTGACAGCTACTCCGTGGCAATATCCATGTGCAGATAGAAGTGATGTATCCGCCACTGCACTAATCATTTGGTTAGAAACCATAAGTCCTTCATTCAGGATTTCGTAAAAATCCTCTTTCTTGTACCTAGGCAGATGGTCTGCGAACTGCTGAAGAGACTCCCAAAGGGACCAGTCATACCTTCCCAGCAGGGCTGTATCACTACCAGCCTTCATTGTGGTAGCTGCTGAGTTGCATACCTTCCTCTCCACCAAATCTATCTTACGGCTCTTCTTATCAGGTGGAACTGTGGACGTTGGAGCCACAGAATGCTGTTTCTTAGCTGCCACAACAATGACAGAATATGGGGTGGAGTCCGTCTGGAAGAATGCGGGATCCTGCTCAGGCGGACAATATTTCTTTTGTAACCTGGAAGGAGCTGATTTAATGGAAGAAGGCGTCAAGAATAATTCCATCGCCGGTTCCAATAAGCCTGGCACCAGAGGGAGCAAGGGACGAGAGGCTTGTCTCTGCTGGAGAGTCATGAAAATTACGGAAGTCGATGGCACCAGAGTGGACATCGGAATATTCAGTTTAGAGGCTCCTTGCACTAAAACCTCTTGAAAGGTGGTAATCTCGTCGAAAGGAGACACCCTTTGAGGAGGAGAATCCAAAAGTGTCGGCGAATATCTCCCAGTACTTGTTGAGGACGTGTCCCTGGTGTGACGGGTGGAAGATCTCTCATAACAATGTCGGTGATGAGAGCGAGTGGAGGAACGTCGATGACTGTGAGATCGATTTCTCGCAAAGGACCTAGATCTCGGTCTTCGAGGTGCAGTAGGCGTCGTGGGCTGAGGAGTAGCAGGCCAAGGAGGAGGCAGAGGAGAAGGCGGCGGAGGAAGTGGTAGTGGAGGAGGAGGAGGAGGTGGCGGAGATGGAAAAGGCAGCGGAGGAGAAGGAAGAGGAGGCTGTTCCTCTGGTCGACGAGGAGAAGACTGAGGTGATGTCCTCGTAGGGGAATATGTTTGGTTTATTCCTCGGATTCAGAATATTCACAATCTCCTCCTTTTACGAGCTGCTTGAAGTGAGGAAGGAGCCATAGATTCACTGCAAGATCTCCCTCTCGACATCGATCTACCTGTTGACTGCGATCTTCAACGTCGTGTCGACCTAGAACTTCCTCTCGACATCGACAGGCTCAATGTTGATTGAGTCTGAGATCGACAGTGTTGTCTCGGCGTAGACTGCCGGTTACTCTTCGACGTTGACCGCTGGTGACTCTTCGACACCAACCGTCAGTCACTTCTTGGCGGCAATCGGCAGTGTTTTCTCAACGGCGACTGTCAGTTCCTCCTTGACGCCGATCGACAATGGTGAGTTGACGTCAATCGGTGCTGTTGCGTCGACGTTGAGCGAGGAGACAAAGTCTTTGACGGTGACCTCTGAGGTGAACAAGAAAGTCTCACCCTTGCTTCCGCCTCCCTCGCCAATCTTCTCCTCGATGTGGAGCGTCGACGTCGTTTCGACTTAGAGCCCTGAGTCGACGGCAAACAGATCGCTGCCATACCTGCCCTCAACGTCGTAGTCTTCGACGTTGACCGGGACCGATGTCGTTTTTCAGCCCTTCTTCATCTGGGGAGCACCCCAGCGGCTGAAGACAGGGTTTTGGTGGAGGACTGACCCTCTCCTCGCCCAGAAGTCCCACCTGTTGACTTTGTCTGCTGTTTTCTTCAGTCTTCTACACCCTGAGGCGAATCTGCTCCCTGTCACACACGGTGCACCTGGAAAAGGTTTTACATATGGGACAGGCATCAGGAACATGAGAAGCAGGCAGGCAAAGAATACACACTCTGTGAGAGTCAGATTTGGCCTTCTTTCTTCCACAGTCAGGACACTTGTCAAAAAAGAAAGCCATTTTGACCTGAGAACTGCGAAATTTCTGTCAGAAAAAGACAGGAAGAGGAAAAAAAAGACCAAAGATGTCGAGTGAAACTGGTAAAAATGTAAATTCTGAAGAGAATTTTGATGAAAAACACCAAATAGGTAGAGCTCAATGCTCCAGGGTCCTGCTAACTGGAGCCAGAAAAAAGAACTGAAGTAACTGCTACTGGCTGTGCATCATGGGATACTGGTGGTCTCTAGAGACTCTTAAAAGCACAGTTTCCATTTTCAAACATATAATAGAAGCCTATGGGGGCTTCTCTGTCTACCCTTTCATCTCTCAGTGAAGGGGAGTTTTCTATATGTATTAAACTCCATAAATTGCTAAATTTAAAGTTGCTGGCTGTCTTTTTTCACTTCAAGATGAAGTAATGGCCAGTATAGCCTAGTTAGTTAGGCTCCAATATTGTCTTTCTATCTCTGAAGTGTCTATGCAGGCCTTCCCGAAGAAAGGCGAAAGATGACAACTTAAGAAGATATATCTAAGGAACTGCTCCGAGGTCCCCGCATGTGGGCGGGACTATTCAAGTGCTTATGACTGTATACGGAAATCCCCTACATGAGAACTTGTATGCTACCCCACATTCATTACTGATGAACTTCATGTTTATCAACAACATGAAGTTAGTGCCTGTGTCAAACACTACCTCTTTGGGGAACTCCACCCAGGTAAGCATCCCCATCAGGGCCCGGTCCACCGCAGGTGCAGTCACCGACTTCAGAGGGATGGCCTCTGGGTAGCAAGTTACATGGTCCACCAAGACCAAAATGACCCTGTTGCCTAAAGATGTCTTGGGGCCAAAGGGGTCTAACAATGTCAATGCCTACCCTCTCAAAGTGAGTGCCAATGACAGGTAATGGGGTCAGGGGAGCCTTGATCTGTTTTCCTGACTTCCCACCGGCCTGGGAGATAGGACAGGAGATACAGAATGCATCTGAGGCTGTCTTCATGTGGGGCCAATAGAAGTGGGCACAAATCTTGCAACAGTCTTGTCTTGGCCCAGATTTCCTGCCAGGGGTATCATGAGCCAAACCCAGTAGGAAGGTCCTGTAACACTGGGGGATCATCAGCTCAAGAGCTGGCCCAGACTAGGAGCCTTAGGCTAGCTATATAAGAGGTCATTCTCTCAATAGTTCAGGTGATCTTGAGAAGTGTCACCTGCTGCCTGGCCCTCAACTTTCCACCTCCAGCCCTCCAGAGTGAGGCACTCTTTTTGCGCCTTGCAGAATTCCTCCCTGGTGGGCCCACCCTCAACTTGCCAACCAGTAAGCTCAGGCATGTCACCCAAGGAAGTAATGTCATCCCTGGTTGGTTCCGGTGCATCCTCCTCAGGTGTCCAATCAGTGTTAACAGTGGAAACTTCAGGGGCCGGTTTCCCAAGCCACTTGACCCTCTACTTCTTGGCAGCTATCTGGGTCATTGTTCCAAGGTCCAGAAACCCTGGACTCCCTTCCTGGGTAGCCATGGACTGTGTGGTCATACAGCCCCATTTAGGCAATCCCAACATCTCCAAGTGTGACCTGAGCTCTACCTTCCTCCAGATAGTAGGCTTTAGCTCATTGCCCAACAGACAATCTACATGCATGGCAGGGCTCATAGCTACTTTTAGAGAACCTGTGACCCCCCCCCCCCCACTCAAATGGAACCCAAGCCACCTGTAGATGGTTCTCACGATTGTCAGCAACTATGATTGATGGAATGTGCTAAGGAGGACCTGCTCTGAGGACATCAACTGACACTTTACAGTAGTCATTCTGTGTCCCTCAGAGCCTCCACCCATTGCCCATGGATGATGGCCCACTACCTGTACATAGAGTTACTAAGAAGGCAAATGGGGTTTTGACACCATTTGCTTATCCCCCAGTGAAACTAGGGTCCTTTCTTTCTGCTCCCCAAAGCTAACTGGGACGACCTACTCCCCGAGCGCTACACTCGCCAACCAGGTGTCTGCCCACCGGTGGGGGTCTGTGCCCTCTTGGGGCATTTGGAGTCACCCTTGGAGTGCCCATACTTGTAGAACTCTGTGTATTGGGGTACAAACCTCCCTGTCTTTTTGTCAAAGAACCCCTTCTTTATAGTCTCAGACTTGGACTGGTTACCACTATTCCCTTGGGAATTATTTTGGGGCCTTTAAAGAACTCCTTATGTTTAAGATTTTCTACCCCCCTCTTTCTTCTGTGGGGAACCCTGACAAACCTTGTAGGAGCCCCCCCCATACCTTTTAGAACACTCTGGTGCTAACCAAGACGTCCGCACCTTCAGCAAGCTTTCTGGGCATCAGCTTGCTGTAAAGTAGGTGCTGGTGCACTTTTGGAAAGCAAATACTAAGCATGTGCTTTCAGATTCTACAGCTCCTTGTAATCATTAACTTTGCTGCCCCGTGGCCAACCATCCAGTGCTTTGCTGGAGTAATCCAAAAAATCCACACAGGACTGGTTGGGGAGCTTCTGTTTGCCACTTAATCTTTGTTGGTACTTTTCAGGGGTCATTCTAAACTAAATGGGTCCCACCTTCACGGTAGGCATGTGTTTCCACAATCACCCCACCACCCCAACAATGCCTTCTGGGATCTTGTGCACCCTCAGGGCTACCTCATAGGCAAAATAATTTGCCAATGTTGTCTCCCACCACATAACTGAGCACTAAATCCTTGGTTATGTGAACCTCTCTGTCTCTTTCAGACACTGTAGCACTGCGGCGACCATTGCTGGCATATGCTTGTTTTGCCCTCAGTTCCAGCTTCTCCAGGCTCCTTTCATAAGCCATCCGCTCCAAAGTAGTTTTCTTCTCAATTTTTAACTTAGCCATGTGCAGTTGAAACTTTCTCTCTACCTTCCTGTACGGCAGTTCCTCTAGGGACAGGCCATGTGATGAAACACTGCTTCCTGTTCTGGTAGAAGGGTCGAACTCAGGGGATGAGTCCTCTCCTTCATGTGACCAGAGACAGGCTGCAGGCACTAAATGGCTAAGGAAAGAAAACGGCAACTTTCTAAAAGTGGTATTTTCAAAATTGCAATTTAAAATCCGACTTCATCATGAATTAGGATTTTCAATTAGGATTCCAGAGATACCAAACTAAAACCTATAATATCTTCCCATATGGAAAGTACACTTATAAAATGTAATAAGATAATCCCAATGTTATCCTATGGGAGATATAGGCCTTGAGATAAAGAAAGACGACTTTAAGAGTTCTTCTCTACCAGGACATGTTAAACTTAAAAGAACATGTCCTGTTTTTTAGAAACATTGCACCCTGCCATTGGCCTGTCCAGGGCCTACTCTAGGGATGACATATGTATTAAAAAGGAAGGTTTGGGCTGGGAAAAAAGTTTCTTTTGCCAGGTCGAAATAGTAGTTTAAACTGCAAACACACGCTCTGTAATGGCAATCCTGAGACATGATCAAAGAGATACTGAAGTAGGTGGCACAATCAGTGTTGCAGGCCCACTAGTACCATTTAATTGATAGGCCCTGGACAAATGTAGTGCACGGTACTAGGGACTTACAAGTAAATTAAATATGCCAATTCGGTATGAGCCAATATTGACATGTGTAGAGGAGAGAGCACATGCACTTTAGCACGGGTTAAGTGCTCAGAGTCCTAAGGCCAGCAAAAACAAGGTCAGTAAAAATAGAGGAGGAAGGCAAAAAGTTGGAGTGAAGACCACCCTAAGGCTGACTGGTCTAACGACTTGCCAATTTGTACCTAAAACATTGTAAAAACAGTCCCAGTCCATTGAGGAAAACACTTTAACTGTACCCAATACTTTCGTATTGTGTGGATGTGCACATTCTGTACCTTTGGTTACTATGCTGTCAACATGAAGAACAAGTTACTTACCTTTGGCAATGCTGTTTCTGGTGGATACGCAATCTAACTGCAGATTCCTCACTTTGTGAATACCTGCAGCCACCAGACGGGATTTGGAGAATTTTCTTGCACATTGGTAGGTGACATCGTACGGCTCAGCATTGGATCCATCCTGCCTGGATTTGACGTTGGAGCCCCTATGTAGTCACAACCTCGTTGCAAAGACATCATTTTCTTACTGATATCTGCCCGTGCCATCGGATACAGAGCCCCAGTAATCAGATTGTGCCTTTCTACAGATCTTCGAGATGGAATCGTATTAAAATGGACTAGGAGTATCCATTATACAGAATGAGGAGGTAGGTGGTTCGGTGATGAATCTGTGGTTAGATAGGCTATCCACAAGAAAAAGCGTTATTGAAGGTAAGTAACTTGTTCTTCTGATGGATACTTCTAACCACAGATTTGTCCCCTTGTGAACAGACACCAAAGCAGAACCTCTTTAGGAGGTGGATTTGTGGAAAGGCTCAGACCAGGAAATCCCTTTGGATGGATTCGGCAAAGCGCCCCTTTCACCACACCTGGCTATCCAAGCAGTAATGCTTTATGAATGTGTGGACTGACACTCACATTGCGGCCTGGCAGATGTCCAAGACTGGCATGCTGCACGCCAGTGCAATGGTAGCAGCCTTTGCTCTGGGAGAATGAGCATGTAGGCCTTCTGGAGGGTGTTTCACTGCAAGTCTGTAGCAGATTTTGTTGTACAGGACAATCCATCTTGAGATGGATCACTTTTCTACAGCTTTTCCTTTTTTCGTCCCAGAGAACCCCACAAAGAGCTAATTATTCACCTGATGGTCTTGGTTCGATCAATGTAAAAAACAGGACTCCCTTTGGGTCAAGATGACGAAGTCTCTCTTCTTCCTCAGATAGATGAGATGGGGTGAAAATAGCTGGCAGGTATTGAACTGCCCTATGAAGAATAGCATGGCAATGTCTGGGAGCAAGGCAGCTTTAGTCCTGAGCACTAGTATGTCCAGAAAGAAAGTGTCATACAATTTCTGGACAGACAGTGCTTACAGTTAATTCATGAAACAAACTAATGTTATTTCTATGAGGAACGCTGTCTTTATGGTGAGCAATCGATGAGATTGGCTATGCATTGGCTCAAATGTAGTGAACATGAGAAAAGTAAGAATCAGATTGAAGTCCCACTGAGGGATCACAAATGGTCAGCTCTTTTAGTAATTGCATCACAACAGGTAATTTGCATAAAGGCAGTTGATTGGGTAAACATGAAAAGAGGGGAAGAGCTGATAAATACCCTTTAATTGTTGACACAGCAAGGCCTTGCGGGGCTAAGGATAAACAAAGAAGTAAAATGTCAGACAACTGTGCCTATAAAGGTTAGATATTTCGGGAGAAATGTCAGACAACAAACTTCTCCCAGCATCCCACACAGATTGTTTTATTCGAGGGATGCCTGGCTGCCAAGATGATACTCACTACTTCGGAAAGGAGATCAAAAGCTGTCTACTGTCACCGCTCAATCTCCAAGCATGGAGGTTTAAGTTGTGCAAACTCAGGTGTATCCCCTACTGCTGTGACAGAAGGTCCTCCTGAAGGGGCAGTCGGATCAGAGGACAGATGATCATGGCCAGATGTTATAGGTAGCACACTCACCTTGTCTTGTCCACAGCCATTAAGATGACTTGGGACTTGTTGTTCCTGATCTCCTTCAAAAACCTTGGGCAGGAGAGGTAGATATATACTGGAGTACTAACCTCTAATCCAAGCAAAAGGTGTCTCTGAGTGAGAACTTACTTCGGAACTCCAGCACGCAAAGGTCTGGACACAGAAACCTGTCTGCAGTGGCGAAAAACATTAAGCCAGCGTTTTCCCCATTGTTGGAAGATGCCCCGTGCCGTCTCTGAGTGCAGCTGCCATTCCTGAACTGGTAGGCAACGCTGGCTGAGTTGTCTGCCTTTTGTTTAATGATCTCTGCTTGGTGCTTTAAGACCAGGGAAAGGCCTTGATGCTGCAGCCATTGGTAGAGGGGCAGGACCTCATAGACACAGGACCCACAACCCCATTCTGCCCTGTTTGTTGCAGTACCACACAGCAATCATATTGTCCATGAGAACCTGTATCTATTTCCCTCCGATGGATGAGATGAATTGTCAATGCTAAGCGAATCACTCGCCACTCCAACAAGCTTATGCGGAGGCGGGTTTCCACTGTAGCTCAGAATAAACAACAAAACCCACCAACTCCATATT
Source organism: Triturus cristatus (assembly GCF_964204655.1). Lineage (NCBI taxonomy): Eukaryota > Metazoa > Chordata > Amphibia > Caudata > Salamandridae > Triturus > Triturus cristatus. Next base: position 387,194,669 of record NC_140594.1, read on the forward strand.
TTTGCATTGGTCTACATCCACTAAATGTATACTATTTGCAACATGTGTCTTGAGCCAACAATTATAAAAACCAAAGCTCTTTATACATTATCGCACAATACTTTTAATTCAATATATTTTACTTTTAATGTATTAACACATTATGATACTGCACTTCACATATTTCATCAATATTTGCAAAGTATATAATGGGGTAACGAAAGAAATACAGGTAAGTGACAATGACCAGTCAGGTCCAATCTTCCGCTCCCCACTTGTTTGGCACAAAAAAAGGAGGATCTCACTAAATCGGGGACGGGGGGTAAATACAAGGTACAGCAAAAGAAGATTCCTATTTGGAGAGTTTATTATTTTTATGTTTATGGAAACTTTGTATAATTTGGAAATGGTGAAACAGAGCATACAGATTATTTATGAATGAACAGTGCACAACTACATGTACACAAATAGAAATGGTAATGCTTTGTATAGATATCCCTCTTCAATAATTATTAAATTAGTTTATGGATATGAGCCTTAATTGGGTTTCCCTACTTGATGCTTTTATCTGGCTTTGATGGATTTGGTTGCAATTGAGGTATGAGTGAGATATGATTGAGATATGGTTGTGGGTATGCTGAAAATTTATTGATGTTTGTAGAGAAGGTTGGATCATCCTTCAGATGACAGATTTGTTTTCATTGTCACTTACCTGTATTTGTTTCACTACCCCATAATATACCTCACAAATATTGATGAAATACGTGAAGTACCGTATCATAATCTGTTAATAGGTTAAAAAATAAAATATACTGACTAAAAGGTATTGTGAAAAAATGTACAATATTATAATTGTTGGCTCAAGACACATGTTACAAATAATGTAAATTTAGTGGATGTACACCAATGCAAAGATATAGAGTTTGCGGGTTTTGCTGTGTTTTCTGAGCTTATTCTCCACTGCAACTTCCTCTCTACATTCCATTTGTCGGGGATCCTCTTTTGTTCCTTAGGGTTTCCACTGCAGACCAGAGTCATGTGACCTCCATCGCTCCCAAATGACCTCCCCAACCCAGCAACCATGCATCTGTCATGACCCTCGGCTATGGGTAAGATAGGGAGAGGGGTCTGCCACTAGTCCAACTGCAGTTTACCAGCCATCACTGCATATCTTTTGCAGTCTCCTCCGACACCTGGATGGAATCTGAAAGATTCCCTTTGGTGCTGAGCTCACAGAGATTTTAGATCCCACTGCAGAGCTCACATGTGCCAATTGACGTGGTCCATAAGGAAGAAGCAGGAGGCAAAGAAGCCTCAGAGCTGCTTACGTGTGACTTTAACCATTCAGGTCAAAGTCACACGTAAGGGGAAGAAGAATAAGCACAAGTAGTTGAGACCTCTTCCCAAATGACCTCTTACACCAAGTCAATTAGAAGGAAGATCCTTAGCGCAGTTGATTCTGCCAGCTGCCGCCCGATCTCCTATAAGACAAAAACTCTATGAAAGAGCTGCTGTGACTCAAATCTCAATCTTCCTGGAAGGAATTAGCCTACTTTCCAACTTTCACATTGGCTGCTGTCCTAGAAAAGAAACAGAATACACACTCATCTCCACAACTGACAGGAATGGAGTTGCCACACACTGCTTCTAGACATTGTCACCTTTGAAACAGTCCATGGCGGCAACCTACTTAAAAAGCTAGAATATCATGGTTTACAAGGAATATCCTAGACTAAATCTCATCTTTCCTCTCGGATATATAAGGCAGCATCTTGCTCCCACCATACTCAACTCCATTCCACACTAATTCTGAAGAGGTCTATCATTTTTCCACTCCTCCTCAAGACTTCCCTCAGCACATTGCCATGCCTCACGTCTTTCAATCTAATTTGATACAACTACAAAGACAGCACCCAGAATATCCTGATGTGGACCAGGTATATCCTGATGTGGACCTAGAGTGCTCCAGCATATGCCACTGCAGCTAAGCTATGGACAAATGGAAGCTTATCAACAACCTGAGGTGCAACTCATCCAAAACCAAGATTCTCACAGGTGAAAAATACCTTTCAGACTGCAAAGAATGCAGGACCGAAGCAAAACCCAACTATACCTGAGTGACCACATTACTCCAGCTCTTAAAATACTTCAGACGCCACCCTTAACCAGACGCTCCTCCTTCAAAGCAATTTTTATTTTGCCCCTGGGGGATACTAAGGAAGCTCTGGCGATACACACACAGTAAACCCAACTGACTGTTAGACTTTCTTCTTCGCTTAGGCAGCAAGATACTGGAATTAAATTCTGGCAAAGATAATATTCAAACCAGACCATATAGAATTCAGGACAGCAATAAAGATCTGGCTGATTTCATAACAGGTATCACCCATACTGAGCTGCAGTGCCACACCCTAAAGAACCCACAAATTAGAGAATGTCACCCACATATAGACAGTAGGCATCAGAATATGAAAATGTCAGTCAAAAGATCTTTATTTCGGCCATTAAGACCATAAAAGCACAAATGAAAATACAGCACAGTTCGTTCATTCAATTTTCCTGGTAAAACTGTCATTGCTCTACATACAAATAGCTCGAAAAAGTGCATGTGCATTACAGTATTATTTCATGAAATTCCGTTAAAAATCGAAGTTCAGGAGAAATAAATAGGTACAAAATACGGACTTGCACAATTAAAACTTTACAAAGTATCAGCTTAAAAAAACACCAAGCCCAAGAATGAAATAAAAGAACCTAATCAGGCGGGACCCAACTTTAGGATAGCTCGACTTACGCACCACATATGAAAATGAATATCTCACTCCTCTTGGCTCCACTTCAACTGTAAGCATATCTCCAATATTGTTGCAGCACAATAAGTGCCCCTCTATAGTCATCATGCGGCACATCAAAATGCCTCCCACTTGGGCACAATACAAACCTACACTGTAGCAACGAAACATAAAGAAGGTAATTAAAAGTGTAATGGTCTATTTCTCTCTCTCAGGACATGTCCCCTTGGCTGACACCAATACTCTTTCCTTTTTGCATGCAAAAATTCCCTCGTAAACAAATAGGAAAAAAGATTTTGACTTTGCACTACATAAGTCTACATAGTCACTGAACGTTATTTAATAAAGTTGTAATCAGGTGTTTAGGGCGCAATGGGATAGACTGTTTTATTTATAAAATATATATCTTAAATATTCTGAAGGGCATAAGTTAAGGTCCTTTTTGAATAAAACATAACATAACTCTTCACTAATTTGGAATGACCACCATTACTCCATAACACATAACAAAAGTACACTCAGATAAAATTTCGGGTACATTGGCATAATCTTGTGAACTTTTGGTAATTTTGCATTACTCTAGCTATGTAAAATTACCAAATATACACTATTACTCCACGTCCTGTGATTAAGTACCATTCGCGACAAACATTTAGCATGAGCGCATGAGTACAACGTGAATAATCAGAATGCACGCAGCTGTTTGTGGTGCTTCTGTTTAGGTCTCGGGACCATCCGGTCGGCAGACCGGAAGTCCGGAGATTTAATGTTATTGAGAAGAGGGGCTTGCACCCGCCCCTCTTCTATCCTGTTCTCCATTGGCTGGCCTCTTAAATGCTGGCCAGCCACTGGAGAAGAGGTCCAGTCACTCCGTTGAAGCCCCGTCTTTTTCGGATCGGGGGGCGTGTTTTTTGCGAGAAGTCTCAGGGAGGAGACAACAGCAAAACACGCCCCCGATCCGAAAAGGACGCTGCCTTTCTCCGGTGGTGTGCTTTTGCTGTCCTGTTTGGCACTGACTGGCACTGGTGAATTCAATCAGGACGGGAGGCTCAGAAGACGCTTCTCAAGCTTGCCAGCGAAACAAACAGCAGCCAATAAAACTTTGAAAACTGCATTCACTCGTGAATTAACTCCCCATGTACATTACGGATTACTTTAAGAAATGGCATGTCAGCACTTCCGGGTCACGTGACAACCAATCCAATGGCTGCATATGTTTTTGGTAAATTGTCTAGGACTCGTAGCGTGTAAAATACCGTGGTGCTCGAGGGTCCTGTTTGCGGCTCCGGATGCAGCTGGGGAGATGCTCTTGTTTCCCAGTACAGATCCTGTCTCTGCAGCTCTCTCTCTCTCTCTCTGCCTGTCTCTTCCCCTCGGTGTGTTAAACGCTTTGCTTGCACAGCCATCCTGCACTGCCCTCGGTCCGCCGACCCCTCCCACACAGGACTCACCCCCACTGGATGGGCTGGACACCCTGAATTGTTTATTTATCACCAAAGCTAGAAAAGCGAGAGCCTTGTTGAAAGTCCCACTAAAGGTTTATTTCAAGTAAAATCTCTGCACGCGCCTCGGATGGCTGAACATGCATCTAACTTTGACTCGATAAATGGCCGAGGCAGAATGCAACCTACTGTGCTATTTTTGGGGGCGTTTCTAGGAAAATCTGTAGCTACAGCACCTCATACCACCTTAAAAAGATTATGGATAGAAAGTCTTAGACACAACTTGCTTTTTTCTGATCAAGGGAGTGTAACCCATAAAATTAGGCCCAGGTGAAAAATCTGTTACGCTGGCGTAATTTTTCAAAATTTGCATCACTCTTTTTACATAAAATTCCCGAAATGACATAATGCCATGTGGAAAAACTTTAGCACAGGCGCTCAGGAACTATTAAAATGACCAGAACGTAAGTAGCTGTTTTTTGGGGCGCTTTGTGTTTTTTTTGGGGCGTGAGGATGCATTTTGAGCTAAGAGATGGCGCTAAATGCCAGACTTTTTACGGAATTTTGCAAAAGCAAATTACAGGAATTTTGCACATCCCTACTTAAATTGTGGTTGGCCTGACTAGCCCAGTACTGTCTTCAAATAGTGCATTGTGTGGAATGCATTGTTATGGGAGAGAATGTGACACACAAGGCAGAAAGCAGGAAGGCACTCATTTTGGTAGACATACAGATATAAACAAATCAGTACAAACGGGAACTGTGGGGGTTGTTAAAAATCATTTACTTTCTAATAATTGACAGAAGTGTAACAAAATAAACACTTATTTAGAAAAATTGTAATGTAGTAGACATCCACAGCACTTTGAGGCTGGTCTGATGGTAAATGTGCGCGCGGTATATCCCCACTGTATCGCATGCATTATATCACATGACAATGATATTGCATGCACTCCATCTACCTAACCCTTACTTTGCAGTGTCATAGTGTCAGGCCACTTCTAGGCAATTAGATCTCTTAATTTACTACAGTTTAAGCATGGACAAGGCCCATTGGGTGGCAGAGCGCTGTACATAGCAGCAGTGTCGTACAAATACTCTAGCCAATTAAATTATTTAAAAACAGGGACGCTGACAATGTCTTTGCATCCAATTTGGACTCTAATGTAGTCTCTTGTGTATGTGTGTTTCCAGATTGTGAAATAAACCCTGATGGGCAGGACTTATTTTAACATGCCATATACACGCTTTTAATTTTTTTGTATTTTTTTTACTTCTCCGGTCTGGATTGACAAGGCCATTTGCACCTGTAAAATCAACCTACGTTAGCAAATAGCTTGACTTACGAGTTCAAACTCACTCACAAATCGTTTTTTTAACCACATTTTATTGATTGTTAATAAAACAAGCATTTACAATGCAACGGTCTCGGCATTGTTAAAGTTAGAGCTATTGGCATTGCTCATGACAATGCCGTTTCTTTAAATGTTTTAAAAACAAAAACATAAACAAAAATAATGTCATGAGCAATGCCAATAGCTCTAACTTTACCAATGCCGAGACCATTGCATTGTAAATGCTTGTTTACTCTGTTTCCGAGCGAAAAGCAGCGTCACATCCAAAACGGGAGCAAGAACGCATTTCGCACTAATGCATTACTTAGGAAGAGTTAACGGAACGGGACTTTAACTTAACTGGTGTGTTTCAGAACGTATCATGTAGGTGTTATAGTGTGTTGTAACCTTAACTTTTCTTGAAATCTACCTTTTCCTTTAATACATGTATTTTTGGTCTACGTAGATCTTGATTCAATAGAGAGTACAGTATTGCAGCACTGACCATATTCTTCAATGATACCCATTGTATCGGTTGCAGAAGGATGAAAGGCTGAGAAGCATACTGTAGGAATTTGAAACCATTCCCTACGGGTTTCCTGTGCAACATGCCTTGAAAAAGAAAACAATGGCCGCGTCATAATGCTTTTCACCTTTACTTTACACCATGTTGCACAGCAGCCCACGCCTCTGTGCAACATGTGTAAAAAACATTGACAAAGCCAACAGATCTTGCATTAGCTAAACATATCAGCTTTGCGCTGCGTAATATTCTTGTATAATTCGTACTGTGAACTGAGTTTGTCTGAACTGAAATGTTTGTGTAAGTTCAAGCTGTGGGCCTTGTAACAGGCCATGATTGAGACCTCTGGAGTTGAGGCTGAAGGCAGTGCCTATCAGTGAGTCATAAAGGTGTTCACAACACATAATCCAATCCTTTGCCTCTCTGCAGATCTGACAGAGCAATGGTCACATGAGCACCTTGTTATGCTTGGCTCTGATAGAAAGCCACTAGAGTGAATAACTGGATTTAAATCCAGTAACTCACTGCTATGATGTAGCACCAGTGGTTAAAAAAAGTTGTTACTCACTGTTGGTATGCCATAAAGGAACGCCAGGCTGCTTTGGCTGGGCTCTCTAAGAGCCTGTCACAGCAGCACTGGAAACCAGGGAGCAAAGCTCCTTGAAGGGGAAGCACAGAGTTCTGGGGGTGGGTGGCAGGAGGCCAGGATTTATTTTATTTTCTTTTTTATTTGGACCAAGAGGAGAGGCCATACAATGTATGGTTCCCCAGTACTCTTCTGAGTAGTAGTTGAAAACAGGGGCAGATGATTTTGGGGGCATACATAACATAAAATTGTAGATCGGTAAAAAGTGAATTACGGGGATGTTTTTTACATCTGCATTTTGAGTGACATTATAGACAACTTGAGCTTCACTCTCGTTGTCTGTTACCAATCTATAATTCTATATGTTATGTATGGCTTCCAGAGGAAGCCTTTATCATTTACACTGGATTATATAAATCTGGTAACTCACTGCTCTCACATAGCAATAGTTAATAACAGTACTTGTTTTATTTCATAATTGGATCAAGGAACAGATGGCATGTTATGTATGGCTCCGCCATTGTTCTTCTGCCCCTATGTAGTAATTCAAAGCAGGGGCAGATGATATATAATTTAAAATTATAGATTGGCAAAAAGTAAATAGCAGGTATCATAGACAACTTGAGCTTCGCTCTTGATTTCTATTTGATGTCACTCATAACCCCTATGTGAAAACACCTCAGTTTTTCACTGTTACTCATCTATAAATCTATATGTAATTGTGATTCTATGCTAAAGTGCGTGAAGAAGGTACACAGCTGTCAAAATATATAAAGGGCGAAGGTAAAAAGAAAACGCAGTGCTTGCAGATGAATGGATTTGTGTGTTTGGAAGTACATGCTGGAAAGAATGAAAATACGGTGTGAAGGTGAAAGAAAGGATTGGTTTGAGAAAGATGTGGGGAGAAAAATGGGTGTATGTGTCTCACAGAAAGACTGCAGAAAAAAGTGGTGTGAAGGGAAGAACAAGAGTGACTGGAACACTCTGAAGACTACTACTCATTTCACAGACGTCTAAATCACAGTCTGAGAACTGAACCATTTTCAATTGTAGTTATTCACAAAAAATCTTTGTTGGTCCTCATTTAGCTGATACTGCTGACAAGCACTGGCAAAGCCAATAGGTAAGGATTGTTTTAGATTCAAGCCCATTACTGGATGATATATCTGGTTGCAATAACAGGAAGCTCAAAGATAGGCACCAAAATACTGGTCAGGTAGTACGCTATGGAAAGCACAAGATTTTAGTTTGCAGGTTTGAAGCCACTCCCCTTACTATACCTCTTGCAACAAATTCCTAGTTACACTACTATGGCTGCGCCCCTTTTAGAAACCGCCCGCTTTTTTCAACTCATTAAAAGCCCTAAAGAACACAGTGACTAAGTTATGTGTATTTGTAAAGTACACTATCAGCTGCAAGGGTATCTTGGTGCTGAGCAGGTGTGTGTACCTAGCTTTGCATATGGTAGGTTGCTAAATTTAAAAGCCAGGTCTTTGGTTTCTTGTGGAATTCAAGACAAGAAGAGGAACGTCTGATGTGAAGTGGGAGGCCTGTCCACGCTTTAGAAGCGATGTAAGAGAATGCCCCTCCCACTGAACCGATTCTGTGTACACGTTTGACCCCTTATCGGTGGTTCCAATGGGGTGAGTGAAGACCATTCCATCTCTCCCACAAGAATGTGTCCTCCCCTGTCCGTCTGTACCCTCAGAGACCTTGTTCTCATTCCATGAGCTGTTTCTTAGTCTCAGTCTAAAATGAAACTTACAGCTCTAGCGAACAATATTGTGTTGTTTAGGTTCTGTCAGCTTGCACACTCACCATTTGCAGTACAACACTCACCAAGCTATGTTAATGTCTTGGTGGTTTGTAGAAATTGAGAGTATAACACTGCATATGTGCCCACATTTCTACTTAAAAATAATGTAATTACAATTGCTGCCAAATTGGCAGAATGTTTAAGATGTCGCTCTCTATGAACAAAGCCCTATCTGATCTTAAGAAAGTTGTTGTACGACCATAGATGAAGAATTGCATGGTGACCTGATAAATATAACAAACTATAAGTCCATTTCAGCTCAGATTTATGCTGCTAAACTGCTTGAAAAGTTAGTCATGGCACAGCTGAAACCATCTGATGGAGATAGTCAAATTCTGGGTGCCTCGCTGGCAGGATTCCACCCTCGACCGTACACCAAAAGTAGCAAGCACCATTGTCATGTGGCTGATCATACTTGATCAACTGATGGCCTTCACTGCTAACGGCCAGTCTATTGTGGGCCAAAGGTTTACTAAACTGGGCGTAGCTGATACAGTCCATAAAATAGATCCAGGTATTCTTGGGAGAAAAAGAGCAAATTAATTCCCTGTTTCCTTTTTTCAGTCTCCCTATCATAAACTCACTAATGGCGTCCTCCAGTCTCGTCCCTGTCTTCCTATTCTGTCAACATACACATTCAATTCTTAGACGGCCCCATATTACCATTTGATCAAAAATGTGACTATTATGCAGATAACCCCCTTGCACGCGAACCTCCAGAGGTGTTGTTTATTGTTTGGGCACATTTCTGATTAGTGGCTGTTGGTGAGCCCTCTCTAATCCCAGTGAATTTTATAGATAAGTGCAATTGAGATATTGTGGATCAAGGATCCGAAATCCCAGTCTGTTTTTGTTGCCCCAGTAACCAGAGCCTCATGCCTGCAGGAATACTTCGAATACAAATAATAGGCCACTGAAGGTTTTTGAAAAATGGATAGACCTAACTCTGGCCAACTTTTGATCTGTGATGACTTTTCGAAATTCCAATGGCCACTTAACCATGAAACAACTAGTATCTACACTGGGTGTCAGATTTGTTTGTGGGATTTGAGGTGTTTTCAGTCATCAGAAAAAAACTAGCTACGATTGTCTGAGAACCACAGAAACAGAGTGACATAGAAGTTCCCCTTTGAAGTCATGGTGCTAAGACAATTGATCTCTTTTTCTAAAAGTGCCCTGTAGGGATTTAGCAGACTGTCTCTTGACCGTGAGTGAAACGCTGTGCTTTCAAGCCTATTTCAGTGCATCAAAGTCCAGTGTCCCCAGGGCCCTGCAAAGAGAACATGGCTTACGATCAACACTTCCTTATAATAATGTGAATCATAAATGTGAATTTTATAGCGCTGAAAGATCGTAGAGGGGGGACAGCTATGATAACGTCTGTGTTTGAATCTCAAACCTAGTAGTTGCTACTAGGACCTTCTGGTCCATTTTGTAGATCACCTTTTTTAAACCTCTACAAATCTATAGTGGAAATAACGTCACATGTTTATGCAGTTCAAGCTGGACAATGACCTTGATTGAGAGTGATTTGATTGTATTGTGTGGATTCTAAGCTTCACACCAATAATAACCCCATAGAATAATTAATTATTTGACAGCACAGCACCTTTACCCCCAGGTGAATCAATATTCAAATAGGAATTTTGGTACTTTTAGTCAACTATAGTAACGGGAATCCTGAGACACCGGTGTTAAAAGAAAGACTGTCACTTCAGCACTGTCTTATATTGGTTGCTTCCAAATACGGAGCAAACATTTAACAAGATATTGTGCTGCAGACTCTTATTCTGCATCTAATTGCCTGTGCTTACATACAGCCCCTTGTGCAGTCAGGGTTCGCATCTTCTAGAGTAACGAACGTTCTCAATACATTCACACACGACCCCTCATATGAATTAATATCACAAGTTATGCTTATTTTGGCCTCAAAAAGGGGGACTTTTATTTCCGATTTCTGTTTTTGGTGGTGTCTGTTTTCCAATACCAGTGCAACCTAAATACTCATACGTCATTTCATTTTGACTGCTACGCACTCACTTATTCCCAATATTATATATATATATATATTTCCCCAGTACACTGAATTGCTTTATATATCCTTCGCTATTTTACCCCTTGATCCTCCGTGCATGCCACGGTGTGCTTTCCGTATTTTTACAGCTGTCATCGTCCCATACTCGCATGAACATGTTTCCCACTATTGCTTTTAGCATCATATAAATTGCATGCATGTTTGTAAAGATCTTTCTGCACTGCATCTGTTTATATACACTGTAACCTATATTTTCTGTACACAGCTCCGACATGTATTCACAAAAATATATTCACACAATCCTCCCTTGCAGAGCCGCACTGCCAGGGTTTACATAGGCAGGTTCTCTTAGGTGTTGAGTACCATATTCTGCACATTTTAGCCTCACATGCTTATTCATCTCAAGCCCAAAACAGGCAACAACTGTTCACACTTAAGATTCCTTTAGAACCCACTCATTCACTTCTCAGCTACGCTCACACAAAGAGAGCCCTTTACTTCTGACCCACACTCGAAACACTTAAGTATGCTTTGCTCAGATTTCTTTCAACTTGAGCCGCTTTGAGAAAGGGTATGCTTAAAGTGGGGGACAAATGTTTCGAATCCTATTTAAAACTGCCTTTACACCGCAATGCATTTAAATGAGGAAATGGAGCGGGTTACTCTGTGCTTTACGTGTCTAACAATTTCAGAGCTACTCACCGCACATCTAACAACTGGATCCAGAGGCCTGGGAGGACCAGCCAACTCCAGTTACTGTTGTTTCTTTCTACTAGCCCAGGCTCTCATTTATGGGGATTCGTCGTAGGGAAGCTCAGCAAGTCACCTTGCTGTGCTGCCCTCCGTCAAAGTGAAAGGGCAGGAATGCACCATATTTATCCAATAGGGTGCATTCCTGTCCTTTTCCGCTGTGCTGGCATGGTTTCGGCAGTCCAGCACTAACGCAGGTACCTTTGCACCATGGCACCCTTGCTCCATGGTGCAGGGGTGCCTTTGCTGTCAGCAGGATTGTTTAAGTGCAGGAAGAGTCACCTTCCTGCACAGGAACAATCCATTTAGGCATGTTCCTCTTTCTATGTGGGCTGCAGAATACAGCACATATAGAAAGTGGAATAAATGAGGAGAAATGCCTCACATCGGGAGGTGTAAGGTTTTGGCGCATCCCCAGATTTACATGGTACTGTAAATCGGGGAAAGCATCAACATTAATGGGTGTTGCATGGGAACACCCAGCGCAACGCCCATGGAATGCGTCCCTGCTGCAGAGTAAGGCAACGCAGCGATTTGCGCTGCTTTGCCTTACTCCATCTGTAGGAGGCCATTCAAAGCCATACAAAGTGGCTTTGCGTAGCCTCATAAATACGATGGTTCACTGACAGATTATCGATGTAAAAAAAATAGAAGAAAAAATATCGATAAAAAAATATGGAATGCAAAAAAATCGAATGCCTATACTTAAACAGTTAAGTACAAAAAAATCGAGAGAAAAAATATAAATGTTAAAAATATAGTTGTACAAAATATATATATATATATATATATATAAAAAATAAAATAATAAATATTAAATATATTAAATAATAAAACATGAATTTTTTAAAAATAAAGTGGATTTAATACACAGTTTAACAAATATAATAAATAAACATAATATATATTTTTTTAAACACATACATATTAATCAATATATATATATATATATACATATTTACTTTAAAACAATTAATAAACTATTTATTTTAATTTATTTTAAGATTTTATAATTATATAAAAATATACATATATATATCGCTATAAAAATATACATATGTATATATATATATATATACACACACAAATATATATATACATTTACCCTGGCACAGGAGGTGGATTGCCTGCGCCAGGATCGCAGACAGACTTTAAGACCTCGCGCACAAAACCAGAGACAGCCCAAAGAATTAACCGCAAACGCCGTCAGCGCAGACAATGCTACAAAAACAGATGTCAGCGCCAAGCCACAACACAAGAAATATCAAATGAAATGGAATCGCAAGTAATATGCCCTAACAATGACTCTCTCTCTATAATCAATTTAACTGACATGCATCTCACCAACAAAGAAAAACAAATTCTGTCTCTTGGCCTGTCTTACTGCCCGCCCAATGAATTTAATTATGCACAGACTCGCATCGACCTGTATAAATACACCCGTAAATTAAAATTGAGAACATTTTACTCACTCAATAAAAACAAACAACAGACAGCTCAAGAAGCTAGGCCGAGTGATAGTGTTAGTCCATCTTTGTTCACGGTCAAGGATTATGAGTTATTGAGTGATTTACATGAATTGCATAAGGAAGGGACATTGGACAATACCAGCACAACCATTTGCAGCGAGCCTAGATTGAATATGCCGGGCCTAACAGGATTCAAACCGAAATCGACTTTTAACCCAATAATGTTGCACGATAATATTGACACTTACAATGAATTAGTGACAACTGAGTTGAAGAAATTACATATTTCTACTATACAGGCGCAACGCAATAAACATAAACAAAACAACTGTTATGGCAGCCTCATGAAAAAATTGCAAGGCAACGACAGTTTGATCATCCGCCAATCAGATAAGGGAGGTAATATTGTTCTCTGGCCAAAGAAAATGTATATGAACGAGGCTTTTCAACATCTCAATGACCGCCAATGTTATAGGCGGGCAAATTGGGAAATGGTAAAAATGGCATGGAATGGTTTCAACAGCAAATTACTTTCTTGGAAGAGTGCTGGGTTGCTGAGCAACGATGAGTTCAAATTTCTTAAAGTTAACCATCCAGTTATTCCTGCCTTTTACCTAATCCCAAAAATTCACAAGAACTCTGACAATCCTCCTGGCAGGTCGATAATTTCAGCCAAAAACAGCATGATGGAGAACACTTCCCGGTACATTGATTTCTTCCTACAGGAACATGTTAAAAGGCTACCCTCATATCTGCAAGATACGGGGCATTTCCTTAGGAAGATCAAGACTGTAGCTTGGCAGGAGGATTATTTACTGGTTACCCTCGATGTCACCGCTCTCTATACCAGTATACATCACATGGATGGGAGCAGTGCGATGGAACACTTTTTACGGACTAAACCGATGTACATGTTACAACATAACAAAATGCTGCTTGACATGGTGATGACTTGTCTGAATAATAATTACTTTCTATTTCAGAATCAAATATTCCAACAGTTGAGAGGAGTAGCGATGGGGGCCTGTTTCTCCCCCAGTTACGCATGTTTACACATGGGACTGTGGGAGGAGCAGGTCCTCAGAGTGAAGTTTGGCAATGTCATGAACGACCACATTATAGCGTGGTATCGCTATATTGATGATCTTTTTCTTATTTGGAAGGGACCTGAAACAGCAGCAAGCTCCTTCATCAAAGAATTGAATGTAAACAATCTCAACTTGGAGTTTACATCACATATCAGTGGAATTTCCGTTAACTTTTTGGATGTAGAAGTGTATATTCATAATAGCCAAATACACACTAGACTGCACCGTAAATTAACGGCGGGCAACACTGTGCTGTACGCTTCCAGCCACCATCCTGATCATCTGATACGCAGCATCCCATATGGGGAGATGCTGCGTATCAGACATATTTGCAGCACCGATGAGGACTGTAGTAAAGCCCAACAAGAAAGTAAGTTAAGATTTCTGGATAGAGGGTATCAGACCAATTTGTTGGACAGTGCAATTAAAAGAGCTAATACCATTTCACTTGACAATGCATTGTGTATTAAAAATGGTTCCAATGGTCAATCCACAAAACACAATGACACCTCGGATTCTCCGAGAGTGATCACGACATATAGCCGCCAGCACAATAAACTCCGCATGATCTTGAACAAGCAATTGGGGAGTTATTCAGGGTGACATGGTCATCGGGGAGACCCTCCCCAAGGCCCCTGTGATAACTTTTCGCAGAGCACGCTCAATGAGCGACATGCTTGTCAGTAGTAACCCGGAGATCAGGTCCAACAGTTCTTGGCTGCAATCAACCAAAGGGTTTATCAAATGTGCCTCCTGTAAAGCGTGTAAATTTGGCAAAAACAAAACTACATATAGAACCCCATTTAATGATGTTCCTGTGACCATCTCCATAAAACTGACCGGTAAGATTGATTTTGCCGTCTATGTGCTGGAGTGCACATGTGGCCTGCAATATATTGGGAGTACCAAATTGCAGGTGCACAAGCGTGTACTCCAGCACATGAGAGCTATCAGTAATCAGGATGTTACTTACCCTGTGGCCCGACATTTTAAAGAGACACATAATAGTTGTCTGGATCATCTGTGCTATTACGTGGTGGATGCGGTTCCTCCACTCCGCCGGGGTGGTGACCGCGAATCCTTGCTGAGAAGACTTGAAACCAAATACATAATTGAATTTGATTCCAAAACCCCAAATGGTCTCAATTCAAGCGAGAATTTTTACACTTGGCTTTGACTGTTCTACCACATTAGCTAATCTTTTTTTTAAAAAAATATTTTTATTTGCATTTTCGTTTTTTTCTTTATCACCAAAGAAGAACAACCAAACAGACAGATCAGCACTGGTCAGCACACCCACTTCACTTCTCGGCCACTTCCCCCCCTCCCCCCTCCCCCGAGGAGCCCATTCGATAATTGTTCTGCAGAATGCACCATCATCCTTATTGTTCACATCGGCCCACGCTCTTGGGCTACTCATACTGTCCATGAACTGTGCAGGACTCCCCTCCCAGCCACCCTTCTATAGACCCCCCTCCATGCCATGATATTTCCTCCACCGGGACCACACCCTGCGAAATTTTTTGGGACAGCCCAGCGCCTTGTATGTAACCCTTTCTGCCGCCATGTAGAGGTCTAGACCCCTCCTCCATTCCTCCAATTGGGGTGGCGTGGGCGCTCCCCAGTATTTCGCCACGTCCCTCTTTGCGACCACCAGGGCCAGAACCAGGAAGATCAGCAGGGGGCGAGTGAGGTCTACATCGTTCGTCATGCCCAGTAACACCAGCTTGGGATCCTCCAGTAGTGGAACCTCTAGCACTTTACCTAGTTCCCCTAAAATCCCTCGCCAGTATCTCTTAATCTGTGGGCACATCCAGAGTATGTAAAAGAAGTCCCCCCCTTCCCTTCCACATCTCAGACAAATCGTGTCCCCTATCTTTCCCATTTTGTACAATCTTAATCTATCAAAATAGGTCCGATGCAGGATATTAAATTGTATCAGCCGCAGCCGGGACTTGATCGCCACTTCTCGTGGATGCATAAGAACTGTGTTCCAATCCACATCGTCCATCTCCCCCACTTCCGCCTCCCATGTCCCTCTGAGCGCCCCCAGAGTGTCAGGCATGTTATTCATGAGGGTCCGATACGTTAGGGACACCGCTCTCTCAATCATGTGTTCCTGCAGCAGGCGCCCCTCCAGGGGTGCATATTCCGGGAGTGAGGCCGTCTGCTGCCCTCCCGACCTCCATGCATGCTTCAGCTGAGCATATTTATAATACTGCGTGGGGAGTAAGCCAAATTCCGCCCTGAGGACCGCAAAGGACTTCAGTTCCCCCTTCACTAGCACGTCTCCTAATGTCGACACCCCTATGGTATCCCAGTGTTTGAACCCTCTCAGCTTATTCAGTTCCGGCAGCCACGCGCAGTGCCATAGAGGCGTTTGTCTAGTCAATTTCCGATCCCATCCAATCTCCCGGTTCGCCCTTTGCCATAGCGCCAGGGTGAGTCTAGTCGCCGGCAATAGCCGTCCCGTACCCTTGCCACCATAAAGGTAGTGATTGTATGAGTGTGCGCTCATGGCATACCGCTCTAGAGCATACGTTGGGTGCATGGCGGGGGCGTGGAACCAGTCGTTAATGGAGACCAGGTGTTCCGCCCAATAATAGGCCTCTACATTAGGAAGCGAGATCCCCCCGCTATATTGGTGTCGCTGCAGAGTCCTTAGAACCACCCTGGGTTGCTTGCCTAACCAAAGTAAACTACGGACCTCCGAGTCAATCTCCCGGAAGACCCTTCTGGGACCTGGATAATATTCGTTTTGGAGTGCATACAGGAACCTGGGTAAGGTTATCATCTTAAACATGGCTGCACGCCCCAGTATCGTAAGCGGCAGCCGTCGCCATCGGTGCGCGTCCTCTACAAAGTTTTTAAGAACCCTCCCAACATTCTTACTATAGGAGACGCTCTGGTCAAGCGTTAGGAACACTCCAAGGTATTGAAACCCTTCCTTCGTCTTCTGGAGCCTGTCCGGGACACACGGCCATTGCTCCCTCCCCCCTGGATCGTACAAAACCGACTTGTGCCAGTTAACCCTATAGCCCGAGTGGGCACCATACCGTTCCAACTCCGAGAAAATTATCGGAATCGTCGTGTCCGGGTGAGTAACATAGAGGAGGACATCGTCCGCGTATAGGGACATTTTTTCCTCCACCTCGTCTTGTGGTCCCTTGCGAAACCCCCTAATCCCCGGATGCTGCCGAACCATTGCCGCCAGTACCTCAACTGTCATTGTGAATAGCAGGGGGGACAAGGGGCACCCCTGCCGTGTACCCCTACAGATAGGAAAGTCCCCAGAGGTGACCCCATTTACTCTCACTCGTGCCCTGGGGTCCGTATACAGCAATCGCACCCACTGGCGGAAGACGGGTCCGAAGCCCATGCGCCCCAGGACCCCTTCCAGGAAGGGCCAATGCACCGCATCGAATGCCATCTCTGCGTCCAGGGAGAGAAACCAGTGGGGGTCCTGCCTGCCGCTCACCGCCTGTAGCCAGTTATGCGTTCTCCGCAGATTCAGTCTCGTCGCTCTGCTTGGGAGAAAGCCCGTCTGGTCCAGGTGCACCAAATCCGGGAGCACCTTCCGCAGCCGGAGGGCCAGCACCGTCGCCAGCAGTTTCACTTCAATATTGAGTTAGGATATCGGGCGATATGAGGTGCATTCCTCCGGCTGCTTCCCCTCTTTGAAGATCGGGATGATCGTGGCCAATCGCAGATCCGGGGGGAGGCTTCCCTCCTCTCGCGCCCCCTCAAATAAAGCCAGCAAGTGGCGAGCTAAGAGATCTGCCGTTTAAAAAAAAAATTCTGCCAGGAACCCGTTCGGGCCCGGGGCTTTCCCCACCCGCAGCTTGGTCAGTGCCTTTTTGACCTCATCCAGCGTGAGGGGAGCCTCCAATTCTTTGCGGTCCCCGTCCGCGAGCACTGGCAAGTCCAGATCCGCCATGTACTGCAGCGCATCATCCTGCGTGCCCAGGTCCCGTGCCGCATATCTGGGCATCAGAGCTCACCAGAGTCCCCTGCGCATCTCTCACCTGCTTTATCCACCGCGCGTCCCTCTCCTTTCTACTTAGCCACGCTAAGAGCTTACCGGACTTATCTCCGACGTCGTATAGACGATGGAGCGTTGCCATCGCCTGTTTTTTGGCTTCTCCCGTGGCAAGATCTCTATACTGCCGATGGACGGCGAGCAACCGGCGGAGTGTCTCCCGCGCCTTTCCAACGAGATATTCCCGCTCCAGCTGAAGTATGTGACGTTCCATTGTCTGCATTGCTCTCTGCCTTTCCCTATTCTCCTCTGCAATCCTATCCTGAACCCTACCCCTCATGACCGCCTTCATGGATTCCCAGAAGGTCACCGGCGACGACACCGAGCCCTCATTGTCGGCTAAGCAGACTTTGATATCCGCTCGTATGCCCCCCAGTACCTTCGAGTTCTGCAGGTCCCAGGCCGACACCCGCCAGTGTCCCTGACCCCGCAGCCGGTGTCCCAGTGTCACCAGAAGGGGGGAGTGTTCTGATAGGCCCCTTGCGTTGTACTCGGCTATAGCCCCCCTAGTCAGCATGTGTCGAGCCATGAAGATATAATCCAGTCTGGAATACACCCTGTGGGCACCAGAGAAAAATGAATAGTCTCGCCGTTCCGGGTGTAACCATCGCCATATATCAGTCAAACCTATAGCCTCTATCATGGTGGCGAGGGCAGTCGGAGGTAGGTCTCTCCCCCTGTCTCCCGACCTATCAAGCGCCTGGGTCATCACATCATTAAAGTCGCCCCCAAGCACCTGCACCGTATCTGACATATCAAGCAGTATGTCCGCCACTCCTTTCAACGTGGCCGCCTGAAGTTTAGGTGGTGCATAAGCAGACACTATTGTGTATTCTTTCCGTTTCCACACTCCCCGTACCCCCACGTAAGTCCCTAGTGAGTCCGTCCACGTCCGTGTCACCCTAAACGGATGCGTTTTCCGTACCAGGATTGACACCCCTCTCGAGCCTTGGGTAAATCCTGCATGCGCTAGGACCTTGTAGGGCCCTCGGGCTAGGAATCCACAGTTGCTCCCCATAAGGTGTGTTTCTTGCAACAACGCAAAGTCCGGGCTTAGCTTCTTAATGTATGCATTTACCAGGCCTCGTTTGATTTTACTGCCCAGCCCATTTACATTCCACGTTAGGATTGAGAACCCTTCTCTGTCTACTCCCTGCGGTCCCTGGGCGTCAGGCATTGCGGCGCCATCGGTGGTGATTGGTGTGGTGGCTCCCCGGTGGCGGCCAAGCCCCGTGTCGTGTCGTGTGTGCCTTCATTGACCTGTCTCTGTACCCCGCCCACCCAACCCGCCCCAACTGTCCCTTCCCCTCCCCCATCCCCCAACACCCCAAAACTGTGAACCCCCAACACTCCCCTGGCCCCCCCCTCCCCACCTCCCCCCGTCAGTCCCAACTTCCAAGGAACCAGGACTGCTGGCGGAGTAGGCCTGTCGCCCTCCCTAGCAATCCCCCCCGTCGTCAACCTATCTCGTGCCCTCTATATGGTCAGCACTAAAACTGTCCCAGCCCACCCGGGCCGAGAAACCAAGTACATTGACGACAAAGTAGGAAACAAACAAAGAATAAAAGGGGGGTGCAGCAACTTGTGTGCTCCATCAGGTGTAAGCTGCACTCTTCACTGTTCAGTCCATCCGCACTCAGGAGTGGGAATCCTGGGTATCTGGTCTCAGTTCTTCCGTGAGGTCCGGTGCGTCCCGCTCTAGGTCACGGATCGCTGCTTCTAGCGGGTGCATGGAATTCTGCTCCGTCCCAACCCCCCCAGATGCGCTGCCGTCCCCCTCATCATTCTCCTCAGAACTTCCGTTGCCCGCCAGACAGCTGAATCGAGATCCTGGCACCCTAGTCCCTCCGGGGTGACACGGAGTCCTGCTTTCGGCGTCTCGGCGAGCCGCCATCCGAGTATGGTGTCTTATGCAGCCGCTTCCCAGTTCTCCGCCGTGTCTGGCCCTGTGTCCGCATCGGCGCCGCTTCCTTGGGCCTCGCACCACTTCCCGACGGTCGTTCTCGGCCCTCGCTCCGGTCAGTTCTTCGGCTACTAAAAGCGGGTCGTTCCTCCAGCCATTGCCAGGCCTCCTCCGGCTGGGTGAAACACTGAGTTCCGCCATCATGTATCACCTTAAGCTTCGCCGGGAAGAGCAGCATGTAGGTAATGCGTAGATCTCTCAATTTCGCTTTGACCGCATCGAAGGCTCGCCTCTGCTTTTGCACCTCTTGGCTGTAGTCCGGAAAGATCATAATGTTCGTATTTTCCAGTCTTATCTCCCCCATATTCCGAGCCTCTCGCAGTATCAGATCTCTGTCCGCATAATTGAGGAATCTGGCGATGACGGGGCGATGGCGCGCGCCCACCGGCGGCTTCACCAGGAGCGCCCTATGGGCCCGCTCAATCACAAAACAGTTCGAAAACGGGGCCCGCGGAAAAGTGCTTTTCAGCCAATTATGGAGGTACTGCGCCATGTCCGTCCCTTCGATACCTTCTCTAAAACCTACGAATCGCAGGTTGTTGCGTCGTGCCCTGTTTTCCGCATCATCCACCTTCCAGAGCAGTTGTCTGTGTGAGGCCTGTAGTTCCGCCACATCCTTCCGGAGATGGGTGATAGTATCCTCCGCTTCGCTGATTCGGGTTTCCGCGTCTGCACCCTCTCCGACAGGTTATGAAAGTCCTGTCTCAGCAGTGTCACTTCAGAGCCCACCTCTCCGATCTTGACCTCCAGCGCCGCCCTCGACTCGTGAATGTCCGTACTTGAGGTCTGTATGGCTTCCAGCAGCATCTCCGTGTCGGAGCGTGCGACGGGGGGGCGGGGGGGCGCCCCGGTCTGCGTACAGGTGCGGGCATAGTCCTCCATGGTCCCTTGCCGGGTGGCTTTCTCCAGCGGGGCCTTTTTCCCCATCGCCAGCCGCGGTGCAGGGTCACCAGCTCCCGCCTGGAGCGTCAGGCCGTTCTCCACCCCCTGCTCCCGGAGGGGTTTGCCAGCTGTCTCCACTCCCCAGAGAACCCCGCCGCAGCATCACCGCAGCACTGGCCCCCACGTCGCGGGCGCTGCTGTCTTCCGCGCGCTTGGCAACTCTGCTGCGCCGAGGCCGAGGACTCCTCCCTGCTCCAATACCACGGACCCCGCTGCCACGGGCGGAGCCCCCCCCCGGCAGAGCTAGCCGGCCCCGTGGGGGGATATGGAATGTGGGGCCCCCCTAGCTGCAGTTGAATCCTCGAGGCAGGCGCTACTCAGCCTCACTTGCTCCCATGCTCCAGTATCCGATCGGGGCGAAGGGCCCGGGCCCCCGAGACAGCCGCCACTGGGGCCGAGATATCGCCGGGGCCCACCGGTCAGACTCCACTAGCTCTCGGGTCCGCCGCTGCCAGCCGTCCCTGACGCCGCCGTGGCCGTGCGTCTACCGCTGTGTACACCCCCGGGCAGCCTCCCCGATCAGCGGGCTTTCCATCGGCGTTGCGCTATACTCCAGCCGGGCCTCCCTGTAATGAACGCCGGTCCGGACCTCGTCCTTCCGGCGCGCGCACCCGCGCTGCGGGCAGGCGACAGGCGTCCCAGTCTCGCAGTCCAGCCTGCCTCTGCTTACCGGGGATATGCTGGAATCGTATCGGCCTCGGCTCGCCCCAAGGTGCGTCGCGGTGTCCCCGGAGGCTCTACTTCTCACTCCGTCTCGCCGCCGCGCCGCCTCCCAGCTCACGGAGAGCGGCCGCCATCTTGCCGTCCCGCGGCCTCGCTCGCTTCTCGGGCAGCGCCTCGCGGTCTCCTGGGTGCGGCACACTTCCCGCTTCTGTCCCCAGACTCTCCAAGAGCCCCGGACCTGGTGGCATGGCAGTCCCGTCTTCTCCAGACCGCCGGACCTACATGAAACGCCGGATTCAGAGCAGCTCAGGCAGAGCTAGCGCGGAGCACGTCTCACTCGGCCATGTTGCTGGCCACGCCCCCCACATTAGCTAATCTTTTAGTCACCAGCTTTTCAATGGACAAGATTGTACTATAAATCTAATCCCACTCATCTGTCCTTGACGTACTGAACCTCTTTGGTTGGGGAATAGTTCAAGCTAGGGGGCGGACAGTTTTTGATATTTTATCACACACAATGAAATATTTTTCAGTAACAAAACTTTTTTGTAATACCAGTAAATTGGTAAGGTCTGTCTTTTACATTTTCACTTTTTCTTCTTCATTTTGTTACTTTTATTTTGTAATTACACTTGATAAAACGTGTTTTAAGAGGGCATTTTAGTAGGAAATACTTGAGTAGCGGAGGCTTGTGTCACTTGACAATATAAAATTCTCCTCTCTGAGATGTAATGCAACAACCCTTCAATGGATTTGCACTTATACATCTAGGGTCTACATTGGCACAAGGAGGACAGAGCAAGGGCGATTAAGAGGTCCTACGCATTGTTTTTTCAAAGGCAAATACCCCCCTCTTTTAGAGGGAATAGCAGATCATTATTGCACTAACATGATTGTGCCTGTTGGCGTATAGCTTGTAATTGTTGATCTCACACAATCCATGCCAATCCAGTACACCTTGTTCTCGACGATTAGGTCAAGTAGGTTTTTAATATTTTAATAATACGACAATGTCCCTTTAATGTCATATGGTACATATAACATCAATGTTCTAGTCCCAGGGGGGGGCTTGATTTATAAACAATGTAACCCTAGACTTCTGTCTATGCCAAAAATGTGCACTTTTGCGAGATTTGCACATAAAATATGTTTACATTCTTTATATTAACCATTGCTAATAAGGAGTCGCTGAATATTGGCTTAAATTGTCCATATGGAATTTTCGAACATACTTGAGTACCCACTGGGGGTCCTAACCAATTGTACTGTATTGTTTAAGCTGCTATATTTGCCTTAATTTGCACGTTTGCGTAATTTACACATAATACAATATTATGTTGTAGACATCGACCGCCTTCAACAATGAGTGGTTAATACGTTACCTTTTGTCAAAACCTTATGCCATATTAATTATAGTACGGTTTATTTAAGTCACCGCCTGGGACCTTTGAGAGCAGCAAACCAGATGGAAAATGTGTTAAATTGCACGACATGCCGCGCTGCTATGTGAATATTTTTTCCATGTCTATTGGCCCCTCTATCACGTGATAATCACTATGTTTGTTTCACTTTCAAATCCAATGGCTTTTCGCTATAGCGTCATGTGATCAAGGCCTTCCTGAGGCCGAAACGCGTCATGGCGGTGTGTGGGATTCCTATGGAATAAAGAATACTTTGCACAACAGTCTGGGTCCGTCTTCGTCCTTCCTGACAACTGGATGCATGAGGCGGAGTTCTTTGGATATATATATATATATATATATATATATATATATATATCCAACTAGAAAGTGATTCTGGGTGAACGCGTCACGGTGGTTTTATGATGTGAATAAACCCCCTTTTGTTGTTATTCTCCTGTGGAATCCTGGTGTTTCTTTGGTCCGAGTGCGCGAGTGGAACTCCGTTCTAGTTGGACATTGATTACCGGTCTTCTCCGCCGGCATCGTGCCACCTCTCGTAGGGCTATGAACTTCAGAAGGAGTACCTTGGATTACATATATATATATATATAGCGCTTCACTACGTAACAAGGGGTGGTGGGTCACAAACCTATTGGATAGTGATGAGTACTGTTTCTTGATAACGGGGTACCTTGTTTTTTTTTTTTTTTTTTGAAACCGTTTATTGCAATCTCAAGAATATACAAGTATGGGCCTACAACCTTCCGGCCGGCCGCTAGAATGGCAGGAGCATATGACATACGTTCACAAAACACTTGGCGTTGCAGAGAAGCAAAATCAGGAGGTATCAACGTCGTGGGCCACATCACTCTGACCCCACAATACGGTTTCATTTTATACAAACAACACGAAAAAAACACACCCGCAAGGCAACCCGCAATCGAAAGTAACAGCACGTGCTCCCCGTGTGGTAAATAATTTAATTACCGGGACTTAATTTGATACAGAAACATAATAAATATAGCTCAGTAAATAAGAGGCAGAATCCGTGGTATTAGAGGTTCGGAATGGGCTTTATTCCAATGGACGATTCGAATCGTTGACTCCAGGTTCCATCACCACGGAGGTTCAGGAAGTGAAGTACATACTTTATTGATAAGTAAGTACTTTTATACAATAGGCATTACATTGAAGCAAATGCAAGAGGCGTAACAATTGATAGTGTAGATAAAACATACATGCGTAGCAAAAGTGGGCGTAACTGGGTGTGACTAAAGAACGTCATCAGGTGTGATGTCATAATAGGGTAGTTCCATGAAGGAATTTCGCAATGTCAGCAGAAATACTTGGCAGAAATGTGCGCAGCAGCATGACGTATGATTGACGTGCGACTAGGGGGTGAAGGGGACTTGACATTTAACTCTACATGTGGCGACAGATGTCTGGTGGGTCAAGTCAACCTTATCCCAAATCATATCTAACATCCTATGTTTAAAGAACTATGTTATCCAAAAGAGAGGTCTCTTAGAGTAGAATCTTATTCTATACTGACTATACTGACTGTTAGTGCGTGTACAAGCGTCTAAGTGTCTACACTAGATGCGAGGGCAGAAGTCTTCCATAATAATAAGGCTATGAATTACTTGCATAAAGACAGAGAAGCCGGGCCTTTGCTCGGTAGCTGGAAGACTGTTTACTTAAACTACTAGACAGGAATGCATTGGGCAGGGAGCGGAGCAGATAATTTCGAAGGTGAAATACAGTTTTTGGCAGGCAGCAAGCTGACGTCAGGCACCGTGAGCCGCGCAGAGAATGAGGACAAAGTTCATGGATACAGATGCAGGCTCAGACTGGAGCTCTCAGAGGCAGAAGGCAGGGAAAGCTTGATGGCAGAATCAGGGCCTACTCGCCTGAACTGTAAAATGGCATAAGTGAACCATATAAAGCCGGTGGCCTTTCGTACTTAGGGATGGAATATCCGGCCCATTCATGGCGGATCTGAAAGAGGACATGTTAACGGTGGACGCACATGTATTTGCGTCTTCATAACTGGAACTGGAGGGAACATACATGTACTTGTGATTTATACATGGAACCGTTGGGGTCCAAGATAGGGGACATAACTGATCAGAAAAATCCATATTTCCACATTCCCTCCTTGTCCCCTACTTGCCCGTCAAGAGATATCAATCTTCATCAATCCATTGATCTGTTCATATAGCATCATTTGTTCTTCTTTTTTCTTCTGGGACGAACGAAATCTTGGTGGTGGAATACACGATGTGGCACACAGACCACAGATCGCTGGTCCACATTGTAGACATAGACAGCAACTGAATAGTATGAGAAAGCCAATACCTAGGAAGGATAGGACCTTCCATCCAAAGGTAGATAATACACTCCAAAACCAACCGGACCAAGTCCAGGTGCCTGGGCTCTGATGTATCTGGCTTACAATCTTATGAAGGCGGGTTATGGCTTTATATACAGATGGCGAATTTTCTGGTATGAAAATGCAACAACTTGATCCGATGACCCTACAAGCTCCGCCCCTATCGGCCAGGATGACGTCAAGGACAAGACGATTTTGAAGCACAACAATCCGCATAGCAGACTGCTCTTCTGTTAAATTGCCTAAGGCGGAAATAGTTTCATTCACTACTGCTTCAAGGGTTCTAGTTAATCTACGTATCAGCTTACTATTAGTAACGGTACCTATATAGGGAAAGAGACCTTTATTGAAATCTGTGTATTTTTCCCATGCTGTTTCAGTGTAATCGACTATTGGGAGATCTCTCCTTTCTCTATTGTGTACTAACTGAGTATTTCTGTGATAATCAGGAGGAGCTAGGAAAACAGGTGGCAAAAGGAATGCTATATAACAGGTACCATCCCAATCTAGAGGTAGGCGTATATATGCGGTCTGACCACATATAAAATAGGAATGGCGGTAAGCTCTAAATGTCGACTTGCCTTGATCACTAAATTCTATTACAGTGGTGCACCTACTATGGCCCATTTGTATGGAACCATTCTTTCTTACACATAATTCACCTTTTACTGGAAATACTGACATGGCGGGCAAAATTGGAGTAGCTTCGGATTCGACATTTAGGATCATAAGATTAAGCGTAAAATTACCTAATCCATATACTTCATTTTCTAGATCAGTTCCTGTTCTTTTGGGAAGTCCCTCCTTGTTGGGGTGGCAGACTTTAAGTAAAACTAAGTTCAAATTTTCCCCATACCCAGTTGTCTTGATAAACTGCAGAATTCGAATCTTGGGAATTAATTAAACTAAACCATGCTCCACAGGAGCCGTTGTGTGTGAACGGGTATGGAAAGAGAGGTAGAATTCCTTTATAATTCTGATAGGGAGGGAGTCGGCCACATATCCAACAATTTGTAGCATTGCTAACCTGATTGGAATGATGTAACATACTAATAAAAGTGTTATTGCGCAGCGCAAATCTATATGACAATTCATGCGGAGGTAATTCACTAAAAGAATGTTCAGCAGTAACATTATAAACATATCTAGAAATAGGATAATATATGTGCAACAATATACTTGCAGTAATTATTAAAAGACTTAAGAAAAACAAAATTAATAACGTCACTGTGCAATGACTACGCAGTGATTTACAGTATGCATGTCGTTTCAACATTTTTCGGGTTTTTTCTCTATTCAGGTCTAAGGGATACATGTCAGAGACAAATTCAACCGCTTCACCTTGGAGAGGACTTAAACAATCAAATTGCCTGACTGGTTAGATCTGAGTTTCAGTTTATATTGTTCGTGATTACTTGATTCAACCAAAGGAAGTTTTGAGTCAATGGGTGAAGACACACGAGGTGTGGTATTTACATCCGATGGTAGTCCATGAAATTTCTTGATATGACTTGAATGTATCCAGCCTTTTCGACCCTCGATCTTCACGGCTGTCCTCGTGGTGAGCAGGACCAATTGCGGCGACTTCCACCTAGGATCCAGCTGAGTCTTTCGATCAAAGTTCCTCACTAAAACTAGATCCCCCGGAACTACGTCATGGGGTTTCACCTCAGTGTTATCAGGAAAGGCTGCAGCTACCTGTGAACGACAAGATTGTAGTGCAGACATCAAGGAAGCCAAGTAATCTGTCAGCATATTACAGTCAACATCAGTTATTTTACGGGGTATAGGCGTCCCCCACATATTCGGTGGTCTTCCAAAGATCACCTCATAAGGGGATAGCCCTGTTCGGGAGTGTGCTACCATTCTCATGTAAAAGAGTGCAACTGGTAAAGCTACTACCCAGTCGACACCTTTCTCCCTGCATATTTTGGACAATCTAATTTTCAGAGTTTGATTATGTCTTTCCACGAGACCTGCTGCCTCGGGGTGTCGGACACAATGAAACTTCCACTGATATCCTAGCAGAAGTGAAACATGTTTCATCAGTTCGGATGAGAACGGCTGGCCGTTATCTGAATAGACAACACGTGGTAAACCGTACCGTGGGAAGAATTCTCGAACTAGCTGCTTGGCAGTGGTCGGGGCAGTGTAATCTGATACTGGGTAAGCTTCGGTCCAGCGGGAAAGAGCACAGACAACTACGAGAACATATTTGAATCCTCGACATCGTTCCATCTGGATATAATCCATCTGGAGGATTTCAAAAGGGTGATCAGGAGGCTGAAATCCACCCTGTTCTACGGGAATGCTTTTTCCTGGATTAAACTGACAACAGATCATACAGGTACGGACTTTTTGTTTAGCTGCTGCTCGTAAATGTTTGTTGAACCAAATGTGTTGAATGCTGTCTAGCATAGCTTTTTCCCCTAGATGCGCTGGACTATGTACAGTGTTAATAATGACTTGGACCATTGAATCAGGAAGGAACCACACAGATTTTTCCTTTGTCATCCATCCTTGATCCGTTTGGATCCCTCCTAATTCAGTCCATTTCTTTATTTCGTCTGGTGTAGCATGTGTCTGTATGTCAATTACGTCAAGAGCGGGATCCTTAACCATCATGCAATGTGTTGGCGTCGGGACTATTGTCTTTGTCATGTCGGATGTTTGAGTTTGAGCAGTCTGTTTAGCTGTTCTGTCAGCTAGATCATTGCCTTGAGAAATGATATCAGTAACTTTCGTATGAGCTTTACATTTCATAATTGATATTGCAGTGGGTAGATGTATTGCATCTAATAAGGCATGAATGAGGGGTCCGTGCTGAATGTGGGCACCGTGAGAAGTTAAATAACCTCTCTCTCGCCACAGCACGCCGAAGTCATGTACAACTCCGAATGCATAACGTGAATCAGTGTATATGTTGACTTTTTTATTTGTGGCTTGAATACAGGCTTGTGTCAGAGCGATGAGCTCTGCTGCTTGAGCGGACAAGGTATTTATACAATTTGTTTCAATGATTTCAGCGTCTGTTGTGACTGCATAAGCGGCCACTAACTCTCCTGTACCTGTTCTCATACATGAACCATCTACATACAACGTCAGGTCTGGGTCTGATAATGGAACGTCTGTTAAATCTTGTCTGGGTTTCGTCGTGATAGTGATAACTTCAATACAATCATGTGCAAGTGGATCTGTTCCATTTACAGGTAACAGTGTGGCAGGATTCAATGTACTACAACGTCTGATTTCTATATGTGGCTGAAACAATGTTAATTCGTAACCGGTGAGTCGTGCTATAGTCAAGTGTTGTGTTTGTGTGCGGTTCAAAAGAACCTCTACTGCATGTGGTACTTGTACTGTCAATGGATGTCCTAATACTATGGCATCGCTTTGTCTGATTGCTAAAGCTGTTGCTGCCACTGATTTTAGGCATGCAGGCAAAGCCTGAGCTACGGGATCTAATGTACTAGAAAAATAAGCACACGGTTTGTGTGATCCTGCTTGTTCCTGAGTGAGTACTGACAAAGCAGTACCTTCGCGTTCTGTAACAAAGAGTGTAAACTGTTTATTGTAACATGGTGTTGCTAGGACAGGTGCTTGACATAAAGCTTTCTTTAAACTTTCAAAAACGTGTGTATGTTCCTGAGTCCAAGGGAGGACAGTCGATGTGGCTGCCTCCTGTGTTGTCAATTGAATGAGTGGTTTTGCTAGAAATGCATACTGAGGGATCCACTGCCTACAATATGAAGTGAGGCCTATGAAAGCCCGCACCTCCTTTTGTGTCTTGGGTATCGGCATATTTGCAATTAGCTGGATGCGATCTGGTGTAAGCTGCCTTCCCTCCTTGGACAGCGAGTGACCAAGGTAAACAACTCGCTGGACACAGAATTGCAGCTTAGAAGGGGACACCTTGTGCCCCTTTTCGGCTAGAAATTGTAAAACTGTCAGTGATGCTTTCTCACATTCATGTTCGTTTCTAGCGGTGATCAGCAGATCATCGACATATTGAAGCAGGGCAGTGTTGACTGGCATGTGGATACTGTCGAGTTCTCGTTTCAGTGCTTGGCTATAGATGCTGGGGCTTTCTGTAAATCCTTGAGGTGCGCGTGTGAATTTAAAGCTACGTCCATTTAAACTAAATCCGAACAAGTATTGGCTTTCCGGATCTATTGGGACGCTGAAAAAGGCATTCTTGAGGTCAATTACAGTAAAGAATGTTGCTTCGGAATCAATAGCTGTCAGTAATGACGAGATATCTGGGACCACAGGGAATTGTGGCACAATGCATTTGTTCAATTCGCGCAGATCAATAACCAATCGATATACTGGCGGAGCCTTTGGATCTGTTCGTTTAAGAATCGGAATTATCGGGGAATTACATACATTGGAGTCTGTTTCCACAACTACTCCTTGGACAATGAGCTCGTCAATAATTTGCAGTAAAGCCACTACAGCATCTGGTGGTAACTTGTATTGTCGCATTCGTGGTAGTACCACTCCTGCCTTTAATGTAACCCGATATGGTGTAATATTCATGCAACCCACATCAGTAGGGCCTTGTGCCCATAAATGTGTAGGTAAAGTCTGTAGTCGGGGATCCATGTCTCGAGACACATAGTGACCTTTGAAATCACGTAAAAACAATCTTACTCCTTCCGGAGAACAACATATTATAGCTCCTAGAGCTTTCAGTGTTTTTATACCTAACAGGTTTTCTGGACATGATTTAGTAAGCAATAAATCTGTAGTTCGGGTTAAGGGTCCTATCGTAAGTGGAAGAGGCTGTGATACTTCATTAACAATAGGTTTTCCTGAAAAACCAAGGGAAATATTCTGTGAGCCTGAGAGGGGTGCCCCTGGAACTTCACTACGTTTTATAGTTGTTCGACTTGCCCCTGTATCAAGTAAAAATTTTCTATCTTGGCCTAATAGTTCACTATGTACATAAGGTCCTTCTTGGTCTACAGGGACCTCGATAAGGGGTAAGTCAACTTCCCTCTCTAGGCTGGTTCATGCGTATCGTTGATAATCAGGATAGTCGTACTGTGCGGTCTGGTACAGCTGTCGTGTCGTGGTTTGTGTGGCAGCAACAGGCAACGCTGGTGCGGCTGGCACAAACTGTATAGACTGTTGTGGAGCTGGCATGGACTGTGCATGCTGTGATGCTCCTTGTTCATTCTGATCCTGTCTAGGTGGCCGTGGTCTTTCTTGTGT
This sequence comes from Triturus cristatus, assembly GCF_964204655.1. Lineage (NCBI taxonomy): Eukaryota > Metazoa > Chordata > Amphibia > Caudata > Salamandridae > Triturus > Triturus cristatus. The sequence goes on from NC_140594.1 coordinate 387,225,102, forward strand.
TTTACCTGTGGCGATATTACGCTTCAAGACTGGGCAATCGTGTATGTAATGACCTGGTTGTTTACAATAGTTGCATGTCCCTTTTACAGGTCCTGCTGAATCACCGGACTGTGTCGTACCCCTTTTATGACCTTCAGCTGGAACTGTCTGGGAGACTAGCATTTTCATTTTTGTGTCTTTCATGCGTTTCTGTTCATGTTCTTGTTCCTCTCTAATTCTATTGTAATGGTACTGTAACATTTGTAACATTTGTGATGGGGTATTACCTTGCCAGGTACTCTCGAATTTTAATACTCTGTTCTTCACCTGGGGCAAGGAATTTTCAACTAATTTTGTCACAAACAGATGTGGGTATGACTCGCTACTTGCTTTTATACCACTATTTATACCAAAACATTTTTCGAATCGGGCATAGAAATCACTAGTGTCTTCATCTTGCTTTTGTTTACAGGCTGAGATTGCACCCCAGTCTTCCTTTTTCGTGGTTAATAAACGTGGCAGTACCTGTACTAGTAAACCTGGTAGTGCTTTAGTTTTATCCCCAAGCCCCGAACCTGGACCTCGGGCCCTTTCTTCATTTTCTAATGCTGTCCAGTCTATCTTTTGGTCTCCTACCTCCCACTCTTTTTCCTTGAGTTTTTCATAAATGCCAGCAGGCATTAATACCTTTAATATTGTCATAATGTCGGGATAGGTATACTCTCCCATGAGTAACATGTCTTTAATTTCTCGGTGAAAACCCGCTGGGTCTTTATCATGACTGGGTACCACTTTCTTCATTTCTAACAATTCTATTTTCGATATGGGCGTATATACATATACACGTTTAAACTCATTGTCCTCGCCCTTTATTGGGTGTACTTCTCGTAAGGGATTCTGTCTGTCCATGTAATACGTCGTTCTTTCCTTGATGGGCAGTGAGACATGTTCTGGGCATACAAAAAGAATGTACTGCTTTCTTGATTCTAGTATTTCTCTAATTAACTTAGTACCTGAACCTCTCCATCTATTCGTGAGTAATTCAGTCAATATATCAGGTAACGGACCAGGATCTGAATGTTGACTTTGATAAAGTATAAGAAGTTGTTGAATCATATAAATCCCAGCTAAACGCTGTTCATCTGGGGTGAGGTTCAAAAATGTGTGTGCTACTGTATCATCACCATATTTTCCGGGACTGTCAGCCCAATGAACGGCTGACCTGGCTAATTCTTGTTCATCCATAGAATCGAGCAAATGATAACCCCTTCGTTCTCGGAGTAATTTGTCAGCGGCTTGGAACGAATGCTCGGGGGACCTTATATTTATTATAGGTGTTTGGAAATTCCTGTTATTTTCTGGACATATCGGACGTATCGGGTCAGTGAAACATCTAGTACTATTACAAGATCTTCCTCTACCTACATAGGCTATGGTTTCTGACTGTCCTGTGGGCAGTCCTGATCCTTCCTCCTCGCTTTGTTCGAACTGATCTACCGTTAATCTCTCTTCGTGTAGGCGTTCTATTTCTTTACGGATCTTTCGACACATGGCTATTATACATTTTTGCTTATCATGTCTCCCTTCTGATATATTCTGGCTCCATCTGGTAAGAATTTGCATTGCTTCCGGGTCTACCCCCGGTCGGTCTTGATTTCTGATCACACAATTTATGAGGAAACGTAACAGTTCCCCCTGTATCTCCACTTTCTGGTATTCCATAGCTCTGTTAATACATTCAGAATCTCGCCCTGTTTGGACAAAATGATATATATTATCTAGATGCACAGTCATTCCTGGTAACTTTCCTAAATACACCGCAGCTCGTCTGATACGTAGTGATGCCATGATCATTTCGTCCTCTTTGCCGGGCACAGGGTCATATCTACAATCTACAAGAAGTTCCTTAAGCGTGCGGGCATTTATGAGTTTGGGGGTACGTGGATGTGCTGTTTCTTGAAAAGTAAGTTTATTTATTCTGGGTGGCGTAGAAAAAATGTTGGTAGCACCTCCGGTAGCCCCGTCTGGGGTATCGGGCGTGAAAGGATTCGTTGAACGCGATACAGCAACTATAGGTGTGGGCACAGCTGTAGAAGCAGCTGTAGGAACAGACGTGGAAACAGATGTGCTTGCCGGAACTGGTGTCAGGATTTGATGCTGTAGGGATACAGATACAGGGTCTTGGCGTTGAACCTCCCCGGCAGACGGTCTATGTGGGGCGGGGTTAGCATACTCGGGAGCTGCTTCATCTAAATATGAGGAAAGAAAAACATCTTCTGCTGTTCTAGGATGCCCCTTAGGATGCATTTTTATTGGGAACAATGGGGGTGGCAAGTCTTTTGGTATCCCCGGAGTAGCCTTAGGTAATCCCTCGGCCAGAAGGGGATACATACCCTTCATAAGGGCATTTCTTTGTCTGTCTACTTGTTCTGATTTCACTCGTGTACCTTCTTCAATTAATAGATTTTCTCTGACTTTATCTGAATTTTCCTTACTCTTCTCTTCCTGTCTACGTGCTTTTTCTGTACGTCTATACGATTCTTTACGCCATAATTCAATGGCGTCTTTCTGTGATTGTCTAGCTTTCTTTTTCCATAATTCTTCCTCTACTTTCACGATGCAATCTGCATCCCAGGTCCCAGCTGCGGGCCACCTCTGACTTTCTGGTAATTCCTTAGTGTAGTCTACCCATAGATCAAGAAATAATATGGCGTCTAGGCCATGTTTATGATACATGAAGTACCCTGGAGTGTCCCTAGGAGGAATGGGAACAGCTTCTTCGAGTACCCCTTTTCTAGTTGTGATCTGTCTTAGTTTCGAAAAGAGCGGCATACTGAGAACTGATCTGATACTTGATCTTGAACAAACTTAATACAATAAACACAATGATGAACAGTCATTCACACCACAATATGCAGGACGTATTAACACATTTAACATTTAACGTTTAAATGAGCAACAATGATGATGACGATCTAAGAAAACTTTATCACAAGACATAATCCTCGGCATTTTAACTGAATTATTCTGAATTTATATACTTGATATACTAGATATACTGCTAAACAGTACAGATACACTGCTAAAACAGTGCAGACCGGATTTGTGTACCCAAACCCGTCTGGACCGGCACAACTTATGTGCACGCCAGAACGCCTCCCCAGTAATGGTACTCACCGGGTAGCTCGGAACGGAAGGCCTCGGAACGGAACTGAACTGGACTGGACCGGACTGGACTCGATAACTTCGGACACTTCGGGACATCGGAAACCTGGTGGGCCTCTGTATACCTCGGATCTTGCTCTCTCAGCTAGGCTCTGGTCGGGATACTTCGCACTTCTCACCGCCTCGTCTGGGTGTTGATCGCAGCCTCAGTCGCCTCCGCTTGACCGGAGGGAGATACAGGAAATCCTGCTGGTACGCGTTGTTGTCCGTCCAGCTGTGGCAGGAGACCGGGCCTGCAACGCACCGCCGGCGCGTGAGATGAGAAAGTGTCCCTGTTCGGGCGCCATTCATGTGGTAAATAATTTAATTACCGGGACTTAATTTGATACAGAAACATAATAAATATAGCTCAGTAAATAAGAGGCAGAATCCGTGGTATTAGAGGTTCGGAATGGGCTTTATTCCAATGGACGATTCGAATCGTTGACTCCAGGTTCCATCACCACGGAGGTTCAGGAAGTGAAGTACATACTTTATTGATAAGTAAGTACTTTTATACAATAGGCATTACATTGAAGCAAATGCAAGAGGCGTAACAATTGATAGTGTAGATAAAACATACATGCGTAGCAAAAGTGGGCGTAACTGGGTGTGACTAAAGAACGTCATCAGGTGTGATGTCATAATAGGGTAGTTCCATGAAGGAATTTCGCAATGTCAGCAGAAATACTTGGCAGAAATGTGCGCAGCAGCATGACGTATGATTGACGTGCGACTAGGGGGTGAAGGGGACTTGACATTTAACTCTACATGTGGCGACAGATGTCTGGTGGGTCAAGTCAACCTTATCCCAAATCATATCTAACATCCTATGTTTAAAGAACTATGTTATCCAAAAGAGAGGTCTCTTAGAGTAGAATCTTATTCTATACTGACTATACTGACTGTTAGTGCGTGTACAAGCGTCTAAGTGTCTACACTAGATGCGAGGGCAGAAGTCTTCCATAATAATAAGGCTATGAATTACTTGCATAAAGACAGAGAAGCCGGGCCTTTGCTCGGTAGCTGGAAGACTGTTTACTTAAACTACTAGACAGGAATGCATTGGGCAGGGAGCGGAGCAGATAATTTCGAAGGTGAAATACAGTTTTTGGCAGGCAGCAAGCTGACGTCAGGCACCGTGAGCCGCGCAGAGAATGAGGACAAAGTTCATGGATACAGATGCAGGCTCAGACTGGAGCTCTCAGAGGCAGAAGGCAGGGAAAGCTTGATGGCAGAATCAGGGCCTACTCGCCTGAACTGTAAAATGGCATAAGTGAACCATATAAAGCCGGTGGCCTTTCGTACTTAGGGATGGAATATCCGGCCCATTCATGGCGGATCTGAAAGAGGACATGTTAACGGTGGACGCACATGTATTTGCGTCTTCATAACTGGAACTGGAGGGAACATACATGTACTTGTGATTTATACATGGAACCGTTGGGGTCCAAGATAGGGGACATAACTGATCAGAAAAATCCATATTTCCACACCCGAATGGGGGACCCCCGCCATCCACAGGAGTCTAAGGAGGGGAAGGGGAACAGATCGAGGACTGGGGGAACTCTGTGCCCGGGGCTAGGGAAAGGAGTCAACTAAGGGGACGGGGCTGCTGAGGCAGCAGGCAGCAGTGGTGGCGCGCAGATACCCCCGCGGTAGGCGTTCCAGGGGCCCCATACTTTCACCCATGCCCCAGGCTTACCCCTCGCCACATACACCACCTTTTCTCGGAACATGCACCAATCCATGTGTTCTTTCCAGGCCGGCACCGCCGGGGGCCTCTGGGATCCCCACAATTGAGCAATGTCACGCTTGGCTATCATATATCCCAGAGTCACCCATCGCGTCTGCGGAACCGAGTAGTCAGTTGGTTCCCACACATTCAGCAGGCATCTCCTCGCTTCAGGCAGCAGCGCGACATGCGTAACCACTCGCAGGACCTCATGCACACCACGCCAGAATCGCTCCACCTTCGGGCATTCCCACAAAATATGCAAAAAAGTCGCCGAAGCACCACACCCACGCTTACACAACCCATCCTCAGCATAGCCCATACGCAGAAGCCTTGGCCCCGTCATGTAAACCCGGTGGAGTACCTTAAGCTGGACGAAGCGAAGGCGAGCCGGTATGGCCACCTCCTTCGGAGAGGCCACCGCGGAAATCCAGTCCTCGTCGTCCAACTCCAGCCCATCCGCAACCCAAGCCTCGCGGAGGCCAGCCAGCAAGCCCGAGCGGTCATTAATCAATTTTTTGTAAATAAGGGAGATCGTGCTGTCCGGAACGTGGCCATCCAGCACTCTATCCTCCAGGGGGGAAGACTCCGGGATGGAGGCGACGTCTGAGAAGACGGAGCCCAGTGCGTGACGGACCTGCAAGTACCGAAAGTATTCACTGCCCTGCAGCTGAAACTCCGTCTGCAGCGTCTCGAATGTTTTAAAGCCCCCCCTCGTCCAGAGATCCCCCACTTTACTGATGCCTATCGTGTCCCACTTCTCGAAGCCCTTCGAGGTCCACAGGGAGCCCAATCGCTCAGACGCGTACAACGGTGATGCCCGGGTCAAACGGTCCTTCCACCCCATAGCTGCATTAGCCGCGTGCCATACTCGCACCATGACACGCGTAGGTCCCGTCAGGCGGGGGTCGGGCGCGCCAGAGTAGAGCGCTCGATTATAGTCGCCACCAGGCAGGAGCATCTTGTCCATTTCAAATGCCGGGTTTAAGGCGGGCCCGTAAAGGCCATGATTAATTGCAGCTAGCTGGGAGGCCCAGTAATACCGTTTAATATCCGGGAGGGCAATCCCCCCGTCGTACCATGGGAGCGTCAACTTCGCCAGGGCAATACGCGGCCTCCCGTCCCAGAACAGGCGGCGCTGTAGACTCTCCACCTCACGAAAGTAGCGCGCCGGGACTAAATCCATAGTGTTCTGGAGAGTGTACAGGAAGCGTGGCAACCATCTTAAACAATGCCGCCCGGCCGAGCGGCGAAAGCGGCAGGCGCCGCCAGCGCGCGACGTCCTCCTTCAAGCGCTGGAGGGGGGGAAGCAAATTCCGCTCGTAGCGGGCCTCCGGGTCCAGAGTAATATAAACACCCAGGTACCGAAACCCCTGAGAGGCAATCTGGATCGGGCAGCCCCGCGGGAGGACGGGAGCCTCCCCGGAAAGCACATACACACATGATTTAGCCCAGTTGATGACAAGGCCTGAGTTGCGGCCGAATGAGCGCCAAACATCAACCAGGACAATCAGTGATTTACGCGGGGAGGCTAGGTACAAAAGGATATCGTCAGCGTATAGGGACACGCGGTCCTCATACTCGGGGGTCCAACGGAGACCACGGATGGAAGGGTGCCACCGCAGCCACTCCGCCAGGGGTTCCAAGGCCAGCGCGAACAGGAGCGGCGACAAGGGGCAGCCCTGTCGCGTGCCCCGTCCCAGCTCGAATGGGACCGATACTCTTCCATTCACCACCACCTGCGCCAATGGGCCCGAATACAACAATTTGACCCAGCTGATGAACCCCGGGCCAAATCCAAACTTCGCCAGCATCGCCCAGATGTATGGCCACTCGAGCGTGTCAAACGCCATGGTGGCGTCTAAGGACGCCAATATGGCCGGCTCCCGCACAAACGGGACACGCGCGAGCACCCTGTGCAAGCGCCGCAGATTGAGGGCCGTGTTGCGATGGGGAATAAAGCCGGACTGGTCTTGGTGGACCAGATCGCCCACCACGCCGACCAGCCGGTTGGCTAGCACCTTGGCGAGGATTTTGGGCTCCGCATTCAAGAGCGAGATAGGCCGATAGGATGTAACCCGGTCTCGGGGTCTCCCTTCCTTGTGAATCACCACGATTGTAGCCAGACGCTGGTCCGGCGGGAGGGAGCCCAGCGAGTGGGCCGCCAGGAACATCGCGCGGAGGTGGGGTGCCAGTACATCCGGTCGCAGCTTATACAACTCGATAGGAATGCCGTTCGGGCCCATGGCCTTGCCGGATGCGACCGAGCGTATGGCGAGGGCAATTTCGTCGGAGGTAGGAGCGGCATCTAACGACACCCTGTCCTCCACCGAAAGGGACGGCAGCGCGATATCCTTAAGCAGGGCATGGGAATCCTCCTCCGAGCAAGGAGAAACCGGGGAATACACCTCGCGGAAATAATCCGCGAAACAAGAGACAATGTCTTCCGGCTCGGTGACACGCACACCATCCATCCTCTCAATCAGCGGGACCACACGACTCGCTCTCTCCTTTTTATCCAACCATGCAAGCAGTTTACCAGCCTTATCACCCACATCATACAGTCGCCCCTGTTGCTCTCTACAGAGGCCCCTGGCCGCCTCCGTGACGAGGGCCCTGTAGGCCGCCTGCTTAAGTTGTAGGACATGTAGTGCAGCATCCGTCACCCCACCCTCTAGAGCACCCTCCAATTCAGCGATTTCGGCCTCCACCCGGGTCACCTCCTCCTGCTCGCGCCTCCGGGCATGGGAGATAAAGGAGAGGGCTTCCCCTCTAAGAACTGTCTTGAAGGCTTCCCACAGGGAGATAGCCGAAGGGACGGACCCCACATTCTCATCGAAATACCGCTGCAAGGATTTAATCAAATCAGCGCGAATGGTGGGGTCGCGCAGGTACCAGGCATTGATTGGAGCCACCCTGCCCTCCCCCCTCGGGAAGACATCAACGTGCAACAGGAGCGGGGAATGATCTGAAATACCCCGCGCCAAATGGCGCACCTCTCCTACCCTCCCAACATAGGCCGCAGGGACAAGGACATAATCAAGCCGTGAGAGGCTACCATGGGCACCCGAGTGGAAAGTGTACTGCAGCTGCGTGGGATGTTTTAATCGCCAGCAGTCCACCAATCCCAGTGTATCTAAGAAGCCGGACAGCCACGCCTGCGCCCGGGGGAGGTCCCTAGGGGGGTGACGATCCACGGTCCCAGAAACCACCGCATTGAAGTCCCCCCCAACCACCAGAAGCCCCCCCGGAAGGTCAAGGAGGAGGCGCCCTAGGTCTGCAAAAGTGGTAGACTGTAACTCCGGTGGGACGTATACTGATACAAAGACAACTACTTTGCCCTCCATTCTCCCCACTAAGACAGTGTAGCGTCCCCTCTCATCATGGCGCACCTCGTCTATTTCCAACGGGAGCGAGTTCTTCACCATGATGCCCACCCCCCGTGAGCCCGACGTGAAGCCTGAGTGGGCCACCAAGCGATAGCCACGCCGATTCATGGCACAAAAGGAATTACCAATAAGGTGTGTCTCCTGCAGAAAGACCACATCTGGCGAAAGTCGTTTCAAATACTGCAGGACCACACCTCGCTTGATCCTATCCCCCAGTCCATTAACGTTCCAGGACAATAAAGTCAGGTCCCTACCCCCCATCACCTACAGAAGCCATCATTCGTCCCCCCGAGAGCACCTTAAAAACACCAATACAATAAAGGGTTTGCCTTGCGGTAAAAACGAACAACACCCCACCCCAACCCACCCATCCCAACAGAACTCCCCCCTCCCTGCACCCCTGCATGAGCCCAAACAGCCCCCCCAAAGTGCAGTGTGCCTGTCGCCCCATGAATGATTAAACTGACTAGTCCCCCAGAGGAGGAGGGAGAGCCCCCAAGAGACCCCGTACCACCTCCACAGGAGGGGAACTTGACGAACAGTCAAAAGTGACGATAATGTTGTCCAGAGCGAGGCCTACTATTAGTCCCTCAGTCCTGATCCGGCGAGCCCTCCCCTCCAACCGCGCCCCCCCCACCCCCCCGGCCCCGATCCCCGGGCAAGGAGTCCAACCAGTCCCCGGCCGCTTCGGGACGATCAAAAAAGTGCGTGCGGCCATCCACCTCCACCCGCAACTTAGCTGGAAAAAGCATCGCATACTTGAGGTTCAGGTCCCGTAGACGACGTTTGACTCCGATAAAGCTCAGTCTCTGCTTCTGGACCGCTGGGGTGAAATCAGGATTGAAGTTTACGTCCATATTGTCAAGTCTGACCGGTCCTTGTTGCCTAGAAGTCTGCAGGATAGCGTCTCTGTCCCGAAAGTTGAAAATCCGGGCAATGAGAGGCCTCGGAGGGGCTCCGGCCTTAGGTCTTCCTCCAGGAACCCTGTGGGCACGTTCCACCGCAAAGAATTTACTCAGCCCCCGGGGCTGGAGATGGGTGAGAATCAGGTCCTCCACAAACAGGTCCGCCGCCGCCTCCTCACGTCCCTCCGGCACCCCTACAACGCGGACATTGTTCCTCCGGGCCCGACCCTCGGAATCCTCCAGTCGACGATCCATCAGGGCGCTCGCCTGGCCAAGCCGGCGCACCTCCTTTTGGAGGGCCGCCACGTCCGCTGTGAGGCCCGAGGTGGTGTGGGCCAAAGAATCGACCCGGTCATTGGTCTTGGATAAATCGGCCCTCACCAGGCCAACATCCACGTGGACCGAGTCAATCTTCTGCGCCAGTGTGTCAAAGCGCTGGTCCACCGAGGCCTTCATCTCGGCGATAGCGCCCATGACATCTCGCAGGGTCAGATCCGCGGGCAGAGCAGGAGCATCAGTCGGGCCCTCAGGGGACCTACGCGGCACCTCGGGAGATCCCTTCTGGAGGGTGTAGCGGTCCATGTTGTTGGACTGTTGGGCTGCGCCACGGCGGGTCGATTTCACCTTTGCCCGGTCGCCATCTTGTTTTGTGGACATGGTTTCAGTCCCCAAGTCGTGCCAATCACCTCGGAAAAGGCCGACAAACCAGTTCACGGGCTCCGGGGGGGCAACCACAGGTCCGCAGGACGGATCACAGCCGGCGGGCCAGCAGGGCACCCCAACGAGGCCACACCACCGCACAACGCCCCGCAACCCAACCTCGCCTACGCAGCAAGGAGGGTGCAAAAGCGAAAGTGAAAGTGCGGGGTACGCGAGTCGCCCAGCCCTGCCCGCCGCTGTTGATCACTTTGTCTCCGGGTCGCCCCGCAACTCCAATCCGGGGGGCCGGCGTGGAGAAGGCCGCAAACCTCAATCGGTGCTCCCGCCGGTGTCCGAGGTCCAATTTGGAAGCGGAAAACGGGTGACACCTCAGCTCGGGCTCACCAACACAGTCCCCTCATCTAGGACAGGATATTTTCAGGATTTATGTAGGAGGTCACGGAGGTCCTCGGGAGCCTCGCACCTACGCGGCCATCTTGGTTGCGCGCTAGGCTCCTCCCCCGGGGTACCTTGTTTTTACCTGTTACTCAAAATCCACAAACATCCCACTAGACCACCGGGAAGACCAATTGTACCTTCTAATGGAGGGCTCTTAGAAAATACCTCTCTCCTCCTAGATCTATTTCTATTCCCCTTTGCTATCAACTTGAGGTCATACTGTAGGGATAGTACTGATTTTCTACATCGTATACATGATGTAAGATGTGAGGAGAACTACCTCATGATAGCATTAGATGTATGTTCTTTATATACATGCATCAACCAAAGGAAAAGCGTGGAAGCTTGCATGTATTATTTTCGCGGCAGACATATATCCTTATGGGAACATACTGCAATGTTGGAGACTATGATGATATACTGCTTTAATCAGAATATCTTTCTTTTTGGCAAAACCTTGTACCGACAGAAGTCTGGGCCTGCGATTGGCACCTGTTTTGCCCCCAGCCTAGCAAATCTTTTCCTAGGCTGGTGGGAAGAACAGATAGTGTGGGTAGATGAAAATAAGAAATACACAGAACACATCCCACTCTGGATAAGGTATATAGATGACCTTTTCCTGATTTGGGATGGACCTAAAGCCTTGGCACAAGAATGCATAAATAAATTGGGTATTAACGAGCTGAACTTGAGCTTTACACATCAAATCGGTGCCGGTTACTGTGAATTTCTTGATATAGCCATCAATATAGAGAACAACCAAATGGTGACCAGCTTGTTTAGAAAGGACACAGCGGGTAACACCCTCTTACATGCCCACAGTAATCGTCCTACTCCACTTATCAATAGTATTTCCTATGGGGAGTTCTTGAGGGCTCGCCGGAATTGTAGTTCCGAGGTTGGGTACAGGAAGGAGCAAAGAGTCATGGAAGAGAGGTTTGCACAATGCAGTTATAGCAAGAAAGTGTTGTTGGAAGCCCAAAAGAAAGTTGGCGGTTCTACACAAAATGATGTATTCTTCCGACAAAAAAATAACAAGAAAGATGAGGTTATCACACCCAGAATGATTATCACCTATAATAGAAGATCCAAAGCTATCAAAAGAATCATGAAATGCCATTGGGGCTTGCTAGAAACTGATCCTATCATTGGGAAACACATTCGCAAATCGCCCTAGGTCACGTACAGAAAACTCAAATCCCTAAGGGACCAACTGGTCCGTAGCTATCAAGGGGAGCCAGCCACTAATACTTGGCTAGGGTTCACCCAAAGGCTTTGTCAGATGTAGTACTTGCAAAGCCCGCAGGAACAGCAAAAATAGAGACAAGTACACAACTGATGGAAACAGAACTAAACAAATCACCAAGTTCATAACATGCACCAGTGATTATGTCATATATGCACTGGAATGTCCTTTCGGCCTTTGATATATCAAAGTAGTAAGTTACAACTGAAAACTAGAATTTTGCAGCACATGAGAGCAGTGACTAATCTAGATTTCAGCTATCCCATGGCCAGCCACTTCCATGAGAAACAGCAGAGCAATAGCAACTTGGTCCAGTTTTTTGGGATTGACATAATCCTAACACACCCGTGGGGCGGGGATAGGGAAAAACAACTACGCATCATGGAATCTGGACACATAATTGAGCTCAACACAAAAATTCTTAATGGGCTTAACAGTGGTGAAGAATTGGCAACACATATAGGACATAGATAATTTCCCCTGTCCAATACTATTGCCTCCCTTTCAGAATAGACATGCAAAATACTTACAGTTAGAGGCTGTTTTTATTCACTTTCACTTTTAATAGGGGGACTAACTAAGAGCAGAAATGTAATTCTTATTATGCAGGTAGAAAGCAAGATGGCGACTGCTTAGGGCTCTGCGGCGGAGCCTTTCCCCCCCCCCCGAGTCCCACATGGAATGATGTACGGAGAGCCTGGAGAGTCTTGCGGTTCCCGCTTACCTGCTGCAGTATCGATTGGAGCCTGGCGGCTTCAGGGGGTGTTGGCTTGCCGATTTTGGACGCGGTGCGGCTCGGGCGCTCCCCTTGGTGATCGGAGCTCCGAGGATGCTCGCATCAGGTGCAAGCTATTCTACTGCTCTGGAAAACCGCGGATCTACGCAGCCGCGGTGGGGAGACACAGTGGATCGCAGGAGGTAGGCTCTACCGCCCAAGGAATGGGCTGAACCTTTGCACCGCTCTCTTCGCTTCTGGATTGGTTTGGTATCCGCTGCTGGTGGCGGAGTAGGTGAAAAAGTACAAAGGGTATTTCGCAGCAGTTGGCAGTTCACCGCTAGTAAAATGCCTCCTAAATTCACTAGACTACAGAAGGAGCAGAAAGAGGCAGCAGCATCCAATGCTGCTCAACTCAGGCACGAGCATTCACCTGCAAGTATGGATACTAGTTTGAGTAAACCTCTAGAGAGCCGTACTCAGAAAAAGACACAGGATACAGCGATGGCCAAACGGAGACTGCTCCAGGAAAAAAAACAGGCAGCCAGCAAAAAAGGTAGCGTCTCAAAGGCTCTGGATGAAACAGGGATGGCCCATGAAGTAAATATTTCTGTCTCCACGTCTACACCACCACAGCCAGCCATAACCGCATTTTTCAAAGCCAGAGAAGGACTTATAAATGGGGAGGCTGGGGCTGAAGTGACTAATCTATTATCTAAAGGGGATACCGTCGCCATAGTTGATCCAGAGAGCACTCCCCAAGGCAATGGAGAGACCCAGGTCTCACATGAGACACAAGGAGTGTTTTTGGCTTATGAAGCTAATCCGGATCTATCCTGTTTGGATAGGGCTGCAGAGCAACCATTACCTCTACCTCTACCACATGGGATGAATTTTGCTGCCCTGTACTCAATTAATGAGCGGTCTATCTCCCCACCCGATGTATCATGTATACTTTCAGGTAAAGGAATTGACAGGGACATAAATAAGCCACCCCCTACAGAGAATATTTCAGAAGCTATCTCGGATGGGCCGGACAAATTCTTTTCTCTGAGAGAAGATTCCCATTCAGGGTCTTCGGATTCCAACATTCAAACAGTGACTCTGACCAAATCGATTCTACCTCGGGGTCAAGCACATTGGAAGCCCCAGATACAGTTCGAAGGCAACATAAAAAATCTCGGAGGACCTCTAAAGGCTCAAAGGGGCCTAAAGAAATACGGAAGAAAAAGAATAGTGGGGCCGCTGGCCTGAAATGGGACTACTCAGATACTGGGATTGCTGCCCCTTTAGGATCAGCTTCAGTTTTCGCGGATCCTTCTCTGTCAGAACATCTCGGCGGTCCTGCCCCAAAGGGCAAATCATTGGCGAGTCTTATCTTAGAGACCATTAAGGAGCATTGTGCAGAAGCCAGAGCAGATGGGAAAAAGACTAGACAAGGCACCAAAAAATTGGAGGGAGCTATCCGGAAAGTAGGCCGCACATGTGGAGAAATTTGTGAAAGGCTGGACGCTATGGAAGTTAGAACCGTGGCAGAAAGATTTGGAGGTGGTGAAGGAGCAGACAAAGACTCATGAAGCCCAACTATCGGATGTAATGTGGAAATTGGAGGACATAGAGAACGGTCAATGTAGAAATAATCTCAGAGTTTTGGGAGTCAAGGAAGGCATAGAAGGAGATGACATTTGGGGCTTTATGCTTAGTCTTTTCAGGGAATCCTTTCCGGAGCTTAATGGGTGGGACTGGGAGCGAGAAATCCAGAGGGTTCATAGATTCCCCTTTGCCCGCCAGAATGTTTCAAATAGGGATACCAGTCAGCCTAGGCCCGGCAATTCTGGTATTTTTTGGCAACTTTGCACTTAGGCAGTCCATTTTTTAAAAAGCTCACCCTGAAGCCAGAAGGCAGTTTAAAGATGTCTCTTTTTTTGTTCGCCCTGACTTCTGTCATATAACTGTGGAGAGGAGGTGGCGTTTGCGGCAACTAATAAAACCGTTTCAGGATGCAGGGTTTGAGGCATACCTACTGGCTCCAGCGAGGATTAAAACGATTGTCAAAGGGGCCATCAGATTGTTTACTTCTGAAATTCAAGCTAGGGAGTATCTTGATCAGGTTCACGGGGAGAAACCAAAAGAATAAGAATGATTATGAATAGCTCTGCATTCAGACAGTGTTCCTCCAGGCTTTTTCTCCTTAGTCTGGATATGTTTTTTTTCGTAGTTTTTTTTCTTTTTCTCCATGTTGGGGGGGGAGGGGATGCCGTGGCGCTGTGTGCTTTCTCCATCACTCAGACCTGGGAGGTCTGCTAGCTTTCACAGGGTGGGGGGGGGTCGGGCTTCGGGGAGGGTGAAGGTGAGAGGGGTGGGGGAGGTTGTGAGGGATGTGGTGGCTCTTTTGGTCACAGAGTTGAGAACAAACTACAGTTGAATGAAGCTATATTGTCTAACTTGATTTTTTTGTATTTGAAGGGTAAAAATGTCGAATCTGCCAGAATAAGTATCCAGGGCTCTTTTAGAAATCTGATAGGCATGGCGTGCTGTTGTGTCCGAAGTCTTTGTTTAATTTGGTTGGGATTTTTCGAAGGGATGTTTTTAATGAATAATGGCTAATATTCGCATTGCCACTATAAATATCTGCGGCCTCAACGATGGGAGCAAAAGAAGAAGGATACAGGAAGATCTTAAAGTTCTTCGAGCAGAGCTGGTGTGTTTACAAGAGACGCATGTAGCTTGCAAAGATTTTAAAATACTTGATACTCTAGGGTTTAAGCTGATTGCGTATACGACCCAGGATGTCAGGACTAAGGGAGTTGCAGTCTTGTCTAGAGATAAAAATATTATCTGTGAGAGAAATATTGTTGACAAGCATGGAAGGTGGATAATTATGGAAATTAAGTGTGGGGTTGGGGCATTCACTTTATGCTCAGTATATGCATCCGTCTTAGATGATCCCTCAGTACTGACCTACCTATCCATTGAGCTCCCCTCTTGGCCCTCCCCCTATTTAGTATGTGGGGATTTAAATGTGAATGGATCCAGGGGGGCAGTCGGGGCGGTAAGCACAACTCGCAAGCCTCAAGTCTGCAGGGCTTTGAAAGATTTATTAAGAGATGTAGGTTTGATTGACGCATGGTCTTACCTGAGGGGCAATGAACCGGGATATACATATTATTCGGCCCCCCACCAGAAATTCGCTAGGCTAGATTATTTCCTGGTCTCACCGTCTCTTTTGGACGATACTCGAATAGAATTATTTCCTAGGGTAATGTCAGATCACAACCCGGTAGTGTATGAACTTTCTCTAGCCGGTCTAACAAGGACACGGAAAAAATCGACTTTTGAGAGATCTCTCCTCTCTGACCAGGAGTACCTAAACTACATGAGAGGGTGGATCTGCGAATTCTTCACGTTTAACAAAGATAGCGCATCCCCAGGAATGGTATGGGATGCCTTCAACGGATCAGTCAGAGGGGAGACCTTGAGATTTAGCCTTAATAAACCTTCCTTCTGGTAAGGCCACTGGCACGGACGCTATACCGCTTGAGTTTTATAAAGTTTTTGTTAGAGTGGTCGTCCAGGAGACTTTGGATCTGTTCAAAGAAGTTAGAGTGGGGGCTAGTCCTCCGGCCTCATGGGAGACTGCAAATATTGTTATTTTTTTAAAGAAAGGGAAGGATCCTTTGAATATGGGGTCTTATAGACCAATAACATTGTTAAATAGTGACGTAAAATTGTATTCAAAGATTTTTGCATCAAGATTGAATAAGGTTATGCAGCAGCTAGTTTCAGTATCGCAGCATGGCTTTATTCATGGTAGGGGGACAGACGACCACATAAGGCGGCTTATTTCACTATTTGACGCAGCAGAGGTTCTAAGGAAACCCATGGCGGCGGTCTTTTTAGATGCCGAAAAGGCGTTCGATCGCGTGTCATGGAGTTATCTGTGGAGGTGTCTGGAGGCCAATGACCTAGGCTTAGGATTCATCAAGGCTATGCAGGTTTTATATAATAAACCCACAGCTCGGCTACAGATTATGGGAGGTGAGTCAGAGTCTTTTGTGATTGCTAGGGGCACAAGACAGGGGTGTCCATCTTCTCCCTTGTAATTTGCGATATATATAGATTCCTTTCTTAGGCGTCTTGAGGCTTCCATGAATATCTCCCCGTTTAGTAAGTATAAACAAAGAGAGAGCGAGGAAAAAAAGGTAACTTGTCCTCTTCCCCAATGAATTTTCACAAACAAAATGGACACGTTTTTAGGAAGGCAACTTAAAGCAAACGTTTTTTGCAGTCACCTTTTGAAAAACTGAGAAGGAGAGTACACAACTGTTGTAGAAAAACCCCTCACCCACCTACCTAGTAGGTGGCATGCTTCATCATCGGGGTCCAACTGGATTGCCTAATGCAATCCAGCTGTGCTACAATCCACAAAAATAAAATACCACCACCAGGCAGACCGATTGTTTCTGGAATAGGCTCACTTCTTTAACCTCTATCCCGTTTTTGCGATTTCTTCTTACAACCATTGGTTCAATCAACACCTGCATACCTAAAGGACACCAAAGACCTACTTAGCCAAATCAACAACCTTGAGTTCAAGCCAGCTACATCTATTCTAGTAAGTCTAGACATAGAAAGCCTCTATACCAGCCTACCCCAAGATGAGACCCTTGAGGTCATCCGTACATCCCTGGACAAAACCACTTGGGACTACAATACACCTAAATCTTTCATAATGGAATGTGCAGAACTAGCTCTAAAAGACAACTCCTTTGAGTACGAAGGTACTCTCTTTTTGCAACAATACGGTACATCTATGGGGAGCACCTTTGCTCCCAGCGTAGCGGGCTGTATGTGTCTAATTTTGAGGACCTACACATCCTTAATCCTCAATCTCCATACTACAAGGATATTACATTCTATAAGAGGTACATTGATGATGTATTCTTGATATGGTCAAATGAAAATCAAAGACTCAGTGAGTTTTTAAACTGGATCAACACACTGGATCCTAACCTACGATTCACACACATCACAAGTCGTGTAAGTATCACTTTCCTGGACCTAGAGATTGAAGCACGAAATGGGGTCCTCATGACAAAAACACACTTTAAACCAATGGCTAAGAATTCCCTTCTACATTTCCAGAGTTTTCACCCTAGACCATTGAGGGACAATTTACCCTTTGGTCAATATCTGAGACTGCGCCGTAATTGCAGTGAAATAAAGGAATTCAAGTCCCAATCAGAAGAATTGACAGAAAAATTGAAGCACTGAGGATACCCAAACAAAATTATCCAAAGAGCTCAAAAAAGAGCAAGGAATCAAAATCGGGACAGCTTACTAGAACCCAAAGTCAACATGACAACAACCGTCCCATTCACCTGCGTGACCACTTTTAATTCCATCTCGAACAAAGTAGCCAGACTAATCCAAAGCAACTGAAAAATGGTAACTTCGGGAAAACTCCAATGGGACAAACCACTGTTCTCCTATAAAAGATCTCACAATCTCAGAGACAGTCTTGTATCTACTAGACCAAAAAGAACTATGAATAGCCCAAACACTGTACGAAGTGCATGGGGTCTACCGGAAGTGACCAGCCACTTTCCATGTGGAAACTGTAGCATCTGCCATCTCACACAGACAACAAAAACCCTACATTTGGAAGAAGGCAAAACTTGGACCATCAAGAAACATACAAACTGTAATTCTGCAAACGTAATTTATTTGATAACATGCCCTTGTAAATTACGCTATGTCGGGATGACCAGCAGAAAAATTAAAACTAGAAATTGTGAACATCGCAGCAACATCCGATGTAAACGCAGTACCACGAAACTCACAGATCACTATTTGGCTAAGGGACACACTACCAACGACATGTCCTGGGTTATAATTGAACAGCTGGAGTCAAACTTGACCAACATCCAGGAACAGTTGTTCGAAAAAGAACAATGTTGGGTTTATAGACTCTCAACTCACATATCAGGGCTTAATGACAACGTACCTTGGAACAGTATACGTCGTCTATAATCATGTCTCAGAACCAGATTTACACCTAGAGATATACCCCTGATTCATAGTCGTACCAAATAATACTCTTGACATTCGGCTCTAATATCTTTTAGACGCTTAAGGGAGAGAGATATTTCAAAGAATATATATCCTAACATTTCCATATTAGTTTATTCATTGTGGTCAAGTCATCGGCTCACCATGGGTTTCCCTCTATTTTTAGATTACTTCATTACCCATTTTTGATACTATATTCCACCATGATAAGAAGCATAGGTATATATTCCCCACTTAACAATGAAGAGTACAGCATCAGCTGCTGTGTTCCAGGACAGTACATTTAACTCACTCAATATCTAGACACTTTCATATAGAACCACATCATGGCGCTGCAACCCCGCATGTAACTACCCTCATGATGCCAGGATGCACACAACATTGTTCTGTTCGACGCTATTGCTACCGTCTTTATTGAGACACTGAGTACCAATCAATACTGTCCAGCTTAGCGCTAGTACTACCGGCTTTATTGAGACACTGAGACACATATACACATATTTGTGCCTAATTCCTTTACGGTGTCTCTATACTAACCACCTCCTCTATGAACACTTTTTTGGTTTCTCTCATCGCTTTCGAACCCCTAAGCCTTTTATTTATTTATTTATTTTTTGCCTCTACTTCCGACGTGATACATCTAACACCTTTTAGCAACTCGATATGTATTCTTCGCTCGCTGCAATCCGTTCACGAACGCGCAGCCCATCACCACTTGGAACTACCACGCTCTAGTGGTTCAGGTCTTTCCCCACACGTGACCTTTCGACTATTTCCGCTTCCTACTTAGTACCGGCCCATCCATCTGAACGGGGCCAAACAAGCGGATCCGATCGGCCATTTAGGTATAACGGACCTTTTCTCCCTCCGACAAACGTGAGTAACAAGCTGGCACAAGCCACACGATGCTGCACACACATAGTTAAGAAGCTATACTTCGCTGCATATACGAGTGTTTTCACGTGATTTCTCCATCTAGACTCCTTCAGTACCTTTTCATTTCGATAGGGTTAACCGGGGACTTAACAGACCGATCGGATGCCAGAGGCATAGCATTGTCAGAGTCAAAGTGAGACCGCCTTTGTTAGTCTTATATGTTGTTGGTCTTTTGTCGTTTTTAACGTGACTTTCACAGTACAAAACTACGCGCCACAATTGTATCTATGTTGTACATCGTCAACCTCGTATGTCTAAAGTTTGTTTTTATGGTCTTTGTGAATGCCACCACACGCCACAAAGGAAAAAGAATTTCTCATATTTAGAAATTTAATGTATAATAGCACTCATACAATACTTATAGGCGATAGCGTTTATGCGCACAATGTGCCCTAATTTGTCGCGCTATTTGTTCACTTACTATAATACACCGATGGATTACCCGTTGCATATCATCACCACCGGGGCACATTGAAGCCACGCAAGTTCTCCTAGGGGACATGCATGCCCACCCTGCCACATGCATGTTATCACCTGCTACAAATATATAGGAGCATGCATTTACAATACAGATGCATGTAGAAACAACTGTATATTTGTATTTATTAATTTTTTTGTTTACAGGTACTCCCAACAGAGGTTTTGTGAGTAATCTTCACTACCCACTACACTCACAGCACACTTTAGGGTGTGTGCTGATATTTACACCCCACGTGGCCCCCCTATTTTAAAGCCACGCACTATTTTTTGGTCCTGAAGAAAGCCTCAAGAACTATCTAGAAGGCTGAAACTAGTAGACCTCATTTGATAGGGATACCAAGGTATATACCATACCTTTGTAGAGATCCCGAATATGTTTTTAACTCATGTCCTAGGACCCTTCTAATAAAATGTTTTCAAAAGGGCATTCCTCAGAGACATTTTTAACCCATAATTTCATTTCACATAACACGTCACTTGCTTTTCACCCAACAACCTGCTCCGCTGTAACTCAGGCGTTGTAGCACAGCTGGATTGCATTAGGCAATCCAGTTGGACCCCGATGATGAAGCATGCCACCTACTAGGTAGGTGGGTGAGGTTTTTTTTTACAACAGTTGTGTACTCTCCTTCTCAGTTTTTCAAAAGGTGACTGCAAAAAACGTTTGCTTTAAGTTGCCTTCCTAAAAACTTGTCCATTTTGTTTGTGAGAAGATATCTCCCGCTTAGCCTATACGGTAGAGATACAACATTATTGGCATATGCCGATGATGTGGCCATTATCACCACCGAGCTGGGGAGTGCAATGATTGAAGTTGAGACACTGGCTGAGCAGTTTGGGTCATTTTCTAGCAATCGACTTAATAGGGCAAAACCCCAGATTTTACTTAATAGGCATATCTCTGCTGTAGATGGAAGGATTGTGGAAGAGGCTACTTATCTGGGTATACAAGTAAGAGCTAAGGTCGAAGATATTATAGAGATAAATCTTACCCCCATAATCGGCAAAATTAAGAACGATATGTGCCGCTGGGACAATTTAAAGCTATCTATAATCGGCAGATGTAATCTGATCAAGATGACAATTCTACCTAAACTGTTATATATCTTTCGTACGATTCCTTTAGAAGTACATAATGCATGGTTTAGGCAGATTGAAAGGGAGGTAGCCAGATTTATATGGGCTTACAAGCGGACACGCAGATCGAATATATTTCTATCTCTTCCAAAGGAAAGGGGTGGTCTTGGCTTACCTAATTTTAAATTATATTACTTAGCAGCATCTTTAAAATACTATCGGCCTTTATTCGGAATTACGGAAAATGGGGATACCGACTCCAATTATGTGCCCTCCATATTTGAAAACTTGATTGCTCCACGTGCTAATGGCTGTTTGTTGAAAATATATGAGCCCAATTATTTAAAAAAGACTCGTTTTAAGACTCTTATAGCAGCATATCGAAACTGGGCATGGATCAGAAAGAAAATAGGGCTTGGTAGATTTAATAGATATACCCCATTATTGGACAATAATCAGATACCGGCGACATTGGCAGACAAGTACTTACAGAGGTGGGGGAAAGCAGGGGTTTTTAGAATAGGCGACTTATTGGCTGGGGAATATATTGCTTCTTTTGATATAATTATGGGTAGATTTATTAATCGCCGGGACTTTTTTATGTTCTTACAGATAAGGGATTTCCTTCTCAAGAAAGCGGGGGGCACCTTGGGGTTTTCAGTGACTCCATTGCTGGATATCCTCACTGGCATATCTGGCCTGTCAATTTCATCGGTGTATACCATACTGCTGGAGGGGGTAACAGATGATATTGAGAAGCACTCTGTGAAATGGCAGGCCAGGGTGGATGTCGCAGACCCGTGTCTTTATAAATCAGTAGAAATGGTGAATGCTGTGCTATGCACGGCTAGTCTATGGGCTCAACATTTTAAGACTCTTTATGATGTATATATCACCCCGGCAAAAATAGTTAAATGGGGTGGTACGGAAGGGGCCCACTGCTTTAGGTGTAATAGGCATACGGCGGATATGACCCACATTTTCTCCACATGTTCTACACTAGATTTATTAAGAGGCGGTGTCTCTGGTTTTTTGCAATATGTTTTAAAAAGAGAAGTTCAACTCACTCCTCAGCTAATGTTATTAGGGGTAACCGCTCAAGATGACTCTAGTAGGGAATTTATATTTATAGCTATGTCTGTGCTTAGATTATGTATTGCCTCAGCTTGGCTAGATCCTCTGTCTTCAACCTTTGGGCAATAGTAAGTAAGTAACTGACTTGCTACTTGCTGATTGCTATGGAGCCCATTTTAAAGTTTTATGTAAATTTTGCACGTTTCCTGCCCTCATACCCGCATCTTAAAATAAAAGAACATCAGGAACCTTTGTTCGTTTATCTCATGCTCGTGGTATTTCTTTTATTGTGTTTAGTTTTGCCTCCTTTGCACTCCCAATATGACGCTGCCTTAATTCGTTCTCAGCTTCTTGCCTGAGTCACGTGGGGTCTGCTCAATTCCTGCCGCCTATCAGGTTGCACCGGCTTCTTTTTAAGCGACCCGATGCAAACGCGCAGCCGTAAGTAACTGACTCGCTACTTGCTGATTGCTATCGAGCACATTTTGAAGTTTTATGTAAATTTTGCACATGTTTCCTGCCCTCATACCCGCATCTTAAATTAAAAGAACATCAGGAACCTTTGTTCCTTTATCTCATGCTCGTGGTATTTCTTTTATTGTGTTTAGTTTTGCCTCCTTTGCACTCCCAATATGGCGCTGCCTTAATTCGTTCTCAGCTTCTTGCCTGAGTCACGTGGGGTCTGCTCGATTCCTGCCGCCTATTCAGGTTGCACCGGCTTCTTTTTAAGTGACCCGATGCAAGTGCGCAGCGCGCGCGCCGGCGGCGCGCCGGCTGTCCGCCAGAGGCAAGCCTGTCTGCGCCCGTCCGCGCCCTGACGCGCCCAGCGGCCATTAGCGATCTTCCACCTGCCTCACCCATTTCAAACTTATTAACATACACTGCCAATGACCTTTTGTCATTGAGAGGCAATGTCCCTCCGTCGTGCACTACGTATAACCACCATTTACGTAGATTTGCATGCTCCAACTGCAGCTTTGCGCTGGGCCTTAGTCACATCAAGCGGGCAACTGCTGCCTCAAGGGGTACAGATTCTTCCGCATTTAAGAAAACTCCCTTTCCAAGGGTAGGCGAGCACTTACATTTCTGGAGCATTAACTACCGGTCCCTTCCTAAGAACAAAGCACATATATTCGATCTTCTATACACAGAGAAGCTTGATGCGTTGTTTCTTACGGAAACCTGGCTTCACGCCAGTTCTGGTCCGGATATTACTTGTGCCCTCCCCCCTGGCTATGTCATTGCCAGGAGCGATAGAGGCACTGGGAGGGTTGGTGGGATTGCGATAATCTTTCAATCGAAGTACTCCTGCAAGATGGAACCTCAATCCTTTCCGGATTGTGAAGCTGCTTTGTTTAAACTCGCCATTTCTCCTCGAATTACCCTATCCGGTATGCTTATTTACCGTCCCCCTGGTAATCCTAAGAAATGGCTGGCCTCCTTTCCTGACCTAATCGCCCCTTTTTATTTTACAAGCGGCCAATTTTACCATTCTGGGTGACTTGAATCTCCATCTAGAAGATCCCCAGAATTGTGGGAGCATTACTTTCTTGGCTGACCATGAAGCTCTCAATCTGATATTACGAAACAAGGGGCCCACACACCAGGCGGGGCACCTATTGAATCCTATTTTGTCCAATCTTTTATTGGACTGTAGCTGACCAGCTTTTCCGTTAGGGTGGTCAGACCATTACGCCATTCAATTCCAACTTACCTTTTCTGACGATTTCACGCCCATTCCTACATGCAACTCTGGGAGTAGAAGACCATGGCGTAAATTAAATCTAGTCTCACTAATAGCTTCTTAGTGGGTAATCTCCCGGATTTGAACCTTCCTCTTCGATCTTTAAACGCAGCGGTATCCAACTGGCTATCTACGTCTATTAATCTTTGTTTGCCTTTGATACCGAAACTTAGTTTTTCCCATCATCCCCCTGCCCCCTGGTTTAATAATGATTTTAAGATTATGAAATCTAAATGTAAGCATTTGGAAAGAAAATGGCGCAAACTATACGCTCCCAGTTGTAAATCTGTCTATAAAGCCGCTCTCCACACTTACCACTCTGCCTGTAAGGTCGCAAGAGCTACCTTTGTCTCTAATACCATCAATTATTCATTGAATCGTCCCCAAGTACTATTTTCAATGGTTAAGAAGCTGGCAGGCTCTAACACCCTACCTCCGCACCCCGCCCTTGACGCTACCCAATGCAATAACATTGCCAATTTCTTTATTACCAAGGTGGAGACTATATACAGTAAATTAACAACTCCCACTTCCGCAAACCCCGACAGGCTTCGGTCTGGAACCATCTGCATGAGCCTTCCCCCCTCAACAGTTAAAATTTCAGACTGGGCCCTCCTTGAAGAGAGATCCTTCTTTGACTGGTTAGCCAGGGTAAAATCGGGCTCTCCCCTAGACCCTTTACCGGTCAATATTCTACAACAATTATCTCCTGTTGTTTTGGGAATTTTTAAAGAACTCTTAAATTCCTCTTTACGGGAGTCCTTTGTTCCTCTGGACTGGAAGCATGCGATGGTGGTCCCCCTTTTAAAAAAGCCCAACGCTGACCCATCCATCTTGTCAAACTTCCGTCCAATCTCACTTCTGCCTGAGCTCTCCAACATTTTAGAAATCATGTCAATTTTCAGCTTACAACTCACATAGAAAGTTCAGGCTTCTTGCATCCGTCTCAATCAGGATTTAGAACCCATTTTTCAACAGAGACTACCTTACTGGGGGTAA
Source organism: Triturus cristatus (assembly GCF_964204655.1). Taxonomy (NCBI): domain Eukaryota; kingdom Metazoa; phylum Chordata; class Amphibia; order Caudata; family Salamandridae; genus Triturus; species Triturus cristatus. Next base: position 387,249,755 of record NC_140594.1, read on the forward strand.
CTGAGAAACTGCGCTCCTGCCTTGATCGAGGGGAGACTATGGCACTCATTTTATTAGATCTAAGTGCGGCATTCGACACTGTGTCTCATTCCATCTTGTTAAAATCTCTTCAGTCAGCAGGAGTCGAAGGCCCTGCCCTATTGTGGCTGGCCTTCTTTCTCAGTAACCGTACTTTTCAGGTTTTCTCCTCCGATTCTTCATCTACTATTCAACCATCTGCGTATGGAGTTCCCCAGGGGTCCACTCTGAGCCCATTGCTCTTCAACATCTATGTGAGACCTCTTGCAACCATCGTAGAGGACGCTGGCCTCTCCCTCTATTCCTACGCCGACGATACTCAAATTATTTTCTCTCTATCTTCTACTAAAGAAGCGCCTGCATCCTCTTTGCAGAGTGGCTTACGCCGAGTATCGGAGTGGATGAGTGCCAATTTTTTTCAATTAAACGGTGAAAAAACTGAGGTCATCATCTTGGGCAAACATAAACATCTTTGGAGTCCTCATCATTGGCCCCAGGAAATGGGTCCTTTCCCCCAGCCTGTTGTCCAGGCCCGCAATCTTGGGTTTGTCATTGACAATCAACTGTCTATGCGTCAACAGGCGGTCAGCACTGCCGCCATCTGTTTTACCATTCTTAGATGGCTGCGGAAGATCATCTGGATGCTTTCTGTCTCCAAACAAAAAACGGTGGTCCAGGCACTTGTTATTTCTCGCCTGGATTACGGCAATGTACTTTACCTGCGGGGCAGTCAGGAACTTTTGAACAAGCTCCAGGTGGTTCAAAACTCTGCCGCTTGCCTTCTTTGCCACGTCCCTAGGAAAACTTCCATCTCTCCTTACCTTCAGAATTTGCATTGGCTCCGCATTGAAAGCCGCATCAAATTCAAGACCTTGTGTCACATTTTTAAAATTAAGCAAGGTTGTGCCCCAGCATATTTGCAGGAACTCATTCGTCCTTATGTTCCTTCCCGGCCCTTACGTTCTTCCACCCTAGGCAATCTAGTACTACCCAGATTTAAACTGACTAGAATGGGTGGCCGCTCCTTTTCATGTCTTGGGCCTAAACTCTGGAATTCTCTCCCAGATTTCATGAAACACGAATCCTCTTTTCTCAGGTTCCGCCGAGATCTTAAAACTTGGCTTTTCTCACAGTAATTAGCTCAGTTTACTTAGTCTACAGTAGTGGACATGTCTGCGCCGGGAAACCCTGCAAAGGGTAGCTGTTTAATTTAATAATAATAATAATAATAGAAAGCTCAGCTTTTACATATTTTCAACTTGGAAAAAGCACTTTACGAACAAAAAGGAGGGAAAGGAAGAGCTAAAGGCCTAAATATATGGAACGCGCTCAAAGATTGGGTGGAGGGATTAACCTAGATGAGTTAGCCTCGAATTCAGGATGAATTTAACAATAATTATCGGTGCTTTGATACCCTCTATTTGTATATGGTATGTGTTTGCCGTTGTCTGTTTTTACCCTGTCTAAAATTTTCATTTTTCTTTTGTAAATTTATTGGTGCTATGACAAGGATAAGTCAGCTTTAGGTTTACTTTGCGGTAATTCGTTGATTAGTATTCTTCTGTATTTTTGTTCTCACATATATATGTTAAAATAAAAAATAAAAAAAAATAAAAAAGAAGTGCTTATGCAATCCAAAAATAAATATCAATTTCTTAAAAGCAAAAAATAAAAAAAAATAAAAGGATCAGTCTATAGATGATCGCATATGATATTAACTTGTTTATCTGACATAGCCCAATTGGTGCTTTAGGAATACCATTTCTGCCGACATTTCTGTTCGAGTGAGTGACAGGACATTTGGCGATACACTGCTCCATTTTCCTTGCATAATCGATTTTCACTCACTCTTGCTCAGTGTAATCCCCTTTCACCACCTTATACATGTTCCCGTGAGCACATACATGTGATTGTGTATCTATTAGGACAAGTGATTACAATAAGGTTCGTATTAGGACAGAGACATTTCCGCTATGAATAGAAATTGACAAGCACATGGGGGCGCTTAGTGCACGCACAACAAATGCCCGTTCCTATAGTGATTGACTACGATCTCTGAACTCATCTAATTGAGTGTCATAATCGCGTGGACCAGGCAGGTCGGAACGCAGACCGAGGGTGCTCCACGCCGGAACTACATCACCCACAAGGCGCAGCAACCGCACTCCCCCATGTGACCGGGAGAGCGGCCGTTCAAAAGGCTGCACAGCGCAGTGAGGCGGGGCCAATGATTCGTTCCGAACCAGAAGCTGATCAACGGCCCGCTACCCGTCTCGCCGAAGACTCCGACGAGTTCCCGACCCTCGGTCCGTCCGGAACCGCATCCAAGAACTCCACGACTCCAGAAAGCGCCGGACAGCCTGTATCACCGGTCCGACGTTTCCCGCCTCCGGAGCTGCCCGTGACCACCGCCAGCACTATCTGCCATCTGAGGTGAGATCTGCGCTGACCAGTCAACCGTCGAAGCACCGGAGATCCCGGATCCCGCTCCTTTGCCTAAACCGGTACGGAGGGGTAACTAGTGCCCTCCGTTTCCGTAGTTTCCTTTGTTTCCTTGGTGTACTTTGTTTCCTTTTGCTCCCGCTGCTTTGGTTCCCTGCCTCAGCGCCCCGCCACACGTTCCCACCGTAACCGCACCCCCGGCGCTCCTCGGCCCCTCGGATACCCGGGCCTAGAGTGGAAGCGCCACCGGCGGTTATCGGTGGCCTTTGACCTCCTTTTGATCCTCCTTGCCTGCTCCCTCAGCCTCGGCGCTCCTCGGCCCCTCGGATTCCCGGGTCTTGAGTGGTAGCGCCCTGGACGGCTCCTGTGAGGTTCAAAAGACGTAGTTTGGGTCCTCACGACTACAGCCAGATAAGCGGTTGTCCTAGCCCCAGTGCACTCCTGGGGATCGAGACCTTGACTGGGGGCTCTGATTTCCGCTCCTTCAGAACAGGGGAGAGAAAGCGAGGCAAGTACTCGGGGGATAAGTGGGGGACACAAATGCATCAGGGAGAGAAGGACTAGTTCTAATACCCCTTTCATTGTCTCGTTTCAGGTTCTATCCCCGCGGACTCCTCCCTGCCTTCCCTCGCCCACCTGTCTCCCGAACCCGAGGGTCTTTCATACGAATCCGGGTTGGGGACGGATGGGAGGGGGAACCCCTATAGCATCAGCGTCACCCCGAGGAGAGGACCTAGCGCGGACCGCGACATTGAGAGGGGTACAGATGTTGCAATTGCAACAATGTATAGACACTATACGTAATGAATTGAATAAGTGTTTATAAATAACTCTTTTGTTATCGTGCATTCGGTACATTACCTTCTGTCCCCCTGTAAACTGGTACATCACCTACCCATCGATTGTCAATTACATAAAATTTGTAATGAATTCTAATTGCATTTTAGAAGGTACAAATATTGTAGGATATTCCTGTTGATACAATTATGAGATCTATTGAAGTTGGTGAAACTGATTGAGTTTGTTACGACAACGTAGTATTTCTTCACTGTCTGTGAATCATAAATTGCAATTTTAATAGACAAATCTACCCATTTATTTGGATATTTGAGTTGTGCAAATATGTTATTCTAATAATGTAGTATGTTCTCACTGTCTATGAACCTCAAATTGTATCTCTATAGGTGATGGAGCACATGTTTTTAATTTTCACTTCAGTTGTTTGTTGTGCGCACAATAAAAGGTTATTGTGCTGTCCTCAGGTGTGCCGCTGTGTGTTCTTCTGGATTTTCCAGAACTACATGCATCTATGAAATACATATATGAAACACGAGTACTACAACTAGGATTGACTTTCTGCCCAACTGCTGATTTTGACTTCGTGGAAACAAGAGTGGACTTATTAAATTACAGCAGAAAGTTAAAACTACAAAAAATATATTTATTACGTCCACAAGTATCTTCTAATATGGAGACTGTATCAACCAATGATATGGATTTACTCACTGGCTCAGATCTAGATACTCTCTTGACTCTGCAACTATTAGAAACCTTGGATTTTAACACGGACACTTTTACGCAGCCAGTTGACGATAATGATGACTCACTAGTTGCAGGAATTACACAGATTGGTGGAAAGAGTGGCTTGAAGAGAAAATCACGGAAAACACAGCAAACAGCATTTGATGCAATCGATGTCTTCAGCGATGCTGTTGTTATTGATCTCAAGAAATTGAGAAATGAAAAATCACTTAAAAACAATAAAAATTATAACATTCCAATTGAGCAATGGCAGGCTATCCAATCATTAAAAAACGATGATTCCATTGTAATAAAACCCTCAGATAAGGGGGGAAACATTGTTGTTTTTTCCAAGGAACACTATGTTACAAAAGCCCTTAATCAGCTGAAAGACACAGATTGTTATCGACCAACCACTAGAACTGTATATGCAAACTGCATAAAAACTCTCCACCAATTATTGTTGACATGGCAGGGGGATGGTCTGATCGACACAGATGAATATAATTTTTTATTCTGTGAATATCCAGTAGTTCCTACATTCTACCACTTCCCAAAAATTCATTAAAACGCCAGTAGTCCACCAGGGCGTCCAATTGTAGCCTCCATTGGCAGTTTATTGGAAAACTGCTCTACATATATAGATTCCTTTCTGGCACCATGGGTAAGGGATCTCAGTTCTTACATCAAAGACACTGGAGGTTTTTTAAGAACAATTGAGGGTGTTATCTGGGAGGAGGACATGCTTCTCATCATGTTAGACATCACCAGCCTCTACACCTGTATTAGACACAAGGATAAGTGGTTCCTAGAAAAACGACCGCTCAAATACACCAAACACAATGAGATGCTTTTGGCCATGCTTTCTTCTTGCCTTGAGAATAATATTTTTATTTTCTCGGGCCAACTGTACAAACATCAGGGAACTGCAATGGGCACATGCTTAGCCCCCAGCTACACAAATCTTTTAGTGGGTGAAGCACGTGGCCTGGCGGGACTCGACCAAACGGTGGCTGGATCATGTTGTATTATGGGCCCGCTACATAGATGATTTAATCATCGTGTGGAAGGGTACCCGTCTTACTGCTGAAGAATACGTTGCTTTCCTGAATAATAATAATCTTAACCTACAGTTTAGTGGCCAAATCAGCAACAACAGTGTCTGTTATCTTGACATGGAAGTCTATATAGAAAATGCTAAGATTGCAACACGCTTATATAGAAAACCCACGGCAGGTAAGGCCTTGCTTCATGCAAATAGTTTTCACCCCAAGAGTATGATCAGTAACATCTCGTACGAAGATCTTCTCCGTCCAAAACGAAACTGTACGGCCCCCCCCAAGAATATGCAAAGGTCAAAGATGAAGCAGTTCAAAGATTTAAACATAGGGGATACTCCTTGGGGGTACTACAGCAGGCATCCCAGAAAGTAGAAAAAGTAGAGAGATTACAACTGTTAATACCAAAAGTGAGTCAATCTGCTAATATACCTACTGTTACTCCAGTGAGAATGATCACACGCTACAACGTTAAATCTCCTAAAATAGTGCCATTTTTTTTTTTAAACTGGCATATTCTAAGAACAGATTCAATTCTGAAAATAGTAATCCCAGAATATCCGTTGAATACATACAGACGTTGCAAATCAATAGGCGACCAACTAGTACTTAGTCATTTTCAGCCATTAAGACCACCATCGAATATGCTAAAAGGTTTCTTTCCGTGCCTTAATTGCAAGGCATGTAAACAAAGCCAGAAAGTACTGGAATACGAAACCTTAGAGAGTGGGACAACGACTAAGAAGGTTAGAAAGATCAAGAGTCTGTTGAATTGCAACTCAGAATACACCGTTTATGTACTAGAATGCCCCTGTGCAAAAAGATATGTGGGCAGTACCATCCACTCAGCAAAGAAACGAATTCTGGAACATATGCGAGCCATCACTAAAAAAGATCAGACATATTCGATGGCCTGCCATTTTGAATTGATGCATAAAAGTGATCCGAAATTATTGAATTTTTTTTGTATTGATCAGGTGGTTAGAAATGAAAGAGGTGGCGATAGAACAAGAGTATTGAGGGCCCTATAATCCAAACACATAATTGACCTTCAAACGGGGGCCCCCTTAGGCCTTAATATCGACGAAGAATTATGGTCTCATCTCGATTAATCCTGAGATGCGACTATTCACTCTTTCTGTACTTCCCACATGTATATACAGGCCACTTTCTTATTCTTCCCATTGATATATTCTGACTCAATGCATAGATGCAATAGGATTTAATATAAGTTCCCACCCTCCCTTTTCTCTATGTCCAAATGAATTGTTTTCTTAAGATTTCGTCACGTTCATGATTTTGGTTTGCCTATTCAGGGCGCAACTTTGTACAGTTAACAGTACGAATAGTGGTTTCCCTCAATCCAATTGGGTTTTATTCAAGTTATAAAGTCATATCCTTTTTTGAATTATTTTGCGGTAAGACAAATTATCTGTTATGTAGGATGGGTATTCAACCCCACCATAATCTGCTAATTCCTTAAGGATTGACTGAGCTGATGAGGGTAACAGCTAGGAATTTTCCTAAAAATGTGTACTTCATAATTAATCCATCACAAAGTATGTACATAGATGTATATATAGATTTAATTAATTTTCTGACCACTTGTAAATATTTGTATATAACGTTATATGAATTTTTACGTGCTGATTAACTTGCATTGACTGAATTGACCTTTGAACAAGTGCTAAGATGGCCGCTATGTATTCTACATCAAGCAGTAACTGCACGAGGCCTTCTTTAGTTTTGATGTTTCTTTTTTAACCAATTGAATCACGTTTTTCACCTTTAATATGTGTCATACTCTTGGGGCAACTGACATCGAAAAAGGCAGATTGCCGAAACGCGTCTGTTAGTGCGGGGGGGTTTGTGCACCGATTAAATTAATTGCAACCAAGGACCTGTGAGTGCTCTTCTAATTGTGCCGCGGAAGTTGCTGTGAGTGTGGAAAATATATATATATATATATATGTCACGGAAACACCCTTGCCGGTGGTCATACCAAAACAATGGTCGAATGGTGGCATGCTCATGGAAACCAGGATCCTCTCCTTTTTTCAGATGGAGGATTCCCTGGACTGGTTTTCACTCCAAGGGACCGAGACACACCCTGGGATACGAGCGGCTCCTTTAACTGGAAGCAGTATCCAGAAGACCCCATCACCTGGCCCGGCATCATCAGCCCTAACCCTATTGAGGATGAGGCATGAGACGCAAGAACGGACTGGAATAGATCCCGGAAGAGTGAAGACGGCGAGTGTAGAGCCCGAGAGGAGAAGCCGAGAGACGAGGAAGAAGACGCCCCAGTTCCTGTATTGACTTCCCAGAGCCGGGAACCCGAGACGACAGGAGAGCCAGGAGGCCAACGTATCCACTCAACACCCAGCCGCGCTCCAGGAGGAGTGTGGCTCTCACAGGTGCATGTGCGGTTTGCGAGGTGGGCTGGGAGGTGGGAGAAGGTCGGTGGTGAGAGGCCAGACTAATTCCCCACAGAACCAACCCGACTACTCTCCCTTCACAAATACGCCTCTTCCATGTAAAATAGCACCCGGTGTCTCCTCACTCCTTTTACCTTTTTGGTGACGGTGAGAAAGTAAAGCCGTTTTCTCACACCATTTTCTTTTCTTTTCTTTTGGTTGGAGGAAAGCCTGAAGCAAGAAAGGATTCTCCTTACGAACGTCTGAAAAACCAAAGGACTGTAAAGAGGTTTAAACTGTGGCTAAGATGTATTATCCAAGAAGGCAAACCCTGGCAAAACCAGTTAGAAGAGCGTATAAAATAAACCCCACTGAAAAATCATTTATTGTGGACCCCACTTCTTCTACTCGCTCATAAGTGGTGGAGAATGCAGGCACCCCCTCCATCCATCAGTACCGACATAATGGATGCTTTATTACAACATATTGTAAAGGGACAGGAGAAGCTGGAATGGGCAGTACAGCGGCAGATGACCTCTGCCCAGGCCGACCGAGACCTAATTAAGTCCAGCATAGCGGCCCAGCTCGAGGGCCTTCAGAAAGTAACAGAGGAACAAACATCCTCCAGGATACGGGAAGGAGCAGCACCCCAGGACCCCCGGGGGTCTCCCTACAGAAGTACATAGCGGGAGAGGACCAAGATGCCTTCCTTCTAAATTTCGAGAGGGCGGCTAGAGCATGCGGTTGGCCCCGGGAAAAATGGCCTATCTTCTTGGTGCCTCTTCTCACAGGAGAAGCGCAGGCGGCGTACCAGGTTGCCAACGCCAGTGGTAATACCCCATATGCAAAGATAAAGACAACCATATTGGATCACCTTGGACTAGACGTAGAAGCCTACAGGGTCCGCTTCCGCAAGGAAAAGGGGCACCTGGAGAGAATCCCAAAACCCTTTGCTTTCGCCTGAAAGCTGCTGCCGATAAGTGGCTAAAGCCTAATGAGAGAAGCAAGGAAGAAATAATGGATTCCATCTATCTGAAACAGTTTTTGGAGGCACTCCCATACAACACCTAGAGGTGGTTGAAGCAGCATTCACACCACACCACAGAACAAGCCGTTGAGATGGCCGCAACATTCTCCAGGGCACAACCCCGTACCTCGCTGTGGGAACCAGAAAGACCCGGTAGTCGCAACCCCGGAAAACAGGATAAAAGGGCACCCCCAAAGCCACTGACTGAGCCCCACAGGCCCAACCCTATAAACCAGAGGTACCCATACACTGAGGACCACAGTATTTTGATTGTGGGGAATGCGGACACATCGCTTGGTTGTGTCCCCATAAAAAAAAAACAGAGGAACCCATGGACATCGGTTGTTCCCCCAGGACGGTCTTTTACACCACTGAACTTGGAATTGCATTTTATGTAAGTGTACAGTTGTATGGACGGTGGGTCAAAGCCTTGTTGGACTCGGGCTGCCGTCAATCAGTAGTCCAGGAATGTCTGGTCGCAAAAGAGCAGGTTAAAACCGACTCGCTTGTGCACATACGGTGCGTACACAGGGATATTAAAACTTACCCCCCTAGCAGTAGTAACTCTCAAAACCCAGCAAGGACCTCCTTATGAAGCACGTGTAGGAGTATTAAGTGACCTACCGGAAGAGATTATCATTGAGACCGATAATCCAGGGTTCCTGGAGCTATTCTTTGCCACTTTACAGACCCCAAACGGTGAGGAAGGGAAAGACATCGGCGGCAGTACTCCACAAAAGGCCCTTCTGACACCCGAACCATGGCTCTAAGACAGGAACTTTAAATATGCTCAGGGCAATGATCCTACCCTGCGCAAGGCTTGGCAAGCCACCCAGAACCTTGACCCCACCGTACCCCTAAGATATCTCAGGTTCTTTATAGAAAAAGGCCTGTTATACCGAGAAGAAAAGAGGGATGCCTCACCCCAGTTGCTTGTACCCCTGGCCTTTAGGGAACAAATCCTTTATTTTGCACATGCACACCTCACAGCAGGGCACTCAGGGGTAGAGAAAACCACACAGAATATACTCCGACATTTCTATTGGCCTGGGGTGTATGGGATCATAAACTCCTACTGTCGGCAATGTGAGGTCTGTCAGAAAAGGAACCTCTATTGGCCTCCCCCCGTTCTCCTTCAACCACTCCCAATAATCGGTCATCCATTTGAAAGGGCAGTGATGGATTTAATAGGCCCCTTACCAAAAACCAAGAAAGGACACATGTATGCCCTGGTTGTAGTAGATTACTCCACTCGCTACCCCGAGGCCATTCCCTTAAGAGCACCAAAAACAAAGAATATCACAGAGAAGTTGATCGAACCCTTCTCCAGGGTGGGATTTCCCAGGGAGATCCTAACGGATCAAGGGACCCCGTTTGTCTCTCGCCTGATGAAGGAAGTGTGCTGAACCCTAAACATTGGGCATATCCGGACATCAGTGTACCATCCACAAACTGATGGGCTAGTGGAGAGGTATAACGGAACCCTGAAACTCACCCTGAAAAAGATGTTGTAAAATGAAGGGAAAGACTGGGATCAGCTCCTTCCTCTTGCCTTGTATGTCATCCATAGTCAGGTTCATATCAGTCTGGGTTGCTCCGCTTTTGAACTGCTGTATGGGAGGCAACCCAGAACGTTCCTGGAAATGACAAAGGAGGCATGGGAGAAAGAGGAGGAGTACGAAACCAGGAGTTTCCCCAAAATATACACACAACCCGGTTCATGTTAGCGTACCCAAAATGTAATATTATGAGATGAATTTAGGCTTTCACATAGAGAATATCAAGTTACTGTGAATTACCATGGCCCACTGGGGCAGAATTGAAGCATCAACTATATTATTGTATGCATAAGAAATATCAAAATCTCGATATTTTGGGGTACGCTAACATGAACCAATCCCCTATGTCTATAATGTGGATAATGATATTTATCATTAGTTATTTCCACTTGATTTAATTTTTTTTCTTTTATTCCACTTTAGCATCATGCTATCACTTATGAATTCACCACTCCAAAATGGATGCTGTTTTTGCCTCACATTTAAGGTAACGATGTAGTGCTTTGTCAATGTTTACACTGTGTGCACTATATGTAATGGGTAATAACAAATGTCAAACTGACCCGTTAAAAAGGAACGGCTGTTCCGAAATGCGTTGGGCATTGTTTGCCACATGATTTGGATTGAATAAACCACGTTGTAAATGGATTTTGGGCTCGGCACAATCTTTTACGCACTGTGAGAAGGATTGGTGTTTATATATATATATATATATATATATATATATATATATATATATATATATATAGATAGATAGATAGATACGCATACCAATAACATAAAATCTATTTAAAAGAAAAATTCTATTATAAAATAAAACATTAAACTATTTAAAAATCTTTAAACTTAAATTTACCACTTCAGTCAGTAGGGAAAGTGTTGGATAGCGTAGGGGGTAAACTTACAATTCCCACTCCAGTGAGTGCAACAGTAGGGAAAGTGTTGGATAGTGGCAAGATAAAATATACTATTCCCACTCCAATCAGTGCAACAGTAGGGAAAATATTGGATTGCAAAGTGGTAGCAATTAATATTCTCACTCCAGTCAGTTCAAAAGTAAAAACAAACACAATATTAACAACAAAAATATTTAAAAAACAAAATAAATCAAAACATAGACAAATATATCAAAAATTCAAAAAAAAATATATTTAATATCACAATTTAAAAAATAAAAACATATAGGTGCCGATTCCGATCGGGTAAAAAATGTTCCCGTACGACTTGTATCCGTATTTTTTTACGTACGAGTCGTACAAGTCCCGTACAAACGGCGAAGTACGATTCGTACGTAAAAATACATACAAATTGCTTCGGGAAAATTCTACGAGACGTCCCCGGACAGATTTACGTACGAGTCGTAAAAATAAAGTCAGAGCGCACAAGTCCGATCCGTACCGGCGTCCCGAATACACAAGCGTATGGAAAACGTCCCGTACGGAGCGAACTTTGTACGACCCCTACCCCGGGTACACTTGGGCCCGGGGTATGAGTCGTACGGCCCCCTTACCCCACCCGCACATGTACGCGCCGTACCCCAGCACCCGCGTATGTACGCGCCAGACCCCCCCACCCCAGCACCCATGCCTGTACGTGCCGTACCCCAGCACCCGCGTATGTACGGCTCGTACCCCCCCACCCCAGCACCCGCGCATGTACGCGCCGTACCCCAGCACCCGCGTATGTACGCGCCGTACCCCCCCACCCCAGCACCCGCGCATGTACGCGCCGTACCCCCACCCCAGCGTATTTACGCGCCGTAACCCAGCACCCGCGTATTTACGCGCCGTAACCCAGCACCTGCGTATGTCCGCGCCGTACCCCCCACCCCAGCACCCGCGTATGTACGTGCCGTACCCCAGCACACGCGTATGTATGCGCCGTACCCCCCCACCCCAGCACCTGCGCATGTACGTGCTGTACCCCAGCACATGCGTATGTAAGCGCTGTACCCCCCACCACAGCACCCGCGTATGTACGCCCCTTACCCCCACCCCAGCCCCGTACTTGGACGCACCGTACCCCAACACCATACCCCAGCATCGCGTATGTACGATTCGTACAACACCATTGCATATGTGATCACTGTACAACAACATAGCCATGGACGCACCTTACATATGCGAAAACGACTCGTACTCAACCAGGACACTGTAAAACTGCACAAGAACCGTCAATTCGACTCGCACAACACCACAAAACACGTCTACTGGACAAAAAACAACTAAAAGACTGACCTGGCACATCCAAACAATCAAACAGAGGCCCAAACTCACAACCACCTCCTATAACACACCCACCAAAAGTTCAAACCCAGCCACACCCACAAATGGACCAAAAAAAAGGGCCCACAATCACAAACCATGAGCCTTTGCAACAGACCCACTGCTGACAGACATCACACACCAACAACTGCACCCATACACCTTAACTTACACACCTTCACACAACCTCCTTCACACAGACCCCCTCTACACATACACACACACCTACACATTCACACCCACACACCCACAACCATCCACACCCACACCCACACCATGCCCACAGACAAGAATCCAAAGTTCACAAGGGAGGAGCTGGACATCCTTGTCAACGAAATCATCAGAGTCGAGCCACAGCTCTTTGGAACATTGGTCAGACAGACCAGCATATCCCAAAAAACTAGCCTGTGGCAGAGGATCGTCAATCAGGTGAATGCTGTTGCGCCCATCCGAAGGACCAGGAATGAATGTCAAGCCAGGTGGTACGATCTGCGCAGGGCAGTCAAGCGCAAAATGAACGAGGAATACGCCCAGAGTAACATCACAGGAGGTGGGCTGCCCCGCAGACCGGTACATTACCATCCCTGGGAGGAGAAGGTAATGGCACTGCTTCCGCCGGTGGGAGTACACGGAGTCGAAGGAGTTCGAGAGCCTGGTGAGTACACAAACAACTCACGTAACATGGGGGGAATGGCATCCACACCCCAACTACAACAAATGCACTCACCTACCCCCAAGGCCTCACCTGACACAACTACACTCTAAACAACGCTCAGGCCACTAACATTAGTATGCCCCATTCACAAAGCAAGGCCATGCCATGTCCCAGCCTACACAAACCACAAACCCAAGACAGGATGTCCGGGATGCTGGGAGGGTGGGGATCACTAAACATATTGTACAACTCAGAAACATACACCATTGCCCTCAGCCCATATGGCCCAGGTACATACCCATGCACCATGCGCAATGCACAGGGACTGGCAAAGTACTGACAAGGTAGCTGACACTTGGCCCTGCTGTAGGCAGCACAAGGCCCTCCTGTGACAACTGCAAACTCTAACACAAACACAACAAGCTCAGAAATCAAGGTCAGTAACTCACACACACTGACATGGCAGCATGCGCCATGGTGGGACAGATACATCACCTGGGAGACCCACTGCCAAATCCCACCACACCCACCAGCAGGCACCGTCAAGCAATCAACAATCGATCAGGGTACTTGTAAGGCGCGCAATTTACCTGTCAGGGTCTCAAGGCACACGGGGGGGGGGTTCCACCAATGCTCGAAGAGCCAGGTCTTGAGGAGTCTCCTGAAGGCAAGTAGGTCTTGGGTCAGTCGTAGGTGGGTTGGGAGGGTCTTCCAGGTCTTGGCGGCGAGGTAGGAGAAGGATCTGCTGCAGGCGGGCGTACGTTGGATGCGGGGGACAGCTGCGAGGGTGAGGATGCCGGAGCGGAGCTGGCGGGTGGGGGTGTAGAAGCTGAGTCTGATGTGCAGGTAGGCTTGTCCGGCAGGGTGGAGTGCCTTGTGTGCGTGGCTGAGGAGCCTACAGGTGATCCTCTTGTCGATGTGGAGCCAGTGCAGGTCTCTCAGGAGGGGGGTGATGTGGCTGTGGCGGGGGCGTTGACGATCAGTTGTGCCGAGGCATTTCAGAAGTGTTGTAGCCGCCGTTGGTGTGTGGATGGGAGTCCTGCGTAGAGTGCAGTGGCGTAGTCCAGTCAGCTGCTGACGAGGGCCTGTGTCACTGTTCTACTTGTTTAAGTCGGTATCCACCAGTAGATCCGGCTGAGCGTGCATAGGGTGTCGTAGCAGGAGGAGGAGACGCCGTTGACCTGCTTGGACATGGAGAGGGAGGATGCGAGGATCAATCCTAGGTTGCGTGAGTGTTTGGTGGGTGTCGGTGATGTCCCCAGAGCGATCGGCCACCAGGAGTCGTCCCGGGGTGAGGGTGTGGGTCCCAGGATGAGGACCTCCGTCTTGTCCGAGTTCAGTTTCAGATGGCCGCTCTGCATCCAGTCGGCGATGGCCCTCAGACCCTCGTGGATGTGTGTCTTGGCGGTGTGAGGGTCCTTGGTGAGGGAGAGGATGAGCTGGGTGTCGTCGGCGTAGGAGATGTCTTTGAGGTTGTGGTGGCGGTCCACTTGTGTGAGGGGGCCATGTGGATGTTGAACAGCGTCGGGCTGAGTGATGATCACTCACCCCTCACACAAGCACACACCCCCGGGGCAGCCACACACTCTCACAATGGACATGTGACACAACAAGATCAAGCCAGAGCCAAAAAAGCATCCAAGACCAAATGCGACATGTCAAAGACCCTGGATACCATTTCAATCAGTACCCTGCAACACACCCATCCACAAGTGAACATTGATGTGAATGCTAGGCACATACAACTACCTTGAGGAACTGTGGCAACCAGAACATGTATGAAACATGGATGTCGCATGAAACAGCATTAACATTGTCTCTCTCTCACACACAGGGCAACGTCATGGATCTCCCCCCAACACTGGGGGGGAACAATCACAGGCCCAGGCTCGGCAGGAAGATGATCCCACCGCCAGCGACGACTCTCAGCACTCTGTGGATGACCCCAACCAACCTGGACCCTCTGGTGCCCAAGCCCCTGCAGCACCTGCGTCAGGTACATCTGTGCCAACCACCACCCCCATTCTTGCCACATCCCAGGAGACACCCAGGAGCCCTGCCCGCACAGAACAACTGAGCCAGTCTGACCCGGAGGGACAAGGTTCTGCGGCCACCCAGGAGGAGGCAGACAACCCTGCAAATGCCATCCCTCAGGGGTCCCGTAGACCCAATGTGCCCACAACGGCAGGCCAGGCTCGTGTGGGCAGGGGTGGTGGGAGTGGAGGCAGGCGGAGGCGCGAACCTGACCAGCCAGCTGAGGGAACCGGTATGTCACACATACGCCACATCTTGGAGACATACCGGCGTGACACCAGGGGCATCAGCCAGGTAGTGGGGACCCTCAACGAGATTAAGAACCAGGAGGCCGAGCAACACGCCAGTCAACAACAACACCAAGGACGGATGGAGGCAAGACTGGCTGAGCTCCTGGCGGTGCAAACGGACATAAGCCGTTCACTCCGTCGGATCGCCGACAACATGGGCAACCCTCCCTGTGCCACCAGGCGAAGACCAGCACCAGCCACAGGGAGGGAGGAGGAGGAGGATTCATCTGACGGAGCGTCCCAAGCATCGTCAAGGCCTGCATCTGAGGGTCCCGCAAGGAAGGTGGGTCGTCCACGGAAAAGACCGTGAGAGGCAGCGGACCATCCACATCTCCCAGGTCACCTGGCCTGGCACCTGGCCCTCATGCGCAACAGCAGCATCTCATCCAATGAATTGAACAAATTCGTGTTGGTTGGACGATTCACTCCACCCTCCTCAAGGAGTCCTATGAAATTTAGATTCCTCCACAATAACACTAGGTCCTGATGAAAGCCCACCTGACCCTTAGGGGCACAAGATAGGGCTGAAACATGTCGACCATTTTTTTGAACATTCTCACTTAGTGCACCAGACCCTAAAGCGTCTGATTTTGCACGTAAATCATTTTTAATCAACCCGAACCCAGTTTTATTAAAATTATTGACTGGTTTTACGAGTATTTTAACCTACACTCACTGGGATTTCTTCACCACACACGGCTGTACATTCTCACTTCTATGATCACTACTGAAAAAACCAGAGGCAAGAACCTCCGGGTGGAGGAAGCACACAGTAACCCAATGATGATGCTGTCACGTTGTTAAGCACTAGCGGATAATCGAACATACCGCTATAATACCACCTTGCGATAAACGTGAATGAGGGTTTCTTAACAGTTCATTAACTGTTGATGCTAACTTTGGTTCTTTCAGGACCAGTGATCCACTCTCATTTGATATCTAGATATTTGTTAAAGAAGCTGAGTGGGTCGCAACTCCTTCTTTCTCCCTCCCCTTGAATTACACACGAAATGTCAAACTATGCATGAGTGTTGAACTAACTCCAGCCATCCATACCCTGGAATCTGAGTCTGGGACAGGACACACATGGGTCACAATGTATCATACTATACAGACATGGAGCACAATACTCAGCCGTGATGGCCTCAAGCTGCTGAGGGGGGGCATGCATTACTGTGCGGACAGACCAATTGGGAAGAGTATCCTGAAGGCGTAGAGTTCATGGCTCATGTGGATGTTGCCGGGGAGGGAGCAGCAGGTATGTCTTGCCAGGTGGGAGAACTATGTCCTGCATGCTGGAGTACGGTGGATGTGAAGAATGGTGGCCAGGGCAAGGTTGGATGCACGGAGTTGGCACAACGGGGTCTCGGATGACAGACGGCCAAGGTTGGTTTGGGGTCTGGGGTTGTGGCCTGCCTCCTGAGTGTGGGTGAGGAGTCTGAAGGTCATCCGGCAGCACACAGTGATCCATTGCAGCTATCTCTGGTGGACGGTGATGTGGCTGGGACGGTGATGTGGATGTTGAAGCTGAGGTGTGCACATGCAGCCTGGATGTGGACAAGTTTCCCGGGAGTTAGGATGTACTTGCTCCGTAGAGGGCGGGGCAGAAGTTGACACGGCTGGTGTCGTGGGCCTGGGGCATGGTCTGTCTTTCCCTGGAGTGGATCTATCTGTGGATCATGTGCATCGTGCAGAGGGTGTTGCACCCTGAGGTACAGATGCTGGTGATTAGCATGGCAAATGTGAGTGACAAATCCATGATGCACACCATCTTGTGTGCGTGGGCACTGGGTGCATGTGCAGGGCTCTTGCGGGTGGGACACAAGCAGTTGACCCACCTGTAAGGGGACAATCCTCAGATGATTACCTCAGTCCTGTACAAGTCCAGCCTCAGGTGGCTGATGTTCAGCCATTCATCAATGGATCTCATGCCTTCTTGAATGTTGGAACTGCCAATGGCTGCGTCTTTGGTGAGGGTGAGGAGCACCTTGCTGTCAATGGCATGTGATGCCGGTGAGGGGAACCTGGACACATTGAAGATTGACACGCTGAGAGATGATACCTGGGCCATGTGCCAGATGATGCCACTATACTACATGCTGAAGGCTTGAGTCCCACTCCCATGGCCTTGCTGGTGTACGGAGCCGGTGGGGAGTAGGAGGGACATGACCTGGTTGGTGTGACAGGGCCTGGAAGGCGGGGCAGCGCTGTGTAGGCAGTTGGAGTTGCACACTCATCATGCAAAGGTGTGTGCGCCTAGGGTATGCCTGAGAGCAGGCAGTAGCTCCTTGGATGGACAATGCTTGGAGGGTGGCTGCAACATCATACTGTAGTGTGATGTGGGTCATGTAAGGACATGAGGGTCGTGCAATGTGCACGTTGCATGCGCTGACGGTCCAGCCTTTGGCACTGCGTGGGCACAACAGTGGCACAGACAAGCTGATGCCAGCCAAATGAATGGGTGGAGGGAGGAAGGGAGGGGCATCTTTGAAGTGTGTGTGTTGCCGAATCTGTAAACTTTGTGTGCCCTTGCTGCAGGGGCCGCAGCAGCAGGCGGCATGTCCTGGAAACTATGCCACTAGTTGCACACAAAGACAAGGATGTCAGAAAGGACTACTGCGACAGGCGTATGTAAAGGAAGGAGTGTCCGGTTTCCCATGGCACACCCAGAGACAATGGAGGCACAATCACCAAAGATGACTGACACCGGATCATGAAACTGAAGGACGAGCTGCGCACAGGATACACACCCTCAGCAGGTGTTTACGGCCTGTTGTGGTCACCAACATGCCCAAATACATACACAACCATGGACATCATGCACAATGGATATTCAAATCCCTGAAAAACTGCATGCATGTTGCTAAACTACACATAGACTCATATGCACAATCTTTCACAACTATGCCAGAGATGCCGCATGCAAAGTGGCAAGAGAACTGCATTGACAGGGATGAGGCACCTTGGAGGGTGAGGAACACCTTTATTACTCAGGTTCACACCTAGGGAAATGCATCAATATGAACAGACTCACAGGTCATTTGGCTGAACATGTGGAACCTACACTGGACACCCCCTTCACAACACAGATGCTGTAAATCCACACAAGTGAAGGGTGTGAGCCAAACACCCCCTGCTGCACACGGAGGGGCTGCAATTCCCCATTTATCCTCTCATGGGGATTTCCCACACTATGTCCACCCGTAGCATCCTGTATGTTTCAGAGGGAAGTTATACACACATTGATGCCTTCATCAGAATCCACAGTCCCATCACAGATGACTGTTACGAAGGGTGACTATCAATACATGGGAGTCATGAAACATGTCATGTGCCCCATGGTGAGTCAACATGTATGTATAGTAACACAACATGCAAAGGAGCAATGCCCACACATTCCAAACACCTACCAACACCAAAATGCCGTGCAGCAATCCTTAACCAAAAATACTTTTCACCATGTCCGTGCATTGGACGCTGATTCAGCACACGTTGCAATACTCATGAGGAATAGCGGGAGGCCAACGATGACACGAGCAGACAGCATGCAAAACGACCTGGGGATGACAGACACACAAGAAGTCAGGGAAAAGATTGTCATCCGCATGCATGGTCATTTAGTCTACAGGAATAAGTGTGTCACCATGCTATGTTAAAATTGAGTGTCTAAGCTAAAATGTGTGGAAGGACATCATCACTTGAGTGACACATCTGAACACACATCTAAGTCACTTAGCATACAGTCAGCTGGACACACACATTGCAACACATGCCACACAAGGCTCCAGGCGTGCACACTCAGACCCATGGTCTCACCATTATGAGAAGAAGTTGCGTATGAGCTGACTCCGGATGTCGTCCTCCTCCTCCTCATCCTCACTTGCCTCGTGACCAAGCTCTTCATCCTCCACGGGTGGATGTTCCTGCTCATCTGGATCCAGGATGAGTGGCACAGCCTTCTCCACTGCCATGTTGTGCAGCATGCAGCATACGAGGAAGATCTTGCAGGCCTTCACCGGTGCATATGGGAGGGACCCGCCTGTCTTGTGAAGGCTCCGGAATCTGCTCTTCATGAGGCCAAACGTCCTCTCAATCACTGGCCTGGTCTGCCCATGTGCGTTGTTGTAACGGTGATCTGCAGCTGTTCTGGGGTTGCGGAGAGGCGTCATCAGCCATGGCATGTTGGGATAGCCAGAGTCCCCTACATGGAAACATCTTGTAAAGAAGTGGGTCAGGAGATGCCGTAAGATACAAAAATAGCGCTAAACAAAGGACAAACAGCGTATACCCACCAACAAGACATGCTCGTTCATTGTGCAGCCCCAGCATAATTTCTGGCACCCTACTACGCCTCATGATGTAGGCATCGTGTGCTGACCCTGGAAAACGTGCACAGACATGGGAAATCAGCATGTTAGCAAGACACACCACAAGGGCATTTATAGAGTGGTAATGTTAACGGGTGCGATAGGCGACCTCCTGTGCCTGTGGTGGTACCAAAGCCACATGTGTCCCATCAATAGACCCAATTACATGGGGCATACCTCCCAGGGCATAGAACTCACCCTTGACACCTGTCAACTGCTGACGAGTTGGAAAATGGATGAATTCATCCAGGTGCTCCAACATGGCTTCTAAAAAATCATGCAGGACACGGCTGAACATGGTCTGTGACATGCCACCCACATCAGCTATGGTGAATTGAAACGTACCGGTGGCAAAAAAATTTAGGGCTGCCATCACCTTCATCTTGGGGGTCAGCGCAGTAGGATACCTGTGTCGCAGTTGGAGGTGTTGTTCAAGCTTTGCGGTCAAGTTCTCAATCAACTGTTGCGAGAAGCGGTAACGTCTTATGCAGTCACGTTCCCTCATGGCACCCAAGTCTGGCATTGGTCGGGGGAGAGGCGGTGCCCTGCAGAAAATTGGAAGGAATAACGAAGAGTGAGAACATAACAACATCAATGTCAATGAACTGAGCACATGCTCAACTGCTACTACACATCTGCTAAATACAGAGTCAGCTCTGTGCAATTCATCCAGGACACGTATGCCAGCCAGGTGATACTCCTACGACAAGCCAGCTACACCCGTTGATAGTCAAGTTCTACATGACATGCCCCGAAACTAGCTGTGGGCCAGTGTAAGTGAACAGCCAGAGACATCACAGGAGTGACATACATCCACATATCTGCATTTGAAGGATGTCATCTCATACAGACTGCTGGCGGCAAGCTAGACGCACAGGTCACATGTCATTGGAAATGTACAGATCACACACATAGCGATGAAGGGGTACACGTGAAAAAAGAAAACACAGACATGGATACGGCGCAGATATGTCCTCTTGTCAAAAAATCATCTTTGAAGCATACAGACACACGTAACGTGTGAATCCACATGTGGCATGGTGTGCGTATATGTGTGCCATGCCCATCTACACACAGACACATGTTGGATGCTGCAACAGCAGATGCAGTTGACGGAACACCAACAGCAAGCTCATGGGAACACATGGCACACACAGGACATAGTCACATCGGGGCACGCTGGTACTTAGATGTCAGGTGTTAGTGTCCCTGTCCCTGGCATCAGGGGACATTTGCGGGTGTTGGTGACTGTGCGATACCAGTGATGCAGTGCTTGACACGTTTGTACTACATGCACACATGTGCAAAGTGGGAAGGGGAAGTGTGCCACATACTGCCCCATCACACATGACATGTGTACACAGGTCATCACACATCTATTGTGCTAAAACATGAGGAGACATGTGCCATATCACTGCCTGACACACCTAGGCCCTGCACATGAAGGACTGCAATGACAATGACTTGATGTACAGCTGTGCATGAGTCTGACACCTCCATTCCATTCGTGTGCGCCTCCTATCACCTGCGTAAGCTGTGAAACGCACCGTACACACGCTCTGAGGGCGTGTGAACGGTCCGTATCATCACATTGGTGTTCCCGTCGGAGTACGGGTGTGTGTACGGACCGTACACACGTACGTGTACAAGCAGTGTGTACACGTATGTGTACTACGGTCGTACATGTACGTGTACGACCAGTGTGTACACGTACGTGTACTACGGTCGTACACGTATGTGTACGACCAGTGTGTACACTGCCGTAGTACACGTACGTGTCCACACTGGTCATACACGTACGTGCACCCACTGGTCGTATACGTACGTGTACACACTGGTCATACACGTACATGTACACACTGGAAATACACGTACGTGTACACACTGTTCGTACACGTACGTGTACGACCAGTGTGTACACTGCTGTAGTACACGTACGTGTCCACACTGGTCATACATGTACATGCACACACTGGTCGTACACGTACGTGTATGACCAGTGTGTGCACGTACGTGTATGACCAGTGTGGACACGTACGTGTACTACGGCAGTGTACACACTGGTCGTACACGTACGTGCACACACTGGTCGTAGACGTACGTGTACGACCAGTGTGTACACTGCCGTAGTACACATACGTGTACACACTGGTCATACACGTACGTGCACACAGTGGTCGTACACGTATGTGTACACACTGGTCGTACACGTACGTGTACGACCAGTGTGTGCACGTACGTGTATGACCAGTGTGGACATGTACGTGTACTACAGCAGTGTACACACTGGTCGTACACGTACGTGCACACACTGCCGTAGTACATGTACATGTACGTGTCCACACTGGTCATACACGTACGTGCACACACTGGTTGTACACGTACGTGTACACACTGGTCATACACGTACGTGTACACACTGGAAATACACGTACGTGTACACACTGCTCGTACACGTACGTGTACGACCAGTGTGTACACTGCCGTAGTACACGTACGTGTCCACACTGGTCATACACGTACATGCACACACTGCTCGTACACGTACGTGTACGACCAGTGTGTGCACGTACGTGTACGACCAGTGTGTACACTGCCGCAGTACACGTACGTGTCCACACTGGTCGTACACGTACGTGTCCACACTGGTCGTACACGTACGTGCCAAACGCACTGTGCAAATGGTGCCGTAGGGGTACGTGTGAAACGCACCGTACCTGTGTGTGGATAGCTAAATTATATAGGGACACATGAGGGACAAGTATTAGGGCCTAAATGCATGCTGGTTGTCATGGATACCGATTTTCAAGTTAAAATTTTCCATCATGTGGCCTGTAAAAGGCAGTTGGCAACTAAATACAATGTTGCAAAGTGGTTTTTGACTTCACATCATGCTCAAATTTTGAACCATGCAAAGGCACTCACTGGTGTATGTTTAAAGGGATTGGAGGAAACGTAGGATGCAAATGAGTCTGACCAATCACTCTGTCCTCCTGTAAATGAAACAGCCCATCAAGGCAGATATAAGTCAGCCCGAACCCATGAGAGGGCACTTGCCTGCACTACCTTTCACTCGACACCACTGCTGCTGCCTGTGCTTCCTCTGGCACCATGTTAAGGTCTGTGGAGAGGGCCCAGCCATTCACCCATGAGGAGAATGAGGCATTGCTGGATGTCATCCTCCCACAGTACACCAGCCTGTATGGGAGACCAGGGGAGCAGGTGAGTGCTGACCCCACTACCTTTGACTGTGCACCTTTTTTGTGACTGTCACTTCTGGCATTGTGTCCAGGTGTGACAGACATGCAATGTTGTTAAGAGTGGGTCCCAGGGCGGGGAATGGCTTATGTCTCCCATGCAGAGCATGATGTAGTTCCTGTGTGCACTCCTCACTTGCATTGTGCTTACTGTGACATTCACTGCATAGTGCATGGCACATTCAGCCTGCCCTATCCTTTGGGCCGTTTTTGTTCTATAGTCCAGAGGTGATTCAGTGCCCCCCCCCCCCCGGTGTGACAGGTGACTGTACCCACAGATGTGTGTGAGTTGTGTGGAGCTGTGGTGAGTGTCCAAATGATGTGTACGCCCCCTGGACATTGATGTGTGTGAATGTTCCTTGTCATGTGGGTGAGTGTCTATGTGGAGTGTTGCACCACAGCTGCATGGAGGAGGCAACAGCTCCACCCATCTGATGTGAGAAGTAAGCCGTGCGGAGTGTCTGACTTGCTGAGCTAGCACCACACCTGTGACACCCCACAGGCAAGTGGCACATGTGCCGAGTGAGGTTTGTATCCGCTGTTGCCCATGGCAGGTGATTGATCTGTGTCTGTGTGTGTCTGTGTACTCTGCTGAGGTTGCGTCAGTGGCCTGGGGCATGTGACTGCTTGGAGGTGCTGTCCATCAGCCTGGTGTTGCATGTGATGCACAGCGTGTGCCATGATCAGGGAGTGTGTTGCACCCCTCATGCCACCTGTGTACTTTCAATGCCATGTAGTGCATTGGGGCTTCCACAGAGGCTAATGTCCCTATGACAAAGGTGCTATTTGTTGCCAGCATACTATGCCCTGTTCAACATATCAAAGATGTTCAAATGTGTGTCTCTGTGACATGGAGTAGGTGTAGTGATGTTGTCTCACTTTGTCATCCTCACAGGTAACTGCCTACACCAAGGGGGAGATATGGAAGCGGGCCGTCAGGTCGGTGGAGGGTCGCAGTCGGCGCCTCGCCCAAGTGAGGAAACGCTGGCAGGACATCCGGTGCTGGACCCGGAGGATCGCCCAGTGGCAGCTGAAGGACTCACCTCCACGCAAGCACGGCGGGGGCCGACGACTGACCCACCAGATGAAGCGTGTCCTGGCGGTGGTCTTCCCTGACTTGGATAGGCGGTTACAGGAGTTGCAGCAGCAGGAAGGGGGTAGGTACATGTGTGTTTGTTGTGTGTCACCAGCTTTTGAAAGTGCTCAGTCGCCTGGATACACTGCGAGGGTTAATTGGTGCAGTGCATATCCTGTTCCCCAAAGTCAAACGGTGCTGTTCTTCCTCCCTTCCCCTCCTTGACATGTGTTCCCTGATCTGTGTGTTATCACTATTGCACATGGTCATCTAGGCTGGAAGTTAATCCAAGTGCACATTGCTTTCTGCATCATGTGGGGGGGGGGTCTGAGACATGTGTTGTTACCTTGCCTGTGCCCTGTCCTGTTCAGTAATTTGGGGGTCCATATTAGTTGGCACTGATGCTGAGTCTCAACATAGGAGTGTGTGTTTTCAAATGAACAGACTTGCAGCATGCATGACCGATGTTGTGGCCTCAGACATGATGTGCATGAGTGGGAGATATGCATAGTGCCGGGACGGTAGCTCATGTTACAGTTACAGTCAGATAATTCCAGGACCATGGAGCAGTGTGCCCACTACAGTCCCCTAAGACACCCTTGCCTCGGAATCATGTGTGTCATCCAACACTGTGCCCATTCTCTGTGTGTTCAGCATAGTCTGGCCTCTGTGGCATTGTTCCCTGGCCTCATTTGTATTTATCTAACGTGTGCTACATGTGCCCATTGTACAGGCTGACCCCATTTTGCTTGTGCATCCTCACACTGGGCAGTGCCTGTGTGTCTATGTACAACTATCTGTTGATGGTTGTTTGTCACAAATATGTGTTGACAGCCTCACAAGGTGATGTGGAGTACATTTAGGAACTCTTGATGCACATTTTAGTAAACCCAGATTAAGAGGTGTAACTTCTTGATCTGTCTCAATCACATTGTCTCAGGTATGGGGTGTTTGTGCGGGCAAGGCCTACATGTCCAAACCTTATGTCTCCTTGCCAGGTATGACCTGTGTGTGATAATTGTCTGGACAGACACTCAACATGCAGTGACCCAGTCATGTTGTGCTGGGTTTAATGTTTGTGCTTTGCAGCATGTGTCAAAATTTAAAATACACGGCTCATGCTCATCCATTTTTGCCACCAGTGTGTGGTCGAGATGCTACGTAGTTTGGTCTGTGTGTGCTGACATCTGTGTGGACATTCTTGCTTGCCATGAGGGTGTCTCCTCAGTGCAGGTGCTCCTTATCCCGACACATTGCAGGCCCATTAGCTAATGCATTGTCCTGTGTTTGGACAAGTGTGCCACTCCACATGACAGGCAGTGGGTCAGATGTGTTGCCAACTGTGTCATCATGGTACGGATGGCCATGTGACAGGTGGCATGATTCAAGTTTTTAGTCAAGAAGTATTGTACCTTGGCACTCACTACACTTGTCAACATGTCTCAATTTTTCATATGCTTCATTTTGCTAGTTTGTTGTGAAGGACAATAATGTGCCTGCATGACAGATGTCTCCCAGGGAAGTGCAAAAGAAAGTACTTTTACACTTTCCCTGGACACGCTGGCACATTTTACAGAAAGGCACAGTTCGATTACCACTTGTTTTCTGATTATACATATCCATGTTCCCACAGTGTGTTTGCATTTGGGTAAGTCCTTGGTTGTTGCTGATACCAACTTACGAGTGTCAAGTCATCCAGACCACCGTGGTGCCATGTATATGTACTTACTGATACCCCATTTCTTCTTTACAGTGGCTTATTAGATTTCAGCTGGCAGCTCATACAATGACTGTGTAAATGTATTTTTGTGTGCACCTCATTGTGTGACTTCTGTCATACAGGCAGATGTGTAATCTGTTCACAAAGTGGCACATTCACACATTCTAAACATGTACATTGTGTAAAGTGTTGTGAGTCCCAAGGGATCGCAATGTTTTTGGTTAGGGTTTCCAAAGTACTCACAGGTCTCAGAGTGTGGGGGCACCTTCAGCATTGAGGTGTGTTATTTGGCCTTGGGTGCACCAATACTGTTTCGTTCACTGTGAACAAGAGGTGGCATGCCTTCATAGTCTTGCTGTGCTCAACTGTCCCCAGACACTAGCTTCTCAGTATAATTCGATATCAAGTTATTTACTGTTGTGTCATAATCTCCATTGTTTCCAAGTGGCATGGTGGGTCAACTAACTGGGGAGTGCAGGCTTACATATGTGCGGACTATTCTAGATGTTACTCATGATGCATTTCCTGATATGCACTGTGACATTTGTGTTTGGACTCGTGTGTCTGTTGTATATAGGTGACTGATTTTTTTCTGTATCTTCACCTTGCCCACAGCATCATCGGAGGACACCGAGGGAGACACCTGCACGGACGTGGAGGAGGGATCCAGCACCGCTGCCACCACTGCTGGCGAGTCTGCGGAAGCAAGTGGCACGGAAGGCGAGGGGAGTCAGGTGGAGGACCTGTCTAGTGACAACACTGACTATGACGCTGACGGGTCCGAGGCTGAACTCCTCGAGGGGGCGGAGGCTGCTACAACACCTGGCAACAGCACTACATCTGTCACCGCCCCCTCCATTCCCATCACCACCCTCCCAGTTGCTCCGGTCCCTTCTGTCCGTGCTAGGCAACACCGTGTCTCCGTCGTGCCAGGCACCGCACCCCCTGCCCCTGCCCCCCCTGCTGCCCTCACTGCAGAGTCTGTGGACATTCTGCGGCAGTTGCAGGTTGGCCAGACATCGATGCTGAATGTCCGCCATGGCCACACCTGAATGATGACACAGATGGTGTCGTACATGGAGGGCATGTCATCAGCGATGTCTGACCAACGGATGTTGCTGAGGTCCATGGACTCTTCACTGACGGCAGCAGTGAGTTTCCTGCAGCGCTTTGTCCCCCCCCTACCCCTGCACCATCCACACTTCCCACTCCCATACCTGTCCCAAGCACACACAGACATTCCCAAGCACGCACCCCACCAGACACAGGCAGCACACCACCACGTAAGGGCAAGCGCACTCCTCCTGGCACGCACACTCAGGGGGATGAAGGCACACCCACTGGGTCTGGGGCACACAGGCATACACGCAGCCACAGTCCGAGTCTGCATGCTGCACTACCCAGTCCCTCCAAAGGCACTCCCCTCGGCTCCCCTACCACACACTCTGACAAGGAGGCCTACTTGGCTGTGCTGGGCCTCAGCCCCTCTGGCTCTCCAGCCCGCAAACGGGAACGGCACTCCACGGGTAGGGGAGTTGAGTCCCGCCCCCGTCCACCCCCTCCCCCAGTAGCACTGCACCCCATCCCTCTGACCCCACCCCCTCCTTTGAGCCTGTGTTTTCTTCGGGTGCAGGGGATACGCTGGACGAGCTGGCAGCAGTGTGCAGCGCCGAGCTGACCCCCACCTTTGGCGCTGCCCCACCCCCTGTGGTGGAGGCGTCCGTCCCTGCTCCCACCACACCTACCTTTACACCTCCTGTCCCTGCGGTGCCTGGTCCTTCCCCACATGATGCCCCCCCCCCCCAGTCGACGAACCTGAGGGTTCTAATGTGTAGGCAAGCTAGGGGAGACGCGTGGCCATGTGTCCCCCCCAAGGACTTCTGATCTGGACTGGCCATGTGCCTTTGTAAATAGTGTCCTTTTATAAATTTTCATTTAATGCTGAATAAAGCAATTTCTTTTCACTTTGAACACTATTGCATTTCAGGTATTGATGTGGGTGCTGATGGTCCCGGAGTTGGGGTTGTGGTAATGTGTTATTTTTCAGGAAAAATGTGTAGTCTGATGCTCATGGGGTGGACCATGGTATCTGGGTGCCATCACAAGGTCTCTGCAAAGTATCTTTGCTCGTGTGTGCTATTTGTGTTTGGAGACATTGTCCCAAGGAGTGTTCCTTCCTCTGTGGCACCTGACATCTTGCCTGCAGGGAGTTGCACTTTTGTTGTGCTAACCTGTGTCTACATTTCCTTTGTTGGTGACGGATCCCTTCAACTATGGCCATGCCTGCTCAGCAATGTCTCCGGCTGCATCGTCAGTGCCATCCTTGCTAGTCACTGTACTTGTGTATTGAGTATGTTGTAATGCCTTAATGGCGACATTCACCATTTTCCGCACACTGCATGTGTGTAATCCCAGCCTAGCACACAATTGGTACTTGTTCTGCAGGGTATTTGGGCACCTGACTGACAATTGTGGGCATTGTATCTGTGGGAACTCTACCCTATTCCTTCCATGAGAGGCAACATCTTGGTGGCTGTCCCGGGCACCTGTACATTCCTATCAGTCCTGGGATGTGCGTGACAGTGTGTGTTCCCTTTGGCTCTCTTAGTTTAGTGGGCATTGACATGAGTATACAGTCTTGTGGCATGATCTCTGTGTGTGTATCGTGCTGCATCCGCCAGGGGTGGGTATGCATGTGTCATTTGTCCTCACACCCACATGTGTTGTGTCATGCAGTGGGGGAAAGACATCCATCCTCATGGGAGTGGGACACTGCTGTCAGTGATGTGTTGTTATGGCACTATCAACATAGTCGAACATTAGGGATGCGTACATACACCCATGGAGTTGTGCTCATCTGATCATGATGTACACACCCCCATGACTCTTTCCACTGCTGGGAGTGATAGGCACCCACCCCTCACATGTCTCTGGCCACTGCTGGGAGTGATAGGCACCCACCCCTCACATGTCTCTGGCCACTGCTGTGAGTGATATGCACCCACCCCTCACATGTCTCTGTCCACTGCTGGTATTCCTCTGCACCCACCCCTCACATGTCTCTGTCCACTGCTGGGAGTGATATGCACCCACCCCTCACATGTCTCTGTCCACTGCTGGGAGTGATAGGCACCCACCCCTCACATGTCTCTGTCCACTGCTGGTATTCCTCTGCACCCACCCCTCACATGTCTCTGTCCACTGCTGGGAGTGATATGCACCCACCCCTCACATGTCTCTGGCCACTGCTGGGAGTGATATGCACCCACCCCTCACATGTCTCTTTCCACTGCTGGGAGTGATATGCACCCACCCCTCACATGTCTCTGTCCACTGCTGGGAGTGTAAGGCACCCACCCCTCACATGTCTCTGTCCACTGCTGGTATTCCTCTGCACCCACCCCTCACATGTCTGTCCACTGCTGGGACTCCTAGGCAGACACCCACCCACCCACCCGCACCCTTGGTGCTGTACACTGCTGTCCTGGCCATGAACACAACCCAATATACTGGTTATATGCTGCACCAGGCCCTAAGCCAACATTCGTGGCGTGTGTACGCCTTGTATCACTAATTTACTGGTGCCCTAGAGGTATGGGTGATGCGGTCCGTACCCCCACTCTGAGGGCGTGGGTACAGCCCGTACCACCATTGGAGTGGTGATGTAGGTGTACGCGCTGTACCCACGCCCTCAGAGCGTGTGTACGGCCCGTACCACGCGTACCCCTACATCACCACTACAATGCTGGTACGGGCCGTACCCACGCCCTCAGAGCGGGGGTACGGCCCATACCATGTGTACCCCTACATCACCACTACAATGGTGGTGCGGGCCGTACCCACACTTTGAGGGCGTAGTTACGGCGCGTACACCTACATCACCACTCCAATGGTGGTACGGGCTGTACCCACGCCCTCAGAGCGTGGGTACGGCCCGTACCACCATTGTAGTGGTGATGTAGGGGTACGCGTGGTATGGGCCGTACCCACGCTCTGAGGGCGTGGGTACGGCGCGTACACCTACATCACCACTCCAATGGTGGTACGGGCCGTACCCACGCCCTCAGAGCGTGTGTACAGCCCGTACCACGCGTACCCCTACATCACCACTACAATGGCGGTACGGGCCGTACCCACGCTCTGAGGGCGTGGGTACGGCCCGTACCACCATTGTAGTGGTGAAGTAGGGGTACGCGTGGTACGGGCCGTACACATGCTCTGAGGGCGTGGGTACGGCCCGTACCACCAATGGAGTGGTGATGTAGGTGTACGCGCCATACCCACGCCCTCAGAGCGTGGGTACGGCCCGTACCACGCGTACCCCTACATCACCACTACAATGGTGGTACTGGCCGTACCCACGCTTTGAGGGCGTGGTTACGGGCTGTACCACCATTGTAGTGGTGACGGGTACGCGTACGCGGGGATTGGTGGACACGCCCCCCGAAGTGGCCAGACCCTGGAGGTAATGTATGGCCAGTATATGGTATTTTTAAAAATAGGTAGAGGTTATGTTTCCTGCCCCTCGCCCCCCCTTTGCCCCTGGGTGTTGTGCTGACCTTCTGCGGCGTGCGCGGCGGTTTCGGTGCACCAGGTCGTAGGCTAGGAGGGCCGGGATGACACATAGGATGGGGTCCATGGCTGTCAGTCGCGTACAGCTGCTCCTTCTTCGCGTCGTCCTCAATTTCCTGGGAGTTTTTGGCTGCCGTAAAAAATGATCCGTGCGGAGTGACGTAGGCACGAATCGTACTTGCTGGTCCGTAGAACGCTGCCTGACTCCGTCCGGACGTCACGTATGCGATGTCCCAATCGGAATTGTGGGTATTTTTTCATCGCACATACTTTTTTACGATTCGTACGGAAATGGTATTTCTGTACGAATCGTACTTGCTGGTTTGTAAGGAGCATTTCCCGGGTACGAGTCGTACGGAGAATACGCTCCCTACGACCATTCGTACCCGGGTTTTACAGGATCGGAATCGGCACCATAATGTTAAATGCATATCTCAAATACCTACAAATATTATATTAAATAAAATTAAAAAATACTTTTCAATCAAATAATTATTTGTAATTAGAAATTATTTGGAATCAAAAACATTATTTATTACATAAATGTACTTTACTTTTTTAAATGTCCTACCCTATAACACCACACAATTCACAACCAACATCTAAATTTTATAAAATAAATGTACTTACATAATTAACATAATTAATTACCAATTAAAGACATATTATCAATTAAAACACATTGAAACGCATAAAAATTAATAAACGTCCCACACTTTACCCCTATAACCTCCACAAACCACTGGTAAAATTAAACTGTAAAAAAATTAATTACACAATTAAAACTTATTTTCAATTAAAAAAACTAATAGTATATAAAAACTAATTATAAAGTAAGTAAAATTAATTTACCCCCAACTTTTATCCCATAAAAAATAAAACCCACACACAAAAACTATAAACAACTACCCTAATTAAATATCAACTAATTAATTACCATTAATGATCAACCAATTATTAATGAATTAAACATAAATTACTTCCCACACTTTACCCCTATTAACCCCATAACCCACACCTAAAATTAATTACACAATTCCATATTTAATTCTCAATTAATTAATCAATATTAATTACGAACTAATTATTGATTAATTTAAAGTAAATTACTTCCCACCCTTTACCCCATAAACCCCATAAACCCACACCTAAAGAAAATCACACAATTACCATAATTAATTATCAATTCATTAGTTAATATAAATTAACAACTAATTATTAATTAATTAAACATAAATTGATTCCCACCCTTTACCCTTATAAACCCCACAACACACACCTAAAATTAATTACACAATTTCAATAATTAATTTTCAATTAATTAATTATTAATTAACAACCAATTAATAATTAATATCAAATAAATTACTTCCCACAATTAACACTATACAATTTAAATTAAATAAATAAAAAATGATCATTAATTTATTATATTTAAATGACTTCCTGCTCTATTCCCCTATAAACCCACAACCCACTACAGAACTAAAAAACGCAAAATTTCATTAAAATGAAATTGATAACTACTAAAAATTTAACACATATATTAAAAATTATAAAGAATACTTATACAAAAAACATACATCACATACTTTTAAAATATAAACTAAAATACATAATTAAAAAATCTATATTTTAAACAACCATATTTTTGCTAACAGTATTAATGACTTCTATGTTTTTAAAAACGATATTTCTTACCTTTGGTTTTTGAAGCTTCCCCAAATTTACAAGACCATATAAACCTGGGGATGCGCCAAAAACGTACGCCTCACCAGGGCAGGCGTAATGAGGAGAAATATCTTTATTTCTCCTCGTGTTTTCCTCTTTCTATGAGCAGGAAGGTGCCCCTACCTGCACTTAAACAATCCTGCGGACAACACAGACACCAATGCACCTAGGGACAAGGGTGCCTGCGATGGCGCAAGACTGGAGAAATGGCCATACGGTGGAGTTGCTTCTCTTCTTTGGAAGGATGATGAGGATCATAGAAGGTGGGCAAGGTGATAGGTTGTCCCACATGAAATGGTGTGCCCACTTTTGGCAAGAAAGAGGCCCTAGTACAAAGCACCTGTTTGTTAGGATAAACTGAGAAAAAGGGAGGCGCTGAAGTAGGGAGGGTTTGAGCAGCTCAGTTGGGGTCATTTGAAGATCCAGGACTTGAGGCCCTTTCTGAATTGGTGCAGTGTCTGGCTTTGTCGGAGGTGAAGGGGGAGTTTTTTCGTGGTCTTGGCTGCGAGGGAGAAGAAGGATCTTCCACCTGCTCTGGCCCTGTAGAAAATAGGGACTGTGGCTAAAGCAAGGTCGGCTGCGCAAAGGTTTCTTTTGGAGCGTGAAGGGACATTCGGTCTTTGAGGTATTGGGGTCCAGTGTTGTGGAGGACTTTGTAGGAGTGTGTAAGCAGTTTGGAGGTTATTCATCCTTCGACAGAGTGCCAGTTGATGACAACGTCTGCAGCTCACTCACCATCCGGGTAGATGTAAATGCCACGAGGAAGGCTATTTTTACTGTAAGCAGCTGGAGGAGATAATCGTGAAGAGGTCTGAAAGGAGCCCACATCAAGAATGTGAGGCCCTAATTAAGATCCCACTGAGGCATAATGAAAGGAGAAGGGGAGTAAAATATGTACAAGGCCCTTCAGAAATCTATTTACAATAGGGGACTGAAATAAAGAGGGTTGGTCAGGCAGCCTTAAGATGGCAGACAGTGCAGAAAGGTAGCCCTACTGAGCAGAGCCCTGCTGGGCAAGGGTAAGAATAAAAAGCAAAATATTAGAAAGGGTGGCAGAAAGTTGGTCAATTGACTTGTCTTTACAATATGATACAAATTGCTTCCAACAGTAGGCGTATATCATCTTGGTAGAGATATGCCTGGCTGCCAGAATAACATTGCAGACTTCAGTAGGAAGGTAGAAAGCTGCGCATGGAGTGTGGACTCTCGTGACCGGATCGCTGTTAAACTACTTGGCCCAGAAGACCTTGGGGGCAGTGTCACCATCACCAGCCCCTCCCTCCCTCCAGCGGCGGACTTTAAAAGAACTCGCGCCTCCCGCTTCGCGGGACGCGCAGCGCATGGAGTGTGGACTCTCTTGACCGGATCGCTGTTAAACTACTTGGCCCAGAAGACCTTGGGGGCAGTGTCACCATCACCAGCCCCTCCCTCCCTCCTGCAGCGGACTTTAAAAGAACTCGCGCCTCCCGCTTCGCGGGACGCGCAGCGCATGGAGTGTGGACTCTCTTGACCGGATCGCTGTTAAACTACTTGGCCCAGAAGACCTTGGGGGCAGTGTCACCATCACCAGCCCCTCCCTCCCTCCTGCGGCGGACTTTAAAAGAACTCGCGCCTCCCGCTTCGCGGGACACGCAGCGCATGGAGTGTGGACTTTCTTGACCGGATCGCTGTTAAACTACTTGGCCCAGAAGACCTTGGGGGCAGTGTCACCATCACCAGCCCCTCCCTCCCTCCTGCGGCGGACTTTAAAAGAACTCGCGCCTCCCGCTTAGCGGGACGCGCAGCGCATGGAGTGTGGACTCTCTTGACCGGATCGCTGTTAAACTACTTGGCCCAGAAGACCTTGGGGGCAGTGTCACCATCACCAGCCCCTCCCTCCCTCCTGCGGCGGACTTTAAAAGAACTCGCGCCTCCCGCTTCGGGGGACGCGCAGCGCATGGAGTGTGGACTCTCTTGACCGGATCGCTGTTAAACTACTTGGCCAAGAAGACCTTGGGGGCAGTGTCACCATCACCAGCCCCTCCCTCTCTCCTGCGGCGGACTTTAAAAGAACTCACGCCTCCCGCTTCGCGGGACGCGCAGCGCATGGAGTGTGGACTCTCTTGACCGGATCGCTGTTAAACTACTTGGCCCAGAAGACCTTGGGGGCAGTGTCACCATCACCAGCCCCTCCCTCCCTCCTGCGGCGGACTTTAAAAGAACTCGCGCCTCCCGCTTCGCGGGACGCGCAGCGCATGGAGTGTGGACTCTCTTGACCGGATCGCTGTTAAACTACTTGGCCCCGAAGACCTTGGGGGCAGTGTCACCATCACCAGCCCCTCCCTCCCTCCTGCGGCGGACTTTAAAAGAACTCGCGCCTCCCGCTTCGCGGGACGTGCAGCGCATGGAGTGTGGACTCTCTTGACCGGATCGCTGTTAAACTACTTGGTCCAGAAGACCTTGGGGGCAGTGTCACCATCACCAGCCCCTCCCTCCCTCCTGCGGCGGACTTTAAAAGAACTCGCGCCTCCCGCTTCGCGGGATGCGCAGCGCATGGAGTGTGGACTCTCTTGACCGGATCGCTGTTAAACTACTTGGCCCAGAAGACCTTGGGGGCAGTGTCACCATCACCAGCCCCTCCCTCCCTCCTGCGGCGGACTTTAAAAGAACCCGCGCCTCCCGCTTCGCGGGACGCGCAGCGGATGGAGTGTGGACTCTCTTGACCGGATCGCTGTTAAACTACTTGGCCCAGAAGACCTTGGGGGGGGGCAGTGTCACCATCACCAGCCCCTCCCTCCCTCCTGCAGCGGACTTTAAAAGAACTCGCGCCTCCCGCTTAGCGGGACGCGCAGCGCATGGAGTGTGGACTCTCTTGACCGGATCGCTGTTAAACTACTTGGCCCAGAAGACCTTGGGGGCAGTGTCACCATCACCAGCCCCTCCCTCCCTCTTGCGGCGGACTTTAAAAGAACTCGCGCCTCCCGCTTCGCGGGACGCGCAGCGCATGGAGTGTGGACTCTCTTGACCGGATCGCTGTTAAACTACTTGGCCCAGAAGACCTTGGGGGCAGTGTCACCATCACCAGCCCCTCCCTCCCTCCTGCGGCGGACTTTAAAAGAACTCGCGCCTCCCGCTTCGCGGGACGCGCAGTGCATGGAGTGTGGACTCTCTTGACCGGATCGCTGTTAAACTACTTGGCCCAGAAGACCTTGGGGGCAGTGTCACCATCACCAGCCCCTCCCTCCCTCCTGCGGCGGACTTTAAAAGAACTCGTGCCTCCCGCTTCGCGGGACGCGCAGCGCATGGAGTGTGGACTCTCTTGACCGGATCGCTGTTAAACTACTTAGCCCAGAAGACCTTGGGGGCAGTGTCACCATCACCAGCCCCTCCCTCCCTCCTGCGGCGGACTTTAAAAGAACTCGCGCCTCCCGCTTCGCGGGACGCGCAGCGCATGGAGTGTGGACTCTCTTGACCGGATCGCTGTTAAACTACTTGGCCCAGAAGACCTTGGGGGCAGTGTCACCATCACCAGCCCCTCCCTCCCTCCTGCGGCGGACTTTAAAAGAACTCGCGCCTCCCGCTTCGCGGGACGCGCAGCGGATGGAGTGTGGACTCTCTTGACCGGATCGCTGTTAAACTACTTGGCCCAGAAGACCTTGGGGGGGCAGTGTCACCATCACCAGCCCCTCCCTCCCTCCTGCGGCGGACTTTAAAAGAACTCGCGCCTCCCGCTTAGCGGGACGCGCAGCGCATGGAGTGTGGACTCTCTTGACCGGATCGCTGTTAAACTACTTGGCCCAGAAGACCTTGGGGGCAGTGTCACCATCACCAGCCCCTCCCTCCCTCCTGCGGCGGACTTTAAAAGAACTCGCGCCTCCCGCTTCGCGGGACGCGCAGCGCATGGAGTGTGGACTCTCTTGACCGGATCGCTGTTAAACTACTTGGCCCAGAAGACCTTGGGGGCAGTGTCACCATCACCAGCCCCTCCCTCCATCCTGCGGCGGACTTTAAAAGAACTCGCGCCTCCCGCTTCGCGGGACGCGCAGCGCATGGAGTGTGGACTCTCTTGACCGGATCGCTGTTAAACTACTTGGCCCAGAAGACCTTGGGGGCAGTGTCACCATCACCAGCGCCTCCCTCCCTCCTGCGGCGGACTTTAAAAGGACTCGCGCCTCCCGCTTCGCGGGACGCGCAGCGCATGGAGTGTGGACTCTCTTGACCGGATCGCTGTTAAACTACTTGGCCCAGAAGACCTTGGGGGCAGTGTCACCATCACCATCACCAGCCCCTCCCTCCCTCCCTCCTGCGGCGGACTTTAAAAGAACTCGCGCCTCCCGCTTCGCGGGACGCGCAGCGCATGGAGTGTGGACTCTCTTGACCGGATCGCTGTTAAACTACTTGGCCCAGAAGACCTTGGGGGCAGTGTCACCATCACCAGCCCCTCCCTCCCTCCTGCGGCGGACTTTAAAAGAACTCGCGCCTCCCGCTTCGCGGGACGTGCAGCGCATGGAGTGTGGACTCTCTTGACCGGATCGCTGTTAAACTACTTGGCCCAGAAGACCTTGGGGACAGTGTCACCATCACCAGCCCCTCCCTCCCTCCTGCGGCGGACTTTAAAAGAACTCGCGCCTCCCGCTTCGCGGGACGCGCAGCGCATGGAGTGTGGACTCTCTTGACCGGATCGCTGTTAAACTACTTGGCCCAGAAGACCTTGGGGGCAGTGTCACCATCACCAGCCCCTCCCTCCCTCCTGCTGCGGACTTTAAAAGAACTCGCGCCTCCCGCTTCGCCCATCATTTCACTCTCCCCACTTCAAACAGATACGCCACTCTTTCTGGTTTGGATGAACAAAATTGACTTACCAACTCTGCACTATTGGCTGATAACCCCCCTAACATGAATACTCTGCTAATTACCCCAGAACTTGATAATCCTAAACACAAGAAAAATACACTGTTCATTGACAATTTCGGGTGGAAGTCAACCTATGGCTTTGCCCCCCATCCCCCAACTTTTGAGTTAATCAGCTCAACTGGATGCTCATCAACCAATTCTTCTTCAATTACTTACCCCATGAGGGATACTTCCCTCCTTCAAATTCCTCCGCAACCTCAAGAAATCATCGAGATTTCAACATATTCCACGACTGGTTACACCTGTATGGACGAACCCCTTTTGGGTGACAGTCTTTTGTCCTGGAATGTGGCAGGTCTCCTTGACAAACTGACCAACCCTGCATGGGTGCAAATTGTTTCCCGATATAGCATTATTTGCTTACAGGAAACCTGGACCATCACAGAGCTTCATCTCCTAGGGTATCAGACTCTTCATACCCCAGCTTCTCCCAGTCTCCACGGCAGAAGCAAGGGGGGACTTTCTATCTATATTTCTGTAGAGAGCCGATTAAAACCAGTCCACGTCACAGGGACCTCAAATTACCAGCTTATTAGCTTAACCGGTGGTTCTTTTAAGAACATCGTCCTGGTCAACTTTTACAACAACATTCCAAGTTCTCACCTGGACCAGGTGCTCAATGGGCTAAAAACCGATTTAATTAAAATAGAGACCCAAAATAAATCTGACACGTTAATTATTTGGCTGGGTGATTTTAATTGTCCTTTGTGCCCACAGAGCATCAAAGGCATCTGTGGAATGGTAACTGATATTGACGACTCTTCCAGCCATTTTTGCCACACCAAATTAGGAGACCTTTTAAACGGTCTAACATCCCACTTTCACTTATCTTATGTTAATGAACTATGCCTCCCACCCAAGTGCTTTAAACCCACCTTTAACGGGAGAGGCTGTCACACTACAATCGACTACATACTCATATCCACCAGGTACTCAGGGTCCATACTTAACTGGGAGACCCTTGATACAGCTATTAGTGACCATTATCCAATCGGGGTGACTTTAAAACTAACTCTGCATGCTAAGGACAAGGTTAGGCAGAATCCCCCTTACTCCCCACCTTTACAGTTGGGAACCACTATGGGCCTTTATCTAAAATGGGACAAAGTAGTCCCCCTCACCTTTCTTAACTCTCTGGTCAAACATACATATGACCATATTCAAATTTGTTTGTCACTCACTGAAAACCCGCAGGCAATAAGCCACTCTTTTTCCGTAATCTTGTCGGAAATTAAAACACTGCTTGCACGTACCCCAAGGAAATCTTCTCCATTTACTTACGGCTGGTTTGATAGGAATTGCTCTAAAGCTCTGCGACTGTTGAAAGTTGCCTTAAAATCTAATCCTAGAAACTGCCTTGAAGTCCAGCAAGCCAGACAAAATTATCGCTCTACCTGCCAGGCTAGGAAAAACCAGCTGAAGTCAGAGGCCTGGCAAGCTCTTGTGGAAGCCTCTAGTAAGAGGGATAATACCGCCTTCTGGAGGGCAGTTAATGCTCCCTTCCTCCGACCCTCCCAGTCCCCAAACTTGGAGTCAGCCATAACTGCCGAAACCTGGGTTAAACACTTTAGTACTCTATATAACCATCTTGACTCGGCTGACCGACTGAGCGAGCGGGAAAGTCATTCTAATTCCCTCCCAGAATTAAATACTTCTACCTTTTTTCCCTTGAACATCTTTTTTGATCATGCCGAAGTATTAATGGCACTAAAAGAAAGTCCCTCCGGGAAGGCCCCAGGTCCGGATTGAGTTCCAATAGACGTTTTTAAATCACAGCCAGATCTATGGGCCCCACTGCTTACCAATGTCCTGAACTCTCTGAATACTACAGGTTTTATTTCCACCTGGCCCGAGGCAATCGTAGTCCCGATTTTTAAAAAAGGCGAAAGGGATAATCCCGCCAATTATCGCCCAATTTCACTTCTAGACTCCCTCATGAAGGTAGCCGGGCGAATTATTTTAAACAGAATACATGATTGGATAAGCGATCAAGACATTATCTCTAACCTGCAATATGGCTTCAGACAAGGCAAGGGTACTATTGAGCAAGGCCTGAATCTGACTCTCATCATAGCCAAATACACCCAGGCTAAAAAGGGAAATCTCTTCATAACCTTCGTAGACCTCAGCTCTGCTTTTGATTGTGTTGATCATGAGCTGTTATGGGAATCTCTTGCAGAGATAGGCTTAGATCCCCCTATTCTTTTATTTATTAAAGAGTTGTACAGGGACGCATCGGCCTGCGTTAGATACAGTAGGAGTGGAGAATGCTCTGATAGGTTCCTCATTAGACGAGGTGTCAGACAGGTTTGCATATTAGCCCCCCTACTTTTCACCCTCTACATTAACTCTGTTGGTCACCATCTAAACAGAACCTTCAATGACTACCCTACTATAAATGGCAAACCCATACCTATTCTGCTCTACGCGGACGATGCTGCAATTATGTCCCAGACCCGCTTGGGGCTACAAAGGGCAGTTAACAAATTTACTGACTTTATGTCAAAGAGAGGCCTAAATGTTAACACCTCTAAAACCTTAACCATGTCTTGTGGCCTAGGGATTGGGAAAAAACCATGCTCCATCTTTTTGAATGGCAAAAAATTGGACAGTATTGATGGATTCCCTTATTTGGGTATTATTTTTAATAAGAGGGGCACTTGGCGAGCCGCGGCTCAAGCCAGGGGCTTTGCACTGTCTAAAGCTATAGGCGCATTGACCAACTTCTCCAAAAAACTTGGGGGTCGCCCGGTAAGTCCTCTACTTCAGATCTACCGGGCGAAGTGCATTTCAGCCGGCACTTATGGTTCCGGGATCTGGGGGATCGAGCCCGCTGACCAAATTCAACGCCTCGAGAACGCTTTTTTACGTTATCTCCTGGCTGCTCCACCCAGTACTTCCACCTATATGGTGCACACTGAATAAGGTCTCACACACATTGCGGACACGATCAATTCCTCCCCCTCATTTTATGGCACAAAGTTTGGACTAATGAAGAGACACCTTTTAACAGAGAAATCATTACAGACTGCCTTAAAT
The DNA here is from genome assembly GCF_964204655.1 of Triturus cristatus. Taxonomy (NCBI): domain Eukaryota; kingdom Metazoa; phylum Chordata; class Amphibia; order Caudata; family Salamandridae; genus Triturus; species Triturus cristatus. The sequence goes on from NC_140594.1 coordinate 387,289,694, forward strand.
TGAATGAGGTCAAGAACATTAAATGGCTGAACTATGTTAAGAAGCTGTCCTCTGACCTAGGGCACCCTGAATTTTTCACTGACCCTTCAACCTTAATTAATATAGCAAGAGTTACGCTAAAACGTCTCGTCCTAAACCATTTGTGCAGCCAACGATGGTCCTTAGAAAAACAAAAGAGCTCAATTGTTGAATACCAACAATCGACCATTTCGAATGGAATACAGCAATATTTACTCTTAGAACCATCGCTTTTCATTCGCATGCTCCTGACCCGTTTCCGCACCAACACTTTCTTTAGATTGTTAACTTTTCCTAATCCAAATTGTTGGTCCAGCAACATGGAGAAATGCCCCTGTGACGGATTATCAACCCAATCTAATATTCACTGCATCTTATTTTGCAGATTTTAACAACTTCCAAGGGCTATTTTCTTAAAACCTCTGCTTATATCATGGGGATTACGCTCATGCAGAATGGCCTACTATAAATTAAAAATTTTGGAAACACCCTTAGTCTTGGCAGCCATTTCATCTTATCTGAATAAGACCTTGAGATTGAGGTTATCAATGCAGACTTAGCTGACATATGCCTTGATGCCCTGATTGTGTACCTGCACTTTTAAATTGTATTTTTACTCGTTTTTATTGGATCTTTTATATTTATGCGTATGTACTTTTATGATATTGTTTTTACATATCGAATAAAGTTCATTATCTATCTATCTATCTATCTATCTATCTATCTATCTATCTATCTATCTATCTATCTATCTATCTACTGCTGCTGATGGAATTAAGGGAGCCTTTGTCGTGCCACCTGACTTACCACTGGCTTGCCAAGAGACACAGGAGCAACAAAACACCTTTGTGTCTTCAGATATGTGGGGCCAGTGAAAATGAGGGACAAGCCTGTCCCAAGTCTTGCTTTGCCCAAGATGTCCTGCAACAGGAATGTCGTGCTAGGGATAGAAGAAAACCCCTGTTCTTCTGAGGTATAACCAACATCCTGGTGGCACCAGTCTTGGAGTATCTACTTTCAGAAAACAGAAGCCCATCTTCCCAATAGTTCCTATCGTACCCTCTGACATTTCCTGCTTCCTCAGCAGCAGCTTACTGTTTGAGCTGTTCAAGAGAGGGTCAGGATTTCTGCTCCATACTCAAGTCTGCCCTGGAAGGGCTCCTGCTCTCAAGACCTCTGCCATGTCATGCCCAGGTTCCTCTAGGACAGTTCATTCACAGAGGCTAGGACCATCTCCCTCAATAGGAGTCTGGGACGAGGATAATTATTTACCCTTCCTGCTACTCCTCGTAGGCGCTAGCTGGTATATCTTTCCAGGATCCAGAGTTCCCTCAGTGCCTAACTGTTTGTCCTCAGCCCTAGTAACAGCAAATGCACTGGCAGAGATACCCATCATCTCTGCATGTGTCCTGAACTTCACTTCAGACCAGGCTGAAGTTTCCAAATCATTGCCCAACAGACAGTCCAAAGGTAGGTCTGTGGAAACCACAACTCCTTTAGGGCCAGTTACCCCTCCCCAGCTGAGATTAACAACTGCCAAGGAGTGATCAGTCCTGACATTGCTTGCATTGGTCACTTGGTAAAGTTGATCAAGTGCGATTTGGTCAGGAGACACGCTCCATTGTGACACTGGCCCCTGTGTCCCTGTATGCCACAGCTTCCTGACCATTAATCAGTGGCTGTTGTCTGTACTTGCCCAAGTTAGTAGGACTTGCAAGTAAAGTGGCAAGTTTCATGCCACTGCCACAGACAAGGACAACCTGGGTGGGAGTTCTGACTAGGCCAGGACCCACGTCAGAAGCCAAGGTTAACCATACTAATCCCTTGGGGGCACTACTACTACTTGTACTGGTGCTAGGGACGCTATTTGCCTCAGGGGCAGATGTAGTAGGTTCTTTGGCCTTAGAGCAATTGGCATCCCTTGCTCTGTGGCCTTTCTCCTTACATAGGTAATTCCAAGGTGTCTTGCCAGAGGAAGAGGAGTTTTGGGACCCACCCCCAGAGGAAGGTTTTTGTGGACATTGTGAAGACTTTTTTGTCTTTACCCATGTCCCCACCCTTCTCAAGGGCCTTAGAAGAATCTTGCTTCTTCTGGTCACCTCCACTATCATTGTTTTTCTGCTTCGTGTGCACCCATTTGTCTGCCTTCTTTCCAAATTCTTGGGGAGAGGTCAGATCAGAGTCCACCAGGTACTGTTGCAGCTGCTGATTTGGACAGTTATTAAGGATATGCTCCCTCATCAATAAATTGTACAATCCCTCATAATCATGCACATCACTACCATGAATCCAGCCTTACAGAGCCTTAATAGAACTGTCTACAAAGACAACCCAGGGCTGGACTGAGAGGAGGATACTTCCATGTCCTTTGTTCAGTTGCATGCCAGAGTGGAAGCCAAGGGCTACCAGAACTGGCTCTAACTAGAGTATGCAAGGAGTGCACCAAACGTGCACTTCAAAGCAGTCTGGTGGCACTAGCAAGCACCTACACCCCAGCCCAATACACTAAGTCCTGTCTGGGAGGTGGTCACACCTCCCTGTGACAGGAAACCTATTATTCTACCTTTCCCTGCTCGAGCGCAGCTCAGCTGCAGGAGGACATAATCGTGTCTGTGGTTGGCAGCAGCACTACCTTGCTAGCAGACCCTGAAAGGCTGTTACTGGGAGTACTGGGGGCTTCCCGGAGGAGACCCCCCCAGTGCATGGAATCATACCTCCAACACCGGTAACAGTGATGGGGTATGATTCCAACATGTTTGAAACCAAGCATGCCTAGGCTCAGTAGCGGCCCGTGGAGGGAGGGGGAGGGGCCAGGGTGAAGGGGTTGTAAACTCCGGCTCACGGCCGACCGGAGTAATGTAAGTAAATAAATAAATAAAACGAATTTCATTGAGCGTTCTGAAACGCATTTGGCTAACCACACTTACAAAGCCTGGAGAATTGACTCCGCCGTTTGTAGGTAGTGTCCTGCTCATGCAGGGGCACCCTCACACTTATGACCCAGCACCCTGCCTTCAAGATTGAAAAGCCTGCCTTACGGGTGACTTTTAGGTTTTAAGTGTAGTGACCTCGGATATAAGGAAACGTATATCTGTCGTAAGTGGTGCTAGCACTAGCTTACACAGGCTGCAATTGCAGGCCTCTAGTCACAGTTTGAGTGGTCTCTCATGGGTGGCATAATACATGCTGCAGCCCATGGGAGACCCCTGGTGTACCTATGCCCTGGGTACTTTAGTACCATATACTAGGGACATACAGGGGTACACCATTAGCCAATTGTGGAGGTACCAAAGTACTTACTGTGTCAAATTTAGGGAGGAAGCACAGTGGCTGGGGTCCTTATTAGCAGAATACCAGCCAGAGTAGTCACAACAACATATTGACACCAGCAAAATGTTGGGGTAACCATGAAAGCAGATCCTACTTTCCTACAAAGGCAGAGGGTTGACAGGTTAAGGTGGAAGACATTCCCCTGCTGCTTCGACAGAAGATCCTTCCGATGGGGCAGTTTGATAGGAGGATCAGTGGCAATGGTCAGTAGTTCGGGATACCGGACTCACAGTGCCCAGTCCGGAGCCACAAGGATAACTTGGGCCCGGTTGTTCCTGATCTTCTTGAGAACTCTGGGTAGGAGTGGTATAGGCAGTAAGGCATAAAGGAGGCCTGAGCTCCACTAAACATGAAAAGCGTCTCTGAGCGAGAGCCGCCTTGGGAAATCCTGAATGCAAAACTGCTGCTATTGCGCGATCTCGGCGGAGGTGAACAAATCTAACCAAGGCTCCCCCACTGCTGAAAGAGACCTTGCACCACCTTTGGTTGGAGATGCCATTGGTGATCCACTAGGCATAGACGGCTGAGTTCATCCGCCCTGGTGTTCAAAGAACCTGCCAGGTGTTGAACCACAAGGGAAATGCCCTGCTGTTCCAGCCATGTCCAGAGACACTGGGCCTCTGGAGAAAGGGTCCACGACCCCACTCCGCCCAGTTTGTTGCAGTACCACATGGCCGTGGTGTTGTCCGTGAACACTTGCACCAGCCTTCTGCTAATGGAGGGTAGGAAGTCTTTCAATGCCAATCGGAGTGCTCGGACTCCAACAGGTTGATATGAAGTCCAAGTTCCTCTAATCTCCACCTCTCCCAGATGGCCCCATCCCAGTAGTGACGCATCTGTCACTACTGTGAGATCTTGTTGGGGAAGGTAGAGGAGTCTGCCTCAGACCAAATTGCTGTTTGTTAGACACCATTGCAAATCTTTTGCAGTCCCCCCCAAGATCTAGACCAGTTCAGAGAGATTCCTTGATGCTGCGTCCACTGGAACTTCAGGTCCCACTGCAGGGCTTGCATATACCATCTGGGGCCCAGCAGCCTCAGAGTCAGTCTTACTGAAATCCAGGATAGAGACTGAAACATTGGTATCAAAGCCTGAATATCCTGGACTTACTGCTCAAAAGGATAAGCCAGAAGCTGCACTGTGTCCAGAACAGATCCAGTGAAAGGGAGCGTCTGAGAGGGAGTCAGGTGTAACTCAGGTACACTGATAGTGAACCCTAGCGAATGCATGAGGTTCCCCATACCCTAGAGGCGGGAGACACACTCTGGGGCGAGCCCGCCTTCAACAGCCTTTCATCAAGATAGGGGAAGACTAACACCCCTGATCCCTGCAGTTGAGCGGCAACCACCGCCATCACTTTTGTGAACACCCAAGGGGTGCTGGCAATGCCAAAAGGGAGCATGGTGAACTGAAAGTGCTTGTGGCCTACTGTGAACCACAGATAACGCCGGTGGGCAGGTAGGATGGGATATGTAAATAAGCATCCTGCAAGTCCAACGCTATCATCTACTCCTCTGGATCCAAGGCAGACAAGACCTGAGCTAGTGTGAGCATCTTGAATTTCTTCTTTTTGAGGAAGGAGTTGAGGGCTCAGAGGTCTAGAACAGGAAGGCCCTTGTCCTTTTTAGGGACCAGAGAGCAGCGGTATAACAACCACAGCCTACTTCTGGCCCGGAACCCTCGCTATGGCTCCCTTGGCCAAGAAAGCCATGACTTGCTTGTGGCGCAAGGTCAAATGATCCTCCATCAACTAATTGAAGATGGAGGTATGGAGGGAGGGGTGGTCTTGAAGGGGAGGAAGTAGCCACTTCGGAAGATCTGAAAAACCCACCTGTCCGATGTTATCGACTGCCAGTTGTGGAGGGATGGCGGATCCTGCCACCAATGGGACTCCCATGATCTAAAAGGGAAAGATTAGGAAAGTTTGGAGGCTGCAGCTGCCTGGCAAGTGGAGGCTGGACCAGACTACTGGCTACCAGATCCACGAGGCCGGTAGGAACCGCACCCTCCTTCATGCAGAGGTTGGTTAGTTTGCATGACTTGGTGGCTAGCATAGGGTGGCACAGTTGTAAACCCCTTCCGTAGCCACAAAAGGAGTGAATGGCTGACTGGGGAAGACGTGGCGAAGCCGAGAGGCCCAAGGACTTGTCCATAGCCCGGAAGTCCTTAAAGCGCTCCAATCTCGAGTCTTCCTTGTCTTCAAAGAGACCAGTGCCATTGAACGGCATTTCCATAAGGGAACCCTTGGAAATCCCCCAAGAAGCCAGTCTGCCTCATAGCTACTGTCGAGGAAACCGCTCTGCCCAGCAACAGGGTCGTGTACAGACCACAATGGATCGTGAACTTTGCTGCGTCTCTCTCATCTGTAACGGCTTAGGAGAGGATGGCCCATGCCTCCTCGGGGACCTGTGACAACACTTGTGCAACCTTAACCCACAGAGTGTGGGAGTAGCAGCCCAACAGACAAGCGGGGTTCACAAACCGCAACGCCAGGCTGGCGAAGAAAAACATTTTCTTCCCCAAGGAGTCCAGCCTCTTGGATTCCCTATCAAGGGGTGCGGTAGGGAATGTGTCTGGGATGTGGAGGCTTGGACCACCAAGCTCTCTGGGGTAGGGTGTTGGGTGTGGAAGTTTGGGTCCCCAGGAGTGGGCAGTGGCGATGGACAATCATTCTATTCACAGGAGCCCCTGTGTTGGGTTTGGACCAAGTTCCCAGAAAGTTATCTGTGAGGGCCTAATTTAATGGGAGTAGGGGATCTGAGGAGGAGATTCCCGGTTGCAGGACCTCAGTCAAGAGATTAGTCTTAAGAGTTACCAAGGGCAATTGAAGTTCAAGGACCTTAGCTGCTCTCTGCACCACGATAGCATAAGAAAACACCCTCCTCCGTAGCCACGGTAGGTGGAGAAAGCATGCCCGGATCTGGAGAGGTAGTCAGTCTGCTGGCATCACCCAGTTCCTCACACAAGTCCATTTGGGGATTCTCGTATGGCTGGTATGCTAGACGGTCCAGCAACCCCCTCCCACTACACCCGAGGCCTAGCCCGGAGGAATAAGGATCATGATCCAATCTAGGGCCCGAAGGTATACTTTCTGCGAGGAGTTTTGAAAGAGCAGGATAGTGGCGCTCAGGCAGGTTAATGGTGTAGTATAATGAGTAAAGGAAGAACAAATGCTTCACGGTGCAACCAGGTCAGGGGAAAACCCGAAACCCCTGTATACAGTGTGGGCCATGAAACCCACACAAACAAATTCAAAACCAAGTCCTGGGCACATGCCTGGCTGGCGTTTTTGCATTGACGAACAGTAAACTTGCAATAATATCATTCAATACATGGAACTACCGGTGTCGACCTCTTTTGATTTCTGTACTAAGCTAACACCACAAACGTAATAACTGTATCCCTATACGTGTGCCCAGGACTTGGTTTTGAATAGGGCCCGAAGGTCCTGCCGGTGTCGGGTGCGGCGTCGGGCAACACGGTTTGGCTCCATTTCGGATTTGTAAATGACAATGGGCTAGCACCCCCGGGGAGTACCAGCGGCAACGGGAACGTCGGCATCAGGACCAGCGTCGGGAGTGTTGAAGTGGTATGACCAAAACTGATCCGGATTAATTATTGGATCCACAGGGGCCCACTGCAGCCGGGGCCAGAGCTGCTGGCGTGGAACTAGATGGGGCCCCCCTGACCCCACGGGGCCTTAAGAGACCTCGACTGGGTCGGGCCACCCAAATATGAGATTGAGGTGCTCATAAAACTCTTTAAGTTAGGTGGGGATCGCTCCAGCTCCCTGATATTCAGGGAGGCATGGAGCTGACTAGGCACAGGCTCCGAAGAACCCGCTTCGGATGCCGATGCTCCTTCATCGTGTCGGCTGACAGATGAGGTGAAGTCGAAAAGCAGTTTGACTTCTTACACTTCTTCTTGTACCTCTTACCTGAATGTCCCGACTATTTTGAATGGGATGAAGAGGACTTTAGACTCCGTGAACGATCTCAGGATCTCCATCTCCACCAGGAACTCATCTTCCACGGGTTGCATACCGGGCCACTAGCAGCTTTAGGGACTGCTCCTCAAAGTCTTCGGTGCCATGGCCCCGCACTCAGAGCTCTACTTGGTGTTGTGGTTGCTTTCCAGGCACTACAGACAGACAAGTTGCATATCCGTCACCCACATCGCATGGTGACAGGCTCCGCAGGGATTAAAACATGTCCTACGTGACAACATCCTTGACACACCAGGAGGAAACCTCAAAAAACAGTCAACAAAAAGTTTCAAAATTCCTGTCCAAAAAAGACAGAGGGGCAGCTCTTCTCTGTATCAGTGCTGGCTGGTGCGGAAAGAAAAGTACTGACGTCAGCGTGCCTGGGGGCGCCTACATAGCTACCGTGACTTCACTCCAGCGCAGACGATGCTGACGATGCACGCAGAGCCGATCGACGCCACCTACCAGCTACTGTTCAAAAAATCTTCCGGATCCAGTCTGACGCCAAATTCAGAGGTAAGGAATCTGCAGCTAAAAGTCTCTTTCAGATAAGTCCCAGCAGCAGAGTTCAGTGTGCTGTTTCTTGGTGACAGGCTGTGCTTAATTTGAGCCGGTGCTTAGACCTAGCATTTAATTGCCGGCGAGTAACTGCTGGAACCTGCACTTATGACAGCTGCCAGATGGTGGCACTGTTTATATAATTTAAAGATGAGCAGAAAAGCAGATGCTTGTTCATTTAATATACATTAATAACAACTATTAACTGCCACGCAAGCCATTCTTAAAGTTTTGGTGGCCTCGAACAGTCTGAATTGTCACACTTCTAGCAGTGTGATGGATAGTAGTTGTGTAAGTACAGTGGCAATGTGGTGCAAACTGGGTGGCCTCCTGACGATGGACCTGGCTTTTCTTACAAATGAAGTACTGGTGACAGGTACCAATACCGGTAGGAGGACTCACCTTTTCAAGGTTGTTATAAGAAGTGCAATAGATTCAAGTAACGCTGCTACTTATTATTTACAGTAATGAAACACTTGATTTTAACAGCAAACACTACATAAAACTTAAATTCCTATTCATATTACATCAACAACTTGTTATGCGCACAATGGACAGCTTCACGCACAACCTGAGGTCATCATATCCCAGTTTTAATTCACTATCCAGGCAAGAATGGGTAGGCAGTGCCCATGCCCCCTGCTGTTAGAACTTTTCTTCCATACTGTAATTTTTGTAGTAAAACGGTCCGTGCTGTGTGGGCCAAGCGTGGGACGAGAATGTCAGCCTCCTCCTCTTCACTGACATTTCAAAAACAGTCGATGAGTTGTGCTCGGTCACACTGTACGAAATGCCACAAGCGTGCTTTTGTTTCTACCGAGGAATTGCTGAGCCGATAGTGCCACGCCGTTCTGGGCTGGATCCACCCGTGGAAACTGCATTTTCTGTTCAACAAAACGAAGCGAAAACGTAGGCCTTGCAAGACCCAGCAGCCAAACCATCTGCCTGGCAGAGAGACAGACAGTGTGCTCATGGGCCAAGTGCCTTCTCCTGATGCTGACATCGAGCGCTCGCACGGGGTAGAAGGCAAACCGCCACCGTTTGACTGTTAGGATTCAAAAAATTGTAAGATGCACTGCCTGCCCGATATGAGAGGTCGGTTATGCAGCGTGTCCTGAAATGGCAACGGCCAGAGTCAGGGCGGGAGAGCACCACATGCAAAACACTGGAACAGACGTCATCACCCTTTGGTAACAACACGTATCCGTTATTTGTCAAAAGTGCAAAGAGAACTCTTGGGTGCACGTAAGTTCTATAAATAAATTCGTCTGTTATGATAAAAGGAACTTCATTGAGTCAAGTAACGCCAATAGCTATAATGTACACCACCAGGCTATGTCAGCAAGTATAGAATCTTGAGTAGTCTCGACATCGTCTGCTCAACTCCGAATTATAAATACAATAAAGTACAAATAAAAAGTATACTCTGGCATGTGGTGCAATGTCAAATTCCTCATCGAGCCAATACGCCTTGAGCTATATGTTTATGAAGAAATGCTACTTAAATAGCCGGCCTCCCTTAAAGGGGCTGAATGCTGTTAAGGGCAGCTAGAGACTTATCACCAGAAAGTGTTTCTGAAAGACTGGTATGGGCAGTAAAGAGTCAGTCTGGTAACAGCCTTGGGAACAAAACCAAACAATTTTGAAGAGGAAAGTGGGAGATTTACAAAAAATAATCCCATCGACTTCTGTTGAGACCAGAATCGGGTCTATTGTCATATAATTGTGCTGCTGCAGGATCACCTATAAAGCACCATAGTAGGCATAGAGAGTGTGACAAAGGAGCAGGTTACTGGCAGTGCACACTCGGAGTCAAGCAAGGCAAGTCCCTGTCCCCAGAAGCCTGCTGAAGAATCAGGTTTTTGGATGTAGGAATCGGGAGGCAGGAGACTAGCCTGGAAGTCAGTAGTCTCCCATCTACTTTTGTATAATCTGGAATCGTTTCAGTCAAAAATGAAATTACCTGAGGCGTGGGGGGCTGATGGATTGGAGCTGGATGACGAGGACTGGGTGTCTGCGGTGGCATCCCCGAAAGAGGTGGCCATACCGGCTCGCCTTCGCTTCGTCCAGCTCAAGATACTCCATAGGGTCTATGTTACGGGGCCGGGTCTGATGCGTATGGGCTATGCCGTGGGCGGGTTGTGTAAGCGTGGGTGTGGTTCTTCAGGGACCTTCCTCCATATTTTGTGGGAATGCCCGGAGGTGGCGCGATTCTGGCGTGGTGTGCATGCGGTGTTGCAGGCGGTCACGCATGTGACGCTGCTTCCCGAGGCAAGGAGATGTCTGCTAAATGTGTGGGAGCCGACCGACTATTCAGTGCCGCAGACGTGGTGGGTGACTCTGGGATATATGGTGGCCAAGCGTGATATTGCACAATTGTGGGGTTCCCAGAGGTTGCCAACGGTCTCGGCGTGGAAGGACAACATGGATTGGTGTATGTTTCGGGAAAAGGTAGTGTATGTTGCGAGAGGTAAGCCTGGGAAGTGGGTGAAAGTGTGGGGCCCCTGGAACACCTACCGTGGCGGAATTTGTACCCCGCCGCTGACGCCTGATCTGTCACTGGCCCCGTCTCCTTAGTCTGCTTGTCTCCCTGGTTCTGGGCATTGAGTTCACTTTGTCTCCGTCCCGACCTATCCCCCCCCCCGCTATTCCTGTGGATCGGTAGGGTCCTCCCCAGGGGAGCTCATGCTGCTGCTTTGACTATTGGCTGCCTTGTGGATTTGTTTTTCGTTTCTTATATAAAAATGAAACCGTCATGTGGGGGTCCGGACGGTGTGGCTGCCAACGCTTCTTTCAACTCCTGTGACCTCTCTCACGCCGCAGCGTGTGTTTACTGATTGTATTATATGCTCTTACTGTTTGCTAGCGGCCGGCCTGAAGGTTGTAGGCCCATCTTTGTATATCTTTTGGATTCTGTAATAAACGGTTTAAAAAAAAAAAAAAAAAAAATGAAATTACCAAAAGTATGTGTCTCACTAAGGGCGACAAACTGCAGCATAGAAAAAAGTGATGGATGAAATGCTTTAATTAATCTCAGCCACTGGTAATTATTCAGGCAGCATCCAAATATATTCCTACTTTGCACACCATGTCACCTCAGTTTGGACCCAGCTACATGAAAATCAGTCTTGACCCTGCTCCAATCGGAACAGTTCAGCCCAAACAACCAAGCCAGATCCTCCCTGAACCGTAACACAAGCAACACAGGACAGGTTTCACCTTTGTTTTGAGCTCCTCAGCTGGGAACAGCTTGATTCCAGTGACACAGTGTGTACGGGACCCTCGTCTGTACATCCCCATCCCACTTAGGATGACAAACTAATGTATACACAAAAGTGATGGATAGAATGCTTGAATTAATCTCAGCCCTTGGTAATTATTCAGGCGGCATCTAAATCCATCCTTATTTTGCACACCATGTCACCTCAGTTTGGAACAAGCTATATGCATATCACTCTTGATCCCGCTCCAATAGGAACAGTCCAGCCTGGTCTTCCCTGAACCGGAACACAAGCAACCCAGGACCGGTTTCGCCCTAGTTATGGGCTCATCAGCCAGGTACAGTCTGCTTCCAGCCCCACTTAGGGCGACAAACTAAAGCAGGTTTAAGTTAATGGCAATGTATCAAGGGCCATATGTATGAAGCAGTTTTGCGATCGCATACACTGCGAATCGCAAAAAAAACGGTGTTTGCGATCGCAAAACACAGCTTTGCTATGTAAGAGACACATTCTCTATGCAAAATTGCTAATTGCAAAATTAGCGATTAGCAAATTTGCGATTCATAGTCCTTTGCCATTTGTTTGCGAATTCGCAAATTGTGACTCAACAATAGCGAATCTTGCATTGTTGAGCTTGCAATTAGCGAATTCGCAAAACAGAATGCATGAAAATGCGATTTGCCGAAATTCGCTATTTAGAGAATCACAATTACCACCAAGTCTGAGCAGGTGCTAACCAGGTGCAATCTATTTAAGGAGGCCCACAATGCAACAGATTTTTTCCACAATGGCTGGGCTGTATGTGATAGCCAGGAGGCTGCGACTCAGAGCTGCTGCACAGAGAAGGAGACGCCGGGAAAGGATCTTTCGAGCGCGCATGACCCTGTTCCAGCGGACTGAGGAGGAGATCCATACAAACTACAGGCTGGATGAAGAGAGCATCCTGGATTTAATAGCGGACCTCATACCTATACTTGAACACCCCACACGCAGGACACACACCATCCCCACCCATATCCAAGTCCTGTGCTCACTGCACCTCTTGGCATCAGGTAGCTTCCAAGGGGTGATAGCCACAGCAGGAGGGGTCTCACAGAGTGCATTGTCGCGCTTTTTCCACGCTTTCCTTGATGCCATGGTACAGAGGCTGCATCACCACATCCACTTCCCCAGCATACCACAGGCACTAGACCAGACGAAGCAGGAGTTCTATCAAATTGCACAGTTTCCCCACGTCATTGGATGCATAGATGGGACACATGTCGCCATATCCCACCCCCTCCCAGAACGAGTATGTGTTCAGGAATCACAAATCCTACCATTCCCTGAACATACAGGTGGTGTGTCATGCCAAGCACATTATCACCGACATCGTGGCAAAATTCCCAGGCAACATGCACAACGCTTTCATCTTCCGCCACAGTGGGATACATCGTTGACTCACAAGTGGGGAGTTTGGTGAGGGATACCTACTAGGTAATTGCATTTGTACAAAGGACCCACTAGTAAAGGACAGCATTGGCAGGACAGTGTTTAACCATATTCCTCCCACCCCACGTATGCAGTCCGTGAATTCATACTGATTCCTTACCTGAATCCTGCCAACGCTGGGGAGCGGAGGTACAACAGTGCCCACATATCAACCAGATGTACCATTGAGCGGCCCTTCGGAATTCTCAAGAGCAGATTCAGATGCCTACATAAGAGTGGAGGGGCACTACAATACAGCCCCCAGACCTGTTGCAAGATAGTGGTAGCATGTGCCATGCTGCACAACATCGCCACCAGGAAAGGCACACCAGTGGAGCTCAGTGAATCTGATTCATCAGATGAGGAGGGGCCAGCGCCAGGACACATGCCAGCCGGTGTAATTGGTGCAGCTGCTGGGCGCCAGAGGCAAGGTGAAATCACACAGAACTATTTCTAGGTAAGAAAATATGGCACAATGCTAAATATCAATTACGAGACTGTGTTTTATTTCCTTTACTACAGGATTAATATCGGCACACAGCCTGTGTAGCACACAATGTATTGTTCAATGCCCAGCACATGTTAGGATCACAGTTCGAATGAACAATATGGACCAAGTGTCCGTGTACACTGGGTTGATGCACCCATCTTCTTGTCCAAGTCTGAGCACCTCAACCGCGGTGCTGTCGGTCCGTAGCCCCTGGCTGTGGGTGCACAGTGCCCTCCTCCCCTGTCCCAGAAGCCCTTCTGTGACGCACACTATGGCGCCTATCCGGGGGAGGGCGGGGGTGTAATGCTGCTCCTGCCAGATTGGGCGTCCTCGTCTGTTGGAGTGAGGACTCCTGGGCCAGTAGTGCGAGCTGCCCACAGCTCATCCACAGCACATGTCACCTGTACCAGGACCCTTGCCACGTCCTGGCTGTTGTGTGCCACCTCACGCTGCATACTGATGCTGCGCCTTGACAGCACATTGTTTCGCTGAGGAAAGGCGGTTGACCGCCCTGGTGAAGAGGTCTAGGCGCTGCATCTTCCTGCGCCTAGCAGTACGATCCGCCCTCATTTCAGCACAGAGTGCCTCCAGGGCACCCGTCATGCCCATGAAGCCAACCCTGATTTGCCTCTGTATTGACCTAATATTTCTTGCCTGCAGGCGTTGGACTTCCAACAGTCCTGGGACTGCTGCACTTGTGGATGCACGTGCCCTGCGCCTGGATGGTATTGGTGGTATTGGATCAGCACGTGCTCGAGCACGGTGTTGTGGCTCTGACTGTCCCGGGGCTGGTTGGACATTGCCATTGGTGTCCTGGGCTTCTCCAGCGGGGGCAATGATGGCACTGCATTCTGCCTGCTGCGTTTTGGAGGGATAACTGGGCTTCCCTCCTCCTCCATTCCCTCCTCCTCCTCTTGCCCTGTTGCCTCTGGGTTAGGGGATTCATCCTCGCCTCCACTGACTGTTCCCTGTGTTCCTGATGGTGCTGTGGACGTAAATGCACACACTAATTTTCTGTCCTGACTTGCATTAAAATTCACTGTTTGGAGTTACATAGGTCCTGTCTGTCTGTATTTTGCCTTTCATGATGCGCACATACTGTTTAGGACTGGCTGGGTGTCAATGCTCCACTGTTATGTGCATGTGACTACATCTCCCATAATGCATTGCTGTGTGTGCTTGTGTACCTGCACTGGACTTTTAGTTTTGTTGTGCCCCTGGGTCTCTCCTGGGTGTGTGGGGGATGTAGGGGGGTATCAGGGGTGTGATGGCATGCTTCTTACCTTCTCTTGGTTCCGGGGGGTCGGAGCTGTCCAGGTCTGCCATGCCCATTACACTCTCCGGAAGCAGGGTCCCCTCAACCATTTCCTCGAGTGGTGTTGAGGCGGTGGCAGTAGAGGTCCCACCACCGGTCTTCTTTGCCTGCTCCAACCTGGCAGCGACCTTCTCCTTTGAGCGCTGGCGCATGTCGTACCAGCGCTTCCTGAGGTCTTCCACGCTTCGGTGGGTGACACCAATTGTATTTACTTTACGCTGGATATCAGCCCAAATCCTCCTCTTGCGCGTCTCAGGCACACGCAGGGACTTCTTTCCAAAGAGGTGCTCGTGTCTAACGACCATTTCCTGAATCAGGACCTCAAGCTCACTTTCAGAGAACTTTTGTTTTCTTTTTCTGGGTGTCTGCCCCTGCTGCTGATTGTCCTTGCTGGCCATGTCTCCAGTCTCTGCCATTGTTTGTAGCACTGCAGTGATCCCTCACCTCCACTCCTACTCTATCACTGTGCTTCTGAAACTCAGGTGCAGCATGGGTATTCATACTTCCTGGTTGTGATGTCATCATGCTGCACCTGAGTTTCCGATTCTCTAATTTGCGAATTTAGCAAATTTACGTTTTTTTGGAATAAGGAATCGCTATTTGACATGTCGCAGTGGGAATATTGATTTTTACGGAATAGCTATTTTTCTGCGATTTTTTATTTACATACCCTTTTGCGATTCTCAATTTGCGATTCGCAAAAAATCGCAAATTGGGAATTGCAAAAAGGGAGTTTGATACATATGGCCCAAAGTATTTATGCAGCACTCAAACAGTAATGAAGTAAAAACATGACACAAAAGAAATTCAAAATCAATAGAAAAAATTTGAGAATATTTTAATAAATAAAACAACACCAAAAGAACAAAAATCTAAAAAGTAGAACCGGAGATAAGTATTTTTAAAGTTTAAATTAAAAATAGTACCAAAAAACACAAAGCGCCAACTGCAGTTATCTGGTTGCGCTAGACCATGTCAAAGTGAAAAGTTAAGGCCTTCAGTAATGGAACATGAGTCAGACATAAGGACTAAGTTTGTTCCAGTAGAAAGTTTACCTTCTGACTTAAAAACATTTTTGGAGCTAAAGTGGTCCTTGATGAGTCGTCAGTGGGCAAGCTGCAAGATGAGTCCAAAGTGGGGTTCTACAACCGTGGGCTGCTGAAAAGTGGGTTCCCGGTGTGGTTTTTAACAAAGGTGTGAAAGCTCTGCGAGGGCAAAGTCTAAGTCCGTGCCCAAAAAGGCTTCAATGTGGACAAGTTGCTGCTCAACATCAGCTCTGATAAGGTCCTCTATGTTCGGACTCAGAAACTTTTCAGGAAGTCAGCTCTCCTTCACTCGGGCAAAACAGCAATCTGAGACCAACTGGCGATTCAATGTCAACAGCTGTGCTTTAGACGACTGTTAGAAATGGGGGTCTCTAGTTGGCAAGGGTTTGCACCTCTGTCCAAGTAGGGATCCTTCTTCCTAGTCAGGGTAAGGGAGTTACACTCCTAAAATAACCCCGCTCACCCCCTTGGTAGCTTGGCACGAGCAGTCAGGCTTATCTTAGAGTCCGTATGTAAAGCATTTGCACATAACCAACAGTAATACAGTGTAAGCACTACAAAAGGACACCACACCAGTTTAGAAAAATATCCAATATTTTTATATACTTAAGACAAGATCAGAACGATAAAAATCCACAATACAGTACTTAAAAATCTTCAGTTATCAAAGTATCCTTGAAAAACAGTTCCTTGATATCGATAGCTCCGTCTGGGGCTATCACGGCATCGTGAACAAACAAATCCAAACAGTTCTGGCTGACCGTAGTGTCGCGGGTTAGCTACGGTGCCGGGAAGACCTGCAAATAGTACCTTTCAGAAATGCAGGTCGTCGATGACCTCTCGTAGTTACACGCGTTGCAGGTCGATCTCCTCTCTGATGGAGTCAGGAGTGCTGGCGTCGGCAGGCGTCGGGTGCTGCAGTGCGAAGTGCAGCGGTGCGGTGCCCTCAGGTCGCGGTGCGAGCAGCGGCTCGTGGCGGCGTCAGATGGCATCGCCGGTGAGACCAGGGTCGCGGTGTGAGATGAAGGCAGTGCTCGTCACTGTGCTGGCAGGTCACGGTGCAGCAGTGGCGTCGTCGTTGCTGAAGCGCTGTAGTCGGCTGATGAACTGGAGTCGATGGCACCGGCAGGCCAAGGCTGCGGTGCGAGATGAGGGCGGTGCGTCGTGTAACTTTATGAGCCGTGCCCTCAAACCACAAGCAGCGGCATCGAGTCCGGCGGGGAACGGCGGCGTCAGGGATAACAAGGCGTCGTCGCGAAGCGAGGCGGGGTGAAGTGTGGAGCCCACAGGTCGCGGTGCGAGCAGCAGCATGGTGGCGGCATCGGCAGGCGGCACCGGTGAGACCAGGGTCGCGGTGCAGCATTACGGTGGTGCCCTCTGCAGTGCCTTCAGGACACAGAGTCGGCAGCGGCGTCGTAGACGGCGTCGAGCTTGAAGTCTTTGCAGTTCCTGAGACTTCTTGAACAGGGAGCAAGCTCTACCTCAAGCCCTTGGAGAAACTCACAAAAGTAGATTGCAGAAAGTTCAGTCCAGTCCTTTCACTGCTCAATTCAGAAGCAGCCACTGCAGGCCAACACAGCAAAGTGGTAATTCCTCCTCACAGCTTCTCCAGCTCTTCTTCTTGGCAGTCTTCTTGATCCAAAAGAGTTCTAAAGTCTTGGGGGTTGGGTCCCAATATTTATACCAGCAAATCCTTTGTTCTCTGAAGGCAGAGGGGCCTGTACCTAGTTCAAACCAGTTCTGGGTGCATTCTGCCAGTGTGCACCTTCTTCTTTTGTCAGTGTGGGCCAGGGTCATCAGACACACCACAGGAGGTGGAGCCAGCATTGTGAAAGGCAGGCACAGCCCTATTCAGACCCAGGTGCTACTCCTCCCACCCATCTATGTGCAGATAGGTCTATTCAGCCCTGTGCTGACTTACCCTGTCTCCTGGAGTCTCCCCCAGCCCTTGTCACTCACAAACCAGACAGATAATACACAAGCTAGCAGAGGCAGGCTGAATGGTCAGGTCAGAAAATACCTACTTTCTAAAAGTGGTATTTTCAAACACAGAATGTTAAAACCAACTTCACTAAAAGATGCATTTTATCATTCTGAGTTCAGGCATACTAAACTCGAATTTCTACCATGTTCCCTGGGTCAGTTAGGATTATAGGATGTTATAAACAAACTGCCCATTCTGGCCTATGGAGAACAGGTAGCCTTGCAATAGTGAAAAACGAAGTAGGCTGCAAGTCACTATCAGGAGATGCCACACACACCAGGGCATGTCCTACCTTTCACATACAATGCACCCTGCCCAGAGGGGTACCTTGGGCCTACCTTAAGGGTGACTAACATGTAGAAAAGGGAAGGTTTGGGGACTTGGAAGTGGGTGCACTTACCAAGTTGACATGACAGCCCCAGGCTGCACACAGGCTCTGCAATGGCAGGCCAGAGTTACACTTTACGGGCTGTTTGTGTGGGTGGCACAATCCAGTGCTGCAGCCCACCAACAGCATGTGATTTATAGGCCCTGGAACTCGCAGTGCACTTTACTAGGGACTGACACATAAATCAAATAGGCCAATCATGGAAACACCAATCCATAACACATTTTATAACAGGAGCACATGCACTTTACCACTGGACAGCAGTGGGGAAAGTGCGCAGAATCATTACACCAGCGAAAACAGAGTCAAAACTGGGAGGTCAGAAAGCAAAAACTCTGGGGACACACGCCACAAGATGCCACGTCTAACAACGATGATACCGGTCTCCGTTGGTTCTCCAAGAAGTTGGCAAACAGTTTCTTGGCAAAAAGATTCTCAGTCCCAGCTTTTGCAGTGTGGACAGGAAGAATACACTCTAATATCAGCCAAGGGTCCTGGACCTGGAGAGCACCCGTTGGGAGTTAAAACTCATTCTAACAGAGGCCAGCAGCAGAGTCCAGGCCAGGCCCAGTTGGTACTGGTTAGCTGGGCAGTTGCATGGAAACAACCTCTGAAAGCCTGTTGTGTCCCTGTAGCTCAAAAAGGAGTTCAGCGAAATGACAGTTGGAGTCACCTCTGTTGCACTTCGTTCAAGGCAAGCAGGTCAGTATTCCTTTAGGTTACAGACAACAGGGTAGTTTGTCTGATTCATAACAGGTCCAAAAGTGATCTGAGGAGATGTCTGGGGAGTCCACGTTAATGCCCAGTACCAGCCTGTGGGTGGAGAGCAAGCCTTTTCCACCACCTAAACAAGTTCTGGCCACTTCCTCTACCCCAAAGTGTTTGGTGCCATCCTGAATAGAGAGACAAAGGGGAGGCAGGCCTATGTGTGAGCTTCATCTGCCAGTGACAAGGTAGGCATCCTTTGAAGCTCAGGAAGGGGCTCAGCACAGACCCCATGCCATTCTGTCGAGGGAATAGCCCCCCTACACACTGCAAGGCTTTTATCTATGGTCTGGGAGCAATACAAATCAGGGAAGCGTTATAAAAGTGTAATTTCAAAAATAGTAATATAAAATATTCCTAGACCATAAAGCTGGATTTTAAATCACTTTTAAAATGAGTCCTTGAATCATTTTTATAGTTGCTCCCAAACTCAAATTGGAACTTATTATAAGTACTAGTGTAAACCAGTGTTAACCAATGGGAGAGCCAGCTTTGCCACAGTGAAAAAAGACTTTGTAGATTTTTCACTGACAGGATATGTCAATTATACCTGCCCTACTTTTTAAATATGAATGCACCCTGCCCAAAAGGCATTTAGGGCCTACCTTAGGGGCAGCTTCCAAATCTTCAAAAAGATGGTTTAGGATTTGCAAAAAGTTTGTTTTGAGAGGTCGAAATGGCAGTATGAAATGGCCCACCCAGGCTTTACTGGCAGGTCTGGAGACATGTTTCACATTGCTACGTAAGTAGGTGGCACAAGGAGTGCTGCAGCCCATAAGTAGCATTAAATTTACTGGCCCTGGGTACATGAAGTACCGTGTACCAGGGACTTCTAAGAAAATTAAATGTGCCAATTAGGTATATGCCGGTTTTTCCATGTTTAAAAAGGAGAGCACAAACACTTTCCCAGTGGTTAGCCGGAGTAAATTGTCCAGAGTTCTATGAACAACAAAAATGGGTTCAGCAAAAGAAGGAAAAAATCTGGTGTAAGCCTGCAGAAAGGGCTGTTTCCAACAAAACCCTCCCTCAGCCAAAATCTAGGATAAACGAATCAATACCTTAATTGGCTTACCCGCTCAAGTGACAGACCGTGGACAAACTGCCACTTCTGCTGTGGCACTTGTCTGTTCTATGCCCTTCCGAACCCAACATCACCCCTCTATTGCCATCTTCTTGAGCCACTGCACTGGCAAATGAGGAATCCTTCTACTCATTTGCAGACCCCATTGTTAAAGCTCCTGATATTGGCTTGGTCACAGATGCATCATACTAGGCAGACAGTACCACCATGGCCAACAAGGTGACCATTCTGCCTATTGGATCAGACTTCTGTACCCAACAAAGGGAAAACTCGGCTGATATGAACAACAAGCAGCAGAGGCCACGAACAGTGTCAAGAGACAGGCCTCTTGCCATCCAATCCCAGGTGAAAGTTCCAGCCTATGGGCTGCTAAGGAGTCCCTCACTTGTGCCTTAGGACACCCTGGCGCCCTAGGCATCTAAGTCTGGGGGGCAACAACCCCAGGTAATAGATTTTCTACTTCCACTCTCCCCCCACCATCCTAGGGGTGGTAGTCTTCATACAACACAGTTAACACTTAGACATTTTTTAGGCCCAAAATCTCTTTAAATGAGTTCTTATGGGGAAAAAGTGTTAGCGGTTTCAGAGGTAAGTATGCAACTTACGAGGGTGAGTTTTGGTGGATAGAACTAAGGTTCCCCAAGGTCTAGATGGGCACTTGAGCTGCACCACCAGCAGCACTGGGGCGGCCGGGTGCAGAATGCAGGGGCCCAATTTTAGCCAATGGGGCTAAGGGGGACTTCGGTCAGGGACTGCTTACAAGCCAGCACTCAGGTGCGGGAGCAAACCTCCTACAGTTGAGGTCAGCACTGCAGGGGCCAATGACCAGCACAGGAGCTGCACCACCTACGGCACAGGGGTGGCCAGGTGCAAGGTGGAAAGCAGATGTCAGAGACCGTGTGCTTTCCAATGGAGACCTTTGGCTTCACTAAGATGTTGCAGGCTTAGGCATGGAGGCTTCCTGAAGGCAACTACCGGCTGGAGAGGTAAAGTTGGGATCTCGGGGGATGCCTGGACACCGTTGGTTGGGCAACACAAGGCCGTGGGGCATCAGGTGAAGGGGTGTCTTTTGGCGTTAGGTTTTCTTAACAGCTCCGGACGTGGTCGGGGGACCCTTCAGGTTGAGGCTGCAGATGTCGTCTTGAGGCTTGAGGGAGGTCGGGGATCACCAGATCCCAGGTCAGGATCGCTGGGGAGACCTCCTTGGGATGTTGGGCCATTTGAACTTGGGCCGTGGGCATCGAGTGCAGAATTGAGGAGTGATCGGAATCCGGATTCTGGAGGTGAGTCTTTGTTTGAGCAAATCCGGTGCTCACAGGAAACAGTCTGTTGGAAGGTAACAGGGGAGGTCCTTCGGGCTCTGGGGGTTGCTGGCTGCTGGACTCCCGGGGGTTCTTGCTGTAGGCAAGTTGTAGACAGGACAGGCCGGTAGGGCTGAGGTCAAGGCAGTTGGTGTCCTCTTCTCCTTCCTAGGTCAGCATGCCTCTTCGGTCCTTCTTCTTTCTTCCTTGAATCTGAGGAAGTAAGGTTCAGTGTCGCCCCCAAATACTAACTTTAGGGCCATTAAAGAGGTGTGTGGTCGGGACCAATGGGTCCCTTCCTTGGGGTGGGTACACCCCTATTATGCCACCCTCTAGTGGGAGGGGCATGAGCCTCTTACTAATTGGCTGAGTCTCCTAATCTTCAAGATGGAGGGAATTGAGATGCGTGCTTCACCTTGCCTCCCCAGCTGAGGGTGAGGTTCGCAAGGTGGACACACCACTCTTCCTAGCTGGTTTTCCCACCGATTCTCACGCCCAAAGTGGGGGTCAGAACTGGTGGGAGCAAGTTGCTAGGGGCAGCAAAAGGCAGGGACAGCTTCGAAAGGCAGCAGGCCTTTGAAGCTTCCCCTTTCGTGGACCCTGCCCATCCTGTGGAAGAGGCATGACACCTCTGACCAGGATGGGCTTTGTTTCTGGGCCCAGAAAGCGGAGGCTCTCTACCTAGGGGTCCAGAAATCTGTCTAGTGGTGGCAAATGGCAGGCAGGCATTCAGGAACCACACCAGGGCTGGTCGACCTTCAGGGGCATCTCTAAGATGCCCTCTAATTGCATTTTACATTAAATCCCAAACTGGCATCAGTGTGGATTTAATGTGCTGAGACGTTTTGCTACCAAACTTCCCAGTGTTTAGTAAAGCCATTATGGACCTGTGGAGTTCGTAATCACCAACTCCCAGACCATATACTCTTTATGGCTTTACTATACTTACAATGTCTAAGAATAGACTTAGACACTGTAGGGGTACAGGGCTCATGCCTCCATACCTTCACCATAGGGCTTGCGCACCCTGCTAGAGGGGTGACTTACCTAGGCCTCAGACAGTGGATTACAGGCATGGCACACAGTGATGTGTGCCATGTCGATTCTTCAATTTTCTCTGCACCAAAACAGGCAACCTGCAGTGGTATTGTGTGTGTGTGAAGGTGCAGGGACTCTGTGGAACAATAGGCGCTGCAGCCCTTAGGGGCCTTCTCTGGTCACAGTGCCCTTGGCAGCCATGATACCTTTTCCAAGGGGCTTACCTGTGTCCAGGGATGTGCCAATTGTGGATACAAAGGTACAGTCTTGGGAAAGAACACAGGCCCTGTGAACCTGATTGGCAGGGATCCAGGGCACATCAAGTTAGGTTGCATCAGGTGTCAGACAAAAAGTGGGGGTAACCATGCAAAAAGGGGCACTTTCCTACAGAAACACACTGCGGCCAATTGCACATAGCCCTAGATACTGTTAAACACTGACAAGAGGCCACTTAAAGTTACATGGGACACTGCCACTGGTATGTATGTATGTGGATTTCTAACGCACAAATTTAGCCAACATGGAGGAGCTCTGTAGAGGTCCAAAGACAAGCATAAAGTCAATTAGTGATAGCAGAGTTAGCTGGTTTGTTGAATGTTATTGTATTGTGCTGTAGTGTCACTTCAAGTGGTGCATCTTTAACTCTTCCCAGAATTGGAGCAGCGCGTGGCCTGTCCTGATGTATACACGGATGTTGTTCCAGATCCTTGGTGAATAGATGGTAAAGGCCTTCTGCCTTGTTTCTTCATTTTCATACTTTTTAGTCCGCAGTCTGATGGTGTCCTGGCTGTGGGTGTGCTGAGAACCACAAGAGATGGTGAGATCGTATGAAAGATAAGTGGTGCTGCTGGTTGTTAAATTTTAAAGATGATACAGGCTAGCAAGGGAGCTAATGGGGTGGCCATTGTTTAGTCCCAGGAGTTGATGCATCAGGGTGTTACCAACATCTATATGCAAGAGTGCAAGAGCTTCAACAGCAGTTCTGAGATTTGCTTTCTGAAAGACAACATTTTCCCTTTTTTAGAAGAGAGAGCTGGTGTCTGGGTTTTGTTTTTGGGAAATGCATTCTCAGAGGGAGAGGTTGTTGTCGATGGTGAATACCAGTAACTTGATAGTGAGTGAAAGTTGGGGTTTTAAGCCTTCAAGGTTCCTGCCACTGAGCCAGGGCTGTACTGTTTCTTGTTTTATGTTCTTGGCATAAATACTAGGAATACTGTCTTGGTTGGGTTTAGCTACAGGTTTGGGCTTGCCAACTTGGCCTGTATGATGTGCATGCGGTGGTCGAGGCACAAGATGTCTGAAGCACAGGAGACTTTCAAGTAGAGTTGTGTATCATTAATGTATTGGTTAATCTTGCTGCTGTAATCTGTGAGTAGTGCAAAAAGATTGGTGGACAGAATGCTGAACAATGTCAAACATTCACCCCAGTACAGAGATCCAGGCCTAAATCCATCGTTTTTTGCTTCCCATGCCATTCCAGTTTAAACCCAGCCCTTATCAAATAAGTCTTGACCCTGCTCCCCATGGGAACAGTCCAGCCGGAACTGCCATGCCAAGTCCTCCCTGGACCGGAAAAAAGCGTCCTGGTACCGGTTTCGAGGTACTACCCCATATCAGCCTGCCTAGCTTGACTCCATTGCCATGGAGACCCAGGTCTGGGCATACCCGCCCCACTCAGGGTGACAAATGCAAAAAGAAAATTGATGGAGAGAATGCTGAACAATGTCAAACATTCACCCCAGTACAGAGATCTGGGCCTAAATCCATTGTGTTCGGGCTCCCCATGCCTTTCCAGTTTAAAACCAGCTATATGCAAATCAGTCTTTACCCTGCACCCCATGGGAGCAGTCCAGCCCAAACTACCAGGCTAGGTCCTCCCTGGACCAGAAACAAGAATCCTGGGACTGGTTTCGGGATATCACCCCTCATCAGCCAGGCTAGCTTGATTCCAGTGGCATGGAGAGCACAGGACCCATGTCTGGGCAAACCCGTCTGTAGGAAAGATGGATCTGCTTTCATGGTCCCCCCACCCCTTTTGCTGGTGTCATTCTGTTTTCAGACTAGTCTGACTGGGATCTTGCTAATCAGGACCCCAGTCTCTGTGCTTCCTCACTAAATTGGACCATGGTAAGTACTTAGGTACACCCCAGACTGGCTACTGGTGTACCCTTGTAAGTCCCTAGTATATGGTACTAAGGTACCCAGAGCATAGGTACACCAGAGGTCCCCCATGGGCAAAAGCATGTATTATGCCACCCATGGGAGACCACTCAAATTGTGACTACAGGCCTGCCATTGCAGCCTGTGTAAGCTGGTGCTGGCACCACTTACGACAGATATACGTTTTCTTATATCTGAGTTCACTACACTTAAAACCTATAAGTCACCCCTACAGCAGACCTTTCAATCCTGAATACAGGGTGCCTGGTTATAAGTGTGAGGGTGCCAACAAAAGCCGGTGTCCTTTCTCTAGGCGTTGTAAGTGCATCAGCCATTATGATACATAGAGTGGCCATGCATCGTTTTTCTTCAAACACTATGACCTACACAAGGGAGGCCCTTCCTCGGTTGAACCCAGGAAGGGGAATTTCAAGATGCCCTTGGATCCCCTTAGAGGCCACGCTCCAACTGCTGTTTACATTTGCCATATATTATAGATCATTCTGCTACTGGCCCTTATAATAGGCTAGGAAGGGGTGAAAAATTAGCTGATTCACCTCCCCTTAGATGTGTATTTTTGAATGCCAGATCACTGATTAAACATAGCACTGAGTGTGCGCTGCTTATTGAGGAACAAAACATTAAACTGGCATTCATAACCGAGACCTGGGCAGACCAAGCCTCTGGACCTGACTTAGCTAAAGCAACTCCCCCAGGATTCTATTGTTACACTCTGGACAGACCTCACAGGAGGGGGAGGGGGGGGGGGGCTAGTGGTTATCTATCATGATTTACTGAAGCCTGTCTTCCATACTGCTTCAAATGCGTCGTGCGAGGCTCTTTCATTTAGCCTCTGCACCTCGCATCATAGCACCTTCAAGGGGATACTTCTCTACCGCCCTCCAGGCCATAGATGTGGCTTTTTAGACTTGCTAGGGACTCTACTTGAAGAAGGACTATGTTCAGATTCCTTTACGGTGCTAGGGGACTTCAATTTCTATCTTGAGGCCCCCTCCGACCCAGATACCATCATATTGGAGCAAGTGATGGAGGCCGTGAACTTAAGCAGCTGGTTGAAGTCCCAACACATCTTAAAGGGCATTCGCTGGATGGGATTTATTCCAATAATCCAAATCTGGGGGGAGTGGCCAAGCGTCGGACCAAGATGGCCACCTGAGACCTCGGCTCCACCGCAACGTTCCCCCGACACTAACATCCTGCCTGTGATCCTGCTCCCGTGAATTACCGGACGATAGCGGCAGTCAAACGGTGCCGCCCGGTGTCATCCTGAACTTTGTGCGACGCTTGGTGACAAAGCTGCGGGCCCCCTAGTCATGGGCCTGTACATGCTCGGTGAGCCGGGGTATAAAGTTGCGTGGTTGCCCACAGGAAGTGCTGCCGCTCCGGCTGATCGGGCCGGAAGTCGCCGGTCGGGGAGAGCCCGGTTAACCCACTTTCTTTGAGACGCCTCAGGGGGGTGCCTTAGGCGGGCACACCGATGCCGGAGTGGCGCCCCCTATGAGCCTGGAGTGTTTGGAGCCGGATCGACTCGCGTGGACTGGGAGCGGGGCTGCCGATCCAGGACGGCCTCTGCTCCGTAAGGCAAGGGGGGGGCACACCTTGCGGCATGGGATCATCTGGGGGCCCGCATCTGCTGGGACCTCTGGGCTCAGAGTGTTTGGAGCTGGGCTGCCGATCCAGTGCGACCTCTGCTCCATAGTCTACTTTGCTTTCCCTGCTGCCTGATATTGCTGTCTGCGGGGGTGCCTGGAGGCGAGGGGGGGCGCACCTCGCGCCTCTGGATCATCTGGGGGCCCGCCGTTGCCAGCACCTTGACTATTGGTGCCACTGGTTGCTCCTTGTACTCTAGCACACAGATTGGACAGAGGGGCCCTCCTAAATACCCGTGGCCCATCTGCGCCGCCCTGCTTGACGCTCACATGCTGACCCATAGATCCCACAGTGAGTACCGGAGCCATGTGAGGGAGCGGGCGTTGGCACCCCGGCCTCCCCGCTGCTGATCACCGCCTACTAACTTGTGCTACTATCTTACTCCTGGGTGCGGTCCGACCAGGGCTGTGGCACAGCGGCTGAAGTGTGACAACATCCCTGGGGGTGTGGACAGCGGGCGTTGAGCTCCGGACGGTCGGTGTCCTCTTGTGTGCCGCTCGCCTCCAGTGCCCTGCACGCCTGCCACTGGGGTCTGGATAAGCTGCTAGCCAGGACTTGGCTGCCCTCCCCTGCCCACGTCTCCAATCCATATCAGCGGGGTGGTGCCAGGCGGTGGTGCGGCTGGGGGGCTCTCAGAGTCTGGAGACACGATGGCAGGAGGACAGGACGCGGACAGGGGCCCGGCTCGGGGTCCCAGGACCTCTAAATAAATCCAGTCCAACAAGCTGGACCGCTACATCCTTCCCAAGGGTTCGCCCACTGACCCGCACCACACTCCCAAAGCAGTGGAGGATTTGGAGAACGCCACCCCGGAACTCACGCTGCAAGATGTCATGGCAGCTATCAGCGGGGTCAAAACATCCGTAGACACAATTTCCATTGACGTCAATCTCATTCGGGCGGATCTCACAAAAATAAATGAGAAAGTCAGGGCCCTGGACATCAAGACGGCTAGCCTTATAGAGGACGTGTCCCTGCTCCAGCGAGAAGTACGAGATCTCAATTCATCCTATGAAGCGGCAGAACGCAAACTGGACGATTATAAAGGCCGTTCCCGGCGCAACAATGTCCGCATTCTCGGTGTGCCCGAGAAATCAGAGGGGCCTGCACCAGACCTATTTGTAGAGGATCTCATTTTGAACCACCTCAAACCTAAAGGACTGGGAAAGTTCTTCACTATCGAGCGTGCACACAGAATTCCAGGAGGCCGACATAAACCAGGTGCGCCGCTGCGCCCACTAATCGCTCGTGTCCTGAACTTCAGGGACAGGGACGCGATCTTGCAACATGCAAGGTCCGCACCCCCACTCCACTACGAGAATGCCACTTTAACCTTCTTTCCGGCCTTTACGCAGCTGGAGCAAAGACAGCGCCGCACGTTCATGGCAGTCAAGAAAAAACTCAAGGAGAAGGGGCTCAAGTACGCCATGATGTTCCCGGCTCGCCTCCGGGAGGAGTCTGGGGGACGGGCATGGTTCTTTGATAATCTGGAAGTGGTCTCAGACTGGTTGGATAGTCGGATCGGTAATGGCTCTGGAGGCAGGGACGGGGATGGCAACCCAGACTCGCAGGACCGTGGATGAGAGACGCCGGATGTCCCAGTCTTTGACTCAATCTTGGTCAGGTAACGGGGCCCTGGGGCCTTGCAGCTGGACATGATCTTACCAGGCTCCGTCTCAAGTCAGAGAATCCTTAAAGACGGTCTAACTGGGAACAATTGATGTTGAAAGGTGTCGGGGGACGGGGGGATACTCTGCTAGTTGGTATGGGCAGTTTTAAGTCCAGAGGGCAGGGCAGCGGGGAGGGGGTTTGTTGGTGGGGGGGTTTGTGGGGGGGGGTATTGATAATGTTCTTTGTTTACATCGACGCATAATTACAGGCACGGCGAAAGCACAAAAGACTGACTATGACTCCAATGCACACACACTGGGGTAAAAGCATTAAAATATTGAGCTGGAATGTCAATGGGCTGGGGGATAAAATAAAGCGGAGTATAGTCCTGCAATACATCAGGAAGCAGGGCCCGGATGTCGTGCTCCTTCAAGAAACTCACCTTATGGGCCACTCCTGTAGGGCAATGGAACGGTACGGTTATAAACTAGTGGCACATGCAGAGTTTACGACTGGCTCCAGAGGGGTGGGTATTATGGTTCGGAAAGCATTCCCCCTTAGTATAGACTCCACCTGGTCTGATGACAGGGGTCGTTATGTAGGTGTGTCTGGCTCCAGGGAGGGACGGATCCTCACACTTTTCTCTATTTACATCCCACCTTGCCTCCAATCGACAACGTTCCAAGATCTCGGCACTACTCTTCTCTCGCTACCGGAGGGCCTGTTGGTGCTAGGGGGCGATTTTAATTCTGTGTGCTCTGGGGAACTTGATCGGCATGCCCCGCGTGAGCTGGGGCCTTCTTCCCGTGGCTTGCCGGACCTTCTCGAGGCCATTGGACTGATAGATACCTGACGCACGTTCAACCCCGAAACAAAGCAACACGCATTCCACTCTGGGGCCCACCACAGTTTTTTTCGCCTCAACTACATCCTGATTCCCAGCTCCCAAGCATCGCACATCAGGGAGGTCTGTCACCTAGCCAGAGGCATCTCCGATCACTCACCACTTTGGGTTCACTTCCTCCTAGACCATATGCGGGTGGGTCGTATCACCCCCATCAACTCTTGGCACCTTCGTAACTCCAAATTACGCAAAGAACTCCTAGTCGCAACAGATAGCTACTTTACGGAAAACGTAGGCACGGTGACCTCTAGCCTAACACTCTGGGAGGCCTTTAAAACGGTGATCAGAGGGGAGGCCCTGTCCTTAATATAGGGTCACAAACGAGAGCAACAGAAGGCAGTATCAGACATAGAAACTGATATCCTACGACTTGAAAGGGAACTGGTGGATCGCGACTCTCCAGAGACGCTCCATCTACTGCGACTTAAGCAATCTGAATATAAAGCTCTTGTCACGGAGACAGCTTGAACTTTGGGTCAGGAAAAGCTTGGGAGAATTTATGACTTGGGTGACAAGGCAGGGAAATTGATAGCTTGGCTGGATAAGCGAGAATGGGCAAATAGATTGGTTCCGGTCCTCCATGACACCCTTAAAGCCGATATAGTAGACCCCAAAGACATAGCCTCTCAATTTGCCGCACACTTTGAAGTGGTTTATAGGGTGGGACGCCTTATGCTGAGGAGGACTCCGCAGAACTACTAACAGACAAGCAACTACTGGACAGTTCTCTGACCCCAGATGAAATGGCCCAGGCCATCCGATCGCATCAATCTAGAAAGGCCTCTGGCCCTAACGGGATACCCATAGAATTATATAAACTCTGCCCGGACAAACTATCAGCCTACCTCAAAGCCATGTTCGAGGAAAGCAGGGAGTTGGGAGAACTTCCACTAGACCAACGCATAGCTAACATTGTTGTAATTTACAAAGAGGGGAAAACAAAGACAGACTGTACATCATATCGGCCCATTTCTCTTCTTAATGCTGAGCCGAAAATCCTCGCGAAGGTTCTTGCCAATCGCCTGGTGAAGGTCATATCAACCCTCATACACCCAGATCAATCTGGCTTTATACCATGCCAGAACACGGCATTAAATATTTGCCGTGTACACGGGGTGCTAGGAAGAGCGGATACGATACGAGAACCAGCAGTCTTGGTCTCCCTAGATGCCACCATGGCATTCGATAAGCTTGAGTGGCCCTATCTCTTCGCTGCGCTCCGGAAGATGGGGTTCGGTGAGGATTTCATCGGCTGGGTCCGCCTCCTATATGCGGCGCCCCTGGCTAAGGTCGTTGTTAATAACAAGCAGTCGGTTACCTTCACACTGGGCCGAGGAACCCGTCAGGGTTGTCCGCTCTCCCCCCTTTTATTTGCCCTAGCATTGGAACCAATTGCGGCCTGGATCCGACAGGATCTGTCAATCCGAGGATTCCGCTGGTCGGCAGACTGGGAGGATCGGATATCCCTATACACTGACGACATCCTACTATACCTCACCAACCCTCGGAAATCTCTAATTGTCTTATTGGACATACTGGCGGTGTTTGGTAGATACTCCGGATTTACAATTAATTGGACCAAATCCCACCTGTATCCACTTTACGGGGGAGTGCCTGCTTTGCCCTCCAACTGCCCAATCCAAATTAGTACGTCGGGGTTCAAATATCTCGGAATATTTGTATCCTTGAACCCCACTCCGATATAACAATAATCTTCTCCCCCCTCTTCACCGTCTGCAGCGAGATATCGCCAGTTGGAGAACCCTCCCTATGTCCCTCTTGGGGAGGGCCGCACTTTTTAAAACGATGTCCCTCCCCCGCTTCCTTTATGCCCTGCAAAACTCACTAGAAGCAGTCCCCCTCGCTTATTTTAGAGAGATTGAACGACTTCAGAGGGAGCTTTAGTGGAACGGACAACCACACATTTCCCTCAGCAAATTGACTTTGAAATGGTACGATGGAGGTATTGCCCTCCCGGACATTAAGAAATATTATTGGGCCGCCCACCTGGCCGCCCTTAATCATTGCACTTATGGAACCCCTGATGATCCTGGCAATCGAATGGACAGGTGGCTGCTCCCGGGCGGGAACTAAAACAGAACACTGTATTCCAAACCAACTCAACCCGCACTATCTGGCCCCAATGGACACTCGATAACCTTCTGGCACACCGCCACTAGATTGCTGGGTTGGAAGGGTAGATTGACATTGGACACCACCTTGTGGGACTCCGCAAAGCTGGGACACCTATGGCAGACAAAGGGTTTTGACAAGTGGGACATGATAGGTATCTCCCCCGTCCAGGACATGTGGGAAAAGGAGGACATAAAAACATTCACTTCCCTGCAGGAGCAACATGACCTAGCCGACTCAGAACACTTTCGCTACAGACAAATATGGCATGCCATGCGCTCGGCCTTCCCCAAGGGCTCTTCCCCTCCTGAATCCTCTCCACTGGAAAGTAGAATATTAGATGGGTACCTCCCGGAGAAGACCATCTCTCTGATTTATAATAAACTAATACATGGAGGACCCTCTCACACAGCTTTGACAAAAATGGGTGGCGGACGGTATTGAGCTGGACGACGAAGACTGCCAGGTGGCTGTGTCCTCTCCCAGGGTGGTGGCTATCCCCGCTAGACTGCGACTGGTTCAACTAAAAATCCTACACAGAATATACATGACGGGACCTAGACTAGTGTTGATGGGAAGGGCGCCCATGGGAGAGTGTCGTAGGCGGTGTGGCCAGCTGGGCATATTCCTTCACATCATCTGGGAGTGCTCACTTGTCCGGTCCTACTGGAGTTCGATTCATAGAGTGGTGGGGAATTTTCTGGGAATCCCCTGCTCCCAGAGGTGCGTATGTGTTTGCTCAATATATGGGAACCTAATGACTTGAATGTAAACCAAACGCAATGGGCCACTCTTGGGTTTATGGTCGCTAAAAGGAACATGGCCCAGGCTTGGGAGGCAGCCTCCCCTCCAGCGCTGAAATATTGGAAGATTAACATGGACTGGTGCATGTTCTGTGAAAAGACAGTCTATGTGGCCCGAGGATGCCCCAGGAAATGGACCCGGATATGGGGACCCTGGAACCGCTACAGAGGTAATTTCTGTACCTCGCCACTGCACATAGACCCGTAAGACATGCCTTTTCCTTAACTGGTCCCACAGTGTACACAGTGCTATGTCATTGCTAACTTTGTATGTGCCTGAGCTGGAATATCTATACTATTGTAATGTGCCATGTTTACCTGAAGTCGATGACTGTTAATAAAAAGATTTTTTTTTTTTTTAAATAATCCAAATCTGGCCTGCACTGCGGTACTCCCATTGTTGTGGTCCGATCACAGTGCTATTCTATTCGAACTGAAAGAGTAAAAGGGCCATCAACCTAGATCAGAACCCACAAGGAAGATTGTAAAGAGAGCCTGGAACGATCCAGACTGTGTAGAATTAGAAGAGGTATTGAAGAGAACCATGCGCCCTCTCCCTCTAGGGGTGGACGAGGCTACTTCTGCTTACACTAAATGGATAGACGCAGCATGCAACATATTAGCCCATATAAAAGAGTGGACCCCTAAAAGGGCCCAATCCTCAGCCTCCTGGTACTCGGACGAATTAAGAAACCAAAAACAGGCATGCAAGAGATTAGAACGGGTATGGAGGAGAGGAGAGCATGGATAAAGAAATTTATAAGCATAGTCTTATAATTTATAAGGAACTATTGTTGGAAACCAAAAGAAAGTTCTTTGCAGAACAAATTTCTGAAGCTAAGTCTAATCCCAAAGAACTTTTTAAAACCATTACTAAACTTGCAGCCCCAACGGTCCCTAAGAGCCTAAGTAGTCCAGAATTGTGTGAAAAATTGGCCGACTTTTTCCAACGATATGTAGAATCTATCTTTTCTTCATTTACACTAGCTCAAAAAGGGGAAAGGTTGCTGCCACCTACAATGGAACCTAATAGACCTTACCCTACACCGGTTTTAGACAAATTCTCTTTGCTAGAGAAACTAGACTTGATCAAACTTTTGAGTTTTATTCGATCAGGGTCTCCCATGGATCCATGTCCGGCGTCTGTATTGAAACAAATCCCAGAAGTCATAGGGTCAGCCCTTACCCCCCTGCTTAACAGCATATTTACTACCGGCAAATTTCCCAGAAAATGGAAGAAGGCCTCTATTCTCCCCCTATTAAAAAAAACGACTCTTGACCGTAAGGACCCCAATAATTATAGGCCAATTTCACAGCTTCCGCTTCCTGCAAAAATCATTGAAAAAGCTATGAATACCCAGCTCAGTGTATTTCTCCGAACCAATTACTTACTCGACCCGTCTCAATACGGGTTTAGAGCGGAACATAGCACTGAGCAGGCTTTAATAAAATCAATAGAGGAAGTAAGGGAGGCCTTGGATTGTGGAGGTAAGGCAATACTGATCATGCTAGACTAGTCAGCGGCCTTCGACACGGTCCATCATGAAGTTCTGATGAACCGGTTGTCTGAAACTGGGGCACAAGGTGCTGCCTGGAACCTCCTGCAGTCCTTTCTCTCCGAAAGAACGCAAACTGTGGAATTGGACAACAACAGGTTTAAGCCGTTTTCCCTCCCATGCGGGGTGCCACAGGGCTCATCGCTAAGCCTGACGCTCTTTAATGTGTGTGTGATAACTCTGGCAGGCTTGATAAGATCCTTTGGCTTCCAACTTACCTCCTATGCGGACAACACCCAAATAGTGTTGTCACTTAGGGACGGGGAAGAGAAGGAAACAGGGGCACGTTTTCACGATTGTATGAAAGCCATTTCAGGGTGGATGTTGTCTAATTACCTGAAACTAAACTCAGGCAAAACAGAGGTCATCATGTTTGGGAACAACCCACACATATGGACGCCAGATTAGTGGGCAGAAGATTTGGGTATCTGCCCTGCTCCCACCAGGAAAGCAAAAAATCTGGACGTGATAGTGGACAACAAGCTTACGTTTAGTGACCACATAAGCACGGTGGTCTCAGCATGTTTCCTAATACTTAGAATCATAAGAAAAATAAATCTTTTTCTTCCTGAAGGAAGTCTCAGGATGTTGGTCACTGCACTTGTTATGGCACCTCTAGATTATTGCAACAGCCTTTATTTGAATGCTCAAAAACAGCACATTAATAGGCTTCAAATCGCGCAGAACGCAGCGGCCGATTGCTGACAGGAATACTGAAACTTGTCTCTGTCAAGAAAGAATTAATACAACTACACTGGCTCCCCGTGAAACAAAGGGTGCATTTTAAGGCCCTCTGTACTGCTTTTAAAGCCCTCAATGAAATAGGCCCCGACCACTTGAAGCAAAAATTCAAGTGGTATGTTCCTAGAAGGACTCTTCGGTCCACAGGAGCAAAACAAGTCCTAGTTCCTCCGTTCATAAAAGCCAGTTGAGGAGATAGGAGTTTTATCACCTGCGCTTCTAAGGCCTGGCATGATCTTCCGTTCCATCTGAGGAACTCAGCAGATCTCCTCTCTTTCAGAAAGGGTCTGAAAACTTGTCTGTTTACCCAGTAAGTCCCTCCAATCTTGACAACCAGCAGACAGTGCATAGCGCCAGGACACCCTAGGGTAACAGTTGCGCTCTAAAAGTTTAATTGACATAACATAACATCATTAAGCGATGGCTAACTCTTAACAGGCTGTAACAAACCCTGGCATGTTTGGTATCAAACATGTTGGAATCATACTCCAACACCGTAAACCAGAGGTCTTCAAATTTTGGGTGCCGAGACCCCCCTGTCAACATTTTCAGTCGTAAGCACCCCTCCTGACAAACATTTCTAAACCTGTAGGCAGGGTTTCTGGAATTACGAGGCAGGTGAGGACCAAATTACACGACAGGCTTGACTAAATTGTGTGGGAAGAAAATTTAAATAATGTTATGTGATGCCGTGTTATTTTGGGATAGAATTGCTTCATTATTTTGAAATTTTTTGCACACAGTAACACCGAGGAAAGATTTCACCCCATCAGTACCAGTTTATAACCAAAATACAGCTATTAACATCAGAAAGATGTCTAGTCAACCTTTGTGATGGGCCTTCCACTCCGCAGGAATACGTGCTGCCACATTAGAAGCTCACCTGGCCCTGGCCGGGAGCAGCAGGGGTCCCTTAAAACCCTGGCGGTCTTGTGCCGAGTTAAGCAATTTACCCATGCCGCTTTCCTCTCACCCTTCCCTTCCATCCCTCTCTCCTCTCCTCTCCCAATCCTGGATCCCTCTCTCACTTTGCAGGCCCTTTTCTTTCACCCCTTTTAACAACTTCTAAACTCTCCCCATTCAACTTCTCACTTCACCCTTAGTCACCTCTTGCCATTCTGTCTTTTCACTTTCCTCATCTCTAACAGTTTCTCGCATTTATCTCATGGCCTCTCTGGCCCCGTCACCTCCCGTGCCCATCTGCACTTCTCATTCACCTCAAGTCTCTCCATTCAAATTGTTGTCTATTTGTATCTTACACCTCTCCAGTCCCCCCATTAATCTTTCACATCTGTCCTTTGTTTTTTCACACCTTCTTGAACCAATGTCCCTCTCCCCTGTTACCTCAGCACCAGTGCTTAATTTGAGCAGGTGGTTTCCGGAGCTCTGCACTGGCACCTAATTGTGCACACTGGCACTATGACCATCTGCCACATGGTGGCTCTGTCTGTGTAATTTAGAGATGAGCAGAACGGCTGTTTATTAATACAATATACATTAAAAACGATAAACTCCTGACATCCATGCCATTCTTATAGATTTGGGGGCTTGAAATAGTCACACTTGTACAGTGTTATGGTTGGTAGTTGCATATGTATTGTCACTGACCGCACAGGCAAGGCAATGGGTGGATGGTTAAAGTTGCGGTGGCCTACTGGTGAGGGCCCTGGCACATGTTTTATTACAAATGAATCACTGCTCAGCACCCACCCCAGTACTCCCTCTCTTCCCCTAGAGCTGCTGTCCCTCACCCATATCGCATCAAATTACTTTTTAGGTCACAGATCATCTCTCAGCTATCTTCTCTCACAGTTTGACAGTAGCCCTCCTCTGTGACCTCAACTTTCCCTCACACTCACTTCTTGCGTGTCCGCACTTCCCTTCGGCACTTCACATTTCTCCTCATCCCTGACATCTTCAATCAAATTCCCTCACTCCCTTGCTGTTCTTTCTCATCCTCTCATCTCTCCTCACCGAGCACACGGGTTGGACCCGTATGCTCCTCTTGGCCTGTGCCACTCTGCTTATTGTTCCCTAATTCAGGAAGGCACAAATTGTCTGTCTTGCTGTTTTGGTGCAGGCCACACAATTATAGAACGTGCACCCTCCTTTGCTTCGCTCCACCAAGAATCTATTATCCTTTAGGAAGATATAAAAACCTGGCTCTATGCTCTCTAGGTCACCCCATTAGGCTGGTTCTCCTTCCCCTTCTGTATGTTTCTCATTTGCCTTCAGGCAGCAGATGGCTATTAGCCCCAGGACATCTTTTGGTAACAGTAGCACACTACAAATGTAAATAATAATAGTAATAGGCAGAAGCATGGGAGCCACTGGACCCAAACTTCGCGGGGGGCCTACACTCCCAGGCAGGGCTGGCCATAGCACTGGTCACACATGGCGCAACAGTCTTTTTGGGTGCCCCATCCCCCGTTTCCTCCTTCTAAATAAATTCCCTCACTACCACTCACCAACAAAGCACCTCATCTCTCTGTAGCACCTTTCTGACAAACATTTTTTTTTATAGTGCTACTCATTGTTAACTCACACTCAGTTCTGTGATATGCATAGTACATGTTCTTTGTAGCAGGCACATTTACCCTCTGCACTCTGTGGATGAGAAGAGGGCCCAAGTGAGTGCACGGTGAGTGATGCAACAGTGTGAGAGTAGGGAAAAAGGAGTGACTGCAGGGTGAGTGAGGTGACCATTTGAATTTGGGTGCGGATGTAAGTGCAGAGTGGGACTAATTAATGCATGGTTAATGATGGGCTTGTTTGAGCGATTCGCAAATTGAGCAGTGAGGGGGCAGGTGAATGAGGTGTCACATGAGTGCAGGATGAGTGCAGATGAGTAGTGTGACTGCAGGCTGAGGTACAGGGTGAACAACGCAAGTGCATTGTGATTGCATTGTGATTGCAGAGTGATCACTGTGAGTGCAGGGTTGGAGGGTGAATGATGTGAGTGCATGGTGGTCAGTGCGAGTGCATTGTGATCTCTGTGAGTGCAGGGTGAGCGTGAAAGTGAAGTGCGAGAATGAGAAGTGAGTTCTCTGAATGCAGGGTGCATTCCCAGACACTTGAAGTAACTCAGCATATTATTGACGGCAGCGTAGGGTTTAAGATATAAGTTAAACTATTGCTATTATTACATTAATCAGGGATCGAGGGTGGAGGAAATAAATAATATGCTGATCCTGCAACACACTTCCAGTCCTATGGTTAGGGTTGCCTGCTCATTATTTTGATGTCCCAGACGGTACAAAAATAAGCATTCACCTAAAGCTGTATATTTCAGCACTCATCTGTGCGTACTTAGAACAGCAAATATAATTAGAAAGCACTTTTAATTGTGTTTTAGGGCTGCCTCAATGATCCATGACTGATAATTAAAGGGAACAACGACAGAAAAGTCACATTACGAATTAATACATATGATTTTATTTACAATCCTATTTAGTGTCAAGGCTGGTATTTTTCTTCTGGCAACCCTACTTTATATTTCTTTTCATGAAATGCATTCTCACACTAGAGCAGTAAATGTAAACTACAAATGTAAGGAAAAGGCAGAGTTGGGGCCCAGGGGGTACTGGAACTAGAAAAGAAAACTAAGCCTCAGTAACCAGTTTACAAAAGGTATGTAAATATGCAAATGGTCTTTAACGACCTGTGAAAATCTCAGGCGTGCCGGGCTGTGCTGGAGATAAGACAGCAGACACAGCCCAGCGGAGCCCACAGCAGCTGGAGCTGAGACACACTACGGGGGAGTAGGGGGGCTGAATCCCTTGTAGTCCGATGGGCCCGGGCAGAAGTGTGACCGGGAATGCGCGACCCCCTTTCCATCACTCCACGGCCCCCCTGGGGGTCGCACCCCACACTTTGAAGACCCTTGCCGTAAACAGTGTTGGAGGTGTGATTCCAAGCACTGTGGGGCTCCTATGGGAAGCCCTACATGCTCACGGTACCAGTCTTTCAGAGTCTGACAGCAAGCTATGGCTGTTAATTACCACAGACGCGAATCTGCCCTCCTGCTGCTGAGCCAAGCTCAAGGAGGGGAAGGTAGGACAATGGGTTTCTTGTCACAGGAAGGTGTGACTACCTCCCAGACAGGGCTTAGTGTATTGGGCCAGGGTGGGGGTGCTTGCCAGTGCCACTAGACTGCTTTGAAGGGAACATTTGGTGCCCCCCTTGCATTCTCCAGTTGGAACCAGTTCTGGGAGCCATTGGCTCCCACTCTGGTGCGAGACTAGACAAAGGACATAGGAATATCCTCCCCACTGTCCAGCCCCTCCCCTGGGAGGGACCCCTGAATTGTCCCAACCATTTCTTTAGGGTACTTAAGGGCTTACATGTGGGCGGTTCTTTAGATTTATCATGGGACAAGAGTCAGATCTGAAACGACTTCATCTTCAACCGTCTAGGCACTTTTGACTTCATTGGACATCGCTTTGGGAACCGAGACTGCACCGGGAAGACTCCAGCTGTTCCTGGTCTCATCATCCTGCCAGTCTTCTGCGTCATCTGTGCCTGTGCTCCATAGAGGTTCTTCTCCAGGCCTGTGGGCATCCAAGACACCCAAAGGAATCTCCCTTGGATGAAGGAGTCACTACCCTGCATCAGCAGACACCACAACAAAGCAGACAGGTCTTCTGTTCCTGAGCTCTCACGGACCCTGAAAGGTTCAGCAACACAGGTGGTGGTTCTGCAACACCCTTGAGGCCTGCACTGTCTTCACAGCAAGTTTGAAACCAGTATTCCTCTTCGGAACCACTGGAGCACTTCTGTGCACCGCGTCGACTTGCCATTGGCAAGGCTTGTTGACTCTCTTCTCTAGAGATCTTCGGGCTTCGAGAAGTTCCAGCCACCAGCATCTCTTGCTACCAAGATCTTCGTCCTCATCGCATCCTCTGCACCGTGGGCCTGCATCATTGGTGAGCTGCTTGAGGACCTCTTGCAACTCCTGTGCCTCCGGTCTATGGTGGGTCCTCTTGAGGGCCTTCTTTGGCTCCTGTGGGCTCCCCTGTTTGTTTGGGGCCTACTCTGACTCACCTGCACTTGGTGAGTCCTTTGGACCTTGCTGGTCCGGACTCTGCACCTTTTTTTCTGCCACATTTGTTGCCGCTGCCAAGTGGAGAGGTGTGGTGCAGCGGCCAGGGCAGCTGACTTTGGAGCACAGGGCTCACGGTTCGATCCCCGGCTCCGGCGGCAGATCAGCTCAGCACCATGTGACTCTGGGCAATAGCGCACTTAGGGCCCGATTCACAGAACTAACTTAAGACAAAATCCTAAACTTACTACCATTTTGGTATTCACAGAAGGCACTTACTCATTTTGGTATTCACAGAAGGCACTTACTCATTTCGGTATTCACAGAAGTTAGGAGTCCTAACTTTAGGACTCCTAAATGCCTTCTGTGAATACCGAAAGTCTTAAAATTAGGATTTTTCACAGTTTAGTAGTAGTATAGTTAGGACTCCTAACTTTAGGACTCCTAAATGCCTTCTGTGAATACCGAAATTCTTAAAATTAGGATTTTTCTCAATTTAGTAGTCCTAAGTTTAGACTTAGGACTACTAAATTGAGAAAAATCCTAATTTTAAGAATTTCTGTATTCACAGAAGGCATTTAGGAGTCCTAAAGTTAGGAGTCCTAACTATACTACTACTAAACTGAGAAAAATCCTAATTTTAAGACTTTCGGTAGTCACAGAAGGCATTTAGGAGTCCTAAAGTTAGAAGTCCTAAATTTAGGACTACAAAATTGAGAAAAATCCTAATTTTAAGAATTTCGGTATTCACAGAAGGCATTTAGGAGTCCTAAAGTTAGGAGTCCTAACTATACTACTACTAAACTGCGAAAAATCCTAATTTTAAGACTTTCGGTATTCACAGAAGGCATTTAGGAGTCCTAAAGTTAGGACTCCTAACTTCTGTGAATACCGAAATGAGTAAGTGCCTTCTGTGAATACCAAAATGAGTAAGTGCCTTCTGTGAATACCAAAATGGTAGTAAGTTTAGGATTTTGTCTTAAGTTAGTTCTGTGAATCGGGCCCTTAATTCCCATGACAGCTCCCAGCGCCTTGAGACCCGTGAGGGTGAGTAGTTCGCGCTTTACAAATACCGGATTTAGGATTTAGGCTTGTTGGTGCTCATGCCGGACACTGACCCCCTGGCTCTTGACATCCGACGCGGGACAACTCCTGAACGGCTCTTCATCTTCCACAACATCGCCTTGTACACACAGCTACAGCACAAGGACAATGTCAACTCTCCTGCATCTTCTCACATCAGTGGACATTTGTCTTCCGTGCCTCCTGGTCACTCCTGAGTGGCCTAGACTCTGTCCCCTCTGCCTGCAGGTACAGCTCATCCTGAATCCATCCTTGGATTCCACGGGACTCTTTCACCTTCTTCGCCAGCGGCATCTTTACTTTAGTCCTCCATTGTGGTCACTTCGCACCTATGCACCTGGCTTCCCTGGTAGAGGTATCCCGGTTCCCGGGGTATCCACGGGTAGGGTGACTCTCCAACTTTCCATCATCCACAGGGTTTCTTCAGGGTCCTCGGAGAAGGGTCCTTCTTTTTGAAAACTGCAAACACAACTTCCCCAATGACTTGTATTGAGCATGCAGTCGTGTTTCCACTCTGCACACGGCCTCCATGGGGTTCCTGGCTACTTACCTTGGGTGGTTCATTGGGTCCCCGGCTCTTCTAAGTCTTCTAGGTCCAGTCTCGACTTAGGTCATGGGTCGCAGGTCATGGGTCGCATTCCACTTTATTAGTATATGGTTTGGTCTTCCCCTGGAGACCACAGTGTATTTGTGCTACTTACGTGTTGTATTACTGAAGCATTTTGTATATTGTGATTATATCTCCGGGGAGGAGATATTTCAATGTGTTAGTGAGTGTTTATAATAAATACATATTTTTCTAACTAGTGTGTGGCTCTTTTTCACTTAACCTCCACTATATGATCAGTACTGGTAAAACAAGCTGCTTCACACTCCTTCTGGACTAAGCCTAAAGGCTGCTCTCCACAGCTGCCGCTTATAGAGCATTCTAAGGTTGTCTAAGACCACTAAAATCACCATAAGGGTTGTCTGAATTAGGGCAGGGTGCACCACTTAAATCAGTGTGCACCATATGCTAAGCCAGCCTCCTACACCGTCCCACTTGGGGTGACCAATGCATTAAGAACAACTGATGGACAGAATACTAAACAATCTCAAACATTCACCCCAGTGCATACGATCTGGGCCTAAATCCATTGTTTTTTTTGCTCCCCATGCCATTCCAGTTTCCTGGATAAATCCAGTTATCTGTGAGTAGAGCATTATATGGCTCCATGTAAAGGTTGAAGATGACAGGGGACAGAATGCAACCCTGGAGAACTCCGCAGGTGATAGAGCAATTTTGGGACCTGGAGGTACCTATAAGAAAAAAACTAGTGTTGTTTTGAAAGATAGGAGGAGAACTAGTGAAGGACATTGCCAGTGAACCTCATTCGACACTCCAGGATGTGGATGATGATGGGATGGTCGACTGCACTCGAGCTCGAAGGCAGCTTAGAGCTCTGTCCAGCATATCAAGATGCAGCAGTCATCTTCATCTGTGTTCAGGAGAGCATAGTCTTCAGTGTAAGGTTACGGTGTCTGTTCTGCAGTGTGTTTTGAAGCCAGACTGGAATTCGTATAAGAGATGGCTAGCATTAATGTGATCTTTGACTTGAACATATCCAACTTTTGCAATGATCTTGCCAATGAATGGTAGGTAAGTGATGGGCCAGTAGAAGGCGAGGTCATCAGGGTCTAGCGTACATTTCGGAGGATCTGGCCTGTCTTGAGAGCTTGTGAGGTAGGCACTGACAGTGGTGATTGGAGAAGACAGAATGTCCCCAGAGAGTTTAGAATAGTAACACTTGAACAATGACACAGACATTGAGATTACCATATTGGCACTGGGACACTGACACAGAGACACAAAATGGGCAAGGGACACATGGAGATGCTGGAACAGTTATAGAAACTCTGACAT
The DNA here is from genome assembly GCF_964204655.1 of Triturus cristatus. Taxonomy (NCBI): domain Eukaryota; kingdom Metazoa; phylum Chordata; class Amphibia; order Caudata; family Salamandridae; genus Triturus; species Triturus cristatus. Next base: position 387,331,290 of record NC_140594.1, read on the forward strand.
TTGAAAAATGATGTGGGGACACTGTGACTGACACTAACATTGGGAGATACACTATGACCCTGGCCTTGGGAAATGGGGATAGAGGCAGTGTCACTGAAAAGGGCACTGAAAGTTACACACAGTCACAAGCACTGGGGCATGGGGACATAGAGACACTAATGTGTGGATACAAAGACTAGGCTTGTGAGATAGACCAGGAGACAACAGATACTTGGACCCAGGGCATAGGAACAAACAAGTCTATGGTGTGAACTAAACAACATTGGGGCATATTCACAAGGATTTATCGCCAAGTCATCGGCACTTTATCGCAGCCAAAGTGGCGATAAATTTACCTCCACATTCACAAGATGGTGCTAACAGCCCACAGCACCAGTTTACCTGCGATAGCAGCCACAAAAAACATTGCCACAGAGGATCACCGCAACTATCGCTAATGAGATGCAGAGTAGGCGTTCCCGTGCCAAAAGCCGCGACCACACCTCAACATTCTCAACGACCAGACAGATCGGCGATAAAAACACTAAACCGGAGATAAGGCGTGTTAGCACCAGGAAATCTACACCTGCTCTGACCTGGTGTTAAGTCGGACGGACACCAGCACCACAAAAGGGTGACCAGTCCAGAGCCCCCCATAATGCGGCCCGGACACCCAAGAGGGCCACAACATCCAATGACACCACCCCCCGGACCACCCCTCCCTGGCCCCCCCCCCACAAAGACATGCCACATCAGCTACACAAAAACATGTACTATATATGCTGCATGATGTCGCACAATCACAACAGTTGAAATGCATGTGTTGTCACAGAAATGAGCATCACACATTCTCTTTCGAAGAAACAAATAAAACGTTATTAACATGAACACCGAAATTAAATGAAGACACATGGCGGCTCCCCACAGGACAGTCCGTAGGTCACAGCCTGCAAGACAAAAAACATGATGAGAAGGTGTGTCCTGAGCACATCAAAGGAAAGAGAGAGAGCAAAGGAGAGAGAGAGAGGAAGAGAGGGAGAGAGAGAGAAGAAGGGAGAGAAAGAGGGAGAGAGAGAGAGAGAGAGAAAGAGAGAGAGCCGCCCCTGCGCACCCACGCCATACTGCTCACCTGCTGCCACCGGTGTGTCTCCAACCACGTGCCGGTATGTAGAGCAGTACACCAGGACACACATCTGAGTCAGAGCTGTCATCTGAAACAGAGTCCAGATACATGACTGGAACAGTACACACACTTGCTCAAGAAAACAGCGCCTGCCCGCCCATGCACACCCAGGCAGAGGCATCACAAAGGCACTCGCCGCCCACGGAGCATGCCCACCCATGCACACCCAGGCCTCACTGCTCACCTTCCGCCACCGGCGTGTAGACTGGATGTCCCACCACGAGCCGCTGCAAGCCACCAGCCCGGGGCCCGCGGACATGGCACCCTCCACACCATGCAGCCACGTTACGCAGGCCAACAGGTCTCACGTTTGGTGCTAGGTCATGAATACTCCATGGCAGAGGACATACCACTGCATCCGGCAACATCGCAGTCTGCACACCGGCTCAGTTATGATTTGTTCAGCATTACGTACATCAATTGTGTGTCTTTTGCACACACGATCAGCCCAATGGGTGCCACAAAGTCTGTGACCCGGAAGCGAGGCCACGAGGCGGTAGGCCCGAGCTGCCCGCTGGCTCTGGCCTACACTACAGTCCAGCAGAGCACACAAAACCTGAGTTGCCCAGACCGCCGGGACGAGGCATCATAGCAGGGTGCCCACCCGCCCAGCAGCTTAAGGAGCCACTGACTCAGTGCACCCAAAGTCACCGTCCCGTGGTTGGGTGCCTGTGCCTGCCGCAATGCGCCCGTTGTGACTAACCCTGTCCAACCCCAGCCAGCGCCACGTGGTGGTCGGCCCTGCCGTACGCAGGCCTGGGTTGCCACTAACCCTCTGCGCAAAAAAACTCTTGCGCCCTTCATGATTGTGCACCGTGGCGTTCCTCATCCAGTCGCCACGGTCAGAGGAGAATGTGACTTCGTTGGCCCCTTTTGTTGGCGGAGTCACATGGCCTGTGACGCCTGTGCCAGATGGGTGTGGTGTGCGCGCAAACCTGCCCACAGGGAGTGGCTGTGACATGCTGACAACTAGACCAGTGACCTGCACACCACCAGTGAGTACGCCTGCGACAGGTAGCTATGTGTGCCCCCCCACTGAGCGTAAACGGAGTGGTCTGGCCTGCCGTACGCCGGACCAGCGCAGGGCTTGCCACAATGACATGTGGGCTCTGGGCGTGGTTCAGTACATGTCCGGACATGGAAGTGAGTGATGCGTGTGTCCCTGGGACCCAGTACACAAAATGCAATGTAGCACCCTCTGACTTGCATCCCACAGGATGAGCATCATTGATGCAAGGGTAATCACTGCCCCTACATTCATCCACACATTCATACTTGACTCCTGGAAGACGTGACACAGCAGTGCATCAATGGATGTTTATTGCACATCCAGTGCAGTTATGCAGCTGGAGCGGTTCAGGGCAATGCCCAGCACACTACACAATATGGGCCCATGGAGGGCCAGCCAGAGTCCATCCAGGGATGACAAGTCCTGCTGAAGGGAAGGGTACAATCCGCAGCCTGGTCGCCATGTCATTGGTCACCAGTCTGGAAGTGGCAGTCCATGTCGCTGTCCAAGGTGAGTACATCGGAGTGTGTCGTGGGTCAGTGTAAAGTCATGAGGTCATGTGTGGGACCAAGCAGAAACAGGCCAGGTGGCGCTAATGAATGCTAGTGCCTGGTCCTTCGGACCACAATCCCATCCGCGTCCTCGTCCCCGGGTGTGTGCCCTGCCCCACCTGTGGGTGTTGCATAACTGGCTGCCGCACTGTGTGCCACTGACACATCAGGGGTCTGAATGTATCCAGCTGCCGCACTGGGTGGCACTGACACACCAGGGGGCGGGGATGTGGATGGTGTGGGTGCAGCAGCATTCATCTGCGTCACGCCTTGTGGTGGCAATGCCATGGTGGAGGTCAGTAGGGCATGATAGATACCAGCCACATTTCGATGATGTGCAGCGGTGGCTGCCATCCTTTCCGCCTCCATCCGCACCATGTCCTCCATGAGCCTCTGTATGTTTGCCAGCTCACGGCTGGCATCGCTGGGGCCACTCTGAGCGGACAGGGGTTCTTCTCGCCCCGTCATGACTCCAGTGATGTCAGTCAGGGCTCGTTGGAGACCATGGGACGGACATAGACACCCAAGGATGGCGTCCAGTTTGGCATCCATGATGCCGAAGCCCACCCGCACCTGCTCAGCCGTCTCCATCTGGCACTCTAGTGCACGGCGTTGGAAGGCCATGTGTTGTTCCTGCAGGTCTTGGGAGGGTGCCTGGCCTGTGTGTGCCTCCTGCTGGGTGGTTTGGGTGGTGGGTGGGGTCTCATCGATGTAGCTGGGCTGCCCTGAGCCTAGAAGTGAGTGGCAGATGAGGTCAATGATGTCTTGGATGGTTTGGGTGTCGATGCTGGCGTTGTCCCGTGAAGAGTGTCTGGGACTGCTCTGCAGGAGGTGTTGACGGTGCCCCCGCGATGTGAAGGGGAGATGGTGTATTACAATGTGTCCACATGTGTGTAGACGCATGGTACAGGTTGACATTCAGACAGCATGGCATTGTACATTGTGACAGTCTGTGGATCTGGGCGATGACCCAGTGTCATTGTGGGTGTGTACTGTGGCCTGCTTGATTGTGCATGTGTGCCATTGTGCCCTTCTCCACCCGTCCCCCCAGTACCTGGAGGTCACTCACCCTGTTGCGGTTGTGTTGTGTCCTGTCAAGCAGTGTCCGGTCCCTCGAATCTGGCCACAGTCTCCACACTGATGACTGTCGACACCAGCTCCTCCATGTCATCCAGCTCCAGCTGTGGCGTTGGGCCCCCACCTTCGGTCTGTGTTGCTGCCTTCTGGTTGGTGGAGAGTTTCTCCTTGGTCTTCTGCTTGATGTCATTCCATCGCCTCTTGACCTCGTCCATTGTTCGCTTGTGCTCTCCGACGGCATTCACCATGTCGACAATGTCGCGCCATTTTGCAGTTTTGGTGCCCAGTGACACGTTGGAGGTGACGAAGAGTTGTTGATGGTGTTCCATCACCTCCGTGACTATGATCCTGTTCACCTGCAGACTTAACATCGTCTTCCTCGTCTTCTTGTCCTTGCCCTTCCCTGTCCCCGATGTCCCAGGCTGGTGCTTGTGGGGTTGCGCTCGTCCTCTGCGCCTGCTCCGGCTGCCTCCATGGTGCTTGGGTGTAGGTCAGTTTGTGTGTGGGTGTTTTTTCTGCTTTTATGGAGATTTTTGCCACCCGCCGGGTGTGTGTTGCAGAGCTGGCGCTGCTCATCGCTGATTTCCTCATCGCACTTTGGCCCATCGCAGGTTTTTTGGTGTTGTGGTTTGTGTTTTTATCTCCAACGAGCTGGTTTCATCGCAGAAATTGTCCGTGGTTTCGGCAGACTATCGCATGGTACCGCCTTGTTGTGAACCCCACATTGTCACGGGGTTACTTTCCCGCGATGTGTTGACATATTGAAAGTTGCGTTACGCTACTCTTGCGGGAGTTATCACACGTTCTTGTGAATATACCCCATTGTTTTTTAACATCACTTAGCTGCTGCAGAAGGCATAACATTGAAAAATCAGTAATACTTCATAATTGCTATTCCTCCAAATACAATTTCTCTTCAGCCCGGTTCAAAATAACCAGAACCCTGCCCCAGCCAGTGTAAGTATCCAGAATGCAACCTTTTGAGTTTTCCAGCACTGCAAGAAGGCAATATGCATTCTGTTATCACAGTAAGAAAACGGGGGCTTCTGCATTTCAAGAAGAATAGGGTCTTTCTTTCCCTTGCTGTTTGAACCTTCTTCGTCATTTAAATTGAACTGCCTACCACCCTTCCCAGTCAATTTGGAAGCAATCTGCAAGCAGCCACCTAAAGAGAAAGATACCAGTACAGAATGAGGATGTGGACCAATCACTGTTACTCCTTGTCAGTGGGCTGGGGGCTAAGCAAAGAGTACTCTGTAAAAATATTTGTGAAAGGGTTACCAATGTTTCTTCAGAGACTGTCACAGCAGAAGTGAATGCCAAGTCTGCAAAAGACCAAGGCTTCCTAGTTTTGATTCCACCTTGCACTTCTTTCTTCCACCAACATACACTTCCTTTACCTTTTCTTACTCTTGCAGGTTAATTTTCATCCCAGCAATTTCCCTATGGTACTGTTTCTCTATCTTTCTCCTTGACCTTCTGTATTCTTTCTTTCTTTTGGCCTGGTTCAAAGTCTAATGATGAAAGTTAAGTCTGCTTTCCTAACACCTCCAACCACATGCACAAATGAAGCACTAAGCTCAATGTTCTGATGGATAGTTAGCTGCCTGTGTTAATGGTAACTAGTTTTAGTGGGTACATTGCCACACTTGCTGCCTGACAAGTAACCTTAACAGTGCCCATTGCAAGTCCTTGCTGAGCCAAAGACAGAACAAACAGCAACACATCAGATGGTTTAGTCTGCAGTAGGCCCATGTTGCCGGTGCCACACGAAGCTGCAAACATGTCCCAGCATCCACTGTAATCAGAGTTTAGAGAAAGACGCCTGGCAACCAGAATGACCTACACTACTTCAAGAGGGAGATCGAATGCAGTCAACTGCCGCTGCTCAATCTCCATACAAGAAGTTGTAGATTTCCAAGGCCTCTGTGGAGGACTCTGCCTTGCTACTGCGACAGATGACCCTCCCAAACCATCAGCCTGATCAAAGGACAGATGCTCATGCCCAGAAATTACAGGTACCATACACTCCTGCCCCAATCTACAGCCACTAGAATGTCTTGTGCCCAGTCATTTCTGATCTTCTTCAGAACACAGGGCAGGAGATGTAGTTACGGGAAGACATACAGGAGTCCCCTGCTCCACCGTAAAGGGAATATGTCTTCGAGAGACAGCCTTTTCCATGCTCCACTGTAAATGGCATGCGACTCGGAAAGGGAGCCTTCTTAGGAACTCCAATGTGCAAACGTTTTAACACTGCACATTCTCTGTGGTAGAGAAGAGATTATGCTAGGTCCTAGGGTTAGATGGAAGACACTCTGTGCCACATTCGGGTGGAGCTGCCATTCATGATCTCCCATCTCTGACTGAGTTTGTCCGCCCTGGTGTTTAGAAATCCCACCAAGTGATGTTCAATCAAGGAGGTGCCTGGACGATTCAGCCAGGTCCAAAGGTGCAGGACTACCTGCAGAGAACCAGCAATGGTGTCACAGAGGATGTGGACAAGCCTCTCCTAAATGGACAGCAGGGAGGCCTTCATTGCCAAGCGAATCACCCGCAGCTCCAGCAAATTGAAGGGGAGGTAGGTTTTCGCTGAGTTCAGAATCATCCGATCTCCACCTCTCCCAAATCACCGCCCCAAACCAGTAGGGACGTATCAGTAACCACGTCAGCTCGGGTGAGTCAGTCAGAGGGGTCTGCCACTGGTCCAATTACAGTTGAACAGCCACCACTGCAGATCATTTGCAGTCTCCCCCAAAACCTGGATTGGATTTGACAGGTCCTTTTGGTGCCGACCTAAAGAGACTTCAGATCTCACTGCAGAACTCGCATATAACATTTGACGTATCCGATGCACAGGATGCAAGAGGCTAGTAGGTCAAGAAGTCTCAGAGCCACTCTCACGGAAACTCAACGCTGAGGCTGAAACATCAAGATCATAGCCAGATGTCCTGGACTCCTTGATCCAGAGGGAAGGTCTGAAAATGCACTGTATCACAGGATGGCTCTGATGAAAGAGACCCTTTGCGAAGGAGTCATGAGTGACTTCAGCACGGTGATTGTGAACCTCCTCTAAGGAGGTCTGCCTTCGTCTGGAGAAGGTACATAACTGACTGTCACAAGACCACTTTCAACAGTCAGTAGTCAAGGGAGGGGAATCCTGGCACTTTTCCATTTAAAGGTACACTGTGAAATGCTGTCATCATCTTTGTGAAGACCTGAGGGCAATTGATGAGATCAAATGGAGCACAAGAAACTGAAAATGCTTGTGGTCCACCCTGAACCGCAGGTAATACCTGTATGCGTGCAGGATGAGAATATAGCATTAGGCATCCTTCACGTCAACGGTACCATCTAGTCTCCTGGATCCAGGGCAGAAAGGACTGGGACTAGCTGGAGTATCTTGAATGTGTCCTTCCGCAGGAGGACATTGAGAAGTCGAAGATCTAAAGTAGGGTGAAAGCCTCTGCCGTTTTTCGGCACTAGGACATAATGAAGTAACATTCAGTTCCAATATTTGAGGCCTAGGCTCTCTCTATGGCTCCTTTCCCCAAAATAACTTAAATTTGCTGCAGCAAACAGACAAATGGTCCTCTTAAAAATGCTCTGATGTCGGTACAAGTGCAGCAGGATGGAAAGAAATTGCAGGGGATAGCCTCGCTGTGCTATCTGCAGGACCAATGTCAGATGGTGTGGCTTGCCATCCATGAAGAAAATGAAGACTGATCCCACCTTCCACAGGATGGTTGTTGGCAACTATGGGCAAACTAAATAGGCCTAGAGGCCACTGCCATATTGTGAAGAGAATTCATCCCCATCATCAGTAACATCATCAAAATCTTGTTGGCTTTGGTCAGAGTCCAATCCGAACAGCTGATGGAGCACTGGGAGATGGCTCCTGTGTAAAGGCATAATCTGAGCCAAAATGCAGCTTCAGCCAAGGTCAAGACAGATTCAGTTTGGAATTAGACAAAACAATGGAATCGGTGTCCTCCTCCCGCATTGGTATGTCGGGCCATTGTCAATGTTGCAGGAAATAGCATGGATCTTGGTGGCAGGTGTTGAGTCATCTCAAGGGTTTTGGAGCTGAACTGAAGCAGATTCAAGAGGCAACGATGGACCGAGGGTGAATCCACTTCGGGTAATATGACTGGAGGCCTCCACAGATTTGTGGTACTGAAGGCACGTCACAGTGAGCCTGAAGGGTGCAGGCCTGCTTAAACGCCTCAATTTGTTGAAGTAATACAGAAGAACCTGGCATTCTAGAATGCAACAGAATCAGGTGTGGATTTATCTCCTCAGTAGGGGTCCAGGAACAAGACAAAGGAGCACCTTGATGTCCTTGAAAATTCTCAGGAGAGTGGTGAGGCTGGGATGAGGCCCGCTTGCAAACCTTGTACTTCTTTTTTAGATTTTGGCTCGAGGAAGACCTTTTGTGGGACCAGTTCTAAGAGTGGGATTGGGTCCATGCCCTTGACTTCAAGCTGGAACAACCCTTACGTGACTTCCTGTGGTGCTCGGCGATATATAAGCTTGGCTTCACATGCCGGAATGTCTTTGGGTGCATCAGATGCAAAAACATATGCAAAAACAACAGTTGATGGACAGAATGCAGAACAGGCACAGGGTCAGACTGATTTGCATATGGCCATGTCTGAACTGGGGTGGGGGAGTGAGCTAAAGAATGATGATGGATTAAACCCAGATCAGTTGACTGGGGGTGAGTGTTTGATTTGCTCAAGCGCTCCGTCCATCATCCCCTTTGGTATCGCTTTGTTCGCCCTAAGTTGGCGGGGTATGCCCAGACGTGGGTCCCTTGCTCACTTTGCCACTGGATTCAAGATAGCCTAGCTGATGAGGGTTATGAACCCGAAACCGGTCCCAGGATGCTTGTTTCCGGGCCAGGGAAGACATGGCTTGGCAGTTCAGGCTGGACTGTTCCCATGAGGCACAGAGTCAGACTGATTTGCATATGGCCATGTCTGAACTGGGGTGGTGGAGTGAGCTAAAGAATGATGATGGATTAAACCCAGATCAGTTGACTGGGGGAGAGTGTTTGATTTGCTCAAGTGCTCCGTCCATCATCCCCTTTGGTATCGCTTTGGGTGCATCAGGGCACACTCCTCACATAACTTAGACTTGTGGCCCGACCTCAAACACCAGAGACACAAAATGTGGGGATATGTCACATCTATGTGTTTGTGACAGTCCCTAAAAGGCTTAAATCTTGTAGTTTTATGAGGGGACATGTTTCCTTGCACACTGGATAAAAAGTTTAAGAGAAAAAGGTCAATTGATGAGAACACATAGGATCTAGCACTGAATCTGCATACAAAGGTGTTGTGTCGTTCTTTTGTTTATACAAGGCCTCTAGTGGCCCTCGACAGACTCCTTACTAGCATTACATAATCAGTTGGGTGTGACCGGGTGTGGTTCAAAAAGCGTGTGACGCAGAACATTCAGTTAGTTGCATGCTGAAGAACAAAGACGTGCACACCAGAGCTCAGTGTGTGGAGTGTTCTGTTATGTGCTCTTGGGCTGGGAGGGACACTAGAGGAGGCACGAAAAGAAAGGAAATCACGTCAACATGTTGGGGTAGCACCTTGATATGGGTCCAGCCATCACTTCTGAGGTGGAGAGCAGTTGACGCTGAACCGCACAACACTATCCACTGGTGTACGAGCTATGCTGAAAAATCTTCCTGACCGAGTCTGGGAATGTTCTAAACGTGAAGAACCTGCATTCAGAAATGTACTTCCTCTGCCACCGCCCATTCCTTCAGAGCTCTAATCTAGTTTCCAATTGCAGGCCCCTCTCTTCCCATCCATTTCTTTTCTATTTTACAATTTGCTAACAATAATATAGTGCTGCAATCTTTCTCATATTAGTTTAGGTTTTAAATTGGGAACTTCCTAACAAACATAATTTTGGGGTAAGCTGAATTGGTCTGCAGATAGTTTGTATGCATCTTTCCACTATCTGTGTCCAGGATCTTTCTAACATGGGTCATATGCACATAAGATGAAAGAATTTGCCCCTGGCGGCCCATACTTAGGACATGTCTGACTTGTTTTATTAAGGTGTAGCTTGTTCATGACTTTAAGTGTGACTTGTGTGATGCACGATACAGTAGTTACAATTGGGTGTGATAAAACTTGACATTACTTGTAGAAGTCTTTATAATTACTACAAGCATTTCCCATTCCTTCTCAGTGATGTATTCAGCACAGCCTGTCTCCAGTTTGACTTTGCCTGCTGATATTTGTTGTGCTTGTCCCCTCCGAGGTAACAACCTTTGATAACTATGCTGCTTTATACATAACCGATTTCCCTGCTCCATCCCTGTCTTTGGGCACAAGCTTTCTGAATTGATCACTCGGTTAACCCTCAAGGCTTCCAAATTGACTGTCCTGGATTTTAATATTCATCATGAGATTCCTGATTTACCTGATTAAACCTAACTAAATGTTGTGATGCTGTTAATCGCATGCTAAGGATCACTGATCCGCATCACATTGATGGACCTGATTTTCACCTCCTCTGACTTACAAGACCCTCCGCTATATTCCAGTTATTTGGTCTGAACATGTGGTTTTCTTCTTACTGAGCTCTGCTCACCCATTTTTGGATCAATCTTCTACTTCCACACAGAAAACAATTAAAAAAAACTATAAAGCCCAATACTTTGTTATCTCTACCATTTGAGACCGTTCCAACTCTGTTGATGGTTTGTGCGCCCTCCAGCCTCTCCCCAGAGCCTTAGGATTCATCGATTACTAATTATAATGAAAAGCAATAAAAACGGAAAAACAACAACCATGGTTAAAAAGGGATCAGAGGAGCAGCAAGAATCACTTCACTTATTCCCTGGGTATTATAAAAATAACCCAAGCTTATATCCTTTATCAGTCCGATTCCTAAGTTGCTGTTAGCCTTATTCATATTTTCTGAACACGCTTTTGCTTTAATTTCTGATGTAAAAACATGAGTTTTATCAATTCTGATTATCTAGAGTTTTGCCCGATTTATTAAAAAGGCTTTTTGCCCCTTTGTCCTGAAATGGTTTGATCAGTTGCCTGGGCCTCCAGGGCCTCTTCACAGGCATATGGCAAAAGTCTTGTCTCACCCATTAACATTAAAGCTTGGGGTCCAGGCGTGCTTTATCAACTAATGCCTGTCTAAGGAGGATATTCCCAAAAAAGACCAGGATGGCCCTTGGGCTCACAGTTCCATGATTCGGTTGTTTCATCTTAAGGGGAATTCTATGTGCCCTTTGTATTTCATGATCCCAGTTCCATCCCTGCAGCTCTGGAAAAGCACTCCGGAATAGACTGACATAAAAGCTCCTTATATCGCTGCCTTCAAAGCCCTCCTCTACCCCCAAAATTCTCAGATTGTTGCAACATTGCCAGTCCTCAAAATCTTCCAGATTCCATTGGGTGTGCATCAACTGTGCCTTATATGCTGCTGTTTGACCTTTTATGGAAGCCACATCCATCTTCAGTGTTGCCACCCGGCTCTCTACTGCTGACATTCTTTCCGAGAACTCTGAACATGTTTTGCAATTTTGAGCATTGCCCCTTGCAATTTCCTGGTGGCAGTCCAGGCTCTCCAATTGGAAATAAGATACTCTACGACCTCAATGTCTGAGCCAATTTTGCCAGCAAAGGTATTTTCATTCTTGCAATTACCCTTTTCCCTTCTCATCCAGATGGCAGTACCATCACCTTGGTGGACTCTCATGGAGCCCTCCTCTCCTTGGTTTTCACCGCTCTTATCATAGTTGTTCCTGTATAGCCTTCAATGCCCCCCCCCCCCCAGTCTCGGGATTTTGAATTCTTTGAATCCCTTCGAAAGTCCCCCCATTTGCCCCCTAGGGGCTTTCATTAACCTGGTGTCCTGTGTTGATAAGAGAACAGTCTATGTAGATATGGAGGGGTCAGAAACATTCCCATCCTGTAGCTCCTTGGACATAGTCAATGGTGGTGCGCCCTCTTGTTTCATCATCCCTCCCGCCGATATATTCTCTATGCAGAAAACAAATTGATCCATCTCCAACTGAGTGCCTTCAGTTGGTCTTATTATGGTACTCAGCTGCCAGGGCTGGGGGCCGACTGACCTGCCTGCTCCATTGCTGCCTGCCCCTGCTTGCCCATAGACTTTCTCAGAAAGTACACAATAGTTGGCCTGGTCATGATGGTAATCGCCAGCTCCATCCTTTTTTCTTTATCTCCCCTAGTACTCAAGGATTTGCTGCGGCGGTTGCTTCATACGTCCCATCCCAGCTCCTGCTCCCAGAATAGTTGCGTTACGGGTCTTCAGGACACCCATGCTCTTTGAGCTGGCTGTTGGTCTCCGACGTGCCCTTTTATTGTCACCACCGACTCCCAAACCTCAATCACTGCAGAAAGCATGCAGCAGGCATCTACCTGCTCCAGCGAAAGAGAAGCTCGAGCCCCTTGTTTCCAAAGCCACCTCACTTCCCTCCAGCAGCATTAGCAGCTGTGTCCAAGGATCATGCTCAGGAGGAGGAGTACCGGCCATGAGAACTGTCAGCACTGTTGGATCTGGACAGGTGGAGGGCTGTGTATGATCATCTAAAATGGCCGCAATCTTGCTTCTCACACAGAGAGCTTGTCTTCAATACCATCCACTGCACTCCATTTATCAGGCCCAATACGAAAATCCTCACACCTCACAAACTGGATAAACCTTGAACAGCTACATAAGCTTCGCCCTCTCCCTACCTTATCCTCTGAAGGCTTTACCTCTTTATCTATATCTTCATCCCCTACCCCTCACATCTACATCCACCACATTACGTCAGCCTCTGCAGTTCATAATGGTCCTCCAAAGAACCAACATCAGACTTTTTGTGATTATGCCTCACACAAGGTATTACAAGAGCCTAAAAGATTCACTTGATCCCTTCCCTGCTATTCCTGAAGCACTAAACATAGTTAAACCTACCCTCCAATACCAAGGAATCGCATTCTCACCCTCACAACAATTGTAGCCTCATTCAGATGGTTTAAAGGAGAGAGTAGCTACGTAACTTGTATAAGTAAAAAGCAATTCAATTGAGCTCGCTTACCTCTAACCTACTTTCAGACACCAAAATAATCAACACTTCAAAGATAAACACCCTCCTCGAGGAAGTAAAATCGCTACTCACTGACCTTACACACACAAAATATGCGGTTTGTAGTAAAGATATTTACAGTGCTATTCACAAATATAACTTACACTTCTGAGTTACTGTTGGGATCTCTCGGGGGTTTTCTCGTGCGCATTCTGTTCTGTGTGTTCCTTGCATGGAACACAGATGTGCAGCTTCGGCAGTTGCTGCCGGGGAAGCTGTGATACTCGACAGGAATAAAGAATCTCTACAAACTTACCTGCTGTTGTCTTCTTTTCAGTGGCGACGAGTTGTCCAGTCTCCTGTCTCCCTCATCGCATGTTGCTGGACGTTGTGGTTGTTCTCCACTTCTAGGCGACGTCCGGGGTCACAACGTTTCGTGAACCTAGTAAAATTGATTTCCAAGTCTTCGCTGTCTTCCATCTGCCCTCTACGGACTGTGCGTGTTTTCCTGAAAGCTCGTGAATCCTGGTGAGATTATTTTAATTACCCGCATTTCTCGCTTTTTCGCCATTTCCTTGTTGTGGCGTGCGAGGTATTGGAGGGCTGGTGACAATCGGCGCGCATATTGGCGCAAGTCACCTTGACAACCGGCGCGTGTATCGGTGTGCGTCACGCTGTGGGAGATTTCATGGTTGTGACTACCGGCGCGCGTCACACTACCTTGCTCTCGTGTTTTCTCATCGTTAGATGCATGAGCACACTTCTCTTCCAAGAATAGTGCGCTGCACAGCTTTCTTCAAACTGTGTTTTCGTGACTACGCCAGCACGCAACATGAATGCCATATTTGTGGTAGTTCTCATAGGATTTTGCCGGCATCTGTTATTACTGCTAAGTGGTGATTAAACGGTGACATGCACACCTGCACTATTTCACTTGCATTCTACAATATTGTTGCTACGGTGACACGCACTCCACGCATGTCATCAGGGTTTATTATCTTTGTTCACAGTGACACGCTCGAGTTGATCATTTTCTGGTTGTGACTTTTTGGGGGCAGCAACTCACTCATGCACGGCCACCAAATGGATCATGTAATTGCACCACCTACCTTTTTACAGTCACCTGGTACTCCTCCTGTTATTTGGCAACAGTGGAAGGAGACATTTGAGGCCTACCTTGAGGCGATTGATGGAGACACTTTCACCTCGAAAAAGAAAAAAGCTTAACTTGTTTATAATTTGGGTGCTGAGGGGAGGAATATTTTAAAGACTTTACCCCTCGAACTTGTGAGAAAATGTATTAGTAGAGGTGATGATGGTGATTCGCTAATTGTTGATGACTATGCTTCACTTGTTAAAACCTAGGAAAAAAGATTTAATCCCAAGCGAAATATAGTATTGGAGCGTCACAAGTTTTTGCAACTTGCGCAGATTCCTGGCGAATCCATAGATGATTTTGTTGCTGCTCTCAGAATCTTAGCTGTCACTTGCAATTATAGGGAGTTCAGGGATGAGATAATCCGTGATCAGCTAATTGAATGCACATGCAACAAGAAGATTCAAGAGAAACTTTTATCTTCTGAGGATCCTGACTTAGAGACTGCTCTCATCTTAGCGAGAAGTATTGAGAATTCCCAATTTTGCATGAAAGAGTTGAGTGTGTCTGCGCCATCCAATGAAATCAAATTAGTTAGCACAAAACCAACTACCAAACCCACCAAGGGAACCAACACGAATGTGCCTCGTATTTCTCCACCTGCACTTAGCTTGCCTAAATCCAAACCTGAAGGACAAGACCTCTCTTGTTACCGTTGTGGAAGTAGATCTCATTTGGGCAATTTTAAGTTTTGTTTTGCCATAAATCAAACTTGCTTCAAGTGTGGGAAGAAAGGACATTTGGCACGCATGTGCAAGGCTACAGTGCCTCACAATGGACCATTGGGAACTACTGAAGAGGACTGTGTCGACTATGGGGAAGATAATGAAAGTTATGAATTATTAATGCTGTCTTCTTCCTCTGTTCAATCGGATGGTGAAGTAGAAATTGCTTCCATTCTAGAACCTCATAGAAGGAAATCACCTGCGTGTGCCATAAGTTTGAACGGCAAGAACATAATGTTTCTTGCTGATTCTGGTTCTCCTTTTACCCTCATTAATACCAAGGATTTTGAGGGATTCGGTGACATTCCTGTTGACCTGTACAACATAAAGATCTTTCCTTATGGTGGTAAAAGAGTAAGGTTCTTGGCAAATGTATGGGCAACTTGGAATTCAAAGGTGATTTTGCACGAGGGACTGCATTAATTGTAAAGGAAGGTGCAAATTTGTTGGAATGGGAGGAACAGGGTGAGCTTGGAATCATTCTTGATCCCAATCATCCTGATATGGTCTTATCGAAACATGACGCTAAACAATTTTATTCTAGCCTCCCTGCTGTTACCCCTGTGCACACAGTTACAGCTGGGTCGTCATCTAATGGTGATTGGATTCAAAGATACCCAGAAATTTGTAGTGGTGAGTTGGGTAAGCTCAAGGGATTTCAGCACCGCATCATTCTTAAGGAGGGTCCAAGGGCTGTTGCACATAAAGTGCGCAAAGTAACGCTTAGCATGCGTAGTGAACTTAGACAGGAACTCGAGCGGTTGTGTACCATGGGAGTAATTGAGCCCATTGAGGGGTCTGAATGGTTGTCACCCCTTGTTTTGGCGCGCAAGGCAGACAAATCTCCTCTAATGTGTGTGGACTTGCGCAACCTTAATGCTTCCATATGGGTGGACCGCCAACCCTTGCCCAACATCAATGAGATGTACACTTTGGAGGGTGCAAAATATTTCTCCTCACTTGACATATCTTCTGCTTACCATCAAGTTGAGCTGTGCAAGGACTCGAGAAACCTCACGTCCTTTCTGACTCCTGGGGGGCATTTTGTTACTTACGCATGCCGTTTGGTTTAGCGTCGGCTTCTGCAGTGTTCCAACGTCTTATGGGGAACCTGTTTAAGAACACTGCGGGAGACGTGTTTTCCAAGACGACATCCTGATTCACGGAAAAACTGTCTTAGAGCACAATGCCAGTGTCAGGCAGGTATTGGAGATTGTTAAATCTAGCGGGTTAACATTAAGGAAGGACAAATGCAAATTTCTTCAAGATGGTGTAGACTATCTGGGGCACCATATTTCCGCAAGTGGAGTGGAACCCAAGATTAAGCTCCTTGATGTCATCCAAAATGCACCCGAACCACAGAATAAGGAACAGCTGCGTTCTTTTCTTGGGCTGGTTGAGTACTATGTTAAATTTGTGGCCAATTTCTCTGACAGGACAGTGTGTTTGATTGGTCTTCTAAAAAAGAATGCAAAGTACGTATGGTCAGAAAAGTGTGCTTCTGATTTCAAGTTATTGAAAGAGGCAATTGTTCAGGCACGCCCACTCAAATTATTTAACATTAACGATAGCTGCATTGTTACCACTGACGCAAGCAATGTGGGTCTCGGGGCTGTTCTTATGCAGAAAAGATCTGACAATAGGGTGGAGATTATTGCTTATGCCTCTAGAGCACTCCGGATTGCCGAGGGCACCTACTCTACAATTGAAAAGGAAGCCTTGGCTTTATGATGGGGTGTACAGTATTTTCGTAACTTTTTGTGGGGCAATGATTTTGTTCTCAGGACTGACCATAAACCATTTGCAGATCTTTTTACCACCAAGGGAAGTGGGAGGGCCACCCCTCGCATTGCCAAATGGCAGTACAGACTTAATGAATTTCATTACCGTCTGTAGTATGTGGCTGGCGTGAAAAATCGCGTAGCCGATTGCCTGTCCAGGTTACCCCTTGCTAAAACTGTCTTTGAGCCTGAGGTTGAGCATTTGGAAATGGTGTGTGCTGTTAGTACGGTAGCTGATCCTGGAGCTGCTTTGTCTGAAGTTGATTGGAAGCTGGCTCTGTCTGAGGATGTTGAGATCAGCAAGGTGATGGACTGTGTGGCTCACGGCTGGCCCAATAATACTGTTCTTACTCCTGAACTGATTCCTTTTAGGAGGGTATGTGATGAGTTGTTTCTTGTTGACGGGATTCTGCGTAGAGGTGGATTACTGGTTGTTCCTGTGAACTTAAGTAAGAAGGTTTTAGATCTGGCCCACGAAGGTTATCTGGGCATCCGTGCCATGAAGCGGAGGGTTAGAGAAGATTTCTGGTGGCCTGGTGTTGATAGGTCCATTGAACACTGTGTTCGTGATTGTGGTGCGTGTGTTTTGAGTGAAAAAACTCAAGTGACCTATCCATCTTCCATCAGTCCCATTCCTGTCAAGGACTCACCTTGGTGCAAGTTGGCTTTTGATGTGGCTGGTCCGTTTGGTGGTCTGGGCAGTTCTCCCAAATACGCTTTGGTATTGATTGACTATATGTCCAAATGGCCAGAAGTTAGGTTTGTGGATGGGATCAATTCTGCTACCGTCATCAAATTCTTCAAATACTTTTTTCTTCGGGAAGGGTTTTCGGAAGAGTTGGTGACTGATAACCGCACCCAGATGGTGTCTGTAGAGATGCAGGAATTCCTCAAGGTGCATGGCATTAAACATATTCTCACCTCCCTTTATCATCCCCGTTGTAATAGTCTGGTTGAACGCCTGAACCGTGTGATCAAGGATCACTTACAGTTGACCTCCATTAATGGCTTGCACTGGAAGGTGGTGATTTCTGACATGTTGTGGGCAATGAGAATTACCGCTCACTAAAGTACTGGCATATCTCCTTTCACTTTGCTTAGGGGTCTGGTGGCTGGTTCCAAGCTGAATAAAGACTGGATGTCACGGAAAGAGGTGGACTTGCAGAAGCTGGGCACAGTGGCGGACGTCAGGGCTGCTGCCTGTTAGAAATGGGATTTCTGGCTGGCTAAGGCGTGCGCCAAAGCCAGGCAGAAACCACCACTCTAGTCAGGGCAAGGAAGTTACACGCCAAAGATAACCCCTGTTCACCCCTTTGGTAGCTTGGCACGAGCAGTCAGGCTTATCCCGGAGGCAATGTGTAATGCATTTGCGCATGCACACAGCAACAACATCCCCGGCTCACCACAAAAGAAACTCCACACAAGGTTATATATAAAAATAGCATTTGTATTATCATAACACATTAGAATAGTAAGCACATATTATACAGGGTGCCACCTGGCACTAGGTCATATTTACAAGGGATTATTTACACCTGACAGGGCCCACTGGACCACTGTCAGTACCATCACAAAGTGAACTTAGTAAATGTAGAATTTATCATAACCATAGAACACCCCCAGTGACTACTGGTAATCACTGTACTTAGCATCGGCCTGTAACATAAACTACATTATGCACAGCATCACACCAGGCGCACATTACATTCTGCGCCAACCTCACCATCATAAACGCATGAGGCAATCATCTCACCAGTCTAAACGCATTGGACCATAGCCTCCTAAGTATAACTACATTAGGGAATAACTCTCACTAGCATAGCCATAATATGCGAACCAACCTCATAAACATAAAACACATTTAGAGGCATCAACACAGGTGCGTAAATCATTCTACAGAAATCACATTTCCTAGCACCCAAAATCACAGTAGGGCCTGGCGCCCTATAAATCTAACAATCCCAACAGCCCCCCTGGCCAACTGGCCATCGCAAAGAAGGGGCTCAGAGGCCCTGTGTCCCGAAAGTCAGGGCGCGCTGCCAATGCCGCGAAAGTCAAGGGTGCGCGAGCTGCGCAGGCCTAAATGTAGCAGCTGGCACTTAGTGCTGCACAGCTGTGAGTGTCAGGGGTAAAGGAGTGCATCTCACTCCTAACTCCGGCATGTCCCCCAAAGCAAAAGAAGGACCTAAACAGTGCAGCTGCCCACTACTTGCTGGGCAGTTGTAAAAGTTAAAATGCGGCATGGGCTCTCACTGGCCCTTGAAATAACTGTGCCCAACGTTGTAGCGATCTGGCTCTGGAAAGAAGCATGTCCCCAAGCACTGGGGAAAGGACACCGGCCCCTCTGGCCCTGTAAACAATTAGGTGTCCCCTTCGTAGGAGCCACACGGGGCTCTGAAAACAATTAGCCAAACGTTGGAGCCATACGGCTCTAAAACAATTATGCCCAGGTTGGAGCGACGCAGGCTCAGAAAGCAACTGTGCCCCCTTTTTGAGTGCACTGGCGCATAAAATAAACATGACCCCGAGGATGGAGCAGCCCGCTGCCATCCGGGGCCGCTCTAAATGCCCCGACCACACTGTGCCTCGATCAGGCACCAGCACTGGGCCACACGGAGCCCCCCCCAGCCCTTTCTCACTCAGCGGGCTGCTCTCGGGGGACTCCGCTCCACCGGTCTCCTCTTCACCCGGTCCCTCTTCTGGGACCGGGGCTTCCACCAGCGCCGCACGTCTCGCTCTTCCCCCGGGGCTCCCGAGGCTCCCAGCCGCTCAAGGGAGCCCCGCGGGGACGCAAGGCACTTCCCGCAACTGGATTGGCTTCACCTGGTTCCCCGTCTCGGGACCGGGACTTTAGGATGGGGCCAGCAGCACTCCTCTTACGGCGCGGGGCTTCCCTTTACTCACGGGAGCCCCGCATGACAGCAGGCTATTTCTCGGGACACAGGGCGGGCTTCCTTCGCAAATGCGGAAGTCCCGCCCCCGTCAGGCGCGATGTTTCCTGACTTCCTCTTTGTGCCATCGGGCCGCGGCAGTGAATTATTTTCGGTGCCAATGAGGGGTAGGCTCCCTTGTGGGTTAAAATATAAGGCAGGGTGGGCTCCTGCTGTTAAAATAGGAGAGTTAGCGGGGTGGGCACCCGTGAGTAAAATATAACAATAAGCGGGGTGGGCACCCGCTCGATCAGAGCAATGTGGGGGGCATCCCTACGCTGGGGAGTCCCTCCGGAGCGATGGGCAGCTTGACACTGCGAGGCACCCACGTTCCCCTCTCCTTGGGGCATTGAAAGAAAGCACACACGAGGCGCTAGTGAGCCATGGAATCCTTAAATAGGATAAAGAGTAGCCAGTCCAGCAAAAGTTCCTCAAGGGGGCAAGGCTGGGCCCAGGGAGGCAAGCCCTCCTGGGCCCCAGCAGCAGCACCCCCCGCAGATTCAAGCACACGAACAAGAACATTGTCATGGGGTCACAGCCCCTCTATTTATATCAGCAAATCCTTTGTTTTACAACTGTAGGGCAAGGGGAGAACCAGATACAACTGGTTCAGGAGCACTTTGTTTTGCTCAGCTCCCCTCTCTATTCACAGGACAGGCCAGGGACATCAGACGCACCACAGGAAGTGGAGCCAGCATTGTGAAGGGAAGGCCCAGCCCCATTCAGATCCCAGGTGCAACTCCTCCCTCCCATCTACATGCAGATCTCTCCATTCACCAGCGGGCAGACTCACCCTGGCTCTTGGAATTCCCCAGCCCTCTCAGCTCCTGTCAATCACAAGCCAGACAGGTAATTCACATCACACAGCCATGCCAACTTCTGGAAGTGGCACGTCTCCACCAGTCACAATAAATCTGCGCACACCATTGCGCAGCATTTATTCTCACGAATTCGCACATACCAAACTCGCCCCTGCACTCCTCTCACATCAGGAACTACCATGGACACACATATCCCCCATGCATTCCTATGGGAGGGCAGGCCAGTCTCACTAAATGTAACACAGAGCGCAC
This sequence comes from Triturus cristatus, assembly GCF_964204655.1. NCBI lineage: Eukaryota > Metazoa > Chordata > Amphibia > Caudata > Salamandridae > Triturus > Triturus cristatus. The sequence continues at coordinate 387,351,836 of NC_140594.1, forward strand.
GCACTTTACACTGGGACACAGTGCTAAGGTGCCTAGAGGCCTAAAACTACTAACACTACATAGGGAAAAATAGCAGGATAAATACCAAAAGTTTAGGGGTGAACCTGCCAAAAAGGCCAGGTCCAACACTGTCCAAGCCAAGTATGCATCTGATTTTGTCAGAGTGTCTCTGGTGTGTCAAGGAGACTGGGTGAGGATTAAGAAACCTGTGCTCGTTCGTAAGGGATCCTCTCAGTTTTCTGTTCCTGTTAGAGTCAAAGAAGTGAGAGACCATGTTGTTGTACTGGAGAATAGGAAAATCTGGAACAAGTGTGCTGTCTCAGTATCTCAGTAGTGCCGGAGTCAAAAGTTGAGTTTGTGAGAGGTAAATTTGGGGTAGGCTTTGCCTCCTGTGGTGGTGAGCCCGAGGATTCCTGTACCTGCCAAGGACACTGTTCCCCAACAATGCCTTCCTAGAACTAGGGCTCCTCCAACCAAATTCCAGGGTTATATTAGATTTTAGTTTTGCTTTCTCTCTTTTGTTTTTCTTTGTTAGATAAGTTTCTGTTCTTTGTTTTTATGTGAAGGGAGGGGGGTGTGTTGGGATCTCTCGGGGGTTTTCTCTTGCGCATTCTGTTCTGTGTGTTCCTTGCATGGAACAAAGAATGCGTAGCTTCGGCAGTTGCTGCTGGGGAAGCTGTGATACTGGACAGGAATAAAGAAGCTCTACAAACTAACCTGCTGTTGTCTTCTTTTCAGTTACTTCTTAGTAACATACACTTTTGAGTAGCTTAATCACTTTGGGCTATCAACAAAAGCTGAGTGTAAAGTTACCGAAAAGTGTAGACTTAAACGTTTCCACCCCTTGAAATGGGATGGAGCCAAATTTACAAGTGTAAGTTACTACTGCCAAAAAGAAATAGTAAGTCCAGCACCACATATGGCCCACCACTTCAACACTCTCCCACAAAAAATAATGGAGGTAGGGAATTTAAATAAAACCCCACAGGAAAGAATGTTAAATTAAATCAAATTACTTAAAATAGTTAGGGTCTTCTCAAATCATAATCCTCTAGTGCTAGAAATATAGGTTATGGCAACAACTAGGCCGATACAGAAATGGACCTTTGCATATTGAGAAAACTGCTCCTTAGTTCAGAATACTTAGAATATACATTGAATATATGAGAAGATGGCTAGTAGATTTTGTGGTAGTAAACAGGAGTAGTGCCTCTGGAGGGTATTTTTTGACTTATTAAAAGCCAGGATAAGGGGTGAGACAATCAGCTTCAGCATCTATAATAAGGGCAAACAGGTTCAAAGCATCCGGGAATATAATGAAGAACTGGCAGAACTAGAAAGTCACAAAACATTAAACACATCAAGGGCAGGGCAACCAGGGGATACAACAAAGGACTGTAGTGGCCAAGGTTAGAATCAATAGGTACTACAGAAGGAAAATAGATGAGAAATACCAGACTCACAGAACAAAATGCTATGAAAATAGAGAAAGTGTGGGGAGACTTCTGGCCCTGTGAGCGTGGCAGAAAAGTGATTTATGGGGGGATTACAGGTCATAACAGATAAGGGTGGATGCTCAGTCAGTATTCCAAGGGCTATTATTAGAGTCTTGAAAGAAAATTATTATGACCTTTACCAACAAGATATATTCCCCCGTATAGTAAGCTTAAAGAATATCTAGATATAATGGGTGGAGGGGGATTAGAAGAGAAACAGGTGACTTTGGACTCTCCGATTACTCTGGAGGAAGTGAAGGCTGCACTTACTTCTTTAGCTTCTGGAAAGGTTGCAGGGCCGGACAAGATACAGCTAGATTTTTACCACCTATTCTTCTCATAGCTAACTAAAGTATATTGTTAATATATTTCTTGAACTACAACGAGGGGGCCTAGCCCCCGCGTCATGGGTTTCAACATTGTAGTCTTTAGGAAAAAGGGGAAGCCCCCACCAAAACCCCGGCTTATGCAGAGCAATCTCACTGATTAACAGTGACGCAAGATTTATTAGAAGATTCTCATGACAAGTTTGGGGAGGGTCATAGCCAAACTGGTCTCACCCCGGCAGGACATGTGTATTCCTGGAAGTGGGATTACTGACCATATTAGACAAATGATCATGCTGTTCGATGAAGCAGAACTAACAGGGAGTCTATTGACTATGATCCTACTTGAAGCTGAGAACATTTTGGATCGAATCTCCTGGGATTATTCGTGGGAGACACTTGGGTGAAAGGGACTAGGTCCCGGCTTAACAAAAGTGGTGAGGCATTATATGATAATCCTATTGCTAGACTGCAAATAATAGGGATGGAATCAGTCAAGATATTAACTACAAGCGGAATAAGGCAGGGTTTCCCACCCCCCCCCCTTTATTTGCCCTATACATAGATCCATTTATAACTCGACTGGGGAAGAATCCTTTATAAACGCCACAAAAATAATGCAGATACCAAAATATCAGCATATGCATATGACATAGGAACTGTCACACCAGAACACGAAAGAGCTATGGTTGAAATAGAAAGGGAGGCCAAAATGTTTGGCTATCATTTAAATAAAGGAAAAACACAAATAGTTTGTACTAATGAAATCGACACGAGGGATGAACGAAGAATCGACAGAGCAAACTATTTGGGGATCAGTATCACAGCCAAAGGTGGGAAAGTAACAGAATTAAATCTTACCCCAATGCTGGCTAAAGCCAGGAGTGACCTAAAGTGACTAAATAACTTAGATTTAACGCTCATTGACCGGTGTACTAAAAATAATGACGTTGCCAATGGTTCTATATCTATTCAGATTTGTAACTTTAGAAATAGAGCAACAATGGTTTAAGAACTAATGAAGGAATTAATGAAATAGTTTTATAGAGGGCGCAATACCCAAGGATGCCTTGGCGATGAGTAGATCAGAAACAAGGATGGCCATAAGTCCGAGGGGATACCTTTGGTATTGCGCAGTTACCTATTGTAAAAATAGCCAGGTCTTCAACTGTCTCCTAAATTGCTGCAAGATCAGTTGAGAGAGTATTGCAACTGGCAGGGAATTCCATAACTTCCCACCACAAAACTGAATCTTTCTTCTGTCCCATTTTGCTTTGCTGACTCTTGGGACCGTGACCATTCGTGCAGAGCCCGATCTGAGGTGTCTACTGGGAGTATACGAAGAGAACCGATACTGAAAGAAGGACAGACCGGCTCTATCCTTGTGTATTATACACAGAGCCTTGAAAGAGATCCTCTTCTCCACTGGCAACCAGCGAAGGTTATGCGTTAAATGAGAAATGGGTTTGAATTTGGAGACCTTCTATAGCGTTCTTGCTACCGCATTTTGTAGGGAACTGAAGTTTCCTTCTCACGTATTTAGCGGCACCCAAGTAGAGGGCATTGCAGTAGTCTAACTTTGAAAAGATGAGAGACATCATCACCATTTTCTGTAGCTCAAACGGGATGAACGGAAGAATTTTCTTGAGAACCCTCAGCATATGAAAACCTGCCGAGGTTACAGCGTTGATTTGGGCAGAAAAATACAATTTGGTGTCAAAAATTACTCCCAGGTTTTTTGCCTTCTCCACTGGCTTTGGTAGTGCACCCAGCTCCAAAGGCCACCAGGATGCATCCTAGACGGAGGTCTCCTTCCCAAAAAGCAGAACCTCAGTTTTGTCCAAGTTTAGTTTGAGACAATTTCTCTGCATCCAGCCTGCAACCTGTGACATGCATCTACAGAAATTGTTGGCATCTTTTTCCACCTGTGACAAGATAGATACCACTATCTGCGTGTCATCCGCATAGGAGAATACAGCCAGGCCACAACTGTGAATCAGATCGACCAAGGGAGTGACATACACATTAAATAAGGTGGGGCTAAGTGCAGAGCCCTGAGGTACCCCAAAAGGGTAGGAGAAGGGTCTCAACCTTGCTTCTCCCATCTCTCCCCACTGTTGTCTATCGTCAAGGAACGAACTCAGCAATTTTAACACTGTGTTCCTGAAGCCTAGTGAATAGAGTTGTTTGACAAGAAGTTTGTGGTGAATCGTGTCAAAGGCGGCAGAGAGATCCAATAGGATTATTGTAGCTCTGCCGCCCTTATCCATCACTCCTTTTATCTCTTCAGATGCAGCCATTAATGCTGGCTCAGTACAATGGTTTGCTTTAAAACCGTATTTGGAGGAGTCGAGCAGCTGATTGGTGTCCAAGAAGGTTAAGATTTCTTCATTCATTGCCTTACCTAAAATTTTGGCAGGAATCGGAAGACGAAAGATGAGTCTATAGTTTTCCACCTGCTTGGGATCCAGAGAGGGTTTTTTCACCAAAGGGAGAATGGAGGCCCTTTTCCAAATAGTTGGGTATTGCCCAGAACTAAGTATGTCATTTAGTAAATCCATGAGTGGACCGACTACCATGCTAGCTGCAAGATTCATGACCGATGGTGGACACATTAGAGGCTGTCTGTACCAACATTATTTGGCAATATAAAAGGGCATGGAGAGCATTAAGGTATTTGATACTTCTTAGGATCAGAAGCGGATAGGCAGCGCCCAATTTTAGATATGACTAGTAGGCAGCTATGTTGCAGCATATGGGAATTCTAATTACAGGAAGGTGGATTAGAGGTTTACCATCCGTAGGGCCATCCACTATATACAAATGACTTCGGGCTCAGATGCTAAGGGATGCTTCTTAAGGATCATAGAACAAAGCTATAACCAAAACTGTAATGTAAGACAGTCAGGGCAGTATTTAAGATTTGGATGCAGCTTAAGGCAAATATAGGAATAGCAAAATATAACAACTATACTCAGCTCTGGAGTTTGCCAATTCTTTCTACTATATTCCATGACAACGTTTGCTACGCATGGGAGCGAGTGGGGAAGGCCAGATTAGGGGACTTATTTAAGCATTGTCAAATTTGCTCATCTACTGAACTGCAGCACAAAATATGGCTTGGCCAGGCAAAGCATTTTCAAGTATTTGCAAATTAGGGATTTTGCTTTATAAATCGGCAGGGATCAACTTTCACTCAATAAAATACAGCTTCTTGAAGTTACGAGCCGCACTGAGGAAGGCAGAATTGGTAAAATGTATAGCCTTCTGGTTGAGTTAATGCCGGATGATCATGAAACTCAAGTAGTAAAATGGGAGACAAGACTTGACGACTGCGGTACAAATTTGCAGAAATCGTTGGAAGTGGGTTAGGAGGTATTACTCTCAGCAGGTTTGAAGAGTTAGCACTATAAAACCATATCCAATCTCTGTTTTACACCTGTCAAGAATTTTAGCTGAGGGAAAAGACCCGATTCTAGCTGTCTTCGGTGTGTGTGTGTGTGTGGGTGGGGGGGGGTTTGAAGCAGACATAGCGCATATGTGTTCTACGTGCCCAGGGCCCTGAAGGATGGAATCAGAGCTTTGATAAGCAGTGTGCTTAATGTATAGGTTCAGCTAACACACCAACTGATGTTATTTGGAATTGACAAGCATTTTTATAAAGATAAAAGGAAGCTCTATTTCACATTTGCAGCAATGGCAGTGACCTGCATGTGTTTAGCTGCAGCATGGTTGAACCCTAAACCCCCAACGTACCATCAATGGCTGACGAGACAGCTGTCTATGTACAATCTTGAGAAAAATCTGAAAAATTGTAAATGCAGCAGGATGAGATAATGTGGAACTCTGATCTTGGTACCGGTTGTGGAATAGATAGAGAACGAATGTGGAGTCGAAAACAGCTATTTCAATAATTTTTCACAGGACAACTGTGTAGGAAAGTGCCCCGTTTTTGCATAGTTACACCCTACTTTTTGCCTAACACATGATGCACTTTAACTTGGTGTGCCCTGGGTCCCTGACAATCAGGTTCACAAGGCCTGTGTTCTTTCCCAAAGATGTATCTTTCTACACCCAATTGAACATCTCTGACCACAAGTAACCCCTTGTAAAAGGTACCATGGGTACAAAGGGCACTGTGAGTAGGGAAGGCCTCTAAGGGCTGCAGCACCTATTGTGGCACCCTTAGGGGCCCTGTACCTTAACATCCACACACTGCCATTGCAGGCTGCGTGTTCTGGTGCAGAGAAGAGTGAAAGGTTGACATGGCCCACATACATGGTATGCCATGCCTGCAATCCACTGCCTGTGGACTAGGTAAGCCACCCCTCTAGTAGGGTGTACTGGACCACAGGTGAGGTTACAGTTGCATGAGCCCTGTACCCGTACAATGTCTAAGTCCATTTTTAGACATTGTAAGTGCAGTAAAGCCATAAAGAGTATATGGTCTGGAATGGCTTTACTGAACACTGGGAAGTTTGGTAGCAAACTTCTCAGCATTTTAAACTGATGCCAGTGTGGGATTTCATGGAAAAAGCACACAGAGGGCATCTCAAAGATGCCCCCTGAAAAACAACCAGCCCTAGTGTGGTTTCTGAATGTCTGCCTGTCATTTGCCACCACCAGACAAGTTTCTAGACACCTCCACTCTCTGGGTCCAGAAACAAAGCCCATCCTGGGCAGAAGTACCTCCTCCCAAGAATGGCTGGGTCCACAAAGGGGAAGCTTCAAAGGCCTGCCGCCTTTGTAAGCTGTCCCTGCCTTTTGCTGCCCCCAGCAACTGGCTTCCACCGGTTCTGAACCTCAATTTGGGAGGGTGAATCAGCGGGAAAACCGAGTTAGGAGGAGAGGTGTTCCCAACTTTGCAAACCTCAGTCTTCAGGTGGGGAGGCGAGGTGAAGCACACATCTCAGTCCCCTCCATTTGGAGATGAGGGGACCCAGCCAATTAGGAAGAGGCTCACCCCGCTCCTACTGGAGGGTGGCATAAAGGGGGGTGTACTCACCCCAAAGAAGGAATCTATTGGTTCCGACCTGCCCACCCCTGTAAATGCCCCTAAATGTTGTATTTAGGGGAGACCCTGATCCTTGCCTCCTCAGATTCGAGGAAGAAAGAAGAAGGACCGTAAAGCCATGTTTACCCAGGAAGAAGAGGACACCAACTGCTTTGGCCCCAGCCCTTCTGACCTGCCTACAGAGGAAGCCTTGGCGTGTCCAGCAGCCTGCAGCCCCCCAGAGCCTGGAGGACCTGTCCTGCATGCACCTTACATACTCTGACGCCCGTGAGCACTGGATTTGCTCAACCAAGACTCCAAGACCAGAACCCAACGCCCACGGCCTAGGCTCGAGTGGCCCAACACCATGAGGAGATCTCCCCAGTGATCCAGACCGGGGATCTAGTGACCCCTGACCTCCCTCAAGATTCAAGTCGATGGAGGAGGAGCCTAGCGCGCAACCAAGATGGCCGCGTAGGTGCGAGGCTCCCGAGGACCTCCGCAACTGTAGTAAGGACTCCCTTAATACGTACATACATTGTTAAGTTAGCATAACCACGTTAGAAGTTAGAAAGCCATCTTGCTGCTTTTGCACACGACACTGCGTTCACATGTTATTGCTTAAACAAACTGCTGACTCGAGTTTTGCCTCACACGAGAGCAATCTGTTGTTACCATCCCGAGCTCTGCGAAGCGACCTTGGTCTGCACACGATGTGACAAACAGTCTGAGTTGTTAGACAATGCATGTTTTCCACTCTAGGTTGATCGACCCACTATTTAGTCATAACACACGAGCAGCTGCAAATACCTGAAAGTTGGTGCTTTTAATATCACAGACATCATGTTTATTATTCAGACCGAAGACGAGCCTTCCTGCGAGAAGACTCCTGATGCTCCTGTGATGTGATTTCACTAAGCTGATCTTTGAGGTATGGGGTCCCCTATTCAAGCCTAAGAGACCTTCTGTTAGTCTAATAATAATATTAGCTTCTTAGTAAAGGGAAGGTGGTAGTATCCACTGTCATTATAACATGATCACCCCTTTTATAGTCTATGGAATTGTAACTATGTTGATGGTTTTGATTTTAATCATTTGTCTGCTTGTATTAGCCAAAGTACTGCATCTTAGGACACGTGGTCTATAAAAATAAACTCTTTTTATTTTCACCGTGTCTCTGTTGATTCTTGTTGTGGACTGATGTGAGAATAATATACGAACAGGTATTTCCGATTCCCACCATTCCTGAGTATGTACTGAGTCGCTTGTTCTGGGTTGTCTTTTCATTGGGACCGCCGAGCTAAATCTCGGATAACGAATGGGACACTTATGCTAGCCGGATACTGGGTTCTGGGTTCTGAGGTGAGTTTCTGGTACACCACAACTCACTGAGGTACTGGGGTTCTACGCATAGTTCTGTGTATAAGCAGAATCCCTGCAACATGGCGCCCAACGTGGGGCGTATTGTTTTCAACATTATGGCAATCACTTCTTGCATAAGGCAAATACGTTTAGAAATTTTGTAAATTTTACCCAGTGGGAACACTGTCCCACCCCCTCGTTTGGCAGTTCACATACATTAGTTGATAAGTTTACTTATTTTACTGATTTCAGTGTTTCAGCCCCGGCATCCTTTTATTTTAAAGTTAAGCCTGAGTCTGCCTCCAAGGTTAGACTGACACACACCAAATTGCTATATTCTAAGTCCTTTATGGATGAGTTGTCAATCAAAGGTTATGATCTATGGAAGGCTACTATTGATCTTAAGTCGGTTTGGGGTTCCAAACCGTGGCAGGTTCAGGGAACTGAAGCTTTACACCGTGCCTGTCTAGTACCAAATCATATGTTGTTTTTAAATGCAACCATCTTCCAAACCACCTGTTTCGGATTGGCCACTTCTAAAAAACTAAATTCGCCTTCTGTGCCGGATCTGGGTGCTTACCCAAATTGGAATAACCACACAGATCTGTCCCTTCCTGCTTTGCAGTTATTGGTTTCTAATTCATCTTTCAATATTTCAAAATTTAGTAATGAGGGATGGTTAATTTGGCAAAGCAGTTCTGATACCTGTCAACGTCGTTTTCTAGGGCTGAAACCGGGGTATACTCAAGATCGCGTAGACCCCCGGTTTGAGTCGTCACATACAGTAACTACATACTCTGTAGGGAAATTATGTCAGTCCTGGCTGCGACATTCTACCTTGGCATCTGTCAAAGTTCATTTATCAAAATTACATGACAAAATAGATTTGAATGATTTTGTTAAAGGTCCTGTGGGTGGCAGATCCAGGAGATGGGCGTATGCTATTTACAACGAAGTATGGAAACTGTCGCAAATTGAGGCAGCTTCAAGATTGAGAGCTATTGATCAGGCTAATATGGAAAAAGTATTAGCAGTTATTGATAACAGCATTAACACTCTTTCTTCTCGCATTTATACATTAGATAATATTGTTTCTTCAATTGTGGATATTGTGCAGGATGATATGTCTGTATTGTATCATGGTCAAAACCAGTTGCGTTCTGTTATGCAGTTTGCATGGACATTACAAACATTGAAGGAAGGGAAGGTCCCTTGGGACTATCTGAATACAACATCGTTATTTCTTCCCTTTAACCTTACTGACAAACAGCAGTTCATGTCCATGAAGGATGCTTCTTATTCCTTGCTACATATTGAAAAATTGGAGCCGTTACCTTTCTCTGTAGCGGAAGTAGATTCCGCAGTGTGGCTCTTACACGGATTGATAACTCTCCCGTTCGCGCTTTTTAAGTTTACCTCTTGTATGAAACACTATGCTCTGGGTAGATATGAACAGCTGGGTACCGCTTTCATACATGAAGTTTGGTCCCTCCCCTTTACGTATAGATGTACAAGGGACGGTACTGAGGTTTATCTGAAGGGTGAAGAATGTACAACGTCACCTGATCATTCTGTTGTATGTAGGCACATTCAGTTGCACGGAGCTTGCAATGTACACGCCCCGAATTTGGCCTGCGTCCTCAAAGGTATCCCGGTACCAGTGATTACGCCATCTTTCACGCTGCTTGCAAACGGTAGTTATTTAATTTTAAACAATGAAGCTTGCTGCGGGATGTTAGTGGGGATCCCGTATATAGTAACTGTATCGCAGAGGGTTGTCTGCTGCAATAACGTTCTGTTTCCACCCCCGCATGGGAGGCTGGATGCTTCCATCTGGCCTTCGATTCCAACCTTGAAAGCAGAGTTCAACAAGATGAGCAGAATAAGAGCGCTATTGTCCCAAAAGGAGGTGCCATTGACTTCCTCCCGGGAAACATTTGTCCTTCACGTAGCAAATACGCGCACTGAGGTACAGGCGCTTTTGAATACTGACCTCCCCCTGCATTTTGGAGCTTTGATCCAAACAATTTTCAATGCCTCGTCCACGACTGGCCTGGCTCATTTTTTTAAACTTGTGGGCTCGGGCCTCGTGACCTCTTTCCAAACTATTTTTGGTGTGATTCCGGCATTTTTTCATTCTATTTTCTCGAGCGTCTTTGGAGGTGTCCCGTTAATTCTGGCGCTAGTGGCAGGTGTGCTACTTTTACTTTTCATCTTGCGGAATGGCTGCTCTTTCTGTGCCACACGACAGCCTGTCCCGTCTGCAGCTTCTTCGTGACAGGATGCTTGATTACTATGGTGTCCTGCCGTTGGCGACGTTGAGCCTGGCATATGGATTATCCTTCCGGTATTCCTACTTCCCCTGCGTGCAACCTGTCTTCCACTGCCTAGATTGTCCCTTTGAATGGCCTATGGATTTGTGCTTAACCAACATGGTGTCTCCGGACCCGGATTATGATCGACTGATGAGGCCCTTAGTGTCTCACGAGTCCGCCTGTTCTGGTGTTCGGATTATGGCCTGCGGTGCGGCGCATGGTATCCTGGTTAATTGGGACATCGCGAGAGCGGCATATGACTTCTTGGATATGAGTTATTTGGAAGTACACGCTGGTTGCCCTCTGATGGTGCTAGAGGCTCCGCTAATAGAAGAACATGTATGTTCCTTTTCTTTGATTAACTGGATGGCTGAAACTTTCAGTGGCCGTGCCAATGATTTTCTGCTGGAAGCAGTGGCCACATATGCTGCGTATACTTTCATGGATTGAGTGAACTATCGTCCACAATGTTTTCCTCACGTGTCTTGAACTGTCCCTGTACGTCTGCACTTCTGCCCGGTGAGGCGTTTTTTCATTTTTTCACCCCCCGCGGCACGTTTGAGGTTTTTTGTTTTTTCTTTCCACTTTTGGTTTTTTCCTATTCGAACTTTGCCTGAACTGACCAGTGTTTTTTAAATTGGATACGCCTTGTTCTGCTCTGTCGCGCTTGAACTCTGCGTTCTCTCTTTTCTTGCATACTAAGTAGTGCTTCGATCAAGGGGGCATGTAGTAAGGACTCCCTTAATACGTACATACATTGTTAAGTTAGCATAACCACGTTAGAAGTTAGAAAGCCATCTTGCTGCTTTTGCACACGACACTGCGTTCACATGTTATTGCTTAAACAAACTGCTGACTCGAGTTTTGCCTCACACGAGAGCAATCTGTTGTTACCATCCCGAGCTCTGCGAAGCGACCTTGGTCTGCACACGATGTGACAAACAGTCTGAGTTGTTAGACAATGCATGTTTTCCACTCTAGGTTGATCGACCCACTATTTAGTCATAACACACGAGCAGCTGCAAATACCTGAAAGTTGGTGCTTTTAATATCACAGACATCATGTTTATTATTCAGACCGAAGACGAGCCTTCCTGCGAGAAGACTCCTGATGCTTCTGTGATGTGATTTCACTAAGCTGATCTTTGAGGTATGGGGTCCCCTATTCAAGCCTAAGAGACCTTCTGTTAGTCTAATAATAATATTAGCTTCTTAGTAAAGGGAAGGTGATAGTATCCACTGTCATTATAACATGATCACCCCTTTTATATTCTATGGAATTGTAACTATGTTGATGGTTTTGATTTTAATCATTTGTCTGCTTGTATTAGCCAAAGTACTGCATCTTAGGACACGTGGTCTATAAAAATAAACTCTTTTTATTTTCACCGTGTCTCTGTTGATTCTTGTTGTGGACTGATGTGAGAATAATATACGAACAGGTATTTCCGATTCCCACCATTCCTGAGTATGTACTGAGTCGCTTGTTCTGGGTTGTCTTTTCATTGGGACCGCCGAGCTAAATCTCGGATAACGAATGGGACACTTATGCTAGCCGGATACTGGGTTCTGGGTTCTGAGGTGAGTTTCTGGTACACCACAACTCACTGAGGTCCTGGGGTTCTACGCATAGTTCTGTGTATAAGCAGAATCCCTGCAACACAACCTCCTACGTTTATCCTGTCTTCATCCTGAATCGGTTGAGGGGACTGTGTCGGTGAACCTGAGCCGAGGTGGTACCCGTTTTCCGTTTTTGAATCGGACCCCGGGGGCCGGGGTGAGCATCGACTGAAGTTTGCGGCCTGCTTCTCTCCTGACCCCGGACTCGAGTTTGGGGGTGACCCAGTGGCGAAATGAATAACAACGGCGGGCCGGGCCTGGCGAGTCGAGTACACTTTCACTTTCGCTTTTGAGTCCCCTTGCCGTCATCGTGAGTGGGATTACGGCGCTTCTTTGTGTGGTGGTGGCCTCGCTGGGGGACCCTGCCTGCCTGCCTGCGGGGACCCACTCCGCCTTCCTGAGGTGACCCCCGGGGCTCACGGCCTTGATTGCTTGCTCTCCACTGCGTGACTGGTGAGGGTGCGAGATACGCGACGATGGCCACGAAGCAGAATGGAGATCAGCTGAAGGCCAAATCGACCCGGCGTGGCACCGCACCTCAAGTCAACATTATGGATCGCTACACCCTCCCGAAGGGGTCTCCCGGCGGATCGCACAAGTCTTCCGAGTGTCCCCCGGATGCCCCGGATTTGCCTACGGATCTGACTTTGCAGGACGTCATGGGCGCCATTGCTGAGATGAAGACCTCAGTAGGCCAACAATTCGACACCCTGGCGCACAAACTCGATGCGGTCCTCATCGATGTCAACCTTGTTAGAGCAGATCTATCTAAGACAAATGACCGGGTTGACTCCTTGGCCCATACCACGTCGGGCCTCACGACTGAGGTAGCGGCCCTTCAGACGGAGGTGCGCCGGCTCCGGCAGGCAAGTGCGCTCACGGATCGGCGCCTGGAGGACTCCGAGAGCAGGGCCCGGAGGAATAACATTCGCATTATCGGAGTGCCCGAGGGACGGGAGGACTCGGCGGCGGATCTCTTTGTGGAGGACCTGATTTCTACCCATCTCCAGCCTCGAGGACTGAGTAAATTCTTCGCGGTGGAGAGGGCCCATAGAGTTCCTGGCGGCAGACCGAAGGTCGGAGCTCCTCCGCGGCCTCTTATTGCCCGTATCTTCAACTTTCGGGATAGGGATGCGATTTTGCAAGCTTCCAGACTGCAAGGGCCGCTTAAGCTGGAGAACATGGAGGTGAACTTTTATCCTGATTTCACGCAGGCGGTCCAGAAGCAGAGATTGAGTTTCATGGGCGTCAAGCGGCGGCTTCGAGACATGAACTTAAAATACGCCGTGCTTTTCCCGGCCAGGCTGCGTGTGGAGGCTGATGGTCGCGCTCACTTTTTTGACCGTCCTAAGGTGGCCGGGGACTGGTTGGACACTTTGTCTGGGGGACATGATCGGGATGGGATGGGGGCGGCGGGAGGAGAGTGCCCACCGGACCGGGTATGAGGTATTGACACTGGGGCTCATTCCTGATGATGCCACCTTTCGGCCAGGCTTAGGGTCTCTTGACTGTTGTGTCTTGTTTCCCCTCCGTTGGAGGTGGTGCTGTGTCTCGAGGGGGTTCTCTTTCCTCCTCTAGGGGGTCTTTGTAGTTTAGTTTACACAGGGGCGACAGGCACACTGCAAGTTGGGGGGGCTGTTTGGGCTCATGCAGGGGTGCAGGGAGGGGGGAGTTTTGTTTGGGATGTTGGGTTGGGGTTGGGTATTGTTTATTTGTACCACAAGGCAGAAGTATTGTTGTGCTATCGCTAATGTGCTCTCTGGGGGGAGATTGATCGGTTTTGGCTATGATGGGGGGTAGGGGACTGAGCCTTTTGTCCTGGAATGTCAATGGACTGGGGGACAGGATAAAACGGGGAGTGGTCCTGCAGTTCTTAAAACGAATTTCACCCGATATAGTATTTCTGCAGGAAACACACCTCATTGGAAACTCCTTTCGTGCCATGAACAGACGGGGCTATCGCCTTGCAGCCCACTCGGGCTTCACATCTGGTTCGAGGGGTGTGGGCATTATGGTTAAAACCTCGCTCCCGTTGGAGGCTGATGAGGTGCTCCATGATGATAGGGGACGATATACGGCTCTGGTGGGTAGATTGGAGGGTAAAGTGATTGTTTTGGTTTCTGTTTATGTCCCGCCAGGGTTGCAGACAACTACTTTTGCTGATTTGGGGCGCCTTCTTCTTGGCCTGCCGGAGGGGATTCTAGTGGTTGGGGGGGATTTTAACGCTGTAATTTCCGGAACTGAGGATCGTCACCCTCCCAGGGATCTCCCCCGTGCCCAAGCTTGGTTATCTGGCCTCTTGGATACCCTGGGGCTGGTGGATTGTTGGCGGCTGAAACACCCTACGCAGATACAATACACCTTTCATTCCGGGGCTCATGGTAGTCTTTCGAGGCTTGATTATGTTCTGATGCCAGCAGCACAGGCAGGGAGGGTCGAGGAGGTACGACATCTGGCTCGGGGTATTTCAGATCACTCCCCGCTCCTGTTGCACTTCGACATTGTCCCGAGGGGGGAGGGGAGGGTGGTCCCGATTAATTCCTGGTACCTGCGTGACCCCACAATTCGCGCTGATTTGGTTAAATCTCTTGAGCGATATTTTGAAGACAATGTGGGGTCTGTGTCGTCTGCGGTTTCTTTGTGGGAGGCGTTTAAGACGGTACTCCGGGGGGAGGCCCTGTCCCTCATTTCCCATTCCCGGAGGTGCGAGCGGGAGGAGGTGACCCGTATCGAATCTGAGATAACTGAGTTGGAGGGTGATCTGGAGTGTGGGGTAACGGATGATAAACTGCATGCTCTCCGACTCAAACAGGCGGACTACAGGGCCCTAGTCACGGAGGCAGCCAGGGGCCTGAGTAGAGAGCAACAGGGGCGACTGTATGATGTGGGTGATAAGGCTGGTAAATTGATTGCGTGGCTGGATAAAAAGGAGAGAGCGAGTCGAGTTGTCCCGTCGATTGAGAGACTGGATGGTGTGTGTGTCACTGAGCCGGAGGAAATTGTTGAATGTTTCGCTGAGTATTTCCGTGGGGTGTATTTCCCGGTATCTTCCCGCTCGGAAGAGGATTCCCATGACCTGCTTAAAGACATTGCGCTGCCTTCCCTTTCGGAGGAGGATAAATTGTCGTTGGACGCGGCCCCGACATCTGAGGAGATTGCCCTCGCCATACGTTCGGTCGCCTCTGGCAAGGTCATGGGTCCTAATGGCCTTCCCATTGAATTGTACAAATAACGACCGGATACGCTGGCTCCGCATCTCCGCGCTATGTTTCTCGCGGCCCGGTCGGCGGGTTCCCTCCCGCTGGACCAGCGTCTTGCCACTATTGTGGTTATTCATAAGGAGGGGAGGCCGCGGGATCGGGTCACGTCTTACAGGCCCATTTCGCTGTTGAATGCGGAACCGAAAATTCTCGCCAAGGTGCTGGCTAATCGGCTGGTTGGCGTGGTGTGCGATCTGATCCACCAGGACCAGTCCGGCTTTATCCCTCATCGCAACACCCGCTTAACTTGCGGCGTCTGCACGGGGTGCTCGCGAGGGTCCCGTTCATACGAGAGCCAGCCATTTTGGCGTCCTTGGACGCCACTATGGCGTTCGACACGCTTGAGTGGCCATATATTTGGGCGACGCTGGCTAAGTTTGGGTTTGGCCCGGGATTCATTGGCTGGGTGAAACTGTTGTATTCCGGACCGCTGGCGCAGGTGGCGGTGAATGGTAGAGTATCGGCGCCGTTTGAACTGGGCAGGGGCACGCGGCAGGGCTGCCCGCTGTCGCCGCTCCTTTTTGCGCTTGCCTTGGAGCCCCTGGCGGAGTGGCTGCGGTGGCACCCTTCGATTCGTGGTCTCCGATGGACCCCCGAGTATGAGGATCGCGTATCCCTTTACGCGGACGATATTCTTTTGTACCTTGCTTCCCCGCGCAAATCACTGATTGTGTTAGTGGATGTGTTGCGTTCATTCGGCCGCAACTCCGGCTTAGTTATCAACTGGGCTAAATCCTGTGTGTATGTCCTCTCGGGGGAGGCTCCTATCCTTCCGCGGGGTTGTCCTATCCAGGTTGCTCCGCAGGGATTTAAGTAGCTGGGTATCTTTATTACCCTGGACGCTGCGGCCCGATATAAACAGAACTTACTCCCCCCCTCCAGCGCCTGAAGGAGGATGTGGCGCGTTGGAGGCGCTTGCCGCTCTCGCCGCTCGGCCGTGCGGCACTGTTTAAGATGATGTCGTTGCCACGTTTCTTATACGCTTTACAAAACACGATGGACGTCGTCCCGGCGCGCTACTTTCGGGAGGTGGAGGGTCTGCAGCGCCACCTGTTTTGGGATGGGAGGCCGCGTATCGCCCTCGCGAAGCTGACGCTCCCGTGGTATGACGGGGGGGGTCGCCCTCCCAGACATCAAACGGTATTACTGGGCCTCCCAGCTGGCTGCGATAAACCACGGCCTTTATGGGCCCGCCCTTAACCCGGCTTTTGAAATGGACAAACTGTTACTGCCGGGTGGTGACTATAATCGTGTGCTTTATTCTACATCACTCGACGCACGTTTGACGGGCCCTACGCGGGTCGCGGTACGGGTGTGGCACGCGGCAAAGTTGGCTATGGGGTGGAAGGATCGGTTGACCCGGGCGACGCCACTGTATGCATCTGAGCGACTGGGCTGCTTGTGGACCTCGAAAGGCTTTGAGAAGTGGGACATGATAGGCATCAGCAGGGTGGGCGATCTCTGGACGAGGGGGGGATTCAAAACGTTCGATGTGCTGCAGAAGGAATTCCAGTTGCAGGACAGGGAGTACTTCCGATATGTACAGGTTCGTCACGCGCTGTGTTCTGTATTCCCGGATGTTGCCTCCATCCCGGAGTGCTCCCCTCTGGAAGATAGAGTGCTAGATGGGCATGTACCGGATGGCACTATCTCATTGATTTATAAAAAGCTCATCAACGATCGCTCGGGACTGCTGACTGGCCTTCGTGAGGCATGGGTCGCCGATGGATTGGAGCTGGATGACGAGGACTGGGTGTCTGCGGTGGCCTCCCCGAAAGAGGTGGCCATACCGGCCCGCCTTCGCTTCGTCCAGCTCAAAATACTCCACAGGGTCTATGTTTCGGGGCCGGGTCTGATGCGTATGGGATATGCCGTGGATGGACTGTGTAAGCGTGGGTGTGGTTTGTTAGGGACCTTTATCCATATTTTGTGGGAATGCCCGGAGGTGGCGCGATTCTGGCGTGGTGTACATGCGGTGTTGCAAGCGGTCACGCATGTGGCGCTGTTTCCCGAGGCTAGGAGATGTCTGCTAAATGTGTGGGAGCCGACTGATTATACGGTGCCGCAGACGTGGTGGGTGACTCTGGGATATATGGTGGCCAAGCGTGACATAGCACAATTGTGGGGCTCCCAGAGGTCACCAACGGTTTCGGTGTGGAAGGACAACATGGATTGGTGTATGTTTCGGGAGAAGGTAGTGTATGTGGCGAGAGGTAAGCCTGGGAAATGGGTGAAGGTGTGGGGCCCCTGGAACTCCTATCGTGGCGGGATTTGTACCCCGCCGCTGACGCCTGACTTGGCAGTGGCCCAGTCTCCCTAGTCTGCTTGTCACCTTGGTTCTGGGCATTGTGTCTACTTTGTTTTTGTCCCGGCCTGTCCCCCCCCCTATTCCTGTGGATCGGTAGGGTCCTCCCCAGGGGAGCTCATAATGCTGCTTTGACTTTTGCTGCCTTGTGGATTTGTTTGTGGTTTCTTATAAAAAATGGAACCGCCATTTGGGGGGTCCGGCCGGTGTGGCCGCCAACGCTTCCCTCGACTTCTGGGACCTTTATCACTTGCCGCTTGTGTTTAATGACTGTATTTTATGCTCTCACTGTTTGCTAGCGGCCGGCCTGAAGGTTGTAGGCCCATCTTTGTATATCTTTTGCATTCTGTAATAAAGGTTTCAAAAAAAAAAAAAAAAAAAAAGATTCAAGTCGATGTCTGCAGCCTCAACCTGTAGGGTCCTCCCGACCATGACCAGAGCTGGTATGAAGGCTAGATGCCTGAAGACACCCCTGCACCCGATGCCCCATAGTCTTCGGTGGCCCAACCGACAGTGTCTAGGCATCCCCCAAGAACCCAACTTACCTCTCTAGCTGGTAGTCACATTTAGGAAGCCTCCCTGCCCAAGCCTGCAGCATCTTTTCTTCATTGAAATCCACAGGAACCCCGACGTCTCCTTGGCATTTTGCACCCAGCTGCCCCAGTGCCGCTGGTGGTGCAGCTCCTATGCTGATTGTTGGCCCCTGCAGTGCTGATCTTAACCCCAGGAGCTTTGCTCCCATACCCCAGTGGCATGCTCGTAGCAGCCCGTGACCGAAAGCCCCCCTGGCTAACATTGGGTCTCTGCACTCTGCACCTGGCTGCCCCAGTACCACTGGTGGTGTAAATTGAGTGCCTAACTGAACCTTAGGGAGCCTTGGTCCTAACCCCCAAAAACTATTCTTGTGGGCCATGTACTTACCTGCAAACCGATAACCTTCTTTTCCCCATAGGAACCAATGTTGTGATGTTTTGTTCCTAAAAATGTTCTCTGTCTAGCTGAACTTTTGTATGAAAGAAAAGTAACATATTGAAAACCTGGAAAAGTCTGACTTACCTTGGAACCACGGTGTTTTATCTAGGCAAGTAGTCGATGTAATCCAAAAGAATCGTAAAAGTAATCCAAAGTATTCTTTATGTATTTTAAACTGTTTTAAAAGCAAATATAAACTTGTGACAATTACAAATTCAACCACAACTGCATTTCCTTGTAAAGTCTTGCATTTCCGAGTATATTCCACTTTACCTGTTCCAAGTTTTGCTTGGTTCTAGAAATATAACATAAGTATACCTTTTTTATAATTATGTAATTGGGTTGGATTCTGTCTCTGAGTGAGTGTAATCGCTCCTTGATTGAGTGAACACAATAAATGCTTAACACACCCTCCTGAGAATCCTAACCGCTTGCCCACAATACCACAAAAACAGCTGTTAGTGATTATCTAATTTAGCCTCTGCTATAATAATACCAGCATCTGTAAAGCGCGCAGCTACCTGAGGCAAGGTGTCCTGGTGCTGGGGGCCGTTGGGAAGATTAAGCGAGCTGCTGCCCAGAGTCAAAAGGTGCTGGGCTAACTGCTGTCGGTGATCGAACCGTGAGCCCCTGTGTTTCGGAGTCAGCCGCCCTGGCTGCTGCATCACACCTCTTCCTTACCTATGAGGATCCCCTGGACTCTGTGCACACTACACCTTACTTTGGTATAGTATATACGGAGCCAGCTTCCTACAAACAGGAGTATAGTCAAATGAAGTAGTATGTCAATGATAACATAATACGTGAGATGGGTCAATCTTTATTAATTATGATGTCCAAAACGTTTTATTAATCAATTTACAACAGCAATGGGAGCGTGGTAAAATGAAGCAGTATGTCAAGAGCAACCCAATATCTGATATATTATTTACTCTGCACTAATTTTGGAGTATGTAATCAAGTATTACATATATATTCCCTAACTGTATTTATGTATTTGAAATGTTATGATTCAAGCTCCCTAATAAACCCAAAAAAATGAGACAGCCCCAACTCTTGACTCATAGATCTATCTGGTATTCGATAGGTGCCGAGTCCTAGCTTATCGCAGCATTGAATGCCCCATCTAAAAACTGCTTTACTCATGATTTTAGTCACCTGGGGGCATATGTATCAAGCAAATTTTTAATCGCAAACGCTGCGATTCGCAAAATACAGCGTTTGCGATTAAAAATTCGCAAAACGGGATGTATTAGGCAAAATCCCATCGCAAAATTAAGGAATTGCTAATTTAGCGATTTCTTAATTTTGCGTAAGCATTTAAGAAATCGCAAATTGCGATTTCTTAAATGAAATGTAAAAAGCACCCAAGTTGTGCGAATTATCCTTAAGAAATCGCAAATTACCACCAACTTCCAGTTGGTGGTAATTTGCGATTTCCTTTCAAAATGCACTATTTTTAATTTTGCAAAGTGCCACGTGACGCTCATACATGCCCTTAGGGCATGTATGTGCGCCATATGCACACACATGCTCATTTCAGGGGTGCATCAGGGTGTCATCATGACACCCTTGCACCTTTGAAATTATTCTCAAATAGCGATTAGCAAATTGCAAATTCGCTATTTGAGAATTACTTCCCATTCATTCCTATGGGTCTCCTGGCCCATAGAAATGAATGGGCAGGTATTCCTTAATTGCGATTTCGCAATTTGCTAATCGCAATTAAGGAATTTTAAGAAATCGCAAAAAGTTTGCAATTTTTTAAATACATCCCGTTTTGCAATTCTCAAATAGCGATTCTTTAAAAATCGCTATTTGAGAATCGCAAATGGTGATGTTGATACATATGCCCCCTAGGGGCATATGTATCAAGCGATTTTTTACTCGCAAACGCTGCGAATCGCAAAAAACAGCGTTTGCGAACAAAAAATCGCTAAACGGTATGTATGAGCCATGTTTCAGTGCTAATTTAAGGAATCGCTAATTTTGCGATTTCCTAACTTTTCGCAAGCATTTAAGAAATCGCAAATTGCGATTTCTTAAATGACATGTAAAAAGCACCCAAGTTGTGCGAATTATCCTTAAGAAATCGCAAATTACCACCAACTTCCAGTTGGTGGTAATTTGCGATTTCCTTTCAAAATGCACTTTTTTAAATTTTACAAAGTGCCACATGGCGCTCATACATGCCCTTAGGGCATGTATGTGCGCCATATGCACACACATGCTAATTTCAGGGGTGCATCAGGGTGTCATCATGACACCCTTGCACCTTTGAAATTATTCTCAAATAGCGATTAGCAAATTGCGATTCGCTATTTGAGAATTACTTCCCATTCATTCCTATGGGTCTCCTGGCCCATAGAAATGAATGGGCAGGTATTCCTTAATTGCGATTTCGCAATTTGCTAATCGCAATTAAGGAATTTTAAGAAATCGCAAAAAGTTTGCAATTTTTTAAATACATCCCGTTTTGCAATTCTCAAATAGCGATTCTTTAAAAATCGCTATTTGAGAATCGCAAATGGTGATGTTGATACATATGCCCCCTGCTCCCTTGTACACTGTCTTCTTTGCAGTAGTCTAAAGAGCCTGCAAAGCATTAGAAAGGGCTTGGCGTCTGCTGCTCTTCAGAAATACAAAAAGGAGGTATGATGTATTTGCATTGATTTTTATTCTTCCCATGTTGTTTCTGCTAGTGCTATACCCAAATAGATATTTAAGATTGTTCAACAGCTTTTCACCTCAGGCTCTGCCCAGAAAAACATCTATCAATCTGTGTGAACACTTAGCTGAGTTTTTATCTACAGAATTGAAACAATTCAATCCACCTTTTTCATCACTGATACTGTATGGGATTATATATTGGTAAAGAGATGGGATTGATTGAGGAAGTAACGCCAGTTAAACTACAGCTAAAACCAGATGCAATATTCCCAAGAGGGAGGTCGTACAAGTTGACGGGGAGGCAAAGGAAGAAATGAAGCCAGTGATAGAAAAAATCATTGAACAGGGAATCCTTTGAGAACAGCTTGGTAGTCCTTGCAACACTCCAGTCATGAGAATTAAGAAGCTAAATGGGAAATGGAGAATTGTTCAAGACCACAGGGAAATGTAATAAAATTGTTGTTCCATGATGTCCAGTAGTACCGAATCCTGCAATGATTCTTTTCCAGATTCCACAGAAGCAGAATGGTTTATGGTTACTGACTTATGCCACACATTCTTCTTGATTGCTCTCCAGGAGGAGTCTCAGTAGCTCTCTGCGTTCCAGTTTTTTCATAAAGTTCTTGTCTGGTGCATAGTTTCATAATGAGTATACCCATCAATTTCCTCCCAAATACTTAAGAAGGATCTAGAGAGTCTAAAATTGCCATGCAACTCAGTACTAGTACAGGTTATAGATGAGTTACTGATAGAATCATCCAAGATTAGAGAAGGTTGTAAATTGGATATGATTGCCTTATTGAACCATTTGGCTGAAAATGGGCATAAAGGGTTGGCAACAAAAATGCAGTACTCCAAAAAAGAAGTCATTTATCTCAGACACCATATTGAAAAGGGAGAAATAGAGTGCCCCAAAGAATGCATTTCTTCAATTCTGAAAATAAATCTGCCAACCACCAAGAGGGAGATCCCAATGTTTTTGGGAATTGTTGGATACTGTTAGATTCTGAATTTTTCACTGATTGTGAGGCTCTTGAAGAGAGTGACATGTAGCAATGTTCAAGATCCGGGGACATGTGAGGATGAATACTTTGAAGCTGAAAGAGAGTTTGTTTCATGCTCCCATAATCGCGATGCCTCACTACAATACATTTTCTTACGATTCTGTCATGAGAAAGATGGATGAGCCTTTTCAATCTTTGCTGAAAAACAAGGAGAGTTCAAATGCCCAGTGGCATATTTTTCGGCTGTGTTGGATCCAGTAGCTTCAAGTCTTCGAGTTTGTCTGAAGCACAAGTTACTTACCTTCGGTAACGATATATCTGTAAGAAACATTGGTTAGTGTTAGATTTCCTACCTTAGAATTACCCCCAAGTGTCGGACTGGATCCGGAAAGTTTTCGTCAGCAGTACCCCTGTGCGTTGGAAGGTGGCGTTGTGCGGCTCCGCGTCTGTCATTGGCGTCGTGGTCGCCAAGCTGACGACGCGGCAGTTACTTTGACACCGCCCTCGCGCGCTGACGTCAGTTCTGTACACGACTTTCCGCGCCAGGAACGCAGAGCCATGCAAGATACTGACCACTGGTGCATTGAAACTAGGGCCCTGAAATGGATGACCGTAACCCTAGAAATCAGTTCGTAGAACAGGGAGGATGGGTGGGGTGGTAAGGAATCTATCACTAGCCCCACCGGAGGCTCCTTTTTAGTCAGAGAATAACAGGCTTTAATACACAAGACGACCCTTCTTTAGATAGTGTGCTTGTGTACGGCCCGACCTTTCTTGGCGCCAACGTAGCCAACAAAGAGCTGGTCATCCACCCGGAACTATTGTGTGCGTTCAGGTAAAATGAGAGCGCACGTTTTGGGTCCAGTCGGTGGAGCCTCTCTTCCTCTCTGGAAGGATGTGGAGGCGGAAAGAAGGTGGGCAAAGTGGTGGTCTGCCGGATGTGAAAGGCAGTGACAACCTTTGGCAGAAAGGATGAACGTGTCCTGAGCACAACCTTGTCCGGATGGACAGACAGAAAAGGAGGTTTGCGAGAAAGCCTGGAGCTCACTCACTCTCCTAGCAGAGGTGATGGCAACTAGGAAAGCAGTCTTCAGCGTTAACAGACGAAGAGGACAGTTGTGAAGAGGCTCAAAGGGAGCGCACATTAAATATGTGAGAACCAGGTTCAAGTCCAACTGTGGCATTACGAAGGGAATCGGAGGAAAAAGGTGAGAAATGCCTTTGAGGAATCTGTTAACAACAGGGGACTTGAAAAGAGAGGGCTTATCAGGTAGCCTGAGAAAGGCCGAAATAGCAGAAAGGTAGCCCTTGATAGTGTCCAGAGCAGATCCCTGCTGGGCCAAAAAAAGAAGGACCAGTAGGCTAGGACTTCAGAAAGAGGGGCAGAAAGGGGATCCACTGCCTTTGCTGGGCACCATACCACAAACTTGTTCCACCTGCAGGCGTATACCAACTTACTTGAGGGATGTCTGGCTGCCAGAATGACATCACAGACTTCAGGAGGCAAGTCAAAAGGAATCAACTGCCGCTGCTCAATCTCCACGCAAAGAGGTGGAGACTGGACAGGTTCGGGTGGAGGACTGTCTCCAGCTGCTGCGACAAAAGATCCTCCCGAAGAGGCAGTCGGATCAGGGGATCGATGGTCATACTGAGTAGCTTGGGATACCAAATTCGAGCTCAGTCCGGAGCCACAAGAATGACTTGGGCCCAGTTGCGCCTGATCTCCTTCAGCACTCTGGGCGGAAGTGATATAGGTGGAAAGGCGTACAACAGACCGCAACTCCACTTGCAGCGAAAAGCGTAGCCGAGCAAGTGCCGCCTTGGAAATTCCAACACGCAGTTCTGCTGACATTGCGCATTCTCTTCGGTGGCAAATAGATCTAACTAAGGCTCTCCCCACTGTTGAAAGAGACCTTGTGCCATGTCCGAGTGAAGACGCCATTCGTGGTCCATCATGCACCTGCGGCTGAGTTCATCCACCCTGGTGTTCAGTGAACCTGCCAGGTGTTGAACCACCAGGGAAATTACCTGATGTTCCAGCCATGTCCAGAGACGCAGAGCCTCCTAACATAGGGTCCACGCCCCACCCCGCCCTGTTTGTTGCAGTACTACATCGCGGTGGTATTGTCTGTGAACACCTGCACTACTGTCTCCTTGACAGAGGGAAGGAATGCCTTCAGTGCAAGTCGGATCGCCAGGAGCTCCAGAAGATTGATATGGAGCCTGGACTCGGCCGGAGACCAGAGGCCTCTGATCTCCGCCTCTCCCATGTGGCCGCCCCATTCCATGAGGGATGCATACGTCACCACTGTGTGCTCTGGTTGGGGAATGGAGAGGGATCTGCCATTGACCCAATGCTAGTTCGTGAGCTACCACTGCAGCTGTTGTGCAGTGCCCTCCGAGATCTGGACATAATTGGACAAGTTCCCCTGATGCTGTGCCCACTGGAACTTCAGGTCCCACTGCAGCGCCCGCATATGCCATCTGGCATGATTGACCAGCAGGATGCAGGAGGCCATGAGGCCAGCAGCCTCAGGGTCATCCTGACCGAAACCCAGGATAGAGGCTGAAAGATCGGAATCTGAGCCTGAATATCCTGGACTCGCTGTTCGGGAAGATAGATCCGAAAGTGTGTCGTATCCAGAACCGGTCCGATGAAGAGGAGCTTCTGAGAGGGAATCAGGTGCGACTTTGGCACATTGATGGAGAACCCCAGCAAATGCAGGAGGTCTGCCGTAGTCTGGAGGTGGGAGACGACTGTCCGGGGCAAGCCCGCCTTCAACAGCCAGTCATTGAGATAGGGGAAGACTGGAACCCCTGATGTGCACAGATGAGCTGCAACCACCGCCATCACTTTCATGAACACCCGAGGGGCGCTAGTAAGGCCAAAGCGGAGCAGGGTAAACGGAAAATGCTTGTGGCCTACCGTACACTGCAGGTAACGCCAGTGGGCCGGCAGGCAGGACGGGAATGTGGAAATATGCGTCCTGCAGGTCCAACGCTACCATCCAGTCTCCAGGGTCGAGGGCAGAAAAGATCTGAGGCAGAGTTAACATCTTGAACTTCTCCTTCCAGAGGAAGCGATTGACGTCCCTGAGGTCCAAGATAGGACCCAGGCCCTTGTCCTTCTTGGGCACCAGAAAGTAGTGGGAGTAACAACCACGTCCTACTTCTGGTGCAGGAATGCGCTTGATGGCCCCCTTGGCCAAGAGGGCCGCGACTTCCTGTTGAAGAAGTGCCAAGCAGTGGTACTGGGGTGGCATGGCTGGAGAGTAAGTCTCGAAGGGGAGGGAGTAGCCCCTTCGGAATATTTGTAAAACCCACCTGTCCGAAGTGATGGTGCGCCAGTGGGGGAGGTGATGGCGAATCCTGTCACCCACTGGCATTTGATGGGCCTGAAAAACCGGACTAGGAAGGTTTGGAGGCAGTGGTGGCTGGGGTGGAGGCTGACTGACCCGCCCGCTGGCCTGTGGCTCTGAAGCGAACATGTCGCGCGCCCCTTCCGTGGCCAAGAAAGGAGCGAAAAGCAGAAGGCAGAGGAGGGCGCGTGGCGGAAAGGCCCAAGGACTTGGTCGTAGCCCGCAAGTCCTTAAAGCGCTCCAACGCACTATCTGCTTTGTTGCCGAAAAGGCAAATGCCATCAAACGGCATGTCCATCAGTGTTCTGGACATCCCCAGAAAAAACAGTTGTCCTCAGCTAGGCGTGGCGACGGAGCGCCACTGTCGTGGAAATCGCCCTGCCCAGCGAGTCGGCGGTGTCAAGGCCACAACGAATAGTGAACTTGGCTGCATCCCTCTCTTCAGCAATAGCTTTAGAGAGCATTATCCGGGGCTCCTCCGGACATTGAGGCAGCACGCGCGCAACCGTATCCCACACAGAGTGGGAATAACGGCCCAAGAGTCATGCAGTGTTCACAGACCGCAGCCCTGAACTGGCGGAAGAAAAAATCTTCTTACCAAATTGCTCCAGTCTCTTGGATTCCCTGTCCGGTCGTGCGGTAGGGAATGCGCTCGGGACGCAGAGGCTTGGACAACCAAGCTCTCAGGGGAGGGGTGTTGGGAAAGGAAAAGGGGGTCACCCGGGGCCAGGCGATGGCATCGGGCCACGTTCCTATCCACAGGAGCCCCTGTGTTGAGCCTGGACCAGATGCCCAAAAGAAGGTCGAAAAGTGCATCATTATAAGGCAGCAGTGGCTCCACAGAGGTAGCCGCCGGCTGAAGCACTTCTGTCAGGAGGTTAGTCCTGATGGCCACTGTAGGGAGCACGAGGTGGAGGGCCTCAGCTGCCCTATGCGACACCACTGCGTAACTTGCACTGTCCTCCGTAGCCACGGAGTTAGCATGCCAAGGTCAGGAGCGGTATCAAGACCACTGGCCTCCCCCAGCTCCTCTGCCCAGTCTGGGTCAAACTCACATTGTGCTGTGAGAGGGTCTTCAGACCCCTCCCAGTCCTCCCCTTCCTCCGAAGGCTGATGAACAGGACAAAAATAAGGAGGCAGGACATAGGGGTAGAAAGGCCCCAACGGCGTCGGAATCAGTGTCGAGCGATGCCATTCCAGCGCTGTGTCCACATCAGGGCTGAAACAGGGGACGACGTCGTCCGGGGGTACGGGCGACATCGGAGGTGGTGCCGTGGTGCCGGTGGGGTCGACGTCGGTGGAGGTGTCACAAGGTCAACCGGCGATGACCGGAATCCAGGCCTGGATCCCTGGGGGCCCTGCAGAGCCGACAGCAATGCCGGAGATGGAGCCAATGACACTAAAGGGCGAGGGCCCCCAGTCGGGCCCGCGGGCCCGAAGGCGCGCCGGAGGGGCCTGACGGCCCAAAGATGCAGGCCATGGCTGATAGAAATTCCTGCAGCTGGGCCGGAGTCGCCGACGGACCCGGGAAGGGCAGGTAGACCGATGGCGACTGCGTAGGCTCTGCCAGAGCCGCGGGGGAGGCACCACCCGCACCCTCAGCCGCATGACGGGCAAGGGGAAGTCGGAGAACGATGACGCTTCTTTGACTTCTTGTGATGCTTCGTCTTACCTGACACCGAGTGCAAAGACTTCGATCCCGACAAACGATGGTGGTGGCTCCGCGACCGGTCCCTCGACCTCCCACGGGACTGGGACCTTGTGCGGCGCGGAGCAACTTTCCGGACCCCTCCTGCAAAGTCTTTGGCGCCATGGCCCAGCAGTCAGGGCATGACTTGGGGTCGTGGTCGCGTCCCAGGCAGTAAAGACACACGCGGTCACCGACATCATGCGATGACAGTCCCAGCAAGACTTGAAGCCGGGCATCCCTACTGCACCAAGATTCGATCGATTCGAAAATATAGACAAAAAGGCCTCGAAAAACTCAGTCAAAAAATGACTGGGGGTACCGCTCTCTCCAGATCTGCGCTTGCTGGCACGGAAAAAGAAAGAACTGACGTCAGCGCGCGAGGGCGGCGTCTAAGTAGCTGCCGCAACATCATCTCGGCGACCATGACGCCAACGACGGATGCGGAGCCGCACAACGCCACCTTCTAATGCGCAGGGGTACTGCTGACAACAACTTTCCAGATCCAGTCTGACGCCTGGGGGTAATTCTAAGGTAAGGAATCTATCACTAACGTGTTTCTTTCAGATATCACTTGCAGCAGTTTGTCTGGCACCTGAAAAAAGTCAAGGGATTGTGATGGGTCCTACTTTAATTGTTTATGTCCCACATTCAGTTGGAATCATTCTAACAAGAACAAGCACTCAGCACATGACAAATAGTAGGCTGACTCATCATGAGCAGACAATATTTGAAGCAGAGAACATATCAATTCAGAGATGTAATATCTTGAATCTAGCAACACTGCTCCCGACTCAATTTGGATCATGACTACCTGGAAGTGACCGAGTTTGCCACAAAACCAAGACCAGACATTGAAGAGATTACTTTGCAAATGGCTGATCTGTTTATGGATTATTCCTGTTTAAGGGATTAATATGGAGCACTGAAAGCTTCCTATGCAGTGTGCTCTATTACAGAGGCACTAAAAGCATCTTCCTTACCAAATGTGACATTGGCACAAGTGGCAGAA
Organism: Triturus cristatus; assembly: GCF_964204655.1. Lineage (NCBI taxonomy): Eukaryota > Metazoa > Chordata > Amphibia > Caudata > Salamandridae > Triturus > Triturus cristatus. The sequence continues at coordinate 387,380,217 of NC_140594.1, forward strand.
TTGTTTGCCTTAAATAGAGCTTGTTGCTTGTCTGAGAATGTGAGAGTGACAATCTATACAGGTAGCCAGTATGGTGATGGCCTTGTTCATGACTATGGGCAACTATGGTCACAAAGATGATTCATGACATTCTCAAAACCTCCAATAAAAAGTGCTATGTTTGTATTGGATTTGTTAGGGGCTATTCAGAAGCCAAAGGATATAGCTGTGGTCAAGTGCACCACTCACAGAAGAAGTAACGCTATGGTCTCCCTTGGAAACAGATATACTGACCAGGGTTCCAATTACGTATAGGGCACACTTTCCGTGTTTGTACCATGGCGCACCTTCGAACAGGTGCGTCGTGCAATAACAGGGAAAGTATGCCCTATTAGATTGAATGCGCTGCCCACAGAGCAACCGCAAACTCATACTGCCTCGGGCAGCGCACTCAAGTGAAATACGGAGCGGTTATTTCAAAGCTGATCCATGTTTTACTGTGCAGGTGGCACTTGCCAAGATCCCCTTGCAGGATGGTGCAGTGAATGACTGTACTCGCCTGCAAGGGGATGTCTAGGGGGTACATGGGAGCCCCTTGACCCCCGCAGAGGGCTGCCATCAGGAGGTGCACTGACAGTGAGCCAAAGTTTTGTGGCGCACTGCCAGTACGCCTCCTGCCAGCTTCTTTACCTCTGGACCTGCGTCCATAATACGGCGTGGGCGCAAAGGTAAAGAGAATCCCTCATTTGCATGGGGTCGCCCCCGATGCAAATGAGAGAACCCCCCTTTTGATATAGCGCTGGTGCAATATATGCACCATAGTTATATGAATTACCGAAGGGGATGCACAATCGCCTGCGGCCCCTTCTGTAATACCAAAGTGCCCCAGGGGCACACAAAGCGGACACAAACACCTATTGAGCCCCTGGGACACTTTGGTAATGTGTGCACAGATGGCACACTACTGTGCATTACAAGAAGAGTCAGCGGTACAGCAAAGTGAAAGCACTAAATTTGAAGATGATGCAGTACAGGAACTAAATAATGTAACTTGTTTATTTATGGATTCAATGCAAAGTTCTTTGAGTGAATTACATGATTTGCAGGATGATGCCCCAGAATAGGAAAAGAAAAAGTGAGAACAATTGGTCTATAAAAACAAATCTCAGTATGTGTATGTCAATGCAGATCAGAATTTCATTATAGCCAAAATATTTTAATAGCCCCCACTTTGAACGAAAGCCTGCTGCAACCAAGCAAAAGAAGCAAGTGAGTTGAACTCTTGCAAGAACAGCTTTCTTGTCTTTTCTATCCATCTATCCATCCATTCATTCTATCACCCTTCCATCCACCTTATATTCACCTTTACATTCTGCCACTAATGCATTATTTCACCCATCATTTAATCTTTCCCCATTCCATCGATCTATCCATCCACTCTGCCATCCATCCATCCTACACTCCATCCACCCATCCACTCTGCCATCCATCCATTTACTCATCCATCCATCATTACTCTCTGCCATCCATTCATCCACTCTGCAATCCATCCATCCACTTACTCTGCCATCCTTTCAGCTGTTCATCCACCTATATATTCACTCATGATCCATCAGTTTACTCTGCCATCCTTTCACATGTTCATCCAACTATCCGTTCACTCACTCATCCATCCACCCATCCTTTTACTTTGCCATCCTTCAACATGACCATCCACCTATCATTCACTCATCCTTTCACCGGCACACTCCTTCATCCATACTGCTTTCTTTTCACCCTGTCTTCCAATATTACTTCTTTCTTTCTTTGTTCTTTTTACCCAGCTGTCGTTTTCCCCTGCTTCTGCTGCTCTTCTACTGAGGCTGTAATCAATGAGCTTTTGTCTTAAATAACCTCATCCCAGCTGTAGCTGCTAAAGCAGGGGCTTCATGACGCCCCTGTTGCCAGATGCAATGTTACAATCTGTGTGCAACTATTTGCATGATCAGACTCGCAAAAAGAGATAGTTTAGTTAGATTATTTAAAAAAATATTGGGAAAATGTTGGATTTCGACATGTTCATGAAGATTTATGTAGCTACTGCATGATCTGTTGAACAACAAGGGTAAGAAAACTATTACTATCATGAATCAAATTGGAAAATCAGAAGGCCCATTTATGAGACTGCAAGCGGATTTTATTGAGATGCCACATTATAATGGATTAAAGTACATCTTGGTAATTATCTGCCTGTTCTTCTTTAAATGGAAGGAGTCACAGCCCACAAAGAGGGAAGATAGGCTTACAGTTGTCAATTGCTATTGAGGAAGTTGATACATAGATTTGACCTACCCACTTCTACTGAAACAGGTCGTGGCACGCACTTCAAGAATAAGGTGCTGCAGATAATCTATACAGCTTTTAATCAAGTAGCGTTTTCATTGTGATTTTGACCGCAATCCTCTGGATTAGTACAGAGAATGAATGAAACTCTCATGAAAATTCAGGTGGAAGTATGTTCTTTAACAGGTTTCAAATGGCCTGATGCTCTTCCTCTTGTCCTGATGAACATGAGAATTACCCCCAACAGGAAAACAGGGTTATCTGCTAATGAGATTTTGATGGGCAGAGCCAGGAGACTTGCATTTGTACCTTCAGCTGCACTGGTTTCGATAACTGATGACATTGTGTTAACTATTGTAAGGGTCTATCTGATATGGGGAAATACTTTGCCATAAGCTGAATGCTGGTGACATGGTCATGATCTGTAAGCATGTCAAAGAAGGGTGCCTGAACGAGAGATGGAAGGGTCCTTGCCAGGTTGTGCTAACAATAAATACAGCAGTCTAGTGTTCAGCAGTGCCTCAGTGGATTCACATTCCTCACGCGAAAAGAGCTAGAGTAGATCAAACAGTGGATAAAGCCAATGATCAAGACGCACAGCACACACAAAAGGCTGGAAGTGAGAATCAGAGTCAGGCTTGAGTTTGCAGCATGTATCCAGAAGGGGGTGAAGATATTTTTTTGAAACTGGTGAAGATAGAACTGGTGAAACAGGGAGAAATCTCGAAAACAAACATGAGAGGTGAAGTCTCAGGCGAGCGAGATTTTTGATGAAGAACCTGAAACTCCAGAAGTTCAGTTTCAGGGTGATCAGACCATAGAACGGTTGCAGAGCAAAAAATCAAAGCATGAGTGGCATTAATAAGAAGGAGTCTCTGATCAGAGCAATGACAATCTACAACTGAGAATCAAAATCAAAAAGACCTCTCATGGAAAGAGGAAGTTTCCTGTGAACAGAACTGGAGAAAATACTGATAAAAAATGCAAGATCGTGTTCAAGTCAAAACAGTAATTGAAAAGAAACAAGTCGAAAAAATCCCCAAAACAAAGAACTTGCAAACTGACACACTGTGAGACAGAAAAATAACAAGCAAGACAGTTTAATTCAGAGACAAATGAGAGTGAGTCAGCAGCTACAAACAAATCAAACAGAAAAAGTGATCCTAATCGTAAGTATGCTTCAGCTGAATGGGCATATCTAGCTGCAGTATCAGAAGAAGAATTTTTGGAGACTAAATTCAAGAGGATGCATCTGAAGGACAGGCGGTACCCTTTGCCGAGCTATTCTTATATCATAAGTTGCGTACGGCGTTGCGCGTCCTCTGGGAGGATTTCCTGGAAGCCCCACCGCTTTTGCCCGCATTGGAGAACTTGTTGAGATCCCCATCTCCGGGTAAACTTACTACACGGCTATATACAAACATGAAAAATACTGCCCCGCTGGTGAAACCTAGAGCCCTCCAGTGGTGGAATAGCGAGCTCCCTACTCCGTTGACTGAGGCCCAGTGGGACTTCTGCTGCGGGCAGCTCACTGAGCTTTCCCCTAACTACAGGCTTCGATGATTCACTTTAAATATCTGCATAGATTCTATAGGACGCCTGTGGGTCTGTATCATAGGGGGCTCAGGGAAGATGACGGTTGTTAGCGCTGTGGGTACGCTCCTGACTTGTTTCTGCATGTGTCGTGGGATTGCCCACAGATTGCTGAATTCTGGTCCATAATTTTCATCTCAGTGAACCAATCATTGGAACATCAGTTGCTCCATCCCCCACATTGGGCTTATTAGGCTATGTTAAAGATACCCCGGCTAAGCTACGCAAATTACATGCACTTCTCCTGTTGTTTGCTGAACGTCAAGTTGCAGTACATTGCGGTAGGAAGAGGGTGCCCTCAATTAAGGGGTGGATTACAGATGTTACCTAAGGCCACACACAGCTAAGCACGTTTTGAGAGCTCATGCCCCCCGCTTCAAGACCACAGAACATTTGTGAACCCTTCCTGACCTGGGCTCGGGGACAGCACGATTCTACTGAGGAAACACACACAAGCGCAGCTCAGACCGGGGTAACGACATGATTTGCTATTGGTTTTCACCTGCTTTTGTTACCTCTCTTCAATCCCCAGGAACATTGGTTTTGATCAACTGTGCCTAATGAGTTTTAGACCCTCTATGTGATACTATGTAAAGCTTATTATTATTAACCAAGGGACAATTAGATGTATAATGATTATGCTTCCATTGGAAGTGGGCGTGTGGGACGTAAGTTAATTCGAACTTGTTGTGTAATTTACGGACTGTGTCTACTTTACATCCTGCTGAATATTTTGCTAACATGCTGGCCTGTTGTGTTGTATGGTTGACCTTTTTCAAAAATGTCAACAAATAAAATCACCCTAAAAAAAATTCAAGAGGATTATTTCTTGCTGAAAGAGTGCCAGCAAAGGTTTGGGGGTGAATTTGAGTCTGAAATTGAAGCAAATGAAAAAGAACCACCTTGTTTTGAAATAAACAGCTAGTGTAAAGATAATATTACTTAACCTAAGAAGAAAAGTTTTGAATTTGGTGATTGTGTAAAATGAAATAATTTCCCAGAAAAGGAACCTGAACTTTAAAAAGAATTTAAGTTAAGTAACATTTAATAATACAGACAGCCCCGGGAACTTTACTTTTAACAGACCCGGGCAGGCATCAATTCTAGACTACCTTTTGGTAGATTTCAGCCTCTGGTATAGGTTATTGATTTTAAGGTCGTCTCCTGCCACGAGAGTGATCATAACCCTTTGGTGCTAGAAATATCCCTACCCCTGGCTAAAGACCTCCCAAGTACATCCATAAACCCCAACCCAAACTTAGTACTGGCCGAAGGAGGGAGGAGGGTACGCTGGGGGGAACTCGCACAATCACCGGATAAAGTGGCCTTTCTCTACCAACAAATCGTCCCCTTTTTAGATGTTGCGTATCAAATATCTGCAACTAGCAGTAGTATAGCATCCCAATCTATACTGGCAAGAAACCATCAGGACCTGTTCTCTATACTGGCACAATTTTTTTATAATCGTAACAGTCCTAGGCCGAATCTTAAACCAAGGCACCCATGGTACAATAAATCTTGTAAGGTAGCTAAGCAAGCCCTACTAAACTCTATCAGAACGAATGATAGACTATAAATTAAGGTAGCTAGGGATCGATATAAAACAATTATAACTGGAGCAAAAACTAACTGGGAAAATGAAAAATGGGAAGCAATAAAAACAGCATTAGATAGCCATGACATGAGAGCCTTCTGGAATTTAGTTAAGACTGGGAAATCCGAAGGCCTATTGGCTGTAGGACCAAACCTAGGGGAAGAAGTCTGGAGAACCCATTTTAAATCTTTATATTCAAGGTCCGCAGAGGAAGAGGAAGAGGACAGGGTAGAATCACCCGCCCCAGACGCGAAACCCTCAAATTTAGATGCCCCCCCTTGCACAATGAAGGAGATTACAGGGGCATTGGGTAATCTACTTCCAGCAAAAGCACCTGGGTTGAATAGGGAAAGTGGGGACTTATTTCGATCCAAACCCGTAGTTTGGGCACTCTATCTACGGTTATTATTTAATGCCGTTTTACACGGTATGGCGTCATCCCCCACTTGGGCCGGAGCAGAAATCATCCCCATTTATAAAAAGCATTGGCATAGCCAATAGGTCTCGCCTGTGGGACCTTATAAGTGTTTAGCCATGCAACAGTTGCATAACTAAATACTTATAAGGTCCCAAAAGCGAGACCTATTGGCTATGAAAGTGATCGCGACCAAACATCAATAAGTCTCGCCAGACCAGCGCATGCGCTGGGTCAGGCGAGACCTAAAAAGGGCTCTCCACTTAATCCAGCAAATTATCGCCCCATAAGCCTTATAGATGTCACTCAAAAAGGTTTTGCTCGCGTACTTTTGGAGCACTTGTAATTCTGGATAGAAGAGAATAACATATTAACACCTTCAGGATTCAGGGCCAAGACCTCCACTATTGACCAGATCTTTAGATTACAATTTATCCATTGAAAAACTGTGGTTTTAGAGGGTGGCAGCCTCTAGCTCACATTTGTGGATCTTAAATCCACGTTTGACTTGGTCCAGAGAGATCAGCTATGGGGCATACTTCTCGACTTGGGAGTACCAGAATATCTTTGCCACCAGCTCAAACGCTTGCACCAAGACAATTATGCTAGAATTAGATACAGTAAAAATGGTGTACTTTCCGCCAATTTCCCTGTAGAGAAAGGGGTGCGACAGGGATGTGTCCTGGCCCCGACACTCTTCTCTCTTTTCTTAAACGGCTTAAGCGAAACTCTGTTAGCTGGTAAAGATATTGACGCTCCGAGGCTGGCCAATCGCAAAATTCCAGCCCTTATGTTTGCGGACGATACGCTGCTACTCTCTAAATCACCCCTGGGTATGCAGAGGGTACTTGAGGTATTTAGTTTTTTTTGTAGGAAGAGGGGACTGGAGATCAACCTCCAAAAAACCAAGTATATGGTTTTTAATGTTAATACCACAAATTTCCCACATCCCCAACTAGACGGAAGGGCTCTAGAGAGGGTGTCCATTTTTGATTACTTGGGGATCACACTCACCGAAAAAATGGCCTGGGGGACACAAATAAAGAAAGCCAGTCTAAAATTGACTCAGTCCATGGGGGGGGCATTTTAAAAATATACAAAAATTGCCCCCATAAAGTGATAGGTCCATCAGCAGAAATCTACAAAACGCAGGCTAAGGGAGCTTCATTGTACGGGCAGAATTATGGGGCCATTGTCCATCAACTTCCCTATCCATGCCAGAGAACCTATTTCTTGGGCAACTGCTGGGCCTCCCCATGAGTACCCCATTAACACCGCTCAGGATGGACTTAGGGATTGGCCCAATAGCAGATGTAGTTTCCTCTAGACCCCTCCTATACTGGCGTCGCCTGTGGAGTACACCTGAACTAGCTGACTATAAAGAGGAGTTGAAGGATGTCATGTCTCTTCTTGGTGCAGGGAAACTCCCCTGGCTAGCTTATATCAGGAGCTCTTGTCAGGCACCAGGGAGGGCAAATATGTGGACCACACCAGAAGAGACCTGTCCCACAATCTCCAGAAAGGCACTACTCGACTCCCACAGAGAATATAAACTGGCCCTACTATATCAGGGGGACCAAACCAGCAATATAGGTCAGAACCGGCACTTGATCATATCCAACCATTATTGGCAAAGAAACTCTTTCTTCAATTCAGACATGGGATGCATCCGCTTCGAGCATTTACTAACAACGACAGGGAGCCCACAAACTTGATTGCCCAGGGTGTTACCAAGTCGAAGAAACTGAACTACATGTCCTTTTCTTTTGTCCCGCCTATGGAAGGCCAAGGTCTAGGTGGGTGTTACAACTCAGTAGAAATATGGGGATCAGACACTGCATAGAGGTCTATAGGCTCCTCAAGTATGAAACTGACACAGTTATTGTGTTTGCCATGTCTAGGTTCCTTTACTCGATGTGGTGCATTCACAGAGCAATTTTAAAGAAAACTATTGTAGCAAATCCCTAGTTTCCAGTACCCGCTATACACGCTGCTATGCTATGTTTGCACATATCCATTGTATGATTATTGTTATCGCAAATTCTCTCCCTCCGGGTTCTTCTTTCTTTTTTTTTTTTTAATAAACTTTTTATTGGTTTTCCGAGAGCATAAAGAACAATCTGTGACATAGCATAGCGTGAGAATCATTATATCAGTATACATAATATCAGTCCATATCAAAATCAGCACAACCATCAGTGTCAGGTACAGTATCTCTACTGGAAGTATAAGCATCCCAACCAGGACCACAGCAGCAGCCCCCCATCCTCCGGTCCATCCCTTCACATGCCTATTCACTAAGTTCTGAATCCGAGTTGTCCCTCGGGGGCTCGCAAATGTCTCCTCGGTAGCTATTCCATGCCCCCCATATCTGTGCCCATTTCTTGGGGCATCCCCTATGGATATACACTGTCTTTTCAGCAACCATGATGGAATCCATGTCTTTACACCACTGGGGGAGGGTAGGGGACTGGCTGGACCCCCACTTATGCGCTATGTTTCGTTTTGCAACCATCATGCCTATTGTCACCCATGTTTGCAGTGCGCGGTTTAGATCAGTGGAGTCCCAAATATTGAGGAGACACCTCCTGGGCTCCGGAAGCGTCGTAATGTGTGTTGCCTGCGAAAGTGTACGCATGACCGCCTTCCAGTATTGACTGATTATGGAGCATGTCCATAGGGTATGAAAGAGGGTCCCCTCCTGCCCGCACCGCCGAAGACAGAGGGGTGAGTCTGTCTGCTTGAGCTTATAGAGTAGAGTTCGGTTATAGTACATGCGGTGCAGTATTTTCAACTGTATGAGCTTGAGTGTGGATGATATCGCTACCTCCCTGGGGGAAGCTATGCCCCCCTGCCATTCCGTCTCGTCACAGTCACCGATCTCTCCCTCCCATCTCGCTTTCAGGGCCAGCAAAGGGTCCGGCTGATTGTTTATGATTTTGCGATATGTCTGGGATATGGCCCGTTTAGTAAGGTGGTCCGTGAGGAGTCTATCTTCCAAGGGCGAAGCCTCCGCCAGCCGAGTGCCCGGCGCTATCTGCGCCATGAGCGCATGTCTGACTTGGAGGTATCTGAATCTTTCGGCCTCATCCATGTCATACTCAGTCTGCAACTGCTCGAAGGGTATCACATCTCCACCCCGCCAGAGGTCCCCCACTCGCGAGATCCCTATCAGGTCCCACTGTCGAAATCCTTTAGTATTGCGCAGTCTACCCAGCCTCTGCGCGTCCCACAGCGGCATGGCTTGTGTTATCTTTCCGTCCCAGCCCAGGTGCTTCTGCGCCTCATGCCATATCTGCACAGTGTGCGCCGTCGGGCCTGTCAGGGTGTGTCGCTTAGTTTTGTTATATAATGCCCCCATGACGCCGCCCTCGCCCAGCAGATGTCTGTCCATGCGGTATGCTGGATCGTCACCTGGCGCGTGCAGCCATTGGTTTACCACCGCTAGTTGCGAGGCCCAGTAGTAAAGTTTGATATCTGGGAGGGCAATGCCGCCGTCATAGCAGCCTTTCGTCAGTTTACGCATCGCTATTCGTGGTGTCTTTCCCTTCTTTCTTTTTTAAATGTTTTATATTACCTGTTATAATGCGTTTTTTTAACATTGTTACATCTATCTACTAGATAAAGTCAAAAGCTTTTTTAAAATTTGTTAGGAGTTTTATACATACCAATGAATTGACTATTTGTTTTAATACGCAATATTTTAACCCCTCCTGCACTCAAGGTAGAACACTTATCCCTTGCTGATTATTGTCTTGTACCTAAGTTTAGCACCGAGTGCTGTTGTGAGGGAGCGCATTCAAGAATGAATTAGAAAATTCTCCACAAACCAGATTTGTACCATTTCCTAATATAGCACTAATGTACATAAAGAACAAGTTACTTACCTTCGGTAACGCTTTTTCTGGTGGATACAGTATCTGCCTGTGGATTCCTCACCTTGTGAATATCCCCTGCGCCAGCATTCCACGGAACTTTTCTTCCCCAGCATTCCACGTCGACGTGGGCGACGTCATAATACACCGGCTCCGCTCGCGACTCCGATCAACGTCACCGGAGCCATAAGAAGCCCACGTCGGCGTGATGACGTCAGTTCCACCCATTTTTTCCCCGTGCCTTCGAGGCGTACAGGTGGACTAACGACAGACTCAAAGAATACACAGTATACAATACACCAACACATATGCATAGCATACAAAGGAAAAGAATGCTAAATAAACAAGCATTTCCTACAATTGCACAACAAAGCATAAAAGCATATCAACAAGACCTATTTCATGGTATACAAAGGTGGACAACGGGGAGGCGGGTGGGCCAGTGAGGAATCCACAGGCAGATACTGTATCCACCAGAAAAAGCGTTACCGAAGGTAAGTAACTTGTTCTTCTGATGGATACATCTGCCAGTGGATTCCTCACCTTGTGAATAGATTCCCACAGCAGTCCCCACTCCCGGAGGAGGGTGTCCACCTTCCTATATCAGAAAGTCCTGTAACACAGAGCGCGCAAAGTGGCCCTCCCTCCTCATCTCAGAGTCCAAGCAATAATGCTTTGCGAAAGTATGGAGGGAGGCCCAAGTCGCGGCTTTACAAATATCTGCCACAGGAACACCCCGGGCCAAAGCAGATGTAGAGGCTTTAGCTCTAGTTGAATGCGCTCTAATACCATCAGGAGGAGTCTTACCAGCCAGGGCGTAGCAGATCTTGATGGTCAGAATTATCCATCATGACAGCGTGCGCTTGTGCACCGCCTTCCCCTTAGAACGACCAATGTAGCCAATAAAGAGCTGGTCATCAAGGCGAAAGTCCTTGGTTCTATCCAGATAAAAACTAACAGCCCTCTTCGGGTCCAAACGATGGAGTCTTTCCTTCTCTTTGGAAGGGTGAGGAGGAGGGTAGAAAACAGGGAGAGTAATGGACTGCCCCAAATGAAACGGAGTGACTACCTTTGGCAGGAAAGCAGCCCTGGTCCTGAGAACCATCCTTTCAGCATGCAAAGTAAGGAAAGGAGGTTTGGAACCAAGAGCTTGAAGCTCACTTACCCTCCTTGCCGAGGTTATGGCCACAAGAAAAACCACCTTAAATGATAACAGCCTCAAAGGACAAGTATGAAGAGGCTCAAAAGGGGACCCCATTAGAAAGGTTAAAACAAGATTAAGGTCCCACTGAGGCATTACAAATGGAGTGGGAGGAAACATGTTTGTAAGGCCCTTGATGAACCTCAGAACAACTGGGGACTTGAAAAGTGAAGGTTGATCTGGAAGGCACAGAAAAGCCGATAAGGCCGAAAGATAGCCCTTGACCGTGGCCACAACACAGCCCTGCTGAGCCAAGGAAAGAGCAAACTGAAGAACATCAGAAAGATGGGCTTTTAAAGGGTCAACGGACCTCTCTCCACACCATTTTACAAATTTAGACCACCTGTAGGAGTAAACGGACTTGGTGGAGTGTCGCCTGGCCGATAAAATAACATCCACCACATCAGGTGGGAGAGAGAAGGAACTCAGGTTGCCCCGTTCAATCTCCAGGCATGAAGGTGTAAGCTCTGGAGGTGGGGGTGTAGAACCTGCCCCTCCGACTGCGAGAGGAGGTCTGCCCTCAGAGGGAGACGGAGCGGAGGGCACGAGGAGAGGTGGAGAAGATCCGTATACCACACCCTTCTTGGCCAATCCGGGGCGACCAATATGACTTGGGCCCGGTCTTGGCGAATCTTCCTCAGAACCCGAGGAATCAAGGGTATGGGAGGAAACGCGTAAAGGAGTCGTGAGCCCCAACTCAACTGAAACGCGTCCCCCAACGCCCCCTGCATCGGATACTGGAGACTGCAGAATGACGGGCAGTGCGCGTTCTCGAAAGTAGCAAACAGATCCACCCGAGGAGTCCCCCACGTCTGAAAGACGTAACGAACTACCTCCGGATGGAGCCTCCACTCGTGGTCGGCGGAGAACTGCCAACTGAGACTGTCCGCACGCACGTTCAGCACCCCGGCCAGATGATTTGCCATCAGACAAATCTGATGGTCCTGAACGCAGGACCATAGACGTAAGGCCTCTCTGCATAGACAAAGAGACCCCACTCCTCCCTGCTTGTTGACATACCACATTGCGGTAGTGTTGTCCGTCAGGACTTGAACAGACTGACCGCGAAGGGAAGGGAGGAAGGCCTTGAGAGCTAAACGAATCGCCCGCAATTCCAGAAGGTTGATGTGAAGCAACCTTTCCTCTGGAGACCACAGACCCTTGATCTCCAGGTCCCCCAGATGCGCACCCCACCCTAAGGTGGATGCATCCGTTATCACTGTGGCCACTGATGGAGATAGATGGAAGGGCTTTCCCTGCGACAGATTGCCCTCTACACTCCACCAAGACAGATCCGCTGCAGCTTCTCTGGAGATCTTGACTGACTCCCTGAGATCCCCGTTGTGCTGATACCACTGCTTGCGGAGGCACCACTGGAGCGCCCTCATGTGCCAGCGTGCATGATTGACCAACAGAATGCAGGAGGCGAACAGACCGAGCAGACGAAGGACCTTCAGAACTGGAACAACCGCTCCACTGTGGAATAAAGGGACCATCTCCTGAATGTCGAGAATCCTTTGAGGAGGAGGGAATGCTCGACACACAGTAGTGTCCAGTACTGCCCCTATAAACAGGTTGCGTTGAGAGGGCACCAGGTGAGATTTGGGCACATTGATTGAAAAACCCAAGTCGAACAACAGCTGAGTTGTCACCTGCAGATGACGCTGCACCATCTCTGGGGACTCTGCCTTCAGAAGCCAGTCGTCCAGGTAGGGAAAAACCGGAATCCCCGACCTCCTGAGATGAGCAGCCACCACTGCCATCACCTTTGTGAAGACTCGAGGTGCGGTAGTAAGACCAAACGGGAGGACCGCAAACTGGTAATGTTGCGACCCAACCGTAAAACGGAGATACTTCCTGTGCGACTTCAGGATTGGGACATGGAAGTACGCGTCCTGCAAGTCGAGCGACACCATCCAGTCTCCTTGCTGCAACGCTTGAAGAACCTGCGCAAGGGTCAGCATCTTGAATTTCTCCTGTCTCAGGTAAAAGTTCAAGATTCTGAGGTCCAGTATAGGACGCAATCTGCCGTCCTTTTTGGGAATCAGGAAATAACGGGAGTAGCATCCCTGACCCCTTTCCTGCTCTGGAACCACCTCTATCGCACCCTTTTGAAGCAAGGCTAGAACTTCTTTCTGCAGGAGAAGCAGATGGTCTTCCGAGCAATAACCTTGGCAAGGAGGTTAAGGGGGAGGAAACTCCCGAAAGGGAAGGGCGTGCCCAGTCTCCACGAGGTTCAAAACCCAAAGGTCTGTTGTAACCGATTTCCAACCCCGTAGAAAGTAGGACACCCGACCCCCCACAGGCCTTACATGATCCAGGATGGGGGATCTAGGGCTGCTTCCCTGAGGCCTCATTGGGAGCAGAGGAGGAGGAAGAAGAGGGGTTGCGTCCAGAACCTCTCCGACCCCTTTGCCTCCCTCTATAGGACTTATAGAGGGGATTCTGCTGCTGCTGCTGCTGGGGCTGCCGGTAAGAGCGAAAAGACGATCGCCCAAAGCCCCTAAATTTTCGAAAGGTCGAACCCTTTGCCGGTACTTGCAGGCCCAAGGATTTTGCAGTCAATCGGCTGTCCTTAAAACTCTGAAGGGCAGAGTCCGCTTTCTCCCCAAACAGCTTCTGACCATCAAATGGAAGATCGACCAGCGTAGCTTAAACATCCGCTGAGAAACTAGAGTTACAGAGCCAAGCCTGCCTTCTCACAGCAACAGAAGATCCCATGATCCTTGCCACGGAGTCCGCAGTATCCAACCCTGACTGGATAACTTGCCTGGCAGCCGCCCGAGTGTCCGCTACAACCTCCATGAAGGATGACTTATCCCCTTCAGGCAACTTAGGAGCCAAGGACTTAATGGAATCCATTAGAGCGTGCACGTAACGCCCCAGCAGGCATGTAGCATTAGTCGATTTTAACGCCATGCTTCCTGTCGAAAAGGTCTTTTTGGCTGCCTGATCAGCCTTTTTAGACTCCCTGTCAGCTGGAGACTGAGGAAAGGCACCGGAAGCATGCTTGGAGCATGAATCCTGCACAACCAAACTGTCCGGGGACGGATGAGTGGATAAAAAGTCAGGATCCCCTGGTGCAACCTTGTACCTTCTTGCCACCTGTCTACACACTGCAGGAGAAGAAAGGGGCTTCTTCCATACCTCTAATACCGGCTCCAATATGGCCTCATTGAAAGGCAACAAGGGCTCCGATGTCGAAGTCGGAGAATGTAACACTTCTGTGAGCAGGTTGGATTTGTACTCTATCGAAGGCAGCTGTAAATCCAGAAGCTCCGCTGCTTTCTTTATCACTACGTGATAGGGAGCCAACTCATGAGGTGGAGAAGACCTGGCAGATGTATGTTCCCACTCTGGGGTCGTATCCAGCCCACTGGCTTCCTCAATGCCCTCGAATTCGTCCGAAGAAGAATCAACCTCACCTTCTTCCACCTCTCGATATCTTCTTTCCTCCAACACCCTCTGGGCTTCTCTCCTCGACCGGATTCGGGGAACCGACGTCGGCGACGTCGTACGCGGCGTCAGAGGAACCAGAGGAACCGGCGTCGACGGCGCCAGACACGGCGCAGATGGAGTCAGCCTCGACGTCGATGGAGTCGGCTTCGGCGTCGATGGAGCCAGTCTCGGCGTCGAAGGAGGCTCCGAAGCCTGCCGAACCTTACGAGGTCGAATCGGATCCCCAGACGGCGCCGGAAACTGCCAAGAAGGCGCCATCGGCATAAAGGGCATAAAGGGGGCCTGAGCATACTGCTGTGGCACCCCCATTGTAAAGGCCATCGGACCCACGGGACCAGCTGGTGCTCCGGATGGGTAGGCCGCCCTATTAAAAATGCCATACATAGCATTTAAGAAATTAGCCGAATCCGTACCTGGGGCCGGGAACTGAGGCAAAGGAACCTCTTGTGGGGCCTCCAGCACCGGCTCCGCAATATCCTCCACTGGAGCCTCAGAATCTTCAGGTACTGGAACCGACTCTTCCTGCTCCTCATGCATAGAAGCATCCGACTCCACACGAACCGGAGTCGACGTCTTAGACGGAGCCGAAGACCTCGTCGGAGACTGATTCGGAGTCTGCTTCCTCGACGGAGAACCTTCCGGAGACCTTGAAGGTGAAGGAGAAGGAGACAAACCTTTGCTCCGACGTCGTTGAGACGAAGCCGACCTCGACCTCGACTTCGATTTCTTGGACTTCGAGGATCGACGTCTAGAATGTTTACTTTTTTTATGGTGTTTCTTCGACCTCGACGACCTCGAAGTCGATTACTCTCTCTTCGATCTCTCCTACTTCCTCCCTCTTTTTTCCTCACCAATCTTCTTCATGAAGAGCTTGGTCTTCCTTTCCTTGAGTGCCTTCGGGTTCATGCTTTTACAGCATCCGCACTCCTCCATATCATGTTCCGGGGAGAGGCACCATAAACAATTCTGGTGAGGATCCGTTATCGACATCAGGCCTCCACACTCCCTACAGGGCTTAAAGCCCGACTTCCTAGTCGAAGACATAGTCGAATAAACAGAGATACACGACCAAACTACAAAGTAGCACTGGAGAAAAACCGTTGCGCGTCGAAGGCGCAGAAAAAAGGGAACTGACGTCATCACGCCGACGTGGGCTTCTTATGGCTCCGGTGACGTCGATCGGAGTCGCGAGCGGAGCCGGTGTATTATGACGTCGCCCACGTCGACGTGGAATGCTGGGGAAGAAAAGTTCCGTGGAATGCTGGCGCAGGGGATATTCACAAGGTGAGGAATCCACTGGCAGATGTATCCATCAGAACTGTAAGACGACATATTTTAATATTTTTCCTTGTTATGTAAAATGTATTGTATTGTCTTTTTTTAATGCGCTTTTATGGCCATATGGTCGAAATAAAGCTTTTTGACTGACTGATAATACCTTGAACAAAATAGAAAAGAAGAAGATTTTGATTTTAAGAAGGAGTTTTAGTCAACTTTAGTTTCTGCTTTTTGCTGCGAAGTGTTTGCTTTTGCTTCAAAAGAGATGGGTAACAGCAAATGCTATAACACTGTAGGGATAATCATGCTCACTGTAATCCTAATAGTATTAGTTGGACTGTTGGACTTGATGATTCCTATGGGATATATTTTAATGGCATGATAATACAAATGTTGATGTTTTAACAAATCGTTATGATCATAAACCTATAGAGGTACGTAAAGAGCATTTAGTTGATTTTAAAGATAATGTGTCTACCAGAATGCTTAAGCACTATGTATAAATTATGAGAAGAGGTGGATGTTAGGTATGTACTTACCTCCTAAAATCAGCAGTGGAAGGCATCACCTGTACCCAGTTGTCTAGTTTTAAAATATTTTATTTGCCATTATTAATCATGGGAAGTTTCTTTCCCCTTTATGTGACTGATTTATTTCAATGTGTGTTTTGAGAATTTGTGTCTTAGGGCCATATGTAGGAAGCCCAATACCGGTCGGTAACGGACGATTTTCGCTAAAAATCACGTTACCGACCGGTATTCAGGCTTTTGGTATGTAGGGGGGACATTTCAGGATTCGGTAATTTGCCGAATCGGTAAAATTACCGAATCGGTAATTTTACCGATTCGGTAAATACCGAATCCTGAAAATAGATGTAGGGGGAGTGTGTGGGTGTAGTGTGGAATCGTTATTTACCACCAACTGAAAGTTGGTGGTAAATGACGAATGTCTTAGACAAAGCATTATTTGGCCCTTAGAAGTGTGCAATGTGGCAGACATACATGCCCTTAGGGTATGTGTGTGTGCCACATGTGCACACATACACGAATCAGGGGTGCAACAGGGTGTCAATGTGACACCCTGCCACCCATGATGATGCCTCCCCCATTACCGATTCGGTATTTACCGATTCGGTAATGGCAACTGGCTTCCCATTCATTCCTATGGGCCTCCAGGCCCATAGGAATGAATGGGAAGCCAGTTGCCATTACCGAATCGGTAAATACCGATTCTAAAATACCGACACTTACCTATTCGGTAATATTTTACCTACATTACATTTACCGATTCATAAATACAGAATCGGTAAAATTCGGTATTTAAGAATCGGTAAATGTAATTTACCTATATATGGCCCTTAGAGAAGAGCACCGAGAAATTATAAATGGTGAATATTTGAGAGTAACTACAAAAAAGTATGATACTAACTTGGAAAAAGAATATTTATGTCACTTCAGCGATGAGGAGCATGATTATATTAGTGAATATAATGAAAGAGGAATAAGAGTCATAAAAAGCTTAGATGAGCAGAAAATTGCCTTGGAAGAAATAAAAGAAAAGGAAGAATTTAGACTATCAAGTTTACATCGTAGATTGAGAATAGAGCAGGAGAGGGGAGGAGGATTGTGTATAATAAGGCACATTCCCATAGAGAGACAAGGTAGAATTTGTAGGAGAGAGGAAATGTGACAAATCTTATTAAATTAATGGACATCTTTTAGTTGGAGGAGAACCTATTATGAGAGGAATTTATTAGGTCTGTGGGAGAAACACGTATTTTAATCTACCTAGAAATTGGATAGGATCATACTATCTGGCTTTAGTTTTTCGTAGAGCTTGTCATATAGATGAATTAGAAGATAAATGTGGCTTGAAGAGAGTGAGGCAGAGCTTTGGACAAATAATAGATATTTTAGGGGCTGATGTTCCTTCTGTAGGAGTAGGGATGAATGATATAAAGATTAGACGATTGTCTACAGTAATGGATCGGCCTGCTTTTGATACAGCAGAATCTTTGAAGCTGGAGGCAAGATGGCGGCTGTGTGACCGCTGTGAAAGTCGCTTCCTTGCCATGACTAAAGACTGATCGCAAAAGAACCCCTAAATGGATCAAAAGCGGAACTAAAAATGTACTGTACTGCACTGGTACATCTCAAAGGCACTCGGAAGATTTATTCGAAATACCAGATGTCTGAGGCCAGAGTGGAGTATCGGAGCTCTAATCACATAGACAGTAAAAGAGCTTTGCCTCGGCGTGCAGAGACTGAAACAAACAGCATACCTCTGGCCCAGAAGGGCTTTGTGGACTCTATTTAGTACACGGAGGAGCTCGGGAAGATCAAAGTGGCTCGAAATGCCCCCAAACTAAGGCAAAACCACCATTGAAGGACGGCGCAACGGCCGGAGTGAAGGCGATCCCGGCGGCCCGGAAAACGGCGTTACTGAAGTGCGGAGACATTGCTCCCACGCTCAGCAGGAGGGGGTGGAGATTGACTGCAGGACGCTCAGCGGAGAGCAGCGTCCTGTAGACCCGGCAACCAGGTCCAAACAGCAGACTGTACCCGGGATGTTTTCCGGACAGGGACTCAGTGGAGCACAGGTAAAATCTTTAACTAGAGGCAAAACTGCCAGCAAGTCATCAGATGGCTGCAAAGGTTTAGATAAATCTGATGGAGGCACGACTGATAAATTAAATATGACAGCTAAACTTCCTACCGAGACACTCTTAACAGACGTTCCCGCCATAGATATGACTAATACATACAATATTAACACAGAGTCCATAAAAGAGATAAGGAAGGAGGGAAAGGACATGGATGGATTCCAAGCAAGTGCTAGCATTTTAGAGGTACAAAGCGGGTCTGACTCTCATGATCATAATGGTGCTCTTTCCGCCCATATAGACAGCAAAAATACAGGGACTCCAGATGGAGACAATTTTTTTTCCTTGACGGATGAGTCTGAACATATTAATCCTAGTGATATTGAGGATACAGATCCCAAAGTCACAGGGGAGGATAGTGGCAGCCCCCACCTGAGATTGGATACTCAAAGGCGAGTACCGAATCGCACTAAAAGAAGGAGCATCAGAGGAACAGGGAAAGACAGGAGCCCAAACTCCGACAATAGTCAGACAGGCCAGCTACAATGGGACTATTCCACCATCCAGTTTGGGATAGAGACCGAGGAGGAAGATATAAATGAGGTCCAGACCCTAAATTAACTGGAAGCAAGACAGAGTGTCCCCCGTCAATGGGATTAATATATTCTACGCTCAAGCAGATTCAGGCGGAAGCCCGCCAAGAGCACAAGAGGGCTCAGCTGGCACATAAAAAACTTCAGGGGGCGATCCGCAAAGTCACGAAAGTTTGCTCAGAAATTTCAGAGCGTACTACTGCCTTAGAGGAGCGTGTTGTGTGGCTGGAAGCTGAGGCGAAAAGTGCTGGACAACAAATTGTAGAGAATGAGGCCCGAATGAGTGATGTACTCTGGAAACTGGAGGATTTTGACAATAGGCAGCGGAAAAATAACCTACGACTACTAGGTATAGAGGAGAATGACGAAGGAGACGACATATGTGGATTTGTTCTAAAACTACTCAAAGGCGCCTTTCTGGAATTGGCACATTGGAACTGGGAAACGAGGTGCAGAGGGTCCATAGATTCCCATTGATGATGAAAAAGAAAAAAGCTGGACAAAATGAGATACCCAGAACTATTCTCATATTCTTTGGGAATTTCCTCATATGTCAGGCAATATTCGAGAAAGCTAGACCAGATGCAAGGCTAGCAGCCGACGGGCATTCTTTCTTTGTACGTCCGGACTTTTGCCATACAGCGGTGGAAAGAAGATGGAGACTCCAGCAGCTGATTAATCCCTTCCAGAAATTAGGCTGTGAGGTTTTCCTAATGAATCCAGCCAAACTTAAGGTTATCTGCAAGGAGGCTACCAGTGTATTCACTTCAGAGTTTCAGGCCCAGGAATATTTGCAGGAATTTACAGGCGGATATGAGACCAACGCAATGACTAAAAATACTCTTTTCCACCGTTTTTTGTATATAGCATGATGGGTTAAATACTTCTATAGGATTATTTCCTCCTTTAAAAAAAAGAAATGTTTTTCCTTTTTGGGGTTCTTTTCTCTTCTTTTTTCTTATTTGTTTTAGGCAGGGGAAGTGACCATGGGGCACAGTGGAATGCATTACAAGGGTCTATGGACCTTTTTGGCCTTATTGAGTGGGTGGGGTGGGGTAGGGGGAGATCCAAAAGGAAAAACGAAGAGGCAGGTTGCACGGATTATTGGTGGTTGTCTATGGGAACCGGTATGGATATGCCACAGGGTGTATGAACTTTATTTAATTACTAATGGGGAAGCTTAGAATAGCTTCAATCAACATTTGCGGACTAAACAACCCCCAAAAGAGACGAGGAGTCAGTTTGGACATGCAATTCAAACACACATTGAAGCCTGTATGAGGGGGGTTCTGGAGCTGACAGGCTACCAACTGATCTCCAGCACCATGCAAGATGTAAGGACAAGAGGGGTGGCAGTAATGGCGCGGAAGGGGTTAGCTAGATTTCCACAATCTACTGCTGATAAAATGGGAAGGTGGGTAATTACGCAGTGTTGCTTAGACAATAACATGTTCACACTATGCTCGGTCTATGGATCGGTGCTTGATGATCCAACATTGTTCGAATGGTTGAATGTTGAGCTAGTCGGTTGGCCCCTCCCACTTAATGTTTGCGGGGATTTTAATATCAATATGAGTTGTCAGGCCTCTAACCAACTGGGGCAGTGTATCAAGGTCGTAAACCTAAAGTCTATAAATCCCTGTTACAACTGAGATTATTGCATGGGATGTCGGAACTATGGGCAAAACAAGAAACGAATGATCCGTGATTTATGTATTTTTCTGCTCCGCATCAAACACATGCCATTTTTTGTGTCACAGGAGTTGTTACAAGGAAGTAAAATAACTAAATACCATAGAGTTATATCAGATCACAATCCTTTGGTGCTAGAAATTAATATCCAGATGAAATCACAACCGGCACAATGGACATGTAATAGAGCTTTGCTTAGTGATGAAGGTTATGCTCAGCATATGGAGAGGTAGATTCCCAGGTTTATTGAAGAGAATTTAGGTAATACCAGTACACATGTAGTCTGGGATAATCTAAAGGCTGGTTATCAGGGGAGAAACATCTATGTATGGTTGGGAGACACAAAAGAAAGAAAAGAGTTTGTTACATACATTGTATGATGACCTGGGAAGGGCAGAAGTGCATTTGATAGATGTTCTTCCTGAGGGGGGTGATTCAGAGATAGCCCAATCAAGGATCATACTCGCCAGGTCAGCAATTACAGAAATTTCGATTAAGAAATCGGCAGGCAGGTATATAGCTTGGCGGAGCAGGGCATACAAGAGCAATGAAAGGGAGAGTCACATGCTCACAGTCCGCACCAGAGAAAAAGTGGTACAAACCTGTATCGCTGAAATTAGAGATCCTAGTGCCGGCATGGTGACTGATCCAGAAGCTATTCTATCTGCATTCCAAACATTTTATCAGAGACTATATACAGAGGACATTCAGATAGGGGACCGAGAGATCAAGGAATATCTAAATGGGCAAATTCTCGAACAGCTTTCCCCCGAAGAGAAAGAAATTCTAGAAACACCGATAAAAATCAAAGAGGTGAAAGCGGTGATTGATTCTTTACCACTGGGTAAAGCTGTTGGAACGGATCTGATACCAGGGGAAGTTTATAAAAAATGTAGGGCACAGTTAATGGTAATGATGTTAGAGATATTCCATAGAGCACAATCGGGTGAGGTGACCCCTGAATCTTGGGAATTATCTAATATTGTTGTTTTTTCGAAAAAAGGCAAACCTATGAATGAATTGGGGTCATACCGACCAATTACGCTGGTTATCAGCGACACAAAGATTTACGCTAAAATTCTCGCCAATAAGCTGGCCTCAGTTATTAAGAAATTAGTCTCTCCCTATCAACATGGATTTGTCCCTGGCCGGGAAACGACTGAACATATTTGACGGACTATCGCCCTATTAGACTTCAACAAGGTAACGGGAGACCCTATAGCTTTAATATTTTTAGATGCAGAAAAAGCATTCACTAGGATCTCCTGGTCCTTTTTGCGGGCAATTATGGAGAGAAAAGGCCTGGGTAAAGTTGTATTGGGCTATAAAAAATATGTATCGGAAGCCTACTGACAGAATATCTTTGATGGGCTCCACATCTGGTATAAATAAGATTACACGAGGTACGAGACAAGGGTGCCCCTGTTCTCTTTTATTGTTTGCTATTTACATCGATCCCTTAATCAGGAAGATAGAGGAGAACCAAAAGATTCAGGCTATACTTACCAGAGGAGGTGACACCAAGATTCTAGCTTACGCGGACGACCTGGCAATAGTTACACCTAACCCACGGGAGGCCCTCACGGAGATAGAAAGAGAAGCTAATCACTTATGCAAGATCTCAGGGTATCTTCTCAATGAAAGCAAAAGGCTAATTGTCCAGAACGATAAATAGACCTGGAAGATGTTCGAGTAGTTCAGAATGCCAGAATATTTAGGGGTCGAGATCAGCGCTAATATAGATGAAATTGTCAATATTAATTTGGAACCACTGTTGCAGAAATCTAAGACAGATTTTAATAGGATGAATATTTTACATCTCACACTGCTAGGTAGAAGCAACGTTATTAAAATGCTATTCCTGCCAAAAATCCTATATTTCTTAAGAGCTATACCATGGAAATAAATCAATCATGGTTCCTAGCGATGAACCAACTGATCTCTAGATTTTTGTGGGCGGGGCAGCGTCCTCGAAGAGCTTTAAAATACATGACTTTGCCTAGAGATCGTGGCGGTTGGTCAGTCCCAAATTTTCGACCGCACTATTGGGCAGCAGCTTTGCTACAGATGGTTGATCTGCTGAGCAGAGACAGCGGAGCTACGAGGGAAACATCTAATGTCTCCATATATGAGTTAATATATGGGGCAGAGGTTAAAGGCTGTCTCATGCGACATATTGATTTCGCCTATTTTAAAAGGATTAAATTCAAGATATTACTGGGAGCATTCACGATCTGGACTGCAGTCCGAAAAAAGATGAATATTGGAAGAGTTCATTGATATTTCCCCTTAGTTAATAATGATTTACTTCCAGACATATTTCATGATGGATATATGAAAATATGGGCTGGAAGAGGTGTAAGGTATATGGGAGATTTAATGGAAGACAAGGAAAATGTTTTGTTTGCCACAATTAAGGAAACATTTGGGATAGGGAACAACCACTTTTTTAAATATTTACAAGTAAGGGATTTCATGACTATAAGGGTAAGAAGCTGTAGTAAAATCCCTCTACTGGATACGTTGCTTGGGGCTCGCCCAACATTGTCCACAATATATAAATTACTTAACAAGGAAATGAGGGATGATTTATCAAAACACACATATCGGTGGCAGGATCTGTTACAAGCAGGGATAGGGGAATGCGAAGATTCCCTTTTACTAAGCAAGACAGCATTTATCTCGGCAAATCTTCAAGTACAGTATTTTAAAACTTGAGGGGGGCCTCAGGTATACACTGTTCTCGATGTGGAGATTTAGCCGCTGATAGCATGCATATGTTTGCCAGATGCCCCAAACTCGCTCCTCTGGTAACTGAGATAGGCAATTGCCTCAGAAATATGTTGGGATATGTGGTAGAGTTTACCCCCCAAGTGATAGTTCTGGGGGTAAGTAACCAGGAAATGGTCGAATCAAACCGGATTATGTTATTCACAGCTATGGCGGTGTTTAGGTTATGTTTGGCTAGTGCTTGGCTAGACCAAGATCCTCCCTAAATACACTGTTGCTAGGGAAATTGCTAGCAATATATAGGTGGGAGATTGTGATATACAAAGGAAGGGGACACAGAGCAAAAAAAAGAGGTCTTGAAATATGGGCGCCAATATCTAGATGTATTAATGAGGAAGCTGATTTAATGGATTAAGACCAGGTAGGCTAACCAAAATTGTTTAATTAATTTAGGTAGCCTTGTGGCAATTTTTAATCATATTTTGTTATGGCGGTAAATAAAGGTAAAGTGGGCATTAAAGTAATGTATAGCTTAATTTATTTTGGATCAAGAGGGAGGAGGAGGGGCTGCGTGGGGGGAGTAGGGGGATTGGGACATCCAGGGAGCGGGGGGGATAAAACTCAAAATTTGAAATCGATCATATTTGTTTTGTATAATGTATGTTATGTTTTTGTCTCCTTTGAATGGTGTCTAAAATAAAGATTTAATTAAAAAAAAAAAATCTTTGAAGATGGTGAATGAGGAAATTATGCCAATGAGAGCAATGACTAATCAAAACTGCTTTGCTTTAGATATTCTTTGGGGGAAGTAAGGAGGAGTCTGCAGAGTGATGTTGTACATGCATACCTGACCATAGTGGAGCTATTGATTCTTTCATTACTAATATGACTAACTTCTCTTCTGAGATTACGTTACTGGAAAAAACAGGATTATGGGAAGCTATAAGGGCTTGGCTTGGTGAGATAAGGAAAGTTTTTTGTAAAAATAACTGAATGGCTGGGTAATATTGGTGGAGGTGTTGTAACACCTGTGGTAATCATAATGATGTGTGAAACTGTTCTATTCCTTTTGTTTAAATTGTTAGGGTGTATGATTAATAATCAAATTAAAGGTATATATAAGGTCAACTCGGAAAAGAGGAAACAATCTGTGGACTTGGAGGATTACAAGGATAACGTTTATCAACAGCTAAAGATGATAGAAGAGAGTGATCAACTGTCTAAGAAGATGAAGATGCCTACTAACTGATTGATGACTGATGAATACAGTTTAATGGTTTTTTAGTGATTATTTAAAAATAATCAGAGGGAGGAAGTTGTAGAAGTCTTTCTAAATGTGAAAAATCTGCATAAAAATATTTGTGTAAATAATTAATTTGTAGGCTATTTGTAGCCCTATTTGATGAAATAATAATATTGTGCATTGAAGAACAAGCAAAAGTAGTTTAGAGGTGTCTTTAAAACCTAATTTAGTTATGTCATGTTTCGAGTGACACACCATTTTATTATTTATTTATTTGTAAGGTTTTATATAGCGCTGGCTAGACCCGGAGGTATCAAAGCTCTTTACATGAGCAGGAGCAGTCCAAAAAAAGCAATAGTTCAGAGCAAAAACAACAGTCAAGAGCAAGCACATCTCTCAATTAAGTCTGGGGCAGCAGCATTTTGGGTGATTCACATGTTATAAACATCTAAATAATAAAATGGAGGTAAAGGCAGAGAAAAGTGTATCAACAGGGAAGAACAAATTATAGAGGTAGGGGGCAGGGGTAGAAACAAGGGAGAGTGCCAACAAACAGCTAAGCAGCACGGAAGTTGGAGCTGCTAGAATTGCGGCGAGACCAGGGAGTGCTAAGTTCGGGGTACAGAGAAGGAAGAGTAAAAGGGATAGCTAAAGGTAAGCCAGGTAAGCAGAAAGATAACCAATGCAGGGGAAACGAGTAGCAAGGTCAGAAGAGCAATTATAGACTCAAATATTTGTTGAGAAGTTGATATTTTAGGTCTTTTTTTAAACTGAGGTAGGAGGGGTTGCAGCGCAGGTCCCTTGGGAGGGCATTCCAGATGTTCGGAGCATTTAAAGAAAAGGAGCAAGATTGGGTGGATTTCTTTTTTAGTAACGAGGGGACGAGGAGGAACGCAGTGGAGCTTCTCATCAGTCTGGAGCAGCCCGCTTTTTTGAGTTTATTTGTTAGGTACGGCGGGGATTGTTGGTGGAGAGCTTTGTGCGTGTTGCAGGCAGTCTTATAAAAGCATCTTCCTTCGATGGGCAGCCAATTTAGGGATTTGAAGGCAGGCGTGATGTGGTCAAATCGTTTACAGTTGGTAATGAGCCTTGCCGCTAAGTTGAGCACAGCTCTAAGGGGGGGCTAGGTGGACTTTAGGGGTTCCAGTGAGGATAGCATTGCCGTAGTCCAGTTTAGAGAGGACTAGTGATTGTACGACCCATTTGAAGTCGTCTTGAGGGATGAAGGGTTTGACTTTCTTGAGGTGTCTGAGAGTGAAAAGTGCTCTGTTGAGTTATTTATATGGTTCTTCAGTTCCAAATTTTTATCAAGAATTAAACCGAGTTAGAGAAGGTGAGCGGACAGTTGAGGGCATCGAGATCCTAAATCCAGCCTTGGATGGGGAGACGGTTGAGTAATTATAAAATCCATGTCCAGATTCTTTCCTTCAAGTCTTCCTTTATTTTAATTTTGAGTATAGTTTGAGACATGACATGATGAATCTGGACATGGATTTTATAATTACTCATTGTTATTAAAGTGGTGCACCATATGTTTTGTTCTTTACAGTTTGTTAAGTCCAGTAAACTGGACTGCACCGTGACAGTGGGTGCATATATTCTGTGTGCACACATCATTGGAATACTTCCCTAATAGTTTGATAAATAGGAGATAGTAGGTTAGGTGCTAGTCCGAAGAGGTCTCACTGTCATTCATCCTATGGTTGTAGCATTTAAACCTCATATGCACTAACCTGCCCCATTTCCACCTATAGATTTTTCTCTTAAAATATATCAGTCATTCCAGGCTTTAAAGCTGGAAGACAGGATCTCTTCTCATCTAGACAAAATGTGTGTGTGTGGTGGGGGGGGGAGGGGGGGGTTACTGTCAGGTGGCCTGAACACAGAGGGTCTAAAAACTAAATTCCAGAGACTGGAAAAAATGAAGAAACAAGAGATGTCCAGATGATGGGATGGTACCACACTGGCAAAATACACGGAGATTTAAAAAATGCCTAGGGAATTAAGAATATTAATCTTTCCAACGTTTGAGGACCTTGACCATGAGTCACTCAAGGAATGGGAGGATAATCTCCGTGATGCATCATTTAATATGATGCACCTATTAATCAAGCGCGCTGAGAAAAAGGGCAGTAGATTACAATCAGAGGTTGAAGAACTAGAAAAAGGGATCGCCTCTTCAGAATTGAAAGAGACAGTAAAAATGAACTATGATATCCTAGTTAAGATCTTAGAAGATTATCAAATTTACTTGCTGGATAAAAAAGTCAAGAAAATCAAGAGGGACGATAAAGAATTCAGGGACGGGAGGATCTATACATTTGCACACAGGTACAATAATGTAAGGGTACCAGGGGAGGGAAAGAGAACCTGTGACGAGACATCTGAATTAGCATCTGCAAGCAGTATCAGTTCCCTGTCATCAGTAGCGAGTTCAGTTCCCACTGAGGAGACACCAGGCACATCTGATGTAGATAATCGATCTACTTTTTTATTGGAAATAGAGAGATTAAGACTGGGGATCAAAACCATGAGAAAGGATCAAAAACAAGAAGGGGAGAGTAAATGGCAAGAATACAAACACAAACAGGAACAAAAGAGTAAGGAACGAGACTGTTGCCATGACAACAAGATCCAAAAAGAACTAGAACAGCATTTCACAGTGGAACATATGGAGGGTCCAACACAGGAACTAATGATTGTGAACTTGTCTGACAGAGTTTGAGACATGACATGATGAATCTGGACATTGATTTTATAATTACTCATTGTTACTAAAGTGGTGCACCGTATGTTTTGTTCTTTACAGTTTGTTAAGTCCAGTAAACTGGACTGCACCGTGACAGTGGGTGCATATATACTGTGTGCACACATCATTGGAATACTTCCCTAATAGTTTGATAAATAGGAGATAGTAGGTTAGGTGCTAGTCTGAAGAGGTCTCACTGTCACTGAGCCTGTGGTTGTAGCATTTAAACCTCATATGCACCAACCTGCCCCATTTCCACCTATAGATTTTTCTCTTAAAATATATCAGTCATGCCAGGCTTTAAAGCTGGAAGACAGGATCTCTTCTCACCTAGACAAAATGTGTGAGTGGGGGGGTACCGTCAGGTGGCCTGAACAAGGAGGATCTAAAAACTAAATTCCAGAGACTGGAAAAATGAAGAAACAAGAGATGTCCAGATGGTGGGATGGTACCACACTGGCAAAATACACGGAGAATGAAAAGATACCTAGGGGATTAAGAATATTAATCTTTCCAACGTTTGAGGACCTTGACCATGAGTCACTCAAGGAATGAAAGGATAAGCTCCGTGATGCATCATTTAATATGATGCGCCTATTAATCAAGCGCGCTGAGAAAAAGGGCAGTAGATTACAATCAGAGATTGAAGAACTAGAAAAAGAGATCGCCTCTAAAGAAATGAAAGAGACAGTAAAAATGAACTATGATATCCTAGATAAGATCTTAAAAGATTATCAAATTTACTTGCTGGATAAAAAAGTCAAGAAAATCAAGAGGGACGATAAAGAATACAGCGACGGGAGGATCTATACATTTGCACACAGGTACAATAATGTAAGGGTACCAGGGGAGGGAAAGAGAACCTGAGACGAGACATCTGAATTAGCATCTGCAAGCAGTATCAGTTCCCTGTCATCAGTAGCGAGTTCAGTTCCCACTGAGGAGACACCAGGCACATCTAATGTAGATAATCGATCTACTTTTTATTGGAAATGGAGAGATTAAGACTGGGGGTCAAAACCATCAGAAAGGATCAAAAACAAGAAGGGAGAGTAGATGGCAAGAATACAAACACAAACTGGAACACAAAAGTAAGGAATAAGACTGTTGCCATGACAACAAGATCCAAAAAGAACTAGAACAGCATTTCACAGAGGAACATATGGAGGGTCCAACACAGGAACTAATGATTGTGAACTTGTCTGACATAGTTTGAGACATGACATGATGAATCTGGACATGGATTTTATAATTACTCATTGTTACTAAAGTGGTGCACCATATGTTTTGTTCTTTACAGTTTGTTAAGTCCAGTAAAGTGGACTTCACCGTGACAGTGGGTGCATATATACTGTGTGCACACATCATTGGGATACTTCCCTAATAGTTTGATGAATAGGGGATAGTAGGTTAGGTGCTAGTCCGAAGATTTCTCACTGTCATTGATCCTATGGTTGTAGCATTTAAACCTCATATGCACTAACCTGCCCCATTTCCACCTATAGATTTTTCTCTTAAAATATATCAGTCATGCCAGGCTTTAAAGCTGGAAGACAGGAGTTGGGTCAGGATCTCTTCTCACCTAGACAAAATGTGGGGGAGTACCGTCAAGTGGCCTGAACACGGAGGGTCTAAAAACTAAATTCCAGAGACTGGAAAAAATGAAGAAACAAGTGATGTCCAGATGGTGGGATGGTACCACACTGGCAAAATACACTGAGAAAGGAACAAGACTGTTGCCATGACAACAAGATCCAAAAAGAACTAGAACAGCATTTCACAGAGGAACATATGAAGGGTCCAACACAGGAACTAATGATTGTGAACTTGTCTGACACAGTGTTGTCTAAAACTGATATATCTGTATTGAGTAAAGGTTTGGGTTTTTGCCCAACTCAATTTGGAAATGACGTTGATATTTTTGTTGATCTATATAAGTTTGTACGCTTATTAAAGCTGAGAGATCATTTCACACGCAATCCGTCTTTTTCTGTTGAAGCTCTTGGGGAATGTACACCACCCACTCACACAGTTGCAGATTTTAACATGCTGCAATTGATGATGTCATTGCGGGATGACATACCAATGGATGTAAATGCTTTAAGAGCTGACCTTAATATCTCTGAAAATGTGGAAATTGACAGTGGTCTGAAAACACGATCCAAATTCACCCCAGTAGGAACACACCCAAACATTGATGTATTCAGGGAGAAAGTTACTAAGGGCTTTTATAAACTCCTACAGTGGCCCCATTTAAAATTTACTACAATCTCACTATGGCAGAAAGTAGGGCATTGGAGGAACTGAAGTCCGACCGTTCCATTGTGATAAGGGAGGCGGACAAGGGGGGGTAACGTTGTGGTGATGGGCAGGGAAAAGTACATGCAGGAAATTGACCGTCAACTAGCAGATAAAAACTGCTATTCAAAACTGCCAGGGAATCCTATCAAAGCACTGAGTAACCACATCAACATGAGATTGGTTGAATGGCGGGAGAGTGGGTTACTAAGTGATGATGAATGCAACTACCTTATGGTCGGAAAACCCTCTTTTCCCTGCATATATAGACTCCCCAAAAATACATAAGGGTGCCCCCTTCCCTCCCAGATGTCCCATCATTTCGGGGGTTAATTCCCCCACAGAGAAACTGTCTGAATACGTGGACAAATTCCTCCAACCTCTTGTCCAAAATTTACCGGCTTATATCAGAGACAGCCAGGACATTCTGAATAAATTTGAGGATGTGGAGTGGTCTGAAAATCTCCTTTTTGTTACTGTGGATGTGGCCAGTCTTTATACATGTATCAAGGAGTTTGGGGTGAGGGCCATAGAATAATTCTTAGGACAAAGAACCGATGGCCATTACATGCATAATGAGGTTCTGATGGAAATGACTGACATCATCTTGTCAAAGAATTTTTTAATGCATAACAACCAATAGTACCACAAGGTGCAGGGTACCGCGATGGGCTCCGGGTTTGCTCCCGCTTATGCCGGGCTCTTTATGGGCTGGTACGAGCGGGAGCATGCCTGGGGACGCCTCGCCGTCAGCTGGACAGAACACATCATTTTCTGGGGCAGGTACATCAATGATGTTATTATGCTTTGCGATGGACCTGTCACCAAATTATTGGAATACCATGCCTATTTGGACAACAATCCCTTTAATGTATGCCTCACTATGAATTACAGTAGGGAACATATTGAATTCTTGGACATTGACTTTCCTGTCCAGAACAACTGCATACATAGCACCATCCACCGCAAGACAACTGCCTGCAATAGCACTTTGCATTTTCAAAGTGCACATCCGAGGCATGTGGTAAACAATATTCCTTACGGTGAGATGGTGCGTATTAGAATGAATTGTAGTTCTGAGGATACCTTCATTACGAATATCCAATCAACCAAACGCCGTTTTTTGGCAAGGGGTTATCTCCCTGGCATTATTGAGAAGGCAGAAAGAAGAATTGCTAGAGTGTCCAGAGATACAACTTTGACAGTAAAAGCTCCCAGGAAGACCAGGGCAGCCCCTTTATCCTTCAATACACAGCTCAACAGTCGAAGTGATAAGGGGTATGATGTGTTGAGAAAGCACTGGCATCTTCTCACGGTTATAACACGTTTGAAAGAAACTTTAGCCCCTAGGCCTAGAGTAACATATAAAAAAGGAAACAATCTGAGGAATTGGTTGTGCCCCAGTTACATCACCACACCAAGGACAGAAATCAAGGGTTTTTACACCTGCAAATACTGTAATGTATGCACACTTGGGAAGGATAGGACAAAGACTTTCAGCTTTAATACAGCGAGGATATACAATATCAAACATCTGATTAACTGCAAGACAAAACATGTAATTTACATCTTGGGCTGCCCATGTAACAATATCTACGTGGGCAGTACCATTAGGCCCTTAAAAGTGAGGATTCAAGAGCACGTACGTGCAATATGCAAAGGTGACTTGAAATATCCCCTCACTTTCCATATGCAGGAAAAACTAAAGAGCTAAAGAATGATGATGGATTCAACCCAGATCTGTGACTGGGGGTGAGTGTCTGCAAAGTTTCAGCGCTCCGTCCAGCATCTCCTTGTGTTTGCTTTATAAGAAACACTTTCAGAAGTCCACACACCAACACATAACATATAGTTTTTTTCTTTAAACTAAAATAGGCAATTCTAAAAATAATCTATTTTTTGTGTTTTTACTAACAGTTGTAAAAAAAATTGATGCTTTTTAATTCAATTTCCAAAACAAACTAACTTTGAGAAAAATAAGGGATCTGGAACTTGAAAGATTTTGGGAGGAACAAAAAAAAAGAAATAACACTTGTGGGCTACCACAGCTTTTATAAATACAGCCATGGACTGCTCACCAACTGTAATGATTTTATTGCACACTGTGCGAACTATTTGCAGTCATCTGCATCAGGGAGATGCCTCTAGGTAGCTCTGTAGCAATATTAGTAGGCACTGCGTCTCCAATGGCCAAAGATCGTTCTACAGATGATGTAAAGGCATCATCTGCATCTTGTGCCATCTCTGCTCTCAAAAGCTGCCTAGGATAGATGGCTTTGAGATGCGTAAGCATGCTCAAGGTAGCATGGGAGTATTATTTGTGGTCCCTCTTGAAAGTTCTTTTTCGCCAAGGTTGTATTTTACAACCTTCAACACCACTTTCTCCTCTCTTTATGGGATACTGAAGAAGTCCCACGTATTGACTGTCTCTTTGTTGGTGATTCATACTGTGAATCTTCATCCTCCTGATGTCGTATGTCTTCACCTAAAACCATTCTATAGTTATACAATCAGAATAAAGAAGCACCACAAAAATGCTGCCAGGACTATGGAGAGGTGAGGTGAACTTCCTGACACACCCAAGAATGAAAGGAAGAGTGACAACTTCCTGCAGAAGTGGGTTTTCACCTGTTTTAACCAATCAGAATATTTCTTTACATGAGACATCGGATTTGCAGAGCCATCACAATGCCACTGTGGAGAATGGTGAATCCGGTAAAACGTATCAAGAACAAGTGGAAACTTTAACCATAAAATGGCTCTAAATATGTTTGGTTGTAAGGTTTTGAAGTGACTAACTTGACTCCATAAACAGTTTTAAAGTGTCTTAAATGTGTAACTCAGCCTTAAAAGACAAGATGGCAGAGAAGCAGATCAAGGAAGCGGAGGTTTGATGAAATGGATACCGCATAGCCAGGCATTTGACCTTGAGGTGGATCCGACATAAAAGGAAAAAAATATAAGTAATCTTTTATTACTCTCATAAATATGCTTATTTTTGTCTTCTGTTTGTATATTACAATTTATATTAACAATTATTAAAACAGTAAATGTAACAGATAATTTTTGGTCTCTCAGTGTGTGCCTCACAGTTTTGAGCACCTCCAGAAACTTGGGTGCAGGGCTTGGTTGCAGGACAAACATGGTGATGCACATCTTACTTAATTTTTAAACAACCCTAGAAATTTACTGAAGAAAATAAAGGTTAAAGTGATGTTGTAGTTAGGAATGGTAAAAATATCTCACTAAGCATTTAAAAAAACAATTCTAGAAATTCACTTAAAAAAACAAAGGTTAAAGGGACATTATAGCTAGCTGATATCTCCCAATTAAACATTTTAAACATAAACACCACTGAAATTCACCAGTTAAAGTTTCTCTACCCTAACGATAACTTCCACCTCAGCCATGCAGTGCTTATGGCTTCACATATTACATCAGTCATTTTTACAAGATAATTTGCTAGATTCAATTGAAAATAAACAATTTAAAGCAAAGAGATTAGCCCATCAGCACAGATGGAGAAAAAGAAATGTAGTGCAAGACCACTGACTCATTGTCAGTAAAATTGCTCTCCCTCCCTCGCAGCTCCACCATTAAGTGAGGCCTTCCCCAAGCCCCTGCACTCTCGAGTGTTGGTGTTTGAGGCCCTCCTCCACCCGCAAGTTTCACCTGCGCCTCATCCCTGGTGGTCCAGTGGACCTCTGTCTCCAATCTCTTGCTCTGCTTTTTCTCTCCTTTTTCACTCGTTTTTCCCTCACTTCTATCTTCCCCCTTCACTCACCTTCTAGGTCTCTCCTCCATTTTCTGTCATTTTCTCCCCATTTCAAGCTCCCCCTTCACTTTCCTTCTGTGTCTTTCCTCCGTTTTTCACTCGTTTTTTTTACCCTCATCTCAATCTCCCCCTTTCACTCTCCTGTGTCCTCTGTGTCTTTCCTCCCCTCTTTCTTGCACTTTTGCTGCCTTATTTGCACTTTTCTCTCTATTTTTGGCTTTTTCCTTTTGCCTTTTTCAGCCTGTTTTTCCCCGCCGCTGCTGCCCCAGCGGCCCCTCCCCCCCAGCATGACCAGTGAGACTGGCCCAATCCAGCTCCCCTCCCGGCTCCCGCCTCCCAGCTGTCCAGCCCTCCCCGACCCCTACTTAATGGCGGCCGCACCGCCGGGGTGCAAAAGGCAAGCTCGTCTGTGCCCGTCCGCGACCTGACTGCGACCAGCTCCAGGAACCCTGGATTTCTGCACCGCCAATTCTACGACCCAGCGGCACTCCACGATCTCAACCTAGGCCGCAACAACAACTGCAAGCTAGCATCACCAGCCGACACCCACGGACACTTCAGCTGTCACCGCTGCCGGCACACCTGCAGCACCGCAAAGACCACTGACCCAGCGCAATCCGCCCGCAATGCATCCTCCTCAACGTCCGATCCCTCCACAAACACGCCACTAAAATCTGAGACCTCCTCGACAGCACTACCCCAGACATAGCATTTTTTAGCGAAACCTGGATCAACACCACCTCGGAACCAGACATCGCCATTGCCATTCCCAAGGATACAAAATCTCCAGGAAGGACCGCCCCACCCGCCCGGGAGGAGGAATCGCCATCGTCCACAAATCCACCCTCCGCCTGAGCACACTCCCCGACGAGCCCACAGACCTGATGGAACATCTTCACTTCAAGATACTGGCCAGCCCTACCTCCACCCTCCGAGGGACCCTCATCTACCGACCCCCTGGACCCCGCAGACTTTTCACCAACTCCATCACGGACATCATCTCCCGCATGCCATCGCGTCCATCAACTACACCCTACTGGGAGACCTCAACTTTCCACCTCGACAACCAATTGGACCCCAGCACCCTCCTGGACAACCTCCACAACATTGGACTCCGCCAGATCGTGACCGAACCCATGCACTCAGCACGACAGACCCTCGACCCCCTCTTCACAACAGGAAACTCTATCACCTTCAGCCACACCACCAAACTCCCATGGACTGACCATCGATGCGTCGACTTCACCTTCAGAACACCCACCATCCACAGACACCAGCACCTGCTCCCATGAAGAAACTGGACCAGAATCACCGACGACCAGCTAACCTCATCACTCAGCAACTCCACCCCAACCATCGCGGAAAACGATGGCGCCAACGCCGCAGCCCGAACCATGCACAGATGGATCTCCGACAGCACCAACACCATAGCCCCCCTCAAGAAAAACAACAACAACCACGCCAAGAAAGCTAGAGGGTTCACCACCGAACTTCGAGAGTCCCGACACACTTGCCGCCGCCTCGAAAAGGCCTGGAGGAACACCAAATCCACAGAAGCCCACAACAACTTCAGAGCCGCCACCAACGCCCACCATCAACTCATCAGAAAAACGAGGAAAAAAGCGATTGAAGACAGAATCTCCACTCATGCACACAACAGCAAAGAACTCTTCAACATCATCAAGGAGTTCACCCAACAGACCAGCGAGTCCACCGACATCCCTCCCTCACAAGACCTCTGCGACAAACTCAGCACCTGTTTCCACCACAAAATCAAGAGCATCTACGACAACTTCGATGAAGACAACCAACACACTAAACCCTCACCAACCACCCCCGACACCCTGAAGCCAGCGATCGACAACTGGACAGCCCTCACCACCGAAGACACACTGAAGACGATGAAGTCAATCCACTCCGGGGCCCCCACGGACCCCTGCCCCCACCACCTTTTCAACAGAGCCGCCAACACCATTGCACCCATGCTCTGCCACACCATCAACCGCTCCCTGGCAACCGCTTAGTTCCCTGACGACTGGAAACAAGCTGAGATCAACCCCCTCCTGAAGAAACCCTCAACGGACCCCACCGACCTCAAAAACTACAGCCCCATCTCCCTGCTCCCGTTCCCAGCGAAAGTCATCGAGAAAGCCATCAACAGCCAACTCGCCACATTCATCGAAGAGCACAACATCCTCGACTCCTCCCAATCTGGCTTCAGAAAACACCACAGTACGGAAACTGCCCTCCTCGCCGCAACAGACGACATCCGTACCTTACTGGACAAAGGAGAAACAGCAGCCCTCATCCTCCTTGACCTCTCAGCGGCGTTCGACACAGTCTCTCACCGCACCCTAATACGCAGACTCCACGACGCAGGGATCCAAGACAAGGCCCTCAACTGGATCCGCTCCTTCCTCTCCAGCAGAACGCAACGGGTCAGACTCCCCCTTTTCCTCTCGGACCGTACACCGACCACCTGCGGAGTCCCCCAGGGGTCCTCCCTCAGCCCTACGCTCTTCAACGTCTATATGGCTGCACTCGCCCCCATCGTCAGAACCTACGTACTCAACATTGTGTCATACGCAGACAACACCCAACTCATCCTCTCCCTATCCAACCAACCCAACACCGCCAGACACAACTTTCGAGAAGGCAAGGAAGACATCGCTAAATGGATGAAAAACAGCTGCCTATAACTAAACACCAACAAAATGGAAGTACTCATCATGGGCCCAAACCCAGACGCCTGGAAGGAATACCTGGTGGCCCCCCGCCCTCGGAAGCCCGCCCGCCCCCACGGACCACGCACGCAACCTGGGAATCATCCTGGACTCAGAGCTCAAAATGGACCGCCTGATCAACTCTGTCTCGTCCTCCTGCTTCCACACCCTCCGCCTCCTACGTAAGACCTTCAAATGGCTCCCCCTCGAACACAGAAAGATCATCACTCACGCTCTGGTCACCAGCAGGCTCGACTACAGCAACGCACTCTATGCTGGAATAAACAAAAACCTCACCCGCAAGTACAGAACATCCAAAATGCCACCGCCAGACTGGTCCTCCACCTGCCAAGACACTGCCACATCTCTCAGCACCTGCGCACACTCCACTGGCTCCCCATCGGAGCTAGAGTCACCTTCAAGATGCTAACCCACGCTCACCAGGCCCTCCACGACACTGGACCAGCATACCTGAATAGCCGACTCAAATTCCACGCACCCCAAAGGACCCTACGATCAGCCCAGCTCTCCTACGCTGTGATCCCCCGCACCGGAAAGACCAAATCGGGAGGCCGCTCCTTCTCCTTCCGGGCGGCCAGAGCCTGGAACGACCTTCCACTCCATCTCAGACAGATAACATTGCTCCCCATCTTCGCAAGAAACCTCAAAACCTGGCTCTTCAACAGACCCCCTCCTTGATTGACTGGAAACTGCGACCCCCCTCCACACCCCCCAGCGCCTTGAGACCCTTATGGGTGAGTAGTCGTGCTTAACAAACACCTGATTTGATTTGATTTAGTGCAACATACAGGTTTACATAAGGGTGTAGGTTTGGTATCCGACTTCAGACTCCACAACAAACACAAATCCATACCCACTATATTGTAACCATATAAGGAGAATCCACTAAAAGGCTACTGTTGATCAACATTAGCATAGTTACACAACGTACAAAACACAGTACTCTTTCACCAAATTAAAACTCAAACTCATTAAGTTGGACAGACATAGCAATACATGTAAAACAAGCATTGGCATAGCCAATAGGTCTCGCCTTTGGGACCTTATAAGTGTTTACCCAGAGCTATTGCTTTTGCCATTGTCTTTCAGCAATGTTGTAGAGTAGTGTGGCTGTTATGTAGAATGTTGAAAAGTTACAACAAAAAAGTGATATAAGCATTGTTGTTACCTTAAATATAACCAAGAAGAAATTATGTAGTACAACTGAACAACCCTATTAAAAAAGAATAACATAGAGGAGGAGCCTAGCGCGCATCCAAGATGGTCGCGTGAGCACAGGGCTCCCCGGACCCTCGCTGCTCCTCGGAATTTATCCTGACTTTATCCTGACTTGGTTGATGGAATTTGGAAGACGAATGCTGGCTGAACACTAAACTCCTTTCGGAAATCAAATCGGACCTGGCAATCCGGAGTTATGGTGGTTTGAACTTTTGAGGCCCAACCGATGGCTGTGCCCGATGCGAGGGTGATCTGTGGAGCCGGGGCGTAGTTGAACAACAACGGCAGCGGGGCTGTGCCAGTGGCCGTCACATCACTTTCGGTTTCACTTTTGGTCTTTGAGGGGCTGGACAGTGGACTTGCTTGGTGCGACTGGGCTTTCACTTTGCCTTCGCTTGATGCCTGTGTCTTCGCCTGCTACCAGTGTGCTCATCGACGGTGGTCCCTTCGCTCCGCCACATTGCGGCCTTTGGTGCGGACCGCGTCTGCCTGGCCTGTGCCACCTCGACGCTTCCTCGGTGGTCCCCTTCGGCGATCGAGGTTCTCATGGGAGGCAAGGGAGACCCCGAGAGGCGTAAGACCAAAACATCCCTACGTGGGGGACCGGTCCAGACGAACAACATGGACCGCTACACTCAGGGTAAAGGATCCCCTGGGACGGCCAATGTCCCCCCGGAGGACACCGGTGGTGGCCCGTCCGTTTCTCTGGATCTGTCCCTGCAGGACATCATGGGCGCCATTAAAGGCATCAGGGAGACCATCGCTACGCAGTACGAGGCCTTGG
This sequence comes from Triturus cristatus, assembly GCF_964204655.1. Taxonomy (NCBI): domain Eukaryota; kingdom Metazoa; phylum Chordata; class Amphibia; order Caudata; family Salamandridae; genus Triturus; species Triturus cristatus. Next base: position 387,418,361 of record NC_140594.1, read on the forward strand.
CCCGTAAAATCGACACGGTGGCCATTGATATTACGCTAATCCGGGCGGATCTCTCTAAGACCAACGAGAGGGTTCAATCGCTGGATGTGCGGACGTCCTCCCTTGGTGCGGACGTGTCGACCTGCAGGCCACTCTCGGCGATCTCAAGTCGGCCAACGATCTGATGGCCCGGCGGCTGGAGGACTTCGAGGGACGGGCCCGACGCAATAACATCCGCGTCATAGGCGTTCCGGAGACCTCCGATAACCGCCCGGTTGATCTCCTGGTCGAGGAGCTCATCCTCGAACATCTTGCTCCCGCTGGCCTGAGTAAGTTTTTCGCTGTGGAGCGGGCCCATCGAGTCCCAGGTGGCCGGCCGCGACCGGGGGCCCCCCCGAGGCCTATCGTTGCGAGACTTTTCCATTACAGAGACCGAGACGCGATTCTGCAGGCCTCACGGGTCCATGGCCCGGTCCGACATGAGAACTCGTCCATTAACTTTTTCCCGGACTTCACCCAACTTGTCCAGAAACAGCGGATGGGCTTCCAGGGGGTGAAGCGGCGTCTCCGGGACCTCGGTCTCAAGTACTCTATGCTTTTTCCTGCAAGGCTCCGAGTGGAACATGAAGATCGGACTACCTTTTTTGACTCTCCTGCGACTGTGAGTGACTGGCTGGATTCGCTGCCGGACCGGGGCGGCCGGACTGGGCCCTCTGCCGGTACCGAGGGTGGCGGGTCTCCTTCGGAGTGACTTATGGTCCCTGACTCTTCCATGTTGTACTGTTCGGCTGGGTTCTACTTCTTTTGTGCATTTTGTTTCATTATGTTCTGTGTGGGGGGCGGGCGGGGACGGGTCCCTTTCCTCCTCCGGGGTCTTTTCGTAGAATGGGGTTTGTAGGGCGACAGGCACACTGCAAGTTGGGGTGGTTTTTTGGACCGCAGGGGTACAGGGTGGGGGGTGTTGGAGTTGGGGGGGGGGTTGGTGGGTGGGTGGGGTTGTTTGGATTTGTGTTTTTTGTTTTCAAGGCGAAGTATTGGCTATGGTTCATCCTTGGGTGTTGCGCTCTTTGCTAGGGGGCCCTTGATCTACTGGAGGGGATGGGGGGGGAAGGGTTGAGATTGATGTCTTGGAACGTCAATGGATTGGGGGACCGTATCAAACGGGGTGTTGTGCTGCAATATCTGCGTCTTCTGACTCCTGATGTGGTGTTCTTACAGGAGACGCATCTGGTTGGCAATGTTTGTCAGGCCATGAACAGGGGGGATATCGACTCGTGGCCCACTCTGGTTTCACCACTGGTTCGAGAGGGGTAGGCATTCTCTTGCGAGCTTCACTTCCGTTGGAGATCACCAGGGTGGTCCTAGACGATAGAGGGCGCTATGTGGCTCTGACTGTGAGGTGGGAGGGGCAGTCCCTTTCCTTGATCTCGGTCTATGTTCCCCCGGGCCTCCAGAACTCCACCTTCTCCGACTTGGGTCGTATGTTGCTTGGGCTTCCTGACAGTCTTTTGCTTATGGGTGGGGACTTTAATTCGGTTGTCTCGGGTGACCTAGATCGTCATCCGCCCAGGGCCCTCCCTGCTGCCCAGGCATGGCTTGGCGGACTCCTGGAGACCTTCGGTCTGGTGGACTGTTGGAGGTTAATGCATCCGACACAGTGTCAGTACACCTTTCACTCTGGGGCCCATGGGAGTCTCTCCAGATTGGATTATTTCCTTATGCCCGCGGCCCAGACCACTCGGATTCGAGAGGTCAAACACCTGGCCCGGGGTATCTCTGACCACTCCCCACTGTGGTTGCTTTTTGACACTGGGTCGCGGTCCGCTGGGCGGATCGCTCCTATTAACCCTTGGTACCTGCGAGACCCCAAGATCCGAGATAGCCTGATTAAGTCGATTGATCAATATTTTCTTGAGAATGAGGGGTCGGTGTTGTCCTCGGTGTCCCTGTGGGAAGCTTTTAAAGCAGTGCTCCGCGGGCATGCCCTGTCCCAGATAGTGGAGGCTAAGAGGGTTAGGAGAGAGGCGGTGGTGACGCTGGAGACTGAAATATCGGGGCTGGAGGCAGCCTTGGAGGCGGGTGTCACTCCGGATGGGCTGCACGCCCTCAGCCTGAAGCAGTTTGAATATAAGTCTCTCGTCACTGATGCTGCCAAGACTATGTATAGGGAGCAGCAGGGTAGGTTGTATGACGCCGGAGACAAGGCGGGTAAGCTGATTGCCTGGTTGGACAAGAAGGAGAGAGTGAATCGTGTGGTCCCGGAGCTTCGGGTTTCGGATGGAGTGTGTGTGACTGAGCCTGGTGAGATTGTGGAGTGTTTTGCTGACCACCTCCGGGCAGTATACTCCCCGGTGTCTGATAGAGATGAGGACGACTCTCGTCTTCTGCTTTGGGATATTGCCCTGCCCGGCTTATCCGTCGAAGACCGCGAGCTGATGGATGCCCCTTTGTCTGTCGAAGAGATTGCTACTGCGATTCGCTCCCTCCGCTCGGGCAAGGCTATGGGCCCCAACGGCCTGCCTATTGAACTATATAAGTTACGCCCGGATAAAATCGCGCCTTTCCTCCGTCATATGTTTCAGGAATCGCTCGAGAGGGGTTCCCTTCCCGACGACCAGCGTCTGGCTACTATAGTGGTGATTCCCAAGGAGGGTAAGCCACGTGACCGCTGTGCCTCATATAGGCCTATTTCCCTGCTAAATGCCGAACCCAAAATCCTTGCTAAGGTCCTCGCCAATCGCCTGCTGAGCGTTATATGTGACTTGATACATCCGGATCAATGCGGCTTCATCCCACATCGTAATACCGCTCTCAACTTACGGCGTCTGCACGGCGTCCTCGCTAGGGCTGAGTACTTCGCGGAACCGGCCATATTGGTTTCCTTAGACGCCACGATGGCCTTTGATACCATTGAATGGCCATTCCTTTGGGCCGTCTTGGCGAAGTTTAGTTTTGGGGAAGGGTTCCTTAGCTGGGTGAAGCTCCTTTACGCTGGACCAATGGCTCAGGTTGTTGTCAATGGGCGGGTTTCTCGGCCTTTCGCTCTCGGGAGGGGAACTAGGCAGGGGTGCCCGTTGTCCCCGCTGCTCTTTGCTCTCGCCCTGGAACCGCTCGCTGCCTGGCTCCGTTGGGAGCCCTCGCTTAGGGGGCTCCGGTGGGCCCCGGGCTTCGAGGATCGGGTCTCATTGTACGCGGATGATATTCTCCTGTATCTCACCTCACCGCGGAAGTCGCTCAATGTTCTCTTTGATGTCCTTACTTCCTTCGGGAAAAACTCGGGTCTGATAATTAATTGGTCCAAATCTTGTGTATATCCTATCTCTGGTGGTCTTCCTCTCTTGCCGCCTCGGCTTCCGCTCCAAATCTCTCAGTCCGGCTTTAAATACCTGGGGGTGTACGTTTCGTTGGATCCGGCGGTCCGCTATGAGCAGAATCTCCTGTCTCCACTCCGGCGTTTGAGGGCAGATACGGCTCGGTGGTGTAAGCTGCCCTTGTCTCCACTTGGTCGCGCGGCGCTGTTTAAAATGATGTCCCTTCCCAGATTCCTTTATGCACTCCAGAACTCCTTCGATGTCATTCCTGCGGCCTACTTTAGGGAGGTGGAGAGTTTGCAGAGGAGACTGGTTTGGGATGGGCGATCGCGTATCGCTTTGGCCAAGTTGACTCTTCCCTGGTATGACGGGGGCATCGCGCTTCCTGATATTAGACGGTACTATTGGGCCTCCCAGCTGTCTGCCATTAATCATGCTACGTACGCTCCCGGTTTGAACCCGGCATATGAGATGGATAAATTCCTGCTTCCCGGCGGTAACTATAACAGAGCGCTTTACTCTCGATCCGCTGGTAGGACCCTCACGGGCCCTACCAGGATTGCGGTACGTGTGTGGAAGGCGGCTAACGTAGCAATGGGCTGGAGTGAGCGTTTAACGTGCGCCACTCCTTTATTCGCCTCAGACCGCTTGGGAAGCCTCTGGACAACGAAAGGCTTCGAGCGCTGGGATACGATCGGCATCAGCAGAGTGGGGGACCTGTGAGTTAAAGGTGCGGTTAAATCCTTTGCGGCGCTCCAGCGCGAGCACGAGCTTAGTGAAAGAGAGTTCTTCCGTTATGCACAGGTTCGGCACGCCCTGCTCTCGGTCTTTGGGGAGGGGACCACGGTCCCTTCTTCTTCGCCTCTCGAGGACCGCATACTCGATGGTCACGTCCCCGACAGTACTATCTCCTTGATCTACAAAAAACTGATAAACAATCGGGCTGACCTCTTGGTGCGTCTTCGGGAGGCATGGACGGGAGATGGGGTGGAACTGGACGACGAGGACTGGCAGACTGCACTGTCTTCCCCTAAGGAGGTGGCCATCCCGGCCAGTCTCCGCCTGGTCCAGCTTAAGATTCTCCATCGTGTATATGTGACGGGCCCCCGCTTGGTCTCGATGGGGTTTTCTGACGACGGACTCTGTAAGCGTGGCTGCGGGCTCAGTGCCACTTTTCTCCATATCCTATGGGAATGCCGCGAGGTGGCGGAATATTGGCGCCAGGTGCATGATATTATGAGACGAGTCACCGGGGTCGCTCTGCTGCCGGAGGTGCGTCGTTGTGTGCTGAATGTATGGGAGCCCAATGACTACAATGCGGCTCAGGCTCGGTGGGCGGCCTTGGGGAACATGATTGCAAAGAGAGATATAGCGCAGCTTTGGGGTTCCCAACGGCCTCCCACCGTGTCCGTATGGAAGGAGAACATGGACTGGTGCATGTTCAGGGAGAAAACTGTGTATGTGGCTCGTGGTAAACCGGGGGCTTGGGGTAGAATTTGGGGGCAGTGGAACGTGTATCGTGGGTCTATCTGTGCTCCCCCTTTGGTGGATACGTCTGGGGTTGTCTCGTCCCCCTGATCCTTGAGGGTTCCTTGTGTATCTCGTACTTTGGAGTACAGATTTGGTCCTCCCGTGGCCCCCCCCTCCCTCTCAGGCCTTCTTTTATTGACCGCCCTCGGGTGGTTGGGTGTGGACTCCCCCGGCTGTGGTTCGCCGCCCATTTCAAGTCGTTTCGCCTTGCTTTTTGTATTTTTTATTTTTGTTGTTATTTCTATTAAAAGTGTGTATTCTGATTTCCCTTATGTGCATTCTGATCTACTGTGATATAGCGGAGCCCCTGTGGGCCAGTCATTGTTTTTTGATTTGCTGGAACACTTCACCTACTAGCGGCCGGCCCTGGTGGTTGTAGGCCCGTGTTTGTAACCCTTTCTATGCACAATAAAAAAATTTCAAAAAGAATAACATAAAACATGTCTTCTAGTTTTTTTGCCTTTACAATGCTGGGAACTTCTTCCTGCCTGATCTACTGCTTGTTTATTATAGTTTTTTTGTTATGAGGGAACATAAACAACGGGAGGGTGATGGTTGGGAAATAGCACCTGAATTACAATACAAGCAGAGGAGGGTCCCTAGGGGAGAATCAACAGATGCCAGATTCAGAGGAAAGACTAAACTGGTGCTGGGTGGTGCTGAGGTGGTGGTGTGCTGGTGCGAAAGTGATGCACAGGAAATGCTGAGTGATACTGAGGAGTTGCTGAGTGATGCTGAGGTGGTGCTGAGTGATGCTGTGGTGCTGAGTCATGTTGAGAAGGTTGTGCTGCACTGATGCTCAGGTGCTACTAAACTGGTGCTCAAGTGCTCCTTGGGAAGAATGAAAGACAAAGAGAAGGAATAAAGAGACAGGTTTGACCACTAGCAAGCAATGATTTTTAAAGGACACTGAAGCAAACAAATCAAAAGAAGGTGGATGGCTGTAAGCCCCCAAAGAAGTATACTAAAGTAAACAAGATGTCTTGAATGCTCGACCTAAAATGAAAGAGTACCTAAAATGGTGGTTACTAACCCCGGGCGGAGCTGGCGTAGTGCCACTACGCGGAGTTCCACAGAGTTTGGGAAAAAACTCTGTGGAACTCCGCTCCCCACCTCCACAACCCCTAATAAAAAATATTAAAACACAAATTAAGAAAGAAAAAAGGCACTTACCTGTACTGTGGCGTCTCTGGGCTGCCCTCTTCCTCCTCGCTGTGGTCTCTCTCCCGCAAACCCCGACATCCGACGTACTTCTTGGGAGAACTGCGCATGCATGTCCAAGTAAGGACCGGAATGGAACGGGGTAGCGGTCTTATCAAGACAAGCGACTGGGGCATACTACAGCCCAGGGTCCACATATGATACACTAACATAGGACTAATAAAAGGACGTATTACAGCCCTCCAGTGGCACATTGCGTGTACTTCCACTTTTGCAAACATGCAGTTTTCAGGCATACAACGTACTTAGATGACAACCTGTGCACAGAGAGGGATGGAGGATTTTTATCTTGGGGAATCGACTCGTGAATCCCACCAATTCATGCCTATACTTTACGCCATCTTTGTCAAGTATGTATACTTGAGAAGTCTAGACCATATGACCTGCTTACACGTTCTCTCCCAGTGGCAGTTCCACAACGTTTGAAGGCCAATAACAGATTTTCAACAGCACATATAAGGACATTCTTGTTTTTGGCTACTCCTTATGACACAAAGACGACACAACTCTGGTTGACTCTTTTCGAGTTATTGAGGATCGTTTCCCTTACGTATTAAAGCCTTGAAGAAGTTACGAATGTAACGAAACACGTGTCAGCTGTCATGTTTCTATTTCACCATGCTGTTTTGATCTACAAGCAACAAGAATTGGACCATAAAAAACATAACTGTATAACATGCAATGTTTCTCAAATATATTTTTCTTGTATGAATAATGTACTTTGAATATACCTCAACCTTTTGTATACACAAGTGAGACCCTAAAATGCAGATCTGACAACATTGTTTGTACAGTATGTATTGACGAGATGTCATACTGATTATTAAATTCGAGAGAATCCCAGTACAAATCCAAATATTGTTGTATCCTGTGATTTGAGCGACCGATAAAAGAAAAAGATTTTGTGCTTCAAATCTAAGTAGCAATGTTGGAGTAATATTGTGAGTGCTGGGATACAATTGTTTGTTTTAGGTTTAGCACGCCGATCTTTTCAGAGAACCATGCATCAACACCCAAGGTAGTGGGGTTTTCCTGTTACCCTGATCGGCACCAAGACTTATTCTTTTCAATACCTTGTATTTGCTAACATGCTGCCCACCTCTACTCTGCTTTGTTGTTCTGATGTGCGACCATCTGTGCCACCACTACCCCGTTTACATTATAAAGTATGCTAATGCATAGTGGGAATTTTAGCCACTTGTTTCAATGAGCAAATTGAACTAAACATCTGAAAACAATTATTTGCAAAAAGGACACCGGCCTTTGAAATAATATTTCTATGATAACTAAGAATCATTTGGTAACCTTACTGGTGTACAGTCTAGTACCCAATCATGCTTTTGGTATTCTGTCCATTTGTCTCTGACAGCAAACAGCGCCTCCTATTTTTTGTCCCATGAGGGTAGGAAAACAAATTTTCCTGCTTCATCTATAAATGTCCGAGATGCTTAGAGAATTTGTAGGTAAAGTGTAAACAGACTGTTTCATCTGAATAGCGTGGTCTTGCAAGAACAACAGTGCCGGCTCTGCATGTTCTCTCATTTCGGAAAGTGATATAATTGAGTACAGAGGGTGTCCGCGGCTGCTGATTGGCCAATGGGCCTCCTATCAAATGGAATGCCTTCACTACATCTAATAAACAAATGAGCGGCCGCACCCCGCCGCGTCCACGGCTAAAGTTTCAAGTTTACATTGTGTATCCTGTTCAGCTGTAAATCAAACGGAGAGTTAAAGACTATGGGGCATATCAGCAACACCTGGCAATAATTTTCGCTCAGCGCTCTTAGCGTGAGGATAATTATCGCCGGGTAACGTGGATTTTTATCGCTGAGATAGTGTGCTATGAGCAACGCTTATCTCCTCAGCGATAAAAATCCTCACGCTAACTGCCTAACGTGAGATTATCGCTGGAAACCCAGCGATAATCTTACGCAATGTGGTGTTAGCTTGCTGATAGGGACTCACATACTTAGCCATGATATCCACCTTCCATAGGATATCATGGCTAAGTCAGTCCTGAAGCAGGCGTAAGGAAAGTAGCGATAACAGGGGCTATCGCTACTTTTCCTGATGCTATGCTTCATAGCGTGGGGCTTGCTGACAGGATAAATGTCGCTTAGCGACATTTCTTCTGTCATGTTAGGTCAGGAATGCCCACTTTGCATCTCATTAGAGATGCAAAGCTGGGCGTTAGGAATCCTGACGCTAACGCAAGGTTTCACGCGTTAGCGTGGCCTTGCTAATTAGGCGACGATAATTTTTTATCGCCTGTTCGTGAATATGCCCCTATGTTTGCAGCATATCCTTCAGGTATGTCACGGACGTGTCCTTGTTATTTATTCAGTAGTCTTCAAAAGTTTTAAGGATATTTGTCTGAGAGTTCGCTTTATAGAGCTTGAACATTTTTGTTGCAGCTTTATATAGCGCACACTCGATCCGAAGGTATAAGAACGCTTTACATGAGCACCACTTGCATTACAGACGGGCACATTAATTTTTAGGTTGGGAGTTTACGTGATTTTCCCGGAATAACAGGAAGTCTGAGCCTCCTGCCATAGTCGAACCTGGTTCCCCAGCTTCAAAGTCAGCTGCCCTAGCTGTTCAACCATACACAGTTAATGTGTGTAGCCATGGGCACTAGGGAAACAGATGTTACGCTTTGTAAAAGTGAGTGATGTTGTGCGGGGGCACTGATTCAATGCAGCAAGTGAGGTTTCCCCGGATGTTCCCTAATCAAACCTTGTTTGGTGGTCAGGCCAGGGTCCTCAGGGCGTAGGGATAGGTCAGCCCTCTTCTCTCACTTCTTTCAGTAGATGTACCACGGCATAAATTAGCAGAAACTCCTCTCACAAGGTGACCTCCACAACCAGGGCAGACATCTTTCATGTTCATACTCAACTCAAGAGCTCAGTTGGTGTCAGGAGCCGTCCATACTCTAGAAGCCGTGAAGAACAAGTTACTAACCTTCGGTAACGATGTATCTGTAAGAAACATTAGTTAGTTAGATTCCTCACCTTAGAATATCCCCAGGCGTCAGACTGGATCCGGAAGATTTTTCGTCAGCAATACCCCTTGCGCGTCGCTAGGCGTCGTCTGCGGCTCCGCGTCCGTCGTCGGCGTCGTGCGCCGGGATGACGTCGTCGGAGTACTTAGACGCCGCCCTCGCGCGCTGACGTCAGTTCTTGTACATAGCCTTCCGCGCCAGGAACGCAGAGCCATGCAAAGACCGACACTGGTGCCAAAAATAAAATCTAGGGGCCTGAAAGGACAACCTTAACCCTAGATGTCAGTTCGCAGAACGGGGAGGATGGGTGGGTCGGTGAGGAATCTAACTAACTAATGTTTCTTACAGATACATCGTTACCGAAGGTTAGTAACTTGTTCATCTGAAAGAAACACGTTAGTTAGATTCCTCACCTTAGAATAGATACCCATGCAATACCATCCCCGGTGGTGGGTCTGCGAACCAAGATCACACCAGAAAGTCCTGGAGGACAGAACGGCCAAAGAAGCCATCCCTCCGGACTTGGCTGTCAAGGCAATAATGCCTGGCAAACGTGTGTAGCGAAGCCCACGTCGCCGCCTGACAGATGTCCTGCAAAGGGACTCCCCGTCCCAAGGCAGTAGTAGCCGCCGCGGCCCGAGTAGAATGGGCGCGCAGCCCAACAGGAGGGTCCTTTTTAGCCAAGGAATAGCAGATTTTGATACACAAAACGACCCACCGAGAGATGGTTCGTTTGTGCACAGCTTTCCCCTTCTTAGCGCCCACGTACCCAACAAAAAGCTGGTCGTCCACCCGGAACTGTTTTGTGCGGTCCAGATAAAAGGAGAGCGCACGTTTTGGGTCCAGACGGTGGAGCCTCTCTTCCTCTTTGGAAGGATGCGGAGGCGGAAAGAAGGTGGGCAAGGTGACAGACTGCCCAAGGTGAAATGGAGTCACCACTTTAGGAAGAAAGGAGGGACGAGGCCGAAGGACAACCTTGTCCGGATGAACAGATAGAAAAGGAGGCTTTGAAGATAAAGCCTGGAGCTCACTCACCCGTCTAGCCGAGGTGATGGCTACCAGAAAAGCAGTCTTTAGAGTTAGAAGACGAAGAGGGCAATTGTGAAGAGGCTCGAAGGGAGCGCACATCAGGAATGTCAAAACCAGATTCAAGTCCCACTGAGGCATTACAAAAGGGACAGGAGGGAACGTGTGTGTAATGCCTTTGAGAAAGCGTGTAACCACAGGGGACTTGAAAAGAGAAGGCTGATCAGGAAGCCGCAAGAAGGCGGAGATGGCAGCAAGATAACCTTTCAGGGTGCCCAGGGCAGAGCCCTGCCGGGCCAGAGAAAGAAGGAAGAGGAGAACCTCAGAAAGAGGGGCGGAAAGGGGATCCACAGCCTTTGCTGTGCACCATGCCACAAATTTGTTCCACCGGCAGGCGTATACCGACTTTGTGGAGGGACGCCTGGCTGCCAGAATGATATCACAGACTTCAGGAGGCAAGTCAAATGGCATCAACTGCCGCCGCTCAATCTCCACGCATGGAGGTGGAGGCTGGACAGGTTCGGGTGGAGGACCGTCCCCTGCTGCTGCGACAGAAGATCCTCCCGAAGGGGCAGACGTATCGGGGGATCGGTCAACAGACTGAGTAGCTCGGGATACCAGTATCTTCGTGCCCAATCCGGAGCCACCAAGATGACTTGGGCCCGGTCGCGCCTGATCTTCTTCAGCACTCTGGGCAGAAGTGGTATAGGCGGAAAGGCGTACAACAGACCGCAACTCCACTCGTGACGAAACGCGTCGCCGAGCGAGTGCCGCCTTGGAAATTCCAACGCGCAGAACTGCTGACATTGCGCGTTCTCTTCGGTGGCGAATAGATCTAACCAAGGCTCTCCCCACTGCTGAAAGAGGCCTTGCACCACTTCGGAGTTCAGACGCCATTCGTGATCCATCATGCACCGGCGGCTGAGTTCGTCTGCTCTGGCGTTCAGAGAGCCCGCCAGATGTTGAACCACCAGGGTGACGCCCTGGTGTTCCAGCCATGTCCAGAGGCGCAGAGCCTCCTGACAAAGGGTCCACGACCCCACCCCGCCCTGTTTGTTGCAGTACCACATGGCGGTGGTGTTGTCCGTGAACACCTGCACGACACTTCCCCTGACAGAGGGAAGGAAGGCTTTCAGTGCAAGCCGGATCGCTCTCAACTCCAACAGGTTGATGTGGAGACGAGACTCCGCCGGAGACCAGAGGCCTCTGATCTCCGCCTCTCCCATATGGCCACCCCATCCCAGGAGGGACGCATCCGTCACTACGACATGCTCCGGTTGGGGAAGGGAGAGGCTCTTGCCCTTGACCCACTCGCGGTCCGTGAGCCACCACTGCAACTGCTGTGCAGTACCCTCCGAGATCAAGACATGGTCGGACAGGTTGCCGTGATGCTGGGCCCACTGAAACTTCAGGTCCCACTGCAGAGCCCGCATGCGCCGCCTGGCGTGATGCACTAGTAGGATGCAGGAGGCCATCAGCCCCAGAAGCCGCAACACTAGCCTGACCGAAACCCGGGATAGAGGCCGAAAGATGGGAATCAGGGCCTGTATATCCCGGACCCGCTGTTCCGGTGGATGGACCCGGAACTGCGCCGAATCGAGAACCGCTCCGATGAAGAGGAGCTTCTGAGAGGGACTCAAGTGTGACTTCGGCACGTTGATGGAAAACCCCAGCAAATGCAGGAGATCCGCCGTAGTCTGGAGGTGGGAGACGACTGCCTGGGGCGAGCCCGCCTTCAACAACCAGTCGTCGAGATAGGGGAAGACTGGGACCCCTGATCTGCGCAGATGAGCTGCGACCACCGCCATCACTTTCGTGAACACCCGAGGGGCACTGGTGAGGCCGAAGGGGAGCACGGTAAACTGAAAGTGCTCTTGGCCCACCGTGAACCGCAGGTAACGCCGGTGGGCCGGCAGGACGGGGATATGGAAATATGCGTCCTGCAAGTCCAACGCTACCATCCAGTCTCCAGGGTCTAGGGCAGCTAAAACCTGAGCCAACGTTAGCATCTTGAACCTTTCCTTTCGGAGGAAGGCATTGACGTTCCGGAGGTCCAAGATAGGGCGCAGGCCCCCCTTGCCCTTCTTGGGAACCAGAAAGTAGTGGGAATAACAACCACGACCTACTTCTGGACTCGGAACGCGCTCGACGGCCCCCTTGGCCAAGAGAGCCGAAACTTCCTCGCGGAGAAGATCCAAATGATCCCCCGAGATACGGTGGTGCTGCGGTGGCATGGCTGGAGGGGTCGTCTCGAAGGGGAGGGAGTAGCCCCTTCGGACGATTTGCAGCACCCACCTGTCCGATGTTATGGACCGCCAGTGGAGCAGGTGATGGCGAACTCTGCCGCCCACTGGCGTGGTATGGGCCTGAAAGCTCGGACTAGGAAGGCTTTGAGGCGGATGCTGCCGGGGTGGATGTGGGCTGACCACGTCGGCCTCCATTTCCGCCACGGCGGAAGCCACGTCCGCGACCGCGCGCAGGTTGGTTCTGCGGCTGGTGGCTTTGCGGACGTGAGGAGGCGCCCCTTCCTTGGCCACGAAAGGGGCGAAAAGCGGAGGTGTGCGCCCGCGGAGCCGAGAGGCCCAAGGACTTGGCCGTAGCCCGGGAGTCCTTAAAGCGGTTCAGCGCACTGTCCGCCTTCTCACCAAACAGGCGAGTGCCATCAAAGGGCATGTCCATGAGGGTGTTCTGGACATCCCCGGAAAATGACGTGGACCGCATCCAGGCGTGGCGGCGGAGCGCCACCGTGGTGGAAATCGCCCGACCTAGCGAGTCCGTGGTGTCAAGCCCACATCTTATGGCGTGCCGTGCTGCATCCCTCCCATCGGCCAAAGCCTGGGTAAGACGCGTCCGGACCTCCTCCGGACACAGGGGCAGCACGTCCTCCACCGTATCCCACAGGGAATGGGAATAACGGTCCAAGAGACAGGCGGTATTTAAGGACCGCAGGCCCAAACTAAGGGACGAGAACAGTTTCTTGCCAAACTGCTCGAGTCTCTTGGAATCCCGGTCCGGCGGAGCGGTCGGGAAGGAGGATTGGGAAGTAGAGGCCTGGATAACCAGACTCTCGGGGGTGGGGTGTTGGGACAGGAAACTGGGGTCGCCCGGAGCAGGGCGGTGGCGCCTGGCAACGTTCCTATCCACAGGAGGAACTGTGGAGGGCTTGGACCAGGTGCCCTGCAGAACGTCAGTGAGGGCCTCGTTGAACGGCAGCAGAGGCTCAGTGGAGCTTGCTGAGGTTTGAAGCACCTCAGTGAGGATGTTGGTCCTCACAGCCACGGCAGGCAACTCGAGCCCAAGGGCCTCAGCCGCCTTGCGCAGCACCACAGAAAATGCTGCACCCTCCTCCGAAGCCACGGTCGGAGGAGAAGTGAATCCAGCGTCTGGCGAGGTGTCCAGCCCGCTGGCCTCCCCCAGTTCATCTGCCCAGTCCTGAGAAAGCTGTGACTGAACAGCCAGAGGGTCCTCGAACCCCTCCCAGTCGCCCCCTTCTTCCGATTCCTGATAAACAGGAGGAATTATCGGAACCGGACTGTAGAGATGGTAGGACTCAAGCGGCGTCGGATGCGGCGTCGGCGGACGCCGTGCCGGCGTCGGGTCCGGATGAGGGCTAAACCGGGGCGTCGGCGTCACAGGCGTCGGCGTCGGTGGCGCCGGTGACGGCGTCGGTGGTTCAGGCGTCGGCGCCGGTGGAGGAGTGACAAGGTCAACCGGCGTCGACTGGGGCCCAGGCAAGGGCCCCGCGGGGACCTGCGGCGTCGAGACCGGAGTCGTCGACGGCGCCGGGGCCGGAGCCGCCGGCACGCGAGGTCGCCCAGTCGAGTCCGCGGGGCCCGAAGGCGCGCCAGCGGGCGTCGACGGCGGGGCCAGGCTCCTCATGGCCGAGAGGAAGGCACTGATCTCCGCCGGCGCCGCGTCAGCCCCAGGGACCGGAAGGTATGGGGGCGGACGCGGCACCTGCGGCTCCGCCGGAGCCGCGGGGGTGGAACCACTTGGACCCTCGGCCGAGTCGCGCGACCGGCGAGGGGAGTCCGAAGAGCGATGTCGCCGCTTGGACTTCTTAGAGTGTTTGGACTTACCCGACGACTTGGAGCCCGACGATCGATGGTGGCGTCGGCTAGGGCTCCGCGAGCGATCCTTGGACCTCCTCCTGGACCGGGATCGCGCACGACGCGGAGCCGAGTGGCGAAGCTCGAGAAGCTTGCGGGACCGCTCCCGCCTAGCCTTCGAAGTCAGGGCCTGACAGTCGTTGCACGACTCCGCGTCGTGGTCGAGGCCTAAGCAGTAGAGGCACCGGCGGTGGTGATCGGTCACCGACATCAGTCGATGACAATCTTCGCAAGCCTTGAACCCAGGCATCCTACCGGCACCAGATGTCGACAGACAAGGATCAAAAATGATCAAAAAGATTTAGTCAAAAAAGACTAAAAGGGGTAGCTCTCCCGGATCTGCGCTTACTGGCGCGGAAAAAAGAAGAACTGACGTCAGCGCGCGAGGGCGGCGTCTAAGTACTCCGACGACGTTATCCCGGCGCACGACGCCGACGACGGACGCGGAGCCGCAGACGACGCCTAGCGACGCGCAAGGGGTATTGCTGACGAAAAATCTTCCGGATCCAGTCTGACGCCTGGGGATATTCTAAGGTGAGGAATCTAACTAACGTGTTTCTTTCAGATCATCTCTAACAAGTCTCAAGCATCAGGGATTAGAGTAACACATTCTGGGATTTCCCCCCGCATTACCGTGAGGCCACAGAATGCTCACGTAAATCAGCTGATCCAATGCTGACAGTGCATGTTTCTAATTCTGTCTCAGTAACGGTGAAGGTCATTGTTTAAGCATTATGCCGCCGGCACCTGCCTCCTGTCACGTAACTTGCAGTCAATCAAGGGGAGTGTTATGCAGCCCAGCCTCCAAGAGAGCGCGTGAGTCCTCAGGTACCATGTATTTGCTCAACTCTAGCTGGCACCGGGATTGCTGTGCTCTCATACATACAATCAGGCAACAACAACTGAGAGTTTTGTGTCCAGTGCTGTGTATGTGGTGTATTTCTAGCTGCTCCTAGAGACCGACTTTTAACAGTAAGCGGTACAGTCTCACTTTGATACTTGGCAGGTGCCTTGCTTTACGAGGTACCAGCAGTTCAGTCATAATGGAGGGAAGGCTCATACCTTAAGCCAGTGAAGGGTCATGTACAGTGTCGTGCACCATCCCGCTGTGTGTGCAGGTGTGAAAAGGGCACACATCTGGCCACAGGCCTCTTAACAGCTCCGTCCTCGACGCTCAAATTCTAGGACTCGGACTACTTCAATGTGACATTAGTCTTCTGTCAGGCAAAGGGGGATTCAGGTGAGTGACCTTGCAAGGAGCTGGAAGAGGCAGAGATGAAAGGGCAGGTTGAGACCCGGTGAGATAGGTGAGGGGCCTACAGGGAGGCAAAAGGACAAATGAGAGGTCTGTCAGAGAATGGGAAGGGCAGAAGGGAGGCTTACTGGCATCCTGGGCTGATGTAACCATGCCAGACAGTGATCCTAAGGAGTAGACGAGAAACCAAGAATCAACAGGTCAGCGAGGGCCTCCTCAGCTAAGCCAACTAGTGGTCTAGTGACCGACCCTATTTAAGAAGGGGTATGCAAGCACGCAGCGCTACCATTAGAGACGCCTAGCAAAACAAACGGAGTGTGTAGAACGCAGGACACCCTGCTTGAGATCCTCACTCAGCTGTTCATTCCGTTGCACCGCACCCTCGCAGACGGAGGGTAGGTTTTTAGCGCGACGCCTGGCTGTAATTTTCCTGGCATATTGGCACAGGTTTTAACTGGTGAAAACTGTTATTTTAAAAAATAAATTGTTACATTGATACATTGCCCACTCACCTGCACTTTAAAAGATTGCTCACCTGACCGCTTTGGTGAGACGGTCACGAAACGCTCGAGAAGCGCGCCACCCACTGAGCGCCATCTTTGTTAGCGGTCTAGTGGCCGGCCCTATTTAAGAAGGGGTATGCAAGCGCGCAGCGCGTTCGCCGGTGGCGCGCCGGAGGCAAGCCAGAGGCAAGCCCGTCTGCGCCCGTCCGCGCGCTCCACGCTAGTTCAACCAGTACAGATAGGATTTGCTACTCAAGGGACAGTCTACTGAATATCGGTAAAGGTGGAAGGGGGGGGGGACCTTTATGGACCTTTACATGTGGCTTGATTAACAGCCGGTCCCTGATTAAGCATCATCAGGAGATCTTTAACTTGTTAGAAGACCAGGACCTAGATTTCCTATTTAACACAGAGACCTGGATTACCCCGGACTCCTCTGTGGAGATTGGGTTTGCCTGTCCATCAGGCTACAAAATTCTTCATAAACCCCGTTTAACGGGGAGAGGAGGAGGGGTAGGGATAATATTTAAAGATAAATGGGACTGTGCCCCGCTATAGGTAAGTGAGATAGCTGGGTATGAATTCCTGGGCTTTACCTTACAAAAAGCCAAAGGGAGAGTGCTGACCGGCATGGTCTGCTACAGACCCCCGGGCCCAGACCATCAACAACAGGCCTTACTCGACACCATTGCCGCCCTAGCACTGACACACTCTAGACTACTATTACTTGGTGATTTCAATCTCTGGGAGACGGGGAGCCTAGGGAATCATCTACAAGCTCTAACTCAAACCTGTGAAAATTGTGGCCTATTACAACATATCCAAGAGCCAACTCACCAGGGAGGACATACGCTTGATCTGGTTTTTGCCAAGCAGTCTGAGCTTGAGGTGCTCAATATATCCCCGCTAAGCTGGACAGACCACTTTTTGATACGCTTTAGGATCACTCTACCCGGAGCTTTATCGATTGGAAAAAAACAAATCTCCTTTCGGTGGGTTAGAGACTGGGCAAAAATTTTAAAAGAGAGCCTAGTCCCTCTTTTTACTGAGCCACTTCGACATGACCCTAACGTCTCAGTAAAGGAGAATTACAACAGTTACAGCAATTTTATCAACAACACGCTTGATGGCTGTATCCCTAGGAAAAAACTTAAAATTTAAGGCTACACTATCTGCCCCGTGGTTTAGTGAGAAACTGAGAAAGCTCCGCTCCGTCCGACGACAGGCAGAACAAAGATGGCGTAGGTCTTATTCTGAAATAGACAAAACTGCCTCAAAACTAGCCCAATCCCAATATAACCAGGCCATCAGGGAAGCTAAGGCTCAGTTCTATGCCAGCTCCATCTTATAGGCGCCCAACAGCACCAAGGCCCTTTTTAAAATCGTTAAAGATCTCAGCAACCCTGGGTGCATGGCCAACAGAATTCAGGCATCACAAAATCTCTGCAATGAGATAGCCACCTTTTTCATCGAAAAGGTGGCCAAAATTGTAGGGGGTTTTGATACTACCTCTAGTGGAACATCGCCAATTATTAAGGAAGACAGACATATCACCTCATTGGAACATTTCCAACCCCTCACAGACGATCTTTTCAATAGCCTAGCGCAGGAGGTTTCATCCGGATCACCCCTTGACCCTCTTCCTCATAAAATCTGGAAGGAGTATGGCCCTATCCTCTTCCCGGCCTTGCGGCACATTTGCTGCCAATCCCTGGAAGAAGGAGTGGTGCCAGATGTCTGGAAACAAGCGTTAGCGACTTCCCTGTTGAAGAAGCCATCTCTAGATCCCACGCTGCCAGTTAGTTTCCGCCCCATATCTTTGCTACCTTTCCCTATTAAAATCTTGGAAAAGCTGGTTAGCAAGTCCCTGTCATATTACCTAGAAGAGAATCACCTTTTGGACAGGGACCAGTTTGGATTCCGGCCTGGGCACGGGACGGAGACCGCTTTGATCACTGTAATGGACAAGTTGAGAATGCGTGCCGACAGTGGGACCTCGTCAGTGTTGGTCCTACTGGATATGTCGGCCGCATTCGACACGATTAGTCATGCGGTATTGGTGGCAAGACTAGAGAGCATTGCAGTGAGGGGGTGTGCCCTGAAGTGGCTTCAATCTTATCTGTCAGGCCGAGAGCAGGCGGTTAGCATGATGCCTTTTGTTTCCCCCTGGTCCCCAGTATGCTTCGGGGTACCCAGGGCTCAGCAATCAGTCTGATTCTTTTTAATGTCTATCTTAGCCCCTTGATCCCCATCATAAAATCTTTCGGGATTGATGTGGTCAACTATGCCGATGACATCCAACTGTTACTTTCCATTGAAGAAAAGCACACACTGTCCATGAGCTCCTTCCAGCCGTGTATGGGGCAGATCTCAGACTGGCACGGGGCTAACTCCCTTCAGCTCAATGCTGGGAAAACAGAGTTGCTGTTCTGTGGTGCAGCTCAAATGTCCAGACAGTTAACGGACGAATTTAGGCTTCGACCAGAGGATGATCCCTTAGTGGCAGCCAGGACGGTCCGTAACTTGGTGGTCATTGTGGATGAAGACCTTCAAATGAGAACCCAGGCCAATAAAACAATTGACATATGTTTTGCACTATTGAGAGCCCTCCGCCAAATCCTTCCTTTACTTTCAAGTGAAGCGAGATCACTTGTGGTCCGCAGCATCATTATGAGTAGACTGGATTTCTGTAACTCCATGTATTTGGGCGCACCTAAATATATTTTGCAGGGGCTGCAAAGAGTCCAGTCTATGGCAGCCAAACTGGCCCTCAAGAGACATCGCAGTTCTTCTGCGATGTTGGCATTGAGGGACTTACACTGGCTGCCTATCAAGGACAGAGTCAGTTTCAAATCTCTATGCCTTGTCTACAGAGCTTTACACGACACAGGCCCGCTTCCCCTCCAAGAGCGGTTTACCTGGTATGCGCCCAATAGACTCCTCCGGTCCACCAGCCAAGGCCTGGCGTCTGTTGTCAGAGTGAAATTGACAAAGCTGGGAAGCAGAGCTTTTGGCACGGCAGCAGCTCGCCTTTGGAATGAAATTCCCATAATCCTCAGACGAGCTGACTCGTTGCTGATGTTTAGGAAGAACCTTAAGACCTGGTTATTTGCCAGAAACTGCTAGCAACTTCTGTTCAGCGGCCTAACCGCTCTGTTCTGCTCTATGTCATCAGGGTCTCTAAGCGCCAGGATACCCGTGGGGTGACAGCTGCGCTATACAAATATTTTATACAATACAATACAACAAAGCTTAGATAGAAAACATATATGAGCCCTCACGCTATCAGCTCTTGAACTCCTTACAGCGGCATTTTGCTGAAGTCCCAGTTCTGCTTGGCATTTAGGTTAAGGAAATTTAACCCACGCAGGTAACAGGTGCCCACTTTAGTATTTCTGCCTTTTTAACCATAGGCTCATTCCTACAGTGTGTGTAAGAGAGACACTACAAGTCCCAGAATGCAATTGCTGCTGAATTACAAAAGAAAAGATTGTTAAATGTGTAAGGACTGCTCTGTTAGAAAAGGGAAAAAAACATGCATGCTCATTTTTTGGGGGGCAGAAAACGACTTCATTTTAGCTTTCAACTGCTTAAAATTCCCCCCACTACATTGTTAACAGGGAAATTAATTTCACCTATATTTTTTCCAAATCTCCCTCTTAGGTTTTTTCTTACGTGGTGGCATGTGTGGGTTAGTGGCCTTCCATAAAAATTCAAAGAATGCTTCAGCTTTGTTAACTTTTATGAAAAGGTTCATTTATTAAATATATCTCACTACAACATTGGAATTGCAATTTTTTCTTGTGATAAAGTGTCACACAAAAGACATTGAAATACCATACCTACGCAGACGAAAAACATGGAAATGTCCCACATAAGCAGTCTGAAAACTTGGCAGCTATACTGAACGTAAACCAAGCTCTACATTCCGGAACTAAATCTTTCTCTTGCTCAGTAAGACCAAGTACGCAGCCTTTGATATCCCTGTGCTGAGGGTCTTATGGGTGTGTGCTACACACCAGTAACGCACACATCTGTCAAACAGCCACACCTGGGCTTTATAAATATATTTTAGCGCCATTGGGAAGTACTTTTTTTGCACACCATAGACTAGGAGTGCGAAAACTTCTCTTGTAAATGTCACGTGCACTTCAATAGGAAGAGACGGCAGATTAATTGTATGTGCATATTTTATGTTGATAAATGAACACTCGATAAAAGACTCTTTTGACATTTAAGAACCCTACGTTTTGTTACTATGAGAGAGCATATTGACTGATGTTTGTCGTGTGCACTAAGTTGATGCTATTATATATGTGTTACAACAAACAAATGATGGACGGAATGCTGACAATGCAGACATTCTCCCCCAGTCAAGAGATCTGGGTTAAATCCATCGTTCTTTTGCCCACTACGCCACCCCAGTTTAGACATGGCCATATGCAAATCAGTCTTGACCCTGTGCCTCATGGGACAGTCCAGCCCGAACTGCCAAGCCATGTCTTCTCTGGACCGGAATCAAGCATCCTAGGACCGGTTTCTGGCTATCAGCCGTCATCAGCCAGGATAGCTTGACTCCAGTGGCGTAGTGAGCACGGGTCCCACGTCTGGGAATACCCATCCCACTTAGGGCGAAAAGCGTTACAACAAACAAATGATGGACGGAATGCTGACAATGCATACATTCTCCCCCCAGTCAAGAGATCTGGGTTAAATCCATCGTTCTTTTGCCCACTACACCACCCCAGTTTAGACATGGCCATATGCAAATCAGTCTTTGTTTATAAATATATTTTAGCGCCATTGGGAAGTACTTTTTTTGCACACCATAGACTAGGAGTGCGAAAACTTCTCTTGTAAATGTCACGTGCACTTCAATAGGAAGAGACGGCAGATTAATTGTACGTGCATATTTTATGTTGATAAATGAACACTTGATAAAAGACTTTTGACATTTAAGAACCCTACGTTTTGTTACTATAAGAGAGCATATTGACTGATGTTTGTCGTGTGCACTAAGTTGATGCTATTATATATGTGGCCACATTATAAACCCCTGACAATGCATGAGTGCAGCTGTTGTTTGTAGTGTCTATTCTGAAATCTGAATTGCTTCTGCTCCCAGACCCAGCTCTGTAATTTGAAGAAACGGAGGCTGAGGGAAATAGAGCAACTTAGCCAGGCTCACACAATATAACTGAACTGGGACGCAGGGATTTCAGCCTGGCCTTTCCCGGTTACAGCCTGCACTTTTGACACTGACTTCACATCTCCTCTCAACTTTAACATACATGCACATCCAGTTCTAGTAGTTTTTGTAAGAAATGTGAAGCATACCTCAGCAAGTACTATCAATTAAATGTGTATACTAAAATTAACGACGTGGTTGATTTTTTTTAAAGTGGAAACATGTTCAGCTAGCTACGTGGAGTAGTATACAACCCATAACGAGGGGATGGGAGGAGAAGAAACAGATGCGAGAGTGGGTGGAAAGAGATGGGATGAATAAGATAAGGGTAAAGATGTAAGGGACGGGGTGGAAAAGAAGCAACACAATCAGAGTGCGCGCCTCAGCTTCACAAATAAACGCGACTCCCATCGTGCCCTGCCCCTCAAGTATAGGCAGGCAGCAGATCACACCACATGTATTTTTGCTTGTGTATATTGACATTTTGTTCGGCTTACTTGATTGACCAGCATGTGCGTCATTGTGCATTACACATTGTATGATGCACTCTGGTGATCTCTGTACTCTCATCAACAAGGCTACTGGTATGCTTCGATTCTCTGCTGGCAATACGTTATCATGCCCGAACATGACGTGGGGCTCTGAAAGATTCGCATGGACCAGCGGGATCTTTTCTTGAAATATTCGGCATCTTCTGAGTGTGGTTAATATTTAGAGGACACGCTTATCAGTAGGTAGAATGAGGCGAGAGATGTAAGGGACAGAGAGGAAAAGAAGCAACACAAGCCGAGTGCACGGCTCAGCTTCACAAACAAACACAACTCCCATCGTGCCCTGCCCCTCGAGTATAGGCAGACAGCAGATTCATAGAGTGCTGTGGGCAGGAGGAAGAGGACCGGGGCAGATGTAGATAAAACAAGTTATGGTCAAGTGGATGCGAAGCCGTCTCTGGAGCCACTACCAAAATGACACTAGCCGAGGAACGAATACCAAAAACAAAGAGAAGGGGCCATCACACACTGTAAAGTGTGATAGACAAACAAAACGTTCTCCGAGTGAAATTGCCAGGGACAGAATTAAGCATGCAAAGGAGGGGCACTTAGACAAATGCACCAATAACAAGCCAGCATTTCTGAATGCCACAGATAGTAACCAATGGCAATCAGTTGGTTTGCCAAACCCCACAGAAGAGATACAACAGATCTATCGAAGCTCGACCTAAAAAGGTAACAAAACACAATGTGCACACCTATTATGTTGGCTAGACAATTCCTCAATTAAGATATGCCCCCACAAAACATCCTACCCACTTTTCTTACCTTGTACATGCCTACTATCAGGCAGGCCTACTTGAGACTTAATCCACCTTTGCACAAGTAGCTTTGTGAAAATATTTTGTACCTCTCAAGATCACACTCTAGCCATACCCCAATAAGCCAAGAGATTCTCCCTGCACAGTTGTCTTCAACAATATCAACTTATTGTATTCAGGTTAGGTGGCCTAAGCACAACGACAAACATATTTCATGCAATCCACTGACATTTAGAGATAGTCCACTCCTTTCATACACTCCACAAAGTGACGTTTTAGAAAATTATAGTAAAAGTAATATTAGTATATTATTAGTTACACTAAAACTAGATGTGACTCTGCAACCTTTAGTTCACAAATAACCCACTAACTAAACCGTTTTCAAGGTCCTTTGGTGGTCAACTGTGTCACACGTAGAGCCTTTCTCCTGTCTATCATTCTTCATAGACAGCTGTTAGCCTTAAATTAGCCACAACTCATTTGAAAGGCAGTGTTCTTTCAAATCTCTATTTTTATTAGCACTTTTGAAGCTATTGAACACTTGCAACACATTCATCTCACTAAATATTTGTTTGTTTTACTTTACAGGCGTAGAGTACAATATCGTCAGTGATGTCACTGAACATGTCAAGACAGGTGTAATGTAAGGTCATAAGAACTGCATGGCGAGGATGCAAGTTATAGTTAGGGCAGATGAAATAAAAGGTGAATTTCAGTGTTTTTTCAAGTGTAAGATATCAGCCAACCATAATGTCTCTTTAACCTTTTTTTTTCAGTGAACATATAAATGTATATCGATCTATGTAGATAGATCAATATATAGTTATTTATTTTGTTACCGTGCTTTCATATCAATTCTAATGCAAAGCTCAAGTGACCCATTCTATGCAACTAGTTAACATACCCATCTGTCAGGAGAACAGCTCATCACGGTCAGAGAACGCATTCCTTTGAGTGTTGCTTGCATGGGGCTGGTTGTCTGTAGACTAGATGCGCCTGCACTTTTCACAGGTTGGGAAAGATCTCCCAGTTTCCCCAAGCCTTGATCTTCTTCTTCTTCACAGTCCCAGTCACCAGCCACGCTAACTCTTTTTAATGTCAGAACACTGGGTAAGCTTGAGCAGGAATTGTTGGGCATTATCATGGATTTCTCCTGCAAGAGTTCTACCGCCATTGGGCTTTCTTCAAAATCACTATGAGGAACAGATAGGACATCAGCCTCTGGTGAGATTGCGGATATTTGGTCCCCTTTACATGGACTGGCAACATCATCAGCACTCTGTGAAGTTTCGTTCACCACAAATTCTTCAAGCACAGTCTCTTCCAGCAGATTTATATCTCCCTTTGCACAGCGATCAGATGTGTGGTGGGCGACCTCAGTGCCTACATCTATCTGCACCTCCAGTTCCATTGCACCTGACAACATACCACTGTCAGTCCTCACGAGGTCCGCACTGTTCTGGGGAGGGGTGAATCTGGGATCCGGCAGCTCCACCTTGTAAAGAAAGTCAATTCTGGGGGGACTCCAGTCCACAGGGAATATAAATTCAGAATTGCCCGACACATGAGACGGATTGCTGCTCTCCATGTAGGTATGCTTGCTATCACAGCTACTAACAGCCTTTTTGCTGTGTTTGTCAGGATGAATAGCTGAGGAGGAAAGCTGGCACGACTCCCTGAGCTGCTGATCAGGAGAATCCCTATTGAAAACGTCTAGTGCACTTACAGGGGCAGGGTCACTGAAG
The DNA here is from genome assembly GCF_964204655.1 of Triturus cristatus. NCBI lineage: Eukaryota > Metazoa > Chordata > Amphibia > Caudata > Salamandridae > Triturus > Triturus cristatus. Next base: position 387,442,544 of record NC_140594.1, read on the forward strand.
GGCTTTGTCTTTTGTTTTTTAGTTTCACTGCTGCTATAGCTGCTGATGTTCCCTGTGGCCCTTTTGACTTTGGATTCTTTTGCAGTCTTATTACAACGAGAGAAAGCATTAGCACAGTCAGCATCAGAGCAATTTGGGTATTTTTGATCAGATGGCATGGGACAGCCTGCCAATGCGTAGTCCGAAGGTGAGAGCCTCTTAAGTAACACTCTGGCAAAAGATGTTCCTGCAGGAGAAAGACAAAGTACATTCTTCACATCTTTCCCTTCATAGGTGCAGTTTATTTTCACATTGGAATATGTAAGCCAGATGTTAGATTGGTAGAAAGAAAAAGTTAATTATCTGCAACTACACTTTTCCATAGCGGGTATCATTCATAGTTTCATATGTTTGAATTCTCCCTGTCCATCAACTGGGCTGGGAATGTTACTTCAGCAGTTACAAAATGCAATAAATTGACAAACTACCAGCGTATCAATCCCATGGTATTAACCAAAAAATGCCAGTGAGCAGGGACAATAAATTGCTCTTTCTAGATGCTTCAACTGTGAAGAGTTTCATAGCGCTTTGAAGTGAACGTTCTCTAAAGTCTTATCTCATGAGGATGATAAAAGATAGCACATGAATATATGAAAGCCACCAACAGTGAAAACATTTAATTAGAGATAAGTAACTGTTTCTGCTCTGGCACGAGTTCTTTCGTACATGCATAAACTTATATATGACTAACAAGAAATATTAATCCAAAAACGGAAATTCGCAGTGAGGCTCAATGAAAAAGTCTTGGTGCAGGCCAAATCCAACACTCACCGAAATTAAATAGGTTCTGTAAAAGCACCAGCCCCAAGCAATTCCAGATCTGCATTGGACGTCCACAGCGATGACAAGTATATGTATATACACACACATATACGCACTGTTGCAGAGTGACTATTTAACACTAAGGTCCTGATGAATGCCACTGGATCCTTATAGGGGACCAACTAACGGCAGAAACATGTTGACCTTTGTGAGGGATATATTTGATTAATTCCCAGTCCTCTCCTTTTTTAACTTTGTCCCTGAAGCCACCAAATAAAGATTTTGTGGATCTGCAGAGATAATTTTAGTCACTACATATATCACATATTTTTGCACTCTGCCCCTCATTCACCTTCTTTCACCGCTCTTCTTGAGAAAACACGTCAGCTCCTCCCCTCGGGGAGTTGTAGCCCACACCTTGGTGTAAGGAGGGAACCCATATGATGAAGCATGTCACCTTACGGTGAGTGAGGGTCCTCGTCCTGAAAGGATTTCTCCTTCATCTTTTTCTTTTTCTCTGACATCACGCAACCTTTATCTTTTTCACTCCTAGCAATTAGTACATTGTGTGTTCTTGGTCAATAGGAGAGCCATATTGTTTGAGGGTGCAAAGTTACAGTACCACTTCCACTTGTACACATATGATGACTGCGACCTGGCTGCTGTTAAAGTGCATCACACTCCTCCGGTATGCCAAGGGATTCAAACCCTAGGTACATGGAAGTCAAGTTTTCAGCGGGAGATCATTATTGTCCTGTCATTCCGGATCAATAGACAAAGATGTGCCTTGATGGTTACTTGCTTAGAGTAGTAAATCTTTCAGTCATCTATGAGCTAGAATTGTCACGGCGATAAAGTGGCCTTCAGGATGAGAACGTGCAGCTTTCCCACTTCCCCATAAGCAGACAAAGGAAACAAGAATAGTCAGAAAATAGTAAACAAGCATCCTGCACAAAAGCCTCATCCTGAATCACTGACTGCCACCTTCTTCTGTCAAAAAGCTGGCATTTGAAACTCTATGCAGTCAAAAACATGTTGAAAGTAGGCGTACACTCCACTGGAAAATCAGATCTAGGACCCTACTGTGCAATTCCCACCTGCAGTAAGCTACCTTGTTGCTGCCTAGGAAAAGTACATGGTTGTTTTCTGTATACATGTTTGATGGTTAGTGAGTCTGTGTTCTATTGAGACTGAAGATTGTTACAAAAGGTAAGTGGCCTTTTCTTCTCATTGATTCTTATTGCTACAGATGTCTCACCTTTGAATTGAGTCCCAAGCATTACCCCCTCTATGAGGTGGTCTGAAGGAAATTCAAACAAGGAAATCCTGTAGGACTGAGCGTGCAAAGAGGCTTCCCTCCTAACATCAGATTCCAAACATTAGTGTTTGACAAATGTGTGGCGGATAGCCCACGTTTCTACTTTTCATATGTGTACCACAAGCACTCCTCTATCCAAAGCCGCTGTGGACCACTTTGTTCTGGTGGAATGGGGTCAGATGCCCTCCGGTGGTTCCTTCTTCACCAGTGCTTAGCAAATCATAATGTAGAGTGGCATACAATAAGAACATGTTCTCTTTTGAACCGCCTTACCTTTTTTTTGCCCATGTACCCTATAAAGAGTTGGTCATCAGACCTGATCTCTTTCATACAGCTAACATAATAAGTTCACTGCATGCCTGGATTCAGTCTATGTAACTGCTCCTCCTCCTTGGTAGGATGGAGTAGCGGATAGAAGGTGGGTAAACCAATATATTTCCCCGGATGAAATGAGGACGCTGGTTTAGGAAGCAAAGCTGCCTTAGTTCTCATTGCAAGCTCATCTGGGAACAAGCAATTGAAGAGTGGCCGATCTCTTAAGGCCTGAAGCTCGCCAACGCGATGATCTGAGGCCACAACAACCAAAAGGATTATGTTACGTACCCTGTAAGTATCTGCTCATGGCATGTAGAAGGATTAGTTACTTACCTGTAATCCTAGTTCTCTTCCAGGGGTATCCTCATCAAAGTCATAAGCACTAGAATATTCCCGCCCATGCGCGGGACCCCGGAAACACAATTATATATGTGACAAACATATATGTATCTCCATATATATATTATCTACTGGCGGTCGCCAGTAGATAGTTATAGTTAGGACCGTGTTTCCATAGGAAATCCACAACATTCTATTTGGAATAACTTTAGCGCCGGTTGACGAATCCTCGCGACATTTTCAAAATAGGTGGGGCGCTCCGCTCCGCCCCTACCCTGAAAGTCTTGGGGGGATTCGTCAAGCGGGGGATGAGAAAAAAGAGGAGTCCCAAAACGCGTTTTCCCCATGCAATTTTCCATAGGGACCTTTAGTCCAAGGTACAGCCCGAACGGCTGAACAGAATTACTTGAAATTTGGCAGAGAGGTAGTCCTCAGCTCAGGGATGTGCCTTTTGCATATATGGAGTCAATCTGTTCAGTAGCTCCTGAGAAAATTGCAGTTAAAAGCACATACATATCTATAGCCGCGCACCGTGCGAGCACCCTAACGTGCGCGAGCGTAATTCTGATTGGTGGTTACATGTTAGTCAACGTTCGAATCGGTCGAAATCAGGAAGTGTCGGCCGCCATTTTGTTTGTTTTCAGTGCGAGAGTGAAAAAGGAAGGTGGCGAACGTGAAAAGGGGGCAGGGTAGAGAGTTCCTGACCCCCTAGCCTTTGTCAGGGGGTCCCTGAAGGACCCCGAAGGCAGAAAAAAACATTTTAATTTTTTTTTTTTTAAATCGCGGGGTGCGCGTGAAAACCCCCCCCCCCAAAAAAATCTTTTTTTTTAATACGTAGTTTATTGTAAAATAAATATATAAAAAAAACAATAATACATACATAACTTAGCATTTAAAAAACCGTACAAATTCACTGAAAAAACCATAGGTTTCACACACGTTATAGTTAGGAATTAGCATTTAAAAAACCTTGCAAATTTACTTAAAAAACCATAGGTTTCACACATGTTATAGTTAGGTGGATATTTCACTCGTAAAAAACCAATGAGTCAAAGTCATCAGCGTCTTGGAGCCGCTCGTCCGTAGCGGGGCACCTCGCGGTCTGGCATCGACCGCTAAAACATTCCATACGTAACACACCACGCTTGAGGCGCCACACACAGTCGTAGGATTCACCTTCATTATTGGCAAGAAAACAGGGGAACAGCAGCACCTTGCCAAAATCAATGTTGTATCCAAACGTGTTTCGGGCTATCATAGCCCTTGCTCACTGGGATCTTCATGCAGGAAACAGCGACAAAGTTTTTCCGCCGCACTCGCGGTGTTTAAATAACAAGTTCCGCCCACATGGGCGTGTCATCAAATAGCATGCTGGTCTTTGAAGTTCTTATATCCATAATGGCATGCCGCTGTAATCCTTACTTGGCTTTAAAACCTATAGTAGGTAAATGAGCAAGGTAAGGCTGGATCCCTGCCTGTATTCACCTTGCCAATTGGTCACGACGTTCCTCAGACGCTCAAAGTCATCTGCGTCTTGGAGCCGCTCGTCCGCAGCGGGGCATCTCGCGGTCTGGCATCGACCACTAAAATATTCCATACGTAACACACCACGCTTGAGGCGCCACACACAGTCGTAGGATTCACCTTCTTTATTGGCAAGAAAACAGGGGAACAGCAGCACCTTGCCAAAATCAATGTTGTATCCAAACGCGTTTCGGGCTGTCATAGCCCTTGCTCACTGGGATCTTCATGCAGGAAACAGCGACAAAGTTTTTCCGCCGCACTCGCGGTGTTTAAATAACAAGTTCCGCCCACATGGGCGTGTCATCAAATAGCATGCTGGTCTTTGAAGTTCTTATATCCATAATGGCATGCCGCTGTGTAGGAGAGTAGGGTCTGCTTTCTATGTTCACCCCCACTTTTTGCTTTTGCTTTACTGGTTTTCGACTTAGATGTGGCTGTGGGCCTGCTAATCAGACCCACAGCCCTGCTGTTCTCTCTCTAAATTAATACTATGTACTTTAGGTGCATAACCCATTTGGATAGGATCACCTTATTGGCCCCTGTACAGTGTACCCTAGGTACCCAGGGCATAGGTGTACCCTAGGCCAACCAGGGGCTGCAGCATGTATTATGCCACCCCTGGCCTGGCCTTCCATTTTGACACAACTGGCTGATCACTCAGCTGGGGCAAGGTCGTGTAATCACCCCTTGCTTAGGTGTAGTATTCCTATACCTAACTTACATATAGACACATGTGTACCTATCAGTCACTCCTATGGCAGGCCTTAACAATCCTGGAGGCAGAGTGCTTGGTAACATGTGAGATGGTGCTCTAGCATGAGCTGAGCCTGTCTGCAGCTTTCGGAACCTTGTCCTTATAGCTGTTCTATGATATAGCCTACCATATACTCTTAAAGTGCCTTATAATCTTAGACGGTTATGGTAACTATGGTTTGGCTTTATCGAAACATGTAGTGTAAGGTGTCTAACACTGTGGAATAATACCCCCATGCCATTTCTGGACATGAGAATATTATTCCCCCCTTCTAGAGGGAAAGACATGTTAAAATCATACTTCAACTGTTAGCCTCTGACCAAAGCCTCAGCATCACAAAATGGATGCTGCTGCCACGACACAAGTCTGACCTCCTGCAGCTGGGAGTGATCCCAGCCAGGGAGGCCTGGACAATAGGTTTCCTGCTTGGGGAGGTGCTAGCACCTCCCCAGACAGCCTTTAGTGTATTGGGGCAGGGTGGGCTGAAAGGAATGAGACATGCCTGGGGCACACAAGGTGTTCCTTGCATAGTCCAGTTCAAACCGGCGCTGGGGCACTCCAGCCCCAGCTCTGGCGCGAAACTGGACAAAGGGAAGTGGGTGTAACCACCCCCTCCCAGGTCCCACCCATAAGGCGTGACCTAGCAGGTATCCCAGCCCCCCAGATTAGTATAAGAGTGGGAGTTGGGCCTCAAGACTTTAGATTATCCTGAACCTGCAAAACTGAACAGAAACTCTGGACCTTCGACATTCGACGAAAGAAGAAGACTGAAGAATCTCCCTTGTAGCCAAGGAGTGGCTACCCTGTGCAAACAGGCACCATCAAGAGACTACCCTTTGCTTTGCCCACGTTCTACGAGGAACCGACTGCAGAGCCCGACCAGAGCCTTGACTTCCAGACTTCTCCGACCCTGATCCAAATCCACAGCAAAGCTGAGATCCGTGGAGGCGACGAGCGACGTGGGACCGGCTACCTGGAAAAAGTGCAGCTTCTGAGGTACCCTCGAAGTTGTGCACCGGGGATTGAGAAGCCCCAACCCCAAGCACCATCTGCACCGAAGATCAGCCCCCCACACTCCACGAGTCCTGCGTGGGGCCCTTCTGCATTTTCCTGCTTGCCGCGTCTGTCCGGTTGCTTGCCCGCTGGCTAGTGGCCTTTGTGACGACGCACCCTGAAATCTTCTGCGCTGGTTTGGCTCCTCCAGACTGGCTCCCGCTTCTCTGCAAAGAAGAAGCACCCCAGACCTTCCTGGTCTGCACCAGAAGCAAGTCCTCCGTTCTTCGTGGGTTCCGCTTGCCAAGGCTTGGTGAGTCCTAGTCCAACTTCGACGCCGCCGACAGCAAGAGCCTTCGTGGGACAGCTCGCCTCCTGGTCCTGGTCGTCCTCGACGCTTCCTGGTCCTCCTGGCTGCAGCGACAAGCTTCACCTTCACCTGCAATCTTCACGACATCGCCTGGTTCCTTCCTGGTTCCACGTGGTCACTGGCTAGTGACCTTGACTCTGTCCCTTCTGCTTGCAGGTTTCCTCTCTTCTTGATCCCAGCCTTGGGATCCACCGGACACTCTTCACTGACTGCCTGTCAGCATCTTTCTTCAGGCATCCATAGGAGTCGACGACGAAAACGACGCATCTTCACCCCTATGCACCCGCAGCCTGTGGGCTAGGTAACTTGGGTACTCCGGTGCTCATCAGGATAGTGACTATCCTAGTGTCTAGTTTTCAAGTCTCAACTTCCTAGCTACTCCGGAAGTGTCCTGAATCTACCGTTTTCTAAACTGTACTATTGCTATTGACTTTTACGCATTACGCGTGAGTGTTTCCACTCTGCACACGAATCCCGTGGGCCTCCCACTTCCTAACTAACGCTAGTGTAGTGTAGCCCCAGCGATTCCCTAGGCCTAGGCCTATTCTATTTCCGTGACAGTGGCTCTTATACCACTTACTTAGTATATGGTTTGCGTGGCCCCTAGGGCCTAACTGTATTACTTACCTGTGTGACTTAATGTATGCTTAAATAAGACTGTGTTGTACTTACCTCTAATCTCATAAAGAGTGCTGAGGGTTTGACTAGAATAAATACACTTTATTTTATATATATATCTGTTGTGGTGTCCTTTCATTTGGTATTCAAGGGATTATATATGGTATCACAGCTGGCTTCACATGCCATTCAGAGTTTAGCCTAAGACTGCTCTTGTCCATGCTACCACTAGGATAGCTGGTCTATAAGGTTGACTTTACAACCAATCACCATAAGGGTATTTGGACTGATATAAGGTGTACACTAGAACTAGTGACATCATACATCAGGCCAACTTCTCACACGCTGTAATCCTTACTTGGCTTTAAAACCTATAGTAGGTAAATGAGCAAGGTAAAGCTGGATCCCTGCCTGTATTCACCTTGCCAATTGGTCACGACGTTCCTTAGACGCTCAAAGTCATCAGCGTCTTGGAGCCGCTCGTCCGTAGCGGGGCACCTCACGGTCTGGCATCGACCGCTAAAACATTCCATACGTAACACACCACGCTTGAGGCGCCACACACAGTCGTAGGATTCACCTTCTTTATTGGCAAGAAAACAGGGGAACAGCAGCACCTTGCCAAAATCAATGTTGTATCCAAACGTGTTTCGGGCTATCATAGCCCTTGCTCACTGGGATCTTCCTGCAGGAAACAGCGACAAAGTTTTTCCGCCGCACTCGCGGTGTTTAAATAACAAGTTCCGCCCACATGGGCGTGTCATCAAATAGCATGCTGGTCTTTGAAGTTCTTATATCCATAATGGCATGCCGCTGTAATCCTTACTTGGCTTTAAAACCTATAGTAGGTAAATGAGCAAGGTAAGGCTGGATCCCTGCCTGTATTCACCTTGCCAATTGGTCACGACGTTCCTTAGACGCTCAAAGTCATCAGCGTCTTGGAGCCGCTCGTCCGCAGCGGGGCACCTTGCGGTCTGGCATCGACCGCTAAAACATTCCATACGTAACACACCACGCTTGAGGCGCCACACACAGTCGTAGGATTCACCTTCTTTATTGGCAAGAAAACAGGGGAACAGCAGCACCTTGCCAAAATCAATGTTGTATCCAAACGCGTTTCAGACTATCATAGCCCTTGCTCACTGGGATCTTCATGCAGGAAACAGCGACAAAGTTTTTCCGCCGCACTCGCGGTGTTTAAATAACAAGTTCCGCCCACATGGGCGTGTCATCAAATAGCATGCTGGTCTTTGAAGTTCTTATATCCATAATGGCATGCCGCTGTAATCCTTACTTGGCTTTAAAACCTATAGTAGGTAAATGAGCAAGGTAAGGCTGGATCCCTGCCTGTATTCACCTTGCCAATTGGTCACGACGTTCCTTAGACGCTCAAAGTCATCAGCGTCTTGGAGCCGCTCGTCCGCAGCGGGGCACCTTGCGGTCTGGCATCGACCGCTAAAACATTCCATACGTAACACACCACGCTTGAGGCGCCACACACAGTCGTAGGATTCACCTTCTTTATTGGCAAGAAAACAGGGGAACAGCAGCACCTTGCCAAAATCAATGTTGTATCCAAACGCGTTTCAGACTATCATAGCCCTTGCTCACTGGGATCTTCATGCAGGAAACAGCGACAAAGTTTTTCCGCCGCACTCGCGGTGTTTAAATAACAAGTTCCGCCCACATGGGCGTGTCATCAAATAGCATGCTGGTCTTTGAAGTTCTTATATCCATAATGGCATGCCGCTGTAATCCTTACTTGGCTTTAAAACCTATAGTAGGTAAATGAGCAAGGTAAGGCTGGATCCCTGCCTGTATTCACCTTGCCAATTGGTCACGACGTTCCTTAGACGCTCAAAGTCATCAGCGTCTTGGAGCCGCTCGTCCGCAGCGGGGCACCTCGCGGCCAGGCATCGACCGCTAAAACATTCCATACGTAACACACCATGCTTGAGGCGCCACACACAGTTGTAGGATTCACCTTCTTTATTGGCAAGAAAACAGGGGAACAGCAGCACCTTGCCAAAATCAATGTTGTATCCAAACGCGTTTCGGGCTGTCATAGCCCTTACTCACTGGGATCTTCATGCAGGAAACAGCGACAAAGTTTTTCCGCCGCACTCGCGGTGTTTAAATAACAAGTTCCGCCCACATGGGCATGTCATCAAATAGCATGCTGGTCTTTGAAGTTCTTATATCCATAATGGCATGCCGCTGTAATCCTTACTTGGCTTTAAAACCTATAGTAGGTAAATGAGCAAGGTAAAGCTGGATCCCTGCCTGTATTCACCTTGCCAATTGGTCACGACGTTCCTTAGACGCTCAAAGTCATCAGCGTCTTGGAGCCGCTCGTCCGCAGCGGGGCACCTCGCGGTCTGGCATCGACCGCTAAAACATTCCATACGTAACACACCACGCTTGAGGCGCCACACACAGTCGTAGGATTCACCTTCTTTATTGGCAAGAAAACAGGGGAACAGCAGCACCTTGCCAAAATCAATGTTGTATCCAAACGCGTTTCGGGCTATCATAGCCCTTGCTCACTGGAATCTTCATGCAGGAAACAGCGACAAAGTTTTTCCGCCGCACTCGCTGTGTTTAAATAACAAGTTCCGCCCACATGGGCGTGTCATCAAATAGCATGCTGGTCTTTGAAGTTCTTATATCCATAATGGCATGCCGCTGTAATCCTTACTTGGCTTTAAAACCTATAGTAGGTAAATGAGCAAGGTAAGGCTGGATCCCTGCCTGTATTCACCTTGCCAATTGGTCACGACGTTCCTTAGACGCTCAAAGACATCATCGTCTTGGAGCCGCTCGTCCGCAGCGGGGCACCTCGCGGTCTGGCATCGACCGCTAAAATATTCCATACGTAACACACCACGCTTGAGGCGCCACACACAGTCGAAGGATTCACCTTCTTTATTGGCAAGAAAACAGGGGAACAGCAGCACCTTGCCAAAATCAATGTTGTATCCAAACGCGTTTCGGGCTATCATAGCCCTTGCTCACTGGGATCTTCATGCAGGAAACAGCGACAAAGTTTTTCCGCCGCACTCGCGGTGTTTAAATAACAAGTTCCGCCCACATGGGCGTGTCATCAAATAGCATTCTGGTCTTTGAAGTTCTTATATTCATAATGGCATGCCGCTGTAATCCTTAGTTGGCTTTAGATGTTTATATATATATACATATATATATATATATATTCACTGAAAAAACCATAGGTTTCACACAAGTTATAGTTAGCTGTACATTTCACTCGTAAAAAACCAATGAAATTCCACGTTATAGTTAGTGCAGGCAACTATAACTCACGCGACCGCAATCCTCTGCTGATGACATATGTGTCTTTATGAAAAAAAAATATTTGTAATATATGTATAGCTAAAATTTAATGGAAGAAGACATGGGCAAATAAGTGTCTAAATACAGTATTAGCATCAGCAGAGGATTGCGGTCGCGTGAGTTATAGTTGCCTGCACTAACTATAACGTGGAATTTCATTGGTTTTTTACGAGTGAAATGTACAGCTAACTATAACTTGTGTGAAACCTATGGTTTTTTCAGTGAATTTGCAAGGGTTTTTTAAATGCTAATTCCTAACTATAACGTGTGTGAAACCTATAGTTTTTTCAGTGAATTTGTACGGTTTTTTAAATGCTAAGTTACTTTACGCCGTTCGTGCCGTGCGCGCCCACTTCACGCAGTTCGTTCCGTGCGCGCATCGTGCGCGCTTCGCGCACCGCGCGCCCACTTTACGCAGTTAGTGCCGTGCACGCACCGCGTGCCCACGTTACGCACCGTCTGCACACGGAGGACATATTATGCGCTTCGTCGTGAAAGGTTATCTATTAAATGTTCACATGAGACATATGCCATGCACAAAAGGTGCACTGCGGGCACCTTTTGCACACGGGGGGGGGGGGGGGGGGGGGGAGAAAGTGGTTTTTTTTTTTTTTATTAATATTTTTCCCGTAAGCGCATTCGGCGATTTAAAAAAAAAAAAAAAAAAAATTTTTGGCCTTGGGGGTCCTTCTGGGACACCCTAACCAAGGCTAGGTGGTTAGGAGCTGTCTAGCCTGCCCCTTTTCATGTTATCCAACTTTGTTTTTCCTCCCCCTCTCAGAGTGCGAGAGAGAAAATGGCGGCCGACACTTCCTGGTTTCGACCGATTCGAATGTTTACTTTGATCTAACAACCAATCAGATTTGAGCTCGCGCACGGCGCCGTACGCGTACGGTAAGCTTACGGTAAGCACACGGAGCGCGCTTACAGATATATATATTGATTTAAATGCTATTTTCTCAGGAACTACTGAACAGATTTACACCAGACCTACAAAAGGCACTTCCTTGACCTTATGGCTACCTCTCTGCCAAATTACAAGTAATTCTGTTCAGCCGTTCGGGCTGTAGCTGTGTCTAAAGGTCCTATGGAAAAATGCATGGGGAAAACGCGTTTTGGGACCCCCCTTTTTTCTCAGCCCCCGCTTGACGAATCACCCCGAGACTTTCAGGGTAGGAGCGGAGCGTAGCGCCCCATTAGTTTTGAAAATTTCGCAAGGATTCGTCAACCGGCACCAAACTTATTCAAAATAGAATGTTGCGGACTTCCTATGGAAACAGGGTCCTAACTATAACTACCTACTGGCGACCGCCAGTAGGTAACATATATATATATATATATATATATATATATATATATATATATATATATATATATATATATATTCACTGAAAAAAACATAGGTTTCACACATGTTATAGTTAGCGGAAATTTTACTGATAAAAAACCAATGAAATTCCCCCGTTATAGTTAGTGCAGGCAACTATAACTCACGCGACCGCAATCCTCTGCTGATGCTAATACTGTATTTATACACTTATTTGCCCATGTCTTCTTCCATAAATTTTTAGCTATACATATATTACAAATTTTTTTTTTTCATAAAGACACATATGTCATCAGCAGAAGATTGCGGTCGCGTGAGTTATAGTTGCCTGCACTAACTATAACGGGGGAATTTCATTGGTTTTTTATCAGTAAAATTTCCGCTAACTATAACATGTGTGAAACCTATGGTTTTTTCAGTGAATTTGCAAGGTTTTTTAAATGCTAATTCCTAACTATAACGTGTGTGAAACCTATGGTTTTTTCAGTGAATTTGTACGGTTTTTTAAATGCTAAGTTACTTTACGCCATTCGTGGCGTGCACGCCCACTTAACGCAGTTCGTTCCGTGCGCTCACGGTGCGCTTCGCGCACCGTGCGCGCACAGTGAGCACGCGGTGCGCTTCGCGCACCGCGCGCCCACTTTACGCAGTTAGTGCCGTACACGCAAGGTGGGCACGCAGTGCGCTACGCGCACCGCGTGCCCACGTTACGCACCGTGCGCACATGGAGGACATATTATGCGCTTCCTTGTGATAGGTAATCTGTTAAATTTAATTTGTAAGTGATGACAATAATATGCCATGCACAGAGAGTGTTTTTTTTTTTTTATTAAATTTTTTAGCGTAAGCGCACCGTACGCGTACGGTAAGCGTAATCGGCGAAATTTTCAAAAAATAAAAATTTACCGTTTTTGGCCTTGGGGGATCTTTGAGGACTCAACTAACATGGCTATGTGCATGGGCGCTGTCTAAACAGCCCCTTTATATGTTTTTTGCCTTTGTTTACAGCCCCCCCCTCAGAGTGCGAGAGAGAAAATGGCGGCCGCCGCTTCCTGGTTTCGACCGATTCGAATGTTTACTTAGATGTAACAGCCAATCAGAATCGCGCTCGCGCACGCCACCGTACGCGTACGGTAAGCTTACGGTAAGCGTACTGTAAGCTGGCTCAGATATATATATTGATTTAAAGGCTATTTTCTCAGAATCTACTGAACAGATTTACACCAAACCTACAAAAGGCACTTCCTTGACCTGAGGACTACCTCTCTGCCAAATTTCTAGTAATTCTGTTCAGCCGTTCGGGCTGTAGCCCTGTCTAAAGGTCCTATGGAAAAATGCATGGGAAAAACGCGTTTTGGGACCCCCCTTTTATCTCAGCCCCCGCTTGACGAATCCCCCCGAGACTTTCAGGGTAGGAGCGGAGCGTAGCGCCCCACCTATTTTGAGAAATTCGCGAGGATTCGTCGACCGGCGCCAAAGTTATTCAAAATAGAATGTTGCGGATTTCCTATGGAAACAGGGTCCTAACTATAACTACCTACTGGCGACCGCCAGTAGGTAATATATATATATATATATATATATATATATATATATATATATATATATATATATATATCACACACAAAATCTCCAAGTGTTAGGAGCCCCCGTCCCTTCTTGACATGCCTGGAGCAGCCTGCGGCTAAACATCCAAGAAAACAGCACTACAGAAGTACTCGAAGCCCAGCTCAAGGAATATGCTGGCATTTATTTTAGACAGGAAGCACAAACTTTCCTGATGCGTTTCGGCTTTAGAAATAGCCTTGGTCACAGGTGAGTAAAATCATGGCATAATTGTTTAAATTTCATCGTAGTGAACAAGTGACCACAGGTAATCCTTCAATTCCCAAAATGCACTATCCTAGACTGTTTCGTTTAATACATGTATCCCGCCCCTAAAATCTACATCTGTCTAATGAATGCAACTCATCAGTTAAAGCTGATTGTGGAGATTAGGTTATGGGCCCACAGTAAGCTATTCGGTATTCCGCTACCATGTACTTGCTTCCATTGTACATCAATGTACCCTTCATGTACTTGGATCTGTGTGTTTGTTACTTTTCTCCTGAAAAAGCATATCCAATGCACTACCCTATTTTTCATCCTGTACCTCTATCAAGATCTTTAATCTGCATATACTTTCCTCCTTTATGCATCTATATACCTTCAATGTACTTATGGGTCTATATATTTATCACTTTCTTCTAATTTAGCATTTCCAATGCACTACCCTATTACTCAACCTATACTTCTCTCAATATATCTTCTAGCCCAACTTTCTGACTCGTCTCAAACTTCTTTCCACTACTCTTACCAATGCACTACATCTAGCAATATATCCTCTACACCCTCTCTCTCACATATCCCAAACCCCATACCACTATGATCCCCAAAACAACGCTTTGTAGACTCCCCCCTACTCTACCCCTCCTTGCATCATCTGACACCTTTTTAATATACTGATCCACCCAAAAAAACCTTTCTAAACTCTTCCCTCTGACTCTTCCCCTCCAAAACCCCATTTTACTCATCCAAAAGCATCCTATTACTGCTATGATCTCCCCCCCAAAAAAAACAATCCAAATCCTTCACTCTTCTATCCCTCCACTATCCTTTTCAATCAAAATAACAGACTAACATGTTCACTTCTCAAATTCCATATTACCCTATACTAATTCACCACTAATCCTTTATGGGTTCCGGAGTTACAAGCGCTATATAAATGCAAACCTTTTTCCCTTATCTACCCCTCCCCAACCCTTCTCAATCCAAAACACTGACTAGCATATCCACCGGTCAAATTACTTTCATGTTTCACCATGCTAATTCAACACCAATCCTTATGGGTTCCAGAGTAGCGTGTTACTCGCCTAAAAAGCGCTTCAAAACCCCATCAGGGGTAGCAAGCGCTATATAAATGCAACCCATTTTCCATTTTCTACCCCTCCCCAACCCTTCTCCATCCAAATAACTGGATAACATATACACCAATCAAATTACTTCATATTTCACTATGCTAATTTTCAACACTAATTCTTTATGGGTTCCGAAGTAGCGTGCTACTCGCCAGAAAAGGGCTTCAATATCTATCAGGAGTAACGGGTGCTATATGAATGCAAACCTCTCTTCCCCTTCTATCCCTCCGCTATCCTTCTCACTCAAAATAACTAATATCCACCACTCAAATTACTTTATATTACTTTATATTTCACCATACTAATTCACCACTAATCCTTTATGGGTTTCCGGAGTAGCGTGCTACTCGAACAAAAAAAAAGCGCTTCAACACCCCATCAGGGGTAACAAACGCTATATAAATACAAACCTTTTTTCCTCTTCTATCCTTCTGCTATCCTTCCGAATCCAAGTAACTGACTAACCTATCCACCACTTAAAATTTCTTTCATATTTCACTATACTAATTCAACACTAATCCTCTATGGGTCCCGGAGTAGCGTGCAACTTGCCGAAAAAGCCTCGCCTCGTCAGGGGTAGTAAGCGCTATATAAATGCAAATCCAATACAATGACTACTACCAGTCAGGGCACCAGAACAGGGGGTAGCTTTCCTAGAAAACCACCAACAGGTGGGAAGGCCAATGTAGCCCTGGGGGGAATTTTTCCCCAGATGAGCGGGTAGAGAATGCCCTGGTATCCCCTAGTTGGGAAATGGACACAATCTGATGGTCTCAGAGGGTGCCCTAGTATGCCTTAAATGGGTGGGATGAAGTGTCTCAGAGGAGGGTCATCATCTGATTTCACTGACTGCATCCTTGGCACTGAACTTTCTCCAGTGAAAGAACACCTGGGTGGGGCCACGTCAGGGGCCCCAACTCTTCATATTTCTGAGGAGACTGACTCCAGAAGGGGAGACCACGGAGGCTCAGATGGGGAGTATGGAGATTAAGGGGTAGGAGGTGGAGGCCATTCACAGTGACCACTTCTGATTTGGGGGTGTTGCCTGTGCTCTCACAGAGACAAATGACAAGAGACCTACCCCAGGCAGACCACTGCATGACACAGACAGAGTATGTCAGCCTTGAAGGAGGAGTGGTTTCCACATGAAAGTCCAGGACTGCCATGCTTCTGTTCAGTTTAAGGGTACATACCCCAGGCTGAGATGCCACTCTCAGGATACCACCCCTAAAATGGTGGGATTTATAGTGGAAGGAAGTTGTGCATCATCTTAGGGTGCAGCAACCCACTCTGAGAAACCTAAGAGGTCAGAAAGGCCTGGCTGTGGACTGTTTTGAGACCGACAGCTGTCAGTGGCCTCTGTTAGTTATTTGCATTGCAGGCAGCATTTTACCTGGGGTGGGGGCAGAAGTGGGTGCAGAAGTGTGACCCAGAGGGCAGAATGGGCCACATCAACTCGCTATTCATAGTGGTACTGTCTGCCTACTGGGGTTTATCTGTGAGCAAGCTAAGGTTAAGTGTCTAACATATGGGGTCTTTGGAAGGGGAGAAGGATTCACCAGGGGCCAGTACAGTGGCCTAGGAGACAGAGGGCTACAAACAAGTTCAGAGGAGTACAGAACAGACAAGTGCCACAGCAGAAGAGACAAACTGTCCATGTTCTATTGCCCAAGTCCATTCAGGTATTGAGTAGGCTACCCTAGCGTTTAGCTGGAGGGCCTGCTTTGGAAATGTTCTCTTTCTGAAGGGTTGCCCCGAATTGTTTTGGCCTTTTTTGCTGAACCCTATTTTTCAGGTTATGGACCCTGTGCACTGTACCTCTGCTAACCAGTGGTAAAGTGATTGTGTTCCCCCTTTAAACATGATGAAATTGGTATACATGTGATTGGCTCATTTAACTTACAGGTCTTGAAACATCTGCTCACTCACTTGCTATTGGCAAGTCAGATCTTATAAGGGCAAGCTATTTTTAGGACCTTCCGATCCATTCAGGCGAGAGAGCTTGAACTGGCAAACAACAGGTGTTCTGTTTATTCAAAAAGTGAATGAGCAGTAAATATGTCTTTAAATCTTGTTTTTATCTTGTTACCTTTGTTGTGTGTTCAAAGACAGAGGTCAAATGTCAGCGTATGTCTCCTTACAAATTGATGCTTATTTTATACCTGAGATTGGTGTTTACTTTTCTTTCTCTGACAGCAAAGTTAGAGGGTTTTGTAATGTGAACTGTCTAATAATCGCACTGTTGTACAGGGGATGTGAAATTAAAGGCTGTAGGATGTGAGTTCTTTTCTAACACACATTATTTAAATAGCTTGTTAAATTAACTGTATGAATATTTCAAAATATATCACCAGTTAGAAAGCACATTGCTCTGTAATTCTGATGTGTCATAAAAAAAAGTTTTGGAACTCCAAGATTCCTGACAACTGCTGTGGGGGCTTGCCCCAAATCAGTAGACCAAAGTCGTGTGGCATCAATCGGGGAAGGTGTGCCAAAAAATAAAAATTTCAAATTTGTCCAAGGTAAGCTGTAAACAGCTATTGTGTATCCAACCGCCAACATCAGTAAGACAGCCCAGAAAATCACCAACCACAGTATCATTAAGCTGTTGGAATGCCAACATGAGCTGAGTGTCATCTGCAAACAAAACAATGTTCAGACTCCACCTCTAGCTATTTGCGCTAGAAGGGCCATATAGATGTTGAAAGAGAGTTGGGCTTAATGCTGAACCCTGCAGGACACCACAGTCTATCCCAGAAAGCTGGTAGGTAAAAGGTGATAGAAAGACTGCTTGCTGCCTTTAGGATAGATAGGATCGAAGCCAATTCCAGGCTCTGCCCGCTCTCCCAGCCTTCTCCAGTCTCTGTAAAAGTATTTTGTGGGACACCGCATCGAAGGTGGAAGAGAAATCTAATTGAACGACCACCGTTTTTTCCCAGAGCCAGGTTACATCTAATATACTCTTGTTCTGAGGTACAACAGGACTCACTCAGAGGTCTCCATTTTAGTTACACATTTAGTTAAACTTGACATTTTTTACTGAATGGTGACTTTTTATTTTTTACATGCCTTGCACTTACACAATAGCATTCTTAGAAATTATTCTTCATTCAACACATTTCTCAGTAGGCATTTTATCAAGTTGTTTGTGCACTCTGGCCAAGGCTCGGAAACACTAAATGCTATGCCCTGGCATTTAGTTGTCCGGTTTGAGACAGCGTTGAGTCTCAAGTCAAACAATTAAATTGGTTCTGCACCTTTGACAGTGTGATTGCAACTATCATGTTATTATTTGAACCGCCTTCGAGCTAAATTCTACAGAGGAGCACTTAGGCTGTGATTATCCTGAAATGCCGTGCCTGAGATGCAGCCCGCTGACTCTAGCCTTTAGACTGCAAAGGACGGTAGCCTGCTCTACACCATATTGGCTTCCTGGTATATTTTACGCAGGTATGAGGGGTTGGATTGTACTAAGAGATTTGGCAGAGGGAACTCCCTCTATGCTCTTGATAGTGTAGGTAACATTAGGATAGGAGTATACATATAATCATAATAACTCTGTAATGTTATAATGGTTAAACTGTTCATCTTTTTCACCATTCTTGTAATGCTGGTTACATTGCTTTGTTTCATCCTACTAATAATCGGAGCTCACACTTTTCACACAATTGTTTCACTAAATGTTTGAAAAGCCAATTTGTATCTTTCTTGTGTCTCCCTTGGGCATGCCCCTGAGTGATAAAGAAAGGGTAGATCTCAAACCAGGACACTTTTTTAGTGATGTACAAATGATAAATATTTGCTTGAAACATGATTTTGACACATTATGTTTGTACGCTATATAGTTTTAGCAGTAAAACTGCTTGTAAGTGGGACATTTTGTGGCCATTTCAAAGGAAAAAGTGCTGTCTGTCAATGACAGTGTGTTACCACATCATGCTTTAGTGATATACTTAATAAAAGAGAGAATTTTTAAACATTAACTGAGAAAAACATTCCTGCCCCACCCTGAAGACAAGCTGTTAGTGAACTAAGAGGCAGTCAGAGGTCATGCATACCCTATATGTGGGCTAGATTCTTATTACACATGGAGCAAACGTAGACTCAAACTAAATTATTTTTGTACAGCAGACAGGCTGAACTCACATATTTGAAGGTGCTCTCATATGTGATATTGAAAAAAAGGCGTCTTGTGAAATAAAATATTTGTAGAGAATCACAAAATGTAATCCAGTTTATGGGTCAAGAGCATTACAGTCAGGTCGAGTAGATTATTCAAGTCACTAGACCTGCAGATCTGGTAACATTCTTAGTATTATTCGAGGCTTGAATTTATCTACAAGTCCCTAGTAAATGCTAAAAAGTGCCTGTAAGTTAAATGTTACTATTGAGCTGCAGCACCCCTTGTGACAACAACTACAGTGACAGAGTAAAGCATGTCTCCAAGCGTACCACTGTAGCATGGCTGGGCAGTTTTAAAATGCCAATCTGACCGGTCAACATAAACCCTTTGACAGGCCTAAACCGTCCTTTTAAATATTAATAAGTCACACCTATTTTAGGCCCTATTGCCTATAGAACATGGTGCGTAGTATTTAAAACTAGGACATGTTGAAGTTTAATATCCACATGTCCTTACAGTGAAAAGACATAAAATCATTTCACTCTAGCAAGGCTGGCTGCTTTTACAGGGAAACACTGGATTACATTATAATACCTTATAATACTAATTTTACATTGGTAACAGCAAGAGAGATATTTCAAGGACTCTTTCTAATGGCTAAACAAAGTCAAATTTAACTGTAAAGTCAAATTTTATCTATTGTCCTGCTTAAAGCCACATGAGGACTTCCCGTAAGTATTCAACAGTCACCTAGCAACTGGATGGCTCCCCTGTGAAGAGGTGAGAACTGCTCCCATGACAGGGACAATGGACATTGGCTGTAAGGAGGTGTTGCCCTCCTGTTGACAGGATGGCCTACGGGTTGTTCCCAGAACCTTGGTATACTACAAAGGGGCCTCCCCTGTCACAGGGAGATGTAGCTCACAACTGGGCCTGCCTCCTCTTTTGTCTTTCTAGTTAACTAAGCACCAACACTAAGGGAGATGCCCCAGAACTGGTCTAGAGTGGTCACAAGGGTGGTGCTGTGAGCTTCCTCTTTGACATTAATATCAAATCCTGCTTAAATGTAATATCCTGCATGACAAGCCAGCTGGGGTTTTATATGTAACATTTGGGGCTCACTCAAGAGGAAAACTGAATGTCAAAACACTATGTGTGTATCAACTGTCTAGATGAATTTATCAAACATCTATATTTCAGTTTGTCAGGGGTACTGGGACTCTCTAAAACTGGATTTTAGTTTTAGATGTGGAAAGACACTAGGGTTACTATAGGATACTCTCCACACACACACACACACACACACACACACCCTCAGAGCTCAATTTTAGTTTGGGCAAAGACTTCAGCCAACGTGAAAATGCCCATAGTGGGTATGGTAACAAGGAGCCTTTAACCCCTTGGTCAGAGCATCCCCAGTGATCGTTCCCACTCACTAGGTCATACCAGGCATAAATGTGGCACTTTAAGGCACCCTCTGCACCTACTGTCTGAAACCTGAGAAGAGCCTAGAGCACTGAACCTGCGCTCCCTGTTATACCCAGAGCAAAGAAGTATACTCCAAGGGACATAGGCTGCCTTCCTGTTAAAGCTATCTGGAAACAACAAGCTACAATAGCCCTTTTCCTGAAACTGCTCAGCTGATTAGTGGCAACTGGACTAGACTGGACCCTGATGTAGCCTCTGCCTGTCACCCTGTGAGTCTCTAAGTGCCTCCCCTGAGGTCCTGGATGGCTTTAGAAGTGTACTGCTGCGGTGGATTGAAACCTAAAGGACTGAAGTCAGAACGTAAAATCTTTGAACAGGACAAACCTTATTAGAGTATCTGACCCACGCTCCATCGCGGTCAGTGTGAAATTGCACCCAGATCCTGTTCTACCACCACCACCACTGACTATCATTGGCACTTTGAATGAATGAATGAAAGTGCATTAATAAAGTGCAGCTGCTGCTTCATAGGAAGGGTCCTGACTCCTGACCCTATAGCGGTGGTAGAAGCAGAGCAGAACACCCATGAAGCAAAAAGGACTTCACCTGGGCCTTAACAATCTTTTCTTAGAGATAGACTGGAGATACATTGGTAAGCCATTCCAGAGGTTGAGAGCTAAAAAACAAAATATCTGCCACCTGCTCTGGCTTTATGCACTTTTTTAAAGTGCACAGAACAGGTCTTGATTGGCAGAGTGCAGTACCCTTGGGGAATGTATTTTCTGACTTTATCCTGGATTACCTAGGGCCATTGTGATGAAATGCCAACCAATTAAGTTGTTTTATGCCTTTCTGAATGGAATGCCTTTTTTGAAATATTTAGAATAAGGAGAGCTGCTGCATTGTATCGATTGTGCTTAAAAAGCCAATTTGTATCTATCTTATGTCTCCCCTCGGCATGCCTGAGTAACAACAAAGGGTAGATCTGTTTCAACGATTTACATGGGGAATTAGTGGTCATGTTCTGAGGTTGCAGATACCATCTGGTACCCTGGTAAGGTTAGGGGTCCAGATGGGGCACTGTGAGCTAGCTAGCAATTAGGCCAACATACTCTAATGATATGTGTGGAAGCAGTTCTCATTTTCTGATGGTTCCGTTGTCCGGATACACATTCCTACTTAATTCGTAAGAACCGTATGATACTCTGTGACCTTCAAGAGGGCAGAGTCTGCTGAAGCCCACACAGAAGCCAGAGTGAGAACAATGGAGGATATTATTGCTTTCAATGTGCCTGGTGAGCTGGCAATTTACCAGAGTTTCCAAATTCTTCCCCAGCACAGGGAGAAGAGAAACAGGCCTGTAGTTACTCAGGAAAAGCTGATCGGAGTTGGGTTTTGTTTTTAGTAGAGGACTACGGGGTGCTTTTCCAAATTGCTGGCACATTGTCCAATTCCAAAAATAGATTAAAAAGGGTATTAATCTGCAGATTGATAGAGGTGAACCCACCAAACAACATATAAGAAGGACAAACATCGAGATCCAGATTTAACTTTTTGGATGATGTGCTCAGATTCAGCAAGAATAATCCTTGCTAAAGACTCAGGCAGCGAGCGTTCCTTTTCATGCACAGGGTCAAGATTAAACCCCAACGAAAGAACATCCTCAGTCATATCAAAGTTAGAGCCGATTTTTTCTACTTTGTCATGAAAGAAGGTGGATAAGTCTTCAGCCAGCAGCGGATAGGTTGGAAAATTTTGTTTGTTAGCCTCCAGATTCAAGAATGCTTTAACAATTTTAAAAAACGTTCTTGGTGCATTCTAGGTGGCAGCTATTGGTTTTGCAAAAAATATATATTTTAGCTTTTTAAATATTTTTGCGAAACTGCTTGAAAGCAACTTTATATGCCCGCTTCTTCTCAGTATTTTAATTTAGCATCCATTTCCGTTCATGCTGTTTACATCTTAATTTTTATGCCTGGAGACTGGAAGAGAACCATGCTCGACATCCCTCGCCGCAGCCACATCGCACCCCACCTGAGAGACCTGCACTGGCTCCCTGTCAACAAGAGGATACCCTTCAAACTCCTCACCCACGCACACAAGGCACTCCACAACACCAGACCAACGTACCTCAACAGCCGACTCAGCCTCTACACCCCCACCCGCCAGCTCCACTCCGCAGACCACGCCGTCGCCAACGTCACCCGCAAACGAAGAGTGACCGCCGGCGGCAGACCATTCTCCCACCACGCCGCCAAGACATGGAACACTCTCCCCATCCACCTGCGGCAGACCGAAGACCTTCTGACCTTCAAAAGACTTCTCAAGACCTGGCTCTTCGAACAGTAGCAGCTTCCCCCCCCAACCCCCTCCCCTAGCACCTTGAGACCCTCGCGGGTAGGTAGTGCGCTTTACAAATACCATGATTGATTGATTGATTGATGCTGCAGAGGGTGCAGTTCTCTTCTTTGTGACAATTTTTAATGGTGCCAGCTTATCAACAGGGCTGAGTCGACGGAATTAACTGCTTCAACAATTCGCTCCGACATGTTTACCACAATTCAAGAGCACATATCAATCAAGCTTGAATCAAGATTAGAGTACCATGGCCTAGAAATTCCCCTAACCCTGGTTGTGTCGCTCTGAACAGCAGAGTGGGAAACATAGAAGGGAACTAGGAAATGATCAGTCCAGACTAATTGAAGAGTTGGACCAGTGACTAGAGAGCAAAAATTAGAGAAAATCAAGTCAAGGGTATGCCCACATTTGGGAGTGGGGCTATTGACAAGTTGTACTAAATTGAGATCCGCCATGGATTCTGTAAACTGCTCTGCCAGTCTACTGTTAGGATCCTACATATGTGTATTAAAATTTCCCAGTACTACAAAGTTTAAGTATTGTGAGAAAAAAGGATTGATCGTGTTTGTGAACGCTTCCAAAGATTTAGGAGATGACTTTGGAGGGTGGTAGACTAGAGCACCAGAGAGGGAAAAATTGTAGGAAATCTTGAGGGAAAAGGCTAATCCCTCCGCTAATTCCAAACCCTCTGGTTTAGTAGGGGTTTCAAACAATAGATTATGGCAATCCCACCACCTTGCCCTCCCAACCAATCCAAATGGGAGATAGATAATCCTCTGCAATAGCCAGTGCACTATGCGGCCAGCATTGGCACTGAGCTAAATTTCATTTAAAAATACAATACCCCAAACATTATTTAATATAATCCAGATATTCATTTTGACGTTTGAGTGGAGATCTGGCATTGATTGAACAGTCTTTTAACTCAGTACTGCCTTTATGAGATTTCCACTAAAGAGTCTTGGAGGTCGTCAACTTGTGATCCCTTAAGACTGCCCCAGAAGAGCCTACCTTATTTTGAAATTCAAAGTTACACTGGGAACATTGCTTAATAACACTGACCTCCTGTGAACTAAACAATACAGTGCCACTAAAAGGCAGGCGAAGGGCCAACAGGGTTTCCTTACCGTAAACTATTCTCAAAGGTTGAACTAAAACAAAAGGTGCAGCATGGATGGGGCTGGTTGCGTTCCAGATGCTGACGTCTGCGCTGCTCTCTGCATTAAATGGGCAAAGGAGTGCTAGTAGCCCCGCCCAGACTCCAACCACTAGAGTGTTCAGCTCCCGAAATGGCATTGTGGTGTGGAGCGCAAGGAGGAGGAATAAAAAAACGCCTCAAATTAAAAATATGTTCCCCATCCCACCGCCAGAAGACTTCAGTTAAAAATCCAACAGTTAATTTTTTTTTTTTTTTTTTTTTTACAGAATATGACTAAAACAACAAATTCCAAAAGAATCTTTTTGCTTACTTTTATGCCGCTGCACCTCTGCATTAAATGGGCATGATTCATATCCGGGACTGGATGAACCACAACCATCTGAAACTCAACCCAGACAAGACTGAGCTGGTGTTGACGGGTGGTTCATCCAGCCCCTGGTCTTCCTTGTTTTGGCCCCCTTCCCTTGGCTCTCCACCTGTCCCCTCTACCTCAGTAAAAACATTAGGCATTAATCTCAATTCTCAACTCACCCTTCACAGGTTAGTTCTGTGGTTTCTTCTTCTTTTCTCTCACTGCGCACTATACGCAAGGTGTCCCGTTTTTTTTCTTTTGACGCTTTGAAACTGATCACCTTGGCAATGGTCATCTCCCGCCTGGATTACGGCAACGCCTTATATGCAAGTATACCTGCATATAGCTTAAGGTGTCTGCAGCAGATCCAAAACCAGGCGGCGCGCCTGGTGTTTAAACTTCCAAAGTCTCACCACGTCACTCCCCTCCTCAAGTCCCTACATTGGCTCCCTGTCCGCGCGCGTGTCCAGTTTAAGCTTGCTTCCATCACCTTCCAAGCACGACTGGGCACGGCCCCGGCTTTTATCTCATCTGAGATCATTCCCTATGTTCCCTCCAGGGAACTGCGTTCATCCACTCAATCCCTTCTCACAGTCCCGCGGTTCCGGAGGAAGAAATGGGGAGGATCGAAATTTGCGACCCTTGCTCCACTCTTCTGGAACTCCCTGCCTCTTGAGCTTAGAGCCTTAACTCTTTATCCGCAATTCCGGAAACAGCTCAAAGCTCATTTGTTTACTACATTTTTTAACTAGTTCATTAGCAGTTTCTGTTTCTTTTTAACTCAGCTTCGGCTTCCCTCGCCCAGATATCTGTTAGTTGCAGCGCGATGAAACCGCTGGTGAACGTGCGCTTTATAAATAATTTTAAATTCAAATTCAAAGGAGTGCTTGTAGCCCTGCCCAGACTCCAACCACTAGAGCGTTCAGCTCTAGTAATGGCATTGCGGTGTGGAGCGCAAGAGAAGGAATAAGAATAGCCTCCAGTTAAAAATATGTTCCCGTTCCACCACAACCCGAAGCAGCACATTTTGGGCCTCTTGGCGCTATTTCTGCTTAAAACTTTAGAAATTCATATCCCCGGCTACCCTTATTTGATTTTTGGAAACATTCTGTTTATTAAACATTACTCATTTTTTCTAATTTGTTTTGGGATTTATTCGATTGTTTTGCATTTCGACTTTAGTTCGGTTTTAGTACTGCACAAATACTTTACAGATTGCCTTTAAGTTAAGCCTGTCTGCTCTGTGCCATAGCTATGAGGTTGAACTAAGGTCAATTTAGTGACTTTAAGGGTTCAGTCTGACAAGGATTGTGATTACTACTTGAAGTGAGTACCTACTCGCCTCAACTAACAACCCCATTTTTTACAGTAACGCAAAGCTCAATTTGCACTAAGGGCACTTTTCCAGCACAACATAGCTTTTGCTCTGATGAGCATATTCCTTTACCAGACTTTGCGGCAGCACAAAGTCTTAGTAAATCTACCATAATGTTTTCCCAGAAACGGAGAGAACTACTTCAAAAAAGTATTTTGCATACATTATAGTGGGTCGTGCAGCATTATGACTATCCCCTAGATCACAATAATTCCTGTACATGACCATGGCAGAGCAGTTTCACATCATTTGAAAATTAGGCAAAGGTTTTGACATTTGCTCACAATCCAGTGTCTTTAATTCTGACGTCCATGCGGAAAATATTTAGGCAAAACTATCTCGACCTTGACTTATGACTCCTGCCTGCAACACCTGGAGCAGGTGGGACGGGGATAGTCAGTTAAGCATTATTATGTGGACCCACCATGGCTATGTCCCTGATTGAGCCTGATATACCTATGCAACAGTCAAACCTTTACTATGCACACACAGGACAGTTATAGGTGTCACATGAGATAAACTGCCCATTTGCTTTTTAACCTGGAATGTATAGACCTAAACAATATCCAGTAAACTCCGAAAGTACTATCGTATTTGCATAGAAAACAGACTGATGTGACATGTCTTCAAGTAACATACCTAAGTTGAATGAGCACACTACAATGAGCAAAATGGGGGGTCAGTGGTTCTTTGCTCCTTCAGCATGCATCCAAGAGGTGTCATGATATGGCTCCGCGGGGGTTCTCTCTCCACATACACTACACCCACCAAGATTGAGAGGGAAGAATTATTCTACTTCAGGGTAATGTAGGAGAGATGCACCTAACATTGACTCAACTGAATTGTACATCCTTCTCTAGTAGATATATGTAGCGAATGACTCAAGTACAGTCCTACGTCAAAGGGTCTTGAACACAATTTTGAACATACACCTAGATTGATCTAAAACGACACAGAGAGAAATTTCGGGACAGGCCAAACAAATCCTTAATTTTATGCAACAAGATAAATTGTTCCATGCATGGCACCTTAACATTCCAATGACATCGGGATCTCTGCAGTTGACAGAGTTTCTCTTCTGTTGCCAGAATACTTTCTGGGCATCTTTCCAGTTCTGGTGTAGCTAGAGGTCCCAGTGTGGACCTCAAGGGCCTTTAAAAGTAAATATCCATCGGAAGCTCTCCTTGATTCTGTGTTCAGGGTGAAGATTCACGAGAAGATACTAAATTACTTCAGCAATAATGAGAGTTCTGTAGCAGAGGCCGGTACTCAATGGAAGGTCATTAAGTCTTACTTAAGGAGTGTTTCCATTTCCAAACAGTCAGGGATTTATAAAGCATTGAGGGGCATCTGGACTGAATGGAGACAAAAATTTGCTCCCCTTAAAGTTTTCCATGCTCAACATGGCGATAAACAAATTCAAGCTAAGCCAGTCCACCATTAAGACACAGCACATAGAGAAATACAATTATTAGGGAAATACAATTGAACATGACCCTATGGCGATGGAGACGACCCACCAGCAGAACTCAACCAAAATCAGCCGACAATACAGTCTTAAGAGACACTATATATCTCGTAAATGCAATACACTGAATCGGTAATTGTGGCTAAGATAACGCTGCCCTGGATAGAGGACCAAAATCGGAAGCATCTGGAGCTGCCTCTTATGGAAGATGATATTAAAGCCAAAGCCAAGGGCCTGCCTAATGGCAAGGCGCCAGGCTCACAAAAGACTTTCACAAGGCCTACATTGAGATAATGGCACTGCTGGAAAAGTTCCAGGAGTCGCTGGTCCATGGGTCCCTATAATCTTCCCCGCATGAAGTCATGATTATTACTATGCTTATTAGCCGGGCAAACAGAAAACTAATTGAGCCTCATACAGGCCGATTTCACTCTTTAATACTGATAAAATAATACTATCCAAAATACTGGTAGACAAATTACTATCTTTCGAGAGAGGTTTGGTTCACCAGGACTATGCTAAGTTTATCCCAGGGCGCTCGATAATGTATAATATTCACACTTTCTTTGCGTCATTGATCAGTTTGATCCAACCTTGAAAGCAGCAGCAGAATTACTGAACACAGAGAAAATGTTTGACTTCTTGGAGTGGGGATACATGTTACAAGAGCTAGAAAGAATGGATGTGAGGAGGGACTTTATTATCCTGGGTTTCCCTACTCTATATGCCCCAACTACCAGTATAACCTTAAATGGAGTGCTATTGTACACCATTCACGTGGTGTGCAGTACTAGGCAAGGGTGTCCTCTCTCCCCAGTTCTCTATACCCTGACAAGGGAATCTCTGGTGTGGGAATATGTAAACACCACATAAACAGAGGTATCAGATTTACATCTAGGAAATAGATCATCTTGAAAAAGATGCAAATGATATCCCCTTTTTGGCTCTATGTTAGATAACCTAAGCATAATCTACCCCCCAAATACAGGAGACCTTTCATATGGGACTTTCTCCAGCCTAAAAATAAGTTGGAGTAAATCAATGATTATGCCCTTAATGAATAACACTACACTGATTTTCCCAGAATTTTCACTAAAATGAGTAGATGAGCAATTGAGGTATCTGGTAATCATAGTTCATCAATATGTAACTATGGGGTCATAATATAATATTAAGTCAACAGCATTGTCAGATGGAATAGACTTCTAGGAGTTGCCATTATGATGGTTTCCGGTGAAAGGAAATGTTCTTCTACCAGTTCTGTGAAATTTGGTAACAAAGCTTATGTTGGTCTCAGAGTAACCTAAGGCTGTAAAGTTTCCATTATGACTGGGGCTGAAGTATGAAGGATTTCCAATTGGATATTAAGCTTCGTAGCCCCTCTAATAAACACATCATGAAAAGTGGTACTATCATCCACCATCAAAGAGTGTAGTGGCGAAGTCGGTGACAAACGTGGAGGGTAGGTGGAATATGACCCAGAAGAGGTATGGGAAGAAGGAGATAAAACAGTTACTTACCTGTACACTGTGGTTCTCCAATATTGATATCTTTTAAAGATTCACATGCTTGAATCTTCCCCGTCATCCGGTGACAGTAGAAATAGTAGTACTGAAAACATTACATAGACCTCCATAGAGGGAAAATTCTATTGAGTACTATATCAACCTCATTTTATAACATCCAAAGTTCAGGAAATCACAGCAGAGACCTCAGAGTAACCCTCTGCACAGAGCCACCACCCCATGAGATTTTAAGCACAAGTGTGCAAATATACATATATATATATATTACTCTGAGGTAGAATGGTGAGCCTAACCAGGGAGGAGGGCGGGTCACATGTGAATCTATAAAAGATATCAATAGGGAGAACCACAGTGTACAGGCGAGTAACTAGTTTTTTCTCCAGTATTGTATCTTTTATAGATTCGCAGGCTTGAATCCAATTAAAGAGCAGTATATCTATATATGAATAGAAACAACAATTAAGGCGGGAAGGCGAACAATCCCACCATGACAATTTCAGAAAAGCATACAAATCAAACCAGAATTCTTTTAATACAGGTAGAAATAACCATCAAAAAGATTATTCAAGAATACACACCATAAGTAGATAAAGAAATCAGGATGGCTACACGCCTCCTACCTTAGGCAAAGAGACGACTTAGAGCCGCTTGTCACATTGGTATAGATCTGCCTTCCAACAACCATCTAGGCAATAATGCTTTGTGAACATGTGCGTCCTCGCCCATGTAGCTGCACTGCATATGTCAGGGAGAGAAGCCCCCGCAAACAGGGCTGAAGAAGTTGCAACATTCCAAATGGGCCTGCACTCTTGGAGGCAATGGATGTCCAGTCTTCTCAAGGCAGAAAACAATAGCTGAAGTGACCCAGAGAGCAATACTGGCCCTTGTTAGGGTGCGTCCCTTCATTAGTGCAGAGTAAGAATCCAGCAGCTGAGAAGACTTACGAAAGGATTTTGTCCTTTGTACGTAAAATTTCAAACAGCGTTTAATGTCCAGAGAATGGAGAGATTTTTCCGCCACCGTGGTAGGGTTTAGAAAGAATGAATTAGAATTATAGGCTTGTTGAGGTTGATAAGATGATGGTACTTTAATGAAAGAAGGATTCGTACGCAGAATAACCCTATCTGCTAAAAACTGAAGAAATGGTTCCTTTGTAGAAAAAGCCTGGATTTCGCTGATACGTCTGGCTGACGTAATGGACAAAAGAAAAGCCACCTTCCAGGATAGAAATTTTAATTCACATTTGTGTATAGGTTCAAATGGAGCACGCATTAGTTGTGATAAGACCGTATTTAGTTGCCATAGCACAGGAGGAGTTTTCACTGATGGGTAGGTCCTGAATAGGCCTTTTAGAAATTCCTTAATAAGTCTATGAGACCATAATGAAGATTGATCTAGATGTCGTCTGTATCTAGAAATTGCACCAAGGTGAATCTTAATGGACGAATGTGAGAGTCCCGCCTTAGCATGGTGTAAGAGATATGGTAATACCTGCTCCGGTGTGGATAAAAGAGGATGTAGAGAATGAACGCTGCACCACACACAGTACCTTTTCCATTTTGCACAGTAACATTTGAGTGTCGAAGGAGCTTGAGAATTTAGTAAAATTGCTTTGCAATCATTGGGTATGTTCAAATTCTCAAATTCAATGAAGTGAGAAGCCAAGCTGATAAGTGAAGAGAAGGGATTTGTGGATGAATCACTTGCCCCATGTCCATGTAAAGCAGATCCTCCTTTGGAGGAAAGAGAAAAAAGAGTGCACTCTGATAGGCAAAGAAGCTCTGTGTACCAAAATTGCCTTTTCCCTTCCGGGAGAGATAAGAATTATGCGGCACGGCTCCCGTTTTATTTTTGGGAGAACTCGAGGAATGAGAGGAAACGGGGTAAGGCGTAGGCAAATTTTCCTGTCCAGGAGAGCAGAAAAGTGTCTCCTCATGATACTGGCTGAGGAGTCCTGCTTGCGCAAAAGGTGCACTTTTTGTTTAGGTACGTAGCGTATAGATCTAACGGTGGAAAGCCCCAAGACCAGAAGACCCTCTGCAACATCTGGTCATTGAGCTCCCATTCGTGGCACTGTTTTGTCACCCTGCTGAGAGAGTCGGCCCACTGATTGTGGACTCCTGGCACGTGCTCCATTCGGAGTGAAATTTGGTTGAGGAGAAGCCATTCCCAAATCTCTTGTGCTTGAAGAGAGAAAACCTGAGATCTCGTGCCACCCTGTTTCTGGAGTTAAAACATGGTGGTGCTGTTGTCCGTTCGGATGAGAATTGGAGATCCCCGAATCCGAGGCAAGAATGCTTTGAGGCCCAAGAACACCGTACTTAACTCTAGAAGGTTTATGTGGCATTTCGATTCCTGTTTGGACCATTTTCCATGCATTTGAAGCTCTTGGAGGTGAGCTACCCAACCCTTCATGGACGTATCCAAAGTCATCACAAACTGAGGAGTTGAGTGAATGAAGGACAGTCCCTGAGTCAGGTTTTTTTCGATCCCCCACCAAGACATTGCAGCTCTCATAGCTGTTGAGATTTGAATCATGTCATTGAATGACCCCTTTGATAGAACCCATTGAGTGTCCAGCTGCTCTTGCAGTGGACGCATCCGAAGACGGCAATTTGGAATTAGTTGATTGCATGAAGACATCATCCCCAGCATAGATTTATACTTTCTGACAGAAACTGACCTTTTTGACGATAGAAGGCGTGTAATTCCCTGGAGATGCAAGACCCTTCGAGACTTGGAAAAGCTTTGCTGAGATTTGAATTGATGCAAGCTCCTAGGAAAATTAGAGAATTGGAAGGAGTGAGCGAGGACTTTT
This sequence comes from Triturus cristatus, assembly GCF_964204655.1. Classification (NCBI taxonomy): domain Eukaryota; kingdom Metazoa; phylum Chordata; class Amphibia; order Caudata; family Salamandridae; genus Triturus; species Triturus cristatus. The sequence continues at coordinate 387,473,818 of NC_140594.1, forward strand.
CTAGATTGAGGCGGAGACCTGGAAGAGATTCCGGCAAGCTTGAGTAGTGTTCCTGGCTGCCTGAAACAAATGAGCTTTTATTAAACAATCGTCCGGGCAGGGGCATACCTGGTGACCTGAGCGTCTCAGAAAGGCTGTATCGGCGCCATGCATTTGGTGAAGACTCTGGGGGCCGACTTCAAACGGAAGGGAAGCACTCTGAACTGATAATGGCACCCCACCACTTCGAACCTGAGATATCTGCTTGGGGTGAATGGGGATGTGAAAATAAGCATCGAGAAGATTGAGAGATGACAGAAAATCCCCTTTTTCCATAAGAAGAAAGATATCCTGCAGAGACAACATCTTGAAAGATTGGTTTTTGATGAATTTGTTCACTAACCGGAGGTCCAAGACCTGTCTCCATTTTCCTGTCTCCTTTAATATTAAGAAGAAGTGGGAGTAACCCCCCCGATTGCGCTGACGTAAGGGTACCTTTTCTATGGTGCGTTTGGAAAGAAGAATTTTGATTTCCCTTTTGAGATCTGGCAGATGACGATGTAGTACCTTCGGAGTAGGGGTAGTTGGAGGATACTGAACAAACTCTAGGGTATGACCGTGACGGAATACATCCAGAACCCATCTGTCAGACGAGATGGACGTCCAATTTTTTAAGGCTCTTATAGAAGTGGCTGCCAGGGCGGCAAACCTCTTCCCTATGTTGTCCAGCCAACGTCCTTCTTTATCCGGAGGTGCAGAACATTGAGATGCCGGATTTTTAGCTCTTCTTTGAGCAGCATGCATGATTACTGAAACCGGTCTAGGATGACCGAAGAGGCATGTGGGTGAATTATCTGGGGCTTTGTACTTTTTATCCAGCTTCTGGATTACTTCTGGGATGGAAGCTGGTGTCCACATCAGTTTTAGACCCTCCTGCCATAAGTAATCCACTATGGGAATTGCCCTAATGGATCGTTGAGTGCCTGGCTTAAAGTCATATAAAAAACTCAGTTTGTTTAACTGGAATGGGTAGATCAAAGCGCCTCGAGGCACGTACTAAAAGGTCATGAAAGCTCCCGATGTCAGTAGGGGGAGAGTATGCAGGAGAAGGGATAGGAGATGACGGTGTGGGAACGACATATTCATAACAAAACCAAAGGGGATGATGGGCGGAGTGTTGAACATTGCAAGCACTCACCCTCAGTCAACTGATCTGGGTTTAATCCATCATCATTCTTTAGCTCACTCCGCCACCCCAGTTCAGACATGGCCATATGCAAATCAGTCTGACCCTGTGCCTCATGGGAACAGACAAGCTTGAACTGCCAAGCCATGTCTTCCCTGGACCGGAAACAAGCATCCTGGGGTCGGTTTCTGGCTAATCAGACATCATCAGCCAGGTTAGCTTGAATCCAGTGGCAAAGTGAGCAAGGAACCCACGTCTAGGCATACCCTGCCAACTAAGGGCGAACAAAGCAAAACTAAAGGGGATGATGGACGGAGTGTTGAACATTGCAAGCACTCACCCCCAGTCAACTGATCTGGGTTTAATCCATCATCATTCTTCAGCTCACTCCGCCACCCCAGTTCAGACATGGCCATATGCAAATCAGTCTGACCCTGTGCCTCATGGGAACAGTCTGCTGCATGCAGATTAGATTGGTGGCTTTGCATAGGTAACATGGACTCATTTATTACAAATTCTTTAAAAGATTTTACTACGAGGGGGCGTGGCCAAGATGGTGGCGAGGAAGGACGCTGGGCTCTGCCGCTCTCGCCTGCCACTGGCCTGAAATCATTATTCCGGCTGCATAATTGCAACACAGAGGGGTGGAAATCACACAGACCAGTGCCTAGACAGCTCCGGAACTGTTGGGACACAGCCAGCACCCAGTGAGTGGCGGAGACGGAGCACGAGCGAGGAGGCAGTACGGCCCTCGACAAATGGTGCTGGGGAGGCGAGGCCTAGACGACTAGGTCCTACGAGGCGCGCCACACAAAGCACAGGAGGGGCGACGGCCCTGGCCCAAACACTGCGGAGGTGAGCGGGACGAGCTCGGCCAGGTGGGGGCTTGCAGAGACAGAGCGCCCGGATCTCATAGAGGCCATGCAGTTGTGACGCCCAGGCCCGGCGCTGACAGGTGCGAGGCCCGAGAATCGCCCCGAGATCCACGACAGAGACTAGTGGGCCCAGGCACTCTGGTAGGTGAGAGGCGTCACCTCAGCAGCAGGCGAGGGCCTTGGAGAAGCGCCAATGGCCAGGCATTGGAGCTCTGCACTGCCGGGTCTTGCCCGGGGTCCTGCAAAACCCCACCAGCTTTGGTCCTGATCACGGGGGTTGTGGACGAGAGGGAGGCCTGGCACGGCAGCGGCGAGGCATGGGCGGAGGTGGCCTTGGGATCATCTACACAGGCCTCAGGTGAAACAGCTGGGAGTCAAGTGGAACCTGTGCAGCCTCTCGGAGCAAATAGGACCCCCCCTCCATGACCCCTTAGAGGAAGAGGACCTCCATCGCACTCCTAGTGGCACTGAATTAGCTTTCCAGAAGGGGACCCTAAGCGAGCCACAGTCATGAAGGGTGCGTCAGGAAGGACAGGATTTTTCCGGAGCCGGGCAGAAGCTTGATCAAGGCCGCACGGCCGCCGCTCCCAAATACCGGGGGCAGATAGCCCTTACAGCACCAGAGAGGTCTGTATCGGCCTGGGGGGCCCTAGTCACACAGTACTCGTGTTCCCAGCGGGAGGACCAGGATACAGCAGGACGTGGCCCTGTAACAGGAGAGCTACAGGCACAGCGGGGACTGAGTGCTCTCCTGGGGGAGCGATAAAACATCCTAAAGACGAAAACAACTATCCTTAACCAACCCGGACAATGACCTACGCTTGGGTAAAGAAAGATAGATCACTCAAGGATATGCCTACGCATCCTCCATACGGTAACACAATGGAGAGCCCTCCTACAGGGGAGGCACCCCGAGTTCAGTCAGAGGGAGCGAAGGAGGAATCAGTGACTTACGCGTTCCTGGAGTCGCTCTTCACTGCACTTCGCGAGGACCTACAGACGGTCAAGTGAGACCTTACCCTGGAATTCAAGGAAACTAGAAGGGACGTAGATGCACTCGGAGAGCGGGTGGCCTCACTGGAGGACAAAGGGGACAATAGAGACACCGAAATGGCGGCCCTACAACAAGAAGTCATTTGTCTCCAGGATCAGAACATAGACTTGCAGGCTCACTTAGAGGACCTTGAGAACCGGTCCCATAGACACAACGTCTGGATTTGAGGTGTGAAGACAAAAGCAGAAGGAAGTGACATCTTTGTCTTTGCAAGAGACCTTTTCAATCATATACTCGGCAACCCTCCAGACACTGAGCTCAAACTGGACAGAGCGCATAGTGGGCTCACCGCGCTCTGATAAAGCCCCTCTGGCAGACATCCTGGTCTGTGTGCAGGACTATCAAACTAAAGAAGAAATCCTACGCAAGGCTAGGTCCATGCACCGCATTAGCTTTAAAGATCAAACCCCAACGCTATATCAAGACCTTGCCTCGTTAACGCTACAAAAACAAAGGGACTTCCGACCGATCACTGCATACCTCCACCAGCAGGCTATCCCGTATTCTTGGGGCCATCCTTTCCGACTCATTTTTCGCTGGGACAGCAAACTTCAGCAGCTGAGATCGCTTACCGAGGCAGGTCGACTGTTGGGAGTGGAAATATCAGAGGAGAAGGAAGAAGGAAGAACCAACTCCCCGACCAAGGGGAGCAGCACTCACGATGGCAGCGTCAGGGCCATAGATGACATCTGAAAAGACCAGACCAAACGGAGATCACGAAAGGGCAACAAGAGGCGTTGGAGTCTGTCTCGGCTGCTCTGGGAAAGCCGCAGGTTCCGTGAACAGACCACTTGGGCATATACCCCGTTCAATAGATACAGGAGGTGGGCAGGGCGGTGGCCGAGCGCTTGACCACACTATGAACCCCAAAATTGATTCCTAGCGGCCACACTTGGCTGAAGGACTATCTATGAACATTTTGTTGTTTATTTTCATGCATGTTTTGTTAGAATTATTTGGGGTTATTTTTGGGGTTCTTCACTCACCGTAGCATTGCACTATGAAGTTGTCCACCGTGGTCTACGAATCCTTCATGAAAAGTGGTAAAAGGCAGTCTGGTCAGTCTACACTCAGGGCTACCATTTTAAGCCTTTTACTCACCTTTACTGATGCGACCCACTGAGCATAAGATTCTCACACTTAATGTGAGGGGCCTCAACAACCCGGTAAAACGAAGGGTGATACTATTGTATCTAAAAAGCACTAAGGCAGACATCTGTCTTCTACAGGAAACCCACCTCCTCGCTCGTGATTGCCATAAGACCTAAATCCCGTACGTTCCCCACGCAGTTCTTCTCATCGGGCCCTACCAAGGCAGCAGGGGTGGCTATCCTAGTGTCCCGGACTTTCCGAGGTACGGCGGGTCAGAGAGAGGCAGAAATTAAAGGGAGGCTTCTGACTCATCAATTCACACTTGGGGGCCAGAGACGGATAATAGGGTTGATTTATGCACCGAATGAGGGACAAGAGATATTCTTCCATACGGCACTGACGGAGGCTACAGCCACGGATGAATGTAAAATACTTTTAGGGGGGGACCTCAATCTGGTACTCGACAATAACCTTGATAGGTCAGCTCAGATATTCAGACCGACAGGAGCCCTATCCCCAGACGGCTTAAACAGGATGGGGGAGCTGGGCCTGATGGACTTTTGGAGATCCCTACACACTCAAACCAGAGAATGTTCCTTCTTTTCAAGCGCCCACAAAACTCACGCCAGGTGGAGATGCTCACGGCATCTCTCTCAGATCATGTTCCGGTCATGGCCACACTGTCGCTTCCCCTTATGCATCACCCCTCCAGGCAGTGACCCCTAAGGGACACACTTTTACAACGACTAGAAGTAGTCACACAAATCCAGCAGGCCATTGAAGATTACCTTCTTCGCAATGACGCCTCAGAAGCACGTACAGCAACACAATGGGAGGCACTTAAGGCGGTGATTCGGGGTGAGCTTATCGCGGCATGAACCGCTGTTAACACATGACGAAGGAAGAAGAGGGAGGACCTTTACCAGCGGATCCGGGAGTTAGAGCAGATGCATCAGAGGACGGGGGACCCAGAGATTGGCATCAGCTTAGAGTTGTGCAATCCCAGCTGGCTGCCATCGACCAAGACCGTGCAGAATATGCTGCTCTACGACTGCGCCACTCCGTTTATGTAGGAGAAAAATGCGGGTGCCTGCTCGCATACAAATTGCATGAGAGCAGACAGACACAAGGGGTCCAAGAGATCCACGATTTGACTGGGAAGCTGGTGTCAGTTGACGTGGCAATAGTAGGGGCCTTCCGGGAGTGTTACACACCTCTACTCAGGCCAGATGCTGGATGGTGCGGAAGGGAACAGTTACTTAGCAAAGGCACACTCCACTGCACTGACCTCAGACCAGGCTGAGCATCTGGAGAAATACATTTATGTGGAGGAGGTTATTGCTGCAATCTCGCCGTTAAAATTGGCTAAATCCCCTGGGCCGGATGGCTACACTGCGGCCTTTTAAAAAACATTCTGTCCGGTGTTAGCCCCCCTATTGACTAGGCTTATCAATACATTTTCGATCTCGGATTCAATACCGACCTCGATGTTAGAAGCCGCAATTATACTCGTCCCTAAACCCGGGAAAGACAAAACTAGATGCGTGTCGTTTCGCCCCATTTCCCTTTTAAACATGGATTTGAAATTATATACAGGAATATTGGCTCACAGGCTAAGCACATATATGCCTGCCCTGGTCGACCCCGACCAGGCAGGCTTTATACCCCAACGGCAGACCAGCGATACCACCAAGCGAGTTCTTCATATCATAGAGAAAGCCGTGAGGTTCTCTGGAGAGTATATTCTTCTGACTATAGATGCCGAAAAGGCCTTTGACAGGATACTGACGCACTTCAACCTGGGATAAAAAAATGAAGACCCAGATTCTATTGCCTCCCCACAGCGACGGTCAGAATCAATGGGCACACATCGGCCCCCTTTCCTATAAGTAGAGGTACAAGGCAGGGATGTCTCCTGTCACCCTTGCTCTTTGCATTGTACATGGAGCCACTGGCACAAAGAGTGAAGACAAGTCCACACATTGCTGGGATCCTTTGCGAGGGCTTTGGTCTTTAAGGTGAATGTAGCAAAATCTGTCGCATTTAACCTCTCCCTCCCACCTTGCGCGATGGAACGACTACAGGTTCAACAACTTATACAGTGGTCAAGCAACACAGACCCCTATTTGGGAATCAAATTGGCACCCACACTGCAGGCCACTGTTGCTATTAACTATTGCAACCTGCATAACCAACTTCGCTCCGACATTCAAAGGTGGAAACATTACCCAATCTCATGGCTAGGAAGAATAGCCGCAATTAAAATGACTGTCCTCCCCAAAATCTTGCATTTGTTTCAAACCCTTCCTCTGAAGCCCCCTCCCAGTTTGATTCACAGGATGCAGGCTGAGATCCTGCAATTTATTTGGCAAGACCGTAAACTGCGAATGAAAAAAGCTATTTGCTTTCTTCCACCTAGTGAGGGAGGGTTGGGGAGCCCTGGATCTTCAACTGTACTATTACCCAGCACAACTGAGACACCTCGTGGAATGGAGCCGTACCGAATCTGAGAAGCACTGGTTGTTTCAAGATCTGGCGATGGCAGGCACATCTCTCCAAAAGGTTCCCTTCTTAAAAAGCCACAAAGGCCCCAAAACCTGTATTTGTCCCCTATAACTCACAAAATAATGGTGGCATGGGACCAGACTAGCATCAGACACAACTTAACTACCTTTCCTTCCTCTCTAACCCAACTGTTTGAGCATCCAAAATTCGGACCAGGGATAGGTGAGACTGCTTTTGCATTGTCGCTACTCGGCGTGCCGTGCCCTAGGTCATCTTTTCGACATAAAAGGGGTGCTCTCCTTTCAGCACTACGGGATACCTGAATCAGAGAGGCTATGATACTTGCAACTCAGACACTGGGCACTACAAACACAAAACAGACCCCATGCACAGAGACACCTTACACAATATGAAAAGTGGCTTATAACCAGGTCTTCAGACAAGAAGCTAATTTCTGATTTATATACAATGCTAAATTCACAAAACAACCACATATACAACGTGAGTCGTGTCCGGTGGGAAAGGGATATAGGGAGGGCGCTCAGCAATAAGGAATGGGAGGGAATATATTACAGAGCAAGACACACAGCGAGTAAAATGGGGCTGACAGAAACCCTAACGAAGGTGGTTACCTACTGGTCCTATACCCCAGTGCGAATCCATAAGGTCGATCCCAAGCAAAGCGCAGTTTGCTGGCGAGGATGTGGGGAGCACGGTACGCTGGTACATGTCCTCTGGGAATGCAAGCTCCTACAACAGTATTGGACTCAGATACTGGATGAGATCGATACGCACCTGGATACTCAACTCCCCAGATTCACAGCCTATTTGCTCTTAAGTGTGCCAAACCCACTTACATATCCTTTAAAGTCCAGAAGAGGGCATCAGATTGGGCTAGCTTTGGGAACAGCTATACAAAATATTCTTATTCACTGGAGAACCCCTCACATCCCCACACAGGCAGGTTGGCTTCAACATTTAAATCGTATATATTCGGGATGGAGAAAATAACGCTCATGCTGTCCGGAAAGGGCTCGGCCTTTGGGGAAATATGGCAGCCTTTCTTGTCACTACTCACACCCGAATTCCACGAACTTACCTGCCCTAAATACTTATGCCTACTACGCTTACCAGAAACTGGTGCTTCTACTACCCTGGTTAAGGACTAACAGGCTCCATCACAACTTCAAGACTCTGAAAGATACAACACAGTGAATGGAGGGAGGGAGGAGGGCCCAATGTGATGCAAAGTCTTTATTTGGCACTGTTTGATTGTTTTTATAAAATTGCAATTAAAAGATTTAAACCTAAAATATTTTATTATGTGCCATGCAGATTGCATAACTAAGGGTTATCTGAAACAGTTTATTGCCCTAGGCGTCATACTGATAATGCTCACTTTATGCACTGGACACAAGACTGTCCGGGCCTAGCAACTTAATGGGTAGCATTATTTAAAATACTTAAGGCAGATGATCAGACAGCCACTGAACCCTTCCCCATTGATGTCATTGTTGAGCAAGATATATGAAATCCTGACCAAGACAAGGAGGTATGCTGCCCTGGTGTTACTTATGGCTAAAAGAAGAGATTGAATAAGGGGGTGGAGGGATGGCAAAGTCATCATGATGGACTGTACTACAGATTTGTTTTATTGCAATGATATGATGGATGCATATACCGCTCTCCTGCCCAGAAGGTTTCACACTCTAAGGATATATAGTCCCCATTATGTGCAGGCCTGGGCGTAGTTTGCAGTGTTTTGCTACGCGAAACTCCGCAAAGTTACAAAAAATCCACGAAGTTCCGTGAGTGGTAGAGTACAGTGCGAACTGCAGTTTGTGCTGGTATTCCTGCCGCTCGGGTAGAAATTCTACCCGAGCGGCAGCTCGCACTCGCAAACTTACCATTCGCGATCGCGAGCGGGGAAAAAAACTCCGCTGCACATCGCGAAGCGGAGTTATCTGCACTCCGCGAACTCTGCGAAGTTCACCGCCTAGGGCTAATTATGTGCCTATCTTGCTTTGAAAAATTTAAACCTGCAGTTACATTTCTATCTCACTGTCTATGTTGGGACGTTTGACGTAACTTAAGAGGCAGATTGTGTGCATGATGTGGGCTTATGTTTCCTCATGAGATAATGTTAATTTGTGGTACAAAAAAATTATAATGTATGCCAGTGATCCAAGTTGCCGCAAGAACTTGATGTGATTTTATTTTGTTGTATGATTCACAAAAATCAAAAACATTTAAAAAAAAATATTTTACAATCTGAGCTTTTTGCCAATATTCTACCAATGTTTGCTGGGTACACACAGATCGCTGCAGCATGTGCCTTAACCCTGTAGCTCACATACGTGGGACGCAGATATAGGTAGTAATATACCTTGGTGATCAATGTTCATACTGTGGTAACTTGAAAGTCACAGGTTTGAATCTTTTTGTACCTAATTTAGCCTTTCATTAGATCTAGGCCTCACACAACATTGACTGTCTTTTATATATATAGAAAAGGCTTTGGTCAGCCCCTATCGGCAGGCGTCCATCTTAAAACGCTTTGTACCCATTTCTAGATGGCTAACGGTTAGTGTGCTTGTATGCGCTATGGCGACCAAGAAATTGATTTGTATTATTTTAACAAACTCTTTAAAGATGGCCACGTGGATGAGCCCGAATCTGTGGTGGTCATCTTTAAACGGGTTTGTTAAAATGATACAAACTCATTTCTAGGAGCCCGCTTCACATTAATGGAGACAATAGATCTGGCCAACAAATAACTAAAGAAGTCTGTAGCCGAGACCTAAGAAGGTTATTAGTACAAAGCAACAGTGTGTGTAAGAACAGTATACAAAGATCTCAGTATCCGCCTGCACACTGAAAGAGGCTGTAGACTTAAGTCAAGAGGCACGGCTGGTAACAGAGCCTCTGCATGGTATAGCCTCCCAAATGTTCATTTATTTCTTTATAAACCTCTTTTACACCAGAGCAAAAATATCTGCTTTCCACAGACTGCCAGCTTGAAACAGTTCGAAAGAAGGAGAAACATAATTGTGCATATTAAGAAAAGAGGTTTACAGCCTCCTTTGTGTTTCTTAATAGGAATAACTGTAACGGCTGCATTTATAATGGATGTACAACAGAATACGGATGGGACTAGAGCAATCTGTGCACTTAATGCACTTTAATAAGAAAGGCAGTAAATGTTACTTTGAAGACTGCTGTAACGTGAAAGAAAAGTAGAATATTACTACATCTTACCTATTTGGGTGGACGACATTAGGTTACCTTTGCTCATGTCACAGTTTTCTGAGTTCTTTTTCCTCGTTTCCTATTAATAAATTAAATTAAGGCATGCAATTAGAGCACAGCGTTTATGGGCAATGATACACCCACATACATTCCAACATTTTGGAAGAGAAAAGTGGAAGATTTAAATAAATAATCGGGAGAATGTATTTCTGCCATTGACTTTCTTACTGTGTGCATCGGGTCTATCGGCGTGTATGGCACTTGCAAGTGTGCTGCTGCAGGATCATACATCGGAAATTCAAATATACGTGTGTGCCCTACCTGTCAGGAGCACAGAAAAATCGCTATGGCAGGCAAAGAAAGCGTGACAAAAATGTTGTACACTAGCCTGCAGCAGCAGGTTACTGGCAGCGCATAATCCGAGTCACACAAGAACATCCCCTGCCATCTGAAGCCTGCTGAGGAATCGGGTTTTGCATGCAGGAATCTAGAGGCGGAGGACTAACCTTGAATTTGGTAGTCTCCCGACCGAATCTGGAGGGTTAGTATGTATGCACCGATCCCTCAATGCACTGTCTACTAACTCACCTGACTTTTCTGGGTAAGCTTAATGAGTGAACCAAGAGTCTCAGCTGCAGAACCAGCATTTCAGGCCATCAATAAATCCACTGTTACAATATGCTGAGGAAGAAGTTTCTCTTGAGAAATAAAAAGATATTTTGGAACACCAGTGCCTCTGAAGGACTCTGGAGCTGGGGCACACTTAGCCACCTGTGGCATGAGGGGCTCATTAGATTTGGCGTTAGCCAAGACTTTTTGGCTTTACTAAAATGATATGTATAATATACTTACTTAAAGAACAAGTTACTTACCTTCGGTAACAATATATCTGTAAGAAACATTAGTTAGTTTTAGATTCCTTACCTTAGAATTACCCCCAGGTGTCAGACTGGATCCGGAAAGTTTTTTCGTCAGCAGTACCTCTGCGTGTCGGAAGGTGGCGCCGGTCGGCTCCCCGTCCGTCGTCGCGGTCGCGGGGATGACGTCACGGCAGCTACTTAGACACCGCCCTCGCGCGCTGACGTCAGTTCTGTACACGACTTTCCGTGCCAGAAACACAAAGACATGCAAGACACTGACCAATGGTGCACAAAACTAGGCCCCTGAAAGAATGTCCTTAACCCTAGAAATCAGTTAGCAGAATGGGGAGACTGGGTGGGGCGGTAAGGAATCTAAAACTAACTAATGTTTCTTACAGATATATCGTTACCGAAGGTAAGTAACTTGTTCATCTGACAGAAACACGTTAGTTATAGATTCCTTACCTTAGAATAGATACCCCAGGAATAGCAACCCCGGTGGTGGGTCTGCGAACCAAGATCACACCAGATAGTCCTTGAGAACAGAACAGCCAAAGAAGCCGTCTCTCTGGACTTGGCTGTCCAGGCAGTAGTGTTTGGTGAACGTGTGCAGCGATGCCCACGTGGCCGCCTGACAGATGTCATTCAGAGAAACTCCTCTTCCCAAGGCAGTGGTGGCTGCCGTCGCCCTGGTGGAATGGGAACGTAGCCCGACTGGAGGCTCCTTTTTAGCCAGAGAGTAACTTAATACACAACACGACCCATCGAGAAATGGTGCGCTTGTGTACAGCCCGACCTTTCTTTGCACCCACGTGGCCAACAAAGAGTTGGTCATCCACCCGTAACTGTTTTGTGCGATCTAGATAGAAGGAGAGCGCACGTTTTGGGTCCAGACGGTGGAGCCTCTCTTCCTCCTTTGAAAGATGTGGAGGCAGAAAGAAGGTGGGTAAAGTAACGGTCTGTCCGATGTGGGAGGCAGTAACCACCTTAGGAAGGAAGGATGGACGGGTCCTGAGAACCACCTTATGCGGATGAACAGACAAGAAAGCAGGCTTGAAAGATAGGGCCTGGAGCTCACTCAGTCTTCTAGCAGAAGTGATGGCCACCAGGGAAGCAGTCTTAAGAGTCAAGAGACGTAAGGGACAGTTATGAAGCGGCACAAAGGGAGCGCACATTAAATAGGTTAGAACAAGATTCAAGTCCCATTGAGGCATAATGAAGGAGATTGGAGGAAAGAGATGTGTTAAGCTTTTTAAGAAACGGTTAACTACCGGGGACTTGAAAAGGGAAGGCTGATCTGGCAGCCGAAGGAAGGAAGAGATGGCTCAAAGATAGCCCTTGATAGTGCCCAGAGCAGAGCCCTGCTGGGCTAGGGAAAGAAGGAACAAGAGAACCTCAGAAAGAGGGGCAGAAAGGGGATCCACAGCCTTTGCTGTGCACCATGCCACAAATTTGTTCCACCGGTAGGCGTATACCGTCTTAGTGGAGGGACGCCTGGCTGCCAAGATTACATCACAGACTTCAGGAGGCAGGTGGAGAGACGTCAACTGCCGCCGCTCAATCTCCATGCAAGGTGGTGGAGACTGGAAAAGTTTGGGTGGAGGACCGTCCCCTGCTGCTGCGACAAAAGATCCTCCCGAAGAGGCAGTCTGATCGGAGGATCGATGGCCATGTTGAGCAGCTCAGGATACCAGACTCTTTGGGCCCAATCCAGGGCCACAAGAATGACTTGGGCCCGGTCGCGCCTGATCTTCTTCAGCACCCTGGGCAGAATTGGTATAGGCGGAAAGGCGTACAACAGAACACAACTCCACTCGCGATGAATAGCGTCGCCGAGCGAGTGCTGCCTTGGAAATTCCAACGCACAGAATTGCTGACATTTGCGCGTCCTCTTTGGTGCCGAATAGATCTAAACGTGGCTCTCCCCACTGTTGCAAGAGACCTTGCACCACCTCTGAGTGAAGACGCCATTCGTGATCTATCATGCACCTGCGGCTGAGTTCGTCCGCCCTGGTGTTCAGAGAACCTGCCAGGTGTTGAACCACCAGGGTTATGCCCTGATGTTCCAGCCATGTTCAGAGGCGAAGGGCCTCTTGACAGAGGGTCCACGACCCCCCCCGCCTTGTTTGTTGCAGTACCACATGGCAGTGGTATTGTCCGTGAACACCTGCACTACTCTTCCCTGGACAGAGGGAAGGAATGCTTTCAGTGCAAGACGAATTGCCCGGAGCTCCAAAAGGTTGATGTGAAGCCCGGACTCCGCTGGAGACCAGAGACCTCTGATCTCCACCTCTCCCATGTGGCCGCTCCATCCCAGAAGGGATGTGTCCGTCACCACAGTGTGGTCTGGTTGGGGAAGGGAGAGGGATCTGCCATTGACCCAATCCTGGTTCGTGAGCCACCACTGCAGTTGTTGTGCACTGTCCTCTGAGATCTGGACGCAATCAGACAGATTTCCCTGATGCTGCACCCACTGGAACTGCAGGTCCCACTGCAGAGCCCGCATATGCCACCTGGCATGATCGACCAGCAGGATGCAGGAGGCCATGAGGCCCAGCAGCCTCAGAGTCATCCTGACCGTAACCCGGGATAGAGGCTGAAAGATAGCCAGTCGTCGAGATAGGGAAAGACTGAAACTCCTGATCTGCGCAGATGACCTGTGACCACCGCCATCACTTTCGTGAACACCCGAGGGGCAAAAGGGAGCACGGTAAATTGAAAATGCTCGTGACCTACCGTGAATAGTAGGTAACGCCGGTGGGATGGCAGGACGGGAATGTGAAAATAAGCGTCCTGCAAGTCCAACGGGTCGAGGGCAGACAAGACCTGAGAAAGCGTCAACATTTTAAACTTCTCCTTCCGGAGGAAGCGCTTGACGTCCTGGAGGTCCAAGATAGGACGCAGGCCCTTGTCCTTCTTGGGGACCAGAAAGTAGTGGGAGTAACAACCACGACCTATTTCTAGGACAGGAACGAGCTCAATGGCTCCCTTGGCCAAGAGAGCCGCAACCTCCTGCTGGAGAAGGGCCAGATGATCCTCTGACATACGGTGGTATCTCGGTGACATGGCTGGAGGGGTAGTCTCAAAGGGGAGGGAGTAGCCCCTTCAGACTATTTGCAAAACCCACCTGTCCGACGTGATGGTGCACCAGTGGGGGACATGATGGCGAAGCCTGCTGCCCACTGGCGTTTGATGGGCCTGAAAAGTTGGACTAGAAGGGTTTGGAGGCTGCTGCAGAGGGGGGGTTGGTGGACTGGCCCGCCTGCAGGCCTCTGGAACCACAGCGGTTGTTTCCATGTTCCGGCCTCGCCAAGGTAGGGTAACTTGTTGCGGCCTGTGGCTCTAGGCAGGACGTAGAGGGGCACCCCTTCCGTAGCTGCGAAAGGGGCGAAAAGTAGACTGCGTAGGGCGGGTGGAGAGGCCCAAGGACTTGGCCATAGCCTGTGAGTCCTTAAAAACACTCTATAGCGTTGTCTGCTTTGTCGCCAAAAAGGCGCCGGCCATCAAATGGCATGTCCATCAGGGTGTTCTGGACATCCCCCGAAAAGCCAGTGGACCTCATCCAGGCATAGCGACAAAGCGCTACTGATGTTGAAATGGTCCTGCCCAGAGAGTCGGCGGTGTCCAACCCACTTGTCTGCATCCCTCCCGGCGGCAACAGCCTCGAAGAGCACTGCTCCAGCCTCCTCCGGACACTGAGGCAGCACCTGCGCCACCGTATCCCACACTGAGTGGGAATAACAGCCCAAGAGACAATCGGTGTTTTTACGGACCACAGTCCTAAGCTGGCTGAAGAGAACATTTTCTTACCAAGGTGCTCCAGCTCCTTGGAATCACTTTCCGGTGGAGCGGTAGGAAAGGACCTCTTGGAAGTGGAGGCTTGGACAACCAAACTCTCCGGGGTGGGGTGTTGGGAGAGGAAAGTGGGGTCGCCCGGAGCCGGGCGGTGGTGTCGGGCAATCATCCTGTCCACGGGAGCCCCTGTGTTGGGCCTGGACCACGTGCCCAAAGGACGTCAGTGAAGGCTTCATTAAATGGCAGCAGGGACTCCGAAGAGCTTGCAGCTGGTTGAAGCACCTCAGTCAGGAGGTTAGTCCAGACCGCCACCGTAGGAAGCACGAGGTTAAGAGCCTCGACCTCCCTACGCAACACCGCTGCATAGGACGCTCCCTCCTCCGTAGCCATTGTAGGAGGAGACAACATGCCAAGGTCAAGGGAGGAGTCCGAACCACTGGCATCCCCCAGGTTCTCTCTCCAGTCCTGTTCACTGTCCAACTGGTCATTTAGAGGGTCCCCTGACCCCTCCCAGTCCTCCTCATCTTCCTCTGGGTGCCACTGTGATTGAAAAGGGACCCCAGGAGTGAACAGGGGCACAAAAACCCCACCCGGCGCAGGATCCAGCATCAGACGTGGCCGGTCCGGCTACGTGTCCACGTCAGGATGGAGGCCGGGGTCGACGCCGGCTGGGGGGCCGACTGGCATCGAGTGTGGTAGTGTGCCATTGTAAGCGGCGCCGGTGGAGGCGTAACGAGGGCAACCGGCCCCAATCCGGATCCAGGCCTGGATCCAAGGGGGGCATGCAGCGCCGGAGTCGCCGGCAGCAGCGAAGACCTAGACACGCCAATCGAGTCCGCGGGGCACGAAGGCGCATCGGTGGGGTCTGTCCACCCAAAGATGGCATGCATCGCTTCATAGAATGTACAAAGTGAGGCCGGAGTCGCTCCGGGTCAAAGAAAGGGTGGGGAGCTCGGAGTCGACTCTTCGGGCTCCGAGCGCAGAGCCGCGGGAGGGACACCACCCACGTGTCTCATCGGATCAGCCGACTGACGAGGAGAAGTCGAAGAGCGACAATGCGTCTTCGACTTCTTCTTATGCTTCGACATACCCGACCCCGAGTGTGTCATGACTCTGACTGGCCGCAAGGGCAGGAATCCGATCTAAGGCGTGAAAGTGGTTGCGAGTGAATGTGAGAACTCCAAATACCAGAATGCCTAAAGAGGAGGGGCATAGAAGAAGATCCGGTTTCCAAGGTTTAAAAAATGCCAACTGCAAATCATCCAGTGCTTGACAATTCGAGTTGGTGTACGGAAGGCAGCTGAGGTGTTTCCTTTCCCTTGGAGATTCCTACCGGCTGTGAGGAGCCTTTATTTCACGTCTCTTCGTTTCAGCGCGGTGCACGATGAAGAGTTGGAGACATTGTTTTGACTTGTTTATCAAAAAAGATTCCTTTCTGTGTATTACTCTTTTAGTTGGTGACCATGAGGCCTACACATTTAGATCAATAACCTTTGATTTTTGACTGTGACACTGGACAAATATTATTACTCCAGACTAGAATATACTTTTTGTTACTCTCAAAATTTATTTTTCATAGGAAAACACTTATATTCAATAAAATCATATTTTAAAATTGCATTCAATATATACTCTGATTGGGTGCTCTGGTACAATCTTATATATGCTATCTAACAATTCCGTATTACGGTATCTATCTCAGAGTCACACACAGTTCAAATCATGTACTTTCAAAATTGCAAATTAAATACTACACAAATACATTTCATATACTTTAAAAAGTCCCACTGTCGACGCGTTTCGGTGCATAGGTTACAATAGTAGCACCTTCCTCAGGACGGACGAGAATTTAAAACCAAAGTTTTGTTCTTCTTTTTTAAGTGTAGGGGTTGAAGTCCTTCTGTGGGTGTTCAGGACGACTTTATCACCTCTCAACTTTTGTGATTTTAGACCACTTGCATCATAGTCAGTGGAGTCATAGAATTTTTTAAAAAGTCACGTTGACACATGTTCAATGGTGTCTTAAAACAGGTACGTCTTTCGATATGCACTGCCTGTATTCAGTTGTTTAGCTGTGCCAATAGGTTTTTCGCCTAATGTTTAAGTTCAGGCTGTCCTTCCCTGCACCTTTTCAAGTGGTGTCCTGATACCAGTTGCGGTGGAAGCAGGACGTTGTGACAAGCAGGCTCGCCGATTTTTAAAGGTTGGGAGTAAAAGTACAAACACCCCCAAGAAAACCTACAGTGTGGCTGACAGCGCTTAAAGAAAAGAAGACAGCGTTGTCAAGATTCAGGCTGCCAGAAGATATTGCAGGCTCTAACTGGTATCAGGACACCACTTGAAAAGGTGCAGGGAAGGACAGCCTGAACTTAAACATTAGGCGAAAAACCTATTGGCACAGCTAAACAACTGAATACAGGCGGTGCATATCGAAAGACGTACCTGTTTTAAGACACCATTGAACATGTGTCAACGTGACTTTTTAAAAAATTCTATGACTCCACTGACTATGATGCAAGTGGTCTAAAATCACAAAAGTTGAGAGGTGATAAAGTCGTCCTGAACACCCACAGAAGGACTTCAACTCCTACACTTAAAAAAGAAGAACAAAACTTTGGTTTTAAATTCTCGTCCGTCCTGAGGAAGGTGCTACTATTGTAACCTATGCACCGAAACGCGTCGACAGTGGGACTTTTTAAAGTATATGAAATGTATTTGTGTAGTATTTAATTTGCAATTTTGAAAGTACATGATTTGAACTGTGTGTGACTCTGTGATAGATACTGTAATACGGAATTGTTAGATAGCATATATAAGATTGTACCAGAGCACCCAATCAGAGTATATATTGAATGCAATTTTAAAATATGATTTTATTGAATATAAGTGTTTTCCTATGAAAAATAAATTTTGAGAGTAACAAAAAGTATATTCTAGTCTGGAGTAATAATATTTGTCCAGTGTCACAGTCAAAAATCAAAGGTTATTGATCTAAATGTGTAGGCCTCATGGTCACCAACTAAAAAAGTAATACACAGAAAGGAATCTTTTTTGATAAATATCTGACACCCAGTCCTTTCTGGTCCCTGGGAAACTCTCTTTTTTTAGATTGTTTTGACTTGTGCCTGACCAGCTGGATTAAACGCTCAGGCAAGCGCCTTTTCACGTCTTTCTGTTTCTGCGTTGAAACGCAACAAAGAGAGGCCACATTGTTGCAAGGAAGGTAATTACTGGCTGAAACGCTCGGGCAAGCGTATCCTTGGTTCTTCGTTCCTGCGCTGGAGCGCGCGAAGAATAAATACTTTTATTTAGACGTTTGGAAACTTGGAGGTTAACGAAGGAGTAGCGTTCACCGGGTTCTACCTTCCTGCGCTGGAGCGCGACGAGGAAGGATTAAATAAGCACTGGAAGGATAACTATTTAAGCAACTAAAGTATCGACTTGAGACTTTGCTGAGCTACATTTCTGCGCAGGTGCGCATGAAGAATTACATGGCTACAATAATGGAAGCAGTTAATTCCTTTATTTGTGTGAGGTACTAGCGCAGGAGCATTAGTTATTTTTGAAGAAACTCTGAAGGAGACATTCAGATAAGTACATTCGTATATGTTTTGTACTTTATTTAGATTCAACTTTCGCTGGTACACATGCATGTATATAGACTATGCTACAGTAAGCCAATAACTATTTTTTTTGCATAGTAGACACAGTAGTGTCATGTTTCTAAAGTTCTGGTGGTCATATATATATGGCGTGAAATGGAAGTGTAGAACGTAAGTACTTGCTCAGTCATTCTACAGTAGACTGATATATTGTTTGTTTGGCATGTTAGTATTACTCTCTGTCTCTCTTGTTTACTGCAGGTGCTGCAAGCTGGTTAGAGAGGCTAGTGCTGTTGTTTCTTCTACCAGGGAAGCCCGCCTGATGGGTAGTCGACACGGCTGCATCTTCTTTTGGGTTTTTGTTTCCTTTGTCCCTTTTTTCCCTTTTCCGACTGGTGTTTCTTACTGGACTGGTATATTAAGATACTCTCGGAAGATACCAGGAAAGGGCAAAGGTTTACATATCTTCAGACATTGCCCCTGCTGTGCAGAGGATCTCAGGTTAGTGGCATTCCGATTTGTACTCTTGACAGATTGTCAAGCCCACGTATACCTTCGGCCTGGGCGATGGACACCAACACCATCCTCACCACGGTGTTGGAAACCCTGAATACCTTGAGGATGGAGGTTGATGCATTTTGCAGTGAGAATTTAGAATTGAAGAATGAGATGGGAACAGTAAGGAGAGATATAGCGTAAATATCCCGCAAGAGTCCTGCTTCTAATAGAGGGGGGTCCTATATAAAGGCACTCTACACCTAGGCCAGGCTCAAGGAGAAGGGGTTACGGGAACAGCTCATAGTCCTACCTTTCTTTCCAATGCCTCACAGGCAAGTCCCACTTCCATTCAAGGGATTCAACCGTCACAGCTACCCCTAGCTCCTCCAGAAAGGTTCTTCGGGGACTCTAAGAAATTCTGAATATTTCTCAGCCAGTGAGGATTACACTTTATGTGTAAACCCATGGTGTTCTCTACTGATCAAGCAAAGACTGCTTTTATAATGTCCTATCTTGGGGGTAATGCTGCCAGTTGGACCATACCACTTATTGAAAGGGATGATCCAGTGTTGTACAATTTCTCGACCTCTGACTTTTGTACAGAAATAAGAAAACTATTCAACAGAAAGGCACACCTGTTATCACTGGATAGAGAGCTTATTTCTTTAAAACAGGGTTCGCAAGACCTCATCTCCTATATCACTACATTCAATAGGCTTATTATAGAAACGGATTGGCCTATGGAAAAAAGAACATCTTTGTTTTATCAAGGATTAAGAGGAGAATTAAAGAACGTGTTAGCACAAGTCGTGCATTTGCCATAGAGATGCGATGAGTTAATAGATCTCACTGTGCAGTTAGATCATCGTCTCCAAGAAAGGAAAGGAGATAAGACAAGAACTGAGGTCAAATACTTTGTGCCTCGCTCTAAACCAGCAGTGGAAGAACGTTTCCCCCCCATCTGATGGAACAGAACCAATGCAAGTTAACGGAATAAGGGGGCCACTCTAACCGAAAGAAAGAGATAAACATCATAAACAAAAATTATGCTTGTATTGAGGAAAGCCAGGTCACTTTATCAAGGATTGTAAGGCAAGGGGCAAGCTGGGCGATAGGACCACTTCGGGGCCAAAGAGAATACCGGTGGTGAGTACTCCCTCCACGCCGTCGGAAAACTGAAGATCTCAAGTATGATGGAGATCCCTTGTTTGAGGCAGAAGAAAATAGAGGTCTCATCAGAAGTGGCAAATACGGTTCAGTCCTCCGTAGCACACATGAACGTATGTGTCACATTGTGGTTACACACGAAGGAGCATGTGGTCATCCATGCGTTGTTGGACTCAGGCGCAACAGGAAATTTCATGGACTAAGCCTACACCAAGGTATTAGGGGTTCCATGCATCCAGAAGGAGGTTCCCGAACCGGTTAAGGCAGTGAATGGTACAGCGTTGACTTCTGGACCAGTACGTTACCATACACAGAAGATACAAATGCAAATGGGGGATGACCATTACGAACACATACAATTCGATTTAATTGACATCCGTCACTTTACACTTACATTGAGGATGCCATGGTTGACTTATCATGATCTATCAGTGAAGTGGGCTGCCAGAACAGTCCTAATGGACTCAGCATATTGCAAGGAGCACTGCACTAAGGAGAGAGCCCTCCAGAGTGAGATCATGGAAACGCCTACCAGTCTTTTATCCAGTGGATGCAGCGACCGAACATTGTGTTGTGATACTACCTTGCCCCCAGAGTATGAGCAGTACCTTGTTGTGTTCAGTGAACAAGAAGCAGGAAGGCTACCTCCTCATCGGGTCTATGACTTTAAAATTGACTTGGTGCTAGGAGCCGCCATTCCATGCAGCCGGATTTATGCTCTCACCGAGCCTGAAACTTTGTATCTATAACAATACCTCGAAAAGATGTGGGCTTCTGGCTTCATGCGCCCTTCATCGTCTCCTGCTTCATCTCCTTTATTCTTTATACCGAAGGAGGGTGGATTAAGAGCCTGCATAGACTTCAGAGCGATTAATAGAGTAACAATTAAGAACCGATACCCAATACCGTTAATTCCTGTTCTGTTGGATCAACTGAAAGGAGCCAAAGTGTTCACGAAATTGGATCTTCTGGAGCATATCCCCTGGTACGGGTACAGAAGTGAGATGAATGGAAGACTGCGTTTCGGACAAAATTCGGACTGTATGAGTACCAGGTGATGCGCTTTGGATTATGAAACGCGCCGGCCGCATTCCAATACTCTATGGATGAAGTATTAAGAGGATTGTTGGATGTTTCATGTATCGTCGGTATTGACAACATTTTGATTTATTCAGGTACAATGGAAGAACATGTGTCTCATGTGAAGGCAGTGTTGGAGTGCCTGCAGAAGTATACACTCTTTGCCAAATTGGAGAAGTGCCTATTCCACGCCTCGGAGGTAGAGTTCCTGGGATACATCATTGGTCCAGGGGGATTATGCATGGACAAGAAAAAGATTCAAGGTATCACACAATGGGAAGCCCTTTCTAATGTAAAGGCATTGCAAAGCTTTCTGGGCTTTGCCAACTTCTACCGCCGATTTATAAAGGACTTCTCCAAGATCATCCAACCCATAACACATCTGCTACGAAAAGGAGTTTGTTTTGAATGGAATGAGGCTGCTTATCAGGCATTTCAAGTGTTGAAAGATCACTTCATGTAAGCTCCTGTGTTGAGACATCCCGATGTTACTATGCCTTTCGTGGTAGAGACAGACGCATCACAGTATGCGATAGGAGCAGTCTCTTCCAAAAGACATCCCGACACTGGACAGCTACATTCTGTGGCTTATTTCTCCAAAAAACTAACACCATGCCAGGTTAACTACTGAATAAAGGATAAAGAACTCCTGGCCATAAAGAGAATATGCGAAGAATGGAGACATTACTTGTTAGGGGCTCAACATACAATAGTGATCTACACTGACCATCGGAATTTGCAATTCCTAAAAACAGCAAGAGCATTTACCCCTCGACAGCTTTGCTGGTCTCTTTTCTTTTCAGATTATGACTTCATAATCAAGTATAGACCCGGACCGCAAAACGGGAAGGCGGATGCCTTATCTAGGCCGAATCAAGTGCGGGAAGACAGCATAGAGTCCTCGGAGGAACCACTCATAATCCTACAAAAGGCAGCCTTTCCTGAATCAGTTACCGCTCTGGTGACTACGAGAGACTTCCTGGAGGAAGTAAGGCAGAAAACAGCTGTTTTTGATCAACAAGAATGGTTGGATATTGATTCTGAACATCGCACGGTGGTAAATGGATTACTGTACCAAGAGAACAAGCTATACGTACCTGAAGAATCACTACAAATACAGGCTATACAATAGATACATGATTCTACATTGGGAGGACACTTGGGAATAGTGAACACCATCCAAGCGACGAAGAGGCATTTTTGGTGGCGTACATTACGCACTGATATCATCCAATATGTGTCAGACTGCACCAATTTGTGCCCAGAGCAAAACACTACACCAATGACCAAGTGGATTGCTGCGACCAATACCCATACCACCGGTTACTTGGCACACAGTCTCTATGGACTTCATTGTTGAAATGCCTTCCACTCTAGGGTGCTCCCCTTTCTTTTGTTTAAATGGACATCATCCCAACATGTTACCCTTTGAATGGCCCGTAAAGTCCAAACATCCTTCTTTACAAGAACACCATTCCCATCTTAGAAAGGTGATGCAAAACTCTAAAGCTCATCTGGCTAAGGCACAGCTGTCAGACAAATACCAGGCTGACAAAAGACGCTCGGCTGAACCTGTATACCAGGTGGGGGATAAAGTTTGGCTTAACACAAAACATTTAAAGATGAAAGGGAATACTCGACTAAAACCTAAATTCATTGGTCCCTATCTTGTAAACAGAGTCATGAACCCCGTAGCCATAAAACTAGATCTCCCTTCCTCTTGGCACATTCATCCCACTTTTCATGTCTCATTATTGCGTCACTGTCCTGCACAAACTAGGTAAGCAGCACAGCCTCCACCCATAGAAATAGAAGAGGAAGAGGAATACGAGGTTAAACGCATCTTGGATTCCAAACTAGCCAGAGGGCAGGTGTACTATTTGGTAGATTGGAAGGGTTATGGACCTGAAGATAGAACATGGGAACACAGACGTAACCTTAGGTGCCTGGGGCTCCTTAGACATTTTCACCTTCAGAAGCCCACAAAGCCGGGAGACCGTCGGGGCGTCGGTCCCTGAGAGGGGGTTCTGTCTTGACTCTGACTGGCCGCAAGGGCAGGAATCCGATCTAAGGCATGAAAGTGGTTGCGTGAATGTGAGAACTCCACATACCAGAATGCCTAAAGAGGAGGGACATAGAAGAAGATCTGGTTTCCAAGGTTTAAAAAACGCCAACTGCGAATCGTCCAGTGCTTGACAATTTGAGTTGGTGTACGGAAGGCAGCTGCAGTGTTTGCCTTTCCCTTGGAGATTCCTACCGGCTGTGAGGAGCCTTTATTTCACGTTTCTTTGTTTTTTAGCACGGTGCGCGATGAAGATTTGGAGACATTGTTTCAACTTGTACCTGACCAGCTGGATTCAACGCTCAGGCGAGCGCTTTTTCACGTCTTTCTGTTTCTGCGTTGAAACACAAAGAAGAGAGGCAACATTGTTGCAAGGAAGGTAATTACGGGCTGACACGCTCAGGCAAGTGTATCCTTGGTTCTTCGTTCCAGCGCCGGAGCGCGCGAAGAATAAATACTTTTATTTAGACATTTGGAAACTTGGAGGTTAACGCTGGAGTAGTGTTCACCGGGTTGTACCTTCCCGCGTCGGAGCGCGACGAGGAAGGATTAAATAAGCCCTGGAAGGATAACTATTTAGTCAACTAAAGTTTCGACTTGAGACTTTGCTGAGCTACATTTCTGCGCAGGTGCGCATGAAGAATTACATGGCTACAATAATGGAAGCAATTAATTCCTTTATTTGTGTGAGGTACTAGTGCAGAAGAGTTAATTATTTTTGAAGAAACTCTGAAGGAGACATTCAGATAAGTACATTCCTATATTTTTTGTACTTTATTTAGATTCAACTTCGTTGGTACACATGCGTGTATATAGACTATGCTACAGTAAGCCAATAACTATTTTTTTTGCCAAGTAGACACAGGAGTGCCATGTTTCCAAGGTTCTGGTGGTCATATACATGTGGCGTGAATGTGGCAGTGTAGAACGTAAGTGCTTGCTCAGTCATTCTACAGTAGACTGATATATTGTTTGTTTGGCACATTAGTATTACTCTCTCTCTCTCGTTCTCTCTTGTTTACTGCAGGTCCCTCGAGGCTAGCAAGTTGGGTAGAGAGGCTAGTGCTGTTGCTCCTTCTACCAGGGAAGCCCGCCTGATGGATAGTCAACACGGCTGCATCTTCTTTTGCGTTATTGATTCCTTTGTCCCTTTTTTCCCTTTCCCCTGACTGGTGTTTCTTACTGGAGTGGTATATTAAGATACTCTCGGAAGATACCAGAAATGGGGAAAGGGTTACATATCTTCAGATATCACCCCTGCCGTGCAGAGGATCTCAGGTTAGTGGCATTCTGATATGTACTCTGACAGAGTGCGAAGACTTCGAAGATTTCAAACCGGAATGGTGGTGGCTCCGCGATCTGTCCCTCGACCTCTCTCTCGACCGGGACCTCGAATGTTGCGGAGCCGACTGACGGTGCTCAAGCAGATTTCGGGACCGTTCCTACAACGCCGTCGGTGCCATCGACCGGCAGTTGGAGCACGACTTGGGGTCGTAGTCGCGCTCCAGGCTAAAAAAAGACACACGAGGTGCAGATCCATCACAGACATCATGCGATGACAGGAACCGGAGGTTTTGAAAACGGGCATCCCTCGTGCACCTTCAGAGTCGAAGACTCAAAAAAAGACATCGGCAAAAGTCGAGAAAAAGTTAGTCAAAAAAATGACTGAGGTACCGCTCTTCCCAGATCTGCGCTGGCTGGTGCGGAAAAACAAGAACTGATATCAGCGCGCGAGGGTGGCGTCTAAGTAGCTGCCGTGATGTCATCCCCCAACGACAGACGCGGAGCCGACCGATGCCACTTTCCGACGCGCAGAGGTACTGCTGAAGAAAAAACTTTCCGGATCTTGTCTGACGCCTGGGGGTAATTCTATGGTAAGGAATCTATAACTAATGTATTTCTTTCAGATGGTGCTTTCAGCCACCTCTCTTCATAAATTGGTCTGTTATTGTGTCATTCACATGTTGCTGCCACCCACTATCACATGCAGCATGGGGCAAAGGGTCAACCTACTTCTACCACTGCTTAACTTCACTTAGAGTGACTGCATTTTGCCCTCACAATGAGCACATTTCCACACAAAGTAGTTAATTTCAGTGTCAGTGTTTTCGATTTTTCTTTTATAATTACTCTAGTTTTGGCTTTGTGTTTAGAGCTTGAGGTGAAAGTAAGTAGCTTTATACCAGAAGTGAACACAGGCCAAACTCCACACTTTTGGGGAAGAGGTGTGGCACAGCGGCCAGGGCGCCTGACTCCAGACCACGGGGTTCATGGTTTGATCCCCGGTGCTGGTGGCAGGTTAGCCCAGCACCATGTGACTCTGAGGAATAGCTCGCTTAATCTTCCCGACAGCCCCCAGCGCCTTGACACCCTCGGGTAATTGTGTGCTTTACAAATACTGGATTTCATCAGTTCTTGTCTTATGCCAATGCTGTTGTAAATTTCTGTTACTGCTGGTATTTCACAGCATGACAAATTCTGACCACTTGAAGCTGTTCTGTATTAAGTTATCCTCTTACTACTTTGTACACAAATGGAAAGCTTTAAAATTATACAAATGAATTCATAAGCGTACAATTCTTCAGAGTACATTTATACTGAACTCAATTTCACCAATGGTTCTTTAATAAACTTTACCCAGGAAGAAACCTGTCTTTTATTGTGTTAATTTGTGGCACTTTTAACACTTTCCTTTACCTTTTCCTTCTTTCCTAACTTCTTACTTTGTTTCTATGATTTGTTCCTTCTATATTACATTATTTCTCTCTTGCTTTCCTTATTTACCTTTCTTACTTCCTGCATTCCTTCTTTACTTTCTTACTTCTGTCTTTCTTTCTATCTTTCCTTTAGTTTTTATTTCTTCCCTTTTTTATTTCAGTATTTCTATCCTTTTTCTTTCTTTCTTTACTGCCTTCTTTATTTCCTTCCTTTTTCTGTTTCCTTCCTTCCTTTTTTCTTTCTTTCTTTCATTCATCCCTTTCTTTTTTTTTCTTTTGTCTTTCATTTTCTTTCCTACCTTTCTTCATTCTCTTTCTTTTCCTTCCCTCTTTCTTCCTCAAAGGCAACAGGCTCTCAGCCAATGTCAGAACCATTTACCTTTTAGATCTGTGTCTGCCAAGACCTTTTGATTTTACTAAAATTATGTGTATGAGATAGTTACACTTCATCTATTTTTCTGTGGTTGTGTCATTCACATTTTTCTCGAGAATACATCAAAGGACAATTACTTAGAGCATGCTGCCCTAGCACAAGGAGCACAAGCACAAACAAAGTTATTCCCTTCAGTGCCAGAGAGTAATCTACTAATGTGTACATTTTGAGACCCCAAAAACATTTTTGGCTCTAGCCAATGTTTTTTTTAGATTGACAAATGCCCAGCAGCTTCCCGAACATTAAAGCTTTGCAAAAATCATGACAAAACAAGAATGTCATAAGGCTGGCCGACAAGCCAATCCTATTGGCTTTGCCAATGCTTGTTTTATGGTAAGGGATGGCAAGAGCACTGCTCTATCCCGCAGAACTCGTTCCTCTCTTTTTAGAGTTATGCAAAATGGCAGGTTTACATAGGCCTATCGGCAGGGCCTAAGCTGGCTCCAGCATCGTAAACCTCTGACCTGGAGGTTACTCTGTCAAGGGGTCAACAGATCACAGTGATGGTTAACTTGCCCTACTGGACATGGAACTACCATCAATCATTTTACTTGCCCATGGGGGCAAGTAAAATGCAGACGGTCCCAACGCACAGGTACAAAACTTCACAGTCCTCTTTCGTACTATGCCTCAATCGCCATAACTTCGTGAACGATGCTTCGAACACTGGCCTTCAGATTTTATAATAGGACATAGAACTCAAAGACTCCCGAGGGGTCTAGCCAGAGTCACAGGATTGCTCTGGTCCATTTTCCAATCTGTATTTTGAGTTTCGAGCGGAGTGTGGCAAAAACATTTTTTTTTATCTTGAGGTCTTCATGTAACATCTTTTTGAAGCATGGTGTTAAGGGGATTGTTCTGTAAAATGAAGCTGTGGTAATTAAAGGCAGTCTCAGGTATTTCTCAGTGTTAGTTTTCTATGGATTCACCTTGTGCGGTCTACTGTCATCTTCAGGGGTTCGTTCCTTTAGGTCTGACAAACAAACGACCCCAACAACCTCAAGACTTACCGACTGATATCCATGCTCCCCTACCCAGCAAAAGTACTCGAGAAGGCCATCAACCAACAGCTCACTAAACACCTAGAAAGCAACCACTTACTCGACATCTCACAATCAGGAATCTGCTCCAATCAAAGCAATGAGACCGCAGTGATTGCTGCCTTAGACGACATCAGAACCCTACTCGACCGCAGAGAAACTATGGCCCTGATCCTCCTCAACCTCTCGGCGGCATTCAACACCGTCTCTCACCACACCCTCATCGACAGACAGACTCCGCAGCATAGACATCCAGCAGAACGCCCTCAAATGGATAGCCTCATTCCACACAGGACGCACACAGAGCCTCCAACTGCCTCCTTTCACATCCTCCAAGAAACTCATCTGTGGCTTCTCCCAAGGATCATCTCTCAGTCCCCCCCTCTTCAACATCTACCTGACCCCCCTCGCAGACATTGTCAGATCCCACGGACTCAACATAATCTCCTATGCCGACGGTACCCAACTAATCCTCTCGCTCACCAAAGACCCCGCCAACCAGAACCAACTTTGTCAATGCAATGACCAACGTAGCCAATTGGATGAGAGACAACTGCCTCAAACTCAACTCGTACAAAACAGAAGTGCTGATATTCAGGAAAGACACCACGGGATGGGCCCACACCTGGGGGGTAGCAAAACTCGGACCAACACCCATGCGGACAGACCATGGGCGCAAGCTGAACATCAGCAACGGCAGCCAACTCACCATGAAACGCTAAATAAATGCAGTCACCTCTTCCTGCTTTCACACTCTCCACATGCTCTGCAGAACCTTCAGCTGGATCCCACTCGCACCAGAAAGACCATCACTCAGGCAGTTGTCATTAGTCACCTCAACTACGGCAATGCCCTCTACTCTAGAATTTCCACTCATCTCCTCAGAAGACTCCAAACCATACAGAACACTGCAGCAAGATTCATCCTGGACCTCCCCAAATGGACACATCACCCCACACCTCAGAAACCTCCACTCGCTCCCGGTTCAGAAGAGATGCCAGTTCAAGATCCTCACGATTGCCTCTAAAGCCCTAACGACCAGCGACCAGCGACCATCCTACGTAAACCATGGACTGAACATCCACCAGCCCTTAAGACAACTGGCATCCCCGTCACTCACCCTCGCGTCAACCACAGAGGGGGCGCTAAGACCTGGAACAACTAGCCCCTCCGGACAGCCCCCACCCTGGAAGATTTCAAGAAGAAACCCAAGACCTGGCTTTTTGACTGAGCTCTGGCATTCTCAGCGCCCAGATACCCCTAGGAGTGACAGAGATGCGCTGAGCAAATACTGATTGATTGATTGACAAGCATTGTTACTTACCTATTCGGATCTCCCTGATGCCCCACACTGTGTCACCAGGGTCAGCGCCCCATATTTTGGGACTCATGGTGCCGATCTTCGGGATGCTCATCTCCCTGGCAGGCAGAGACCACCTCTGTCCACCATTCACCTCTCGCACGCGGAATCTTCTAAGAATTTTGCCCTGTTCAGAAAACCTCTTTTTGCACTGCATCTAGGGCCTCAATCACATCTTGAAAGCAAAGGAGGGGAAGGGCACTGTTCAGTATTTTGTGGGTTGGAGCATCAGGGAGAACCTTGTGACAAAACCATTTGATGCATCGGCCTCTCCACTTGCTCTTGGGGTCCCAGCCACATCTCACTCTATCCCAGTTTGTTTTTTCTGGCTTGCAGCAGAAGCATCACCGGACCCCCTGAGATAATCCTCTATCCATGATCATGGCTAGTTTTCCCCACATAGCCCTGCCACCGCCTTGCTCCATCCCATAATATTTAGAGAAGAGAAAATGGCAGGTTTACCCTGGCAAAGTATCCACTGGCTCCGCTAGCTAAGCCACAAACCTGACAGTCTGTCTGCAAAAGGTCCTCCAAGTCACAGTGACGTTCATTCCACTCTATCCACACTCGAGGGTAAGGGGCGCTATGGCAGGGAAAATGCAGAATGGACCATACTTGAAGGGAGAAAACTCCCTGCACATTTAGGCCATTCACATTTGGATCAGATAAAACTAATTCCTGCTTTGGG
The DNA here is from genome assembly GCF_964204655.1 of Triturus cristatus. NCBI lineage: Eukaryota > Metazoa > Chordata > Amphibia > Caudata > Salamandridae > Triturus > Triturus cristatus. The sequence continues at coordinate 387,503,060 of NC_140594.1, forward strand.
AGGTTGTTTTCCCTGAAAACTAAGTTTGTCAAGTGATTACTTTAAACACTCCATTTCCCAGAAAACGTCAGTGCAGTGAAGGAAGCTTCAGCAGCAGCTGGTGGGGATTTCTAAACAGGGTATGAAATTCTCTGCCGGAGGAGTTGAGGCTGAGGCCTCTGTTTGGTGGATGGTCTGCCAGTGTCTATCTCTTTTAGTCCCAGAATGTTTTCATAGGCTGCGGGAATATATGAGCTCTTGCCCAAGTCTGTAATTGACCTAGCCTTTTAGGGAGTTTCCCTACCTACATGCAGCGTGGTCAGCTTCTTGAGGCTATTTGTTAGTCTAGGTTACACTGGGAGGGTTTGATTTACAAACAGTATTCTGTGACTTACCCTTGTACTACACCTGGCTCATTCCTGAATCCAACAGTAAGCCATGCGTTCTATAAGAGTTGTACCTACTCATCGCAAAATATTTGTGAATCGGTTTCATTATACTGTGCAGGCTATTTCAGAGCCTCCATAACATTTTAAGGAAAACAAAGACACATTCTGTATATCACTGACCAACCCCAAGCCAACGAGTAACCACTAGCCTTTGTTGAATAAAGCTACATGGCCTTATTCAACAGAGGGCTTTACATAGAACCACACTCTTGGCAAGCAGTCAAAGGAAACACGGTGTAACCTTTCAACTTGTAGACATATAATGGTTACATAACATACACAAACCACTGTGACACAGGAAAGATGAAACAGCTCTGCACTTATGTGGATATAACACCTTCCTGGAGAGCTCCTGTTACTAAATGAAGCTATTTAAATGAAAGCCTCAGACTATAAAAATACACAATATGTTCTTTAAACACTTTGGTCTCGATTTCGATGTCGGGCGAAAAACCATCCAACACCTTGTCAGAGGATTTCCGTCGCAGATTGATGGTTTCCCTCTAACTGCCCTAATACAATACCAAAGGTCAGAAGGAAACCAGCAGGGACATGCCGCTGCTCTTCTAACGGGCTCAAGGACAGGGACATCTTAAGGATTTGGGGGGCCCTGGGCCAAACATATTTTGGGGGCCCCTGTTCAGGACACCTTTGAATTTATGATCTAATTTGAGCCCCTGTTTCCCACGCAGTTTCCGCTTCCTCAGCTGCGCTAGCGATCCAGTTTGCATCATAGGCATTAGCCTATATATTCCCGATGTAAATGGACATGTGCAGCTTACAGGTGTAGGATTTAGGGTTTCCTGCCCTGCTACTATGTTTTTAATATTTTTTAAATTGTATATGTGTGGCTGAATTACTCTGTGCTTTTTAACAATTTCTTCTACCTATGCGCCCTTGCACTTTACTTGATTCTGCTTGCCAACACCTCCTTAGCTGCTCCGATTCGCATTTCGGTTTTCCTCCAGTTCTGGTCCGCTGCTGCTGATACGCCGATTGTGTGGAGGGCTGGGGCTACTATCGGGCTACTCCCTTCCGCCCACGCAGTTTCCACTTCCTCAGCTGTGCTAGTGATCCAGTTTGTATCATAGGCATCAGCCTATATATTCCCGATGCAAACGGATGCGCGCAGCTGATAGCTGTAGGATTTTGTGTTTCCTGCCCTGCTACTAGGTTTTTATTACTTTTTAAATTGTATATGTCTGGCTAAATTACTCTGTGCTTTTTAATAATTTCTCCTACCTCTGCGCACTTGCACTTTACTTGATTCTGTTTGCCTACACCTCCTTAGCTGCTTGGATTCGTATCTCGCTTTTCCTCCAGTCCTGGTCCGCCGCGGCTGATACGCCGATTGTGCGGAGGGCTGGGGCTACTATCGGGCTCCTCACTTATGCCTATGCAGTTTCAACTTCCTCAGCTGCATTGGCGATCCAGTTTGCATCATAGGCATTAGCCTATATATTCCCGATGCAAACGGACGTGCTAAGTGGACGTGCACAGCGGGCGCGCCACTGGCGCCGAGGGTAAGCCTGTCTGCGCCCGGAGGCGTTCGGCGCCGGCCATGCTGCCCAGTTCCCCTCCGGTGAGTTTCTTTCACTATATTGTATTAGGGAAAAACTGCTTAGCCTTAAGCGGCTACCATTATGTCACTGTACAGCCGCTGATCCGAGGTTGGAGGTAGACTTTCGATGCAATAAGTGCAACTGGACTCTCCTCCAGCCCAGGAAACTCGCACCCAATATCCTCCCACGCAACAATAAGTGTAAAAACAATAAGAAAACAGAGGACTTAAAGGCCACCCTTTTAAATTGTCGCTCTATACAAAAGCATGAACCATACATTTATGGCCTACTTTTAGACTAACAGTCTGATCTTTTATTTCTCACTGAGACCTGGCTGTCTGAATCCTCCAACCCTACTATCACCTCGGCCATCCCTACGGGTTATAACATTCTTAGGAGGGACCGATCGAATGGGAAGGAGGGAGGTGTTGCCATAATTTACAATAAAAAACTAGACTGCTTAGGCTTCTGCTGTACCTTATCCCCCCATCATAGCATAGCTGGATTTCTGATTTGCAGACCTCCCAGTGCTATTGGAAATGTTATTACTACGCTTAATATAGCCACCACCTCCCTGGCCTTAAAATACAACAACTGCCTCATTCTGGGATATTTCAATATACATATGGACAATGGAAAAGACCCTCAAACAATTTCCTTGTTGGAGGCGCTGCAGGCCTGCAGCATGTTTCCATCTGTTTCTTTGGCCACCCATGAGAAGGGCCATACCCTAGACCAAATCGTTCACAACTTTGACATATCAGTAAACCTACCTCTTCCCATTACCTGGTCGGACCACCTCCTATTCAAATTCATCATTCCCAACTCTGCCACAGCCCCTTGAGCTAACACAGGGCAGAGGGTCTCTAATTACAGGACGTTCCATAAAATATCCATCCTGATTTTAGCAGATGCCCTCGGTCGTTCCTCACCAGAGCTGTCTGGCTGCCCCAACTCAGACGCCCTCTCAATAGATTCATGGTTCCGAACCAACATTGATGCAGTGGTACTGGTTGTTTGCTGCTTCTCAAAGAGGTCAGCCCCACCAGCTCCATGGTTTAACGATTCCCTTAGATCTCGCAACAGAAATTGTGGAACAATTGAACGGAAATGCGTAAATCCTACCTGAGGACAGGAAGGTGTATAAAGACACCTTAAAAGCTCATTACATTCTTGTGAAGGCAGCCAAGAAAAACCTCTTTCAAACCAAGATAGAAAATGCCCAAAATAAGAGTAAGGAAATCTTTAGCATAGTTAAATCCTTTACTGCCCTGAGAGCCGGCACAAAGGAAGGGACATGCACTGAAGAATGGTCTAAGACAAGTAAATAGTTGAATTCTTCCACAAAAAGATCTCCATAATCCATGATCCAACAAGCCTTCACTAACATCTCAGAGGAAGAACTGACCTTCTACCTTAGTTCTAATAGCAAATTTCACCTCTTGGATCCTACATCTTTACTAGCTTTCCCTGAGTTTCAGCTTGAAGAGTCACTGACCCCTCTCCAAAGCATTAAGTCTGGCTCTCCTACTGACCCATGTCCAGGGAATATCTTGAACCTATTAGCTCCCACCATAAACCCCACAGTAAACCAGCTATTTAATGCTTCTCTCTCCTCAGGCAACATGCAGAAATTATGGAAGAATGCTAAGATTCTTCAACTGATAAAAAAGGCTAACGCCAAACCGACGGACCCTGCCAACTACAGACCAATCTCCCTTCTTCCGACCCTCTCCAGAGTACTAGAGAAGCATGTCCAAAAACACATTGACGATGGGAAGCTCCTTCATGAGTCCCAATCCGGTTTTAGGGCTAACTACAGTATGGAGTCCACTCTGCTGGAAGTGCCTGAATTTCTCAAGGGTAAGCTGGACCAGGGAGGCAAGACTGTTCTGATACTGCTCGATACGTCGGCGGCCTTCGATATGGTCCCACATGAGAGGCTCCCGGAGAGACTTGCTAACATCGATCTGGGGGGGGGGTCCGCCTTTACAATGGATGTCATCCTTCTTGGCAAATAGATCTCAGGACATCTGGCTCCCCCCTTTCTCATCCCCAGTTCCGGCCATGAATGTAGGTGTCCCTCAGGGCTCCATTCTCAGTCCTACCCTTTTTAATATATATCTATCCCCCTTGCATTTCTGGTAGAGGAAGAGGGCGCCGCAAATTGTTTCCTATGCTGATGACACTCAGTTGATTTTTACGTGTGATAAAGGAACCGACTTTGACGGGGCAATGATTAGGTCTTGCCTCACAAAGGTTTTTTAACTGGCTTAAGATCAATCAGCTGAAGTGCAATCCTGACAAAACTGAAGTTGTTTTCTTTGGTAATCCATAAACGCCTGACTGGAGCGCTTGGTGGCCAAAAGATCTGCCGCCCCCGCCCGCTGAAAAGGAGAAAGTCAAAAACGTAGGAATTGTCATAGACAAGACACTCTCCATGTGCTTTCAAATTCAAAATCTAAATGGCACTTGCTTTGGCATACTCCGGATGCTAAAAAAAACTCCTGCCACTGTTACCGCTTGAGAGCAGAAAGATCGTGGTGCAGACTGGGGTGACATCAAAGCTTGACTATGTCAACAGCTTGTACCTCTGTCTTCCCAAATCCCTTATCCAGCGCCTACAAGTGGTACAATACGGGGCGGCCAGAGCCATCCTGAGACCCAAACCCAGATCTAGTATGACCCCTATTCTTAAGTCTCTCCGCATAAAAGAACGGATCGGCTTCAAAGCGATGACCATCTTCTTTAAAAAGCTTTCCATGGCTTAGGAGCCGGCTACATAAATAAGCGCGTTAATCGCTACACAACAGCTAGACCCCTAAATTCTTCCAATGCCAACCTGGCCATCATGCCTAAAATATGCAGTGCCCGCATTGGAGGCAGATCCCACGGCTTTCTAGGCCCAAAATTGTGGAATAGCCTCCCTGCGTCTCTGAGACTAACCACAGACCTACTCTCTCTCATGAAAGAACTTAAAAACCTGGCATTTTGATAACTGATGGGTCTTTTACGCATGGTTTCCTCCCACTGTCATGCGCCAGGACTCTCTAGTCTGAGTAGCTGCGCGCTTTATTAAATACACAATTTCATTTCATTAGGTCCCTGACAGTGCAAAGGAACACTCGTCCAAATTCTAAGCGCCTTATTTATGAGGCCTTGCTTCACTTTTATGCCGCTGGTGCGTCACTTTTTGTGACGCACCGGCAGCATTAAAATATATGCAATGTTACGCCCTATTTACAAAGTGACGCATCTAGGCAGATGCTTCACTTTGTAAACCCCTGCACCGCATTATACCCGCGCCAGGCATAATGTATGCAGGGTGGGTGTTGCCCCGCAAAATGCCTTGTAGAAGTGGCGCATTGAAATCTATGAGAACTCAGTGCGCCACTTCTAGGACGCCATTGCGTCAATACCTTACACCTGCCACACAGCAGGCATAAGACTGATGCAGGCCCTTTCACATGGGGCTTGCCCCATGTGAAAGGACACATTGCTGGAGTTGCGTCTATTTTCAGACACACCCCAGCAATGCATCACTTTTGCGCATACAGATTTTTCAGAAATACTAACATATCTGTAACTCCTTGCGACATGATGCGTCATACAGTAAATATGACACATCCATCATGTCGCAACGAGGGCGCACTAAGAAGTGACGCATCCATGTTTTCACACAGCGATGCATCACTTCTCATAAATAAGGCCCTGAATGTGTTTACATCTAATATTCAGGGATAGTTATGTGTGTTTTCAATATTGTAACACAGCAGCAGCTCACCAATATTACTGCAAATAATGTCTGTGACGCCCTCCTATTTCTTATATGTTAGGCCTTGTTTTGATCTAAAATAAACGTTTTTTATGTATATTGCATGAAACATAAACACAAAATTTCTCTGCAAAATGGCTGTACTAGACTCTAACACATCAGGTACATAAGAAATAAATGAAAGGAAAACAGAATTTAAAACAAACTGTTTAGGAATTATTCAAGGTCATTAGGGCAAAACTCTGGAGAATGGAGCTAACTGTCAGGGGGCCCCCTGAAAGGCTGGGGCCCTGGGCCAGAGCCCACTTTGCCCATGCATTAAAACGTCTCTGCTCAAGGAGCCCATCAGAAGCCATCATACTCCCATAATGACAGCGGAGCCAGCCACGGCTCAGCCGTCAGGATTATGGTGGCACTTTCCCACAGCCTTTACGACATGGAAAGGCTGTCAGAAAGTGAATTTGGGGGCACCTAGCCGGGCCCCCGTCCCTCCGCAGCCTCCGCTATGAGGCCTGGAGAGCACCTATAGTCACGCCTTAAATATCCCTGCAATGTGTGGCATCTGCCACACAGTGGGAGCCTGCCACATGGTGCAGGGATGTTTAAAGCATCCATTTTACAATGGCAGCTTGTGCTGCAAGCCTTTTCTGCCCACTGCACAAGCTGCCATTGTAAAATGGATGTTTCTGACCGCCCGGAGGGCGGTCACATCCAAATTGTGCGGTCGGAACCGCCGACCTATGGTCGAGCGGGTTCCAGTCCACTAAGTGCCCGACATTGTAATGATGCCCTTTGTTAAGTAAACAGAGACAATGCAGGCCAGTCACAAGATTTTGGGTGGCCTGGCGCAAAAACTAGTTATGGGGCCCTGACCATTAGAACCTAGTTTCAATCCATGCTTGAACACACTTTGTGACCCTTAGGATTTACTTTTCTTTACTGTGCCTCCTTTCCCATGATCGTCGCATTTGAGAGCAGCTTGAAATAATACGGTTCAGGATGTACAATGTACATAAACCTTTCTTGTATATGATTTAATGGACCAAAATGGGTCTCCTTCATAACAGCAATATAGGCCTGACATGAGGTGCAAGACAATGGACACGTTTCCTGGGTCACTAATAAAATCATAGTTACGGCAGAATAGAAAAGAACAAGTTACTTACCTTCGGTAACGCTTTTTCTGGTGGATACAGTATCTGCCTGTGGATTCCTCACCTTGTGAATATCCCCTGCGCCAGCAACATTCGGAAACTTTTGTAGCAGTCCACGCCGATGAGGTCGAAGACGACGTCACAGAGACACGGCTCCGCTCGTGACTCCGCTGACGTCACCGGCTCCATAAGAAGACCTCGTCGGCGTGATGACGTCAGTTCCGCCCTTTTTTCCGTGCCCTCGAGGCACACGGACGGACCGACAGCAATATATACAGAGTATACACAGTAAATGATATGCAAAGCAACACACACAGTGTGGAGAATAAATAGCAAGGCACAAGAAATAACATAATGCCTTTGACAGTAACAAAACACATTTGAAATACCATCAATAGAATTACAGGTATAGAAGGATGGACAACGGGGAGGCGGGTGGGTCAGTGAGGAATCCACAGGAAGATACTGTATCCACCAGAAAAAGCGTTACCGAAGGTAAGTAACTTGTTCTTCTGATGGATACATCTGCCAGTGGATTCCTCACCTTGTGAATAGATTCCACAGCAGTCCCCACTCCCGGAGGAGGGTGTCCACCCTTCTATACCGGAAAGTCCTGAAGGACGGATCGCGCAAAGTGTCCGTCCCTCCTCACCTCGGTGTCTAAGCAATAATGTTTTGCGAAGGTATGGAGGGAGGCCCAAGTTGCCGCCCTACAAATGTCCTCCACAGGAACACCCCTAGACAAAGCAGACGTGGAAGACTTTGCTCTAGTGGAATGAGCTCTCAAAACCTCCGGAGGTTCCTTACCAGCCAGGGAGTAGCAAATCTTGATGCACAAGACAATCCACCTGGAAAGGGTGCGCTTGTGCACCGCTCGACCTTTCCTGCAGCCAGCAAAGCCCACGAAGAGCTGGTCATCAACCCTGAAGTCCTTTGTCCTGTCCAGGTAGAAGCTCACCGCCCTCTTAGGGTCCAAGCGGTGAAGCCGCTCCTCCTCCTTGGAAGGGTGAGGGGGAGGATAGAAGGAAGGGTAATGGACTGCCCCAGATGTTACCACCTTAGGCCAAAACGCAGCCCTGGTCCTGAGTACCATTCGTTCAGCATGAACAGTCAAGAATGGGGGTTTTGAACTTAGAGCTTGAAGCTCACTTACCCTCCTTGCCGAGGTGATTGCAATGAGGAATACCGTCTTAAGGGACAACAGCCTCAAAGGACACTTGTGTAAGGGCTCGAAGGGAGAACCCATAAGTTAAGTTAATACAAGGTTTAAGTCCCATTGAGGCATAATAAAAGGAGCTGGAGGAAACTTGTTTGTAAGGCCCTTTATAAAACGAAGAACAATAGGTGATTTGAATAATGACGGCTGATCCGGCAAACAAAGGAAAGCCGACAAAGCCGATAAGTATCCTTTCACAGTAGCCACAGCAAAGCCTTGCTGAGCAAGTGAAAGGGCAAACTGTAGAATGTTAGATAGACGGGCCTTCAAGGGATCAATGGACCTCTCTCCGCACCAAAACACAAATTTAGACCACCTATATGAATATATAGATTTGGTGGAGTGTCGCCTGGCCGATAAAATAACATCCACCACATCTGGTGGGAGAGAGAAATAATTCAGATTGCCCCGTTCAATCTCCAGGCATGAAGGTGTAAGCTCTGGAGGTGGGGGTGTAGAACCTGCCCCTCCGACTGAGAGAGGAGGTCTGCCCTCAGAGGGAGACGGAGCGGAGGGCACAAGGAGAGGTGGAGAAGATCTGTATACCACACCCTTCTTGGCCAATCCGGGGCGATCTATATGACTTGGGCCCGGTCTTGGCGAATCTTCCTCAGAACCTGAGGAATCAAGGGTATGGGAGGAAACGCGTAAAGGAGTCGAGATCTCCAACTCGACTGAAACGCGTCCCCCAATGCTCCCTGCATCGGATACTGGAGACTGCAGAATGACGGGCAGTGAGCATTCTCGTGAGTGGCAAACAGGTCCACCCGAGGAGTCCCCCACATTCGAAAGACGTGACGAACTACCTCCGGATGAAGCCTCCACTCGTGATCCACTGAGAACTGCCGACTGAGACTGTCCGCACGTACGTTCAGCACCCCGGCCAGATGATTTGCCATTAGACAAATCTGATGGTCCTGAGCCCAGGACCATAGACGCAGGGCCTCTCTGCAGAGACAAAGAGACCCCACTCCTCCCTGTTTGTTTATATACCACATCGCAGTAGTGTTGTCCGTCAGGACTTGAACAGACTGACCGCGAAGGGAAGGGAGGAAGGCCTTGAGCGCCAAACGAATCGCCCGCAATTCCAGAAGGTTGATGTGAAGCAACCTTTCCTCTGGAGACCAAAGACCCTTGATCTCCAGATCCCCGGGATGAGCCCCCACCCTAAGGTGGATGCATCCGTTATCACTGTTGTCACCGATGGAGGTAGATGGAAGGGCTTTCCTTGGGACAGATTGCCCTCCACGCTCCACCAAGATAGATCCGCTGCAGCTTCTCTGGAGATCCTCACAGAATCCCTGAGATCTCCCTTGTGCTGATACCACTGCTTGCGGAGACACCCCTGGAGCGCCCTCATGTGCCAGCGTGCATGGTTGACCAACAGGATGCAGGAGGCGAACAGACCGAGCAGGCGAAGGGCCTTCAGAACTGGAACGACCGCTCCGTTGTAAAATAAAGGAATCATTTCCTGTATGTCGAGAATCCTTTGAGGAGGAGGGAATGCTCGACAAACAGTAGTGTCCAGTACCGCACCTATGAACAGGTTGCACTGAGAGGGCACCAGGTGAGACTTGGGCACGTTTATCGAAAAACCCAATTTGTACAACAGCTGAGTTGTATCCTGCAGATGACGCAGCACCTTCTCCAGCGACTCCGCCTTGATCAGCCAGTCGTCCAAATAAGGGATAACCGAGACCCCCGACCTTCTGAGATTGGCAGCCACCACTGCCATCACCTTCGTGAAGACTCGAGGTGCCGAAGTAAGACCAAACGGAAGGACCGCAAACTGATAATGTTGCGACCCTACCGTAAACCGGAGATACTTCCTGTGCGACTTCAGGATGGGGATGTGAAAATACGCATCCTGCAAGTCGAGCGACACCATCCAGTCCTCCTGATTCAGCGCTTGAAGAACCTGCGCAAGGGTGAGCATCTTGAACTTCTCCTGTTTCAGGTAAAAGTTCAAGATTCTGAGGTCCAGTATCAGACGCAATTTGCCGTCCTCTTTGGGAATCAGAAAATACCGGGAGTAGCATCCCGACCCCTCTCCTGCTCTGGAACCACCTCTATCGCACCTTTTTGAAACAGCTTCAGGACTTCCTCCTGTAGGAGAAGACGGTGGTCCTCCGAGCAAGCACCTTGACAAGGAGGGTAATTCGGAGGGAACTCCCGAAAGGGAAGGGCGTACCCATTTTCTACAAGATCCAGAACCCAGAGATCTGTAGTTACAGACTCCCAATCTTGCAGAAAATGGGTAAGCCGGCCCCCCACAGAACCAGCAAGATCCGGAATGGTGGATCTAGGGCTGCTTTGCGGTGGTGGGAGGGGCTGAGGAGGAGGAAGAGGAGGAGGAGAGCTGACGGCCACGTGAGCGACCCCTGATTCTTCCTCTGTAACCTCTAGACGAGGAACCTAGCTGCTGCTGCTGCTGCTGCTGCTGCTGCTGGGTCTGCCTATAGGTTCGAAAAGATGTCCTTCCGAAACCTCTATATTGTTTAAAAGACCCCCTCGACTGAGACTGCAGGCCCAGAGATTTAGCTGTCACCTTGCTGTCTTTAAATCGCCCCAGAGCAGCATCTGCCTTTTTGCCAAACAGGCCAGAACCATCAAATGGCAGGTCCAAAAGAGTCGATTGCACATCCTGTGAAAACTCCGAAGATCTTAACCATGCACTCCTTCTGGTGGCGACAGAAGATCCCATGACTCTCGCCACCGAATCCGCCGTGTCCAATCCACTCTGGATCACCTGGCGTGCAGCCGCCTGGGCATCCGACAAGATCTCATTGAATCCAGCCCTATCCTCCTCAGACAGTTTCGGCGCCAGTTTCTTAGCCGAATCCATAAGCGCATGCACATATCGTCCCAAGAGGCAAGTTGCATTTGTCGATTTAAGTGCCATGCTGGCCGATGAAAAGACCTTCTTGGCCCACTGATCTAACTTCTTAGCCTCTCTGTCACCAGGCACCTGAGGAAAAGCACCCCTGGACTTCCCCGAACAAGCTGCCTGAATCACCAGGCTCTCAGGCGAAGGGTGTGATGTTAAAAACTCAGGGTCCCCTGCGGCTGCTCTGTATCTCCTAGCAACAGTCTTGGAAACCGCAGGAGCAGAAAAAGGCTTACGCCAGACCTCTAAAACAGGGTCAACAATAGCCTCATTGAAGGGAAGCAATGGCTCTGACACTGCCGTAGGAGAATGCAATACCTCAGTAAATATATTTGACTTAAACTCCGTAGTTGGCAACTGGAGATCAAGCAGCTCTGCAGCCTTCCTAATAACCGCATGATACGGTGCTGCATCCTTTGAGGGCTCATCTGATGGAGGAGTGATCTCCCACTCCGGAGACAAATCCAAACCACTTGCGTCCTTTAGCTCCTCATACACCTCATCAGATTCAACCAACTCTCCCTCTTCAGGTTCAGCTTTCTCCAAAAGATACCTCCTTTCATCCACCACTCTCTGTGCCTTCCTTCTGGATCGAATCCGCACCAGCGGCGTTGGCGGCGCCGTGTTCGAATCAGACGGCGCCGGCAGCGGCGTCGAACGTGGATCCACAGAGGAGCAGCCGGCGTCGAACGAGGTCGAGCCGGCGCCGGTGAAGAGGGAAACGGAGTCGACGTCCTCGGCGCCGGCAGATGCCAAGACGGCGTCGCTTGAAAGAACAGCATGAATGGAGCTTGAGGATAGACCTGTGGCACTTCCAAGTTAAAAGCCGTTGGACCAATCGGACCCGCAGTTGCACCAGTGGTATACATGGCCCTCGAAAACACCCCATACATCGCATTCAGATAATGCGACGGGTCCTGACCCGGTCCAGGGAAGGCAGGGTACTGGTCAGGCATCACCGGACTCGGGCCTACCGGCGCCGACGGTGGAATAAGCGGCGTCGCAGGCTCACCCGGGACTGGAAGATCCTCAACCGGGGACGGAGCCGGAGATGAATCCGGAGCCGGAGATGAAGCCGGCGTCGGGGATATCACCGGAACCGGAGATGAAGCCGGAGCCAGCGAAGCCACCGGAGAAGAAGGAACCAGAGGTGAGGCCGGGACTGGAGAAGGAGACACGGATTCCCTCCGAGCCGGCGACTTCGGAGCCGAACTCTTATCGGAGTGATGCCGTGAAGAATGTCTCCTCTTCTTCTTATGCTTCTTGCCTCTCGAAGCATGTCCCGAAGTCGATTTGGACACCGACCTCGACCTCGACTTGGACTTTCTCCTTCCTCTCTTTTCTTTCTTCATCCTGGCGATGAAAAGCTTCGCCTCCCTTTCTTTAAGAGCCTTAGAACTCATCTTCCGGCAACAAGAACAACCATCCACATCATGGTCGGACGAGAGACACCAAACACAGTCTTCATGTGGGTCTGTAATTGACATGTGCTTGCCACATTCCCGACAGGGCTTGAAGCCCGACTTCCTTGTCGACATATTTCTCGAAAGAGAAACAGAGAAAAACAGAAAAAACACAAAGTAACAGTGAAGCTACCAACAGCAATTCCCGAAATCCGTTGGCGTCGACGGCGCGGAAAAAAGGGAACTGACGTCATCACGCCGACGAGGTCTTCTTATGGAGCCGGTGACGTCAGCGGAGTCGCGAGCGGAGCCGTGTCTCTGTGACGTCGTCTTCGACCTCATCGGCGTGGACTGCTACAAATGTTTCCGAATGTTGCTGGCGCAGGGGATATTCACAATGTGAGGAATCCACTGGCAGATGTATCCATCAGAAATGAGGAGATACAAATCTAAAAGCTGAATTGCACAATATATAATAAGGATGTTGTCTTACCGAAATCACTGGCTGCTTTTAGAATGCGAAGGTGGTTAAAACAACCTACAATGCACACTAGAGCAACTACATTTCCAGTTTGCCTACTTGTCAACACTACCGTAAGACTTCTGATAACAAGTTCTCTAAATTTTCATGGATTGAAGTTAGAATGGTAGATTATCAATTCCTTGCATAGTTGATTGGGTTAATTTCCAAGCCTCATTCTCTTTTCCTGAGTGGAAGCATCAAAATACATTCACTTTTGGATGGCAATGGATGGGATCTCACGGTTAGACCACTGGCACAAGCCAAAAGGTATGCATTTCCACCTGGGCTCTGTGGAGGTATGCCAACCTTTATGAATATGAAGTTGAATTTAGATGTCAGTCTTACTGGCAGTGACTGTCTGTTTTCACCCTTACTTATAACTAAAGGGGCCTTGTGAATGGTAAAGCATAATTTCCTTTAGAACACTACTTCATTCACACTCTAAAGTATGCCCACCTTTTCTTACATCAGGAGGACTATACTGTTAAATGTATGAATGTCATGTACACGTCTGACATTGCATGCCTGTCACAGCATTCATGAGGGCTTCAGCTAAAATACGAGGGTCAACTGATAGATTTATACATGGTAAGTAATTAAAAATCTAACAGTTTCCATAGGAAGTGCAAAATTTGGAGGAAAATGCCCTGAAAGTATATTTCCTGAAGCATGCAAACCCAGTGTAGGAGAATAATTCATTTGGGTGTTTTCTCTTCCAGATAAGGGAGGAATTTCCATTACCTCCCACTTACTGCTCATACCTAGGCTTTCCTGTTTTCAGTTTCTATTTTTGGTAAATTCTGGTGGGGTTTTTTTCAGTTCCTTAAAAAAAGAGTGGTTATCAGTGGATACACATTTTCACACCATTAAAAACAACAGGAACAGTGTTTTTGCAGCTGTTTATGGAATGTTTTGCTTTTAATTATTACTTGCTTTCTGCACAGATAGTGCATGGTGTATAGACAGTGTGTGTACAGTGTATAGGAGGTCCAAATACATTTTTACAAATCAGACTTATTGTAGTAAACCATACAATACTTCTTTAGAGTCTCTTTGGTCATGCACGATTGCTCTTTCCTTCCTATGTAAACGTTTATCTGTGAAAAGGTCTCCTCAACAATGGCACTTGAGACGGGCAATGCCAAAACAGCCAGTACACAATTTGCTAACTCTGGCCAACGACATAGCTTTCCATGCAAATACTGGTGCACCTGAATTTTGTGATTGTCTAGGACATGTTCTGCAGTGTATGCATTGAATTGGGCACATATGCCTTCAGTTACTGAAGCGGTCATAATTGAAGCATTACTTTTCAAAGTCTGGAGAAAATTCAGAAGGGATCTAGAACTTGTGCAGAGTACCTCATTGAGGTCTCATTAACTTCAAATGCCATGGCTGGTGAAGGGACATTTCTATGCATCATTGCAAGCCATTTCCCATAGACTGTAAATGAACATTTCCTGAATTGCTCCTCAACATTTCTTAGCTTACCAAGTGGCAAGGCGTTTAACATGGAGCATGTTGCAGTGCCAAAGTCACTAAAAATGTTGCCCAGCTTACTCTCAAGGAGATGTTTCACATCTACACCAAGTAGACAAGGGTGTTTTCAGACTGTAGTATTTTGATTAAGTCCACTACAGCAGTTATGTAATTCTGTAAAAACCAAAGCATGCAGTAGACTGTACTTTTTTCACATCACTTTAGATATGTGACCGAAGATTATCACATTTCTTGCCTTTGGCGTCATCACTAAGCAATAATTCCATAAAAGGTCGCCACATAGATAATATGGCATTCACAGCCTCTAGGACTGAAAACCACCGGCCAAATGGCACAGTTAGGATGACTCTTTCTTTGATGCCACACAAAGCACAAAATGGGAAATATTTTCATTTTAGTTCCCGGGCATAACGAAACAGTGTACCAGAATAGACTACAAACTCAATACCATTCTTCATTAACTCTGAAGATTGTAAAGATGCTTTCAGCATACCATTTACCAAGTGACAAGGATCTCTTACAGGGAAGCACTTCAGCTCAGGTAGCAATTTTGACAGGTCATCATACACATTTTTCATGTACATGGCTGAATTACTGCAAATACAAAAATATTACTACAATCTTTATTGAACTTGGTAGGAACGTTTTCCAGCAGCATTCCAAGTGACACTGCGTACCATGTTTACCAGCGTCTGGTGTCATATTTTTACCACCATCTCAGATGCTTGGTGACAGCATTCTTTTCACATATAACTGTCACTACACCTGGCATTGAAAGTTTAAAGCATGGGGTGTTTGGCAATTCACCTACAATCAATACAGACCCGCTAGAAACGGGGCTGATGTATCAAATGACTTCACCCATTCTCTGTCTATGGGTAAATGTGATGGTACATATTGGGAAAGATTCTTATGAAACCAGCCATTTTACCTATCAGTGAAATCAAATGTAGCCAAAATATCAAATATTATTTTGATATTTCCTGATTCTCTACCATTTTTAAAATAAATACATAAGACCTAAAACTTGCTTCGAAACACTGCATCTTTAGCCCAAAGACCATAGAACTGTAAAAAGCGGAAGGAAGAAGAGACAATGTTTAGTGACATCCCTAAACAACAAAACTAAAGCAGCTTAATATTAGCCCAGTCTTTCTTGCTGTTGCCTTGTATAACAAAGTTACATTGTATTGGCCCCTTCATGTAGAAATAAAAATGACTCTTTCACTCATCCTTTCCTTTCTTTGAATGGCACTTAGTTTGTGGTTGCTAAGGTGTTTTTTCAGTGTTTATATGTTTATACCGGTGATGGCTATTTTCCTTTCGGTGGGGTTTTATCAGTTATTATAGGTTTAAACCTAAAACCAGATAGCCTACTCATACCCCTCTGGCCTCAATTAGGGTTTGGCTGGATGGCTGCCTTATGGGAAGTGTGTTGGAGGCCCAGCCTCTGCCATTACATCCATTGGAACCCAGCTGAATTTCAAGCTAGAATCCCTTGTAACCCCCTTTTTAGGTCAAGCCTAGGCAGCGCAGCAACACATGCGCTGACTCGCAAGACATGTTGTATTCACTCTGTGCACTTAGAAAGCCTGCCTCCAGCCTTTGACTGGCTTTTGTCATTGTTCTTTAAAAACACATTGCTTCTAATTGGATAATGCTTCACTTTTATCCCATCTTTTTCTCAATTGTTAACTTCCATTGAGTGTTGCCACAGGAATTGTACTCTGCCACCTGTCCCATTTTATTTCCTGGCTCAGAGACTATTGTTTTAAATTTCACCAGGCAAAGTCTGAGCGTTGTGTTTCCCTTGCGGTGCCGCTTCACGGCCGCTGTGCTTCCTCTGCTCTTCCCCCACTCTTTCCCTCTTGTTTAATTTGCATTACAATGCTGTTCTGCCAAGTGCATGAGATGTTCCAGCCCCTCCCCCTTGTGCCTGGTGCTCCTGTCCCTATCTCCCACCCCACCGCAGGCGTTATTTGTTTTACATTTTCAGACAGTTCCGCGAGCATGCAGAGTTGTTTGTTCTGCATGCTCGCGAGACGTTTCTGACGTTCGGCAACGCGGATTGAGTGTTTGGGGGAAATATCGCGGGAACTTCACCACAGGGTCGCCAAAGGGTGCGGCCATCTCATTTTTCTACTCTTTGTGTGGTTCTGGGGGCTGTTTTTTTATCCCTCTACAGTCTTTTTAATCCTTTGTTTCTTACACTTTTTTCTGATCATTTTAATGTATTATCTATCCCTCTTCTTATATTGCATATAGGTAGTATAATATAGGCCTCGATAAACTCATTACCCTTCACCTATATTCTCTCCCTACATTACAATTGTCACGGTTTACAGGGACTGACCTTTTACCTAGATATTACACTGCATTCAGAACACGGGTTTTCCCTAGTTCTAAATCTCATACATTTTGCATGAGGGTTCTTGGAAGCATAGCAGGACTGCCACCTCCTGTATAAAATCTATGTACAAAGTTCATGCCCGATGTCATCCTTAGGCTGACACAGTCATACAGCAAGGTAAGACCCCTGGGGAGACCTATAGGTATATATACATCACATCTTGCTAAGATAGATAGAGGAGATCAAGACTGACCAGAGACTCTGAGGTTCCTGCATACAGACTCTACAGCTCGCAGTGGTCTGAAGACATCCCTCGCAGCGTGTCCAACTCGAGACCAGAACAGGGTCCCACAGTCTCACTTAAGGTAATGGGGTTGACTAGATCCTAGAGGAATTCTTGGCTTAACACCTACACCCATGCTAGGTACATTTAGGTACATCTAGATAGGGAGGCATAGTAGGAGTACGCACCTTTTATTATCATGTGTTTTATATACTTGAATGTATTCATGATTTTAGTAAGATGTTAGAACTATATCATCCTGTTACTTTCATAGTACTGTTAATCATGTATATCCTATACTGAATAATGGTTCTTGCAGCACATCTATTCTACACCAGAATAACAATTGTTCAATAAATGAGTATTGAAAACATCCAGCTTGTTTTATTCGGTGTATCTCTCTGAAAGAAACAAAATAGGCTCGAGTGACTGAGTAAGAGGTAGTACATTGTTTCCACGGTCCTGAGGGATCAGGGTTGTCATGTTCTGAGGTTGCCAGAAACTATTCTCTCCTTGATAAGAGGAGATTATGGTGGCACTGTGAACTAGCTGATACAGAAGAGCTAACCTACCCAGTGGGGGTGATTAGAGCTCGTCTGACACCAATCCTACAGTGTATGTTGTCTAAACGTGCAGATCCTGTATATTTTCTATAGGAACTGCACAAGACTCTCTCTCCCTAAGTGTATATTTTGCGTTTTATTTCTACTTTTACTGCGTTTTTGTTTACTGTTTTTCTATTACTTGCTTTTTTTTTTTACTTCCCTGCTTCTTTTCCTGACTTTATGATTTACCACTACATTTTCTTTTCCGCTCGCCCCCTCGGAACCATGGCTAAGGCTAAGGACAAGGCTATGGCAAAGAGTAGTGCACCGAGGATCCCGGGCCCTGTCTCTGAGGTGGAAATAGCAGCCCTTGTGTTTTCTTGTACAGCGCCACCTCCCCATAACCTTGGCAGCAGGCCCCGGCTCTGGGATCCAGGAGCATTACCGCTGGTGGGCGAGGGTGCACCGGGCAGTGTTTCGCTACTCTGAGGTCCTGCGCACCCACAACCAGCTGATTTACCGGTGGTCTGACATCCTGTTTTTTGTGTGTTCTGTTCTGTATACTTGTGAATATAATTTTTTCCCAAATAGCAAGAATGCTGCTGCTGCTTACATGCAGGTAAGTTACGTTTAAAAATCTTATATTATGTGATTGTTATTCTTCTAGACAGGTGCTTAGCGCTACTAATCTTACTTGTTTGCAACTTTGCGCTCGCTTGGGCTGATTATGTAAGAGAGGTTAGAGAACTTAAGTTAGGCAATGCTAGAGAGACTCCTTTCATTTGTCCTGTCACGAAGATAGTGGTGGTAGGTAGGTAGTTATTATAGTTAGTTACTTAGTATTAGATGGCATGACGCGTCCTCCATCACGTGCTGCTGACTCCCGTCCATAGTAGAACCTTTTGTAGTTTGTTAGTGAGTGAGTAATAGAGCAACTTATCAGCAGCAACCAACCAACAATTTGTTGTATGCAATATGCATGCGTCCATCTATGCATTTTTGAGGACTAAAATAAATGGAAAGGCAGACTTAGTGAACAATTGGCCGGTCAAAGGGGGTTGATTCATTGATGATTGTGAATGAGATCAGAACTTAGAAGAAGCATATATAATTTTTGGCAATTCATTCCAATGTCTTTGGAATAGGTGGGCTAGGTGGTAGGACTTAAGTTTAGGATTCTGGAATCGGAATGGAACACTGGATTAATAAATAAAATAACTAGACGGTCCACGATCGTGATGCTACTAGTCGATCAGATTAGATAGGTCAATTTTATTGCAATTGTCATTTCCTGTCAAAAAAATCTTTTTAGAGCGTTTTTTTAAATATTTTATTTGATTCACACCAATCAATTTTTGTCTCTTTATTATATCTTACATGATCAACATCCAGGGGCAAGAAGACGACGGGGTCTGACGCGGGAGCTGGAGATGCCTCCCAGGGCCAGGATCGCTTCTCTACAGCGGGCTCTGCTGCTGGCCCCAGTACGTCCTCCTGTTTTTAATATTAATGATTATATTTCCCTATCTTTTACTGCACCTTATTTTTTCAAACTATTATTTCCATTTCCTAATTCTATTTTTTACCAAATCTTCTTCGATCTATTTGTTTCTAAATTCTTGCTATCTCTGCATTACCTACCTACTTAGTTATTATATTTCTAGTGTCAGTTTTTTTTACATCAATTAACTGCCTCAGACTCTGTACTACTATTAGTCTGTCTGTAGCTTGCCCAGTTGGCCACTCTTTTTCTTTTTAAAAAGTATTAAAACTCAGATTCACCAATAGCTCTAGCCACTGAGTCCAGTCCTTTGGGTTATCCTCTTCTTGAGAGGCTTTTTGAAAATTGCCACCAACAAAATGCCCAACCAACTATTTAACAATTTTGGATAGGATAGGACTTACTACTGCCTACTCAACTCTAGTCCCCGATTTGTACTAGTGATGTGTGTGGTGTATGTATTGTATTTTCAATCTTGCTAGTGAAAATAAATAAATAGGTGGCGTATTTGGCATCTAAAAAGTGTGTAATGTTTTTCTAGGTTTACCAACCACCAGTGCCAAGGCCAGCAGGAGGGCAGGCGACGCCAGCCAAGAGGGAGCAGAAGCGGCAGCTGCTGCAGGGGGTGGGTGAGCCAGCAGGAGTGGCGGGCGGTGGTAAGCTATATTCCTTACTTATTGACAATACACAGCCGCTGCAAGGGTATACACTGTACTGTTGAGAGAGACTAAGTTGTTGTGAACAACGGTTGAAGAAGACACCCTTTACTTAGCATTAGCAATAGCATTAGCAATAGCATTCATGGCGGGAGTTGAGTAACTAAAGGCCTCTTCTATCTGACTTCAACTCAGCTGGGAAAGTTTTATGAAGAAGACTAAGAGTCAGACGACCTTGATGGATGGCTTGAACGAAAAGGGAAAGAAGGATGGAAGGAGAAAGGACGGGTGACATGTAATATATGACTGGCAGAGAAGGATGTGTGGGATGCATAGGTGACTGAGAGTAATCGGATGCATGGGTGGTTGAAGGATGGGTGAAAGAAAGGATGCCTGGCTGGGTGGATGAAACTGTATGGGTGATAGGAATCCTCCGGGTGGTTTGATGGGTCAAACTCAAAGGCAAGCAAGGAAGGACGCATGGGTTGTGGTTTAAAAAAAATTACAAATATATGTTGTTGGTGAAAGGTTTGTTCAGAGATTTAGAAGAATGATAGCCATGTTTACTTGAAATGGATGGATGCCTGGATGGTATTCAATCATAGCATAGGTGGAGACTGTCACTGGATGAAGACAATGTAAAAGAAAAATAAACCGTGCCACAGTAGCAAAGCCATGGGTGAAGAATAGAATAAGATTAGAATTAAAACAAATATAATGCTAGAAGAGCAATGCAAATATAAATGGAAAAATAACTGGGAAGAGAAACAAGGACTTTGTTTTCAAGGTTTTTGATTCAAGGTTGTATTTCAGAATACTTCCTTGACTCACAGTAGTTTGCAAGCACAGCATATATATATTGTGTATGTATGTACCCATACCCACCCATTATCAATCGCCTCCCTCCGAATCCGAGGCCCAATCCCTACCTATGTCATTTTTTACCATGTTAGCCTGCCATGGGTGGCCTATCGGCTGCATGGTTGGTTACACAATCAAAGGTACCTCATGTCGTCCCATATATAATCAATGATCATTCGGATCAGATATCATCTGCCTTGTTGTAGTAGTCAGGGTGAAAGTGAAATTGAGCAGTTGCCATTGATGTAACAGATTATGGCCATAATAGAAAAGTAAGATAATTGTGCAGTTGTAGACTACAGCTGCCCTACCTGCAGACAGCTGTAAATAAACAAGTCTGTCTGTCTAGGGCACAAGCTGACTGAGCTGGCATGCCTACAACGTTAATTTAGCTAAACAGGAGCGAGAGAGAAGAAGAAGAAGAAGACTTGTCTACTCATAGTGCCTAGTAGTAATGCCTGAAACTCCCACAAATGTTAGATGCCGAGGAAGTGGGAGGATACCACAAATGTTATGTACTGTGCTTGCTAGTGCTACTGGGCCACTATAATTTTATGTGTATAATTAATTTTGTGTTACTGTTTTGCTGAAAGTATTGGTTACAATTGTCTTTTTTCTTTCTTCATATAGCTACTCCTTCCCAACCGAAACCACCACCAAACAGGAAAGAGTTAGCAGCCATGGCCTGGCAACGGAAGCTGGAGGGCATCTGTACCAAATATCTGTAGCTGGTGGTTCTGGCAGAGGGGGAGGAGGAAGCGGCAGCAGCTGCAGCCTCCTCCAATGCCCCAGACCCCAGCCAGGCCCCCCAGTGCCTCCGGTGGTACGGCACCATGGTCTCGCAGCCGCCTGCCACACTTATTCTCTGAACACTGCTGCCCATGCTGTGCATGCAACTGTAAGGCATTTAAGCGCCGCATGCTCCTCCAGATGGCACGCCTAAAGGAGTGGATAAAGGCCCTGGAAAAGAACCGGCGAGCCCCCCGCTAGAACTCTGTCACCTTGCCCCTTTTTTCATCTTTTTTTGGTGGGTGGGAATTGGGCGTTGGCGAAAAGTTGGGGTTTATTTATGGACAATGGAATGGGCATTGGACTCTTATGGACAATGGTTGGGGTTAGAGAGAGTGTCGGGTCAGGTGTTGTGTTTTTTTCATTAGTCTATTTGTTAGGGGAATAAATTATTTAGTTTACATATGATGTGAATGTTTTGTGGGGGGGGGGGGGGTTACTATTTTATTTCACATGGCTTCCTTTGCTGCTTCAGGGCCACAGCCAGTTTTTGACTGAAATAATCTGATGATAGTGTAACACACCAACAGATAGATGCGGTACCCTCACTTGTGACTTGTCCTACTAGTACTGTCAGTCTCTTATCCTAGTCTATGCAGTATGCAACTAAAACCCCTATAGACTCACATGGGTGTGGGTGTGTGAATTAATTTCCATATTATTAATTATGCCTCCCCCAAACTTCTTCTCTTACCTGTGATTGATGTTTATTTATACTTAGGCGAAGCAATGGCTGCATGGTGATGGTTTGGTTTCCCAAGGTGCCATGGTGGTGGTAGTAGTAGTAGTAGTAGACACTAACAGTAACATTTGCAAAAAAAAGAAAATGAGACAGTCAGTCACCTGAGGGAGACTCGGGAACAAGTAGTAGAAGTACAGTACACAAGAAGACTGCCAAACAAGAAACCATGATGATGATAAGCAATGCTAGAGTAGAATAAACCAGAATGCCTGGAGGGCTAGCCAAGTATAAGTTACAAACTGAAGTCGACTCTAGCTACGATGATGAAGCGGACAAGCGCCTTTGTAACCTTTAGTGCTGGAACTAGGATGATGGTTGGTGACTCAATGCTGGCAACCAATTATATTATTATGATGGATTCTTTATGTTACTCTGGAAAATACATTTGAATATCGAATACTGTGCATGGGTGGGCAACCTATATCACCAGTGTGTGCTATAGTGAAGTGTGTGTGTATATATATATGTGTCTGTGTGTGTATATATATATATAGAGCAGAAGATCTTCGCCCTGCCTTGAGTTAGGGTTGCTTTCACCACACCTGCCCCAGCAAGTGTGTGATCATTATTGGTGCAAATGTAATTTAGTCACACCTCAATATATATCAGACAGCCTGGGGAAGGAGGGTTAGGTTTGGATGAATGGTTGGGAAGAGGGGTTTGGGGAAAGGTTTGACAAAGAGAAAAACTACACATGGACAACACACAATCTTGGCAGCCGACCATCATAAATCTATTAAGGGATAAAAAGGAAATGCATGCATAATGATGACTTACTTGATGAGTAGTACTAGACTAGGAGTACAGGGCAGCAGTATATTATTAATTATTATTATTATGCATTTGCTTTCCTGTCTGCCCCCAGAAAGAAACAAGTTACATACATTTGATGTTCTGGTGTACCGGGCTTCCTTTTAAAGCTAGCAAAGAAAATTAAAAAATATCTGTAGGAGTCAAATATAAGCAAACATAATAAACAACAACACACACAGACGTAATGATTGAAGAAAAAAATGGATCAAATGAAATGATGGTACTATAATTATGGTCAAATTGGGGGTTGCAACTTGGCATTCCTCTTGGTCCTTCCTTAGAGTGTCCGCCTGTCATCTTGGGTGCCTGTCTGTGGGATGCGGTTTGGTAAGGTACATGTGAGTTGTATTTCCCAGTATAAAACAAGGTATAAGCCGGCCTGTAAGTGTAGATGTAAAGACAAAAAGGATATTGAACAATCAAGGAGAAAATTACGAAGGAGTGCAACAAGAAAACTTTCAGAGGCGGCATGGCTAAATCATGTCTACTCTGTTTCCAGCAATAACCTACAACAACAGGAGCAGGCCCGCCCACCCAACCTCCACTTAGATTAGATTTTGAGCCAAACAGCACTGAGCACACATACCCAGCAACATAGCATTTTCCAAATTAAATAACAAAATCAATCCATCGCTGTCAGTCATACCACCACTACATGTAGGTCTGGTGTAGTTGTTGTTTACCTTTTAGGCCACTTCATGAAATGCCCGAGTTATTCCATCAACCATCTCCAATCCTACTGACCGACTGCGAGTATGGTTTGGTCATTATGGTGTCCAACTCTGTAGTGTCAAGAGTGAGTCCAGAATCAAAAATGCAATGGATCGGCCTGCAGTAGTACAATTTTGTTATTGAACAACAAGGGAAACATTGACTTGAGTTACTTTTTTGTGTTTAGATTAAATACTAGTAGATATCATACACAACACAAACACCAATCACTTAGAGTCAGCGTGCAATGCATGCCATCATCATTTACCTGTTCTTCCGGGGCAGTCCCACTAGCCTCGGAAAGAAAGACAGATATATAGTCAGGTTCTTTGGAGGGACTCGACGAGGCAGGCACATATCTCACATTTGTTGTACTATTCTCCATCCAGTGTCTGGCTTGAGGGTAATGGATTTAGGGTGAGTCAGGACTCAGAGAAGTGGACTTACTTCTTCACTGACAGCCAAGTCAGTTTCCTGGTGCACCTTGTCTGGCACCTGTTTACTGTTTTCTATTGTTTTTACCAATGCTTGTTGTGACTCTGCTATTTGTCTGTGCCAGTGCTTGTTGCAGACTATGATGTTATCACGGCCTATTGTCCCTTCTCAGCTCCAGTAGTTTACCTGTGAGCTGGAATCTGGAAGCTTCTTTGAATAGGGGCCACACCCTGTTCTGGAAGCTTCTCCCTGAGCTCTTTAAATAGGGGCCACACCCTGTTCTCATTTCTGGTTACTGAGAATCCTGAGCTTGAGCAGCAGCTGTTCCTGTTCTCTGGTTGGTGAAAGAAAATTCCGGTTGCAGCAAGGAGACTTCTGTGTTCTTTTCCCAGGTTGTAGATCCTCTCTCAGCTACAATCAGGTAGGATCATTCCTTTCTTAACCAACAGCATTGTGAAAGGAACTAAGGAGTAGTTTCTTTTCTGTAACTCCAGTTCTGTAGTAGGGGTATCTCTGCTATAGTCATAATCTAGTGAATAGTCCCGCCCATGTGCGTGGACCCCGGAGCAATAAAAAATAATCTCTAAAAGGTGACAAATCATGCAGACCTGCATACACCTTTAAGAGAGAATTTAATTTAAAGACAGATAATGCAGCCTATACCCACAGGCTACACTGTCCAGTACTTCAACTAGAATTCCACCAACATCCACAAACAGCACTGCCTGTCTAGTTTTTCTCCCCATAGGAAAAAACCCTGCCTCTACCAACAAAAGCCTCTGGAATGATAGAGAGGAAGGAGTGGACAGACAAGCCCCATAGGCTGCCATTATGTGGCTTAAAACAGGATACTGTGCCTTTAAGAAAACTTTCCAGGTTTCCAGAACTTTCCCCAGTATCCCAGAATGCCCAGCAGGTCCCATCTACTTTCAGTTCTTTTTGAAGGCGTAGCACGCCAGACCTGTAGCATTCTACATATGAATAAGTATCTCTCCACCGAGGAGGAGGGCGGGCGCTTATGACTGTAACAGAGATACCCCTACTACAGAACTGGAGTTACAGAAAAGAAACTACTCCTTCTGTAGTAGGGGATCTCTGTGTATAGTCATAATCTAGTGAATAGAATGGCAAGCCCATCCCCACACAACAAAAGCGGTGGAGAACACACAAGACACTACCACTACTGTGCGAACAAATTTCGCAGCGCAGCCTGCCCAACCTGAGCATCTGCCCTGGCATCCGTGTCCAGACAGTAATGCGCAGCAAAGATATGGACCGACTTCCAAGTGGCCGCCTTGCAGATTTCCGCAATCGGAACATTACGCAGCAAAGCCGTCGTGGCAGCTTTGCCCCTGGTGGAATGAGCCTTAGGTTTACCCCCTAAGGTCTTATTAGCCTTTTGATAACACAATTGTATGCAGGACACAATCCACCGAGAAATGGACTGCTTAGAGGTCGCAAGACCAGTCCTGACTGAGCCATAATTAACAAACAATTGGTCAGACCTACGAATATCCTTGGTCTTATCCAGATAAAATTTCAACACCCTCCGAACATCCAGGGAATGGAGAGACCTTTCCGCTGGCGAAGAGGGATTCTGAAAGAACGTAGGTAAAGTTATGGTCTTGTTGACATGAAAATCAGAGATAACCTTAGGAAGAAATTTAGGGTGAGTACGCATCACAACCTTAGCAGCATGAAATAGAGTATAAGGTTCTTGACAACATAATGCCTGAAGTTCACTCACCCTGCGGGCCGATGTAATGGCCACTAGGAACGCCGCCTTCCAGGATAGGTGCTGCAATGAAGCCTTGTGAATGGGTTCAAAAGGCTCCTTCATCAGTCTGGACAGCACCACATTCAAGTCCCAGGAAGGCGAGGGAAGTCTGACGGGAGGAAACACTTTCTTCAAGCCTTCCAAAAAATCCTTGACCACAGGGATCTGAAAGAAGGAAGTCTGTGAAGGGCATTTCCTGTAAGCAGTCAAAGCAGCCAGATGAACCTTAATGGAATGGAAATTAAGGCCAGACTGCGCCAGATGTAAAAGGTATGGAAGGATGACATCTTCCTTACATGTTGTTGGATCAAAGTTCTTGGACTTACACCAGATACAGAACCTCTTCCACTTGTAAGCATAGGATGTCCTAGTGGAAGGTCGCTTAGACTCCTTCAGAATGTCCATACAATCGTCTGGTAGATTCAGATGGCCATATTGCACTATTTCAGGAGCCATGCCGCCAAACTCAAAGACGAGAGGTTGGGGTGCACCATCCGCCCCCCGAACTTCGTGAGAAGGTCCGGCCTGCACGGCAACCGCATGTGAGGAAGGAGAGACCGGTGAAGTAGGTCCGTGAACCACCACTGCCTGGGCCACTCCGGGGCGATCAGGATCATCCGCGCCCTGGACTGGGACAGCTTGATGAGCACTGCCGGAATCAGGGGAATGGGTGGAAAAGCGTACAGAAAGCTGTTCGACCAATCGATCCATAGCGCATTCCCCAGCGTCCCCCGCTGGTAGTACCTGGATGCGAAGTCTCGGCATTTGCTGTTTTCGGCGGTGGCGAACAGATCTACGTCTGGAGTCCCCCACCTTGTGAAGACTTCTCCTAGTACTTCGTCGTTTATGACCCATTCGTGGTTTTCCAGAATCAGCCTGCTCAAGGCGTCCGCCTGAGCATTCTGCACCCCTGGCAGATGCGTGGCCGTAATCGTCAGTCCTCGGGCCAGCAGCCAGCGCCAGATCGCCTGCGCCTCCTGCGACAGAGTGCGCGATCTCGACCCCCCCCCGCTTGTTGAGGTAATACATCGTGGTTGTATTGTCCGTCTGTATCAGCAGCGAGGTGGTCTGGAAGGACGGAAGGAAGGCCTTCAGTGCCAGGAAGACAGATCTGAGTTCCAGGAAATTGATGTGGTACGTCGATTCCAAAGGAGACCACTTTCCTTGAATCTGCAAGTCCCCGGAATGCGCTCCCCAGCCCTGGAGAGAAGCATCCGTCACTACACTCGTCGTGGGAATGTCCTTGTGGAAGGGAACCCCCTTGAGGAGGTTTTCCGCCGAACACCACCACTTTAGAGACTGAAGAGCATGCAGCGACAGTCGTATCTTGTCATCCCAAGAGCCTGTCCTCTGATCCCACTGATCCTCCAAGCACTCCTGCAGTGGTCTCATGTGAAGCCGTGCGTGAGGCGTGAGGAAGATACAGGAGGCCATTGATCCCAGTAGAGAAGACACCTTCCTCACTGTCGTCGATGGAGCAGTCCTGAGGTCCTGAGCCTTCCGAAGGAGTGATAACCGTCTCTCCTCCGAAGGAGACACGCTTGCTGACCGCGTATCGATGGAGGCCCCCAGGTACTGTATGCACTGGACCGGAGTCGTGACCGATTTGGACATGTTGACGTGCAACCCCAACTTGTGTAAGAGAGCGCACGTCCATCGGAAGTGATCTTGTGCTTCCGAGAAGGATGAAGCCTTGATCAGCCAATCGTCCAGATACGGGTAGACAAACACCTTGTTCCTCCGCAGGTGTGCCGCCACCACCGCCATGCACTTCGAGAAGGTCCTGGGAGCAGACTTCAGCCCGAATGGCAGTACTGTGTATTGATAGTGATTGGCGCCGACTTGGAATCGCAGGAACTTCCTGTGCTTCCTTGCTATGGGCACATGTAAGTACGCATCCTGTAGATCTATGGCACAGAGCCAGTCTCCCCGTTGCAGCTGAGGGTAAATCTGGTGCAACGATAGCATGCGAAACTTCTCTCTGCGAATCCATTTGTTTGCCTGTCGCAAATCCAGAATGGGCCTGAACTCGTTCTTGTCCTTCTTGCGAACGAGGAAGAACCGAGAGTACAGACCTCTTCCCCTTTGAGACAGAGGTACTTCTTCTACCGACAAGATGTCTGCCTCCGCCTGGAGCTCTCTCAGCTGGAATCGAGAGCTGACCGGCGGAATCGCTGGAGGCGGGCTGATAAACCGAAGACTGTATCCATTGCAAACAATATTCAGCACCCACTTGTCCTGAGTAATTTTTCTCCACTCTGCCGGAAAAAATTGAATGCTTCCCCCCACTGGAGTGGGTAACGGTTGAGGGGGAAGTAGCCGCTCAGGGCCGAGACCCAGCCGGGCCCTTGGTAGTGGTAGTAGCCTGCTGGCCTCCTCTACCCCTCTGGCGCTTCTGGAAGGGCTTGCGGAACTGCTGCTGTTGTTGCTGCTGCTGTCCCGAACCCTGCCCACGCCCTCTGCCCGAAGACCCGAACCGCCTCTAGAACGGGCGCTTCTTCTTCTCGGCCTTCTCCAACCCAACGGCCGTCAGGGTTTCCGCCTCCGCCTTCATGTGGGCCATCTCATCGTCCTCGACGGCGACCTGTGCCTCGACGGCGATCTCCTCGACCTCGAGCGTCTCGACGTCGATCTCCTCTTCGGCAGCAACGTCGACCGTCTCCTCTTCATCGACGGCGAACGCCGATCTCCCCTCGACGGCGAGCGCCGACGCCGGGTCCGATCTCGACGCCGACTGCTGGACGGCGCCGAACACGGCGTCGTCGCCGACGATGCCGATGTAGTCGACGGCGGCCTATTCAGGTCCCTCGACGTCGATTGTCGACGCCGCTTCTCCCCAGAGCCCTGGGGAGACGGCGAACAGACGGTGGTCATCCTCCTCGACGTCGCCGTCGACGCCCTCGACGGGGAGTGGGAGCGCTTACTGGTCTTCCTGCCCCTGGGGAGCCCCCCAGAGGCCTCAGTATGGGCCAAATCAGCCCCTCCAGACCCACCTGGTGCCTTCAGTCTTCTCTCCTCCAGAACTTGAAGCCTGATTTTCATTCTGTCCCTCAGGGTCCTGGCTGAGAACGAGTGGCAGATGGTACAGTCTTCAGGCACGTGGGACTGGGGAAGGCAACCTATACACACCTCGTGTGGATCAGTTTTAGCCTTCTTTCTACCACATTCCGGGCACTTGTCGAACAAGCCAGGCATGTTGACAGTACCAGCTACTAAGCACTTGAAAAAGTGACAAAAATTGACAAAATCTCCAAAAAACCCTTGAAAAGGGGAGAGCTCAATGCTCCAGGGTCCTGCTAGCAGGAGCCGGAAAAAAGAACTGAAAGTAGATGGGACCTGCTGGGCATTCTGGGATACTGGGGAAAGTTCTGGAAACCTGGAAAGTTTTCTTAAAGGCACAGTATCCTGTTTTAAGCCACATAATGGCAGCCTATGGGGCTTGTCTGTCCACTCCTTCCTCTCTATCATTCCAGAGGCTTTTGTTGGTAGAGGCAGGGTTTTTTCCTATGGGGAGAAAAACTAGACAGGCAGTGCTGTTTGTGGATGTTGGTGGAATTCTAGTTGAAATACTGGACAGTGTAGCCTGTGGGTATAGGCTGCATTATCTGTCTTTAAATTAAATTCTCTCTTAAAGGTGTATGCAGGTCTGCATGATTTGTCACCTTTTAGAGATTATTTTTTATTGCTCCGGGGTCCACGCACATGGGCGGGACTATTCACTAGATTATGACTATACACAGAGATCCCCTACTACAGAAGTGCCGTTTTTGTTATTTGCTGTTTTTGTTATTTTGCATTTTGAAAGAAAGTTGCATGTCGCGTTTAAGCGCTCTTTGAGCATTTACATGTTTGGTAATTTTGGCACTTTGTACATCCCGCTGAAGCGCTCTTTGGTAATTTACATGTTTGGTGATCTTGGCACTGTTGTACATCGCGCTGAAGCGCTCTTTGGTCACTTACATGTTTGCTGATTTTGGCATGTTTGTATATTGGGCTGAAGTACGCGTTGGTCATTTTCATGTTTGGTAATTTTGACAACTTGGCATTTTGGACACATTGCGCTGAAGCGCTTTTGGGGGATTTGCATACGTGATGACTTTGGCATTGTGTCACATTGCGCTGAAGCGCTCTTTGAACATTTGCATATTTGGACTCTGATACATAGCGCTGAAGCGATTCCTTGAGCATTTGAATATTAATCTGCCTCATTAGCATATGTAATGTGTTGTGTATTGAAAAAAGGTTGTTGGAAGTACCACTGTGATATTTAACAGTTGTTAAAGCACATCATTATGGAAACATTGTGTTTAAAGCCAAGTGGCTCTTTATATGAATGTGTCCTTTGTTTTGAAACATGGTTTTTTAGCCATAACATTGTATCCTTGAGAATTATAGGAACAGAAATTGGCAGTGGAGCCTGAGAAGACGTACACAACTACTGTTCTATGCATAACCTACTTTTCTTTTACAGGTATGTTGTCATTGTTTAACCCATGTTAAATATAGTCAAAGAGTTTATTAACCCCTTGTGTGCCCATGACGAGCTGGACTCGTCAGGGAGCACAGTCGCGCTGTGCCCATGACGGGTCCAGCTTTTCATGAGGCATTCCCTGGGGAATCCCTCTGGTGCGGGCAAGAAATTTGTGTCAGCCCGGTGATGCCACAACTTTCCCACACAAAAATGTGTGAAAAAGGTGATTTTTTCAGCTAAATTTGAGGTTTGCAGGGCATTCTGGGTAAGGAAACGTTGGGGGATCCACGCAAGCCATACCTCCCTGGAATCCCCCGGGTGTCTAGTTTTCAGAAATGTGTGAGTTTGGTAGGATCCCCTAGGTGGCTGCCGAGCACCGGGCCAAAAGCCCAGGTGACCCCCCTTGCAAAACCAGGTCGTTTTGAGGTAGGCAATTTTCATGTCGCCTAACTACGTTTTGGGCCCTTGCCCGTGGCGGGTCCTTAGGCCTCCCACACGAGTGAGGCACCGTTTTTATCAGGAGACCCGAGGAACGCTGGGTGGTAGGAAATTTGTGTCAGCCCGGTGATGCCACAACTTTCCCACACAAAAATGTGTGAAAAAGGTGATTTTTTCAGCTAAATTTGAGGTTTGCAGGGCATTCTGGATAAGGAAACGTTGGGGGATCCACGCAAGCCATACCTCCATGGAATCCCCCGGGTGTCTAGTTTTCAGAAATGTGTGGGATTGGTAGGTTCTGTTAGGTGACCGCCGAGCACCGGGCCAAAAACCCAGGTGACCCCCCTTGCAAAACCAGGTCGTTTTGAGGTAGGCAATTTTCATGTCGCCTCAATACGTTTTGGGCCCTTGCCTGTCGTGGGTACTTGGGCCTCCCACACAAGTGAGGCACCGTTTTTCTCGGGAGACCTGGGGGAACGCTGGGTGGTAGGAAATTTGTGTCAGCCCGGTGATGCCACAACTTTCCCACACAAAAATGTGTGAAAAAGGTGAATTTTTCAGCTAAATTTGAGGTTTGCAGGTGTCAAGACCCCATTGTTCTGTTTTAATCTATTTTCCAAAAGAGCTGACTCCCTCCCAGATAGACTGTGCTTGACCAAATATCCCCGTTGGTTAAGATTGGCTCCGACCTGGAGAACGTCTCTCAAGTCCATCCTCAATGGCTTGAGAGAATCTGTTTTCCACTGTTAGTTACGAGCTTTCACTTCTTAAGAAGGTCTGCGGTCTAGTTGTTCTGGTCGCGAGACACTTCTTTGTTTTCAACGCGCCTGCGCGATATTCGCGCGGCGCACTTCAACTGAAAGAATCCCAGCAACGGTCGTGTTTTGAGCTCCGGTGTGTCCGTATTTCCTGAGGAGAAAACACACGTTGAAATAGTTCAGCGCTCGACTTCCAGTGTACAGGGAAGTTATTCAGTACGCATTTCAAATGGGTTTTTGAGTGTCCTGACGTGACCTTTTTGAAATTCACAGAGTTCTCTCAGCAAGTTCTGTTTTGGAGTTCGAAGACGGTGAGAGCAGTGGAGTATTGGAATCCTGGAGAAGCGTTTCAGTCAAGAGAAACCTTCTCTCCTCAGAAGTAAGAGTATTTAATACATTTTATTAGTCAAGTGAAGGCAGAAAGAAAAGCATTGGAGGAACCTCTGACTAATGTATGAGCAGAACTTTTAATATTACGCTTGCAATTAAAACTCAAGCAGCAAGCTTATCAACTGCAATTCGAACTTGTCATAGACTCCATGAGGTAGATTACAAGTTCCTAAAAAGTAAAGTGACACTACGGGTCAGAAGTTTCAAAGGAGTCAGCAATTCATTTTTGAAAAGATACAAGACTGAACTTTCACACAAAGACTGTACTATCAATACCCTTGGTTGGAGAAGTATCCCCAAGCGCCAAGAATTTCAAGATAGAGAATACAGAATTCCCGAAGACTGATCAAATAAACAATAGGCAAAACAAATAAGATAGAGAGTGGCAAGTTCTCTGGTATAAAAAGGTATTTGTAAAAGATAATAGATTAATTACCTAGAGTAGGGTAGGTAGGGAAGATATTAAACAAGTGTGTTTGTCATTTCAGATATCTTCATAGGAAGCCCAGTGAAGAACCGTGTCCAGAGGCAGTCTCTCTCATGTTTTGTCTTCCACTTCCCCTTTCCCCCTTGGCTGAATTCAGAGACAGTAGTTAATCTCTTGTCACTGGGTTTGGCAGGAGGGATTTGAGGACTAGTCATCTGTTCCTGGGGAGATCGCAACTCTAGATCTGACAGATTGAAGTGCCCTAAAAAAACCTCTTTTGAGGATTATAGATCTCCTCCTGAACAGAATGGCAGACGGGGTAGATTTGAAGGCCCTAGGTTCCATTTTAGAAGGAATGCAGAAACAACTTGATTGTGCCTTAGAGGAGAATAAATCTTTAAGAGAAGAAGTTAGGAGATCGAGTCAGGAAACTATTCAGACCAGACAAAGATTAGAAGAGTTTGTGGCTTCCGGTACTGGATATAAGGGCTCACCGAGTCTACCAAGTAATTTATCCCCTTCAGATATCTCCACTCAGGTTATACATGCTGTCTCACCTATTATTCCCTTGGCGCCTCCTGAGAGATTTGGTGGGGACCCCCAAAAGACGCAAATATTTTTGACACAATGTACTTTGCATTTTTTGTGTCGGCCAGTCATTTTTGCAGAGGATCAATCAAAGGTGGCTTTCATACTGTCGTATTTGAATGGTGATGCAGCAGCCTGGTCAATGTCATTGGTCACGCAGAATGATCCCAAATTGTACAACTATAATGACTTTAAGGTAGAATTTTTACGAATATTTGATCGACGTGCAGCCTCACAAGCCACAGACAATGAACTTTTGGAGCTCAAGCAGGGCAATCGGGATTTGGTAGCCTATCTAGCCCAATTTAATAAGTTGATTGTGGAATCAAGTTGGCCAGAAGCCAAGAGAGCAGCAATTTTTTATAGAGGTTTAAAAGATGAACTTAAGGACGCTTTGGCACAGATTCCTAGGCGACCCACTGAAATCTCTGAATTAATTGATTTGGTGCTACAGATCGATCATCGTTTGAGTGAGAGACGAAGTGAAAAAAGAAGAGACTTCCGTCCGCTCCCACCTCGCTTTGATCGAATGAAGACTGAGGGAAATAAGACCTCTGAAAATTCATCTGTAGATGAACCCATGCAGATAGGATCAATAAGAGGTCCTCTATCCAAGGAAGAAAAGGAAAGACGAAGATCTGGGCATCTGTGTCTGTATTGTGGTCTCTCTGGTCATTTTGTAAAAGATTGTCCGAAAAAAACTAAGGTTGCACAGCAGGTAAAAGATCGGCTTCACCTGTAAAAGGAGTTGCACAGGGTGAAGCGAATTTAAAGACAGCTCCATTTTACCAGCAAGTTGTGAATACATTACAATCTTCTGCACCCCATCTGGTTGTATCTGTAACTGCAAAATTTTGTGATCAAGAAGTGATCGGAGTTTCCGTGATGATCGACTCAGGGGCAACGGGGAACTTTTGTGACATCAAATATGCTCGAAGAATTGGATTAAAATTTGTTGAGAAGCAGGTCGTGGAAGTGGTCAGAGCTGTGGATGGTACAAACTTGTCTTCAGGGCTCATTACTCATGAAACTGAATCTATCCAGTTAACTGGGTTCAATGAACATTCAGAAATAATAACGTTCAACCTGATTGACGCTCCGCAGTTTCAGCTCATTCTAGGTTTTCCATGGTTAACAGAACACAACCCATACATAGATTGGGAAAAGAGAACCATTTCTATGAATTCAACTTATTGCAAGGAAAATTGTTTTTGTGAGCAAATCCAGTTATTAGAAGAATCACCAGCCAAAGGACTGGCTTGTCTTTCAGCGTCAATTTGCTCTTTAGAAACTAAAGAGATTCCCAGGGAATATGAGGATTTAGCTTCAGTTTTTGATGAAAAAGAGGCCGAAAAACTTCCCCCTCATCGTCCTTACGACTGTAAGATAGATATTGAACCTGGGGCGGTTCTGCCTTGCAGTAGAATTTACGCCTTGACAGCAACTGAAAATCAATATCTCAAAAGTTACTTGGAAAAATACTTGGCAAATGGGTTTATACGTCCTTCCAAGTCCCCAGTCTCGTCTCCTTTATTTTTCATCCCAAAGAAAGACGGAGATCTTCGTACTTGTATAGACTTTAGAGCCTTGAATCAAGTCACAATGAAAAATCGATACCCGCTCCCACTAATTTCAGTCTTGTTGGATCAGGTCAAGAATGCAAAAGTCTACACCAAATTGGACTTACGAGGGGCGTATCATTTGATCCGCATCGCTTCAGGTGATGAGTGGAAAACAGCATTTCGAACCCGCTATGGATTATTTGAGTATCTTGTAATGCCCTATGGGTTGTGCAATGCCCCAGCCGCATTTCAACATTTTGTAAATGACGTTCTCAGAGAATTTTTGGATCGAATAGCTGTCGTTTATATCGACGATATTCTGATCTTTTCAGATAGTCTTGAAGAGCATGTAACCCATGTTAGAGCAATTTTATCCAGACTACTTGAGAACCATCTTTTTGTGAAATTGGAGAAATGTGCCTTTCATGTGGAAAAGGTAGAATTTCTTGGATTTGTTTTATCTCCTGAAGGAGTAAGCATGGATAATGCAAAAGTGAGAGTAGTGCAAGATTGGCCTTCTCCTTCATCTGTGAAAGAGGTCCAAAGTTTTATTGGGTTCTCTAATTTCTACAGGAGATTTATTTCGAATTTCTCTCATAAAGTCAGTCCAATCACAAGATTGTTGAAAAAAGGGGTGAAGTTTGTTTGGAATGATGAAGCAGAAGAAGCCTTTCGATTCCTGAAGAGATCCTTTACGCAAGCACCTATTCTGTTGCATCCAAGGGCAGATGAGCCATTTTACGTAGAAGCGGATGCCTCTGACGTTGCTATTGGAGGAATTCTCTCTCAACGACATCGGGATACAGGTCAGCTTCATCCAGTGGCCTACTATTCCAGAAAGTTAACCCCTCCTGAATGCAATTATTCAATCGCTGACAAAGAGCTGTTGGCTGTAAAAGGTACCTTTTTAGAATGGAGGCATTACTTGCTTGTTGCAGTGCATAAGGTCACTGTGTATACGGATCATCGTAACCTCCAATTTCTCAA
Source organism: Triturus cristatus (assembly GCF_964204655.1). NCBI lineage: Eukaryota > Metazoa > Chordata > Amphibia > Caudata > Salamandridae > Triturus > Triturus cristatus. The sequence continues at coordinate 387,538,592 of NC_140594.1, forward strand.
GTCAGCTAGAACATTAACGGCCAGACAATTGCGTTGGTCTCTATTTTTTGCAGATTTCAATTTTGTAATAACATTCAGACCAGGTACAAGTAATGCAAAAGCAGATGCACTTTCAAGAATAAACTCTGACTACTCTGAAGTTGACCAAAAGAAACAGACTATAATTCCAGAAGAAAAGATCATTGTGGCCACCCTCAATACAGATTTTTCAAAAGAAATTCGGGAGGCAATGTCCCAAGAAGAGATGAATCGCTGGGCAGATGAGGAGCTGGAGAGAGAGATCCGGGATGGTCTTCCATACCTCAGAAATTGTTTGTATCTTCCTACAAAGGGGCTTCAAGAGAAAGCCTTGAAGATGTGTCATGATGATTTGATGGCTGGTCATAAAGGAATACAAAAGACTTCTGAACTGGTGGAAAGGAATTTTTGGTGGCCCAACATAAGAGCTCAAATACGGCTGTATGTTACCACCTGCGAGAGATGTTTGCAAGGAAAATCGGATCGGAGAGCACCACAAGGGCTCTTGATGCCAATGCCCACTCCACCTTATCCTTGGCATACGGTCTTGATGGATCTGATAGTAGACCTCCCTCCCTGTTATGGGTTTAACACAATTTTGGTGATGGTGGATATGTTTTCTAAAATGGCACATTTTGTCCCACTGAAAAATATACCTCGAGCTCCAGAATTGGCACAATTATTTACTCTGCACATTGTAAGACTGCATGGAATCCCAAAGGTTTTAGTTTCTGACCGGGGCTCACAATTTGTTTCCCATTTTTGGAAGGCTTTCACCAGAAGGTTCGGAATTGACGCTCGCTTTTCCACCAGTTTCCATCCTGAAACTGATGGTCAGACCGAGAGAGTCAATCAAGACCTTGAGCAATACCTCAGACTTTATTTGATGGATCAGAAAGCTGGGTGGGCAGATTTAGTTTGGTCCGCTGAATTTGCTTATAACAACGCCAAGCACTCCTCTACAGGTTATTCCCTCTTTTTCTTAAACTATGGTAGACACCCAAGTTTAGTTTTAGAGAAGGAAGAGGGTTCAGTACCAGTGGCAGAAGAATTGGTAAATAGAGTTCAAAAGTCTTTCATTCTTGCTGGTGAGAATTTACAAAAGGCTAAAAACTCTTATAAGTCCCAGGCAGATAAGAAGAGACGAGAGTGTCCAGTTTTTAAATCAGGAGAGAAGGTTTGGTTATCCACTAAACATCTTAAATTAAAAGAGAATCGTAAGTTTCAACCAAGATTCATTGGCCCATTCAAGGTAAACAGAATGATAAACCCTGTATCAGTAAAGATTCACTTGCCCTCTTATCTCAAAATACATCCGGTGTTTCATGTTTCCTTGTTGAAAAAGAGCCCACCAAATTTGAGAGTCCACTCACTTCCTAAACCTATTGTGGTAGATTCAGCGGAGGAGTTTGAGGTGCATGAGATTCTTGATTCCACCTTTAGAAAAGGTCAATTGTATTATTTGATCAGTTGGAAGAATTTTGGTCCAGAAGAAAGATCTTGGGAACCATATACTAATGTTCATGCTCCAAGACTCATTCGAGACTTTCATAAACAAAATCCTACTAAGCCAAGAAGGAAGGGACGTCTTTTGGTGGGGAGTACTGTCAAGACCCCATTGTTCTGTTTTAATTTAATTTCCAAAAGAGCTGACTCCCTCCCAGATAGACTGTGCTTGACCAAATATCCCCGTTGGTTAAGATTGGCTCCGACCTGGAGAACGTCTCTCAAGTCCATCCTCAATGGCTTGAGAGAATCTGTTTTCCACTGTTAGTTACGAGCTTTCACTTCTTAAGAAGGTCTGCGGTCTAGTTGTTCTGGTCGCGAGACACTTCTTTGTTTTCAACGCGCCTGCGCGATATTCGCGCGGCGCACTTCAACTGAAAGAATCCCAGCAACGGTCGTGTTTTGAGCTCCTGTGTGTCCGTATTTCCTGAGGAGAAAACACACGTTGAAATAGTTCAGCGCTCGACTTCCAGTGTACAGGGAAGTTATTCAGTACGCATTTCAAATGGGTTTTTGAGTGTCCTGACGTGACCTTTTTGAAATTCACAGAGTTCTCTCAGCAAGTTCTGTTTTGGAGTTCGAAGACGGTGAGAGCAGTGGAGTATTGGAATCCTGGAGAAGCGTTTCAGTCAAGAGAAACCTTCTCTCCTCAGAAGTAAGAGTATTTAATACATTTTATTAGTCAAGTGAAGGCAGAAAGAAAAGCATTGGAGGAACCTCTGACTAATGTATGAGCAGAACTTTTAATGTTACGCTTGCAATTAAAACTCAAGCAGCAAGCTTATCAACTGCAATTCGAACTTGTCATAGACTCCATGAGGTAGATTACAAGTTCCTAAAAAGTAAAGTGACACTACGGGTCAGAAGTTTCAAAGGAGTCAGCAATTCATTTTTGAAAAGATACAAGACTGAACTTTCACACAAAGACTGTACTATCAATACCCTTGGTTGGAGAAGTATCCCCAAGCGCCAAGAATTTCAAGATAGAGAATACAGAATTCCCGAAGACTGATCAAATAAACAATAGGCAAAACAAATAAGATAGAGAGTGGCAAGTTCTCTGGTATAAAAAGGTATTTGTAAAAGATAATAGATTAATTACCTAGAGTAGGGTAGGTAGGGAAGATATTAAACAAGTGTGTTTGTCATTTCAGATATCTTCATAGGAAGCCCAGTGAAGAACCGTGTCCAGAGGCAGTCTCTCTCATGTTTTGTCTTCCACTTCCCCTTTCCCCCTTGGCTGAATTCAGAGACAGTAGTTAATCTCTTGTCACTGGGTTTGGCAGGAGGGATTTGAGGACTAGTCATCTCTTCCTGGGGAGATCGCGACTCTAGATCTGACAGCAGGGCATTCTGGGTAAGGAAACGTTGGGGGATCCACGCAAGCCATACCTCCCTGGAATCCCCCGGGTATCTAGTTTTCAGAAATGTGTGGGTTTGGTAGGTTCCCTTAGGTGGCCGCCGAGCACCGGGCCAAAAACCCAGGTGACCCCCTTGCAAAACCAGGTTGTTTTGAGGTAGGCAATTTTCATGTCACCTCAATACGTTTTGGGCCCTTGCCTGTCGTGGGTACTTGGGCCTCCCACACAAGTGAGGCACCGTTTTTATCGGGAGACCCGGGGGAACGCTGGGTGGTAGGAAATTTGTGTCAGCCCGGTGATGCCACAACTTTCCCACACAAAAATGTGTGAAAAAGGTGAATTTTTCAGCTAAATTTGAGGTTTGCAGGGCATTCTGGGTAAGGAAACGTTGGGGGATCCATGCAAGCCATACCTCCCTGGAATCCCCCGGGTATCTAGTTTTCAGAAATGTGTGGGTTTGGTAGGTTCCCTTAGGTGGCCGCCGAGCACCGGGCCAAAAACCCAGGTGACCCCCTTGCAAAACCAGGTCGTTTTGAGGTAGGCAATTTTCATGTCGCCTCAATACGTTTTGGGCCCTTGCCTGTCGCGGGTACTTGGGCCTCCCACACAAGTGAGGCACCGTTTTTATCGGGAGACCTGGGGGAACGCTGGGTGGTAGGAAATTTGTGTCAGCCCGGTGATGCCACAACTTTCCCACACAAAAATGTGTGAAAAAGGTGAATTTTTCAGCTAAATTTGAGGTTTGCAGGGCATTCTGGGTAAGGAAACGTTGGGGGATCCACGCAAGCCATACCTCCCTGGAATCCCCCGGGTATCTAGTTTTCAGAAATGTGTGGGTTTGGTAGGTTCCCTTAGGTGGCCGCCGAGCACCGGGCCAAAAACCCAGGTGACCCCCTTGCAAAACCAGGTTGTTTTGAGGTAGGCAATTTTCATGTCGCCTCAATACGTTTTGGGCCCTTGCCTGTCGTGGGTACTTGGGCCTCCCACACAAGTGAGACACCGTTTTTATCGGGAGACCCGGGGGAACGCTGGGTGGTAGGAAATTTGTGTCAGCCCGGTGATGCCACAACTTTCCCACACAAAAATGTGTGAAAAAGGTGAATTTTTCAGCTAAATTTGAGGTTTGCAGGGAATTCTGGGTAAGGAAACGTTGGGGGATCCACGCAAGCCATACCTCCCTGGAATCCCCCGGGTATCTAGTTTTCAGAAATGTGTGGGTTTGGTAGGTTCCCTTAGGTGGCCGCCGAGCACCGGGCCAAAAACCCAGGTGACCCCCTTGCAAAACCAGGTCGTTTTGAGGTAGGCAATTTTCATGTCGCCTCAATACGTTTTGGGCCCTTGCCTGTCGCGGGTACTTGGGCCTCCCACACGAGTGAGGCACCGTTTTTATCGGGAGACCTGGGGGAACGCTGGGTGGTAGGAAATTTGTGTCAGCCCAGTGATTCCACAACTTTCCCACACAAAAATGTGTGAAAAAGGTGAATTTTTCAGCTAAATTTGAGGTTTGCAGGGCATTCTGCGTAAGGAAACGTTGGGGGATCCACGCAAGCCATACCTCCCTAGAATCCCCCGGGTGTCTAGTTTTCAGAAATGTGTGGGTTTGGTAGGTTCCCTTAGGTGGCCGCCGAGCACCAGGCCAAAAACCCAGGTGACCCCCCTTGCAAAACCAGGTCGTTTTGAGGTAGGCAATTTTCATGTCGCCTCAATACGTGTTGGGCCCTTGCCTGTCGCGGGTACTTGGGCCTCCCACACGAGTGAGGCACCGTTTTTATCGGGAGACCTGGGGGAACGCTGGGTGGTAGGAAATTTGTGTCAGCCCGGTGATGCCACAACTTTCCCACACAAAAATGTGTGAAAAAGGTGAATTTTTCAGCTAAATTTGAGGTTTGCAGGGCATTCTGGGTAAGGAAACGTTAGGAGATCCACGCAAGCCATACCTCTCTGGAATCCCCCGGGTGTCTAGTTTTCAGAAATGTGTGGGTTTGGTAGGTTCCCCTAGGTGGCCGCCGAGCACCGGGCCAAAAACCCAGGTGACCCCCCTTTGCAAAACCAGGTCGTTTTGAGGTAGGCAATTTTCATGTCGTCTCAATACGTTTTAGGCCCTTGCCTGTCGCGGGTACTTGGGCCTCCCACACAAGTGAGGCACCGTTTTTATCGGGAGACCCGGGGGAACGCTGGGTGGTAGGAAATTTGTGTCAGCCCGGTGATGCCACAACTTTCCCACACAAAAATGGGTGAAAAAGGTGAATCTTTTCAGCTAAATTTGAGGTTTGCAGGGCATTCTGGGTAAGGAAACGTTGGGGGATCCACGCAAGCCATACCTCCCTGGAATCCCCTGGGTGTCTAGTTTTCAGAAATGTGTGGGTTTGGTAGGTTTCCCTAGGTGCCGGCAGAGCTAGGGTTAAAAAACTACAGCCAGGCACTTTGCCAAAAAAGGTTCATTTTTCACTGCGAAATTGAGGTGTGTCCACGATGCGTTTTGCGCCGTTTCATGTCGCGGGCACTGGGCCGACCCACACAAGTGAGGTACCATTTTTATCGGAAGACTTTGGGGAACACTGGGTGGGTGGAAATTTGTGGATCCACGCAGATTCCAGAACTTTCCACCACAGAAATGTGGGGAAAATGTGTTTGTTTTGGCAATTTTTTAGGTTTGCAAGGGATTCTGGGTAACAGAACCTGGTGGGAGGCAGTCAAGTCACCCCATCCTGGATTCCCCTGGGTGTCTAGTTTTCAAAAATGTATAGGTTTGCTAGGTTTCCCTAGGTGCCAGCAGAGCTATGGTTCAAAAACTACAGCTAGGCACTTTGCCAAAAAAGGGTCATTTTTCACAGTGAAATTGAGGTGTGTCCACCTTCCGTTTTGCGCCGTTTCCTGTCGCGGGCACTAGGCTGACCCACACAAGTGAGGTACCATTTTTCTCGGAAGACTTTGGGGAACGCGGGGTGGGTGGAAATTTGTGGATCCACGCAGATTCCAGAACTTTCCATCAGAGAAATGTGGGGAAAAGGTGTTTTTTGGCAATTTTTTAGGTTTGCAAGGGATTCTGGGTAACAGAACCTGGTGGGAAGCAGTCAAGTCACCCCATCCTGGATTCCCCTGGGTGTCTAGTTTTAAAAAATGTATAGGTTTGCTAGGTTTCCCTAGGTGCCGGCAGAGCTAGGGTTAAAAAACTACAGTTAGGCACTTTGCTAAAAAAGGGTAATTTTGCATTGTGAAAATGTGGTGTGTTCACGTTGGGTTTTGAGCCATTTCCTGTCGTGGGCACTATGCCTACCCCTACAAGTTAGGTACCATTCTTATCGGGAGACTTAGGGTAATTCAGATTTGTAAAGGAACTCTTATTACCTATTGATTTTCGATGCATTTCTGCCTTCCAAATGAAAGACATTGTGTAAAAAAGAAGTCATTCTAAAAAATGACTGATAATTCTCATGCTAGTATGAGTATCCCAATTTCGGAAATGTGCAAATATCTACTGTTTCTAAACTCTATATTTTGTTCCCATTTCAGAAATACATAGGTGTCTTTCATACCGATTTTTCCATGTACACATTTTTACAGAATAATTACTATATACCCGGTACATAATAAAAAACCATTGCAAGTTGCTGCTCAGTTTTTGGCTCTGGGTTCGTCGGGTTCTTGGTGAACCTACAACTCCTATATATCCCCACAACCAGTAATGTCCAGCGGATGTAACGGTATATTGCTTTCAAAGAGCTGTCAAAATTAGAAGAAGTTACAGGTGAAAACATTGACACAAAAGGCGCTTTTTTTCAACAAATTTTCAATTTCTCCTATATTTAACTGTTAGTTTCTATAAAGAAACCTTGATGGATCTACACAAATGACCCCTTGCAGAATTCAGAATGTTATCTACTTCTCTAAAATGTATAGCTTTCCAGGATCCATTATTGCTTTTGTACCCATTTCTACCATTAACTGGAAGGAGGCTGAAAGCACAAAAAATAGCAAAAATAGGCTATGTCCCAGAAAAATGCCAAAACTGTGTAAAAAATTTTGGGTTTCTGACAAAAGTCTGGTATCCCCTAAAAGCTGGGAAAATGGTGATTTCAGCCCCACAAACCCTTTTTTGATAACATTTTCAGGGAAAAACCTAGATGCTTTCATTTGCAGCCCGTTTTTCCGATTTTTCCCCAAAAAAACTAAATTTTGCTGTATTTTGGCTCATTTCTGTGACACCTCCAGGGGAATCCACAAGGCCTGAGTACCTTCAGAATCCCCACGATGTTGGAAGAAAAGGACGCAAATTTGGCGTGGTTACCTTATGTGGTCAAAAAGTTACAGGGGCCTCAGCGCGCACTACCCCAAATAGCCAAAAAAGGGCGTGGCACAGTAGGGGGAAAAGGCCTGGCAGCGAAGGGGTTAAGCACTAAAGGAAAGCTAATCAAGGACAACGTCTCGTTCCAGGTCTCCTTCCCCTCAGTACCCTCCCTAATTCCCTTCCCACCCGTCTACCACTTTGATACTCAGTGCAGTTAAGCTTGAGTCAAGGCTGCTGGAAGGTGGGCTTCTTGAGGGTACTGCTCCTGAGGAACCCAACGGAATTTTACCAGTTCTGACAGAATAACCAGCCGACAAAATTGGTTCCTCCTGAGCAGTATCTTCGGAATGGCCACCTTGGAAGATTTGTGTTCTATGTTGGGGCAGAAAGAACTGTCAGCTGCTAGGCAGGAAACTGCGGTGTTGGCTAATAGGGTCACTCAATTACAAACACAACTAGCGCTGTCTCGTCCTCCTGAGGTAGCCGCTGCCAGTAGCTCAAATCCATCTACAGTATCGGTAACGGTTCCAATGACTGTTCCTTTTGCACCTCACGAAAGGTTTGCAGGTGAACCCCACAAATTTCAAACCTTTTTAACTCAGGTGCAGTTACACTTTATGGTTAAACCCACATCCTTCGCCGATGCTCAATCGTGAACCCCCTTCTTGATCTCTTATTTGGAGCAATCGGATGACCCATTGCTTTATAGTTGGTCTTGCTTCAAAACGGAATTTGAAAAGGTCTTCGACCGAAGAACAATAACAGGATCAGCTGATCGAGAGTTGTTAGAACTCAAACAGGGAAATAAAGACCTGGTCCATTATCTAACCCAATTCAATCGCTTAACAGAAACAAATTGGCCATAGGAAAAAAGGGCAGCCTTATATTATCAAGGCTTAAGAGACGAATTCAAAAGATTTGATAGCTCCGATAGACCCTCAACCAAGAACATGTGAAGACCTAATAGCTTTAAGTCTTCGGTTAGACCACAGAGTTTTGGATCGTAAAGGAAACAAGAAAGGGATAGAGTTCAGACCTTCCATTCGACCTAAAGAAAAACCACACCTTGTATTACAGGATACTAATGAACTAATAGAGATCGGAGGTATACAAAAACCCTTAACCTCTGAAGAAAAGGAGTTTCGTCGGAAAAAAGGTCTACGTTACGGCAAAAAAGGACATTTTGTCAAAGACTGCTTAGCAAAGCCAAATACAACTACGACCAAAGTGGGAAACTAGAATACTTGGGGAACAGCCAGGAGACTTCCTCGAGTACCAAATCTTTGCCTCCTGATCAATCTGTTGCCATCACATTGCAAAGCTCTGTTCCCCATCTAGTATTAAACGTACAATTCACCATTTCTCAGCAAGAGCCTAAAACTGTGGTGTCATGGTGGATTCTGGAGCCACCGGCAACTTTATCAATACCGCTTTCGCAACAAAATTAGAAATACCTACCTTGGTAAAAACAAAACCAGAAATGGTTCATGCGGTAGATGTCAAACAATTAACATCTGGACTGATTACTCATTCTACTATTAAAGTAACCATGACATGTTTTACTCAGGATCAAACGCACATGGAGGAAATATCCTTTGATATAATTGATGCTCCCCAATTTGGTGTCATCCTTGGGAGGCCTTGGTTGACCGACCACAAACCCACAATAGACTGGTCTAAGAGAAGTGTTACTTTTCAGTCAGAGTGGTGTCAACAGGAATGTTTACACCCAGTAGAAAATATGTCCAAACTCTTAGTTCAAGATCATACCAAGTCTACTGCTCATTATATCGCTATAGCTGCGGAGCAGGACATAGAATTACCTGCAGTGAATGAAGAGTTCCGAGAAGTATTCTGTGACGAAAGTGCTGAGATCCTTCCCCCTCATAGAACATACAACTGTAAAATAGACCTTCTACCTGGTGCAGGATCTATGCACTTACTGAACAAGATAACCAACATCTTAGAAACTACCTAGACACATTTTTGAAGAATGGTTTAATTCACCCTTCCAAGTCTCCGGCCACGTCCCCTCTGTTTATTGTGCCCAAAAGTAATGGGAAATAATGCGTGTGCATAGACTATTGCGCTTTAAATAACATCACGATTAAAAACAGATATCCTTTGCCACTTATCCCCGTTCTCTTGGACCAGGTAAGATCACCAACTGTTAGACCTGGCATCATTGGCGTGGGTCTCCCTTCCCTTCCCCTCTCCTCTTTCTATTTTTTTATGTTGGCTTGATTTAGATGCTCTGGGCGCAATGCCACTGCTAATCAGTGCCACAGCGCGAATGCTCCCTGTATATAAATGACTCTATGGCTTAGGATAACCATAAGGCCTAGATCTGTGTAGCATGTCCAATAGTGAGTTACCCTCCATTTCACTGTCACTACTGGTACACGATCCGTTCTCATAGGCCAGACTGGGCCAGTTGAGGATTACTTTCTATCATCCTATCTGGCCCCAGGAACCTGATAGGAACTTCGAGTTAGATATGTTTGTGCCCAAGACATTGAGTGACACATTTTTAGTAAGGACTGTTTATATATCCCATGTTTAGAAATGCCTCTTCTGAAAACGTGATAGTTTCTTGTCTAAGCTTTACTGTAGGCTTTACGAGTATGTGTATTTGCCATCTGGTTTTGGAGCAGCAGGGCCAGACCTGGCTGGAGAGAGAGATCGGTATTCAGAGCCAGGGGAGGGGTGACTCTTTGATCCGAGCAGGGCCGTGCCAGGCAAGGTGAATGACGGCTCCACCTCCCACTGGGCGTCTGATAGCAGACCCCCTCATTCTGAAAGGGCAGGATGTCACCTCGTAAACCAAGTGCTCCCCGACCCCCCCGAACTGGTTCTGACTGGAGTCGGTAATTTGTGACCTTAGAGAACAAAGACTTTTTAGGTATAAAATGCTGCGCTGGAAATTTGTCCGGGTGTGTCCCTTCTGGATGTCAAGACGAAACTCTGTCCGAGTGAACAGAGGAAAGGACATTGAAACTTTCACCAAGCTTGCCGAAGAAACTACCCAAGGGCCTGAATCGAGAGCACCTCCTGCAGAAGTCTCAGGGACATTAGACTTCACCCCGTCAGCCATCGGAACTCCTGTGCGAGGAATTCTGCTTGCAGGTGAGGCCTCTGTCGGGTAATCCGGAGCCTCTAGTTCTACTGTGAGGACCGCAGACTGGGCACCTTTGAAACTTTCGCTGACCCTGTGTGGGCCGCTGCAGATTAGAGAGAGCTGCCGCCGCTGAGAGCCCGCCTGAATCCGAACCCTTGAACCTTTCGCTGGATCTGTGTGGGCCGATGCAGCTAAGAGAGAGCTGCCGCCGCTGAGAGCCCGCCTGAATCTGAACCCTTGACCCTTTTGCTGGATCCGTGTGGGCCGCTGCAGCTAAGAGAGAGAGCTGCTGCTTCTGAGTGCCCGCACCCTAGCAAACGTTTGCATCATTGTGGTTCGTCCTGTTGGCCGCCGCAGCTATGAGAGAGCTGCTGCCGCTGAGTGCCCGCACCCTTTGCATCATCGTGATTTGTCCTGTGGGCCGCCGCAGCTAAGAGAGCTGCTGCCGCTGAGTGCCCGCACCCTTTGCCACTTTGCATCATCGTGATTTGTCCTGTGGGCCGCTGCAGCTAAGAGAGAGCTGTTGCCGCTGAATGCCCGCCGCTGAGTGCCCGCATCCTTTGCCACTTCGCACCATCGTGATTTGTCCTGTGGGCCGCTGCAGCTAAGAGAGCGCTGCTGTCGCTGAGTGCCCGCACCCTTGTCAACTTTTGCATCATCGCGATTCGTCCCGTGGGCCGCCGCAGCTAAGAGAGAGCTGTGGCCGCTGAGTGCCCGCACCTTTATCAACTTTGCATCATTGGGATTTGCCCTGTGGGCTGCTGCCGGGAAGAGAGAGCTGCTGCCGCTGTGTGCCCGCACCTTGTTCACCCATGTCGAGGATTGTTGCTATCGTCTCATGGGCCGCCGCTGCTAAGAGAGAGCTGCTGCCGTTGTGAGCCCACCACGGAGCTGCACAACGAGAGTCATCACCACCACCAGCCCAGGCTGCCGCAGCCTCGTGCTGCTGCCGCTGAGAGCCCACCTGTCCCTGAGTGCCCGAATCATTGTGGGTGTATGCTACAGACCTCTGCAGCCCGGACTTGTGGTCGCTGGGAGTCCGCCTGTCATCGTCACTGCTTCTTCGAGAGGCTGCTTGCTGTGTCCCCTTTCACTGACAGGTATCTGGTGCGCAACGGGTCGCGTTGGCCCCAGCCTTGAACTTAGTCAGTGTCACGTTCTGGTGAATACATAATTGCCTTTTGGAGTCCCTATGGGTTGACGTGAATTGTAGCTGTTGAAACGCCTTGAGAATTTCGAGTTAAACTGTTAGATAAAGATATTATTTTTCTATACCTACCTGAGTTCTGTCCTTTTGTCGTTGCTGCCTTATTGTACATGGTCATAAATGCTTCACACACTGCCTCTGAGATAGGCCTAACTGCTCATGCTACGTTACCAGAGGGTTGCCCTGACTTAGGAAGAAGGGTCCCTACTTGGACATTGGCGGCCGCCATTGCCAACTGGAGACCCCAATTTCTAACACCAACTATTTACACCAAGTTGGATCTGAGAAGGGTATACCATCTCGTACATGTCCGAACCGGAGACGAGTGGAAGATCGCTTTTCGAACTCGTTTTGGCTTGTTCGAATACTGAGTAATGCCCTTTGGATTATGCAATGCCCCTGTGGCATTTCAATTTTTCATAAATGCTGTCTTACGAGATTTTCTTGACAGGTTCGACATCGCTTAAATCGATGATTTGTTGATCTATTCACAGTCTGTCTTGGAACAAGAGAAACATGTAAAACTGGTATTAAACACCCTGCGCCAACATGGCCTGTTCTGTAAACTATCTAAGTGCGAATTCCACACCTACAAGGTGGAATTCTTAGGTTTCATATTGTCACCTCAAGGAATCACAATGGCACCCAGAAAAGTTCAGGCAATATTAGACTGGCCAGAACCATCCTCAGTGAAAGATATCCAGCGATTTCTAGGATTCGCAAATTTTTATCGTCGCTTCATCAAGGAGTTTTCCAGCAAAGCAAGTCCTTTAACGAAATTGCTAAGGAAATATGTTCCATTCCTATGGACGCCAGAAACCAAATCTGCCCTTCAAACCCTTAAAACTGCATTTACAGCAGCCCCTGTTTTAAATCATCCAGACATCGATCAGCGTTTCATAATTGAAGTGGATGCTTCAGATACTGCAATTGGGGCAATTCTATCTCAAAAGGATGAACGAACTAACCAATTACATCCCATTGCATTCCTATCCAAAATATTTTTATCAGCTGAGATGAACTATACAGTGGCAGAAAAAGAACTGTTGGCTATTCGTCTCGCCTTTAAAGAATGGCGCCATTATCTTCTAGGTGCAAAACATACGTTGACTGTCTATACCGACCATCGTAACCTCCAATTTTTACCATGTGCTCGAGCTTTGGACCGTATTCTTTGCAGAATTTAATTTTGTTATAACGTTCAGACCTGGCAAAATAAATAACAAAGCAGATGCTTTATCTCAATGCGAAACAGCAGAAGAAAAAACAAAAAAAGGCAATTACACCTCAATCCATAATTCCAGAAGAACAAATTATCGGAGTTACCATGTCTGAACAATTTTTTCAAAGACATAAGAAAAAGTATGCCGTTAAAACAGATCATAATTTGGCAACAATAAGAGAAAGATAGAACTATTATTCAAGGATTACCGTTTCAAAAAACACTCCTATACATTCCATCATAATCCTTACAAAAACAAGTCTTACAATGGTGTCACACAAAACCATTAGCTGGACATCCAGGAATAGCAAAAACCCAAGAGCTTGTCCAAAGACATTTCTGGTGGCCTACCTGGAGACAAGATGTTATCCAAAATATAACTCAATGTGACGTTTGTGCTCAAGCTAAAGGAGTTCATAGCGCAAAAAAAGGATTATTGCAGCCCCTTCCTACTCCAACGTGGCTCTGGGAAGATATATCCATGGACTTTATTATAGACTTACCCAAGGATCAAGGGAAACCCACCATTTTAGTGATGGTCGACAGACTGTCAAAGATGGCTCACTTTATTGCTTGTGAGAAAATACCAACAGCAACTCAGTTAGTAACCTTACTGGTTCAAAACATAGTACGATTACACGGCTTGCCTCGCACTATTATTTCCGATCGAGATGCACAATTTACCTCAAAAGTATGGAAAGCTTGGTGCGACACTTACAGATAAAAAGAAACTTGTCCACAAGTTTCCATCCGGAATCGGATGGCCAAGCAGAGCGAGTGAACCAGGTATTAAAACAATATCTACAATGCTATTTATTCAAACAACAAGGCTCATGGGTGAATCTCCTCTGGGAAGCTGAATTCGCCTACAATAATTTAAAGCATGCTTCCACGAACATGTCACCATTCTTCGCGAATCATGGCTATCATCCACATTACAGTCCATTGCTGTTAGTACAACCTCAAACTAATATTCCATCTTTGGACTCTAGATTACAAGCAATGACTGCTATTATAAAACATTTGCGGGAGCGCTAGGTGGCGCTAGCCAAGATGGCCGCGCCGAGGTAGAGCTCCGTGCTACCTGACCCCTCACATCCGATCTTCCTCCGTTGCTGCCGTCCTGGCTGCAATCCGCTTCCCGCCACTTGCAGCGGAGTTGTAGCCCTACCCTCGCTGCGACTTTTGGCTGCCTCCGAGCCTTGGGGACCGAGCTTTGCCGCCTGCAAGAGTCACCGCGGCGGGGGCGCGCACTCGGCCGGTTCCTCGGCCGGCGGCGCCTGCTACGAGCGCCCGCGGCGCTACACGAGGGGCGCGGGCCTCTGTCTACTGGCGGCTGTCCGGAGGCGGGAGAGGCCCGCGGAGAGGCATATCGGCCTGTGACACACCGCGGGTGAGTGGGGGGGGGGGCGCGACAGACCCCCAGCGCCTCCCCGGACCTTCCCCGGCCGCGGGGCCCTGATCGGCGGGCGGATCGGCCCGAGTAGTAGTGGGAGCTCGTGGGGCTGGGCCCGGATCAGTGATTGCCGCCACCCGCCATATTGTCGCACCCTGGCCTGTGAATCGGCCCCCCCCCCCCGGATCTTGTGGAAGGCCCCCGCGCATCGGGCTCCGGTGCCCGCGGCGGCGACCTGACGGGGGGGCGACGCTGAACTGGTTCCGCCTGGTGCCGACTGCTGGAGGGCTGCTGCCGAGGGGGCCCCTCTGCCCATTGCCCCTCGTCCCACCTGCCTGGCGAGGTGGCCCACGGGCCTGCGGTGGGCTGGAAGGGGGCGCCCTGTGACCTCTGCGTCCCGGGAGCGGGGGCAGTAGCGGTGCTCCGAGCTGCTGGACTGGCCCTGCGGCTTGCCCGGGGACCTCCTTCTGGGACTGCACGGGACGCGGAGCGGTGCTCGCCCGGCCCCGGCCTCGGAGGGCGCGACGCGTTGACCCACCATGGGTAAGGACAAAGGCCCTAAGCAGCTGGCAACATCCCATCAAACGAAGATTGACCGCTTCGCGACACCGGACCCCCCGGGTGCCGGCGGAGGGGAGGCGCCCGCCCCCAACAAGGACTTGGCCACCATCCTACACGCGATCGATGCCTCTCGCACCTCGTTGGAGGGGATGGTCGGGGAGGTGAAGATAGATGTTGCGCTTCTGAGGCAGGATCTCCGCAACGCCACGGCCCGCATCACGGAGGCCGAATCGCGGATCTCCGCGACGGAGGATGACATCCATCAATTACAAGACCAGGTCCGGGAGCTCACGACCCACTCCAAGGAACTACACAGGCGGGCGGAGGATGCCGAAAATCGCGCCCGCCGCAACAACCTTCGCTTGGTGGGCTTCCCGGAGGGGGTCGAGTCGGGCCGGGCCGACGACTTCCTGGAGGCCTGGTTTAAATCCTGGATGCCGGCGGGCAGCTTGTCAACCTGGTTCGTGGTGGAGAGGGCGCACCGGTCGCTGGCGTCCAAGCCTCCGGTGGGGGCCCCCCCGCGCCCCTTTATTCTTCGGATCCTTAACTTCAGGGACAGAGACGCCATTCTGCGGGAGGCTCGGGTGAGCGGCAAACTGGCCTATGACAATCACACCATTATGATTTTCCCAGACTACACCCGGGAGGTCCAGGAGCAGCGCCGTTCATACACGGAGGTGAAGCAGAAGCTGCGCTCCCTGGGCCTTCAGTACCAGCTCCAGTTCCCGGCCCGCCTCCGTCTTGTCTTTCAGGGTAAGACGCTGTTCTTTGACACCCCCAGGGCGGCCTGGACATGGATTTCCGAGGAGCGGCCTCTGCGGCAGCCGGGCGGGGGGCCGCCCGTTGCAGGGCCCGGGTGCCCCGTTGCGGCTGGGTCCCAGCGGCCACGGCGCGGGAAGCGCACACGCTCCCGGCAGCGGCGAGGTGCCGCGGTCCTCAAGGCCCGGTCTGTGAGCGCCTCTGGCAGACCGATGAGGGACTCCTCCGCCTCTTCTGAAGCCTCCTCCCGGGCAGCCGGGGGATCCCGGCGCCGAGCATCACCTGGCCCGACCGGATCTCCGACCCCCCTCAACACGCACATTGACTCATCAGACCTTTCTCGCAGTCCAGCCATATGACTTTTTTCTTTGTTTCTTGCAGTTGCGGGGAAGGTAACAGCCTTGCCCGAGGGCGGGGGTAGGGGGCTCCGCATTCTTGCGCTCCCCAGTGCCAGCCCAGGTCCGCACAATGTAATCCGTACTTCAGGAGGGGTCCACTACGCTCTTTATACCCGAGCACCTGAGCTTGGGGTCTTGTTCCGTTCGGGCGACAGATGCTTCTGGTTTTGAAGTGTAGGGTGGGGGGTGGGGGGTTGGGGTTGGGGGTTTGTTTGGGGTTTCTCTTCGCGAGACTGTTTAGTTTGGGTTTGCACTGTTATTTACTGAGCCTTTCACACAGCGCTGCGCGGCGCGAGGCGTCGCGTCCCTTCACTCAGCTCCATTTGCGCGCTCTGCGGTCGCTCACCCTCCGCCACCGTCCGCTCGCTTCCCCCGGTGGGGGCTCCATGGTCCTTCAGGGGCCTGCACGCTCCGTGCCCCCTTTGCTGACACCCGGGTTCAAAGGTATCCCCCCGGTGCCCCCCGCCTGCCCTCTCCCCGGCGCGCTCCATTCCCACTGCTGCCATGGCTGATTTAGCCCCCAAAGCCCAGGTGCGCATCCTGTCCTGGAATGTGAACGGCCTGCTGGACCGGCTTAAGCGCACTGCTGTCCTCAAATACGCCCAGCGCGCGGGTGCGGACGTGCTCCTGCTTCAGGAAACCCACCTCCTCGGAGAAAACTGTCCCTTTTTGGCGCGCTTCGGATTCGACCGTGTGTGGCACTCCGGGTTCTCGCGCGGGTCGCGGGGGGTTGCGGTCCTCCTGCGCCGTTCCTTCCCTTTTGTGTTGGCCCGAGTGGTCCATGACTCCCAGGGGAGGGGGGTTGCGATTAGCGGCGTGCTCGAGGGCCGGCCACTCAGCCTCCTGTCACTTTACGTGCCGTCCACGGGGCTGTCCTCGGCCTTATCTCTGACCGCGTCCTGGCTAGCGGCTTTTCCACCTGGTACTGTTGTTCTCGGAGGAGACTTTAACGCCGTCTCGGCCCCGCACCTTGACTCTTCGGGTCCGGTCTCGGACTCCCGCGCGGCGCGGGCGAAGCAGCTGGCCGGGTGGGCGGAGGCACAGGGCCTCTGTGATGTGTGGCGGCTCTGGCACCCACGCACGCGACAGTATACCCACACCTCGGCCGCCCACCACACTCAGGCACGCATCGACGCGATCTTTGTCCCCTCGGCCGACTGTCTGGGTATCCAAGACGTCCGCATCCTTCCCCGGGGGATATCCGACCACTCTCCGCTTTTGCTGGGTTTGGGCCCCCCACCTTACGGTGCTCGCCAAATGTGGCGTTTTAATGCGTGGTTCCTGCAAGACAAGACGCTCCGTAAGGAAGTGGGGACCGCGCTGGCACTCTATTTTGGCGACAACGACGGATCGGTCTCCTCGGCGGGCACCCTCTGGGAGGCTTGTAAGGCCACGGTTAGGGGGGTTGCTAAGGCACAGGTGATGAAACACCGCCTGGCGCAGCTGCAGCAGCTCACAGCCTGCGAGGCTCAGGCGCTGCGCCTGGAGCAATCCGTCTCTGACTCTGCCGACCCGGCCGAGACCCGGCAGCTACGGCTCCTACGTGAGGAGATTCGTCAGCGGTCGCTTGACGCAGCTAAACTTCTTTGGCAATCTTCGGTGGCGCGGGTATACGGCTGGGGCGACAAAAACGGGGCGCTTCTACACCGGCTGGCCACGTACCCCAGGGCATCACGCATCATCCCGGCGGTGACCGACTCGGGTGGCGCGCTTCAGTCTTCATCCGTGGCTATAGCGGACGCTTTCGCTCAGTACTACTCACAACTCTACCGGGCACGGGCATCGGATCTGTCTTTGGCTTCCTTGCTCGCCGCTGGTGCCCTAAGCCTTCCCCGGCTGGGGCCGAGTGATTGGGAGAGCCTGGAGGCTCCCATCTCCCCTGAGGAGATCGGAGACGCGATAGGGCGCACGTCCGCCGGGAAGACCCCCGGCCCGGACGGGTTCCCGCAGGAGTTTTACGCCACCTACAAGGAGCACTTGGTTCCACGGCTGGGTGCCCTGTACGTGGAGGCGGTTGAGAGAGGCTCCTTCCCCCCAGAGGCCGACATTGCCACAATTGTGGTCCTGCCTAAATCCATTCCGCCGCCCAGTGACAGGTCGGCCTACCGGCCGATCTCTCTGATCAATACCGATATCAAACTATATGCCGCGGTCCTAGCCCAGCGGCTCCGGCCCTTCCTATCGCGTTTGGTGCACCCGGACCAATGTGGCTTCATGCCGGATCGAGGCACTCGCCATTGCCTCCGCCGCCTCCATGTGGCTCTGGCGCACCGCCACCGCCTATCTCCATACCTCACTCTCCTGCTGGCCGACTTCGAGAAAGCCTTCGATTCAGTGGGGTGGCCCTACCTGTTCGACGTCTTGGCTCATATGGGTTTTGGTCCCAAGTTTGTTGGGATGGTGCGGGTTCTGTATGCGCGCCCTCGCGCCAGAGTGTTGGTTAATGGGGCACTGTCAGGAGCGTTCCGGATCGGCCGGGGCACGCGGCAGGGGTGCCCGCTCTCACCCCTCCTTTTCGCGCTCGCAATGGAGCCCCTTGCCGCCCTAATCAGAGCGGATCCTCTCATTCGGGGATGGGAGTGGCCGGGCCTCGAGGAGGACAGGATCGCCCTCTATGCGGACGATGTCCTGCTGTACCTTGGTGACCCAGCGCGCTCGGGTCCTCGGGCTCTCCACATTTTGAGCCGCTTTGCCCGCGCCTCTGGCCTCCGCCTCAACTCGCACAAGTCGGTCCTCGTGCCTCTTCATCCCTCCCGCGAATGCTTCGATTGGCAGACCACGATTCCCCTCCGCCGACTGTCCTTCAAATACCTGGGCATCTGGGTCTCCCTCCTCCCGGAATTGAGCTGGACACTCAACGTGGCCCCTTTAGTCAAAAAAGCCAAAGCAGACCTCACTCGGTGGCACTCGCTCCCGCTGAACCCCCTGGGGCGCGTGGCGCTCTACAAAATGATGATCCTCCCTCGGTTTCTGTATGTATTGCAGAACACCCCGGTGTCCTTTCCGAGGTCGTGGTTTCGCGAGTTGGACGGGATGGCCACCAGGTTCCTCTGGGGTGGTGGAAGGCCGAGGCTGGCCTTGCCGATCTGCCGCCTCCCCACCTTTGATGGGGGGCTTGGTATGACCAACCTCTACCTTTATTACCTGGCCACCCGGCTTCTGGTCATCCACGACTGGTTTGGGGGGGGATGGTCCGATCCGGCCTACAGGGTGGAGCTGGAAGCCCTGGGTCTCTCCAGCGTTCAGGACCGCATGTACGGCGCCCCGGTTCCCACCTCCTGCCCCGACATCACTAGGGCGGTTTTCCTGGCTTGGCGGGCTGCGCTCCGCCACACCGGATGGACCAGGACATTGACGCGCGCCACCCCTCTCTGGCATGGGACATGGTTGCGGGAGGTTGTGGGGCTGGAGGGCTTCGGACCATGGGATTTGCTAGGTATCTCCCAGCTGGGGGACGTGTGGCGGGGGGGGCGCATGTGCTCATACTTAGAACTGCAGGCGCGCTTTTCTCTCCACTCGTCCCAATTCTATAGATACCTCCAATTGCGACACGCCATACGGGCACACACCCCGCTGGACATCCGGCTGCCGGACCATAGCCCCCCAGAAGCTCAGGTTCTGATGGGTAACCTAGGGAAGGGAGGCATATCCAGAATATATCGTTCCCTTGTTAACAATACCCCTGTGCCCCGGGAGGGTCTGAGGGAGCGATGGGAGGAATGGGTGGGTCCCTTGGACGAGATCGACTGGCGGGACGCCCTTATGGCCCCCAGGCTGGTGACGGCCTCCGCCAAGCTGAGGCTCATCCAAATCTATTATCTGCATACGGCGTACCTTACACCAGCGCGCATGCGCCGTGCGGGTCTTTCCACCGACGCAGCCTGCCCTCGCTGTGGCTTTGACCAGGCCGACTTCATCCATATGGTATGGTCATGCCCGGAACTGGAGGGGTACTGGCGTAGCATTGAAACTGACTTGACGGATGTCCTGGGGTGGGAGGTGCCACACGACCCTAAACATATCCTATTGGGTATCACTGATGGCCTGGACGGCACCCGCGCTGAAAAATTGTTCCTTATGACAGCGCTAATGGTGGCAAAGCGGGACATTGCGGCAGCCTGGAAACAGCCGCAGCCGCCCAGTCTGACCAGGTGGAGCGCGGGAGTGGACTGGTGTGCGGCGCAAGAGCGGACTCTTTACCAAGCTCGGGGCTGCCACAAAAAATATCGTAGGGTGTGGGGGAAATGGTTAGGAAATGTAGTGTGATCTGGTGGAGCGGGGTGGGGGCGGGGGGGGGGTGGTCCGGGGGGGGGGGGGCTGAGAGGGGGAATGATTCCCAGATGGGACTACTGTATATTGTTGGTCTGAAAGGCTCACTGTTTTTTGTTGCACAAAACAATAAAAACTTGTTTATCAAAAAAAAAAACATTTGCAAAGAAACGTCCAGAAACCAAAAGCAAACTATAAAAGATTTGCTGATAGAAAAAGAAAAATAGGACCAAAGTACAAAACAGGTGACTTTGTCTGGCTCTCTACAAGAAATTTTCAGTTCAAAAAGAAATATAAATTTCATCGACGATTTATTGGACTGTTTGAGATCGAAAAATGTGTAAATCCAGTAGCATTTAAATCAAAATTACCAAGCTCCATGAAAATCTATCCTGTGTTTCACACTTCGTTGTTAAAACCAACAAAGACCAAACAACAAGCTGGTCCACCACCTCTCCTCATTGGAGATCATGAAGAATATGAATTGCACAGTATAAAGGGCAGTAAACGCATAAAAAGAAAATTGTGGTATTTGGTTTCATGGAAAGGCTATGGTCCAGACGAAGACTCATGGGAACCAAGTGATGCTATGCATGCACCATGTTTGATACGTAAATTTCATAGACAGCATCCAGAGGCTCCAAAATGACTGGCAGTGTGAGCACTTTTGATGGGGTGGACTGTCATGATTCTACCACGTCAGTTCCCTGGTGCACCTTGTCTGGCACATGTTTACTGTTTTCTATTGTTTTTACCAATGCTTGTTGTGACTTTGCTATTTGTCTGTGCCAGTGCTTGTTGCAGACTATGATGTTATCAAGGTCTATTGTCCCTTCTCAGCTCCAGTAGTTTACCTGTGAGCTGGAATCTGGAAGCTTCTTCCGGAGTCCTTTGAATAGGGGACACACTATATTCTGGAAGCTTCTTCCTGAGCCCTTTAAATAGGGGCCACGCCCTGTTCTCTTTGCTGGTGATTGAGAACCCTGATCTTGAGCAGCAGCTGTTCCTGTTCTCCGGTTGCTGAAAGAAGATTCCGGTTGCAGCAAGGAGACTTCTGTTTTCTTTTCCCAGGTTGTAGATCCTCTCTCAGCTACATTCAGGTAGGATTGTTCCTTTCTTAACCAACAGCATTGTGAAAGGAACTACGTGCTGTTTTTGTTTGATCTTTTTGTTATTTAGCATTTTGAAAGATGCCTATCGCGCTGAAGCGCTCTTTGAGTATTTACATGTTTGGTAATTTTAGCACTTTGTAAATCGCGCTGGAGCGCTCTTTGGTCATTTACATGTTTGGTGATTTTGGCACTTTGTACATCGCGCTGAAGCGCTTTTTGGTCATCTACATGTTTGGTGATTTTGGCACTGTTGTACATCGCAATGAAGTGCTCTTTGGTCAATTACATGTTTGGTGATTTTGGCATTTTTGTACATCGGGCTGAAGTGCTCTTTGGTCATTTTCATGTTTGGTGCATTTGGCAACTTGGCATATCGCGCTGAAGCGCTCTTTGGGCATTTACATATTGATAACTGGCATTTTGGGTACATCGCGCTGAAGCGCTCTTGTGGGGATTTGCATACGTGATGGCTTTGGCACTGTGTCACATCGCGCTGAAGCGCTCTCTGAACATTTGCATATATGGACTCAGTGCATCACGCTGAAGCACTTCCTGGACATTTAAATATTTGAACTCTGATACATAGCGCTAAAGCGCTCCCTTGGGCATTTGAATATTAATCTGCCTCATTAGCATATGTAATGTGTTGTGTA
The DNA here is from genome assembly GCF_964204655.1 of Triturus cristatus. Lineage (NCBI taxonomy): Eukaryota > Metazoa > Chordata > Amphibia > Caudata > Salamandridae > Triturus > Triturus cristatus. Next base: position 387,560,460 of record NC_140594.1, read on the forward strand.
TTGCAAAAAGGTTGTTGGAAGTACCACTGTGATATTTAACAGTGGTTAAAGGACATCATTACGGAAACATTGTGTCTAAAGCCAAGTGGCTCTTTATATGAATGTGTGATTCGTTTTGAAACATGGTTGTTTAGCCATAACATTGTATCCTTGAGAATTATAGCAACATAAATTGCCAGTGAAGCCAGAGAAGACGCACACAATGACTGTTCTATGCATAACCTGCTTTTCTTTTACAGGTATGTTGTCATTGTTTAACCCATGTTAAATATAGTCAAAGCGTTTACTAAGCACGAAAGGAAAGCTAATCAAGGACGTCTCGTTCCAGGTCTCCCTCCCCGCAGTACCCTCCCTAATTCCCTTCCCCCGTCTAGCCACTTTAATACTCAGCGCAGTTAAGCTTAAGTCAAGGCTGCTGGAAGGTGGGCTTCTTGAGGGTATGCTCCTGAGGAACCCACGGAATTTTACCAGTTCTGACAGCACACAGTTGCAACTCCAATCCTCAGCCTTTGGTGGTTCACCCAGGTCATCTAACACACTACTTCCATGACCTGAATCGTGGTAATCATCTTCCTGCTGTGTCAGGTATGGTGTAATCCGGTGGTGTAAAGTGCTGATTGATTTTGATCATGGTTAACCTTTCTGCATTTTGGGCCGAGACTGGTCCTTCTCGATGTCAGAACGGCACCAACAGCTCTGAAAACACTCTCAGAAGAGACACTTGCGACAGGGCAAGCCAGATAGATTATCGCCAGCCTGCTGAGCACTGGCCATTGGCGCCTTTTCCCATACCAATACAGCAATGGGTTTTGATCAAAGTAGACTTCTGTTGGGTCATCCAGATAGGCCTGAACCTGCCGCTCAATGCTCATGGGTGCTCTGCTTTGCTCGGCCTCTTTTGCCTTTGCCTCAGCACTGGACTTAAGCTCTTGCTGTAAAAACCATTCCTGTGCCGATTTTGGGGCTGATGCTCCTATTTTTGTTGTTGGTGTTGTTCTTGGTGATGTTGGTGGTTTTGGCTGCTGTGAGGTAACCACGCTGCCCTCAGGCTCTGAAGTTGAACTTGAAGCCGGTTGCCCTGGAGTAGCGAGCCTATAATTCGGGTCGTTCTTTTTCTAAGTGACTGGCTTCCACAGCTATCCAAGTTTTGTAGTTGGCAACATCCCCATCTGAAAAAGAAATGAAAGTGTGTAGTAATGGTTTGTACCGTGGATCCAAAATTGTGGCACAAATGTAATGGTTGGATGACACAATGCCTCTTTGCACCCTTGTATTTTCAGATAGGCGATGGGTTAATGCTTCTCTTTTTTCCCTCCACGCCTGCATACATTGCAGACACACCCTTCAGCTGTTCCTGTATCATGTGCAACAATGGGATAGCTTGGCCCATAGTACAGTCCAGTCATGTTATGTTAATCTCCATTTATAACGCGCACGGATACTTGGAAGTGTCCCGGCGCGGAAGCCAAATAAGGGAGACAGAGGGGCGCCGACCAGGCTAGATGGTTAGTTGAATAGCAACGTTTTTAGCTGTTTTTTAAACAGCCTGAGGTCGACGATGTTCCGAAGCTCGAAGGGCAGGGCATTCCAAGCCATGGCCGCTCTGACTGAGAGGAAGCTGCCTCCCGTTTTAACAAGGCGGTACCTGGGTATAACAGCGAGGCATTGCCCCGTGGAACGTAAATGTCTGGGCGGCAGATACAATTCAAAGCGTCTCCTAAAATACAGAGGCCCCGCCTTGTAAAGAGCACCGTGGGCAAGCGTAAGAGCCTTAAACAAGTCACGTTGATCTACCGGGAGCCAGTGCAGATCCCGTAGAGTCTGCCTAGCTCTAGACCTGCCAGGATTACCCAGTAATGCTCAAGCAGTCGTGTTATGGACAATCTGCAGCTTTTTTACCTGATATGCAGGAAGACCAATGTAAAGAGCATTGGCGTAGTCCAAACATGAGAGGATGAGAGCACAGGTCACCATTTCTTTAGCCACTTTGGGCAGTAGGCGCAGAAAGCACACACCGGCTAGTTTATTGATCTGCAGCAGAAATCTGAGTTCCTCACTGAACCAGGCACCCAAGTTTTTTGCCGGGCTCTCCATTGATTTAGGCATGGGGTAACCCACGGGCCAAATTTCCTCTCTGAAATGCGGGGGAAAGGATACGTAGAGGAGCACCTCAGATTTCTCCTCGTTGCATTTGAGTTGAGCCTGCACTAATCATTTAAAAACTTCCGCAAGACAGTTTTTGGCAGCGTTCAGGGATAGATCAGTTTTCTTCCACGTGAAGAGGAGCTGGGTATCATCAGCATAAGCTATGATCTTAGCACCCAGCTCCTCCGCCAGATATATGAGCGTTGTCATGTAGACATTAAAAAGAAGAGGACTCAATGTTGAGCCTTGAGGAACCCCCGTAGTCAGACTTCTCGGTGTAGAGGAGAATGGTGGCAGCCATACTTGCTGTGTTCTATTCACCAGAAAGGATTCAATACACTCCCACGTCAGACCAGAGATGCCAATGTAAGATAGCTGGGCCAAAAGTTGACGGTGCGGCACGGTGTCAAACGCAGCAGAGAGGTCTAATAACACCAGAGCCGCTCTGCCGAAAGCATCAAGGCACTCTCTAATAGCCTCCGCCACCTCAACCAGGGCCGTCTCTGTACTGTGTGAGGCCCTAAAACCCGAATGGGCAGGGTAGAGGGCGCCAGAGGTCTCAACAAACTCAGAGAGCTGCTTGTGACTGGCCTTCTCACACACCTTTGCCACAGCCAGGAGAAGTGAGATTGGTCAATAGCTAGCCAGGGTAGCGGAGTTTAATGAAGGTGTTTTTAGCAGGGGGAGGAGTTTTGCCTGTTTCCACTCAGATGGAACTGTGGCGGTCAGGAGTGACAGATTGACAATTTTATTAACTTCAGTGTTAACTACCTCCGCCACTGCCGCCAGTAACCTGGCTCGGCAACGATCCGTTGGAGAGCCTGATTTAAGAGATTTGAGTATGGCCATAGTATCTGACAACGGGATGGGAGTAAACGCAGTCAAACGGGTGCGGGCTAGATCAAAGTCTAAGGCTGTCTGATGCGAGTGGACCGCCTGCATTTGAATAGCAGTCCCAAAGCTATCCTGAATGGCTTGAATTTTATCAATAAAAAAACCCGAAAGCTGCTCGCACCAAGCGTTAGAGACAGGTGTAACCATTTGTTCTGCACATGGATTCAGGAAGCTTTGGACGATAGCAAAGATTTCCTTTGAATTATTTTTTGATTGGGCAATGTGCTCTGCATAAAAGTGGCCTTTGGCCAACTTGACCATGGTGTAATAGATGTTCTGAGCCTTCCTGAGAGCTATTTTGGCTAGCGGGTAGTAGGCATGTCTCCAACAGCGTTCAAGCTTTTTGCAAGATTTTTTAAGTTCTTTTAATTCATTGGAAAACCAGGGTTCGGACGGGGAGTTTCTCGCTCTTTTATGAACCAGAGGTGTGGATAAATGTTCCACTGCTCTAGACAGCCAGTTATTAAAGCCACCTACAGCTTCCGACAGACCCCCAGAGATGCCAGGGCGGGTATCTGTCAGGCTCTGCCCAAGGCAGCAGGCTCAATGCGAGGAGGAGGTCTAGCCTCCGAAATCCTCGCAGATGAATAGGATGGCTTCATGGTCCATGAAAACTGAATTAGGAAATGATCGGACCAAGAGACCACTAAAGGAAAGTTGGAGCAGACCCAATCACTGTGGGATGGATAATTAATCCATTGGGTCAAATGGGCAAGGTCCAATGAATCATTCAGAACTCTTGTCAGTGGCCTCTCTACAGTCCAAATGAATGTTGAAGTCTCCGAGAAGTAGATAATTAGAATAGTGCAAGGCTCTAGGCACAATAACTTAATCAAAGGCTTTCAGAAAGGAGCTCGGGGGCCCAGGAGGACGATATAGCAGTGTGGCCCCCAATAACAAATGCGGAGAGATGGTGAGGGAGAAGTCCAAAGCTTCCCCCTCCCTGATATCATGTGACTCTACCTGCGTAAGAATCCAATTTTCCCTAAAGACTACCGCGACCCCTTCTCCTCTGCCCGTTTTGCGGTCAACCCTGGCAATTTTATACGCTGCCGGGATGACTAAGGCAATAACAGGAGCTGAAGATTCATTAGGCCATGTCTCTGATATAAATAGCAGATCTAACTGGCTATCTACCAGCAACTTAAAAATGTCAGGAGCATGTTTGACCATGGACCGTGCATTAATCAAAGCAGCTTGAATACAATGGACGTTCAATGGGGCAAAAGGAACATGACTGGTTATAGAAATAGAGCCCAATGTATGATTAAAACGGTAATTACAAGTTGGACAAATGCTAGAGATATTATTCGGCACCACCCATACATGGTCGCACTTACTCAGGGACACACCAATCGATACCAAATCCGCGCGGCTCCAGAACCTGCATACAGTAGGCACGTCAGATGGAAGACGGGCAGCATGGCTGGTGCTGGCCGCTTCGGGGATGCTGACGGGCGCAGACGGGCTTGACTTAGCTGCGCCAGTGGCGCATCCGCGCATAATTTATACCAAAATACCCCCTGGCTGCTAGAGCACGCCCTGCCCAAGATGGTGGCCTAGATTGTCCCTCCGGGATTCCGGGGGTTGCGTGCTGCGTGAATGCAGGTAAGCGATCAATTTTTTAAAACAGTATCAAATTTACAGGACAATAGCAGCATTAAATTTAAAAGCACAATGACAGAAGTGTCCTCCTTGCTGATTTCACGTATGAAGACCTCGAAAGGAAGTAGCATCTCTGTCAGGCATTTACCTAGGCCCCATTGGTCCAGCTCAATGATCATGCCTTTCACAGTAGCATTACATATTCATCGATTGGTCTGTACTGCTCAAACAGACACTCAAGCATGTAATAAGCTGAGTTCCAACGTGTTGGCACCTCCTGGATGAGTGCTTTAACTGGCATTCTATTATCAAGTTGAATGATCCTCAGCTGCTTCCGGGCTTTAAAAGAATGGCTGAAATGTGTGCAGATTCTTCTGCAGGGGGTCAGTAATTTGCTGACTCGGTCTTCTTTTTTCAGAAAGTCTTGAACAATGATGTTAATGCAGTGCGCCAAACACAGGACCCTGAAATGGCCACCATCGGCCATGGCCTCAACTATATTACTGCCATTGTCCGTGGCAACAAAACCAATGTTAAGCTCTCTTGTTCGCAGCCATTCAAAGACCTTGCTGTCAAAGTCTTCCAAAATGTTTGCAGCAGTATGAGATTTCTCCATGGTGAACATGGCTACAGTTGCATGTTTCTGAGCGGCATTAAAAATCTCAGCAGTGTCAACAACACCTGCTGCAGATATCTTTTCTCTAACCCCCACAAAAGAGATCCAGTGTGCAGTGATGCACATGTAATCAGTGGCTTTGCAACTGGTCCACATGTCTGTTGTCAGGTGGATAGTGTGAATAGCACTCTGTTGCAAAGTTTGTCCAAGCAATTCCAGCATGTTGTGATGTAGTGCTGGAACAGCAACTCTGGCGAAATAGGATCGTCTGGGAACCTTCCATTTCGGGTAGATGGCTGCCACAAATTCAAGAAAACCTACCCCTTCCACAAAATAAAAAGGGAGGAGGTCCAGTGCTAACATTTTAGCCAGCTTCGCGTTGTACAAACATGCTGTTGGATGGTTGTATTCGTACTGCACCTCTGACCTAAACATGCTGAGATGGTAGCCTGGATTTTTTTCTTTTCTGGTGCTACAGATGCAGGTGACTTCTTGATGCCAGATGTTAGGCTCACCAATGGTTTTTCCACTACGTACTCCCTTGCCTGGGACCCCTTTGTGTCTCAGTCTGACTCTTGTGCCATTGCGATGTTTCTGATGATTATGTGGGCGGTACCACTGCACTGCTGGGGACAGGGCTTCTTTGTGTAACAGAAAATGTCTCCCTCTTGTTCACCTTCCACGTGATCGATCTTCTTCTTCATCCCCTCCACCAACAACACGTGCAGTTTTTTGGCCGCTAAGGTGCGCCTCCCACTAGATCAAGTAGTGTTTTGTCAGATGGGTTGTTTGGCCTCCGGTACCATAGTTTGTACCAAGCTTACCCTGACTAACACCTTGTCTACAAATAGAGTATATAGCAATGTTCACCTCCTTCCTGCTAACCGAAAATAAGTCCCAAACTAGGGAGGTCAACTTTCTGGCACTGCTGATGCCACTTCTAATGTCAGATTAACTGGTAGGTGGCCATGAAGTTTGACTCTCTGCAGTACCTACTTCTACTGAGGTGGTTGTGGTGGATGTGGGTTGCTGTAGGCAAAATATGGAAGCTGGAGGTGGTGTTGGTGGTATCATCTGTATTGGTGGTATCCGTGCCACATCCCTCACAGCAATTTCGGATGGGGTAATGTCGGTCTCCACTGGGGCGGGACTAATGTCCATGATGACTGGCTTGTCATCATCCTCATATTTTACATCTACCTCCATAACTCTAAGGCTTTCTGGAACCTTCCTTTTCCCTAGTCTTGTCTCGTGGCCGTGGTGTGTCTCCAACTCAGACTGAGGCGGGATCCAAGTGGTGTCTAGATTATCAGAAGTGGGGCTTGGAGAAAAAGTTGATGGACTAACCCTCCTTTTCTTGCTGGGGATCTGGAAGACACTGGATCTTCTGAAAGAGTGGCTTGCTCTTTTTCCTCTGCAGGAACTTGATCACCTGAACTGCCCCTACTTGGGGAGGAACAACTACTATTGGGGGTGGTTGCAGCTGTTGTTGCCTACTTATCTGAGTTTCCTGCATTGATTGGGTACTACCTTGCAATAACGATAAGTCAATTTCGACATCACTGCTCATCGGCGTTAGACTTGTGATTAGACTGGCTGCCTCTGAGATAGACATGGACTTGGGCCTAGGTTGATGGGGTGGGTCCACTGATGCGGGGGTGCTGCTCCCAGCTTGCTCCCCAGACACCGCTGCTGCAGGGGCAAATTTTTGGTTTCCCAAAAAAGGTCTTGACGGATATACCGGTATTGGTAAGTGGCAGTGCCTTCTTCTCACTGGCACCTTTCTTGCTGCTGGACCTGGTACCTTTCTTTGGGGCCATCTTGAAGATGTCAGCAGCACGCAGTGGCACAAGTTGAAGAGATGTCTGTGGTCACACGTCATACAAGTTAGAGACGATTCTAGCCGCAGATTCCTTAACGTAGAATTATCCCCAGGCGTGAGACTGGATCTGGAAATTTTTGCCACAGTATCTCTGCGCGCCGGGGGCGGTACCACGTGACCCCACCCTGACGTCGTCCGCGGACATGACGTCAGCAAGGTCACATAAGTCCCACCCTGGCGCGCTGACATCAGTTTTCTTCAGAGAACTTTTCCGCGCCACAACGCGGAGCCATCACCAAAAAAACTGTGAGAGTATGGGAACAGTGTGCGAAAAAATCTGTGAAACAAAAAGGAAAGAAGCAAATGGTAAGGAACAGCACTATTAGGGACAGCGCCAAGCACTGCGTTACTGAAAGTCATGGAAAGTAAGGAGCAGCGCACTGTTCTGAGAAGCAATCCTGCAAGTGCAGGCAATATCCCCGCTGGAGACAGGAAAACATGTGAAAAATTTCGGGGCAGACGACAGAAAGTCAGCAACACAATCTGTAACAGTGACGGGCGACAGTCCAGAACAGAGGAGGAACGACAAATTAGCCCAAGACAACACCAGCAAGGAGTGTCGTAGCCCCTGTAAAAAGCTAAGGCTGGGCACAGCCAAGAGACCCCAACCCATAGGATTGCAGAGTCAGAAACCCCAAGCAAGGAAAAAAAGAAAGGGAGAAGAGTATGAGTAGGCCCCAGACTGTAAGAACCAGGGTGCAGGGATGCAACAGTACATATGAACCTACCGACCAAGTACCAGAAAGGAAGGCGTGGAACAAATAAAGAGTACGAAGCATCCCGCCAGGGAGGAAGAGAAAGAGAGCACCCACAGAAGACAAATGCCACCCGGAGGGAGGCGAGTGCAGAAGACCAAGCTGAAGGGTCCTCGGAGAACGGGGAGAAAGGGCGGGCCGTGAAGGAATCTGCGGCTAGCATCGTCTCTACCAGATACATCGTTACCGAAGGTAAGTAACTAGTACATCTGATAGAGACTACTAGCCGCAGATTCCTTAATGTAGACTAGATACCCTAGCCATACCCAGAGGGGAGGATGGTCTGCAAAAGAACTCCACCAGCTTGGACGAACACAGGGCCCCAACAGGGGATGCGTCATGGGGGCAGGAAAGACGGCCCAGCCCCCACCAAGCAGAAGTAAGCATGAACAAGGAGAAGGGAAGGCCATGAAACCACAAGCCTACCCGAGAAGCAAAGGGTGACCGCCAGAAACCCCGGAGGGGCAGAAGACACCCCGCAAGTAAAAGGAAGAAAAGAACCCTCAAAGCCAAGGAAAAGAGGAGGAACGGAGGCAGAGCCCACCCCAGGAGAACACACACACAGCGAAGGGGACAGCTGAATGGGTGTCCATCCTGAAGCCAGGAACAAGGCCTGAATGGTTCCAAAGTCGAGAAGCACACGCTGACACAGCAAGGCCCACGGAGGGGGACCAAAACTACCAGGCGCACGCAGCAGACAGCCGGCAAACACTATGAGCAGCAGCTCAGAACAAGCAGAGCGCCAGACGAGGAGCACCACCGGCCCCTGAATAGAAGTGGGGCCGGCCCGAAGAGAAAGAGATACAGGCAGCACCAATGAAAAGCCGGCAACCAGAACACAGGAGAGCATCAGGAGAACCAGTCCCTTCAGAACACACGGCAGACAGGCCCCGGCCGAAACGGTGGAGAACTAGGTGGAAACACCAAGCCACAACACCGCAATCAGCATGACAACGGTCAGTACCGCGATCTAGAGGCGAAGAGGGAAAGTACCCTAAAGAAAAAGGGGGAGAGAGGAAGACCGCACCAAGCGGTATACTGCAACACCAGGAAAACGCAGGGAACCTGAGAAGGTATCCACAGCCGCCTAGCTTAAGACAGGGCTATACAATAGCCAACAAATACCCCACCTAGGGTATGAATCGTCCCTGAACAAAGAACAGGGAAACACCTCTTAGGGAAACCCGCAGCAGAGGTCAAAAACAGAGAAGACCTGTAAGAAGCACCACAGACGGCCGACCAAGCAGCCAAACACCTCTTAGGGAAACCCGCAGCAGAGGTCAAAAACAGAAAAGACCTGTGGGAAGCACCACAGACGGCTGACCAAGCAGCCAAACACCTCTTTGGGAGACCCACAGCAGAGGCCAAGAACCGAAAAGACCTGTGGAAAACACCACAGACGGCTTATCAATCAGCCCAAAAAGACACAAGGGTCCAACCTGAGGACCTATACAGCTGCACTTAACAGCCAAAACACTCACCACAAATTGAAGGGCTAAACCAGCAGCCAAAAAAATAGAGGGGCCAACTGAAGGGCCCTGAAGGCATCCCAAGCCGCACACAACGGGCCAACCGAAACATAAGGCCCCAAAGAGAAAGGTGGGATAACCGCGCCCCATAAGACGCCGGTGGAACGCCCAACCGAAGCTTACGGAGGGGGAGGTGGACGGAGCCCCGCAAGGAGTCTCTGAACAGTGGAGTCCGCGTGGGTATGAAACAATAGAGTTCCATCAAAAGGCAAATCCACAAGATGCTTTCGAACATTCTCCGGAAAGACACCATCCCGCAACCAAGCATGGCGGCGGAGGGCCACCGAACTAGCCATAGCGCGGCCGAGGGAATCAGAGACGTCCAAGGCCAAACTGAGAATGAATGTAGCTAACTCCCGACCATCCCGCAGGTCAGCGCGGGCATCCTCTGGGGGGGCGCGAGACAGAAGGGACTCCGCGGAATCCCACAGGTCGGAAGTAGCCCTGGCCAACACACAAAGCATGTTGAGTGCGCGCAGAGCAGCGCTAGTGGAGGCTAAAATGTTACGCCCCCAGGAGTCCAGCCACCGGGCCTCCCGTGGCGGCGGGAACAGCACTGAAGGCAAGGAAGGAAAAGCAGCCCGCAGGACAGGGCCTTGGGCAGACGGGTGGGTAAAAAGGCAGACTGGTACTTGCGGGGAAGGACGGTGATGGTGAAGGAGCGTGTGAGGCACCGGATCCCAGGCGACCCCAGGCCCCCAGAAGAAAGTTGTGGAGCGACGTTTCAAATGGGAGAAGAGGCTCCCCCCCACCAGAGCCCTGGTGGAGAACCTCCAATAAGTGGTCCGTAGGAAGTGGAGCAACCGGATTGCCCATCTGCAAAATGCCAGTGGCTGTGAAAATGGCCCGGACAAAGGCCACACTCGCCTCCGTAGGGTGTCGCGGGGGGGGAAAGCAACTCTTCCGTGGGCAAGGGCTTCAAGCTAAGGCGCCCATCCCCGTGTCCCGCTGGAGGGAGAATAGACCAACCCCTGTAGGATGGCAGACCAACGGACAAGTGGGGGACCTGAGGGGCCTCTGGAGAGGGTGGAGAAGCCTGTGGGGCAGACAACTGCAGGGAGAGGAAGAGCGATTCTGGGGGTTGTGGACGTGGAGACAGCGTAGAGCCCGCCCTGGAGTCTGCCGGAGAAAAAGCCACAATGCGGCGCCCAGTCTCTGGTGAAGAGGAGACAAGGAGACGACAGCCCTCCGGAGAGGAGTCGACTCTCTGACATCGGGATGGCGCCTGGGAGTCCACCACCACGTGCCGCACCAGAGAAGAGGGGGGCGGGGTCGGAGACGAAGCGGCCAATGAACGGCGCCGATATTGCGCCGGCTCGACCCCGCCTGCACCGAGGACCGAGAGGGGCCCGGGGAAGCGCCCCGGGTCCCGGCGTCCACCCGTGGCGCCGCCAGCGCCGGGGAAGAGAGCTGCTGATGCCGGAGAGGCGTCGGCTCGACCTCCGGGAAGGCAGCCGCCTGCCCAGAGAATCGAGGGGGACTCGGGGACGAGCTGCGTGTCCCGGCGACCTCCTGCGACACCGCAGGGAACCCCGTGGGGCTTTGCGGCAAGGCTGAGACGCCGTGGGCTGAAGAGGGGAACCTCGAAGGGCCGCACCTCGACAGCACCACATCTCCAAAACCTGAAGCCAAGCTCGTCGGCGAGTCCGCAGAAGGCCCAGCGCACGGACGTCGCAGGAAGAGGAGGAGGACCCAAGGAAGCCTGCAGAGCCGTAGCGTAGGCTGTCACCTGGGCCCTCGTCGCCCCAACGCTGGGAAACGGCGGATAGGGTGGCGACGGGCGAGGACGCACATCCCGGGAGGAACCGGCGCCCTCTGCCGAAGGAGGACAGGGCCTCAGTGACAAGCTGGAAGACTTACCGGCGGGCGAACGACGCCCATGTGGCCTTGGCGAATGATGATTCCGCAGCCGGAAATGGCGGCCCCTGGACCCGTCCGGGAAAGGAGACGGACGCTGCGACGAGACCGACCTGCACAAGCGGGCCGACAGCAATTTCATCCGGCGCTCCCGCCGGGACTTCGGCTTAAGGTGCTGACAAGCCTCGCAGTCCGTAGAGTCATGGTGCTAGCCCAAACACCACATACAAATAGTATGAGGGTCCGTCGCCGACATCTGACGTGCACAAGAAGCACACGTCTTGAAGCCCGAAGGCATTGCACACTGTTCCCAACTCTCGGTCGCTAAAGAGGCCTGAAAACAGGCCAAGGAGCACACTCCGGATCCGCGTTGCATGCGGAAAAGAAGGAAACTGCCGTCAGCGCGCCGGGGTGGGACTTATGTGACCTCGCTTACATCACGTCCGCGGACGACATCAGGGCGGGGTCACGTGGTACCGCCCCCGGCGCACAGAGACGCTGTGGCAAAATTTTCCGGATCCAGTCTCACGCCTGGGGATAATTCAACGTTAAGGAATCTACGGCTAGTAGTCTCTATCAGATACGTGACGTCGTGCGCAGCAGGACTTCTGTCTGGCAGTACAATGGGTGATGTCGTCTCCTCCTCTTTTGTGCACCTAAAAGCAAAGAAGCAAGAAGAACATCAGTGAAACATGGCATTCATTGTTGTGGTTCAATTACTACTAGTACAAACAACAAATATAATATATAACTTAGTGTGTGGTCACACCTGTTACTGTTATTAATATTATTAAATGTATTACCTCAGTTATTAAAGAAACATAAAAATACAGTGTAGCCATTTGTAAGACTTTGACAACAACTAGGGCTTTCATGGTTGGTGTACTAGTGTACAGTACACTCAGGAAGGATAGGAAAGAAGAACAACAACAACAAAAATACAAATGTAACGGATCCGGTTTGGCATTGTGCATCATGTGGGATTCAGCCTTCAGGGAGCTGCAGATGACAATGGATAGAAGCAATAAGCCAAGAAGAACAAAGGAAAGACATGCAGGCCTACTGCAGAAGCCCACTGGCTGCTCCTTCACAAAATGGCCACCAGCCACATGGCCAGGCCACAACAACAAGAAAGGAAAGACAGATAATGCAGGCCTATGGCGACAGCACACTGGCTGCCTTCACAAAATGGCAGCCAGCCACATGGCCAGACCACAACAAGAAAGGGAAGACAGACAATGGAGGCCTATGGCAAAAGCACACTGGCTGCCTTCACAAAATGGCCGCCAGCCACATGGCCAGACCACAACAACAAGAAAGGGAAGAGTGACAATGCAGGCCTATGTTAAAAGCAAACCGGCTGCCTTCACAAAATGGCCACCAGCCACATGGCCAGGCCACAACAACAAGAAAGGGAAGACAGATAATGCAGGCCTATGGCGACAGCACACTGGCTGCCTTCACAAAATGGCAGCCAGCCACATGGCCAGACCACAACAAGAAAGGGAAGACAGACAATGTAGGCCTATGTTAAAAGCAAACCGGCTGCCTTCACAAAATGGCCACCAGCCACATGGCCAGGCTACCACAACAAGAAGCAATAAGCCAAAAGGAACAAAGGAAAGAAGACATGCAGGCCTATGGCAAAAGCAAGCACACTAACTACCACCACCACAAAATGGCCACCAGCCTCATGGTCACTCACACCAACAACAAGCAGGTGGCCTGGAAAACAATGAACTCAAGCAGGCCTATATGGACACAGACTTTACAAACTGGTCCCTGGCCACACAGGGAGGCTCAGCCAAGGCAAATGATGGCCCACTATTACAAACACACTCATACACTGGCCAGACAAAGGAGGCATGCTAAACAACACAGCTTTAATGCAACAATGCCAAAAAGGAAAATCCATAGGGCTAGAAAAGGTTTGCAAGTTACAACAACCACACACCTCCAACAAAGGCATTTATTTAACACACAAAAAAAAGTGAAATACTAAAAAAAAACATTTTGCATTTCAATCCAATGCCATCAATGCCCTAAATGATGTTTACAGTCAAAAGACGCCACAGAAACAGTTGTTTCATGCACCCATTAGTAGCTCTGGGCCTATTGGTTGGAAACCCCATTGGCAGACTAGGCCACATAGTGAATCCATTAAAATCAATAATATTGCAAATTAATTAGAAAATGTAGTGAACTGTGCTACATTTTTTGCTGGATAAAATAAGAAATAATTGCATGCAAAACAACCAGCAAGAAGGCATGGCCACCACAAAGAAGGCTTGCAGGCTTAATGCGGAAGCACACTGGCTGCCCCTTCACAAAATGGCCACCAGCCACATGGCCAGGCCACAACAAGAAAGGGAAAGCAGACAATGTAGGCCTATGGCAAAAGCACACTGGCTGCCTTCACAAAATGGCCACCAGCCACATGGCCAAGCAGGCCACAAGAAAGGGACGACAGACAATGCAGGCCTATGGCAAAAGCACACTAACTGCCTTCACAAAATGGCTGCCAGCCACATGGCCAGGCTACCACATCAAGAAGCAATAAGCCAAGAGGAACAAAGGAAAGAAGACATGCAGGTCTATGGCAAAAGCACACTCACTACCACCACCACAAAATGGCCACCAGCCACATGGTAACTCACAACACCAACAAGCAGGAGGCCTGGAAAACAATGAACTCAAGCAGGCCTATATGGACACAGACTTTACAAAATGTCCCCTGGCCACACGGGGAGGCTCAGCCAAGGCAAATGCTGGATCACTATTACTAACACACTCACACACTGGCCAGTCAAAGGAGACATGCTAAACAACACAGCTTTAATGCAACAATGCAAAAAATGAAAATCCACAGGTCTAAAAAAGGTTTGCAAGTTACACAACAACCACACACATCCAACAAAGGCATTTATTTAACACAGATGAAAAAAAGTAAAATACCCCAAAAAACATTTTTTGAATTTCAATGCAATGCCATCTCTGCCCTAAAAGATGTTTACATTCAACACACACCACAGAAACAGTTGTTTCATGCACCCATGAGTAGCTCTGGGCCTGCTGGCTGAAAGGTCTATTGGCAGACTATTGGGCTAGTGAATTAAATAAATATTGCAAATTGTTTTTAAAAGTTGGAGAAAATGTAGAACTGTGCAACATGTTTCCTTTATAAAAGAAAAAAAATTGCTTACAAAGAAACAACAAGGCTCCTAGTGAAACTACAGGCCACCCACCATAATATATTTTTTTTAAAACAATGTAAATTACAAAAAAATGTAGGTGCAATGCCCCAATCAAAAAACAACACCAATTTTCAAACTTCATTGTGAAATCTCGGATTCAAAAGTCCTCAAATCCAATGATATATGATGCAGCAGACACAAAGAGAATCCTTACAGCTCAAAATCCAAATGAAAAGTGAACAGTAGATGGACAAAGCACTGGGAGGAGCCTGCTTGACAGGAACAGGAAGTTGGAGACTCTGGGGCACTTCCTTCCTCTTTAAAAAAAATTAACAAAAGAAAAAGGACTCCTTGTACAAAAAAGTACAGCCAAATGTCAGTCTGAGGAGTTTTTTAATCCAAACCATCATTTCAAGAAGGTTTTGATGCTGCTCAGGAGAGAACCTTCTCCAGATTGCATATTTCTGTGAGTTCGGGATCAAAAACTCTCGTAGGATCTTGCAGCCACCTAGCAAATCTCGTGGCGCTCACGAACGGATGGGAAATCTCTTGGGCGGTCGCAGGCACCCTGTAAGTCGCTCCTGTGCATGCAAAAACTCTGCTCAGTTCGGGAGTGCAGAGCTTTCCGGCAACTCCGCGTTCTACGCGGAACGCAGAGTTGCCAAAAATCCGCACACTCCACAAGCTGGAGCGGAGTTTTACGCCCAGGGTTAGCTTTGAGCCACGCATCTTCATCAATCCACCAATAGTATCTTGGCATCACCTACAAAATAGAGAGGCACCATCTTTCCTACCTCTTTCTTTGTGATAAATGCAGTCTAACGAATAAGAGAACCACCAGGCACATGCATCAAAGGGAAAACCGGTCACAAACGGGCAGATTCTCAGAATCTGCCCCTTTGCGACCGGTATTTTTGCATTTGGGATGCATCATCCCAAATGCAAAAATCGCAATTTAAGGAATCTCTAAATTGCGATTACTTAAATTGCGATTGCATTTAAGGAATCTCAAATTGAGATTCCTTAAATGCAATGCATTAAAGTATAAAAATTAGCGATTTCGCTATTAAGAGGAGCAAATTACCATGAAGTTGAACTTCATGGTAATTTGCAAAAACTTTGAAAAATACACTTTTGTGCATTTTTCAAAGTTTCATGTTGCGCACACACATGCCCTTAGAGCATGTGTGGGTGCAACATATGTGCACAGATCAATTTCAGGGGTGCAATAGGTGTCATTTTGACACCCTTGCACCCTTGAAATTGCAGGAGCAATTTGCGAGTACCTACTGGTACTCGCAAATTGCTCATGCAATCTCCAATTCATTCCTATGGGCCTGGAGGCCCATAGGAATGAATGGGACGGCATTCCTTAATTGCGACTCGCAATTTGCGAGTCGCAATTAAGGAATGTGTAGGAATCGCTATTTTTATAGCGATTCCTACATGCATAGGCTTTTGCAATTCCTTAATTGTGATTCCTTAATAATCGCAATTAAGGAATCATAAAAAAAGGTCTTCGTTGATGCATGTGCCTGCACGTCCCTAAAATGAACGAAAGAACAGTTCAAACGACTCTCAACAGAGAGTCACCAAAGTGCATACATTGCATTACCAACAGAAGGAATTCCGAAATGCTGCAACCAGATTTGTGAACGCAGTCCACAGGAAAACAGCCATCCAAAGGCACTTCAGTTCTGTTTGGATTCTGAACCTGAAAAGAAGAGGAAAATTAATCCCATCTCAACAAATATAGAATCAGAAGGGCAGGCTAGTAAAAACAGTCTGTACATAACAGTCATTCTGACATCAATGATGCCATACATCTTACCTGTCCCAACGGGTGGGATAATCCTCGCCTTTGTGTCCTTTATAGAATCTAAAATTCTTGTAGCAAATGCTAGAAAATGTTCTTTTGAATGACAGTACTGGAGGCTCCGATTAAGCTAGTTCAAAGCTGACCAACCACAACAGAAGAAGCATGTACAATAGGTTTATAATGAAAAAATCTTAAACATAGAATCAGATGACCTATCAGCAGGCTGAAGAATATCTTCTAGCCTAAATCCCAGCGCAAGCTTTGGACCCCATGGCTCCTCTAGCTAAGCATCAATGCCAGCTTCCGACATGACCTAGCGGACCCAACGGGCCAAGGTCGCTGCCGAAAGCAGACAGAAAGGCTTCTGAATAGCTAACAACAAAGGACCCAGAGTGTCAGCCCTATGTGCCATAATGCGTTCCTTATAAACGTTTAGACATTTAGGACACACAAACTTTGCATTGTGGGGAAAAGCAGGATAGTCAATGGACCGAGATAGTTGTTGTCCTTTTCGAAATAAGAAACAACACACCTTCTGGAGAAAATAACCTACCTGCAAGGTCCAGAGCTTGTACATCCATCTCTCGTCGGCACAAAATCAATCATAAAAGCATAGTTAACTTAGCAGAAAGCTGTTTCAAGGTTAACGCAGAATTGTCAGGCCATGACTCTTGTAACAACAGAACATTGGTCCCATCCCATAACTGAGAATATCTAATCTTCGGAGGGTGAGCCACCCTAATACACACTAGAGGATGAATACCTACCGGCTTGCCAACAATGAGGTTGTGACCAGCAGACAAAGACGACATGAAATTATTTACTGAACCTGTAACATAATCCAGATTCAGCACATTCAGAAAGGAAATTTAAAATATCTTTTAACTTGGATCCCACGGGATCCACCTCCCTTTGAAGTCACCAACCTACCCATCTCTTCCATACAGAAGAATATTGTTTAAGGGTGGAAGAAGCCCGAGCCTGGTATATAAAATCAGCAGCTACCAATGATAGACCTACAATCTAGCAATGTCCCCCGATATCTTCCAAGCCATGAGAGTCAACTGGTTTTAAAGAATCAGAGGATGTGGGGATCCCACCGGTTCCGAGAGAAGACGTGGGAAAACAGGAAGAAGAATGGGAAGAGGAATGGACATTTCCAGGAGGGTAAGGAAACCAAGACTGTGTTTTCCACACCGTAGTAACCAGCACAAGGGTTGCTGATTGGTACCTGGCCTAAACTGTGACCCTTAAAATCATGGCAAAGTGCAGGAATGCATGATGCACCGGACCTGTCCACAACTGAAAAAAAGCATCCGACTCTAGAGTCAACGGACCCGGTCCCCAGCTGTGAAAATCTTTCAATTGGGCATTCAAGCGGGATGCAAAAAGGTCCACCTGACACGACCCCAGGAAAGCACAATCTTCTGGAAGAAATGGGGCTGGTGTTTCCAATTGCTGAAATCCACAAGGAACCTGGAATTCCGATCTGCCATGAGATTGTCCTTGCCCAGAAGAAACTCCACAAGAACAGTTATCTTCTGGGAAAGGCAGAAGAGCCAAAATTCCCAGGCAATGTTCGCCAGAAGGTGGCATCTGGTCCCCCCAAGCAAATGATGTAACAAACCACTGAGACATTGTCCATCCACAGAAGGATGCAGCAATTGCTCCTGATGGGAGACAGGGACCAATGGCGAAGGAGCCTGCCAGGAGTTCCAAACAGTTGATGGGCAGTTAAATGTTTCTCGGAAGACCAACGACCTCCGTTAGAAAAATTTCAGCACCTTGCATCTCAACCCCAACAACTGGCATCTGATTCTATGGCAAAGCCTGGAGAGGCTTCAAAAATGGCATTGACATTCCATGTATCCATGTGAAGGAGCCACAATTGAAGTTCTTCCTGGTCTGCGAAGTACAACTGAACCAGATGGTCCTAACTGAAACCTGGCTGAAGATACAGAATTTGTAGGCGTTGAAGAGCCTTGTAGTGTAACGGATCCGGGAACACTGCCTGAATCGAAGACGCTAGCAACCCCAAAAATCCAAGCCAGGGATCTCAAAGACACCATCTGTTTGGATAGAGTAGATTTCAACTTACATTTGATGGATTTCACTTTCGGGGGCAGAAGCAGCAATTGGGCTTTGACGGAATCCACCTTAAACCCCAAACATTCTACCTAATGCAAGGGAATCATCAAAGATTTCACAAACCCCGATCCTGTAATAGAGGCACTATCAAGGGCAGTTGTGTCATCAGTTGATTTCTGTCCTGTGCTAAGAGAAGCATGTTGTATAGATGGATGAACATGCCAACCCCCATTTCCCAAAGGCGGACTGGTTTCAGACGTTTGGTGAACACCCAGGGGGCTGATGAGAGACAGAAGAGAAGGGACCCGTACTCGTATCATTGATTCCTCCAGCGGAATTGAAGGTACCGTCTGTGAGAGGGACATATGGGTACAGACAAATAGGCATCTTTAAAATCGAGGTGAACCATCAAATATCCTTCTTGAAGCAGATCCCTCAGTAGATGGATGCCTTCCATCTTGAAGTGGCAATAAATCACAAAGGGTTTGAACTGCCTGAGGTTGAGAACCAGTCTCTGACCTCCACCCTTCTTTTGAACGAGAAGAACAATTTACTTACCTTCGGTAACGCTTTTCCTGGTGGATACAGTATCTGCCTGTGGGTTTCCTCATCTATTGAATTACCCTTTCATAGCTCTCCCATGTCGATGAGGACGTCACAATAGCACGGTCAGGGATGTGGAATTCCTATAGCCCAACGCCCGGGACATATTGTTTGGGGTCAAGGGCAACAAGTTTTCATGTGCATTTTGTCCTTGGGACAAGTAGGTCCAACCCACTGCAGCACAAACCCTTTGGCTGCCAGTTTACAGTAACACATTATGGATCAGGAAAGGGCACTGCCTGCAGTTAATGTAATATTTGTGTCCATGTGTTAATGCTGTTCACACTTGTATTTGTGGTTCATTCATTCAAAGCCTTTATTATTAGGGTGCGTGCTCCAAGTAAATGTTGTGAGCTCTGACTGCACTACTGACTGGTTCCAGTATAAAAAGGTGCACACACGTTTTCAATGTTTAGCAATATGAGGCTATGTATAATGCTCCCAGAATGCTCTCTGATTTGATGCAAATATTTGCAGAAGCTTGAAAGCAACATTAATGATTCTTTGCTTTTTAAAATAAAATGTTCATTAAAAAAATGCAAAACATTTCACTTAACTACTGTAAAGTTTTAGGTACCATTTTTCTGCAGCATCATTTAATAAAATGTGTTGATGTATGCTAGTATTTCCCCCAAAAATGTATAATGTAAAATCAGTGTAACCAGTTTTAATAAGATTATGGGAAACCTAAAAATAAACAAGCATTGGTAAAGCCAGTTGGTCTGAATGTTTTGGTTTTGTCAATGCGTGACTTTTTTTGGCATGGCTTTTGTAAAGCCTTATTGGTGTGGGAGCTGCTGGACCCTCACCTTTATAACAAACATTGGCAAAAGCAAAAATAGTTCTTGGACTCAAAATGCACACATTGACGCAGTAGTTCCTGGCACTGAACAAAACGACTGTGTCAATATGCTCCTTTTGAAAGAACAGAACCTGTCACTCACAATGAAGTTAGCCGAAAGACAGAAAGACTAAGAATTTTAATAAACACAAAAGGTCATGGTTAACACCAGACTTAAATAAAGTCTCAAAAGTGCACCCATGCCCTTGCATTAAGTGCAGATATACGGCTTTCGTGAATTCACAAGACTTTACAGAAGTAGGCCGGGAAATAGTACTCCTAGAAAATATTTGTGAACTGCTTTTTAGCATGAGCAAATATGCAGGTGTAGATTTGCTCGTTAAAATATGAGTGTTTGCAAGTTCACTTTCCCTCCAACCCCTTTTTTCCCAACCCTGGAAGAAGTTTTATGTCTGCCATTGTCTGCAGTAAATTTCCAACCTTCCTCAGTATGGGAAAAGATTAGAAATGTGTTGGTGAAAACCTTTAAAACATGCAAGTTAGTAGGTTTACACTGACTCAAAAGAGCATTCCATCCCAAGAACTATTGCTTACCATTAATTTCATCCCCAGTATATAGATCTGCGGAAACGTCGCAACATAAGGGAATTGCTAGTATTCAAACCCTACTTTGGAAGGAGCCCTTGCATAATCAGAGAGGCAATTTTAGAGCTCCTATATAATGAGAATGCTGCCATAATTTGTCACCGCATTACATGGACAAGTACATTTATGAAGCAACCTACCCCATGGACAAGTAGATATTTTATTAAATTCCACACCCCTGAGCACGGCACCGCTCGCAGCTCCTTATGATGTCATCGGAGCCATAAGAAGACCTTGCCGGCATGCTGACATCAGTTCCACCCATTTTTTCTGTGCCTTCCAGGTGAACTGACAACATTTCGCAAATATACACAGTATACAAAATACGCACCAATATAAACAGTATATTATTCACAGGAGAAAGGAGACTGGAAATACTAGATATTTCCTAGCAACAAGCTACATATCATTTCAAAAGAAAGACAATAAAATACCAATAATGTTATACTCAAAATTCTTTTTGGTATAGGAAGGCAGACAATGGGGAGGTGGGTGGGTCAGTTAGGAATCCACAGGCAGATATTGTATCCACGAGAAAAAGCGTTACCGAAGGTAAGTAACTTGTTCTTCTGATGGATACATCTGCCTGTGGATTCCTCAACTTTCAAATTGAATCCCCAAGCAGTCCCGCTCCGGGAGGAGGGTGTCTGCCCACCTATACCAAAAAATCCTGCAGCACAGAATGTGCAAAATGGAGGTCCCTCCTCACCTCTAAATCAAAGCAGTAACGTTTTGCAAAGGTGTGGAGGAAGGCCCAAGTTGCGACCTTGCAGATGTCTACAAACAGGGACACCTCTAGTTAAAGCTGAAGAAGAAGACTTAGCTCTAGTGGAACAAGCTCTAATACCTTCAGACGGCTCCTTCTTCGCCAAGGCGTAGCAGATCTTTTTTTTTTTTTTTTTTTAATATTTTTTATTTTCTCTCAAAAACAAAGAAAAATAACAACAAATATAAGCACAGTTTTAACTTACGTTGAATACCCATTAACAGTTACAATACTTTCAATAATTTCTATTATTTAAATTCCAGCAATTCCACCAAGTTATTTCAATACTTTGTTTAAGCAGTGCGGGACTTTTGTCTCTCCTTCCATTTACTTAATGGCTCCCAAGTCCTTCTCCCCAAACATCTTCCTCTCCTTCCTTTCCGAGCAGAAATATTTTCCTCCATATTATGTACATACAACGTATTTGACAACCAAGTTTGAAATTCTGGGGGATTTTTATCCAACCAAGCCCTAGCTATTGTCAATCTGTAAACGGCCATTATAGCAAACAGGAATTCTGCGTGCTCCTGCTCTCCTTCTGCCACTCCTAACATAATCCAAGATGGTGAAAGAGAGATCCCTATACCCAAGGACCTTGCAAGGAACCCCTCTATCTCTTTAATCAAAAATTGAAGTTGGGGACATGTTGCAAAGATATGTATGCTATCTGCCTCTAACGCATCACATCGAGGGCAGTTAATTCCTACAGTCCCACCCCATCTTGCTATCCTTGCTGGCGTAAAATAGAGAAAATATAAAGTTTTATAGTGCTGAGACTGCAAAGGGGCTGAACTTAATATTGTGCGTCCATAATTCAGAGATTCCAAAAACAAATTACTTTTAACTCCTATTTTATCTACCCATTTTGTACTAAATTTCTCTAAATCATCCTGATTTTCTTTCAACAATATTGCATAAAACGATCTTATTGTACAGTCCCCCATCAGCTTGATTTTCTCCATTATTTCTATCTTGGTAAAGCCTGCAGGACCTCCCACTTTGTTTCTGAAGAAACTTCTAATCTGTAAATACTTGAAAAAACCCCTATTATCTAAGTTATATAAAGCTCGCAGATCTGAGAATTGCAAAAAACCATCCTGAGAGATCAAGTCTCCTATTTGCGTAATCCCCCTTGTTGCCCACTCCGCCATTGCCTGATCAGCAAATATTTCCGCTGGGAGTGATCTATTATTGCATATGGACACATATCTGTTATACCTCCCCATCTTGACTTTTTTTAAGAAAGCATTCCATACCCCAACAGCTGCCTTAACAGTTTTAAACCTGGTTCTCTTAAAATAGCTAGAATCTATACATTTTAAAAAACAGTTATAGGTATTTGCCCCTAACACAACTGCATAAATCTCAGTAGACATCTTATGCATTCTTACATCATCAATATTCCCCCCAATTAGTCCTTGTATATATTGCAAAACAGTTGCCATATAATATAAACGAAAATCTGGTGCTCCCCATCCCCCTTTTTCCCTAGGAAGTGTCATAAACCTATAGGCCCTCCGGGTCTTACCATGTGCCCAGATAAACCTGCTACATATGGCCTCTAGGCCCTTAAACCAGTTGGCTTCAAACAACAAGGGTATAGCCCTAAAAAAATATAAAAATTTAGGTAAAACCAACATCTTAATGATGTTTGTACAGCCTACCAATGACAAGTGTAGGTTATTCATTTTTTCCAGATCCTTTTTAACTTGAGCTGTTAAGGGTGCGATATTGATTTTAACAATCTTATCTACTTCTGCTGTAATCTGGACCCCCAGATAGTTTGCCACTCCCACCACTCTATCATCATTACACATTACCCACTGATTTTTAACTATCTGAGTTTTCTCTTTATTCAGGCTATATCCTGAGAACTGCCCAAATCGCACAGCTTCTTCTTCGATTACCCTGATAGCGTCCGAGGGCTTTGTCGTCAGGACGGCCACGTCGTCAGCGTATGCTAGCGTTTTAAATCTACAACCGTTTAATATTAGCGGTGGAATCAGAACATTTCTTTCCAGCTTTCGTATATAGGGATCTAGGTAAAGAGCAAAAAGTAAGGGCGAAGAGGGGCATCCCTGCCTTGTTCCTCTCTGGATATAGACTGCGGATGTTTGTCCTCTATTAACTCTTATCTTGGCCGTCGGGTTTATATATAGGGTCTGTAGAGCTTTAATAAATCCTACCCCTATACCATTCCATCTCAGAACTTCCCACATATACCTCCAAGAAACCCTGTCGAATGCCTTCTCAGCATCTAGGAACAGGGCTGCCATGGGGTCTTCTAAAATGCTTGCTGCATCAAATGCCGTAATTACTTGTCTAGTATGTTGAGTTGTCCCTTTACCCGGGATAAATCCATGCTGAGAAGGAGTTACCAGTGATTCAACTACCCTAGACAACCTTTTCGCCAAAATTTTAGAAAACACCTTAATATCTGCGTTCATTAAAGTAATAGGACGATACGACCCCGGGATGTCTGGGGGTTTACCCTTCTTTGGTATTACGATGATGTCTGCCCCGCCCCAGGACTCTGGTACAGACTCACCCTTTTGTGCCAGCAGCATAACATTAAACATTTCTTTTATGAGAAAGGGTTGAAAGGTTTTGTAGAATTCTATCGGAATCTGATCCGGGCCAGCTGCCTTCCCTGATGGTAGATCCCTCATAGCCTCAACCAGTTCCTTCAGCTGCAGTATCTCCTCCAGCCCTTTCTTGTCCTCCTCTGCTAGCCCTGAGGGCTCTATCTCGCTTAAATAAGTCCTTATATCCTCCACTTTCTCTCGACCATCCTTTGTATAGAGTTCTGTATAAAATTGCTTGAAGACCTCTCGGATCTGTTCAACTTCCTTCACCCTAATTCCCTGAGAATTTTTATTCTCCTTTATATCGGCCATCCCGACCCTTTGCCTAGCACGCACAGCCAGTATGTGGCCAACTCTTTCACTTAGTTCGTATACCTTTTCCTTATTTACCAGATACTTCTCTACTGTTTCCTTCCCCATCTCCTCCATAGCTTCGGCTTTAAGCGCAACTATTTTCAATAAGATCTGGTCAATTGGGGAGTGTGTATGTAAAGCTGTAATAAGTGCTTCCTCTGCTTTAGTGATTGATTTATTAATTTGCTCAGCTTTTACCTTCAGAATTCTTTGTTCCTTAATTACATAACTCAAGGTTTCGCCTCTTATTCCAGCTTTAAAAGCATCCCACACTATCCCTGGTGTTGAAGTACCCCTATTTATCTCCCAATATTCTTTGATCCAGTTACTCAATCTTTCCCTATACCGCTGATCCTGTAGCAACTTTCTATCAAATGTCCATTGTCTTAGCTCTTTGTTTCTCCTTTGCCCAATTGCTACGGTTAGGACTAATGGGCTATGGTCTGAGATGATCCTTGGTTCCCTATCTATTCTTGCATAATCCAGCAGTCCTCTTGTAATTAAAAAATAATCCAACCTAACCATTATCTGATGAGGGGCTGAAAAGAAAGTACTCCCATCTAAATTTGGATGACATTTTATCCAAGGGTCTTCCAACAAGTTATGTATTGCCATATCTGCTAAGGCTCTGTAAGTCCTCCTTTTCCTCCCCAAGTATTTTCTACCGGGGTCTAAAAAACTACTGTCTGGATCGTGCAAATTCAGGTCACCACAGAGTATAATGGGCTCCGGCCATTGTGCCAATTCTGTATCCAAAAATTGAAAAATATCCGGATCATCTCCTGTAGAGCCATAGACCGAGACAATCGTGATTGTCTCCCCCCTAAAACTTATCTCCGCTATAGCCCATCTTCCCCACTGATCCTCTTTCTTTCTCTTAACCAGCGTATCCTGACTCCTACCTAAAATTGCCACCCCTCTCGTCTTTGTATTTTGGTTCGTTTTTGCCAGCGTGTTATAGCCAAGCTGTTCCAGTAAATAAGCCTTAGTGCCTTCAATATGTGTTTCTTGCAGGCACACTAAATCGAGATTTAGCCATTTTAACAGGGCAGCCGTCTTAAGCCTTTTATTTACCTCATTTAAACCACAGATATTTATTGAGGCTATCCTACATTTCATTGTGGTTCAGATTTTTACCCTCTGTAAGTATGCATGCCTGCCGTTTTTCATCAAACCTCAGTATTTTCTTACCTACGATTCTATTTACTAGTATACTGTACCTCCTACCTCGCAAACCTTCACTACCTTTACTGTGCTTAAAACCACCTCCTGAGTGCATGAGTTTCCCCTTCCCCACTACCTCCCCCTTTCCCCCCTCTTCCCCCCTCCCCTTTGGATCCCCACCCCCCTTGCTACAGGCAAATAGGTCAATCCTGACCTATGTGTGTCCCCTATAGTCTGTAGTGTCGCTACTCTCTCCTATCCTAGTCTCTCATGTACTTATACCTATGTGTACTTTGGGGATTTTCTCTTACTATGTCTTTGAAGGGCCATTTGGTGGTGTTACCGCTGGAGTTTTCCCTCTACTTTCCTTTCCTTTCTCCAACTCCGTGATCTCCGTCAAGTATTCTCCTGCTTTTATCTCGGACGTGAATATCTTGGTGTACCCCTTCCTAATGACTTTCAATCTTGCTGGAAACAGCAAATAAGCTTCTGCAGCTTGCTTTTGGAAGGGTGCTATCATCTGCCTTAGCTTCCATCTTCTTTCCACAGTGACGTGGCAGAAGTCTGGCCTGGCAAAGAATGTATTCCCGTCGGCTAACTTTCTTGAATCTGATCTAGCTTTATCAATTATTTCTTGCCTCGCCAAGTAATTCCCTAGAAAGACCAACATTGCTCTTGGTAATGCATTCTCCTGACCCCCTCGATTCTTCCTTACAAACAAAGGATATCTGTGGGCTCTTTGCACTTCTAGATCCCATTGCCATTTTGATTCTGGAAAGGCTTCTTTTAACACCTTAATCACATAACCTCTCGGGTCCTGTCCTTCCCGCCCTTCCGCAAGTCCCAAAAGTCTTACATTGTTCCGCCTTTGGCGGTTTTTGAAATCTTCTAGTTTCCATTGAAGGTCTTCCACTACTTTCCCTTGTTCCGTTTTAAAAGTCTGCCATTCTGCTACCTCATCTTCTACTCTGCCAGTCCTTTCCTCCACCTGGGTAACTCTCTCCTCAACCTCTTCATATTTTCTATTTACTCTTCTCAGTGAGGCTTGTAGCTTTTTTGTGTCTCTTTTTGCCCTTCGACTTTCTGCTCTGGCCTCTGATTGCATCTGCTTCAAAGTTCCAAACAACAATTCAAGAGTTACGTTTTGAGGCTCTGGTCTCCCAGTAGTATCTCCTTCTCCCTGATCTTTTTCTCCCTGATCTTTTTCCAGGTAAGTCGCTGATGTAGCAGAGTAATCCCATGACAGTTTTTTATCCATACTGCTTCTAGACCCTCCACCATCTCTTCTGTATCCCGATCTCCTTTTCTTCTGGGTCACCAGCTCAGTGGAGTCCTTGCTTGTGTCTGATTCAGCAGTGTGGTCTGAACAGCTCTGCTCCTCCTCATTCTCGGGCTCACTAATATCTGTTGTATCCGAGCCCTCATTTACTGAAAAGAATTCAGGGGAACCACCCCTCAAATCTCTATCTTCTCTACCACCCTTAACGCTGTCCCGATCATATCCAAAGTATTGATACCCCTCGAGGCTCTGGGTGCTCCCCCACCTTAGGCCTGTAGGTTTAATCAGCCCTGCTTCCACGTTTGCCAGAGCGTCTAGCATTTGGGCATTGTTAAGCTTTTCCATCTGGTCTAGCACTTTACAATCTTCATCCGTTTTCTGCTCTCCCCCCTTGCTCACCTTCTTCTCTCCGGTACTCGGCACCGCTTGATGCGTGATGTTTTCTACCGGATTCAATGGTTGCCCAGCAACCAGGGTAACAGCGTCTGCGTCCTCGCGGTCTGCTGTTTCTCCGACGCCCGCGCTCAGCGCAATTGACAGCCGCGGGGGTCCTCCTAGTGTTCCGGGCTGCTGCGGATCCTCCACTTGCTTCTGAGCCGGCGGGGCTACTTTTGACGCGAAGGATTCAGGTAACGTTGACTGTCGCATCTGTTCTTTTGATGTCGGCATTTGTAAACGCTGTGTTTCCCCTCCTGGCTCGAGTGCCAGCTCGCTCGCCGCTTTGCTAGCTGCTGAGCGGGTCTCCGGTTTTGGCTCCGTTTTCCTTTCTTGTTTTTCCTGTCTTTCGATTTTTCTCCCTCTCAAGGCACTCTTTGTGGTGCGATTGAATTGCTCCATTTGTCTTTTAGCAGCAGTAGCCGGTGCTGGTGCCGGTGCTTTTGAAATCGCTCCAAGTCGATTTTCTTCTCTTTTCATCAAACCTTCGGATGGCCCAGTTACTGCAGCTTTCTCTTTGTTTTTCTCCTTGTCCCTGTCCTTGTCCAAGTTTCTTTGCGACATTCTAAGCGAAACTTTCACACTGTTAATTATACTTCCCCAGTAACGAGGGAAAGTTTTCCTCGCCTTGTTTAGGATTCCGTTCAATAAGTCCGACCTGAATGCTCGCTCCGAGAAATTAGAAAGGAGTCCACCAAAGACCCGCATCCCCGTTGTCAGAAATCCGATAGCATCAGTGGCGGCTCCTCCATAGGGGCGTTTGGGCGCCGCCCCCCTGCTTTCCCGCAGTGTGAGAAGGCAGAAACATAAATGGTAATAACTACCATTTATGTTTCTGCCTTCTCGCACTGCGAGAAAGCATAAGTGCCTGGTTGGGGGTGGGCGGTTCTGGTTGAGGGCAGGGGGGAGTGGCTTGCCCACTGTTGTGCATAGGGACTGTTTGGCCGGCCCTGGGGCTGATCAAACAGTCCGTATGCACAACACTGGGCAAGCCACTCCCCCCCCTACCCTTGAGCAGGACCGCCCACTCTCCCTTCTCTCTATGTAGGCTGCTGCATGGAGAAAATGGCCCAGGTGGGGCGCGCTGAGATTCGCCTGGAGAGTTCTGATAGGAGGAGGGGAGGGAGGGAGGCTGCGTGTCCAATGACGCGAGGAGAGCTGCAGCCAGCCGGAATTGAAGAACGCAGGGCGGGAGTCCTGTGACGCTGCTGCTCCTGTTCACAAACTGAAGAGCGCCAACGCTGGACTCCGGCCCAGGAGCAGAGGCCGGTCAGGTAAGTTTTTATTTTATTTTAATTTAAAACTCCCCCTGTCCCCACCCGAGTCCACCCCCACATCGAGTATTGTAAGCCGCGACTGAAGGAGGCGGCTTTCACCACTTGTACCAATGGCACTTTAAGCGTTCACACTGATGGCGATCTGTAAAGGCTCTGTAGTGTGTGATGTTCACAAACAAACCTTGGGAGACGACGCACACGAAAGATAGTCAATGCACGTGGGTGTGGGGTTTCAGCTCAGCTCTTCTTTTTACATTTAGAACTTTTTTTGCAACTGGCACAGCAACTGCTACCTGTTTGTCTTGGACGCAGCTGTGGTGGGTGGGAGGACGGAGCACAGAGATGAAGAGACAGCAGGTGATTAAATCCATTAATCGGATTTATGGTGGTTATTTGTGCGGCACTGGAATGTGTTTATGGCAGCACCGGTATGCATGGGATGACGAAGACGGCGGGATCGTGACATTTCACAAGACTGGCCTCAGTGTGTCAGGAGTGTGTTTGAAGGGACAGGTGTGTTTATGATTTCACACGCGCTGCTTGTGATGGGGCAATTAGGCTCAATCTGGGGCTTTATCTCACGGGGTGGGTTGTGATAGGGGACCTATGCACTGGTACGTTTATGTGTGTGTGTATTCATTCCGTTGTATAAACTGGGTGTCGTAGCACAAGCGATGTAGTGTGATTGCACAAGTGCATTTACATATGTCTGAATTCACTGTATATTTATAGTGCCAGAAGTGTTTACAGGATAGCGCCTACCATCACTACAGTGCTTAGAAAGGGACATATGTTTGTGCATGACATCACTTATAGATTACCCCCACCCCCCTGTTTTGCCAGCCACGACTGCATAAGCCCTCCGATGCCCCTTGACCAAGTTTGCGCTGTATAAAAACTACAAAAAAGGCCGTTGACCTGCCTTTCAGGTTAGCACATTCTGTTGTCTTGCTCAAAAAGATCATTATATGCAAAGGGCTGCAAAGCGTTTGAAAATGATACCAATTTGTCACCCTTGAGTTTAATTTCACTTTTCATAGATCTTCACTCGTTTATTTATTTTGCATGTTTGTTGTCAGTTTTTGTCTCAGTCAAGGTTTGCTAACTAACATACATCGACACAAAAGTTGCCTGGATTTCCGCCCTACCACTTTCAAATGTCACCAGGCGCCACTGGATAGCATTAAGATAGGAGAGAGGTGAATTAGCGACTTTCCTCTACAGAGCTACAGCGGCCATCTTGCCCAATGATCCTCGAAGGCGTAGCAGATCTTAATGTGTTTGCTTGTGGACAACTTTGCGGTTCATTCTTCCTACATAATCAATGAAGAGCTGGTCGTCAAGCCTTAAGTCCTTGTAGGGGATGACCGCCCTCTTAGGGTCCAGATTGTGAAGTCTTTCCTCCTCCTTAGAAGGGTGAGGGAAGGATAGAAAGTAGGTAAAGTGATTAGCTGCCCTAGATGGAAAGGAGTAACCACCTTGGGCAGGAAAGCAAGCGTGGTCCTGAGCACCATCTTATCTGCATAAATGGATGTAACAGGAGGTTTAGAACTAAGAGCCTGAAGCTCACTTACCCTCCTAGCAGAGGTAATAGCAATCTAAAAATAGTTTTGAAAGTAAGAAGCCTCAATGGACAACTATGAAGAGGCTCAAAAGGAGACCCCATCGGGAAAGTAAGAAGCACATTTAAATCCAACTGAGGCATAATAAAAGGAGTGGGAGGGAATCTATTATTGAGGCCCTTAATGAACCTCATGACTATGGGAAACTTAAACAATGATGGTTGATCTGGCAAACAAAGGAAGGCTGATAAATTCGACAAGTAGCCCTTAACAGTCGCCACAGCACAACCCTGCTGGGCCAAAGAAAGGGAAAAACAAAGAACAGCAGACAAATAAGCCTTTAAGGGATCAAAAGAACTCTCTCCACACCACTCAAAAAACCTGGCCCATCTACAGGAATAGACAGATTTGGTGGAGTGTCTTCTGGTCGATAAGATAACATCCACCACATCCAGTGAGAGAGAAAAAGATCTCAGGTTGCTCCATTCAATCTCCAGGCATGAAGGTGCGGCATGAAGGTGCAGGCTCTGGAGGTGGGGGTGTAGAACCTGCCCCTGCAACTGCGAGAGGAGGTCTGCCCTGAGAGGGAGACGGAGCAGAGGGTGCGGTGGGAGGTGAAAGAGGTCTGTATACTACACCCTTCTTGGCCAATCGGGAGCGATCAAAATGACTTGGGCCCGGTCTTGGCGAATCTTTCTCAGAACTCGAGGAATCAAGGGTATAGGAGGGAATGGGTAGAGGAGTTGCGAGCCCCAATCCAGCTGAAACGCATCCCCCAACACTCCCCGCATTGAATACTGAAGACTGCAGAACGACGGGCAGTGCGAGTTCTCATGAGTGGCAAAAAGGTCCAACCGAGGAAACCACCACATCCTGAAGACGTAATGGTCCACCTCGGGATGAAGCCACCACTCGTGATCAGCTGAGATTTGCCGACTGAGACTGTCCGCATGTACATTCAGCACTCCCACCAGATGATTTACAGTCACAAAAATCTGATGGTCCTGAGCTCGGGACCAGAGCCGCAGAGCCTCTCTGCAGAGACAAAATGACCCTACTCCTCCCTATTTGTTTATGTACCACATCGCGGAAGTGTTGTCCGTCAGCAGCAGAACCGACTGACCGCAAAGGGAGGGAAGAAACGCCTTGAGAGCCAAACGTATCACCCGCAATTCCAGAAGATGGATATGAAGCAATCTCTCCTTCGGAGACCAAAGACCCTTGTTCTCCAGATCGCCCAGGTGAGCACCCCACCATAGAGTTCAGGCATCCCTTATTACTGTGGCCACCGGAGAAGGAGGTTGTAAGAGCTTCCCTTGAGAGAGGCTGTCCGAAACACTACACCATAACAGGTCGGCTTCCCCAAGATCTCCATTGTGTTGAAACCACCTCCTTTGGAGGCACCACTGGAGCGCCCTCATATGCCAGCATGCATGGTTGACCACCAGAATGCAGAAGCGAACAGACTCAGCAGGCTTAAGACCTTCAGGACTAGAATGCCGCTCTAACTTGAAACACTGAGATCATATTCTGGATATCTAAAATCCTCTGAGGAGGAGGGAAAGCATGACTCACAGTAGTATCCATACCGCCCCATGAACAGGTTGCGCTGAGAGGGCACCAGGTCATATTTGAGTACATTTATTGAAAAAACCCAAGTCGAACAACAGCAGAGCTGGTATTTGCAGAAGATGCAGCACCATCTCTGGCGACTTTGCTTTGAGCAGCCAGTCATCCAGATAGGGGAATATAGGACTCCCTGACCTTCTGAAATGAGCTGCCACCACCTTTGTGAAGACCCGAGGTGCGAAAGTAAGGCCAAATGGGAGGACCGCAAACTGGTAGTGCTGAGACCCTACCATAAAATCCTAGATACTTCTGATAAGACTTCTGGATGGAATGTGAAAATACGCATCCGGTAAATCGATCGACACCATCCAGTCTTCCTGCTGCAGCACCAGAAAAACCTGAGCTAGGGTCAACATCTTGAACTTCTCCTGATTGAGGTAAAAAATCAAGATCCTGAGGTCCAGGATGAGCACAACCGACCGTCCTTTCTGGGGATCTGGAAATACACGGAGTAGCATCCCTGAACCCTTTCTTGGTCCGGAACCACCTCTATCACACCTTTCAGTAACAAAGACAGGACCTCTTGCTGCAGGAGTAACAGATGGTCGTCCGAACACCAGCCCTGTTGAGGAGGATAAGGAGGGGGAAACTCCTGGAAAGGAAGGGCGTACCCATTTTCTAAAAGATTTAAAACCCAAAGATCTGATGTAACAGATTTCCAATTTTGTAGAAAATGGGACCACTGTCCTCCTACAGGTCCAACATGCTCCATGATGGGGGATCTAGAGCTGCTTTCCTGTGTATTCAGTGGGGGGGAGGAGGAGGAGGAGAAAGAGACCTGTTGGTGAGCGGCACCTCGCAGATGACCTCTTCCCTTCCCTCTGTACAACTTATACAGGGGGTTCTGCTGCTGCTGTTGCTGCTGCAGACGGCCTCGAAATGGAGCCACCTTCCCAAATCCACAAAATCTCCTGAAACCAAAATCCCTAAGCTGGGACTGTAGACCTAATGATCTAGCAGTAGCCCTGCTATCCTGAAAACGTTGCAGATCTTAATCTACCTTTGCCCCAAAGAGCCTGAAACCATCAAAGGGAAGATCCAGCAGAGTGACTTGAACATCCGGTGAAAATCCAGATCCTCTTAACCAGGCGTGTCTCCTGGTTGCCAGTGAAGAGCCTATCATCCTGGTGACTGAGTCCTCTCTATCTAGACCAGACATGATCACATGACAGGCCGCTGCTTGTGTATCAGTCAACACCACCTCCTTGGATGTGTCCATCAAGGCATGGATATACCTTCCTAACAGGCATGTGGTGTTAGTAGATTTCAATGCCATGCTAGCCGATGAGAACATCTTCTTAGCCGAATGTTCCAGCTTTTTAGAATCCCTATCCCCCGGGGTGGATGGGAAGGAACTTGCCGACTGTTTGGAAGTACATGAAGCTTGAACCACCAAGCTTTCCAGTGAAGGATGAGAGGTTAAAAAAGCTAGATCTCCTGTTGTTCCGACAATGTATTTACACAAGCCTTAACTGCAGCACTTCCGCATGAGTCTTTGAATCGTGGTATTTATAGCGAGGAAGCACTGAGAGCTCGCTTCTACATCATCCATAAACTGGCACGTAGGGTGGCCCTGATAGACGAAACCAGGAATAGTCTATATCAATACTTTTTGTCTTACCTGCAGTCCCTTCTTCTCTTTGAACCTAAACAACTGAAACCCCCCAAGATGCTTAGTCCTGAAGACCTGGATACCTTCAAGCTACTCTCTTACGCCTCCTACTGCATTGAGCATGGAGATTTGGAGCTGGCAGCTAAATTCATCAACCAGTTGAAGGGGGAGTCCAGAAGAGTGGCAAAGGACTGGTTAACAGAAGCCAGACTAACCTTAGAAACCAAACAAGTTGTAGATATCCTCTCTGCTTATGCCAGTGCAGTCGGGTTAGGGACAACTCAAGTGCAGTGACATGATTGGATGAAATTGGGGATGAAATCCTTTGCCTAACCGTTCACTTTTGAAGAGAAATTCAGAACCCCAGAATTCCTGTAAACTGTTCCACCAAATTGGGTTTAGAATTGTATTAGAATGTTACTCATCAAAAAAGTACTGTTTTTTTGCACTCTCCCAATTGCATCAAGGTGTTGCACTATATATCGTTTTCAATCATTGTCATGAAAAATCTAATTCTGCTTTTTCTCCAATTAAATATTTTAAGCTCTCAGGTTTACTGATTGGGCTTTTCATCTAACCAAAATAAGGTTTGTACCCTCATTCTCAATGTATATACCCCTCGGTACATATGAATAAACCAAGTGCAAAACACAAAAAAAAAAAAGCTAGATCTCCAGGTGCAGCCTTAAAACGTCTTGCTACTGCCCTGGAGACTGCCGGAGCACACATGGGCTTCTGCCACACCTCCAGAATCGGCTCATTCAGTGATTCATTGAATGGGAGCATAGGCTCCACCACTGAAGAAGGAGAGTGCAAAACCTCAGTCTGAATATTAGATCTGACCTCAGCAGTGGGCAACTGTAGATCAAAACGGTCAGCAGCCTTCCTAATAACTGTGTGATATGGAGCCACGTCTTGAGAAGGTACAGCCTTGGGAGAAGAGAGCTCCCACTCGGTAGAAGTGTCCAATCTACTGGTCCTGAAGACCTTCAAAGTCATCCACAGACTCAAGAATTTCTCCCTCCACAGCATGCTCCTGCAAGTCCTACTCTTCCACAAGACTCTGTGCCTCCCTCCTGGACCGCATCTTTGGAATCGGCGTTGGCTGCGTTAGACACCGCGTTGTTGACATCAGAGCCGGCATCCAAGGAGGTCCCTCAGTAGTTGCCAGCGGCGCAGCACGAAGTTGGGAAGGTGTCGGCCCAGAACCCAACGGCGCCGGAGAAACCTGCAGGATCGGCAAAGAGAACCTCGGCGTCGGGAGAGGCCATTATGGAATCATCGGCATGAAAGGCAGGAACTGTGCCTGGGCATAATGCTGGGGAATGCCCAATCTAAAGGAAAGCAGTCCCACTGGGCCAGCCGGTGCGCCAGATGGGTTAGCCGCGTTGGCAAACATGCCAAACATTGCATTTAGAAATTGCAACGGATCTGCACCTGGACCCGGAAAAGGTGGGTATGGATCAGGAGCCGCCTGCTCTGAGTCTTAGGCCATGAGTTGGGTTACGGCTGTGGTGCCGGAGACACCAGAGCCGGAATAAGGAAAGCAGGAGATACAGGAGACCCCTCCCTGATTGCCGGCGAATCCCTCGGCGCCGGAGAATGTACCGGAGGTGCCAGGGGAGAAGGGGAATGTGAGATGTCATCTTTTCTATGACGCGGCTGGACTGGGGAAGCCGACCTCAATTACTTACCCTTTGAAGAACGATGCCTGGACCCATGGCGCAGCTTCTTCTTGTGTCTTTTGGACAACCTTGAGTTGCGCAGGGTCGGCGACTTCGACTTGGTCCTCTTGCGGCCTCTCTTTTCCTTCTTCGTAGCGGCCGTAAATAACTTTTTCCTCCCTTTCTTTAAGAGCGCTTGGATTCATTTTTCGACAAGAAGAAAATCCCTTGACATCATGATCCGACGACAGACACCAAAGGCAATCTTCGTAGGGGTCCATGATGGACATATGACCCCCAAATTCCCTACAAGGTTTAAAACCTGACTTCTTCTGTGTAGTCATCGCACTGCTACAACCACAAATAAACTGTAACAATGTTAATCTTACAAAGAAATGGAGCGTCCTAGAAAAACCGTTATGCACCGATGGCGCGAATAAAAGGAAACTGACGTCAGCACGCCGACGAGGTCTCCTAATGGCTCCGATGACGTCGTATGGAGTTGTGAGCGGAGCCGTGCTATTGTTACGTCCTCGTCGACGTGGGAGAGCTATGAAAAAAGTTTAAGTGGAATGCTGGTGCCAGGATAGTTTGAATGGTGAGGAATCCCCAGGCAGATGTTTCCATCAGAAACACATTGCTGCAGAAACCTTGTGTATGTTGGAATGTTGGCGTGATAGCCTGTTTTGCCAAGAGTTCTAAAATTTCTGAGTCCATAAAAGACATGTCTTGCTAGGAAAAAATGAGGGGAGGAGGGAGAGAGTATTGGACAGGAGTGTGGAACAGGTCTATACAATAACCTTAAACTGTATCGAGCATCTAGCAATCCGAAGAGATCTTGGCCCAATTGTGTGTAAAAAGGCTTAGCCTTCACCCCAGAGGAAGAGATGAAGGATGAGAGGGATTCATTACATGTATACTGGTTGTCAGAAGCACCATAACCCCTCTGTTAAAGCAACCTTGGTATTCTCTAGGTCTGGTAGGGCAGAAGTCCACCTGGGCTGGATCCTGACCATAACACCTGTGTCTAGGATTGAAACCTTGTGGAGGACCTTGTTGGTTGAAGTGGGTGGACGAGCAACCCCTGCGAGACCGGCCCGGCCAAAAAGGGGATTGAACAATCTGTCAATTGATTTGTCAATAGATGTGAAAGTGTTGACAAATTGGCAATGTCTTTTACGAACCGATCACCAAACAATGGCCCCTCAGCCAGGGGGCCCGGTTCAGCAGTTGATAGTTCAACGAGTTGTGGATCAATCAGCAGCAGCACCGATTTGCTGGGCTCTGATGCTAAGGTGCAGTTATTCCCAAGGAGGCAGACCGCTCACTGTGTCCATCCAGCAGGAACCTCAGGCTAAATGGGGACACTTGCATCCTGTGCATAAAGGGTCAGTTCAAGAATTTTAGCCAGGGGGCCCGAGACATCAAGAAGCTTATTCTGACGAGCCAGGAGGGCTCTATCTATGCCTATCTTTGGGTACTTGTTGAACTTTTTTAGGAGGTCAGCATAAAGTCATCAATGTCAGGGGCGAGAGCAGTCTTATGAGGTAGGTCAGGTCTAGGGCATTCTGACTTAAGGCAGGACCGGGCTTCTTTCTCAAAGTCTTTGCTGAGATTTAGATGCATATATTCAGCCACCGAAGGAGCAGAGGTCCAATTGGAGGACCTAGGGTGGACAATTTCTGAAGGATCAAAAGTGAAAGGAGTAGGAAGGGGAGGAGGATAGGAGAGCTTGTGTTTCTTGAAACGTTTGCGAGCGTGGGACTTCTGAGAAGAAAAGGAATTGGCATCTGTGTCGGTAGCGGGGGAAAAAGTGGGAGGAGCGAGAAGGACAGGGTGATTCCCGGTACTGTAGGCATGATCTGTTAAGGCTCCTTGGAAAACTTTAATAATACCATCCAAATGCGGCCAAGAGAGTTTGGTGGGGGCAGATTATGGGGGAAAAGGGGTACCTTCAGATGGGGAAGGGGCAGAGGTGCGGCCTGCCAGTTCATCCAGAGATTTGAAAAATGGTTGCAGGGCTGAGCTGAGGGCTTTGTCAACAGATTTTTGGACAGATTTGTCAATAACGTCTTCCATGCCCTCATCATAGTAATAATCCTCATCTTCATGTGGGCCATGGGCTTGAAGTCCCTGATCAAATGTCTCATAATCAGACATGGTCACTGGATGAGTACTTCCTCACACCTTGAATGTCAAGAGGAAAGCAAGGGTCTTAAAGCAAACACAAAAGGAGGGGGGGTAGTGGTGAGCGAGAGCGTGTAAATAAGTATTGCTACAGCCCTGCCCAGCTCAGGTATCAGGACGTCAAAGTGAGCAAGTAGCTGGCAGCAGGACTCCTAGTATAGTAACTAATAATGTATTCAAATATATAGAGGACTTAAATCAGGGAGCATAACTCACTGAAAAGCCGCAAATGCACAATATCATAATGCCCCAGGTGACACTAATTCCTGCACAAGCCCTAATTATTACAGCCCGAGGAGAGGCGGCACCAGCAAAGTTATCAGGAAGCTGTTGAGCATGAAAGAGAGACGCTCCGGCCAGTTAGCCCAGAGGCACGCGCATGCAGCCCAATTGGGCTACACACGAGACCTAGATCCTGGGAGGGGCTCGCCACTCTCATTGCGGCTGCGCGAACACACTGGAACTGGACCGAACGGGAAACATGGAAAGAAAAGGGACTACTAATAATAATAATAGGCGTAACAAGCACCAGTAGCGAGCCGGAGTGCGTAGACCATGGAGCGGCCGCATTTGCTGATCGGAAGCGTAGCGCCAAAGGAAAGCCTGTAAAAAAAACATACATACCAAGAAAGTTAGCTGCTCTGATAGCGCGCTCGCTACAAAATATAGAAAAATTGCCTAAAAGCAATATATGAAGGCAATAAAAGTATGCACAAGTGAATCAAAATAGAGAGGCACTTATCTTGACTAAGGAGCAGCAAAGAAAGAGGCAGGAAAGATGGTGCCTCTTTATATTGTATGTGATGCCGAGATGCTATGGGTGGGTTGATGAAGTACTTGGTTCAAAGCCTCATGGGATATGGAGTGTTTTATTTTTTTTTCATTGGCTGTTATTTTTTAGTAGTAAAGATAGAGAAGCACAGAGTCTCCGGTCCTGCCATAGAATTAAGTTTTGCTTAAAACGTCTGTACCATTGCTTGGTATTAACGACAGGCAAAGCAACCTTGTACTCGTTGCCTATGTTAAATCGATGAAAACCCGCAGGTAAGTTGCTAAATTAAATGGGTTTATTCCTTCAGTAAATTTTAGTTCCATGCAGACGACGCCGGGGTGCTTGCCACAGGTGCAAATTATCCCCAACAACCCCTTTTTTCAATGGGGGCCTGTATTCGCGTTCGGAACACAGGCTTCTATTGCAGTCAATGCAAGTCCGACCGAACGATGTTAGGAGGCAATCTGGACTCACTGGACCTGATTCGTTTGCAAACTAGTCCAGAACCGATTCGTTCAGTACAGTTT
This sequence comes from Triturus cristatus, assembly GCF_964204655.1. NCBI lineage: Eukaryota > Metazoa > Chordata > Amphibia > Caudata > Salamandridae > Triturus > Triturus cristatus. Next base: position 387,598,707 of record NC_140594.1, read on the forward strand.
CCAAACAACATTGTAATTGGGCCCCTAGTCTGTAATCCTTTCTGGCGGATATACACACTTCTTTCCACTGGTGGATCAGACCACTACATCTCGAGAGGAGCCAGTGTTCTGAGAAGGGCAGGGGAGCGTGTGCTTTGCAGGAGTAGCAGGACATAATCCAAAACATTCATCAGAAGTTGGCAGGCCTTGCTCATGCACAGTAAAAACTATTTTATTCAGCTTGAATGAAACCCCAGATGCATGCTAGTGTGCTGTGTGCTGGACCAATGTCTCCTTGTCTAGTTTGTATGATATGCCCTGGCCTTAAGCCGTATTACACTGGTTTAACTTGCTGCCAATTTTTAGGTTTTGCCTGCACAGATTTTGCCCTGTGATTGTAAATTTTCTTGTATTTTTATTATCTTAAATGGGGTCTCTTATCAGTTCTCATCGCTGAATTACTGTGTTCATTCGCTTTTGTGTGGAACTTTTTTTTGTTTACTTCCCCAAGGCTGCATGCATTTACAATACCTCTACTAAAGCTGTTCACACTGTTTAAGCCCCATTCACTGCCAAGATAAGATCTCTCCTGGTTGTTCACACTGTTTAAGCCCTATTCACTGCCAAGACAAGATCTCTTCCCACAGAAAAGGCAGACAGCTTCTACCAGAATGCTGGAATGCTTGCTTTGTATTACTTAGTTGGATAAAGCATGCTTTGGCCTTAGAACATTTGTGGCAGTATCTATTTGTGGCTCAGTACCTTTCTTTGCACTTGGGAGGCATTCCCGGATTGATTTTTTAAACTTAAATGTAATTAGAATCAAATTCGAAATGTTGTAATAAACATTGCACGTTAAAAAGAAAGTTAATATACAAGAGATTTGCTATATTTTACTAATAAACAGGCAGCCACAAGTGCAGTTACCTTGCGGACAACAGGGTCATGATTTGAATGTTGCAGCAGGTGCGGTTACACCAGGACCAAAAAGCTCTAGGCACCTCACTAAACACCTAAAATTGCTATATTTTAATACTAAACAGGCAGTCACAAGTTCAGTTACCTTGCAAACAACAGGGTCATGATTTGAATGGTGCAGCAGGTGCAGTGACACTAGGGCCATAGTTGTCATAACTCCACTAAACACCAAATATTGCTATACTTTACTACTAAACAGGCAGTCACAAGTGCAGTTATCTGTCAGGCACGAGGATCATGATATGAAAGTTGCAGTGGCACCGGGCCAAAAAGTTGTCAGAACTCCTCTAAACACCTAATATTCCTATAATTTACAAGTAAACAGGCAGTCATACGTGCAGCTATCTAGCAAGCACTAGGGTCAGGAGTTCAATAGTGCAGCAGGTGCAGTGGCACTGGGACCAAAAGCTCCAGGCACCCCACTAAGCACCTACTATTGAAATATTTCATTCCTAAACAGGCAACCACAAGTGCAGTTACCTTGCAGACAACAGGGTCATTATTTGAATTGTGCAGCAGTACACCTGCTGCACAATTCAAATAATGACCCAGTTGTCTGTACCATGACAAAAGTTGTCATAACTTCACTAGACACCAAATATTGCTATATTTTACTACTAAACAGGCAGTCACAATTGCAGATACCGTGTAGTTGAAAGGGGCCGCTTGATTCAAATGGTGCAGCAGGTGCAGTGGCACCGAGGCCAGAAGTTGTCCTAACTCCACTAAATACCAAATATTGCTATATTTTACTACTAAACAGGCAGTCACATGTGTAGTTATCTTTCAGGCAAAAGGGTAAATATTTGAATGGTGCAGCAGGTTTAGTTGCACCAGGCCCAAAAGTTGTAAGAACTCCTCTACATACCTAATATTGCAAAAAAGAATTACGACTAAACAGGAAGTCTTAAGTGCAGCTATCTAGCAAGCACTAGGGTCAGGATTTCAATAGTGCAGCAGGCACAGTGGCACGGGACTAAAATCTCCAGGCACCCCACTAAACACATAATATCGCTATATTTCATTCCTAAACGGGCAACCACAAGTGCAGTTACCTTGCAGACAACAGGTTCATGATTTCAATTGTGCAGCTGGTGTAGTAGCACTGTGCCAACATTTGTCATAAATCCACTAAACACCAAATATTGCTATGTTTTACAACTAAACAGGCAGTCACAAGTGTAGTTATCTAGCAAGCGCTAGGGTCATGAATTCAATAGTGCCGCAGGTGCAGTGGCACCTGACCCAAAAGCTCCAGGCACCCCACTAAACACAGATTATTGCTATACTTTACAACTAAACAGGCAACCACAAGTGCAGTTGTTGTTCAGGCACTAGGATCATGGTTTAGTAGGTGCAGTGGCACTGGGACAAAAAGTTGTCAGAACTCCTCTAAACACCTAATATTGCTATATTTTACTACTTAACAGGCAGTCACAATTGCAGTCACAATTGCAGCTACCTTGCACTTGAAAGGGGTCTGATTTAAATGGTGCAGCAGGTGCAGTGGCACTGCGGCCAGACGTTCACCTAACTCCACTAAACACCAAATATTGCGATATTTTACTACTAAACAGGCAGACACAAGAGCAGTTAACTTGCAGGCAACAGGGTAATTATTTGAATGGTGCAGCAGGTGTAGTGGCATCGGGCCCAAAGATTTTCAGAACTTTTCTAAACACCTTATAATGCTATATTTTACTACTAAACAGGCAGTCATAATTGTAGTTATCTTGCATTTGAAAGGGGATTGATTTAAATGGGGCAGCATGTGCAGTGGCACCGGAGCAAAAATATGTTCTTACTCCTCTAAACACCTAATGAACAAGTTACTTACCTTCGGTAACGATATATCTGTAAGAAACATTAGTTAGTTAGATTCCTCACCTTAGAATATCCCCAGGCGTCAGGCTGGATCCGGAAAGATTTTTCGTCGTCTGCGGCACCGCGTCCGTCGACGACGTCGTGATCGCCGGGATGACGTCGTCGGAGTACTTAGACGCCGCCCTCGCGTGCTGACGTCAGTTCTTGTACATAGCTTTCCGCGCCAGGAACGCAGAGCCATGCAAGAAACCGACACTGGGGAGGAGCCTAGCGCCGGACCAAGATGGCCGCGTGAGCTTTGAGCTCCCGAGACCCACGCGCCCTCCGTCGACTATCCTGTCTTCAATCCTGTATTATATCCACGGCATCTTGCAGATGACTCGTTATGGAGGCGATTGATGCCGCCCGAGTTCGGATCGCCCACCGGGAACCGGAGTTGTGCACGGCGGAAGATTGAGGCCTGTCTCCGAGGGATGCCAGGGGCTGGCGTTGGCAGGATGCCCGACCTCTAATTGAACAACAGCGGCCAGGCGAGGTGTGAACTGTCGGACGGAAGATCCCGTCCTTTCACTTTCACTTTCTCGCCCTTTGTCTGCCTTGGCCTGGGAGTGCTTTCGGCTGCTTTATTATCCTCTGGACGCTCTGCGCCCTACCCAGGCGGGCTATTGCAGATCTGACTTCTCCTGCTCCCTCTACCTGAGAGAGGGCCGTCTTTTGGCACCGGACTGCTTGGAGCCAGACATGTCGGGTAAAGCAGAGGTGGATCGTCTGAAACCCAAGGCTACCAGGCGGGGAGCTTATACTCAAGCTAATAACATGGATCGGTATGCCCAGCAGAAGGGGTCGCCCGGTGGATCGAGCCAGTCGCTGGATGGACAGAAGACTGCCTCACCCCCGGCCTCGGAGCTCTCGTTGCAGGACGTCATGGGCGCGCTCGAAGGGATGCAGGCCTTGATTGGGAGACAGTTTGATGCCCTGGCGCACAAAGTGGATACCATCTTGGTGGACGTTAACCTGATCCGCGCGGACTTGGGCAAAACTAATGAACGGGTAAAAACCCTTGATCTTAAGACCACGGGCCTCGCTGACGATGTCTCGGAACTTCAGACTGAGGTTCGTAAGCTGCGGGCCGAGAGTGACCTCTCCGCCCGTCGGCTCGAGGACTTTGAGAGCCGGGCCAGGCGCAACAACGTGCGCATTATCGGGGTCCCGGAGTCCTCGGACGAGGTTTCTGTGGACCTTCTCGTGGAGGACTTGGTGCTTAACCATCTGAAGCCTAAGGGCCTTGGGAAGTTCTTCGCAGTTGAGCGAGCCCACAGAGTGCCAGGTGGGAGGCCCAGGGTGGGAGCTCCACCGAGACCGATTGTCGCCAGGCTCTTTCACTTCCGAGATCGGGACGCTATTCTGCAAGCATCTCGGGTGACGGGCCCGGTCCCTTTTCAGAACGCGTCGGTGAGTTTCTATCCTGACTTCACCCAGCTGGTGCAAAAGCAAAGGCTGAGCTTCCTGGGGGTGAAGAGACGGCTTCGGGAGAGGGACCTGAAGTATGCCATGCTTTTCCCTGCCAGATTACGGGTGGTGTATGAAGACCGAACTTTCTTCTTTGAGTCGCCTGCTATGGCCGGTGAATGGCTGGACGCTTTGCCCCGACGACGGACTGGTGAGGATGCCGCCACAGACGGGGACAGTGGCCGGGATGGGCAGGGTTGATGCCTTTGGAGCCGGACTGACTTGATTTGGTTCCGGATGATGACTTGAACTGATTGCAGTACAATACGGAGGGTTGCGGGAGGACGATGGGAGCTCTTTCCTCCCTCGGGGTACTTTTTGTAGATTGGGGTTTGGTAGGGCGACAGGCACACTGCAAGTTGGGGGGGCTTTGTAAGCTGCAGCAGGGGTGCAGGGTGGGGGGGATAGTTGGGATTTTGGGTTTGTTGTTGGGGGGTTTGTTTTTGCAAGGCGCAGTACTCATTGTCAGGATTTTTCCATGGTGGCTCTTCGGGTGGGGGGTGGGTCTCTTGTGGTGTGGGGATGGGGGGTAGGGGTTTAAACGTTCTTAGCTGGAATGTTAATGGTTTGGGGGATCGCATTAAGCGGGGGATAGTCTTGCAGTTCTTGAAACGGTCTTTGCCGGATGTCGTCCTACTGCAGGAGACACACCTTATAGGTAATACTTGCCATGCTCTTAATAGGAAAGGTTACAAATTCATAGCTCACTCGGGATTCTCCTCTGGATCCAGGGGTGTGGGCATCCTAGTTAGAGCTTCACTACCGTTTGAGGTGAACTCCACCATTGTTGATGATAGGGGGAGGTTTGTGGCGGTGGCGGGGAGGTGGGAAGGAAGAACTTTGGTTTTGGTTTCGGTCTATGTCCCTCCATAGAGCGCTGTACTCTCGGGCGCTGGACTCGTCCCTCACGGGGCCCACGGGGGTGGCGGTGCGCGTGTGGAGGTTGGCGACTGACTCGTTGGGCTGGAAGGATAGGCTCACCCTAGCTACCCCGTTGTTTGAATCTGAAAAATTGGGGAGGCTCTGGCATACGAAAGGTTTTGATAAATGGGACTTGATTTGAATCTCCAGGGTTGGAAATTTGCTGATTAAGGGGAGGGTGAAGTCCTTTGAAGAGCTGCAGCAGGAGTATGAGTTGGGGAAATCCGAGTTCTTCCGCTATGTTCAAGTGCGTCATGCCCTGCGATCAGTTCTCGTAGACGGAGAGAAGGTGCTTGAGTCCTCTCCATTGGAGGATCGGATCCTCGACGGCCATATGCCGGAGAGTACGATTTCTCTCATATATAAGAAATTGATAAACGTTCGGGCGGACCTGCTGTTGGGGCTGAGGGACCAGTGGACTAGGGACGGGCTCGAACTGGATGACGAGGATTGGCAGTCTGCGGTCTCCTCTCCTAAGGAGGTCGCGATCCCATCACGACTGAGGCTGGTGCAGCTCAAAATACTCCACAGAACCTATGTCACGGGGCCTAGGCTGGTTCGTATGGGATTCTCGGAGGAGGGTTTATGTAGGAGGGGATGCGGTATGGTGGGTACCTTTATGCATATCATTTGGGAATGTGGCGTTATCATGGAATTCTGGAGGAGAGTCCATACGGTGATGGGGGAGGTGACGGGCATTGTTATGCAGCCGGAGGCACGGTGCTGTCTCCTGAATGTTTGGGGGCCTACCGATCACGATGTGGGACAGACCCAGTGGGTGACCCTGGGTAATATGGTGGCTAAGCGAGACATCGCGCGCCTGTGGGGCTCAGCGGGTCCCCCCACATTGACTGCGTGGAAAGAAAACATGGACTGGAGTATGCTGAGGGAAAAGACAGTATATTGTGCTAGAGGGCGCCCCCGGAAGTGGCATGCCATTTGGGGGAGGTGGAACCAGTATAGGGGTGGCATATGTCTTGCCCCTGATTTGGATCCCCCCGATGAACAGCTCTCTCCTTAACATTCTTTCCAGCATTTGTATATGTATCTGATTGATAATTGACTTTTTGGGCCTCTGCTTTTCCCCCCTTTTTCCTCTTAACACAGAGTTGTGACTGTTAGACGACGGGGGTCTGCTCTCCCCTGAGGGGCAATCACCAGTGGTATTCAGTGTCATTCGCCTTGCTGGGGTTTTGTGTGAGTTTGTGTTTATTTAAAATAGAACCTTTTTTGCTTCTCCTCTATGCACTGTGGACGTTTCCTTGTTTGCTTTCTCAAAGCTGCCGAACCTCCGGGATGTCGGCTAAATAGCTGTGTCCATGTTTTCAAGAATAAAGGTTTTTCAAAAAAAAAAAAAATACAAAAAAAGAAACCGACACTGCTGCCACAAATCTAGGCACAGGGTCAGACTGATTTGCATATGGCCATGTCTGAACTGGGGTGGCAGAGTGGGCTAAAGAATGGTGATGGATCAAACCCAGATCTGTTGACTGGGTGTGAGTGTTTGATTGGTTCTGATGCTCCGTCCATCACAACCCCCTTTTGTACCGCTTTGTTCGCCATAATTTGGCAGGGTATGCTCAGACGTGAGTCCCTTGCTCACTTTGCCACTGGAATCAAGCAAGCCTGGCTGAAGACTGCTTAAATGCCAGAAACCGGTCCTAGGAAGCTTCTTTCCGGTCCAGGGAAGGCATGGCTTGGCAGTTCGGGCTGGACTGTTCCCATGAGGCACAGGGTCAGACTGATTTGCATATGGCCATGTCTGAACTGGGGTGGCAGAGTGGGCTAAAGAATGGTGATGGATCAAAACCAGATCTGTTGACTGGGTGTGAGTGTTTGTTTGGTTCTGATGTTCCATCCATTACCACCCCCTTTCGTACCGCCAAAAATCTAGGGCCCTGAAAGGGATGACCTCAACCCTAGATATCGGTTCGCAGAACGGGGAGGACGGGTGGGGCGGTGAGGAATCTAACTAACTAATGTTTCTTACAGATATATCATTATCGAAGGTAAGTAACTTGTTCATCTGAAAGAAACACGTTAGTTAGATTCCTCACCTTAGAATAGATACCCCAGCAATACCAACCCCGGTGGTGGGTCTGCGAACCAAGATCACACCAGAAAGTCCTGGAGAACAGAACGGCCAAAGAAGCCGTCTCTCTGGACTTGGCTGTCCAGGCAATAATGTTTGCAGCGAGGCCCACATTGCTGCCTGACAAATGTTCTGCAAGGGGACTCCCCGGCCCAGGGCAGTGGTCGCCGCTGTGGCCCGAGTGGAATGGGCGCTCAGGCCTACAGGAGGTTCCTTTTTAGCTAAAGAATAACAGGCCTTGAGACACAAAACGACCCACCGAGAGATGGTTCACTTTTGCACCGCCCGCCCCGTCTTAGCGCCCACGTAGCCAACAAAGAGTTGGTCGTCCACCCGGAACTGTTTGGTGCGGTCCAGATAGAAGGACAGCGCCCGTTTTGGGTCCAGACGGTGGAGCCTCTCTTCCTCTTTCAAGGGAAGCGGAGGCGGAAATAAGGTGGGCAGTGTAACAGACTGGCCGATGTGAAAGGCATTTAACAACTTAGGGAGAAAGGAAGGACGAGTCCTGAGAACAACTTTGTCCGGATGGACAGAAAGGAAAGGAGTCTTAGAAGAGAGAGCCTGGAGCTCACTCACCCTTCTAGCAGAGGTGATGGCAACCAGGAAAGCAGTCTTAAGAGTCAGAAGACGAAGGGTACAATTATGAAGTGGCTCAAAGAAAGCGCACATCAGATAGGTCAATACTAGATTTAAATCCCACTGAGGCATTATGAAAGGGACAGGAGGAAACATGTGAGTAATGCCCTTAAAGAATCGAGAAACAACAGGGGATTTAAAAAGAGAAGGCTGATCAGGAAGCCGTAAGAAAGCAGAAATAGCCGAAAGGTATCCCTTGAGGGTGCCTAGAGCAGAGCCCTGCTTGGCCAGGGAAAGAAGGAAGAGGAGAACCTCAGAAAAAGGGGCGGAAAGGGGATCCACAGCCTTTGCTGTGCACCATGCCACGAATTTGTTCCACCTGCAGGCGTATACCGATTTTATGGAGTGACGCCTGGCTGCCAGAATAACATTACAGACTTCAGGAGGCAAGTCAAATGGCATCAACTGCCACCGCTCAATCTCCACGCATGGAGGTGGAGGCTGGACAGGTTCGGGTGGAGGTCCATCCCCTGCTGCTGCGACAGAAGGTCCTCCTGAAGAGGCAGTCGAATCGGGGGATCGATCGATAGACTGAGTAGCTCTGGATACCAGTATCTTCGTGCCCAATCCGGAGCCACAAGTATGACTTGGGCCCGGTCGCGCCTGATCTTCTTCAGCACTCTGGGCAGAAGTGGTATAGGCGGAAAGGCGTACAACAGACCGCAACTCCACTCGCGACGAAAAGCGTCTCCGAGCGAGTGCCGCCTTGGAAACTCCAACGCGCAGAACTGCTGACATTGCGCGTTCTCTTCGGTGGCGAATAGATCTAACCAAGGCTCTCCCCACTGCCGAAAGAGGCCTTGCGCCACGTCCGAGTTCAGACACCATTCGTGATCCATCATGAACCAGCGGCTGAGTTCGTCCGCCCTGGCGTTCAGAGAGCCCGCCAGGTGTTGAATCACCAAGGTGATGCCCTGATGTTCCAGCCATGTCCAGAGGCGCAGAGCCTCCTGACAAAGGGTCCACGACCCCACCCCGCCCTGTTTGTTGCAATACCACATGGCGGTGGTGTTGTCCGTGAACACCTGCACTACACTTCCCCGAACAGAGGGAAGGAATGCCTTCAGTGCAAGCCGGATCGCCGCAGCTCCAATAGGTTAATATGGAGCTGAGACTCCGCCGGAGACCAGAGGCCTCTGATCTCCGCCTCTCCCATGTGCCCCCCCACCCCAGGAGTGACACATCCGTCACTACTGTGTGCTCCGGTTGGGGAAGGGAGAGGGATCTGCCACTGACCGAATCGCGGTCCGTGAGCCACCACTGCAACTGTCTTGCAGTGCCCTCCGAGATCAAGACATGGTAGGGCAGGTTGCCCCGAAGCTGGGCCCACTGAAACTTCAGGTCCCACTGCAGAGCCCGCATCCGCCACCTGGCGTGATGTACCAGCAGGATGCAGGAGGCCATCCGACCCAGAAGCCGCAGCACCAAACTGACCGAAACCCGGCACAGAGACCGAAAGATTGGAATCAGAGCCTGAATATCCCGGAACCGCTGCTCCGGAGGATAGACCCGGAACTGCGCCGAGTCCAGAACCGCTCCGATGAAGAGGAGCTTCTGGGAGGGACTCAGATGCGACTTCGGCACATTGATGGACAACCCCAGCAAATGCAAGAGGTCGGCCGTAGTCTGGAGGTGGGAGACGACTGCCTGGGGCGAGCCCGCCTTCAACAACCTGCCGTCGAGATAGGGGAAGACTTCAACCCCTACTCTGCACAGGTGAGCTGCGACCACCGCCATCACTTTCGTGAACACCCGAGGGGCACTGGTGAGGCTGAAGGGGAGCACGGTAAACTGAAAGTGCTCGCAGCCTACCCTGAACCGCAGGTAACGCCGGTGGGCCGGCAGGACGGGGATGTTGAGATAAGCATCCTGAAAGTCCAACGCTACCATCCAGTCTCCAGGGTCTAGGGCAGCCAGAACCTGAGCTAAGGTGAGCATCTTGAACTTCTCCTTCCGGAGGAAGGCGTTGACGCTCCTGAGGTCCAACATAGGGCGTAGGCCCCCTTTGCCCTTCTTGGGAACCACAAAGTAGTGGGAGTAACAACCCCGACCTACTTCTGGGCCAGGAACGCGCTCGATGGCCCCCAAGAGGGCCGTAACTTCCTCCTGCAGAAGTTGCAAGTGATCCCCCAACATGCGGTGGTACTGTGGTGGCATGGCTGGAGGAGTCGCCTCGAAGGGGAGGGAGTAGCCCCTTCGGACGATTTGCAGCACCCACCTGTCCGATGTGATGGTATGCCAGTGGAGCAGGTGATGGCGAACTCTGCCTCCCACTGGTGTGGAATGGGCCTGAAAGCATGGACTAGGAGGGCTTTGAGGCGGATGCTGCCGGGGTAGATGTGGACGGACCAGCTCGTTGTCCCCCTGCTCCGCCTCGGCGGAATCCACGTCCACGACCGCGTTGAGGCTGGTTCTGCGGCCTGTGGCTAGACGGACATGAGGAGGCGCCCCTTCCTTGGCCACGAAAGGGGCAAAAAGCAGAAGTTTGTGGACACGGGCCGAGAGGCCCAAGGACTTGGCCGTAACCCTGGAGTCCTTAAAGCGCTCCAGCGCACTATCCGCTTTGTCGCCAAAAAGGCGACTGCCATCTAAGGGCATGTCCATGAGGGTGCTCTGGACATCCCCGGAGAAACTCGTGGACCTCAGCCAGGTGTGGCGGCGAATCGCGACCGTGGTCGCCATTCCGTTGTGTCCAGTCCACATCGGATTGCATGCCGTGCCGCATCCCGCCCCTCGACAACAGCCTGGGCAAGCCGTGTCTGGGCCTCCTCCGGACACTGGGGCAGCACGTCCTCCACCGTATCCCACAGGGAGTGGGAGTAACGGTCCAAAAGGCACGCGGTGTTGATAGACCGCAACCCCAAACTAAGGGAGGAGAACAGTTTCTTCCCAAACTGTTCCAACCTTTTGGATTTCGGATCCAGGGGAGCGCACAGGAAGGAGGTCTGGGAGGTAGAAGCATGGATAACCAGACTCTCGGGCGTGGGGTGCATCGACAGAAAACTGGGGTCGCCCGGTGCAGGGCGGTGGCTCCGGGCCACGTTCCGGTCCACAGAAGGAACTGTGGAGGGCTTGGACCAGGTGCCCCTCAGAACATCAGTCAGTGCTTCTTTGAACTGCAGCAGAGGCTCCGAGGAGCTTGCTGGCGGTTGAAGCACTTCAGTGAGGAGATTAGTCCTCATGGCCACAGCAGGCAGTTTCAGCCCAAGGGCTTCGGCCGCCTTGTGCAGCACCACAGAAAACGTAGCACCTTCCTCCGTAGCCATGGATGGAGGAGAGATGAAGCCAGTGTCAGGGGAGGTATCAAGACCACTGGCATCCCCCAGTTTGTCTGCCCAGTCCTGAGATAACTGGCACTGCCGTGCCAGAGGGCCCTCAGACCCCTCCCAGTCGTCTCCGTCATCCGACTCCTGGTATACAGGTGGAAGGGCCGGAGCCGGGCGGAAGATGAACCTGTCATCCATCGGCGTCAGATACGGCGCCGGGTGGCGCCGCTCCGACGCCGGGCCCGGACCGGGACTAAACCAGGGAACGGCGTCGTCCGAAGGCGGCGCCGGGGGTGGCACCGAAGGAGTCGGAGCCGGCAGAGGGGTCGTTAGGTCGACCGGCATCGACCGGGATCCAGGCCTGGATCCCGCGGGGGCCTGCGGCGTCGGGACCGGAGTCGACGACGGCGCCGGAGCCGCCGGCTCACTAGGCCTCCCAGTCAAGCCTGTGGGGCCCGAAGGCGCGCTGGCAGGCGTCGACGGTGGAGCCAGGCTCCTCATGGCCACGAGGAAATCCCTGATCTCCGCCGGAGTCGCATCAGACCCAGGGACCGGAGGGTATGGGGTCAGACGGGACTCCTACGGCTCCGATGGAGCCGCGCGGGTGGTGCCACCCGAACCCTCAGCCGAGTCGCGCGACCGGCGAGGGGAGTCAGACCTGAATGCGAGGACTTAGACCCCGACGAGCGGTGATGGGTGCGGCCCACTGCCGGATCTCGAGTAGCTTGCGGGACCGCTCCCGCCTAGCCTTCGAAAGTCAAGGCCCGGCAGTCGAGGCACGACTCGGCTACGTGGTCGGCCTCAAGGCAATAGAGGCACCGTCGGTGGTGATCCGTGACCGACATCAGTCGGTGACAGGCTTCACAAGGTTTGAAGCCAGGCATCCCTACCGGCACCAGAGTCGAGGTCAACTGGAAATGGAACCAAAAGAGTTCAAAAAAGTTTAGTCAAAAAATGACTAAAAGGGTATGCTCTTCCCGGATCGGCGCTTACTGGCGCGGAAAAAAGAAGAACTGACGTCAGCGCGCGAGGAAGCCGTCTAAGTACTCCGACGACGTCATCCCGGTGATCATGACGCCGACGTCGGACACGGAGCCGCAGACGACGCCTAGCGACGCGCAAGGGTATTGCTGACGAAAAATCTTTCCGGATCCAGTCTGACGCCTGGGGATATTCTAAGGTGAGGAATCCAACGAACGTGTTTCTTTCAGCTATTGCTATGATTTACAACTAAGCAGGCAGTCACACGTGCAGTTTTCTAGCAAGCGCTAGGGTACTGATTTCAAGAGGGCAGCAGGTGCAGTGTTACCGGGCCCAAAAGTTCTCCTAACTTCACTTAACACCAAATATTGCTATATTTTATTACTAAACAGGCAGTCACAAGTGCAGTTATCTTATAAGCACCAGGGTGATTATTTGAATGGTGCAGCAGGTGTAGTGGCACTGTGCCCAAAAGTTGTCAGAACTCCTCTAAACACCTAATACTGCCATATTTTACAACTAAATAGGCAGTCATAAGTGCAGCTATCTAGCATGTACTAGGGTCAGGATTTCAATAGTGCAGCAGGTGCAATGGCACTGGGACCAAAAGCTCCAGGCACACCACTAAACAACTAATATTGCTATATTTCATTCCTAAACAGGCAACCACAAGTGCAGTTACCTTGCAGACAACAGGATATTGATGTGGATTGTGCATCAGGAGTAGTAGCACAGTGCCAAATGTTGTCATAACTCCACTATACATCAAATATTGCTATGTTTTACAACTAAACAGGCAGGCACAAGCGCAGTTATCTAGCAAGCGCTGTGGTCGTGATTTCAATAGTGCAGCAGGCGCAGTGCTACCAGGATCAAAAGCTCCAGGCACCCCACTAAACACTGATTATTGCTATACTTTACAACTAAACAGGCAACCACAAGTACAGTTTTCTTTCAGGCACTAGGATCATGATTTGAAATGGGCAGTAGGTGCAGTGGCACCTGGCCAAAAAGTTGTCAGAACTCCTCTAAACACCTAATATTGCTATATTTTACTACTAAAAAGGCAGTCACAATGGCAGTTACCTTGCAGTTGAAAGGGGCTTGATTTAAATGGTGCAGCAGGTGCAGTGGTACCAGGGCCAAAACTTGTCCTAGCTCCACTAAGCACCGATTATTGCTATATTTTACTACTAAACAGGCAGACACAAGTGCAGCTATCTTGCAGGCACCAGGGTCATTATTTGAATGGTACAGCAGGTGTAGTGACACCGTGCCCAAAGGTTGTAGGAACTCCTCTAAACACGTAATATTGTTGTATTTCATTTCTAAACCGGCAACCACAAGTGCAGTTACCTAGCAGACAACAGGGTCATGATTTGAATTGTGCAGCAGGTGTAATAGAATTGTGCCAAAAGTTGTCATAGCTCCTCTAAACACCAAATATTGCTATATTTTACTACTAAACAGGCAGTCACAAATGCAGTTATCATGCAGGCACCAAAGGCATGATTTTAATGGTGCAGCAGGTGCAATGACAACGGGCCTAAAAGTTGTCGGAACTCTTCTAAACATATATTATTGCTTTTACAGCAATTAATGCTATTATTTCCCTCTTTAATTTCATTTTTAGGTCGAGTCTATCGCATCGCGCATGCGCTGCACTAGGAGATGGCCTCTTGGAATCACTTCAGACTTTATGCAAACTCCGGCAACCACAAGTGCAGTTACCTTGCCGACAACAGGGTTGCTTTGAAGTGTGCAGCAGGTGTAATAGCATTTTGCCAAAAGTTGCCATAGCTCCTCTAAACACCAAATATTGCTATATTTTACTGCTAAACAGGCAGTCACAAATGTAGTTATGATGCAGGCACTAAAGGCATGATTTTAATGGTGCAGCAGGTGCAATGACAACGGGCCCAAAAGTTGTAGAAACTCCTCTAAACATCTAATATTGCTTTTACAACAATTAATTCTAATCTTTCCCTCTTTAATTTCATTTTTTGATCGAGCCTAGCACAACGCGCATGCGCTGATCTAGGAGAAGGCCTCTTGGAATCACTTCAGACTTTATGCAAACTCGTGCGTGTGGTGTTCGATTTTCCACACATGCTATTGGCCTTTGCGTGTGGCTTTCAAAAATGAAAGCACGCAATTGGCCAAAGGCGGGTGCATTTCCCTCCTTTTCTGAAAATGTTTACTCCCACATCGTTTAGCTGTCAGGAGCGAGCAGTGGCGCGCTGCGTGCCATCTGTTGTGGATCATGTTTCATTTCAAGACCTTGCAGCTTTCCTTACAAGGCGCATCCCCTACATCCCGGCCAAGGGTCAGACCCCATCGCCACAAGAGTGCTTTTCTAGCACCCGCATCCATGACAATAAGATACTAACAAGGCATGTCCCCTTCACCAAGGGACAGACCCCACCGCCACAAGAGTGAGTGCTTCTTTTTCCAGCACTCGCATTTCATCTATGTCAGCACTCTCTTCCTGCACCGTTATCTTTGTATTAGTATGGTATTGTCAAGACAATTGCCGTACTCTGTAGTTGGCCTCTACAGTCGCCTCTTTTCGGTACCATCTTAAAAATGGACCGCACGTTTTAACATTAGCGTTTTTTCATCACTGTGGTGTGTGCTTCCTTTACACCTCTGCACAGCTGTGGTGAGTGCTACCTTTGACATCTCTGCATAGTGCACAGCTGTGGTGTGTGTTTCCTTTCCCCACATTGCTTTTGGTGCGCGCTCAATCCAGGGGCGTAATGCAGGCCCTTGCTGGGGGCTTAATTTAAGCCGGTTTCTGCCGGTGCGCACATGGACACTTAATTATTAGCACTTGCTTTTTGTACATGCTTGCTGGCACCGGCTGCTAAATAATGCCTCTGCGCAGCTGTAGTACGTGCTATCTTTCACATCTCTGCACAGTGCACAGCTGTGGTGCGTGCTTCCTTTCCCCCATTGCACAGCACACAGCTTAACAATTGACTGCACCTTTGAACAGTTGCGTTTTTTCAGCACCGTGGTGAGCGCTGCCTTTCACACCTCTGCGCAGCTGTGGTGCGTGCTACCTTTGACATCTCCGCACAGTACACAGCTGTGGTGCGTGCTTCCTTTCCCCCCACTGCACAGTACACAGCTTCAAAATGGACCACACCTTTTAACATTCGCGGTTTTTCATCACCGTGGTGCGTGTTTTCTTTCACATCTCTGCGCAGCTGTGGTGTGTGCTACCTTTGACATCTCTGCACAATGCACAGCTGTGGTGCATGCTTTCTTTCCCCCATTGCACAGTACACAGCAGTGGTAAGTGCTTCCATTCACCCCACTGCACAGTAGTGGCGCGTGCTTCCTTTCACAACACTGCACAGTGCAGATATGTTGTGTGTGCTTCCTTTCACCCAAGCGCACAGCTGTGGTGCGTGCTTCCTTTCACCTTATTACAGTGAACAGCTGTGGTGCGTGCTTCCTTTCCCCCCATTGCACAGTACGCAGCTTAAAAATTGACTGCACCTTTTAACATTGGCGTTTTGTCAGCGTTGTAGTGCGCGCTTCCTTTCACACCTCTGCGCAGCTGTGGTGCGTGCTACCTTTGACATCTCTGCACAGTACACAGCTGTGGTGCGAGCTTCCTTTCCCCCATTGCACAGTACACAGCTTCAAAATGGACCGCACCTTTAACATTCACGTTTTTTCATCACTGTGGTGCGTGCTTCCTTTCACATCTCTGCGCAGCTGTGGTGCGTGCTACGGTTGACATCTCTGCACAATGCACAGATGTGGTGCGTGCTTCCTTTCCCCCACTGCACAGTACACAGCTGTGGTGAGTGCTTCCTTTCACCCCACTGTACAGTAGTGGTGCCTGCTTCCTTTCACAACACTGCACAGTGCAGATATGTGGTGTGTGCCTCCTTTCACCCCAGTGCACAGCTGAGGTGAGTGCTTCCATTCACCTAACTGCACATTGCACAGCTGTGGTGCGTGCTTCCTTTCACCCCACTGCACAGCTGTGGTGCGTGTTTCCTTCACCCCACTGCACGTACCCCCTCCATCACACCCACGTGGTTCTTTCGTTTTCTGTTTAATAAACAAATTTCACACACAGATGCCCAGGTTTCCGATGTTAGCATTTGTGAACTCACTGGACCTCGCAGCTTTTCTTACAAGGCGCGTCTCCTCCACCCCGGCCGAGGGACAGATCCCACCGCCATAAGCTGGATTATAAAGCGCCCTGACAGAAGCACCAAGGCGCTGGACCTTGCAGCTTTCCTTACAAGACGCGTCTTCTCCACCCCGGCCAAGGGCCAAACTCCTCCGCCACAAGCTGCTGTGATAGTATGATAATATTATTAATTTTTATTATTCCTTGCAACTTTGGCATTGACATTATTGCCCTTTATTACACTATTTGTTAGTTTTTAAATCATCAGCAGCAACATTTGTGCCCCTGTGCTGCCCAGACAGGAAGCACACCAGTACCGCCACTGTAACAGGAGGCAGACCCACCACCCCTCCCACACTTCCAACAGACGGCTCTACAGTAAACAGTTTGTGTATTGTTTCTTATCACTGCAATTTATCTCCCTTCACTGGCTCCTCACCCGCCCCCTTCACTCTTCCCCTCTCTCCCTCCCACTGCCTCCTTCCCGAGATTGGTGCATCAGACGTAAGTGTTTAGGCTCTGTTAATCTGCAGAAACATTAATACCCTTAACAGGCCCACGCTGCCACCGTTATTTTATTTTTCAGCTACACTGATTATATTGACATACCAAAACCATCCAAACATCCAACAAGGTGCCTAATATACAAAATAAAGGACATGGGGCATTAAAAGATGTTTTGTTTTTGGGAATATTGTTAAATAAAGAGTTTTCCGTGGGATGCCTGCACACGGGGACAGTTCAGAAAGCCAGCACATTTCACTCTACAGGAGGTCTTCAGATCAGCCGTTGCGTACCAGGCGTCCCTTGTATTACAGTTCCTTTGAGTGTGTTTGTGTGTGTAGTAGTCCAAGCTCTTGGTGCTCGCTCGATACAGATGCGTAACGCAGGCCCCTGCTGGAGGCTTAATTTAAGCCGGTGTCTGATTGTGCACACATGGGCACTTAATTATTAGCAATTGCTTTTTGTGCGTGCTTGCAGGCACCAGCTGCTAAATAGTGCCTCTGCACAGCTGTGGTGCGTGCTACTGGAGACATCTCTCTACAGTGCACAGCTGTGGTGCGTGCTTCTTTTCCCCCATTGCACAGTACACAGCTTCAAAATTGACCGCACCTTTTAACATTCGCGTTTTTTCAGTACCGTGGTGCGTGCTTCCTTTCACACTTTTGCGCAGCTGTGGTGCGTGTTACCATTGACATCTCTGCACAGTGCACAGCTGTGTTGCGTGCTTCCTTTCCCCACATTGCTTTTCGGACTAAACTAAACTAGAACACATTTTTTGTATTAATTTTGGTTTTTAGTACAATACTTCAGTTGTATTTATTGGTTTTTTGTTTAGATATAAGATGACAGAAATAGTAATAACACTTTGTTTATTAGAACTTATACATTTTGAACATGCCGCACAACATTCACAATGCTCTACAACACTTATTAAAAATGTTAACAAAGCCAAAAGCTCTGTCTAAACACTTATAAAGCCCCAAAGGCGAGACATATTAGCTATGCCAATGCTTCTTCAAAATGTTGCTACTACTTACCCACACTATACCACTAGTAACCGCACAATATATTGCCTTTTTGTACATAAACAAGTTATAACATTTTAACAGACTTTCTGTAACTTATATTGCACAACTACTCTGCAAGCTACAACGAAAACAGCCTATTATTAATCACATAGGCAAAACCTAATGCATTTACCAATCCTTATTAACATGTATTAGTCCATCTAGTGGCCGGTGGTTGTCCACCACTAGATGTTGAGACTCGCATTAGCTAGGAGAAATGACTGTAGGTGTCTGGGACAGGTGAATGCCTTCACTCTGGTACTTGTTCTCATTTTGTACTTGCTTTACTTTTGAAGTCCTCCTTCTCTATTAGCTCATGGTCAGCTGTTGACACGTGTGTCAAAGTTTTACTCAATGTGGGTTTCCATGTATGAGTTGAGGTGAAATTAAGTTTATTCAGTGCTCGTGTTCAGATCGCATTCAAATGTACAGAACAAAGTTTTGTCATTTATTTAATAAAGCATTTGTAAAGCACCAATAAATGTTGCCTCATCTCCACTTCATGGAAATACGTAGTATGTATGCATGAGTACTAGAAATGGGTGGAAAAATACCCTGGGAGTCCATTAATTAGGGGTCATGGGTGGAGCCACATGGGGCGGAGTCACTAAAAGCAGCGTCTGACAGTCAACGTATACATTTAACTCTGCCGCAACAAAATTGGCAAAAAGGACATATGTGACAGTAAATCTCTTCTGGCTTAATTAAGTGGTCACAAACAGACTACATTTTAAAATATTTTGGGGAGCTAGGGCTCCTGCTGTAGAGTTTTTTGTGTACACAGCAATTTTCAGATGATAATACTATGGGTAAGATAACTCTGATAATACTATGGGTAAGATAACTCTGACCGTTAAAGCACTTGCTGGAGAGATCTGTTATTTTAATCACAGTTTTGAGTCAGCAGCATAGAGGGTTTATGTGCCTGCTGCAAAGTACATCGTGTAACATGTAGTTTGCAGATTTGTATTTTTGTATATAGCTTAGTAGGTTACAGAGAGCCTTTTGTTACTGTGGTTCATAACTTGCGTTCCTTCTAATAAGGTACAGTGGCATCAAGCAGCTGCATGCAAACTGCAAGGCAAGGGTGTAGAACATTACTGTCTTTCTTAACCTTTTAAAGTTGCTAAAAAGAGTTTATTTTGGTTATAATTTCCTATTAGACCAGACAACCCCAACATTTATGTTATATCTTGACTTTGTGTTTCTACAGACCTGACACTCTTACTATATATTACCTACCAGGTGCGCAACGTTCATAGGGCTAAATGTTCGTCCGCCCTCTCCCGTGTGCGTCAGCCCAGGCTGCTGCAGCTCGACCTACTGTGGCCTCGGCTGGGCAGTGTCTGGAATTTTATATCCGGCACACCCAAGTTTTTCACAGATCTTTGAAAGACCATTTGCATATTTACATACCTTTGTTAATTAGTTAACAAGGCTTAGTTTTGTTTCTGCTTCCAGTACTCCCTGAACCCCTAATCTGCCTATTCCTTACATTTGTATTTAACTTTTACTGCCGTGTGAGAATGCATTTCATGAAAAGGAATATAAAGTAGGGTTGCCAAAAGAGAAATACCAGCCATTTGTTGTTTAAAGAACCTGCAAAGGACAAGTTTTGACAATGATAGGGTTATCAACAAGATAGTATGTAATGTTATGTAATGTGACTATAGTTCCCTCAGTCATGGATCATTCAGGCATACCTAGAACACAATTAAAATGCTTTCTATTAATATTTTTTGTTCCAAGTATGCACAGATAAGTGCTAAAATTAGGCTTTAGGTGACTGCTTATTTCTGTACAGCCTTGTACATCAATATAATGAGCTGGCAACCTTAATCACAAGACAGGAAGTTTGTTGCAGGATGAGCACAATATTTATTTCCTCCACCCTGGAGGACTGGGAACACAAACCAGCCTTGGAAATTGAGGTGGACAGACCTACAGAGGGGGAGGGGAAGGCTTCGGGTGTATGGAGGGGTTGGGGGGTGCGCGTGGAAAACACTGTAGCAGCTTTTGGTACAGAGAGCAGATATTACAGCACTGCTGCAAAACAGGCTCCCTATACCAAGCACGGCCCCAAGTAGTGAATGAATTCATGGAGGAGGAAATGAGGGAGGGGAGCCAAAAAATAGTGTTGCACCATGCGCGCCAGTGCTGAGGCCAGCCCTGGATGTTAGTCTTAGCACCCCCATCCCCCCCCCTCATGTTCAGGTCGATTTGCGCCGCTGTTACCAACCAATATGGAGGATATGTGACTCCTCGACATTAAGCAGTCATTGACTTATGTAAGATTTCACATATATTATCATACTTGTATGATTCATTGTCTCTGTATGATGTCTGTTCAATGTAAAGTTATGTGACACACTAGATTGGGATAGTAGCAGTATAAAAGATATTGCTACGGTGATTGCTGTCCTTTTTCCGAGCCTTCATTTTGTTGCAAGTCATTCATGGTTCCTTGAGTGCCTTTTAATGCTACACAGCAACCGCTTAGGAAACGTTTGTGTCATCGTTTTCTGTGCACTGCTGTAGAGCGTTTTCGACTTATGACAGAAGCTGTCAGCTTGCTCACTCATTTCGGGTGCTCTGCCTCCTACACTCCATTTCTATTGCGTGCCAGATATGGCCTTTCTAATGGCACTCTTACTATGTTTGCAGTTTTTCTTTGCAAATAACCGGGCAGAACGTGATCCTTTATGTTTTTCTCTCATGCAAGACCACGTAATGTCTATTCAAACTGCACCTTTCAGCCTGTACGGTTAGATTGCAGTTGCCAAAAGAAGGTATAAAGTGTTAACAATATTACAGTTTATTAGGGCAGGCGTTTCTTTCGCGATGCGTAGCTAACGGGCGGGGCGCGAAGGTGAGAAGTTAACAAGAAATGCCAACTAACAATAGGCAAAAGGTAAACTTTTTAACATTTCTCGTTTCATATAGACTTTAATAAAGGAAAAATCTTGTACAATTATTCAAAGATGTTGTGAGTGTGTTGGCATGCCAGTGGAGGACAGGCCCGGTTCTAGCGGGCAGGCCCACCCAAACATGAGCCTGGCCCACCCAAACAGGAGTCTTGGCCCTCGCAGTGAGGGCTTGAAGGCAAGGGCGCAACTCAATTTGGCTCCGAGTGCTTCAACCCCCAGTCGTGTGTGTCAGCCCCGGTTGAGAGTACTTCACAGGTCCTTAAAAGATCATTTACATGTTAATGATGCTTTGTTTATATTTTCACCGCTTCATCTCCACATGACGAAAGGGACAAATCCTTTCTTTGACAAAGGTAACCTTTGCCTACTGTCCTGCTGCGTGGATATTATTTTCTATGCAGTGCAGGAGAAAAGAAGTTTGATAATTCCTATTCACCTTTCCTGACACCTGCAGCAGTTTATCACATCAGGCTGTGACACAAAGTTTGACTAATGGAGTAGGTAAGAGAATTTGTTATTATTTGTTTTTCGGTTTAAAATGTGCACAGGACCAGCAGGACACATACTTCGTGTGTGCTTCATTTAAACAGTTTTTATCATTATCATGGCCGATGCAGGACAACAATAAGACAATACAAAATGCCCAGATAACTCTGGTGATTAATGATCCTGCTGGAGAGCAATCATTTGTCTGTTACCAGTTTTTAAATGTAGATGAATTGTAGTTTATGTGGATATCTCAGTGGGTTACGCCTTTGTCACAGAGATCCTTGCGTTACTTGCAGTTCAGAAGTTACAAACCTAACATAGGACATTGAGCTATGAACTGTCATCAAAGAGCTGCATACAAACATGAATGGTATAGTTAGAACTTCGCTTTTTTAGTTTTGTGATATAGTTAGAACTTCCTCAGTCGTTCATTATTCTAATGTTGCTAAAATGAGCATGTTTGGGCAGATATACATTTTTATCAGTAAAGCTGACCACCATGGAAATCTCTTTAAATCTTAAGGTTGTGTTTCCCCAGACCAAACCTTCTTAAAATATCCGGCCCACCAGTATGGATGACGTGATTCATACAACTTGTAATCCTCATTGGCTTAAGTGACATACCCTGTAGACTCATTTATATACTTGTATGATTCATTGTCTCTGTATAATGTGTGTGTGGTGTAAAGTACTGACACACACTACACTGATATGAGTTGCGCTATACAACAATTGAAATGCATATGAGAGAGGGGCTACGTAAAGATGAGGGGCACTGTTGGAGGGTGGCAGTGAGGGAATCTGAGGAGGAGGTAGTGGGAGGGGCTATGGAGCGAAGAGGGGCACTGTTGGAGGGTGGCAGTGAGGGAATCAGAGGAAGAGGTCATGGGGTGGAGGGGGGAGCTAGGGAGAGACGAGGGGCACTGGTGGAGGGTGGTAGTGAGGGAGTCTGAGGAGGAGGTCATGAGGGGGAGGGGCTACAGAGAGATGAGGGGCACTGGTGGAGGATGGTAGTTAGGGAGTCTGAGGAGGAGGTCATGAGGTGGAGGGGCTACAGAGAGATGAGGGGCACTGGTGGAGGGTGGCAGTGTGGGAATCCAAGGAGGAGGTCACGAGGGGGAGGGGCTATGGTGAGATGAGGGTCACTTGTGGCGTGTGGCAGTGAGGGAATCCGGGGAAGAGGTCAATAGGGGGGGCCATGGAGGGATGAGGGGCACTGTTGGAAGGTGGTAGTAAAGGTAGTTACGGAGAAAGAGGTTATTGGTGTGGCGCCAAAAAAGACTTTCGCATCAGCACTAAACCCAGCCCTGTCATGGACTTTCTATTTTTGTTTATTTAATTAGCAGTCGGGTCATAAGGGCTACTGTGGAACATACTTTAAAGTGTGTGCTAATTATATTTACTGCTATATTCAATGTTTTAAGTTTGAAAGTGATTTTACTAATGTTTTTACCGGGAAAAATGAAAGTGGAGCCCGATAATGCCTGATATGGGGCTGGGGCCCAAGGTCAGCAGTGAAATAAGGTGCACTGGAGAGGAGTAGTGGATAATCAAGCCTGTAAGTGAGTGCGTTGCGGAGTCCGGGGTCAGGTGGAGGTAGTAATGAAGAGGGATTCTCCCTGAAGGCTTACACAGAGGGAGCCCGAGAAGTGTCACTTGCCTGATACTCCCACCTCAGAAACCTCCTCTTCCCATCAAAGGAACATTACATAGAAAAAACACATTTTGAGAGTGATAATATTAAGAAAGAGATATGGAAAAGGGTGCGTTTTACTGGGCTTTGTAAGACTGAGAAGAGATAAAGGAGGGCCCTTAAGCAGGCCTGCCTAGACATATATGCGACAAATCGAGCCCGCAGTGGCCCACCCAAATGCAACCTTGGCCCACCCAAATAAAAATTCCTGGAGCCGGGCCTGGTGGAGGATAATGTGCTGAATGGCTAAACACCTATAAGGGGCCAAAGGCGAGTCCTATTGGCTATACCAGTGCTTGTTTTCCCTGGAGCGGTTCACAGGTCTATTGCAGAAGCTGCTTCAGGGAACAGAATGACACCAGGTGCACTATTTCACGCCAACATGGACCTCAAAACCTTTATTTTTTTTTTCTAACACACACCTTCGTAAGGAGGAGGATCGATCTTTAGAAAAAAAATAATGTTCCCAATGCACAGGTATGTTTCTACCAGCACATTGAGGACCTTTCGGGACTTGGTCTGTCTGAAAAACTGCTTATAGGGTGCCATTCCTACACTATTCGTGCGGGTGCTGAATCTATGCAAAGGTTTTCCTGACAGACCAACTGGCAACATTCCCGACGTTTGAGAAAACCTCGTTCTCTTGATCTCTAAATGAGGCATAGAACCCAGGAAGATGACTAGACATCCACTAGCTTTTAGCGGCTGCCCTTGTGGCAGCCTCTTCTAAATAAGTCTGTTAGACTTGTTTAAGCAAGGGAGCTGTCATGGATTGTATTATAATAAGAAACACCTCTAGGTTTCACATAGTTCCAGACATTATTAAGACCATCACATAATCCAGCCAGAATGACAGCATTACGGTTGGAGCTCCAGTTACGTTTACATAACAGCTCAGGAACGAACCAACAGGGAAGGGGGTAGACTGAACTAAGAGATAAACAACTATTTACAACACTTCTCCTCACCTAAGGAAGAAAAAATAACTGCTATGGGATAATTGGAGGGACGTCATCATTAACTGGAAAGAGAAACTTTTTACACAATTTAATGCATTAAGAGAGAATAAGGAAGACAACATACATGAGAAATAAAATGCAAGGGCAGCCCAATAGAACCAAGTAAGGAGCAACAAAAGAAGTAAAAGTGGAGGAACCCATCATGTCAAGAAAAACCCTTTTGCCAAATTGTGTCAGAAAGTTTCTTTCTAAGGGTATCCTGTCTCGTTATGTTACTGTCTTTGTCAGAAGGAACCAGCACAGGTTGTGTAGAATGGCACCGGGGAATGTATCTTGAAACCTTGTCCATTTGCCAAGGATGGCAATTTTCCAAGGTTGCCACATTCCTTCTGACGAGGCTAGTCCTTGCAGGGTAGAAGAACCTACTGCCATCTAATGTCTTGTGTGCTGGTAATTTCACACGCACCCAATCCCCTTCCTGGAAATTGATGTGCTAAACATGTCATATCTGCTGTTGTATTTCCTTTGATGAAACATTATTCTTTCCATAGGGTGACGCTGAGCGATGATCCTTGAGGCACTCCACAGACGCGGCCTTCTGAGGAGTAAGGTGCCAGGCTGACAGCATGGGTTCTATCCATTAAGTAAGAGCAGATTCAGCAGAGAGCAAGTTCTTGGATGCCAATCTTGTGTAGACATCTCATGAGGGTAGGGTGTGATGCTGCAGAGGCCGAGGAGAACGAGGGCTGTTTGTGTCTGTCAAGGATCACATGGATGTCGTCTGTGGCAGTGGTGAGGGCTGTTTCTGAACTGTGGTTGGGCCTGAATCCAGACTGCATGGCATTGAGGAGCTGTTGGTTATTGAAGTGGTTGATGAGGCGCGGGTTGATTCGTTTCTTTAAGACCTTTGCCGGGTAAGGTAGGAGGGAGGTGCTTCTGTAGTTGGAAAGTATGGCTGGGTCAGCGGATGGTTTCTTGAGCAGGGGCATGACAGTGGCATGTGTCCAGGAATGTGGTTGAGTCGAAAGAGGCGTTGAGGATGAGTGTTTGTGCTTCGCTGTTTGTAGGAGTCCTTTGGCGAAGGCATGATGGGGGCAAGGGTCAGATGAAGTCCCTGAGTGGATAGTCAGGCAAGAAAAAAACGTCAGGCTTGCAAACACATCTTTATGATTTACAGGCCATTGAGAGAAAAAGCTTCCTCTTCCAATCAAGTCTGAATATTTTTTTTTATTTGGGCTTATGTGAGGTCCGCAAACCTAGGTTCATGGACCTTCCTAGATCAAGGGTCTAGATATCTCTATAATTTAATCTCTTTGAGCCCAAAGTGAAACAACTTTTAAATGCTAATTTCTCAAGAACTACAGAAAGGATTTACCCCAAACCAAGCAAAGGCACTTCCTCGAGTAAAGTTCTACTTGCATGCAAAGTTTGGCATCATTTTGTTCAGCGATTTTTTCTGCATTGAGGAGCAACAAATCCTAAGGGAGTTAAAATAAAAAATGCGATTTTGTTTACCCCTATTGTTTTCTAACACATTTTTATGGTTTTGCAAATGCGACTTTAAAGTATAACATATCAACCATGTAAATGAGGTCCTGTAACCCCCTTTTGTTTCCCACCCAAAGTCCCATTCCATAATTGGTTGTAGTCTCTTGGACTAGACTCATGCCTGCCAGCCACTATTTGATCGGATTTCAGCTTCTAAAGTTCTCTCCTTAGAATTCTGTGTTGTGATGACAACTCCCCTATGCTCCATCCATGCTCCCTACACCTTTGCTTATTTTTAGGGAGAACCCCCTGGCCTCGTATACTGATTGCTCCCTGTGCATTCACCAGTCTAAACCTCTCTCCCATTCTGTAAAGGAAGGGAGGTCAACTGCCTTCCAATGTAATGCGATGTCTTTCTTGGCTATTGTGACGCCCTGCCAGTGGAACGCAGATTTGTAACGGTTTATACTCCGTGTCAGTGGAGATGTGAAAGAGTTTAGGTTCATGGTGGAGTGGATGCCCTATCACTCGGCTAATACCGGAAAGCATATATTCCCGGTAGCGGCGCAACTTTGCACACCCCAATCTGATGTATAGGAAATCGACTTCCTGTGCGTTGCAGTGGAGGCAAAGGTGGGGGTTGGTAACTCCCATCTTTGACCCCTCTGTGTTTTTTCATCCTCCCTCCCTGACTGACGTGCCACACCAAACCTGAAGTTGATTAACTTTTTTAGTGGAAACAGTCATACAGATTCATCAAATGGCACAAAAGTTAATAAGAAAACAAAACAATGCCTTTTAAAGGGAACCTCTGAATTGACCTTAACTACACAGGTGCCATCGCCCCCTCTATTTTTAAATGGGAAATACCAGAACAGTTGGAAAGGGTTTATCTCCTTTCTTTCAGAGGTGAGTTTATTGTTTCTCTATCTTGCCACACGCATCTCACATAGGGTATATTTAGTACATAACTGTCCCTTGTAAATGTGCAAATACAGGAAACCTGTAGCATGTATGTCACAGTATTCTAATGGGGCACTTCTGTGTGTTGTACATAATTCTGTAAGTATGTATGTGTGTGTGAGTATGCATGTTGATTCTTGTCTGCTAATATTGCGACTTCCTATTATGTACCTACATTTTATGTTCAATAAAACAGGCATTAAAAACGAATCACCCCCACAAAATATAATTGTATTATTTCTCCACCTAAATTATACTTTTTCAAAGAAGCTTTCTGATACATTGTGAGTAGTTTGAAAAAGCCCCCTGACTGGAACAATGTGTCCATTAGTAACTGCGACAGAGGTATACGTCTTGGGCGTCAGTATCCCATCGAGTTGGGGATTTGCCCT
Organism: Triturus cristatus; assembly: GCF_964204655.1. Taxonomy (NCBI): domain Eukaryota; kingdom Metazoa; phylum Chordata; class Amphibia; order Caudata; family Salamandridae; genus Triturus; species Triturus cristatus. The sequence goes on from NC_140594.1 coordinate 387,625,531, forward strand.
ACCAGAATTCGGATTACTGATCACACACAATGTACCAAACTACCTCAAATTGCGACAGAGAGGTGTTCCATCTACTTATTGTTTTTCGCAGTTGTACAAAAAAAAAGGGACAAGAAAGAATGATTTGAATGAAAATAAACACATTGCAGTGACTTTATTCTTTCACAAAAGACATCCGTTAATAGGAAGCAACACTGTTCTTAAGGACACATTTCTACAAAAATAAAGGCACCTTTTGGGTTGTTGTTTTTTTTGTGCATTTAGTATAACAAAGTTATGAATCTCAGCAAGAGCCTCTGTCATATTCCATAATTTTCACATTTCTACATAAAACTCATAGTTCCCACTTACCATCACTAATGTTTCTTGTTGTAGCCCTTCCACACTGATGATGGCTGGGTCGACTATGCAAAGGCATAGGATATCTTTGTTACTTTTCTTCTTCAGCGATTCTCTCAGTTGTCTGTATTTCTCCAGACTGACCTGGAATTTCTGGCTTAAAAGGCCGCTCTCGTGCTTCCGAGGGGAGGAGAGTGGGATCTGGTACCAGCGCAAGTCCCCAAAAGGTACCATAAAGGTGGTATTGCTGGCACACTTACTGTGAATAGGGCACTGTATTTGAGGCCTATTGCCCAAAAGTTTCATGTCACTGAGAGGAGGCTGTTGAAAACAAGACACATTAAAATCGGGGCCCTTACCCTGGCTCACAGAAGAGCAGACATCCAAGGGCCTTGTCTTCCTTAACTTAGTACATTTGGGCTTTAAGGGATCCATTGGCTGGTGTTTCAGGGGCCGGCTGCCCTTCTTCCGCTGACGAGATTCCACAGTGCTTTTGGTGCCATGTGCTTTTTGGAGCAGGCTACTAGAACCTTTCCTGGTTTTTCTCAATGAACTGCAACGTTTTCTAGGAGGACTGGAAGATATCTTCTGGGTTGGCAGTGACCGAGCTAATTTTGATCGGGGTGTGGATTCAGAGGGCACCAAAGCATGTGCAAAACTGTCCTCACTATTCAATGGTTGAGAAGGAAATAAGCCTGGGAAATCTTTGGGAGGCGCGTTTTCCACACTGTCACCTAACAGAGAATAGAAGGTTAAGGTAAGAATATGCCATGGAATGCAGAGGGCAGGTCATGTGAGGTTAATTATAATGTTTAAAAATCTTAAAAACCTAAAAACGAGTAGAACTAAAGAAAATGCTACTTCCCTTCAGGAACTATCTTTTTGGTGGATACTGTATCTACCTGCAGATTCCTCACCTTTTGAATAACCCCAGGTACCAGAATGCATCCTGAAACTTTTCGTAACTCTTCACTGCCAGTAGGTGGAGCTGGCTTCATCTCAGAGCCAGACGTGTCCTGGATGTGATGTCAATGGAACCATATAGTGCCACCACAGTGCACTGGCGTCAGTTCCCCATCCATTTTTCCAAACCATTAGAGGCAGAGACAAAGATAGTTTCAGTATTATTCTGAATGTGCAGCACCTCAAACTAACTTAAAAACATTTTTAAATTAAAAGGCTATCACCATCCGTCAGAACAGGGATGGGGGCAGGATCAGTGACGAATCTGCGGGGGCAGAGTATCCAACACAGAGGTCATAACAGAAGGCAAGTAACTATTTCTTTAAATGGATACTTCTACCTGCAGATTCCTCACCTTTTGTATAAGATTCCAAAGCATTCTCCCACAGTTGGTGATTCTGGAGGATTTGTCACACGCTTAAATCCTGAAGTACAGAACATGCAAAAGTATCAATCGCCTCACCTCTAAGCCCAAGCAGTAAAGGGTGGCAAAAGTGTTAAGTGATGCCCATGTTGCCGCGCAACAAATTTCAGCTAGAGAGACAACCCTAGCAGAGGTTGAAGACTTTGCTCTGGGGGAATGAGCATGCATTCCCTTGAGGGCAGCTTATACTTGATAAGGCATAACACATTTTCAGGCACAAGATGCTCCAGTATGACAAGGTCCTCTTCTGGACTGCCTTGCCCTTTTTGAGGCCTGTGCACCCAACCAAGAGTGGTTCATCAGACCTGATCTCCCTTGTACCGTTGATGTAGTAACTGGCCCTGCTCCAAGGGTTCAGCTGATGTAAGCTCTCCTACTCCTTGTTGGGACAGAGGATAAAAGGTGGGTAGTGTAATTGAGTGCCCAGATTGATAGCGCTTACCACCTTTGCAGGAAAGCCGCTTTAGTCCTCAAGACCAGCCTTTGAAAGGCAAACTGATACACAATACTTGCGACTCACTGATAAGCCTTGCTGAAGTAATGGTCACAAGAAAAACAGTCTAAAACATAAGCAAATGTAACTGACAACTGCCAAGGAGCTCAAAAGATGCTCCATCAAAAAGTGGTTGGTGGTGATGCTAGTGAGTCGCGGAGTGGAATACCAGAGAAGCGGCATTCTGTGGCAGCCATTGTTGGAGTTCAATGATCGTCAGATAATTGAAAGTGAAATTGGACTTGAACGTGGTGATGTGCAGTGTCATTTTGTACGCATACAGCCATTTTAAGTGTCATATGCCAACCATACACAATTCATGTCGCTTGTACAGGCTGCTGTGAAATGCTGAGTGTCATTTAACAATTATGCCATGCATGTCTAATTTGTGCTGACTGTGCAAACATATATATTACAATGTGAGAACATATTGAATTCGTTGAGCTGATGCATTGTCAAAACGATGTAATTTTCGTCAAATTCCATGTATGTGTGTATATATACCCCCTGGCGACAGCCGGTAGGTAAAATAAACATATATATATAATAATTATTTTTATTAATGTATTTTATTTATTTTACCTTCCGGCAGTCGCAAGTAGGTAGTTATACTTAGTATCATGTTTTCATAGGAAAAGCATTTTTTGACTTGCCTATATCTTTTGCATCGTTTGATGAATCTTCCTAAAAAAACATTTTTTAAGTGCGCAGGTGATTCTTGTGGCTCATGAAAACTTTCGAGGTGATCTGTCAAGCGGGGACCAAGAAAAAAAGGCGGTGGGGGGGGGGAGGGTCAAAAAAGTGCATTTTCTATTTTCATTTCCATAGGAGTTTTGAACATGACTGCAGCCTGAACTGTTGGACAGAATTACACAGAATTTGTCAGAACAGTAGATTTGGTTACGCAGATCACGCTTTCAGTTATTTGGTGTATATCTGTTCAGCAGTTATTGAAATATATAAGGAAATCCAAATTTGCTTATCTGCAATCATGGCTAATTCGCAAACAATAACTAGCTTGTGCAGTGAAATGCAAAGCTCTGATTGGCTGCCAATACTTCAACCAGAAAGTGTTGCAGCCTTCTTGGAAATCAACTTCAGCCAAGTCCCTCAAAAAAGTAAAAAGAATAAAACGGGCAGGGTAAGAATACAGGGTAAAAATGTCATGCAAAAAAAATGCTCTTGTAAAAATTGCCCCTGTATGGGCCAGGTCCTGCGTTTTTTTCTTTCTAAAAAAAGGAGGGGGTGGACGGGGTCATAAGCAGTGCATTGTGGGAGCGCAAGTTATAGTTAGCTCAGGTAATGGTTTTGTACGACTGAAATCTGAGCCTAACTATAACGTCCCTGTAGCCTTTGTTTTTTATCAGTGAATATATATATTGATTTATTATTGTTAACATGTATATGCTTCATACACTGCCATACATACTCTTTGTTTTTTCAGCAATGGAGAACATTTTAATAGAACACAAAGAAAACATTGTACTAGGAATAAACTCCATTTGCTGAATCTGAGTTGAGGACTGTCCCATTCTAATTCATCATGCAATCTTCACATCACCATTTCCCTTCCTACAGTTACCGGGCAAGCCACCAATAAGATGGAAGGAGTGGTTCAGAGCATTTAATACCTATTTAAGCGCTATACCAAAGTTTCAAATTCAAAGTAGAAAGAAAAAGATGACTGCTGGAAAAAAAAATCACTAAATATGGAAGGCCACAACATTTTTAACATTTGCCATTGCATGTGCAACCTGATGAGGAGGAAGAACTGGATGAGCATGAGGAGGCTGTCAGGAGATTTGAAAGACATTTCTTCAGGCCGCCAGACTTTGTGGAAAGGAGGCACACGTTTTTTTTCCAGGGAACAAGGTGCCAGAGAAACCATTGACATGTATGTGGTATCATTAAGGGTATTAGCTGCCAATTGTAAATTTTAACATAAACATAATATAACAACTAATTAGAGACCAATTAGTAACTAAGGGGCTGAACAATGGACTTGAGAAAAGTGTGTGCTGTAAAATGTATTAAAGTGGTGGTAAACCACCACCGCTGAGAAAGAATGTTTTTAACATGGATGATTGTTGATTTTCAAATAGTTTCTTCTAAATAGTGCCCATTCCGGCAAGGCGTATGGAATTCCGTCCACTCATGACAAGGGGGTGCATTACTGATAGACTCTGAACTGGAAACTTCATTTTTAAGCCCTGAAGTGCACCTGGCCGACTGCCCATCAGTGATACTAGGTTAAATATCATATTTAGGTCTCTAAGTTTTCCAGAAATAAACGACTGGTTAAGAATATTATGTAAATGCCCGTGCGATGATCTCTCTGCACAATCCTCCTTACACATACTATTTTTCTGTAAATTTTATCGTAATTCTAGGAAAAGATGGATTGTACCAGTGCTTAAAAAATTAGGACTGAGACAATGTCGCCCCGCATTACTAGCACTACAATTCCTGGATAACGAATATATAATTGCTGCTACTACTGTTTTAAATTTTTTTTTTTAAACTGCGGAAATCAATTACATTGTAAGTGTTATATCTTTTTCCTTCCTTTTAACTTGTATAAACCCATGACATGTACTTTTATGGTATGCTTTTAAAGCATCCGAATAAAGTATTTTGAATTGAATTGAATACTAGTCACAGAGTGTGGTGAGGTCAGCAACTCTCATGGACCCAAATTTGCTCTGTGACATTTAAAGTGAGAGTAGGTGGCAATCCCAACCCTCCAGGTACCTCAGAGGCCTCCCTGCCACCCCCCCAGGATCAGCGCTGTAGAACAGGTGAGTGTTATGTTGTATCTTTTAATTTTGAAATGAGGTTTATGGTTGTTTTCAGTTTGCTTTACTGTTATGTATCTATTGTTGGTATTAATTTATTTTTTGATTTTGGGAAATGGAGATATGTTACATTCCACCTCTGTCTCTCCTGTAGAAGCTTTGTGAATTGGTATTCTATGACAGAAGGTGAGGCTCAAGGGTTAGTAAAGATATAGGTTGGCAGGAGCACTTGCTCAGCCTATCTCTTAACATGAAAGGCAGATGTACACATAGTAACTGCAATTCACTGATAAGCATCGCCACAGTAATAGCATAATGCAGAACAGATTTTATCATAAGCAAATGTAACAGGTAACACTGAAGGGGCTTAAAAGATGCTCCATCTAAAAATGTGAAAACAAGCTTCAGATCTCACTGGGGTATTACAAGGGGTGTAGGAGTATTCATGTGGGTCCCGTCGGAAATCTAATCACAGTCAAGGATTTAAACATCCTCCAAACTGAAAAATGCTTTACAGTGCCCACTGCACAATACTGTTGGGCCAGCAACAGAGCAAAAGGTAGGACCTCCCATAGATGTGCTTTTGGTGGATCTACATTCTGCTCTGCACATCATGTAACACACAGATGGAGTAGGTTCTTTTCTGTAACTCCAGTTCTGTAGTAGGGGTATCTCTGTTATAGTCATAATCTAGTGAATAGTCCCGCCCATGTGCGTGGACCCCGGAGCAATAAAAAATAATCTCTAAAGGTGACAAATCATGCAGACCTGCATACACCTTTAAGAGAGAATTTAATTTAAAGACAGATAATGCAGCCTATACCCACAGGCTACACTGTCCAGTACTTCAACTAGAATTCCACCAACATCCACAAACGGCACTGCCTGTCCAGCTTTTCTCCACATAGGAAAAAACACTGCCTCTACCAGCAAAAGCCTCTGTAATGATAGAGAGGAAGGAGTGGACAGACAAGCCCCATAGGCTGCCATTATGTGGCTTAAAACAGGATACTGTGCCTTTAATAAAACTTTCCAGATTTCCAGAACTTTCCCCAGTATCCCAGAATGCCCAGCAGGTCCCATTTACTTTCAGTTCTTTTTGAAGGCGTAGCACGCCAGACCTGTAGCATTCTTCATATGAATAATTATATCCCTCCACCGGGGAGGAGGGCGGGCGCTTATGACTATAACAGAGATACCCCTACTACAGAACTGGAGTTACAGAAAAGAAACTACTCCTTCTGTAGTAGGGGATCTCTGTGTATAGTCATAATCTAGTGAATAGAATGGCAAGCCCATCCCCACACAACAACAGCGGTGGAGAACACAAGACAAAAAAAAACCACTACTGTGCGAACAAATTTCGCAGCGAAGCCTGCCCAACCTGAGCATCTGCCCTGGCATCCGAGTCCAGACAGTAATGCGCAGCAAAGGTATGGACCGACTTCCAAGTGGCCGCCTTGCAGATTTCTGCAATAGGAATATTGCGCAGCAAAGCCGTCGTGGCAGCTTTGCCCCTGGTGGAATGAGCCTTAGGCTTACCCCCTAAGGTCTTATTAGCCTTTTGATAACACAATTGTATGCAGGACACAATCCACCGAGAAATGGACTGTTTCGAGCTCGCAAGACCAGTCCTGACTGAGCCATAATTAACAAACAATTGGTCAGACCTACGAATATCCTTGGTCTTATCCAGATAAAATTTCAACACCCTCCGAACATCCAGGGAATGGAGAGACCTTTCCGCTGGCGAAGAGGGATTCTGAAAGAACGTAGGTAAAGTTATGGTCTGGTTGACATGAAAGTCAGAGATAACCTTAGGAAGAAATTTAGGGTGAGTACGCATCACAACCTTAGCAGCATGAAATACAGAATAAGGTTCTTGACCACATAATGCCTGAAGTTCACTCACCCTGCGGGCCGATGTAATGGCCACTAGGAACGCCGCCTTCCAGGATAGGTGCTGCAATGAAGCCTTGTGAATGGGTTCAAAAGGCTCCTTCATCAGTCTGGACAGCACCACATTCAAGTCCCAGGAAGGAGAGGGAAGTCTGACGGGAGGAAACACTTTCTTCAAGCCTTCCAAAAAATCCTAGACCACAGGGATCTGAAAGAAGGAAGTCTGTGAAGGGCATTTCCTGTAAGCAGTCAAAGCAGCCAGATGAACCTTAATGGAATGGAAATTAAGGCCAGACTGCGCCAGATGTAAAAGGTACGGAAGGATGACATCTTCCTTAGATGTCGTCGGATCAAAGTTCTTGGACTTACACCAGATACAGAACCTCTTCCACTTGTAAGCATAGGATGTCCTAGTGGAAGGTCGTTTAGACTCCTTCAGTATGTCCATACAATCGTCTGGTAGATTCAGATGGCCATATTGCACTATGTCAGGAGCCATGCCGCCAAACTCAAAGACGAGAGGTTGGGGTGCACCATCCGCCCCCCGAACTTCGTAAGAAGGTCCGGCCTGCACGGCAACCGCATGTGAGGAAGGAGAGACCGGTGAAGTAGGTCCGTGAACCACCACTGCCTGGGCCACTCCGGGGCGATCAGGATCATCCGCGCCCTGGACTGGGACAGCTTGATGAGCACTGCCGGAATCAGGGGAATGGGTGGAAACGCGTACAGAAAGCTGTTCGACCAATCGATCCATAGCGCATTCCCCAGCGTCCCCCGCTGGTAGTACCTGGATGCGAAGTCTCGGCATTTGCTGTTTTCGGCGGTGGCGAACAGATCTACGTCTGGAGTCCCCCACCTTGCGAAGACTTCTCCTAGTACTTCGTCGTTTATGACCCATTCGTGGTTTTCCTGAATCAGCCTGCTCAAGGCGTCCGCCTGAGCATTCTGCACCCCTGGCAGATGCGTGGCCGTAATCGTTAGTCCTCAGGCCAGCAGCCAGCGCCAGATCGCCTGCGCCTCCTGCGACAGAGTGCGCGATCTCGACCCCCCCTGCTTGTTGAGGTAATACATCGTGGTTGTATTGTCCGTCTGTATCAGCAGCGAGTTGGTCTGGAAGGACGGAAGGAAGGCCTTCAGTGCCAGGAAGACAGATCTGAGTTCCAGGAAATTGATGTGGTACGTCGATTCCAAAGCAGACCACTTTCCTTGAATCTGCAAGTCCCCGGAATGCGCTCCCCAGCCCTGGAGAGACGCATCCGTCACGACACTCGTCGTGGGAATGTCCTTGTGGAAGGGAACCCCCTTGAGGAGGTTTTCCGCCGAACACCACCACTTCAGAGACTGAAGAGCATGCAGCGACAGTCGTATCTTGTCGTCCCAAGAGCCTGTCCTTTGATCCCACTGATCCTCAAAGCACTCCTGCAGTGGTCTCATGTGTAGCTGTGCGTGAGGCGTGAGGAAGATACAGGAGGCCATCGATCCCAGTAGAGAAGACACCTTCCTCACTGTCGTCGATGGAGCAGTCCCGAGGTCCTGAGCCTTCCGAAGGAGTGATAACCGTCTCTCCTCCGAAGGAGACACGCTTGCTGACCGCGTATCGATGGAGGCTCCCAGGTACTGTATACACCGGACCGGAGTCGGGACTGATTTGGACATGTTGACGTGTAACCCCAGCTTGTGCAAGAGAGCGCACGTCCATCGGAAGTGATCTTGCGCTTCCGAGAAGGATGAAGCCTTGATCAGCCAATCGTCCAGATACGGGTAGACAAACACCTTGTTCTTTCGCAGATGCACCGCCACCACCGCCATGCACTTCGAGAAGGTCCTGGGCGCCGACTTTAGCCCGAATGGCAGTACTGTGTATTGATAGTGATTGGCGCCGACTTGGAATCGCAGGAACTTCCTGTGCTTCCGTGCTATGGGCACATGGAAGTACGCATCCTGTAGATCTATGGCACAGAGCCAGTCTCCCCGTTGCAGCTGAGGGTAAATCTGGTGCAACGATAGCATGCAAAACTTCTCTCTGCGAATCCATTTGTTTGCCAGTCGCAAATCCAGAATGGGCCTGAACTCGTTCTTGTCCTTCTTGCGAATGAGGAAGAACCGAGAGTACTGACCTCTTCCCCTTTGAGACAGAGGTACCTCTTCTATTCTACCGCCTTTTTTCTCAACAAGATGTCTGCCTCCGCCTGGAGCTCTCTCAGCTGGAACCGAGAGCAGACCGGCGGAATCGCTGGAAGCGGGCTGATAAACCGAAGACTGTATCCATTGCAAACAATATTCAGCACCCACTTGTCCTGAGTAATTTTTCTCCACTCTGCCGGAAAAAGTTGAATGCTTCCCCCCACTGGAGTGGGTAACGGTTGAGAGGGAAGTAGCCGCTCAGGGCCGAGACCCGGTCGGGCCCTTGGTAGTGGTAGTCGCCTGCTGGCCTCCTCTACCCCTCTGGCGCTTCTGGAAGGGCTTCCGGAACTGCTGCTGTTGGTGCTGCTGCTGTCCCGAACCCTGCCCACGCCCTCTGCCCGAAGACCCGAACCGCCTCTGGAACGGGCGCTTCTTCTTCTCGGCCTTCTCCAACCCGACGGCCGTCAGGGTTTCCGCCTCCGCCTTCATGCGGGCCATCTCATCATCCGCATGTTTCCCGAACAGGGTTTCCCCCGAAAAGGGCAGGTTGGCCACTCTGTGCTGCGCCTCTGGTTTGAGGGACGTCAGGCGCAGCCACGAATGCCGCCTCTGGTGGACGCCATGACAGTAGGCGTGGGCGGCCAACAAGGATACATCCGCCGCTGTGCCGATCACCTGATTAGAAACCAGCATGCCTTCGCGCACTGTTTCCAAGAAGTCCTCCTTCCTGTCCCGGGGCAGCAGGTCCGCATACTGCTGCAGGGACTCCCACAGGGCCCGGTCGTAACAGCCCAACAAAGCCCCTGCACTCGCCGCCTTCATGGTGGTGGCGGCGGTCCCACACACCTTCCTGCCCGCAGAATCCAGCCAGCGGCTCTCTTTGTCAGGCGGAACCGTCGATGAAGGGGCGGTCGCATGTTGTTTCCTCGCCGCCGTCACGATGACCGAATCTGGCTTCGGGTCCACCCTCAAAAAGGTAGGGTCCGACTTCGGGGCCCTATACTTTTTCATGAGCCTGGAGGGGGCGGCCTTCGTCACCGCGGGAGTGAGGAACAGCTCCAACGCGGGTTCCACCAGTCCTGGTACAAGGGGCAGTAGAGGGCGAGACAGATGTTTCTTATGAAGTGTCTCGAATATCACGGACGTCGTGGGTGTTGGAACCGTCACCGTGATACCCAACTTTGCTGCCCCTCTCAACAGCACCACTTGGAAAGAGACCAAATCGTCCACCGGAGACACCCTAGTCCCCGGCGAGTCCAACAGCGTCGGGGAAAAATCTCTGGTCGAGGATCACGTGTGCGACCTGGAACTGTGCCTCCTACGGCGTCGTCCTGAGTCCGACGATGACCGTCCATGGCTCCGTGATCTTCTCCTCCTGAGAGAGCGGGAGCGCGACCTCTTCGGCTTTGGTCTGCCCGCCGGCCTAGCCGGTCCCGGAGACCGCGGGCGTCGTGGCTTCGGAGTCCCCTGCGGCGGAGTCGGGTACCTCGGAAGGGAAACCGACCGCGGGGGAACTGCCGGCAGTCCCAAGGGAGTGCGTGGTAACGACCGAGGTGGGGGCGGCGGAGGCAGTGGCCGCGGATGTGGAGGCGGTGGTGGAGGCGGTGGTGGTGGTGGAGGTGGTGGTGGTGGCGGCGGTGGCGTTGGCGGTGGTGGTGGAGGCGGAGTCGGAGGTGGAGGAGGCGGTGGCGTAGGCCTCCGAGGAGGCGTATACACCACAGAGTACACCGATCCCGATGACTCTCTCTTCCTCGACGTCGATCTTCGCCTCGACGGCGACCTTCGCCTCGACGGCGACCTTCGTCTCGACGGCGACCTCCGTCTCGACGGCGATCTGTGCCTCGACGGCGATCTCTGCCTCGACGGCGATCTCTGCCTCGACGGCGATCTGTGCCTCGACGGCGATCTGCGCCTCAACGGCGATCTTCTTGACCTCGAGCGTCTCGACGTCGATCTTCTCTTCGACGGCGACCATCTCCTCTTCACCGACGGCGAACGGCGATCTCCCCCCGACGGCGAGCGCCGACGCCGGGTCCGATCTCGACGCTGACTGCTGGAAGGCGCCGTAGACGGCGTCGTCGCCAAAGACGCCGATGTAGTCGACGGCGGCCTATTCAGGTCCCTCGACGTCGGCCGCCGACGCCGCTTCTCCCCAGAGCCCTGGGGAGACGGCAAACAGATGGTGGTCATCCTCCTCGACGCCGCCGTCGACGCCCTCGACGTCAACGGGGAGTGGGAACGCTTACTGGTCTTCCTGCCCCTGGGGAGCCCCCCAGAAGCCTCAGTATGGGCCAAATCAGCCCCTCCAGACCCACCTGGTGCCTTCAGCCTTCTCTCCTCCAGGATTTGAAGCCTGATTTTCATTCTGTCCCTCAGGGTCCTGGCAGAGAACGAGTGGCAGATATCACAGCCTTCAGGCACGTGGGACTGGGGAAGGCAACCTATACACACCTCGTGTGGATCAGTTTTAGCCTTCTTTCTACCACATTCCGGGCACTTGTCGAACAAGCCAGGCATGTTGACAGTACCAGCCACTAAGCACTTGAAAAAGTGACAAAAATTGACAAAAAACTACAATAAACCCTTGAAAAGGGGAGAGCTCAATGCTCCAGGGTCCTGCTAGCAGGAGCCGGAAAAAAGAACTGAAAGTAAATGGGACCTGCTGGGCATTCTGGGATACTGGGGAAAGTTCTGGAAAGTTTTCTTAAAGGCACAGTATCCTGTTTTAAGCCACATAATGGCAGCCTATGGGGCTTGTCTGTCCACTCCTTCCTCTCTATCATTCCAGAGGCTTTTGCTGGTAGAGGCAGGGTTTCTTCCTATGTGGAGAAAAGCTGGACAGGCAGTGCTGTTTGTGGATGTTGGTGGAATTCTAGTTGAAGTACTGGACAGTGTAGCCTGTGGGTATAGGCTGCATTATCTGTCTTTAAATTAAATTCTCTCTTAAAGGTGTATGCAGGTCTGCATGATTTGTCACCTTTAGAGATTATTTTTTATTGCTCCGGGGTCCACGCACATGGGCGGGACTATTCACTAGATTATGACTATACACAGAGATCCCCTACTACAGAATCCACTTTTCTGAGTAAACAGATTATGTTGAGGGTTGGTGCACTGACAATAAGACGTTGAACACCTCCTGAGGCAGTTGGAAGGAGCTCAAATACCCAAGCACAATCTCCAGGCATGAAGATGGAGGCTCTGGAGGTTGGGGCGCAGAACCTTTCACCCTGACTTGGAAAACAGGTCCACTTTGAGAGGTAGATGGGTCCATTTTGAGAGGTAGATGGAGCGAGAAACACAGGTAGTGTTCACTTAGGTCTGTGTACCAAACCTTTATTGGCCAGTCCGGGACAACAGAATCGGTTGAGCCTGGTCCTGGAGTATCTATCTGAAGACCCGAGGTATCAGGGGATATCCATAATGAATTGGAAAATTTCACCTAAACCAAAACACTCCGCCCCCCCCCCCCCCCCCCCCCAGTGCTCCCTGCAACAGATACTGGAGGGCACAGAACTGAAGACAATGTGCATTCACGTGAGTGACAACAAGATCCACCAGGGGCTGCTTCACAAAGCAAAGATGGTCTGGACCGTTTCCAGATGGAGATTTCGCTCACTGCCAACAAGACGATACTGACTCAGGCTGTCAGCTGTGGTGTTTAGAGAACATGCTAGGTGGTAGATGGCAAATCAGATCACGTTTGCGTACCCAATCTCATTGTCTGCATATAGAAAAGGAGACACCCCACTCCACCCTGTTTGTTGACATAACACATCATGGTCGTATTGTCCATCAAGTTATGGACAGACAGGACACGAAAGGATAGGAGGAGAGTTATGCGAAATGCCCACAGTACTAGCAGGTTGATGTGAAGAACTAGCTCTTCTGAAAATCTAAGGCCCCTGATTTTCCTTTGTCCAGATGTGTGCCCCACCCCAGGGTGGATGCGTCAGTCACTACTGTGGCCACTACTGGAGGAGGGTAACAGGACATCCCTTGTGATAGGTGCTCCTCTACCAACCACCAGCACAACTTTGCCGCAGTGTCTCCAGAATACCTGATGGTGTCTGACAGATGATCTCCATGCTGGAAACACTGCCACTGGAGAGCCCTCATATTCCAGCCTGCATATGCGATCAACAGAATGCAGGACAGCAGCAGACCTAACAGGTGAAGAACGTTCAAGACAGAAATCATAACCAAATATGCAGAGTCCTCTTTGGAGGAAGAAAGGCTCTTGGGATGTTGTATCCAGTACTGTGTGTATAAACAAGAAGTGCTGACAGGCTCTATGTGAGATTTGGGTATATTGATGAAAACCCCACATAGAACAAAATGCTGTTGCCGTAAATAGTCAGACACTAGATACAGCAAGCTTCCCTTGAGCATCCATTTGTTGAGGTACGGACACACTGAAATCCCTGACCTTAGTAGATGTGTCACATCCACCGCTATGACCTTGTAGAATACTTAGGATGCCGATGTTAGCCTAAAAGGAGCGATCACATACTGGTAGTGTGTAGAACCTACCACAGATACTTATTGTGCAACTGCAAAATCAGTATGTGGAAATATCCACCCGGCAAGTCAACAGACACCATCCAGTCTTATACTTCCAGTGCCAAAAATACCTGAGCCAGGAACATCTTATGCTTTTCTTTGCCCAGATAAAAGTTCAACAACCTGAGGACTAGGATTCGACAACGACCCGCGTCCTTTTTGGGAACCAGAACGTACCTACTGTGAGAGAAACTCAGCGCTCCTATTTGCAAAAGGGCTGCCACATCCTTTTGCAGAATCCAGAAATGATCTTCTGACTGAAGGGAATGCACGTAGGGATTTGGAGAGGTGCCTGCAGGCAAAGAAAGGGCACACCCCTTTCAATGATCTGCATGACTGACTGGTCTAACAAAATGTGCTTCCAAGCCTGCACATGCTCACATAAGAGAAAACTAAAGTGGCCTTCAAAGTGATGTGGTGGGGGGTGGGGAGGAGGTTTCTGAGCCTCTGTGCGCCTTTTCTTTTGCTGCTGCTCAGACTCTGGGGAAAGGTAAAACCTATTGAGAAGCCTTGACATTTCCTGAACTGCTTGTAGTCTAGGCTAGAGACCCAGTATTTTAGAAGTCAGTCTTTCTACCTTAAAGCTCTTCCAGACAGTTACGGTCTTATACCCGAACAAGGGAGAGCCATCAAATAGCATGTCCATTAGGATCACTTGCACACACTATGAAAAGTTGGTGGACCTTAGCCATGCATGCTTCTTCAGGGTACAGAGGAGCCCATGGACCTAAGCCAGAGTTCACTCTGTTCAGACCTGCCTGGAAGCGTCCTGGCCATTCCTCACCACCTCATCAAAATGGTTCTGTAAGTGTTCTGGTAAACTAGTAACTACCATATTTTCCCCTGCTACAATGTATAGTTGGTATACGTGGAGAGCAGGCATGCAGTGCTCATTTACCACAGGGCTAAACCGCTGGCAAAAAAAGTTATTCTTTGCTGTCTCTAATGTTTTAGATTCCCTACTCATTCGAGCCAAGGGGAAAGATCCTGGATTCTGTCTGGTGCAAAACGAGGCTTCCAACACCAAACTCTTTGGGAGCCATGGGCTGAGAGGAAGGCAGGATCACCTTGAGACAGTGTTTACTGCCCATCAACCAACTATTTAGGGCCTTGAGCACAGGGGGGGTTTGTGTCAAGCAGCGTTCATGGGATCAAACAATGCTTCGTGAAATGGAAGTAGAAGCTCCAAAAATGTCAGAGTGGGCTGCAGGACCTCGTTGGGGATTATGGACTTGGCCTCCACCACAAGCAAGGGTAGCTCTAACACTTCTGCTGTCTTCCTCAGCACACAGTGAAAGAAAGTTACTTCTAGGGAATTATGGGGATGTGTCCAGCCAACTTTCATTTTGCAAAACTGGGTAATCTGCAGTGTCCTAGGAGGCAGGAGGTGCCTCTCTGCCATTGTCATGGCTGCCTCTCTGCTACTGCCATAGTCATGAGGCACCACTTCAGGCATTTAGATGTTATATGAGTATGTAATATGCACTGAGACCGCGCTGATCACCACCACTGACGACATCAGAACACTCCTCAACTGGGGCGAAACCATGACCCTGATCCTCCTTGAACTCTCCACTGCGTTCGACGCAGTCGCTCACAAAACCCTCATCAACAGACTCCACAACAAAGGCATACAGCAAAATGCCCTCAAGTGGATCGCCTACTTCCACACAGGACGCACACAGAGCATCCAACTGCCTCCCTTCACCTCTGCACCAAAAGACATTATATGTGGCGTACTACAAGCATCATCTCTCAGCCCAACCCTGTTCGACGTCTACATGACTCCCCCTAGCAGACATCGTCCGATCCCACAGACTCAACATAATCTCCCATGCAAATGACACTCAACTGATCTTCTCCCTTGCTGAGGACTCCTCAAACACTCAAGCCAACTTCTGCAAAGTGATTACCAACGTAGCTTCCAACTCAGCTCCAAAAAACCCAGAAGTGCTGATCTTTGAGAAGAACACCTCT
Organism: Triturus cristatus; assembly: GCF_964204655.1. Classification (NCBI taxonomy): domain Eukaryota; kingdom Metazoa; phylum Chordata; class Amphibia; order Caudata; family Salamandridae; genus Triturus; species Triturus cristatus. The sequence continues at coordinate 387,641,108 of NC_140594.1, forward strand.
GCATGGGACGCACACACTCCCTGAATCCACAGCAGCCACACCTTCTCCTACATCACTGCCAAGACCTGGAGCAACCTTCCCTCGAGCTCCATACAGCCCCTTGCTTGAAGATTTAAGAACAAGACTCAAGACCTGACTCTTCGACGGAGATACAGTGCCCAGTTACACCTAGGGATGACAATGTTGTGCTCCACAAATGCGGTTTGATTGAATAATATGAGTTGGATATGAAGATATCGACAATAGTTTGCCAATATCTTTGGCGTGGTGAACACAGGTTGGGATTCCCTCTTGACCCTGGTCTTTTTGGCAAGTAAATAGACATTTTACCCCGCACACTTTTACTCCGCGTGTCATTACCCCGCAGTTTTTACACCGCAAAATCTTTTACAACGCAGGGCTTTACAACGCAATCCATTACAACGCATTCCCCATTACAACACAATTTACTATTCTAACTCCACAGGGGCATTATTTTGGGGATTTCATTGAAATAGTTTGAGGTGTAAAGCCCTGCGTTGTAAAAGATTTTGCGGTGTATAAAATACAGGGTAATGGCATGCAGAGAAACACATGCTAGGCAAAGGATTTTTCCCAGGCAAGTCTGCGAGTCTCCCTCCTAGGCCGTATCGGATAGCCTTAGCTATTGATGGTTGATCCTGTGAAGGAACAAACATTGGATGTGTAGTTGGTGTCTGCTTCATCAGTGTTAGTGCTGGTACTGGCACTGATGAAAGGGCCACTGGCGAAGAGTTTGGCTCCAGAAAGAATCGGGCTGATACAAGAGTTGTTCCATGAGGAAGTCCCTGGGATCCAATGGCGGAGAAGGTGGGCCTCCTGGCATATATCTGAACTGAGCCCCAAGCCCTGTAGTGTGCCAAAGGGGGCTGCCGCATTTCTGAATAACGGCATGATGGCATGGAGGAATAGAGTTGGGTCTGTGTCTGGGGGTGGGAGCTAAAACAAAATGGGAGCTGGCCATGAAGCCAAGGTGGGGATGGGCAAAGTGCTTGGAATAGGCACTAAGTAAGGTGCCAGAGCTGGCACTCCTTGGTGGAGCTCTGGCTCTGAGGACAGCGCCACTTGAGTATGAGAGCCTGAAGATGACCTACAAAGGTATCTCAAGTGACATAGAAGGGAGTTGTCATCTCTTCTTCTACTCTATTAGTGCTTTCTCTTTTTATCCTTGGATAATTTGGAGGATGGAGGAATTTCAAGATTTACCTCAATCATGATCGGCATCATGTTTGTCTTTGTTGCATGTGTGAGACATGAAGAGTATGACCTTTTGCTCCTTGATGGCCTTGGCGTGCACAAAGCTGCATTTGTAGCACAACTTCGAGCTGTCCTTCTGCCACAGGCACAGCTTGCGGGGGTCAGATATAGAAAGCAAGGTCTGAACCCTGATTTCTTAGTGGGAGACATCCCTGAGCATTTGCCAACTGCCAAACTTTGGAAAATTGGGAAAAACTCATGGAGAGCAGCTCTAGATCTGTGTCAAAGGGTACGGAAAAAAGGTCCTGGAGTCAGTGCGTTGGCTAGAGCTATACGAATCCAGTGAGGTCACACCTGCGATGCTTCCGGCACTAGTGCCACCAACTGGCGTACCAGAGCTAAGACAAACATTTCTCGATCAGTCCTGGTGACTGTGGATGTTCACATGGTGAGGAATTTGCAGGTACAAGTATACATCAGAAATCAAGGGCTAACTCCAAACCAGGATTAGATCTACTTGAGGTCTCGAAAAAGCTAATTTATGGCTAACCTAAAGACGTACCACAGGATGATTCATGGCATTAATAAACAACATACCTATGTTCAGTATTAATCTGTCTGGAGGATTCTCTTTCTACTAACAGATTCCTAGGCACCAGACTGGATCTGAAAACTTTGCAACAGTTTTCCTGCACAGGCAGATGACACCACAACCCCCATCTCAGTTACGATACCACCTAACATAACATCAAAGAGTCATACAAGGTACCGCCATGGCGCACCAACATTAGTTTCCCATACATTTTTTCCACACCCTCTATATTTATTATTTTATTTTTATTTATAGAGTTTTATATAGCGCGAACGTGACCCTTGGGTATCAGAGCGCTTCACAGTTACATGAGGTAGGTTTGAGATACAGCTTGTATATCAGCATTAACATATATATATAATATTCCTGTACATGTCTATCTTCTCGGTATCAAATAACAATTTTTGGAACTGATTAGTGTACAAGGTGTAACAGTATTCCTATACAAATGGTTCCGATGTGTCCTTTTTCCGTGATTTCTACATCAAAACGAGTCCCGAGTAGTACAGTACCGTTAAAGACTATTCTCAGCTTAACTGGTGACTTTATCTTTACATACGTTGTTCTGTGTTCGTACCACCTATATCACAATGCTGGTGATGAACAGTCTTGCCTAAGGAAGGAACTTGCTCACTAGGAAGATCTTCGCTTGTCTCTTGAATGTTGCCATGTCTGGAATTTTTCTAATGTTTGGTGGGAGTGACTTCCAGATTCTGGGGGCTGCTTCGGAGAAAGCTCTCTCATACGTTTTCTTCTTCCGAAAGATGGGTGGTTTCAGCAAAAGCTCTCTGGCACTCCTGGCTGGTCTGCTTCCTCCTGATATCTCAATTTTCTGGGCTAAGTACCTTGGTGTTTTGTAATGGAGCGCTTTGTGGGTAATTCATGCCAGTTTAAGTTGTATTCTGGCTTCGTATGGTAACCAGTTTAAAGCTTTCAGGTGTGGGGAGATATGGTCGTATTTCCTAGATCCGGTAATAAGTCTTGCGGCCGCATTGAGACATACTTTTAGTGGTGCTATGGACATTTTTGATAGACCTACTAAAGTTGTACATCCATATTCAATCCTTGAAATAACTAAGGACTAGACTGCCAACTTGAGGTCTGCCATAGAAATGTGTGGTTTCACTTTTCTAATATAGTTCAAGTGAAACCGGGCACTTTTTGCCATTGATTTCATGTGGGTTTTTATGTCTAGGTTCTTATCCAGCGTGATTCCTAGCGATTTCGCTGAGTCAACTAGAATAGGGGTGCAGTTTAGTGCTGTGATCAGTCTGGTCCATTCCTTCACTTCGGTGGGGTTCTTTGGTGGTGAAATTAATAGGAATTCCGTTTTTTGTAAATTTAGTTTCAGATGATTGCTAGTTAACCAGTGTAATGATACTTTTAAGGCCTCATTCATTAACTTGATGTCTTCCAGTGACTCGATCTTGATGTAGATCTGCGTGTCATCTGCGTACATGTGATAGGATATGTTTGCGTCTCTGAGAATTTCTGTAAGGGGTTCGACATACAGGTTGAATAGTGACGGAGATAGTGTTGATCCTTGAGGGACTCCAATTGAATTCGGGCATGATGGGGATAGCGTCTGATTGACCAGGAATCTCTGTGTTCTATTCTGAAGGAAGGATTCAAACCATTTCAAAACATTTCGAGATAGACCCATCCAGTCATGAAGCCTGGCTAGTAGTTTTTCATGATTTACCGTGTCAAATGTAGACGACAGGTCAAGAAGGACTAGTAGACATGTTTGATTACGATCTAGGGCCTGTAGCGCATCATCCACTATGTGTAGGATCGCTGCTTCCTTACTGTGGCCTGTTCTGAATCCCGATTGGCTGTTGTCCAGCAGCTTGAAATTAGCGATGTGATGGCTCAGTTGATTTTGCACACATTTCTCATTTAGTTTGGCAAGTAATGGGATATTGGTTACTGGGCGACAATTATTTGACTCTGCCGGTTTTTTGATGATGGGGAGGACTTGACCTGTTTTTATGCATTCTGGAAGGATGCCTTGAGATAGTGAGGCATTTAATATTTTTGTCCATATTGGGACGACGATATGGTTGATTCTTTTTAGGCATTTAGAGGGGAGTGGGTCATTGTAGTGGTTATTAGGTTTGATATCCGCGAGAGTTTTGGCAATGGTATTCTGGTCATATAACTTGAAGGTTGCCCATTGTGCCTTGTTTTTCACCCTAACATGATCGCTTGTCGTGGTAGCATTGTTCAGTGTGGGTGGTTGTCTCGTAAGGTTGTCGGCTGCCATCCTGAGCTCTCTTTCTAGCGTGTTGGCTTTGTCGGTGAAGAATGTTGAGAATTCTTCGCAGCTCAGTTGAGTTTTAGTAGTTTCTTGGGCAGATTTGGCCAAATTATTGGATTGTTGCTTTAACATCTCGAATAGTTTCCGTGGTCTGTTTTTGGCTAAAGAATTCCTTTTTGGAATTGAGGACCCTTTTGTTGTATTCGTTTCTGATTTTTCTGAGAGATTTCAACTGGGGGGATGAAGGGTGCTGTCTCCATTTTCTTTCTGTTTCCACATTCATTCAGTGTCCCATTAAACCATGGGTTTTTATCTTTCTCTGTGACTCTTTTTAGTTTCAGTGGCATGGCATGGTGGCATGGTGGAGTTGACTACATTCGTCATTGACGTAGTGTAGTGATCCGTGAGTTCATTCACATTCAGCAAGTTGTTAGGCAGATTTAGGTCCTTCTCACATCTTGCTATTAGTAGCTGAATATTAGGATCTTTAGTGTCCCGAGTCCACTTTTTGAGTTTGATAGGCTGCGTGGTCTTTTTCAAGTTGGGTATCAGGAAGGTTATGGCATGGTGATCCGACCAATCGCAAGGAACAATTGAGTGGATTGTAGTATCCCTGATTCTCGAGATTATCCAGTCTAAGGTTTCCCCTTTTGAGTGTGTTGGCTGTGTGCAGGCTTGGGTCAGGTTTAGATCTGTTAAAAAGTCTTTAAGTGCATTGACCTTTTTGTCATTATTGTCGTCTCAGTGTAAATTAAAATCACCTAGGAATATGTTATTACAGTGAATGTTAGGGTTAGCCGTGATGATCTCCATTAACTGGCCTATGAAAGCAGCATTATTTGCTGGTGTGTGGTAAAACGCATGAAGGTTGCACCTTTGATTATCTGCAGATCTTAAACTGAGACAGAGGTATTCACAGGATTCGAGTGGGCCGGATTGTATTCGGCTGACCTCTATATCCGATCGGTTAATGCAAGCTATACCACCTCCTGTCTTTTCTAGTCTGTCTAATCTCACAATATTATAATGAGGGGGCACCAGTAGATCCATGAAAGGGGAAGAGGAATCTGTAAGCCATGTTTCTGTTAGGATTGTCACATCAATTTCCTGGCTAACGATGAGGGCAGCGATGTCCGAGGCATGTTTTGCCGCGGATCGACAGTTGAGCAGTAGGCATATCAGTGGTTTCCCTGAGCTACTAGGGTTCAGGTCTTGAGAACTGGCGGTTAGCTGGACTTGGTGTAGGTTGTTAAGGTTGGGATTCCTCTTCATAGGCCAGTATGTTCTATTAGCATCGATCGGGACTGATCTAATTTCCTCACCACTGCTGCTGTCTTTAGACTTATATGACCGGAGTAAGGTTAAGATTTCTGTATGGTCAATTATTTAATAATGGCATGGCTGTCTCACTGCTCTTTCCTTGAGAATTATGTATTAATTTTTGGATGTGTTTGACTTTGGAGTGAGTGCTTACAGTGATTTCCAGTATTTTTTCCATAGCTTGCAGTGCGCTTAGAATGTCCTGTGACAACTTGTGTTTGAAGAGCTTCGATTTCTCTCTTAGTCTGGGGTGACATATTAAGAGTGCGCATCTGCCTATTTCGGGATTTGCGCTTTGTGTCCCAGTGTTTTAGATCTGTGATTTTTCCCCGAGTTCCTTGTTTTGTAAATATTTTGGTTGTCTGTGCCTCCTCTGTGTGTGATGTGAGATGCGCTCCCTATGTCTTGAGATCTTGATACCAAGCACGGGGGATATGAGTTCCGTAAGGTTATAGATAAAATGAACAAGTTACTTACCTTCGGTAACGCTTTTTCTGGTGGATACAGTATCTGCCTGTGGATTCCTCACCTTGTGAATATCCCCTGCGCCAGCATTCCGCGGAACTTTTCTTCCCCAGCACTCCACGTCGACGTGGGCGACGTCATAATGCATCGGCTCCGCTCGCGACTCCGTTCGACGTCACCGGAGCCATAAGAAGCCCACGTCGGCGTGATGACGTCAGTTCCACCCATTTTTTCTCCGTGCCTTCAAGGCGAACAGGTGGACTAACGACAGACTCAAAGTATACACGGTATACAATAAACCATAACATATATATATATATATATATATATATATAATATGCAAAGGAAAGGAATGCAAAGAAAAACAAGCATTTCCTACAACTGTACCATACAGCAAAAACACATATCTACAAGACCTTTTTCACGGTATATGAAGGTGGACAACGGGGAGGCAGGTGGGCCAGTGAGGAATCCACAGGCAGATACAGTATCCACCAGAAAAAGCGTTACCTAAGGTAAGTAACTTGTTCTTCTGATGGATACATCTGCCAGTGGATTCCTCACCTTGTGAATAGATTCCCACAGCAGTCCCCACTCCCGGAGGAGGGTGTCAGACAGAGCGCGCAAAGTGGCCCTCCCTCCTCATCTCAGAGTCCAAGCAATAATGCTTTGCGAAAGTATGGAGGGAGGCCCAAGTCGCGGCTTTACAAATGTCTGCCACAGGAACACCCCGGGCCAAAGCAGACGTAGATGACTTAGCTCTAGTTGAATGAGCCCTAATGCCCTCAGGAGGGGTCTTACCAGCCAGGGCATAGCAGATCTTGATAGCCAGTATTATCCATCTCGACAGCGTGCGCTTGTGCACCGCTTTACCCTTAGAACGACCAACGTATCCAATAAAGAGCTGGTCATCAAGGCGTAAGTCCTTGGTTCTGTCCAAATAAAAACTCACAGCCCTCTTTGGATCCAGGCGATGGAGTCTTTCCTCCTCTTTGGAAGGATGAGGAGGTGGGTAAAAAACAGGGAGAGTAATGGACTGCCCCAAATGAAACGGAGTGACAACTTTAGGCAGGAAAGCAGCCCTGGTCCTGAGAACCATCCTTTCAGCATGTAAGGTAAGAAAAGGAGGTTTGGAACTAAGAGCTTCAAGCTCACTTACCCTCCTTGCCGAGGTTATGGCCACAAGAAAAACCACCTTAAAGGACAACAGCCTCAACGGACAACTATGTAGAGGCTCAAATGGGGACCCCATTAGAAAGGTTAAAACAAGATTAAGGTCCCACTGAGGCATTACAAATGGAGTAGGAGGAAACATGTTTGTAAGGCCCTTGATGAACCTCAGAACAACCGGAGATTTAAATAGTGAAGGTTGATCTGGGAGGCACAGAAATGCCGATAAGGCCGAAAGGTAGCCCTTGACCGTAGCCACAGCAAAGCCCTGCTGAGCCAAGGAAAGAGCAAACTGGAGCACCTTGGAAAGATGAGCCTTTAAAGGGTCAATGGACCTCTCTCCACACCATTTTACAAACTTAGACCACCTGTAGGAGTAAATGGACTTGGTGGAGTGTCGCCTGGCCGATAAAATAACGTCCACCACATCAGGTGGGAGAGAGAAGGAACTCAGGTTGCCCCGTTCAATCTCCAGGCAAGCTCTGGAGGTGGGGGTGTAGAACCTGCCCCTCCGACTGCGAGAGGAGGTCTGCCCTCAGAGGGAGACGGAGCGAAGGGCACGAGGAGAGGTGGAGAAGATCTGTGTACCACACTCTTCTTGGCCAGTCCGGGGCGACCAATATGACTTGGGCCCGGTCTTGGCGAATCTTCCTCAGAACTCGAGGAATCAAGGGTATGGGAGGAAACGCGTAAAGGAGTTGCGAGCCCCAACTCAACTGAAGCGCGTCCCCCAACGCCGCCTGCACCGGATACTGGAGACTGCAGAATGACGGGCAGTGCGCGTTCTCGAAAGTGGCAAACAGATCCACCCGAGGAGTTCCCCACGTCCGAAAGACGTGATGAACTACCTCCGGATGGAGCCTCCACTCGTGTTCGGCAGAGAACTGCCAACTGAGACTGTCCGCACGCACGTTCAGCACCCCGGCCAGATGATTTGCCATCAGACAAATCTGATGGTCCTGAGCCCAGGACCATAGACGTAAAGCCTCTCTGCAAAGATAAAGAGACCCCACTCCTCCCTGCTTGTTGACATACCACATCGCGGTCGTGTTGTCTGTCAGGACTTGAATCGACTGACCGCGAAGGGAAGGGAGGAAGGCCTTGAGCGCCAAACGAATCGCCCGCAACTCCAGAAGGTTGATGTGAAGCAACCTTTCCTCTGGAGACCAAAGACCTTTGATCTCCAGGTCCCCCAGAAGCGCACGCCACCCTAAGGTGGATGCATCCGTTATCACTGTGGCCACCGATGGAGGAAGCTGGAAGGGCTTCCCTTGAGACAGATTGCCCTCCACGCTCCACCAAGACAGATCCGCTGCAGCTTCTCTGGAGATCCTGATCGACTCCCCGAGATCCCCGTTGTGCTGATACCACTGCTTGCGGAGGCACCACTGGAGCGCCCTCATGTGCCAGCGTGCATGGTTGACCAACAGAATGCAGGAAGCGAACAGACCGAGCAGGCGAAGGACCTTCAGAACTGGAACAACCGCTCCATTGTGGAATAAAGGGACCATCTCCTGAATGTCGAGAATCCTTTGAGGTTGGAGGGAATGCCCGACACACAGTAGTGTCCAGTACCGCCCCTATGAACAGGTTGCGTTGAGAGGGCACCAGGTGAGATTTGGGCACATTGATCGAAAAACCCAAGTCGAATAACAGCTGAGATGTTACCTGCAGATGACGCTGCACCATCTCTGGGGACTCTGCCTTCAGAAGCCAGTCATCCAGGTAGGGGAAAACTGGAATCCCCGACCTCCTGAGATGAGCAGCCACCACTGCCATCACCTTCGTGAAGACCCGAGGTGCGGAAGTAAGACCAAACGGGAGGACCACAAACTGGTAGTGTTGCGACCCAACCGTAAAACGGAGATACTTCCTTTGCGACTTCAGGATTGGGACATGAAAGTACGCGTCCTGCAAGTCGAGCGACACCATCCAGTCTCCTTGCTGCAACGCTTGAAGAACCTGCGCATGGGTCAGCATCTTGAATTTCTCCTGCTTCAGGTAAAAATTCAAGTTTCTGAGGTCCAGGATTGGACGCAATCTGCCGTCCTTTTTGGGAATCAGGAAATACCGGGAGTAGCATCCCTGACCCCTTTCCTGCTCCGGAACCACCTCTATTGCACCCTTCTGAAGCAAAGCTAGAACTTCTTTCTGCAGGAGAAGCAGATGCTCTTCCGAGCAATAACCTTGGCAAGGAGGGTAAGGGGGAGGAAATTCCCGAAAGGGAAGGGCGTACCCAGTCTCCACGAGGTTCAAAACCCAAAAGGTCTGTTGTAACAGATTTCCAACCCCGTAGAAAGTAGGACACCCGACCCCCCACAGGTCTTAGATGATCCCGGATGGGGGATCGAGGGCTGCTTCCCTGAAGCTTCATTGGGAGCAGAAGAGGAGGAGGAAGAAGAAGGGTTGCGCCCAGAACCTCTCCGACCCCTTTGTCTCCCTCTATAGGACTTATAGAGGGGATTCTGTGATTGCTGCTGCCGTTGGGGCTGCCGGTAAGAGCGAAAAGACGATCTTCCAAAACCCCTAAATTTTTGAAAAGAAGAACCCTTAGATGGAGCTTGCAGTCCCAAGGAATTCGCAGTCAACCTGCTGTCCTTAAATTGCTGCAGGGCAGAGTCCGCCTTTTCCCCAAACAGCTTCTGTCCGTCGAATGGCAGATCAACCAGCGTAGCTTGCACATCAGCTGAGAACCCAGAGGTACGGAGCCAAGCCTGCCTCCTTGCGGCAACAGACGACCCCATGATCCTTGCCACAGAGTTCGCAGTATCCAACCCTGATTGGATAACTTGTCTGGCAGCCGCCTGAGTGTCTGCCACAACCTCCAAAAAGGACGACTTATCCCCCTCAGGCAACTTAGGGGCCAAAGACTTAATGGAGTCCATTAGCGCATGCACATAACGCCCCAACAGGCATGTAGCATTAGTTGATTTTAACGCCATACTTCCAGTGGAAAAGGTCTTTTTGGCTGCCTGATCAACCTTTTTAGATTCCCTGTCAGCCGGAGACTGAGGGAAAGCACCCGAAGCTTGCTTGGAACATGAAGCCTGCACAACCAAGCTGTCCGGAGATGGATGAGTTGACAAGAAGTCAGGATCCCCTGGTGCAACCTTGTACCTTCTTGCCACCTGCCTACACACCGCCGGAGATGAAAGGGGTTTCTTCCACACCTCCAAGACCGGCTCCAAGATGGCCTCATTGAAAGGCAACAAAGGCTCTGATGTTGATGATGGTGAATGCAACACTTCTGTAAGCAAGTTGGATTTGTACTCCACAGAAGGCAGCTGCAAATCCAAAAGTTCTGCCGCCTTTTTGATCACAACATGATAGGGAGCCAATTCCTGAGGTGGAGAAGACCTGGCAGATGCATGCTCCCACTCTGGGGTTGTATCCAAACGACTAGCTTCATCAATGCCTTCAAATTCATCTGAGGAAGAGTCAACCTCACCTTCTTCCACATCCGTCCGATATCTCCTTTCCTCCAACACCCACTGGGCCTCCCTCCTCGACCGGATCCGGGGAGCCGGCGTCGACGACATCGTACGCGGCATCGGAGGAGCCAAAGGTACCGGAGTCGGCGGCGCCATAGGTGGAGTCGGCGGCGCCGGATGCGGTGCCGATGGAGTCGCCCTCGGCGTCGAAGAAGGCTCCGAAGCCCGCTGGTCCTTCCGAGGTCGAATCGGATCCCCAGACGGCGCCGGAAACTGCCAAGATGGCGCCATCGGCATAAAGGGCATAAAGGGGGCCTGAGCATACTGCTGCGGCACCCCTAGTGTAAATGCCATTGGACCCACAGGACCAGTTGGTGCTCCGGATGGGTAGGCCGCCCTGTTAAAAATGCCATACATAGCATTTAAGAAATTGGTAGAATCTGTACCTGGAGCCCGGAACTGAGGAAAAGGAACAGGCCCTGTATCCCCTTGTGGAGTCACCGGCGTCGGCTCCGCAGTATCTTCAACCGGAGCCTCAGACTCTTCAGGCACCGGAACAGACTCTTCCTGCTCCTGTTCATGCATGGAAGCATCCGACTCCACTCGAACCGGAGTCGATTCCTCAGACGGATCCGATGACCGCGTCGGGGACTGAGCCGGAGTCTGCTTCTTCGAAGGAGAACACCTCGGTGACTTCAAAGGTGAAGGAGAAGGAGACAAGCATTTGCTCCGGCGTCGAAGGGGCGAAGCCGACCTCGACTTCCTGGACCTCAAGGACCGACGTCGAGAAGAATGTTTCCTCTTCTTGTGGTGCTTCTTCGACCTCGAAGACTTCGAAGACGATGACCCCCTCTTCGACTTCTCCTTTTTCCTCCCCCTCTTCTCCTCACCGATCCTCTTCATGAAGAGTTTAGTCTTCCTCTCCTTAAGTGCTTTCGGGTTCATGCTTCTACAGCATCCGCACTCCTCCATATCATGTTCCGAAGAGAAGCACCATAAACAGTTCTGGTGTGGATCCGTCATCGACATCCGACCTCCACATTCCCTACAGGGCTTAAATCCCGACTTTCTAGTCGAAGACATACTCGAATTAACAGATTAACACGGCTAAACTACAAAGTAGCCAACGAGCACTGGGAAAAAACTGTTGCGCGTCGAAGGCGAGGAAAAAAGGGAACTGACGTCATCACGCCGACGTGGTCTTCTTATGGCTCCGGTGACGTCGAACGGAGTCGCGAGCGGAGCCGATGCATTATGACGTCGCCCACGTCGACGTGGAGTGCTGGGGAAGAAAAGTTCCGTGGAATGCTGGCGCTGGGGATATTCACAAGGTGAGGAATCCACTGGCAGATGTATCCATCAGAATTGTGCTGTTGTAGAGGGGGATATGGAAGGGGTGATAGCCTCCATATCCTTTATTTCTGGATGGAGGTTACCGTTGAATGGCCTACGTGTGGGAGAGGTCAAATCCTGGGGGAGAGGCGTTGATTCCTTCCAACCCGGAACTAATGCGAGAATGGGCAGAAACTAATTTAGAATCCTCACGAAAATTGGTGCTGATCCTGATTATGTATGCTGATATTGATAGAGCGCGGCTATCAAAAGAGATAGATGAAATTAAGGAGGAATTGGATAAAATTGAAAATAATGATGAGAAAATCAAACTAACAAATGAAATGACTTCCAGACTCAAGAAAGAAGAAGCAAAAATTATGGAGAGGAAGACTTTTAAGTTTCAGAGGGACCGCAATGATTAAAAATTAGGTCAAATATTTACATTTGCCAAGAAATACGATTCACTACGTGTCCCCAAAACCAAGGCTACACTTTTAAACAAGGGCTTCAGTAGATACACCAACGTGACCGACACCTCACAGTCCGAAATAAGCTCAGCAGGGGGCAGTGATTCTGAGTCCGAGATACGAAGCGGTCTGGCAGCTGGCCTGATCCCCAAGCCAACCCCAGCAAAGGAAATGAATTTTTTATGCGTAGAGAGGAGACAAACTCTACGCCCAAGACCAACAACAACGAGCTACGACGCAAACGCTCAAATTATAAACGTAGGCAGAGGTGGAGGGCGAGGAAGAGGGGTCTCAAATCAGAACAGGAAGAGAGGAAGAGGATATTGGGCAAAGAAGTAAGTTCTAATGATACCAATACCAATACAATAATCAACTTAACTCCCTTAACTCTCACGGAAGATGAAAAAAAGATCCTCGCTTTGGGTCTTTCATTCTCACCCCAGGTCAATTTTGACTATGCTGTCACTAGACTTGATATTTACAAAACAGTGCGCAAACTCAAACTTAAAAAATCTTTTGCACTTAAAAACAACAAACAAGTTAGCACCCGGATAATATCTGAAATATCACTTCTGGATGCTATGCAGGAGCTATGGGTCACTGAAGGATCGGGTGATTTAAGCAGTTCCAATCGCTTAGAAGGTACCAATTCATTAGTTCCAGCTACTTCGTTTAGACCACCTTCCACATTTAATCCCATTATGCCCCGTGATGCCCTTGATATATTCAATGAGAATGTGACAGCACAAGTGAAAATTCTACACAAAGAGACTCAGAGAAAACAACGTTGGTATAATCGACAAACCCAGCAATATGAACATCTTATGCTCAATCTTAAGCAGAACAAAAACATCATTATTCGCCAGAGTGATAAGGGTGGAAACATTGTACTGTTGACGAGAGAACAATATGATCATGAAGCGTATTTTCAATTAAATGATAAGAGACTGTTATGCCCGGACCACCACAACAGCTATCCAAGCATCTAATAATGAATTTTATTGTAAATTGGCTTGCTGTAAGAGGCAGAAACTAATCTCGGAAGCAGAGTATAGTTTTAAGAAGAAAGATAATCCGGTCATTCCCACCATATATTTCATCCCAAAGGTTCACAAGAATTACAATAGGCCTCCAGGCAGACCGATCATTTCTGCCCGCAATGGGATGTATGAGAAAACTTCGCAGTATATTGACTTTTTTCTGCAGGACTTTGTCAAATGTTTTGACTCATATGTACAGGATACTGGGGATTTTTTACGTAAAATCAGCAATACAAAATGGGAGACTGGCTACTGGATGCTGGCACTGGATGTGACGTCGCTATATACTAGCATTAGACATGATGATGGCATCTAGGCCACCAGGTATTACCTATCACTCAAACCAATACAGTTTAAGGATCATAACGAGATGCTAATTGAGATGCTGGAACATTGCTTTCAAAATAACAACTTTATGTACAATAACCTTTTATTTCGTAAATTGAGAGGCGTAGCTATGGGAGCAAGCTTTTCCCCTAGCTACGCCTGTCTCCATATGGGTTATTGGGAAGAGAAGATACTTAAGAATGATCATGCTAAATATTTGAAAGAGAATGTAATAGTCTGGTTGCGTTTTATCGACGACTTGTTCGTGATATGGAGTGGTACCATGGATGAGGCAACTAATTTTATTAATGTTTTGAATGTAAATGATCTTAATCTTCATTTTACAGCATCATTTAGCCAAACCAATATCACATTTTTGGATACTGAGATCTAAATACATGCAGGCAATATCGAGACCAGACTTTTTCGTAAACCAACTGCTGGTAATTCTACACTGCATGCAACCAGCGCTCACCCCTCCCATCTCATTAGAAGTATCCCCTATGGTGAAATGCTGCGCCTAAGAAGGGTGTGCAGCAATGACATCGATTTAGAAAAGGCACAGACCTGCAGTAAACAAAGGTTTAGAGAAAGGGGTTATTCTAGTAAAATCATCGATAGTGCCATCACTAGATCAATGAACCTCAACAGAGAGCAGCTATTAAGACCTATCACTAAAAGATCTAGGATAGTGGTACCACAGGATAATCCAGTGGGGGGTGCAGGAAGTCCCATTAATACCTTTAGAATCATCATGGGCTATAGTCGACAACAGGCAAGCCTTCGCAAAATCATCAATAGAAACTGGCCAATCGTTCTTAGTGACCCTATTATCGGTCCAATACTCCCTCAGAGGGCCTTGATAACTTACAGTAGGGCCCCAACTATGAGGGATGCTTTGGTCAATACAAATCCTAAGATGATTGAAAAAACCTCCTGGTTGCAAACAAATAGTGGCTTCTACAAATGTAAGACTTGCAAGGCCTGTGCCCATGGGATCAATACTAAAACTTACTTGGATCCCTTTAGCAGCAGGCAGCATAAAATTACCAAACTATTGACATGTAAAACCGAGTATGCTGTCTACATCCTCACCTGCCCATGTGATTTACGGTATGTAGGCAGCACTAAATTAGCTGTACATAAACGTATACTGCAGCATTTACGTGCAATCTCTAATCAGGACAACACTTATCCTGTTGCAAGACATTTCAGAGAAGTCCACAATAGCGACACTAGGGGTCTCAGATATTTTGTTATTGACACCATTGTGCCCAGCAGGAGCGGTGGAGACAGAGAAACCTCTTTACGTAGACTTGAGACACGTTACATTCTTAAACTTGACATGAAGTTTCCATCGGGTCTCAACATTACAGAGGACCTACACACGTGTTTAGGCTAAATATAGGTCTAATATACTGCGATACATATCACATGTGAAGAGCAGCCATGTGAAGCCCATGATTGTATATCTATGAATTAGCCAATTTAAAAATCTGCAATGAGAAATATGGATCAAATGTGTATATAGCAATTTATAGTTTTTTAGGCATTTGTCTTAATCTATTTATTCATCTATTTTATGGTAATCTTTTGCTATTTATTATACTATTTATTCCAGATAAATTGTACTGTATGTAGGATGTTTGCACATTTGATTTTATTCTTGTGCCTTGGGTTACATCTTATGACATATCGTGATGATTTTGACTATAGCAACCTTTGATTAAAATTTAATTTAATTCAAATATGAGGATAAGTGACTCACTACCAAACTCTGGCTCCGTATACTTTGAACCATCTTTTGATTTTATGTACCAACTAGAATGTTTTTAGCAATATAATATTGTGAGATGTACCAACATACAAGATTTTCTTGAGGATGTACATCTCTGATTTTTCAGTCCTTTCAACTATAATTACAAGCACTAGTACACTAAACTGTGTTCACCCATTAGGCTGCAGTATTTCTTTAGTGGCAATTGATGACTCCCCCACGTGATGTTAATTGTAATTTGCACTTGCACTTTAAAAACCCGGCACATTGTATGAGACGCTGTCATGTGAGCAAGGCTCTGAGGAGCAGAAACGTTATGGCCGTCGCTTTTGGCAATAAAAATTGAATTTGCACCTTATTTTGGTTCGTGTACCTGCTTTGTGAACGTCCGAAGGACCGTGTTTCCATAGGAAATCTGCAACATTCTATTTGGAATAACTTTGGCGCCGGTTGACGAATCCTCGCGAAAGTTTCAAAATAGGTGGGGCGCTCCGCTCCGCTCCTACCCTGAAAGTCTCGGGGGGATTCGTCAAGCGGGGGCTGAGAAAAAAGGGGGGTCCCAAAACGCGTTTTCCCCATGCAATTTTCCATAGGGACCTTTAGTCCAAGGTACAGCCCGAACGGCTGAACAGAATTACTTGAAATTTGGCAGAGAGGTAGTCCTCAGCTCAGGGATGTGCCTTTTGCATATATGGAGTCAATCTGTTCAGTAGTTCCTGAGAAAATTGCAGTTAAAAGCACATACATATCTATAGCCGCGCACCGTGCGAGCACCCTAACGTGCGCGAGCGTAATTCTGATTGGTGGTTACATGTTAGTCAACGTTCGAATCGGTCGAAATCAGGAAGTGTCGGCCGCCATTTTGTTTGTTTTCACTGCGAGAGTGAAAAAGGAAGGTGGCGAACGTGAAAAGGGGGCAGGGTAGAGAGTTCCTGACCCCCTAGCCTTTGTCAGGGGGTCCCTGAAGGACCCCGAAGGCAGAAAAAAACATTTTCATTTTTTTTTTAAAAATCGCGGAGGTGCGCGCGCCGTAAAAAAACCCCAAAAAGAATTTTTTTTTTTTTTAATACGTAGTTTATTGTAAAATAAATATATATAAAAAATAATAATACATACATAACTTAGCATTTAAAAAACCGTACAAATTCACTGAAAAAACCATAGGTTTCACACACGTTATAGTTAGGAATTAGAATTTAAAAAACCTTGCAAATTCACTTAAAAAACCATAGGTTTCACACATGTTATAGTTAGGTGGGTATTTCACTCGTAAAAAACCAATGAAATTCCCCGTTATAGTTAATTCAGATAACTATAACTCGCGAGACCGCCACTCTATCAAAAGGATGATGTCATCAGTGATGTCAAGAGTGATGCAACTGACCATGTCATGAGTGATGTAATATGTGACGTCATGAGCAGAGGATTGCGGGCGCGCGAGTTATAGTTATCTGAATTAACTATAACGGGGGAATTTAATTGGTTTTTTACGAGTGAAATATCCACCTAACTATAACATGTGTGAAACCTATGGTTTTTTAAGTGAATTTGCAAGGTTTTTTAAATGCTAATTCCTAACTATAACGTGTGTGAAACCTATGGTTTTTTCAGTGAATATATATATATATATATATATATCAATCACCAAAATGCCCTCAGCATTTACCAAAGCACTTGACATTGCTCCGACCATCCAGTCGTTATTCACAAGCATGCCTTCCTGCTTCACCTTTTATATTAGTTTGCCTGCCGCGTTTCAGGGTCGGAACCCCGTCTTCAGAGGCTGCAGAAATAACACTCAGAAAATGCTTTACCATTCATTTCCGGCTCTTTTAATTAACAAGCCCCCAAGTGGGCGTCTGCTAAGTGCATCGTCATTCTGGTGATTAATGGGACTTGTAGTTCGTAAAGCGAAAATTCATTATTTCTTTAAGTAAGTCCAAGTGTATATTTCACATTGTGCTTTCTAAAATTACCTATAGTAGGTTGTGTCACACTCGAGCATGCTGTATTGATTGTAGAGCGCTGTGCTAAAGAGTCCAAACTCGTTTCAGACTCAGGCCTCGCACTGCTGAATGTAGTTTCTCTTGCAGCAGGCGATGGTGCTTGGGCCACGACCGGGCCGCCGTGCAGAAATCAATCACCAAAATGCCCTCAGCATTTAACAAAGCACTCGACATTGCTCTGACCATCCAGTCGTTATTCACAAGCATGCCTTCCTGCTTCACCTTTTATATTGGTTTGACTGACGCATTTCATGGTCGGAACCCCGTCTTCAGAGGCTGCAGAAATAAAACTCAGAAATCGCTTTACCATTCATTTCCGGCTCTTTTAATTAACAAGCCCCCCAGTGGGCGACTGCTAAGTGCATCGTCATTCTGGTGATTAATGGGACTTGTAGTCCGTAAAGCGAAAATTCATTATTTCTTTAAGTAAGTCCAAGTTTATATTTCACATTGTGCTTTCTAAAATTACCTATAGTAGGTTGTGTCACACTCGAGCATGCTGTATTGATTGTAGAGCGCTGTGCCAAAGAGTCCAAACTCGTTTCAGACTCAGGCCTCGCACTGTTGAATGTAGTTTCTCTTCCAGCAGGCGATGGTGCTTGGGCCACGACTGAGCCGCCGTGCAGAAATCAATCACCAAAATACACTCAGCATTTACCAAAGCACTCGACATTGCTCTGACCATTCAGTCATTATTCACAAGCATGCCTTCCTGCTTCACCTTTTATATTGGTTTGCCGGACGCGATTTAGGGTCGGAACCCCGTCTTCGGAGGCTGCAGAAATAAAACTCAGAAATCGCTTTACCATTCATTTCCGGCTCTTTTAATTAACAAGCCCCTCAGTGGGCGTCTGCTAAGTGCATCGTCATTCTGGTGATTAATGGGACTTGTAGTCCGTAAAGCCAAAATTCATTATTTCTTTAAGTAAGTCCAAGTTTATATTTCACATTGTGCTTTCTAAAATTACCTATAGTAGGTTGTGTCACACTCGAGCATGCTGTATTGATTGTAGAGCGCTGTGCCAAAGTGAAGGACTGGGTTATTCTAAGACCCAGCGGTGCCAGGGGACAACACCTGAAACCTTCGTGGGTTACCTGTTCTGGCGTACAAAATACAGAGACACGGGACACTTCCAGCGACGTCAAAGTTCGGTATTTATTTACTGCAGGGATACAGAAATCGCAAGAAGTACACAACGTGTAGGTTCTAGGAGACTGCTTCGAATTGCAAAAGTGGATCGCTCCTTTTATACATATTTTTGCCATTGCACAACATGGCAAACAAAGGTTACAACTCAGCTCCCACAATAAACTTCAAAAGAGTCGCGTTCATGTTTCAGGAGGCCGGAACATAATTACAGCAGCATTGCCGGTTCCCAACTGTAAAAGCATATCATCCCCACAGTTAAACACATTCCATTCTGACTGTAAACACATTAGGGGAAGGGACAGAAACAGATGCAAAGAAAGAACAAGGATGCACGACAGATTGGAAAAGAGTGTTGGGAGAAATAATGGAAACTTGATTACAGGATCAAAGACCTCGTGCCCAATGCATGCACGACTGAAACAATAGACTAGCACGGTAAGATGAGCCTCGAGCGGGGCCATCTGCCTTTGCCGTGTCATTCCCCCTATCATAAAAGTCACCCTCAAAGAAACACGTCCTTAGTGTAAGCTTGGGAATCCCAGGGTCACAAAGCGGACAAAGTCCGTTCGCTGGCTACTTGAGGGCAAGAGACAAAATGGATGCCGCATCTAAAATGGAACCCGAGGGTTCGGATGGACAAACCCAAGAATGAGACGAACCATGCGTGGTTGCGTAGCGAAACCGCGTACACCCACTAAACTCGTCATTTGCGGTTCGTAGATACCAAACTCATCCATATTCGACAACACCCAAAAAGTGTCGTTCCGTCTCGCACGGAACCTCAAAAGAGTCCAAACTCGTTTCAGACTCAGGCCTCGCACTGCTGAATGTAGTTTCTCTTCCAGCAGGCGAAGCTGCTTGGGCCACGACTGAGCCGCCGTGCAGAAATCAATCACCAAAATGCCCTCAGCATTTACCAAAGCACTCGACATTGCTCTGACCATCCAATCGTTATATATATAAGTAATAAACAATAAAACTTTAAAAATACACATAACATTTAGGATTCATTAAAGAAATACATTTTAATATTAAAATATAAATTACAAAACATTTATTATGTACATAAAAATAATTCTGAAACAAAACATTAAATTGGAATGTACATTAACGAATAATATATCGCATAAACATTGAGGCCCTCATGTATAAAATCATTCTGTAGTTGTAAAGACTCCGGAACAGAAAATTGGAGACTTTGTAATAGCAGAATTGCAATGTTGTATTCTCAAAAACCAAACTGTTTTGGGAACACATACCAAATCAGTATTTGGAAGGGGTATGTTAAAGGTGCTCCTTGCAGATACCATTTTTCAAGGTATGTATTAATGTTTTGTGACCAAAATCCGGTCGTAAATCATCCACATTTTATCCCCTCCTCAAACGAGGTGGCAAGTGTTACAAAGTGCTTATTTCTCTGCATGTATCTTCCTGCATATATTTCTCAGCTATACTTAGGATGTCTCCCTGTATCCATTTGAGCAGCACCATGGTAATAGAACCTAGTGCTTGATATGTGAGTCAGTTGCATCAGCCTCAAGCTCCTGGATGGATGAGACCTTTTACTCTCTAGAATAAACTTTCTTCAATCATATCCTGAGTCCTCCTGTACCTCAATTACTTAATTTTACACTGGCGACGAGTAAACGAAACCTACCCTGCGTACCTAGAAGAGAAAATTATGGTCTCAACATCTTTTGAAAAAAGAAGAAAATTATTCATCATCAAGAACAGCTTCCTTGTTTTATCTACATACCACGTGAGTTACTACATAAATCTTTCTAGAGAGAATTAGAGCATTCGCCGCATGCCTCACCTTTATTCATTAATCAAATTTTGGGTTGGTAGATTTCAGTGTGGGCTCGATTGAGTTACTCCTTCCCCTCTTATTGGGAGTATTCGCCGCTTTCTTCACCTTGTTTTTTTTAAACATTAAAGGTTGGAAGGTTCGATGCGGGCTCGCAAGAAAGGAGTTAACTATCTCTCTCTTCTTTCATTTGTGACTCATGAATTCAAAGTCACTTATAATTAAGGACTGAGCTGTTTTAACTGCTTTTCAATTGGCGGAGCAGAATTACCAAGTGTGTCATTGTGGAGCTTGTCATTGGTGTGAGAAACCTGCCCTGCTTCTACTCTTAAATTTGGTGTGAGGATCCTGCCCTGCTTCTACACTTAAATTACAGCGCACTTGCTAGTGTCCTTTTAAACTGCCTATGGTTTTTATTGATCAAAGTGCGGAGGAGAATCCATCCTGTTTGTACATTTAAATTACAGAGCACATCCTTGTAAACTTTTGGAGTGGTTGTAATGGTTATTCTAGCATTGCTGGTGTCTTTTTGACTTTTGACAGTTATTCTCCTTAGCTGTTTTACGTTAGTGAAGATTTGGACTCACGGCACAGTGTGAAATTTTTAACGCTCTTCATTTGTATACGTCACTGCTGCAATCCTTTAAAAGACATTCCAGCGTTGCCAACACTACATGTTATGATTTAAACGCACTTGCCTTACGGTGTGTTCGTGGCTGTCCTTGGCTCGTGGGACCTCCGCTGCCTCGAACGCTGCCTTACGAGATCTTCGTACTCTATTTTTGACATCACGACGTCACGTTACGTTTTACGCGACGTACGTGACATGATGGCCATTTTTAATTAATTCATTTTATGCCTGGACATCGAGATTTACATACCGGAGCATCGTAAATCTATTCAAGGGATTCATGAGTTACCAACAAACGGTAACAATCTTATTTCATTTTAATTCTTCCTTTGACTGGAATTATCCATAGAGCATGAAAGACTATGTTCTTATCTAATATCAACAACTGGCGGTTCACTGAAGTTATTTGTGCAGCATACTTGTTTACGCTCTGTACACCTCATTTTAATATTTTATTGCTGTGGTGCTGATCCTTGTTCAATCTACATTCAGTTCAGTTCAGTTGATAACTTTATTGCGGTCGAAAGACCATAAAAGTGCAAATACAAAAACAGCACATATAAATAATACATTAAATAGACATAGAACATTAGAAGAAGATTAAACTAAGAGTTATCAACCACGAAAGAATTTAAGATCAAAATAATTTCATAACACAAATATAAGGTTAAAAATGATTGTCTCCTACGCCACATACCTATAAGATAACGAGATACTGCAAATACAATAGGGGGTGGGTATCATAGGTTAATGTTCTACAGGCTTGGGAAAAATGGAAAAATTTAAGGTTCTTGCAGATTGGAGTCAGCCAGCATTTTCTGATCACTGAATAAGCAGGACAAAAGAACAAGACATGAGATATGTTCTCAGTTTTATAGTCGCAGGCAGGGCAAATTTCATTATTAGACCTTGCCCATTTATTGGTAAATGACCTAATAGGCAAAGTGCCATGCCTTAACTGGAGATACAACTTCCTGGCCAACGGGGGTTCAATTGCGTCCATAAAATCCTCCATCCTAAAATCCAGTTTCACCAAGAGGAACTCAGTGGTCAACCCACCCAGGGTTGCAGAGCTCAAAAGGGTTTGGAAATTCTGCCTACGTATCAACTCATGGAGTTCTCGCTTGGGTACCCTAGGACAAAAGGTGTCTGGCATTTCCCACAAGTCCGGGGTGCCCAGCCTAATGCTTTCGGCCCTAATGTACACCAGCCAAGGGATCTTCTTATGTTTGAGAGAGAGCCATATCTCGGCTAGTTCAGTTCTAAAAGGGGCCAGCTCTGGAACTGACCAGAGCCTCTTCCAGTACATAACTGGTCTTGCACTGACAGTTTCCTCAATTGAGTCCATACCAAGGTCCTTTCTAAGTGGTATCAAAGGTGTACTAGCTGGCAAACCCACCAAGTTCCTCAGAAAAGCTTGTTCCACCCTAGAAAGGGACAATAATTGTTTGTGGCCCCGAAGCTCAGCCCCATAGATCACTGCAGGTCTGGCTTGGCGACAATAGATTTCCAGCGCCGGGGACACTGGTTGACCCCTTTAATACCTTACTGATCCCCCCCCCACTAGCTGTGAGAGCTTTAATGCCGATTTGATAATCTGGGAATTCCACAAAAAAATTTCAGTGAGGGTAACACCCAAATAGACAAATGTCTCAACCCTCTCTAGGGGAGTGCCATTTAGCACCGGATTAGGGCGTGTCTGCTTCGGGGGGTTAAATATCATAAATTTGGTTTTTCCAAATTTATTTCCAGTCCCCGCTGCTCACAGAACTCCACAAAGCCATTAAGTACTTTCTGGATACCCGATGATGTTTTAGACAGCAACAATGTGTCGTCAGCAAACATCAGAGCGGGTTCCTTTCCTGTGGCCAATTTGGGGGCGTCGATGTCTGCCACGCCATTCAAATGGTTAACAAGACCATTAATGTACAGACTGAATAGCGTGGGGGCCAATACGCACCCTTGGCGGACCCCTTTTTTAACAGGGAATTGATCTGTAAGATCGCCTTGCCTGCCACACCTAACCTGAGCGTAGTTGTTGGAGTGTAACCTAGACAGGATAGACAACAAGTAAGAAGGGAGACCTAGAGCTGCCAGCACTTTCCATAGTTTCGCTCGAGGAACTAAGTCGAAGGCAGCCCGTAGATCCACAAATACAAGGTAGAGGCTCCCACCCTCCACCTCAGCTGCCTTCCAATAAAGTACCTGCAGGCGAAATATTTGGTCTATGGTGGAAATACCGGTTCTAAAGCCTGCCTGGAATGTAGATAAGATGTCGTTCTCCTCTACCCACCCAAGGATCCTATCAAGAATAATCCTCCCCATTAGCTTTTGTGAGGTGTCGATCAAGCTAATAGGTCTATAATTTGAGGGGGTGAGGGGGCAACCCTTTTTGAAAACTGGGACGATCTCAGCGCCTAACCAAGTAGGTGGCACATCTGCGCCCTGCAAGACCCCATTAAACAACACAACAAGATAAGGAGCCCAGATTTTAGGCTGGGTTCGATAAAGATCCCCTGGCAGTTTATCCAGCCCAGGGGCTTTATTAGGTAAGAGCTTAGCTATGGCTGCCTCCACCTCCTTAAGGGTAAAGGATTCAGCCAAGCCGCCATGCCTAGAAAATCCAGACTTCCCCACTAAATCATCAGACTCAAGGTTATTTGGGATTGGTTCCAAGTTTACACACCTTGTGGTATCAGTCTCTAGAATTCCATATAAACCACTAAAGTGATTTTTCCACAATTCCGGGGCAATATTCGGGCCAGGCTCAGAATTGGAACCATACGGCCCAACAGCAACAATTGACCAAAATAATTTGAAATCCCTAGCTGAGAGTGCTGTACCCAGTTCCCCCCACATAAAGGCCTCCCGTTCCCTCTTAGCATTCCCAATTATATTCTTGTACAAGCTACGTTGAACCCTAATGAAGCCCGCATCTTTGGTTTTTAGAGCCAACAGCAACGCTTTCTTAGCTTTACGACATTGGGCATTGAACCACAGGTGCTTCTTTGTTCGCAACTGACTAGTCCTCATCACCGGGCACAGGACATCTGTTAGACCTGGCACCTTGGCGTGAGTTTCCCTTCCACTTTTTGATGGTGTGCCTCGATTGTTTTTCTGGTGTTGTCCGCTCAGGGCGCTGCGCCACGGCTAACCCGTGCCGCAGCGCAAGTGCTCCCTATGATAAAGATGTTTATAATTGATATACATGATTGGTTTATTGGATTCCCTGTCAGTCCCCAGTAAAGTGCACCCGGAGTGCCAGGGCTTGTGAATGCCAATGCCGCTAGTAGGCTGCAGCGCTGGTTGCGCCACCCACAACAGCGGCCATGTAAAATGTGTCCTGGGTCTGCCACCGCAGACCCCGCGTGCAGTCCCGTACTGTCACGCTGGCTGGGCAAGTGCACACACTTGCCAGCCTCCCGAACCTTCCCTTAGCCGCATGTTAGTCACCCCTATGGTAGGCCCGCGGGCAGGGTGCATTGTAGGTTGAAGGTAGGACAAGCCGGTTGTGAGGCCTGTCCTAATAGTGACTCACCGCCATATTCGTGGCTCACTATTGCAAGGCTACCTGTTCCCCTTAGGCCAGATGAGCTGCTGGAGTTATTACATCCTATAATCCCAGCAGGCTCAGGGGACATGGTAGAGAGATATGTTTAGTATGCCTGAACTCGGAATGATAAAATACTTCTTGTAGTCAAGTTTATTTTACTATCCTGGGTTCGTAAATACGACTTTTAGAAAGTTAGTATTTACTCGCTTAACCATTCCAGCCCGCCTCTGCTGTGTGTGTATCTGACTGTCTGGGCTATGTGAGTGACAGGGCTGGAGGGATGACAGGTAGTGGATGGCAGGAGGACACCTTGGTGGGAGGTGGGAGTGCTCCTTGGACTCTGAATAGGGCAGTGCTCCACGACCACAATGCTGGCTCTGCCCCCTGGGGAGCGACTAATGGCTCAACGGGCACCTGGCCCAGGAAGGGCGAAGCGCTGTCCCCAAGGTGCTCCTGAAAGTACTTGTCTCCTGAATGCCGGCACCACCTCCTGTGGAGCGGCTGATGTGCCTGCCCCTCACACTGAAAGCCGAAGTCAGAGTACCCCCAACAAAGTGCTCAGGACTGAGAACGACTATGCGAAGGCCCCCCTGGCCTGCAAGAACAAAGGAAATGTGGTATAAAAGTAGGAGCCCTGCTCCTTGCAAATCAGAATCCTGTTTACCGCAAAGGACCTCTACCCGACTAGGAGAAGAAGACGCTGGAAGGACTGGCCTGCTGCTTGCCTTGCTGAGAAAGGAGAGGAAGAGACTTGCTGAAAAGACTTTGCTACTTTGTGCTTGAACATTCTCCAAGGGCTTGATCTGAGCTTGCCCCCTGAACTGAACCCCAGGACTAGTGGGTTCTATGTGCTTTTGCTCGTCCTCCAATTCGAGCCGTGTGTGCCTCCCGCTGGAAAAGAGACTGCGCCCCTTCTCGCCCCTCCTAGGGCCGTGACACTCAGGAGCTTGCCTGCCTTAACCCCGTGAGAGCCCCGCTCCGTCCGGAGCCGCTCTCTGTCCCCGGGCTAGGTTGCCTGCGCCCCTGTCACCGCCTGCCAATGGAGTGCGCCGAACGCGCTGTCACCCCTCCCGCCGGAATCCGTCCGAAGACTGTGATCTACGCCGGGTCACCCAGCTGCACCGACCGTGCCCTGTGACCCCGCTTCGCTATCCCCGGACAGCCCAGGCCGCGCCTCCCCCGCTGTGGAGACCCCCGGCACCGCCGTGCTAAGGGTCGCTGGCCGCGCCTGCCTGTTGCCCACACCCGCTGATTGAGGACCCAAGAACACTCCCCCAAGCCGAGAGTCGCACCGATCTGCGCCGACTCTCTCACCGCAACCGTGTCACAAGAGTTCCAGTATCGGGCTCGGGGCCCGCACCGCCTTACTTCCCCGTTAACTCCTCTGAAGTAAGTCAAGACTGGAATCTCCCAAGTGACATTAAGAAACGACTAAAGAAGTATCCGCTTAAAGAACTGTTGCCTGCCTTACAACCTGGTGGCGTAGCGAAAACGTTATTGGTCTTGTGATAAGTCTGCTGAGATATATATACCTATTTTTACATAAAGAAGCGTATTTTTCTACATATCCAAGCCTGGTGTCCGTTTCTGGGGGGATTGATGTATTTACTGTGTGTGTGATTATAACTGCTTAACCAACAACGCCTGAAGAATCGCCTTGGCTGCTCACGCCACGCACCTAGAGGGTGAGCAAGGGTCATTCCAAAAGGGGTTATCCTTTGCCCTGACGTGGAGGAGAGGGTCACTGCTTGACACAAGGGCCTCCTTGCGCCAATCAGAGATCCCCGTCTCTAACAACATCCTTCAGTGCGGCCACCAGCTGATTATGTATATCTAGAGCCCTGCCCCCAGACTCAGATCCCCCCATTTCCGCAATAAACGGAGACGCAATTTCATACAATTTTGCAAGTTTACATGGGGAGTCTTGCAAATTAGGCCATTTAACCCTACGCCTACAATTGGAAATTATTAAAGATGATACAGTTCTAACTTGAGCAGGTGGGGTCTTGTTTAACCCAAAACTCCCTGGTTTGAGGGATAAAATCAGCGCATTGTGGTCGCTGTCATGCCTGTCAACAACCCTGAATTCCAGCAACCTATCCCAATGCCTGGCTTCCATGAAGACGTAGTCAATCACAGAAGACTGATTTTGACGGTTAAAGGTATTTCTACCAGGCCTGTCAGGCTCCAGCCTCCCATTGCAAGCGCGCAATGAGGTGGTCAGTACCAACGACTGTAGTTGCAAAACGAGAGGGGTCCAAACCTTAACTAAGGGCATCATAGGATCCGGAATAGACCAAGACGAATCGACCTCATCAGAGTCACCCAAAGACGGGTCAATAAGAGGCTCAAAATGACAGTTGAAGTCTCCGCACAGGATTATAACAGTGGAGGAGTCAAACTTCAATAGCAAACCTAGCAAAGTTTTAATAGCCTCAGATTCCAAACCCCGCTTAACTGGCCTTGAATAAACATTAATCATAACTATTCTTTGCCTACTTAACGAGGTTAATAAAACACACTGGACATCGAGAGAGTTGGTGTCAATGAGCGTTGCCTGGACACCCAGGTGAGTATCAACCCAGATAGACAATCCACCTGATGGTCTTCCTTTACCACTTGAAGTCGCTAAGATTTAAAAAATAGCAAAACCAGGAAATGAACTTTCATTTACCACCCAGGTTTCTTGCATCATGCATATGTCATATGATGAAATAAATGAACCCCAATCTGGTATAGGCAACTAATTCTTCAGTCCTGCCACATTCCAGGAAAGAATTTTAATTTCGAAGCTGTTCGGATGATTCTCAGGAGGTGCCCCGTCTCCCAGACCAGGAGCTTCAGTAGTAACATTTAAGTTCAGGACCCCCTTGGAGCCGACCAAGCCTTGTTCGGGCGAATCACTGTCCCCCAAAACAGAAGGTGTACCAATAGGATTCAGATTCGTAGCCTCCTTTTCCACTTTTCCGCTACCTAGCATAGATTCGTCAGCAAGTTGAATGTCACCTGGAATCTGGTTAGATGCCAGGGAATTAAGCCTAGTATCATAGTCAGTTGGTACCCCAATATCCATGAAACTAAGCATAAAGTTCCCAAGAGGCCCCGACTGTCAATCGCAGTCGTTCATGCCCGACAAAACATTAAATCTATTTGTCACCTCCAAAGGGGTCAGTGAGCCCATAGGATCAGTCCATCTAGGTCTAAAATGCCCAGGCGGAATAATGTCCCACCCACACTCTCTAATAGGGGCCGATAGATGAGATCTATAGTGAACAGACCAGTTGTCGGTAGGCATAGAATGGAAATTTGGTTGATAGTAGGCAGAGACCACTGAATTCAAAGGAGGACCCACCAAAGATCTTGGATAAAAGTAAATTAGATCATAGGGAATAATGGAGTTGTTTCCCTCACCCGGAGGCCAACTTAGAATAAATCTAACAGTTTCTTGATCTCTAAAATTAACAACAATAATGTCCCCCTGTAGATCCTTAGGTCTACTTCCTTGCCAAGGGAGACGCCGAACATACATAATCTCACCATTAAGATTACGAGGAAGTGGTCTATTCTGACCAAGCCAATGCATGACTTTATGTTTTAGTTGGAAGTATCCCTCCCTTTTGCCTTCCACTAGTGCCGGAACTCCAGTGAGGCCCACCACATATGGTACTGCTTCCGGAGGGAGTTCGACTGGGTGCGCCCTATGACTACTCCTTCTTCCTTGGTCGTTACCTGAGTGGGAAGTACTATGTACCCTCTCGGCCGCTCTATCAGCATTCTGGACCAGTGGTTGTATGGGTTTTGGTATAGGTACCCTCTGCTTTATACTGGTAGTAGGTTCAATGATATTAGATGACTCCCTATTGAGATTAGTATTAGAAGAAACTGCCGAGGTCGAGGGAGGCTATACCGTTTTCCCTAAACCCTTTATTAATTCAGTATTAATACCAATAGCCTGCTCAAGGGTCCTCAGTCTTTGCTCCAACCTAGTTAGTGTTTGTTCTAACGGGAGAATAAGAGATCTAATAAGTTTCTCCATACCACCTAACAAATCAGTAGGTGATACCTCGTTTGGGGGGAGATTTGGGGGGGTGGACATAACTACCAATTTGTCTGTGGTTAGTGGTAATGATTTTGAGGTTTTACCAAAGTCAGCATGACTTAGTTTTGACTTGGGTGGCTCAACCCCCCTCTTCCTCCTTTTACTTTGTGGCAAACCCCACAACTTAGGTACCTCTTTCCTCCTAGTTCTATTTTTGTGAGTTGACTCTGCACCTTGTAAGCAAGGCTCGGGATGTATTTCCGCTTCATCTATGATTAGGTCATTAGCTGAATGCGAAATGTTAATAGGGGGAATTGTAGGCAAAACAGATGTAGGAGATTTTTCGCCAAAGAGCATAGGGGTACTATCTAGGTGGGATATATCAGGGTTCTCAATTATACTAACATTACTCGTGAGGGCTGGAGGAGCTATCTGCAGGGTTTCTATAGGCAGAAAACTGCCTTTAATGGAATCAATCGAGCGCTCAGCTCGGCGCTCAGCTAATATGCGCTCCTTGTCACAGTCTACGGGAGCCTTTGCAAAATAACCGTCCAGAGTCCATCTACTCAGCCCCCCTGCTGTCAATGTTGAGCCTGTTATTGGACTCAGAGCCATAATGCACCTTCGGAGCTACAATAGATAGAGAACAACCTAACCAACGTGTCAGAGACGGGGCCCGGCCCGACCTCCTCTGGCCTCCGAGGGCCCGCCCTTTGCCCGGGCTTAGCCCCGGGCGCTCCCGCGCAGCGGTGAGTAATCCAGCTAAAATGAGGAGGGAAGGGGGCGGGTCAGGCAGGGAGAGCGGCCCAGGTGGAACGGGTGAGGCACACAGGGACTCCTGGGAATTGGAGTCCCTGATCCACCGCTCGCAGCCCTGCCTCAGCAGCAAACACCCCACAAGGATTCTCAGGAGCAAAGCAGCCCCTCCCCTAAGTCCAGCGCACTTTGCAAGCGCTGCGAAGCGGGACCCGCGAAGCGGGTCCGGCGAGGTGTGGGCAGAAGCAGAACAAGCAGCAGGTCAGTGCGCAGGGTCCACGGCACCAGCAGAGCGTCCCAGCATCAAAGGTCCAGGTGCAGCTTTTGATACCACTGTAAGGGGGCGGGTCAGGCAGGGAGAGCGGCCCAGGTGGAACGGGTGAGGCACACAGGGACTCCTGGGAGTTGGAGTCCCTGATCCACCGCTCGCAGCCCTGCCTCAGCAACACACACCCCACAAGGATTCTCAGGAGCAAAGCAGCCCCTCCCCTAAGTCCAGCGCACTCTGCAAGCACTACGAAGTGGGACCCGCGAAGCGGGTCCGGCGAGGAGTGGGCAAAAGCAGAACAAGCAGCAGGTCAGTGCGCAGGGTCCACGGCAGCAGCAGAGCGTCCAACATTCAATCAGTTTCCTTTTCAGATTAATTCCCTTTCAGAAGTTTGCATTCTGTTTTATTGTGCTGTTTATTGCTAATGCGAACCTCTTCAGAATGGAATACTCATATGAACATCGCCTGTGATAACCATTCTTTTACATTTTTAGCTTTAGTCATTTCTTATTTGGTGTACACAGCCTTGCAGAATGTAACTACTCCACCGTTCTTCCTGTCGTCGTCTGGTGATCCACCCATCAGGTGGCAGAAATGGAAAAAAGTATTTGAAAAGTACTCCAAGGTGTGTGGAACTAACCTTAGTGCAGAAAGGAGAACGGCTCTTCTTTCGCATTGTCTTGGCTCAGAGGGACAAGAAGTATTTGATCATCTACCAGAGATTGTTGACACTAGTTTAAATGAGTATGAAGTGTGTATTTTGAAAACTAGATAGGCATTACTTCCCTAAGGTAAGCACAATCTTGGAGCGGTACCATTTTGGTCGCAGAAACCAAAATGATGGCGAGTCTGTTGAGAACTATATAACTGCTCTAAGGAAATTAGGGTCCTCGTACAAGTTTGGTGCTTTTTTGGAAAAGAGAATAAGAAACCAATTTATGTTGGGTTGCAATGTTCAAAAAGTCAGGGATGATATTTGGCAAAAAGATGATCCTTCGTTAGAAGAAGTGAAAACCATTGCCAAACAAAGTGAACATTCACAAAAATGTGTTGAAACCATTACCAAACATGAAACGAAGAGTGATGTTGTGCATGAGGTAAAGACGTCCTCAAAAGAAAAGCATGTTAAAAAAAGGGTATAGTGTTAAGACAGAAATGAATGCATCTCGCAGTTTTCAAAAATCAAATTTTCAACCCAAGTGTTACAGATGCGGGAATCCAGGACATCTCGCTAATGCTAAGAAATGCACAGCATTGAAAGCCATGTGTGCGAATTGTAAAAAAGTTGGGCATTTCACTGCTGTTTGCAAAGCCAAGAAAAATAAGGCAAAGTTAAATGTAATTTCTCATCACACTTATAGTGATGGTGACTCCGATTCTGACTTTGACTGTGGTCAAATAGTTTCACAGGTATCAGATAACAGTAAGAAGGGTCCGTTTGATGAAGTGTTGGTTGAAGGTAGCGGAACTCGTGTGTTATTTGATTCGGGGGCAAAAATAACCATTGTCTCTAGACATTTCTACACACACAACTTAAAAGATAAAGTTAACATTTTGAGAGCTGACATCAAACCTTTTGCCTACGGTGGAGAACCTATAAAGCTTTTGGGTTATTTTCATGGTTTGATCGAGTACAAAGGGAGGTACATTTCTGGGAAGGTTTACATTTCTCATAAAGGTGATAGTATTTTAAGCTGGTTTCACCAGAGAGATTTGGGTATCATGCTAGATCTCAATAGTGATCCTCCCATATTATTGAAAGAAAATTTTCAAGTAAATGAAATTAACACTCAAGACAATAATGATGATTATACTTCAAATCTGAGAAGGACATTTCCCAATGTGTTCAGGAGTGAATTGGGATGCCTTCATGACTACGTGCACAAAATACAATTGGTGTCTGGGGCTGTACCTGTAGCAAGTAAAGTTTGTGGTGTTCCCTAATCAGTGAGAGATGAGATGAAATCTCAATTGGAAAATTTTAAGTCAGAAGGCATAATTGAGGAGGTAGAAGGGACACAATGGCTGGCGCCAGTCGTCACCGCAAGCAAATCTGATGGTAGTCTATGTCTATGCATAGACTTGAGGGAGTTCAACAAACAGGTGGTGGTGGATAGATATCCACTTCCTAAAATCTCTGATTTGCTTATGCTTTTGCAAGGAGCTGAGGTATTTTCCACTGTAGACCTAAAATCTTCATATCATCAAATAAAGTTAGATGAAGATTCCAAAGACTACATTGCGTTTGTAACTCCATTTGGAACTTTCAGATTCATAAGACTACCTTTTAGGTTGGTATCGGCAGCCTCAGTATTCCAAAGGGCTTTAGAAAAAGTATTAAGAGGACAACTTGGTGTCAAAATATACCAAGATGATGTTCTGATTTACGGCAGAGATGAAGACGAACATGATCTGAGACTTAAACAGGAGTTAGAAAGGTTTAACCAAAACAATCTCACGGTCAGGATAGAAAAGTGCAAATTTAGGAAATCCTCTATCGACTATCTTGGTCAGACCATATCTGGGAAGGGTGTAGAACCCAAGAGTGAGTTGATTGAGGCCATACATAAATTAGCCTCACCAACTAACAAAGAGGAACTGATGACATATCTTGGCATAGCTCAGTATTACAGTAAATTTGTGAAGGGTTTTGCTGAAAAGTGTGTTAGTATGCGGACCCTACTGTGTAAAGGTGTAGAATTCATCTGGTCAGAAGAGTGTGAAGCTGAATTCAATGAGGTGAAAAAATTACTTAAGAAAAACTCCTAAGTTGAGGAGCTTTGACCCCTCTATGAAATCTGTTCTTATTACTGATGCCAGCATGAAGGGCCTGAGGGCTGTTTTGCAACAAGAGAATGGTGACACTGTTAATGTGATTCTGTTACTCTCTAGGAGTCTCAGAGGGGCAGAATTATGGTATTCAGTCATAGAGAGGGAGGCCCTTGCAGTACACTGGGACACTAAGAAACTTTAAAATCTTCTCTGGAGTACCAAGTTTATTGTGCGTCCGGAACACAAACCTCTGTGTGAAGTATTCAATAAAAAAAGAATTGATGCAATTTCGGGCAGGATTTCCAAGTGGGTTGTGGCACTTCAAGGATATAATTTTAATGTTGAGTATTTGCCTGGAGCACGAAACTGCATAGCTGACACGCTTTCAAGACTTGTACCATTCAATGAGGACAAATTTGGCTATGAGAAACAAGAATTGAATGAATGGGTGTGTAACATTGAAAATGAAGGTAGCGTGAGGAGTGCGGATCTGATAAACAATTATTAGAACTTTCTTCTTTGCTCAGTGGAGTAGGAAAATCCAAAGCAACTCTGAAAAGTATTGGAATGTAAGGCATGAATTGTCGGAATCTGGTGGTTTGATTTTTCGAGGAACAAGACCGATTCCTCCGATGGTACTTCGTAGTGAATTGCTTGAGTTAGCCCATCAAGGTCATCAAGGGATATCAAAGACTAAAGAAAGGCCAAGACTCAATTACTGGTGGCTAGGGAAGAACCTACAAGTTGAACGTCTGGTTAGAGAATGCATACCATGTACATTGAGTGAAAAATGCCTTAAACCCAGGGTACAACCCATGGTTATCAGAGAACGCCCCAAAGGACCTTGGGAAAAGTTAGCATTAGATATTTTGGGGCCCGTACAAAGTAAAGACTGTGATTGTTATGTTTTCGTCCTCATAGACATTAATTCCAGGTGGCCTGAAATAAAGATCAGAAAGAGCATTGACACTAAACATGTTATTACATTTCTTAAAGAGGTTTTTACACAAGAAGGTCTACCTGGTTTTCTATTAACGTATAATGGGGTTTAGTTTGTTTCTAATGACATGGAAGAGTTCCTGCAAGGCTGCTCCATCAAACACAAATGATGTTCACTATATCTTCCCAAGAAACTATTGCCATGTCCAAACAGAACGATTTTGACTGATAAGAAGAGATTAATAAGAAGGTGGAGATGTATAGAATCTCTCCTCATGCAACTACTGGATATACACCCATTGAATTATTCAAAGGAATACATCCTAACACTCTAATAGCACCTTATTGGGTAAATGATGCTGAATCAAAAAAAGGGAGGATGTCTTTGCATGGTGAATGGAAGGTCAAAGAGGCAGAAAAAATTGAAGCACGGAAACTAAGTTATGACACAAGGAAAGCAGTCAAGACCACTCTTGTAAGAGTAGGTGATTGGGTCATGATCAGGGCACCTTTTGGGCAAAAAGCATCAGGTTTGTTCCAAAGACCGCATAGAGTCGTCAAGCTCTTAACCAATGCGATAAAAACTGAAGATTCTCTGATTTGGAATCTCAATAGAGTGGTGGTTGTCAAGAACAATTCCTTTTTGGTCAATGGGCATGTCGGTTAACCAACCAATTTTACCTCGTGTCCAGCTTTACTCCAAAGGGAAAGAAGAGCAAGAAAACAACAGGTTCAAGGACTTTGTCATGAAGTAATAATCTTATATGCCATTCCTGTATAGTTGGTTCCTTTAAAAAATGTGTTGTTTTATTTGTTTTGTTCTTTTCTATTACTGTTTCAATTGTATTATATCGAGGAAAGGTGTGTAACAATGTGCTTATTTCTCTGCATGTATCATCCTGCATATATTTCTCAGCTATACTTAGAATGTCTCCCTGTATCCATTTGAGTAGCACCATGGTGATAAAACCTAGTGCTTCATATGTGAGTCAGTTGCATCTGGCTCAAGCTCCTCGATGGATGAGACCTTTTACTCTCTATAATGAACTTTCTTCATTCATATCCTGAGTCCGCCTGTGCCTCAATTACTTAATTTTACAGCAAGCCATTCACAAACGGGAAGGGTTCTTCTAAAGAGATTCCTTCCTCTTTGTGAATGTTGACAAACACGTTTTTTGGGGTAGGCAGTGATCCAAGAGGCCAGTGCCTGCTTCTAAAAAAGGTTTTTGTAATTTTTCTTTCAAAAACGATTCCTTTATTTAAAATAAATCACAGACATGGTGGTCTGCTGACCTCACCAGGCCACCATGCCTGTCATTGTAGGCAAACATTTTGCTTTGCAAATTCCAGCCTACCTCATGCATATTAATGAGGCTTTTCAAATTGTGACTCTGAGTCAATCTATTAGTACATAGGTTCGTTCACAAAATACCAATAGATTTGGATTAAGTCGGTGCGCAAACTTTGGCATCTTCTACTGAATCCATTTTAGTACATTCCATTTATGAAATCCTTATTTGTGATTCTTTATTTGCTGTACTCATTGGTTATAATAATGCTTTCTATGAACATAGGGCCATAACATATTAGAACTCACTTTAAATATATTCATCTTTTCTCAATAATATTAAACATAAATAATTAAAATGAATATTTATAAAATACTATGAAATTTTTTAAAAAGTTAATAAATGTAAACAATAGAAAATAATAAATAGAAAAATGCATAGAATTTTGAATATCCCAGATCAATATAATATGCAGTAACCTAACGCTATTCCAAAATTATGTTTAAAGAATAACAAATATTTAAAAAAAATTAAACACCCAATTCTAATTAAATCCTAAAACTGGGAAAAATGCATACACTCATACACTGGGTTAAATTTTATTATTCTAACTTCAATCT
The DNA here is from genome assembly GCF_964204655.1 of Triturus cristatus. NCBI lineage: Eukaryota > Metazoa > Chordata > Amphibia > Caudata > Salamandridae > Triturus > Triturus cristatus. Next base: position 387,676,337 of record NC_140594.1, read on the forward strand.
AACAAACACTGTAAAATGTTCAAACACGGGGAGAGGCCAGGTTCCTACAAAATAACATATATGGAATGATTTCCTACCTCTTACCTGTTATCTCAGTTCTCTGAAGCGAATCTACATTGAAGTCTTAAGCACTAAATAGTCCTACCCACGTGCCGGATCCTGGAACACTTCTTCAGTTTAAGTCTTCTTAAGTGTAGATGTTCGCCTTTCTTTAGGAAGGCCAGCAGAAACACTCAAGTCAAGAATATTGTGCAGCCTATAAGGAAGGCTATAATGGCCAATTTCTTCAGATTACATTCATAAGAGGCATTGAATACCAATGTGTGTATGAGTGTGTGTGTGTGTATGTATATATATATATATGTATATATATATATATATATATATATATATATATATATTCACTGAAAAAACCATAGGTTTCAGGCACGTTATAGCTAGGAATTAGCATTTAAAAAACCTTAGAAATTCACTGAAAAAACCATAGGTTTCAGGGGCGTTATAGTTAGCTGGACTTTTCACTCGTACAAAACCATAGAAATTCCCCCGTTATATTTAGTTCAGCTAACTAAAACTCGCGCGCCCGCAATGCACTGCTGATGACGTCACATATCACATCACTCATGACATGGTCAGTGTCATCACTCATGACATCACTGATGACATCTCAAATGACATCACTGATGACATCACTGATGACATCATCCAGTGAATGTGTGTTTTTCTGAAAATTACATATGTTTTATATATGTATATCTCAAGGTCGATGGAAGAATAAATGGGTATATAAGTGTCTAAATGGATGATTTGTTTTTGAAAACTTGATTGTATAACTGACTGATTAAGTGTATCTTAGTGAATACATGGCTTAGTGAGTAATGTTTAAATATGTACATATCTGTATCAGTCTCTCACTTTGTGTATAAGTGGCTGCATGGGTTGGTGAGTAGCTACATGAGTGTCTATATAGGTTATTAGTTGGTTTTTTGAGTATCAGTATAAGTGTCTGATGTCTGTATGGTTCGGTGGGGGGTATTACGTAGTGCATAGGTGCATGAATGAGTGACTCACTGTTTGTATGTGTTGAAGACAGCATGTGTGCAGGACTGTATGGGTGGATGAGTGTGTTAGTGAGTGAATAACTGTCTCAATAGTGTCTCTATGAGTAACTACATATGTTTTAAACTAGTATATGTGACTATTGGTGTATATAAGTGAGTATATGTGAGAGTGAGAGATTGAAAGAGTTCCTGTATGAATAAGTATGTGTTTCTATAAGTGATTGTTAAAAAGACTAAGTATGTGTAAGTTTCTGTAGAAGTAAGTGTGGTGGTGTGTGTATAACTGTATATGCAGGTAAACGGATGTTTGATTCTTTATTAGCATGAGTGACTATGTGTGTGAGTAACTTTATGGATGAGTGGCGTTGTGTAACAGGATGTATAGGTGTATGAGTACATATGATGAGTGAGTACATGTATGAGTGACTGTATAGGACTGTTGGTGAATGAGTGGATGTGGATGTGGATCTTACAATTACTGAATAGGTTGTTGTAACTGGTATTGGTATGTCCATTGTTTTGAAAATTTTAATTTCTATTTTTGAATGTGTGTATCAAAGGTTATATTAGGGGGAGAGGAGGTCTGCCACTCTATCACAAGGATGATGTCATCAGTGATGTCATCAGTGATGTCATCAGTGATGTCACTGACCATGTCATGAGTGATGTAATATGTGACGTCATCAGCAGTGCATTGCGGGCGCGCGAGTTATAGTTAGCTGAACTAACTATAACGGGGGAATTTCTATGGTTTTGTACGAGTGAAAAGTCCAGCTAACTATAACGCCCCTGAAACCTATGTTTTTTTCAGGGAATTTCTAAGGTTTTTTAAACGCTAATTCCTAGCTATAACGTGCCTGAAACCTATTTTTTTTTCAGTGAATTTCAAAGGTTTTTTAAATGCTAATTTCTAGCTATGCCTACAGAGATAGGACATGTGAAGAAAGAAGGAAAAACGCACAGAAAGAAAAAAAAGAAATGCAGAAAGAAGCAACAGAAGTCCTCAAAGACGAAGAAAAGTGCAGGAAGAAGTATAACGTGCAGAAACAACAAACGGAAGAGCAGAAACAAGCCTTGTTGCAAAATCATCCTGTACCCTCAACTTTTTCAGACGGATACTGGTGGTAACAGAGTCTGACTAACCAGTCCTAGAGCCAGTGCTATGTTAAAAGACACTCAAAATACAGTGAAAACACCTACATACACTAGGGCACACTATGTGTTGGGGTCCCCCTGTGATTAGCATGACCTCCTCTGTAAGCCCCTAGAATATAATAGGGCAGGGGATTAAAACTACCTCTTAAAATGCACCACAGGGCGTGTTTGAACACGTCACCTCATGCCCCGTCCCCTCCCTTCCCCACTGTGTAAACACGCCCTGTAGCCGTTTTAAGTTGGGAGATTAAGTCCCCTTGAATCCTGAGGGTCCCTAGGGTCCAACTAGACCACTAGGTACCTCCAGTAAGCGCCACAGAGCTGCGTTGCAGAGAGGTGTAAAAGTGGCACGGCCTGCACCACCTCTCTGCAACGCAGAGCAGTGGTGCTTACTGGAAGCACCTGGTGGGCTAGTTGGACCCCAGGGTCCCTCAGGATTGAAAGGGAATTATTTCCCCAACTTAAAAACGCGCCACAGGGCCTGTGGGCGTTCTGAGTTGAGAGATTAAGTCCCCTTGAATCCTAAGGGTCCCTAGGGTCAAACTAGCCCACTAGGTACCTCCAGTAAGCACCACAGAGCTGCGTTGCATGGAGGTGTAAAAAGGGGCGTGGCCTCAGAACACCTGTCTGCAACGCAGCTCCCTGGCGCATACTGGAGATACCTGTTGGGCTAGTTGGCCCTCAGGGACCCTCAGTATTGAAGGGGAATTAATTCCTCAACTTACAATTGGCCAGGGGGCGCGTTTGCAGAGTGCTGCAAGGAGGGGGCGTGGCCTCCGGCGCGATGCCGGTCTTTTATTTCAGGGGTGTGGAATTTTCCAAATAATCTAGTTGTCCAAGGGACAAAATGCCACTGAGATCTACATGTCCTGTAAAATCCCCTTGTCCCACCTACCCCCGTTCCACATCAAACCTAAGGGCTCCGGCTGACAGAGAAACATTAATTTATTTTTGCTTTATTAAAATCAGTAAACCATTGAATGCTGTGCAATAATAATGCTAAAGGAAAACTTGTCAAGCGATATTATCGCGTCCCTGCCCCCCTGCGCCCCCTCCCCTAAACCCTGACAGCAATTCTTTTATTTCTATTCCCCTTTTTTTCCATTTTTTTGGCTGTGTATTTATTCCCACAAAATACGTACATTTCAAACCATACGTAATGTACTAATTTACCGTCACCCTTGGCTGTGTATTTATTCCCACAAAATACGTACATTTCAAACCATACGTAATGTACTAATTTACCGTCACCCTTGTAAAAACGTATGGGTGGGATATAAAAGGTGTCAGCCAGCGTGCCTCCTGCCATTTCCCCCTCACTTTTGCAGCTGGCCAGACGTGAGCCCTACGTTCCTTGCGAATCGGTAAGTTGTATCGAAAAAGAAACAGCAAAGTTGGGAGCTTCCTTTAATAATAAGAATCGTTTTTTCGCCAAATGTACCCTCTTTGCAAAATTAATCAATCGTGTAATGTATATTTGTCGGTGTGTTTACGCAGTTATGGGCTGAAAGTTAATAGCTCACTATTCTATATTAGGACTTTAAGTTATGAATTGCAAGTCACCAACGGATGTCTCTTTTGAAAGCATTAATCTGCAGATCTGTTCCCATCCTATGCACTCTGTAATCGACTTCGTACATGTTCTTTGCAGCAGGCATATTAACCCTCTGCACTAACTTCACCGAGGTCACAACCTCAACTATACATAACACGGATCTTTTCGCCAAATGTACCCTCTTTGCAACATTAATCAATTTTGTAATGTATATTTGTCGGTGTGTTTATGCAGTTCTGGGCTGAAAGTTAATAGTTCACTATTCTATATTAGGACTTTAAGTTATAAATTGCAAGTCACCAACGGATGTCTCTTTTGAAAGCATTAATCTGCAGATCTGTTTCCATCTGCGGTATGAAGGCTCCGGACCCCCGATGTTAAACCCGCGTTGCGATGGCAGCGCGTGAATCTGAATTCGTTGTAATGGGTGTTTCCCCCATGAAGCGGTGGTAGCGCAGCGCGCCTGCTTGCGATACGCTTTTTTGACGTCCTCATCTGAGGCGCCGAGGCAGGCCAGGCCTACGATTTTGTACTAATTAATCTACCCACGCACGGTTGCTAAAAATATAAATAAAAGAAAATCGCAGCACCTCCGTCACAATATCACACAATTCAAGAGGGCAAAACTGCTTATTTTACCTGAATGCTTATTGCAAGCCTTGTGGCGGCCACGGACTACTGCTTGCAGAGGCTGAGTGACGTTTCACTCCCCCAACCAATCACTGGCTAGAGCCCAGTCATGGGCTGCTAGCCAATCAGCTGCCGCCAAAGGCTCTCTGCAAGCTTCGGATTGACTGTGAGCCCCAGAGTGCCCACAGCCTGTTGTTTTAACGTGATTAAAACGTGATTAATGTCTACATGTCCGTCGGACATAAATAGACAATAAATCTTCTTGCCCGTCAATATAAACAACATGGTTCGGACGTCGGGCGATATGATTCCCCCACCCCTGTTTCTCTCAAACATGGTTCGTGATATCACAGCAGAAGGCTTTTTCACATGGTAAAATCACCTTAGAACACACCACAATTCCTAAAATGAGTATGGTACCATCAACAAATGATTTATAATGTAACTAAAGTCTTAAAACCTTCTATTAACTGCAATGCTTTTTAATGAGGTGCTATCATGTATATTGGTCCCAAGATGGCTGCCAACACTTCTTGGATGAAGTACTGACAGCCAATCAGATCTCACGATGAGATGTGTGGTTAGGCTCCTCCCAGATATGTATATGATTTTACTTTTGATTTTCTCAGGAACTTCTTAACAGATTGACACCATTTATGCAAAACCTAAGGACTACCTCTTTGCCAAATTTCAAGTAATTCTGTTCAGCCGTTCGGGCTGTACCTTGGACTAAAGGTCCCTATGGAAAATTGCATGGGGAAAAGGCGTTTTGGGACCCCCCTTTTTTCTCAGCCCCCGCTTGACGAATCCCCCCGATACTTTCAGGGTAGGAGCGGAGCGGAGCGCCCCACCTATTTTGAAAATTTCGCGAGGATTCGACAACCGGCGCCAAAGTTATTCCAAATAGAATGTTGCGGATTTCCTATGGAAACACGGTCCTAACTATAACTATCTACTGGCTCTTCTATTAGCGGAGCCTCTAGCACCATCAGAGGGCAACCAGCGTGTACTTCCAAGTAACTCATATCCAAGAAGTCATATGCCGCTCTCACGACGTCCCAATTACCCAGGATACCATGCGCCGCACCGCAGGCCATAATCCGAACACCAGAACAGGCAGACTCGTGAGACACTAAGGGCCTAACTATAACTATCTACTGGCGACCGCCAGTAGTGTTGCAGGGATTCTGCTTATACACAGAACTATGCTTAGAACCCCAGGACCTCAGTGAATTGTGGTGTACCAGAAACTCACCTCAGAACCCAGAACCCAGTATCCGGCTAGCATAAGTGTCCCATTCGTTATCCAAGACTTAGCTCAGAGATCCCAATGAATAGACAACCCAGAACAAGCTACTTAGTGTACTCTCAGGAATGGTGGGAATCGGAAATACCTGTTCGTATATTATTCTCACATCAGTCCACAACAATAATCAACATAGACACGGTGTAAATAAAAAGAGTTTATTTTTATAGACCACGTGTCCTAAGATGCAGTACTTTGGCTAATACAAGCAGACAAATGATTAATATCAAAACCAGCAACATAGTTACAATACCATAGAATATAAAAGGGGTGATCATATTATAATGACAGTGGATACTACCACCTTCCCTTTACTAAGAAGCTAATATTATTATTATGCTAATAGAAGGTCTCTTAGGCTTGAATAGGGGACCCCATACCTCAAAGATCAGCTTAGTGAAATCACATCACAGGAGCATCAGGAGTCTTCTCGCAGGAAGGCTCGTCTTCGGTCTGAATAATAAACATGATGTCCGTGATATTAAAAGCACCAACTTTCAGGTATGTGCAGCTGCTCGTGTGTTATGACTAAATAGTGGGTCGATCAACCTAGAGTGGAAAACATGCATTGTCTAACAACTCAGACTGTTTGTCACATCGTGTGCAGACCAAGGTCGCTTCGCAGAGCTCGGGATGGTAACAACAGATTGCTCTCGTATGAGGCAAAACTCGAGTCAGCAGTTCATTTAAGCAATAACATGTGAACGCAGTGTCGTGTGCAAAAGCAGCAAGATGGCTTTCTAACTTCTGACGTGGTTATGCTAACTTAACAATGTATGTACGTATTAAGGGAGTCCTTACTACATGCCCCCTTGATCGAAGCACTACTTAGTATGCAAGAAAAGAGAGAACGCAGAGTTCAAGCGCGACAGAGCAGAACAAGGCGTATCCAATTTAAAAAAGAACTGGTCAGTTCAGGCAAAGTTCAAACAGGAAAAAACCAAAAATGGAAAGAAAAAACAAAAAACCTCAAACGTGCCGTGGGGGGTGAAAAAATGAAAAAACGCCTCACCGGGCAGAAGTGCAGACGTACAGGGACAGTTCAAGACACGTGAGGAAAACACAGTGGACGACAGGTCACTCAATCCATGAAAGTATATGCAGCATATGTGGCCACTGCTTCCAGCAGAAAATCATTGGCACGGCCACTGAAGGTTTCAGCCATCCAGTCAAGTAAAGAAAAGGAACATACGTGTTCTTCTATTAGCGGAGCCTCTAGCACCATCAGAGGGCAACCAGCGTGTACTTCCAAGTAACTCATATCCAAGAAGTCATATGCCGCTCTCACGACGTCCCAATTACCCAGGATACCATGCGCCGCACCGCAGGCCATAATCCGAACACCAGAACAGGCAGACTCGTGAGACACTAAGGGCCTCATCAGTCGATCATAATCCGGGTCCGGAGACACCATGTTGGATAAGCACAAATCCATAGGCCATTCAAAGGGACAATCTAGGCAGTGGAAGACAGGTTGCACGCAGGTGAAGTAGGAATACCGGAAGGATAATCCATATGCCAGGCTCAAAGTCGCCAACGGCAGGACACCATAGTAATCAAGCATCCTGTCACGAAGAAGCTGCAGGCGGGACAGGTGCTCGTGCGGCACAGAAGGAGCAGCCATTCCGGAGTATGAAAAATAAAAGCAGCACACCTGCCACTAGCGCCAGAAGTAGCGGAACACCTCCAAAGATGCTCGAGAAAAGTGAATGAAAAAATGCCGGAATCACACCAAAAATAGTTTGGAAAGAGGTCACGAGGCCTGAGCCCACAAGTTTAAAAAAATGAGCCAGGCCGGTCGTGGACGAGGCATTGAAAATAGTTCGGATCAAAGTGCCGAAATGTAGGGGGAGGTCAGTATTCAGAAGCGCCTGTACCTCAGTGCGCGTATTAGCAACGTGAAGGACAAATGTTTCACGAGAGGAAGTCAATGGCACCTCTTTTTGGGACAATAGAGCTCTTATTCTGCTCAACTTGTTGAACTCTGCTTTCAAGGTTGGAATCGAAGGCCAGATGAAAACATCCAGCCGCCCATGCGGGGGTGGAAAGAGAACATTATTGCAGCAGACAACTTTCTGCGAGACAGTTACTATGTACGGGATTCCCACTAACATCCCGCAGCAAGCTTCATTATTCAAAATTAAATAACTACCGTTTGCAAGCAGCGTGAAAGAAGGCGTAATCACAGGCACTGGGATACCTCGTAGGACGCAGGCCAAATTCGGGGCTTGTACATTGCATGCGCCGTGTAATTGAATGTGCCTACATACCAAGGAATGGTCTGGTGTCGTGGTACATTCCTCGCCTTTCAAATAAACCTCAGTTCCGTCCCTAGTACATCTATACGTAAAGGGGAGGGACCAAACCTCATGTATGAAAGCGGTGCCCAGCGGTTCATATCTACCCAAAGCATAATGTTTCATACAAGACGTAAACTTAAAAAGCGCGAAAGGGAGAGTTATCAATCCGTGTACTAACCACGTTGCTGAATTGATCTCCGCTACAGAGAAAGGCAACGGTTCTAACTTTTCAATATGTAACAATGAATATGTAGCATCCTTCATGGACATAAATCGCTGCTTGTCAGTAAGGTTAAAGGGAAGGAATAACGATGTAGTGTTCAGATAGTCCCAAGGGACTCTCCCTGCCTTTAACGTCTGCAATGTCCATGCAAACTGCATAACAGAACGCAACTGGTTTTGACCATGATATAACACAGACATATCATCATGCACAATATCAACAACAGAAGAAACAATATTATCTAATGTATAAATCCTAGAAGAGAGAGTGCTAATGCTATTATCTATAACGGCTAAAACCTTCTCCATGTTTGCTTGGTCAATAGCTCTCAATCTGGAAGCCGCCTCAATCTGCGACAACTTCCAGACTTCGTTGTAAATAGCATACGCCCACCTTTTGGTTCTGCCACCCACAGGACCCTTAACAAAATCATTCAAATCTATTTTGTCATGTAATTGTGATAAATGAACTTTAACAGACGCCAAGGTGGAATGTCGCAGCCAAGATTGACATAACTTGCCCACAGAGTATGTAGTTACAGTATGTGACGACTCAAACCGAGGGTCTACGCGTTCCTGAGTATACCCCGGTTTCAGTCCCAGAAAACGACGTTGACAGGTGTCTGAACTGCTTTGCCAAACTAACCAACCCTCACTATTAAATTTCGAAATATTGAAAGATGTATTTGAAACTAAGGATTGCAAAGCAGTAAGGGATAGATCTGTGTGGTTATCCCAATTGGGATAAGCGCCCAAATCCGGCACAGAAGGTGACTTTAATTGTTTAGAAGTAGCCAATCCAAAACAGGTGGTTTGGAAGATGGATGAATTTAAAAATAAAATATGATTTGGTATAAGACAGGCACGATGTAAAGCCTCTGTACCCTGAACCTGCCACGGTTTGGAACCCCAAACCGACTTTAGATCAATAGTAGCCTTCCATAGATCATAACCTTTGATTGACAACTCGTCCATAAAGGACTTGGAATAAAGCAACTTTGTGTGTGTCAGTCGAACCTTTGCGGCAGACTCAGGCAGCACCTTAAAATAAAACGCTGCCGGGTTGGAAACACTGAAATCGGTAAAATAAGAATACTTGTTAACTAGGGTTTGTGAACTTCCGAATGCGGGAGTAGGACAGTGTTCCCATTGGGTAAAATTTACAAAATTTCTAAATGTATTTGCTTTATGCAGGAAGTGATTGTCATAATGTTGAAAACAATACTGTTCCGCATAATTAGCCGCATTTTCATATAAATCTTCAGCATCAAAAGCGGCATAATATTTCAAATCAGAAAATAGTGATTCAATGGCGTGTACATCCCAATCATCAGAACGTATGTTCTGCCTAACCACATCACCCATAGAAACACGAAATACATTAGGTACATTAATGACCTCCGTAGGCCCATGAATTTGGAATTTTACAGCATCCCATGCGATTCCATCCAAGACGGGCCAGGCAGTAATATTCACAAAAGTCTGGTCTCTTTTTATGATGTGGGACGAGGAGTGGGGGGCCAAAGTTCCATTGATAAGTCTAATTGTTGATCTCTCTCTGAGATAGTGGCCATCCACCAAACGGAAAAAAACTATCACAAATCCAATTGACATAAACAAAAAAATAGTAAAAAGCATCAACCAGATGTATGTCCAAGGGGCAATCAAAAAATGTCTCTTAAACCAGCTGAAAAAAACAGCAATGTTCGATGGGGGGCTTGAGGGCAATGAAATAGTGTCAAAGGAGAAACGGGACTGGCCAAGTGCTGTAGATTGTAAAACAGGCGAGGGACCACGTGTAGGATAAGCATACTCAGTCTCTTCGGGCAAACCACCAGCCGATGGTATCAACAAGGGATCAGTAACTGATTGCATCTCGATTGGAACATCAGGCAAGGTGTTAGAAGCAAGAGCCAACATTGAATTTCTTTGCATCGTCTGGCATGAAACTGCTGGAGTCATACTAAGAAGTATCGGCCACTCGCTGAAGTTTGACATTGTCAATAGAGATGTACCTGTTTTCTTTGCGACCAGGAAGTGGAGGTAAAATGACTGTTCTTGTACCCTGCACTCCAAGCACTGGAACTGGTGCACGATAAGAGGGGCCGAACTCCTTCTTGTTCTCCACCTTCTCACGGACCAGATCACCAACTCGGGGTAGCCAGCCGACTACCGGAATCTGAACCTCAGCTTCAGACGTGGAGGGCAAATGTTCTTTCGAAAGAGAGTCTCTGGCTTCTTGTAGAGTCTGCAAAACAGCACAGTGATCATCTACGTCAAAGGGTGCGGTCGACGCCGCAATGTCTAGACCATCAAGGTCTGGAACAAACATTCTGATTCCGAAGAGCATCATGTACGGGGTCCGCCCACCCAGAGACCTTCTAGGGAGATTATTTAGTGCACGTTGGACGTTATACAAATGGGCTAGCCAGTTCCGGCCTGTGCCTAAAACACGTGCTGTCAATGATTGCTTTAAGTCACGGTTCATTCGCTCCACCACACTATTACCCTCAGGTCGGTAGGGAGACGAAAATTTGACTAGGACCCCCAAATTTTTCATAGCCTCCTTGTAAGCCTTAGAGGCGAACGCAGGGCCCTGATCAGAATGGAAGGTACCACACGCAAAAGTTCCCACAAAGACACGCAAATCCCTGATGACAGTCCGCGAGTCAGCACTCCTTTGTGGCCATACCCATAGAAAACGTGTGCACGAATCCACTGCAACCAAGATGTACTTGTACGCAGTATCAGAAGAAAAAGGACCGCAGTGATCTAAATAAACACAACCAAATGGCTTATTAGAGATGTACAGCTGTGTCTGTGGTGGGCGCGCAACAGTAGAAGGTTTAATCTGTTGGCAAATGTCACAATCAAGAACATAAGCGCGCGCTTGTTTATATAAACCAAACCACCAGTAACGTTGTTGTAGCAGAGATATTGTAGCTGACACACCGGCGTGGGCTGACGCCAACCCCTCGTGCGCAGCGAAGATCAGTCTGCAGTCCGCGTTGGGAATAATTCTGTCACCAACGTCGTTAATCCTCACTAATGGGACATTATCAGGACTTAAATGGTAAATGTAACGAGAAGGAAAACCCTTCGGGTAATCGCCTCCCTTTTCTGTAGCAGCAATAGCTGCCAAGATGTCATCATCAATCTTACTTTTTGATCTGGTAACTGCTGCCACTAAGTATGTAGCCACTGCTGTTTTTGCTGCCTCGTCAGCCAAGCTGTTGCCGACAGCATGGACACCAAGTCGCTGGTGACCGAGAGTGTGAATAACATTCACGAGAGGGAGACGTTCTTTAAAGTCTGCCACTCGAACCCAAAGCGTTTTATGCTTAATTGTGCCACCTTTCGTGTCTCGATAGTCATTCTGAGACCAGAAGTGTAAATTGTCATTGTAGGACTGGACACAGTAGAAGGAATCACTCACTATAAGAGTAGTGACCCGGGGATCAGCAAACTCCAGTGCAAGCACCAGAGCCCGAAGCTCCGCCAATTGCGCGGTACAATCACCCAATGACTGCGTATGCACTGCATCAGATTGGAATTCACCATTTACGAATGTACCTACGACAATTGCGCAAGCCGCTGAGTAAGCGTGCTTCGATCCAATCGCGGGCTGCGCAGACCCGTCAGTGTATATGACACAATGGTATTCTTCGAGCGGGCGCAAAGACAGAGGTGCCGGATGAACGAATTCATACTGCAAGAACTCTTGAGTCTGTAATGAGGCATCAAAGATGTAGGTGACGTCTGGCGACGTCAGTGTTGTGGCCCATTGTATCCACCGAGGATGCAAAGCTTTAGAATTTGGTACACTTGCCTTTGTCACTGCTTCTAAGGCAGGATAGGGTGTTACAACCAGAATCTGTTTCCCATGTGACAGTGCGCGTTCTTTAAGGATCGCCATCTGTACAGCAGTCAGAACTTTTTCGACCGCGGAAAAACGTAATTCAGCAGAGGTGTACAAGTGGGATTTGTACGCAATGGGGACTGTATCGCCCTCATTAAACGTCAAATACGTGAAACCCACGGCGCCTGGCACTATTCTTATTACCAGGTTAGTGCGGTTATCACGTGTCAGCAAATATTGTGAAGCAAGAAGGTCAGCCTGTAAAGACTGCAAAATTTTAGAATGTTCCAGCTGCCAGCTAGACTTCGAAAATGTAGGTTGTACCAAGGCGTAAAGCGGCTTGATACGCTGGGCATAATCAGGAATGTACGTACGGCCGAAATTCAGAAAGCCCAGCAAAGATTGTAATTTCTTTAGTGTCGTAGGCGCACTCAAGCATGCGCACTTCTCCAGAAAGTGGGGAGCTAACCCCTTTCCTTCATTATTGAGCTCGTAGCCCAAAAACAACACCGTATATTCCGCGATGTGAGACTTCGCAAAATTGAATTTGTAGCCATAGTCAGCAAAACTCACTATAATATTGTCGACTCGAGACAGATGTGGCAACAGCTCATCATCCGTGAGGTAGATATCGTCAATATAGGAGTATGCCTCGGGGTCTATTCTTTCTAAGAGAGAAACCACGCGAGCGGAAAAGACGCCAGGGCTATTTTTGTAGCCCATGGCCAATCTCGTAAACTGTTTTTGTTTGCCGCCCGATGTAAACGCTGTCCACTGGCTACTCAGTGTGGACAGGTTATGGCTAAAAAAGCCATTGGAAATGTCAAGTGTCGTTTTAAACCTCTTACGCACGAGACTGTCGACTAGAGCCGAGCTATGTGTATTTTGTACCGCGCAGGTCCGGCAATGGGAGTTTAGGTGCCGGTAATCCAAAACTAAACGGTACGAGCCGTCAGGCTTCGTTACAGTGAATAAAGGGTTATTCATAGGGGACACACAAGTTTCAATAACACCCTGATATTCCAATTGTTCAAGGATCGCCGCGACGTGGGGTCTAGCTTCACGACGCATGGGATACTGGGGCTGAGGCTGGGGCATAGACCGCAATGGAATCTCATGGCAGGGGGACAACCGGTCCCAACCCACCTGAGTGCGATATACCGCTGGCGCAAGCGCCAGCGCCCACTCCCCGGCGTACATTTCAGCCTGGTCCTTAGGCACTGTGTGCGCAAAGGACGGGAGGATTTTCTCCTCCCCTTTAGGAGCTTCCAAAATGAAGGCTGGGGGCCAATCTGCCTCCGCTAGGAGGATATCATAGGTGGTGGTCAGATTATCCCAAAAAATCCCTTTTATAGTACGTTGTATGTCACCCTCAATTAATAAGACTATTTCATAAAGTCTGTCAGGGGGAGCCACTCTGGTGTCAGCTGTTTCAACAGTAACCAATACATCAGTTGCTGTCGCCGCCAGAAATGGACGCAGAGCTTGACGGACTATGGTAATTTCCGCCGCGCTGTCCAGTAGCGTCAGCGCCCATGTCCGGTTCCGAAGCTGTGTCCGCACTATCTGAGGCATACTTTGCCGTCAGAGCCGCCACTTTCTTCTTCTGAAACGGGGGTCTTTGTCGAGCAAATTCGTCCTGCTTGCCTTTTCCCTCAGTCTGTCGAGGTTGGTCACGCTGTTGTGGAACACCCCGACCTTTGCCACCGCCTCCGCCACCGGACTGTGTAGCCGATGTTTCCTGTGAAGAACGAGGAGAACGCGGTTCAGAAACCTGAAATCTATCAGGAGACTTAATAGTAGCACGATCTCGCAGATCATAAGTGCGCTCACTACTTGACTGTACGGGAGAGGCAGGCCGAGAGCCCTGTTTCTGCTGCTGCTTTCCCTGTTGTTTAGACCGCCAATTTTGTTTTTGAAAAGTTGGACGGCCATCCTTACCAGAAGTTTCTGCCTTACCCTGCTGCTTAGAATCGGGATTTTTGATCACAGGCTTAACTCCTAAAGAGCTACGACCCAAATCTCGATATGCCTCAGAGATTATTTTTGCAAATTCCTGCGGTTTGTCCTCTTCAGCAACTTTCTTCAGTTCATTACGAACCTGAAAGTGCAACGCATCACCCTTAAGGTTTCCCATTATCATGGTAGCCACCAGGCCAAAATCTCCGAGGAGCCGCATCCCTAATTCTATCGCAGACTCCGCTCCATGGTCCTCTTGAACACGTTTAATAACGGAGGGCAGCTGCAACATAGACGGAGTGCCAAAGCACTGCGCGTACGTTGCAGCAAAAACCTTACCCCAAGAAACACAATCATCCATGTGGGGAACTAAGTCTTTAGGCAAACTAATGGTGAGGATCCTGTGTTTCTCCACAGGTGTTGTATGCGGATAAACCGCCTCTATTTGGTCAAATTTTTCAGCAAGCCAAAAAGGATAATCATCCCTCGTGAGGGGGCGCTTGCCTACAACAGAATTAACCATAACAGGACTAATGACCACCGCGTGACGATCACCAGGGTGTCACGCACTAACAGGCGCCCCCGCCTGTACAGTGCGCGACACATACTGCACTAACGCCCTATATACTGTTATAAGGGCAGTGTGTAGTACACGCAATTCATCCACTGTCACCGTGAGGTAACGGGGATGAGGCGTAAATCCGGCTAGTACCGGCCAAGTGGCCCCCGCAATTGATAAAGGGCCCATTCTCGGCGGTATAACCACATGGGGGAGGGCGCCATTAAACCAAATCTGATGTTGCCAAGCAGATATTGGTATCTCCTGTGTCCTATACGGTGCATAGGCAGCAGGCACGGCAGTGGCAGTGTAAGAATGAAATGTATTATCATTTCCACTGACTGCCGGAATCGTCACCCAAGAGTAGAATAACTCAAAGGGATGAGCCGCATCGGCTCCCACCACAAAGATGACGTCCATGCCCGCGTCCGGCACTCCATACTGCGTCAAATGACGTTTCAGTGCCGCACGGCTATGCGCCGCAATATTTATCGCCATAAGGACAAGCTACACTTCAAGTATTCAGTAGCACTAGGGTTCAATAACCTTTTTAATAATCAAGCTTGAAGGAACCTATATCAATAGAACTAGGTAGGTTTAAAATCTGTCAGACTTGTTATCCGGAAACAAGAATGAGGGTGCTGTGGACTAAATGTAAGCACTACTAAGGCGTTTCAACTCATAGACCAAACGTTAGGTGCGCCATGTTGCAGGGATTCTGCTTATACACAGAACTATGCTTAGAACCCCAGGACCTCAGTGAATTGTGGTGTACCAGAAACTCACCTCAGAACCCAGAACCCAGTATCCGGCTAGCATAAGTGTCCCATTCGTTATCCAAGACTTAGCTCAGAGATCCCAATGAATAGACAACCCAGAACAAGCTACTTAGTGTACTCTCAGGAATGGTGGGAATCGGAAATACCTGTTCGTATATTATTCTCACATCAGTCCACAACAATAATCAACATAGACACGGTGTAAATAAAAAGAGTTTATTTTTATAGACCACGTGTCCTAAGATGCAGTACTTTGGCTAATACAAGCAGACAAATGATTAATATCAAAACCAGCAACATAGTTACAATACCATAGAATATAAAAGGGGTGATCATATTATAATGACAGTGGATACTACCACCTTCCCTTTACTAAGAAGCTAATATTATTATTATGCTAATAGAAGGTCTCTTAGGCTTGAATAGGGGACCCCATACCTCAAAGATCAGCTTAGTGAAATCACATCACAGGAGCATCAGGAGTCTTCTCGCAGGAAGGCTCGTCTTCGGTCTGAATAATAAACATGATGTCCGTGATATTAAAAGCACCAACTTTCAGGTATGTGCAGCTGCTCGTGTGTTATGACTAAATAGTGGGTCGATCAACCTAGAGTGGAAAACATGCATTGTCTAACAACTCAGACTGTTTGTCACATCGTGTGCAGACCAAGGTCGCTTCGCAGAGCTCGGGATGGTAACAACAGATTGCTCTCGTATGAGGCAAAACTCGAGTCAGCAGTTCATTTAAGCAATAACATGTGAACGCAGTGTCGTGTGCAAAAGCAGCAAGATGGCTTTCTAACTTCTGACGTGGTTATGCTAACTTAACAATGTATGTACGTATTAAGGGAGTCCTTACTACAGTAGATAATATATATATACATATATACATATATATATATACACATATAGATATATATATATATATTCACTGAAAAAACCATAGGTTTCACACATGTTATAGTTACGAATTAGCATTTAAAAAACCTTGCAAATTCACTTAAAAAACCATAGGTTTCACACATGTTATAGTTAGCTGGACATTTCACTCGTAAAAAACCAATGAAATTCCCCCGTTATAGTTACTGCAGGCAACTATAACTCACGCGACCGCAATCCTCTGCTGATGACGTCAGATATTACATCACTGTATTTAGACACTTATTTACCCATGTCTTCTTCCA
Organism: Triturus cristatus; assembly: GCF_964204655.1. NCBI lineage: Eukaryota > Metazoa > Chordata > Amphibia > Caudata > Salamandridae > Triturus > Triturus cristatus. The sequence continues at coordinate 387,692,906 of NC_140594.1, forward strand.
TTAATCTTTAGCTATACATATATTACAAATATTTATTTTTCATAAAGACACATATGTCATCAGTGATGTAATATCTGACGTCATCAGCAGAGGATTGCGGTCGCGTGAGTTATAGTTGCCTGCAGTAACTATAACGGGGGAATTTCATTGGTTTTTTACGAGTGAAATGTCCAGCTAACTATAACATGTGTGAAACCTATGGTTTTTTAAGTGAATTTGCAAGGTTTTTTAAATGTTAATTCGTAACTATAACGTGTGTGAAACCTATGGTTTTTTCAGTGAATTTGTACGGTTTTTTAAATGCTAAGTTATGTGTTTATTATATTTTTTTTTTTCAGGTTTTTCACCGTGCGCACACCGTGAAATTTTTATTTATTTTTTAAATCGCGAGGTGCGCGCACCCTGCGCGCACGGTACGCTTCGCGCACCGAGCACCCGCGGTTCGCAGTGCGTGCCGTGCCCGTAGGGTGCGCGCACCTCGCGATTTAAAAAAAAAAAAACTGTTTTTTTCTCCCTTGGGGGTCCTTCTGTGACCCCCTGACCAAGGCTAGGGGGTCAGGAACTGTCCACTCTGCCCCCTTTTCACGTTCTCCACCTTTTTTTTTCACCCCCTCAGACTGCGAGAGACAAAATGGCGGCCGACACTTCCTGGTTTCGTCCGATTCGAATGTTTACCGACATCTAACAACCAATCAGAATTGCGCTCGCGCATGGCAGGGTGCGCGCACGGTGCGCGCGTATTGATATTGATATGCTTTTAAATGCTATTTTCTCAGGAAATACTGAACAGATTTACACCAGACCTGCAAAAGGCACTTCCTTGACCTTATGGCTACCTCTCTGCCAAATTTCACGTAATTCTGTTCAGCCGTTCGGGCTGTAGCTGCGACTAAAGGTCCTATGGAAAAATGCATGGGGAAAAAGCGTTTGGGACCCCCCCTTTTTCTCGGCCCCCGCTTGACGAATTACCCCGAGACTTTCAGGGTAGGAGCTGAACGGAGCGCCCCATTTGTTTTGAAAATTTCGCGAGGATTCGTCAACCGGCGCCAAAGTTATTCAAAATAGAATTTTGAGATTTCCTATGGAAACTAGGTTGTAACTATAACTATCTACTGGCGACCGCCAGTAGATAATATATATATGAGAAATACTCTAGTAGTATACTTAAATCTCTTTCACAAACCCTTTTTTAAAAGAGAAAGCTGAAGGAAAAGAAGACAGTGTAGGCCTATGGGCAGTCATTATGTGAATGTAGAAAGAGCGTCTGCACCTTTAAGGTCCCAGAAACCACCAGTATCCCATCGTGCCCAGCAAGTGGCAGTTGCTTCAGTTCTTTTTTGAGAGATGTGGCACAATCAGATATGTCCAATAATCACCTCTGTCATCTCCACCTGGGAGGACTGCTTATGATTAGGCTGTCCGGTTTTAGGTTTAACCCTATAATAACTGATAAAACCCCACCGAAAGGGAAATATCCCTCACCAGTGTGAACATATAAACACTGAAAAAACACACCTCCACAACCACAGACTAAATGCCATTCAAAGAAAGGAAAAGGAGAGTGAAAGAGTCATTTTTTTCTTCCTGAAGGGGCCAATACAATGTAACTTTGTCATTCAAGCTAGCAGCAAGAAAGAATGGGCTAACATTATTCTGCTTGGGTGTTGTTGTTTAGGGATGTCACTAAAATATTGTTTCTTCTTCCTTTTGCTTTTTTTCTGTTTTGTGGTCTTTGGTATAAAGATGCAGGGTTTAGGAGCATGTTTTAGGTCTTGTTTAATTATTTTATAAACTGTAGAGAATCAGGAAATGTCAAAATCATATTTGATATTTTGGCTGAGTTTAGTTCACTGATAGGTAAATGGCTGGTTTCATAAGAATCTTTCCCAATATGTGCCATCACAGTTACCCACAAAGAGTGGGTAAACATGCTTGATACATCAGCCCACACTTTCTAGTGAGTCAGTGTTGATAGTCGGTGAATTGCCAACACCTCAGGTTTTAAACATTCTAGGCAAGGTATAGTGACACGTATATGTGAAAAGAGTGCTATCACCAAGCATCTGGGATAGTGGAGAAAATATGACACCAGACTTTTGGAAAACATGGAACGCACTGTCACTTGGAATGCTGCTGCAAAAAGGTTCTTTCCAAGTTCAACAAAGATTGGAGTGATATTGTTTGTATTTGCAGTGATTCCGCTTCATATATGAAAAAGTTTTGTGATAACCTGTCAAAATCGATATCTGAGCAGAAGTGCTTCCCTGTAAGAGATCCTTGCCACTTGTTAGATGGGATGCTGAAAGCATCTTTACAATCTTCAGAGTCAATGAAGAATGCTATTGACTTTTTAGTCCATTCTGGTGCAGTGTTTTGTTGTGCACAGGACTAAAACGCAAATATTTCTCATTTTGTGCTTTGTGTGGCATCAAAGAAAGAGCCATCCCACCTGTTTCACTTAGCTGATGGTTCTCAGTCCAAGGGGCAGTGAATGCTATATTATCCATGTGGCAACCGTTTACAGAATGTTTGCTGAGTGATGATGCCAAAGGCAAGAAATCTGAGGATCTTTGGTTGCATATTGCTAGTGATGTGAAACAAAGTGCACTGTACTGCATTCTTAGATCTTTACAGGAAAACATAACCGATGTAGTGGACATAATAAAAAAAACTAGAGTCTCAAAAAACCCTTGTCTGACAAGTGTTCAGCAAAATTGGTGTAGATGTGAAACATCTCGAGAGTAGGCTGGGCGACACCTTTAGTGACTTTGGAACTGCAACATGTTCCATGTTAGAGTGCTTGCCACTTGGTAAGCAAAGCAATGTTCAAGAGCAATTCAGGAACTTTTATTTTACAATGTATGAGAAATGGCTTGCAATGATGCATATAAATGTCCCTTCACCAACCAAGGCATTTGAAGTCAATGAAACCCCACTGTGGTACTCTGTACAAGTTCTAGATACCTTCCGTAAAAGGCAATTTTCTCTATAGATTCAAAAGTGTTGTTTCATTTTTGTCCGCTTCAATATCTCTGAGGACATAACAGCCCAGTTCAATGCAAAAGTTACAGAACCTTCCCAGAGAGTCGCAATCTTCAAGTGCACCAGTATTGGCACGGAAAGCTGTCAGTGGCCAGAGTTAGCAAATTGTGTACTGGCTGTTTTGGCTTTGCCTGTCTCAAGTGCCAATGTTCAGGGGGCCTTTTCACAAATAAAATTTTACATGGGAAGGAAAGAGTGAGTGCACATCACCAAAGACTCACTGAAGAAGTATTGTATGGTGTACTACAATAAGTTAGATTTGGAAAAATGTATTTGGACCTCATATACACTGTACCTGCACTGTCTATATACTATGCACTCATTGCATCAGTGCAGAAAGATAGCAATAATAAAAGCAAAACTTTCCATAAACACCGGAAAAACACTTTCTGTTGTTTTTAAGGGCACGCAAATACATAACCACTGTTTTTTTAAGGTATTGAAATCACTGGAAAACACTGAAAAAACCCCACCAGAATATACCAAAAATAGAAACTGAAAACAGGAAAGCCTACTTATGATTTAAATGGAGATTTCGCTGAGAGAGAACTGGGATTACAGGTAAGAAACCATTCCTTCCGTCTCAGGGGATCTCCATTCATAGTTATAAGCACTGAATAGAAAAGCAAGCCCATCCTCACCAAGAGCGGTGGAAAAGACAGAGGAAGGACTAATCGACCAGTTCAAGCAAATACATTTCTCAGGGAGGCCTGTCCTACTTAAACATCCGTTTTTGCATCTGAATCCATATAATAGTGTTTGGTAAAAGTGTGAACAGATGTCCACGTTGCCGCTTTGAAGATTTGAGCAATTGGTATGTTTTTCATTAAAGCACCTGTAGCCGCTTTCCCTCTAGTTGAATGAGCATTAGGCCTACCAGACACAATCTTGTTTGCTTTTTGGTACCATAACAGAATGCAAGATACTAGCCAACGAGATATGAACTGTTTAGGCGTGGATAAACCTGCACGGACTGGGCTAGAGTTAATAAACAATTGATCCGACTTGCGGATATCTTTTGTCTTGTCCAAATAAAATTTTAGGATGTGCCTAACATCTGGAGAATGGAGAGTTCTTTCAGCTGGAGTAGAAGGATACTGAAAGAAAGTAGGCAGATAGTTTGATTAATGTGGAAATCCGATATTACTTTTGGTAAGAACTTTAGGTAAGTCCTATTGACCACTTTACTAAGGAATACTGTGTAGGGCACGTGAGAGCATAACGTCTGAATCCCGCAAACTCTCCAAGCTAACGTGACAACTACAAGGAAAGCATCCTTCCAAGAGAGATTTTGCAGCGAGGATTTATCATTGGGCTCAAAAGGTGCCTGCATGAGGCGTGAAAGGACTATATTAACCTACCTTTTTCAAACTCTCTAAGAAATCATTGATAACAGGAATTTTGAAAAAAAGAGTTTTGTGAAGGACATTTTCTGCAGGCAGTAATTGCCGCCAAATTAACTTTTATGGAAGAGAATTGTATGCCTCAGTTCGCAGATATAATAAGTATGAAGGAATCACTTCTTCTCTACACTTGATAGGATCAAAGTTCTTGTCCGAACTCCAGATGAAGAACCTCCTCCTATTCAGTGAATAGGCTGACTGTGTGGACGTTTGGCTCCTTTCAGAATGTCCATACAGTCTTGTGGCAGATTCAAATGCCCATATTTTACAAGTTCAGGAGCTCTGCTGCCAAACTCAAAAGAGGAGAGATTGGGATGAAGCATTGACCTCCGAACTTCGTGTTGCGGTCCGGTTTGCACGGCAGCCTCATGTGTGGACTCTCTGATATGTGGAGAAAGTCTGTAACCACTGTTGGCCACTCTGGAGCTATCAAGATCATTCTGCCAACGAGTAAGACAGCTTGATCAAAAGGAATCAGGGGTATCGGAGGAAAGGTGTAGAGAAATTTGCGTGACCAGTGAATCAATTGGGCATTCCTAATCAGACTTTGGTCAGGCATCCTTTTGTGACACGCATATCACATAGGCAGCTATTGGCAAAGACACCTTACTCTCCAGGTGAGCGGGCTAGTTGTTTAGTGAGCCTGCACCACACCTCTACTTAAACATAGTCCAGACGTGCACGAACACCGCCAAGTAGCATGTCAGTTAGAGGACCATTACCAAAGAACTTCTCTATATTGATGTGAACTGTTAAGTGTGGGAATTTTGTTGCGGGGGAAGTGGAATTGTATTTTAATTTGGTTGATTTTAAACAGCCTAACTGCAGAAGACCAAGTGCTTCGATCGGAGGTTGGTCAGTCGGACTTTTGTGATGCGTATATCGCGTATACAGCTATTGGCAAAGATACGTTTCTCACCCGATGAGCGGGCTACTTGTTCAGTTTGCCTGGGCCACACCTCTACTTAAACATGGCCCATCCACGTCCACCCGCAACGGACATGCCACTGGCGTGCCTAAGGGAAGCCCTTCTGCACCCATTCACGTCCGACCGGTGGCAGGGACTATGTATTTATGGTTTATTCAATGTATCAGCTAAGAGCTCCCCAACCGGGATGTTTGGATACATGCTGTTCGTTCTTTAATTTACTATGGGAAAAAGAGGTATGTACATCCTGTAACTTAATGTGCTGGATGTCGGTCTGCAAGGGACCAAGGAGCAGGTAGGGTGTAATCTGTATGAAGGGAGAAGAACATCCACATTCCTAGGTAAAAAGACAGAAACTAAGCTTTGCTTTTTCTGTATAACGTTCGGTCACTACCACGCCACCAACAAGAGTTTTTTAACTTTGTGGTTGACCATGCATCTGATGCACTATTTCTGATAGAGACATGGCTACATGAGGCTTCCATCCCGGCCATCTTTGTGGCCCTGCCATCTAACTACTCAATAGTGAGGCGGGACAGGATTAGGAAACAGGGAGGTAGAATTGGCATAGTATTTAAAACTGTTTTATATGTAATATCTGTAAGCTTCCAATTGCAACATGTAAAGCAATTTCTTTTGCATTGAAACTTTCAGAGAAATGTAACCTCTCAGGGCTTCAATATATCGCCCTCCAGGTTATTGTGGAAAATGGTGCTCATCGCTTCCCGACTTATTGGCCCCACATAATCTCAGATCCTCGTACTTCATATTATTGGGTGATCTTAACATACACATTGAGGATAACGTGGGTGGTCCAGGACAAACCTTAATTGCGGACCTTAGAGTTCTAAGCTTGGATTTAGTGAATTCTTCACCCACGCATAAAGAAGGACATCATTTGGACCCAATCTTTCCCAATATTAATTCACTGGAATCAGCCCCTCCTATGCCACTAGTATGGTCAGACAACAATATGGTACGGTTCTCTGTCCATAAAGGTCAAGTTCCGACCAGAATAGGGAGGGCGGCCGACTCTAAGTACAGGGCATGATCACAACTAGATATTGCAGGCCTCAATACCTAACTGAGCAATACACTGCAGGAACTAAATCAGGTGGTGGAGTTAGACCAGCTTAGAACAGATTTCTGGCTGAGGGAAGCACTGGATATAGTTTTGCTTACCAAAGTCAGTCGCCTGGTCAGATCTCATCGACCAGCTCCTTGGTCTTCCGAGGATTTATCAGTGGAGAAGTCCAGATGTAAAGCCTTAGAGAGATCTTGGAGAGGGGCCTATAAGAAGGAGAGTAAGATCAGATATAAAATGGCCCTCAGAAATTGCCACGGGCTTTGAGGCGGGCCCGTGTTACATTTTACACACACCAAATCAACAGCACCCAAAACTGTACAAAAACTCTTTTCAGGGGCGTGAAAAAACGTTCTGATCCTAAGAAAATCATATTCTCACCAGTCTTGTCTCAGGCTCAGTGTAACTAATTAGCTTGTTTTTTCATCAAAAAGGTGACAGATATCCAGGCTTTTTCTTAGGATAGGAGAAAAGAATGCTGGTCGCATAGTACGATTGAGGGTACACCTGGGATCAAGAATGCTGGTCGCATAGTACGATTGAGGGCACACCTGGGATCAAGAACAAGGCTGGTCTGATCTCGGTACAAGCTGGGCCAAAACTAAATTGCTGGGACACTCTAGATCTGCCTGTGCTCTTGGCATTACCAACCTCAATTAGGTTGGGTTCACCAGGAGATCCTCTCCCTCCGGCCAAGATGAGTTCCCTAGAGCCTGATATTTTGCAAGTTCTAGTAAGACTTTTAAACAAACAAGTTACTTACCTTTGGTAACGATATATCTGTAAGAGACACATATTACTTATGGATTCCTTACCTTAGAATTACCCCCGGACTCAGACTGGATCCAGAGAATTTTTCATTAGCAGTACCCCTGCGCGTTTGTAGGTGGAGTTGGTCGACTCCGCGTTCATCGTTGGCGTTGTGCTCGCCTGAATGGCATTGCGGTATCTACTTAGACGCCGCCCCTGCGCGCTGATGTCAGTTCTTTTGTTTTCCGTGCCAGCCAGCGCAGATCCGGAGAGAGCGGTACCCTTAGTCTTTTTTGACTAAAGTTTTTTTCGACTTTTATCAACTTCTTTTTTCGAGTCGTTTGACTCCTGGTGCAAGGGATGTCACTTCATCGGACCGGCTTCAAACCTTGTGACCACTGTCACAAGTAGATGTCGGTCACAGACCCTCATCTCGTGTGCCTCTGGTGCCTAGAGCGCGACCAAAACCCAAAGTCGTGCTCCGACTGTCGGGGCATGAACCCGAAGTCTCTGCGGGAGCGGTCCCGAAAGCTTCTGGAGGCCAGGCAGTGAGCTCCACGACGTTCGAGGTCCCAGTCGAGAGGGAGGTCACGGGAGCGGTCGCAGAGTCATTCTTCTTCAAAGTCTTCGTCTTCGGGTACATCGAAGCTCAAGAAGAAGGCGAAGAAGCACAGTCGCTCTTCGCCTTCTACCCGTCCTTCGGCCAATGCGACGCGCGATGCGGAAGGTAGTCATCTGGCTCCGCCCGTGGAGCCTGTTGGGTTGACTCCAAGCTTCCGCACCTTTCCGGAAGCCGGAGCGACCTCTGCCCAACTTCGTAGCTTTTACGAAGCCCTCCACTCCATCCTTGGGCAGCCCGACTCCACCGGCGCGCCTTCGGGCCCCACGGACCCGGCTGGGGGTTCTAAGCCTTCGATGCCGGCGGCTTCGGCTACGGTGCTGCAGGGCCCCCTGGGAACCAGGCCTGGATCCAGATTGGCGCCAGTCAACCTTACGACACCTCCTCTGGCGCCGAATCCATTGGTGACACCTCGTCCCCCTCCGATGCCGGTTGTGTCCCCAGCCGTCGTCGACCCTGGCCTCTCCCTCAACATGGACACAGAGCCGGACCGGCATTACTAACGCCGGTACAGGCGCCGACCGGTATTTTGTACTTCTGTTCTATCCTGGCATTCCTTATCACCCTGAGTGGCAGCCAGAGGAGGGTGAGGAGGACTGGGAGGGGGTCTATTGACCCTCTGGCAGACCAGCTGGAAGAGCCAGACTAGAGAGAGGAACTGGGTGAGGTCGGTGGTCTGCATACATCCCCAGACCTTGGCATTCTTTCTGCCCCTGCTATGGCTGCGGAGGAGGGAGCCTCCTACGCTGGGTGTTGCATAGTGTCTGCTTTTTGCCCCTTTCGTTGCTACGGAAGGGGTGCCCAACCACGTTCTGCCCAGAGCCACAGACCCGCGCAGGCTGTCCAGACTCTGCGAGGCAGGACGTGGGATCCACCGTCGTTGGTCTGGGGGCCAGCGGGCGGACGAAGGCCTGAATCCTATCTTGGACCTCAGGGACGTCAACCGCTTCCTCTGGAAGGAGTAGTTAAAAATGTTGACGTTGGCTCAGGTCCTATCTGCCCTCGACCCTGGAGACTGGGTGGTAGAGTTGGACTTGCAGGACGCTTATTTTCACATCTCCGTCCTGCCAGCCCACAGGCGTTACCTACGATTCATGGTAGGCCACAAGCATTTTCAGTTTACCGTCCTCCCCTTTGGCCTTACCAGCACCCCTCGGGTGTTCACCAAAGTGATGGCGGTGGTCGCAGTTCATCTGTGCAGATCAGGGGTTTCAGTCTTCCCCTATCTCGACGACTGGTTGTTGAAGACAAGCTTGCCTCAAGCTGTCGTCACACCTAAACCCTTCTCAGAAACTCCTTTTCATTGGTTTTGGATACAGCGCAGTTTTGGGCTTATCCTCCCGAACAGTGAGTCCGGGATATTCGGGCTACGATACGGATGTTTCAGCCTGTATCCCGGATTTCAGTGTGAATGACCCTGAGGCTGCTGGGCCTCATGACCTCTTGCATCCTTATGGTGGATCACGCCAGGTGGCATATTCGGGCTCTGCAGTGGGACCTGAAGTTCCAGTGGGCGCAGCATCAGGGGAATCTGTCCGATGTCATCAAGATCTCGGCGGGGACTGCACATCAGTTGCACTGGTGGCTCACAAACCAGGATTGGGTCAACGGCAGATCCCTCTCCCTTCCCCCACCCAGATTTCACAGTGTTGACAGATGCGTCACTCATGGGGTGGGGTAGCCACATGGGAAAGGCTGAGATCAGAGGCCTCTGGTCTCCGGCGGAGTCCGGACTCCACATCAACCTTCTGGAGCTCTGGGAGATTCATCTTGCACTGAAGGCATTCCTTCCTTCTGTCAAAGGAAGAGTAGTACAGGTGTTCACAGACAACACTTCTGCCATGTGAAATTGCAACAAACAAGGCAGAGTGGGGTCGTAGACCCTCTGTCAGGAGGCCCTTCGCCTCTGTAAGTGGCTGGAACATCAGGGCATGTCCCTGGTGGTTCAACACCTAGCAGGATCCCTGAACGCCAGGGCAGACGAACTCAGCCACCGGTGCTTGATGGATCACGAATGGTGTCTTCACTCAGAGGTGGTGCAAGGTCTCTTTCAGCAGTGGGGAGAGCCATGGTTAGATCTATTCGCCACTGAAGAGAATGCGCAATGTCATCAGCTGTGTGCGTTGGAATTTCCAAGGCGGCACTCGCTAGACAACGCTTTTCATCACAAGTGGATTTGCGGTCTTCTATACGCCTATACCACTTCAGCCCAGAGTGCTGAAGAAGATCAAGCGCGACCGAGCCCAAGTAATTCTTATGGCTTTGGACTGGGCACGAAGAGTCTGGTATCCCGAGCTCTTAACATGGCCATCGATCCTCCGATCAGACTGCCTCTTCAGGAGGATCTTCTGTTGCAGCAGCAGGGGACGATCCCCCACCCAAAACTGTCCAGCCTCTACCTCCTTGCATGGAGATTGAGCGGCGACAGTTGACAGCTTTTGACGTTCCTCCTGATGTCTGTAATGTTGTCGTGGCAGCCAGGCGTCCCTCTACTAAAACAGTATACGTCTGTAGATGGAACAAATTTGTGGCATGGTGCACAGCAAAGGCTGTGGATCCCCTTTCTGCCCCCTTTCTGAGGTTCTCCTTTTCCTGCTTTCTTTGGCCCAGAAGGGCTCTGCTCTGGACACCCTCAAAGGCTATCTTTCAGCCTTTCTTTGCCTTCCTGATCAGCCTTCTCTTTTCAAGTCCACTATTATAAATCATTTCCTTAAGGGCATTACTCACCTGTTTCCTCCTATTCCTTTCGTAATGCCCCAGTGGGACTTGAACCTTGTACTGAGTTACCTTATGTGCGCTCCCTTCGAGCCGCCACATAATTATCCTCTCAGACTCTTGACCTTGAAGACTGCTTTTCTGGTTGCCATCACTTCTGCTCGCAGGGTGAGTGAGCTTCAGGCTCTTTCGTCTAAGCCTCCTTTCCTTGCTGTTCATCCGGACAAGGTTGTCCTTCGAATTCGACCTTCTTTTCTTCCGAAAGTGGTTACCTCTTTCCACATAGGATCGACCACCACTATGCCCACCTTCTTCCTGCCCCCGCATCCTTCTAAAGTGGAGGAGAGGCTCCACTGTCTGGATCCAAAACATGCGCTATCAATTTATCTGGATGGCACAAAACAATTCCGGGTGGATGATCAGCTCTTTTGTTGGCTATGTGGGCGCCAAGAAAGGTTGAGCCGTGCAAAAACGAACCATCTCCTGATGGGTCGTTCTTCGCATTAAAATGTGTTATTCTTTGGCAAAAAAGAAGAACCTTCAGTAGGGTTGCGCGCCCATTCCACCAGGGCGAAGGCAGCCACTACTGCTTTTGGACGTGGAGTCCCCCTTCATGACATCAGCCAGGCAGCCACGTTGGCTTCATTGCACACGTTCACTAAACAGTATTGCCTGGACAGCCAAGTCCGGAGAGACGGCTTTTTTGGCGTGAACTTGGCGTGCAGACCCACCTTCGGGGTTTGTATTGCTGGGGTATCTATTCTTAGGTAAGGAATCCATAACTAATAGTCTCTTTCAGATGAACAAGTTACTTACCTCGTTAACGATATATCTGTATGAGACATATATTAGTTATGGATTCCTTACCGCCCCACCCATCCCCCTATTCTGCAAACTGACTTCTAGAGTAAGGGACTCCCTTTCAGAAGGTGTTGTAGGGACGACCGGTACCTGAGCCGAAGCCGCCAACATCAAAGGCCTAGAACCCCCAGCCGAGTCCGTGGGGCCGGAAGGCACACCGGCGGAGTCGGGCTGCCCAAAGATGGCGTGGAGGGCTTTGTAAAAGCTACGAAGTTGGGGAGGGGTCGCTCCGGCTCCTGAAAAGGGAGGGAAGCTCTGAGTCGACCCCGACTTACCCAAAGACAAAGACTTTGAAGAGGAGTGATGGTGGTGACTCCGCGAACGGTCCAGGGACCTCCCTCTCCTCTGGGACCTCGAACGGCACGGAGCTGATTGCCAGGCCTCCAGAAGCTTTCGGGACCGCTACTGCAAAGACTTTGGGTTCATCACCCAGCAATCGGAGCACGACTTTGGGTCATGGTCGTGCTCCAGGCACCATAGGCACACGAGATGTGGGTCAATGACCGACATCAACTTGTGACAGGAGTCTCAAAGCTTTAAGCCGGTCTGACGATGTGACATCCCTTGAACCAGGAGTCGAAACGACTCGAAAAAAGAAGTTGACAAATGTAAAAAAAAATTAGTCAAAAAAGACCAAGGGTACGGCTTTCTCCGGATCTGTGCTGGCTGATGCGCAAAAAGAAAGAACTGACGTCAGCGCGCAGGGGCGGCGTCTTAAGTAAATAGCGCAGCCTCATTCCAGCGACCACGACACCAACAACGAGCTCGGAGTCGACCGACACCACCTACCGACGCGCAGGGATACTGCTAAAGAAATATTCTCCGGATCTAGTCTGACGCTTGGGGGTAATTATAAGGTAAGGAATCCATAACTAATAGTCTCTTTCAGATATCTCCCTTTTGCAAGGGAAGATCCCACAGGCATGGAAACTCGCCTTGGTCCAGCCCCTCTTGAAGAAAGAGAATCTGAACCCTAAGAACTGGACTAATTATAGATCATTCTCAATGCTTCGCATCATGGCGAAAGTAATGCAGAAGTATGTCAGACAACGGTACAATTTCGTAGAGTCTGAAGAGCGTTTTCATCCTTCTCAGTAGGGGTTTTGGACGGGACACTGTACTGAATCCGCCCATCCAGGGGTCACGGAACATCTTGGATCACTCCTAGATGAGGGCGAGCTGGCCGCCTTCATTCTGCTTGATCTTAGCGCGGCCTTTCAAACTATATCCCATGTTTCTCTTAAAGAGAGGCTGGCTGAGATAGGTATACAGGGATCAGCCCTAGCTTGGTTGACATTCTTTCTAGAAGACCGGTCTTTCCAGGTGATCTCTGCCACGGACTCCTCAGAGTGGCATGCTCTTAATTCAGGAGCCCCTGAAGGATCCTTCCTAATTCCAGCACCCTTTAATATCTATGTGCGCCCATTGGCGGACTTGGTGGAAAGTTGTGGTCTCACGTTATTTTCTTATGCAGATGACACACAACTCATCTTCTCTTTGTCCTGTTTGAGTAAGATGGCAGAGAGGATGAACCACTACTAATAAAAAATGAATGGAGATAAAACAGAGATGATGGTGCTGGGAAGGAATCCATCCCTTTCGGGCCCCCATCACCGGCCAACAAATCTGGGTCCTCTCCCAGATACAGCCCCCAAGGTCAAGAACCTGGGGTTCTTACTCGACAATAAGCTGCCAATTAAGCCTTTTGTGGTAAAGGTGGCTGCCACATATTTTGCCGTTTTTAAATGGTTGAGGAAGATCAGCACAACGGAAGGTGATATAGGCACTATGGCAACATGCTCTACTTGCGGTTAGACAAATCCTCCATTAGTCAGCTGCAGGTGGTCCAAAACTCTGAGGCAAGGATGCTGTACAGGATCCTGAAGCAGACTTCGGCAGAGGGTCTGCTACAGGAGCTGCACTGGCTAAGAATTGAGAAGCTAATTCAGTTTAAAACCTTGTGTTATGTGCACAAAGCAAGAGCAGGGATTGGTCCATCCTACTTGCAGGATTTTGTTAAATCTTATCATCTGGCCCAGTCTCTTCGCTCTAGTAGTATGTCCATGTGTGTGATCCTGACAGTAAAAAAGTCACACCTGGGAGGGAATTCATTTAGAGGCCCTAAGCTATGGAACTCCCTCCCTGAGCAGCAGAGACAATGTCCCTCACTAACTATCTTTCGAAGACACCTGAAAACATGGTTGTTCTGAGATGCAGGTACTGATGGTTCCTTGCCTGACGCTTGGTTCAGGAAACCCCAAAGGGTAGCTGTGCGCTTTAAAATTTTTAATAATAATAATAATTATTCCCCAGAGTCCCTTGATGGAAGAACCTCGAGGCGAAGACTGGGAATATTTTATTTTCCGTGGTGGCGAATAAGTCTATTTGGGGAGTTCCCCACATGTCCTGAAGGACTCTGCTAAGACAGTGTGCTTGAAACTTTTGAACAACTGGGAGATGGGTCGCAGTGAGTCTCAGGTTCCTGGCGATCACCCAATTCCAGATGGTCTGAGAGCCATGAGGCAAAGGCCTGGATCTTGTTCCTCCCTGCTTGTTAAGGCAGTACATTGCTGTCGTGTTGTCTGTCTGAACAAGCAGGGATTGCATCTTGAAGGACGGGAGAAAAGCCTTCAACATTAAGTGAACCACTCGTAGCTTGAGGAGATTGATGTGACAAGTCATCTCACTCAGAGACCGTGTTCCCTGGACTTGTAGGTGATCCATATGCGGTGCACAACCTGATAGAGAGGCATCTGTGACTATTGTCGAAGATTGACCCTCTTAATTAGAGGGCACCCCTTGTAGGGGGTTTGTTGGAGAAGCCCACCAGCTCACGGACTGTAGTGCCTTGGGAGAAAAATTGATATTGTCCACCCAATTGGCTGAATATTTATCCCACTGATCCTCAAGAAACTCCTGAAGTGTCCTCATGTGGAGATGACCATTCGGAGTTAGAAAAATGCACAAGGCAATCGAGCCGAGGAGAGATCACACTATTATCACCATGAAGTGACACTTCAAATGGATTGATAATAGTCGCTCTTCTGAAGGATACACAATGTTGACACCCAGGTAATGGAGAGACTGGATTGGAGTAGGGGTCGATTTTTTGTGGTTGACATGTAGATCTAATCGGTGGAGAAGATTGCTTGTCAACTGATAGTGACATTGGGCTTCTTGTGGTGAAGATGCTTTGATCAGCCAGTTGTCTAGATATGGATAGACAAATATTCTGAGCTTTGCGCAGCGACCACTGCCATGCACTTCGAGAAAGTTCGGGGTCTGATATGAGGCCGAACTGAAGCACTCTGTACTGATAGTGATCTTGGTCTACGACAGATCTGAATAATTTGCGGTGTTTCCTGGCAATTGGAATTTGAAAATATGCATCTTGAACGTCTATAGCACAGCGCCTGTCCCCCTGATGTATTTGGGGATAAATCTGATGCAGACCAGCATTCAAAATTTCTTTCTACAAACCCATTTGTTGGCTGTCTTCAGATCTAGAATAGGTCTGTATTCGTTTTAGGGTTTTTTCTTTTTAACCAAAAAGTTACGTGAGTAAATACCCATGCCTCGTTTTGGATGGAGGATTTCCACTGCTTGCTAGTGAAGAAGGTTGTTGACTTCTGAGCGCAGCATCTGCAAATGATGGAAGGATGGTTTTGGTGGTATATTTCGAGGGGGACTGGTAAATAAGAAACAATACCCATTCTATACAATATTTAGAACTTGGGCGTCTTTCGTGATGGATTGCCCCTCTGCCAAGAAATTAGATATACTATCAGAGTGGGCAATGGAACGGGGGGAAATAGAGCTTCGTGTTTGGAGCATAATGCAGGGTTCCCCTCCTCCCTGAACAGTCTGATGGCTGGCTCTGCCTCTGGGTTAACGGCTTGGTTGCTATTGATAAGGTCTTTGCTGTCGTTGTGATTGATGGCCTTGATACTAGTGAGGGGTTTGAAGTCTCTGAGGGTGATAAAATATTGGGAAGTCTTGTAAGGATGCTTTTGCTGTTCTTTTTGATATTCAAGACCAACATCCTTCAGGGTTTCCAACTCAGACTTCAGTCGAGCCATTTCATCATCTGTATGACTTCCAAACAATGTGGTTTTTGAGAAGGGAAGTTATTTTTTTTAACATCTTTATTGGCATTTTTATAGTGCTCATATGTACAATTTCAATAGTATTACATTCAGTTTCCTTACGTCAAAGAATACTTTGATAACCTTTAATGTACTTTAATGTAACATTCTAGTATACATCACGGAATATTACACCATAAGCATTCCAGCTTTTGTAAACTATACCCATTTTTCCAATTTCTTATTTCTTTTACCTTCTTATTTGTTTTTCGTGTGATTTTAACGCTAGCCAACATTATCCCTTAACACCCTCCTCCCCCTTAGTGAATGTCTACACCATGTCTTGTGTCAATGTTGTGTCTGCGCTGTTCAATTGGAAATAAGCAACAGGTCTTGTATTCATCCCTATTTACTATCCACGGGGGGTCCTTAGGTCAGTTATCATTGCCGTCCAGGCCTGGAGAATGGCAGGTTAACAATACATTGTGCTTCTTGTTTAAGAGCTGTAAGCCAATGCCAAGAGTGTCTTCTGAGGGTAATCATGGGCTGCTAGCAGTGACAAGTCAGAAGCCGCACTAATGATTTGGTTAGAGACTCACATGTCCTCATTTACCACCTCAAGAAAGTCCTCCCATCGATCTCCAGGTAGGTTGTTAGCAAACGTTTGCAAGGAGTCCCACAAGGTTCTATCATATCTGCCAAGCAAAGCCGATGAGCTTGCAGCTTTCATTGTGGTGGCAGCTGTACCACATACTTTGCGTCCTACTGACTCCAGTTTCATACGCTCCTTGTCCAGTGGTACCATGGACGAAGGAGCAGTTAAGTGTAGTTGCTTTGTCGCCAGAATCACTACAAAATCAGGAAAGGATCTGAGCGAAGAAACATTGGACCGGTTATGGAGACATACATTTCTTTTGCAGCCACGATGGTGCTGATTTGTTTGAGGTTGGCATAAAGAACAGCTCCATGGCCGGTTCCAAAAGATGCGGAACCAGTGGTAGGAGTGGTTTGGACGCTGTAAGGTGGTAACACATCTCAAATATCACCAAAATAGTGGGAGCAGGCATTGGAATATTCAATTTTGATGTGCCTCTTGTAAGTACCTCTTGAAATGTATTTATGACCCTTGGTTGCGGAGAGTCAGACAGAGCTGGTGAGTATCTGCCAGAACTCAAGGACGAGGATGAAGAGTAGTATTTATTTATAATTTATAATTTATTTATCATTTATTTTCCATAACCACACACTGGAATTCATTCAACGGTAATACATTACTTTTGGACCACCAGCGTCCTTCTGACAATTTCACCACAATGCGTGAAATCTGCACAACCTTGAACGGCCGTTGAAAATTGAAATCAGTTCTATACCTCTTATTTCTCATGTTGTTTAACATCGCCCAAGAGCCAATAACTATATTGAATTTCCTGACATTGTGCGATTTTTCATGCTGACATATCATTATCTCTTGAGCTTGCTTCACCTTATCTCTCAATTTCTTCACATCAAATCTCTTTCCCTCCCTCCCAACACTTCTCTCTACCAACCATCCAGGAACCAAATTAGACCAAATTCCTTTTAGCAATTCGAAGGGCGACATCCCTGTTACGGTATGTGAGGTATTAAGATACATCCATATCGTATCCCTCAAGTACTCCACCATATCCATTCCACATGTCAGGGCAGTTTGAATCCCCTCCTTCAGTATTCTATTTGCTCTTTCCACAACGCCATTGGCTTGTGCACTATACAATGCCACAGTTTAATGATTCACACCCCTTTCTTTTAAAAACCTTTCCATTTTGTCAGACACTAATTGCACACCTTTGTCGGTAACTATCTCAGCTGGCAAACCTTCAATAGCAAATGTTGGTTAAAAATGTATTGCTGAGGGAGGAGCCTAGCGCTTGACCAAGATGGCCGCGTGAGCTTAGAGCTCCCGAGACCCTCGCGCCCTCCGTCGACTATCCTGTCTCTAATCCTGATGGTATGCATGGCACCGTGTTGCTGAGTTGTCAGGGAGGCGATTGATGCTACCCGCGGTCGGATCGCCCATCGGGAACCGGACTTACGACTGGCGGAAGATTGCGGCCTAACTCCCAGGGATGCCAGGGGCTAGAGTTGGCAGGATGCCCGACTCCTAGTTGATCAACAACGGCCTGGCGAGGTGTGAACTGTCGGACGGAGGTCCTCGCACTTTCACTTTCGATTTCGTTCCCTTTGTCTGCCCGGACACTGTAGAGCTCTGAGTGGTTTTATTACCCCAAGGACGCTCGGCGGGCTGCTCACTCCTTATCCCTCTCGCTGAGAGGGAACAGTCTTAACTGCACTGGACTGCCCGGAGTCCATTATGTCGGGCAAAGCAGAAGGGGATCGGCTGAAGACTAAGTCCACCAGGCGGGGAACGTATTCCCAAGTCAACAGTATGGACCGCTACGCCCTCCTGAAAGCATCGCCGAGTGGATCGAGCCAGGCGCCGGATGCCCAGAAGGAGGACTCGCCTGGGACACCGGAGCTCTCCCTACAGGATGTCATGGGCGCGCTCGACGGGATGCAGACCTCGATGGGGAGACAGTTCGAGGCCCTGGCGCATAAGGTGGATGCCATCCTGGTAGATGTCAATCTGATCCGCTCGGACCTGGGCAAGACGATCGAGCGAGTTAAGAACCTGGACCACAAGACCACGGGCCTCACTGATGATGTTGCGGATCTGCAGACCGAGGTTCGGAAGCTGAGGGCCGAGAGTGACCTCGCCGCCCGCCGGCTGGAGGACTTCGAGAGCCGGGCCAGGCGCAACAATGTGCGCGTCATCGGGGTCCCGGAGTCCTCGGATGAGGCTTCGGCGGACCTGCTTGTGGAGGATTTGGTCCTCAATCATCTGAAGCCTAAGGGCCTTGGAAAGTTTTTTGCGGTGGAAAGGGCCCATAGGGTGCCGGGCGGGCGGCCTAAGGCGGGTGCCCCGCCGCGGCTGATTGTCGCCCGGCTCTTTCATTTTCGAGATCGGGACGCTATCCTGCAAGCTTCGAGGGTGACGGGCCCAGTCCCCTTCCAGAATGCGTCGGTGAATTTTTATCCGGACTTCACCCATCAGGTGCAGAGACAGAGACAGAGCTTCCTGGGGGTGAAGCGGAGACTTCGGGAACTGGATCTGAAGTATGCCATGCTTTTCCCTGCCAGACTACGGGTGGTGCATGAAGATCGGACATTCTTTTTTGACTCTCCTGTTATGGCCGACGAATGGCTGGACGCTTTGCCCCGGCGACGGACGGGGGATGACACAGCCGAGCATGGAGACAGTGGCCGGGATGGACAGGGCTGAGATCTCAGAGCCGGCCTGACTTGATTTGACCATAATTGAAGATTCGAACAGAGTGCAGTAACTGTGGAGGGTTGCGGGAGGACGAGGGGTGCTCTTTTCCTCCATTAGGGTACTTTTTGTAGATTTTTTGTTTTTGTAGGGCGACAGGCACACTGCAAGTTGGGGGGGCTTTGTAAGCTGCAGCAGGGGTGCAGGGTGGGGGGAGTTTTGGGGATTTTGAGTTTGTTGTTGGGGGGTTTATTTCTGCAAGGCATGATGATTATCCTCAGGGCTGTTCCATGGTGGCTCCTCGGGTGTGGGGTGGGCCTCTTTCCGTTTGAGGATGGGGGGTAGGGGCTTAAGTGTTATAAGCTGGAATGTTAATGGTTTGGGGGATCGCATCAAGAGGGGGATTGATTTGCAATTTTTGAAACGCTCAATGCCAGATGTTGTCCTGCTGCAGGAGACGCATCTCATAGGTAATATGTGCTATGCCTTGAATAGGAAGGGGTATAAATTCATTGCACACTCGGGATTCTCCTCTGGGTCCAGGGGTGCGGGCATCCTTGTTAGAGCATCGTTGCCTTTTGAGGTGGACTCCACCATTGTTGACGATAGGGGGAGGTTTGTGGCGGTGGCGGGGAGGTGGGAAGGAAGGATTTTGGTTTTGGTTTCGGTTTATGTCCCGCCGGCCCTGCAGGCCTCCACACTTGCCGAACTGGGCAGGGCTTTGCTGACTCTCCCGGGGGGAATGCTGGTAGTGGGAGGGGATTTCAACGCTGTGGGCTCCGGACTGTTGGATAGATACCCGCCCAGGGACACAGGGGGGGCTCAGAAATGGCTTCCAGATTTCCTGGATACGTTTGGTCTGATAGACTGCTGGAGGCTCCGGCACCCCACGCAGAGTCAATACACGTTTCACTCCGGGGCGCATGGTAGCCTCTCCAGGATTGATTACCTGCTCACTCTGGCCGCACATGCCTCGTTGATATCCGAGGCGAGGCACATGGCACGCGGTATCTCTGACCACTCGCCAGTGTGGATCCGGCTGGATCTAGGTCGGGAGGGAGGAGGGAGGGTGGCCCCCATCAACCCATGGTATTTCCGAGACCCCAAGATGCGCAGCGCCCTGGTAAAGAAAGTGGATAATTACTTTAAGGACAATCTGGGAACCGTGGACTCGGCGGTGTCGCTGTGGGAAGCCTTTAAGACCGTGCTTCGGGGGGAAGCCCTCTCCCTGGTGGTGGCTGCCAAGAATCGGAGGGATGGCGAGGTGCGGCAAGTGGAGGAGGAGATCGCGGCCCTTGAGGGGGCTATGGAGGAGGAGGTTACAGAGTCCTCACTGCATGAGCTTTGCTTGAAGCAGGCGGAGTATAGGGACCTGGTTACGAACGCCGCTAAGACCCTCAGTAGGGAACAACAGGGCCGCCTGTATGACGTTGGTGATAAGGCAGGGAAACTCCTGGCGTGGTTGGACAGGAAAGAACGGGTCAATAGAGTGGTGCCAGAGTTGACGGGAGAGTGGGGAGAGGCGATCGTGGAACCTGAGGGGATTGTGAAGTGTTTCGCCGAGTATTTTCGTAGGGTTTATTCCTCTGTGTCGGACAGGCCGCCCGAGGACTCGTCTGAGCTCCTCCGTGATATCGAGTTGCCCTGCCTCTCTGACGTAGATAGGGATGATTTGGATGGTGACATAACGGTTGACGAGGTGGCGGGGGCGATTCGCGCGTTAAACTCGGGTAAGGCCTCTGGACCGAATGGACTGCCGATCGACCTGTATAAACTGTTCCCGGATAGGGTCGCCCCTCACCTGCGCGCCATGTTTTTGGAGGCGCGGGGGGATGGGATCCTTCCGTTGGATCAGCGGCTCGCGTCGATCGTGGTAATACATAAAGAAGGTAAACCCCGAGATAGGTGCGCCTCCTATCGGCCCATTTCACTCCTCAACGCTGAGCCGAAAATTCTGGCCAAACTCCTGGCTACCCGTTTGAGTAGGGTGCTTGGCGACTTGGTCCACCCGGATCAATCTGGCTTCATCCCGCACCGAAACACAGCATTAAACCTTAGGCGTCTTCATGGCGTCATCGCCAGGGCGGGCACGCTGCGTGAACCGGCTATTGTGGCATCTCTTGATGCCACGATGGCCTTTGACACGGTGGAGTGGGCATACTTATGGGCCGTGCTGGCCAAGTTTGGTTTCGGTCGCGGTTTTGTGAGTTGGGTTCGGTTGCTGTACGAGGGGCCACTAGCGAATGTTGTGGTGAATGGTCAGGCATCTACTCCGTTTCAGCTTGGTAGGGGTACTCGGCAGGGTTGCCCCCTGTCGCCTCTGTTGTTCGCCCTCGCCCTTGAACCGTTGGCTGCGTGGATACGTTGGCACCCGGATATACGGGGCCTTCGGTGGTCGCCTGATCACGAGGACCGTATTTCGCTTTATGCCGATGATATCCTACTGTATCTTGCCTCACCTAAGAAGTCACTTATAGTGGTCTGTGACGTACTCGCATCGTTCGGTAGGAACTCGGGGCTTGTGATTAATTGGGGCAAATCGTACTTGTACGTTCTTAGTGGAGAGGTCCCACCGATCCCTAGAACATGTTCGATACAGGTTGCCCAGCAGGGTTTCGTGTATTTGGGGATTTTTATATCCATGGATCCTGCTGTGCGCTATGAGAGGAATCTGCTCCCCCCCTTGGCGCGCTTGAGGCGAGATGTTGAAGGTTGGCGGAGGCTGCCGCTCTCCCTTGTTGGGCGTGCGGCCCTGTTTAAAATGATGTCTCTTCCCCGCTTCCTCTATGCCCTCCAGAACACCTTGGACTGGGTACCGGCCAAATACTTTCGGGAGGTCGAAGGCCTCCAACGGACATTGCTGTGGGATGGGCGGCCGCGAATAGCTATTTCAAAGTTGACGCTACCATGGTACGATGGGGGCATTGCGCTCCCAGACATCCGACGGTACTATTGGGCCACGCAGCTGAGCGCGATCAACCATGGGTTTTATGGCCCTGCCCTCAGCCCTGGGTATGCCCTGGATAGGTGGCTGCTTCGTGGCGGCAACTACTACAGGGCGTTGTATTCGCGGTCCTTAGACTCGTCCCTCACGGGGCCCACAGGTGTGGCGGTGCGTGTATGGAAGATGGCGACTGATTCGTTGGGCTGGAAGGATAGGCTCACCCTCGCTACCCCCTTGTTTGAATCGGAGAGATTGGGAAGACTCTGGCATACGAAGGGCTTTGATAAGTGGGACCTGATAGGTATATCCAAGGTGGGAGATGTGCTGCATAAGGGGAGGGTGAAGTCCTTCGAGGAGTTGCAGACTGAGTATGAGCTAGGGCCCTCAGAGTATTTCAGGTATATCCAGCTGCGTCACGCCCTCCGATCAGTCCTCGTGGAGGGTGAGAAGGTGCCGGAGTCCTCTCCCCTTGAGGACCGAGTCCTTGATGGTCATATGCCCGAGAGCACGATCTCGCTCATATATAAGAAGTTGATTAACGTCCGGGCAGATATGCTTTTGGGGCTGAGAGAACAGTGGACTAGGGATGGCCTTGAGTTGGATAATGAGGACTGGCAGTCAGCGGTTTCTTCTCCTAAGGAGGTTGCGATCCCGTCGCGTCTGAGGCTGGTGCAGCTTAAAATACTGCACCGGGTGTATGTGACGGGGCCAAGGCTGGTCCACATGGGATTCTCGGAGGACGGCCTGTGCAGAAGGGGATGTGGTATGGTGGGTACTTTCCTGCACATCATTTGGGAATGTGGTGTCATTGTGGAGTTCTGGAGGAGAGTCCATGCAGTTATGGGGGAGGTGACGGGCACTGCGGTACAGCCGGAGGCGCGGTGTTGCCTCCTGAACGTCTGGGGGCCCACTGACCTCGATGAGGCGCAGACCCAATGGGTGACTCTGGGTAACATGGTAGCTAAAAGGGATATCGCGCGATTGTGGGGCTCCTCGGGACCCCCTACACTGACCGCGTGGAAGGAGAACATGGACTGGAGCATGTTTAGGGAGAAGACGGTCTACTGCTCTAGGGGTCGCCCCCGGAGGTGGCACGCCATCTGGGGGCGGTGGAACCAATACAGGGGGGGAATATGTCTTGCCCCGGATCTGGAACCTCCCGAGGAACAGCTTTCCCCCTGACCTACTTTCCAGCACAGTTTGGTTTTAGGAACCGTTTTGGGCCTCTGCTGTCCCCCTTCTTCCTCCGTACACAGTCTTGTAACTAGTAGATGAGTGGGGTCCGGCCTCCCCTGGTGGCTTTCGCCATGGGCTTTCAATGTTCTGCCTTGCTGGGGTTTGTTGTGAGTTTTTTCTGTGTTTATTTAAAATTGGACCTATGCATTACTCTTTGAACTGTATTGGGGACACATCACTGTATCTAACTCTCAATGCTGCCGAACCTTCGGGCTGTCGGCTGAATAGCTGTGTCCTCAATTTTGAAATAAAGGTTTTAAAAAAAAAAAAAAAAAAAAAAAAAATGTATTGCTGTGCTCATCTCCTCAACAAACTCACGGTATATACATTTGGAAAAATAATCTCTCGCCACAATCATGTACCTCAATTTATTCTTTATAGCATTAATAGGTACCACAAAATCCAATGCTAGCTTTTACCAAGCCTTTTGGGGAAATGATACTGGTAACAATGGAGTGTTATTTTCCAGTGCTTATTAGATAAGATAAAATCTTAACACATCTCCATCATCATGTATACATCTTTATGCATGGCTGGCCACCAAAAAGTCTGCCTTAGAATCCCTTTTGTAGAAGAAGAACCCAAATGATCCAGCATGAGCCAATAACACCACTCTAGACCTTAAAGCTACAGGTGGAACAAGCTTATCTCCCCTTAACAGGACTCCATCTTCTACAAATAGCTCATCAGCCCCATGTTCAAGATTCAATATCTAACCTTTGAGTTGTCTAAAATGCGGACACCCTTTTTGCACAAACTCCATCGCTTTAGCCAATGTCAAATCCTGACTACATGCTGATAACCACTCCTTTTCTTCTATGACACCATGACAATGACTAATTATTTTGATTGCGGCAACCACACACTCATCCTTGCATTCCTCACCTTGCTCTGAACTCTTTGTATGTGGCAAACGAGACATGCAATCCGCTCTACAATTGACACTCCCTGGAATAATCTGTACTTCAAAATTATACTCCTGCAGCCTGGCAAGAATGTTCAACAAGTGTGAAGAAGCTCATGCTACACCCTTGTCACCCAATAGGTAAGTTAAAGGCTTGTAATTGGTGTGAAGGATAAACTGAGATCCCCACAAATACGTTTTGAACTTATCAATGGCCCAGACACAGGCTAATGCCTCTCTTTCAATAGTGCTGCATCCTTTTTCTGTGTCTTTCAAAATTCTGGACGTAAATGAAATGGTATGTTCCGTTCCATTTGCCTTTTGGCATAATACAGTTCCAAGTCCTAACACACTGGTGTCCACAGTTACAACACATTTCAAGGCAGTACAAAATGTCTTTAGATCAGGATCATTCAAGAGAATCTGGTTAATATCTTGGAATTTTTTTCATTTTTTTCAGCATTTTTTTGAGTGGTTCTGTGGAAATTTAGCGTGCAAACTGAACATTATCTGCGCCATCTTGCCTCTCCCCAACGCCACGCACAGCGAATGCACGGCCGCCATTTTAGGCACCTCACTCTCTCCCCGCTCATTCTCGATCACCAGCGCTTTCCCCTGACGCTGCGAGCATCCCCCGCGCGCCGGCCACCCCCGCTCTCTCATATAGGCCATAAACCCTCTCCTTCTGCGCGACCCTGCTACGGAACCACATCCGACCGACATCCCATACATGGTCATGCCTCTCCTTTGATAACCCCCTTCCTCTGCGCCCCATTGTCCGAACTGGTCCCAGGCCAACACCTAGCCCTGCGGATGCAGTTTATTGCCCCTACTGTAAGGGAAACACCCCACATCAAAGGGATTACAGTAGATCAAAGCCCCTACTCCCTGAGACCCGACCGGTCACACACCCCCCCAGGAATTGGCGGAATACCCTGCTGCGCAATAGCCATCTCCTACTGTGGGTGGGGTGGGAACTCCTACTGTATCTATGTGTGGGATCGGATCTGAACCGGGGCTTCGGGGGATATTCCCCCCGTACATCAAGGGAATCTCAAGAATGTACTATGTGTAATAAAGCAATAAACCAGTGTATAAGAGACCAGGTCTCAGAGATGCAGTTAGAGCACCTCGTGACGATACCTTGCTGTCTGATCTGATGTGTTCTGCTCCGACGGAATAAAACTTTGTTTCCTGCCTTCCAGTCTCCGGCGCCTGCCTCTTTTATTGGTAAATTATCGAGTGGTATGAGAGGCGATTACCGCCGGGCAAATACTTGAAAGGTTATCGACTGAAACTGCCGCTACCATTTAACAGTTCCATTAAAGTGGCGTACCTTGAACTAATCTGGAATAATAGTCACTAAGACCAATAAACGATCTCAGTTCATCCTTATCTTCAGGATAAGGGGCTTTCCTGACGGCTTCCAAAAGGTTAGTCTTGGGCTGAATATGTTTGGAAGAAATCCTGTGGCCTAAATAATCAACTGCTTGAGTTAAAAACTTAGCCAATGAAACAGTCATGCCACGTTTCTTAAGAATCGTGAAAACCTTTTCCAAAATTGTAATTTGCTCCCTCACCGATTTGGCAAAGATAAGCAAGTCATACTGGAAAGCTACAACTCCGGTTTCATCTTTAAACAAATGATACATACATTTTCTTTAAACGCAAGCTGCCGAAGCTAGCCCGAATGGCAGGGTTAAATATTTGAATGCCCGAAATGGTGTTATAAGGGAGGTGAGTAGCTGGTAATTATTCTCTAATTGCACTTGATAATACACGGTCCTCAGATCAATTTCACTAAAATTTCTAAACTCGCCAAAAAAAGGACAACAACTCTTGATTTTCGGGTAGAGGGTGGCATTCTACTACAATATTTTTATTCAATTGCCTCAAATCAGCGCATAATCTGATGCCACCCCCCTTCTTTTTTGCAATGACACTGATCCATTCGGATGCTGCTTCAATAACCTTAGCATTGACTAACTCCTTTAGGTGCTTTTGAAGGTCAGATCTAACAATCAACAGCACATTCCTAACTTTATGAGCCACAGGAATAGCTCCTTCTTTCACAATAATCTTATACTCAAATCCTCTGACCGCACCTATTTTATTGCATAACACCACAGGATATTTTTTTAAGAATGTCTTCCAAGCCTTGTGATCCAGTGTCAATGGATAACACAGCTGCTGTGGTGCCAGATTTTAGGACAATCCCTAGTTTTCCTTGATCCACCCAACCCAAAATGTCACATCCCATCACAGCAACATACACTTTGGTGTAAAGGCTTATTCCAGAAAACTCTAGTCTAAAAAAATCCTAGAGTTTCGATTTCTGCGTCACCATAAGCTATAACTCTGATGTCAGGACTCTTTATTTTGACATCAGACCATAGCTTCTTGAAAGTGACCTCCGAAATCATTGTGATCGGCAAACCTGAATCCACCATTATTGTTAACTTAACTTCATTAATCAACACCTCACAGAAAGGTCAGTTTTTACTCGCTGCTACTCCTCTTTCCTTTAATTTAACACATCCATCTTTAACACTAAATTGGTTAGCTTATCTTCTATGAGTTGATCACAATCTAGCACACTACTAAATTTCACTGGAGGTAAATTGCTAGCCTTACATACCCGCATAAAGTGTCCTAGTTTCTTACGCTTATTACTCTTCTTTCCTTGCGCAGGGCAGTTAGAAAAATTACCCAAAGGCACATAGGATACACATATGTAACATGCCATAGGGAGATTAGATTAAGACATTTATTTCTTTTCATCATCACTTTTCTTCAAAGAGCAAACACTGGCCCCGTCTTCTTCACCTGCTAATAGCTTGACAGATTCAGCAGATCTTTCAATACCTTTCGCAATCTTGATGGTTTCTTCTGAAGATGGATTGGTACAGCATAGTAAGTTCTCTTGAACTTTCTTCGATGCACAGTTCAGTACTATTTAGTCCTTTTATGTATTGACCAACGTTACTGTCAAAAGAACAAGAACTTCCTCAAATCTTTAAGGCAACAACATATCTATCAATCGATTTCAGATAAAGACTGCTTTCTTGAGTAGAAATTAAACTCCTCCAATAAATACTTGGCTCCTCAGTGAAATGAAGAGCCAAACGTTTTTTAGCCAATGTAAACTTTCCATACAACTGCATCACAAGCGTCATCGCCACTTGGAGCTTGCAAAACTGGTAAATGGTCAAATATCTTTTGACCTTCAGCCCCCAAGCAGTTGAATAACATTGCGGTTTTACTTGCTGGCGCATAACTAATGGCATCAGTGGCCACAAGATATAAACACTCTGCATCACTATTTCCATTTATGTACAGGTTTTTCCTGGATTGCCAAAAAAGGAGGTGGCTGCTATACTATCGTAGGTTCCTTTGATTCCAAACTTGCACTATAAGAGATTATTCATGAATAATAACATTCAGGTTTTTTCAATTACATACACAGTGTTACCACAAGAACATACTTATGTTTCAGAAAAAGTGTACATATTGATTAAAACTGCATGAATACACTTTCATTAAACACATAGGAATGACGGTATTGACAACTTGTACTTGCCTCAAGAGGAAAGCACAATATCATATTTAATTTTTTTAACAGAATGAGTACCTTAAAAACAATACCTAATGCGCACAACTTTTTTTTTACTTTATATTCTTTCACGCTGCTGTGCACAATGCTGTCCTAAATAGTTGGCCTCGGATAATCATCGGCGTCAGAATTGCCCCTGGTTGCTTTGACGAATGCTGCAAATCCAATCACCACTTCCCGCTGAATAAATAACGATTTGTCAATTGCCCCCAGTTGCTGTGACGAACACTACAAGCCTGATCACTGCTTGGTACTGAAGAAATAACTAATTCATCAATATAAAAGATGGCCGCCTTGACGTTGTATGTACTCACGTCTTTAATAACTGGAATGCTCACAGAACTACTGGAGAACTTATGCCGGTAACCCAAGATGGCAGCTTAAACTTGTAGCACAATGACATCACGGAGTTAAAGATCACTCTCTGAACTCCCTTAAATGTGGCTGGACCACGTACAGTGTGCAGGCCTCGCTGCTCGCTGGATGATTCTGACATCATACATTTGGAAACCGGAGCACTCACCCAGCTCCCTCCGAGGTTGTCGGCCGTTGTAATAGGCTTCCTCGCACAGGCATCCACCAGACAACTGCGTGTACGATCTTCGCCTGAACAACAACTCAGCAACTTGTGATTGCTCTACGTGAAGTCTTCGGTCAGTACCTTACATTATATTTTGCTGATCCGTAGTACACAAAGCTCACACTCCTTGGTGGGCTCCTTTCTGATAAAAAATTGAAATAAACGTCATCTCAATTCCGTGGTTTCTCTCGTCACCAGTTTGTCGCGGTGTAAATAATACACTGCAAGGTTATCTTGCACTTCAAATCTTCTTTATTTAGTATAAACGTAGAGCCCACCAACGCACGTCCACCAGCGTTCTCTCGCATAACTTCGCGTGACAAACAGCCTCGCGCTACAACACTCTGTCAACCTGCATTCAATTCAAACATGTTTATGTGAGGTCATGGGGTGGAGCCAGAACTTAAAAAATGGTGAATGTGCGGCTAAATAATATAAATAAAAACTCAGGGACTGACAGACCTCTATCTTCCATGACCTAACTAATATGCCCAGCTTAACTGCTGTCTCAGTCTATTAAAGAATTTCTTTGTAAATAAAAAAAACGGTAGGTTATTGAAGAGATAAAGAGATGTGGGAAGCATGTTAATTTTGATTATCGGTACATGGCCAATAACGGAGACTGATAGGGAGACCCATCTAACAACGGGTGGCACAAATTTATCTAGTGCACCCCCATAATTGATTTGCCCCTAATGAATAAACCCACTTGAGCATGAAATTCTCCCATTAGGCATGCCAAGGGTTCTACAACTATCACAAATGTTAATGGGGAGAAAGAATCCCTGGCACATGCCATTTGTGATGTAAATGGGTTAAAATTCTAATGCAGGCTCCTCCAACGATTCGCTCATGAGCTACTGGTAGCTCTCCAGCTACCTGTAAGTAGCTCCCCTGTGTGTAGCCAAACCTACTAAATTAAAAGCTATTGCTTGGCTGAAATAATTTACATATACCAAAATTTAGATTGTGTATTTTAGATGATAATGTGTTAATTTACAGAACTCATGAGCTAATCTTTTAAGGAAAATGGCTGAATTTCCAAAATATATTTCAAGCTGATATTTGAGAGATAAATCATGTGACATTCATATTCTTTGGGCCTGCCTAGAAATTCAGTGGTTCGGGGGCAGGGTGACTGCGATTATGTCCAAAGTCCTTGCCTGGAGTTCCCCTTAATGAAAAGTGTCTGCTACTGGTGATACAAGTGGAGGAAAATTGGCCTAAGTACCACAAAATGTGGGTAAAAATGGCAAATGGGGTGGCTAAGCACAATATAGCACGGCTGTGGGATCTAGACACTCCCCAAAGAATTGTGGAGTGGGAATCCGATCTCGATTGGTGCCAGAGAGTGGAGGAGGTGATCTACCGAAGTCGAGGCTGCTCCCAAAAATGGAAGAAAGTAGGGGGGGTAGGAAAGAATTTAGGGGTGTGGAAACGGGACTTTACTATCTAAGAAAGAGTCATATTTCACATTCTGACGGGTTTAATGTACTTGAAATCCTGTGTAATGTACTTGGCCATAAAAGCGCTGACAGTAATTATCATTTGAAAGATATTACTAGACACTACAGCTTTCTGATGACAACCTCTACTTTGATATTTGCCTGTGTTTATCTCCACGATGTAGTGTACGAAGAGTAATGTTTCAATAAAAATAATTTTTTAAAAATCATATGACATTGAGTAGACTTTATTTTACAAATGCTATTTCCTTGGTAACAAAAGCATTGCTGCTCTGGCTGTTATGTATTACCCATGAAGGAAGCATTTTATACTGACAAAGCCTTTTTTACATTACTGCTGGAAACCATGCCTGATGCACTGAGGTGATCGCTAGTAGTAAACTGTTAGAAACCTTGAACATGGTGGCCACTATTACAATGCTAATAACATTAGTAGCTCCCAATGAGTTTCATTGAATATAAGTAGGTCTCATTACAGAAAGGGTCGGAGACCCCTGTTCTAAAGAAACAAGTGTCTTTTCAGCATCTCGAAGGATAGCTACAGCATGCAGATCAGGATCAACTTGATGTAATGTGGACAGGAGTGCACACAAGTTATAAATGGACTATTGCTAGGGGATAACCCTGACTGATCTAGCAGTACAATGTGTCATATATGGCACTTATCTAATCACAATGACTTAAGCCAAGATTTTATTGTCTACACTTAGGAGAGACAATGGCCCATTTAAAGAACAATGTTATGGATCCTTGCCCGGTTTCAGAAGGCCAGGGATTATTGCCTCAAATAGAAGCAACGGTAGTCAATCCCTGTTGAGGGCCGCATTGTAGATATGGGGACTAGAGATCCTCAAAAAATTCCACAGGGAAGCCATCACCTCTTGGGGCTTTGCCACATACCAGTCGACCGAAGAGGGCTGCTAGGGCAGCTCCCTTAATTCCCCTTTCACCCAGATTAGAGTTGCGTCATTTGGAAAGATGGCAGTTTGTTGTGCAGAAAGGGAGGAGCGGCCAGACTATAGTTGCTTGGGAAAAGTGTCTAGTGTCTCATCATGGAAAACAGATACTGTCTCAGGGGTAGTAGTAATACCAACTACCTGATTGTCTGGACTATGAGCTTCAAAGGCCCACAAGAGGGCCTATCCAGCCTACCTCCCTCCCCAATGTTCTAGCTCATCTATTCTTCTCCAAGTACAGGGTCTACTGATCTGCTGTGTCTCTAAAGCTTTTAATCATATCATGTATTTGGGCAAACACATCCTGGTTCTGCCCCAGTTTATATTTCGCCTCAAGGCACTTGAGGTCCTTCTCCGATGTATTTAGGCATGCCCGCAGAGCCTTCGAAATGCCTGCCTATTTTGCTATACACATCACACAAATGTAGAACTTAAATGTTTCCCAAAAAAGTCCTGATCTCTGTTAATGATCCTTTGTTAATCTAAAAATATTCTGTAATGATGGGCCTTATTTATTATTTTAAAACCGGGTCCAACAACTCCATTCATTGCAACTGTCAGGTCCTAAATGGCTGCCAAGGCAGATCATTCACATCATTAACATTACATGGGAGTAATCTAAAAGAGTTCAGGCTAGTATTTTATTATTACAAACCCTGGGCATCCCGGTGCATGAGACCAACCACAGATCCATTGTAGACCTAATATCAGGAAGAAAATAAGTTACTTATCTGTAACTTTAGTTCTCCAGTATTGATATCTTTCATAGATATACATGCTTGAATCAATCCCCGTTGTCGAAGTGGGAGCCCCAATGTACCATTAGAAAGCAGTGTAATGTTAAACATAGCCTGGAGAGGCCCTAAAACCTTCACTTTAGTAACACATCTTTGTCACTGCAAAAAAAGAGACTAAACTTTAATGTTGAACCAATCAGATTGTATCAACCTCTAGAACACTCCTTTCAGAGGCTTCTGTCTCTCAGATTTTCAGAGCTCAAGTGTGAATGAGTACATACAAGCGAGAATTTGTTACATTTGAACTTCCAAGCATCAGGCTGGATCCAGAAGATTTTTCTTAGCATTACCCCTGCGCGCCGGTAAGTGGCATTGGTTGACTCCGCGTGACGTCGGCAGTGTCCTGATCGTTGTCGTCCGCATCATCAATATAACTGCCACTCCGGCGCGCTGACATCAGTACTTTTCACGACTTCCACGCTAGAAGAGCGGAGCCATGAAGTGACTGACCATAGTATGTTAAAAAAGAACAGCTAGGGCCCTGAAGGGGAACATCTCTGATACTAAAAACAATTCTGCAGTGCGGGGAGGATAGGTGGGTCGGTAAGGAATCTGCAGCTAGATCATGTCTGTACCAGATAAGGCGTTACCGAAGGTAAGTAACTTGTCAATCTGATAGAGACATCAAGCCGCAGATTCCTTACCTTTGAACAGAAACCCAAGCAATACCTTCCCCGGAAGAGGGACTGCAGAAACATTTTAGACCAGAAAATCCTGCAGAATAGAGCGACCAAACAGGCTTTCTCTGCAGACCTGAGAATGAAAGTAATGGGTTCTGTGTTAACTGATCCTGTTACAATAACAAATCTACCATGTGTGTCATTTAAGCAGCTGTGTAGCTTAAGGCTGAGTGATTTACAAACTAAAGTGAGAATGTCTCTGACATATGTTGAGTAGAAAGAGAAGAGAAGTATCTTTGCCTGACCCAGGAAGTCGCTAATAAGTAGTAGTCGCTTGGCTGCAAATGCATCTCTTGAAGTGAAGCTTCCCAACTGCACGCCGGTCTACGTAGGCTAGTACTTGACGTGCCTTACAAGTTTTATTAAGCCCCCTTATGTTCCATGTGATAACTATCAGTGTGTTAGGTTGTCGAGTCACAAAAACCGGCTGAGTGTATTTACCAGTTATTACTATATTGCGTGTAGGTGGAATTGTAATCCGTGGCAATCTACTGACGTGCTGGCTAAGTGGATACACAATAATAAGAGTACAAAACTAAGAACGTTTGCCTACACTCCATGCCGACCCACACCAGCCCCAATTGTCAGCAAAATACCCAAGATTCTCAAATCATATAACATCTGTACCCAAGCCTGAGTTAAACACTTAACAGTGTGCTCTATGCTCTGGTGACCAGGATCGCACAACCATCCAGTGGCAAAAAAGAGGAACTGCCTAATGTATAAAAGCTATAAATATTGTTTGTCATGTTACCTACAGTAGGTACCAGGTAGGTCTGATTTATTACATTGCAAGTGACAGCAATAGTGCATTTTGGAGGAGGAAGACGAGAGACCACTATTCAGTTACCAGATAACACTAGTACTTAAAAGGTCATGATATCAAAGCAAAGGGTGGGTGACGTAAAAATAAATTGAATTGTTAATTTAAAGGAGTCATTTTGCCCAACCACATCACCCCTACCAACTATGCCTAAAGATTTGTTATATGATAATTATCACAATCGAGTGCAATAGTTACTCTTTGTCACTCAATGAAGCTGCATTTTGCAGGAAGTAGGATAATTCTGATCTGGGGCTGCTGGAGTTAAGAGTTTGGGTCTGTTCGAACTGGGGTCCCTACTTGGCAGAGGTTTGTGTTACACGTCGAGCCTCCTGCGTAATCACAAGGGCGCAGGGGAGCAAGCAGTACAAGTGTTAGGAGGCATGCACTTTCTAGACGCTCCCTTATGTAGTACCAGCAGGTGGAGCTCTCTTCGGATCCCTCCTTTAAGATCCCTTCTGGCCAGGAAGCCGGTACTTGGCTTTCAAGTTCCTGTCTCCAGACGACACGCCCTTCTGTTCGAGTTCCTCATTAGTGAGTCTCTCATTGTTCTCAATCTCCCGCTCGCTATTCCCAATTACCCGTCCCCACCCTAACGAGTGTTTGGCTCTGAGGAAACCCTCCTGATCCCCGCTCCTTTACAAGCGTCAGTTAGCTGCCGCGTCTGAAAGTTTAGAGAGACGCGGCCGCTTTTGCAGAGCTACCTTGTAGCTAGTTTTCTTTC
This sequence comes from Triturus cristatus, assembly GCF_964204655.1. NCBI lineage: Eukaryota > Metazoa > Chordata > Amphibia > Caudata > Salamandridae > Triturus > Triturus cristatus. The sequence continues at coordinate 387,726,423 of NC_140594.1, forward strand.
CCTTCTGACTTGGTGGCACCATCCCCTTTTTACACTAAGCCGGCAAAGCAGCTTTACTCTCCGATACAGTGTATCTTTTTGCCGCTCAAGCATTGGTTATTAAATTTAATTTTGACGCGCACTGCGCATTTGAAAAGTGTTTGACGTTACGCGCGTGATGCGCTTTTGAAATTATTTGAGGATCCTCACTTTAATTTCTTACGCACTTAACATGCGTTGTCAAGTGCCACATAGTTTTGAGGAATTATTATTTAAATCCTTGCAGTTGCAATTAGCGGGCTAGAACAGTTGTAAGAAATAGCTGTCCCCATTGAGTCTCTTAGCAGAGCCCAGTTTATTCTTTCCTTACCTGACTCCTTCATGACGCCAGCTCCCAATGCACTGCACGTTTAAGTCCTGAACTCCTCCTGCCCTGCTGAAGACACCAATTCAACTTTCCTGCCCTGCAGAGTCGGATCTACATTCCATTTTTCCTACAGAGATGTCCAGCGGGTAAGAAGGGAATGGGAGCTGTCAGTAATACAACACAAATAGTAAAGAGTCTTATATGTATTTTCTAGGTCTAGAGTGATAGAGGGTTTTTCCTAATATATCCCTTAATATCTTTTCTATAGGTTATCCTCATCCTTGACCATCTTGAAGAAATCTGCTGGGGGATCTAAAGTATATGCCGCCACGCTTTGGGTCCCCACATCTCTCGAGAGTTGTCTATTGGTAGAATGTATAGAACTCACGCTTCCGTGAACAGGTCTTGAGAGTGTGGCGATATTCTCGTCGCTCCTGTGGATTGGGTCTACTCACTTACACAGGTGGGTCTAGCTGGCAACAGAAAGCCAAGCCCACGATTTAAGTCCACCCGAGCGACGATGAATCTAGAAGGAGCTAGTTCTTCACAAGAGAACCCCCTCCATAGCCCTACCGTAGAAGAGTTGGCTGCGGCCTTGTTAGATCTGCAAAGGGAAGTCGGGAGACTCAGAGCAGAAAATCACCAACTATGTGTAGAATTAGACAGTGCTACAGCCACAGAAACCCCGCAAAAAAATAAACGCACATACATACAACCTGCCCGCTTCACGGTTCCTTCTCCTTCGGGTGAGCCCACGACTCTTAATCCTTCCAACCCCCAAGCTCTACAGGTGTCCGTGCATACACATAATCCCGTTCCTTTAGCAGTTCCAGAAAGGTTTTATGAGGATAGCGCCAAATTCAGTGTTTTTCTCAATCAATGTCAATTACATTTCCTTTGTAAGGCTAATGCCTTTCCTGATGACGCAGCTAAAGTTGCGTTTGTGATTTCATACTTAGGGGGTAACGCCGCTAGTTGGGCGGTCCCTCTAGTTGAAAGCAACGATCCCCTTTTGTATAACTTTACGCTATATAAGGACAAGTTGAAAAGTTTGTCTTCAAAACATACCTATGTACAAGCAAGTGACAGTGAATTATTAAGTTTGAAACGAGAAAATAAAGAACCCAAAGACACCAGCGAACCAATGCAACTAGGGGGTATGAGGAATCCTTTAACAGTCGAAGAAAAAGACAGACGGAGAAAACAAAATCTTTGTCTTTATTGTGGTAAGGGAGGACATTACGCTCGAGGCTGTCCTTCCAAAACAGGCACTATTCTTAAGACAGCAGCTGTGTGCCAAGAGTATGATTTCGCCTCGGGAAACTAAGAAACTTGAAGGATGAAGAGACCGTTTCTTCAAGTGATACAGTGTGTAAGGTCTCTGTAGAGGTGGCTAGTATTCATACACCGGTGGCCCGTCATTTTACCTTATCAGTTACTCTCATTATATCCACTCAAAGACGCATGAATTTGTCCATTCTTCTGGATTCAGGGGCGACCGTTAATTTCCTAGATATTCGTCTTGCACAGTCTCTAAACATTCCTTTTGTGCCTAAAGATAAACCTGAGCCTATTAGAGCTGTTGATGGAACAGAATTGTCTTCCGGGTTGATCGCTTATCACACTCCTGCCTTGATCATGGTGTGCAGCAATGGGCATTCGGAACGAATAGTATTCGATCTTATCGTCACACCTAATTTTGGGGCTATCCTTGGAGTGCCATGGTTGCAGGTACATAATCCCCTTATAGATTGGAATTCGCGCAAGGTCACTCTACGATCTGAGCATTGTATGTTACATTGCTACAATGAAGCTCATGAGTGGAAAACACCGGTATGTTGTACTATAGAGAAATCGGAGATGACGCTCCCTCCTGCATATAGTGAGTTCGCAGAAGTCTTTGATGTAGAAAAGGCTTCTGCCTTACCCCCGCACAGAAGTTACGACTGTAGAATTGACTTGATTCCTGGGGCGGATTTACCTGTGAGTCGTGTATATGCTCTGACGGAGCCGGAAACTAAATACCTCCAACAATATCTCTCAGAAATGTTGGACAAGGGGTTCATCAGACACTCTACATCTCCAGTGTCCTCTCCTCTCTTTTTTATTCCAAAACGTGAGGGGGGTCTGCGAGCTTGTCTTGATTACCGCGCCTTAAACAAGGTCACCATAAAAAATAAGTACCCATTGCCTCTCATTTCTGTACTTCTGGATCAATTGCGAGGGGCCAAGATATTCACCAAATAAGATCTTAGAGGAGCCTACCATCTGATAAGGGTCAAAGAGGGCGACGAGTGGAAGACTGCATTTTGCACGAAATTCGGCTTATTTGAATATTGCGTCATGCCATTCGGTCTTTGCAATGCCCCTGCCGCCTTTCAATATTTAATCAACGACATATTACGTGAATATCTTGACCTCTTCGTAATCGTTTACATCGATGATATTTTGATCTTCTCTAAATCTGAAACAGAACATGTAGAACATGTAAAGACGGTCTTGAAGAGATTGATGGATAATCATCTCTTCGCTAACCTAGACAAAAGTTCATTCCACACGGATAGAGTGGATTTTCTGGGATTTGTCATTTCCCTTGATGGTATTCTTATGGATTCAAAGAAATAGACGCATTAGTCAAGTGGCCCACTCCTACCTCGTTTAAGGAGGTGCAATCATTTCTTGGGTTTACAAATTTTTACAGACGCTTCATCGATCATTTTTCTGATCTTATTACTCCCATTACGAGGTTGCTACGAAAGGGAAGTCAATTTGCTTGGTCAGATAAAGCTGAAGAAGCATTCACACAACTCAAACATAGGTTCACTACAGCGCCTATCATGCGTCACGCGGATAACACACAGCCCTATTACGTGGAAGCAGATGCCTTGCAGTATGCAGTGGGGGGGTGTTTTATCCCAATGCAATCCAACCACGGGGTGTTTACATCCTGTAGCGTATTTTTCCAAGACGCTACTCGCCGCTGAACAGAATTATACCATAGGAGAAAGAGAACTCTTGGCTATAAAGCTTGCATTTCAAGAGTGGAGACATTATTTACTGAGATCCCCACATACCATCACGATTTATACAGACCATCGTAATTTGCAATTTTTTAAATCCGCCAAGGCCTTAACCCCTAGACAAATGAGATGGGTTTTGTTTTTTAGCGAATATGATTTCGTTATCACCTATCGTCCTGGAACTCAACAAGGGAAAGCTGATGCCTTGTCACTTCTGGGTGCTGACAAAAGAATACGATTATCTCAGCTAATGGAAGCATATAGAGAGATATCTCCACTAGAGTGGACAAAGGACCCTCAACAAACCATTAAAGATGGGATATACCTACACGAGGACAAGATATACGTTCCTCTTATTAACCTACAACAACAAATCATCCAATGGTGTCACGACTCGTCCCTTACGGGTCATCCAAGTAGTGAAAAGACCATTCAGTTATGTCAAAGATGGTTTTGGTGGAATGGGATGAAAAAACACATTCTGTCTTATGTCTCTAAATGTCCTGTGTGTGCTAGGCAAAAATCGTTGCACACTGTTCCTGCCGGATTGTTACGTTCCACACAAATACCATCAATTCCTTGGCATACAGTCAGTATGGACTTCATTACTGAGTTACCTCCAGTACAGGGTTACAACACGGTCTTAGTGGTGGTAGACTTGTTTACAAAAATGGCCCACTTCGTTCCCTTAAGAAAATTGCCCACTGCGAAAGACTTGGCACAGGTATTCATAGACCAAATCATTATACTGCACGGTGTCCCTTCTGTGATAATCACCGATAGAGGTGCCCAGTTCATTTCACGGTTTTGGCAGGGATTATGTACAGCGCTAGGAATAGATCATAGATTATCCACGGCGTATCATCCCCAAACAGATGGACAAACAGAGAGGACTAACCAAACCTTGGAACAATTCCTACGATGTTTACTGTCAACCGTTACATCGAACTGGGTACAGGCACTTTCTTTAGCAGAATTTGCTTACAACAATTCTGTGCATTCTTCCACTGGTGTCTCCCCCTTCTTTTTTGCTCAGGCCCATCACCCTAGGTTCCTTCCTTTCCCAATACCTAGTCATTTAGACCGTATACCTGCAGTACACAGCCATCATGCTACCATTTTAGAGATCTGGAAGACAGCTTCTAAAGAATTGAGCAAGGCACAAGAAACTATGAAGATGCAGGCAGATTAACACCGACGGCCTGCCCCAGAGTATAAAGTAGGTGATCAGGTGTGGCTGTCTACTCGGAATTTAAGATTAGAAGGTCCTCGTAAATTACAACCTCGTTACATGGGACCTTATAAAATAAGCAAGGTCATCACTCCTGTGTCACTTAAATTAGAGTTACCTGAAGAAATGCAAATCCATCCTGTTTTTCATGTGTCCCTACTGAAAGAATTTCACTCCTCTCAAAACCCTGAATCTCCCCCGCCTCCTGTTCTGGTGGGTAATGACCTCGAATATGAAATCAAGAGAATCTTGGATTCTCGTAGACATATGGGCAAATTGCAATATTTAATTGACTGGCTAGGGTTTGCTCCAGAAGACCGATCTTGGGAGCCTGCTGAGAACGTGCATGATCCTGTTCTTGTGCGAAGATTTCATTCCTTACATCCCAACAAACCGTCCTGTGAATAGGCCTTTGGGTGGGAGAACTGCTACACGTCGAGCCTCCTGCGTAATCACATGGGCGCAGGGGAGCAAGCAGTACAAGTGTTAGGAGGCATGCACTTTCTAGACGCTCCCTTATGTAGTACCAGTAGGTGGAGCTCTCTTCTGATCCCTCCTTAAGATCCCTTCTGGCCAGGAAGCCGGTGCTTGGCTTTCAAGTTCCTGTCTTCAGACGACACGCCCTTCTGTTCGAGTTCCTGATTAGTGAGTCTCTCATTGTTCTCAGTCTCCCGCTCGCTATTCCCAATTACCCGTCCCCACCCTAACGAGTGTTTGGCTCTGAGGAAACCCTCCTGATCCCCGCTCCTTTACAAGCGTCAGTTAGCTGCCGCGTCTGAAAGTTTAGAGAGACGCGGCCGCTTCTGAATTGCTACTTTGTAGCTCGCAGAAAACCTCCCGACCCCCGCTCCTTGATAAGCGTTAGTTCGCTGCCGCGTCTGAAAGTGCAGAGAGACGCGGCCGCTTTTGCAGAGCTACCTTGTAGCTAGTTTTCTTTCCCTTCTGACTTGGTGGCACCATCCCCTTTTTACACTAAGCCTTACAGTGTATCTTTTTGCCGCTCAAGCATTGGTTATTAAATTTAATTTTGACGCGCACTGCGCATTTGAAAAGTGTTTGACGTTAAGCACGCGATGCGCTTTTGAAATTATTTGAGGATCCTCACTTTAATTTCTTACGCACTTAACGTGCGTTGTCAAGTGCCACATAGTTTTGAGGAATTATTATTTAAATCCTTGCAGTTGCAATTAGCGGGATAGAACAGTTGTAGGAAATAGCTGTCCCCATTGAGTCTCTTAGCAGAGCCCAGTTTATTCTTTCCTTACTTGACTCCTTCATGACGCCAGCTCCCAATGCACTGCACGTTTAAGTCCTGAACTCCTCCTGCCCTGCTGAAGACACCAATTCAACTTTCCTGCCCTGCAGAGTCGGATCTACATTCCATTTTTCCTACAGAGATGTCCAGCGGGTAAGAAGGGAATGGGAGCGGTCAGTAATACAACACAAATAGTAAAGAGTCTTATATGTATTTTCTAGGTCTAGAGTGATAGAGGGTTTTTCCTAATATATCCCTTAATATCTTTTCTATAGGTTATCCTCGTCCTTGACCATCTTGAGGAAATCTGCTGGAGGATCTAAAGTATATGCCGCCACGCTTTGGGTCCCCACATCTCTCGAGAGTTGTCTATTGGTAGAGTGTATAGAACTCACGCTTCTGTGAACAGGTCTTGAGAGTGTGGGGATATTCTCGTCGCCCCTGGGGATTGGGTCTACTCACTTACACAGGTGGGTCTAGCTGGCAACAGTTTGCACCTTGTCCAAGTTGAGTCCCACAATCCTAGTCATGGTAAGTGTAGGACCCAATAAACGTTTACCCGTGCTCATCCTTGGATAGCTTGGCTTAGAGCAGTCAGGCTAAACTAAAGAGGCAATGTGTAAAGCATTTGTCCTCGCACACACAGTAACACAGTAAAAACACCACAAAAGTACTCCACACCAGTTTAGCAAACAAGATAAAAAATGAAAAAAGAACAATATACACAAATAAAAATACGAATCTCTTCAAGGTTAAATGCAGTTCTAGCACTTAGAAATGCAATAGCTCTGGCAGGGGCTATAATAACAAGTTTGATGAAGTCGAATCTCAAATTTCGGAACCAACCGCGATTGAGCACGGGCTGGCTGACGAGTCGTACAGCCCCCGTTTACAATACCTTGGAAACGTTCACAAAACATAGATGCTGGGAGGTGCCAGGAAGGTGAGGCGTCACTGGGGCCGGTGCAGCGCAGGTTCCTTTCTGTCGGTGCAGGTCTTTGGCACGTCAGGGACGCCCGGAACGTTGCAAGGCACAGGGGAGGTAATGCAGCGTTGGCAGCAAAGGGTAGGATCCGCTTGTGGTGTGGGGTCGATGAAGCGTCAAGGGTCAAGCAACGAGGCATTGACTTTGCAATTTCTCACCATGAGGCCACAGGTACTGTGGCAGAGTCGGGCAAGACTCACACTGAGGCAAATCTTCAGACACACTGCGGCAGTGTCGGGCCTGTGTTGCAATCGTTGCGTTGGGAGGGAACCACGGCTTTGGTGAAGGCAGTGGCGCGGTGTCAAAGACTGGTGCCAGTTACGAAGTCACACTCGAAGTCGATATCCTGGTTTCTTGTTTAGCACAGTGAAATTGTTTCCAAGGCCCCAGGAACTGGAGTTGGCACCACATGGCAAAGTAGGGCTTTCAGCAGAAAGCCCTGGCACTGCAGGTGAAGTCTTTGGTGGCCCTGAGACTTTCAGCAGGATCCAAGCTCAACTCAAGCCCTTGTAGAACCTTAGAAAGGAGGATGCAGAGAGCAAAGTCCAGTCCTCTCACTCCCAAGATCAAGCAGTAGGAGCAGGCCAACACAGCAAAGCGAGCAGCAAAGTGGCAGTCTCTCTTGGCAGTACAACAGCTCTTCTCCTTGGTAGAATGTCCTCAGTTAAGCGTGTTCTGAGTCAATGGTGTCATAATTCCAGTACTTATGCTCATTCTAGCCTTTGAAGTTGGGAGACATCAAAGAAAGGTCTTTGAGTGCACAAGACCCTGCCTTTCCTGGCCCTGGCTCCAGACACACTACAGCGGGGTTAGGCAGCTCTCTGTGAAGGGACTGGCAGAGTCCAATTCAAAAGCAAGTGTCAGCTCCTTCCACCACACAAACTCAGGAAGACCCATCAGCCTGGAGATGGGTCATCAGGATATGCAGGGCACACTTCAGCTCTGTTTGCGTATGACTGTCTAGAGTGAATTCACAAAGCTCAGCTGTCATCCAACCCAGATGTGTATTCTAGGGACAGGTAGAGACACAGAATGGTTAAGTAAGAAAATCCCAACTTTCTAAAAAGTGTCATTCTCAGATTTGCAACTTAAAAGCCAATTTCACTCCGGAGACACCAAACTCCAATTTTCTATCTGTTCCTAATTGGAGGATACACTAGTAGAGTGTTACAAGGCAGCTCCAATACTAACCTATGGAAGATATAGGCCTTGCTGTAGTGAAAAATTAATTTAGCAGTTTTTCACTACCAGGACACGTAAAACTTAAAAGCACATGTCCTACGTTTTAAATACACTGCGCCCTGCCCCTGGGGCTACCTAGGGCCTACCTTAGGGGTGCCTTACATGCAATAAAAGGGAAGGTTTGGGCCTGGTGAGTGGGTGTACTTGCCAGGTCGACATGGCAGTTTAAAACTGCACACACAGGTTATGCAGTGGCAGACCTGAGACAGATTTGAAGGGCTACTCATGTGGGTGGCACAATTTGTGCTGCAGGCCCACTAGTAGAATTTTATTTACAGGCCCTGGGCACACACAGTGTTTGGTAGTAGGGACTTATTAGTACATCAAATATGCCAATCATCGATGAACCCAATGCCATTACATTTTAGACACAGAGCACATGCATTTTAGAACTGGTCAGTAGTGCTCAGAGTCCTAACTTCAGCAAAACCGAAATTCAGCACACATTCAAAAAAAGGTGGGCAGTAGCAAAAAGGTGCCAGGTCTAACATGTGCCCCCCCCCCCCCCCCCCAGCAGAAAATGCGGAGAACTATCTAACCTCTTAGGAGTTTTCATCACTAAGGCAGAAAAATCTGGAAAGGTCATCAGAGCTGGCGTGTTCTGTTCCAGGATGGTGTTCCACCGTGAATCCATTCCTTGTAGGGAGATGGACAACCTCAACAGTTTAGGATTTTCACCCCCCATCTGCCTTAACCATCTGAGGGGCCTGTGGTCTGTCTGAACCCTGGAGTGAGTCCCAAACAAGTAGGGTCTTATCTTCTTCAGAGCCCATACCACAGCAAAAACTTTCCTTTCAATTGCGCTCCACCTCTGTTCGCTGGGAAGTAACCTCCTACTAATGAAGGCTACAGGTTGATATAAGCCGTCTTAGTTTAGCTGTGAAAGCAAGGCCCTCACTCAATGCTCTAATGCATCAGTCTGCACCCCAAATTCATTGGAGCAATAAGGAGCCTTGAGCACGGATGCTGTACACTTCCTTCAGGGTGTCAAAAGCAGTCTGACACGCCTCTATCCAAATCACTTGACTGGGCTGCTTCCTGGAAGTCAGCTCTATCTAGGGAGCAACAATGGTGCCAAACCCATTTATGAATCTCCTGTAGTAACTGGTGAGACCTAAGAAGGCTCTCTGCTCGGTCTGGGTCTTGGGGGCACCCAAGCTGGAATGGTATCAATCTTAGGTTGCAGGGACTGCACCTTGCCGCCCCCTACATGGTGCCCCAAGTTAACCACAGACCCCAGCCCTATCTGGCACTTACTGGGATTGATAGTGAGGCCTGCACTCTGCAGCGCCCTCAACACTTCTCCGAGGTAATGCAAGTGGTCCTCCCAACTAGAGCTGAACATTGCAATTTCGTCAAGGTAGGCGGCACTGCAATTCTCCAACCCAGCCAGGACCTGGTTGACCAGCTTCTGGGAGGTGGCAGGGGCATTCTTTAACCCACAAGACATGACATGGAACTGGTAATGCCCTTCTGGCGTTGAGAATGCTGACCTCTCTTGTGGTCAATCAGTCAATGCAATCTGCCAGTACCCAGACGTTATAGCAAACGTGCTGAGGAACTTGGCAGCTCCAAGCCATCAATGAGCTCTGGAGATGGGGTGCGCTCCAATCTTAAGTGACTGCATTGAGCCCACGGTAGTCCACACAGAAGCGAAGGTCTAGTGTGACACGGGGTGGAATAGCCTTGGGAACCAGAACCACTGGACTGGACCAAGGACTGTTGGAGGGCTCAATAACCCTTAACGCCAGCATCTTAGAGACCTCCTCGTTGATACTAGCTCTCAATCGGTCAGACAACCTGTAAGTCTTGTGCTTGACAGGTGGGCTGTCCCCCATATCAATATCATGAGTGCACCAATGGGTGACTCCTGGGGTGAATGAAAACAGTGGAGCAAAATGTCCAAACACATGGCGACAGTTTCTCTGCTGTTCTGGGGTCAGTGTAGGGGAGAAGATCACACTCTCTAGTGAACCATCCGGCTCTTTGGAAGACAGGAGGTCGGGGAGAGGTTCACTCTCCTCTTCCACCCCATCATCCCTGACCAACAACATGGTTAACTCTGACATATCAAAATATGGTTTGAGGCTGTTCACATGTAGGACTCTCAAAGGGTTCCATGGACTCTACACGTCCACCACGTAGGTGACGTCCCTCTTGCGCTCCTTCACCTGAAATGGGCTAGACCAACGGTCTTGCAGAGCACTGGGCTCCACGGGCGCCATCACCCACACCACACCGTTTGACCAGGCTGAAACTCAACCAGCATAGTATTCTGGTCATAGCACCATTTCATGTCCTCCTGGCTAGCTTCCAGATTCTCCTGGGTGAGTTTACAGAAGCGGGTTGTCTGGTTTTGGAAGGAAGCATGTAACTGAAAACATCCTGGGGTGGCTTCTTGGAAGCTTGCTCACAACCCTCCTTCACCAAACTGAGAGGTCCTCTCACAGGGTGCCAATACAGAAGTTCGAACTGACTGAAACCAACCCCCTTTTGCGGTACCTCCCTTTAAGCAAACAGAAGGCAAGGAAAGAGGATGTCCCACTCACGCCTCATGGGTTCCAAGACCCGTAATCATGCTCTTCCAGATTCTGTTCAACCTTTCAACCAACCCATTGGTCTGAGGGTGGTAAGGCACGGGGAACTTGTAGGTAACTCCACAGGCCTTCCCCATGGCCTTCATGTACAAGCACATGAAGTTGGTACCGTGGTCAGATACCACCTCCTTGGGGAAACCGACGTGGATAAAGATCCCAATCAGTGCCCTGGCCATGGCAGGCACAGTCGTTATCCTCAGAGGGATAGCTTCCAGGTACCGGGTGGCATCGTCCACGAAGACCAGGGTGAACCTGTTAACCATGACTGCCTTAGGATCCAGAGGCCCCAGAATGTCAATTACCACCTGCTCAAAAGGGGAGCTCACGACAAGGAACAGTTGGGGGCAGTCTTGCATCCCCCTGTCTTGCCGGGGAGGTAGCACAGAACCTGCAGAGGGCATCTAAGGCCTTCCTCATTTGCGGCCAATAGAAGTGGGTGACAAGCCTTTTAAAGGTCTTGTCTTGCCCCAAATGATCTGCCAGAGGCATATCATGAACCAAACCCAGTAGGAATGCTCTGAAGCGCTGGGGAACCACCATCACAAGGACTGCCCCTGGCTCAGCATCCTTAGGCTTGCTATACAGGAAATCGTTCTTCCAGTAAATCAGGTGAGTGCCAGAGGTGTCACCAGCTGCCTGGGCCTTGGCCTGCTTCTGAAGACCCACATGAGTAGAGCACTCTTACTGATCCATGCAGAACTCCTCCCTGGAGGAACCTCCACCCTGCTGCCACTGGGACAGCTCAGGCAGGTTCTCCAGTTTGGCAACATCTCCCTCTGTAGTCTCCGGAGCGTCCCCCTCAGGTTCAGCTGCCTCCCAGACCCTTGGAATTTCTGGAGTGGGTTTGCTGTGCCCCTTCTCTTCCTGGCAGAGACCTGACCCATTCTTTCAGGCTCCAGGTCCTTCTGACCACTCTCACGTGTTGCCATGGACCGTGTGGTCAAGAACAACCACTCAGGCAATCCAAACATCTCCAAGTGCGACCTGAGCTCCACCTCCTTTCAGGTGCTATGCTCCAGGTCATTGCCCAGCAGACAATCCACAGGCATGGATGGACTAACAGCTACCCTCAAGGAACCTGAGACCTCCTGCCCCCATTTAAAGAAAACCTGAGCCACCAAACACTGAAGCTCACTGTTGTCTACTGCAACTACTTGGTGGACCACATTAGGGACTACCTGCTCTGAAGAGACCATATGACACCGAGCGGTCAACATGCTGGCTCCTGTGTCTCTCAGAGCCTCCACTCTCCTCCCATTGATTGTCACGCACTGCCTGTACTTCCTAATGTTGTCAGGCATGAGGGCTCTCTGGACAATCTCGCTGTCTTCAAGGGAAACTAGGGTCATCTTAGCTGACTCCCCATCACTAGCTGGGGCCAATTCCTCCCCAAGCGCTACACTCACCATCCCCAGTGATTGACCACAGATGGGGGGCTGTGCCCGCTTGTGACACTTGATATCTCCCTTAAAGTGCCCTTCGTGACTATAGGCGAAACGCTTCAGAGGTCTCTTCCCTGCAGGCTTTCCTGAAGGGATTCAACTCTTTTTTTCCACAGGGGGTGAGGAATCCTTACACTGGGAACTAGTTTGCGGCCCTTTACAGAACTCCTTACTTTTATTTTTGCCACCCCTCCTTCTGTTGGGGACCCTGCCCACCCTTGGCAGAGTCTCTCACATAAACTTCTTTTGGACCTTGATGCTCAGCAAGAGGGCCACCTCCTTAGCAAGCTTTCTGGGATCAATAAGCTTACTATCAATCAAGTTCTGGGGCAGCTTTGTAAAACGGAAGCAGGTGTTCTTGTTAGTTTCAGTCCTTCTTGATAGAAAATATAGGGATTGCCCTTACAGAACGTTGGGTGCCTGGCTTAAAATCGTATAGGAGCATTCTGTTTGTTTAGCCGGCATTGGCAAGTCAAAACGTTTGGAGGCACGCTCCAGAAGATCATGAAATCCCCCACTATCTGCAAGAGGGGAATCCGCAGAAAGAGGGATCGGTGATGGTGGCATGAGGGCTATATAGTCATCCCATTCATCATGGGCGTCGCTATCCGTGTGTATTTCTCCTTCCTCTGCCTGTTGTTGTTCAGCATCCTGGGTATCCTCCAGGATGACTTCAGAAGGACGGAGAACATTTTCCCTGGTGGATGTGGGAGTGATTTGGCCAGGGAGAACACTAGGAACCACTTGGGGAGGTAAAGGCCTCTGAGGAGCATTTGCGTCCGGGAAACGTCTGTAATAATCTTCAATCATATGACGGAAATCCGATACCAGAGAAACTGGAACGTTCACCAACAGCTCCCTAAAATGGTGACGTTCCTTCTCCCTAATAAGGGTAATTAATGCTCCTGGAAGGAATCCGGTCGCTGCATAGCAGAGGTATCTCTCGCCTCAAAAGAATATTCCCCTGCAAGGTAGGAAGATGGATCATTGTCCTCAATGTACTCATCATCAGAATCTTGGCACTTGACCCTTAACTGTGATGGACTGCATGCAGGGCCAAACAAACCTCATCCTCTGATTCTTGGAAGTCCAAAAGGTGAGCAGGGAGCAAAGGGGAAACCATGGAAAAATCCTTAATTTGCTTATGCGGAAGGAGGCTAATGAATCCCTCCGTCGACGGGCTCGACGACTGTGCAGTCGCCGGTGCATGGGCCGTCATCATCGGAATCATTGACGGACTGGTGGTCGACGGTGAAATTCTTGTCAACAGATAAGGTCTCATGGACAATGAAATCGTAGTTACCATCTGCAGAGATCTCGCCAACGTTGCAGCCGTCGACGTCTTGACTGTTGTAGTAGCTGTCGCTGACGAGGCAGTCGACTGTGCAGAAACCTCAGATTTGCTTGAGGAGGCTGGAATCTTCAACGACAAGGCCGTCGACGGGCGAGAAGACTTGTCTCTTACAGGAGTCATAGAAGCAGAAGCTTGAGCTGAAGAAGACTTTGAAGCCTCTGCCCGAGTTTTTTTGTGGTGATTCACCTCAGATTTGACCTGGGACTTAGATCTCTTAGAGTCCCCATGATGGGAAGAGGAACTGTCTTCCTTTCTTTTCCTTAAGGAAGAAAGGGCCTTTACCTTTTTTTTTTTTTAACCTTAGGTTCAGACTCCAAGTCTGAAGCAGCCTTCCTCTTCTGGAGCCAGAGTAGAAGCCTACCCTCTTGGTCCATGAGGATTTCAGCTGAGAAAGAGCGACAATATTTGCATTCCATGGGTTTGTGGTCAGGGTAGAGGCAATATAGGCACTGTTTGTGGGGGTCTTCAGAGAACAGCCTACACTTCCACAGGTCTTACAGGGCCTAAACAGCCCATTCATAGGCTCTGGCATCTCAACAAGAAGGCAAATATATATAGTCCAGAAATACCATGAGAGTAGCGGAAGCTGGCACTGGAGGTCAAAAGTTGAAGATAGAATACTGTATCTGAGCAGAGCTCAGAGAGACTCCCTATCACACGACATGCTGTAAGAAATCTGAGGTATGGTGGCTCGGTAGGGGAAGGGAACTCTGAGGTCTATGCTGTGATTTGCTGAACTTTGGATGTTATAAAATAAGGTTGAAAGGTTACTTAAGAGAGCGTTCTGTTCTATGGAGGTCTTTGGTGATGTTTTAATACTACTATTTCTACTGTTACCGTGGGACTCCCACCATGACGACGGGGAAGATTAAAGCATGTGAATTTATAAAAGATACAATACTGGAGAAACCAGATTCCTCTCCATTTTAGACACAGAGCACATGCACTTTAGCACTGGTCAGCTGTGCTAAAGTGTCTAGAGTCCTAACACCAACAGAAACAAAGTTCAGCACACAGTCACAGACAGGAGTCCAGAAGCAAAAAGGCAGGGAAAACCACACCAAAAGATGCCAGGTCTAACAGGGTCTTTTATATTTCTGATGTGTATTTCAATAAAGTTTAGGGCAGCCCTGGGAGCAGAAAGAAGTTGACTTCTCCATTGTACTTTATCCACAATTTCACCTGGAGCAACACTGCATACCTAAGTACCTTCTTGCGGAACAACTTCTTGACTTCCGGAAAAGATCGCCTGGCTTCTTGCAACACTGCAGTAAAAAATCAGGATGAATGACTTAGGAAATTCCTCATGCAGCATGCCAGACTTTGTTCTGCTGAGCCTGAGTATAGTATCTCTGTCCTGATAATTTAGTAGTTTTGTTATTAAAGCGCAAGGAGGCTGGCCTGAATTGGGCTGTGGTTCCAACAATCTGTATGTGTGCTCACCAATAAGTACTGAAGAAAATACTTCTCGGGACTCTCTGGTGGCGTCTGCTAGCTGGGGGACTAAGAGTCCCAGTATCCTGTGGGGCAAGGAAGAGGCCCAAGACAACCACTGCACATCGTTAGCGCTATATAGCTTAAACACAGCACACGGGCGTGGAACTCTCTTGTGACGTCTGCAGGGGACAACGAGTCTCACTATCCTGTGGGGTAAGGGAGAGGTCACGACAACCACCGCACCTGCACATCATTGGCGATATATATCACAATTATAGCATTCGCGGCGCGGGGCTCTATGCTGGCGTCTACTGGGGGACTACGAGTCCCAGTATCCTGTGGGGCAAGGAGGAGGCCCGACAACCACCGCATCTGCATATCGTTTCCGCTATACAGTTAAAGCACCCGCAGCACGGAACGCACATGGACCGCACCTGGGTTAAAGGAAAGCCTGTCCTGTGCCCATCAGAGACTGGGTCGCATCCCTTTCATCTAGTCCATTACAAGTCCTGGGACCACACTCTGTTGTTTCTTCGTACAGCCTTCCCCATTAGGCATTTACCCATTAGGCCTGGGCCTAATGGGGAAACGGAAGCCACCCCAGTGTCGTTCTCTATGGGCTCCTACAGAGGGCCATTGGTGTAATTAGTAAATAAATCGAACTGGCTGAGTATTGTTTGTTGCTCTCCTTGCCTCCACCCCTTCTGCAACCTTTGCCTCATATTTCACCCTGCGTGAGACTGGAACCATCATTTTCATTATCTTCTACTAGTGTTACTAGTGCTACTGAGGCTTGCTTGCGTTCGGGTGAGCATGTTATTATTCCATCAGTCATCAGATCATAACCCGACCGCGGAGCCAGAGCTGGAGGCCGTCTGTCCCCAGCCGCAATTACATTCCTGTAGTGGGGCAGTAAGGGGTCTTACAGGGAAAAGCAAGAGGGCTTGGGCAGCTACAGGCTGACAAAGCACTGTGTTGCATTTTCTACTGTGGAAGGGGCCCCAGATACAAGGGTCAAGGATCTATTTTTGGAGTCTGTCAAGGACCTGTGTAACAGCCTTATAGAGCCTGTGGCAGGCAAATTTTGGCCACAATCAATTCCCTTCCCACCTTACAGCACTCTGTGTTGCTCACGACTGAACCCAGGCCGGTGCCCTCATCTTTTAAAGATTAGCCACCCCGGTCACAGCCAACCTCCCTTGGGACGGCCGGCAACCCGCCTTCAGCTAGTATAGACAACACAATGGACCATGTCTACCCTCCTCCCTCCGAATGTGGCTACAATCCCTTGAAGAAAGCTCGTCTACATGAAGGTCGAACAAGGCACTTACATCTCCCTACCGAGTGCACCTCATATGTTATCATTGTGGAGGGTGTTCCCCCACTGGACGAGGGCACCCAGAGAACTGGAAATGTTTAATACATAAGCTTTAATACATTGGTGTAGGAAGAACTCAGAGTGGCCAACAGAGTTAGTGGACGATATCATAATGGCCCTTAGAGTGGACTGGTTAGGCTCTTTGCCAAAAGCCTCTCAGGGAGACTGTGTCATGATCAACTTTAAAGACCCAAGCTTGGGGAGATCTCTCTTGCATCGCATGGACTACATAGCTAACAAGCGAAGCAGGGTTCGCGCCCTTCTGTTGGGTTTCCTTTATCGTCTATTCTCCCCCATGATGGCCGACTCAACTAGCTCCAGGTCTGGTTCCATTGTCACTCAGGATCCCATGGTCCAGCTGTCCATTAGTAATCGCTTTGCACCTCTATCAGGTTTGTCAGATAATGATTGACCGGCCCACTCTACAACTTGCCACCAACCCACCCAATGATTGTCGCCAGTACCAGAGTCTGTCAAATCCCAAAGTGTTTCATTAGACCTGGAGTTTGCCCTGGTGTCTTCGGCGGAACCGGATGCCCTGCAACTGCTTTCCTGCAACATTGCAGGGTTCCGAAAGAACTGGTCAACATAGACTGGCTTCGATATATTAAAAGTGTTGATATTGTATGTTGCCATGAGACTTGGGCCTTAGACAACTTTTATATTAATGGTTTTCAATCCTTTGGTGCAACTGCCATCCCGTCTACTTCAGGCAGGGCGAAAGGTGGGCTAGCGGTTTTAGTTTCCCTTTAATGTGTTGATCTGTACACAGTGAAATTGTTGTCAATTTCATGATATCAAATTTTAAAATTGTCTTTGCCTAATCATGTCAATGTCATTTTAGTTAATTTTTATTTTAACTTCTTTAGTGGATAGCCAATTGTAGTGTCATATTTCAGATTATGTGCAAAGTACAAGGAATCATGTGTCCTTGTCTGGTTAGGGGATTTTAAAATTGTTGGGTGGCACTTCAGCAGCGAACTTCTGTTTGGGATTATGGATTCGCAGGGAGATAACATCATCCATTTTTCACATACCCCTTATGGGGAAGCCTTAAATTGAATTGCTGTGACACATATTCTCAGAGGGGGTTGCTTGCCACCATCCTTTACTGGGAGGAGTAGAGGAAGTACTATTGATTTTTTATTGTTATCTCCGGAACTAGCAGCTAAAACTGTAAATCCAAATGTCAGTCCCACAAATCTGTGCAATCACAATCCCATTGCTGTTGGCTTTTTGCTCTACTCCCTAGGATAACCAAGCATGGGTATATACTGCAGCAAAGACTGTGGTGCAGTCTTCAACAGGGGGAGCCACCCTCATCAGCAAGCAACTTGTTAATATTCTGTGTTTATTCTGTTGTCACGTATGGGGAAACACAGCTTCAAGCTGGCTTATTTTTTGTGCAATGCAGAAAGGAATCCTCTCCCGTCTGGTGGGAACCTTGCCCATTACTGCATCTAGAGTTTGTGGGCTGATGCCCGGTATAGTCAATTATGGTTGTGCAGCTTGAGCAGTCCACACAGGGTTAAGTGTCAATGTTCGCAGGGTTTGTATAGTCTACGCAATTGTACTGCTGATAAATTATCAAAATTAGGATGTGGTGTGTATCTGGCTAAGACTGGCCATGTTGCTCCCTATTCTCTAAGGGGACCTAGTCTAACGTCTTCTGTTGTGTGTGGGAGAACACCATCAAACCAATTTCTGTGTTCTTGGAATGTTAAAGGTATTTCTATTTCTTCGTATGGTGTGTAGTTATTTGGAAGATTCATCTTCTTTATGTTTGTGAAATAGCCCTGTTGTGGTATCTGCTGCCAGGAATGTATCCATTGAATAGAACACCTCTGTTACATATGCTTCAGGAGCCTCAACCACAAAGGTAACGTCTCAACCCATAGGTGAGAGACCATGTTGTAATAGCTTCTGAGTAATCACATGTCTGCAGTTCTCAGCAATGTTAAGTGCTACTGAGTCTTCTGTTTCAGACATATTTTGAAATGGAATTCAGAGAGGGTAACACAGTGGAATAATCCCTTGTGAAATTCAAGCTTGAACAACCTAGACAATACATAGGGGTTACCTACTCAGCTGAGGAGGATAGTCCTACCACCACAGACGTCTCTGGTTAGGAGGAGTGTAGGGGTCTCTGGGTATGCACGAGAGAACTACTCAGGCAATCCATTAAATAGGAATCCAATCTATTAACGCTGGCGGCGCTATGTCGTACGGTTTACACTGTTCAGTAGCAACTGTTAGTTTGTTGGACAACATAAATGTTGGGATGGTGCCAGACTGATTCCATGCACCCCCTCAGGATATGTTGGCCTATAGACTTGCTAGCTCAAAGTGCCGCATTAAGTACCCCTAAACCTGGCAAGGTAACAAATGGTTTAGGCAACCTCAGAACATGACAACCCTGACTCCCCCAGCATTGTGGTAAAAAATTTAGAAACGTTTTGCTCAGTCACTTATGCTCACTCGATATAGCGAGAGCGATATACAAGAAGTAGACAAAGAGTTGTTTTCAATATTTATTGAACCAGCATGATTCTTGTATAAAATATATGTGTTCAATCATTAATAGACAGAAGCAGATACAAGTGATTAGCAATTGAAGGACAGTGAAAAGAATACATTATTCCACCATCGCGCTAAAACAGTGTGTATATCCTGGCATATAAGTACTGGGTATAGTTTACTCCTACTACGCATACACTAACCTAGTTGCTTAAGGCGGGTGTTTTGCCAAGAATCCAGCACTGGATAATTTAAATCTCCATTGCCTGGAGGCAAGGTATGATGGTCCCATCTTGGTCACAAGTTGGACATCCCTGCTCACAGAGGGTAAACAGGAATCAGCTGGGCTGAGAGTTCGATAATAGAGATGACCTGGCAATGGCAGCAGAGGCTCCTCTCCTTTGAGCATGGAAATACATGAGCATTTATAACAATAGCATTCATGATTCCATATAGAGGCTTCAGACAAGCTGACACTGTTTATTGTCTTTGTGATAGCTCAGTCGCCTCATGGACGTATAACAAACAACAACATTTGCACAATGAGCGTTCAGGGCTTGTAGTGAATGTTCAGGGAGCCGTGATAGTGTACTTATGAAGTGAAATTATAAGCAATGTGGTTTCAGAGAAACTAATCCTGCATTGTCACGCAAGCAAATGTTTGTCAAAAATCATATGGGGAAAAAGAAGGCAACTTTAAAATGGCATACGTGTGAATGGCAGTGTTTCTTCAAGGCCTAACCTAGCCACGTGACACAACTAAGTGATAGCATCGATGTTTCTGATGTCACTAAGGCCATTTTAATATCACCTGCAGGGAAAGCGGCAGGCCCAGACTGAGTCCCTATCGATCTATTTAGGCACAACACCATTTTCTGGGCCCCACTACTAATGAACATATTCCGTTCTGGAATCAACAAAGTCCAGATAAAACCATGGAGGGAATCAATAATGGTTTCTATCTTCAAAAAAGTGGACAGGAGCCTCCCGGCCTGTTATCGCCCCATTTCGTTGCTGGACGCATCTGTTAAGATACTGGGGTAAGTAATTCTCGAGAAGCTGGAAGATTGGGCTGAGGCAAACATCAGTTTCTCGGACGTGCAATACAAATTCCAACCAGGCTTAGGCACAGTGGAACAATCTTTAAATCTACTCTTGAAATTGGGTAAATACGTCAAAGCCAGGAGAGGTTTTTTACATATGGCATTTATGGACCTCTCCTGTGCTTTTGACCTGGTGAACAGGGGGATGCTTTGGGATGTGATGGAGAAGGCAGGAATTGAAGAATCCCTGATAGACCTACTTAAGCGGCTGCATTGGGGCACTACCATCAGAGTGCGCTATGATCAAAAAGGAGATTGTACCCAATCTATCTGGTCAAATCAACGGGTAAGGCAGGAATGCCTTTTAGTTACCTTTTTATTTTACATCAATCCCCTTGATTCAGTGTTTGCAAAAACAGGTAAAGATTTACACAAGGTTGAGTGCCAACGATCTGGTTTTAATTCCAAGCACGGCAAATGGGCTTCAGATCCTTTAACAATGTTATGGATAACCTTGATTTAAATGTGAACAAACAACATATTACACAATGACTTGCAGCCCTAAGAATTCTCATACTCAAAAATTCCTTATAGGGGAGATTCCAATAGCCAAAGTTTAATTATTTAGGTATTTCATTCTAGGCTAATTTAAAATGGGAGAATTTACTCACTCAAAGGGCACAGAAGTTTGCAGGTTCCATTGCGCAATTGATGGATTTGCAGGGAAGTTAGGCCACAAGCCCATTAAAGAGTTGACTTTGCTGTATAAAAGCAAATGCCTCCCAATGGTGACATATGGAGCAGGAGTCTTGGATTATGTTAATTCAAGAAGCAAAATAAATTATTGTGTAGGCTGTTAGCTGTTCCCAAAACCACTACAGGCTATACCGTGCACACAGAATTGGGTATCCATTATCTAGAGGATCATGTGAAAATTGCACCCTTGTTCTTGTGGATAAAAATAAGGACCTCTGCTGAGACCGGTTTCTCTTGCTTTGTCCTGGAGGACTATATCAGGCTAGATAACATGACTTCAATTCTTTGGCTCACTTATGTTGGGCAAGCCTTTCAAGACATCGGTAGGCCTGACTACTTGAACTCACTCCTCAGTATTGATGTCAACCCCAAGGGGGTAGAAAAGTCTTTATTTAATAAGTCCCAAATCGAAGCTAGAATAGCTAGATATGGAGCCATGGATTTCCCCATATCTATTGACCTCGACCATTGATTCTGTGGAACCATATTTATTCTGGATCACACACCCTGAATGCAGATTCTACCTCACACGTCTGAGATTATGCACAGTGCACTTTCTAGTCACTTTTCCGCTAATAGGTCTTCCTCTCTGCCATGCTGCTGATGTTACTCTTTTTCATTACAATCATCCACCCATTTCATCCTCGATTGAAAATTGTACCGTATTCCGAGGATACGATTCTTGCGTCCCATTTTATGATCATACGGTATTTTATCTTATAAAAAATGGCCTTAAATGTTCACAGCATTTAGACATCGAATCTACCTGTTATTCAGTAATCAGTTATATTTGTTGGGCCATACAGATCAAGAAGAAATACGCTTTGTCCTAACTTGATTTTAAGGCATTGTTGAATTTAAATTTTAATCCGAGGTAGAGCTACCGCCATTTCCTTATAACAGTGTACAGTGTGGACCCTTTTTGAGGTTTTTTGATATTAAGTTAAAGTCGAGGGAGTAGCCCGGTCCGTATCGCGCCTGTGTCACAGTGTTTCAAACCGTAACTGTGCAATGCTATTTATTATGAAATTGCTTCATATATGTGGTGAAACATATTTGTTCTTGTTTTATGAGGACATTTTTAAACATATCAGTATGTTGATGCTTTTATGGTCAATATTGACCAAATAAAATGTTTGACTGACTGACTCCCCGGTCAAACTGTTGGTTAAGTAGTATCTCCATAACTTGCTCCATATTGCCTAGGGCAGTTTGATTCCACCACTTCAATTACCCAAATATTGTTCAGCGTGACCTTCCGTCGAGGTTTTCATTTTTGGCTGTCACCAAAATGTTCTTTTCAGCTCTGGCCAGAGAGTTGTAGGATGGTTTCATCAAGTCCTCCATGTCGGAAATCCAACTTACGGCTGTGTTTAGACATGTTGCATGTAATGCATGCATTCCTTTGGTTGATCTTTCTTGTCTAATAGTCAGACTTTTGATTTTCTGTCAAATATTTGGGCTGTGTACTAATCTCATTGTCTATGGGTGGGCTGCTGTCTTGTGATTGCTCATTCAACTGCGAGGCCCCTTGTCTATTACCAAACTGTAATTTCCCTTGCTTGGGATCTGTCTTGCCTAGAGTGAGTATGGTGTCTTTAATAGGCTGAGTACACGCCAATTGATACTTGCTCGGGTTATGCAAAAGCTACTTGCTACTACACTCACAGCACACTTCAGTTGTTGAGGGGGAAGCAGCATAACTCTAAACAGCGTATGATGTTTTACAGGGTCCAAATGAGTTGTCTCACTGTGTCAGCCGGCAAGTCCCACTCAAACCCCCGGGATCACAGTGAGCAAGAACTGATGCAAACATTTTATGCATTTCAGACTTGGTAATTTCAGCGCCTGGTGTCTCTCTTGAGTAAGAGCATCGCAAACAACAATAAAAAATAATATCTATATATATATTCACTGAAAAAACCATAGGTTTCAGGGGCGTTATAGTTAGCTGGACTTTTCACTCGTACAAAACCATTGAAATTCCCCCGTTATAGTTAGTTCAGCTAACTATAATTTGCGCGCCCGCAATGCACTGCTGATGACATCACATATTACATCACTCATGACATGGTCAGTGACATCACTGATAACATCTCCAATGACATCACTGATAACATCACTGATGACATCATCCAGTGAATGTGTGTTTTTCTGAAAAGGAAATATGTTTTATATATGTATATCTCAAGGTCGATGGAAGAATAAATGGGTATATAAGTGTCTAAATGGATGATTTTTTTTCTTAAAATTGATTGTATAACTGACTGATTAAGTGTATCTTAGTGAATACATGGCTTAGTGAGTAATGTTTAAATATGTAAACATCTGTATCAGTCTTTCACTTTGTGTATAAGTGGCTACATGGGTTGGTGAGTAGCTACATGAGTGTCTATATAGGTTATTAGTTATTTTTTTGAGTATCAGTATGAGTGTCTGTATGGTTCGGTGGGGGGTATTACGTAGTGCATAGATGCATGAATGAGTGACTCACTGTTTGTATGTGTTGAAGACAGCATGTGTTTCTATTTTTGAATGTGTGTATCAAAGGTTATATTAGGGTGAGAGGAGGTCTGCTACTCTATCACAAGGATGATGTCATCAGTGATGTCATTTGAGATGTCATCAGTGATGTCATGAGTGATTTCCCTGACCATGTCATGAGTGATGTAATATGTGACGTCATCAGCAGTGCATTGCGGGCGCGCGAGTTATAGTTAGCTGAACTAACTATAACGGGGGAATTTCAATGGTTTTGTACGAGGGAAAAGTCCAGCTAACTATAACGCCCCTGAAACCTATGGTTTTTTCAGTGAAAGGTTTTTAAATGCTAATTTCTAACTATGCCTACAGAGATAGGACATGTGAAGAAAGAAGAAAAAATGCAGAGAAAAAAAAAGAAATGCAGAAAGAAGCAACAGAAGTCCTCAAAGACGAAGAAAAGTGCAGGAAGAAGAATAACGTGCAGAAAGAACAAACAGAAGAGCAGAAAGAAGCCTTGTTGCAAAATCATCCTGTACCCTCAACTTTTTCAGACGGATACTGGTGGTAACTGAGTCTGACTAACCAGTCCTAGAGCCAGTGCTATGTTAAAAGACACTTAGAATACAGTGAAAACACCTACATACACTAGGGAACACTATGCGTTGGGGTCCCCCTGTGATTAGCATGACCTCCTCTGTAAGTCCATAGTATATAATAGGGCAGGGGGATTAAAACTACCTCTTAAACCGCGCCACAGGGCGTGATAACACACGTCACCTCAGGCCCCGTCCCCTCCCTTCCCCACTGTGTAAACACGCCCTGTGGCCGTTTTAAGTTGGGAGATTAAGTCCCCTTGAATCCTGAGGGTCCCTAGGGTCCAACTAGCCCACTAGGTACCTCCAGTAAGCGTCACAGAGCTGCGTTGCAGAGAGATGTAAAAAGGGGCACGGCCTAGACCACCTGTCTGCAACGCAGCGCAGTGGCGCTTACTGGAAGCACCTGGTGGACTAGTTGGCCCCCAGGGTCCCTCAGGATTGAAGGTGAATTATTTCCCCAACTTAAAACGCGCCACAGGGCGTGTTTGCACACGTCACCTCAGGCCCCGTCCCCTCCCTTCACCACTGTGTAAACACGCCCTGTGGCCGTTCTAAGTTGAGAGATTAAGTCCCCTTGAATCCTGAGGGTCCCTAGGGGCAAAATAGCCCACTAGGTACGTCCAGTAAGCGCCATTGCAGAGAGGTGTAAAAAGGGGCACGGCCTGCACCACCTCTCTGAAACGCAGCGCAGTGGCGCTTACTGGAAGCACCTGGTGGGCTAGTTGGCCCCCAGGGTCCCTCAGGATTGAAAGGGAATTAATTCCCCAACTTAAAACACGTCACAGGGCGTGTTTGCACACGTCACCTCAGGCCCCGTCCCCTCCCTTCACCACTGTGTAAACGCGCCCGGTGGCCGTTCTAAGTTGAGAGATTAAGTCCCCTTGAATCCTAAGGGTCCCTAGGATCAAACTAGCCCACTAGGTACCTCCAGTAAGCGCCCCAGAGCTGCGTTGCAGAGAGGTGTAAAAAAGGGTGTGGCCTCAGAACACCTGTCTGCAACGCAGCTCCCTGGCACATACTGGAGATACCTGTTGGGCTAGTTGGCCCTCAGGGACCCTCAGTATTGAAGGGCAATTAATTCCCCAACTTACAACTCACCAGGGGGCGCGTTTGCAGAGTGCTGCGAGGAGGGGGCGTGGCCTCCGGCGCGATGCCGGTCTTTTATTTATTTTATTTTTTTAAGAAGGGGGCTGTGTGGCCCCCCTTCTTTTTCTAATTTATTGGCCCCTGGGGACCCCATCCCCCAGGGCCTGCCCCCTAATTTGTTTTTTAGAAAAAAAAAATTGGAAAAGGGCTGCGTGGCCCCCATCCCGAGAGGCCTTAATCGGCCCCGGGGACCCCAACCCCCGGGACATGGTATTTTTTATTTTGTAATTCTTTAGGAGGGGGGCTGCGTTGTCCACCTCCTTAGGCCACTTATGGCCCCCCTCCCCCGAAGCCGGCCTTTGGTTTTTATTATTTTTTTTAATATATATTTATAGAAACACCTAGGACATGCTGGACAAACCGTACATACCTATCACCATGACGATTTGCGTGATATTCATTAAAAGGCGACTATGCATACAATGAATCCACGTGGAATGTATTTACACCGCTAGTGAAGCTCTGACGTGTCTGACGCCCTACCGTGCCTAATCCCGGCGCCCCCGCCGGTAGGTACAATCCAAGTAGACACCCTTGTCGTTTATTTATACAAACATGGGTAGCTATTGACGGGCACATTTAATACACACGCACACCAAGCCATTCAAAGGGGATTCGACAAAAATTCGACCTTAACTAAGCAAGAAACTCCCCTCACGGTTAATAAAACACACATCCACCGCCGGATGTATAATACTTTTATTTTACTCTCTGGAAAGGAGACGAACCTCACTTGAGAGCCATAGCGCGCTCCTGGCTGAGCCCAATGCTGTGTTACACCCACCGGTGTCCGCCGAGTGCCACACACCTCTGTGTTGTATTCCACCAGCTAGTGCGTATGCTATCACACTCACTAGCCCATGTGCACTGTAACACCACCCCGTGAATATGTCATACCACACTTGCCTTCACACGGGTTATATTGCCCCATCTAACATGCCTTCCTCGATGCCTATGTTATAACGCACAGCGCTATGCCATACATATTACAATCTAGGATCCATATATTTGTCACAGTGCATATGCAACGTTACACTCCCCAGCAGATATTTTATATTACAACTTTAGAGACTAGTTAGACAACACTGCCCTGTGCATATTACACTCCAAGGTGCATATCGCATAGCACGCGCTACTGCCTGTGCTATCTCGCGCTCTCCAATGAATCTGTCATTGCGCACAATGTATTGCATATTATATTTCACGCCACGGTTCATCTTATATCACACTTTTTGGTGCATAGTTTATACCATACACTATATCTAGTTTTCATTTTCAATCGTGCGCTAAGGACTATATTCTATATAACACTGCGTTCACCTACCCTTTTCACGGGCATTAGATTTTGCGATGGGGTGGAGGGTCAGGGGGTGTTTCTGCCAAGTGAGCCCGGAGTCACAGTCACAAACATCCTCTTCTTCCTGAATAAAAGTGAGATTATGCTGCATACTTGTTCATATTTTAAGTAGTTCGCACAGACACAAATTTTAAAAACAATAAAATTCCTAATACCCGCCTTCTCTGAACAGTTAGCTTGCTGCCCCATCCACCTCCTCCCTATCCTCTGTTGTCTGAATTCATGTACTAGCCTCCTCCCTCCTTCCATGCATGGTCTGATGTGCTGCCACTGCCCTCCATTTAGCATGATGTACCAGTCCACTCCTCCTGCCCTCCATTGCCCAATTCTATGCCCCACCACTGACCTCCTGCTTAGCATCTGTGCTTAGCTTGCTGCACCTATTCTCCTTCCCCCCTGCCCTCCGATATCTTTGTGCATGCCCCTGCTCCATCCTTTTTGCCCACCATGTTCCATGGACCTGCCACTCCTAGCTACTCTGAGTGTTCTGTTGAGCTGTCACTCCCCTCCCACCTGCCTAGCATTGTCAGATGACTGTAACCTGTCCCTGCCACCTCCACCCTGCCTGTCCACACTCCATGCCCCTATCCCCTTCCTCCTGAACTCCATGGTCCATTTTACTGCCACACCCTTCTGCCTTCCCTGGTCTGTTGTGCTGCAACTGCTCCTCCTGCCTGCCCCACGTGGACTGTTGTGAGGCCCTTCCCCTGAACTCTTTAGTCTGTGCCCAGGTCCTGACCCTCCCTTCTATCCTCCATAGTCCTTTGTGCATGCCCCTGCGCCCTCCTTCTTGCCTATCTTAGCCATTGTGCTGCCACTAACCCTCCCGCTTGCCATGCATGGTCTTCTGTGCTGCCACGGCCCCTCCCATCTTCCCTGTGTGGTCAGCTAGCTGCCCCTGACCCCCTCCCACCTTCCCTCCATGATCTGTGTGTATGCCATCATAGTCTCACTGTTGCTCTCCATGGTGTGTCTTGCTTCTAGTGCCCATCCTGCCTGACCTCCATGGTCATCTTGCTGCTCCTGCCCTGCCCTCTTGCCCCAGCCCTCTGTTTCCATGTGCAAACCCCTATTCCCTCCCTCCTGGCTTGTCTGTTCCATTGTAATGCCCCTGATCCGTCCCTCCTGCCCTTTATGGTCTGTTATGCTGCAGCTTTCTCTCCTGTCTGTCCATTATGTTCAGCTAGCTACTGTTGCCTCTTTCCCCTCTGTTCTCTGCTGTCCATGTGCATGGCCCTGTCCCCTCCCTATTGCTTTCTATGGATTGCTGTGCTGCACTCCCGTCCTGCATGCCCTGTGTGGTGTATTGTGCTGCTGCAAACGCTGATGCCTGCCCTGTAGGATCAGTTTGGTGCACCTCTCCATGTCCCTCCTGTCCTCTGTTATCCGAGTCCATGTCCCTACCCCAATTCCTCCTGCCTTCCATGATCCAATGTACCATACTTGCGAACATTTTGAACTTGGTAAGAGGGAGATTTTGAAAAAAAACTGGGGTATTGATTTTCCCCTTTGAGTTACATTGAAAAAGAGGAGATTGTAGACAGGAGGCAGATCAAATAAAGCCCATTTGAGCTTAAAAACATTGGACGTTTCCTGGCTGAAACCAGTCTGTTGGCATGTATGGTTGTACTACCTCTGCCTCTTCCTTCTGCCCACAATGGTCTATTATATTGCCACAGCCTCTCTTTCCAGTCCTGTATTGTTAGTTTGTTGCCCCTGCCCCCCTTTCCACTGCCCTCCATAGTCTGTTGTGCTGCCACTGTCCTTCCTGCCTGCCCAGTGTGGTCAAATTGTCGCCTCTGCACCCTCCTACCTGCCTTCAATTTTTAGAGTCCGTGCCCCTGGCCTCTGCCTCTCAACAGTATCCTAATAAACTAGATTGCTAACATTCTATATTTATTATAAAAGTGTGGAACGCCTGACGTCATCTTGATGTAATCAAAACTGTAATACCTAGAGCATTTCCTTTAGAAATTACATATACGAGAGGGTCTTATTTGCATCCAAATTATGGTTAGTGCTCTAAAAAACTAATATGAGGACATATTTTCTGAGTTTTCAAATAGAGACAAAGCACTTTTAAATTATTTGTTATCTTTATGTTTTTTATCGAGTTGACCACTTGATTAAATGTTGCACTTAGGGGAGAGGATGTGGTGTTACTTCCAGAGCTGCAGACTTTGCAACTGGGGAACCAGGTTGGAGTTTCTTCTTCAGCTCGACATTCTGTGATTCTGGTCAAATCACTTAATCTCCCCACGTCTACAACCAAAATGAATTTGTTCTTGTGTGATGTAACCTATGCTCATGTAAAACACTCCAATACCTGACAAGTCTGCACTATATAAAACTGCAAAAACACAAAGAATAAAAAGTATTTTGCACACTTCTGTCATTGGGCTACATGTGGGCTACATCTGGGTGATATTTGTGCTGCATTTAGCCTCTTTTGTCTCTGGTGGCCATCTTGGGAGATTTATTTGTTATGAAGTTTCCTAATTTCCTCATTTACTGCAGTCTCCTCAGTAGGAAATGCTTTCAGTTTTTTACTTTGATTCCATCAAGAAGGTATTCAGATATGTCACACATTTTCCATAAATTCGGAATGTTAGCACTCTAGTTGCTCATTAGATCACTGTAGTAAAGCTACTGCTCACCACAGAAGTCTTCTGCTGGTATTAAAAGTGCATGTTTCAGTCTGCATGTCAGAATTTTTTAATGAAATAGAAGAGGATTTGAGAAGTCTCTCAAAATGTGCCCTCATTTTTCTTTCTGCAGCACTAATCATACTTTCTATGGCAAAATGAACCCCCTCATTTTGATCCTATTTAAATGAAATGTTTTAAGAGTTACCACTTTATTCCAATCAAGATGGCTTCAGGTGTGCCATACTTTTGTCATAAGTAAGACAGTAAGCGCTCTTGTTGTTCTTAAGAACACTCTGGGACATTCTGTCATTGGGATATACTTGGGCTACATCTGGGTGATATTTGTGCTACATTTGGGCTCTTTTGTCTCTGGTGGCCATCTTGGGAGACTTATTTGTTATGAAGTTTCCTAATTTCCTCATTTACTGCAGTCTACTCAGTAGGAAATATTTTCTGTTTTTTACTTTGGTTCCATCAAGAAGGCATTCAGATGTGTCACACATTTGCCATAAATTCTAAATGTTAGCACTCTAGTTGCTCATTAGATCACTGTAGTAAAGCTACTGCTCACCAGGGAAGTCTGCTGCTGGTATTGAAAGTGCATGTTTCAGTATGCATGTCAGAATTATTTAATGAAATAGAAGAGGATTTGAGAAGTCACTCAAAATGTGCCCTAATTTTTCTTTCTGCAGCACTAATCTTACTTTCTATGGCAAAATGAACCCCCTCATTGTGTTCCTTTTTAAATTAAATGTTTTAAGAGTTACCACTTTATTCCAATCAAGATGGCTTCAGGTGTGCAATACGTTTGTCATAAGTAGGACTGTTAGCGCGCTAGTTGTTCCTTAGAACACTCTGGGAAGCTGCAGTAGAACACAAAGGAATCAACTGACAGTCTCTGCCCTTGTTGGATGTACATGTTTTACTGGTAATGTCAGACTTCATTCTCACATGACTGAGAAAGATAATGTGAATTTACAGAAAATATGCTCTCAGTTTAGCTTATAGATCACCTTCCAAACCTCTATGGGAAAAGCATGAGAAAATAGTTTTCTCTCAAACATGATTTATGATATCCCAGCAGAAGGCTTTTTCACATGGTAAAATCACCTTAGAACACACCACAATTCCTAAAATGAGTATGGTACCATCAACAAATGATTTATTATGTAACTAAAGTCTTAAAACCTTCTATTAACTGCAATGCTTTTTAATGAGGTGCTATCATGTATATTGGTCCCAAGATGGCTGCCAACACTTCTTGGATGAAGTGCTGACAGCCAATCAGATCTCACGATGAGATGTGTGGTTAGGTTCCGCCCAAATATATATGTGATTTTACTTTTGATTTTCTCAGGAACTACTGAACGGATTTACACCATTTAACCAACAGGCACGACTCTGAACCAAGGGCTACCTTTTTGCCAAATTTGGTGTAATTCCGTTCAGCAGTTCGGGCTGTAGCTACGATTAAAGGTTCCTATGCAAAATTGCATGGGGAAAACATGTTTTGGGATCCCCCTTGTTTCTCGGCTCCCGCTTGACGAATCACCCCGAGACTTTCAGGATAGGAGCGGAACGGAGCGCCCCACCAGTTTTGAAAATTTTGCGAAGATTCGTCAACCGGCACCAAAGTTATTCCAAATAGAATGTTGCGGATTTCCTATGGCTAATAGGTCCTAACTATAACTACCTACTGGCGATTTATATATATCTACCAAAAAGGTAATGAAAAAACTACAATTTTAAAACCCGAAAAACACAGAAATTCACCAGTTGTACATAATTGACATAAGTGTAACATGCACCACTATGATGCACTGCTTATGACCTCACATGTCACATCATGGATGTCATATGAAACCTATAATGATGCAAGTTATGTCAATTCCGTGTAACTAGTGAATTTCAGGTTTTTTGTTGTTGCTTCAAAACTGTATATATAAGGAACAATGGAACCCAAATTAAATCAGTCAGGGACCTTGGGATCTAACTTATTACAAGAGACAGTGGTCCCTGGGTTAGTGGAAAATGTATAAACAATGAATATAGCCTCAATCAGTACTATATTGTAGCCGATATCCAGCCGTACAAAGGCAATTTTAATATGCAAAATAGTTTAATAAAACGGGAATGCGAGTTACATAACAGTGGGATACAAGCCTGTATCCGTGAAACCACATATCAAACAAACAAAGTAAAAGGCCCAGGCAGTTTGCAATTGTTTCCAAAAGGTAATACGCAATAGAAAAAACAACAATTATGAGAGGGTCACCTTTACACAAATTACATATATGACTCACTGTGTATAAGGTTGACAACTATGTCGACGGCATTTCGATCCTTAACTGAAAAATATAGGATCATCATAAGGGCTTTTAGATACAGTGCCTGAAAACAATTGCCTGTAATTTACTGTATATTAACATGGAAAAATACAGAAGGAAAAAAAGGGGGGAGAAACATATAAATAAAGGGGTCAGTCAGGGTTTAATTTCGCAGATCGCAAAAAATTGCCGTGGTGGCAAATTGCGGCAGAATTATAGCAATAGGTAAATTAATGTAATTTACGCGTGAGAAAAAGCGGAGTGACGTGAGGGTAACCAAGGTATCGTCTCAAACTGTCATTGATTATACTGGCGCAGGCCTTATGCACGTAACTTTCAAGGTGAAGTAACGAGGTGACAAAGGTGTGATGGAGGCTATCAAAAAAGTGCTGCTTCAATTTGTGATCCATGGATGAGCGTTGCAGCGATGAAGCTTGGAAGGGGGGCAGTACCTTCAGTGTAGCCCAGTGGGCAAGGGCCTTAGTGGACGCTGCCGGATTGTAAGCGGGACCCGTGGACCTGGTAATTATTGAAATGGTCATTTAGAGGGAGCGCGTTCGGGCAGATTGTGAAGCAAGTAGGGGATGGCGCGAGACTCACCATGGTGATATTGTTATGGTCCGGCCATAGAAAATTCTAGTGTGCACAATTAGTATCTTAATTTGTTAGCGAGGATCCGGTTCCTCACAGGGAAGTTAAGAGGTATTAGCCCTGAGAGGAGGAAGATAGCGTTGTGATGTAGACTGGGCCACGGGAGAATTAATAGGGGGGCCCAGGGGAGGTGGTGTGCTTACCTCACAATGTGAGCAATGATGAAAAGGTCCCAGGTCGGCGCGCAATGAAAAATTGGGCCTGCAAGATTAAAACAAGGGTATTGGTTGATGCTCCTCGTTGGGAGTATTGCATATATGGGGGACGTGAGAGCGGGCGCT
The DNA here is from genome assembly GCF_964204655.1 of Triturus cristatus. Lineage (NCBI taxonomy): Eukaryota > Metazoa > Chordata > Amphibia > Caudata > Salamandridae > Triturus > Triturus cristatus. The sequence continues at coordinate 387,758,516 of NC_140594.1, forward strand.
TACCTAATGTGAAGGTCGAGGCCGCATACTGGAGGTGTCGATGCAATCCTTGGTGGGAGAGCGTAAGGCACGTAAGAGTTTAAATGGCCGGATCTAAACGGTCATGTGACTTGGGAAGGCGGTCATGTGACTTGGTATGATGCGTGGTGACGTGTGTGATGTCATTAGATCCGAAAAGCAAGCGGCCATCTTAGAGTGGAGATAGGTGAATGCAAGCGACATAGAGGTCGCAATATATCATGGAAAAAATAATTTATCAGGTGACTTTGGTGAGAAATATATTGGTTTGAAGTGACTTTAGGTGACGGGCAGAAATCGATAAGATTGATACGATGATAGAATGCATTTCGACAAATGGCAGGAAAACAAACATAATATACGCATTTCGAGCAAGACACAATTAAGTAGTAAGGGGCCATTGCGTGCGTCAGAAAGCGGCACAATTGTAACGCAGATTCTGTTAGTGCCATATATTGGTACCAGGGGTCTGTAAAGACAACGGCCATCTTAAAGTGCAAATGGGTTGAATGGAAGCAACATCTAAGTCGTAGACTGGCATGAGAACAGACACTAGTTTGGTGACTTTGGTGAAAGTTATCGCGAAAGTTAAATAAGACTTTCAAGTGACTTAGAGTGATGGACAAAAAGTGATAGAATTACCAACATGGTAGATTCCATTGACCAGACATTTGATGGCAAGTAAGTAAAGAACAAGTTACTTACCTTCGCTAACTCTTTTTCTGGTGGATACAGTATCTGCCTGTGGATTCCTCACCTTGTGAATATCCCCTGCGCCAGCATTCCACGGAACTTTTTCCCCCCAGCTCTCTACGCCGACGTGGACGACGTCATAATGGATCGGCTCCGCTCGCGACTCCGTATGACGTCACCGGAGCCATACGAGAGCCACGTCGGCGTGATGACGTCAGTTCCACCCATTTTTTCCGTGCCTCCGAGGCGCACAGGTGGACCAACGACAGATTCAAAGTTTACACAGTATACAATATACAACCAAATATACACATTACATAAACAAAAGGAAAGCTAAACAAAATAAGCATTTCCTACAAATGTACCAGAAAGCATAACAACATCTCAAACAAGACAACTTTTAAGGTATACAAAGGTGGACAACGGGGAGGCGGGTGGGCCAGTGAGGAATCCACAGGCAGATACTGTATCAACCAGAAAAAGCGTTACCGAAGGTAAGTAACTTGTTCTTCTGATGGATACATCTGCCAGTGGATTCCTCACCTTGTGAATAGATTCCCACAGCAGTCCCCACTCCCGGAGGAGGGTGTCCACCTTCCTATACCAGAAAGTCTTGCAAGACAGAGCGCGCAAAGTGGCCCTCCCTCCTCATCTCAGAGTCCAAGCAATAATGCTTTGCGAAAGTATGGAGGGAGGCCCAAGTCGCGGCTTTACAAATATCTGCCACAGGAACACCCCGGGCCAAAGCAGATGTAGATGATTTAGCTCTAGTTGAATGAGCCCTAATACCCTCAGGAGGAACCTTACCAGCCAGGGCATAGCAGATCTTGATGGCAAGGATGATCCATCTTGATAGAGTGCGCTTGTGCACCGCTCTTCCTTTGGAATGTCCAACATAACTCACGAACAGCTGATCGTCCAGACGATAGTCCTTCGTTCTGTCCAAGTAAAAGCTAACAGCTCTCTTTGGGTCCAGGCGATGAAGCCTTTCCTCCTCCTTGGAGGGATGAGGAGGTGGATAAAAAATAGGGAGAGTAATATACTGCCCCAAATGAAACGGAGTAACAACTTTGGGCAGGAAAGCAGCCCTGGTCCTGAGTACCATCCTTTCAGCATGTAATGTTAGAAAAGGGGGTTTAGAACTAAGAGCTTGAAGCTCACTCACCCACCTTGCCGAGGTAATGGCTACAAGAAAGACCGTCTTAAAGGACAACAGCCTCATAGGACAACTATGAAGAGGCTCAAACGGGGACCCCATCAGAAAAGTTAAGACAAGATTAAGGTCCCACTGTGGCATTACAAAAGGAGTAGGTGGAAACTTGTTTGTAAGGCCTTTGATAAACCTCAGTACAACCGGAGATTTAAATAATGACGGTTGATCAGGTAGACATAGAAAAGCCGAAAAGGCCGAAAGATAGCCCTTGACCGTGGCCACAGCACAGCCCTGCTGAGCCAAGGAAAGAGCAAACTGGAGCACCTCAGAAAGATGGGCTTTTAAAGGGTCAATGGATCTCTCTCCACACCATTTTACAAACTTGGACCACCTGTAGGAGTAAATGGACTTGGTGGAGTGACGCCTGGCCGATAAAATAAGATCCACCACATCAGGTGGGAGAGAGAAAGAACTCAGGTTGCCCCGTTCAATCTCCAGGCATGAAGGTGTAAGCTCTGGAGGTGGGGGTGTAGAACCTGCCCCTCCGACTGCGAAAGGAGGTCTGCCCTCAGAGGGAGACGGAGCGGAGGGCACGAGGAGAGGTGGAGAAGATCTGTGTACCACACCCTTCTTGACCAATCCGGGGCGATCAATATAACTTGGGCCCGGTCTTGGCGAACCTTCCTCAGAACCCGAGGAATCAAGGGTATGGGAGGAAACGCGTAAAGGAGTTGTGAGCCCCAACTCAACTGAAACGCGTCCCCCAACGCCCCCTGCATCGGAAACTGGAGACTGCAGAATGACGGGCAGTGCACGTTCTCGCGGGTGCTGAACAGGTCCACCCGAGGGCTTCCCCACGTCCGAAAAACGTAACGAACCACCTCCGGATGGAGCCTCCACTCGTGGTCGGCGGAGAACTGCCGACTGAGACTGTCCGCACGCACGTTCAGCACCCCGGCCAGATGATTTGCCATCAGACAAATCCGATGGTCCTGAGCCCAGGACCAAAGACGCAGGGCCTCTCTGCAGAGACAATGCGATCCCACTCCTCCCTGCTTGTTGACATACCACATCGCGGTAGTGTTGTCCGTCAGGACTTGAACAGACTGACCGCGAAGGGAAGGGAGGAAGGCCTTGAGTGCCAAACGAATCGCCCGCAATTCCAAAAGGTTGACGTGAAGCAACCTTTCCTCTAGAGACCAAAGACCCTTGATCTCCAGATCCCCCAGATGAGCACCACACCCTAAGGTGGAGGCATCCGTTATCACTGTGGCCACCGATGGAGGTAGATGGAAGGGCTTTCCTTGAGACAGATTGCCCTCCACCAAGATAGATCCGCTGCAGCTTCTCTGGAGATCCTGATCGACTCCCTGAGATCTCCGTTGTGCTGATACCACTGCCTGCGGAGGCACCACTGGAGCGCCCTCATGTGCCAGCGTGCATGGTTGACCAACAGAATGCAGGAGGCGAACAGACTGAGCAGGCGAAGGACCTTCAGAACTGGAACAACCGCTCCATTGTGGAATAAAGGGACCATCTCCTGTATGTCGAGAATTCTTTGAGGAGGAGGAAATGCCCGACACACAGTAGTGTCCAGTACCGCCCCTATGAACAGGTTGCGTTGAGAGGGCACCAGGTGAGATTTGGGCACGTTTATCGAAAAACCCAATTCGAACAACAGCTGAGATGTTACCTGCAGATGATGCTGCACCATCTCTGGGGACTCTGCCTTCAGAAGCCAGTCGTCCAGGTAGGGGAAAACCGGAATCCCCGACCTCCTGAGATGGGCCGCTACCACTGCCATCACCTTCGTGAAGACTCGAGGTGCGGTAGTAAGACCAAACAGGAGGACCGCAAACTGGTAATGTTGCGACCCAACCGTAAAACGGAGATACTTCCTGTGCGACTTCAGGATTGGGACATGGAAGTACGCGTCCTGCAAGTCGATCAACACCATCCAGTCTCCTTGCTGCAACGCTTGAAGAAGCTGCGCAAGGGTCAGCATCTTGAATTTCTCCTGTTTCAGGTAAAAGTTCAAGACTCTGAGGTCCAGTATCGGATGCAATCTGCCGTCCTTCTTGGGAATCAGGAAATACCGGGAGTAGCATCCCTGACCCCTTTCCTGCTCCAGAACCACTTCTATTGCACCCTTTTGAATCAAAGCTAGTACCTCCTTCTGCAGAAGAAGCAGATGGTCTTCCGAGCAGTAACCTTGGCAAGGAGGGTAAGGGAGAGGAAACTCCCGAAAGGGAAGGGCGTACCCAGTCCCACGAGGTTTAAAACCCAAAGGTCGGTTGTAACAGATTTCCAACCCCGCAGAAAGTAGGACACCCGACCCCCCACAGGTCTTACATGATCCAGGATGGGGGATCTAGAGCTGCTTCCCTGAAGCTTCATTGGGAGCAGAGGAGGCAGAAGATGAAGAGGGGTTGCGGCCAGAACCTCTCCGACCTCTTTGTCTCCCTCTATAGGACCTATAGAGGGGATTCTGCTGTTGTTGCTGCTGCTGCTGAGGCTGCCGGTAGGAGCAAAATGAAGACCTCCCGAAACCCCTGAACTTCTTAAGTCCAAATCCTTTAGCAGGAGCCTGTAGACCTAAAGATTTAGCTGTTACCCTACTCTCCTTAAATCTCTGTAGGGCAGAGTCAGCCTTTTCCCCAAAAGGTTTTGTCCGTCAAAGGGCAAATCCACCAAGGTGGCCTGAACGTCCGTAGAGAAGCCAGACGAACGAAGCCACGCCTGCCTCCTAGTGGCTATAGACGACCCCATTATTCTCGCCACCGAATCAGCCGTATCAAGGCCCGACTGAATAACCTGTCTCGCAGCGGCCTGAGTATCTGCGACCACCTCCATAAGGGACGCCTTATCACCGTCTGGCAGCTTAGGGGCTAAAGATTTCATCGAGTCCATCAAAGCATGAACATAGCGCCCTAGCAAGCCTGTGGCATTAGTGGACTTAAGCGCCATGCTCCCAGATGAAAAGGTTTTCTTAGCCGCTTGATCAACCTTTTTGGACTCCCTGTCCGCAGGAGTCTGAGGGAATGCTCCTGAAGCATGCTTCGAGCATGACGCCTGCACCACTAGACTTTCTGGCGAAGGGTGCGAAGATAGAAAATCTGGATCCCCAGGAGCCACCCTATATCTTCTCGCCACGTGCCTGGAGACCGCTGGTGACGATAGCGGCTTACGCCAGACTTCCACAATTGGCTCCAAAAAAGCCTCATTGAAAGGCAGCAAAGGCTCACTGGTCGAGGAAGGCGAATGTAGCACCTCCGTAAGAAGGTTAGGCTTATATACCGCAGAGGGCAACTGCAAATCCAACAGCTCTGCGGCCTTTTTTATCACCATATGATAGGGAACCAGTTCCTGCGGTGGAGAGGACCTAGTAGAAGAATGCTCCCACTCCAGAGTCGTGTCCAGGCAACTAGCCTCCTGAATCCCCTCAAACTCATCAGAGGACGTGTCAACCTCACCTTCCTCCACCTCCACTCTATATCGTTCTTCATCCAAGACCCTTTGAGCCTCTCTTCTTGAGCGGATCCGTGGAACCGGCGTCGCCGGCGCCGTACACGGAGTCGGTGGAGCCAGAGGTGTAGAGGTCGGCGGCGCCAGACGCGGCGCCAAGTTAGACAGCAACAGCGCCGAGGAAGGCTCCGAAGAAGGTCGATCCATTCGAAGCCGAGATGGATCCCCAGACGGCGCCGGAAACTGCCACGAAGGCGCCATCGGCAGGAAGGGCATAAACGGGGCCTGAGCGTAATGCTGCGGCACTCCCAGAGTATAGGCCAAAGAACCCACGGGACCAGTAGGTGCACCGGATGGGAAGGCAGCCCGTTGGAAGATTCCATACATTGTATTAAAAAAATGTGACGAATCCGTACCCGGAGCCGGGAACTGTGGATAATGGCCTGGTCCCGGATCCGTCTGCGGAGTACCTGGTAAAGGCGCCGCAGTGTCCTCCACAGGCGCCGCAGGCTCATCGGGCTCTAGAGAAGGCTCTTCTCCTTGCTCTTGCTCAGCCTCAGAAGCCGAAGACTCCACTGGAACCGGTGACAGCGCCGGTGACTGCGCCGGGGACTGCGCCGGGGACTGCGCTGGAGCCCGCTTCGGCGAAGGAGATCCCCCAGGAGACTTAGAAGGAGAAGGAGAAATATCCTTACTTCGGCGTCGAGGCGAAGTCGATCTCGACGCCTTGCTCTTCGAAGACCGGCGCAGAGAGGAATGCTTCCTTTTCTTATGGTGTTTCTTCGACTTCGAAGAATGCGAAGTCGACGACTCCGGCCTCGATCTCTCCTTCTTCCTACCTCTCTTCTCCTTTTTGGCCTTGGCCATGAAGAGCTTCGCCTCCCTTTCTTTCAACACCTTGGGATTCATCCTCCTGCAGCTGGAACAATCTTCCACTTCGTGGTCGGATGAAAGGCACCACAAACAATCATCATGGGGGTCTGTCATAGACATGTGGCCCCCACATTCCCTACAGGGTTTAAAACCCGACTTCCTTGTCAAAGACATGACAAATATTTTCCAATAGTAGCAGGAGAGTGCTGGAAAAACCGTTGCGCGTCAACGGCGCGCAAAAAAGGGAACTGACGCCATCACGCTGACGTGGTTCTCTTATGGCTCCGGTGACGTCATACGGAGTCGCGAGCGAAGCCGATGCATTATGACGTCGTCCACGTCGGCGTAGAGAGCTGGGGGAAAAAAGTTCAGTGGAATGTTGGCGCAGGGGATATTCACAAGGTGAGGAATCCACTGGCAGATGTATCCATCAGAACATTATATACATTAAACTTAAACAAGGCAAGGTTATGTGGATACGGGATGCTTAAGGCCAAAAAATGGCTGATCTGAGAGTGCCACATAACAACAGTTTAAACCATAAATGGAAGGTCTGTATCAGGCTGGTACATTCAAATGCGAGCTAATCGCGGGTCACAAATTCAGTCACTTTAAAAAAAGGGAGAGAGGGGGATAGAAGTCAAGAGTCCACGCCACAGAGAAATGGTGTCATTGCGTTAGTGATGATCATCCATTTAGGGAAGTTGGAATTACAGCAGTGTTGTCCAGTCTTCAAGTCGATTTAGGCCTGTGTGGATACTGCCAGTTCGCAGGATCCATTTCAGATTCTCTTTGTTTAACAGTTGGGAGAGGTCTGTCCCCCTCGGGTGTATTTTCACCACACTTATTATTGTCCAACGTATGTCGTCTTCAGTGTGGCCCAAAGTTTCAAAATGCTCTACCAATGGGGCATTGGGTGTCTTACAGCGAAGCATGCTCCTGTGTTGGCAGATCCTAATCTGGATCTTTTGTGTCGTCTGTCCGATGTAAATCTTGTTGCACGGGCATAAAATGGCATTAATTACATTGCTAGTGTTACAATTGGAGAATTCCTTAAGTACAGATTTAATGGTACCAAACACAAATTCCTTGCAATCAGAAGTGAATCTACAAACAGTGCAGTTCCTGCATTTGGCGTGTCTTGTTAGCCGCGGAAGGCCCCAATGATCGTGAAGCGTGCCTGTGTGGGGCAAACATGGTAGTGCGGCCCTGACCAAATGGTCCTTAATGTTTTTGCTTTTCCTGAAGGCGAAAAGGGGTCTGTCTAGGTTCAGTATTCCTGCATTGATGACATTCCAGTGTTTTAGTATGCTTTTTTCGCAGTTTGTGTGAAGATGGGGAAAAAGTAGTGACGCATACAATGTGGTTGAGTGGTTTCTTAGGTTTAGGTTCTAGTAGGCATTCCCGGGGACAATACCATGCTCTCTTTAGAGCATTGCGTACTAGTCTTCTCAAAACTGTAGGCTTTTTTATTATTACAAGACCTACATATAACTCCATGTTAAGAACGTACAATTTTTTTTATAACATATAATTCCACTTTAATCTTTGTTTTCAGTGAATTCTATGGTTTTTATAAGGTAAAGTAATATCCTAATATATATACATATATATATATATATATATATATATATATATATATATATATATATATATATCACTTAAAAAACCATAGGTTTCACACACGTTATAGTTACGAATTAGCATTTAAAAAACCTTGCAAATTCACGTAAAAAACCATAGGTTTCACACATGTTATAGTTAGCTGGACATTTCACTCGTAAAATACCAATGAAATTCCCCCGTTATAGTTAGTGCAGGCAACTATAACTCACGCGACCGCAATCCTCTGCTGATGACGTCAGATATTACATCACTGTATTTAGACACTTATTTACCCATTAATCTTTAGCTATACATATATTACAAATATTTATTTTTCATAAAGACACATATGTCATCAGTGATGTAATATCTGACGTCATCAGCAGAGGATTGCGGTCGCGTGAGTTATAGTTGCCTGCACTAACTATAACGGGGGAATTTCATTGGTTTTTTACGAGTGAAATGTCCAGCTAACTATAACATGTGTGAAACCTATGGTTTTTTAAGTGAATTTGCAAGGTTTTTTAAATGCTAATTCGTAACTATAACGTGTGTGAAACCTATGGTTTTTTCAGTGAATTTGTACGGTTTTTTGAATGCTAAGTTATGTATTTAATAATTTTTTTGTTTTTCGCGCACCGAGCACCCACGGTTCGCTGTGCGTGCCGTGGCTAGGGGGTCAGGAACTGTCCACTCTGCCCCCTTTTCACGTTCTCCACCTTTTTTTTCACCCCCTCAGACTGTGAGAGACAAAATGGCGGCCGACACTTCCTGGTTTCGACCGATTCAAATGTTTACCGACATCTAACAACCAATCAGAATTGCGCTCGCGCACGGCAGGGTGCGCGCACAGTGCGCGCACGATGCGCGCGTATAGATATTGATATGCTTTTAAATGCTATTTTCTCAGGAAATACTGAACAGATTTACACCAGACCTGCAAAAGGCACTTCCTTGACCTTATGGCTACCTCTCTGCCAAATTTCACGTAATTCTGTTCAGCCGTTCGGGCTGTTGCTGCGACTAAAGGTCATATGGAAAAATGCATGGGGAAAATGCGTTTTGGGACCCCCCCTTTTTCTCGGCCCCCGCTTGACGAATCACCCCGAGACTTTCAGGGTAGGAGCTGAACGGAGCGCCCCATTTGTTTTGAAAATTTCGCGAGGATTCGTCAACCGGCGCCAAAGTTATTCAAAATAGAATTTTGAGATTTCCTATGGAAACTAGGTTGTAACTATAACTATCTACTGGCGACCGCCAGTAGATAATATATATATATATAACAAAAAAAAGCAGAGAACTCTGGGTAATTCTCATGTTTTGGTGGAAAGCAGCTCCGGTATAGAGCACTTTCAACACCAGTGACACTCTACATTTGCTCACCTCAAATGTCTGCCTTTCTATCAAAGTCTTTAAGCGTAGGATTATCACAGTGCCATCCACACTGAGATAGAAAGGGACAAAGCCTATTGCCATTTCTACAGCAAAGTCTGTAAGCATAGGATTAGTACAGTGGTATCCATGCCTTTGTTGGCCGATATTGGCACTATGTGGCTGCCAGCGGTCCACGCAGGGGGCCCCATAGGAGGGCGGCCGCCTTAGTGCCACATGATGGTACGCGGCGAAAGTCTAGTGGTAGGGACCCCCTTTGGGTCTGGCGTGCCCTACATCATTTCCACCACGCTGGTGGGGGGGGGGGGGGCAGGTATAAGTACCTCTCCCTCCCACCTGGCGCTCTCTTGGCTGCAATCCTTCACGCCGTTTCCCTCCCTACCGCTTACCCTGCGTATATACAGGGGGTGGGGTGGGAGAGGCTGTTAACTTGTTATTTTGTGTTGCAGGTGGAGTTAAAGGGTGATCCAGAGGCTGAAAGGTACATAGGGGTACCCTCTTCAGAAGCACAACAACGGTGCAAAGGCCAAATATCCCCAGGAAGTCCTTGTGTTGGACCCTGGAGGAACGACGGCACCCTGTTAGTCCTACGGACGGTTGTAAACCTGAGCAACCGGGGGCTGCCTGGATACACTTTGCCCCCCTCAAGGGGCATGAGTAGATGGGTGGACTGGCGGTCCACAGGTGGGAAGGGGTAAACCCTACCTCAAATTTGGTAAGCACCGATTTGTTAGTGCCACGGTGCAATTTGTCTATTCAGGTGGGCAGGCAGCAGAGGGGCTCCCTGCCCTGGGATCACACCTGCCTGCCTGCCCTGGGATCGCACCTGTATCTGCCTCGTGTGCCCCTCCTATGGCCTGCTTTGAAACTAACGTGCCCGCTACCATGCCATACCATGGTTCGACGCAGCACCCTCCTGCATCATATCTGGTTGATAGGCTATCCTTGGCTGATGACAAATCCACGTGAAAGCGGAATTACAGCCCCCCCCTTGTAATTGCGGTAAGGGTCCTACTGTACCGGCCAGTTCCCTCCAAACTTCGGGTTCCCACCTTCGGCTCTTACTGGGGCTGTTGATGAGTGCTTTAAGGGGCCTCACCTGGTGGACAAGTTCGCATACTTCAAGCAGGACCTCCTGATTGCCAAAGAGATCATGCAATCCTTTATACAGTTCTCCATGAAGATCGAGAGGATATGGAATTCACACCCTCTGCACGTCAATGAGCATTGCAATACACATGGAGTAGGTGGGGATGGGGATGGAGAATCCTTTTCCCTATCCTCGTTTAGTTCCAGGTGGATCTCCAGGCCTCTGCCCAACCATCACTCCAGACCCGTAGGTGTCAGCCTCAGATGGCGGCGGAAGACATCCGCGTGCTTGTACTCTCGTATAATAGGTCTGGGTCTTTAGCCTCCTCTAATTCCGCTATTAACATCCCCGCTATTTCTCCGGACCCTGACAGGGAACCCAGGGCCAATTCCAGATCGGTAAATAATGAAAACCTAATCCAAATAACTTCTTCTCATGTTGAAGAGATTACCACCTCCCCTCAAATTAAATCAATGGTGCTCAATTGCAGATCGGCTGTGAAACATGCTGCTGACATATCCGCACTCATACTAGCTCAAGATTTGGACTCACTGATTCTTACGGAAACATGGCTCAACGATGCCTCCTCCCCTGTTCTCGTCATTTTAGTACCACCTGACTAAGTCATAAAATGATGTGATCGGTCAGGTGGAAATGGGGGAGGCATTGCCTGCATTCATCGCTCCAGCCTAACCATAAAGCAATCTCAGAAGGCTCGCTATCCTCCTGTGAGCTACTTATGACAGAAATTTGGAATAAAGGCAAGATTGTCTGTGTGCTTCACTCGATTTACCATCCTTCGGGTGACAATTTGATCTTCATAGAGCAAATCATGGAGCTCATTAGCTCATGTTCGGATCAAATATACCATATCTTCCTTGGAGACTTTAACCTTCATTGGAATGACTCCAATGATCTTTTAATCAGCTTCTTTAAGACTTTCCTCTCTGATCTCAACTTCTCTCAGTTCTGTAAAGGACCCGCACACAACAAAGGCGCCACCCTTGACCTCATTATGCTAGAGGCAATCTCATTCAAATGAGTGATAACCTACCTTGCGACTGGTCGGATCATCATCAAATTGCCTTCCACATAATGGAAAAGACCACTAGCAGAAAGGGACAACCTCTCAAAGAGAAACAATGGTTTTGCACGGGGACGTGGCTTGCAGCCGAGCTAAATGGCCGCGGCTTAGAGAAGCTCCGGGAAAGGCGCGAGTTCCCTCATCAATTCGGCACATAATCCACCCATAAATCCTGCCTAGAAGACACACACATGAATCGGAGCATGAGGGGCGCCCTCCGACCCTGATTCCAGCCGCAAACAATATTCCCCATGACTTTAGGGCCGAAGAGACAGCGGCGGCCTAGACGCACGGCTGACGCCGGGGCCTTGACTGGAGTGCAGGCCCGACCGGGGTGTGCGCGGCTCGGCGGAGTCGGGCCCATAAATCCTGCCTTCAAGACGTACACCAGGATCGGAGCACGCGAGTCATCCTCCGACCCAGATTCCGCCCACACACTGCACTCCCCGTGACTCTGGGGCCGTGATGAAGACGACGGTCTGGATGTGCAGCTGAAGCCGGGGCCTCGATTGGTGGGGAGGCCTGACCGAGGTGACCGCGAATCGGCGGAGCCGGGCCGGCCGGGCGCCTGAGCCACCGCGCAGAGCCAGAGGGAGGCAACGATCGCTCCGAACGAGCAACCCCTGCAAGCGGTGGTGTTGGGACGATATTGCGGGACCACTGTGAGGGTCCAGGGCCCTAAAGAACCACTGGTGACGAGCCGAGCTGGGCGGCGGCTGTGAGGACGACAGGTGGCATATTTCTCCTGCAGTTCGGGGGGCAGGTAAGGGGCAGCGATACCCTTGCCCTACGGGCTAAATCACTGGCAACTGCGGTGTACCCGGACGCCCACATGCCGTGAAGAAAGGAGACAGTCTCGTCAACGTTGGCCCGGTGGCCCACAGAAGGCACCGGGGAAGCATATTGGCAACATCAGCGTCTGTGTCTCCCCGCATTTGGCCTGCCTTCATACGGTGTTGCCCGCCTCCATCTTGCACTACCCACCACGAACACACGGCGCGGCGAGAAAACCGACAGCCCGCGCGTGGCACAAAGACACGCGGCAGGCGGCGGTGAGTACCGGCCAGTGCCCCGACTACCAGCCACAGATGGGGAGCAGAGGTCCACGCACGACCTCCCAGGTCAAGCTTGATAAATATGCCTACTCTAAGTACTTTCCAGCTCTTACGGAACGGCAGGCCCCATCCGAAAAGGCCCCGTCCCGGCCTGCATTTTTAACTTCCGAGACCGAGATGTCATACTGCAAACGGCACGGGTGGCCCCTCCACTACGTATAAGGAACTCTGTGGTCTCTTTTTTCCCCGGATTACACGTCAGCAGTTATGAAGCGACGAAGGAGCTTCCTAGAGGTAAAAAAGGAACTCAGAAGCAGAGAGTTAGCCTATTCCATGTTGTTTCTAGCAAAACTACAAGAAGTGGCAGATGGAAAAACTTGTTTTTTTAAACACCAGAGGAGGTCCAGTACTGGCTCGAGGGCTGGAGATGGGTGGGAGGATCACGCCGGACAGAGAAACATCGACAGCGACTCAGGGAGGAAGACGACATTCATGACCACACAAGAGCGGGCAGGAAGCTTCCTCGTTGAAGGAGGCTGGAGTGTGAAACCAGGCGGCACCACATTATAGGGTTTGACCCTGACATAAAGGCACGCGCGCAGCTGGTGCCACAACAGGGAGTGTTTACTTGGATGGAGTCAGATGGCTTGGTCAAATAGGTCTTCCAAGATGACAAACTGAAGCAGCACAGTGGGAATCTGGAACTGCACCGACAAGTTACAATTCGCAGTTTATTGGTTGTCTTTGAGTAGGGGGACGACCAAGGCGCCTCTCGGACTTCCTCCCCTGCACGGAAGTCCTGTTTTATGGGATTAAAGCACTCTGCATTGTTAGGGTGGGGGGTAGTTGGGAATCCGTCTGGCAGGGGAGCAGGGAGGGGGTAGGTGGGGGGGTTGTTTTTTGTTCATGGTTGCTCATTTCTCGATACACATCAGAGCTCAAGTACAGCAGACAGAGTTAGTCACACGACCGTTGCTACACACGCTTTGTATTTCACTGGTTGAGACCCACTGTTGTGTAGTGATCACACAATTCCCTATTGTGAGAAGTTGGCCTGATGTATGATGTCACTAGTTCTAGTGTACACCTTATATCAGTCCAAACAACCCTTATGGTGATTGGTTGTAAAGACAACCTTATAGACCAGCTATCCTAGTGGTAGCATGGACAAGAGCAGTCTTAGGCTAAACTCTGAATGGCATGTGAAGCCAGCTGTGATACCATATATAATCCCTTGAATACCAAATGAAAGGACACCACAACAGATATATATATAAAATAAAGTGTATTTATTCTAGTCAAACCCTCAGCACTCTTTATGAGATTAGAGGTAGGTACAACACAGTCTTATTTAAGCATACATTAAGTCACACAGGTAAGTAATACAGTTAGGCCCTAGGGGCCACGCAAACCATATACTAAAGAAGTGGTATAAGGGGAAATAGGATAGACCTAGGCCTAGGGAATCGCTGGGGCTACACTACACTAGCAACAGTTAGGAAGTGGGAGGCCCACGGGATTCAGGTGCAGAGTGGAAACACTCACGCGTAATGCGTAAAAGTCGATAGAATTACTAGCAGTTAGAAATTAACAGTTTAAGGACACTTCTGAAGCAGCTAGAGAGTCGAGACTCGGAAACTAGACCCTAGGATAGTCACTACCCTTGTGAGCACCGAAGTACCCAAGTTACCTAGCCCACGGGCTGCGGGTGCATAGGTGTGAACTTGCGTCGGGTTTCGTCGTGGACTTCTATGGATGCCTGAAGGAAAGTTACTGACAGGCAGTCAGTGAAGAGTGTCCGGTGGATCCCAAGGCTGGGATCAAGAAGAGAGGAGACCTGCAAGCAGAAGGGACAGAGTCAAGGTCACTAGCCAGTGACCACGTGGAACCAGGAAGGAACCAGGCGATGTCGTGAAGGTTGCAGGTGAAGGTGAAGCTTGTCGCTGCAGCCACGGGTACCAGGAAACGTCGAGGACGACCAGGACCAGGAGGCGAGCTGTCCCACGAAGGCTCTTGCTGTCGGCGGCGTCGAAGTTGAACTAGGACTCACCAAGCCTTGGCAAGCGGAACCCACGAAGAACGGAGGACTTGCTTCTGGTGCAGACCAGGAAGGTCTGGGATGCTTCTCTTTCGCAAGGAAGCGGGAGCCAGTCTGGAGGAGCCAAACCAGCAGTGAAGATTTCTGGATGCGTCGTCACAGAGGCCACTAGCCAACGGGCAAGCAACCGGACAGATGCGGCAAGCAGGAAAATGCAGAAGGGCCCCACGCAGGACTCGTGGAGTGTGGGGGGGCTGATCTTCGGTGCAGATGGTGCTTGGGGTTGAGGCTTCTCAATCCCCGGTGCACAACTTCGAGGGTGCCTCAGAAGCTGCGCTGGAAGATACTAGCCACTTTTCCCAGGTAGCCGGTCCCACGTCTCTCGTTGCCTCCACGGAGCTCAGCTCGGCTGTGGATGTGGATCAGGGTCGGAGAAGTCTGGAAGTCAAGGCTCTGGTCGGGCTCTGCAGTCGGTCCCTCGTAGAACTTCAGCAAAGCAAAGGGTAGTCTCTTGATGGTGCCTGTTTGCACAGGGTAGCCACTCCTTGGCCACAAGGGAGATTCTTCAGTCTTCTTCTTTCGTCGAATGTCGAATGTCCAGAGTTTCTGTTCAAGTTGCAGGTTCAGGATAATCTAATCTCCTGGGGCCCAGCTACCACTCTTATACTAATCTGGGGGGCTGGGTTGCCTGCTAGGTCACGCCTTATGGGTGGGACCTGGGAGGGGGGTGGTTATACCCCCTTCCCTTTGTCCAGTTTCGCGCCAGGACTGGGGCTGGAGTGCCCCAGCACCGGTTTGAACTGGACTATGCATGGAGCACCTTGTGTGCCCCAGGCAGTGTCTCGTTTCTTTCATCCCTCCCTGCCCCAATAACTAAAGTCTGTCTGGGGAGGTGCTAGCACCTCCCCAAGCAGGAAACCTATTGTCCAAGCCTCCCTTGCCGGGATCACTCCCAGCAGCAGGAGGTCAGACTTGTGTCTGTGGCAGCAGCATCCGTTTTGTGATGCTGAGGCTTTGATTAGAGTTAAACAGCAAAGTAGGATTTTAACATGTCTCTCCCTCTAGAAGGGGGAATAATATCCTCATCGCCAGAAATGGTATGGGGGTATTATTCCAAAGTGCTAGACACCTTACACGACATGTTTTGATAAAGCCAAACCATAGTTACCATAACCGTTTAAGATTATAAGGCACTTTAAGAGTATATGGTAGGCTGTATCATAGAACAGCTATAAGGACATGGTTCCGAAAGCTGCAGACAGGGTCAGCTCATGCTAGAGCACCATCTCACATGTTACCAAGCACTCTGCCTCCAGAATTGTTAAGGCCTGCCATAGGAGTGGCTGAAAGGTACACATGTGTCTATATTAAGGGTAGATATAGGTATACTATATCTAAGCAAGGGGTGATTACACGACCTTGCCCCAGCTGAGTGATCAGCCAGTTGTGTCTGATTGGAAGGCCAGACCAGGGGTGGCATAATACATGCTGCAGCCCCTGGGAGGCCTAGGGTACACCTATGCCCTGGGTACCTAGGGTACACTGTGCAGGGTCCAATAAGGTGATCCTTACCAATTGTGTATGTACCTAGGGTACATGGAGTTCATTTTAAAGAGAGAGCAGACAGCCTGAGACCCTGAATGGCAGGATCTCAGGCCAACTAAGTCGAAAAACCAGCTAGACACTAGGCAAAAAGTTGGGGGTAACCATAGTCAGATATCCACCTTCCTACACCTATACTATGGCATCTGAGGCCACAAGCTTACGGTTAGATAACACACATGCGCAGGGCTCGCCCTTTACGTTGATATCCTGGAATGTGAACGGACTCGGCAACAAGATAAAACGGGGTCTAGTATTACAGTACCTTAGGAGACATGGCCCATCAATCTGCCTTATACAAGAAACCCACCTGGTGGGCACAGCCGTTAAAGCACTGGACAGATGGGGGTTTAAAATGGTGACCCACTCCGAATTTACCTCTGGTTCTCGAGGGGTCGGGATCCTGGTCCGAAAGAGCTGTCCTGTGATAGTGACTGGGTCATGGACGGATGACCAGGGGCTCTTTACAGTGGCCTCCTGTCAGTGGGAGGGGAAGGTGTATAACTTGGTCTCGGTTTACATCCCTCCGGCACTTCACACACTCGCTTTCCCAGCTCTGGGTAGGTTCCTGCTCGATCTTCCCCCGGGGAACTTGTAATAGGGGCGATTTCAACGCCACAATGGATGACGCATGGGACAGACACACTCCGAGGGGGCGGGGAGCGGGCACAGCGACCTTGCAGGACTTCACTGACGCAATGGGGTTGGTGGACGTTTGGCGCATGCGAAACCCCACAGAACATCAGTAAACACATCACTCAGGTGCGCATAATAGTCTTTCCCGGATAGACATTTTTCTCACAGCATTGACCGGTTTCGATGCCATATGAGGCATCAAACACCTCCCGAGAGGCATCTCAGACCACTCACCAATACTATTAACATACACATCGCACCTTACGAGTTGGAAACATATTTTCCCCAATCACCCTGGGTATCTCAAGGTACCAAACATACGAAAGGCCAAGCATAAGACCTCGGAACAATACTTCCAGGACAACACGCGATCAGTGGCCTCCCCAGTCGTTCTCTGGGAGGCGTACAAGACGGTCCTGCGCGGGCAGGCCATCTCCGTGATATCTGTCCACAAACGCGACTTGGTCCAACAGGTTTTGGGGCTAGAGCGAGCGGTGGACCAGGCCGAAGGCGCGCACGCTACAGATCCTAACGACGACACTGCCCATGCTCTTAGTCTCGCCACATAGGCCTACAGGGACGCGAATCACGAAGACGCAGCATACGATATACAAAGTGGGGGACAAAGCCGACAAATTGCTTGCGTGGTTAGATAAAAAGGAAAGGACCAGACGGTGGGTAGCACAACTTAGATTAACGAACAGGGAAACGATAACTGATCCCGACTACATCGTTAAGGCATTTGCACGCCATTACGAAATGGGTTACACGCCTGTGGCCACGACAACGGTTGAGGAAAACTTAGACTTCCTAAGAGATATACTTCTCCCAAAACTAACATCGCAAGATGCACAACTACTGGAAGCGGAAATCACGGGAGAGGAAATCACTGCAGCCATTAAGGGACTTCAGCCGGGGAAAGTACTGGGGCCCAACGGTGTCCCAGTGGAACTGTTTAAAAGGGAGGCGGACACACTTGTGCCGCAACGGCTGAGAATATACCAAGCCAGTCTGGTGACGGGATCGCTTCCTCGTCATCAGAGGGTGGCGACACTTATAGCAATACTTAAGCCCGGCAAACCCCCCAGGAGTGCATCTCCTATCGACCTATGTTGCTCCTTAACGCGGAAGCGAAAATACTAGCTAAAGAGCTAGCGACCAGACTGCAGCCCCATCTCGCGTCACTGGTACACCCAGAACAATCCGGCTTTATGAAATACGGCAATGAACCTGCGACAGCTACATGGTGTTCTGGCTCGAGGGCCATATATCCAAGAGGAGGCGGTGATTCTCTCACTGGATGCCAGTATGGCCTTTGACTGGGTGGAGTGGCCCTTCCTATTTGCGGTCCTGCGACATTTCGGTTTCGGACCGAAATTTTGCGCCTGGATACAGCTGCTCTACACACAGCCACTGGCGCAGGTAGTGGTAAATGGGCGCTTATCGGAGGACTTTCCGTTGGGGCGAGGGACTAGGCAAGGCTGTCCCCTCGCCCCACTGCTGTTCATCCTGGTATTGGAGCCCCTTGCGGCATGGATATGGAGAGACCCAGTGATTCAGGGAATGAAGTGGATGGAGGGATGGGAGGACCATATCTCCCTATATGCCGACGACATCTTATTATATTTAACACACCCCAGACGGTCCCTCAATTGCCTACTTAACATTTGCGCGTCCTATGGTAGGGTCTCCGGTTATTCAATCAACTGGGCCAAGTCGGTGCTATATATACTTAAGGGCCCCCCTCCACGCCTGCCCCGGGGAGCAGAGATAGAGATATCACAGACCGGCTTTAAATATCTTGGTATAAATATCACGCCCCACCATTCGCAATTCATGGAGCGTAATTTGCTCCCACCTCTGAGGAGGCTGAGGAATGATGTTAAAAGCTGGCAATCACTCCCACTGACACTACTGGGGAGAGCTGCGTTGTTCAAAATGAGGGCTCTCCCTAGGTTCCTGTACGCACTACAAAATACGCCCATGCCAGTTCCCAATTCATATTTTAAAGCCATTGAGGCGGAGGTAGGCCATCTCTTGTGGGAAAGAAAACCTCACTGAATAGCTATGAGTAAATTAACTAGGAGCTGGTATGACGGTGGTATCGCCCTGCCCAACGTTCAGCTATACTATTGGGCATCCCAGCTCATAGTGATTAACCAATGGCTGCACGCCCCACAGGCAACGAACCAGCTCTCCGCATGGACAGGCACATTTTGGGTGTGAATGGACCCCTGGGTGCCTTATATGATAAACGAAAGAAAAGCACGCTAATAGGACCTGCGGCCCACACTGTGCATGTCTGGTACACGGCGCAGCGCGCACTAGGATGGGAGGGGGTGATAACTCAGCACACATCTCTGTGAGACTCCCCCAGGTTCGGCAAGCTGCGCATGAGCAAAGGTTTTACAAGGTGGGACCTTATAGGCATTTCCAGAGTTGGCGACCTATGGAAAAAAGGCGAGGTGGTTACATTCGCACAGCT
This sequence comes from Triturus cristatus, assembly GCF_964204655.1. Lineage (NCBI taxonomy): Eukaryota > Metazoa > Chordata > Amphibia > Caudata > Salamandridae > Triturus > Triturus cristatus. Next base: position 387,777,705 of record NC_140594.1, read on the forward strand.
CCAGGCAACGTATCAGATGGCAGGGAGGGAACAATACCGCTATATTCAAATTAAACACGCCCTAACGAAGGTCATACCTCCGGGAGCCGATCTGCCCGAGTCCTTTCCACTCGAGGACCGTTTACTAACAGACTCACTATCCAAAAAGGCAATCTCATTAACATATCGAAAATTGATCAATAATCAGAAGGATCCCACACAGACTCTTAAGGAGAGATGGCGAGCAGAGGTGGGGGAGTTGGACAAACAGGAATGGCAGAAAGCTGGCGTTCCTGCGGGAGGTGGCGACCCCTTCCAGATTAAAACTAGTGTAACTTAAAATACTGCATAGAACGTACTTCACGCGATCAACACTACACAAAATAGGGACGACAATCACCCAGGTATGTGGGTTCGAGGTCCCCCCGGAACCTCGGATGTGCTTGCTCAATGTGTGGGAGCCCACAGATCTAAACCACGCGGCTCAGGATTGGGCAACACTCGGCATCACACTAGCCAAAAGGAACATTGCGCGACACTGGGGAGCCCCAACACTACCCACTCACCAGCAGTGGTGTCGGGATCTTGATAGCGCCATGGTGGTAGAAAAGGCAGTCTTTATTAATAGGGGGTGCCCCCGAAAATGGACACGAGTGTGGGGGAAATGGAACAATATTCTGGGAAATATATGTGCCCCTCCACCTGAAGACTCAGATTCGGGCTTGAGTGACTGATAACCCGAACACGGGCACGCCATGAGAAAGTTCCCAATGTGTGATGAGGAAATTCGGCAGCTGTATGGCGATGGAGTGGGCACACCTGTATTCATATTTCTATTCATTGTGTACGGAATTATTGCGTGTTACACTATGTCAATCATTCTCTGTAACGGTCATGATTGTGAATTGCTCTACTCAATGTGTTTTATAATGACAATAAAATGTTTCAAAAAACAAAAAAAAACAATGGTCTTGCAACATGAGATACGTCAACATTAATGCTCTTAATTCCATCACTATGAATAGACTACAACCTCCCCCTAACGGGACCAACCCGGATGATCTTTCTGATCATTAGATTAGCACTGTGGCTAATATCTTTGACACCATTGCGCCGAAACAACTTAACAGGATTCCTCTCAAACATTCCAAACCATGGTTTAATGGTTCCCTAAATGACGAACGCCATAAACTTAGGTTTCTGGAGAGGACCTGGAGAAACGAGCCATCCACCACCAACCTCTATCAGCTAAGGAATATGAGAAGCGCTTACAATAAAAAAAAACTGAATTGCTAAAACTTACCATTTCAGGGCACAGCTTGACGGCGCTAAAAACAGACCCAAGATGCTATTCGAAATCATCAAACAGCAAGCGAACCACACTTCCAACCCAAACCTGTCTTCCGTGACTCCGCTGCCTAGCGGGGAAGACTTCACAGTGCACTTCTCTGAAAAAAATAGGAAAATTGAATTGGAGCTCCAACCTGTCACTCCCATGGTGCCGACCCTAATCCTCACTTCATCTCCAGAGGAGCTAGAGTATCCCTCAGCAGTGTGAGCAGGTAACTACTCGGGTCATCCACCCCTACCCGTTTTAAAAGAAAAGTGCTCTGGAGTTTTTTTTTAACCGAGATTGAAATGTGGTATATTTATTAACATAAAGTCAGGTACATATGTCCCAATGAGTCTTGGGTGACTACCTGTGGTACGCCCTGCTTGGGGATTGTCAAAAAGAAAAAAAAAGTCAGGAAGTTGGGAAAACAAATGGTAGAACACAGTCCACATCCACTGGTGGTTGTTTCCTCCCCTCCTCGCTGGTCTTGGCACCGCCTTGCTTCGGGTCCTCTTGGTGGAGGGAGAGAGAGGTGCTGGCAATGGAGGTCACAAGAACCAAACAAAGAAACAAAACAAATAAAGGACAAAATCAGGTCTCCACTTTGGGCCAATACAAATGAAAAGGGAAGAATGCTCCTGTCACCTGTGCTTCCCTAACGTGCGGTGCCTAGGTGTCAGGGGAAATGTTTTGGGGTGGTATGGCCCTTAAACCCCGCCAACCAACCCCTCAAAAAAAAGAACCCGGTCTTGGGAACTTGCCTGGACCCACGGCCCTCCTGGGCTGTGGGGGTGGAAGTCGCAGCCTCTCCTTCCAAGGTTGGAGCACTGGACTCAATCGAGTTGCTCCCAGAGCGGTCGTCGGTATGCTGCTCCTCCTCGCAGACTAAAAACGCGCCCTCGGCACTTCCTCGTCTGTTACGCCTCCTTCCTCGTCAGCTTCACCTCCTTCCTACGATCTCCAACGATCCTCTTCCTGAAAAATTTTCTAAAGACCTCAACTTGGCCATTCTGCCTCTTTGATCTCGGATTACTTACAAATCTCTCCTGCAGGGGAGCATCCCGGATTGCCTCAAAATTGGGCAAGTCACTCCCATCCCTAAAAAGCCAAACTCTGATTTATCTGATCCCAACAACTTCAGACCTATCACTAACCTCATGAAGCTAGCCAAACTGCAATCATATAGAGAAATTTCAACTACTGGACCTCTATCAATCCGGTTTCAGAGCAGGGCCTAGTACTAAAACTGCACTAACGCACATTGTGGATGATGCCCTGAAAGCCCTGGATCAAAATGTCCCTTGTCTTCTGATCCTTCTGGACCTGTCTTCTGCATTTGACACCATTAACCATGAAACCTTGATTAATCTTCTCCATCAGAGGATGGGTCTAGCGGGACCGGTCCTAAATTGGTTTACATCGTTCTTACATAACCGAACACAAAGGATCAAAATAAACCAGTCTATTGCTTCCAGAACCCAGGTCAGGATTGGAGTTTCGCAAGGATCCGCTACTCGCCCACACTCTTCACCCTATTTATGGAACCTCTCACTGTCATTCTAAACCAATCTAACATTCACTACCAAATGTATGCGGATGACAAGCAACTTTACTTGAAGGTCTCCTCTCTAGATGACATTAAAACTTTAAATGAGGCTCTTTCGTAAACACAACAATGGTTAGCCCAGAACCATCTTCTACTGAATACCCTCAAAACGGATTTCCTGCTGATTGCCGTACACAATCACTCTGCACCTACCCTGGACTGGCTTAACAAATCACAGCCCTGAACTTAACCCCTCACGTAGTTGATTCCACTAAATCGTTAGGCATTACTTTAGACAAATTCCTGAATATGCAAGCTCACCTTAATGCCACTATCAGGGGAGCCACCTTTCCTTTTGACCGATGACATACAGCCTGCAGTACAATCCCTGGTGATCTCTGGTCTTGAATAAGGTCTGGTGACCCTTGCGGGGCTGCCTAAAGCGAGATTGGCCCCTCTCAGAGCCACTCTCAACACATCGGCCAGGCTCATCACAGGCTCCAAAAACACGATCACATTACACCTGAACTTGTGCAGCTTAACTGGCTGTCTATTGAAGCTAGGATTCGTTTTAAAATAGCTTGCCTCACGCATTTAGCCTTGCATCACAATACTCCGGCCTATCTGGCAAACAAGCTTGTTCTTTCTGGCTCAGGTCGGAACTTAAGAAGTAGGTCCACACTTCTCTTGAAACCACCCAAATTCAAGAAGAAAAGTAGGCACAAACGTGCTTTTTCCGGTCTTGCGCCGAGAATCTGGAATGCTCTTCCTACTGAGATTGGAGCCAATCCTTCCACTGCCTACTTCAAGAAACAGCCCAAATCGATTTTCCTGAGTGATCACTAACTACATTGTCGTGATCTTTTTTACATGTCCCCATGTTGACAGACTTGACATTTATCCAAACATATCTTTCTTTATTTATTTCATGCTTGTTTGTCAACTGTTATTTTACCCTAGAAGCCTCACCCTACAGTTTTGTTACCTATTTTACTATGCTGTAAAAATGTTGTTGAGCTCACTTTTGTTTGTTTTACTGAATGTTACAGGAAATTTTTTACACCCTAGGAGAATTTATTCTAGTGTGGCCCTATACCAGTTCCCTGATCGTGATTGTATGCTCCTTGTTGTTTCATGGTGTTGACCTCTACTGTACGGAGTTTATTCATGCTTTCACCTTTTGTACAGTGCTCTGATACCCGCAAGGGTCATGTTTGCACTTTATAAAACTTTCTAAATAAAATAAATAATTAACTTACGTTAATGCAACCACCTTCGGCTGTGCATAGCACAGGTATGGTGTATGAGTGGGTGAGGTGTTTTTTTCCATTGATCCTCAGATCTGTGGGCACCTATAGAGCCTTGTTTCGGGCAAAAAGAAAATGGGGTCCTATGGGGTCAGGATACATGTATCCTGACCTCTTGTCTGTTCTGACAATTTATTTTTCCTTTCCCCAGGCTAAGCCACAAACAAAATGGCAGCAGCAACTTTTCTTACAGGTTGCAGCCCGCCAATCAAGGTTTTGCTTTTCCTCCTGATCTGCTGGTATCCGCGAATCCCCCGTGGGTGGATCAGGGGTGGATCTACGTCCCTAGATATGAAAACAAGTTACTTACCTGTAACTACAGTTATCCAGTATTGGTATCTTTCATAGATTCACATGCCTGAATCATTCCCCGTCGCCGAGGCGGGAGTCTCGGTAGATAAAAAAGTAGTGCCAAAAAATAATTAGTAGTAGTAGTAGTAGTAGGCCCAAAGAGAAAAGGCCCTAAGGCCTATATCTTAGAAGCCTATCTACCTTGTTATGTAAAATAACCCAAGAATTGGTAGCAACCAATCAGACATCAGCACCCTTCTAGAACCCTCTCAGCAGAGCCAGCTCTCCTCAGATTTTCCTAGCACGAGTAGGAAGCTTATATCCCAAACATAGAGAACTGACTCTGCGGGGAGGAGGGTGGGTGCATGTGAATCTATGAAAGATACCAATACTGGATAACTGTAGTTACAGGTAAGTAACTTGTTTTCTTATCCAGTATTGGGGTATCTTTCATAGATTCACATGCCTGAATCAGAGTAGCAAGCAGTATGCCAAGCATACAGTCGTTTGCGGATGGTGGGAGACTATTGCTGATACACTCCCAATTACGCCCGCAACTTGATAAGTAGAAGGCATAAGATGTTTTCTGTTAAAATTCAAACATCTATCTTACATAAAGAAAAGACAATGTAGCTTAAAATATATCAATTATAAACAGTAAATTGAAGAAACATATATAAATATCTGACCTTAGTTTAACAGATGCTGAAGGACGGCTTGTCCTACCGCTGTATCCTCCTGCAGAGTAGATTGCAGACAGTAGTGCTTCGTGAATGTGTGAACATTCCTCCACGTTGCAGCACGACAAATATTCTCCAAGGATACTCCTGCGAACAATGCAGTAGATGCTGCCATAGTTCTAGTAGAATGCGCCTTGACCTTTCTTTGTAATGGTTTATTGGCTTTATCATGACAAAAATGAATTGTAGAAGCCAACCATCTGGCTATAGTCGCTTTAGTCACAGCAGACCCAAGTGTAGCTTGACCATAAGCTACAAGCAATTGATTGGACCGCCTGATGTCCTTCGTCCTTTGCAAGTAAAATTTCAGACAGCGTTTTATATCCAGTGAATGCAACGCTCGCTCAGCTGGAGTGGCTGGATTTGGGAAGAAAACCTTTAGTTTCACTGGCTCATTTAAGTGGAACTGAGTCGGAACTTTAGGGATGAATCGTGGATTTGTCCTGAGAGTAACAAAGTCTTTGGAGAACTGCAAAAAGGGTTCTGAGATGGTGAACGCTTGAATCTCACTGACTCTTCGAGCCGATGTAAGAGCCAAAAGAATAGCTACCTTCTATGTTAAAATTTTTAGCTCAGCCTTGTGGATAGGTTCAAAAGGCCTTTTCATCAATTGAGCTAGAACTGTGTTCAACTCCCACTCTGGAGGAGGTGCACGAATTGGTGGAAAAACGCGGAATAACCCCTTCATAAATTGTTTTATTAATGAAGAGGAACAGAGCGAAGGTTTAGAGGTACTCTTCCTGAATCTTGATAGAGCTGCAAGATGAACTTTAATTGATGAAAATGCAAGTCCCGATTTGGCTAGGGATAACAAATAAGGAAGGATTTGCTCTACTGGAGCTTGTAAAGGATGGACATCCTTCCCCTCGCACCAATGACAAAATCGCTTCCACTTCAAACGATAAGTTTTTAAAGTACTTTGTGCGCGTGACTTAGATAGAATCTCACGGCATTCCTGTGAAATGGTTAGATCTTTGTATTCTAGGAAATCAGGAGCCATGCGTGCAAGTGCAGCGACTGTGGATCTGGATGGAGTATTTGACCCCTTTCCCTTGTCAACATCGTCATTGTTGGTATTAGACGGATGGAGCTGTGAGCTAGAAGAAGCAGCTCCTGGAACCAATATTGCCTTGGCCAACGGGGTGCAATCAGGATGAGGCGGCAATGTTCCATCTTCACTTTGCGGATCACTTTCGCAATTAGTGGTATCGGGGTAAAAGCGTACGCACAAAGCCCTGACCATCTCATGGACAGGGCATTTCCTCTTGATCCCTGTTGAGGGAATCTGCTTGCGTAATAGCGGCATTTCTTGTTTTCCCTTGTAGCAAACAAATCCAGTGCCGGTTTGCCCCATGACTGAAAAATTTCGTCTAGTTGCTTCTGCTCTATCTCCCATTCGTGACAGCCTGCCAGGGATCTGCTTAGGTTGTCGGCCAACGTGTTGTGAAGGCCCCTGACGTGCTCCGCTCGTAAGGATATCTTGTGTGTTGTAAGCCATTCCCATAGTTCCTGAGCTTCCTGCGAAAGGGACAGTGACCTCGTTCCTCCCTGTTTGTTGACGTAATACATGCTGGTAGTGTTGTCCGTTCGGACCAGCACTGAGGCCCCTGCAATCCTCGGGAGGAACGCCTGCAGAGTGAGAAAAATGGCGCGAAGCTCCAGTCTGTTGATATGTTGTTGGCGGTATTCCTGGGACCATCGTCCCTGAATCTGTAGATCTTGGAGATGTCCTCCCCACCCCTCCATGGAGGCGTCTGTTGTTACCACGAATTCTGGAGGAGATGTTAGAAAAGAAAGGCCCAAAGTCAGGTTTTCCATCCGTGACCACCAATGCAGAGAGACTCTCATGTGAGGTGTTACCCTGATGGAGTCGTTGAACGACCCCAAGGCCTGTTTCCATTGTAGATGTAACTGTTCCTGCAGAGGTCTCATTCGGAGCCTTGCTAAAGGTACAAGATTTATAGTTGAAGAACACATCCCCAGCAGAGACGCAAACCTCCGGACAGAAACTGACTTTCTTCTTGCGATTGAAAGTGCTAGCTTTTGTAAACGAAGTTGACGTTCCTCTGACAAGAATGCCTTGCATTGTTTGGTGTCCAGCATTGCTCCCAGAAACTGAATTCTCTGTAGAGGGAGCAGTTGAGATTTGCTGTTGTTGAGAGTGAGGCCTAAGTTTGAGAATAGACTTAGGCATGCTGAAACTGCCTCTACGGTAGTCTGCTTCGAAGGGCCTTTGAGCAGCCAGTCGTCCAGGTACGGAAATACCTGTATTCCCTGTGACCTTAGAGTCGCTGCTACTGGTGCAAGACACTTTGTAAAAATTCTTGGAGCAGATTTCAGTCCGAACGGAAGGACTTTGAACTGATAGTGGACGCCAGCCACTACAAATCGCAGGTACTTGCGATGCTTGGGAAGGATAGGAATGTGGAAGTACGCGTCCTCCATGTCCAGAGAAGCCATAAAATCCCCCTTGTTTAGGCAGCTCAACACTTCGGCCAGTGTAACCATCCGAAAACTCTGCTTCTTTAGAAATTTGTTGAGCTTGCGGAGATCCAGAATCGGGCGCCACTCCCCTGACTTTTTCTTTATGAGGAAAAATCGAGAATAGAACCCGGTTCCCTTCTGGGGCGAAGGAACTTTCTCTATTGCGTTCTTGCGGAGCATTATTAAAGCTTCTTTGAACAATAAGTGAAGACGAGGGGAGGGGGACCCCTGGGCGGGGCAGTAGGGGGTTGTTTTGAGAACTCCAGGGTGTGACCGTTTCTGACTAAGTCGATGACCCAACGATCCGAGGTGATCTCCTCCCAATTGTGAGCAAAAGCTGTTATCTTTGCTCCTACTGGGAGGGAAGGAGGGATGACTGGCGTCCAGCGTAACTCATTGCTTCTTGTTGGCGTCGCGACCCTGATTGTTCGATCGCCTTCTTCCTCCCTGACGAGAGAAACTATTCGAGGAAGATTGCCTGTAAGATGATCGTCCATAAGGCTGTCTATATTGAGACTGATATTGCCTATTTTGCTGACTTTGATAATTTCCCCTTGAAACAAAGCCTCGACCTCTTGCACCACGGAAAGATCCCCGTTTGTATTGGAGAGCAGCTAGTGACTTAGCTGTATCCGTATCAGTCTTGATTGCTAGGAGGGCCTCGTCTATATGTTTCCCAAACAAGGATTCTCCATCATAGGCCATATCAATGATCTTGGCTTGAACCTCTGGCCTAAAAGATGTTGCTTTAAGCCATCCTTGACGCCTAAGAACTGCTGCCCCTGCAAGCTGCCTAAAGTTGGTATTTGTAATATCAAGAGCACAGTCTATGATCTCTGATGCGGCTCGTTCTCCCTCTTGAAGTATTTTCCTTGCCTCTTGTTGACGATCCTCAGGAATGAGGTCTATAAATTCAGAGAATTCTGACCACATCTGGCGGTCATAGCGACCAAGAATGGCCAAGGAGTTTGCAGCCTTGATAGAAGTTGCCGCCATCGTAGAGAACTTCTTGCCGATCAGATCCAATCTTCGCCCTTCTCTATCCGGCGGCGTCGATATCGGCATAGCCGGATTTTTGGACTTTTGTTGAGCAGCCTGTGATATAACGGAATCTGGTCGGGGATGACCGATGAGACAGGAGGGCGTCTCTGGAGGAGCACGATATTTCTTATCAATACGAGGGAGGACCGCAGGTACAGAAGCAGGTGTTTTCATAATTTTTAACCCCTCATTCCAAATAAAATCGATGATGGGAATTGCTCTGGTAATTTTCCTTTGCTCCTCTTTAAAGTCATGGAGGAAACAATCCGTATGCTCCACAGTGACTGGTAATTGAAACCTGACTGCTGCACGCTGCATTAAATTGTGAAAGCCACCTATATCCTCTGGAGGAGAATCCGATGGTTGTGGAATAGGTGGAGAAGGCATGGGAATAATGTAATCATCCCAAGGATCCAGATTGGTGTCTTTATCCGGTACTTCACCCTCTTCGATATCTTCCTCATCAGTGGAAATGGTATCATGGTGCGATTGTGTACCCGAACCAGCAGGGTGAATCGGCGAATTTGGCATGTCCGTGTGCGACTCTTCCGTCGGTTGTATATTAGGAAGAGGTTGTTGTGGAGGAAAGCGTTGGCGGTAATCCGCCAGCATGGCCTGAAGGTCCTGTATCAGTGTAGGCGGGAGATGACTTGATTCTCTACGATCCCAATCCCTTGAGGGATGCCTGTAAACTGGTGCAGCAAGGCCTTCCTGGTAAGCATGCTCATGGTAGTCATCCTCCTCATCCATCTCCTGACACTTAATATGCAACTCCGAGGGGTGCCTAGCTATCCCGAAAGGACCCTCATCATCCTCCTCTTCATAATCATCCCCTTCCGTATACGAGTCCAGGATATGCGAAGGCAGCAAAGGAGAAATATTGCTGTAATCCTGTTTATGAAAAGTCCTTAGCTGAATATGCGTGTACGCAATAGGCGTAACCTGGGTAGTTGGAATCGCTTTAAGGAAACCTCTCGTCGACGGGCTTCCCCTCATAGACGGACTTGTTGTCTTTTGAGGCGTCGACGGGATTGTCATTGTCGTCGACGGGAGCGTCATCGTCGACGAGGTCTTCGTCGTCGACGGGATCGTCATCGTCGACGAGGTCTTCGCCGTCGACGGAATTGTCGTCGTCGTCGACGGGGTCTTCGCCGTCGACGGGATCGTCATCGTCGACGAAATAGTCGCCGTCGACGGGGTCTTCACCGTCGACGGGGTCTTCGTCGTCGACGGGGTCTTCGCCGTCGACGGGGTCTTCGCCGTCGACGGGGTCTTTGTCGTCGACGGGGTCTTCGTCGTCGACGGGGTCTTCGTCGTCGTCGTCGACGTGATTTTCGTCGTCGACGGGGTTGTCGTCGACGGGGTTTTCGTCGACGGGGTTTTCGTCGTCGATGTTGTCATCGACGATGCTGACAGAACTTCCTTTAAGCTCGACGTCGACGCAATTGTCGACGGAGTCTTAGACGCCCTAGGAGACATGATAGGTGACGATATCGAAGTAGTGGAGACTGTAGCCGTCGACAGAGGAGCCGCAGAAGTCACAGAGATAGTATAAGATGATCCCACTGACAAAGTCTTAACCTGAGATTTACTCACGGTTTTTGTAGTTGAAGACTTCTTGGATCTGTCAGAGTCTTGTGACTTCTGTGAATGGTCAGAAGTTACATGAGAGGCCTTATGATGTTTTCTCCCTTCACTGGAAGAACTATCAATTGATCTAGCTCTCTTGCTAGATGTCGAGGCCTTGTCATCCTCCTCAGCCGAGGAAGATTTCAACCATAACAAAACTCTTGCCTCTCTGTCCCTTAAGGTCTTAGGAGGGAAAGTCCGGCAAATTCTACAGTCCTTAGCAACATGCTTAGGATGTAGACAATAAATACACTCCTCATGCTGGTCGTCTACATGGACCCTCTTCTTATCACAGGTCCTGCAGGGTCTAAACAAAGCTTTTTTGTCAGACATGACTGAAGAAAAGAAGAAACTGAGTAGGCACTCAGGGAGACTCCCTTCCACACGACGTGCGGTGAAAATCTGAGGAGAGCTGGCTCTGCTGAGAGGGTTCTAGAAGGGTGCTGATGTCTGATTGGTTGCTACCAATTCTTGGGTTATTTTACATAACAAGGTAGATAGGCTTCTAAGATATAGGCCTTAGGGCCTTTTCTCTTTGGGCCTACTACTACTACTACTACTAATTATTTTTTGGCACTACTTTTTTATCTACCGAGACTCCCGCCTCGGCGACGGGGAATGATTCAGGCATGTGAATCTATGAAAGATACCCCAATACTGGATAAGTATACATTTCTTTCTTTAATAACGCCCAAAATACTGAACAGATTGACCCCAAATTACAGAAAGGACCAAGATCACCTTTCTGCAAAGTTTGGTGTAAATCCGTTCAGGGGTTCGGGCTGTAGTCATGTCTAAAAATTGCTTAGACCCCCATAGACATTGCAAGGGGACAAAGCATTTTGGGACCCCACCCCCTTTTTCTTGGCCCTTGACAGCAGCTAAAGTAACTAGTACACTACTTTTAAAAATGTCATCAAGATTCATCAAACAGCAGCAAAGTTATTAACAGAGCAAAAAATGATTTGTCTATAGGAAAAGTTGGTTCTGACTATGACTACCTATCACCACTAAGTTATCTATCTATCTATCTATCTATCTATCTATCTATCTATCTATCTATCTATCTATCTATCTATCTATCTATCTATCTATCTATTTTTTTTCCCCTTGGAGCCATCATCAGAAGGCATAGGGCCTCAGGGTCTTGGAGCCAATCAACTGCTGCTGTGCCAGCACAAAGCCCCTTCATCTCTGCCTGTTCACTTGGAGAGAGCCCCTCAGTGTCCAATTGTGTTGCCTGCCCAACTGTGATTCCGGCATCAATAGGCCACGACCTTGCACTTTCCTCCCCAGTCTCGCAAGTGAGCCGTTCACCTCTTGAGTGGTGAAGGGTGCACTTTTATGCCTACTCCAGTGCTACTGAATTTACTGTACAATTCAGCAGGAGTGGAAAAGATGCTGTCTCACCATGGATTGAACCACTGAAGGCCCCAGCCAGCACTCACCACAGTGCCATGTTGTTCCTGACAGTGGCTACAGCGATACGACCCATGGCTACAGAATTCTCTTAACCGTCTCCATCACGACATGGATTTTCTGCATGACCCGGAAAGGCCTTTTATTCACAGTATATTAAAGGATTTATTTTTTGGTGCTCGCCTCTCAGATGGCCATTTTTTTTTTACTGCTCTCTGGTGCTCTCCAACAATATACTTACTTTTAAGATTATTGTCCACAATATCTTTGTAGTCACAATATTTTGACCATAATATTATGGTCAGATTATATTTTTGATACAATATTTACGGGGAACATCTGGAAGAGGAGGTCTGCCTTACTACCATCATCATCGCCATGGTATACAATAGTAGGAACCTGCATAGAATCCGAATCAAAGCATAAAATTTCACCAAGTCGATCATTGGATTTGTTATGGGGCAGAGGTCAATAAAACGCTTTTGTCAGGGTTTATCGTAAACTGTAATCCCCATCTTGTGAGTTGCAGGCTACCTGTGCCCAGATTGCAGTGAGCAGAGTCCAGGAAGCGGTAAGGAGGCAGACTAGTGCTGTCTCTTTCCTAAAAAAGTTTAACAAACGATTTTCCCTACCTGTGATTGCAACATCTTATTTTTTTCTTTTTACATTTCTTTACCTGTCTTTGCCTGTGGTTGTTACAGTTTAAAATTAAGGTTTTAACCTGATAGTGATTGCATAATTTATCCCATGTTCTTGTGTTTAAACTTGTGGTTTTTCCTGCCTGTGACTGCTTCTATTTAACCTGTTGAATTGTGGGATTTGCAGTCCAAACTCTGTAGTTTTTCCCTCTCAATCCCCGTGACTATCGGTTTTTCCCTCCAAATGTCTCCTTTGCTCTGTGCGAAGACTTGTATGCTAAGCAGTGCACCCCCAGCGACTATTTTGTGTTAACAAGTCAGTGAGACCAGCCCCCCCCCTTCCTCCCTGAGACAGCTGTCATCTGCTGTAAACTGTTTAAACTGTGTTTAATAGGGACTGTGCACTTCGTTTTTTGGCCAGGAGAGGGAGTAAAGCTTTATACAAATAGTGTTGTTGGAGGACAAATTTGTTAGGGCCTTACTGATGTGTGGATTGAGCCTGTCTGTCTCCTAGGAGATTTCTGAATAGAGGAGCAGCTTCCAACTCCCTGGCCAGCAAACCTTGTCTGAGGTAGCTGGGACCTTACATAGTCTGAATTGTTTCGTACATGTGTACACTGATTAGCGGTTGTATCCGATGTTTCTATTGGATTAGAGTTGGTGTCCTCATTGGTTGGGTATATGAGGGTTCTGATTGGTTTCTGGCTCTGTGATTCAATCAATGTAGGGTTGGGACAAGGGCTAGTGTTAGGCCTTTAATTGGAAGAAGCGATTAGGGCTTCTGGTGTTATTGGTTACTGGACTAGGTGTGGGACTAACAGTAGGATTAGGCTTTCTATTGGAAGTAGGGACTAGGGCTTCCTGTCCCATTGGTTGCTTGGACTAGGGTTGGGACTACTGGTAGGGCTAGTGCCTCTATTGGACGTAGATATCAGGGTTTTTTAAACTGATTGGGTGCTTGGACTAGGGCTAAGATTGACTGTATGGTCCTGGTCTCCTATTGGTTCTAGATTTTAGGGCTAGTGTTGTGATTGGATAGTGTTGGCTGAAGGGGTGTCAGAGTCCCACAAGTCTTACCTTATACTTGTGAGGCAATCCTTCAGAGGCGACATGAACCACCACCACCGTCTCCCACCTTACCCTAGTAAATGCGTGGATACTGACCAAGATAGAGGGGGTGCCAGGGGTAGAAGCCAGACAAGGAGAAGTACAAGTAACAAGTCTGGGGGCCTCACTACGTCTCTGAAGTCTTCCTTGAAGCTAGGTCTGTAATGGATGATAAGGGAACAACTGTTACTTCAATGCATCCCAAAACTCCCTACCGCTCTAAGGATTGTCAGACCCACTTGACTATAGGATTACCTCATTCGTGAGACCCGTTGAGACATCCGTGGCAAACGACAAACCAGCACTCCTGCGCCAGTAACCAATATGCACGTATGTGCACTTAACCTGCACGGGGAAATGCTCCGGCGTGTGAGAACCATAATAAGAAAAAACTAGCACTCCTGCGCAAATAATAAAGTTGGCCTGCAGAGAGCCCACCTAACACACTCTGGAGTGCAAGTGGCAAGGAACAAGGAACAAGGCTTCTACAGAGATAAACAGGCTCGTAAGATGCCTGTACATGAGGACAGTCCAGGCCAGTCAGCGCTCTTGCACGTGAGAACCAAAATAACAAAACCAGCGCTCCTGCGCAAATTATAAGTAGACCTGCCGAGAAGCCCACCTAACACACTCCTGTGTGCAAGTGGCAAGAAACAAGGAACGAGGCTTCTATGGGGGTAAACAGGCACTTGGCAGGCAGCAGCAGTCACAAATGGCACCAGAGAAAGGAGAAACTTCGCAAGGTACGATACCTGAGGGAGGGTGGTGTCAGGATCAGCGTATCTTCTGCGGTGGCATCGGCGTGAATCCAAAGCGCTGGGACCGCCGGAATCCCCGTCTGTTAAGCGCGTCTGCCCGGAAGTGAGGCATAGTGACGTCCGCTTCCGGTTCCAGGAGCATAGACCGCTAACCCGATTTCCCCTCGGGCAGTGGTAGTGACGCTCTGCGTGAGTGCGGAGGTCACGCCACCAGCACGCAACCATGACAGCACCCACCACCAAACAGGACCCCCACCCAACAGCCGGCTGATCACACAGGGCGAGGACTACCGGGATGACCCACATGGAAGGCGCGAACCAACCGGGAAGCGTGGCGGACATGCGACAAGGGCTCCTAAGACCTATCCTCCGGACCATACCCTCTCCAGTCCACCAGATAGTAGAGCCGTCCCCGGGTCCTCCGAGAGTCAAGAATAGCCCGGACCTCGTATTCAATGTGGTCACCCCTAAGAACGGGAGAAGGAGGAGAGGAGGCCACACAGTCAGGGTGCGTGGCCCGTAGGAGGGAAATGTGAAATACAGGATGGACTTTCATGTGAGGGGGCAGAGATAGTTTCATGGAAACACGGTTGACCACCTTTGCAATGACGTAGGGACCCACGTATCGGGGCAGCAGTTTCTTGGAACCATGAGCGTTGAGATGCCGTATGGATACCCACACCCTGTCACCCGCCTTGTACCGTGGCTCTGCCTGTCTGTGCCTATCTGCGGACTGTTTGTAGGATTCTTTAGCTTTGGCCAGTTCAAATCGGGCTTGTTGCCAGAGATCACGAAGAAAGCCATGGTAAGCCTGCACTGTGGGTAAGGGACTGTTCAGTGGCACCTCCCAGGAAACCGTACGGGGATGGCGCCCTTGGAGGCAAAAGAATGGGGACATGCCTATAGCGGAATGTTTGCTGTTGTTGTAGGCGTATTCCACCAGCCATAGTACCTCCGACCAGTCTTTTTCCACGGACAGCAATAAACATCGGAGATATTGCTCTAAGGTCTGATTAGTCCTCTCCGCCTGTCCATCGGTCTGGGGGTGATATGCTGTGGACAAGCGCACTTCCATGTTCAGAATGCGGCATACTTCATTCCAAAACTTGGACACGAACTGGGAGCCTCTGTCCGTGATCACAACGGATGGGATACCATGTAATCGCACCACGTTGTGCATGACGATCACTGCCAAGCCAGCTGCTGAGGGTAGTTTTGTCAGGGGAACGAAATGAGCCATCTTGGAGAGGTGGTCCACTATGGTGAGAATGGTGGTGCATCCCGCCTTAGTTCTGGGCAGCTCAACTATAAAGTCCATGGAGATGGTATGCCAAGGGTACGGAGGCACAGGGATAGGATGCAACAATCCCACTGAGGGTTGAGATGTGCTTTTTCCTTGTGCGCAGATGGTGCAGTGTGCTATATAGGTGTGTACGTCAGCGTCCATGTTAGGCCACCAGAAATGCCTCAGCCTGGGTGGTTAGATAGGGGATGATCATGGCACATGTATAGGGATTGTTGTTGGTGGGTCGTTAGTGGTAAGAAGTAACGATCTCCCCGGTATATGAATCCTTCCAGAGCGGTGAGCCCTTTATGCTCACCTATCCAAGATGAGGTTTCTTTCTGTTGCAAGTCATCGTGTAGTTGGGTTAAAAAGCCAGAAGACAGTATGAGCCCCTGCGTTTCGGAATGATTGAAGCCGGCTCAACAATGGTTGTGATGTCTTCAGTATCCTCGAGACGTGACAGAGCATCGGCCTTGGCATTGTCCTTGCCGGGTCGATATGTGATGAGAAAATCATAGTCGTTGAAGAATAAGGTCCAACGCAGCTGCCGAGAGGTCAGGGCCCGTGCAGAACGAAGGAACTGGAGGTTTCTATGGTCTGTGTATATGGTTACAGGATGTTTAGCATCTTTGAGGTACTGGCGCCATTCCTCGAAGGCGGCCTTTATGGCCAATAGCTCGCGGTCAGAGATCGTGTAATTACGCTCGGCTGGCTGTAGTCTCCTGGAGTAGTACGCCACGGGGTGCAACAGGCCCGTGTTGGTGTCTCTTTGGGACAACACCCCTCCCGGGGCGTCTTGGGAGGCATCGGCTTCCACTATGAAAGGCCGCTCTGGGTCTGGATGTATTAAGGCAGGGGCTGTAGTGAACCTCGTCTTCAGGGTTTGGAAGGCATGTTCGGCCTTATGGTCCCATCCAAAGCGGACGCCTTAGCGCAGTAAGCATGTGATGGGGGTGACGATCCTAGAGAAACCAGTGATAAAACGGCGGTAGTAGTTAGCAAACCCCAGGAACCGTTGTACTTATTTCACGGAAGCAGGGGAAGGCCATTGCAGTATAGCCTCGACCTTCTTGGTGTCCATGTTAATCCCCTCAGGAGTGATGATGTGTCCCAGAAACTCAACCGCAACGGCGTGAAAGACGCTTTTCTCCAACTTGACATACAATCCGTGGTGTTGTAATCGTTGTAAGACGATGCGTACATGTTGTATGTGTTCTGCTATTGTCCTGGAGAAGATCAATATATCATCGATGTAAACGATGCAAAACAGATCGATGAAATCCCTCAGCACTTCATCGATGAAATGCTGGAAGGCCGCCGGGGTGTTGCAGAGTCCGAAAGGTATGACCTGGTATTCGTAGAGACCATACCTGGTCCGAAACGCGGTCTTCCACTCGTCACCCTTTCGGACCCTGACAAGATGATAGGTCCCACGGAGATCCAGCTTGGTGTAGATGTTGGCGTCTTTCACCTGGACCAGCAGGTTAGATATCAGAGATAACGGATACCTATTTTTTATCGTGATGGCATTCATAGCCCTGAAGTCGATGCACGTTCTCAAGTCCCCTTCCTTCTTGACCACGAAAAAGAGAAGAGATGACACAGGCGATCTGGAGTGGTGTATGAACCCATTGCGTAGGTATTCGTCAAGATAAACACGGAGGTGCTCGTTTTCCTTTTCGGTGAGGGAGTATATACGACTACAGGGCAACTTGGAACCAGGAATCAAGTCTATTCTGAAGTCGAAGCTTCGATGCGGAGGTAGGGTGTTTCCCCCTTCTTGTCGAATACTGTCGCCAGGTCTAGGTACACATCTGGTACGTTTCCTTGTAGGGTCATGATGGTTCTGGTGAGGGGCAGCTCGTGTGCCTGTACTTCCGTCGTACTGGTGGAACCCGACTGTGGGGAAGAGAGAGAAGTACAATGATCCGAATCTAATCGCACAACCCTGCACACCCAATCAATCCGTGGATTATGTTCCACTATCCATGGAAGTCCCAGTATCAAGCGGAACTGTGGTGCGTCGATGACATCAAAGGCAATGGATTCCGTGTGGTTGTTCCTGAATGTCATCTCTAGGAGCTCAGTTTGAAAACGGATGAGACCAGAGGTAAGATCCGTACCGTCCACTGCCTTTACTGTTTCCGGTGTTTGCTTCAGTACTGTGGCCATACCCATACCCCCCCATAAACTGGTTGTCAATAAAGTTGCCAGTGGCTCCCGAATCGATAAGGGCTGTTACCTGCCATACCAGGCCCGTCCGTGTATGTAAGGTCACTTCCACGCCTAGATGATGGTAACCTTCACAAATGCCAGGGGTCGGTATCTTGATGGATGAAGAACCCAGTAGCCGGACCCCACAGCCTACCGGGTTTCCCCGTTTCCCGACCAGTCACCTTTGGAAACAGGAAGAACAAAGGGTTTCTTTCCCCTTGGTTTAGATGGCTTCACTGGGCATTCCCTAATGAAGTGTCCGCTTTTGCCACAATACAAACACTGGTTCTGTCTTCTCCTTTTCTCCCGTTCTTCTCTGGTGAGGGGCCCACGAACGCTTCCTATCTGCATCGGCTCTGGTGTGTCAGGGGTTGACACAGAGTCATCTGTGGTTTTTTCTTTATGCGCCAGGAATCGAGAATCACCGCCTCTGTTTCTGTCGGTCTTCCGTTCCTGTAGTCTGAAGTTTAGCTTCACCACCAAATCAATAAAAGGGCCTATGTCTTCTGGAGGATCCGGTATTTGGGGAAACAGGTCCTTCATCTCGTCCCGCAAGCCCCTGTAAAACACCGACACTTTCTTGGACTCAGGCCAGCGAGCTTCAATCACCAATCTACTGAAGGTGGTGATGTAATGCAGCAAGTCCATGTTCCCTTGCTTTAATCCGAGCAGTTCATTATCTGCGGCCTGCACAAAGGTGTGGCGGGCGAACATCCTTCGCATGGTTTCTTTGAAGGCTGGAAGGTTGTATAACATGGGGTCGTCGTTCTCCACCAAGGGTATGGACCACTGGTAAGCATCACCTCCCATATAGGAGAGGATAAAGGCGATTTTAGATGTGTCGTCCGGGAAAGCTGAGGCTCGGGCCATGAAGTGCAGATGACACTGATGAAGGAAGACGCTATACTTCGTGCTGTCGCCATAAAAGCGTTCGGGAGGAGCCAGCTGTACTGTATGAGGGGCTACCACCTGGATGGTGGTGTCCTGAGCGGGAGCTGTGGCAGAACCACCGGGTTGGAACAAGGGTGGTCTAAACAACCCTTCATGTCGCACCGTGGCCGTAGGGAACTGTCCCCAGGGCCCTGTTCCGCTAGCTGCAACTTGTGACTGTAATGCTGTGATATCCTGACGTATACTGTGGTTTTCCACCTGCATGGTGGCAAGGATGGCTGCGATGTCCTGTAGTGTGATCTCGGGGTCACCCATGTTGCCCGGGCAAGATAGACTACGTGGGCTTTGGATTCTGTCAGAGTCCCACAAGTCTTACCTTATACTTGTGAGGCGATCCTGCAGAGGCGACATGAACCACCACAACCGTCTCCCACCTTACCCTAGTAAATGCGTGGATACTGACCAGGATAGAGGGGGTGCCAGGGGTAGAAGCCAGACAAGGAGAAGTACAAGAAACAAGTCTGGGGGCCTCACTACGTCTCTGGAGTCTTCCTTGAAGCTAGGTCTGTAATGGATGATAAGGGAACAACTGTTACTTCAATGCATCCCAAAACTCCCTACCGCTCTAAGAATTGTCAGACCCACTTGACTATAGGATTACCACATTTGTGAGACCCGTTGAGACATCCGTGGCAAACGACAAACCAGCACTCCTGCGCTAGTAACCAATATGCACGTATGTGCACTTAACCTGCACGGGGAAATGCTCCGGCGTGTGAGAACCAAAATAGGAAAAAAACAGCGCTCCTTCGCAAATAATAAAGTTGGCCTGCAGAGTAGCCCACCTAACACACTCCGGTGTGCAAGTGGCAAGGAACAAGGAACAAGGCTTCTACGGAGATAAACAGGCTCGTAAGATGCCTGTACATGAGGACAGTCCAGGCCAGTGAGCGCTCTTGCACGTGAGAACCAAAATAACAAAACCAGCGCTCCTGCGCAAATTATAAAGTAGACCTGCCGAGTAGCCCACCTAACACACTCCTGTGTGCAAGTGGCAAGGAACAAGGCTTCTACGGAGACAAACAGGCTCGTAAGATGCCTGTACATGAGGACAGTCCAGGCCAGTGAGCGCTCTTGCACGTGAGAACCAAAATAACAAAACCAGCGCTCCTGCGCAAATTATAAAGTAGACCTGCCGAGTAGCCCACCTAACACACTCCTGTGTGCAAGTGGCAAGGAACAAGGAACGAGGCTTCTACAGGGTTAAACAGGCGCCTGACCCAAGACCACCTCGCCTTCAGGAAGCAACTCAAGACCTGGCTGTTCGAACAGTAGCGGACCCCCCCCACCCCAAGCGCCTTGAGACCCTCCGGGTGAGTAGCGCGCTATACAAATGCTTGATTGATTGATTGATTGAGGCGCTTGGCAGGTAGCAGCAGTCACAAATGGCACCAGAGAAAGGAGAAACTTCGCAAGGTACGATACCTGAAGGAGGGTGGTCTCAGGATCAGCGTATCTTCTGCGGTGGCATCGGCGTGAATCCAAAGCGCTGGGGCAGCCGGAATCCCCGTCTGTTAAGCGCGTCCGCCCGGAAGTGAGGCATGGTGACTTCCGCTTCCGGTTCCAAGAGCATAGACCGCTAACCCGATTTCCCCTCGGGCAGCGGTAGTGACGCTCTGCGTGAGTGCGGAGGTCATGCCACCAGCGCGCAACCATGACAAGGGGTCACCTGACTACTAGAGCTATAAAGGGCCAAGGCTTAGGGCATCTAGGCTAAGGGTGGAGTGGACAAGGGTGAGTGCCTGTTTGAGACTGGTCAGAACCTGGGCCAGAAATGCTGCCCATTTTCCCATTCATTAATACCCACCCTATGTATGTGTCCCTCTGTATATAAGCATTAATTTTACTGTAGATATGTACCTATATTTGTGTATTGCTTTGTATACACATGTAGAATAATTATTTTGTTATAAAAACAAAAACAAAAAAATCATCTTTGGTCTACATGTACTTCCTTCTATTGTGCATCTATGTACCTCCATGTACTTTGATCTGTGTGTCTGTTACTTTTCTCCTGAAATAGCATATCCAATGCACTACCCTATTTCTCATCCTGTACCTCTATCAAGATCTTTAATCTGCATATACTTTTCTCCTTTATGCCTCTATATACTTTCAATGTACTTATGGATCTATATATTTATCACTTTCTTCTAATTTAGCATTTCCACTGCACTACCCTATTTCTCAGCTTATACATCTCTCAATATTTCTTCTAGACCAACTTTCTGACTCACCTCAAACTTCTATCTACTAGTTTTTTCAATGCACTACCCTATCTCTCACCCTATACATCTATCATTACATTCTCTACACCCACTCTCTCATTTATCCCAAACCCATTCTCTACTACTATGTTCCCCAAAATAACCCTTTCTTGACACTCTGCTACTCTACCCCTCCTAGCATCATCTGACACTTCGTTTACTATACCGATCCCCCACAACAAACCTTTTTAACCCCTTCCATGCTGCGCAGATTCCACCGCTGTGCTGACGGAATCTTGCGCGGGCGTGGTCATGACGGAACGGTTCCGTCATGAGCACAGCTCAACCGTGGCTCATGACGGAACCGTTCCGTCATGAGCACCGAAGGGGTTAAACTCTTCCCTCTGACTCCTCCCCTCCAAAAACCCTTTCTACTCATCCAAAAGCCTCCTCCTACTGCTATGACCTAAAAAAGAAATCCTTCACTCTTCTATCCTTTTCAATCAAAATAACAGACTAACATGTTCACTTCTCTAATTCCATATTCCACTATACTAATTCACCACTAATCCTTTATGGGTTCCAAAGTAGAGTGCTAATCGCCAACAAAGCGTTTCAACACCTCATCAGGGTTACAAGCGCTATATAAATGCAAACCTTTCTCCCTTTTTTCTCCCTCCCCAATCCTTCTCAATCCAAATAACTGACTAACATATCCACCACTCAAATTACTTCATATTTCGCTATACTAATTTTCAACACAAATCCTTTATGGGTTCCTAAGTAGCCTGCTACTCGCTAGAAAAGCGCTTCAACACCCCATCATGGGTAACAGGCGCTATATGAATGCAAACTTTTTTTCCTCTTCTATCCCTCCGCTATCCTTCTCACTCCAAATAACTGACTAATATGCACCACTCAAATTACTTTCATATTTCACCATACTAATTCACCACTAATCCTTTATATGTTTCCAGAGTAGCGTGCTACTCGCCAATAAAAGCGCTTCAACACCCCAACAGGAGTAAGAAGCTCTATAAATACAAACCTTTTTTCCTCTTCTATCCTTCTGCTATCCTTCCGAATCCAAATAACTGACTAACATATCCACCACTTTAAAATTTACTTGCATGTTTCACTATACTAATCCAACACTAATCCTCTATTGGTCCCGGAGTACTCCGAAAAGCGCTTTGACGCCTCGTCAGGGGTAGTAAGTGCTATACAATGCAATTACAATACAATACAATAAGGAGTACAGCCAACAATCCTAGTCCTCCACCAGTTTCAACCCAGGTGCTCAATACTACTAATAGATGGATTAGGCACTTAGGGGAAAATTGGGGAAGGGAAATGAAACCAGAGGCACTGATTCCAAATGGTGCCTACTGCAGTCTCGGAAGCACTGCTCGGATATCTTGAATAAAAGAAATACAAAATTCACTGTAAGGCTTATGCAATATCAAACATACAATCTGCAGTTTAAACTCCTATGGCGTCATAAGAATTATCTCTTTCTTAGCGGGTAAAGACTATGACTAGCATCAAGCCTACCCGGAATCAGGACTAGAGCCGAATAGCCAAGGAGAAGCTCTGGGACCACTGAGATGGAGGAAGGCACCTCACCAAAGGAGCAAGAATACAATGTAGTTGCTGAAAGATGTGAAATGCCAATGGAGATGCTACCAGGTTGGTGGTCGGTACCACCTAAGGAAAGCAGAGAGCAGCAAAGGAAGGACTCAGATAATAAATGTGAACTATAAAAGGGAGGAATGGCAAAACGCCTGCAGGTGAATGGAAGGGAACAAAACAACATAGGTGACGATACAGAATTCTGAGTGTTGAACTACATGGTATAGAGGTAGCTGTAAAAACAGGGACATGATGCCAAGCACGACCTGTGCCTGTACTGAAGTTATATAGTCAGGGTCTATAGTCTGAGACAACCACCACGTTTGTGACAGAGTACCTAGTCTGCCAAACTGTAAAAATGACCCCTAATCCCTAGAAAAGTTGCCTTGTTATGTGACAGATGCAAAGTCAGTGCCAGTACTTGGGATGATAAAGTAGCAATCGACAAGGCCTCCTGTTAGCAATACATCTTGAGGTGTCAAAACGGGGTTAACAATCCAGGACAGGAGCCGGCTGCAATTTACAGGTCTGGGTCCTTAAGGCCTCATGATCCTGCAGGTACGTCAGATGGAGTCAGAGTGGAGTTCTTACAGATGAATGACAGCACTGTCTAGGTGAAAAGTTGTGATTTGGGAGGTGGTTGAGCGTCCGGAGCTTGAAAGGCTGAAAGCTCCTCCATAGGCCCTGGCTGCAGCATCGCTTTGGGCCCAAATCCGATGCTGGCATCATTAAATTTGACTTTGAGGTCGAGGTTGGGAAGCAGAAACATCGATTGGACAACTTATACCTAGCGCAAGATTGAGACTAAAGGAGCCAAAGGGTCTTTTTTACTCTCCCTGTGTGACCTCTCAAATTCTCTTTCTTTAGACAAGGGCTGCCTGGAGGTTTTTCGGTGAGCCCTAGAAGAGGAACAGCGCAGCTGAGCTTGATCTTTATCTCTGGCCTGGGCCAACATCTGTAGCAGGACTTGAAGTCGTACCTGGTCCAAGACACCATAAACAGAATGTGTGGATCCACAAGCCACATTTGCTTGCCAAAGTTGTGGAAACTTCAAATTCTTAAACTTTGGTGGACGCATCTGATCAACAATGCACATATAACTTTTTTGGGTACAAAATGTTTGAAGAGAGCAACTCCAGATCTGCATCCTAGGGTAATAAAATAAAATGGAAGGTGCGGTGAAAGCACCTTGTGTGACTCTGTGATGTCATATGCTGGGTGATACTGGAGCTGAGACAGAGTTGTGGTTTCACAAACTAGCACAGGGGAGTTGCTGGACAGTTTTCTGGATCTATTCTGACACCTGGAGGGATTCTAGAGGTGAGAAATCTGCAGATAGAAGTATCCATCAAATCAAATTGTGTTGAGTGAAACAAAAAGACCTCTAGAGGTTGTTTAAGAATAGAAAAAGTCTATATATCCCCAGTCAGTCACAGGAAAAATGTTGCCCATTCTCCCAGTAACTGAGTTACAGCATTTCCTCATTTATTGTCAACTATAAACAAAATAAGGAGCTATCCAACTGCAACCACAAAGATATGGAGCAGACATGATAGCCACCCCTTTTATATAAGTCCTCTTCAAATTAGGGAGTGGCCAATTAATTTTGTATTCTTTCATTTAAATATAAACACTTCTTCATCCATTGCCAGCTTTTGAAAGGCACATACACAATTTATATACAAGATCTTTTTTTTTTTATAACCAATTTTATTGATTTTAGATTGCAACAAAGAGCACAACACCATTCAGAAGCACACCGTGAAAGGGAAAGCAAGGATACAAACATATCACAGCGGTATGAAAAAGTTGATATACATAGGGCCGATAGCGGCGCACCCATCCCCACATTAGACAGCGTAGCAGTCCATTTTAGTCTTCTATCACTCCAACCCACTTGCCCCACATTCGACGAAATTTCTTGGGACAATCTTTGGCCACATAGAGAGGCCGTTCCTGCGCGGCACACTAGTCCACCCCCCTGCTCCAATGTAGGCGCAGCAGTGTTCAGCCAGTGTGCTGCAATGTCCCTCTTAACCACTACCAGTGCTGTGTTGAGGAAGAGCTTCTCAGCCCTGGTGCCATCTAATCCCTCAGTAATGCCCAAGATAACATGTGTAGGATAAAGGGGAATCTCCCAGCCCAAGACCTCCTTGAACTCCCCCGTTACGGACTCCCAGTACCCTTAAAATTACCGGACACATCCACACTATATGGTAAAAATCTGACCGGGGGTCAGGAAAACGGGGGCAGGAAGCATCAGGTCGAAGCCCCGCACAGTTGAGACGTAGCAGTATAAGATAGGCAGTGTGCAGGAAATATATTTGCAATTATTTTAGGAGCCATCAAGGTATCTCTCCAGTCAGCGTCCTCCAGGGCCCCAAGCCAATCCTCCCACTTGTCCCGGAGTTGAGATAGGGAGTATTATTTGTAAGGGAACGATAAATACGAGAGATCCCTCTTCTCCCCAGGTTACCGGTCATGACCTGCTCTTCGGGTGGGCTATATTCGGACAAGGGAGTGCCATCTGATATATAGGAGCGCAGGGCATGACGTAGCTGAAGATATTGGAAGAACTGACAAGAGTGGAGGAAGTGTCGGACCTGTAAATCTTGGAAGGAGCACAAATGAGTCCCACTCCAAACATCACCCAGCAGGGAGATCCCAATGAGGTCCCAGGGCCGGAATTCCGAGAGAGAAGCAACCTCCCGTAGCCTGGTGCCGCACCACAAGGGAGTATACTGTGTCAATTTGCCCGTCCAGCAGGTATGGCGGAGGAAGGCCCGCCAGGCCAGGAGCACTCCGCGTGTGACCCCAGGAAGAGCCTGGGGAACAGCATCCCCATACAGCATCCCCTGGATAGTAGAAAAACCGAGGGTGTGCAGTTCCAAACGGTACGCCGGGTCGGACCAACCGCCGTTGAACCAACTGTGCACTGTAAGGAGCCGAGTCGCTAAATAGTAGAGATCCAGGCTTGTCATTCCAAGGCCCCCATCGAAGGGCGGGATCCGGCATTGGGCCAGGGCCAGCCTGGGCCTCCGCCCACCCCAGAGAAACTTAGTGGCCAAACTGTCTATCTCACGAAACCAAGACCTGGCGAACATAAGATGCGTATTCTGGAGCATGTATAGAAAGTGAGGTAAAATCATCATTTTAAATAGGGCTATCCTGCCCAGAGGGTTCAGGGGTAGCTTTCGCCATTTGAAGAGGTCAGCGCGGACCCGCTTAACCAGCAGGGTGACGTTAAGCGACCAGGCAAGGTCGGGGAGAAGGGCCACCCAGATGAATTAGTTACTTACCTGTAATCCTAGTTCTCTTCCAGGGGTATCCTCATCAAAGTCATAAGCATTAGAATATTCCCGCCCATGCGCGGGATCCCGGAAACAGTATATTATATGTGCCCCACATATATATATCCATACATATATACCTATATGTATACACAAGCAACTGCAGCCAATAAACACTAGAGCTGAAACATGCTGTAAGGAATTTCCACTATACATAAAAAATAAAAAAAAAATAGCATTATAAACACGAAAAACAACATTATAACTTGTTTAGAAACTGTTTTAATGCTCAGAAAACAGCAGAAATTCTTATAAATCACTGAAAGCATAGGAAGCTCCCAGGCTGCATTGCAAATACCCAGTCTAAAAAGACTGAAAAGCTAACTAATAGCTGCATAGCAAAAAACTGACACCGTGCCTTTAAGACACACCTGACCCCCAACTTCCCATCATGCCTCAGGGGTGGCAGTTAGGTCAGTTGTTCTTTGCGGAGACTGAAAAGTCATGGCACAAAGAAATAATAACCTCTGAAAAAGATAGCACACCTTTGCCCGGGGAGGCGGGAGGGTTGCTTATGACTTGATGAGGATACCCCTGGAAGAGAACTAGGATTACAGGTAAGTAACTAATCCTTCTCTTCCAGGGGATCCTCATCAATAGTCATAAGCATTAGAATAGAATAGCGAGCCTCACCTCATCCCCCTGCGGGCAAAGGAAAGAAACAGAGAATGAACAGTATGCTTAGATAGACCAAGCTACCCAAAAAGGTTCCTCAAGGAGGCTTGGCCTACTTGGGCATCCGCCCTGGAATCGGATTCTAGGCAGTAGTGCCTGGTAAAGGTATGAACCGATTTCCAGGTGGCCGCCTTGCAAATCTCTGCCATTGGAACGTCATGCAAGAAAGCTACTGTGGCCGCTTTCCCCCTAGTAGAATGAGCCTTAGGGGCCAAAGGTAAGGGCCTTTTCGCCAGCTGGTAGGCTAAGGTAATGCAGGAAACAATCCATCTGGAAATGGATCTCTTAGCTGCTGGGAAGCCTGTTCTCATGGCGCCATAGTTGACAAATAGTTGATCCGTCTTCCTAAT
The DNA here is from genome assembly GCF_964204655.1 of Triturus cristatus. NCBI lineage: Eukaryota > Metazoa > Chordata > Amphibia > Caudata > Salamandridae > Triturus > Triturus cristatus. The sequence continues at coordinate 387,804,641 of NC_140594.1, forward strand.
GCCTTTGGTACTTTCTAGGTAGAATTTTAATACCCTCTTGAGGTCTAAGGAATGAAGCGACCGCTCAGCCGGGGTCGCTGGGTTCGGGAAGAAGGATGGAAGAGAAATGGACTGATTAATATGAAAATCAGACACTACCTTAGGGAGAAAAGATGGATGTGCCCTCAAGACCACTTTGTGCTGGTGAAAAACTGTGTAAGGCTCTTTAGTACACAGCGCCTGGATTTCGCTTACTCTGAGTGCCGATGTAATGGCTACCAGAAAAGCGGCCTTCCAAGACAGATGCTGCAAGGAAGCTCTGTGGATGGACTCAAAAGGTGGGCTCATCAATTTGGACAATACTAAGTTCAACTCCCACGGAGGAGAAGGGTTTCGAACACGGGGGTAAACTTTCTTCAACCCCTGTAAGAAGTCCTTGACCACCTGCATCTGGAAAAAAGAAGGTTGATTGGGAGACCTCCTGTACGCTGTAATGGCAGACAAGTGGACCCTGATTGATGCATACTTTAAGCCTGATCTCGCTAAGTGCAGAAGGTAAGGGAGAATGACATCCTCCTGCCCCTTCGTAGGATCAAGATGATTCTCTCTACACCAAATGAAAAACCTCTTCCACTTAAACGCATAAGACGCTCTTGTGGAGGGTCGCTTCGCTTCTTTCAGAATATGCATGCAAACAGGCGGCAGACCTAAATGTCCGTATTGCAGGACCTCAGGAGCCATGCTGTTAAGTTCTGTGAGGGAAGGTTGGGATGCAGAATCCTCCCGCCCATCTTGGACAGCAGGTCCGGCCTGCAAGGCAGTCGCCTGTGAGGTCGCACCGACAGATGGAGAAGGTCCGGGTACCACCACTGGCGTGGCCAGTCCGGAGCTATGAGGATCATCCTCATGTTGGATCTGAGCAGCTTGGATACCACCTTCGGAATCAGAGGCAGGGGCGGAAAGGCGTAGGCAAATGTCCCTGACCAGTCCATCAAAAGAGCATTCCCCCGGTCCCTGGACGGTGAAATCTGGACGCGAAGGCGTGGCATTTTGAATTTTTGTCGTCTGCAAACAGATCTATTTCTGGACGACCCCAACAATGGAACAGGTCTGCCACCACTTCGTCGTGTAGCACCCAGTCTGGCTGATCTTCGAAGTGCCTGCTGAGTGCGTCTGCTTTGAGATTCAACTCCCCCGGAAGGTGCACTGCCACTACCGAGAGGTTCCGGGCGAGCAGCCAGTGCCAGATCGCCTGTGCCTCCAGGGAAAGAGGACGTGACCGAGTCCCGCCCTGTTTGTTCAGGTAGAACATGGTCGTGGTGTTGTCGGTCTGCACCAGGACTGAATCGGCCTTGATTGCAGGGAGGAACGCCTTTAGAGCAAGGTGGACTGCCCGGAGTTCCAGCATATTTATGTGGTAGCCCTGCTCTCTTGTAGACCACCGACCCTGTATCTGGAGGCCCCCCATGTGGGCCCCCCAACCTTGCAGCGACGCATCTGTCACCACCGATTGCACTGGAAGTGGCTGGTGAAAAGGGACTCCCACCATCAGATTGTCCTGACGAGTCCACCATGCAAGGGAAGATTTCGCCACCTGGGAGAGAGAGATTTGATCTCCCCAACGGCCTGTGGACTGATCCCATTGGTCCTCTAGAGCTTGCTGCAAAGGTCGCATTCGCAGTCTGGCGTTGGGAATGAGAAAAATGCAGGACGCCATGGATCCCAGCAGAGATGCTACCTGCTGGGCTGACGGCCTCTGCATCTGCTGCATAAGCCTGCATTTCCGCTTCATTGAAGACAGTCTCTCCCCCGAAGGATACGCTTTTCCCACGCTTGTGTCCAGAACGGAGCCAAGGTAGTGGATAGTCTGAGTGGGCTGCTGCACGGACTTTGCCATGTTGACGTGAAGGCCGAGATCGTGCAACTGTCTCAGACAGGTCTGGAAGTCTTTCCTCACCTGTTGCTGGGATGGAGCCTTCAGCAACCAGTCGTCTAAGTAAGGGTAGACGAATAGACCCTGCCTGTGGAGGCAAGCCGCCACCACTGCCATACATTTGGTGAAGGCTCGCGGAGCCGACTTGAGCCCGAATGGAAGGACCTTGTACTGATAATGCTTGCTTCCGACCACAAACCGCAGGTACTTGCGGTGATGTCTTGCAATTGAAATGTGGAAGTACGCATCTTGGAGGTCCACCGAACACATCCAATCCCCTACTTGCAGATGTGGACATATTTGATGAAGCACCAACATACAAAACTTCTCCTTGACGATGACTTTGTTTAGGAGACGAAGGTCCAGAATCGGCCGAAACTTGTGCTCTTGATCTTTTTTGGGCACAAGGAAGTACCGGGAGTACACTCCTTTTCCGATTTGCGAAGGAGGAACTTTTTCTATGGCCTGTTTTTGCAGAAGGACCCTCACCTCCTTTTGGAGCAGCTTTAAGTGGTGAGGACGGGACTTTTTTGGCGGTATGTCTTTTGGACGCGCTCGAAAACGTAGCGCATATCCATTTCGCAGTATATTCAGCACCCAGCGATCTTTTGTGATGCTGTCCCACTCTGCCAGATGTTGTGACGCACTTCCCCCCACTGGAGTGGGCAACGGTCGTAGAGGAAGCCACAGCTCATGACTTTCCTCCTCTTGTGGTAGTGGAGGACTGTTGCTGGTGTCCACCTCTCCCCCTGGTGGACTTTCCGCCTCGAAACTGCGATTTTCCTTGGATCTTACTCTGAGACCACTGAGGGGTTTGAACCCTCTGTTGAGGCCCCTTGCGTTGGGTGGGTCTATAACGGCGCTTGAATTCTTTTTTCTTCTCCAACCCCACAGCTTTGAGGGTGTCCAGATCAGTTTTCATGCGCCCCCATCTCCTCATCCGTGTGAGTGCCGAAGAGGGAGGTGCCAGAGAACGGGAGGTTTAAAATCTGTTGCTGCGCATCCGGCTTGAGCCCTGTCAGCCTCAACCAGGACGACCTCCTGGCTCATACGCCGTGTGTGTAAGAATGGGCTGAGAGCAGCGCACCATCCGCCGCCGTGCTAATCGACTGATTAGCCACCAGTGACCCTTCAGTGACTATTTCTTCGAAGTCCTTTTGGTCCTCCTTTGGGAGCTTGGACTTGAACCGCTCCATAGAGTCCCAGAGAGCCCTATCGTATCTGCCCAACAGCGCCGCCGCGCTGGAGATCTTGAGGGAAGCCGCTGCGGACGAGCAGGCCCTCCTCCCCCAGGATTCCTGGGTTCTGCTCTCCTTATCCGGAGGGACGGAAGAGGACGCCGATACAGCATGACCCTTTCTTGTAGCCGCCACTATTACTGAGTCTGCAGGAGGGTCCATTTTTACAAAGACAGGATCAGAGGTAGCCGGCTTATATTTTTTGAGGATACGAGCCGGAACCGCTTTGACGGTCGCTGGGGTGAGGAAGGTGTCCATGACGGGTTCCATGATCCCTGGGACCAAAGGCAGTAGTGGACGAGACGCAGACTTCTGGTGAAGTGTTTCGAAAATCACCAACGTGGTGACTTGCGGGACTGACATCTCAATCCCCAGCTTCTGCGCCCCCCTCTGCAGCACCTCATGGTAGGTGTTGATGTCGTCTATGGGCGAGACCCTGGACACTGGCTTGCCCAATAGCGTGGGTGAGTAGTCCCTTATTGAGGACCTGGTGGACGAGGAAGAGGACGTTGATGGTGACCTCCGATCCCGGCGACGATCACGAGCCCGTGATCCGACTGAACGCCCCTCCCGCCTGGGGGAGCGCGATCTGCGTCGCCGGCTCTCAGGCGACTTCTCACGTGCTGGCCTGGGAGGACTTGCTCTGTCCACTGCCTCCACCAACCGTTGCAGTGGAGAGTCATGCACTTGGCTGACATATTCCCGCAGTCTCCTTGTAGCCCCTGAGTCCTGCCAATGATGTGCTGGCAGCAGCCATCTGGGCGACAGTCGTACCGCAGAAATGGTCCCTTGAGTCTGAGGGGAAGACCTGCGGAGTTGGCTGGCAGACTCTCGTGGAATTGCCGGTCGTGGAGATGCCCCTGAGCGTGAGGAGGAATGGCGCGAAGCCGACTCCGTCACCAGGACCACCGACCTGTCCGAGGCCTGTCTCGACGTCGAGCGTGGTCTTGACGTCGATCTGTGGCTTCGCCTTCTTTCTCGCCGGGACTCTCCTCTTCTCGACGTCGAACGACGCCTCGATGTGGACCGGCGGCCATGTTCAGCAGGCGAAGAATGCCGCCTCGACGTCGAACGGCGGTGTGAAGCCGACGCCGAACGCCGTCTTGACGCCGGCGGAGATGCTGCCACTCTCGACGTCGACGTGGATGGTACCCTCGACGCCGATCGCCGCCTGGATGACGACGGCGGAGGACTCTTCCCTCTCGACGTCGATCGCTGATGGAGTCGCGACGACGGAGGGGATCGTGCCCTCGACGACGGAGGGGTGACATTCCTCGACGCCTATCGTCGCCTGGTTGACGACGGCGGAGGTTCCCTGCTCCTCGACGCCGATCGTCGTCGAGATGACGACGGCGGAGGTTCCCTGCTCCTCGACGCCGATAGCCGCCGGGTTGACGACGGCGGAGGTTCTCTGCTCCTCGACGACGATCGTCGCCTGGTTGAAGACGGCGGGGGTTCCCTGCTCCTCGACGCCGATCGTCGCCGGGTTGACGACGGCGGAGGGGTGGTGTCTCTCGACGCCGATCGTCGCCGAGTTGGCGATGGCGGTCTAGACTTCGACATCGACGACGTACCTGCTCGTGACGGCGAGCCCGCTGTCGAAGGTCTCTTCATGGAAACATGACCTACCGGAAGATCATTTCTCAGCGCCGGTCCCGACGCTGAGGTGGAAGGACGAGAGGACTTGCTTCTAGAAGTATCTCTAGGCCTCTTGGAGCCCTTCCTCACCGGAGATCGTCCTCTGGATGGTTGTGCCAGGCCATAAATGCGAATTCGCTCCCTGTCCTTCAAAGTTCTCTTGGACAGGCTCTGGCAGTGAGGACATGTCTTGGAATCATGATCCTCCGGTAGACACAGGATACAGACCCTATGAGAGTCAGTCCTGGCTTTCTTCTTGCCACAAGAAGGGCAAGGATCGAAAAGAGATGGCATTTTAAGGTTGAAAAAATGCCCAAAACTGCCTAAAAAAGACAGCCTCCTACTTCTTTAGATGTAAAACGTCTAAGTAAGGGAAAAAACAGTTGGAAAACAGACAATATTTTCTGACAAACTCAGAAAAAAGTGGAGCTCTGTTGCCAGGATCCTTCCAGAAGGAGCCGGAAAGAACAACTGACCTAACTGCCACCCCTGAGGCATGATGGGAAGTTGGGGGTCAGGTGTGCCTTAAAGGCACGGTGTCAGTTTTTTGCTATGCAGCTATTGGTTAGCTTTTCAGTCTTTTTAGACTGGGTATTTGCAATGCAGCCTGGGAGCTTCCTATGCTTTCAGTGATTTATAAGAATTTCTGCTGTTTTCTGAGCATTAAAACAGTTTCTAAACAAGTTATAATGTTGTTTCTCGTGTTTATAATGCTATTTTTTTAATTTTTTTTTATGTATAGTGGAAATTCCTTACAGTTTCAGCTCTAGTGTTTATTGGCTGCAGTTGCTTGTGTATACATATAGGTATATATGTATGGATATATATGTGGGGCACATATAATATACTGTTTCCGTGATCCCGCGCATGGGCGGGAATATTCTAATGCTTATGACTATTGCTGAGGATCCCCTGGAAGAGAACCCCAGGTATTTGAAGGACAGCCACCGAAGGGGGATCGTCGACTGCCAGTCAAAACCCTCATGTGATAAATGAAGGGGAACCAGAACGGATTTGGCTGGGTTTAGCCGAAGGCCCGAGGTGCGTTCAAAAAGGTCCAAAGCGCAGAGGCAACGGGGGCCAGAAACAGCAGCACATCATCCGCATAGAGTGCGATCTTATCTTCTGCCAAACCGGGCCACTTCCATCCAGTGAGAGACCGGTTTGATCGAATAAGGCAAGCACGGGGCTCCATTGCCAGAGCAAACAAAAGTGGTGAGAGGGGGCACCCCTGCCTCGTACCTCTTCTAATGGGGAGGGGACGGGACAGGGCACCATTGACAAGGACCTGCGCCCTGGGCCGACAATACAGCGTCTTCACCAGGCTACGGAAAGGGACTCCAAAGCCCATCTCCTCCAACACCGCTTCCAAATAACCCCAGTCAACCGAGTCAAAAGCCTTCTCAAAATCTACGAGAAGCAGAGATAAATAGAGGGACAATAAGTGCCGGTTCGCGAGGGCAAGGTGAAGGTGCCTAAGGCAGTGTCTGGTTCCTCGGAGAAGCATAAAGCCGCATTGATCTGAATGGACCAGACTGGCCAGGTGCGGTCTTATGCTGTTGGCCAGGACAGAGGCGAAGATCTTCAGCTCAGTATTAATAAGAGATGGGGCAGTAGTCTGAGCAGCAGCTCGAGGGGGGTTGAGACTTAGGGATCACTACAATGGTGGCAAGGTCCGTCTCTGGGCAGAAGGAACAACAGTCCACCGCTTCATTGTACATCTCCACTGGGGGTGAGACCAAAGTGTTGCGGTATGACGCATAAAATTCTTGGGCTATACTGGATCTTTTATTTGTTGAACACAATGGACCTGATGCAATAGACATACAACGACATGTGCACTGCTCCAACTATGTGCATTATTCAAAATATATTCCATATTATTCCACCAATGGAACACCAAGGCCTTGGAAAACAGATCCTTTCTAAACTCAGAAAAAGGCTGAATTGGACACCACATCTTCTCTGTACTCCAGTAGCCATTTAAGCAACCTAAACCTTCAGTAGATCCCAAATAGTTCTTGTCTTCTGTATCATTTTATTTAACAAGGATTGTCATGAGGTCCAGATCCATGCCAAGTTTTCGGGATATCCACACAAGATAAATTCACAAATAATAAAAGTAACTGTTTGGTGAATATATTTAGAGTGGATAGGGCTTTACCACACTCTAACAAGGGAAAGGGACATCTGCTGCTTCTTGGCAAACCTCCTGCATCCACCAAATTTTAAAGCTCTACCAGGGTATCCTGAAAATAGGATATAGCCACAGCTCTCATGGACTTCCAATGGAAAAGAGCCAATATGACAAGACATCTGACTGACAATAAACCAACAAATAATATCTCCCTCTCAACCCTCAAAGGCATTTGTTGCTTAACTTCTGAAGTCACCAAGAGACGATACCTATGGAATTTAGAGGTGAATTCAGGCTGCCTATCACAAGGATCACTATGCAGGAAGCAATTCCTATCATGGCTTATGTTAATGTAGATAAAGGTTGTGAGTTGTTGCAGCCTTTGGTCCTTTTGAGAACACTGATGGGGCTCATCCCATAATTTTGAGTTCGGCTCCCTGGCTGCGTGGGGCACTATGTGTTTCACCGGGAGGGGGTCCGCCGCGGGCACACTGACAAGGGGGGGTGGGGGTAGAGAGGGGGCGGGGTGGGGGTGTTAGGGAAGAAAATGCTGCGGACCTACCTTCTCCTGCACTGTCCTAAGTTACCTAGCTCTCTTGCACGAGACTACTGTATGTAACGTTGATTTCATGCTGCAATAGTTGGGGAAAAATCAATAAAAATTCTTTAAACAAAAAAAAAGGTTGTGAGTTGAAGTTGTCGGGAGCAAACATAGGGATGAAAGAGATTGTTCCATGGAAGGAATGCCCTCTCCCCTGCCCAGACTATCTTAACCCTCACAGTCCCAAACACAATATTTTCGCCAATATGACAGCATTATATAAAACGTTATATATTACATAAGTCAACTAAAAAGTTATCTTTTTTGCACATCCCTACCTGACCTGCATCTTGGTTGAGGAAGGCATCTGAAAGACAAAAAAGGCAAGAACAAATCAGTGAATATTTGAATAATGTGGAATACATTTGAATTCAAAGATGACAAATGATCTTGTGGTAAAGTGTTTGTTATATAAGAGGATAGCCTGGGTGGTAGTCCTGGATTTAACAGCTTTATGAGCCGGAGCAAATCACTTTTCTTAAAATGGGCATGTTCAGCAAAAGACATTTGCCTTGGATAATAAGTTCTACAAGTACAACCGTCTCTCTCTCTGGAAGATCAAAGGAAACAACTCTGCAAGACATGTTAACCTAAACTATGGCATAAATTACTGAGAAGGACTAAACAGGAGGAATGTAAAAGTCACCCACACTGGCGAACTAAAACCTTTCTCCTCCACCTACCATCATTGAAAAAAAGGCTAATATTGCAGAATTCCTGGTCTAGGCAATGTCCTCCTTAAACGTCCTTTTAATAATATTGATCAAGTAATCTTTTTAGTGTCTGACTAAGGAGAAAATCACAGCAGATTTGCCAGGGCTTGAAGCGTGGATAAGGCTAACAATAAGCCCAATCAAGAAGTGTTGTAAACTATGCCCATTTACCCTAACCAGGGCCACTGGAGAATCATAGCCACTCAGCACCCACTCTCAGAATCTCTCTCCCAAGCCAAAGTGTGCCAGCGTCTCTATAAGATAGGGTCAATGGACCCGATCGAAGGCCTTCTCTGCGTCTATGGAAAGCAGCACAGCTGTGCTCTTCTTGCGAGTGACCTTGTCTATCAAGTGAAGGATTCTTTTGGCGTTGTCTGCACACTGCCTAGACGGAATAAACCCTGCTTGATCTGGCTCTACTAAACCCGGTATCAACGGACCCAGATGAGTTGCTAGTATCCCTGTAAGCAGTTTCCAGTCAACATTTAAAAGTGAAATGGGCCTGTAAGACCCGCATTGGAGTTTCCCTTTCCCCAGCTTAGCTATCACCGTAATGGACACTTCAGCCATTGATGGAGGCAGAGTCCCTGGGCCGTCAATTGAGTTGAAAATTGTGGTCAAAATTGGGGCAATTCTTTACAAAAAGTTTTATAGAAGGCCGCAGAAAAGCCATCTGGTACAGGGGTCTTGTGTGATTTTAATCTGGATAGTGAGGATATTTTTTCCTCTCTTTCTATGGGTGCATCAAGGGCCTCTGTTTGCTGTTCCGATAGTGTCTCGATGTTAGCTCCCCCCAGACAACGTGCAATATTAGTGATCAGGCAATACTGGGGGGCCATAAAGAGCTGTGTTATAACATCTAAACTTCTCCGCTATCTGCTTATCCACAGTTATTAAAGTGCAATTGTAACTCTCTCAGGGATGTAATCGCATAGGACTGCCGGAGGCCCTTAAGCTTATTTACTAGTAACCTGTCCCATTTGTTACCCCCAACATAAAAGGAATGTTTAAGGCGCAACAGGGCATGGTCTAAGTCAAATGCGGCAAGTTGTTTTCTAGATGCTTCTAAGTGCCTCGAGACTCTAGGCGACCCCGTACGGTGGTGAACCCGCTCTAACTCTCTTACTTGCTGTTGAAGGTTTACAAGTTTCTCATGTTGCGTCTTGTCTCCTGTTGAAATACTAATAAACTCCCAGTGTATAACTGTTTTCAAAGTTTCCCATACCATAGCTGGTTTCCCCTTGGGAGTGTCATTAATTTGCATGTAGTTTTCAACAGCCGTTCTAATCTGCTCCATAACGTCTTTATTATTATTATTATTTTGAATTTGTAATGCGCACTGCTACCCAAGGGTTTCCTGGCGCTGCCTGAAGGGGCCAAAGAAAAGGAAAGAAGGAGGTAGTTTATTCATTGAATAGCCACGTTTTCAGTGACTAACGTAAATGGACAAAAGTAGTCTCTTGCTTTAGTGACAGAGGAAGCGAGTTCCACAAGGTAGGGCCCAGACAGGAGAAGGATCTACCGCCTACACGAGACAATCTATGCCTAGGCACCGTGAATCTCAATTGAGTGGATGAGCAGAGAGAGCGTGATGGGACATATTGATGGACAATGGTGTTTAAGTATTCAGGGGCCTTGCCGGTTTTGATTTTGAACATGTAGGTTGAAGCCTTAAATTTGATACGGTTTTCAACCCTGAGCCAGTGAAGTTCGCGTAAAGCGCTAGCAATGGGGTCAGATTTCGGAATATGGCAAAGTAGGCGGGCTGCAGCATTTTGTACAACCTGTAACTTATGTATAACATCCTTATTGGCTCCTAGAAAGAGGATGTTGCCATAGTACAAGCGTGAGATGACAAGAGCCTGGACTACAGTTCTTTGAGTAGGAACTGGCAGCATCCACAACATTTTCCTGAGACATTTAAGGATGTCAAAGCAGGTTGCAGCCACCGTTACCGCCTGATGTTTCATAGAAAGCCTATCATCCATGATAAAACCTAGGTTGCGGGCTTGTTGGGCAGGCTGAGGAAGGGCACCCAATTCAGATGGCCAATGTTGAGGACCCCATAGCTCTTTATTTGTCCCCAGTATCAGTACCTTAGTCTTCTCCCAATCAAGTTTTAGTTAATTGGCTTGCATCCACCATGCAATTTTGCACAGCCCTGCTTGAAGGGAAGAGGGCTTGAATGCTCCTTCAGCAGAAAGGGAGAAGATTATTTGGGAGTCGTCAGCATGAGAAAAGATCGCCAACCCGGCCTCGGTGGCGATGTCAGCCAGAGGTTTCACATAGATATTAAATAATAACGGGCTAAGGATAGAGCCCTGTGGTACCCCGTAGGGGGACGTATGGATTTTGGACGTTGCGGCTGAGGAGAAGACCTGATACGTGCGAGCCTCCAGGAAATCCTCCAGCCAATTCAAGGCCGGCCCGACCACACCAATGTATCATAATGATTGCAATAGCACAGTCTTTCCTGCTAAGTAAACTCTCCCTTAGCTTCCACAGACATGATCTGTCTCCTACCCTAGGGAAAGATACCACCATAAGAATCGCGGAACGGTCAGACAGAGTCCGTGGTTCTATCTCTATCGTGCCTAGGGCCTTGTGTACCACCAGAGTCCTCAACAGATGGTCCAATCTAGCATAAGATTTGTGCGCATTAGAGTAAAAGGTGTAATATCTTGTGTTCGGATGTTCGTACAACCCCAACTCTTGTAGCTATTGAGTTCCTTCCCTTGATATGGTCCCGGTTCCGCCTAGTCTCTGTACTGAGCGATCAAACTCACTGTGCATTACTAAATTAAAATTTCCCCCGAGGATCACCCACTGATTTTTTGTGCCATAATATATGCAAAAGCCTCCTTTAGAAATTTTTGCTGCCCTTCATTTGGTGCACAGATTGAGCCCACCACCACCTTCTGCGAACCCACCTGCACCTGGTAACCCAACAAATGGCCTTTTATCTCTGCTATTTTCGCTCCTACTTTCATTGAAAAAGAAGGTGCAAAGATTATGGCTACCCCTGCAGCTTTACGTGGTATTGAAGAGAAAAACTGTTGGGGGGAGGCCCTGCACCACAGCCTGTGCCAATCCCTGGGGAGTAAGTGTGTTTCTTGGTGACGGCAGGTATCTGCCTGAGACTTTTCTAAATAGGAAATAATGGCCTTTCTCTTAACAGGATTGTTAAGCCCCTTCGCATTAAGGGTCAACACCTTCAGCCCTTCCATTATAAAAGGTAATAGACAAGCATGCGACTTAGTGCCCTCTCCCCTCCCCCAGCTCCAATCATCTCCCTCGCCCCCTCCCAGACAAAAATTGTAATGTCTTCCCAAGTAGGGCTATCAACCACTAAAAGCAAATATAGCACCCAGAAACATTCCCCCCAAAGAACAAGATACAGTAAGTGTCCCTGAAGTGAAGGAAGAGCCAGCAGGCCTGACCCCATTACAGCGGATAAGTGTCGTTGGGGGATGCAACCATCCTTCCCAGAATTCGCCCCCCCGAACCACCCGGCTACCCCTTCAACATTGTGCTCTCAGGCGGGGTCCTGTGAGCTTGAGTCTTCCTAGGGCTTGTCCAGCAGGGCCTTTCACCCCAATGCAATGCACTCCGAATCTGGCCCCTGTTTAGGAGACACTCTTCTCCACTGCCTGTATCTCTCCGATCGCTCACTCCGCCTTTCTGCACTGCTTTTCCCTTCTTGTTGAGTATCTATCTGCAACAATGGACATGCCTCTGACAGGGATCGTAGATGGTGTAATAGATCCTGCCAACCAAAAGTTAGCCATAATGGGTGACCCAAATTGTAAGGGATCTTCTGCTCTCACTAACAGGCAGTAACCGGCCTGCACTCCTTCCTCTTAAGAAGTGTGGACGTGGCTAAGTCTTGAAAGAGCTGTATCTGGTTACCCCAGAATGTCACATGAGGGGTTACTCTTGCCTCTTGCAGGATTCTTTCCTTGAGGGGGAAACTATGGACACATGTTAAGATGTCTGCTATGTTTCCCCCGGTCCACAAAGGCACACTCTGTGTTTCCTATCCAAGCGGATCTCAGTTGCTGAAACGTCCCCCAGTATCTGGGCAAACAGCTCTAGGACGTATTTCTCCACTTCTACTTTCTGACATCCTGAGGGACTCCTCTGATCCGTAAATTATTCCGTCTCAAGCTATTTTCGAGATCCTCTGTGTGGGCTTGTAGGTCGAGGTGTTGCTCATTAAGACAAATCAGTTCCTGCTGTAATTGCGTGATCTCTTCCGCTTGAGTTGACCTCTGGGTCTCAAGGGTGTCCACCCGATCCCCAATTTCCTCCACATCTTTCCTGATTGCTTGCATCTCACCTGAAAGTTTGTTTTTTTTAAGTTGTTGTATATTGTCTCTTAGGGAGGCGAACAAGGATTCCAAATAAGGAGGAGTCACCGGTGCTTCCATATCTTCCCCTGATGGTAAGGATGCTCTACTTGCTGCATTCAGAGTGTCCCCCTCCTGTAGAGCTGTTTGCTTCGAGAACATTTCCTTGAGTTTGCCCCCCTTTCTGGTGTGGTCCGTCGCCATTTGGGCTGCTTCCTCCTTCTTTGCCCTGGGACCACTGTTACTTCCCCTTTGCCAATCCTCCGTTGCTACCTATTAGTTGGTGTTGTAGCATGCAACCAATCGTTCGCAATACTGACTGTGGCCCTCCTGTGAAATTGCCAAGACCAGATCCCTCGCAGTGTCGCTGGCCTCCCTCTAATTCCTCCTGTGGCTTGCAGGGGCTGATATGCTGTCACCCTGCCTCGACCAATGCAACCCTGACTCTATATCTTGATATCCAACAACATGCGTCGCGACCTTCAATTCCCTACTGCCCCATTCGAAAACCTCCGGCTCAGGGAGGTGACCCAGTGACCGCTTAGCAGCCTCTTCTACAATGAGACTTCCGGAGGGGGTCTGTTCCTGCCTCTACATGCCACTATCAAGTGTGTCGCTTTATTCGGGTTTTATGATGGGACCTCCTCCGTTATTTGCATTGCGCTGATAATCCAGGCAACCTCTATCCGGGGGTTACATGGATTCGAGCTGTCTTTTCAGTCACTAGCCTCAAGCGCAGTCTCTCACTCCTCGGACTTCCGCTCCCCCAAGGCTATAAGGCACTCATGCCCTCAGGATCTCCGTGGCAGCGTATTTTCACATGTAGGCCTCTTTCCCCACATGTAGTACCTCTATGTGCAGTCTAGCGAACCCAGCTCCGGCACGCCCCTTCGCTCATAGTAAGTAAGATTCAGACCGCTGCTCCGTGCGGCCACTGTGTGTGCCGCTACCCGTCCTCGCTTAGTCACTGTACTCGTTGTCAGAGGGCAGCAAGACAATAATGCAGTCGAGGGCAAGGCGCTTGCTTGACCCTGTTGCGCCTCTCTCCTCACCTGGATTAAAGCCTCCCTCTTCGAGGCAGCTGCATTCATGGGTCGTATGGCGCTGGGTGCGTCGTTCCTCTTCCTCGCCGCATCGCTGTGCTCGTTGCCAGGGGCCTCGACCCAACAATGCGAGCAGGGGCACGGTACTTGCTTGGCCCTGTTGCGCCTCTCTATTTACCCTGATACAAGCCTCCCCGATCAAGGCAGCTGCACTCACGGGTGGTATGGCAGCGCTCCTCCCTCCACTCTCACCCCAATTGATGGCGTGTATCTCCGGCCCGCTCCTCTAGGCCCCTCCTGCACTGGCCTGCTTCGGACCTCAGCACGGTAGAAACTGCTTCTCCAGCACAGCTCAGTCCTGTCTCAGCTCCCAAAAGGAAGCCGCATACGTTTCTTGGCCACCTTAGTTACACCACACTTCAAATCCCCCGCCATTAGTGCTGCTTATACTGGTGCCAGGCGACTGCAGGACGGAGGGACCAAGCTTCACTTCCTACTCGGTTGCCATCTTGTCCACGCCCATCCATTGTCTTTTTAGACGTTGCATTCTAGTAGGAACAGACTACCCAAGTGCTCATTTTTAGGTCTTGCCTGAGCCAGCGTGAATGCGTTGCTCTGCGAGGCTTTTAGTAAGGGCTTTAAACTTGGCACACATGCTCGTGTGCTTTTTTTTTTTCATCACCCGCTATTGGCCTTTACCTGCGTCTTTCTAAGAAAGACAGCCTTCTCTGTTTCCAATTATCGCGCTCGCGAGTTAATTGGAAACATGGAGGTCGCGCTGGGCCTGGTGCACTTTTGCTCTAAACGCGGTACTTTCACTTTCGCCGCCGACCTGGCACGCGCCGGCCCCGCATGTTGCAATTTCTTGTAGACTCAGCGTGTGTGGACCTGTATGCGAGTACACTTGTGGAATCCTTGTACTGGGTTTACGTGCGTGTCCCACTCGGGCATGGGATTTCTGCTTACCACTTTTGGGGTCCAACAGCCACCACTGAGAGGCAGATTGTACACAAACGAAGCCTGTGACTTTCACCCCCTCTTCTGCATGCTTCTCTGCCACTAGACGCTAGCTTTTATTTCTCCAGTTTCTCTTCACTTCGTTAGCCCTTCTTAAAGTCCATCTCCTTTTAGTCGCCCCCTAACCAACTTCCCTTCCCTAGCCTCCCGCCGCCTCTCGCTACCTTCGTGCTCTTCCCTTTGCATACACTCTCCTCCCTTTTCGGCACCCCTCTATCTTCTCTCTTCCTTTAAAGGCCCTCAGTTCCCTTCCTTCACCTCAATTCTCCACCCGCCCCGCTGCCCTCGCCATCCTGTCTGGTGTACATGTTAATGACATTAAATGACCCCTCCCCTATTCAGCCCCTGCAGGCCCAGGATGCTCGGCAGTTGGGGAGGGGCTTCCCTGCAGATGGCCCGGTTTGCTCCTGCCACCGACGGGCCATCTTCCCAATTCCACGCCCCGAAAAACAAAGTTTTGGAGGCAACCCAACCCTCGGACGCCAAAATAGGGTCTAGTTATTCATGGCTTTCTCGTACTGGGGAATACAAGGGGATTAGCCGGCCTTCCTCATGATAAGCCAGTGTGAGACAGCAGAAGCCCCCTTGCCCACAGCCCCTCCCCCCCCCGCACCTGGGCCATATGACATCCTGCTAATATGCTCGGCTACCGTCTGGATTGGTTCTCCCTTTAATGGGATAGTTCCAGGAAGGGTCGCAGATGCCCTGCCGTCTGGGGCCTGCTGTATTTAAAGGCGGCCTGGTAGCCAGAGGGGGCCCACCCGGGCCCAGGCCTTGGAGAAGCACTGAGTTATGCCAACTCATCTCTTCAGGGTCGACACTCACTCATGTTAGCCAAATGACCCAATATGGCAAACTTTTTTTTTTGTTATCTGCTCCCTTCAAAAACGTGTGCACATTAATAAGACATTGAAATGCAGTTCCTCGACTTTCTAAACAAAAATCTCTCTTTGCTAAGAACTTATCATATCCCTTCTGTTGTCTCCAAGTGCTGTAAATAACAGACGTTAACTATCACACACATTAGTGATATTCCATCTAATGACAGAAGGTTGGGAGGGTGAATATGTTTTCTAAAGTCACAAATAGTGACCTGCAAGTCGCACAAATGACAGCGGTGAGCATTTAATTGGTGGAACCATTTTGCAGGCTAGTGTAGTCAAGGACCACATAGTTTCTGTTTCAGATATGTTGTCACTTATTTTGTTTTATTTTGCGCTTGTCAACCGATAACATTCTTTATCAGCAGTGCCCAGAAGTCAGTTCTCTCAAAGAGCATGCTTCAGTGTGTATATGCATTTAATTAATTCGCAGATGAGAACCTACATTTACACCTGGGCAGTACTTTAAGTAGGATGAAAAAGGAGAGGGAATCTCTGAAAGGAAAATGGCAGAAGAAGCATAACTAAGGATTCTTAACAAGAAGCCCAGCCTATGCGATTCCTGGCATGGCCTAAAACTGATGCAACACAATCTCGTGCGTGACTCAGGGTGACACTTGGACAGTTATTGAATTCCTCTTTGTATGTATTTGTTAGAGCTCCCAGACATGCAATACAAGCAGGGCTAGTGAAATAATATGATTTTACCACTGCTGCATCTTCCTGAATTTACTACAAAATCCATTATCTGCTGCATAATCCGCATATTTATTTGTAAAAAAAAATGATTGTAGCATAAATTGATCAAAAATGCAGACACACGTGTTGCCAGACAACGGACGTTCCTTCACAAAGGTTGAATAGCCATCTTTATGTTGCTTATTGGTGTATTTGGGTGTTAAATTGGTACTAATGAGGTGAAACCTTTACACATACAGTGTTAACCTGTGTAAAATTGACACAATAATGCGCAGTATCGCCGTATGTTGAGCCGCTCCAAAGTCGACAGGTCCGCACATAGGGCCACGTCGCTTCCCCCTAGGTCCCCGCATTTGCTTACGGTTGCCCAGAGGGCCCCTGTTGACCAACTTGCAACTCTCCAAAATTCATCCCGCATCCCGTGGCACCACCCTCCCTCAACCGGCAACACCCCTCTCAAGCCCTCCGCCTCCCCCACGCCAAACCCCACCACACTTCACAGCCACCCGCACCCACCCCCTGGAATCAACCCCACCGTGCCCAGACTGACCCTTTAGTATGCTCAACCCAGCGCCAAGCCTATGGTAAGCACCACAACTCCCGTCCTGCAACCCCCAACCCCAGGATGCGCACCTTTCGACCCAGATCCCCCGCAATCCTGATGCCCTCGGAGCCCCACATAATACCCACAAATTGCAAACTTCAAACCACCACCAAGCCAGCCCCAGAACCAACACCCCAGCCCTACTATCCTCACACATCATCCACCTACCCTCTCGCAAGTCTTATACTTCATTTTTTTTTTACTTATAAGGTCCCAAAGACGAGACCTATTAGCTATGCCAATGCTTGTTGTATTTTGTGTTGTTTTCTCAGCCCTGGTATTGGATATGTTACTTTCAAATATCGTGTTGCGCGGTGGAGAAGCAAACAGAGACACAGGTATGATGGTTTGGGTTACATTTATTATGGTTACAGTTTGTCAAAGGGGCCTTAGTATCGTTGGCTGGCTCGGAAACAGTTCTTTCGAGTCACTTGATATATGGTAAGCGTCTTCGCTCTCTTTCCGTAGAGAGTGGTGCTTCCTGGGCTTTCTGTCTCGTCCCGTTAACGGCAGGTGGCCCGGGGTTATTTTTGTATATGAAACAAAAACAAACAACAAAAAAACTGTATGAGGACGTGGCTCTGTTGTCTTTCACTATGGTCAGGGAAGGGAGTGAATGGAGGTGTAACCCGATATCATCACCCGTGTTTGCCGGTTCTCAGCTCTGCGGCAGTGCTTACGCGCAGCTTACGCCAAAAGAAACAGCAAGTGACTTGCGGTCCTTTTCAACTTCCTCCACCCGTCCTGTCTTTGGAAGCTGTCGCTCCCTTACCCCAGATGGTCCCCAGTCGCCCCCGTTCCTTGTGGAGGCACGTCCCTCCTGGAAAGTGGCTGGCCTCTGCACATTGCCCAATAGGGTCTGGCTCCCTCTCTTGGTCCTCCGAGGCAGCGGCTCTTCGGTCCTGTTTCCAGCATCTCTTTCCTGTCTCGTCGAAGTCCTGGTGGCAGGAAGAAGGTCCGGACGCTCCCGTACTCCTTGCCTGGCTCCGCTTCTCCTGCTCTCGTCTTCCAGGTCAAATGCCAGCCTCCTTCCGCATCTTCCTTCTTCAGGGAGCTGAGATCACATGACCGGGTCACATGGTCGGGGAAGGAGTTCCACAGCGCAAGTTCCTTAGAGGAACAGTCCAGATCTCGCTTCGCAAGTGACAGCTGAAAACAGAGGAGGGGATACGGAGAGATGTAAGGGGGAAAGCTTTCTACCTCAGAGTCTTGTTCTTCTGCCTTCTGCACATCGTTACATATCGGTAATAGTAACAAGCATTGGCATAGCCAATAGGTCTCGCTTTTGGGACCTTCTAAGTATTCAGTTATGCAGCACAATATTCTTGGTGCAACAACAACTGTTGCATGGTTAAACACTTAAAAGGTCCCAAAGGCAAGACCTATTGGCTATGCCAATGCTTGTTTTATTAGTTCATGCAATGAAACACCGCATGTTGCAGGGCTTCTCCGAGCAGTTTGGAAACTGACTAAGTCTGGCTATGATTTCAAAACTGATGAGTTAAGGAACATGTCACTCCACTGCCAGACAACACTTTGAGTATAAGATATGAATGGTCACCACCACTGCCGCATAATGAAGGTCATTTGAGATATTGAGGTATGTCTTGTGCAGCATAATGCCCCGTAATGGAAAGAGCATTTGACATTTGTGCTGTAACAATACGGCCATTTTGTCCCGAACAGCAACACTGCTTCACAGCACATTGTTTTTGGGGGCTGAAGGTCACAAAAACAGGGTGGATGGAATTAGTCAAGCTGTCTGAATCCTACTGGCAGCCCGACGCCGCCAAATCCATCTTCAGCAGGAGAGATGCAGGCCTGCCGCTCCCTACCCACATCACAAGGCCCAAGAGGTATATGCGTGCCGGCGATAAGCCCCATTTTCCCTCAATATTGCAGGCATCATGGAGCCTCTTAGGATAGTAATAAAATTAAAAGGAGCGGGAGAAAAGTCCTTTTTCCGTCTAATCAATTCCATTTCTATTTAATGTCCAAGGGAGGCGCTGTTAAAGCGGTAATGACCATGGAGAGATTGAAGCCGGCCGAGCTGTCCCACTCTATGGCGAGTAATAACTTCGGAGCGAGCGGCGGGAGGGGGAGTACAGTCACCGTGCCTGGAACACTTAGCCATATCCAATGCCTTAATCTCTCGCTCTTTACGACATTAAAGTGGGAAGGAAGGCGGGGAGGCAGAGCAGGCTGTTCTAGCCCAACCTGGGAGAAGACAGGTGAATAGCTGGGGGGGAATGAGCCTTGTGAGTAAAGCATGCATGTTGGCCCATACAACCGGGTTTAGGAGAGTGTGGATAGAACTATTACAAGACTGGGGGGGGATGGTGTAGAAGATTAGGCTATTACTACGTACAATGAGCGTAGGCTGATATCCAAAAGGGACATACCAGAGCATGAAAGAATGGACCAGCCCATTGGTGGGAGTGGCTGTTTGATTTCAGACTGATCAATTCTAATAGCTACACCATTGTAAAAGCGGGGGCGAACCAAGTCCATTTGAATTGCGGAGGGGAGGAGATTAAGTCGAAAAGGATGGTATTAAATAAGAGTGATGTATATGTAATGTAAGCCAACCGTAACCCAATTCTAACTGGTCTGTTTTCTGTATAACACGGTTAGCTGTGTTTACAATTGCATTTAAAGCTATTCTCCATCACTGTGATTTTAAGGTGTTTGCCGCGCTCGTTAATGTAAAATACCACGATTGCCCTGAGCAACGACTAACAAAGGCCGACAGTTTCCTTCCACAGCATAACGATGAACCGCGAGATAAAGGCGTGACATTTGGGCTGCAGAATGAGTAATGGGGCTGTGGGGTGAAACAGGGTGAATGCGTGAGAACTTTTGAGACAGCGTGAAAGGGGTTTGTGGTTCCTGGTTGGCGTGCTGCATCTCTGCAGCGCATAACAACGCCCCCAGTGATTTAAAAATCATAATCGTATTTAGCCCTATATAAGCGCTCAGGAACATTGTGGACGGAAGAAGCAATGTCGTTAAGAGAACAAGCGCGCGCTCGAGCTGCAAGTTAAAAAAAAAAACAAGCTGCGAGACGCGCTCTGTGGTGGGGAAGGGGCATTGAGGCGAGCACGCTTGGCTGATCGAGAGGCAAGCCAGATGGCGCCTCTGCTCGTGCATGTGCGCGTAACCGCACACTGTATGCCACACAAAGCTGTGGTCGGACTTTTAAAACTCCACTCCTAAATGTCTCGCCAGAACAGCACATGCACTGGCTCAGGCGAGACCTAAAAATGACTTTAAGTAAATGATGCCCACCAAAATCAGAGAATATGATGATGAATTGTTCGCATCCTTCTTTTGTGTCTGTTCAGGACACCCCCGCGCCGCACGGCCACCAGCTGTTGTGTGTGTGTCTTGCCGCGCTGCTGCCCGCAGCCTCGCTGAGCCTGCCTCGCCGATCCCGCCCCCCGCCGTATTTGCGAGTACTGTCAATTACATTTGGTTTGCCTTTGTTTCCCAGCATTTTGTTATCCGTTTTTGTCTCCCATTTACAGTTGTTGATATTCTTGTCATTGCCTGTGCTGTCTCTCTGCCCCCCTGTGCCTGCCCGCCCCGCTCCCCACTTCCCGCCGCCGTGCTAGCGGCCACGCCCCCTTTTCCTTCTGTGCCCTCCCCGCCTCCCAGCTGCTCCTCCCTCCCTCCCACTTCGCCATAAATGGCGACCGCGCGGCGCAGGTGAGTGTGACCTGTTCAGGACACCCCCGCGCCGCACGGCCACCAGCTGTTGTGTGTGTGTCTTGCCGCGCCGCTGCCCGCAGCCTCGCTGAGCCAGCCTCGCCGATCCCGTCCCCGCCGTATTTGCGAGTACTGTCAATTACATTTGGTTTGCCTTTGTTTCCCAGCATTTTGTTAT
This sequence comes from Triturus cristatus, assembly GCF_964204655.1. Classification (NCBI taxonomy): domain Eukaryota; kingdom Metazoa; phylum Chordata; class Amphibia; order Caudata; family Salamandridae; genus Triturus; species Triturus cristatus. The sequence goes on from NC_140594.1 coordinate 387,825,359, forward strand.
CCGTTTTTGTCTCCCATTTACAGTTGTTGATATTCTTGTCATTGCCTGTGCTGTCTCTCTGCCCCCCTGTGCCTGCCTGCCACGCTCCCCGCTTCCCGCCGCCGTGCTAGCGGCCACGCCCCCTTTTTCTTCTGTGCCCTCCCCGCTCCCACCTCCCAGCTGCTCCTCCCTCCCTCCCACTTCGCCATAAATGGCGACCGCGCGGACGCGCAGCGGGCACGCCAAAGGCGCGCCAAAGGCAAGCCCGTCTGCGCCCGTCCGCGCCTGGACTGCGCCCAGTGCCAGGACCCCTGGTCCCCACCAACGCAAGACGACCCGACACACCTATGATGCCGCCGCACTCAACGCACTCAACGCCGGCCAGAACCCCGCCTGCTGCCGGGCCGCCCCGAAACGCTTCCACGGACCCTTCACCTGCACAACCTGCAAGTTCACCTGCCTCCGAACATGCATCGCACCCGCCAAGCCGAGCACCAGCAGCAACCACCTGAAGTGCATCCTGCTCAACACCCGCTCCGTCCACATACACGCTGTCGAACTCTGGGACCTGCTCGACACAACATCACCAGACGTCGCCTTCCTCACTGAAACCTGGATGAACGCCTCCTCAGCCCCCGACATCGCCATCGCCATCCTGGATGGATACAAGATCATCAGGAGGGACCGCATCAACCAGACTGGGGGAGGCATCGCCATCGTCCACAAGAACACCATCCGCATTACGACCATCACCGACGACCCCTACACCGCCGCCGAACACCTCCACTTCCAGATTCACACCGACCCAAAGACGACCCTCAGAGGCACCCTCATCTACAGACCCCGGGACCACGCACACAATTCAGCGAAGACATCACGGACTTCATCAGCCCACACGCCCTCCCCTCCGCCGACTACATCCTCCTAGGGGACCTCAACTTCCACCTGGAGAACAACAAGGACCGCAACACCGTCACCCTGCTGGACAACCTCGCCAACCTCGGACTCAAGCAACTGGTCAACACCCCCACCCACTATGCCGGCCACACGCTTTACCCCGTCTTCTCATCCAGCAAGCACATCGCCTTCAGCCACTCCACCGGACTTCACTGGACCGACCACAGCTGCGTCCACTTCAGCTTCAGAAAAACCACCACCCACCACCACTCGCAACAGGTTCCCCACAGAAGCTGGAGCAAGATCACCACCGACCAGCTCACCACCTCCCTCAGCCAGAACCCACCTGCCAGCACACCGGACCCCAACGAAGCAGCCCGCAACTTCACGCAGTGGCTGACCGCCTGCGCCGACGACCTCGCACCACTGAAGAACCCTCCCAGCAAACCCAGAAGCAAGAAGGCCCCCTGGTTCACCGACGAACTCAAGGACTCCAAGAATACCTGCCGCACCCTCGAGAAAGCCTGGCTCCTCGACCGGACCACTGACAACATGACCGCCCTCAAACACGCGACCCGCAAGCACCATCAGCTCATCCGCACCACCAAGAAGAAATCGCTGAAGGATCGACTGGACAACAACGCCCACGACAGCACGGAACTCTTCAGCATCGTCAAGGAGTTCTCCAACCCCAGCACCAGCAACAACGACATCACCCCTTCACAAGACCTCTGCGACTCCCTCGCCTCGTTCTTCCACCGCAAGATTGCCGACATCCACAACAGTTTCGGCGCACCATCCTCGCACCCAACCACCGAACCAACGCACCCCACAGCCACCCTCCGCTCCTGGACCGCAGTGACCACCGAAGACACAGCCCGCACGATGAACACCATCCACTCCGGATCTCCGACTGACCCCTGCCCCCACCACGTCTTCAACAAGGCCGACTCCACCATCGCACCCCAACTCCGAGACGTCATCAACACCTCCTTCGACACCGCCACCTTCTCGGAGAGCTGGAAGCATGCAGAGCTCAGCGCCCTACTGAAGAAACCAACAGCGGACCCCACCGACCTCAAAAACTTCCGCCCCATCTCGCTCCTCCCTTTTCCTGCCAAAGTCATCGAGAAGATCGCCAACAGACAGCTCGCCGCCTTCCTCGAGACGAATGGATCCCTCGACCCCTCGCAGTCCGGTTTCAGAGTCAACCACAGCACCGAGACCGCCCTCATCGCAGCCACCGATGACATCCGAGCCCTCCTCGACAACGGGGAAACAGCGGCACTCATCCTCCTGGACCTCTCTGCCGCGTTCGACACTGTCTGCCACCGCACCCTAGTCCAACGCCTCAGCAACACCAGCATACAAGAGAAGGCATTGAAGTGGATCATCTCGTTCCTCGCTGGAAGAACACAGAGAGTCCGCCTCCCCCCGTTTCGCTCCGAGGCCACCGAAGTCATCTGCGGCGTCCCGCAAGATCATCACTCAGCCCCACCCTCTTCAACATCGACATGAGACCTCTCGCAGCCATCGCACGCCAACACAACCTCAACATCATCTCCTACGCCGACGACACCCAGCTGATCCTCTCCCTCACCAGAGACCCCGGCACCGCCAGAACCAGCCTCCACGAAAGGATGAAAGACGTCGCCAAGTGGATGAAGAACAGCCGCTTGAAACTGAACTCAGACAAGACGGAGGTCCTCATCCTTGGACCATCACCCTCCGCCTGGGACGACTCCTGGTGGCCCCCAGCCCTGGGCACCGCCCCAAAGCCGACAGACCACGCACGCAACCTGGGCTTCATCCTGGACTCCTCCCTCTCGATGACCAGACAAGTCAACGCCGTCTCCTCTTCATGCTTTCACACCCTCCGCATGCTCCGCAAAATCTTCCGATGGATCCCGATCGAAACCAGGAAGACGGTCACCCAGGCCCTAGTCACCAGCCGGCTGGACTACGGAAACACCCTCTACGCCGGAACCACAGCCAAGCTACCGAAAAGACTACAACGCATCCAGAATGCCTCCGCACGACTCATCCTAGACATCCCTCGTCGCAGCCACCTCTCCGGCAACCTGAGGAACCTGCACTGGCTCCCCGTCAACATGAGGATCACGTTCAGGCTCCTCACCCACGCACACAAGTCTCTCCACGACCTGGGCCCCAAGTACCTCAACGACCGCCTGAACTTCCACATGCCCACCCGCCAGCTACGGTCCGCCAGCCTCGCCCTCGCCGCCGTACCACGCATCCGAAGAGCCACCGCAGGAGGCAGATCCTTCTCCTACCCGGCTGCCAAGACATGGAACTCCCTCCCCATCCACCTTCGGCTGACCCAGGACCACCTCGCCTTCAGGAGACAACTCAAGACCTGGCTGTTCGAGCAGTAGCGGCCCCCTTCCCCCAAGCACCTTGAGACCCTTCCGGGTGAGTAGCGCGCTATACAAGTGTTATGATTGATTGATTGATTGATTGTCTATTGTGGCTGCCATGATAAATTGTATATACTGACTGTGAGCCACCGTCATGAAAAAGGCCTTACGCCGAAAAGCATTGACGCTCTTTTATCGATTTTTGAGCTTTGTTGGAATAAACCTCATAACATATACAAGCTCCTAGGAGTGTCGTTCCTTCTTTTTGGACTTTGGGTTGGAAGCAAGGGATTTTTACACGCCCGAGCACAGGCTTGTCCGCTTTGCTGTGAAAAAATTACATGGTGGCAGAAATCCATCTTGTGATGGTAGCTTTTGTGACTGCTGTATCTTTAGGAGAGAGTTTGTAAGAAATCAAGAGCTGATCAGATTTTAGGAATTGCTTGGTATGATGGAGATATCATTTAAGACAACGCTATATGTCCAAAGTGTGGAAAGACCTTTCCGCAGGAGATTTGATTCTGTATTTGGAAAGAAAGTGCGAAGTATAGTAGCTTCATTGAGATGGAACTGCGATGGAACCTTGGGGCTGAACCTTGGGACTGTTCTGAGAAGCACATAATCATTAGTGAAATGTAGGAACGCATCTTGAATTGTAAAAGCAGGAATTTCGCAGACTCTTCTAGAAGACGTGACAGCCAACAAAAGAGCAGACATCCACGTGAGCAATTTCAGATCTGCATTTAGAATGGGCTTGAATGGAGGCTTCATAAGCTGAAAGAGAACTAGGTTGAGATTTTATTCTGGGGGAGGAGCTCTTACTGGAGGGAAAGCTCTGAACAACCTCTTCATGAATTGTTTGACTATTCTTGTTGAACAGAGAAGGAGAAATAGCAGAATGTCTGTATCTTGAAATTGCAGCCAGCAGGAGCTCCACAAACCAATGCTGCCTGTGCCATTTGAGAGCTATTAGAATTAATCGACAGTGCTCCATCTTCATCTTTGTGAGGATCTTCAGTATGAGCGGGAAGGAGAGAAAAGCATATGCATAAATCCCGGACCATTTCATTGAAATGGCATTCCCTCATGACTGGGAGTGAGTATCAACTGGCATAGAACTGGCATTTGGCGTTCTTGTCCGTTGCGAAGAGATCCAATGCTGGTTTGTCCCAGCGTGAGAAGATCTTGTCTAACACCAGCTGAATTTAACTCCCACTCGTGACAACTGTCTCTGGTTCTGCTGAGAGTATCCGCCAAGGTGTTGTTCATTCTTCACACTTGCTCGCTTTTAGAGATTTGTTGTGGGCTGTAGCCAGTTCCAAAGTTCTTGAGCCTACCGGTCGAGAGATACAGATCTTGTTCACCCCTTCTTGTTGATGTAATACATGCTGGTTGTATTATATGTACGGACCAGCACAGAGGCCCCTGCTATTCGAGGCAGAAAGGCTTGAAGAGCGGGAAAAACCTCTTTGAGCTCTAGATGACTGATGTGCCTTGATTTTTCAAGTGCGGACAATTTTCCTTGGATTTGCAGGTCCTGCAGATGGCCGCCCCAGCCCTTTAAGGAGACGTTGCCTGTGATGACGAAGTCCAAAATTGGAAGGAGGCATGTAAGGCCTTATGAGAGATGAGATGCTTGGACCACCACGCTAGTCCACGAAAAAGCCTTTTTATTGGATCCATTACATCTGGAGCTGTTCTGGCAGTGACCTCATTTTTATCTGTGCTAGCGGGACCAGGTTTATTGTGGAGGAGATCATGCCGAGTTGAACATCCGCACTGAAACAGAGATCTTTTGGGCCAGGCTTGATAATGTTTGTTATCTTTCTTGTGACAGATAGGTTCTTGTTCCCAGGGACCCCTACCTGCCCTTAAAAAATGAAACTGAAAAGTGTTATTTTCTTAAATGCATCCCGTTTCCTTTAAGGAAAACGGGCTGCTTTAAAATAAAAAACTGCTTTATTAAAAAAGCAGTCACAGACATGGTGGTCTGCTGACCACAGCAGCCCACCATCCCTGGGAGTGCTAGCCATTCCCAATGGGGTCGCAAATTGCAACAGCCTCATTAATTTTCATGAGGCATGCAATTCGCGAGCCCATTGGGAATCGCAAACAGTGTATGAGACACTGTTGTACATTAAGTTTAGCGAGTCGCAAATTGCGACTCGCTAAACTTAATGGTCGTACATCTGGCCCTTAGTCTGGTAATGCTGCGGTCGCTGATAGGCCCCTCTCAAGATAGAAAAACCTCTCCCTCTAGCTCCCCAAAAGGGCAGCTTCTTGAACTGGAGAGTGCCAAGAGATCTAGTATTGTCAATGCCCGTTATGATAGCCAATAAGGCGCCATCAATATGTTTACCAAACAAAGTTTCGACGTCATAGGCTGGCAAATTTGTACATTAATTCCTTTTAAAATTAACATATCCTCAGTCCAGACAACCCATTCCGCATCTATATGGGTATTTGGAAGAACTATATTGACATGGATATGCCTCTTCATCAATTCCTTCCAATGGCTGAATTCTCACAACTAATTTCTGCGATTCACATGTGAATTTAGCAAAGACACTATCCTTTTTAGACCTCCTGATTTTTCCCATAGCAGGCAAGTTGGAAACAGAGCTATACAAGAAGCCAATGGCCTGTAACGCTCTGATGTCCTATGAGAGCTAACACCCAAACGCATTAAGAGATCTTTTGCCCTTTGGACAATTTTTACATATCAGACACAATTGCTTGTCCGTTCAAAAATACAGAGAGCATGCCAAAAATCTATCAAGCCAACTTTTAGACAGACACTATCCTACAGGTCTTGTATGTCAGTCGGCTAAAAGAGCGAAGAATAACAACCAAGATGCTCTGCTTGACATCCATCCACCTAACCCCCAAAAGGAAGGTAGTGTGTGTGAACACATACAGTAATTTCTATGGGCTTATAAAGAAGAAATAAGCAAAAAGTGGCATATTTTGACCAAAGGAAATAGGTTGATTCCACCTTCAAAAGTAGCCTTCAAAAGAAGCAGTAATCTAAAAGACAGATTGGTTCATATCAGACCAATGATAACCAACAATAGAAGACAAGAACCTCTGTGGGGATTACCACCTGTAATTGGGCACTTCCCCTGTGGTTCCAGTGGAGTATGTGCCCAGACCTCACACTCCACACAAATAGATATTAACTTAAAAATACTTTGGGAACAACATCAGCACACGAACTGTAACAGCGAGAAAGTAATTTAGATACATGTTTGTGTGGCCTCAGATATGTGGCGATGACAACAAGGAAAATCAGAATACGCAGCACAGAACATAAGAGCACAATAAAATGCAAAAGACAACAACAAATATGACAAGATGGGTCACTAAGCTGATGACCTACGATGGACAGGGCCTGATAAACTATATATACTCCCGACCCACACAAACACATTCCAGTTCCTATTTGTAAGGGAACAGAAATGGGCTTTCGGGATACATAGCCATTCCCATGACCTCAATGAGGAGAATCCATGGCTATCCATACCGCACTAACAGCATCAGGCAAGGCCTGAATCGCAGCGAGGATTGGACTAACCTCATCTGATACCATAAACTCTCATGTAAATGCCATTTCTTTTTCGCTTCACTTTTTATCATGACCTTGAAAGGATCACCGAGTGATGCCGCCTATCCACCTAGCCCGTTTGCCTCCTTTCACGGCTCCTCATCACGCACCTCGCTCCCTTCTTGTACACGACAACTGCAAACGCATGTCTCCTTTATCACGCGGTCCTTCTCCGCTCCAACTCTTCATTAGTCAGCCATCCACCGTGAACGTTTTTCTTTCCGGTTGCTCACCACGTATACGGCTTGTTTGCGCCCACCACTTATCCATCAGTACTTGGCTCTTGTACCCGACGCATGCCTACACACCAGCATGCCTCCATGGTACCACACCTGCATCTTTTGCGCGATTAAATCTTGTTCAACATGCCATGAGTGGATCGTCCTAATCTTCTCTTTCATTTTTTCCTCTGATCACCGCTTATCCTTCCCCCTCTCTATATCACCCCTGTTTGTTTTCCCACAGGCAATTTCGTTTACAATCAGGCATGTACACATTAATGTCCTGATGATGATCCTAGTACCCTCTTAACAGGATCGAAACGTCGTCGACCCCTTCTAAAATAGCATGCACGTTAATCCATTGTGTTAAAAAAGTGCAGTTGCTGTTTTGAAAAAGCTTACAACATTGGATAATGTAAAAAGCTCCTATTGTCTTGCCTGAAATGCCTTTGTTTGTTTTGTAATGTTATTGTTCTAATCGGATACAGGACTGTGTCCCACAAGTACTTTGTTCCTATATGTGTGCATATTTTTTTATTGAAAAATTAAATCGGTTGTCCGGCTGGACTTCCAGAATATAGTATTGATTCTGAACTATATTTATCTAATCCTTATCCTAACCATTTGAGGATCATTGTTGTTTGTACTGAACTATTACCCAAGGTCCTCAATTACCTTTTTGGGTTCCCTTGTCCCTTATAAATATGCTAAGCGCAATCGCTGGATTGCAAGGGTAGGATACCTATCCCCTTTCTAATAAGTGGGTTCTCTCCCTGTTTCCTCTTCCCCACTCCACCCTTCGAGTCCCCCTTGGTATGTCTGACCATGAACCTCTATATTCCGACGATTATATCAAAAAAATATGTGAGGGTCCTTCCCTTTTCTCAGACTCTGTAGATGGCCCTTCTTCCACCAACATATCATCAGCTGACCAATTAGAAAAGTGCAAAAAGAAACAAGTACGCCTCCAACTCATGACCCGTATGCTCACCGAATATCTTAAAGCAGAAACCATCCCTACTGGGTTACAAGTACGTAATATTCCTGGAATCTTCACTGATAATCCAAAGTATATTAACAGCTTTAGCTACATAGGCACCACCTGCTCTAGACACTGGTTGGTGCTTGGCATTGACACCGCCACAGAAACCCTTAAAAAATTAGCAGAAGAAATCGAAGAGATTGAAAAATAAATTAGGGAAACATGCCCAATCGCTGAGAGTAAGAAATTATTAGAACAAATACAAAAGACAGTTGACGACTTCTACAGAATAGAGCAAAAATACAGTTAAAGTAAGAAAAGACATCAGATCATACAATATTGAGCGTACTTACCCGTATTTGCAAAAAGATTTCTATACCAACAGGACATACTCCAACCCACAAAACAGCAGACCCTGGGGCCGCTTCAACAGACACAACAATCTAGTTGGCTATTCAGACACATCAGCTGAGTCCTCAGATAACTCCGACGCAGGTGAAGGTACTAGCACATCCAACCGTACCCCTGGCCCCAACTTCCCAGTCCCAAGCAGTAATTTTTTAGGACGAGGCCAGAACGAACCACCCAGACGAGGCCGTGTAAAACAGGCCCATAGATGGTACAACCCACCGGGGGAGCGCCAAACTCGTCAAAAATGTTACCAATGGTAACTGATGACAATTTGCAACGCATACCCTTAATTAATCTCTCACAACACAAACTTTCAGACCCTGAGTTATCTCTACTTAGTAAAGGATTATCCTTTGTCCCCACTACCCATCCAAATTTTTTGGAACTTCACACGGAACTGCTCAGATTCTTCAGACGACTACGTCTACATACATTTTTTATTTTGAATCCATCCCCTCCCTCCATCTCCAACACTCCTTTCAGACCTCCATCCATTTTCTCCCCCTCCACCAACATGATTCCTGGTGAAATAACCACCTTTGAGAAACTGGTTTTGAATGATTTATCCGTTTTGGAATCCAAAAAACGTTTCATTCCCTACAACATTTCCCTCCCTGAAAAGAAAGCTATCACTTCCCTGAAAATGAATGATTCCTTAGTCATCAAATCAGCCGACAAGGGTGGAGGCATTGTACTTCAAGAAAAAGTTGCGTACAAAGGAGAAATTCAGCGCCAATTATCCAATACAGATCATTACTGTAGACTACCCACGAATCCAACAAAAGAGCTACAGACACTTATCTTACAAATCACTACAGAAGCTAAATTGGAGGGTTTTCTTAGTCAGAAAGAATTCCTATTCCTCAACGTGAAATCACCCCGTACACCAGTTATTTACACCTTGCCAAAGGTCCACAAAAATCAGACCAACCCCCCAGGACGACCCATAGTTTCTGGTTGCTGCTCCATCTTAGAGCCTTTGGGTCAATATATTGACCACTTTATTAAAGACTTTGTACCACTTACTCAGTGCTATATCAGAGATAGCATGGCGATGATCAATCTCATCGAGCATCACCCCTTTGATCCCACCCATGAAATACTTTGCACCATGGATGTAGAATCACTCTACACTAATATTCCACAAATCCCAGCACTTCTCGTGATCCAAGGGATCTTGGACTCAAGACCCCGCCCCCACTCTGTCCCCACACTTTTCATTATTCAGTTGCTTGAACTCTGTCTGACCCGTAACTTTTTCACTTTTGAGAATGAATATTACCAGCAAGTCAAAGGCACGTCGATGGGCGCAGTTTTCGCGCCCAATCTAGCCATCCTCTACATGGATCATCTAGAAATGACTACTATCCTTGATACCACCAACCCATTCCTTTCAGGTATCATTATGTGGCGGCGCTACATAGATGATATATTCCTAATATGGCATCAAAATGAGGTTACACTTTCCCAATTCAATCACTGGCTCAATAATAATTGTTCTAGCCTCAACTTCACCAACACACATGACAGATCACATATCCCATTTCTTGATTTAACCATATACCATTCCGATGGTGAACTACTCACCAAACTATACAGAAAAAGTACAGAGAGAAATACATTACTCCGATATGAAAGTCACCACCCCCGAGCACTCAGAGACTCTTTACCGTACTTCCAATTTGTCCGTATTAGACGCAATTGTTTCTCCAAGGATTATTATTTCTCTGAGGCCCTCACTCTCACCAACAAACTCAGAGCCCGTGGCTACCCTAAAAGACTGGTACGAAATGCACAAAAACGCGCTTGGTATTGCCCAAGGGAAGTCCTTCTTTCACCTAAAGTCAAAACCAACTCTAATCGCCTAGTCTGCGTCACCACCTTTTCTCCTGCCTCAAATCAAATTCGCAAATCCATTCTGCAACATTGGCCTGTGGTTAATGCGGGCACTCTCTCGATAGAGCGACCTATTTTTGCCTTCCGAAAGAACCGGAACCTAAAGGACCATGTAGTAAGAGCCGCCTTACCTCCCCCCCGTCCAATGGCTACTCTTGATGCACATTGGGGGCTAGATCCTCTCACTGGACATGTCAAATGCGGTAACTGCAATGTGTGTAGCACTACCATGGAAGGCAAAGACTTTGTATTCAACAATGTTTCTATCACCCTAAATTCCTTTTCTAACTGCAATACAAGCAATGTTATTTATTTAATCTCTTGCCCATTCAACAAGATCTACATCGGCCAGACAACACAGAAGGTGAAATTGCGCATTGGCCAACACAGAAGCAGAGTGCGTTGTAAGACCCCAAATGCCCCCCTTGTCGAACATTTCATTGAAATGGGGCACAAAGAAGATGACATTAAATGGACAGTGCACAAATGCATCAAACAGCCGCCGAGAGGTGGGGACATTGCTAAAATCTTGAACAAAGAAGAACTCAGAATGATCATCCGCACTAACAGCATCAGGCAAGGTCATCTGATACCATAAACTCTCATGTAAATGCCATTTCTTTTTCGCTTCACTTTTTATCATTCGTTTTTATTCTTACATCTCCTTGTATCACTATGCTATTTTTTGTTTACTTCCCTTTATAACCTTTATTACGCAACGTACATTTTTCCTTCACTGAAAAATTATGTGCATAATTACATTAACGGTACTTTCCGGTACGTGCTGTGGCGAGTTGTTAATTCTACTCTCACTATCTTATTGCAGTTTTATTGGCTACTTGTTTTTCCTACTCTTGTTTCTCAAATTGTCCTGTTAAAAAACTGCTTTGCTCGTTGTTATTCTAACTCTCAAATTGCAATTGAACTGGTCATCATACGTAATTATGCGTTTTTGAAAATTGTACACATTTATTGTGCGTTGCTCCTTACGACACAACTTGCCTATTAGAAGCATAAGTAGGTCGTAGAAACATCCTTCCCTTCTTTGTGACCTACACTCTCAAATTGTCCTTCTTAGATTTGCTTGGTCAGTTCCTTTATATGCTCTTTTTTATCCCTTCTGTATACTTCCAAAGTCTATCTTCCCTTTCCACTTACTTCTCTCAAGATGGCGCTGCTCCCACACGCTCTAGTCCCCAACACACTTCCTCAGTATTTATCCACGCCCAATGCGCCTTCACTCCGTCACTCGGTTCACCGTAACCTAAGGACCTGGCTGGATCCCGGTAAGCGCAATTCACTACCTTTTTCTTTTCTTGTCCCTCGTTCACGTACTACCACCGTGCTTATACCGTGCCCTTCCTTCCCTAGTACATTGTCACGCCGCCTCAACTTTTCGAAGCATCGCTTGGACCATTAACTGTTGGATACCTCCTCCACCAATCTAGGTAAATTGGCTCCCCCTTAGCCTGGTTTCATCACCACACTCACTATCCACTCACTTAACGCGGTATTTTTCTCCGTTTTAGTGAACCTTCACTTAACCTGGCTAACATTGTTGCCCTTGGATCCGGGCGGATCGTGCATTTTCCTTCAGCTTAAACTAGGTAAATTGTTTCCCCTTCCGCCGCTGGTCACCCTTACACTCACCATCCACTCACCTAATGCGGTATTTTTCTCCTCTCCAGTGAACCTTCACTGCACCTGACTACCGTTGTTGCCCTGGGCACTGGACGGTTCGTGTATTCTCATGACTCCAGGTGAGAACACTCCTCCACTCCTCATTGTAGTCACGCGCTCTTCACATCCACCCCCAAACACTCCGCTCGGTATTCTTCCACTCCGTGACAGGTTGCTCTACAGCGTCATCACTACCACCTTGAAAGGTTTTCCTCCATCACCGAGTGATGCCGCCTATCCACCTAGCCCGTTTGCCTCCTTTCACGGCTCCTCATCACGCACCTCGCTCCCTTCTTGTACACGACAACTGCAAACGCATGTCTCCTTATCACGCGGTCCTTCTCCGCTCCAACTCTTCATTAGTCAGCCATCCACCGTTAACGTTTTTCTTTCCGGTTGCTCACCACGTATACGGCTTGTTTGCGCCCGCCACTTATCCATCAGTACTTGGCTCTTGTACCCGACGCATGCCTACACACCAGCATGCCTCCATGGTACCACACCTGCATCTTTTGCGCGATTAAATCTTGTTCAACATGCCATGAGTGGATCGTCCTAATCTTCTCTTTCATTTTTTCCTCTGATCACCGCTTATCCTTCCCCCTCTCTATATCACCCCTGTTTGTTTTCCCACTGTCAAGAATTCCTGTCATACAAGGGAAACACGCCCTTATGTAAACAGGAGAGCTGTTACATAACTCAAGGGAAACGCGCCCTTATGTAAACAGGAGAGCTGTTACATAACTCAAGGGAAACACGCCCTTATGTAAACAGGAGAGCTGTTACATAACTCAAGGGAAACACGCCCTTATGTAAACAGGAGAGCTGTTACATAACTCAAGGGAAACACGCCCTTATGTAAACAGCAGAGCTGTTACATAACTCAAGGAAAACACGCCCTATAAAGGGAGGAACCGGGAGGTACAAGGCTGTCGGATATTGTGTTTACACCGACGTACCTGCTTCGTGAAGAGCAGTGTTCCGGAGTGGTGCTCCAGTAAGGCAAGAACGGAGGTAGGTCGAGTCGTTACTCCCTGGGCCGTGTCTTGCCCCATCGTCACCTGTGAAGGACCCGGAAGCTCTACCGGTCAACCATTGAGCTTCGCTTTTTGACTCGGCTGAGTCCAAGCGCAGTGGCGCTTTTGCTGGTTGGAGTCGTAACTCCCAGCCCGACCAGAGACACAGGGACTGCCAGCTGTAACGCACACCAGGAGGTGTTTGCCGCGTTACAGACTCGGAAGTCCACAGGATCGATCGAGCGGCTGCTCTCGGTTCAGTCTTCTTGCTTGTGATTGGGGTATCGGTGACGCATCACCAGGAGGTGACTCCGCGTCCCGGTGCAGTCTGAGGAAGAGGTTGAGCGGCTGCTCCCTTCAGGTAGAGACCCCGGCTGGGTGTTTCCCTGACTCCTCGATTCTCCCCAACACTCTTCGTGCCCCTCACAGCCTACCGATTGGCATTGTCGGCCATTTCATTTCTGCCCTCTGTTGGCATACGCCGGGATCGGCGTATATGCAGAGGACGGTTAGGACCATCCGTGCTGTGGGCTGGTAACGTACTTAGCCTGGAGGATTCCAGTGACTATAACTCTTGTTTGTTCTTTGTATTTTATTTGCCTTCATTAAAAGAACTAACCCTTCACAAGTGGTTGCGTCCTCATTGTCGTGTCTGTTAAACGATCCTGAGACGTTCAGGGCGTTACAAAATATCCGACCTTAATAACACTAACTGTCTCCCGGTCGATAACAGACATGGCAACACTTGATGATGTGCTGGCTGCTTTAGCGGCCATGCAAGTTGAAGTGGCTGCCTCTAGGCAAGAAACAGCCGATGTAAAAGCCAGACTGGATGCTATCCAATTGGACCCGCTCACGCCCAGCACCTCCCTCACGAACCAGACCCCTGCGGTAGTAGTGGAAATGCCGGTAGCCATCCCCTTGGCAACACCAGAGAGGTACAGTGGGGATCCTAACACAGTGCAGGTATTCCTCACACAAGTGGCGCTACATTTATCGTGCAAACCAAAGGCGTTCCCCACGAGTCAGGCTCGTGTGGCTTTCCTTATATCCTATTTGGCTGGAAACGCGGCACAATGGGCCGTACCTCTGGTGAGCAGGGACGACCCCCTCTTATGTGATTGGGGTGCTTTTCGCGAGGAATTCCTGAAGGTATTCGACAGAAGGGCTGACTCGTACACGGCGGACCGTGAAATGCTTGAGTTGAGACAGGGATCCAACGACCTGGTGCAGTATCTCAACGCGTTCCGAAGGCTGGTTGCGGAAACCAAGTGGCCTGTTGCTAAACAGACGGCGCTCTTCCATCAAGGGCTGTGCGATGAGCTCAAGGACGCCGTGGCTCATATTGACCCTCAACCCAAGACATGTGAGGGCCTTATCAACCTGGTATTACGGCTGGAACATAGGCTAAGTGAAAGAAAGGGGGATCATGGGAGAAAAGGAAAATCCCTTCCATCCTATGTGACGGTGGGAAGTCCTGAAACTTCCACCGCATCCAAGGGAGAACCCATGGACATCAGCGCAATACGAGCGAGCCTCACAGCCACGGAGAAAGAGTCACGCCGTAAACAAGGATTGTGCCTATATTGTGGCAAAAAAGGCCACTACGTACGTGAATGCCCTGCCAAACCGAAGACGTCACGTTATCGGGCCAACCGGTCGGTAACAGCCGTGGTGGACATACCGGCGGAAAACTAGAGGACTCCAAGACCAGAGAAGGGGCATCTCGGAGTCACTCATCCATCCCTTCACTTTCCAACTCGGTCACTAAGGGACAACGACACCTGTTTATCACGGTGCACGTGGGAGTGCATGACCAGTGGATACCCGTTGTGGCCATGGTGGATTCAGGGGCCACTGGCATGTTTATGGACCACAACGAGGCATGCAGGCTAGGGCTAGTGCTTCTTCCCAAAGCAGTACCCGAAGACGTCTATGCGGTAGACGGAAGGCGATTGGTGACGGGGCCCATCGGACAGCACACGGGGGTCCTTCCGATGAGATATGGGAGGAACCATTTGGAACAAATCGATTTTAACATCATCCGAGCGCCCCAATATGGCGTCATATTGGGATTGCCGTGGCTACAGAAACACAACCCCTTTGTGGATTGGCCAACACATCGCATCGAAATGACGTCACCGTATTGCATCCTGCATTGTGGAATAAGAACGGAATCCCTTGACGCAGATGAGAGCGGGAGTCAGACGGTGGCTACAGCGGCAGAAAAAGATGTGGCTCTCCCCCAGGCTTATCACAGTTTTGAGGATGTATTTGATGAGGTGAAGGCGGAAGTGCTACCACCACATAGACAGTTTGACTGCCAGATCGACCTGGTGCCAGGGGCCAGCGTTCCCAGCGGCAGGCTGTATGCCCTGACGGAGCCTGAAAACGTGCATCTCCGGGGGTACCTGGATAAACTCCTCAAGCTAGGATTCATCCGCCCGTCCAAGTCTCCGGCCGCCTCGCCACTCTTCTTCATCCCGAAGGCTAATGGGGAGCTGAGAGCCTGTGTGGACTTTAGGGCATTGAATGCGATAACCATAAAAAATCGGTACCCCTTGCCTCTCATCAGTGTACTTCTGGAACAGGTCAAGAAAGCTCGTATCTACACCAAGTTGGATTTGAAAGGGGCATACCATCTGGTGCGCATGAGGGACGGAGACGAGTGGAAGACCGCCTTTAAGACCAGGTTCGGCCTTTTTGAGTACCTCGTCATGCCGTTCGGTCTGTGCAACGCCCCGGCAGCCTTTCAGTACTTTTTGAATGAGGTATTCAGAGAGGAGTTGGATATCTACGTGGTCGTATATATCGACGACATCCTCATCTATTCGTCCAGTGTGGAGGAGCACGTACACCACGTCAAAGCTGTGCTCCAAAAGCTGAGGGAAAACATGCTGTTTTGTAAACTCAGCAAGTGTGACTTCCACGTCACATCCGTGGAATTCCTCGGAGTGATGCTGAGTCCAGAGGGACAGGAGATGGCAGAACGAAAGATCAAGGCGGTGAAAGAATGGCCGGTGCCCCAAAGCGTGAAGGACGTCCAAAGTTTCATTGGCTTCGCCAACTTTTACAGGCGGTTTATAGATGGATTTTCAGGAGTGGTGGCCCCAATCACACAGCTACTGAGGAAGTCCAAAGAGTTTGTCTGGTCCCCTGAAGCGAACAAAGCCTTTGAGGCCCTGAAAAGCGCCTTTGGTAAGGCGCCGGTGTTGGCTCACCCCGATCCGGATCTCCCCTACGTGGTGGAAGCGGACGCGTCGGATGTGGCGCTGGGGGCTATCTTGTCCCAACGCAACCACGACACAGGGGTGCTTCATCCCGTTGCGTACATGTCCCGCAAACTCAACGACGCCGAACGCAACTACCATATTGCGGAGAAGGAGCTTCTCGCAATCAAGGACGCCTTCACCGAATGGAGGCATTGGTTGATGGGGGCAAGACATGTGGTATCGGTGTACACGGACCATCGGAACCTACAGTTCATGACGGCCACTAGACACCTTTCTCCCAGGCAGCTGCGGTGGATGATCTTCTTTGCGGGGTTCAACTTCCGCATCACATATCGGCCGGGGACGGAAAACCGGAAGGCGGACGCCCTGTCCCGTCAATCTGCAGTTAAGGAACCATTGCCTGCAACCGAGCGTTCCATCATTTCCCCGAGGATGGTATTGGGGGTTATCCAACCGGATACTTTCCTGAGGGGAATAAAGAGAGGGATCAGGTCATTCGCATGGCGGAGGTGGCTCCTCGGTCACAGAGAATGGCAGCTGAAGGACGGGATACCCCTGAAGGGCAGGTGCCTATTGATACCCACGCCTAGGCTAAGGAAACAAGCATTCATCTGGTGCCATGACTCTCCATGCGCAGGTCATTTGGGCTTTGAAAAAACGGTGGCTAGCATGGGACGGCATTTCTGGTGGCCAACCATGAGAGTGGATGTCAGGAGGTGGGGACAGGAGTGTCCTACGTGTGCTACCATGAAGGCCGACCATGGCCGAACCCAAGGGCTCTTACATCCACTTCCGACCCCGGATAGACCATGGGATAGCATATCACTGGACTTCGTGGTGGGCCTACCGGTAGACCAGGGGATGACGGCAATACTGGTGGTGGTGGATTACTTGACGAAAATGGGGCACTTCATCCCCTGCAAGAGAGTCCCTACGGCCGGGGAATTGGCGTCACTACTCCTAAAGAATGTGGTACGACTGCATGGATTACCTGGGGTGATCGTGTCGGACCGGGGGTCGCAGTTTACTGCGCAATTCTGGAAGACTTGGTGCACTGCGCTGCATGTTAAGACCGCCCTGTCCACCAGCTACCACCCTCAAACGGACGGCCAAACCGAGCGCCTGAACCAAACGCTCAAACAGTATCTGCGATGTTTTGTGGACCAGGGCAGGGAAGAATGGGTCGACTTGCTATGGGTTGCAGAGATAGCCTATAACAACGCCACTCACAGCTCCACACAGTCATCTCCGTTCTATAGCAACTATGGCCAACATCCCAGGTTCTTGCCATTTCTACATCCGTTCAGAGAGGACAGGATTCCCGCCACAGCGGACAGGGTGGCACACATAAAAGACACGTTGGTGCGCTCAAGGGCTGTCCTAATAGAGGCCAAGAGAAGATACAAGGCTGCGGCAGATAGGAAGAGAAGGCCCGGGCCACTGTACCGCACTGGAGACTACGTCTGGATATCCACAAGAAACATGAGGTTTCGAAAGAACAGTGTGTTCCATCCCAAGTACATGGGCCCCTATCGAATTACCAAGTGTATGGGTCCCGTGAACGTGAAGGTGTGCTTGCCCCAGTCATTGCGGATACACCCTGTCTTTCATGTATCATTGCTCAAACCAGCACCCTCCAAGCCGTCTGGGACACCTAGGCCGGTATGCGTGGAGTCGGAGGTGGAGTATGAAGTGTCGGGCATACGGGCGTCCAAATGGCGCAGGGGGAAGCTGTGGTACCTGGTTGCGTGGAAAGGCTATGGCCCGGAGGAGCATTCATGGGAACCGGCTGAAGGGGTTCATGCTCCGCGCTTGGTCTCCTTGTTCCATCGGCGTTTTCCTGCCAGCGCTGGACCCGTGGGGAGCCGCTGAGAGGGAGGATGTACTGTCAAGAATTCCTGTCATACAAGGGAAACACGCCCTTATGTAAACAGGAGAGCTGTTACATAACTCAAGGGAAACGCGCCCTTATGTAAACAGGAGAGCTGTTACATAACTCAAGGGAAACACGCCCTTATGTAAACAGGAGAGCTGTTACATAACTCAAGGGAAACACGCCCTTATGTAAACAGGAGAGCTGTTACATAACTCAAGGGAAACACGCCCTTATGTAAACAGCAGAGCTGTTACATAACTCAAGGAAAACACGCCCTATAAAGGGAGGAACCGGGAGGTACAAGGCTGTCGGATATTGTGTTTACACCGACGTACCTGCTTCGTGAAGAGCAGTGTTCCGGAGTGGTGCTCCAGTAAGGCAAGAACGGAGGTAGGTCGAGTCGTTACTCCCTGGGCCGTGTCTTGCCCCATCGTCACCTGTGAAGGACCCGGAAGCTCTACCGGTCAACCATTGAGCTTCGCTTTTTGACTCGGCTGAGTCCAAGCGCAGTGGCGCTTTTGCTGGTTGGAGTCGTAACTCCCAGCCCGACCAGAGACACAGGGACTGCCAGCTGTAACGCACACCAGGAGGTGTTTGCCGCGTTACAGACTCGGAAGTCCACAGGATCGATCGAGCGGCTGCTCTCGGTTCAGTCTTCTTGCTTGTGATTGGGGTATCGGTGACGCATCACCAGGAGGTGACTCCGCGTCCCGGTGCAGTCTGAGGAAGAGGTTGAGCGGCTGCTCCCTTCAGGTAGAGACCCCGGCTGGGTGTTTCCCTGACTCCTCGATTCTCCCCAACACTCTTCGTGCCCCTCACAGCCTACCGATTGGCATTGTCGGCCATTTCATTTCTGCCCTCTGTTGGCATACGCCGGGATCGGCGTATATGCAGAGGACGGTTAGGACCATCCGTGCTGTGGGCTGGTAACGTACTTAGCCTGGAGGATTCCAGTGACTATAACTCTTGTTTGTTCTTTGTATTTTATTTGCCTTCATTAAAAGAACTAACCCTTCACAAGTGGTTGCGTCCTCATTGTCGTGTCTGTTAAACGATCCTGAGACGTTCAGGGCGTTACACCCACAGGCAATTTCGTTTACAATCAGGCATGTACACATTAATGTCCTGATGATGATCCTAGTACCCTCTTAACAGGATCGAAACGTCGTCGACCCCTTCTAAAATAGCATGCACGTTAATCCATTCTGTTAAAAAAGTGCAGTTGCTGTTTTGAAAAAGCTTACAACATTGGATAATGTAAAAAGCTCCTATTGTCTTGCCTGAAATGCCTTTGTTTGTTTTGTAATGTTATTGTTCTAATCGGATACAGGACTGTGTCCCACAAGTACTTTGTTCCTATATGTGTGCATATTTTTTTATTGAAAAATTAAATCGGTTGTCCGGCTGGACTTCCAGAATATAGTATCGATTCTGAACTATATTTATCTAATCCTTATCCTAACCATTTGAGGATCATTGTTGTTTGTACTGAACTATTACCCAAGGTCCTCAATTACCTTTTTGGGTTCCGTTGTCCCTTATAAATATATCCATACCATAACATCATTATGCCTGTTGGCCAAGTTACTTACCTTCGGTAATGCCTTATCAGGTAGGCACATGATCTAGCCGCAGATTCCTTACCTTTGAAACTCCAGGCGTCAAGCTGAATCCGGATGATTTTTGTAGCAGTACCACAGTGCGTCGCTAGGTAGCATCGGTCTACTCCGCGTGACGTCATTGGCGTCATCATCGTTGTGACGTCTGTGTTATATAACCGCCACTCTGGTGTCAGTACTTTTCACGACTTTCCATGCCAGAAGCGCAGAGTAATGAAGTGGCTGGCCATGGTGGGTTCAAAAAGACAGCTAGGGCCCTGAAGGGGAACAGCCCTGACACTAACATCCATTCTGCAGTTCGTGAGGATGGGAGGGTCAGTAAGGAACCTTCGGCTAGATCATGTCTCTACCAGAAAAGGCATTACCAAAGGTAAGTAACTTGTCAATCTGATAGAGACATCTAGCCGCAGACTCCTTATCTTTGAACAGATACCCAAGCAATACCTTCCCCGGAGGAGGGACTGCAGAAAGTTTTAGACAAGAAAATCCTGCAGAACATAGCAGCCAAACAGGCTCTCCCCGTGAACCTGAGAATCCAGGCAATAGTGTCTGGCAAACATGTGCAGAGACGCCCATGTGGCCGCTTGGCAGATATCAGCAATTGGAACCCCACCCTGAAGGGCTGTGGTGGCTGCCTTCGCCCTGGTGGAATGTGCCCAAAGGCCTTCAGAAGGCTGCTTCTATGCCAAGGCGTAACAGATTTTTATACAGAGGATAACCCACTGAGAGATGGTCCTCTATTGAACAGCACGCCCCTTCTTTGCTCCAACGTACCCTATAGTTGGTCATCCACCCGGAACTTTTTAGTATGATCAAGGCAGAACGATAGGGGTCTTTTTGGGTCCAGACGGTGGAGACACTCCTCTTCTTTGGAAGGGTGCAGAGGTGCATAGAAAGTGGGTAGGGTAACGGACGGTCCCAGATGGAAGGGAGATACAAACTTCTGCAAAAATTATGTCCTAATTCCTTGTATGTACCACTTTGTCTGGAAAGACTGTCAGGTAAAGAGGCTGTGATGACAGTGCCTGCAGTTCACTCACCCTCCTGGCAGAGGTAATTGCCACCCAAAAAACAGTTTTGACAGTGAGCAACCATAGAGGGCAGTTGTACAGCAGTTCAAACGGTGCACACATCAAGAAAGTAAGGGCCAAATGAAGGTCCTACTGTGGCATAAGAAAAGGAGAAGGGGGAAACAAGTGGGTTAACCCCTTCAAAAACCTCTGTTCCAGAGGGGACTTAAAAAAGCGAAGGCTGTTCTGGCAGCCGAAGAAAAGCTAAGAGGGTCGAAAGTTAGCCCTTCAGAGTGACCAAAGCAGAGCACTGCTGGGTCAGGGAAAGGATAAACAAGAGAATATCTGGTCAATAGACCTTTCTGTACAATATTTACAAACTTTGTTCCATCTGCAGGCGTATACCGACTTCGTGGAGGGCCGACTGGCTGGCTTCACAGACTTCGGGAGGAAGGTCAAATGCTGTCAACTGTCGCTGCTCAAACTCCACACAAGGAGGCGGAGAGTGGACAGGTTCAGATGGAGGACCCTCCCCTGCTGCTGCGACAGAAGATCCTCCCAAAGGGGCAGCCTGAACGTAGGATCGATGCTCATATCCAGAAGCTCAGGATACCAAACTCTCAATGCCCAATCCGGAGCCACAAGAAAAACTTGTGCACGGTCGCTACTGATCTTCTTAAGCACTCTGGGCAGCAGTGGTATGGGCAGAAATACATACAGGAGGCCGGAGCTCCACACGTGACGAAAAGCATGGCCGAGCGAGAGCCGCCTTGGAAACTCCAACACGCAAAACTGCTGACATTGCGCGTTCTATTTGGAGGCGAAAGGATCTAACCAAGGCTCTCCCCACCGCTGAAAGTGACCTTGTACCACCTCCGGATGGAGAAGCCACTCGTGATCTGCAAGGCACCTTCGGCTGACTTCATCAGCTCTGGCGTTCAGATTCGGCCAGATGTTGACCATCAGGGAAATGCCCTGTTGTTCCAGCCATGTCCAGAGGCGCAAGACCTCTTGACAGAGACTCCACAACCCCACTCCGCCGTGTTTGTTGCAGCACCACATGGCGGTAGTGTTGTCCATGAACCCCTGAACTAGCCTTTCTTTGATCAATGGTAAAAAGGCTTTCAGTGCCAATCGGATCGCATGAAGCTCCAATAGGTTGATATGGAGCATGGCTTACGCCGGAGACCAGAGTCCTCTGATCTCCACCTCCCCCAGATGGCCGCCCCATCCCAGAAGAGACGCATCAGTCACTACTGTGAGATCTGGGTGGGGAAGGGAGAGGGGTCTGCCTATGACCCCATCGTGATTTGTCAGCCACCACTGCAGGTCTTTCGCAGTGCCCTCTGAAATCTGAACTGGGTCGGTAAGATTTCCTCAATGCTGTGCTCACTGGAACTTCAGGTTGCACTGCAGAGCCCTCATGCGCCATCGTGCGTGATCCACCAGCAAGATGCAGGAGGCCATGAGGCCAAACAGCCTCAGAGTCATTCTCACCGAAATCCAGGATAGAGGTTGAAACATCTATATCGTATTCTGAATATCCTGGACTCGTCGTTCGGGAGGATAGGCCCGAAACTGCACCGTGCCCAGAACCGCTCCAATGAAAAAGAGGGCACGAGAGGGAGTCAGGTATGACTTTGGCACATTGATAGTGAACCCCAGCGAATGCAGTAGGTTCGCCGTTGTCTGGAGATGGGAGACGACTGCTTGGGACGGGCCCGACTTCAACAATCAATCATCGAGATTGTGGAAGACTGGAAACCCTGATCTCCATAGATGGGCGGCAAGCACCGCCATCACCTTTGTGAACACCTGAGGGGCACTGCTGAGGCCAAAGGGGAGCACGGCAAACTGAAAATGCTCCTGGCCTACCGTAAATCGTGGGTAGCGACGATGGGCATGCAGGAAGGCGATATGAAAATAGGCATCCTGCAAGTCCAGCGCTTCCATCCAGTCTCCCGGGTCCAGGGCAGACAGGACTTGAGTTGGAGTGAGCATCTTGAACTTCTCCTTTTTGAGGTAGTAGTTGAGGGCTCTGATGTTGAGGATAGGACGAAGGCCTCCGTCCTTCTTTGGGACCAGAAAATAGCGGGAATAACAAACACAGCCTATTTCTGGCCTGGGAACCCTCTGTTTAGTTCCCTTGGAAAAAGAGTCTTGACTTCCTCTCAGAGTAGGGCAAGGTGATCCTCTGTCAGCCGATCATACACTGGAGGAATGGATAGAGGGGTAGTCTCGAAGGGGAAGGTATAGCCCCTTCAGACTATTTGCAACATCCACCTGTCCCTGGTGATATTTCACCAGTGGTGGAGATGATGGCGTATTCTGCCACCAACCGGTTTTGAATTATCCTGGGGGATCGGACTAGGAAGGTTTTGCGGTGGAGTAGGGGATCGTGGCTTGGCTCGACTTCTAGCCTCCCGATCCACAGGGTCAGGGTGAGCCGCGTCCACGGCCCTGCAGAGGTTGCTGAACTTTTGGGAGCCTGTGGCGAGAGTTGGGTTTGCGCGGTTGGTAGACCCTTCGGTAGCCATAAAGGAGCACAAAGCAGATACAGGCTGGGATGCTGTAGTGAGCCCCAAGGACTTGGCCTTAGCCCGCGAGTCCTTGAAATGCACAAGGGCAGCATCTGCCTTGTCTCCGAAGAGACGGAAGCCATCAAAGGTTAGCTTGGCCATCCCCCGAAAAACCAGACTTCCTCAACGAGGTGTGGCATCATACGGCCACCATCATGGAAATTGCTCTGCCCAGCGAGTCTGTCGTGTCCAACCCACATCGGATGGCGAACTTTGCTGCAACTCTCCCGTCTGAGATGGCTTGGGAGGGTAAACAGACAAAATATTGAGATTAAATTATCGACCTACCAGAATATCGATGGTGAAATATCGTCATGCCAGAATATCGACGGTCAGAAAATCGTTGACAAGACTATCGAGTTGAAAGTAAGCAATATCGTTTTTTAAAATATCGATGTTAAAAAAAATCATTTTTTAGTTAGTGTTATGTATGCTACTATTTAATTCAAATGTATGTGTTCTATATTTTTGTGTAAGTATTGGTTTTGTATTTTAATATATGTTACATTTTTATAAGTTATTAATTTTTTTTAACAACATTTTGCTTTTTAGTTCCGTAGCAGGTTGTGGGTTTATAGGGGAATAGGGTGGGAAGTAATTTAATTATAATAAATGTATTAATAATTTTTAGACGTTATTAATTCTTTTTTTATTAAATTTTGCGTTTTATTTCTATAGCGGGTTGTGGGTTTCTAGAGGAATAGAGTGGGAAGTAATTTAATTATTATATATTAATATTTATGTATTGAATAATTTATATTGTTAATTGTGGTAATTAATTTAATATTAACGATGTATTAATTGTAATTAATAAATATTCATTAATTGTTAAATATGTTAATTGTCTCATTTTTTAGGAGTGGGTTGTGGGTTTATAGGGGAGCGGGGTGGGAAGTAATTTAATTATAATTAATTAGTTTATGTTTTTTATTGATTAATAGTTATGTTTTTAATATTTTATATTGTTACATGTGGTTATTAATTTATTATTTATTATGTGGATATTAATAATGATTAATTAATTAATAATTATGTTAATTGTGTCTTTTTTAGATAGTTTGTTGTGCGTTGATAGAGAGTAGGGTGGGAAGTATTTTAATAAGAAATGCATTCGTTTTTTCTATAATATTAATTTAACGTTTTTTATAGTGTTAATTGTGTGAACGAATTTATTAGTGATTGTTTTTAATTTGCTTGTTAATTGCTAAATACGTTCATGGCTCGGCTCGTGCATGCTTCTTAGAGCCAAGGCAGACCCTTGGCTATGCTCTGGCTCGGCTTTCTTTCTTAATTTGTTGGCTTAACCATCTCTAGTTTCTATTTCTGTAATTGTAATGCTTTGAATTTATCGGCTACACTAAACGTACTTACCGATTGCTTTCTTTGCAAAATGTCATGTTTTAAACTGTGCACTTTGATTGATAGTCTTTCCCTTCGGTAAGCGTATGTTTTGTTTTGTTCCCCCTCTCTTCGTGGTCTCTATTCCCTTCTTCATGTCTAGTGCCTCTCTCATTCGCACACTCCCTCCTTGCTCCAGAATCTCACTACAGACACACACTGCAGAGATGAAACTAATAGTGTCTATGTACTGGCGTCTTTCCTCCCAACTCACTCCTAACTTGTTCTCCTTCTGTCCCTTTCGCTGCCCCTGTGATTCTGTGCCTTTCTCCTTCTGTCCCCTTCGCTGCCCCCGTGATTCTTTGCCTTTTTTCTCCTTCTGTCCCCTTAGTTGCCCCCCGTGATTCTGTGCCTTTTTTCTCCTGTCCCCTTCGCTGCCCCCGTGATTCTGTGCCTTTTTCTCCTTCTGTCCCCTTCTCTGCCCCCGTGATTCTGTGCATTTGTGCTCCTTCTGTCCCCTACACTGCCCATGTGATTCTGTGCCTTTTTTTCTCCTGTCCCCTTCGCTGCCCCCTTGATTCTGTGCCTTTTTCTCCTTCTGTCCCCTTCGCTGCCCCCGTGATTCTGTGCCTTTCTCCTTCTGTCCCCTTTGCTGCCCTGTGACACAACCACACACTCAACCACATACACACACACAACCACACACACACACAATCACACACACCACACACACAACCACACACACCACACATACAACCACAACCACACACACAACCACACACACACATACAACCACACACACAACCACACACACAAAACCACACACACACACAACCACACACACAAAACCACACACACAAAACCACACACAACACCACACCGTCAGTGCACACTTTCACCAGGCACAGACACCATCAGTCTTCAGTGCACGCTTTCACCGGGCACAAACACCACCAGCCGTCAGTGCACGCTTTCACCAGGCACAAACACCACCAGCCGTCAGTGCACACTTCCACCAGGCACACACCACCAGACGTCAGTGCACGCTTTCACCAGGCACACACACCACCAGCCATCAGTGCACAATTTCTACAGGCACAAACACCACCAGCCATCAGTGCTCGCTTCCACCAGGCACACACCACCTGACATCAGTGCACGCTTTCACCAGGCACACACACCACCAGCCGTTCGTGCACGCTTTCACCAGGCACACACACACCACCAGCCGTCAGTGCACGCTTTCACCAGGCACACACCCACCACCAGCCGTCAGTGCACGCTTTCACCAGGCACACACCACCAGCCGTCAGTGCACGCTTTCACAAGGCACACACACCACCAGCCGTCAGTGCACGCTTCCACCAGGCATACACACCACCAGCCAGAAGTGCACACTTCCACCAGGCACACACACCACCAGCTATCAGTGCACAATTTCTACCGGCACAAACCACCAGCCATCAGTGCACACATCAATTGTTAACGCATCCACAATTACCTATTGTAGCAATCGCAGTATGGCACACTTTACTTTTAAACATATTCATCTAAAGCGCAGCATGCCACCATTGCTACAAAAATAAATACACATTTTTTGGGCCTACAATTTATAGACTTTGGTTGCAATTGGTGTTGCAATATTTAGCAATGCCAATAGCTCAAACTTAATTAATGCGAGACCTATTGGATATGCCAATGCTTGTTTGACATGGTGTTGGTGGTTTTAGGACTCTGGGCACTTTAGCACTGCTGTCCAGTGTAAAGTGCATGTGCTCTCTGTGGTAAACATGATAAGATTGGTCTACACCTGTTTGGCTTATTTAATTTACCTGTCAGTCCCTTGTAAAGTGGTATCTTATATACCCGGGGCTGGTAAATTAAATGCTACTGGTGGGCTTGCAGCGCTGATTGCGCCACCCACCAAAGTAGCCTTGCAAACCTGTCTCAGGCCTCTGCTATTGCAGGGCCTGTGCGCACAGTGTTACTGCCGCAGTGACATGGCACCTAAAGTGTGTGTAATGTCTGTGACCCCCCTTTTACTGCATGTAACCCCTAAGGTAGGCCCTAGCTAGCCCTATAGGCAGGGTGCATTGTAAGTAAAAGGTAGGACATGTACCTTAAGTGTGTGACATGTCCTAGTAGTGACAAACAGCCATTTTGGTTTCTCCCTACTGTGAGGCTGCCCTCCCATAGGAATGCAATGGGGATTCCCTGATAAGTGTTTCAGTGGTAATTCCTGATATGAGAGGAGCTGTGTGGTCAAGTTTGGTATATTTGGAATGGTAATAATAAATGCTGTGCAATGGTGTGCGCAGATTTATTATAACTATTTTATAAATGCCACTTTTAGAAGTTGGCATTTTTGTGTGCTATGTATCTATCTGCCTGATGTGGATTGCATGTCTGGCTTTGGAGTGGCAGGGGCTGGTGAGCTGTGTGTGGCTCCAGGAGGGGCAGGGTGAGTCAGCGCTAGGCTGAATAGGGCATCTGCATTTGAAGTAGTGGGTGGAGTAGTCCCCTGACCCTGAATGGGTCTGTCCCTGCCTATGTGAAAGCTGTCTCCGCCCCCCTGTGGTGTGTCTGATGACAGAGCCCCAATCTGACAACCATGTGTGGTGCTTCCTTGTGACTTGGGGAGGGGGGCTTGCTGCTGCTGGACCCCAGGAGGAACCCCCACGAGGGCTTGCCTCCCTGCTGGAGTGCCCTGTTAGCTGGCCTACCTGGGCCCAGCCTTGTGTCCGTGGAGCTTTGAAATTCCTGGCTCCTAGCGCCTTATGGTTCCCCTAAGGTCAGGAGTGACTTTTGTTGCCTGCAATGGCTGGGCATTTCTTTTTGAGTTCAGTTGGCACTGTTGGTGCTGGGCACTACAAGTGCTGATCGGCAGCATTTTCATTTCATGATGAGGAGGGTGGTGAGTTACCCTCGCCCGCCCCAGCGCCTTGCGCTCCTTGGATGCCCTGACATTTCTGGACAAAGGGCCTCTTGGGCCCCCTAGAAAGGCCAGTTGGCCTAGGGTCAGTTTTATGATTGGCAGGGCTCAAGGCCCTAACGTGATGCCCAATGCGTAAGGTGTTATGCCTGTATTGTGATGCCTAATCTGATGCTATGGTGCTTATGAATAATGTATTTATGGCTACTGTATAATGTGTTTATGCTTAGTGCCACTGAGGTTCACTGCTGCTTTAGGATCAATGCCTAATGTGGAGGCATACTGTGCTTATGCCCAATGTGATACTAAGGGTGTCATTAGAATGGCGGGCAGATCGCCACCGCCCGACTGGCTGTGGCGATCTGCCCGCCATAACACCACATCGTAGGCCTGTTACCCCCGCCACATTAGCATGGCGGGGGTACCGCGGTGGACAGAAAGACCGTCTGCCGCTTTTCCGCCGGTAGGCAATCCTCACGATTGCCTACCGGGCGAAAAAGGCCCATAATATGGTGGCGGTGCCTATCCATATTATGATGTGGCATTTTCAATGCCTTTCCATGACGGAGACTCTGCCATGGAAAGGCATGCAGAGTTCTCTTTGGGGGCCTGTTGTGGGCCCCCGGGGGGGTGGAGGGTTGCACTTGGGAGGTACCCAAAGAGAACTCCGCATGCCTTACCATGGCAAAGTCTCCGCCCAACATTGGCATGCACAAGGTGGCAGTCACTGCGCAGTGCCTGTCACGTTGTGCATGCCAATGCACAACATGCATATATTGCATTGTGGCGGGTGCTGCTTACAGCACCGCCCACAACAATGTAATATATGCGGGATTCCACCGTGGCGGTGGCATCCTAATTGCCAGTGCGGGACCGCCGCACCACTGGGGGGTGGGCGGGCCCAGCACCGCTAGGGTGGTGGGCGGACTGAAGTCCGCCCACCATCCTAATGGGCCCCATAGTGTGGTTTATGCCTGATGTGGATGCCCCATGTGTTTTACGCCTAATGAGAATGCATAATGTGCTTATGCTTGAGATTTATGCATAATGTGTTTATGCCTATTGTAAGGCCTAATGCAAATGTCATGTTATGATGTTTAGGCCTAATGAGACTGCATAATGTGTTTATGCTAGTGGTAATGCTGAGTTCATTATTTTACCAGTGGTTTCTGGTTGTGTTAGTACTGGTGCTTTCTAAAGGTTTTGACAGTGGCCCGATTGGCCCTGTCATGTATATAATCCCCTGTGAATACTGCCTGGTGCCAGATATATGTGTGATTAAGATTCTAATGTGTTTTGGATAATACAAAGGCTATTTTTATATAACCTTGTGTGTAGTTTCTTTTGTGGTGTGCCTAGTGTGTTGCTGCAGTGTGTGTGTGTTGCGCAAACGCTTTACACATTGCCTCTGGGATAAGCCTGACTGCTCGTGCCAAGCTACCAAGGGGGTGAGCAGGTGTTATCTTCAGCATGTAACTCCCTTGCCCTCACTCGAGTGGTGGTTTCTGCCTGGCTTAGGCGCAAGCCCTAGCCAACCAGAAATCCAATTTCTAACAATTGTCAATTAATTAAGTTAATTTTGTCATGTTTTCCAATATTGGTGGGGCCGTAAATTATTTTTGAATAATTAATTATTTGTTAATTAATGTTAATTATTTTGCTGGAGTGGGAATACTAAATGATTCCCCTCTGCTATCCAACATTTTCCCTACTGTTGCATTTGCTGGAGTTGGAATAGTAAAGTATTTCCCTCCGCTATCCAACACTTTCCCTACTGTTGCACTCGCTGGAGTGGGAATAGTAATTTTTACCCACTCGCTATCCAACACTTTCCCTACTTTTGCACTCATTGGAGTGGGAATAGTAGTTTTTACCCACCCGGTATCCAACACTTTCCCTACTGTTGCACTCGCTGGAGTGGGAATAGTGATTTTTACCCACCCGCTATCCAACACTTTCCCTACTTTTGCACTCAATGGAGTGGGAATTGAAATTATTACCCTCCCGCTATCCAACACTTTCCATACTGTTGCACTTACTGGAGATTGAAAAGTAATTTTAACTCCTGCGCTATCCAACACTTTCCCTACTGTCACACTCGTTGGAGTGGGAATAGTAATTTTTACCTCTCCGCTATCAATCACTTTCCCTACTTTTGTACTCAATTATTATTTAAAATGTAATAAATATTTTATATATTAAAATTATAATATATATATTTTTATTTATAATATTTATGTTACAGGTATTTGTGTATATATATTTAATTGTCTTTTTTGATATATTTCTAATATGTTATAGTTAAATAAAAACATTATCTATTAATTATTTAAAGTAAATATATTAAATTGTAAATATGTTTGTTTATTTTGTTTAAATTAAATTTAATATTTATAAATGTTTACATTTATAAATAAATTAAAATAATGTATTGCTAAGTTAATAGGATTTATTTCCTTATTTTACAATATTCTTTGAACATTAAAAAACAATATATTTAACTTCGATATTTTAAACAACGATATTTTTGGGGAGGATATTTTTGTACTTACCATGTTGTAGATAAGATGTCGATTTTCTGGACATCGATATTCTTGACACAATATTCTGGTAGTTCGATACTGTTGTCGTCGATATTAAGTCAGTCATCTGGCTTGAGAGAGTAAGATTCGGACCTCCTCCAGATCCTGGGCAGCACCTGCACAACCATGTCCCATATCAAATGGGAGTAACGGCCCAGAAGGCATGCGGTGTTCACCCGTCACAATGCAAGACCGGCAGAAGAAATTCTTTTCTTTCCAGAGCTTTCCAGTCTCTTGGATTCCCTGTCCGGAGTTGCGGAAGGGAACTGAAGTGATCACACAGGGCCAGGTAAGCGTGAGAGCACTGTGTTTACTGACCGTTCTCCTCCACAGCTTCCAGGGAATGGTCCAACAGACCCTGGAGTTCAAACATCAACATTCTGTACCCATGGAATAGGCATAACATGAGGGTAAGAGAGTTGGCTAATTACTACACCATCTCCTTTCTTTCCAAAAGGGAATAAAAGAAAGAAATAAACACTGGAAGGAAAGGAGGGAGAAGAGGCAAAGCAAAGAGGATTGCGAGAACGTAATTCGGGAGAATATGAACACATTTACAATTCAATGCAAAACTTCATAAGAATACAAACAAATTTCATATTTACAATTCAATGCAAAACTTCATAAAAATATAAACAATTTCAAACAGATTTACAAATTCCACCGTTTAGGTGGAACACTTTTCCTACCACTCCTATGTGTGTAGGAAAGTTGGGGAAACCCCCAATGGATATCGGTGCTGGGTTCTCTCTGACAAAGTTCTGACGCTGAAGGCTCAACACCATCCTCAAGCCCCAATTGCCGAACCACATGTTTGGGGATCATGTAAATTCTGGAGAGATTCCACCAATTCCTCCCATTGATTCTCACAGCAAAACGTGACGTGGCATCCATCTCAACCGGGTGACCGAACTTCGACAACCCCTTGGGAACCTTCTGAGGAAGATTAATTCTCACCCAATCGCCCACAAGGACCTTGGAGCTCAGACCAGAAACATCCTTGGCACATTTTGGAGACAACTAAACAATGGTATTGTGCAACGTATTAGACACACCCGCATCAGAATACGGAGAGGTACTCGCCACATTGTCCCCAGAAACAACATTCAAACGCAAACCCCATTTCCTCAACCAAGCTGGACACATGTCAAAGGTAGTAACGCTCCCATGAAGCAGCTTACCCACAGCTTAACTGGGAGTAGTACGATGAACCCACAACATGCTCTGCACCGCTTCCTTGACCTACACCCTATTGGAAATGGCCCACTGCACATATTCAACAAGACTGCGATTCATGCGCTCAATAAAACCGTTGGCTTGCGGGTGATGTATAGCCACACGGCAATGCAAGATACCAGATTAAGAGAGAAAATCAGACATTTCCCTTGAAGTGAATTGCACCCCATTGTCCGACACTAATTCTTTAGGAAAACCTTCCCTAGCAAATAGACTTTGAAAAAATCTAATGACCTCCTGAGTGTTGGGGTCAACCATGAAATGGACCTCCCACCACTTGCTGTAGTAGTCGGCTACCACCAAAGCAAACATATACCTATTAGGTAAAGCGTTAAACGGTCCTACAAAATCAACAGCCAATTTCATTCACGGAACACTAGGAAGATCCATCACTTGTACAGGATGTGTGACCGTTTTGATGACCTTGTCACTAGAACAACAAATGACACACCCCAGGACAACATCATCGACCTGCCGGTCCATGGATGGTCACCAATAGACTGCACAAATCCTTCTTTTGGTGCTTGTCTGCCCAAGATGACCTTCATGACCAGAGTCAATGATGCGAGATCTCAAGCGATCGGGGGGGAACAAACTTGTCGCCCTGCATGATCATCTCACCACCCTCCAATGTGAGCTCAACAGCAATCTTGGCAAAAGGCTGGAGTTCCACATCCAAATGCTTCTCTTTGGGCCACCCTCGGACAATGTGATCCTTGACTTTTTTGAGAACAGGATCAGCCTGCATGCCACTAAACCACTCCTGTTTCGGCAAAGCCACCAACACTGGAAACATCAACAGCAGCAATCAAACACTCCTCATCTTCATCACATCCAACTAGTTCCTTATCTCCCCGAGGTAAAGGTGATCCCAAGAGAAAATCTGCCCTTGTGTTTCTCCCACCTGGAATGTACGCTACCACGCAGTTCTACAGCAACCATTTAGAACTCAATCTTGCAATGCTTGGGGTGTGCTGTTTGAGGACAAGCCCCTTGAGGATGGGAATGAGAGGCTTGTGGTCGTTCAACAACTTGAAAGTCTTACCCCACAAAAAAGACTTGAATCTTTCAACAGCCAAGCAGCAGGCCAACAACTCTCTTTCGATAACAGAGTACTTTTTTTCACTCTGTCGTAATGCCCGAGAGGCAAACCCAACAGTATGCTCCTTGCGGTGTTTGATTTGTGTGATCATACCACCCAAACCATCCAAATTCGCATCAACTGAGAAAATGCACTGGTTTAAGGGATCAAAGGGAATGAGAATCTTGCACGTCCCAAGCTCTTGCTTGATGCAATCAAATTCATCCTGGCACACCTGGTCCCAAACAAAATTAACCTTCCTTTTGAGCAGTTCTCGTAAATGAACAGTTTTGACGTCAAAATTGGAAATAAACTTGGCATAAAATTCACATACACCCAAAAATGAAGAAACCCGTTCTTTGGACTTGGGACATGGAGTCAATCAATCAATCAAACCCTCTTTTGGTTCAATCCCTTCACCGGAAATGTGATGCCCCAAATACTCAATAGATTCCACCCCAAATACGCATTTGAGCTTGTTGGCCACAGTACCCATCTCCTGAAGCCTGCTTAGAACTTCTGTAAGCTGCTTGTCATGCGATGCCCTGCACTTTCCAGCAACCAGAATATCATCCTAGAAGACCACAGTTTTCTCAACACCCTCCAAGACCTTTTCCATGATGCACTGAAAACCTGAGGCTGCTGAGGCAAGCCCAAATGGCATCCTCTTGAATTGGAAGGTCCCTACCAGAGAAACGAAAGCAGTCAAGTGCTTGCAACTAGCATCCAACTCCACCTGATGGTAGGCAGAGGATAGATCTATCTTAGAAAACACCTTAGAGCCTGCAAACAGTGAAAGTATGTCAGCAATACGGGAAAAAGGATGTGTGTCAACCCAGATTTCTTTGTTCAGACTACGCAAGTCAATGCATACTCTGAGACTCCCATTCTTCTTGCGGGCCACAACCAACGGAGACAACCATAAGGAAGGCTCAACGGGATCGATAACCCCAGACTCACACATCCTCTTAAGCTCCTCAGATAAATCATCTCTGACGCTATAGGGCACATTTTGCAGCTTATGCTTCACTGGAACCATTTGGTCCTTCACTTTGATGAGATGTTTGAACCCCTTAATGTGCCCCCACTTGTCCGCAACACACTCCTGAATCTGTTAGCCCACACAGTCAAACCATCACCCTGGATATGCTCATCCACTACAGACACTTGTTCCTTGGTGCCTGGTTTGAGGGTCATGCCATAAAGGCCCTGGTGATACCACCCCAAAATATTTAGTACTTTCTTCGCCACGTAGACCTTCCCCCTAGTGCACTTCTCCTTAAAAATTAAACTAGTTTAAGAAAAGCCCTTTAACTCGAACCTCCTACCCTCATAGAATACAGGATTTCTTTCTGGAGCTTCAAGAGGTTTAGCCACCCAATTGCATTCAAACAACTCCTCTGTGATCATTATCATGCGAGCAACGGACTCCACCAACAATTGAATGGATTTGCCATCGACAATCAAATCCACAACTGGATCCACACAATCATTAGATTCACCACATCCATCGACAGGTCGCCCTTATCATCTTCAGTATAAACAGTGCTAAAATTGCCCCAAGAGCTACACACTTTGGCAAAATGTCCTTGTTTGCCACACTTGCGACAGGCAGCATTTCTCGCTGGACACAATCGAGTGTTGGCATAATGAGAGGGGAAACCACATTTCGTGCAAAGATTTCTTTGCTGACCCACCCTTTTCTCAGGTCTGATGACTGTGTACTTACTGCCTCTGCTCAGTTTTTTTCCCCCTTGGTCTCTAGGTTCTTTTACCGCCCCAACCACAGCTTTGTCGGGTTTCAACTCTTTAGAAGCTTTCTGAGATACCGTTTACCAATGATAATGGTTTCTTCCAATGATGGATTTTTCAAAGTAAGGAGCTTCTCTTGAACTTTTTTGTCTCTACAATGCACAACCACCTGGTCCCTGATCAATTGAGATGTGAAATGCTCAAACTGGCATTCTGACCCAAGAATGCGCAAAGCCCCCATATACGACACAATGCTTTCGCCAGTTTCTTGTTCTCTAGTGAAGAATGTGTGTCTTGCAACAACTAGACTCCCTTCCAAATCAAATTGTTTTTCTAGCATAGCCACCGCTTGGTCAAACTCATTAAGAGGTTCCTCACCATCAACAACTTCGAGGGGAGATATATGTTCCAACACAGCCTGTCCCTCTACACCAAGATTGTGCTCCAAAATAAACTTTTTGCTCTCTGCGCTGAATCTTATCCCCCCCATGGCTCCTAAGTACTTAGTGAAAACCCTATACTACACTTTCCACCTTACTGGGGGGTCTCCTGGAAGCTGTAAAAAGGTGGGAGGAGCTTGAACATTCTGAATACTAACAAAGGGTACAACTTAGACCAACACAAAACAGCGATTAGTAGGTAGAGTAATTTTGAGTCAACAGCAGATGTGAAAACAAAGTCAATCCCTTGTGGTGTTGCTGAACCTACCAAAAGCAAAAAATAAAAATATGTACCAAATCAAACTCCCACAGTACGGTTGATGATAAAGAACGCTGTGTTGAAAAAGAGCACTGTGCTTAACACCAAGTTTAACAAAACAAATACAGTCAACATACACTCACATCCACTGCCGATGAGAACAGCCTCATGCTTTCCTGTGTTGAGCTTGTCTGCCGATGCTACCGCAAAATGACTTTTCAGCTTGCCTGCCATGCCCTTGAAACAGTGCACTGTCCGTAGATTGAGCTGGAAGAATGGAACTTGTCCAGCTCACTGGATGCCGGAAGATTCTTGCACCAATGGACTTCCACGCGCAAGGAGGCACTACGTAGAGAAACATACTTGCTAACCAGCAGCCTTACAGAAAAGTGTTGCCAACCATCCACAGAACGCCGAAAACAATGCATACCTGACAAACAGGCACATTGAATCCACCAGCCCCCGGCAACACCACTGTGCGCGATGCCGTTAACAAATGACTTGCGTCACACATATGGCATTCAACTGCATCATCAGTAGGCCGTCAGCTGCAGGGAGGCGAAGATCACTGCGATCCCGCAGGGCACGAAGCACGGGCACTCGGCAACATGCCCACAGGAATGGCCAACCTTCAGCCACAGACCAACATGCACCCAACAGTACGCCACCCAACAGGGATCATGGAGACTTAACGTCAGGATATTGACGCCCCACAGATGTGTCCAGGCTCACGATGAAGTTCGTCCCTTCACTTTTGAGTGGTGTCCAGAAACCCTCCTACTACACAGAGAAACGATTTCCCATCTGAGAAACTCCGAGATGTAAGGTGGAATATAGAAGTGCAGACTTCACAGACAATCTGGATGATTAGCAAGACAAAGGGAGAGATCACTCCACAGTCGTCGCTGATTCAAACTGGAACCAATACACCAGGCACAGCACACATGGGTGGATAAACAGAACATTCAACCAACTCGTCGCCAAATGTGAAGTGATCACACAGGGCCAGGTAAGCGTGAGACCTCTGTGTTTATTGACAGTTCTTCTCCACAGCTTACAGGGAATGTCCAAAAGACCCTGGAGTTCAAACATCAACATTCTGTAACCATGGAAGCGGCATAACATGAGGGAAAGAGAGTTAGCTAATGACTACAGGAACACCCCATGGGAAGTGAAAGCTTGAACCACCAAGCTTTCTGGGGTGGGGTGGGGTGGGGTGGGGTAGGGTGAGCAGTGAGGAAAACCGGGTCGCCTGGTGCAGGAGCCCCTGTGCTGGGCTTGGACCAAATACGCAGAAGAACATCCGTTAAGGCCTCATTGAAAGGCAGCAAGGATTCCGAGCTGGAGACACCGGGCTGCAGGACCTCTGTCAAGACGTTAGTATCGACTGCCACCGTAGGAAGCTGCAGGTCCAAGACTTTCCCATCTCTAAGCACCACCATGGCAAATGATGCCCCCTTCCTCCGTAGCCAGGTTAGGTAGAGACAGCATGGCAGAATCTGGGGAGGTGTCCAGACCACTGGCATCACCCAGGTCCTCATACCAGTCCATATCTTGTGGTTGCGGGACTTCTAAGGCATCCTGCTCCCCCTCTCAAACCTCCTCATCCATTCCTACCCCTTCAGAATGTCGCGATTGCAGGAAAGGGCGAGGCGCGCACCAAGTGCTTCTAGAGTACAGCGCGCCATGCATGTATTCCCCAGCGCTTCTAGAGTACAGCGCGCCATGCATGTATTCCCCAGCGCTTCTAGAGTACGGCGCGCAGCACAACGTACTACAACTCCCAGCATGCCCACAGACGAACCGGAAGTAGTACCCGGCGGCGATGCCGAATCGCGATAAAGCACTTCCCTCTCCCAGGGTTCCGTGCTTGTCAATACCTTTTCAAACCTCCTTATGGCGGATAGTATTCCCCGCCGGATCCAAGCTCTGCACCTGAGGAACTGAAGCTCCGCACCGGAGGACCTGTTACGACGCGACAAGGCGAAGAGTCCGCATTTTGATTCCGAGGTCATTACCTCGGCTGACACCCGGGAACCCGCTATTCGTCACGAAGTTCGACGCAACGTTCAGTGAGTAGTGCGTGAACAGGATTCACTTTCTCGTCTCTCTCTCCTTCACTTGGCCCTGCAGGAGGATTCTGATGCTGTCTTGCCTCCAGCTGGCCTAATACACCCGTTTGTTTCTCCAAGGTGAACTACTGTCTCTCCGTATCGAACTATGTAGCGCTTGAACGGTGTAGCGCTTGAACAGAGTAGCGCATATTCAAACCCCTAATACTGTGACGTAACAGTGTGGGGAAAATTGACTATACCAAAGCCCAGCCCTGAGATGCTTGGTCGCGCTCAGCCTTTGCGCCCGCATTGAATTGTTGACTACATTATATGCTGCTGCTGCTGTCTCTAGTAAGTCGCGTTTCATTCCGTTGAAGAGACTTCCAACGTCCTCTGAACTGGCGGTCACCTTCTTGAAACACGTTGTCCGAGCCCATGGACTTCCCAGAGTTCTCATCACTGACCGGGGTACTCAGTTTACTTCGCGTTTCTGGAAGGCACTCTGCTCCACCATGAAAATAGATGCCCGTTTGTCCACCAGTTACCACCCACAAACCGACGGTAAAACAGAAAGATTAAATCAATCTTTGGAGCAATACCTGCGGTGTTTTACCCTACAAAACTCATCCGACTGGTACCCTCTAATTTGGACAGCAGAGTTCACATACAACAATGCGGAACACGCCACCCTGGGGTGTTCACCCTTTTTCTGTCTTTCAGGGTTTCATCCAAATATGCTTCCATTCGATTGGCCTGTGGTTTCCAAACATCCTACCATTCAAGAACATCATGCTCATCTTCGCATCATGCTAGCAGAAGCAAAAAACCAACTACAGAAGGCTCAAGATGCCCACAAGCGCTTCGCAGACAAGAACAGAAGTCCTGAGCCACTTTATCAAGTAGGAGACTGGGTGTGGCTGTCTACAAAGCACCTACATCTGAAGGGAGGGGGAAAGCTTTCACCCAAATACATAGGGCCGTACGAAGTGGAGGAAATCATTAACCCCGTCGCTCTAAAACTGTCACTTCCCCATACATGGCAGTTACACCCCGTATTTCACGTCTCCTTACTGAAACTGTGTCCCAGTTCTATGAGACTTCCCTCTCACCCTACCCCTATTGACATTGACGGACAGGAAGAATACGAAGTGAGAGCCATACTGGACTCCCGCTTAGTCAGAGGGCGGGTGCAGTACCTGATTGACTGGGTGGGTTACGGGGTGGAAGATCGTACCTGGGAACCTGCTGGTAACCTACATTGCCCTCTTTTAGTGACACGATTTCATGCTCAAAATCCCGGGAAGCCAGGCCGACCGCCGAGTCGGCAGTCCTCAAGAGGGGGTTCTGTCGCGATTGCAGGAAAGGGCGAGGCGCGCACCATGCATGTCCCCCCCAGCGCTTCTAGAGTACAGCGCGCCATGCATGTATTCCCCAGCGCTTCTAGAGTACAGCGCGCCATGCATGTATTCCCCAGCGCTTCTAGAGTACGGCGCGCAGCACAACGCACTACAACTCCCAGCATGCCCACAGACGAACCGGAAGTAGTACCCGGCGGCGTTGCCGAATCACAATAAAGCACTTCCCTCTCCCAGGGTTCCGTGCTTGTCAATACCTTTTCAAACCTCCTTATGGCGGATGGTATTCCCCGCCGGATCCAAGCTCCGCACCTGAGGAACTGAAGCTCCGCACCGGAGGACCTGTTACGACGCGACAAGGCGAAGAGTCCGCATTTTGATTCCGAGGTCATTACCTCGGCTGACACCCGGGAACCCGCTATTCGTCACGAAGTTCGACGCAACGTTCAGTGAGTAGTGCGTGAACAGGATTCACTTTCTCGTCTCTCTCTCCTTCACTTAGCCCTGCAGGAGGATTCTGATGCTGTCTTGCCTCCAGCTGGCCTAATACACCCGTTTGTTTCTCCAAGGTGAACTACTGTCTCTCCGTATTGAACTATGTAGCGCTTGAACGGTGTAGCGCTTGAACAGAGTAGCGCGTATTCAAACCCCTAATACTGTGACGTAACAGTGTGGGGGAAATTGACTATACCAAAGCCCAGCCCTGAGATGCTTGGTCGCGCTCAGCCTTTGCGCCCGCATTGAATTGTTGACTACATTATATGCTGCTGCTGCTGTCTCTAGTAAGTTGCGTTTGCTGGGGGGACAACACAATTTAGAGAACTTGCGAAGACAGGGGGTGGGCAGCGCGTACTGACCTCTCTGTTGCTTATCTTCCCTCTGTAGTTATTTCCCGGGAGGTTCCCCTGCTGAGTCATAGAATCCCTCCTAGACGCAGGACCAGAAGATTCCTAAGCAGCATTTTCTTATTTTATCCACTTCCCTTTTCCCCGTGGGGCTTTCCTATGCAGCAGTGTCGTTCTCACTCTGTAGGGGTCTGCGCTTTGGGGTTGAGGGGGGATAAACCACGCTCCATCGCTCCCACAGACTTCTCTCCGAGGTTGGTGGTAAGTTTGTATCCTTTTACCACTGACTCCACGACAGATTGACAAGCCCAAGGAACGAGTCTGCCTGAGCGATGGACACGGCAACAGTCATGTCTTCACTACTGGATAGCATCAATGCTCTCCAGCAGGAAGTACAGATATCCCGTAGGGAGACCCAAGAGCTTAGGAGTGAAATGGGAACATTACGTAGAGAAGTAGCGGGACTCTCCAGAACCAGTACCCCCGCAACCACTGGGAGAAGCTCCTATATTAGGGACTGGACATTACCCCCACCCATTTCCTCCCAAGGGGAAGGGCCCAAGGGAACAGGCATGTTTTCTACACCAACAGCCTCTTCAGCGAGTGCTAGTCCAATCCCAACAGTCCATGTGATACAGAACCCTGGAATCCCCCTAGCCGCACCAGAACGTTTCTATGGGGACCCAAAAAAGTTCGAAACCTTTATACATCAATGCCGACTTCATTTTTTGTGTAAACCTGTGGTGTTTCAAGAGGACACAGCCAAAACGTCGTTTATGATGTCCTATATGGGAGGAAACGCATCAAATTGGACAATACCCTTAATGGAACGGGACGATCCTGTGCTTCACAATTTCCAGGATTTCTGTGGGGAACTGAGAAAACTGTTCAATAGAAAAACCCATATGCTTTCCTTGGATCACAAACTTATGACACTACGGCAAGGGTCACAGGACCTCCTCACCTACATAACAACCTTTAACCGGCTCCTGGTGGAAACAACATGGCCCCAAGAAAAGCGTACCTCGTTGTTCTATCAGGGACTTCGGGGGGAATTAAAGGACGTCTTATCTCAAGTAGTCCAGCTACCGCCAACATGTGAAGAACTGATTGAGCTAACAGTCCAACTGGATCATAGGCTACAAGAGAGAAAAGGGGATAAAGGCAGAGGAGAATCTCGTCTGGTTTTACCTCGACTTCGCCCGTCTGCTGACGACCGTCTCAAAGGAACAGACGGGTCAGAACCTATGCAAATCGGAGAAATCCGAGGTCCGTTGACCCCCGAAGAAAGAGACAAACGGAGACAACAGAAACTATGCCTGTACTGTGGAAAAGGAGGACACTTCATAAGAGAGTGTAGGGCCAGAACCAAAGGTTCAGAGAGGGGTTCTGCTGTCAAGTCACAAGCCGCCACCCAACAGGAAGCGGAAAACTACTAAACCCAAGTCAGGACGGGATCTCCGTCTTGGGTTCCGAAGAGCTTACGATCCCTTTCGTTTTGGCTAACACCATCCAGCCCTCTGTTGCCCACATGAACGTGGACGTCACGCTGTGGGTGACATCTGATTCGCCCATACGAGTATCCGCTCTGCTCGATTCAGGAGCTACGGGAAATTTCATGGATCAGCAATATGCACATAATATAGGAGTCTCCTATGTCCAGAAAAAGACGCCTACTCTAGTGAGGGCGGTAGATGGGAAAGCATTGACTTCGGGACCCGTCCGATACCAGACCATTCCCTTGGAGATGAAGATTACCGAAGAACATTATGAAACCATAAGCTTCGATCTCATTGACGCCCCTCATTTCCGTTTGATCTTGGGCATGCCATGGCTAACGCTGCACGATCCTGTTATACGATGGGCTCATCGTACAATTTCCTTGTCCTCGGAGTTCTGCAGAAATCATTGCAATAAGCCTACTACGTCCCAGGAGACTACCCTACATACTCAAGCCGAGTATCTAGCGTCGGGGGTGGAAACCGTGGCCCCTTGTTACTCAGTCCAACTTCCAGAGGAGTACCGGTCGTTCCAGACAGTCTTTGACAAGCAAAAGGCCACCCAACTGCCACCCCATCGGCCGTACGATTGCCGTATAGATTTATTGCCAGGAGCTGACATCCCCTGTAGCCGTGTCTACGCCCTTACCGAACCCGAAAACCTATACCTCAAAAAGTACCTGGATGACAACCTGGCGTCAGGATTCATACGACACTCGTCATCCCCTGCCTCGTCACCACTCTTTTTTATAACTAAAAAGGATTGTGACAAGTTGAGAACGTGTATCGATTATAGAGCCCTCAACAAAATCACCGTGAAAAACAGATATCCGTTACCTTTGATACCTGTGTTGCTTGATCAATTAAAGGGGGCTCAAGTCTATACTAAACTGGATCTTCGAGGGGCATATCACTTGGTACGGGTCAGAACAGGTGATGAATGGAAAACTGCCTTTCGAACCAAGTACGGGTTGTTCGAGTACCAAGTGTTGCCCTTCGGACTGTGCAACGCACCAGCAGCGTTCCAGTTCTTCATGGATGAGGTTTTGCGCGGGTTACTGGACTCCATATGCATCGTCTATATCGATGATATTCTCATCTATTCCTCAAACCTCTCGGAACACATCATTCATGTGAGAACAGTGCTTGAACGCCTTCAACAACACTCTCTCTACGCCAAGCTAGAGAAATGTCTTTTTCATGTGCAAGAAGTTGCCTTTTTGGGGTACATCATTAACGCCCGGGGCTTCCAGATGGATATGGCAAAGGTCTCAGCAATAACCCAATGGAAAGCACCTCTCAATGTGAAATCTGTGCAGAGTTTCCTTGGTTTTGCCAATTACTACAGACGGTTCATTAAAGATTTCTCCAAAGTAATCCATCCCATAACCCGTCTTTTGCATAAGAACACTCCATTCTTGTGGAACGAAGAAGCAGACCATGCTTTTGAGGAATTGAAACAGAGCTTCACCCATGCTCCCATCCTGCGTCATCCGGATTCCCGATTACCCTTCATCCTGGAGACTGATGCCTCACAACATGCCTTGGGAGGGGTACTTTCACAGCGGCATCCGACGACAGGGCAAATTCACCCTGTCGCCTTCTATTCGAAAAAACTCACCCCCAGTGAGGTAAACTACTCAATCTCGGACAAAGAACTCCTAGCCATCAAGAGGGCCTGCGAAGAGTGGAGGCATTATCTCCTAGGAGCTCACCACACTGTAGAAATTTATACGGATCACAGAAACCTGTTATTCCTCAAAACAGCCAAAGCCTTAACGCCCGACAACTTCGATGGTCTCTTTTCTTTTCAGGCTATGACTTTGTCATAAAATTCAAGCCCGGTCTTCAGAACGGAAAGGCAGATGCCTTATCTAGGAAAGACGAAACAGCGGAAGGGTCAACAGAAGTAACGGAACCCCCTTCCATCTTACCACACCAGGCCTTTTCAGAAATGCTAGGTGCCACATTTATGTCACAGAACTTTCTTGAAGAAGTCAAGACAGCCTTGACCAACGTGAACATTCAGCAATGGATCGACGAAGACCCCGAAAACAGGCTAAGACACGACCATCTGGCGTATCACAAGCATGCCTTGTATGTCCCCTTAGTCGCACTTCAAAACCAAGCGCTGGCTTGGGTTCATGATTCCACCCTCGGAGGACATCTGGGAGAACAGAAGACGTTAGCGGCATTAAAAAGATCTTTTTGGTGGCCCTCACTGCTTAAAGACACGCAAGACTATATACGTAATTGTTCGGTGTGTGCTCAAAGCAAAGCAAGTCACGCGAAAGCCGCAGGCCTCTTACGACCCATTCCCATTCCTCCTATACCTTGGCATACAGTCTCTATGGACTTTATCGTATAAATGCCTCCCTGCGAAGGGTATACCACCATCCTTGTAATCGTAGATCACCTGACAAAAATGGGCCACTTCATTCCGTTGAAGAGACTTCCAACGTCCTCTGAACTGGCGGTCACCTTCTTGAAACACGTTGTCCGAGCCCATGGACTTCCCAGAGTTCTCATCACTGACCGGGGTACTCAGTTTACTTCGCGTTTCTGGAAGGCACTCTGCTCCACCATGAAAATAGATGCCCGTTTGTCCACCAGTTACCACCCACAAACCGACAGTAAAACAGAAAGATTAAATCAATCTTTGGAGCAATACCTGCGGTGTTTTACCCTACAAAACTCATCCGACTGGTACCCTCTAATTTGGACAGCAGAGTTCACATACAACAACGCGGAACACGCCACCCTGGGGTGTTCACCCTTTTTCTGTCTTTCAGGGTTTCATCCAAATATGCTTCCATTCGATTGGCCTGTGGTTTCCAAACATCCTACCATTCAAGAACATCATGCTCATCTTCGCATCGTGCTAGCAGAAGCAAAAAACCAACTACAGAAGGCTCAAGATGCCCACAAGCGCTTCGCAGACAAGAACAGAAGTCCTGAGCCACTTTATCAAGTAGGAGACTGGGTGTGGCTGTCTA
The DNA here is from genome assembly GCF_964204655.1 of Triturus cristatus. Classification (NCBI taxonomy): domain Eukaryota; kingdom Metazoa; phylum Chordata; class Amphibia; order Caudata; family Salamandridae; genus Triturus; species Triturus cristatus. The sequence continues at coordinate 387,869,109 of NC_140594.1, forward strand.
CAAAGAACCTACATCTGAAGGGAGGGGGAAAGCTTTCACCCAAATACATAGGGCCGTACGAAGTGGAGGAAATCATTAACCCCGTCGCTCTAAAACTGTCACTTCCCCATACATGGCAGTTACACTCCGTATTTCACGTCTCCTTACTGAAACTGTGTCCCAGTTCTATGAGACTTCCCTCTCACCCTACCCCTATTGACATTGACGGACAGGAAGAATACGAAGTGAGAGCCATACTGGACTCCCGCTTAGTCAGAGGGCGGGTGCAGTACCTGATTGACTGGGTGGGTTACGGGGCGGAAGATCGTACCTGGGAACCTGCTGGTAACCTACATTTCCCTCTTTTAGTGACACGATTTCATGCTCAAAATCCCGGGAAGCCAGGCCGACCGCCGAGTCGGCAGTCCTCAAGAGGGGGTTCTGTCGCGATTGCAGGAAAGGGCGAGGCGCACACCATGCATGTCCCCCCCAGCGCTTCTAGAGTACAGCGCGCCATGCATGTATTCCCCAGCGCTTCTAGAGTACAGCGCGCCATGCATGTATTCCCCAGCGCTTCTAGAGTACGGCGCGCAGCACAACGCACTACAACTCCCAGCATGCCCACAGACGAACCGGAAGTAGTACCCGGCGGCGTTGCCGAATCACAATAAAGCACTTCCCTCTCCCAGGGTTCCGTGCTTGTCAATACCTTTTCAAACCTCCTTATGGCGGATGGTATTCCCCGCCGGATCCAAGCTCCGCACCTGAGGAACTGAAGCTCCGCACCGGAGGACCTGTTACGACGCGAGAAAGGCGAAGAGTCCGCATTTTGATTCCGAGGTCATTACCTCGGCTGACACCCGGGAACCCGCTATTCGTCACGAAGTTCGACGCAACGTTCAGTGAGTAGTGCGTGAACAGGATTCACTTTCTCGTCTCTCTCTCCTTCACTTAGCCCTGCAGGAGTATTCTGATGCTGTCTTGCCTCCAGCTGGCCTAATACACCCGTTTGTTTCTCCAAGGTGAACTACTGTCTCTCCGTATTGAACTATGTAGCGCTTGAACGGTGTAGCGCTTGAACAGAGTAGCGCGTATTCAAACCCCTAATACTGTGACGTAACAGTGTGGGGGAAATTGACTATACCAAAGAACAGCCCTGAGATGCTTGGTCGCGCTCAGCCTTTGCGCCCGCATTGAATTGTTGACTACATTATATGCTGCTGCTGCTGTCTCTAGTAAGTTGCGTTTGCTGGGGGGACAACACAATTTAGAGAACTTGCGAAGACAGGGGGTGGGCAGCGCGTACTGACCTCTCTGTTGCTTATCTTCCCTCTGTAGTTATTTCCCGGGAGGTTCCCCTGCTGAGTCATAGAATCCCTCCTAGACGCAGGACCAGAAGATTCCTAAGCAGCATTTTCTTATTTTATCCACTTCCCTTTTCCCCGTGGGGCTTTCCTATGCAGCAGTGTCGTTCTCACTCTGTAGGGGTCTGCGCCTTGGGGTTGAGGGGGGATAAACCACGCTCCATCGCTCCCACAGACTTCTCTCCGAGGTTGGTGGTAAGTTTGTATCCTTTTACCACTGACTCCACGACAGATTGACAAGCCCAAGGAACGAGTCTGCCTGAGCGATGGACACGGCAACAGTCATGTCTTCACTACTGGATAGCATCAATGCTCTCCAGCAGGAAGTACAGATATCCCGTAGGGAGACCCAAGAGCTTAGGAGTGAAATGGGAACATTACGTAGAGAAGTAGCGGGACTCTCCAGAACCAGTACCCCCGCAACCACTGGGAGAAGCTCCTATATTAGGGACTGGACATTACCCCCACCCATTTCCTCCCAAGGGGAAGGGCCCAAGGGAACAGGCATGTTTTCTACACCAACAGCCTCTTCAGCGAGTGCTAGTCCAATCCCAACAGTCCATGTGATACAGAACCCTGGAATCCCCCTAGCCGCACCAGAACGTTTCTATGGGGACCCAAAAAAGTTCGAAACCTTCATACATCAATGCCGACTTCATTTTTTGTGTAAACCTGTGGTGTTTCAAGAGGACACAGCCAAAACGTTGTTTATGATGTCCTATATGGGAGGAAACGCATCAAATTGGACAATACCCTTAATGGAACGGGACGATCCTGTGCTTCACAATTTCCAGGATTTCTGTGGGGAACTGAGAAAACTGTTCAATAGAAAAACCCATATGCTTTCCTTGGATCACAAACTTATGACACTACGGCAAGGGTCACAGGACCTCCTCACCTACATAACAACCTTTAACCGGCTCCTGGTGGAAACAACATGGCCCCAAGAAAAGCGTACCTCGTTGTTCTATCAGGGACTTCGGGGGGAATTAAAGGACGTCTTATCTCAAGTAGTCCAGCTACCGCCAACATGTGAAGAACTGATTGAGCTAACAGTCCAACTGGATCATAGGCTACAAGAGAGAAAAGGGGATAAAGGCAGAGGAGAATCTCGTCTGGTTTTACCTCGACTTCGCCCGTCTGCTGACGACCGTCTCAAAGGAACAGACGGGTCAGAACCTATGCAAATCGGAGAAATCCGAGGTCCGTTGACCCCCGAAGAAAGAGACAAACGGAGACAACAGAAACTATGCCTGTACTGTGGAAAAGGAGGACACTTCATAAGAGAGTGTAGGGCCAGAACCAAAGGTTCAGAGAGGGGTTCTGCTGTCAAGTCACAAGCCGCCACCCAACAGGAAGCGGAAAACTACTAAACCCAAGTCAGGACGGGATCTCCGTCTTGGGTTCCGAAGAGCTTACGATCCCTTTCGTTTTGGCTAACACCATCCAGCCCTCTGTTGCCCACATGAACGTGGACGTCACGCTGTGGGTGACATCTGATTCGCCCATACGAGTATCCGCTCTGCTCGATTCAGGAGCTACGGGAAATTTCATGGATCAGCAATATGCACATAATATAGGAGTCTCCTATGTCCAGAAAAAGACGCCTACTCTAGTGAGGGCGGTAGATGGGAAAGCATTGACTTCGGGACCCGTCCGATACCAGACCATTCCCTTGGAGATGAAGATTACCGAAGAACATTATGAAACCATAAGCTTCGATCTCATTGACGCCCCTCATTTCCGTTTGATCTTGGGCATGCCATGGCTAACGCTGCACGATCCTGTTATACGATGGGCTCATCGTACAATTTCCTTGTCCTCGGAGTTCTGCAGAAATCATTGCAATAAGCCTACTACGTCCCAGGAGACTACCCTACATACTCAAGCCGAGTATCTAGCGTCGGGGGTGGAAACCGTGGCCCCTTGTTACTCAGTCCAACTTCCAGAGGAGTACCGGTCGTTCCAGACAGTCTTTGACAAGCAAAAGGCCACCCAACTGCCACCCCATCGGCCGTACGATTGCCGTATAGATTTATTGCCAGGAGCTGACATCCCCTGTAGCCGTGTCTACGCCCTTACCGAACCCGAAAACCTATACCTCAAAAAGTACCTGGATGACAACCTGGCGTCAGGATTCATACGACACTCGTCATCCCCTGCCTCGTCACCACTCTTTTTTATAACTAAAAAGGATTGTGACAAGTTGAGAACGTGTATCGATTATAGAGCCCTCAACAAAATCACCGTGAAAAACAGATATCCGTTACCTTTGATACCTGTGTTGCTTGATCAATTAAAGGGGGCTCAAGTCTATACTAAACTGGATCTTCGAGGGGCATATCACTTGGTACGGGTCAGAACAGGTGATGAATGGAAAACTGCTTTTCGAACCAAGTACGGGTTGTTCGAGTACCAAGTGTTGCCCTTCGGACTGTGCAACGCACCAGCAGCGTTCCAGTTCTTCATGGATGAGGTTTTGCGCGGGTTACTGGACTCCATATGCATCGTCTATATCGATGATATTCTCATCTATTCCTCAAACCTCTCGGAACACATCATTCATGTGAGAACAGTGCTTGAACGCCTTCAACAACACTCTCTCTACGCCAAGCTAGAGAAATGTCTTTTTCATGTGCAAGAAGTTGCCTTTTTGGGGTACATCATTAACGCCCGGGGCTTCCAGATGGATATGGCAAAGGTCTCAGCAATAACCCAATGGAAAGCACCTCTCAATGTGAAATCTGTGCAGAGTTTCCTTGGTTTCGCCAATTACTACAGACGGTTCATTAAAGATTTCTCCAAAGTAATCCATCCCATAACCCGTCTTTTGCATAAGAACACTCCATTCTTGTGGAACGAAGAAGCAGACCATGCTTTTGAGGAATTGAAACAGAGCTTCACCCATGCTCCCATCCTGCGTCATCCGGATTCCCGATTACCCTTCATCCTGGAGACTGATGCCTCACAACATGCCTTGGGAGGGGTACTTTCACAGCGGCATCCGACGACAGGGCAAATTCACCCTGTCGCCTTCTATTCGAAAAAACTCACCCCCAGTGAGGTAAACTACTCAATCTCGGACAAAGAACTCCTAGCCATCAAGAGGGCCTGCGAAGAGTGGAGGCATTATCTCCTAGGAGCTCACCACACTGTAGAAATTTATACGGATCACAGAAACCTGTTATTCCTCAAAACAGCCAAAGCCTTAACGCCCGACAACTTCGATGGTCTCTTTTCTTTTCAGGCTATGACTTTGTCATAAAATTCAAGCCCGGTCTTCAGAACGGAAAGGCAGATGCCTTATCTAGGAAAGACGAAACAGCGGAAGGGTCAACAGAAGTAACGGAACCCCCTTCCATCTTACCACACCAGGCCTTTTCAGAAATGCTAGGTGCCACATTTATGTCACAGAACTTTCTTGAAGAAGTCAAGACAGCCTTGACCAACGTGAACATTCAGCAATGGATCGACGAAGACCCCGAAAACAGGCTAAGACACGACCATCTGGCGTATCACAAGCATGCCTTGTATGTCCCCTTAGTCGCACTTCAAAACCAAGCGCTGGCTTGGGTTCATGATTCCACCCTCGGAGGACATCTGGGAGAACAGAAGACGTTAGCGGCATTAAAAAGATCTTTTTGGTGGCCCTCACTGCTTAAAGACACGCAAGACTATATACGTAATTGTTCGGTGTGTGCTCAAAGCAAAGCAAGTCACGCGAAACCCGCAGGCCTCTTACGACCCATTCCCATTCCTCCTATACCTTGGCATACAGTCTCTATGGACTTTATCGTAGAAATGCCTCCCTGCGAAGGGTATACCACCATCCTTGTAATCGTAGATCACCTGACAAAAATGGGCCACTTCATTCTGTTGAAGAGACTTCCAACGTCCTCTGAACTGGCGGTCACCTTCTTGAAACACGTTGTCCGAGCCCATGGACTTCCCAGAGTTCTCATCACTGACCGGGGTACTCAGTTTACTTCGCGTTTCTGGAAGGCACTCTGCTCCACCATGAAAATAGATGCCCGTTTGTCCACCAGTTACCACCCACAAACCGACAGTAAAACAGAAAGATTAAATCAATCTTTGGAGCAATACCTGCGGTGTTTTACCCTACAAAACTCATCCGACTGGTACCCTCTAATTTGGACAGCAGAGTTCACATACAAAAACGCGGAACACGCCACCCTGGGGTGTTCACCCTTTTTCTGTCTTTCAGGGTTTCATCCAAATATGCTTCCATTCGATTGGCCTGTGGTTTCCAAACATCCTACCATTCAAGAACATCATGCTCATCTTCGCATCGTGCTAGCAGAAGCAAAAAACCAACTACAGAAGGCTCAAGATGCCCACAAGCGCTTCGCAGACAAGAACAGAAGTCCTGAGCCACTTTATCAAGTAGGAGACTGGGTGTGGCTGTCTACAAAGAACCTACATCTGAAGGGAGGGGGAAAGCTTTCACCCAAATACATAGGGCCGTACGAAGTGGAGGAAATCATTAACCCCGTCGCTCTAAAACTGTCACTTCCCCATACATGGCAGTTACACCCCGTATTTCACGTCTCCTTACTGAAACTGTGTCCCAGTTCTATGAGACTTCCCTCTCACCCTACCCCTATTGACATTGACGGACAGGAAGAATACGAAGTGAGAGCCATACTGGACTCCCGCTTAGTCAGAGGGCGGGTGCAGTACCTGATTGACTGGGTGGGTTACGGGGCGGAAGATCGTACCTGGGAACCTGCTGGTAACCTACATTTCCCTCTTTTAGTGACACGATTTCATGCTCAAAATCCCGGGAAGCCAGGCCGACCGCCGAGTCGGCAGTCCTCAAGAGGGGGTTCTGTCGCGATTGCAGGAAAGGGCGAGGCGCACACCATGCATGTCCCCCCCAGCGCTTCTAGAGTACAGCGCGCCATGCATGTATTCCCCAGCGCTTCTAGAGTACAGCGCGCCATGCACGTATTCCCCAGCGCTTCTAGAGTACGGCGCGCAGCACAACGCACTACAACTCCCAGCATGCCCACAGACGAACCGGAAGTAGTACCCGGCGGCGTTGCCGAATCACAATAAAGCACTTCCCTCTCCCAGGGTTCCGTGCTTGTCAATACCTTTTCAAACCTCCTTATGGCGGATGGTATTCCCCGCCGGATCCAAGCTCCGCACCTGAGGAACTGAAGCTCCGCACCGGAGGACCTGTTACGACGCGACAAGGCGAAGAGTCCGCATTTTGATTCCGAGGTCATTACCTCGGCTGACACCCGGGAACCCGCTATTCGTCACGAAGTTCGACGCAACGTTCAGTGAGTAGTGCGTGAACAGGATTCACTTTCTCGTCTCTCTCTCTCCTTCACTTAGCCCTGCAGGAGGATTCTGATGCTGTCTTGCCTCCAGCTGGCCTAATACACCCGTTTGTTTCTCCAAGGTGAACTACTGTCTCTCCGTATTGAACTATGTAGCGCTTGAACGGTGTAGCGCTTGAACAGAGTAGCGCGTATTCAAACCCCTAATACTGTGACGTAACAGTGTGGGGGAAATTGACTATACCAAAGCCCAGCCCTGAGATGCTTGGTCGCGCTCAGCCTTTGCGCCCGCATTGAATTGTTGACTACATTATATGCTGCTGCTGCTGTCTCTAGTAAGCCGCGTTTGCTGGGGGGACAACACAATTTAGAGAACTTGCGAAGACAGGGGGTGGGCAGCGCGTACTGACCTCTCTGTTGCTTATCTTCCCTCTGTAGTTATTTCCCGGGAGGTTCCCCTGCTGAGTCATAGAATCCCTCCTAGACGCAGGACCAGAAGATTCCTAAGCAGCATTTTCTTATTTTATCCACTTCCCTTTTCCCCGTGGGGCTTTCCTATGCAGCAGTGTCGTTCTCACTCTGTAGGGGTCTGCGCCTTGGGGTTGAGGGGGGATAAACCACGCTCCATCGCTCCCACAGACTTCTCTCCGAGGTTGGTGGTAAGTTTGTATCCTTTTACCACTGACTCCACGACACAGAATAGGGCAGGGTGAATGGCATGGATCTGTACGGCTCTGTCGGCGCCGATCTTGGCATCGGAGGACGCCCCGACCGGCTCTGTGTCGTCGGTAATGAGGATTGAGGAGGCGCCACCAGTGGGTGCCAGTGACACCGAGGACCTCCGCGGTGGATGTGGAGCCAGGGAAGGTCGCTGTGGAGGTGCAACCTGTGCCCGGCTGGACACGGGAACGGGACCAGTCAGAGGCCTTGGCACCGGGGCCGGAGCGGAAGGCGCGGAACCCACTGGAACTGCTCCATCATCTGAGCCTGCAGGGTCCGAAGGCACGCCAGCAGGCTCAGGCCACTCAAATATGGTGCACACAGCGTCATAAAAGTCTTTAAGTTGGGGGAGCGGGGGGGGGGTCGCTCCAGGCCCTGGAAAGAAAGGGAGGTGGGGAGCCGAAGCAGGCACCCTTGCCGCGGAGCGGGGCCTCCAACGCCGAGGTTCCTCTGCCCCGTCATGTAAAGGGTGGGTCGAAGTCAAAGCATACTTCAGTTTCTTCTGTTTTCTGTGGTGCCTCTTATCTGACTTTCATGAAGAGGACTTCAATCCACCGGTGCGGTGGTCGTACCTTCCTCTTGACGAGGCGGCCTACGTGGTGCCAGACGCCAGGCCGTTATTAGCTTTACGGACCACTCCCTCAAAGCCTTCGGCACCATGGCCCAGCAATCGGAGCATGACTTTGTGTCGTGGTCGGGCTCGAGACACCAGAGACACAATAAGTGGCTGTCTGTAACCAACATGGCGGGGTGACAGACCCGCACGGCTTGAACCCCGAGATCTTCAACAAAAGGGGGTAGCTCTCTTCAACGGATATGCACTGTCTGGCGCGGAAAGAAAATAACTAACATCAGCGCAATGGAGTAGCGGTTATATTGAGGACGTGGACTTCACCACGACGACAAACTCGACGACAACGACTTCATGCCAAGTCGACTGGCACGCAGGGGTACTGCTATGAAAAATCTTCTGGATCCAGGCTGATGCCTGGAAGTTTAAAGGTAGGGAATCTGTGGCTAGAGGTCTCTATCAGATGTGGTAGCAATGCACTGACTTTTGTTACGGTCCAGGTATTGTGTTAATAATGAAGTACTGGGTATTTTAAGCCCAGCGGTGCAGGGGAACACACCCTATGACTTCTGGGTTCTCCCTGTTTCAGACCTACAGAAACACAGAGTCTTCTGGGTGAAGTCAAAGATCAGTTTATTGGCTGCAGACCAATTACAGGTATCCTAGAAGTACAACAGCGTGTATGTTCTCAGGAGACTGCTAAAAATCACAGAAACGAGCTTCTCCTTAAATACAGATTTTCCTGCCTCAGGCATACATTCCTAGGTTTATGATACGGCAATATACAAGTGTACATTTCAAACGAAAGAGCAGAGTCATGATGACCATCCCACATTCCAGTTAAGCCAGCCCATAATTATTTACACAGCAAGACTGAGATCCCACATCAGATATCGATAGGCCCCAATAAACTTGGGCAGCTCCTGTTGATAGAAACAAGCCATAAAGCAGGAACAGTCAGGTGTGAAAGAGATTAGCCGAAGGCTCGTGTAGGATGAAAGGGTTTTATGGTGTGTCAAGCCCTTATGCTAATCACAGGTGGCCAGGGGACGGGGTGCTCGTGAGACCGGACTGACCTGGGGCAGCAGAGCCAGCTGCCCAGGTCACAGAGAAGTCAAAGGAAAGCACATGTACTCTGGGGCCCGTATTTGCTTCATCATAGCCTATGTGAGGGCAACCATAAGATAAGATGGCCACCGCTCCAAGATGGAACCCGCGTAGTAATGTAAAATAACGTGTACACAGTGCATTCATGGCTAGAACGTTATACAAAGCACTTGTACATCCCGCATTAACCATTTGCGGTCCGCTAATACCGGGATAGACAGGGGTAGGGCCCTGTCCCCTACGCGGTCCCAAATATTAAAGTACGACAGACCCTCCTTTTGCCCTTACATAGGCAATCACTATACTCATCTCAATCCGAATCTAGGTCAATGTTCACGAAGTCATGGAGATGTTGCTGTAGCATCATCCTATTACTTAGCTCGTCCCTTGTTACAGGTTTCCTTACACATAATGTAGCACAGAGCCCACATATCGCAGGAGCACACTGTATGCACAGACAGAACAGGAAAAGAATCGCTAAGATCATTCCAATGACCATCAGAACTTTCCAACCCCAGGCAGATATCAGTTCCCAGAACCACCCCACCAGTGACCAATCTCCTTTATCCACGTGTATGGATTCAGATATTTTATGCAGTTTGGAGATGGCTTGATATACTGTTGGAGCGTTATCTGGTATGAAAATGCAACAACTGGATTGGATAACCTTACATACCCCACCACGGTCTGCAAGTATAACGTCTAGAACCATGCGGTTCTGCAAAGTCATAAGGCGATCCGCTTGGAGCTCAGCTGTCAAATTACCAAGGGCACCAGCCGTTACATTGACAGTGGATTCAACCACCCGAGTCAGTTGTCTCAAGTTCCTACTATTTACCATAGGTCCCCAAAACGGCAGAAAACCCAAAAAGAAGTCTCCTGCTTCCTGACCGGCAGTATCCTCCTTACTAATCACGCCTCTCACAACTCTGGTCTTGTGATAGTCAGAGGCAGCGGTAAATGTTGGCGGTAGCAAGTTTGCAATATAACATGTGCCCGAGAAATCAGGGGGCAACCATGTATATGCTCGATCTTTGCAGATAAAGTATGTACCCTTGGCAGCCAGAAATGCAGGGGAAAACTGTGACGGAAAAGTGTACGTTTCAGTACAGTCACTTCTCCCCAGCTGAGCTCTTGGATTCTGACCATAACCTTGTAAACAGAACCGACCTATGTGGGGCACGACCCAGATTGGGGATGAGATTTTTCGCTGTCTTTCACCCAGACTAATACTATACCCCGTTGCGTTCCACCCTACATAAGCTCTTAATTCCTCCTTGGGTATGGATGAGTATGCATCGATATCTCTGCTCATATCGGCAACTCCTTTCATTAAGGCCTTATTATTGGTGATAGGTCTGATGGAACGCGGTTGTCGAGGGGAGTACGTATCTAGAGCATAGAGAAACATGGTCTGGAATGCCCATGACGATCCGTTGTAACTATACGGCAACACTAGATAGGGAATACCCTTATTGATGGTATGTGGCATTAACCCACACACCCAGCAATTGGTTGTATTCATGACTAGTTGGTGCTGGTGCAGGAGCTGAATAAACGAGTTATTTACAAATTCTGATCGTCTGGTTTGTTCGTGCTCAGGCAGAGGGTGAAAAGAGTGTGAGGAGACAGTAGGAGGAGGTATGGGCTGTACAGTGGGGGCAATGGGCTCTTGAGAGGAGAAGAATACAAATCCTACGGTAAACATTATCATACTACACAGTATAAATAGACACAAAAATACAAAACATTTGCTCTTCATAATTGTACATGTCCTTGCTTTAAAGTTCATTTCCTCAACGGGTCTCTCCATCTTAAAAAACTCCATCCTCTACTCGGGCCGCTCGCGGCGGATGAGTTTCTTCTGCTAAGGAGTACGCCTGTCAGCCCAGAGAACGCCCTAGACCAACCAGAACCGTCGACCTAACGTCTTCGGCCTGTACCCCAAAGTCTTGGCACCGCGACCCTGCGGCTGAACCCGGATGGTGGTTCGAAAAACAAAAATCAAGAAAGTCCTTCAGATGGGAGAGCTTATAATGTCAAAAAGAAAATAGTAAGGAAATCTTTATTTGTCTATAGGCCTTGGTCTCAAATTATAGCGGAGACGGCCAGGTGCTGTTTGATCTTGAAACAAGAGTTTAGGCTCTGTGGTGTCCAATCGATTTGACGGTGGCACAGCTTCTTGCAAAATATCGTTACTCTCTTGGTCTGAAGCTGTGTCTCTTATGCGTGCGTCACTGAATGGTACAAAACGAGGTACAGAGTCCGTTTCAGAGTCGGCGATACCCTCCTGGACCCACCGGTCATATGGCAGGGGCAAGGGGACTACCTTGCAGTGGGTGCCATGGACCCAATTCTTTTTCCCTTTCACTCGAACCGCTGATCTCGTTGACAGAAGTACAAGGTGGGGGCCGATCCAACGAGGCTCGTCGTTGCTCTTGCGCTGGAAATTTCTAATCAGCACCCACGTGCCAGGGTCGATAGGGTGTCCAGGAGTTTCAGAAGCTTGGGGAAGAGTATCATTCACCTGTTGGTGTAAAACACGTAGTTTAGCCGTCAAATCATACAAGTAATCAAGCAGTACTGGATGCTCGATTTCACTGAATTTCGTAGGTCTTGGCACACCCCATACGTTGGCCGGGCGGCCAAAAACAACTTCATAAGGACTAAGTCCCACTCGTGAGTGTACTGTCATTCTGGTGGACAGGAGTGCTAAAGGCAGAGCGTCAGGCCATTTAAGACCGGTGCTCGCCTGTATTTTGGCCAGCTTGAGTTTTAGAGCGCCGTTGTAGCGCTCTACTAATCCAGCTGATTGGGGGTGATTTGCAGCGTGAAACTTCTGCTTAATACCTAGCCCCTCACACACATTCTTCATCACTTTACCCAAAAACTAACTTCCATTATCACTCCACACCATTCTTGGCATTCCAAACCTAGGGAAAAATTCTTTCACAAGGGTTTTGGCTGTGGATAGGGCAGTGTTATCTTTTAGAGGATAGGCCTCTACCCATTTTGAAAAAGCGCAGTCAACCACCAATACATATTTCAGGTTGTTGCACCTTTCCATGTGGATAAAGTCCAGCTGCAAAACTTCAAATGGGTATGATGGGGGTGCAAAATGACCAGCTGGAGTTGGGGTTCCCCTACCAGGGTTGTACTTCAAACATACCATACAATTCTTGACCACATTCTCTGCACACTTGGGAATTCCAGCATTCTGCCATACTGGAGCCAACAACTTACAAATACCTTTCGTACTGATATGTGCCATTCCATGTGCCATAGTAACTACTGGAAACACATATGCATCAGGTAACAACCATCGCTTATGTCCTGTCAGATCAATCCAACAACCATTCTCATCCAACTTACCCATACTTTCTCTCCACTTGCTTAACTCTTTCTCTGTGGCTTCAGCTTGAAGGGACTTCACACTCTCTATTGTGTTTTCACACATTCCAACATCACCAACACATCTTGCGGGGCCTGCCACATACATTCTAGTCTTCACATCCTGTGCTGTTTCTTTCGCGATCTCATCAGCAAACGCATTCCCACGTCCAACATCATCAGTGATTTTCTTGTGCGCACTGCATTTCATAATCGCAACTTGCAACGGTAGGGTCAGTGACTCAAGGAGGTCATTCACCAACTTGCCATTCTGAATTTTAGCCCCATGTGACGTCAGGAACCCACGCTCTTTCCACAATCGCCCGAAACTATGAGCCACGCCAAAGGCGTACTGGCTATCTGTGTATATATTCACTCTCATTCCTTCAGACAACACGCATGCTCTTGTGAGGGCGATTAATTCTGCTGCTTGGGCCGAATTATGTGGCACACGTGCAGTTTCCACAACCGTGTGTAAAGTCGTGATAGCATATGCAGCAGTCGTGTCACCATTCGGGAGCTTGAAACATGAACCATCCACCCATAAAGTACCATCACACTCAGTCAGGGGAGTATCTTTGAGATCTACTCTCCCTTTCGTCTCTTCTTCTGTTCTGAACAGACAATCATGTTGCTCAATCTCGTCTAGGTCTGCTGGAATTGGTAATAGTGTAGCTGGATTCAACGTGTTGCATCTCTTTATGTGTATGTGATTTGCTAACAATGTGAGCTCATACCCTGATAATCGCGCACTAGTTAAGTGTTGTGTCTTGGTTCTGTTTAACAATGTATCCACAGCATGTGGAACCATGACAATCAATGTGTTATCCATTACTAGACCAGCAGATTGTCGAATGGACATAGCTGCAGCAGCTGTAGCTCTCAGACAACTTGGCAATGCCCTCGCTACGGGGTCCAAGGTGGACGAAAAATATGCACATGGGCGCGGTCTGTCGCCAAAAGGCTGTGTTAACACTGATAATGCACAACCATCTTTCTCGTGAACATACAATGTAAAAGGCTTGCTGTAGTCAGGGGTACCCAACACAGGAGCTGAACATAATGCATTGCGCAATTCCAAAAAGCTTTTCTGACACTCTTCAGACGATGGGATAGGATTCGGTGTGTCTTTGCATGTTAATGCTAACAAAGGTTTTGCCAACAAGGAAAAATTTGGGATCCAGTGCCTACAGTATGAGGTAATGCCCAAGAAAGCGCGTACTTCTCTCTGTGTTCTTGGCACACTCAACTGTGCAATGGCTTGAATTCTTTCTGGGGTCAGTTTCCTTCCCTCCTTCGATAAGAGATGACCTAAGTAGGTCACTTCTTGTCGACAATATTGCAGTTTTGAGAGAGACACTTTGTGATGGGAGGCAGACAAATGACGCGACAATGACAATGTAGCTTCTTTGCAAATCTTTTCAGTATCCGCGGCGATTAGTAAATCGTCAACGTACTGAATGAGGATAGCGCCACTAGGTAAAACCAGTGCATCAAGCTGCGCTTTCAAAGCTTGGCTGTATATTGATGGACTTTCGCAGTAGCCCTGGGGAGCGCGTTTGAAGCGGAAGCTTCGGCCTCCTAAACTAAAGCCAAAAATGTCTCTGCTCTCCTCTGCAATTGGGATGCTAAAGAAAGCATTCTTTAAATCGATCACTGAGAACCATGCAGCGGAGGCTGGAATCATAGTTAACAAGGCAGTTATATCAGGGGCAACCGGAAACTGTGGCACAACAATCTTATTAACCTCTCTAAGGTCAATCACAAATCTGTAAACAGGTGGCTGTGAAGGGTCCGTTCGTTTTAAGACAGGTAAAATCGGACTGTTGCAAACGTTACCTCTTGTCTCTTCAATTACACCCTTATCAATCAAATCGCTGACAATTTCTAACAACGCTTTCTGACCTTCATTGGAGATCTTGTACTGGGGAATACGCGGCAATCTGACATTGGCTTTTAAAGTGACCACATATGGTGGTATCTCCAAAAGACCCACATCATTGGGACCAGTAGCCCAAAGGGCATCCGGAAGGGATGACAATTCCGGTGGCATTGCATTTTTAGACAAATACATCGGGGAAATCACTTCCTTGCCTAATATAAGTTGTACTCCTGAGGGAGAACAATACAGCGTTGCGTGCAATCTTTTTAGCAAATCTAAGCCTAGCAAATTTTCACCACAACCTGTCGTTAGGATGAGAGGTGCTTTTAGCTCGCAAGATCCAACAGAAAGAGACATAGGACTAGAAATCGGGTTTCTAACCGGGGCGCCAGAAAAACCTACTGAAACATTGATGTCGCCAGACAAAGGTGCGCCAGGGAGTTTTGAATGCATAATTGAACTCTTTGCAGCACCAGTGTCTAGCAGAAAGGGCTCCGTTACATTTGCTGTAGTCACCTCAACATACGGTCCGCTCTGATCCACTGGCACTGAAACAACTCCCTCTCTTTGTCTATGGCTGTCCTAGTAATCATTATTTTCTACATTGTCGTCCTCTGCATAATAATCATTATTGTAGTACTGAGCTGTATTACTAGTCGCGTTGGCTTGCTGATCAAAGCTATTTATGGTATTTTGAGGCGGAAGAGGACGCGCGTTCTGGGGAACATTTCCATGCCCCCTGCCTCTAGGAGCTTGCTGACCACCCCTACCTCTTGCGCCATACGTATTACTATTACGCTGCATCAATTTAGGGCAACTATATTTAAAATGACCTTCCTCTTTACAGTATGAACATTGGTTGGGACCTACAGGGACACGTGGTTGATAATACCCATTCATTTGCTGATTATGCTGAAACTGTTGGGGTTGGTGATAGACACCTTGGGGTTGTCTATGACTATTCTGACCTCCACGTGGCGGGTAAGCCTGCTGCAAAAGGACCTTCGTTTTCAGCTCTTTCGTTTTCTTATCTGTTCTATCTTTTTCGTCTTTATCTCTGTTTTCATAATACTGTGCAGTAGCCAGTATTTGCGCTGAAGAGGAAACAGCCCAAGAACTTTCTGAGTCTTTCAATTTCTTACACAACTCGGAAAGTAGATTCTGCACAAATTTATCAACAAACAAGCGTTGGCCACCTTCAGTGCTCATGTCTTGACCACTGTGGTCGATAAACGTTTCTTCAAACCTGGTAAAGAAGTCTGACACTGTCTCATCTTTCTTCTGCTTGCATGCAGATAGTTTGTCCCAATTTACGCGCATCGCGGGCATTATGGTCTTCATATATGTGATAATTCTACCAGGGAGTTCTGCTATTAAAGGCTCAGGTTTCGCGCCACCAATTTGTCTAGCGTCTGCGGCAATGATGTCAGCCCATGTAGCACCTAGTTCTGCGTCGTGATCTGCATTACGAATTGATCCCCATAGGGGCTGTGGAACAACATTACCAAACAACATGTCTATGTCTGCCAAATTCATAACGCATGATCCTGCCGTTTGTGACAACTCTTTATAATATCCTGCAGGGTTTTTACGGGGGTCAGGCAATGTCTGCTTAAGCGCTAACACCTCAGAACGCTTCCATGGGACGTGTACCCAAACACGCTGAAAATGCGCTGGCATTGCAGCAATACCGTTAGCGGCATCAGCTGCAACGGCGTCCTTCCATACCGGAGGGACTTCTCTCATGGGGTATTGTCGCGCTTTTACCTTTTTCCCCACAGGGACATCTTGTCCAAATAATGACTGTTGACAATCATCATTCCTGAAGGACAATACAATCGCAACTGCTTTATCTACGTCGCGACCCACAATTGTACCAGTTCCAAAATCAAATCTCACTCGACACAACTCCTGCGGGCTTGGATTTTTACCATTATGCTCCAATTCCTCACAGAGGATTTCGCACATTTTCTCAAACACATACCTCTGTTTTGAAGCATCCCATTGGTGAAAAACGTCAACAACTGACCCCACATCATAGAGTGAAGGGAAAACTATCCACCTACGCGCCATATGATCTATTACTTTCTACTCATCGGGGTTAGGCAGTTGACTGCGCAATTGCTTACGCTGTTAACCAGGAGTCGCACTAGATGACTCAAAGAGAGGCGACATTAAATTAGTAACTATATTAGCAAGACGTTGTCGCGCTGAAGGAGAAGTTGAGGCGAGAACAGGGGGATAAACAGAGGGGAGAAAAGAGGATGTAGAAACAGGTACTGGAGTAGTGCAAGGAAGAGTGTCAGGGGAGGCAGTTGCTGAGATAGACAAAGTCGCAGGAAGCGCGGGGGCAACTGGAAACACAACTGGCGGCCCTTGAGAGCGCTGTACTGCAGGGACAGGAGCCGGCTGCAGAGCAGCTGGCGGCTGCGGTAAGGCTTGTGGTACATTAACTGGAGGTGGCATATTCACAAGCTGGGGAGGCGCCGTGGCATTTTGAGCATACGGGGGTGGTGAACTCAGCAAATGCGACATCAGGGGATCTTTCTCCTTGTCTTCTAACTCATTCTGTTTAGAGTGTGGTAAAGCTGGGTAACATTTGTCGATCCCTAGCTTACGCTGCCTGTGCAATTGCTCATTCATTTGTTCCTCCTCATTGTCTTTAAATTGCACAGCTGCTTGCATTACTGTCATACCTTTTTCTCTCTTATTCTTCTTCGCTAGCTTAATTTCCTTCTGTTTAGCTTCCTTCCGCCATAAGCGGAAAGAATCAAACATCGCCGGCCGGGCTTTCTTTTTAAACAATTTCACTTCCAAATTATCTAAGATATCTGTATCGAAACTACCATTTTGGGGCCATTTTAAAACACCGTCTTTTCTGGTGTAATGGATCCATACTTCGTTATATGCAATGGGGCCTACGCCATGTTTTACATAAAGCTCATAAGTTGGAGTTCCAATCGGAGGAACCGGACAGGATTCCTCCAGCTGGAAATCCCTTCCACAACCCAAACAAAATATTCTACCAAATATTCTAGAACCAGGCATCTTCGCTCACTAGTCTAGATCCAAACTCCAAAGGATTATCGATTACGATAGTCTCGTGAATACACGAGTCCTCTAGCTTTGGCGTTTGCAAACTCCAAATCAAAGCGATCCCGAAGGATACCAAAACAAATTGGGAGACGCTCCACTTATACTTAACTGAATATTGATGATCGGTGGCGTCACCAGAAGACTCTCTCGATTGTTTCGCTCTATCAAACTCGTCAAGGGTCCAAAACAGGTCAATTAATCAGGGCAGCAGTCCTTCGTAGCCGTCGGGACGCGGAGAACCTCGCAGAAAAGACTTTTGGACCACGTCGACATGCAGGGGTCGATGAAGTGGCGGCCTTCCTCCGGAATTTCCACACGAAGCTCCTCACGAACCTCTGGCTTGGACTGGTACCACTGAAATCGTCCCGAGTTGGGCGCCAAACTGAAGTACTGGGTATTTTAAGCCCAGCGGTGCAGGGGAACACACCCTATGACTTCTGGGTTCTCCCTGTTTCAGACCTACAGAAACACAGAGTCTTCTGGGTGAAGTCAAAGATCAGTTTATTGGCTGCAGACCAATTACAGGTATCCTAGAAGTACAACAGCGTGTATGTTCTCAGGAGACTGCTAAAAATCACAGAAACGAGCTTCTCCTTAAATACAGATTTTCCTGCCTCAGGCATACATTCCTAGGTTTATGATACGGCAATATACAAGTGTACATTTCAAACGAAAGAGCAGAGTCATGATGACCATCCCACATTCCAGTTAAGCCAGCCCATAATTATTTACACAGCAAGACTGAGATCCCACATCAGATATCGATAGGCCCCAATAAACTTGGGCAGCTCCTGTTGATAGAAACAAGTCATAAAGCAGGAACAGTCAGGTGTGAAAGAGATTAGCCGAAGGCTCGTGTAGGATGAAAGGGTTTTATGGTGTGTCAAGCCCTGATGCTAATCACAGGTGGCCAGGGGACGGGGTGCTCGTGAGACCGGACTGACCTGGGGCAGCAGAGCCAGCTGCCCAGGTCACAGAGAAGTCAAAGGAAAGCACATGTACTGTGGGGCTCGTATTTGCTTCATCATAGCCTATGTGAGGGCAACCATAAGATAAGATGGCCACCGCTCCAAGATGGAACCCGCGTAGTAATGTAAAATAACGTGTACACAGTGCATTTATGGCTAGGACGTTATACAAAGCACTTGTACATCCCGCATTAACCATTTGCGGTCCGCTAATACCGGGATAGACAGGGGTAGGGCCCTGTCCCCTACGCGGTCCCAAATATTAAAGTACGACAATAATCATAAACCTTCCTTATTACAATCACGTTACATAAGCTCCAGTGCGTCAGAGTTTCCCCCTGTTCTCCTTCTTTAGACTACATTTCCCATGAGGCAAGAGCTTTTTGTAGTCACTAGCATATAAAAAACTCAACAGTTCACTCAATCAACCCAAAACACTCTTAGTTAATAAGGTTTATCCTTATATTCACTGTATTAAATTAAGTTGTTTTTTTGTAATGAGGCCTGTGGTGATCTAGATGCGAACTACATGTAGACCAAACTAGAGGGTGACCGACCAATAGCGAATCAACGTGAAGACTACCATCCCCATGAGAATGGTGTCTCTGCAGTCTTCTAACGGATACAGGAAATGAGCACGGAAGACTACCGCTTCTTTAAAAATAAAAAAATGAACGGAAGCGGTTTCTTTCGGGCTCAGTGTGCATCACTGCCCGTGAGCAGTTACAACTGGTGAGTCTTCCCAGTAAAAAATCTTTTTAATCTAAGATTGCGGATTATCCGAGTGACATCCTAGGGCATTCCCACAGGTGTAGACGCCGCAATTTGATATTGGGCTCGGCGGAGCTACGAGAGACTAACACATTAATATTGTATTCGATTTGCTAGTGCACCGAGACAGGCTTGAAGGCCCCACTATTTTACCAATGGTCAAAACTTCGTTTGAATACACTTCA
This sequence comes from Triturus cristatus, assembly GCF_964204655.1. Taxonomy (NCBI): domain Eukaryota; kingdom Metazoa; phylum Chordata; class Amphibia; order Caudata; family Salamandridae; genus Triturus; species Triturus cristatus. Next base: position 387,888,451 of record NC_140594.1, read on the forward strand.
CAGCGCTCCTTAGTTTTTAGAATAGAGGGTTGTTCTTAATATTCCTTAACATGGTCAGACCTTCGTCTCAATACACAATACACTCCTTAGCTTTGAGAATAGAGGGGTGTGCTTAACATTTCATGATAAGGGGTTACTAATCATTACCTGCTTGGGCCTAACATAATAGTATTTTTAGCAATATATCAAGTGTAACGCATTTAATGGACCTCCTTGAGACCTGATATACTGATATGACAGTAATGACTAGCTCTATGTCCGTTACCTACCAGTGGTTTTTAACACCTTTGAAGTCCTTTTTCTCCCGCAGCAGTTTTAATTACAACAAATTCATAAACTACTTTTGTTTATTGTTCTGCTTTCCTCCTTTGATATCATTATAGGGGAGAATATACCCTGAGCCTAATGCCAGTGCCTGAGTTGAGTCCTTAACCTCGATGTTAGTGGGTAAGCCTGAACCTACCCCCATGCTACGTTCCCCTGTTCCCATAGTTTGGCAAAAGAGTACTATTACTGTTGCATGGGTGTTATACATACAAAATGTGCATACATTACAATCCCACGATTACTTAATTGGTTGTGAGCAAGTTAATTGAGAATTGGCTGCTATCTTATTTTATTTTACATGTGGCATATTCAGTTAATACTATGTACAATATCTTTTGCAGAAGACGACCAGTGGATCCCGACTTTGGACATACAATTGGACCACTGGTGTTGTATCTTGGTACATATTGTTTTTGACACTTTTTGCTATATCACTTTGAGCACAGAGCAAGAGCATTTGCTGTATAGGTTATTATTATTATTATAGTTCCTTGTACAGCGCAGCTGACACCCTACGGGTAACCTGGCGCTTATGTTAGGATGTTGACTGAGTGAGAAAAGCAGACTAGGCCCCTGCCAGGCGGAATTAGCAGGGTGCTAGATGGTGGGCCCAGGGAAAGAGCCAGGTGTTTATCCTTTTTCTGAACTGCATCAGATTGTCTATCTGTAGAATGCCCAATGGGAGTGTATTCCAGAGCCGGGGAGCTGCTGTGCAAAAGGCCCGACCTCCTGATTTAACTTTCCTGATTCTCTGCACCCTCACCAGATTTGATGAGGATGAGCGAAGCAGCCGAGGGGGGGCATACCAACTAAATTTTTCCTGCAGGGATTTAGGCCCCTGTCCATGTAGGGCCTTAAACAACAAGCATAAGGCCTTAAATTGTATTCTCTGTAGCACTGGTAGCCAATGTAAGTCCGAAAGTGCCAGAGAGGCAGAGGAACGACGTGATCGTCCCAGTGCTATCTTTGCGGCCATGGTCTGTATTCTCTGCAATCTCTCAATCAGATACCGTGGGGAATCCAGAAGCAGAGCATTGCAGTAGTCAAACCTGCCGAGGATGGTACTCCGGACTATCAATGTCCTGGCCTCTAATGAAATGAATGAAGATTTTTCGAAAGGCCCTAATCAAGCTAAAACAGCTCCCAACTGTCTTGTTGACGTGTTTATCTAATGTCAATTTAGTTAGTATCAAACATGACTCCCAGGTTACGCACGACAGTACTGGGAGCCAGTGAGGCGCTAGCCGCAGTTGGTCAAAAGTTAGATGGAAGTAAGGGGGGAACTCTTCCTGTTGCGCAGTATAAGATCTCTGTCTTTTCATAGTTAAATTGAAGGGAGTTCTCCCTAAGCCAAGTCGCTATATCCTGCAGGCAGGCATGAAAATTAATTAAAGAGACTGATTGCTCAACTTCTAAGGACAGGATAAGCTGGGTATCGTCTGCATAATTAACTAGATTGACATTATGAGATCTTATAATTGCAGGTAAGGGGCTCATATACACATTAAAAAGGATGGGACTTATTGCCGATCCCTGTGGGACACCATGCAGTATATTAGAAAACTTAGAGCGAAAGGGAGGAAGAGCTATTGCTTGTTGTCTATTGGATAAGTAAGAATGGAACCACTTAAGGGCAGTGCCCGTCACTCCCACCTCTTCAAGCCTGGACAGAAGGATCCCATGGTTTACCGTATCGAATGCAGCAGACAGGTTGAGAAGGACCAAAATGGCCGACTGTCCCCTGTCTGCTCGCATTCGCAGATCATCCATGACGGTCACCAAAGTCGACTCTGTCCCATGGCCAGGGCGGAATCCAAATTGTACCCTATCCAGAATGTTATTACTTTCTAAGAACTGGGAGAGTGTTTTACTAACCACTCGCTCCAGGATTTTTATTGGATAGGGTAAAAGGGAGATTGGTCTATAATTCTTCATACATGCTGGGTCTAGTGTCGCCTTTTTCAGCAGAGGCGTCACCGACGCCTGCTTCCAGCAGGCTGGCACTGTGCCATCCATCAAGGATTGGTTGCATATTTGCCATAGTGCCGGAAATAACTCCGGAGCCAATCCCTTCCACATTTTATGTGGCAATGGATCCAAAGGTGATCCCGAGGATATTCCCATGGCCATTTTTTCAAAATCCCCTAGAGAGAGAGTATCAAAATGATCCAGGGAGTGTAATTTCCCCCTCTCAGCTTGATTCAATAAGTGCGATTTCTTAAGCACGTGTCCTGGGTCAAGATCATTAACAATATTATTTATCTTGTCCTCAAAGAAGGATGCCAGTCCATCACACAGTGCCTGACTAGGCACAATCTCATTCTTTACACACTCAGGATTAATCAGAGTGTCTACAATCCTGAAAACACCCTTAATGCTATTTTGTGCCTTCAGGATAGAATTCGCGAAAAACTCTGTTTTAGCTATCACAATTTCTTTTCTATACTCCACTAAGGCTACCTTCCAGAAGATTTTATCCTTCTCGGCATAGGCTCTGCGCCATTTCCTTTCTGCTTGCTTACAACCAAGTTTCAAGGTTCTGAGTTTTTCAGTAAACCATGGGGCTGACGGTCTACCAAGTTTTTTATGATCTTTTAATGGGGCGATTTGATCTAGCTTGATACTAATATTATTACAAAAGTTTGTATAATTCTCCTCCACCGTCTTGCCAGTATCATCCATCTCAATGGATGTAAACACCGGGAGGACCTTTGCTTTCTTTAAAAGGCCCTTCCAGTCCCTACTTTGAAATTTTCGGTCAGTCTTCTGGTTTGAATTATTTAATCCCAAATTATACAGCTGGAAGATAATCAGATAATGGTCTGACCAACATACTGGTAGGGCCTCAATAGGTCCCATTAGCTGTTCATTGGAGAGCACTAAGTCCAGCGTGTGTTCCCCCCTGTGGGTAGGTCCCTTAACCCGCTGTTGTAGATTAAGAATTTCACAGGATTTAACGATGTTGTAATAACCTAAGTCTAATATCCCATTTGGCCATAGGTTAAAATCCCCTACGACAAGCAGTCTAGAGTGGTACAAAGCCAAGTTACTCAGGACTTCAATGAGTCCTTGTTGAAAGGCGGGACTAGCTGTTCCAGGGGGCCAAACTAGGCCAGTAAGTAGTTGTACCTTGGGCTCTTTTATTGAGAAGCCCAGGAGTTCTATCCCTTCCGGTTCCTCAATAGCAAGAGGTGAAACGTCCCAGCTGTCTTTAAAAATAATCCCAACCCCACCTCCACGACCACCCAAGCGAGGTTTATGGAGGACTTTATACCCAGATGGACAGGCCATGCCCAGCTCCAGATCTGAGTTAGGATGTGTCCATGTTTCAGTCATGAACAGCACATCCAATTCGTGCAGTTCCACCAACAAATGAATCTCCAGATGGTGTTTTGGTAGCGACCTGACATTAAGCAGTCCGCACCTCAGGCCATCTTTTTTTATAAAATCGAGCTTCAGCCCTGCCGTCGCTTCTAGCCTAGCCCTACCTCTCCTGCCTCCTGCTACCCACAGCTCCAGCAGCTGTTCTCTTGTATAGACGTACCTTCTATCACCAGCATCATTTATACCAACATGAGCAGCATGGCTGGCGCTGTGCACAGTCGGTGCGCGGAAGGGCGCAGACGGGCTTGCCTTAGGCGTGCCTTCGGCGCGCCAGCGGCGCACCCGCTGTGCGCGTCCACGCCAGCGTGCTGTATTTATGGGTGTGGGCCAAACAACTTGACCGGTGACCTCAGCGAGGGCGGGTCCACTCTAACAGGCGGGCACCGCGAGGTAAAAAAGCCGGTAAGCACAAAGTTAATTTCTTTTTAAGTTTTCAATCGGTTCAACAGTTTTTAATAAAAGGTTCAGCACAATACTATTTTTTAAAACAGGAATATTTAAAAAGTGCAAAGTGCAATAGCAGCAACAGACAAGTCTTCACGCTCTCATTCCAGGCAGCGTTTCACACGTCAATCACCTCAAAACACGCTGCGCGGCCACGCCAGCGTGCTGTATTTATGGGTGTGGGCCAAACAACTAGACCGGTGACCTCAGCGAGGGCGGGTCGGCTCTATCAGGCGGGCACCGCGAGGTAAAAAAGCCGGTAAGTACAAAGTTAATTCCTTTTTAGGTCTCGCCTGACCCAGCGCATGCGCTGGTCTGGCGAGACTTATTGAGATGGCTCCAAAAAGTGCTACCAGGCCAGCCTAGAGCCACAGTGCATGTGCGCGGGCGCGCGCGCCGCGCTTTATCGCCATTACTTTCGGTTTCGCGGCCGCTTTGATGTTTGATCGCGATCACTTTCACTTTCGCGGCCGCTTTGCATAGCCAATAGGGCTCGCTTTTGGGACCTTATAAGTATTTAGTTATGCAACTGTTGCATGGCTAAACACTTAGACCTATTGGCTATGCCAATGCTTGTTAAGTTTTCAATCGGTTCAACAGTTTTTAATAAAACGGTTCAGCACAATACTATTTTTAAAAACAGAAATATTTAAAAAGTGCAAAGTGCAATAGCAGCAACAGACAAGTCTTCACGCTCTCATTCCAAGCAGCGTTTCACACGTCAATCACCTCAAAACATGCTGCGCGGCCACGCCAGCGTGCTGTATTTATGGGTGTGGGCCAAACAACTAGACTGGTGACCTCAGCGAGGGCAGGTCCGCTCTAACAGGCGGGCACCGCGAGGTAAAAAAGCCGGTAAGCACAAAGTTAATTTCTTTTTAAGTTTTCAATCGGTTCAACAGTTTTTAATAAAGGGTTCAGCACAATACTATTTTTAAAAACAGGAATATTTAAACAGTGCAAAGTGCAATAGCAGCAACAGACAAGTCTTCACGCTCTCATTCCAAGCAGCGTTTCACACGTCAACCACCTCAAAACAGGTTCTGAGGAATGCTGTGACACCTCTAAGGAGTGTCATAAGCAAAAACATATTGACCTACTAACTTTTGAAAAATCCTGCAGACGTGACAACGCCCACCAGACCCTCTGCTTGATTTTAATCCGGACCCAAGGACGCATGAATAACTTGTATTGCGTTCCTTGGAGCCAGTTTTACATCTCACATCCTTCATTCACACCCTGCTGTTTCCTCAGCACTACGTGCTCATTAGTAAGGTATTTATCGCACCTCTGAAAACATCCATGAGCTCCTTCCTCTAGAGAGAGGGTTGTAGCCTGCACTGTGACTAGGCATCATGGTGCAAGGAGGTTCCTAATGATAAAGATGCCACCTCTGGTGGGTGAGGTTATTTGTCCTTAAAAGGGAATACTCCACGTCATTTAGGTACACCAATGCTTTCCTGTCTTTCTTGTTCACCCTTTTGTTTTTTAAAAAGGACATAGATAGGCTATTCGACTGACTTATCATTGCCATTATAGCCTTTGGTACTATTTCATACTACTTTACTGTGGCACCATGAGACTCCCACTTCGATGACCGGGAATGATTCAAGCATGTGAATCTATGAAAGATCCAATACTGGAGAAGGATGCATTATTGGATGCTGTGACCGAGACACTACTAAATCGCCCAACCTACTCATACTAGTAAATCTCAGCATCCGGTTTGATAAGAGGATCTACCAACAACGACAGACATTGTGTCTGTCCAGGAGGCCTTCAACCTCTAGCAATTAGAATTGGGCCTCCATTCAACCCGCCACCCACATATTTGAAGCCATATTTTCTCCATCAAGGCACACGTCAGTGGCTGACTACTCCTCGGTCATCTGGGGTGGACACCACATCATTACCTTCAATATCTGCATACCAATCTATAAGAACAACTCAAAGATGGCTGCTACCCTCAACAACATCTCCACATACAAACAATGGAAACAAACGTAAACTTACCAAGGCACTACCGCCTCTAAAGAACCCTCAATCAATATGCGAACATAGGATGTAAGGACCTTTTCCAAATGGATTACTTCTGGCATAGACAACCATATACCACTAAAAACCTCTACTTGGTTTAAGCAACAAAAAAAAAACAAATTAACTACACGGACCAATGAAATGATCAAAACTGAAAACACATCTCAGCATCCAAGAACTCAAATGGAGAAAATCAAAGGATGAAAAATAGAAAGTTCTATTGGGCTGCCTCAATGCAGCATACAATGCAATCATCCGAACTAGAAAACAGAATCATTTCTCCACACATGCAATTACTGCTGACTGCCCATCACAGGAAGCAACTGGTTACCCTCATGGGTGATTAGTGCGTATACACATCAGTATAACATTAAATAATATAACAGGAAGTCCACAAAATTCTAAAAGAATTCTACAATCCAGATTTCCAAACCTCAGTGACCCCACTATCGCAAGCCTTCTGTAACTACAAATACAATTTAAGCAACACAAACAAAAAGGATACAAGCTCCAAACTAGCACCTCAGATTGACATCATACCACCTTAGAATAAACAATCCACAGGCGGTTCGTCTCCATCGGTCTAACTGGCCAATCTCTGGAACTTCATGTTAGCAAAGATCAAAAGCATCCAAGAACACTTAAAGTTCAGAAGATTAGTAAAACCTTGGTTGTTCCCAAGACGTCTACTTGAACTGCCATCCCTAGAATAAGCAAACTATAACATCAGCCTTTATGTCTGTACAAGAATGATCAGCAGCTATTGGATCGTGCCGTACAGACAACAACACTAAGAAGATTGACAGCTGGACCATCCTGCACCGGACCTAGAATTCATTTAAGCATAAAGATGGGAAAAATAAACAGCCAAACAGCCTCAAATAATTTGTTGCCACACCTTAACACCCCCACATTTCACATGGCTCCTGTTTAAAGTCCATCCCAGAACCACGAGGGTCCTGGTGTGTATAACATCAATATGCTACATCTCCCTGTTAAATAAAAATTGGGGAACATCAAAAAAATCACACTTTTGCAATCAATCGGCGAGGTGCTCGCACTTGTTGGCTGAAACGGGAGAGCCGAGATGATCGAAGTCCACACTGATTGGACAACGGTGACATAGACTCAGGTGTTCGAGCTGGATCTGCTGCTCGATTGGCTTCCCCATGGTTTCAGGACTCAACAAGTCTCGCAATAAGTGTCTCAAGTGTGATGTGTCCTGAGTGATGGATTGTCCAGGACGATGTGCTGTCACCAATGATCCTTTGTATGCCACGGCCTGTAGCGGATCAGTGGTAAAAGGCGGGCTGTTTCCGTCTTTGTTTGCTTGACCAGTACCTATATAAACAAAAAAGTCCCCTTGCGACTGTCCTATCGATGGGATAGTCAGTCCTATCAGAGAAAACTATTTGTTTTCTTAAAATAACCCTCACCCACCAAAATGTCCCTTGATGGCACTGGTAGAATAAATCTCCACGTCCCAGTTTTCAGTAGTACCAGCTAAAGGACTTAATAAATATTATCATGCAACCACCAGATACTTTTTAACAACACATATCCTCTTTTTTAGACCCTTCCACTCCCAACCCCACATAGTTAACACCCAACAAAGTGCTCCCACTTCTTCGTAGCACGTCCCCTTCCGCAGCGGGCGGGAAGAACCCGATGAAGAAGCATGCCACCATGGGACATTTTGGTAGGTGAGGTTTGTTTTAAGAAAACAAATAGTTTTCTCGGAATGCACTGACTTTCCCATCGATAGGACAGTCACAAGTGGACTTTTTTTTGTTTATATACTTTGACAGGAGGCCAAGTCCACCTTGTACTTTACCTCTCCCTCCCCCCTTTTGGTTTACTTTGACCAGTACCTAGCCTCCTTTGTCAGAGACTGTCTCCTTGTCATAGCGATGCTGATCAGCATATGTTTTTATTTTCCTTTTCCCAGTCGTGTTGGTGTCTCGAACCTTGTCGGTGTTCACTGATCGATCGGGGTCCATTGAGGTAACTTTGTTCTGATGCCTCTCCCAAATAGCAAGGTGGCTGGACTCTCACCAGTTGTGACGTGAGGAGTTGATTGATAGGCCAGGAGGGCCTGGCACATGGCTTGTTTCAAATCAATTCCCTCCATGGACGCTCATTGAATAACCTTCTTGAGGATACCCTAGAAACATTCAACTAAATCATAGGCTTGAGGCCAGAGGGGTGTACTCTTTTGTTGCTTGACATTGAGTTGGAAATTCTTTGAATTCTTTGCTGTTAAAAGACAGGCCATTGTCATACTTAAGAATTTTGGGAAAGCCCCATGTTGCAAAAATGTCAAGTTGTTCTATACCTTTCTCATGGGTTGTTGAGGACAGGGCTTTCACCAAAGGAAAATGTGACTATTCATCTACGACTACAATGAGATCGTGTCCATTTCCTAAAGGCCCAACAAGTATATGACGACCCTTTCTCAAGCATGGGCAGGGAAGTGAAACATTGTCACTTGGCGCTGCATCACTTTGGGCAACAAACAATTGAAAATGTTGCACGCCTTGAGCTCTTTCTCAACTCGCACATCTAGCTGAGGGAATCGCACTCGATCTCTTAGGGCTCTCTTGGTGGCTACGATACCACGGTGTCCTTCATGGGTCAGTTCGATGACCTGCTGGTATAGGTTTTCATGTATGGCGATTCTCAAGCCTTGCAGTATTACACCTTCTTTGGAGACTGCTAGCTCATCCTGTACATTTTTGAACTTTTGGAAATCAACATCATCGCAAGGGGTCGGGTGCTTCTCTTCTAGGACTGCGTCATAATAAGTTCTTTGATTATGGTCATTTCTTTATCTGCATTAGTAACGCCAATGATTTTTTCCACAGATAGAGCCTCTGGTGTGTTGGATCTCATAATAAAGTTGGGCTAGGTTTCAGCTGTCCTCGATGTCGAACTGCTGGGTTCGGATCTTTCCCTGGTTTGTGCACAATCTCATAGTCATACTCTTGCAGTCTTAACCACTACCTGTCAACGCGAGGGGGCTTCTTGGCCTTCGGGTTTCCGAAAATTGTAAGCAACGCCCGGTAGTTCATGATCACAATAAATCGTTTCTGTAAAGGAATACATGAAAATGTACGCTGGCCCATACCACAGCTAGACTCTCCTTCTCCAGCTTAGAGTAGGCACGTTCTGTTTCAGATAAGCTTCTACAAGCATAGGCTACGATGTGTCTCTGAGCATTCGGATGTCCATTGTGCTGAGCAAGTATTGCCCCTAGCCCTACTGGGCTCACTTCAACTGTTAGTTTGGTATGTAACTTGGGGTCGAAGTAGGCCATTTCAGTTGCATTCTCAATCGCATGTTTAATGTTTTTGAATCTCTGGTCACATTCTGGAGGCCACTGAAACAGAACATTTCGCTTTGTCAAGTCTCTCAATGAAGCACTCACTGTAGCAAAGTTGCAAATGTATCTCGAGCAATAACTGGCAAAGCCTAGAAAGGATCGTAGAGTGGTAACATCCTGGTGTGTGGGGAATTGTATATAGTATCTGGATATATGATTGTGAATATACGCAGTAAGTAATGGTTATGTTGTGTGTTGTCTATTCCTTCATTGATTTGTACTATGGGGGTGTTAACCATTGGTCAAGTATAGGACCAAACTCCACTTATGTTGTGGATAGTGTTTACTCAGCTCTCCAAGATATAGACTGATCTGCACATATTGGTGATATATTCTAGACACTATTTTCAATTACGGAAAGCAAGTGGGACACCCGACAGAACACATTGTAGCTTTTATCATAATACACCCAAGTTCTGAGGGACACAGGGTAACCCCATTATTTTTGATGGTATCACTGTAATTAAAAGCAAGTGTAACAGGTTGGATTACTTAGCGAATAACATCCTGAACTATCTCAGCAGTCGAAGATACTCCAAAACTCAGTCTATTATATGTAAACAAATCAACGTGAGTCGAAATGGTAGTAATGTACCTGCAGTTTTCCTCCGATTCAAGATGAAAGTATCCTTTATTGAGGTCGAGACAGGAAAATACTTTGGCTCTGTTTAATTGCATGATCAAGTCTGCTATGTGTGGACCAGGGCGCCTTTCCAATTCAATGGCTTTGTTTGCCTGGCGCAAATCAACGCAAATGCACACCACTCCGCTACTGTCCTTCTTTGGTACTACTACTATGGGCGAAACCCATGGTGTGGGGGCTGTGTAGTGTTCAGTGATGTTTCAAGAGTGCTTCTAACTCTTCATCTACAGCTTCTTCTAGATGAAAAGCAACTCCACAATGCCATTGTGCAACTGGGTGAATGTCTTCAATGATATGAAGCTGTATTTTCATTTTCATGAGTTTTCCCAGGCCACAGAACAACATCAGGCATAGACCTGTGACCTCAGACTGAGTACAGATGTTGTAGTTAAGGAATATCAAACCCATGTCAGCAGGGGTGGCCAAATTGAGCAACCAGGCACTCGAAGAAGTCCATAGTAGAACATGAATGGTTGCTTGCACCAATATCTTTTCGTGTTGCATTGTGGCTATGAAAGACCCTTGGCTTTGCAACGGTTCAGAAGTGTCCCAAGTATACACCTTTTTGCCTGACAGAGTGAGGCGAGGCACAGGGGATAGGCTGTTAAATCTTTCCACTGGCTTGATATTAATTGACGTACCACTTTCTATGATGAAAGTTACTGGGTGATCATTCACTTTCAGTGTGATTTTTGGACAGTGTCCAAATGAAGTGTGTCGCTCTGTTGGTGAGCTTTCTTTGAACTGTGATCTTCTTTACAGGCAGCTAACCCCACATGGGCATGTCGTTCTTTGGTAGCTATCATCAGCGCACACCCATCTTCTTCGCTAGTACTCGACAGCAACATCGAAAAACCTTTGTACAATGAACTTGCAGATGACTGATCTTGCCTGGTTTCTACTTGTTGTAACTGATGTTGTTTTTTTGTTTTTCGGGGCATGGCAAGAATGCTTCTAAAACGATCTGGTGTTCATCTTATCTTTCCATTGTGATGCATTTGATTCTTCCTTAGGTCGGCACACAGTTATGAAATGATTCTTTCTTCCTCAACTTTGCAGACTTGCCCAATGACTGGTCATTTACCTTCATGGGGAAATGAAAATCCACATCAGAAGCATAGCTTTGATTTCCTCAGATATGTCGACTTCTGTGTATCTTGCTTTTGCTTCCTTTTCACTGTCAATATTGATTCACTGAGTGTCTTTCCTGCTTCCATGTCAGCAACTTGTCGGTCTGCTTGTGCTTCTACTCTTGCAGCCATTAGCTTTTCTGTAGACTGTGTGTTTCTCTCAGCATGCACCTTCTAAACTAATCTGAAGGACAGTAATCAATGATTTTGAGGTGCTTGGCTTCTTCGTAGGTGAAGTCACAAAACATACAGTACTTAATTAGTGCCTCACATCTTTTAATAAACGCGTCCATTGTTGCACCAACTTGTTGTAGGGCTAGGGTGAAGATATATCTTTCATAGTTGAAATTCAGCAATGGATTGTACTTGGTTTCCAACACCTCTTTTACCTTTTGGTACGATTTGTGAGATTTTCTTTACTCTTTCACTCTATAGCCTGCAAGGTTTTTAAACTATTTGATGATCTTTTCGTCATCTTCTTCTTCTAGTGCATCTGTGAAATAGTTGAGTTTTTCGATCCAAGAAGCCCACCAGGCACCAATGTTCTGTTTCTTAGAAGTGATGAATGGCGGAAGTGGCTTCAGGAACACAGCTGCATTGTATTTCAGGCTCTCACTGCTGTCATTGAGATCCTGTGCTGTTCAGACAACCTTCACCAGTACCTACAACTTCTGCAAGCACAACCCTTGGGTTTAGGCTTCGGGTCAACACGACCAATCGGAGGTCGTAGAAAGCTGCGCTTGTTCTGGCTGTGAGTAATTCTCTGTTTTTCAAACCTGGTTATCGCTGTTATCTCACTGCTTCGTTTGAGTAATTTCTCCGTATTTGAGGCGCAGCGTTTCCATCAACCACTTCACAGGTTGTTTTGGGGGGAGATTTGAATGTGCTCCTCTGTAGGGCCTTCGCCTTCTTTGGCCGTGTATGGACTGGAGCAGGGATTTCACTCCACATGTACCAGTCACACTCTGCTTGGCATCTCTTTGAGGCACATGTGGCTCGCACGATGAGTTTGCTGTACTGTTACAAACTCTCAGGGAGAGCAGCCTTGCTTTCTTCAAGGCATGTATCCTCTACTGGTCACCAGATGTAGAGTCTTCGCCCAGCCCTGGTGCAGGCAAATGAAATACGCAACGCAGGAGCTGTAGTCAAATGCTTCTTTATTCCTCAGCATACGTTTACACACTGCACATTCTCTCATACTCAACATTAACGCCATCTTAACAACTTCCCACATATGATGTAGTTCCTGTTTAAAGTTCACCCCAGAACCACGACGGTACTAGTGCGTATAACATCAATATGCTACAGCATGGTGCATAAAATAGCGATGGATTGGGATGCAGCCCCGACTAATTACCAGTGACTGAGATTAACTCAAGCATTCAATCCATCACTTTTTCTATACTTTAATATGGTAAATAAAATAAGACTCTAAGTGGGCTCGCTTTGTGTTCACTACCTGGCTTCTTACTTCAGAGGAGCAACTGGTCCCTGAACTCAAACATCTGCACAGCTCCCCCCCAGTTCACTCATTACACTTACAATTTAGCTCCATAACGCTGATGCCAAGATGTTTGTCGGTGGCCGCACTGAGTCAGGGGGTGAGTGCGAGATGGGAGGGCAAGGAAAGGGGCTGATAGCATTAAAAAGAGCAAATGAGGCATGTTAAACCGTGATTAAAAGCATTGTACTTTAAAATGAATCATTGGTGCCAAGTGAAAAGGGCGCTGCTGTTGGCATGACCTTAATGCAGTTTTTTTCGCCTCTGTGAAGAATGACGCCCTGGGTCCAGCTCGCCTATGCCCGAAAACGGCCTGTACCCTCGATGGCTGCGTAGATTATAAAATATGTAAAACAACGTCTTCTGGGCATGCGACGCATCGAATAGCCCATCTGTTTAAAACTCTACACCTAAGTGGAAGGGGCGGCTGCCCAGAAATTAAGAAACCAGGAAATCCATCTACTCTATAACCAAAATTATACATGAATTTTTTGATGAACAACCTGTTATCAAACGTCTAACGAAATGTTTTCTCATTAAATACAGTTTACAACTTCTGAAAGCTAGGAATGGCAACTTGCCACCAGGCCCCAAGCCAAGGATTGATTAGTTTCAGGCTGGACCTGTCCGATCCGGCTGAACATTTGTCACATCGCAGCGTCGGTGGCGATGAAGTAAATGGCTCAAATGCAATTTCCCGCGGTCTTCTTTGTGTCCCTGGTGATAAAGCGACGCCTGAGAACGGCACAGCGAGCACTCACTGCCGAACATGTTCTTCATTTCCACAGCTTGGGGCGTGCAACAATAGGAGCTGCATAAAGACTCTCCCGGGGTCCCTAAATCACAATACCTCACAGGCCTGGCACAGCCATCAAACAGAACACTCCAGATTGTGCCTAAAAATCCTACTGGGTTTCACACCATTCAGATTTCATTAAATAAACAGCCTTGCGATAAACTAACCTCATGTGGCGTCTGTAGATTAATGGCAAGAGCCTTGGGATCTAGAGGGGCCGTTTATTACAAATAATTAGAGATTAAAAACATACCAATGGGTAGACCCAAGAGCCCAACGGAAATATAAAATGTGTTTTTGCCATAGCCCGGCGGCAGAGGGGGAGAAGTTAGAGGTACAATACCTGGATCTCTATCTCTGTATAAGGAAATATTTTGCCGGCTGCTTATAACGTAGCTTTATAGTCTAGCCATTAATCACTTGTTCAGTTCAGAATTCGCCCTTTCTGGTTAAAATCATCAACCCAGCATTCGAATAATTTATTTTGCATTTGCCAAAGCGTTTTGCTTTTGTCTCAACTGGACATAGCCACATTGTGTTCCTTATTAGCACATAGAACACGTGAGAAATAATTTAAGGGCATGTAATTCACAACTGCGCATCATATCACACGGATCGTCCATATCACAGAACTACAGAGATCATCCATCTCTGTACTAGTTTAGTGCTTGCACAGCGTCTACCATGGAATCTTCTACAGTTGGAATAGAAAGGCCTGCAGTGAGGTCACATGTTCTGACTTGAAGGAGGCTTATTCCTGCAGCTCTCCAAGTGTCGATAATTTGGTCTCGGCCCTCTCTGAAGTTAAGGTGACTCTATCTAGGCGTGCAACCCTCGAAGAAGTTGTAAGGTCAAGGCTGCTGTATGGCTACAGTCCTCCTTGTAGTAGTGAAGGTTGTCTTGGGCCCAGTGCTGGCTCTGAAGTTCGGAAATCGGTTGTGCAACTAACACGAGTCATGATTGCAGCCGGAATTCACGCTTGAAAGGAATTTGTCGGGTGTAGCTGCCTACAGACTAATCACCAGAACGAAGGCCTCCCCATAAGGGGAAAGGAAAACTCTTCGGCTTCTTTACTTCCTTTTTAGGTCTCGCCTGGCTATTGCGTAAACGATCGCACAGCGAGACTTATGTAGGGGCTTCAGAAAATGCTCCCAAAGGCTTCCCAGGCGGATCGGGTGGCGGTTACGCGCACAACCACGCGCATTCCATTTGCCACCAGCTACTTCCTGCGCGTGCGACGCTTCATGCATTCAGAGAGATTTAGTAAGGGGCACAAGACCTTAGGAATGCGGTTTATGGCCAGTGCATGTGAGGCATTCAAGCGCGAAGCTGGCATCTGGCATCGGACTTGAAAGCAGCAGACTGCTTCCGCCAGCGCGCGCTCAGCCTCACTTCCTGCATCCCCTCTTACAACAATTAACTTTCGTTATAACTCACACCCCATATGCTCGTTCCCTCCCACCCTTCCTTTGATGTCCGCTTTTCTTGTTGTTTACAAACCACGCCACACACTGCTGCACGCCACACACTGCTGCATGCCGCACACTGCTGCACGCCGCACACTGCTGCACGCCGCACACTGCTGCACGCCGCACACTACCGCACGCCACACACTGCTGCGCACACTGCTGCATTACACACTGCTGCACGCCGCACACTGCTGCACGCCTCACACTGCAGCACGCCACACACTGCAGCACGCCACACGCTGCTGCATGCCGCACACTGCTGCATTACACACTGCTGCACGAAACACTGCCGCACTCTGCTGCACGCCGCACACTGCAGCATGCCACACACTGCAGCTCACCGCACACTGCTGCATTACACACTGCTACACGAAACACTGCTGCACGCCTCACACTGCTGCACGCAACACACTGCTGCATGCCACACACTGCTGCACGCCTCACACTGCTGCACGCCTCACTGCTGAACGCCGTACACTGCTACACGCCACACACTGCTGCACGCCACACACTGCTGCACGCCTCACACTGCTGCACGCCGCACACTGCTGCACGCCGCACACTGCTACATGCCACACACTGCTACATGCCACACACTGCTACACGCCACACACTGCTGCATGCCGCTGCACGCCACACACTGCTGCACGCCACACACTGCTGCACGCCACACACTGCTGCACGCCACACACTGCTGCACGCCGCACACTGCTACACGAAACACTGCTGCACGCCACACACTGCTGCACGCCACACACTGCTGCACACCACACACTGCTGCATGCCACACACTGCTGCATGCCACACACTGCTACACGAAACACTGCTGCACGCCACACACTGCTGCACGGCACACACTGCTGCACGCCGCACACTGCTGCACGCCACACACTGCTGCATTACTCACTGCTGCATGCTACACGAGACTGCTGCACGCAGCACACACTACTGCACGCAGCACACTGCTGCATGCCACACACTGCTGCACACTGCTGCATTACTCACTGCTGCATGCTGCTGCACGCCACACACTGCTGCACGCCACACACTGCTGCACACCACCCACTGCTGCACACCACACACTGCTACACACCACCCACTGCTGCACACCTCACACTGCTGCACGCCTCACACTGCTGCACGCCGCACACTGCTGCACGCCGCACACTGCTGCACGCCCCACACTGCTGCATGCCACACACTGCTGCACGCCACACACTGCTGCACGCCACAGTGCTGCATGCCGCTGCAGGCCACAAACTGCTGCACGCCACACACTGCTGCACGCCGCACACTGCTGCACGCCGCACACTGCTACACAAAACACTGCTGCACGCCACACACTGCTGCACGCCACACACTGCTGCACGCCGCACAATGCTACATGAAACACTGCTGCACGCCACACACTGCTGCACGGCACACACTGCTGCACGCCGCACACTGCTGCACGGCACACACTGCTGCACACTGCTGCATTACTCACTGCTGCATGCTGCACGCAGCACACTGCTGCACGCCGCACACTGCTGCATGCCGCTGCACGCCACAGTGCTGCACGCCTCACACTGCTACACGAAACACTGCTGCACGCCACACACTGCTGCACGCCGCACACTGCTGCATGCCGCACACTGCTGCACGCCGCACACTGCTGCACGCCGCACACTGCTGCACGCCGCACACTGCTGCACGCCGCACACTGATTTTATGGGAGGTTATGCTACTGACATTGTAAATGACAATGCCTTTTATTTGTTTTAAAACCAAAACATAAATAAAATGCATTGTAATTTTACAATGCCAATAGCTCAAACTCTTATAAATGCGAGACCTATTGCATTGCAAATGCTTGTTCATCTTATTTTGCAAGTTTGGGAAAGTTTGATGATTCTTGAGAGTGAATAGAAATCAAATAGAAGAAGAATGTTTGATGAGTACAAATTTTAGCAGTCAGTTTTTGAACTGGATTTTAGAAAAGCCAGTCATGGAGCGTGGTCAATAATTTAAGTGGGCTCAAGTTCGCTGAACCAGAGATTTCATGCTGCATCTCAATGATGACGGCCAGCAAGGCCGAAACTATTTTGCAGTTGCTTGTGTTTCTATTCCTTTTCAGGAGGCATGGACTAAATGTCCAGGCTGGACTGTTCCTTTTGGTGCATGGGAAAGTCGATTTGAGTAGGATTGATCCCTGTTTGTAATAACCAGGACAAGCTTAAAAAAAAAAAAAAAAAAAAAAAACAGTGCACCCAGAGGTTCACATAATTTCTAGCATTTCCAACATCACATTTTACTTTTTGGCTATCTCAGCAATGGGTTAAAGTATGGTATAAAGAAGGAGCTTGTTTTAGGGTCTTTTCTAAAGCTTTTTTTAACAGGGTAGTTCAAGTACCTTCTTTAACTGGCGTAACTAATACGACGGCACACCCTCAGCCGAACCTTATGGGACATTGCGCTCACATTGAATAGATTAAATCATTTTACAGTTCTAAAGAGTGGCACTATAGCCAATTGATTAGGCCACTACATTGCACTAGTGCTCACCTTACTTTCTATTTGGTCCTGAAGAAGTGCATAGGATCTCCTCCTGAGACCACTACACTGCGCAACACATGTCGACCCTCAACATGTCCAAAATGGACATGACACTCATCTAGCCACTGAGGACCATCATCGCCCTCGAGCAGCACACAAACTTTTGGTTTCTTACTGATGACAGCGGGGTTTTTCCTATTAAACCTACTATCACCCCCCCTCCAGCCATCTTTTGATACTGCACCTGACACCACTCCAACTTAGACCCACACACACCTTTACGGCTAAATCATTGAGAAGATCTCCGAAAAAGGGACCCTTTGGGAGACCCGTAGGACACTGTAGCGCCGGCCCGACGAGGAACACCACCCAATGATGAAGGATGACATTCTTCGGGGTGTGTGAGGGCATCAAGATAAGGACATACTGTCCCCTGTTACTATCTTAAAGGAACAGCACCCTCCCTCTCCTTCCTACTCCTCCTTAGGAACTGCGAGTCCCCTCAGCAACGATTCTACTTATCAGGAGCACGAGACACTGGACCTAGATCTAGCTCCTTGTCCCCCCCTCCCCCATTTCTTGTTCATTTATAGTCAAACATTCAATAGCAAAACTCTGGGCAGGCGTTTGTTAGATTTTTAGTAGCACAACTTTATGAAACTGTCCATCTCACAATGGATCATTTGGAAGAAGACATGGCAAACAGGCAGATGAATAAGTATATCGGTAATGCTATTTCTGGTGGATACCATATCTACTTGTAGGTTCCTCACCGTTTGAATATTCCATGCACCAGCATTCCGCGCATACTTTCTTAATAGCTCTCCCACGTCGACAGAAGTGTCAGAATCTACATGACTCCGCATGCGGCACCACGTGACCTCAATGAAGCCATAAGAAGCCCCTGTGGGCATGCTGACATCAGTTTCCACCTATTTTTCTACGTGCCTTTGAGGCAAGCAGGTAAAACTAACATTATAAATGCAATTACAGATTCCAAACTCAAAATCAAAGATATACATATGGAAACTTGTATATACATCAAAAGACACAAACAGACTTATTTTTTGTATATGTAGAGAAGCAACGGGGAGGAGGGGGTGTCGGTGAGGAATCTGCAGGTAGCTGCTGTATCTACCAGAAAAAGCATTACCGAAGGTAAGTAACTTGTTCTTCAGATGGATACATCTACCTGCAGATTCCTCACATTCTGAATAGAGTACTCAAATAGTCCCACACTTAGAGGTGGGTGCATGTCTAGCTATACCACAAAATCCCGCAAAACATAACGAGCAACGCGACCGTCCCTCCTCATGTCGGAGTCTAAAAAATAGTGCTTCACAAATGTGTGAAGGGAGGGCCAAGCTGCTGCCTTATAAATATCTACCACAGGGGCTCCACTAGCTAAAGCAGAGGAGGAAGATTTAGCTCTAGTAGAAGGAGTGCAAATACCTTCGGGAGGCTCTTTGTGCGCCATGGCATAGCAGAACTTAATAAAAAGGAAGATCCAGCTTGACAAAGTCCTTTAGTGAACCAATTTCCTTTCATTTTGCCAACGTGTCCCAAAAAAGCTGGCCATCTAGCCTGAAATCAGGTGTCCTGACCAAGTAAAAACGTGACAGCCCTTTTGTGGTCCAATCAATTAAGTCTGTCCTCCTCTTTAGACGGACGAAGAGGAGGATAGCAAATGGGAAAGGTGGCGGACAGACCTAAATGGAAGGGAGTAACCACTTTCGGCAGGAAGGAAGCTCTGGTTCTCAGAACTAACTTATCAGGGAAGAAAGTAGTGAAGGGAGGCTTAACACTTAATCTTGTAGCTCACAAACCTATCTATGGGATGTTAAGCTGACTAGAACAATTCTTAAAAGTAAGAAATCTCAAGGGACAACAGGGCAAAGGCTCGAATTGAGAACACATTAGATAAGTGGGTCTAAACCTATTGATTTATGGTGACCCCCAATTAATCATTTTTGAAGCCCAGGCCCCCCCCCCAAAAAAAAAATAATGATGGAATCTAGGGCCTCCCACTGAATCATTACTGCTAACCGAGGGCCCTAGCCTAAGCATTGTCAAAGATTTTAACCTGTAAAACAATGCACAAAATATACAGAAAAACAACATTCAAACAAATACACACATGATGACACACTTTATTTAAATCGCAAACACATATAAAAAAAAAATAATAATAATATGAAGTTTGGAGCCTTTCTAAATTCAATTGAGGTCACTCATCATCCATACTATATTCTGTTTTATGCACTTGCACTGCTCCCACATATCAATCTGAGGATACTAATTTAATTTTTAATCTCTAATTTCAAATTTCTGCACATTTATAATAAGTTTTAAAATGTTCAGTTGTACAATTAACTTTTTATTTCTATACTCTTTATTAATCTGTTAATATTGTAGTAGGTCGTCTTTTTATGTAGTATAGCAAAACAAAGTATACTATGTAGAAAATCCAGTCAAACCTTATTGGTTTACAAGGCTTAAATGAATAATCCCAAATGCTTCTTTTTTTGTGGTAGTGTGGGCGAGTAGTTTATCAGAAGATAGTGTTAATGCATTTGTTGAACAAACACTGAGTCAATAAATGACGCACACACTCAAGAAGAAACTAGAGACCAATTTAGAAAAATAACAAGTATTTCTATATTTATTTGAAACATCAAGAACTTCGTTAAAGTAAGTACTTTTCAGTTTATCAGTTCTTGCAGGTAAGTAAAATAGTTCACTCAAATGCATTTTACGCAGCAATGCTTTTATATGCTGAAAAAGGCATATATTGCATCCAGGTATTTACAAACGATTCTCAGGTGTCCCCTTAAGGACTTAAGCTGCTAGGGGGCAAGGTACAAAATACTACAAGCAGTTCAAGTTTACTTGCCCTGGAGTATATTGGTTGCAGAGGTGCTGGACGGTTTGGTAGCCTTGCACACTACAAGAAGGCAAAGAGGGGGCCATCTAGAAACAGGCTGCAGTGGGGGACAAGTCCAGGAGAACCCAACGGAGGAGTTTGGTTCGTTGAGGTCCTGGGAGCAGGGGAGCACCGTCGGGTGTCCTGAACCTGGGCCAGTGAGCTAAGGAGCAGATGGTTTTGGTTGGTTGGTGCTCATGTGTTAGGCACCCACGAGTCTCAGTTAGACGGCAGGCACCCACGAGTCTCGGTTAGACGGCAAAGGGGGACAAAACAAAACTGCTGGGCCACTCTCTGTGCTAGCCTCTGCGTTGCTGACATCCCTCATCGGCTGCTCAGTCTTTGTGACGTTCTAGTTGAGACTGTGCTCAAACAAGCTTAGATTGCTGCAAGGGGTCAGGTGCAGGGAGGCTGTGGTTGGTCCTGGCATCTTCTCACTTGGTGGGGAGATGGATCTGACCTCTGAGAGCACAGTGAGCTCTTCCATGGTGTCTGCTACATCGGTGGACTCGGTGATCAGCAGAATGGTGAGCCGGACGGTGCAGTCAGTGCCTGCAGGTTGCAGGGAAGTGGCTCCTCCACTTAAGGGAGATGCTGACGGCTTAGTGAAGTGCTGGAGGCCCCAAGAGACTTTTGGAGGATGCCCAGCTGCAGGACTAGTCAGGGTGTCATACTTGTTGGGACAGGAGCAAGTAGGCAGGGTTTGGCGTCAAAGTCCACTAGCAGTCCCTAGTTCTTGCTTCTTCGACTTGTCTTTGTCTTCTTTTTTCTTCAGTCAGACAAATCTAAGTTCTTGGTGTCACAGGGCCACCTAAATACTGAATTTGTGAGAGTTAAGGGGAGTGGAGGGTAGTAGCCAATGGGCTACTTACCCTTGGGGTCACTACGCCCCCTTGTATGACCACTTCCTGTGGAGAGTGAGCATAACCCTGTCCCAGTTTCTAATTCCACCAAAATCAAGATGGTGGAACCTTTTTTTTTTTGTGGGGCACATCAGGCAGCCCACCTTCGGGGTGTGACTGGCCTGGTAGTTCACCAAGCTTCCTAGCATAGCTAATTTTACACTTGCCCTGCTGCCACATGGGCTTCAGGGTAGGGGGTGGCATCTGCTAGGTCTGGTGGAAGCCAGGGTTGCATTTCAGAGGTAGCAGGGTTTTGAAGTACCTAGCCTTGGTATGAAGATTCCTTAGCCATCCTGCTGGAGGAGATGTGAACACCTTTCTCCGCAGCAGGCATTATTCTTGGCCTTAGAGAGCACGAGCTCTCACCTACAGGGGGTCAGAAACATGTCTGTGGTGGAAGGCTGGACAATACCAGTAAGCCCACACATTAAGAAGGTAGTAGGTTTTCAGGAGGCACCTCTAAGGTGCCCTCTGGGTGCACACTTTAATAAATCCAATACTGGCATCAGTAGGGATTTATTAATAGAAGTTGTTTCAGTGAGGACATCATGTAGCTGGGGAACTCCTAATGACCAGTGCCCAGTACATGTACTTAAGATGGCTTCCCTGTTCCCTTGTACTATCTAGCAATTTGAACTAGACAGCACAGGGGCATATCTGCTCATGCATGAGCACATTGCTTCCTTCAGAGTGTCAAACGCCTTTTGATAGCTCACTGTCCAGTTTATCTTCTTTGGTTGCTTCTTGGAGTGTTGTGTAGTTCCCACTAATCCGTAGGCTCTTTGCGTTTGTTGGATAACATAAACTTTGGATGAGATGCCTAGACTGATTCCGGGCGCTCCCGCAGGATATGTTGGCCTAGAGACCAGCTAGCTCACAGTGCCACCATAAGCCCTCCTAACCCTACCAGGGAGCAAATGGTTTCTGGCAACCACTGAACATGACAACCCTGAACCCTCAGGGATCGTGGTAACAGATCAGGAACTCTCGTGCAGTCACTGGTGCTTACTTTTCTCAGAGAATACACACTGAGACGTTTTTAATACATTTATTGAACCAACGTTGTTCTTGTATAAAATACACGTGCTGCGATAATCAGTAGACAGAAGTAGATGAAAGTGATTACAAGCACCAAAACAGTAATTAGTAGATAAAGTTCTACCATGGTGCTAAAACAGTGTATATATGCAGGCATATAAACAAGGTAGTATTACTAACCTTACTCTGTGTGTACCTAGAGTGTGTGTAGTTGTGAAGCCAAGAATCCCTCCAAGGGTCGAACCAACCCTATTACCTGGTGGGACAGAATGTAGGACCCTGTCTTGGTCAAACTGGACACCCCTCACGGAGATGTCAGACCGCTGTGTGGGGAAGCCTCAGCATGCAAGGACCTTCGGTGTCAGCTGAAGTGCCTCCTTTGCTAATCCTATGAGATGCTGATTCTTTATAATAATAAGCATCCTTGCGATTTACGTATAGATTAGCAATGATATGGATATGTAGATAGCCCTGTCGCCCTGAGATGAAGACAGAACGACATTTGTAAATTCATGCGCAAAGACCTTGTACTTGGTGTTCGAGGCATCCTGATAATGTTATGCGAAGCCAGATATGTAAACCGAAGTAATTTCAGAGAAATTAATCCAACATTGTCACGCATGCGACCATGTGCAAAAGGTCACAGTAGTAATATTGGGCAAAAAAGGACAATGTAAGAAATGAGCAGCTTCGCTACATGAGCCTAACCCGGGCTCCTAACAGAGGTCAACTCTATGATCGGTGCCACAATGGTACCAAACCCCTTCACAAACCTCTTATAGCACCCAGTCAAGCCAAGGTGTTGCTCGAATATGAACTTACCTTAAATAAGTGAAAAAACAAAAGGCAAAACAGGAACAAGTTGGTTTAATTAAACGCAGCAGCCAGGACAGTATCTACAGAGGCGCGTCTGAAGACAGTCTCGGAGTGCAGATGTTTTGCCCACACATATATACATTTTGTGGGTACCATAAAACACTTTGACATATTTTGAAAAGTATCATACTCATAAACAACAAGTACAACCATCTGATACAGGGGACACAGATGACTCTCGACCTCAGGGAGAGCTAGTGTGGGCCAGTGTGTGCGTGTCCAGATGTCGGTGTGGTGAGCGCCTTATCAACCTGTGTGGTGTACATGCCCTGATTGGCTGAGTGTTCCTAAATACATGTGGTATCTAACTTTGTGGTATTTTGGGAACATGCACTTTTGGCCAAACTTGTTTTATAGGGGCCAATCTCCTCGGTCCTGCTTGTGGTGGGACTACCTATCTGTGGGATCGATCAGAGTGTTCCCTGGGTGGGCATTTGTCTTTGGGCTAAGTGTAATCCCACCTGTGAAATTGCAATCAGTAGGCTTGGGTTTGGGTCGCAGGGCCTGTCTGACCACGTATCTCTGACTTGGAGTTGATGGGAAGGTCATCTCGGATGAATCCAACAGCAATGATATGAGTTTGTGAGTGCATGCACGTGTAACATGGCAGTCATTGATATCATATTTACGGATATTCTCATTATTGTACGTACAGTTGACATCATTATGTGTGCATAAGTCACAGTGTACATCGACATTGTATTTATTGGTATTCACATCACTGTGTGTGCATCGGACACAGTGTACATCGGTATTGCAGCTACTGGTATTGATATACTTGTGCAAGCATAGTTTACAGCGTACATCGATATTGCATTTATTGGTACTGCTGTAGCTAGTTGTGCATACATAAGGGTGTACATTGCTATTGTATATCTCGATCTAAGCACTCCCCCCTCAAGTTGAGTTTTCAACAACATCATTTTCGTCGTACGTCATGACAATCACATTATTTGAAATGGTGTGTGTTGCTGCGGTGTCTATTATTCCTTCCCTAGCTATTTTCATACTACCTAGTTTGCAGACTCTGTTTTTACAGCAGGAAACCCCAACCTGTAGGAAGCCACACAGTAATAGTACAACCATGACAACAGGAAGCAGCGATATGCACAGCCTGGGCTACCATAGGGAGAGCCAAGCGAAGAGAATATGAAACCAGTCCTGCTCAGGGCCACCCCCCTCCACCTTCATCTCCGTTTGTAGACGATGCAGTGATTGGATGGCAAGAGCGAGAGTTCCATTATCAAGAGTTTTCAGAGGAATAAAAGTACAAGAGGAAGAACCGATCTTGGCACACACCCCTCCCTCCATCGCGGTTATCAAGTCCAACATATACCGATGTTGCATCATCATGAGGCGTACAGCTCTCAGTTCTTTCCTGATAGCATTAAGGCAAGCTGAATGTCATTAGTCATTTTTAACATTTCCCACCAGGTAATTTCTCACCAGTGGGCATTTGCTTTTGTTTGAACGGTGAAGAAAGGTATGGACCCTCCTCTATTGATTTGAGTGTCCATGAACAGTCTGAATTCTTTTGGAATCATTGTGTACTGAGACCAACCAAAATAATCAGCAGTTCTTCTTCGAGCCTGAAGGAACAAAGCTGTTTTCTTCTGTAGCTGATGTTTCAACAACTCAGACAGATCTTCTCCAGGGATGATCAGGGTCGGAGTGTTTATGGTTACGAAGTAACAGAGGCTCTGCCATCTGGGAACGAGTTGGGCATAGGCAAAGTTGCTACAATGCCAGGAAAACGTCATTAGTGTGGAGGTGCCACATTGCAGGTCCGGCATGTGCAACATCGCTTCCCAGTTGACATTGGTCCCAAGTTGTATTGTCCCTTTGCCACTGAAACAAAGAATACAAAGTAAGTTCACATACAATTAGGTGTTGCCCCTTCCCTTTCAACCATGTGTACCTATTTATCTCAGTATCCCAGATTTCCTGGTATGGGGTGCCTGTGCTTGAGTTCGACCCCCTCCCATAGAACTAATTTCCCCTAGCTTTATTGCCCTACACTGGAATACCATTCCGGGGATCCATTTGTCCTTAAAAAAGGCGGCCCCAAATACGTTAAGGGCCATAAACAGAAGTGGGAGAACAAAGCAAACACAAGGAGATGATGGACTGAGCGCTGAAACTTTTAAGACATTTACTCCTAGTCACAGATCTTGGAATCCATCACCATTCTTTTGCTCACTTCGCCACCTCAGTTCAGACCCAGCTATATGCAAATCAGACTTGACCCTGTGCCTCATGGGAACAGTCCATCCCAAACTGCCAAGCCAGGTCTTACGTGAACCGGAAACAAGCATACTGGGACAGGTTACTGGGTAACACCCTTCATCAGCCAGACTAACTTAAATCCAGTGGCAAAGTGAGCAAGGGACCCACGTCTGGGCATACCCTGCCAACTTAGGGCAAACAAAGCCAACACAAGGGGATGATGGACGGAGCGCTGAAACTTTTCAGACACTCACCCCCAGTCACAGATCTGGGTTGAATCCATCACCATTCTTTAGCTCACTTTGCAACCTCAGTTCAGACCTAGCTATATGCAAATCAGACTTGACCCTGTGCCTCATGGGAACAGTCCAACCCAAACTGCCAAGCCAGGTCTTACCTGAACCGGAAACAAGCATCCTGGGACAAGTTACTGGGTAACACCCTTCATCAGCCAGGCTAGCTTGAATCCAGGGGCAAGGTGAGCAAGGGAACCACATCTGGGCATACCCTGCCAACTTAGGGCGAACAAAGCAAACACAGAGAGATGATGGACGGAGCGCTGAAACTTTTCAGACACTCACCCCCAGTCACAGATCTGGGTTAAATCCATCATCATTCTTTAGCTTACTTCGCCACATCAGTTCAGACCCAGCTATACGCAAATCAGTCTTGACCCTGTGCCTCATGGGAACAGTCCAGCCCGAACTGCCAAGCCAGGTCTTCCCTGAACCAGAAACAAGCATCCTAGGACCGGTTTCTGGGCAAACCCCTTCATCAGCCAGGCTAGCTTGAATCCAGTGGCAAAGTGAGAAGTGGGGGCGGACTAGCCAGCAGCCACCAACCAAAGGCCCCCTGCCTCCCACAGGATAACATTGGGCCTAACTCACTCTGCACCCGGCTGCCCCTGTGCCGCTGAGGGTGTAACAACTGTACTTACCTGACCCTGGGAGATCCCTGAGTCTATGCCCAGAAACCTTAACTCTGCCGGTTGAGTACCTACCCAAAAGCCGATAACTTACTTTTCTTCCATAGGGTAACATTGACTGGTTTCACTTGGAAATTCTTCTAAGTGTCGAGTTTTGAAACTTTAAAATATTCATTTAAAATCAGCCGAATTACGAAAACAAATGTACTCACCTTTTATCAGGAGAGATCTCAGTGGTGGATCTTGGTGCCCAGCACTGACCCTGAAAAGTAATTACAACCGTACTGACCTATAACTTGATTTTCCTCCATAGGATAACATTGCCTGGTTTTCACCAGAAATTATTTTCACCAGAAATTATTTTAAGTGTCAATTTTGCAAACTTACAAATATTCGTTAAAAATCGCCTGTTTAACAAAAACACATTCTTTCAACTGTTTACAGGAGATGTCCCAGTGCTGGATCCAGGATCCAACACTGAGTTAGAAAAAGTAACCATAACCCCACTTACCTGCTAAGTGAATTTCCTCCCATAGGATAACATTGGTGATTCTATGTGAAAAAGTTTTTACTCAACTGTTTACAGGAGATGTCCCAGGACTGAATCTAGGATCCATTCCTGTGGTAAGAAAAGTAAACCAAAAAGTAACCAATTGCATTTAACTAGAAATTCCCATTGAGCTCAATGTATAATTGTGTTTGAAATTGTGTTGCCTACTTCAAAAACTGTAACGATTGCATTTAAAAGTCTATTGCCTATTGAAAAGGATTTATCTAAAGCATCTCATCCTGAGAAAGTATATTTTGATACCTATTGTTGGTTCTAAAATAAAACAACTATATATTTTTTATACATAAACCATTGGCCTAGAGTTCAGTTCTTGAGTGTGTGAGACCATTTGCTGACTGAGTGTGTACAACAAATTCTTTACCCCTCCTCTGATACTGCCTTACAGCTCGACCAAGCTACCAATTTAGAGAGTAATATTATATCTAACTTTAGCCTCGCTATGGAATGGGAAACGTTGTCGGGTGAGCCTAGAAGTCATGAAACGCACTTGGGGTAGGGGCGGTTTGGAAATCCCTGACCTAGAACTTTATTATTTTGCGTCCCAATTACAGCACGCAGTGGCCTGGCTCGATAGAGACCCTTCCTGGAAAAGATCGCTTCTAGCGGACACATATGGGGATCAGCAGCTGGGCGCGCTCCTCTGGCAAACGAAAGGGCGACAGGAACAGTGTCCTCCACTGGGCAGATTGCTAGCTGCCATCTGGGTCAGGGTGGTTCGAAGACTTATTCAGGTGCGACCGTTTGCCCCGGAGGCAGACTTCTGGCTGATGCCACCTTTCGCGCTCATTGAGCGGGTCATGTCTACCGACAAATGGAAGGCGGGAGGTTGTCTTATGCTGTCGGACCTCTATCCGGAGCAACGGTTCATAACATACCAGGAAGCGGTAGATTCGTTTGGGTTGGGATCGGGGCAATTCTTGCAGTACGCCAAAATAGCGGCAACGGCACGACAACTATGGCCTACATTTCCGGAAGCCACAGAACACACGCATACCCTGGTCACGATGATTGCCATGGCGGGAGGGCGGAAGCTTGTCACCCACCTGTACAGGGTGCTAAGGGAAGACAAAAAATGTGCACTCTCAAAATAGAAGGCAGATGGCAGGAGGTGAATCCACAGGAGATTACACCGCGAGATTGGGAAAAAATTCATGGAGATGTACGCAAGGTGGGGGTCTGCAATAGGTTTAAACAGATACAATATAACATGGTTCACATGACATACCTCTCGCCCAAGTGCCTACATACTATTGACGGTTCGAGAGATCCGAGGTGCCCCAGATGTCACTATGCACAGGCAGATTTTCCACATATGGTTTGGCCCTGAGAAAGTATATTTTGATACCTATTGTTGGTTCTAAAATAAAACAACTATATATTTTTATACAAAAACCATTGGCCTAGAGTTCAGTTCTTGAGTGTGTGAGACCATTTGCTGACTGAGTGTGTACAACAAATGCTTTACACTGTCCTCTGATACTGCCTTACTGCTCGACCAAGCTACCACTTTAGAGAGTAAGGTTATATCTAACTTTAGCCTCTGCCAAACCTCTGGGGACTGTGTACTCTGTGCACACTTTACCTATTTGGGAACAGTATATACAGAGCCACTTTCTTACAGTGTGGTACACTAGCGTTGGGTTCTGTGTATGTGTGAGGTGCGAGAGGTCTGTGCATGCATTGCAAGAATGTCAAAGTGGGTTTCATGGGACTAGGAATATTTCAGGGATTGACAGTGTGCGTGAGCACCCCAGGTAACCAGAGTGTGTAAAAAAATTACAGAGGTATATAACTTAAAATACATTCGTAGGCTAGTCTTCGGGGGAGATGTCTGTTGTCTGGGTGTCCAGAGGTGTCTTATCGGGACAAAGAGCAAAAAAGTGAGTTTGTTATAAAAACAATTGTTGTAAAGTCAATTTGTAGTCTGTGCTCTAGAGCGGTTGACATGTGGAAGTCCTTTCGGAGGCTGTGATCAAAACTTCTTTTGGAGGCTTCAGCTGAAGAGGTGGCAGCAGCTGCAATGATGGTGCACATGTGGTTGGATCGCTGACCTGTAGGATAAGAGCTGCAGGTTGTTTGTTAGCTTGGAAATAACACTTTGTTAGACAGTTTTTAGAATAATTTCCTGTTTCCTTTATACTGGTACATTCTATGGCTATACTGGAGCATGAAGCTACCTAGCAGGGTGCTGAAGAATGGTGGTAGCAATTTTAGGAAATGGAAAGTTTTAAAGTTTGTTTTAGTTTCATTTGAACGTTTGCTCCCCCCTCTGCTTGCTACGGTAGGGACAGTAGTATCCTCTGTGGGATGCTATATAAAAAGGTGTGTTATTTGAATCGGTGTGGGGGTATCCTTTTGACCTGCATGGGCAGTGTACAATTTTGAGACACAGAGGAGTCTTAATTATTTCGTGGTCATTCTGTTGACACCTGAGCGTTTCTCTGATCTCTGCATGTGGAGCGCAATAAGGTTCTCTCTTATCAGGGTTGGGTTATTGGGTTACGCCTTATTTCTGCAAGTTTTGAGAATTTTGGGTTGTTTCTGGGCTGCCTCGTGTGGTTTCCGGTGGGCGTTTACCTGTGCTCTGAGCGTGTGCACTTTTAGCAAACAATACCAGAGGATGTCGTAGGGTTGTTCATGGACCCCGTAGGGCCTTGCAGGGAAATGACTGGGATCAGGTTTGTTTGCTGTGTTTACCGACGAGGGTCATGTGTGCCGCTGAGACTTATCATGCTCAGCCCTATGTGGGTTGGTGCTAATGTACTCAATGGATTTTCTACTACAGACTGGGGTCGTGTGATTGCATTTCTTTGGAATATTTGGGAACCTGGCTCCCGACACGAGAGCCTTCACCGTTTTTTGGTACTGAAAGAGGGCCTCCATTTGGTGGAAAACCCTGAAGTTGATGAGGCTCATGTAGCTTGCCCAAAGTTGAACTTGGGTGGGCAGTCCTGGGTGCCCGCTTTTATGCACCAGCTGGTGGGCCGCCCTGCTCCCTCATCAGACTGTCCTTTCTCCGGGGCATGGTCAGCTAGCCCTGCCCTCGGGGACCAACAGAAGAGGGAGGCCTAGACCCATATGGGCACCTGGATGGAGAATTCTCCCATGGCCTCCCGATCTACCTACTTTTTGGTGGCCTACACAACTGTTGCAGGTGTAGGTAAGGAAATGTATCTGCCATGATGGTGTGAGGGGGATACATACAGTTGGAGGCGATCTTATGCTACTGTGTGTTCGTATTTTGGAATTGTGTAAAGACGTTGCCTCCCCAAATAGTTACCCCTTCCCTGCTGCGGCTATAAACCCAGTCCTTGCTGGGCTGGGCTCCCCGTCTGCGGAGACTGTTGCCCCACGCTCGGCCAGCCATCCGGTCCCCGCTGTGGCGGGGCAAGGGTTGTCTGATTTTCTTGGGGCTGATTGGAAGCTGCAGTGGTGTTGCTCTGGCCTTGATTTTGTGGATGGGTAAAGAACTGATGGACAGAATGTTGAACAATATCAAACATTCACCCTCGTACAGAGATCTGGGCCTAAAATCATAGTTTTTTTGCTCCCCTGTGCCATTCCAGTTTAAACCCAGCCATGTGTAAATCTGTCATGACTCTGCTCCCCATGGAAACAGTCTAGCCCGAACTACCAGCGCTCCTATGAGCGGTCTCAGTGTTTCACCCCTCACCAGCCAGGCTAGCTTGACTCCAGTGGCATGGAGAGCACAGGACCCATGTCTGGGCATACCCGTCGCACTCGGGGTGACAAATGCAAAAAGAACAATTGATGGACAGAATGTTGATCAATGTCAAACAATTACCCCAGAACAGAGATCTGGGCCTAAATCCATCGGTTTTTTTTGCTCCCCATGCCATTTCAGTTTAAACCCAGCCTAATGCAAATCAGTCTTGACATTGCTCCCCAAGGGAACAGTCCAGCCCAAACTGCCGGGCCAGGTCCTCTCTGGACCAGAAACAAGCATCCTGAGCGGGTTTCTGGGTTTCACCCCTCATCAGCCAAGCTAGCTTGACACCAGTGGCATGGAGAGCATGGGACCTAAGTCTGGGCATACCTATCCCACTTGGGGTGATAAATGCAAAAAGAGCAATTGATGGACAGAAAGTTGAACAATGTCAAACATTCACACCAGTACAGAGATCTGGGCCTAAATCCATTATGTTTTTGCTCCCCATGCCATTCCTGTATTTACTTTTTTTTTTTTTTTTTTTTTTTTTTTTTGAAAACCTTTATTTCAAAATTCAGGACACAGCTATTCAGCCGACAGCCCGGAGGTTCGGCAGCATTGCAAGTTAAATACAGTGATGTGTCCCCAATGCAGTTCAAAGAGTAGTGCAAAGGTCCAATTTTAAGTAAACACAGAAAAAACTAACAACAAACCCCAGCAAGGCAAGAACATTGAAAGCCCATGGCGGAGGCCCCCAGGGGAGGCCGGACCCCACTCGTCTAATAAGTACAAGACTGTGTACGGAGGAAGAAGGGGAACAGCAGAGGCCCAGAACAGTTACTAAAACCAAACTGTGCTGGAAAGTAGGTCAGGGGGAAAGCTGTTCCTCGGGAGGTTCCAGGTCCGGGGCATGACATATTCCCCCCCTGTATTGGTTCCACCGCCCCCAGATGGCGTGCCACTTCCGGGGGCGACCTCTAGAGCAGTAGACCGTCTTCTCCCTAAACGTGCTCCAATCCATGTTCTCCTGCCACGCGGTCAGTGTAGGGGGTCCCGAGGAGCCCCATAGTCGCGCGATATCTCTTTTTGCTACCATGTTACCCAGAGTCACCCATTGGGTCTGCGCCTCATCGAGGTCAGTGGGCCCCCAGACGTTCAGGAGGCAACACCGCGCCTCCGGCTGTACCACAATGCCCGTCACCTCCCCCATAACTGCATGGACTCTCCTCCAGAACTCCACGATGACACCACATTCCCAAATGATGTGCAGGAAAGTACCCACCATACCACATCCCCTTCTGCACAGGCCGTCCCCCGAGAATCCCATACGGACCAGCCTTGGCCCCGTCACATACACCCGGTGCAGTATTTTAAGCTGCACCAGCCTCAGACGCGACGGGATCGCAACCTCCTTAGGCGAGGAAACCGCTGACTGCCAGTCCTCATTATCCAACTCAAGGCCATCCCTGGTCCACTGTTCTCTCAGCCCCAATAGCAAGTCTGCCCGGACGTTTATCAGCTTCTTATATATGAGTGAGATCGTGCTCTCGGGCATATGACCATCAAGGACTCGGTCCTCAAGGGGAGAGGACTCTGGCACCTTCTCACCCTCCACGAGGACTGATCGGAGGGCGTGACGCAGCTGGATGTACCTGAAATACTCTGAAGGCCCTAGCTCAAACTCAGTCTGCAACTCCTCGAAGGACTTCACCCTCCCCTTATGCAGCACATCTCCCACCTTGGATATACCTATCAGATCCCACTTATCAAAACCCTTCGTGTGCCAGAGTTTTCCCAATCTTTCCGATTCAAACAATGGGGTAGCGAGGGTTAGCCTATCCTTCCAGCCCAACGAGTCAGTCGCCATCTTCCATACGCGCACCGCCACACCTGTGGGCCCCGTGAGAGACGAGTCTAAGGACCGCGAATACAACGCCCTGTAGTAGTTGCCGCCGCGCAGCAGCCACCTATCCATGGCATACCCAGGGCTGAGGGCAGGGCCATAGGACCCATGGTTGATCGCGCTCAGCTGCGTGGCCCAGTAGTACCGTCGGATGTCTGGGAGCGCAATGCCCCCATCGTACCATGGGAGCGTCAACTTTGAAATAGCTATTCGCGGCCGCCCATCCCACAGCAACGTCCTTTGGAGGCCTTCGACCTCCCGAAAGTATTTGGCCGGTACCCAGTCCAAGGTGTTCTGGAGGGCGTAGAGGAAGCGGGGAAGAGACATCATTTTGAACAGGGCCGCACGCCCAACAAGGGAGAGCGGCAGCCTCCGCCAACCTTCCACATCTCGCCTCAAGCGTGCCAAGGGGGGGAGCAGATTCCTCTCATATCGCACAGCAGGATCCATGGATATAAAAATCCCCAAATACACAAAACCCTGCTGGGCAACCTGTATCGGACATGTTCTAGGGATCGGTGGGACTTCGCCACTAAGAACGTACAAGTACGATTTGCCCCAATTAATCACAAGTCCCGAGTTCCTACCGAACGAGGCGAGTACGTCACAGACCACTATAAGTGACTTCTTAGGTGAGGCAAGATACAGTAGGATATCGTCGGCATAAAGCGAAACACGGTCCTCGTGATCAGGCGACCACCGAAGGCCCCGTATATCCGGGTGCCAACGTATCCACGCAGCCAACGGTTCAAGGGCGAGGGCGAACAACAAAGGCGACAGGGGGCAGCCCTGCCGAGTACCCCTACCAAGCTGAAACGGAGTAGATGCCCGACCATTCACCACAACATTCGCTAGTGGCCCCTCGTACAGCAACCAAACCCAACTCACAAAACCGCGACCGAAACCAAACTTGGCCAGCACGGCCCATAAATATGCCCACTCCACCGTGTCAAAGGCCATCGTGGCATCAAGAGATGCCACAACAGCCGGTTCACGCAGCGTGCTCGCCCTGGCGATGACGCCATGAAGACGCCTAAGGTTCAATGCTGTGTTTCGGTGCGGGATAAAGCCAGATTGATCCGGGTGGACCAAATCGCCAAGTACCCTAATCAAACGGGTGGCCAGGAGTTTGGCCAGAATTTTCGGCTCAGCGTTGAGGAGGGAAATGGGCCGATAGGAGGCGCATCTATCTCGGGGTTTACCCTCTTTATGTATGACCACAATCGACGCCAGCCGCTGGTCCAACGGAAGGATCCCATCCCCCCGCGCCTCCAAAAACATGGCGCGCAGGTGAGGGGCGACCCTATCCGGGAACAGTTTGTACAGGTCGATCGGCAGTCCATTCGGTCCAGAGGCCTTACCCGAGTTCAACGCACGAATCGCCCCCGCCACCTCGTCAACCGTGATGTCACCATCCAAATCGTCCCTATCTATGTCAGAGAGGCAGGGCAACTCGATATCACGGAGGAGATCAGACGAGTCCTCGGGTGGCCTGTCCGACACAGAGGAATAAACCCTATGAAAATACTCCGCGAAACACCTCACAATCCCCTCAGGTTCCACAATCGCCTCTCCCCCCTCTCCAATCAACTCTGGCACCACTCTATTGACCCGTTCTTTCCTGTCCAACCACGCCAGGAGTTTCCCTGCCTTATCCCCAACGTCATACAGGCGGCCCTGTTGTTCCCTGCTGAGGGTCTTAGCGGCGTTCGTCACCAGGTCCCTATACTCCGCCTGCTTCAGGCAAAGCTCATGCAATGAGGACTCTGTAACCTCCTCCTCCATATCCCCTTCAAGGGCCGCAATCTCCTCCTCAACTTGCCGCACCTCGCCATCCCTCCGATTCTTGGCAGCCACCACCAGGGAGAGGGCTTCCCCCCGAAGCACGGTCTTAAAAGCTTCCCACAGCGACACCGCCGAGTCCACGGTTCCCAGATTGTCCTTAAAGTAATTATCTACCTTCTTTACCAGGGCGCTGCGCATCTTGGGGTCTCGGAAATACCATGGGTTGATGGGGGCCACCCTCCCTCCTCCCTCCCGACCTAGATCCAGCCGGATCCACACTGGCGAGTGATCAGAGATACCGCGTGCCATGTGCCTCGCCTCGGATATCAAAGAGGCATGTGCTGCCAGAGTGAGCAAGTAGTCAATCCTGGAGAGGCTACCATGCGCCCCGGAGTGAAACGTGTATTGACTCTGTGTGGGGTGCCGGAGTCTCCAGCAGTCGATCAGACCAAACGTATCCAGGAAGTCTGGAAGCCATTTCTGAGCCCCCCCTGTGTCCCTGGGCGGGTATCTATCCAACAGTCCTGAACCCACAGCATTGAAATCCCCTCCCACTACCAGCATTCCCCCCGGGAGAGTCAGCAAAGCCCTGCCCAGTTCAGCAAATGTGGAGGCCTGCAGGGCCGGCGGGACATAAACCGAAACCAAAACCAAAGTCCTTCCTTCCCACCGCCCCGCCACCGCCACAAACCTCCCCCTATCGTCAACAATGGTGGAGTCCACCTCAAAGGGCAACGATGCTCTAACGAGGATGCCCACACCCCTGGACCCTGAAGAGAATCCCGAGTGTGCAATGAATTTATACCCCTTCCTATTCAGGGCATAGCACGTATTGCCTATGAGATGCGTCTCCTGCAGCAGGACAACGTCTGGCATTGAGCGTTTCAAAAATTGCAAAACAATCCCCCTCTTGATGCGATCCCCCAAACCATTAACATTCCAGCTTATAACACTTAAGCCTCTACCCCCCATCCTCAAACGGAAAGAGGCCCACCCCACACCCGAGGCGCCACCATGGAACAGCCCTAAGGATAATCATCATGCCTTGCAGAAATAAACCCCCCCAACAACAAACTCAAAATCCCCAAAACTCCCCCCACCCTGCACCCCTGCTGCAGCTTAAAAAGCCCCCCCAACTTGCAGTGTGCCTGTCGCCCTACAAAAACAAAAATCTACAAAAAGTACCCTAAGGGAGGAAAAGAGCACCCCTCGTCCTCCCGCAACCCTCCACAGTTACTGCACTCTGTTCAAATCTTCAAGTATGAGTAAATCAAGTCAGGCCGGCTTTGAGGTATCAGCCCTGTCCATCCCGGCCACTGTCTCCATGCTCGGCTGTGTCGTCCCCGGTCCGTCGCCGGGGCAAAGCGTCCAGCCATTCGTCGGCCATAACAGGAGAGTCAAAAAAGAATGTCCGGTCTTCATGCACCACCCGTAGTCTGGCGGGGAAAAGCATGGCATACTTCAGGTCCAGTTCCCGAAGTCTCCGCTTCACCCCCAGGAAGCTCTGTCTCTGTCTCTGCACCTGCTGGGTGAAGTCCGGATAAAAATTCACCGACGCATTCTGGAAGGGGACTGGGCCCATCACCCTCGAAGCTTGCAGGATAGCATCCCGATCTCGAAAATGAAAGAGCCGGGCGACAATCGGCCGCGGCGGGGCACCCGCCTTGGGCCGCCCGCCCGGCACCCTATGGGCCCTTTCCACCGCAAAAAACTTTCCAAGGCCCTTAGGCTTCAGATGATTGAGGACCAAATCTTCCACAAGCAGGTCCGTCGAAGCCTCATCCGAGGACTCCGGAACCCCGATGACGCGCACATTGTTGCGCCTGGACCGGCTCTC
This sequence comes from Triturus cristatus, assembly GCF_964204655.1. NCBI lineage: Eukaryota > Metazoa > Chordata > Amphibia > Caudata > Salamandridae > Triturus > Triturus cristatus. Next base: position 387,924,755 of record NC_140594.1, read on the forward strand.
GAAGTCCTCCAGCCGGCGGGCGGCGAGGTCACTCTCGGCCCTCAGCTTCCGGACCTCGTTCTGCAAATCCGCGACATCATCAGTGAGGCCCGTGGTCTTGTGATCCAGGTTCTTGACGCGTTCGTTTGTCTTGCCCAGGTCCGAGCGGATCAAATTGACATCCACCAGGATGGCATCCACCTTATGCGCCAGGGCCTCGAATTGCCTCCCCATCGAGGTCTGCATCCCATCAAGCGCGCCCATGACATCCTGCAGGGATAGCTCCGGTGTCCCAGGCGAGTCCTCCTTCTGTGCATCCGGCGCCTGGCTCGGTCCACCAGGCGATGTTTTCAGGAGGGCGTAGCGGTCCATACTGTTGACTTGGGAATACGTTCCCCGCCTGGTGGACTTAGTCTTCAGCCGATCCCCTTCTGCCTTGCCCGACATAATGGACTCCAGGCAGTCCAATGCAGTGAAGACCGTTCCCTCTCAGAAAGAGGAATAAGGAGTGAACGGGTCCGCCTTGTGCTGCCAGAGTAGCCCGCCGAGCGTCCTTGGGGTTGTAAAGCCACCCAGAGCTCTACAGTGTCCGGGCAGACAAAGGGATCGAAATCGAAAGTGAAAGAGGGAAGGCCTCCGTCCGACAGTTCACACCTCACCAGGCCGTTGTTGATCAACTAGGAGTCGGGCCTCCTGCCAACTCTAGCCCCTGGCATCTCCGGGAGTTAGGCCGCAATCTTTCGCCGGTCGTAAGTCCGGTTCCCGATGGGCGATCTGGCCGCGGGTAGCATCAATCGCCTCCCTGACAACTCAGCTACACGGTGCCATGCATACCATCAGGATTTGAGCCAGGATAGTCGACGGAGGGCGCGAGGGTCTCGGGAGCTCTAAGCTCACGCGGCCATCTTGGTCAAGCGCTAGGCTCCTCCTATTTACTTTTTTTTAAATTCAATTCAATTCAAAAATCTTTATTTCGGTCAGTTTTGACCATAAAAGATACAGTTATAAAACACTTTAGTTTAAATACAATTGATATGAATATATAAGTTACAAATGAACATAGTAGGAGCATTTTAATAAAATGGCAGTTGGATTACCTATTTCATCTATCGCCATTAAAACTTATATATTACAATAAATACAATAAAAGCTAGGCAAAATTAACAAAGGAAACATTGTTTTAAAAACCAAAACTTTTTCTTCTGTATATACATCAATTTCTATTTGGGTGAAGGTCTCTAATTACAAATTTTCCTTTATCGGTTCGATCATTTCAGAATCACAATTTCCCATAAACACCCATAGATCGTAAAGCGCAAGTGCAATATTCACTAAAAACATTAACAAAAATATACATATTCCTAACCTGTTATAACTTCAGCCCAGCTTTGGCTCTTATAAGGCTCACATTGAATAAATATCTACTTACACTGAAAACAATCAATTGTGAGGTGTCAGTCTTCAATATACGTGCAGCCTCACTACAACATCTAGTATTCAAGTTTTTGCAAACTGGCTTGATCCACCTTTTCCTAGGTCTATGATATGTGGGACAAAAGAATAATATATGTAAATCATTTTCTTTATTGTTATTTGAACATAATACGCATAGTTCACTACTTTTGCCATCATGAAGTTTGCTCCATCTTGATTTATTGGCATTTGTTTGAAGCACCCCATATCTAAACTTCATGAACAAAGATTTTCCTTGTAATGTAGCAACTCTGGGGTTGACCATATCCTCACCCAAAATAAAAGTGGTCTTAATAAAGCAAGGTGGTCAGTGCGTTTAATGTTTAAATCAATAAGAATCGGAATTAGGGGAGTTCTAATGGGGAGGCTTAATAATTTCCTTAAAAACTTGTTTTCTCCCAATTCAATATTCTTTTTACAGTAAGGTCCCCATATTTCAGCTCCATAAAGGGAGGCAGATTGTGCTTTATATTTGAATACTTCTAAGGCAGGGGATACTGTCTTTGAAATAGGAAGTGAGTTTTGAAGCAGAATTAACTTGTTTTTTTTCAATTGCGGCTTCCAGGATAATTTAGTATCCAATGTGATGCATAATAATTAAAGCTTTGCACATTATTCTATTTTTTGATTATTAAGCACTAAATTCTTTTTAAACGATCTATGAGGGTTTATTGACATGTATTTAGTTTTGCTGGAGTTAATTTCGAGACCTTTCATAGTACAAAATGTATGGAAGGAGTCCATTAAACATTGCAATCCTTTTGGGGTTTGTGAAATTAGGATAGTATTGTCAGCAAATAGGAGCGCTGGCACTGAATCACCCCCCAGCTTAGGTGCGTCATTCTGGCAGCCATTCAAATAATTAGGGATGTCATTTACGTACAGAGAGAACAAGGTGGGCGCCAGTACGCACCCCTGGCGCACACCCCTTCTCACCGGGATTGCCTTGGTAAGTTCACCCCTCGGGCCCCATCTTACTTTAGCAAAATTATCATCGTAGAGCCTGATTATGAGTAGTTCACCTGGCACCCCTTGCAATCTCAACCAATCCCAAAGTAGATTTCAGGCAACAAGATCGAACGCTGCCTTTAGGTCTACGAAGGCAATGTACAAGTGACCCCCTCTTATGTGTATGTATTTCCAGCATAAACATGTAAATCTAAATACTTGGTTGATCGTACTAGTTTTGATTCTGAATCCTGCCTGAAATTTTGAAAGAACCTTATTCTCTTCAATCCACTCATTTGATCTATTTAAAATATGCCTAGCGAAATTTTTTTGTAAAATATCAATTAAACTGATAGGGCGATAGTTTGCAGGGTCATATCGGTTGCCCTTTTTAAAAATCGTGATAATTTCTGCCCCTTTCCATGTTTCGGGTATCGGTGTGCCTGAGGCTATTGCGTTACACAAATGATTTATGTATGGTCCCCAAACACTAATATCATGTTTCAGTAAGTCGCCCGGAATTTTGTCAGGTCCGGGAGCTTTCCCCGGTTTAACTGCTTCAATTGCCACTATTGTTTCCTTCATGCTAAAATATAAGTTGGTACCGGGACTGGAGGGAGGGGGGTTGTGAAGTGATGGCAGATCTATACCCCTCGGACACCTTCCTGTCATTTGAGCAGGCGGAGGACTTTTATGGCCTTAGTGGAGGACAATACCTACATTATCAAGGGCTGCGGGCGGTGGTGCGATCGGTCTGGCCGCAATGCCCGGAGATGCCCCAGATGACTCAGACTCTGAATGTGATTCTGACGTGCGGCCGGGGCCGCAGATTGATTGCCTTGTTATATGCGGCGATGAAACGCGATTCGGCTCCTTCGGAGCCTTCGGCGTGGGCGGCTTGGGAGGCGGACTTGGGAGAGCCATTGGATCAGGGGCAACGTACCCGAATCGGAGCCTTGACGAGGAAAGTGTCATGCAACGCGCGGTTTAAGCTTACTCATTTTAATTTCATGCACCGCACCTACCTAACTCCAAGGGCTCTGAGTCTATTTGGCACGGGCAGAGGGGACAACTGCCCACGGTGTGGCGCCGCGGGTGCGGGATTTATACACCTGGCCTGGGACTGCCCGCTGGTTGGGAGGTTCTGGGTGGGAGTGGTGGGCCGCATTGTGGCCGCCACGGGTATCCGAATCCAACAGACACCCCTACACTGCCTGTTAGCCCTGGTTCCCAAGCCGCGGAAACGGAAATTATCCTATAAATTGCTGCAGTTAATGCTGGTTTTGGCGAGGCGTAGGGTCGCGATAACCTGGATGGGACGGAGGGCCCCGGAGCTTAATAGGTGGCTCCGGGATGTGAGGGAATGGACGCTGGCGGAAGAAACACATATGCAGTGCTCTAGAAGGGACGACAAATTGCAGGAGGACCTTCTGGCGTGGAGAGTCCTGTGTATGGAAGGGTTGGCGGAGGAGGGGCGCTCGCCAGGGAGTGAGTCGGAGGGTACGAGTGGAGAGTTGTATTCCCCGCTGACTTCTGAGGGGGAGGGGGACGGAGAGGTAGGCGAGATTGCACCTGTACGGCACTGAGCGGGGCGGGACCGGATGCCCTCACGTTATGGCCTGTGACCTGTCTCACTCTTTGGTCCTACATATGACTATATTTGCTGCTTCAACCTGTATGTACTGCTTATCTCTGATGTCGGGGGGAGGGGGGGTTGAAATGTACTTGTTTGTTTTCAAAACGAAAAATAAAGTTTAAAAAAAAAAATATATAAGTTGGGAATCTTTGGAACAAATGGTAAGTCTTCAATAGTGCCAGATTGCAAACATTCGGTGTCTGTATAGAGACGGGAAAAGTGGTCAGTCCAAGTATTGGCGTCCAAAAACAAGTCCTTCTTAACACTTCGTGACTGATTCCCCTTCGCTATTATTCTCCAAAAACCGGACTGATCCTTAGAATTGGCTGTACTAATCAAGTCTGTCCAAATATCATCATCCCATGTTTTTTTTCGCAATCGCAAGAGTTCTCTTATATTTTATCCTTTTTTCCCTAGTTACAGTTATGTTGTTATTTTTAATTGCCTGGATAAGTTCTGCTTTTGCTACCCAGCAACTTTTGTTGTACCAGGGATTTGCCACTTCGTCCCTTTCCTTTCTTCCAGTAGTACTCTCCTTGGGTATGTTACTTATAACCGGAGTTAAAGCATCTACAAGGGTGTTATGTAGAACTAGCGTTGAAGTTTTATCTTATAGTAAGTGGAGGAAGGATGTAATAGTATCTGCAAAGATGTTATAAATGCATGCCATGGACTGGCTGTTCCCCAAAATATGGGGCCACTTTAGGGCACGACGGTTGTTACTTAATATGGTGTCATCCACAGTAGTACTATTATCTCTGCTGCCCCAAGAAGTAGGAAGGAAATATTCAGACGCTAGCGACAATTGTAGGGGACGATGGTCACTCTCGGTTCTTTGATCTATTTTTAGATCAAGGACATGTGACCAGAACTCTATCGACACCAATATGTAGTCTATATGACTCAGATAGCTGCCTCTACAGAATGTATATGCATTTGGCCTATCGGGGGCAGACGACCATTGCATGCTCTTAATCCATTACCTGTAGTGAGCTTCATAATTTTTGCAACTGCTACAGTACACCGCACTTCCCGGTTACTTTCTATGGCTGGAATATTACTTGCCATATCTTCACCCTCAAAAATGTTGTCAAAATCCGCCACAGGTTCATAGTTACAATTAAAATCTCCACCAACAATTACCCTCATCTTTGACCCCAAAGTACTTAACCCCTTCCATGCCCATGACGGAACCGTTCCGTCATGAGCATCGGTTGCGCTGTGCTCATGACGGAACCGTTCCGTCATGGCCCCGCCCGCGCTCGAACCCTTCAGCACCGCGGGGGAATTCCCGCAGCGCTGAAGGGGTTAAAAAGGAATCAAGCTGTTCTGTTTTTTTAAAATAACTTTTATAACTTATTACATTTTAGTCAGTGAGTTCTGGGTGTAGTAACAAGCAAGAACGGAGCGACTGCCAAATGTTTTCAGGACGGATGGCAAGGGGCAGAAAAGACGCATATACATTGCTAGTAGTATCACAATACATCATATCTCTTAGACAGGCCTAGTGGCGTGGCCTAGTGGCGGCGCGGTTCCACCCCAGTTCAGGGAGACCAGCCGTTTAGCCAACAAATTGCGATGAAATGCCTAATCCCAAGACTCAAAGGGAGTACGTACCCCAACAGGGCCAGCAAGGGTGTATGAGGGAGCTCAACCATTTGTTCTAGATGCCCAATCACCGCCTCCCAGAAAGCCAGCACAGAAGGACAGGTCCATGCCAAGGGAATGAAGTCAACGTGCGCCATCATACATCTGACAACACTCCGGCTTCACACAATCCATCCTTGCGAGCAACACCGAGATAACAGATTCTGTTCAGATATTTAAAGTGCAGAAGGTTATGCTTCTAATTACTTGACACTAGACATGTCTGCTCATAACAATAGGCCCACATCTTGTCTGTCATGGGCTGCGCTAGGTCTCTCTCCCAGGCAGCGCTCGCTCCACCACCCATCATTGGTCTGAGTGCCTGTGCCTGTCGATATGTTCTGGAAACTAAGTGCGCGCCATCTGGTGCAGTAATAATTGTTGTTAGTGGGGGGGAGCTCAACAGGCTCCTCTATCTCAGGGCGTGGCGCAGTGACCAGTGGCTTTCGTGTTCTGTGTACAAGAAGAACAAGTTACTTACCTTCGGTAACACTTTTTCTGGTGGATACAGTATCTGCCTGTGGATTCTTCACCTTGTGAATATCCCCTGCGCCAGCAACATTCGGAAACTTTTGTAGCTCTCCACGCCGACGAGGACGACGTCACAGAAGCACGGCTCCGCTGACATAACTGGATCCATAAGAGGACCTCGTCGACGTGATGAGGTCAGTTCCGCCCTTTTTTCCGTGCCTTTGAGGCACACGGACGGACTGACAGCAATATATATACAGTATACACAGTACATAAAATACATAACACACACAGTGTGAAGATAATACAGGAAGGCAAAAGAAATAACACACTGCCTTTGACAGTAATAAATACATTTTGAAACATCATCACTATTGTAGGTATACAAGGGTGGACAATGGGGAGGCGGGTGGGTCAGTGAGGAATCCACAGGCAGATACTGTATCCACCAGAAAAAGTGTTACCGAAGATAAGTAACTTGTTCTTCTGATGGATACATCTGCCAGTGGATTCCTCACCTTGTGAAAAGATTCCCACAGCAGTCCCACTCCCGGAGGAGGGTGTCCACCCTTCTATACCAGAAAGTCCTGAAGGACGGAACGAACAAAGTGTCCGTCTCTCCTCACCTCGGAGTCCAAGCAGTAATGCTTTGGCAAAGTGTGGAGGAAGGCCCAAGTTACAAATGTCCTCCACAGGAACACCTCTAGATAAGGCAGACGTAGAAGACTTTGCCCTGGTAGAATGAGCCCGTATACCCTCTGGAGGTTCCTTACCGGCCAAAGAGTAACATATCTTGATGCACAAGATAATCCATCTGGAAAGGGTTCGCTCGTGCACCGCTCTGCCTTTCCTGCAGCCAACAAAGTCCACGAAGAGCTGGTCATCCACTCGATAGTCTTTAGTTCTATCGAGGTAAAAGCTCACCGACCTCTTAGGGTCCAAGCGGTGAAGCCGCTCCTCCTCCTTGGAAGGGTGAGGGGAGGATAGAAGGTAGGAAGGGTAATGGACTGCCCCAGATGGAAAGGAGTTACCATCTTAGGCAGAAAAGCAGCCCTGGTCCTGAGTACCATTATTTCAGAATGAATGGTCAAGAACGGGGGTTTCGAACTCAGAGCTTGAAGCTCACTTACCCTCCTTGCCGAGGTAATGGCAATGAGAAAAACTGTTTTGAAAGACAACAGCCTTAAGGGACACTTGTGCAAGGGCTCAGAGGGAGAACCCATCAGGAAAGTTAAGACAAGATTTAAGTCCCATTGAGGCACAATAAAGGGAGTAGGCGGAAATGTGTTGGTAAGGCCCTTAAGGAACCGTAATACAATAGGTGACTTAAACAAGGACAGCTGATCCGGCAAACAAAGGAATGCCGACAAAGCCGATAAATATCCCTTTACAGTAGCTACAGCAAAGCCCTGCTGAGCAAGAGAAAGAGCAAACTGAAGGATGTTGGATAAACGAGCCCTCAAAGGGTCAATAGACTTCTCTCCGCACCAAAGAACAAATTAAGACCACCTATAAGAATAGATAGATTTAGTGGAATGACGTCTGGCAGACAATATTACATCTACCACATCAGGCGGGAGAGAAAAAGAATTCAGGTTGTCCCGTTCAATCTTCAGGCATGAAGGTGCAAGCTCTGGAGGTGGGGGTGTAGAACCTGCCCCTCCGACTGCGAGAGGAGGTCTGCCCTGAGAGGGAGACGGAGCAGAGGGCACGAGGAGAGGTGGAGAAGATCTGTGTACCACACCCTTCTTAGCCAATCGCGGGCGATCAATATGACTTGGGCCCGGTCTTGGCGAATCTTCCTCAGAACCCGAGGAATCAAGGGTATGGGACGAAACGCGTAAAGGAGATGTGAGTCCCACCTCAACTGAAACGCGTCCCCCAACGCTCCCTGCAACGGATACTGGAGACTGCAGAATGACGGGCAGTGAGCATTGTTGTGAGTGGCAAACAGGTCCACACAAGAAGTTCCCCACGTCTGGAAGACGTGACGAACCACCTCCAGATGGAGCCTCCACTCGTGGTCGGCGGAGAACTGCCGACTGAGACTGCCTGCACGCACGTTCAGAACCCCGGCCAGATGATTTGCCATCAGACAAATCTGATGATCCTGAACCCAGGACCAGAGACGCAGAGCCTCTCTGAAGAGACAATGCGACCCCACTCTTCCCTGCTTGTTGACATACCACATTGTGGTAGTGTTGTCCGTCAGGACTTGAACCGACTGACCGCGAAGGGAAGGGAGAAAGGCCTTGAATGCCAAACGTATCGCCCGCAACTCCAAAAGGTTTATGTGAAGCAACCTTTCCTCTGGAGCCCAAAGACCCTTGATCTCCAGATCTCCGAGATGCGCACCCCAACCTAAAGTGGATGCATCCGTTATTACTGTGGCCACCGATGGAGGTAGATGGATGGCTTTCCTTGGGACAGATTGCCCTCCACGCTCCACCAAGACAGATCCGCTGCAGCTTCTCCGGAGATCCTGACTGACTCCCTGAGATCTCCGTTGTGCTGATACCACTGCCTACGGAGGCACCACTGGAGCGCCCTCATGTGCCAGCATGCATGGTTGACCAACAGAATGCAGGAAGCAAACAGACCGAGCAGACGAAGGACCTTCAGGACTGGTACGACCGCTCCATTGTAAAACAAGGGAATCATTTCCTTTATGTCGAGAATCCTTTGAGGAGGAGGGAATGCCCGACACACAGTAGTGTCCAGTACCGCCCCTATGAACAGGCTGTGCTGAGAGGGCACCAGGGGAGATTTGGGTACGTTTATCGAGAAACCCAAATTGTACAACAGCTGGGTTGTAACTTTCAGATGATGAAGCACCTTCTCCGGCAACTCCGCTTTGATTAGCCAGTCGTCCAGATAGGGAAAAACTGGAATTCCCGATCTTCTGAGATGGGCTGCCACCACTGCCATCACCTTGGTGAAAAGACTCGAGGTGCAGTAGTAAGACCAATCGGAAGGACCGCAAACTGATAATGTTGCAACCCTACCGTAAAACGGAGATACTTCCTGTGCAACTTCAGGATGGGGATGTGGAAATACGCATCCTGCAAGTCGATCGACACCATCCAGTCCTCCTGTTGCAGCGCTTGAAGAACCTGCGCAAGGGTGAGCATCTTGAATATCTCCTGCTTCAGAATAAGGTTCAAGATCCTGAGGTCCAGGATTGGACGTAGCCTGCCATTCTTTTTTCGGAATCAGAAAATACCGTGAGTAGCCTCCCTGACCCCTCTCCTGCTCTGGAACCACCTCTATCGCACCTTTTTTTTGTAATGTAAGGACTTCCTCCTGCAGGAGAAGAAGGTGGTCCTCCGAGCAAGCACCTTGGCAAGGAGGGCAATTCGGAGGGAATTCCCGAAAGGGAAGAGCGTACCCATTTTCTACAAGATCTAGAACCCAAAGGTCTGTAGTGACCAATTCCCAATCTTATAGAAAATGGGTAAGCCGGCCCCCCCACAGGACCAACATGATCCAGAATGGTGGATCTAGGGCTGCTTTGCAGTGGTGGGAGGGAGGGAGGAAGAGGAGAGGAAGAAGAGAGCTGCCGACCTCGAGCACGACCTCTGATCCTGCTCCTGTAGCTCTTATACAGGGTATTCTGTTGCTGCTGCTGCTGGGGCTGCCTGTAGGTCCGTAAGGACGACCTCCCAAAGCCTCTGTATCTCCTATAAGAAGAACCCCTAGGCTGTGTCTGCAGACCCAGAGATTTGGCCGTGGCTTTGCTTTCCTTGAATCTTTCCAAGGCCGCATCAGCTTTTTTACCAAACAGCCCAGAACCGTCAAAAGGCAGGTCCAGAAGCGTTGCCTGCACATCAGAGGAGAACTCAGATGATTTCAGGCACGCACTCCTCCTTGTGCGAACTGAGGAGCCCATAATTCTGGCGACAGAGTCCGCAGTGTCCAGGCCACTCTGGATAACCTGTTGCGCAGCCGCCTGAGTGTCTGACAGCACTTCATTAAAGTTCTGCCTGTCCTCCTCAGATAACTTAGGAGCCAGCTGTTTAGCAGAATCCACGAGAGCGTGGATATAACGGCCCAAGAGACAGGTGGCATTTGTTGACTTTAAGGCCATACTCACCGAGGAGAAGACTTTCTTGCCCGACTGGTCGAGCTTTTTAGAGTCCCTGTCACTAGGAACCTGTGGAAAGGCCCCGGAAGACCTCTTTGAGCAGGCAGCCTGAACCACCAGACTTTCCGGAGAAGGATGGGAAGTAAGAAATTCTGGATCATCTGGAGCCGCCCTGTACCTTCTAGCTACAGTCTTAGAAACCGCAGTAGCTGAAAAGGACTTTAGCCATACCTCCATGACTGGTTCAGTGATGGCCTTATTAAATGGAATTAAAGGCTCTGTCACGGTGGAGGGAGGATGCAAAACCTCAGTAAGGATGTTAGGTTTGAATTCAGCAGTTGGTAGCTGTAAATCCAAAAGCTCTGCTGCTTTCCTAATGACCGTGTGGTAAGGAGCCACATCTTTAGAGGGAGTATCAGCTGGAGGAGTAATCTCCCATTCTGGTGACAAATCTAGGCCACTAGCCTCCTTCAATTCCTCAAACAAGTCATCAGACTCCATAAGCTCACCCTCTTCCATCTCTTCAACCTGGTACCTTTGCTCCTCCAGAACCCTTTGTGCTTCTCGCCTGGACGTAATCCTCAGGACCGGCATCAGCGGCGCTGCAACCGACTCCGACGGAGCTGGCGTTGAACACGGATCCGGAGGATCAGCCGGAGTCGAACGAGGATGAGCTGGAGCCGGAGAAGATGGAAGCGGCGTCGATGTCCTCGGCGCCGGGAAATGCCAAGACGGCGTCGCTGGGAAAAAGGCATAAATGGAGCCTGAGCGTAGGCTTGAGGAAACCCCAGATTAAAAGCCATTGGACCCATGGGACCCGAAGGTGCTCCAGAGGGGTACATCGCTCTCGTGAAGATGCCATACATTGCATTTAAATAATGCAATAGGTTTTGTCCCAGGCCTGGAAAGGGGGGATAAGGCTCAGATTGAGGCATAACCGGACTCGGGCCAATCGGCGCCGACGGTGGTGCCAGCGGAGTCGAAGACTCCTCAGGAGTTGGAACTTCTTTAACCGGAGCCAGAGAATGCATCGGCGTCGGTGATGGAGCCGGAGAGTGCTCCGATGAAGCCGCAGGCGAGGTGAGGCAAACAGGAGAAGCAGGATTTGAGACAGGAGAGTGAGGAACATAGTCCTTACGACGTCGAGTAGGCGAAGTCTATCTCGGAGCCGCTTCCTTATTCGAACGGCATAGAGAGCCATGCCTCTTCTTCTTTTTATGCTTCTTGGACTTAGAAGCATGACCGACATCGACTTCGACCTCAACCTTGAGCTCGATCTGGAGCGTCTTCGACCTCTCTTCTCTTTTTTCATCCTTGCTATAAACAACTTAGCTTCTCTTTCTTTTAAGGCCTTAGGATTCATCTTGCGGCAGCAAGAGCATCCCTCGACGTCGTGATCCGGCGACAGGCACCAGACACAGTCCTCGTGTGGATCCGTGATGGACATGTGCTTACCGCACTCTCTACACGGCTTGAATCCAGACTTCATCGACATCTTTGAACAAGAAGCAAGAAGAGAATCACCAGCAGAAACACAAAGTAATTAGCCAAAGCTACGGAGAGTCCCAGAAAACCGTTAGAGTCGAAGGCGTGGAAAAAAGGGAACTGGCGTCATCACGCCGACGAGGTCCTCTTATGAATCCAGTGACGTCAGTGGAGCCGCGCTTCTGTGACGTCGTCCTCGTCGGGCGTGGAGAGCTACAAAAGCTTCCGAATGTTGCTGGCGCAGGGGATATTCACAAGGTGAGGAATCCACCGGCAGATGTATCCATCAGAAAACAGTCTAGCATGGTTACATCATGATCACCTGTCAAGTCCGCCACCATATGCAAGTGACCATCCCTGAACATGTTCCCCATGTGCTGCATTCGACAGCGGGTGAGTGCCCGCTGCGTCAGTGTTTCAGTCGTGGGTGCTATCCAGGAATTATTCAAAACCTGCAAATGTGGAGAGTACAAGTGTTCAGCCCCCAGGTACCTGCGCAAGCGCTCCCAAGCCCAGCATGTGGTCTGTAAGGTATTAATCTCAGCCGGCGTTCTCCTAGGCCCGCGCGGGAGGATAGCAAAGAGGGGATAGAGAAAGACCTGCGTGTGTTCAGGCTTCAGGAACTGCAGGTGCTCGTCCGGATAGTACCAGAAGTAAGCATAATGCACCTGTGCCGCTAGATAGTACAAATAGAAGTTGGGTACTCCAAACCCTCCTCTTTCAAAGGGCTGAATAAGTGTTTTCCAACCCACCCGCGCCTGCCCCCCTGCCCAAATTAGCCGCGTTAGCTTTCCCCTGAGGGTTTAAAAAGGAAACTGTGAGAGGGATAGGGATATTTAAAAACAAGTAAAAAACATCTTGGGCAGCACAACCATCTTGATGATCGCAATGCGACCCGCCATCGACAAAGGTAGTGTAATCCAGCGATCTATTTGCCCAGAAAGACGATCAATGTCCAAACCATAATTTAGCCGCACAACCTCCGAGGCTGCGCTGTGTATGGTTACCCCGAGATATCTGGGGGATCATCGCACCAAAGCAGCGGGAACTCCAGCGTAAATGGCGTGGTGGCATCCGTTAGGGGTTACATTTCAGATTTTTCCCAATTGTTGACCAGTCTTAAGAAGAAGCCAAACAGTACCGCTTCTCTCATAATGAGAGGGAGTTCAGAGCCAGCCCCCGAACAAACAAGAGGTTGTCATCCGCATATAAGGATGCTAGTAGGGGACCCTGATGAAATCCTATTCCCCGCTGAAGGTGTAATTCCTGCAGATGTCACACCAGTGGGTACATCGCAATAATAAAAAGCAGGGGCGCAAGTGGGCAGACCTGCCGGATGCCCCGCAACAATGTAAATATTTTAGACAATACTCCGTTTATACGGGCGTTTAGAAGGTGGACCAAGGACCAGAAATTCTGAGGGAAGCCAAGTTTGCCTAACCCTGCGTGCAAACAATCCCACTACAGGGAATCAAATGCTTTTCCTGCATCAAATAATATCACCGCGGCAGGAAGCGAAAGGTTTATCTGATTGATGACCGCAAACAATGTACGTAAATTAACCAAGGTCGATTGGTTCTGCATAAATTCCGACTGGAGAGGGGATATGATCAGTACAATTATAAGCAATATACGTGTGGCCAATACTTTAGCTAACATTTTATAGTCCTAATTTAGAAAGGACAATGTCCTGTAAGAGGCACAATTATCAGGTGACTAGCCCGGCATCAGGGGAAAAGTGACTATCGCCTCGCGCATAGTGGCGGGTAGTACGCCGGATTCTAACGCTTCTGCATAAACCTCCAATAATTGCGGGACAAGTTGCACCTAGTACGTTTTATCAAACTTGCCAGTGAGGCCGTCAGTGCCGGGTGCCCGTGAGCCATCCAGGCTATCTATGGCCTCTATAATCTTGTCTGTGCCAACAGGCAAGGCGAGGAACTCTTGCTGTCCCTTCTCTATCCACACCATAGCTATTTCATTTAAATAATCTGTCAGCGCTTCGCAGGTCGGTGGCGAGTACATTGTGTAGAGGCGAGTATAATAGGACAAGAAGCTCGATTGGATATCAGCACCGTCCGTAGCAAGGATGTGGTATGCAGCCTGGATCTGCAGGATATATGTAGCTTGGAGTGAGCAAGCGTGCCAGAGTGCGTCCTGGTCTCTCTCCCGCCCCGTACACCAGGGCGCGAGGATATTTCCCCAAGTAAGCAGTTTCCCAATGCGCCAGCTCATGGAATTCTCCAAATAATGTAGCACGCTGAAGCAACGGAGTAGGGACCATATCCGTCAATGCCTGGGCATCCAGATCCTGTAGTTCCCGCTCAGCGACATCGAGCTCTTAGCGAATCATGCAAAGCACCCCACCTTGCTTAGCAATGCAGATGCCCCTGATATACACCTTAAAGGCCTCCCATAGGGTAGCGTAGCGAGGTACAGAGCCAGCATTGATCTGAATGTACTCTACAATCGCATCCTGCACTTCACTCCTGAAGACGGTATCTAGTAACGCTTCAGCTGGGAATGGCCAGGACGCAGAGGGACACACGACAGTGGGCAAAGCAAGTGACAGTAGCACCGGTGAGTGATCGATAGAGTTGTGATCCACCTCCTGTATGTTGAGGAGTAGATCAGGGGTAACGTACCGTCGGTCTATACGAGACCAATTACCATGCGGTGCCGAGTAAAATGAATACCCCTGTGCAGATGGGTGCTGATGCCGCCAGGCATCTGCCAGGAGATGCGTGTGTAGTAGTGTCTGAAGTTCCCTCGAGGTTGTAGTGTGAGTTTGAAGTCGTCTCCAATATGAAAGATTCCATTGGTATGCCAGTAATATGAGCCGAGATGCTTTTGAAAAAACCTCAGGCATCCACATTAGGAGCATAGACATTAATGAAAAGTAGGCGATGCGCACCTCTAGATCCCGCCACCAATAGGTAGCGGCCTTCCGGATCTTTAATCATAGTCTGGGTCATAAAGGGGAGCAATTTACGAATCATTGTATAGAGTCTCTGGGAGTAGGTGCTATACCCAGTGAAAAAGCGATTACCTCCCCAGGCAGCTGCAAATCCGTTATCTGATTTCAGGGCGTAATGGGTCTCCTGCAGGAATGCCATATGTATCTTATGCCTAGTTAGGTATGCAAAGCTAAACCAAAGGGGATGATGGACGGAGTGTTGAACATTGCAAGCACTCACCCCCAGTCAACTGATCTGGGTTTAATCCATCGTCATTCTTTAGCTCACTCCGCCACCCCAGTTCAGACATGGCCATATGGAAATCAGTCTGACCCTGTGCCTCATGGGAACAGTCCAGCCCCAACTGCCAAGCCATGTCTTCCCTGGACCGGAAACAAGCATCCTGGGACCGGTTTCTGGCTAATCAGCCGTCATCAGCCAGGCTAGCTTGAATCCAGTGGCAAAGTGAGCAAGGGACCCAGGTCTGGGCATACCCTGCCAACTTAGGGCGAACAAAGCAAAACCAAAGGGGATGATGGACGGAGTGTTAAACATTGCAAGCACTCACCCCCAGTCAACTGATCTGGGTTTAATCTATCATCATTCTCTAGCTCACTCCGCCACCCCAGTTCAGACAAGATCATATGCAAATCAGTCTGACCCTGTGCCTCATGGGAACAGTCCAGCCCGAACTGCCAAGCCTTGTCTTCCCTGGACCGGAAGCAAGCATCCTGGGACCGTTTTCTTCAGCCGGTCCCAGGATGCTTGTTTCCGGTCCAGGGAAGACATGGCTTGGCAGTTCGGGCTGGACTGTTCCCATGAGACACAGGGTCAGACTGATTTGCATATGGCCATGTCTGAACTGGGGTGGCGGAGTGAGCTAAAGAATGATGATGGATTAAACCCAGATCAGTTGACTGGGGGTGAGTGCTTATAATGTTCAACACTCCGTCCATCATCCCCTTTGGTTTTGCTTTGTTCGCCCTAAGTTGGCAGGGTATGCCCAGACGTGGGTCCCTTGCTCACTTTGCTACTGGATTCAAGGTAGCCTGGCTGATGAAGGCTGATTAGCCGGAAACCGGTCCCAGGATGCTTGTTTCCGGTCCAGGGAAGACATGGCTTGGCAATTCGGGCTGGAATGTTCCCATGAGGGACAGGATCAGACTGATTTGCATTGAACTGGGGTGGCGGAGTGAGCTACAGAATGATGATGGATTAAACCCAGATCAGTTGATGACTGGGGGTGAGTGCTTGCAATGTTCAACACTCCGTCCATCATCCCCTGTGGTTTTGCTTAGTTAGGTATGCAAGCACCTGTCGTTCGACAGCCCTCTAACATTCCATGTTATGCAGCGCAGTTCGATACCCCTGGCCCGCTCCCATTACTGTAGGTGAGATATTATGCCGTCTAATTGGACATCATGGTCGCATTTGGATAGCCAACCGCTGTTATTCTTCATAGCCTGTAAACAAAAAAACAAAACAAACTTGCTCAGCCGGAACTCGCTCCCCCACCCCCACATCGGATTTCCACCCAACCTATATCCGTTGAATCCCAACACATTTTTACTTAGTGGAAAAAAAAAAGGGAAGGGAAGAAAAGAAACAACCCCACACTAAGTGCGAATAATAGTAGATCTCCAAGGGGGGCAGCAACGCCCCGAGCAGACCCCGAGATATGGTAACAGTACAACATCATATGTATGTAGCTGCACTCTTAAATTAACAATATGAATATCGTGACTCTGGTAAAAAGGAAAAGGGAAAGCATCACAACATCATGCCCTTTAAGTGTTCCTGAGATCATCCCGAGGCTGGTGTTCCTCAGTGGGTATGGAAAGTGTCTCACTGCTAATTTCATGTTCTCAGACCATGAAGCCCTATTTTCCAGGAGAGGCCGCTCTGCCCGACTTGTGGCACTTCTAGAAGTCTGCTGTCTCTGCAGGTGTATCAGAAATTATAGGTTTACCATGAAGCTGAATACGAAGGCATGCCGGATATAACATGGCATAGCGTACATTCTCATTCCTCAAGGTTCGTTTGATAGCTTAAAACTTGCGCCGGGCCTCCTGAACCATTGACGTGAAGTCGGAGTAGAGCGAGAGGGTTATTCTCTGATACTGCAGATTCTCCACCTCCCGGGCCTATCGCAATGCAACATCTCTATCATGATTATTTATTTATTTATTTATTTGTTTTTTTCCAAAACCTTTATTATTCCATCAAATTGTACACTGCTATTCAGCCAACAACCCGGAGGCAGGCAGCTAGGTTGCGCAGAGGCTCTCCGCCCAAGTCGTCTGGTCGTACATTTGAGCAGCATTCCAAGACTATTACGATAAACAATATACAACAAAACTAACAGTGAGCGAGAGTCGAAAGAAAGCGAACAATGACTAGTCGAAATGTCACACCTGCCGCCATTCTGCGACCGCATTGCGCGACGTCTGCTCTAACACCAGACAGCTCCCCCATGTAAAGCGAACCCCAGACTCCAGAGCACTTATATCAGGCGACCCCCCTGCGTGCCTCGCACCGCAGTCACACTCCAGCCACGCCATCCCGCCAGACCCACAACCCACCCCCTCAGTCATCTTCCAGCGCGTTCGCCCTCGCCAACCAATCCACCAGCGGCTGCCATATATCTACGGGCCTTGAGCGCTGTGGCGTCTGGTCCCAGTAGGAAGTCAGTTGCTCCCTACAGTACACCGCCGCTCCTATCCAGGCCATCATTTTCGGCGAAGCCGTTTTCTTCCAGTGTATCGCTATTTGGCGCTTGGCAAGTAACAGTAAAAGGGCCACCAGCCTACGCGAGGCCTTAGGCACATTTCTCACGAATCCCATGAGGGCCACAAGTGGGTCCAGTTCCATCTCCACTCCTACGATCTGCCCTATGGTGTTGAAGACTGCAACCCAGAATCTGCGTACTGGGCCACACACCCAAACGAGATGATAGAACGTGGCCTCCCCCTCGCCGCATCTCCAACAGTTCGCATCGGCCCGCAGTCCCATTTTACACAGTTGTATGGGCGTGCGGTAGGTCCTGTGTAGATAGTTGAAGTGTACCAGCCGCAGTCTATAATTAGGTGATAGGTTTTCAAGTTGGGAACAGCAGTACTCCCACTGTTTCTCCGTAATAGATATACCCGCTTCAGCCTCCCACAAGGACCTGGAGTCCACATGCGCAACAGGTGTTGCGTCTTGAGTAGCCCTATAGATACGTGTAATCAATTTACGCAAGGAGGAATTCTAGAGTATGTCCTCCAAAGCCGCAAGCGTCGGCGGAGCATCTGGAAACATAGGGTACCTGCATTTACAGGCCGACCGCAGCTGATAGTACAGAAGAAGCTCCGAAGCCGTCGGTTCAGGCGCTGTTACCATAGCTTGCACTGTGAGGAAGGTATCGTCCGGGTATAAGTCTCCCGCCACCCTCAGGCCACAGGCCTGCGCCCGTCGCACCACCGCCGCATCTGTCAATGGACCTAGCAGTGGATTAGCCGCAAGGGGCATACTCGGCGCATATAAGTCCCCAACGCCCGCACGCTTCGCAATGTTCGACCAGGCCCAGCGCACCATTTCAACAGTATCAATGTCCTCCTGGGAGCGTTTGTATCTTTGATACACCGCTGCTCGAAGGGGACAGGGGGCCGCAACGTCCATCTCAATCGCCACGTGGGGCTGGTAAGGAATCGGGTAATGCCAGTAATGCAGGTATTGAGCCTGTGCACTATACGCATACAGCTCAAAGTCCGGGGCAGCGAGGCCCCCCTGGTGGAAGGGGAGTGTGAGGAGGTTCCACGCTACTCTGGGCTGCTTACCCGCCCAGACCAGTGCAATCAAGGCTGAGCGGAGTCGGCGGAAGAATGCCTTCGTGATTGGCACGGGGACGTTTACGAACAAGTAGAGAAATTTAGGCACGACCACCATTTTTACAATAGCTATGCGGCCCGTCAAAGACAGCGGCAGCGCCCTCCATCTCTTCACCTTATTCTCCAGCCATTCCACGGCCACCCCCAAGTTGGCCAGCCATATATCCTGTACCGAGCGGCTCAACTGTATGCCCAAATACTTGACCTCATCCGTGACCCAGTCGATCGTAAATTCCGTGTGGCATTTACTCGTACCATCCGTCAGTGGGAACATTGCCGACTTTGACCAGTTAATATCTATGCCTGTGAGGCCACTGTAGCGTGTCACCTCTCGCATCAGCGGATCAAAATTTTCCGACGGATTCATCATATATATGGTGATGTCGTCGGCATACATAGATATGAGTAGGCCCCGCGACGTGAATCCGATACTGCGCTGAGTGTGATGTTGTCGCAAACGGGCCGCCAGCGGCTCCATTGCAATGGCAAAGAGCAATGGCGACAACGGGCAACCCTGCCGAGTCCCACGGGTAATGGAGATCGGGGCAGACGTCTGACCATTTACCCGTACCCTAGCCGTCGGATCGTTATAAAGTATTCCGATACGCCTGGCAAAGGATGGGCTGAACCCCATGCGAGTAAATAACGTCCGTAGGAATTTCCACTCCAGGGAATCGAATGCCTTAGTGGCGTCCAGCAATGCAGCCGCGGCCTGCACCTTGGGATCCAAATAATGCAGGAGCCCAAACAATACTCTCAAATTATGGGAAGTTGACCTCCCCATTACAAATCCCGACTGATCGGACAGCGCTATCTGTGGCAGCATATATTTCAAACGGTCGGCGAGTAGTTTCGCGTAAATTTTGGCGTCGAGGTTAATCAGTGAGAGTGGGCGATATGAGTCTGGGCTGACGGGGTCTTTACCAGGTTTAAGCAGCGTGACAATTAAGGCTTCACGCATCGACTGGGGGAGGATGCCCTTTTCCACCGCCTCTTCAAACACTCTGTGCAATCTCGGGACAAGTAGGTCTGCATATTCTTTGTAGAAGGCCGCCGTCAGCCCGTCAGGGCCCGGTGCCTTGCTGAGTGGAAGAGCGGCTATCACTGCTCGAATGTCCTCCTGCGTGAACGGCAAGTCCATATATTGTCTGGCATTGTTACTAAACCACGCTAGGGCTATGGTGTCTAGATAATCGCTTAGGACCGTATCCTCAGGTGTCACCTTAGAGGTGTACAAGTCCCTGTAGTAATCTGTCATCACTGCCAGTATAGCTGGAGGCTCTCGTACCACGCCACCCCCTGCCCCCTGTAACTCCAGGACATGTTCCGATCCTCGCGGCGCACGCAGCATGTTCGCTAGCGTGCGTCCGGCACGATCACCTTCCCCATACCTCCTGGCTTGAGCATCTTTAGACAAGAACGCAACCTCCCTGTCCGCCTCCTCTTAAAACATGGTTAGCTTCGTCCTGAAGGCAGCACGCGCCCGCAAGATGGGGCCTCTAGCAGCACAGCCTCAAGCTGCGCAAGTTCCGTTTCTAACCTGCTCGATGTATCTCTTATGGATCTCAGCACTCCCGTTTTTAGCGACATGCAGTGCCCTCTCGTCACCGCCTTACAAGCCTCCCAGAGCGTGCCAGGCGAATCCACAGATCCCTCGTTAATTTCGAAGTATTCCTCCAGTCTTTCCCGCAAAGTCTGCTGAAAAACTTGGTCACGCAGCGCCCGGGAGGGGAACCTCCAGCTAAACGGCTGGATGTACTGCGGCGGTGTGGAGAGCGTCAAGCATACCGGGGCATGGTCAGAGAGAGATCGCGGAAAGTGGGTCACCTCTAACACCGACAAGTGCAAGTCTCTGGACAGCAGCCAGTAGTCCAATCTGGACCAGGCCGCTCTGTGAGCTGTTATGCATGTACCCGCGCGGACCCCGGGGTGCAACGTCCTCCAGGAGTCCACCAGCCCTGCTTCCTGCATAATGTAGCCAAGCGCCTCTGACGCCCTGGGGTGATGTTCTCTGGTTGTGCCCTGCCTATCCATAATATCCGACAGTACCACATTGTAGTCACCCCCCCACAGTATCGCTGCCGGTCCGCAGGCCCGCACCCTGTGCCATAAGTCCTCGTAAAACTCTGGGTTATCGTCATTCGGGCCATAGACATTCACCAGAATTACTCTTGCGCCGCACAACGACCCCACTAACAGAATGTATCTGCCCCCTATGTCTTTGATTTCCTCATGCGTCCTCCAGTGAAGACCCTTTCTGAGTAGTATCGCCACCCCTCTGGAGTAATTGGAATAATGTGCATGGATCACCTCTCCCCATCTATTATGTCTGAGCAGCTGCGTAGCATTAGCCGTCAAGTGCGTCTCCTGTGGGAGGCAGATGTCGACGTCTTTGCGGAGTAGGAAGGCCTGCACCAATCTCGCTTTGCGTCTATCATTCATACCTCGTACATTCCGAGTAATACATGTTATGTTCTTCACAGCGACAGGCATATGAAAAGTTCTCGTTCAAACAGCAGACCTGTTCCATGCTTCAAGTCGCCCGGCCACTCCACGCCAAGATACAAAGCATACCCTGCCAGACCAGCGGGCCACAATATGTGGAGACGTCCAGAGCACCGCAAGCGGAAAGCCTGCTAACAAGGCAGTGCACAGTGTACTGCAGGCGTTGCAGCACCACATCTCGCCCCTTTCGACTCAACACCGTAGAAAACACCAACCCCAACACACCCCCCCAAACTTATTTCAGCCCAGTCCCCACCCGCTCCAACCCCCCAATTAGGTTGTGCAATGTCCCCCCAGGTCATCCTCCCAACTAATAGAACTGTAACTACAGCCAGTGGTCGTAACCAATGAGTGGGAATCATCCCTTGAGGTACGCAGGTTGGCCACCAACTACCCCCGTACTTTTGACAGGGTGATCGAGCGCTGACCTAGCGTGGCAGCTCGAGGACCTCCCTCCCCCGAAGCCCGCAATCTGGCACACCGCCCCCCCAGCGTCATGAACCAATCCTCCCATATATCAAACAGTCACTAGGAGCCGAACCGGCCAGCACAGGCAAAACATAGCGGCATAACTGAAAACCACACAGTGTAGCTTATTCAACATCACTCAGCCTGTCCCTGTGGTCCGACCCCACCGTAGGTGCCTGATTCTTCTGCCCTTTCGCCAGTTGTTTCGCATATTGTAGAGCCGCCTTCGCGTCCAGAAAGAAAGATGGTTTTCCGGGAATATTAGAGAATATTTCGTTCCCGTTTGCTGGAATAGTTTTTTTGCTGGCATAAATTCTCTTTGAGCGGCCTGTACCTGCATAGTGTAATCAGGGTATATTGCGATGTGGTTGCCTTTATATTGCACGTCTTTCATGTCTCTTGCCATTCGCAATATCGTGTCTCGGTCCCTATAATTTAATACGCGCGCAATGATAGGCCTAGGCGGTGCTCCTGGTTTAGGCCTGGGCCCCAATGTTCGGTGCGCCCTCTCGACAAGGAACATCGGCGATAGGACCGATCCGAACAGGTCTTTCAACATTTGTTCAACATATTGTTCCATGTTCGTGAAGTCTGTTGTTTCCGCCACTCCCGTGACGCGGACGTTGTTGCGCCGCGAGCGCACTTCCAAGTCCTCGTTTATTTGTTGTATGAGCGCCAGGACTTTGTCCATGCACCGCAGTTTTTTGACGAGGTCGGTCTGGCTTTCCTCCGCGTCGGCCACTCGTGTTTCCAGCGCCTCCACTCTTCCTTCTTGTTTATCCACACGAGACGTAATACTATCCATGCGCGCCGCTAGCGCGTCCATTTTGCCATCTATGCCCTGCAGGCTCACCTTTAGTTCTTGAAACATTGACTTAATATCCGCGTCCTGAGAGCTACTTTGATCGCCTCGGGCGGCCTCGGCATCTCGGTGTTCTTGGTCCGACGTTTTCTGCTTGGTCTTGTCGAACGTAAGTTTCGGCTGCCGCGTGTCTGGCTTGCCCATGGCTACCGTCTAGTGGAAGTCGTAGGTGAGGGCAGTCGATCCACAAGTTCCCCTACCGGTACAGGTCACTCCTTACTAGGTTCCCACAGCAGGCAGCGGGAAGGGCAGACGTCCCCAGGGGGCTACGTCACAGGTTCGTGGTATGATCGCAGTGTGGCGAACCGAACGGGGGCATGCACAGCGCGAGCCCCCCAGCCCCAGGTCTGTATTGTGCGGTGGCTCTTCGCCCGTCCCACAGGTCCGGGACGCACAGCGCACTCTGTTGCCAGCAGCCGCGCCCTTGGTCCCAATTCGGGCAGCTACCCAGTGGTGCAACCGGCAGGGGGGGGGGAGCACACGCCCCACAACCCGGGGACAGAGTCAGCCGATCTCGGGCCCCACTATCGTCTCGGTCGCCGCATCAGGGGCCTCCGCTCCACAGCGTGTATTGTCCAGCACCGTCTCAAGGCCAGATAGGAGCCCCCCAGTCGACCTCATCTCCCTGATCGCCACCCTGGGGCCCACAATGGCAGGCGAGCGCCACGCAGCCGGCGCTGTAGAAGATGGCCGCCTCACAGCTACCGCCTCCGGATCCGCCAAAGTTCACAATGACACTAGGTGAGTTCAGGCGATCTATGGGCACGGGGTGGCCTCCCTCCTCACTAGGCCGGGACCGGAGCCCCCCGATCCCCGTCCCAGCAACTCCGCTTACCGCCAGCGCCGGGGTCCACCTTTCGACTTCGTGGCATCCCGCAGCAAATCACCGGTTCCTCACCTCCTCACACCTCAGCATTTGTTGCAGCGGTCCATGTCGCCGGCTCGCCGTGTTCATCACACCTCGATTTCCGCCGCGGGGGAATGCGTTGGGCCGTCCAATGTTCTGCAGGCCGAGACGATCGAGCGGCCGCCGCCCCACAGCTCGTTTCGCTCTCGGGCCACGCCTTACTTCAGTCCCCGGCGCTCGCTCGAGCTCCAGGCCGCCTCGTCACTTCGCTTCTTCCGGGCTATCTTACCGCTGCAGCTCCAGCAACGGGACCGGAAGGTCAGGCGGGCAGGGCAGATACACCTAGTACGCCTCCAGGGGCAAGAGGTCCGAGCCCAGACGCCAGTTTAGCCTATAAATGTCGGATTTATTAGCTTGATCGGCGGAGCTGCGGTTTTAGGCAGCCATTCCGCTCTGCAGCCAAGCCACGCCCCCCATCTCTATCATGATTAAGCAATCGCACAATGATAAGACGGGAAGGCGCACCAGGAGCAGATCTGGGGGCCAGGGACTGGTGAGGCAGCTACACCACAAATGTGGTGGAAAAACAGTCTCTGCCAAAAATGGCCGACAATAACCGTTTCACGTATGCCTCCATGGGGCAGGTGTTGGTAGTCTCGGCGATCCCAGCAAATCGCAAATTGTTGCGCCGTGATCTCACTTCAAGATCCTCCGTCTTTGCCGCTGTCATTTTCAGAAGGCGCTCCATGCGGTCTAGTCGCTTAACCATGGTGGCCAGTGAATCCTCGATGTCAGTGATGCGCTTCCCAACAGCTTCTATGTGGGTCTCATGCTGCTCCAGTGGGCGTGCATGCCATCCAATCGCGTACCCAGTTCATCAAAACGAGCGTCTACAGCCTTGAAACCAGCTCACAGTTCGGCCATAATGGCGGTGGTACCCTCCAGTGTCGAGCCACCAGCACCCAGGGGGTCGGCGCACTCAGGGGATCACCATGCGGCGCTTCATCTCCACCCTCCTTCCTAGGGGTCTTGGCGGCCTCAAAAGTGAGCTGCTGTTGTTTAGGGTCACCCAACCCAAGCTGATCAAATGTGCGCCAAGACGTAATAAAGCATGACATTTCCCGGACCGATAATAGTGTGAGGCACAATATAAAGGGGGTGGGGGGAGCAACCTCAACTCCACTGCTCCACCATCCAAGGGTCTGGGGATGGACTGCAAATATGTCTGCCACACCACCGCATCAGTTTTGCCATTTATAATCACAGGCACTCTCCAGCTGCATCACACATGCGTCCAGGCGTTTCGATCTTTACTTCTCTGTTATTTGCAGAGGAGGGCAACACAGGGGCTCACGGGAGTCGACAGCTCCCCGGAGGCCTCCGCAGTCATCAAGCACCCCCAACAGGGCTATGCAGACAGCCAATCTCCGCATCGGCCCACGCGCTGTGTCCACTAGAAACGCCGGTGGGCCGGCAGGACGGGGATATGGAAATATGAGTCCTGCAAGTCCAACGCTACCATCCAGTCTCCAGGGTCTAGGGCAGCTAGAACCTGAGCCAAAGTCAACATTTTGAACCGTTCCTTCCTGAGGAAGGCATTGATGTTCCTGAGGTCCAAGATAGGGCGTAGGCCTCCTTTGCCCTTCTTGGGAACCAGAAAGTAGTGGGAATAACAATCACGACCTACTTCTGGGCTTGGAACGCGCTCGACGGCCTCCTTGGCCAAGAGGGCCGAAACTTCCTCTTGTAGAAGATTCAAATGATCCCCTGATATACGGTGGTGCTGCGGTGGCATGGTCGTCTCGAAGGGGAGGGAGTAGCCCCTTCGGACGATTTGCAGCACCCACCTGTCCGAAGTAATGGTACGCCAGTGGAGCAGGTGATGGCGAACCCGGCCTCCCACTGGCGTGGAATGGGCCTGAAAGCTCGGACTAGGAAGGCTTTGAGGCGGATGCTGCCGGGGTGGATGTGGACTGACCGCGTCGTCCTCCAGTACCGCCTCGGCGGAAACCACGTCCGCGACCGCGACCGCGTGCAGGCTGGTTCTGCGGCCAGTGGCTAGGCGGACGTGAGGAGGTGCCCCTTCCTTGGCCACGAAAGGAGCGAAAAGCGGAAGTTTGTGGCCGCGGGGCCGAGAGGCCCAAGGACGTGGCCGTAGCCCGGGAGTCCTTGAAGCGAGCCAGCGCACTGTCCGCTTTCTCACCAAAAAGGCGACCGCCATCAAAAGGCATGTCCATGAGTGTGCTCTCGACATCCCCTGAAAAGGACGTGGACCGCAGCCAGGCGTGACGTCGAAGCGCCACCGTGTTAGAAATCTCCCTACCCAGCGAGTCCGTGGTGTCGAGTCCACATCGGATTGCATGGCGCGCTGCATCTCTCCCATCGGCCAGAGCCGAGGAAAGCCGCGCCCGGGCCTCCTCCGGGCACAGTGGCAGCACGTCCTCCACCGTATCCCACAGAGAGTGGGAATAACGGTCCAAGAGACAGGTGGTGTTCAAAGACCGCAGGCCCAAACTGAGCGAGGAGAACAGCTTCTTACCGAACTGTTCCAGTCTCTTGGAATCCCGGTCCGGAGGAGCGGACGGGAAGGAGGATTGGGAGGTAGAGGCCTGGATAACCAGACTCTCGGGGGTGGGGTGTTGGGACAGAAAACTGGGGTCGCCAGGAGCAGGGCGGTGGCGCCTGGCAACGTTCCTATCCACAGGAGGGACTGTGGAGGGCTTGGACCAGGTGCCCTGCAGAACGTCAGTGAGGGCCTCATTGAATTGCAGCAGAGGCTCAGTGGAGCATGCGGCAGACTGAAGCACCTCAGTGAGGATGTTAGTCCTCACAGCCACGGCAGGCAGCTCAAGCCCAAGGGCTTCGGCCGCCTTGCGCAGCACCACAGAAAAAGCTGCACCCTCCTCCGAAGCCACAGTCGGAGGAGAGATGAATCCAGTGTCCGGTGAGGTATCCAATCCACTGGCCTCCCCCAGTTGATCTGCCCAGTCCTGAGAAAGGTGCCCCTGAAGGGCCATAGGGTCGTCAGACCCCTCCCATTCGCCCCCGTCATCCGATTCCTGGTAAACAGGAGGAATGATCGGAGCCGGTCGATAGACAATATGTGTCTCTAGCGGCGTCGGATGCGGCGTCGGGCGGTGCCGCATCGGCGTCGGGACCGGACAGGGGCTGAACCGGGGATCGACGTCGACCGGAGCCGGCGTCGGGGGTGGTATCGGTGTCGGCGGAGGAGGCGTAACGAGGTCGACCGGCGTCGACGGGGGCCCAGGCTCGGGCCCCTCGGGGACCTGCGGCGTCGGGGCCGGAGCCGCCGGCACGCGAGGTCACCCAGTCGAGTCCGCGGGGCCCGAAAGCGCGCCAGCGGGCGTCGATGGCGGGGCCAGGCTCCTCATGGCCGAGAGGAAGGCACTGACCTCCGTCGGCGTCGCGTCAGTCCCAGGGACCGGCGGGTATGGGGACTTGCGTGGCGCTTGCGGCTCCCGCGGTGCCGCGGGGGTGGAACCACCCGGACCCTCGGCCGAGTCGCGCGACCGGCGAGGGGAGTCCGAAGAGCGGTGTCGCCTCTTGGACTTCTTGGAGTGCTTCGACTTACCCGAAGACTTCGAGCCAGACGAGTGACGATGTCGAGTGCGGCTCCGCGACGGATCCTTGGACCTCCTCCTGGACCGGGATCGAGAGGGGCGCGGAGCCGAGTGGCGAAGCTCGAGAAGCTTGCGGGACCGCTCCCGCCTAGCTTTCGAGGTCAGGGCCATACAATCGGAGCACGACTCCGCGTCGTGGTCGAGGCCCAAGCAGTACAGGCACCGGCGGTGATGATCGGTCACCGACATTAGTCGGTGACAGTCGTCGCAGGCCTTGAAACCAGGCATCCTACCGGCACCAGAGTCGAGAAGTGACCAAAAAGAGTCGAAAAAGTTAGTCAAAAATTGACTAAAGGGGTAGCTCTCCCGGATCGGCGCTTACTGGCGCGGAAAAAAGAAGAACTGATGTCAGCGCGTGAGGGCGGCGTCTAAGTACTCCGACGACGTCATTCCGGCACACAACGCCGACGACGGACGCGGAGCCGCAGACGACGCCTAGCGACACGCAAGGGGTATTGCTGACGAAAAATCTTCTGGATCCAGTCTGACGCCTGGGGATATTCTAAGGTGAGGAATCTAACTAACGTGTTTCATTCAGATGACGAAGGGTCCGAGCTATCTTGATAACCTATTTTCCCCCTATACGCCAACCAGGGCCCTGCGCGGGGCAGGTTCAAGTCCCAGATATAAGAAGAATAAGAATGGGGGGCCGATCCTTCCAATATCTAGCAGCTAAACATTGGAATGCACTCCCCCTGCGGATGAAACATTCCGAAAACAAGTTCCGGAAAAAATTGAAGGCGTGGCTGTTCCAGACATAAGTGCCCTTGCTCCCTGTCTCCCCCTGCCTCTTATCACATATCAGGTTGCTCCACCAAGCCGTAGCGCGGGGACACCCTAGTTAGTGTAACCAGGCGCTTTACAAACTCCTTTATTATTATTATTATTATTATTAAGGGGGTGAGCAGGGGTTATTTTAGGAGTGTTCCCCCTTACCCTGACTAGACGCAAAGGTCCCTATTTGTCAAAGTTACCTACCTGTGCCAACTAGAGACCCCCAAATCTAACAAAGAAATAGCCTGACTGTTTAGGGAATTCACATTCATTTGTGTACTCACAATGCAGAGTGTTGTCATTGTGAAAGGCGTTCAGTTTTCAAGTAACTAGGCATCACCCATAAACTCATCAATGGCAAAGGCCTAGCATTCATCCAGTAAAGGTCAAAAGATATTCACAGAGGAGACCGCTCCACACTAAACGAAACTCTGCATACAAGAAGAAGCGCATCAGTGAGAATCGCTTCTCCATAAAGTAGCTAAGCTCGGGAACTCGAAAGCCAGTTTCACCAACAAAATCGCAGAAATCATTGCTCCTCTCGCCATCAATGCAAAAATCTACATCCACATGGAAAACCAGAACTACCCCAGCTCTGCTGGACACCTCGAAAGCCTTGGAAATCTAAGGATAATGCAACACTTCACCGGACCAACACACTTCAACAGACACACCCTGAACCTCATCTTTGCCACCTTCAACGCCATCAAAATCACCACAATAACACCTCTCATCTTGTTATGAGCACCGGCGAGGAACGTTGTCAGCGCGTCTCGTCATGGCCCGTCGGGAAGAAACTACACCTCCCGGCGGGCAATGCGGCGGGCGTGAGGCGTCACATGCCCATAAAGGTGGGTCCGAAGAACCAGACAGTGCCGGATATTCCTTTTGCTTCCCGAGGGCCGCTGGGCTCTGGAACCTTGGCCCGGTTTTGCAGTCTGCGTTGAGTAAGGGTGCACATGCACCAAAACTCCACTATTTCAAGGTGTTTGCGGGTGAGTGTGGTACTTTGAAGGCTAACTACATCTCTCGGCCGTGAAGTGAACGGTGTGGGTGTTCTGTTAACTGGATTTGTGACAAACCATAGGAAACACTTAGCTGGGGGAGTCTAAGCATTGCAATCAAAGTGCTGAAACTACAGTAACGAGGAGTGTTGCGGTGAACCTGAATGAGTGAGGCTTTTGAGTGTGAGGTATCAGCCATGATGGAAACGGCCCAAACACAAGCTTGATAGAGTATTTTTAACCACATGAACAACGGGGTGAAGTTGGTGTACAGAAAATACTGGGGGAAGCACTGAGAGCCGAAGCCGGGATTCAAACCAGTAAATGTATAGTGCTAACGTTCCTAAAGGATGCCGAAGCCGTTTTGAGAAACGGCAGAGATATCTAAGCGCAAAGATTGTTTATTTGATTCCTATCCTTTGAGAATTATTCACAACTACTGGCTTTGCACTGAGAGTATCTGTTTGTTCTCTGTCATTCAGTATATATTACCTTTTGTATTTTGAGTAACAGGGGGCAGTTGAAGGAGGCTTGAAGCTCCCTGTGAAGCACCGCACCCTGAAGTATAGGGTGGGTATGAGAGTTACGCTCCCTCCTTTGTTGAAACCCTGATATATATTATTCCCTCATATAGTATACTTACGCTGCCCTATGTTTTATGTATTGAAAGGTGACTGCGTGCCCTGACAAAAGAAAGAGACAGAACCTTAAGCTACTCATGATGAGAATGAGATCCGGTGTTATTTTCTTTTACAGGTACTAGAGACACATGTAGTGATTTACCCAGAATAAATGCACAGTAGCTAGAATACGCATAGTTACAGTTGTCTAAATTGTGTGCTTCTGTTTACAGGTCTCCCTCCCCGCTGTCCCCATCCTTTCCTTCCCTCACTTGATCCAATCAACCTTCTGTGCTATAATAGCAGACAGAATTGAGACGATCAAGGGGTGGAACCCTTTTTGCAATGAACCAACTCCGAGGTATCCAACGAACTCCACGTGAAGCTATCAGAGCTGACACATCTAGACCAACCACATCATCGTCCACTTCCAAATCAACACCCCTCGCGGAGCAGCCTCAAAAAATCAACCTGGTCCCGCACTGTCAGAACCTCTTTAAGAGTGCCACGGGGCACGCAGGGGCTACAAGGCCCAACCATGGGGCTTGAGGCCTTTTTGCTCCTAGATTCCTGGGGCCTGGCATACTATGGATCCTGAGCAACTGGGCCGAGTACCCCTTTGCACTTGACTCCCAGTGGTAGACATGGACAAGCAGTCTAAGGATCCCCCAGGGAGGAGATGTGGATACAGATAAGTGAACATGGCTCATAACTCAAAAAGCACGCAGCAGCAGCAACAAATCTATTTCCAGCCGAAACGCATTTTTATAACAAAAAGAAGCATTTTATTTCTAACTCTACTCATTCAAAAAAACGTTATGGCATTCACAGATAACACATTCACCCCGTGAGGTCGGGGCTCTAGTGTTTCACTGGTAAGTTCCTATCCCACCCGTTCCTCACAATGTGTTTGGGGTTATTACCCATTCACTGGTGAAAGCATCCAGAGAATGCTCACTAGTAGACCTTTAACTCAAGAGTCCATTCTGACTTTTCGATTACAGTCAAAAGTGTCTTAGCGTTGCAGCGCTTTTAACAGCGAGTCCCCTGGGATCCAGTAGGCCAGTCACAAAGTCTTACCCGCTCCGGCAGAGAGGAAGTGTGTAGC
The DNA here is from genome assembly GCF_964204655.1 of Triturus cristatus. Taxonomy (NCBI): domain Eukaryota; kingdom Metazoa; phylum Chordata; class Amphibia; order Caudata; family Salamandridae; genus Triturus; species Triturus cristatus. Next base: position 387,955,133 of record NC_140594.1, read on the forward strand.
ATCTTGGAGGGTGCCCCGTCTGTGAGCACTTCAACAGTTCCGGTCCTGCTCAGGTGAGTAGGCAGCATGCGAGTCATACACCTGCAGTGATCAGATATGTTTCCGCACTCCTCCTGCAGGATAAGTGTCCATGTTCACCAAGGTGGGGGAGCGGTGAGGGGTGTGATTTCAATACTCTTGATCGTGATCCCATTAAAGCGGCGATACTTTCAAGGCGTCCTCACTCGATCCACAGGGTCAGGTCAGATGCAGTCCTCATTGATCCTGGTGACCTATGGGTCACCGCTGCTCACAGTTTGCAGGCTACTGATCGGTCCTCAAGGCACAATTACTCCTGACAGCCCTTTCATACGAGGTTGCAGCACCACTGCCACAAAAGGGTTCAGCCTTTACTGCACAACAGCCCTTACCACAGTGGCCCCCTCTGGCCTACAGGGTCACCTCTATGACGTAGCACAAGCTTCAGCCCTTCTTCGTAAGGTAGTCTTTTCCACGGAAGCCCTTCCGGGCACACAGGGTTGTTGCAATGGTGCTACTTAGGCTTTCATCCTTACTGGATGGCAATCTTTACACAGCTATAATCACACCAGCCCTCCCTTGGCATAGGGGGGTCGCCGACTCAAGTCTGCATATGAACAACAATCCAATTGATGCAGCAGCTGTCTCAACACCTCGTACTGCAAGTCCACTCGACAGGGCTGCCCACTGCTCCTCACTCCCTCGAATGCTCTCCTCTCCCTCCAGAGACCATTGGTCTTGGCAAGCAAGCAGGCGTTAGTACTCCAGGGCAGGTGGTCTTGGTTGCCCTGGGGTATATCCCCTCACAGCCCGCAGAGAATCTAGCAGGCCTTTGCCCGCAGTCCTAACACAGGCGGAAGTCTTGCACAGATTGCCCTCCTCACATAGCCTGTCTGGCTGCTTGGCACAAAACAATTTTTGGGGTCTCAACCTCATCTTCTTATAGTCCATTTTCAGACACCAAATGTGAATTAGGGTCTGGGTCTTTCAAGTTTTATCTTGGGATTCTGCTTCCTTTGAAGTACATACTTCTCCTCTCCTTCTTCCTCTAGAAGAGCCACCTATCACAGCAGGAGAGACTACAAAGCTAATAGTCCCACAACACAGGCCCTTGGAGTGACCATAGTTCACACATGGATGTCGGCCACTGTGATGTGTGCACGAGAAGGTTAATCTCGGGCTCCTAATCCCACTCTTTATGATTCTCTTATCAGCCCCACCTCCTTTCAGAGATGTGCCAGGCCCCTTGTGATGTCTCACTCAATGAAAAAGCAACCTTTGAAGTGTACAGGGGGAACTTCGCTTTCCATCCTCTAGTGTGTTCCACCCAGCTCACAGGAATGCAGCAATACACAAATTTATCTGGGGGTATTTCTTAACCTTCTCACGTCTTCATCAGGCAGGCCTGGGCATCCCAAAATGGAACCCAGGTCCACCATTTGAAATACCATTTCAGGCACACTTATGTACACAGCACACACACTATCTTCCATGTATTTTGCCACCACAGACACACATACAATTTACCATGCTTACAATGCACAACACTACACCCTTCATGTGCTATACTCCTCGCAGGTACACACAGACCTAGTACATGCAGTTTCCACTCCTGCACTGCACACTACTTCACATCTAAGGGTGAGCTAAGTACACAGCAGTAGAACTTTTTTTTTTAAAGTGAGTGAGCCTGTAAGCCTCACACCCATGACACTCGTTAAAAAGGACCTGTTCACTCCTATTGATTGCTACACGGTATACTCCCACCACTGCGATTGTGCTGCTTAACTCCTAGCCTCACTGTAATTCAGGAGACAGGCCTATGTCATGCGGCACATGCATGATCCATGTTTGCCTATGACCACAAAAATCAGCATTAGGGATCAAGACATCAGTACAGTTTGGCACTCAGTGCAGGGGTACACATCTATTTCCATGCAGAGTACTTTTCTGTCCCAACACATACACTATGCATGAACCAGCTGAACCCCACCAGCAACCTAAACTGTGCTGTCAAACAAATCGACAAATGAATCACAGACTGTGTTGACTCCCTGGCACCCTACAAATACAAAAACCAAATGAGAACAAGGAAGCAAGCGAGCTGGTACACAGATGAACTCCAAACAACCAAACAGCACTGCAAACAACTAGAAAGAAGATGGAGAACAAATCACGTAAAACTGATAATGTCACCTTCACAGCGACACTGAGATGCTAACACCAGCAAATTATAGCAACTAAAAAGAAGTCCCTAGCAGAGTGTATAGGAAACAGTACAAATAGCTGCAAAGAGATCTTCACGATCGCCACACCATCTTGCACCACAGACATCATCCCCTCACAAGATTTATGTAATAACCAATCAGAATTCTTCAGCAACAAAATCAAAACTGTTTACAACAAGTTGGACCCACAGCCCTACCCCACTAACCACGCCGTCAGCATACCCACCAAAGTCCTCAGAAACACCATGACTGCTTGGAAAACAGTCACAACACAAGAGACAGCCATCATCTTTGCAACCATCCACTCTGGGGCCCCAACAGACCCTTGCCCCCACCATATCTTCAAAATGGGCGCTCTCCCAATCATCAAAGTACTCACCCACATCATGAATTCCTATATCACCACAGCAACGTTCCCGGACACGTACCCCTGCATACAAACAAACAGAACTGGAGATCGCACCTTCTTTCACATCTCCTCCAAAGCCTGGAATAACCTGCCACAGCACATCAGAGCCTCCACATATCTTCTTAAGTTCTGCCAGAAGCTGGAGACTTGCTCTTTAAGGAATCTCCTCTCGGGAGTTCACAGCCTACCTACTTGCACAGCCTGTATACCCTCACAGGTGATTAGTGCGCTATACAAATGGGCATAACATAACATTATAGATGCCTCAAAAAGTTTTCACCGGCTCAATGAGCAAGTCATCAGTTTTTATTGTTTTGTATGAAAATAGACTAAAAGCAGCCTGTCGAGCTCGCAAGCACGCCTCAGTCTGTTGTTGCCTAAAGCAGAAAAAGCCCTGCAGTTAATCTACTGGTTGCTTGCTGTAATCCAGGCTGTGCGGCAGATAAGTATTGCATCCCGCCCTCAAAAATGTACTTGTTTTTTGCGGGGGAACCACGGAAACAGCCTCGTTGAGGTGGTTCAGTGGTATCACCAGACTCCAGCAGCAGGCTGTACTCCAAGACGGCTGCAGTCACACGTTCAACCAGGCCACGTATCTTTCTGTGACACCATTGATTATAGTTGCAGCCTCAAGGATGATCAGGGATCTCCACTTCAGCGGCGACAGTTTTCCTCTATTTGGTCAAAAGCAACAACTCCAGCCATAGGAACCTATGGGGGATAGTCAGTCTTCACAAGAATACGCACTCCGGTACAATCTTAATGAACAAGTTACTTACCTTCAGTAACGCTCTTTCTGGTAAGGACTCTATCTAGCTGCAGATTCCTCAACTTTTGAATGTTTGCTATGAGTCTGAATGGATCCAGAAACATTTCAGCAGTACCTCTACATGCCGGTAGGTGGCACCGTGCTGCTCAACACTGATGCTGTTCTGCTCCAGAAAGGACATGCTTAGCCTAAATAAGTGCCACTCCCATGCTTTCGATACTGTCCAAGCCTCCAGACATAGAGCCCCAAAAACAGATTGGTAGACCAGTGTGTAGATTTCTAGACAAGGGATCTTGTTAATGGATAGAGTCCAATCATAGAATGGGGAGGCGGAGAGGAATCTGTGGTTAGATAGAGTCTCTACCAGAAAGTGTGGTACCGAAGGTAAGTAACAAGTTCTTCTAATAGAGACTTCTAGCCACAGACTCCTCACCCTTTTTTTAAACTGGGGGACAAAGATATTGACTGTCAGAGCTCACTGTTTTTCCATCTTAAAACAAAAAGTACTCCTTGTGCAATTCTGATAGATGTGTGTAATTTCATTTTTGGACAGTTCATATATCAGGTTGCATTACCTACCAATCTTATCAAGGTAGGTGAAATTACCTTCTTTGTTCAATATTATTTCTGCCATGCAATGCTGGATCAACAGTGGTGTGTGCCCCAAATTATTTTTCCTCTTCAGGGTTCTGGCACTCAGTTTTTCTTGTGCGAACCTGCCAAACTAAAGATTATCAGTAATAATCACATGTTTATATGCCTCCTTGAAGATAAACATCAAAGCACATCGTTGAGGCAGTGGGATAAGTCTGATATTGACTAAATGTAAGGCTAAGTATTTAAAGTAAATGTTTTCTTTTTGTGAAGGTGGGAGGACCCGCATCCCTGAGGTTGATGTCAATACAAACCACCAAGAGCTTGCATTTTAGTACTGGGTGATGGTGTCTACCCCGCTCCTATTGGGGCATGGAGGACCTCGAGATAGTGTTTGTGGGGAAGAGGATTCCACGAGGGAGGGTGGGGGAGTTTGTCAGGGGGGAAGGAACGGTTTCCTCCAGTGAAAAAGCAAAAAGATGTTCTGGTCATGCAGAAAACCTGGTCTGTTTAAGATTTCACACATGGGGACTGATTACAGTCAGTGATGGTAAGATTAATAAGCATTGGCTAAGGCAGCATCTTTGGGAAATATTGGCTTTGGCAATGATTTTAGCCTTGATCACTGATGCTGTCCAGCTTGGCTAATAAACAAGAAAAAAAGCCATGCCGCTTGCTGCGTCATTCTGTAGGTGCAAAACAAAAGAAAAACTAAATGGAAAGCAATGGGAGGAGTTGCTTTCCAAGTCAGGTATTGACATGTCGCCAATAAGTCTTTTGCAACAAGACAGTTGTGTTGACTGACATGCTTCGACCTAAGAAGCATATCTGCATTCTTACATAGAATGTGAATGATTTAGGAATGGTGTCCAAAATTCACGATGAAGGCTGAATGACACTGAGAGTGCTAGTCAGAAAGGTAGATTCTCACTTTTACTCAAGTTTACATTTACTGCTACACCTGGGAGTAACTTTACTACTTTCTGCTGTTTACCATTTCCGAGTTTAAATGTACTAAGTACAGGATTACATGTCCTCCAAAACCAGGATTTACATGTGTTAGGTTACTACTCATGCCCTTTCACACGCAGGCAAAGTATAGGGCAAAGATAATAAAATGTAATACATATTTAAAATAGATTTTAAATATTTTAATTTAAAATCAAAATGTAAATTAACTTGAAATAATCAGGATTGACCTGGAACTAAAAAATAAGTTGTTACAGCATATTAACTCATCAAATTACCAATTTAATCAATAATTAAATAAAGACAACATATTAATTTAATTTTAATTTAAAAATATTAGTTAATAATATTTATATAATTAACGAATTCAAATGAAGTAAATTGTATCAAAACTGTTTTGATCAATTAATTTGATTTTTATTAAAAGTTGTATTTAATTATTTTTAAACAATAAGTAAATATTAATTTATTAACTACATTTATTTAAATAAGTTCAAAATATCAATTCAATTCAATATAACTTTTAACACTCACATCCATGTAATTGTCATTTAAGATAATTGTAATTATTTAACAATATTTCCTATGGGGTGTTATTTTAAGCCCCAGTCTCCATTGTTTTCTGTGAAAGGATATGTCTGGTGCTGGTCTTACTCCAGGGCTAGGCTGAATCACATTTACCACTGTTTGGGATTCACTATGGCTGTAGTAACTTTAGAAGTGCAGTTTGTGAATGTCAATGGGCTTAGTCTTTTGTGGGTGGGGGCTTGTATTTGCATGTCCCTCCTTAAACCCTTCCTTGCCCCTCCTGTAATGTGGTGGGGGTGATAGGCCCACATACTTGGTGAATGACTACACAGACACAGATGGATAGTAGATGACTGGCCACAAGCACGTGCGCTCGGACCCTTTTATTATCAGGGTCACCTGACTGATGACGCCTGTGGTGGGTGGGTGTTTAGTGTGGGTTTCCCAGCATCAGAAACACTAGACTGTATCCAGCTGGATACTACATCCCTCCCAACTTTGGATAAAAGGAAATGTACGAAGTCCAACCTGTAAAGAAAACCGACACCCCAAAATAAATCACAAGTAGCCTTATCTTCAGGCCGCAGTCCGGCAGTGTTTGATTTCTTGGACCACTATTGTTCGTGACGTTCGGGTTTGTCTTGGCAAACTACCTGACACCGACCTGGTCTATCAGTAACAATGTCTATGTACACGAGTCCTTCATCAGGATACTGGGAGCTGTGATGAGATCCACTCTGTGATGTTTCTTGTCATGAGGTTACTGCCTGGAGGTGACGTGCTAGCTGTTGTTCCAGTGTCTTGACGGCCAAGATGCTTCCGACAGGCCTCTCTCACTTGGGCACCTCTCTCACCGGCGCCTCCGGGTAGGCTTTCCTGCTGGGCGGTCATGGGACCGTGTGGACTGTGCGGGCTCCGCGTGGGCTGCGCTAAGGCGTCGCTTCCGAACTGCCAATGGGACTCACAGCCTAGTCGCTCATGTGTTCGCCAAGGGTGATGTTTCCATCTCGGTGTCTTCACCATCAGGAATCTGGTTCTCTGTCTTCCTCTCAGGGTCGCCGGGCAACCTGCCTCCGGCTGTGGCCTCCGTGCATTCTGCGCATGTCGAGGAGCTGCTGCCGAACATCTCTCCCATTCGGACTCCAATTTCACTGGAATTCCGCTGAGGCCCCTTGCCCCTGGATTTCCACTCGTGTAGGCTGCGCGTAGGGGTCGCTTCAGAACTCCCAACAGGGCCACGGCCTAGTCTTGCTTTATCCCAAGGGGTGGATCTTCTAATGTCCTGTTGTGCTCTACTTCCGTATGCTGTAGGCTGACAGGGGTGCACAGACGGGTCCTGAGCGGCCTGCCTTCTTGGACTCCGGTTGCCTGGAGTGTGGATTCCTTTAGGTGTTGTGCTGCTCCTTGGTGGTGTTGATGCCTTCACCATTATTCTTTGATGGGCAGTAGGCGGCAGTCCGATGTCTCGGGGTGTTCTCTTCTGTGATGATGCGAGTACTCTGCCTGGTCACTTCGCCTCATTGTCCCTTGCACGCCTGTGTTGGTTGTCTGCCCCGTGGCGTGGTGCCACTGTACCTTCCTCCTTTGTAGGCTGACATCCTGTCATCCTCTTCTTTCCTCATGGCGTCTTGCCACTCACTCTCCTTCTTTTCTTCCCTTCCTTTGCGACGCGGTCTGGTCCTCTCGCATTCTTTCTCATCCTAACCAGGCTTCTCCGTGTAGCATGCACTCTACACGTTTCCCTGTGGTCTTGTGCCAGCAATAGGACATTGTCTTCTTTTCACTCTGTGACTGGACCGGTCGTCGTGACCTTCTTCCTTTGATTCCTTCCAAATTCTAGTTACTGATGTTCAACTTCTCGTCCGTCTCTTTCTGGTCCTCTTCTCCGTTCTTCACTTCACAGACTTCTCCATTCTTCAGATCAGACCTCGTGTCAGGTCTCTCCTCTCTGGCGACCACCTGGCTGGTCGGCTTCTTCTTCTCTCTGGCGACCATCTGCCTGGTCGGCTTCTTCTCTTCTCTGGCGACCATCTGACTGGTCAGCTTCTTCTCCCGGGTCTTCGTGCTTCTGGCGGTTCGCGCAACAACCTCATCTTCTCCGCAATTACGCTTCTCATGGCACTCTTCCGTTACCTCACTGGATGCACTCACTGCGCGTTCCTCTACCTTTGTTCCTGGAGCAGTGTCTGCTGTTCTTGCGCGTCTTCGCACTTGCCTGGTGCTGAGTTCCTGAGCCACCGTTTGTTTGTGTGGTGGTGCTCCTGTCTCTTCCTTACTGCTGCAGCGACAGTCTGTGGCCACCAGGCATCGCTGCACTCTCTCCCAGCTTGGCTTCAGTGCTTCTGGTGGGCTGCGCCACCGCTCCGTCGACCTGCTCCTGGTCACTCCCTTCTGCGCGCTAGTGACTGCTTTCTACTTCCCTTCTTGGAGTTCCTGTCGCTGTATCACTCTAACTGCTTTGGATAGCCACAGTTGCCTCTGCGCTGTGGTCTTACTCTCTTGGTGCTTTCGTGCGTGCTTTGGCTCCATCTCCTCACAGCTGTGTGGTGGCTTGGTGCTTTGGTCACTCTTTCCTCAGAGTCAGCTGGATGCCCCACAGCTAATGTGCATTTCTCCTGGCATCCCAAGTGATCGTCTTGTCACTTTTCCAGTTGGCTTCCCCGATCTACTTCATCCTGGGCATTTTCATTATGCCTTGGCAGTCTTTGACCAGTCCCTTACAGATTGCACAGTATTGTTAGTTGGCGGGTGTAGTACCGCTGATCAGCCACACGGTGGCAGTTGTGCTTTGTCTCTGAGGCAGCCACGGCAGCTTTCTCAACGCTGCGAGCCTGGTGCTCTTGCTCAGACCGTGCACCAGGCTCTTGCAGGCCTGCCACGAGCCTCCTGATCCCCTCAGCTTGGCTTGGGTGCTGGGGAAGACCAGAGTAGCCACCAGCCCACGCTCAGACGCAGTCTCTCCATGGGACTCGTGCACAAGGCACACCGGCTGCCTCCAAATCCCTTTGCTGGACTCCCGCCTCGCAGCAGGACCTTCCCTCCTCAACGGTGATTCAGTCTTTCCTTTTCTTCATTCTCCGGGCCATGCAGGAGGGTAAAATGCACTTTCAGTGCTTCCCGCTCGGCCTCACACAGGTTTTCCATTCTTTTTTTTTTGTTGCTTTGCCTCTTGCCACAGGCCCTCTTGCTTTCCAGGCTGTATGGGGGCTCATGTTGCCGCAGCTGCGGGTGGGCTCCGCTTTGACCATTCATGCCTGACACTCCGCCACTCTACACACGTCCACCGTGAGAAGGTGGTATCAGTTTACACTGGTCATTCTTACGTGGCCACAGGCTGGCTCCATTTACCGCTTCACCCCCACCGCAGCAGCTCCTCGCAGTTAACACGATGCGCGAGGGGGGGGGGGAGGGGTGCTGGAGTCGCTGCCGTATACCGCGGACTTACTTCGCTCCGCAATAGTTTCCCTTAGGGGCGGCCCTTTTCTCTCCTCCACCCCACCGCCGCAGCCTCACTCCTCACTCCTCACGCACAGCATGGGGTGGGGGAGGGTCGGCTACTCCTGGGGCTGCTTATTTTTGTTTTTTTTCCTAGGCATCGGGCACAGTTCATTCGCCCTTGCACCAGTGTCCCGCAGCTAGGGTTCACTTTCTGCCTGCTTTTGACTCAGGCCTCCGCCGCAGCGGCGTCCGGCATCCTGGCAGTCCGGCCTCGCTCTGTGACCTTCCGGGGCTTACTTCATGCAGGGCGGCCCACAGCCAATCCTTCGGCTGGGGGGGCGGCTGTCGCTCACACTTCATAGCGCTGGGGGATCGCTTAATTAACCCCTGGCCTCCCGCCCACTCACCGGGCTCTTCACCCGCCCCGTGGGCTACCTGGCGCTCCGGCGCCGCCTCACAGGGGGTCAACTCCGTCGCGGCCGATGCGGGTGGGCACCGCTCGGCTCGCACTTCTCCGGGGGCACTTCCACGCGAGGATGGCTCACCGCGGCAGGCTCGAGGTGCGGGGTGGGCTCCCGGCCACCTCGTCTTCTTCATGCAGGCCCGAGGCTCGTCACATGCCCCGCTGGCCTTCCGGCGGCTTCCTCGCAGGGGGGTGTGTGCCGATCCCACACGGCAGCTATCTCCCCTCACCCGTCTTCATCGGCCTCACACTTCCCCCACCAAGACCAGGGGAGGTGAAACCATAGCACACATGGGATAAGACCCACTCGTCGCCGATGTAATGTGGTGGGGGCGCTAGGCCCACATACTTGGTGAATGACTACACAGACACAGATGGATAGTAGACGACTGGCCACGAGTACGTGCGCTCGGACCCTTTTATTATCAGGGTCACCTGACTGGTGACGCCTGTAGTGGGTGGGTGTTCAGTGTGGGTTTCCCAGCATCAGAAACAGTAGACTGTATCCAGCCGGATACTACACCTCCCCGAGTCCCTCCGTACCCCTTCTAATCTCCTCCCATTAAATAGCAATTGTTCAGCCACATCCCAAGGTTCCTCTCACATTACTACTAAAACATATGCCTATGTGTGTGGGGATCTCTGCGCATGTGGCAGAGATTTTACATAGAAAAAAGAAAAAGTGAATGTGGAGGTCCCCACGTATAGATGTGTGAATCTCATTTTAAAGGAGGAGAGTAGTACCTGTTGTATGGTCTGGGCCGAAGAGTGGGATGAGGCACCACAAGGAGGTTTCAAGAAAAACGGTAGGCAACTTAAGGTCAAGGTATAAGGCTGTTCAGGTCTAACTGATTTTTAATAGTCAATGAAGGAAACTAATGTTGGTAAGGACAAAGAAAGAATTAAACTCCAAAAGTAGTCCTGTGTTTTTATCCCACTATGAGTATGGAAGTGGGGCCCACTTAGGAGAGTCTCTATTGTTCCTGGTTCCAGTGGAAGGACTTCACATCAGGTTCCCCTTCTTCCTGGCTTTCTCGGGTGTATGGAATATTCCAACCCTCCCAGGGAAAAAGGAGAAAAAACTGACTAACAATAAAGGGGCCATTCTTAAGGACTTATGCTTTCTCAAGTGCTACCATCACCAGCCTGCGCTACGCCACCAGGGTGAAAGGAAAGGAGTGAGGGTTTGTCTATAGTGTGTTCTCCCCCCAATTTTCTTTACTCTTGCTCGCTCTTCACCCCCCCCCCCCCCTTTCCAGTCAACATCCTGAAATATTGTAACCAGGGCACTTGCATGGAGCCACGGTCCTCCTGGACCACAATAAGGGGTATTGGGGCATCCTGTGCTCCTCTGGGACATCTGGATACTTACGCCTTTGCGCTCTCTGGAAACGAGCCTCCTCCACAACCTTATCCTGCTGTTCCGACACACTGCTCTGTGGTCCTGGGTCCGGTCCCGCCACTCGTCGTGTCTGCGTCCTTTTCTCCCTCTTCTCCGATGAACGTGTTCTCCCTTCATGACCCAGTTCCTCGTTCTCCTTGCCTTTTCCTTCGGCGTCTCATGTCATTGGAGAGCGCCGCCTTTCTTCTAGACCGCTTCCCCAGAGAGACCAATGCTGGGGTCCATGTTGGAGTTCCCGGCTAGCAGGAGCTCCATATTACACAGACCTTGGTGTAACCCTACATCATTAGCAATGGGAAGAAACTTTCATGCAACATGTCCAAGATAAAGAAACAATATACACAATTCTCTACAAAATGCATTACATGCTAGAATGATGACATAAGTTTGAGAATTCCAAACTGAGCTGTTGAAGAAACTACCGGTAACAGGCACAAAACTGCACATATTTTGGTACTGCCACAAACTAACATAGTTCAAGAGATATTGTTGGCCAGTACACAAGCTAGGGTCAAGGACCTAGAGAAAAACTATCAAGATGTTACACCGATGACTAATCGCTTTAGAAAGTTTGGGTAAAACTTTGGGGGAGGGTGGCTTGGTAGTGCAAGATGGTGGACGTGCCACACTGACATCTCTGCTACCGACCTGGATCATCCTTTATTTATCCTGGGTGCTGACAGAGACTGCCCTCGCATCTGGCACACCTACGGGGTCCCCACAAGCCTCGGGAATATATACGGTGCATTATTTTTGTGGAGGGCACAGACATACTAGCCCCTCCGAGTTCTGACTTGGGACAGAGAGGCAGCCGCCGACTACCGTACATCGCCAGAACCCTCACCGGCCCTTGGCGTGGTGCGTGGGTGGAAACGATTCCAGGCAACCCTGGTGGTCACCCTGGCCCGAGGAAGCTGACAGACACTCCGTGTGTGCATACAAAGCAGCCATCGAGAAAGGAGCTTCAGACCACACCACTTGCAATGACATTTACCCCCGCCGCTGAAGGAGAGGCGGGTACTTGCCCTGTGGGAAGCCCAACCCTGCTGGGGCTGGTGGACTGTGGAGTATTCTAGGCGGGACCCTCGAGGCCCTGGGACCAGTTCCTGGATTAGCCAGGTGAGAGTTCGGTGAGTGTCTTCGGGGGCCAGGTGATCCCTCTGCAGTGGGCCCCTGAGGCCTCTGTCAAAACTAGCCCCGGGCCTGGTCCCACAAGAGAAGTGAGAAACAGAAGGAGACTCCCCCTACTTGAAACCCTTGATGCCAATTCCAGTGGGACCCCCCCATCTTCCTTCCTTCCTTCCTCCTGCTGCAATACCTGGTGCACGGCCCCCCACCCCATCGATTTATGGGGGCACTGACTGCTCATGTTGCCCCATTCGGGCCAACTGCGGGTCAAGCGAGCCAGGATTTGATCATTCCCTGATGCACTATTAAAGGAGTGGTATTTGCCATGCAGGCCCCCACAGCTCTGGCCCCTCCCGACACCACAGATACTATCCTGCTAGCGTGGCACTTGAGGCCAAAATCGGCGAATTAGGTGTTGAGATGACTTTTCTACAAGAGGATCTAGGCCGGGTGGCGGACATGGTAACTGAGGCGGAGGGTGTGTATCCAAACTTAAAGACAAAGCGAAGGAACTTAAAATGACAGTCTTGTGCCAAACCCACACGTCTAAGCCCCTAGAGGCTCGTGTTGAGGATGCTGAGGGCAGAGGTCATAGGTACAACCTTCCCTTTGTTGGGTTCCGTGAAGGAGTAGAAGGCCACACACCGAACAATTTTTAGAAACCTGGATTACTACCTGGAAGTCCGCCCCACAACTCTCCACCTGCTTTGTTGTGGAAAAGGCTCAGTGCTCTCTTGCACAAAAGCCTCCTCCAGGAGCATCACCTCGCCAGATGATTGCTAAATTTCTGAACTATAGGCATCTAAACTAACTGAATTATAATTTCTCCAGACTATACGCACGTGGTCCAACAACGGTTACGGTCCTATGAGAAGGTCAAACAACACAGCAGGGCCAAGGAAATCCAATATATGTTTCTGTTCTTGCTCCACCGTCAGACACGAGAATACAACTTTTATTTCTAATCACCCAAATCCTCCTTTCAAACAGATTATGTCCTCCTGCCCTCGGCAGATACAACTGGGCTGCTGGAGGCTCGGATCCTGCCCTTTGTGCTGACCGATCATGCCCCATAGCCCTCATACTCAGATCGCCCGGACAGGGACGGTTGGGTTAATCGAGGTTGAGTGCCTGGTGGCTCCCAGACACTACATTTAATGACTTCCTCCACCAAAAAATCTCTGATGATTATACCACTAACAAAGATATGGTGGATTTGCCCACCATACTTTGGGATATCCTAAAAGCATCCCGGAGGGGACAGATAATATTCTACCAAGCCACAGCAAAAAGTTTACAAAGGGACATAGTTGAGTAGAACACGAAATAGATATGGCAATGGGGGACCTTGCGGAAACCCCCAATGGCCGAGGGATGCGTATCTTAGAACTGCAGAGACTTGTACTTAGACAGACATTGCACGAAACGGCAAACCTGGCACACATTAATACGCAATATAAGCAGTACGAGGTGGGAGATAAGGCAGGGAAACTCCTACACTGGCTAGCACACAGGGAACTGATTCCCACCCTGATTATGAACACGGGCTCACGACATTCCAACACATAGCCCGTGAATGCGCAAATTAGTACACACGCCTCAATGCAGAACACCCTGTGCCCGCAGCCAAGCAGGGCAACCCGATCATTGAAGACTTGTTTGTCCCCAAACTCAAAGACACGGATAGATGGAACCTAGACGAACCACTCACCCTGAAGGAGGTACTGGAGGCCATCCAGGCACTTCTCACAGGGTGAACGTCTGGACCTAATAGTTTCCCACTGTAAAAGTATAAGAGGTACGTGTCATGGTTGGTTCCCCCATTGCTTAATATGTACACCGGTGCCCTGAGATCAGTTGAGCTCCCGCACAATTTAAGGGGAGTCACTATCTCAGTGATCTGGAAACCACAGAAGCCATCTGATATGTGTGAATTGTACAGACCTATCTCCATTATCAACATGGAGACCAAGATCCTAGCCAAAGTGCTGGTGAACCGCCTAGTAAAGACGATGAAGTTCCTGATACACCTGGACCAAAACAGCTTCATGCTGGGGCCTGGTACCCACCACTGTCTTTGCTGCCTGAACAACTCAATTGCCTTCCGCCCGGGCCATAGCACAGAGTCGGCACTAACGCACATTGTTGATGATGCGCTAAGAATGCTGGACCACAATGAGTCGTGCCTACTGATCCTTCTTGACCTCTCGTCAGCATTTGATACTCTCAAACATGATAACCTAATTGACCTCCTGGAACACAGGATGGGATTGTCAGGGTCGGTGCTTAATTGGTTCCCTTCGTTCCTCCTGAATAGATCTCAAAGCTTCAAGGTGAACTAATCCCTGTCCCATCCTGCACCGGTTACGCTGGGGGTTCCACAAGGTTCAGCACGCTCTTTAACTTGTTCATGGAGCCTCTAACAGAAATTCTGAAATCATCCAGCATTCACTATCACATGTATGCGGATTACACCAAACTATATTTGAAGATCACCTCCCCTGAGGACATTCAGTCCCTGAATTCAGTCCTGCTGAAAACACAAAGCTGGCTGACACGGAACCACCTGAAGCTAAACACTCTAAAAACAGAATTCCTCCTAATCTCACCTCACAAGCAATCCCCGGTCAAGGAACAATGGCTGAATCAGCTTACTGCTCTCAATTGTAGACCTCACCTCGTGGACTCGGCATCCTCCCTTGCTATTATATTAGACAATAGTCTGAACATGCAAAAGCACATCAGCTCCCTCACCAAAGGAGCGAATTTCCAACTCAGCGTCCTAAGGAAGCTCAAACCTTTTCTCCCTGCTCATGACCTAAAGGTTGCACTGCAAGCATTAGTGATCTCAAAGCTGGACTATGGCAGCGCAACGCTTTGTGGCTTGCCTAGAGAGAAAACCTCTCCACTTAGGGTGGCCCTCAATTCTTCTGCTAGGCTCTTAATGGGAACTAAAAAATACAACCACATCTCCCCCGACCTGCTGGCCCTGAAATGGCTCCCATATGAAGCTCGGATGAAAACTGCTTGCGTGACACACAAAGCCATCCACTTCAAGACCCCGTTGTACCTCGCTTAGAAACTGGAGCTCTCATGTGGTACAAGAGCCTCCAGAAGTGCCAGCAACCTTTTACTCAAACCACAAAAATTCAAGAAAAAAAAGACTTACAATCGAGCCTTCTCAGGCATGGCGCCGAGGATCTGGAACTCTCTCCCCCCTGAAGTCAGGGTGATCCCTTCCACTGTACGCTTCAAGTTAAAGGACTCTTGATGAAGAAATATCTGCTCCAGTCTGCTTGCCCCACTTGACTCTGGGTCCATAGCCGCTGTTTTGTTTACCAGAGGCTTTGCACGCTTGATTGTTGGACATTTTTAAACTGTGTACTTTTCGCTTTGTTGACTCTGTATGTTTGCCTTTACCCTTCCTTGCTGCATAAGCTGTAAAGCGCGCTGATACACTCGGTGGTCATGTTTGCGCTATATAAAACTTTATAAATAAATAAACTAAAGACAAGACAGAAAGTAGGCCTTTTTATCAATTTTGAAAAGGCTCAGTTCATTGGTAGTTTATGTTCCGCCTACTGGAACGTATGTTCAAGTACCATATTCAGAGCCCTGGGTAAGGGTCTGAGGAACAGGGAACTCTTTCCAAACTTTAATATTGAACAAGAAGCAAGGAGGGTTGCCCCCAGTCGCCTTTCCTATTTCCTTGTCATTGAGTCGAGGAGTGGATTAGGCGAGACGTGTAACTCCATGGGTACCTAATATGCTCATGACCTTCTAATTTACATCAACGACCATGAGACCTCCTTGCTCGACTCTTATCTATGTTGAAAATCTATGCAGGTGAGTTTGGCATTACCTTGACTGGCCCAAATCCACTAATGTGCCCATAACTGATGCACAAGAGGACATTAGGGCCGCCTTTCCAGTACAGTGGGCGCCCCAACACAAAGTAGTGAAGGAAGTGACCCGATTAGGGCCACCCAGGTCACTCGTGACCACCACTCAGCCTTCCATACAGATGAAGAGTCAATCGGACAGTAGAGAATACAAACCAAGTATATTTTATTTAGCTACACTCGAGCGGAGTCCAGTCTGACCAGCCTCCTGGGATTGCTGCAGAGGGACTTACTTCACCAAGCAAAGAGATACATTTTGTATGTTCCTGAACCACAATTGTCCCGCCCCTAATGGAAATCTACTAGCAGGTGCGGCTAAAACACAGAAGTACAGTAAGACGGGTCCCGACTCTGAGACCGGGCACACATTATCTTATTGCCAAGGTCGTTCTGTTTGTGTCTATTGCTAGGCTAGTGGGAGTAAGCCTCTATATATGGTAAAGGAATGCATTAATAAGATCAGGGTATTTATTAGCAGAGCAAGGCCTAACCTTGGAGAAATGAACATTTCGACATCCTGCTTCTCGAGTCATTCAATACGTAGCTAACGAAATGATTCAAAATGGCGGCTGAACATAAAATGGTGCAGCGAATGCTAACATCAGAACAAACACATAAAATGGTGAAGCGAATGCTAACTTAACATAAGAACAAAACACAAGAAGGGTGGGAAAAGATTTTCATTCCATCAGACCCTATAACAAGGGCAATTGTTCCTGTGTCCGTCTGAGCCTCACTGGTACATGCTCCTATTGTTCATCAACGTTGGCGCTCTTAACAAGCGCTGAAGCGGCTCAGTCCTAGCTCTCAAGGAATCCCATATCGCACAGGATAATGTACCCCCCCTCCAAGGGAGCCAGGGCCGGACTGGGAACCTCAACCGGCCCTGGCAAAGTGCTCGGCTGGGGGGGGGGGGGGGTCCGGGTGCCGTCGAGCTCTTTGCCAGGGCCGGTTTTCAGCCGACTTTGTTGCAGGGCCGATTTTGCAGCTACAAAAAAAAAAACGTCCCTGTAACAAATACGGCCCCCAGGGGCCCAAAACCGGCCAGTCCGGCCCTGAAGGGAGCACGTTCGATCTATCCTGTCCAATGTCAGAACAATGCACCAATCTCGCCTCACCCTAAACTAACACCATTGGTACTATTGACAAAGTACATCCTGACTTGCACAGTCCATCCCCAACTAATCTGACTTCTCCTTTGGTGCACTGTCCTTCACCTGAGGACGCAAATAGTACCTGGTGACTCCAGGCACAGAGGGGTCAGTGGAGAGGGGCTCCTTAATGGTTCTGATTTCAGGCGGGACTGCTGCATTTAGCACTTCGTCGTTCTCAGCATCTGTTTGGGTCCATATAAGCTGCGCGTCACTGAATGGGACGAACTGAGGTATCCTTTCTCCCTCAGCGTCTCCAATACCATCCCTCACCCATTGCTCATAGGGTAAGTGTAAGGGTACTCTGCAGCAGTTACTAGAATGTATCCAATTCTTACGGTCTGCGATCTTTACAGCTGTCCTGGTAGCAAGGAGCACTTGCTCGGGCCCCTTCCAACGGGGCTCCAAGCACTTCTTCCGCTGAAATTTCAGTAGCAACACCCAGTCCCCAGCTGGATGTAATGACCAGGCCCCTCTGGTACAGGCAGAAGCGATTCCTTCATCTGTTGGTGAATAGAACGCAAATTTTCAGTTAACTAGTACAGGTAATCGGTCAATAATGGGTACTCAATCTCTGAATACCTACGCGGGACGCCCTAGACATTTGCCGGGCGTCCGAACACAACCTCGTAGGGTGACAATTCTGTTCTAGAATGTGCTGTTGTTCTTGCGGACAAAAGGTCTAATGGTAAAGCATCTGGCCACTGCAACCCTGTGTCCTGAATCTTAGCCAATTTCATTTTGAGAGTACCATTGTACTTCTCAACCAAACCTGCTAACTGGGGGTGATTCGGAGCATGAAACTTCTGTCTGATGTGCAGTCCGTCACAGACTAACTGAATAACTTTGGCATTGAAATGACTTCCATTATCACTCCAGAACGGGGCAAGCCAAAGTAAGGAAAGAACTCCTTCAAAAGTATCATTGCAGTTGCAATGGCTGTATTTTCTTTAGTGGGGTAAGCCTCAACCCATTTAGGGAATGCACAAACAACCACCAACACATACTTCAAATTATTGACCCTGTCTATTTCAATAAATTCCATTTGAAGGACCTCAAAAGGAAAAGTTAGAGGTGTAAAATTACCGGGTGGAGTACTGGTATCCTTGCCAGGATTGTGCATCATGCACACCATGCAATATTTCACTAAATGTATAGCTGTCTTGGAGATGTTGACATTTTGCCATACGGGGTCTAACAGCTTGCAAATACCCTTAGCATTGATATGGGTCGTGGGCCATTGTCACTACAGGAAGAACATATGCATCTGGCAACATCCATCTTTGCTTCGCTGACTTATCAATCCAAATCCCTCATCATTCAAGTTTGCTGTACTTTCTTGCCACACTGCTAATTCCTCTACCGTGGCCTCACTCGATATCTCCTTCACATTTTCAAGTGTATCCTCAAACATGGAGAGCTCGGGCACCCAGCTGGCGGGTGTAGGAAGGTGGATATCTGACTATGGTTACCCCCAACTTTTTGCCTAGTGTCTAGCTGGTTTTTCGACTTAGTTGGCCTGAGATCCTGCCATTCAGGGTCTCAGGCTGTCTGCTCTCTCTTTAAAATGGACTCCATGTACCCTAGGTACATTCTCAATTGGTAAGGATCACCTTATTGGACCCTGTACAGTGTACCCTAGGTACCCAGGGCATAGGTGTACCCTAGGCCTCCCAGGGGCTGCAGCATGTATTATGCCACCCCTGGTCTGGCCTTCCAATCAGACACAACTGGCTGATCACTCAGCTGGGGCAAGGTCGTGTAATCACCCCTTGCTTAGATATAGTATGCCTATATCTACCCTTATATATAGACATGTGTACCTATCAGTCACTCCTATGGCAGGCCTTAACAATCCTGGAGGCAGAGTGCTTGGTAACATGTGAGATGGTGCTCTAGCATGAGCTGAGCCTGTCTGCAGCTTTCGGAATCATGTCCTTATAGCTGTTCTATGATATAGCCTACCATATACTCTTAAAGTGCCTTATAATCTTAAGCGGTTATGGTAACTATGGTTTGGCTTTATCAAAACATGTCGTGTAAGGTGTCTAACACTTTAGAATAATACCCCCATACCATTTCTGGTGATGAGGATATTATTCCTCCCTTCTAGAGGGAGAGACATGTTAAAATCCTACTTTGCTGTTTAACTCTAACCAAAGCCTCAGCATCACAAAATGGATGCTGCTGCCACAGACACAAGTCTGACCTCCTGCTGCTGGGAGTGATCCCGGCAAGGGAGGCTTGGACAATAGGTTTCCTGCTTGGGGAGGTGCTAGCACCTCCCCAGACAGACTTTAGTGTATTGGGGCAGGGAGGGCTGAAAGGAATGAGACATGCCTGGGGCACACAAGGTGTCCCATGCATAGTCCAGTTCAAACCGGTGCTGGGGCACACCAGCCCCAGTCCTGGTGCGAAACTGGACAAAGGGAAGGGGGTGTAACCACCCCCCTCCCAGGTCCCACCCATAAGGCGTGACCTAGCAGGTAACCCAGCCCCCCAGATTAGTATAAGAGTGGTAGCTGGGCCCCAGGAGAGTAGATTATCCTGAACCTGCAACTTGAACAGAAACTCTGGACCTTCGACATTCGACGAAAGAAGAAGACTGAAGAATCTCCCTTGTGGCCAAGGAGTGGCTACCCTGTGCAAACAGGCACCATCAAGAGACTACCCTTTGCTTTGCTAAAGTTCTACGAGGGACCGACTGCAGAGCCCGACCAGAGCCTTGACTTCCAGACTTCTCCGACCCTGATCCACATCCACAGCCGTGCTGAGATCCGTGGAGGCGACGAGAGACGTGGGACCGGCTACCTGGGAAAAGTGGCTAGTATCTTCAAGCGCAGCTTCTGAGGCACCCTCGAAGTTGTGCACCGGGGATTGAGAAGCCCCAACCCCAAGCACCATCTGCACCGAAGATCAGCCCCCCACACTCCACGAGTCCTGCGTGGGGCCCTTCTGCATTTTCCTGCTTGCCGCGTCTGTCCGGTTGCTTGCCCGCTGACTAGTGGCCTTTGAGACGACGCACCCTGCAATCTTCAGCGCTGGTTTGGCTCCTTCAGACTGGCTCCCGCTTCTTTGAAAAAGAGAAGCACCCCAGACCTTCCTGGTCTGCACCAGAAGCAAGTCCTCCGTTCTTCGTGGGTTCCGCTTGCCAAGGCTTGGTGAGTCCTAGTCCAACTTCGACGCCGCCGACAGCAAGAGCCTTCGTGGGACAGCTCGCCTCCTGGTCCTGGTCGTCCTCGACGTTCCCTGGTCCTCGTGGCTGCAGCGACAAGCTTCACCTTCACCTGCAATCTTCACGACATCGCCTGGTTCCTTCCTGGTTCCACGTGGTCACTGGCTAGTGACCTTGACTCTGTCCCCTCTGCTTGCAGGTATCCTTTCTTCCTGATCCCAGCCTTGGGATCCACCGGACACTCTTCACTGACTGCCTGTCAGCATCTTTTTGGGTCCATATAAGCTGCGCATCACTGAGTGGGATGGGTATTCCCAGACGTGGGACCCGTGCTCACTACGCCACTGGAGTCAAGCTATCCTGGCTGATGACGGCTGATAGCCAGAAACCGGTCCTAGGATGCTTGATTCTGGTCCAGGGAAGACATGGCTTGGCAGTTCGGGCTGGACTGTTCCCATGAGGCACAGGGTCAAGACTGATTTGCATATGGCCATGTCTGAACTGGGGTGGCGTAGTGGGCAAAAGAACGATGGATTTAACCCAGATCTCTTGACTGGGGGAGAATGTCTGCATTGTCAGCATTCCGTCCATCATTTGTTTGTTGTAACGCTTTTCGCCCTAAGTGGGATGGGTATTCCCAGACGTGGGACCCGTGCTCACTACGCCACTGGAGTCAAGCTATCCTGGCTGATGACGGCTGATAGCCAGAAACCGGTCCTAGGATGCTTGATTCTGGTCCAGGGAAGACATGGCTTGGCAGTTCGGGCTGGACTGTTCCCATGAGGCACAGGGTCAAGACTGATTTGCATATGGCCATGTCTGAACTGGGGTGGCGTAGTGGGCAAAAGAACGATGGATTTAACCCAGATCTCTTGACTGGGGGAGAATGTCTGCATTGTCAGCATTCCGTCCATCATTTGTTTGTTGTAACACTTTTCGCCCTAAGTGGGATGGGTATTCCCAGACGTGGGACCCGTGCTCACTACGCCACTGGAGTCAAGCTATCCTGGCTGATGACGGCTGATAGCCAGAAACCGGTCCTAGGATGCTTGATTCTGGTCCAGGGAAGACATGGCTTGGCAGTTCGGGCTGGACTGTTCCCATGAGGCACAGGGTCAAGACTGATTTGCATATGGCCATGTCTGGACTGGGGTGGCGTAGTGGGCAAAAGAACGATGGATTTAACCCAGATCTCTTGACTGGGGGAGAATGTCTGCATTGTCAGCATTCCGTCCATCATTTGTTTGTTGTAACGCTTTTCGCCCTAAGTGGGATGGGTATTCCCAGACGTGGGACCCGTGCTCACTACGCCACTGGAGTCAAGCTATCCTGGCTGATAACGGCTGATAGCCAGAAACCGGTCCTAGGATGCTTGATTCTGGTCCAGGGAAGACATGGCTTGGCAGTTCGGGCTGGACTGTTCCCATGAGGCACAGGGTCAAGACTGATTTGCATATGGCCATGTCTGAACTGGGGTGGCGTAGTGGGCAAAAGAACGATGGATTTAACCCAGATCTCTTGACTGGGGGAGAATGTCTGCATTGTCAGCATTCCGGCCATCATTTGTTTGTTGTAACGCTTTTCGCCCTAAGTGGGATGGGTATTCCCAGACGTGGGACCCGTGCTCACTACGCCACTGGAGTCAAGCTATCCTGGCTGATGACGGCTGATAGCCAGAAACCGGTCCTAGGATGCTTGATTCTGGTCCAGGGAAGACATGGCTTGGCAGTTCGGGCTGGACTGTTCCCATGAGGCACAGGGTCAAGGCTGATTTGCATATGGCCATGTCTGAACTGGGGTGGCGTAGTGGGCAAAAGAACGATGGATTTAACACAGATCTCTTGACTGGGGGAGAATGTCTGCATTGTCAGCATTCCGTCCATCATTTGTTTGTTGTAACGCTTTTCGCCCTAAGTGGGATGGGTATTCCCAGACGTGGGACCCGTGCTCACTACGCCACTGGAGTCAAGCTATCCTGGCTGATGACGGCTGATAGCCAGAAACCGGTCCTAGGATGCTTGATTCTGGTCCAGGGAAGACATGGCTTGGCAGTTCGGGCTGGACTGTTCCCATGAGGCACAGGGTCAAGACTGATTTGCATATGGCCATGTCTGAACTGGGGTGGCGTAGTGGGCAAAAGAACGATGGATTTAACCCAGATCTCTTGACTGGGGGAGAATGTCTGCATTGTCAGCATTCCGTCCATCATTTGTTTGTTGTAACGCTTTTCGCCCTAAGTGGGATGGGTATTCCCAGACGTGGGACCCGTGCTCACTACGCCACTGGAGTCAAGCTATCCTGGCTGATGACGGCTGATAGCCAGAAACCGGTCCTAGGATGCTTGATTCTGGTCCAGGGAAGACATGGATTGGCAGTTCGGGCTGGACTGTTCCCATGAGGCACAGGGTCAAGACTGATTTGCATATGGCCATGTCTGAACTGGGGTGGCGTAGTGGGCAAAAGAACGATGGATTTAACCCAGATCTCTTGACTGGGGGAGAATGTCTGCATTGTCAGCCTTCCGTCCATCATTTGTTTGTTGTAACGCTTTTCGCCCTAAGTGGGATGGGTATTCCCAGACGTGGGACCCGTGCTCACTACGCCACTGGAGTCAAGCTATCCTGGCTGATGACGGCTGATAGCCAGAAACCGGTCCTAGGATGCTTGATTCTGGTCCAGGGAAGACATGGCTTGGCAGTTCGGGCTGGACTGTTCCCATGAGGCACAGGGTCAAGACTGATTTGCATATGGCCATGTCTGAACTGGGGTGGCGTAGTGGGCAAAAGAACGATGGATTTAACCCAGATCTCTTGACTGGGGGAGAATGTCTGCATTGTCAGCATTCCGTCCATCATTTGTTTGTTGTAGCATCTTTCTTCAGGCATCCATAGGAGTCGACGACGAAACCCGACGCAACTTCACCCCTATGCACCCGCAGCCTGTGGGCTAGGTAACTTGGGTACTCCGGTGCTCATCAGGGTAGTGACTATCCTAGTGTCTAGTTTTCCAGTCTCGACTTCCTAGCTACTCCGGAAGTGTCCTAAATCTATTTAATTCAAAACTGTACTGTTTCTATCGATTATACGCATTACGCATGAGTGTTTCCACTCTGCACCTGAATCCCGTGGGCCTCCCACTTCCTAACCTTTGGTAGTATAGTGTAGCCCCAGCGATTCCCTAGGCCTAGGCCTATCCTATTTCCGTGACAGTGGTCCTTATACCACTTACTTAGTATATGGTTTGCGTGGCCCCTAGGGCCTAACTGTATTACTTACCTGTGTGACTTAATGTATGCATAAATAAGACTGTGTTGTACTTACCTCTAATCTCATAAAGAGTGCTGAGGGTTGTCTAGAATAAATACACTTTATTTTGATATATATCTGTTGTGGTGTCCTTTCATTTGGTATTCAAGGGATTATATATGGTATCACAGCTGGCTTCACATGCCATTCAGAGTTTAGCCTAAGACTGCTCTTGTCCATGCTACCACTAGGATAGCTGGTCTATAAGGTTGACTTTACAACCAATCACCATAAGGGTTGTTTGGACTGATATAAGGTGTACACTAGAACTAGTGACATCATACATCAGGCCAACTTCTCACAGCGGGACCTGCTACAAACATACTTTTCATCTTGGTTCGAGCTGTTTTCTTAGCTGTCTGATCTGCAAAAGCTTCCCCTTACACACATCGTCAGTAACTTTCTTATGGGCGCTGCCCTTCATTATGGCCAATTTCTTAGGAAGTGTCAAAGCAGGCAAAAGCCTATATATAAGAGGACCATGCTGAATGCGTGTCCCGTGGGATGTAAGGAACCTTTTCTCTGCCTAGAGCCGCTCAAAATTATGGGTGACCCCGAAGGCGTACTGGCTGTCAATATAAATATTAACAACCAGTCCCTCGCTCCATTTACGAGATCGAATAAGGGCAACTAACTCAGCTTCCTGGGTGGGCTGATAAGGAACTTGTGATGTCTCAACTACTGTGCACAGCGTAGTAATTGCGTATGCTACAGCGGTGGTGCCATCTGGCAATTTGAAACAAGAGCCATCGACATATAGTTCTCCTTGAGGATCAGATCTACCCGTCCTTTCGTCTCTTCTACCATCTGGAAGATACAATCATGTATGTCAAACTCCTCATTCTCAGAAGGGAGAGGTAGTAACGTGGCTGGATTCAGAGTGGCACAGCGTTTGATCCTAATGTGCTTTTGAAAGAGCGTTAACTCGTAACCTGTCAGACATGCACTGGTGAGGTGCTGTGTCCTTGTCTTATGCAAAAGTGTCTCCACAGCATGGGGTACCATAACTTTGAGGTCAGTATTGAGTACGAGTCCCGGTGATTGACTTATTGAAACAGCCACAGCCGCGACTGCTCTTAGACAGCTCTGGAGGGCTCGGGCTACAGGGTAAAGTACAGCAGAGAAATAAGCACACACTAATTGCTTATCCCCAAATTTTTGTGTTAAAATAAAAAGCGCACAACCACCCAGCTCATGCATGTACAACACGAAGCATTTGGCATAATTAGGGGTACCAAGCACTGGAGCCCGAGCAAAGCACAGTTTTTAATTGCTCAAAAGACTGCTGATTTTTGGTGTGTGTTTTTGTGTAAGGTGTCTCTAACTACAGTGACTGGGGATTCAACAGAATCATGACATCCTAAGAAACAGATTCAACCGTGGAAATCCAAAGGTGGTCTGGAAACTGATTGCGCTCACCTGTGAGGAGGAGTCCTGCGCAGTCAGCAGCCTGTGCAGTCGGAGCGGAGCTGCGATCAGGGCTGGTGTCAAGAGCCGGTGTTTGGAAGAAATGGGGCCGAGCTGAGCAGGTTGGTGCGGTGGCAGTTCTTCTTCCGCCCTGGATCGCTCACTCTTCCTCCCCTGCACATTTTGTCAAACGAGCGGTGCAGAGCGGGGGACTAGAGCCGCTCTCCCACTCTCCCTCTCCCGCTGCTATCAAGGACGTCTCGAGGCAGACTCGGAGGCACTAGATAAAATTAGGGGGAGCAAATTCAGCTAGCCAAGGGATTTTATTTACTAGAGACATCCCCCGCACGGCCGCAATGAGCCCCGACCCTCAGACTGACAATCCAGTCCGCGCTCGACATCGGTCGAAAGTTGAGACGCCAGTGAGTCAAATAAGCCTGCTACCGTAACCAGAGGGCTGCTACCTACAGCCGTACACTGCGACTCGGATCAGACTGCGTCTCCTTCTGACTCAAGTGGGAGGCTGAGCTGTTCCCAAACTGCCCGGGCAGCTGGATACTCACCGCTGCCGGAGTCACTTCACGCCGGGCCGGGGCGGCGCGGCCTTCTCATACCCTGCTGTGAGGCTGTCTACTCGCGTTGGAGCCATAACGAGGAGACGGAGACCGAGGCTGGGTTGCTTCCTTCCACCATTCGAGAGACTGCAGCGTCTTGCTGGGTCAGGTGAGTCTGTGGGGGATATCGGACGGCGCTGAGAGATCAAGGTGGAGGCGGATTCGATCTGCGGTGAGGGCCCTAAATGGGGCCTGCTACCTGCGCCACCTTTCCCCCTCTCCCCCCCAAGTCCGTACCTGAACTACAAGGTCGCAATGTTCCATTGGAGGGTGGCTACATCCTTTGCGGTTATTGAAAAATACCAGAAGGAATATTGATCATTGGAAAGGCTGCTTATAAACAGAAGTTTATTACCAATTTAAATGTTTATGTATTTTAAGTTCAAGGGGTCCCGCTGATACTTGCTTCCTGCTGGTGTTTGGCGTTTCCTGTGGCCAATCAGAGTGCCAGGGAGGGTTTGAAAACCGGGCGCGGGCTCCTGTCTGCGCCCATCAGCGGCCGAAGCAGGCCGGGCTGGGCCATGTTAATAACATTCAAAAACAGCATTGGATTTAACCAATGCTGAACTACAAAGGTACTGTGATACTAATACGCCTCCCTGTAGCCTTGCCTAGGGTGAGGGTAACATGAGTAGGCCTAAGTCTGGAAATGGGAAGGGTGTAGTAGGGACATTGGACGCTTTTCTATTAAGGGCTGAGTCAGCACTCATTCATGAAATCGAACTTACAGAGCGGAGACTTTCCCTTGAACCACAAAATACTAATAACAGAAATGCTCCTATTGTTTCTGCTGCTACTGCCCCTGTTTCACATATAAATCTGGAAGTCAATGCATCCCAAAATAGCAGACTACACTCAACTGCCTCGGACTCTCAAATCATAGATGTCCCTGACACATGTGATAATCCTGGAAAATTGACCAGCCTAAATGTTGTTACACGGGGTCAAAAAGCTCAAGCTAAAACTAATCATGTGAATAGTTTTGCACCACCTTCAAAGAAAAGAAAGGGACAGACTGTGAACAAACAAAATTTTCTTCTGCCTAAGCCTCTAGGGCGCAGGAACAACCCTGCCGATATAGAGCATATTCAGGAGCCTACTCTAGCCAATGTTGAAATGAGCTCGGGGTGGGGGGGCAATCCCAATTGAGGTTGATTTTTGGAAAAAGCTAGAAACCACGATTGCAGCTCTTTTAGACCCACTGATGCAAAGGCTGACTGACATTGAGATCAGCTTATCAAATCTTGAAAAACCAGTGATAAGCAGTAGCCAAAATATGGCAAAAAGTAACGGGGTGGAGAGTAATGTTAAGAATAGGATTATGGGCAAACACAAACCTCCTAATACAACTGGTAATCAGAATGACCTGTCATGTGCAAGGGTGGCAGGACAAATACTGAATAGAGCTGAGGACCCTTCTCAGGTAAAGGATCCAACCCTTATGTATGCCCAGATTGCAAATGTTCCAAGGGGTAATTACACAGAAAATGAGAGACACCAGATCCCAAGTATAATAGAAGGTATGTTGCCTGATCACAGAACCGCCCCCTATACCGTAATATTAGCTAATGTTCCCCTATTGTCGCCCGGTGTTCCAGAGCACTGGTCGTCATTGAGGAACAAGTCACTACATTTTTTGAGCGATAGGACGGGGATTGATGACTTGTTGTTTGCGGAATTCAAAATGGCACGCCGGAATGGGTGGGTGGGGAAATCCACCAAGAAGATTTCAGGTGACTGCATAGTACTAACCTTTAGATCCCCAGGCCTAGATAAGACAATCCTAGAAAGAACAAACACTTGGTCGGTGTGTTCAAGGGGGGGTTCTATTCTACCACTGGGCTTCTTTTACCAGCCACCCAGACCCCTGTGGATTGGTGTAGAAAGGGAGAGATCTAGACAAGATAACCAGCATTCTATGTACCCTCCTTGGTATCACCCAAATCGTTACGAGGCATTAAGTGGTCTCGGTGACATAGATTGACTGGCCCCAAATTTGAGAGGTCCTAAACCACCCACTACGCTTGCATTTAGAATGTGAAGGGAGGGCTAGTAGGGACACAAAACATTGCGCCAGTAGTGCAGCCCACTGTTAGTACTGGTGGGGTACGGGCAGCTGCACACCATCAAAATGCTCACTTACTGAGATTTATGTCATTGAACCTTGCGGGCATTAGATCTAGAATATCAGATGAAGCCTGGCTACAATATGTTGAGACATTTGAGATCATTTGCACCCAGGAAACATGGAGCAGGGATGAACAAGTTACTTACCTTCGGTAACGCTTTTCCTGCTGGATACAGTATCTGCCTGTGGATTCCTCACCTTGTGAATATCCCCTGCGCCAGCAACATTCGGAACCTTTTGTAGCAGTCCATGCCAAAGAGGTCGAAGACTACGTCACAGAGACACGGCTCCGCTCGTGACTCCGCTGACGTCACCGGCTCCATAAGAAGACCTTGTCGGCGTGATGACGTCAGTTCCGCCCTTTTTTCCCTGCCTTCGAGGCACACGGACGGACTGACAGCAATATATACACAGTATATACAGCACATAATATCCAAGCAACACACACAGTGTGGAGAATAAATAGAAAGGCAAAAGAAATAACACAATGCCTTTGACAGTAACAAATACATCTTGAAACACCATCATATACTGAAGGTATACAAGGGTGGACAACGGGGAGGCCACGGGTGGGTCAGTGAGGAATCCACAGGCAGATACTGTATCCACCAGAAAAAGCGTTACCGAAGGTAAGTAACTTGTTCTTCTGATGGATACATCTGCCAGTGGAGTCCTCACCTTGTGAAAAGATTCCCACAGCAGTCCCACTCCCAGAGGAGGGGGTCCACCCTTCTATACCAGAAAGTCCTGAAGGACGGAACGAGCAAAGTGTCCGTCCCTCCTCACCTCGGTGTCTAAGCAGTAATGCTTTGCGAAAGTGTGAAGGGAGGCCCAAGTTGCCGCCCTACAAATGTCCTCCACAGGAACACCTCTAGACAAAGCAGAAGTGGAAGACTTAGCTCTAGTGGAATGAGCCCTTAAACCCTCTGGAGGTTCCTTACCAGCCAAAGAGTAGCATATCTTGATGCAGAAGACAATCCATCTGGAAAGGGTGCGCTTGTGCACCGCTCTGCCTTTCCTGCAGCCAGCAAAGCCCACGAAGAGCTGGTCAAAAATTCGAAAGTCTTTTGCCCTGTCAAGGTAGAAGCTCACCACCCTCTTAGGGTCCAAGCGGTGAAGTCTCTCCTCCTCCTTGGAAGGGTAATGGAGAGGATAGAAGATAGGAAGGGTAATGGACTGCCCCAGATGGAAAGGAGTTACCACCTTTGGCAGAAAAGCAGCCCTGGTCCCGAGTACCATTCTTTCAGCATGAATGGTCAAGAACGGGGGTTTTGAACTCAGAGCTTGAAGCTCACTTACCCTCCTTGCTGAGGTGATCGCAATGAGAAAAACCGTCTTGAAAGAAAACAATCTCAAGGGAAACTTGTGCAAGGGCTCGAAGGGAGAACCCATAAGATAAGTTAAGACAAGGTTGAAGTCCAATTGAGGCACAATAAAAGGAGTAGGAGGAAACTTGTTTGTAAGGCTCTTTAGAAATTGTAAAACAATAGGTGATTTGAACAAAGACGGCTGATCCGGCAAGCAAAGGAAAGCAGATAAGTATCCCTTAACAGTGGCCACAGCAAAGCCTTACTGAGCAAGAGAAAGGGCAAACTGCAGAATGTCAGCTAAACGAGCCCTCAAAGGATCAATTGACTTCTATCCACACCAGAGAACAAATTTAGACCACCTATAGGAATAGATAGATTTAGTGGAATGACGTCTGGCAGACAAAATTACATCTACCACATCTGGCGGGAGAGAGAAAGAATTCAGGTTGCCCCGTTCAATCTCCAGGCATGAAGGTGTAAGCTCTGGAGGTGGGGGTGTAGAACCTGCCCCTCCGAAAGCGAGAGGAGGTCTGCCCTCAGAGGGAGACGGAACGGAGGGCACGAGGAGAGGTGGAGAAGATCTGTATACCACACCCTTCTTGGCCAATCCGGGGCGATCAATATGACTTGGGCCCGGTCTTGGCGAATCTTCCTCAGAACCCGAGGAATCAAGGGTATGGGAGGAAACGCGTAAAGGAGTCGTGAGCCCCAACTCAACTGAAACGCGTCCCCCAAAGCTCCCTGCAACGGATACTGGAGACTGCAGAATGACGGGCAGTGAGCGTTCTCGTGAGTTGCAAACAGGTCCACCCGAGGAGTTCCCCACATCCGAAAGACGTGACGAACCACCTCCGGATGAAGCCTTCACTCGTGGTCGGCGGAGAACTGCCGACTGAGACTGTCTGCACGTACGTTCAGAACCCCGGCCTGATGATTTGCCATCAGACAAATCTGATGATCCTGAGCCCAGGACCAGAGACGCAGAGCCTCTCTGCAGAGACAATGAGACCCCACTCCTCCCTGCTTGTTGACATACCACATCGCGGTAGTGTTGTCCGTCAGGACTTGAACCGACTGACCGCGAAGGGAAAGGAGGAAGGCCTTGAGCGCCAAACGTATCGCCCGCAATTCCAGAAGGCTGATGTGAAGCAACCTTTCCTCTGGAGACCAAAGACCCTTGATCTCCAGATCCCCCAGATGAGCACCCCACCCTAAAGTGGAAACATCCGTTATTACTGTGGCCACTGATGGAGGTAGATGGAAGGGCTTTCCTTGAGATAGATTGCCCTCCACGCTCCACCAAGACCTGCCGCAGCTTCTCTGGAGATCCTCACAGACTCCCTGAGATCTCCTTTGTGCTGATACCACTGCCTGCGGAGGCACCACTGGAGCGCCCTCATGTGCCAGCGTGCATGGTTGACCAAAAGAATGCAGGAAGCAAACAGACCGAGCAGGCGAAGGACCTTCAGGACTGGAACGACTGCTCCATTGTAAAATAAAGGAATCAATTCCTGTATGTCAAGAATCCTCTGTGGAGGTCGGAATGCCCGACACACAGTAGTGTCCAGTACCTCACCTATGAACAGGTTGCGCTGAGAGGGCACCAGGTGAGATTTGGGCACGTTTATCGAGAAACCCAATTTGTACAACAGCTGAGTTGTATCCTGCAGATGATGAAGCAACTTCTCTGGAGACTCCGCTTTGATCAGCCAGTCGTCCAGATAGGGGAAACTGAAATGCCCGACCTTCTGAGATGGGCTGCCACCACTGCCATCACCTTCGTGAATACTCGAGGTGCAGTAGTAAGACCAAACGGAAGGACCGCAAACTGATAATGCTGCGACCCTACCGTAAACCGGGGATACTTCCTGTGCGACTTCAGAATGGGGATGTGAAAATACGCATCCTGCAAGTCGATCGACACCATCCAGTCTTCCTGATTCAACGCTTGAAGAACCTGCGCAAGGGTGAGCATCTTGAACTTCTTTTGCTTCAGATAAAGATTCAAGATCCTGAGGTCCAATATCGGATGCAATCTGCCGTCCTTTTTCGGAATCAGAAAATACCGAGAGTAGCATCCCTGACCCCACTCCTGCTCTGGAACCACCTCTATCGCACCTTTCTCTAGTAACTTCAGGACTTCCTCCTGTAGGAGAAGACGGTGGTTCTCTGAGCAAGCCCCTTGACAAGGAGGGTAATTTGGAGGGAATTCCCGAAAGGGAAGGGCGTACCCATTTTCTACAAGATCTAGAACCCAAAGGTCTGTAGTAACCGTTTCCCAATCTTGTAGAAAATGGGAAAGCCGGCCCCCCACAGGACCAACATCATCCAGAATGGTGGATCTAGGGCGGCTTTGCGATGGTGGGAGGGGCTGAGGAAGAGGAAGAGAGCTGTCGGCCACGAATGCGACCCCTGATTCTGCCTCTGTACCCCTTATACAGAGTGCTCTGCTGCTGCTGCTGTTGCCGCTGTGGCTGTCTGTATGAACGAAAGGTAGACCTTCCGAAGCCCCTGTACCTCTTGAAAGAGCCTCTTGGCTGAGTTTGAAGGCCCAAACATTTAGCCGTGGCCTTACTCTCCTTAAATCTTTCCAGTGCAGCATCCGCTTTCTTGCCAAAAAGACCAGAGCCATCAAAAGGAAAGTCCAAGAGCGTTGACTGGACATCAGGGGAAAATTCCAATGATTTCAGCAACGCACCTCTCCTAGTGGCAACAGATGATCCCATGACTCTTGCCACAGAGTCAGCAGCGTCCAATCCACTCTGGATCACCTGACGCGCCGCCGCCTGGGCATCCGAAAGGATCTCATTAAAACCAACCCTATCCTCCTCTGATAGTTTCGGGGCTAGTTGTTTAGCTGAGTCCATAAGAGCATGTACATAACGTCCCAAGAGACAGGTAGCATTCGTTGATTTAAGAGCCATGCTGGCCGAAGAAAAGACCTTCTTGGCCGATTGATCCAGCTTTTTTGCTTCCCTATCACTCGGGACCTGGGGAAATGAACCCGATGATTTCCTCGAACATGCAGCCTGAACAACCAGACTCTAAGGAGACGGGTGAGATGTTAAAAATTCCGGGTCTCCCGGAGCTGCCCGATACCTCCTGGCGATGACTTTTGAAACTGCCGGAGCAGAAAAGGGCCTACGCCACACCTCCATCACTGGCTCTAAGATGGCATCGTTAAAAGGAAGCAGAGGTTCAGAAACAGCAGAAGGAGAGTGCAGAACTTCCGTCAAAATGTTCTGCTTGAACTCAGCAGACGGTAGCTGCAGATCCAAAAGTTCAGCCGCTTTCCTTACAACGGCATGGTATGGCGCCACATCCTTCGAAGGGACATCAGAAGGAGGAGTAATCTCCCATTCGGGTGACAAGTCCAGGCCACTAGCCTCCTTCAACTCCTCAAAAACATGGTCCGACTCCATGAGTTCCCCTTCTTCTACCTCCTCCATAAGGTAACTTCGCTCATCCAGTATCCTCTGAGCCTCCCTCCTAGATCTAATTTTCACAACCGGCGTCGGCGGCACCGTGATCGAATCCAACGGCGCCGGTGCCGGCGTCGAACGTGAATCCACAGGAGCAGCCGGCGTCGAGCGAGGTCGAGTCGGCGCCGGTGAAGAAGGGAGCGGCGTCGAAGTCCTCGGCGCCGGTAGATGCCAAGACGGCGTCGCCGGAAAAGATGGCATGAATGGAGCCTGAGGATAGGCTTGAGGAACTCCCAAACTAAAAGCCATAGGACCCGAAGGTGCACCAGAGGGGTACATGGCTCTGGAGAAGACTCCATACATCGCATTAAGATAATGCGTGGGGTCCTGACCTGGTCCTGGGAACCCAGGATACTGTTCAGGCATCACCGGACTCGGGCCAACCGGTGCTGACGGTGGAATCTGCGGGGCCGAAGGCTCACCCGGAACTGGAAGCTCCTCAATCGGAGCCGGGGACGAAGCCGGAGATGGAACCGGAGATGGAGCCGGCGTCGGAGATGGAGCCGGAGAAATTTCAGGTGAAGCCACAGGTGAAGACGGGCCAACAGGTGAATCCGGAACGGGTGAGGGAGACACAAAGTCCTTACGGCGTCGGGAGGGCGACGTCGATCTCGGAGCCGCATTCTTATCCGAGTGACGCCGAGAGGAATGCCTCCTCTTCTTCTTGTGCTTCCTGGATTTGGAAGCATGCCCCGAAGTCGACTTTGACGCCGACCTCGAGCTCGACCTCGATCTTGACCTCGTCCTCGATTTTCTCCGGCCTCTTTTCTCTTTCTTCATCCTCGCGATGAAAAGCTTTGCTTCCCTCTCCTTGAGAGCCTTGGAACTCATCTTGCGGCAGCAAGAACATCCCTCGACATCCTGGTCTGATGACAGGCACCATACGCAGTCGTCATGTGGATCCGTAATGGACATATGCTTCCCACATTCACGACAGGGTTTAAATCCTGACTTCTTCGTCGACATTTCTACAGAAGACAAAGAGAAGCAGTAGAAAAACAAAGTAACAGTATAGCTACAGATAGAGATTCCCGAAATCCATTGGCGTCGACGGCGCGAAAAAAAGGGAACTGATGTCATCACGCCGACGAGGTCTTCTTATGGAGCCGGTGACGTCAGCCGAGTCGCGAGCGGAACCGTGTCTCTGTGACGTCGTCTTCGACCTCATCGGCGTGGACTGCTACAAAAGTTTCCGAATGTTGCTAGCGCAGGGGATATTCAATAGGTGAGGAATCCACTGGCAGATGTATCCATCAGAAGATGTTGTTATTGACGGTTTCCGTTCATTTAACGTTCAGGCAACTACATCCACTGCAGGGAGGGCAAAAGGAGGTTTAGTGACCTTGATCTCTGTTAAATATGGATCAATAAAGATAGAGAACTTAGTGGATTCCCCCTGGTACCAGATCATTCTGATCTCTAACTTGATTCATGCCTCAATACTACTGATTAACTGATACTACAATATTTTTGATCAAAATGTTTGTGGGGTCATTAATACTCTCAAAGATGAGCATAAATAACGCATTGCGACTGCTCCTCTGGGATGGGGCCCACCCACGTATTGCACTGCAAAGACACCAGAGAAATCAGTATAACGGAGGGCTGACCCTTCCGGATATTAAAGGGTACTTTAGAGCTTCCCATCTCATTGTCATAAACAAATGGATTCAAGCGCCTGGGGATCACCCAACGTATAGATTGGAAAGAGAGCAGTTTAGGGAACATACACACCTACACTACATATACAGAGGCAGAGGAGGCAGTCAACTGCTACTGGCAATCCAGAGATCGTTGGAGGCTTGGATAGGCGCAGAGAGGCAGATGCACTGGGATCAAAAGCTGGCCAGGGAAACACCACTATGGAAAGGAAATAGATTAAAAGAGATTGGGAAGCTTAGAGGCTTTAGGCAATGGGAGCTGATTGGGATTTCCAAAGTGGGGGATGTCCTGGAAAAAGGGGAACTAGCCTCCTTCCGCACACTCCAGACCAGATACCAGCTCCACGACACCCAAGCATACACATATCTCTGTCTGAAGCACGCGTGGGCGGCAGAGAGACTGGATGGGGAGGCAATACCGGAATATGCCCCGCTGGAGGGTCGACTCCTGCAAGAGGAGATCCCGGCTAAAGCAATCTCATATACATATAGGACGCTAATTAATAACATGCCAGACAAACTAGGCGCCCTCCGAGCCAAGTGGGAAAGAACAACAAGGAACTTGGACAATTTGGACTGGAAGACAGCCCTTATGCATCCACGAGAAGTAGCAATTAAGCTGTGATTGTGTCTTATTCAGTATAAGATACTGCATCGGGTCTACTTTGACAGGGCCATATTACACAAAATAGGACGTGCTCTGAATCCCGAGTGCCTCAGATGTGGTACCGGAATTGGAACGTTTATACATACCCTATGGCAGAGTTCCTCAATCTGTGGGGCACGCCCCCCTAGGGGGGCGCAACACCATCTACCGGGGGGGGGGTGCGCACTCCACCTTGAAATCTTACCTTTGTTTGTCTTTTCCTGTCCCACGTCGCAAGTCTTCCCCCAATTCAAATGGAAATTTTTGTTGGGCAGAACTCTGGTAACAGAGGGTTGGAGGGGGGCGGGAGGGAATTAGATGGGGCTCATGCTTTGTCATGTTAAGAGCGAACAGTTCTTTTTAATCGTCCCAGGAGGGGGCTTAATTCGTAGCGCTGAAATGCTTCAGCTGCAGTGGAAGGTGAAAGTCTCCTCTGATAAAATCGAAAGCAAACAGACAGTCCTTTTCCTTTGGTTCGATTTCATAGAGCAGAGGAGACTCCTTGCCTTCCACTGCAGCTGAAATGACTGTTACTTTCTTTCAGTTTTAGGAGACATCCTGCCTCCCACTGCAGCTGAAGCATTTCGGCTCTATTAATTTAACCCCGTCCTGGGAGGGTTAGCTCTTAGCAGAAAGGAGACAAAGTTCCTTTTACAATTACACAGGCAGGCTTACAATGCCCCACAGGGCTAAAGGGCTTCAAGTTGCCAAAAGAAAAATGCCAGCCAGCCATGTGTTGTTTAAACAGCCTGCAAATTACTTGTCTTGATATTAAATATGCTTATAAATAAAGAAGTATTTATTTCTTTGTACTGTTACTTTTCTGTCTTTCTTCTCTTTTATCATCAGTCATGGATCATTCAAGCAGCACTAGAACATAATTAAAAGTGCTTTCTATTTATATGTGCTGTTCGAAGTATGCACACACAAGTGCTGACAATACAGCTTTAGGTGACTGCTTATTTTTATACCTCCTGGGACATCAAAATAATGAGCTGGCAACCCTAATTATAAAACTGGAAGTTTTTTGCAAGATCAGCACATTTATTTCCTCCACCCTGAACCCTGGTTAATGCCATAATAGCAATAGTTTAACATATCTGAAACCCTACACTGCTGTCAATAACCTGCTGAGTTACTTCAAGTCAAGTCAAATGGTCTTTATTCGGATAAAAATATCCATAAAAGTACAAGTCATCACCACCAATAAGATATAAATATGCAATAGCATAAAACAAAAATAAAAACAGGATCGATTTCATGACAATATTACTAATAACGTGGGCAAAGTGTGCAAAAATGCAATAGAGTGCAAATAAATTCAATGTGCATAACATGTAAACATCAAACCAACTATTTCATTTTGTGCAAATAGGCAATCCAAAAGCATTGAATGTAATGTGTCTTTTAAGTGCAAATCATCACCACTGAATTAAAACGAATGGAATTTATCCAATCAATCTCATCAATATCATAAGGCAGTTGTGCAAACTAGCAATAAAGTGCTGACAATTTCAGTATGTACACTATACAGACAACAAGCCTAACTGTATCAATGTGCAAATGAGCAATCCGTAAACATTGAATTAAGTAAAGGGGAGCGTCAGATAAAATGCAATCTATAGGGTGTCCATGGTTTTTCGTGAACGTACCGCAGATTGCAGAAATGAACTTACTCTAAGGATCATGACATCACTTCCTAACCGCAATGTTTCGTTGAATGCCAATTTATAATCGATAATAGCATGTGACTTAAAATAAGGAATCAAATACTGTTTGGTGTATCTAGTATAAAAATTGCAAAAGAACAGGAAATGTAAAATTGTTTGTTTTCGACCATTTCCACATGGGCAGAGCAAATGCTCTAAGTTTTTATTAAAACCAAGTGGGAAGCAGAGTGAGTATTTTATGCTCCCATCCCTAAGGCGAAAGAGCAGGCTCCTATTCCATCTTCCGATATTTCTCTTGAGGTATTCCTGTAACTGTCTTTTTTATTGCCAGGGCAAGACAAAATAGAGATATATCTGATTGTTGATGGTTTATGGAGCTCTAAATATTCTCTTTCCCTTCGGAATGAATCATACAATGCCTCTCTCATGGTTTTGATATTCATGCCCTCTATATTTAGAGGATGGGAGAAAATATATTCCAATTCCACACTAGCTAAACTTTTCTTAACAGCATTGAGCCAAGGTATGGAACTGCCCCTATCACATTTGAGGCAGTCGTTAATTATTTCCTGAGTTAAAATTGCGGCCGGGTTTTGCCATATCTTTAGCCAGAACAATGCTGGCCGAGATTTAATAAAATCCTCAACATAGTACAGGTTTAATTCTTTATGGCATATATAAGTGGGTGATGAGATTTGAGCCCCTAAAACCTTTCTACAGAATCTATTTTCTTCTGTTTGGATACCACTACAATTTGTGTACCCCCACACCTCGGCACCATATGTTGCAGTAGGTAAGCATTGTGATTTATAGATCTGTAGTAGGGGTATCACAACCTCAGCCCACTTTGGCTGTCGTAGGCTAATGATTGAGTTGACTGCCTTGCCGAGTTTGTTTCTGCCATGAGCTACATGTGCTGACCATGATCCAGAGTCTGAAAAAGTCAAACCCAGATACGGGAAAGTGCCAGTGCTTTTTAAAACATTGTCTCCTGATGCTATGTGATCAATGCGATGTTTTTTGGGCCCACAAGACATGATGTATGATTTTTTAAAGTTGGTACACAAATCCAAATCAGCCATAAAAGAGACAAAGCCCATAATTAAAGTGCGAAGTGCTTTAGGTGTGCGGCCCATCAAGACCGCATCGTCTGCGTATAAGAGTACGGGGAGTAGTTTGCCATTAATTTTCGGCACATCACATGTAGATTTGGACAGGGATTTCTTTAATTCATTTATATAAAGGATAAAAAGTAGGGGGGCCAAGACACAACCTTGTCTGACCCCCCTACCAATTAAAATATCCCCGGAGACCTCTCCTTCATTATGTATCCTTACGCGAGCTTTTAGGTCTCTATGCAAATGTGCCAGAAAATAAACGAGTGTCTTGTCTAACCCGTAATTTAAAAGAATCTCCCATAGTCTTGAACGATTTACAAAATCGAACGCTGACGCTAAGTCCATAAAACCCAAGTACAAAGGGACTTTTTTAGCAATAGTGTATTTGCCTAGTATAAGGTTTGAATTCAAACACTGTTCTACGGTTCCCACATTGCTTCTAAATCCCAGCTGACAAGAATGTAAAATTTGGTTTTCCTCTGCCCAATACCTGATTCTATTAAAGATCACTCTGCCCAAAATCTTCAATGTGTTGTCTATTAAAGATATAGGATGGTAGCAACTGGGGTTTGATCTATCGTCCTTCTTAAAGATGGGTACGATGATGCTGGTTGACCAGGTTTCCGGGATTGTAGTATTGGACAGGTTGTTAAAAACATTGCAAAGCAAAGGGGACCAGAAATCAGGTTCAGATTTAATAAGATCAATTGATAAACCGTCTTGGCCTGGGGCTTTGTTCCCTACTCTTTGGTTTATGGCATCTTCTACTTCAGATATAGATATAGCAACCTTATTAACTGGGCAAAAAAAATCGGTAGTTGTTACTGGGGCTGTGTATATTCTTGCAAAATGCTCCTCCCATATCTTGCTAGGTATATTACAGTTGATGGGAGTTAAATTGGATCCCATGGACCTCATAACTTTTACCTCGCCCCAGAACCCAGTTACATCTTTAAGTGCGGCAGTGCGTACAAGCGAGTCCCACCTCTCCTTCAATATCTCATCAGTACGCAATTTGGTTGCTTTTTTATAACGTCCTCTCAAGGCCGTAACCAAAATCATATCCCTAGGTTTTTCGGCCAATGCCTTGCGAAGGTCCCGGTTTGCCCGTGAGCAAATCCCGTTAAACCATCTATTATTCTTACTTTGTTTGCTGACAGGTTTAGAGATTTCCTGTTTAATGCCAATACATAACCCAATAAAGGCCCGAATAATCTCTGTATCATGGCATTCACTAGACAAGCACGTTTCCACAAATGAAGGATAGGATTTTATAATTCGTGCAAGTAGGGCCTTGTTATCTATGCCCTTCCAAATTACTTTGAGTTTGTCGGTGGATGCAACCAGATTCTTTGCCCCTATTTCTTTTCGTTTGGTAAATTTATTAACAAATCTAATGATTGTCAGAATTGGGTTATGATCGCTATAGCTAGTAGATAAGACTTCGGCCTTAACTAGACAATTCTCAAGGGCTGATGATATAAAAACATAATCAATTGTCGATGAACAGCCACGGCCTCTAAAAGTGGGCAATTGGTCTTTATCAGATGTACAACCAGCTTTTTCCATAACATTGGTTAGGTCCCTAGAAGATAAGTAATTATGCAATTCTTCCCCTCTTTTACAAGGAATTGCCGGGACAGATGTGGCTATGATGTTATACATTCTTTTGTGCAAATGCGCATTAAAATCGCCCCCCAAACAAATTCCATCCAATCAAATAAAGTAATAAAATTCCTATTTGGCAGTGATCTAAAATCGTTATTATAAAAATTTATAAAACATATCGTAATCCCATTCGAGTATATTGTAGCCTGAAAGTGACTATCATTTGTTTCCAGAGGTTTGATGTTACTTCCTGCAGTAATCTTTATCCATGTGGATAATCCCCCGCTGGGTCGGCCGGCTTCAGGACTAAAGGCAGTACTGTTATAACAAACAAAGCCCTCAAGAAACAAACTACTGGTACTCCATGTCCCCTGAAACATCAGAACATCAAAACTGCTAACCATATTGGTCCACTCTACAATATTCATTTTTGATTTTAGGGCAGCGATATTCCAACGTAGTATTTTTAGATGTTGATCAGAGGACGTAGGTTCACTAATGACAGTACAAGAAGGCAAACAGTCTACTGGACAGGCCATTTGAGGATTCCCGGTGAAGCTGGATTTAATCGTGACCTGATTAGCTATTAATACATCCCGGGGCTGTGCTACAATATTTAAGGATTTACTCGGTAGTCAGTCCTGTCCCTCTAAATCAGTCAAGGCAGCGAACCGGTTGTGTACAGGATATATCGAGGTGGCTGAATGGTGGATTCTTTGGGGTGGTCTGTAAAAGAAGCCCAGTGGTAAAGAAGTTATGGCCGTTGGAATGCTAGAGTGGTTGATGTTACATTTTAATATACCTTTTACCAAGGAAGGATACCTGACATTCACGACTATACTATACTGAGTTACTTCAAGTGTCCGGGAATGCACCATGCATTCAGACAACTCGCTCCTCATTCTCGCCCTTCACTTTCTTGCTCACCCTGCACTCACAGCGATCACAATACACTCACACTGATCACCATGCTCTCACACCATTCACCCACTTACCCTGCCCTCACAGTGACCACACT
This sequence comes from Triturus cristatus, assembly GCF_964204655.1. NCBI lineage: Eukaryota > Metazoa > Chordata > Amphibia > Caudata > Salamandridae > Triturus > Triturus cristatus. Next base: position 387,995,274 of record NC_140594.1, read on the forward strand.
GCACGTATGCCACTCGCCCTGAACTCACACCAATCTCCCTTCACTTACCCTGCAGTCACACCGCTCACTCTGCACTCATATGACACTTCACTCACCTGTCCCCCTCACTGCTCATTCTGGAATCTTACTCAAATAAGCCCATCATTACCCATACATTCATTCGTCCCACTCTGTACTTACATCCGCACCCAAATTCATATGGTCATCTCACTCACCCTGCAGTCACTCCTCTTACCCTACTTACCCTGGCTCACCGTGCACTCACATGGGTAGTCCTGCCACCCACACAGCGCAGAGGGTTAATGTGCCTGCTACAAAGAATGTGTACAATGCAGATCAAAGAACTGAGTGTGAGTAAACAATGAGTAGTGCTATAAAAAAATGAAATGTTTGCCAAAAAGGTGCTATAGAGAGATGAGGTGCATTGTTAGTGAGTGGCAGAGAGGGAATTCATGGAGAAGGAGGAAATGGAGGAGGGGCACCAAAACAGACTGTTGCACTGTGTGCGATAAGTGCTAGAGCCAGCCTTGGCCGGAAGTCTTAGCCTCCACCTGAAGTTCGGGTCTAGTTGCGCCCCTGTACACAAGTATGGGTATGTCGTGCCCCATCAAGGTTTTTGTCCTAAATTACAAAAGGATACATTTACATGCACTGCAATCCAGCCTTTCAGGGAGCCCCTTGATAGAGGCAACTTTGTTTTGCCCTGATGGCCTGGAATAATTCCTAAACTGATTCTTGTAAATACCGTTTTGTTTCATTTCTGTTTAATGTGATTGATGTGAGAGTCTATTTACTATTTTCAGAGAAATGTTTTGTTTCTTGTAACAACCATAAAAAAAGTTTAGATCAAAATGGGTCCTCTTCTATAAGATATTGGAAGATATCACAGATATTCGCTGTAAAATTAGTGGGCTGCTGCTTTGTTACAACAGTGAAACCACACATCACTATCTCTGAATATTAGATGTAAACACTTTTAGAATTTACAGTCACTGTTTTGGCTGAAAATGTCTGCAGAATATTCAGCTTTGAGAGAAACTGCTATCAAAACTCTCTTGCCTTTCAGCACGTCCTATTTATTTGAGATTGGGTTCTCAGCACTTGCGGTATTAAAGACTAAGTACCGTTCAAGACTGGATGTGGAGCACAACCTGAGGAGGGCAGTAGCAAAAATCCATCCACAGATTGACCGTCTCTGTGGCGAAAAGCAGGCATACCGTCACATTTATGTTGGTGGTGTTATTAATAATCTATGTCATGTGTAAAACAAAGCATCCTACTAAAAACATTTTGCGCACATTTTATCTTGGAAAATTGTGGTTTGAGCTGTGTAATAAGCCTCTGTCATTTCACCAAACCCGCTCACAAACCTGCAGTGTCCGAAACACTCTTATTGTGTTGAACATTATTTGCCGGATATGGCCCATGATACGCGCCTGGCGGCCAATTGGGTAGTGTGCCAGGTTCCTGAAATTTATGTTAGGCGGTGGGGGGGCCCAACATCTCAAAAGATTCAGCAGGGGGAGCTCAACCTACAAAAGTTTGAAGACCTCTAACCTATGGGAATGCACTAAAATTCAAAGGTACTGGGGTAAAATAGTGGCCCAGCTTAATAATATACTAGAGGCACAACTGGAAATGGAGCCTACATTTCTCCTCTAAGGAATTCCTACAGAAGTAGACATCCCGAGGCGTAAACTCATTTCGGCAACCCTGGGGTTGGCTGTGGCTAGACGAGATGTAGCTAGATATTGGGGGGCCCCAAAAGTACCCACTCTGAAGGAGTGCAGAGCAATTCTTAATTTGTATATGGAGGTGGAACAAGTAACATATAAAGCCCGGGGGTGTCCACAGAAATTTCGTAAAATATGGGCGCCGTGGATAGAGTATTACAATCTGGAAGTGGGAGGGGACGAGGAAAGTGGGGACTCACAACAGGGAAGGCCACAGAAGACATGTTGAAAACTGTATTGTTTATACCACTATGGGTGCCTGAATGCACCATAGAGATCGCTGAATGTTCCTATTACGCCCAAAGGGCTCGAACTAAGCCGTGGGTCCACAGGCTGACGAGTTTATGTCCCGATAAATACCCCACTATGCCACTTTGGATGAAAATTCATAATGTACGGTGTATTCAGGCTTTGCTTTGTATTATGATCAAAATAAAAATATATATATAAAAAATAAAAAATACTCTCAAAGAGGAAATTGATAAGGCTGCGGGTAAATGCTTTCCTGTGTGTATAATCTGGGTGGGTGATTTTAATTGTACTTTATGTCAGTATACTACGCATATGGTATGTGGGGTTCTAGACACTGAAAATCAACAGCTTTCCCACTTCAAACATACTCCGCAGGGTGAAGCGTTAAACACCATCATTGTAGTTAACGACCTATGCTTTGTTGATACCATGGTCTGTACCCCACCCATCCAGTATCCTACATTCCTGGGTGGTGGCAGGGCAAGTACTATCGACTTTATGCTGATATCTAGAAAATGTTCTCACCTGGTAGACAGCTTTGTGGTAGAACCTAACCCCACTAGTGATCACAATCCTCTTGTTGCTAGCTTGCATATAATGGCATTAAAGGGCAACGGTGATGAATACCCATTGAAATATAATCCCAGACAGGGGGTGAGACTAAAATGGAGCAAAATAAATGCTGTACAATTTGGGGAGAACATTGTGAAATCTAATTTTGGTCAAGTTATGACATGCTTATCCGATGATTCTACCCCAGAGACGGTCATACAGTGTTTCGAAGAATTCTGTAAAGATGTGGCCAATAATTTGACAAGATCCGTAAGAAAAAATAAACCACAGGAATCGAGATGGTTTAATGCGGAGTGCTCCAGGGCCCAAAAAGATCTTAAAAAATCCTTGCATATGGTCCCCAACGATAAGGATTTAATTAGGATTGTGAGACAAACTTTTAAACAAGCAATTGGGCATCGGAAGGACGAATTAAGAAGACTTGCCTGGGAAGATCTGGAGAGAGCTAGCGCTCTCAAGGATTCTACGGGCTTCTGGGAAGTCATAAATCGTCCCCTTTTCACAAATGATGTAAGGAACATGGAATCAACAATAACAGGGGAAGCTTGGGTAGCTCATTTTTCGAATATATTCAACCCAAAAGATGCATCACCGCAAGATCAAAGAGATAAAATAGTTATTAATTCGGAAACTGTGAACCAACTCAGTTTATCTATCTCCCTTGGTGAGGCTGAAGACGCATTGACTAGGGTTATTCCGGCAAAAGCCCCGGGGCCAGATGGGGTGCCCCTGGACATGTTCAAAGGCAAACCCTAACTATGGGCACCGTTGATGGTAAATGTTGTTAAAGCAGTAATAGTGGGCCGCATCCCTAGTTCATGGAAAGAGGCAGTGGTGGTACCGATATAGAAGAAAGGTAACAGGAATTATCCTGTATGCTACAGGTCTATTTCCCTAATTGATGCTACGTGCAAAGTCCTGGGAGGGTAATTCTTGCTCACCTGGATTCGTGGGCCAATGACTCTGGTCTTATATACCACACACAATACGGTTTCAGAAGGGGAATGAGAACGAACGAAAAATGTCTTAATCTGTCTCTAGTCATGGGTAAGTACATGAAGGCCAAGGGCGGATCAATCCACCTGGCCTTCATGGACTTATCCAGTGCTTTCGACAGAGTCAACAGGGGGAAGCTGTGGACACTTATGGAAAAGATGGGCTTTGGGTAAGACCTTATTACCCTGTTAAGTGGGTTGCATGCGTCAACCACTGTCTCTATACGTTATGGACCAGGAGGAGAGAAGACCAGGCCTATTGTATCTACAGGAATGTATTGTGGCCCCTTTTTTATTTCTTTTATATACAAATGAGGTGGAGACATTTTTACTAGGACAGCAGTTGGATTATCTGAACATAGGAGGTAAGCCGGTTCCCTTATTGTCATATGCTGATGACACGGTTTTGATGGCTCTAACAGCCAATAGCCTTCAAAAAGCTTTGATTGCCTTCACTGATTTTATGACGGCACTGGACCTTAAAGTAAATTTCAGCAAATCTTTTATCATGGTTTGTGGTCCAAAACAGACAAAAACGAGAAAATTTGAGGTAAAAGAAAAGATTGATAAGGTACCTAATTTCACATATTTGGGGAAGGTTTTTAACAACAAACTGAATTGGGAGCATTTGATTGCAGCCAGGGTTCAACACACCAGTACAATCATAGAGGGTCTGTTCCGCTTTGCGTGCAAGCTGGGACATAAGCCGGTGGCAGAAATGCTAACTCTATATACATCAAAATCCCTGTCAGTGGGGGGCGTGGCCAGGCGCCTTGGGAAATGGCCGCTTGATCCCGGAGCTCCGCCGGGGCCGTTGGTGTTCTTTGAAATCCGGCCATAATCCGCACGGAGGGGAGCGCCCTGAGCTTCCCCCCGGATCCCCTTGATCTGGTGCCCCCAGAGAGCCGCTCGGCGACCGCCGGAAAGAACCGCACCGCCCGGGAGATCGGCCGCGACGGACGGCGGCAGCAGGACGCATCGGCCTTGGAGCTCCGCGACGGCCGAGGGCGAGACGCGAGGCCCCGGCGCGCGGCCTGCTTGGTGACCTGAGCGGAGGGGCGCCGGCGCGGAGGGACGCGGCCGCGTGTGCGGCGATTGCTCCGGCGACCAGCAGTAGTGAGGGACACGACACCGCGATCGAGGCTGGTGCGGAGAGGGCGCCATATCCAGCCGCAGGAGCGGGGTGACAGGGCCCGGTCGGGGCTGTTGCCGAGGCCTACCCAGCACAGACGCCGGGTGGAGGCTGCTGATTGCGGCCGGGGACGGTTGCCGCCTGGGAGCCGGTGAGTGGGGCGTCGCGGCCGCGCCCAATTGCGAATCTACCTGAGTGCGACGAAGGCCCCCTTCCACATTGGCCCTGAGAGAGCCAGGGACACACCGGAGGACGCTGGTACTTACCAGGGGGCCACCATGAGGCCCAAGGGCGGCGCCGCGACTCAGGCCAACAAACTTGACCAGTACACGGTGGCCAGGGTGCCGCCCCAGACGGAAGGGGCCACGAAGGAGGCCGCAGGCCCGGCGGAACCGTCCTTGCAGTCCATCATGGCCGCTATTCAAACCCTGGGCACGACGCTCGAAACAAAGATGGACAAAATCACTATTGAAGTGAATCTGCTCCGCACCGCCCTCGGGAAAACCTCGGATCGCTCCAAAGCCAATGAAGTCGATATCAAGGCACTGCAGGACTCGGAGAAGAGGCTCGAGGGTCGGGTAAATGAGCTAGTGCACCAACACCGCCTGATGGCCCTGCGCCTGGACGATCAGGAAGGTAGGGCCCGGAGAAGCAATGTCCGCGTCGTTGGTGTGGCGGAGGGGCTTGAAGGGGACTGTAGGGAGCTCTTTCTTGAGGACCTGATCCTCAGGCACCTGAAACCCAAACGTCTCTCTAAGTTCTTCACGATCGAGAGGGCACATAGAGCCCCTGTCCCACGACCCAAACCTGGGGCTATGCCACGGACGATCATAGCGAAAATCCTGAACTTTCGCGACCGGGACGCAATCCTCCAGGCGGTGAGACAACAGGGCGATCTAAAGTACGAAGGGGCAACGGTCTGATTCTTTCCTGACTTCACGCTCCAGGTCCAGCGGGAGAGGCGCTCCTTCCAGGGGGTCAAGGCGGCGCTGCGAGATCGTGGCATCAAATACATGATGTTCTTTCCCGCCAAACTGAAAATTATTGCTGACGGCCGCTCCCTCTTCTTCAACTCACCGGAGGCTGTACAGGAATGGCTGGATGCCGGAGAGGCGGCTCAGGGTTCACGGCGCGAAAATGAGCGGTGGCGCAATGCGGGCCCTCCAGCCACAGATCGAGAGTCGGCGGCAGGACGCCCGGAGGGTGGCGAGCTGAGTCAGCGGTCCTGGCGTTCCAGGTCGAACAGTCCCCGTTGGGACTCGCTGGGAGACGGAACGCCGCGTCGAAGCCAAGACACCTGACAACATGAAGGCATCGGACAGTAACGTACAACATATGTGCCCTCACTTTGAGATTAATTGGCCCTGGGGCGCTGTGGTTGCAAGTCCTTTGGGGGCCGGCTCCAGTTCCGTTTGGCACCAGGCCTCGGGGACTGAACGAACTGGAACACCACGGACGGGCGGCCAGGAGGGGCTGGCCCACGAACTTCCCAAGTACAGTTTCCCGGTGGGTTCACCGGGGCAGGGTTGGGCGACAGGCGCTCTGCTAATTGGGGTGGTGGGTAGTTCAGAACCCACGGAGCAGGGGGCAGGGAGGGGGGGTTTGTTTTTGCAGGAGGGGGCAGGGATGTTGGGGTCAGACACGGGAGGGAGGGGGTGGCTGGACTGGTTTCCTGGCCTCGTTGTACATTATTCGTCTTGCCATGTTGGGGGGGGACCCAGGGAGGGGGGGGAGTTGGGGAGTTGGTACGGTCACACAAATTTTGTCGACACCTATGATGCCGGGGTGGTGGGACTTGGCACCTTTTTGAGACGATACAATGGCTAAGAGATGGGAAAAAAGTTTGAAGATCCTCAGCTGGAATGTCAATGGATTGGGGGATAGACTAAAACGTACTATAGTATTACAATTTCTCAAACGACACCAGCCAGATGTGGTGCTATTGCAAGAAACGCATTTGCTGGGGAATGTTTGTCAGGCCTTAAACAGATATGGCTACGCGCTAGCGGCGCACTCAGGTTTCACCACGGGGTCGAGGGGAGTGGGGGTCCTCTTGCGCCGCTCGCTGCCTCTTCACATAGACCTCACCAAGACTGATCCGCAGGGGCGCTTCACGGCGGTGTCGGGGCGTTGGGAGGGCCGGACGCTCAATCTACTCTCAGTCTATGTCCCCCCGGGCCTCCAGTCCGGGGCCTTTGCAGACCTGGGCGCATTTCTCCTTTCGCTTCCTGAGGGGCAGCTGGTGCTAGGAGGGGACTTTAATGCAGTAGTATCGGGATCGCGCGACAGGCAGCCCCCTAGAGAACTGCCACAGAGGCAGAGGTGGATGGCGGACTTTCTAGAGTCCTTTGGACTTACTGACATATGGCGCATGCTCCACCCCACCGAAAATCAATTTAGTTTTTTCTCTGGGGCACATCACTCCTTCTCGCGGCTTGACCACATCCTTACCCTGCTGCAACATGAGATGGAGGTGCTGGAGGCTGTACTCCTCCCTCGCGGCATCTCTGACCATTCGCCGGTCCTTGCCCACATTGTGTTAGGAAGTAGGCGAGAGGGCTGCATTGCACCAATAAATGCCTGGCACCTGAAACATGAGGTTACAGGGGTCGGTGGACTCCCCGGTCACCCTGTGGGAGGCATTTAAACCCGTGGCGCGAGGTGAGGCGCTGTCGGCCATAGCGGCTCGACGGAGGGACCGAACCCAGCAGGTCATGACATTAGAGGCGCAACTGGAAGAACTGGAAAGGGAGGCATCGGCTAGCGGGGACCGGGAGGTTCGGCACAAGCTACAGCTTAAGGCTGAGGAATAGAGAGCGCTGGCGACCCACGAAGCCCAGGTGGTGATGCGGCACAAAATTGGCAGGATCTATGACCAAGGCGATAAAGCGGGGAAACTCATTGCTTGGCTTGAGCGTAAGCAACATGCCGGTCGGGTAGTGCCTGAGCTGCGCGCTGAAGACGGGAGAGTGATTACGGAGCCGCGGGAGATAGTACAACAGTTTGCTGCTCACTATCAGCAGGTCTATAGGCGGGAATCGGACCGGCCAGAGGAGGACTCTATTGACCTCCTTGTTGACATACGTCTGCCCACTCTCTCGGACGCAGACCGGGGAGCTTTGGATAGCCCTCTCACTGAGGCGGAGCTACAGCGGGCGATTGGGGACCTCCGCCCGGGCAAGGCACTCGGTCCAAACGGAATTCCCATTGAGCTCTACAAGCTCCAGCCAGACGTCATTAGTAAGCACCTTAAATCCATGTTCGACCGTAGCAGGGAAATGGGGATGCTGCCCCGGGATCAGCGCATAGCGACCATTGTAGCGCTTCCGAAAGAGGGAAAACCTAAAGACTTATGTGCCTCATACAGGCCCATTTCGCTCCTCAACGCTGAGCCCAAAATACTGGCGAAAACGTTGGCCAATAGGCTCAGGCCGGTGCTAGCCTCACTAATACACCCCGACCAATCGGGGTTCATGCCTCGCCGAAACACGGCCCTAAATATCAGGAGACTCCACGGGGTGCTAGGGCAATGTCATAGGCTTCAGGGGGACGCGGTGGTGGTCTCACTGGATGCCACCATGGCCTTCGACACCTTGGAATGGCCGTATATGTTCGCAGTCTTACGAAAGTTGGGTTTCGGGCCTCGCTTCATCGAGTGGGTGCGCTTATTGTACGCGGAACCCCTGGCGCAGGTGCTGGTAAACAACAAGGTGTCAGAAGTCTTCGCGCTAGCCAGAGGGACTCGACAGGGCTGCCCCCTTTCGCCACTTCTTTTCGCCCTCTCTCTGGAGCCGCTTGCGGCCTGGATAAGACAGGTTGCCACTGTGCAGGGCATAGCATGGGCGGAGGGGTGGGAGGATAAAATATCACTGTATGCTGATGACATACTTCTTTACCTCTCTAAGCCGCGTAGCTCCATGATAGCGGCACTGGACATACTGGCTAGCTTTGGTCGCAACTCAGGGTTCAGAGTTAACTGGGCTAAATCGCACCTCTACGTCTTGCACGGGGACCCTCCCAGACTCCCTGCCTCCTGTCCTATTCGGGTGGCAAAGGATGGGTTTAAATATCTCAGAGTGTATGTCACCACCAATAAGACCCTGCTGTACGAGCACAACCTCAGACCGCCGCTGCTCCGGCTCCAGAGGGAGGCGAAATCCTGGCAAAACCTCCCACTGTCATTGCTGGGCCGAGCAGCGCTTTTTAAGATGTTATCGCTCCCGCGCTTCCTCTACGCGCTGCAAAACTACCCAGACCTGGTCCCGAACGGCTACTTTCTGGCGATCGAGACTGCGGTACGCACCCTCCTCTGGGCCGGGACGCCGCGTATCTCGCTGGCTAAGCTCACGCTGGGGTGGTACGATGGCGGAATAGCTCTCCCCGACATCCGTAAATACTATTGGGCGGCTCACCTGTCCGCGATTAACCAAGGGACCTACGGGGACGGGAACGACCCAGCGTATGGTATGGATAGGTGGTTGCTTCCCGGCGGGAATTATGACATAGCACTCTATTCTAAAAGAGGGGCGCGCGGACTCACCGGTCCGACGCTCCACTCGGTGCAGATATGGCATATCGCACAGAAGAAACTCGGCTGGTCTGGCGTCCTCACGATGGCCACGCCACTCTGGGCCTCCGAAGCACTTGGCAATCTCAGGCGCACCAAGGGGTTCCGTAACTGGGACCTAATTGGCATCTCCCAGATCAAAGACATCTGGGGGCCTACGGGGGTCCGCACTTTCGCCCAAATGAAAGAAGCATACGAGCTGGCAGATACTGAACACTATAGGTACTTGCAGATAAGTCACTCCCTGCAGGCCAATATCCCACCGGAGGCCAAGCTGCCGCCCGCCTCCCCCCTCGAAGATAGGCTGCTGGACGGGCATCTCGCGGAACACGCCATCTCCCTCACCTACAAAAAACTTATCAATAACCCCCCCAGATGTGCTTCTTCCCCTAAAAGCAAAATGGGTCGCGGAAGGGTTGGAGATAGATGACGAGGAGTGGCTCTACGCCCTGGCCTCCCCACGGGAAGTCGCGATATCGGCCCGATTGCGGCTCATTCAGCTGAAGATCCTACATAGAGTTTACATCTCTTGCACGAGACTACACATGATGGGGAGGGCGGACACAGCACGCTGCAGGAGGGGTTGTGGGTACACAGGAACGTTTTTCCACATACTGTGGGGCTGCCCGAAGATTCAGAGGTACTGGAGAAGAGTGGTGCGGTGTATGGAGGAGGTGTGGGAGGTGGAGATTCGCCCTGAGGCTAAAAGATGCCTCCTTAATATATGGGAACCAACCGACCTGCCGCCAAAAGGGAGGCTCTGGGTCACACTTGGCCAAATGGTTGCGAAGAGGAACATAGCTAGGCTCTGGGGAAGCGCTGTTCCGCCAAAACTATCAGATTGGACCAATGATATGGACTGGTGCATGCTGCAGGAAAGAACTGTGTATGTTGCGAGAGGGTGCCCTAGTAAATGGGTTGAGGTATGGACCAAGTGGAACGATTTCAGGGGCGGCATTTGTGAACCACCCGCCATCGCGCAGGAAGAACCCGGAGATGCCTAGTATCCTGCTGGTGCGGTTAGGGTGTTGGGAGGGGGGTGGCGGCTGCAGCCCCGAGCCTTGGACACGGGAGACAAGTGTGGTGTGGACCGGTAGCTAAGGGGAGGGAGGGGGGGGAGTTTGTTGAGTTTGTTAGTTCGATTGTTTGGCACTATAATGCAACTTGGGGCACTCTGCCCATATCTTGGTGGACATTCTGAAGGACACTAGATTTGCCACATACTAGCTACACCTTGGTACACCGGTATCCTTCAACGCCGCCGTACCTCCGGGTTGACGGCATATGGGCTGTGTGCTTCGAGACATATGCAAGTTAATTACCGCGGCCGGCCCATAAGGGTTGTAGGCTCTCTGCTGTGTACCTTTGACTCTTAATAAAGGTTTTTGAAAAAAAGAAAAAAAAAAATCCCTGTCAGTAGCAACTTATGGGGCAGGAGTATTGGGCAATCAAAAATGCAGCCAGATACAAATTCTGGAAAATAAATTCTTAAAAAGATTGCTGATGGTTCCCATTAGTTCTCCCACAAAATGTTGTCACTCTGAAGTGGGATTGGATTATGTTAAAGATAGAGTAAACATCGCCCTACTGATTCTACGGGGGAAAAGTGTGGACTTCGGAGGAGTTATCATTCACCAGGGCGTTTATTAGAGATTATATGAGTCTGGAAAAGGCCCTGTCTATTCCCTGGCTCTGTTATGTGAAAGATATTTTTAATAAGATTGGCTAGGGAAACTACTATGATAACCCTGATGGCATACAATGTAACATGAAATTAACTATAAAAAATGCATATTATAATGAATTAAGAATGTCTAATCGGGCAGATGAGATACTAACTTACGGGCCGTCATGCTATCAGCAATTTTATTTGTCTTTTACTATTCATACACAATCACGTTTCCTCTTGACCAGGTTTCGTCTTTGCACATTGCACTTTCTTGTGGCTTTTCCTAAACAGGCAAGTTGGTGTGAGAGACTGACTTCCTGTCCCTGCAATAATTTAGCCCAACAAAGCACAATGCACTTAATGCTGTTTTGCATGCCACATAAAGACATAAGGGCACGCTTTATTAAGCCCATCTTGAAGGAAATTCGCCCTTGTTCTTATTAAGAAGGTTATAATCATTTACAATCTTTGTCCACCGCTTCTATTTGCAGCTCTGTGCTCAACTTCATTAGAACTGCTTTATTAATTAGGAAACAATATGAATTGTGATAGGGGACCTGGGCCTCGAGTGATTTTAGGTTTTAAATTTGTTCTGTAAACCTGTGATAGACTAAGAAAATGTTGAATATTTTAAAAATCTGTTTTAACATTTTAAACTCCAAATTAATATATGTACTCACCCCAATTGCTGTATAGAAAGTTTTAAGTCTTGTTTAATTATTTTATGTATGAATGACATACTTTTATGATTTACATGAATCAAATAAAGTTATTTGAACTGAACTGAACTGACTGATGACACTCTGGCGTCCAAGGCAGGAGTTCATGCACATCTCTTAGTGTTAGGGCAAGTTGTCAGGTATCCATTGCCTGCAATAGGAAGTGATACCTAAGAAAGTACGCATATCTTTCTGAGTTTGCGGAATAGGCATTTTCACAATAGCACTGATGCGCTCAGGGTTCAATCTCCTACCCTCCTTCGACAGTAGGTGACCTAAATAGGTGACCTCCTGTCGACAATACTGACATTTGGAGAGGATACCTTATGACCATGGTCAGTGAAATGGAGTAAAAATTTAACCATACTATTTCTACAACCTTGTTCTGTTTCCGAGGCGATGAGCAGGTCATCAACATATTGGAGCAATACATTACCTGTGGGAAGCGACAAGGAATCCAGCTGACCTTTCAATGCTGGACTATAAATACTTGGACTCTCTGTATAGCCTTGAGGAGCGCGACAGAATCGAAAGCTTCTACCAGCTAGGGTGAACCCGAACAGATACCTGCTGTCAGGATGAATAGGGATACTGAAGAATGCATTTTTCAAGTCAATGACAGAAAAGAATTTAGCAGAAGGAATCATTGTCAAGAGAGTCGTAATGTCAGGACCACTGGAAATTGGAGAATCACTATTTTGTTAACTTCTCGCAAATCAATCACAAAGCGATAAACATCTTCGTGATACTCAGAGGGACCCGATGTTGTCCTTTTAAGAATGGGGAGAGTAGTGCTATTACAAACATTAGCAGTTGTCTCCTCAACCCCTTCTTTCTCAATCTAATTTTGCACAATTTTTACCAAAGCTCGCTTACCTGCCTGCGGTATCTTATACTGAAGGATACGGGGTAAAATAGCACCTTCCTTGACACTAATTGAAACAGGCGATATCTGCAACAAACGAACATCAGTGTCGCCTGTTTCCCACGGTGTGGGTGGCACATCTTTAAATTCAGCAGGGAGGTGCGCATCTTTGGACAGACACTGCTTAGCGCACACCACATCAGGACCCATCGTCATATAGACGCCGGCTGGGGAGCAATGAAACGTAGCACGCAATTTTTTCAACAAGTCCACACCCATCAAATTTTCTCCTCAATTAAATGTCAACAAAAATGGTGAATCCACAGTGAAAGGACCAATAGTCAACACAAGAGGCTTTGAAATGGGGCTCACAACCCATACACCAAAAAAGCCTACCGAGAGCCGCCTCGGGGACCAAGGAATGAGAAACATAGTTGTTTGTTGCACGTGTATCCACCAAAAACTCCTTCAGGGGTGTGGAATTTAATAAAATATCTACTTGTCCATGGGGTAGGTTGCTTCATAAATCTACTTGTTCTGTAACAAAATCCACTTGTCCCTTTGGTGCCATGTAGTGCGGCGACAAATTATGGCAGCAATCTCATTATATAAGAGCGCTGCTATAGCCTCTCTGATTAAGCCAGGGCTCATACCTTAGTAGTGTTTGAATACTTGCATTTCCCTTATGTTGCCACGTTTCCGCAGATCTACATACTGGGGCTGAAGGTAGTGGTAAGCAACAGTTCCAGACTGCTCTTTTGAGCCTGTGCAAACCTACTAACTAGAATGTTTTAAGGGGTTTCAACAACTCTTCACTAATCTTTTTCCAATTGAGAAATTTTGGAAAGTTACCCCTGGCAATAGCAGACGTAAACCTTCTTCCAGAGATGTGGAAAACGTGGTTGGAGGGAAAGTGATCTTGGAAACACTCAGATTTTCTTATGAAAAAATCTACAGATGCATATTTGCTCATGCTAAAATACAATTCACAAATATTTTCTATGAGTACTATTTCTTGTCCTACTTATGTAAATTCTTGGGATTTCACAAAAGCCGCATAGCTGCACTTAATGCAAGGACATATACCATGGGTGCACTTTTGAGACTTTCGTTATCAATTGGTCCCCTAATTTGGTCTGGCGTTGACTGTGATCTTTTGTGTTTATTGAAATTCTGTCTCTCTCTCTCTGTTTCAGCTGGCTTCACTGCGAGTGACAGCATTCTGCTCTTTCACAAGGAGCATATTGCACACAAAGTAGTTTTGTTCAGTGCCAGTAACTACTGTGGCAGTGTGTGCCTTTTGAGATCAAAAACTATTTTTGCTTTTGCCAATGATTGTTATAATGGTGAGGGCTTGACACATCCCACATCAATAAGGTTTCACAAAAACTATGCCAAAACAAGTCACACATTGACAAAACTAAAAAGCTGACCACCAATTTCAGACCCACTGGCTTTACCTGAAATTTTACAGATTAGCTAAATGTTTTTTTCCTGCATTTATTTTTTATGAACAATTTATTTTGAAAGCAAATAATCATCAATCTTGCTTTCATGCTTCTGCAAATATTTCCATCAAATCAGAGAGCATTCTGGGAACATTATACAAAGCCTCATATTGCTAAACTTTGAAAACATGTGTACAAGTTTTTATACTGGAACCACTGTCAGTAGTGCAGACAGAGCCTACAACATTGAGTTGGTGCACTCACCCTAATAATAAAGGCTTTCAATTAATGAACCATAAATACAAGTTTGAACAGCATTAACATATGGACAAAAATATTACCTTAACTGCAGACAGTGCCCTATCCTGATCTATAATGTGGTGCTGCAAACTGGCAGTCAAAGGGTTTGTGCTGCAGAGGGTTGGGCCTACTTGTCCCAAGGACAAAATGCAAATGAAAACTTGTTGCCCTTGACCCCAAACAAGGTGTCCTGAGAACCGGGCTATAGGAATTCCACATCCCTGGTCCTTAGTTGAACAATGCACGTCCGCACTAACGTACGGACCTTGTTGGTCTACAGGTATCAAAACTGGTCCCTCAATCGGTCCCTGGCTGTCCTAGCTGTAAGACATCCCAGTCACCTCATCCGTATCATAGTCATCATGATAATATTAGTAAGGGGAAGCTGTCAGGATGAACCACCACGTCCTCTACCATTCCCTCGAGAAGCCTGCTGCAACAGCACCTTAGTCTTCAAATCCTTATGCTTTTTCTCCATCTTCTCCTTATCCTCATTTTCCTTGTGGTAATAATACGGCGTCATATTCAAGATAACAGAAGGAGAAGAGATGGACCATGTGCTCTCGGAAGCCTGTAATCGAGTGGCGATCTTGGGGAGCAAATTTGAAACAAATCTACTAACAAACAGACACACACCACCCTCAATCGACAAGTCCTGTCCACTATAATCCAAAAGCACAGTTTCAAACCGGATGAAAAAATCAGAGACACTCTCATCTTTGTTCTGACGACAGGCCGATAGCTTGTCCCTATCAATCTTTCGGGGTGGAATAAGGAAATGCATATAAGTGATAATACGTCCAGGCAGAGCAGGTATTTCTGCCTTAGACTTCTCACCAGGCTTCCTGCCCTGGTCCCATATTTTAATTTGGTTCCAGGTACCACCCAATTCTGCAACGTGATCCTATGTGTGTACCTGTCTATAAATAGCAATAGGAACCAACAAAGAGCATTTCAATATCCGCAATCGTCATTACTGTCGAAGAAGCGGCCTCTGTCATTTCTTTATAATATGCAGTAGGATTTTTCCTAGGGTCAGGCAACTGAGTTTTAAGGGACAAGACCTCACTCCTTTTCCATGGGTATAACCCCAGTGTGCCTGGAAACAGTCTGCTACTCCTGGTCTAGTAACAACGTTGTGCTGATCCCATAGCTCAAGTATTTCAGGATGATATATGGGGTGGACCTCCCTCATTGGAAGCTGAGATACTGTCTTCGGGCTCTTCTCAAGCAGCCTACCCCGATAGGCAACCAACGTCATTACATTAACAAAAACTTAACCAGGCGCCATATGAGCAACATATACGTGATCCTTGATATCATAAAAAATCTGCTGTGCTGCATCATTGAAACACTGCTCCCAAAGTTCGATCAAAGTAGCCGAAATGTGCTTAAGGGCATGCTGCTGTACAAAAGGCTCATAATCTTTCATCACATTCCACACATCCTCCACACCATAAATGGGGTTGCGGGCCATCTGCGCTGCCTGATTAACCATTACCTGTTTCTCTGCCTCTCCCACATCAGATCGCACCAATGTTCGCCCCAGGTGTTCCTTAAATTTCATCCAGTATCTATCCTCTGGGCCACGTACTGGTGTCCCAATACTCTGTAATGTCGGGGAATGGAAGAATACAGTGGGAGTAATAACAGAGGTAGTAGGCATCAACGTCGCTGTTGGCTGGGTCGTGGGTGTAAGGGCTGGCGAAAGGGATGCCGAAGCAAGAGGCGTTGCAGGAATGCTAACAGTCATAGTTGCCACAGATGGCAAAGACAAAGAAAGGACAGGAGGTGTCGTGGCCAAGGCAGTCTGATCAACAGTAACTGAAGCAGAAACAGAAGAACTGGGATGCTGGGCCAGAGGGTGAAGGGCAGGATATACCCTCTGCGGGGCATACGAAGGTGTGGGTCGAGCATCTTGCAATTCTTCCACAAAATCGTCATTTTCTTCTCGGGCTACATGAGATTTATCAATATTCAGTCGAAACCTCCTACTTCACGTTCAGTTCCTATCTTCTCCTTCTCTCTATCATGCCCTAAAGTTTGAGTCAATGTTTGCCTTCTACCCTTCCAGGCTTCTTTCTCTGCTTTCGTTCAGCTCTGTTTAGTCTCTTTTTGCCATGTTCTGAGGGAATCCATCATAGACTGCCTGCTTCTTCTCGCAAACAACATCTCCTGTAAAAACCCAATTTTTGGGTCGTCATCAGTGCCCGTCAACGACCAATGCAACTCTGTATTGTCCCTTGTATATTTGTGCCATAACGTACTAAACATAATAGGGCCAAAGCCATGTTTTACATACATATCAAAATTCGGAATGCCTTCCGGAGGCGCTGGCTGACTTTCTTCCAATCGAGAATCAGCAGAACAACAACGCCAACAAGAAACCAAAAAACCGAATAAACACCGGCATTTTCAAAAGTAGGCCAAATTTGTTATGTTGCTGGGCAAAGTGTTCACAAACACTTTGTTTCCAAATCGGTCCTCAGACTGTACCAAATGCAAACCAAATTCAGTCCTCAGACCGTACCAAAGACAAACCAAAATGGCACCATATCCACAAAGAACCAAAATAAACTCACCTGATGCAAACAGGTCAAGCAAATGTATTCTCCACTGCCGACTCTTTGGACCAAACGGTCAGATACAAGGGTTTCGCCCTTCAGGACCCCAGTGGGGATGACCACTGGGCAAGGCACTGAATGGTCAGACAGACGGGGGCAGCTGCGAGTTCAGCACACATTATCTTATTGCCAAGGTCGTCTGCTCGTGTCTATTGCTAGGCTGGTGGAGAAAGGGTGGAGAAAGCCTCTATCTATAGGAAAGGAATACATTAATAAGAACAGGGTATTCATTGGCAGAGCAAAGCCTAACCTTGGAGAAATTAACATTTCCACAGCCTGCTTCTCGAGTCAGGGAATACGTAGCTAACGACATGATTCAAAATGGTGGCTGAGCATAAAATGGTGCCATGAATGCTAACTTAACATAAGAACAAAACACAAGCAGGGTGGCAAAACCTTTTTATTCCATCACTACCTAGGGATGCACATTGCACTTACCAAACAACGGGCATGGGACCTAAATATCACACCCCTAATAACTCGGGTACAGAGAGACTTGGACCACTGGGAAAGTCTTCTGCTAAACATAGTGGGCAGAGGAGAGGTGTTTAGGATGATAGACTCCTGTACACGTTACAGAACTACCCACATAATATACCACCAGCCTTCATCTAGAATTTGGTTTTTTGGTGTGCCTTTCCATTATTATTATTTTTTGCTTTGCAATGTGCATGTTGTTTATTATCAGACCACCACAGGAAGACCCATATCTTTCCTAGACTTGACAGGGGACCGGACTTCATGGGATCGGCGCCTGTGGTGTGTGGGGGAGTGATACCTTCACTCCAAGGTAGCTTCTTGGCGAGTTCTCAAAGTTTGGAGGTGCTCCAGGGTTCTTGAAGTCCTTTCAGGTTCAGTACGACACAGGAGGCATCGATTGTCGAGTCCTTGAAGCAGTTGGCGGAGATTGGCACCTTTTTCTTCTGTAGCAGGGCTTCAATTCTCATGCAGCAGGTCGTCTTTAGCCTGGTCTTCTCTTGTCCGTTGAATCTAATGTTCAGGTCTTGGGAAGGCACCCAAATAATGAATGTAGGGGCTTCACAAGGGAACACCGGTAATAGCCAATGGGCTATCTACCTTTAGGTTCTACATTCTTTAGTGACCACTTTCTGTCAGAAGAAGCACTACCCTAGCCATGATAGGTTGTTTTTCCATTATCTCAAGATGGAGGAATTCCAGGAGAGGGGTTCACTCCGCCTGCCCCGCCCTAGGGGTGGTGTAAGCTAGGTGGGGAATCCTCCTCCTCATCTAAATAATTTTCCCGCCTTTCCTCCTGCAAAAAAGTGGACCAGGAAAGGGGGCTTCGCCTCCCCCACTATCTGGAGGCTCCTAAATTGCAATTCAAGGTGACATCGCCTTTGAAGCTTCGCGCCCAGGAAAGCCATCCTTCCCTGGAGGAGGTGTAAAGCACCTCCGCCCAGAGCAGGCTTTGTCTCTGTCCTCTTAGAGCGCTGGCTCTCACCCCATGAGGTTAGAAACATGTCTGTTGGTGGCAGACTGGTGAAAACAAGTCAGGAACCACACCAATGCTAGGTAGGTTTTATGGGGACCCTCTAAAAGGGTCTCCTGTGTGAATGTATTAATAAATCCACCACCCGAATTAGTGCAGATTTATTAAGACAAGATGTTTGGTACCAAACATCTTAGAAATCAGTGAACCCATCATGGAGCTAGGAAACTCGTGTTGACAAGTATCCAGCCCATGTACTCTATATGGCTTCCCTGTTCACTTAAATCACAGAATGGACAGGACATTGTAGGGGCATATCTGCTCATGCTGATATGCCCTCGTATAGGATATGGTGCACCCTGCCTTAGGGCTAAAGGCCTGCAGTAGGGGGTGACTTACCTATATCTTATGCAGTGTATGGTTGGCATGGCACACAGGGCTGTGTGCCATGTCAACTTTTCAGATTTCTCTGCACCAAGACACGCAGCCTGCAATAACAGAGTGCATTGCCTTGGGGAGGGATTCTTGCGGTGGCTCAACCAATGCTGCAGCCCCCTAGGACCCTCTTCAGTACCCATGTACTAGGTACCAGGGGTACAAGTTACTAGGGACTTATAGGGGTAGATGAAGTGGTGCCAATGATGGTACAGTGTTTGGGAAAGAGATCTGGCACTGGGAACATGGTTAGTAGGGACCCAGTGCACTTACAGTCGAAAGCACATTAGGCATTAGGAAAAAGTGGGGGCTAACCTTGCACAAAAGGGGCACTTTCCTACACTAAACTAAGCAGATGATTGCAAACCATACAGAACACAGCAGCCAGCCACTCCCCAACCTCCGATCACGCACCCCCTGCACCTCAAACAGCTTCACTGGTTCCACATTCACAGCTCTATCAAACTCCTGACACCCACATTCAAAGCCTACAGATCACTTGCATATCAGATCTCAAAACCACCTCAGATTTCAGAAACCTTCCAGACACCTTTGCTCAGCCATACTCATACTCACACATTCCATGCATGCG
Source organism: Triturus cristatus (assembly GCF_964204655.1). Classification (NCBI taxonomy): domain Eukaryota; kingdom Metazoa; phylum Chordata; class Amphibia; order Caudata; family Salamandridae; genus Triturus; species Triturus cristatus. Next base: position 388,014,628 of record NC_140594.1, read on the forward strand.
CAACATCTGAAGAAGCAGTAGTGACTTATCCTACCTAGCTTTGATAGGCTGGAATGACCTGCCCCTACACATCTGCACCATCTCTAAAATTATTCCATTCCACACGAAGCTAAATACTTGGCTTTTCAAATAGGTGAGTCCATGGATCTGCACTGACTGCTTCTGCGTCGTCAGCAGGATACCCTCCTGGTGATATTGCTCTTTACAAAACACACAATATATTACAGACAACTCTGAACCCAACACCACGATATGGCTGACATGTCCTGCTTGCCATGTTCATCCTCCTTTAGAACATAGTAGATGTTTAGTTTGCCGTATGACAGGTGCATAACACACACAGCACTACTCATAATAGTGAACGGGACACACGTCACGTTCTCACTGACTATCCTGTGTGTCAAAAACGAATGTACTATGTAGGTCAGGGTGTACTCTTTAGGGAACTTAGGCAGTCTTCCCCTGCATGGTTGCATTAGTTTTAAAGGTGGATTTGCTCACTCATTTGGAGGACTATGGGCCTTGCAAGGCAGTTTTGGACACCCTCAAATTGCATCCACAAACTGGAAAGATTTGGATTTAGCACAGTGAGTGCACTAAAGAAGAATCAAAGACACTCCTCCCTCAAACTCATAAGGCTGTCATGGGAGCCGTTAGTAAAGGTTCACTAGGCAAACATTCAGTAATGCTCAGAATGTTGACGGGTGGATACTTGACAAGTAGTGAAAACATAGTCAAACTTTTTTTTCATTTGTGAAGGTTGTCGACACACCAACTTTTAACAAGTCTGGGTGGCCATATGCATGTAGAGGTTTGCTTGTGATGTGTTTGTGTGCAAGCTGGTTGATGACTCGGTGGGAGTTGGTTTGATTGGGGATTCTGTCCTGTGGCGTATGAATGTTGTATTGAGCCCTCGAATGGCGGCAGCATGTTGATATGAGTGCACTGATGTGCTGGATTGGGCCCTTGGCTGGCAGTCAAAAATGCTTGTGTGTGGCATATAAATGGCATGTGAACAGGCAATTCAGCGGTAGGTGCCTTGACGCAGCTATATTTCTCACCTTCAGTAGTCTTGGTTTCAATATTCTGATATTGGGATTAGTATCTGTTTTTTTAAGACACAGCTTCTGGAGAAGTCAAAACCAACTTGCATTAGTGGTGGCGTTATTTTGAAAGTGCAGTAACAACCCCTCATTTCGCTATAAACTGAACATCCACAGATGTCCAGGGTGGTGTAACTTGTATTGATCCCACTCACTTTCCCACAATTCTTTGCAAAAGTTAAAAGTTTGTGTAAATGGCTAAGATCACTTCTTTATTTATATTTTGTGAAGGATATTTCTGAAATCTGATCCGATCTATAAATTGCACAACCACCCAGCATTTCCACGTCTTCACATCGAAATGAAAGCCAATTTTTGTGATTAGCCCTAGCACCCAGGCTCAGAAAGTACTGAAAACACAACATGCACAAATTACATTTCCCAATGAAAAAGCATGCTTTTTTCGCAATGTGGGTAGCAGTGGATTTGGGGCTCGTCTGTGCCGACACCCAGAAAAATCTACCAAAACTGCACATTTGTGAAAATGAGACAATCAGGGGAGACCAGGGGTGCGTGACTTGCGTGGCGTTATGGGTAATTTTACCCAGAAGCCCTTGCAAATGTCAAACTTTTGTAAAAACCAAAGATTTTCCTCATATTTCTGTTACGGAAAGTTCTGGAATCTGCCACACATTTTCTACCCCTGGTAAGTTCCCATATGTCTCCCGATATGAACGGTACCCCACTTGTGTGGGTGGGCCAAGAGACCACAACACAAAAAGCCCTTAAGCGCTCAGTTGAGAGATAATCAATAGGGGCAGTTGAGGTATTTGGGGCTGTTATGTGGCGCCACCAATGCAAACCGACAAACCACCGACATTTTTGAAAACTGGACAAACAGGAAATTCCAGGGTGGTGTGCCTTGCGTGGATCCCATAAGGTTTTCACACCCAAAATGCCCTAGAAACATCAAACTTTGCCTGAAATCATGCATTTCCAACATTTCTGAGACATAAATTAACTGAATTCTCCAGAATCCACAAAATTCCCACTACTCAGCATTGCCCCATTTGTGCCGCTAAAAACAATGCCCCACTTGTGTAGCTGGGACTAGGGCCCTCAACAGGAACGGATCAAACCGAGGTTAATGGGAATACGAGCTTTACGTGACAGAAATGTAAGGAAAAGTGTTTTTAGTTAAAGTTTGAGATTTGCAAGAGATTGTGGGTAAACAAAGCTGGTGGTAGCAATGCAAGTCACCCCCACTCTGGACTCTGCTGGTGTCTAGTTTTTTTTTTTTAAGTGCCAGCTTCCTAGTTTTCTCTAGGTGCCCCCTGAGCTAGGGCCCAAAATCTACACCTACCAACATTGTAAAAAAAGAAGGGAAAACATTTCTGTGGAAATATATGATGTATCCATATTGCGTTTTGGGCTTTTTCCTGTTTGCAGACACTAGCCCTACCCACACAAGTAAAGAGCCATTTTTATCAGTAGAATTGGGATAGTGCTAGGTGGAAGGAAGTTTGTGGCTCCCCATAGATTCCAGAACTTTTCATCACAGAAATGTGAGAAAAATGTTTGTTTTGTCAAAATTTGAGGTTTGCAAGAGATTCTGGGTGAAAAAACTAGTGAGAGTGACAGAGGTCACCCCGCACTAGATTCCCCCACAGCATCTAGTTTAAAAAAATAGATATATGTTTCTCTACATGTCGCCTGAGCTAGGGCCCTAAATCCACAGCTACTAACATTGCAAAAAAGGGTCAGTTTTCTGTGGGAAAATGTGATTCATTCATGTTGCTTTTTTGTGCCATTTCCTGTTGCAGGCACTAGGCCTACCCACATAAGTGAGGTACCATTTTTATTGGGAGACTTGAGGGAGTGCCAGGAGGTAGAAAGTTTGTAGTTCCCCGCAGATTCCAGAACTTTCCATCACACAAATGTGAAAAAATTGGGGGTTTTGTCAAAGTTTGAGGTTTGCAAGGGATTCTGGATAAATATAAAGCTGGCAAAAGACACACAGTCACCATAACCTGCTTTCCCCTAGGTTTCTAGTTTCCAAAAATGTAAAGGCTTGCTAGGTTTCCCTAGGTGCCATCTGAGCTAGGGCCCAACATCCACTGCTACTGACACTGCAAAACAAGTGTCAGTTTTCAGTGGAAAAACGTGGTGTCCATATTGCGTTTTGGCCTTTTGTAGGCACTGCCCCTACCGACACAAGTGAGGTACAATTTTTATCAGAAAATGTGGTAATGTAGAATAATAGAACATTTGCTATTACCAATTGGAGTGCACTGCATTTGTGTCTTGTAAATTTACAAACAAGTTCCAACATCCCACACAGTATGTAGAAAGAATAGGAATGAAGGTATAAATTAGAGCCTGGATAACAGATATTAGAATTGGATACATGAGCATCAGCCTTATACATGACCAAAACTGAAAAAATAAAGTAGTCACCTAATCGAGCCCACAGAAATTAGTCAATGTCTATGGACCTCTGTGAATGCAGCATAAGATTCTGTCACATTTCCAAGACCCACATTCTGATTGACTACTGCTAGGCTTGTCACAGGCTTTGCTAAAAAACTCTCGTTCTGGTAGAGCAAGCTATTGTGAATGGGGCAGGGATACCCATGTAGCCTAAGAGAGTCAACAATGGCGTTGCAGATTTGCCCAGGTCAGTCAACTCAGTTACTATGTTCAGCACTTCTGTAGTTATGATCCTCGGGCACTGCCATGCAATGTGGAGGAATTTGGCTCTTTGAGCGCCACATCTAGAACACCCGGCATCTTCTGAAATTTCCAAGTCAGTGCAAGATTTCTGGAGTATAGTATAGTCAATTGTGGAGGGGCGGGCAGGAATATGGTTTCAGATGCTTGTCTGTTTTTTGAATGGTGACGTTTAATAATTACAAAAGTAAAGGATATAGAACATAAATGGGTAATTCCAGTCTGTTTTGTAATACTGGCAGTTTTTTAAATGGAAAGGAGGTCGCAGGTGACAACTCAGGCCTGATCTCCTCTTCTCTTCCGTGTATCTTGGGACGGCCAGAGCCTTCGGGAAATCCAGAAAAAGGAGGGGTAATTAGTAGGAAATGGATCGATTCTTTTTATTCAGCCATAGAAAGGAATCTGTCACCAGTAAAGAGCGAGATGGAGGAAAATAATATCGAAAAGAAAGGATTCTCAACCAAAGGTTGTATTAGAACTTGGGGATGGGGTTTGTTAAATAGACTTTCCTTTGTTTAGTTTCCATATCAAAGAAGGGGGGTTAATCTCGACTTGACATCATCCAATCTACTAAAAATGTCTCTGTATTGTGAAACTCAACATATATCCTTTCGCATACCAACAAAATTAGGAAAGAGAAAAAAAACATTAGACAAAAGGAATAGGTAGTGAAGAATCGGCTCGGAGTGTTTTAATGTCCTAATAGCCTTGAGTCACTCATCTAACCTGCCACAACTCTCCTGAGTTGCGGAGGGCTAATAAACCAAGGCAGGCCGCATCCACTAGTCACACAAACCACTAAAGAGAGAGTCAGGGGGAGACACGACAACCCTATTGCCCCCAAGCACGGTAGTACAAACATAAAAGAAGTACCAAGTGACAGGGAGCAGATCGACGTAGGTGTTCCCATGTGACGTACCTTCTGACGAATGTGTGACTACGAAGCCCACCACCCCTCCTTTGACCGAGTCGCTGGTATCCTCTAAAGTCTAGAGTGTATGACGAATTGCGCATTGGAGTATCCTAGGTAGGCTTCACTTGGATTATTTCTTAGATGTATTCCCCCACACTAGCATGTAGGTACCCAAGCGACACCCGATAATGTTATTATAGGGATCCAACAGCCCTGATGAATGCCCCAGACCTATTAGGCTATCCATATGGGCAGAAACATGTTGGAAGACTATAAGATGGACTAGAGACATTACTCTTTTAGGGTTCCATCATTTGATTTGTTTTTAGTGTACCTCAGGTCCTCAATAATAAAGGCGATAACCGAGGTACCTGAAGGTATTTTTAATTAAACTGAATCCTGATTTTGTCCTGCAAGATTGATGTATAAGCCCCCCTCCTACCGCCAAGTCTTCGTGGAGGTTGAGTCTGTTCTGGTGATACCATCTTACAAGGGAGGGGAGAGGATGCCATTGATGAAGCATGACACAATATTGTGTGTGAGGCATCCTCTTACATTAAGGATAGCCTTGTTGGTGTAGAAGACCCCACATGACCTGCAGTAGACAGTATCCGTATCCAACCGTTGTGTTCTTGCTCACTGTGTTGGTTGTGGCATCCAATAGTCTTCCCTCCATTCATCAGGTTCCTCCCAGGTCTTTTCCTCATTTCCGCTCTTCTTGCTACCCTCACTTTGGTCGGCGTCTTCCGGGTGGAAAGGGGCCGCCTCTTTCATGTCATTCCCCCTTTTTATTGGCCGACTCTCTTCCTTTTGTCCCTGCAATATAGAGTCCATCTTCACTATTGTTGGCATGATGGACTAAGTCAGTCCCTCCTCCCGTCTGACGCATTGTTTCTCTTCCTCCTTTAGGTGGTGTCGGCGCAGAGCATGGGCTTCAGTTAGCTTCTTATTCGGCCAGTATCTTATTCGCACCAGCATTTTATTTGCAGGCAACATTTTATATAAAATGTTGTTTTTCAATTACAACACATACCACTATAATGCCTATCAGGATTATGTCTGACACAAGCCAGATTTCCACTAAAACATGGGACAACTTTGCAACACTCAAATGTCATATTCATCTTTAAAAAATGGAATACCCCTTTGCAATAGCTGTAAGTAAATTGTCTGATTTGAGCAAATTTTGTCACAGCAGGTGACACCTAATTGGCTGCCCTTGCCTCAATTTGTTCTTACGGAATTACATTTGAATAGGTAATTGTAGTTCTCTTGTAGCAAAAACACACTTGTTCACAAATATGTATTTTGTTTTTGAACACTCCACATCCGCCTACAGGGTTCAAAAGGACTTAGCTTGAGCACAGCAATGTGTCAACCAAAATATGGGCCCATTGTGCCACCAACAAGCCAAAGCATTTCTATTGAGCTGTAGGTGAATAAGAAACCATCCTTTCTCCCATGAATATCAACCTGGCTCACCAATTTTCTATTGATCCTGATAAAGAGAGCACCCCTATGTACCACCTATAAGTAAATTACCTGAGCCCCGTAAAATATGTCACAGCAGGTGGTACCAAACTGGTTGCCCTCACCTCAATGCATTCTTATAGTTACATCAGAATAGGTAATTGTAGTTCTGTTATGGAAAAAGACATTAGCTTACAAATATGTATTTTGTTTTACAAACACACCACATCCCACTACAAGGTCCATAGGCTTTAGCCTAAGTGAATCAACGTTTCCAAAAAAAAACATGGGCCCACTGTGCCACCCACCAGCCAATACATTTCTATGGTGATACAGGCAAATAAGTAACTACCCTTTCTCCCATGAAGATCAACTTGGCCTGCCAATTTTCATATTGATCCTGATAAAGAGAGCACCCCTCTACACTATCAGTATGTAAATTGCCTGAGCCATGCAAAATTTGTCATAACAGGTCACACCAAATTGGTTGCCCTCACCTCAATCAATTAATAGTGAGTTACATCTAAAGAGGTAATTGCAGTTCTCTCATAAGAAAAACATATTGGATCACAAATATGCATTTTGTTTTTCAAACACATCACAACCCCCTACAAGATCTATAAGGATTTAGCCTGACCCATGCAACATTTCTATCTGTGCCCACTGTGCTACCCTCAAGCATTCCTACGTAGTTATAGACAAATAAGTAACCATCCTTTCTCCCATCAAGATCAACTTGGCTCACCAATTTTCATATTGATTGTAATAAAGGGAAAATCCCTGTATAGTACTTGCATGTACATTTTCTGAACCGAGCCAAAACAGATGGCACCAAACACGGTGCCCTCACCTCAATGTAGTCTATGTCTCAATAGGTAATTGCAGTTCTCTTATAAGAAAATCACATTGACTCATAAATATGTACTTTGTTTTTCAAACAAACAAATCCCCACCCCAAAAAAGAGGTTTAGGGATTTAGCCTCAGCCAAGCAATGTTTCCACCAAAACATGGGCCCACTGTGCCACCCAACAGCCAAAGGATTCCTATGGAGCTGAAGGTGAATAGGAAACCATCCTTTCTCCCATGGATATCAACTTGTCTCACCAATTTTCATATTGATCCTAATAAAGAGAGCACCCCTCTAGTCTACATGTATGTAAATAGGTTGAGCCAAGCAAAATTTGTAACAACTCAATAAGTGGTACTAAATTGCCCTCACCTCAATGCATTCCTATGCAATTATGTCTGAATAATGTATTCTGGTTCTCTTATAGGAAAAACAAATTGACTACTAATAAGTAAGATGTTTTTCAAACACACAACACACCCCTACAAGCATCATAAGGATTTAGCCTGAGCCAAGCAATGTTTCCACCTGTGCCCACTGTGACACCCATAAGCCAATGCATTCCTATGGAGTTGTAGACAAATAAATAACCATTCTTTCTCCCATCAAGTTAACATCGGCTCACCAATGTTCATATTGATCCTAACAAAGGAAGCTCTACTGTACACTACATGCATGTAAATTGCCTGAGCCAAGCAAAATGTGTCACAACAGGTGGCACCAAACTGGTTGCCTCACATCAATCCATTCCTGTGAAGTTACATCCGAGTAAGTAATTGTGGTTCTCTTATAGGAAAAACAGATTGACTACAAATACATATTTAGATTTTCAAACACACTACATCCCCCTACAAGATCCATAAGGATTTAGCCTGAGCCATGCAACGTGTCTACCTCTGCCCACTGTGCTACCCTCAAGTCAATCCATTTCTATTGAGCTATAAATGCATAAGTAACCATCCTTTCTCCCATCAAGATCAGCTTGGCTCACCATTTTTAGGTCTCGCCTGACCCAGCGCATGCGCTGGTCTGGCGAGACTTATTGAGGGGGCTCCAAAAAGTGCTACCAGGCCAGCCTAGAGCAACAGTGCATGTGCGCGGGCGCGCGCGCCGCGCTTTACCGCGATTACTTTCACTTTCGCGGCCGCACGGCCGCTTTTATGTTTGATCGTGATCGCGATCACTTTCACTTTCGCGGCCCCACGGTCGCTTTGCATAGCCAATAGGTCTCGCTTTTGGGACCTTATAAGTATTATGCAACTGTTGCATGGCTAAACACTTATAAGGTCCCAAAGGCGAGACCTATTGGCTATGCCAATGCTTGTTCATAGTGATTCCAATTAAGGTAGAATCCCTCTATAGTACTTGTATGGAAATTGTCTGAGCCAGGCGCAATTTGTCACAACAGGTGGCGCCAAGCAGGGTGCTCTCAACTTAATGTATTCCTAGGCAATTGTGTTTGAATAGGTGATTGCAGTTGTCTTATATAAAAATCACACTGGCTCACAAATATATATTTAGTTTTTTCAAACACCTCACACCTACCTACAGGGTCCGCAAGTATTTATTTAGCCCGAGCCTAGCAACGTTTCCACCGCACCCTCCCAACACCCCCCCTTCCTTCACAACACAGCAAAATGGAAACAATGAATGACAATAATAAAAGTAGTGAAGACAAAAAGAAAAAGGAGCAGAAATTGCATCGTACTGGACCCCAATCATCCTGAAATGGTGGTGTCCAGGAGTGCAGTCAATCAATTGTATAGCTTGCCTCCACCTAGTTCAACCAGTGTGTGTGTGGCTGCCCAAGTGTCCAACAACAAGTGGATACAAAATTATCCTGAAGTGTTCAATGGGGATCTTGAAAAATTAAAGGGATTTCAGCATCGTATTGGGCTCAAGGATGGTGCTAAAGCTGAGGCTCACAAAGTGCGTAAAGTACCCTTAAGTCTCCGGATGGAACTTAAATGTGAACTGGAACGGTTGTGTGCTATAATTGAACCTATTGAAGTTTCTGAATGGTTGGCCCCCATTGTTTTAGCACACAAGTCCGACAAATCCCTGAGGATGTGTGTGGACTTGAGAGATCTTAATTCTAACATTTGGGTTGATCGCCAACCTCTACCAAACATCAATGAGATGTTGGCTATTTTGCACGGTGGCAAGTTTTTCACTTCCCTAGACATTTCCTCAGCTTACCATCAAATCAAACTATGCAAAGATTCAAGGCACCTCACGTCATTTGTTACACCAGAGGGAGCCTATCGCTACAAACGAATGCCATTTGGTCTTGCCTCTACTTCTGCTGTGTACCAGCGTTTGATGACACTGTAGGAGTCGTGTTTTTCCAAGACGACATTCTGATTTATGGCAAAACAGAGTTGGAACATGATGACAGGGTTAGGCGTGTTTTAAATATTGTTAAATCTAGTGGCCTGACATTAAGAAAAGACAATTGCAAGTTTCTTGAGGATGGCGTGAACTTTCTTGGTCACCACATCTCAAACATGGGTGTGGAACCTAAATTAAAAATTATTGAGGCTATCCAAAATGCATCCACACCTGTATACAAGGACCAGCTCTACTCTTTTGTGGGGTTGGTAGAATGCTACACCAAATTTGTGAGCAACTTTTCTAGAAAAACAATGTCTATGCAGAATCTTTTGAAGAAGAATGTCAAGTATGTGTGGGATGATGATTGCAGCAACAATTTTGAATTAATAAAGCAAGAAATTGTCCATGCTCACTCTCTCAATTTTTTTTTTTAATATCAACGACCGGTGCATCGTATCCACGGATGCAAGCAATGTGGGTTTAGGTGCTGTTCTTATGCAAAAAAGAGGTGACGGTTGCGATGAAACTATTGCTTTCGCATCAAGAACATTAAAGGGCGCAGAAAGCACCTATTCCACCATTGAGAAGGAAGCTTTAGCCTGATGGTGGGAGTGTTCAACACTTCAAGAGTTTTTTGTGGGGTAATGAATTTATTTTAGCGACTGATCACAAACCCTTGATTGACCTTTTCACTACTGAAGGAGGTGGGAGGGCTACTCCACACATTGCGAAATGGCAATACAGGCTGCAACAATTTCATTACCACCTGGAATATGTAGCTGGTGCCAAGAATCATGTGGCTGACTGTTTATCCAGGTTACCCCTTACGGTAAGTGAATGTGTGGGGTCGTCCGATGACTTGGAAATGGTTTGTACGTTGTGTTCTGTGGAGAACACAGTGGGTGGCGCACTTTCTAAACAAGAATCGTTGCAAGACATGTCAAGTGATGTAGAGATCAGAATGTTTATTGACTTTTTATCTGGGGTGTGGCCCAACAACAAGCACTGTCCGTCCGAGTTGATTCCTTACAAAAGGGTCAGAGAGGAATTGTCTGTGGTTGGTGGTGTGCTAAGGAGAGGTGGTTTATTGGTGGTTCCTGTGTGTATGCGTAAGAAGATCTTAGACTTAGCCCACGAAGGTCATTTGGGAATTCGTTCCATAAAACGCAGGGTCAGGGAGGTTTTTTGGTGGCCCGGGTTGGACAGGGATGTTGAACACTAGGTTCATGATTGTTGCATTTGTGTTTTGAGCGACAAGTCACAAGTGACTCATTCTTCCCCTGTTGATCCTGTCGTGGTGAAAAACGCGCCTTGGTGTGAGCTTGCTTTCGATGTTGCCGGTCCCTTTGGGCTGATTGGAAGTCCATCCAAGTATGCTTTGGTTCTCATTGACTACATGTCAAAGTGGCCTGAGGTCAGGTTTGTGAATAATGTCAATTCTTCGTCTATCATCACATTTTTTCAAGATGTGTTCCTCTGGTAGGATTTTCCAGAGGAACTGGTGTCAGACAATGGTACTCAATTGGTTTCCAGAGAGATGCAAGACTTTCTCAAGGACATTGGTGTTAAACATATTCTCACTTCTCTTTACCATCCCAGCAGCAATGGTTTGGTGGAACGCTTCAACCGGGTCATAAAAGAACATTTGTAACTGGCTTTGGTTAATGGTTTGCAGTGGCGGCAGGCCGTAACCAACATGTTGTGGGCGGTGAGAACTACCCCAACTATTAGCCCTGGCATGGCCCCGTTTACCATGCTCAGGGGTAGAGTCACAGGCTCCAAGTTGAATAAGGATTGGATGTCCAGGAAAGGTATGGATAAGGAGAGGTTGATGAATGTGGTGGATGTCAGAGCTGCTGTTCAAGCCAAGTACGGTACTAGTTCTGGTAATGCTGGTACCCTCTCTGCCAATGTGGGTGATTGGGTAAGAGTCAAGAAGCAGGGTTTTATCTGCAAGGGTTAGTCACGCTTTTCGGCACCAATGAGAGTGTGTGAGGTGAAGGATCATGTTGTGGTGTTGGAAAACGGTAAAACATGGAAAAAGTGTGCGAATTCTGTGGTACCTGAATCCAAGGCTGGTTACATCAACGAGAGAATAGGTGTACATTTATTGCCTGTAACCATGCGTGGTGGTGCAAATGGGAAGTTGGGTGTTCACTCTGGTTGTGTGCCAGGGAGAAGTGTTTCTTCTAGGGTGAGGGGTTTCCCCTCTAGGTTCCAAGATTATGTCATGCTGTAGACTCTTGTCCATTCATGGGTCTCACACTTTTATTCCATTAGATGTGCCTATATTATTGCTACTTCTATATATACTTTGCCTTGCCATTTCTGTACATTTTGTTTGTCTTCACTACTATTGTCATTCATTGTTTCCATTTTGCTGTGTTGTGAAGGAAGAGGGGTGTTGGCATCTAGAATGTATTGTGGGTGGGAGCTCGTGGAGGCTCGTGGGAGTTCCTGCTTGGAACGTGGAGTGTGGGTTTAGTGGCAGTTGCTGCCGGGGGTTGAAGGATATCAGACTGAATAAAGATGCATACTCAAACCGTGTGCTCAGCTGTCGTTGGTCCAGGAGCAGGGGTGGTAATAGTCTAAGAGGATCACCAGCCCCTCCAATTTCAACTTGAATGTACCCCAGACTGAGGATGCCTTGCAAGGAGACTTGAAATCTGGTACTCGTTACCCAAGCCCACGCAGCTTCCCTTTGCTTTCCCTGCCATAGAAAAGGCCTGCGAAGGGGGCGTGGCTAGGACGTCAGACATGATGGCCGCCTAGAAGCTCGGCTCCGCCGCACCGGGACATATTCTCGGCTTATTGGTGCGTTTCCCGGATGCCCTGCTAATGGAGCTTTACCGCACCCGACGTCGGAATGCCCGGAGTCTTCGGTGAGCGCTTTTTAACAGCTGAGCGCGTCGCGCTTGTTTAATTTTTTCATGACGCGCCCGTCTCCTCAGAATGGCCCGCCATTTTAGATGCGCGCTCTCAACATTGACTTCAACGCGCTGAAACGAATGCTTCTACATACCGGCCCCTCCTGCTTCCTGGATCCTTTGAACTTTTATTTTCTGTTATGTCTTGCAAATGGATCTTCCTGAGCTTCTAACCCCTTATATATTGGAGTTTTTTGTTGTTGTTTTTTTTCCTTTTTTGCACTGCCTCGCCTGACTGGCATAAATTGAAGTTTAAACCCCACATGGATTACCTGTCTTTTTTGGAACTATTTTTTCTGCGCTCCTCCAATGTTTTTACACATCTTCATGGCAATTTAGTTCAGAAGCAGTTTTCTTCTCTTTGCTTGAAGGATTGTTCACTACTGCAGTCGTCTTTTTAGAGGCGTCCGCCATTTTAGGAGCGTACCTCCTCAGCTATGAGTTTAACGCCCTGAAACAAATGCGACCTGTGCCCTGCTTCCTGCTGTTCACCATATATAAGCTGTTCTTACCTAGAATTCTTGTTTCAATACAACTTGCTCTCACTTCTCCTAACCTGTACGTAATGTATGACTGAGCTCAACAGGGAATGACTGACGGTTTGGATCTGCTCCTTTTTATGCCTTCTTCCAATGCTCATTCTCATTATATTTTTATTTTTTTTCTCAATTATCTTAGAAGACCTCAATCTATGGTGTAACGATTTTTTTTTGGAGGCGCTTTGAAGTCCGCCTATTAGACAGTTACTTTGGAAGATTTTCTGTTGGTACTGCCTCCATTACAGGTTTTAGGCTGCACTCTGACATTAGATATATTTATGGGAAAGTTGCGCAAACCAAAGTTTGCTTTTGTCCCATCGAAGCACTCTTCGTTTCCCTCTTCCTTCCCTACTCCATTACTAGACTCCCCTTCTACTATTGATCAAATGGCTGGAATTGCCTCTAACCGTTCCTCTCCAACACAACCTACTTCAAGCAAATCCTCTCTCCCTACTGCTTCTTCTAAACGCTTGAAACATGATCCTCCATCTCCGGACAAATCTTCACCTCCCATTTCTATGGAGTTGCTTTTGGAGGAGATACGTGCCTTGCGTCCGTTTGTGGAGTAAACTAACAGCAAAATGCAGCTTTTCGAGGAGAGATGGTCTACTATGGATGCCAGAGTGGCTTTGGTGGAAAAGCAGGTTTCAGAAGTACAGGCTAATTCTCACCGTATTTCCTCATTGGAAAAATCTGTCACGTTCCGCTGTGATTCCTGTAGATCCGAGTGAAGCACAAGGGTTCCACCTCCCGACGTCCCCGGCTCTGGCTTACAGAAACACAGAGTACCAGGGCAATCAGGCGAGGGAAAAGGAATAGGAAGGGGACAGCGGAAAGTGGGAGCCCTGCAATGAAAGGACATAAAAGAACATAGAAAAAGACCACAAATTAACCTACTCTCATTTAGGTCTCACTAAGTGTACATAGCAAATGTGTCACCTCAGACATACCACTGCCCCAGTAGTTTAGCTAGCATAAAGCTCAAACGCGAGAGGACATGCCCCCTCCAACACCAGCAGGATATGTCAGACCTTTCTCCCTCTTCGTTCCCCTGTTTGCTTCCCCTGGTTTACTAGGCACCACTGAGCGTTTCTTTGGTTAATACTCTATTGCCAGAATCCCACAGTCACTACTCCAGCATTATCTTCATGTAGAGGTCTAGTGCTTTCTGTTCCTCGTAAGAACGAGGGCGAAGGTATAACCAAATGTCTCGCACTCCTTATCACCTAATACTCTTTCTCTCTGGCATATCATACAGTCCCGAACTGATCAGCCCCTCCCGGGTTCCGGCGATACCTGTATCCTTCCGTGAGTCCCAGCGAGGCAGCCTCGAAGTCTGTTATGGCGAGTTCGCTCGGAACCTCTTTCTAGTCCTGAGGTCTTGAAACACGGTGACGCTTACGTCAGCGTCCCGCGGTGGAGTTCCTGGATCACGGAACCAAAACTTCCCTGAGCCTTGTACCTCCGGGCGGCGTACTCCCACGGCCGGGTACTAGCTCACAACGATGTAGCAGACGCTAACACCCGCGTCTTCCTCGTTCCCTGCTGGGCGTCTTCTCCAACACAAATCCCAAATCCAGTATTACGCGCCTCGATTGGCTCGTAATGCGCGTATTTACCCGTCTTGGCCACGCCTTCGTACAGCCGGTGATTCTGGGGGATGTAGTCCTCCTCTGACTGTACCTTCGGTAGGCGCCCTAGATCAGCGCCTGACAGTATGCCCCCCTGCCGTGCGCCTCCTAAGATCAGGCTTGTCCGGGAATCGGGCGTGAAACGAGCGCACCGCCTCCGATGCGTGGACGTCCGAAGCTGGGACCCAGGAATCCTCCTCCGCCGAGTAACCCTTCCAGGTCAGGAGGTACCACAGCCGACCCCTCCGATATCGAGAATCCAACACCTTCCTCACTTCGTATTCCACCTGGCCGTCTCGGTAAATCGGCGGGGCTGCCACCCTCCTAGCCCCCGCCGCCGGCTTCAGCAAGCTGCAGTGGAACACCGGATGGATGCGCAAAGAGGCGGGCAAAGCCAACCGATACGCCACAGTGCCCACGCGACGGACCGATAAATCGAGGATGGAAAATGCTGCGCAACTTGAAGCGGAGGTATTTCGTGGACAACCACACGCGGTCGCCCGGTTGATACGACGGTCCGTCCTGCCGATGGCAGTCAGCCCAGGCCTTGTAGATGCCTTTAGCTCGCTCCAGATTTGTCTTTAGGCGCTCGTGCATTTTCCCCAGAACTTGCAACTGGGCAGCAAGAGCGTGCTGGTCCCGTACTTCCGCGGGGAAAGACAACGGAAGAACCTTGGCGTGATATCCGTAGTTAGCCCGAAAGGGAGATTCCTTGATAGAGCAATGCCACGCATTGTTGTAAGAGATTTCAGCCAACCATAGAAGCGACACCCACGAAGCGCTTGCTTCTTTGGAGTAGCATCGGAGATACGTCTTGAGCGTTTGATTAAGACGCTCGGTCTGGCCATCCGTCTGTGGGTGGAAGCTGGTGGATGTGGCCACCTCCACTTGCAAGGCCGTGCAGCATGTTTTCCAGAATTGCGCAATAAACTGCGGGCCTCTGTCCGACACGATCACTCCAGGAAATCCATGCAGTCAAACCACATGAGATAGCAACAACTGGGCGGTCTGACTGGCCGAGGGTAGGTTTTTGCACGGCACAAAATGGCCCATCTTGGTGAGGCTGTCCACCACCACCATGATTGCATTGCATCCCTGGTCAATCGGTAGACCCACCACGAAGTCAATGCTTATGATTTGCCAGGGCCCTGCGGGAGTCGGCATCGGGACCAACTTGCCTTTAGCTTTCGAGCGGTCTCCCTTGGCTCGGCCGCACACGTCGCACTGTTGTACCCATCGTCGGACGTCCTCGTTCATGCGTTCCCACCAAAAGTGACGTTGTAGAAGTTGAAGAGTCTTTGTGCACCCGGGGTGACCCACGATCAGCGACTCATGACACCATTCGAAAGCCTGGCGCTGCAGCGCCACTGACGGAACAAATAAACGGTCTCGGAAAAAAGGCAATCCTCCTTTCAGGTGCCGATCAGCCCCTTGTTCCTCCCATTGCATCATAGTGCGGTGTGTTCTTACGGAGTTCAAAAACGTGTCTGCCCTGATACCACATATCACTTTCTCCAGGGGAACGATGGCCTCTGTGACTTCCCGACGAGCCATATGCCCTCCGTCTTGTCGAGATAGCGAATCTGCTTTTTTGTTTTCCGAACCAGGTCGGAAAGTGATGACAAAGTCAAAGCCCGCAAAAAACAGCATCCACCGCATCTGCCTTTGCGTGAGATGCCTGGCTGTTTTTAGGTATTGCAAATTCCTGTGGTCAGTATATACAGTTACTGGATGTTTGGCCCCCCACAGATAGTGCCTCCATTCCTGAAAAGCCTTTCTAACTGCTAGCAACTCCTTTTCGGCGATCGTGTAGTTTGCATCAGCCGGGGTCAATTTCCTAGATAGAAAGGCAATGGGATGCAGTTGTCCTGACAGCGCCTCACGTTGCGAGAGTACAGCCCCCACAGCTATATTGGAAGCGTCTGCTTCTACTATGAAAGGCGCTTCGGATCTGGGATGCTGTAGAATTGGGGCGGTAGTGAACGCTTGTTTTAACTCGCAGAACGCCTGCATAGCCTCCTGAGTCCATGAAAACGGGTGACCTTTCCTCAGCAAACGGGTAAGAGGAGAGACTAGCTGTGAGAAGTGAGAGATAAATCTCCTGTAATAATTAGAAAAGCCCAGAAACACTGTACGTCTCTCACTGTCTTTGGGATGGGCCACTCCTGTACAGCGGACACCTTTCTCTCAGCCATACTCAACCCAGAAGGACTTAGGACCACTCCCAGGAACTCCACCCTCTCGACATGAAATTCGCACTTGCTCAACTTGCAAAACAAATTGTTCTCTCTCAGCTTGTGTAGTATTTGAGACACATGTGTGCTGTGGGTTCTAGGATCCTTGGAATAAATCAGTATATCGTCTATGTATATGTCGGGGAGCGCCGGGAGCCGCTGAGACATTACCCGAGGGTGTCCCTGATCCGCCCCTTCTTTCTTCATTCCAGCCCTCTGGCGGCTATGACTTCCCCGCCACGTACCAGGAAACCGACGCGGATTGGCCGGTTTCGCCAGCCCCATTCTTCGTGGAGGCGGAGTCTCGCAGTCCCGAGACCAACAAGAGGGAGCCTCCTGATGACGGGGGCGGAACGTCGATCCCGGAAGAGAGCGAGCGCCAACCGACCCGACCGACAGAGACGCGGAGACCAGTGCTGGGACCCCCTCCGGTGTGCGGTTCGAGAGAAGAGGAGCCAAGACTTCGTGAGGAGGACGCAGCGCCCCGCCACGGCCCCACGGGAGGGACGTGGCTCGAACAGGTGCGTACCAGGGTCCTCGGGATAGGGAGCGGGGCGGGAGGAAAGAAGCCGGCAGGGTAGAGAGGGAGCACGGCATCAGAAAATCGAGAGTTGGGTTTTCCAAAGTGAAATACTTAGGGTACCTACTGGGTAATGGCTGTATAGAACCTCAGAGGGAAAAAGTAAGAGCCATAGCAGATGCCCCCGTTCCCACCACAAAAAAAGGAGTGCGAGCATTCCTGGGCCTCTTGGGCTATTATCGGCGTTTCATTCCCCAATACTCAACCCTTTCGGCACCTCTTACTGACCTCTTGAAAAAGGATGTCAAGAACAGGGAGTTGTTATCCCCCTCCCCTGCGGTACAACAAGCCTTTTCCGATCTCAAATCGGCCATCTCACACAGCCCCGTATTACTCTCACCCGATTTCTCTCGGCCTTTCCTCCTACAAACCGACGCTTCAGATGTCGGCATAGGTGCGGTTCTCTCGCAGACAACCATGGACGGGGCGGAACACTCTATCCTGTTTCTTAGTCGAAAACTCTTCCCTAGGGAACGAACCTATCCCACTATCGAAAAGGAGTGTCTGGCCATCAAATGGGCTGTGGAGAAACTGAGGTACTACCTCGAGGGCAGCAGATTGAGCCTCTTTACGGACCATGCTCCCCTGGTATGGCTGGCTCGAAACAAGGGCACCAACCCTAGAGTTATGCGTTGGTTTCTATCATTGCAACCCTTCACCTTTGACATTTACCACCGTAAGGGGGCCCTTAATGCCAATGCCGACTTCCTCTCTCGTTTTCCTGTCCTCCCCGATCGGGATGACTCTAGGGGAGGGGTGTGTCGGGGAGCGCCGGGAGCCGCTGAGACATTACCCGAGGGTGTCCCTGATCCGCCCCTTCTTTCTTCATTCCAGCCCTCTGGCGGCTATGACTTCCCCGCCACGTACCAGGAAACCGACGCGGATTGGCCGGTTTCGCCAGCCCCATTCTTCGTGGAGGCGGAGTCTCGCAGTCCCGAGACCAACAAGAGGGAGCCTCCTGATGACGGGGGCGGAACGTCGATCCCGGAAGAGAGCGAGCGCCAACCGACCCGACCGACAGAGACGCGGAGACCAGTGCTGGGAACCCCTCCGGTGTGCGGTTCGAGAGAAGAGGAGCCAAGACTTCGTGAGGAGGACGCAGCGCCCCGCCACGGCCCCACGGGAGGGACGTGGCTCGAACAGGTGCGTACCAGGGTCCTCGGGATAGGGAGCGGGGCGGGAGGAAAGAAGCCGGCAGGGTAGAGAGGGAGCACGGCATCAGACCTGCCGAGAGCGCCCGAGATTCCCCTGGCCTTCCCCACGCCTACACCTTCAACCTTCTTTCCCCCCCCCCTCCTATGCCTTCTGGTGACGGTCCCCCGTCCTGTCCATCCTCCTGGAATCTGCACTCCAGAGATATAGGACTCCAACACGGGTGTAACCTTTTGCTAAAACTGTGATACCCCAGTTGCACTGACCAGTGCCTTTCTTTTGTTTTTGTTTTGGTCTCCGGTCCGACTCCATATCACCGTTCAACGAGGAGACCACGCCCCACGGTACCCGGGTCCAGAGAGAGGAACAGGGAACCAGTTTCGACCTTGGTGGCAGACGACGACGGAGACGAACATTTATGTTATTGACTTTATTGACCCATGCAATAAATCAAGGGGGACACAGCGCCCTTACAACTTGCCCTCGCAGTCAGTCTCTCTATATTCCCACAGTATACCACTGCTGTTTTATCTATATGCTCCTTGAGTACGTCATCGAGAAAGTATTGGAAAGCTGCCGGGGCGTTACACAGCCCAAACGGCATCACCCTATACTCAAAAAGACCATATCGCGTTTTGAACGCCGTCTTCCACTCATCTCCCTCTCTTATCCGGACCAGGTGATAGGCTCCCCTCAAGTCCAATCTGGTGTAAATGGTTGCCTCCTTCACCTGGTCCAGCAAGACAGGGATGAGTAGAAGAGGGTAACGGTTACGTACCGTGTTCTTATTCAAAACGCGATAATCGATGCATGTTCTCAAGTCGCCATTAGCTTTCTTGCTAAAGAAAAGAGGCGACGCGGCAGGAGAACGGGAAGGCCTGATGAACCCTATCTCTACATAGTGCTCTAAGTATTGTCGCAGATGCTCTGTCTCCGGCTCAGATAAGGCATACACTCTACAAGCAGGCATGTTAGCCCCAGGGATCAAGTCTATTTGGCAGTCATAAACGCGGTGTGGTGGCAGGTCTTCCGCCTTACTCTCGCTAAACACTTCCCTATACTCGTTATATACAGCGGGAAGGACCGTCTCTTTCTCTGCGGCCGTGAGAATGTGATACCCCTGGGTGAGGGCAAGAAGATGTGCTCGGTGAGCGTTAGCGCATTCCCCTTTGCAATATTCGGTTTCAAATTCCACCGTTTTCCTCTTCCAATCTATCGTGGGATTATGGGTTGTTAACCAAGGCATCCCTAGGATCAATTCATACTGGGGAGCCTCGATGATGTTTAAGGCTACCTCTTCCACATGATCCCAAAGAGGTCCCGGTTTGGTCAGGGTCAAAGTGTCAGTGACTTCCGTGATGGGCCCTGATTTAAGAGGTTTCCCATCGACTGCCCATACCGTTTCTGGACTTGTTCTCGGAATGCGCCTCAACCCTAGCCGCTTCACCAACCCGCTATCCACGAAATTCCCGGTGGCCACAGAGACAACCATCACTCCGACCTCATGTTCTTGTGTTCCCACCGTCAAGCGCATGGTTAGCATAACGTGGGATTCAGATGCGACTGATTCTATGACAAAGAAGGCATCTGTAAGTCACGAGGTTCGGATACCTGGACTCCCTTTTCTATAGCCAGGGTGTCTGGGAGGGATGCCTGCAACGTGGCCACCGCCACTTTTTTCACTCCAGCATACCCACTCTTCTTAGGTTTTATGGGGCAATCCCGAACATAGTGGCCCTTCTTACTGCAGTACATGCATAAACTGGCTATTCTGCGGTTTTCTCTTTCTGCCCTAGACAACGGGGCCCGGATTGCCCCCACCTCCATGGGTTCTGCCTGGACCTCAGAAGGGGTTCCGGCACTTCTGGAGCCCCTCTCTGTTTTCTCAACATGGGCATACACCCTCTCTCCCCTTCGTTCAGACAATCTATGATCTAGCCTTAATGTGAGATTCATCAAATCCGTGTAAGTGGAGGGCTGGGGATCGATCTGGGCCAGTACGTCCTTCATGTCGTCGCGTAAACCTTGGTAATAGAGGGACATTCTTTTTTCCTCTGGCCATGCCGTTTCAGCAATGAGACGGTTGAATTGGGTTAGATACGTTACTAGGTCTTGTTTACCCTGTCGGAGTTCCAACAGTTCTCGGTCAGCCGAGAAGGTGGTGGCCCTTCGATCAAACACCCGCTCAAACTCGCTTCTAAAGGCGTTCCAATCTAACAGCAGGGGATCGTCGTATTTGATCAAGGGCGCAGCCCAATTGGCAGCGTCCCCTGTCATATACGAGATCGCAAAAGCCACTCTCGAATGGTTAGAGGGAAAGGAAGCGGGTTTGCACGAAAAGTGCAAGGCTATTTGCGTCAGAAAGGTTTGGATCTTGTGGGGATCCCCCGAGAACCTCTCCGGGCTAGCCAGGGGTATGGGAGGAGACACGTTCACCTGTATAGATGACGAAGACTGCGTGGCGTCAAACTGATTCCTACCCTGCCGATCCACCCTCTCTCTCAGGGCGGCCGTTCCTGCCTTTGAGGCAGCCAATTCCTGTTGCACCAACAGGAGAGCCTGCAACACATTGTCTAATGAAGCCATACTTGTGCTTTACTCGAACCCCCAGGATTAATTTCGTGGGCGCGTACTTCTGTCACGTTCCGCTGTGATTCCTGTAGATCCGAGTGAAGCACAAGGGTTCCACCTCCCGACGTCCCCGGCTCTGGCTTACAGAAACACAGAGTACCAGGGCAATCAGGCGAGGGAAAAGGAATAGGAAGGGGACAGCGGGGAGTGGGAGCCCTGCAATGAAAGGACATAAAAGAACATAGAAAAAGACCACAAATTAACCTACTCTCATTTAGGTCTCACTAAATGTGCATAACAAATGTGTCACCTCAGACATACCACTGCCCCAGTAGTTTAGCTAGCATAAAGCTCAAACGCGAGAGGACATGCCCCCTCCAACACCAGCAGGATATGTCAGACCTTTCTCCCTCTTTGTTCCCCTGTTTGCTTCCCCTGGTTTACTAGGCACCACTGAGCGCTTCTTTGGTTAATACTCTATTGCCAAAATCCCATAGTCACTACTCCAGCATTATCTTCATGTAGAGGTCTAGTGCTTTCTGTTCCTCGTAAGAACGAGGGCGAAGGTATAACCAATTGTCTCGCACTCCTTATCACCTAATACTCTTTCTCTCTGGCATATCATACAGTCCCGAACTGATCAGCCCCTCCCGGGTTCCGGTGATACCTGTATCCTTCCGTGAGTCCCAGCGAGGCAGCCTCGAAGTCCGTTATGGCGAGTTCGCTCGGAACCTCTTTCTAGTCCTGAGGTCTTGAAACGCGGCGACGCTTACGTCAGCGTCCCACGGTGGAGTTCCTGGATCACGGAACCAAAACTTCCCTGTGCCTTGTACCTCCCGGCGGCGTACTCCCACGGCCGGGTACTAGCTCACAACGATGTAGCAGACGCTAACACCCGCGTCTTCCTTGTTCCCTGCTGGGCGTCTTCTCCAACACGAATCCAAAATCCAGCATTACGCGCCTCGATTGGCTCGTAATGTGCGTATTTACCCGTCTTGGCCACGCCTTCGTACAAATTCTGGGGGATGTAGTCCTCCTCTGACTGTACCTTCGGTAGGCGCCCTAGATCAGCGCCTGACAAAATCAGTCCTCGCCCTTCAGCAACATACTGAGGATTTAGAAAATAGAAATAGGAGGAATAACCTACGTATATATGGTTTACCGGAATCCTTGGAAGGTGAGGACCCCGTATCATTTTTTCTTCCTTTCTTCCAAAACTTCTGGATATGCCATCTACTACGTCTCTCAATATTCAAAGAGCGCACAGACTTGGTCCTCGTTTAACTTCATCAGCAGCCCCTACTAGACCACGTGGGGTCATCATCCTTTTTTTTTAAATTTACGGATCTTCTCTCAGTCCTGTCTGCAGCGAGGTCTAAACATCAAATTTCCTGGATGGGTCAGAAGGTGTTCTTCTCTCAAGATGTCTCCAATGTTACTGCATCTAGAAGGAAAGAGTTCCTGAGTCTTCGCGCTCCTCTTCGAACTCTTGTTGCTAGATACGGTTTATTTCATCCTTGTATCTTTAAGGTGACATACCAGAATCAAACCTGGTCCTTCCAAGATACTGCGGAACTTAAAAACTTTATTCATATCCATACTACTACTGGCATGGACACTACTACTCCTCCTAATGATTGATTGTTTAACTTTTCTTTTTTCCTTACAGGTTTCCAGCTAATGGCTTTATATATTTTTCTTTCTGTCTCTTAAGCAATGGATATGCCATTCTTCTTTGATGCCGTTTGATTAGGGGTATCGCTGTTCTCTTTACTGTTTACCTCTTTTTGTATCTATACTCTGTTGATACTGTAAGCCTCTCAGATTGTTGTCTCTCTTGTTATTTGTTCGTTGGTTGTACTTATCCTTATGGATTATATTAATGTTATCTGATTTTTTATTCTGTTTATTCATACAGATCTGTTTATGTCCCTACAATTCATATGGTTACTTCCCTATTTCCTTTTCGTCCTGGTGTGGTAAGGAGTCCTAGTCTCGGGTGGATCGTCTTGTCGTGTGTCGCCATTACCCCGCTACTCCCTTCTTTGTTCCCCACAGGTATGTTATTTTCAGTCATCCTTTTTGGATATGTACTGTCTCTTCTGCTATTTCCCCTTTTTCTCCCTATCCCTTTGTTTCCTTTTTTTATCCCTTTATCTTCCTCCTTTTCTCTTCTTAGTTTTTCTCTTTTCTTTCTTATGCTTTTGCAATTCCTTCCTTTTGCTTCTCCTTTTTATTCTTTCTTTTCTGATGTTTAGTGGCATTTTCTTTCATTTTTCCATTATTGTAACTCTCGTTTCCTCTAAATTTTTATTGTCTTTACATTCAAAGTTATTTCATGGAATGTAAAAGGTTTTATTAATCCGATTAAACGACAGAGAATCCTTTCCCACCTTGCTTCTTATAACCCTGATATAGTCCTTTTACAGGAAACTCATCTTACTGAAAGCGAATCACTTAAGCTAAAAAGAAGCTGGGTGGGTACGGTTTTATTCTCTCCATCTCACAATAAAAAAAATGGTGTCGCTATTCTTTGTCACAAGAAACTAAAATGTAAATGCATCTCACAAGAAAACGACACTATGGGGAGATGGGTATTAGCTAAATTGTTAATTAATTCTGTATCTTTAACTGTGTTCAATGTCTATGGTCCTACACAACCTGACTCTTCTTTTTGGCCTTTGATCACACAAAAATGTATTCAATTTCAAGATGATTTGTTTCTTCTGGGTGGTGATTGCAACCAGATTGTGGACCCGTTTCTTGATCGTAAGTCAACAGTTCGCTTTATACCTCATAAGACCCACAAGCAATTTATTGACACTATCTCTCAAACACACCTCGTGGATTCCTGGAGGCTTTCTCACCCTGACACTCGACTATTCTTTCTTTTCTCCTCCTCATGCATCTCTTTCTCGTCTAGACTACATTTTTCTTTCTCAATCTTTGTCGCAAAATCTACTGTCCTTTTCTATTGAACCCATAGTCATCTCGGACCATGCCCCAATTGTGACGGCTTTTGACCTGCTCCCTCCACTTCCCAAATCCTCACGTTGGCGTTTTAATAGCTCTCTTCTTCATGACCCTGTTTTTTCCGCCTCCTTTCGCTCCTTTGCTAATGAATTCTTTTCGCTCAATTGCGATCCCAATACTTCTCCCTATCTTATTTGGGACTCTTTTAAAGCGACAGCAAGAGGGTTCATTATTGATTTTGTTTCTAAAAAAAAGAAAGCTTTCCTTCAGAAACAAAAAAATGTATTGGCCCATATTAAACTTTTGGAACATGAATTTTATATTTCCCCTAATAACTCAATCTCACCAGAACTCATACGAGCTAAACTTGAGTTTTAATAAAGCTACTACTGATAATGCATCATCGATATTGCTTCGCAGTAGTGCTCGTTTTTATGGTGGTAGGAACAGATCGGGCAAACTCCTTGCGAATTATCTCAAAGTGCGCAAGGTTCGTTCTCTTATTGACTCCATCTACTCTGCCGATAACTCTCTTTTGCATAAAACTCAGGAAATACTTAATGAATTTCAACTTTTGTATCAAAAGCTTTATACACCAGAATCTCCTCCCACTCCTTCTCTCATTCAGTCTTATTTTGAGAATCTTCCCACTTCTTCTACTTCCCATCTCAATTTTTTTGGTCTTGAAATTGATCTTTCCCTCAACGAACTCTCTAAAGCCTTAACTACTCTAACTAAAGGAAAAGCACCAGGTCCAGATGGTTATCCTGTCGAATTTTATATGCATTTTTCTGATCTCTTACTTCCTAAACTTTTAACTCTTTTTCAATCCTTTTATTCATCCGGCACAACTGCAGGCACTTTTCAGGAGGCCACTATCTGTCTCATTCCTAAAGAGGGTTGGGACCCTCAATTTTGTAAAAATTATCGTCCAATCTCTCTCGTCAATGTGGATTAGAAACGATTTGCTAAATTGCTTGCTTTGCGCTTGGACCCCCTTATGCCTCAACTTATTGGTAAAGAACAATGTGGCTTTGTCAAGGGCAGACTTACTTCGGATAATTCTCGTCTTTTTCTTAATGTTTTAAATAAAGCCCCTTCTCTTTCTATCCCTCTGGCTGCTATCTCTGTTGATGCGGAGAAAGCTTTTGATAGAGTCGATTGGTCTTTTTTGTTTGCATCATTACACTGGCATGGTTTTGGTCCTAAATTCATATCGCTTATCTCCTTATTATATGCTGCTCCTAAAGCTGCGGTCCTGGTTAACGGTCATATTTCATCTTATTTTTCTCTTCACCGGGGTGTTCGTCAAGGTTGTGCTTTGTCCCCACTTCTCTTTGTTCTAGCTCTTGAACCCTTTTTGACTTCTATTCGTAATAATAACTCCATCTCTGGTTTTCCTTATGGGGATCATCAGTTGAAACTTTCTGCATATGCAGATGATATTCTATTATTTATTTCTGCTCCTGAAACCTCTATACCCCCTTTATTACTTGAATTTAACTCTTTTTCACAGGTTTCTGGATACAAAATTAACTCTGATAAGACTGAAATTCTTCCTCTCACAAAGTTCTGTCTTCCCCACTCCTTTTCTTCCACTGGATTTGCTTGGAGTAGCTCAAAAATTAAATACTTAGGTATTTGGTTCTCAAAGTCCATTCCTTCCTCAATGAATCTCAATATCTCTGCATCCCTATCTCGAATCGAAAAATCCTTCTCTGCTTGGAACCCTCTCTTTCTTTCCTGGTGGGGGCGGCTGGATTCGATTAAAATGATGATCGCTCCAATATTAATATATACCCTCTCTATGCTTCCAGTTCATATTTCCGCTTTTTATTTTAAACGTAATGATTCACGTCTTTCTAGGTTTCTTTGGAACAATAAAAAACCCAGAATTGCTTTATCATCTCTTCGAAAGCCAAAATCCAATGGTGGAGTTAATTTCCATGACTTTCGTCTTTATCATAAATCCTTTTCACTTCGCCAAGCCTCAAGATGGCTCACATCAGACTCCTCTCCCTTTACTCCCCTTTGGCTTTCCATTGAACAAATATTATTGTTACCCTTCTCTTTTAAGGAAATTATGCGTTTTTCCACTAAAACCTCTTATACTTCTCTTCCCCTATTTAAATATACTTGTTCCCTCTTAAAATCCTTGATACTCCCCGCTACCATGTCACGCGAATCTTTCCTAGATACTCCTATCTGGTACAATTCGCTTATTCTTCTTAACAACAGACCCGTCTTTTGGAACACATGGATGTTAAAAGGTATCCTATGGGTTAGTCAATTTTTCGATGGACTTTCTCCTTGTTCCTTTCCCCAATTTCAGTCCTTGTTTCATTGCCCTTGATCCTTTTTGCAGAAGTTTACTAGTCTTATGGCTGTTATTCTTGATACTTATTACTCTCTTCCCTCTTTGTCTCCGCCTCTCACTCAGACTTCTCTCCTTAACATACTTCTTACTCTTCCTAAAGCCTCCCTTATCTATAAATTTTTCTCAGTCCCCAATCCAGATCGAGTTAAATCTAAACTGGAACTTTCTTGGGAACTGGATTTGGGATGCAATTGGTCTGTCACATTTTGGGATAAACTTTGGTCCAGGTCCTTAAAAATTTCTCTAACTCTGCTTCTCTTACTCAATCTTTGTTTTTCCTTTATCATCGACTCTATCTTTCACCTGTTTCTTTATCACGTTTCTCTGCATCTTCTGACTCGAAATGCTGGACTTGCAGTTCTCTGATGCTGACCTTCTTCATCTCGTTTTTCTCTGTCCTACAGTTTCTGAATTCTGGAAGAAGGTTTGGTCATATATTGTTCGTCTATTTACTATCTCTATTCCTTACTCTATACCTCTCATCTTTGCAGGTAGTCTCTCCGACTCTTTAGACCTCTCTCCACATTGCCATGGTCTTTTTGATCTCATGCTTGCTCTCGCTTTTCAACATATTTCTTTTAACTGGAAAGATCTCACAAATCTTTCCATACAATTTTGGTGGAATTCCTTATGTCATTTTCATAGACTTGATGTGGCATTTGACTCCTTTTGCAATCTATCCATCAATAGAGATCTCTTCTGGTTGCCCCTTACTACATATCTGGACCGGATGGCCTTAAAGAACACTGCACCTATCAATTCTGAAAACTTTAAACCCCCTTGAAGGATTGTCTCTCTGTCCTTCATCACTATTATTATCATTATTTTATTATTATTATTACTTTTACCTTCTTTCTTCTCATTTGGTTAATTTTTATATTATCTCTTATGCTCGATAAAATATATCGATTTATTTACAGTATTTTGTTACTATTTCATATGCCTTTAGTTTCATATTTCTTTCTTTGTTATAGGTTTATTACTCCCCCTCCCCCCTGCTGCCCTTCCCCTGCTCTCCCCTCTCTTTCCCTTCCCCTTCCCACTTATATAAACTCCCATAAATTGCTTTTACTCTTTGGTTTTTGGATACCAGCCGTTGTTTTTGATATAATATGCTATTTTAAAGTTTAATTTGTTCATATGTAGCTGATATCTTGATGTACTATCAATTGGTTCAATAAAGCTTTTCAAACACAAAAAAAGAATAGGCCTGCGAAATGGACAGAGGTTCTAACTGACATGGAGCTGTCCTACAGCAGAGAAAGGTGGTTCAAAAAAGGGTCATGTGTGTTCTGCTGAAGGTATAATCTGCCCCATTAACCTATACGTCTTTGGTGAAAGGAAAGCCCCCTGCAATAATGTAGAGAGATGTTGCACGATGTGTCTTCGGTGCGGACTGTTATTTTCTTGGCTGTTCCTCCGAGTATGATCAAAACAATGAAATACTACTTTTCAAATTAAGACAACACTTAATAACAAGGCTTAAGTCTCTTTTAAGGCCTCTCCCAAGCAATATTCGTTGGATAAATGGCCAAGAGACCACAATTTCAGATGTGCTGCCACAAACTTAGAAGCAAAGGGTGCAGTTCGTTTCATTATGGGGAAACAGTGCCATCTAACGTTCGAGCTAAACATAGGATTTGTCGTCAATCGGGATTTCACTGTACAATTTGGACAATTATGATATATCCGCCACACAAATTATCAGATTTATGTTTCGGCAAATATTTTTGCTATACATTTTGTTTACCGTACCTTTACACATCTTAATTTTTCGAGGTCAGAAATGCAAAATTGGTCCCATTGCTTTCAGGCGCTTCGACAGTGCACCAATCATGTGGATCAAAACACAGAAAAGTGCAGGAGTAAAGCTTCCCAAACCCAGATTAAATCAATGAGAGGTTAACCGGTATAACACCGTCGGTGTTTCCGCACTTATAATTGCGCACAGACACGAAATTCCACATAGGGTTGGAATCCAACTACGCTCAGCTTGTAACAGAGGCCTGAAAGTGCTATTCAGCCACTGAGACTATGTTGGTTGGTACTTCTTGCTCGTTGGCTGTGCCGCGTCTTTTTATACCCTGAAAAGCTCTAACATAGCCTGGTTTTGCCTTTTTGATCAGGGGAACCGATAAATACAACTATTTTGCAATAACAATATAGGATAGAGACTCCACCCATATACAAATATGTTCCAATTCATAACGGGTACACCAGGTGTTTCAGTGTGCATTGGCTGCAGGAAAGCAGGCGACCAGACAAGAATTGTATTTTTTGGTTTGGAGCACTGATATAGCGCGCATGGCTACCCATAGGCATCCCAGCGCTGTTAGTGCTGCACCGAAGGAGTTATAAAACAGCACCATGGGAATTACAATATGTTCTGGAAGAGCCAGGTTTTTAAAGATTTGCAGAAGGAAAGTGAGGGAAGACTATTCCACAATTTAGCTGCATTCAAGGAAAATGATCTTTCTCCCCATTTTTCTCTCCTGATGATCGGATTGTAGCCAAATGGGCATTTGAGGAGCGCAGAGATTTGCCTGGCCTATAAGGGAAGAAGAGAGACCGAGAGATCATTGGCCCTTTATGAAAATAAGTCCAACAGGTGCTGCAGAGCGATTTAAATGTTATCCCCTCTGCCACTAGAAGTTAATGAAGGAAGCGAAGGGCTTGTCGTGCAGATTGGTTTCTTAGACTGTTATACAGGATTCGTGCGGCAGAGTTCTTGGGCCACGTGTATTTTATTTTTTCACAGTAGCTTTAGGCGCTCCCAGATAAAGAGAATTACTATAGTCCAAGTGAGAGAAGATGAGCGCCTGGACTACCAGTCTTTTTGAGGTAAAGGGGAGGAGGGGTTGCTCAGCATCCTCAATATGCTGTAGCAGGTGGCAGCTAATTTAACGGCTTGGGAGTAGAATTCAAAAGGCTCATCCAGCTACATTGAAATGTGTCATAGACATTCTGAATTTTCCTCTGACAAAATGTTGCCAAGTCATTAAATCGGGCGGGAGTAGTTTCATGGGGAGGTCCTGTTATTGAGGCCACTAAGAGATGTTTCACAACGTGAAACATTTAGCGTTGAGCATTGGCAGCACTATTAATTTTCTCCTCAAAATTAATCTCTGTGTGATAATGGTGTCCCAATATTTCTTTTTAGTGACTTCTCAGTAATCTCTTCTACAGGCTCTTTCTGCTTTTTTGCAGACTTGTTTAAGTTTTCGGAGTTGAAAGGAGTACCAAGGTGCCGATTTGTCCTTGCCTCTATCAGTGTGAGACTTTAAAGGAATCAATTGGTCCAGTGATGATTCTAACCACTGAGAAAATCTATCATTGGCTAGGGATGGGTCAGACCCGAGGGATGGTTTAGAATTCTCTAGAGTTTGTTTCCGTGTTTCTATGGGCAATTTAGACTAGGCTCTGTTTTTCCAGGTAACTGGTACTTTATTTAGGGGCAGTTTGCAGAGGTCCAAAAAAAGCAAAAAGCAGACCATGAAACCGGAAGTGGTTCTGACACTCTTAACTGTTTAGCTGTAGAAAAAACTGGATCAAGTAGATGGCCTTTCTTAGGAAGTGTGTAGAGCGGAGACTAATGAGTGACAAAAATGTGGGTGGGCAATGAATTGTCTGAACGCATGATAAGATATGATAAGCAATTTACATTGCGCACAGCTACTCCACGGAGTGTCCCGGAGCAGAAGCAGCAAAAGGTCGGAGATGAAAAGACTTAGGCCTGCTCATGGTCTGCAGCTCCAGCGGAATCCATACTGTCGAACCCAGAAACCCTAAAGATCTTCCTCCTGCTCTTTGTCACTGAATCCTAGGAATTCCTGCCAAAACTTTGCTGGCGGATCTCAGCTGTCTTATAGGATTATGAAAGCTGAATCTGGTTCTGAGGTAGGAAGGCCCTGTTTGATAAAGAGCGTCATGTACCAATACGAGAGCCTTAAATTTGACTCTTTCTCTAATGGGCAACCAATGGATTCCACACAGATGTTACCTAATACTTGTTCGCATTGGTACATTTAACAGGAGCTGGGCTGCCGCATTCTGGATCACTTTGAGTTTGTCCGTTAGGCACTTGGGTAAGCCAACTTACCAAGTGCCAGTCTCTTTAGACTGATAGTGCCTAGAGAGGACACTCAGGATATGCCAGTTCAACAATCCCAAGAACTTCTTGGCACCGGCAGGTGCAATGAGAGCAGGACGATGGGACTGAGGGATGTTCCCAATGTAAGATCGAGCACAGGACAAATTGAACCCACGGGTCTTCACTATGCAAGCAAGTACAAAGCCACTGACAGTTTCCCCAGAGCCACATTATACCGTACCTTTCCCTGCAGCAGCCTCTCGTCCTGAGGGCAAGTGAAATGTCAAATGAACTGGATCTACCAGCATGCATACAAAGCAGTAGGTGTGTGATGCTGATCGAGTCACCACTGTGACTATCAACTCTCGGGTTAGAGGGCAAGAACAGGACTCAAGATCCTTAGGGATTTGGAGCTTAAATGTCTGATTAACATGCCCATCTGGGACAAAGGAGAGTTGTTCACTCACCCTGGCTCACAGACCATATTCTTTCTCACTGCTTTTTTCCTTTCAGCCCGTGGGGGCGATTTGAACAAAGACACCATTATGTAACCAGTTGGGAGGGAAGTGGTGCCCGTGCACTGGTGGGGGATTTACATCACTGTGACACAGTATCTTAGATTACAAATTAGTAACGGTTACTAAAACAAGGAGGGATTGTGATGTAAGAAATGCAAGTCTCAAAGTAATGTATGTTGCCAAGAAATTTGAAAGGTCTGGGCATTGTTTAATACATGTATTTATTATCAGGTTCTTCTCTAGTCATCACATGGCACTTTTTATCCTATTTATTTGTAGTCAATTTACACTGCTGTAGTTGTAGAGACAGGCCTAATGGTGCACATCTCTATCAGGGAAGTTGTGTAAGTTAGGAAGCATGGTAAATTGCCAAACCTGTGCGTTTATTTGGGGCTTTGCTGGCTCCCAGGTCAAGTAACCCCGGTGGAGGCACTAGGTTCCTGTCAGACCCTATGGTTAAAAGTTAAGCACAACTGTGGGCAAAGCCCAGTTGCCTGCCCCGCAGATATATCCACGTTTGCCATACTCGTGTAACCAGTGTCTATGTGTTAGGAATGGGCACACAGCATGTGGACTGAGGTAACAATACTTTATTTTCACAAGATATGTTCAATCGGTAAAGAGCATGCCAGCTTGCTCCCTGTTCATAATCATCATCACACAAGATTTGTAAAGCCTTGACTAATCACCCATGAGGTTCTCCAGACGCTGTGAAACCTTCGGGGGGGGGCAGTTTCTATTGAAAAGCCAGATTTTGAGTTCTTTCCTGAATTCCAGGAGAGAAGATGAGGTTCGGTAGGGTCCAGGACTTTCGCCGCGAGGTATGAAATGGAGCGACCTCCACTTTTGCTTCGGAGGGGGGGAAGAGAGAGGAGAGGAGCGAGAGAGAGAGAGAGTTAGAGAGAGAGAGAGAGAGAGAGAGAGAGAGTTAGAGAGAGAGAGAGAGAGAGATAGAGAGAGAGAGAGAGAGTTAGAGAGAGAGAGAGAGAGAGAGAGAGAGAGAGAGAGAGAGAGAGAGAGAGAGAGAGAGAGAGTTAGAGAGAGAGAGAGAGAGATAGAGAGAGAGAGAGAGTTAGAGAGAGAGAGAGAGAGAGAGAGAGAGAGAGAGAGAGAGAGAGAGAGAGAGAGAGAGAGAGAGAGAGAGATCTCATAGGTGTCTGGAGAGTTGGTGGAAGTTCATGCAGTGGTTGATGTATTCTGGTCCTTGGTTGTGTAGGGCTTTGAAGGTGTGGATCAGCATCTTGAATTTGCATCTCTTCTGAATGGGTAGCCAGTGTAGATTCCTGAGGTGGAGGATGACGTGCATTTGTCTGGGTAAGTTGAGGATGAGTCTCGCCACCAAATTCTGGATGGTCTGCAGTCTTTTCAAGAGATGTGTAGCGATTCCTACGTACAGTGTGATTTCGTAGTTGAGCAAGCTGGTGACCAGGGCTTGAGTGACAGTTCTTTTGGTTTCAATGGGGAGCCATTTGAAGATTTATGGAGCATGTGAAGGGTGAGGAAGCAGGCTGAGGAGACTGTTTGATCTGGTTTTTCATGGTGAGCTTACTGTCAAGATTGATTTCAAGGCTACGACCACAGTCAGTCGGAGTCTGTGAGGATCCAAGTTCGGATGGCCACCAGGAGTGGTTCCAAGCAGGGGTGTTGTTCCCAAAGATCAGTACTTCATTACTGTTCAACATCTGCTCGTGGCCAACTGTCCCTCTAAGAATCCCTCCAACGTTCACATTCCATCCCCACTTTCTTCCCAGACTATCATTCCATTCCTAACATCCCACACACCTTCCCTCCAATATAAGTAACAAAAACAACAAAAGTACAATGGAATGCATATTATATGCTCATAACCATTTGGAAAAACAAAACACAAAAAATTACACATGACACAATATTTTTAGAACAAATGTGAATATTTTAAGAATACACAGTGAATATGAACAGTGAATGGACGCAGCTGGACACGGACCGGGGGGGGGGGGGGGGTGGGTGGAGGGGGATTTTGGGAGTCCCAGATTTCAAAGCCTAATGTTATGCAAGCCAATTACAATGGCTTGCGTACTGGATTGCAGGTCACCACCTACAGGAGATAGGTATGTCGCAATGGACCTGGGAAAAGGGAGTGCTCCATACCCTGTTGTTACCGAAAAGTAGGCTCCAGACAACAACATCTCCACTACTACAAGTGGCGCTAAGTTACTGGAAAAAGCACTCCGTTATACTAAAGGGGTATTAACTTACGCGCCTAACATCCCACTGCTAGGGCTCCCTACGCCGACCAGGACAGTTTCTGCAAGGTGCATATCCAAATCATCGGATGAAGGAGTGAATACAGTGGGGATGCTATTTGCGGACAACATGTTATTGAATCATGATACGTTTGACAGGGAAAAAGGAGTTTCCAACTCCCTATATTTCCTTCATGCTAGCATTAGCAAATATATAAAAAATACTTGGGCTCCAGATGGAAAAGAGCCCCCGACTCACGAGTTAGTACATATGCAATACCTAATGGGGTAATGGGAAACACTTAACCTGGTGGCTGTACAGGGGTATACGTACACACGCAGCGACCTCCCTACAGCCACTTAGAGATAAATGGACTGTGGATATGGGCCGTGATCTAACAGACAAGGAATGGGGAAATATATTAGAACACCCTAAGAAAGTATCCAGAAACCCCACATTTAAATTTATTCAATACATGATGGCACACAGAGCTTATCTGACCCCACAACGATTAAATAAAATGATTCCAGATACGGCAGACATATGTCCTCGCTGCCATACACAACAGGCAGATTTGATGCACATGCTGTGGACATGCCCACTGTTAGAATTGGGGGTCTCTAGTTGGCACAGGTAGGTACTTGTGACAAATAGAGACCCTCGCCTCTAGTCAGGGTAAAGGGGTACACTCCTAAAATAACCCCTGCTCACCCCCTTGGTAGCTTGGCACGAGCAGACAGGCTTATCTCACAGGCAGTGTGTAAAGCATTTGTGAGCACATACAGTAATCAAGTGACAACACTACAGATGAACACCACACCAGTTTTATATCAAAAATAAGTATTCGTTATATAGATTTACGACAAGACCATAAACGACAAAAATCCACAATACTCTTACTTAAAATGGAAGTTTTAGCTTAGCTCTCTTTAGTTCTTAAATGCCACGACTCACCTCCGCCCGCAGCAAGCCCCCCCCCCCCGTAGATGCTGGAGCAAGATCACCACCGACCAGCTCACCACCTCCCTGAGCCAAAACCAACCCACCAACACTACGGACCCCAACGAAGCAGCCCGCAACCTCACAGAGTGGATCACCAACTGCGCCGACGCCCTTGCACCACTGAAGAACCCTCCAAGCAATCCCGACAGCAAGAAAGCCTCATGGGGGAGGAGCCTAGCGCGCAACCAAGATGGCCGCGTAGGTGCGAGGCTCCCGAGGACCTCCGCGACCTCCTGAATTAATCCTGGCGATATCCTGTCCTTGTTGAGGGGACTGTGTTGGGGAACCGGAGCTGAGGCGCCACCCGTTTTTT
The DNA here is from genome assembly GCF_964204655.1 of Triturus cristatus. Taxonomy (NCBI): domain Eukaryota; kingdom Metazoa; phylum Chordata; class Amphibia; order Caudata; family Salamandridae; genus Triturus; species Triturus cristatus. Next base: position 388,049,099 of record NC_140594.1, read on the forward strand.
GGGCTCGAATCGGACCCCGAACGCCGGTGGGAGCATCGATCGAAGGTTGCGGCCTTCTCCTCGCCGGCCCCCCGGATTGGAGTAGTGGGGCGATCCGGGGACAAAGTGAATAACAGCGGCGAGCGGGGCTGGGCGACTGGCGTACCCCGCACTTTCACTTTCGCTTTTGCGCCCTCCTAGCTCTCAAGCCGGGTCGGGCTGCGGAGCGGGGTGCGGTGGCCTTGTCCAGGAGCCCGGCTGACCCGCCGGCGGTGGGTTGACCCGCGGTTCGGTGGTCGCCCCTGCCCCCCCCCCTGGCACCCGTGACTTGGTATAGCGGCCCGTTTGGGGAGCTTGGCACGACGGTGGAAGAGCCAGCATGTCCACCAAACAAGATGGCGACCGGGCGAAGGTGAAGACGACCCGCCGTGGCACGGCGCACCAGGCCAACAGTATGGACCGCTACACGCTTCAGAAGGGTTCTCCGGAGACATCGCGTGCATCCCCGGTGGGCCCGACGGAGGCATCTGCTCATCCGGTGGATCTGACCCTCCGGGACGTCATGGGCGCCATCGCAGAGATGAAGGCCTCGGTGGACCAGCGTTTCGACACCTTAGCGCAAAAAATAGACTCGGTCCTTGTGGATGTGAGCCTTGTGAGGGCAGACTTGTCCAAAACAAACGACCGAGTTGACTCCCTGGCCCACACCACAACGAGCCTCACGACAGACGTGGTGGCCCTCCAGAAGGAGGTGCGCCGGCTTGGCCAGGCGAGCGCCCTGATGGACCGGCGATTGGAGGACTCCGAGGGTCGGGCCCGGAGGAATAATGTCCGTATTGTGGGGGTCCCGGAGGGACGAGAGGCGGAGGCGGCGGATCTTTTCGTGGAAGATTTGATCCTGACCCATCTCCAGCCCCGGGGGCTGAGTAAGCTTTTTGCGGTGGAGCGTGCTCACCGGGTCCCCGGGGGCAGACCTAAGACTGGTGCCCCGCCGCGGCCGCTCATCGCCCGGATTTTTAATTTTCGGGACAGAGATGCTATCCTCCAGACCTCCAGGCAACAGGGACCGGTCAAGCTTGACAACATGGAGATACATTTCTACCCAGACTTTACTCCGGCGGTCCAGAAGCAGCGACAGAGCTTTCTTGGGGTTAAACGTCGCCTAAGGGACCTGAACCTCAAGTACTCAATGCTCTTTCCAGCCAAGCTGAGGGTAGAGGTGGATGGTCGCACGCACTTCTTCGACCGGCCCGAGGCGGCTGGGGACTGGCTGGACACTCTGCCTGGAGATCGGGGCCGGGGGGGCGGGGGGGGCGCGGCTGGCGAGGAGGGCCCGCCGGATCAGAATTGAGGGGTGACTGAATAGGCCTTGCTCTGGACGTTGTTCCTTCACCATTTATTGATTGCGTATGTTCCCCTCCTATGGAGGTTGCGTGGGGTCTGTTGGGGGCTTCCCTCCTCCTCTGGGGGACTAGTTAGTATTTTAGCTATGGGGCGACAGGCACACTGCACTTTGGGGGGGCTGTCTGGGCTCATGCAGGGGTGCAGGGAGGGGGGAGTTCTGTTGGGACCGGGGGGTGGGGGGGGTGTGTTGTTTGTTAGCACCGCAGGGCAAACCCGTTACTATGTTGTTGTTATTAGGATGCTCGATGGGGGACGACCGATTGATTCGACGTATGATGGGGGGTAGGGATTTGACTGTGTTGTCATGGAATGTTAACGGCCTGGGGGATAGGATTAAGCGTGGTGTGGTCCTGCAGTACTTAAAACGTATTTCACCAGATGTTGTCTTCCTGCAGGAGACGCACCTTATAGGTAACTCCTTTCATGCAATGAATCGGCGGGGATATCGTTTGGTGGCGCATTCCGGCTTCACCTCGGGCTCGCGGGGGTGGGTATTATGATCAAGAACTCGCTCCCGTTGGAGATTGATGAGGTGCGCCATGATGAGAGGGGACGCTACACGGTTCTGGTGGGAAGAATGGAGGGTAGAGTGTTTATCTTTATATCAGTGTACGTCCCGCCTGGGTTACAAGCCACCACATTCGCGGACCTGGGGCGCCTCCTTCTGGACCTTCCGAGTGGCCTGCTGGTGGTTGGAGGGGACTTTAATGCGGTAGCCTCTGGGTCTATGGATCGCCATCCCCCTAGGGACCTCCCCCGGGCACAGGCGTGGCTGCCCGGCCTTCTGGACACGCTGGGCCTGGTGGATTGCTGGCGATTAAAGCATCCCGCATTGCGACAGTACACCTTCCACTCGGGTGCCCATGGTAGCCTCTCGCGGCTTGATTACATCCTTGTCCCGGCGGCCCATGCAGGGAGGGTGGGGGAGGTGCGCCACCTAGCGCGGGGTATCTCAGACCACTCCCCATTGTTGTTGCATTTCGATGTCTTCCCGAGGGGGGATGGCAGGGTGGCCCCAATCAATGCATGGTATTTGCGCGACCCCACCATTCGTGCCGATTTGATCAAATCCTTACAGCGATATTTCGACGAGAATGTGGGGTCGGTCTCTTCCGCCATCTCCCTGTGGGAGGCTTTCAAGGTAGTCCTTAGAGGGGAGGCCCTCTCCTTTATCTCCCATGCCCGGCGGCTCGAGCGGGAGGAGGTTGTTGTAAATTAAGGCAGAATGTGATTAAGCATTTACTGAAAACATTAATGCTTTCCCTTGCGATCATGTTTTCTTCGTTATGTTGACCGAAGTCCGGACTCCATTTTGTATTGACATGCTGCCACGTGTTCGTCACGAGGAGAGTCCGACCTCTGTGTTAGTTGCTCTTGTAATCTGCCTAGCAACAGTTTATAAATAGCTCCCTCTTGTCCATCTGGCGCATGCCCAGACTTGACCACATCTGTTATAATTAGCCTTGCTTGACCATGTGTTTCGCGGGCTCAAGGAGCGTGTTGGCTCCGCCCATGTATTGATTCAGTATCGAGAATGACCATAAATGGTAATGTTCTTCGGCCTTACGTTGTATCCACCCACTATGAGCCCCTCTGTTGTGTATAAAAGGGGACTGTGTACGAATGTTCTTTGTGCTACTCCAGGCAATACTGAAGAGTGTTGTGTGGATTGTAGGACCACCCTTAAGGGTTAATAAACGTTGTCTTTGTACTTTGCAGTTTCCGTGCCAACTTCCTTATAGATTCCGTTACAGGAGAGCGAACCCTTGTTTTTGCGGGCCTAGCTGGGGCCTGTATTCATCAATTGGCGCCCGTCACGTGGGGCTCATCGGCGACTCGGATGCTCGAAGGACTGGTCGCGACGAAGGTGAGGAGTTTGGCCGGGGACGTGATCACTGCCAGTGGCGTCTTAGCCCTGGCATCCCGAGGTTTTTCTTCCTTCCCTTCCGAGCTGACCGTCTGGGTGGCGCCGGTCATCGACTGAGACCTCTTCTGTCGGTCCTGCCGTGAGAGCCGTTTGGGCGATTGTGGAGCTTGGCAGTTGGAACCTGGACTCTTGATTGGTAAGAACCGTTGTACGGTACTTGCTCCGAGTTTTGAAGCCTGGTCTGGCTATTTGAGTTTGATTGATGGTGACTAGTCATATTTTGAATTTGTCTTTGTGAAAATATATGCGTTGCAACACATATAGGCAGGTAATGTGGAGAAATTTCTCCAGGAGCTGTGTTAACTCTGAACGGCGCAACGATTAAGTGCCATTTTCTTTATAATATTGCATATTTTGCATTATTCCTAGCATGCCTGCTTTTAGCGCACTCCGTAAGTGGTGCTGCTGTTTTGGAAACCGGTTGAACCTCGAGGAATCTGCTCCAGCTCCCCCAGAGGGGACTCCTAATAGGGATATGTATGTGAAGCATGGTCTTTCTTCCATAATGTACAGCACGCTATGGAGGAAATACACGAGGAAGGATCCTGAGTTGCGATGGCCTTTGTATGGATCGTTTGATATACGTAAGATTGAGTATGTGGAACAGTGTATGTGTAAGCGGCGTGCTCGTCAGGATATGTTTGAATGTGTGCGATTATGGGTGAAGGAAGTGCGTGAGCGAGAGAAGCGTGAGAAAGCGCTGTTTGATAAAGAACAACGGAAGAATGATCATGTGTGAGCGCAGGAAGCGAAGCGTCGGGAGGACAAAGAGCACACGGACAGACAAGAGAAAGAGCGTAGGCTACAGGTTTCGGGTCAATATGTTGTTCGTCAGCCACTTTATCCTGTCCTTAATAATTCTGATGATGATTTTTATTTGCTAGATCGCTCTCCGCCCCCTTATGTTGGCGCATCTGCTCCACGGCCGCAAGATTCTGACCCGGTTTCGGGTAAGGTAGACACACGGTCCATGCTGTCGGCCGAGCAAATGGCTGAGCTTCGGACACTTTCCTTCCGTGCGCTTAAAGGCAAGGTATCCATGGAGGACTTATTTCAGACTTGGGGGCAGTGGCAGGAGAGAGATAAAGTGTATTTTCTGGGTCATTTCGCGGAGGAAGTGATTACTGCTTTCCGAAAATATTCTCATGTTCTTGAGCCTGACGAAGTGTCTTCGGACGCTAGAGCAATACGTAACGGTGCTTTTTCTCCCTCTAAGGCTCCTGAGGCGGCTCGGCGGCTGTTCGCCTTGCGGGACGAGGTGCTGGCCCTTCGAGAGAAAGCACGTCAACAAACGGAGGAGGAGAAGCAGTCGGATTCGTCTGCAGCAGGGGGCCACCCATCCGCCTCCCAGTCAGATAAGGATGACAGAGTGCATGCTAAACCAATGCGAGAGGCGGCGCCTTTGTATGTTCCTCCTAAGGGAGCAGGGACTAGCTCGGATATTAACTCCGCCGATGCAAGGGGATATTTCGTATATAATTGGGTTTACACTCCATGGCATAGGGCCGATGTTATGGCACTAAAGAATGCGTTGCCTGACCCCCGCAAGAATCCAGCGGCCTTCTATGAAGAAGTCGAGGGGGCCTTGAATTCTTGCATTATGACCTTAGCGGATATAGACCTGTTCTTTGGCCTTATCCTACCGCCGGATACGTGGCGCTCTGTCCGAAAGATAGATGATGCGGTTGCCTTCAAGGCCCGGTGGTCTGACCTTGAGGATGAGGATAGGGAACGGAAGCCCGCACAGAAACCACCCCAGAATATTTTAGATCTCCCTGCGGCTATTGTGGCTAAGTTGAAGACGATTATCCCCCCTAAAAAGATTGACTGGAATATGTTAACTGCATGTAAGCAGAAAGTTGACGAGTCAGTTGCGGACTTCTTTACGCGCTTTGAGGAGACGTTTCATGATTTTAGTGGCCAGTCGCTTACTGACGACACGGGCCGCCACCTTTTCGCGGACAAATATGTGGCTAATCTGCTACCGGCAGTTGCGGCCCGGTTAAAAGCGAGTGAAAGTTCTTGGGCCTCCGCGACACCGACGGCCCTTCTGACCATCGCTCAGTATTATGAGCGTCAGGAGCACGAGGCGAAGGGCCAGGAGGAGAAGAAATCGAAAGATCTCAAAACCAAGGTGATGTTAGCACAAGTATATGGCCCGCCCCGACGGGGTAATAATAATAGAGGAAGGGGCGGATCTTATGGTCCCCCTTCGGGCCGATCTGATTTGAATAGGAACCAGTGTGCGTACTGCAAGCAGTTGGGCCATTGGGCCAGGGATTGCCCAGCGTTGCGTGCTTCGCGTCAGGGGCACACTCCGGGTGGCCCGAGAGGTAGAGGGGGCTTCTCGAACTTTAGAGGGAATTCTAACGATAATGTCCGTTTCGATACTGCCGGGCGGCACCGAGATGGCTCAAATGTTTTTGATCGCCAGCACCAGTATCATGTATCGGACATCGATCAATCGGGATATCATGATTCTCAGCATGCATAGGAATGCGTTGGATGGGGGTCCGAATCAGTTGAGGTGCCGGTCGATCAGACGGGTCCTTATGTATCGGCTGAGGTTTTAGGTTCTACTGATCAGTTCCTAGTGGATACAGGAGCGACACGTAGTGCATTGTCTAGGTACTTGGTTCCGGGGGCTCCCCCATCCGGCTCAATAGTTACATCGGTAGGGTTTGACGGTACACTCTCCCGAAGCCCTCTTTCACAGCCCCTTACATTTAAGGTTGATTCTTTTTCTGCGCCCTGTCCGTTTTTGCTTGCTCCGTATACACCGGATAACATTATGGGCCTTGATATGTTAAAGTATTTTAGGGCTACAATCCGCTGCTCCCCTGAGGGTGTGAGGGTGATCTTAAATGACAACTATCCCAGGTCTGGGCGGATGTGTACGATATCAGAGGATGCGTTGTTGGCTACCCTCCCCCGAGCTTTATGGGCGACTTCGGACACAGATGTGGGACAAATGGTGATTCCTCCGGTCCACATTAGTGTCCAGGAGGGGGCGGTGCTACCACGCCTCCCGCAGTATCGTATTTCCCAGGAGGGCGAGGAAGCTCTCATACAGATTGTGCAAGATTTGATCGCAGTAGGGGTAGTGGAAGAAGTTCCCTACAATATCTGTAACAGTCCGATTCTCCCTATTCTGAAAAAGGATACGGATGCAAAGGTCTATCGGTTCATAATTGATTTGAGGGAGGTAAACAAGATCGTGATACCTCAGTACCCGGTGGTTTCCGATATCACGACGTTGCTTACCTTGGTCCCGCCTACGGCGACCATGTTTTCCGTGATTGATTTGAAGAATGCCTTCTTTTCCATTCCCATTCACCCTGATAGCCGATTTCTTTTTGGGTTCACATTAAATAATAGATCTTATCGTTTTTGTAGAATTCCCCAAGGCTACACAGAAAGCCCTAGTATTTACAGTCAGGCTTTGAAACGACAGTTGGATTCCTTTGTTTTACTCGAGGGGGTCGCCCTCATTCAATATGTCGATGACATCCTGTTGGCGGCTGACACCCTGGAGTTGTGTGAGAAAAGCACGTTATCCTTACTTTCCTTTTTAGCATCCCACAATCACAAGGTCTCTAGGAAGAAATTGCAATTCTGTAGACCAAAGGTGACTTATTTAGGTCACCTTTTGTCTAAGGAGGGGCGTGCACTCACACCAGATCGTATCCAAGTAATTTTGGACACACCGAGACCATCCACGCAGAAGGATGTGCGTGCATTTTTGGGCCTTGTTTCTTTTTGTAGACAGTGGATATTGGGGTTTTCACACATAGCTAAGCCATTACTAGCTCTTTTGACAAAGGACACGCCTATCCCGATCCCTTGGTCAGATGAGTGTGATGCTGCTTTTCAGCGACTGCGACAGGCCCTTTGTTCAGCACCAGTGTTAGGAACCCCTGATTATACAAAACCCTTTTCGTTGTATGTGCATGAGAAAGATGGATGTGCATTGTCAGTCTTAGTACAGATGCACGGCGACAAGCAGCGCCCTTGTGCATACTTTTCGGCTGTGCTTGATCCTGTCGCCCGAGCATTACCAGGGTGTTTTCGCTCGGTAGCGGCGACAGCTGTGTCAATACGCCAAAGTGAAGGAATTGTGTTGTCCCATAAATTGTTGGTGTTAGTTCCCCATGCTGTGGATGCCCTGCTTAATCAAACTAAGACGCAGCATTTGACCAGTGCCCGTTTAACGGGATATGAGCAGACGCTTTTGGCTCCTCATATTACGTTGAAAAGGTGCGTGACATTAAACCCGGCCACATTGTTGCCATACCCCGAGACCCAGCCTGAGGCGCAGAAAGCGCATGATTGTATTCTTGTGACTGAGGAACAAACAAAGGGTCGTATTGATCTCCAGGATACGCCCTTTTCAGAGGTAGATGGAGAGTTGTGGGTAGACGGATCATGCCTGAAGCTACCAGATGGTACGACTTCAGCAGCGTATGCAATTACCACATTACACACGATAGTGGAGACAGCACGCATACCACAGAAATCAGCTCAAGCAGCGGAACTGATAGCCTTAACACGAGCATGTGAGCTCAGTACAGGATTGTGTGTGAATGTTTACACAGATAGACGCTATGCCTTCGGAGTAGCGCACGATTTCGGCCTACTCTGGAAGGAGAGAGGGTTCTTAACGTCACATGGGGTACAGATAATGCATGGGGAGTTAGTCCACAACCTCTTAACCGCATTGACATACCCGAAGAAAATTGCCATTGTTAAGTGTAGTGCCCATAGGAAAGTAGTTGATAAAGTTGGAGAAGGGAATGCGTTAGCGGATCGAGTAGCACGGGAGACCGCGATGCAGCCTGGCGCTACTGCCATGTATGTAGTAAAGTCACAGGTGGAAAGATGGCGAGATGCGAAGGAAGAAGTGCGAGAAATACAGAGGACCGCTTCTGACAAAGAGCGGGAACGATGGGCTAGCGAAGGGGAACTGGATGATGAGGGCTGTTGGAGAAATAAGCAGATGGATAGATGGAAATTACCCACGGCCTTTGTACAACCTATGGTTCAGATGGCACATGGGCTAGCACATGTTGGAGCTTCCGCAATTGTGAAATTGCTTACCCAAGTATGGGAGCATCCAGAGATTGCTAGCACAGCAAAGAGGGTGGTGCAGACCTGTATGATCTGCCTGAGGTATAACCCAGGGAAAGGCACTCGAACTCCAGCAGGAGGATTTGCGACGCCCACTGCACCCTTTGAGGTTCTGCAGATGGACTACATCCAGTTTGAGCGCTGTAACAATTTGAAGTATGTTCTAGTAGTGGTTTGCGCTTTCAGTAAGTGGGTTGAAGCGTACCCTACGAAAGATAATACTGCAATGACTACTGCGAAGCTACTGCTAAAAGAGTTTTTCCCTCGATATGGCGTCTGTAGACTTCTGTGGAGTGATAATGGCCCTCACTTTGTAGCGGATGTTATAAAATATGTCTTGAAGGGCCTAGGCATCACCCAGAAGTTCCACGCCGTATTCCACCCCCAGTCTGCAGGACTAGTCGAGAAGTATAATGGTACACTGAAGCTTAAGATCGCCAAAATCCAAGCTTCAACATCTTTGACTTGGCCAGACGCCCTGCCACTGGCGTTATTGTCAATTAGGTCGGTGCCACACTCTCGAACTGGCCTTACGCCATATGAAGTTGTATTTGGACGCCCAATGAATATTTGGGGTCCACCGAGGCCTAAGGCTGTGTATGATGTACCTTGTGTAATGATGAGCGATTATCTGGCACAGTTAACGGATAATTTGGTTTCTATTCATCAACAGGTCCGAGAGGCGCTCCCTGATCGGTCTACCGGCGAAGGGCATGGTCTCCGACCTGGCGACCATGTGATGGTGAAGGTCTTCGACAGAACGAACAGTTTGGAGCCGAGATGGGTCGGACCTGAGCAGGTTCTCCTTGCAACAAGGACGGCAGTGCGAGTCTCGAACAGGAAGAATTGGATCCATTCCTTACACTGTCGAAAGGTACCGCCCGGATTGGTGGAGTCTGCCGTGCTGACCGATCAACGAGAAATCCTAGCAGCAGAGACAGGCCGTGCTGCGGAGCCAAACGACACTGAGGAGCTCTTTCCGGACCACGCGACTTCTGGAGGAAGGCGATATCATCTGCAACCAAGGAAGTGAGGTTTCCAGTACCGGGACATACTGTCAGAACGGCCCTTGGGTTAGTGAAACGGAGAGCCGATGAGGCAAGGGGGGGGGATCAGCCCTGCATTAGTGTAGCGACACCCGTCTTGGCCCGCTGGTGAAGAAATCAACCGCTGCCCAAGGGGAAGAGTTCTGACAGACTTTTTAGTTTCAGGAAGATATCAGGGTATTGTTTCTTTTGACATGGAGAAGAAGAAAATCCTTTGTGCGTTGGGGTTCATGCTAACAGTAGCTATCGTTGGTATAACCACATGGTTTGTGGAGGAGGCAACTCCAGCTCGAAAGACACTTGTGTTGACGACTCCAGTGCCTGCGGAGCACTACTTTTATACATTGCCATATCAAGAGTTAAAGCATCGACAATCCTATTTGAATAACACTTTCATTCAGATGCTGCATCACACCCACGTTGCTACGAACGCTACGAACTGTTGGATATGTGGGATGATGCCAGCCCATCAGAAGAAAGGAGGTACGCCATTCATACCACTTCCTTTCTCTCATAATGGCTCTTGTAGAGCATGGTACACTTTGCTGTTTGCCACTCGGAAACCGACAGTGGGACGATTGCTTTTCAGACTCAATAAAGAATGTCATCAAGATAAAAATGGATATCCACAAGCAAATGGGACAATTTGGGAATGGGAAGAGTACCGACCGGACAATGAATCCATTCCCTATATCTTCACGAACACAAGAGACACTGTGGGGAAGGACAAATTCGTAATCCAAGTAGCACAAGCTCAAGCGGACCTGTGTGTCCAGAGTGTGGGTTTTATCCCGGTTGGTGTCAGTGATTGCATAACCGTATTAAACATCGACGGGTTAAATAACAGTACCTTCCTAGCGTCCCATAATACCTATTTTGTATGTGGAAATAAAGGTTATTACCGTTTGCCGGCTGGGTGGTCTGGGGTATGCTATGTATCATTCCTATTACCTCCTGTATTCCTAGCACCCGCGTCATATCATAAGGATTTAAAACTGTTGAATAATGTGACTGTAAATAGATATAAACGTACTCTATCAATTGATGATGTGGATCAAACAGATACAAGCTTGCAACAGTATATTGATTTTAACTTAGGACTGTTTTTCTTTGTTGGAGCTGCTTTGAATAGTAGGAAGATCCGAAGATTAACAAGAGTGGTAGAAGCTGTGACCAATCAGACTGCCGCTGCTCTTGGGAATCTTACGGAAGAGTTACAAATAACCAGGATTGTTGCGTTGCAGAATCGTATGGTGTTAGATGTAATGCTAGCTGATCGAGGAGGAGCCTGTAAAATTATTGGAAGTAGCTGCTGTGTGTTCATCCCTGATCATACGCCATCCGTCTATAATGCCATTAACAAGCTGCATAAAATAGCAGCTGAAATCCACACAGAAAATGGCACTTGGTCCTTTTCTGGATGGTTTTGGGCGTTGGTTACTGCCTGGGGATGGAAGGTCTTAACTGGTCTCTGCATTATTATAGCAGTTCTGTTCCTTTTCTGTATGTGTATTCAATGTGGACCATTGTGCTGTTCCGTATGCATTTCATTCTGCATTCCAGATAAGAAAGCTATTGCCGATGTTGCTCGCCAGAAGGGTCTAGCTAAAGAGGTTAAGGGAATGATGATAATTGATATATATGATGATTATTCTTGGAAACCGGATGTCTTCAGTAAATGCTGAAAGGGTCGTCTGTTGTAAATTAAGGCAGAATGTGATTAAGCATTTACTGAAAACATTAATGCTTTCCCTTGCGATCATGTTTTCTTCGTTATGTTGACCGAAGTCCGGACTCCATTTTGTATTGACATGCTGCCACGTGTTCGTCACGAGGAGAGTCCGACCTCTGTGTTAGTTGCTCTTGTAATCTGCCTAGCAACAGTTTATAAATAGCTCCCTCTTGTCCATCTGGCGCATGCCCAGACTTGACCACATCTGTTATAATTAGCCTTGCTTGACCATGTGTTTCGCGGGCTCAAGGAGCGTGTTGGCTCCGCCCATGTATTGATTCAGTATCGAGAATGACCATAAATGGTAATGTTCTTCGGCCTTACGTTGTATCCACCCACTATGAGCCCCTCTGTTGTGTATAAAAGGGGACTGTGTACGAATGTTCTTTGTGCTACTCCAGGCAATACTGAAGAGTGTTGTGTGGATTGTAGGACCACCCTTAAGGGTTAATAAACGTTGTCTTTGTACTTTGCAGTTTCCGTGCCAACTTCCTTATAGATTCCGTTACAGGAGAGCGAACCCTTGTTTTTGCGGGCCTAGCTGGGGCCTGTATTCATCAAGGTGACCCGGGTAGAGGCCGAGATTGCAGAACTGGAGGGTGACCTGGGGAGCGGGGTAACAGACGCCAAGTTGCATGTTCTACACCTAAAGCAGGCGGCCTATCGGGCCCTCGTCACGGAGGCGGCCAGGGGCCTCAGTAGAGAGCAGCAGGGGCGATTGTATGATGTGGGGGATAAGGCTGGCAAATTGATTGCGTGGTTGGATAAGAGGGAGAGAGCGAGCCGCGTGGTGCCTTTGATTGAGAGTGTTGATGGTGCGTGTGTCACCGAGCCGGAAGCCATTGTCTCCTGCTTCGCGGATTATTTCCGCGAAGTCTACTCCCCGGTTTCCCCCTGCTCGGAGGAAGATTCCCACGCCCTGCTTCGGGACATCGCACTGCCCTCCCTAACGGTGGAGGACAGGGATTCGCTGGACGCCCCTCCCACCTCGGACGAAATTGCCTTGGCTATTCGCTCGGTTGCATCCGGCAAGGCCATGGGCCCCAATGGTATTCCCATTGAGCTCTACAAGCTACGCCCGGATGTGTTGGCGCCCCACCTGCGCGCGATGTTCCTGGCGGCCCACTCGCAGGGTTCCCTCCCGCCGGACCAGCGCCTGGCCACAATTGTGGTGATCCACAAGGAGGGGAAGCCCCGTGAACGGGTCACATCCTATAGGCCGATTTCGCTTTTGAACGCGGAGCCCAAAATCCTTGCCAAGGTGTTGGCCAACCGGTTGGTTGGCGTGGTGGGCGACCTGGTCCACCAAGACCAATCTGGCTTTATACCGCACCGCAACACGGCGCTCAATCTGCGGCGCTTGCACGGGGTGCTCGCGCGTGTCCCATTTGTGCGGGAGCCGGCCATCTTGGCGTCCTTGGACGCCACCATGGCGTTTGATACGCTTGAATGGCCATACATCTGGGCGATGCTGGCGAAATTCGGGTTCGGCCCGGGTTTCATTAGCTGGGTCAAATTGTTATATTCGGGCCCATTGGCGCAGGTGGTAGTGAATGGGCGAGTCTCGGCCCCATTCGCGCTGGGGAGGGGTACGCGACAGGGTTGCCCCCTGTCGCCTCTCCTGTTTGCCCTGGCCCTGGAGCCCCTGGCGGAGTGGCTGCGGTGGCACCCTTCTATCCGTGGTCTCCGCTGGACCCCCGAGCATGAGGACCGTGTGTCCCTCTACGCTGACGACATCCTTCTGTATCTCGCCTCCCCGCGTAAGTCACTGATCGTCCTGGTTGATGTTTTGCGCTCATTCGGTCGCAACTCAGGCCTGGTCATCAACTGGGCGAAATCCTGTGTCTATGTGCTTTCCGGGGAGGCTCCGGCCCTACCACGGGACTGTCCGATCCAGATTGCCTCCCAAGGTTTTCGGTACCTGGGTATCTATATCACACTTGACCCGGAGGCCCGCTATGAGCGGAATTTGCTGCCCCCCCTCCAGCGCTTGAGGGAGGACGTGGTGCGCTGGCGGCGTCTGCCGCTCTCGCCGCTCGGCCGAGCGGCTTTGTTCAAAATGATGTCCCTGCCGCGATTCCTCTACGCCCTCCAGAATACTATGGACTTGGTCCCGGCACGCTATTTCCGTGAGGTGGAGGGCCTCCAGCGGCGCCTGTTCTGGGACGGGAGGCCGCGCATTGCTCTGGCTAAATTGACGCTCCCGTGGTACGATGGGGGGGTCGCCCTCCCGGACATTAAACGGTATTACTGGGCCTCCCAACTAGCTGCAATTAATCATGGCCTTTATGGGCCCGCCTTGAACCCGGCATTTGAGATGGATAAAATGCTCCTACCCGGTGGCGATTACAATCGCGCGCTCTACTCTGGCGCGCCCGACTCCCGTTTGACGGGACCGACGCGTGTTATGGTGCGTGTCTGGCACGCGGCTAATGCAGCTATGGGGTGGAAGGACCGTTTGACCCGGGCGTCACCGCTGTATGCGTCTGAGAGGTTGGGCTCCCTCTGGACGTCGAAGGGCTTCGAGAAGTGGGACACGATCGGAATCAGCACGGTGGGAGATCTCTGGACGAGGGGGGGATTCAAAACTTTTGAGACGCTGCAGGCGGAGTTTCAGCTGCAGGGCAGTGAGTACTTTCGGTACCTACAAGTCCGCCATGCGCTGGGCTCCGTCTTCCCGGACGTCGCATCCATTCCGGAGTCTTCCCCCCTGGAGGACAGAGTGCTGGACGGCCATGTACCGGACAGCACGATCTCCCTCATATACAAAAAACTGATCAACGATAGATCGTGCCTGCTGACTAGTCTCCGCGAGGCCTGGGTTGCCGACGGGCTGGAGCTGGACGACGAGGATTGGATTTCCGCGGTGGCCTCTCCGAAAGAGGTGGCCATCCCGGCTCGCCTTCGTTTCGTCCAGCTCAAGATCCTTCACCGGGTTTATGTGACGGGGCCAAGGCTTCTGCGTATGGGTTTTGCTGGTGACGGACTGTGTAAGCGTGGCTGTGGTGCGCTGGCGACTTTCATGCATATACTGTGGGAGTGCCCGAAGGTGGAGCGATTCTGGCGTGGTGTGCATGAGGTCCTGCGTGTGGTTACGCGTGTAGCGCTGCTGCCTGAAGCGAGGAGATGCTTGCTGAATGTATGGGAACCGAATGACTATTCGGTCCCGCAGACGCGGTGGGTGACTCTGGGATACATGATAGCTAAGCGTGACATTGCTCAATTGTGGGGATCCCAGAGGCCCCCTGCGGTGTCGGCCTGGGAAGAGCATATGGATTGGTGTATGTTTCGTGAAAAGGTGGTGTATGTGGCGAGGGGTAAGCCTGGGGCGTGGGTGAAACTCTGGGGCCCCTGGAACGCCTACCGCGGGGGTATTTGTGAGCCACCACTGCTACCGGCTGCCTCGCCTGCTCCGTCTCCCTAGACGGCCCCCCTCCCTCGGCCGCGGGCGCGCGGTCCCCCAGTCCCTGGCCTGCTCCCATTCCCCTCCTCAGAGTTCTGCTGCTGGTTTGGATCCCCCATATATGGAGCACGTGCTGTCACTTTGGATCTCGGGTTGCCTTGCGGGTGTGGTTTTTTGGTGTTGTTTTGTTTCAAGAAAAGGGAACCGTACTGTGGGCTTGGAGCTGTGTGGCCTGCACCATTGATTACTCCTGTTTCACTGCTCTGCACTGCCGAGAGACTTTCACTGTATGTATGCAATATGCTTTTGTCATTCTAGCGGCCGGCCGGGTGGTTGTAGGCCCATACCTGTAACTTTTACAACCTGCAATAAACGGTTTCAAAAAAAAAAAAAAAAAAGAAAGCCTCATGGTTCACCGACGGATCTCAAAGACTCCAAGAAATCCTGCCGTACCCTCGAAAAAGCCTGGCGCCACGACCAGTCAACAGAAAACATGACAGCCCTCAAGAACGCCATCCGCAAACACCACCAGCTGATCCGCACCACTAAAAGGACATCATTCAGAGACCGACTGGACAACAACACCCACAACAGCAAAGAACTCTTCAGCATGGTCAAAGAGCTCTCCAACCCCAGCGCCAGCAACAACGACATCACTACATCGCAAGAACTCTGCGACTCACTCGCCACGTTCTTCCACCGCAAGATCGCAGATATACACGACAGCTTCGGCGCTCAGACTACATACCCAGCCACCGAACCAACGCCCCCCACCACCACCCTGTGCACCTGGAACCCCGTCAGCACGGAAGACACCACCCTCATGATGAACACCATCCACTCCGGCTCCCCAGCCGACCCCTGCCCACACCACATCTTCAACAAAGCCGACTCCATCATCGCACCCCATCTCCGGGACATCATTAACAACTCCTTCACATCCGCCACATTCCCGGAGAGCTGGAAGCATGCAGAGATCAGCGCCCTCCTGAAGAAACCCACCGCGGACCCCACAGACCTCAAGAACTTCCGTCCCATCTCGCTCCTCCCCTTCCCCGCTAAAGTCATCGAGAAAACCGTCAACAAACAGCTGACCACCTTCCTCGAGACGAACGGCTCCCTCGACCCATCGCAGTCCGGATTCCGAGCGAACCACTGCACCGAGACCGCCCTCATCGCAGCCACCGACGACATCAGGACCCTGCTCAACAACGGTGAAACTGCCGTCCTCATCCTCCTCGACTTGTCGGCCGCATTCGACACTGTCTGCCATCGCACCCTGACCACCCGCCTCCACCACGCCGGGATCCAAGGGAAGGCCCTGGAATGGATCACCTCCTTCCTCTCCGACAGAACTCAGAGAGTCCGTCTCCCGCCCTTCCGCGCAGCGGCCACCAAGATCATCTGCGGCGTACCCCAAGGATCCTCGCTCAGCCCCACCCTCTTCAATATCTACATGAACCCCCTCGCAGCCATCGCACGCAAACACAACCTTAACATCATCTCCTACGCCGACGACACCCAACTGATCCTCTCCCTCACCAACGACCCCGCCAGAGCAAGCTTCCAGGAAGGAATGAAAGATGTCGCGGAATGGATGAATCTCAGCAGTCTGAAGCTGAACTCAGACAAAACGGAAGTCCTGATCCTCGGACCATCCCCCTCCGCCTGCGACGACTCCTGGTGGCCCCCTGCTCTGGGCACCGCCCCCAAGCCCACGGACCACGCACGCAACCTGGGTTTCACCCTTGACTCCTCCCTCACGATGACCAAGCAAGTCAACGCCGTTACATCTTCCTGCTTCAACACCCTCCGCATGCTCCGAAAGATCTTCTGGTGGATCCCCACTGGAACCAGGAAAACAGTCACCCAGGCCCTCGCCACCAGCCGACTAGACT
The DNA here is from genome assembly GCF_964204655.1 of Triturus cristatus. Lineage (NCBI taxonomy): Eukaryota > Metazoa > Chordata > Amphibia > Caudata > Salamandridae > Triturus > Triturus cristatus. The sequence continues at coordinate 388,065,615 of NC_140594.1, forward strand.
ACGGGAACGCCCTCTACGCTGGGACCACCGCCAAACTACAGCAAAGACTCCAGCACATTCAGAACGCAGCTGCACGACTCATCCTGGACATTCCCCGACACAGCCACATCTCTGCTCACCTGAGAGACCTGTACTGGCTCCCCGTCAGCAAGAGGATCACCTTCAGACTCCTCACCCACGCACACAAGGCTCTCCACGACGCGGGCCCCGAATACCTCAATACCCGCCTCACGTTCTACACACCTACCCGCCAGCTCCGCTCCACCAGCCTCGCCATCATCCCACGGATTCGCAGAACCACCACCGGAGGAAGATCTTTCTCCTACCTCGCGGCCAAGACGTGGAACTCCCTCCCCACCCCCCTTCGTCTGACCCAGGACCATCTCTCCTTCAGGAAGCACCTCAAGACCTGGCTTTTCGAGCAGTAGCGGCACCCACCTCCCAGCGCCTTGAGACCCTCGCGGGTGAGTAGCACGCTATACAAATGTCCTGATTGATTGACACTTTAAGTCAATGTACCTTTAGATGCGATACGCAGGGCAACGAAAGCGTTGCAACGAAAGAAATAAAGACGTGAAGATCTTCCTGATGCGGCAGACTTCTCCGATGTTGCGAGAGATCTCGGCTCGATGCGTCAGCTGCAGCGGCGACACCCTTGTCCAGTGATGCGACGACAACGGCTTTGGCGGCGACAATCTTCTCCGACGTTGCGAGATGCTTCCGCTTGATGCGACAACTGCAGCGGCGACACCCTTGTTCCGTGATGCGACGACAGCAGCTCCGACGGAGGCACGCTTCTCCGTGGATGCGAGGCGCTTTTCTTGATGCGGTGCAATACGACAGCTACAGCGGCGACATCCAAGATGCGATGGCAGCAGCAGCGACGGCGACACGCTTCTTCCTCGATGCGAGACACTTCTTGTGATGCGGTGCAATGCAACAGCCCAACGGCTGCGAAGGCGACACGCTTCTTCGGCGTTGCGAGACACTTCTCTCTATGCTGTGCAATATGACAGCTACAGCGGCGACATCCAAGATGCAACGGCAGCAGCGACATGTTTCTTCCTCTTGAGTCGCGCTTCCAGCTCCTTGCAACACGCAGTCCCTCAGAAGGCCCAAAACAGCAGCAGGCACTTCCAAAGAACACTTGGGGAGCTGGTGGTTGAAGTCTGTTGTCCCTGAGACTTCAGCAGGAGGCAAGCTCTTCTCTCAAGCCCTTGGAGATCCTTATAAGTTGAAATAAGCACGCAAAGTCTCTTCTCCTTCCTTTGTCAGTCAGGCAAACCACTGCAGGCCAATCCCCCAAGCAGCACTTCAGCTTAGGGATAGTCTCTCCTCAGTTTCTTCAGGTTCCGCTCCTCAGTAAAGGTTTCTTCTTGTTCCAAAAGTGATCTAAAGTTCTTGGGTTTGGGTCCCAATATTTATACCCAGTTTCTCTTTGTTCTCTGAAGGCAGAGAGGCGTTTGCCTAGTCCAAACCAGTTCTGGTCAGTCTTGGAGCACTTTGTTTACATGACTCATTCTTTCCTTTCAGAGTGCAGGGCAGAGACATCAGACGCACCACATGAGGTGGAGCCAACATTGTGGAGGGAAGGCACATCCCTATTCAGGTCCCAAGTGCAACTCCTCCCTCCCATCTACATGGAGATCTCTCTATTCAGCCCTGTGCTGACTCACCCTGTTTCCGGGAATTCCCCAGTCCTCTGGAATTCCCCAGCCCCTGTCACTCAAACTCCATACAAGGAATACACAACCTAGCAGAGGCAGGTTTGGATGGTTAGACAAGAAAATACCTACTTTCTAAAAGTGGTATTTTCAAACACAGAATGTTAAAACCAACTTCACTAAAAGATGTATTTTATCATTCTGAGTTCAGGCATACTAAACTCGAATTTCTACCATGTTCCCTGAGTCAGTTAGGATTATAAAATGTAATAATCAAACTGCTCATTCTGGCCTATGGGGAACAGGTAGCCTTGCAATAGTGAAACACGAAAATGGCTGTAATTCACTATTAGGACATGCCACACACACCAAGGAATGTCCTACCTTATACATACAATGCACCCTGCCCTTGGGCCTACCATAGGGGTGTCTGATATGAAGAAAAGGGAAGGTTTAGGGACTGGCAAGTGGGTGCACTTGCCCAATCAGCATGGCAGTACCAGACTGCACACAGGCTCTGCAATGGCAAGCCTTAGACACAATTTTACAGGCTGCTTCTGTGGGTGGCACAACCAGTGCTGCAAGCCCACCAGCAGCATTTGGATTACCAGCCCTGGGCACTCCTGGTGCACTGTACTAGGGTCTGACAGGTAAACCAAACCAACCAATCATGGAATCACTAATTCATACATCAATTTACAATAGGGAGAGCATATGCACTTTAGCACTGATCAGCAGTGGTAAAGTGCCCAGAGTCATAGAACCAACACAAACAGGTCAGACAAAATATAGGAGGAATGCAAAAAGTTCAGGGATGACCCTGCAAAAAGGGCCAAGTCCAACACCCATGATCAGTAGACTTTTGGGAAAAAAGTACTACAAATACTGAATGAAGTGGCTCCAGTGGCAGGAGGTGATGCACTCGAATATTGTATTTTGGGATTATGCACTAATCGTAAAAGCAGACGGTGCAGGCACGTTTCAGGATGCGCTGGAAATCTGCATTGCCCCCAACAGCACTGGGATGGCATAATGAGGTTGTTAGATGGGGCAGAGCCGAAAGCATGGAGGTCAAACGAGAAGAAAATAGAGGCCTACGCAAGAACCCCATTTCATTGGAATGGAATGGGATATTGGAACGGTTTACTGCCACCGAACCTTTACTGCACTGATGACTTAGTAAAACTAATAGGCTGTATAGCAAATATATGTGAGCAGATATATAACAGACCCTGTGTGTACCCAATTAGTGCCATGAAAACGTAAGCCTAAACAGTTCGACAAAGATACTTGCTGGGCTGAACTCATTGGGCCTGCCGCACTCCAACCTATGTTAATACAGCAGTGAGTCTGATTAGGGAGGGGGTGGGCCAGGGCAGTTATTATCTTATGGGTGGCAGGTCGGTACCATGTGTTATTTGTCCTTTTGTTTGTTTTGAATTACTACGACAATGGAGATATGTATATTGTATGTTCAGTTGACTGCCTGGACTTTTGTCCCGAAGTGTTAATGTATCTATTGCTAAAGACTTTAACCAAAGTATAACTGCGATAACACTGGCCATATATAAGTGATTCTGGCACTGATATTTGGTGTGCTTCTTTTGTTATGATTTACTGTTTGCGAAAATTAAAAAAATCTGTTTAAAAAAAAAAATGAACAGTGAATCAACACTTCATACCATCATGAAATCTTTAAGGTGACTCAGTATCTTTTTCTCCCTCGCACTCGGACGCATTTGTACCTCCAGATTTCCTTGAACTCCACCATTATCCTCAATCACCTCACTCACGCTAGAACTAAGTTCAACCCTTGGACACACATCTTCCCCATAATGTACCCACTCACATCTTCATCCTCAAGTTTAAAAGCACCTCAAAAAACCCTCAATAGATCAGATCAACAAGATGCACCTTTCTTCATGAAACAAAGTCTCCTCATGTGCACATACTGATCAACAGATATGTCAGGCATCTTCTTACTGTTGTTAAACCTGTTCCTAACCTGCGTCTGATAAGCTTCTACATTTTTTATCTGGAGATCAATCTTTGACCTTCCCCTTGCTTCCTTCCTATTCTTCAACCACCATGGTACAAGTTTTGAGGAAGGCTTTCTTCCCCTAAACACTTCAAATAGTACTCTGCCAGCCACTTAATGGGCGGTAATCCTGTATGATAACAACATAGTTTGAAGAGCATGCTTCCAGGATAACCCAGACTTTAATGCCAATTGAATAGTCTCCTTAATGACTCTATTGAAGTGTCCAACCTGGCCATTTCCTTCTGGATGGTACTAAGACACCCACACACGGGTGGTGTCACACATTTTCAAGAAAGACTGCATCTTACTTGACAAAAGTTGCACACCGTTATCTGAAACCAATGTTTCCAGAACAAATTATCTAGAAAAATATCTTCCAGGAAATCAATAACCACCTCTGTAGTAACATTAACTAACATACGTTTAGGGACTGGCAAGTGGGTGCACTTGCCCCCAATCAGCATGGCAGTACCAGACTGCACACAGGCTCCGCAATGGCAAGCCTTAGACACAATTTTACAGGCTGCTTCTGTGGGTGGCACAACCAGTGCTGCAAGCCCACCAGCAGCATTTGGATTACCAGCCCTGGGCACTCCTGGTGCACTGTACTAGGGTCTGACAGGTAAACCAAACCAACCAATCATGGAATCACTAATTCATACATCAATTTACAATAGGGAGAGCATATGCACTTTAGCACTGATCAGCAGTGGTAAAGTGCCCAGAGTCATAGAACCAACACAAACAGGTCAGACAAAATATAGGAGGAAGGCAAAAAGTTCAGGGATGACCCTGCAAAAAGGGCCAAGTCCAACACCCATGATCAGTACACTTTTGGGAAAAAAGTACTACAAATACTGAATGAAGTGGCTCCGGTGGCAGGAGGTGATGCACTCGAATATTGTATTTTGGGATTATGCACTAATCGTAAAAGCAGACGGTGCAGGCACGTAATCCTCTGGCCATTTGGTAGTCAATGAGCACAACGGCATACACCTCCTTGGACGGTAATGCGGCAAAAGGCCCCATCCAATCTGTTGCCAATTTCCGCCATGGTCCATCTGCCAATTATATGGTTTGTAAAGGTACAACTACAGGTTCAACAGCCTTATCACTTGACCTACAAGCACTACACCCTCTCACTCATCAATCCACCATACCATCCGGACCTGGCCATCAACATTTTTCTTTGACTTTTCTTCTCGTGCTTGACATCCCTCCATGGCCTTCATGTCCCAATTTGACAATGATCTCTCGTACCCCAATAGGAGGTGTAATCTTATCTCCTCTCATATTAACATAATTACAAACAGATAATTCCTCCTTCACTTTCCAGAACGTACAACATTCGCCTTGCTCTGATGGCCATCCTTTTGAAATATAATTTTTTTATGGCCAACAATGCTGCATCTTTCATCTCCTGCACCCATTTCACTTCTGACAACTCCAGACCATTTTTTATCTCCATGCCCTTGCCACACATCAAATACTCACAAGTAAACGCTACATCACATTCACTCTCATCCATTTCACAACGATTGCATGACATTGGGGGGGTTCTTTTGATTCTTGCATCGCTATTGCCAACGGTGGGCGAAATAGCCACCTATTGACGATATCAGGAACACTAGACCGCTGCGTCACCACCTCTAGGCCGCATTCATCAATTCACCACTGCAATGCTGATCACAGTGTGCAAAGCTACCTGTTGCCCAGGAACAATGATTACAACAATTGCTGGTATCCAGCTGTGGCTCCTCCCAAGTTGCTGCGTCACAAGCACAGCTGTGAGTTCTCCCACACTGCTGCGTCACACCGCTAGGCCGCGACTCCTTCCCCTCTGACCCGCCTCTGATCCTCTCTGCAAGGCTAAGCGCTGAACTGCCGGGAAACTACTCCGGCCATAACACCTCTTATGCCGCTGCTGGCTCCTGCACTTCTCCACCCCGGCCACACAGCCTCAGACACCTTAAACAGCAATTTGTGCAGGTTCTTATATTCCTATGCCACAACCACCACAGGACGCAGGGATCAACTGCCCCGTCAATATCACCGCCTCTGCCAACACCGCTCCCATCCTCGTTGCCATTGTTACGGCATGTGGACAATACTTTATTTCCATAAGATATGTTCAATTGGTAACGACAGTGCCAGCTTGCTCCCTGTTCATCCACTGGAATCCCCCCAGCATTCACATTCCATCCCCACATTCTTCCATTCCATTCCTAACATCCCACTCTTCTCCAACTCTTGTACAGACTGGTACCACTTTCTGTAAACAGAAGTCACCACCCAAGAGTGGGGAAGGCAAAAATGGGCTACAGTTTAATTTTATTGTTTCATCACTAATCTCCCACATTGCTAAAAAACAAATACAAATCTTTAGCTCTTGTTTCACTACCACTCTTCCCAGAACTTCTTCAACCTATGAGGCTGATCTGACCTTGGCTTGGGATCTAACTGAAGGAGATATCCCATGCCTCCTTGCCCATGCTATCATAAGACAAGAAATTGATGCTATTTTTGTCCTCGTTTCCTTTCTTTTCATCAGCTCCTGTCCTGGGGCCTGCTTAGTGCAGAGCTGCAGCTTACTTGTGGAGCTAACCCCAAGAGCAGAGAATAACTTTAGGGAACAGAATATTTTCTATGACTTGGCCATCAATGTCTTTTCCATACTATTTTTATATGTGATGCTTCGTTTTCCCACTACAGGCATGGACTTTGAGGTTAAATGTCAGGAGAAAAGTTAAAATAAAATCATCACTAAGAGATGAACAGTTACTAGTAAGCATAGTATATGTTAGCACTTGAAAGCTATCCAGAATCGGAAGCACAGCATTACTTAGTCTACTGTCTGACTCTATTAGCTCCACTGTAGGGAGCCACTGCCACCATATACTCTGCCTATTCTCGCTCTCCAGTTAGTGTCTGTGGAAGACTCACAGTCAAAGGATACTAATCTTGTAGAAGTACTAACCATCACTCAGTCTGATACAGTCAGAAAGGCCACCATAGATCTGGCTATTCCACATAGAGAAAGACCAGTGGTGGACACCTTTGGTGCCTTCTTGCTTTTTCAGTGGTTCCGGTGATTGGTTTGGAATTTTGTTCATTTGGCACTGTATCATTTTATGGGCATGCATTTGTCTGCGTATTAATATAGAAAAAGGGGGGTCTGTGGATCTTACCTTTGAATTGATTTCCTGCCTTTCCCTACCGGATTAGGTTTCTTCTTCTTCATGTCAAGCTGAAAGATATTAAGAAAGAAACTGTATGGTGCTCAGGCAAATTGAATTAGCAGACTTCTTCTAGAGCCAGACTGTGGTACAATCCAGAATGAGTGAAGAGGAAAAATACTACATATCCTTCAAGAGAAAGTTCAAGAGTACACAAATCACCTTCCAGAAACCTACATCAGAACTTATAATCATAGACCCTAGGCATAGATTTAGGAGAAACAGTCTCCTCTGAGGAATGCTCAAAATGGATACTTCGACATGATGCTGTCAACACCCTGAAGTTTAAGTTTTAATAGGCACATCCAACAGGTACCCTGGGGTGAAGGGCGCATACAGAGACTCTAATATAGTTGGTAAAAGTTATGTCATTACAGTGGGGAGAGTTGTACAAATGAGCCAAACATCAGGGGTGTATGAACTACCTGAAGGGTCAGGCACGGTGCCAAGACTAAATTACCAGCTTTTGCTGTAGGTGCCTAACCTATCTAGAAATTCAAAGGCTATGCTAAAGGTCAGAGGGCAAGATTTTGATCAGAGGCACAGCTGGGTGTTAAAGATAAGTTATAATGACAACATTCATGAACTGCACTTTACAAGTGTACTCTGCACCTACCTTTCAGTCAGTTAGCTATGGTGAGACCTCTCTTTTTTGGTGCTAGTCTCGCTTCTAGCTCCTGTCACTCTCCAATTCTTTATTTATTCTGTGTCTCCTGTGGCCTTGCCCTCTATTTTCAGTTTCCTAAATTCTGCGCTCTATCCTCAGGCTCCTACCTTTTCTCTATTTCTTCAACTCGGTCTCTCTCTACCCTGCTGTTCTATTCCCCTGAGCCTCTCTGACGGTTCTTTTCTCAGCCTTTACTTTCCTTTTTTCAGTCTCACTTGCTTATCTTGCTCGTCAGTCTTTTGGTTCACCTATCTCTGTCTCCCCCTATATTTATGTCCTGAAATCCTCCTCTCTCCTTTACAGCTGCCTGCAGCCACCTCCACTCTACTCACCAAACTTCTGACTGCTCCTAATCCCACACAACCACTGAACTGTCACTATTTTATCTTAACCGCTATACTTCCTCTACATATTCTTCACTCTACGAAACAGGTTACTCTATTCAGTCTCTTCTCTATCCAGACGCCTCCTTTCTCATCAGCACTTTATCTCCCTCCTAGCAACCACTTTCTCTACTCTAGCCACTTCTTTCTCCTCAGCTTCCCGCCCCAAACAGATAAACTCACTGTTTTTTCAAGCCTAGACAAGATTAACCACTTTTTACCCCTCACCCGCGACTATTTCAATTGTCACCAATCTCTTTCCTTAGCCTTCCCTTTCTTCTCTCTCCCCTTTTTATTAGTCCTTTCATTCAGCCTTCCCTCTCCTGTTCCTCAACTACTCCCTCCTCGCCCGCCCCAGTTTCTCTCTTTTTTTCCTTTGTGCCTACCCTTCTTCTTCGCCTCGAATACTCTCCTCTCTCACCAGGTTCGCATCTCTCTTGGGCCGGTCCTCTCTAATTCTCAAACTTCACGTTCATTTCCCTCTCTTTCCATAACCTCCCTCGCTGTTTTATCAAAGCCCACTCACTCCTTAGGTGCCCCTCAGTCTCATGTCTCTCCTCGCCCTCTCGCTTTGTCAGCTGCTCTTCCTTCCCTCCCTGTATCTTCTGAGTCTAACTTTTTTCTTAAGACTCCTCCCTTACCTGGAAACTCGTTACTTCATTCCCTCTCTTTGATCTCCCTTTAATACTTTCTTTAGTGCTATCCCCTTACGGCTGCTATCACTGTGGACGTCCTCTTTCCACCTGTTTAGTGCTGTACTCCCCATTACTAGCAAAGCAGTGACGCTTCACTTGTAGCACGCGTCGCGAACCCACGTTGCGGAAAATTCAAACGATAACAAAACCGACCAATAAACAGCTGAGTTGCTCTGTCCTTGACCAACCAGACTAGCGTCTCTGGAGAGTGCTCGAGCTCTCAATTGGCGTCACCTTCTACCAATCAAACAGCGACCATTGTAATGATGCGCTCGGTGCTCTTCAGTTCGTTCCAAAAATTCACCAGATATCAGGAGACAGTGCATTGTTTTAGAATGGGGTTTACAACACCGGGTAGCAGACAGTGTCCTCTACGTTTCCCGTAGAAAAAAGAAATAGAATGTGTTGGCCTTTTCAGGACTGACATTTTCTCTCCTAAAACGTAAGACACACAATAATTTTAGTTATTGACCGTCAATTGGTTGCATTTATTTTTGTCACAACATTTATATTTTGGTGTTATTATGCACTAATACGTATTTTCCATTTCAGAATGTCGGTATTCAATTAAATAGAACTGTTTAATTTTATAAGGTAATGTAAAAACAGCGTTCGAAGTGCATTAAAAGAAGTATGGGAACTGTGATGATGGGGGTCAGTGAGCGTGGGAACGGGGTCAAAGGGATGGCTTAAAAACAATATAGTCTGTACTTTTTTTGGTCTTTCACCTCCAGGTGGCTACACTTAAAATAACGCGAATCTTAAATGAAAAATCAATAAAAAAAAGTTGTTAGTGGGAGATGCACTGTAGTACATTATGAAACCTCTTAGTTAATGCACAGAGGAGGTCTGTGTGTAACCAGAGAGCCACATTATTGAAACTTGGTTGGTGCAGTGGAGAATAGTGACTTGTGTAGGTTTAGTACTACGAGGTCAGTTTGTGACAGAAAGCACTGTGAATATGTAAGTCATTATTTTAAACCTGAATCACACATAGTATAAGATAGGGAAGTTTTTATTCTGTCACTTGTGCACCGTTTTTAAACTGTTTTAATGTACTTTTGTCACTTATAACTCCCGCTACACAAACCCACCTGTTATTCTGTGTCCCTCCTCGTTCCACCGCGGATTGTTCCGACTGAGTGGAGGGAGGTGACACCCACCGGAAGTGAACTGAGCAGTCCACTTCTGGAAACCAGTAGGAGGTTAGCAGTCTAGCTGCCCACCTCTCTATAAAATCACATGCCTGGACCGACGCGCAGCGGGCGTGCCGCTGACGCGCCGAACAAGCCCTTCCGCGCCTGCACGTCGCCAGGAGCAGGAACCTCTGCCTGTTCAGCCCCAAATTCTATTAACTTCACACATAGGATAGATGCTCGCCGCACCTACACAAGTCAGGAGCTGTTAAAGATTAAAAATGAGTACGCAAGCAGTAACACTGGGAACACCATATGCCCTACGGCCATAGAAGTAGTTGGACCCATCGCATGCCGATCTTGCAGATTCCAAAGCATGAAATACATAGACTCTCCTCAGGTCCCCCATAACACCGGCAGCTGGAACTGCTTTCTGGCTAATGTTAGATCGTTGCCAAAACACGCCACCAACATGTGGGATCTACTCACCTCCACTCGTCCTCACTTAGGGTTCCTGACAGAAACCTGGACGAAACCCAGCTCTAATCCCGCAATAGCGGTGGCCCTTCCAGAAGGATATCATATACAACAAGCATTTGCAATGCAATAGGTCTCGCATTTATAAGAGTTTGAGCTATTGGCATTGTAAAATTACAATGCCTTTTATTTATGTTTTGGTTTTAAAACAAATAAAAGGGATTGTCATTTACAATGTCAGTAGCATAAACTCGCATAAAAGCAGTGTGTGGAGTGCAGCAGTGTGCGGCGTGCAGCAGTGTGCGGCGTGCAGCAGTGTGAGGCGTGCAGCAGTGTGCGGCGTGCAGCAGTGTGCTGCGTGCAGCAGTGTGCTGCGTGCAGCAGCTGCGTGCAGCATGGAGCAGTGAGTAATGCAGCAGTGTGCAGCAGTGTGGCGTGCAGCAGTGTGCGGCGTGCAGCAGTGTGCGGCGTGCAGCAGTGTGTGCCGTGCAGCAGTGTGTGCCGTGCAGCAGTGTGTGGCGTGCAGCAGTGTGCGGCGTGCAGCAGTGTGCGGCGTGCAGCAGTGTGCGGCGTGTAGCAGTGTGAGGCGTGCAGCAGTGTGTAATGCAGCAGTGTGTAATGCAGCAGTGTGCGCAGCAGTGTGTGGCGTGCGGTAGTGTGCGGCGTGCAGCAGTGTGCTGCGTGCAGCAGTGTGTGGCGTGCAGCAGTGTGTGGCATGCAGCGGCATGCAGCAGTGTGTGGCGTGCAGCAGCGTGCGGCGTGCAGCAGCGTGCAGCGTGAGGCGTGCAGCAGTGTGAGGCGTGCAGCAGTGTGCGGCGTGCAGCAGTGTGCGGAGTGCAGCAGTGTGAGGCGTGCAGCAGTGTGTGGCGTGCAGCAGTGTGTGGCGTGCAGCAGTGTGTGGCGGCAGTGTGAGGCGTGCAGCAGTGTGTGGCGTGCAGCAGTGTGTGGCGTGCAGCAGTGTGGCGTGCAGCAGTGTGTGGCGTGCAACAGTGTGGCGTGCAGCAGTGTGAGGCGTGCAGCAGTGTGAGGCGTGCAGCAGTGTTTCATGTAGTAGTGTGAGGCGTGCAGCAGTGTGCGGCGTGCAGCAGTGTGCAGCGTGCAGCAGTGTGCTGCATGCAGCAGTGTGCGGCGTGCTGCAGTGTGAGGCATGCAGCAGTGTGAGGCGTGCAGCAGTGTGTAATGCAGCAGTGTGTGCAGCAGTGTGTGGTGTGCGGTAGTGTGCTGCGTGCAGCAGTGTGCTGCGTGCAGCAGTGTGTGGCGTGCAGCAGTGTGTGGCGTGCAGCAGTGGGTGGCGTGCAGCAGCGTGCGGTGTGCAGCAGCGTGCGGCGTTCAGCAGTGTGAGGCATGCAGCAGTGTGAGGCGTGCAGCAGTGTGAGGCGTGCAGCAGTGTTTCGTGTAGCAGTGTGAGGCGTGCAGCAGTGTGCGGCGTGCAGCAGTGTGCGGCGTGCAGCAGTGTGCGGCGTGCAGCAGTGTGAGGCATGCAGTAGTGTGAGGCGTGCAGCAGTGTGAGGCGTGCAGCAGTGTGAGGCGGCAGTGTGAGGCGTGCAGCAGTGTGCGGTGTGCAGCAGTGTGTAATGCAGCAGTGTGCGGCATGCGGTAGTGTGCGGCGTGCAGCAGTGTGTGGCGTGCAGCAGTGTGGTGTGGTTTGTAAACAACAAGAAAAGCGGACATCAAAGGAAGGGTGGGAGGGAACGAGCATATGGGGTGTGAGTTATAACGAAAGATAATTGTTGTAAGAGGGGATGCAGGAAGTGAGGCTGCTGGCGCCGGGATCGAACCACAGGCTCTGCCGTCCGGAGTCCACCACTCTGACCACTGCACCACGCCTCTCCCTCTCTTTTGAAGAGATACCTCTGTGTCGGCGATTTGTATGTGTTGATGCATAGCCACGAGTGTCTGCGCTTGTGAAAGCGTTCCTTATCTTGTGCCCAGGATAATAGCCTTCTTTGTTTGTTTACTGAGAGTTTAGAAGTGTGATGCGTTAAGTGTGTTTCCCACAGATGTTGCGAGGCCAGTTCTTCTAAAGCCTCACTTGCCTTTGCCCAGCAATTTGTTTGACTGTTAGCCTGAATCTCCTTCCAGATGAATGCTTCTAGAGTGTTCGGAAGGCCCATTCTTACCGATGGCAGGTACTAAAGAAGGGCACTGTGCTGTGCTAGTGCATGCTCGCGGAATCCAAATTGTGCCGATGACGTGTGTTGTGGGAGATGGAATAGCACCACATAGTACACCCAATTCCCTCACATGAATGTAGTCTGTTTAAGTCCAACATTTAATTTCTGAGAGGATTGTTAAATACGAAGATGGCAATGGACGCAAAATGGCGGCTCGCGTTAAGGTAATTAAAGTCTGGCACCCTCAATCTTCCTCCGTCTTTGTGTAAGTCTCGCTTTCTATTTGTAAACTTTCAGAATTTGTCCCTATATAGTTGCCAGAATTTGAGGTCCTGTGGCATTTCCTTTGCCAACTTTTTACGTTTTCCAGACGCTGTGGTTGAAACAGTGCAGTGAGTAGCAAGGCGTCTTTATTGCATCACAAATACCGCATTTACAGTACCCACCACTACTATATCGCCAAAGTAAGTAGATGTGAAGTTTTTGAATTTTGAATTTTAAATCTATAGTTAGTATGTACACGCAAGTTGCCGATATAGTGGTAGCCAACATTGTGAAGGCAGTGTTTTTGTAACTCGATATTTCGACAGCGATATAGTGGCATGCACCAATGCGATTGATAGTTGTGTGCCAACATTGGTTGGCATTTGTCACGGTGCCTGCTAGAGGAGCAAGGCACCCACGACGAAAAAAACGAGGAAGCAAAAAAACTGATTTACTGGTAAACATTTTTTTCCGGTCTGACGCTGATGTGGAGCACAGCTGAAAAAAAAATACCTCGCAATTAGACAACGCAGATCTCCTCTTTTGTGAAGGAAGCATTTATTTTGTTTCTTTCGTTAACTCAAGTCATTCAACTTCCTGTCAACAAGCTGGAGTTTGTTGGAAAGAAATAGACACAAATGCATCCCAGAAACAAGACGTCCTGCAGATAGTATCAGCTCAGCAGCTGATCACCATGGCTCTTGCAGCAAGAGGTGATCCCGGGAGAGGCTGAGCCCGGCTGAGCGGGGGAGGTGGGAGGGAGGTGCGAAGTGGTGGGAGGGCACCCTACGGAGAAATGCAAAGCGTCCAAGCTGCAAGCAAAACATAGCGGAAGAGTCTACACCGGGCGACCGATGAACTCCTTAACCTGGCAGCAGGGGTGGGAGGAGAGTTCCATAGGCAGCCTGTGTTTGGTGGTGGGAGGGAGTGCAGCCTACGGGGAGATGGAGCTTTAAAGTTGAAAGCACGGCGCTTAGGAAATGGGCGCCACGCTGAATAATAGTGTGAAGTTAATTAAAACAAGCCCGGCGGAGCGTGGTACGCGCGCGCTTGGGGGCGGGGGAGCGCATTCCAGGCGGGGGAGCGAATCCTTTGAAGTGCTCCCAAAAAGCGGAGTGCATGGCGGCACCAAGCGCGTGATTGTGCGCGTGCTAGCAATGCAATGCGCTTTTTGGGAGCACTTTGAAATGCCCTTTTACAATAGTCTCGCTTTGCGATCGCTTGCGCGATAGCAAGGCGAGACCTAAAAACTGGACAGACCACTCAGAATGGGGGGGGGGGCGCGGGGGGATAGCAGTTGTATACAGAGACCCCATTAAAATCTAACAATTCACTGTGATCCAGCACTCCATGAAATTATTCAATAAACGTAAAATATGACTGTCCATACGGCAGGTGTTACTTCAAAAGATTCTTTCTTTATTAGGTTCTTCTTTTCTTCACAAATAGCAAAGGTACATACAACGTAGCCAATGTAGCCGACGCGTTTCGTCCAAAAGGACTTCTTCAGGGCAATTAGAGTTGGTTTTAGATATGGGACGAATAACTTTCTATTCTCCTCCAAATCGGGAAAAGTTAGTGAGTCTTCTTCTAATATGCCGTACTAGATCAAGCACCTTTATTATTTTGTATGGTTTGAGTTTCTTCTCGTTATTTAAATAATTAATCACCATATGTAAAATCCCTAGAAACATCCACTGATCAATTTTTCTTTTCGTAAGTTACACCCGGTTGGCTATCCTGATTGTTCTACGTTTAAATATTTTGATAATGTTGTAATTTCTTATTCTTCAATTGTAATTTAACCTTATACGGATTATATCAAAGGTTCAGGAGCCGATTCCCTCCATGCGTCGGCTACATTGGCTACGTTGTATGTACCTTTGCTATTTGTGAAGAAAAGAAGAACCTAATAAAGAAAGAATCTTTTGAAGTAACACCTGCCGTATGGACAGTCATATTTTACATTTATTGAATAATTTCATAGAGTGCTGGATCACAGTGAATTGTTGGAAAGTCATAGGGTCGTTTGGCCCTAAGGAGGTTTAGGGGTATTTAACCTCATGATCCTAGGCACCCTAAGTGTTTTGATATTTTTTGACCTGACCAAAAGGATTTGGTGCAATCTGTCTTTACCCTATACCCCGTTCGTTTGTATATTACCCCATTAAAATCTCCATTCTAGACCAAATCAGCAATGACCTACAGGAGACACTAGTTTTTAGAATTGATTTACACTCAAGATCCAGCTGGAAAGGAGCCCTAGTTTATCGCCCCCTGGGACCACTCTCCAACTTCACCCCACAACTAATGGAACTCATATCCCCTCACGTTATCTCAGCCATGAATATTGTACTTCTTGGCGATTTCAACGTACACAGTGAAAACTTCCACCAACCAAGAGGCGGCCTCACTTCTGGTAGATTTGTCCTCACTCAATCTTAACAGAATAAATAATGAACCCACACATCTAGCAGGACATACAACAGATCTAATCCTAACAAACTCCCCCAACATCACGTGCGGGGCAACCTGCCCCTTGACTTGGACAGACCACTCAATGATTGAGTTCCGTATTAGCGGTCCCAAAGTACACACCGCTCCCAAACCATTTATCAAAAGAAGCTATAGGCAGTGGCATAAAATAACGCCCACCCAGTTTAAAGATACTCTCATCCTACCACGAAACCCGGAATCCGACAGTGTAGTGCAGCATTTAGCTTACTTTAATACCAGCTTGCTAGCCACCATAGACCACCTTGCCCCTCTGAAACAATGCCCTACCATTAATAAATGCCAGCAAGCAGCATGGTACTCGGTCTCCCTCCGGACCGAAAAAAGTCAATGCAAAAAACTAGAACGAAGATGGCGCCACTCACACGACCTACAAGATAAAGACAGATTCAAGCAAGCTCTGTCCCTGTATCACGAAAACTTGAAAGATGCCAGCAAAACACACACTGGCTCCCAACTTGAACGCAAAGGTAACACTTCGAGAACGCTCTATCAGATCTTAAAAAGTTTTACTAACCCCAAGGCCTGCGATATTGAGGCGGCCCCATCTCAAGCCCTGTGTGACAATATAGCTAACCACCTAACCCAGAAAATTGATATATTCTATGACAAAACCACTGCAGCAAAAGGCTCACAGATAGGCCCTAATGTGGACCCCCCACCAGCTATCCCTAAAGGTACCACCCTGGAGAACTACCTGACACTCACTCCGGAGGAGACAGAGGCTTTTCTTAAATCTGTAAAATCAGGGTCACCATTAGACCTTATCCCCGCCAGAATTGCCACAGTTCTATCCAAGGAATTAGCCAAACGCATCTGCTCGATCTATATAGCTCCATGAAGGAAGGCACTCTCCCACCAGAATGGAAAGCCGCTCAAATTCTTCATATCAGGAAAAACCCCAATATCCCCATGGAGGAAGTTTCCAACTTTCGCCCCATCTCTCTGCTCCCCCTACAGAGTAAACTCCTAGAAAAACACATTAACAATCACCTGTCTAAATTAATTGAATCCTCAAACTGTCTGGACGCCTCTCAATCTGGATTCCGACCAAGACACAGTACGGAGACTGCGCTGGTGGAAGTCTCTGACAACATCAGAGCGCTGGTGGACAGCGGTCAGTCAGTACTCTTGGTGCTGCTTGACCTGTCCGCAGCGTTCGACACCATCTCCCAAGAGACTCTACTGGGGAGACTAGAGGACATAGGCCTTAAAGGGAACGCCCTGAAATGGATTGATAACTTTCTGTCCGAAAGAACCCAAACCATTCACCTTGGCCCCTTCCGCTCACAGACCACCAAGGTGACCAAGGGAGTACCACAGGGCTCCTGTTTGAGCCCTACTCTCTTTAATATTTATGTCACCCCTTTGTCAAGGCTACTGAGAAAGTTGGGATTCTGTCCTATATCCTACGCTGACGACACCCAACTTCTCCTTTCCTTCGACAAAAATAGCTCCAACATTCAGGCCACCTTTGCGGAGGGCATGAAATCAGTCACAGACTGGATGAAGGATAATTTCCTCCAACTAAATGCAGGAAAGTCAGAAATAATGCTATTTGGAGAAGCAACAGTTAAATGGTTCCCAAGCTGGTGGCTGGAGGTTCTAGGCCCTGCCCCTTATCCAAAACTGGTAGTGAAAAACCTGGGTGTTAAAATAGACCAGAAACTTACATTGGGAGAACATATTTCCACAACAGCGGGAGCCTGCTTTCATAGTCTCAGTCCTCTTAAGAGAGTCCTCCCCTATCTACCACTGTCCACTCGGAAGACCATGGTACAGGCATTGGTATTGAGCCGTCTGGACTACTGCAATGCACTAATCATGGCAGCTAATGAAAGATCCTTGAACAAATTGCAGGTAGTCCAGAACACAGCGGCCCGCTTGGTGACTAATGCTCCCCCCAGAACTGAGTCTCTCCCCCTTCTCCAAAAACTGCACTGGCTCCCAGTGCGAAAGAGGATCAAATTTAAGATCTGTTGCATGGCTTATAAATCCTTAAACAATGTAGGCCCCAGTTATCTACAAGACAAATTTGTCAGATACATGCCCTCCAGACCCCTCTGCTCCTAATCCAAAGCTCTGCTCCAAATCCCCCACTTCAAAAAAGCAGGATTAGGTGGCAAAGCCTTCTAGCACCTGGCCCCACGATACTGGAACCAACTCCCCATCCAGTTACGACTATGTACAGACTATCTAAAGTTTAGAAAGTTGTTAAAAGCGACTCTATTCTAATCTAGTATCCCCTTGGAGTCCTATAGCAGTTCAAGCGCGGAGATACCCTGATGGGGTGATTCGGGCGCTTTATAAATTGTAAATTAAATTAGGGTGATAAAAAATGAGCAAAACGGTTTTAGTTACAAAAAAGTGCTTCCAAAATACAGATTTTAGTAATACGGAGACTGTACGAATGCAATTGTTTTAAATAACTCTTCCTGGTGTGTGGCCAGGATGACAGAGTGAGTGGACGTGTTTCGTCAGCGATCCATCCCCGCTGGGCCTTATGCATATACATCGCATTTGCTGCCCCGTTTGGCCATCACCAGAGACCCCCCCGCCCCAGCTAGGGGACACCGTCGTAGCTGTGGAGCCTGCTACGGGAGGCTAACCTGGCCGCGGAGAGGGGTGCCTTGTGCTCCGGCCCTCTCTGCGGGCTCATGATCCCGATTGGTTCGGACCGGAGGATCCTGAGCGGCCGCTCCTGAACTTTGCCTGTCCCAGCGGGGTGTCGGCGTTGGAGCCGCAGCACCCATTGACGCCCAGTTGCCGCTGCTGATTGGGAACACAGACTGGCTTGAATCGCTGACCCGGCGGTTGAGGAAGAGCCGGGGTCCATGCTGCTTAAGCTGCGTCACAGAAGAGAGCCCAGGCGGGTCTGCTGCTGATAGTCACGGTGAGAGTCCCCCTGCCCTGTAAACTGCTGCAGGAGGCGAGAGAAGGAGCCTCATTTTCTTCCTTCCGAGAGGAGACATGAGTGTTGCTGGGCACCTGCCTTTGATCACGGGCCCTGGGGGGGTTGACGCGGACTCTGGCCTGGATTTCCACTACACAGGATATTTGGGCGTGGCCTGCTTTCCCGGCTGGACAGATTGGGCTCCCCATGCTGTGGCCTGTATGTGTGGATGGGAACGGTTATGCAGAGAGCTATGAGTTGCCTCGCACTAGGGCGTTATGTGGAGCTCTTGCGCACTGCTACTGACACCAGTTAAGAAGGTAGTGGTTCACTCGGATCCAGGCCCGGACTGGCAATGCCGGGCACCGGGCAATCCCCCGGGAGGCTGCCAGGGGTGGGGGCCGGTTTTTTGGCCGGGGGCCGGTTTTGTTGTTGGGGCCGATTTTTTTGTACACAGTCACTAGTACAGTAGTCACTGACTCGTCACTACTGTACTCTGCTGCGCGGCGGCGTGCGTCTGCATGATGACTCTCACTCTTTCCGCGCTCCACGCAAAACTTAATCTCTGCTGCTAATCAAATAATGCATATGCATTGGAGTGCGAGTGCAATTTTAGGGGGTGGGTCATGCGCGCACGCGCAGCACGCAGATGTCTCCGCCCGGCGCCCACCGCCGCGTCTGTGTGGTCTCTTAGTCTTCTACAGTTCACCCACCTTAGGGGGGTGGGGGTGGGGCGGGCGCGGCTGTTGGTGACATGCGCATTAGGGCTCGCTCAATAAAAAGTGCGCGTGAGTTACCCGCATTCCAGAGAACTAAGCCAGACGACGAGAGAGGCCCTCTCTTGGCACCGTCCCCATAATTTAATTATTTCTAGCCCTGGCCCCTGCCTGTCCCAATGTCCCTGCTGCCGACTGTCTGCCGCCCGCAGGTGAGTGCCATTTGCATTTTTGCACATTGTTTGCATTTGCAATCAGATGATATATTACACAATACCACAGCATAAGCCAGAAGGTGCAGTAGGAGCGCGGGGTCAACGCGGGTAAATAACCGTAGGATCGAAGTACATGTAGGCAACTGCGGGAGGGGCAGAGCTGAAGTCTTAAGACCAGAGGGCCACAGTGGGGCAGGAACGAAACGTGCATGGCTTGTATTAGCTCCATTGTCATTTATGGGGGGCAGCTTATTGGAGACATCATTTCACATCGTGTGCGGGTCTGCGCGTTTTTATTGTTTGCCTTTGTAACATTAAGTTGACATTTCATCAAGAATGCTGTTCAGGTTATGTGTGGAGTTATTAAACATAGCGCTAAAATAACGAGGCCGGCGGCTTTTTCTGCACAGCCGCAGCGCCCCATTTCGGTTTTCTCTTTTCTATGCGCTTTGCTGAGAGTGCCGCTGCGCCCTGGTCTCTGGGGCTGCCCTGCCCCTGGCAGGTAACCAGCTCACATGAGCATTACCTTTACCTGTCACCAGCAGGCAGATGACAACACATAGACTATAAGGGGTCGGCATCTGGAGGGTGTAGAAAAGAGGGGGGGGGGGGGTGGATAGATTCATCATGGCACTGTGTGCCGGGCCGGGATTAAACAAAAGGTTTTTCTAAGTTTTGCTTTCTGCACCTCATGAGCGAACTGACAAATCTTGCCTTTCTTGGAAATGTTATCCATTAGCTCATGTGCTGCAGAAAGTGTGATTACATTCAGACACAGGTGCACAGCTCTGATCTGGGCCTGCGCAGGCGTTCAAGCAAAGGCCCGCGGGGCTTCATCATGAACAAGGCGCCGCGCACAAGAGCA
Source organism: Triturus cristatus (assembly GCF_964204655.1). NCBI lineage: Eukaryota > Metazoa > Chordata > Amphibia > Caudata > Salamandridae > Triturus > Triturus cristatus. Next base: position 388,085,495 of record NC_140594.1, read on the forward strand.
GAAGAGAACTGTATGATGCCGGTTTTCAGTTAAACTGGAAGAGTTGTATAAATTAGAACATGAGCTGAACGACAGCATAGCTCGGAAGTACGTAGGTATGATTGCTATGGCGGTATTTTTATTTTATTTTTTATTGCAGTTTTATATAGCGCGTACTCGACTCGAAGGTATGAAAGCACTTTACATGGGGAGATTAAGTGATTTGCCCAGAATCACAGGATGCTTGAACGTCCAGCCAAATTCAAAGCTGGTTCCCCACTGACACGATTTCTTCCAAACTGTGCTGTGCTACCTGCAACTCATTTACTAATTCAGAGTTTCAGCGAGTTTCTGAGTCTGGTATGCTCTTTAAACAGGGCAAATACTTTCAATAACGCGCACAGCGACACAATAAGCGAGGCGGCCCTCTTTATCAGCTGCTGCACTTCATAAATGTAAAAAAAGGTTCGTATGTTACTGCAGAGAAACTATTCCGAATAAAAAGAGCCCTTTATGTACTTTGCAAAACAGGTGCTCAAAACAATCAAGGAATGACGTTCATCCACTTGGCGGGCCCTCTAAAATGTATCATAACATCAAATGTGTTGGCACGTGTTGTTGACACTATCAGCTTCTAAATGGCATCGTATATCTTTCTGCTTCAGAGGAATTCTTCGAATGAGCAGGAAGTCGGTTACTTGTTATTTTTTTGCAACCCAAACGTATTGGAGCCCTTTACTTGAGCACCAGTCACATTACAAAGAAACACATTCATTTTTGGTAGGCACGGGGAGATGAAGTGATTTGCCCAGAATCACAGGATGTTGAGCTGACGCCGAGGCTCGAACCCGGTTCCCCAGCTCCAAAGTCGGCAACTCTGGTTGTTACGCCACATCCTCTCCTTTGACACAACAATGATAGACACCCACTGGGAAACAGCAAATTTAAAGGCGCTGTCCAGGAAATGATGTCAAGGTAGGTCTCAGATCCCCATCAGACGTCAACAAACAAAATAGCATTCTAAAATGGCTACGTACGGTTGGTGCGAGTTAGTGATGCGGACTGGGTCAATAAAACCGCATTTTTTCCTCTTCTTTGGGTGGCCCGTTAAAATAGGCAAAAAAGCAGAATGGGAGTTGACAAAATGAAATGAAAGCAGATGGTGATCTGTTAACAGAGATTCTAGGCGGGAAATGCCTGTTAACACTCAATTAAGGCCCAGTCTGGGCCTTGGCCTATAACTTTTTGTTTAATCCCCGGCCCGGTTCTGCGCCGGCAGCGCAGGCGCACAGCACACTAGAGCCCTGGACCCTGAGTGTGGATTTATTTGTGAGCAGGCCTGCCTGCTTTGGTTCCTCCTCCCACGGGCCGCCCGCTGCCCCCAGCAGCGCAGCACTGAATTCAAACCCTGATGCGCTCAGGTCAGATTCTGTAAAAATGGGTTTTCTTTTCGTCAGGGTCAGGTGTTGTCTGTTGTTCGTGTGTGTGTGTCAGACTCCGAGCAGGGCCAGGCCAGTTGAAATGTTCCGAGCCAGCAGGCAGGATACATGTCGTGTGCTCCCTTTGGTGGCGCTGTGCTGCTTGACTCTTGGGGGCTGTAACTGGGGCAAAGGTTGGGGTCAGCAAGTCTGCTTAAAATATATTTTTCAGCACAAGCCCAAACTTGGGGCTTGTGCTGAAAAATATATTTTAAGCAGACAACAGGGCTTTCTAGTGTTTTTTTTCTTTCTTTTTTACACGAGTGAGTCCTTTTGTTTTGTTTTCCACTGGCCACTGGTGTTGCCACTGGCACTTGCCGCTTAGGCTAACGTGTACATTTGTAGGAGCCCTCAGTGCGTTCCCTTGATGCTGGCTCAGTTGGTTCGTGACTTACATTTTTTTAAATTGTTCGGATTTCAGTCCGAATTTCACAAGAAAGGAGTTTGCGCTGTTAAAATGCGCACTTGTGTGTTCAATGTTCACTGTTCAGCGGATGGTTCACTTCTACAAGATGCAATCGGGCCACAGTGACGGTAGCTGCAGTTCCCAGTGTGCAATCTGACAGAAGTTTTCGAAAGAGACTTGCTGTTTCATAATACCCAATCCCTGTGTGTTCTATGATGTTTCTATTTCAATGTCTAAGGAACACAATATCCAGCTGAATAGTATTTGTGCTTTTTGGCCTCAGAAAGCTGAAAAGGCAGGGTCTGCCTTTCATCGATTCCAATCTGTAACAAATTTGCTGCACAGAGTTCTCTACAGAAGGCGCAGTGTTAGGCAAATGACATCACCAATCCTCTGATGACATCACAGAGTTGATCTCTGATCCCAGCCCAAGCCCTTCAACAGCCTCCTACTTGCTCCTAAGGGCCCAGGGGCAGCAAGGGCAAGATGTGGAAGCTAGAACTGCTACCTCACACGGTGTGAGCGTGTCACACTATTAGCTCCCTTCACATGGTCGGCAAGAGCTGTTATCATAGTGCTAGACAAGGTGAGCTGGTAACCCTTGCACAAAGCAGCCTTCCAGCTCGTGTGTGGAGGCTCTGCATTGCTGACGTCCATAAAGGGGGTTGCAACCTCCCTAGGAAATTAGTGGTAGCCTCTGAAGCTTTTGCGCGAGTTTTAGGGGAGAGGCTCCTTGTTTATGCCCCCTCCTCCTCCTCTCTCTTACAGTGAAAAGTTTTTTTAAGTCGTCAGGTGTGGGGCACTTCACACACCAATAGGTCCTTTAAAACCCTCCTTAGTTTCTTTTCTGCTCCTGCCTTCTCCATTAGCCCTGATGCCGGGGTAGAAACCAACAAGGGCAGTGCCACCACGAGTACCCAAGGGCACTTTACCACCACTAACCAGTGCTAAAGTGCTTGCGCTCTTTCCTTTCAAACATGGTCAAATTGGCTTACACCGAATTGGCAATTTTAATTTACTTGTAAGTCCCTAGAAATGTGGTTCTACATGTACCCAGGGACTGTACATTAAATGCTGCTAGTGGACCTGCAACACTATTTAAAGATGTGTCATGTCAAGGCCAGGGCCTTTGTGTTAATTTTTCATGCTTTCTGGCCAGGGTGCCATGCCATTTGAGATATTTCCATGCCTTCTGTCAGCCTGGGTGGTTATGTGTGACATTTCCATGCTTTCTGGCCTGGGTGCTTAATTATGTGGACTATTTCCTTAGTTTCTGGCCTCAGTGACCTGGAGCTGGTGGCTCATGTGAGACATTTCCATGCTTGCTGGCCTGGGTGCTTGCTCGCTACACACCATGTGGTGGGCAGGTCTAACTTTTACTTTGTTCCCTCTGAGTCACTACTTGTCTATTTTTGGTGCTCTCTGAAAGAATGTCTATGGGTACATATGACTGGGTAACCTGGTTCTCTTTAAGGTCATCACCTACTATTTACTGTGCTTTGAAAGTTGATACAATTGAATATGTAATGATAAATGTGCTGTAAAATTCACCATTTTGATCTGTCGTTTTCCAAAATTTTCTTGGGGGGAGATAGCGGTCGGGCTCGCGTGCTGCTCGCGCTCGCTACGCGCCGGACGGGGGCTGGTCTGCCAAAATTTGCCAGGGCTGCTTTCAGTTCCCAGTCCGGCCCTGCTCGGATCGCAGTTTCACCGGGGAGGAAGGCCTACTTGGAACTACGTCACGAGCTCTCTAGGACTGTGGCCTACCTGGGCCTAAGATTACCACTTAAGGCCCACTCACCGCTGTCGGGCCGTTGGTCCACACAAGTGTCCTGCAGGACCCCCTGCCTTCATCCATCGAGTCTCGCCCTCTGGGCCTAAGGGTACTCTGGTCTGTGCAGCTTCTGAGCCAAGTGGTGTCTTTTGTGAACACGATACCTCCGCAGGGGCCCAGAAGGGGTGCGCACTCACAACTCTTAAAGACAGACAGAGCTCACGCATGAATTGTATTTGTCTCTCCACCATATGCACATGGAGGAACTCGCCCCTACCACTGTTTTATGAGAAGGTTCTTTGATGTTGGCTTATCGCTTTCTAGTTGGTTCTCACCTACTTGTCCTTAGCTAGGGCACACCAGCAGCGATCCCGCCTAGCATGTCTGACAGACCCTCGGAGAGGAGACGGGGTGCCTCTGCCCCACAGGATCGAAGTTTCTTATATCGGGTGGCTCGGGACGTGGACCACCCCAGCACTGATTGGAATTGTGATCGGGATATTTCCCGCTCCTGTCTGGCGACATTGGGAGTGCTGGAACTTGGGTGGACTCTACATTAACGCGCTGCGCCTTTCTACGGACAGTATCCCCCCTCAACTTGACCATGACGACGGCCAAAGGCAAAAAAGAGCGTTCAGTGCGGAACCTCTTGCTGAAGTCATCTGGGGATTCACTTGGTGCCGGTCCGGCACCTGCTGGGGATAGCGCTGAAGGGGCGGTCACTCGCGAGTTCCTGGAGTCTCTATTTACCTCACAACGCGAAGATATACTGGCTATCAAAACAGACCTGCAAGTGGACCTCAGGGAAGTACGGAGAGACATCAATGCAGTGGGCGAGAGGGTGGCTTCCCTGGAGGACTCTACGGTGGCCAGGGATGAAGAACTTGTAGCGCTCCAGCAGGAGGTTATAAGATTGCAAGAACAACAACTAGACTTACAAGCTCACTCCGAAGACTTAGAGAACTTAGAGGGCTACCTGCAGGCGTTATTCCAACCAGTCTTGAACTCCTCATCGGAATCTACAGTTAAGATAGACTGCTGTCATCGGGTGGGGCCCCCCTGACAGCCCAACCCCCCGGCGGATATCCTGGTCTGTGTGACCGACTTCAAGGTTTAGGAGGAGATTCTTAAGGCAGCCCGTTCTAATCAAACGCTGCAGTTTCACGATCATACACCACAACTCTTCCACTAGCCGCTAGTACTTTACAAAAGAGAAGAGACCCGTCCTGTTATCAATCATCTGAGATCCGCCGGCATAGCCTATACATGGGGCCATCCGTTCCGCATCATTTTTCGCTTCGAAGGGAAACTTCACCAGCTTTGCTCATTGACCGAGGCCTGCAAGCTGTTAGGCCTGGATCCGGGCAATCAGGCCTCCCAGTCCACGACCACAGGAATGAGGGTTGGCACCACGTCAGCGAGGCACCAGTTCAGGTCTACGGTTGGATCGTCTCCGCCCTGACCCTGCAACAATGGTCAAGGAGAGTTCAGCGGTGCTTTTTGGAGTGGGTGGGTTTTCCTCTCCTGTGAGTTTATCTGACTGCTCCCTCTGGAGCCGGGCTGTCACTTGCTTTTCGCATGCTCAGTGCCCCCTAGAGCCTTTTAGGCTTACCTGGCTTCATATCCATGCGTACATAAAGTTACTGTCCCCCACGGGTATATGGAGAGCAAAATAGTTAGTCTTAATGTCCAGGACCTCAACAACCTTGTTAAGCGGAAAGCGATACTCTCCCTGCTTGAACAATCTGAGGGAGATATTTGCCTCCTCCAGGAGACGCATTTACTTTCCAAGGACACACATAGGATGCAATCCAGAGACTTTCCTTACCAGTAGTGATCCCCTGAGACGGGTAAGAGGGGAGGAGTGGCTATTATGTTCTCTATTGAAAAACAGAGTGTGCGCACTCAATTTTATCGATGTAAATTCAATTTAAAAATCGTTGTTGGTGCAGACGAGTTGATCCCCCTGAGTGGGGATGTCAATATCAAAATTGTAAGCACGTTCCTGAGTAGGATAGTGTCACTCATGTTGCACTCGGAATAAAGATCAGTTCATCTTTTTCAGTAAAGTAATCCAGACAAAGGTGGTTCTGAGGTCAATTAAATTTATTAAACCTTTTTCTTCAGTAGTCTCATAGAATTGTATGCATTCTGTTGGTTCTATATAACATTATGTCTGAATGCCCAATGCATTTCGGGCTGTCAGAGCCCTTCTTCAGGGGAAATACTCTGAAAGGAAAAAACCAGGAATCAGCCAGAGTCTTCGAACTATTAAGCTTTAAATTGACTGTGAATTAAAAATCATAAGATTGTGTGAAGTAGTCCCAAAAGGTAGAATTACGAAACAGTTAATTCCCTTGTGCGTGGATTAGTAACTTAAACTGTTATGAATAACGTGTTGATGTATGGTATTCATGGACTAAGCAGTAGTGAGGAAGCGGTTTAATTAAAGCCGCATTATGTTAGGTGAAGACAAGAGTTAAAAAAATGAGCGTGCATGAAACCTGTAGCCAAAATATTAAGAGAAATCGTTCAAGCTCGTGTAAAACGGAACGCGTGTGCGCTCACCCGTGACTTAATCTAGCATAAAAGGTCGAAAACGGCTCATTCGGTAGATAAAGTTACCGATATGTCGACAAAAACGTACACGAAGGTGTCGAAATTAACTTACGGTTAGACATAGGAGTTTAAACGTCTGCGCTGACGTGAAACGCTTCTAATCGGTCAAACGAGTGAATGATCCCAGCGTGTGGCAGTCATGTGACGGCAGAGGGTGTGAGTATATAGGAAGGAAAAGAGTGTGGAACTACACAGAAGACAGACTCGTAGTTTTCATCAAAGAGTTGACGTCTTCGTGAAACAAACCATGATTGAATAAAAACGAACAAAAAAGTTATTTACCAAAATCGGCTACAATAATGGTATCAATAATTAAGTAAGACAGTGTGACAAAAATAAGAAGAAGCTAAGTCAGATTATGTCTGTGTGCTCAAATTAATACAAATTCAACAACTTGTAGCATTGTGAGCATAAATCAAAAGTAAAATAGCGAGTGCAATTGAAGGAATTTTCTCAAATAATCAATACAAGTCATAATCATGAATTAAATCAAAGCGCTAAAAGTCAAACAAACATAAGAGCAGTCTCAATCATTGTGTAAACAGTTCTGGAAACCGGTGTTTAAAAGTAATTAGGGCTTCAGGAAGGACAAGTTCTCGCAAAGTCTGATATGTACATATGTAGGAGACTCTTTACAAGAAGCAGCCAAGGTCGTAGCGTTCATTAAGACCCTTTGGATGAATGGAGTTTAATTTGTGAATCCAAAAGATTTCTCTTTGTAACAGATATTTGTTGTTATCCCGTCCCCTTATGGTGGGTATTTGTTCAAGAATCAAAAACCGTAATTGACAAATATTGTGTTGGAACTGGTGAAAATGATTTGCAATTGAAGATTTTGCCTGTCGAGTTCGTATGTTGCTTTTGTGTTCGTTAAGTCTTATACAAATTTTTCTTTCTGTTTTTCCCACATAGACTAGGCCACATGGGCATTTTAACATGTAAATCACGTTCTGACTGTTACATGTTGCTGTCACCTTCAGTTTGATCGAGTGGCCATGTAACGGATGTTGAATTGTGGTGCCCTTAATAATGGAATTACAATTCCCACAGTTTAAACATGGCATGGTACCTTTAAAGATGCTTGTTGTGGGTACTCTGGTTTTGAATAGGATTTGTTTGAAGTTGTGTGACCTCTGGTAAGCAAATCTTGGGGGGGGTGTCAAAAATGTTTTTGAAATCTGTTTCAGTACTTAACATTGGCCAATATCTGAGGATGATTTTTTTAATGTGAAAACTTTGTGTCGAAAATTTGGACACGAATGCCGTTCTTTGTTCTGGTGTTTTGGGCGATTTTTGTTGAAGCAACATTTGTCGTGTGGGTTTTTCTGCCTTTGCAATGGCGTTGTCAAGGATGTCTGGTGGATACTTCCGTTGTTTGAATTTGACAATACAAGATGATTTGCTGGTTTCATATAGGTCATTGGTGCTTGATATCCTTTTTAATTTCAATAATTGAGAGTATGGAAGATGTTTTTTCAATGATGGTTTCCAGAACTGTTTACACAATGATTGAGACTGCTCTTATGTTTGTTTGACTTTTAGCGCTTTGATTTAATTCATGATCATGACTTGTATTGATTATTTGAGAAAATTCCTTCAATTGCACTCACTATTTTACTTTTGATTTATGCTCACAATGCTACAAGTTGTTGAATTTTTATTAATTTGAGCACACAGACATAATCTGACTTAGCTTCTTCTTATTTTTGTCACACTATCTTACTTAATTATTGATACCATTATTGTAGCCGATTTTTGTAAATAACTTTTTTGTTCGTTTTTATTCAATCATGGTTTGCTTCACGAAGACGTCAACTCTTTGATGAAAACTACGAGTCTGTCTTCTGTGTAGTTCCACACTCTTTTCCTTCCTATATACTCACGCCCTCTGCCGTCACATGACTGCCACACGCTGGGATCATTCACTCGTTTGACCGATTAGAAGCGTTTCACGCCAGCGCAGACGTTTAAACTCCTATGTCTAACCGTAAGTTAATTTCGACACCTTAGTGTAAGTTTTTGTCGACATATCGGTAACTTTATCTACCGAATGAGCCGTTTTCAACCTTTTTTTACTAGATTAAGTCACGGGTGAGCGCACACGCGTTCCGCTTTACACGAGCTTGAACGATTTCTCTTAATATTTTGGCTACAGGTTTCATGCACGCTCATTTTTTTAACTCTTGTCTTCACCTAACATAATGCGGCTTTAATTAAACCGCTTCCTCACTACTGCTTAGTCCATGAATACCATACATCAACACGTTATTCATAACAGTTTAAGTTACTAATCCACGCACAAGGGAATTAACTGTTTCATAATTCTACCTTTTGGGACTACTTCACACAATCTTATGATTTTTAATTCACAGTCAATTTAAAGCTTAATAGTTCGAAGACCCAGGCTGATTCCTGGTTTTTTCCTTTCAGAGTATTGCCCCTGAAGAAGGGCTCTGACAGCCCGAAATGCATTGGGCATTCAGACATAATGTTATATAGAACCAACAGAATGCATACAATTCTATGAGACTACTGAAGAAAAAGGTTTAATAAATTTAATTGACCTCAGAACCACCTTTGTCTGGATTACTTTACTGAAAAAGATGAACTGATCTTTATTCCGAGTGCAACACGAGTGACACTATCCTACTCAGGAACGTGCTTACAATTTTATTATGTTCTCTAAACATTTCAGAGGTAAAGTTGTGGGTCCGGTGGCGACTGTTGGCCCTGAGGGTACAAGTGGGCTCCTTTCATTACACAATAGCTTCCATTTAATTTATTCTCCTAATGACCACCAGGAAGAGTTCTTGATTGAAGCCATCGCCAAAGTTCTCCACACACCAGACCCGGCTGTTATATTGGGTGGAGATGTGAATTTGGTCATGGACCCGGGACTGGACCGGTCTGCCTCAAGGACGGGGGGGGGGGCGAGGGGGGGGGCGGGAGCTCTGTCTTCGACAGGTAGGGAGTGGCTGGAGGACTGTGGGTTTAGAGATGCCTTGAGATCTTTCCATCCTAATGCCCGGGATTATACTCATTACTCTGCCGCCCACAGATCCTACGCTCGCCTGGACCATTTTCTTGTCACTCCCTCAGTTTGTGAACGTATTCGAGCCTCTACTATTGAGGCACAATCGCTCTCAGATCACGCACACATCACATTGACCATACGGGTGTCTCCCACGGCCAATGGTGTTTGAATGACTCCTTGTTGTCATCTCCCACAGTACTATATAACACTTAATGATGACGGTTCTATTGCATTGTCCTTGGTCTGGGAGGCACTCAAACTCGTAGTCTGTGGGGCTTTAATTACTAAAGCTGCCTATGAAAATAAAATCCGAAAAGAAAAAAGGGAAGAGCTAGAATCAAAAGTGAGGGATTTGGAGGTAATTCACAAACGCTCCAGGGCCCCCCAGGTTTGGCGCCAGTTTGAAAAGGAGCGACTGTATCTCCGACATTTAGATCTAGATAGGTCCGAACATGCGGTGGTGAGATTGAAACACAAATACTTTGTGGGGACGAATAGAGGGGGGGGCGCATGATTGCTCATTGTTTATGTAGCAAACAACATGCGCAGGCAGTGAAATCGGTCCGCAACACCCAGGGGATGGAGGTCTCGGAGGACTTGGATATCGCTGATGTCTTCTGGACTTATTACTCGGAATTATATTCGGCGGAGTCCTTGCTGCTTTCGGACCCACAGGATTATGTGGAGGGGGCACTGGTGTCCTCCCGGGCACTGGTGTCCTCCCTGCCATCCGGTGACGCTGAAAACTTAGACGCTCCTATACGTATCGAGGAGGTGATTGCTGCCATTGCCCGTTTGAAACCCCTGAAGGCCCCCGGCCCGACGGGTTTAGCGAAATGTTTTATAAGACATTTTGCGCCGAGTTAGCTCCTCTACTCACCCATTTGTTCAATTCATTCGCCGATACCGGCTCTCTGTCTGCATCAATGCTGCAGGCCTCGATCACTGTTATACCCAAGCCTGGCAAGGCTCCATGTATTGTAGTTCCTACCGCCTGATTTCCCTACTAAATGTCGATGCAAAGTTATTCTCTAGCATTCTTGCCCAGCATTTGAATCCCCTGATGCCTGGCCTGGTAGACCCAGACCAGGCAGGCGTTAACCACGGTCGACGATGTGGGGACAATACGAAGCTGGTCTGCAACTTGATCGACAAGGTTCATCGGTCCCGGAAGGAGGCCTTGCTACTGGCCATCAATGTCGAAAAGGCTTTCGACAGGGCACACTGGCCATATCTGTTTGCTACTTTGGAACGTTTTGGCATTGGCAACCGGTTGCGCACTTGGATTGCCAGTATTTATAGCTCCCCTAGCGCCTCTGTTAAGGTGAATGGTGTTCGTTCGGGTGGGTTCGCAATTGGGAGAGGTATGAGGCAGGGATGCCCACTCTAACCTCTGCTTTTTGCCCTTTATATGGAGCATTTTGCTCAGAGGCTCCGAGACAATTCCGACGCACAGGGTATCGGACTTGATCAGCCTCTACACCGACGACGTCATATTCTGTATCGCCCATCCCCTGACGTCTCTTCCAGCTATAGTCGCGGACTTGCATGCCTTTGGCCGGGCCTCTGGTTTTAAAATTAATGTGAAAAAGTCACAAATCTTTTACTTAACCTCTACACAGCTTACAGTTGATGCTCTCAAGGCTTGGTTTGATTTTGACTGGGTGTCAGGGGAAGTAACTTGCCTGGGTCTGGTCCTTAATAAAAACTTAGCAAAAACGTCAGATGTTAACTATTCTAATTTGCTTATACGTATCCGGAAAGACCTGGCTCAATGGCAGAGGCTGCCCCTGTCGTGGTTGGGTAGGCTTGCGCGGTCAAAATGAATGTTCTGCCGAAGGCGTTGTACGTATTTCAGACTCTTCCCCTCCTCCTGCGTTCGGGAGTGATTCCTACCATCCAAAAAGAGATCGAGCGTTTCATCTGGGGTCCGGTTTCACCAAGGCTACAGAAGACTATGTTGCAGCATCCTAAAAAGGAAGACGGCCTTGCTCTCCCGAATTTTAACTGCTGTTTTCTGGCCTCTATAGTGCGATACCTGGTGGAATGGAACCATCCGTTGACGGAGAAACACTGGGTTTTTATGGACCAGACAGTTGCGGTCCGGCATATCTGGAGGGAGGTTTGGCTGCCCAGTGCCTCCCGTGCATGGGGGCTGTACTCATCTCCTATTACGAGGCCAACATTGCAGGCCTGGGACAGAGTATCCCGGTCGGCGAAACTAACAACTTTCCCGTCGCCTATGGCCCCAATATTCTCCAATCCTAACTTTCCACCTGGAATGGCCAAGGGGGTAGGCGCTAACTAGACGAAAGGGGGTTGTAAGCAGTTAGGCTGTCTTTTTGATCATAAGGGTTATATCCCTTTCGAGCAACTTGCAGAAGACTATGACCTTTCCCAGTCAAACAACTTTCTTCACACACAACTGTCACATTGGGTTCTGGATGCATCTACCCGTCCTTTGGTTGGCAGACCAATGCTTCTGTTTGAAAAATGGCTATTCCTTAAAAACGATGACTGCAAACTTATATCAGAATTGTATTCACTCCTTTCCCAGGGCATTGGCATGAGCAGCACCGCTGGACAGAAGCGGTGGGAAGCGGAAATTGGGCAGAATCTTTCAGGCAAGGAGTGGGAAGACATATTATAGAGCTCACCACACCGCTCACTCTATGGGACACACTGAAACAGCATATAATATTACCTACTGGTATTATACCCCTTCCCAGATGACGAAGTGGAATTCTGGGTGTGACGGCTTATGCCGGAGGGGTTGTGGGAGCCCCGGAAGTCTTTATCACCTCTTATGGAATTGCCCAAAACTGTCTAGGTATTGGGAGAGAATATTGGATGATGTGGATAGGGCTTTCGACACTTCCCTCCCAAGGTTCCCTGCCTTTATCATTTTAGGTCTGCCCAACGCACTGACCTCCCCTTTACGCTCCCTAAGGGGTAGATAGATGGCCCTCGCACTCAACGCTGCTCATCGAACACTCCTGGCTTGTTGGAAGACTGATAGAATGCCGGAGCACACACAGTGGCTTCATCAATTGTGGTCTCTCTTATGGATGGAGAGACTGTCGATGGCCACTCTGGTAGATAAATCTGATTATGCTAAGATCTGGTCCCCCCTTATAACCATCCTCTCTTCAGAGTTTCAAGAATAAACCTGTCCTAATTATTTGCGTATCCTGAAATTAATAACGAACATACAGGAGCGTCTGGGAACCGGGGCATCAGGTTAAGCCATTTCGGAGGAGGGTTGCCATGCGGATCCCCGGCTGGGGGGTATATATGCTCCTGATACCGATCCTAGCTCGCTCGGAGAGGGTAGGGTTGGGAGGAGTTAGGGTGAATCCTCACTCGAGGTCCCTTATGTGTTTTTACAGTTGTATTTTTGGTTTGTAGTTTATGGAAATGCAGACTCTTTGATTCACCACCTAAGTCATTCGTTTTAGATCTGTTTAGGGGGTCTTTTCACAATAGTTAACGTAGACACGGTCGAGTAATGAAGCCCCATTGGATCTGGTTTCCTCCTAACTGTTTTATCTTTTGTGACGCGGCCGGACCTGGACGGGTTGTAGGCGACTTGCTGTTTATTTAATCTGCCACAGGGATGCCTGATCCTTTTTAACTTATTGGTTTTCATTTGCTGATCTTTAACGCTGCTGGCCCATTGGGTTGTAGGTGAGAAAGCAGTGTATTATTTCATTACATATTCTGCCAATAAAAACCGATTTAATTCTAAATCACTCTTCCTTCAACACCTCAGCAGGTGTAGTAAGCACTGTAGACATACAATTACAATTAAAAGCACTTCACAGCTCAGTTAATAACTCTTTGCACTACCACTCAAAAAGAATAAATCTTTGTCATTCATCACAAAGCTTCGAGTGATTCAATCAATTTTATTTTTGTATTTATTTATTTATTAATTAAAACCAGTACCAACTCCCAACCATCCTTTACATTTGCATATTACCTTTTTCATTTGCAGAATTAACTTGCACACATTTTCATTTCTTTCAGGCAAGCAGGCACCCTGGCAGGAAGGCTTGTTTAGTTGTCTGTTCGGCATCAGTTTCACAGCACAGGAGACTCGATGAATGACACTTAAGCGGAAGCATTTAAACTATCTGAATTACCCGTCCTGGGACAGTGGTCTTTTACAAAAAGTAGGGGAGCCTTTTCTCATAAATCAAAAAAGTATGAACACGTCGTACCCCTCCAATCCAGCCCACTTCTGTATAAAAGCAATTAAAAGCACAGCTATCAGTTAGGGCTGGAACAGAAAATAGGCCAGGGCATCAACATAAAAGTGCCCCCCTCACCCCCGCTTACGAATCAGCTAATTAGCTCATAAAGTTGTCCACATTTGCATCGGGCCAGTTTTGAGATTCTGAAGACATGCTGTTTAGTGTTTTTCAAGGTATAGTAAGCTGCATTCATTTGTGCTTACTCTAGACAACGTTGGTGGTAATATAAGGGAAATACACAGTAAAAAAACAGCCAACAGACGGTCAAAAACTGATCAACATAACGACCTGACAGCCCAGCCTTTCGGCCATTGCGAGATTGCTAGGCCAGTCTGCCCCTGCCAGGTATTCTATGTTTATATGATGTTATTTTATAGTTTATACATACAAAGTTGAAAATTCATTGCAGCCATGAATTGATTCATAAAGATTCTCAAGCAGTGGCGGCTGATGACATTTGAAAGGGGTGTCGCGTAAACGTTGGGTATGAATTTTTTTTTATTTTTTATTTTTGTCTTCATAGCCCAGGTTGACAAAAGATCCGTACTCCGGGGTCTCCCTAGATGTAGCACCAATCAGAGACCTTTTGTTCTTAGACCTAGGATGGATCACTCTACCATAGGCAGCTTAGTGTCTTATGACCGTCTGTGGAGCCACCACCGGGGTAATCAAGCAATATGGTATAAAGGCCCTAATCATTGGACTTTATGTGAGAGATTGTTTCCAGTTCTCATCAGGGAGCCAGATCTCATTTCGTTTATATTTACATGCCCTATCTAACGGAATAATTTATTTTATTGAAGCCAACCCTTCTATTTTTTTTGGAGCGGTGGCTTTTATCAAATTTGTACATAGTTCCCTACGGGCATGCAATATTAAATAAAATATCAATTATTTAGTATTTTTTGGCAAGGATTCATGATCTTTCGAGATCCCAAAGAAAACCAGAGCTTTGGTTTCCTGGAGCGTCTCTCCAAGTATTAGGAATAACTTATTACTCACATCCCGCCAGAACCCTTGAATCACCGGGCATTCCAAGAACATATGTATATCATTGCCTTTTTCTTTGCCACATTTATGACATCTTGGCGTAACGCCTTTCCCCAATTTTGATAATTTGTATGGCGTCCAGTATACCCTGTGGAGACAAAAAAGGTGGTTCCGCCTTAAATTTGCAGCACGTACCGTGGAATATAGCATGTCACAAGATACTTGCCATAAGTCTTTCATCTGCTCTCCTGGCAAGTTCTTTCCCCACAGTGTTGCTGGCAGGTTGACGTCTCCATCTGATATCTCCACTAACAGCCAATATCAGTCTGCCACCTCTTTTTTCCGTATTACGTCACTTATCATGCGAGCTTCCAGTTCATTAGACAGTCCCGCACCAAGACCATCAGTGAGGGTCCAGCTCTTTATTTGGAGGTATTTGAATCTTAAGTAGACCGTTAGCTAACTCTTGGCCCTCTTCCCAAGAAATTAAGACTCCATTTTCCATCTGTTGTCCCCAAGTTGTTATTCCTGCTTCTTTTAATGGAAGGACCAGACAGTCCTTTGACCACTCCGGAGATCCAGGAGCGTCCCAGATAGGAGCCATTCCACTATAGTAATTAAGTTTTAGTTCTCTCCTGAGTTTATGCCATTTTATTGCAAAGCCCTTTAGGGTCTTCAGACGCACCTTTTTAAAGTATCGTAGGTCTCCATATTTATATATAAAACCATGCTCTCCTCCTTTCACATCACAAAGCATTGCTCTGAACATTTTTCCGATTTCAGAGCTATATGGTGTACTAAGTAGACATTTCCCGCCTTTTAATAGGCATAGTAGACTAAGTCAGGCAATCTTATGCCCCCTTTATCATATAGCCATCTAAACTTTTTCCACAATATTCTCACGCCATTTGAGGCCCAGATAAAATTCATAATATTGGACTCGACTTTTTTAAGCCACTCTTCCTTAAAGGCCTTGGGAATATTCTGAAATAAAAAGGTAAGCTTTGGAAGGATTGACATCTTTACGAGGATAACTCTTCCGTAGATGGACAGGGGAAGATGAGACCAGCTGAGTAGAAGTTTCCCCACTTCCTTATTGACCTTCTGAAAGTTAGCTTCTGGGATTTGTTCTATTGTCTGGACAATTTTAATGCCTAAGTATCTCCTTTCCTCTTTGACACAGCTCAGTTGTGCGTTGATGTTCCATGTCATTATGACCATTTTCCTTACATTTAACACATACCCTGAGATACGCCCTAACCGTGCTGCCAGATCATAAACTGCCGGTAATGCAGGGATGAGATCCGAAGTATATGTCACCAAATCGTCAGCATATACCTCCACTTTTTTCTCCCAGCTTTGAATTTTAAACGGTAGAATGCCATCATGTTTTCTTATTTTCTCCACTAACGGTTCAATGTATAGATTGAAAAGCAGGGGAAATAACCGGCACCCTTGCCTCGTCCCCCTATAGATGTTAAAAGCTTTTGATATGGTTCTATTTAATAATATTTTGGCTGCGGGGTTTTTATATAAACATTTTATTGCCCTGCAGAATTTCTCCCCTAGATTAGATTGCCTTACGATTTCTTGCAGGTACAACCAGTTCACCTGGTCAAAAGCCTTAGTCGCGTCCACTGTGATGACCGCTACGCCTGGGCGTAGTACGTGGAGTTTTGCTACGCAGAACTTCGCGAAGTTACAAATAAACTCTGCGAAGTTCCACAAGTGGCGGAGTGTTGTGCGAACTGCTGTTTGTGCTGGTCTTTCTGCAGCTTGGGTAGAAATTCTAACCGAGCTGCAGCTCGCACTCATGAACTTACCGTTCGCAAGCACGAGTGGGGAAAAACTCTGCTGCACTACGCGAAGCGGGGTTTTCTTGCACTCCGCGAAGTGCACAAAACTCTGTGAACGGAGCGGAGTTCAACGCCCAGGCCTAATGACCGCTAGTGTTAATTTATGTGCGGATGCTATATCTATGGCTCCAATTAGATTGTAGGTTAGATCTTTAATCCCTCTACCCCGCACAAAGATTTTCTGATCTTCATGAAGGAAAGGAGCAATCCCACTACCCCTTTCAGCCTATCTGCTAGTATTTTCGTAAAGATCTTATAGTCAGAGATGAGTAACGAGATAGGCCTATAAGACTCACAACAATCTGGTGGTTTATCTGGTTTGAGAATCAAAAGTGACAATGGCTTCATTCCAAGAGGGGGGATCTCTCCGCCACTTTCAAAAACCTCTGAAAACAGCCTGCAAAAACCGGGGCTAGATATTTCCCTAACTTTTTATATATCCCTACAGGGAGGCCATCTAGGCCTGCCACCTTACTTGTTTTTCCTACTTTGATAGTGTTCCCGATTTCCTCTTCTGTTATTGGACTGTTAATTGCCTCCTTTTGGAGTTCAGAGACTTTACGAGGGCCTTCTTGAGCTAGGCATTCTTCCAACCCCCTCCCGTCGTACTTAGAGCTTCTGAGTACACTTCCCCAAAATACTTTAGTAGGACTTCCTCTGTACTGTCCTTTGTTTTAATTGGACAGCCTGCCCCTCCATATTTTAGTTCTTTTATAAAAAAAAAATTGCCTGGTCACTTTTTACTTTCCACGCAAGCAACTTGCCACAACTTTCCCCCTAATTAAAGTGGGCCAATTTGCTTGCTTGCCATCTCTCTTGTACTGTTCCTTCCACTACCCCAAGAAGATCCATTTTAAGAGCCTGGATAGATGTTTGTCCCAGTCTATGTTCTAGCTCATTCCCTTGTAACTGTTGTTCTAACCTCTGAATCTTGTTTTCAATATTCGCTATCTCTGCCCTTCTTTGCTTGTTTTTGTAGGATTGGATTGATGTTATTTTCCCCCTTAAAAAGGGCTTATAGGCATCCTAAACTATCCCAATTGGTGTATTATCTAGATTGTTCTCAAAGAACTCTTAAGATTCCAGCCCAAGTTTATCTACCATTTCTTCATCCGATAATATAGTACGATCATTAGTCCATCTCCTTTGTATTACAGTACTTGGAGGGATCAAAAGTATGGTTATGGCCGAGTGATCTGACATGTGTGATCCCACATGATTTGCATCTTTAACTTGATCTTTTATATTTTGATTATTTAGAAATAGATCTATTCTTGATTGATGCCCGTATTTTTTATTATTAAAAGTAAAACTCTTTAGGGATCCCTTTCTTTCTCTCCAGATATCACACCAGCCTAGATTCTTTATTGAGTTTGTTATCAAAGATTGTGATTTATTGTGAACAATACCTCTGCTTTTAGTGGAATTAACTAAACTTCCATCAAGAACCACATTGAAGTCCCCTGCCATTATAACTGGTTCAGGGAAATTTAAAAGTTCAGTAATTAGATTACCAAATGGGATGGGGTCATCGAGGTTAGGGCCGTAATATCCAATCACAGTATACGATTGATTATAGCATCTCGCCTTGGCAATTGCCCATCTACCAGCCTTGTCAACTTTGCTTTCCTCTATTGTTATCTGGGGATTAAATTTAGCGAGGATCGAAACTCCTTTTATGGTGAGTTGTTGATCTGTACAAACCACTTTCTTTAGCCATCTTCTATATTTAAAAACATCACTCATTTCTTTACTAATTAGATGGGTCTCTTGAAGTATTATGATTCGAGCCGGGGCCTCTTTCAAAAACTGCCAGAAAATTCCCTTCTATGCCTCACCCTAAGCCCATTAACATTCCATGATAAGAATTTGATCTGTACCATCTGACTAGTAGTCATTTTTTATTTCTTAATCTCATAACTCCATTAAAACCTGAGTTCCAACTTATTCGTTGAGGACAACATTTTTATTTTATTTTTTCCCACTGCTCCCCCATCTGTGCACTAAATTCAACCCGTGACTCCGTCGCCCCCTCCTTTGGAAAACCCTCCTCTTCTTTCTTGATGGTCTAAGCCTGGAGACCTATTACCAAATTTAAAACTTCATTTCACCCACTCAATTTGCCTATGACTTAAAACAAATCTCTTGTTTTGATCTTAAATCTGTGCCTAAGCAGCCAGAAAGGGCGCTGTGTCGGCATTCAACACTAAAACGAAAAATGAGGAGGCAAAACCATAGGAGGATTGGAAGTAAAAAAGAAAGGAAAAGGGAGTGAGTTCTACCTTCCCTATCTCGCACCGGCCCCTGTTATTGATTTAAGAAATTCTTCTGCTTCCTCTGTTCTGTGAAAGGTCTACATCCTGTTATTATGCATTACACGCAGGCTGGCAGGGAATTTTAGATGTGCCGTCGCAACCAATTTTTTAAAGGGCTCAATCAGATTGCCAACTTCCCACTGCCTATTGGCTGTAAATTGAGAGATATCACATCTGATTTCAAAGTTAATTCCATCCACTGTTAATATCTTCTGTTTAACGCTCTGGTGAGGATTTCTTCCTTAATTTTATAAGTGTTGAAATTTACTACAATTTTCCTCAGTTTAATTTTGTTCGTGTTCAGTCTAAATGGATCTCTGTGGACCCTCTGAATCCTCTTCTGTGCAATCCATATGTGCTCCTACCTTAATCAGTCGTGCCACAAATACCTTTATATCTTCCCCCTCCGTTCCTTCTGGGATTTTTAAGATACGAAGGTTATTTCTTCTTTGATTGTTCTCCAATGACTCTAAATTCTCCTTCCATAGCACCTAATTTCCCATTAGGACTCTGATCTCTTTTGTATTAGCCTCCGACTGAAGTGTTAAGTCTTTCACTGAGGTTTCCAACTGTGAAGTCCTGACAGCTATATCATCCAACTTCTTTTCTAAGCTATCACAGGCCATTCTGATCTCTTTTTGGTTAGATTCTGATATTTCAAATCGGTTTCTAACCTCAGTAGTTAATAGTTGATTTTGATCAGTGACTAGTTGAGGCTGTGGTTTAGACTTAGGTTGGTGTTGGAGTTGCTTCACTTCTGTTAAACTCGTTCCTCCCCCATCTTTAAGGACTCCTGGTATGTCTTCAAAAAGTACTGACTGTGACTGAGACTGACACTGTGGCTGAGGCTGGCCTGAGCAGAATGTGACTTCATATTTTAAGGGAGAAAAGGCACCACAATTCCTGTTTGAACTTTTCCTTTTCCCTTTGGGAGATCTATTTCCTGGGGCTTAGATGTTTGCCAGCACCTGAAATGTATTTGGACTTGTAATATCCTGACCTCCTAACGACCTATTCCCAGGATTTACTAGGATAGAGTTCTTGAACAACTGCGTTTTAGGTGCTACTTTTAAAAAAAGTCCTCAATGAAGGTGTGATCTTTAGGCTCGTTACTTGTGTCTCTCCTCTTTTTCCCTTCGACCTTCTCTTTTTTGGGGTCACCCACTCTCCTATATCTGTACCAGCTTGCTTCCAGGGAGCAGGCTCTTCTACCTCACTATTTGTCTGAGTTTTGCTTCGCGTACCCCTAATACAAATTGTTACCTTTCTACTTCTCAATTGATACCTGCTCTGCTGAGCAAGGCAGCAATTTGCGGTGGTAGGGGAAAACAAGGCGGCCGCTTAGGACACGGTCGCGGAGGCTCCTGAAGCTTGGAGGCCAACCATGTAAATGCCCATACAATAACGAAGCGTAAAACGGAATGAATAAACGGAGTTAAAACGGAGGATACAGTGGAGATATGATGCGTGCACAACATAGTGGAAAGCTTGGTTTCTTCCCCTGAAGGAAAATATAATTCATGAGTTGGGCTTCACCTCTTTCCTCAGCTTTTTCGGCGTTTGCAGTGTCCCCCGGCGGGGTCTGGTCGATCAGTTGCTGGTGTGGAGGCCCTGGGTGGGTTGCTGGCCTCGTGGAGTCTGCGGGGCTGCCGGACCAAGACTCCTGCTGGGCTCCAGCATCCCGGGAGCTAGGCAGGGGCCGGAGGACGGTCGCTCAGTGCTCCAGCCGCTGCGGTTTGGGTAGAGTCAGCACAAGCACGGGAAGCTCTCTATGTGAAGGGAGCTTACACAAGGAAGGCAGGCGAGGAAAGCCCGTTTTGCACACAGGGCAGGCGCTCATGGATGACTTGGAGGCTGGAAGGAGATTTCGATGCAGACCACGGAACACAGGTCAGAACAATGCTGAAGGAATGGGTGATGTGAGTGAAGGTGGTGGGAGAAAGGCAGCAGGAAAATGCAGTGCTGGTGATAAGAGTAGAGGTTACTCAAGTCTATTAAGAAGGAAACAAAGTGTTCCTTTAGATAAATAAGGGGTGGTATCCCAATTGTTAGAAAGGGGTGAAGGGACAGTTGGGCATGAATTTTATATAGCGAGCGACACAAACAAGTTCAATGGACAAACCTGGGATCCAGGGTGGGTCCCTCTCCCAAGAAAAAAAGATTGACAGATGGTGCATTTAATAGAAAATTAATGTATTGATAAAGCAATGCTTTTAAAGCAGTGGGAACGCATAGTCTTGAAATATTAAACACATTAAAAACTGCCCCTTTTTATTAATATGTTCAACAGTTACTGCATTGTGTAAATACAAAAAGTGATGGACGGAATGCTTGAATTAATCTCAGCCACTTGCAATTACTCGGGATCACATCCCAGTCCATCGTTTTCTTGCACACGAAGCCACCTCAGTTAGTTCCCAGCTATATGCAAATCAATCTTGACCCTGCAGTCAGAGGCAGAGGTTGGTTACTATGTGACAAAATATATGTGATTGCAGCCATAATTGTTTGCTTTGCCATAACCCTTAGGATAGCGAGCCTTAGTTTTGATGCTGTTTTGTTTGATGATATTGTTTTAGTTGATTTGATGGGGGATTAAGTTGTTAAAATCCATCCAACAAGCCGTTTAGAGGGCTTGCTTTGTGAAGCAGATTTTGAGTTATGATACCGTTTTTCATCCATTTATTGCAAAAAGAGCAATCAAATGATCAATGTAAATTCTTATTGTACCAAATACAGCTGTCGAGGAATCTTTATTTATTGATTCTCTCAATTGTGTGTATTTGTTTACATTTTTGGGGGTTTTGTCCAAATAGTTAAGGCACGAGGGAGCTTGTGGTTGTTGGTAAAAGTGAAAATTATATAAGGATGGATTCTGTTTGGGCAGTTTCCTATTTGACACAGGGGCTTGTGATATTCTGATGACATCTTCATAGAGATGAAGGTAAGGGAAACTGATTCATATTTTTTACCTTTTTGTTTCAGTTTTTGTAGTTTTTTAAAACTGTTCTGGGATGTGTATGCCCCAAAAAGTTGTTTGAAATGGGGTGTAAGATTTTGTAAAGATTGCAAATCCAGATCCAGTGGGTGCAATGTATGCTTCACCCTTCTCCAAACCCATTGCCAAACATACACTGACAATAAATAGGTTAGAAGCAGACACGGGGAAATGGAAATGGGACAAGTGTGAGAAACAGACACTGGATATCATCACAGTGCCTGACTGCACAGCTAGGCTTGAAATGCACTGCAGGAGTGTAAATATCTAAAAACAAGAGAAGAGTTGCTATTACACTGATTCTGGCACTTAACTTATAAAACTGAATATGATATACCATTAGACAGTCTCTCTATTTCCATCTCTGTAAAGTTGAATGTAACTCCTGGTTTTACTATAGCTGAAGCACAATTAGATTTTATATAACCTATGCAAATAATACGCTGAGCTGCTATGCGTTGTTTACTAATGAGAACTACCTTTCAAGCTTTGCAATACATTTCTTTGGTTCTGGTTATGTTCAACGTAATTGGTTTTCAAATTGTAGCATGAAAAAGATACATTAATATAATATAGTTTACCTCCTAAACAATCAACAATCAGATTGTCATTTAAATCAATATCTTAATATCATACATCCAAGAAACATAAGTGACGACAAGATGAGGTTCCTAATAGCTCCTATTGCAGAGCAATGCAAATGCAATATAGCTTTTGCAATCTTTAATGTTTTAGTGTGAAAATAAACAAGCCAAGTTTAGAGTTCTTAATGCGAAAAGAGGACAACTTGTCTAAACAAACAGGTAAAGTATGACAATGTGTGAACCTATTGATTACGCCTTGCCGAAATAAACAAGTGCAATATAGAGGTCTTGGTCCTTAATAAATAACTCCTGAAGTAATGTTTAGGTACAAGCATAAGGCTGCCAAGATGGAGATGCCTAGCCTCTGCAAGATTCCTTTTACACTTAAAATTAATCTGTTGACACACCTTTGTCTGACAGCTATCAGCCCTGGTGGCATTGCTCTGAGAGAGATATTCCGAAGGTCCACCATCAGTCACTGCTGAATTTCTAAAGCAGCCCTGACTCCATCTTCACATACTTCAGTGTGTGGGACAGTTCCCTCTAACCCAGGAATGCCAACAATACACTTCCTTCTCTGGGGAGACTAATCAACAACCTCCATCATGTGTTATGTTGTACCATGGTTCATCCTTTGCCAGGCTGATTTCACAGACTCAATTCACACTTGTTGACACTGATTATAGAGGAAGAAAAGGCGCCAGTCAAGATTCCTACCAGGATCTCAAATTGTTCCATGTCCAGTGTGATTAGTTTACCTTGTCATGTTTTTACTTTGCATTTTAGTATTAGAGATACTACTGTAGCTTCAGGCATATTCCTATGTAGCTTTCAATTTTGTAGCAGATATCCCCTGGTGTTAAAATTCTGTTCCTACTTTAGGTCACTGAACAAATCATTTGTTTTTTACTAATTTGGAGTAAACGATATTTACACCCTCAAAATGAGTGTAAACTTAAAGGTTTGCAAGCACCAGAATCCAAAGAAAAAACAGAACTGGGTGAGCTACTCATAACAAACATGAGACAACTTGAGAAACCTGCTTTGGCTTCTTCAAACAATTTGTTTTTCAAAGAGCGAACTCGAGACTCCATATTCTTGTGGCATGGACCCTTATGTTCATCAAGAAATGTTTCTTCTTTCCTATTGTGCATTTTTCTCATTAGGTCTGACATTAGGTAAGGTATTTTGATTTTACTAAAATTATATGTGTGGATATATCCCCCAAAAATATATATATGTGTGATCGAGGTGTACATCGCCGAAACGCGTTACAGCAGTTATTAAACTTTGCGCAAATACCTACAGCAGTGGTTTTGTGTCTTTGCCGGCGTGGATTCCCCATTCGGAGAAGAATTGGGACTGGTGGTCCGCCGTGGAAAGGAGCACCATTTCATGAGGAATGAAACGCTGCAGAGAGAAATACGTTCTCTCTTTGAAGCACAGCGCCCCTTTTGCAAATAGTTACCTGCTTTGACTCTGCCTACCTACTATAGGACATAAAAATGCTTTTAATTTTCAAAACGGGACATTCAACCTACTAAGGTTATAATGATATGCACCTCCAGGGACAACAAATCCCATAATGCTTTAGAAATAAAGTTGCACTAAGCCAAGCCCACTGGGGGCGTTTAAAAGCGCATTGCACAGGAAGTGTTTTTTGAATGCCTGATTTTTGAAAGCCCATGAAGAAGAGGCGTTGAAGCCTCGAAACGCGTCGGCATGAGGACACCATATGGCACAGGAGAGGCAGGCGACAGCGAGGTTGGATAATGCCGGAGGGCCAGGGGAGCTGTTGAGTGCCCTTTCAAAGCTGGGCAGTTTGGTGAATACAAATATATATATCTATATAAATATCCCAAAAATGCCCTGCATTAGAGACGCACTCACCCCAGCGAATTTTCACAATTCATTTATTTCAGGAACAGGCATTTTCATTCTGCTTCTATACATCCTCCTGCCTGACGCGTTTCAGAGCATTCACGCTCTTTCTTCAGAGGCCAATTCAACTGCACACAGTGTTTTGGCTCCCATAGTTCCCTGCATTTTCACGTTTTATAGGCCTCCGGTGTGCCTTGCTTAATTGCTTTAATCCTAGTGTATGATGGAACTTGCGGTTAGGCGCCCTTAATTTATATCCTCCAGTGGATTTTGTGCAGTTAAAACAATCCAAGGATCGGTCTTACCCTTCAGTGGGTTACAGAAAGGCAATCCTGTTCCTCAATTAGAAACCAGCTGCGCCGATGAATTCTCCTGCACAGTGCAGGAAACTCGGTCCCTTTTGAATTTTGAAAGGCGGTGCGTTTCTCTCACGGCTGGACCTGCCGTGTCATAAATCTCCCAAAAATGCCCTGCATTAGAGACGCACTCCTCCAGCCAGCGAATTTTCACAATTCATTTATTTCAGGAACAGGCATTTTCATTCTGCTTCTATACATCCTCCTGCCTGACGCGTTTCAGAGCATTCACGCTCTTTCTTCAGAGACCAATTCAACTGCACACAGTGTTTTGGCTCCCATAGTTCCCTGCATTTTCACGTTTTATAGGCCTCCGGTGTGCCTTGCTTAATTGTTTTAATCCTAGTGTATGCTGGAACTTGTGGTTAGGCGCCCTTAATTTATATCCTCCAGTGGATTTTGTGCAGTTAAAACAATTCAAGGATCGGTCTTACCCTTCAGTGGGTTACAGAAAGGCAATCCTGTTCCTCAATTAGAAACCAGCTGCGCCGATGAATTCTCCTGCACAGTGCAGGAAACTCGGTCCCTTTTGAATTTCGAAAGGCGGTGCGTTTCTCTCACGGCTGGACCTGCCGTGTCATAAATCTCCCAAAAATGCCCTGCATTAGAGACGCACTAACCACTGGAGGGCAGTAATTGATCCATAAAATGATTTAAAATGCACACGACCACCGAAGGTAAAAGAATTAATGGAAAGTAAACCACAAGTTCCGGCATGCATCTCAATTATTGCTATTAAGCTGGGAACACCAGAAGCCCTTAAATTAATCAAGCACGCAGGGAACTGTGGGATTCCAAAAGACCTGTGATGAATTTAAATGGCCTCTGAAGAAAGAGCACGAATGCTCTGAAACGCGTCAGGCAATGGATATGAAAAGTCGGAGCTGTAATCCTGTTTCTGCTTAATAAAGGGTTGTGAAACTTATCAGCTGGAGGAGTGCGTCTCTGAATGCAGGACATTCTTTGTGAAGATGTGTACACAGCAGGTCCAGCCGTGAGAGTTCGCACCACCCATTAATTGTGAAAGGGATCGTCTGCCATGAACTATTCGGGCTGAGAGGACGGCGCAGCTGATGCTTTTGATTTTGGAACAGGCTTACAGCCCTGAGGCCCACTGGAGGGCAGTAATTGATCCATAAAATGATTTAAAATGCACACGACCAACGAAGGTAAAAGAATTAAGGGCAAGTAAACCACAAGTTCCGGCATGCATCTCAATTAATGCTATTAAGCTGGGAACACCGGAAGCCCTTAAATTAATCAAGCACGCAGGGAACTGTGGGATTCCAAAAGACCTGTGGTGAATTTAAATGGCCTCTGAAGAAAGAGCACGAATGCTCTGAAACGCGTCAGGCAATGGATATGAAAAGTCGGAGCTGTAATCCTGTTTCTGCTTAATAAAGGGTTGTGAAACTTATCAGCTGGAGGAGTGCGTCTCTGAATGCAGGACATTCTTTGTGAAGATGTGTACACGGCAGGTCCAGCCGTGAGAGTTCGCACCACCCATTAATTGTGAAAGGGATCGTCTGCCATGAACTATTCGGGCTGAGAGGACGGCGCAGCTGATGCTTTTGATTTTGGAACAGGCTTACAGCCCTGAGGCCCACTGGAGGGCAGTAATTGATCCATAAAATGATTTAAAATGCACACGACCACCGAAGGTAAAAGAATTAAGGGCAAGTAAACCACAAGTTCCGGCATGCATCTCAATTAATGCTATTAAGCTGGGAACACCGGAAGCCCTTAAATTAATCAAGCACGCAGGGAACTGTGGGATTCCAAAAGACCTGTGGTGAATTTAAATGGCCTCTGAAGAAAGAGCACGAATGCTCTGAAACGCGTCAGGCAATGGATATGAAAAGTCGGAGCTGTAATCCTGTTTCTGCTTAATAAAGCTGGAGGAGTGCGTCTCTGAATGCAGGACATTCTTTGTGAAGAACTATATATATATATATATATATATATATATATATATATATATATATATATATATATATATATATATATATATATATATATATATATTACCTAACTGGCGGTCGCCAGTAGGTAGTTATAGTTAGGACCACGTTTCCATAGGAAATCCGCAACATTCTATTTTGAATAACTTTGGCGCCGGTCGACGAATCCTCGCGAATTTTTCAAAATAGGTGGGGCGCTACGCTCCGCTCCTACCCTGAAAGTCTCGGGGGGATTCGTCAAGCGGGGGCTGAGATAAAAGGGGGGTCCCAAAACGCGTTTTTCCCATGCATTTTTCCATAGGACCTTTAGACACAGCTACAGCCCGAACGGCTGAACAGAATTACTTGAAATTTGGCAGAGAGGTAGCCATAAGGTCAAGGAAGTGCCTTTTGCAGGTCTGGTGTAAATCTGTTCAGTATTTCCGGAGAAAATAGCATTTAAAAGCATATATATATCTATATGCGCGCAGGGTGCGCGCACCGTGCGAGCACCGTGCGAGCACCCTAACGTGCGCGAGCGTAATTCTGATTGGTGGTTACATGTTAGTCAACGTTCGAATCGGTCGAAATCAGGAAGTGTCGGCCGCCATTTTGTTTGTTTTCAGTGCGAGAGTGAAAAAGGAAGGTGGCGAACGTGAAAAGGGGGCAGGGTAGAGAGTTCCTGACCCCCTAGCCTTTGTCAGGGGGTCCCTGAAGGACCCCGAAGGCAAAATTTTTTTTAAATTTTTTTTTAAAAATCGCGGGGGTGCGCGCACAGTGCGCGCACCCTGAAAAACACACACAAAAAAAAAAAAAATTTACAAAAAAAAAATAATAATTCGCAGGGTGAAAACCAAAAAAAAATAAAAAATAATATTTTTTAATACGTAGTTTATTGTAAAATAAATATATAAAAAAAATAATACATAAATAAATTAGCATTTAAAAAACCGTACAAATTCACTGAAAAAACCATAGGTTTCACACACGTTATAGTTAGGAATTAGCATTTAAAAAACCTTGCAAATTCACTTAAAAAACCATAGGTTTCACACATGTTATAGTTAGCTGGACATTTCACTCATAAAAAACCAATGAAATTCCAATGAAATTCCCCCGTTATAGTTACTGCAGGCAACTATAACTCACGCGACCGCAATCCTCTGCTGATGACGTCAGATATTACACCACTGATGACATATGTGTCTTTCTGAAAAATAAATATTTGTAATATATGTATAGCTAAAGATTAATGGAAGAAGACATGGGTAAATAAGTGTCTAAATACAGTATTAGCATCAGCAGAGGATTGCGGTCGCGTGAGTTATAGTTGCCTGCAGTAACTATAACGGGGGAATTTCATTGGTTTTTTATGAGTGAAATGTCCAGCTAACTATAACATGTGTGAAACCTATGGTTTTTTAAGTGAATATATATATATATATATATATATATATTCTACACAGAAACATCTGAGACCAATACTATTCAATGTTTTCAATGATCCACAGATGATTAGTCTTCTCATTCAATTATTTCATGAAGTTTTTATTCTTGTTTCTTTTTTTGAAGCCAACAGTTCACAAAGGAGAATCACAGAAATTGCCAACACGTGTTTCGCGCCAGCTGCGCTTCTTCAGGGCTGTCATATAAACAAAATTGATACACTTAGAATATACTAGTCCATCTTGATCTTACACCCTTATTTATACAATTCTAAATTATAATAATGAAACAGAAAATTTTAACTTTCAGTGACATTTTTTTAAACAAAGAACAAAGTAATAGACACGATATATACACAGTGCTGGAACACATGGAAAAATAGGAACAGTGGGTCTGTCACAATTTAATATAGTCTTTTAATCTTAGTTTTCTAACTAAACCTTCTTAAGTCCACACCGCTTTTGTAGTGAAAATTTAAACACAGGAGCAGAGTTTACCTCATCTTCCATTATTGGTAATTCTTCTGAATTGTTAAAAGAAAATCTTCACACTTGATAATGATGCCCTATATTATGGTTCCATTACCTATAGATAGAGTTGATCCATCGTTAATTTATTTGCAAATTGAAATCCTCGTTTTTTAACTTTGTAGTCTACACTAGCATAAAGATTTGTCCAATAAAAATAGAGATAGTCTCACCTTGTTTATGACTATGTTCCACAAATCTTGTAATAAAATTTACTGTTTAGAAGTTCTGTTAACGATCCATGATAAGATCTATAAGTGAAATTATTGACAATCTAATTAGTATCACTGTGATCATTGAATAAATTACATTCATAAATTGTCACAAAATAATTTATTGATTGATTGATAAAGTTTCATTATGAATCCTGAAGCATTTCTTATAACAAGGAATCAAAAAAAAAAAATTAAACAAATATTTTTTATGCGTAGTGACATCGATATGAGCTCGACTTTTAATACAGATATCACTTTATGATTAGAAATAAATAAAAAAACATAATAATATGTGTTATCTTGCTCGTTCTAAAATCACTTCTAAATTAAAGTTTATTATCCTATGAAGAAAGGAAGTTTAAATTATGTATCTGATACAGTTATTTAAATTCTAACATTCTAAATCGACTATTACATGAAAAATAAGTTATAACGTAACGTTAGTTTAGACTACTCTCTAAACCATTCTCAACACATTTCAAAAGTTTTTTACTTCTGGGTGACAGGGAAGTTAGAATCTTGTGACCGCTAGTATTTTTATACCGGCTACGTCGCATATCGGGCTTTAAATATGCCAAAGATCTCCTTACCGTTGAATAGAAGATTCGCTCGAGTTCAGACCATCCGTCGGTTTTCACTGGTAAGGCACTGTTAGGGCCTTAACCGTTAAATATATACTCTCCTCCCTTAATTGGAAATTCAAAAAACGACGGGAGGATGACAACGTTCACTTTTAACTCGGAATCTATTCTTAGCCTAATAATCATTGGTCTAAATACAGGGTTCAAAAATTACCAATAATAATATCTTATGGTGACGACTTCACATACTAATTTAATACTAAGAATACAATTTAAAGTTTACAGATATTTGTTTTATGAAAAATAAAATTACAAATATTTCAACTATTATCACGTTCTGCATTAGAGAAACATTGTTTAGTCATGTGATCTAAACTTGATGATTCTAGTGATGTGAGTTTTCTAACTTGTCGTCATGTTAATGAGTTCCTAGTTCATGTTTTAAGATCACCCATCATATTAAGTAGATATGAAAAAAAAATTCTAAGGTCTACTTCCATCCATTCCCAACATGATTTGTTGGTACTAAAGGACTATATAATTTTTGGAAAAAGATATTCAAGGATCTATTTAATTATCAATTTAAAGAAATAAATACATTAGAGATACATCGTAAAGTTGTTAGTGTTAGTGTGTGTATACACTGAAATACATTTTGGGAACATGATTTAATTATAAATTATTATTTAGTTACATACTGTTAAAGAGATCATTGCACAGAGGGTGAGAGATATAAGAACAAAATTACAGTGATGTAATATGTGACGTCATCAGCAGTGCATTGCGGGGGCGCGAGTTATAGTTAGCTGAACTAACTATTACAGGGGAATTTCAATGGTTTTGTACGAGGGAAATGTCCAGCTAACTATAACGCCCCTGAAACCTATGGTTTTTTCAGTGAATATATATATATATACTGGCGGTAGGAAATCTGCAACATTCTATTCCCAATAAGTCTGGCGCCGGTTGACGAATCTTCGCGAAATTTTCAAAATAGGTGAGGCACAAAATGGCTGGCAACAGTTCCTGGTTTCGAATGTTCACAGACACTTGACAGCCAATTAGCATTCAGCGTGTGATCGGGAGGGTGCGCGCACGGTGCGCAGAGGGTGCGGTTTGGGTGCGCATAGGGTGCGCGGATCCTCCGAGGCCACAGATATATATGTACTTTTAACTCTAATTTTCTCAGGAACTACTGAACGTATTTACACCATTTAAGCAAAAGGCACGAGTCTGAACTGAGGACTAACTTTTTGCCAAATTTGGTGTAATTCCGTTCAGCAGTTCGGGCAGTAGCTGAGGCTAAAGGTCCTATGGGAAAATGCATAGGGAAAACGCGTTTTGGGACCCCCCTTTTTTCTCGGCCCCCGCTTGACGAATCACCCCGAAACTCTCAGGATAGGAGCGGACCGGAGCTGGCCAAAAGTTTGGAAAATTTCGCGAAGATTCGTCAACCGGCGCCAGACTTATTGGGAATAGAATGTTGCAGATTTCCTACCGCCAGTAGGATATATATATATATATACACACACATATATATATATACATATACATATATATATATATAGATATACACACACACACACACACAAAATGGCAATGTGTGCTTTCTGATACCACAAACATGTTTTTGCTTTTAAGCAACAGTTGATATACTGGCACGGGCCTGGCAGCTTTCCCAAGAATAAAGTTTGACAAAAACCATGACCAAACTGAACAAAACAGGCACTGACAAAGCTAAAAGTCTGCCAGATAACGCCTCGACCTTTTAGTTTTGCCAGTGCTTGTTTGTGTATTTCTTAGTAATAACAGTAATCAAAAAGTAGAATGTCGCATTATTTGCTGTCATGAAGGGAAGAAGAAACCCTGCTAATTTTGTTTAAGTAATGGAAAGACCAGAGTAGGAGACCCAGTGACACAGAGATGCAAGACTGTTGTTATCATAGAATGGTAACAAATACAGCACAGTGTAGGTATGCATTGCCTTTGAAAGGTATATTTTATTGTTACAAATGCATGGCTCCACACTTAAATCTGTGAGCCCTGAGTTTTTACAATGGCACGTGGTCAAGAAAAAACATCATGGACATGATTTACGAACTGCACTCTGTAATACTTTTTGTTGTACTACAAAACCTATTATAAAATGTAAGTTTTATCTATGCTTATGTGTTTGGAGTTCTCCACCCTGACTGTGGAGTCTCCGGAAACGTTAGTATAGGTTTGAGAAGATTCTGTGGGAGGGACACTGGGGAGTGGCAATGAAAAGGAACAGGCTTATTCTTAAAGGGGATAAGATTATAAAGAAATAAGAGGGGCTTAAGGAGAGAGCAGGTGGTTTGAGGGAGAGACGTCTCCCAACCACACAAGAGTATGCCAAATTCTTTACTCTGGGGGACGGGGATATGTAACTTACACTTCTGTACTAAGTTGACACTCAGAGTTTTTGAATACCAACAGTAGTAAACTTACTCCAAATACTCAAAAGTGTATGTTATCTTTGTGTATCAAGCCTGTGTATATTTGTATTTATTACCTTTCGTAAGAGACGGTGGTCAAAGTCCCATATGCACTTATTTTATAAAGAACTTAATTACCAACTTTTCATCTGGAAGACAGAACAGATGCGGGCAGCCATGGATGCCATTTGACTGGAGTACAAGTAGTGGAATGTACATCATTTCTTATTGAGCAGGATATAGGAACAGAACAAAATATTGGTTGCAATTATTAATGTATTTCACAAACTTGTTTGTCAATTCAAAAAAGAAATGTGTGTTTAAGTCTGTTGTGGCAACATTTAACTTTAATAAGCTCATACCGAGACCAAGCAAACATGCACATTGCTACCACTCATCAAACTCTGAAACCCCCATCAACATTCCACTCATTAGTATACAAATTGTACAATTAGAGTATGAACTCTCCAACTTATGTTCATCGATGCAAACTCCAGAATCATTCATGCTCCTGACATAGATTACAGAATCACCCATCACACACTAAATTCACTCTTTATTACAGAAATATACTTTGCATTCCCCACCACATACATCTTGATGTCCTCATCCCGGCAGTATAGAACATCCAACACAAAGACTGCACACATAAGACAGGAGGAGGACTCACCATCATCCAGTAGTTTTCTTGCACTTTCACCAACCAAGCAAGACCTTTTCATGTGCCTTTTTCCTCTTTCATCATCATGCACAAACTCCTTCTGTTCAAAAGACCCACTAGATCCAACAAGAATTTCACCAAAGAAATATAGATCCTTCCATCACCAATTCTATTTGGCAATCCCATCCTATTTTCCTCAGAGATAAGACTATGGAAGAATCTCGCAACATACTCCTTAAAACTCTGAATATACAGAAGCACATTGTCAAACCTACCCACCCCAAAGGCAACACCCTTGACCTCGACATGACAGACTGGACGGACCACTATGGCACTGCCTTCTTCATCCTCCACACCACACCTATGTATTACGGCCAACCAAAAATAGAAAAACTGACCATCTACTTCTTCAAAGACTTCTCAATGGATGCCCTAGACTTAGGCAATCTTGCCAACTACTGACCGATCACTCACTTTCCTTTCACTGGGTAAATACTCGAGAAAACCGTTGCCATACAACTACAGGCTCATCTCATCAGATACACCCTCTTAGAAGCTAGAAATCAGACTTAACACCATGTTGCCGCATAGACACGGCTATCACGCAAGTAGTCAACAACTCACTCCTCTCAACAACTATATAGACCTATCTCTCACTTTCAGTTGCCTTTGACACAGCCAACCAAGCATTGATCAACCCTGGAAATATCCATAGATTTTTCCAACATAAGCCTGCAGTTGTTCATCACTTATTTACCAACCACCACCTACTTGTTTAGATGGGAACTGCAAGCTCCCAGAAATCCTTGTCTCTTGAAGGGTCCCACGGGGGAGCTTCCTCTTCCCTATCATTGGCAACCTCTACATGGATTCCCTGGGGATATTATGCACTGGCAATATCAGAATAGATATATATATGCAGATCACACATAACCCTACCTCAAAATATTGTCAGGGAATGACATTCAGAGACTTAAGACGTGCTTTGCAAATTCAGACTCGGAATTCAAGCACCTACCTAAAACTCAATCATTTACAGACCAGCCTCCTCCTGTTCACCAATAGTGCCAAAAGAACTTTGGTTCAAGCCTGGCAAGAAGACATGATCCTTGCTGGCTCCACAGCCCTCCCCGCCACCTTTTCAAGGAACCCATCACTAGGAAAACTAAGACTGCATGATACCAGCCCTCCCTCTTTAAAAATAAGTGAAACCCTTCCTATCAGAAACCAATTTCAAATCAACAGTGCAAACACAGCTTCTTGCCCATGCAGATGGAGGCTATGTTGTACACAGCAGTCTCTTCGGCTCTACATTGGCACCCCAAAAACGCATTTTACAAGCTGCAGTTTGTCTTAACAAAGGCCATACGAAATTCATATAGATTTTCTTGACACTGAATGAACTTCAGTGGCTCCCTCCCAAGGCCTGCATCACCTTCAAGATAGACCACCTGCATCTTCTACAAGACCTTGAGAAACAAACCCAGCACTTGGTCAAGAAACAAGTCATCTCAAACAGAAATCACCAGACTGAAAACACACTTCAATGCAAGTCAACTGGAAAATAATTTCCCCTGATTTATTTCTCAAACCCCCCCCCCCTCTATCTTGTTTACAAATGTTGGTATGTTTGACCCATTGTCCCAATTTGATAAAAGTTCAACCCATCTAAACAAAAATCCTTTACAAGACAAACAATAAATATTCACAATTGTTTAAAAAAACAACCTCTTATATTTTGGATTTTTTGTACTTTGTTGGAACTAAATAAACTAGAGCACATTTTCCCAATGTGGTAATGAATGTAAAACACAATTGCAACTCTAGAGGAGACTCCTCAGTGTATAAGCAATTGTTACTGTTCTGTCTTTTCTTATATTGTATATGACATATTTTACCTCTGTTTTACCCTTCTTCCTTCCCCTGCAGTTATGTATTACCCGGGGTATATTGCTTCTCCTTTTCCCATCCTCTTTTAGTCTACTCCATGGATTTGTTGTCTCCTGCCGGCTGTAACATGAAAAATCTGACAAATATTAGCTGATGGGTGGAGATGTTGGTCTGTTAAACTCCAAAAAAACAATGGAGAGAGTGAGGGTAATGAGGATCCCGAACCCCCGGTCTGGATATGAGTATAAAACAAAGGAGGGAGAGAGATGCAGTCGAAAAAGATTCAATCGAAAAGAAGGGGGAGAGATAGAGAAAGGAATAATTCAGGGCAAAAGAATTTCCTATTTGGAAAAAGACCCATCACTCACCAACCTGGTTGGTGACATGCTTCATCATCTGGGTCCCACCCTGACCGCCGAATGCCGTCAGGGTGTGCTTCGACGCCTGGAATTCCAGCGGAGCGGGTTTTCGTGTGTGTAGGTGAGTGAAAACGTGAATGATGAAAAATAAAAGTGATATATTAAA
Organism: Triturus cristatus; assembly: GCF_964204655.1. Taxonomy (NCBI): domain Eukaryota; kingdom Metazoa; phylum Chordata; class Amphibia; order Caudata; family Salamandridae; genus Triturus; species Triturus cristatus. The sequence goes on from NC_140594.1 coordinate 388,120,265, forward strand.
AGTGTCAGCGGTGTGCTTCCTAATAATTTAATATGAAGCCACTTGGCACGATTAAAACCTGTGAATAGATATCGTAACTGGTATTAATGACCAGTGATATCAGTGTTGGTATGTGTGTGTGGTCAACATGTTTCAACCTTTCTAGTAATTCTTAGGTTTTCGTCAGGACCAGGAATTTGAGGAACGGGGGGTCCGCACTCGCTAAGGTGCACCCACACCCTGAACCTCTGTGTACTACACCTTTATTAGAGAGTAGTTTGTTGTGCCTTCAAGCCGTTCTTGAAGGATGATTCGGATCTGTAAAAGTAAAATCCGAAAAAAGAAAGTTTCTATTGGAATTATTCCCATTAACTCTCCACGCTCACTTATTATGGTATGCGACATGCAATGTGAGTTGTTGCATGCAATCTATTGTGGGTTGTTGAGGTTGGTTTTTGCATGTCTTAATCCATGTATAGGGCATGCATTGTTGATTTGGTGAAAATAATTATTATTAATATTCTCGCATCATGTGCATTAGTTGTGCCTGTCTGTTGGCAATACAAGAAGGGCATACGTGATGATTCACACTGCTATCAAACATTTCTAGTGCAGTGCGCGTATATTTGTGAAAGTTTAGACAGAGACAAACAAATAAAGAGCGCTCAAGGACTCACGTTAAAGCCTCATGGTTCCCGTGGGGAGCGTGGGCTCTGAACCATTGCTGTGATAGAAAAGGAAACAACATTTTCAGCTTGATTTGTCTTACCTTGATCTTGTAAGGCCCTTCTATAGTAGGAGTAGGGATACACTTACGTTCTCTCACCGGTACGCCCGTTTACACACCTACTTCGGGACCCACAGTTACCGAATGCTGGCGCCGTGTCTATCACGGTCGGTATTTAAGAGAAAATGCTTCCGGCCTTGTGACTTGGGGTGTGGTTTAATTGGTTCATAGGGATCAAGGTAAAATTTTGTATTTTGTGAAAAGTGATAAAGGTTCTGCAATAAAGAGGTGTTTATTTGCAGATGTTTTGCTGAGCCATAGGGCTCAGCTTAAAATTCAGTAACCCGTGTAAATAATAAGGGTTCTGCAGTAAAGAGGTATATTGCAGAGAAAAGGTAACAATGGATTCTGATTGAAACCTTGGTGTGTGTTATAACAATAAACTGAGAAGAAGAGAGAACAGAGACCAAATTCATCTACTAAGTACTGAGTTCCATGGTATATTGTCGTTCAGCCCTGTTATGTGGGTTGACAGACGGTACACCCATCTCTGTTCCTTTTCAAAGAGTGTATTCTGACTTTCGACAGATTCAATAACAGTCCAAATCATATCATTTGGAGTGTGGTTATTGCTGATAAAATGTTCAGTCAATTTAGTAGTCGCTTTCTTGCATCGGATAGTACTACGATGCTCTGTTATGCGTTGTTTAACTTTACGAGTGGTCATGCCTACATAACGTAGATTACAGGGGCATGTTATGAGGTAGACTACATTGCAACTGTTGCAATTGGTATGGTTTTTTTGTGTCCAGATCTTGTTGTTTTCCAGTGTCAGTGTTTTGGTGTGTGTAGTGAGGTGACATACTGAGCAGTTCCCACAGGGATAGTGACCTGTAATTTTCGGTAGTCCCCAAAAGGTCGGGACTGTGGCTGCATCAACTGCAGTGATTTTCTTCGGGCGAGTGTTAACCAGTGAGTCCTTTAGACTTCTTGCTCGTTTGTTTGAGAATAAAGGCTTCTCCCATTGCAGATTGCCAGTGTTTAGGATTGACCATCTTTTTCTGATGGTGTTTGTCACCTGATTCGACATAATATTATAGGTTGTCACACAGGTGAGAGGTGGTTTCTGTGTCGGTCTACTGGTTTCTTCTAATAGGGCATCTCGGGGTTGGTTTCTCGCCCGTTTTTGGCCCTTGTCCAAGATATGCTGAGGGTAACCTCTTTCTGAAAACTTTTTGGAGAGAGAAAAGGCCTGTTTTTTGTAGTCTGTCAGTTTGCTACAGTTCCTTCTTAATCGAAGGAACTGGCCATAGGGTAGATTTTCTTTTAGTGCTCTCGGGTGAAAGCTATCATATTGTAGTAGATTGTTTTTGGATGTTGGCTTGGTATAAGTTTTTGTTTCAAATTTGTTGTTTTCATTGTGGATTTCCACATCTAAAAATATCATAGTGGTTTTATCAATGCTGTGTGTAAATTTTAGATGGGGGGTCACAGGTGTTGAGAAAAAAGATGAAATCTTGCAATGTTGTCATTGGGCCTTGGCAGATTGCCAGTACATCATCTATATACCTTCTCCAAAGTTTGAGGTACTTGGAGAAGGGTCTGTTAGCCCCGAGAATAAATTGTTCCTCAAAATCAAAAACATAGAGGCCCGCTACACTAGGAGCAAAAATGCTCCCCATAGATGTACCTCCTGTTTGGAGGTAAAGTTGACCTTCAAATTAAAAGTAATTCTTCATTAGGGCAAGTTCTGCGCATTTGAGGACAAAATCTCTTGGGACATTATGGTCCCAAGTGGCGTTCTACAGGGCTTTTGCTAAGACTGCCAATGTAGCCTCTTGAGGGATATTAGTATACAGGCTTTCTATGTCGAAACTGACAAGGATAGTTTCTTCATTAGTCTCGATGTATTTTAATACATTGAGTACATCTTTGGTGTCTCTCAGATATGTGGAAGTCTTCTGTATCATGGGTTTGAAGAAGAAGTCACTATATTCAGAAAGGGGTTGGAGGACAGAGCCTATCCCAGATACGATGGGTCTGCCTGGTGGGGGAGATTTATTTTTGTGCATCTTAGGAAGTACATAAAAGTAAGGACTTTTTCCCTTCATTGCTGGTTAGGAAATTAGCCTCCTGTTTGCAAATATACCCTCTTTCCTCGGCGCTGTTGACAAGATTGGACATTTCTTGTTTCAGTGCAACAGTAGGGTCTGAGGTGAGGGGTTTATAATTGCTACGATCATCGAGGAAACTCCTACACTCAGCCTGATAGGATGTTTTGTCCATTATGACTATCCCACCTCCTTTATCGGCAGGTTTTATGACGATGGTGTCGTAATTACGGAGCGCTATTAGTGATTCCTGTTCAGTTTGAGTCATATTCATAAAAGGTTTTTTTGGGGAAAGTTTTTCTATGTCATTGTAGACCGCCTGTTCGAAAGATAGAACCTCAGGAGGAGTAGTATGGGGAGGTGGAATGAAAGTAGATTTCCCTCTAAAACCAGTCACATTAGGATTAGTACTGATGGACGTTGCGTCAACCTCTTCCTTTTCAAAAAAGGCTTTTAATCTCAATTTTCTAAAGAAACCGGCTAATTCTGCATGCAACTTGAATCTATCAAGGCTAGGGGTCGGTACAAACCCCAATCCTTTGTTTAGAACACTTTGCTCGGACTCAGTCAGGTTTCTAGAGGACAGGTTAGTTACTAACTCTTGCTTGTTCCTGGGCCCTTCCCCATCGTTTTGCTCCAGGTATTTTTGCCTACACTGTTGTCGTCCTCCCAGTGCACCTGTGTGTTCCCTCTCTGTCTTCCTCTCCCTCTCCCTCTCCCTCCCCTCTCTAAAAAAGGAGGCCTGAAGGTGTTTTGTTGGAAAAACGGTTGTTGAAAAGGGGGTTGCCAACCATACATTGGGTAGTGCTGTGGGAGAGGAGGGGAGGGATTTTGGTAGGGATTAATTTTGTAATTAGTGTTGGGCCACTGGTTTTGTCCTCTGCCTCGTCCTCTTTGTCTCCCTCTTCCACTTCCGAAACTGGAGTCACTGCTCATGGAAGAATCATCACTGGATTGATCCGTGTTCCTGTCTTGTTTGGAACTAGCTACATAGTCTGGGTCAGAGTAGGGGTATGCTTTTATATAAGAGAATTTTTTAAGGTCTTTATGAAACTTCTGTATTTTTTGTTGTGTGAGATTTTCTTTGTATTCATTAAGATCCTTATTGATTTCCTCTAGTTTCTTTTTATACCCTGTAATGGTGGTTTTTATGTGATTTTCAGTGAGTTGTATTTCAACCATTAAGACTTCAGATAGTCTGACTGCAGTTTTTATAATGAGCACTAGCCAGTCTCGTGTGCAGTGCCAGGCTATCTGAGCCCAATCCTTTCTGAAGACTGGGTCGTCTAGAAAGATACGTGGGGCGTTGGTTACCAAGAGGCCCCGGGGAGCAGTGTTGTTGCGTAAATATTCTGTTAGAATTGTACCGTGTAAAATGGTTCTAATTCTGTTTCTCTTCTTCTCAGAGAGTGTTTCCCAGTCAGTTGACTGGGAGATGGTGTGGGCAATGTTAGGGTCTGCAAATATTGATGATTCTGCTAATATAGCATTCACATCTTCAGCGCTATACGTGAGTCCTTGATTATCTCCCATTGTTGTGCCGTCACTGTCACAGATACATACACTCTCGCAGCTGTGCGCTGCTAAATCATCCAAAAAAACAATAGAGAGAGTGAGGGTAATGAGGATCCCGAACCCCCGGTCTGGATATGAGTATAAAACAAAGGAGGGAGAGAGATGCAGTCGAAAAAGATCCAATCGAAAAGAAGGGGGAGAGATAGAGAAAGGAATAATTCAGGGCAAAAGAATTTCCTATTTGGAAAAAGACCCATCACTCACCAACCTGGTTGGTGACATGCTTCATCATCTGGGTCCCACCCTGACCGCCGAATGCCGTCAGGGTGTGCTTCGACGCCTGGAATTCCAGCGGAGCGGGTTTTCGTGTGTGTAGGTGAGTGAAAACGTGAATGATGAAAAATAAAAGTGATATATTAAAAGTGTTGGCGGTGTGCTTCCTAATAATTTAATATGAAGCCACTTGGCACGATTAAAACCTGTGAATAGATATCGTAACTGGTATTAATGGCCAGTGATATCGGTGTTGGTATGTATGTGTGGTCAACATGTTTCAACCTTTCTAGTAATTCTTAGGTTTTCGTCAGGACCAGGAATTTGAGGAACGGGGGTCTGCACTCGCTAAGGTGCACCCACACCCTGAACCTCTGTGTACTACACCTTTATTAGAGAGTAGTTTGTTGTGCCTTCAAGCCGTTCTTGAAGGATGATTCGGATCTGTAAAAGTAAAATCCGAAAAAAGAAACTTTCTATTGGAATTATTCCCATTAACTCTCCATGCTCACTCATTATGGTATGCGACATGCAATGTGAGTTGTTGCATGCAATCTATTGTGGGTTGTTGAGTGTGGTTTTTGCATGTCTCAATCCATGTATAGGGCATGCATTGTTGATTTGGCGAAAACAATTATTATTAATATTCTCGCATCACGTGCATTAGTTGTGCCTGTCTGTTGGCAATACAAGAAGGGCATACGTGATGATTCACACTGCTATCAAACATTTCTAGTGCACTGCGCGTATATTTGTGAAAGTTTGGACAGAGACAAACAAATAAAGAGCGCTCAAGGACTCACGTTAAAAAGGCTAAATATAAAGCCTCATGGTTCCCGTGGGGAGCGTGGGCTCTGAACCATTGCTGTGATAGAAAAGGAAACAACATTTTCAGCTTGATTTGTCTTACCTTGATCTTGTAAGGCCCTTCTATAGTTGGAGCAGGGATACACTTACGTTCTCTCACAGGTACGCCCGTTTACACACCTACTTCGGGGTCCCACAGTTACCGAATGCTGGCGCCATGTCTATCACGGCCGGTATTTAAGAGAAAATGCTTTCGCCCTTGTGACTTGGGGTGTGGTTTAATTGGTTCATAGGGATCAAGGTAAAATTCTGTATTTTGTGAAAAGTGATAAGGGTTCTGCAATAAAGAGGTGTTTATTTGCAGATGTTTTGCTGAGTCATAGGGCTCAGCTTAAAATTCAGTAACCCGTGTAAATAATAAGGGTTCTGCAGTAAAGAGGTATATTGCAGAGAAAAGGTAACAATGGATTCTGATTGAAACCTTGGTGTGTGTTATAACAATAAACTGAGAAGAAGAGATAACAGAGACCAAATTCATCTACTAAGTACTGAGTTCCATAGTATATTTTCGTTCAGCCCTGTTATGTGGGTTGACAGACGGTACACCCATCTTTGTTCCTTTTCAAAGAGTGTATTCTGACTTTCGACAGATTCAATAACAGTCCAAATCATATCATTTGGAGTGTGGTTATTGCTGATAAAATGTTCAGTCAATTTAGTAGTCGCTTTCTTGCATCGGATAGTACTACGATGCTCTGTTATGCGTTGTTTAACTTTACGAGTGGTCATGCCTACATAACGTAGATTACAGGGGCATGTTATGAGGTAGACTACATTGCAACTGTTGCAATTGGTATGGTTTTTTTGTGTCCAGATCTTGTTGTTTTCCAGTGTCAGTGTTTTGGTGTGTGTAGTGAGGTGACATACTGAGCAGTTCCCACAGGGATAGTGACCTGTAATTTTCGGTAGTCCCCAAAAGGTCGGGACTGTGGCTGCATCAACTGCAGTGATTTTCTTCGGGCGAGTGTTAACCAGTGAGTCCTTTAGACTTCTTGCTCGTTTGTTTGAGAATAAAGGCTTCTCCCATTGCAGATTGCCAGTGTTTAGGATTGACCATCTTTTTCTGATGGTGTTCGTCACCAGATTCGACATAATATTATAGGTTGTCACACAGGTGATAGGTGGGTTCTGTGTCGGTCTACTGGTTTCTTCTAATAGGGCATCTCGGGGTTGGTTTCTCGCCCGTTATTGGCCCTTGTCCAAGATATGCTGAGGGTAACCTCTTTCTGAAAGCTTTTTGGAGAGAGAAAAGGCCTGTGTTTTGTAGACTGTCAGTTTGCTACAGTTCCTTCTTAATCGAAGGAACTGGCCATAGGGTAGATTTTCTTTTAGTGCTCTCGGGTGAAAGTTATCATATTGTAGTAGATTGTTTTTGGATGTTGGCTTGGTATAAGTTTTTGTTTCAAGTTTGTTGTTTTTATTGTGGATTTCCACATCTAAAAATATCATAGTGGTTTTATCAATGCTGTGTGTAAATTTTAGATGAGGGTCACAGGTGTTGAGCCTTTTTAACGTGAGTCCTTGAGCGCTCTTTATTTGTTTGTCTCTGTCTAAACTTTTACAAATATACGCGCACTTCACTAGAAATGTTTGATAGCAGTGTGAATCATCACGTATGCCCTTCTTGTATTGCCAACAGACAGGCACAACTAATGCACGTGATGCGAGAATATTAATAATAATTCTTTTCGCCAAATCAACAATGCATGCCCTATACATGGATTGAGACATGCAAAAACCACCCTCAACAACCCACAATAGATTGCATGCAACAACTCACATTGCATGTCGCATACCATAATAAGTGAGCGTGGAGAGTTAATGGGAATAATTCCAATAGAAAGTTTTTTTTTCGGATTTTACTTTTACAGATCCGAATCATCCATCAGGAACGGCTTGAAGGCACAACAAACTACTCTCTAATAAAGGTGTAGTACACAGAGGTTCAGGGTGTGGGTGCACCTTAGCGAGTGCAGACCCCCCGTACCTCAAATTCCTGGTCCTGACGAAAACCTAAGAATTACTAGAAAGGTTGAAACATGTTGACCACACACACATACCAACACTGATATCACTGACCATTAATACCAGTTACGATATCTATTCACAGGTTTTAATCGTGCCAAGTAGCTTCATATTAAATTATTAGGAAGCACACCGCTGACACTTTTAATATATCACTTTTATTTTTCATCATTCACGTTTTCACTCACCTACACACACGAAAACCCGCTCCGCTGGAATTCCATGCGTCGAAGCACACCCTGACGGCATTCGGCGGTCAGGGTGGGACCCAGATGATGAAGCATGTCACCAACCAGGTTGGTGAGTGATGGGTCTTTTTCCAAATAGGAAATTATTTTGCCCTGAATTATTCATTTCTCTATCTCTCCCCCTTCTTTTCGATTGGGTCTGTTAAACTCACCTTCTAATTTCACAAGACTGCAGACTTCAGTCACTGGCAATGATTTTGCCTTGCTGGATATGGATTTTCATCACCACCCCAGGGCTTTCCCACCATCAGCATTGTACTGCAAGATGAAAATCCATATAGCTTCTGACGGTCTTGTGATCCTCATTGTGAAGCGCTCCTGTTAACAGTGTGACAGTGCTGCTTTAGGGTAGTGTCCACCGCTTAAGAATCCTGTACTCGGTCTTCCTTTGAGCCTTCTCCGTCTCTGAATGTACTCACAGCAAGGCTGTTTTCTGAGCAATATAAACCAAGGAAGTGCCTGCACCACCCCCTCTTTGACTCTGAGGTGATACGGATGAACTTTTCCACATGTATCCTTCACTTTCACCATTTGCCGTCTTTTCCCCTACTACCGAGCTGCAAGGCACTTTCCTTACCTTTAATGCTAAATGTACGTTGAGCAAGGTTTCAGATCCTCCTCACAGGAACACTCTTTCCCTGGATTCCTCTCACTCTCTTATCCTTCCATGCTACTGTGAGCACACAGACCTGTTAATTCTAAGCACTGCAGAGGAACTTCTTGTCAGATATTGAGCCATTCTCCATAGCGCACCAACTTATTTGCATACCAGCTTTTTTGAGTCTCACTGTTGGGCAGTGCTGTTTCCTCCTTATTCCTTCTGAGAATAATTGTGGATTTCTATAAACAAAGAACTGCTATTTTTTAAGCTTTTGTGAAGAGACTATCCACTGTGCATTGATACATTATTTTAGATTACAATTTCATATACAATATGTGTGCTTTTTCCTTGCACCAGAATAGTAGATTCTATTTTGAATTTTTAGAAAACTGTGAAAAGATGGTTTTTCTTTCTTTATACTTTCTTCCTATTTTCTTTGATCCCATTTTTCTCTCAAAGAACTTTCTACAATACATTGTTGTTCCTCCTTCCATAATGACTGCAGGTGGTATGTCTCTACCACCACATAGAGTACAGTTATATGAAAGCATAGGGTGAAAGCATAGTGTACAGTTATTTGAATCTGACCTTATTGCGTTTCGTGGTGAAAAGTTGTCCCCATTACGTGAACAGCACATATTATCACATAACCGAGGCATTAAAGGAAGGAACATTTATGAAGATTTGAAAGACCAACCTAAAGGTGGAGCTTAAAGTACAGATGTTCAATAAGATGTGTACCAGAGCACATTCAGAAAATTAGAATAACAATTTGATAAAAAACTCAATGTAGTACCAAAGAGACATAATTTTTTCAAAAGGTCCCAAGGAAGAAATTAAAGTATATCAACATACATTGCTGTATTAAGAAGACTTCTAACACATGCAACTTTGGACCCCTTTGAAACTCCCTAATTCGGGATTAGTTGCTTCATTTTACTAACAATCTATGAATCCAGACATCAATCCCGGGGGATATAATGATGATCCGATACCACTTGAAGAAATGGTTAGAGTGACAATATTTTTTAATGGAAGGAGAGCCATTAGGAAGTTTCCATTGGGAAGGTTTATATGAAAAGGAGGGGATCTAATCTGAAAGAATTTCAAATTAAACTAGAGGTCAAACTACTTATTCTAGTGAATGCATCCTTTTGCGGGAAATGTGTATGCCATGATTTACTGTTGTTTTTACAGGTAAACTTGATTTATTGATGAATTACCAGCATCATATCAAGTTGAAATGTAATACCAAACCAGTAGTACAAACCTTTGACCCATTCCACACCTCATGAATGTACCCCTCAACGCTGAGTTGGACAAACTATTACTTCAAAGCAGTATTAAGTCATAGAATGCCCAGAATGCCTGACCCCAATCATCATAGTCAATAAAACTCACGAGAAAGACAGAGTATGTGTTGATCTATGAGAATCTAAAGAGCAACATTTGGGTGGATAGACAACCCCTACCAAAGATACATAATATTCTGACTCCTGTCAAAGATGCCTGGTGTGTTAGTGTACCTGACTTGTTCTCGACCTGCACCAGGTTGAACTACATTCCAATTCTTACCCTCTCACGTCATGTATAGGTGCCTTTTGGGGTAAAGTCTAATGCTGCTATTTTCCAGCGAATCATGCAGAACATTTTGGAAGGTTTAACTTATGTGCTTTGCTTCCAAGTGCTTAAAGTTTAGTCTGCGGTTTCTCAGAACAAGCTTGATCACCTCTCAGAATGGTTTTACAAAGACTGAAGGAAGCTGGTCTCGCTATTTGAAAGGACAAGTATTGCATATGCGGTGGGTTAGTGTATTAGTAGGGACACACAATATCCCACAATGGGGTCAAACCCCATTAAGATTGCATGAGAGCCATTGTAAAAGCAGCACACCATGCCAATAAAGGCGAACTGCAGTCATTCTTGAGGCCAGGCGAGTTTTACTCAAGGTTTGTGGAAAACATATCTGATAAAGTAGAGCCAATGAGATCATTATTAAGGAAAGGTGTGCAATTTTGATGGTCCCAGGTGTGTGAGCCTGCTTTTAACCAGATCAAGCTGGATTTCCAAAGCTCCATCCTTAGGTCATTTTGATATGCAAAGAACCACTATATTTACTATCTAAGTCAGTGCCATGGGACAGCGTGCCACTTTGACACAAGCAGTGGAAGGAAAAAAACACATCATACCCTTTGCTTCCAAATTCCTGAGAGGGTGTGAGTGCAATTACTCAGCTGTGGAGAGAGAAGAACTTCCATGTTTTTGGTCAGTTCATTATTTTGAGGTCTTCCTTTGGGGCATTCCTTTCATAATCAGAATGGGCCATAATCCCTTAACCAATGTGTCTACCTCAAAAGTGTTGGAAAGTGACACGCCTAGAATTTCTTATTGACTGCTTGGTATAGAAGAATTTAATTTCCAAACTTAGTACCTATCAGGAGATAAGAACGTTGCAGCAGATTTTTTATCGCACATGCCTTGAAGGTTGAGCATGAAGAAAAGCATATAGCTGAGGGATATAGTCTAGTGAATGAAGTATCAGAATTACAGGAAGCTGAATAGTGGAGGGAGAATGTAAAAGATGAGGAAATGGAAGACCATTGCAGAAGAATTCTATTAGGGTGGCCTACAATGTGCAGATATCTCCCACAGAGTACAGGGAACTTAGAGTTGAACTCATCATGGACAAAGGACAAGTCTGTTGAGATAATAAATAGATTCTTTCCACTAAGCTCAGGAAGAAAATAATAGACTTAGCACATGAAGGTCATTTGGGAAGGGGCTTTACCACATCCAAAATCAAGTTGATTTACTGGTGGCAGAGTCTTGACTTTCTAGTAGAAAAGGGTAAAGTCATGCTACAGTTGTGCTGTCAGTGATAAAACTATGATTATAAGGAAAGTCCATTCTTCACCTGTAAAGGTTTCTTACTTATGAACCATAGCTTCAAGTGGGCTTAGATATCGTTGAACTTTTACACAAGAAAGGGTTCCATAAAAAATGTGTCTTGGTGATGATAGACTACCACTTCTGCTGGATTCATTTGAAATGTTTGCATAACACTACCACTAAATGTACTTATATACTTCCTATGAGAAGTGTTCTAGAATAAAGTCATCCCTAAGGTCCTCATCCGTGATGATAGAGCACAATACACATTGGACCTCATGAGAGACTTTTTGAGAGAGATGTCTAACAGCTGTTGTAAAATCGCATAATATTGTCCGAGGGCTAATGGAATATTCGAGCGGACCAACTGTAAAAAAAGTAGCGAATATAGAGAGCAGTGTGAATGGTATTTCTGTGGAGAGAGCATTGGAAGAACCAGTATGGTTGTTTCATAATAGTATACTAGAATCTCTCCTTTCTTAGTTCTTAAGGGAAGGAAGGCAGACATCAAAATGGTGCCATATGACTCAAGGGGGCAACACCACTGAAGTGAACAAAAATTAAATCATGAATAGAATTAAAGTCAGCCATTTCTGTTATAAAGGGAGGTATGGCAGCAGCTATTGATTCAAGAATCGCTGACTTAAGCCCTGACTTCAGATAAAGCCCCCCATGGCACATAAGGATGACAGCAATGCTTTCTCCAAGTCACGCAAAATCCATTAGATGGGAAGTAATGTTGTTAAGATGTACAATAATCAGATGTGGATGTAGGGTGTTCAAATTTATTCCCAGTAACAGCAAAAATAACGAGTGTCAGATTCTGCCAACTAGTTGTACTAACAGTGACAGAAGTACTAAAAGATGGACTTTGCACACCATCAAATAAAAAACAAACAAAAAAGCATACATACACCAACATGTCATAGATTAACTCCTTATACATTCCATCTTGTCTGTTATGGTTATGTTAATGATACCACAGTTGATGTATTACCTGATGACAATGGCGTGCAAATTATTTTAAAATGTCTTCTCTTTCCTTTCTCAGTTGCATATATTCAGTCTTTCCTAAGGGGAGAGATTTTCTGCATATGTTCTTATATTGTAAATGTTATGCTTCTGTTTACCCTTTATCCTTCCTCTTCTGCTGTGTATTATTCTTGTTACATTCCTACACCTCTACCCCACCTCTTTTAGTCTGCCCCATCTAAATGTTTGACTCCTGTCAGCTGTGACAGGAAAGCTCTCACGGTTATTAGCTGACGATTTGTGATGGTTGTCTAACTCACTTTCTAATTTCACGAGACTGAAGTCTTCACTTACATTAATAACATACTGAAAATATTTTAAATCTTTGCAGTCACGTAATAGAAAAACACAAATTGTTTTTGGTTTCATTCAATTCTAGTACATGTGATAGCACTGTAGATAAAGCACTAAAACACCCTGCTGCACTAGAAAATCAGTGGGCTGCTTCAGCAGGGGGTAGGGTGACCAGCCGTCCCGGTTTTTAGGTCTCGCCTGACCCAGCGCATGCGCTAGTCTGGCGAGACTTATTGAGAGGGCTCCAAAAAGTGCTACCAGGTCAGCCTAGAGCTACAGTGCATGTGCGCGGGCGCGCGCTCTGCGCTTGCCGCGATTACTTTCACTATCGCGGCCACACGGCTGCTTTGATGTTTGATCGCGATCGCTTTCACGACCCGCTTGGCATAGCCAATAGGTCTCGCTTTTGGGACCTTAGAAGTATTTAGTTATGCAACTGTTGCATGGCTAAACACTTATAATGTCCCAAAGGCGAGACCTATTGGCTATGCCAATGCTTGTTGGAGAAGGTCCCAGTGTGTCCCGACACTTTTCTCCAAATGGCATATATGTTCCGGTTTTTGGCATGCTCACTTCTCACTACTAGAGAAATTAGATCTTGACATCACTCAAGCTGAGTGACACAACATTTTAAAACCTCTTGGGGTGACTGTTATTTGCATGACTTCAGGTTTCTTGGCATTTAGTCATTCAATACAACCATGTTATGTGCTGCAGAGTGAATGCAGTTTTCATGCTTTTCTTCCACAAACACTTGAAACGCCCTTAGGTTGCAAGATATATATGGTGTTTAGAATCGAAGGCTCAATCTGGTTTTTCTAAAGGAACAATGGTAAGTTTCTGAAAGCCGGTGCCACGCCACTATCAACAGTCACACGAGACTTGCCCTCCCAGCCTGCATGCAGGCGTAAGACACGCAATGTGAGTATTTAATTGGTGGTGGGATATTTTCTCTTTGTTGTTTGGCCTATGTTTGTTGTGTTTTCACCCGACCCCAAAAAATTCCAGCCATTTTTTTAAACTTTTTCCCTAGGACTGCCATCTTTCCTGGAGACAAATATCCACAATTTCTTCACATTTTACATTATCTTGAATCAAAAAAATCTGCTGTCATTTTTAACACTGTCTTGTGCCTTAATAGCTAAAGTGCAGATGAGGGACAAATTCAAAGGTAGTGTGAAATTTGAGAAGAAAAAAAAAGGTTTGAGAGAAGGGAAAACCTTTGAACCTTTGGATCGTTTTACATTTAGTGGTAGGTGTTTTAGATGTGGCAACAAAGGACATTTAGCTAACGATAAGAAGTGCCCTGCGAGGTACCAAAAATGTTCAGTTTGTGGCCTGGTGGGTCATTTTCAAAAAGTGTGCAGGCGAGAGAAAGGGAATGCAAAGGGAGTGAACCTTCTTACACAAGACCACTCATCAGATTCTGATGAGTCCACCGATGATGACGTAAATTTGTGTATCGTGAATATAGACGATGGAGTTTCCAATATGGGGTAAGGTAGGGAAAAAAACAAATGCGACATTGTTATGGGGGGATTCTGATCATAGTCACAGCTGATTCAGGTTCACTCTATACAATTGTAAATGAGAACGTTTGGAAAGAGAAGTTTTTCCAGTTTTAGGGAATGTGCTGGATGCCACAGAGGTTTGTCCCAAGACTTTCACTGGGGAGGACATTAAGATGTTGGGTATAAGGCCCACATGCATCAAAGATTCTCAGAATCTGCCCCTTTTCGACCGGTATTTTTGCATTTGGGATGCATCATCCCAAATGCAAAAATCGCAATTTAAGTAATCTCTAAATTGCGATTACTTAAATTGCGATTGCATTTAAGGAATCTCAAATTGAGATTCCTTAAATGCAATGCATTAAAGTAAAAATATTAGCGATTTCGCTATTAGGGGGAGCAAATTACCATGAAGTTGAACTTCATGGTAATTTGCAAAAACTTTAAAAAATGCACTAAAGTGCATTTTTCAAAGTTCCATTTTACACACACACATGCCCTTGGGGCATGTGTGTGTGCAAGATGTACTCATATGCAGATTTCAGGGGTGCAACAGGGTGTCCTTTTGACACCCTGGCACCCTAGAAATTGCATGAGCAATTTGCGATTCACTAATTGAGATTCGCAAATTGAGAAATTCTTCCCATTCATTCCTATGGGCCTCTAGGCCTATAGGAATAAATGGGGAGGTATTCCTTAATTGCGACTCACAATTTGCGAGTCGCAATTAAGGAATGTTTAGAAATCGCTATTTTGTAAGCGATTTCTACATGCATAGCCTTTTGCTATTCCTTATTAGCGAATCCTTATTTTTCGCTAATAAGGAATCGCAAATGGCATTGTTGATGCATGTGCCAGTAAACTACTTAACTTTGCATTTAAAGACAGAGAGGCTAGGTGCAAACTTTTTGTAGCTGCAACAGGGCCATCTGCTCTAGGTTGGGGAGAGCAAGGAGAGTTAGGGATTATTTTAGACCTGAATAATCCAGAACCAGTAATGGTGGTACAACAAGGTGAATTGGAGCATGAAATTCTTAAAATGTACTCTGAAGTGTTCACGGGAGCTATTGGCGAGTTGAAGGGCTTCTAACATTAGAATTATGCTCAAGAAAGATGTGGTACCACAGGTGCACAAAGTGAGAAGTATTCCTTTAGCTTTGAGGGACGAAGTCAACAATGAGTTAAACAGATTGTGTATGGAAGGTGTTATTGAGAAAGTACAGGCAGTGGAGTGGGTTTCTCCCTTAGTGATTGCCAGGAAGGCCAACGAGAAGCTCTGGTTATATGTAGACTTGAGGGATCTGAACAGGAGTATCATTGTTGACCAGTTTCCTTTACCAAAAATAAGCTAGATGCTTTCAGTTACAAAAGGGGTACGGTGGTTCACGACAATTGACCTCACTGCAGCATTCCACCAGGTCCCTTTACAAAGAAAAAGTAGGAGCTTGACTACATTTGTAACACCTTACGGGTGTTTCAGATTCAGAAGAGTACCATTTGGGTTGGCATCTGCTGCCGCAAAGTTTCAACGCATCATGTTTGAACTGTTTATGGGTGAATGAAATGTCATGATTTTTCTGGACGACAGACTGGTGATGGGAAAAACTAAAAAAGACCCTGATGCAACTGTAAATAAAGGGATGAAGGTTTTGAAAGATAAGGGACTCACTGCAGAATATAAAACATTTACATTTGTGCAACAAAAGGTGACATATTTAGGTCATGAGGAGTAAGTGGAGGGTATCAAATCCAAAAAGGAATTACTAGAAGCTATGGAGAAGTCTCCAGTACCGTGTAGCAAGGATGATGTGAGTGCCTTTTTAGGCCTGGTTGAGTTTTACTTAAAATTCATATACATTTTTTCCTGCAAGACCTATAACATAAGGCAACCTTTAAAGAACAAATGTAAATTTGTGCGGTCAAATGAATGCCAAGAAGAATTTATATCTATCAAGAAGGAAATGTGCATGGTTATACCTCTGCAGGGATTTGATCATGCTTTGAAATCCATTGTAACAACTGATGCGAGTGGAAAGGGTATTGGCGCAGTTCTCTCCCAGAGGAATGATGCGGGAGAAGAATGCATTGTAGCCTTTGGCTCACGCTTTCTTTTTTTTTTTTAACTTTTTTACTGAAGTTATTAATACAATATTACAGATCTGCAGACGGAACAATACAGTCTCAATATCATTTCTATACAGTCAGCTGTTACACATTTCCTCCTTATTACACAGTTAAATTCATACCTCTACATGTCCTCACCCAAGTCACTATCATCTTCTGGGTGGGGGAGCAAATATTCCCTCTGTACGCGTTCCACTTTCCCCACACCTTAGCACATTTGCAAGGGCATTTCCTATGTATAAATGTGGCCTTCTCTGCAACCATGATCATATCCATGTCTCTACTCCATTGCGTTATTGTTGGTACTGTCCCCACTCCCCATTTTTGCACTATGTTCCGCTTCGCTATTGTCATGCCTGTCGTGGCCCAGAGGCGTTCAGGGTGCGTAAGATCTGTCGGGCCCCATATATTAAGGATACAACACTGGGGCTCAAGTGGGACCTGTTTCTTGGTGACGTCTGTTATTACTCTTATTACTTCGTCCCAGTATGGTACAAGTTTGGGACATTCCCATATAGTGTGATAATAGGTACCTATGTCGCCGCAGAGGCGCAGACAGCTTGAGTCAGGGGCCCTTCCCATCTTGTGTAATACCGTCCGTGTGTAATAGGTCCTGTGTAGTATTTTAAACTACACCAGTCGTAGTCTGGAGGAGATTGCTACTTTTTTGGGCGAGGCTATTGCGTCGCACAAGTCAGGATCGTCCATATCTCCAACGTCAGCCTGCCAAAGTTCCCTAAGGCGAGCAAGTGGGTGCGGTCGGTTGTTAATGATTTTTTCATATGTCAGGGAGGTTGCTCTTTTGTGGAGATTGTCGGTGAGTAATCGGTCCTCTAAGGGGGAGGATTCCGGGAGTGTCTCCGTCGTGGGTAGGCTCACGCTTTCTTAAAGCTACCAAAGAGAAATATTCGGTAATGGAGCAAGAGGCACTGGCATGCATGTGGGGGGTAGAGCACTACAGGCAATTTACTTGGGGAAGTCAAGTGTTGCTTAGGAGCGATCATAAGCCCCTTACCAAGATGTTGTCTACCAAGGGGTTGTATAGGGCATCACCCAGGTTAGCAAGATTATCTGTCAAACTGTTTGATTTTAAATACACTGTCCAGTACATGCCTGGTGTGCGGAATAAAGTGGCAGACTTTTTGAGTATGTTACCTCTTTCTGAGACGGAAGTACAGGAGGAGGATATTGAACAATTCAGTGTGGCCTGCTTGAATGAAGGTGCAAAGGTGATTCCAGCACAAGAACGGAGTCAAGCGTATGAAGAAGACTGTGAATTAACTGATGGTAAGACTTGGGTTATAGGAGGGTGGCCCACTAAAAATATTGATCCCTCGGGATTCAAAGTGTTTTGGGAACTCAGGCACAAATTATCGGTGGAGGATGATAAGATATTGAGGAATGGCAGAATTATACCACCTGAAAGGCTGGAGAGTAGAATTGTGAACGTGTGTCATGAAGGACATTTGGGTATCACCAAAACAAAAAATCGTTTGAAGGAGTTGTATTGGTGGCCAGGTATGGGACTGTCCATCGAAAGAAAGGTCCAGGAGTGCATACAGTGTGAGAACACGGATAGGAGTAAAATTACACTAAGACCTCCTTTATGTCCCGTTAGTGCACCAGGTATGCTCTGCGAAAAGTTGAGTGTGGACATTACTGGTCCAGTTTGGGATGGACCAGTGGAGAAGTGTGGTGCTGTGGACCATTTTTCGAAGTGGCCAGAAGTTGAGGTGGTTGAACAGGTCAATGTAAGGACAGTGGTAAAGTTTTTTTGAAGAGAAGGCTTGCCCAAATTAGTGATCATTGATAACGGAGCACAGTTTGTGGCTGAAGCATTTGAGAAGTTTTTGAAATCCAATGGAGCGAAGCATAGTACCACTTCACTTTATCACCTGGCTGGAAACTGAGCTGTTGAATGTTTTAACTGAGTGATAAAGGAAGCCATACAGTTAGCCAAGTGTAACGGTGTGGAGTGGGTAACCAAGTTGTTTCGCACTATATGGGCGTTCAGATTAGCACCGTGTGCTTCTACAGGACAAAGTCCTTTTGAATTAATGAGAGGGAGGACGGCTTTCACGAAGGACAATATTGGATGGATGCTGAGTGCAAGGAGAGTAGATTGGGAACCTGAAGTGGTGAAAGGACGCATTGACAAAGCCAAACAAATATATAAGTAGTATTATGATAATAAACACAGGTGCGAACCAGTTAAGTTGCAAGTTTGAGATATGGTGAGAGTTAAGAGGTCGGGAGTTTTAAGAAGTGGACAGAACAGGTTCTCAAGACTGCATAAGGTAACTCAATTGTTTTGCAATTACTGCTTTATTGAGCAATGGTAAGGTTAGATATTTTAGTGCTTTATCAGTGTGTGATAAAGGTGTGGTTAATGAAGATAGAAAGGTTTGGAAAGAATGTAATTGGTGGATGGAAGAGGAGAAGAAGGAAACGACGCGGGGTAACATCACGAATGAGATTAGGGGAAGCATGGAAGTTCCAGCAGGGAATTTAGTTTCTGAAGTTGGCAGAGCTAAGACAGATTGTAGAGTGGGAAGATTTGGGAAAGTTGTGAAGAAACCCACCAGGTTGGAGGACTACGTTTGTGAATAGGTTGTTGTTATTCATATGCTTTATCCGCAGATGTTTTCTAGTTTTTTTTTAATGTGTTTTATTATATCAAAGAAGGGTAATGTCCTTCTTTGTGTATTTTAGTCCTACGTATTAATTCCTTCTTTGTGTATCAAAATGTATTTTAGTCCTACCTATTAATTCCTTATTTGTGTATCAAAATTCTTATTGTAGGACGGAACGTCTTTTATTCTTTGTAAATAAAAGAGGGGGATGTGTGATGACATACCTCCTCGTGCCTTTGGCACGAGAGCACGCGTGTAGAATGCAAGTAAAATGTGGGGACTGATTACGTTTGAGGTGAAACCGGTTACGGGTAAAGCTGGTCGGAGGCACAAGCACCAGTTGTTCATTACGTGCCAGTACGATACAATAAAATACTTTGAATACGTATCCTTAGTGGACATTCATCTCTACACATTGTCTTGCTATGTTTATTTACTTAGCCGTCAGGGGTTAAAAAATCATGATGATACTAAAAAAACACACAACCATACTTAGGAACTTGCGCACACCAGGAGGAGTTTATCCCTCTGGTCTACATGAATAGATCAAAGCAACTCTGCTTTTTGCAGAGTATCTTTTTGTTTATCTTTTTAACAAATAGGTGGGGGCCGTGGTGGGGCTCGCTTGTTGGTTGGATGTGTCACTGAGGCTTTTTCAGCTGCCAGTGGCGGTTCTGCACTCAGCTCAGCTGTACAAAGAGAACCACATAAGAAGGTGGTGTCAGTCGGGGCGTGGCCAAGCAGGCCAAGATGGTGGTAGCACTTCTTTAACGCTCCGCTCTTCAGCCCGCGAAATAGCAAGTTAAAATGCCCTAACAGCAACACTACCCGCAAGAAACAGCTGCCGTGCCCAAGATGACAGTGGGGGGCATCTAACGAGCCCGAAGAAGCAGCTACAGAGGTGCGTGTGACGGCGCCGGGGGCTCCGCCGGGATCGCGGCCGCGATAGCAAAATGGCGGCACCCGGCGGGCTCTGAGCGTTCCCGCGATCGAACCGGAGCCAATGAGGGAGCCTACCGAGTGAGACCGCCTGGGCCCTGTGGAGTTCCTGGCCTGAGACCTGGTGGCGGCCAGGAGGAGCGGCTGCGGAAGTGATTATGGTGGCGCTGGTTGCTCCGCGGGGGTCGCGGCCGTGACTACAAAATGGCGGCAGCCGGCAGGCCCTGGGCGCTCCCAAACTAGAGGAGAGACTGCTGGGGGAAACCTGCTGAGTGTGGCCACTGGGACTTGGAGGAGTGTTCAGCTGAGGATCCGGTGACTCCAGGGCAAAGAGAGAGCAAAGGACGTCAGGTGAGGGCGCTGCTGTGGCTGTCTGTGGGCTCCCTGACGCCGCGAGATTCAAACGGGGGGACCCCGGCCATCAGGAACAGCGAGCCAGCACAGAGATACACCGCGTGGATATACCCCCTCCCCCGGCACGGCGCCGGGTCTCAAGGCGCGCAGGGAGAGGTGAGGTGGGTGTGCAGGCATGGTGGTTGGATCCATGCGGGGGGCCAGACGAGAAAAACATAGCCATAACCATCGACTTTTCCACTCTGCGGCTATGGCTCCCCCCATTTGACAGGTGGAGCGAGGCGGCACTTGTGCGCACACTGGCGGCGGGAATAGTGACGGCCTATTGGAATCACCTGAACTGCAGGCAGACTGCTTCACTGGCAATAGCCCACGTCCCCTTTGAGCTCAGGTGGGGCGTGGGCGCAGTGTGGAGGACGGAGGGATTGCGCGAGAGATCACTGCTGAGGCCGGGGTGAATCATACTGGGTGGCGGACCCCCACTTCTAGAGGAGCCTGTGCGGAGAGCGGTGGACCTCACGCCCTGGGAGCCCCTGTATCCCACCAGGGAGAGAGACCGGAAGTCAGGGGTGGCGAGGCTGAGTGCCCGGTTCGCCTGTGGGCTCCCATCGACTACAGTAGTCATAGAACCGGAGGGGTGAGTGGATATCCCGCGCCTTCCTCTGTTAAGGTGATACTACCTATCGGCCCGACCAAGACGCAGTCTAGGAGACACGAAGAGGTCACCTGTGAGACCCTGCGCGGCAACGGGGATACACAATTGAACTAAGGTCGGAAGACCCCTCAGGATACCACGGGGACTTTGTCGGGCCGCGAGCATTCAGACCGCAGGTGGTCGAGTGAGACCTCCGGTGGCTGCCGGCACGAGACTTGACTATCATGGGGCAACAACGTGTAACGGGCTCTACACAGACTCCGGGACCCCCGAGAGCAATATTCCTGACGCCTACCAACACGCAACAAGGGGAACAGCCCGCGGGTCTGGACTCAATGTCGAACAAGCTGGATAAAGTCTTAGTGGCAATTGAGCAATCAAGAGTAACCGTGGAACAAAAGTTTGGGGAGCTAGCCACAGACCTCAATCTGCTCCGTGATGACCACAGGAAGCTAGCAGACAAACTGAAACAAGGTGAACAAGCGTTACACACTATGGAACTGCAAATGCAACAACAACAAGACACCCTGAAAGACCTGCAGGCGCGGCTGAGGATCCTGGAGAACAGAACAGGTGATTTGGAGGGACGATCCCGGGAAAGCAACATCCGCATTATCAGTCTTCCGGAGGGAGCGGAAGGGACCGACCCTCTCAGCTACATAACAACATGGATCGCGAAGTTCACACCGGCTAGAGACTTGACCCCATTTTTCTCTATAGAAAGAGCACACCGGGTGACGGCCCAAAGGCCACCTCCGCGGTCGTCACCCCGACCATTCCTCCTAAAACTGCTCCATTATCAAGATAGAGATGCCATCCTTCGAGCAGCAAGGCGTCACGGAGTAATCCGAGTGGAGGACAAGCAGGTTATGCTAATCCCAGACTACTCACGGGCTGTCCAGCAGCAAAGATCCACCTTCTTGGCGGTCAAACGCACTCTGCGCCAGAAGAATGTCCAATACGCACTTCTGTTTCCGGCTCGCCTCAAGATCATGTACGACGGGAGCACACATTTTTTCTCAGACCCTGCGGAAGCTAGCAACTGGATTGAACAGCATCTCTCAAACGTGAACAATCCCAGGAAGGGGCAGACTTCTAGATCATCGGGCCACCAACGCCGACAACAGAAAAAAGTCACGCTTACTCAGCTCAGGTTACGTTCAGACTCCTCCAATAAAAACTCTCCTGACCTTACGCAAATCATCGCAGAACGCAGGAGGGCGCTTCAAGCAGTCGCAGAGATGGGGCCCCCGGGGGACAGCTCGGATGGCGAGAGAGGCCCGCATCTCTTCACTTTGGAAGAGGAGGGCAGCGACATGAACACTTTAGGAGACGGCTCAATGACACCACCGATAGTGACCCCTCAGACAGCCGACACTCTGATCTGACACCCCCAAATTGAAACAGCATGCTCACGAGGGGGGGGTGCTCTTTGGGTCCCGCATACCTCCCGGAACAGAAGATAATGGCTCCGTGCTGAAGGGGTGCCCCGACGACCAATCCTAAACTTGACAGACCCGAAGGCCGGACTGGCCGCTGGACTATAAAGGAAGGCGACGACTACCCTGAACATAGTTAGGCACCACTACCACGCAGACAACGAGCGGGCTGCGGCAGCGACGGCGGCTGGCGGAGGCCGACAACCACTCCCCCCCCACGTAACGAACTAGAATTAGCACATGATGTGCAGTTTGGACGTATCGCCTCGAGTGATAGGTCCTGTTAGTTGGGAGTGTTTCCCGTTGATCCTCATTACCTCTCCCCCATTTCATAGTTTCTTAACTTCCCCAGGGGAGAGCACGCGCAACATTCAGGAAGTAGGATTGGCTAGCAGAGATAGGCATTTGGTTGGGAGAGTGGCACGAGTGAAACTAGGGGCATCACATCAAGAGAACCAGCGCCCCAACACTAGGAGCAATGGCGACTAATATTCCTAACACAGACCTGAAAGTCATTACATTAAATGTCAGAGGCATGCACACAGCACACAAACGGTACGCGGTCTACGCCTTTATGAAGCGACAACAAGCACAGATAGTTCTCCTGCAGGAGACACACCTCACGGCGACAGAGGTAGATCGCCTATGCGAAAAATGGCGGGGTATTGTCTGTGCCACGACATACTCCGCCTTTGCCAGGGGAACCCTAATTTGGATCAGGCCTGGGATCCCCTGCAGAGAACAATCCAGGTTAGTGGATAAGGAGGGCAGATACTCCCTGTTGGCGGGTTACCTTGAGGGTAGGGAAATATTGATCGGAAGCCTGTATGCCCCCAATATAGAGCAGGAACAGTATTGGTTCCGCCTCACTGGTGCACTAGCACAATACGCAGCAATGCCATGGCTGTTGGGAGGGGACTATAATTGCGCCCTAAACATAAGTCT
Organism: Triturus cristatus; assembly: GCF_964204655.1. NCBI lineage: Eukaryota > Metazoa > Chordata > Amphibia > Caudata > Salamandridae > Triturus > Triturus cristatus. The sequence goes on from NC_140594.1 coordinate 388,143,426, forward strand.
GGACAGATCGCATCCCCCACCGGCGCAATCACCCGCACTGAAACACACAGAACACTTTAATCACTGGGTTATCCGCTGGGCACTGGTGGATGTTTGGCGAGAAAAGAACCCGAACACCAAGGTATACTCCTTTTTCTCCGCCCCGCACAATCTCAGAGTGAGACTGGACAGATTCCTATGCTCGGCAACGCTACTCCCCCAGATACAGCATACTGAGTACACAGGTAGAGTCCTGTCGGATCATGACGCTCACACCGTAATCCTTAGATGGAGACCGCCCCACCCCCCAGTGCCCACGTGGAAATTGCCCCGAGAATGCCTCACGGATCAGGCTTTTTGTCAAATACACGGCAAACATATCTAGGAACACTTTACACTAAACGTAGGCACAGCATCGTCCCGATTAGTTGAATGGGATGCGTTCAAAGTCGAGGCAAGGGGACACTGCATTCAACACATAGTAGGAGTACGGAAAGTGCTAGACCAGTCATTACAAGCTGCGGAAACACGTCTGGCGGACCTAACGAAGAGCATGGATCAAGGGCAAGCAACTCCCGAACAAGTGGCGGCAGCAAAAACATCGCAAATATAATTTCAGAGCATATGCTGCCTGGGTACATCAGGAAAGGAACAGGGCAGGTACACTCTTAGCCTGGCTCGCGAAACAAGACACGGACATGCAACCCAACACAACACTGTTAGATGCGTCAGGTACTCTTAAGCAGTCACAAATAGATATCTTGTGCATCTTTTGCGTCTATTACGCGGGAATATATCGTGCTCCGCTACTGGTCTCACAACTGGTGCTAGACCAGTATTTCCTCTCCCTGCCCCTGCCCGAAATTCCGCCAGCGGAAGGAAAGGCGTTGGAAGCAAAGATAAAATCCCCAGACGTCACCCACGCGATTCAGGCCCTGGCACGACGGAAGGCTCTGGGAATGGACGGCTTTCCCCTCGAATACTATACCACTTTCTCGGGACAGCTGACCCCCCGACTTGTCACCATGTATGAAGACGCGCTGCAGAGGGATGAGCTCCCTGGTTCGCTCAGGGAGTCCACCCTGGTAACCTTTCTTAAACCACACAGGGATCCCACTCTCCCGGCCTTGTACAGGCCCATAACGTTACTTAACGCGGATTGTAAAATTCTGGGGAAGATACTAGCAGATCGATACACTCAGGTTCTATCTCAACTGATTCACCCAAACCAGAATGGAGTTCTCCCTAGGCGAAGCGGGTCGCAGAATATACGTAGACTCTTCCATATACAAGATAGGGCAAGGGAACACTTTCCACAAGCCGCATGCCTAATATTGGACCTCAAAAAGGCCTTTGATAAACTACTATGGCCATATCTCTTCGCAGTTCTCCGTAAGGTGCGCGCTGGCCCGAACCTATTGGCGTACACACAACTCCTCTACAGGGGCCTCAGCATCAGGGTGAGTGTGGGGAAAGTACTTCTCAACTCCGTTTCAGGTGTAGCGAGGGACGAGGCAGGGATGTCCCCTGTCCCCCCTCCTCTTTGCACTGGCAGTGGAATCCCTGGCCATTCGGTTGCGGCAGGGGGGAAGGCCTGGGGCATTCCAATTGCAGACACGGTGCATAGTGTATCGTTATATGCTAATGATCTTCTGATCTACATAAGAGATATCACAAGTGACCTAACGCCGATCTGGGCAATATTGCAAAGCTTTGCAGAAGTCTCCGGACTTAAAATCAATTGGGAAAAATCGACGGTCTTTCCCCTTAGTCCTCATCTAGCCCCCTCGGAGATAATGATAGGACCCCAAGCACTTGGGTGGAGCGCGGCGGCACCTCGATACCTAGGGGTGAGATTGTACCATTCACCTGAGAACCTGTATGAGGGGAACCATCGCAAAACATTAGCTGGGCTACGAGCGGCAGTTTCCTTTTGGAAGACCTTACCCCTGGCCCCCATAGGACATGTGGCCCTAGCGAAGATGATTATGGTTCCCAGACTTCTATACTCCTTCGTTAATCTCCCGGTGATACTGCCTTGTTCCCTCTTTCGAGAATAAGAAGCACTACTTACAACTTTGATATGGGGTGGCGGCAGACACAGAATGGCCTTGCAAACCCTCTACTTACCCACCACACAAGGGGGCCCCCTCTTTTGAGGCCTATTTCTTGGCAGCGCAACTTCAATGGTTGTCCCATTGGACAGCAGAACGACATGTGGAGGAAACATACACTAATGAGGGTCGGATGCCACTCCCGGCCATCCGGAGACTGTTGATGCCAGGTACCAAGCCGTCACGTACGCACCTCCTACAGGTGTTGATAGCCCACAAATGCATGCTGCGCATACACCGTATGTTAAAGGGACAACCCCTCTATCCCCCGCTGCTCCCATTAGTAGGATTCCTGCTACGGGAGAACTATTATACCTCAGGAACCCTCCACATATGGACGGAACGCGAGGTGACTGAGATGGAAGCCCTGTTTGAAGATGGGCAACTGAAAACATATGTCCAAATGATGGACAGTTACGATCTGCCTCCGGGACAATTCCTGGTACATAGGCGATTAGTAGACAGCGCCCGTCAATGTTGGGACCTCACAGAGAGAGAACCGCCGACACACCCGGTTTTACATACAATCCTGCGTATGGGGGTGGGCAGGCACTTGGTCACGTGGCATTATAAGGAGATAAGGGAACTGATCACGAACCCTTTACAAGCCCTGCGTCAAAAATGGTAGGATGAGATAGGACGAGTGCTCAATGACAAAGAGTGGGAAAAGGCTTTAGAATACCCCAAAAAGGTTTCAAGAAACGCACAATTCAAAAACATTCAATTCAACATTCTCCATTGTGCATACTTAACACCGCATCAGCTTCACCGATTTTACCCGGATACACATTTCGCCTGCCCCAGATGCCAAACGCCTGAGGCGAACTTCAAACACATGTTTTGGGATTGTCCCATAATCCAATAATTTTGGGGTAGGGTCCATCAGGTGCTAGGGGCGACGGTCCACCTCACGAATGTTGACACATGGGAGGCATGTGCCCTGGGGTTCTTCCGCAGGCGGAAGACAGAAAAGGTGCAGTACAGATTTGAGTCCCTGGTCCTACTCCTGGTGAAATGGGGCATAGCCATGCATTGGAGGACCCCGGCAGGGCCCCCGGAAGCAGCCTGGACAGGCGCCGTTAAAAAATGGGGGGCGGCGGAAGAAGAAACGATAAGAGATGAGGAAGTGAAGGGGATTCGCAAACACCCCATCTCCATGGAATGGGCACAACTCATGTTCCAATTCACACAAGAAACAACGCTGGATGGCTCCCCCGGAGCTACACAATCTCAATCTCAAACCCCACCCCTGTCCCCGATGGCGCCAGAAAATGCCGACACGTCATAACTGTGGGAGGAGGAGGGCCGACCGTATACTAAGATTTCCCCAGACTGGAACCCTGACTCGTGATGGGGGAGGTAGCATCCCTAGGACGACACACTCCCTGATCAACTAATGCCACAGATAGTTCATAAACGAAATGCAGCCAACTAAGTGTTAGATGATTACCACAGTACAGCGTGTGGGCCCCCCAACCCACTTCCATTCCCCTCTCCCTTTGTTAACTGTTCTACGTTTACCAACCCCCCGACACCCTAAGCATTGGTTCATAAGTATTGGGAACTCAAGCAAGGGCATTTACTGCAGAGATGTACAGGGATAGAGTGGGGGACTACTTCTCCCTTCGCACCCTCGCGGAAACCCACACATACAGGCACTGGACATTGGTCAGCCCACTATCACAAATGCTAGTCCACTGGAGATGTAATATCCATGTAATTATGTTATCTTTTGCTAGAGCTACATGTTATAAGATAGAATGGATGATCTGCAATACATTGATATGGACTGACAACCTGTTTACTCCTGTCGTCATGCATTAGTGCAAATGTATAACAATGTACTATGAAAAGAAAAACTCCCAATAAAAGAAATTAAAAAAAAAAAAAAAGAAGGTGGTGTCAGTCATCACCAGGTGATGTGGCATTCCACCTGCCACATTATTTAGTGCTCCCCTTCCACATAATTCCAGTGGGTCTGTGTAGGAGAATGTCATTGTAGTTCCTTTTCTATGTCTGTGACAGCTGTCACGTAGTGGGGGGGCGGGGGGGATTCTGCAGTTGTTCGTCCAGAAGTATGGTGCCCACTATTGCCATATTCTGACTGTTCCGTTCACGCTCTAGTTCTTATAGAAGTCTCGATTCCTTCTGTCTTCTGAGCGTCCCTCTTAGACCCGCCTTAATTACAAACCCCGCCTCTAACTACGTCCTCCTGTAGTACATCTTTCCATTAAGGAAGTAGTTTAGTTCTCTTCTCTCGCCCCGGAAGCGGTATCGTTTGCCTTCTGCGGCGCCAGCGGTCGGTCGTGCGGACATTACGCTGAAACATGGCTTCAAGGTTACTTGTGAGGAGCGCGCTGCGGGCACTGAGCCGTGGAACTGGGACAGCTCGTGTGCCCTTGGCGGCCAGGTCGATGTCTGCAGGAGGTAATTTCTGGGAAGCAAGGAGCGTGGTATGGCAGGACTTCACCATAAGATCCTGGAAGGATCGATTTGGCGTTCGGGCTAGATCTGCCGAGTTCGGAACTGGGGAACCATGTTCGAGTCTCGGCGTCGGGTGAACATCTTGTGATTCTGGGCAAATCACTTACTCTCTCCCTTGCCTTAAAAGCAAAAATGAATGTGACCTTGTGAATTGTGACTGGTGCGCTTCAGTCACTACCCTCGAGTTCACAATATATCAAAACAAATCTGAAAAGCTATTGAAACCTGTTAGACAATGTTCCGTGGAGGTGATGAGGTCATTGTTATAAGAGGGGCATTAAGAGAAAGCGCGTCTGTGAACGATCGAGGCAAGAGAGGTCATAACGCCCAGGCTGCCCGGAAAGGTAACGCACGTTACTTTTTTGTGAGAAACCATTCAGTATTCGGGCGGTGGGAGACCTGTAGTGTTTGTATAACCTGAGACCCAGGAGGTCAGATTCCAACAGCCACGGCTTGCTTCAAATTCAGTATACTGAGCGCAGCCATGTTTGTCGTCAGTATATATATATATATATATATATATATATATATTTTTTTTTTTTTTACTACTTATCCCCATAATTTTCTGCAACTGGCAAGTATTTTGTGTAAGCAACTGCATTACCAGCACCAAGTCTCCTATGTATAGGTCAGTGATCACAGGTAAAATGTGAGACAATTGTGCCACATTTAAGTTTTAGACCCGTTCTGAGTGATTAACATTTTTTGCTCAAAACCAAAATGCGGCTTTACTGCCTTTTTACAGTGAAACCTAAGTAACTGCATCTCCCCCACAGATGCATTTTGGAAACTTAGTCAATGTAGTTAGTGTTGATAATTGCCCACTGTTGGATTACTTAGTTGTCGGTAATACAGCACATATAGATTGTGGTACCTTAATGTCCAAGTCTGTTGCATTACCACAAATCTAGCACCAAGTTTTAAATGGCGTCCTTGGAAGTTACACCTGCTACTTGGTGTATGGCACTATTTTGAACACAGAAGGTGATGGGTAGAATTCCGTCAATTTGTCTAACCACTGGCAATCACCCGGAGTAGCATTCCAGCCCATTGTTCTTTGCTCTCCATTCATACTCTGGTAGGCCCTAGCCGTTTGCAAACTGGTCTTGAGCCAGTGTTTAATTTGTAAAAAAAAAAAAAAAGTTAGGGCCATTCTTGGAGGCCATTACATTTTGTTTAATTCGCAAACAAATGTAAAAAAAAAATCTAAATTTTAATAGGAAGGTTGGGGCTTTTCTAAATTCAATTAAGGTAATTTATCATCCATACTGTTTACTGTTTGATGCAATTGGCCTGCCCTGTGTTTCATTTGGAGGATACAATGAATTTTTAGCCTCCCATTTCAAATTCCTTCACGTTTACAGAACATTTTAACATTTTCAATTTGCTTCTTTATGTAAACTTTACTCATTTTTTTTAAATTTAGAAGCAGTTGTGCTTCCCTTCTGAGTAAACTTTGAGTGCCCCCTATATGTAAGTGTCACTGCACTTAAAACCTCTAAGTTACCCCTATAGCAGGCCTTTACAATCCTGAGGGCAGGGTGCTTGGTTCTAAGTTTGAGGGGCCCCTGCATGAGCAGGACACCCCTGCAAACTAAAGTCTATTCTCCCGGGTTGTCAGTGAACCAGCCATATACTAGTATAAAGGGGCATTAGCGACCGCATGGTAACCATCTCAAACGCTGCAACAAACCCGATCGTGTTTGGTGTCAGACATGTTGGAATCATACCTCCCACACGGTTACCGGTATAGGGGTATGATTCCACTCACCAGGAAGGCAGTCTGTGGGCTCTGTGTTCCGGGTACCAGCCTTCTAGCTCCGGACAGCACAAAATGGTTGCTGCCGACCAGCGACACATTTCTGCCATCCTGCTGTTGAGCCAAACTCTAGCAGGGGAAGGCAGGACAATAGGCATCCTGTCACAGGAAGGTGTGCCACCTCCTAGACAGGATTTAGTGTATTAGGACTGGGTAGGTGGTCTTGACAGTGACTGAAAGTCTGCATGACAGGGGCACTTTGGTGTCCCTGTGCATAGTCCAGTTCAAACCAGTCCTGGGAGCCGTTGGCTCCTGCTCTGGCGTGAAACTGGACATGGGAGTAACCTCTCCCGCTGTCCAGACCCTCCCCTGGGAGAGACCCCTGAATCTTTCCAACCCTCTCCCATTGGTACTTAAGGGCTTACCTGGCTGTAGGACCCTAGATGCGTCGTGGACAAGATTCAGAACTGAAACCACTGCACTTCAACCGTCTGGGCTCTCTGGACTTCGTTTGGGCCTGACTTTGTCTCCCTCTCAGTCTGCTGCATCATCTGTGCCTGTGCACCGTATGGGATCCGTGCAGGACCTATGGAGCACCCAAGACACCTGAAGATAATCTCCCTTGGAGCCACTCCCCTACATTCGCAGGCACCGCAACACTGCTGACTGGTCTGCCAATCCCAAGCTCCAAAGGGTTCAGCAACACAGGAGGTGGGTTCCTCTCACTCAGTTTGAGGTCAGAATCCCTCTTGGGGGCTGCAATACCCGAACCCCTGTGCACAGTGTACTTCTGCAAGTGCTTGTTGGCAATTTGCAACAAGTGCATTGGGCTCCGAGTAGCCCCAACCTCTGTCAACTTCTCCTGCATAGATCTTCAACCACTTTGCACCGAGTGCTCCATGGCCTGTTTTGTAAAGCTGTTCGAGGCCCTCTCGCGACTCCTGTGCCTCTGGCCTGTGGGTCCAATGGAGGATCACCCTTGTTTCTTTTGGGCTCCCCTACTTGCTTGGGGCCTGGCCTGACTCCCCAGTGTGTGGTGAGTCTCCTGGACCTTGCTGGTCCGAACGGTACACTTCCTTGATCTCCTGCAAGGGTTGCCTTTGCCAAGGCTTGTTGGTGCTCCCACCGTACACAGACCCCTCAGCTCTAGACATCCTTCGTGGGACATCTCGTATCCGGCTTCTGGTCATCATTGACGTTGCCTGGTACCCGCAGCTGCAGAGTCAATGTCCTGATCAACTATTCTGAAGCAGCCAACATCGGTGGGCATTCATCTACCGAGCCCCTGGTCAATCTCAAGTGACCCAGACTCTGTCCCCTCTGCGTTCAGGTACTCCTCGGCAAGAATCCTCGTTTGGATGCCAACAGACGCTTTCTCCCCTTCCAGCAGCAGCACTTTTTCGAAGTCTTCCTTTGGATTCAATGGTGGTTTCCGACACCACTTCCCATCTATGCACCTGGCTTCCCTGGGATAGGTAACTTGGATACTTCGGTATCCGCGGGTGGGATGGCTCTCCAGCCTCCTGTCTTCCACGGGGTTTCTTCAAAGTCCACTTGTAAGGGTCCTTAAACTTTACAAATCCAACCGCGACTTGCAAATAGACCTGTAAGGAGCAGGTGGTCGTGTTCTCACACTGCACACGCACTCCTTGTGGTCCCTATCTACTCACCACTGGTGGTTCCTTGGGGTCCCAGCAATTTCTACGTCCTTTCTACACTGTCCTGACTCGAGTCATTGCTCTTATACCGCTTTCTTGGTATATGGTTTGGTTTCTATTTTTATTCTGCTAAAATTTCAGAAAGCCAACCATAATTCAAATCCACTTGCAAATACAACATACTGGGCGAATGCCACTCTCATGCCTGGATGCTTGCATTTGCGACAGCACCACTGCCCCCAGAGGACAGAAAACGAACAAGCAACTCAAAATAAAAATACGAGTTATGTTATGTCCGTTGTAAGGACATTTACGAGCAGCAAACTAGAATACTGCTTAGCCCTCCACAGAATACAAGAAAGAGGTTTCTTCTGCAAGCCAATAGGTAAACAGCATCTCTGAATTTTACTAACTTTGTCGATCATCAATAAAATCTGGCTACAGCGCAGAAAAATCTACAAGCTCTCCTTTAGAAGTGTAAGTTGCTCCATCGCCATTACACTTTTTCCTTCTGGATAATTGTTCCTTCTGGATAATTGTATGTGGGTGGTGACATGAGAAACGCAAACTATTTCATCTGCAGGATGCAATACACAAATACATCAACACTTCTACACAACATGTATATCGAAATCGAACCAAAATGATGGCTCTAAGTTAAATGATCACTGCTGATATCTGCACTGTTCTGCAAGTCAAATGTTCAAATCCCTGCAAAACAGGCAGCCTTTGGGCCTTTCGAGGTCGGCAATTTGATCACCATTAATCTGGTATAGTAACACTGCGCATTTGCAGGGCTTACAAATGGGGAAAACACATGCGCACTCGACCAACACATGCGCACTACACACTCGCAACCAATCCACACACACAGTGAGGAGACCACTGCAGCAGGACCATCGGCTCGATCAGGACAGCAGAACCACCGGAGAAGGAACCCCTCGGCACGATCTGGGCAGCAAGAAGTTGTCACTGTAGACATTGTGATCCTATAGGGTCATCAATGATCTAATTCAAACGGACAAATAACATCCCTATATATTGCAGTAACACAAAAACAGCAACAAGCATTGGCATAGCCAATAGGTCTCGCCTTTGGGACCTTATTAGTGTTTTTCTATGCAACAGTTGTTGTTGCACCAAGGATATTGTGCTGCATAACTAAATACTTATAAGGTCCCAAAAGCGAAACCTATTGGCTATGCCAATGCTTGTTTTCTTTAGTTTGGTGTGCCTTACTACGAATATGTCAAACATTAAATAAAAATACTTCTTAGATGAGCCACTGGAGGTTGACCATACTAAATGCCACCTTCCTTTTCTTGACCGTGTAAAACAGGATTCCCTTTACATTCCAACAATTGGTTTGGCCTCTAAGGAAAGGTCTTGGGCTAGGTAACCTGGGCTTGGGGAGTTCATATCAGTGTGGAAAATCACCTTGTTTTATTTTTTTAATTTTTTTTTTTTAAATATCTTTTTATTTACAGAGACTCGAGAAACCACAGCATACAGAGATAATACCATGAGGACAATGTTGCCATGTACAAGAAACCACAGCTGATACATTCTCTGGTGGGGCAAACCCTTCCGGTATTTCACCCCACATCACTGAGCATCTTGATTGTTAATAAGGCCGTACTCTTTTTTTTTTTTTTTTTTTCTTTTTTTTGACTTGACAAGTGCCAACTTTGTGATCAACCTAGCAGCTTGTTTTGAATCCCCTAGCCTCACTCCTTGATTTGCTGAGAGGGCTACAGTCCTAGTTGTGTTCTGCCATTGTGTCCAGGGTCATTTTTGTGCTGTAGAATGATCCTGTAATTGAGTCACTGGTCTCCAAAACAAGTGCATTCATATCGGGTATTGGTGTTGTGTCACCCAAAAGCCACTTATTTTAACACTAGTTCAGAGGAGAGATAGATACATCCTGAATGAAGAAGGGTTGACTTGATGATTTTACATAATGAGGAAGTCTTAGACTCTAATATGTTTTGAATGTGCTGCCAGGAACAGTTGTAGTAATTTGCATAACATAGTAGATTTTCCATGATCTTAACAAAAGTTTAGCATCCTTGCTATTTATCACTTCTCTTACATGAAAGTTAGATCTGTTGGTGTGACGAAGCTGAGCACCCATATTTGACGTAGTGCATATTTTGAGGTTGTGCTGTCATCTTTAAATTAGGCCTATCCTGCTTAATTTGAGGTCCTGTTCAATTAACGCAGAACATCTGGGTTCCAAACAACAAAGTCTTCCTTCCTATTTTTGTCCTTTCAACCTACTTCCAGTTTCTAGTGGAAACTAGTGTGAACCCCATTGGTAATCCTGGAAAGCTATATATTTCTGAAAAGTGGACCATTCTGAATTCCGCAAAGGGCCATATCTATAGATCCCACATCTGTTGAAATAAAGAAATATTGAAAATGAGTAGAGAAAAAAGAGCCCTTCGTTACAATGTTTTCATCAGTAACTTTTTGTCACAATGGCTGAATTACAAAAGCAGTGCACCATTACGTACGTTTGACACTTTTAGTTGTGGGGATCTGTAGTGTTTGTAGGTTCTCCAAGAACTCGAGGTACCCAGAGCCAACAACTGAGCGCCAACAACTGAGCTGCACCATACAATTGTTATCCCTTGTGTACGGAGTATAGACCAATGTATATCGTGAAATATATGTAGAGTGAAAAATAAATATCAAGGTAACCTATGTTTCTGAAATGTTCACAAAATATGGCGTTTAGTAGCAGTAGTTATTTGTACGTCTCTGAATTTGTGGGTACCCCTACAAGCATATGATCTAGTGGGTATTTTCCAAAATGTCGTCTTTTTTTACACACTGGCTCACATTTGGAAGGCAGAAATACAGCGAAATCCAATTGGTAATATCAAATATTTATTCTATGGTCCCACATGTCTTCTGATAAAAAAAAAAATGGTACCTCACTTGTATGGGTAGGCCTAATGCCTGCAACAGGAAATGACCCAAAACCCAACTTGGATACATCACATTTTTGCCACTCAACTAACCGTGTTTTTACAAAGTTAGTAGCTATAGATTTTGTGCCATGGCTCAGCTGGCACTTAGGGAAACCTAGCAAACCTGTACAGTTTTTAAATGTAGGCACCTATGGGAAACCATGATTGGGTGACTCACCTGGCTCTCACCAGGTTTTACCCAGAGTCCCATGCAAACCTCAAACCTTGACTAAACACATTTTCCTCACATTTCTGTGATCGAAGGTTCTGACATCTGTGGGGACACACACATTTCTTCCACCCAGCATTCCCCTAAGTCTTCTTATAAAAATGGTACCTCACTTGTGTGGATGGATAGGCCCAGTGCCTGCACTAGGAAACTGGCCAAAACACAACATGGATACATGAAATTTTTCCCACTCAAAACAGACCCTCTTTTTACAAAGTGGGTAGTCCAAACTTGATAACTTCAAGGCATTCAGGATGGTGTCTTGTGTGGATCCAATGAGGTTTTTTTTTAGCCACAAGGCCATGCAAACCTCAAGCTTTGCCTGAAATCACACATTTTCCTTGCATTTCTATGATGGAAACTTCAGGAGTCAACAATTTCTACCACCCAGCATTACCCCATGGTCACCTGTGCTGATTAAAAACGCTGCGCCACTTGTGCGCTGGTCTTAGTGCCTGCGATTCCAGAAGCTTCCGGTTCAGAAATGTAAGGAAAATGCATAGTTTCAGGCAAAGCTTGAGGTTTGCAGGGCTTTGTGGGTATGAAAATCGTCTGGGATTCATGCATGGCACAGTATCCTGGAATCTCCTGGTTGTCTAATTTTAAACAATGTCTGTTGTTGGTAGGTTTCCATGGGTGGCAGACGAGCACAACCCAAAATCCAGCAGCTACCCCCTATTGCTGATCTCGCCACGTAGCACTTGAGGACCTTTTTTGTCATGGTCTCTAGGCCCACCAACAAAAGTGAGGTACCATTATCAGCAGACCTGGGAAATGTGTGGTGGAAATGTATGGCTCCCCGCAGAGCCCAGAAGCAAATGTTTGTTATTAGTCAAAGTTTGAGGTTTGCAGGGTATTGTGGGTAAGAAAACAGTGTAGGATGTATGCGAAGAAGACCAACCCCCCCACCCCAGATCGGGGCCGGACTGGCTGTAGCGGGAACCGGGCGTTTCCTCGGTGGGCCGCTTGGGTGGGGGCCGGTATTCCACCCCCATAACAAAATCGTCAAACGGGCCCTCACAAACTGCTTGGCTGGTCTCACCCCAGGGGGGACTGGCCGAGCAGTTTGCCAGGGCTGGTTTTGGTTCCCAGTCGGGCCTTGTCCCGGATGCTTATTTTTAAGAACTGTCTGGGTCTGGTAGGTTTTTCCAGGTGGCAGCCTACTCGAGCCCAAAAGGTGTGCTGTTGCAAGTGGGATGATATTGTGAGTTAGCAAGACTTTCCTGGCCAATACGTAAAAACAACACTCAAAAAAATCAAATGTCCTGTAGCTTGCTATTGGGATGGGATGCTTTGTACGCAAATGAGCAGAAAGGCTGAGTGGTTAGGGTGGGTCCTGATGTTAAGATGGGCAAGACCCACCCCATTCTTTTATTAAAAGTATGTATTCCTGCAGTACAGTTGTCTGTCTGCTCCGGGGGGGAGGGGCAGGGGCATGGCCATGCTCATCCTGGGTAGCTCACACCCCTAAATTCGGAATAAACCAAATTCCCTCAACGCCATTGGGCTTTTTGCACCCCTGTGGGCAGATTGAGGGGTGGGGGGTCGTTATCCTAATCTGCCCGGGAGGGGGGGGGGGGGGGGGGGGGGGGGGACGGGGGGGAGAAAGACTGTTGCTCCAAATATTTGAGGTGGGTGCATAGCCATGTGCATGCTTTGTAGCCTCTACCCCTATATTTTTGTATAACCAAAAAATCCTTGCTGTCTAGTGTACTAGGGAGCTGAAGGACTAGAATATATATACATTGCCAAATGGGAGCACAAGCTTTTTACCCAAGGGGCCGCTCTGCCTATCCCTAGTGTCAAGTGGGTGGATCCCTGCTTGGGGCTCACTCTCCTGTAGCAATTCCCCAAGCTGGGATTCTCTGTGCAGAGTACCATTGGTAAGGGGGGATTCTCCCCTTTCCAACGATGCCTCTACTCTAAGAATCAGTGCTCGGTGGGGGTCTCACATTTTTCCCCAAGCACTGATTCAATGAAAGTAAAACAAGCCCCTCGGCTCACTTTACTTTCACTGCAAAGACATCAGTATGCCCTGCACACAGGTTTGTGTTTTTTTTTAGTTTGTTTTTAGTTACTGCAGTGACAATTGGGCTGCGCTTGGTGTAAATAACACTCTCTCAGATGCAGGGTGTCGGAGGAGTCTTTAAGTTCCTCCCCAGTGTTGGCCAATGGCCCACACCCGCACCCAGGAGGTAGTGTGGCCAACAGCCGCACTTGAAACCTTAACTGCTTTTTTGCTGCACAACTTAGAGTGCATATTAAAGCTTCATGGTGTTGGTGGCTTGTTTTAAGTAGAGCATGCTTTCGAAGTGGCTTTCCTAGTCTCGATTGAATAGACTACCAAAGGTTAGTAGGAGTACTCTAGCTAGACCTTCTGCAATTGTGACCAGTTCTTAGTGGTAGGTCTCACTTTCACTGCTTTGGAAATGTTTTGGGGGTAATTACAATTTCCATGCTTCCGTCTCACTGTTCTTGAAATATTCATTAGCTACCCTTCGTTACTGTACAGTAGATATGAGTTGCTGTCTGTTATTAACCAAGTGAATGGCCACTTGTTCAGCAACAGTTGCTTAACAGACATGCATACAAAATTAAAACCGCTGTTTCTCTTCTTCAGGTATTCCCACAGATGAGGAGCAAGCAACGGGACTGGAGAGGAAGGTCATGAAGGCTTTGGAGAAGGGAAAGGTATGTATCGGTTCTATGGTTATCATCTGACCCAGACCACACTATACCAAGACTGCCAGTCTTGACAATCCTTCGCCTACATCACATCAAAGACGTGGAATGATCTGCCTCGTCCTTTCCAGACCTGCTCCTCACTACCAGAGTTCTGAAAATGATTGAAGACCTGGCTCTTCTACTGGGCCCCATGAGCGCCTGGATATCCTCACGAGTGACCAGCAGCGCTTTAGACTTGGTTGATTAGATGCGGAGGCATCTTGGTTAAGATTGGTGGCCAGATAAGATTTTGGAATTAGATTAAGTTAACTTTTATAACTGGCAACTATCCCACCAGAAGGTATTTTTGGTGCTTAAGTTTAAACTAAAAACTTATAAATATGGCTCCCTGTTTTCACTTATTTTTACAGATCAATACAGACAGAACTTTCCTGTCTGTATTTATTTTTAAAAGCGGAAAAATGCAGATTATTTGGCTTCTTTTAAGTGACTCAACATGCTGAGATTAATGGCTTTCAGGCCAATAGCTATGCATAATGGCAGCATGGGGAGCTACAAAGCTAAATGAGACGTGCTTAAATTGTTGCATATCTCAACATGTATACGTGCTATTACATTATCTTTTTTTAATGTGGGTTTAACTTTTTATTATTTTTAGCTGTGTAATGTGCTAAAACCTGGCAGGCATCTAAGTATGAGTGCAGGTTTATCCGTTAAATGTAGAAATATACGAGTTATCTCACCTGTTCACAAAACACAAAGTAAACATGGCTAAATACCAATAAAATGGCCAATAAATAAATAAGGATAAAAAGACAAATATTCAAAAAATAAATACCATAAAACAGGGAGCCCTAGTATAAAAAACGCACACATACCAGACTGGGAGATACTTAAGCAGGAATACAGAAAGATGACGTCCAATCATTTCTGAACTTCAACAGGCTTGACTCCTTACATATTAAAAGAAAGAAGGCATGCGTTCCATTTTATCCTACCCCAGCACAGGAAGTGATCCCGTTACTTTCGATACAATGCTATCTGGCCAAAACATTTAGCACAAGTTGCAGTTTACGAACTGCGCTTTGGGCTAGATCTAGGTAGACTGGGTTATAGTAGTCCAGTTGCACTCAGATGAAGGAATTCATAATTTGCAATTTGTGAGGGGAAAATAACCAGTAAAGACAATGGTTTAGAGGAAGGAAGTGAAAGAAGCCAGAGTGCATGGAAGTTAAATCCCAGCTGAGTAATTTCACACGAGTAATTCTTACACAATTGATAAGGAGAGGCTTTGGGCCCATGGAGAGAAGCCAAAATAGCAATCCTTACAAATAAAAAAGTGGGTCTCGCAGGCTGTAAAATCTCTTCTCTCTAGTTAACTTCAGTTAATGAATACACATTCCTCTGGTTACATTGGCCAAACAGTCGTGCAGCTTTGAGGCATGGCTAGTAATCTCACCCAAGATCATTTGAATATCATCTGCATATATAAAAAGGCCAAAGCCAAAATACTGAATTGGGTACGCCAAATAAATCGAATAGAGGTCGAAAAATGAGGGCTAGAATGGAACCTAGGCTGGTCCCCAGGATAACGATTAGACGGATTAGATGCAGGAAGAAAAAGCAACTTGTAAAGTTCTGTTGCATTAAGTCTGTGAACCATGATAGTGCCTTCTCTGTGACACCAAGGTCAGCAAGTCTGGATAGAGTAAAATTAAGGCTGCTGGGAGATGATAGCACCGTTCATTCAGTGCAGCCACAACAACCATCCAAGTCTTTTGGAACACATACTGATGATAGAGGCAATGAGAACCGTCCTTGGCTGGTTCTGCTCCAATAGCCAGAGGCATTTTTGCAGCTTAAATGGAAGGATGGGTGGGGGAGAGAAGCACATCAGCTAGAAAGCAATGTGGAGCAGGTAAAAGCGCACAGACGAGAGAGCAATGCAGAGCTCGGTGAGAGAGAAGTACACCAGGGAGACAGCTAGAAAACGCATGTACCGACATGGAGTGCTTAAATTAGTATCAGTAGTGGAAGCTTTAAAAGCAAATCGGCAAGGGAGACTGTAAAGCGGCTTTGCTAAAGGAGGAGTAATACAAGACTGACCAACTTTGAATAAGAAGCAAGCAGATGCGCGACCATTGCACCAAGCAGTGGGAGGGTTAAAAGCTAGCCCAGGTAGGCTCAGTAAGTCCAGCTGGAAGTGCCATTGTACAAAGGTGTGACCGACTCTGCTGTCAACCCTCACTGTGTCTGCCACGAGGTCAAAACAGTCTTGTTATTCATATACCAATTCAGCACACTCTTGATGGAGCATACTAGAAACAATGACCGCGATACAGATTAAACCATCATTGAGAGTTGTCAAACCGATGAAACGTCTCCACCCAGAAACTAGTATAAAATGAAAGTGTAAAAAAAAAAAAAAAAATCATTTATATTAAAGAGTAACATTCCCACTCTGACTCTTAGGGGCCATTTGGTATTGAGTTTATCAGTATTTAGCTCCCTATATTGCATTAAAACTGTGAAAGACAGGTACCCACAGGTTGGAATGTCCTACAAACAACCTCAAAGGAAAGGTGGTGGCCTCAGGAGAGGGTAGGTCCTTTTGACGTTAGCTCTTGGACAGCATAGTGAAAGAAGTAGACGGACCACTGTTAATCTACTAATAAAAATGGTCAACCTGATCAAGCCCTGCAGCTGTTTATAGATGGAAATATCCACTGTTCTGATTCCTCGCTGTTCAGCTCTTCATGTCCAATTTTACAAAGTACTTGAGTTGCTCAAGCACTAACTTTCTATCTATGTGGCCAGGTACTCGCCTAATGCCTCTATGGCATTTGTCTGTGTATAATATTTCTCAGGGTTCAAGATTACTGTTTCTGATATTGGAGGATGTGATTCCCATACCATTTCACCAACTATGCTATTTGATTTCCTTAGTGCCTTAATTAGATGTGTTGCGCTTTCTCTCCAGGATCCATACAGTATCCTGAAACCACCTCATTATGCTGGGACAAAGGAGGACCCTCACATCGTCCCTTCCATCAACAAGAAAAGGATTGTAGGCTGCATTTGTAAGTTCTAACAAGCTTGTGTTTTCTGGAGTGGCATGGACCTCTGCAATTGGCTTTCTGCTTTGTTAAAACTCTTCTGTCCACCAATGAATGGGAAATGGAAATGTGTTCGACTCCTTGGAGGCTTCCACACATAGAAATTACATCAATTATAGCATTTAGAATATCGGTTCTGAGAACTGTTTTGCTTGGCTATAAAATTGATCCTCCTAGACCAACATTGAGATCCAATTGATTTAATTATTCTTGAGTAAGCGCAATCCAGAGAAATTATCTCAGATCTTGACAGTGTTTTTGGGTTGTTGAGCTGCTAGTAACGTACCCTTATTTTGAGGTGTCTCCTTTGAAAGGTGTTTAGACGGATTACTTTGCATTCAAATTACATAGAGGGATTGCCATTTACTTGGGCCCAGGTGAAATTCCTGTTGCATCTGTGTAGTCTCAAATAATTTTGTGTTCAGCTTGTTATGTAAAATTCTTGAAATGGCATAATTGGCAGCAAAGTTTTAGCATGGGAACGACGAGCGGCTGCTGTTTGCAACACTTGTCTTCTTGCACCATCCTCCTCCTGCTGCATGCCCCTCTTCCGTTTTGCTGCTTGGCCTATCGCTCCCGCCTTGTTGCTTGGCTCGTCCCTGTCCCCCTTACACACATTGTTGCTGTTTGCCCTGTTCCTCCTGCCCCCTCATGTTCATGCTGCTTACACCCCCCCACATGCGTTGATGTTGCTTGACATTTTCTGTAGAAGTTTAGAACTGTTCACTGTGCATAACTGTCATAGTCTGTCGTAGTCAAGGTTTATGCTTGTATGGCTGCTGAGCAGGCTGGTGGTCATTTCTTCGCTTGTCAATGGTTCTGCCTGCTTGAAGTAAACTAATGTCAATATTTGATTTTGGCTCTTCTACTGTGTTCCTTTCATGGTATTTAATGATCTTTCCTTCATTCACCACAGGTGAGGAGGACAACACCAGTGTCATCTGGTTTTGGCTTCATGAAGGAGAGCCCCAACGCTGCCCGTCTTGTGGTGCCCATTACAAGCTGGTCCCCCATGAGCTCCCTCACTAACTTGTATATTGCTTTGGCTGTACTTCCTGGCATTTTGGGGCGCAGGACTCCCACTTGTTCTCTGTCTGCAACGTGTGGTGTAATTTATCTTTTCCAGTTGAAATCTCTAATAAAGAGCTGCTGCGATCGGCGTTCTCTCTACTACTTGTTTAAGCTCATTGTTTCACTGCCTGGTATTAGCCGGGTCTTCTTCTTGGGAGAATGGAGAAAGGAGTGCTGCACAGGGAACAGGCTGATCATAAATTGTACAGTGGCCATTTGAGCACTTAAATGGTGCATACATAGAAAAGCTTAAATAGGAACACCTGTCTGCCGACCCAATGTATTTGTAGAGGATTTAAAGGCATTCATAAAGAATGTGACGAATCTGCAACCGATTTACATTTTTCGGGAATAGTTAATAGTTTCAGCACATTAACAATGTTTAAAGTACTGCTGAATCATCATATAGGCATTGGGGGTGTAAATACCCCCAAGAAATAAAGGTTGAAATTGTGGGTAGACTAATGAAGAAAAACATATCTGATTTATTTGTATAGTCCAAGAGAAAAGGCTTTGGACTAGGTCATAACATTTAGACTAATCCTGCTATTGCAAGAAACATAGATAGCAAGTGTTCACTTAAGGAGGCCTTACTCCGAACCCGCTTGTGTGACGCTAGCACCTATATTCTACAGTGCTGATAAGCAGCAACAACAAAATCATTAGAATACAGGAAAACAATCTGATGCGTGACATGAGCCGTTTCATTAAATGCCAACGTTAAACATCTTACTGTAAAGGAAAATCTCTAGGGATTAATTGCGCTCAAATGCTGTACTGAATAGCCTTCAGACCTTGGTAGCGCATGATTTTCTCCAGTTAAGAGAGCTGCATTGTACAGCACTAGTGTTACAATACATTTAATGACTTTCTCAAGCATATTTTTGTGGCTCTCTATGAAAAGTAATCTCAGTGCAGGCACAAAGTAGAGTAGTGTGCTAAAAACGTTACACAGCCAGCAACCAAAGACCAGACAACCCCGACACAAAAAAATGAAATGTGCATTTAGCTAAAAAGTGACCAAGGAGGTTCACATGAAATAGACAGACTTGCCCTACCTTCAATATTTGTACTGAAGTTTGATTAGCTGTGTGTGATTCTATCTTAGCAAGATTCGAAACCCAGCTGTGATTATAGTTAGCAGATGCTACCTAGGATGTGCTGCAGATTTACTTTGGGAGAATGTGTATGCCAGAAGCGAAATGCTACACAATTCAGACACCTTTGTGCAATGAAAGACCAGTTTGAGGGACATGTGAAATAATGGTTTCAGGGAAATCTAGTTCATTACTTGTGATGGCAGATCGCAATTGTAGTTGTATCCGAGATTCACTAATCCTGGCCAAGAGGACCCACCTGCCCTTATATTCACCAGATTCTCACTTCCCTTTATTATTTTGATTCATATAAAAAGCTAATCGAAGTTGCTGCTTGTTGAACTCATCCTAATTTTTCAGCAAAACTGCCCCTGCGATCTGAGCATCCCCCTGATGACATCTCGGGGATTTTGAAGCCTCTTCTTTAGAACTGCTTCAGATTACTATCTATTTCCAGCTACTGCAAACACTTGTGATGTCAAACAACATTAAAATATACATCACACTTTCAGAACCTCAGGTGTATACCGAAAGATCTAGCTTGCTGATGTCAGCCAGGCAAATAGAGCCAAAGGAAAGCCTTGGCAAAGGCATTTGTTTGCCGTTTTGGTCTAGAATGTTTTTTTCCCGACTCCACAGTATTTTATGTGGAACTCTCTGCTTAACCAGCTTGCTACACCTATTTTTGGAAGGACACCATAAGAGGTAATTAGTATCTATGTTGTGGTCTAGTGCATAATATGGAAATAAGACCTACTCATCCAATATCGCTGACACGTATTTGTAATAAACCATGTCTCTTCACTGCAAGCTTTTTTGTTGTAAAAATGAATGTTTTGCTGAGGATTTTTATTTTTCCATCGGGTGAAATCTGATAATTGTCTCCTTATTTGCGCTGCGTTGCCTCTTCTCCTCTTTCTGTGCGTACACATCTCATTCTAGACATTCGCATTCTGGCTCTACTGAGTTAACTCCTTGAGTGCCCCGCCCTTTCCACGCCCTGTGCCGGGCGTTTCATTAGCGGGCGGGGCTCATGACGAGAGTCTCGTCATGAGCACAGCGCAACCGCGGCCCATGACGAGACCATCTCGTCATGGGCACTCAAGGGGTTAAAGAAATGAGAGGGAGCAGAAGACTGAAGGACCGAAAGGTAAAGTAGAGGTCTAGGGCTTGTCCGACAGATGAGTAGGGTTGCACAATGTATTTGTAAATGATGTAGCTGTTTTCGACGATGGTGCAGGCCGGTAAAGGGAACCAGTGGAGTTCTATAGGCTGTGGATGAGATGTAAGGGGTGTCTGTGGCATCTGGGAGACCATGAAACAGGGTATTACCAAAATTCAGTGGCAAGTGTATGATAACTTGACAACCATTCTGAATTCATTTTCTTAAAGAAGCGGTTTCTCTTTCTCTAGAAGAGAGCGCTGGGAAGTACTTCAAGCTTATAGTTCTATGGTGTGCCAAACATCCGGATGAGAAGGAATGTACTTTTTTCCTCACAGATACATGGATCCTATTCAAGGATTGATCTAATGTGAGGTTCTCCAGAGATGGTGGATGCCATAGGTTTGATCAGACATGGCACAAAAGCACTCTTGGATCGTGTTATGCTAGTGGTGGGAGGAGGGACGACAGAAGAACATGAATAGGAACAAAACATGGGAATTTGACAAAGCCTTATTTCAAAAATCTGTTCGGTACATATGCATTGAGGCATATGATCACACATTACCTCGTGTAGAACGACACAGGTGAAGTCTCCCTGAGCATAATGTGGGATGCTTTTAAGGCGTTCCTTATAGGAAGTTGTATAGTGGAGGGAGCAAAACCATGCAAGACTAAAAGGGTCTTTAGGGGATCTTTTGAAACGCAACAGAAAATAGTAACAGAGCAATGTAGACACCTGAAAGCCTTGTGACAGGCAACCTTATTGAAAAGGACAGATTGATCTGGCCACAGGAAAGTAAGAGAAATCGGTGTTTTGTTTAAAACACAAATTCTATGAGCAAGCCAGTAAGAGTTGGCTCATGACTGGCAAGGAGACTGAGGCTGCAAGTGGTATCAAGAAAATAAATCCTCTTTATTGAGAACGGGGATAAAATTGGGGCTGTTAGACTTTTATGCCAACCTATAGCATGAAAGACCCAGGCCAACTTGAGGTTTTTATTAATACACCCATCCTCCCGAAATTAACTATAGCCAATGGTGCTAATATGGAGAAGCCAATTTCAGTTGATGAGGTTTCAAAGGCAATTTCTGATTTACAAACTGATAAATCCTCGGGCCCAGATAGGCTAACTAGTATATTCTGTCAACAGTTTAGATTAGAACTGATCCTCCGCTTAGTTACGCCCCTAACTTAAGGAGTTAAATAGTTACTATCAAGTGGTTTCCCTGCTTGCTTAACACCGCTTGCATTGCTATGGAGGCCCTGGCTGGGGTAGGACTTCGTTCCCCAGCTTCCTCCTGTTTCTAGGAGGGGTCATTGACTGTGGATGCGTTACAAAAGCGCTACTGCCCTCTCTGCAGCTCGAGACGTTAATCTCAAGCGGTTTCCCTGCCCGCTTCACACTGCTCCTGAGGCCCTCGCTGGAGTGGGACTTCATTTCCCCTCCCCCTCTCAAAAGCTCTGCAGCATGAAAGCATGCCTGGTCGAAGAGTGGGTCTGTCTGCGCATGTCGGAGGCTGTGCTGGGCCACCCCTCCTAACATTCAGGTTTAAAGGTGAGCTGTTGGGGGCGTGGCCAAGATGGCGGGGTGAACGTACGCGCTGCCTCGAAGCTCCTGCCGGCGGCCGTTTGAAGCACCGGCCCCTGGGCCGTATATGTGTTACCTGAGCTCGGCCAGGGAGCCACAAAGGGTCAGACCCGAGCGGGAGGCTGGCCGGAGTGGCGGCGGGGGCCGAGGGGGCTTGCCTCCTGAGCTTTGCAGCAGAGTGGTGCTGGAGTGGAAGCCTGGCGAGGCCTCCTCCACCGGGGCCTAGAGTGATAGTGGCGGCAGTGACGGCGGCTGCAGATGGGGGTGGCGCTCCCCTTGTGCCCTGAGGTCACTAAAACGACCCGGGAGACCTGGAGCCGAGCTGCCGTGAGCAGGAAGTGAAGGCAGCGAGCAGCGGATGGACGCCGCGCGGGCCTCATGGCCTGCGTAGAGGTGGATGTCTCACGGCTGGGAGACACGGTGTCGTGGTGTGCCTGAGGGGGCCCAGCTGTGGTGACCAGAGGGCCGAGCAGTGGAGTGCAGTGGGACGATGTTAGAGGCCTGCAGGCGAAGTAGCGGAGATCACGCCCGGCCGGCGGGAAGGAGGCCGGGCGACACCAGTGGTGCTGGACAGAATGAGTGTGGATGATTGCAGCGGACCCAGAGTCCCTGCCCGTTGCTGGTGAAAGAGGTGCTGCAGGTGGGCCTGGAGGCCGGTTCAGCGCAGCTCCCAGGTGAGGAGCGGAGCCGAAGAACAGGGGGCGGGGGGGCGCCGAGCTCCCGGACTGGCGGTGGCTGACCGGTGCTGGGCTGAGGGAGGCCAGCGGACACGGCCGACAGGTTAGTGGGGGTGCCACTCGAGACTCCCTAGACTGTTGGGTGGACATCTGGGCCCCGGCGGTGAGCGGAGACAAGGGAGGCGGTTGGTACTCAAACCTGCGGCGGAGACGGTCGCCAAACCTGCGGCGGAGACGGTCGCCAATTCAGAAGCTGGCGGGAACGCTGCCGTTTGCTGGAGACAGAGCCTCACCGACTACTGGATGGGCTGGGAGGCCCAAGGGGGATCGGAGGAAGGCTGCGTGGCACTGCCGTGTGGGGCTAGCTGAGGAGCCTAGGGGCACCGGGACTGTTTCTGAGCCAGGCCATAGCGCACCGGATCCCAACACGCAGGAAGCGCCGCCAATAGAGAGACCTGGATGGCTGGCGCGGGATGAGACTGGACGACGCTCTTGAGTGACCTTGTTGCAAAACGCTCAAACCACCCCAGAGGACGGTGGCCCTGCGGGGATTTGGGTGGCCAGGACACTGAGGTGTGGCCGACGCTTGGAGCGGAGCAGACGGTGAGAATCGGAGGTGCGGGGGTCCCACCGGCAGGAGCAGGGACGCACTCCGGAGGTAGCTGTGACACCGGTTGCAGAGGACGGCGAGCTGAGGGCCCAGGGGGACAAGCACGCAGCCAGACATCGAGGCGCCGCCCGGGGACTGCCAAGCCTCATGGGGTGGAGGCGGACGATGTGCGGCAGCGTGGAGGGGAGCTCCCCTACTTTGGACCCTGGTGGCATTTGAGCTAGCGACTAGTCAGGGACTCCGAGGATCTGGGGTCCAGGGGTGTTGGAGCTGGCAGTGATCGGCGGGACGCCTGAGGTGGACAGCGGCCCGGGTGGATTCATGTTCCTCGTCTTTTTTCCCTTAACCTAGTGAGGTGATCCCTTCTACTTTATATGCCCCAGAGGACCTGTCCTGAACCAGTGTAGCAACACCCCGTTACAACTGTGTGGTTAATTTTCCTTCTTACTCTTTCATGCACCTAGGAATACCCTACCTAGACCCCAGCGGAGGACCCCCACTTTAGTGGTTTTTCATACGTGAAGGTATTGCCTATCTGGTGTGTATGTATTCTTGGTTGGTTAAGCCGTTTACCAGCTGGTTTTCATCATGTACTTAGAGGCATTGCCCTGCCGGTGTGTTTGCATTTTATCAGGTTGAGGAGTCCTTTCCTAGCTGATTTTAATCATACCCCCCCTCAATCCAGGAGGCTGTGCCTACCCCTTAGCAAACTTGTCTGTCACGCAGGTTCGGACATATCACCCAGCAGCTCTTCGTTTTTAACTTT
This sequence comes from Triturus cristatus, assembly GCF_964204655.1. Taxonomy (NCBI): domain Eukaryota; kingdom Metazoa; phylum Chordata; class Amphibia; order Caudata; family Salamandridae; genus Triturus; species Triturus cristatus. The sequence goes on from NC_140594.1 coordinate 388,167,400, forward strand.
CTTGAATTTCAATACAGGCATCTAACATAGACACCTTTTTTTCTGGGGGTCCTTTGCCATTCAATCACGGTGACCCGACCGTTCTACCTTCCGGTTCCGGGTCCCGTAAAGCAGTGCCTGCGGGTCCCGTTAAGCAGTGCCAGCGGGTCTCTTCCCATTGGCCTATCAGGCTTGGCTCACTGGCGCGTAATCCCTGATTGGTGCAGGTACTTAAACTCCGATACCTCCAGTCTAGCTCCATCGACGGAGCCGACCGGGGTGGTTATTTGGGCAGGACACTGATCCTTGGAGGCGTAAGTACGGCATAGCCGGCAGGTCGAGGATATATCCTAGTAGTTTATTTTTGATGATTGGACTACAGTCTCCTTTCTCCCTTCATTCAGGCAGCCTATTTGGCACTCCTACCACTCGGTATTTGAGCTCATGAGGATACTGTTCTCTTTGCAGCAAGTATGTTTTACTTTTGCTTTGTTGGGTTTGGCATGTAAAAAACCGCTGATATATCTGCCTTGCAGGAACTTTGTTCCTTTCTGAGTAGAGTGTGTGTTTTCTGTTGTGTTATGTCTTTATGTAGTATGTCCATGTGTCATACAGTATTTTCATCACAGATCACGTGATAACGTTATGGATAGCGTTAAGAGACGACCATCGTTCACCTCCTTTTTCAGATCACTGTTCTAACACGACGGAATGAACTTCTACCAACGTGATTAAATGTCTTGTGTATCTCTCTTTTATACCTTTTTCCTTTTAGGTTAATAGGAGTATCTAAGACCCATTGGGGCATTACCAACTTTTGGAGGCTATTTACTTCCATTCTGATTTTTTTCACTCACTATTTTGTTGTTTTTTTACATATCACAGTGCGTCGTAGGAAGGGATCCTTAAGGTCCTGACGAAGAAGCATGGGGAAGCTTCGAAACATGTCGACACCAGTAGGAGGCCTAGCTCATTGAGGCATACACCCTCCTCCCCCCCCCCCACCTTTTACTAATACCAGCTTAGACGGCAGAATAAATTTTCCTAGACCAGAGAGGCAGGTATTTTTTAAATCACTCTCCATCCACTCCTGACCCTTCCTTGCACACCCCTGCACTACACATAGTAGTCTCACTAAGAACAGTGCTCCCACGCATACGTAGGTTGTAGCACACCCCGTCCCGTAGAGGGGCGGGAAGACCCCTATGATGAAGCATGACACCAAGGGCCCTTTTGGTATTTTAACAACTGATGTGTATTCTCCACGACCGTGGGATACATATTGTATAAACGGGCACTCTTGATTTACTATACCTGTGGGTGGATCCTTATGTTTATGTACGCTTTGCTGGGAGAAAGTATCCACCTCCACCACTCGTTGAGTGGTACCTCTCTACTCCCCCTTTGTTTTTCTTTTTTTTTTCTCCCTCGTCTGTGGCGCCAGCAGCGCAGGAAGGAGCAGAGATCCAGAAGACTGCATTCGCTGGGGTTCACGTTAGCCTCGCCGGAGGCAAGTTATGGTTCCCCCTAAGGGTCGTAAAGACAAGACCTTGAAGGAATTGTTGGCAAAAGTACAGGTCAGCCCCTCGCCTGGCGACGAGTGCGACCCCGTCCTCTACCCGCGCAGGTGGAGGGGGCTGAGCAAATCACCAAGTCCTTCCTGGAATCCATGTTCACGGCCCTGAGAGCGGACATTCAAGACCTACAGAAGGAGTTCACGACTGAGTTTAAAGAAGTTCGCAGAGATGTGGACAGCATCGGGGAGAGGGTCGCCGTGTTAGAAGGCAAAAGTGATGGGTGTGACACGGAACTGGCGGCGCTGCAACAGGAGATCGTCCAGATCCATGATCAGCAGGTCGACCTACAGACCCATGTGGAAGACCTGGAAAATCGGTCCCGGCCCCACAACATACGAATAAGGGGAGTAAAGATGACCGACAACTCGAAAGATGTGTTCAACTTTATGAAGGAACTATCACATATTAGATCGACCGCTGGAGACAGAGCTACGGATCGATCGGGCGCATAGAGTGGGGCCTCCGAGACCCCCGTCTGCCTCCCCGTCCGACATTTTGGTGTGCATACAAGATTACCGCACCAAGGAGGTCATATTATGCATGGCCCGTCAAAAACATCCAGTGGTGTTTCGCGCCCATGCGCCGGTCCTTTATCAGGACCTCTCCGCACTCGCGCTCCATAAACGTAGACTCTTCAAGTCTATCATGGCGCATCTTCAGCAGCGCAACATTTCGTACAGCTGGGGCCACCCCTTCCGCCTGGTGTTCCGCATCGACAGCACGCTATACCAGTTACGCTCTTTGTCAGAGGTGGCTCAATTGTTAGGGGTGGAGCTACCGACAGAGGGCAGTGGAGATGATGGGTCCCCCGAGGAGGCAAAGGACAACAGGCCCGGGTGGTGCCAGCAGGGACGTCGGCGGCGTGCCAAGAAACCCCCGGCGGCGGAGATTCTCAGGGGCCAACAAGCAGCTCTAGAGACTGTCTCCGCGGGTTTGAACAAATCCCCATCCGGCTGAGCTTCCAGACTGTTCGGTTCTCTGGTTCTGGTGCCGGCTGCCGGCGGGAGGGTGGCCTTCCTATTGTGGTACTCTACCTCACGTCACTGACTTGCCATTCACCGGAAGGTGAAGGACACTTGTTTCTGACTTTTCTTGCTCAGATGTTGGGGTTGTTGGGTAGGGTTGGGAGGATTTGGTATGGGGGGTATAGGGTTCCACGTCCATCGTTGTAAGGAGTTGTCGCGGCCTCATTGGTACTGGGAACACACACCGTTCGCTCAGGGTTTGTTCCCCCTTCCTGTGATGGGCTGCCTGACTGGCGATCCCTGGGTTTTCTGGATAACGTGAATGCCCCCACATACGCTTAAAGTACTAACTCTCAATGTTCGGGGTCTCAATAACCCAGTGAAACGCAGAGCTGTACTGTCGTGCTTAGAGAACTCGCAGGCTGACATCTGTCTCCTCCAGGAGACTCATCTCTTGGCCCAAGATTGTCACCGGCTCCGTTCTCAAAAGTTCCCGACACAGCTCTTTTCCTCTGGCCCCTCTAAGTCTGCAGGGGTGGCGATCCTAGTGGCCCAGCGGTTCAGGGGGGGGGGAAGTCCTGCAGAAGGAGGTGGAAATCAGAGGCCGGTTATTAGCCTATAGATTTGCGCTCGGTGCCTTGACCTTCACCATTGGCTCTATCTATGCCCCTAACGAAGGTCAGGAGCGATTTTTGCAGTCCGCTGTTACGGCCACAAGTGATCGCAATATTCTCCTGGGTGGGGATCTGAATCTTGTGTTTGATAACGTACGCGACAGATCTTCCCAACACACAAACCAGACTGGCATCTTTCGGCGGCGGGACTTGATCGTCTTCACGATTTGGGGTTGTCTGATTTGTGGCGCAGCTTCCATCCGCATAGCCAGGAATTTTCTTATTATTCTCATGCACACAAGACCTATGCTCGGCTGGATTATCTCCTGGCCTCCTCTTTGATCAGGGCGATGGCAGCAGGGGCTGAGATTAGGGGTGGCTTCCCTTTCCGACCATGCGCCGGTGCTTACCACGTTGACCCTACCTCCAGTAGTGCGTCCTGACAGGGTGTGGTGCCTCCGGGATGCTCTGCTACACCGGGACGATGTAGTAGCGCAGATACTACGGTCCATCACTGATTTTCTCTCGCACAATGCCAACACTGACACAACATTAGCGACGCACTGTGCGGCGCTGAATGCAGTCCTAAGGGGAGAGTTTATTGCTATCACGGCCGCTGAAAATTTAGAACGTAAAAGTAAGCGGGATGAACTCACCCAAAAAACTAGGGAACTGGAGCACATCCATCAGAGGACGAGAGCCCCCAGAGTGTGGCGCCAGCTCAGAGCAGTGTGGCAGCAACTAGTGGCTCTCGATCGGGACCGGGCGGAGTTTGTGGCCCTGCGATTGAGACATGCCTACTATACAGGGGGGGACAGGTGCGGGCGCCTTCTCGCTCATAAGTCGCGGGAGGTCCGAAAACGCCAGGGGGTACATGAGATTTGTAAAGAGGATGTTGAGCGGGTTACAGAGGACAGGGACAAAGCTGAGGCATTCCGAGACTTTTATGCTAATCTGTACGCTGGCTCCCGGTTAACACCTGATAATGGAGCCGCTTTTTTCGATTCGCTCACGCTCCCAGCCTTGCCCAAGTACAAGGCAGACCAGCTTGACCGAGATATTCGCCCGGAGGAGGTAGTTGCGGCCATCTCCCGGTTGAAACTGGCGAAAGCCCCGGGACAGGATGGCTTCACTGCTATTTTTTATAAGAAGTTCTGCGGTTTGCTAGCGCCTGTCCTCACCCAACTCTTCAATTCCTTCTCGGCCGCGGGGGCGATCCCATCGGACCTTTTGGGGGCTTTTGTAGCAGTTATCCCCAAGTCGGGGAAAGACCGGACCCGTTGTGGGGGCGTACCGTCACATTTCGCTGTTCAACGTCGATCTTAAGCTTTATACGGGAATTCTGGCCAGCCGACTAGCACCCTGTATGCCTGGTCTTATTGATCCGGACCAGGCGGGTTTATCCCAGAGCTTCAAGCACCTGACAACACGAAACTGGTTTTGCATCTGGTGGAAAAGATCAGGCAAAATCCAGCGGTTTCCGGAATTAAGTTTGGGGGGGGGGGTACGTGCACACCATCACCCTCTACGGCGATGATGTGTTGCTGTCCCTATCTAACCCGCATGAGGTACTGCCGGCCTGCTTGGCGGACTTTGATACCTTCGTGCAGGTCGCTGGGTTCAAGGTGAACGCTGAAAAGTCGTTGGCCCTTGATCTCTCCCTGTCACTACCCACTCGGGAATACTTGCGGAGCTCGCTTCCCATTCAGTGGGCAGAGAAATTGGTTCCATACTTGGGGATTCAGTTGGCCTCTACGCTTCCAAGGGTGGTGGCTCTCAACTATGCGGCCTTGCGCCGGAAGATTCGTCGGGAACTCGGGAAGTGGAAGTATTACCCCCTTTCGTGGCTGGGCAAATTTGCGGCGGTCAAGATGACCATATTGCCGCAGATCCTGTACCTCTTATGCACCATTCCCCTGTACCCACCTACCGGATGGATACAGCAGACACAATCAGAGCTGGCCCAGTTTATTTGGAACGGGCGAAAGCCGCACATGAAGCGGTTGTTGTCCACTCTCCCACCTGACAGTGGCAGCCTCTGAATTCCTGATCTCCAGCTCTATTTCCGGGCCACCCAGTTACGTCACCTGGTGGAATGGAGCTGCTGGGAGTCGGAGAAGCACTAGCTGTTTCAGGACCAGGCGGTAGCACCAAGACCCCTGCAGGAAATTCCCATTCTCTGCAAACAGCATAGACCCCCTAACCTCTACGCTTCCTATACCACCCGTGTACCTCTGGAGATATGGGACTGGGTTAACACACTCCACAAGCTACCCACCTTCCCCTCTTACTCCCCACCTTCCCCTCTTACTCCCCACCTTCCCCTCTTACTCCCCACCTTCCCCTCTTACTCCCCACCTTCCCCTCTTACTCCCCACCTTCCCCTCTTACTCCCCACCTTCCCCTCTTACTCCCCACCTTCCCCTCTTACTCCCCACCTTCCCCTCTTACTCCCCACCTTCCCCTCTTACTCCCCACCTTCCCCTCTTACTCCCCACCTTCCCCTCTTACTCCCCTGTTCGATAATCTGGAGTTTGCCCTGGGGATGGATTCAGTAGCCTTCGGCAGATGGAAACCGGCTAGATGACGTTTTCTATACCATATGTATGACGCAGACGGTGTGCGCCTGTTTCAGCAATTTAAGCAGGAATACGGGCTACCTGAAGCGTAACGGCTTCGTTACCTACAGGTCCGACACTGGGCGCTTGCCGAGCGGGTTGGCCCATCTGCAGATCGAAGGCTTTCCTGGTATGAACGATGGCTTGTAACACGCACATCGGACAAACAGCTCATCTCTGATCTTTATAGGATGCTGCAGGTTCGATTTGCACATACTTACAACCCGGGTAGGACGCGATGGGAGGGGGAGTTGGGTAGAACTCTGACGCACAAGGAGTGGGAGGGTATTTGTTATAGAGCCAGACATTCAGCCTACCATATTGGACTCACCGACACACTCACAAAGATCGCAACGTACTGGTATTACACCCCGGAACGTCTGCACGCTATGGACCCGAAGAGGGATGCGCAAAGTGCTGGAGGGGTTGCGACCGGATAGACACCCTGACCCATTTGCTCTCGGAGTGTGAACACATCCACCCATATTGGTCCCAGGTGTTAGACGAGGTGGACAAGCACTTTCACACAACGATACCGCGCTTCCCGGCGTATATATTGTTGGGCCTCCCAAACCCTCTGACCTACCCGCTTAAGTCGCGTAGGGGGCGACAGATAGCCATAGCACTAGGCTCAGCGACACAGAACATACTTATTCACAGGCGCACCCCCATCATTCCAACTTTCACAGGCTGGTTACACAGGTTGTGGCATGTCCTCGGCATGGAAAAGCTTACGCTAACGCAGGTGGGGGAGGGCTCCAAATATGGGGAGCTGTGGAAACCCTTTCTGGTGCTGTTGTCCTCAGAATTCAGAGAGGTCACCTGCCCTCGCTATCTGCGCTTATCCGAGGAGTAGATTGAGGGGTAGAGATCACGACTAGTTGAGATAATGGGGAGTGAGGCTGATGGACGTGGAACAAGGGGAGGGGGGGGGGGTATTTCCTAAGATGTTCTCTTGGGGGGGGAGAGAGCCCAGTTTCGAATACCATCATAGGGGTAAGGGGCTCGGCCACTTATTTTGCATGCACAGGGTGCTGATAATTTCTTTGGTTGGTGTCTTTCACTGTGTTTTGAAATATCAATAAAAGATTTACACCATAAAGGTGAGCTGTTTTACATCCGTCAGAGGATATTATCAGCAGCGTTGCCATAGGGAAGCGTAAAGTAAATCCCGCGGCCCCAACCCCTGGAACAACCATGGATAGCTTTCTGCAGCTAACAGTGGGCGTTATTAACAAACCGATTGCGTTGACTGGAAGGTGCTTATCCTTGTCATCTTCTCCCATTGAATATGCCCCAATTCATCTAAACGATAATCTGATGCCTAATAATAGCCCAACTGTTGTGACCCAGGTTGATGTGCCTATACCTGTAGACCCAGGTACTACTCCTGATTTGAAATCTTGGTGAGCAGGGAACGAACGCAATCCCCTGATCAAGCACTACAAGACAAAAATCCAAAGTAGGAAAGGAAAAGAGCAGAGGGAGGATCAAAAGTGAAAAGAACTTGCCCTGGCTTACTTTTATCTGAGCACAGCCTAGGACACAATATAGACAAGACAGACCTCCGGCCTGGTGGTGAGCAGCATACCCTCCTGGTAGAAGAGATCTCGAAGGGCGTTTTTACATTACTCTCCGCTGCTTTGAGCCCCATAGTAGTACACTTAACAACAATTGAAGAAGCCCTATCGAAACTGGACTTCTTGCTTGGGGAGGGTAGGCATGTGGACGGGGTGGAGAGTGCCCGGAACCTGCCTTCTCCAAGTGGGGCATTTTTTTGAGGAAGCCTATCATGGGGGACTCATTGAATTTTTTTTAAATATCTTGGGGGTCACAAGCCCCCAGGGCGGCTGCTAACAGTGCCTTTAGGAGGATAACCCACCCCATAGACTGACTACAGAGCGCTCACATCAAATGCTCCAATAGACCACTAAAAGGCCATAAAAGCCTGAAGGCCTGTTTACAGAAACCTCGTGATCCATCAAACAACATGGTTAACTGCACTTTAGAGCCCCTGTCGCTTTCAGCGCTGCAATGTCCACCAAAAGTGACTCCTTATGTGTTGGTGTTAAAAGGTGTGCCTCCCCTGTGGCTGGTCAAGCTATCCTGGCTGATGACGGCTGATAGCCAGAAACCGGTCCTAGGATGCTTGATTCCGGTCCAGGGAAGACATGGCTTGGCAGTTCGGGCTGGACTGTTCCCATGAGGCACAGGGTCAAGACTGATTTGCATATGGCCATGTCTAAACTGGGGTGGCGTAGTGGGCAAAAGAACGATGGATTTAACCCAGATCTCTTGACTGGGGGAGAATGTCTGCATTGTCAGCATTCCGTCCATCATTTGTTTGTTGTAACGCTTTTCGCCCTGAGTGGGATGGGTATTCCCAGACGTGGGACCCGTGCTCACTACGCCACTGGAGTCAAGCTATCCTGGCTGATGACGGCTGATAGCCAGAAACCGGTCCTAGGATGCTTGATTCCGGTCCAGGGAAGACATGGCTTGGCAGTTCGGGCTGGACTGTTCCCATGAGGCACAGGGTCAAGACTGATTTGCATATGGCCATGTCTAAACTGGGGTGGCGTAGTGGGCAAAAGAACGATGGATTTAACCCAGATCTCTTGACTGGGGGAGAATGTCTGCATTGTCAGCATTCCGTCCATCATTTGTTTGTTGTAACGCTTTTCGCCCTGAGTGGGATGGGTATTCCCAGACGTGGGACCCGTGCTCATTACGCCACTGGAGTCAAGCTATCCTGGCTGATGACGGCTGATAGCCAGAAACCGGTCCTAGGATGCTTGATTCCGGTACAGGGAAGACATGGCTTGGCAGTTCGGGCTGGACTGTTCCCATGAGGCACAGGGTCAAGACTGATTTGCATATGGCCATGTCTAAACTGGGGTGGCGTAGTGGGCAAAAGAACGATGGATTTAACCCAGATCTCTTGACTGGGGGAGAATGTCTGCATTGTCAGCATTCCGTCCATCATTTGTTTGTTGTAACGCTCCCCTGTGGCTGAGGCACGATCACAGACTGCTTCTGAACAAAGCAGTGCGCTGGATAAATGGGAAAATAAAGGGTCAATTGCTGGTGCACAAGCAGATTAAGCTCGTTTGGAGGGTTGGTTGGGTGGTCCATCCCTGAAATTAGATAAAAATGACTGCATATTCATTAACTTCAAAGACAAGGCAATCACAATGGATAGCCTAACAAGGATCCATTTCTCTGGACAGGTACTGTCATTAATCGTGGCACTACTGTTGTTCTTCTATAGTAATCTAGCAGCCAAAGTCCTCTTTGGAACAAAGGGTGAAGTAACGCCTTCTTTTGGTACAGGGAAAGGGGATAGGCTGGGATGTGTATTGCCGGACTTCTCCCGGCATATAAGTGGAGTGGAAGAAACTCTCCAGGCGGTTGGTGCGACTACACCTAGGATTGGGAGGCAGCAATACCAATACTGTTGTATGTCTGACGCAGCTGTTTTGGCGCTTACTTCAAATAGCTTGCAGTCCCTGATTAACTCCTCAGATTTTATGGAAGGGAGAGGGATTAAAATGAACATAGTTAAAACCTATACTGAGCAAGGGAGAAACCTAACACTTCTCACATTAAGGGGGTGAAATTACAAAACACTAATACCTTTTAGTTATTCAGATCTCAAATTGGATTGGAAGTGCCATAGGGAAACGTGCATCTAATATGATAAGAAACAACGAATGCATGGCCAGGTTTGCTTCAGTTAGGCAGTAAACCAATCGTAGAGCTGTTAACTCTCTATAATGCCGAAACTATTTATGCTGTGACATATGTTGCGGGGTTCTGGGGCATAGGGGACAACAGGCTTTTGCAAATGCAAGAAAATACATTTTTTGAAGCTTATTTGCTGTACCACACTCCAGAATCTGTCATTGGGAACTAGAGGTTGACTTTCTATCAGGTACCTTAGAAAGCAAAGCGCTCTTATTATAGTGATCCATATGGTCTAAACTTGAGACCCATTTTACCAGATCAGTCATTATGGACTGCATGGCCCTAGATCAGGTTAATAAAACTCCTTGGCTACGACACATAAAACAGTTCTTGCTGGGCCTGGGGCAGACAGAGCGGGACCTCTGGGTACATCTGGAGGACATCATTGGCTACTCTAAAAGGGATCTAATGTAGTATTAAGGCCTGTCGAGAGAAAAGGGCCCAGTCAGATTTCCACAAGGTGTCGGTGGGTCGCTATACTCCATTGAATGATCAGAGTGGTTGTAAGTTGTACCTTATGTTAACTCACAATACGTATCATAAGTACCTTCTAACTCGCTTACACCTTCTCATCTTTCATTGCAAAACCGCATTCCCAAGCAACGCAGGGTGGGGATCCATTACTCAGAAATACCTCTGTGACAAGCAGTCAGAGCAGTCCATATTGCATTTTTCTGTAGGTTTTACTTAATTCCTAGGAAATTTTTATGCCGAACTCCTTAAAGGAAAGAATTCACCATCATGAGGCTTTTAAGTACTTGCGCAACCTAAGGGTTGTGACACTTTGTTACAGGGTTGCTATGTTCCTTTCCAAAGTGCTCCCTATTTGACATTCTTTGAGTGACTTGGGAAATAAATTGGCTTAAGTGTCTTATGATTTTACCATGTGATCTGGAATCTGCCACCCATAATGCATTATGACATGTATTATTAGATATATTTTAACAATTGTATTGCCTGGCATCCATATGTACAGTTATAAGCTGGCGTTATACTGTGAAATGGATGATTTTATACAGTTTTATTATGTACTGATGTGATGCTTTTATGGTGTGTTTAACATGAACCGAATGAAGAGTTAATGGTGATGCTATGATTACTTACCGGTAATCCCCATTACTCTTAGTCCTACTCGTCCTCGACCCAGTCATCACTAATGAGGTATTCCACAAGACAGGAAACAAAACAGGAATCGCTTTTAGGCTCCACCCACCCTCCCGTCAGGGGCTAAAAGAACCTAGCCAACCAAAAGCACATCCTGACATACCAAGCAACAAAGGCCTGACCAGGGAGGGCGGGAAGTATGACTTGGTCGAGGACGAGTAGGACTAAGAGTAATGGGGGTTACCGGTAAGTAATCATAGCATTACCTCTACATCCCTCGTCCTCAACCCAGTCATCACTAATGAGGCATACCAAAGCACCCCCAGAAACAGGCCTTTGGCAAACCACACAGAGAACAGAGACCGAACTCAGAGGCGTGCAGCAAAAGAAAACTGTATTGAAACACACAGAATCAGGGAGGAGGAACAACCCCCACAGCATGCAACACACCACTACCAAAATTGGTCCAGTAAGACAGAGCACAATTCAGGCGATGGTGCCTCACAAAAGTAGAATCAGAGGCCCACGTCCCAGCCCGACAGATTTCATCAAGGGAAACCCCATGAAAAGCAGCCCAGAAAGCAGAAACACCCCTAGTTGAACGGGCCTGAACACCAGAAGGGCAAGGCAAACCAGAGCCCTGATAAGCCAAAGAAATAACAGACTTGATCCAGCGACCCAGAGTAAGATGAGACGCAGCCTTACCCTGACCAGCCAAACCAAAAGTCACAAAGAGGGAGTCCGAAGAGCTGAACTCCGCAGACCGGGCAATATAAAGGGACAAAGTACGCCACACATCCAGAGAGTAAAGCAACAGCTCAGCAGGTGAAGAAGGAGAAGGACAGAAAGAAGGAAGAATCGACTCCAGAGAGCAATGAAAACGAGAACGAATCTTGGGAACAAACCCAGGATCCAAAGAGGACCACCGCGTCATCCAAGAAACGTAAAAAGGGAGGAGAACAACGCAAGGCAGTGAGCTCACCCAACCGCCGAGCAGAAGTCACAGCAACCAAAAACGCCACCTTAAAAGAGAGGAACTTAAGGTCCACCGACTCCAAGGGCTCAAAAGGAGCAGACTGCAGAGCACCCAAGACCAAAGAGAGATCACAAGGAGGAACCGGAGAGCGCGAAGAAGGAGAGGACAGAGAGAAACTCTGGAACAAACGGGAAACCAACAAACCATCCGAAGAAGGAAGAGAATCGGGATCCTGGAAAGCCCGAAGAGTAGCCCACTGCCCCCTCAGAGTAGACAAGGCGTACTTCTTCTGAAACCCATCCAAGAAAAACTGCAGAATGGTAGCGATAGGACAAGAGACAGGAGCGAGACCAAGCCCCGAACACCAGGAGGAGAAAGAAGCCCAATGTTTAGAGTAGGAGGACAAAGTGGAACCCCTACGGGACCCCTGCATCACAGTGATGAGGTGATCAGGCAAACACCGGACTCCAAGTGACAACCGTTCAACCTCCAGACCGCCACAGTGAGAGGAACCAGGAGGGAAGGGGAGGGGGACCTCAGGGGAGACGGATAGCGGGGAAGAACCCAATGAGGGCCCACCGCCAGGTTCAACAATAACGAGAACCAGGACCTCTGCGGCCAGTGAGGCAAGACCGCCACCACCTGGGCACCCACCCGCTGGACCTTCAGCAAGAAGGCAGGAATCAGGGGGAAGGGGGGGGGGGCGTACAGCAACCAAGGGGGCCACAGAAGAGACAACGCCTCCACCCCAAGCACCCAACTCCGGGGTCCGAGAACAAAACAGGGGAAGTTGAGCATCTGCCCGGGAGGCAAACAAGTCCAGCAGGGGAGTCCCGAACCTCCGACAGATCAACCGGAACACCCTGGGGGAGGGACACAGGGAGAGCGAAGACGGAAACCTGCGACCCGCCACCACATTGTCCATCCCCCCGGATATGCTGAGCAGAGAGAGCCAGAAGATGACACTCCGCCCAACCCGCAATTGCACAGGCCACCAAATTCAATGAAGGGCTGCGAGTACTGCCCTGGTGGTTGATGTAAGCCACAGTCACGGAGTTGTCCGACCTCACCAGGACATTGCACCACAGCAGATGGGCCTGGTAGAAACGAAGAGTCCTGGCCACAGCAGACAGTTCCCTCCAATCGGACGAGCGACGGGACTCCACCCGGAGCCAACGAGCCTGAACAGACCACTGCCCCAGTGTGGCCCCCCCAACCTGACGCACTGGCATCCATCGTCAACACCAAAGGAGGCGGCAGGTGAATCCACATCCCCTTGGAGAGATTGGCGGAATCCAGCCACCACTGGAGAGCTGACACCACCCCCAGAGACACTGGCATAGAGAGAGCATAGTTCCGAACAGGAAACGGCACCCAACGCTGAATATGCCATAGCAGAGGCCGAAGATGAACCCTGGCCCAGGGCACTGTGAAGACAGTAGCAGCCATATGACCTTGAACCTCGAGCCACTGACGAAGGGGAGCCGCAGCCTGGGACAACAATCTCCGCAGCAGGCACTGAAGACGCCGAATCCGTGAATCCGGCAGGAACACCTTGCCTAGTACGGAATCGAAGACGGCCCCTATGAAAGTCCGTCGAGTAGCAGGAAGGAGCTGGCACTTTGGAAAGTTCACCAGAAACCCATATCGTTCTAGCGTAAGGATGGTCAAGGACAGGTGCTGAGACATGACCGCCGGGGAAGGGGCCTGGAGCAGCCAATCGTCCAGGTAGGGGAACACCGACACCCCCCGGAGGTGAAGAAGGGCCACCAATGGAGCAACCACCTTGTTGAACACTCTGGGAGGGGACCGAAGACCAAACGGAAGGACACAGAACTGCCAATGACGACCCTCCAGGCAGAAACGCAGGAACATCTGATCCTCCCGAGCCACTGGCACATGAAGGTAGGCGTCCTGGAGATCCAGAGTAGCAAACACCCAGCTGGCCTGAATCAGAGGAACCACACGCTGCAAAGTCTCCATCTTGAATGGAATCTTCCTCACAAACAGGTTCAGACTCCGGAGATTGATGACAATCCGAAACCCGCCTGTGACCTTCGGAAACAGGAAAACAACCGAATAGGTCCCTAGACCCCACTCCAACCAGGGAACGGGGACAATCGCTTTCTTCAAAAACAGAGCCTGAACACCGTCCATCAAGGACTGCCGACGGGACTGGCACAAGGGAGTCGGAGTCCGCACCACGCGCGAGGGAGGAGGACGGGAAGGAACTCTATCTGATCCCTCCGGTCCAGGACATCCAGCACCCACTGATCGGAGGTCGACAGACGCCAACCTGGAAGGAACAACTACAACCTCCCACCAACCGCACGGGCCACTCCAGCGGGACACACGACCGGAGAGGCATAGTCTGGAACGCTGTGGCCCAGGTCCAGCATCACGAGGAGGCCTCTTCTGGAACTTCTGAGGGAAACCGCGTCCAGCACCTCTAGAACCTTTAAAGGAGGACTGCTGAAACCTGGAAGGCTGGCGTAAGGTCTTGGCCTGAGAAAAGGAAAAATCCTTACGGGAAGGCTGCCGCCGGAATGAAAAAGAATGTTTGCGCTCCTTGAACATCTTCAAGAGTGTCCCCAAAGAGACGAGGACCGGTAAAGGGCAAACGCAAAGCCATGGACCTCTGGGCGGCATCAGTATTCCAACCCTCCAATAACAGATTCCTACGAGCAGCGATAGAGGAACCACAAGACAGCGCAGAAGCACGTACAGAATCAAAAGCAATATCCGAAAGGAATTCAGCCTGACGCTCCATTGATTCCAGCAAATCCGGACCGCCTGCATAGTTGAAAACAAAGTCTTAAAGTCAGTCAAGAGAGATTGAGCGACATAAGCACCATAGACACCAGAACGGATGGCAAGGTGAGAACCAGCATAGGATTCGCGTAAAGCAGAGTCAATCTTCTTATCCATTCCATCGCGAAGAATGTTATCATCAGCCATGGAAGGACGACCAACCAAACTAGCGACAATGGAGTCCACATGCACAGACTCAGGAAAAGATTCCTCCATGTCCTGCAAAGGGTAAAGTTTAGACATGAAGCGCGGCAACATAATATGATCGGGTTGACACGGTGAGTTCAATTTCATTTAGGGTTCACTGCGCTATTTGCCTCGGACACAGTTCCGTGCACAGCCTCTAATTTTTCACAAGATGGTGCTCCTCTTCACATTTAGGGTTCACTGCACTATTTGCAGTGAACCCTAAATGAAATTGAACTCCTCGTGGTCCCTTGGATCCTACTTAAGGATTTTAATGCTGTACAATGTTGACAAAAGTGACCGGACCCCACTCAGGGATTATTGTTGTGTAATCATGGACTACGTGCCCCATCATACAATGCGCCTACATCATCTGGCGAGACCTACTATAGGTTGATGAAATGATTATAAGGCGTTGAAATAAAAGAAGGCCTTACCAGTACTTTTGTTACAGCAAAGCCTATGAGGAAGAGGCGTCCATGCCTCGAAACGCGTCAGGCTTGCCAACCCAGAACCGAGTGACTACGGAGAGTTACACTAACAGACCGGATGGTGGGTGAACTGCTGTGTGCCCTTTTGCTGCTCAAGGGCGCTTTGTTTATTCATATATATATATATGCATCAAGCAGAGAAGGTGGGGGTGAGTGGCTGCCCCAAGAGACTTAAAAGAAGACCCAAGCACTGTTCCATTTTTATTTTTTAACAGCCGGCGTGTTTGCTTTTGGACACTAACACCAGCAGCACTCCCGGGGCAGGCAGGGCATTCAACGTTTACTAAGATGCCAGCTTGATAAAAGGCGGCCAGTGCTGGTTTCATTTTTTACATAAAATGGACAATTACTTAAATTAATTGGTAAAGCAAACGCGTTTTTTTCAGATTGATAAAGGCGATAATCGCCGAAACACGTCTCTGAGGCCACAGATGTCAATAAAGTTATTCTTGAGCCACACCCCCTCTTGAGTGACAGATCTTCTTTTGAGAGTGAAAGAGAGGCTGGTGGATATATATATTTTTATTTATTATTTTATTTAAGGTTAAGGGTAGGTATGTATTTTTTAAGAACAGAAAAAATGTATCTTTAACTTGTTTTGAAAATTTGTAAAATTCTCATGCAGCGGCTACTGAAAATAAAGCCACTAGATGGAGCTATGACAAAGCTAAAGACCGATCACAGACAAATGATGAGGTAGGAAAACCATCAGTGCTCGGGTTAGAAACGAAAAAGGCAAACCTAGTATTGTATTGTATTGTAATTGCATTTATATAACGCTTACTACCCCTGATGAGGCGTCAAAGCGCTTTTTTCGTCGAGCTGCACGCTACTCCGGAACCCAAGAAGTATTAGTGTTGAATTAGTGTAGTGAAATATGAAAAATGTGAGTGGTGGATATGTTAGTTATTTGGATTCAGAAGGATAGAAGAGGGAAAAAGTTTTGCATTTATATAGCGCTTGTTACCCCTGATTGGGTGTTGAAGCGCTTCTTTTTTTTGGCGAGTAGCACGCTACTCCAGAACCCATAAAGGATTAGTGGTGAATTAGTATAGTGAAATATGAAAGTAATTTGAGTAGTGGATATTAGTCAGTTATTTGGATTGAGAAGAATAGCGGAGGGATAGAAGAGGGAAGAAAGGTTTGCATTTATATGGTGCTTGTTACCCCTAATGGGGTGTTAAAGCACTTTCTTGGTGAGTAGCACGCTACTCTGTAACCAATAAGGATTAGTGGTGAATTAGTATAGCGAAATATGAAAGTAATTTGATTGGATATTAATCAGTTATTTGGATTGAGAAGGATAGCGGAGGGTTAGAGTATGCATAAATAACTTATGTTTTTAAAAAAAAATGGACTAAAACATTCAACAAAGGGCACTTAAAAATGTATAAGAAAAAAAATAATGTTCATAGCAGATACCAGGATTGAATGTTGGATTTTATTTATGCACGCGGTACCATCATGCCACAGTCCATACCATTGAAAGAGTTAACAATATGGGGATTATACTTACCAATTTAAAATTTTGCCCACGCACATATCTTGAACAATCATGCTTTTGCAACAATACTTTCGTGTTAAAGACATATGCGTTGTCAAATTATTTGTTGTAAACTCATGCGTGGTAATGACATGCGTAGTATAGGCCGCATGGTAAATGCATGCGTTCTACTGTCATACAACCATGAAAGTTGTGGTAAAGGGGAAAGATCTAGAACTAGGCACAGAAAGTGGTACGAAGTGTGGCGAGGTCTTGAGAGGTTAAGTAGAGATCTGTTGAGAGAGGTAAGGTAGTGAGAGTTTGATATAGGATGTAAGTACATGAAAATATAGCAGTAGTAGGTAGAGAGAAAGAGATGGGTATGGTGAAAGTGGTGAAGAACAATGTTCCCTCTAATTTTTTCCCTCTATGTGCGCCAGGAACCAGCCGCGCGTGTGTGCAGCGCCAAATATCACTCCAAATTTTAGCTTAAAAAACTGAAAAGATGGTGCATTTCCACACATACAGCGCCACGTTAAGGGGCTTAAAGCAGATTTGCAATTTGGATACACACGCCATGACATGAATTGGTTACACAGGCAAGTACACTTCAGGTTTAGAAAAGCATAAGACTCCAACAGTGGAAGCAAGCCATTAACCCACTGCCATTAACAGTGAGGGCCACTGGAAATAAGCCAAAAATACACTGCTAGAAATGGCGAGGAGGCAAAAACTGGAAATTAGCAAGTTATACACCGCCATTAAAAGTGAGGATCTGCTACACTGGAAACAAGCCAGAAGTACAAGCTCAATATAAGTGAGGACTCAGACACTGGAATTGAGCCAGAAATCCACTGCCATTAACAGTGCGGATCTAGACACTTGAAATAAGCCAGATATATACTGCCATCAAAAGTGAGGGCCCAGATACTGGAACTGCCATTAAAAGTTAGGGCCCAGACAGAGGAACTGCCATTAAAAGTTAGGGCCCAGATACTGGAACTGCCATTAAAAGTGAGGGCCCGAAACCCTGGGCCTAAGCCAGAAGTTCACTGCCATCAAAAGTGAAGGTTCCATACATAGAACTAAACCATAAATACACTGACATTAACACAGAGGGGGCTTATTTGCTGCTATGTTAATGGCGGAACAAATATGATGCGGTTTCTGGGAACCTCATTGGCCAATCAACATATTTTGCATGGTTTTGTGCCCTATCACTGCTATGAAGGTGTCTCCCATGTTGAATGTGGTGGGGTGCCAGAGAGACTGAGCCAGGGCAGCTCATCTGGAAATAAGGCTCGTGATGATGGCTATAAGGTTGACTTTTCAGCTGTGGCAGGAATTTCTAGACCTAGTGCATCAAATGCCTGAGTTCTGAGAGTGTTCATGCGCTTAATGTAAACAAAACTTTTTATTTTTATATTAAATACCTACATCGCCGGTACAGTTGTTTGGCTTGAATTTAGCAGGCCCTCTGATTCATGGAAATACATTAATGTGGTCCAGCCCCAGGGCCCTCAACTGGTCTACCATTCTCCATTTTTCAGAAAATAAAAATAATTTACGTTCTGTTTAATACAGCAATTGCTGCCTTAAATACTGCCATTTTAAAAATCAGGTGCGATTATAAGTGATGAAATACAGTATAGTCACTGTGTTGACAACTGTAGATCCAGACGACCTGGATTCTAATCAGGCATTCCTCAATCAATTACACTGTGTGATCTTGAGCCTCTTTTCCACTGTCTCGGTTCTTATATAAAGTGGGAAACACATAGAAGGAGGTTAAATAATGGTATGAGAACTGCTTAATTTGTGTTTTCAGGCGAGGAGTTTCGGCATTCACTTTTGGGGACCGGTACTTATGTTTCTTCATCAGACCCTGACCCAGATCAAGGGAAAGAATGCTAGAAAAGTGGGAAAGAATGAGGAAAAGAGACAGAGAAAGAGTGAGAAAGTAGGGACAAAAGAAAATGTGAGAAAGTGAATTAAGGAGAAATGAGTGTATGGTAGTGGGGGAAAGAAGCATGAGATGGAGTGGTAGCTGGACTAGACAGCCCTACTTCTACAGCACCTTGGCAGGCTCACAATGAACACTTTTATTTTACAAATTGCCCACTAATGTATGATGCGATATATAAACAGCTGGATATTACAAGCCAGCAGTGTTCACTTACTCGACCTTGGAAGGATGACAAGTGGCATCGGGTGTATTGGAATAAAATCCTGTGAGCTGTAGGGAAGCTACAGACCTCGGCAGGCACACTCAGCAGACTAACTGGGAGAGCCCCCTTACCCTGGGTACATTTTCTGGAAGTGGCGCTGCCATGTAAGCGGATAAGATCATAAGAGTCTAAAATGCACCTTAAGGATAAAGGGTAGCACTGCCCTAACGTGACTAGAAGCAACTGCAATATTTAAAAAGGAGGCGGATTGTTATGTGGTTAAAAGCCATCAGCTCTGTTTAATATGAACCAATAACGCCACATAACCATTGTCAATTAGTAATTCTTTGGCCACAGCGCTTTCCGCATCATTTTGGATTTACCAAAGACTATCCTACCAGAGCCAAGCTGGATATGTTGTGGTAGGCTTCATGCCTGTTCCACATCCTTCCGGGCAGTGCTTGAAATGGAAAAATAGAAGTGCAGGTACTACGAACCAGAGTACCTGCATGTTTCTTGTCTCTCCAATTAAACGTATTACGTCACCCTTCAAAAGTGCCGGTACTCTCCCTCTCAGAATTAAAAAGTGCCGGTACTCTCCCTCTCAAAATAAAAAAGTGCCGGTACTAAGTACCGGACAATTTAAAACACTGCTTCCGGGTATCCAAGGTATAGATGTGTGCAAAGCGAACGAGTGGATCCAGCAGGCAAGAACCTGCGGTGGTCCAATGGTTTGACCAAACACCCCCTCGCCCCACCCCTGTCCCATGCTTTCTAGTTTCCTATCTGCCAAAGGGCCGAGCTCTAGAAATTGGCAAAATCCCATTTGTAAAGTCCTTAGACTGAGGCAGATATCAAAGACCTCAGGTGAACCCTTTCTCACCGGTTACCCGGAAGAAGACAGGCAGCGCACCGTGACTCTGTACACAACAGCATCTTACAGGAACATATTGAAGACCCAAGCCTGTAAAGTGAACCACTGAAGCGCGGAGGGGGCGGTGGGCACCGTTGCTCAATGGCAAGTGCAGAGTGCCAGCCAGCTTCTGAGGAGTGCTAGCGGAGAAAAGTAAGGCTTGGTAAATCACCGAGTGCCCCCTCTCGCAGGCCGCTGCTCCCTCGCCTTCCCCAGGCCTGTGTTTATTTTCAGAGCATGCGGTGCCCAGATAGCAGCCTTATCCCTAGGGCCAGCCTGCCGTGATGTCAGCGGGGACATCCAAGCAACGCCTGGGCAGGCCGGGTAGCTTGTGTGCGCCTCGAGGCCTTCGGACAGCCGCTAGGTGCCCCGCATGTCTGTCAAAGCAGTGCTTCCAAACAATGCGAGTCCCCTCAGTGTGCTGCAGCAGGATGCAGGGCTTCCTCCCGCCTCCCCCTCACAGTCTGGCAGGGGGATTGGGGAAATGTGGCTAACTGAAAGGACATGATGGGCTGTCCTCCCACGGCTGTCGGCAGATTGTGTGCTTTTGTTTCAAGTATTCATGTTAATTGCAGCTCCTGACGGAGCTGCCATTAACATAAATACTTAAACAAAAGCTCACAATTTGCCAACAGCCGCGCTCTACATTCAAAAGAAGAAATAAGTGCTCTCCATAACACCACAGGCTGGCGCAACACTTACCTGCCGCTCCCTCGTCTTCTGTTGAAGTTAGTGTATTCCGCAGCTCTCCGCAACCAGGAAACACCATTTTTTCACGAACGCTCTCGCGGGGTGTGCTGTGTGTGCGCGCGCTCTACACAGAGCACTGCGCGCTCCAGTAAACAGATGTGTGTGCGCGCACATGCGCACAGCTTATTGGGAACAGTGGTGAAGAAGTTAGGAGAAATACACAAAACAAAAGATTATTTTTATATAATTTATCACCAACTGTCTAAGAGTGAGTGTTAAATGTGGGCATGCCAAGAGATCACACTCTTGCACTAAAGTGTGGCCTAGTAATTCCCGGCCTTTGCAAAAGCGCTTGTTTGTGTTTGGGGATAGGAGTTGGCCTAATGGCTAGGGCGGTCGACCTCGAACCTGGGGAACTAGGTTTGAGTCTCGGCAATGACGCTGAACATCCTGTGATTCTGGGCAAATCACTTAATCTCCCCGTGCCTAAAAGAAATGAATGTGTGTCTTAATGTAACATAACTGGTGCTATGTAAAGCGCTCTGATACCCGATTTGGGTCAAGTTCGCCTTATATAAAACTCTATATAAAAGAAAAACTTTTAAAAAACGCTTGTTTGTGCAAGGGCACCAACATCTGAATGTTCTTCCCAATTAAAATGGGTAATCAGAGTTAAGCATACCTAGCTGTAAAAAAAAAAAAAAATGTGTAAGGACAGTTAGCATGTTTATAGTTGTTACGACAGAAGTGTGGACCATTCCAGTCACTTTACCTGGAGCATATTGGTAAGTGTGGCCATGGGCAATTGCCCACTTTGCCAATGCCTTAAAACATCTCTGCTTTCCCCTGCTGTATTTAAGTGAATCATACACACTGTAGCTGCTATCATCGCCCACCGGGTAACAGAGAGGGGGCAGCATCCCAGTGTTGCTCCCCAGCTAGATGAGATGGCAGCTGAGAGCACGTGGGGCCATAGGTGTAGAGGGCTGTTGACCCCTCTGTTTTATAGCCCTGTGTGTTAGGATTGGGGGAGTAAGGTCAATGGAGAAGTCTGTCGGGCCAGACTTCTTTGGTGATCAGCTTTGTTCCCCATGGTCTTGTCGCTCCATCTGTGCCTGCAAGTGCTAGCTAATAGAAGCATCACATTATCGTCCAATCACATGGATGTGGTGCAGGTCATTAATTGCTAGTCTGGCCGTTGTCCAGCTTTGGTGGTGCTGTTGAGGGAGTTGGTGAAAGGTTGTGCATCTCGTCCAAGGGGTGAAGAAGGTAGCTGCTGATGCTCTTTCTTGCTTTCATTGGGCGTTTTACCCCTAGGCAATGGAAGAGATGACACCCTTTAAGGCAAAATGGTGGGGGCATGGTACGGTGGAACAGGAAATTCTGGCTTTAGGATTATTATAACCGGTTTACCAAGCCAGCAGAGATGTTTTAAGGCATGAACCAAGTGGGCTCTGGCCATGGCCCCAGCCTTTCAGGGTGTCCCATGATAGAGCCAGCTCTGCACAGACTCTGACCTTGAATAATTCTTAAACAGATTGTTCTAAATACCGTTTTCCTTTAATTTATTTTTTATGTAGGTGATGTGTGAGAACCTATTCCAGAAATATTGCAGAGACATTTTTTGTTTGTTTCATGCAACAGCCATGAAAAAAGATTCTTTTAGATCAAAACAGAACCACACATATGAGAAATGGGAGGGTGTCACAGTGATTATTTGCAGTAATATCAGTAAGCTGCTACTGTGGTACAATATTGAAAACACACATCACTATCCCTGAATATTAGATGTAAACAAATTTAGAATTTGGATGAGTGTGCCTTTCAAGTGTCAGTGATGTGGCCAAAGTGGGCATGAAAGAGCTAAAATGATCATATATTCAGAGCTGTGCCGAACAGTGGCCCCCAAAATACTTGTGGACCAGGGCCCCCCCAAATCCTTAAGATGTCCCTTGAAGCCAGATACAATGCGGGTTACAACACATCCGAGCCAGTGACTCCTTCCCTGGATTGGGAGAAACCATCCACTTGTTGGAACGGTGTAACTGTTTGAACTATGGGCTAAAGAAAATGGGAAATCGAATGAAGGTGTTTGTAGACACCTGGTTGCAGTCGCTTATTTTACAAAGCTCAGAGAGGAAGATCCGACGGCAGGTTTTCCGGTAAGGGCAGCACTGAGGTGATGGGTTAGGCAAGAGGTGAAGACACTAGACTATCAGGGTTGATAGGGGCACTCAGTGCTATCTGTAGTTCAAAGTATGAGAAGTTGCTTTTGTCCACTTCATTTTTTGGTAGCCATTTTTTGGGTTCTTCAGGGCTTCTGAGCTAGCGGCAAAGGCTGACAAGAATTGGCAAAGCCAATCGGTCTCGCCTACGGGAGAGAGTTATTGGCTTTGTTAGTGGTTTTTTTTTGCCATGATGTACAGCAGCTCGCCTAAACGTAAAATAAATATATATATATATATTTTTAGCGCTGGCTACATCATGGTGTTTTTTGATTCATCTTTTGCTGTGCTGCAGTAAAACCTGGTAACAGTAAAAAAAACAACAACAAAAAATACATTTACAGGCTATAGCTCTTGCTTGGGCAAGGCCTATTTTCTTCGCTAATGCTTTTTTTTTTAAGAAACAATAAATCATCGGCATGCAGCAGTGCATGTGCGCTGTCTGCAAGCGAGACCTAATAAAGCACCGCGGACACGGCTATAGTAATGTTTTGATTATGACAGCAAATGCTTCTACAGCTAAAGTCGTAGTCTGTCCTATTATGGCAACCATTCACAAAATAAACAAAAGTAAATCACTTTTTCTAAACTACAACTTGCTGCAATGAGAAACTCAGTAATTGTGGACAACACTGGTCCCTCAATCATGAAAATAGATTGTTTCATGGAGCACAAGTTGTTTTTTGTTGGAGTTCTTTTTATAGCGACCCAAAGGTATTTGGAGTGCTTTACATTATCATTAGTTAGTTACATTTCAGACGGTTGCATTGTGTTTTTTTAGGCATGTGGGGAATAAGTGATTTGCCCAGAATCACTGGATCTTGAGCCGATACTCGAACCTGGTTCCCCAGTTCCAGAGTCAGCAGTTCTAGCCAAAACGTCATGTCCTGTCCCCAAATATGCTACATCCTTAAAATGTATAAGTACAGTTATTAGTTTTGTAGTCAACAACCGCCGTAGGATAAAAGGTTTAATTTTCCCTGCCAGGACTATATTACACATTACAGCAGATATCAGCAGTGATCAATTAACTTTAAGGGGCATTGCCAATAAACTAGTGCAATCTGTTCTGGAGTTCAATTTTCTACTAAGAGGAGTGAACCTCCTACTACATATTAATCCAATTTCAAAGTAAAAAGGGCTACGGACTTCATTAACAAAATACTTTACAAAGCAGTGTTTTTGTTTTTCTTTTAAATAGTGGTGTGGTACATTTTAGTGGGCTCCAAGCCCCTATTTATAGAAGAAGCACGTGTCTTTGATCCACATTGTGATCATAGTTGCTTTCTGAATGTTTCAAATTAAAGAATCTACTGCTTGACATTTTCTTTTTTGGCTTCATACTCTTTTGTCTGCTGGCAAATGAAAGGACCAAGCATCAGAGGAACCTTTTGGCCACTGGAAGCTGAGCTGGCTTAGTCTATCTGTTTGACTTTTGTAAAAAGCCTACATTGGCAGACTTTGGACCCAATTCACATAGTTTTCTTTCTCCAAGTCTAACGTCAGCAAATCCAGGAGTAAGCAGTTGCCTTACACCATAAATAACCACAAGAGAACGACACATTGCAATAAATGGCCTTAAAAAGACTTTGTTGGTAAGAGACATAGAAGTAAACACCTGAACAGCAAAATGTAATTTTGCCTGGGCCTCACAATTTGTCCCCCACTGATGGTGGGAGTAGATCACACAACGTAAGTAAGACGCAAAAAAAAGTAGAAACTGCTCTGTGTATCGGTCCTTTTGAACGAATTGCATGCAAATTAGGCAAGGGCATTCCAAAAAAGGAAGTCAGTGGAGGAAGACACCATGCCCAGCTTGCAATAGTTCCAGCTCATACCACGGTTTGTCAAACTCAACTAAGCCTACATTTAGACACAAATGTGCCTCACCCTGTTCTATTGTGCTCTGGAATACTTCCGGGTGTAAATATAATTGTACTCTGTGTGCTTCAAAAGGGCTCCATTGACTCATGTCAGAGAACTTAAAATATGGACCCCAAGGTAGCCATTCATGTCTCACCTTCTCAGGACAATAAACGAGGTGCTCGTGCCTCTGTAATCACAAGCTTCCTCAAGTTTAACCTATTGTACACTATGCTATATCACAAACATAATTACATTCCTGCTGTAGAACAGAACTACATATTTAATTAAGACCTCTCCTGCAATTGGGTGGTGAAGAGCATGCTGCAAAAAAAGTAAAGCATTGGCAAAGCTAACAGGTCTCGCTCGCCTATTCGAAATCTATTGGCTTTTTAAATGTTTTTTAGCCAACAACTAAAAACGCGAGATGTTTGGGGGTAAGCAAGAATTAACACAGGACTGGTGTGCATGCAATACAATGTGTGAGGGAGGACAAACAACGAAGGAGTAAGCCAATGACTGGAAGCATCAAAACAGGGAAGCATCGATGAGGGGGGAAGAATTAAAAAAAGGACCCCAATATAAGCACGGGCAGCAGAGGACACCAATAAAGACATTATTCTGTATATGGTCCATGCTCCATCAAAGGGACAAACACTTGAAAAGGAGTTGACATCTACATGAGCTGCTCAATGAGGATCAAGGAAATGAGTGACTAAAAAGCCAACCAAAGGTAAGTAATGGGCAGGCTGTAAGCCACTTTTGAAATATTTTTTTTTAAGGAACAATAGATCGTCAGCAGGCGGCGGCGCATGTGTTGTCTACAGGTGAGACCTAAAAATGACCCATCTTATAGGACAATAAGGTTTGATTACCTCAAGATGGGTCTGGATGTTGTGAAGCTGAAAGTGAGACATGCAGAAACAGACCAAAGGGGTAAAGGAGCAATGGTCTATTTGAACAAATTCAGAGACCCAAAGTGTTGCCTTATAGAGCTGCTGCGGGCGTATATGATATGCTGTTCCCAAAAATTGGGATACTTGATGGTTCACCAGGATGGCCAGCCTCACATAATTTCAGTACAGAAGCATCCTGGGGTAGGTGCTTTCGGATATTGGATACCAAGAACATAGATAAACATATTCATTTAGATTTGGGGCTGCTACCACCACCTTTGAAGATATGCTTTGCCAGCAGCCTCTGCTGCTGTGAATTGATAGATGGCAATTGGACAGATACAAATTGCATGTCAGGACCTGAGTCAAGGAAAGGGTTGACTCAGAGTTTCAAACAACACTGTTACTTGTTGGGCAATAGGGTTCGCAGTGGACACTCGTGGATGGCTTTCAACAACAACAGTTGTCATGAATTGTAAATGTTTGTGCTGCTCTAAAGTAATGGCATGGTGAGCACAAACAAACGTGGATTTAGACCCAGATCTCTGTACTGGAGTGAATGTATGACGTTGTTCAACATTCTGTCCATCAATTGTTCTTTTTAGGTCTCGGCTGGCGATAGCAGCATAAATGCGCTGCTCTCAGCATTCAAGAGCTTCTTGAAATCAGTACGGTTGAGGAAGGGGTCTTGAAACCCCGCCTCCTCTTCCCATTGGCTTGCGTCATACATTAGGCTAAACACTGGCATTCTACTGTTAAGGAGGCTTTTTAGTCCCTCCTTGTGGCCGCCCTGTCCACTTTTGGCCCCGCCCACCGGGACTGGATCTTTTAGTGGCGGCAGTACACACACTCCTTTTTTTATTAGCTAGGCACTTTTTTCCTATTCCTGTAATGTGTTGCAATAACAATCGGACGCGCTTGTTGCCCTCGGGGTGGAACATTTTTTTTTAACTCTGCAGCAGTGCCACTCGTCACTGCTTTTGAGGTAACTTCAAGGAGACTCATTATTGTTCTGGGCCTCACAATTTGTCCCCCACTGATGGTGGGAGTAGATCACACAACGTAAGTAAGACGCAAAAAAAAGTAGAAACTGCTCTGTGTATCGGTCCTTTTGAACGAATTGCATGCAAATTAGGCAAGGGCATTCCAAAAAAGGAAGTCAGTGGAGGAAGACACCATGCCCAGCTTGCAATAGTTCCAGCTCATACCACGGTTTGTCAAACTCAACTAAGCCTACATTTAGACACAAATGTGCCTCACCCTGTTCTATTGTGCTCTGGAATACTTCCGGGTGTAAATATAATTGTACTCTGTGTGCTTCAAAAGGGCTCCATTGACTCATGTCAGAGAACTTAAAATATGGACCCCAAGGTAGCCATTCATGTCTCACCTTCTCAGGACAATAAACGAGGTGCTCGTGCCTCTGTAATCACAAGCTTCCTCAAGTTTAACCTATTGTACACTATGCTATATCACAAACATAATTACATTCCTGCTGTAGAACAGAACTACATATTTAATTAAGACCTCTCCTGCAATTGGGTGGTGAAGAGCATGCTGCAAAAAAAGTAAAGCATTGGCAAAGCTAACAGGTCTCGCTCGCCTATTCGAAATCTATTGGCTTTTTAAATGTTTTTTAGCCAACAACTAAAAACGCGAGATGTTTGGGGGTAAGCAAGAATTAACACAGGACTGGTGTGCATGCAATACAATGTGTGAGGGAGGACAAACAACGAAGGAGTAAGCCAATGACTGGAAGCATCAAAACAGGGAAGCATCGATGAGGGGGGAAGAATTAAAAAAAGGACCCCAATATAAGCACGGGCAGCAGAGGACACCAATAAAGACATTATTCTGTATATGGTCCATGCTCCATCAAAGGGACAAACACTTGAAAAGGAGTTGACATCTACATGAGCTGCTCAATGAGGATCAAGGAAATGAGTGACTAAAAAGCCAACCAAAGGTAAGTAATGGGCAGGCTGTAAGCCACTTTTGAAATATTTTTTTTTAAGGAACAATAGATCGTCAGCAGGCGGTGGCGCATGTGTTGTCTACAGGTGAGACCTAAAAATGACCCATCTTATAGGACAATAAGGTTTGATTACCTCAAGATGGGTCTGGATGTTGTGAAGCTGAAAGTGAGACATGCAGAAACAGACCAAAGGGGTAAAGGAGCAATGGTCTATTTGAACAAATTCAGAGACCCAAAGTGTTGCCTTATAGAGCTGCTGCGGGCGTATATGATATGCTGTTCCCAAAAATTGGGATACTTGATGGTTCACCAGGATGGCCAGCCTCACATAATTTCAGTACAGAAGCATCCTGGGGTAGGTGCTTTCGGATATTGGATACCAAGAACATAGATAAACATATTCATTTAGATTTGGGGCTGCTACCACCACCTTTGAAGATATGCTTTGCCAGCAGCCTCTGCTGCTGTGAATTGATAGATGGCAATTGGACAGATACAAATTGCATGTCAGGACCTGAGTCAAGGAAAGGGTTGACTCAGAGTTTCAAACAACACTGTTACTTGTTGGGCAATAGGGTTCGCAGTGGACACTCGTGGATGGCTTTCAACAACAACAGTTGTCATGAATTGTAAATGTTTGTGCTGCTCTAAAGTAATGGCATGGTGAGCACAAACAAACGTGGATTTAGACCCAGATCTCTGTACTGGAGTGAATGTATGACGTTGTTCAACATTCTGTCCATCAATTGTTCTTTTTAGGTCTCGGCTGGCGATAGCAGCATAAATGCGCTGCTCTCAGCATTCGAGAGCTTCTTGAAATCAGTACGGTTGAGGAAGGGGTCTTGAAACCCCGCCTCCTCTTCCCATTGGCTTGCGTCATACATTAGGCTAAACACTGGCATTCTACTGTTAAGGAGGCTTTTTAGTCCCTCCTTGTGGCCGCCCTGTCCACTTTTGGCCCCGCCCACCGGGACTGGATCTTTTAGTGGCGGCAGTACACACACTCCTTTTTTTATTAGCTAGGCACTTTTTTCCTATTCCTGTAATGTGTTGCAATAACAATCGGACGCGCTTGTTGCCCTCGGGGTGGAACATTTTTTTTTAACTCTGCAGCAGTGCCACTCGTCACTGCTTTTGAGGTAACTTCAAGGAGACTCATTATTGTTCTTTCAGTCTAAACATTTCAGAGCTGAAGCATTTTCAATGTTATATACAAGGAAGCCGTAGTTGTTGCCGATTTATCTTACACAAACAACAACCATTGGCATAGCTGCAGGGTTAACTGTGGCGTTACAACCAGAACTGCAGAATTTGGAATTTGAGAACCATGATTGAATTTCGGCGTGCTCAAAATCCTGTGATTCTGGGCACATCACTTCTCCCGTGCCTCAAAACATGAATGTGATCTTGTGTAATTTAACCGGTGCTCATGCACGGTGTGCCAATATCTTTGTGTGGAGTTTGCGCTATATAAAACTGCAATAAATGCTACTCCATTATTGTTTTACATTTGTTTTCATTTTGTTACTTAGAGGAGTCGAGCGAAATGCTGCGCATGGGCGGCCTGCTGTGCCACATCTTTTCAATCTCCTAGTACTTGGGCCAGCTCCTCAGGCATCTCTCCCGGCCCCAGCTACACAAAAAACCTCTTGTGTGCCTGCGCCAGTAGCTGCTCTTCCTCACACTTTTCAGGTTACTGCTGCTGCACTTTGACTCCAGGGAGCACTTCAGCTGCATGCTGCAGGTCCTCGCTGCCCCCCACTACACCACTGCTGGTGGTCTTTAATGGTGCACTCGTGTGTGCCCCTGACCGAGGCTAACAGAGGGCACCTTGGCTCCAGCACTGCAGCGGTTCGTATTCCTCGAAAGTGTTTGCTTCGAGGTTAACTGCAAACGTGAAGCACTCTTCAAAATTTCACCACGCAGCACGCTGTTTATTTTCAGTCTGCACCCATTATTGTGTGCCACTGTGTTTGTGCAAATTAACAAAGCAGTGCTTTCTTTTAGCTACATAAATAAAAAAATTCCGATTTTGAAACGCAATGGTCACTTTATTTTCAGGCGTCATTTATGGGTGCTTTTTGTTGTACATGTTTTGTGTTTAACATACTATTCATTTATTTATAGCCTGTAAGATTTATTGCTCAATGTTTCTCATTTTTGTGCTGGAATGAGGGGAAAATGACTTAATTGGCGTTAGTTCAACCCCGATACGCATGCGGCAGGGCTCTTTCAGATGTCTCCCTTCTGTTGCTCTTCCCCCTACATCTGTGCTTTTATGGCTCTCTCGCCAGTGTGCCACTCTGCTCCGTGCACTTCCCCCACATGACGGACCTGGTATGCTGTCCTGCTCCTCTGTATTCTTTCTGCTCTGTCACACTTTTCACACACAACAGCTATTTATTTTCTCACATGAGCGCCTGCCGAGCTGGCCCTCTTTGCTTCGCTAGGTGGCTCTTTTCCATAAATGAGCTCCTTGCCGAGATTTATGGCTGCGTCTGCTACTCCACCCTCCTACAGTGAGCCATTAGACTTCACATGTAATGTCACCAGGGCAGTGTCATAAACGCAGCACACTAGCAGATCAAGACTATGTATTTAGATTACTGTGCACTTTGTATGTCTGAGTTCTAATCCTATTTCAAGAAACATGTTTAGAGTTTGCATTTTTAAACATTTGAAATGCTGCTGAAGCTTTATTCATTAAATCTGCATTCGCCACCTAAATTATGTTTAAAAAGTTATTTATATTCCAAGTCATGGGCAAGGAATGGTTTAAAGTGCTGCATCCAAATTGTAATATCACCTGAAACCCTTCATTTAAGTACTCTTTCTGGCAGCATCTCCAAGATCTGTGTTTATTTTATTTTTTGGAAATGTTGTGGGGGTTTCTGTCTGGTAACTTTGCATCCAACAACTTACTAAGGCTAAAAAAGGCCCTGCAAACGCATATAATTTTGACAGTCCTCCTGCAGCTGTTTTTACCATTATTCATAAAGGATAATAAAGTACATTCAATATAGCCTTTGCACACACGTGCACATTCATCATTGCCACCTAATTGAACTCTACTAAATACCAGATAAATACATCCCACATAAAACCACTATGCCACATAGCAACCATCCATACAAATACACTCCACACCATGCCACATAATTCCCAACAGCATCATTTCACTCAAAATACCACACAGTTCCACGCCACGCAATTAAGCTCCACACATTTCCATTCTGCACCACATAATTCAACAACAAACCACATAATTCAAATCAACACACTTAAACAACAAATGCATCCAATCCACAGCTCAAAATTCAACATCATGTCACACAATTCAACAGCTCACCCCATAATTAAATTCCACTACATACCACGCCACAAGACAACATACCAATACACATATTTACAATCCATAACACTCAATCCCAGTCTACATAATTCCAGCTAATTTAATACCGCATAATTACTATCCACATAATTCCACTACACAAATACACACACACACTATTCCAACCCACACAATTCCACAACTAACAAGTTCAATCCAATCCATATAACTAAACTCCACATTACATACATCCACTCCATGAACAAAATACATTGTCGTTTACAACACCATTAACTCCAACTTTCACTAATGGGAGACCAATTGCATTGTAAATGCTTGTGTTAGTGTACTTTGTGGCAGATCTGCTCCACTGTATCTCTTGGGGCTCTACACACAAATTTGGTGATGAAGAGTAAATTGTATATTTCTTGACAACTTCTTAATTAAAAAGTTCTTCTCTTTAATTTCCTGAAATTCCCATCGTTGAAAAAACAAGCATTTGCAATGCAATAGGTCTCGCATTTCACGAGTTTGAGCTATTGGCAAGTGGGCTGTTGGATGCTGTTGGCATAGGAGTGCTTGATCATAAGAACTTGCAGGAGACACATGTGAACTCTTGTTCAACGTTGTGTGGTGCAGTGTGGCAGCAGTGCGGTGAGCGGCTGCCAAGCCTGAAAGCACAGAGGAGTGCAGCACGGTAGCGGGGCTTGGGACAGAACCAGGGTCCCTGGTGCTGGACATATTGCAGGTGCAGATAGGCGCAGCTGTGCCTGCTGCACACATCCTTTCATCATCCGTTTTGCAGCTGCTATTAAGTAGTTCGTGGGAAAGAGGAGGAGTGCAAGGTGCCATGGACGGGAAACGGAAACCAGTTATGTCACTTCCTGTACGATGGATGATTGGAAATCCAGTGACGTCCCTTTCTGTGCAGATGGTTGATAGGAAATTAAGTTCTCTTTGTAGGTTTATTCTACTGCCTAGATTTAAGCCCTAATTTATTCCCCATGCTTGCAGTGCAATGCCATTACTAAAATGGGGTAACCCAATAGTCGAGAACCTGGGTGCAATGCGATACAAAAAACAATGGTCCTAGACCTTCATTACAAGAAAGGGGTATTAATCCCTACTCCGTGATATCACTTCATTAATTATGAGCTATTTGGAAAAACGGGTTTGGTAGCTCATAGTACTCAATACATTGATCATCATAAAACAAGGAGAGTGCAACAAACCATAATCTTATTCACCATGCATTTATTTTCATGATAATTGGTGAAACATACAGTCTTTCTATTGGCAATTTTTGTAGTAAAGGTTGCTCCAGAGGGAACGTGCATGTAGCTAGTGTGCACAAGAGTGAGTAAGTGAAAAAAGAGAGAATTCAGAGTGGTGACATAGGGAAGTTAGACATAATTAAAACAATGGACTGGTTTTCAATCAACGTCCTACAGGGCCTGGCCATGTTTCACAGTATACAATCCAAATCATATAATTTCAAAAATTAGACTAGACATCCTTTCTAGTATGGCACGTGGGGAGATTATGGGTACCAGGCTAAAACAAGGGGGCGTCGACGTTTCGACCCGTCTTTAATGGCCTTGAGGGTGGTTTAATCCTCGACCGTGCGGATCTTCATCATGACAGAGTGGGGCAACCTGTACGGGTACCGGTCGTTTTCATGTGCCCGCTGTAAATCACGGGACTGGGTTCTTCAATTTATAACGTTGGAAGCGGGTACATAGTTACATAGTTGCTTTGCTATACAATACCATTAGCAAAGCAACTGGCTTTAACTTAATCAAAGGCGAGACCTATTGCATTTTCAATGCTTGTTGCATTTGTCACCCTGAGTGGGACAGGTATGCCCAAACATGGGTCCAGTGCTCTCCATGCCAATGGAGTCAAGCTAGCCTGGCTGATATGGAGTTATACCCCCAAACCGGTCTTAAGATGCTTGTTTACAGTCCAGGGAGGACCTGGCCTGGCAGTTCGGGCTGGACTATTCGCATGGGGAACAAAGACTGATTTGCATATGGCTGGGTCCAAACTGGAATGGCATGGGGAGTAAAAAACAATTAATTTAGGCCCATATCTCTGTACTGGTGTGAATATATGACATTGTTCAGCATTCTATCCATCTATTGTTATTTTTGTATTTGCCAACCCGAGGGGGACGGGTATACCCACATGTGTGTCCCGTGCTCTCTATGCCACATGGAATCAGGCAAGCCTGGCTGATGAGGGGTGTTACCCTGAAATTGGCCTTGGAATGCTTGTTTCCAGTCCAGGGTGGACCTGGCCTGGCAGTTCGGGCTGGACTGTTCCTATGGGGCACAGGGTCAAGACTGATTTGCATATGGCTGGGTTCAAACTGGAATGGCATGGTGAGCAAAACAACGATGGATTTAGGCCCAGATCTCTGTACTGGGGTGAATGTATGACATTGTTCTGCATTCTGTCCATCAATTGTTGTTTATGCATTTGTCACCCCAAGTGGGACTGGTATGCCCAGACGTGGCTCCCGTGCTCTCCATGCCACTGGAGTCAAGCTAACCTGGCCGAAACCGGTCCTAGGATGCTTGTTTCCAGTCCAGGGAGGACCTGGCTTAGCAGTTCGGGATGGACTGTTCCCATAGGGGACAGGATCAAGACTGATTTGCATATGGCTTGGTCCAAAGTGGACTTGAATGGGTAGCAAAAAACAATGGATTTTGGCCCAGATCTCTGTACTGGGGTGAATGTATGACATTGTTCAGCATTCTAACCATCAATTGTTCTTTTTGCATTTGTCGGGTTTTGTGCTCTCCATGCCACTGGAGTCAAGGTAGCCTGGCTAATGAGGGGTGATACCCAGAAACCAGTCCTAGAATGCTGGTTTCCAGTCCAGGGAGGACCTGGCAGTTCTGTCTGGATTGTTCCTATGCAGAACAGGGTCAAGTATGATTTGCATATGGCTGGGTCCTAACTGGGATGGCATTGGGAGCAAAAAAACTATGGATTTAGGCCCAGATCTCTGTATTGGGGTGAATATATGACATTGTTCAGCATTCTGTCCATCAATTGTTCTTTTTGCCCCAAAAGAATTGGCAAATGTTTGTGTTAAAGGGTGCTGGTGCTATGTTAGAGAACTTTGACTTGTGTCAAACATTGTTTATGCATAGCTAAACGTAAAGGAATGACAAGAGGTGGCTTGCCATCAAATGAGTGTAATCACAGATGTTAATAATATGTACCTTCTTGTTTTATTCAGGGTTTCAAATTCAAAACTCTTTATTCGATCTTGTAAAAAGCAGATCATAAAAGATACCTCATAATGCAAATATGAATTCATAAATAGTTAAAACCAGAACAACAAATACACTTAACAAGTAAAGAAAACACAGACCCAATATAACAACTGGCATCATAAAGTTAAAAAAGGCTATAAAATCAAATCATTTAAACATCATCGAATGACGAAATTGCAGTGCACATTTTAAAAAAAGAGCCTACTGCATGGCAAGTAATGGGACAGTCTAGTTGACCTAACGGCTAGGGCGGTCGACCTCGAATCTGGGGAACCAGGTTCGAGTCTCGGCAACGACGCTGAACATCCTGTGATTCTGGGTAAATCACTTAATCTCCCTGTGCCTAACAAAAATGAATGTGCCCTCATATATCACAACTGTTGCTCTTGTAAAGCGCTCTGATACCAGATACCTTCGGGTCAAGGTTGCGCTATATAAAACTCCTGTGAAAAAACAAAAAACAGGTCATAAAAACCGTTTAGTGAGTGGGGGATAAAATTTACAAAATAGGTCAAGATGCAGCAAGGAAGATTTTTCATCACATGGGTATATACATATATCAGAAGGAGCAAACTGTCCTTGGGGAAAACATAACAGCCACTTAATAGAGCCTAACCTAAATTCAATGAACAACATCCATTCCCATGTACCCGAAACCAGGTACAAGTAGAGAGCCAACCCCTGCGTAGTCTGTAAGAGGCAGTATTCTCTAACAGTGGGTTTAATTAGTTCCCCACGCTCCCCCCATGCCCTTCTATGGGACAAGAAGCGTTCCCTAATCCATCCTTTGTCCTTTTTGCAGATAGCCACTGGTTTCTCAAATATGTGAACAGCCTAAAGCACTGGTTATCTCTCTAATGTATTAGATCCAGGGGATTCTAGACCCAAACTCGTAGGAGAGACCATCAGAAATAACTGTGCATTTCAGCCCAACCTCCTCATTCTGCCAAAATCGAACACCACAGCAGCAAACTGATGAGGTTAATCAGTTCTTCAACATACTCCAAGCCCAGTTCCTGATGAACAACAAAATGTGAAGTGGAAAAAGGGACCTCAATACACACCGGCACACTCCATTTTTCTCTGTTTAAATAATGTCCTCATCCCTATAGGCCCATAACACTGAGTCATATGCCTGAATTGTGAGACACGTCCTCCTATAGAGCTCTAATATGGGGGCTATAAGCTTTATCTCTATTGATGAGAGTAGAGAGAAAAGTGAGCCAACTGCTTACAAAAAACAGTTTTCCTGTCCCCAACACAAGGTTCCCAGCTGCAAACATAACATAAAAAACATAAGAACATAAGTTTTGGTATAGGTTATTTATTAACCAGCTGAACATCCACCCCCATGTTCACTAATTCTGTTTCAAGGTCATTAACATACAGAATAGGTGCCTACACACACCCCTGCCGAACTCCCCGATTTACAAGAAAGGAAGATGAACTCTCTCCACCATCCCCATACCCAACTGATGTGGATAAATCCCAATTCAGACTTCGTAAAAAAGCCACCAAGTCTACCTTAAGTCCCAGGGAAGTTCAAACATTTCAGAGCCCGGACCTACTTCAGAGCCTGGACCTACTTACACAGTCAAAGGCACTGGTTAAGTCCATGAATGCCAACTGCAGTGAACTACTCTTGGCAAACCTATATTTGAACACAAGGAGATGAAGGTTTAAACATTGTTCTTTGGTTCCAAGGCCCTTTCTAAATCCATACTGAACTGGGAAGAGAATATTCTTCTCTGTGGACCAAAGTAAGCAAATAGTCCAGACTGATTCTCCCAATTATCTTGTTAACAGAGTTAAGTTATGAAATTGGGTGGTAGCACTTGGGGTCATGTGTGTTGCCCTTTTTTAAAACTGGCCCAATTATAGACTTGCGCAAGGAGGATTGGACACCAACCTCACAGGCAGAGTTTATGACCTTAGTGAGCAGAGGTGACCAAAACCTTGGGTTCTCTTTAAAGATTCCCATAGGAATCCCAAAAGGCCCAGGTGACTTTTTAGAAAGACCATTGAGAATGGCCTCAAGGACCTCATCTGATGAAAATTGAATGTTACTTGCCATCGACTGTTATGCTTTCTTGATTCGGAGCATTAGAACAATACATTCTACTAAAGTGGTCTACCCAACTATTGGGGCCAATATGAGTGCTCACTTTACCAGGCTACAAACCTGGAACTAGGCGAACGCCTACTGCCTTCCAGAAAGCCTGACGATTTAAAACAGTGTGGGTGTTGCGTTACTTCTTTGTGGCCAGAGCACCAGCCAGAGAGAGGAGGTAGAATCACAGTTTCAATAACATTGACTAACCCTGGCTGGGAAGCCTAGGAATGAGATGGACCATGCTGAAACCAAATTTTCGTCAGCTTTTGGAGAAGAGAGGGTGTAAGTCTGACATAGTGGTAATCCGTCTGGTGGGAAATGGTCTGACCTCATGGAGGAGGAACCACTTTTGCAGTCCATGAGACAGTTTTGCCAACATGGCCACCCTAATTGGAAGTGGCGCATAGTCAGAATTCATCCCACGTAGGTTGTGGCTTGGAGCTATATCACCTGCAGCTATCGAAATATTCAACCGGTGAATTTCTGTCCCTGCAAAAATGTACAAAGCAGCATGGATTGGGTTTCATCAGGCATACCCTGCTAAGTAGGAATCTAAGGGATACTTTTGCGCTGAATGGGGTACTCTTATTTGATACAGCTACGGATGTTGTCCTGCTAACCATAAGGGATGGCATAGAAAGGGCTAGCTGTACGTAACGGAGATGTGAAGTGAGCACAGGCAGGGAGCCTTGGGTATCAAGAGATGTTATCCTTGAGGCTTTATGGAATTAAAGGGTGATCATAACAACTACAAGGGCCTCCAGATAGTGGATCTTGGAGTCGAAAAGAAATTCCTCAGATAACTGGGAGTCATTAGGGCAGGCCTAAATGACTTGATGATGCTTCTTAATCACTCAAGGGAGAGTTAAAATCCTGAGCGAATTTGGAGACTGGCTGGGGTCTCACACTGAATTGTCAGGTGCATGATGAAAAAGTAAAGAGTAGGGTGGCAAACCACTTTAAGTAAACAAGCTGGAAGGAGTCTATGTGCATCGGTGCTGAAAACACCAACATGACAGCTCTAGCTTAGTCAGGATGGGTGGCCGCTGTTAGATTAACTCCCCACCGACACCTGGGTCACCCATATGCTAACCAATCCTTTGCAATCAATAAACCTGTGACATATTTTATTTGCAACGAATGTTACTATCAGTTATTGTGTTACATGCATTCTATTATTATAAGTTTTCAAGGATCCTCCCATGTTCAAAGGGGTAGCAATATCCAGTCTACAGCTCCCCTCATGCATCCCTGCCAGTTCATTATACATGTCCCACCACAGATGCCCCAGTAAAACTCTGCTTCCAAATACCAGATTCTTAGAGCTCAGCTTTGATACCGATAACATCCCTTGGCGTTCAACTTCACTGATGTATTCATGATCTCTACTTATAGATACTAGTGGCTAGTACAGCGAGACTGTATGACATAAGCAGGTCGAGGTCATTGGTGTTAAATGAGTTATCTCAAGGGACTTGGTTTGGAAGATTTAGAAGGGGCAGATTTACAAGGCCCTTGCATCACTTTTGCGCTGCTGTTGTGTCACTTTTTGTGAAGCAGCAACGGCGTAAACAATGCACCATTTGTGCCTCATTTACAACGTGACGCATCTAGGGAGATGTATGGAGGGTGGGCGTACCCATGCAGGAAAGCCTCGTAGAATTGACTCAGTGAAATATGCAAGATTTCACTGTGCCACTTCTCGAACGCCACTGCGTCAAAACCTTACGACTGCTTTGAGCAGGCGTAAGGAGTGACGCAGCACAACAAGTAAAGGCCTCCCCATGCATTGTTGGAGTTGTGTCGTGCTTTTGACACAACTCCAGCAATGCATGACTTTTGCGCTAACAGATGCGACACATCTGTCAATCCTTGCGCCATGGTGCGCTGTTCTGTAAATACGACGTATCCATGGTGGCGCAAAGGTTTTGCACGCAGGCGCAGGGAAACTGACACATCTCTGCTCTAATGCAGAGATGCGTCAGTTGCTTGTAAATCTGCCCCTTGGTGAGCGATTACTGTAAAGTAGAGAATGCCTAGAGAACAGAGACTGGGGTGTGTGTTTATGTAGAGCAAAGAAAATGCTTCAAAAACTCTTTACAGTGACCTTTGCTTGCCAGATTTTCGATTTTAGAAAATCAGATAAGGTGGCAGCTTATTATTGCACGATAATTGGCTCCTACCTCCCTGGGAATGCAGATAAGTAGCTGTGTGGAAGATTGACACATGCTGCTTTAACGCCACATCTTCTGGAGAAGGATTGAGCCACCTCTTGTTTGTAAATCCACCCAGGCATCTGTGGAACAGCCCCAAAGGAGTTAATAAATAATACTGCTTGTACAGTGACATTTATTGCCACATCTTTTAATCGCTGTCCTCCCAGCCTCTTCATTGTCCATCCTTACCTATATACCACCTCCCTCTTACACTGGTGCCTTAATGACCTGTATCTTTCTCATTTCTTCATTACCTACTCCTCCAATCACATATGACATTCTATTCTTTTCTAAAAAAAAATCTGTATTCAATGCTTTTCTTTAAAACAAAATCTGTATTTTTTAAAACAGTTTAGTCACAGTTCTTTGTTTGTATACATTTCAGGACGGTTACAACTTTGTACATTCAACAGGAATCAACAGTAGATCAGTCAGTTGCTTCCATAATGTTCCCAATACGTTTCCTCATTTGCATCTCCTTGACAGGTGAGCTACACAGTTCCCCTCGGTACGTATTCCACTTGCTACATTTTTTATCCCATTTCTTGGGGCAACCCCTGGATTTCAACACCTCTTTTTTTGTTATCATGCATCTATCTAATTCTTTAGCCCAACCCTTTGGCGATGGCTTCCCACCTACTCCCCACTTCATTGTAATTGCATGTTTCACTAGTGTGTACCCCAGGGTGGTCATTTTTTGCTCTACTTCTGTGAGAGGTCTGTGGCCTCGCATATTTTGAGGAGTCCCAGTTGTGGCGTTAAGATGATCTCTTTTTCTAGTGCTCTCTGCATGTGTGTTGTGGCTTTCTCCCATACCGTTGGTACGTGGGGACACTCCTATATTGTGTGGTAAAATGTATCTTCTTGATTGCATTGGCGGAGGCACTGCGCATCTTTCCTCCTTCCTATTTTTGCTAGCGTGACCCCAGTGAAGTAAGTTCTATGCAGGATCTTCAATTGAATAAGGCGAAGCCTAAGGGGAATGCCTGCTTCTCTTGGGGACATCAGTGCTGTTTGCCAATCATCATCTTCAAGCTGTCCCACATCGGCCTGCCATCTCTCTCGAAGCGTGTGAAACGGATCTGGCAAATTATTGACATATGACATTCTAGAAAGTGGTGATCCCCTGCCATTTACCAGCATTGCAGCCTTCAAACAGATGGCTTCACAGATGGTGTTTGTGGATTGGAAAGACTTGTATTAGTGACATTCCCCTGTGCTAACCCCTTGCTTGCCCCAATACCCCCATGCAGTCAATATTACATTCCTTTCTCTACTCGCTGACGGCTGTACCAGCAGAGAGCCCCACTTTACTGCTACCCTGTAAGTACTTTGCTGATGATACCTAGGGGTAGATTTATAAGAAAGTCATGCAGCGCAGTAAGTCACCTTGCTGTGCTACGTGACAGGGAAAAGACAGGAATATGCTGTATTTAAATAATACAATGCATTCCTGCCTTTGTTCTTGCGCTGGCACAGTTTTGGCTGCCTAGTGCCAATGCACGCACCCTTGCACCATGATTGTTTTTGTGCAGGAAGGGGCACTCGTTCTCTTCGTTTTGCCTCCCCTGGGAAGGCGTATCTTTTTGCCGCGTTCCCAGGTGTACTAGTGATGTTAAATCTGGGAATGCATCAAAGTCCATGAGCGTTGTGTGGGAACACCAATGTACTGCCCATGAAACGCCTTTCCAGGGCAGGGTAACGCATCACAGCGATTTGCGCTGTGCTGCATTACTCTGGATTTATGAATCCACTCACAGCCAAGCAAGGAGGCCTTGAGTGGCTTCATAAATTGCATTTTGGGCTTGGTCCCGTATGCACCTCAATGTGTGGTGCAGGTGCAAGGCAACCCATCTCATAAATAGGGTCTCTAGATGCTGGCCAAGGTTAAATAAAATATATGAACCTTGGAAAAACTTCGAGCTAGCTTCCAGGCTGTGTAATCCTCAATGGAAGAGAGCTGCTGAAAGTAAAGTGCTGAAAACAGTATTTACGATCTTTGGGTCTTTGGCCATCACTGCGCTCGTTGATCAGGCTCTTGTCCTGGCTTCGAAGGCTAAATATCTGGGTGTTAATCATGACAGCTCTTTACTAGGAGGCCACTAGTATCAGTGACAACCAAAAATATATTTTCTTTCATTTTTTTTTTTTTTATTCTCTTTTTTATTTTACCGTTTTGCACATATAATAAATCTTATCACCATACATTTCATCAAATTCAGTGGGTTCTTTAGCAGTATCTATACAATACATATTCATTGCAATTACAACTCATAACATTGCCTTAATACTTCCAAGTCGTCAATTAATCAAATACCCACAGTAATATTTTAGGCATATACTAAGATCAACTTTACTAGACTGCCTAGGATTGAGTAAAGCCTGCCTTCCACCTGGTAACAGGTTCACATATTTTTAACCCGAACTGTCTTTTTCTCTTTCCCTTCCTTTCATATATAGACTTTTCTAGATTGTATGCTGCCAAGAGATTAGCCAGCCATGTTTGCCAACCTGGGGGGTTCTTGTCCAGCCATGCTCTAGCTATCATTAGTCTATAGACTGCCATGGCTATAAACATAAATTCCCTCTGCGATGTCTCAGAGTCTGGGATAATCCCCAGTAGAATCCACAATGGCGTAAGTGTAAGTTGTATGCCTAAAGATCTATTTATAAATGCCTCTATATCTCTTATTAAGATAGACAGTTGGGGACAGGATGCGAAAACATGTACAATATCTGCTCCCATCAAATTACAGCGAGAACAAGAAGTCCCTGTAGTACCCCCCCATTTGGAAATTCTGGCAGGAGTAAAGTATAATGAATATAGGGTCTTGTAATGTTGTGATTGCAAGGGAGCCGAACACAGAATTGTGTAGCCCAGGTCCAATGACTCCAAAAACCACTGTTCTTTCCCGCTGAGAGCCACAGCCCACTTCTTACTATATTTCTCAATATCATCTGGTTTCCCCTTTATCAGACTTGCATAAAAACTTCTGATTGTGCAGTCCCCCAGCATCTTGATCTTCTCTAGAATTTCATTCACTGCAAACCCTGCTGGTCCCCCCTTTCTATTGTTAAAAAAACTTCTTACTTGAAGATATTTGAAGAACCCTTGTCTATCGATACCAAATTTGTTTGATAAGTCAGTGAACTGCAGCACTCCCTCAGAATCCATAATATCCCCTATCTGAGCTATTCCCTTGTCCGCCCAACCCGCCATTGTCCTGTCAGCAAAGACTGCAGCCGGAAAAGACCTATTCCTATATAGTTTGGTATATCTGTTGAGTCTTCCCAAGCCAGAATTCTTGAGGAAGGCTTTCCATACTTTAATAGCCGCGCTAACAGTCTTGAACCGCGTTCTTTTATAGTACCCAAACTCAATGCAATTCAAGAAACAGTTTTCCGACTCATCGCCTAGGACAGTGGCATAAATATTGGTGGAGTTTGAGGTGGTTCTTACATCAATTCCACCCCCTCCTATCAGCCCCTGGATGTATTGCAATGTTGCAGCCCAATAATATAATCTAAAATCCGGTGCACCCCATCCGCCCCTCTCTCTAGGGAGAGAAATAAACCTGTAAGCCCTTCGTGTCTTCCCTTGGGCCCAAATGAATATATTTAATATTCTCTTCAGCGCGTTAAACCACATGGCCTCAAAAGACAAGGGGATAGTCCTAAAATAGTAAAGAAATCTAGGTAAAATTAACATTTTGATGACATTGGTACAACCAACCAGGGATAAATGTAAATTGTTCAACCTCTCCAAGTCTATTTTTACCTTGCTAAGAAGTGGGATCATGTTTCCCTCTACCAGCTTCTCTAAGTCAGCTGTAATTGTTACCCCTAGATATACTGCTGATCTAACCACCCTTGTGTCATTACAGTTAGAGTATCTATTCTCCACTATTTGAGTCTTCGGCCTATTCAGTCTATAGCCTGATATTTGTCCGAACGTTTATGCCACAGCTTCCACCTCCGTAATAGCCAATGCGGGATTAGGTGTCAAAATGGCCACGTCATCAGCGTATGCCAGCGTTTTAACCTCAATAGTATTACACTTCATAGGAGGAATGTTATGATTGTCTTCTAGCCTTCTTAATAGAGGGTCTAAGTATAAAGCAAAAAGAAGGGGGGACAAGGGGCACCCCTGCCTAGTCCCCCTGGTAATCTTAACTGGGAGCGAGCATCCCCTGTTAACTCTTATTTTAGCTATCGGTTCTTTATATAGTGTTTGGATGGCTACTATATATCCCGCTCCTATGCCGCACCACTTCAAGACCAACCACAAGTAATCCCAGGAGACCCGGTCGAACGCCTTCTCTGCGTCTAAAAAGAGGGCTGCCATTGGGTCTCCTAGGGTGCCTGCTGCGTCAAACGCTGTGATTACCTGTCTAACATGTTGCGTAGTTCCCTTCCCTGTGATAAAGCCATGCTGTGCGGGGCTTACCAGAGTTTCAATAATGCCGGCCAATCTACTTGCCAACATTTTTTAATACACTTTGACATCTGAATTCATTAACGTAATTGGCCTATATGAGCCTGGTGCTGACTAGGGCTTCCCTTTTTTTAAGATCACTATAATGTCCGCCCCTCCCCATGACTCGGGGATAGCTTCCCCTTTCTGCGCCTGCACCATAATACCAAACATGTCCCTTTCCAATACCCTTTGAAAGACTTTATAAAATTCCACCGGGATCTGGTCCGGTCCGGCTGCCTTACCCAAAGGTAATTTAGACAGAGCTGCGGTGAATTCTTCCCTTTGGAATGGGGCATCTAACATATCTTTGGCTTCCTTTAGTAATGAAGGGGAAGGAGTACCCTCAAGATAGCTCTCTATCTCTTTTGTCCAATCTCCAGAGTCAGAGGTGTAAAGTTCTGCATAGAATTGCCTGAAAACATCCCTCACTTTGTCGGGTTCCGTGACAGTAATACCTTGACTATTAGTAATCTCCTTTACATCTGTAATAGCTAGCTTCTGCCTAGTCCGAACAGCTAAAATATGGCCCACCCTTTCACTTAATTCATATGCATTTTCTTTTCTAGTAAGGAAATTCTCGGCAGCCTTCCTGGAAATAGATTCTGTGATTTCAGCTCTGAGTACTGCAATTTTAAGCAGGTGCTGCTCCAATGGACGATGGTACTGTATATCGAGGGCCAGCATTTCTTCCTCCTTA
Organism: Triturus cristatus; assembly: GCF_964204655.1. Classification (NCBI taxonomy): domain Eukaryota; kingdom Metazoa; phylum Chordata; class Amphibia; order Caudata; family Salamandridae; genus Triturus; species Triturus cristatus. The sequence goes on from NC_140594.1 coordinate 388,210,802, forward strand.
AGTAAGCTGTTTAGAGCTTCTTCGGCCCTAAGTCTCTCCTTTTTATTCCTTGCTAAGACAAAACTCAGAGTCTCGCCCCTAACCCCAGCCTTAAACGCATCCCATACCACCCCTGGAGGTGCTGTTCCCCTATTCACATCCCAGTAATTCCTAATCCAAGATTCCATAAACTCACGATATACCTCGTCTTTTAATAATTTTCTTTCAAAAGTCCATTGGGTGACCCTGTTTTGCTGCTTCCCTATTGTGACTGTTAAAACCAGTGGATTATGATCGGAAACTGCGCGGGGGTATCTATCAATCTGCAAACCCTGCATCAAGGACCTGGAAATTAAAAAATAATCCAGCCTAACCAAGACCTTGTGGGGGGCTGAATAGAATGTGCTGCTGTCTATATATGGGTGTAGTTCAGTCCATGGGTCAACCAGGGAGTTGTGCTGAACCATATCTGAGAGAGCCCTATATGTCTTCTTCTTCCTCCCGTTATTTTGCCCACCTGGCTTTAAAAATGAACTAATATGATCATGAATATTAAGGTCGCCGCAGCAAACAATTGGCTCTGGCCACTGTGCACAACTCTATGTCTAAATATTGGAAAACATCAGGGTCATCCTCTGTTGAGCCGTAAATACTAACTACCGTAAATACTAACTAACGTAAACTGTGCTCCCTTGAAAATTATCTCCATTATGACCCAACGGCCCCACTGGTCTTCCTGTTTCCTTCCCACAGTCCCGTCTCCACTTCTCCCCAGTATTGCCACCCCTCTCGTTCTTGTCCCTTGTTTGGAATGAGCCAATAACGAAAAACCGAGCTGCTCCAGTAGGTATCCCCTTGAGCCTTCTATGTGTGTCTCCTAGAGGCAAACCAAATCTAATCGGAGAGTCTTTAATAAGGCAGCAACTCTAACTCTTTTATTGGGGTCGTTGAGTCCACAAACGTTAATTGTAGCAATTCTACAAGCCATAGCTTAAAGCAGGTGGCCTCACTATAAATACATCCAATATTTTGAGTATGTAAGTAACCGCCTTAAGAGCATAAGCGTGTTGCCAATAGAACAATGAATTTGCTTTGCTATACATTATACTGTGCTGGACTAAACTGTACATACCAGATGATTGACCGTTTCCCCCCCCCTGCCCCCCCCTAACCCGCCCCAAACTCCCCAACCCCCCCAACCTCCCCACCCTACCCTCCCTCCCCCTTGTACAGGCAAATAGGTCAACCATGACCTATGTGTGACTGCTTGCAAGCTGTAGTTGTCGCCTCCCTCACCACTTAGAACCCAATTGTCTACCTCTGATAATACTCCTCAGTTGCCCCCCCCCCCCTCCCAGTGTTACAATTTGCCACTTATTCCTTCCGCTCAACTAGCCCCCTTTCTGGCCTTTTAGTTCTTCTAGAAATTGATTTGCTTTAATTTCTGAAAAGAACTTTCTTGTGTGACCCCTTGTAATTACTTTCAGTCTGGCAGGGAAAAGTAGGTATGCTTCTGAACCTAGATTTTGAAATGGGGAAATTAATTGTCTTAATTTGAAAATATATTTTCTTTCAGCTGTTGATATTATTGTAAATCTCCTCACCTCCAGATCAAGGGCAAGACATTGTTGACGTGCTGGTGCTCTCCCAGCTGGATTATTGTAACATTCTAGCTTGGTACTACTATCTGTCATGATTGGAACATCTCTTACCAACTTTTTTTGTGCTGGGATGGTTCACGACTTCAGTTCTTGAAGGTTCTGGTCTGTTCTGGGTAAGGTCGGCCCTTTCCAGTAACCAGGGTGCTCTCAACAATGTAACACCAGAGCAGACTGTGCCTACCAAAAGGAGTTCCAAAGAGAAAAGACCCAAAGGGAAAAAACCTCTTGTTGCAGGCAGAGACTCTAAGAATGAAAAGGAGGTAAAGGATCAGGCCAAGACAAAGGCTAGAAGACACCAGCAAGGAGAATGGACTAGAAGACAGGATCTCCAGCAAGAACAAAGGACTTCAGGGATTCCAACAGGAACAGAAGGCGCAAACAGGAAGAGAAAAAGACACCAAACAGGAGTAGAATGTACCAACAGGAGCGAGGACACACCAGCATGACCAAGGAGAGTTGCAACACGAGGAAATGAGGGATTAAGCCCCTTCGATACCCATAGATAGAAAATGATGTCAGAGGAAATAATCAGTCGCCATCTTGGATAGGGAAAAGGTGATGAAAAAGATAGAAAAAGGTAGACAACTTAGAATGGTGGAAAAAAAAAAACCTTCCCAAAGCCTTCTGGCAGCAAGACTATGGAATTATGGGAAGAAGTAAAGCTAGAAGATGGCCCCCATGCAAGAGAATGGCTGTCTGAATGTTGCTATATATGTTTTCCAGATCAGAGGAAAGGACTACAAGGCTTCATTATTAGTTTTACAGGAGGTTGCGGTCCCAGAACAGGAATAGCAACGTTTCCTGCATATTATAGACCGCTGTATTGCTCTGCAACGTGCCTAGCGGTGTACCTGGCAGAGAAAGGAAATCACAGTGGTCTGCAGCGGTAAGAGTGTCGCGGGACGTACCCGTGACGCCCATCATAACATTGGCAGGCTACTGCTGTAGACCGTGACGTGCCCGAGCAGGCTTATGTGGCGCTGCGGGCTGAATAGCGGCCCGCACAGTATGGAGGAGGGCGCCACAGGGTCAGCAATGACCCATGGCAGTGTGGAGGAGGATGCCACGGATTCAGAAATGGCCCACGACGGTGTGGAGGAGGACTCCGCGGGTTCAGCAACGGCCCATGGCGTAACACTATAGTACGTATGGACAATCACTAACAAGCCCCAAATGCTGTTCACGTAGCTTGGGATTTAAAAAAAGCAACAGTATTTCCTTAGCAAGTAGGGGATGATACTAGCTTCTGTCTAATACAAATGCCTGTGCTTATTATATGCATATGCCAGCACAGGATCGCCACAGACCACCTTATAGCTTCCTGTTATCCTTTGGCTGCGAATCATTGCTCTTCCTCCAAGAATTTGATAAACCTGGTTTGCCGTAAAATTGGTACGAACGAGGGAAGACAGCTGAGGTCTCTATTGGCCCATGCCCGAAACAACCTCCCAGTTCCCCTTTGTGCTCAAGAAAACTGTAAGATGTAAGAAAGCGCTCAAGGTGCACCTCTTCTACACATCTTGAGCCTTCCGTACTTAGACTAGAGCAGGCTTTGCAAGGAGTAGCTCCTGTGCTACTGGTAGCTCTCCAGCTACCTGTAAGTAGCTCCAGCCTAATAAATTAGAAACTTTTGATTGGCTGAATTAACATATGCATACCAAAATAGAGAGAGTATATTATAGACGAAAATATGTTTATTTTCAGAACTCATAAACTGGAATTTGAAGAAAAATGGCTGAATTTCCAAAATATATTTAAATCTGATATTTGAGTGTTAAATCATGTGGCACTGGGTAGATGTTTTAGAAATGTTGGGGCCCTGGTATCAGCGGCATTGCTGTTATGGCTGTTATGTATTACCCATGTAGGGGAATTTGATATTGGGAAAGCATTTTTTTCTGCTGGCAATCCTGCCTGATGCACTGAGGTGATTGTTGGTAGTAATCTTCCATATGGTGGCCAATAATAATAATGCAATAATTGTTTACACATCCATGAGACTGAGAGCCATATTTATTATCCATGTGTGTCTCTCTTGTAGCACACAAAGTGGTGCAAGAGCTACGCAAACATTAAGTCATATTTTTGAAGCCACTTTGCATGACTTTGATGGGCTCCAATAGTATGGAGTAACGCAACGCAGCTCAAATTGCTGTGTCGCGTTACTCTGCCCTGTGTAGGAGTTCCATGGGCATTTTACGTTCTCAGTCTCCGTATCTCCGGACAGGGATCAGTATGAGTACATGGACATATAGGCTGCGATTGCTTTCCCTTGAATTGCTCAGGGACCGCATTTGACGCGCCAAATGCTCTACTTTTAGTGTCCCTTCTTGTATTCACGTTGGAATTCCCTTGCTAAAGTATTATTAACATAACTAGGCGATTTGCATACGGGGGTACTTTCGATGTAATACAGGTTCTCCAACCTTCTAAGACAGCTGGGTTAGAGAAGTTTAAAATTCGCATGTCTGGCTGGCCAAAGAGACATGCACATTTTTTAGAGCGCACAGCTCCCTGCTGCTGCCACTTGGCAGCACTTGCACACCCTGTCCTGACACTTAGTTCAGGACGGGTTGCTGAAAATTAAAATGGTAATATATAACCATTTTATTTTTCAGCACCAGGTCTTGTGAGGCGACGCTTCTCCGCTCAAATGGAGGAGCCGATCCTGGTGGAAGTGAGGCAAATGAGCTAGGGAGCTAGAAGGGGGAGTGGACGGATAAAGACGGAAGAGTGAAAAGGTGACACAAGAGACGGGGAAATAATATTTCACTAAGGAAGCATAATTTCAGCTGGGCATGGCCTTACTGGCCATCATGACGGTCATTCACTAACGAGCTCCACAACCGGCCTCGCTGTATTGCCTGTATTCCGCTGATGGCGACCCGTGCACACCCAAGACACAACAAATTCTGCAGCCTTATGAAGAGCCCTGCGACGTCCATAGAGGAGCCTCGGCCACAAGACTTGTGGCGTAGCACCTGCAGCTATGCCCAGGAGCTGAGAGCCACGAGGAATGGAGGGGGCGTTGCTTTGTGACTTTGTCCACGGACTGCGGACAAACGTCTGGTGCAGCGGTTGGCTCCTGGGTCCTCACGACCGCTGCCCAATAACATGGAGGATGCGTAGGCAGCCATCTGATTGATGCACCTTGGGATCTGTGCGGAGGAGGCAGCTCTGACCCATGACTCTGGCGGTGAGGAGGGCCCTTTGAGGAGTGACACGTTCGCTGCCACCTGGTGGCCGGGGCCGGCAACAAGACCAGGGGGGACTTTGTTGTGACACCGGAGACACCCCCTGAACCTACTGGACCTCCTCAATCCTTGATGCGAGGGAGGGGATCCTGCCCCCGTTGTCTGAGACCTTGCAGTACCCAGGGAGGCCCCACTACCACCAGATCACTTCCCACGATGGAGGGAAGAACTCTTGGAGAGCCCAAGAGGGATTACTGGAGACCTACGACCCAGGGTACCAGGGGCCACTGTGATCACTGTCCAGTAACATGGAGGATGCCAGGGTGGCCACCTGATCGGCATGCCCGGAAAAACTGTGTGGAGGCAGCAGCTCTACCCTGTGAGCCTGGCGGTGAGGAGGGCCCTTTGAGTAGCGATATGTCTGAGGCCATCTGGGGGCTTAGTGAAGGGGTTTTGTTGTGACACCAGAGACCCCTCCCCCTGAACTTACTGGACCGCCTAATTCCCTGGTTCAGGGGAGAGAATTCCACCTCCTCTGTTGCCTGGGATCTTGTGACCCCTGGAGAGTTTCCGCTGCTGCAAGACCACAGCCCCTGAGTGCAGGGAACCCATGGGGAGCCCAGGAGGGAGTGCTGGGGACCTGCCACCCTGGGCGCTTGCTCACCGTACTGGATGCACAGATTCAGTGGGAATGATCTGTCCCCCGCCCTTTCCCAGGCAGTGGGCTCTTGCGGCTGTCCTCTAGACCCACGATGCAAGAGCCATCTAACTCGATGCAGTTAGACACTACCAATCTTTCCTTGACTCCAGACTCTGTGACGGACCTGGCTGACTACTCGTGCTGCCCGCATGTACTTGAGAGTCTGCGGTGCAAACGAGTCAGCTGCGACTCCCAACACCGACTTTCTCACCAGAACTGAGATACCCTTGGGGAGAAAGCATCATGGGGCATGACAGCCCACCCTCCTCGCAAACTCAAACCAAGGTGGAGTGATTCACACACCCTACTGCCGACACCAGCAAACTCGCAGAACATCATTCGCCTGGTCCCTCCTATCAGCCCAGACATGGACACCATTCTTCAGGCGATCCAAGCATCTTGTGAGGCCCTCGAAACCAAACTTGGGGATGTTGGCGCGGATGTTGCACTTCTGTGGCAAAACCTACGCAAATTTGCAAAGAGAGTCACTGAGACGGGGCAAATCTTTACCCTAAAGGATACATCTGGTGAACTAAAGAAAATGGTCTTGCAGTTCTGCTTGACCATTAAAGCGTAGAAGGATGACTAGAAGATGCAGAAAATAGCATGTGGAGGAATCACCACAGATTTGTGGGATTCCCAGAAGGAGCGGAGGGCTCATCACCTGAAAAGATCCTCAAATCATGGATTACATCCTGGTTTCCCGTGGAACAATTGTCGTCATGCTTCCTCCTAAAGAGAGCCCACCGAACTTTGACGCAAGCCCCGCCCCGATCCCCATGAAGGTACTGATTGTCAAAGTTCTGAACAACAAAGACAGAGATGCAATCCTTAAGAAGGTGAGTGAATTGGGGGGGCTATTCCCTTCCAAACCTCCTGCATCCTGGAATTTCCAGACCATGGGTACTCACAAACATTTTCCCTGGGATCACAAAGTATGGTCTGTGGTGTACCCGAGATCCACTTTGATGCCAGCAGGGTGGGAGACAGTCTTTACGGGGAAACGGCATAGGTGAATCGAAACACGTACATGGTGTAGTCAGTGAGCCATAGAGTTATTTTGAGGGTTTCATTCCATATATTGCCTTCTAAATTAAGCCCCCAGTCTCTGGAAGAGTCATAGATTTGACAATACTGTGTTATGTTGGGGTAAGCCTTCTCTGCTTGCTCTCGCTAACTTGGGACAGTCAAGTGTAAAAAGGAAGCAACTTGATGATTGAACTGGAATAACATAGAATTACACAATGTGAAGCAAGAAAAATTGGGATCAATCTTGGCCTCCCCACTTGACCAAATTGTGTGATCCTAGGCAACTGTTTCATTTCACTTTGCCTCCTTTTTCTTCATTAGCACATATAAGAGTACTTTGAAATACTCAAGACTTGGATGTGTGCTACAAAACCTTCTCCTGTGTTTGATTTAATAAACTATAATGTTATCCATGTATAATAACAACCCAGGCCACTAAGGAGGGCCCACATGACCAAGGTGATTTACTGATTTGCCTCTTAGTTCATTATTGGCATTGTTGTCAGGGTGGGAGGAAGCATGAACATTTCTATATACATTTCTAAAAACTATCACTTTAAAAAAATGCTTTGTAATGCACTGACATAATCTGATGTACTAAGGTGAAACACCTCTGCATGTAAATAAAATACACTTTCATGAAATTTGAAGAGGTGTTTATCATATTTTGTACACGTTTAATACTAAATATCTTAAAAGTAGATGTGTTGCTAAAGTTGGTGGTACAGGACACCTTATTTGCTTCTTTTCTTTTACTTCATTTAGGTGTAAATAAACATTTAACCATTTATTTAACATCTTTCTAAATATGAGTGCACTTTTGAGGAATTATAGCAGGCCAGTGCTGTTGTTCAGCAGACATATGAAGGACAGAAGGGCTGTACTTTGAGTATCACTGTTTCAGACTATAACCGACTGGTCCAGAAGCGGAGAAAGTCGATCGAAGCAGTAAAACAGAAACTGCGAACAATAAGTCTCACCGACCTGCACCTCTTCCCGGCATGTCTCAAGGTAATCCACAACTTTTGATCTATCTCTTTCAATACGCCTAAAGCAGTGTGCGGGTGGGCAATAGAGGAAAGAGCCCTCCAACGCACTCCTCAGAACTCCTCCCCATCGCAAGACACCTTTCGTGGTCCAACTATTGGAGGGGATGCTGCTACCCCCTAGACCCCTCAAAGACAACGGCTGAAGAGGCGGAAAGGGTCCCATGCGATGTCCCTGGGGCCTTCTGGAGCAGATGAGAGCAGGTCCTGAAGAGACAGGCAGGAGATTGCTGCCTCTGTGAGAGAACGGACCAAACCCTGTTCAACCAGCTGAGATCGCACTGACAATACTGAACCTGAATGAGGATGCAACGACCCTTGTTGCCAGACACATTTTAATTACAGACCTAGTCCATCAAACTTTCCCACCTCAGCATCCTTTCTACCAGCAGCACAGTATTCTATCATAGCTAGCCCACGTCATTGACTTCAGAACTATTTTGTTAACGCTAGTTAGAGCGACAAGTGCTTCTAGGATAGAAATATGGGGTGGTGGGGAGTGTTGGGAATGGGTTTTGTTACCTGCTGCTAATGGTTTCACTACTATTATTGCATACACATCACACACTACGTACATTGATCGCACCCTACTTGCCTTTTCAGGCTGAACCAGACAAACTCCATGCAGATGCTGTGGGCAGATTAAGGGCATTGGCCCACAAGCTCACTACACCTTCCTCCTCCACGCAACCTCCATGGCGGCGTTTATACTAATGAGCTGGAATGTTAATGGGCTGAACAACCACATCAAGCGTAGAACAGTCTTTCTCTTCACAAAATGCCACTTCCCAATGGTCATACTCCTTAAAGAGATGCCGCTCCTGGGTAATTGATTACATGTCCTGGCCCGTATGGGCTATGACAGATTATTCCATGCTGGTCACATTAGAAGCTCACAAGGGACTGCAATCCTTCTCCACCATAGCTTCCCCTCACAATCACTCACTCCTCCACCGGCCCCCACAGCAAGTTCACAGTAGTGGGGCTAGAAGGCGCCCACTATAATTTCCTTTCAACTTATGTCCCCACACCATTCTTGGAGATTACTTAAATGCTGTGTTGAACCCCTGGAGGGACTCCCCAGTAAGGGCTAGGGCCTGTTTGACCAGCGGCTTTTGTCTCTGTGATGCTTGGTGGACGTGGAATCAGCAAGAATGTGTACACATGCACATCTCAGTGGCACATAGATACCTTTCTCGGTTAAATTACTTTTCATGCCAGCACCATACATAACCCTCACGACCGGGGCGACCATTCTCCATAGCAGAATTTCTGACCACTCTCCCGTGACTTTATGCATGGGGCGGAGGGCAGATGAACAGCAACTTATCTGGTGGCCGAGTGCCTGCGAGTTAACAGATCTCTATAGCACCCAATACCTCCTACAGGAACTAAACAAATATTATAGATTGAATCAGGGATCTGTGGACAACCCAGGGACTCTCTGGGCAGCAGGAACAGTGGTCTTGTGTGGGAAAGCACAGGCCTACATACAAGGCCAGTCCAGAGCCAAATTGCAAAAGATATTAGACAGTGAGACCAGTCTGAGCATGAGCACCAAAGTAAACAAGACAAGCACACTATACGTCAATTGGCAACCCATCAAACCTCCTTGCACCAGTTATGCCTTGAAGAACCTAAGAAATGTTGGTTAGCCACTCAAGTTTGACTATATGAATGGGGGGATAAGAATAGTAAATTACTCAATTGGCTTGCCACCCAGAAACCATGACCAGTCTGATCCCGCAAATCAATGGAGTCACAGGAAACATACTTACAACATCAGTGGCAATCTTTGTGGCATTTACCTCCTGATATGGCACATTTTATGTACAGCATCCCGGCGCCCACCGGGAGAACATGCACACTCTCATAGGAAACCTTGGCCTGTCTACCCTGTCCGCTACATACAGGCATCTTTAGACCAACCCATTAACAGAGGAAATCAACTCTGCCTTCACAGATATTCTACCAGGCAGACGCAGGGATCCGATGGCTTCTCTGCAGGATATTAGTTCAGAAATACACTTACCCCACAACTCCTGCATCGGTATCAAGATGCTGTGAGAGTGGGTCAGTTCCCCCGTGAGCTAGATATAGCCACCATCATCGTGATCCATAAAGCCGAGAAACCCCCTGAGGATTGCACCTCCTACGTCCGATCTCATTGATCAATACTGAATTGAAAATCTATGCCAAAATCATAGCTAACAGGTTGATGTAGGCGATTGAGTCCCTGGTTCACCCTAACCAATGTGGATTTATGCCGCATTGCAGCACAATGGACTGTTACCTTACACTTTCAGACCCTGCTCGATTTTGAAAATCTCCGACTCTTTAGACTGGTCCTTCCTCTTTCAGGCTCTTACTTGACTGGGTTTCAGTCCCCTCTTTTAACCTTTGTTAGAGTGCTTTATGCCGCACCTCGAGTGCAAGTGCGAGTCTATGGTGTCCTTTCACCCACATTCCTCATTAGGCATGGCACCAGGCAGGGTTACATCCTTTCCCCACTCCTCTTTGCACTAGTGATGGAACTGCTGGCGACATGGATTAGGTGTGATCCGCGGTTCTGGGACTTTCGCTGGTGCGACAACTTTGAAGACCGCATAGCGCTCTATGCAAAATACTTTCTGCTCTATATGTGCTGCCCAGATATCACATTACCCCTGACTGCACCATATGCTGCTCCTTTATGGCAGAGCCTCTGGGCTGAAGGTTAACTGGACCAAATTGCTCTTAGTGCCTCTCAAAGGTGATAACTCTACGACGCACTGGCAATCCCAGACCCCAATACACCGTCGTACCTTCCAGTTCCTTGGCGTCCATATTGCACTGGAACCTGGCCTTAGTGGCTTGTGTTATCCTAGATATGAGCAGATGGGCAAACCTCCCCTTCAATGTCCTCGGTTGCATGGCGCTGTTTAAAAGGATGCTGCTACCACAGTTCTTAAATATCATGCAAAATGTCCCCCTCCTTATCTCCCAGACATGGTTTAAATAGCTTGCAGGGAACATACAAGTGTTTCTGTGGCAAAATAAAACACAGAAAAGAGCATACTACAAATGTATTCATTCTGCATACGTCCGCGGGGTGGCTATAGCCGAGCTGCATCTTTACTATTGGGCAGCCAAGATCCAAGTAATTAACAACTGCATTTTCGGTGACAGCAAAGACCCAGCCTTCCGGCTTCAAATATCCCTAACTGGGTATCAACATGTAGAGGGGCTGTTGTATGGAGACCCTCTCCCCAACTCCCTCCTAGAGATAATGCACGTATCCTTGCTATGTTGGAAAGCGGCGCCGCAATGGACCTGATAGGACAGCAAAAGCACTCTAACAAAGGACAGCAAACCCACACACAAAGCCCCCCTGCATGCGGCTTGCACACCCTGCCCGGCTAGAGGGGTTCAAGAGCTGAGATGTTCTAGGCATCTCCAAATTAGGCGATGTTTGGACGGTTTTGCACATGAAATCATTTACAGATTTACAAATAGAGTTCGCACTATATACGTCCCAATTCTCCAAATACAACTGCCCCAACGATGCACCAGTCCATACTGACCGACCTGCTGGAATACAATCTGCCACAACTCAAGGTCACTCTCCACCATTGGGACCAGTGCTTAAAATGGGCCGGTACTCACCGGTACTGAGTACCGGCACTTCTTTTTTTCTCCCCTCTGAGTACCGGAACTTCTCCGTGCCCAGGGAGAGTACCGGTACTCACTGCAGCATGTTGGGATTTCCCAGTGATGCCAGAGAAATGGTCATCATGAGACAATGCACATCATGTCTACTCTGCAGTGTATGCTCGCATGATTAGCATTTCACACTGGCAGTGGCAATCATCTTGCCATTAGCAACAGTGTGAAGTCACCACCCCATAGCTGTGTGGCAGGAAGGAATGGAAGCCCTTTAAATATGCATCTTTGCCATAGAGCAGTGAGGATCGCGGACAAGGAGCCCGTCAGTATCAGATGTCCCTCGAGGGCCAGGCAGGGGGCCCAGGACTGTATTCCTGCATCCAGCGCCATCCGGGACCCAGGAAGCAGCAATCTGATTCCTTCAGTTTGGCCCCCCATCCATACAGCGTCGCTGAGGACACAGGACACCCGGTGGGCCATTTTAACCCCATAGCATGCCTGCCACTAGGGTCTGACAGGGTCTTTCACCTACTTCATTTGCCCCCTGCTGAGCTGCGACATTGAGCCCATAATGGGCGAGGAGGAGCTGGGGAGAGCCCTCCCTGGAGTCCAGGTGAGATTGGAGAAAGCCTCTACCCTGGTGGAGACTGCATATGCTCGGCCCCCCGACAGCGCCCAGTCTCTCTTCTACTGAGAGTTCTCCGGCCCTGGGGCCTTCTGATCCCAATTGAGTCTGCCTGCTACAAAGGGGGAAAGAAAAAGGTAAGTAAGACTCGCCACTTTCAGCGATGCCAATGCTGATGCTCAGTGAGCACAATCGGTTACTGTCAGGCAGATTTGGTTTTTGTACATTTGATTGTAGCTGTTAAAATAACCGCACTCGAGTGAAGATGAAAGAGCAATTAGGTGCCTTTAAATTTTGTGTTTTCTCTTGCCAAGGAGGTTGAATGTCAGGCGATACCATCGGACAAATTGCTGCTTATTCGTTTAACATGGAGACTGATGTTTACTTTTCTCTCCCTGACTGCAGGGTGAGATCATTTCTGAAAGTTTGCAAACATAAATACCTGTGAAAGAACTTTACAAATATTTCAGTTTTGGAAATTGAAAGGACAAACGAAGCAGCTGTTTTGTTATTCTGAAGTGGAAGAATTTAATAGGCAACTTTACTAGGTGATGCCGAAAGCTAAATATTCTCTGGAGCCAGGGGTCTAGCTTCTTTAGGTGCAGCAGGTTATTGCTGTATTTCACAGCTCAAACGGGTGTTAGTAATCCATTTCCTTCCTTGCACTCAGGCCCATGGTACATTGGATATGTCACTGGCTGGTACCCAATTCCACACATTACCCTTGGTGTGCTGCATAGTTTTTGTCAGTAAAACTATGTCTGTGTAAATGTAGTGGTAATGACAATTGAAAATGTGTTGTCTCTGAATGACAGTGCACTACCACACTAATGTAAATGTAAATGTTGTATACTTGTAAAGCGCACAGCTGCCCCAGCAACGGGGCATCCCGGCACTGTATACCGCTGGGGAACCCATCCTGGCTTTCCCTTTGAGATGGTCCCTACTGGGCATCTCCAAGGTGAAGACAAGCATTCCCGGCGCTGATGGGGCCATAAGTGGAGATTAAGCAAGCTATTGCCCAGAGTTGCAGAGTGGGATCCATGGTTAGAGTAGGCACCGAGGCGAGAATTATCAAGTTCGCTGACCTTGGCCCAAGACCCTGCCGCGTCGGGAATCGAACCCTGGTCCTGGGCTGACCTCTGCTTCTGGGTCTGCCGCCTCTAACCAGTGAGCCACACCACTCCACTCTGCCGCCTCTAACCAGTGAGCCATGCCACTCCACTATGCACCAACAGTTACATACCACACCGATACCTGTCAATTTTGGCCAGTAGCCCCGCCCCTGATCCCACCCCTAAGCCCGCCTCCTTGCCCGCCCCTTCGGTCATAGCTCAATTTAGTGAGTACCTGCACTTTTTTCCCCCATTTAAGGCACCGAGTGGGACGTAGTGCCATCTTGACCCTGTATAAATCCATGGTCATCAAGGCAATGGATCACTTTCTCCCTTATGTGAATGCTGGGAGACCTGGCTGGGCCCATTAGATGAGAGTGAATGGCGCAATGCAAAGATGGCCCTGAGAGAAATGGTTATCTCCTCTCGCCTTCGCCTCATTGCGCTTAAATTCCTCCACACGGCCTACACCTCCCTCTGCCGCCTACCACTCATGGGAACGACGACGAAGTCTGAGTGCCCCAGGTGTGCGCTGGAGGACTGCAAATCTTTCCATACGGTCTGGAAATGCCACATCATACTACGCTATTGCACGAGAATCTTTGCCACCCTGTCCAGAATTATAGCGGGGCAGATCGATTGCACTCCACGTATAGCACTGCTCTGTATACTTGAAGAAGTGGGCGGTCTTCGAGGAGAACGCACCTTGGTGGGAATTGGAGTCACAGTGGCAGAAAGAGACAAATAGCCAGACTTTGGGAATCCAACCTGGCCCCCGCGCTGGTTGACGGCTGTGGACTAATATGCTAAAATAGATGAGCCGATATATCGAGCGTGTGGTTGGCCACACAAGCATGAGAAGATTTGGGGGCAGTGGTGGTCCTATTATGACATATACACGCCCTAGCGAAACAAATGTGACTCTTATCCCCCGTCCCATTTCTCTTCATGCATTCCGCTGTATTTGCCTGGTGTTTGTCTTTAATGTCTATGTGACATACCCTTACCAATTGTTATGTTGTAGGAGAAAATTAATAAAAATCGGTTATCAAAAAAAAAAAAAAAGAAAGCATCATTTTGTGACATTTTCATGTTTAAATTATGTTTGGGTTTTAATAAGTGCTGTTATACCTGAAAGTCTCATGGCACTGGAACTCATAGGAAGATGTTGAAATAGAGAGGGAGTAGAGATTAGCTTGAAAAAGGAATGTTTTGAGTCTCTTCCTGAAGAGATGTATTTAAATTACGGAGGTAGCCTTTACCATGACTTGTGGGCATGTACCTAAAAAGCTTTCCTCTCACTGGAAGCTATTGAGGCTTCTGCAGCAGTGTCTTGGCCGAAGTGAAGCAAGAGGTTTAGAAACAGCCCTGGTAGCTTTTTGAAACACTTTTGGGGCTATTTTTAGGAACATTTTGCAATGGGTTTCCATCACAAAAGTGACACAAACCAGCACAAAACGTTTTATTTTTACTTTACTTTCCAGTGCAAAACATGTGTGCGCTGTAAAGTCACCTAAAATTCAAATATCATCCTCGAGACCCCTCTTTGGACAGGAAGATGGTTGAGTCACGTTTCCTTCTTATGAGAGTTTCTGCTGATAGGACTAAATAGGAAATTCCAAAGTGGGAGATATTTGGCAGGGCTCACACATCAAAACCTATCAGACTCTACAAGAGGAACTCTACCTAGGACTCAATTCTTTAGGTACCTTCAATTACGCCACACCCTCGACCAACACCGAGATTCCCTTACAAATGTCCCTGAATATAGTCCCTTGGACTCCCAAATCCTTATGGGGTCCATTGAAGCAAAGGAGATATTTTTGGATTTACAAATACCTCAAAATTAACTCTACAGACTTGTTTATATCCCTAACATCCCAGTGGGAACAATGGATAGGCCCTTAGATGACTTACCTAGAGTACATGTCATATCATCTAGGTTCCGACTCATCCAGCCTAATTTTCTACATATGACTTATATGACATCGGTGTGGCTCTGGCGCGCCGGCACACTGATGACACCTCACCAATCTCTCTAGAGTGACTGGGAGACAGATAGACTGTTTCCCCAGGATCGTACTGTAGGGAGTCCTGGACTGAATTAGCGAAAATCAATCAATATAGATTTTTTGAGTGCAGCTAATCACCCGCGAGGGTTTCCAGGTGCTACGTTCTTGCTGGGATCAGTTGAAGAGTCCGGTCTTGAGTCCCTTTCTGAATTCCATGAGGGAGCATGATGTTCGGAAGTGAAAGGGGAGGTGGTTCCAGGAGTTGTCGGCGAGGGGGGAGAAGATCTGTCCTCCACTGTAGCTTTGGTGGGTGCAGGGAGTGTGTGCGAGTGCGAGGGACACGGAGCGCAGGTTTTTGGAGGGTTGATAGAAGTTCAGGCGGTGGTTGTTGTATGCAGGACCCTGGTTGTGGAGGGCCTTGTAGGCGTTAGTCAGCATCTAGAATTGGTATCTTTTCTGGATGGGGAGCCAGTGCAGGTTTATGAGGTGGGGGTTATGTGGGTCCATTTGAGGAGGATGAGTCTGGCAGCTGCGTTCTGTATTGTCCAGAGTCTCTTCAGGAATTGGGAGGTTATTCCTGCATAGAGTGCGTTGCCATAGTCCAGTTGGCTGGTGACTTGGGGTGATGGTTTTCCTGGTGTGGTCAGGGAGCCATCTGAAGATCTTTCAGAGCATGCAGTAGGTGTAGAAGCTGGCAGAGGAGACCCGGCATTTCATGATAGGTTTGCTGTTCAGGATCATGCCAAGGTTGTTGGTGTGCTCTGTTGGTGTGGGTCCGAGTTTAGAGGGCCACCAGTAGTTGTTCCACAGGGTGGTGGTGTTCCCAAAAATCAGCACTTCTGTCTTGTCCGTATTGACCTTCAGAGAGTGGCTCTTCATCCAGTCGGCGATGCTCCTCATGCAGTTGTGGAACTTGGTCCTAGCGGTGGAGTGGTCTTCTGAGAGCGAGTGGATGAGTTGGGTGTCGTCTGCGTAGGTTATGATGTTGAGGCCATGGGTTCTGTTAGACTTTGGATCTTTTGGCGTGTTTCCCTTGAGTTTTTGCTTGCTGACCTCCCAGTTTTGACTGTTTTTGCTGGCGTAGTGTTTCTGCGCACTTTTCTCACTGCTGATCAGTGATAAAGTGAATTAAAAACATACCACAAACTCATAAGAGCAGCTAAAGGCGCCTACTTTAAGGAATGTATTGAACTTGCAAAGAACCCCACTAAAGAACTTTTTTCTATTTATAAAGAACTTACTGTTCCTGTTAGATTGGTGGCCCAAGACACCTACTCTAATGCGTTATGTGACGACATTGCGGACTTTTTTGTGAAGAAGGTAGACGCAATTCATGTCACATTTGCTGGTAATCTGCCAACTAAACATATTACTGTGAGAAGCGACCTCGCCTCGAAACCCCTCCTGACATGTTTTAAAGTCCCGGAGAGGCAGGATCTGCTCACTATTATAAATAGCATCCGGTCTGGCTCCCCACTTGATGTGATCTCTCCTAAGCATTGCAAGGGGGCCCTAGAAGGTATGATTGATCAGATCGATCACCTTATCACCCTATCTTTTCAGGAGTGCTATGTGCCAGATGTATGGAAAAGGGCTCAAGTAATTCCCTTGAAGAAAAAAGCTTCAATGCACATTTCTCAGCTTCAAAATCTTCGCCCTATTTCCCTTCTCCCTTTCTGTGCGAAAGTGGTAGAAAAGGTAGTAAACATACAAATTATGAAATTTGTTGAGGAGAATTCCCTTCTCCATTCAACACAGTCAGGATTCAGAGCAGGCCACTCCACGGAATCAGCGGTTCTCTTCTCTACTGAGTGTTTGAGACAACTAGTTGACGAGGGGCAGACGGCAGCGTTGGTTCTATTAGATCTAAGTGCAGCCTTCGATACTGTGCTGCACTCGACGCTGCTGTCTCCCCTCTCAGACATGGGAGTGACGGGATCTGCACTGGAATGGATTAAATCCTTTTTAGCAAACAGGAGTTTCCAGGTGCACTGTCCCCCTTATAAATCCTCCCTCAGAAAGCTCAGACATGGAGTTCCTCAGGGCTCCAGTCTGAGCCCTACGTTGTTCAATCTTTATATGGAGCCTTTGGCCCATATTGTGGAAGCCTTTGGAGTGGATATCGTCACATATGCTGACGATACCCAATTAAAAATCAAACTTACTCACAACCAGTCAGATGCGGCCACCAATTTTTCCAACTGCATGCTCTCCGTGGCAGGGTGGATGAACAACAACTGTTTGCGCCTTAACGGCGACAAAACAGAACTTCTAGTTGTTGGTAAATCCCCCTCCGCTTGGTCACAGGCCTGGTGGCCTACGGAACTTGGGGTAACTCCTCAGCCGGTGGAGTCTGTCAGAAACCTGGGGATCATGCTGGATACGGAGTTTTCCTTTAAGCATCAGATTAGCAAAATCACGGGCAAATGCTTTGGAATACTTAAAACACTCCGTAAAATTCTCGAATTACTCCCAATTAGTGCTAGAAAAACACTCATTCATGCCTTAGTCACGCCTCATTTGGACTATGGCAATGCTCTCCTTCTGGGTCTTAGCAAAAAAGGTATTCACCAACTTCAGTGCGTACAAAATGCTGCTGCACGTATGGTGTTAAACCTCCCACGTAGAGCATCAGGTAAAATGGCACTTCATGAACTCCATTGGCTCCCTATTAAGGAGCGAATCAGGTTCAAGGCTCTCTGTCTTGCTCATCGCATCGCCCAGGGTAAAGGCCCTGGCTACTTGCGTAGCCTTCTCACTCTCCATCGTCCCATCCGCAATCTCAGATCTGCTGGAGTTATGTTGTTCCAACTTCCCCGCGTTCGCTAGACCAAGATTGGAGGTGCTTCCTTTAGGTTCCTAGCCAGCAAACACTGGAACAGGCTTCCTCTTGATCTTCGCATGGAGCCCTCTGAAGCAAGATTCCGATTAAAATTGAAAACCCACCTATTTCCGTGTAAAAACTAACTTTTTTTGTATTTGGATCCGGGCTTGCCCCGGACTTTGGTCTTTTAGGGGAGCAGCGGCACTGGTTAGCGCGGGGACACACTATGTTAGTGTAACCAGGCGCTCTAGAAATGATTTTATTATTATTATTATTATTAAAGTGCAAGTGCTCCTGTGGTAAATTATGTTATGGATGGGTGTTCCCATGGTTGGATATTTGATTTACATGTTAGTCCCTAGTAAAGTGCATTCATGTGCCAGGGCCTGTGAAGCAAATTCTACTAGCGGGCCTGCAGCACTGATTGTGCCACCCATGTGAGTAGCCCTGAAAAGGTAACTCAGACCAGCCATTGCAGAGTCTGCGCGCAGTATATAACTGCCATGTCAACTTGGCCAGTGCACACACTTGCCAGTCCCTCACCTTCCCTTTTCTTACATGTCAGCCACCCCTAAGGTAGGCCCAAGGTACCCCTGTAGGCCGGGTGCAGTGTATGTGAAAGGTAGGACATGCCCTGGTGTGTGTGGCATGTTCTGTTAGTGAATTACGGCCAATTTTGTTTTTCGCTATTGCAAGGCTACCTGTTCCCCATAGGACAGAATGGCGAGTTTGTTTATAACATCTTATAAACATAACTGGCCCGGGAAATTAGGTAGGAAAATAAAGTTTAGTATGCCTGAACTCAGAATCTAAAGGTGCATCTTTTAGTGAAGGGGGTTTTTACATTCTGTGTTTGAAAATACCACTTTTAGAAAGTCGGTATTTTCTTGCTCAGTCATCCCGTGTGCCTCTGCTGGAATGTGGATTGCCTGTCTGGGTTTTGGATGACAGAAGGCTGGGGAGCAGGAGTGGCTCCAGATAGTCTAGGTGGGTCAGGAAAGGGCTGAATAGACCTGGGCTGCAAAATTGGGGAAGGGGAGGAGATTTCATTGCACCTCAAAGGGCCTGGTCTGCCTCGGACCATGCCGTCTCCACCTCCTGCCAGGAAGTCACACCAGAGAAGGCAGAACTGGTTCTGGCTGGGCACAGACACTCGCTGCCTAAGAGATCAAAGGATTTTGGGATATAAATATTGGGTCCCAGACGCCTGACTTTTAGAACTCTTTTGAACCAAGAAGACTGCCAAGAAGAAGAGCTGGAGAAGCTGTGATGAGAAACTACCACATTGCTGTGTGCTTTGCTGTGTTGGCCTGCAGTGGCTGCTTCTGTCTTGGGCAGTGAAAGGACTGGACTGAACTTTCTGCAATCTACTTTTGTGAGTTTCTCCAAGTACTTGAGGTAGAGCTTGCACCCTGTTCAAGAAGTCTCAGGAAGAGCTAAGAATTCAAGCTCTTCTGCCCTCAGCACTGGGGACTGTGTGTTTTGTGCTGCAACAGAAGAAGAAGCAACCCGACGACGTCAACAACGACACTGCCGACTCCGAGTCCTGAAGGCACTGCAGAGGGCACCGCCGCAATGCCGCTCCGCAACCTTGACCTCACCGGCGATGCCTGCTGATGCTGCCACCGAGCCGCTGCTCGCACCGCAACTTGTGGGCACCGCACTCCGCCCCGCCTCGCTTCACCACGACGACTTGGTATCCCCGATGACGCCTCTCCATGCCGAAATCTACGCCGATGCATGCATCGTGGATCGAGAGCACTGCTTCTAAAGTTATACGACGCACCACCCTCATCCCGCACCGCAGCCTTGGCCTACCGACACTGGCGCCATCTACTCCCGTTCGTCAGCCGACTACAGCACTTCAGCAACGATGACGACGCTGCTTGCACCGCGACCTGCCAGCACTGCGACGAGCACCGCATTCACTTTGCACCGTGACCCTGGTCTCACCAATGACGCCATTTGATGCCGCCACTGAGCTGCTGCTTGCACCGCGACCTGAGGGCACCGCACGCCGCACTTCTGCACTTCGCACCGCAGCACCCGACGCCAGCACTTCTGACTTCAACAGAGAGGAGTTCGATCTGCAACACGTGTGACTTCGAGGGCTCCGACGACTCCTGCATTGACCTCCGGAACTGACGTCTGCGGACACCGTGCTTTCAGAAACTCAACGAGAGGTAGCCGATGCCCTGCATTTCTAAAAGGTTCTGTTTGCGGGTCTTCCCGACACAGTAGCTGGCCCGCGACGCCACGGTCAGCCAGAACTGTTTGTATTTGTTTGTTTACGGCGCCATGATTGCCCCAAACGGAGCTATCGACATCAAGGAACTGTTTTTCAAGCATATTTTGATAACTGAAGATTTTTAAGTACTGTATTGTGGATTTTTATTGTTTTTGGTCTTGTCTTAAGTATATAAAATGTTGGATATTTTTCTAAACTGGTGTGGTGTCCTTTTGTAGTGCTTACACTGTATTACTGATGATTATGTGCAAATGCTTTACACACTGCCTCTAAGATCAGCCTGACTGCTTGTGCGAAGCTACCAAGGGGGTGAGCAGGTGTTATTTTAGGAGTGTAACTCCCTTATCCTGACTAGAGTAGTAGTTTCTGCCTGGCTTTGGCACATGCCCTAGCCTACCAAAAATCCCATTTCTAACAGGTTCTGACAATGTCAGCCAGGGGCGTCATGTAAGTGCTGAACAGGGTGAGGCTGAGGCTGAGGGACGAACCTTGAGGGCAGGGCCTGACTGGGAACTGAAAGCAGCCCTGGCAAGTTTTACCAGACGAGCCCCTGTCTGGCATCTAGCGAGCTGCATGACCTGGGGAGACACTCCATCCAGGACATTGCACGCCTACGCCCTTTACTATTCTGGGCTAGACTGCGGAGGACCCCTGAACTTGCTAAATATGCGGCAGGTCTAGATGATCTCCTATTAGCAGACACTGGGCGGAGGATAAAATGGATCACCCACATAAAGCAAACACTGAAATCCATTGGCTACGAAGACTCCTGGGCATCTCAGGTACCCCCTCAGAAACAGGATCTTAAGGAAGCATATTGGAGTTGGGTAAATACAAGAGATCTGAATAATCCCAAATTGGGGAAGTTGAGTGTGGCTTTCTTAGAACATAAGCCCGTTTGTAAACTTGAGGCATATTTTGACTTCATCCAGTCCCCTCTGGAAAGATCCCTGTATGTACGATTTAGACTAGGGTCCCTCCCCCTTAATTGTGTGACTGCTGGTTGGAAGGGATCCCTACCGCCATCTGCTGGTTGTCCGAGTTGCACAGCACCTAGTGAGTCTATTCCTCACTTCCTATTTGCTTGCCATCATTACCGAAGGCCAAGAGCTAAATGGCTCCGTCCGATCTGCAGAATGTTGGGATGTCGTGACTACTGTACTGCGCTACGCATTCTGCAGACGGATACTTCGTCCCTTACTATTGTCTGCGGCATTGCTAAGTACTTGGGTTGTGCGTGGCTATTGCGTAAGAAAAACATTCCATCCCAACTGCACTGACCCATTTATGAGATCGACGGCTACCATGTATTTTAACGAACTTTAAATAACTAAGCACTTTATTCTCTGTCTCTTATATGTTGCTTTTAACTGTTTTTATAACTTTTTAAGACGTTCGCGACTACTGATGTTTTTTATGTACACTTGATCCTCTTTTTTATCATTGTATGTTGTGCTTTTATGATATTTTATATCGAATAAAGCTTTACCTACCTACCTACCTACCATCTAGCGAGCGAGCGCAGCGAGCGAGCCCAACCACCACAAGGGGGATTTGGGGAGGGTTATCCCCCTAGGTACATTTTGGAAAAAGACATACCAAAATGATGCATTTTACAGCACATTTTTCATTACAAAGCACAGGAGGTCCCCCCCCCCCCCCCCCATCAGGCTACCTCGCTCTCACTCACCAGCTGGCCTGGTTGCATAACTCGTAATGCAGTAGGTTTTGCATTTTCTAAGAGTTTTTAAATAACATGCTGCTATGAACTAATTTAAAGGGAGTCAATGTATAGACCTCAGAAGGCTGAATGGCTGAATTGGCTTTGCCAAGATTCATACCTCAGATATAAGCCTTGTGTGCTTTTCTAGCCGAGACACATTGTGGCTTCTTGCTTCTCCTTCCTCAATCATTCATTCTCTTACCGCCATCTTTCCCTTTTTCTTCTCTTCGGTGGTTGTTCCCTCCCTTTCTCACTGGTTTCCTTCACTTGTCAGTCTTCATTCCCTTGCAAACTCCCTTCCTTCCGTCTGTCCTAAGCAGTTTTCAAGCTCTTCTCTCTCCGCGCCTATTCTTCCTTTCTTCTCTCCTATCCCCTACTCCTGTCATTCCTCCGGACAACCCCTTGCCCTTCACTCTCATGCTTCATTCATCTTGCTCTTCTAGAAGTCTTTCCTCGCTTCCTCTCTCCCTGCTTTTTTACTTATCCTATCCTCTCACCTTCATCCCTTCCATCTTTTCCTCTCTCCCTGCCATTATTGCTGGTGTCTCCACTACCCCTTTGCCTTAACATGTTTGTGGCGGTGAGGAGATGATTGCCAGCAACCCACCGCCCACAATATGCCCCCGGGTCCGACTCTGATTCACTTTAAAAGCCATAAACCATTTGATATTAGGGTGGGCGCTCATTTAGCTCTACATGGCAGCACTTTAGCATTTGTGGGGTTGTTACTGTCTCCACCAGCCAACCACCTGTTAGCAGCCATGATTCTCCACCCAGATTAGGTGCCTATTTCCATTTGCAGGTTTCCTAAAGTCTGCCTGAGCTGCAGCAAGCAGATTCCACCAGCAAATTCAGCATACACTGGAAATGGGAGGCTTGAGAGACGTGACTACAATGGTAAAGTGCACAAGTGTAAAAGTTGGTGTAAGCCCAAGGAAGTGAAGGTTAAATTATTAACTATCAACAAACTGGGAATAGAATAAAGAATTCACAAAAATTTCAAAATACGATTGGTGCAATTTACAACTAAAAGAAAATCTGATGCCAGGAGGAAAGGGGCACCGAAGCCAACAACAGTCTCCTTTCAGGTTAAATTGCTCTCTAAATAGATAAAATAGAGAAACACAAGGAAGAGGTGTTCAGGCAATCGATAGGCAGCATAAATGTGGTAGTAAAGGGCTATGCAAGTGCTTTTTATCATTTAAAAATGAAAAGTACAGTGACTGGGACTCCTCTTGCCCCATTCGAGTGCCTCAAGGGCATGGATGTCAAAGAAGATGGCAGTATGACTGAAAGTCTTGCAAAGGTAGTTATGAAATATAAAGCAAGGATCTGGATTACTTTGGATTAAATGGCCCCCACCCCATCCGGCCTACCGGGGGATTGCCCGGTACCCAGAATCACCAGTCCGGCCCTGCTTGAGGGATGCTGCAAATGGTGGTCTTTGGTTTCGAGGTGAAGAGTGGTAGTCGGATTCTCTGGCTTAATCCTGTGAGGAAGTATGCAGTCCATCTGAAGGCCTCTCCCTGGATCCCGATGTGGCGGAGTCTCTTAATGAGTGTGTAGTGGGCTACTGTATCGACCGCTGCTGAGAGGTCGAGGAGGATTAGGGCTGCACTTTCACCCCGGTAGAGGAGAGTTCTAATGTCTACAGTGGCAGCGATCAAGGTCGTCTCTTAGCTGTGGTTGGTGCGGAAACTGGATTGCGAGGCATCTAGCAGGTTGTTTCTCTCCAGGTGTTCCATGAGCTTGCAGTTGTTGGCCTTCGAGGACTTTGGCGGGAAGGGGTGCAGCAAAATGGAGCAGTAGTTTGTGAGGTCATAAGCATTGCATTGCGGGAGTGTAAGTTATAGTTAGCACAGCTAACTATAACTGCTGATTTCACTGGTTTTGTACGAGTGAAATCTGAGCCTCACTATAACATCCCTGTAACCTTTGTTTTTTTCAGTGTATTTGCGTTTATTTTAATTATATTTCCTAACTATAACATCCCTGTAACCTTTGTTTTTTTCAGTGAATTTCTAAGTTTTTTTTATGTTGTTTCCTAACTATAACATCCTTGTAACCTTTGGATTTCAATGTGTGTGTGAGTGGGTATGTGAGTCTCTGTACGAGTTTGGGAGTGGCTGAAAAAGTGCCTCTCTGGATGTGTGAGTGGGTGCATGGGTACCTCAGTGGGTCTTTTAGTGGGTGCGTGAGTTCATGAGTATCTGAGTGAATATCAGTGGGTTTGATAGTAGGTGTGAGAGTGCCTTAGTGGGTATGTGAGTGCCTCCATGAGTTTGTGAGTCAGTCTGTGAGTGAGTGCATGAGTGTCTGGGTGGGTCTGTGAGTGGGTGTGTGAGTCTCTTGAGTGGGTCTGTGAGTGGCTGTGTGAATAGTTGTATGGGTCTGTGAGTGGATACATGAGTGTCTGAATGGGTCTGTGAGTGGGTGCATGAGTGTCTGAGTGCACCTGTGAGTGAGTGTGTGAATGCCTGAGTGTGTGAATGTGGGTGTCTAAGTGTCTGTGTGGGTGTGTCATTAGCTGTGTGAGTTACTCAGCCACAAAGGAACTGCACCTGCTCTTTTATCCAACAGTTTTGCACAACATATCTACCCATGTGGAGTTCTTTCTACTGGTTACTTATTAGGAGCTACCTTCTTTGGTAAATATCCAGTGTGTATCTTACACTACATCTGTGTAATGTAGCATGACAAAATGTCAACAGTGACCTTGTGTGCATTTTGGCAATGTGATTGTTCCTGGTGCGTCTTTATCCAGAAATATGTGATAACATGAATACTCCTTTAGATAAGACAACAAGACTACAAAGAGGTAAATCTGCACCAAACAAGTATCCTTCCTCTTAACTATAATGACCTTGAAGCTAGAGAACTGGGTTTGAGTCTCGGCAAGGATGCTCAACATCCTGTGATTCTGGGCAAATCACTTGATTTCCCCGTGCCTAACAAAAAATAATGTGTCCATCTGTAACGAAACGGGTGCTCATGTAAAGTGCTCTGATCCCCGATGTCTCGAGTCTAGTTTGTGCTATATAAAACTCTTTAAAAAAAAAAAAAAAGCATCCAAGGGATTTGCACACCTGCATACTCCTAGCAATTTAAAGGGAGAACCATGGACCCTTCGCTCTCACCAGGACAGGACAGCAAAGAACCCACTCGTCACATTCAGATTGCGCTCCAATAGTTCAATGATGCAGTCACCTTCACGAAGCATTTACGATTGTTTTTCAATATGAAATTGCTGAAAAAACACACTTGCCTTTGCGAAGCCCAGGAGTTAGGATATTTTGTCGTTTAGGGAAGTTGAGCTTCCGCGGGGCACCTGCTATGTTCATATTTGTAAGTGACTTTTGTTGAGGTTTAATTTAGATAAAATGAGCATCAGGGCAAGAAAGGTCTCGGGACTCCATCTCACGGGCCCAGCCGTGACTTAATGGGGGAGGGGGGCTTCGCGGCCCCTGGAGGGGGGCAGAAATGCATCCATCCCCTGGGGCTCAGCCATGACCGAATGGGGGAGGTGGGCAGCACGACCCCTGGAGGGGGGGCGATTTCAGCCCTGGGGACCCCATCCACCGGGACCCGCCAAGATTCAGTGGGGGAGAAGAGCCGCACAACCCTCCTTCCTGGGGTGATTTCTGCCCCGGGACCCCAGGTCCTGGCCAAAATGTAGTGGGGGAGGGGGCCTGTGTGGATCCCTCCCCAGAACGATTTTGGTCCCTGAGATCCCTAGCCCTAAGGCCCAGCCACAAATCAATGGGGAAGGGGGCCGCGCTGCTCCCCTCCCCAGCCCGATTTTGGCCCAGGGACCCCATCCCCCAGAGCCAAACCATGTCTCCCTGGGTGCCCTGGAGCCCACCCAGGGCTCCCAGTGTGCTATGGGGCCGTTGGGGGAGCCTCAAGGTCTCCGCAGTCCCAGCCACCTCCCCGCAACCTGCGTGAGCCGGCATTGCTCTTGCACGCAGGGAGCTGCTGGAAATGCAGCCCCCTGCATGTGAGAGCAATACTAGGCCAGGCAAAAAAAACCCAATTCCTATTCATACATGGTCCTAACTATAACTATAACTATAGTCTGCCAGTCGTCAGTATTCAAAATAAATATATATATAACAAGCATTGGCATAGCCAATAGGTCTCGCCTTTGGGACATTATAAGTGTTTTGCCATGCAACAGTTGATGTTGCACCAAGGATATTGTGCTGCATAATGAACTACTTATAAGGTCACAAAGGCGAGACCTATTGGCTATGCCAATGCTTGTTTTATCTGCGGTGAGAATCTGAGGTCCTCACTAAACCAGAACCCCAGATTCTTCACCGGACTGCCAGTTGAGTTCGGCCTGGGGTAGTCTGCATGTGATCCCTTTGTTCCACCTCTCATTGCATGTGGTCCTGACCGCGCCCATCTCTTCGCTACACAAGTCTCAAGCCTTTGCTGGGGTTCAAAAGAGATTTGCTAACAAGAAAAACATTTGGGTATGTATATGTTGTAAAGATGGGTTTTCATTTAAGAGAAAAGAGGACAAACATCACAGATTCATCCATATATTAGGCAAACTATGAAGAGGGGAAAACAAAAAGTAGAGAAAACAATATTGCAAATAAATGAAAAAGAAAATGTCAAAAGCTGTGAAAATGAAACTGTGAATGTGTGACTGAAAAAGTAATATCAAAAAGTACACTCATAAAAGGTGGGTGTGGTATTTTCAGAAAGTGTGGGAGTGTCAAGTGGATGGGTGTGGCAGTGTGGTGAGTGAGCAGTGTGCTTTGTACGCATATGCTGTGTCGAGCATGCTAGGTTTGTGCCGGATGAAGGGTACACTCACATGGCTGCTGCACAGATGTAGGCTACCTTAGGAAGAGTGATAACTGGCCACCCCACGTGTTGGGAAGAACACACTGGGTCTCCTCAGTGGCACCGTAGCCCCTGCCTAGTGTTGCCCTACTCCAGAAGTGGCACCGTGTAGTTCGCCCACTGGTTCCTGGTTCGTGAAATGAATTAATCTTTATTTCGACAGAACTGGGTTTTTTGCTTTGTTACAGAAACGGACTTCGTTTCGCCTCGAACAGCTTCTAGACAGGATAAACGTAAGCCAAGAAAACGAAGACAACATATTTAAATAGCAAAGCAGAGAGTCAGAATAGGGAAGGGACTCGGGGATCATTTGTGGCTATGTTTGGCAATCCTGCTCATTGCATCACTTCTGCAGAGTGAAAAATAAGTGGAAATAATACGCGAGTACAGCACAAACAATCACTACTAGAAAAGCAACAGACTAGTTCCGAGAAAGAATTACTGTTTCCCACTCTAAATAAAGGCAGTAGCTTCTGGCACAACACAAGCCCCTGTGAGTTGGCAACATCTGGGTGTCATCTGACCATGCTGGCAGCCTTCCAGCAAGGCAGCGCGGGAAACTCAATGAGGGAAAGCTAGAAGATATTCAACCAGGGAGCTGAAAGGGGGACGAAACACGCAGACTGCATCTGCGGGTACACCACAAGAAACAATCAGAAAAGCTCGGGGTGAAAAAAGAGAGAGCTCGGTCTTGGCGGGCAGTCATCGCGGATTAGCTTGATTACAAGGATGAGCCAAGCCATCTCTTTTCTCACACCAGAAACCACGGGTCAACAGGAACTTGTCCATCTCAGCTATTGCCTCCTCCTTGGTGTTAGGCCTCAGGTCCCGTGACCAGCTTTCACAGTACAGAAATACATAGTACCCCCAGGGGCACCCCGCTCACCCCCCTCCCCCAAATTAGGTTACCCAAAGAAGACACAAGAAACAGTTGTAGATGGGTAACAAATGCTGCAGGATTTATTACATAATTCCAGGATATGTAATAGGTGGGTTATCTTACGGGCGATCCAAGGGCAGGCGGCCATCTACTTCACCTGCCCCGCCTGATGAGCCGGGCAGCACGGGAACGACCCGCAAGTGCTGCCCCCCAAGTGATTCTTTTTCGATCACGTGCCGTTGAAATTCTACTCACACCCCCCCTCTCGGGGCGGAGCGTCGCATAGCAAGCCCCCGGTTGTTCAGGCCCACAACCGCCCGCAGGCCTAGCGGGGCGCCGACCGGCTTCCGGGACCTCTCTGGAGGCTCCTCGTTTTGGCTCAGGCACCACGTGGTGCCGCGCAGAGGTACCCTTTGTACCGGCCTGCTTCCAGATCGCCCTGTAACTCCGCCTGCAACGAAAAGAAAACATTAAAACGTTCAGCCAAAAACCCCACCCCACCACACCACGCCGGGTAAGCGGTAGGGAGGGTAAAAAGGCGAGGTGGGCGACAAAGAGGTCGCCAGTGAGGGTGGGGGAAGGCTAAATAGCCTTCCCCTCACACCTGGGCCCGGAAGTGACGCGCCTTTCGCGTCACTTCCGGCCCCCGACACGGAGGGGGGCACAATCAGGATCCCTGCCCCCGCCCCCCCCGAAGTAGGGAGTGGGGAGGGGTGACCGGGGCCCCGGGGCCACTAAGGCGCCGACCGCCGAGTGGCCCCCTGCGGGGGCCGCGGTCAGCGGCATAGTACCCCCAGGGGCACCCCGCTCACCCCCCTCCCCCAAATTAGGTTACCCAAAGAAGACACAAGAAACAGTTGTAGATGGGTAACAAATGCTGCAGGATTTATTACATAATTCCAGGATATGTAATAGGTGGGTTATCTTACGGGCGATCCAAGGGCAGGCGGCCATCTACTTCACCTGCCCCGCCTGATGAGCCGGGCAGCACGGGAACGACCCGCAAGTGCTGCCCCCCAAGTGATTCTTTTTCGATCACGTGCCGTTGAAATTCTACTCAC
Source organism: Triturus cristatus (assembly GCF_964204655.1). Classification (NCBI taxonomy): domain Eukaryota; kingdom Metazoa; phylum Chordata; class Amphibia; order Caudata; family Salamandridae; genus Triturus; species Triturus cristatus. The sequence goes on from NC_140594.1 coordinate 388,239,401, forward strand.
ACCCCCCCTCTCGGGGCGGAGCGTCGCATAGCAAGCCCCCGGTTGTTCAGGCCCACAGCCGCCCGCAGGCCTAGCGGGGCGCCGACCGGCTTCCGGGACCTCTCTGGAGGCTCCTCGTTTTGGCTCAGGCACCACGTGGTGCCGCGCAGAGGTACCCTTTGTACCGGCCTGCTTCCAGATCGCCCTGTAACTCCGCCACAGCCCTGGAGGCGGCTAACCGTCGCAGCCAGGGCCCCCCACCAACCTAGCTCTTTACCTGCACCCTCTATTCACCAATGCTTCTTATAATCCAATAAAACAGGTCCATGCCTCTTTGGGAGAAGTGTACTCCATCCAAGTCGAAGTACCCCTTTACATTCCCCCGGATCATCTCATGGCGAATAAAGCCCAAACCCCTTTGGGCGGGACTCAAACCCTGTGAGATCCCTTATAACCACAGGCCCAAGACATACCAGTGAGCTATAGCTCCTGGATTGTAGATGGCCCCAACTATGTCCCCAATCCCTAGACGCTATCCCAATCGGATAGGGTCTGATGAAATAGAGGGGCCTGTGAAGATGTGCGATAACTATACGCCCCCCAGCGGGAAGGTTACACCTATTCACCATCCTGGGCCTGCCCGCTTTGACTATTGTGACGAGAAGGGTTACTTAATGTGACCATGGGCAAGGGGCGACTCTTGCCCCTGCCCACCATCCCTTATACCTTATAGGAATTATGCCCCTCCGGATCCCTCAGTGATGATCCCTTAAGCATACCAGCTTCGGGAATCTGTTTGGCTTAAGCGTTGCGCGCTGTCATAATGCCCCCTTGTATTTGCCCGGCTGACACCCCAGATATTGGGACAGCAGCACCAGTCTCTTGCAGCTGCCGTACGCGACCAGTGATTCCGGTGGGGGGTGCCACCAACCGCAATGGTCCTCCAAGCATTACGGAAAGCCCATTTTACCTGGGCCTCTCTCCAATTGATGGTGATTACACCCAGCTGAAGGCCAGAGGCCCGCCTAAGGAGCCTGTTCACTTGTTTTGCTACCCGGCTCCCTTGTGGGAGGACCACAGAGTTAGGGCAACGCGTGCCCTCCCAGGGCACGGTGCTGCTGGAAGCAGATATCTGATACTCACACGCTGGTATCTTATCTGTTGCTAAATGCCCTACTGCAGGAAGTTTCCCAAGAACCGTAGGCTTCGCGGTCCCACCTAACTTGATCCCATCACCTGGGGGGATACCAGTGGTGGCAGGACCTGCATGGTAACTCCATCCCGGCGTAGCTATCGCTTATTTGTGCCGCCGAAGCAGGCAATACCCCCTTAGTCTCAAGTTCTACCCCTAGAGGATAACCTTGGGAGCAGACAAGTCTGTGGGAACCAACCGGAGACTTGGTGCAAATACCGGCCCTATTCTGAACGTAGCGAGTGCTGCACGGTCAATAATGCCCTGATGCCCTGGGGCTCTACGTGGTCTTTACCAAACTTTGAACCACCGCACACTTGCTATATAACAACCATACCACCCCCCAGCCGGGTGGAAGGTCTTCATTGAAGCAACCCGAAATCTGTCTTTGGTTGCAGGGGAATGCCCCCCAAAGTACATCTGGACCTATTCCTATCTGGTTCCTTCAGCTACTCCTCCTGCAGGCCTAACTCTTGGTTATGGTGCCCAGCTCAGTGTACTGCAGGCCAAGCGGCTTAACCATGAACTATCGGTCGATTTGAGACAGAGGTAAACCACGGGTTGCAATCCGCTCGCGAGCGGCGCACCCGCAACCACTTGGACAATCACGCCGGTAACCTTGCCGTGATTTAGGCCCTAGTGATGCGCTATGTGGTGACCACTTATTCTTTTACCGCTATGCCAGTGCGTCCCCGAATTCAATGGGATTGGGGCGCTGAGCTGCACCCATATCTACACCATCTAGTGGCTCAATCCAGACTTCCTTTAGCATTAGATAATAACTACCATTCTACCTCGGTTGCGTTGCCCTGCCCGACTATGCACCCACCCGGGTGTCTAGGTTACAGTTAGATATATGTGAGTTCCCCATATCAGTGACCGTTGAAGGCGGCCCACATAAGCAACCCGAAATCTGTCTTTGGTTGCAGTGGAATATGTGTCTGCATTATAGGAAATCAGCAATACATGCTGCATATTTATCTAGCGTGAACTCGACCCGAAGGTATCAGAGCAAAGACTTGTGAACGATGCCTGCACTTTTATCAAGTATCTGCCTTATAGCAAGCCAGCACATACCTGTTGCATACTGTATAGCGCGAACTCGCCGCCAAAGGTATTGCACCTCTTCACATGAGCACTGTATTTACGTTACACGTACAGGCACGGGGAGCGTGAGAAATTCGTACTACAGAACACGAAACCCATTCCAGGTCACGCGAACACCGCACCCGATTAACCCTTGCGGTGCGTGGAGGGATTAGTAAACCCGTAATCGCATGCTGTGAACAGTGCATGTACTGGTATCATGTATCTGCCTTATCGGAAGCCTGCAATTACATGGTGCATATTTATATAGTGCGAACTCGACCGGAAGGCATTTGGAGCACTTTACAAGTGAGGGGTGCTGAAGAAATTCGTACCATATTACCCGCTCCCCAACCGGATCACGCGAGCACCGCACCAGATTTTTCATTGAGGTGCCGGGGGTTTATTAATGCCCATACTCGCGTATGTGAACAATGCACGCACTTGTGTCATTTAACTGCCCTATAGGAAATCAGCAATACATGTTGCAGAATTATATAGTGCGAACTCGCCCTGAAGGTGTTGGAGCGCTTTACCTGAGCACCTTATTTACATTACACATTCAAGCGCGGGGGGCTTACCAGATTCGTGTCATACTAAACGATCCCCTGAGCCAGGTCCATTACGCCTGCTGCACGCAGCCCACTGCATGCCCCCCCCCCACCCTCGACGGCAGCGTAGCCGACTGGAGGGGGGGCGATAACCTTAACCTTAACCAGGGAGAGCCACAGGGGTTGCACTTACCGCGATCAGCGGGGACCCAGGCAGCTCCCAGCCTTGCAGTGCTGGTGCATTGGGGCTGTGAACCCACGCTAGTCTCCTACCGGCTCCCACGGCACAGGGTATGCGGCTTCAAGCCGGCCGCACCCCCGTTAATTTACTTCGCTCGCGAGGGCGACCGCCATTGTGAAGTATGCCCCGCGGGCGATCACTAACCTGTGTGCTCTACCGGACCAAACGAAAGGTACGCCAACCGATACAGAATCAATGTAACTTGAACCTGTGACTTTGCGAGCAAGCGTCCCAAGGCAAAGAACCCACGCACGCTCATGCCCGCTCCCACCGTGCGCCGGGTGCGCGGGTTATTGGCTGTCCGCTCCCATACCAACTAACGTGCACGAGGTCCACCGCCAGCAAGCAATCTAGTCCCATTCCCTCATTCAAAACCGGGGATAAACACATTACAGGCAACGTGGGGAGAGCCCACCTAGTGTTCCAATTGTGCCTGTTTCAACAGCGCAAAGGTATCGGTAATAAGCCCCCTGCGCCACTTACACCCTTGTCCTGTCACCAGCGGGTTCCGTCTGTCAACCGGACACCAAGCACGATCTAGGAGAGAGAATTGAAAGGTGAACGCAATTGAACAAGGTATAGGAGGCGCTCGACCAGGTTCTGTCCAGCATGCGACGCAATGTCCCGGGGACCAAATAAGCCTAGTACGACAATGGCTATTTTGTACTTTTGCCCCCGCATCTTGCGGTCACTTGTATCATTGTCAGGGCCAAGCACCAATCAAGTATTTTTTATTTAATGTAGATTTATATAGCGCTAAGGTATTAGAGCACTTTACATGAGCACCGCTTACATTCAGGCACGGGGAGATTAAGTGATACGCCCGGAATCACAGGATGTGGCGTCGACCCCGAGGCTCGAACCTTGGTTCCCTGCCCCTAAGTTGGAAATCTCTGCATAAATTCTTTATCTAGCGCGACTCGACCCGAAGGTATTGGAGCGTGTAGCACCGCATTTACATACATATTTAGGCACGGGGGGGTTAAGATTAAGTGATGTTCCCCGAATCACAGAATGCGCCCCCGAGACTCGAAACACCAACCAGATTGAGATTGAGGACCTGAGCCTCGGTCCTTGTATACGTTTCGCTCTTATGCATATATCCCGTAGCACCGTATTTACATACACATTGAGGCACGGCGTGATTAAGTGATTTGCCCCGAATCACAGAATGTGGACGCGCCCTCGCGGCTCGCCCCTGGTTAAGTACCCTGTATCGTTGTCAGGGCCTGGGGCCATTCGCTATTCAAATCACAACCCAACTATAGTTGTACATCGCGAAGGTCTGAAAGCGCTGTACCCGAGCACCGATGTAAAATCCGACAAACGCATTTGCTCCCTACGAGTGGAATCAGGGAGGCCTATCGACTCGCGATGCGGACGCGGCTCCGAAGCTCTAAGACCTCGCACCCCCAGAGTCAGTGCGGCGGGGGTGAGGAGATGCCACGACAGGCGGACAAGGCCCCGTACAGGAGGACACACCATGGGACAGGGATGCTCCCACCGCTCCCGTCCATACGCCCGGCCTCAGAAACCGGCACCGCTCCCCACTCTCCCTTGGGCCATATCCGTTCGCTGTGGATGAAGGTGTCTGCCGCACCAGATTCGGACCTTGAAGCCATGAGGCGTGGTTCATGTCTAGAATATGCTTTCATGCATATTTTATGAATTGTCTCCGCATCGATATAAAAGACAATACCGACTCTCGCACCCTGGTCCCCCGCTCCGAGGTTGCTTGTTTCTTGTTGGGCACGGGGAGATTAAGTGAATTGCCCCGAATCACGGGATGTTTTGCAGACGCCGAGGCTCGAACCTGGTTCCTATTTACAATGTCGGCAGCTCTGGCCGTTACGCCACAATCTCTTTTCTCACGCTGATATTGGTGAAAAGACACCGTTTTAAAGATTATGGTCCCGCACAGGAGGACACACCATGGGACTGGGATGCTCCCACCGCTCCCGTCCATTCTCCGAGCCTCAGTGGACTGGCTCCGCTCCTAGCGGACCTTGAGGACATGAGCCTCGGTTCATGTATATGTTACGCCTTTACGCATATTGTAGATAGCGCGAGCTCGACCCGAAGGCATTGAAAATATTTGCCGAGTTTATATAGCGCGAACTTGACCCGAAACCGATTAAGTATTACAGCGCCTTACATAGCCCCCGTTCCGTTACATGAGGACCCACATTCACGTTTTGTAAGGCACGGGGAGATCAAGTGTTTTGCCCCGAATCACAGGAAGTTCATCGGCATTACCGAGACTCGAACCTAGTTCCCGAGGTCCGAGGTCGAGCGCCCTGGCCGTTAGGCCACCTCATCGTAGCGAACGCTCTACATAGAACCATAATGAAATTCATGTTTACGTACATATAATTAGGCACGGACAACCTCAGACGGGGGGATACCCTTTACAACTAGGCCGCAACCACGCGGATGGCACCGCCCGCGACCCCCGGAAGCCCCGTTTACCAATCTCCCTGCATAATTATATAGCGCGAGCTCGACCCGAAGGTATTGGAGCGCTTTACATGAGTGCCGTATTTCCCTTACACATGTAGGCACTGGTCGCTTCGTCCACAATTACAAGATTACGAGATCGAGTGTAATGGAGCAAAACCTGCGAACCGTGCAAGCACTGGTGTCATGGATCTTCGTATATAGGCAGCACGATTACCTGTTGGACCCAGGCCGCCCCGATACAATCTCATTGCATAATTATATAGCGCGCGATCGACCCGAAGGTATTGGAGCGCTTTACATGAGTGCCCTATTTACGTTATACATCTAGGTAATGAGCGCGCTGCCTACCACTGGGCCCAGCCTCGAGCCCACCACCCGATCGGGACCCACAAGCAGGTTCCCACCGTGGCAGCCGAGCGGGCTAGCTAGCCCGGGCACCTTACTGCCCCTAAAGTTTCAAGTTTTCAATAAGCCGTAATCACGCCACAGTTAGACCGCACTGGCTACGATACAGCCACTGCAAAGCTGGCAAGTCGCCTGTCAAAGGTATTGGAAGTGCCCACCACCCTGTAAGACGTTGCAATTAACAAAAGCGAACCCTACTAAAAGGACGGGGAGCGATGGCTGTGCAGGGTGCGGTTATGAACCCCCATTTCATCCCCTTCTGCTTCCCCGGCTCTCCGACGGACTACGAGTTAGAGAATGCTTACAGCGCCGGAGCGCATGTGGGGCGCTGGGATATCGTTTCGAGTTCCAGCGATCTATGGGATCGGGACATAATTCAAAATGGCTGGCCCCCATGGCGCGGGTCCCCCCCGCAGCCTGGACGGATTTGCTGGACATGTGCCAGAATGCGCCCTTGACCGGCACAGGATAAAACGAGTCTTGAAGCATCGAACTGCAGATTTCCCGTCAGCGTAGCCTTGGGGGGGGGGGGGGGGAAGCATTTACACTGACAGAAAGCGGCCGGCCAGCCGCTCCCATATACCCTCACTTGCGCAAGGTCCGCCATTATTGGCAAACACGCCCCCCGGGGACGAAAGGCCGGCAGACACACGGTTACACGATTAAATCAATGTGTCCCTGACCGGACCTTAGTGAAACGCAAGGGAAGCATGTCGGCGCTTTATGTAGGACCAGCTGCCATACAGCCGGGCACATTCACCTTTGTTAGGCACGGGGGGATCAGTCGACGGTATTCCCTGCTGTGCTGGCTCTCATTGCGTTGCAACCAGTACGCCCCATATCGTCCCATGAGAGTGAGACTCGACCACCGCGGTGCCCATTTGCTTGCCGGCCTCTCTACTAAGACAGCAAGCCACCGTGGCTGTGGATGCCCCACAACCAAGATGGGAGCCAGTATGCCCCCACACACAAGATGGACGCCGGATTGCCGGCCGGTTGCGTCCCGCGATCGACTCCTCGCGCCCACCTGCGCTAGCCATCGTGGCAGGGAAACACACAAAACACAGCTTCCCCCAACGATCGCACGCTCCGTTAAACGGAAATAAACACGAGCCTTGCTCCGAGCACGGTCCCCCCCCGCCCGTGGCACTCCGACCACAGGGCCCCGTCTCCTGGTACTGCCCAGGGACAGGGCCGGGGCGAGGGGGCAATCCGGCAACTCACCACAAATATTCAGGAGTTCCACAGCAAGGCGACGACGACGACCCCCGCGAAACGACGCTGCGTCCGATTCGGCGTCCAAAAAGGCGAGGTGGGCGACAAAGAGGTCGCCAGTGAGGGTGGGGGAAGGCTAAATAGCCTTCCCCTCACACCTGGGCCCGGAAGTGACGCGCCTTTCGCGTCACTTCCGGCCCCCGACACGGAGGGGGGCACAATCAGGATCCCTGCCCCCGCCCCCCCCCCGAAGTAGGGAGTGGGGAGGGGTGACCGGGGCCCCGGGGCCACTAAGGCGCCGACCGCCGAGTGGCCCCCTGCGGGGGCCGCGGTCAGCGGCATTTCGGGACAAGGTGTACACCTACAAGAGAGTTTATATATCCTCAGGAAGCGTTACGTCATGTAGGAGATTGTTGAGACGTCACGCATGAAATAATGTACCTTCTATAACACAGCACTACTTAACAATAGGAGAACATTGGCATAATAAGGGAATAGTTTGTTTTTGAAAATGTTCATTAGAAAATATTTGCACTATACAATGAACATAATGTCAAAGAAGCTCGTTATTTATGGCTGTTGTCTTACATGCCACGAGCCTTAGGGCGCCAATCCCTGTATTGTTTGCAACCACAAACAAGGTACACACTCTACAAATCGGCGGCGGTCCCCTTTTACAAAGTAAGTTATGTACAGGCCATCACTTGCTGCCATGACAATTTAAAAGAATAAATGTGTGTCAGATGGGGGACTCACACATGGTCTAACTGTCCATTATTGCTAAGAATAGTTTTTTTGGCTTTACATGCAAAATCTTATTTGCAAATGCAGTGCGCTCCTCTATAAATTAAAATGAGCCTATACTTTATAAATGTAAATAAACTTCATGAAAACACAGCACATGCACAGCCAGTAGCAGTGCAAGCTTCTCTTTTACAGACCCAACGTACAGAGTAGCAGAGCAGTGGTGCAAGCTATCCACACTCGCACAACACAGGTACAGCAGCTGCAGCAGAGGTGCAAGATTCCTCGACTCAGAAAGAACATATACTACACAGACTGCATCAATTCAAACTCTCATTGGCCACGATCACCTACAAATGCTCATTTGCACCGGCCTTAAAATGCTCATGAAAATAGACAGAGGGGAAGCATGAGGAATGAAGAGCGCGGGAGGAATACTGCTAGCAGAAAATGAATGTTGTGTTATCACTAAACTAGTCATTGGTAAGACCCCTTCTGCTTTACTCCACACAGGTCTGAAGTCCCCCGTGGTACTATATCCTCCTACGCATGTTTCCCCCAGAGCCAGAGACCTCTTTCGGGTACTGTGTTCTATTCTGAAGCTCACATCAATAGGGCTAGATCTGGAATATGTCCAGTTCTGGCATACTGTGCCCAGATCTAAGGGCTACTCTGAGATACTGTGCCCAGCTCAGGAGGCTACCTCCAACGCACTGTCTTCAGATTAGAGGTAGAGCCGAGGTCTGGAGGCCTTATAAGAGTACTGTAGTGATGTGTACAGTTCTGATATGTGTCTAGATATGTGGAGCGAGCTCAGGAGGTTACCTCTTGTGTACTGTGTTTCATTCTGACGTACTGCATGCACTTCAGGAGGCTATCTCTAAAGTACTGTACCCATTTCTGTAGGTCAGAACTCAACTATTATGTTGTAAATGCTGTAGATTATGGCTGCCATGGAAGGTGAAGTACCGCAGTTTCTGTACTTAGCACCTCTCATCCCTACACCCGTGTAGGTCTTGGAAGCCACTCAGAAAATGTTGCAATCAATCAAACACGTCTTACACGCACACTGCTCCTTTCCACACAGCAAAATGAAAATGTTACAAGTAATTGAAACAGTGCAATTTAAAAGCCCTCTACTTAGTTCAGATATCATTCAAACGCTAAAACAGCTTACTCTTCAGCTGTAATGGAAAAAGAGGACTATAAGACAAAGGCAGCTGACCAGTCCACAAACGTGTGAAGGAGCAATCTCTGACTACCCCTAATGTCAGTGAGAGTGGAAGCAATGGAGGACGAATGGAAGCTGTTGGTGGAGAAGAAGCGGTAAAACTGTAGACACAAGCAGTTTGAAGAACGATGCCACAAATGGATGGACCTAGGTCAAAAACAGTTATGCAATGAGGTAAAAAATAGACTTAAATTGGCGATGTTCTCATGTATAACGACTACCAACTTGCTGCTTCCAGACGAGCACTTATGTGAATAAAACCGCAGTGCGTCATGATTACAATGATGGGAAGGGACAAGATAGGATATGTTTATTTTTCCTTGCATTTTTTTTTAAGTGATGTTGAAATTCTATGTTCTCCAAATCATTTGCATTTTCATGGATTAATTTTATATCATTATGATAGTTTATAGTGTGGCAGACCTAAGCAGAGATCTAGCTCAATAACAATAAAAATGTAGTTGATTTGCATCTTTTCATTGTGTGGAGCACTGGAGGCAATCCTGGCCTGAAAGTTGTGTGGATTACTAACTTCACGAGTCAAATAAAAACAATACCCAAACGTGCATAAGCAATCTTAAAGTCATCGCTTCCTTAAAAAGCTCACTTTATACAAAACCAACACAAATTGTGACCGTTAGAAACATGTGGATCTGTATTATATATTTAAATACGTTATCTGATCCTAGGTGCACCTTATGGATTCGAGTAACACAAAGGCACTACAAAGAAACGTTCCCTTGGTCATAAGCACAATAACATATGCACCATATTACATGTCACTGTAAATTGCTTTGCCTATTTTGTTCACCACCGCATCATTAAAGTTGCTTGATAGACATATGGAATATGGAATCTTAACCTTTTCAACATTAAGCCCTGCAACATGAGTTATTTAACTTCCGGTGAAGAGGACAACTGCTTAGTGGGCAAACGATTTCAAATCACTGTAAACTGAGACAGATTTGTTATGGCTCCTCCAAACAATAATTTACTTAGCGGTTTATGCTTACCAACATAATGTGGTATAGCTACCATGTGTCAGAATCTATAGATTAATTGTTCACGATCAGAACTATAAAAACATTTATACTACAGATTGTTAACTACCTATTCTATGCATAAATTACTCTGTGCAAGTGGTGCACAACATGTTTTTATTAGAAACACATAGAAAAGAGGGAACATTGTTTAGTCATTAAATATGGTAGCTGCTCAGAGTATCCGGCTCTGACCTGCTCGCAGATCGGGTCACTCCCCATGCCGCTCGGCTCCTCCTGAATGCGCGTGTCCTCCTCCCGCTGCCGTGGTGAGTCTGCCTCTGGCGTGCCCACTGTACTGCTGCCTGCTCTGTGTTGATTGATTGTACTTTATTGTTTCACTCGGTGAGTGTCCGTCTGTTTTGCTCCCTTTGCCCTCTATTGTGCTTGTTTTACAGGTCTTGTCTAGCGCTCCTTAGCGCTCCTGCTTATCTGTGCCCTTTGCTCCTTGCCTCCCTCGCTCCTCGCTCCCCGCCGCTGCCCCCCTGCGGCCCGCCCACTTTTCTTCTGTTTCCCGCCGCTGCCTCCCTTCGGCCCGCCCCCTTTTCTTCCAGTAGCCACCCATTGGCCGCCCCGCTCCCGCCTCCCAGCTGCTCCTCCCTCCAACTTAGCCTTTTATGGAGGACGCCGCGCGGAAGCGGAGCGGACGCGCGCAGTGGGCGCGCCAAAGGCGAGCCAAAGGCAAGCCCGTCTGTGCCCGTCCACGCCTGGACCACGCCCAGCGCCAGGACCCCTGGACCCCGCGCCCCTCGCAACGCCAGACTCCGGTACGACACCAACACCCTCTAAGCCCTCAATACCGGCCGCGACCACCACTGCTTCCAGGCTGCCCCGAAACACACCCACGGAACCTTCTCTTGCCGCACCTGCAGCTTCTCCTGCGACAGAACCACCAAGTCCCCAAGGACCGGATCCAACCACCTCCGCTGCATACTCCTCAACGCCCGCTCCGCACGCAAACACGTCGTCGAGCTCTGGGACCTACTCAACACAACAGCCCCGGACGTAGCCTTCCTGACCGAGACCTGGTGGAACGACTCCTCGGCACCCGACATCGCCATAGCCATACCAGACGGATACAAGTTATCCCGCAGAGACCGCACCCACGGACTCGGAGGAGGAATAGCCATCGTCCACAAATCCACACTTCAGGTCCACACCCTCGCAGACGACCAACTCGACTCCACCGAACACCTCCACTTCCGGATCCACACCGACCCCAACACCACCCTCAGCGGAACACTCGTCTACAGACCACCCGGACCCGAGCCCTGTTCAGCGACTCCATCGCCGACCTCACCAGCACCCATGCACTCGCCTCCACAGACTACATCCTCCTCGGTGACCTGAACTACCACCTCGAGAACAACGACTCCAACTCCGCTACCCTGATCGACAACCTCGCCAACCTCAGACTCCGACAACTCGTCACCGTACCCACCCACGCCACCGGCCACACACTCGACCCCATCTTCTCTACAAGCACCCACGTCACCTTCAACCACACCACCGAACTTCACTGGACCGACCACCGATGCATCCACTTAACTTTCAAGAAGCCAACCACGCACCACCGCACCCAACAGCTGCCCCGCCGCTGCTGGGGCAAAGTCACCAAGGACCAGCTGACCTCCATCCCCACCGACCCAGACACCTCTGCCCGGAAACTCAGACAATGGATCGAAGACTGTGCCAACACTCTCGCCCGCTAAAGAAACCACCCATCAACCTTCCCAGAAAAAAGTCCGCCTGGTTCACTGAGGAACTCCGGACCTCCAAACACACATGTCGGAAGCTGGAAAAGATCTGGCTCCATGAGCGCACGCCGGACAACCACACTGCCCTCAAGGACGCCACCCGCAGACATCACCAGCTCATCAGAACAACCAAAAGATCCTTCTTCAAATCCCGCCTGGACAATAACGCACACGACTGCAAAGAATTCTTCAGCATCGTAAAGGAACTCTCGAACCCCAGCGCCAACACCAACGACATCCCACCCTTGCAAGAACTATGTGACTCACTGGCCACTTTCTTTCACCGCAAGATCATCGACATCCACGACAGCTTCAACGTTCCGACCACCCCGACCTCGACAGACCCCACTCCGAACAACACCAACCTTCTGACCTCATGGGCCCACGTAAGCAACACCGAAACACGCAAGATCATGAACGCCATCCACTCGGGATCACCAGCAGACCCCTGCCCACACCACGTGTTCAACAAAGCAGACGCTACCATTGCACCCCAACTACGGAAAGTCATCAACATCTCCTTCGACTCAGCGACATTCCTGGAGAGCTGGAAGCACGCCGAAAACAACGCCCTCCTCAAGAAGCCCAAGGCGGACCCCAAAGACCTCAAGAACTTCCGGCCCATCTCCCTGCTCCCCTTCCCGGCGAAGGTCATCGAGAAGATCGCCAACATACAGCTGACCCGCCACCATGAAGGCAACAAGATCCTAGACCCATCGCAATCAGGATTCAGACGGAACCACAGCACCGAAACAGCCCTCATCGCCGCCACAGACGACATCCAACGCCAACTAGACAACGGGGAAACCTCTGCCCTCATCCTCCTGGACCTGTCTGCCACCTTCGACACGGTCTGCCACCGCACGCTAAGATCGCGCCTCCAAGAAGCCGGAATCCGGGAGAAAGCCCTGGACTGGACATCCTCCTTCCTCACTGGCAGAACCCAGAGAGTCCGCCTCCCACCCTACAGAGCAGAAGCAACCGACCTCATCTGCGGCGTTCCCCAGGGCTCATCCCTCAGCCCGACGCTGTTCAACATCTACATGGCCCCCCTCGCACAAGTGGCCCGCCAACACGACCTGAACATCATCTCCTACGCCGACAACACCCAGCTCATCCTCTCCCTCACCAAGGACCCGCACACCGCCAAAACCAACCTCCACGAGGGTATGAAGGCCGTCGCCGAGTGGATGAGGAACAGCCGCCTGAAGCTGAACTCGGACAAGACAGAAGTCCTCATCCTCGGCCCATCTCCGTCTGCCTGGGACGACTCCTGGTGGCTAACTGCACTAGGAACAGCTCCGACACCCACGGACCACGCACGCAACTTGGGATTCATCCTTGACTCCTCCCTCTCCATGTCCGAGCAGGTCAACGCCGTCTCCTCCTCCTGCTTCAACACCCTCCGCATGCTCCGCAGGATCTACAAGTGGATCCCGATCGAAACCAGAAGAACGGTGACCCAAGCCCTCGTCAGCAGCCGGCTGGACTACGGCAACGCACTCTACACCGGAATCCCCACCAAACACCTACAATGACTACAACGCATCCAGAACGCCTTGGCCCGCCTGATCCTCAACCTCCCCCGCCGCAGCCACATCACCCCTCACCGGAGAGACCTGCACTGGCTCCCTATCAAAAAGAGGATCACCTTCAAACTCCTCACCCACGCACACAAAGCGCTCCACAACTCTGGACCAGCGTACCTGAACGGCAGACTCAACTTCTACACCCCCGGCCGCCAGCTCCGTTCTGCAAGCCTCGCCCTCGCCGCCGTCCCCCGAATCCAACGAAGCATCTTCGGAGGCAGATCCTTCTCCTTCCTCGCGGCCAGGACCTGGAACACCCTCTCAACCCACCTACGGCAGACCCAGGACCTGCTCGCCTTCAGGAGGCTCCTCAAGACCTGGCTCTTCGAGCCATAGCAGCAGCCCCCCCCCCCTTTAGCGCCTTGAGACCCTCGCGGGTGTGTAGCGCGCTCTATAAATACTGTGATTGATTGATTGATTGATTATATTGTGGACTGAGAGGCTCCTGGTTATTGTTGCCATAAGAAAATTGTCATCTGGTAAAGAACAAGAGGATTGGGGGTGGGGGTTGTGCTAGAACAGGGATACATGGTGGTCTACGATAGTGTAGCAAGGAAGGGCACACATTGCTAGGGTGCACTCTGCAGAGTGCCCTGGGTTGGCGTAGGAATGACTGGAGAAAACTGCTACGACACTCGAGGGACTGGGGGGAACTATGGTGGGGTAGAGAAAAAGAAGGTTCAGTGGGGAAGGTTCCATATCCATTACCAACTGGGTTTTGGCCATTACCGGTGACAGCCCCCATGATTCCGGCAAAGGTAGTCCGTAACCTAGGAATCAGTTTTGATTGCAAATTGAGCCTGGAGTCCCAAATAAATCAAACAGTTGGGAATTGTTTTGCTCTGATGAGAGTGCTTCGCAGAATTCTCCCAATGCTCCCTAAACAGACCAAGCTGCTGATAGTAAGGAGTATCATTCTCAGGTGACTGGATTATTGTAACACTCTGCTACTGGAATCCCCTAAATATTTTATGGGGAAACGCCAGAGAATTCAGGCTATGGCAGCCAAACTGGCACTTATGAGATCCCGCCAGTCTTCATCATCTCAGGCCTTGGCTGAGCTCCATTGGCTCCCAGTAGCACAGAGGGTGCAATTTAAATCAATGTGTTTAGTTTTTAAAGCCCTGCGTGGCATGGGACCCAAGCCTCTGCAGAGTAGATTTGAATGGTAGACCCCCGCGTAATCTTTGTTCTTCCTCAGCCAAATTGGGGAGAATACCTAAGTTCAGAAGAGTTAGGTCTGGCAGGAGAGCCTTCAGCATCGCAGGAGCCTTGATGTGGAATAAACTTCCAGCTGAACTCAGACAGATAGAAGATCTGTTGCTATTTAGAAAGCGGCTGAAGACCTGGCCTTTTCCCAGGGTGTAGGTTGGGCTTCTTCTCTTCGGCAGTCGTTATTACACTTTAGGATAACTGATCCCACGTGCTCAAGCACCAGGATACCCATAGGATCACAGTGCGCTCTATAAATCCCTGATACAATACAATACAAGGCAGTGGTATACTATGGCTGCTTTCAGGCATAGCGCTGGAGTTGGATGACGGCAGTGCAACTGGGCATATGAAAATAAGGGGTTACTGTTATCACTGTCCCTTGATGGAAAGATAATCCAGGCCTAAAATATGTATCTGGTGATAAGAGCACAAATCTGGTCACACACCAAGAAAGAAGGAATGGGCCTCTGCTGATATAGGAAAGATATTCCATGACCCTGGATAATGCTGCCCACAAACAAGGGAGGGAGGAACAGACCAGTGGGGCAGAATAATACACAGAGGAAGGAGGCATGGGATCGAAAATGGTACTGGAAGGGCAACTTGCTCTGTGTTGGTATGTGGAGGACATGGCATTGTATTGGTGTAGAGCTGGTGCTGATATGGAACAGAACCTATGAGGAAGTGTGTTGCTACATTGACTATATGTCATTGTGTTGGTATGAGGGTTGGCTGGGATCTAAGCAGTGTTAATAATATTTTAATCTGAAAAAGACAGGTGTTACAGGGTATCTGTTGGTTAAGGGCAATATGCTGGGGTAGACAATTCTGGTACACGCAATGGTGGTATAATGTGGTTCTCGGAGGATCGTTGCTGGTATATGGACTGTCCTGATAAGAGGAAGGAACCGCAGATACAGCTGGTGTAATTCTATCTTCCGACATAGCAGATTGAGCATCGCTGAAAGATGCATTTCTAAAATAGTCCTTCTTGGCAACGGAGGTCTCGCTTTGTATTCATTAGAGCACTCTGGACCAGGCTATATTTTTTAGTTAATGTTTGCCCTCGCATGCCACAACAAGAAAAACAACAAGTTGCAATTCATGAAACTACCACCGGAGGGCAGCAGAGGGCAACAAACCTCTCAATGAATGTCTAAAACCTTCCCGGGAGTGGTGCGTGCGTGCGCGCGCAGTCTGCTCTTTTTGGAAGCACATACTCGTGCTTGTGGCGCGCCCCTGCTCACTCCTGCAAGGTGGATGCTGCCACAAGTACGAGTATGTGCTTCCAAAAAGACCAAAGCGACGGCTAAAGGCCCTCCTATGCAGCACATGCGCTCTGCGTAGGCGAGACCTAAAAAAGAAGCGACTTAAAAAGGTGAACTCCCCACCAAACAAAGATATATTTTTTCACTACAGGCTTTCAGCTTACACTTTCCTCCGATAGTACAAGATGATTTGCTCAGTGGCTGCACGACTAACATTGCTGAATTTTCAAAAAGCATCACGAGTGAAGATTTTATGTGGAAGGTGGAATCAATGTAGTCCGGAGATCTATTGAGATATGCAGTAATCAGGTGGTATTGTCAGTGATGTTCAATCCATCTGGATGCAATGATTTGAAATTGTACATCCAGAAGGTTTCTCTGGAGTCCAGTAGTTCTCCCTTTAAGACATGTCCCATAGGAAAAATCTTCAAATCTGATACTCAATGGTTAAAATGATTGGCTACAGGCTGGTCAAGTATCCTATTAATTATTGTTGATTTGTGGTTCCTGAATCATGTACGGAGTTCATTCACTGTTTGGCCTACATATTGTTTTTTACAGTTTGGGTGTTGGCACTGAATCACATAAATAATGCATGTTGAGCAACATGTAAAATGCTGTCTTTTTTGAGTGCATAGGTCCTTCTCGTAACAGAACTTGTTACTGGTGATGTTTGTAAAAGGTATTCACATGTGCTGCAACTTTTAGAATCACAGCAATGAACCTCTGCATTTGTTACAGCTTGCTTGAGTTCACCTCTCACAATAAGAGATCGTAAATTGGGAGCTCTACGGTAAGCAATTACTGGCGGTTTTGGTAAAAACATTTGCAATTTTTCACAAGTGGATAATAAGGGAAATATTTTTTGCATTATATTTCTATAGTTAGGAGCTGATGGATGATAGTCAACCACAAATGGAATCCTGTCACTTTTGTTTATGCATATATTGTCTTCCAAACGAATGATAGCGGCACTCTGTGAACTTGCTTAAAGTGTTTTTAATCCAGGCAACAACAAACAAACCGACGCTTTTCAAACACTTGGTCTTGCTCACGGTTGGTGAGTCCTTTTTTCATGTCACTTAAATATACACTGCTCGTTTTGCCAATAAAGAGGCAATATGGGAATTGTAGTACAAAAACCATTACAATCACAAAACAATATGCAATCCAATTTTACAATGTTGGCATCAAATCAGAATATTCTTTGAAACAATCCAGCAGCTGTAAAAATTAAATCAAGGGTTCATTAATTAATTTTAAACTTATTGTGTATGTGTGTGTGTGTATATATATACATATACATATATTCAAAGTAGCAGGAGTCTAGGGGCACTGAGCACAGCGGTCCGCCTCAAATGTAAAGGATGCCGTGGAAATACCTGAAATTTGAATGTGTTTTAACCTTGATCAATGTTACTCCTGAAACGCGTTGGTGAAGACTTATTTGTGATTAAAAAGCATTGAAATTTCAGGTGTGTCCTTGACATTCTTTACGTTTGAGGATTGTTTAGCCCTTGCTTAACTTTTTTCCAATGCCTCCTGCAAATGGGTGCTTTGTACATGGCAGGCAACTTGAGTTATATGTGTTGCATACCATATCTGAATAACTGACCAATTATAGTGGTTTTGCATGTTTAACTGGCATTTCAGTTAATCTGTATGTTTTTTATAATACTCTTTATTCTACCAACCCCGCTATGCATGGCCTCCAGCCGTGTGCAGTGGATGTTAGTCACAGGGAATGCATTTGGCTCGGTCCTAACCTCAATGTATCGTTGGCACCCAACCACTGCTGCATACAGGTATGCATAGCTGGTTTTGACTGTGTGACCTTACCCAAACTGCTGTGGTGCTTACCCCTGCTGCTCACAACTACTGCTGCGCACCGATTTTGGCTCTCCCCCTCGATGTAATTATTTCTCTGCCTCTCAGTAGCTCTGTCATACTTTTATAAAAAACCTTTCAGAAAGTCATGAAATGTGTCAGATTCAAATTTTTTTCACAAAAATCCAATCCCAATCCACCACAGGAGTACAATGCACAGCAGTACACTTCTAAACCCTCCCTGGACCTGAAGGGAGGCACTTAGAAACTGACCGTGTGGCAAGCAAAGGCCAACAGCAGGGTCCAGTCCAAGTACAGTTATCACTGGTCATCTGGGCCACTGCAGGACAGGCCTCTTGTAGTTTGTTGTATACCTGTAGCTTGAACAAGGGTCAACTTTATGACCATTGGAGTCCACATCTTTGTCCTGGGCACAAGGAGGAACGTGTCTAGTCTGTCGCAATCTTTTTGTCACTCAATCAATCAAGTGTTGGTAAAGCACAACTACTCACCCGTGAGGGTCTCAAGGCGCTGGGGGTAGGTGGGGAGCAGATCCGTCTAAGTGCCGGGGTCCTTCGAAGAGCCAGTTCTTGTGGTCCTTCCTGAACTGGGGTAGTGTGGGAGATAGTCTGAGGTGGAGGGGTAGGGTGTTCCAGGTCTTGGCAGCAAGGAAGGAGAAGGACTTTCCTCCAGTTCTAATCTTGCAGATCTGTGGGACGGTGTCCAGGGTGAGCTGGGCAGGTGGATGTGTCTTTTGGGTACATGGAAGGAGAGGCGGCTGTTCAGGTATGCTGGTCTGGCTTCGTGGAGAGCCTTGTAAGCGTGGGTGAGGAATTTGTAGGTTATTCCTCTGTCTGCCGGGAGCCAGTGGAGTTCATTGAAGTGTTAAGTGATGTGGCTGTGCCGGGGGAGGTCGAGGACCAGTCTGGCTGCGGCGTTTTAGACATTCTGGAGCTTGCAAAGGTTTTTCTGGGTAACGCCGGAGTAGAGTACGTTGCCATAGTTGAGTCTGCTGATGATGAGCGTATGAGTGAGTCTTTCTGGATTAGGTGGGGATCCATCTGAGGGTCTTTTGCAGCAGGCTGAGGTTATTGAAGCAAACAGTGGATACTGAGTTGATGTGGCAGTCCATGGTGAGTGATGTGTCTAGTATGATTCCAAGGTTTTATGCGTGGTTCGTAGGGGTGGGGGTAGTTCCTAGCACAGAGGGCCCCCAGGTATCGTTCCATGTGGAGGGGGTTGATCCCAGGGTGATGACTTCTGTCTGGTCTGAGTTGAGCGACGGCTTTCATCCCAATCCATAAACAACAAACAACCCCTTTCAGTAATATTCACTCTAGAACTGTCCCACAGAAAATAGAACTCTTAATCTACAGCATTATTTTATTTTATTTTCAAAATTATTTTTCTTTTTCAATAGGTTAATATCCATAATTTATAAAATATACATAAGTCCATTTAGCCAAAATGAGAGAATCTCGAAAGACGACGAAGCTATACACCCTTGGTAAAAGTACATGATTCAACAATATATAATAAATAACAACACAAACAAAAAACAAGGAAAAGTATCAGTCGGTCAGGGACCAAAAATACAGTAAATCAAAAAAAAAAAAAATATCAACAAAGACAATACATAACCATAATATACATTACAAACAGTATATACAACACAAATGCGCCATCCCTTCTTGGAAGTTGTGCCTGGTGACATTGGGTCCTGGGTGGGTTGTGGTTTTTGATGCTTATATTAGGGACGAAGGAAAAAGAGAAGCTTCTCTCTCCCCTTCCTTTTTGTGTGACAATGAGGTCCTTTAGCCACCATGCGGCATGCTGTAAATGCACCGCATAATAATAAAATTGCATATCTGGGAGAGCTAGACCTCCATCCTCCTTGAATCATATGAGGGCCAACAGGGCTACCCAGTTGCACCACCCAGCCCAGACCAATGAAACCAGTAAACTATCCATTTTGCCGTGGGGGGGGGGGGCTGTGGCCTGAGTGGAAATATGGTATTCTAGGCAAGTAGAGGCAGTGAGGGAGGAAGGCCATCTAAGCAACAACCATTTTGCAATTGAGGCCTACATTATCAATGTTAAAATAAACACAGCATCCTAGCCAAATATCTTAAATCCATTAGGTTTCTCATTCTGTGTAATACAGTTATGCATTTTCATTAAAACCGCTACTCTAGTTCTCATCTTTAGTGTTGCTGTTCATGTTTTGAGGTGAGAGTGCATTGCACAGAGAAATTATATTCCTTTTCTTTTTATTCGTGATGGTTTTACGAAATTTCCCACGATAAATCGCTCTAATGTCCATAATGGCTAGAGTGGCACGGTGGCGAAAGTTTAAATAAATGAAGCGCGCCTTGCAAAATAAATGCACCTGCGCTCGTGCCGCCTCCGGGCACGGAGTCCGGGCTTCCTGGATGAGTCAGCACCCGGGGCCGGACGGCTGGTATGAGGAAACCCGAGCTGGAAAAACCCCAGCCGAGTTGTGCACACAGACGCCACTGCACGGCACCATAGCGGGTGAGAACAGTGTATCGACGCACGGACATCATCTTTGTGATAGCTGGGGGACCCTGCTGCGTCGACTGAAGGTGCCCCCGGGATTCAGAGCTGTGGGGGTGCACTGCGGACCCTAGTGCACTGCAAGAGACGGACGCGGTTTCATGGCTCCTGGTGCACTGGAAGTGACTCCTGGTAAATTGAAGACGCGCGTGCCCTGATAGCCCTAGTGGAATTTAAGGAAGTGCCCCCCTGCTGCGCTGATGGGCCCTTTAGGCGGTTCTGCACACGAGGCACCCGTAATCCTACTACAATGAGAGAGCTCTGTGATTCCGGGTGTCTTCAGTGTGCTTCACGGGCGGTGCCCCATGGGATGTAGTGCACTGAATATGCCTCAGCGTTTCTGGTGCACTGAATGGGTCACAGCTCTTCTTGGTGAATCGGTGGTTCTGGTGCACTGAGGACACCGTATGGCTCCTGCTGCCCTGAGGATACCGGTGAGGAGGCGGTACCGTTTGGATCCTGCTGCGCCGAGGCATCCGTGGCTTCTGGTTCACTGAAAATAAACAGCAAGTTTGGGTGCACTGGACCCGCGCCCACCCCTTTGCATGAAAGTTCCCTTCAAACCCCGAAGCAAGTGCCTTTTGGATCTGTGCAACATGGGCGTCAATACACCAAAATGCCAGGGGTAGCGGAAGTGAGTTCACGTGCCCTTTGACCTTCACTTTCACTCACACATACACACACTCTCTCTCTCTCTCTCTCTCGTACATAAACACGCTCAAAACTGCCATCACGCTCACAACGTACATTTAAAAGCATTTTTATTTACTTACCTCAGCTGTCAGGAAAGTCATATTTCAGCTATTTGCACTCCATTTAAAAAAATAATTTAATTTAATAGCTAATAATGTAATATTAGTCACTATAAGTTTAATAAATAAAAAAAAAGACAAAAACAGGGCGTGTGAAGCCCCCGTGGTGGCTAAGGGGTGGGGAGGTATGTGCAGTTACAGTGAATGTGTCCTACATTTCCTGGTGCCATGGAGGAGGATTCTCCTACATTGGAGATCACCTAACCTGTGCCCTTTCACTGGATTTCTTGTGGGTTCTGCTTCACCCGAGGGGCTCAATGGGTTCTGGTGCACTAGAGCTTATAGCAGAAGATATCGTGTGGGTCCCAAGGCATTGGCGGTGTACCCCTTAGATAGAGGTACATTGAGGGTCGTCTGTGGCTCATGGTGTTCTGAAAGTACCTCATGGGTTTTGGTGACCTTCAGGTCCTATTACACTTCAGGTGGCCTGTGGCTGCAGGTGCAGGGTTTCCACAAGCACATCTTGGTGCCCTGTGGGTCCTACCACACTTGTCGTCAGATAGTTGCTTCTGGTGTGCAAAAAGCATTTTATAGGATTGGTTCACAAGCAGATGCTGTTGCACTAGAGCTGCCTCCTTGGGCATTGAAGGTGAAATCGCGTATCTAATGTACTATCTATCCTGGTGCACCGTAGGTGCCTCTGAGTGCTGGTGCATGGGTGGTGATTGGCAAGTGCCAGTGGCCCGCGGATCCGCGTGCACTATGGGGGTGACTCGGTGTCCACCAAGCTAAATTTTCAGGTGAATTGACGGGTAACTCACAGAAAAAGGGAAACAATGAACATTGCAGCTGCTCATGTAGAATAGAAATATTAAATGCCTTGTACCACAAAATTTGAATCCGCCCCTTGCACAATGCATTTAGGGAGAATTTACAGTAGTTATTATTAACAAGCATTGGCAAAGCCAATAGGTGTCGCCTTTGGGACATATTCACTTTACCAATTCTTTTTGGCAATGCTGTACAACTTCTGTAGAAAGCAAAATGCAACAGCGGTTTTCTTTATTTTTCTATGTACTGATCAAGAATAGCGAATGACACTTGGCGCTGTAAAAAAAATATATTTGAATTGCGGAAAAGAGCTTTTCAACAAGGGGGGCGGCCCAGCACCACATGGGAGCTGATGGGCCTCCAAGAAAAGTAAAATATAAAATTAAATGGGCCGTAAAGGGTGGAGGTGCAACTGAGGAGCAGGTAGGGGAAAGCCAGGATGAGTGGGCTAGGGAGGGAGAAAATAAAAAACGAAGTTGGTGGTGGGAGAGGGATAGAGGAAGGGAAATGCAGCATACAAGTGAGAAAGCAACAGAGGGAGAAGCACACAAGATAGAGTCTAGCACACAAGGGACAAAGCAGCACAGAGTACAGGGGCTGGTATTTGGTGACACAAAGCACACAAGGGAAAGAGCTAGAAAACACGGTCCCTTTCATGGAGTGCATGCTGAAAAAAGGTAGTTTCATAAAAGTGAGCAGTGAAAGAATACAATTCAAAAAATCAAAAGGAGGGTAAAGAGGCTATGCTGCAGACGAGGGACAAACACAAGAAAAGGAAGGAAAGCTATTCAATTAGAAGCAAGTAAATGAGAGTGACAATAATGCCAACCAATGGAACCAGTGTGTGGGCTCTCTGTCTACTGTAAGTACTTGGAATAGCCCACAAAAGATCTTTCTCAGCCAGACAGCTAAGAGCTGTCTAGCAGGCGAGACATAAAATGGTCTCTAAAAGAAAAATAGACTTATTATTAACCTGTTTCAGTGTTGGGACAATAGAGATAACTGTATTCTTCAATAACGTAGTTTGTAAACTAATGGAAGATGCCCTTTTAATGCTTGACGTACATTGTAATTGTAGGAAAAAAAGTCTCTAGTTTTTATTATGGAATTATTCAATAGTTGAGTTAGCGGGTAGGAGGATGAGTTTGCTTTTATGTCTGGCTTTACATAATTGTTAGAATGATTTACATCAATGATTATGATGTAAACTATTTATTCTGAATTGTATATAGCACCCAGTGTTACCTCCCAATTCTTTCAAAACTTTAGCAGAACTGAAAATCCACAGTTACACGCAGAAACTAGAAGCAGGGAAACTGGAGTCAGATTGGTTGCGCACCACTCATATCCGATATTCTTTTATGGTGACCCTTGGTCCGCAAGGCATAACCTGAGAAGCAAGCCTGAATATTTCAATATTAAGAAGATTCCTGAATGGTATCATTCAAAGTGGTTGAAGTCATTCCACAAATTAGGCCTCTGCTCTCCAACGGCAATTTCTGCAAGGTTTCCTGGATTCTACTGGCAGGCAATGAAGGGCCTGAAAGGCGGGCTTAATGTGGCCAAACTTTCAGAGATCTTGGCACAATCTAGCTGGCTTATTTTGTAACCTTTGTACTCTCATGATGAATTTTTTGGTTAGGCCCATGTATATCATGTTATGGTAGTACAGACCGTTTGTCGGCTCCACTCAAAGACGAGTTTGCATAAGTAGAAGAATGGAGAGATACAAGTTGATGACATGGATTACAACATTGACTTGAGCTGCATAGTCAAAAAGTACTCACAGGTTCCTGCCTTTTTTTTGTGTGCAGATGAGGGTGGATGACAGTTCCAAGTTCGTGGGGCCAGTAGAGGGCATAGGGTGCCAAGCTCAGTTCTTCCCACTGTAAGGATGTTGAACACAGGGCGCTCTCTTTCATCCAGTGGAGCACATGGTTTAAGCAGGAGGTAATGTTGAAGAGAATGCTCGGATGGCCATCTAGTCGAAACTGAATTTGAGTGTTATCTGCATAGATTTGGAAGTTGACTTGTTGGTGGAGAAACTGGGCGAAGGTGTTTACATCATTGCAGAAAACCAAGTAAGTGATAGATGATCCTTAGGGGAAGCCGCAGGATACCAGGTGCCTGAATAATTCAAGGGACCCGACCCTCGCTTTTTGGCTACGGCTGAAAAAAATTGATCTAATCCATTGGGGAGCAGTTGCTCATATTAATGTTCAGAAGCTAAGCTTTGTGAGCTAGAGAAAATTCGTTTCCTAAAATAAGTTATCACCCGTATCGACAGGTATTGATTAAGTTCCCAGGACCCAAACCCTCCTGCGGATCCTCCATCATAGGAAAATCCACTGCCTGCGAATGACATTCTGCTAACCTAGACTGCCGCCACCACCCAGAGACCCTGCAAACGACATATGGAAATACCATGACATGTGAACATTTATGTTTTTTGCTATAACGAGGAGACTTCAGCAACTTATTGTGGGGTTGTGGAGTTTTGAAAGAGCAGGTTCCATGTAGATTATTAGTTGTAGGGAGAGCTCTGTGTCGATCAGAACCTTCTCTTACCAACTTGTTTCTAATGGAAGAATATATGGACATAATAACAGTAGTATTCATGAATGAAAACAAACTATACCAAAGAAAACTGATCTGTGCACTTGTCGAGTCAATGAAGAAATCTTTTTAATTGTAGGTCGGCCTTCCTTTTATTCTATCGACATAAATAACTTGTGTGTGAGAGAGAGAGAGAGGGGCGCAGGTTGGGGCCTAGGCAGTGAATTCTTTGTGCTACAACCTGCCACATTGTCGAACATGCACTCTCTCTGGTTTGCTCTTGGCAGGCCTAAGTCAACACCTCTGAACCACTGTCCCAGGCACCAAGGCTATGCAAGGTAAACAGACTCCCATGAGCTGGGTGAACATCTCCACACCAGCATCAGTGATCCCACGTGGGGAGCCTTTCCCATGCTGGCTGTGGCTCAAAGCCTTTGTCGGATGCCTGCAGTAAGACAAGAAGGCACAATTAGTCTGTGCTGAGGTATTCTCCCCCAAACGTGTTACACACAATGTTGAAGTAGCCCAAACAGAGCGATGGATAAGTAACTGAGACCCGCCTTGAACCGAAGGAATATCTTGAAGCATTTTCCGGGCCTACAGGAAAATGGAGATCAGCAGCCGCTAATCTGTTCTACCCCCAAAACATTCAGGTACCCAGAGAACCAAAAGCAGCTGGGAAACAAACATTCCTATCTCAGATATCAGAGCCAAAAGAAAGTCACAAAGCAGGTCCTCAAGGGTGTCAAATGCCATCGAGCGCAAACAGAATTCCTCATTGAACTGGAACGGGACCTTTTATAGTTGATAACCCGGAAGAGAATCAACACAGCAACAGTCTCCGTGGCTCCGAGTGTTTTTAGGTCTCGGCTAGTGAAGGCTGCGCTTGCGCAGTCTCGCTCGCGAGACATAATGACTTGGAGAAGAGGGGCTTGAACCCGCCCCTCTTCTCCCCTCTTCTCCATTGGCTGGCCTCTTGAATGCTGGCCAGCCATTGGAGAAGAGGCTTTGTCTCTCCGATCAGGCCCCGTCCTTTTCGGATTCGGGGGCGTGTTTTTTCGTTGCTTTTCGCTAGGCGTGTTTTTCTCTCCTCCAGCCAATGGCAAGAGGAGAGGAAAAGAAACACGCCCCCGAATCCGAAAACGCCGCTGCCTTTCTCCGAGGCATTTCTGCTTCGCCTCGGAGAAAGGCGGTGGTGTTCAGGGCGATTCTGGTTTATTCGGATTCACTCTCCCGGCATCTCAATCTCCTGTGTCTTCCCTTCTATCATCCCCGTACCTGGGTTTAGGATTTCACCTTTATGCTGCACACCAGACACCGCAGTCTTCATAGGCCCAACTCTCAGTTGTTTTCTAGGTCGCGCGGTGGCGCTAGTCGGCTCTCCGGCCCGGGCCGCGCTCAATCGTCTAGCCGATATTGTCCGGTGTGAGCCTGCAGCTTACTCGCTCTCTCCACCACCTGGGCCCCGAGCAATCATCACTTATTATGTCCCCCTTCACCCGGCACAGATGCATGGGTCAGTCCTTGCTTCCCCGCTCCCATCTCAGTGTGTCAGCCAGCCCTTCCTTTCTCGCGGAGCGGATCTGTCTTCCACTCCTAGTCGTCACCCAAGGTCAGTCTCTTGTCCGCCTGGTCTGCGTTAGTCCACCGCTGTGGCCGCTGATGGTCCGATGCTGCCGGGCCGTATGCAGAGCGTCGCTGACCGAGGGCTCTAGGGCCCTCCACCCCGGTTCGATGTTCTTGCTGCCAGGCAGCAACTGCTCAATTTTTCCGGCCCCGGGAGTTACTAGGGGGGAAACAGATGAGTTGGGCTGCTTGGTTTCAGCTCTCAGTTACGGATATTGTTGCGGATGGTTACGATGCCGGGCGTGGGAGCCAGAGCCGCGTTAGAGTGTGGTGGCTCCTTGTAATCGAAGCTAATTGCTTGTGGAGGTTTTGTGATTAAGAGGTTGATATTGCATAGTCATATTGACTGTTCATTCTTCATCTCAGAGGAAAGGTGCGACGATCGTTTTGTGTTCTACCTTGACCTGCGGCGTTCTTGTTGTGACAGATCTCTGTAGTTTTGGATTTGATATTGTGGAATGTAGTAAATGGTTTCCCATGGCTGCATAAACGTCGTTTTGGAAGGTGGTTTCAGAAATGCTATGGGTAATATTTCTATCTCTCTGGTTTCAGAGTGACCGTTTCACTGACCGTTCAGACCGACCCTTCGAGTTGTGACTGGGAGTGTATAGCCATATGCTTCTTTCTATTTAATAATTTATAATCGAGTCGCATACATTTTGCTAGGGCTTTGAGAGGGGCTGCCTCTGCCGAGTCTCTGATCTATCCTTTTCGGCTCATATATTCGTGTCCTTCACTTCAACTGATTAAAACGGTGATCAGTTTCTCAACAAAAACTGTAAACTTCTTTTAAGGGAGTCAGTCAGCCATGTCCCTGCCTCAATTTCACACGTTTTACCTCATCTTGTGTAACCTAAGAGTTTTTGCTTTTTCCAGATATTGTTTATGACGTTTTTTTCTTGTCAACCAATATGACTTGAATTTAATTGCTTATGGGTGCCCTGTGAGTTTTTTTTATTTTTTTTAAAGGTTTTGGATAGGTGGCTGTGCGCTCTTGAGAGTTCTGAAGCTCAGATTGAAGGAAGTTTGAGTTTCTCATAGTGTCTGTGAAGGTTCATGAAAGTATTAAGAATACATGCGCATCCAATCCTTGGCCTCTCTGCAGAGTGCACAGTCCAGTAGCCACATACCTACCAGTCCTCCTTGTGATTTGATGAGTCCTAAGGAGGTACACAGCTGTCTAAATTTTGACAGCGCCAAAGAAAATGCAGTAGGAGGAGATATTGGTTAAGTGGAGGATAGGAAAGGAAATACGTGCAAAAGGAGACATGTTACGTGTGAGTTATGCAGAAAGGATTTCACAATAATGGGAGAAAAGGGTGTAAGTGTCTAATAGAATGAGAGACTGTAGAGGAAAGCACTTTGAATGGGAGTGATTGAGACTGCAACACCTTCCACAGACCTTAATAATGTAAGTCACAGACTCATATTTTCAGAATTGAAATCCTGTCAATCCTAATTATATACAACAAAATCATTTTTATTTATTTGATATTGCTAACCAGCATTGGCAAAGGCAATATGGCTGGCCTCTTTTAGGCATGCGTCCGTCGTTATGTCTGTATTCAATAACAGAAAACTTAGTGGCAACCAAACGCTGGTTTAGTGCATGCTTTGTGAAGCACATCATTTTAGTTTTAAGCCAGGCCCTACACCACTTCTCTTGGAAAAGATTTAGGGGCATATTTACGGACGAAAAGCGGCGATAATTTCATCGCCTAATTAGCAAGGCCACGCTAACGCGGGAAACCTTGCTTTAGCGTCTGGATTCCTAACGCCCAGCTTTGCATCTCTAATGAGATGCAAAGTGGGCGTTCCTGATAACATGACAGGAGAAATGTCGCTTAGCAACATTTCTCCGATCATCAAGCCCCACGCTATGAAGTATAGCGGCAGGAAAAGTAGCGATAACCCCTGTTATCGCTACTTTCCTTACGCCTGCTTCAGGACTGACTTAGCCATGATATCCTATGGAAGGTGGATATCATGGCTAAGTTTGTGAGTCCCTATCAACAAGCTAACTCCACACTGTGTGAGATTAGCGCTGGGTTCCAGCGATAATCTCACGTTGGGCAGTTGGCGCTGGGATTTTTATCGCTTTTGAGATAAGCGTTGCTAATAGCACGCTATCTCAGCGATAAAAATCCACGCTAGCCAGCGATAATTATCGTAGCGCTAAGTGCGCTTAGCGGTAATTATCGCCGGTTGTTGCTGATATGCCCCTATGTTGGTGATGTTTTGACGCCCTCTTGAGTTTTCTGTGCACAGTCAGACCTCTTGCATGATAGGTGTTTACTTCCTTCATTCGTTTTCACAAATACATTGTATTGACAGAAGAGCAACTCGGGTACTTGCTTTTGCATTTGATTAATTCCTCATAAACGCATTTGCTGCCGTCTGATATTCAGGCTGGGATCTGGTACTTTGCCCCAACTCATTTTGCAAGCAAAGATGCTGCCCATGTTGAGACTGTCATTGATTAGGCAGTGGCAGGCCTCATTTTTTCAGTCCCCCCATTGGTATTATTGTAGGCGATTTTGCATAGCTAAATTAATATTCATGGTGTTGCCTCTATGGTTATGGTGCTGACTGAGACACTACATTTTTCAAAAATTGCCCTCCTTTAGATGGTGGGAATGATAATGCTTTATAGACTTTTTCATTTTATCTGCGACATTCCATTAAAAAAAATTTTTTTTCCAGAAACAAAATGTAATCCGTGTTAACCTCGTATCAAAGGTAACAGTTTAGTCTAAATTGGACCTGTTCAAATGGCGAGCCAATCAAAATGAATACAAATGTTAGGCTGTGTCCTTCCGGGCTCTGGGTAGAAATGAAGTTCTATAGCGCCGTGAGGTCTCAGCGCTCTTTATATGGTTTACACATACACCAATTGGGTAGTACGTAGCGGCGTGGAACATTTTTATTACGTGTATGTGAAGTTGCATTTAGGAAGAGTTGACTGTGGCCCTTTTTAGGTCTCGGCTAGCGTAGGTGGCTCTGTGTGGGTGGCTTTGTGTGTGGCTCTGTGTGTGGGTGCAAATACAATAGGTCTCGCATTTGAGAGAGATTACGCTATTGACATTGTAAATAACAATGCAGTTTCTTTAAATGTTTAACTGGAGCATGGCCATTTTTAGGTCTCGGCTAGCGAAGGCTGCGCTTGCGCAGTCTCGCTGGCGAGACATAATGACTTGGAGAAGAGGGGCTTGAACCCGCCCCTCTTCTACCCTCTTTTCCATTGGCTGGCCTCTTGAATGCTGGCCAGCCATTGGAGAAGAGGTCCTTTTCGGATTCAGGGGCGTGTTTTTACCAACTTTTCTAATTATCTCCTCCAGCCAAAGGCAAGAGGAGAACACGCCCCCGAATCCGAAATCGCCGCTGCCTTTCTCCGAGGCATTTCTGCTTCACCTCGGAGAAAGGCAGTGGTGTGCTCGTCCTCTCATTTTTACAGGCCAGCAGTCCCCCCCCCCTGGCGAGGAAAGAAATAATGTAGGCTCCAAATTGCAGTTTAATATGGATGCTGGTATTCTTTCCTGAGACCGTTGACTGACCCCCAGTCACTCGATGCGCTCTGTCTTCAGCAGCCAGCACACGCGCTGTGCCTTTAAATCCTCTAACTTCTTCTGCCCCGGCCGAGCACTCCAGCAGAACGGTGGGGGTTTCTTGACTGGTTCACCCTTTTCCTGCCGCGTGACCCCGGAATTGCACACGCCGACTCGCTGCTTCTGGGGCCAACCACACCACAGTGGCATCCTCCAGTCCACTGCAGTCTACTTCCTACCCGATACTCTGTGGCCACCTGACCGGGAATCGAGCACGCCAACTCTCTGCTCCTGGGGCCGGCCACACAACTCTGGCGTCCTCTGCTGCCGCTTGCCTCCTTTCCGATACACAGAGGTCTCGCTCCGTGAGGGGAGGGCGTGGCGTCACTCACCCTCCAACCTTGAGTGCATACCAGGGACTGCTACTCCAAGCTGCCGCTGCCGGGCTGGGAGTGGTGTGCTTGGCTAGACCCCCGCCGCTCACTATATTCCACCCCGCAGTATCTCCCCTGCAGGACCGCTGAGGAACACTCACCTTCGAAAGGCTCCCTCCTGCAACGCTGCAGTCTCTCGACAAGGCCTCACCAGGTACCGAAAATTGTCCTGCGCTCCTTTTACTGTTTGGCTCTTGCCTCCCTTTTCTTTCTTGTGTCCTATTCTATGCTTAATCATTTTACATCGCTCTCATTTCCCTTTTCTTATCTTTGTCTCGTGTCTGCTCCATTCTCTCTCCTCTTCCTAGTACTGCTTCTTTACCTTCAGCTCCCTCTTCCCAGTGTTGTAAACGTATGCAGGAGCCGCTCCCAGCACTTACCAGCGTTCACTCGCGTTCACACGTGGAGTTTGTAGTACTTTTTCTGTGCAGAAATGCGGTAGTAGTGCTGAAGAGAAGTAGCTCCTGTGTAGTGCTCGGATCTGTGTTTCTTCGGTGCGCTTGCTGATGAATGGAATGTAAAACAAAAAAAAGACCCAGCAAAACGTGTTCGTTCTTGTTGCTGTCATTAGCTCAAGTACATATTTTTAATAGTGACATCTCAAGAATTACTCTATTTGTATTTAAAACTACAGTTCTCTAAAAAAAACCACATACAATGGACTTGAATGCTTATCTTCCCTTTTCCTTAAAGTGGTGAAGTTTGTTTTACTATGAAATCAGAATGGCTTATTTTTAGAACACATTCTCAGTTGGGATGGTCCATGTGAAATGTGGCAGCCTGGGAGGTGAAGTCAGTTTCCCAGGACTTAAGCATCCAGACAAGGGGCTGGGCTGGGACTGGTGCCGTGGTGTTGTCTCAAGATGTTGTTGTACTGGTAGTGTACAAAGGCTGTTTAATCCAGTAACAGCTTGGAGTGCATCACGTCGAAGGGGCTTCAAACTGTTAGCCCATTACTTCCCATATGGCTTTTTAATGAATCTACTTTGAAAAAAATACAAGCATAGCACAAAATGCCTATAGTTTTGAATTTCAGGCAGAAATACTAATGCAGATCACAAAGTGCACATAATGTAAATAGGTCAGTGGGCTACTGCGTGTGTGTGTGTAGGTGGCTCTGTGGGTGGCTCTATTTGTGTGTGGGTTGCTCTATGTGAGTGGCTCTGTGGGTGGCTCTGTGTGTGTGTGTGGCTCTGTGTGGGTGCAAATGCAATAGGTCTCACATTTGAGAGTGATTAAGCTATTGACATTGTAAATAACAGTGCCGTTTCTTTAAATGTTTTAAAAACATAAACAAAAATAATGTCATGAACAATGCCAATAGCTCTAACTTTAACAATGTCGAGACCATTGCATTGCAAATGCTTGTTTGTCAGGCCCTTGCCTATCAATAAATCATTTTGAAGAGAGGGAAGTTTGAGTGAAAGAGGGCGAGAGGGGCCAGGAAGGGGGTTGAGAAGGAAGCAGAGGCAGAAGGTGGGAAAGAAGCGCCGGGGAGAACAAAGGTACTTGAAGTGAGAAAAGGGGAGTGTAATGCCTTTTCAGTTGAAGCAGGAGAAGAGTTGGTGTGAAGGAGGGAGGCACGCAGAGTCAAAAGTGGGAAGCTCAAATGAAAAATGGCGAGTGTAGCGTGTAATGCCACTGTTACTTCACAGCTTTAACATCGGGAGTGTTGTTACATCGCTGGTAAGTACATTGGGAGTTTTTGCATCAATTTTGTAAAGTTGTCACTTAGTAGGTCTTCAATTCGCAGGTAAGTGCATTTTATATGTATGCAAATATATATATATTATAATATATGGGATTCTGCAATCCTGTATAAAACAAGCATTTGCAATGCAATAGGTCTCGCATTTGCTGCAGTTGGAGCTATTGTCATTATAAATGGCAATGTTGTTTATGTTTTTTTTTGTTGCGGTGGAGTGAATAGTTAAAGAAAAAAAGTGCACACCATACCGTATTATAAGCTTTTATAGCAATTATACAGTAAAGCTATGGCTATGTTAACAGAGTAACTAAGCAAAGTAAACGCAGTCATGGCAAACACTGCTTGGAGCCCACTTATGGACACCCAAAGTCAATCACAGGCATGCACTGTATGTAGGCAGTCATGGCACATGATGGATTTGGTTCACGTAGCTGCAACAGTGGAGCATGACACAAGTATGCTCTGTTTAAAGATAGCTGGGACTACAAGGTCGTAAGAAAGTGGATTTAAGCATATAAGTATTTGAATGTTGTAAATATAAATGTGTGTACATTTCTGGTAATGCTGTCTGGTTTTCTCCACTTATTAGCTCACCCTCTAAGATTAAAAAAACAAAAAAAGTAATTGAACACAAAGCATTGCCCTTTGGTGTTAAACTGGAGAGAGTTCATATTCGTTCGCTGGTCAGGTCCACAATGTGTAACCAGGAGACCTGGGATCAGATCCTCGCTTTCCCACTTTATCAATCTGTGTGATCTTCGACGATTTGCACTTTTAGGTGGCCCTCGGGCTATAGTTGGAAGTTTGCACATTGCATTAGAGGTTTGGGAGACAGTCTTAAGAATATGTATGGCGATGACAGTGCTGAACAACTTCTTTACATGCTGCCTCGCACATACATACTAACTGAGTCATGACGACACATGTTGACTAAATGCCTGTCCACAGCAACAGTTTATGTATTTTTCCAGTGCTCAGCGCTTTGGAAGGTTTTGTTTGAAGTCTTGCTCCATGGCACACCTGTGGGGCCTGCAGCATTCTCTGGAGTATACCTTAAGGCCTGTCAATCCAACATGAAATTCAGGGAGTCTTTATTGATACGGATTTCTTACTTCGATGTTGCCATCCTAGAGCAACAGCTAGTGTGGCAACAAAAGCTATTCACTGCTCTTCGGCATTCTTCTGAAGCATCCTCGGTGCTCAATAACACAAATTAAAGTCACCGCCTTAAAATAATGAGCACGGTCAACAGGTCCCAACTTGCCGGGACATGAAACTCCTCATGTGTATGATACAAATGGCGACAGAGGCATGTTTCTTGCCTGTGTTGATTGTTTACCCCTTCACAGGTTAGCAGTGCCACCTTTATTGTATGTATAGACAGTGTACTACCACATTATAGCATGTATAGCTATGTGCAGCATGAGAGGAACATACAAAATCATGCGCAGGAGTGTAAATGTTCACCCAGGGAAAACACTGGTAAAAGGATGGTGTGTTTAATGTTACAAAGTAAGACATCGCTTTACTATCTGGATGTGCAACAGCATCCAGAAAACAAATCTGACTAGCAAAATCATGTTGCCAGTTCCGGGAGGTCCTGCAGAACTAGTGCATGAAGGAATATCTCCTCCCCAAAAAGGAATATCTCCCACATTCCAGCCATGGACACTGTTTGAAGAACAACCGCCCATATACCTAGGTAATGATGGTTGGTGCCTGGTGCAGTCACATGCAGCATCTGGCTGCTTTGAGTTAGGCTAACCTAAATACACACATACATTTTTTCAATATAAAGGTACTTGTGTTGATGTTGTCTGTCTGTCCCCGTTCTTCCTCCTGAGTCTCTTTCGGCATAAGACATTTTCAGATAACACATGAAGGCACTTTTTGCTAACAAAAACGTGTTGTGAACGTATAGAGCCAGTGCAAAATGGGAGACAGGGCGTTTCCCAGGCTAACCTGTTCCAACCCCAGTGCATACGGGCCAAGGGCCTGGCGACCAATGCGCTATGCAAAAAAAGCCATTTATTGGTCGGCGAAGTCGCGCTCTATTGTGGCAGTAGCAGCAGGGGGCCAGAGAACAGAGACGGTGGCGGGCCACCATGCCCCTTTCTTAACACCCTGCGTGGCCACATTCCTTAACAAATACGAATGTCTCATCAGCCACAGTTCAATTCATTTCCCAGAGAAATGCGAGGTCTGGGGCAGTGCGCTCTTTAACCCAGCAGACCCTTTCAGATCACAGCCCCTCTCTCACGTTGACCCTCGGGGGACTGCTAAGTAAGTCTGCCGTGATGGAAGCTGGAGGCATGTACCTGTACAATCCCCCTCCCCAGTACTTCTCTGGAACCCCATGGGCCCTTAACGAGACCTCATAGGCCGCTAGCCACTTGGCGATATCGTCACCCGCCCCATAGCTAGCTACTATGTCCTTTGGCAGGTAGGGTTTGGGTTCCCTGGTGATTTCTTGGTCTTTGCTGCCACCATTAGGAACAGGGTGTGCCCTAGCTCTTAGGATCTGAAGATCTATCTCTTTCAGCCTTAACTCGTGAGCCATCCTCTGTCCCTCCTTCTCTTTCTCCAGCTCCGCTAACTTCCATGTGAGTTGTCTTTTCTCCCTCCGGTCAGTTAACTCTACTTCAGATAAGCCACCGCTAGAGACAGTGCTGCCCTTCCTGGAAATGGTTCTGGGCCCCGCTACCAGGTTCCCCACCTCAGGTTGGTACATCCCAGCCCCCTCGCTGTCAGGCTCTCCATCCCTGTCTTCCTGCTCAGCCTTACTCTCTCGTCGTGCCTCCCACCAAGCCCTCAAGCTGGTCTGGAGTTCAGCCTTCTTGGCACCTGGGGGACAGTACACCCCCTCTCTCTGACAGAACTCTCTGAGTTGGGCCACAGTATAGGTTTCCACATTTTCTAAAACAAATTCCATTTTGCCCACTCAGAACAGAAGACAGGTTTTTTACAGAAGCAATGCAGGGGGGTACCTTTTATAATACCTCCTCCCACCACCAGAGTAAATTTGGAAAAACAAAAACTCACAATTAGCAAGGCCGCTTTGAGAAAACTCCAGGTGTAGGCCTATGGACTACCCACAGTTATTGTCGAGTATACGTAGGCACAGCTCAATCCCACCACTGAACACCAATTATGTTAAAAAAAACCCACTCCCACACCGGAAGGGTGGTAATGGGGTCTTCCCGGACATACACTGTGGTAGCTTGGCTCGAGTGGTCAGGGGTCAGGCACCGTGCTAAGCATACGTCATACCCACACAATAACCATGCGTGCATCCGTTCCAAAAACGACACTACACCTTAAAAATTATACTGAAAATATATCTCTTTATCTTCTTTTCTCTTAGTTGCTGATTAAATAAATAATAATACAATCACAGTACACAAGGCTTTTCCTTAAAAAGTGCAGGTCAAATAAATAATAACACTTTACAGGTGCAATAAATAGGATCAGGTCAAATAAATACTGTGAGGCAATAAATACTGTGCAGGAATAAGTTAGCTCAGGACAATAAATACATCACAGGAATAACTTAGATAAATACAATAAATACAGTACCCTCAATAAATAATATCAGCCAACAATGACATTTGTAAAATCAGATCACATTTAAAATACTATGGGCTGATTTGGCCCAGTCACAGCTTGTGGTTAGGTGGATGGCCTGAGGGGTATACTCCCTGGCTTGGACAAGGCTGAGGCCTAAACTGAGGTAGGTCAAGGGGGAATCTAGAGATCTGGCTCTCCCACACTACACAACCCCTCTGTGTTAGTCTCAGCTCACCCCTGGCACGATCAAGCTGGTTCCAGCATCTCTCTAGCCCCTAGGATAGTCTCTCAGGGCTCCACAGGGCCTTAGGCGCCCTCTATTCCACTTACTGCCCTTTTTATGAAGCTCCGACGCCGCTGGAGTCGTGTCGACGCAGTGAGGCGGTTCCGGTTCGATGTCGGCGGCCTCGGCGCAATGTCAGTTCTTGACGACGCCGGTAGGCGGTTCTGGTTCGATGTCGGCGGCCTCGGCTCGATGTCGACCTCCGGTTCGATGACGTCGGGCAGTCTTGGCTCGATGTCGACTTCCGACGGCTCCGGTTCGATGTCGGTGGCCTCGGCTCGATGTCGACCTCCGGTTCGATGACGTCGGGCAGTCTTGGCTCGATGTCGACTTCCGACGGCTCCGGAGTGCGATCTCCACTCCCGACCTCCGGTGCTCCTTTCCTCAGGTTCCGGCGACTCCGGAGTGCGACCTCCACTCCCGACCTCCAGCACGCTTCACCTCGGTCTCCGGCGACTCCGGAGGGCGGACTTCACTCCCCGTCGACGCCGCACACTCGACCTCGGGTGACTTCCTCCACGACCTCTGGTACTCTCCACGACCTCCGTCGGCGCCCTCTCTCGACCTCTGGCGGCTCCGGGTACGACGTCTGCTTTCCAGTCAGCGCCGCTTCTCCACCTCGGGCTCCAGGTCTCTAGGCTTCTCGACGTCGGACTTCAGGTAGTTACCAGTAACCAGGTCAGGTACTTGCTGTTCTTTACTTTAAAGGCCTGTTCCTGCTGTCCAGGTCCTTAAGATGGTTTTTCTTGCTTTCTCCCACACAGGGCTCCAGGCTGGGCTCAGTCAGTAGGGACTAGTATCAAGGGTGGGTTTATGGACCCCACTCCAGGCACAAGTTTCCACCCCTGCTGCCTCACTCCTTCCTCCTTCAGGTTTCTGCTGCTCTCTCTTCACCAGTCAGGTGCCAACTGCCAGCTCCAACTGTCAACTCTGGCTTAGCTTCCCAACATTCCAAACCGCCTCCAACTGTCACAGGGTTCCAGAATGTTGCAGAAGGTTCTAGTAGGTTCCAGTGGGTTCTGATGATGTCACAGGTGGCCACCATTTTGCGCTCCAGGCCCTCAGACAGAAGTTCCAGGGGTAGATAAAATGGCTCCCTGAATCTGCATCAATACTAAAAAGTCTGGTGGTTCCCAAAAAGGAAAAATACTAACAGGGTTTGAGGCAAAAGTGGGACAAAATAAATAATGATGAGGAGGGACCACCCAAAGGGCCGACAGGTCTAACACGCGTCCCCCCCAGCTGAAAGTGGGGAGAGCTACCCAACCCCTTGGGAGTTCTCATCACTAAGGCGGAAATACCTTGAGAGACCGTCTGCATTGGCGTGGTCCACTCCAGGCCGATGTTCCACCTGAAAGGCCATTCCCTGTAGGGAGATAGACCACCTCAACAACTTGGGATTCTCCCCCTTCATCTGCATCAGCCAACGAAGGGGTCTGTGGTCGGTCTGAACCAGGAAGTGCGAGCCAAACAGGTATGGCCGCAACTTCTTCAGAGCCCATACCACTGCAAAGGCTTCACGCTCTATTGCACTCCACTTCTGTTCCCTGGGAAGTAGTCTCCGGGATAGGAAGACCACGGGTTGATCCAGACCCTCTTCATTGAGTTGCGATAACACTGCCCCAATGCTATGTTCTGATGAATCTGTCTGGACAATGAACTTCTTGGAAAAGTCTGGGGCCCTTAAGACCGGGGCCTCGCACATGGCTTGCTTCAGCTTCACGAAGGCCTGCTGACAAGCCTCCGTCCAGACTACCCGTCGAGGTTGTTTCTTGGACGTAAGCTCCGTGAGGGGGGCTACAATGGTTCCGTACCCCTTCACGAAGCGGCGGTAGTATCCCGTGAGGCCCAGAAAAGCTCGGACCTCAGTCTGTGTCTTGGGGGGTTCCCAGGCCATGATGGCCTCGATCTTCGCCTGGAGGGGTTGCACCGCTCCCCTACCCACCAAGTGTCCAAGGTACACTACCGACCCCTGCCCGATCTGGCACTTGCTGGCCTTGATCGTTAACCCAGCTTGTCTCAGGGCCTGGAGAACAGCTTGCAGGTGACGCAAGTGATCCTCCCAGCTGTTACTGAAGACGGCTATGTCATCCAGATAAGCAGCAGAGAAACTCTCCATTCCGGTGAGGATCTGGTTTACCAGGCGCTGAAACGTGGCAGGTGCGTTCTTGAGCCCAAAGGGCATCACACAGAACTGGTAGTGGCCATTGGGCGTGGAGAAGGCTGACCTTTCCCTTGCTCCATCAGTCAAAGAGATCTGCCAGTACCCAGAAGTAAGGTCAAAGGTACTTAGATATTGGGCAGCTCCCAGCCGGTCAATCAATTCATCTGCCCTAGGGATCGGATGAGCATCAGTTTTGGTTACTGAATTCAGTCCCCGGTAGTCCACACAGAACCTCAGTTCCGGTTGGGCACCCGGTGGTGCAGCTTTTGGTACTAGTACCACCGGACTGGACCAGGGGCTGCTAGAAGGTTCGATCACTCCTAGCTCCAGCATCTTGGTGACTTCACTGTGAATGCCGGCCTTCACCTTGTCTGACATCCGGTAGATCTTGGACTTCACAGGTGGGCTGTCTCCTGTGTCCACGTCATGGACGCACAGGTGAGTCCTACCCGGGACAAGGGAGAACAACGAAGAGTACTGCCCCAGGACCTGGCGGCAGTCCTCCTGCTGTTCAGGAGTTAGAGATGGGGAGAGAATCACTCCCTCCACCGACCCATCCTTCTCTTGAGACGCAAACAAATCGGGGAGAGGCTCGCTTTCCACGTCCTCTGCTCCGTCAGTCACCATCATCAAAATGACTTCGGGCCTCTCGTGGTGGGGTTTGAGGCGGTTGGCGTGCAGCACCCGTAGGGGCTGACGAGGGGTTTTAAGATCCACCAAGTAGGTAGCCTTACCCTTCTTCTCCAACACCTCAAAGGGTCCTGACCAGCGATCCTGGAGGGCGCTAAGCTCTCCCGGTTCGATCACCCACACCTTCTGGCCAGGCTCCAACTCCACCGGGTGAGCGTTGTGATCATACCACGCCTTCATTACTGCTTGGCTGGCCTCCAAGTTGTCAGAAGCTTGCTTCCACAACTTAGCCGTTTGGCTCCGGAAGGCCAGCATGTAGCTCACCACGTCCTGGGGAAGCTTCCTGGGAGTTCTCTCCCATCCGTCTCTCACCAGGTTGAGAGGTCCACGTACAGGGTGCCCATACAAAAGCTCGAAGGGGCTGAAGCCCACTCCCTTCTGTGGCACTTCCCTGTAAGAAAAGAGTAGACAGGGTAGGAGGACGTCCCATTTCCTCCGCAGGCTTTCAGGCAGACTTCTGATCATGCCTTTCAAGGTTTTGTTAAACCGCTCCACCAGACCATTGGTCTGGGGGTGGTAAGGAGTTGTGAACCGGTAGGTCACTCCACACTCCTTCCACATGGCCCGCATGTACGCTGACATGAAGTTGGTCCCCCTGTCGGACACAACTTCCTTGGGAAAACCCACTCGGGTAAAGATTCCCATCAGGGCCCTAGCCACAACAGGTGCTGTAATGGTCCTCAGAGGTATTGCCTCTGGGTACCGTGTGGCATGATCCACCAAAACCAGGATAAACCTGTGTCCAGCTGACGTTGGCGGATCTAACGGACCCACAATGTCGATGCCCACCCTTTCAAAAGGGGTGCTAACGACAGGAAGGGGTTCCAGGGGAGCTTTCAGCTTCACCCCTGTTTTCCCACTGGCTTGGCAAGACACACATGTCCGGCAGTAGGTATCGGACGACACTTTCATTTGAGGCCAATAAAAGTGTGGGACAAGACGGGCGAAGGTCTTGTCTTGCCCCAGGTGTCCTGCCAAGGGGATCTCGTGAGCCAACTCCAGAAGGAAGGCTCAATAACGTTGAGGGACTACCAAGGCTCGTGACGATCCATGTAGGGGTGCCTTGGGTTCACTGTAGAGGAGGCCATCCTCCCAGTAAACACTGTAGTTCCCTTCAACGTTCCCTGCTGCCTGGGCTTTGGCCTGACGCCTCAGTCCCTCAAGGGTAGGGCACTCCCTCTGGCCCTGGCAGAATTCCTCCCTGAACGGGCCTCCCTCCACGTGCCACTCGGCCGGGATGGGTAGGTCCTCCAGTTCGGTGACATCCCCCACCGCAGACTCCTGGTCTACCACCTCCGGTGGCCTATCCGTCCTACGGGGGGCGGACGCTGAGGCAGGCTCCTCCTGTCCTCGGTTCTTCCCTTGACTGGCAGCTGGCTGGGCCTTTGTTCCAGGCTCCAGCCTGAATGAACTCCCTCTCCGGGTAGTCGCGGACCTTGTGCTCACACAGGCCCATTCAGGTGTACCCAGCATCTCAGTATGAGTCCTGTATTCCACCTCCTTCCAAGCATTGTGCTCCATGTCATTCCCCAGTAGACAATCGACTGGCACGGCAGGGCTTACGGCAACTCGAAGTGAACCTGCAACCCCACCCCCCATTCAAAGGGAACCTCGGCCACTGGATAGTGGCCTGTTCTGCCGTCAGCCATCGCGGCTGGGTGGAGTACATCGGGAATTACCTGCTCTGGAGACACCAGTTGGCTACGTACCATAGTCATACTGGCTCCTGTGTCTCTCAGAGCCTCCCCTCTTTGGCCGTTGATGGTGACCCACTGCCCATACTTTACGGTATTTGCGGGCACCTGGATCTTAGGGATCATCTCCCGTTCTCCCAGGGACACTAAAGTGACACCCGCCCACTCCCTTCCCTTAATTAAGGGCATCTCCTCCCCGAGCACTGCACTAGCTACTCCGGGGGTCTTTCCTCCAATGGGAGGGGGTGGTCGTTTCGGGCACTTCGCATCTCCCTTATAGTGTCCAACGCCACCGCACTCGAAGCAATGGACAACCCTTGGCTGCTGACTCTGGCCAGGATTAGGGTTTCGGGGTGGGTTAGCCCTAGGGGTGAATCCTGTTCCCTTCCCTTGGAAGTTATTTTGGGGGCCTTTGGAGAACTCCTTTTTCTTTTCCCCTCCCTCTTTCTTCTGGGGGGCGCCCTGTCCGGCCTTTTGAGTATCCCCTCCAGTCCCCCTTGTGGACACCCGGGTACTAGCCCAAATGTCCGCCTCCTCAGCAAGCTTCCGGGGATTGGTCAGCTTGCTATCCACCAGGTGTTGACGCAGTTCAGGGAAACATTTTTCGAGCAGGTGTTCCTTCAGTACTAAATCAAACAACCCCTCGTAGTTCCTCACTTCACTGCCCTGAATCCAACCCTCTAGTGCCTTCTTTGCATAGTCCAGGAAGTCCACCCAATTCTGTGTGCCCAGTTTGTGACTACCCCGGAACTTCTGTCTGTACTTTTCGGGTGTTAGTCCAAACTTTCTCATGAGCGCCACCTTCATGGTGGGGTAGTGGGTCTGCTCATCCTCCTCTAGGGCCAATAATGCATCCCTACCAGCTGGAGGCATGTACCTGTACAATCCCCCTCCCCAGTACTTCTCTGGAACCCCATGGGCCCTTAACGAGACCTCATAGGCCGCTAGCCACTTGGCGATATCGTCACCCGCCCCATAGCTAGCTACTATGTCCTTTGGCAGGTAGGGTTTGGGTTCCCTGGTGATTTCTTGGTCTTTGCTGCCACCATTAGGAACAGGGTGTGCCCTAGCTCTTAGGATCTGAAGATCTATCTCTTTCAGCTTTAACTCGTGAGCCATCCTCTGTCCCACCTTCTCTTTCTCCAGCTCCGCTAACTTCCATGTGAGCTGTCTTTTCTCCCTCCGGTCAGTTAACTCTACTTCAGATAAGCCACCGCTAGAGACAGTGCTGCCCTTCCTGGAAATGGTTCTGGGCCCCGCTTCCAGGTTCCCCACCTCAGGTTGGTACATCCCAGCCCCCTCGCTGTCAGGCTCTCCATCCCTGTCTTCCTGCTCAGCCTTACTCTCTCGTCGTGCCTCCCACCAAGCCCTCAAGCTGGTCTGGAGTTCAGCCTTCTTGGCACCTGGGGGACAGTACACCCCCTCTCTCTGACAGAACTCTCTGAGTTGGGCCACAGTATAGGTTTCCACATTTTCTAAAACAAATTCCATTTTGCCCACTCAGAACAGAAGACAGGTTTTTTACAGAAGCAATGCAGGGGGGTACCTTTTATAATACCTCCTCCCACCACCAGAGTAAATTTGGAAAAACAAAAACTCACAATTAGGAAGGCCGCTTTGAGAAAACTCCAGGTGTAGGCCTATGGACTACCCACAGTTATTGTCGAGTATACGTAGGCACAGCTCAATCCCACCACTGAACACCAATTATGTTAGAAAAACCCCACTCCCACACCGGAAGGGTGGTAATGGGGTCTTCCCGGACATACACTGTGGTAGCTTGGCTCGAGTGGTCAGGGGTCAGGCACCGTGCTAAGCATACGTCATACCCACACAATAACCATGCGTGCATCCGTTCCAAAAACGACACTACACCTTAAAAATTATACTGAAAATATATCTCTTTATCTTCTTTTCTCTTAGTTGCTGATTAAATAAATAATAATACAATCACAGTACACAAGGCTTTTCCTTAAAAAGTGCAGGTCAAATAAATAATAACACTTTACAGGTGCAATAAATAGGATCAGGTCAAATAAATACTGTGAGGCAATAAATACTGTGCAGGAATAAGTTAGCTCAGGACAATAAATACATCACAGGAATAACTTAGATAAATACAATAAATACAGTACCCTCAATAAATAATATCAGCCAACAATGACATTTGTAAAATCAGATCACATTTAAAATACTATGGGCTGATTTGGCCCAGTCACAGCTTGTGGTTAGGTGGATGGCCTGAGGGGTATACTCCCTGGCTTGGACAAGGCTGAGGCCTAAACTGAGGTAGGTCAAGGGGGAATCTAGAGATCTGGCTCTCCCACACTACACAACCCCTCTGTGTTAGTCTCAGCTCACCCCTGGCACGATCAAGCTGGTTCCAGCATCTCTCTAGCCCCTAGGATAGTCTCTCAGGGCTCCACAGGGCCTTAGGCGCCCTCTATTCCACTTACTGCCCTTTTTATGAAGCTCCGACGCCGCTGGAGTTGTGTCGACGCCGTGAGGCGGTTCCGGTTCGATGTCGGCGGCCTCGGCGCAATGTCAGTTCTTGACGACGCCGGTAGGCGGTTCCGGTTCGATGTCGGCGGCCTCGGCTTAATGTCGACCTCCGGTTCGATGACGTCGGGCAGTCTTGGCTCGATGTCGACTTCCGACGGCTCCGGAGTGCGATCTCCACTCCCGACCTCCGGTGCTCCTTTCCTCAGGTTCCGGCGACTCCGGAGTGCGACCTCCACTCCCGACCTCCAGCACGATTCTCTTCAGGTTCCGGCGACTCCGGAGTGCGATCTCCACTCCCGACCTCCGGCACGCTTCACCTCGGTCTCCGGCGACTCCGGAGGGCGGACTTCACTCCCCCGTCGACGCCGCACACTCGACCTCGGGTGACTTCCTCCACGACCTCTGGTACTCTCCACGACCTCCGTCGGCGCCCTCTCTCGACCTCTGGCGGCTCCGGGTACGACGTCTGCTTCCCAGTCAGCGCCGCTTCTCCACCTCGGGCTCCAGGTCTCTAGGCTTCTCGACGTCGGACTTCAGGTAGTTACCAGTAACCAGGTCAGGTACTTGCTGTTCTTTACTTTCAAGGCCTGTTCCTGCTGTCCAGGTCCTTAAGATGGTTTTTCTTGCTTTCTCCCACACAGGGCTCCAGGCTGGGCTCAGTCAGTAGGGACTAGTATCAAGGGTGGGTTTATGGACCCCACTCCAGGCACAAGTTTCCACCCCTGCTGCCTCACTCCTTCCTCCTTCAGGTTTCTGCTGCTCTCTCTTCACCAGTCAGGTGCCAACTGCCAGCTCCAACTGTCAACGCTGGCTTAGCTTCCCAACATTCCAAACCGCCTCCAACTGTCACAGGGTTCCAGAATGTTGCAGAAGGTTCTAGTAGGTTCCAGTGGGTTCTGATGATGTCACAGGTGGCCACCATTTTGCGCTCCAGGCCCTCAGACAGAAGTTCCAGGGGTAGATAAAATGGCTCCCTGAATCTGCATCAATACTAAAAAGTCTGGTGGTTCCCAAAAAGGAAAAATACTAACAGGGTTTGAGGCAAAAGTGGGACAAAATAAATAATGATGAGGAGGGACCACCCAAAGGGCCGACAGGTCTAACACATCCAACAAAAGTCACGCGCGCAGAGCCTGCCATGCCAGTTGCATTCTGATGGAAACACGCAGCCATCTCCATGCGTGAAAATACGCGCAAATCTGAAAGGAAACAAGTTCAGGGTGGTGTCTGTGAAACATCCACATTCACTTTCAGAGGCCAACAGCGT
This sequence comes from Triturus cristatus, assembly GCF_964204655.1. NCBI lineage: Eukaryota > Metazoa > Chordata > Amphibia > Caudata > Salamandridae > Triturus > Triturus cristatus. The sequence goes on from NC_140594.1 coordinate 388,283,397, forward strand.
GCCCTCTGCAGATTACTTCCTTATTGCATTGTTTGCCTTTCTTGGGAACAGAACCGAAAGTCGCAGCAGGGTACAACAAGACTTTCAGTGGGCGGTGCATCTTTCTGTCAGTGAGGATGAATAATTGTTATTCCTAAATCAGTGTACTGGGGTTAATTCCTTCCCTTGGCACGCCGCTTGTCTCTACCGGGGCAGGTCGTGCCCCTGTGGGTTGCACTGCAGAGCGCTGCGGCGGCTGTCGCCTTTCGATCCTCCGGTGGCGGGAGCGCGCACAGCAGGGACGCGCTCAAGCATGCTTGGTGGCGGCGATGCGGTCTCAGCGTGATGAAGCGTGAACCGTCCCGGCAGTACTACCCTCGCATGGAAGCACTGATGCTGCAAGGGAACCCGGGAACCACCGGAGACGTGGGGGCGCCCTTCTGCCACCAGAGCCTCCTCCGAAGAACAGCGCCTGATCCACCACCACCAAGCGAAGATAAATCATGGTGTGTGCCATGCAAGCCTTAATTATTATTTTTTTATCAAAGTTTTATTATTATGAGTGGTAGTAGTGGAATGGCAAGTGAAAGTGCATGAGGCTGCTGAGGACCGCAGGGGGACAGGAGATGTGCACACCGCGTGGCTGTACGTGCGCGTCCACAGACAACAATCACCAAAAAGCATGCGCGTGCCCATCTCCTGTCCCACTTTCGAGGCAAGTCAGGCGAGACCTAAAAAAACTGACGCAAATTTCTTTTGTTTATAGGTGACTTGTGATGCACCTTTTCCCCTCATATAAAGAAATGATGTAGCTAGTCAATTGTAATGACTTATTGCAGTTGAGTTCGGATGTCACAATCCCTGCTGCAAGAGCCAGCAGCTGAGGGGCAAGGCAGGTCAGGGCAAGTAGCCGTTTAAAGAATGACATCAAAACGCTGCTTTTATTTCTTCTGCTCTGTCTAGCTGTACAGTGACAAGCAGAAAGATATTTTTGGCAACATGCTGATTTTTTACATTCCTTAGGTAATTAAAGAAAGGTTAGAATCTTTTTGCATGCTTCTACACATTCTGAGCTACTGTGCCTTTTAAAAAAAAATGACTTGAACTCAACATATTCGAATATCTTTTTGCAACAAATATCTAAGAGGTTTTTGAAGTGTTTAATTTCACATGAGAAATTCTATTCTTAATTCTTCATGTTTGCAAACATGCCCTCTATTTCATCTGAAAGAGCTACACCCAAAGGATTTAAGTGGTTTGTGGGAAAGGTGATGGTGTGACCATACCCTTGTGCCGTATATGTAAAGATATTACAAGCCACCTAATAGCTCCATAACCTAATAAAGGAACTTGATCTTTGGCCTTGTTGCACTATATGGTCATGGAACTCTTCTGTGACTTGCAATATCCTTATAATTTACAGCAAAGGATATCTTTAGAGAGAGATACATACATATTGGGAGAGAGAGAATACATCATGAGTAACTATATAATATGGCCCTATATTGCCATCCAGGAGGTCTAGTGACATTTACAAGGCTGAAGGCCGAGTGGTTTATTTATGTTACCCAAACCCCAAGATGAGAATTTAGAGGCATATTATACCTTACTGGTTATGCATTTTTTTTATATAACATGATTTATTAATATAACTGTATTATGTTTGGAGTTTTCAGTGTTCAGAGAAGGGTAGTGCACATGGGTTGTAAGGAGCTTTTAGGGCTAAAGGACGATTAATGAATATGGTAGTAAGGATGTTTTAGGGTTGGTAATGTGTGGGATAGTAAGGACTTTATAGGGTGCATGGATGAGTAGTGTTTAGAGGTAGGGAGAGAATTAGACTGTATGGGTATATGTTCTTAAATTACTAAACATTAATTACAAAAATCAGTATTAGTATTTGAAAATCATAAAAATTGATATTCTGATTGTAAAAATAAAAATAAATATAATCTAATGAAATGTATTTAAATACTTAAAATAATATATAAATATATATCAGTAGAAAGGGTATACATACATACACACACACTCCCTCTCTCTCTCTCTTTAAATAAAAAGGGTTTAAAAGAAATAGCTGCAAATTAAAGGACTGCAGCTATATCACATGCAATATAAAGGTACTCCCGATGTTCAAAGCTCGATGTAACACCTCTTGATTTAATTGACTGAAGTACTAACTAACATTCATAGCAGCTGCTCAGGAAGGGCATAAGGAGGTAATGAGAATCCAGGGGTAAAGGAGAGTCAGTGGAGCTATGGTCAACAATCAGCTAGTTACCGTAACATAACAGGTGTATCTGTAATGGCCACATTCATTGTTAGGGCTAGCTTGGCACTAATAACTGATGCTTATTGCTACCCAACATAATGAGAATCATTTTATCAACCTTGGGAAGATGAAGGACTGAGTGGATCAACCAGAATTTGAACCTGTGATGAATGCATTAGTCTGCTGAGCCACCACACATTTATACCTTATAACCTCTGTCTCCCTATGTTTGGTATGAAATTTAAGCACATCTACTAATCCTGTTGGCACCCGTTATCCTGAAGGTCTCAGGTTTCTCAGTATGGTCTGTAATTAACATGCCGACTCAAGTCCATGATTTGCACTTTGGGACAGATAGTCCTTTTTTAGGTCTCGCTGAGTCAGCGCGCATGCCCTGCTCAGAGAGACTTTAGTAGGTGAGTTTTCAAAGTGCTGCTGGCTGGCGACAAGCACCATCTGTCTTTCCACTTGCTTGCTCCCTGCCTCCGCCCCTCCCCCCGCCTTCGCACTTACAAGCTTCTTACTCTGTTTCTTCACCAGGACGGATTGCATTAGGTTAACTGCAAGGACGATTCTCTAAGTCCGTGAGTATTTTATGGCTATCATCTCTACCAATGTCAGCAGAGTTGTTGAGGATGTTGCTTAGAATAGCTGGTCCCTCAGGTTCCAAAGTTGTATTGTTTTTTAAATATATATATATATATATATATATATATATATATATTGATTTTCTCTGATTTTTTTGCACTTGATTTGTGCTCTTATGCATGCAGCCCAAGTGGCTAACCATATATATTAACAATTACTGCCACCCTTCCTGGTATAATTTATAGATGATAATAAAGAGGACTTTCTGACATATACATAATTTATTACAAAAATCATTTTAATGCAACATCCAGCACATTCTTTCATATTTCTTGAAAAGGTACAATTTCATCCATGTACATAATTACTGTGGCATGTGCAACTCACAAGGAGGGGGCAGGTTTGAGTGCACATTGGTAGCAATCGAACTCTTAAGATGGGCTGTGTGTATCCATTATCAGCACTCAGTCTTCGCTAAGTGATCTTGTTTTGTTTTTGTTGTTGTGTCAATGCTTTGCTGCGCCCGTTTGACTTACAACGTGCTTTCTCTTTCTCCAAACTCGATGTTTGTGTTCCTTTATTTTGAGATGCTTTTAGTATTACTGTCACACACACACACACACACAAAACCACAACCACACACACAACCACAAACCCACACACACACACACACAACCACACACCCTACACACACCCTACACACACAACCACACACACAACCAACCACACACACACAACCACACCCATAACCACACCCACACCCACAACCACACGCACAACCACACACACACACAACCACACACACAAAGGGAGGAGACAACTGCAGCAGGACCTTCGGCTCGATCAGGACAGTAGAACCACCGGAAAAGGAACCCCTCTACACGACCTGGGCAGCAAGAAGTTGTCACTGGAGACATTGTGATCCTATGAACAATAGTGTCATCAATGATCTAATCCAAACTGTAAACTGTGACAAATAACACCCCTATATATTGCAGTACCACAAAAACAGCAACAAGCATTGGCATAGCCAATAGGTCTCGCCTTTGGGACATTAGAAGTGTTTTGCCATGCAACAGTTTGTGTTGCACCAAGGATATTGTGCTGCATAACTAAATACTTATAAGGTCCCAAAAGCGAGACCTATTGGCTATGCCAATGCTTGTTTTAGAATGTCACATGTTGCAAAGCAAAAAACCCGGACTGAATGAGTTACTTGCACATTTCAATTGTGGCAAAAAATTCTAAATGATAGATAACTCTTTAGCTGGAAATTCAAATCCCGAATATATTTAACAAATGTGCATTTTCCTTCTCATGGATCCAAGTCCGCAGAACAATGTGTTGGGCCTGAGATGGGTGTTCTGCTAAGAGAACTATCTCCATGAACTGTCCGATAGGAAATTGCAGTTCATAGATTTAGTTCTCAAGGTTGGTGTCCCTTACTTCGTTGTTGTCATCGCTACCTCACCCTAAGACTAGCAAGAAAGCGACAGCTCATCATCACCCTGTGACCTTTTGATCAACTACGTTCTTTCTATTGTCCCCATGCTTGACTAACCACCTGCCTTTTTTTAGTCTGCTCAATGATAGATTTTAGACAGAGTTCCTTGTAGACAAATTATTGTGATAGTTGTGGGGGATGGGTGGGAGACAGGGCAGGGCCAAGCATTGGGCAGAGCTTGGGGTGGGCATGAGTGAGACAATAGTGTACTTTAGAAAAAGTCACCATTTAAAACAAACCAAACTGTTGGGATTGTGTAATAGGAAGTCTGACCTTTCAGCAGAAACCAATGTTCTGTCTACTTAGAGCAGAAGCGTTTTTTGTAGCAGAGTCGCGTATGGCTGGCAGCATCTACCCTGTGACGATATGTTTCAAGGAAGATCGCAGTACAGGTAATTTCTTTCTACTTTTGCAATCACAGTCGAAATTCAAGCCCTTACAAGATCATGTTAACCATCTTTTGTACTAACGACACTTGGCTCTCTTGAGTCTAACTTTCAAGAACTGCAGCACTTTGTTTTCATTGTGGAAATATTTGATTGCAAACCTAAATTTAATTGTAATTTAACTTCTATTTCATTTTGAAGAAAGGCAAATTGTGACATGCAATTTGTGTTACAGTGCTTACTGGTTGAAAGACCTAGCTTGGGAGTTTGGGATGGACTATTCCCATGAGGCACAGGGTCAAGACTGATTTGCATATAGCTGGGTCTGAACTGAGGTGGGGAAGTGAGCTAAGGAATGATGATGGATTCAACCCAGATCTGTGACTGGTTAGGGGGTGGGGGGGGGGGGTCGGGGGGGGGCTGTGTGTCCGAAAAGTTTCAGCGCTCCGTCCATCATCTCCTTGTGTTAGCTTTACCGGTGGGTTTGGCCTTAAAGTACTTGGGTATGGTCACCGTACTTTTAAAATAAAAAGCAAGGCCAGGACACAGGCATAGAAATAGGACTACAAGTTGGCAGCATCAATGGACACAGAAGGACCAGGATAACAGAACTAACACTGGCCCATTGGCAAACATAACAGATTGGATATAAAATAAATAAGACGAATGGCAAGAGTTTTGGGGGTTGAGCATTCATTTGCGTCACTTTAGCAACTTTTCACTAATTCTAGAAAAAAAATCTGAACTAATAAGTCTTTGCTGGAAGGTGTTTACGCTGCTTGAGCTTAAGTAATGATGGGGTCAGTTAGCACTCTGTGATGTTTTCCTTTCTCAATGGCAGTGCTGCTTTAAAAGTAGGTAACCATGGATTTGCACATGCCTGTGTTTCCTTGTGCTAGCACATTTGTCAGGCCCCTTGCTTGGCCAGTGCTAGTCATCTGCATGTTTTTAGTCTCTAGCTCTCATTATTTCCATCTCTGTTGTAGAATCGTCAGGATTTTGAAAGGAATGATTATGAAGCGGTCACTAAAATGAGAGGGTTACTGTGTGGAGCTCCTTTATGAAAAGCAGGTCTAGGGTAGAGGCCTTATTGTATTTGCTGTCAAACAGATCATTTTGGGTAGTGTGTAAGTGATCTGTATTCTGGTCAACAGGAAGGGTTTGTTATGAAATACGAGAGGAGTGACTGCACCTCTTATGTGAATTATGCCTATGGATGGTTGAATTCTTTTGCAGAATAGTTGGATTGTATGCTGCTGTTTTGGTGCAGCTGGTCTAGGGGTTGGTTAACAGATGCAAGTTGGATAGAGGACCAGACAGGGCTACTAGGAGGGCTGTAAGTTTGATCCCCGACATTATTTCAGTCTGTCAGTGTTGGAGTGGGTTTTTCAGGTTATGGTCCAGACTACCTTGATGCATTTATGCGGTCTAATTTCAGTCCCCAAGAGGCATGCGAGTAATAATGGGTATACTTATGTGTGGAAGAGGGTGAGCTAGCCGTATCATAATCTGACCATAGCTGAAGCTTTTAAGGCCTTTGGGGTATAAACAATATGTGAAGATATAAAGGTTGATAGCACATGATTGGATCTTATATAGGGTGACGTGTAGCTCACATTTCTGGGTATTGTATCGAGGTATTGTATTTTTTTTCCCCCTTAAGAGATTTTTGTGCGGCACATCAGGAGAGGGGAAGGCAGAGGGGGGCACACTGACATGGGGTGGGGAGGGAGGGGGGGGGACCCGCATGGGATGGATGACTATTCTCCTGGATACTGGATGGCAACGATGTATGTAAAGTATTCCTTTTGAAGGGGGAGGTAGCGGGGCTTGTATTGAGTTGATGCTATGAAAACAATAAAAAAAATGTTTAAAAAAAAAAGAGATTTTTGTGCTCTTTGAGACCAAGTCCTGATTAAGTTTGGCCTGGGAAATTAGTTTGGTATTCCCTCAGCGCCAAAACCAGTGATGCTACGGAAAATATAACCCACTATATGGTGGACCCAAGGGCCACTGATAAATGAGGAATTTTTAGGGCAATCAGTAATTTTGTTTCAGATTCCCTTGGTTATTCTTCAAGCAGTCACATTTCCATGTAAAAATCAACACATCTGTGGTATTCATGTGTATCTAATAATCATAATGTTTGGTAACTACCTTTACCATCTCCATTCGAAATATGAGGCTCCTTGTAAGGGGGGCCAAAAAAAGCATAGTGTATCAGCCCAGGAGGGTATGTCCTTAGTTCAAGAGTTGGCCAGCTTTAATGGTGGTGCCAGACTAAGGTATTTGTCACTGATTAGGATTTTTAGGTTGGTTGTCAGGGCTCAATAGTTGTGGTATTTGTGGACAGCTTTGGATAGGCCATAGGGAAATTGATCTCGGCGCTCTGAGATATTGTTACGTGCTCACAGGAGTCTGACCTGATGTGAGAAGAAGTTTCAGTATGAGACAGAAGCAATATGTAGCTGTGGGGAAAACATTCAGTGCAGAGACAAAATGTAATATTAAGAGAGGCCATATTAGGTGTACAACATGTACATCAGCATGGCCTCAAATTTCTTCACAGTACATCAAGGTGCAAATCACAATTTATTCAATAGCATCAGGAAGTGGAAAACCTCTAGGAGCACAAATTACATTTAAACATTCAAAATAGCTCTAGGTGCAAATGAAGCAGCATTGTCACATTTAGGAACAAAATCACTTTTAGGATCAAAATCACATTTAGGTGCAAAATCACCTTTGGTGCAGCATCAGCAGGGAGGTAGAAAACCTTTAGGACAATGGTCCTTAGCCTGTGGTCTGCATAATGCCCACTCGGGGGTCCTCAACATTTTAGTAAATTAAAAACAATGTTAGCAGAATATCAAAGCTTATATACATAAAAAACAAATATATAGAATTGACCAATTTATCCGCTCTGTTAATGTGAAGGGAATGGAAATTGAAGGCCTAAAATTAAGCTCTTCTTAGCCTGCTTTTTTAGGAGCAACAAAAGTACAGCAAGAAAAGTCTAGTATGAACGACTAATGGCCTCCATTCAATTGGTATGTGCTGCCAAAAAGAAAGCATGCATTAGCAGCCAAAAGGCAAAGTGATGTACTGGAGTCCAGCATATTACTATGCCTTTTAGAAATAAAATCACATCTTCTAAAGATCTAACCTCAATTAAATTAAAAATGTTGACTTTTGTATTTTCTTTGTGAAGGAAATTAATATTTCTTTATTTGTGATGTATACTTGTTTCTGTATTGTTTTATGGTTCAATGTCTAGAAATGGCTTAGGCCAGGGACCCCATCTTCCATTAGTGATTCAGTGGTGGTCTGCAGAAGCCAAAATGACAAGAACTGCTGCTTTGGGAGCACAAATCGCATTTAGGTGCAAAATCCCTTTTAGTTTTAAAATCACATTCAAGTGCCAAATCGCCTTAGATGGAACATTAGCCGTAGCGTAAAACACATATAGAAGCACTAATCACATTTTGGGGAAAAAACATGTGCACAGACACAGGAGCACAATTACAATTGGTGCAAAGTCAGTGACTGTGGCATCATATTTAGCTGTAAACCCAATTTTAGGTGCAAAACCACCCTTGAGGCAATGTAAGCACTATTAGCTGGAGTTTGGAACAATGATCAACTCAAATGACATGCAAGAGCAAAAATATAATTACATACAACGTCACGGTTGGTGCATCATCAACAGGAATGTGGAACACCTTTAGGACCACAAATATACTCTTATGCAATGCATGGACACCTCATTTCATTGTCCATGCAGTGCAATGGGCTGTACTCTTTAAGCAGGTGGACTAACACACCTAATAGCCAATAACTAACCACGAGACTGAAATACTACACTGGCCAGATCTACAACACAAATTACACTTTCATCAATCAAGGACTAAAGAGGGTAGACACAATATAACCAGTGACTGAAGAAACCATCTCCATTGACAAGTCAGAAAAAGTACACCTGCAAGAAAAGGGGCCCGAAAAGTGGGTACCTAAAATTCTGTATCAAATCAGTAGATAAATGCTGCAGTGGACTACACGGTGATCATAACATCATTGGACTGTACACATGGTTCCAACCAGAGATATACAACACTAGATAAGTCAACTGTTTTAAGTGTAACATCTAGATTTACAGTTATCCTGTAACAACAAAAAAGTCAAATATCAGAGAAAATAAACATTCAGCAATAAAGCTCTTAAATTAAAATTAATGAAGAGTGGAATAGTGGAAGTGTACACTTGACAGGTGCATTAACGTCATAAAAGCAGACGAGATATCACTGTTGTATCAGGCATGAGTAACCGCCATCAGCCCAGGCTCTAATGGAAGTTCAACTGAGGGATAAACACCATCACATTCTGTTACCTAAGGTGTCCAGCAAATATCTGTAGCGTTGCAGGTGTCCCTCATATTAGTGTGATACCTGTCCTTTATCGCACTCATGGCCAATTGTAACCAGTGCTGGCTGGACAACTGTATTAAACATGTAGCATAGAAATCATCGCTACAGGAGTTACACTGCTGGCCTGACTCTATTCGGGTCAGGCCAGCACCTATACGTCCAGGAGGCTAGGTAAGGCAGAGCAGAGCTGCTTTTGGGACATGCTGTATTATAATAAATTCCACATCCCTTTGCTTTAGTCATCCAGTCAATGTTAAAGATAAGAAATAAATGGTTGAAAAGATCATCCGCGAATAGCTGCCACAGTAGAGGGCTCGAATATAGTTTATCCTTGCAGATCCCGCCATTCAGTCCTCAAGGAATCTTAGACCTTCTTTACTCACATAAAGGATGCATGTGATGCGGGACTTCCAGGTAGATCTCTGCTCCGTTTCTCCTCCATCTGCCTTTCCCTCCCGCCCAGCCTTTCAAGACTTTACACAGCCATCGACCCAGCTGCTGCAGTCATGATGGTAAATATATTGAAATATAGAGCAAAATACAGCACCGGACCTGCAGTCTAAATCTTAGCCACTAGCTAACAAAATATAATATACAACTTGTGCGTCTATCTTAGACTTGCTCCTCCATCACAGTCCTAGGCATCGTGCCCAAGAGAAGAGCACCTCTCTGGTCACTCATGCCAACAAAACACTTGCCACATATGTTCACAACAAATACAACTCTTCCAACCATGCATGCCGCCCACAGTGCTACCCATCCGATAATGCACTTTGACTCTCATCAATGGAGTATGAAATGCTACATAAATGCTATGCTACATTGTAACGGTTTTAAGGTAAGTGATGGTTCATGGGTGGAATGGTTTTTGCTGGTGTACATGTTGTTGATAGTGTGTTCGCATTGCTCACAGAGAACATGCAGAACATGACCAGAATTCATACACACTTCCCTAATGCGCAGAATATGGATCGCATGAGCAACAACAGTGCTTCCTCCATATGCTGATCAGGTGTTACACTGCGCACTCCTCCCTCCCCACCCCCCCACAGAGAAAATCTACAAATGCTCATCAGAACAAGCTTCCCTCACATGCAGATAAGGCAAAACATCTGCCTCATAACTTAAGTCTCCTACACTCAGGTGATCTTATTTTGTAAAATATTTGGATTTAGAATTCAACTGGTCAGATTGCAGAAAGAGCTGTCGAGGATGCCGAGAGCTGTATGATAGATTTCTGCTGGCTACTCCTCCCACGAAAGCTAGGCCTATAAACTAGGTTAAGTCCCTGTTCACGTAATGTTAACAACTGTTCTGCATCTCCTATAAAGAGAAGAACGAAGGCCTAGCTACGGTAGGGGGCTGTTTGGAGCCTGGAGGGTTAATCTGGCTGAGGGCTCAGGCCACCCAATAATGTGCAAAATGGTGTGGGCCAGCAGGTGGGCCACAAGGGGTTAGGGGTTGTATGCCTGGAAAACTATTAACACAATCATCCAGCGACTTCTGAAGACCACTAATCTGACAAGGCCTCTGAATACTAGCCTCCACATTCTTCTGTAGAAACCGAGTCATAATGGACCACTCTTTTTGAGGCATGGTGGTACAGCAAGGATCAGGGAGATGGTACTAACGCCCAAGTTGTAACGGCGGTAGGGCGTTCTTCGCAAGTGCACAGGATGAAGAACCGAGACCAAATGGGCCTGGCGGCGCAGGGTACGCCTTAATCTCCTGAGTTCACCTGCTTTGTCGAACAGAGACACGGGACACTCCGTTAGGCGTAGAAGGTTTGGTTTATTAGCTGCAGCTAAGTACAGTTGTCCCAGAAGTACACTCGGTATGTTCTTAGGAGACTGCCACTTTACTTCGTGGCGCACAATCTTTTATAACACACATATTCACAAAGAACACTCCCAATGCATACAGGGATAACCAATGAGAAGAATGTGAAAACAAGATATTAAGTAACTCAAATAAGCCTTTCTTCCAACTGTGTTTGTCACCCTTCCCCACAAGTTAATCAGTGGTAGTGTTTATGATTCGACTTGCAGGTGGCAGGACACATTTGTATGCCCCGGAGGACAGTTGTGAAATGAGAGAATACGAGTAAAGAATAGCGAAGGCCAGAGGATAAGATAAAGTCAGGAAAGAATGGTGCGAACCAACAGATAGTCGAAACAGGGATCAGTCAAACCAGACGAGGATTTGTGGAGTCGGCCAGACCCTGACACCAGCTTTAAACAGAGGCAGAAGGTTATTTGACACTTTGCAGTAGGAAGAGGGAAAACAACACCTCATTCACCGTGCTGCCTGAGTGAGGGCAACACAAAATGGCAGTGGGACACAAAATAGTGGCTAAATACGAACGGGATCGGAAAACTGAATTACCTCAGACCCTCCTTTTGCCATTACTCAGGCAAGACGCACAGACTCATTTTAATCTGAGTCGACGTCAATGGCCATGAGGTCATCAAGCTGTTGCTGCAACATCATTTTAATGCTCTCTGTCTTCCGTGACACAGGCCTTGGGACACACATAGTGGCACAAAGACCACAGATGGCGGGGCCACACTGCATACAGAGACAACAGGAAAAAATGATGGCCAAAACCACTCCAAGAAATGCTAATACCTTCCATCCCCATTTGGACAGTAATCCCCAAAACCATTCCAATAAATACCAATCTCCTTCGTCCTGATGAATCGACTCGGAGATCACATGTAATTTGGAGATGGCTTGGTATACCGTAGGGGCATTGTCAGGTATATAAATGCAACAGCTAGATCAGATCAATTTACAAACTCCACCACGATCCGCAAGAATAACATCCAGAGCAATCCGGTTCTGCAATGTCATGAGACGATCCGCCTGAAGTTCAGCTGTGAGATTACTCAAGGCTCCCGCAGTGACATCTATGGTAGTCTCAACAACACAAACCAATTGTCTCATGTTTCTACTGTTGGCCATTGGGCCCCAAAAAGGGAGAAATCCTTTAAGGAAATCACCTCCCTCTTGTCCTGCTGTGTCTTTAGAATCAATAATCCCTCTGCCATATCTGTTTCTGTGATGTCCCGAAGGAGCAGTGTATGTAGGAGGGAGAAGAAAGGCTATATAGCACGTTCCTGAAAAATCTGTCGGTAGCCACGTGTAGGCTCTATCGTGGCAGACAAAATACGTGCCCTGGGATGGCACTAACGGTGGTGAATTCTGAGATGTGTGAATGTATGTATGGGAACAAAAACTCTTTCGTTGTCCAGTGTCAGTAGTCTGGCCATTCATTTGTAAACAAAAGTTACCTCGATGAGGCCCAGTCCAAATTGGTGGAGATTTTCCCTGTTTAACTCTATCTGTAAGGCTAGTAACGTAACGAGCCACGTTCCAACCATCATATGCCCGTTTCTCATCAACAGGAACCCTACTATTCTCCACAATTCAAGCCATAGCAACTGTTCCTTTTATCAGAGAACTATGACAAAAATCTTGCCCACTACCATATGAACCAACTGGACGTCTAAATCGGTTCTGATATGCATTTGAATACATCACGAAATAGGCCCAAGCGGAACCTTCATAAGAAAATGGAAGGGCTAAATATGGCATCCCTTTGTCTGTGGTATGAGGCATAAGTCCACACACCCAACAGTCGGTTGTGTTGACTACCAATTGGTGTTGATGCAACAACTGGACAAATGAATTGTTAAACTATTCTGTTCTCCTGATTAGTTCATGTTGGGGAAGCGTATGTAATTGATGTGGGGAGATAGCAGAATGAAGAGGCAAGGAAATAAAAGTAGGGACAGATTTGTGCTGCATAGCATGAACAATCCAACCTACACAAGCCAATAAGGTACTAAAAAACATAAGAACACACAATGTTATGCCACATTGACTGTACACTAATTTACAATATTTTTTTCTTTCTCATCTCTTCCTTCTTATTATTCTTTCCCACTTTGACATCCATCCTCTAAAATTGTTGCTCACGGCAATCTTCCTTACTCACTTGGCTGTGATTATTAGCCGTCCTATGACACTGCAAGTCCTGGGGGCCTAGCCACTATACAAGTCACGAACCAAGACTCCTACCGTGACCCTGAAACCTGGACAGATGATACATGTCACGAAAGAGATGAAAATCTCAGGTGTCCTTGACCAGTCTAGGCCTTAAATTATATCGAGTTCTGTTCAGTACAGTTTGGTCCTGAAATAGTGTCTGTGGATCTGTAGTGTTCAATCGGAGATGTGGCGGTACGGCTTCTTGTAAAATGTCGTCATCTTCTTTCTCTGACCGAGTTCCATCTAGGTGTGCACTACTGAAAGGTACAAACCGGGGGACCCTTTCGCCTTCAAAATCACCTACATCCTTACGGACCCACTGGTCAAAAGGCAAGGGCAAGGGCACCTTTTTGCAGTGCACGCCATGGATCCAGTTCTTTTTCCCTTCGACTTTCACTGCTGTACGTGTCACCAGAAGAACTTGTCGAGGCGCCTTCCAACAAGGTTCCAAATTCCTTGTCCTCTGAAAATTTTTCACACAGACCCAGTCTCCCGGTTGGATAGAATGACCTGGGTCTGTGGAGGCCTCTGGTAAAGCGTTTTGAACCTGTTGGTGGAGAACACGTAATTTAGTGGTGAGGTCATGTAAGTAGTCAATCAGCATTGGATACTGTATGTCAGAATACTTTTTAGGGCAAGGGACTCCCCAAACATTAGCCGGGCGCCCAAAAACAACCTCGTATGGGCTGAGTCCCAAACGAGAATGTACAGCTGTTCTAGTGGATAGGAGAGCCAAAGGTAATGCATCGGGCCAGGCAAGTCCCGTGCTAGCCTGTACCTTTGCAAGCTTAAGTTTGAGAGTGCCGTTATAGCACTCTACCGAACCCGCTGATTGGGGATGGTTCGCTGCATGGAATCTCTGCCTGATACCAAGACCGGCACACACCTTTTTCATAATTTGGCCCACAAATTCACTTCCATTGTCACTCCAGACAATGCGTGGCAAACCAAACCTAGGGAAGAACTCTTTCAGAAGAACTTTGGCAGTGGACAAAGCAGTGTCAGGGGGTAGGCCTCTATCCATCTGGAGAAGGCACACACCACCACCAAAACATATTTGAGATTGTTGCATCGCTCCATGTGAATATAATCAATTTGCAACACCTCAAAAGGATATGTTGGGGGAGCAAAATGACCTGCTGGAGTTGGGGTTCCCTTTCCTGGATTATGCATCACGCAAACGATACAATGCTTCACTAAATTATCTGCACATTTTGGAATCCCTTCGTTCAGCCACACTGGAGCCAGAAGCTTACATATTCCTTTCGCACTGATGTGGGCTGGACCATGTGCCATAGCAACTACAGGCAGTACATAGGCATCTGGTAACAGTCAACGCTGATGTTCTGACAATTCTATCCAACATCCCATCGTGTCTAACATTCCTGTACTCTTTCCACTTACTCAACTCTTTCTCTGTAGCCTCTCCTTGAATCGATCTCACACTTTCTATTGTATCCTCACACATTCCTTTTTCCTTGACCCAATTTGCAGGGCCCGCAACATACATGCGACTTATAGCATTTCTGGCTGTTTCTTTCGCTACCTCATCCGCAAAAGCATTCCCGCGACCAACATCATCAGTAATCCTCTTATGCGCACTACACTTTATGATTGCTATCTGGGTAGGCAAAGCAAGTGACTCAAGAAGATCAGTTACCAACTGACCATGCTGTATTTTAGTACCTTTCATAAACGACCAAAACTATGTGCCACACCAAACGCATACTGGCTGTCGGTATATACATTCACTCTCTTCCCCTTAGATAACACACACGCTCTGGTCAAAGCTATCAGTTCAGCCGCCTGAGCTGAATTATGTCCGATGCGTGCGGTCTCCACGATTGTATGCAAGGTGGCAACAGCATAAGCTGAAGTTGTTTCACCATTGGGGAGTTTAAAACAAGAACCATCCACCCATAGGATCCCATCCGGGTCCATTAGTGGTGTATCTTTCAAATCAATCCTACCTTTTGTCTCCTCCTCAGTACGGAGAAAACAATCATGTTGTTTCTGAATACCTTTCTCCTCTGGAAGAGGTAACAATGTGGCTGGATTTAAAGTGTTACATCATTTGATGTGCACATGACTAGCCAAGAGTGTCAGCTCATACCCAGACAAGCGAGCACTTGTAAGATGCTGTGTTTTCGTCCTATTTAGAAAGGTATCCACTGCATGTGTTATCTAACACCACTCCAGCAGACTGACAAATAGAAATTGCTGCTGCTGCTGTAGCTTTAAGACAACTAGGCAATGCCTTGGCTACTGGATCTAATGTAGCCAAAAAGTAGGCACATGGCCGTTGCTTGTCTCCGAATCATTGTGTTAAGACTGACAACGCACAAC
Organism: Triturus cristatus; assembly: GCF_964204655.1. Taxonomy (NCBI): domain Eukaryota; kingdom Metazoa; phylum Chordata; class Amphibia; order Caudata; family Salamandridae; genus Triturus; species Triturus cristatus. Next base: position 388,298,949 of record NC_140594.1, read on the forward strand.
CCTCTCTTTCATGGACATAGAGCGTGAAGGGCTTACTGTAATCCGGAGTACCCAACACAGGAGCAGAGCACAGAGCAGCACGTAAATCAGAAAAACTCTTCTGACATTTGTCAGTCCAAGGAAGGGGTTGGGGGTGTGTCTTTCAAAGTGAGTGCCAACAAAGGTTTAGCCAACAAAGACAAATTTGGAATCCATTGTCTACAATAAGAGGTAATGCCTAGAAAGGCACGCACTTCTCTTTGTGTGGATGGCACAGACATTTGTGCAATTGCTTGAATACGTTCTGGGGTCAGTCGCCTTCCCTCCTTCGACAAGAGATGACCTAAATAGGTAACCTCTTGGCAGGCATATTGTAATTTAGAAGGTGAAACCTTATGGTGAAGGTCAGACAAGTGACCCAATAGTGCAATAGTCATGTTCTTGCAAATATCCTCTGAATCAGCAGCAATCAATAAATCATCCACATACTGAATAAGGGTAGCACCTGGCGGTAAAGGAAAAGCATCAAGCTGGCACTTCAGTGCTTGGCTATAGATGGAGGGAATTTCACAATATCCTTGGGGTGCGCGCTTGCACCGGAAACATCGGCCTCCTAAAGAGAAGCCAAAAATATCCCTACTCTCTTCAGCAATGGGGATGCTGAAGAAAGCATTTTTCAGATCAATAACAGAAAACCAAGCTGCCGAGGCAGGTATCATAGTTAACAGGGCAGTGATATCTGGAACAACGGGAAACTGCGGTACAACAATTTTATTAACCTCCCGGAGATCAATAACAAAGCGATAAACAGGAGGCTGAGAAGGATCAGTGCGTTTAAGAACTGGGAGAACAGGACTATTGCATACATTTCCCCTCGTCTCCTCAACCACACCCTTCTGAACCAAATCATAAAGAATAGCAAAAAAGCGCTCTTTCACCATCATTGGGAATTTTGTATTGAGGGATGCGTGGCAATTTAGCATTGGGCTTGAGGGTAACGACATAGGGTGGGATCTCAAGACAACCAACATCATTTGGACCCGTGGCCCAAAGTGTTGTAGGGAGAGAGAGCAATTCAGGTGGAAATTGATCTTTAGACAAATACATTGGAGAAGTCAGTTTCTGCCCCAAAGCGAGATGTACACCAGAAGGAGAACAATATATCGTTGCATGCAATCTTTTCAATAAATCCAAACCCAACAGATTTTCGCCGCAACCAGTCGTTAAAAGAAGCGGCGCTTCCAAATCATTAGAACCAATTGAAATAGGCTAAGGACAAGAGACCGGGCTATGAACTGGGGCGCCAGAAAATCCTACGAATACGTTTGTTAAGCCAGACAAAGGTGCCCCAGGGAGTTTGGAGTGAATAATAGAACTTCTCATCGCACCAGTATCTAAAAGAAATGGCTCTGAAACACCCATTGTAGTGACATTAACATAAGGCCCATTCTGATCTACTGGAATCGATACAATTCCCTCACTTTGTCTATGGCTGTCCTATTTAGCGTGAAGACCGTCATTCTCACCTTCAACATAGTAATCATCATTGTAATACTGTGTAGACGGAGTATTTTGCTGATCAAAGTAGTTCATAGAATGTGGAGTTGGAAGGGAACGCTGTGTCTGGGGCGACATACCTCGACCTCTACCCCTGGGCGCTAACTGGGAACCACCACAACCTCGTGGAGTAGATAGTCCTCCATTACGCTGTAATAAAACCGGGCAGCCATTCTTAAAATGACCTTCCTCCCTACAATAGGCGCATTGGTTAGGACCTAACAAAGGCCGCAGAATATAGGGCTCAGGCTTTTGAAACACCCTCTGAAACTGGGAAGGCTGTTGAAACTGGCGCTGAGCAGAGCGAGGAGGATAAGCTTGTTGCAGAAGAACCTTCGTTTTTAATTCTTTAGTCTTTTTCTCTTGCTTGTCGTTTTCCTCTTTGTCCCTGTTTTCGTAATATTGAGCAGTAGCCAATATCTGAGCAGAAGAAGAAACAGCCCATGAACTTTCAGAGTCTTTTAATTTATGTGACATCTCGGGGAGCAAATTAAATACAAATTTATCTACAAATAATCGCTGTCCACCCTCCGTAGTCATATCCTGACCACTGTGATCAATAAACGTCTCCTCAAAACGAGTGAAGAATCGGAGACACTCATCTTTCTTCTGTCTACACGCAGCTAATTTATCCCAATTAACTCGTAAGGCGGGCATCATTGTTTTCATTAAAGTAATAAATCCTACCAGGGAGTTCTGTGATCAAAACATCAGGCTTAGCACCACCCACTTGTGCTTTATCCGAGGCAGTTATAGCATCCCATGTACCACCCAATTCTTGAACGTGATCCTCTCTACGAATCAGAGCCCATAACGCTTGTGGGACTACATTTCCCATCAGCATGTCAATATCGGCTAAATTCATAATACAGGCATCAACAGTCTGGGACAATTCTTTATAGTAACCAGCAGGGTTTTTACGGGGATCCGGTAAAGATTGTTTGAAGGCCAAAACATCAGATCTCTTCCAGGGCACATGTACCCATATACGCTGGAAGTGAGCGGGAATAGCTGGATTATTACCTGCTTGCGCAACCTCTTCCCTCCATATCGGAGGAACCTCTCTCATTGGGTAATGTTTCAATGTCTGCCGAACAGCAGGATCAGAATCAAGAAAAGTTCGTGAAGAAAATAAGGACCTAAAAGTAACAAGTGTCCTTACGGCATCCTCAACCTGAGAACCCACAATGAGTCCTTTATCGAAATTAGCCTGAACGTCCAACAGACCATGGGGAAGTAAACCCAACTCCATATCCTCCCATCCTTCAGCAAGAGTGTCACACATAACATTAAATACATATCTCTGCGTGGGCGCATCCCACTGATGAAAGGTGATCATGATATCTTTCACACTATACTGGGGACCCTTCTCGATCCATTTGCGAGCGAGAGAGTCCAACACCACCCGTTCGTCGGAACCTGGAAGTTGACTATGAGACGGTCTTCGAGAAAAAGCCGGAGACATGTTCAGAGTCCCAAAGAAAGGGGCTAAAAACCAAAGACAGTATCTGGTATTCGTTTGCGCACAGTAGGAGAATTAGACATAAGCACAGGGGACAAGGTATTAGGCAATACAGGAGAGGAACTGGCAGTTATAAGGGGAGCCGTAGGCAAAGAAGATTGATGTTCAGGAGATGGAGACAAAGGAATCAGTGGCACGAGAGGTGGGAGTGGCAATACCGGAAGGGGCAAATGTGGAAGAACCGGAACAGGTGGGGGACAACAGGCAACTGAACAGGTTGTAACAACGGGGGTGCATTAGCACCTTGTACATAGGGTGGAGGCAATCTCAATAGGTGAGACATCAAAGGGTCTTCCTCCAGATCCTTACTTTTATCAGAAGGGGAATTAGGCAACACCGGATAGCATCTATCTATTGCCATACGATGCTGTCTCTCTGAAATTTCCATTGCATTATCAATCTCATTATCTTTAAACTGCTCTGCAGTCTGTATAATCGTCATATTTTGTGCTTTCTTATCTCATTTTGCCTGCTTAATTTCTTTCTGTTTGGCTTCCTTACGCCAGAGGCGGAAAGAGTCAAACATTGTCGGCCGGGCTTGCCTTTTGAACAATATCGCTTCCAAATTGTCTAATATGTCAGGCTCAAAACTACCATTTTGTGGCCACTGTAGAACGCCATCGTTCTTCATGTATCGGATCCATGCCTTTGGGGCCAACACCATGTTTTGAATAAAGCTCATAGGTGGGAGTTCCAACCGGAGGAATCGGACCAGAGTCCTCCAGCCGGGAATCCCTATTACAACCAAGGCAACAGAACTTCCTAAACTTACTCAGACCAGGCATCGTTATTTCACTGGACTGTTCACAAACATCAAGGGGTTATATCAAATAATACAGCACAAACGTACTCACCCCTCGGCTTCGGCTTTTGCAATAGCCGAATCAAAGACCCAAATCAAAACAAAATAGTGGGAGCTACCCACCAATACTTAACTAAGTGTCTTCTTACGCCAACAGAGGCCCGTCTAATGTCTCGCGAGACCAAACATCATCAAAAGGGACCAAAGCAGGGCGGCAGTCATGGCAGCAGTCGTCAGCAGCCGTCAGAAAGGAGAAACCGCGCTGCAAAAGACCTTCGGACCACTTCGACATACAGGGGTCGCTTGACGTGGTTCGCGATTCCTCCAGAATTTTCTTGCGGGACTCCTCACGATCCTCGGGCAGAACTGCTACCTCTGAAGCCTCCCCACGTTCGGGCGCCAAATTGAAGAACCGAGACCTTATGGGCCTGGCGGCGCAGGGTACGCCTTAATCTCCTGAGTTCACCTGCTTTGTCGAACAGAGACACGGGACACTCCGTTAGGCGTAGAAGGTTTGGTTTATTAGCTGCAGCTAAGTACAGTTGTCCCAGAAGTACACTCGGTATGTTCTTAGGAGACTGCCACTTTACTTCGTGGCGCACAATCTTTTATAACACACATATTCACAAAGAACACTCCCAATGCATACAGGGTTAACCAATGAGAAGAATGTGAAAACAAGATATTAAGTAACTCAAATAAGCCTCTCTTTCAACTGTGTTTGTCACCCTTCCCCACAAGTTAATCAGTGGTAGTGTTTATGATTCGACTTGCAGGTGGCAGGACACATTTGTATGCTCCGGAGGACAGTTGTGAAATGAGAGAATACGAGTAAAGAATAGCGAAGGCCAGAGGATAAGATAAAGTCAGGAAAGAATGGTGCGAACCAACAGATAGTCGAAACAGGGATCAGTCAAACCAGACGAGGATTAGTGGAGTCGGCCAGACCCTGACACCAGCTTTAAACAGAGGCAGGAGGTTATTTGACACTTTGCAGTAGGAAGAGGGAAAACAACACCTCGTTCACCGTGCTGCCTGAGTGAGGGCAACACAAAATGGCGGCGGGACACAAAATGGTGGCTAAATACGAACGGGATCGGAAAACTGAATTACCTCAAGGACAAGAAGAAGAAATAGTCCCCTTCAGGTCATAAACATCACTCACTGATAAGCAAGTCAGCAAAAGGAGGCATGCAAAGCTACAGTATTACTTGGTGAGTTATGGCTGGGGGAAAAAATATTGAATGGTAACAAGCTAAGAGAGGACCTATGCCATAAAGTCACTTGTTCATAGCCACTGATAGATTGTTGAATTATGCTTAATCAACAATGTCACTTATGAGATGTTAGATGTTTTCAAATGATATTGCATCAGTCTCTTGAAATGGGCATTCTTTATACTTGTTGAACAAAACTGTGGCCAATGAACTCCAAGATGACTAAGCACAATTCATTTCGTGTATGTCCAGAAGGGTCATGGGCTAGTGACAGGAACACTTGGGGTATAATGAAGGCCCAGCCGAAAGTCCAGGAAGCCCAATATTATACAAAGTGGCATAGGCGGGAAGAAGTCTGTGAAAATATGTCAAGCAACCTAAAAGCTATAATGCATATCAAGCCAAATTGTAGAAGAAACTGCCCTGGAACAATTGAAAGAACCATGTAAAGGACCAGGGACCCAATTTAAACATTCCTCTTAGAGCCAGTCTTTACATTATTCTGTGGAAGCCAAGAACCACTCACCTACACCTTATAAGGAAGTCAGCATACAATGACGACTACGGTATGATTTTTCAGTAAAATCGCAGCTATGCAGAAAGGCAAGCATTCTAAAGATAGTACTAACTCCAAAGAGGGCAGTCTGTTTTATTGCTTATATATGTCAGATCACGGGCTAATGACATGAAAGCTTGGGCTATCAATTTACAAAGTAGCGGCTGTACTATATCTCAATGTTTCACTGCAAGCACATTCCATGAATACACGCTTCAAGTCAGGTTTCCAAAATCTCTTATTACCAGGTTCTGCTATGTTCTGAACGGGTTGGATATCTGCTGCTCTGGCCTTCTCAGGTGTTTGGTTTCTTCTTGATTTCAAAGGAGACACTCAAGGAATCCAGACTCGCCTCAAAAGAATGAGTGCCTCCCTGAAAGTCCACTACTAGAATTAAAGTAGTAACTTCTGGCATAGTTCTTACAAAGGGAGAACGGGGAGACAGCTTAGCACACTCGCTCTTTCAGCAGGCACATGGTCAGAACAGAAGCAGCATTACCCAAGACAAAAGGTGTGGTACAGGGTCCACGAAAGATGGCAACGCTTTCTATTCCAATGTGACGAAGAATCTGTTTGCAACTAAAGAACTCCAATAGCAGCACTGTTTTGCAGGAGGGCCATAAGTGAGAAGGAAGGATGCCGTAATTAATCTAGTGACTGCCATGCCTTCTGTGCCGTTTTAATAACACACAACTGTAACAAGTCTTCGACAACCTGACTCCCAGTACCTCCACTCCACAAAAATACAACTCAGTGGGAAGGGTAAGAGACACCGGCCAGATTCCCTTTCCTTGAAAAGATTGTAGGATCCCTTTGGCACGCAGAAAATCTATTGGTTGCAACACCGTATTATCAGGGTAAAACAACATGGCACCCAACGTCATGGGTCTGGCCCCCGAAAGTCTGATGCACCAAACTTTTTAGGCACACACATATTACATCCACGACGTCCTGAGGTATTTTAGATCCTTCTTAGACATACGGAATATGTCCCAATGAACAAGTTACTTATCTTCAGTGGCATTCTTTCCGGTTGATACTCTCTAATTGCAGATTCCTCACCTTAAGAATTTCCCTTGAGTGTTTATCTAGCTTTGTAAAACTCAAAAGCAGTGCTTCTGCGTGCCGGTGGGTGGTGCTTTCAGTAGCGGGTGGGGGTCTCGCAGGGGAGGGGGCTATAAAATAAAGTAAAAATAAAAAGTTTACTTACCTTCGCCCGGCCGGTCCCGCGTCCTCTCTTCTTCTACAGGAATCAGGCAGCCTCCCTCTGCTCCGAAGCCCTAGAAGAGGTGCTTTGAGTCTCCTGTCAATGCCATTCAGCCCCAGAAGTGAGAAATGCAGCCACATGAGTGTCACCCATGAGTTCCTTCAAGGACTCATCCATGTCCTCAGATGCAGAGCACATCTGCAAATTGATCAATGCGATTGGGAGTGCGTTGTGTAATCTGCAGTTCGATAGTTATCTGCCAGGAAGAGTGTTACAAAAGGTAATTAACTTGTTCTAATGGACATATATATTTTTTTATTTAAATCAATCCATTCTTTTATTCTGGCGACTACTCACACCTTCCAACTCACAAGCAGTCTTTATAAAAGCAAATAAAAATCAAACACATTGTGTTGGTGGGACAATTTAAAATACCACAAAAGCATCTGAGTTCATCAAAGACATGTCAGCATATCGCTCTTCCTTCTTAATCTGTGTATCACTATTGTATTCTCGTTTACAAAAATCAATGTTCATTTAATTTTTCATATATATCTTCATGATCAACAAGGTTGCAGATGTCTGATAGATTGTATTTAATATTGCATCATCCCATTCAATTCAATATAGGAATAAAAATGAAAAAAATCCTATTCAATTCATCTGGACACTCAGACATTTCTGCCACCATCTAATAGCATATTCATTTGTAATTGCAATTGTGTACATCTGTTCTGCAATACACTCAGAAGCCTATTTTTGGTTTAAAAAAAAAAGTTTTATTGATTGATTTTAATATGAACCAAATAACAATGGAAAACATTTGTTCTTAAATAGTACCCCGGACATTGCATCTCCGAATAAGCCAGGTAGGTCTGTAGCATTAAAGCAGACTTTACATGCGGGATAGCAACAGTCTATAGGGCTGAATTGAAGTAGACCAGCCTCCTCTATATCTCACACATCTTGCATCTAGGTCTATCTGTATGTTAGTCCAAACTACAGAGTCCCGCCGTCATCACAGATAAGGTGGTGCATCCTGTATGGAGCCGGACAGATCCCTCCCAACCACCTCGCAAATGAAAAGGTAATTGTCCAGTTGTTCCTGGTAGTATGACAGATCTTCTAACCAGGTTTTCACTGCTGGCGAGTTCACTCTCCCCCAATATCATGCCACTCGCTGTTTCGTCAATAGTAAGGCTATAAATGCGTGGAACTGGTCCTCTTGTGGTATGGTGAGGGTACAGCCTAACAGGGCGAGTTTGGGGGATGGTGCTTCCAGTGTGCCAATCATATTAGAAAGGAGCCAGAAAATCTGGGACCAATGCAGCCAGGAACAATGAGTAAAGTCAGCCCCACTGGTACCACATCGGACACAGTTGGAATCCGGCCGTAGGCCCCAGGTATAGAGTTTGAGCGAGGTACGATACACTTAATCAGAAATTTAAAATGAAGGAGCTGGAGCAGACCATTGGGGGCCAGGGCTCCGATCTGAATGCAAACAGAACGCCCATTCCTTGGGGACTAGCAGGTCTCTCTCCCAGGCGGCCTTCGCTCCTGGTATTATTAAGTGGTGTGTGGCTTGTGTAGTCAGGTATAACCTAGTAACCAGGTGTCTGCAAGAGTCCACAGTTAATGGGACAGCCAATGACCGACATTCAGGAGGAGCAAGGGGAAGGTGGGATAGTGTTCTTTACATTTTGCAAGTATCAGCATATATAGAAAAGAGTCTAAGGCTGTGGTTGTTGTCCGTCCATTGCCCGGTCAGTTATGTTCGAGGCAGGTGGAAACTCACCACTCGGGAACAGGTCTCCTGTGGACTTTGCTCCCCATGTTGCTACTCTGTCCAGGATGTGTGAACCAAAAGTACTAAGTAATAAATGGAAGTGGGTGAGAGTCTGGTGTGCCATTTTCTCCATGTAGGCAGCCTACATGGAGAAAAAGCAGAGTGCGCATGACTGATTTGGTCGGCCACAGTCCGCGCTCTCTGCAGTCAGCGCCCTCAGCAGTGGGCTAACCACTCCTCCCCTGCCCTAGAGCAGCCCCGCCCTCCCCCAAATATTTCTGCTTTCTCACAGTGCGAGAAACATAAAATGGTAGTTTCACCATTTTGTTTCTGCTTCTCGCACTGCGAGAAAGCAGTGGGGGGGAGGGGGGGAGAAGACGCTCCGAAGCACTAGAAGAGGTGCTTTGAGTCTCCTGTCAATGCCATTCAGCCCCAGAAGTGAGAAATGCAGCCACATGAGTGTCACCCATGAGTTCCTTCAAGGACTCATCCATGTCCTCAGATGCAGAGCACATCTGCAAATTGATCAATGCGATTGGGAGTGCGTTGTGTAATCTGCAGTTCGATAGTTATCTGCCAGGAAGAGTGTTACAAAAGGTAATTAACTTGTTCTAATGGACATATATATTTTTTTATTTAAATCAATCCATTCTTTTATTCTGGCGACTACTCACACCTTCCAACTCACAAGCAGTCTTTATAAAAGCAAATAAAAATCAAACACATTGTGTTGGTGGGACAATTTAAAATACCACAAAAGCATCTGAGTTCATCAAAGACATGTCAGCATATCGCTCTTCCTTCTTAATCTGTGTATCACTATTGTATTCTCGTTTACAAAAATCAATGTTCATTTAATTTTTCATATATATCTTCATGATCAACAAGGTTGCAGATGTCTGATAGATTGTATTTAATATTGCACCATCCCATTCAATTCAATATAGGAATAAAAATGAAAAAATCCTATTCAATTCATCTGGACACTCAGACATTTCTGCCACCATCTAATAGCATATTCATTTGTAATTGCAATTGTGTCATCTGTTCTGCAATACACTCAGAAGCCTATTTTTGGTTTAAAAAAAAAAAGTTTTATTGATTGATTTTAATATGAACCAAATAACAATGGAAAACATTTGTTCTTAAATATTACCCCGGACATTGCATCTCCGAATAAGCCAGGTAGGTCTGTAGCATTAAAGCAGACTTTACATGCGGGATAGCAACAGTCTATAGGGCTGAATTGAAGTAGACCAGCCTCCTCTATATCTCACACATCTTGCATCTAGGTCTATCTGTATGTTAGTCCAAACTACAGAGTCCCGCCGTCATCACAGATAAGGTGGTGCATCCTGTATGGAGCCGGACAGATCCCTCCCAACCACCTCGCGAATGAAAAGGTAGTAATTGTCCAGTTGTTCCTGGTAGTATGACAGATCTTCTAACCAGGTTTTCACTGCTGGCGAGTTCACTCTCCCCCAATATCATGCCACTCGCTGTTTCGCCAATATTAAGGCTATAAATGCGTGGAACTGGTCCTCTTGTGGTATGGTGAGGGTACAGCCTAACAGGGCGAGTTTGGGGGATGGTGCTTCCAGTGTGCCAATCATATTAGAAAGGAGCCAGAAAATCTGGGACCAATGCAGCCAGGAACAATGAGTAAAGTCAGCCCCACTGGTACCACATCGGGCACAGTTGGAATCCGGCCGTAGGCCCCAGGTATAGAGTTTGAGCGAGGTACGATACACTTAATCAGAAATTTAAAATGAAGGAGCTGGAGCAGACCATTGGGGGCCAGGGCTCCGATCTGAATGAAAACAGAACGCCCATTCCTTGGGGACTAGCAGGTCTCTCTCCCAGGTGGCCTTCGCTCCTGGTATTATTAAGTGGTGTGTGGCTTGTGTAGTCCGGTATAACCTAGTAACCAGGTGTCTGCAAGAGTCCACAGTTAATGGGACAGCCAATGACCGACATTCAGGAGGAGCAAGGGGAAGGTGGGATAGTGTTCTTTACATTTTGCAAGTATCAGCATATATAGAAAAGAGTCTAAGGCTGTGGTTGTTGTCCGTCCATTGCCCGGTCAGTTATGTTCGAGGCAGGTGGAAACTCACCACTCGGGAACAGGTCTCCCGTGGACTTTGCTCCCCATGTTGCTACTCTGTCCAGGATGTGTGAACCAAAAGTACTAAGTAATAAATGGAAGTGGGTGAGAGTCTGGTGTGGCACATATAATCTGTCACATATGGCTTGCGGATACCCTCCTATGCCATTTGTGCTAACCACTGTGTGGCTCTCCGCTCGTTTGCACGTTGGCATCTGTCCTATGTGTGTGTGGAGTGGGGCTGGGAAAGCTATGTCATGCTTAATAGCAGTATGGGCCGTATAGGGTGGAGGATACAGCCAGAAGTATTCATGCAAGCAAGCAGATGTAGTACAATTCAAAGTCTGGTGCTGCCAGACCGCCATGTTCGCATGGCAGAGTGAGAGTTTCCCAGTTTACCCGAGGTTGTTTAGCTGCCTATGCGAGTTTAATCATGAGAGATTAAAGGGTGTGAAAAAATTGTTTGTTTAGGGGGGGATCATTACGTTGCTGAATAGGTATAGGAGTCTTGGCAAGATAATCATCTTCATTAGGGCTATTCTACCATGGAGAGTCTAATACATCTTGCCACCTGATCTTCCAGTTTGGACATGGTAGTGCCATAGATTTTAGTGATTATGGTCTCCCTGTCATGGCTCACCCAAATCCCAAGGTATCGGAGTAATGTAGTGCACCAGGGCTGCTTCCTCGTCACAGGGGTGAGGGGAAATACTACAGATTTGTTCCAGTTTATCGCAATTCCTGAAAGTACACAGTACAGGTTGAATTCCTGTATAACAGGCGTGAGATTATAGCCGGGGTACCTCTGTCCAAGTAGTTGCCTAACCGCGCAGGCCAAAGGCTGCGTGGCTATGGCAAATAACAGAGGGGACAGGGGGCCTCCCTGTTGGGTGCCCCGGATAATCTCCAATGGGTCAGATGTCAGGCCATTCACCCGTGCCTCAGGGACAGTGTATAGCAATTGTATTAAGCAGAAGAATTCAAGCAGAAGAATTGCACTGGAAAGCCCATGTGGTTCAGTACCGCTAAGAGATATCCCAACTCAACAGAATCAAATGCTTTAGAGGAGTCTAGTGTCACCACATCTTGGCTCGGGTCAATTCGGTGTAGTAGTGCAAAGAAGGTGTGTAAATTGTGCTACGTAGAACAACCAGATATAAACCCCACCTGGTCTGAAAGGACCAGGTCTGGCAACACTGGAAAGATTCTATTAGTGAGGATGTTAGCAAAGATTTTAGCATCAGTATTAATAAGCGATATTGGACGGTAGGAATCTGGGTACTTTCCTGGTTTTAGTAGTGTAATGAGGATAGCTTCTTGGAAGGAAGGAGGAAGAGCACCACTTGCCCATGCCTCTGCAAGCACTAGCTGGAGTCTGGGTGCTATGATCACTGAGTAGGCTTTGTAAAAGTCAGTTAGAAACTCGTCGCCTCCCGGCAACTTACCCATGTGGAGGCTAAATATGGCCTCTTTAATTTTGTCTGGGGTAATGGGTTCTTATAAGAACGAGCAGTGAGGCTCCAGCCAGGCTAGTACAATCCTATCAAAGTAGGTAGTATAGTCTACAGGGGTGACCGAAGGGCGTTATGTATATAGGTTGGAATAGTATCCTATGAATTCCTGCAGTATGGCTTCCAATTCTTGCCGAATCATCCCATCATTGCCTCGTAATTGTGACACAGAGAAATTCCCTGTTCTAACTTTTCCCCCCAGATCTTTATATTGGTTATTCAGTACAATACATTTCACAACTATCTTTATTACAACACATCCTACAAGAAGAATCCGGATATCCCCTGTTCTGACTTACTAGTTGGGCAAGGGTTCTGCCTGAACGGTCAGCCTCTCCATTTGCTTGGGCACTGGTGACGCGGAATAAGCGCTTAACTTCTCTATTTGCTTCAAGATGGAATTCTTCAAGCTTGTTGCAGATGTCTATTAATGTTCTAGTGTCTGGAGTTCTTACTCTAAAGCATTTAACCGGTTGCGTACGGCTGTCCGCATTACATGTTGTTTGGCTATACATATCCCCCTTATGTAGGCTTTTAAAGCTTTCCATAGAACCCTGGTGAGTTAACAGAGCCATCGCTGAGGACAAAATATGCCAAGATCTCGTTTCTAATATCCTCTACAAATGACATGTCAGTGAGCACCAGCGGGGTAAGGTGCCGCAGGAAGTCATGGTATTGGGAGTCCAGTATCTGTATGGTACGTTTAACAGGTGAATTGTCGGAGTACATGCGTGGGAGCTTTTCAATGCAGTTGACCCATCCCCTAGTGTCAAGCGTAGCCCAGGTACCATGTGTCATCGAGACGTTTTGTGCCCTCTCTCAGTCCCGGCTGCATTTCATGACAGAGATCTAGTAGGTTGTGGGTCTCCATGAAGTCCCAAAGCGCTTGAGCCACAGTGTGACGTGTGCGGGTAAGCAGGTGGGAACCATCCAAGCCTTTATCCAATACCAGGTTGAAATCTCCCCTCCACCCACCCCCACAAGCACCTTCCCAGGAGATAGCATCTCACAGCACTGCCTTACACGTCAAAGCCAGGATCATCTGTGTTGGGCCACTATATATATTTAATGTGTTGATATGCTGTGTGGCTATGCGGACCTGCACAATAATACCTTCCCCTGCACAATAATATACCTGCCCTGTGAATCTTTCTCTTCTAAGTGACGGTAAAGGGCACCCCATGGTAGACCAATATGGAATTCCCCGCATGTCAGAAAAGCAGCAGGAGAAGGACCGATTTTTGCTCCAGCGCCGCAAATGTGGGAGTTTTCTGCACCCCGAGATGAGTTTCCTGAAGTAGTCAATTTAGTGGCGGTCTAAATATGCCAGTAGTTGTCTGGCCTTGCGAGGATAGCCAAAGCCATGTATATGCCAGGATTTTAAGTTCCTAGAAGCATTGGAGTCACGCGTTGCAGCCATCAGCCTGATGGTGGTCTGTTGCCCATACTTTGTAATGTGCAGTTGCTTTAATCAACCACTATCCTGGAAGTCTGTGAAATCCGAGTTATCTTGTTGTACTGTGCCATTACATTTGTCCATCCACACTAGACACCTCAACCTGCCAGTGAAGTATTCCGACCACAAACAGTCCCATAACAATTCATTTATACATCATTGCATAGTCTAGGGTATCCATGAATTTAAGGCAACAAAGGGGGGGGGGGTTCCTATGGAGGCAACCAGAGCACCAGCTTATAGCACCTCCAGGCTACAGGGGGGTGCTCACTGGGCATCACAGTTGTGTTAATTTGGAGGAATCGCCTGCTGGCATATACAGGAAAATAATAAAGAGATGGAGACTGAAAAAAAGAGCATTAGGGAAAGTCTTGATTCAGCCTTGGGGCCCCCAGATCACAGCACTGGCGAGTCACCCACACGATAGTGTACATTATCAGTACAGCATAGAGGGCCACGCACGGGGAAACAAGAACGGTAAGCTTTAAGATAGGAGTTACCCAGTGAGGGGAAAAGACTTGCATCAACGTTCTTGAAAACGTGTGGAACTCTTGAACTACAGAACACACTCCAAAAATGATAGGCATTAAAAGATTTTCTACATTTTGGTTGCACAAACCTTCCACTTTATGCAGAAATAGTAAAACACGGTATCAACTTTTCAATTATCAAGTCCTACGTTCATGAGGAAAGACTGCAAGGAGAACATAACTGTATACTCAGGGGGTTACAAAATTACACAATCATTTCTGTGTACATGAAGATGTGTGGCACTTTACATTTAGCGATTAGAAAAGTCTCGCATGATTAACTTACATAATGTACAAATGACGGGCAGACTGCAAGAACAGCTGAGAAACATCATTTGTATTCGGCTGTAGAGGAGCACTTTGCTCCAGAAGAGAAGATACTCACTGCAGTACAAACCGCTCCAATCGAAGAACGACCCACAGGACAGGGATGAAAGTAGATTGTAGTATCACCAACACTCGGGAAACAGCTACGAAAGCCAGCAATCCAAACTATAGGGCTTTCCACATTAGAGTTGGGATATTTAATAGACTCTTGAGTATCATCGCGCAGTTCCACACTCACTGCAAGTGAATATCACATTGTACATCTCATGAGGGAAAACAATAATAGGCAAACATCTATGGGAAGGGACAGCTGCCTTCAAAATACATCGTCCATTGGTCAGTACTAAGCACAAGCTAGCACATCAGAGGTAGGGAATCCATTAAAAGGGCAATTTTGTCTCATAAATATGCAAAACTTGTGGCACAGACGTGCAAAGTAGCAACTGTGTCTAGATCGTAGGCTAAAATCCAGCCAGAAATGACCTCAATGATGCTGTATTCACAGAATAAGACAGTCACACCTCCATGATTTCTGGTGAAATACAACTCTAAATTGGTCATCATGGCTGCCCTAATGTTACAATACTGTCAAGGACGGGTGAGATGCAACAAATGAGAGGAACGCATGAAGGCATAGCAACCAACAAATAAAACCATCAATAATAACCTGGTGGCCTCAAATGCATTTCACAAAAGCAGTTTAACAATTCTAAATAATTTACATCCATCATATTGGCCCATTCAAGCCAGTAGAAGAAAATAGTTGAATACTGATAGTGGTAAATCCCTGAAGTCGCTTCATATTGGAATGGCCTCAGCATCGAGCCATAGCTTGCCAAAGACTTGTGCTTCTGCTAGAGTACGCACCTTTCAACTGAATCAGGAACCTACTTTTACTTCTAGGGTGTCAGTGGAGGCTCTATACCGGAGTGGGTAATCCCACAATTCTTTAATTCCTTGAATGCCAACTCAACCTGTGTGGTAGAAACAAGGAATAACAAATCTTAAATGAAAGGGTTTCAAGACAGTGCACCCTAGCTAAATTTCCTTTATTGAGCACAAAGAGCTTTAAATAATTTGCTGTGGCATGTAAATACTTAATCGTTCAAAGTATTTTTTGCATGAGATGGACATGCCAAAACTTTCAGGGGATGATCTACTGTGCCTTAGTCTGTTACAGGGTTTGCAGCAAATGCGACTAAGTTTGTGTGAAGTGCAGGGTACTGTCATTGGCTTGCTGGTCACATGACCAAGCGGTATGCTGAGGGAGAGGAATTTGACCAGTCTACAGAAAACCTTTCTAGTCTCAAACTTGGAAGATACCAGAACTGTAATGTTGCTATCAAAAATATTGAGAAATGGCCAAGCGTCAATTCATGCAGTCAAGACGTAGCATGTGGTCCAGTCTTCAGTCATCCAGTGCTGCTGACACTCAAGACAGCACCACAGCCAGGAAACTCTCCTAATAAAATACAACCGAGTAAGCATGGTGGTGGTTGAAAGTGAAAGAGCATGCTGCTGCTGTAGTACCGTCGGCACCACCAAGAACTCCTGAGGCAGAAACACTTGACATTGAAAATTCAACTAATTTAATAATCAATTCAGTATAACTCTGTCATATTCGGATTCAACTGAGTGTGAAAGATCTTTCACAGCACAGCTACATCGTGAAGAGTTGATTGATCCGCAAACCTTCAATCATAGATTTGAATTTGCTGCATGTCAGAGTCTAAATTGGCAAACTAGAGAAGCTACATTCAGGCGTTCAAATGAATGCATAAAGTACATCCCCATGGACTTACACCATGGACTTACGTATTGGGAAGTTGAGATGCTTGGATTTGTAATATGGATTGCGTTTGTAATCTGGAGTACAATGGTGGTGTTTCTCATCCAAAGGGTGCATGGAGAAACCTGACCAGATGTTTAGTCCAGTTACAATACAATTAGACAAGGAATATGTGTTTCAGAGATATACAAGGTGTCTGCTGTCGACCTGACAGCCATTTCACTGCAAGATATCTATTGGGAAGCGTTGGTGTACCAAATATTGGTACTAGCAGAAACCGTACAGGTGTTAGATATCTTTCACAGCAGTCTAGATTAGATTGTCTCACCAGGACCGTTTGCCAGTGAACAGGATTAAGAAAGTGTCAAGAATTTCACCAACTACAGTCCTATGTTTGCTCATGTGCTGCAGATTCATATATGAACACATGTAGCTACAAAGACATGTAATGTTATAGTCACTATGCAGACACATTTCAAATGCTACTACGGTGATGTTTCCTTACTGCAATGAGAACACTGCTCTGTTCAGAGTTGGGATAGCACACTAGAATTTGCAGCCTATTTTCCCTATTTCAAAGTAACATAAAAATACTGATCTGATCCATGCATTTATTTATGTAATCAAAATACTAGAACCCACGTCACATCTTTAGTTCTTTGAGCACGAAGAGAACTTTCTTTTTTACATGTGCATGGATAGTTCTTTGATTTCTTATCTCGGGTTATAGCATAAACACCACGTTTTGGTTAAAAACACAGCGATTTCGGTTTGTATTCAACCGGGTGATTAGGTTAAAACACGGGCACGTCAGGTTTAGTTTTATTTTATTGAGGACTAGATTGAGCTGACCATGGTTTCAATTATGTTTTATATTCTGTAATCTGAAGGCCCCTGACGAAGGGTCATAGATGACCCGAAATGCATTGGGCAGAATTCTTGGATTGATTACAGTGTAAACTGCTGAATATCATAAATCATGAAGGTTACAGAATAATATTGAACATTACAGCCAATAAAGAAATTGGTGTTACATGATTAAAAGCTCGTAACTATTGGAAATACATCAAAGAACACTCCAATATGATTTGTTAAAAAAAACAGTCTTGTTTTTAAGTTAAGTGTGACCGGCAGCCAGGGAGCGGTTTGTTGCCCCTGACAAATTTCTTTCAGTTGAATTTCATAGAGCCCATTCAGACACGGCGCCACTGACTGGGACGCACATTGTGAAACTGACTTTGAAAAGGTACAACAGCCTAAAAATCAGGAGTGCGCAGCGGTAACATAGTTTATAACTACATCTAATGTTGCCATAGAACAGAAACAAATGGACTGCAATGAGAGAAGATAGAAGATGCAAGACCAATTCAGTTAAAATAAAATATGCACCTTCATTTTTAAAGGAATATTTTGAAAAGGGTTTTGTGCTCTAGATCGCAACTATTCCTTTGAAGGTATTTTGGGAATTCAAGATTGGCATATCTAAGGAGCTGATTTACAGCATTTTATTATCCAAGAGATTTTAGGTTATGCCATCTAACAGATAACATACTGGTATTGCGAGTAGGGATTTAATAGTGCCAATGATACACAAAATAGTTTAAATTGTGCTAACTGAAAGAGCGGTAGGGTGTTAGGCGGTTAAGAAATAAATGCACTGCTAGCAAATGGTACATTTCACATAGTAACTAATGTGTGTAAAGGAACTCGCATTTAAAATTTACATGAAATAAAAAGAATCTCATAAGCAATTTGTTAGAGTAGTTTCAAGACCACCAGGAAACTGTGCATCTTAGGTAAGGTTACAATTTACCAAGCCGGGAAGATTTGTCAAATGTGTTTTAGGATTTTTAACTGGCTCAATCACACACCCACACTGAATCTTTAAATTAAAATATTAACCCAAATGTTTTTTCTGAACAGTCCACAACCAACACACGGATAGAAGAAGTTTTTGAGAACACTAGCAGAAATGCAAAAATCATCATAATCTACAGCTAGTCGCATCAGAGAATAACAATGAAAATCTTAATCACTTGGATTAAGAGGTGGTGACATTAGAATAGTACATGCAAAAACATACGGTGTTTCAGAACTCACGTTGTCAGAGTGTTTGTGAAAGAAACAGTACAAAGCACTATTTGCACTGCAATCTACTTGGCAGATTCTGAAGACTCATCGGGTGCCAAGGAGCCTCATCAACGACAAAATGATTTTTTTACTTTATGGGATTAATTCTAGATAACGGAATAAGTAGGGGAGATTAAATGTATAATCAAATGTCTGACCAAAAATTTGAAATATCTCCTTTCACTATTTGAACAGCGTAGCAATATGTAGGTCATCCTCCGTATAAGTTTGATAGCAAGAAATGCATTACGGGGGAGGAGCCTAGCGCGCAACCAAGATGGCCGCGTAGGCTTACGGCTCTCGAGGGCCTCCGCAACCTCCCACGTCTATCCTGACTTAATCCTGGTTTACTTGACGGGCTTTTGCAGATGAACTTGCGCTGAGGTGCCACCCGTTTTCTAAATTCAGATCGGACGCCGGGACCCGGAATGGTTGGACTCCGAAGTTTGCGGCCTGCTCTTGCCTTGGTCCCGATCTCGAGCTGGTGATGTGCCCGGGCACGAAGTGAACAACAGCGGCTGGCTGGGCTTGACCTGCCACGGACCCCACACTTTCACTTTCAAGCTTGCTCTTTGATATCGGCCGCGCAACTCTGGTGTTTCCGAGGGGCGCGGATGGCGAAGTGTCTGGCCTGACTCTCGGATTATACATGGGTTGACTGTCGGCGACGGCTGTGCTCAACTGACTTAGCTACCTGGTCCCTTTTTTCCTGGTGCGGGCGGGTGCCGGCCTTGGTGGCCTCCGGATGATGGCGGCGAGACTAGACGGAGACAAGTCGAAACCCAAGTCAACCCGAAGGGGTGCCTATACCCAGGTCAATAACATGGATCGTTATGCGCTGGCAAAGGGATCCCCTGGTGGCTCGCATAAATCGCCTGAGAGGTCTAAGGAGGTCTCCGGCCCATCGTCGGAATTGACCCTGCTGGACGTCATGGGCGCCATTGAGGAGATGAAGACCGCTGTGGGTCAGCAGTTTGATAGCCTGGCTCATAAACTGGACGCGGTCCTGATCGATGTGAACTTGGTCAGGGCAGACCTGTCCAAAACTAACGAGCGGGTCGACTCCTTGAGTCAAGCGGCGTCGAGTCTAACTGTGGACGTGGCCGCCCTGCAGACGGAGGTCCGTAGGTTGCGGCTAGCCAGTAATCTGACGGACCGTCGACTTGAGGACTCCGAAAGCAGGGCTAGACGGAACAATGTCCGTATCATTGGAGTGCCGGAAAGATCGGAGGAATCTGCTGCGGATCTTTTTGTCGAGGATCTGGTGACCAATCATCTCGCGCCCAAGGGACTGAGTAAGTTCTTTGCAGTGGAGCGGGCCCACAGGATTCCGGGTGGTGCGCCCAAAGTGGGTGCTCCTCTGCGGCCTATAATCGCCCGGCTCTTTAACTTTCGGGATAGGGATGCTATCCTTCAGGCGTCGAGGGTTGCCGGGCCGCTGAAGTTTGAGAACTCTAATGTCAGTTTTTACCCGGACTTCACGCAAGCGGTCCAGAAACAACAGCTGGGATTTTCGGGTGTCAAACGGCGCTTGAGGGACATGGAGCTGAAATATGCGATGTTATTCCCGGCGAGACTGCGGGTTGAGTTCCAGGGTCGTTCCCACTTTTTCGACCGGCCGGAGGCGGCTGGAGACTCGTTGGATGCCCTGCCACGGGGACAGGATCGAGACAGTCAGACAGCGGACGGGATTTGGTGACGCAGGACTAGAACTTGGTTCCTGGTGATGGACTGAACTGGTGATGTTTTGTACCTTGGCTCAACTGGACCCTAGATTGACACATTCTGCCCTTCAAATGTTTGGGGGTTGTAGGGAGCTTATTGGGGCCTTTTCCTCCTTCTGGGGTTCTTTTTGTGGTATATGTTAGGGAGACAGGCACACTGCGAGTTGGGGGGGCTGTTCGGGCTCAAGCAGGGGTGCAGGGAGGGGGGAGTTATGGTTTGGGGATTGTGGGGGAGGGGGGTTGTTGGGGATTGTTTGTTTGTTTCGCAAGGCAATGTGAAGTTCTCTGTCGGGTTGTGCTTTCCGGGATGTGGGTATCATGCACGGGAGTGGGATGGGGGGTAGGGGATTGAGAATCCCGCGTGGAATGTGAATGGACTTGGGGACAGGATCAAGCGCGGGGTGGTGCTGCCGTTTTTGAAGCGGATTTCGCCCGACATTGTTTTCCTGCAGGAGCCACACGTGATCGGGAACTCCTTCCATGCCCTAAATAGGAGGGGTTATCGCCTTGCCGCTCACTCTGGTTTCACTTCTGGCTCTAGGGGAGTGGGCATTTTGGTTAGGGCCTCTCTCCCATTGGAAGTTGATGAGGTGCTTCACGATGATAGGGGGCGCTATGTGGCACTGGTGGGGAGATGGGAGGGCAGGATTATCTCGCTTGTTGCTGTGTATGTCCCCCCGGGGTTACAGACGGCTACATTTGCTGATTTGGGGCGTTTGGTCCTGGGACTCCCTGGGGGGGTTCTGGTGTTGGGGGGTGACTTTAATGCCGTTGTCTCCGGGTTGGAGGACCGTCACCCCCCCAGGGATCTCCCTAGGGCTCAGGCCTGGTTGAGTGGCTTTTTGGACACGTTGGGACTTGTAGACTGCTGGAGATTGATGCACCCGGGTCAGGCGCAATACACCTTTCACTCGGGGGCCCATGGGAGTCTCGAGACTTGATTACATGCTTATGCCGGCGATCCAGGCTGGGATGATTGGGGAGGTGCGTCATTTAGCCCAAGGTATTTCATTCCCCTATATGGTTGCAACTGAGGGTTGTCCCTGGGGCGGAGGGGAGAGTTGCGCCTATTAGCCCCTGGTATCTACGTAACCCTAAGATCCGCGTGGAACTGGTCAAGTCCACAGATCACTACTTTAATGATAATGTGGGGTCGGTGCCGTCGGCCGTCTCCCTATGGGAGGCTTATAAGGTGGTGGTCAGGGGGCAGGCCTTGTCCCTTATCTCCCATGCTAAGAGGTGCGAGAGAGCGGAGGTGGTTCGCCTGGAAACTGAAATAGCTGAAATGGAGGAGGACTTGGAGCGGGGAGTTACTGATGAGAAAGTGCATGTTCTCAGCCTCAAACAATCAGATTATAGAGCGCTGGTTACGGAAGCCGCTAAAGGGATGAGTAGAGAGCAGCAAGGACGACTGTATGATGTGGGGGATAAGGCCGGAAAGTTGATTGCTTGGTTGGATAAGAAGGAGAGAGCGAGCAGGGTGGTGCCCGTTGTGGAGAGAATGGATGGAGTGCGTGTGACTGACCCGGTGGAGATCGTTGACTGCTTTGCGGCCCATTTCCGCGGGGTATACTCTCCGGTTTCTGTGCGTTCGGAGGAGGATTCTCATCTTTTGCTTAGAGACATTACATTGCCAACCCATCGGAGGCTGATGCAGTATTGATGGAGGCGAATTTTCATCAGATGAGATCGCTCTGGCCACCCGCTCGATAGCATCGGGTAAAGCTGTGGGTCCTAATGGTCTTCCCATCGAACTATATAAGTTGCATCCCGATAAGATAGCGCCGCATCTTCGGGACATGTTTCTCGCGGCACGTGCGGCGGGCTTCCTCCCCCCCCGACCAACGCCTCGCCAACATAGTTGTGATACACAAGTAGGGTAAGCCGCGAGATCGCTGCGCCTCCTATAGGCCCATTTCGCTGTTGAATGCGGAACCCAAGATTCTGGCCAAGGTATTGGCTAATCGGCTGGTTCGGGTCGTGGGCGACTTGATTCATCAGGATCAGTCCGGTTTCATACCTCATCGGAATACCGCTCTCAATTTGAGGCGGTTGCACGGCGTGCTTGCGAGAGCGGAATTTATACGTGAGCCGGCCATCTTGGCATCTTTAGATGCTACTATGGCGTTCGACACTTTGGAGTGGCCATATATTTGGGCCGTGTTGGCGAAATTTGGGTTCGGCCCCGAGTTCATTGGTTGGGTGAAATTACTATACGCTGACCCTCTGGCTCAGGTGGTGGTGAATGGTAGGGTATCGGCTCCCTTCGCACTGGGGAGAGGTACGCGGCAGGGATGTCCGTTATCACCCCTTCTCTTTGCGCTTTCTTTGGAGCCTCTCGCCGCCTGGTTGCGTTGGGAGCCGTCGTTGCGAGGCATTAGATGGACGCCGGAGTTTGAAGACCGTGTCTCCCTCTACGCGGACGACATCCTTCTGTATCTCACCTCTCCTCGACAGTCGCTAATTGTATTGGTGGACGTACTGAATTCTTTTGGTCGCAACTCCGGCCTGGTCATCAACTGGGCCAAGTCGTGTGTTTACGCCCTCTCGGGTGAGGCCCCCCTCCTGCCATGGGATTGCCCTATCCAGATTGCTACCCTGGGGTTCAAATATTTGGGAATCTTTATCTCCCTTGATCCCGCGGTCCGCTATGAGCGAAACCTTCTCCCTCCCCTCCAGCGATTGAAGGCAGACGTCGCGAGGTGGTGCCGACTTCCGCTCTTGCCACTCGGACGGGCGGCATTGTTTAAAATGATGTCGCTACCTCGCTTTTTATACGCTTTGCAAAATACTCTAGATGTCGTGCCAGCCCGTTATTTCCGGGAGGTGGAGGGTCTTCAGCGCCAACTGTTTTGGGACGGGCGGCCGCGGATTGCTCTCGCCAGGTTGACGCTCCCTTGGTACGATGGGGGGGTCGCGCTCCCCGATATTAAACGATACTATTGGGCGTCTCAGTTGGCGTCGGTGAATCACGGGATATACGGTCCTGCCTTGAATCCGGCCTTCGAGATGGATAAATTTCTGCTCCCGGGCGGAGACTATAATAGAGCGCTGTACTCGGTGACCCCGGACACGCGGTTGACAGGACCCACGCAGGTTGCGGAACGTGTGTGGCACGCGGCGAATGCTGCGATGGGGTGGAGGGATCGTTTGACTCGGGCGACGCCGTTGTATGCCTCTGCGCGGTTGGGCTGTTTGTGGAAATCGAAAGGCTTTGAGAAATGGGATACGATTGGTATATGTAAGGTGGGTGATCTTTGGGCGAAGGGGTCATTCAAAACGTTTGAAATGCTTAAAACTGAATATAAATTAAACGATAGAGAGTGCTTCCGGTATGCTCAAGTCTACCATGCGCTATGTTCGGCTTTTCCAGACGTTGCTGCTATCCCTGAGTACTCCCCACTGGAGGATAGAGTGTTGGATGGCTACGTGCCCGACAGCACCATCTCTCTGATTTATAAGAAACTCATTAACGACCGCGCGGACTTGCTGCTCCGTCTGCGGGAGGCATGGACGGGCGATGGCTTGGAACTGGACGATGAGGACTGGGTTTCAGTGGTGGCCTCCCCGAAAGAGGTGGCGATCCCGGCCCGCTTACGATTCGTACAGCTAAAGATCCTTCATAGAGTGTATGTCACTGGGCCTGGTTTGCTGCGCATGGGTTACTCGATGGATGGACTGTGTAAGCGGGGATGTGGCCTGTCGGGTACCTTTCTCCATATCTTATGGGAATGTTCGGAGGTTGTACGATTTTGGAACGGTATCCACACCGTAATGGAGGAGGTCACGCATGTTGCTCTGTTGCCAGAGGCTAGGAGGTGTTTGTTGAATGTCTGGGAACCGAATGATTGTAATGCGGCACAGACGCAGTGGGTGACCTTGGGGTACATGGTGGCTAAGCGTAACATTGCACAGCTGTGGGGCTCCCCGAGGCCGCCCACGATCGAGGTATGGAAGGAGAATATGGACTGGTGTATGTTCAGGGAAAAGACGGTGTATGTGGCGAGAGGCAAACCAGGGAAGTGGACTAAGGTATGGGGTCCATGGAATTTATATCGAGGACGTATCTGCACCCCGCCTCTGCCATTAGAGATCGATATTGCTTTGTCCCCCTAGCCACGCATTCTGCGGGATGGTGTGAAGTGTGTTCCATGCTTTGCTCTCCCGTTGCCCCCCTCTACCGCTTCCAGACCAGAACTGCTTTGGACACTGTACGTTGTTCCCCGTCCTGGGAAGAGCACGCTACTATTTCGGACTCTCATTGCCTTGAGTGTGTTTTATATTTAATAAAAAATGAAACTGTTTATTCCGATTGCTACTGGCCTATGGCCGCGGCCTGTTACATGTGCTTACGAACTGCCGGGAGCTTTGCCTCTGGTTCAGTTGAATGTGTGGTGTTGCACTGCGGGCCCTCGGGCTCCATAGCGGCCGGCCCTGGTGGTTGTAGGCCCTTGTCTGTATTTTATTGTGTACCAACGGTTTCTAATAAAAAATTTAACAAAAAAAAAAGAAATGCATTACGATAGGATAGCTGATCATTGGTAAATTCCGTTTACGTTGTTTGCTAGATAACCACCATAATATTTAAGCAAAGTTGAGTGCACTAGTCTTCTAGGAAATTCATTCTTAAGTAATATTAGAACAAACTCAGAATTTAATTCAACTGGTGCGGCAGGGCTGCTGTCAGTGCATCAGGTGTGAGGTTAGTTCTACGGTGTCACTTGGGATTGCAACAGCTGTCGTGATATGAGGACAAAATGTAACTGTGACAGAGTCAATGTCTGGGTCACCAAAAGAAGCCATTTCTAAAGCACGTATAGTTTTGAATAACGGGGCATATCTATTCTGTTTGCAAAAACAAGCTGTTTTTTTAAGAGCAAGGTTAATTGTTTACTAACTGCAAATGAACAGACTTACTGATGTGGATATGAATTACAACCATGAACACAAAAGCCAGCTGTGTTGCTTTGCTGTCAAAACACTAATACAGTCTCAGATACAAACCTTGACAAAGATCCATTAATACAAGTGCCCCATCCTCCTGTATTCAATGAAACATTAGATACTATTTCATATGCTTCTAATACACCAGAGACAATTTCACATTCAAAGTCAGCAGGTAAACGTTTTCGGAATGCATTGCATTTCAACCTAGGATCAGCTGTTTGAGCTTTAGGATATTTTAGATGCAGTATTTTTTCTCAACTTGCTCGAATAATTTTGGTGGGCAGAGTGATGTTAAGGGGGCTGTTGTTTACAAGAAAATGAAGCAGCAAAGCAATTTTCCAAACTTAACAGAGCGAATGGGAGTTGAAATGTGAATCACAGATATGGTGAAAAAGAATGGGTTTCGATACTGGCCCAGTGGTCAGCACAAACTATGTTCCTGAGAAAAAATACCGAAACTAAACATGGAATAAGAGACAGGAACTAGAACTCAAGCATTCTGTTGGACTGTCCTTAATAAAGCAGATATGCAAGCTTGCATACATAACACAAATCAGCGCTCAATATTTCACAGATCAATAACACCGACAAGAAATGATCATTATTATACTTAACACTCCAGATGTCGAATGAACGGAAGTCTTTAAGGTTTATGCTTTTCACACTTACATTACACATAGAATAATGAAAAATAACCTTGGTGCAGATTAAGATGCATACAAAAAGGCGATATTGTCAGGATTATAAATTTGCTAAAACCGGTATAATCTGTGTCACACTTACTATATGCATGCATAATTTGATATTTGCTATGATGCGGTTTACATGGTCGTGGTTTGAGGACTGAAGAGATCGGAGTGCTTGACAAGTGTTAACGTGGGCCATGTTGCATTCTTTCTGCAGGTTAACAAAAAAGGTTTCTGCTTAGCTGTCACAGATTTCTCCCATTGCAAAACCACAGAAGGATTTTCGCTTCACTGCAGTGTTTCGTGGTTGCTAGAGATCCGCAAGCAGGCTGACCCTGTGCAAGTTTCGCACTGGAGAAACTAAAACATACAACAGAGAAGATTCCATGCACTTTCTAAAACAGTAACAGAAACTTTAATTTCTGTCCCACGTAGCGTATATATATTTATGTGTATATATATATATATATATATATTCACTGAAAAAACCATAGGTTTCACACATGTTATAGTTAGCGGAAATTTTACTGATAAAAAACCAATGAAATTCCTCCGTTATAGTTAGTGCAGGCAACTATAACTCACGCGACCGCAATCCTCTGCTGATGCTAATACTGTATTTAGACACTTATTTGCCCATGTCTTCTTCCATAAATTTTTAGCTATACATATATTACAAATTTTTTTTTTCATAAAGACACATATGTCATCAGCAGAAGATTGCGGTCGCGTGAGTTATAGTTGCCTGCACTAACTATAACGGGGGAATTTCATTGGTTTTTTATCAGTAAAATTTCCGCTAACTATAACATGTGTGAAACCTATGGTTTTTTCAGTGAATTTGCAAGGTTTTTTAAATGCTAATTCCTAACTATAACGTGTGTGAAACCTATGGTTTTTTCAGTGAATTTGTACGTTTTTTTAAATGCTAAGTTACTTTACGCCATTCGTGGTGTGCGCGCCCACTTAACGCAGTTCGTTCCGTGCGCGCACGGTGCGCTTCGCACACCGTGCGCGCACAGTGAGCACGCGGTGCGCTTCGCGCACCGCGCGCCCACTTTACGCAGTTAGTGCCGTGCACGCACGGTGGGCACGCGGTGCGCTACGCGCACCGCGTGCCCACGTTACGCTAGATGGGCCATGTACGCACGATGCGCTTCGCGCACCGTGCGCACATGGAGGACATATGATGCACTTCGTTTTGAAAGGTAATATTTTAATTTTTCACACCTGTTATAAGCCATGCACAAATGGTGCCCTTCGGGCACTATTTGCACAAGGGGTGGGGAGAGTGTGGATAATTTTTTTTTTTAAATATTTTTTTACCGTACACGTACGGTAAGCGTAATCGGCGAAATTAGCGAAAAAAAAAAAATTCCGTTTTTGGCCTTGGGGGATCTTTGGGGACTCCCTCAACATGGCTAGGTGCTTTGGAGCTGTCCAAACAGCCCCTTTACATGTTTTTGTGCTTTGTATTTTAATCCACACTCTCAGTGCGAGAGAGAAAATGGCGGCCGCCGCTTCCTATGTTTACTAAGATCTAAGAGCCAATCAGAATCGCGCTCGCGCACGCCACCGTACGCGTACGGTAAGCGCACCGTAAGCTGGCTCAGATATATATATTGATTTAAAGGCTATTTTCTCAGAATCTACTTAACAGATTTACACCAAACCTACAAAAGGCACTTCCTTGACCTGAGGACTACCTCTCTGCCAAATTTCAAGTAATTCTGTTCAGCCGTTCGGGCTGTAGCTGTGTCTAAAGGTCCTATGGAAAAATGCATGGGAAAAACGCGTTTTGGGACCCCCCTTTTATCTCAGCCCCCGCTTGACGAATCCCCCCCGAGACTTTCAGGGTAGGAGCGGAGCGTAGCGCCCCACCTATTTTGAAAAATTCGCGAGGATTCGTCGACCGGCGCAAAAGTTATTCAAAATAGAATGTTGCGGATTTCCTATGGAAACGTGGTCCTAACTATAACTACCTACTGGCGACCGCCAGTAGGTAATATATATATGCTTGCTACGTGGGACAGAAATTAAAGTTTGTTACTGTTTATATATATATGGGAGAGGAGTTGGCTTAACAGCTAGGGCGGTCGACCTCTAATCTGGGGAACCGGGTTCGAGTCTCGGCAATGACGCTGAACATCCTGTGATTCTGGGCAAATCACTTAATCTCCCCGTGCCTAACAAAAACGATGAATGTGTCCTCATGTAACGCAACTGGTGCTTTGTAAAGCACTCTGATACCCGATACCGGGTCAAGTCCGCTCTATATGAAACTCCGTAAAAAAAAAAAAATAATAAAAAAAAAAAATAAAGGTACATGCGGGCTTTACATAATTCAGCAAATATTATAAATGATTTGAACTAAAATATCAGGCTGCTAGCTAAGTCAGCTAAACGTAAAATACAGGATTGTAGATTCAATGATTAGAGTATATAGCTTTAACTCCAAGTCCATTTTTATATGCTGACTTGTCCATTATAGTAATAATTCTTACATTATTTGAAGAGCAATAGCACAAAATAAATAGTAGTTTATTAGAAAACCCAAATACTGATTATGGTGTTTAGAGTGGGGCACCGCTATATTATCTGCAGATGAAAGATTTGCTAACAGACTTGTCTGACTTCTAACAACTCCACTTTACAAGACAACAACTCTTTAGGAGGATGAGACACCAGTTAGTTTTATTTTTTTCTAAAAAGACACAGTTTCCTTTTTGGGTACATGAAATGTGTGACTCCAAAATTAGGGGGTAGCAAGAAATCTGAGAGTCGTTTTAGTGAGGTAACATGACAAAAGTCATCTGGATAATGCAGCTGTGTGTCTGCTATATTCCCGTTATCCGTACTATCTAGTTTAAGCTCTATTCACAGGTTTCTCCATTATGTTGTTCATGAAAGTCTGTCGTTTAAATCACAATTCCTAAAATGTTAGTTCCTCTTCTTCTTCTAGTTCGAATGCTGAATTGTAGGTTGTTGTAACTAATTCTATTTGGTTTATATTGATTCTACATCATATATAAATAGTTCTAAATACATCAAAAATGCTCAGCTACCCAAGCGGATAGGTTTCTGCAAAATGCATATCTAAAATGAACAGCAACAACAGTCATCTGTGTAAGAGGAACATTTGGTCTACATGCAAAGACTCTTCATACATCATAAAGCGGTTCAAGGAGGTTGGCACCCAATGGCCTTTAAAACTTGAATTCAGTTCCTGGAGATTTGTAGGACTTATTTTTGTTGTCTGATGTTCTTTGGTCATCCAGTACTTCTACTTCAACTATGAGGGTTTCGCTAAACTATACGCCCTTACGCTGTTGTCCACCTCAATCTCCACTGACCGCGCACGTGTGGCATGGGGCAAAGAGTTGGGCATGGACATCGCCCAAGCTGATTGGCTTTATTGCTGTAACCAGACGAAGAAATTATCTCTCAACTATCGTCTTCGCCTCATACATTTCAAATATTTGTACAGGCTATACTGCATTCCTGTTCAGCTACATAAACAGGGACTCATTCCGAACGATAGATGCATGCGTTGTTCTGCCCCTGCCGCGGATTTCACTCATCTTGCCTGGTTGTGCCCCAAGGTATCGGAGTTCTGGCTGGTGGTTTGTGCGGTCATCTCTCGAATTACCTCCGCACAGGTTCGGCCAGTCCCGCCATTGTGCCTGCTGGGCTTTGTCCAATTTTGCCCTGATGCTTCTCGCCGCCCGATTGCTATGCTACTCGTCCTTCCTCGGCGTAGGGTGGCCATGTGTTGGGGTCGCAGACCGGCGCCAAAGTTCGCTCACTGGCTTGAAGATGCTTCGAGATGCCAGACCTTGTTATCTGAATTCTGGGACCTTCTGCCTGCGAGATCTCGCCAACCTGACATATGGGGTCTCCTAGTGACATACCTACATTCCCGACCACATCTGAGCCGAACTGCCTCTCTCGCGCTCCCCGCCGGCACTCCGCCCGCGGCGGTCAGTAATTGCCTTCCACCCTGTCCCCATCTCCCCCTCGGACCGTGCCTGCTCCTGTCCCTACAGTGCTGTCACCACCTCCTTTAGCTATGTGTTGCTCATGGTGCCATAGCCGTGTTGTACAGAATAATGCTTCTGTCTGTTTGAGATTTTACTATGTCTATAGTATTCCGCAAATAGCCTGCTATGTACGATGCTTTGATCTGATGCAAACATTTATTTTGATTATGCTGAATCGGTCAACAAAGGTTTTGAAAAAATGAATATGCTACTTACCAGTATGCATCTGTTCTTGGCATGTAGGGCTGCTGACATTCATATCTGTGCATAGATCGCCGCCTAGTGTTGGGTCCGGATGTTTGCACGTTGTTGTCCTGGAAGAGTCTTCGAAGTATCCTGAGATAGGTGACTCCTCCCCTGGACCATAGTGCGCATGGGCATCCTCTCCATCCTCAGATTGTTTTTCGCCATTGTGGCAGTGATGGAGTAGATACAGAAAGTGATGACCATGCTTACAGTAATTCTGAGAGCTGCAGCTGCTACCGGCGCCGGGGAGGAGGGCGGGCGATATGAATGACAGCAGCCCTACATGCCAAGAACAGATGCATACTGGTAAGTAGCATATTCAGTTCGAGGCATGTGGGCTGCTGAATTCATATCTGTGCATAGAATACATAGCAGTACCCTCTATTAGCGGCGGCCACCAGTGCCAGTTGCAGCGGTCTGAAAAAGAGTTTTGAGAACAGCCTGTCCTACAGCTGCCTGCTGTTTTGATTGCACATCTACACAATAGTGTTTGGTAAATGTATGTGTAGTGGACCAGGTGGCTGCTCTACATATATCATGCAAAGGAATGTTTCCCAGGAAAGCCATGGAGGCCCCTAACTTACGTGTTGAGTGGGCTCGTGGGGGAATCGTTAATGTGCGTTTAGTCTTTTGATAGCAAATTTGAATACATTTAACGATCCATCTGGCTATACCTGCTTTGGAGATGGCGTTACCTTTGTGGTGTGGGGCAAAGGCAACGAAAAGTTGTTTTGTTTTCCTGAAGACTTTAGTCCTGTCTATATAGTACATGAGGGCTCTCTTTACATCCAGTGTATGGAGTGCTCTTTCTGCGACAGTTTGTGGGTTTTGAAAGAAAACAGGCAGTTCAATAGTGTGAGTCATGTGGAACTGCGAGATCACTTTGGGCATGAATTTTGGGTTGGTACGTAGTACAACCCTGTTTGCGTGAACCTGTATGAATGGCTCTTGAATGGTTAGTGCCTGGAGTTCACTAACTCTCCTCAAAGAAGTGATCGCTACTAGGAAAGCTACTTTCCAGGTGAGGAACTGAATCTCGCATGAGTGTAGAGGTTCGAAGGGTGGACCCATCAGGCGTGTGAGGACCAAGTTGAGGTTCCACATTGGAGCTGGTGGGTGGCTTGGAGGAATTACTCGTTTGAGTCCTTCCAAGAATGCTTTGATGGCAGGCACTCTGAATAGAGAGAGGTGCTGCCTGGTCTGGAGATAGGCTGATATGGCGGTCAAATGGACACGTATTGAGGTGTATGCCAGATTGCATCGGTACAGGTGTAAGAGGTAACAAATTATGTTTTGGATGGATGCATCTAGTGGGTTAATGTCATTGTTATTGCAATAAATTACGAACCTTTTCCATTTGGCTGCATAGCAAGCTCTGGTAGTGGGTCTTCTAGCTTCCTTAATGATGTCCATACAGTCAGGTGGCAGATTGAGGAAGCCAAACTCTAGGACTTCAGGAGCCAGATTGCCAGGTTCAGCTGTTGCGGATCTGGGTGCTGAATCTCTCCAAGGATTCTGCGTTAAATGCACGGGTTTGATCCGCAGCCTTTGATGCGGCACCACGGAAAGTTCGAGAAAGGTGGTGTACCATGATTGGCGTGCCCACGTTGGAGCAACCAGGACGAGTGTCAGTGAGTGTTATCTGAGTTTGCGCGCCACCAGTGGTATCAATGGTGCTGGGGGAAAAGCGTACGCAGATCTGCCGGACCAGTTCATCCATATTGCATTGCCCTGCGACTGTGGATGTGGGAACCTGGCGGCAAAGTTTTGGCATTTTGCGTTTTCCCTTGTGGCAAATAGGTCTATCTCTGGATGTACGGTTGGAGTACTGATGGATGTATCTCCCACTCGTGCATTTGGTGGCTGTGTCTGCTGAGCAGATCTGCCATCTGGTTGTCCTTGCCCGGGAGGTGTTCCGCCATGAGGAAGATGTTCCTCTGAATGGCCCACTTCCACATGCTCTGATCCAGATGAGACAACTGTGGCGAGTGTATTCCTCCCTGCTTCTGTATGTAGTACATGGCAGTCATGTTGTCTGTTCGGATCAACACGACTTTGTTGCACAGGTGTACTTTGAATGCTTTCATGGCTAGGAAGATCGCCATCAGTTCCAGAAGGTTGATGTGCATCTTCTTTTGCTGTGTCGTCCATAGTCCCTGCACGGTGTAATTGAGTACATGAGCTCCCCATCCCTTGAGAGACGCGTCCGCTGTCAGTATTATTTGTGGAAAAGGCTCTTGGAACGGTCGGCCCTTGCAAAGGTTTTGTGGGTTCCACCAATGCAGAGAGTTGTATGCCCGACCGCTCACCAACACTAGGTCTTTCAGTTGCCCGTGAGCCTGATTCCATTGACGAGCTAAGCACTCCTGAAGCGGGCGCATATGTAATCTCGCGTGTGGGACTATGAAGATGCAGGAGGCCATCATGCCTATCAACTGCATGAACACTCGCGCAGGAAGGGAGTGTTGTGGTTTGAACTTGGAAATCAGCATTTGTATGCTGTTGATCCTCACTAAATTTGGCTGAGCTGTGGCTGCCAGAGTGTCTATGGTCGCACCTAGGTACTGCTGTACGTGTGCGGGTTGGAGATGTGATTTTGGGTAATTTAGTGAGAACCCCAGACTGTGAAGAAGGTGAATGGTGTGGGACATGTGGCTGGACATTGCTGGGCTGACTTTGCCTGAACAAGCCAGTCGTCCAGGTAAGGGTAGACGTGAATGTGTTGCCTCCGTAGGTGTGCAGCCACAGTAGCTAGGCACTTTGTGAAAACTCTGGGTGCTGTTGTCACGCCGAAGGGGAGAACCTTGAATTGGTAGTGCTGCCCTTGAATAGTGAACCCGAGATATTTTCTGTGTGAGGGGTGAATGGGTATGTGGAAATATGCGTCTTTGAGATCTAGCGTGGCTAGGAAGTCTCCTTGTTTGAGCAGCGGCAGGACTAGTTGTAGGGTGAGCATGTGGAAATGCTCTGACAGAATGTAGCGGTTGAGGGGTCTCAGGTCTAGTATAGGTCTGAGTGACCCGTCCTTTTTTGGTATTAAGAAGTACAGGGAGTATATCCCAATGCCTCGCTCGTGGACGGGTACGACCTCTATTGCGCCTTTTTCCAGCATACTTAGCACTTCCTGCTGTAAGAGCGCTAAGTGCTCTGAGGACATAGGACGGTGTTTTGGCGGTATTGTGGGTGGAGTGGAGGTTAATTCTAGGCAGTAACCGTGTTTGATAATATCTTTGACCCACCTGTCCGTGGTGATGGAGTTCCACGTGGACAGGAACCTTTGTAGCCTTCCCCCGACAGGTGTTATGTGGTCGGGAGGAAGGGAGAGGGCGTCACTGTTTGTTCTTGGGGGAGGACCTGGTATTGCCGTATCCGCGTCCTCTGCCCTTTGTGCTGGAGCCACGATACCCACCCCGGGTGTTTTTATCGTAGGTACTTTGTGTGTTGCCCTTGTTGTAGGTTTGCTGTGACCCCTGTCCTCTGCCTGCTCCTCTATTCCCGGGGCGACGAAAGGAGCCACTCCGAAAGGTCTGTGTTTGGAGAGCCCCCATGGACTTTGCAGTGTCTGTGTCCTTTTTTATTTTCTCTAAGGTGGCGTCAACTTCCGGCCCGAATAAGTAGTCGGGGTTGACCGGCTGATTGAGAATGTTATTTTGAACCTCCGGTTTGAATCCGGAGATTCGTAACCAGGCGTGTCGCCGTAGCAAGACGCTGGTATTTATTGCTCTGGCAGCTGTATCTGCGGCATCCAGTGCACACTTAATGGATGCGTTTGTGAGGAGTTGTCCCTCCCTGATGAGGATCTCTGCTCCCTCTTTGTATTGGTCAGGGAGATGTTGGAGTAGGGTTTCTAATGTGTCATAGTGTGCGCGATCGTAGCGAGCTAGGAGCGCCTGTGTATTGGCAATACGCCATATGTTAGCTGCCTGGGCTGCAACTCGTTTGCCGGAGGTCTCCAGCACCTTGGATTCTTTGTCCGGGGGAGGAGCATCCCCAGTTGTTTGCGAGTGCGCCCGTTTGCGAGCATTTGCGACTACGATGGAATCTAGAGGCAACTGGCCTCTAATGTACGTAGGGTCCCCAGGCGCTGACTATATTTTTTGTCGATCCTGGGGTTTATCACTCTTGCCCTGGTGGGTTCTTTGAAAATGTCCTTTGCTGGTTTGAGGACACCTTTTAGCATGGGTAGAGTTTTGATATTCCTTTCTGCGGATGCGAAAGTATCCATTAGAAAATCGTCCTCAAATGTGTGAGAGTGGAGTTGCACACCATGATTTTCCGCAGCACGTTCAATTAGGGCGTTGAATGCGGCAGTGTCCTCTGTGGGAGACGTTTTTGCGCCATAGAGCTGCGTGTCCTGTGTACCTGTGTCTACAGGGTCATCCCAAGCCTGGTCAGGGTCCTGTTGGCCCTCAGGGTCCATCTCTCTTGGGTAGGGGACGTCGTCACCCATATAGTCCTCCAAAACGTCTGTTTCGGAGTGTGTCGGGGAGAAGGACTGTGGATTTGGGTAGGAGGTATGGAGACGTTCGTAAAGAACTGGCTCCGAATCTGCTGGCAGCTTTTTCTTTAGCGGGATCCGGTAGGAGTCCATAGCGTGTTCGGAAGATATTCTCCGCTTGTGGAGCATAAGTCTGCCGGTGTCGGCATCCATGATGTGAGATAGTGACGTCTCCGTAGGAGAGCGTTCGGCAGGTGTGATCCTAGTTTGGGTGACACGAGTTCTTATTTCAAACATTTTTGGCGCCGTGGATGGCGGCAGGCCAAAAGTGATATGAGGTGTTGCTGGAGAAGCTTTTTGAGCTTTTTTCGGCTCTGGGCCCGACGTGTCCTGGAGGGCTGCCTTTTCTTTGATGCGTTGCAAGGACTCTGCAACTTGTCGCACCTGGAGCGCCGACGGTTGTTTGGCGCCGAGCGGTTCAGTAGAGGCAGGCGTGGGCTTCTTCGGGGCCACGGGGTCATCGAGTCGAGGAGAGGCGGTACCCGTGGACGGCGTCGATGATTGGGCCTTAGGTGCTGCTTTCGAAGTGGTGTGCGACGCAGCGGCCATTTTGACCTTCGTGGCCGTAGCCGATTGTTTCGGTGCCTGGTGCCGAGGCGGTTTGTCGGTGCCGATGGCCTTTTTCCGTGTGTCGGCGCCGACGTCTGCTGCTGCGAGTTCGGCACCGAAGTCCCGTTTGGTGCGGTCGGTGCCGACGGGTTTTGCTGGCGTCGAAGGTGTAGTGGGCTTCGATCCGACCAGTACCACTTTCAGTTTCGGTTTCTGTGGAACCGACACGACTTTTGGTTTCGGTTTCGAGGAAGGGAAACCAGCCGGTTTGGGTCCTAATGGCTGACGCTGAATGTCCGAGGCCGGGCCCGAGGGCGGGGCCGAAGAACTGCGAGATAGGTCTTGAGTAAGGCCCGAAGGCGATCCCTCGACTGGAGCCATAGACTGACGCACTGGGATATCCTCCGTCTGTACGGGTAGGCCTTGCTCGTCACCGGAGCCACTTTCTTCGGCCCCTAAGGCCTCATCGTAGTCTCCTACCTCGGTGTCGTCTTCATCTCTGTGAAAGAGTTGTTCTTCGATGTCTTCCGATCCGGATTCGTGTTCGGAAGCGGGGCTGGAGGGTAGGTTCTCCACGCCTTCCACATCTTCGTCCTCGGCGCTGAAGATGTTGGTTGGGGCCGGTGCCGCTTGCTGCACTTCAAGTCTCGCCGCTCGTCGATTCCGAAGGGTCTTCTTGGATCGGAATCGGGCACAGGCCATACATGTGGATTCGTCGTGATCCGGTGAAAGGCATTTGTTGCACACCGGGTGGACGTCGATATGGGGATATTTCGCATTGCAAACAGGACACCGCTTGAATGGTGTCCTCGATTCCATCGTCGATGGTGTCGATGGTCGATGCGAAAAAGTTTTTTTAGAAGTTAATAAACTAACAAGTAACTGTCGATACCGATCGGGAACAGTACCGACGCGAACTAAAGGCCTTTTGGCCTGAAAAATGTTTTTCCTAACTTGAGTCAAGATAAGCACATCCGAACCCAATGGCGGAAAAAAACAATCTGAGGATGGAGAGGATGCCCATGCGCACTATGGTCCAGGGGAGGAGTCACCAATCTCAGGATACTTCGAAGACTCTTCCAGGACAACAACGTGCAAACATCCGGACCCAACACTAGGCGGCGATCTATGCACAGATATGAATTCAGCAGCCCACATGCCTCGAACATAAATAAAACGTAATTTTTAAAAAAAACTATGAGGGTTTCCCTGATTTTAAGAATGGCACTTAAAACAGCAAGGTTGTTTTTTGGGACATGATCAATTTACAGGAAATGATCTGTCATATCATTGACGGAGCTGGGGAATTTGGAGGTCTCATTTTCTCAGTCCTTAGGTTGGCAACCCCAAAAGCTTAATCACCTCACACTTCTCCTAACTACAGGCTCATTGTGTGTTGCCATGTTTAGGTAGACCCAGCACACCATTAACTCACATTACCTTTAATGGATCCACTGCATTTTTGTTCTCATGAGCACAGTTCTCACTCATTTTGGGGACAACTCAGTCTTTATTTAGGTCTGTCCCAAAGCAACAAAAATACTAGTGGTCTAAGTTGTTGAGCAATATACTAATTCTAACACCCAAAACAAAAAGAACACAAGGTCTACCTTTGACCAAGCAGAATTGTTCACTCTAAAGTGAAAGCAGGGACGATACACCAATGTCAACATACAAAGTAAGGTAAAACACTCAAGAGTTATTTTTGACCCAGTAGTACTGTTTACTCTAAAGTGAAAGTTATGCCTGAGAGTGCATACCTTCATCTAAGCTCAAAGTCAAATTAATAATTAGCTTTACCTACAAATTACAATTGGTCCGCCCTTTAGTGATAGGCTAATTTAATAGCCTAGGCCCAGGTCTTTAGAAAAAAATAACACAATAGGTAGGACAGCAAGATCTGTCACAGCATGAACACAGTATAGCATATTACACCAGTCCATAGACATTACATAAGATACCAATGTAACGTTTCACTTTCAATATACTTTGCATGACCTAAATAACTTACTGAATGAATGATTCAAAATTAGTAACCTCGCAAATTAAACACTAAAAGCCCGGTACCCCAGGTCAGGATCGGATAACAGGATAAGGAGGATAAAAATAGTGAGGATACTTAAACTGTATTTTGATGCCTGAAAGCTTAGAACAGAATGAGCCCAGCCCTGAGATATTACAACTTACAAAGGGAACTGAACGCTAACGACTTGAAGGAATCTGTTAAACAAGACCCTTAAAAACTTGTAATTCAAAGAAAACCTTGACTAGACTCAAAAAATGCATCAAGTCTAGTAATGGAAACAACTTGATTACTAGCATATCATGTACAACCTCCAGAGGATTGAACAACCTCTACCTTCTTGGCTGTTGGAATAATCTGCAACTACACTTCTAAGACTAGCTTTAAACGAGCCTCTTCCATCACTCCCTTATTTTTACCCAACTACAGGTTTCGGATGCTGAAATCAACAACAAACAGTGCATGGGACCCTAGAAAGGATCGCAAATGACTCTGGGAGAGTTCTTACCATAAACGTCTCTGTTCACATTAGGAACGCACATTTTCATAAATATTTTGCACCACTAATTTTAGCAAGATAACAATAACAGTTTTAAGTTTGAAGGCGCCCGCAGTATTCTAGTTTAACAAGTTAAATATTAAATGTCTATTTGTGTCTAATGCCAATGTCCTCTAGCTATTTAACTACCCACATCACTTTAACCACGAATATATTAAACTTCAAAGTGTTTAAATAATATTTCCAGGCTTAAAACGTTCCTTAGAAACCAATCAAAGTTGACCATTATGTCTTTTTGGCAGTCCAGGTAATTATCTTCCACTTAGTCATTAAAGAGATAGTCACACACAGCTTCAGTAATTTAGATTTATTATAATGAATTTACAAAAGAAAATACAAATAAAACGTCTTAAATTATTATACATTTCAGTAAAAGGGGCCGTCCAGATTCCTTTTAGTGTACTGTGGTAGGTCACTGGTTTTAAATATAGGACTGCCCAGGGATTGAGATGCCCATCCCACTCCCCACTATAGTACTTCAATGCGTTGTCTTCAACTTGGGGTGAATTTAAAAAAAATTCGAATCAAGATGAATAATAACCCTCCTCAGTCTGAATTTGGCAGCATCAGTGAGGCAAAGGAGGATATTGTGGAAAAGTAATAGTTATGGGTCATGCATATGGTGTGGAGAACCCTAAAACTTCAAACATTTGCAAAAAGACAAATACAACAGGAGCTTGTTGAAAGGAAAACAAAGTACATTTCATCTATCCCGTATGCCGTCCAATTCACAAACAGATCAAAGGGGGAACACATCAACCTAGTTAGAGAAAAAGATATCACACACAATTACTATTATCTACATCTGGGGTAAATTCTCTCCAAAAAGGCTATACTGTTTGACGGGAGGGGAGGTTAACACAAAGGGAGAAAAAGAGCCTACACAGAGCGAATGAATAGTTACACAGTTGTAATAACTCAACTACATTTATTCTATAGGCTTCCGGAGACCAATTTGTTGGAACTGTGTGTTGCTATTTAATAAACCGTATACCCATTACATTTTATGCATCAAAAACTAACCTAGAAGTGACCTGAGAGGCAGAGACTGGTGACTAGAACAATAGGAATTAGTAGAAGAATAACAGTTTGTTCGGAGTTACACCAGCTTCCCATCATTGCCATCTTGTATGAATAGATCACCAAGCAGAGACCACATGCATCAAGCAGTAGGTTGATAAGGAATGACTGACTGACCTAACAGAGTACCAAGGCTCTAATTGCCCTGGGCAGTAGTAGAAATCATGAGGAGCAGCCTATGAGTCTGCTCTAAATATTTCAGAAATTTTGGAAACCTCTTCAAATTTCTTTTAAGGGGTGGTTGTTCAGCCATCCCCTATACCATCAGAAAAGTGGATGTCTTTGGATGTGTTAACAAGGTACTCAGCAAGACATTTCAAGAGCAAACTTTGGAAGCTGGTCTGCCCGATACATTGCCCAGGCTTCTTGAAAAGAAAGTGTCTAAGAGGGCTGCAGAACTACTGATTGCATTTGCTGTAAAACAGAGTGTCCTACATCTAGAATATGCAATCATTTCATAGTCCTATACTGGTGTGAGGCCTAGAAAACAAGACAAGGAAAAATACACCTGCTATGAGGGTAAATCTGCACCCGCCCTAGGAATAAGGATGTGTTGACTGAAAGGAAAACACTACATCGGTGACAAACGCATATATGGATCCAAACACTTGACCAGCATAGATGGGGACTACGACAAAAGACATCTGTATGTGGGGAAAAACAAATTCAAATGTCTCAAAAAAATACCTAGATCATACAAAAGATGTGCTCCTTAAAAAGGAGAATTTCTTTACTTTCCTATAGGAGCAGATATAGCTTCGACAGCAGGTCAGTGACGGGAAATCTGGCAACCAGGTTTAAAAGAAACAGAATGTGACTTTCTAAAGAAAGATGGAGCCTCCTATGTGCTGCCATCTTTGTACAGCAGTGGCTCAATGGAAGAGAAGACATAACTATGAACATCTCTGAACAACAGATGAAGATGACAATCACCAGGGTACAAAGCACAACCAGGACACAGAGGCCTACCTTTTAAATGGTCAACTGAAGGTAGGCCCCCTAAAGCAAAAGATTCCCATGGAGACAATAGTGTTCATTTCCTAGTCATATGGGGCATGGAGGATTCTACTACAGCTGACTGCACATTTTCCCTTAAGACTGACAGTGAGAATGGAAAGGGTAGCTAAGGCCAGCTCTCAAAATTCTATTGCCAGTCAGCTGAGTGGGTGGATAAAACCTTTTCTGCAAAGCCAAGACAAAAGGTATTGAGCTCAATCAAGCTGCCATTATCATTTTAACTGTGAGACTTCTGCAGCCCCCCACTACAAATGTCCGTGGTTATCAAAGATAGGCCAAGAGGGAACGCCACATTTTTTTTTATTAACTCTCAGGAATTAATTGTGATAGGAGTGTTAAAAGCCTAGAACACATCACATCTGAGAAGAAGATCTCGTGGGCACACCACAAAACACTTATCATACGATCAGGGAGATATGAAGCACTTTGATCAGTCTTTCCCATGGAGCAGCTCAGTTGCAAGAGGCTGTTAACAGCAGGAACCTCAAAAGTACTATTTACTTGTACTGCGGTGAGCATGGAAATTAAACATTGTCTCTCAGGTCCTCTAGAAAGGACAAAACAATTTGATATATTAACTTCCAAGGCCGGCAAGGGGCACAGAAATTTCTCAGAAGGTTGCAGGGAAGAGCTGAGCTGCCTACGGAAATTCAGTTCTTGGCGACACTGGGAAACCAAAGAGACCTTGTAGAGAGAAGCACAAGTTGCCAAGCTTCCGGCACCACAGCACCATCACAAAAATATGTTCAGCACTGCTATCCTTCCTGTAGAAGGGGAGTAAGGTTGCAAAAAGGAATATTAAGGATCAGAAGATACTAAGCATGTCCAATGAGGGCCTCCTCATGTCTAGAATTCTTGAACAAAATGATTACTGAGATCTATCAGAAGTCCATGAGCTTGAAGGTGCTGGAGTAGCTCTTCATTATAGATAAATCCCTCTCACCCCCAGGACAATGTCACCTTTCTGACTGGCACAGCTGGTCTTAGTTGGCACTAGTAGTCAGCCCTTCTCATTAGCCCTCAACCAGGTCTCTTGAATGCCAAATTCGAGTCCACTACAGTGACTCTGTGTATCTTTAAAAGTGTCTCATTTGCTACTGTATATGTATCTAGGAAATGCCATCTGTGAAACAAGCACTTGGTGGACTGTCACCGCCACCAGTCGTTGCCAGAGGCATTACAATGGTCAGTAACCCTACATGATAAAACACAACAGGACTTGGCCTCTAAGGCTGATGGAGCAAAAACAAAGATGGTGCACAAGTATCTGTCCTTGCATGGTAGCAAAAGGAGCCGATTGAAATTTGTAAAACAAAGGGTGAGCAGCTTATCCCGGATGGCCCGTTGGGTTTTTAAACTCCAAAAGTAGTGTTTGTCCCTATCCAAGATATCACAACATTGGCACACATTTAGAATGTGCAGGAGCCAAACAAGAGGTAATTCTACTAGGAATATCAGACACAGTCAGGGGCAGTAACAGGTGCAAACAGAAGGGGAAAAATAAAGACAGAGAAATTGTGACACAGAAGTAACAAAGAAGTGATGGGGAGGGAAATAGGCGAGAGGAAAAAAGAGATAAGGCAACGCAAGGAAAATGTGCTGAGAGAACTAGAACATTGGGGGAGGGGGGTGAATGAAAGAAGTTATAATGGAAAATTAAACAGATAACAGAATGAAGGTCAGACAATGGTAACACAGGGGGGGAAAGGTGGTAACAGTAAGAAGAAAGTTATAGCAACAGAGACAGCATTAACAAAAACAATAAATAGAATGTGATAAGAGAAGAATCAGATGGCAGTAATAGATGAAAAGGGACAGAGACAAGATATGAGAGCACTAAAAGATGAAAAAGGGGGAAATACTTTCTATAAGAAGGCAGTGAAGAGGCTTACAAAGGAAAGAAGGAATAGCAAAGTCTAGTGCTAGAGGTACAGAATAAATATGGATTTTGTCCACACCATTCCCTCATTCTGCCTCAGTGAATCAATAAAACTCTGGCTGTACTAGTTTGTAGTATGTCTGGAAGCCCAGGCCATTGGCACAACTGGGTTGAATACTGCAACTAGTGAGGAAATACACTCCACAAGTAGGTGCTGTCTAAGAGGCAGACAGCATCTATTTGGGGCACTGCTTAAGACATGCAAGAAATTCTGGG
The DNA here is from genome assembly GCF_964204655.1 of Triturus cristatus. NCBI lineage: Eukaryota > Metazoa > Chordata > Amphibia > Caudata > Salamandridae > Triturus > Triturus cristatus. The sequence continues at coordinate 388,340,946 of NC_140594.1, forward strand.
CTGTCTTACATAAACGAAGGGAGAGAGCATAGAAGGTAAGTGCTTGCAGCTGCCAGTCATTACCATTGAAGCTTGCCAATGACAACAACTGTAGGATAGTACTACAGTGTGGGCATGTCCCAGAGTGAAGGGAGCGAGCCCCAGTATAAATGGGGCAGGTTCCAGCGTGGAGGGCCTAACTTTTAAAAGGTCTTCCGGTGGATGGCACGTGCGCCGTCTTCTTCATATTCTTTCTTTGACACCCACATCTTCTTAAATGTGTCCAGTGAGGCCAGGATGGAGCCCCTGTGGGGTAAAAGGAGCAGAAAGGAGTTAAGGGCATAAGAGCAGGTAGGGCAGCTGTGTTTCAGAGATGACAGTGACAGGCAACACTGCAGGGGTACAAGAAATAGCTCAAATTCACCAAAGCAGGGGTAGGTCGGGCAGAGAAGCCAAGAGTCACTGCTGGAGGGGTAGTAAGTGCTTTAGTCAAAGGTTTCATAACAGCGTTAGTATGCATATTTGAGGGCCAAGCCAGTATTCATGAGTAAGAGGGATCACTAAGGGAGTAAAAGTGCCAGTACAGCGAAAATCACAACTGCTGAGGTGAGTGCACAGTGCGATGCAGAGATCCCGCCTCAGGTGCAGGTGCCAGTGAATAAAAAACAAAAAGGGAGGAAAAAAAAACAGTGTTTACCCAATCCAAGTGGAGTACAACCTCTCCTGAGGAGCAGAAATCTGCAAGAAAGAAGAAAAAGCCAGATTACATATCCGATAAAGGGTCTGGCACAGTTGACAGGGCAGGCTTCAGAGCAAAGATCAGGGGAGGCAGCACTGACCTGGAGACAGAGTGTGGTGCTTTCCTTATTTTTTATGTTTAAAGCGCTTATTAAAGTAAACAATTGCACACAGAAACACAAGCAACCAATTTCTTATGTAAGTAAAGTTTGAAACAGGCAGCCTGAACAAAAAGTCCATTGCATGTGCTTGGAAAGGCTGTGATGCCTCTTGCCATACTCAATTATTCGGATTGCTTGATAATTTTCTCACTTGATAATCTACGAGTCATTTGGAGGTACTCCACATTTTTAATTTGCAGTTCAACAGTACAGCTAGGCTCTCCTGACATTGTGGATGGAGAGGAGGGTTAGGGGGTGACGGAAGCACCCAAAACATGCCCTTATTCTAAGTGGTGAGGGCTACTCACACCTCATTCCAAGTACGGGTGACAGCATGATTAGTGGGATTCTAGTGCAGGAGTACAAACCTTTTTACCTGTAACCTTGTGGGCAAATTGCCTAACCATGAACAACAGGAAAGACCCAACCACTGCACAATAACGGAGGTTGCTTACCAATTTGGGAAATTTGTAGGTGGGCATGTGAGTGCTGTATGTTGCTTGTACATGTTTCACAGTAGAATAAGGAACTGTGGTGTGCAGAGGGACACTGTGCACTTGAACAGAAGGAAGTGGGTCCTCTGCAGGCAGCCTTTGTCCTGGATGGACATGGCTGCCTCCATCTGTGTATGTTCTGTACACCCTCGTCCTGAAGTGGGATCTACCTGTTGCATAGGGTTACTTTTCTAACAGCAACATTGCATGCACATTGTTTGATCATACCCATCACCTTCTGAAAGTCCAATGTCCTCTCAGAATTAAAGAAAAGAACATCAATGCAATGTTTAGACAGCATGCACAGTATATCTTGTCTGTAAAAGCTCTCCCTTAACTTAAACCCTTTTCTCATGTATCCTCCTCAGTCACCATTACGCCCAGAGACTCATCCCTTTGATCAAGCTCCATTCAACCGAGACAGCGGCGTCTTTCTACTTTATAATGCATCTAAACATTCCACCAGTGTAGCCCACCGTTGTTGCACCAACTCAACCTTCCCTTCAATAATATCTCGACCTCTCTCTCTTTCCCCACTGCAGTCTACATAGAGTCACCGAAATATGTGCCTTCCCCTATCCTCAGAGTCCTGTAACAATAGGCTCCTCTCTATACTCTTTCCCCCTTCCCAGGGACATCACATAATCCCATCAGAAATCCCAAGTTATTTCCAGGACAGGATATGCATACCCTATTAACAATTGCAGCTCAGTGCATCAATCTACCAAAGGCACATTCCTTATTCTACCCTGAGACACCCGATGCAAATTCTGGATAGGGGCCTTGACTCAATGCCATTAACACAATAATTGCGCCGGATTACTACATCACAGCACAAATCACAGAACAACATCAAGCACTTAAACCTCTACTGAATTTCCCTGCGACTTCCAAACTAGTACTGATATTCCACCCTACAAAATATCAAAAGTAATCAAAAGGACTCCTTGCAGAACTCAAAATTTCGGCACCATTAAACACATATGTAGCTGAATCAAAAACCAAACCAATTAAAAGGTATGACACTATCCCTATTATGAAATGGACTCCAGGTAGGACGCAATATCTCAGCGACACTAAACAGGCACCTGGCTGAATCAATAATCAAAACCAAACCAAAGCTACGACAAATCCCTGCAGTAAGCCGGTATTGCAACAAGCTTATCAGATTGTTTCTACAGGCCAAAGTGGTCAATTTATATGTGCAAATGTCTGAATGGGTGGGTCGATATGAAACTGGTTTGGTGGTGCACATAGCTTCTCATAGTTAAACTTTTAAAGTGTGCTACGGTAGAAGCTGCTCACCAGGAAAGCAACTGCTTTTGCAGCCTGGGCCAGCAAGACTAAGGGCCTCATTTAGATTCCAGCAGACGGGATATTCGTCACTGTTGGAACGGAGTAACCTGCCCGTTGAAATATAAATCCCACAGCATATAATGGGATTTATAGTTTGGCGGAAGGGATATCCGTCACCGTTGTGACGGAGTAAACCGTCTGTCAAGATCTAGATCAGTCCCAAGTCTCCCCAATATTTGTTCCTTTAAAGATCTTTACTGCCATTTATTTTTAAACTTGAATATCATGTATAAATCGTGGCTGGCAGGATTTCACCCCCGCATCGAATGAGTAGAGATGGCCAAAGAAAGACTAGCACATGAGTGAGCTGCATCTCAAGAAAACAGATACCTGTTGGCCATTCAACCACCAGACACATTGGGTCAAACCTGATGTCAAATGGGATGGGGATTGAAAACTGATGCCGGATGAGAAGAGTCACGAAAGCTACACAGTGGCAACATTAAGCGACGGATGGGTATGTGACTGCCCTGCTTGGAAGATTGGTCCTGCATAGTTGGGGTTTGTCTTATCTAATTCCTAAAACTGAATCCTAATGTAATGGACTACAATTTACTCTGTTTTAAGTTTCAATGTGAAGAGGTATGTTTTTTATCAGGCGATACACCATAGCATAGGTTTTTCCAGCCGTACTCTTAGTACTGATCGCAAATTCACCCAGCATCGCTCAGATATGCCTTGGAATGTGGTCCCAGAAGCACTTCACTTCACAATAACACAGCTTTCTACAGATCACATTAGGTAGTATTATGTAGAAACAGTACAAACATGCTATATAGTTGGGTGTCTAGGTTCTCACAACAGCCCTGCTCTTCATGACACATCAATCACTATTTCACAAAAGCACGCATCAAGGCAGAAGGCTGAACATAAACAACAAGGCCTGAATATGCAATTAAAAGGTATTAAGACATCCAAAAGCACTATCAGCTACTTATAACACACACCTTAGTCAGATAACAGGCATGCATAGCCCCAGATGAACAAATAACTAATTTGGTATGACCCACTCCAGTGACAAATAGGCAAGCTGACAGAGTAGCTATATAGTAATTATCACAAATAAATCTTTCTACCATAACTGCCTCTTTTGATACTTACTGTGTCATGCTAGATCTGGATTTCTAACAACCAATTATTAGAACAAGGCTTCATTGCTTGCCTTCACTACCCCTCAAGAGTCATGTGCCTTAAGTGCAGAACTTGATTATCTAATAATAGTTCATCACTACTGGTGACCTCAAACACCAGTGGTAAACAAAAGTAACCACCACGGATACTGCCCAGTAACCTAGTTTCACCAGACTCCTGTTATCACACAGTTAAAACTGACCAGCTCGAGACTCTACAAGCAACCGTAATAAGCACCGCGATAACCAACAAGCCTAATGTGTTAGTATTAGCACATTACAGTGAGATACACAGGAGTGAGCCAGCAGACAGAAAGGACTATAGTTGTACACAAGGTTCTCACACGGTTCAATGGAAGCACTGGAGTGGAGTAGGGATACATCTAAACAGCCAGTATCAGATGAGAGAAGAATAATCCACTGAACTGAGCAAAGAAGTGATTGACAAAGTCTCTACCCAGTGCCTATAAGTGGCTAGTCCGAGATAGATAATGGCTGAAACCGGTAGACTCAAAATCTATTCTATGTATATTGTAAGCTACAGGTCACTTCACTCTGACAGCTGTGATGTCAAACTCAGACGTAAAAATGGCGAAAATGTGCGTCACAGGACATTTTTAAGCATTCCCAGATCTGGTTTTGGTTTTTGCTGCACAATTACAAATGATCATACCTTTATTTTGACATCTTTTGGGGCAAGTTTCTTTACTTCGCTGAGTAAGCGATCGCCAAAACCTGAAAAGAAGGGGCCAATGAGTTATAGTATTCATATCAAGGACATATAATCTAGTACAATTAGGTTTTCATCTGCAGGTGCCTCAAACTAAAAAAAGATGAACCGTCCAGCAGGTGTGTGCTGATTTAAGGGAGCAGAAAAGCTATGTAGTCCTCTTATGCCCAGAAATACACACTACTTTGTTAAAACAAGTCCTCAGAATTTAATTTCTTTTCCATTTTTCAAGATTTTTGTAAAGGTAGACTGATCGCCTGTTCAGACAGGAGGCATTTGTACGTTTCCAGCGTTTCTTCTAAAGTATGGCGTGGTTCCATAGATGGGATGACGGATGGCATGAGGGATTTTGCTGCTGCACAGTCAGATCTGTGGGAGAAGCCAGAGAGTGGAAGCTGCAGACCCTGACACTCTTGGCTCCTGTAACTGAATTCTTGTTTTGTGTGCGCAAGTTTTGAAGGGGGAGGGGGAACTATGAAATGCTAGCGTTCGAACCTCCATGTCCTATAAAACCGAGGCTGTGATGTAACAGAAAGGGTAGGAGAATTATACAAGGATCCGAGTGTGTAAATTAGAACCACAGGCTAGTATTAACCAAGGTCAAGTTGTACCTGCAATGCCACTGAAACCCTCAAAAGAATGTAATGTCCTACTTTAAATGCACATATCAATCTCTTCCCCACTTTATAAGCCCAAGGGATGATAAGTTATAAGCTCTCTTCTCTTTCACTGCTGAATTCCAAGAATGTCGGGTGGCATCATAAGGCAATCTGGCATTTCATGAAGCTCCAGCAAATACTGAAGTCATGCATTTTTCTTTCCTCTGCAACTTTCACTGCTAAAAGGCTAACTAAGCCGTTCCATTCCAAGGTAATGTGGAGTGTTTTGAAACCCAATGTCATTGAACTTCGGAGTTATACCTAAATTGTGTTGCATAATTGATATTCATGCCTGCACAGTGGTACCAATATCAGAATTCTTGGTAGCTCTTCCCACTCCGGAGCTTTTTAGGAGTATTAAGATGCGCAACAATGGCTCTGTGTGCCTAGGAACAGCACAGGAACTTTTCCGGGTTTTGCCCTTACTCCATACATCTCGATTCATTAATTCATCCAAAAAGTCTTTCATGGGGTTTAATGAGTGAGCCAAAGGGAAGCTTTGTCAGAAATGGCATAATCTTAACATATGAATATATCATGCAGGGCAAGCAAATGGCACCTCATGGAACAAAACTGAACAAAAAGCTAAGTTACAAGCTAAGAGGTTCACTTTATAGGAAATAAAATGGGACTGAACGAAGAGTGATTAGAAAACTTATTTCCAGTTGACAATACCTTTAAACAGCGTAGAACCACCCGATAAAACGATGTTGGAGAAAAGGGTGCGTCTTAGGTCCATGTCAGACTTCTGGATGGCAAATGCCAGCACCTCATGGATTCCTTCACTCTCGTCCCCAATAAGATCTGGTCGGAAGAGCAGCTCGGGCGCCCGGAAACGGGCTGGCCCAACCTATTGGAGCACACAGGGTGAATATCATGAATGGTAATCAAGAGTAGCAGGTGACTCTGGCCAAGAAGTTACTCAAACTCTGGAATACTCACATCCAGTGTGCTTCCATCTGGCAGCGTGTACTGCACCTTTTCTGCCTCCAAGCTCTCATCTTTCTGAGGGTTGATGGATAGATAACAAGCTCTCTGGGCCGAGACAAAGAAAAAGACTTGTGAGCAGGAAAACGAAAGTAGTTGGCATTTTTTTTTCTCTCCAGTCCCACAACACCCCAACCTTTTAGATTTCTTATCTATGTCAAAGATCATTTTAAGCCAGCATACAGCCCTGTCTAAACACCTTTAAGTACTTCTGTGAGGATGCTAGCAGTTATTCACCTCCTTTATGGTCTTCACCACTTCAAACTCTGCTGAGGTGTGGAAGTCATAGCCCTCCTTTCGCAAAAGTAGCCGCAGATATTTGGACACATCCCGACCAGCTACATCCACCCTCATAATGGAGTGAGGCATGGCAAATCCCTCGTAGATCGGCACAGCATGCGTCACACCATCTCCTGCATCCAACACCACACCAGTGGTGCGGCCTGTGGCATAGCTGCAACAGAGAGAACAATTGGAGTTTTACCCATTACAACAAAAGCGCAGATATGAGCAAATGCCCGACTGCGTTCTCCCAGGCAGAACTTACAGACTGAGTACGGCCTGCATAGAGATGAACAAAGCTGGCACATTGAAAGTCTCAAAGAAAACCTCGGCTGCCCGCTCACGGTTCTTGCTTGGGTTGAGAGGGGCTTCCGTCAACAGAACAGGGTGCTGGAGGAAGAGAGGATGCTTAATGAATTAGCTCGGTGGTTAGGAAAGATGATAATCCAACAAGCCGTGTTTGTAAGTAAAGTATTTTTTACATGCAACAATGCACTATGTTTCGGGAATTTAAGGTATCATTTTTGCATTCTTACAGGTCAAACAAAAAGACAACAAATGACTATTTAATAAAGTTGTAAACTCAATGCTCCAAATAATTAAAACCTTTATATTTTTTTCTCCCCTTAACCTTTCAATTCAAGGACCTTTATCCCTTCAACAACGTCTATTCAGTGGGAAGCTTTCCCTGATGGCGAACATTTTCTAACTTTGTGTTTACTCTGTAAGACTTCCTATTGGACAGCTAATTTCACTTCTCCATTTTGTCGTATGAACTGTGTGCATAGGTCCTTTGGTATTATGTCACTATCATGTATGGTATAACATGAAGGAGGAGCAATAGCCTTTGTCTTCTCCATCCAGGGCAGAACTCGTGCTTGCCTGTCACTGTTACCCTTCTTCATAGATTCATGCACTAATTCGTCCCAGAGTCAGATCGTAATTGCAACTCTCACACCCGCCTCTTTTGTTGCACATGAAGTACTGTGCTCTCTAACATGGCCCCACGAACATGAAGCACTTATTTCTTCCAGTGCATAGCTGCCAAGGTTTTAGACTGCTATGTGTGATATTTTCAGAATTTCAGTGTAATTATGAGTGACATTTCAACGACTATAAATGACACTTTCTTGCAAGTAAAATTAAGCAATGAAGACGAGGGAAACCTATAATTATCAGAAATTACACCCATCTGAGCAACAAGAAACTCCAAGAAGATCTTAAAACTGCTGCAAAGCACCTGAAATGGAAGGGCACTAACCTAGTGCCTTTCTAACCTGTTCGTACTGTTAAACGAATGTGTAACCATGATATTGAACACTAAAAAAGTCTTTCAGAGGCAGTCCTTTATTAAAGTTCTGTGCACAGAGCTATTGGCTGGATTAGGGTGAAGTGAAAAAACTAACTGCAGCAGCACGCACCCCGGGGCATTTTGGACAAGGTAGCCCGAGTGGCAGGAACAATACCGCCGCTATGCTTTGCTGTGTATGGATAAAGATATGATGACTGTCAGAAGAGACCAAAACCGGTTACAAATTACCCCCAGTTTTGAGAAATATACCGCAAACATAAGCAGGAGGCCAGAAAGCCAATTGAACTCGCCAAGCACTTGCAATCGTGCGCGCACGTACCAGGGCAACGGAGGGCCAACATTAATAACTCCACCAGGAATATAAACCAACTGAAAGCACGCTGCAAGTGAAGTATACTTACACCATGCATGTCTTTCAGAGAGGAATCCTTGGCCTCCTCTCAGCCCAGTCCTGGCTGCTGTAACGTCACTCCGTCTGCAATTTGCAGCAGGCTCATATTGTCATTTTAAATTTACTGCAGCCACGCAGCGTGAGCAGCGTTGCCATGATTTGCCGTAACCACCTACTAGCCAGCCTCCCACAAACTGCAGCAGCCGGTAGCAGCACTAGCGAGACGTGACATCCCTGCAGCACCTACCATCCGACTGAATCACACAACCTGACTTGACTGATGTCTCGGTAGTAGCTACTGAGCACTACCTCGACGTGACATCAGTCATTGCCGCGCTGAGAATCTCCTATATTGATATATTGTAGCGGCCAGCTGCTGGTAGCTCAGCCAGCCGAGCCCCCAAGCTTGCAGGAGCAGAGCATGCACACCAAGGCGCACTGCCAGCCACTCCAGCTTTAGTTTAGCAGTAGGCAAAGCCAACGGCTTTACAGCTGTGGGGCTATGTCTTTAATGTATAACAATGCATTTCAGTGCACCACATTGAAATGCATTAGTCTAAAACCTGATGCGTGGTACTTGACAGGACTGCCAGTGTGTGATGTCTAGGGCCTGAGTCAACCTCAAGGCCACTGCTCTGCTAAATAACATTTCTCAAGAACCAACACTAAGACCATGAACCTGATACTAATTTCTTTTTTGGGATGATGTATTAGGCCCAGTAGACATTTTTCTGGTTTAAATAGTTCAGCCCTTACTTATCACATTGGCAATGATAGTCATGAACCCCTCCCATTATTCAGAAACTGGAGAGGCCAAGATCGTATGAAAAGATCCCGCTGCTGTGAATCCAAAACTTCACACTAGGGCAGAAAGCGTTCGAAGCACCGCATATTTTATGCACGCTTTTATGGTCAGGGTACATTTTGTGCAAAAACATTAAAGTGAAGCAGTTTAAACCACACATTCTTAGACATCTTGGGAGTAAAACTCAAAAATAGTTGGCAGACTTCCCCATTATCAGAGAATACTTCTCTATCCTCCCTCTTTTTCTCAATCAAGATTTCCCATGTGATTCTAATAGTAGGCATTCCTGGAGTTTCCCTGCCTGTTCTTTCCATGGAGTTACTTTCCCTCAGGGAGCACTCCCAGACAATGGTCTCTTGAGCCTGGTCCTTCATCGAATGGACACTTGTTCAAATGAAGAAAAAAAGCAACTGCACTGAGCAGAGAAGTAGGCTCAAAAGAACAATAACAAGGTTGCCTCGTACTTTTTTATTTTTCTACTGAGTTATTTCCAAAATCAATGCTTTGCTAGAGATCAACTGAAAACTGAGAGATTTTTGGACCAGGATTCCAAGACACGTTGTTCCTGCAAGTTACACTTTGATCCGCTGGTCTTACAAGGGAGAGCAATTTTCCATAGATTCAACTGGTGGACAGAGGAGCAGCTACTGTACAGATGTCTGGAGCAAAAGTGTTATTCCACAAGCTCCGAAAGTTGGGAAACAGATTTAATTTCCTGAACAACTTTTACTCTTTCTAATCCCTCACGTCAACCTCCTATCCCGGCTGGACCACCCGTTCCCAAAATGGAAACAGATCATACTCCAGTTTTAAGCCTCATTTTTACCATGGTTGCTTAAACCTTAAGTGTACAAGCAAACTAGATCATTTGACGTTTGTATGCATTCTCTGAGGTGCATAAGACCTTCATTTTGACAGAGTTTGAAGTAGAATCTTTCATCATATGCTGCTTACTAAGGAAGTAAGGTGTTGGAGCCATCTTTCCCAATCTGCTTTATTTAGCAGAATAATAGGCACACTCACCTATGGTTCAGCTCTATGGGTTACCATATACCAAACAAAGGAAGCGGATCCAGGGTTACTAGTTTAAGGTTCCTGTCACACACTATTATTGGTGAGATTTAAAGATTGGTACACCAGCGCAGCATCCTTCTCTAGATGCCGTCATAAACAGGGCAGCAGGAGCAGAGTTCTGAGGTTTGGTTTCCATTGGGAGCATTTTAGCCGCTCTTATCACAACAAGAAGAATTCAGAGATTGATAACCATTTTTAGTCATTCTTTGCACAAAAAACTTCCCATTTATGTTAATCAAGTGATTTCTTTATAAAAATGCTCTGAAAATCGATGTAGCAGTCTGGATGAACATGAACAGAAGTCAGAGCTGCAGAGTAAGAAGGCAGCTCTCTGCTGTTTTGGCTTCCACCATTTAAGGTGATCTGTTCTAAGGTGTAGATTCATACCTATTACGTTGTCCTGCTAACTGGAAAACCAAAATACATTTTTAAGAGATGTGTTTAGGAAATTCTCTTAATATTTTTAAAAAGTGCACGGATAGTTAGTGAAGATTTTACAAGTAGCAGTCCAAGAGTGAAAGGGTTCTCTTAGGAACACAGTTTTGAAAAATCATACAGAGACAAACAAGTTGCCTTATCAATAAAAAAAAATGGATACTTTATACGAGTCAATTTGGTGGTGATCAAACTATACTAGATTTATGTAGAGGAATTGAAGAGGCCCAAGAAATGTAACTAAGAAATGAATGCTGTTATATGCAGACTTGAGCCTAAAACAGAGAAACATAGATGGACAGGCTATTAGTCACAAGGAGGTGGTCGACTACTTTTTAAATACTTATTTTGAGTCTAGGGGAGAACATAAGGTCAAATGTTTAAGCTTGTAGCCGCTTGTAGCCTGGAAACCAGGAGAGAAGAGTTTTAGTGTTGGCTTCCATGACTGATAACATTGTTGATCTGCAAGTAGTCAAGTTCTACTGACATTTACAAAACTGGACATACATTTCCTGCTCTACGAAATTAGCCAAAAACGGGCCAAGGTCTTCAAATTGACAGGGATATGGACTATCCGGGCTAAGTTGGCCACAAACTCTGGAAGCACTGAACAGGTGGATGTTGCCTAGAATATCTCGGAAAGACAATGAAAAAGCCTTAAAATTCAACATCCCGTCCAACCCCTAGCCATCAGAGAATAATAGTAGCAATAATGGTAGTGACATCAGAAGAAATGAGGATTGCCTCCAGTTAACACCCATCTAAAACACATCTCTCACCTCTTCAGAGAAGGTCTGCAGCTGATCCTTTGAGTAAACATACTGCCAGATCCGCTCCATGTCGTTCCAGTCCCGCACTATCCCATGCTCCATGGGGTAGCGGATGGAGAGCAGTCCACGGTGCTCCTGAAAGAGGAGACTGACAATTAACGTAGAAAAGGATCAGCGTTGTCACAGCTCATAGTCAGAGCGGGATGTGAAGAGTGCTGTATGACAGGGAAAAGACAGAAACACTCGGGTGGCTGGGGGAAGAGAACGTGTTGAGAGTTCCGAGAACCCAAAAGTGTGGGTCTGAGCTTTGGAGGAGAAGAAACAAGATCAGCAGGTCACTGGATCACCTAAGGAGTGGCAAGTTTAGTGGCAGATGGGAGTGGGCATGAGGAAACAGCAAATGAGGGAACATCGGGTGGTGGTGGGGCTGACTTGGGGGCCTTAGGAAAGGTAGAGAAGGACCTTAACCTGGACATGTTACCTCTGCTTTGGGTCCGATGAATAGATCCCCTTCGAGGGCTCCAGCCATAACCCGCACATGCTTTGGACGTCCCACACTACAAAAGAAAAAGTAAGAGCAACACATGAAGGACAAGGGACGAAAGGTGGATGGTCTCTGGGCCAGAAATAATGAGACATTGGCGACTAATCAATAAGTACGCTTTTACAGCATTAGCTTTTGACCAGAGCTAAATGTGATGTAAAAGTAACCCAGCCAACGAGAAGAAAACCCAACACCTGATGTCCAAAGTGCTTCGAAAGTAATGCTGTATGAGAGTACACTGTTCAATAATGTCACAGGTGTTGCCGGCCTTGATGCATGTTAACATAAACTTGATTTGTGGACTGAAAGGAAGAGAGAATGGTTTAGTAAATGTTGATGTACTAGGCCTCATTCAAGCCTTTCTTACATGTGAATTTCTTGGCTTAATTTCTCGTGCAGCTATCAGAGTTTGTACGAGATAAACTGTCATGTATTTTCTGCTGCTCAATTTATAATAGGCAGTCAAGCATTTATACATTCTGTGCCGCACAGTACACAGACCTTCAACTGCAGATTGACTATGTGGAAGGTCTGTGCTGGAGAAATTTTAAAGATTAAAAACGAAAACATCTGTAACCTTCCTAATAGAAGCATTGTCTCTTATCCGTTGTAGCAAATGCAGAATCCAAGTGGAAAACAGCCTAAATTGGATTAATGAACAATAATGCATGGAAAGGATCGAAAAGATAATGGCCACAGGGGCAAGCAGACTGACTGGTGACTGGGGAGAGATGCTGACAAATACATACAGAAGAATGGAAGGGAGCTTAGTGATGGTTTGTAATCAAAATAAAAAGTATCCCAACAATATTTAGAACAAGAAAACAAATATGTTAGTTACAGTTTTGCTGAACTGTAATGCAAATTTGCTTTCAAAATAACATTCTCCCCAAAAATATTTCCAACTAAAAATAAGAAAAAAACAAAAGAGGGTTTCAGACAAGGTTACTAACCTATGGAGCAATTTTAAGGACAACTTTATATACCATTTCTCTGAAGCTATAATTCTAATAAAACATGTTTGATGTATGTCAATATTTGGAAAAGAAAATTAACAACAGAGCAGTGTGAAACAATTTCATGCAAAAATATTAATTATAATAATAATAATAAAATAGCGGGCCCATTCCTAAAGAAAGTCACACAAGTGCACTGGTTGGTCTTTGTCCTTGCATGGGGCAGATCTATGACTGGCAGAAACTCATAACACTTTACATAAATAGGCCTAGAAACCAGATGGTTTATAGGCATACTCTTAGCAAACTTCTTTGAATAATTTTTCCATAAGCAAATACACAAATGTATATTCACTCACGTGAAAATCTGGCAAGTAAAATTTCACACTCGCTTGCTAAAAAGTGTTTCTTTTTTCTCCAGGTGGAAATTATTCTCTTCCCTTACTTCTTCCCGTGTCAGATGTAAATGTATGACCACTTCTAATGGGGGGAGGGGGTTATGCTGGTGAAGAATGTTAAACAGGCATGCTTCAGAATATGCACAAACTCGAAGGGCAATCTAGCCCCGACACTCCCACAGACTGTTTTGCGCCCCGGAGAGTAGGTTTGCGCTCACAAAAACCTTCATGCTTTGACAAACCTTTAGATGTATACCGACCGGAATTACACACCTAGACAGCTTTGAGAATCGGGTCAATCACATTTTGATTCTGAACTATGTTCATCTAGTTTTAAGATGTAAATATCCAGTCATTGATATAGCACTAAGTATATATATATATATGCTCACAATTACAGCAACCACAGGAACTGAAATACAGTGAAATGAAGTGATTTGCCCAAGAATATCACAGTGAGACCAACTGGAGAAGGTCAGAAGGGTAAGTCTCGTAGAGTCTCTTCTGGTAACATCGGCACTGAACTGCAAGAATAACCGAATAACCTCGGATTATTTGCAGTAATCTTTTGTGAATCAAGTGAATGCTTAAGAGTACATTTGCCACATCAATTGACAAGGCACTTTCTCCGAAAATAAATGTAGAGCTAGAATTGGAATTGTGACACAACTAAAGTGTTGCCACAGTCAGAGCCCTATCATGATCAGAAAGCTGGACCAAACGGGTCCAGTTAAGAAATATAGCCATTGCATGTGCAGAGCCTATGAATATTCAAATATTTAACACAAGCGGAGCACAGGTATGTCAAGAGTTCAGAAAAAACAAAAGGTGGCATCCTCAAACATTTGCTAAAACATAAAACTTGACTTATTAATTCTGACATAATCAGAACTTATTATCACAGTTCTGAAAAATGAGAGCACTGCCATCGTGTGTCACCTCACGGCATGGCACTTCGAGATGAGTAGAGTTTTTTTTTTTACCAGGCAAGTAGACTTCTGAGTAAGGGTGGGTGTAGTTCGCGAAGTAGCACTTCGCGAAGCTACGCAAAGTGAAGTTCGCACTACGCGAGCTACGCGTAGCACTTCGCGAACTGCGTAGTAACATGTTCGCACTGTGCAAGATGTTGTTTTCAATGAATGCACAGTGCGGACAAGCAACCGGCACTTTGCAATCATTGAAAATGGCATCTTGCACAGTGCGAGCTGTAGTTTTCTGCTGCTCGAGTAGATTTTTACTCGAGCTTCAGCTTTCTCAACGCGAACTGGTAGTTTCTCATCGCGAGCGGTCGCGAGCATACGCGACCACTCGCAATGAGAAACCTGACCTCCTCGCGTTGGGAATCTCGCCGGGAGGTTTATTTTCCATGCTCGCGATCGCCAACTTGCAGTTGCTGATCGTGAACAAGGAAAAAGTCTCGCCGGGATGTCATTTTGCTTGCTCGCGGTCGCCAACTTGACGTTGAGGACCGCGAGCAAGCAAAAAATGACCGCAGCACTACGCAACACTACGCTACGCGTGTTCGCACTGTGCTACGTGCAGTTCGCGTAGTGCGAAGTAGCGCGAACTTTGCAAACTACGCGAGCGTAGCGTAGTGCTTCGCCCAGGCCTACTTCTGAGTCATCTTGTCCCTTGGGCAAGTAGATGTCTTATACAATTTAACAACACCCGGGATAGGATTCTGCAATATCACCCGCAGATCTGAAGAGATTCTCCAACAGTTTTTTTTCTGACTCTCATAACCCTTACTTCATATCGGCCTAAGGCACTGGGAGGGGTAATAGGCACCAGTCATTTCCCTTTCCCCCCGAAAAGATCATAGTTTATTTTGGGGATTCGGGATATACTTTGGGTGTGACCTGAAAAAAACTCGTGGTACATAACAGCACTAGCTGAGATGGGGAGACATAGAATCTGCTCGGAGACTCACCCCTGCTGGCCATAGCAGCAAATGCTGCAAAGGCAGGACAAAGTTTCCTGTTGAAAAAGTAAGGTCCCTCTACTGATGAGATGGCTGCTCCGAAAGATTTCAGAGTGAAAGTGTCTTCATAAGTTAAACAAGCATTGAAAATGCAATAGGTCTCGCCTTTGATTAAGTTAAAGCCATTTGCTTTGCTAATGGCATTGTATAGCAAAGCAAATGACTTTAACTTAATAAAAGGCGAGGCCTATTGCATTTCATTTACTAGATGAGTATCATCGCTTAAGTATCTGAAGCGTCCCAAAACGGGGACGCGTAGTGTAGTCTCTGCAGTCCGGTCGCATTAGAGCAGCGCTCGGTTGCCTGCTCCAAGAAGGGAGGTCGGCC
The DNA here is from genome assembly GCF_964204655.1 of Triturus cristatus. NCBI lineage: Eukaryota > Metazoa > Chordata > Amphibia > Caudata > Salamandridae > Triturus > Triturus cristatus. Next base: position 388,356,455 of record NC_140594.1, read on the forward strand.
GGGCTGATGCGCAGTGCACATGCGTGCGCATGGCGGCGTGCTGAAAGCACGCCGTGTTTAAATGGCGGCGGACTGCCCGCGGTCCTTACATGCACTCGCAAGCTGTTGGGTTTGGACAAATGGCGAGAGCAGCCATCTTTGTCCATCCCTGCGCGTGCATGTAAGGCTTTGGGAGAATCGATTCCAAAAGGTCCTCTCCTCTGGCGAGAGCAGCACATGCGCTACTTTCGACAGGCAAGAGCAAAAAAAGAGAAACGACACAGCGTGGGCAGGAAATTATGTATAAACATGTAAAGAAAAGCACATGAAATATTGCACATATTGCGTAAACCGCTCCTGATGGATCACCACAAGATGAACGATGGCAACTAAGATACTATTTATAAATTCTTGGAGCAATCTCACCCAAGGGCACTGATGTGAGAATGCTGCCTGACTGCATTATTAAACTACAGCAGCTAATCTCAGCCTGTTGTGCAGCTGACGCTTCCATACGAGACAGACAAGCTTTCCGGCTACTTGTACTAATATGACCTCCCAAAACATGGAAACCACACCTAGGTCAACAGTGAAGAGTGATCTAAAACATAAATTTTACTTCAAATCCTAGAACGGCAAAACAGACCCAGGCCCTACCCAGTACAACAATACTACTACAAATGAACGAAGGACAGCATTTAGTCATCATGGGACCTGCAGGATGTCTTTCACGTTGGTGCCTTGTATGGTGTTTATGCTGCTCTTGATCTGCTTCAAACTGATGAAAGGCATCAAATGAGGGACTAAGGGGACATGTGAAAGTAGTATGGGCTGAGGATAAAGATGGAAATTAGATAAGTGTGTGACAAACTGGAATCGTGATAGAGGGAGAATAAAATAAGAAATAGCAACATTTTTGGTTATGTACAAAAGGGGCTGATACAGTTGGAGGGGAGGGCTGGCCATCGAAAAGGAGAGCGTGGCCTCCTGTTAAACTCCCACCTGCTTTATCCCCCGTACTTGTCAGATAAGTACCTCTCTAAGGTCCCTGCAGAAAACTCCTTACCACCTTCCTTTGGAAAAAAAGCTAGTTATGCACTGAAAAGATTTAGGAATAACAATCATAAGAAGGGGTGGGATGGAGAGCTGTTAACTCCCCGCATTTCCATAAGACAAGGAGAAGTGTCAGATTTTGGGGTTTAAGTGATAGATTTGCCTCTGGTGCTAAAGATCAAGGCTGACCACGCCATACATTGTGAAGGTGTTAAGTCCAGTCATGTTACATAGGCACTGTGCCCATCCACATTTTACCTGGTAGGCTTGAAAAGATGTTATTTTGCAATGCGGTGATGGGCAGCAGTAAGGAGAGAGTGAGGAGTCAGGAGAGAGGATTGAGGAGAGAGTAAGGAGAGGAGAGAGCGCCAGAAGTGAGGAGAGAAGAGTGAGGAGTGATTGTACAGGCCCGACTACCAACACAAGAGTAAGAGACACATGCTTCTCTTCCCCCCAAAAATAGTTCCCCCAATCCCAACAGAGAAACCGAGCCTCATTATTCTGGCCTACTCTTATAGAACACCCCAGTGACAGGCCTTGTGTTGGTCTGTTGTTAATAGTTGTTTAAATTCCTGAGGAGAACATTGGACCAATCAGGGGGCTTGAAAGGACATTCTAAGACATATTCAAGGTGTTACCAACCACCGATTCTTTCTAATTAAACAAAACTGTATTTGACTACCCAGCCACCAATAATGACATTCTTATTGTGGTCACAGAACCTGCAGAAGAGAGGAGCTGAGACAGATTGTCTCACAAAGAACAAGATGCACAATGCATCTAGGCTTTATGGTCCATCCAAAAGTAGCTAGTGTGTCTGACATTCACAGAAACTTTAATACAGACATATAGATCAGACCAGTACCAGCCTGCTGGCAGCTGAAGAAGGACGAAGTCGTTGAAGCAAAGGTCTAGGAAAACCCAGTGGCTGAAGTGTACAATCAAGGTGCTCTACGAAGCTCTCTAGGTAGCAAGATGGGCAAATTGTGGGCAATGATATGCTCAAACGTAAAGCAAACGGACTCTTTGTAGAACCATCATAGACAACTCCAACATTCGCAGTAGTGTTTTCACATATATAATTTCAGACAAAATCTTGAACGGATACTATTTTGTCCTAGAGAGATCCAAAAATCATAACTTTGTAAGTCTTTCATAATTCTAATGTTGCATTTGTGGGTCAGCACTTCATCTGGGTGTTTTTCCTGCTGCTCTCTTTTCTGGGGCGTACAGTTTATTTATATAATCATTCATTAAACTGATTTAAAGTCAGTTTCAACCTGAAAGAGCTTCATTTTAATACACAAACATTTCATTTCATTACTAGCAAAAATCACATAACTTACATAAACCTTTACAAACTGAATGGTCTCTTAAAATCTGTGACTTTCTGGTTAGGCATCGATGTCTGCAGTGGATACTTATATTCCTCTTAGCTATCTCGCCTGTTTTTGGCCTGTCAGGCAAGGTAGCTAAGATGGATATAAGTATCCACTGCAGAAATCTATGCCTAATTAGGCCAGTAAATGATATGATAAAACAGTAAGAAGTTAGTAACATGGACTAGGTTTTAGGAGCAGAGTCCTGACTTTCTTACTTGAATGGACTGCTCTCAGGCAAATTTCCTCCATCTGGCGCGACTCAACCACACAGACGTTTTTCTCTTCAGTGCCAGAAAGCAGCTGATTTTCCTCAGTGACGAGATGCCCTTTTAAGCAGCACTCTCGCTTTACAAATGTTTTAGTTCATTCATCTCTGGGTGGCTTGTTACCCTTAATTACCAAAACTGAGTGCTGATAAAACTGCTGAACATCAGTATTAAGCGTGACCCAAATATATATCGGGACATTTTACATTTCAATTTTTTCATGACTTGTGACTGAAAAGCTGTACACAAGAGAGAGGCTGGGGAGAGTGCAGTGAGGCCGTGGTTCTTAACCTTTTGACTTCTGTGGACCCTCACAATCATTATTGGAACCCAGGGACCCCCACTGAATCATTATTGGACACTGGGGACCACCACAGAGTCATTTCTGGAAGATCAGGACCCCCAGCCCTAAGCATTTTCGATAATTTGAACCGCAAAACAATACAGAGGCCAACTCACCGTTTATACTGTATTCTGTATGATAAAACTGCACTGCTCCTATGAATCAATCAATCTGAGGATACTAACTTACTTTTTGCCTCCAATTTCAAATTCCTTCACATTTACAGACTGTTTTAAAAATGTTAAACTGCATATTTTGCTTCTTGATTTATAGACCATTTATCAATCTGTTAATATTATTTCTTTTCTAAGCAGTTGCAGCCCCCCCTCCCACCCCAGAGTAGGCTTCATGGGACTCCCAGGGGTCCCCAGACCACAGGCTAAAGGACCTACTTGAACATGCAAAATGCAAAGAATCTAACGCGCCATCAGAGAAGGCTCCTCAAGAGGAAACGGAGCGTTCAAGGTACTATACGAAGATCTCGCTTTTTAAATGCAACAGAGTTCCCTCGAAAACCAAGTTTACAACACCTTTGCCCACTTCAAAAAGTTAACATGAAAAATTCAGGATGTCAATTTGATTGAACAGATCATGTGACAGTTTTTAACAGTCTGACTTGGCACTCTGTGTGTCTACAAGCACAGGGAATTACCCAAATTTAATGTGAATAATGTAGATCTGTAGGGGATGAGGGGAAGGCAATGGTTCAAATCCACTACATGGAAATCTACAACGGCTTTTAACTGAAAACATATTATGAAGAAGCATGCAAACACCCTTTGTCACCAGCCACACACCAGGTCTCTGTGCAGTTTTGGTGAAACTGCACTTAAGACTGTATTAGAAGCATGGGGCGTAGCTAGCTAGCCAACATGGTGGACGCAAGCTTCTAGAGCTCCGTCATCAATCCCTCGATCATCCTGTTAAATACTACTATCCCATGCCATCTCAGCGTATATGATGTGAAAATGTGGCGCTAAGTAGGTGCAGTCGCCGACCGTGGCTCAGAATTCCTGTGAGGGCGAAGATTACCAAAGAAGCGTGCTCACCAGGCCTTGGCGGAGGCGGGAAAACAGGAGACGGAGCACCAGAGGCAGCAAATGCGGTCGGGCAGTGTGGGCCCAAGGCGCGGCATTGACCCAGTGAGGAGTGCGGCATAAGCTGGTAACCGACAAGGGCGTGCCGCCCCGCCTCCAGCCCCCGACTCGGTGGCCACAGTGAAGGAGTCCACGCCAGTAGAAGACCGGAGCTCTGCACCCCCAAGTCCACAACGAGACACGAAGCCGCAGCTGAGGGAGGCGCCGTGCAGAAGCGTGCCTGTCCCCACTGAAGTCGGGGGCAGCACAACTGTGACGCTGCAGCACCGCGGACATTGAGGTGAGAAGTATCCCCCCCCTTTCGCTCGTTGGACAAGTGAGACTCAGCGGCAAGCGGGATCTCTTTGACCAGAGCGTGGAGGCAGGGGGCGCCAGGCTCACGAACGGGCGGCAAAGGCCCCAGGGTAGAACTGGAAAGCGGTGCAGGCCTCGCCCCATGTCGGGTCCGGGGGTCGGATAGGGCCCAGGCCGTGATGTGCCGACAATATGCTCTGAGGCGCTGCGGGTGTGCACAGAGGGCGCAGCCCCTCCTGGAAAAGCCCAGACACAGCGCACTTCACTCCCGTGCAGTGACCTGGCCAGAATCTCCCCGAGGGTGACAGATCCTAGAGTCAGATCGGGCCTCCGCCGCGGAGTGCAGACAAACTCAGAGACAGTGCGGATGTGTACCGAGGGCACAGCTCCCCCTTGCAAGGCCCATACACAGCTCACTTCACTACTGTGCAGTAATCAAGCCAGAATATACCTGGAGGTGATGGTAGGCCGCACCTGGAGAACGCCGCTGACAGCAACACCCCCTCAGTTGGTTCTGCCTACATTGCAGTCAACAGTGATGGCCAACTATGACTGAAAACCTGTGGTCGCATACGGTGGGAAGACACCGGGCTGGAAATCGCCATAAGTCCTGTCGAAACTGCACACACTGCGCAAGGGAATTACAACACGGGACAAGCACGAGGCACTTGCACCTGTCCACGCCATTGTGTACCTGCCACTGGTGGCTCGACACAGACCTACTACACGTGGTCTGCGCGGCTACCATACTCCTTCAGCGAATGCCATCAGCACAACAGTTGTAATGGGTCGCTTACGGACGAAGGCGCAGCAGTCCAATGCATGCACTGGCAGCTCGGAGCTGGTACCTGTTGAGGGCGGAAACACAGCAGAGGTGCCACACACAGCACTCGCCACCAAATTGGACTCAGTACTGGCTGCGGTGGGGAAGATCGGATCCGCACTAGATCTGACACGGTCCTCTCTGGAATCCAAGATTGACTAAGTCACCTCCGATTTCACCCTACTGCGCGCTGACCACCATAAATTGGCAGAAAAGGTACACCTACAAGAACAATCCCTACTAGATTGAATGCACGCACTGGAAGATAAAGTGGAAGACGCGGAAGGGTGCTCCCGCCCCAATAATATTTGTGTGGTGGGCCTTCCGGAGGAGGGACGCAGCCTGGAGCTTGGAGAACTGCTGCCGACCGGCGTGCTGTCACCCCAGTTCGTGGTCGAGAGGGCACACTGGATGCCAACACAGAAACCCCCTCCGGGTGCCCGTCCACGCCCATTCCTATTCAGAGTGCTCAACTACAGGGACAGAGATGTGATTTTGCGTGAAACCCGCAAGTTGGCAGACATCAAAGTTCGTGGCAGCCAGGTCATGGTGTTCCCTGACTACACAGTACAGGTGCAGCGTCGCAGGAGCACTTACACCACAGTAAAACGTCAGCTCAGCGACCTCAACCTCAGTTTCTCACTGTTATTCCCTGCTAGGCTAAGAGTTGTTGCAAAAGGTGTGGTGCGCTTCTTTGACTCACCTTCCGAGGTCTGTGACTGGCTGGACGAAGCAGGGCTGTGGACAGGGCCCAGGCTGCGCGTAGAAGATGCCCTGGGGAAAACTGGTAGGAGAAGACGTCTTCGTGGCGGGCGCCGTAGACTCCATACAGACACGGCCACAACTTCCACAGCTCCTGATACTGAGCAGAGGAGAATGGAGAGGCAGGAGGCGATACAAGTGGCTGAAACAATCGGAACTGCGACGCAATATGTAGATCGGGACTTGAGTCCTACTGGATCATCAGTCACTAATGACTCGACAACTTCCAGGTTTGATGATCTTGAAGATTACCAACCGCCGGATGTCACGCCACAGATGGCAGATGACATCATATGCAGGTCCACCGAACTGTGAGGAGAACTGAACACTTAAGTAACTGCCAATCTGGCAAACTATCCAAACACAACTGACTGATTGTTACATGCCTGCTATAAAATAACGACACCCTGTATATTGACATGAGCAATACCTACATAGTGCCACGACTGGCGGCGCGCGAAACTCGTGCACACTCCTAAAATAATGGACTGGCTGGGAAGATATATAGATAGATCACAAAGCAGAGGGACCCAACAGTCCCACCAAGCCACACATACCTAAACTAATTGTCACACTGACAAGTTGTTGCCGCAGTTGGGCATTCCAGTTTGGACGAGCGACCCATTGGAGTTCGCTCTTAATAGTCATGCATGTTCCTGTTTACACTTGTGCTTTGATTTTATCATTATTATTTTGGAGTACACCCACAAACCTCATGAACAACCATGCCTTGCTTGCCTTAAGCCACCCTGAACAACACAATGGCTGGACATGACGCAAGTTAACATAGTTAAGTGTAACGTGCACTGTATGCACACGCCAGCGCGCAAATAATCAATATACGCTTCTTTGCAGTGCAGGTCCACTGGCATCGCACTACTGCAAGAAGCGCACATGTCCCGAACAGAACTGGATCGCTTGAGCAGGAGCTGGAGGGGCCAGGTCTACGGTACTGCTTACTCAGCCCATGCCCGAGACTACCTTATTTGGGTAAGGGCTGGTACCCCATTAATAAGCGAAGAGGTAATGATAAACACTGAGGGTGAGAGGGCGGCTGAATTGTCAAATCATGTTGATAGGCTCCATTTATGCCCCAAACGTAAATCAATCCTTCTTAGACAGCCTAACTGGAGTACTGGCCAAGTGGCGTGGAATTCCATGGCTCCTGAGGGAGCGGGACTTCAATTCAGTGCTTAGCGTTTACCCAGACCGGTCATTCCCACCCATAAGCAGAACCACGGTAGCCACTAACGCGCAGGCCCTGGCGGACTGGTTTGCCCATTGGGCGCTTCTAGACATATGGCGCACCCTCCACCCTGACACACGGGTCTATTCATATTACTCCGCGGTACATGAACTTCATGTGCGCTTGGACCGCATAGTGGGTTCAAACGCTGTTCTTCCCCTGATACAACAGGCAGAATACCTAGGTTGGACACACTCCGATCATAATCCCAACTGCTGAAACTCGCCTGGGAGGCGGACCGGCCCCCGGTCCCCACATGGCGGGGACCGCTGCGCTGGAAGACCCAGCATTCCGCTCAACCCTTGGAACGACGAGTCTCGAATACTTCGAGATTAATGAAGGCACAGCAGGAGATACACCAGTGGCATGGGAAGCATTTAAGGTAGCAATAAGGGGGACTGCCTGGGAGACACCTGGAACATACGCAGGTACCTGTCCACCTCCCTTAGCAGAATAGAAACCACTCCTACGGCATGAAATTGATGGAGAGGGCGGGGGCAGGGAGGCGCGACGCCTAGGGACATTGTGTGCAGAACATGCTGAACTGATAGGACGCCTCCGCTGCCACAACTATGCTGCACACACGGCCCGAATGCAGGCCACCGCAGATTGGGCAGGTCGGATGCTCGCCTGGCTAATACGGCAAGAGCACGCTCGTAGGCCGATAGGCGCGCTGCACACAGACACGGGGCTCTTATTATATATGCAACGTGACATCCATGCAGCCATGACACAGCACAATACTCAGCTGTATCAATCCCAGGGACAATGTGATGTGCAAAGCGTTTTTAGGCCATATACAAATACCTGTGGTGACACCAGCACATAGCGAGATACTGAACGAATCGATCTCAGAGGAGATCAAGGATGCAATATCGTCCCTGGCCACAGTGAAGACCCCAGGGCTGGATGGACTCCCGGCGGACTACTATACGGCGTACCAGGTGTCGCTTGCACAACGCGTTCAGGCCCTCTAGGAGGCGGCTGTAGAGGGGAGGCAGCTCCCTCCATCCCTGTGAGAGGCACACCTGGCGTCATTTCTAAAACCCAATAGAGACCCCATGGACGTTGGTTTGTATAGGCCTCTCGCCTTACTCATCACAGTTTATAAGATGTTAGCAAAGGTCCTGGCAAGTAGGCTCACACAGGTGGTTCCTACGCTGGTCCACACAGATCAGAATGGCTTTGTACCATCCCGCAGCACTTCACTTAGCCTGTGCCGCTTCTTCCGGGTCACGTCCGATTCCACATGCGCCTGGCCAAGGGCAGGCTGTCACATACTAGACCTTGAAAAGGCCTTTGACTCCCTGGAATGGGACTATATGTTTGTGGCACTCGAGAGAAATATAATCTAGGCCCCACCTTTCAATAGCTGACCTGTCTACTCTACACCAAGCCGGTCGTCAGAGTCAAGCTGGGTCCGTATATATCAGGCGCAGTCTCAGTACGGAGAGGGACGCGGCAGGGCTGCCCACTGTTCCCCCTCCTCTTTGCGCTGGCGATGGAGCCTCTAGCGACACGTAAGCAGCTGAATGATGGCATCCCTCTAGGCGATGGCACGCACAAGGCATCGCTGTATGCGGACAACCTCTTAGTCTACCTTAGAGACACTGCCGACGTGCCTGGACAGCTAGCTCGGATCCTGCGCGACTTTGCGCCAATATCGGGCCTGAAGGTAAACACTCACAAATCCAGCATATATGCCTTTGGAGAGCGGAACCCCAATCCGGGCTTTCTCCTTAATGGCGGAAGGGTGCAGTGGAGAGTGGACACATTCCAATACCTGGGCATAAGAATATATTGTTAGCCGTTGGACCGATTTGATGGAATCCTGGGCATGGCACTAACAACCACCAGATCCCAGATGCAATTCTGGAGCACACTCCCGCTCGCCGTGACAGGCAGAGTAGCACTCATGCAAATGGTGGCCCTACCGAGATAGCTGTACTATTTTACAAACCTGCCAGTATATGTGTACGCTCCCTTCTTTACCGCCCTGGAGAAGATGGTCAGATTTTATATGGGGTACCGGCCGGCACAGAGTGACAATGAAGAAACTATACTTACCCTTGGACCAGGGAGGCTTAGCGGCTCCGTGCTTTGAGCATTATTACTTGGCTGCCCAACTGCAGTGGATAGCCAGATGGATGGTGAACCAGCACCGCGACGACACAGCAACCACGCATCCACTGCACACACTACCAGAGCTGATCAGACTTTCAGCCCGGCGCGAAAACACGACCTCTAGAGGCCCTGCTGCTTAACGTGGCATATAAATGCTTCCATAGGAGCCTCTACATAACCCGACACACAACACTCTATACTCCCGCACTCCCCTTAGAGGAAGCCCCGAGAGGTCAGTCAGTACTCACAGCTGCTGAGTTACAGAACTGGCACGAGGCAGGCATACAATCCCTTGGAGACCTATAGCGCGACGGGTCGCTCATCCCTGACGTGGCAATGGTAGAAGAAGAGGAGCTCCCCCCCGGGCCAAATCTTCCTGCATCACTCACTAGCGACTACACTTACAGCGAAATGGGGCGCTCTCACAACTGAACCACAGACACACCTCACCATGCAATACATACATGTTATGGGAGAGTGCAGGCACCTCACGCGGTGGTTTGCAGCCTCGCTTAGGCCACGCGCAGCGATTAACCTGGACCCAATCCGAAACAAGTGGGAACACAATCTGGGCCGTCAACTATTGGAAGCGGTATGGATGCAGGTGCTGGCTAGTCCAGTGCATATTCCTAGAAACATGAGATTCCGGCAAATACAATACTATATTACTCAGAGAGCATATTTCACACCTGCCAAAATCAATCGATATTTCAACCGCAATGACTCTGCCTGCCCTAGGAGCGCCACCCTTGATGTCGACCTAATACACGTGCTCTGGAGCTGCGCTAGCCTCCACACATACTGGGGGGGGGGGGGCCAACACACTCTACATCTGCACCGAGCGAGAAGGTACCCTTTGACTGGCCAGTGTACCTATTACATAAATTCTGCAGAACCTGCAATACCAAGGTAACTCCTAGATTCCTAGACCTTGGCATAGTGGCAGCCAAGAGGTTAATCCACTAGAAATGAAAGGCACCCAACCCTCCACGTACACAGGCATTGCGCCACTCTGTGCTTGCATGGGCTAAGGCAGAAAGTATTGCAATCTGGCGCAAAGAAACCATGGGCCTAAGAAAGATCCCTATCGCCACAAACTGGGATGCGACGCTAGTGGCGCTGCAGCATGGAACAGGCATAACAGACTCGACCTCTCAAGTGACTAATCGGGTAGAATGACAACACATGCACATGTTGTAGTTTCAGACTAACTTGAGACACTTGGTCAGCGGTCATATGTAACATACACGCACACTCACATATACGGTATCGTAGTGGGCCGCACAGCCAGGCAGCAGGCACAAGTAGAATATGTGAGATCCGAACAGGGAGGTAGGTGGGTTGCTCCAATTTAGCCTATAATTCTTTGTTTTTGTTTCTAAGCTGTCAGCTGTGTTACTCAGATATGATCACTTAAGAACTGTTGGATACCACATGTTACTCACTATGTAATTGAAGGATACAGTAGTCCAGATGTGGCTCATATACGTTTATGCAGATCTGGTGGTATATATCAGGTAAAGTTCCTGCATGGTATAATTCAGTAACACCTGTTATGCGTGTAGCTGCAGCGCTGTAATTTCTAATTTATATGTGATGCAACAAAAGTGATGCCACTGCATATCAATGTACACAGGGTCAATTTCGAATCAAGATGACTACTTCCCCGTGAGCTCTGTCGCGGAGCCTTTTTGACCTTGTGGCCTCTGCTATGACGCTTCTGCGAATGCGGAATACAGTGGGTAAACAGCGGCAGTAAGCCCTTATGCCGCTTCTGCACCAGGAGGGTACGTTTTGAGACCTGTGTGCCGCGGCAGTGATTTTCTCCTTGTAAACGCGAGCGGCCGCAATTTTAGAACGCGTCGCTCGCGTCACAGCTTTGTTTTCTCTCTCACCTTTTTTTTTTCTTTTTTGGACATTATCTATTGCTCCTTTTTGCATCAATGCTCCCCATTTTATCTGGGACCTCCTTCATGTCAGCAGTTTTCAGACCTGGTTGCTGCAATTGGTGATTTTTGGTCCTGCTGGTCTACTATTGATCTGCTGTTACCTGTGATGGTAGATCTCCTCAGATATGTTAATTCAATAACCTTTTATTACTTCTAACCTGGGTCTGCCTTTTTGACAGCCATATTGTGAATAATTAGAACAGAGTCTATACAGATTTTGTGAAAACAGGTTTTTGCGACCTCTTATTCACTTCACTGGGCCAGTTTTGTTCCATTCCTATCTACACCAAAACTTTCCTCTCACTGTAACAAGATGGCCAGTGATGTTGCATGTATCTTCTAAGCAGTCTTCTTCTGGCACTAAACCTAAAAGAGCGAAGAATGACTCTCCTTCTCCTATTTTATCATCACACAATCCCATATTGGACTCTATCTTAGATGAAGAACGTGGTCTGCAACCATTCATGGTTACCACCAACAAAAACTTGCAACAAATTGAGGATCGATGGAATGTTATGGAAGGGAAGATGTCCGAGTTGGAGCAAGCTGTGGGAGACCTTCAAGACTTAACTACCAAAATTCCTATTCTGGACAAGAAATTCAGAAGCTTAAGCTGCACACCAAAGACCTTGAAAATCGTAATAGATGGAACAATCTGCGTCTTTATGGTCGCCGGAGAACAAGGAGGGTCCTGATCTTTTTGTCTTCCTGAATATATTTCTCTCAGACCTTCTGGATATTCCTACTACACCACCACTGAACATACAGCGTGCACATCGTTTGGGACGTCTTTAAACTCATTCACCCAAACCACGTGGTATTATAATGCTCTTTCTGTAATTTACTGATTTGATGCGTGTCCTTACAGCGGCTAAATTAAAACGTCATCTTACTTGGTCTGGGCATAATTTGTTTAGATCACAAGATGTTTCAAACGCAACCAATGCCTGTCATAAAGAATTCTTTGCTCTTCGCCCTCAGATGAGACATTTGAACATTCAGTATGGCATTCTTCATCCCGGTCTTTGCAAGATCACCTATGAAGGCACCTCATGGTCGTTTGATGATCTGGTGAAACTGAAAACTTTTTTGCAAAGCATAACAAATCATAACATGGAGATTACTCCATAATATTTTCTAAAATGTTCACTTTTCCTTTCAGAAGTTTTTTTTCTCTCCTTTGATCTGTCTTCTTATAGCTTACCATTAATTAATATTCTTAATTTTATATATCAGTCATCTTTCACTTTATCTTTCTTCTCTCCGTATTTCACTTTAAATCTATGGCTACTTACTTAATAGCTTTTATAGTCTTTTTCTCTGTTGCCTTTCTTGTTTCTGACGTAAGCATGTCCTCAGCTTACCCGTTAAATTTTACATTTCAGATCTGGATTTTTATTCTTGATCGGTCCATTTTTTCTCTCTTTCATACTTCTTTCTCCTCACCCCTCCTTCCCCTTTATTTGACTTTTTTCTTCCTGGTTTCCTCCCATTACTATTTTTGCCTATGGAGGAGTGTGTTTCTTTTTCTTGATTCTCTTTCTATTACAACTACCTCTTTCTTAAATTATTTGATGATCGATAAATGGTGTCTCTTGGTCTTCTTTATTGGTTTTTCAGCTTGTTGATCCTGTTCTCGTATGTCTTCCCTCACACCACAACATGTTTAACGTTGTCTCGTGGAATGTTCGTGGTCTAGGTCAAGCGTCAAAAGGTACTTTCTCATTTATCCAAACTTAACACACATGTTGCCTTCCTACAGGAAACCTACTGTAATGATGTGGAATCACTTAAGCTTAAACGTCAATGGGTTAGTCAGGTTATTTTTTCTCCTGCTGTTGATCGCCATGGTGGTGTTGCTATTCTATTTCACAAAGCACATTTTATCAACTGAATGTGATTTGAATGGACGATGGGTTTTGGTTGATGCTATTATATCTCAAAAGCAAGTCACTCTCTTCAATATTTATGGCCCTGTTAAATCTGATCCAGAATTTTGGCAAAACATTACATTGAAACTATGTTCCCTCCCTAATCCCAATATGATTGTTGGTGGTGATTTTAATGATTGGTTAGACCCATTTTCTGACAGAAAATCTAAGTGTAAATTCAAACCTGAGAAGTCTCACAAAGCATTTCAATCCGCCATCTCCTCTCGCCCATTCTATGATGTATGGAGAACATGCAATACTGATGTATATGAATTCACATTTTTAGGTCTCGCCCGACCCAGCGCATGCGCTGGTCTGGCGAGACTTATTGAGAGGGCTCCAAAAAGTGCTACCAGGCCAGCCTAGAGCTACAGTGCATGTGCGAGGGCGCGCGCGCCGCGCTTTGCCGCGATTACTTTCACTTTCGCAGCCACACAGCCGCTTTGCATAGCCAATAGGTCTCGCTTTTGGGACCTTATAAGTATTTAGTTATGCCACTGTTGCATGGCTAAACACTTATAAAGTCCCAAAGGCGAGACCTATTGTCTATGCCAATGCTTGTTTTCTAATGTTCTTCATACTAGGTCTCATATTGATTATATTTTGGTTTTCAAATCCCTACTCCCCTCCATCCAATCGCCTGAAATTGTTTCTATTTTCATTTCTGATCATGCACCTGTGTTATCTTCTTTTGGTATGTCTCTCAATAACTGCAAGCAAGGCCGTTGGCGTTTTAATAATTCCCTACTTTCAGACCAAACCTTCATTTTGGAAGCAACCACTTTTATTAATGATTTTTTTCAATTTAATCACTCTATAGATACTTCTGTTCATAATAACTGGGATGCTTTTAAGGCTTCTTTTAGGGCCTACTCCGTCAGCAAGAAAACGGCATTAAACACTGAATATCTCTCAGCACTGCAAAAGATAAAGATTTTAGAATATACTTATTTCTCCTCCAAATCCTCCTCAAGCTTACAGGAACTGATTAAAGCCAAGTCTGCCCTAAATAAGATTGCTACAGTCGATGCTTGTAATATCCTTCTTAAAATTAAGTCCAAATACCATGGAGGCCAAAATAAGCTGGGTAAAATGTTAGCCAATTATTTAAAAATCAAATCGGAACGAAAAACTATTGGTCCTATTTGTTCTGAACAGAATAACAAAATGTTATCCTCCGAAATTGTGAATACCTTCCAATCTTATTATGAACTATTATATACAGAAGATACAACTCCTTCTGAAGGTGATATTGAAACTTTATTTCGGGGCACACCTAAACCTCCTTCCATACCTGACACACTCTTATCCCTCGAAATAGATATTTCTCACCAAGAGCTTACTGATGCTCTTAAGTCTTCAAAAGACCCTACCCTTTGCAAAAACTTTCGACCCATCTCATTAATCAATCATGATTGTAAAATGTTTGCAAAAATCTTAGCATCTCGCTTGGAGAATGTCATTCCACTCCTTATTAATCCTGACCAGGCTGATTTTATTAAGGGTAGACTTGCATCCGACAACGCCAGAATGTTTTCCAACATCCTTTCCCAATGGGAAAAAATACCCCTCTCCTCTAGCTGCCCTGTCACTTGATGCTGAAAAAGCTTTTGACTGTATAAATTGGCAATTTATGTTTTCTACTCTTCGATGCTTTGGTTTTGGTCAAAAGTTTATTTCTTATATTAAATTGTTATATATTGAACTACATGCTTGTGTTTGTTAATGGTCATTTTTCTCCCTATTTTAAATTACACGGGAGCACTAGACAGGGCTGCCCCCTTTCTCCATTATTTTTTCTCCTTTGTTTAGAACCCTTTCTTGAACGCATCAGGCATAACCCCAATATAACTGTTTTTAAACTCAACTCTCATGAAATTAAACTCTCTGCATATGCAGATGATATCCTAATTTATATGTCCAACCCTTCCAATTCACTAAATCCCTTTATACAAGAGATTGCTTTGTATTCTAATGTTTCTGGGTACTAGTTAAATTTCATTAAAACTGAGATTTAAGACTAATTTTACTTGGTGTCCCCAAAAGATTAAAAACTTGGGAGTGTGGTTCTCCTCCTAAATACATTAGTTCATAATTTCACTGCTTTAAAACTTAAACTTCATTAGCTATTATCTTCCTGGTCTCAGTTATTTTTATCCTGGTGGGGTAGGTTAGACACCATTAAAATGATGATTGTTCCTCGTGTTCTTTTTCTGCTTTCGATATTACCTTTTAAAATCCCTAACTATTATTTTTCCCAGATTATTTGTATTAAATTCCTTTGGAATGATAAATCGTATTGCTTTATCTAAATTAATTGTACCAAAAACGTAAGGCGGTGAGCGTTTCCCTGATTTTAAGTTATATCATACTGTCTTCTTAATCCGACAATTCTATGCTATGTCTAAGGAATATCATGATTCTCCTATACCAACATGGGTTGTTTTTGAATGTTCATTATTACATGACTTTTCAGGATGTTTTTTTTTTTTTACTAATTGCACTTGCATTTCTAAATTCCCAATTTTAAAGTACTCCCATAATTTATTACACACACTTTTACCCAAGGATTTGACTTTTGTCAATCTTTTCTTGCCTCTTCTTTCTGGTATAACAAATGTATCAAATTTCGCCATAAATCTTTTTATTTTAAACACTGGATAGAAAGGGGTATTTTTTATGTGTATCACTTGATATCTAATATCGCCATCATACCATTCCCTCAATTACAAGAAAAATTTGGTCTCCCCGATTCTTGCATTCAACAATATAACCTATTATTTCCTGTACTTGAAGTCTTTTTGCTAAACAAGAATTTTAAATCCAAAGTTACTTAAGTTACTCCTGTGACACCTTTATTTAATATCACTATGGATCCCACCCAAAGAGCTTCCTTTATATATAAATCTAGGTCTTCCCCTATTACTACAAGGAACAAATCCTCTACTGAACTGTTGTTGGAAAATGATTAATCTCAATCACCACCTATTCATCAATGGGATCGAATGTGGTGAAAATATTTAAAGACCTCTGAAGCTCCCAACATTACACAATCCGTATTTCTGTTATATATAAAATAGAGTAGTTGTTACTCCCCAAATTCTTCATAAAATTGACCCTTCTATTTCTCCCTTACATTGGTCACGTCTATCCTCTGATGGTGCTTTGACGCACCTACTTTATTATTGTCCTAAAGTATATGAATTTTGGAAAGCTATATGGTCTATTGATTTTCTCATGTAATATTCCATTATCTATTCAAAATATTTTTAGGGGGACTGTATCTGCTAATTTTGATCATCTTCCTTCAAAAACTATTTTATTCGACCTTTTTATTGCCCTTGCATTTGAAGTTATATTAACTTGTTGGAAAGATAGCTCTAAACTATCCTTATTGGTTTGGTGGAATTTAATTTGTGTTGAACATAGAATAGCTTCAGTTTCTTATCTCAAAAGATTACATCTGATTTATTATGGTTACCTTTTACCACTTTTCTATCCTCACACTCATCCTTCTCCTAATATTTATGACTATCTTCACGTATCCTTTCTTCTTTTTCTCTTGCCTCTTATCCTTCCTTCCCTCTCTTTTTTCTCCCCTTTTATAAAAAAAAAAAGTATGTGATATATATATTTAATATTGACGTATTTCATTTTTCTTGTTTCTCTGTTCTTAATACTAGAATGGTATGGTACTTTTCGGATGTTATTAGGAGATATCTTGTTTAAGTGAATTTATTAACTTTGTAATCTGCTTCAATTTCTTTTAACCAGTGTATTGTTTATTACTGTATGCATTCTCAATAAAAAAATTAAAAAAATACAATGAAAAATAAATAAATTAAAAAAGACTATGCATGGCATCATGAAATGACAGCAGAGGGCTGAAGAGTCTGGTGCTGCTGCTGCAGACTACCGTAGAATCAAATGTAAAAAGAACTGATGGACAGAATGGAGAACAATGTCAAACATTCACCTCAGTACAGAGATCTGGGCCTAAATCCATCTTTTTGTTTGCTCCCCATGCCATTCCAGTTTGAACCCAGCCATATGCAAATCAGTCTTGACCCTGCGCCCAATAGGAAGAGCCCAGCCCGAACTGCCAGGCCAGGTCCTCCCTGGACTGGAAACAAACATCCTAGGACCGGTTTCAGGGTTTCACCCCTCATCAGCCAGGATAGCTTGACTCCAGTGGCATGGAGAGCACGGGACCCACGGCTGGGCATACCCGTCCCACTCGAGGTGACAAATGCAAAAAGAACAATTGATGGACAGCAAGCAGAACAATGGCATACACTCACCCCAGTACAGAGATCTGGTCCAAAATCCATCATTTTTTTGCTCCCCATGCCATTCCAGTGTGAACTCAGCCATATGCAAATCAGTCTTGACACTGCGCCCAATTGAAACAGTCCAGCCCGAACTGCCAGGCCATTGCATATGGCCAGGTCTAAACTGGGGTGGCATGGTGAGCAAACAAATGATGGATTTAACCCAGATCTTTTGACTGGGGGTGAATGTTTTGATTTGCTCTGCATTCCGTCCATCAATTGTGTGTCTTTTGCTTTCTCGCCCTAAGTGCGCCGGGTATGCCCAGACGTGGGTTTCGGACTCACTGTGCCACTGGATTCAAGCTATCCTGGCTGATGAGGGGTGAAACCCCGGAACCGGTCCTAGGATGCTTGTTTCAGGTCCAGGGAGGACCTGGCTTGGCAGTTCGTGCTGGGCTGTTCCCATGAGGCACTGAGTCAAGACTGATTTGCATATGGCCAGGTCTAAACTGGGGTGGCATGGTGAGCAAAAGAATGATGGATTTAACTTACATCTTTTGACTGGGGGTGAATGTTTTGATTTGTTCTGCATTCCGTCCATCAATTGTGTGTCTTTTACCGTAGAATCAGAGCGCTGCTAAAGCGAGAAGCCCCAACTGGCCTAGTGGCTGCAGGTACCTTATTACCCAAAGATGACTTGACCTGGGGGCTGCAACCCATGCCAGCTGAGGCTGTGGTTTGGGCAGACCCAGAAGGTCTGTCACTGCCAAGAGCTAGGTGCTTCATAGGAACCTGCCTGAGCCAAGTCCACAGAGATCACTGCAGTTGTGCGCAGTATGAACAAGCGCCGGAGTTGTCCACTCTTACAGACAGGAAGACCCCCGCCCCCCCCCCCCCCGTCATCCAGGTCACAGCTCGGACAGCCACTGAACAAATACAGGAAACAGTAGGGACTAATTTCGCCTAGGGGTGCAAGCAACAGACACTCGGTAGCAAAACTCTGTACACGCTGAGGCTGTGATAACTTAAACTATCATAAAGATGTTGAACCAAAAGTTACCTACCCGATCCAAACGAACTTTGAGCAGTCTGCACAAGAACCTAATCCTTATTACTTTCTAGTATACAGAAAATAAATAGCAGGTCTCAGAATCACAAAGAGGGAAGACGGGGAGTACAATACCTCTTGATTAGTGCAACTAACACCAACTTTGTATACTGGATTGAATTGTGCAGTATTTTGTTTTGCTGCAAGATTAAAAGTACTTTCTTTGGGGGTGTCAGGGGCTTACTGTGCACGTGTTTATGTTTACCATATTTTACTTGTCTCCCTTTTCTGGTTATACAGAAACACAATTTATCCTGAAGAATATTGTGTATGTATATGACTCTGATGGGTCACGTTGCTGGCCAAAATCCAATAAAATCTGTTGTGAAAAAAAAGTACTTTCTTTTTTAAAATGATAAGCACTGGCAGTATATTACTGTGTCTTTTGTCTGAAAGTTGAGGTCTGAGCTCTTGCTCCCCACACTATCTACCCGAGAAGCAGATGACTGCTTGCTGCTGCTGCCCTGAGAATCAAGTGCAAAAAGGGTTGCACTTGGCCCAGTTGCAGAGTCATAGTAGGATGGGCCTCATCATTACAGACTCGGCGAGACACTTGGGAGTCCAAAACAAGGAGGGTAGGCCACGATAAAGAATAGACTGCGATAATCGTGTATACAAACGCTGTTTCACGCATTGCAAGATTTAAATTTATACAACCTACATTCAGCATAGTGCCCATTTATCCCCTGCTAAAATTAACACAACTTTCCCCAATGCCAATACATCCTGCACAGGTTGCGCTGTTGTCGGTTAGTTCCAACTCATCTTACGAGACAGTGATAAGATCAGTAAACCACTGAAGATGAGCTGAGACCGCTGGCAAATATCACTGAGTCAGCAAACTTGAATTCTTGTTAGGACTGTGCCTTATGATTATATAAGAGCCCCAAAAAGGACAAAGTAGTGGTCCGCTTTTCAGATTGTCTTGTTGGTAGCCAAATGGGCAGTCATGAAACGAAAAGATGCGATCCCTCCCACGTTTGAGACACTGTGAAAAGCTGCAGTAAAATGGGCAGAGACTAAGAGCAAGGCCTTGCATACAAGGAGTAAGAAGCCTGCAGAAATACACAATTGTCAAGGACTGGTAGGACTTGTGGTCAAGCCTAAAGGATGTAGCTAAATAATACACACGGTCACCATAAACAGCTATGTGATGCACTGGCTTGGACTCAAAATCAGTCTTGCGTCTGACATTTGAATTAGAGAGACACAAAACAACTGCTCGCCCTTCTGACGTTCTTGCCCAGTTTCAAGCAGTATAGAAACTATACTGCTTTCTTTTACCCCCCCCCCACTCCCCAGTAAGACAAACTTACGCCTAGTTGCAGCTTCTATGCCCACCTCTCAAAACAAAACGATTTGCATTGCCTCAATGGCTTAATGGTTCTGCTGCTTTTACAGTTCCCGCCCGTCCTGTACCCTGGTTAGGTTAGTCGCATTCCATATGGTTTATAATTGTAATACTCCGGGCCTAATCCCTTTTAAACATGCAACGTTGCAGGTACTCACATAAAATGATACCGCCCCATTTCTTGGGGAAGGCTTACTCTGCTAATAATGTACACTAACAGAATTGTTGCCATCTGCATTAGCATAATGGATTGAAGGGTGTAGCATTACTGCTTGAAATGGTTTTCATGGTTATTAAAAAATGGCAATAAAAACGGCTTTATAAAAGGTAGTACACGGACCCACAGGCTGCCAGTGTCCATCTGTAGTGCACAATCAATTTTAACACTTGCAGTCTCTATGCTGCATTGCAGGGTGGACCTGACTCAATGAGATCACTGCTCTTGAGCTATGTAGCTGGTAGGTGACTGTCTTCTTGATGATTCTCTACAGGAACGGCAGGTGTGTGGTCAGGGTTCAGTTTGGGCTTTTGCTGAAGGGGCTGGATCGTACTGATCCCGAGGGAGTCTGGGAACTTCTTTTGAGTAAGGGAGGCACTGACAATGAGAACTAGGAATGGGGAGTAAACTCTGCTAGCAGAGTCTTCCACATTTCACGCTCCAGAGCGCGCGGAGTTTGGAAAATCTGAGGCAGAGTTTTTTCCTCGCTTGCCAACGTTAAGCTGGCGAGTGAGGAAATGCCAACACTAGACCACATTTCTCAATGCAGGAAGTCATGGATGGTTGCGAGTGCTCGTGTTGGAAACCCTCCTCTCTCGTTGAGGAAGCTGCCGCTCAAGTAGAACATCTACTAGAGCACAGAAAAAAGCTGTGCTCTCTTGTGCTGCGCATGGTCACTCTGAATTTCTGGCGTGAGAAAAACACCCGGTGCTAAACATCAGCGTGAACGGAGCAACCTAATGCACTCCACCACTTGCGGAAATCCGCATAGTGCGGCTGACCTTTTTTTAGGCACTTCGCAGAGTTCCCCGTAGCGGAACTCCACCCAGGCCTATTGAGAACTTCCCCTGCAAGGCACTTCAGTATTAAAGATGATAACTTTCAATGATGTGGACTTCAGGCTGTGGAGTCAACATAGCACCAGCAGAGAGTATGATGAAGGCTGCTCACTTATTTGCACTGTAGGGTAAGATGGTCATTGTGATGCACAGTGCTTACGTTTTAAGAAATTGTTGGTAGTCCAGCACTTATCTTTGAAGTATTTAGTAGAATTTTTGGGATGGGATTCCGTGAAAACAGTCTTGAATTCTGCCTTCCACTCATCAGGAATGACATGACGGAAAACAGCCAGGGTTCTACACATCATATTGTAGCATCCTGAGGAATAGTGTAGCATCCTGAGGAATAGTGTTTACTTTAGTCATGTGCAGTTATTATTTTGAATACATTTTTTTAGCATAATTTCATGAAATGTGCATCTTTATCCAAAGGTAAAATGCCATGGATGCACAACACTTTGGTCTCATGAGTGCAGAAACAAGATACATTTGCGCCAAATGATGGGAATCAATACAAATACAGACGGTTCCCTGTCAATTGCCTGGCAGTGATGTGGCTTCTGCTATATTTCGAAGATCACCTTCCGCATGGCAGACTGTAAAAGTAACCTGGGTAATCTCTTAAGAAGTATGGGTCTGAACAACCCAGTGTCTACTAGATCAAAGTAATCTCTTCCAACCTCATCCACAGCATTACATTTTCAGACTTGTGTGAACAATCTGAACTTGAACATTTCATTTATGTTTGCAGCTTCCCTGTTGGGGTCTAGGTCGGAGATGAAAATAGTGGGGTGGTTGCATACAGCAAAAAGGCCGTGGGCCAAATCACCTCAGCAATTAGTACTGTAGCCGTAGGCAATTGCGGGAAGACTTGTGAGGACACAGTGAACACAGGTAGGGCCAAACTCAAAACTGATAAGATCAGCAGTGTGCTAGATCAGGGCTTTACAGAGCTTCATGATAGAGTCAGAAGCCATAAGCCATAAGCCAGACAATAGTGCCCTTCATTTAAACATCCATACATACTTGGCCTTTGGATAGAAAATGTAGGCAGGCTAGGTAAGGAGCGCGAGAACCTATGAGCATAAACAGTACACATTTGATCCATGGTCAGGTTAGAGAAGACAGCGGTCTCTCTTTCACATCATGGTCTAGATGAACCTCAAGACACACAGAGATAGCCAGTACAGGTCATTAATTATCTTATTGTGGACCAGTTGCACACTGGCCATAGGGGTGGTGTATGGTACAAGGGCAAATAATCTTAGGGGAGGAAACCAATGCACAGTTCAGGTCTTAGAGGGGCTTTAGACTCAAGTGTTTGCCTACACTAATAGTTACAGTGACTCACTAGGAGCAGAGGGTCAACTGAGCCTGTGCCAGTTAGAGCTCTGTCCACTAAACTGACTGGGCAGTTCACAATTTAGCAAGGATACCCAAGGAAAAAACATTAGTTATCAGCCTCAGACCCTTGAACTGATCTGGCAGTCTATGCACCTCTCCATACTTCCGGGGAGTAAGAGTTGAGCTAGCCATTGAGGGAACATCTAAGCAGCGCATTTCAGAAAGGTTAGGCAGACAGAGAGGGTACTTCTGTATCAGAAGTGGTAGGGAGCTTAAGCCAAGACACCTACGGGCATAGACAGCAGATTCTGCTTTTAAAATAAGAGTAAAATAAATGTTATATAAAGTTCAGGTCCAGCTATAAGGAAGCACTTGTTAAAAACAGTATTGATTCAGGCCTCTTTGGTGTAGGCTGGATCATATCTTTTGAACAATGCAAAGCATATTATAACATCCAGAAACAAATCGGATTAATTGCGGTTAACTGAGGCACTGGGCTCTGCACCCCTCAATAAAGAGGTGGCCACTCAGCCCTAGTCCTTCTTTAGGAATCTGGGCGACCACAATGCAGGTTCCAAAAGCCCAATATCTAACATCTGTAAGTTTCTCCAGCTTGCCAAAGCAGTTAAGACATAGGGGAGACTGATCACAGATTAAATACGGTCGTAGCTGGGGCCATAGCATAACCAGACTGAAAGATGGCTGCGCTCTAGAGAGGCTATGCCGACCAAACCAACAATCCTGCAAGCATCAGACATATTGAGGGCTGCCCATCAATCCGGATAGCCATCACACTGTCTGCAACCTGCGGGACCCCTGCTGGCGAACTTTGGCAAAATGTGGCTACCTCTGGGGCCCGCGGTGCAAAGTGGTGTGCGGCGGACTACAGACATCAGAGCAAGGCTTACCCCACGCTGCGGAGACAAGAGCCTTGGACCATCCCGGGGTGGGCGGCAGCACTACCTGTGAAGGAGGAGCCAGGGGGGCAAGACGTGGCTGCTGATCGCTATTCCCTCCAGGCCGCACCCCCTGAAGATCATGCTCTGGTTTGCCTGCGGGCAGCTGCCTGGGTCCATGGCTGTACTGCTCATTGCGCAGCCTGGTGTACACTCGCGGGGCTGCGAGATTGGAGCTGGAGGAGGGAGCACCCACTTAATATATTGGCAGCTGGTGCCTGGGCTGACCATGCCGCGGCTTGCTTTTATCTGGTGGCGGTGAGTACTAGGCTACTTCCCCTAGACTTGTAAAACCCTGGGCTTACCACGGATGGTGAAAGGAGCCAAGCAGGCTGCTGCCGGTTCCCCAGATGCAACGCCATCTGCTTTGCAGCGGATCCTTCTGTGGTTTCACATACCAGCTGTGGAGCGCCTGACCCTGTGGGCGGCCCACCGGGACATCATTGCCCCCACAAACCCCATGGTGCAGAACGTTGCCCTGCACCTGACTGCCTCCCCCGCCATTCATGTACATAGCCAATCGGCCCGCAGGGAGTAGCGGCTGGAGTCTTGGGGGCTGGCCAGGGCCCCAGGCCTGGACAGCAGCCCAGCCCTGCACACTCCCATTGTTCCTATTGATTCACAGCTGACAAGACCCTCCCACCCTCGCTCCGCATTGAAGTGCACTCTATACAAGGGAGATGTAAGCAGACCTCACGCCAGTTCTCACCACCGTCCCTCTGTTGCCCAGGTCATCAAGCATTCTGTTCACTGAGACAAAGCCCTGAGCCTGCTTGTGCACTCTGGAAGGGAGGATACTCCAGGGTGTGGCATGGCTCTGGGGATTCAGTGTTTTCTTTGGTAACTCGCTGCTCCTGGGTCCCTACTTCGGACGGGAGGAGCGCTTCTTCGCGCCAGCTGTGTCTGCTTACTTTAAACTGATCCTCTGCACAGTGCCCGCATATCAGTCATTCTCACCAAATACCCTGACCATGGGAAAGCATGACGCTAAACAATCAAAACTCTCATTTGAAGGAAGGCGTCTCGCTCGCCATGAGGAACAGTAACCATGAACTGAGGCTTCACCGGATCGCTCAGGAAGGATGGACATCAAGATATTGAGCTCAAGGATCTCCTTGTGGACGTGAAGACAAGCTTGAAGGCCATAGATGCTAAACTAGACATTCTTACAAGTCGACTGGATCATGCCAAACGCGTCGCCAAGTATAAAAACAGACTGGATCATCTGGAAAATTGCATCTAGGATGTGGATGACGCACAGCCAGACTCCAGAGAACATCTACTGCGTATGGACAGTCAACAAAGCCTAAAAAAAAGACCTTGAAGTGTGCTCCAAGCACAATAACCTACGGATCATGGAGTTCCCAGAGTCCACTGCAATCACCAGAATGGAGGACTTTGTGGAGATCATGCTCGCGACCTCTTTGGGAAGACCTTGAGCATGGTCTCCATCGAAGAGAGGTCGCATTGCTCACTGGGCTCGTGGCCCCCTCTGGGCGCATTGGCTCCACCCATAGTTGCATGCCTTTTGAACTATAGGTATCGCGCTGCAGTCCTGAGGCTTGCACGCGAGCGTGGTTCTATTCAATATCAAGGAAACAGCCTTTCCTTCTATCCAGACTTTACACTATTGGTGCAGGCAAACCGCTGTGAGTTCCTGCCTACCAAAAGGCTCCTCCAAAAAAGCTGAAATTCCCTATGCATTACTATACCAGGCCAAATTACGTATATCCTTTGAGGATAAACCACACTTCTTCACTGATGCAAAGTCTTCGCTAAAGTTCGCCAAACATGCCACCAAAAGAGAACGAACACCCAGGGACTCACTGTGCAATTCCGAAGCGAACCCCCTCAGTGTCAATGCCATTGCATTTCGTGTGTTTACTGCTACACAGGGCGCCCTGCATTCACTTAGACTGCTGTTTATACTGTGCTTTTGGTTTATGAGTTAACCCTGATTAATTTGCACTGGGTTGCCCTTGGTGTCCCTTCTGGTTCGGCCATCCAGCCGGTCCTGGCACGGTTTTATGCCTGGATATTCCCCGCTCCCAGAGATAATTCCCACTTGAACCACCAAGTTGAACAGGGACAGTTGGGGTAGGGGGCAGGATTGTTCTTTTAAACCTGGTTTCGGGGATGTTCTTTAGGACTTTGCTTTTGCCATGTTTGTTCCAGTCACAGTACACTGACCATCCTTCACCCACTTGCACTCTGCACATTCTGCCGCATGGGCTTGTCCAGCTCATCACAAAAAAGCCTGCTTAGTCCACGCCCATCTTACTAGACATCTGCTATTTGCAGGAGACCCATCTAACAAGCTCGACGACCCCGGGATTGTGCGCCCGGTGGAGTGGAGAATCACATACCTCAGTCTACTCCAATTATGCTAGAGGCGTCGCAATTATGCTGCGCAGGGTGCTCCCACGGCCCCTATCACACTCTCTCATTGACAAGGATGAGCATTATGTTATTTTAGCCGGCATATTGCATAAACAACCAGTGATTCAAGCTGCCATATACGGCCAAAAAACAAATGACCCTGAGTTTTTCTCTGGGATCTGGAGGCTGGTATCGGTCCCTGCACTAGAATATGGGGCGGGAATTTGATGTAGCACTAGAATACCGGATGAATCATTTTGGCATCACAAGCGTCTGCACCCTAACACTGCACTGACACTCAACACGATCATTCAAGACAAGTGCCT
The DNA here is from genome assembly GCF_964204655.1 of Triturus cristatus. Lineage (NCBI taxonomy): Eukaryota > Metazoa > Chordata > Amphibia > Caudata > Salamandridae > Triturus > Triturus cristatus. Next base: position 388,382,495 of record NC_140594.1, read on the forward strand.
ACAGGACAGATGGAGACATACACACGCGAACACTCTGGAGGGCACTTGTCTATCGGCACATCTTAATGCCTGGCCAAGTATAGACTAGTGGCTAATTTCTATAGATGTCCAGACATGGACCACCAGAGTGGCCCATCTACCTCGCACCCTCACGGACCACACCCTGGTCCTGCTAGAAATGCAGATCCCCCAGGTGGCTTCCTGCGCCTTCGCTTGGTGCCTGGCGCATTGCGCAATGTGGCATTTTAGGAGGAGATAGTGGAATATTTTGCACACAATGTGGCCTCCAAGGTAGTTATACGTGGTGCATGCTTTGAAGAAAAAAAAAATTGGGAGTCTTAAAAGCCATTCGCAGAATACTGACTTAACTCGAGAAGGACATCTGTGCTAAGTAGGTGGAATATTTCTGGTCCCAGGATGTCACTATACTGGCCCATATTCGAGACAAACTATCAGAGTTCCAAGAGGAAGCCATCCGGGAGACCAGTTACTCCACCAAGACGCACGGTCTCATGGTTTCGGAGAGGTCGACACCCTGGGTAAGACACTTGCGGGAAAGCTCCGCAAACCGTGATTGGATACAGGTTCCATGCTTCCCTTGCTGAGAGAGACGGTTATAATAATGCTCCTTAAACCGAACAAACAGGCAGACCGTTGGGATTCATACAGACTCCTCTCTTTAATAAACAGACAAAACCTTTGCCAAAGTGCTCGCAAAACGGCTTGTTACCTCCCTTGCCATCAATAGTTAGGCCCGATCAATCAGGTTTTATTCCTGGTCACTATGTCGCACAACCTGTGCACCATCTTTGAGTTAATGCACAACCTGGAACCCCAGATCTCGGCAACTGCTGCCCTTCTAGACATTAATATTCAACTCCCTGGAATGGGCATATCTCTTTTCACTTCTCGCACATTTCGGCATTACCCCTTAATTCATTAGGCAAATACAACTCATTTACACTCTCCCCACTGCTAGTGTGCGATTGAATGGGCTACTCTCAGACCCCTTCTCGATCACCAGTGGCATGCGACAAGGATGCCCACTGCTGCAGCTCCTTTTTGCAATAGCAATGGAGCCATTAGCGGTGAGAGTCGGGCATTGCCTCGCGAACAGGGGCATCGGCTTCACCACTAGGGGACTGGTGGTCTCGATGTATGCAGATGATATTAACCTCTCACATGTGACCAACACAAGAACCTGGCCCCCTCGATGCGCAGAGTGGTGCGATTTGGTGGGTACTCAGGCATTCATATCAATTGGTCCAAATCTATTCAATTCCCCCCTCATGAATAGTACACTGCCATTCAACATGCAATATCCTCCAATATTGGCTACAGAACCGGTTCGTACTTGGTATATGGCTTAGCCGTGCAAACAATGGTTGAGCCGTCGATTGGCTGGAAGACAGATTTCAAGCATGGTCCAAACGGTCTCTGTCCCTTGCGGGACGCAATGCAATAGAAAAGAGGACTGTTCTTCCCAAATTCCTCTACCTTTTCCTTAATGTACCCCTTCCACTTACAGTCCAGTTTTTCAAGTGTCTAAGATCCTACTTGGTAACAATGATTTGGGTGTGTAAACAACTGTGCATCTCATGGAAACTCCTCACCTTATGACTTGCACAGGGCGGCTTGGGAGGACCTGACATGGAGCTATATGCACTGTGCGTCCAAGCTCAATTTCTTTGTTACTGGCTCCACCCAACACCATTTCAGACCCACACAGCCATAGAGCCAGACCATGCATCCCTGTGGCCACTGTCGACAGCGCTTTATCTGCATTAAGAAGCTCAGAGGGCGGAAATAGAGACAGTCGCATGTACGCGCTGGGCATGGGAGAGTTTGAGAAAGCTGGCAGGGCTATCGTGTCAATACGCCCTATCCATTCCTCTTGCTAAAAATTCCCAAATTCCACCATTGCAGGACAGGGGCGCCAGCCTAAGTGCCAGTAGGCAGCACATTAGGCTGTTCTCGGACCTATGTCCAGAAATTATGACACCCTTGACCCCCATCACACTAGACACTCTTCTATAGTTCCAACTCAGGGCTGCCTGTCGTGCGGTAAACAACACTTTCCCATCTCCTCCACCACCTCTCCCTGCACTGTAACATATCCTCACTTCCCCTTTTCCATGCAAACTGATAACTTGCCTACACAACAATATGCAATCCACTGCACCGATCGCCACTCCGACAGCACGTGTGGAGCGGACACAGAGCCTCCCTTGACGGACAAGCAGTGGTCGTTCTGCTGCCGTAAGTTGGAGTCACACTCCCCAAACAACAGGCTGCACTTAATACACTTTAACTTTCTTCACTACCTTTATCACACCCCACTACAACTCTTCAAAATGGGGCTGGTCCTTGATTAGCATTGTCTCCATTGCATCTCACCTCAAGCCTTCTTTATTTTTGTGCAAAGCAAAGTCCGAGAGTGGCGACCTTCTAGGAGAAGATATATACGACCATACACATGATCATTGGGCACTTATCCCCTTACACCCCCCTGGTAGGACTGTTGGGTTACATCAAGGACATACCTGCCACTCACCGCCATGTTGTTACTTTTAGCCAAACGCAGGGTGGCTATGGTTTGGGGTTGGAAACCTGCTCCCACCATACAGGCATGGCTGAGTGAGGTATCTTTTTGTAAGGAGCAGTTAACCGACTACGGTGAGATAATGGGCAATAAGTTCACTTCCCAAAGATATATGGGAGCCTTTCCTCTACTTTCTCTGTCACAAAGACTCAAATATGCTGGATGCAGGAGATATTGACCAGAGGGAAAACTCTGTACAGAATAGCACTCAGCTGTCCACTCTAATATCCTAGCACATCACTGAACTGCGGTACTGTCCAATTTTCAGTGGCCTTGTGGAATGGGTACGACCTATCAGATACAAACTATTCATGGTAACAGTCGGTACAACTACATGTTCATGAAGCCACTCACTGCCTTTATATTCCAGCTTTTAATATTTATCTCTTCTGGTTGTATTGTAAATGGGACTGTATCACATGCATCATGCATATCTTCAGATTGTGAACTGTGTGGCTCCCCTCCTTTGGCCTCCCCCGCTGTCGTCCTCTCTATACCCTTGCTTTTTCCTTCCTACTGCTTTCCCCTCTTACCTAAAAGGTTAAGGTGATTGTATTGTTATCTTATGACAAATGCCAATAAAAACAATTTTTTAAAAATTATAATAATATGGTCGTAGTTGTCAACAGGCACTCCTAAGACCTGTCAAAGCATCTCACACAAAATACAACAAAGTATAGGACACACGTATGGCTGAAGGAGCGGAAATGACAGGGGAACTGTTATCTACATCTGGTGTTCCTGCTCGTTCGTCCAGACATTCTGGAAAGATGTTTTGGGGCACATTAAAAGGACCCCTGGTTTTCCCATTGCAGCAGCTCCAAGACTTAAAGTATTGGGTACGCAACAGAATCAGCTGTAGGGAATGATTTCACAAGATTGGGAATTGATGCTACACATGCTGGGGTGGCAAGACAGCTTATAGTTTTATTTTGAAAAAAGAGGACCTCTCCATGTGGAGCAATAGGGTTTGACTAAGTAGAGCAGCTCCTGGAGAGGGAGCTATTAATGAACAAACTAACCCAGACAAAACACAATTTCAAGATTGCAGCCGCTAATAGACAATTTCTCACGATTCGTAAATGCCTGTTTTACACCTCCTCACTTGAGGGCCGTCCACAACTATAGCTGTCAAATCCTCCGGCCTTTATCATACCCCCCAATCAACAGTACAAGTTAACGCTTGAGGGCGTTGACGCACACAAGAGAACCCTAGGACCTCCCAATTCTGTAAGGTACCCTACACATGACTCATAGCACTACCTCCATCGTCCTTATTGCAGGGAAAACATCTGCCCAGTCTCTGGTGTTCTTGACTCGCGCCTTCCTTAAGTTTAGGTTGGGGAGAAGGGTTAAGGAGTCACACATGGATCCCCTCCCAAGTTGGTCATTTATATGTGTTGCATTAATGCTTAAAGCCAGTTGTCATGCATGTTTTGTTTTACCTAAAATACAAATTTTTTTAAAAAAACATAATTTGAAGTTTTTAAAAAAAACTGTATTGCTAATCGACAATAATTAGGCAAGAGGAATTTTTTTGCATCTGCAACAAACTTCACCAAACTAAATAAACCTTAACTTCAACATTTTGGACACTGCACTAGCATGGGTTCAGTTTGCAGCAAACAAAGTTAGCATATACAACACAGGCATTTCAAGATTAAGGTCTGGGTGGAAAAGGCACAGTAAGAATACTTTGGCTTTCCTATTCAAGATGTCAGTGACTACAGTAAACTACCAAAATGAAAGCTCTGTTCCCGGACAGCCTTAGATGTCAGGGTGGTAAAGTAAGACCGTCAATGTTGCAAACCACAGCTATTATTCACTAGAGGCTGCATTGTTAGAACTGTGTCAACATGGTGGTGAGTTGTGTCTAAGTGATGTGGTCATACTTACAAGTTTGGAAAGCAGTATTTGGGTATTTGATCTCCAGCAAACCCCGCTTTCACAACGCCTGAGCCCTGCAGAAGCAAAATGTTACTGGTTAGGAGTCAGAAGAACCAACACATACAGCTGATCCAGCATCATTAAACATTGATTGCTTCTCACAAAAAAACCTTTAAACCCAAGCCAAGATCAAGAATACGACCCCCCTCAGGTAAGGAAATTTTGAGCCCAGGCTGATTTCATGTAAATTCAATTGTAAAAGTAGACCAACCACACCAACAAGGCCCCCAAAGAGTCATTCTCATATATATCTCGGACAATGTCAGCAATAGGGGCTTTGGTGTATAAACCTTTTGAACCAAGTTTAGTGTGCTGAAAAGGTCTTTCCATGTACCAACCACATGAGTTTTAAGCCAAGCTCAAGCACAGGGTTGCCCATGTACTAACCTCAGGAACTCGGATCCAACTCGGCTAGGCTTCACTATTAGCTACCATGTTCAGCACCCTCTCTTTACTGTGTTAAGGCACCATTCTAGATGGGATGGAGACCTTCTACATGCTCTCAAAAAGTTATTCTGAAAACAGCTAAGCATTTTTCTGCTTTTACATTTTAAGACAAGACAATCACAAATGAGAGTTACAGGACACGGACCAGAGTATTTAACCTTTTTAGGCCTCCACAACTAGCTCCCTCCAATCAATCCCATGAGAAATTCAGATGAAAAGGAATTCTCCTCTAAGAGCGCAGCAGTCCATGTCAATCAGGGATCTATGTGATCAGTTCTCTCTCCTTAACGTGGTGGAGCACAGTCTTGGTGTAGCACATCCCACGCAAACTTCAGTAGTATTAGCAGCCTTGACAATCTTTGCAGGATGCAAAGAACCACACACTGTGGACTGTACACTCTCTGCAAAGTGAGTGGCCAACAGGCCAACATAACATTCTTCATGAAATTAATAGGCTGTTTCTGCAAGCTGGTGTGCAGTACATAAGCACTTACTACGAAAAGATGTTCCTCCAGATGAGGAAATCTGCTTCTACATTACCACGGCGTAGGAGGAATCTTCTATAAAAGGTTACAAAACACATCCATCACTGTTCCATCAGGCAGATACAGGCACTGTAATATTCCAGCAGACCGCAGTCACTTTGGAGTTAGGGCAAATGGGCAGCTTTTATAAACGGATTACATTTTCTCAGTACTGTGATCACAGCACTGTTGAAAGATGCTATTATGCACAAACTCAAAGGAGGGAGCTCTGCAAAGAGCAGAAGGAGAGATGAAGTCAAGTAGCCCACCTTGCAAATAGTATACATGTTGACCTTTTCACAACCTCACACAAAGTGACCAACAGTACAGTAAACCCATACATGGTGACCAATGGTATCCAAGAAGAAAGGCAACATCACCCGAGATTTTTATTTTGAGTGTTTTGTATAGCGAGAAAAAGACCCTTGCGGGTATAAGAGCGCTTTTCATGGCGGATATAGGTGGTAGACATAAGCATAAAAATACTGTGAGCTAGATAAATACAGTAATGCTAGCTAATATAGATAAGCACATATATACATGAATGTAAAAATAGTTCAGGTGAATTTGGCCAAAAGGATAGCTTTCACTTCTTTTTTGAAAAATGTCGTGGAGGGGTTCAGTCTCGTGTCCGGAAGCAAGGCGTTCCAAATCCTGGGGGCCATTCCTGAGAAGGTACGGTTGTATGTTTTCTTCTAGGAAAATCGTTGTGGTTTCAGTAGAAGGTTATCGGAACTCCTGGTAGTTCTGGTACCACCCGATGGTACCAATTTCTCAGCTAGATATCTTGGGGTTTTGTGGAGCAGTGCCTTGTGTGTCATGCAGGCAATTTTCTATTGGATTCTGGCTTCGAGAGGTAGCCAGTTGAGGGCACGAAGGTCCGAGGAAATGTGAGAATTTCTTTTGGAGCCTGTGATGAGTCTAGCGGCTGAGTTGATTGAGGCTCTAAGGGGGACAGTCGTAGATTTGGGAAGGCCGCAGAGAGCGACACTCCCATGGTCCACTCTGGGAATTACAAGAGTCTGAACTGCCTGTTTAAAGTCATTTGCGGGTATGAGGGGTTTCAATCTCCTCAGAGTATTCATCTGAAAATGTGCTCCTTTCGTTGCGGCGCTGATGTGATTCTGTATATTAAGCTTACTATCCCAAGTTATTCCTAGTGATTTCACAGAATCTATAATTCGAGGTTGGCCGTCGAGTGCAGTTAGGTGGTTGTTTGGCTGGGGCGGGGCAATTAGGAGGAATTCTGTTTTGAGGGTGTTTCGCTTTAAATGTGTTTTTGGCGAGCCAGGTTTGTGTTTTCTGTAGCATCGAATTAAGGGACTTGGGGCCATATGTATGAAAAACGCGTTTTGAGATTCTCAAATTGCGATTTTTAGGGAATCGCAAAATGCAATGTATGTAGGATTTGCTAAATATTTTGCGAATCCTACATATTCCTTATTTGCGAATCGCAAATTGAGATTCCCAAAAAAGGAATACCTTCCCATTCATTCCAATGAGCTAGAAGGCCCATAGGAATGAAATGGAAGGCATTCTCAATTTGTGATTCCCAATTAGAGATTCGCAAATTGAGAATGCAATTTCAAGGTTGCAAGGGTGTCAAAAGGACACCCTGTTGCACCCCTGAAATAAGCATGTGCGCACATGTGGCGCCCATATGGGCGCCACATGGCACTTCGAAAAATGCAAAAAGGTGCATTTTTCCAAGAAATTGCAAATTACCACCAACCTGAAGTTGGTAGTAATTTGCGATTCCTTCAGCCAAAATCACACAACTTGGGTGCTTCCTACATTGCATTTAAGGAATCACAATTTGGGATTACTTAAATGCATTTGCAAAATAGGGAATCGCAAAATTTGCGATTCCTTATTTTGCGAGTGGGTTTTTGAGTGCTACATTGCACACTGCCTAAATTGCGATCACAAACACTGAAATTCTGCGAATTTCAGCGTTTGCGATTGCAATTTGGCTTCATACATATGGCCCTTGAAGTCTTCAAGTGAGTGGACCTTAATGTAGAGTTGTGTGTCGTCTGCGTACATGTGATATTGTACATTTGAGGAGTTGAGAAACACGGTGAGGGGTTCCATAAACACATTGGAGAGTGTCGGAGAGAGGGAAGAGCCCTGGGGTACTCCTAGAGTGACAGGGGTGGGCTTGGATAAAGATTGATTAATCTTGACTTTGTGTTCTGTTTTGGAGGAAGGAAGTGAACCAATTTAGAACTGTTCCAGATAGTCCCAATCTATCTTTCAGGAGGTCTAGTAGGTTTTCGTGTTTGACGGTATCAAAGGCCGAAGATAGGTCGAGCAGGATTAGCAAACAAGCTTTGTTTTCGTCCAATATTTGTAATGCGTCATCTATAATGTGGGTCATGGCTGATTCGGTACTGTGCCCGGTCCAAAAACCAGATTGGAATTGATCGAGCAAGTTGAAGTGGTCTATATGGTTGCCAAGCTGATTGTGGACACATTTTTCTAATAGTTTGGCCAGGGTAGGGATGTTGGATATAGGTCGATAGTTATTCAGGTCAGACGGGTCCGCTGAAGGTTTCTTCAGGATGGGGGTAACCTGTCCAGCTTTGAGGATATCTGGGATGGCTCCTTGGAGAAGGGAAGTGTTTATGATCCTAGTCCATTGAGGCACTAACATTGGAATGAAGTCTTTTAGGTGGGCTGCTGAGAGAGGGTCAATAAAGTGATTGGAGGGATTCAGAGTCGTGAGTGTTTTTAGGATATTTTCTTCGCTGTAGAGGTTGAAGGTGACCCAGGAGGCATTGTTTTTGAGGTCATGCTTTGCGGGATAAGTAAGCGAGGTCGTCAGCGAGGTCAATGAGGTGAGCATGTGTGGGTCAGTATGGGATAGAGGATCGTTAAGAAGCTCTGATGCCATGGCGCTTTGCATCAGGCCATACAAAAAAGTTGCAAGTCCTTTTTGGAGGTTCCCGTACAATCAATGGTTACTGAATTGTATCCTGGGTAAATTCTGTCATTTACCAATGGAGTTCCAGGGCCACCAATAGCAAAACATGCAGATTGGATAGTTAAATGACTCTTTCCGGACCAGACTCACCAAAGACTTCGAAATGAAGCCACCAATTCTTACTTTAGAACGTGGTGGGTGTCAGAAGACCAGACAGAGCATGACATTGTAAATAACATGCAATAAACTTAACAACCAGCCAGTGATGTATCTATGAACGAGAAAAATAACTTATCTACAAGTACGTAAAGAGAACAACTATAGTTATGATAAACACCGAAAAACCATTAGTCCAGAGGCACAGCTTCAAATGAGTGTTTTGGGGTGTGCCACCCCCCCTCTTCATAAATGCATTCTTGGCTTCAGAGTTGGGTCTGGGAGTCCGGAGTCGGGTCTGCTAAGTCTTTGTTGGTTTTTCTCATTATTCTTGTTTAACTTAGAGGCTTTAACTAAAACGCATTCCTCCCATTCTGGATGGATCACTTGTCTACGTATTATATCTTTTTTAGAAAAGAAAAAGCAACTTTGTCCAATTTTTCAAAATAGTTTGTGTCAATGCAATAGCTATCCTGTTAAGTCAAGGTGGACACAGACAAGTGCTGCAGTTATGTCAATTTTTACTTTTGTTACTCCCTGTTGCGATGAAACCCTCCCAGGTCCCCCACAAAATTATTCTAGGAATCTATATTAATGTGAAAATAAGGGCTTCTAGCTAGCCTTACTAAATTCAACTAGTTTCCAAAATATATTTGAATCATTGGTTTTAATACCTTATGTAGATGAGACCAAGGCTTATCCTGTTTGTTTTTTTTCTACCTCAAGCCGTAATTCCTTTTTATGTCTTGTTTTCCACAGCAATCGAGATCGAGATTTGGCCTTACCGGAGATTTCATTAGTGTTTTCAAATTAATTTTATGTCTGAATTTAGGTACCAAAATCTCACAAAAGCTATTTTTTATCCAAACAGAAAAATACGGTGCTTTACTCGATAGGCTATAAATTTCTGTAGTACAAGCCCCACCACAATAAAGAACATGAACGGCCTTAAGCAATATGCTCTTTTAAGGAATGTGTTTATGACTGAATGGCCCTACAGATAAAACTGTGTTTTCACTGCAACATCCCATCTAACTCTCCTCTCTGCATAGACTCCCCTATACGTCACATACAAAGACCGAAATTATTTGCTTGATAGTGGACAAAATACTACCCAAGAACTTCAAATCAGTTACCACTCTGGGAGAAGAGTAGATAGTTAAGAATATTGTTTTACCTAATATCTTTCATGAACCAATGGAAGCTCAGACATTTGTAGAGATTAGTGGCCACTTTTAACAGCCTTCCCTTGAAATCCTAGCCCACTACTTATATAAATCCGACAATTTAGGATAACTGCTAATAGCCAAGAAATTCTGAAACATCAAAGCTTCACCGCACTGTGGTTTCTGCACATTATATGAAATACACATAAAAAAAAGGTCAAGCAAGACATCCCATGTTTTGACTCGCCTATGTTCCATGACAGTATTTGAGTTGTGCATTGCTATAGGGCTCTTACAATCCAGATAAGTCTCTAAAGTTGATTCCTTCACTTGGTATACTATTTGTATTTACTTAGTAAGGATTTAATTACCCAAGTAGTACTAATTGTGAGAGCAATAATCCAGTGGCATCCAACACCCTTCAGACAACTTGGGCTGATGGATCATTTTTGATTTTTAAATTTGCCAGACCAACGGCTGTTTTGGACAAGATACCCTCAAACTGCTGTGTGGAGCTTAGTGCCAATCCCACTTTAGAGGTGGTTTGTATTTTTATAATTTCTTATATTGATGTTTTGGTCTGCTCACTTCACTTCTATGCTTATGCTGTGCAACAGCATTCATGCGTGCCTGGAGAGAGATAGATATATATTTATATGACAATGGTTGCTCTTGTAATGTTCCTTCTTTTGCTTTAACCTCCAAAGCTCAACTCTTCTACCCCATGCCACCCAGTCCTAAGGGCAGATCTTCTGACACTGTATTTTTCTTAGCAGCCAAAGTTACCAAAATGTTGTCACATTGCAGTTATTGGGTTTCCTTTTCCAAAATCATTTTATTCTAATGTGTACTTTAAATGTGCTTGCTTAAAGGACCAATTTGGCAGCCTTAACTTAACTGCGTCTGAATATTCAGGGACGAAGTGACCTCGTATCAAGTGGTTTAAACAAATATGAGTCATTTACATCCCATCGCTAGTCGTTGCGTAACTCCTCAATCATTTCCGTTCCTGGGAGTGGTTAGACCTCGATATTATCGTATCTTTGTGTTTATGTGCTTCTCGTCTCTTTAGAACCCACACGTTTACTGCTAGTGGGCATTTTAGCCCGTTTACCTCCACCCATAATACAGGACACTGGGTGATGTGTCCCATTTACATCCACCCATACTACAGGACACTGGGTGATGTGGCTTCTCAGTTCTCCACGCCTCCTAGTCGTTATCATGAATTTTGGCCCTTTGGACCCCTCGCAAATAAGAACCTTGTTCTCTTTGGACAACTAAGTGCATCTTTACTAGCCTGTTCGCTCTTTATAGCCTCAATACTAAGTAATAGGGTGTTTCCTTTCTCTCTGGCCTCTCGTAGTACCCACGCCGGTCAGTAAATGTTGATACATCAAATCCCTATCACAATATCTTCTCATCCCCTGAATCAGCTTGTTCGGTGACTGACAGTTCATCCTACAGCTAATCTGTTTCTTCTGTGTGCAAAACTCGGCATCCTGCTCCCATTGGTACCCCACCCATTTCGCCCATGTTATCACAAACACCTGTCTCCCACCCAAAATACCACCCCTTCCCTCCTCCCATCATCCACCTAATACCCTATCGGCCCCACCCTTCCTCCTTACATTATCGATGACCACCGGCTGATTGGCGATGATGTCGTACGACGCCATATTGCGTCGCTCTAGCCGCCTACCACCCGCTCTATCCCCGCACAGGCGCCGCTTCCGGTACTGATCTAATAAACGGAGAAAGACATCTCAGCCGCCATCACACATTGGGAAACATACAGCATTACGGAAGGGAACGGGATGTAATTGTCCATCCAATATGGCCGCCAATTATAAAGGCGTGGCTTTCTGAGCGACAAAAAAAAACCCATCTACTTTCAACTTTGCCGCCATCTTGAAGAAGTAGAAGTCCTGGTTTGTAATACAATGAAGACATTCAATTCTTACTTCATATATTTTGCTTTACCAAGAATGTTCACTAGTAATGCGGAATTATTTATTTTATGTACTTTTTCGACTAAAAAATATTACATTCTAGTACATTTTTTGATATAGTATTCTTTTCATTCTAGAGTTTATTTAGTACATCGTTGGGTTAATTAAATGTCTATACTTTCTACTGGCTCCTAATTTCCAAGAGCGCGGCCTTACTTTCACATCGCTATGACCCGCAGTAGTACGTCACTGCGCGTTACATCTCCCTTCTTTGATCATCATGCCAATGAGTGGCTAGTGGCTGTCTAATGTGATTCTCCGTGTCATCCAGTCACTTCACCAAACTGACGGTGATACTTGTACATGGCGGCTTACACCTTAAGCGGGTTGTATGCAAGAGAAGGAACGGTGAAAGTTGTATGAAAGTACATTTGGAGCGGTGCTGCATACGTACAAAGATTATGGCCAGTTATTATGGTCGGAACTATGTAAGTTTTGCAGACCACTTTTTAGGTCTTGGTCTGACAGGTCTGTGTGAGACATGTTGTATACAATCAGTAGGCTTCACCTCGCCCATAGGCTTACCATTTGTTCACTCCAACCACGCTCTTGTATCCTTCCTTCCCTTTGTCGATGGCATGCATGCATCATGCCTATTTTTTGTGTTTGGCCCTCCCCCAGAGTATGGACCAAGTACTTGTCTCCATCTACTGATTCCGTTTTAGGAGCTACTTTTTCTTTATCTTTGAGTGATAGTGTTTTCATTTGCTCCACTCCTCTCACCCGCCCCATCCCAGTTGCAGAACCTGTTCTAATGTGTGTCTTTCTTCCCCCCCCCCCCCCCCCTTCAGCCCCTGCCCTTAGTCACGTTTTTTTATTCGCCCCATCCGCCCTCACTCTGTTTCTGGACAGGAAACCAAAGACAAAGTTAGTTTCTTGTTTTAATGGCACCAGATGCTCATAATTTAAAGGACATCACTGCAGATAAGCTGCTGCTGCCATGGTCTAGCAGGAGGAACAGAATCACTTTATTTCTGCCCCTCATGCCGATCCACATTTAAAAAAAAACATGCTGCCAGAGAGAAGAGCTACATGTACACCAGTGGCTCGCTCAGTAAATACAGAGGACTCAGCGAGCTGCCTTTAATCAGTATTCCCTCTCCCCCCAGCAGAGCCCACGTTGAAACTTCAAAGCAGTGATAAATTAAACTACCGGAAGCAGGATGAAGCATACCAGTAATAAATCAGGACACAGGTATGCTGTTTCTTCTTAAGTTTATTCCACCAAGAATCCCATCCATCAACCAGCAGGTCTTCACATCAACTGCTCAGGTTTACTTACAAAAGCTTTCATGGAATTCTACGACATAACTCTCTGACTCAAAAGATTCTGTACATGACATAAGAAAGTTCCATGACTAGAACAACACATACAAAGGGGTACACCACACACCTCCCCTCTTTATCTAACCACAGGAACATATTATACATAGTCAGAAAGATAAGATTTTTTTTGCACAACCTAGATGAGCTACGAATTTCACATTTACCACCATCATGAGGTGTATCTCCATTTAGGCTTACATTTGAGTCGTGACTAATCTTTCCTTTAACAAAAACAACTCTAGTTAGGTTCCAAATGCGATGATCTTCTGTCTTCACCGCATTTTTAAACACTTTGATTACTTTTATCGGTTTCATAAATTTCGAAACAGAATTTCCCATCAAACCTGATAATCATCAAAATATCACCCACAACCACTTTAGTCGTCCTTACAGCTTCATTCACATCAAAGTAACTTTTCCTTAATTTAGCCTTCTCCTCCTCTCTCTTCTGAATTAAAAAATTATCACATTGTTTTTCCTTTCCCATACTTACTTCATACTTATTCACTCACGTAGGTTCCACATCTGTGTTTGGAACTCTACCCCGTAACAGTAAGAAAGGTGTCTTGCCAGTTGTAGAATGAGGAGACAACCTGTAATCCTCTATCTTCTTCATTAGTTCAGACTTCCAATCTAAAGATAGAGACTTTGCTAAAGCAATAGTTTCTTTGATCACTCTGTTAAATCTCTCTACCATTCAGTTGGCCTCGGGATGATAAAGAGAGAACATACTTTATCGAGTAATTCCTTTTGAAGAGAGAAAATTCCTAATTTCTTCAGAGAAAGTTGAACCCCATTGTCAGTTAATAAGGATTCAGGAATCCCTTCCCTTGAAAACAGACTCTTTAAAAATTAATGACATGCTTAGAATCAATAGTATGTAAAAAGAAAACCTCAGGCCAACGTGAAAACATATCAATGACAACCAATATAAAAGTTTGTGTACCGTTACTATGTATAGGACCCACAATGTCTAAAGCTATATCTTGCCAAGGGTTGGAGGAACGTCTTCTCAAAGCCATTGGTTGAACATGTGTACACTTCGATTTGTCACTTAATGAACATGGAATACAATCACGTAACATTCGTTCAATTTCCCTATCCATACCTGGCCACCAATATGTCATATGCAATCTCTCTTTACATTTTGTTAACCCAGCATGAGAAGAATGCACTAAATCAATGAGCTCCTTCCTGAGAGAACTTGGAGGAATTAACCTCATCCCACGAAACAATAGTCCATTGTCAGCAGATAATTCATTGTGCAATGGCCACATTTTTTTACTTGAATCTGATCCCTCTTTGTTACTGTTCCAGCCTTTCTTAATGAGATTCAAGACCTCATTCAAAGTGACATCTTGAGCCATTTCATCACACCATCTTTTCTCACAAATTATATCATAGTCAATCGCACAAACCCATTCTTCAATTTCTTCTAAGTCAACTTCATCAGATACAGTTTTTGGTGTAAGACACGACAACACATCTGCCACCTTGTTCTCTATACCTGGAATATATTTTATTACAACATTATATTCCTGTAGTCCAATTACCCATTTGGTTATCCTACTAGAGATCGAATCAAGACCCTTCCTGCTAAATATTTCAGTCAAAGGTTTATGATCCGTTCGTACTTCAAAGTCAGTGCCCCAAAGATTTTATTAACATTTTTTAATAGCCCAGAATACAGCGAGAGATTCTCTCTCCACTACCGAATATCTGGTTTCAGGATCTTTAAGAGTCCGTGATAAAAACATTGTTTGCATACCTTTAGAACCTTTTGTTGCAAGACTGCACCCAACCCTTTTTCACTTGCATCAGTGATGAGTATAGACTTTGAATTAGGGTTGAAGCTACTCAGAGAAGGGGCACTTTTAGGTTTCTCTTTGATATCAATAAACTCTCTTTCACGGGAATCAGACCATACAAAATCGACTCCTTTCTTCAATAAATACCTCATGTTTACAGCACAATCTGCAAAAAATGTTCACAAACTTTGCGTAATACTCAACTACACCTAAAAACTTCATGAGCTCGCTCTTGCACGAAAGAGAATAAATTTCTTGTATGGTATTGATTAAATCTGATTTGGGTTTGACACCCTCACTAGTAATGTTAGGACCTAAATAATTTATTGACTTTGTTCTGAACTTTCATTTTTCTGCCTTAATAGCTTCCATCGTTGAGGACACAGGGCTCACCCTATACTCCTATGCAGATGACACTCAAATCATTTTTTCCTTATCCTCTTCTAAAGACAATACGATATCTTCTCTAAAGAATGGTCTGCTTCAAGTTTCGAAATGGATGAATACCAACTGCCTTAAATTAAACGGGGACAAAACGGAGGTCATTATCTTGGGGAAAGATAAACATCTTTGGAACTATTCTCATTGGCCTCAAGAAATGGGTCTATTTCCTCAGCCGGTAACCCAAGCCCGTAATTTAGGTTTCATTATTGACAGTCAACTTTCCATGCGGCAACAAGCAGTGAGCACTGTGGGTACCTGCTTTTCCATACTAAAATGGCTGCGCAAAATAATTTGGATGCTTCCTTTTTCCACACAAAGAAATGTAGTCCAATCCCTTATCATGTCTCGATTGGACTACGGAAACATACTCTACTTAGGCTGCAATAAGGAACCTTTGAGGAGACTGCAAATGGTCCAAACTTCTGCAGCACGCCTTCTCTGCCACATTGCAAGGAGAGCCTCGGTTACTCCTTTTTTTGCAGGATCTCCATTGACTCTGCATTGGCAATCGCATTAAATTCAAAGCTCTTTGTCATATTTTCAAAATAAAGGAAGGTGCAGCTCCAGTGTATTTACGGGAACTCATCTGCCCTTACACACCGCAACACGCTCTGCGCTCCTCCGCCCAGGGTAACCTGACTCTTCCCAGGTTCAAATTGACAAGAATGGGCGGACGCTCCTTCTCATACCTTGGACCAAAACTTTGGAATTCCCTTCCTAATCATGTGAAGCAGGAACCTTCTTATTTAAAATTTCGCCGAGACATTAAGACCTGGATCTTCACTCAGCAATTGGCCTAGTTACTTAGTCTGATTCAGACTTACCTGCGCCGGGAAACCCTAATAGGGTAGCTGTGCGCCTAACAAATTCAATAATAATAATAATAATAATAATTATGGCTAGACAATTTCTTCAACTCTGATTTCAAGCGAGCATCGTGCTGACTTACATCATCCCCATATATCAAAATATCATC
Source organism: Triturus cristatus (assembly GCF_964204655.1). Classification (NCBI taxonomy): domain Eukaryota; kingdom Metazoa; phylum Chordata; class Amphibia; order Caudata; family Salamandridae; genus Triturus; species Triturus cristatus. Next base: position 388,398,829 of record NC_140594.1, read on the forward strand.
CTGATACACGTAAACACCATGGAGACCATGAAGGATACTTTCCATAACTTTTGGAAGACTGAGGACGCTGATACCAAGCCAAAAGGCCTCCGTTTAAATCTATACGTCCCAAAAGGTGTTATGAAAGAAGTGAAGTCTCTACAAGACTTTTCCAATTCTATTTGGTGATATGCCGAAGTAAGATCTATTGTACTGAAAATTTTCGCACCACCTAACAGCGTTAATAATTCATTTATGTTAGGCAACGGATATTTATCCACCACAACACACTTATTTAATTGCCTCAAGTCGAAGCAAAGCCTAAAGTCCCCATTACATTTTCGAGCTGCTACAACTGGGGCCAACCATTCTGTTCCCTCAACATCCTCTATAATGCCCCAATCTTTAAGCTTTTCTATTTCTTTTCTCATATCATCCCTCACTGAAATGGGAACATTCCTAACTTTGCAACAAACAGGAATAACATCATTCCTCAGTACAATCTTATGTTGATACCCCTTGAGACAACCTAACTCTTCCCTGAAAACATTGGGATATTCTTTCATAAGCTCAGAAATTAAACCATTATCACCATCCTTCACCAAAACAGAACTGACGTCATTTTTGAGTTGAATAGGAGGATCAACATTAGGATCCAGATAAACTCCAAGGTCACCCTTATGGATCCAGCTAATAATGCTGTCTCCTTTTTTTGAAACATAGACTTTACCTGAGACTAACCTACCCTTAAATTCAATTAGGCCTGTGAAGTACCCATGAAGTTTAATAGGTTCACCACCGTATGCTAATGGCCTAATATCAGGTTTCAGCAGTTTTACCTTCCCTTTCAAATTCTCCATGTAAAAATCACTAGAGACAATTGTTATTTTGGCACCTGAATCAAACAACACTTTTGGGCTAGCACCTTCCACTAAAATATAATCACAAGGAGAATTTTTCCTCTTTTCTTCGCTTACTACTTGTACCACAGTTTGTCCACACTCATAATCTTCTGTGCTGGATTCATCATTCTCACCACCATATATTTCAACTTCCTTAACTTTAGAAATGGGTTTATTTTTGCAAAATGAAGCCAAAGGACCCTTTTTTTAACGCGTAGGACAGGTTTGACCCAAAGCAGGACACTTCTTGTCATTAGCCAAGTGTCCAGTCCTACCACACCTGTAACATTTAACGTTCACCCACTTCTCACTCAATTTTCCAATATTTAATGCAGGACTTTTATTCTTTTCTTTAGATTCAACCATTGTTCTATTCTTGCGTCTGACCTCTTGCACTTTACATTCTTTCTCATAATCTTTCTTTAACACAGCAACACACTTCAATGAGTGCTCAATCTTTTTCGCAACAGTGAGGACCTCATCCAATGTAGGCTCATCTCGTAACCACAGTTCCTCTCTGACCCTTTCCATGTTGCATCCAAACATGAACTGATCTCGTATCCGTTCATCGGTCATGTTACCAAATTTGCACGAGGATGCAAGTTTCCTCAAATATGTTACGTAACCTTCCACCGTTTCATCTTCACCTTGCATTCTTTTAGCAAATTTGTAATGCTCCAAAATAGTACTCACTTTGGGCAAATAATGTTTATCTAATTTCTTTATGCAAATCTCATAATCATTGAGCCCATTTTCTTCTTCAGTAGAAAGATCTGGTAAATGGTCAAATACATCTATATATATAATCTTGACCCTCGGATCCTAAGCAATGCAATAATAATGACGATTTCCTTTCTGTGCTCAGAGAGGGACCACATACTCTAGCATATCATTCGAACACCACCTTCCATTTTTTCCACTGTAAAGGAGGATCACCTATAGTAGTAAGAACGAAGGGTGCAGCAGTAACATTCTGCATTTTCCCACCCTCTTTTTTTTTTTAAATTTAACAAACAAGTGTACTCCTTAAAATTTTAGATCACTACACAATGTAATAAATAAATGTTATATCATTTCATAAGAGATAAATCTGTTCCAAAACAATAGGCATAACTAGTTCATGTGAATATTTGAAATCACTAGGTGAGTAAAATGAAGACATTAAACATGAGCATCATGACATACAAAAAACCCCATAAATGTTATGTGCAACAGCGTACTATTAACAATCTAAATATGTGTGTTATCCAGTTACTGTGCTGTGCACATCAGCGTATTATGTTTTGTGTGCATCTGACGATCGTGGAGCTGTGCGCGTGATCGTTATGATTGCTGAGCGCATCAGCGCAGAACCAACAACCAAAGCAAGTTGAGAAAAATATCAGGCTGTGCACATCAGCGACGGTCCTGGAGCTCTGCGCGTGATTGTTATGACTGCTGTGCACATCAGCGCAGGACCAACAACCAAAGCGAATTTGACAGAAATGTCAAGCTGTGCGTGTCAGCGACGATCTTAGAGCTGTGCGCATTAACGTAGTAGCAACAAGAAAAGAGTATCAATAAACAATGTTAAGCTGTGCGCATCAGCGTAATTCACATCATACACATCCCCAAACCAAGATGGCTCCTCCGCTACACTGCGTGATGATGTAGGACGTAAGACCCAGCGCTCCGCGATGACGTAGAACACAGGACACAGCTTGAAAGGATGCACAAGCTTGAACAAACGAGCTCCCGCGCTCAAGGTTCGAAATGAAAGAGCGTCGTGGATGTTTACCTACAAGTCGTCAACGATTCACCACAGGTAACAAGAATGTCTACCTTCAAAATCTTAACGATTACGTTTTACAATCAACGTCTTGTACTACCGTCTTGCCACCGACTGTGATCCCAAGGCACGGTTTCAAATGCGATGCAAGGGCTGAATGTCACTTTAGTAAAATGTCACAACACACAACCGCTTGTCAAAATCTCTTTGCCATCCAGATACTGTTTATTGCAGACACAAGCGTTTTGATGAATTGTATTCAATTTAAAAATAAACGCTTCCTGCTGGTTATTACAACATGTACTTTAAACAAGCGCTTCCTGCTGTACTTTAAAACAAGCGCTTCCTGCTGGTTATCACATCAAGGATCTTAAAACAAGCGCTTTTTGCTGCTTATCACAACAAGTACTTTCTTTAAATAAATCCCTTAAGTGTCTTAATAATCTTCAAAAGACAAGGATGAGCCCGCATCGAATAAGTAAACTAAAATTACCAATTATGCGGCGAAGCTCCCAATCCTTCTCAACGCAGTATTAAACATTTCAAGTGAAGGAATTTCTTCAAATTTCTTTAAATTGCTATTTCTTTAAACTCCATTATATATAACCCATACTCCTCGATATTTTATGAGTAGGAAAGTCAAGTAGGAGTTATTCTTGAGTGAAGAGTCTCTATTTTTTTGTTGTAATACATTTTTTTAAAATAAAGATATCTCTCACCAATCTTCTGTGTTGAGATTCTTAGTGTTCATCCTGCCGACTACGCCAGTGAAGTATACCAGTAATAAATCAGGACACAGGTATGCTGTTTCTTCTTAAGTTTATTCCACCAAGAATCCCATCCATCAACCAGCAGGTCTTCACATCAACTGCTCAGGTTTACTTACAAAAGCTTTCATGGAATTCTATGACATAACTCTCTGACTCATAAAAGATTCTGTACATGACATAAGAAAGTTCCATGACTAGAACAACACATACAAAGGATTACACCACACAGGAGTAATCTCAAGATTCGAGCACTGTCAGGAGAGGCATTTGTAATGTTGCTTTTACAATGAGCCCGACCAGCCACGCATTCAGCCACAGGCAGACAGATCACATTTACCCACTTTAATAGGGGCGTGAAATAATGCACAGACATGGAGGTTACTTGTTCCGCCCAGTTTCCATCTCACCTTCACTTCCGGCCAGGGCGCTTTTATTACCACTAACCCACGGTGGTCCAAGACAAGCGAAAGTGTATTATATTACAAGGGGCAACATCACAATGCCCCTACAGTCAGGCTTCACTTTGGTCTTTCCCGTGGCGCTTCTGTTGCGTCCCAGGAGCGAAACTATATTCCTCCCCAAAATACATAATTGAAATCAAACAAAATAACAGTAGCATATTGCTTCCAACATCACACACAATTCAAACTGAGCACAGCTACATAACTCAGAATGACATCATCATAGAATCAGATAAAATGGAAACGTCTTACATTAGATGACCCCTCAGTCATGTAGACGGCAGGGGATTGCGTCTCAAACTATATTTGGTGCAGGTATCACGTCCTGGCAGTCTGCTTTATGACAGGAGAGGGGAATTCCCGGCGGGTGTGTCAGGGAGTCCTGGTGCTTCAATCTGTGCCCTGTGCAGATCCGGTACTCCAGTCTCAGGACGGCCCCAGTCATCATTGTCCACATAGTCCGCCATCCCTGGGGAGGAATTTCTCTCACTCTGATCAGGTCTCTGCTGAGGATGAAATCTTTTGAACACTGACACATTCCTGGTGAGTGTCTCCAAATTCCTCCTCACCATAACACGGGTACCCCTCCGATGAATCACAGTTCAAGGTTCTCAGTCAAAAGGCAGTTGGAACTTGCTGCCAGTACTTCGAGTTTGTACCAACACCAAATCACCCTCCCCTAGGTCGAATGTTTTGTCCCTTCATCGACGACTGGCGTGATCATTTTGCTTTTGACGTCGACCTTGGACTTGGCAGTCCTCAATCATGTCCGGCTGCCATAGGGGATGATGTGGAATGGAATCCACCAGGACTCGAATCATGGAAAGATGTCCCGGCACTCTCTCCGTTGTGGAATGAGGCGTCTTGCGGTATGCATGAAGAAAATATGTTGCCAATTCAACAGGTTGGTGACTGGCATGTGCAATTCGAATAAGCTTATTCAAAGTATGTATAAATCTCTCTGCTTCGCCAGTGACCTGTGGCCATTGCGGTGTAATCTTCTTGTGAGTGATACCAAGGGAGGGAAGATAGGCTGCTAACTCCTGCCCGTAAAACTTAGGGCCATTATCCGTTCTTTTTTCCTGTATCAGACCACGAGTGGCCATCACTTTCTCCAATTTGGGGACCACATCGCTGACACTCAATGATAGTATGACCTCCACCTCAAAGTATTTAGAGTAATCATCAATCAGTACGAAAGTATGTCTTCTATCCGGCAAGCTTCCAGAATCTAGACTGACCAATGCCTACGGATGTTGTGGTCCGATATCAGTTATTATGGGGGAGGGCCGACTGGCCTCACCGGCAGCCTGGCACCAAGGACCCCCACACGTTCTGGAAATCACTGATAGTACGCCGAGGGAGAGGGAGGGGAGGGGTGTTTCACTACTGCACAATTAGGGATATCCTCACTCCCGGTCCCAGGGGCAGGTAGTGTCGGGCTGAAAGCGTCCCACTGACCATATACCTTGTCTTTCCTTACTTTTGGGGCCATCCACGTCCCTGGGGGTTCAAGACCCGCCGGAGCAGAGGACCCTCAAGGCGGACGAAGCCCCTCAATCCATCACCACGGATAAAGCCGCATTTGCCCGTGAAAGACTAACCAGCAGACAAAAGAAACGCTATACCTTAATAAAACCCCGTTTAACAAGAACCGGTTCTCTGTCTATCCCTGCGCCGCCATTACATAATCGTAGGTGTGAGGTGTTGTTCCTGTTTTATTGCCACGTTGGGCATGCGCGTGTCTACACAGATTCTCACCTCTGCGATTGCTTGGGTTTTCTAGTGACAACAATGGGAGAGACCCAGGAGGTTGGCCCTGTTACCTTCTCAATGATACCGGCGGCCTCAAGCTTAGCCAGCTTTTTCTCCACCAGAAGTCTTAAGTGGAACGCGATGCGACGGTGACTTAAGGCGATAGGCTGCATGGAGGTGTCAATATGCAGGTGAATTTCCTTTCCTTTTAGGCACCCAATGCCTTTGAAAACTGTTGGAAATTCTGCCACTAGATGGGGAATAGCTTCCTGATGAATTTCGAAAGCAAACAAGACAAAGCCTAATTCTTCAGCTGCCTTGCACCCCAAAGCATGCCATGGCCTTCCTCAGAAACATATATGTGCGATGCTATAGATTGGGACCCGTAGGAAATGGTTGTCTTGAATTTTCCTCTCATCACCTGGGGTTTAGCTTGACCATATGCAAACACTTTGATGTTCGCCAAGTTCAGAGGTGGGGCTGGCTTCAACGTTTCATAGGCCTCTGCTGACATTATGTTAACGGTGGCTCCAGTGTCGAAAACAGCATTACGACGAACGCGGAGCTGACCGACGCCACTTTTCTACGCCCAGGGGTAGTGCTGATGAAAAATTCTCCGGATCCAGTCTGACGTCTGAGGTAATTCTAATATAAGAAATCTATAACTAATTGTCTCTTTCAGCTATTGAAATATGTGTAAAATAACTGTGATGGTGCACTCTTAGGCTCCCTGCACCCTCTTCTACTAGCCATGCCCTGGGACACCATCCATTAGAGCTGACAGTCCCTCTTAAGCTGTTTAGACCCAGGTATCAGGGTCCCCTAACAAATCAATAGCCCTTGGCACATCCAGATTTTTAATTTTTTTCCCTGGAGTTTTATATAGCGCGAACTTGGCCCAAAGGTATCAGAGCGCTTTACACTAGCACTAGTTTCATTACACAAGGACACATTCATTTTCTTTTTGTTAGGCACGGGAAGATTACGTGATTTGTCCATAATCACAGGATGTTAGCGTCATTGCAGAGACTCAAACCCCGTTCCCCAGATTTGAGATCGACCGCCCTAGCTGTTAGACCTCAGTGTGGATTATTTCTGTTTCTACGTATTTGCTAAGTGCAAGTTCACCAAAAAGGCATCTTGGAGCTCGGCACGAGCAAAAGTAAAGGTTGAAAAGATGGGTTTTTAAGTCTTTCGTAAACTTTAGATGGGTAGATGGGAAGAGATGCATTTGATTTGAAGGGAAAGGCTGTTCTAGAGACGTGGACCAAGATAAGAAAAGGCTGTCCGCCTATTCTTGAGTGTTTAAACTTGGAACAGAAAACCTTTGGGTATTTGATAGAAGCTGTCTTCGAGTGGCATAGGGGGTGAAATGCCATGGGGTTTCTGTTGGCATGGAAGCCTTGCCTTGCCTTAACATATGTGAGCCACGTCACCCTCCCAAACTTGCCAGGTGAAGTTCTTGTTGGCATAACCCCTGATTTTCCTTGCATTCATTTATAAATTCCATTTATGGCATATAATGCATGAATTGTGGTCCCATTTCTTTTTCTCTTTGAGGCAACCATCTTTCACCACCACTTATAAATGTAAGTGCCAGTGATGGCACGCACACTATTAGAGTTTCTGTTCAAAATGCTCCAAGTTTGGGAACAAACACAGTTCTAGTCATAATCTCCCAATAATGCACACACAGGTTCAAATCACTTCCACTGTAAATGTTCTCAATGAAAGAAAAGTTATGCATCAATCTGCATTTTACTCCAAAAAGCGGTTCCACGTTTTACCTCTGCCGTCAATCAAAATGTTCCAACCCTTAAAGGACATACAGAACATATACATTTCTGGATTCCAGGTTCTTTGCTACAGATGGCACATAACCTATCTACTGTCTCCTAAAAGCTGTGCGGCCTGTGTTAAGCCGAACTCAGATCTGTCTGGAATTGCTTTTATTTTGGTAGAAAAATTGTTGTTTTATATATATAACTGGTACATAAAACCCCTACAGAAACAAACCAGCCTGGAAGACTGCCTCCTGATGACAGGCGCTTCATTGCCAAAAGTCAGCTTCAAAAGTCCCTGAAGTGCTCAAAGGACATGAAATAACAAGAATTGGTCATTTCCTTTCATTGATTGGCTGGAAAAGGGAAAAGGAATGTGTAATTCTTCCGACAACTCCCACTGCATTGCATGAGTTAAGTACATACATAATTTTAACTGTACCTTGACTCGATTTGCCCCACACAACCAACCCTAGCTAGAACACTAGTCTCTTAGTTAATGATACATTGTTTTGGAAGAAAGCCAAATTTACATAAACTTTACTGGACGAGTTAATTACTAATATTTAGGGGTATTATTCTATGATGAGACCAATGTAAACGAGGGCCCCTTATTTGTCTTACTGTGGGCCAGGAGCACTTGACTTGAGAGAGCAGAGATACATTAAGTCTGTTCTTGATTGCCATCACATGACGCTGTACAGTGAGATGCCCCATCCGGTAACTATTAGACCAGAACCTGGCATCTGTTGCTATCTTTGGGGTACCGCGCTGCACACTTTATTTAAGATTTGTGTACATATGCCAGCCTGCCCTCATAGGCAAACAGTCTACCGTAATCTTCTGTTCTTTCCACTTTTTGTACACTTCCGCCTTACCTGATCCGTGGATGTTCCTTCGGGAGGAAGCGGCCTCCCACGTGACCTCCACCGGAGAGGAATTCAGGAATAGGAAGTTGGTAGAGTCTGACATCCATGTGCACATCTGGTATGAAGTATTTCTGAGCCTGCGGGAATCAGTGTGCGCGCTCTGCTCGGTAAGCCAGAGATCAAAAGATTAGAAAACGAGGGAGAGAATTTGTGTGAAAAGAGAGACGGTAGTGACGAAGGTGAGGAATGCAGTGTAGCGGGAGCAAAAGTGAAAGTAGTTTGTGTGAAAAGAGAGGCGGTATTGACAAAAGTGAGGAATGCAGTGTAGCGGCGGCAAAAGTGAAAGTTAAAAAAACAAGCCCGGGAGTTGTGTGCGCGCGCTAAAATAACATTTTAAAAAAGCACGTGAGTGGTGCACGCGCGATGGCAAAAGTGAAAGCAGCTGCAGCGTCACATCTGGCGAGTGGTGTGCGCGCACCATGACGAGAGAGGAAAGCCAGTTGGCGCCTCTGCTCGTAATTGTGCGCGTAACCACACACTTTATGCCACACAAAAAGCTGTGGTCGGCTTTTTAAAGCCCATTCACTAAATGTCTTGCCAGAGCAGTGCATGCGCTGGCTCAGGCGAGAACTAAAAACAAGCACATTATGAAAGTAGCAGCCACATTTCGAGGGAAATAAATCAATCAATTTGTTTAAGAGCTTATCTTCGGCGATACGCATGTCTTGTGGCTTCCAGTTTTTTTTGTCTCACTATTTGAAAAACAAGCTCTTAATTAGTTGGCAACCATATTTTTGGAATATTTAAATGAATGTTTTTACCGGTATTTGGAGACAGGCACGCCTATAAATATACTATAAATACTCTCTACTAACATTTTCTAAAAAGAAAAAAAAATATATATATATATTTAAAAAGCCATGTAATGGAGGCGATGGTCATGTGACCAAGACCACGGACGTGGTCGAAACGCGTCGTCCTTCTCTGCCAAATTGAAAATAAACTGCTGTACTGATCAAGTGGGCTCGTGTGGATCCTTTCTTTCCCGTGGAGTTGCATCTTGTGAAATATATATATATGGAAGGGTTCTGAAACACAGGCTAGAAATTTTGTAGATCAGATCAATGACAATACTCATTGATCCTTGAATTCACGGTCAACATCAGTAGGGAAATGATCACATTTCTGGATGTAGAGATATACATCTGGGAGAATCAAATTCAAACTAGACTCCACAGAAAACCCACAGCTGGGAACTCCATACTCCACGCCTCTAGTCAACACCCAGGCCATCTGATTCGCAGTATTCCCTACGGGGAAATGTTGCGCATCAGACGGATCTGTAGTCAACAGGAGGAATGTGTAATGGCACAAAATGAAAGTAGAAAAAGATTTCTAGCCAGGGGTTAGTCAGCAAAAGATGTTGACCAGGCAACTAGGAGAGCTAATCTAACATCCAGAATGGATGCCCTGAAAAACAAACAGATGGCCCCTAGTCCCACTGATAACTCAACTACAGAGCCCACTAGATTGATACTGACTTACAATCGACAACACCGCACTATCCGCAGAATAATCAAACACAATTGGAATCTCATTCGCAATGACCCTGTGATAGGAAAACAAACTACACTGGTCCCAAACATTACTTTCAGAAAAGCACGTTCCATGTCGAGTGACTTGGTCAAAAGCAGTCCAGAGATTATTCCGACTAAAAATTGGCTGAATTCTAGGAAGGGATTCTTTCGTTGCACTAATTGCAAAGCATGTAAACATGGCGTCAGCACAACTACGTACAGGACTCCATTTCATATGGAAGAAAGAAAGATAGGCAAATTCTTAAACTGTAAAACAGAGTTCGCTGTTTATGTGCTGGGGTGTCCCTGTGGCCTGCAATATGTTGGGAGCACCAAGTTGCAGGTTCATAAGAGGATACTCCAGCACATTAGAGCTATATCTAACAGTGACCCTGCTTATCCAGTCGCGAGACATTTCAAAGAAAGTCACAACAATGCCATTGAACATTTGAAATACTTTGCGATAGACTGTATATTGCCACTCAGACGAGGTGGCAATCGTGAAGCCATGTTGCGCAAACTAGAAACCCGATACATTCTAGAACTAGATACTAAGTCACCAAATGGCTTGAATGCCAATGAGGATTTCTATACGTGCCTATGAAATTAATACCATGCGCTGTTACTGTTCCCTAACTACAAAAATCCCCAATGATAAATGATAGACGAGACAACGTATTATCATTTAGAACCTCTTCCTCTATTCTTTTACAAACACAGTATTATATTTTATATTTAAAAATATTTATGTATATTTTAACACTGGGTAGCACTTTATTTAACTCAGGCACCTTTGCTTTAAGAAACAGCTTTGATTCTTAAAAGGCAGTGTGATTCTCGGGTTTTAGCACCAGCACTTTATCCTACTGTATTTATGAAACTATGTGAATGATATGTGCATATGGTTGAACCATCATTATTTATCTGTGGATTTTAACTAATGATATGTAATTTTAGAGTATACCCACTGGGGTTTTATTCTTTTATCATATTTATTACATGAATGAGAATATATATTGATTTATTTATATATTTAGATATTTATATTCATGTATTTATACATATATACATGGTTCCTTTAAAAACTGAACATTGTCTCGGTTTTTCCAGTAAGTTGAGTAAACTGTTACTTAAATTACTGGCTCTTTTTGCACATTACAAAAACAAGTTTCTTAAGATGTTTTTCATTATGATGACAAAATAATGATGCAAAGATGTGTGCTTTCTTGACATTATGCCAACCACGAGAAACTTGACTAGTTCGGTGAAAACTGTTTCTATGTCTATGGTGACCTGATTAATATATACCACGTGATCATGCACTAGCACTTTAAATATGTGAATGTCCTTCTCACATATCATGTGATCAAGGCCTCTGTGTAGGCCGAAACGCGTAATGGCGGCAGTGCTGGGTGAAATAAAATAGAAACTTCTTGCACTGATACCTGGGTCTGTGTTCGTCTTTTCCGAAGCGACGTGGAAGCTGGTGACGAATCTTGCAATATATATATATATATATATATATATCGTAAGCATTCCTCCGCCAACTGGAAAAACGGTTCTCCTGAGAGATGGACACGGACCCAAGAAGTAAGTGCAAAAGGTCTTTTATTCCTCTGTCGTCGCCATTACGCGTTTCGGCTCGCCTGAGCCTTGATCACATGACAGTGGCTAATGAGAAGAGTGCCGTATTTAAAGTGACAGTGCTGATGCATTTTGTATCACGTGATATACATGACCTAGTAACTTTGAATAGACATAGACAACATCTTTTTGGAATACATACGTAAATTCTGTGTCCACATTAATTACGTAAATAAAATTTCTCAGTGCCATACAATTGCAGACATATTCTGAACACATCGTTATTTTAAAGACCGTGAATAAAATAACTCGGTATTTACAACTCGATAGGGACGCTGACCGCCTTTGTTCGTGTTGAAATGTAAGAGTAACATTACCCTTGTCGTTTATAATTCCCTTGTGAATGAAAGAATTCAATATCGGTAAAATACCACTTGATCTGTTCTGTCACTGGATCAATCCATATTCTCCTGTCCAAAAAATTCTCTTTTTTTAAAAACAAACGTCTCAATACTGTGGCTCATTCCAATCCATTCTTAAAAACAATTTGTCATAGATATCACTGTCAAAAGTGCAATGTGCAGTGTGCAAATAATGCTTAGTGCAAAATATATACAAAAATTTGTTTGGATGTGTGAGAGCCTAATGTATTTGTAAAACAATCAGTGATGACTTAATTTTATCATATTCTTTTTTAAGCTTTTTTTAAGTTCCATTGTTCATTTCCTTGTATTTTTATCGACCTGATTGTCTGGTGGATTTCCGAGTCCACAATGATTTCTTGGTTTGAGGTCCTGCAGCTATCATAACCATATATTGTATACGCTTTCAGTGCCACCAATTATATATTTTGTAGATGTTGTTACGTTTTTATATTTTAGCAAAACGGTGTTTGACCATTTAAGACTTATTTGTTCCAAATCCATGAACCACTTGTCCTCTTTCTGTTTGGTGGATCCCGCGACAGGATCCCTGGTTACCCATCAATTGGATAGATTTGGATGTTTGCTCCTCTGAAGCAAATGTCTGTTGGTACATATGCAATGTGCAAACGTGTGCTATAAAACAGATAAAAGGTAATATGCCCTCTGATTATCTGCCCATCCAATAAATATAAAATATATAAAGTATGGGTGGGTGCACAGAATCCATTTTCAAATTTAAATACAGTAAAAGTAGTTTTCTGTCTTAAAAACTCATAATAAAATCACAATAAATATCAAAATAAATATTATGTTTTTTTCACCCCTTCTGTGCCCATGACGAGCTGGACTCGTCATGGAGCACAGTCGCGCTGTGCCCATGACGAGTCCAGCTTGTCATGAGGCATTCCCTAGGGAATCCCTCTGGTGCGGGCACCAGAGGGATTCCCTTTAAACCAAAACAGCCTCGGGAGCTGGGGAAGAGCTTCCCCAGGTCCCGAGGCCCCCCCCCCCCCCCCTTTCACTGTAATGACGATCGGCGCACACGTCGCGCCGACGTCATTACAGTGAAAGTGAAACTGAAATGAGCCAAGAGGCTCATTTCAGTTTCACTTTCTACGTGCTCAGGGGGCTTTAGCCCCTAATCTGCCCCCTAATCTCCCCCTTCGAGGGGGCAGAAAGCCCACTAACTACCAGGGATTCGTTTTTACTTTATTTTTAGGGTGGGGGCTGCCCGCAACGGGCACGCCAATGCCCCCACCCACCCAGATGGGGCATGCCCCATCTGCCCCCCCGGGGGGCAGATGGGGCATCGGCCCCCAATCTGCCCCCCGGGGGGGCAGAAAGCCCACTAGACACCAGAGGGATTCCCTTTAAACCAAAACAGCCTCGGGAGCTGGGGAAGAGGTTCCCCAGCTCCCGAGGCCCCCCCCCTTTCACTGTAATGACGATCGGCGCGCACGTCGCGCCGACGTCCTTACAGTGAAAGTGAAACTGAAATGAGCCAAGAGGCTCATTTCAGCTTCACTTTCTACGTGCTCAGGGGGATGGGAGAGGTATCGTTGGAAAGGGGAGAATCTCCCCTTTCCAATGGTACCCCTCCCCAGTGGATCCCTGCTTGGGGATCACCACAGGAGGGCGATCCCCAAGCAGGGATCCACCCACTAGACACCAGGGAGGGGGGAGCGGCCCCTTGGGCAAGGGCCTTTGCTCCCCCATGTACCTTTGGTGCAATTTAGTCTTTTTGCCCCCCCTGGGGGGCAGATGGGGGCATTAGCCCCCAATCTGCCCCCCCCGGGGGGGCAAAAAGCCCACTAGACCCCAGGGAATTTTTTATCAATCAAAATAGGGGTGGGGGCTGCCCAAAACGGGCAGGCCCATGCCCCCACCCCACCCCACCCCCCAATTACTACAGTCTTGGGCAGATGGGGCATTGGCCCCTAATCTGCCCCCTCGGGGGGGGCAGAAAGCCCACTAACTACCAGGGATTCGTTTTTACTTTTTTTTTGGGTGGGGGCTGCCTGCAACGGGCACGCCAATGCCCCCACCCACCCGCCACCATTACATCCTTTCTGCCCCCCCCGGGGGGCAGATGGGGCATCGGCCCCCAATCTGCCCCACCGGGGGGGCAGAAAGCGCACTAGACACCAGGGAATAGGAAAAAAAAAGAAATAGAGGTGGGGGCTGCCCAAAACGGGCAGGCCCATGCCCCTGGTGCAGATCGGAGCTTCCGAATCCCCTCTACTTCCACGGATGGAGTGATTTAGCAGTCACACGCACATACACACATCACACGCTGGTGGGGCCCATTACACCAACATTCAACCTACCACTCTATCCGTGCCATGTATAAAGGGAAACACTTTCTGATACCTAACCAATCTGCATGTACTCTGAGGTCAATGGCATCAACTAGTTGCTATAGATCTGGTGAAAACATTGTTTAGACATGCAAATAAATTCAATAACATGACAAAGAAATAACCACCGGACACAGTAATTCAAACAGAATATTGTTTATCTAAAATTTAAGAAAAGCCAATTAAATGCAAGTTCATTTCTCTCATATTTACCTATTCTGGCTAAAAGTCAGATCCTAAGTCAGAACCGGTCCTCAGCAAAATAGTTACAGTTTCTAGCCGTCATGTAGAGTCACCGTCCTCTCTCCGTCAGCATCGGGACCTCTGATCATCAGTTCGGGAAGAAGTGGCACTAGACCTCTCTAGTCTACTAATATTTATACGAAAATTACATTCCAAAATGTTGCAATCATATCGTACAAAACGGATGCATGGCGGAAATAATGTCGTCTTGGTACACTGGGTTACATTGGTAGATTTTCACACACATTGATCGTCTCAAATAATGAATAGAAATAAAGAGTCCATAACTAATTCGTTACTTCTACGGATGTCTCTTTTAGATAAATTGTATCCCATTCGTGGGATCATTACAAGTTCATAAAGTCAGTATTTGGTTTAGCAACAAATTTCATGTTCAGGGGCATTTGGCATCTCTCCCGGATTTGTCGTCCTGATCATGGCTTTTCAGTTCGTCAGGAGGGCAAGGTCACAGGCAGCGCGAAGCCTCCTTGCAAAATTTCCATCAACTCGAATGCAGGCTGCGGGTGGTAGCCATGTTTTAGTAGGCCACATTGGTCAACTTAAGTAAAATGAAACACAAAACATAATTACTGCACGGAAATGATTATACAGTGTTATTCCCCTGCTAATACCCTTATGTGTATGTATTTATCTAGCCATCTGCGACATCAAAAGCCATTAATGCGTATTAATTATAAGCGCAAAACATAATAACATCACATAAGCAACATCTATTTCTGTCAGTTTGCTCACCAACTTAGTTCACTTATTATTTTAGCCATGCAATAGCATTCCCACGTGTAATTCTTCTGTTAATAAGGTTGATTAGACCAGACTCGACACATCTTTAATAGTTATTAATTAATCAGTAGTACTTTTAATTATAACATGCGAAAATGAAACAGGTATTTGGTTTTAAAGTAAAAACCCTGCTCCATCAATCCCCCCTTTGGTGATATCTTATCACCACAAAAATTTAAACCCCAAAAATCAATTTAATTCCCCTTTTATAGAATTCAAAATGTCTTCTTGTTTATCTTTAAACCCTTGTTTCCATCTCATTTTCTTTCTTAGTTTCTATATACATGCTTTCTCTTAGCTCTTCTAATTCTATTTCTTGTGGATCTCTTTCTGGTTTCTTTTGTCTCTTTTTAACATTTTCTTGCGTTGTTTTCTTTTTATTTCTTCTATATCTACAACACATACACCCTAATCTAAGAATCAATAATGCAACAATAACACACGTTAATGGAAATAATATCTTACCAAAAATGGTACTACCTATTTTAGCTACAAAATTCTTAATAGCAATCATCTTATTAGCCATTTTAGTCCAGATACTTTCAGCTTCCAGTGGTACTAATTCTTCATGCAAATCAGTAATATTTTTGATATAGACTTTTAGATCTTTACTCTCATCAGGAATGTAAGTGCAACAATGTTGAACTTTCAGCATTCCACAGACTCCACCCTCTTTTGCCAATAGAATGTCAAGAGCAAGTCGAATTTGCATCGCCATAGCGCGCAAAGCAACCATTTCAGTATTTACCAAAAGAAAGCCTCCAGAGGTGCTTGTTGACAAGCGATCCACCACTGTTGACAGCTTCCGAATGCCAAAGGCATTCAAAGAAATTCCCACTGCTGGTATCAAAGCTCCAAAAAAATCTCCTACAATTTCTGTCCATGTTTCTCTTCTATAGCGTGTTAATGGATTAGTTTGTTCAGCATTGTCTACTCTATCCATGTGAAAAATCTTTGGAAAGACCAGGCCAACATAACATGTGCCAAACCAATGGTCAGGCAAACGGTAATAAGCCTTGTTCCCACAAATATAATACACTCCCAGAAAAACTGGATATTCTCCTCCTCTTCAACCCCATCCGGTTGCAATAAAGTATGTATCATGGCACTCACTAGTCCCTATGAAATAATAATCATACTGGGATCTCTTCCTGGTAATGCATAATTTGCCTTTCTGTGGTGCATCTATAGCCATAGTTGGACTGGCTCCATTTTTCAATTCATTTTCTTTCTCAATGTCCCACATTGTTTCACTCATTTTATGCCCTTCTGCTTTCTTGTGCATGTTCAATCTTCTTCTCTCAACCATGTCTAGAAAATTCTTCTCTTCTCCTTTCAAACTGCAAGTTAAGTTGTTTCTAGAAACATATTCTAAGGTTAATTCTCTAGTTTCTAAAAAAATCTCACCTAAAGTGTTAGCTTCTTTTGCAGGATTCAGTTCTTTATTCATAGGCAATTGAATTAAGAATATTATCTATATTAGACATATTATAATCTAATTTCCCTAACTGATAAAATATACTAATCAACACACTACATGAAATTCCATACGTAGCTGGAAGATGATGATAAGTCACTCCTTCCGAAACAGAGGCAGGTAATTGCATGCAAACGTAGCAATCCCTTACTTCCATTGTCTTTACGTATTCATACAACAATTTTGAAAAAACATTGCTAGAAAAATCATTAATTGACCTATCCTTATGTATATGTACATTGCTAGTTCTAGTTGGTACTATCTTCTGTGAACTCTTCCCTATATTAGTCCTGTTCTCAGTATGTCCTTCTAACGTGTCTATAGTTACTCTAAAAGAAATCAGTAGAGCAAGCACGCTCCAAAGCAGCATTAATAATCCTGTACAATAGCAGCACATCTTGCACCATCTTTTCAAGAAGGTACATCTACTTTGATTATTCTCAGTGTTAGCCATTTTGTTAATTTGACCGTGTCTTTTGACTTAGCCTCTTCTACTCCACTACCGAACTTTTAGGGCAGCAAGTACCCAACAGATTATTACAATCTACTAGTTTTAATTTTACTTCTTTTCCTTTCTTCTCCAAATGATTTCTTTGGATTTATTCAATTTGGATTTTCATCACTTTTCACTGTTTCTTCATCATCATCAAACTGTATTAGATCCTGAACATCCGCCTCTTCTCCAATGTCGGACAAGATAACTCTCAGGATTCCCACAGCTTCTTCTTCAGCAACCACTTTCAGTAAAGCCTCCTCTGGACTTCCTTGACTGTCTGCCTCTTCTCCTTGTTCAGGCAGTGCCACATACGTCCATTCTGGTGACTTATACCTCTGGTTTGGTTTTCTTATTCTTTTAGTTCTCTCGGGTATCTTTGTTTCTTCTTCCTTAGTTGGATTTTGACTTGACACTTCGTTCACTTGTTCAGCTTTCGAAGACTTAACTCGTGTCAATCGATACCTCAGTCTCTTTATCTTATTGGGCCAAAGATCTCCTTTAGCAGTTCTCTTTTGTCTTCCTTCTTTATTGTTTCTTTCTCCAAGCCAAGTTCTCTTTCTCAGAACTCGTCCTCCATGTATCTCATTGTCACTTTCATCAGATTCTGTCTCAGTTGCCTCTTGTTCATCAACAGTTTTCTTTTCTCCAACAGCTTCCTTTTCTTCAACAGTCTCTTTTTCCACCACTTGAGATTTCTCTACTTCTGTCCCTCCTCGGGTCTCCGACACGCAATCTTCTTGCTGTCTACTTGTCCCTTCACCTAGCTTGTTGTTGATGTTCCCTACACCTCCTCGGGGTTTTTCCGCAATCTGTCCCTCTCTTTCTTTTTCTGTCCCTTCTTCTTCAAGGATTATCTCAGGTGGAACCTGTCCAATTATCTCATTTGATTCAGGTGTCACTTCTGATGGAATGTTCTTTTCTTTTCTTTCTTTCTTTTTGTGTTGGTCACTATCAGTTGGACTTCAGGCACTTCTTCAGAATCTGGACTAGTCTCAGGAGTTTGCAATGTTCTTTTTAGAACTTCCTCTCGTGGGATGAAAATCTCTCTTGACTCACTTTCCCCACTTTCAGGATTCTTTTTCCTTTTTACTGCCTCACTGTCTGCATCGTCACTGGAATCTGATTCTTCAAAGTATTCTTTTCCAGTGCCGTCTCTTGGATTTGGAACTCTCAGTGTGTGACTTGCATGTATCCAATTTTTCACTCCAGCACACTTCACAGCAGTTGTTGTGGTCAGAATGACTTGTCTTGGCCTTCCCCACCTTGGAACCAGGCAATTCCTTCTTCTGTGGACTTTTATCCTTACCCAGTCCCCTGGGCTCAGATCATGGGCTGGTTTCTTTTCAAGTGTGGTGGCGTCTTCTCCAACCTTTTGAAACACAGAATGAACTGCGTCAGCCAGGCCTTTACAGTAATCCAAAATCATGTCATCAGTTATAGTCATCAGCTTGTTGACTGGTACAAATGCATGTCTCATAGCACGTCCCATGATAATTTCATGTGGACTCAAACCTGTTGTTCTGTCTGGAGTAGACCTAATGGTCATCAGGACTAGAGGCAAGACATCGGGACATTTCATTCCTGTGGCTAGGCACATTTTGCCAATTCTGTTTTTGATGGTACCATTCATTTGTTCAACCACACCAGAAGCCTCTGGTCGGTAAGCACAATGTAGCTTCTGCTGTACACTCAATGCTTCACAGATCAAACCCATGATTTCATTATAAAAATGTCTTCCTCTGTCTGATTCAATGGTCACTGGGAACCCATACCTTGGGATGAATTCTCTTAACAATAGCTTAGCCACTGTTATCCCATCATTTCTTCTTGTTGGATATGCCTCCACCCACCTGGAGAACAAACAGACCACCACCAGGACATACCTCAATCTGTTGACTTGGGGCATTTCAATGAAGTCTATCTGCATTCTTGTGAAGGGTCCTCCCTCCCTGCCTATTGTTCCTAGGCTCACCACTGTTTTCTTTCTAGGATTGAATTGCTGACATATCAGACATCTCTGACAGAGACTCTCTGCTATCAGCCTGAATTTTGGACTATACCAGGTCTGCTTAAATGCCCTTATCATAGCATCCCTCCCCAGGTGTCCTTGGCCATGATACATCCTTGCCATTGTTGATAGCATGCTATTTGGCATGACTGGTCTTCCATCCCTATAGACCCACACATGATCTTTTTCCCTTGGTGCACAACCAGCTTTCACCCAATCTTTCATTTCCTCATCTCCTGCCTCATCCTGCAGCTGTTTCACTTCCTCCCATGTTCCCACCTCATTAGTAAACATTAAGGAACAAGAAGACATTTCTCTTTCTTTACTCCGATTAATGGAATGATTATTCCTTGCACAGTATTGTGCTATGTCATTGGCAAATTTGTTCCCAACGGTGACAAAATCATCACCTTGACCATGAACAGCACATTTTACAACTGCTAGTTCTTTAGGCAGCTGTATCGCCTCTAGCAATTTTCCAACCACTTCAGCATTCTTTATGGGAGTTCCACTTGAGGTCAGGAAACCTCTTTGTAGCCATAGCTGGCCAAAATCATGGACAACTCCGAAGCCATACTGGCTGTCAGTCATCACAGTCACTCTCACATTCCTTCCAATCTTGCAGGCTTTTGTTAGTGCCACCAATTCTGCCACCTGAGCGGATTTAACTCCTTTCAAAGGTGATGCTTCTACAACTCCTGAAACTGTACACACAGCATATGCAGCACTCAGTGTTCCTTCATCCGTTCTCAAGCAAGATCCATCCACAAACAACACATGATCACTCTCAGGCAGTGGCAAATCTCTTATGTCCGGCCTTGGTTTTGTACAGTAATCAAGCACATCCAGGCAGTCATGATCAACTTCATTTCTCACTCCCACACATTCAGCATCAGGCAACAGTGTCGCTGGATTCACATTCACACATCTCTCCAGGCTCACATTGGTTGCACCAAGAATGACTTTCTCATATTTAGTCAGCCGACTATGAGACATGAACTGTGTCCGGCTCCTTGTTAAAAGGATTTCCACATCATGAGGTACGAATACCCGTACAGGATATCCCATTATGATTAGGGGTGGGCGGAATTTGCGTAATCGCGTTACGCAAATCTCCGCGAAACGGTAAAAAATCTCCGCGAACACGCAGAAATTTCGCGAACAAGCGGAATTGCTTGTTCGCGATGCTTTTTCCCTGTTCACAATTGCTGTTTGCATGCTCGGGGAGAAATATCTCGCGAACACGCCATTTTAGAACGCAAACAAGCAAAACATTTCGCGAAGTCGCGGAATGCAGAATTTAGAGCAATTTCGCGCTCTCCGCGGAACGCGAAATTACCCAAATTCCGCAAATTCCGCGAGCGGAACGGAATTTACCGCCCAGGCCTAATTATGATTCCCTCACTTTGTTCCAGACTTCTACAGGTAGCAGCTACTGCTTTTAGGCAACCTGGTAAACCCACAGCTACTGGGTCAAGTGTTGATGAGAAGTAGGCAATTGGCCTTCTCAGACGTCCATGTTTCTGGATTAACACTGAAAGTGCACATCCATTTCTCTCACTACAGTACAGCTCAAATTCTTTTTCGTAATCTGGCATTCCTAGGGCAGGAGCTTCACATAGTCTGTTCTTTAACTCTTTAAATGCAGCCATCTCTTCAGGGTTTAGTTCCAATGGGTCTTTCACCTCACTTTTGGTCAATTTAATCAATGGCTTGGCAATCAAGGAAAAGTTACTTATCCACTGACGACAGTAACCCACCATTCCCAGGAACATTCTCACTTCTCTTTGTGTCATTGGGGCTCTCATCCCTCTAATGATTTTAATCCTATCAATGGTCACTTTTCTCAGGCCTTTCTCAATGTTATGTCCTAGATACTGGACTTCTTTTTTGCAGAATTGCAATTTGGCTGGAGATACCTTTAATCCTCCATCTGCCAAGTGATTCAGTAAAGCAATGGTGTCTACTTCACAGGCTTCACGTGTTTTTGATGCCACAAGCAGGTCATCAATGTATTGGACCAAAACTGAATTTTCAGGCATTGTTAGACTTTCCAGAGATTTCTTCAGCAATTGATTAAATATCGAAGAGCTCTCTGTATACCCTTGTGGAATTCGGCACCATGCCAAAATTCGCTCTCCAAATCTAAATGAAAATATTGGCTGGCTGTCATGATGCAACAGAATTGAAAAGAAAGCATGACACAAATCGATTACAGTATACCATTTTGCATCATGGGGAATCTGATACAAAATCACTGATGGATTTGGCACAATGGGACAGCATGACACAACAATCTTGTTAATTTTTCTCAAATCCTGTACTATTCTGAACTTTCCATTAGGTTTCTTCAGTCCCATTATTGGTGAATTACATGGGCTGCTCAATATTTCTCTTAACACCCCCTGCTGAATCATTTTCTCAATTATGGGTGTTATTCCTTCAATTATTTCAGGTGTCAGTCTGTATTGTGGAATGTTTGGGTAAACCACTCCCTCTTTTACAGTAATTTTTACTGGATCTACATTTCTCATCAGGCCCACATCTTCTCCAGTAAAATCCCAAACTGCTGCTTTCACTGTCTGTTTCAATTCTGAGGGTAATGCATCTGGATTAAACACAGCATATGTTCCCAAAGCCTCACATTCCCTGTTATCCATGGTCATTCTGTATAGGACATCCTCATCTGGTGTTTCAAAGGTTATTCCATCTGGAGTACAGAAAATAGTGCAATTCATCTTGCACAGCAGGTCCCTGCCTAGCAAGTTCACAGGACTAGTGTCACACACCACAAATCGGTGCATGTCTGTGAATTTTCCAATTTTAACCCTTACTGGTTCAGTAAGAAGAGTTTTAATCTGTGTGTTAGACACACCAACTACTTGGATGGCTTCATCCGAGAGAGAAAGATTCTTTATATCAGCTGACCTGACAGTTGATCTCGTGGCTCCGGTGTCAACTAAAAAAAGTAACACTTTCACCATTGATTTTTCCATCTACAAAAGGTCCTGCCTGGTCTATTTCTAGAGTTGCGCCAAGTACGCACTCCTCCTCCTCTCTTTGGCACCGTCAAAAGTCTCCCTCGGAATCACTTCCCTCATGTTTCAGCCAATATTGAGATACAGCGCTTGCGCGTTTTGGCTTGATTACCTGCTCTTCATCGTAGAACCCCGACTCTTGACTGTACTTCTGGGATCCTCTTCTCTATGGCAAGGGTGGTTTTGGCACCTGATTCTGCTGCTTAACAGCCTTCTGCTGTTGCTGATGCTGACCACACCCCTCACTCTGCACCTGTGAATTCAATGATGGATTGTCATCATTAGTAGACGGTGGATTCTTACACTCGGATTTCCAGTGCCCTAATTTTCCACAGTTGTGGCAGGGGAACCTTTTCTTTGCTTCCTCAATATTGCCTTTTCCTTTTCCTGTGCCAAACCTGGGTTTATTTCCTGGGTTATTTGCTTGTTCAACCAACTGAGCTTCCTGTCTTTCTGCAACTTTCACCTGTGCCCACATTGCCTTTTCTTTCAGTTTCCTTTGTTTTGCCTCAATCTCATCACTGAAGTATTTTGCATGTCTCAGGATCTCATCAATCTTTTTGCTCTGCCAGTCTACAGTATGCTGCCTTATCATTTCACTGATTTCAGGTCGCAAGCCATACACAAATCTATATACAAAATGGCTCAGATCCTTGTCACCCAGATGTTCCTCTCCACTGAACTGTTTGAAAGCCAATATTAGCCTTTCATAGTAAGCATGGACTGATTCTTTCACTTCCTGATGTGTTCGATCTATTTTAACCCAGTCTGTTTCCTTGGGGGGTATCTTATTTTTCAGGAACGCCATAACCTGTTCATATTTTTCATAACCTCCGGGTCTGGAGCTCCTGTCTTTGGATCACTTGGGTATTCTGTAGTGGGCCAGTCTATGACTATTTTACATTCAGCCCACAGGTCTGCTGGTACAATTATATCAAACAGACTATTCAGGTCGATCCACAGCACTTTTGACAACTTCACAAATCTGTCGACCTGTCTATACCACTCGACGGGCTTCTCCCTTAGTCGAGGGAAATCATTAGTAAATGACAAAATATCCTGTCTGGTCCATGGGACATGTACGTACCCACCTCCTGGAATCTCCCTCATGGGGTAAGCTGTCACTGCTTTCTCTTTTTCTTTCAGGGGAAATGTTGAGTAAGTTCTGTCTGCTGCATCCTCTCGTTTTCTATACCATCTGTCTTTCCATCTCTCCACATCTCCCCATTTTCTCAGCAAAGCAATCATCTCCTTAATCTGCCCTGTCCGGCCTGCATTGTTCAGATTCTTAATGTCTTTATCCGTAAAATCCACTCGGTAAGGCTTTTGTAAAGCTTTTACCTTATCCATGTCAACCCCCATTTCATTGGCTATTCCTTTCAACCTGTCATGTATGTTCTTTGCTCTCCATGTGATACTTTTACAAAGAAATAGAATCTCCCCTTCCTGATAATTTTTCAGTGTTTCTGTAGGGATTGTTGCTACAATCAGCTCCTCCATCTCCATACGTAGCCTAGCTACATCAATTCCCTGGGATTCTTTTTCTTTCCTCTGCAAGGCCTTTAGCCAATCATTCAAATCCTCAGCAGTTATTCCCATAGATTTTTCCGCACCCCCTGGTTCTGACACTCTTTGTGGTTCTAGGATTGATCCTCAGTTCCCTTCCACACATCCAGAGTTCAAACTCGAGTTAGTCTGCACACTCAATTCTCCTCCACATATGGTATGTCTCCACTGATTTTCTCCCGTTCTCCACTGTGTTTGTCCTGCTCTCATTTCTGCCTGCTCTGGAGGAACAATCAATCTATTGCCCACATATGGAACTGTCAAACCACTTTCGCCCGTCCTCTGCTTGTCGAAAATCGGCATAACCGGACCTATTGTCACAGGCACCGTAACTGCCTCAAGATTTGTAGTCAGTTCCCTGATTTTCTCTGTCAATTCAAAAGTAGTCCTTGCTAGTTCTCTGGTCTTTTCATCCTCAACTTAATTCTCCCTTTCTCTCTCTCTTTCTCTCTCGCTTTCTCTCTCGTTTTCTCTCTCTCTTTCTCTCTCTCTTTCTCTTTCCGCCAGAGAACAACTGCTTTTCAACCCAGGGGTGGTACCCTCTGTCTTAATAATCCGCAGGGTGTCAATAATTGGGGTCACTGCTGTTCCTACCTCTGGTTCTCGTCTATACGGGGGTGGTCTTTTGTAGAGCATGTCCTCTAGGACATCATCATCAGACTCATTCGCCCCATACCTCCTGGTTTCTACATTATGTTCTTTCTCTGTACACTTTCTCCCTTCTGTCTTTTCTGCTGTTCTCATAGGATATAATCCCTCAGTCATACTGGCATCTCGCCATCTTCTCATCCGGTCATGATGGGTTTCGCGATCATACTTTCGCCCAAACATATACCGGTAATTCCCTCCACTCCTCTGCTTCTCTCGCTCATGCACTTCATCTTCCCATTCAGTTAATGCCTCAAATTGCGTTGGCCTAGGCCGAGGCTCTAGGCCCATCATCCTCTCCCGTAAGTTCCTCATTATGGCCAGATTAAATGAGCCATGCTCTGGGAACGCTAAAACTCCATCATCCTTAGGCGCTAGGTGGCGCTCGGCAAGATGGCCGCACCGATGTGAGGCTCCCGATGCGTGACCCCTCGCATCCTGCTTTTATCCGGATCCTGCCGTCCTAGAGGCGAATTGACGGTCCCTACCTGCAGCGGGACCGAGGAACCACACTCGGCAGCACTTTTGGCCGCTTTCCTGCTCCCGGGCCCGAGTTCTGCCGCCCCTTGCTGGGAGGCCGCGAGAGCAGCGGCTGGCTGGTGCTGTGCCTGGCGATAGATCCTGCGCGAGGCCCGCGGCGTCAGAGAGAGATACAGGCCGCGTGGTTGGCGGCGGCCGGCCGTACGTCGCGGGACCCAGGGGCACCCCCAGAGCCATCCGACGCTGTTGCTGGCTGGGTGGAGAGCCTGCCTCGCCCCACGGGCCGCTGCGGAGACCCTGCGTGGCCAGGGGGCCCTGAGTCAATGGCGGTGAAGTAACCGCAGTGGGACAGATACCACTGGTGACCTGTGGCGCGACTGGCTGACGGCGAGAGGTGCGGTCCTGTGTGGGCGGCCCCGGTGGGCTAGGCCGGCCCCGGCTCCTGACTCCTGCCCCCATAACACCTGGAGACTGGTGCTGAAGGCGACTGGACGGAGGCCTCGTGGAGGGCCGCGGACGTGCTCGCACCGCAAGTGCCGGCCTCCGCCGCTGGCGGGAGAGCCCATCTTCAGTTGCTGACCATTGGAACCCCCTCTCCCGTCGCCGCTGGTTGGGGCCTGCCGCTGCTGGCCACGGGGCGCCCTGTTACCTTCCCCCCACCTGGAGTGGTCCTGCTGAGGCCCGAGGCCGGAGGCGCTGCAGGGGTGCGCAGGTGGGCCCGTTGTGGGTGCTGGACGCGGCACCGGACTTGCGCTGACGACGCCTGTGAGGGGGGGCGCCGTTGGACTGGCTCTGCAGTGGGTCGGCGGCATCCTCGGTGGACCCCTGGCCCCCCCCTGTGAGGAGGCGACGGCACTTCTTCTCCCTCTCCTTCCTCTCGGTCCCGGCCTCACACGGGCCGATCGCTTGGACGCTGGGAGAGGCCGGCCGACGATCCGCCCTGCGGCGCCTGGACACCGGCGCGTACTTCACAAGAGCGACCATGGGCAAGGACAGGGGCGCCAAGTCGACGGCCGCGCCCCACCAGACCAAAATCGACCGCTTCACGACCTCTGACCCCCCGGGCGCGGGGGGGGAGGCGGCGCCGACTCCTGGCACGGACCTTGCCGCCATATTGCAGGCCATCACTGCCTCCCGTACGTCCCTCGAGGGGATGGTCGGAGAGGTGAAGGTGGACGTCGCGCTACTGCGCCAGGACCTTCGTAATGCCACGGCCCGAATCACTGAGACGGAGTCCCGGATTTCGACGGTGGAGGACGGCATTCGACAGCTCCAAGACCAGGTTCGGGAGCTCACGACCCATTCTAAAGAGCTGCATCGCCGGGCGGAGGATGCCGAAAATCGGGCCCGCCGCAACAACCTCCGCCTGGTGGGCTTTCCGGAGGGGGTCGAATCTGGCCGCACCGACGACTTCCTGGAGAAGTGGTTCAAGTCCTGGATGCCGGCGGCCAGCTTGTCCACCTGGTTTGTAATAGAACGGGCGCATCGATCATTGGCCGCCAAGCCTCCTGTGGGGGCCCCCCCGCGCCCCTTCATCTTACGGATCCTCAACTTTAGAGACAGAGATGCTATACTGAAGGAGGCGCGGGTGCAGGCTCCCTTGACCTTCAACAACCACAACATCATGGTTTTCCCAGACTACACCCGGGAGGTCCAGGAGCAACGCCGCTCGTACCTAGAGGTTAAGCACAAGATGCGCTCTCTGGGTCTCAGCTATCAGCTTCAATTCCCAGCACGCCTTCGCGTTGTTTTCCAGAGTAAGACCCTGTTCTTTGACACTCCCCGGGCGGCCTGGACTTGGCTCACCGAAGAACGCCCGCTACAACAGGCCGGGCGGGCATCACCGGCTCGGCGGCCTTCGGGTCAGGCTGCGGCCGGGCTCCGGCGCCCGAGCCGCAGGCGGCGCACGAGATCCCGGCGGCCCCGGGGGGGGCTGGCGGCTGGGCCTCGTTCCGCAAGCGCATCGGGGCTGAGACTGAGGGACTCTTCCGCCTCCTCCGGGACGTCCTCCCAGGCGGCTGGGGGCCTCGGGCGTCAGTCGGCCCGTCTGCTGGATTCGTCCCTGACCCCCTTCCCTGCGCCAGTGGACCTTTCTGATCTCTCCCGCAGCCCGGCCCTATGACTCTTCCTTGTCCTCTGTTTCGGCGGGGGGTTCGGCGGCCTAGTCCCGTTGCTGGGACCTCTACTACGGACCTAGACTCAGCGGCTTCCCGCTTATGTGTAGCACTCTAGGACCAGATACTCGCATCCGTACTTCTGGAGGGGTCCACCACGCTCTTGACACCCGAGCGCTTTGCTTGGGACCTTGTAGTTGCTGTTAAAGTTAGGGCGACAGATGCTTCAGTTCTCGAAGTGTAGGGTGGGGGGTGCGGGGTTGGGGGGGGGGGTTTGTTCTGTTGGTTGTTCCTCCTAGGGAGGGTGTTTCCTTTAGTTGGGTCTGGTTTCTTCTTAGCCGCGTCACACAGCAGTTCCCTGCGCGCGCCACTGCAGAGCTCCGCACTGACATTCACATGCGCTCCACTTGCGCCCGCTCTCCGCCTGGCCTCCCTGGCTCCCTTTCGTTTGTCATTTGCTCTCCCCGCGGTGCCTGGGCGCTCCTCCTCTTCTCCCCGCGCGTCGGCGCGGCCTTGGGTCCTCCCGGCGCCCCCCTGGGTGTTCACTGCCGCGGCGCACTATGCCCGTTGCTTCCATGACTGACTTGGCCCCTGGGGCTCGGCTGCGTATACTATCCTGGAATGTGAACGGCCTGTTGGATAGGCTCAAGCGCACTGCAGTCCTTAAATATGCTCAACGCATGGGGACCGACGTGCTCCTCCTTCAAGAGACCCATCTTCTGGGGGAAAAATGCCCTTTCCTGGCGCGTTATGGGTACGATCGGGTGTGGCATTCAGGGTTTGCCCGCGGCTCCCGCGGTGTGGCGGTCCTGCTGCGCCGCTCTTTCCCCTTCGTCCTTACACGGGTGACCCATGATCCTCAGGGAACCGGGATTGCTGTTTGCGGCACGCTGGATGGTAGACCGGTCAGCTTCCTATCGCTCTATGCGCCGCCCTCGGGACTGTCGCAGGCCTTAGCCCACGCTGCTTCTCTGTTGGCCACGCTCCCGGGGGGCACTGTTGTTCTTGGGGGAGATTTTAATGCCGTCTCAACCCCTCGGATGGACTCGTCGGGACCGGTTTCGGATTCCCGCGCGGCCCGAGCACGGCAGCTGGCGGGCTGGGCCGAGGCCCAGGGCCTCTGCGACGCCTGGAGGCTCTGGCATCCTCATGCTTGTCAGTTCACCCACACTTCGGCCGCTCACCATTCTCACGCCCAGGGGGATTTCAGATCACTCGCCGGTCCTCCTGGGCCTAGGGCCTCCGCCGCACACGGCCCGGCCAATGTGGCGGTTTAGCGCCTGGTTCCTCCAAGACTGGGCGCTGCGCAAGGCGGTGGGCACCGAGCTTACTCAATACTATTCCACTAATGAGGGCTCGGTCTCGTCGGCAGGTACCCTGTGGGAGGCCTGCAAGGCGACCATCAGAGGGGCGGCTAAGGCGCATGTGGTGCGGCACCGCCAGTCGCGGCTGCAACAGCTCACTGCCTGCGAGGCCCGGGCGCTACGAATGGAGCAGTCTCTTTCCGCGCATGATGACCCGGCGGTGTCCCGGCAACTGAGGCTCCTTCGCCA
This sequence comes from Triturus cristatus, assembly GCF_964204655.1. Taxonomy (NCBI): domain Eukaryota; kingdom Metazoa; phylum Chordata; class Amphibia; order Caudata; family Salamandridae; genus Triturus; species Triturus cristatus. The sequence continues at coordinate 388,427,481 of NC_140594.1, forward strand.
AGAGATTTGTCAACGGTCCCTCGAGGCGGCCAAACTCCTCTGGCAGTCCTCGGTGGCAAGGGTGTATGGTTGGGGTGACAAGAACGGCGTGCTGTTGCACCGCCTGGCTACCTACCCCAGGGCGTCGTGCATCATTCCGGCGGTCACCGATTCCTCGGGCGTGCTCCGGTCCTCCTCTGTGGAGATGGCGGCTGCCTTTGCCCAGTTCTACTCTCAGCTCTACCGGGCTCGCGCACCGGATCTTTCCTTGGCCGCTCTACTCGCGTCTGGGGACGCACACCTCGCCCGGCTTCGGCCGGCCGAATGGGAGAGCCTGGAGGCCCCCATCTCCCTCGAGGAAATTGGGGATGCCATCGGACGGACATCCGCGGGGAAGACCCCGGGACCTGACGGGTTCCTCCAAGAATTCTACGCCGCCTACAGAGACACCCTGGTCCCGCGGCTGCGCGCTCACTATGCGGAGGTGATTGAGAGGGGCTCCTTCCCCCCGGAGGCGGACCTGGCCACGATCGTGGTTTTGCCTAAGTCCACGCCGCCGTCCACCGACAGGGCGGCCTACCGTCCCATTTCGCTCATTAACACGGATGTGAAGCTCTACGCGGCGGTCCTGGCCCAGCGGCTTCGGCCCCTGTTGTCAACCTTGGTCCACCCGGACCAGTGTGGGTTCATGCCCGCTCGGGGCACCCCCCACTGTCTGCGCCGTCTCCATGTGGCCCTGGCCCATCGTCATCGGCTGTCTCCGTACCTCGCTCTCCTCCTCGTTGATTTTGAGAAGGCCTTCGATTCAGTGGGGTGGACATACCTCATTGAGGTCCTGACCCACGTGGGTTTTGGCCCCCGTTTCGTGGGGATGGTGCGTGTCCTCTATGCCCAGCCCCGCGCCAGGGTCCTGGTTAATGGAGTGCTATCGAGGCCATTTCGGATCGGCCGAGGGACGCGGCAGGGTTGCCCACTATCGCCCCTTCTCTTCGCCCTCGTGATGGAACCCCTGGCCGCCCTGATTAGATCTGACCCCTTCCTTCGGGGCTGGGAGTGGCCTGGCCTAGAGGCTGACAAAATCGCACTCTATGCGGATGACGTCCTGCTGTATCTGAGTGACCCGGCGCACTCCGGACCCCGTGCCCTCTCCATCCTGAGCCGTTTTGGCCGGGCGTCTGGTCTATCCCTCAATTCGCGGAAATCGGTCCTGGTCCCGTTGCACCCCTCCAGGGAGTGTTTTGACTGGCAGGAGACCATCCCTCTCCGCCGGTTGTCATTTCAATACCTGGGCATCTGGGTCTCCCTCCTCCCGGAGCTGAGCTGGGCACTTAACGTCACCCCCCTGGTGAAGAAAGCCAAGGCGGACTTGGCGCGTTGGCACCAGTTACCCCTTAATCCGCTAGGGAGGGTGGCCCTCTATAAAATGATGATTCTTCCCCGGTTTCTGTATGTGCTGCAAAACACCCCCCTATCCTTTCCGCGACCTTGGTTCCGCGAGTTGGACGGGATGGTGACGAGATTCCTCTGGGGCAGTGGGAGGCACCGGCTGGCTCTATCGACGTGCCGCATACCCACCTTCGATGGGGGCCTGGGCATGTCCGACCTCTACCTTTATTATCTGGCTGCCCGCCTTCTGGTCATTCATGACTGGTTTGGGGGGGATTGGTCTGACCCAGCCTACAGGGTGGAACTCGGGGATTTGGGTTTCTCCGGTATTCAGGATCGCCTGTACGGCGCTTCCGTCCCCGCCTCTTGCCCGGATATCACCAGGGCCGTATTCCTGTCCTGGCGAGCGGCTCTCCGTCACACCCGCTGGACGGGGAGGCTGACCCGGGTCACTCCCCTGTGGCACGGGACATGGTTGCGGGGGGTCGCGGAGCTGGAAGGCTTTAGATAGTGGGACTTAATTGACATTTCCCAGTTGGGGGACGTCTGGCGGGGCGGGCGAATGTGTTCCTTTTCAGAGCTGCAGGCGCGCTTCTCCCTCCATTCCTCCCAATTCTATAGATACCTCCAGCTGCGCCACGCTATACGCACCTACACCCCACTAGACGTCCGGCTGCCGGACCACAGCCCTCCGGAGGCTCACGTCATGCTGGGCAATTTGGGGAGTGGGGGCATCTCCAGGATTTACCGCTCCCTCGTTAACTGTACCCCTACATCCCTTGAGGGCCTTAAGGAACGTTGGGAGGGCTGGGTGGGTCCCCTGGATGAGGCCGACTGGCGGGACGCCCTTATGGCCCCCCGCTTGGTGACGGCCTCCGCTAGGCTACGACTTGTCCAAATTTATTACCTACACGCTGCTTATCTCACGCCGGCCCGCCTTCATGGCGCGGGCCTCTCCGGGGACGCGGCCTGCTCCCGCTGTGGCTCCGAGCCGGCCGACTTCCTTCATATGGTGTGGTCTTGCCCGGGGCTGGAGGGGTTCTGGAGGGGCATTGAGTCCGAGCTTACGGAGGTCCTGGGGTGGGAGGTGCCGCATGAGCCTAGACACTCCCTATTGGGCATCACGGATGGTTTAGATGGCACGCGCCCGGAACAGCTGTTCCTCATGACGGCCTTGATGGTGGCTAAATGAGACATTGCGGCGGCGTGGAAGCAACCGCAGCCGCCAACCATAGCTAAGTGGGGCGCCGGGGTGGACTGGTGTGCGGCGCAGGAACGGACTCTTTATCTGGCACGTGGCTGTCCCAAGAAATACCGGAAGGTTTGGGGGAAATGGCTGGGCAACATACCTTAGCGGGGTGGTTTGGGAGATGGGGAAGAGTTTTGAGGGGTGAGTGGGAATGTGGTGCGCTTTTTACTGTACTGCTGTGTGGTGGGGATTTGGGGGGCCCGACAGTTTCTGTTGTTACACTGCTGAAAACAATAAAAACTTGTTTATCAAAAAAAAAAACTCCATCATCCTTAGTATACTTTACCCAGTTGTCTAACCAAATACAGGTATGATACCCATATTTCGTAACCATGAAGGATGCGGGGGTTCTTATCGGAGGAAGTAACTGTCCTTCCCTAGTCACAATATCCTTATCCTTGTCAAACCAGGTTTTAACCTTACTAAACAAGGATTTATTTTTCTTTTCCTCAGCGTGGTAATACATTTTCTTATTTTCCGCAACCCTTTCGTCCTTTTACAACTGTACGATCTCCTGTCCAATTGCAGCGCGACTCACACTAACGCACCAATCCTGGAGCGTCTACGTCACTAACTCTGTCCACGAATCCCAGCGCGACTCACACCAACGCACCAATCCTGGAGCGTCTATGTCACCCTGTATGTCTCGCAATCCTTGCGCGGCGTACAGTAACACACCAATCACCGTGCTTCCACCGTTTTAATCCACTGTCCAATCACAGCGCGGTCTTCCTGACGTCAACAGTCGCTGCAGCAGCTTCTGCTCCTGTCTCCTGTCCCTCTCGTCTACCCCTCCTTTACAAGACTGCTTGGTAGACTTTGTTTCAACTTCTACGAGTCTGTTAGTTACAACATACAAACATCTCCATTGTCTGCTTAGCTAGCCACAGAACAGCTTAAGACCTTTCCCACGAGAATTCTGCCTTTCCCGAGAGCAGCGCTTACCTCTGCCCTACTACAGAATTGTTACTTCCGTTGATAAAGTAGCACATCCCTCTACTCTACCCTTCTCACAAGCACCAATTAACTGTTTCCTCCGGAATGCTCCTAAGAGTTTCACAGTTAACCAGAATGCCTTCTCATTCACGCACTTTCACACCAGAAAATGTAGTACATTCACACAGAATTCTGTTTTTCCCGAGAACAGCGAACAGTCTGTCCTACTACAGAGTTATATCACACGTTAACAAAGCAGCGCTTACCTCTGCTTTGTCCTTCTAACAAGCTCAGAGAATATCTATTACCTATCTAGTGATAAGCGTTAACGGAATGCCATAAGGATCCCTAATACCTAAGACCAGAACGTCACAGATAACCTTCGCTATCATATAGAGCGCCACGTCACTCACACAGAAAATAAATTTCTAATGGTAACACACGACGATGCTACCTCATCGAACCCAGACAATGCGGCGCGTAACTTCAATTGTCACACGTTTTCCCCTGTCTACATACAGGGCCAACAATCCCGCCTCTTTTCGAGAGCAGCACTCCCTCTGCCCTACTACGGAACTGTCACCGACTTCCTACGTCACAGAAGCCGTACACATTACACAAAACTCAATACGACTTCAACATATAGTGTTAGTACAAACATCAATATCAATCAATAATCAACAAGCCTATATACACGCAAATTCGCCAGATCAAGACAATAGTTAACCATCATTCTGCTACCAAGAAACTGGTGCAGATCGGAGCTTCCGAATCCCCTCTACTTCCACGGACGGAGTGATTTAGCAGTCACACGCACATACACACCTCACACGCTGGTGGGGCCCATTACACCAACATTCAACCTACCACTCTATCCGTGCCATGTATAAAGGGAAACACTTTCTGATACCTAACCAATCTGCATGTACTCTGAGGTCAATGGCATCCACTAGTTGCTATAGATCTGGTGAAAACATTGTTTAGACATGCAAATAAATTTAATAACATGACAAAGAAATAACCACCCGACACAGTAATTCAAACAGAATATTGTTTATCTAAAATTTAAGAAAAGCCAATTAAATGCAAGTTCATTTCTCTCATATTTACCTATTCTGGCTAAAAGTCAGATCCTAAGTCAGAACCGGTCCTGAGCAAAATAGTTAGAGTTTTTAGCCGTCATGTAGAGTCACCGTCCTCTCTCCGTCAGCATCGGGACCTCTGATCATCAGTTCGGGAAGAAGTGGCACTAGACCTCTCTAGTCTACTAATATTTATACGAAAATTACATTCCAAAATGTTGCAATCATATCGTACAAAACGGATGAATGGCGGAAATAATGTCGTCTTGGTACACTGGGTTACATTGGTAGATTTTCACACACATTGATCGTCTCAAATAATGAATAGAAATAAAGAGTCCATAACTAATTTGTTACTTCTACGGATGTCTCTTTTAGATAAATTGTATCCCATTCGTGGGATCATTACAAGTTCATAAAGTCAGTATTTGGTTTAGCAACAAATTTCAAGTTCAGGGGCATTTGGCATCTCTCCCGGATTTGTCGTCATGATCATGGCTTTTCAGTTCGTCAGGAGGGCAAGGTCACAGGCAGCGCGAAGCCTCCTTGCAAAATTTCCATCAACTCGAATGCAGGCTGCGGGTGGTAGCCATGTTTTAGTAGGCCACATTGGTCAACTTAAGTAAAATGAAACACAAAACATAATTACTGCACGGAAATGATTATACAGTGTTATTCCCCTGCTAATACCCTTATGTGTATGTATTTATCTAGCCATCTGCGACATCAAAAGCCATTAATGCGTATTAATTATAAGCGCAAAACATAATAACATCACATAAGCAACATCTATTTCTGTCAGTTTGCTCACCAACTTAGTTCACTTATTATTTTAGCCATGCAATAGCATTCCCACGTGTAATTCTTCTGTTAATAAGGTTGATTAGACCAGACTCGACACATCTTTAATAGTAATTAATTAATCAGTAGTACTTTTAATTATAACATGCGAAAATGAAACAGGTATTTGGTTTTAAAGTAAAAACCCTGCTCCATCACCCCCACCCCACCCCCCAATTACTACAGTCTTTCTGCCCCCCCTGGGGGGCAGATGGGGCATTGGCCCCTAATCTGCCCCTTCGGGGGGGCAGAAAGCCCACTAACTACCAGGGATTCATTTTTACTTATTTTTTAGGGTGGGGGCTGCCCGCAACGGGCACGCCAATGCCCCCACCCACCCGCCACCATTACAGCCTGGGACATTGGCCCCCAATCTGCCCCCCCGGGGGGGGCAGAAAGCCCACTAGACACCAGGGAATAAAAAAAAAAAAAATAGAGGTGGGGGCTGCCTACAACAGACAGGCCCATGCCCCCACCCCACCCCCCAATTACTACAGTCTTTCGGCATTGGCCCCTAATCTGCCCCTCGGGGGGGCAGAAAGCCCACTAAATACCAGGGATTCGTTTTTCGTTTCTTTTTTTAGGGTGGGGGCTCCCTCCCCACAAAAATGACAGTCTTTCTGCCCCCCAGGAGGCAGATGGGAGCTGTAGCCCCCAATCTGGCCAGGTGACCCCCCTTGCAAAACCAGCTCGTTTTGAGGTAGGCAATTTTCATGTCGCCTCAATACGTTTTGGGCCCTTGCCTGTCGCGGGTACTTGGGCCTCCCACACGAGTGAGGCACCGTTTTTATCGGGAGACCCGGGGGAATGCTGGGTGGTAGGAAATTTGTGTCAGCCCGGTGATGCCTCAACTTTCCCACACAAAAATGTGTGAAAAAGGTGATTTTTTCAGCTAAATTTGAGGTTTGCAGGGCATTCTGGGTAAGGAAACGTCGGGGGATCCACGCAAGCCATACCTCCCTGGAACCCCCCGGGTGTCTAGTTTTCAGAAATGTGTTGGTTTGGTAGGTTCCCCTAGGTGGCCGCCGAGCATCGGGCCAAAAACCCAGGTGACCCCCCTTGCAAAACCAGGTCGTTTTGAGGTAGGCAATTTTCATGTCGCCTCAATACGTTTTGGGCCCTTACCTGTCGCGGGTACTTGGGCCTCCCACACAAGTGAGGCACCATTTTTACCGGGAGACCCGGGCGGAAGCTGGGTGGTTGGAAATTTGAGTGAGTCCGGTGAAGCCACAACTTTCCCACACAAAAATGTGTGAAAAATGTGATTTTTTCAGCTAAAATTGAGGTTTGCAGGGGATTCTGGGTAAGGAAACGTTGGGGGATCCACGCAAGCCATGCCTCCCTGGAAGCACACGGGTGTCTAGTTTTCAGAAATGTGTGGGTTTGGTAGGTTCCCCTAGGTGGCCGCCGAGCACCGGGCCAAAAACCCAGGTGACCCCCCTTGCAAAACCAGGTCGTTTTGAGGTAGGCAATTTTCATGTCGCCTCAATACGTTTTGGGCCCTTGCCTGTCGCGGGTACTTGGGCCTCCCACACAAGTGAGGCACCATTTTTACCGGGAGACCCGGGGGGACGCTGGGTGGTTGGAAATTTGAGTGAGCCCGGTGATGCCACAACTTTCCCACACAAAAATGTGTGAAAAATGTGATTTATTCAGCTAAAATTGAGGTTTGCAGGGGATTCTGGGTAAGGAAACGTTGGAGGATCCACGCAAGCCATACCTCCCTGGAAGCCCCCGGGTGTCTAGTTTTCAGAAATGTTTGGGTTTGGTAGGTTTCCATAGATGGCCGCCGAGCACCGGGCCAAAAACCCAAGTGACCCCCCTTGCAAAACCAGGTGGTTTTGAGATAGGCAATTTTGATGTCGCCTCACTGCGTTTTGGGCCCTTGCCTGTCGCGGGTACTTGGGCCTCCAACACAAGTGAGGCACCATTTTTACCGGGAGACCCGGGGGAACGCTGGGTGGTGGGAAATTTGAGTGAGCCCGGTGATTCCACAACTTTCCCACACAAAAATGTGTGAAAAATTTGATTTTTTCAGCTAAAATTGAGGTTTGCAGGGGATTCTGGGTAAGGAAACGTTGGGGGATCCACGCAAGCCATGCCTCCCTGGAAGCACACGGGTGTCTAGTTTTCAAAAATGTATAGGTTTGCTAGGTTTCCCAAGGTGCCCACAGAGCTAGGGTTCAAAAACTACAGCTAGACATTTTGCCAAAAAAGGGTCATCTTTCACTGCGAAATTGAGGTGTGACCACGTTGTGTTCTGCGCCGTTTCCTGTTGCGGGCACTAGGCCGACCCACACAAGTGAGGTACTGTTTTTCTCGTAAGACTTTGGGGAACGCGGGGTGGGTGGAAATTTGTAGATCCACGCAGATTCCGGAACTTTCCACCACAGAAATGTGGGAAAATGTGGTTTTTTTTGTCCATTTTTTAGGTTTTGCAAGGGATTCTGGGTAACAGACCCTGGTCGGAGGCAGTCAAGTCACCCCATGCTGGATTCCCCTGGGTGTCTAGTTTTCAAAAATGTATAGGTTTGCTAGGTTTCCCAAGGTGCCCACAGAGCTAGGGTTCAAAAACTACAGCTAGACATTTTGCCAAAAAAGGGTCATTTTTCACTGCGAAATTGAGGTGTGACCACGTTGTGTTCTGCGCCGTTTCCTGTTGCGGGCACTAGGCCGACCCACACAAGTGAGGTACTGATTTTCTCGTAAGACTTTGGGGAACGCGGGGTGGGTGGAAATTTGTGGATCCACGCAGATTCCGGAACTTTCCACCACAGAAATGTGGGGAAAATGTGTTTTTTTTGTCAATTTTTTAGGTTTGCAAGGGAGTCTGGGTAACAGACCCTGGTGGGAGGCAGTCAAGTCACCCCATCCTGGATTCCCCTGGGTGTCTAGTTTTAAAAAATGTATAGGTTTGCTAGGTTTCCCAAGGTGCCCGCAGAGCTAGGGTTCAAAAACTACAGCTAGACATTTTGCCAAAAAAGGGTCATTTTTCACTGCGAAATTGAGGTGTGACCACGTTGCGTTTTGCGCCATTTCCTGTCGCGGGCACTAGGCCGACCCACACAAGTGAGGTACTGCTTTTCTCGTAAGACTTTGGGGAACGCGGGGTGGGTGGAAATTTGTAGATCCACGCAGATTCCGGAACTTTCCACCACAGAAATGTGGGGAAAATGTGGTTTTTTTGTCAATTGTTTAGGTTTGCAAGGGATTCTGGGTAACAGACCCTGGTGGGAGGCAGTCAAGTCACCCCATCCTGGATTCCCCAGGGTGTCTAGTTTTCAAAAATGTATAGGTTTGCTAGGTTTCCCAAGGTGCCCGCAGAGCTAGGGTTCAAAAACTACAGCTAGACATTTTGCCAAAAAAGGGTCATTTTTCACTGCGAAATTGAGGTGTGACCACGTTGCGTTTTGCGCCGTTTCCTGTCGCGGGCACTAGGCCGACCCACACAAGTGAGGTACCATTTTTCTCGTAAGACTTTGGGGAACGCAGGGTGGGTGGAAATTTGTAGATCCACGCAGATTCCGGAACTTTCCACCACAGAAATGTGGGGAAAATGTGTGTTTTTTGTCAATTTTTTAGGTTTGCAAGGGATTCTGGGTAACAGACCCTGGTGGGAGGCAGTCAAGTCACCCCATCCTGGATTCCCCTGGGTGTCTAGTTTTCAAAAATGTATAGGTTTGCTAGGTTTCCCAAGGTGCCCGCAGAGCTAGGGTTCAAAAACTACAGCTAGACATTTTGCCAAAAAAGGGTCATTTTTCACTGCGAAATTGAGGTGTGACCACGTTGCGTTTTGCGCCGTTTCCTGTCGTGGGCACTAGGCCGACCCACACAAGTGAGGTACCGTTTTTCTCGTAAGACTTTGGGGAACGCGGGGTGGGTGGAAATTTGTGGATCCACGCAGATTCCGGAACTTTCCACCACAGAAATGTGGGGAAAATGTGTTTTTTTGTCAATTTTTTAGGTTTTCAAGGGATTCTGGGTAACAGACCCTGGTGGGAGGCAGTCAAGTCACCCCATCCTGGATTCCCCAGAGTGTGTAGTTTTCAAAAATGTATAGGTTTGCTAGGTTTCCCAAGGTGCCCGCAGAGCTAGGGTTCAAAAACTACAGCTAGACATTTTGCCAAAAAAGGGTCATTTTTCACTGCGAAATTGAGGTGTGACCACGTTGCGTTTTGCGCCGTTTCCTGTCGCGGGCACTAGGCCGACCCACACAAGTGAGGTACCGTTTTTCTCGTAAGACTTTGGGGAACGCAGGGTGGGTGGAAATTTGTGGATCTACTCAGATTCCGGAACTTTCCACCACAGAAATGTGGGGAAAATGTGTTTTTTTGTGTCAATTTTTTAGGTTTGCAAGGGATTCTGGGTAACAGACCCTGGTGGGAGGCAGTCAAGTCACCCCATCCTGGATTCCCCTGGCTGTCTAGTTTTCAAAAATTTATAGGTTTGCTAGGTTTCCCAAGGTGCCCGCAGAGCTAGGGTTCAAAAACTACAGCTAGACATTTTGCCAAAAAAGGGTCAATTTTCACTGCGAAATTGAGGTGTGACCACGTTGCGTTTTGCGCCGTTTCCTGTCGCGGGCACTAGACCAACCCACACAAGTGAGGTACCGTTTTTCTCGTAAGACTTTGGGGAACGCGGGGTGGGTGGAAATTTGTGGATCCACGCAGATTCTGGAACTTTCCACCACAGAAATGTGCGGAAAAGGTGTTTTTTTTGTCAATGTTTTAGGTTTGCAAGGGAGTCTGGGTAATAGACCCTGGTGGGAGGCAGTCAAGTTACCCCATCCTGGATACCCCTGGGTGTCTAGTTTTCAAAAATGTATAGGTTTGCTAGGTTTCCCAAGGTGCCCGCAGAGCTAGGGTTCAAAAACTACAGCTAGACATTTTGCCAAAAAAGGGTCATTTTTCACTGCGAAATTGAGGTGTGACCACGTTGCGTTTTGCGCCGTTTCCTGTCGTGGGCACTAGGCCGACCCACACAAGTGAGGTACCGTTTTTCTCGTAAGACTTTGGGGAACGCGGGGTGGGTGGAAATTTGTGGATCCACGCAGATTCCGGAACTTTCCACCACAGAAATGTGGGGAAAATGTGTTTTTTTGTCAATTTTTTAGGTTTGCAAGGGATTCTGGGTAACAGACCCTGGTGGGAGGCAGTCAAGTCACCCCATCCTGGATTCCCCAGGGTGTCTAGTTTTAAAAAATGTATAGGTTTGCTAGGTTTCCCAAGGTGCCCGCAGAGCTAGGGTTCAAAAACTACAGCTAGACATTTTGCCAAAAAAGGGTCATTTTTCACTGCGAAATTGAGGTGTGACCACGTTGCGTTTTGCGCCGTTTCCTGTCGCGGGCACTAGGCCGACCCACACAAGTGAGGTACCGTTTTTCTCGTAAGACTTTGGGGAACGCGGTTGGGTGGAAATTTGTGGATCTACTCAGATTCCGGAACTTTCCACCACAGAAATGTGGGGAAAATGTGTTTTTTGTGTCAATTTTTTAGGTTTGCAAGGGATTCTTGGTAACAGACCCTGGTGGGAGGCAGTCAAGTCACCCCATCCTGGATTCCCCTGGCTGTCTAGTTTTCAAAAATTTATAGGTTTGCTAGGTTTCCCAAGGTGCCCGCAGAGCTAGGGTTCAAAAACTACAGCTAGACATTTTGCCAAAAAGGGTCAATTTTCACTGCGAAATTGAGGTGTGACCACGTTGCGTTTTGCGCCGTTTCCTGTCGCGGGCACTAGACCAACCCACACAAGTGAGGTACCGTTTTTCTCGTAAGACTTTGGGGAACGCGGGGTGGGTGGAAATTTGTGGATCCACGCAGATTCCGGAACTTTCCACCACAGAAATGTGGGGAAAAGGTGTTTTTTTTGTCAATGTTTTAGGTTTGCAAGGGAGTCTGGGTAATAGACCCTGGTGGGAGGCAGTCAAGTCACCCCATCCTGGATTCCCCTGGGTGTCTAGTTTTAAAAAATGTATAGGTTTGCTAGGTTTCCCAAGGTGCCCGCAGAGCTAGGGTTCAAAAACTACAGCTAGACATTTTGCCAAAAAAGGGTCATTTTTCACTGCGAAATTGAGGTGTGACCACGTTGCGTTTTGCACCGTTTCCTGTCGCGGGCACTAGGCCGACCCACACAAGTGAGGTACCGTTTTTCTCGTAAGACTTTGGGGAACGCAGGGTGGGTGGAAATTTGTGGATCCACGCAGATTCCGGAACTTTCCACCACAGAAATGTGGGGAAAATTTGTTTTTTTTGATAATTATTTTAGGTTTGCAAGGGATTCTGGGTAACGGACCCTGGTGGGAGGCAGTCAAGTCACCCCATCCTGGATTCCCCTGGGTGTCTAGTTTTCAAAAATGTATAGGTTTGCTAGGTTTCCCAAGGTGCCCACAGAGCTAGGGTTCAAAAACTAGAGCTAGGCACTTTGCCAAAAAATGGTAAATTTTCACTGCGATATTGAGTTGTGACCACGTTGCGTTTTGCGCCGTTTCCTGTTGCGGGCACTATGCCTACCCACACAAGTGAGGTACAATTTTTATCGGGAGACTTAGGGTAATTCAGATTTGTAAAGGAACTGTTATTATCTATTGACTTTCGATGCATTTCTGCCTTCCAAATGAAAGATATTGTGTAAAAAAGAAGTCATTCTAAAAAATGACTGATAATTCTCATGCTAGTATGAGTATTCCCAATTTCAGAAATGTGCAAATATCTACTGTTTCTAAACTCTATTTTGTTCGCATTTCAGAAATACATAGGTGTCTTTCATACCGATTTTTCCATGTACACATTTTTACAGAATAATTACTATATACCCGGTACATAATAAAAAACCATTGCAAGTTGCTGCTCAGTTTTTGGCTCTGGGTTCGTCGGGTTCTTGGTGAACCTACAAGTCCTATATATCCCCACAACCAGTAATGTCCAGCGGATGTAATGGTATATTGCTTTCAAAGAGCTGTCATAATTAGAAGAAGTTACAGGTGAAAACGTTGACACAAAAGGCTGTTTTTTAAAACTAATTTTCAATTTATCCTATATTTAACTGTTGCTGAATTCAGAATTTTGTCTTCTTCTCGAAAATGTATAGCTTTCCAGGATCCATTATTGCTTTTGTACCCATTTCTGTAATTAACTGGAAGGAGGTCAAAAGCACAAAAAATAGCAAAATTAGGCTATGTCCCAGAAAAATGCCAAAACTGTGTAAAAAATGTTGGGTTTCTGACAAAAGTCTGGTATCCCCGAAAAGCTGGGAAAATGGTGATTTCAACCCCACAAACCCTTTTTTGATAACATTTGCAGGGAAAAACCCAGATGCTTTCATTTGCAGCCCGTTTTTCCCATTTTTCCGAAAAAAAACAAGTTTTGCTGTATTTTGGCTCATTTCTGTGACCCCTCTAGGAGAATCCACAAACCCTGAGTACCTTTAGAATCCCCATGATGTTGGAAGAAAAGGACGCAAATTTGGCGTGGATACCTTATGTGGTCAAAAAGTTACAGGGGCCACAGCGCGCACTACCCCAAATAGCCAAAAAAGGGCGTGGCACAGGAGGGGAAAAGGCCTGGCAGCGAAGGGGTTAAAAGAGAAGGGTTCATTGATAAAAAAAACATTTCCGTCATAAACAATTCAACACCGTTGAACCTAATGAAAAGGAGATAAATAGGAGTTGTCATCTCCCAGTTAATATATAGTTGAATATTCGATCAGACATGTATATAAATCCTCCATGGCATTTAGTCCTGTAGGTTGTTTAGAATCCAATTGTAGGATGTACCGAGTTTCTAACTTTCTTAATTTGCTCTCTCGGTCACCCCCTCTCCTACTGGGTGGGACTGTGTCTATTACAAAATATTTCAGGTTGTAATTGTCAGATTTATGATGTTCCCTGAAATGTCTGGCCACAGGATAGGTGTTATCCTGATGGGTAATAGCTCTTAAATGTTGGAGGATGCGTTTATAAACCGGCAGTTTTGTACTGCCTATGTAGCGTAAGCCACAAGGGCATGACAGTACATATACTGCATATTCTGTCTTACATGTCAAAAGCTTAGATATTTTATGGCTTCGATTACTGAATGGTGTTTTGTATGTATTGGTGTTTATACCATGAATACATGCCTTACATGTTTTGCATCTGTAAAATCCTTTACTAGTTTGGATCCAGCTACTGTTGTCTATGACCTCTGGGCTTGTTTTAACCAGTATGTCCCTCATAGAGGGAGCTTTACTGTAGGTGATGGACACCCTCTGCGGTAGCAGGGGTCCAATCACCGGGTCACTGCGTGCTAGAGGCCAATTTTGCTGGATGATTTTATTTACTGCCTTGTGTTGTTTGCTATACTTGATTATTAGATGGAATTCATTGTGGTTTGGGTCTGATTTTTCATTATTAGCAATGGTGTTGTTCCGGTTAATGTATTTAGGATTTTTATCCTTTATAGCTTCCTCCCTACTCCAGGCCATAGATTTGTGAATGGCGCTATCAATCACCTCTGATTGGTAGCCGCGCTGTTTAAATCGCGTTTTGCTTTCGCTTTGTGCTACCTTTAGATCTTCATTATTGCTACAGATGCGTCTAAGCCGCAGCATTTCCTCATAGGGTATGCTGTTAATGAGGTGTTTTGGGTGCGAACTCGTCGCATGGAGTGTGGAGTTGCCAGCTGTCTTTTTTCTGAATACGCGGGTTTCGATTCTATTGTTAAGGATATAAACCTGGGTATCCAGAAATTCAACACTTGATTGACTAATTGTTGCCGTGAAATGTAAATTGATGTTGTTTATGTTGATGTTATTAATGAATTCATTTGCTTTTTCTAATGTCCCCTGCCACACCACAAATAAATCATCAATATATCTTAGCCATAATTTGACATTGTTGTTGATATATTCGCCATATTCTTCCATGAGGACCAGCTCCTCACATCTGCCCATATGTAAACAGGCGTAACTCGGAGAGAAGCTGGCCCCCATGGCTACACCTCTGGTCTGTTGATATAGCTGACTGTTAAACATAAAAATGTTATTACATAAACAGAATCTGATCATTTCAATCAACATCATGTTATGGTCCTGGTGTTGTGTTGATCTTTGCGATAGATAATGTTGAATTGCTGTGAGACCGTCAGTGTGCTTAATGCTGGTGTATAAGGCATTGACGTCTAATGCCATTAAGTAAAATCCATCTTGCCATTTGAACTCCGAAATCTTTCTTAGGAAGTCACTGGTATCTTTCACGTATGATGGCAGTTTTTGTACAAAACCCTGTAGGTAGTAATCGATGTATTTTGTTGTATGTTCAACTAAACTGTTCCTGGCACTGATTATTGGTCTACTTGGGGGATCAGTGGAGTTTTTGTGTATTTTTGGGGTGAAATACATGGTAGGAGTTATTGGATTGTCATTTTGTAGGAATTCATATTCATCACTGCTGATTAATTGTGCATTTTTCCATCTGGCAAGTTTGATATAGAATTCTTAGTATGTAGCTTTCAATATGGCCATGGTAGTTCGTGTGTAACAAATTCGATCGTTTAATTGATTATACGCTTCCTTGTTGTACATGCTTGTTGGCCAGATCACGATATTGCCACCCTTATCACTGTTGCGGATCACAATTTCTTTATTATTTTGCAGTTTTGATGTTAACATTCTATATTGTTGATTTACTTTTTTAAATTTCATACTCTTTGACTTTGCCGCTTTGTGTAAATCCTTGATTTGTGTGGTTACTGCCTCGTGGAAAATGTCAATAGAATCTCTCATCATGATTGGATTAAAGGAGGATTTGGGTTTGACGGGGCTTGGTTTCGGAGAGTCGCTTGCTTGTTGGTTTATATCCGCTGTGCTGGTTGAATTTAGACTTTGAGTTGGCGCAATATTATTTTCTGCACATAGTTCTTGCATGATCTGTAACAGGGGTGCATCCGATTGGGTTAAAGATATTCCATCCCTATTTAACTCAGAGACTGCAGTTCCCGCTTTGGCTGCTGTTTGTGATGGATTGATCAAAAAGTGTTTTTTCAATTTTAGTTTGCGCACTCCTTTATACAGGTCCAGTCTTGTTGCAGCGTAGTCGAAGTTGGTTTGCGGTGCGTATGACAGACCAAGCCCTAAGATGTTTTCTTCTTGTTTCGTCAGCTTAATATTGGAAAGATTAATAATAGTATTTTTTGCTTGATCTTCAATTACTGTTTGTTCTTCCAATATCCCCGTCCTCTTCTTCTGGTTTGTTTTTGTTCGTTTGGTATTTGCTTTGCGTCTCTGCTGCCGCTTGTAGTTGGAAGTGCTAGATTTTTTGGAGGCCTTGGACGTAATGTCTGCCTGCGTTCTTGGCATAAAAAATTAGGCTCTTCCCCTGGTGATGGTTTGGATTTGTCTCCCATAATTGTAACATTTCGCATTTCCGATTCAGATCCGCTTCCTCCCCCTGAGCTTGCTTCTGATGGGGAAGTGTTAGCCATGCGATTGTGTGGGCCTTCGGCTGTGGTGGATGAAATTGTTGCTCCTTCCACACTGCGAAATTTGGATTTCCTCAATGTGTCATAGCGCTTGGCAAAAGTAAATATTTGACCCAATTCGTAATCAGTTCTATCTCTTTGGAATTTGAACGCCTTTCTTGCTTTAATTTTTTCTTCTTCTTTTTGAAGGCGAGTCATCATTTCGTTCCTCAGCTTGTTTTGTTCATCTTTTTGTTCCTGTTTTTCTAATGACTCATTAATTTAATCTATTTCACTCAGTAATTTGGCTCTATCGATATCTGCATATTTAATGAGAATGAGTGTTAGTCTCCTTGATGACTCTAGATTACATTCCGCCCATTCTTTCATGAGCTCCGGATTAGGTTCCTCATAATTTGGTGCCGTTAATATGCGTAAACCTCTAGGGATTCTGTTTACTTCAATGTAACCTTGTAGTGACTTGGACTCCCACCATTTATGCATCTCAGATCTCATTTTCTTCTCTAATTTCCTAAATAAGTCTCTCACCGAATTGTTTACATTTGGATTTTCTGATAGTTTTACTCGTAGAAGGGAGGGTGTCGGAGAATATCTCCGTGGCTGCCGCCTCCCGTGCTCTTGCCACGTCGGCCAACATGAGGAAAGTTATTTATAACATAGATATCTCGGACAGCGTTGGATCGTCTTAAATCTGCCAACGTCGTCCTGGTATAGCACGCCTCCTCACCCTGCAATACCCACTTTTTGTGCCTACCTGCGGTCTTCCGTTTCCCCCGGGTCCTCCGACTCGGCGTCCACCGGATTACGCGGGTTTCATGGCTTCTTCTGGGTTGCAAGGGGTCCGGCGGTCGATATCCTCTTCGGATTAAAGAAAGACTTCCTGGTTGCCCCGGAAGGGGTGTCTCACTATTCCGTCGACCTTCGTGAGGAGGGGGTCCGTGAATGACCGTGCGAGACAAGGAAACGGCCAATTATATCGTAAGCATTCCTCCGCCAACTGGAAAAACGGTTCTCCTGAGAGATGGACACGGACCCAAGAAGTAAGTGCAAAAGATCTTTTATTCCTCTGTCGTCGCCATTACGCGTTTCGGCTCGCCTGAGCCTTGATCACATGACAGTGGCTAATGAGAAGAGTGCCGTATTTAAAGTGACAGTGCTGATGCATTTTGTATCACGTGATATACATGACCTAGTAACTTTGAATAGACATAGACAACATCTTTTTGGAATACATACGTAAATTCTGTGTCCACATTAATTACGTAAATAAAATTTCTCAGTGCCATACAATTGCAGACATATTCTGAACACATCGTTATTTTAAAGACAGTGAATAAAATAACTCGGTATTTACAACTTGATAGGGACGCTGACCGCCTTTGTTCGTGTTGAAATGTAAGAGTAACATTACCCTTGTCGTTTATAATTCCCTTGTGAATGAAAAAATTCAATATATATAGTATTAATTATTGTTCTGGATTTCAATATACGTTTTAGACTACTGTACTAGTGTTTTAGGGAAAAAACATATATTTAGTATGGCAAATAATCAGTATGCCACTCCTCAAGAATAATTTTTTTCAAAATCCAGGAAAACCAGTTATAAAATGGAAACATTGGAACAGAAACTTTGAAAGTTATTTAATAGCAATTAATGGAAAAAGGAACTGATGTATGGATTGCTTTGTACAGCTGGTCAAAAGGTGTTTTGCAATCTTCCAGAAGTGGATGTGCCTCATGCACAATTTGGCCGGTGGGATGAATATACTGAGGCAGTTAGAAGAATGGAGAAACAGTATACAAGTGAACCTAGTAATATGATGGAGAGACACACTTTTTACTTGAGGAAATAAGGAGAAGAGGAAAATGTTGAAGAATACATAGTGGCATTACGAATACTGGCTTCTATGTGCAAATTTGAAGATAATTTGTGATGTTTATATAAGAGAGCAATTTGTTTTGCATTGTTATTCAGAGAGAATTCAGGAGAAATTAGCAGCTTGTCGGAACCCAACTTTGTCAGAAGTGATTGATATTGAAAAAGGGATAGAAAGGTCAATGATTTCTGCTAAAGTTTTGGCTTCTGAGAAAAGTTAATCGTCTAACGTGTGTGCGGTCAGTGAAAAAAAATCTACAAAAAACTATTCTACTAATACTGCAAGTTCAAGTAGTGCAAACAGAGTTGGTTGTAATAGTACTGATAAATGGAAAAGTGATAGATCCTGTACTAAATGGCAAATTGTGTGTTACAGATGTGGGTCGAAATCGCATTTGGGTAATAATCCAAATTGTCCAGCCTTTGGAAAAAATGCCTTAAATGTTGGTCATTTCTCTGCAGTGTTAGTGAGTGGTAAACCAAGTGTGAGGGTAAATTCTGTTGAGGAATTTGAGGAAGATATGTGTGCGAACATAGTTCTAACTGTTAAAGCAAGTTCTGGCACTACCAGATTTAAGGGGCCATTGGGTATAGTTCATATTGTTGGAGTGGAGATGAATATCATGGCTGACTCAGAGTCACCTGTTACTATATCAGATGAAGATGTGCTAAATTGTGGATAAATGTTTAATTGTTTAAACCAGACATTAATCCCAAAGCTTTTGGAGATTTTGAGATAAATCTTGTTAGGTTATTTTGAAGATGAACTGGAATTTTGAGGACACATAATTTGGACAAAGATCTATGTTGCAGAGAATGGGAGGAATATAGTTGGATGGCAAGATTTGGGACGATTAGGAATTTGGCTTATACCTGGATCTGTGGATCCCATTATTATTAGGTGTTATGCCCATTTTAAATATATAAAAGAAAAAGCATTAGATCAGTTGTGCACTGATGGCATTTTGGAGAAGCATGCCAAAGTATTTTCTCCAAATGTAGGTTGCATCAAGGGTTTTGAGCACAAACTAAAGTTGAAAAGTGATGCTGGGCCAGTGTGTCATAAAGTGCGGCATGTACCCTTGTCTGTTAAGAGTGAACTTTAAAAAGCATCGCATGATTTGTGTAGGGATGGTATAATTGAACCAACAGATTCATCTGAATGGGTTTCTGCAATCGTTATCGCGAAGAAAAAGACAGGGGACATCGGCTTTGTGCCGATTTGAGGTCACTAAATAAGAATATCATTGTAGACTGTCAACCATTACCAAAAATGTATGAAATGTTTGCAGTGTTTAGTGGTTCATCTTATTTCACTATAATTGATCATAAGCCAGCTTATCATCAGGTCAAATTGTCCGATGACTCAAAAGATCTAACGACGTTTGTGACATCTTTTGGTGCATATAGATATTTCCGCATGCTGTTTGGCCTAGCGTCGGTGGCTAGTGTTTTCCAGAGATTGATAGATATTTTGTATGGTCAAGTACAAGGATTTCAAACGTTTCAAGACGATATCATGATATGTGCCAAAAACGTAGAAGAACATATTAAGATATTAGATCATGTTTTGGGTATATTGGAAAGTAAAGGGTTTGCCGTCAGCAAAGGAAAAATGTAAGATTTTCCAAACAAAAGTTAACTATTTAGGCCCTACAGTATCTTCAGAAGGAATTTCACCTGAAATAGACATTGTGAAAGCTATTTGAGAAGCACCAGTACCAGATAACAGGGAGGTTACATGAGTACTACTCTCGTTTTGTAAATGATTATGCATTTTTAGTTGAACCACTTAGGTCATTGTTGCGTAAAAAGGTGAAATGTACCTGGGGTGAGGCACAACAGCAGACTTTCAGTAAAGTAAATAATATGATAACAAGAGCACCATCCTTGAAAGCGTATGAATCAGAAGATCAGAATGTGATGACTGTTGATGCAAGGGTAGGTCTATTCACACAGATATCAAAAGGGAAAGAACACACATTTGCATTTTTGTCACGTAGATTAAAAAATGTTGAAAAACACTATAGCACAATAGAAAGAGACGTATTAGCGTGTGTTTGGGCAGTTGAAAAATAAAAAACTTATTTAAGGGGAAAAAGCTTCACACTAATAACCGATCACAAACCCTTGATTTATATGATGAATGACTCTGGACGCCGAAATTCTACAGCTTCATTGAGATTAGTAAGATTAATATCAAAACTTCAAGAGTACAATTGAAAAATTAAACATATTTCAGGAGGGTTTAATTGGAGAGCTGATTGTTTATCTAGATTGCCAGTAATTGAAGTGGATGATTGTGTAGACAACGAGTCAGAGGAGCAATGTGTTGTGGCCATGATCGATGCTATCCAGATGGAAGAGAGTGTAATTATTGGACAGGACTGGTTAGAGGCAGGAGCCTCTGCCAAACTCCTGAAACGACTCCAACGCATTCAAAACGCCACCGCACGCCTGATCCTCGACATCCCTCGCCGCAGCCACATCACACCCCACCTGAGAGTCCTGCACTGGCTCCCCGTCAACAAGAGGATCACCTTCAAGCTCCTCACCCTCGCACACAAAGCACTCCACAACACCGGACCAGCATACCTCAACAGACGACTCAGCTTCTACACCCCCATCCGCCAGCTCCGCTCAGCCGACCTCGCCCTCGCCACAGTCCCCCGCATCTGAAGAGCAACCTCCAGTGGCAGATCGTTCTCCCACCTCGCCGCCAAGACCTGGAACTCCCTCCCCATCCCCCTACGGCAGACCTCCTCACCTTCAGAAGACTCCTCAAGACCTGGCTAATCGAGCACTAGCAGCATCTATCCCCCAGCGCCTTGAGACCCTCACGGGTAAGTAGTGCGCTTTACAAATGTTCTGATTGATTGATTGATTGATTGAAAAGGATATCAATTTGCAAAAAGTTAAAGAACATGTGATGAAAAGTTCTGAAATTTGTGTGGATCCACAAAATTCCACCCACCCAGCATTTCTCAAAGTCTCCTGATAAAAATGGTACCTCACTTGTGTGGGTAGGTCTAGTGCCTGTGACAGGAAATAGCTCAAAAAGCAACGTGGACACATCACATTTTTCCAGTGAAAACGGACCTTTTTTTTGCAATATGCCTAGCTGTGGATTTTTACCCTAGCTCAGCCGGCACCTAGGGAAACCTAGAAAACCAATACATTTTTTTAAACTAGACACCCAGGGGAATCCAGGATGGGATGACTTGTGTGGCTCTCACCAGGTTCTGTTACCCAGAATCACTTGCAAACCTCAAACTTTGTCAAAAAAACATATTTTCCTCACATTTCTGCGATGGAAAGTTCTGGAATCAGCTTGGATCCACTAAATTCCACCCACCGCACTTCTACAAAGTCTCCTGATAAAAACGTTACCTCACTTGTGTGGGTAGGCCTAGGGCTCGCGACAGGAAATGGCCCAAGACGCAATGTGGACACATCAAATTTTTCCAGTGAAAACTGACCCTTTTTTGCAAAGTGCCTAGCTGTAGATTTTGAACCCTAGCTCAGCTGGCACCTAGGGAAACCTAGCAAACCTATACAGGGAAATCCAGGATGGGGTGACTTGTGAGGCTCTCACCAGGTTCTGTTATACTGAATCCCTTCCAAACCTCAAACTTTGTAGACATAACACATTTTCCTCACATTTCTGAGGTGGAAAGTTCTGGAATCTGTGTGGCTCCACAAACTTCCACCCACTCAGCATTCCCCACTGTGTGGGTGGGCCAAGTGCCCGCGGCAGGGAAGGGCCCAAAACGTATTGTGGAGACATCAAAATCACCAATCACAAAACAACCTGGTTTTGCAAGGGGGGTCACCTGGGTTTTTGGCCCCGGGCATGGTGGCCATCTATGGAAACCTACCAAACCCAGACTTTTCTGAAAACTAGATACCCGGGGGAAATCACCAATCACAAAACAACCTGGTTTTGCAAGGGGGGTCACCTGGGTTTTTGGCCCCGGGCATGGTGGCCATCTATGGAAACCTACCAAACCCAGACTTTTCTGAAAACTAGATACCCGGGGGAAATCCCCTGCAAACCTCAAATTTTCCTCACATTTCTGTCTGGGATTACCATGCCGGCACAAATGTCCTACCACTCAGCGTTCCCCTCAGTCTCCCGAGTAAAATGATACCTCACTTCTATGGGTGGGCTAAGGACCTGTGACTGAGAAGGGCCAAAAACATAAGGATTGAGGGGATAGTACAGCAAACTCTAAGCACTATTTTTCTTTCTAAAAATGCGTTTTTAGGTGATTCTGCACTGGACACCCACACAAGTGAGGTATAATTTTTATCGGGAAACCAAGGGGAACGCTGTGTGAGACGACAGTTGTGCTGGGAAGGTGATCCCACACAGAAATGTGAGGAAAATTTGATTTTTGTTTGCTAAATTGGAGGTTTGCAGGTGATTCTGGGTAGGAAAACATGGGGGGATCCACACAAGCCACACATCCCTGGACTCCCCCGTGTGTTCAGAAATGTGTGGGTTTGGTAGGATTCCTTAGATGGCTGCCGAGCCCGGGCCAAAAAACGCAGGTCCCCTCCTTTACAAAACCAGGTTGTTTTGTGATTTGTAATTTTGAAGTCGACACAATACGTTTTGGGCCCTTCACTGTTGCGGGAACTTGGCCCACCCACACAAGTGAGGTACCATTTTTATCGGGAGACCTGAAGGAATGCTGGGTGGTAGGAAATTTGTGTCAGCCTGGTGATCCCACAACTTTCCTACACGGAAACGTGAGATGGTGGTAGGGGAATTGAGGTTTTTCTGATACCAGAAGATTATGACACAGTAATGCAAGGAAATTGTGTGATTAATCACATTGTGAGGTTTGCATGGTATTGGGAGTAAAAAAGGTTGTTGGGATCCATGAGAGGCACACCACCCAGTACTCCCCATTTTTTCAGTTTACAAAAATATCTAAAGTTGGTAGATTTTCCCTAGAGACAAACTACACCTTGGCACAGAAAGACAGACAAGACAAATTTAACTGCCTATCCATCTGTTCCTCGAGTACAAACACATACTGGTTGGATTTGGCACGAGGGTGAGTGAAAGATTCATAATGTATATTTCATTAACAAGAGATTTCACAAAAAGGAAATGCACTATTAATAACTAAAAGGTTAAAAACCTAAACCAGTGACTCACAGCTGTAAAGCACGTCAAGGCACCAACCTCTTTACAGTCTATTCACACACCTTTCATACTTGACACACAAATTCACACCACCAGCTGCGGGCTCAGCACATTACAACACTCACATCAACAGACAATGTAGAGACAATGTACAACCTGGCAAAGAAAGACAGAAAAGACAAATATTACTTCAAAACGAACTATTCGTTAAGTACACACACATACTCGTTGGATTTGGCACGCGGGTGAGTGAAGGTTCAGACCCTAAAATTTTAATAACAAGAGATTTCACAAAAAGGAAATGCAATGTCAATAATTAAAAGGTTAAAAACCTGAACCAATAACTCTCAGCTCGTGAGCTGTAAAGCCAAGTCAAAGCACCAACCTCTTTACAGGCCATTCACACACCTGTCATACGTGACACACACAAGAACATTCACACTGCCAGCCGCGGGCCCAGCACATTACGACATTCACATCAACAGACAGAGCCACTCTAGGGCCAATCACTTTCATACGTCTACATGACTGACACAGCAATCACACCGGTTGGCGGTTGACGTAGTGTGTGCAGTGGTACTTGGCTAGCAGTGTGTGTAATAACCAGCAGCAAGTTACTACTCACACACCACCAGCCAAACGCCAGCCCACACACACCACCAGCCAAACGCCAGTCCATGCACACCGCCAGCCAAATGCCAGTCCACACACACCTCCAGCCAAACGCCAGTCCACGCACACCGCCAGCAAAGCGTCAGTCCACACACACCACCAGCAAAGTGCCAGTCCACGCACACCACGCGCCAAACACCAGTCCACGCACACCGCCAGCCAAGCCCAAGTCCATACACACTGCCAGCCAAGCACTAGTCCATGCATACCACCAACCAAGCCCCAGTTCACGCACACCACCAGCCATGCGCCAGTACATGCACACCACCAGGCAAGCACCAGTCTATGCGCGCCAGACCATGCACACCGCCATGCCAAACGTCAAATCCACGCACACTGTCATCAATTTTTTTTTTTAACAAGAAAGAAAACACAAACCCATTGGAAATAGTTACAAAACTATATCTACAAACACAACAGCGGTAACTAAATACATCATTCTAATGCCAACCGTGAAATAGAACTACTGATATAAAAGACAAGGCAGTTCACTATGAGACTCACGGTTGCTCCCAAAAACTCTTTTGAGTGTGATACAATCTGAAACATGTGGTCACACACAGCCCAGGATTAGAAGGACAATCAGCACACTGCATAAGGGTCTCCTTTCGCATACATCTTCGCAAACAGACTCTACATCTCTTACATGGCGTGGGAGGAATTAAATCGGGAAAGTGGCGATATTTTAATCTAGCCACACTCTGCACCACTCCAACTCTAGGAACACTTACCTGTTCCACTACAACAAGGCTGCCTATCACAGACTCCTGAAACTGAACAAAAGTCCTCCTTGATGCTGGAAAACACTCCTTGAACACAACAAAAGCATTAAAAGTTGCTAAGTTGAAGAGATGGATGGCCAACTTCTTATACCAAATGTAAGCCTTA
Source organism: Triturus cristatus (assembly GCF_964204655.1). Classification (NCBI taxonomy): domain Eukaryota; kingdom Metazoa; phylum Chordata; class Amphibia; order Caudata; family Salamandridae; genus Triturus; species Triturus cristatus. Next base: position 388,451,998 of record NC_140594.1, read on the forward strand.
CGAACAGCAGCATAAGGTTCCAACCTCTGATCTACTCTATATACACCGTCCATGTGCTTATTGTAGTCTATAATGCACACAGGTTTGCGCACTTCAGCAACCTGACACCAAATAGTCACAGGTGAAGTACTTTCATCATGGATGGTAGTCAGCATGTAGGCATCACTCCTGTCCACAATTGTATCAGCTAGCAGTTCATCACTAAGCAAGGCACTGCACTGTCCCCTCTCAAGCTTTTTGCTTAGAGCGGTTTGTACCACAAGCAAGAGTGTCCGCTTTGAACAATTCCTTAAACAATTGCACAGCAGTGTAGAAGTCATCTAGGTACAAATCGTGACCTTTGTTGAAAAGTTCTCTACCAAGATCCCACATAATTTTCTCTGAAACTCCTAAAGTGGACAGACAACCAAGGGGGTCAATAGTGGAATCCCTACCAGGGTACACCCAGAAATTATAGACATATCCTGTCCTACACAGACAACATATACATCTTAATTCCATATTGTGCCCGCTTGGTAGGAATGTACTACCTAAATACCACACAGCCCTTGAACAGGACCAAAGATTCATCAACAGCTATTTCTTTCCCTGGAGTATAGATGTCTGAATATCGAACTACAAAGTGATCAAGGACAGGCCGATTCTTAAAAAGACAGTCACAGTCAGGGTGATCACGTGGTAATGCCGAAGCATTATCAACAAAATGCAGCATCCGAAGCAAAAGTAAATACAGATCATGACTCATAATTGCAGGAAATATGGCTGTTGCCATCAAGGGACTGGTAGACGAATATGAAGACAGGGATGGCTTCCTTATCAAGCCCATCAAAAAAGTTAAACCCAAAAACTTCTTCATCTCATCCAGATTTGTCTGAGTCCATCTGGTAGCTCTAGAGCGGGGCCTAAGTCTGGCACTGTTTTCCATCAAATACTGTTCAGCATACAAATTAGTCTGCTCAACAATCTTAGCCAAAAATACATCATCCATAAACAGCTGAAAAAACTGCATAGGCAAACAAAATAATTTCACAATTCACTCTACACCCTGCATTACCACTAAAGGCAGGCATTACAGGCTGCACCATGTTTGGCTCAAACCAGACCCCAGCACTTCCAATGCGAAGCCTTGCAGCCCCAGGCCGCAATCCAGATGCCTCTAGCTGCACCATCAATACATCAATGTCCTCCTCTAAAACAGGCACTTTATCTGCACTGAGAGTAGCTTCTTCATCAGATGATTCATAATCATGGTCAGAGGAAGATTCAAAATGCATATCAACCACCTGCGGAGCAGTAATCTTGCGGCTAGCCATAATCCTTACTAATAAAGGTAACTTGACAAACAAGTCAACAACAACAAACACTTTGTAAAATAAGTAATAAGCAAAATGTGGCTTTATCACAAAGACCTATATCCTCCAAAACGATACCACTCACCTGCCAGAATCAGCTAGACTCACCACCACCTACACTGCACAGACACAGCAAGACCAACAATATCCCACTACAAAAGATAAAGAACAGAAAATTACACATGAGACAACGCAATACACATTGTGCACGAATCCCAAAAGAATTTCACACTCAAAACATAAACTAAATATGCTGCTATTATGACAGTATTTACAAAAAAAGCATTCATGCATGACAATAATACTCATTTGGAGTCCACACAACACAAATGTTTTACTTACCAAACACCTGCAACTACGCAAACTGCAGATCAACTACTGCCGAAAATGCAAACAGGAATTAAAAGCTTTGCACTAGAATAAAAAGGAGAAATAAAATATTACAATCAAATATGAAAATAATGCACCAGTCCACACACAATCCACCAGCCAAGCTGGGGAGCAGGTGGGCCTAAAAGTATAAGGCTGATCTGCCCCTAAGGGGGGGCAGAAACAGCCAAAAGAATCACCCCCTAAAAGGCGAGCGACCCTTGCCGAAGGGGCCACTCCCCAACAACAACATTGAATAAAAACCCTGGTGTCTAGTAGCTTCTGAGATAGGCCTAAAAACATAAGGCCGATCTGCCCCTAAGGGGGCAAAAATGGCCAAAATAATCTTCCCAAAAAGGGGAGCGACGCTTGTCCAAGGGGCCGCTCCCCAACAACAGTGAAAAATACCCTGGTGTCTAGTGGCATCTGCCCCCTTGGGGCCAGATGGGCCTAAAAACATATGGCTGATGCCTCCAAGAGGGCGGAAACAGCAAATGTAATTGCTCCGCCAAAGGGGAGCGACGCCTCCCCAAGATGCCGCTCCCCCCCATCGCACAAATGATCATACATAAATCCCTGGTGTCTAGTGGCTTCTGCCCCCCTTGGGGGCAGATGGGCCTAAAAACATAAGGCCGAACTGTTTTCAAGGGGGACAGAAATGGTCAACATAATTGCTCACCTAAGGGGAGCGACTCTTCTCCAAGGAGCCGCTCTCCACATTGCTGCAGTTGAGAAATCCCTGGTGTCTAGTGGCTTCTGCCCCCCTTGGGGGCAGATGGACCTAAAAATGTAAGGCCGATCTGCCCCCTGGGTGGGGCAGAAACAGCCAAAATATTCACCCCCATAAAAGGGAGCGACCCTTGTCCAAGGGGCGCTCCCCAACATCAAGAATTAGAAAGGGAAATCTCTGGAAATCCCTGGTGGCCTAGTGGGGATTACAGTAAAAAAAAAAAACACCAATCTGCTGCCAAGGGGGACAGAAACGGCCAACATGATTGCTCCCCCAAAGGGAGTAACCCTGCCACAAGGGGCCACTCCCTGCAAAGACAAAATTGATTAAAAAAAATCTCTGGTGTCTAGTGGGCATTCCTGCTGCACAATCGTGCCCCATTCGCGATCGTTCAGCAGGAATGCTGCACAGTGACATCGGAGGAAAGGAAAACCCTATTCTTTCCCCTGATGCCTCTTTGTTTGAAACTCCTCCCTCCCCAGGGAGAAACTCACCTTCTCCCATAGACACGCTGGAAGCAAATGGCTTCCAGTGCATCTGGTTGTATCTAATGACGTCGGCGCTCAGTGCGTGCTGATGTCATTAGATGACGTTGAGGTGGGTGCGGGGGGGCAGCGGAAGGGCTTCTACTGCCTTCCCTGGTGGGGGCGACCTGAAGGGCGGCTCACGGGGGGGGAGCACCAGCGCTTCCCTCATGGGTGGGTGCTAGGACGGCCGGGAGCCGTCCGACGCACACGCCCACTGTGGCGTCGGACAGCTCCCGGCCGCCTGACGCATGCAAGGGGTAAATATGCATGTCTCAGTATTGAGTGATGTCAAAATATCATATTCAGAATATAGACTAATAAATTCAATATGACAAATGTACATATAAAACGTAAGTATAGATTTTAATTTCTAAACTCCACATCTACATATCTCAAAGATATGTAACTTCAAGATAGATGTGGAGCTAAGATGCAAATAAAACTGTACTTGCCTTTATTTACTATCAGGATATTGTGATAAGTCACTCTATATGTTGCAAACAGTATTTTGGCTCCACAATATTTAGAATTTGATATTGTAGTTGAGCACTATCCACCCGAAGCAGAAGACGGGGTTGCTAACAGCATTTTCAGGAAATCTTTCTCATAATAAAATGCCTTCACCTGACTAATAAGATAGCAGCCACAGAAGTAAGTGGCCCTATAAATCTGCAGACCTTGGTATGAACCAGCATTCAAACAGAAGTTTAAATATGTTTTGGATTTTCAATCTTTTTGTTTGCAAACCTCTGTATATCAGTTTCTCAAAATACACGGTTTCAAATATGTACTTTCCATTTTGGGTTAACCCATTCAAAGAAATTCTTGTATTTTTCTTACAAAGTGACCTTCTTTAATATGGCTAGAGCAGACCCTCAGTATGAAGTACTTCCCTGGGAACTTAAAGGAGCTACTTCCAGGGTGCAGGGCAGCTGTCAGTAGCTCCAGAGCTATCTGTTGGAGACCCCTGTTATAAACAACATTATAGTCAAATCAAACACAATCGGTTTTTGTATCACTGGTATTCTGAAATGACCTATTTCAAAGTGCTTTCGTTAGTGATAATAACGACGAAGGAGTTAAGGTGAAATAAAGTATTTGTCTAAGACCACCACATTTAAGGGAAGCCACAAGTTATCCAGGTTTTCTTGTTTCATTTTGTACAAATCAGCCAGTAAATTGATATATATATTCGTCTTTCCTTATGTTGACACTTTGTTTTTTACATATTTTTGCCTTTTTTTCTGCAGATTATATATAGCCAAACTCGACCCGAAAGGTTTTGGAGCTCTGTACATGAGCACCAGTTACATTACACAAGGACACAAAAAGAAATTGTGGGCCGGGCGCACTGGGGCTTGGTTTCTCGATGGTTTGCTGTTTTATATAGTGGAATTCCAAAGGTTGCATTACTCATTTTTGGCTTTTATATTTATTTTTCATTTTGGGCACAGGAAGATTAAGTCATTTGCTCACAATCACAAGATGCCGATGCCATGTTGCTGCACGCTTTGATCACAGCATTCAAGCTCATATGTTGCCATTTTATTTTCTTTGTTGTAAACTCTCACTCTAGCGCTCTAACTTGCTGTCTCACCTGTCGGCATATGTGACCGTGCCACACTGCAGTGATTCCCCCCTGTGGTTTCTGCACATTGTTGTGAACTCTCTCCCAATATTGTTTGCTTTTTCAAAAATGTTTTTGATTTCTAATTTACATGTGCTTAACTATTTGATAAGGAACTGATTTAGTCCCAGCCCTACCAGCCTTTTCAATTTCAAACGCGCTCAGATTAAGGTCCATGGAGAGCTTTACGTTACTGCTGCATGTATTGCGCTTTTGGTTGTCTGCATACAAACTTTATTAAAGTAACTTCAGATGTTGGTTGTCTGTTTACAGATGCGGTTGAAGTGCTATTAATTTTTAACACGTTTAACTATTCTTCCAAAAAAGTAACGCACAATTTGTATTCTTTGTAGAGCAAATAAACAAACGCCAGCACATTTCTTTCCTTGTGAGGGAAGGGAGTTCCCGGAACTGCTCTATTCCTCACACCGGTAGGATTGTCTGAGGCGCAGGGCTTTAAGTGACAACGCTACAAACACTGCATTGTGGGATTTGTAGTTTCGTGTATACCTTTTGGATTATGTGCTTGTCCAGTGCAAACACAGACAGGGATAATTGGCTGATGGGATGCTGCCAGGCGTTCAGCCACTTGGCAGTTGATTGACTCCTTATGCCAACGAGTTCAGTGGGTGTCTGCACTTATTATTTTTTTATTTAATGTGGGCGTTTATCTAGCATTAAGCACACTGTTAGCTTTACAGGTCTGTTTTTAGTGCAGTAGAGGGGAAGTTGCTAAATAAGGCACAACTTATAATGCCTTGCATTGCATTCTGGGATTTGCTGTTTTCAGACTTCCGTTTATGCTACAATTGAACTTAGGAATCTGAAAACAATGATTTGGTGAAGGAAAGTCTAGGACTTGAAAGGTGTTGTGCTACCACACATAGAATGGTTCACTAGCTCTAAGTACAAGATTGTGTGTAATATCGCAACATGTCAATAGGACAATGTTGTAATGAGTATTTTCAGGTGTCCTTGGATCATTCAGCTTGGTGCTCTTTACACACACATCCATCCATTCACATGTAGTAACTTATTTGCTTATCTGCAGAAGAACCAACTCTTATGTTGTCATTAGAAGTGGCCTGTGAGTTCAGACTACCAGTTGTACAAAAATATCACTTTAAATAATTACTTCTCAATGCAGTGCTATAACGTGCCCATAGGCGTCAAAGCTTCCATGTTAAACAACAGTAGATACTGTGGCACCCAGGTTAATGTGCTGTGTGGCTAAATACTTATATGATCCCAAAGGCGAGACCTATTGACTATGTCAATGCTTGTTTCTTGTATGTAGGAAATATGAAGCGAGAGCCATTCTTTAGCGTATGTTCATTTGCTGTATGTATTTGATGATTTTCTTCCTGATGAAGAGCGGTCCTTTGTCATGTATTGCTTTGTGTGAGGTACAAAGCAGCTTGAAGGAGGATCTTCTTGTAACTGGTAACCAGTGTAGCACCCTCAAAGCCGGGGAGATCTGTGCTTGTGGCTTTACATGTAGGAGGAGTCTAGTGGCAGCGTTCTGAATTCTTTGTAGTCTTCTCATAGTTGACAAAGTTGAGCCCTGATACAGACCATTATCATTGTCCAGTTTTGACAGGACATGAGAGATGGTAGGTTGTTCCCTAGGTGCAGAAAGATGCTTCGCAGTATTTTCATTTTGCGAAAGCCTGATTTGGCTACCTTATCCACTTGTGGATTCATTGATAGTTTGGCGTCCATTGTAATTCCAAGGTTTTTAACCTCATTAACTATTTTAGTAAGTAGTCCTAGATCACCAAACCAGGTGCAGAGAGGGTCATAGGCTTTTCACTCACCATAGGTGAGTATATCAGTTTTTGAGCATTCAATTTGAGATGGCTGCATGTCATCCATTGACCATGGCCTGGAGGCAATCGATGAGTTTTGATGTTTTAATGTCCATTGGGCTTTCCAGTTTCAGAAGTATCTGTGCGTCATCTGCGTAGAAAAAGCAGGTGATGTTAAACCCATTGCTCAGATCTGGTAAAGATTTCATGTGTACATTGAAAAACATGGGTGAGATAGTTCAGCCTTGAATAGTTTAGAAGAGAATGGGGGGTATGTATAATATTTGTTCTGCTGTATAGGTAGGATGTGATCTAAATAAGAGCTGTGTTATCTACCATTGAGTTGGGTAACAATGAACATCTGTACTTCAGCGCTAAGATGCCCATGGGTGAACGTGCGTTTTACAAATACATGTTATGTTATTCTGGCTTCCATAAATCTATGGATGAGTGTATAGTTATCCACTGTGTCAAGGGCTGCTGAAAGGACCAAGAGAAGAATGGCAGCAACTCCATTCTAGGTCACCCCCAGATAGAGATTACAGCTGATTCTGTGCCTCTTTCTGGACGGAATCCAATTTGGAAGTTGGAAAGTATGGAATAGTCCCAATTCATTGAATGCATATGGGGGAAAGCTGCTCTTTCTATAAGTTTGCCCGGGAATGGTCCATTTCCTATGGGTCTGTGTTTGTCGGGGTCCTAATTGTCCAGGTTAGGTTTTTTTAAATGGGGGCATATGTATACCTTTTTAAGGTCTTCTGGGAAAACTCCTGTTGTTAAAGAGTTGTCGACAAGTGATCTTACTGGGATGGCTGCTGAAGTTGATAGAAGGATGTTTTTGAAGATTTGAAGATTTGTGGTGGACAAGGGGCTGGTTTACTTGGTTTCACAAGATCCAGAAATTCAGTGGCTGAAGGGTATTGTTGGAAACGGGTTAGGGCCGTTGTTTTTTTGGATTGTTTAAGCAGGTATCCAACATATTTGATTTAGATGTGTAATGGTTAGCCAGTTTGTCATACAAATCTTGAGAAATGGAATTGGTAGCTTCTGTGAATTGTGTATTACGAAATTTGGTGAGTATTTGACAGAATTATTTATTGGCACACTGTGCATTGTGGATTCTGTTTGAATAGTATCATTGTTTTGCTTTTTTGATTGTTGACATATATTATGTTGTGTCTGTGTAGGAATATCTTGTCTTCAGGGTTGAAGCTTACCATTTTGTTGTTTGATCTTTTTTAGTTCTGCATTCACCCAAGTGCTGTGATTTATTTTATGTTTAGATGTCTTCAGGGGAATTAAAAGATCAAACGTTCTTCGGAGCCATCCATAGAGAATTGATGGTGATCAGATCTGTGTTGGAGGTAAGCAGACTGAGTGGTCGGAGAAATTCCAGAAGAGTGTTTGGTGAGAGAGCACAAACACCCTCATCATCTGTTATTTATCCTTTCACTCCATGTGCTTGTCCTTCATTGCTATCCCTATATTGTTTTCAACTCTTTGTGTACTTCCCCACATACGCAAACCAGGTCACCAGCTCAATTGCCACTTGTTGTCTTATGGCTGAGCAGTGGAAAGTGTGGCGGAGTGAGAATGAGTCCATGCATGTGCACACGCAATAAAGCACCGCTGGCACCAGGGTTTATGTTGTAGCTCTTATACAAGCAGTCAGTAGACAAGACCAAATGCCTACTCCATCTGTCCCTCGAGTTTCCTTATTTCATAAAGGAGTAACATTGCTGCAGTGGCCCAGATATCTTTTTACTATGAAGGCAAACAACAACCAGACTTTTCAATTAACTTTAAGAAATAGTTTGTATAATTTTTAGAAAAACTTTAACATACTGAAAGGCATACTAACAAAAGAGATATATTATATTGATATCTCAATTGCTTGCAACAATAACTTCACACAATTATTTTCCTTGGTGCAGCGCATAAAATCTTTGCTGCATTCACAAAAATAAGCCTATTTGAGAGTTGTTTAAAAGTGAAATTACGTTTGGCTGTTTTTCCTCCAACAATTTAATACACTCTGATAGCACATTTTCAGCAGGCTCTATCTGTCCAAAGCATAGCCTGCACCAGCACTGATCCAAAGATAATCTGCTCCATCTGCCTGTGAACTGGTTCTATTGATACAACATGTACAGCCTCCTCAGCTCAGGTTCCATCGACATGATGCAGAGGTGCATTAAGGAATCCAATAGGTTTAGTGTGAAGCGCTCTTGTTTAGGTGGGCTGGACCATTCGAGTATTGCTTTCTTTAGCACTTGTGCAATCTATTGAGTGAGGCATTGTCCACCTAGTTCCAAATAGAGAAAGATCCTGTCAAACTGCCATTGGGAGTCACAGTAGACTGACAACCGAATCTGTACAAGTTGTGGGCCATGGTTATTACTGAATTCTGCTCCATTTCTATCTGGGCCTGGTGTTTTGGTAGATTTAAGCCGTTGGATCACCCTCAAGTCTTCTTCCTTCATTTTGGGGGCATCTAGGCTATCTCGACCTTCCCTGCTTAACTGCGTAAGAGCCCCCCCCCCCAAAGGCAATCCTGCCTATCTTTGTTGTCAGCGGGTTCCCTTTTAAAGAGGACACTCTAGTATAACTGGTATTTTAGCATTGTTCTCACTTTCCTCTCTATACATCTTTCCATCCTCATCTTTTATCTCTGTGCTGGAACTCTTCCTTCGTTTTGCTCTAAGCAGCGGGTCTTGAGCTTACCTGTCATACTGCCACCCTCAAAGTCTCGCCTATTCAGCAGAGCCAATACGTAGTGTGTCCTGTCTCTGTCCATTGTTCTAATCTGTCCCCTAGATGCCGCCACCTGTCTCTGCCCCTTTTGGGATTGTGTGTTTTTATGCTGCCTTTCAGGTTTGGCCAATTCCTCTCGAAGCTGGGCCATAAATGACTGTTGCATTTTGCTTTGCTCCTTCCACTAGAAACTGGACCCATATGACCACCTATAGTACAACCCACACCACCTATGGGTGGCTCTGGTGCCTGTCATTTGTTTTCAGATAGTCCCTAGTGCATTGGCAGAAGGTTGCCAGCACCACTGGGAGGAAAGTATTGTCCACTATTGTCTATAGTTTTGCTCCAGGAGTTGGGGCTCCGGAAGGCAGAGCACATCTGTTCCAGAGTGTAAGATCTAATGTAAGATGCAGAGCATTTGGTGGGGGCATATGGCCTCAGACGTTGTATGAGGTTATCCTAACTTTCACTGTGAACTTCTGGTTTCATGGTCACTAAAACCGCCATGGGAGCCCAGAGCCTTTCACACCCTCTTGCTCCATTATGTAATGTGTCTAAAAAGGTCACTAGTTGGTGTCACCCCTCTGCACTCTTAATTCCAATTCTAAAATAATACACTCTCCATACACTTCCCAAACAATCCCCAGAAACATAAAACACTACTAAATAATTTTCAAACCTCCCTTCCATAATTTTTGGTGGGGGGGAAGGGATGGTTGTAATTTTAAATAAAAAAAAAAAGAAAGTAAAATTTACTTCGTGGGTCCGGTCCTGTATCTCCTTCTCTCTCTGCTCCATACAGGAAGAAGGCAGCCTCCCTCCCTCCTCCCCTAAGCCAATCACAATGCTGCAATGGCAGCGTTGTGATTGGCTGGGACGTCAACCGCATAGGCGCCTTTAGGGAGGCCATTTTCTCCATGTAGGCTGCATGCAGCCTACATGGAGAAAACAGAGCGTGCGTATGGCTGGTTTGGTCGGCCCTGGGGCCAACTAAACAGTGCCTACAACAGTGGGCAAGCCACTCCTCCCCAACCAACCAGGACCGCCCACCCCCCCTCCCCAACCAAACCCTTCTTCTTTCTCGCAGTGCGAGAAGCAGAAACATAAAATGATATTTATAATACCATTATATGTTTTTGCTTCTCACACTGCGAGAACGCAGTGGGGCGACACTCCTCTGCCCACATGGAGGAGCCACCCCTGGTCCCTGGAGACCGCAGCCCCTCAGGCAGGAGGCCAAATGTATCCTGCCCATGCGGACCAGCCTCTTGAAGTCTAGTGAAGTATACATGGTGACAATTTTAAACTATGCTACCTTGAATTGAGCCCATATCGCGACTGTTCTTGGGTGTCCCTAGTCTGAGTCATCAAGGACTTCTGGGTCAAATTTGTAATACTCTCGTAGGGCTGTGACTGGGGGTGCCCCATCTGCCAAAAGAGTTTTATTGATTTGTGATACAGCATGAGTCTGTAACGGGGCGGCAAGGATTCTGAATTCTAATAGGGTCTCATCTTCAACTTCCTCATGCAGGTCCTTGTAGCTGGTGAGAGTATGTCTCATCTGCAGATACCTAAAGGACTGGGTTTCAGTCAGGTTGTACTCTGCCTAGAGTGTGACAAAGTAGACTATACCATCTTTTCCCCAAATATCTCCTAATTTGGATATACCTATGAGGTCTCACTGCCTACAGCATTCCAAGAATTCCATAGAAGGGTTTCCAGCGTTAACATTTGCCCCCAGCCTAATTTTCAGGTGGCCTTCCTCCACATCTCTAGTGTTGTCTTGGTGGGGGTTGGGAGGGGCCAACGTCTCTGGCCACCATAGGACCAGGCAACATATCCTTCATCCCCCATGGCCCGCCAATCTGAGAGCAGGGCTGGTTCGTGCTGAGCCATAAATGCCACTTTTTTATTGTGAGCAGTCGGGCTCCCCAGCAATAGAATTTTAGACTTGGAAATACAATGCCGCACTCATAGGGTTCCCTGATGAGCAGCTGCAACACCACTCTTGGTTGTTCCACATCCCAAAGCAGCTGTCCAGTCACTCCATCGACTGCTCAAAAGGAGTTGTCTGGCACCTCATATGGCATATTTTGTGGCACGTATAGACATTTCGGCAAGGTTATCATTTAAAAAAGTGCAGCTCATGAGGAGGAGCCAAGATGGCGACCGGGACGGCAGTGTAGGCTCCCGGCTCCGTGAACCTCCACATCCCGCACAGATATCCTGCATGTGATCCTCAGCCTGCGCTACATGCCCGTGTTGGTGATTGAGAGCGGCAACCGATCGTGTGATCCTGAAGTTTCTGGCGGCGGTACCGCCTGAGAAATGTTCGTTTGAAGTTTGCGGCCTGTGCAGCCCTGGAGCCGGGACCTCGGGTGGACAACATGGCCGGGCGGCAGTTCAACAACAGCGGCCATTGGTGACCGGGTGGAGTCGGAATACCGAAGCGGAGCGAATATTGGCCTGAATCTCGCTGTGGTCGCTCCTACCATCGAGCGTGGCGTAACGGGTGCATACCCGGGGTGACGATTCCAGGGTCTTTCGGCGATTGCCTGGGCCCTCGCCAGTGAACTGATCGGACGCGGCCTGTGGCTCGTCCCGATTTGCGCGGGCTGCTCCCGGTTTTCGCGGGCACTGGCCCAGGAGGAGAACGACTGTTACCTGTGACCACACACTGGATGCATATTTTGCCTGCCTCCGGAACCCTGTTTGCAGTGACATGGAACTTGATGCGCTTGTGCCTGAGTCCCGGTTCCCATCTGGGGTGGCCCTGCCCTGCGGCCATCTTGATGGGATGGACTCTATCATCCTGTACATTGGGTCACAGCAAGATTGGGAGTGTGTGGCGCAGAGGAGCGTAGCGGAGCGAGTGCAGGGGGCTGTGCTGGGGTACGGTGACCTTCTCGACGCTCTCGGAGCCCTTCATTCCACCCTGGTTCACGGCGCCCGGGTATTGGGGAGGAAGCTGGATGGTATTGCGTCAGCGTCGGAACAGTTGCGGTCTGCCTGTCCCCAGGTACACAAGGATCTGCTTCACCCTACACAGGAGGAAAGTAATGTGACCGCCTCTGTGAATAAGGGACAGCTGGAAATTTCGGACACTGTGGCAGCGTGTGGTCGGCTGGCTGTGGGGTCGGCCTGTTGCGGAGATTTTGGACTTGAGCAGAAGATGGTGACTTTGTCCCATGCGCGGCCTCCGGCGACCCAGGCGATCTTCCCGCAGCGGTCGCCTGCTCTGGCTGATTCCTCCTTCCTGGACCTTGTGTGCGGCGCAGGCCCTGGGGCAGTACTGGGAAAGGTGATCTTCCATGACGATGACTGTGTTGGTGTTCAGAGACATCCTCCCTACATGTGTGTGTCCCTTCCTGGTCTTCTTTGGACGCTCCTCTTCCTTGTAACTTTGGACATGATAATGGGTCGCTGGGTATGCATTGGTGGATTCGCAAAGCGTGGCCAAGGATAAGGCTGATCCTTCAGAGGTTGTCATTTAATAGGCGGGCGGGCTTGGGGGTTGTGTGCTCTCACGGCATAACTGATAGTGTAGTCTGTGAATAATGCTCCCCATTTCTCTTAGACATGGTCGAATTTTTGTTGTTTACTGTTTGTTTTGGGGAGGAATATATTGTGCGGGAGAGAGAAGCCAGGGGCATGGTTGAAGGCCCTCCTCCAGTTTATTACTACTCTCTCCCCTTCTCTGTTAGGGGGGGGGTTTCCTCTCTTTCCCCTTTTTCTCTGTTTCTTCTATATTTCGGGTCTGGTTCTGGGGCGACAGGCACACTGCGGGGGGGGGGGGGGGCCGTAGTCATCTGCAGAGGTGCAGGGTGGGGGGTTGGGGGAGGGGCTTCTTTAGTCCTTTACTTTGTTCCTATGGCCTCCTTTTTCTTCTCTTATTCTTCTTTGTCTTTCTTTTCTGGGGTCAGTACGGTAGGTTTCCTTAGTTGCCAATCATTGTTTTTTATTTGTGCATCAATTTCCGTGATGTCTTCTGGGTCCTAGGGCAGGGGACTGCAGGCGCAAACGGCTCGTGACATTCCTCCACATCCTGAACCTCCTGTTTCAGCGCCATTGACTTGATAGATTGCTGTTCATTGTTGACATTCACTACTCTGCCTGCCATTTTTCGCTGCTGAGAACTTGATTGGCACCTGATCCTTCTATCCCTTATTGTAAAATGAAAACCTTTTATATCCTGGTTTCCCCTTTGGGCTGTTCGCTGGACTAGAGTATACTAGCATGGAGAATCTGCTTCCCGAGGTGCTGCGTGTGATTAAGATTTGCTTGCTGTTACTTTAACTGCTTAGCGGCCGGCCCCGAGGGTTGTAGGCCCATACTTGTCTTTGGTTGCAATGTCAATAAAGGTTTTTCAAAAAAAAAAAAAAAAAAAGTGCAGCTCTTACCAGTAGTGGTAGGAAAGGCATCATCAACCAGTGGCGTCTCTTAAATTCCTTAAGTATCCTTCCCAGATTTGCCTTGTGGAATCCTGTCTGGTTCATGGTGACATATAATCCCAGATATTTAAAACCCTCGGCGCTCACTGCCTGGGAGGCTACCAATCTATCGGTGGCGCCCATCATGCGATCGGAAAAAGGATTGATTTGTGCTGATTTATTTTTATCCCGGTGTAGTCCCCAAATATGGACAGGATTTCTAAGACTTAGAGCTAGAATTTTATGGGTCGGTTAGGTAAAGGAGGAGGTCATACGCATAGAGGGAGATTCTGCCCTCCCATTCCAGATCCCACCGTATGCCCCGTGCTGAGTGTAGGAAAGTAGGATCTGCTTCTTAGGGTCACCCCTACTTTTTGCTGAATGTAATACTGTTTTTGACTAGTCTGACTGGGATCCTGCTAATCAGGTCCCCAGTCTATCTGCATTCTCCCTAAACGGTTATGTTACATACTTAGGTCCACTCCAGATTGGATACCGGGGTACGCTTGTCAGTCCCTAGTATATGGTACACATGTACCCAGGACATAGGTACCCCAGAGGCCTCCCCTGGGCTGAAGCATGTATTATGCCACCCATGAGAGGCCATGCAAAATGGAACTACAGGCCTGCCATTGCAGCCTCTGTACGTTGGGGCATGCACCAATTACTTAAGATATAGGTTTACTATATCTAAGGGTCACTGCACTTAAAACCTATAAGTCACCCCTATAGCAGGCCTTAACAATCCTGAAGGCAGGGTGCTTGGTTCCAAGTGAGAGGGTGCCACTGCATGACCAGAACACCCCTGCAGCCTACGGAGTCCATTCTCCCGGGTTGTCAGTGAAGCAGCCATTTACGACATACAGAGTGGCATTATGCGACCGCGTGATGACCAACTCTAAAACGGCTGAAACAAACCCTATTGTGTTTGGTGTCAAACATGTTGGAATCATACCCCCACACTAGTAACCGGTGTGGGAGGTATGATTCCACCCCTCAGAAGCGAGCTTCTTGGGATCTCTGGTGCTCCCGGTACCAGCCTTCTAGTCCTGGACAGCACAAAATGGTTGCTGCCGCCCAGAGATACATTTCTGCCCTCCTGCTGCTGAGCCAAGCGCGAGCAAGGGAAGGCCGAACAATAGGCATGCTGTCACAGGGATGTGTGACCACCTCCCAGACAGGATTTAGTGTATTAAGGCTGGGTGGGTGTGCTTGCCAGCGACTGACAGTCTGCATGAGGGTAACATTTGGTGGCCCTGTACATAGTCCAGTTCAAACCAGTCCGGGGGGCCGTTGGCTCCCGCTCTGGCATGAAACTGGACAAAGGACATGGGAGTATCCTCCCCACTGTCCAGACTCCCCTGAATCTTGCCAACCCTCCTCCTTGGGTACGTAAGGGCTTACCTGGCTGTAGAACCTTAGATTAGACGTGGACAAGAATTTGAAAACAGAAACCACTGAACTTCGACCGTCTGGACACTCTGGACTTCGTTTGGGCCCGACTTTGTCTCCCACTCAGTCTGCTGCATCGTTTGTGCCCATGCACCATACAGGATCCGTTGCGAAACTGTGGAGCATCAAGGACAACCGAAGATATCTCAATTGGAGTGAAGGAGTCAAATCCCTGCATCCACAGGCACCACAACACTGCTATCCACTCTGCTGATCCTAAGCTCCTACAGACTCTGAAGGCTTCAGCAATACCAGCGGTGGGTTTCTACGTCCCTCGGCGCCTGAGGTGCCCTCTCACCAAGTTTGAGGTCAGAATCCCTCGTGGGAGCTGCAATACCCGAACCCCAGTGCACTGCATACATTTGCAAGTGCATATGCTTGTTGGTGTTTCCCAAACAAGTGCATTGGGCTCCGAGTAGCCCCAACCTCTGGCATAATTTCCTACCAAGAACTTTGGGCTCCTCACACCGAGTGATCCGTGGGCTGTTGTTTGGTGAAATCGCTTGTGGTCCTCTCGCAACTCCTGTGCCTCCGGCCTGTGAGTTCATTTGAGGGTCAACTTTCCTTCTCTTGGGCTACCCTGGTTGCCCAGACTCCCCTGTATTTGGTGAGTCTCCTGGACCTTGCTGGTCCGAACTGTACACAGCCTTGACCTTCTGCATGGGTTGTCGTTGCCAAGGCTTGTTGGTGCTCCCGCCGGACACCGACCCCTCAGCACTCGACATCCTTTGTGGGACAGCTCGTATCCGGCTCCTGGTTGTCCTCAACGTAGCTGTAGAGTCAAGGACTCCATCAACGCACCTGAAGCACCAGACATTGGTGGGCATTCATCTCCCAAGCCCCTGGTCACTCCTAAGTGACCCAGACTCTGTCCCCTCTGTTTTCAGGTACTCTTCGACAAGAATCCACCTTTGGATTCCAACAGACAATTTTCTTCCTTTCAGCAGCGGCTCTTCTTCGAAGTCCTCCATTGGGTTCGACTGCGGTTTCCGATGCCACTTCAGACCTATGCATCCGGCTTTTCTCTGGGATAATAACTTGGGTACCTCTGTATCCACGGGTGGGATGGCTCTTCAACCTTCTGCCTTCCACGGGGTTTCTTCGAAGTCCTCTGGGAAGGGTCCTTAAACTCTAAAACTACAACCGCGACTTTCCCATAGAATTGTACTGAGCACGCGGTTGTGTTACCCCACTGCACCGTCCTCTGTGGGGTCCCTACTTACTCACCTTGGGTGGTTCCTTAGTGTCCCAGCGATTCTACACCCTCTTGACACTGTCTTGACTCGAGTTGTGGTTTGGTCTCCCCCAGGGCCCACGGTGTATTAGTGCTATTTACTGTCATTTCTGTGCTTAAGTATTGTGTGCTTTGTGATTATCTCCGTGTAGGAGAAACTGTGTCGTACTAGATAGTGTTATATTAATAAATACATATTTGTATAACTACTGCGTGGTTCTCCTTTCATTTAACAAATACTATAAGGTTGCATTCTGGTAAAACAAGCTGCTTAAAATTCCTTCAAGACTAAGCCTGAAGGCTGCTCTCCACAGCTACTACTTGGAAAGCATTCTATGGTTATCTTTGACCTCTTAAATCCCCATAAGGGTTGTTTGGACTGGTACAAGGTGCCCACTTTAATTAGTGGACAGCATATCCCAGGCTAACTTCTCACACTGAGCATCTCCTCTGAGCCAACATGCCAGTGGCTCTATGGCTAGAGTCAACAGGGGGTGGGACAGTAGGTGGCTCTGTCTCATTCCTCGATGTATGGTGAAGTCCCCAGAGTGGACCCCATTGACTCTGACACTTGCCTGCGGGTCAGTGTAAAGGAGGTGGACCCAGGCCTGGAACTCAGGGTGAAGCCCTTCTTATTAAATATGGCATGCATGTAGGGCCCCTCAAGGGAGTCAAATGGTTTCTCTGTGTTTAGCGAGAGAAGAACCACAGGTTCATCCATTTGATCTCGCCACGTCAGACAGCGAATAGTCTCCTAAGGTTGTGGCATGTGGCCTGTGTCAGGGGGGATCCATTTGAAGGTCTTGCGGAATATGCGGAGGGTGTCGAAGCAAGTGGAGGACACAGCGTTGATCTGGCCGTTCATGGAGAGTGAGGAGTCGAGTATGATGCTGAGGTTTCGGGCGTGGTCCGTGGGGCCAGATTGATCGGGGTGATTTAATCTTTGATAACGCTACTCAGCTGGAATGCCCGCATTTTCACTAGCACTTTGGTATCAAAGTTCATCAAGGATATTGGTCTATCAGACCAGTAGTCGGTCGCTGGTTTACAGTATCAGTACCATGGTTATGGTCCTCAGATCGGTATGGAGGCTACCGTCTTCTCATGCCCTGCTAAACATCTTACGCGTCTAGTTACCCCCTTTCGCCCACCTCACCTTGAAGGATTCTGTTGGGAGGCCCTTGGGGCCCAGGGTATTCCCACTAGCTATCTGGCTTATAGCATTGAGAATTTCCCTGGTCTCAATTGGGGCTTCAAGTATGACCCTATTGCTTTCTGCTAATCTCAGTGTGGGGATATCCCCGATAAACTTCTGAATGTTCTCTGTGTCTATTTAGATATGGGAGCTGTAAAGGTTCCCCAAATATTCTTTAAATGCTTTCGCTATATCTTCTTCCCGCCATTCCTCCGGTGGCAGTGCGGATCTTATGGACCTATCTTTGGCCATCATCTCGCCGGGCCAGCCACACCAGGATTCTAAAGGCCTTATTCCCCAGTTCATATAATCTATGTTGTTTGCCCCTGTAGTGTGCCCTCGCTTCCTGGTTTGTTATAGCCAGGGCGGGACTGGGAAACCATGCAGCCCTGACAATTTTGTCAGACCAGCCCCCCAGGGGGGCGTGCAAGTGTAAAGCACTGCTGCTTTTGGTACCAGGGGCGATACTGCAGAACCACTGCAAAACGGGCCTCCAGTAACAAAACCAGCCCCCTTCACTGCAAAACCAGCCCCCACCCTTCCAGCCTCCTGGGGAAACACCAGTGCCCGCCATGGCCAGTCCGGACTGGGTACAGCTCTATATTTCTCTGTCTTCAGTAACAGTTTGTGGGGTAGCTCTTGGCTTTGGAAGGCTATATATTCTTCCTTTGTCTGGCACAGGAGGGTTTCCAAGACAGACTCTTTCCCCCTCTCCCTCATGTCCCCACGGTGTGAGAGATTGGTATCCCTCTAATGGTGAGTTGGAAAGCCTCCCAAACCATCACTGGGGAGTCAACAGAGTCCAGGTTCTCTGAGAAGTATCGTTCTCTGGAGTCTGTGAGCAGTTGTCTCGTTTCCCAGTCTTGGAGTTCTCATGGGTCCCCAAGTCTCCGGGGCTGTGGGACCTCTAGTCTCATCACCATTTAGGTAATCATCAAAGATACCTTCTGCTAGATAATATGTGTTTTTTAATGACCCCCCTGTGCAGTTGGGACTAGGACATAATACAGGCAGAATATGGCTGTCTGGTCGGGACTGAATATAAGCATTGTCTAGCCGTGGGGAGTTCTCCTCTATGCAAATCTAGGAGTTCCAGTGCGTGAATGAAATTGGCGAGGTGGAGGTCTTCCCTGGTAGCCCCCATGCCCTCTGCAATCCTGTCCAGGAAGGCGTTCATTGTTAGGTTGGGATCCCCTCTAGCAATCATTAAGGCATTTGGGAACTCTACAATCCACTTCTCCATGGCAGCTATTACCATGGCTTGGAGACCCGGTAGGTAATACCATAATGCCGCTAATATTAATTGCCCATTCTAATCCCCTTTTATCGCTGCCCTCACCCCCTTCCATCTGTCCAGGTCTTTGTAACTGTCAAGGAGAACATTGTCCGGGCCAGAATCCCCACTCCCCTAGACCCAGACACGAAGCCAGATTGGACTAAGAGTTTATATTTGTCCCGACCCAGAAACATGCCTAGAGTGCCCTTTAAGTGCGTCTCTTGTATCATAATTATGTCTGGGATCTGTTGTGCTATGAATTTGCTGACACCTCCCCTTTTGACTTTGTGCCCCAGACCATTCACTTTCCATGACAGGTAGGAAATAACTTGTTTCTGTGTATCACCGTCTCCCATATTGTCACAAGATCCAAATCCTCCTGCGAATCCCTGAATGTCTGTCCTGTCCTCGAAATGGTTGTCAAGTCCAGTGCGTTTGGTGTTGTGTGACTGTCTATTCCAAATCTTGCTCCTCGCCACAACCTCAGATGTCCAGCATAGAGCGGCTCGCTTCCCTAACGTCTGAGGTGTCTGTTGCCCCGCCAAATCCGCAACTCCAACTTGTATAGTACTGCTACTTATCTCTGTTAGATGGCATCAACTGGCAAACGTTCTGATGCATGTCAACCTTATGCCTTGGACTCTAGCCAGGCCCTTGAGATGAATCCACCGTTTCCCTCTGCCCTTCTTGTTGGTGTGTCCTCCGACTCCCCAAACTCCTCCACGGATGGCGTGTCTTCCTGGCTGATTATCCGGAGGAGGCTCCGGAGGTCTTGTCCCCGTGGTGCTCACGGGGCTCTTCAGCCTTCTAGCCAATCCCATGCCTCACTCGGGTTGCTGAAGAACCACAATCTCCCCTCCACTAAGATCCATAATTTGGCCAGGAAGAGCATGGGGTATCACAGTTCTCATGTACGTAATTCGCCTTTCACCTTGTCAAATAAGTGTTGTTGTACCTGCATCTCTTGGGTGAAATCCAAGAAGACCATTTTCTCCTGGGTTTCATAGCACAGAGAGCCTTTTTGTCATGCTGCTCTCAGGATGGTCTCTTTGTCTCTAAAGCGGAGTATTTGCGCTATGATTGATCAGGGCTACCGCCCGGTTTTGGAAGAGCCCCTGACATGCAGTACACCATTTCCACCATGAAATGTGCAGAGAGGTTGCTGGGTCTCACCATATGCAGGATAAAGATTTTTAAAAAAGCTTTCCACATTTCGCTCTTCTGTCCTTTCTGGGAATCCAACAAGCCGAATATTGTTTTGCCACAATTTCCCCTCTGTATCTTCCGCTTGGAGATGTTGTCTGCTTGTCGCGTCTCTTGAGTTGGTGTACCTCTGCCTGTAAGGTTTTAATAGTTTAGGCATAATTGCCCAGGGTTCTCGTCGCAACCTGTTCCTGTGTGGGGATTTTTTTGTGTGCATATATCTGTTCTGAGGAGATTAGTATCTATAGCCACTGTGTCTATTTTATTAGTAAATGTTTCTCTGGAGTCTTTGTTTGCAGCCAGCACTTCTCTGAAGGAGGGCTCCTTTCTTCCCTCCATTATTCGCATGGTTCTTCTTCCCCTGTTGCACTGAGCCAGGTCGTGACACTCCCTTTCTAGTGTCTCAAATGCGAGAGAGCCCTAGGCGGGATGTTAGTTTGACAATCTTTTTGTATGGGACCGGGTAGGGCCTAAAGGTCGGTCTACCCACCTCCAAGAATGCGGTGTTGCTAAAAGGTGGGCCCCAAATGTTGGTGGCAGGCCTTCACCATTGCTTCCCCGCCTTATTTGTGGTCAGGAGTATGCAGGCCACTTACCGATACCCAGGTGGTTGCCTGCAGCTCGGTCCTCTTGGTCTGCTCCCGTCTGGACCCCACCACACAGGTGAACGGCACTCCCATTGTGTATAGCAGAGGGTTTCAAGCGCGCCTCTTGTGGTGCATTCCCCAAGGTGAATGTATGCCTTTGCTATCCCCCGCTGGGGTCCCCATGTCTCTGGGAGTCTCTCCAAGTTATCACCACGATCTGTTGATGTCCGAGCCAGCAGGTCCGAGGCGCAACTCCTCGCCCCCAGAAGATAAGCAGTCCCACACAACCCCTCTCCTTATCCTTTGCAACAGGGTGGTAGGGTAAGATGCAGTGCTCTGGTCTTGTCTAGGCCCACGTTTCAAATACTTAGGGCGCCACCAGCTGCAGCAACTAGTTGAAGTTGCAATCTTGAGTGCTGGCATTTGGAGCAGCCTTCAGGCTCATGGACGGATCTCTACGACTCTCCCGGGTACTATGACATTCCCAGCCTTGTCTGCATCTCATCCTTTAATGGCTGTGCTATTCCGACCCGGGTAGGGGAAGGGGGGGGGGGTGGGGGGGCATCTTGGATCGGTGTCGTAGCCACGCCTTCCTCCCTTTCCATAATTGAATTCCACACGTGAACAAAGTTAACAATTCAGAGTCTTACAGCCAGAATACTAAGTTGATGCAGAAAGACATATGGGCTAGCCCGCGCTCCTTTCACCCTCTATCCCATAACAAGGAAATAAGGCTATACTGCCAAACCCTGGGTGACCAAGCAGGTCCTTGTACATCCACCCGAGCCAAACATGTCTCATGTCATTTCTTTGTTACACAATTTACCTTCAGTTTTCTGCTCCAAAGTACCAAGATGTTGCTGATTCAGCTGCCAAAGCTTTCTGTACCTCGTCAGGAACTCCCCAACAGCCCACTTGTATTTTCTCCTCGGGTGGTGTCACGTCCACAAGCCACTGTCTGCCATTCAGGATGCCTGGTGGGGAGGTTTCCAGCATTGGCCTAATTCCAACCACCCCTCCCAGAATTTCACAAGGCTCAGTGTAGGGCTTTGTAGACCACAGTCTGTCTTTCGATTACCAGGAGACGCAAAAGAGATTAACGAATCTGCATCACACTTCACACCTGGTTAGAAAGCAGGTATGAAACTCATATCTTTTCTGCAGTGCAAGAATGAATAAATCTTTGGAAAATCTTTATGGTCATCCCAGTGAAGGAGAATGAGCTTTTGAGCAGATAGATTGCATAATCCGTGACTCATCGGGGGAAGCAAGCCAAGATATCTGGGGCTATGGACTGTCTGGACTGTCTAGCCTGTCAAATAGCCATCCTCCTTAGTCTATCGGGTAACATCTGACCTCTCCAGTTGGGCATCAAAACCTTTCTGAAGAAATTGCGTAATGTCCTTGCCCCCCACCCCTCTTGAAAAATGCCCCTAATCCAGACATTTTTATGCTGTGAGTAGTTCTCGAAGTCCTCCTGTTTCTCTAGTAATATCACATTCTGTTCCTCAAGCACTAGGAACAGCTAGCTGAGCTTGGTTCTCTCTTCTAGTGTCTCTTCTAGAGAGTGGACTCCCTACATGTGATTTTTGTGTTAGTCTCCTTCAGGCTTTCTTCAGATCATCTTGAGCAGAGGTGGTTTCAGTCTTAATGTCTCCTCTAAAAAATTCTCACATAAAGTTCCTGTGCCCCTTGCATCATCATCATCCCTCGGAGGTGTTTCCTGATTGCTGCATGTCGTCTTCGCACCGCTTCCCAGATCATCCTTCAACTTCCTTTTTCACTGTGGCTCAATAATGCAGTGCATCCTCTATAGAGGAGTCTTTTCTTGCTTCCCCTTCAATGATCACAATTTTTGTGCAAGATAGTGGGTCAACAACGAATGCCAGAGTGCCCATGTCACACGATCTCGTAGCTACTCTGCAGGGGAGGTTTCTCACCAAAGTCACCACGGTATCGTTCCAAATGTAAGCAGCTCTTTCTGTTGTGTAGCAACAAGGTCTCCTAGCTGCAGAGTTGCAGTTTTACTATTATCTGAAGGTGAGCCTTATTGCCCAACCTGATAGTTTTCTCTTCAGTACGCTATGCTAAAATACTCTGATCTGCCCTGCCTCTCAAAACTGTTTACTAGGCCATCAAATGCCCCCGGCATTGACTGTTTCACTGCTGCAGCTAGGCCTCAAACTCCAGTTATAACGACAAACAGGGAAGGCCAGTCCACTGTGTTTGACGTAAGGTCGCAAGTTGGGAGGGAAAGGTCCCTTGCATGTTGACCAACATGCAGCCCTGCTCCGAGTGCCCCAGCTACAACAATATCGGTGTCCCTGGTGCTGGTTGTTTTACTCGTGGGTGAACACGGATCATGAGTGTATGCTATGACATAGGCCTGTCTCACGGATTGCAGTCTTATTGGACAAGGAGGGGTGCCCAAAGTGCTACCTTCATGGTGGTGAAAGGCTACTACCTTTACCAGGAGTTGTGTAGCACGAGCCTAGTATGCTACGGTGGTAGCATACCATGTAGTGATCAGAAGGAGTCAATAGGCCCTTTTAACCTGTGTCCCTGGAGTGAGGCCTACAGGCCCACTCATGTAATGTTCCACTGCTGTGTGCTTAACTCACCCATTCGCGAGTCTGTGTTCACCCCCTGAATCTACCTCTCCCCATGGACTGCTCAACCTACTCTACTACTAGGAGTCAAGTGCTGAAGGGGTACTTGCTGAGTTGTTCAGGATCCATAGTAGGTCAGGCCCCAGGACATTGGGAGTAAAAGGGCTCAACCCCCACCGTACCTTAACCAAGCCTATTACTAAGAGTCAAGTGCTGAAGGGGTACTTGGCCCAGTTGCTCAGGATCCACAGTAGGTAGGGCCCTGGGATATCTGGAGTAAAAGGCCGCAATCCCCACTGTTGGGCCCAGTAGCTCCTGCTTGCTCCCCGATCCTCTGAAAGGGGTTCTGACAATTGGTGTCAAAAAGTTGGGCACCTAAGGTTTATGAGCCTTGGGTGAAGGTGTGACATTGACAATTTCCAATTTACGCCAGTAATACAATAAGTCCTGTTTTTACACACAAAGTTTGCACACAGAGATAATGGCGAACACAAGCTTAGGAATAGACCTCAGCAATATGTCTGTAGATCAGATGAAGGATTTATGCAGAGACAGGGTATAGGGTTCCCAGGAGCAAGGGCAAAGAGGACCTTGCTGATTTCATTAGGGACCAATTTGAAACACTGTGTGAAAGGGTAGAGGATTTGCAATCTGGTACTTGCTGTTTTCTCGTAGGCATAAATCAAAGGGATACATCATGTAGTGGACTTTACACTCATTAAGACCCAGGCATGTATCGTAGTCTCAAATAATGGGTATGGGACTTCAGACACAGCATGTCAGATTTTGGGTGCCTGGATACATAAAATAATCTTGGGCTCTAGATTTCTTAGGAACCCAGACATGTGATTAGATCTTTTGTTATGGGACTCAGGGTCCAAGTTATGGGCTTCTAACTATCAAAGACCCAAATACATGTACTAGAGTTCTCAAATGCTGGAGAATTAAATGCATGCTTATAACATTCAGATATTGTAGCCTCAAAAACATGCAATGCGCCCTCAGATGTAGGGAGACTCTGATTTAGACAATGATTCTGGGCTGAGTCTCATGAATTGTTATGTCCTGGAGACTGAAATACATGTGATGCTCTCCCTTATGTGGATATCAACATACATGCAATAGACTTCACGTTTGAGAAACTGAGAGACATATAATGCACACTCAAATATTTGACTCTCAGATACATGCAATGGCATCCAAGGTACATACATGAATCGAAATAGAAACGAGAAGGTAGGTATTTAAATCCACTGATAATGTAAAAGTGTGGTGACCTTGGAGAAGACTCCTATCAGCAGCCGCTCCATCAATACAACATTAGTCTATATTTTTACCTACCATGAAACAGCCGTCTTTAATCACATGTAAAAGTTATGTAAACATGATTAATGGATTGAAGAAGTATTTCAGACAGTAGAACTCAGATTAACAATATATACACTAAGGGACTTTCCTGCACACGTTGTGGGGCTGCCCGTCCATTCAGGCCTACTGGATCAAGACAGTACGAGAATTACGCCACATACTGGGAGCTGATATCTCACTTGAGCCAAAGTACCTTCTCCTAGGTATTCCAAATGATGTAGATGTTCCTTGGGCCAAACTCCTCTTCAGTATCCTGGGTTTGATGGTGACGGAGAGGGATGTTGCCCAGCACTGGGGGTGCTGGAGGTCCCTACTTTACAAGAGTAGAGGAAGGGGCTGGACATGTATATGGCTGTGGAGAAAGTCACCTACAAGAGCAGGGGACGGCCCCGCAAACTCTACAAAGTCTGGGGACACTGGATACAATATTATGATTTGGACCTTATTGATGGTGAGACTAGGCCTCCAATTTGACCAGCTTTATGTTGATGCCATGATACTGTTGTGCCAATCACAAGTCTCTCATTGTAGTTAATGTGTTGCTGGAAGCCCTACACTATGTGTGCATGATGCTCTGCTGTAATGTTAACCTCCCTCTAATGTTTTTTACTGTTACAGGTGCATGTCCGCACCTAATTATGTTTGCACTTATAAACAAAATAAACATAATAAAAAAATACATACACTAAATAAATGTTTTCCCATTGTGCATAGTTCATATACAGGACTACTTTAAGAGTTGTCTCTAAGGAATTCAGAAACGAATTCGAAGGATATACAATAATTACATAGAATTTGCATATGCTGTTTTTGTATAAATTCTTTAATAGCAGTGCATGTTCACTAAATAGCTTCTTTATCATTAAGAACAGTTCTTAGTCGCTTGAAATGATCCATAGTCTGGAGCTAATTTTAGATTTAACTTGGTGAATCATCATTTCGCTCTCAGTACATGCAAAGAAGTATTACATGTTGGATACTCAGATACTTGATTTTGGCTTTCACATGTTGAACATACATAAAATGGACACAGAAACATGAGATGGATTCTTCCATGCCTCATACGTGTTTGGAAGTGACCAGTTTTCTGGTGCTTGGTAACAGCTGCATGCAATGTGCACTCAGATGGAAATGACATATATTTATTTCACGTCTGACTTTGCAGACTTGCATACATGCAATAGATTCACAGATGTAGACTTGCAATGCACTCTCGGATCTTTCTGAATGAGATATATGCAATGGACACTCAGAAACATGAGATGGATTCTTCCATGCCTCATACGTGTTTGGAAGTGACCAGTTTTCTGGTGCTTGGTAACAGCTACATGCAATGTGCACTCAGATGGAAATGACATATATTTATTTCACGTCTGACTTTGAAGACTTGCATACATGCAATAGATGCACAGATGTAGACTTGCAATGCACTCTCGGATCTTTCTGAATGAGATACATGCAATGGACACTCAGATTTTAGGTATAAGAAAGAATACATGTGATGGGCTCTGAGGAGTTGAAGATGCAGATACATGATAAGAGGTCTCAGCTATCAGTAATTCAGATGGATATGAGGGATTCACCAGTGTAGACTCAGATACACGTAACGGGTGCTTACATGTTGGAGACTGCGGTACATAAGTAGGACTCATGATTGTAGACGCAAATGCATTTAATGCACTTTCAAATGATGCAGACACAGGTGTATGAAATCGACTCACACATAACGGTGAATGAAATATATGTGATTGTTGCGCAGATATTGGAGATTTAGATACATAAGACAAACTGTCAATTGTAAAGACAAATGCACATGATGGACTTTCAGACACAGTAGAATCAGACACATGAGATAATATAAACAGAGATACATGTGATGAACGCTTAGATGTTGCAGATCGGGATGCAGAAGATGGACTTTCAATTGTAAACTCAGATTCATGTGATGTTCTTCAGATGTTTGAGGCTCAGATGCATAAGATAATAGAGAGTGAGATGCATCCAATGGATGGTCTGATGCTGGAGACTGGGCTACATAAGAAGGCATGTCAACTGTAGACTCAGATGCATGAGAAGGACTCACAGATGATGGAGGCTGAGATATATGTAATGGATGCTCAGACGTTGGAGATTTGGAGGGATAAGAATGTCTTTCAGTTATAAACTCAAATGCACGTGATTGTTTCTCAGATGTGGTAGACTCAGATACATGCGAAAGGCTCAGAGATAACATAGAATGAGATCCATGCGATAGATGCTCCCATGTTGTAGACTGGGATACGTCATATGGAATCCCAACTGTAGACTCCAAGGCTTGTGATGGACTTGCTGATATTGTAGACTCAGATACATGAGAAAGACTCACAGATAATGGAGAATGAGATCCATGTGAAGGATACTCAGATGTTGGAGATAGGGATACATAAGAAGGACTTTTAATTGTAAACTCAAAACCATGTGAGGGTCTCTCAGATGTTGCAGACTCATGAGATAAAGTAGACTGAGGTACATGCAATGGATGGTCCGACGTTGGAGACTGGGTTACATAAGATGGCATCTCAACTGTAGACTCAGATGCATGAGAAGGACTGACAGATGATGGAGACTCAGATACATGTGATGGATGCTCAGATATTGGAGATTTGGAGACATAAGAATGACTTTCAGTTGTAAACTCAAATAGATGTGATTGTTTCTCAGGTGTTGTAGACTCAGATACATGAGATAGACACACAGATAATGGAGAATGAGATCCATGCGATGGATGCTCCCATGTTGGAGACTGGGATACATAGGATTGAATCTCAACTGTAGACTCAGAGGCTTGTGATGGACTCCCTGATATTGTAGACTCAGATACATGCGAAAGACTCACAGATAATGGAGAACAAGATCCATGAGATAGATACTCCCATGTTGGAGACTGGGATACATCAGATGGAATCTCAACTGGATGCTCAAATGCTTGTGATGAACTCTCCGATATGATAGACTCAGATACATGAGATAGACTCACAGATAATGGAGAATGAGATCCATTAGATGGATGCTCAGATGTTGGAGATAGTGATACATAAGGTGGACTTTTAATTGTAAACTCAAAACCATGTGATGGTCTTTCAGATGTTGTAGACTCAGAGACATGAGATAAGGGAGACTGAGATACATGCGATGAATGTTCTGATATTGGAGACTGGGGTACTGGTAGCATCTTAATTGCAGATTCTAACTCATGTGATGGAAACACAGATGTAGACTCAGGTGCATGAAAAGGACTCCTAGAGGATAGAAACTGAGATGCATGGGATGGATGCTCCGATGCTGAAGACTGGGATGCATAAGATGGAACTTCAATTGTAGATTCACATTCATATGATAGACTTGCAGATATTGTAGACTCAGATGCATGAGAGAGACTCTCAGATGGTGGTGACTGATATACATGTGATGGATGCTCATGGTTTGATGATTCAGAAGTTTGGAATTGACTCTCGACTGTAAACTCAGATGCTGGAGACTTAGATACATAAAGACTCTCAGAGGTTGGAGTTTCCAATACGTATGATGGATGCTCATATGTTAGCAATGTAGTTACAGAGAATTGATTCACAGTTGTAGACTCAGATACGTGCGAAGGACTCTTAGATACTGGAGACTCATTCAATGGATGGTCATACGTTGGAGAGTCAGAAACACTGAAGGGACCCTCAGTTGTATTCTCAGATGCATATGACTGACTCTCAAACATCAGAAGCCTGGGTGCTTTTAGTGGATTCCTAAGATGGGGAATCTCTGACCCACTGGTGGAAGTGTTGCTTTGTGCGGACATCATAGATTTTAGAAGACTTCTACAAGGTGAAGACCTGCAATTAGAAGTAGATTCCAAATCAGGTTTTAGAGAAAGCTTTATATGTCTTGTTAGCAAACAAATAAAGGAAAGAACTGAGCTACAGCAAGCAATGTCTATGTACTACCCCTATCCAAGGCCATGCTGGATTGTAGTGGTGCCCAACTCATTTAAGAATGCAACTCTACAACTCTAGGCACATAGGCTAAAACTAAATATTGCATAATAACTCATGAACTGTTCTCAGTGCTCGGCTCACTGCCCCCTCCCCCCACTCCTGCCATTTTCACGCTCCCACTTCTTTTCCCGCTCCCTGCCAGCCCCTCTCAACACTACTAATGGAGGCCGCAATGCAGGCCCAGTGAGGAGCCCTTGACCCCTGGTTTCGTTTGGCGCTCCCCTACTGATGCTACCTAGCTCAGCTAGACTCTGCTGTGTTCTCCACCCTAGAGGCCCCAGGTTTGGTCCCGCTGCCTAGCATGGTATCTCACTCATTGCTGGTCACATATTCTCATTGCTGGAATGTCAGGCTGTGCGAGTAACTTTGCAACTTTGTATCTTTTGCTTAGTTGGACTTAGCTCTGTTGTTCCTATTTGTTTCTTTGGCATTTTCTGCGTTTATGCATTCTCAGTGCTCGGCTCACTGCCCCCCCCCCCCCGCCTGCCATTTTCCCATATTCCAACTCCCGCTGCTCCTGCTTCCATGCCAGTCCCTCCCACCTCCCACGACTACCTACGGAGGCTGCTACGTGGCTGCGCAAAAGACACGCCTCTGGTGTGCCAAAGACAAGCTTTTCTGTGCCCGTCCGCACCTGGACCAGTGCCAGGACCCCTGGCCCTCCCACCATCCACCGCTACGCCACCAAGGAGCGCCTGGCCCTATACCCTGGAAACCAGTACAACAACTGCTGCACATCCTCCCTGCGACCAACCAAAGGACCCTTCACCTGCCACCACTGCCGTTTCTCATGGAACACAGGACCACCAGCCCGCACTGGACCCCTTGTAGCTTCCTTTCAGGAGACTATGAACAACCCAGGACCGCTCTAATACATCCTGCTCAATGCCCGCTCCCTCTGCAAACACTCCACGGAAATCTGGGCACCATCCCACTCTCTATCCTGACGTTGCCTTCATCACCGAAACTTGTCTCAACCCCTCCTCCAACCCCGACATTGCCACCCTTACAAGATGAAACACCAGGACCTCAATAACAAACAAGGTGGGGGCATCACCATCATCTTCAGGGAAAACATTCGATGCACCATCACCAACGCCGATCCAATGGCACTCATGGAACATCTCAACATCCGGCTACAGACTAACTGAGACCACAATAAGAGGTACTCTCACTCACAGATCCCAATAAAACGTCCTCCGCAATCTCAATTTCCATGTCAACAACCCGAAAAATGCCAACTCCATCATCCTGTTGGAGAACCTGAACAACATTGGCCTCACCCAACTGGTCACACTTGACTCCATTTTCACCTCCAGCAACAGAATCAAATTCAGCAATGTCACAGAACTCAACTGGACATGCCCAGCATACTATCACCAAGCACCACAGTTCCTCTCACCGCACCTGGGGTAAGGTAACAGGAACTCAGTGGACACAGGTCCTCAGCACCATCCAACCCGAAGATTCAGCAGACCTTGACCAGGCCGTCCTAAACCTCTCTGCCTGGATCACCAAATGCACTGATAGAGCCACCCTGCTGAAACCAGCAAAAGCCAACAAAACCTCAAAAAAACCAACTGGTACACCCCAGAGCTCAGAACCATCAAGCTCATATGCTACCGACTCGAAAAGCGATGGCACATCACTAAGAACCCCACCAACAGAGAGGCTCACATAGCAGCCCTCAGCGACTACCACCTGCACATCAAAGAAGCCAAAAGAGCAGCCAACACTGCCCGCAATGATACCACAGACAACCACACAAAGGAACTCTTCAAAATAGTCAAGGAATTCTCCAACCTGAAAGCCACAGAGAACACTATCCACCCCTTCCAAAAACTCTGCGACACCCTCTCAGACTACTTCCACAGCACGACTGCCACCATCTACAACAACTTCGACCCCCAACTGACCAGTTTCAGCCTTGACAGCCTCAACCAACCAGCAAACACCAACCGAACGATCACCACCTGGTCTCTCCTCACCACTCAGACCACCACAGCTATCATGTTGTCCTTCCACTCAAGGGTGCCCACCGACCCCTGCCCCCACCATCTCTTCAACCTCGGAACCAACCCTATCGGCACAGAACTCACCAGCATCCTCAACACCTCCATCTCCACAGCAACCTGCCCGGACAGATGGAAACACGCAGAAGAACTCGAGAAAGCCATCAACCAACAGCTCACTGAACACCTGGAACAAAATCACCTACTCGACACCTCCCAATAAGGAATCTGTGCCAACCACAGCACTAAGACTGCGTTGATTGCTGCCACAGATGACATCAGAACTCTCCTCAACTGCGGAGAAACTGTAGCCCTGAACGTCCTCAACCTCTGTGCTAAGTTCAACACCGTCTCCCACTACACTTTAATTGACAGACTCTACAACATCGGCATACAACAAAATTATTTTTCTTCCACCACAAGTCACCTAACTCTACCTCTTGTAACGATTCTTTACCCTCCCTGGATATAGCCCAGTTTGACTTACGAATTGCCCAGATCTGTCTAGCTCATTTTTTTTATTTTTTTATTTTTTATTTACTTTTTTTAGATTATTGAACATGTTTATTGGAGAATACATTGAGTTGAGTATATAAAAGCTGGTCTTTCCAAGGCTCTAGGCATTCAAGTACATACATACACACTTGGACAACCACTCCCTATATATTCATTCACTGTTTTTGACATTCATTGCTTTATAAATACAAAGATAATTGTCATTTAGTGTTGCAATTAAAAAGTTGAATGGCACAATATCACTTTCTTGGTTCTTTGCTGTTCAAACCATATATTGGCACACCATGTTCACATGTGAATATTCACCACCTTGCATTGTACAATGTCAGTGGAGGAATTCCAGCAAATGATTCTTCTTGACTTTCATTATTCCTCATGATCAATGCTACTCAGGATAGAAACCTCCATAATTGGACACATCAAGTTGTTAATTATCTTGATCCATAAAGTATTTTCAAATTTAAAATGAGATATGTGTACTCTAAGACAATTACAGTTCCAGAAAAGCTTTTTTTTTTTTTTTAAAAGACCTTTATTGTTATGCTTCCCAATACACAGCTTTGGCCTACAACCCCTCGGGCCGGCCGCATAATTGTATACATGCACTTTGTCGTATCTAACACAGCCCAGTGCCGTCAACCCGGGGGTACGGCGGCGATAGAAGGTGCAAGCGTATCACCGGTTAGAGAAGGATAATGCAGGACTCATTTTCTCTGTGTACAGCCATAAACAAGCGGAGAACACCACAATGGCGCCGGGCGCCTAACGATCAACTACTCCCCCCCCCCCCCAACTCCCCTAAAACCAGTCACCACTCGAACAGCATAAATACTCCGTACCCATGGGCGACCGCGGCACCCACTTTCCAGCCCCAGGAGCAACAAAAATCGTTGGGAGTCCTATATAGCCCCTGCGCCGTCCTGCTCGACGGCAGGCGGCTCGCAAATGCCCCCCCCTGAAGTCATTCCATTTGGACCATACTTCCCCCCACTTCCGGGGGCACCCTCTTGCTATATATACAGTCTTTTCTCGCAGCATGCACCAGTCCATGTCGCCGTGCCAGTCCGACAGTTTTGGTGGAGTAGGGCTTCCCCAGAGTCTGGCAATGTTCCTTTTCGCCACCATTTGACCAAGCGTCACCCAGAGCCTTCCCTTCGGTGGCAGGTCCGTTGGCTCCCATATGTTAAGGAGACACCTCTTGGCCTCCGGGCGAATTTCCACCTCCCATACCTCCTCCATACACTGTACCACCCTTCTCCAATAACGTTGAATCTTAGGGCAGTCCCACAACACGTGGAAAAAGGTACCCGTACCCCCACATCCCCTTCTACAAAGTACTGTGTCCGCCCTACCCATTTTGTGTAGCCTAGTACAGGAGATATAGATTCTATGTAAAAGCTTGAGTTGGATCAGGCGCAGTCGGGCAGATATCGCGACCTCCCTGGGGGAGGCTAAAGCATAGAGCCATTCCTCGTCGTCTATCTCCAGCCCGTCAGCGACCCACTTTTCTCTAAGGGGCAGAAGCAGATCAGGGGGGTTGTTAATTAGTTTTTGTATGTGAGGGATATGGCGTGTTCTGGGAGATGCCCATCCAGTAACCTATCTTCCAGCTGGGAGGCTTGCGGTGGCTTAGTTTCCGGTGGAATATTGGCCTGTAGGGAGTGCCGCACCTGCAGGTATCTAAAGTATTCAGTGTGTGCCAGCTCATATGTGTCTTGCAGTTGGGCGAACGTGCGGATCCCCGTGGGGCCCCAGATGTCTCTGATTTGGGAGATGCCGATCAAGTCCCAGTTCCGGAAGCCCTTGGTGCGTCCAAGATTGCCCAGTTTTTCAGATGCCCAGAGTGGCGTGGCTAGCGTTAGGACTCCCGCCCATCCGAGCTTCCTCTGAGCAATGTGCCAGACCTGTACCGAGTGAAGTGTAGGGCCAGTGAGATTATGTGTACCTCGTTTGGAGTAGAGTGCTCTCTCATAGTTCCCTCCGGGAAGCAGCCACCTATCCATACCGAAGGCTGGGTCTTTCCCGTCGCCGTATGTCCCGTGATTGATCGCTGTGAGATGAGCCGCCCAGTAATATTTACGAATGTCAGGGAGGGCAATACCGCCATCGTACCACCCCAATGTGAGTTTAGTCAACGAGATTCGGGGCGACCCTGCCCAGAGGAGGTCCCGCAGCGCAGCCTCTAGCGCCGCAAAGTAGGCGTTGGGGACTAAGTCGGGATAGTTTTGTAGCGCATAGAGGAACCGTGGCAACCCCAGCATCTTGAATAAGGCTGACCGGCCCAACAAAGACAGTGGCAGGCGCTGCCAGGCCTTGGCCTCCCTCTGCAGTCGAACCAACGGTGGCCTGAGGTTGCGCTCGTACAACAGGGTCTTGTCAGTCGTGATGAATATTCCCAAGTACCGGAACCCGTCTTCCGCCACCCTAATAGAGCACGTATCAGGAAGCCTCGGGGGGTTGCCCCGCAAGACGTCTAGCTCATTATTAATTACTAGATTGATGGGGAGCCGTGTTGCCTGCCCGCCCGCCTGCTCACTTGCCACCAATGCTTAATGGGGGACCGGACCACAAGTCCCAGCCCGCAATGTGCTGCCACTTTGCGCCAGGAGGTGCTTAAAGCACCGCCAGGGCTCCTGCAGTGCGGGAGCTGTGTTGCCTGCCCGCCCGCCTGCTCACCTGCCACCAGTGCTTAACGGGGGGACCGGACCACAAGTCACAGCCCGCAATGCACTGCCATGTTGCGCCAGGAGGCGCTTAAACCACCGCCAGGGCTCCCGCAGCGTGGGAGCTGTGTTACCTGTTGCCTGCCCACCCGCCTGCTCGCCTGCACCTGTGCTTTACAGGGGTACCAGACCACAAATCCCAGCCCGCAACGCGCTATCACTTTGCGCTAGGAGGTGCTTAAAACACCGCCAGGGCTCCTGCAGCGCAGCACGGGAGCCATGTTGCCTGCTCACCCTCCTGCTCACCTGCCACCAGTGCTTACCGGGGGACCGGACAACACGTCCCAGCCCGCAATGCGCTGCCATGTTGTGTCAGGTGGTGCTTTAAGCTCCGCCAGGGCTCCCACGTCGCCGGACGGGTGTTGGTGTGCCCAGGCTAAGCCCGGGCCAAGGGCGGGCCCGTCAGTGCCAGTCAGAGCCCAGAGGAGGCTGGGCTAGGCCCACCCTCTTGGTTCTTCGGATTTCTACACTGGGATTTAGTCGTCAAGCTTATTTCTAGAGAAGCAGCGTCAAGGTAAAGATTTAGTTTTCCCCCTAAATTGGTTATATCCTAAGTTAAACTCCTCTGAAATTTAATTTTATCCAAAATGGGGAAATGAAAAACTGCCCTTGCTCCAAAAACAACTGCCACTACTTTCTGGAAAAGGCGGTGGGGGCACTAAACAAGGAAATAGAATAGGCTGAGAGGAGACTGTCACTAGCGCCTCCCACTGAGCCACTAGTTACTGCCACTGTTACTGAGGACTTTTATACGGCAGACATTGGAATACATCCTGAATTGAGGCCACAACCTCCACTTTCGCCCTCTATTATCATCGTGAGTCAGGGAAACCAACACGCGCGCATGAGAGAGAGAGTAGATCGCACGTCAGTCAATTATGGAAAAAACGGAGTCCCTGAGTGCGATAGGAGGGAAGAGGTAACAAATTGAAATGGCAGAGGTTGACCAGAAAGTGAAGGGTCAGTTGCCAAGGGTTAAGCGCATGAAACAATCCCACCCTTTAGGTACTGCCTGCAGAACTCGTAATGGTGGAGGAAAAACCGTACAGGTTGATCTGGACATATTGACTGAAAAAATCAGCAAGGTTGTAAAAAGATGCCCTGGAACCTATTTTCTCTCGCTTGGTTAGTTTTGATGAGCATATTACGCAACTTTTGCAGGACCCAAGAGATTACCTAGCACTTAAAGATCAAAATGCAACGGACCCTTTATCCATCCACAAAAAATAAAAGGGTTACTGATGAACCCTCTAGTACCTCTCTGGTGACTTTGGAACCATCAAATGAACTACCCATTATATGTAGTCGGGCCACTTTGAGAAGCCCCCCCCCTCACGGATACTAGTAACAAGTTTTAAATTTTTTTTATTTTTTTTATTTATTGGGCATTTCTCAATAAAGAAAAACATACAACCATTACAATGAAATACATTGCACAGTACAAAGGCAGGCATCTATACAGGACACAATGCGGATAAAAATAAAACAAACAAGAATCCATGGGGAGCAGATCAGGAGGACATTGACAATCAGAGAGGGACATAGCTGGCAGAACATAAGGGAGAGGAGCACCGAGAAGGGGCACAGTGCAACACAGTCATATAACAAAGCAGTCCATAATGGCATCCAATAGAGCAGGAGACTAAATGGTGGGCACTGACAATAAGTAGTTTGTGAGGGGTGACCAAATGTCCCGTGGCCGTGATGGGGCAAGCAGTTCCTCAGCATAACTTACTAATTGATCTCTACAGTATGTCAAATCCTGCAGCCATAGCTTGGTAGTGGGGGCCAACCTGCTCTCCCAACACATAGAGACCCTCCGTTTGGCCACCAGCAGCGCAATAGCCACAAAACGCCTACAGGAGGCCTTGACATCAGCAATAAGACCGAGGAGACATAACTGAGGGGCACAATCCAAAGGGAGCTCAACCATTAGGCGCATAATCGTTATAACATCTTCCCAATATGAAAGGACCTTGGGACAGACCCATGCTAGGTGATATGAATTAGCATCAGGAGCCCCACAGCGTTTACAGGCGGCAGAGTCCCGCAGACCATATTTGTACAACTGGGCAGGTGTATAATACAGCTGATGGATATATTTAAAGTGATATTATACCAGAAGTACTCCCCATCAGTAACTCAAAACCTGAGATTGCGAGTTGTATTTGAACAGGCCTAGAGTTCCCAGATGCTGAGGTCCCTAAATGAAGATAGGACAAAGCACCACTATTAAGTGGGGAAGGAGGCAACTCCTTTTGTTTTATATTCCCTCACACACCCTAGTGGTGTCATGCTTAATCATTGGGACACCTCGACGCCTACAAGTCGAGGTGGGCTCGACCATATCTCAGGGAGCTCTTATGAAGATGTTTTTGGCCAGGGGGATAAAGATTAAAAACCCACAGCAGTTCCCAGTATCCCTTTTATTCTTGGAACTGTCGGGGGTAATAATAAAATAAAGTTTAAGGGTCAATTGGGATATTATGGTCCTAAGACCCTATAGCCAACATGTTTCAGTCCTGCTAAGCCCCATGAAGGGTGCTGGACTTTCTTCAGGGCGGAAAATAATGCCCCCCGGAATGGGTAAGGCAGAAGATTTCCCTGCACTATTCGGGATAAGGGCAACTAATGCTCCTTATCAATTCACGTAGACTGATTAGTCTTGTATGTCACTCCATCCCGTTTTGAGAGGGGTATCGACTCCAAGTGGAAAGCTACCATCTGCGGGGTAGCCCTGTAGACAAACAGCCATCAAGAGGAGTTGCCTCCTTCCCCACTTAATAGTGGTGCTTTGTCCTATCTTCATTTAGGGACCTCAGCATCTGGGAACTCTAGGCCTGTTCAAATACAACTCGCAATCTCAGTTTGAGTTACTGATGGGGAGTACTTCTGGTATAATATTGTGAAACCTGGGAGGGTGTACTCCTTTAGTTCCTCTCAGCCCCCCTGTAAGTTTGGAACCCCTTCCTACTACGTTTGTGCCTAAAAAAATATATATATATATATTTAAAGTGAACCATTCGCAGATTCCCATTCGACGTTAAGCGCCCCGTGAGGCGGCAACAACTCACCCACTCATCCTCAGTCAAAGCGCGCGGCAAAACAACATTCCATTTATGCGG
Organism: Triturus cristatus; assembly: GCF_964204655.1. Lineage (NCBI taxonomy): Eukaryota > Metazoa > Chordata > Amphibia > Caudata > Salamandridae > Triturus > Triturus cristatus. The sequence goes on from NC_140594.1 coordinate 388,488,920, forward strand.
TGCCACTACATCAGAGATAGCGGCTTCCCGCTGCGATATCCGATAGAGCCTAGTGACCAGTTTCACTCTGGAGGGAGTAGTATATAGCAATTGCAGTGCCTCCAGCGTAGGCGGCTCAGCAAGAAACTGCGGGTACAGCCCACACATGGCCGACCGCAGTCTTGTGTAGGTGAAGAGGTGCATAGCAGGGAGAGAACCGTCAGCGGCCAGGGATGCTGAAGCGATAAATTGGCCCCCGGGGTTTATACTTCTTTCATGGTCACCAAGTTCATGTCTTTAAGGATCCGCAAAGCACCTACCTCAGTGGTAACCAAGAGACATGTGTGATGAAGCAGGGATATATCAGGCGCATAAAGTGGTAGCTTCCGCGCCCGCCTGCCTAGCTCCCGCCAAGCCGTAACCGTGGTCTGAACAGTGTCGAACTCTCCCTTTTCAAACACTGTGTGCGTATTGACAATCATGGCCTTCAGTGGTATAGATTGTACCGCCCCAGCGTCTACCGCCACATGGGGAATATAAGCAGGGTCATGTTGCCAATAATACGCTTGTGGGCTTGTGCGCACAAATAGTATAACTGAAAATCCGGTGCCGCAAAGCCCCCCAGCTCATAAGGGAGCGCGAGTTTTTCCCACTTGAGATTTCTTGCCCCCCCACGCTAGTGTAATTAATAGTGAGCGAAGGGAGTTAAAAAAATGTCGCGACAGATGTATCGGCACATTTATAAATAGATACAAAAAACGGGGGAGGATGACCATTTTTATTAATGCTAGACGGTCGGCGAAGGACAGGGGCAACTTAACCCAGCGGGTGACTTACTCCTCAAGACGCGTGATAGCCACTCCATAGTTGGCTCGCACCACCTCCTGGGGATCACGGTGCAACCACACACCCAAATATTTCACTGCATCAGTGCCCCACACCAATCGAAAATCCAAATCAATAGGGGATGTATAATCCGTTAGGGGCAGTATGATGGATTTAGACTAATTTATGCCGAGCCCTGAAAACCACTCAAAGCGGACATACTCCCGAAGAAGCGGAGGCAGATAGAGAGCAGGCTCACACACATACAGCACCATGTCATCTGCATACATGGAGACAGCCAGAGGGCGCTGGAGGAACCGCAGCGCCGCCCGAGAGTGGCGCTGCCTCAAAATACAGGCCAAGGGTTCAATTATGAGTGTAAACAGCAGCGGGGACAGCAGGCATCCCTGTCGAGTACCACGCTGTATAGGGAATGGCTGAGATAGGTTACCATTAACTCTCACGCGCGCTGTAGGGCAGGTGTAAAGCAGCTTTATCCAGTTAGTAAAGACAAAGGGTACACCCATCCGATGCAAAATCGCAAGCATGTAGGACCAGGAGATGGAATCAAATGCCTTAGCGGCGTCAAGAAGCACTGCCACCGCATGCAACGTAGGTTCTAGGACATGCATAACCGCGAAGAGCGTCCTAAGATTATGGGAGGTGGAGCGGGTCGGAACAAAGCCAGACTGATCCGGTAGAACCATGACTGGCAGCAGCAGCTGCAGTCTGGCAGCCAGGACTTTAGCCAATATTTTAACATCTGTGTTAATTAAAGATAGCGGTTGGTAGGAGTCGCAGCTATCAGATGGTTTGCCCGGCTCAAGAAGAGTGACCACCAGCGCTTCACGCAATGTCGGAGGTAGGCATTGAGTTTTGTAAGCCTCCTCATAGACCTGGAGCAGGCATGGAGCAAGAATGTCAATATAAGTTTTATAAAACTCCACTGGGAGGCCATCAGAGCCAGCAGATTTACCATTAGGGAGAGCAACAATCGCATCTCGTATTTCACCAAGGGTGAGAGGGTGCATTAAAAATTCCTGCTGCCCCCGAGAGAGCCATACTAACGCGATGTCATCCAAATATTGCTGCAGCTCAGCTTCAGGTGCAACCAAGCGATGCGCATACATATCCTCATAAAATTCAGCAAACGCTTGCAAAATATGGGAAGTATCATGATGCGTAACGCCACCGACTGTGATCGAGCTAACCATACACCCACCCCCTCGAGGCTCCAGGAGCCGGGCCGCAAGTGCTCTGCCTGGCTGACCACCCTCCCCATAATATCTGGCCCTGCTTCTCCGCGACATGTGGCGCAACTCTCGGTCTACCACCTCGTTATATTCTGCAACATTTTCTTTAATAAGGGCTAACACAGACGGGTCGGGTGTGCTCTCATACTTCTGCTCCAAACCCTTTAGCTCATGCTCCAGCACAGACATTGTACCCCTGAGCAACCGAAGAACTCCTGCCTTGAGTCCAATACAGACCCCACGTATGGTCACCTTGAAGGCTTCCCATAGTGTCCCCACTGCATCGACCGAGCCAGTATTCCGCTCGAAGTAGTCAGTGATAGCCTCCCGAACACCCTCGCAGAACACCAAGTCCAGCAAGGCGGAGGGTTGAAGCCGCCACTGGAAGGGAGGGTGAGGGTAAGCGGGCAATGCCAGGCGGATGTGCACAGAGGAATGATCAGAGAGTGTCCTGGGCAAATGCTCCACATGCACAGTCCAATCATTTGCGTCCCGGGTCAGCAACCAAAAGTCTATTCGGGACCAAGCGGAGCGAGCATACGAGTGACAAGTACCTTCCCTGGCGCACGGGTGACAAGTACCTTCCCTGGCGCACGGGTGACGTAAACGCCAAACATCCACTAGCCCCAGTGTCAACATACCATCCCGCAGAGCTGTAGCCGCCCACTTAGGAGGCCGATCCATAGTAGACACCCTATCTATATTGGGGTCCAAGGCCACATTGAAATAACAGTGCAAGGAAGCAATTTATACAATTTTCATAGAAGGCAGGATCGTCAACGTTTGGACCATAAACATTAACTATCACTAGATCTCTACCATACAGTGTTCCCTGCACTATGATGTATCGCCCCCCATCATCCTCATCCACTGAGAGTGGGATAAAGGGAGTGCCCTTCTTGACCAGAATCATTACCCCCCGGGCATAAGAGTAGTAGGAGGCGGCGAGCCGCACCCCAGCCCATCTGGTGGCAGTAGTAGATACCGCCTGCTTGGTGAGATGCGTCTCCTGGAGGAGAGCAATTCGAATGTGGTGACGGTCAAGGTAGGAAAGCACTTGGCGGACCTTCCGCGGATTATTAAGGCCCCTTACATTCCAGCTAAGCCAAGAGATCGTCATTTCATCAGAGTTAATCATGTCAATCAATCAATCAATCAATCATGGTATTTGTAAAGCGCGCTACTTACCCGTGAGGGTCTCAAGGCGCTGAGAGGGGGGGAGGGGAGTTGCGCTACTGCTCGAAGAGCCAGGTCTTGAGGAGTCTTCTGAAGGCGAGTAAGTCTTTGGTCTGCCGTAGCTGGGTGGGTAGGGTGTTCCAGGTCTTGGCGGCGAGGTAGGAGAAGGATCTGCTGCCGGAGGTTGTTCGTTGGATGCGGGGGACAGTGGCGAGTGCAAGGCTGGTGGAGCGGAGCTGGTGTGTGGGGGTGTGGAAGCTGTGTCTGCTGTTCAGGTAGGCTGGTCCGGTGTCGTGGAGTACTTTGTGTGCGTGGGTGAGGAGTTTGAAGGTGATCCTCTTGTCGACGGGGAGCCAGTGTAGGTTAGTCAGGTGGGGGGTGATGTGGCTGCAGCGGGGGACGTTGACGATCAGTCGGGCGGAGGCGTTTTGGATGCGCTGTAGTCGTCGTAGGTGTTTGGCTGGGATTCTGGCGTAGAGTGCGTTGCCGTAGTCCAGCCTGCTGCTGACGAGGGCCTGTGTCACCGTTCTTCTTGTTTCGGTCGGGATCCACCTGTAGATCCTGCGAAGCATGCGGAGGGTGTTGAAGCAGGAGGAAGAGACGGCGTTGACCTGTTTGAACATGGAGAGGGAGGAGTCGAGGATGAATCCTAGATTGCGTGCGTGGTCGGTGGGTGTCGGTGCTGTCCCGAGGGTGGTCGGCCACCAGGAGTCGTCCCAAGCCGAGGGGTTGGGTCCGAGGATGAGGACCTCCGTCTTGTCCGAGTTCAGTTTCTACCGAGATCATGTCCCTACAAAGAGACGCAGAACTCTGGTACAGCGCTCATATGCAGCCCCAAACTTTACCCCACCATATCCGCAGTGCTCTGCCAATGCACAATACAAAACATTGCAAACCCCAACAGCCCATCCCACCCACTCCAGCAGCGAAAAGCTGCAGTGGCAGCCCAAGGAAGAACCTAGAGAAAAAAAAACCAGAACATGCTTCACCACAGTCAAAACATACAAGTAAGGTCGCCAATCAGGTGATAGCGCAACTAGCGCACAAGAGTGTGGCAAAGCAAAACAAAAGGCAACTTTGTTGGGAGTTCCCATGCAGAGAGGCGCAGAGGCCACTGGCACCCCGTGAGGAACAGGGTGGGCTGAGACGAGGTGAGTTAGGCCATCCAACACCGGCCATAAACACAGCCGAGTGACTATTGCCACTACCCTTACGACAAAGGACTTCATGCCCCCCATCACAGTTCAGCAATCAATCCATTCCAAGGGACAGAGATAATATAGAGCAATGCATCAGAGCAGACATAACAAGAACAGATAAGATATCTGAAACTTACACCTCCGGGCAATATAAGTAATCAAATCTAACACATGTGGATGGTAAACCAGCAACAAGCAAGACAAGGGTATGACAAACATTGCAAGGCGATACCAAGTTCTGCCACTCAGCCATCAGAGTCAGTGTCCCTCATTTGCTCACGTTGCGGTGAGCGTCGCTCTAGCTGCCGAAGATATTGAAGTGCATCCTTAGGTGACAGGAAGATGCGGGCCTTCCCATTATGCTGAATGCGTAGGCGCGCAGGGTACAGCATTGCATAGGGGATGTTGAGCGATTGCAATTTTTTTTTCACCGCATGGAATTCCCTGCCCGCCTGTTGCACCGCTACTGTGAAATCAGGGAAGAGCTCCACCTTCATTCCCTGATAGTTCAGGCCACCCTTCTCACACGCCAAATGCAGCGCGCAGTGTCTCGATCCCGATAATTTAAGAGTCGGGCTATAATGGGTCGCGGCAGCACCCCCTGGACAGGCCTGGCAGCCAAGGAGCGGTGAGCTCGTTCAACAATGAAAACCTTTGAAAAGTGCTCCGCCCCTAGCAAAGAGGTAAGTAGCATCTCCATATACAGCTCCATGGGCCCAGTGTTGGTCTACTCCGAAATTCCCGTAATTCGTAGTTTATTTCGTCGGGAGCGGGCCTCAATATCCTCATTTTTAGCCCTGATAACCTCCAAGAGCTTTTCCATGCCTGCACCGGAAGTACTGAGCGCCTCGACCCGATATTCAGCTGCGGAGATGAGTTGCTCGGCCTCAGCCAGCTGCGCGCCATGCTTATCCAGCTTGGATGCCATTGTGTCCATACGTAGATTCAAGGTGTCAATTTTGGCATCAATAGTGTGGAGGCTCTGCTGCATTGACACCATCATACGCTCCAGCCGGGCTTCCAGCCCCTGCGCAAGATCGGGCTCAGTTTCCGAAGTGGGAGGCGTGTGCGATTTAGGGGGTTGCTTGGCTTCAAAAGTGAGTTTATTTTGTTACTTGTCTGTGCGCCCCATGACTAATCCAAAAAAAAACAAAAAACAGATGTATGCAGGCCAAGAGTAGCAGCGGTGGATAATGCCAGAAGGGGACTATTAACCCCGTCCAGGTCCACCCTCTGACAAGTAATGAGGTCAATAATGAGAGCAAATAGCACAACGGCGCCAGCGCCAGGAGTCTCAGGGCACAAGTCGTGCCACCAGGCTGCCAGACGTCCACACAGTAGGTGCACAATACCGACCTGCCTGCCAACCAAGCAATGTCCGTGAAGCAGGATAAGCACCGGGAGCCACAGGACACAGAAAGGAAGGGGATGGAAGCACCTCCCTGGGCTCGTCCGTCACCAGAAGCAGGCCAGGCCCAGCGTTCAACACCCACAATAGTGGCCCCCACACAATATGTCCAAAGGAGCCCCAGGCACTCCAACAGTCATGCAGGGATGCATGAGCAGGCAGCAGCAGGGCGCAGACAAGCAGCTAACACAAAGCGAGAGGCAGGCAGACTTACTGATGGCAGCGCAGGGGGCTGGAATCACTTACACCCACGTGGAGGCAGTCTCCAGCGACTGCACGCAGGCCAGGCCAGGGCTCAGTGGCATCCGCCGCCTACCGCCCCAAGCAACAGCGGACGGCAGGAAGGGGGGGCCGCGCCGCCTCCAAAGGCCCACAGCAGATGTCCGATACCAATGTCCGATGCAAAGTCTCCAGAACACCGCAGCGGCCCCTCCGGTCCCAGCCAGGGACCGCAGCCACTCACCCGGGAGCGAGGAAACTCAAGTCAGGGAGCCCGCCCCCTCATCGCAGGCCGCAGGCAGCAACGAAGCAGGCCAAGCTGGGGCCCGGGAAAAGCAGCCGTCTCACCTCCTCAAGAAGCAGCGGGCGGCCGGGGGGAGGGAACAGCGCTGCCTCCGCTGTTTAAACGTTAAAGTCCCCCGAACACCGCCATGGCCCCTCAGAGCCCAGCCGGAGACCACAGCCACTCCCCCGGGATCGAGCAGGGAGCCCACCTCCGCGCCACTAGCAACAGGCGCTCAAGACTCACCACCCCGCCGGGCAATCACTATTGGAGCACACCTGGTACAGCTCCGCACCGCTTCGGACGTCGCCCACCCTCCTAATCAAGGAAGCGCTGCACCTGGCCCAGCACCGCAGTCGCTCCACCGGCAGGACTTCAAAGGGCGCCGCGCGCCGCCGCCATTTTACCGCCGGATCACGATGGGAGGCAGAAAACGCAGGTAAGATGCAGCTGCAGGCTCCAAACGTATAGCAGAGGGCTCTCCAGAGCATAGGGAGGGCAGATCCAATCAGTGATGCCGTGGATTGCGCTGATTCCCAAGGATTATAGTCGGATTAGAGTCCCGGCCAGCAGAGCTGCACTAAGTTGCGCCCATCTTGCTCCGGGCTCTCTAGCGCCCCCCTAGTAACAAGTTAATTGTTATGAGTGTAAGGGAGATTGGGATGGTTGGGACCCTTAACGAGGATAGACGAGGGAGGGGGCAGAATGGGCGAGAGCGACTAGGATCCAGCATGCTTGGGGGGAAGAGAAACAAAAGAATCTTTAGGTAATTTGGACATAGATGTTTATGCAGGCAGGGAGCAGAAAGTATTTTAAATCTACCCCTCAACTGTACTCCTTACACAGTGATCTAGACAAGTGTCCCTCACCTCCCCCCAGGGCAACAAGAAAGTTGCCAAAGCCTTATAAACAAGTCCGCATATTGGTGCTCTAGGAAAATTAATTCACACATAAACTGGTCTGAACACATTATCATGGCAAGGAGGGTGGGCTGGTTAGGCCCTACAACCAAATGCTTAGAAGGGGACTGCGTTGTACTTAATTTTAACGATGCAAGGTGTGCACTTTTCGCCCTGACTCACCAAAAGATCTAATAAAGGCTTGTCCTCTGGGTTTCTTCTACGTTTACTACCCCCGCCCCCATCAGGGGACTAGTAAGAGGCAACACCTCCCAGGTTTCGGACCAAAAAAAAACCTCCCACCCTAATCGCTTTGACGCTCTCTCTGACTTGACAGATGTTGATTGACTGCCTGTACAATCAGACAGTCTAGTCGATCTGAAAAGATTGTGCTTACTGCGCCCTGTTTTAGGGAGAGTTGTAGATATAGACAATATTGGGAATAGGCAATCAACTGATTTATCTGGTTCCATTTTGCTAAACATCAGCAGTCCTAGCAATGATATAGTAAATACTGAAAACTATCTGGCACCTAATACAGGTTTCTAATAAGAATTCGGGGGGGGGGGGGGGGGGGGCAGGGATACCAACCCTGCTCACCATGCCCGCCATGCAATCAACAAAGGTGGGCCAGGCGAGTCAGGCACATGTTATCCCCCCAATCATTTAATGGAACATTGCAGGAATACGAGCAACATTAATTAATGAGGATTGGGTGGATTATATTTGGGGTTTTGATATTATTTGCCTTCAAGAAACATTGTATCAGGCTGATATTGTGCTGGACAGTTATCGTTCCTTCACCATCCATGCATCACCGGCTGGGAGGGCAAAAGGAGGGCTTGTGACATTAATTTCAGTCAAATATGGGTACATACAAACCCATGTTGTAAAGACCTCACCTTGGTACCAGCTAGTCCTCATTTCCAACTTGATCCGGGAAAAGTTATTGCTAGTAAACTGGTATTATAATATCTTTGACCAGAATAGCAGTCACATGATTGAGGACTTACAGGCGCTGATTAATAACATTGCAGGGAAGTGGCAGCACTTATGTATCCTCTGGGTGGGGGACTTTAATTGTACCATTTGTTCCTTTAGTAATAGTGGAGTCTGTGGACTCCTAGACACAGAGGGTCAGCCACAGCCACATTTTATTCATACACCACAGGGTGAGGCCTTGAATTCCATTATTATTGAGAATGAGCTAGGCCTTATTAATACTAACAATTTGGTTTGCAGCTCCTTACCCCAGTGTCCCACTTATGTCGGAGGAGGTAGAGAAAGTACAATTGATTTTATGTTTATCACTAGGAAGTATTCCCTTTGAGGTGGCACCTAATATTGCAAGTGTCCATAACCCTTTAACCGTCTTCTTTAGTATAATAGCTAAGGTTGGGAAAGGTGATGGTTGCCCTATTTATTCTAACCAAAATAAGGGGATGAGACTGAATTGGGGTAAAGTTAATCCCATCCAATTAGAAATAAAAACTGTCACGACAAATTAAAATCTCATTATGAGTTGTCTCCAAGCTGACTCTCCCCCGGATGAGGTGGTTTATGACTGAACTGATCTGTGCAGATGTGGCAAAAGACCTGACTGGATCAGTTCGAAGAAGGGAATCCCAGGAGGTGTGATGGTTTAACGTTGAGTGTTCCTGAGCGCATAAGAATCTTAAAAGGCCCTCCATGACAACCCTCATGACAGAACAAAAATAAAAAAAACTAAGGCAGATCTATAAGTGTACTATCAAACTAAGAATGGATGAATTGAGGAGTTTAGCTTGGGAAGATCTGGAGAGAGCCAGTGCACTGAAAGACTCCAAGAGTTTCTGAGACATAATCAATCGCCTCCTATTTAAGGACGAGCCTAAACCCTTGGATTCATTGATCCTGGGGGCAACTTGGGAATCCCATTTTTCAGCCATATTTAATACAAAAAACACCTCTATAGATAAAGGAAGTGGGGAACCGATATTTGATCTAACATTGGTTTCACAATTAAGTGCATCAATCACAGTTGCAGAAATTGAGGAGGCTTTAGCGAGGGGAATCAGCATGAAAGCACCTGGCCCTGATGGGGTTCCTCTGGATTTATTTAAAAGAAACCCCAGATTATGGGCACCTTTGCTCACCAATGTTTTTAAAGCTGTAGCGATTGGCCCCATTCCATTAACCTGGAAGGAGGTCATTGTGGTTCCAGTATATAAGAAAGGTAACAGGAGTGACCCTGCCTGTTATAGTGTGGTAAATAAAATCTTCTTTACCGGACTGAATTTCATACGGGATCTTAAAATAAAGTAAAATAGCTCAAAATAACAAGAGGCAGAATCCGTGGTATAAGAGTTTCTAAATGGGCTTTATTCCATTCAAAATGGCCGACTCGAGTCGCGGCCTTCAGGTTCCGTCACCACGAGGGTTCAGGAAGTGAAGTACAATACTTTATTGACAGACATGCATTTTTATAATAAGTACATTACAATGAAACGAATGTAGAAGGCGTAACATTTGATAAGAAAAGTGACATGACAGGTACGTAATCGAAACTAGGCGTAATAAGGAATAAAAGAAACATGATTGGTTAGGATTATCAGACATAGGTGGATCTATAAGATAATACTTGGCATAGATGCGCGCGCAGCAGCATGACGTGTAATTGACGTGCAACTAGGGGGTGAAGGGACTTGACATTTAGCTCTACATGTGGAGACGAGAAGTCTGAGGGGTCAAGTCAACCTAATCCCAAATCATATCTAACATCCTATGTTTAAAGAACTATGTTATCCACAAGGAAGGACTCTCGGACAGAATCTAGTCTATACTGACTGTGTGCGTGCACAAACGCCTAAGTGTCTATATGAGAGGTGAGAGGCAGAAAACTTTCCATGGCAGCAGGGCTATGAATCACTTGCAGGAGGACGGAAAGGCTGAGTCCTTTGCTTGTGAGCTAAAGGAAATGTTTACCTAAATCACTAGACAGGAATGCATCGGCTGAAGAGCAAAATAGATAATTCGAAGGTGAAATACAGCTTCTTGGCAGGCAGGCGAAAACTGGCCGAGGCAGGCACCGTTAGCTGCACAGGGAGTAGGACAAAGTTCATGGATACAGATGCGAGCTCAAGCTGAAGCTGACAGAGACAGAGAGCAGGGAAAGGCTTTGAGGACAGAATCGGGCCTACTTGCCTGAACTGTAAAAATGGAGTAACTTAGCCATATAAAGTCGGTGGCCTTTCATGCTTAGGAATCGAATATCCAGCCCATTGATGGCGGATCTGACAGAGAACATGTCGACGGTAGACACACATATGTTTGCGTCTTCGAAACTGGAACTGGAGGGAACATACATGTACTTGTAACATGCATATAGAACCGTTGGGGTCCAAGATAGGGGACATAACTGATCAGGAAAATCCACATTTCCACATTCCCTCCTTGTCCCCTACTTGCCCTTTAAGAGATATCAATCTTCATCATTCCATCGATTTGCTCATGGAGCATCATTTCTTCTTCCTTCTTCTTCCGGTGTTTTGAACGAGAACTGTGATATGGAATGCATGATGTGGCACACAGACCACAAATCGCTGGTCCACATTGCAGGCATAAACAACAACTGAAGAGCATAAGAAGGCCAATACCTAGGAAGGATAGAACTCTCCATCCCCAGGCCGATATCACACTCCAAAACCACCCGGACCACGTCCAAGTGCCTGGATTCTCGTGTATCTGGCTTACAATCTTATGAAGGCGTGTTATAGTTTTATATACAGATGGCGAATTTTCTGGTATGAATATGCAGCAGCTGGATCCGATGACCCTGCAAGCTCCGCCCCTATCGGCCAGGATGACGTCAAGGACAAGACGATTCTGGAGAACAACAATTCTCATCACTGATTGTTCCTCTGTCAGATTGCCTAGGGCGGCTATAGTCTCGTTTACTACAGCTTCAATAGTCTTGGTGAGTCTGCGTATCAGCTTACTATTTGATATTGTACCTATATAGGGAAAGATACCTTTATTGAAATCTACATACTTGTCCCATGCCGTCTCAGTATAATCGACAACTGGGAGATCTCTTCGCTCTCTATTGTGTACTAAATGAACATTTCGATAATAATCAGGGGGAGCTAGGAAAACAGGTGGCAAAAGGAATGCTATGTAACAGGTACCATTCCAGTCTAGAGGCAGACGCATATATGCAGTCTGACCACATATAAAGTAAGAATGGCGAGAAGCTCTAAATGAAGATTTACCTTGATCACTATATTCTACTGTAGTAACGCATTGGCTATGGCCCATGTGTATGGAACCAACTTTTCTTACACATAATTCACCCTTAACTGGAAATACTGACATAGTGGGCAGAATTAGTTCAACTTCGGATTTGACATTCAAAATCATAAGATTAGGCGTAAAATTACCTAATTTATACACTTCATTTTCTAAATCACTTCCTGTTCTACTGGGGTGACCCTCCTTATTAGGGTGACAGACTTTGAATAAAACTAGATTCAGATTTCCCCATATCCAATGTTGTTGATAAACTGCTGTGTCTGGGTCTATGGAATTTAATAAACTAAACCATGCTCCACAGGAGCCATTGTGTGTGAACGGATGTGGAAAGAAAGGCAGAACTCCTTTGTTATTCTGATAGGGAGGGAGTCGGCCACACACCCAACAATTGGTGGCATTACTAGTCTGATGGGAATGATGTAACATACTAATGAAGGTGTTGTTGCGCAGCGCAAGTCTATAGGACAACTCATGTGGGGGTAATTCACTAAAAGAATGTTCATCAGTTATATTGAAAGCACGTTTAGAAACAGGATAATACATATGCAACAATATACTTGCAGTAACTATTAAAAAACTCAAGAAAAACAAAATTAATAAAGTCACAATACAGTGGCTACGCAGTAATTTACAATTGCATTTTCCACTAATTTTGTCACAAATAAATGTGGATATGAGTCACTACTTGCTTTTATACCACTATTTATACCAAAACATTTTTCAAATCGAGCATAATAATCGCTTGTGTCTTCATCTTGCTTTTGTTTGCAGGCTGTGATTGCACCCCAATCTTCCTTTTTTGTAGTTAATAAACGTGGCAGTACCTGTACTAGTAAACCTGGTAACAGTTTAACTTTATCCCCGAGCCCTGAACCTGCAGTTCGGCCCCTTTCTTCCTCTGCTAATGCTGTCCAGTCTATCTTTTGGTCACCCACTTCCCACTCTTTTTCTTTCAGTTTTTCATAAATGCCAGCAGGCAAAAGCACCTTTAATATCGTCATAATATCAGGAAAGGTGTACGTGAATGCGCTGACTCTTGAAAAACAAGTTTATTTATTCTGGGTGGTGTAAAGGTACTGCTAGCACCTCCCGTGGCCCCATCTGGGGCGTCGGGTGTGAATGGATTCGTTGAACGTGACACAGCAACTATGGGTGTCGATATCCCTGTAGGATCGACTGCGGAGACAGATGCGGAAACAGATGTGCTTGCCGAAGCTTGTATCGGGACTTGCTGTTGCACGGGGACAGATACCTGATCCTGACGTTGAACCCCTCCGCCAGACGGTCTATGTGGTGTGGCGTTAGCATACTCGGGAGCTGCGTCGTCTAGATATGAGGAAAGAAAAACATCTTCTGCGGTTCTGGGATGCCCTTTTGGATGTACCTTAATTGGAAATAATGGGGGTGGCAAGTCTTTTGGCATCTCTGGAGCAGCCTTAGGTAGTCCTTCGGCTAGAAGGGGATACATACCATTCATAAGAGCATTTCTTTGTCTATTTACTTGTTCTGATTTCACTCGGATACCTTCCTTAATTAATAGATTTTCTTGAACTTTATTTGAACTTTCTTTACTCCTCTCTTCTTGCCTACGTGCTTTTTCTGTTCGTCTATGAGATTCCTTACGCCATAACTCAACAGCGTCTTTCTGTGATTGTCTGACCTTTCTTTTCCATAACTCTTCCTCCACTTTCATGATGCATTCTGCATCCCAGGTTCCCGCTACGGGCCACCTTTGACTTTCCGGCAATCCCTTGGTATAATCTACCCATAGATCAAGAAACAATATGGCATCTAAGCCATGCTTATGGTACATAAAATGCCCTGGAGTGTCCCTAGGAGGAATAGGAACTGCTTCTTCAAGCACCCCTTTTCTGGTAGTAATCTGTCTTAACTTCGAGAAAAGCGGCATATTGACAACTGATCTGATACTTACTCTTGAACTCACTTAATACGAAAAACACAATAATGAACAGTGAACAATGAACACTCATTCATACCACAATATTTGAACACTTTAAACATTAAACATTAAACATTTTAACAACGACCGACAATGATGACAGTCTGCCTAACTAATCACCACGCTGAGTTCTTGACAATAACTGAATACTTCGGAATACTTGATATACTGCTAAACAGTACATATACACTGCTAAACAGTGCAGACCGGATTTGTGTACCCAAATCCGTCTTGACCGGCACAACCTATGTGCGCGTCAACACGCCTCCCCGGCGATGGTACTCACCGAGTAGCTCCTTGAAACGAAAGGCCTCAGAGAATGGACAGGACTCGATGACTGCGGACAGCGGACCCTCTGGACATCGGGATTTCGAGAAACCTGGTGGGCCTCTGTATACCTCGGATCTTGCTCTCTCAGCTAGGCTCTGGTCGGGACACTTCGCACTTCTCACCGCCTCGTCTGGGTTGATCGCAGCCTCAGTCGCCCCCGCTTGACCGGAGGGAGCTTACAGGAAATCCTGCTGGTACGCGTTTATGGTCCGTCCAGCTGTGGCAGGAGACCGGGCCTGCAACGCACCGCCGGCGCGTGAGATGAGAAAGTGTCCCTGTTCGGGCGCCATTATGTGGTAAATAAAATCTTCTTTACCGGACTGAATTTCATACGGGATCTTAAAATAAAGTAAAATAGCTCAAAATAACAAGAGGCAGAATCCGTGGTATAAGAGTTTCTAAATGGGCTTTATTCCATTCAAAATGGCCGACTCGAGTCGCGGCCTTCAGGTTCCGTCACCACGAGGGTTCAGGAAGTGAAGTACAATACTTTATTGACAGACATGCATTTTTATAATAAGTACATTACAATGAAACGAATGTAGAAGGCGTAACATTTGATAAGAAAAGTGACATGACAGGTACGTAATCGAAACTAGGCGTAATAAGGAATAAAAGAAACATGATTGGTTAGGATTATCAGACATAGGTGGATCTATAAGATAATACTTGGCATAGATGCGCGCGCAGCAGCATGACGTGTAATTGACGTGCAACTAGGGGGTGAAGGGACTTGACATTTAGCTCTACATGTGGAGACGAGAAGTCTGAGGGGTCAAGTCAACCTAATCCCAAATCATATCTAACATCCTATGTTTAAAGAACTATGTTATCCACAAGGAAGGACTCTCGGACAGAATCTAGTCTATACTGACTGTGTGCGTGCACAAACGCCTAAGTGTCTATATGAGAGGTGAGAGGCAGAAAACTTTCCATGGCAGCAGGGCTATGAATCACTTGCAGGAGGACGGAAAGGCTGAGTCCTTTGCTTGTGAGCTAAAGGAAATGTTTACCTAAATCACTAGACAGGAATGCATCGGCTGAAGAGCAAAATAGATAATTCGAAGGTGAAATACAGCTTCTTGGCAGGCAGGCGAAAACTGGCCGAGGCAGGCACCGTTAGCTGCACAGGGAGTAGGACAAAGTTCATGGATACAGATGCGAGCTCAAGCTGAAGCTGACAGAGACAGAGAGCAGGGAAAGGCTTTGAGGACAGAATCGGGCCTACTTGCCTGAACTGTAAAAATGGAGTAACTTAGCCATATAAAGTCGGTGGCCTTTCATGCTTAGGAATCGAATATCCAGCCCATTGATGGCGGATCTGACAGAGAACATGTCGACGGTAGACACACATATGTTTGCGTCTTCGAAACTGGAACTGGAGGGAACATACATGTACTTGTAACATGCATATAGAACCGTTGGGGTCCAAGATAGGGGACATAACTGATCAGGAAAATCCACATTTCCACATTCCCTCCTTGTCCCCTACTTGCCCTTTAAGAGATATCAATCTTCATCATTCCATCGATTTGCTCATGGAGCATCATTTCTTCTTCCTTCTTCTTCCGGTGTTTTGAACGAGAACTGTGATATGGAATGCATGATGTGGCACACAGACCACAAATCGCTGGTCCACATTGCAGGCATAAACAACAACTGAAGAGCATAAGAAGGCCAATACCTAGGAAGGATAGAACTCTCCATCCCCAGGCCGATATCACACTCCAAAACCACCCGGACCACGTCCAAGTGCCTGGATTCTCGTGTATCTGGCTTACAATCTTATGAAGGCGTGTTATAGTTTTATATACAGATGGCGAATTTTCTGGAATGAATATGCAGCAGCTGGATCCGATGACCCTGCAAGCTCCGCCCCTATCGGCCAGGATGACGTCAAGGACAAGACGATTCTGGAGAACAACAATTCTCATCACTGATTGTTCCTCTGTCAGATTGCCTAGGGCGGCTATAGTCTCGTTTACTACAGCTTCAATAGTCTTGGTGAGTCTGCGTATCAGCTTACTATTTGATATTGTACCTATATAGGGAAAGATACCTTTATTGAAATCTACATACTTGTCCCATGCCGTCTCAGTATAATCGACAACTGGGAGATCTCTTCGCTCTCTATTGTGTACTAAATGAACATTTCGATAATAATCAGGGGGAGCTAGGAAAACAGGTGGCAAAAGGAATGCTATGTAACAGGTACCATTCCAGTCTAGAGGCAGACGCATATATGCAGTCTGACCACATATAAAGTAAGAATGGCGAGAAGCTCTAAATGAAGATTTACCTTGATCACTATATTCTACTGTAGTAACGCATTGGCTATGGCCCATGTGTATGGAACCAACTTTTCTTACACATAATTCACCCTTAACTGGAAATACTGACATAGTGGGCAGAATTAGTTCAACTTCGGATTTGACATTCAAAATCATAAGATTAGGCGTAAAATTACCTAATTTATACACTTCATTTTCTAAATCACTTCCTGTTCTACTGGGGTGACCCTCCTTATTAGGGTGACAGACTTTGAATAAAACTAGATTCAGATTTCCCCATATCCAATGTTGTTGATAAACTGCTGTGTCTGGGTCTATGGAATTTAATAAACTAAACCATGCTCCACAGGAGCCATTGTGTGTGAACGGATGTGGAAAGAAAGGCAGAACTCCTTTGTTATTCTGATAGGGAGGGAGTCGGCCACACACCCAACAATTGGTGGCATTACTAGTCTGATGGGAATGATGTAACATACTAATGAAGGTGTTGTTGCGCAGCGCAAGTCTATAGGACAACTCATGTGGGGGTAATTCACTAAAAGAATGTTCATCAGTTATATTGAAAGCACGTTTAGAAACAGGATAATACATATGCAACAATATACTTGCAGTAACTATTAAAAAACTCAAGAAAAACAAAATTAATAAAGTCACAATACAGTGGCTACGCAGTAATTTACAATTGCATTTTCCACTAATTTTGTCACAAATAAATGTGGATATGAGTCACTACTTGCTTTTATACCACTATTTATACCAAAACATTTTTCAAATCGAGCATAATAATCGCTTGTGTCTTCATCTTGCTTTTGTTTGCAGGCTGTGATTGCACCCCAATCTTCCTTTTTTGTAGTTAATAAACGTGGCAGTACCTGTACTAGTAAACCTGGTAACAGTTTAACTTTATCCCCGAGCCCTGAACCTGCAGTTCGGCCCCTTTCTTCCTCTGCTAATGCTGTCCAGTCTATCTTTTGGTCACCCACTTCCCACTCTTTTTCTTTCAGTTTTTCATAAATGCCAGCAGGCAAAAGCACCTTTAATATCGTCATAATATCAGGAAAGGTGTACGTGAATGCGCTGACTCTTGAAAAACAAGTTTATTTATTCTGGGTGGTGTAAAGGTACTGCTAGCACCTCCCGTGGCCCCATCTGGGGCGTCGGGTGTGAATGGATTCGTTGAACGTGACACAGCAACTATGGGTGTCGATATCCCTGTAGGATCGACTGCGGAGACAGATGCGGAAACAGATGTGCTTGCCGAAGCTTGTATCGGGACTTGCTGTTGCACGGGGACAGATACCTGATCCTGACGTTGAACCCCTCCGCCAGACGGTCTATGTGGTGTGGCGTTAGCATACTCGGGAGCTGCGTCGTCTAGATATGAGGAAAGAAAAACATCTTCTGCGGTTCTGGGATGCCCTTTTGGATGTACCTTAATTGGAAATAATGGGGGTGGCAAGTCTTTTGGCATCTCTGGAGCAGCCTTAGGTAGTCCTTCGGCTAGAAGGGGATACATACCATTCATAAGAGCATTTCTTTGTCTATTTACTTGTTCTGATTTCACTCGGATACCTTCCTTAATTAATAGATTTTCTTGAACTTTATTTGAACTTTCTTTACTCCTCTCTTCTTGCCTACGTGCTTTTTCTGTTCGTCTATGAGATTCCTTACGCCATAACTCAACAGCGTCTTTCTGTGATTGTCTGACCTTTCTTTTCCATAACTCTTCCTCCACTTTCATGATGCATTCTGCATCCCAGGTTCCCGCTACGGGCCACCTTTGACTTTCCGGCAATCCCTTGGTATAATCTACCCATAGATCAAGAAACAATATGGCATCTAAGCCATGCTTATGGTACATAAAATGCCCTGGAGTGTCCCTAGGAGGAATAGGAACTGCTTCTTCAAGCACCCCTTTTCTGGTAGTAATCTGTCTTAACTTCGAGAAAAGCGGCATATTGACAACTGATCTGATACTTACTCTTGAACTCACTTAATACGAAAAACACAATAATGAACAGTGAACAATGAACACTCATTCATACCACAATATTTGAACACTTTAAACATTAAACATTAAACATTTTAACAACGACCGACAATGATGACAGTCTGCCTAACTAATCACCACGCTGAGTTCTTGACAATAACTGAATACTTCGGAATACTTGATATACTGCTAAACAGTACATATACACTGCTAAACAGTGCAGACCGGATTTGTGTACCCAAATCCGTCTTGACCGGCACAACCTATGTGCGCGTCAACACGCCTCCCCGGCGATGGTACTCACCGAGTAGCTCCTTGAAACGAAAGGCCTCAGAGAATGGACAGGACTCGATGACTGCGGACAGCGGACCCTCTGGACATCGGGATTTCGAGAAACCTGGTGGGCCTCTGTATACCTCGGATCTTGCTCTCTCAGCTAGGCTCTGGTCGGGACACTTCGCACTTCTCACCGCCTCGTCTGGGTTGATCGCAGCCTCAGTCGCCCCCGCTTGACCGGAGGGAGCTTACAGGAAATCCTGCTGGTACGCGTTTATGGTCCGTCCAGCTGTGGCAGGAGACCGGGCCTGCAACGCACCGCCGGCGCGTGAGATGAGAAAGTGTCCCTGTTCGGGCGCCATTATGTGGTAAATAAAATCTTCTTTACCGGACTGAATTTCATACGGGATCTTAAAATAAAGTAAAATAGCTCAAAATAACAAGAGGCAGAATCCGTGGTATAAGAGTTTCTAAATGGGCTTTATTCCATTCAAAATGGCCGACTCGAGTCGCGGCCTTCAGGTTCCGTCACCACGAGGGTTCAGGAAGTGAAGTACAATACTTTATTGACAGACATGCATTTTTATAATAAGTACATTACAATGAAACGAATGTAGAAGGCGTAACATTTGATAAGAAAAGTGACATGACAGGTACGTAATCGAAACTAGGCGTAATAAGGAATAAAAGAAACATGATTGGTTAGGATTATCAGACATAGGTGGATCTATAAGATAATACTTGGCATAGATGCGCGCGCAGCAGCATGACGTGTAATTGACGTGCAACTAGGGGGTGAAGGGACTTGACATTTAGCTCTACATGTGGAGACGAGAAGTCTGAGGGGTCAAGTCAACCTAATCCCAAATCATATCTAACATCCTATGTTTAAAGAACTATGTTATCCACAAGGAAGGACTCTCGGACAGAATCTAGTCTATACTGACTGTGTGCGTGCACAAACGCCTAAGTGTCTATATGAGAGGTGAGAGGCAGAAAACTTTCCATGGCAGCAGGGCTATGAATCACTTGCAGGAGGACGGAAAGGCTGAGTCCTTTGCTTGTGAGCTAAAGGAAATGTTTACCTAAATCACTAGACAGGAATGCATCGGCTGAAGAGCAAAATAGATAATTCGAAGGTGAAATACAGCTTCTTGGCAGGCAGGCGAAAACTGGCCGAGGCAGGCACCGTTAGCTGCACAGGGAGTAGGACAAAGTTCATGGATACAGATGCGAGCTCAAGCTGAAGCTGACAGAGACAGAGAGCAGGGAAAGGCTTTGAGGACAGAATCGGGCCTACTTGCCTGAACTGTAAAAATGGAGTAACTTAGCCATATAAAGTCGGTGGCCTTTCATGCTTAGGAATCGAATATCCAGCCCATTGATGGCGGATCTGACAGAGAACATGTCGACGGTAGACACACATATGTTTGCGTCTTCGAAACTGGAACTGGAGGGAACATACATGTACTTGTAACATGCATATAGAACCGTTGGGGTCCAAGATAGGGGACATAACTGATCAGGAAAATCCACATTTCCACAATAGGCCAATTTCATTAATCAATGCCACTGCTAAAGTACTGGGGAGGGTCATCCTTGCGCGTCTTGAGACCTGGGCGTATAGTACAGGGATCGTGTCCAGATTGCAATATGGTTTTAGAAGGGGGATGGACACTACAGAACAGTGCCTCAATTTGTCACTTATCATGGGCAAGTACATGAAGGCCAGGAGGGGTTCTTTCCATCTGGCCTTCATGGACTTATCCAGTGCCTTCGACACAGTCAATCGGGAGAAACTGTGGGGACTGATGGAACAAATAGGTTTTTAAGAAGCCCTTATATACCTCCTACGTAGGCTTCATACATCTACAACGGTTGCCGTAGGTTACGGGTCCAGGGGGGAAAAGACGGGGCCTATCGTTTCCGCAGAAGGTGTCCGGCAGGGTTGCATTTTAGCTCCATTCCTCTTTTTAGGTCTCGCCTGAGCCAGCGCATGCGCTGTTATGGCGAGACTTTTAGTTAGTGGGCTTCAGAAAGCCGACCACAGCTTTTTGTGTGGCCTAGAGCAAGCGTTTACGCGCGCGCCATCTGGATTTCCTCGCATCGCTCGCAGGCACCCTTACAGCACGCGATCATGCGCCATCTGGCTTTCCTCTCGCTTGCTCTCCCAAGCGCCTCGCTCCGCCCCTCCGCCACCACAGAGCGCATCTCACAGCTGCGCATCTTGTTTTACTTCGCGTCTTGTTTCTTCTTCTGCACGTGACGCTGTCCGGTGCCGCTCACTGTGACTGCCAGCCCCGGGGGGAGCGCAGGATCGGGGGCCGCCATTTGCGTTAGCACAACTGCAGACTCATTCCCGCCAGCAGCATCGCCTTAGCAACCGGCAGAGTCAGCACGGGTCCGCCTCGCAGCAAGAGTGTTCGGAAACAGCTGCCGATGTAAGCACAGTTCTGCCTGCTCTCCCTATTATTGAAATAAATGCAGGACTAAACTGCCAACAAATAAGGCTTTTCGAAAGCTACAGTACGCAAGGAAATCTAATCTGCTTGAAGGCTTGCGTTCTTAAAACTTCCTGTGTGGCATGTTGCAAAATTTTCAGTTCCTCATGTCATATGCTCTTTAGATCTTGCCTGTCGCTTCCTTTGCCATTTGTTTAATTAAACAGAAATTATTAGGTCTCGCCGTTCGCTTGCGAGACATGTTGTTTATTTGAGCCCGCCGGTCAATTACCATTGGATTGCTTCATCTTCATTTCCTTGCTACTCTTTGGTTAGAAAAGCCAATACTCAAGTTATAAAAAATTAGATTTTTTGCAAAGTTTTACATTTTGCAAAGCTCATGGAATTTCTTCAGATCGCAGATCTTTGCAGGTCAGACTTGTGGCGATTACTGTATATTTAAACTTCACCCACATGATCACATACTCAGGAATCATTAAATGAATGGATAGGTCCTCTTTGTGTTGTTGGAAGGTAATAAGGATTTGGCCCGAAGATATTGTCACTATATGCAAGCCATTCGCTTCTGTAAGGCCCTTGTTAAAAGAATGAGGATACAGAATTGGTTTATTGGACTGCAGTAACTTATTCTGAATGGAAATATCAAGCTCCGAGTGGTCTCAAAAACCTCTTACTATAAATCTTGCCTTATTGGTGTTCATTTCTGAAAAGAAACTATTTGCTTTTCAGTGGTTCTGCTGTGGGAATCAGGGTGGTATACTAACTGCAGATATTTGGTAAACACCCACAAACTTGCAGATCTGTGTAAATGTACTAATTGTTGCTGGTGGACCAACCAATAAACTCATATAAACCCACCCGCGATTAGATTCATCCCATTGGAATTCCACTATTCAGGTTAAAAGGTCTGTACGAGCACATCTCATTTGTAGGTGTGAATTATCCGATTGTGTGAATCAGGAATTGGTTTTGCTCTTTCATATGCATTTATTTACTTGCCCAAGATGCACCATGGTGTGCAAATGCCTTTTATTTATGTTTTTAAAAACGAAAACAAAAATAAAAGGCATTGTTATTTACAAGGTCAATAGCTCAGACTTGCGTAAATGCGAGACCTATTGCATTGCAAATGCTTGTTATTGTATATTAATGGTTAAGATGCTTTTTTTATTAGAGAATGTATTTGATTTTCCTAAAATTGGAGGCAACTCGATCCCATTGTTATCTTACGCGGATGATACTGTTTTAATGGCTCTGACAGCCAACAGCTTCCAAAAGTCACTCAATGCTTTTACCGATTTTATGGCAGCACTGGACTTAAAAGTAAATTTTATTAAATCATATGTTATGGTGTGTGTCCCCAAAGCAACGTAAACGAGAAAAATTGAGGTTAGGGACAAGACCATTGACAAGCTAAAAATGTTTACATATTTAGGGACTATTTTTAATGATTCTATGAATTGGGACCCTCTTATCATAGCTAGGGTACAACATACTAGTCGGGTTATGGAGGGGTTATTTCGCTTTGAGCAAGTTAGGTCATAAACCGGTGACAGAATTGGTTACCCTCTACAAAGCCAAATATTTGCCTGTGGCATCCTATGGGGCGGTAGTCTGGGGCTACCATAAAACCCGACAACTGCAGATTCTGGAAAATAAATTTATAAAAAGGTTATTGCTGACTCCAAATAGTGCCCCAACACCTTTTTGTCACCAGGAGCTAGGGCTGGCCTATCTTGAAGATTGAATTGATATTGCCCCATTGCTCCTATGTGCCAAGATTTGGTTATCTGAGGACCTAATTTTCTCAAGGGAAGTTATCAAAGATTGTACCAACTTAGATAGTGCATTGTCTATCACCTGGCTCCGCTTTGTGAGGACAAATTACATGAGTTAGGTTTGGGGCACTATTATGATAATTCTACAAGTATCGATATGAATGCGAAAGCCGTTATTAAAGAGGCATTTTATGTTAGGGTACACCGGCGCCATGCACAAATGGTAGTATCAGGCTCCCATGTTAATTTCCTGGCGAACAGCAATTTTATCTAACTTTTACCACTAATGTACAAGTACGATTTTATTTGACTAGGTTTCGATTAAACACATTCCACTTTCTAGTGGCATTCCCTAAACAATCGGGATGGGTTCACAGCTTACCACCTTGCCCGTGTGATAATTTGGCAGCTCTGAGCACGATGCACTTTATTTTGTTCTGTCCCCTTTATAAAGAGCCGAGGGGGACATTTTTACCCCACTTTTGAGAGAAATACGGCCATGTACTTATATTGGCGTTTTTTATTTTTTACAGTGCTTGTCTAGTTTAACTATCAGCATTGCAGTTTCAAATTTTATTAGAGTTGCCATGAGTATAAGAAAACACTACGAGTTATTATAGCCTAATAAAATCTGTGTAAGCCTTTTATTAAAAATTAGTTATATGGACAAAATTTTATGGTTGATAATCGAGATGGATGTATGGGGGATTCGACGTTAGGATTCACATTTTTCCCAACACTATTTGAACGCTATTTATTGTCTGCTTTATAATGTCTGTTTTTATCTATGCCTCTGTAACCATGATATGTAAACTTTATTTTAGCAGTATCTTTGTGAAACTTTTATGGTTCATGGAACCGAATAAAGTTATTTTTGACTGAATGACTACTAGATTGAGGTCCCCACCTATAAGGATTTTGTGGTCAGGATTCTCCATTATATTCAGAACCGCCTGTTTCAGGAACTTTTCCTGGTGGTCATTCAGGGCATAGATAGTCGCTGTCATGAGCGGAAACCCGCCAACCCTGATATGCAGAGCCAGTAGCTGGCCCCTGATCTTCGCCACCTTGTTCTGGGCTGTCCTGGCAAAAAAGCTTGAGAACAAAATGGCTACTCCACCTTCTTGGTTGGGCATGAGGAAAAATATTGATGTGGGAAGCATGATCTTCCCATCCTGTGCCGATCCTGTGCAACAAAATGAGTTTCCTGGATAAGGCAGATCTCACACCCCATCTGCTCCAGCACAGACAGCACTGTCCTTCTCTTCTTGGTGTTATTAAGAACTAGCACATTGAGGCTGATGAATTTGAGTCATCTGAGTATGGGGTTGTAAGACCATAAGCTCCCGGCCCAGCCCAAGGATATGCAGTGGGGTTCTGCGTATCCTGCTATGTTGTGCTGATCAGTGGTCTAATTCAAAAGTCATTAGCAGTGGTTATATGTATCAATGCTAGGTGTGATTGTGGTCACTCCCTTACCCATGCAAACCATACAACCATGGAAACAACCAAGAAGTCCAATCAACATTGGTCAAAGTGTGTAATTTCTGAGAGCCAAGCCCGGTGGTATGGGAGAGGCCATCCACAGTTCATGTAGCAAGCGGTGCGGTCCCCTCTGCCACCCACTACCGTCCCTAGAGATACAAGGGACATGCACCAAAAGCAGAGAGACATCCAGCTCAAGTGCGGGTGGTCCCAGCTCATTCAATTTCTGAGCAATCTGTATCTCCCATGAGGCTATCAATGACGGCTTGTCACTCCTGGGCTATAATTGCGGGGTATAGGCATAAATCTGCTTGGGCGCTCACCATCCAACGCCTTCTGTATTCATCCCTGTTGACTTGTGTTTTGGGCTGCTAGGACGATTTTTCTGGGGAGTTGTTGGGAATAGCCTGAAGGCGGCGGGTGTCCTCCAATGACATGATCTGGTGAAGCTTATCTCTCAGCAAAAGATGATGCACAACCCACTGTCCAATATCTGAATGAGATGGGCTCTGGGTAACAATCAAATACTTGGGATGTTACAGGGATCAGTGGAACCCCAAACCCATATGCATTAAAGAAAATGCACCAAAAAAAGTTAGAGTACAAAGGATACATTTTTAAAACTAAAATTTTAGTCTAGTGCACACAATATAAATTATAGCTACAATGATGACAGATAATATGGCAGCAGCAAAGGTTGCTGAAAGCGTAAATATTATATACCACCTACACTCTCTCTTTGCTACTTCTAAGTTCTAGTCTAATTCTTCAATTCTAGCGAAGCAGAATGTTAAACTTATTATGAGTTCCACAGATGGTACACCCCAACATACTTGTTTGACAATGAAGTTGTGTGTTCAAGGAAATAGCCAGGTAACCAATTCTCGTCTCACCAGCCTGGCTGCCAAAATAAATCATTACAATGAAGGCTAAGTGCCTCCTGTCCTGGCAGCCTCCTACAGGAACTTGAGCTAGGATGCACCTATCTGTAGTAAAGTGCCCCTTTTGACATGGTCAACCCCCACTTTTTGCCTGGTAATTGATGTGATTCTGACTGTAAGTGTGCCTGGTTCCTGCTACCCAGTTCCCCAGTGCCAGATCTCTTTCCAAAAACCGTGCAATTGTTTTCCCTAATTTGCTATACCTTTAGTAACCTCTGTAAGTCCCTAGTAAATGGTACATAGGGCCTGAGGCACTAAAGCGGTTCCCAATGGGCGAGAATGCAAAAGACGCACAATTGATGGACGGAATGCAGAACAAATCAAAACATTCACCTCCAGTCAAGAGATCTGGGTCAAATCCATCATTCTTTTACTCACCATGCCAACCCAGTTTAGATCTGGCCATATGCAAATCAGTCTTGACTCTGTGCCTCATGGGAACAGTCCAGCCCGAACTGCCAAGCCAGGTCCTCCCTGGACTGGAAACATGCATTCTAGGACCGGTTTGGGGGTTTTACCCCCTCATCAGCCAGGATAGCTTGATTCCAGTGGCACAGTGAGCCTGTTGAAATCGAAAATAATTGCTGTTAGCATGAGCTGAAGCCATCTTGTTTGCAGCATCCATTTTGTTAGCCTTGTGATTCTGCCGTCTTCACTGTTGCCTGCTTTTCTATTCTGCTTGAGTCATCAACTTTAGTTAACTCCTTCTCTACTGAGCCAGAGAAATGTATGAGCTCAGAAAGGCCTGTAGCTGCTAGAATGCACCTGTTTGAGAATGTAACTGTCTATCATATCCTACTGATGTAAGCAGTTCTGTTTCCCCTCCCACGTTGCTGACTAAGTGATATTCATCTGCCCATGTTTGTCAGTATCTATTCCTGTGTAGGCCTGTACCTTCTATTTGTAACTACATGCTTACTCTGCAACAAACTGTGTATAAAAGGCCCGTGGTTTCTGTATTCCATGTACTACCTCTTACAGCGCCTGAGAGCGTTGTATAGATGTAGGCCCACTCATGAGTGATTAATAAACTTGTTATTTTGAATCCCAGATTCAGTGCCAATCTCGTCTTTGTTAGTCTAAGGACCCGTGGACAAACTTAAGGGTGAACCCTGCACCGGTGTGCCCCTGAAAACAGTTTGGCGCCCGATTCGTGGGGCTCATCGGAGACGCGGCCGTCCGAAGGAGTGGTCTTGATGGAGGAATGGAATCTTACTGAGGAGACGTCCAGCACGAGGAGACCTTTTGTCTTTGCAGACGGAAGTGCTTTTCCGTTTTTCCCGATTTGACCCGCCAGGTGTTGGCCGGTCCCGACTGAGATCTCCTTTGGCGCAAGTTTTGCAGTGACCATTAGGTCATTAGGTCGAGCAAGAGATTGTCAGTTGGAGGTTGGAGACTTTTGTTTGGTAAGGTCGCTGAAGCGACACTCTTGATTTTGGATTTGCTTGGCCAAGATTCTGGTTTTGTTTGTTTGTTTGTGTATTGCAATAAATAAAGGTAGGAAATGTGGAGATTTTTCTCTACTTTGATATAGCTGGGATAAGTAATATTTTACTACAATTTGGTAGCATGCCTGCTCCTAGCACACTTTGTAGGTTGTGTTGCTGTCTTGGTGGTACCAAAATGGATTTAGAAAGTAGTCAGCCGGCTCCCCTAGAGGGG
Organism: Triturus cristatus; assembly: GCF_964204655.1. Taxonomy (NCBI): domain Eukaryota; kingdom Metazoa; phylum Chordata; class Amphibia; order Caudata; family Salamandridae; genus Triturus; species Triturus cristatus. Next base: position 388,515,626 of record NC_140594.1, read on the forward strand.
ACACCTAATAGGTACATGTATATTAAATACGGTATTTCTTCCATAATCTATAGTACACTGTGGAACAAATATATGAAAAAGGATCCTGATCTACGATGGCCAGTAAATGGGTCATGTGATTTAAAAAAGATTCAGTATGTTGAGCAGTGTCTGTTTAAACGAAAGATATGTTTGATTGTGTACGAATGTGGGAGAAAGAAGTGCATGAGAGAGTGAGGAAAGAAGAAGCTATAGCAGAAAAAGAACAGTGAAAAACAATATAGAAAAAAGCATTGGAATTGAAAAATAAGGAGATGAAGGAAATAAAAGGAAAAGAAGATAGGGAGCGTTGTTTAGAGGTAACTGGCCAGTACCCTATTAGGCGCCCCATTTATTCCATACTTAATAGACCTCAAGATGATTCTATTTTGTTAGATCGACCTCCAACCCCGTATAAATTCCCTAGTGCCCCTGAGAATGAAGGTTCTGATGAAGGGAATTTGTATTCAGAAGAAAAAGATGAAGATAAGCAGGACAGGCGGAAGACTTGCTCTACTTTGACTATTAAATGCAAGGCCACCCTTAGATCCACTGCTCGTAATGCAGCTCGTGGGAGTGCCTCCGCCCCAGAACTCATAGTAATGGTTCAACAGTGGATAGATTTAAAGCATTTTGTAGAGACGTTTACTTGGGAAGTAATACTCCGTTTTGGAAAACATTCTGATGATTTAGAGCCCTCTGATATAAATTCTACTTATAAACAATTAAGTGATGTCACCTTTCTTCCTTCACAGGTGCCTGATCTAATTAGGCGAGTGGTTAAATTGCGCACTGAGATGTTCCGTCTGCGAGAGAAGGAAAAAGCAGCTGGTAAAACTACAGCTGAACAAACAGTTCAGACCCCGGAGCGACAAGAGGGAGCTACGGGGACAGATAAAGATAATAGTGATATTGAAGTTACTATGAAACTCATGCGTGAAGCAGCACCTCTGTATGTTCCCCCGAAGGGAGCGGGAACGAATAATGATAAAGATTCAGATGATGCAAAGGGATATTTTGTTTATAATTGGGTCTACACTCCGTGGAGTAGAGCAGACGTTATGGCTCTTAAAGCTGCTTTGCCCGACCCACGGAAAAACCCAGCTGCTTTTTATGAAGAAGTGGTAGGAGCTATTAGCTCCTGTACTATGACTCTGCCAGATATTGACATGTTTTTTGGACTTATTTTGCCCCCTGATATATGGAGATCAATTCGGAAGGTAGATGATAACGTAGCCTATGGTGATACTTGGGTGCATTAAGAGCAAATAGATGCGGCTAGAGAGCCTGCGCAGAAACCACGACAGGAGATATTAGTTCTTCCCAAAGCTATTGTGATTAAATTGAAAACTCTTATAACCCCTAAGAAAATAGATTGGACTGCATTAGCATCTTGTAAACAGAAAGGGGATGAGTCCGTTTCTGATTTCTTTACACGATTTGATGAGGCATTCCATGATTTTAGTGGGCAGTCATTGACAGATGACACGGGTAAGCATCTGTTCGTCGACAAATTTGTCGCTAACATGTTGCCAGAAATAGCTAGTCGCCTAAAGGCCAGCGAGAGTTCATGGACTAAGTCTTCCCCAGTCTCCCTTTTGACTATGGCTCAGTATTATGAGCGATAGGAATTGGAAGCAAAAGGCAAGGAGGATAAAAAGGTTAAGGATCTAAAAACTAGAGTTATGTTGGCTCAAGTCTATGGTCCCTCATTTAGAGGTGGTGGTAGAGGTGGACGTGCGATGTATCGCCCTGGTGTACTCCCTTTCCCTCTAGCAACTTTGTCTTCTGATCAGTGTGCTTATTGTAAAGAAATTGGACATTGGTGTGCTGCGTGCCCCCTTTTGCAAGGTCAGCAGTATCAGCGGGGTCGAGGAAGTATGAGAAGCCACCCAGGGAACACAGGAAATAGGGGAGCCATGGATAATCGTACCGGAATTGAGGCAGTTAAACACAATCCAAATTCTTTTAATACCTTTGATAGACGAAACCAATACCAAATGTCTGATTATTCGGCTGATGGTTCTAAGGATTCTGATTATGCATAGGAAAGCCTAGGATGGGGTAAGGAACCGGTTGAGGTCCCAGTAGATCAGAGGGGTCCCTATGTCGATGCAAACGTCTTGGGTTCTACTGATCAGTTTCTGGTTGATACAGGAGCTACTCGTAGTGCTCTGTCTAAACAATTGGTTCCTAGGGCTCCCCTGTCTGGCACAATGATAACATCGATAGGGTTCGATGGGACACCTACACTTAGCCCACTGTCACAGCCACTTGCATTAAGTCTTGATAAATTCACTGCAACATGTCCATTTCTGCTTTACCCTAACACGCCGGATAACTTTGTGGGTATCGATATGCTTAAATATTTTTGTGCTACAATACGTTGTTTCCCAGAGGGTGTGCGTGTTATTTTAAATGATAACTATCCAATGGTTGAGAGGTCTTGTCTTATTAGAGGATATTGCTTTGGCATCATTACCTAGTACCTTGTGGGCTACATCAGATACCGATGTGGGACAAAGGGTTATCCCACCAGTACATATTCAAGTGATAGAAGGTGCTTCTTTGCCTCGACTGCCCCAATATAAAATATCTCGGGAAGGCGAAGAAGCATTGATACACATTGTTCAGTATTTGATTAAGGTGGGGGTTGTGGAAGAAGTCCCTTACAATACCTGTAATAGCCCTATTCTTCCTATTTTGAAAAAAGACACTGATTCTAAAATGTATAGATTCATCATTGACTTGTGAGAGGTTAACAAGATCGTAGTGCCCCAATATCCGGTAGTCTCTGACATCACAACATTTCTTACTATGGTTCCTCCTACTGCAACTACATTCAGTGTGATCGATTTGAAGAATGCATTCTTCTGTAAACCTATTCATCTTGACAGCCGTTATTTGATCGGCTTCACTTTGAATAATCGATCATTCAGATTTTGTAGAGCTCCACAAGGGTATACAGAGAGTCCTAGCATTTATAGCCAGGCACTGAAAAGGCAGCTTGATTATTTCCATGTGCCAAAAAGGGTGGCTCTTATTCAATATGTTGATGGCATCTTGTTAGCTGCCGATACCCCTGAACAGTGTGAATAAGGAACACTGTTATTGCTGTCATTTCTTGCCTCTCTTCATCATAAAGTCTCGCGGAAGAAATTGCAATATTGTAGACAGCAGGTTACCTATTTAGGTCACCTCCTGTCTAAGGAGGGACGTACACTTACACCAGACCACATTCAAGCTATTTTAGACATGTCTGTGGCCCGTACTCAGAAGGATGTTCGTGCACTGATTGTCCTTACTTCTTTCTGTAGGCAGTGGATGCCTAGCTTTTCTCACATTGTTAAACCATTGTTGGCCCTTTTGACTAAAGACACTCCGATGCCCCTCCCATGGACTACTGAATGCCAGCATGCTTTCCAACAGTTGCATCAAGCTCTTTGTTGTGCACCAGTATTAGGAACTCCAGACTACACTAAGGCTTTCACACTCCATGTACACAAGAGGGACGGTTGTGCTCTCTCAGTTTTAACACAGACACATGGTGATAAGCAGCATACTTGTGCATATTTCTCAGCTGTCCTTGATCCAGTCGCCGATGCACTACCTGGGTGTTTTCGAGCGGTGGCGGCGACAGCTGTGTTCATACATCAAAGTGAGGAAATAGTCTTATCACATAGATTGCTTGTGCTAGTACCCCATTCAGTTGATGCTCTTTTAAATCAAACAAAAACACAACGTTTGACTAGTGCCCGCTTGACAGGATATGAATTGACACTTTTGGCCCCTCTTATCACACTGAAAAGATGTTTGACTCTGAATCCTGCTACATTATTGCCATTTCCAGCCACTCAGTCTCAGTCTCAAGAGTTACATGACTGTATATCCCTTACTAAAGAACAAACAAAGGGTCATGTGGACCTACAAGATACGCCCCTTTCTAGTATTGATGGGGAACTGAGGGTTGATGGGTCCTGCTTGTAGCTGCCCGATGGCACGACATCTGCTGCCTATGCGATCACAACACTTCAGACAGTAGTTGAGACAGCTCGCATTCCACAGAAGTCAGCTCAAGCAGCCGAGTTGATAGCACTGACAAGAGCATGTGAGCTTAGTACAGATCTACTTGTTAACATCTACACCGATAGCCGATATACTTTTGGAGTGGCTCATGATTTTGGGCAACTCTGGAAGGAAAGAGGCTTTCTTACTTCACATGGGACGCAAATAGTGCATGGGGAATTAGTACACAATCTCCTTACTGCCTTGACATATCCTAAGAAAGTGGCAATTGTTATGTGTAGCGCACATAAGAAAGTGACTGATAAAATAGGAAAAGGAAATTCCCTTGCGGATCACACAGCTTGTGAGACTGCAATGCAGCGAAGTACTACACCCATGTATGTAGTTAAGTCACATGCTCAGCGTTGGCATGATGCCAGGCAAGAGGTACTGGATATGCAACGATCTACTTCTGTTGAGGAATTAGACCAATGGTCTAAGGAGGGAACATTGGATGATGAGGGCTGTTGGAGGAATAAAGAAATGACAAAATGGAAGTTACCCACAGCCTATTTACATCCTATGATTCACATGGCACATGGGCCGTCACATGTTGGAGCATCCTCAATGGTAAAGCAACTTATGCAAGTTTGGGATCATCCAGATATTGCCGGCACAGCTAAAAAGATAGTCCAGTCTTGTCTGATCGGTCTCCAATATAATCCTGGAAAGGGAACACAAACTCCAGCAGGCGGGTTTGCCATACCTACTGCACCTTTTGAGGTACTGCAAATGGATTACATACAGTTTGAGCGTTTTAACAACCTAAAGTATGTCTTGGTAGTGGTTTGCGCTTTCAGTAAATGGGTGGAGGCATACGCTACGAAAGATAATACAGCTCTTACTACAGCAAAGGTGCTCCTAAAGGAGTTTTTCCCCAGATTCGGCATTTGTCGAGTTTTTTTTTGTGGAGTGACAACGGACCCCATTTCATTGGGCAAGTTGTTGATTACCTCATAAAAGGTTTAGGAATTAAACAGAAGCTCCATGCTGCTTTTCACCCAATATCAGCAGGGCTAGTGGAACGTTACAATTCTACCCTCAAACTAAAATTGGCCAAAATACAGGCTTCCACATCTTTGAAATGGCCTGATGCACTGCCATTAGCGTTGCTATCTATTAGATCGATACCACATACATGATCTGGCCTCACACCATATGAGGTGGTTTTTGGAAGGCCAATGAATGTTTGGGGGATTCCTAAGCCACGCCCTATACATGATGTACCCTATGTATTGAAGAATTACTATTTGTCTCAGTTGACTGACAGTTTGTCTTCTATTTATCAACAGGTTCAGGAGACTCTTCCAGACAGGTCGTAGGGTGAGGGCCATGATCTACGGCCTGGGGACTTTGTCCTAACAAAATCCTTTCAGCGGACCAGCTCCTTGGAGCCTCGCTGACGTGGCCCTGAGCAGGTGCTCTTGGCTACCAGGACTGTGGTAAAAGTGACCAACCAGAAGAACTGGGTCCACGGAACCCATTGTCGGAAGGTGTTGCAGGACCTAGTGAGCCCAGCTGTGTTGGCAGATCATCGTGACATCCTGGACACAGAGAAAGGACAAGCCACATCACTTGAAGGACCTGAGGAAGTCTTCCCGGACCACGCGATCCCTGGTGCATCTCGATATCAGCTGCGACCCCGGAAGAGAGATACTTTGTTGCTGAAAAAGACTGTTTGAGCCACTGTCCTGGGTAGTGAAAGACTGAGTTACAAAGGGGGGTACTCTTTTAGTGGCTACTCGTCTTAACCTCAGCGAAGAAACCAACGTCTGCCCAGGACCTTAGGGCACCATCTGTTCTGTTGTTCAACGGCAAGATGAACATGTCTGCGGAGAAGAAATTAACTGCTGCAACTCTGTGATCGAAAGAGTAGGTTCATTATTGGACTCACTTTGATTTTTGTCATCATTGCTACAACAACATGGGTTGTAGAGGGAGTAGCTCCTGCTCGAAAACTACTGACTGCTCCTACTCCTGTCCTCATTGAGCACCGATATTTTACTCTCCCTTATCATGAGCAGAAGCACAGAATGTCCTATCTCAACAATACGTTCATTCAAATGTTGCATCACACCCATAATGCTACGCACATTACCAACTGTTGGGTGTGTGGAATGAGGCAAGCTCATCAGAAAAAGGGAGGAACGCCTTTTATTCCTTCGCAGTTTTCACACAATGGCTCCTGCAGAGCCTGGTTTGCACTATTGTGGGCTTATCATATTGGTAATATTACCAACTTTGATGTAGGAAGACTTAACGCTCAGTTAAATAGAGTCTGTTACCCTGATGAGGAAGGAGATCCACAAGCTAAAGGAACTGTATGGGAAATGGAGGAGTATCGCCAAGGAAATTCCACCACGCACTATGTTTTCCCTAACACACGAACTGTCAAGGGTAATGGGCCTCCTGTCATAGCTGTTACTAGAGCTCGAGCAGACCTTTGTGTTACCTTTGTGTGAGCAGTATTGGCAGTATTCCTGTGGGAAAAAGTGACTGTACTACAGTGCTGAACATTACTGGAATGAACAATAGTAGTTTTTTGTCCTCACATAACACCTATTTCATTTGTGGAAGTAAAGGCTATTACCACCTACCTATTGGGTGGTCAGGTAGCTGTTTTGTGCCCTTTTTGATACCACCTGTGTTTTTGGCACCTGCAGCCTACCACAAAGACTATAAACTGTTTAATAAAATTTCTAAGAGCCGATTTCAGAGGACAATAAATCACGATGAGGTGGATCAAACTGATACTGCATTGCAGCAGTATATTGACTTTAATTTGGGACTATTCTTCTTTGTTGGTGCGGCCTTAAACAGCAGAAAAACAAGGCGCTTAACATTTGTTGTAGAGGCTGTAACCAATCAGACAGCCATGGCACTTGGAAACATCACGGAAGAACTACAAATTGCGAGAATTGTGGCGCTCCAAAACAGGATGGTTTTGGATGTGATCCTGGCAGACCGAGGTGGAGCATGCCGTATTATTGGGAGCAGCTGCTGTGTCTACATCCCTGACCACGCCCCTTCAGTTTTTGAAGCAATTGCTAAGCAGCACAAGATAGCCACTGAAATCCATCAGGATTCAGGAACATGGACTTTGACTGGATGGCTATGGACTATGTTTACTGTATGGGGCTGGAAGATATTGTCAGCCCTATGTATATTTGTTGCGATCCTTTTTATCTGTTGCCTATGTATCCAATGTGGCCCAATGCTCTGTTCCCTCTGTGCTTCTACCTGTACCTCATGTATACCAGCTAAACAAAATGTAAACACCCGACTAGTAACAGACCAAGAAATTAGTGAGTTAATGATGATTGATGTCCATGATATCTTCCATGCTCCTTCTAAATCCTAGAGATGTCTTCAGCTAATGCTAAAAGGGCCGTCTGTGGAAATCGTAAATAATTGCTGTTAGAATGAGCTGAAGCCATCTTGTTTGCAGCATCCATTTTGTAAGCCTTGTGATTCTGCCATCTTCACTGTTGCCTGTTTTTCTATTCTGCTTAAGTCATCAACTCTAGTTAACTACTTCTGTACTGTGCCACAGCAATGTATGAGCTCAGAAAGGCCAGTAGCTGCTGGAATGCACCTGTTTGAGAATGTAACTGTCTATCATATCCTACTGAAGTAAGCAGTTTTTTTCCCCTTCCACTTTCCTGACTAAGTGATATTCATCTGCCCAGGTTTATCAGTCTCTATTCCTGTGTAGGCCTGAATCTTCTATTTGTAACTACATTCTAACTCTGCAACAAACTATGGATAAAAGGCTCATGGTTTCTTTATTCCATGTACTACCTCCTAAAGCGCCTGAGGGTGTTGTATTGATGAAGTCCCACTCATGAGTGATTAATAAACTTGTTATTTTGAATTCCAGCTTCAGTGCCAATCTCTTCTTTGTTAGTCTAAGGACCCAGGGACAAACTTAAGGGTGAACCTTGCACCGGTGTGCCCCTGAAAAGGCACATTTCCACAAGCCCAGGACCAAAGTCTGGGCATACCTGGCGCACTTAGGGAGAGAAAGCAAAAGACACACAATTGATGTAAGGAATGCAGAACAAATCAAAACATTCACCCCCAGTCAAGAGATCTGGGTTAAATCCATCATTAAACAAAAGCTTTAAGAGGCCACGTAAACAGACAATCAAAATGTGAACAGCATAAATGCCAAACGCAAGCACTTAGGACGAGAGGAAGTCTTAGACTTTTTTGATCCTTTATTTCAAATGTAAATGAGCAAAGCCAATACAGCCAACGCGTTTCACCCGTGACGGGCTTCTTCAGGGCATCCAGAAAGGAGAAATGCTCCTCTGGAGATACAAGCTCTATTTCCGTACAGGTAGCGGGGGAAAACGGACAACTTCACTGTATGTGCCGGGGGAAATCCTTAATATAAACTAATTCTGGCAAGACAATTATGTTGGTGGATGTATTTCCAATAAAAGAACCCCGCAATAATGTTGCAGTAATACAAATATTCAGGCGCAGAGCCTGTTCTGGCTGAAGTACGGCCCAAACAGCATTAAAGTTGTGGAACAGTCCTCCACATCTTAGAGCATACCCGACCGGTATAGGGGCATCACGACGCAGCAGAGTCAATTCAAATAATGTCAGCACCAAGAGATCTGGGTTAAATCCATCATGCTTTTGTTCACCATGCCACCCCAGTTTAAACCTGGCCATATGCAAATCAGTCTTGACCCTGTGCCTCATGGAAACAGTCCAGCCCGAACTACCAAGCCAGGTCCTCCCTGGACAGGCAAAAAGCATCCTAGGACCGGTTTGGGGGGTTTCACCCCTCATCAGCCAGGATAGCTTGATTCCAGTGGCACAGTGAGTCCAGGACCCACGTCTGGGCATACCTGGCGCACTTAGGGCGAGAAAGCAAAAGACACACAATTGATGGACGGAATGCAGAACAAATCAAACATTCACCCCCAGTCAAGAGATCTGGGTTAAATCCATCATACTTTTGCTCACCATGCCACCGCAGTTTAGACCTGGCCATATGCAAATAAGTCTTGACCCTGTGCCTCTTGGAAACAGTCCAGCCCGAACTGCCAAGCCAGGTCCTCCCTGGACCGGAAACAAGCATCCTAGGACCGGTTTCGGGTTTTCACCCCTCATCAGCCAGGATAGCTTGATTCCAGTGGCACAGTGAGCCCAGGACCCACATCTGGGCATATCTGGCGCACTTAGGACGAGAAAGCAAAAGACACACAATTGATGGACGAAATGCAGAACAAATCAAAACATTCACCCCCAGTCAAGAGATCTGGGTTGAATCCATCATTCTTTTGCACAGGACCTGCAGTTTAACCATCCAAAGCAGGGTAGCTTCAAAGCGCCTATCTTGGTAGGTGAATCTGATTTCTTTCACAGGAGAAGAAGCTGACCCTCTTTGTCCAGAGCCATTTGGCACCTGGACAGCTGGCAGATTTATCTAGTCAGATAGGTGTTTTCACCCTCAGGCTAGTGCCACCCCTAAGGTGGGCTACTCGAAGTGGAGGCAATTTTTCAAAGTTAGCCATATTGGTGATGGCAAAATCAGGAATTCTGGGACAAGGTTATGACCACCTCCCCAAGGAAGTGGTCATATAGGGGCGTAGTGACCCCAAGTGTAGATAGCGCATGGGCTACTACCCTACTCTCCCCTAACACCCCTAAATTCAGTATTTACAGGAACCCTGGCACCGGAAAATCAAAACCTGCTGACCAAAAGAAGAAGGACCGGAAAGCCACAAAAAGCAAGAACTGTGGAAGAAGCAACTGACTTGGCGTCAACCCTGCAGGCCTGTGTGCTGTTCCCAATATTTGCGCCAAACTTGATTCATCTTGCAAATTGCTTTGCCTCCAAAAGCCCGGGAGGACTGCCAGCACTTCTGCCAAGACTAAGAAACTCCCATGGAGCACCGGCGCTGGTTTCCTGCATCCTGCAGGCACCCAAAGAGACCTGTGAGGACTCAGGACCACCAACAACCGACACTGGAAAGCACCACTGCACCGGTGCAGCCTAGTCCGAGCTGAAGTAGGCCAATGGTGCCAGCGTAGACCCCCAGCCCACCCTGGACTTGCCCACTGTGGACTTCCTGATGCCACCTGCAGCTTCTGTTTGCAGGCCCCTTCTACCGTGAGTGCTCCCAGTGATAACAATCCGATGATGCCTGAAGACACCTCTGCACCACTGGCCAATAGAGAAGAGGACCAAAGGTGTCCTCATGTCCCCAAGTATCGTGAGACTTGAGCCCTCCTTATGGTTAAGATCAACTGGCTTCCCAGTGCAAGCCTGCAGCCTCTTTTCAAGTGGACCGATCCCCATAGGATAACATTGGGCACCCGATGCTGAGAAGCACCTTTGTACCTGAGCGCTCCAGTGCTGCCCGAGAGGACCTGTTGGTGCTACTTTAGACCTTGCCCCATACTCACCTTAAGTCCAGAAGATTGGTCTCATAAGTCAGTGTACTGTACCTGAATGCCATACTTGTTTTTCCCTCCCATAGGATAACATTGCAGCTTCTGAAAATAGCACTGTCGACTTATTAAATGCAAAAGTATTCCTTTTGAAAAGCTTTCTTACTTGATTGTGTTGATTCTGGAGCCTAAATATATATAAAGATATGTGTTATTTTTATAAATTGGTGTGGATCTCCTCAGTGAGTCATATGCATCATTTAATGACTATTGTGTGTATTTGCAGATGTCGAACACTCCTCTCTGATAAACCTAAGGCTGCTTGGCCACACTACCCCCTAGAAGAGCACCTTGGGATTGCTAGAGCAAGGTTCTGTCCACTGGTAAGGGAATACTTGGATTCTTTGCACAGTATACCTCTTTTTTGTATACCATATAAAGAGTCAGCCTCCTACATTGGTCAGCGGTGGTGTACAAGACTTGACATCTGCTGTACTGCTTGGTTAAGGAGTGATTCCAGCAGTGGCGGCTTCTCTGCTGAGGCGCGTCTCCCCACTGCTTTTAGCAATGGAAATGAAGAAAACATAAAACGATAATAACTGGACGTTATTATCATTTTTTTTCCTACGTCTTAGCGGGACGGGCGGGTCTGCTCTGCTCTCAGAGCAGGGTAAGGAGTGGTGGTACTCTGTAAAGTGCGCATGAATGTTTGACCGGTACTCTTGGGCTGGCCAAACAGTGATGCACACTTTGTATGTTCTCCATGCAGGCTGTAATACAGACTGCATGGAGAACATGCCCAGGACCCCATTTCCCATCTGAGCAGTGCACCACGGCGCTCAGACCAATCCCAAAGCTGCACTGCAGCATTGTGATTGGTCAGGGGAGCCTGTCTGCTTCCACTTCTGGCTGGAGCGGAGGGACGACGCAGGGGGGGCACAGAGTGACACTAGGAGGTAAGTGTTTTTGTTTTATCTCCTCCCCCGACCACCTGCCTGCCTTGCCACCCCTGATCCGTGCCAGCCGCCACTGGATTCCACTAGGGAATCCAAAATTGTGTTTTTGTTAAAAAGCATTTTTTTTCAATTTCGATATTTCTTCTCAATTGTTTAAACTAACTGTCAGGGCCTTGTTTTAAGTCCCCCAGTCCAAACTGTTTAGAATTTAAAAAGTATTACTAGCTAGGCCCAAAAGTTTATTTTGGATTTTTTTTTTGTTTTCTAAAAAGGTCCAAGCTTAGTAACAATGTCTTCTACAGAAGATCTGTTTCAGGAGCTCAACCTGACCCTTTACCTGCAGCTTACAATGCAGCAGTTATGGATCCTCTGTAAAACCTTTCAAATAAAAACAGTCTCAACTCCTACCAAGGCAAAGCTCCAGGAGCTCTTGGCGGAGTATGAGAAAAAATATCCAGAGGATGACACTGATCTCCCTTACAGTTAGACTGGAGTCAGCGAAAATGTGGAGAGCTTAGAGCCTACTCTCCTAGAGGTAAAGGACCTCCCAGAGGAGGAACTCATTGTAGAGAGACTAGCCAAGAGGGCGTCTTTAGAGGCAAAAATCCTGGCTATAGAAAAGGAAAGAGCTGAGATGGGCCTGAAACTAACCCTGGGCGTAGTTAGCGAAGTAGCACTTCGCGAAGCTACGCAAAGTGCAGTTCGCACTACGCGAACTACGCGTAGCACTTCGCGAACTGCGTAGTACCTTGTTCGCACTGTGCCAGATGTCGTTTTCAATGATTGCACAGTTCGGACAAGCAACCGGCACTGTGCAATCATTGAAAATGGCATCTTGCACAGTGCGAGCTGTAGTTTTCTGCTGCTCGAGTAGATTTTTACTCGAGCGGCAGCTTTCTCAACGCGAACTTGTAGTTTCTCATCGCGAGCGGTCGCGAGCATACGCGACCACTCGCAATGAGAAACCTGACCTCCTCGCATTGGGAATCTCGCCGGGAGGTTTATTTTCCATGCTCGCGATCGCCAACTTGATGTTGCTGATCGCGAACAAGGAAAAAGTCTCGCCGGGATGTCATTTTGCTTGCTCGCGGTCGCCAACTTGACGTTGAGGACCGCGAGCAAGCAAAAAATGACCGCAGCGCTACGCGTGTTCGCACTGTGCTACGTGCAGTTCGCGTAGTGCGAAGTAGCGCGAACTTCGCAAACTACGAGAGCGTAGCGTAGTGCTTTGCCCAGGCTTACCTAAAACCCATCTCTGGTGGCAGAAAAATAATACATAGGGAGAAAGATTAAGCTTTTGACCCTAAGATCCCCAAAGAGATTGCCCCCAAATATACAGAAGGTGATGATATCACCAAATGGTTTACAGCCCTTGAGAGGACTTGAAAAATGAGGCAACTCAGTCAAACCATTGGAGCTCTGTGCTCAGCTCTTTTAGCTGGCTCTCTGACACCTTCCACTCTGGGTTTGGCCAATCTTTGGAGCTGCTATAGCTCTGAGAGACCTCAGCTGGGGTGACACATGTGCTTTATAAGCAAACATAACATAACATACTTTGGGAACTGTTCTCTGGAAAGTGTAGGGATAGGCTCCTGACACTGAATGAGGCAGATGCTGATTCCTACGACCTCATGCAGGATACCCACATTGAGGGCCTTGGACTCACCACTGAGGAATACAGGATCATATTCAGGGAGACTTGAACAACTCAGAGTCAGACCTGGGTAAATTCTGTCGACTTTTCAGTTAAAACACTAGGTGGCTGATTGAAAGGTAACGATGTGCAAGAGTATGATGGGCTTTATAATCTTATCATGAAAGAGCATCTGTTGAGTAATTGTGTTCCTGAGAAATTACATCAGTACCTGGTAGACCTAGGTCCACTATCTCCTAACGAATTGTAGAAGAAGGCAGACCACTTGGTCAAGACAAGGGTAACCAAAACAACACATGGTGGGGGTGACCAAAAGAAATGGGTCACTAAGACCCCCCAAGGAAACAATGGTGACCAATACAAAGACAAAAACAAATAATCTTCAAGACCCCTGAAAACTGTCAAAGGGTAGGTACCAGGGTAAGAACTGGGATCCCAAAAAGGTGTGGTGCTTTAACTGCAAAGCCAATGGGAACCACACTAAAGAACCTAGCTGTACAAACAAAAAGAGTCCCCCTAGTGCACATGCAGTAAATGCAGTGGTAAGTCTCTAGATGGGATCCAAGTGAGCCCAGACCATGTCAGAGAGCTCACCGAAGCAACTTTATTCTCTGAGGGTGGGATAGATGTAGCTGCCCTGGCTGTCTGGCTTATTAAAATTGAAAAATACAGACAACAACCTCATATAAATGGGACCAAAGTTATAGCCCTGAGGGATACAGGTGCACAGTGAACCGCCCAGGATTAAAAAAAGAGGACTTTGAGTCTGGAATAATGGCCCAACCAGCCAAGAGAAAAGGCAAGAGGTCCGGAAAAACCGTCTGCTTCTGAACAGATGCAAGCTCAGGTCCCCTCTCAGGAAGAAGACCTGTCAGACCCAAAGAAAACTGAGCTACAGGAACTTGGGCCTTACATGACAGAGCTCCTAGGCCCAGGGGGACCCTCTAGGGAAAATATGTGCCAGGACAGAGGACCTGTCCCACTCTTGAAAGCCTGAGACAGCAAGCTGATGTTCAGTAACCAGGAGATATCAGTTGCTCACACAGAACCTACTGGGAGAAGGGACTCCTTTACACAATTCCTAGGACTGATAAACTGATTGACCGATTAGGGACAGCCACATTTCTCAGTACTTTTGATTTGACATTGGTACTGGCAGATTGACCTGACCCCAGGAGCAAAGAAGCAATCTGTATTCTCAACCCCAATGGGCATCATCAGTTCACTGTTATGCCCATTGAACTAAAGAATGCCCCTGCCACCTTCCAAAGGTTGGTGAACAGAGTCCCTGCTGGGATGGAGTTCTTTAGTGCAACATATCTCAACGATATTGCTGTCTTTAGTTCTGCTTGGCAGGACCAACTGATCCACTTTGGTAAGGTCCTTGAGGCTCTGCAAAATGCAGACCTCACTATCAAGGCAAGCAAGTGCCAGATAGGGCAGGACTCTGTTGTATACATGGGCTACCCAGAATTGGTTCAAGTTCAACCCTTACAACCAAAGATCCAGACAATTGTGGATTGGGTAGCTCCAACCACCCAGACTCAAGTCAGGGCATTCCTTGGCTTGACTGAGGACTACCAGAGGTTTGTGAAGAGGTATGGGTCCGTTGTGTCCCCCTCACAGAACTGACCTGCAACAAAATGCAGAAAAAAGTGAACTCAACAGTGAGCTGTCAAAAGGCTTTTAACGGGGTGGGTGGCTTCGGCACCACTCAAGATGGCCACTTGATGGAGGAGCTCCGCCGCACCGGGGACAAGTCATGAGTTTTTGGTGCGTTTCCTGCACCTTTCAGCTTTCAGAAAACTGCTGTTCCTGCAGCAGAACCTGGGGGCATTATGAGGAATTGCTCACTGTAACGAAGCGTGCTGTGCTTTTCTTCATTTTCAGCTCGTCACGACCTCCTCACTGAACGGTCGCCATTTTGTTTCCCCATACAAGTAAGTGCTTGTCATGCAGCACACTGGGAATCCTCATTTCGGTATCTTCTCTTTATTTCCTGCAATATTACGGGAACCCCTACAGCCTCACTTTTCAATTTAACTTGTGACTGGGTCTTATTGCTTCAATTCTGAAGGTGTGCCACTTTTGGCTCTTTCTAAAAGCTTATAAGTTCTGAGGAGAATACTGTTCAGTCCAGGAAATTAGAAAAAATACTTTCTAAATCAACTGTCGTCAACCTTTTATAAACATGGAATTTTTCTATTGGATTTGGAGGTTCAACATTATTGTGGTCATGCCCTAGTAGCTGTATACATACTGGCTGTCCTGGCAATGGTGTTTTATCATGTTTCAGCTTAGTGCTTTATACTAAGGCTCCTCTATGAGAGATTTTAACGTTACGGAGGTCGTATATTACTTTGCGGCAGTACCTTCGAGGGGCTAATACCGTTACAAACTTGCTTCTGCCATTTCCATCCAGTTGTATGGCTCCCCGTTTATGGGTAAATTAAGAAAACCCCAATTTGTATTCATCCCGAAAGGGTAGTCTTTGACGAGATCTGTATCTCATTCTTCAGTAGCAGTATGAAGACCTGTTGTTGAAGAAATGGCTGGTGTAGCCTCTACTCGTACTTCCTCATCACAGTCTGTAGTAAATAAGACATCTCCACCATGTTCAGCGTCAAAATGGTTGAAGCATGATCCTCCCTCTCCTGACAAGCCGTCGCCACCTATTTCCTTGGAGCTGCTGCTGGAGGAGATTCGAGCTTTGCGTCCTTTTGTAGAGGAAACAAATAGCAAAATGCAGCTTCTGGATGAAAAGTGGTCTTCAATGGACAGTAGAGTATCTGTAATGGAGCAGCAACTTTTGGATGTCCAGGGCGAGACTCAGGGAATTAATTCTTTGGAAGGGAGGTACACAGGCTACAACAACACAATTAAGATTTGGAAAACGGAAACAGGAGGAACAATGTACGTATTGTCTCCTTTTTTTCCTCCTTCCTGCCAAAGTTGTTGGACATGCCCTCCTCAACCTTGCTCAACATTCAGAGAGCGCACAGGCTTGGTCTTCGCCCATCGTTGTCTGCATCTCCGGTCAAGCCTAGAGGTGCCATCATCCTCTTCTTGAAATTTACTGACTTGTTGTCGGTCATCTCTGCAGCCTGGGCTAAATGTCAAGTGTCTTGGCTGGGTGAAAGAGTGTTCCTTTCTCAGGATGTCTCCAATGCCACCGCACCTAGAAGAAAATAGTTTCTTAACCTTCGTGCTCCTCGTCGTTCTCTTGGAGCCAGATATGGCCTCTTCCATCCTTGCATTTTCAAGGTGACTTTCCAAAATAATATTGTGTCATTTGACGATCCTGCGGAACTGAAGAAGTTTATACATTCTCACACTTTGAATAACATGGACACTGCTGGTCCTTCCAATGGTTGATCATTTTATATTTGCTTGTTACTATTGTGTTTCTCAATGTAATTGAATTGTTGTCCTATTTTGTGATTCTTCATTACATCTCAGTTTGTCAGACGATAATTTTTTGAAGGCTTTACCGTATTTGATATCCCTTATGTTGTTCTCTTTTGTATCCTTGCAAGTTCGTCCGATGTAGTTAAAATGTTTGGTCCATTTTCCTTATTGTTCTCTTCTTTCCCCCCCGGTGTGGCTCAGACTCCCCAGTCTCGAGCATGTCATTCTCTTGTGTGGCGTCACGTCTCCAGTATTATTTCATTCTTGCCCTCTACAGTTATGTCTTTTCAGTCATCCTTTATGGATATATACTTTCTCCTCTTTTGGCTTTTCTATTTCTCTTTTTCATCTTTCCCTTTTCTGTTTTTTGTTTCCTTTCATCCTCTGCCTTTCTACCCTCCTGCTTGCTTTTGCTCTGCAGCTATCCTTTTCTTTTGTCTACTATATAATAAAATGTTCTGTTCTATTCTTCCCTCTTTTGTCTTATATGCCTCTTTTCTACCTTTTGGCTTGGCTTATTGCTCTCCCTATACTCCTTCACTATTGTCCATTTCCATTGTTTTTACTTCTATGGTTATTTTCTTGCATTCAGAGTTGTTACATGGAATGTAAAAGGTTTTATTGATCCTATAAAAAGGCAGCGAATTCTTTCACATTTAGCATTTTATAATCCTGACTTAGTTTTATTACCAGAATCTCATTTATCAGAAGCTGAGGATCTTAAGCTCAAATGTAATTGGGTTTGTTTTGTTCTGGTCTCTCCTTCAACTACATAAAAGAATGGTGTTATTATTTTATGTCACAAAAAATTTAAATGCTCTGTTTAACAAGACATAGACGCAGATGGTAGAGGGCTCTTAGTTAAACTAATCATTAATATTAATGTTCCTTGGACTGTCTTTAATATTTATGGTCCGACCCAACCAGATTATGCTTTCTGGCCTATTACAAATAAATGTATGCAAAACAAAGATGAATTTTTTATCCTTGGAGGCGATTGTAACCAGGTTATGGACCCCTTTATTGATCATAAATCCCAGGTACGTTTCATTCCCCATAAAATCCATAAACAATTTCATAACACAGACACATCTAGTAGATGCCTGGAGATTATGTAACCCAGATGAAACAGAATTTTCCTTTTTCTCCCCACCACATGGCTCTTTGTTCCGACTGGATTACATTTCCCTATCCAGACCTCTAGCTCAAAATCTTATTTAGTCTTCGATCAAACCCATTTTAATCTCAGACCATACTACGGCGATTGTAGATTTTGATTCGCTCCGTTCGCAGCCCAAATCTTCTAGATGGAGATTTAACAATTTTCTTTTACAGGATCCAGCTTTTTCATCTTCCTTCACAGAAGAATTATTTTCTTTGAATTAAGGTCCATCTATATCCCCCGCTTTGGTATGGGATACCTTTAAAGCCACCGCTTTCATTATTGATTTTGTAGTCAGGAAAAATAAACGCACTCACATTCAGCATAAGGCTTTATTAACCAACATTAACATCAATTTTACACTTCCTCATCTGATTTTACCCTGCAGGAGCTTATTCGCGCTAAGATAGACTTTAACAAGATCTCTACTGATAATGCTTCATCTATTTTACTTCGTAGCAGTGCCTGATATTATGGAGGCCGCAAAAGAGTTGGTTCACTCTTAGCTAATTACCTTAAATCTAGAAAAGAGAGGATGTTGATAGACTCTATATATCATTATTATTATTCAGTCAGCGGATGGGTAGCATCTTTTTAAAGATAAAGAAATCCTTGATGAATTTAGAACATTTTATAATAATTTATATACTATACCCCAGAAGCGCTCGTATTGAATTCTCTTATTGATTCTTATTTAAGCAATATTCCATCTCCTTCATCCACTGATCTTGATTTTGATTCCCTAGACTTGGAAATTATTAGTTCTCTTAACTCCCTAAAGAAAAAAATAAATCCCCTGGTCCGGATGGTTTCTCAGTAGAATTTTACTTACACTTTTCAAACTGTCTACTCCCCAAACTCTTTAACCTCTTTCAATACTTCTGTACCACTGGTAAGGCAAGCAGTAATTTCTTGGAAGCCTCTATTTGTCTCATTCACAAAGAAGGTAAAGATCCTAAGCTCTCCAAACATTATCGCCCTATATCCTTGGTAAATGTGGACTATAACATTTTTGCTAAATTATTGGCATTACGTCTTGACTCACTACTACCCCATCTAATTGGTCCACAACAATGTGGTTTTGTTAAGGGCAGATTAACCTCTGATAACTCTCGGTTATTTTTCAATGTTTTAAATAAGGCTTCTACTCTTATCTCATTCTCTGGTTGCAATATCTATTGATGCAGAAAAAGAGTTGAATGGTCTTTTTCATTTGTGTCACTCCGTTGGCATGGTTTTGGGCCAAAAAAAAATTCCCTGGTTTCTTTACTTTATACGGCACCTACTGCTTCCACTATAGTTAATGGTCTTGTTTCAAACCGATTTTTTACTTCACAGTGGTGTCCAACAGGGTTGCCCTCTATCTCCTCTCCTTTTTATTCTTTATCTTGAACCCTTTCTGGCTCGCATCCGCTATAACACTTCTATTTCTGTTTTTTTATAAGGAGACCAACACTTGAAGCTCTATGCCTATGTGGATGATATCTTACTCTTTATTTCTAACCCAGAACTTTCTATTCCCCCATTATTACAAGAATTTTTTGGCGGTATCGGGTTATAAAATCAACTCCGATAAAATAGAGATTCTTCCCATATCCAAATTCTGTTCTAAACATCATTTTGATCCAACTGGATTCCATTGGAATAGTTCTAAAATTAAATATTTAGGGCTGTGGTTCACCAGCTTTATCTCAGACTCGATCAAAATAAATATGAAAGAAATTCTTGATCGGATTTCCAAACTACTCTCCTCCTGGAATCCTCTTTTTCTTTCCTGGTGGGGTCGCCTAGATTCTATCAAGATGATGATCACCCCCATTTTGTTATATATTCTCTCAATGATTCCAGTCCACATTCCTTCTATTTAAAAAACATGACTCCTTACTTTCCAAATTTTTGTGGAACAATAAAAAATCCAGAATCTCTTTATCCCATCTAAGAAAACTAAAATCCACTGGAGGGGTGAATTTTCCAAATTTCCGATTATATCATAAAGCATTTTGTCTTAAACATGCCTCTTACTGGCTCCAAGTGAATATTTCTTCTTTCACCCCTTTATTGGTAAGTATTGAGCGCCGTCTCTGTTCCCCTTTCTCTTTCCTGGAAGTTCTGGCTTTCACAGCCAAAACTAGTCTCACATCTCTTCCATTATTTAAACACACTTGCTCATTCTTAAGACTTTGTTTTCAGCCAAAGAGAATGACTAGAAACATGTTCTTGCGTTCTCCTCTTTGGCATAATCGTTTTCTCATCATTAATAATATACCTTTATTCTGGAGCTCCTGGAGATCTAAAGGCATCAACTGGGTTCAGGACATATTTGATGGCACTTCTCCTTGTTCTTTTCCCCAGTTCCAAACTAATTTTAATTGTCCTCGCTCGTTTCTGCATACATTTTCATTACTTATGGAATCTCTTTTGGAAGCCTTCTATTCCCTTTCTTCTGAAGATTCTTTGTTCATCCAAGATCCACTTCTTAGAATCCTGTTAGTATCCCCAAAGGCCTCTCTTATATATAGATTTCTCAATTCCATGGTCCCGGAGTGATCAAAGACTAAGATAGAGCTCGCCTGGGAGGTGGATTTTGGTTGTGAATGGAGCAATGAACTTTGGAGCAAATTATGAACCAGATCGTTAAAAATTTCTAGATCTGCTTCTACTACTCAATCTATGTTTTTTCTTTACCACAGACTTTATTTCACTTCCACTTCCATTGCCAATTTTACACACTCTAATAATAAAACCTACTGGTCTTGTGATCATCCCTTGGCTGATCTCTATCACCTCTTTTTTTCATGTCCTTCCGTAGCTTCTTTTTGGTTCCAAATTTGGCCTTGCATCTTGAATATTTTTAATATAAATATTCCCTTATCGAAAACCCTCTTGTTTATGGGAAGTTTATCAGAATCACTTGGGATATTATCTCATGAACGTGGGCTGTTTGGCCTCATGTTAACTTTAGCTTTTCAACAAATAACACTCAATTGGAAATGCCCAAATAAGCTTTCAGTTAAATCTTGGTGGAACACTGTATGCCATTATCATAGATTGGACACGGCTTTTGCCTCCCTTTGTAACCCACAGATAAATAGAGATCTTTTTGGGTTACTCTTAACGGTTTATTTAAATAAACTCTCTATTTCTCAGTAACCTGTCAGAAAACTTTCAACCTCCATTAATTTCTTTGCCTTTTTTCTCCTGCTTAATATCAATCATATTGTAATATTTCTATGGAAAATATGGTATTGTATCCTCTTTTATTCTGATGAGTATGTATTGCTATTTTATCTTCACTTATAGAGCATATTTTAATTCTCCCTTTCCCTTTCCTTCCCCCTTCTCTCTCCCTATATAAACCCTAAAATTTGAAAATAGCTTTCTGATATCTTTTATGGCATGTTTTTATTACATATGTTTGTTATATATGTTTGTTATTCTTAATTATTGTAAAATAATTTTGCCCTATGCTGTATGATGTACAATACATTATTAAAGCTTCTTAAAATTAAAAAAGGGCTTTTGACACTCTGCAGGAAGCAATGTGCTCAGGGCCCATTCTAAAAGCCCCAGATTATTCAAAGCAGTTCATAGTGCAGACCGATGCCTCTGAACGTAGAAAAGGAGCGGTCCTATCCAAACCAATGATGATGGGCATGGCAAACCTGTTGCTTTCATTAGCAGGAGGTTACTCCCCTGAGAGCAGTATAGGAGTGCCATTGAGAGGGAAGCCTTTGCTGTGGTCTGGTCCCTGAAGACGTTCAGGCCATACCTCTTTAGCTCTCACTTTCTTGTTCAAACTGACCACAGGACTCTCAGAAGGCTGCCACAAATGAAAACCCCAAACTGTTGAGATGGTCCATATCCTACGGGGTATGGACTTTACAGTGGGACTGTCCATGCCAATGCAGATGGCCTTTCCCGGTTCTTCCACTGAGATGGTGATGGCTGTCTTGGGAAAGGTTAGTCTTATCCCCTTTCATTTGGGAGGGGGTTATGTTGATATTGATAAAATCGATGCTAATGCTTATATAATGATACACTCGCATATATGAACGAAATCACATCACTATTATCAGATTCACTTGGCATGAGCTTTCCATCACCCCAATTCAGAAAAATGTGGTCAGGCAGGCTCTGCATCCTAGGCCCGAGGTAACTGATTGACAGGTCTGGTGGCACGTAGCCAACAGACAAACATGCGAACAGGAAACAGGATAATGGTCCAGGGAAATTTTGCCTGAATAAAGCACACATGGGGAAGGGTGTGCGCATTCCCAAAACACCATAAAGTTAGATGTGACACGAATTTAGAAACACATAGCCAATCAGGACACAGCACACCCAGTACATGCAGTGATCATGCGCTCTTGTCTTTTTTTTTTTCAAGGTAAATTCATATTTGAGCAACATTTTGGTGAGCAAGATAGGAGAGATTGGTACCTCGGACCCAACTGCAGCCGAAGGAAACAGACCCCACGTGGCCAGATTCACATTAGTGTAAACTATAAACAATGTAGTGAGATGCACACCGGTGTACTCAGAATATTAGAAACATGTCCTCCTTCAAACTAGCTTGGGCGTGCAAACATGATTCGCGCTCCGTCCAGTCGCGTATGACTTAAACAAAACACATTGGCACCTCTTGCGGTGCCATTTACAAGATGCACAGCCGTTCAAGAATGAATCCAATCAATCAAAACTTGTTACTTCTTGACTTTTATATTTATCCGAAATTTACTCCATGTTTTGTTTTGCTTCTCAGTTTATTCAATCCATTTTACTCATTCCAATAAAAACGTAGGAAGCGTTCTGGTTTCCACGTGCCACTTTATTGTTAAAAAATAACCCAATGCATTTCGGGATAAAAATCCCTTCGTCAGGGGTATCTGGAATACAAAAATTAATATTGAAACGTTGACATCATACTACCAGCTTAATACAATAGCTCAGAATTTGTCACTGTTAACTGTTTCTATTTACGATGTAACAACTCATGCATAAGTGTTCAACTGACTACCATTATCGCAATGTATGAATATTGCTGCTTAACATGACAACCACCACCTCGAGCTTAATCCTTGAACCCCAGAGCCTATTTAGCGAGATCGTTGATTCTAACATCTGCTTTCAACCTCATAAAGCTATGCGAAACGGCAACGCTTATCGTGGCACATGCTTCATCACACTATAGAAAAAACAAATCCGCTCTTGAGCCACATTCCTGAGCACATTCACGCGACGCGCCGCAGCTCCGGTTTACTTTGCTTTGCTTTCAACCTCATCAACATATGCAAAACGACAACGCTTACCATGGCACGTGCAAGGTCACTCTTTTGTTAAGAAAATACGCCGAGTTCGCTCTAGAGCCCCATTCCTGAGCACATTTCCACAACGCGCTGCAACTTCGGTTTGTTTTGGGGTTTAAACTAAATCAGCTCCTAGAAACTAGTCGTTATATAACCCACGTGCCTGATTCTCTCCAGGTGAATGACCACGTGCGCATCAATTGCTAAGCCCACCCCACACTAAACACCTCCTTCAAGTGAACCCTTTGGTGTTGCGTGAAACTACAATTCCCAGAACCTCACACCTGAGGTCTTGTCTCGCGCTTCCAGCCCTAGTTTGAGCTAGCTTAATCGTTAATGATAATACATATTAGTGACTAGTATCATTTAAAGCATGTCATGATATACAAATATACATTAGTTGCAGTTACAAAACAAGTGATTAATGTCTAAAACTAATCTTTTTTCAATGTCAATACGTCTCCATTGTGGTCGTAAAAACCGCCGCTCCTGCGTTCAAGATGTTATTGTTCCGTTCCATTAACTTCATTACATTTCACTGTGTCCCCATGCCGGTATCCAAGGGTGCAACCTCACAGACGGACAGAATTTAGTGTAAACTATAAACAATGTAGTGAGATGCACACCGGTGTACTCAGAATATTAGAAACATGTCCTCCTTCAAACTAGCTTGGGCGTGCAAACATGATTCGCGCTCCGTCGTTGCAGCGCGTTGTGGAAATGTGCTCAGGAATGGGGCTCTAGAGCGAACTCGGCGTATTTTCTTAACAAAAGAGTGACCTTGCACGTGCCATGGTAAGCGTTGTCGTTTTGCATATGTTGATGAGGTTGAAAGCAAAGCAAAGTAAACCGGAGCTGCGGCGCGTCGCGTGAATGTGCTCAGGAATGTGGCTCAAGAGCGGATTTGTTTTTTCTATAGTGTGATGAAGCATGTGCCACGATAAGCGTTGCCGTTTCGCATAGCTTTATGAGGTTGAAAGCAGATGTTAGAATCAACGATCTCGCTAAATAGGCTCTGGGGTTCAAGGATTAAGCTCGAGGTGGTGGTTGTCATGTTAAGCAGCAATATTCATACATTGCGATAATGGTAGTCAGTTGAACACTTATGCATGAGTTGTTACATCGTAAATAGAAACAGTTAACAGTGACAAATTCTGAGCTATTGTATTAAGCTGGTAGTATGATGTCAACGTTTCAATATTAATTTTTGTATTCCAGATACCCCTGACGAAGGGATTTTTATCCCGAAATGCATTGGGTTATTTTTTAACAATAAAGTGGCACGTGGAAACCAGAACGCTTCCTACGTTTTTATTGGAATGAGTAAAATGGATTGAATAAACTGAGAAGCAAAACAAAACATGGAGTAAATTTCGGATAAATATAAAAGTCAAGAAGTAACAAGTTTTGATTGATTGGATTCATTCTTGAACGGCTGTGCATCTTGTAAATGGCACCGAACGAGGTGCCAATGTGTTTTGTTCAGATTCACATTAGTGCAGCATGGAAGGTGAGCAGACGCCAAAATTGATTGGAAGTTCTGCTGAACCCGCTGGTTGGAGGTCTGTCCTGAAGCTGCAGTCAGAGGGTAAGAGACCACATCTGATCCTTAGTCGCCAGCATTTGGTGTACGGCAAATTAAGAAGAAGCACAACATTTTAACCTGAGCACCCTGCCACTAACAGAAATCTGGCATGTTACCTATTTTGTGTGTCCGAACTGTGTAGTCACAAGGAGGCCTCGGATGCGTTCCTGCGGAGGTCACCTTTTTTCGATAGCACGCTAGGAGGGGTGAAATAGCTTGGACCACTGGGCGTGATACAGATAGTATGCGTGTCCCTAGGTGTGATACAGGGTTGAGGTCTCACTTCTTGGAGCACAGGACGTGATACAGATGGTATGCATAGGTCCTGGATGTGATATAGGGCTAGTACCCCAATCTTATTTTGCAGTCTAAAAGAGTTTTCTCAGAACTACTGGTCTCTTAAATACTGTTGATATCTGAAAGAACTGAGAGGTGTTGTTTGCTAGGACCGCACCCGTTCCACGCACTCTGAACATCAGAAAATGTTATCGTTCTGCAGACTTACGGTAAAGGTCTTTGTGTGTGTAAGTAGGGATTGAGGGCTGACGGCAATCATGTGGCCAATAACGGTTGCTTTAAGGTGTGCAATTGCTGGCACATCAACCTGTGACCGGGACTGGGTCCCCATCAGGCAGGTAGGGTAGGGACCCCTTCCAGCCAGCCTCGGAGGGTGGTGGTGTTCCAGCCGCAGTTCGAATGCCATGACCTCTGTTCTACGCATGTGCCTTAGCCAACTGCACTTCCCTGGGGATCTGTGAGGTGAGGAGGGTCTGAGTTTTGGAATGGGGTGGCATGTGCCATTTGAGCTCCCTGTGCTCTGCCATCCAGTCCCATGCTGCCTCTAGTGAGTCAAAGAAGGAGCGAGACTCATGTATGACCTTTAACGTGGTAAGTTATAGCAATATATAGGACATGTCCATTGGTCTGAGTTTTTGCTTCACCGAGTCAAAGGCCTTCTGTTGTTTCTGGACTAGTAGGGTGAAGTGCAAGTAGATGTACTCAGGTGGACTGGAAAGCAATTGGCCGCTCACTCTCGCCTCTTTGAGGATTGTATATGTCTTTATAATTAAGAATTTTTTTAAAACATATTTTATTGCATTTATATAGTACCATTTGGGTGATCGCCCAACATATTCTAATTGAAAACAATATAGGAGCATATTACAAGACATGGGGACACCCATGAGGACCATTCTTATATGAAACCAACAAAAGGAAACAGAGAACTTTACGCAGGTACCTTGGCAAAAAGGATACAATACATACAAATACCCAAGGAAAGCTTCAATACCTCATACATTATGGGCCCCAGACAGTCCATAAAAATATTCACGGGGATTGTGAAGGAAGAGGGGGGAGGTCTATACACCGGTACTCCGCCCATCTAGCCCATATCTTTCTATGCTTTTGGGGACAGCTCCTCGCTTGAGACACCGCCCATACATTTGTCCAGTTCTTGTCATCATCTTCCCATCGTTGGCGGTGAGGTACCCTTCCATAACTGCATAACATCACGTTTAGCAATAGTGAGTGCAAGGAAAAGTAAGTGCTGTTTATAGCGATTCCCCCCAGTGTCCTCTGTGCTAAGAAGCAGGAATAGACGCGGGTCATATGGGAGGTCCCAGGACAGTACCTCACTATGGCAGGTCGAAACTTTGCGCCAGAAGGGCTGTAAGGCAGTGCAACCCCATACAGTATGGAGAAATGACCCCTCCTCCCTGTTGCAGCGTAGACATTGAGGAGAAGTGTGGCTCAATGGTTAGAGCGGCAGACCCTGATGCAGAAGTCTGGCCCGGGACCAGGGTTCAATTCCCGCCTCGGCGGGTCTTGGGCTCAATTTCCTCAGACCTGTTAATTCTCGCCTCGGTGCCTATCCTAATCATGGGTCCCACTCTGCAACTCTGGGCAATAGCTTGCTTAATCTCCACAACGGCCCCAACAACGCTAGGATGCCTGGCCTCACCTTGGGGGTGCCCAGGAGTGGACACTTCACAGGGAAAGGCCAGGAAGGGTTCCTCAGCGGTATTCATACAAGCGCCGAGATGCCTCCGGGTAGTCGTGCGCTATACAAGTACCTCTACATTGAGGAGATGCAATGACTCCCATCCTCCAGAGGCGGAGACGGGTATAATAAGCATGGTGGACATACTTGAACTGAATAAGACAGTATCTAGAGGCTCCCGCTTCCCCCGGGGATTAGCTATCGCCTCTGCCCAGTCATCATCCATCAGGTCTGGGAGGTCGTCTTGCCACGCCCTCCGTGTTTTGTGAAGAGTTGTAATGGAATGTGTGGTCACTGTTTGGTAGATTTGGCGGATTTTGTGTGCACCTAGATCACCCATAAGGAGGCGGCCCTCCAGTGGATGTAATTCAGGGAGGTCATGTAGATTTGTAAGTCAGGGGGTTAGAGCATGGCGGAGCTGGAGGTATCTGTGAAACTGAGTTTTATGTAGGTAGGAGTCAACCTGCAGGATTTTAGGGTGGTGCCCCGCATAACGCCTCCTAATGTGGAAATGCCAATCTGATCCCACTGGCAGAACCCATTCAACGTGGCCACTTGGTGCAGATAGTTCCCATGCCACAGGGGCGTCGTTTGTGTCAACCTCATGTGTCACCCCATTCAGTGGATGGTATACCGCCATAGTCGGATCGTCGTACGAATAGCATGTGGTAGAAAGTCCAAATTCTGTGCATTATATAGCAACCATAGGAGGGGAACCCTTTCCATGGCTGTGTGTTCCTGAGCGAAGGCAGAATCTGCGGGTGAGTTATACCACCAATCATTGATGACTAACAGGTGGGCAGCAACATAGTAGGAGTAGACATCGGCGGCAGCAATGCCTCCGCAGTAGGTGGATTGCGCACAGGTCTGCAACGCTACCCTAATGGCCCCTCCCCCCATAAGAACTTATTATGTATAGTGCTAATGTGGGTGAACCATGCTCCTGGTATATAATATGGAAAGTTTTGGAGTCTGTAGAGCACTCTAGGGAGTGAGACCATCTTGAAGATGGCCAAGCGGCCATAGAGCAATAGGGGTAAGGAAGACCAGATAGTAGTCTCGTCACGCAGACTGGCTAGGAGTGGGTTTATGTTATGCACCCAGGAGATTTTCAGACACGAACACTCCGAGATATTGGAACTCTTTTTTTTAATAAAATGGTTTATTATTCGCAACTGCCTTCATACCGTCATCCTTTCCACAATAGGTGCATACAATACATAGTAATATATTGCTCTCTTGAGTTCACATACAATATTATCAGGCAACATATCCATAAGAGTGTACGATATTATCCAAGTTCCTATTTCCCGTCTCTCATTGGCTGTTAACAGCCTCCCCACTCTGGTAACTATTACCCTCAACTTTCCCCCCCAACAAAATTACTACCCCCTCCCCCCCTATCCCTCCCCCAGTGTGCTCCCCCATCAGTTCCAGTTTCAATGTGTCGTAACTTCTAGGTACATGCCCATTTTGCGCCGTCACTATTACCCGGCCTCTATCCCCAGGACGAGATATTGTAACTCTTCCGTAGCGTGCTTGAGCTGAGATGCCCACATAGCACTCCCCTGCTGGCCACACACTGGGAACAGTACCGATTTAGCTGGGCTAATGTGGAGCCCGGTCGTTTGTCCAAAGACCCGAAGTATCTGCAAGATACGCGGACCCGAGATCCATGGGTCTGTCATGAAGAACAAGACATCGTCAGCATATAATGGAATACGGTCTGGTTGTGAGCGTGGCCAATCAAAGCCTCTAAGAACCGGGTCCCCATGGACCCATGCCACCAGGGGCTCCACCGCCAAGGCAAAAAGAAGGGGGGACAGGGGACATCCCTGCCGCATGCCGCGGCTGATGGGAAAGAGGGGTGATCGATGACCCGCAATACGTACTGAGGCCATTGGTTTTGTATATAGTAGGCGTACGCAAGCCAAGAAGCGTGGACCAAAATTGATAGCCTCCAATAGCTGGAATAAATACTCCCAACTGAGGGAGTCCAAGGCCTTGTCTACATCGGCTAGGAGCAGGGCCGTGGGGCGGCCTAGCTCCGGAGCCAAGGCATGGCATTATGAACCTGGCGGATGTTATGGGGGGGTAGCCCGGTGCGGCATACAGCCGGAAGGTCCGGGAGGACTAAATCTTGGATTCAGACACACAGGCGGTCTGCCAAAACTTTCCCTAATAACTTGGATTCTAAATTGATTAGGGAGATAGGGCGGTAGGAGGACGGGTCTTCTGGAGGGCAGCCTGGCTTTAAAAAGTTCAGCCAGGCGCCAATCCGTGGGCAAAATTTGCTTCTCTAGGGATTTGTGTATTGCTCCCAGCACGTGGGGGCCCAGTGTGGTGACATTGGAGCGGAGAAACTCCATGGGAAACCCATTGGGACCTGGGGCCTGCCCCGGTCGTGTCACAGACAATGCTGCCGTCAACTCATCAATGGTAATGGGGTCGTCTAACTGATCTCGCATCTGATCTGATAACCTCCGAGGGGGAATATCTCGAAGGAACTCAGCTATCTGATCCTCCGAAAGCTGTTCGGTCCGAGCATATAATGTAGCAAAATGTTGTGCAAACTCCTCCACCACCTCTGCGGGGGAGGTAAGTAAGGCACCACCTCTACCCCGAATTGTTGGAACTGTGGCAGGGGCCTGCCTAGCCTGACAGAGTCTGTGCAACATCTTGCTGGATTTGTCCCCCCATTGATATATACGGTATTGAGATGCCAGCCAAATTTCCTTCGCTTCTTCAATTATATGTTGGTGCAGCTGTTGTTGCGCTAAGGGTAAGTTTCCCCGAAGGGTCGGAGTCGAATCCTGAGCATATTGAGTCTCTAAGGATATACACCGGGTCTCCAACACCGTCCGTTGTGTGGAGCGTTTCAGTTTGTCGTGTGCCCTATAACTGATGTCTACCCCTCTGATAGTGGGTTTCAGGGCCTCCCACAAGGTTCCCTGACGGTACGGAGTCAGTATTTAAGGTGAAATATTCCTGTATCGCTGTGTGTAAACACTCCTGATAGTCGGGGTCCCTCAGATGCCAGGGAGACATTCGCCATTGAAAGGGAGGCTTTTGGTGTTGTAGGAGGAGTGTCACTGAGACCGGAGAATGATCGGACAACCCTCTTCGAAGATGAGAGACCCGGGCGAATCTATGTATATAGCTTTGTGGTGTGAACAGGTAATCGAGGCTAGACATGGAACCATGAACAGCAGACACATATGTGTAGCTTATCTCAGCCGGATGATATGCCCGCCATATATCTGCCCAACCCAGCACCTTGGCAAGTGATGATAATGTTGTGGCTACGGCGGGGGGGGGGGGTCTACTCCCAATCCCCGCCTCCAATCAAGTTGTGACATGGTATCATTCCAGTCACCCCCTAAGAGGGACAGGAACTCAGGAAGTTCGCCTCACAGTCAGGTGACATTCTCTACAAAAGTGGCCCCAAGAGGTGGGGATGCGTACACATTGCCCCGGTTAAGTGATTTTCTGTACAACGTTCCCGACAAGAAAACAAATCTTCTGCCGGGGCCAGTCCAGTGTTTGGTGTGAATAAAGGGAACGCAGCGGTGGATATGAAATGCTGTTCCACGGGAGCCCCTGGTGAAGCCCGCACGAAACACCTGTTTGTACCTGAATCTTGCGAGAAAGGGGGCCTTATTGACCAAAAAATGCATCCCCTGTAGGGGGAGGATATCAGCCCCGTAGCGTTTAGCCTGTTTTAGGACGGCCCCCCATTTAACCTTATTGAGCAACCCTCTAATGTTCCATGTCAACACCGTCAGGTCTCCTTCATGTGCTACTGCTGCCTGAGTTGTCATGTGTGTAAGTGACATCATTGAGTGATTGCATGCCAAGTGGAAATAGGGAAGTTTGCCTGCGCATGTAAACAACAACAACAAAATTAACTAACTCTACAACCCCAAAAAAAACCCGTCTACAACCCCTCCACCACACCCCCCAATACTGCCAAGAAATAGGAGCATCCGTCGCGGCGAGGAGTACCCCAGGCCCTGATGATCCAAGAGCCCCCCCCCTAATGGATCCCACCCATCCCATGAAACATCCACCATAGGGGACAAGTGTCCGTGCAGGTCAGCTGCCGGGCATAGGGTCCACCTTCATAGGGTGTAGAGTAGACGGAGTAACTCAAAACTATGGACGTGGGAGGAGCCTAGCGCGCAACCAAGATGGCCGCGTAGGTGCGAGGCTCCCGAGGACCTCCGCAGCCTCCTACGTTTATCCTGACTTCATCCTGCATCGGTTGAGGGAACTGTGTCGGTGAGCCTGAGCCGAGGTGGTACCCGTTTCCCGTTTTCGAATCGGACCTCGGGTGCCGGAGTGAGCACCGATTGAAGTTTGCGGCCTACCTCTCTCCTGGAGCCGCACATCAGGCCAACATCATGGACCGCTACACCCTCCCGAAGGGATCTCCCGGCGGACCGCACAAGTCCTCTGAGTGCCCCCCGGATGCCCCGGACTTGCCCACAGATCTGACTCTGCAAGACGTCATGGGCGCCATTGCTGAGATGAAGGCCTCGGTGGGCCAGCGGTTTGACACGTTAGCGTATAAAATCGACGCGGTCCTCGTTGATGTCAACCTGGTGAGAGCTGATCTCTCGAAGACCAACGACCGGGTCGATTCTTTGGCCCACACCGCGTTGGGCCTCACGACTGAGGTGGCGGCCCTTCAGACGGAGGTACACCGGCTTCGTCAGGCGAGTGCGCTCATGGATCGGCGCCTGGAGGATTTTTGCGGTGGAGAGGGCTCATAGAGTTCCCGGGGGAAGGCCGAAGGTCGGAGCCCCTCCGCGGCCTCTTATTGCCCGTATCTTTAATTTTCGGGACAGGGATGCAATTCTGCAAGCCTCCAGACTGCAAGGGCCGATCAAGTTGGAGAACACGGAGGTGAACTTTTATCCTGACTTCACCCAAGCGGTCCAGAAGCTGAGACTGAGCTTCTTGGGCGTCAAGCGGCGGCTTCGGGACATGAACTTAAAATACGCCATGCTCTTCCCGGCCAGGCTGCGGGTGGAGGTGGATGGTCGCACTCACTTTTTTGACCGTCCTGAAGCGGCCGGGGACTGGCTGGACACTTTGTCTGGGGGTCGGGATCGGGATGGCGGGGGGGGGGCTGCGGGAGGAGAAGGCCCACTGGACCGGGACTGAGGTGCCGATACTGGGACTCACTCTGGACGAAGATGCTGCCGCTTTTGGCCAAGCTTAGGGTCTCTCGTTTTTTGTACTCGTTCTCCCTCCTTTGTAGGTGGTGCGGGGTCTCGAAGGGGTGCTCTTTCCTCCTCTAGGGGGTTTACCTAGTTTCAACTATATAGGGGCGACAGGCACACTGCAAGTTGGGGGGGCTGTTTGGGCTCATGCAGGGGTGCAGGGAGGGGGGAGTTTTGTTGGGGCGGTTGGGTTGGGGTGGGGTGTTGTTCATTTGTACCACAAGGCAAAAGTATTGTTGTGCTATTTCCAAAGTGCTCTCGGGGGGACGAGTGATTGCTTTCGCTTATGATGGGGGGTAGGGGACTGAGTCTTTTGTCCTGGAACGTTAATGGACTGGGGGACAGGATAAAACGAGGTGTGGTCCTGCAGTTCCTGAAACGAATTTCACCTGACATAGTTTTTCTGCAGGAGACGCACCTCATTGGCAACTCCTTTCGTGCTATGAACCGGCGGGGCTACCGCCTTCTGGCCCATTCGGGCTTCACGTCGGGTTCAAGGGGTGTGGGCATCATGGCCAAGACCTCGCTCCCGTTGGAAGTTGATGAGGTACTCCATGATGACAGGGGACGTTACACGGTTCTGGTGGGTAGAATGGAGGGCAGAGTGATTATTTTTGTTTCTGTCTATGTCCCGCCAGGGTTGCAGACGACCACCTTTGCGGATCTGGGGCGCCTCCTCCTTGGCCTTCCGGAGGGGATCCTGGTGGTTGGGGGGTATTTTAACGCTGTGGTTTCCGGAATTGAGGACCGTCACCCCCCTAGGGATCTCCCCCGTGCCCAAGCGTGGTTGTCTGGCCTATTGGATGCCTTGGGGCTGGTGGATTGTTGGCGGTTGAAACATCCTACACAGAAACAGTACACTTTTCATTCCGGGGCCCATGGCAGTCTATCAAGACTAGACTATGTCCTGGTACCGGCGGCGCATGCGGGGAGGATCGGGGAGGTGCGCCATTTGGCGCGGGGTATTTCTGACCACTCCCCGCTCTTATTGCACTTCGATATTCTCCCGAGGGGAGAGGGTAGGGTGGCCCCGATTAATCCCTGGTACCTGCGTGACCCCACCATTCGCGCAGAGTTGGTTAAGTCCCTTAAGCGATATTTTGATGATAATGTGGGGTCGGTGTCATCTGCGGTCTCGCTATGGGAGGCATTTAAGACGGTGATTCGGGGGGATGCCCTGTCCCTTATTTCCCATTCCCGGAGGCGCGAGCGGGAAGAGGTGATCCGTGTTGAAACTGAAATAACTGAGTTGGAGGGTGACCTCGAATGTGGGGTGACGGATGACAAATTACATGTCCTCCGACTCAAGCAGGCGGCCTATAAGGCCCTCGTCACGGAGGCGGCCAGGGGCCTCAGTAGAGAGCAACAGGGGAGACTGTATGATGTGGGTGATAAGGCTGGGAAATTGATTGCGTAGCTGGATAAAAAGGAGAGGGCGAGTCGAGTTGTCCCGTCGATTGAGAAACTGGATGGTGTGTGTGTCACGGAACCGGAAGAAATAGTCGATTGCTTTGCAGAATATCTCCGTGGGGTCTATTCCCCGGTGTCCTCCCGCTCGGAAGAGGATTCCCATGCCCTGCTCAGGGATATAGCGCTGCCTTCCCTTTCGGAGGAGGACAGAGTGTCGTTGGACGCCGCCCCAACCTCTGAAGAAATTGCTCTCGCCATACGCTCGGTTGCTTCCGGCAAGGCCATGGGTCCCAATGGTCTTCCCATCGAATTGTACAAGCTGCGACCGGATACGCTGGCGCCGCATCTCCGTGCGATGTTCCTCGCGGCCCGTTCGGCGGGTTCCCTCCCGCTAGACCAGCGTCTGGCTACTATCGTGGTCATCCACAAGGAGGGGAGGCCGCGGGACCGGGTCACGTCCTACCGGCCTATTTCGCTGCTGAATGCGGAGCCCAAAATTCTCGCCAAGGTGTTGGCCAATCGGCTGGTTGGCGTGGTGTGCGATTTGATTCACCAGGATCAGTCCGGCTTTATCCCCCATCGCAACACTGCGCTTAACCTGCGGCGCTTGCATGGGGTGCTCGCGCGTGTCCCGTTCATACGGGAACCGGACATTTTGGCATCCCTGGACGCCACTATGGCGTTTGACACACTTGAGTGGCCATATATTTGGGCGACACTGGCGAAGTTTGGGTTTGGCCCGGGATTCATCGGTTGGGTGAAATTGTTGTACTCGGGACCGCTAGCGCAGGTGGTTGTGAACGGTAGAGTGTCGGCTCCGTTTGAGCTGGGCAGGGGCACGCGGCAGGGCTGCCCATTATCACCGCTCCTCTTCGCGCTTGCCCTGGAGCCCCTGGCGGAGTGGCTGCGGTGGGAACCTTCTATTCGTGGTCTCCGATGGACCCCCGAGTATGAGGACCGCGTATCTCTTTACGCTGATGATATTCTTCTGTACCCGGCCTCCCCACGTAAATCACTGATAGTACTGGTTGATGTATTGCACTCATTTGGCCTCAACTCCGGCCTGGTCATCAACTGGGCTAAATCGTGTGTGTATGTCCTCTCTGGGGAGGATCCTATCCTTCCGCGGGGTTGTCCTATTCAGATCGCCCCGCGGGGATTTAGGTACCTGGGTGTCTTCATTACCCTGGACGCGGAGGCCCGATATAGCCAGAACTTGCTTCCCCCCCTCCAGCGCCTGAAGGAGGACGTCGCGCGTTGGAAGCGCTTGCCGCTCTCGCCGCTCGGCCGGGCGGCATTGTTTAAGATGATGTCGCTGCCACGTTTCCTGTATGCTTTGCAGAATACAATGGACGTTGTCCCGGCGCGCTACTTTCGCGAGGTGGAGAGTTTGCAGCGCCGACTGTTCTGGGAGGGTCGGCCGTGTATCGCCCTGGCGAAGCTGACGCTCCCGTGGTACGACGGGGGGGGGGGGGTTGCCCTCCCAGATATCAAGCGATATTACTGGGCCTCCCAGCTGGCTGCGATCAATCACGGCCTTTACGGGCCCGCCCTAAACCCGGCCTTTGAGATGGATAAAATGTTACTGCCGGGCGGTGACTATAATCGGGCGCTTTATTCTAGCTCGCATGACGCGGGGCTGACGGGCCCCACGGGGGTCATGGTACGGGTGTGGCACACGGCTAACGTGGCGATGGGGTGGAAGGACCGCTTGACCCGGGCGACGCCACTATACGCATCTGAGCGGCTGGGCTCCCTGTGGACCTCGAAGGGCTTTGAGAAGTGGGACATGATAGGCATCAGCAGGGTGGGCGATCTCTGGACGAGGGGGGGATTTAAAACGTTCGATGTGCTACAGACAGAATTCCAGCTGCAGGACAGGGAGTATTTTCGTTATATGCAGATCCGTCATGCGTTGTGCTCCGTATTTCCGGACGTTGCCTCCATCCCGGAGTGCTCCCCTCTGGAGGATAGAGTGCTAGATGGGCATGTCCCGACGGCACGATTTCATTGATTTACAAAAAGCTCATCAATGACCGTTCGGGACTGCTGACCGGCCTTCGTGAGGCGTGGGGGGCTGATGGATTGGAGCTGGATGACGAGGACTGGGTGTCTGCGGTGGCCTCCCCGAAAGAGGTGGCCATACCGGCTCGCCTTCGCTTCGTCCAGCTCAAGATACTCCACAGGGTCTATGTTACGGGGCCGAGTCTGATGCGTATGGGCTATGCTGTGGACGGGTTGTGTAAGCGTGGGTGTGGTTCTTTGGGGACCTTTCTCCATATTCTGTGGGAATGCCCGGAGGTGGTGCGATTCTGGCGTGGTGTGCATGAGGTTTTGCAGGTAGTTACGCATGTGCCGCTGTTGCCTGAGGCGAGGAGATGTCTTTTGAATGTATGGGAGCCAACCGACTACTCAGTGCTGCAGACGTGGTGGGCGACTCTGGGTTATATGGTGGCCAAACGTGACATTGCGCAACTGTGGGGTTCCCAGAGGTCGCCGACTGTCTCGGCGTGGAAGGACAACATGGATTGGTGTATGTTTCGGGAAAAGGTGGTGTATGTTGCGAGAGGTAAGCCTGGGACGTGGGTGAAAGTATGGGGCCCCTGGAACGCTTACCGTGGGGGAATCTGTACCCCGCCGCTACTGCCTGATCCGTCACCGGCCCCGTCTCCTTAGCCTGTTTGTCTTTCCGGTTCTGGGCAATGAGTTTACTTAGTCCCCGTCCTGACCTATTCCCCCCCTCGATATTCCTATGAATCAGTGGGGTCCCCCCCCTAGGGGAGCACATGCTGTTGTTTCCGACTGTGGGTTGCCTTGTGGACTTGCTTTTTTTGTTGTTATTTATATAAAAATGAAACCGTCATGTGGGGTCCGGAAGGTGTGGCTGCCAACGCCTCTTTCAACTCCTGTGAATTCCCTTTTGCCGCAGCGTGCGTTCTATTCTCTGTATTACATGCTCCTCCTGTTTGCTAGCGGCCAGCCTGAAGGTTGTAGGCCCATCTTTGTATATTTTTTGGAGTCTGTAATAAACGGTTTCAAAAAAAAAAAAACTATGGACGTGCAGAGTAATATCCTCAAGGCATCAGGAAGCTGTGGGTCAATCAGTGCCCTCGCTCAGGGCTGGAGGAGCGTCGGTCAGATCCGGAGCGATGTTGCTGTTTCAACATGGTCCTGCCTCTAGAAGTGTCAGACTCCATTGGTTGCATGGAATGTGGTTTCAGATGGGCCCTCTCGTCCGACCATGCAAAGACTGCTTCGGGAGAGTCAAAGAAGTACGTTTTAGAGTTATATATGACTCGGAGCCTGGCAGGGTATAGCAACATGTACAAAATGTTAAGATCACGCAGTCTCCGTTTTGCCACTGCGAAAGACTTTCTTTGTTGCTGCACTAGACGCGTATAGTCCCGGAAGATCATAATAGGCCTGGACTCAAAGATGAGTTTATTCTTATTCAGTCGGGCATACTGTAGCACTGCATCTCTGTCAGCATAATTAAGCAGCTTGGCAATGACAGGGCGCGGGGTCACTCCAGAAGGTGGCTATCCTATGAGAGCTCGGTGGGCTCACTCCACCACGAAGCAGGCTGAGATCATGTCCGCTGGTAGGAAATCTGTGAGCCAAGTGGTAAGGAAGCGGTTCATGGAGATGCCCTCACAGCCTTCTGGAAAACCTACGAAACAGAGGTTGTTGCGCCATGCGCGGCCTTCTGCGTCCTCAGCTCGGTAGGCAAGTTCCTGCGATATCACAGTCAATTTATTGACTTGGCGCTGGAGGGTCATTACATTATCTTCGACAGAGGACACCCGCTTCTCAGCCTCGGTAATACAGTCCACAGCCTTTCACAAATCCTGTCTCAGAAGCCAGACTTCCGATAATTAAGAATTTTTAGCTATGATGGGTTGAAAAGAGGCTGAGGGAGTCGCTACGCCAAGGACCTGTGTGCCCATTCCATCACAAAGCACACGGATAATTTAGTTGGTGGGGAGCCAGAGCTTTATCTAGACTTCCAGGAATTGCTCTGGTGAAGAGCCTTCAGTTCCTTTTGGAAAGCCAATTAACTCCCCCCCCCCCCCCACATATTGCGATTTGCTAAAAATATGCAAAATTGGCACTTTTGTAAAAATCCCCCAATTTTTACAAATTGTCCCACAAAATATGTGTAAACAAAACAAATAACATGGGGTTGACCCTTGCTTTACTGGCTCTGCACTGCTGTTGAGCCAGTAAAAGAGAGGGTTAGCAACAGGCTAGCATGCAGCAGAGTTGTTATCTTCCTCTGTTGCCTGCCTTTCAACTGAACAGAGCCTCCTCCAGTGGAAATAGCCTGCAGTCTGCCTCACACATTTGTGTGCACCCTGCGAACTCTGCAGGCCGATGAAAGTCTCTCCTGCCCCCCACACTCCAAACTCCTCTCCCTGGGCACCCTCTTGTCTCCAGTTAATCCCTAGGCTACCCTTTGTCTCATTTTTTTAGCATTTTGTATATCTCCCTGCCCTCAGCCCCTGCTGCCCTGCATGCGGCAAGGAAAGCAGGTTGTCTAATGACAGAAAGAGCAGACTTCATATTGGAATCTGCTCTCTTTGGCATCAGAAATCCTCCAATTCGATGTGCTGTGCTGCTGGAGACTGCACGGTTGCAGACTGTGACATAGCACAGTTGTCAGGGGTCAGGTCCGGTAGTGCCTTGCGGACATTCAGCAGAGGCCTGCCTTGCTGATGGGAATGAAGGCATAGGTATAAATCCCACTTCCGCAAGTCAGCCGGTGTTACGTAACACTTTGATTCACCTCTTGGACTCGTTCGGCTGAGCGAGTCAGTTTTGGTTTTAGGGGAGAAGCTGAAGACGTTGCTCATTTTTCAGCATACTGAAACCGCCTTTCTGCAGATTGCTTTGCAGTTGCTCTCGAAGCTGCGGAACCTTCTTCAGAGTGGGTCTGCTGTAACTCTTCTTTCGGCAGAGTGCGGTCCAGGTTTCTTCCGGATTCCAGGTCACGGTGGACACGCCGTCTGACCGCATTCTCCAGGAAGGATTATCGTACCCAAACGCAGCCAGGCCGGCTGTTCCACAGTGAGTGTGGGGATACCAGGAATACCTTCTTCTTCGGCAGAGATAAGGAGATTCATTACCGGCTGCTTTTCTTTTCCTCGGCCCAGTTGGGCGTTACAACTTCCAGGAAGGATGTCTTACCTAACTAAACCAAGCAAGACTGTTTCAATGATGAGTTTCCTGCAGGCTATGAGTGGTTTTTGTGTATCTAACAGTTATTTCTCAAGTAGTTTTCTCCTCATCACTGAGACACCGGCAGTATATTCATTTTGTGTTTCTTTACAGCTGTGTAAAGCATGGAATTTGGAGTATTCCTAGTCTCTCGGAGAAAACACTCAGGACATTTTCTGAAGGCAAAACTGTTGAATAGTTAAACAGTATTTTGCCTATTGTTCTGCAATCTCAGTTGGGACACCCCTTTTTATTTTTCTCTACATATGATTTTTGGGGTAGGTATGTCTGTTGCATAACCCAATTTGTGCTTTTTGTCTAAAGGGAGATGAGGCTATATTAACATTGTGTTTATCGTTATAGATGTGTTTTCCAAGAGACATGGTAGTTCTATGTTGATTCACTGGGCAGGATTACAGAAGAGGAATGCTCGTTAAGGTACAACTCATTTGTTAATGAGATATATGAAAGTAGAAACGTTTTTCCATATATCTTATAGTGCTCTCTCTTTGTGTTACAGGTATCCTATTCCCAGTTGATCCTTTCCTAATACCCCTTTCTCACTTGATCGCCCTAATACTCTGTTGTTTCCAAATCAGATTTGGGGATGTCAAAAGGTGGACATCTTTGTGCATCACCCGGATGCTGAGGAAGTTCCATCTCATGTTCTGAGAGATCTGTCTCCAGCAGTGACAGGCCACAGGCCTTGCAGTATTTTGGTGGCAGACACATTTTTTGGCCACTGAAAAAAACAAGAATTTTGAGGTTTTGTGCCGCAATGTTAGATTTTTTTCGGTCACAATATCATGTGGGAGGCATTCAAGGGTACATTTCAGTAGCAGTGTCCTCTAGTTTGGAGATGCGGCCCTTGGCTTCGGACACTGTTTAAACAACATTGCATAGGTCTTGGCGTAGGAGGACTAAATCAACCCCTACCTCTCTTATTTTGGTCTAAGGGCTGATCAGCAACATTGTATGACATGGAGTATGGTGTCTGTGCTGGAGACCTCCTAAGAGGCCCATGTCAGCGGGGGGCCATGAGCAGGCTCGGATACATTGCCGGGGGAGTGGTGTACCTGTCAATTTGAGGCCGGTGGATGGTCCTTGCCCATTGTGAGCGCTACCATGGGTCCTCAGGTTCACCCCCGGAAAAGTCAAATAAGTCAGCCCGCTTGCACAACAGGATCACAGCTTATAGGGTCAGCATGAGCAGCTGATCCCCAATGGTACAGGTGATGGATACGGGGTGGTTGTCAAGCAGAGAGGTTTTGCTGTGGCTTAAACCCCATTGTGGAAGGAGGCGCTTCCAGGGCAATCAATGTGCAGGAGGGTCTGGTCACCCGTGTGCTTTTATTGCTGGAGTAGGGGTGTGTGGATGGAGTCCCGGCATGCCTTTGAGGGTCTACGTTTTCCTCCAGGGCGGCCCCCAAGCAGATGATGCAGCTGTTCGTCTCACTCACCAAGTGCCGTCCCGGTGGATCAAAGCTGCCACCACCAGGCTCCTCAGTATGGGGCTTGTCATACTGTGGCCCTCTGCAGAATTTAGTTCAACCACGGGGCTCCAACTGGCCCCTCATATACAGGCAAAGCGTGACCTGGGCCACCAAGCAGTTGGACATCCCGAGGCCCCGTGGCCTATGCGGCGTGGCTGTTCTTGGCGCGAGAAGCACGCCATATAGGGGCCGGTCTTGTTGGACCCTGACGCTCCCAAAGATACACTCCAGTGTGTCAATGGAGGGCTACCCCATGCCCAACCATGCCAGGTGCAGCCCGCTGGTTCCAGGGAGCCAGGAAATCAGCCGCTACCCTCCGTGGCTGCAGCCATGACAGTTGGCGCACCAAGAAGCACTGCCCCTCAATGCGGTAGAAGAGAGGCCTCACCTTGCCCAAAAAAGGATGCAAGTATTTTCCCCCATCTGAAGGGGTCCCCAGGGCTCTGGTCTGGGGAGGAAATACAATGTGCCAGGGAGCCAGGAAATCAGCCGCTACCCTCAGTGGCTGCAGGCATGACAGTTGACGCACCGAGAAGCACTGCCCCTCAATGCGGTATAAGAGAGGCCTCACCTTGCCCAAAAAAGGATGCAAGTATTTGCCCCCATATGAAGGGGTCCCCAAAACTCTGGTCTGGGGAGGAAATACAATCGCCAGCAACAGGATAGTTATGATGTGATGGGTCGGACGCACGAGCTCTGTAGGGAGCGTCTGCCATCTTGGCCAGGCTATCCATGCCCCCCCCCCCCAAGAAGGGACATTTTTTCAATCAGTGCTGGTATGTGTTCTTTTTGGAGGACTTGCAAATTGTCTTCCCACTTCATTTGCAGGCGCATGCCTATAAAAATGATCCCGCCATGCTTTAGTTGGGTTTACAGCCATGGATAGGAAAGGGCTAAAAACAAGACAGTGGAAAATTCATTAATATATGATGAATAAAGAGACACTTATTTAAATGCTGGTTAGATGATACATTTGGGAAGTGGGATTAGTGGCACAAAGGAGACCCTACTGCCCCAGGTATTTCTATGAACTGGAGAGCCCTATGGAAACTTGGGAAACGTGGTTTGTGTGAATAACACTTTTTCTTACCCAGCTTGCCCTTCATAGCCAAAGTATGCCTAAATAAGTTTCTTTACACTTTTTATGGGTAATAGGTGTGTTATCTGGGACAAAGTAGGCAGCCACCCTGGGAACCCTCCCAACCCTGGATATTTCTGCAGATTTTAAACCCAGAGAAATCCAGGATAGTGTAGGTTTTGTGGATTCCAGCACTTTATCTCACTGAGAATGCACTACGAGTGCCTAAACTATGCTTACAACAACCACTTTCCTCTCTCTTTCTATGGGGGATGACTAAAACATTTGACCATGAGGTCAGCTAGCAATCACAGGACCGTTCATGGACAATGAGAATATTTTGGGTGATTTTAGGGATAGGTATAATACTTGCAAGGTATCCTGGATAAGAAATCATAGCATAATCCACAAAAGTCACACCACCCAGGATTATCCTTGGTGTCTAGTTATCAGAAATGGCTAGAGTTGGTAGGTTTCCCAGGGTGGAGGACAACCCTAGGTCCAATTACAGCAGAATGATTGAAATTCAAAGGTACAATCTTCATGTTTCCATGTTGTGTTTTGGGTTCTTTCTAATTGAGGAGAATAAGCCACCCCGCGCAAGTGGGTACCATTTTAATAAGAAAGAAAAGTGAAAACCGTGGATAGTAGGAACTTTGTTGCTCCCCACACCTTCCTGAACTTTCCCTCACACAAATGTACAAAAATCTCCGCTTTTAAGCAAGTTTGAAGTTTGACATTTGCAGGGTATTTTGTGTAAAAAAAACTAGTAATCTAGCTTTCAGAAATGTCTAGGGGTGGTAAATTTCCAAAGGTGTTAGCTGATACTGACCCCAAATGCAGTACATTTTGATGTTCCCCTATTGCAATTTGGAGCCTTTCCTCTTCCGGGTGACAGGCCCACTCGCATACGCGTGGCATTGTTTTTATAAGAAATGTGGGAGCATTGGGTAGTAGGACTTAATTTGATCCCTGCAGATTCTGTAACTTTCCTGCCCAAAAATGTGAGGAAAATCTAGGACTTTAGCTGAAGTTTGATGTTTGCAGGGCCTTTTTTGTAAGAAAAAGTTGTAGGATCCATGTTACCCTGAGATCCTATGGGTGTCTAGTAATCAAAAATGTCTACGGTTGGTAGATTACCTAAAATACCGGCTAATCCCAGGTCCTTATACTGTGGTTACCCCATCTCAAGAATCAATGTAATTCAGAACCAGTGGGACAGGCCCACTCACACAAAAGGGGCACTGTTTTTTATCAGGAGAAGTTTGGAAAAGCAAAATATTTCAACTGTTACAAATTATCTACTAAATTCCTCTACATTTTTGGCTTTCAAACATCAGTGTGCACAACAAACACATTTTGTGAAATGTCCCCAAAATCACTTGCTACTGTAACTAACCACAAATTCACAGTGGTACGAATAGCGACAATTCTTAAAGTCACTTTCATGGGGACATTTAAAAATGAATAGTTTTTCTTCATACCCACTTGTCATTCATTTGATTTTTCGTTATGGATTGACACATTGTTGAAAAACAATGAAAATTCGTTTTAGGATGCAGTTTGACTGATGGCTTTGGACAAGTTTTTATACAATATGTCAACCTTATATATCTCTGTGATCAAAAGAGGTTCACAGATGTAACGGTATATCACTTTAGTTTGGCCTTTATTGCATAAACATACAGAGGAAAAACATTGTTACTGATTTCAATTTTTCTACTTCCCTTATTTCTTTTATTTCAATGATTAGTTTCTTTGGGAAACACATGTGCAAGCTACACAATTCACCCCTTACTAAATACATATTGTGTATACTTTTCAGAAATGTATATCTTTCTGTGGATTTCATGGGTGTCACACCTCTTTCCACAACAAACTGCAAGTAGGTAAAAACAGCAAAAACAGGAAATATTGATCAACACTTTCCAAAAGTGCCTTTTTTTTTTACAACTTTCCCTGTTTCTGAAAGCTGGGAAGAGGATGATCT
Organism: Triturus cristatus; assembly: GCF_964204655.1. Lineage (NCBI taxonomy): Eukaryota > Metazoa > Chordata > Amphibia > Caudata > Salamandridae > Triturus > Triturus cristatus. The sequence continues at coordinate 388,558,612 of NC_140594.1, forward strand.
TGTTGCAAAGAATATTTTGTTGATAAAAAAACTACACTTTCTTTATTGTCTTTTGAAGAAAAAGGTTATGAAGGCTTCAACATGAACTGCTGCAAATGTTAAAAAAAATTGGCTCAGCTCCAGGTGGGAACATCTACAAGCCAAGTGGTTACATGAGCTCTTTTTATGTCTTCACACCAATTGGACTTGTCCATTCTAGTGCCCGCCCTGAATGTTGTTTCCTTACCCATCCCTGATATTTGTCTTTGTCTTACACTTTTTATATTGTATGTGTTCTTTTCAAAATACTCATTAATAATTGATAAACTTTACAACATGTTTTATAGCCTGCTTAGGAAGGTTGTAGCAGTCACAACCATGCTTAAAATGAATGCTTAATTATGGGACAAAAAACAAATTGCACTTTCTGACTTTGTAGTAAGGATGGTGAGATATAAGCCGAGCAATTTTATAATATTGGTTATGCTTAGAGTTCCCTGATTTGCTTGGACCGTCCCCTTTTTGGTAGTCTTGGTAGTCTGTGTCAGTGCGCTGACTGTTTTCAACAAGCCAATACATGTCTCAATTCTACTGTCAAGTAAGCCTGCACAGTATGCTTTAAAGGTTTCTTTAGGTCAAACGTCAGATCTTCTTTTATGTCGTTGCTTATATGCACATGCGCTGCATTCATTTGCCATCAGTGACAGACAAGGGGTAAAATCGGAGTATGACACATAGAATGTCATACATAAATGTCAACACCCGATGTTGGCGGAAGATAGCCTCGAGATAGTTCTCATAGGGATTAGAGGTCTGACAACCTACCCGACCTCTCACCGAGGCAACGAGAGGATAGGTTGGTTGTCAGACCTCCAATCCCTACGAAAACTATCTCGAGGATTCTCTCAGCCGCACCTCATGGGGCAAACTTCCTGATCTATTTAGATTATGCTCCTTTCACTACGTCTATTTGAGAGCCCACTACACTACACTAGCACTCACTGCACGTTCACCTTGGTCCTGAAGAAGCGCTTGGGATCTCCCTCTGAGACCGTTCACTGCGCGAAACATGTTGACCTCCAATATGCCCATTAGGGGTGTGTTATCTGTCTAGCTACCAAGGGCCATTATCCCCCTCAAGCAGCACAACCTTTTGTTTTTTTACTGATGACAGAGGTGTTACTCTCTATTAAACTCTCTAACTACCCCTCCAGCCATCTTTTAACCTCACATTAGGACATCACTGCCACTCAGACATGCATGCACCCTTACGGCTTCGTCTCTTAAAAAGATCTCAGAAAAAGTGACCTTTTGGGGGACCCATTGGGCATTACAGCGCCGGCCTGACAAGGAGCACTGCCCAATGATGAAGCATGTCACCCTTCGGGGTGTGAGGGCAAGACCAGAACACACTGCCCCAGACACTATAATTTGAGAATGACTATATTTTTCCTCTTTACAATCTATGTTTCTTATACAGGAATTGTGACTCTCACAGAATACGATTCTAGTTCTTAGAGCACGAGCCACTGGACCTATATTTAGCTCCTTGTCCCCCCTTCCACCTTATTGTTGTGATAGCTTTATTTCAGCCACACAACTTAGCACAGCATCCACTTCTATGCAAATGAATGGGAAAACTTCATTCCCCAAATTCCATTTTTTAAATTGCTCTCGTATCGGTTCCCAAGTGTTGCCATTTACAGTAATAACATGTCAAATGTACACTACATGGTGCATTTGACATAACCATAGACAAATGTGACATCCAGACCAAGCATGGACTGGAAGGTGTATGGTTTATAATCCTAGGATCGTGAGGGTTGTCATCCCCTGCCCAATCTGGTCACAAGCAAAAGCCACTAGACAGGCATGATTTTTACTTTCTTAATTCCAAATAAAGAAAGTCCTTATTTTATTAAAGACACAGAGGGGAGTATTATGCTTCTCTCTTGCCTTTTAATTTTGAACAACAGCCAGCACACCTCATTATAACATTTAGAATGCAGGGCTTACAAATATAAAAGGACATTGAAAAACATAGAAGAGGAATAATACCAGCCTTTGTGTCTGTAGTAAAATCAGAACTTTTCATCACTTAAGTGAGAAAATTCACACTTTACGTCCACACTGTAGGCTCCTATTATACTTGTTTAATGCGTTTTCGCTACAATTGTAAATTGAGCACCCAGTTTGCAGTAAATTGTCTTAAATGTAGTTTCACTGGTCCCGTCAGCAGCTTTAATCCCTTGGCTGCCCCTACCAACTTTCATATACTTTACATCAAAAAACAAAACCATCGAAACTTACTGAAAAAAACAAAGGTTATGGTGATATTATGGTTATAGCTAGGTGAAAATGTAAGTAAAAATTTACCAATCTAAACTAAAAAAAAAAAATAATAACATTTTGCGACTTATAATTAACTCAATAACTATAACTTGCGCTCCTGTCATGTACTATGTACATCTCAATTATGTTATTGCAGATGCCGCAATGATGTTATCAATGACGTCATAGAATATGTAATGAGTGATATAATAAATGAGATTATAAGCAGTTCATGTCATAGGTGCGAGTTATAGTTACTTCAGTAAACCATAGCTTGTGAATTTCATTATTTAAAAAAAAAAATGAAAACATTCTGTATTAACTGACATTCTCATCTATGGGGTAACTTTAACCTTTGTTTTTTCAGTGAATGTTTGAGTTTTTTTTAACATAAAGCATCAATATAAAGTCATTTAAGGAAAGCAGACACTGTAGTTTTATCAGGGTTCACAACATATATAAAGCAGACCTAGGCCTTGTCAAAAAATCACCACAGCATAAGTATCTATAATCCAATGTATTCTCATGTGCACATCTATGATTAACAATAATTAGTATCACAAAAATATTTTAAATTACGCATTTTTATTCACATTAACCATAAGAATATTGAGCCGTTCTTCAGGACACAAAATGCAGCCATTGAACCAACTACAAGGGGTCATGCACTCCAGCTGAAGAGCATACAGCTCCAGCCCAGCATGCTTTGAAAAACATTACGAGTTCACCCAGGGTCAAGTATTCAATGAGACAGGAGAATGACTGGCAGTTTTTGTAAATGTTCTTAGAGCAGCTGTGCTCCCTGCAGCCTCCCACAACATTTAAACATTTTAGAAAATGCTGGGTGGTGCACCTAGCCCTTCTAGGGGCACCAATGAGATCTAAAATGCAAAATAACTGCCCGTACAGGGCATTATGGGGCACTCCCCAGCAGGAGCAGTGAGTATGTCATAAGCAGCTACCCTTCTCATTTCGTAATCATCCCGTATTTTCTTTTTTTTTTCTTTTTGCTTGGGTGCCCGGGTCCCATTCAGGACTCGGGCACCCACCAACTAAAGACAATTTGGGGAGCTGCGGGTGGCGGACTATGGCCCCCGCGGCCCTTCCGGCTCCCCTGCCAGCACCCATCATGGGTGTGGTGAGAGGCGGGCAATTTTTTTAAAAGAATTAAATCAATATTATTAGCAGAGCGCACGGTATGACAATACAATGCATCGTTGCCTACAATCCAACGGGCCGGCAGCGTAGAGAACTTGAAGGCAGAGAAATGCCGAAGGATTACAAATCATCTGCATGGGTTAATTACACAGCATGCCACCTACAACCCATCATTGGCTGGCCACGTCTAAAAAGGGGATAACAATGATTGATCAAAGCCACGTATGACTCAAGATTAGAGGTGGGCTACTGCGTGCAAAGTACGCAAGTTCCCTGAAGAAGCAAAAATGTGTTTATTGCAAATCCGGACCATTAGTGTCTGCCTTTTCCAGGACAAAATACGAACCAAGTAAAATAGAACATTAACAGGTCCTTATCCAAGAGGACCAACAAAAAAGAAAAAACCCTCCCTTTCCAACCCTCTCCAGCTGAGCAGATGATTACGAACACACGTGTGAGTTTGGTCCGGCACGTCGGTTACTGACAGCTCATGTCCCAAGAAACCCATCAGAGGCCTGAGCACTCTAACCACCCCCCACTATTCAGGTATAAATTTAAAAATACGTAAATAAGCAGGGCATGGCAGCTCTCGGAACTCCGTGGATAAAATGGAAATAAAGGGGGGCCATATCTTTGTGTAGTCTGACCTGTCCCCCAGGGTGCCCATGTACAACCTCTCCAAACCCAGAAGGGACCACAGCTGGTGAAGCCATTGGGTGTGATCCGAGATCCTGTTTGTTTTCCAGCCTGATAGGAGCACCCAGTGAGCAGCGTTTAATGCCAGGGCTATCTGCCTACCTTTGATAGAGCGTAAAGGAAAGGTCAAGGCGTTGGGCAGTCCTAAAATAGTGTACGCAGGGAGTCTGGGAATGGTTGTATCAAAGGCTTTATCTATCTCATCAAGTATCTTATCCCGGTATCTCGTGAGCTTCAGAATCCCACAACCACGCCAACAGAGACCATCACACTGGGAGTTCCATTTAGTTAAGCGAGCTGGGGTATAATACCAGTAGGATGTAATCTTAAATTTGGTTTCTGTGTGGCCCATGGAGCGTGCGGTGTGGTGAGTCCTGTAAAAAATATCCTCCCATTCCTTGTCTGACAGGGTTCGTCAAATTTTCGCCTCCCACCGCTTCTGCCCAGCAGTCCTAACCCCACGGGCACCCTAGGAGAGGAACGCGTATATTTCTGAGATAAGCTTGTGATCGGTTTTTTTCAAATAGAGCCATTTTTCGAACGGGAGCATTGACCTGCTGACCAATGGGCGTTTTTGAGGGTCAGTCACCCAGAGCAGTATTTGCGCATGGAGGAAGTGGTCCAAAGCAGTGAGGTCGTAGTCTGTCCGGAGCTGCTCAAAGGGAACATGGCTCTAGAGGTCAAACAGATGCCCTAAATGCTCATAACCACCATCTTTCCAACGTAAACCCACCCCCTTTTTCTTCCCAGGTGAGAACTCAGGATTCGAAAAGATGGGGGACATAGGTGAAGGGAACGTGGTTAGATTAGCCCGCGTGGCCACCCTGTCCCATACTAACATGGTGGGTCGCATGACCGGCAATGAGTACAGTCCCCAAGAGCGCGAAGTCCTAGGTAGCCATGCCTCCCTCCAGATATGGTGACCAGCCACTATCTGGTCCATAAATACCCAATGCTTCTTCGTCATTGGACGGTTCCATTCCACCAAGTAGCGTAACAAAGAGGCCTGAAAGTATCGAGTGATATTCGGCAGTGCAAGACCACCTTCCTTTTTTGGGCTATGTAACAGAGTCCTCTGTAACCTGGGGGAAACCAGGCCCCAGATGAAGTGCTCTATCTCTTTTTGTATGTTCAAGAGCATGCTCGGTGGGGGCATCAAGGGGAGGGTCTGGAAAATGTAGAGGGCTCGCGGTAGGACATTCATCTTAACAGCAGCTAATCTCTGTAGGAGAGTAGGATCTGCACTTATGTTGCCCCCACTTTTTCTCTGATGTATTCTGGCTATAGTCTGGCTGGGTCCCTGGTAATCAGGGCCCCAGTCTCTCTGTTCTCTCTAAACGACTTGGTGTGCATATTAGATGCACTAGTGATTGGATACTGTGGTACCTTATGAGCCCCTAGTATATGGTACCTTAGGTACCTAGGGCATAGGCACTTCACAGGCCTACCAGGGGCTGCAGCATGTATTATGCCACTCCTGGGAAGCATTCTCAATCTGACACCACAGGCCTGCTACTTCAGCCTGTGTGAGGTAGTGTTAGCACTCCTCACAGAGATATAGGTTCCTATATCTCACCATACACACACATATAAACCTATCAGCCACCCCTATGGCAGGCCCTATCAATCCTGAGGGCAGGGTGTGTGGTTTACAATGTGAGGGGGTGCCTCTGCGTGAGCAGGGCCCCTCTGCAGCTACCAGAGTCTATTCTCTATGGCTGTTTGTGGATGCGGTTAAACGATATATTCTTAAAAGCATTAAAATGCTAACTTTGGAATGACTGCATCAAAACATGTCGTGTTTGGTGTCAAACAACTTGGAATCATACCCCCACATCAGTCCATGATGTGGGAGCATGATCCCACCCTTCTAGAGGGGACGACATGTAAAACGATAGAAATCCTATAGAGCCCTGGCATCACAAAATGGATGCCACCAGCACAGACACTGGGCTGCCCTCCTGCTGCTGACTGAAACTCGCAGTGGAGGAAGCCCAACAAAAGGCATCCTGTCACAGGGAGGTGTCACCACTTTCCAGACAGGATTTAGTGTATTGGAGCTGGGTGGGTGCACTCCTAGAGTGCTTTGAAGTCCTGCACTGGGAGAGCAGTAGGCTCCTCTGTGCATATGCCAGTTCAAACCGGTTCAGGGGCTACCTGTCCCTGCTCTGGCGCGAAACTGGACAAAGGAAAGTGGGTGTAACCACCCCCTACCCTGACCCTCCTAGAGGAGTGGTCATAGAGCTAGTCCCTTCCCTATCTTCACTATAAGATAGCAAGCATTGCCATTGCAAAGCAGATAACCCTGGACGACGCTCTACAAAGAAGAATCCTGGCCCTTCGACGTTCCACTACCTTTGGAAGACAGAAGAATCTCCCTTGGAGTCATGGAGTGACTCCCCTGCTAGGCAGGCACCAAAAACCTTAATGAACGGTTGCAAACTTTCCCGCCCCCACCGGAGTTCGAAGTCCCTGCTGCCCCGGAAGTGGATTTCCCCGACTTCTCGACGGCCATTGTGAGTCCCCAGCAAAGCTGTGGTGAGGGGACCCCACGAGTGACGAGGAACAGCAATACCCGGGGACCGTGCACTATTGTCGAGTGCAATCCCTTCAGGACGTTCTACGAACTTGTGCTTTGGACCATTTGTGGCCCAAGCCTCCAGCAGGTTTTGCAGCGAATATCAGAGGCCTACCCCGTCCCGAGTGACCGTGTGCTCCTGTGAAGCATTTCCTGAAGAGGCGTCTTCAAGATCACTTGCCCATTGGCTAGTGGGTCCCCTGAAGACTTTCCTATCGACTCAAAGGGCTCCCCTGGTTGCTCCAGGCCTGCCCTCACTTACCCTTGCTGGGTGAGTCCCTCAGACCTTGCTGGTCTGCACCATCGACTTTCTTCAGTTTAAACGAGACTTGCAGTTGCCAAGGCTTGTTGGCTCAAATCTGGTTGCCGACACCGCAGTCAGCTGCAGACGTCGTGGGGCACTCCAAATCCAGCTGCTGGTCATCGTCGATCCTTCCTGGACCTCGTGAGCGAAGAGTCAAAACACCATCGACGACCTGAAATCACCCGACATCTGTGGTCATCCATCTTCTTGGCCACCAGTCACTGGCAAGTGACTGTGAATACTGTCCCTTCAATTTTCAGGTCTTCTGCATCTCGAATCCACCCTTGGATTACACCGGACACTTCTTCAGTCGACGCAAGCAGCAAGTCTTCTTTGGTCTCCATAGAAAACAGCGACGCGACCCGACACAAAAAGACACATATGCACCCGGCTTCCCTGGGTGAGGTAACTCATGCACTCCGGTGTCCTAGTGTGTGTTGGCCCTCGAAGTACTTACCTTGTAAGTGGCTTGCTTGTAGACTTCCTCGAAGTACCCTAAAACTTTAAAAATCAAACCACGACTTACACCATTGTAATCAATAGGGGACCCGCTGCTGTGTTCACATACTGCACGCGTCTCCCGTGGACCTGTTACTTACCTGCTAACACTGCAGTAGTGAAGCCCCAGCGATTCCCCAGGCCCTAGGCCTTGTCATTTTGCAAGTCGACATTCTTATACCTATTTTTTAGTATATGGTCTGGTACGCCCCTAGTGCTCCAGCCATATTTGTGCTTAATTTATTGTGAAACGTTGACATTTGAATGTGTATCTGGCTTCTAATCTCATAAAGAGATTAGTAGAGTGTGTCTAGTAATAAATACATATATATTTGATATATATACCCGTGTGGTGTCCTTTCATTTGGTAATTCAAGAGATTCTAAGGTAAAACAAGCTGCTTTACATTCCTCTGAGACTTAGCCTGAAGGCTGCTCTCCACAGCTACCACTAGGATAGCTTTCTTTAAAAGGTTGTCTTAAACCTATCTACCATAAGAGTCGAATTGGACTGGTGCAAAGTGGCCACTACAACTAGTGACCAGCATATACCAGGCTAACTTCTCACATTCGTGGGCAGCGTGTTTGATTACAACTTGCCATTGTTTTACCAGAAAATCTCTATTTGAATTACTAACTGAAAACCACTAAATGTACTCAAGGTACATATAAAGTCAAGCTTAGTATCAATACGTTCTACTGAACTTAGAGCTGTTTGTGAAGGGATAGCACACCCTTGCTACAGCTCAAGCTAGGTTCAGTAGGCCACAAACTAGTGTAGGTAGTACAACACTGCACAACACTAGATTGTCCTTAAAAGGTGGAGCCAGTGGGTCCACCAGCCTCAGTACAAGGACATGGCCTACACTGACTTGAAGGCCATGTGTGTTGAAAGACACCTGAAGCTAGGACGGATTCCCTCAGCCCAACACCTGATAGATCTGTTAGTAGCAGATGATCTTAGACTAGCTATAGGAGCTAGTGGATCTGGATCAGTGGGTGGGTCAACCATAGTCTCTGGGTCTGATGATGACAATCAAGATGACCTGGAGTCTGTGATTGAAGGGCCAGACCCAGAAAGGTCTGAACAGGACAGAGGAATTCTCCCTAAGAGAGTTGACAGAGTGGAAGAGAGGCCTAGGTCCCTATCAAGGGAATCTAACCACTCATATCATTCTGACAAGGATTGTGTCCATCAGAGGAACTCATACTTCCATAGAGAGACTTCCTCTGAAAGAAGGTACAAGATGCTCCAGTATGAGGAAGCTAGGCTTACCCTCAGAACCAGGCAAGTGGCCTTAGATAGAGAAGCCTTTGAGCTCCAGAGAGCTTCTAGAAAATAGGGGTTAGATACCCCTGGTGGCAGCAACAGTGTCTCTAGAGATAGAGAATATATTCCAGACCATAGGAACCTGTCCAAGGTTGTTCCTCCCTACCAGAGTGGGGATGATATCCACAAATGGGTAACTGCTATGGAGAGGGCCTGTAAAGTTCAACAGGTCCCCCAGAAACAGTGGGCAGCAATTTTGTGGCTCTCCTTTTCTGATAAAGGTCGAGACAAGCTCCTCACTGTTAGAGAAGAGGATGCTAATGACTATGAAGCCCTGAAGAGTGCATTAATAGATGGGTTTGGCTTAACCACTGAACAGTACAGGTTGAAGTTCAGAGATACCCAGAAACCACAGACTCAGGATTGGACTGACTTTGTTGATTGTGCAACCAAGGCTCTAGAAGGTTGGCGGGTTGGTTGTAGAGTTACTGATTTTAAGGGATTGTATAATCTTATCATGAGAGAACAGATCCTTAATAATTGCCAAAACCAGTTGTTGCATCAGTACCTGGTGGACTCTGATCTGACCTCTCCCCAAGAATTGGGAAAGAAGGCAGACAAATGGGTCAGAACCAGGGTGAGGCAGAAAACCCAGAACCAAGGGGGTGACACTAAGAAGCAGGATCCTAAAGGCTCAGATAAAGGTGGCGATAAGGCAAAAGACCAGAAGTCTTCACAAGGGCCCCAAAAATCTGCATCTGGTGGGGATTCACAGTCGACAAATGGAAAAGGCCAAAAGAAGCCCTGGTGCAAATTCTGTAAACAGAAAGGGCACTGAACTTCTGATTGTACCAAGTCCACAGACCAAACCACCACCACTCCAGCCCCTAAGGCAGCTGTTACCCCTAGTGCAGTCATTGGTGGAGGTGGTAACCAGAATAAGGGTGTAGTAGGGTTGACCCTGGGTTCTGATGTGGACTCTGGCCTAGTCAGAGTACCAACACAGGCATTGCTAGTTTGTGAGGGAGACCTTGATATGTCCTTCCTAGTGAGCCCCAGTAATCTGGGCAAGTACAAACAGCACCCTATTATAAATGGCAAACAGGCTCTGGCATTCAGGGACACAGGTGCTACTGTCACCATGGTGGCAGAGGATCTAGTGGACCCTGCACAGATCATCCTGGGTGAAATGTACCAGGTGACCAATGCAAGCAATGTCAGGACCAACCATAGTCTGGCAGTTGTGCATTTCTCCTGGGGAGGGGTAACTGGCCTCAAAAAGGTAGTAGTCAGTGCAGACCTCCCTATCGAATGTTTGTTGGGCAATTACCTGGAGACTTCAGCCTGGTCTGAAGTAGAATTATGGACTCATGCTGAGATGTTGGGCATACCTGCAGAGGTGTTTGCTGTGACCAGGTCACAGGCCAAAATGCATAATGCTGAACCAGCTCTGGATCCTGAAACTATGGACCAGATGCTACCCAAGAGGAGGAACAGTAGGGTTAAGGCTGTGCCTTCCCCTCTGTCTCAGATCTCAGATTCTCAGATTCCCCTCCTGAGGGAGGAGAAGCAGATCCTGAAGAAGGAACTGCCCCAGAGGGACTTGAGCCTGATCAGGTTGAGTTCTTGGGGCCAGGGGGACCTTCCAGGGAAGATCTGAGTAAGGAGCAACAGTGCTGCCCCTCTCTTGAACCCCTCAGACAGCAAGCTGCTGCTGAGGCTGCTGGGGGTGCTAGTGGGTCCCATAAAGTTTATTGGGATGAGGGACTCCTATATTCTGAGGCTAGAGATCCTAACCCTGGAGCCACCAGGAGGTCGGTAATACCTCAGACGTTTAGGGGGTTCCTCTTGACCCTAGCACATGGCATCCCATTGGCAGGACACTTGGGCCAAAACAAGACCTGGGACAGTCTTGTCCCTCATTTTCATTGGCCACACATGTCTACACCAAGGACACCAAGGAGACCAAGGAGTTTTGTCGCTCCTGTGTCACTTGCCAAGCCAGTGGCAAGTCAGGTGGCACAACAAAAGCCCCCCTGATACCACTACCTGTGGTGGGGGTTCCCTTTGAAAGGGTAGGGATTGACATTGTTGGTCCCCTTGACCCTCCAACAGCATCTGGGCACAGATTTATACTGGTGGTAGTGGATCATGATGCCACCAGGTATCCGGAAGCTATACCCCTAAGGACTGCCACAGCCCCTGTGGTAGCAAGAGCCCTCATTGTAGTCTTCTCCAGAGTGGGTTTCCCTAAGGAGGTCATATCTGACAGAGGTACAAACTTTATGTCAGGATATCTAAAAGCAATGTGGAAGGAGTGTGGTGTCAACTACAAATTCACTACTCCCTATCACCCACAATGCAATGTGTTAGTGGAGAGATTCAACAAAACCCTAAAGGGAATGATTAAAGGCCTCCCAGAAAAGCTTAGGTGAAAATGGGACCTTTTACTTCCCTGCCTTCTGTTTGCATACAGGGAGGTCCCACAGAAGGGGGTTGGCTACGGCCCTTTTGAACTTCTGTTTGGGCACCCTGTCAGAGGACCCTTATATCTGGTGAAGGAGGGATGGGAGTTACCTCTCAAACCTCCCAAACAGGATGTGATGGACTATGTACTTGGTCTCCGCTCCCGGATGGCAGAGCAGGGGAGTCACTCCTTGACTCCAAGGGAGATTCTTCTGTCTTCCAAAGGTAGTGGAACGAAATCACCCGACATCTGTGGTCATCCATCTTCTTGGCCACCGGTCACTGGCAAGTGACTTTGGACACTGTCCCTTCAATTTTCAGGTCTTCTGCATCTCGAATCCACCCTTGGATTCCACCGGACACTTCTTCAGTCGACGCAAGCAGCAAGTCTTCTTTGGTCTCCATAGAAAACAGCGACGCGACCCGACACCAAAAGACACCTATGCACCCGGCTTCCCTGGGTGAGGTAACTCGTGCACTCCGGTGCCCTAGTGTGTGTTGGCCCTCGAAGTACTTATCTTGTAAGTGGCTTGCTTTTAGACTTCCTCGAAGTACCCTAAAACTTTAAAAATCAAACCGCGACTTGCACCATTGTAATCAATAGGGAACCCGCGGCTGTGTTCACACACTGCACGCGTCTCCCGTGGACCTGTTACTTACCTGCTAACACTGCAGTTGTCAGATCCTGTTAAGGTGATCAGGTACTCACCTGTCTCTTTCTGCAGAAGCGCCCTGGAACCGGGGACAAGGTCCACAACGTCCTCAACCACCTATTGCTCTTATCAGACTCTAAGACGCAATGGTAAGTATGGGGAAGAAGGGAAACAAAACAAGGAAAGTAAGGGAGGTATCTCTCGGCTTGTGGCATCAACCAGGAGTCCTTCGCATAAATGAAACTACAACAAGAAAAGGAAAAAATAAGATAAAGACACACCTTGTATAATACACTTAATCTTGCTTATTTGGCTAAATAAACCCAGGTTTCAGATAATACCTTAATGTGCCCTTCTTCTAACACTCTTGGGGACTTCTTAATTCTCATCTAGAGCATTGGGCTAAGATTTAAAATAAAAACGGAAAAATGAACACCCATATACACAAGTCTCTGTTTTTAGCAAGTCTTATTGTTGATATGCTCACCAGTTTGATCTGCGTCTCCCTGTTCCAGAGAATGCAAACCTTAACGTATTCTGAAGGTTGGCTACACTTCGCATTTAGAAGGAACTTCCATTCTCATGGAATCAGCCATCTTGTACATGTCCAAAACAAGAGAAAACTAAAACGGAACACAAAACAAAGGAAGCAGCGAATACTCGCTGTTACGGTAACTTCTCAGAAGAGTCCAAAGGTGTTTGGCAGCTTCTTTCTGGTTCTGACGCTTTGATGAAGGCAGATGTGTAATGACGCCTAGTAGCAGGTTTGGCGTGCAGATCGTTGAAGCAGCAACACCCGTCTCACCGGTGGAGTAACGAAGAAGGAACCTATTCGCTACTCGAGTTTGAGGAGGGGGGGGCAAAGTGCCGGATACTACGGAGTGGGGCAGCCCAACGTGATGAGCGAGTTGAGTCGCAAAACCCGGCCGGCCGACGGAACTACCAGTCCGGTCGACGGGCGGAGCCTGCAACACTCCCTACACCCGCCCACTGATCTTACCCTCTCCGCAGTCAAGCACAGGGATGGACAGAATCACTGTCACGGAAGCCTTAAGATGAAGGGGCAAGAAAAGGATTCAGAGGAGGCTCCCAACGGGGTTGTCTGAAGAACGGGTCCACACGGATATAACGGCAAAGGTGCAAGCAGGGAACTGAATGAGACGTCCGTGAAGACGGAAGTCAACCGGAAATCCAACGATCGAGGAAGTCTTTACACAAAGCGCGGTTTTCTGCGGAAGTCAGGCTTAAATACCCGCCTGACTTCCTCGCGTTTGCGTAATAGAGCGGCGCTATCCTGGTAAATGGTAACGGCAATCCTGACAGTACACCCCTCCCAACGAGCCTCCAACCGGCCGGGGTTTGTCGGGGTGTCTTCTATGAAACAGACGTAGGAGTCGAGGTGCATGAACATTGCTGGCTGGTTCCCACGTGCGTTCCTCAATTCCATACCCTTTCCAGTGAATTAAGTATTGCAGTTTACGCCTTTTACTCTCCTGGAGTCCACAATTTTCTCCACTTCATATTCAGGTTCTCCATCACATACTATTGGTGCAGTGGGCATAGGTATTTGAGTTCCTGGTTCCACTGGCTTCAATAACGAAACATGAAACACAGGGTGTACCTTAAGGGACGGAGGCAGGTCTAATCTCATAGAAACAGGGTTAAGTATTTTGGCTACTGTAAATGGACCTATGTATCTGGGTTTGAATTTACAGTCCCTCTTAACTTCAGATTCTTGGACGACAACCACACCTTGTCTCCCTCTGCATACTTTGGTTCTGGCCTTCTGTGCGCATCTGCCTCTCTTTTATACCTAGCTTTGGCTTGCTCTAGCGCTGAATGAGTGTTTTTGTGTATGGATTGCAATTCCTGTATTAACTCTACTGCTGCTGGCGTAGTACAGGAGGAGTACTCGGGACAAGGAATGGTACGTGGATGATAGCCATAAGTACAAAAGAAGGGTGTGGAATCAATGGAGACATGGTGACTATTATTATAGGAAAGTTCTGCTATCCAAACCAATTCATCCCACTCTCTAGGTGATTGCAAGACTTGACTTCTGATGTACTGCTCAAAACACTGGTTCACCCTCTCTGTTTGTCCATCCGTCTGAGGATGATGGCTAGATGACAACCGCACATCTATTTGCAATAGGTTACATATCCCTTTCCAGAACCGGGAAATAAACTGAGCACCCCTATCGGAAATAAGGACAGATGGAAGACCATGTAGTCGAACTATCTGCTGTAGAAATACAGTTGCCAACCTGTTTGCAGTAGGTAGGCCTCGTAAGGGTATGAAATGCGCCATTTTCGTAAATAAATCCACTACCACTAGTAATGTGTTGTGTCTTTGTGCAGTGAGTGGTAATTCTACAATGAAGTCTAATGACACTGTGTGCCAGGGACGGCTAGGGGTAGGGATAGGCTGTAGTAATCCCACAGGTTTTTGATGTGAGGCCTTGCTTTGAGCACATATATGGCACTGCCGCAAAAAGTGTTGTATATCCTTTCTCATGTTTGGCCACCAATAATGTCTTCGTAGATACTCTAAAGTCTTTTTGTACCCAGGATGACCTGCTAGTGGGTGAGAATGACACCATTCTAGAGCTTGCTTTTGTAATTCTGGAATAGCGAGAACCAAACCTTCATCAATATAGGCATATCCTGATTCTATACTGGGTATATGTGCACCCCTTAACTTGTCTATATCCACATTGGTTTGTGCTTGCTTGACCTTAGCTAGAAACTCGTCCTCAGAACATATCCCTCCTATCACCTTATCGCTGGAAATAATTAAAGGAGGTTCAGTCGGTGTATCTTCGTGATTAAAGCTTAGACGGGACAACGCGTCGGCTTTTCCATTCTTCCTGCCTGCTTGAAATTGAATTACGAAATCATAATCGCTAAAAAATTGAGACCATCGCAACTGTCTCATGGAAAGCGCTCTTGCTGACTTCAAAAATTGCAAGTTTGTATGATCGGTTAATACAATGACAGTATGGTTGGCACCAAATAAATACTGTCTCCGCTTCAAACACCTTCTTTATGGCAAGCAATTCCTTATCCCCAATAGTATAGTTCATCTCTGCAGGGGTAAGTTTACGTGAGAAAAAGGCTACTGGATGGAGTTGTCCAGTGTTGGGATCTGCCTGTGAAAGGACGCCCCCCACTGCCACCTGAGAAGCATCAGCCTCTACTACAAAGGCATGAGCAGGATTCGGATGACGTAAGACCGGGGCCTGGTTAAATTCCTTCTTTAACTTCTGAAAAGCCTCTTCCGCTTCAGGGGTCCAGGTAAATTTCACTCCCTTTCTTAGCAATTTGGTGATCGGGGACACTAAACTTGAAAAATTACAAATGAACCTTCGATAAAAATTGGCAAACCCAGGAAAACTCTGTGTCTCTTTGACTGTTTGAAGGGCCAGCCAACGATGAATTGCTTCCACCTTTTGTGGATCCATGCTCAAACCTTGTGGGGAGACGATAAATCCCAAAAAGGCTACTTGTTGCACATGGAATATGCATTTTTCTAGTTTGCAGTATAGCTTTGTGTCTCTCAGCCTTTCTAACACCTTTCTTACATGCCTGTGATGGTCCTGCACGGAAGATGAAAATATCAATAGATCATCGATGTAAGCGATGACATAATCATCAATCATGTCTTTAAGGGTTTCGTTGATAAAAAATTGAAAGGCTGATGGGGCATTACACAGCCCAAAAGGCATCACTAAATACTCGTACAATCCGTACTTGGTGCAAAAGGCGGTTTTCCATTCGTCCCCCTCCTTGACGCGCACCAAATGATATGATCCACGTAAATCTAATTTTGTGAATATTTTTGCTTCTTTAATGCGATCTAGGAGGGATGAGATCAATGGTAACGGATATTTATTCTTAATGGTCACGTTGTTTAATGCCCTATAATCAATGCAACATCTCAATCCTCCTTCTCTCTTAGGAATAAAAAAAAGAGAAGAAGAAGCAGGAGACCTAGATGGACGGATAAACCCTATTTGCAGCATCTTGTCTAGGTATCCTCGTAAATAGAGAGTCTCTTTTTCGGTCAGAGAATAAACCCTACTACACGGAATACGAGCCCCTGCCTGTAAATCAATACGGCAATCGTACTCTCTGTGGGGAGGGAGACTCGTAGCTTCTGCTTCATCAAAGATGGACTGAAGATCTTGGTATTGCAAGGGCAAGCATCCTTCTCCTGTAGTAACCGAGATCACATTTATGGGTTCTGGACTCTCATGACCTGCTCCATGGGAGCTGCAATGTTCGGGACGGAAGTCTAGCGTCATTTCTTTCCAGTCAATTACAGGGTTATGTAGCCGTAACCAAGGTATTCATAATATGACAGGAAACTGGGGTGAACTAATGAGGTCGAAACTCAAGTGTTCTTGGTGTCTATGTTCTATGTCTACTAGTAAGGGGACAGAGTTATGGGTAATGGGCCCTGATTTTAAGACGCTACCGTCAATAGTTGTAACATCTTCCCACTCAGTCTTTTCTATACTAGGAATGTTCGTCTTCTGTGCCCACTGCATGTCCATAAAATTACCAGATGCCCCTGAGTCTATCATAATCAGAACATCTTGTACCCTGTCGTCCCAAGAGAGTGAAGCCTTAATGAACAAATGATGAACATGAGACCTGAATGGTTCTGAGGAAGAGACAATTAACCCAGAAGTGCCCGAGGACCCTGTCTCCATAGGCCTCGGGCCCGTTAGTTTTCCGCTTTCTTAATCTGCTTAGGCTTCACAGGGCACTCTCTGAGAAAATGGCCTGATTTACCGCAATAAATACATAATCTATTTTCTCTTCTTCTCTGCCTTTCTTCTGCACTCAAAGGACCCCTCAGTATGCCAATCTGCATTGGTTCTAGATCTTCCTTACCCTTTTCTGTGTCTGCTTTCCTATCCTTATACATGACCAGTCTATTATCACTCGTACTCCTTTCTCGGCGTCTCTCGTTAAGACGATGATCTAGCTTGACTACGAGATCAATCAAAGTTGAGCAGGATTCAGGGGGGTCAACAACCTGGGACAGGGCATCCTTTAAATCATCCCTCAAACCCTTATAAAATAAAGCACTTCTTTTCTCTTCAGGCCAACCTGCTTCTGCAACCAATCTATGAAAAGTGGTGATATAAACTGTGAGGTCCTTGGATCTGTGGTAAATAATTTAATTACCGGGACTTAATTTGATACAGAAAAATAATAAAAATAGCTCAGTAAAATAAGAGGCAAAATCCGTGATATTAGAGGTTCGGAATGGGCTTTATTCCAATGGACGATTCGAATCGTTGACTCCAGGTTCCATCACCACGGAGGTTCAGGAAGTGAAGTACATACTTTATTGATAAGTAATCACTTTTATACAATAGGCATTACAGTGAAGCAAATGCAGGAGGCGTAACAATTGATAGTAGAGATAAAACATACATGCGTAGCAAAAGTGGGCGTAACTGGGTGTAACTAAAGAACGTCATCAGATATGATGTCATAATAGGGTGGTTCCATGAAAGAATTTCGCAATGTCAGCAGAAATACTTGGCAGAAATGCGCGCGCAGCAGCATGACGTATGATTGACGTGCAACTAGGGGGTGAAGGGGATTTGACATTTAACTCTACATGTGGCGACAGATGTCTGGAGGGTCAAGTCAACCTAATCCCAAATCATATCTAACATCCTATGTTTAAAGAACTATGTTATCCAAAAGAGAGGTCTCTTAGAGTAGAATCTTATTCTATACTGACTATACTGACTGTTAGTGCGTGTACAAGCGTCTAAGTGTCTACACTAGATGCGAGGGCAGAAGTCTTCCATAATAATAGGGCTATGAATTACTTGCATAAAGACAGAGAAGCCGGGCCTCTGCTCGGTAGCTGGAAGAATGTTTACTTAAACTTCTAGACAGGAATGCATTGGGCAGGGAGCGGAGCAGATCATTTCGAAGGTGAAATACAGTTTTTGGCAGGCAACAGGCTGATGTCAGGCACCGTGAGCCGCGCAGGGAATGAGACAAAGTTCATGGTCACAGATGCAGGCTCAGACTGGAGCTTTCAGAGGCAGAAGGCAAGAAAAGCTTGATGACAGAATCAGGGCCTACTTGCCTGGACTGTAAAATGGCATAAGTGCACCATATAAAGCCGGTGGCCTTTCATACTTAGGAATGGAATATCCGATCTATTCATGGCGGATCTGAAAGAGGACATGTTGACGGTGGACGCACATGTGTTTGCGTCTTCATAACTGGAACTGGAGGGAACATACATGTACTTGTGATTCATACATGAAACCGTTGGGGTCCAAGATAGGGGACATAACTGATCAGAAAAATCCATATTTCCACATTCCCTCCTTGTCCCCTACTTGCCCGTTAAGAGATATCAATCTTCATCAATCCGTTGATCTGTTCATATAGCATCATTTGTTCTTCTTTTTTCTTCTGGGATGAATGAAATCTTGGTGGTGGAATACACGATGTGGCACACAGACCACAGATCGCTGGTCCACATTGTAGACATAGACAGCAACTGAATAGTATGAGAAAGCCAATACCTAGGAAGGATAGGACCTTCCATCCAAAGGTAGATAATACACTCCAAAACCAACCGGACCAAGTCCAGGTGCCTGGATTCTGATGTATCTGGCTTACAATCTTATGAAGGCGAGTTATGGCTTTATATACAGATGGCGAATTTTCTGGTATGAAAATGCAACAACTTGATCTGATGACCCTACAAGCTCCGCCCCTATCGGCCAGGATGACGTCAAGGACAAGACGATTTTGAAGCACAACAATCCGCATAGCAGACTGCTCTTCTGTTAAATTGCCTAAGGCGGAAATAGTTTCGTTCACTACTGCTTCAAGGGTTCTAGTTAATCTACGTATCAGCTTACTATTAGTAACGGTACCTATATAGGGAAAGAGACCTTTATTGAAATCTGTGTATTTTTCCCATGCTGTTTCAGTGTAATCGACTATTGGGAGATCTCTCCTTTCTCTAGTGTGTACTAAATGAGTATTTCTGTGATAATCAGGAGGAGCTAGGAAAACAGGTGGCAAAAGGAATCCGATGTAACAGGTACCATCCCAATCTAGTGGTAAACGTATATATGCCGTCCGACCACATATAAAATAGGAATGGCGGGAAGCTCTAAATGTCGACTTGCCTTGATCACTAAATTCTATTACAGTGGTGCATCTACTATGGCCCATATGTATGGAACCATTCTTTCTTACACATAATTCACCTTCTACTGGAAATACTGACATGGCGGGCAAAATTGGAGTAGCTTCGGATTCGACATTTAGGATCATAAGATTAAGCGTAAAATTACCTAATCCATACACTTCGTTTTCCAGATCAGTTCCTGTTCTTTTGGGAAGTCCCTCCTTGTTAGGGTAGCAGACTTTAAGTAAAACTAAGTTCAAATTTCCCCATACCCAGTTGTCTTGATAAACTGCAGAATTCGAATCTAGAGAATTGATTAAACTAAACCATGCTCCACAGGAGCCGTTGTGTGTGAACGGGTATGGAAAGAGAGGTAGAATTCCTTTATAATTCTGATAGGGAGGGAGTCGGCCACATATCCAACAATTTGTAGCATTGCTAACCTGATGAGAATGATGTAACATACTAATAAACGTGTTATTGCGCAGCGCAAATCTATAAGACAACTCATGCAGAGGTAATTCACTAAAAGAATGTTCAGCAGTAACCTTATAAACATGTCTAGAAATAGGATAATATATGTGCAACAATATACTTGCAGTAATTATTAAAAGACTTAAGAAAAACAAAATTAATAACGTCACTGTGCAATGACTACGCAGTGATTTACAGTACGCCTGTCGTTTCAGTTTTATCCTTCTGTTTCTTTCTCTATACAGGTCTAAGTGATACATGTCAGAGACAAATTCGACCGATTCACCTTGGAGAGGACTTAAACAATCAAATTGCCTGACTGGTTAGACCTAAGTTTTAGTTTGTACTGTTCGTGGTTACTCAGTTCAACCAAAGGAAGTTTTGAGTCAATCGAGGAAGACACGCAAGGTGTGTCGTTTACGTCTGACGACAGTCCATGAAATTTCTTGATATGACTTGAATGTATCCAGCCTTTTCGACCTTCGATCTTTACGGCTGTCCTCGTCGTTAGCAATACGAGCTGAGGCGACCTCCACCTAGGATCCAGCTGAGACTTCCGATCAAAGTTCCTCACTAAGACCAAATCTCCTGGAATTACGTCATGGGGTTTCACCTCAGTGTTGTCGGGAAAAGCTGCAGCTACCTGTGAACGACAAGATTGTAGTGCAGACATCAAGGAAGCCAAGTAATCTGTCAGCATATTACAGTCAATATCAGTTATTTTGCGTGGTATAGGCGTCCCCCACATATTTGGTGGTCTACCGAAGATCACCTCATAAGGGGATAGCCCTGTTCGAGAGTGTGCTACCATTCTCATGTAAAAGAGTGCAACGGGTAAAGCTACTACCCAGTCGACACCTTTCTCTCTACAAATTTTGGACAATCTAATTTTCAGGGTCTGATTATGTCTTTCCACGAGACCTGCTGCCTCGGGGTGTCGGACACAGTGAAACTTCCACTGATAACCTAACAGAAGTGAAACGTGTTTCATTAGTTCGGATGAGAACGGCTGTCCGTTATCTGAGTAGACAACACGTGGTAAACCGTACCGTGGGAAGAATTCTCGAACTAACTGTTTGGCAGTAGTCGGGGCAGTGTAATCTGAAACTGGGTATGCCTCTGTCCAACGGGAAAGAGCACAGACAACTACGAGGACATATTTGAATCCTCGACATCGTTCCATCTGGATATAATCCATCTGGAGGACTTCAAAAGGGTGATCAGGAGGCTGAAATCCACCCTGTTCTACGGGAATGCTTTTTCCTGGGTTAAACTGACAACAGATCATACAGGTACGGACTTTTTGTTTAGCTGCTGCTCGTAAATGTTTGTTGAACCAAATGTGTTGGATGCTGTCTAGCATAGCTTTTTCTCCTAGATGTGCTGGACTATGTACAGTGTTAATAACGACTTGGACCATTGAATCAGGAAGGAACCACACAGATTTTTCCTTCGTCATCCATCCTTGATCCGTTGGGATCCCTCCTAATTCAGTCCATTTCTTTATTTCGTCTGGAGTAGCATGTGTCTGTATGTCAATTACGTCAAGAGCGGGATCCTTAACCATCATGCAATGTGTTGGTGTCGGGACTATTGTCTTTGTCATGTCGGATGTTTGAGTTTGAGCAGTCTGTTTAGCTGTTCTGTCAGCTAGATCATTGCCTTGAGAAATGATATCAGTAACTTTCGTATGAGCTTTACATTTCATAATTGATATTGCAGTGGGTAGATGTATTGCATCTAATAAGGCATGAATGAGGGGTCCGTGCTGAATGTGGGCACCGTGAGACGTTAAATAACCTCTCTCTCGCCACAGCACGCCGAAGTCATGTACAACTCCGAATGCATAACGTGAATCAGTGTATATGTTGACTTTTTTATTTGTGGCTTGAATACAGGCTTGTGTCAGAGCCATGAGCTCTGCTGCTTGAGCGGACAAGGTATTTATACAATTTGTTTCAATGATTTCAGTGTCTGTTGTGACTGCATAAGCGGCCACTAACTCTCCGGTACCTGTTCTCATACATGAACCATCTACATACAACGTCAGGTCTGGGTCTGACAATGGGACGTCTGTCAAATCTTGTCTGGGTTTCGTCGTGATAGTGATAACTTCAATACAATCATGTGCAAGTGGGTCTGTTCCATTTACAGGTAACAGTGTGGCAGGATTCAATGTACTACAACGTCTGATTTCTATATGTGGCTGAAACAATGTTAATTCGTAACCAGTGAGTCGTGCTATAGTCAAGTGTTGTGTTTGTGTGCGGTTCAAGAGAACCTCTACTGCATGTGGTACTTGAACTGCCAATGGATGTCCTAATACTATGGCATCGCTTTGTCTGATTGCTAAAGCTGTTGCTGCCACTGATTTTAGGCATGCAGGCAAAGCCTGAGCTACGGGATCTAATGTACTAGAAAAATAAGCACATGGTTTGTGTGATCCTGCTTGTTCCTGTGTGAGTACTGACAAGGCAGTACCTTCGCGTTCTGTAACAAAGAGTGTAAACTGTTTATTGTAGCATGGTGTTGCTAAAACGGGTGCTTGACATAAAGCTTTCTTTAGGCTTTCAAAAGCTTGTGCATGTTCCTGAGTCCAAGGGAGAACAGTCGATGTGGCTGCCTCCTGTGTTGTCAATTGAATGAGTGGTTTTGCTAGAAATGCATACTGAGGGATCCACTGCCTACAATATGAAGTGAGGCCTATGAACGCCCGCACCTCCTTTTGTGTCTTGGGTATTGGCATGTTAGCTATTAGCTGAATGCGGTCGGGTGTAAGCTGCCTTCCCTCCTTGGACAGCGAGTGTCCAAGATAAACAACTCGCTGGACACAGAATTGCAGCTTGGAAGGGGACACCTTGTGCCCCTTTTCGGCTAGACATTGTAAAACTGTCAGTGATGCTTTCTCACATTCAGGTTCGCTTCTAGCGGTGATCAGCAGATCATCGACATATTGAAGCAGGGCAGTGTTGACTGGCATGTGGATACTGTCGAGTTCTCGTTTCAGTGCTTGGCTATAGACGCTGGGGCTTTCTGTAAATCCTTGAGGTGCGCGTGTGAATTTAAAGCTACGTCCATTTAAACTAAATCCGAACAAGTATTGGCTTTCCGGATCTATTGGGACGCTGAAAAAGGCATTCTTGAGATCAATTACAGTAAAGAATGTTGCTCCGGAATCAATAGCTGTCAGTAATGACGAGATATCTGGGACCACAGGGAATTGTGGCACAATGCATTTGTTCAATTCGCGCAGATCAATAACCAATCGATACACTGGCGGGGCCTTTGGATCTGTTCGTTTAAGAATCGGAATTATCGGGGAATTACATACATTGGAGTCTGTTTCCACAACCACTCCTTGGGCAATGAGCTCGTCAATGATTTGTAGTAAAGCCACTACAGCATCTGGTGGTAACTTGTATTGTCGCATTCGTGGTAGTACCACTCCTGCCTTTAGTGTAACTCGGTATGGTGTAATATTCATGCAACCAACATCAGTAGGGCCTTGTGCCCATAAATGTGTAGGTAAAGTCTGCAGTCGGGGATCCATGTCTCGAGACACATAGTGACCTTTGAAATCACGTAAAAACAATCTTACTCCTTCCGGAGAACAACATATTATAGCTCCTAGAGCTTTCAGTGTTTTTATACCTAACAAGTTTTCTGGACATGATTTAGTAAGCAATAAATCTGTAGTTCGGGTCAAAGGTCCTATCGTAAGTGGAAGAGGCTGTGATACTTCATTAACAATAGGTTTTCCTGAGAAACCAAGGGAAATATTCTGTGAGCCTGAGAGGGGTGCCCCTGGAACTTCACTACGTTTTATAGTTGTTCGACTTGCCCCTGTATCAAGTAAAAATTTTCTATCCTGGCCTAATAGTTCACTATGTACATAAGGTCCTTCTTGGTCTACAGGGACCTCGATAAGGGGTAAGTCAACTTCCCTCTCTAGGCTGGTTCATGCGTATCGTTGATAATCAGGATAGTCATACTGTGCGGTCTGGTACAGCTGTCGTGTCGTGGTTTGTGTGGCAGCAACAGGCAGCGCTGGTGCGGCTGGCACAAACTGTATAGACTGTTGTGGAGCTGGCATGGACTGTGCATGCTGCAGGGCTCCTTGTTCATTCTGATCCTGTCTAGGTGGCCGTGGTCTTTCTTGTGTTTTACCTGTGGCGATATTACGCTTCAGGACTGGGCAATCGTGTATGTAATGACCTGGTTGTTTACAATAGTTGCATGTCCCTTTTACAGGTCCTGCTGAATCACCGGACTGTGTCGTACCCTTTTTATGACCTTCAGCTGGAACTGTCTGGGAGACTAGCATTTTCATTTTTGTGTCTTTCATGCGTCTCTGTTCATGTTCTTGTTCCTCTCTAATTCTATTGTAATGGTACTGTAACATTTGTAACATTTGTGATGGGGTATTACCTTGCCAGGTACTCTCGAATTTTAATACTCTATTCTTCACTTGAGGCAAGGAATTTTCAACTAATTTTGTCACAAACAGATGTGGGTATGACTCGCTACTTGCTTTTATGCCACTATTTATACCAAAACATTTTTCAAATCGGGCATAGAAATCACTAGTGTCTTCATCTTGCTTTTGTTTACAGGCTGAGATTGCACCCCAGTCTTCCTTTTTCGTGGTTAATAAACGTGGCAGTACCTGTACTAGTAAACCTGGTAGTGCTTTAGTTTTATCCCCAAGCCCCGAACCTGGACCTCGGGCCTTTTCTTCATTTTCTAATGCTGTCCAGTCTATCTTTTGGTCTCCCACCTCCCACTCTTTTTCCTTGAGTTTTTCATAAATGCCAGCAGGCATTAATACCTTTAATATTGTCATAATGTCGGGATAGGTATACTCTCCCATGAGTAACATGTCTTTAATTTCTCGGTGAAAACCCGCTGGGTCTTTGTCATGACTGGGTACCACTTTCTTCATTTCTAACAATTCTATTTTCGATATGGGCGTATATACAAATACACGCTTAAACTGATTGTCCTCGCCCTTTATTGGGTGTACTTCTCGTAAGGGATTCTGTCTGTCCATGTAATACGTCGTTCTTTCCTTGATGGGCAGTGAGACATGTTCTGGGCATACAAAAAGAATGTACTGCTTTCTTGATTCTAGTCTATCTCTAATTAACTTAGTACCTGAACCTCTCCATCTATTCGTGAGTAATTCAGTCAATATATCAGGTAAAGGACCAGGATCGGAATGTTGGCTTTTATAAAGTATAAGAAGTTGTTGAATCATATAAATCCCAGCTAGACGCTGTTCATCTGGGGTGAGGTTCAAAAATGTGTGTGCTACTGTATCATCACCATATTTTCCGGGACTGTCAACCCAATGAACGGCTGACCTGGCTAATTCTTGTTCATCCATAGAATCGAGTAAATGATAACCCCTTCGTTCTCGGAGTAATTTGTCAGCGGCTTGGAACGAATGCTCGGGGGACCTTATATTTATTATAGGTGTTTGAAAATTCCTGTTATTATCTGGACATATCGGACGTATCGGGTCAGTGAAACATCTAGTACTATTACAAGATCTTCCTCTACCTACATAGGCTATGGTTTCTGACTGTCCTGTGGGCAGTCCTGATCCTTCCTCCTCCTCGTTTTGTTCAAACTGGTCTACCGCTAATCTCTCTTCGTGTAGGCGTTCTATTTCTTTACGGATCTTTCGGCACATGGCTATTATACATTTTTGCCTATCATGTCTCCCCTCTGATATATTCTGGCTCCATCTGGTAAGAGTTTGCATTATTTCCGGATCTACCCCCGGTCGGTCTTGATTTCTGATCACACAGTTTATGAGGAAACGTAACAGTTCCCCCTGTATCTCCACTTTCTGGTATTCCATAGCTCTGTTAATACATTCAGAATCTCGCCCTGTTTGGACAAAATGATATATATTATCTAGATGCATAGTCATTCCTGGTAGCTTCCCTAAATACACCGCAGCTCGTCTGATACGTAATGATGCCAGGATCATTTCGTCCTCTTTGCCGGGCACAGGGTCATATCTACAATCTACAAGAAGTTCCTTAAGCGTGCGGGAATTTATGAGTTTGGGCGTACGTGGATGCGCTGATTCTTGAAAAGTAAGTTTATTTATTCTGGGTGGCGTAGAAAAAATGTTGGTAGCACCTCCGGTAGCCCCGTCTGGGGTATCGGGCGTGAAAGGATTCGTTGAACGCGATACAGCAACTATAGGTGTGGACACAGCTGTAGAAGCAGCTGTAGGAACAGATGTGGAAACAAATGTGCTTGCCGGAACTTGTGTCAGGATTTGATGCTGTAGGGATACAGATACAGGATCTTGGCGTTGAACCTCCCCGGCAGACGGTCTATGTGGGGCGGAGTTAGCATACTCGGGAGCTGCGTCATCTAAATATGAGGAAAGGAAAACATCTTCTGCTGTTCTAGGATGCCCCTTAGGATGCATTTTTATTGGGAACAATGGGGGTGGCAAGTCTTTTGGTATCTCCGGAGTAGCCTTAGGTAATCCCTCGGCCAGAAGGGGATACATACCATTCATAAGGGCATTTCTTTGTCTGTCTACTTGTTCTGATTTCACTCGTGTACCTTCTTCAATTAATATATTTTCTCGGACTTTATTTGAATTCTCCTTATTTTTCTCCTCCTGTCTGAGTGCTTTTTCTGTACGTCTATGAGATTCTTTACGCCATAACTCAACGGCGTCTTTCTGTGACTGTCTGGCTTTCCTTTTCCATAACTCTTCCTCTACTTTCATGATGCACTCTGCATCCCAGGTCCCAGCTGCGGGCCACCTCTGACTTTCTGGTAATTCCTTGGTGTAGTCTACCCATAAATCAAGAAATAATATAGCGTCTAAGCCGTGTTTATGATACATGAAGTACCCTGGAGTGTCCCTAGGAGGAATAGGAACAGCTTCTTCGAGTACCCCTTTTCTAGTTGTGATCTGTCTTAGTTTCGAAAAGAGCGGCATATTGAGAACTGATCTGATACTGGATCTTGAACAAACTTAATACAATAAACACAATAATGAACAGTCATTCATACCACAATATGCAGGACGTATTAACACATTTAACATTCAAATGAGCAACAATGATGATGACGATCTGAGAAAACTTAATCACTAAACATAATCCTCAGCATTAACTGAATTATTCTGAATTCATATACTTGATATACTAGATATACTGCTAAACAGTACAGATACACTGCTAAAACAGTGCAGACCGGATTTGTGTACCCAAACCCGTCTGGACCGGCACAACCTATGTGCACGTCAGAACGCCTCCCCAGTAATGGTACTCACCGGGTAGCTCGGAACGGAAGGCCTCGGAACGGAACTGAACTGAACTGGACTGGACTCGACTCGAAAACTTCGGAAACTTCGGAACATCGGAAACCTCGGAACTTCGGAACTTGGTGGGCCTCTGTATACCTCGGATCTTGCTCTCTCAGCTAGGCTCTGGTCGGGATACTTCGCACTTCTCACCGCCTCGTCTGGGTGTTGATCGCAGCCTCAGTCGCCCCCGCTTGACCGGAGGGAGATACAGGAAATCCTGCTGGTACGCGTTGTTGTCCGTCCAGCTGTGGCAGGAGACCGGGCCTGCAACGCACCGCCGGCGCGTGAGATGAGAAAGTGTCCCTGTTCGGGCGCCATTCATGTGGTAAATAATTTAATTACCGGGACTTAATTTGATACAGAAAAATAATAAAAATAGCTCAGTAAAATAAGAGGCAAAATCCGTGATATTAGAGGTTCGGAATGGGCTTTATTCCAATGGACGATTCGAATCGTTGACTCCAGGTTCCATCACCACGGAGGTTCAGGAAGTGAAGTACATACTTTATTGATAAGTAATCACTTTTATACAATAGGCATTACAGTGAAGCAAATGCAGGAGGCGTAACAATTGATAGTAGAGATAAAACATACATGCGTAGCAAAAGTGGGCGTAACTGGGTGTAACTAAAGAACGTCATCAGATATGATGTCATAATAGGGTGGTTCCATGAAAGAATTTCGCAATGTCAGCAGAAATACTTGGCAGAAATGCGCGCGCAGCAGCATGACGTATGATTGACGTGCAACTAGGGGGTGAAGGGGATTTGACATTTAACTCTACATGTGGCGACAGATGTCTGGAGGGTCAAGTCAACCTAATCCCAAATCATATCTAACATCCTATGTTTAAAGAACTATGTTATCCAAAAGAGAGGTCTCTTAGAGTAGAATCTTATTCTATACTGACTATACTGACTGTTAGTGCGTGTACAAGCGTCTAAGTGTCTACACTAGATGCGAGGGCAGAAGTCTTCCATAATAATAGGGCTATGAATTACTTGCATAAAGACAGAGAAGCCGGGCCTCTGCTCGGTAGCTGGAAGAATGTTTACTTAAACTACTAGACAGGAATGCATTGGGCAGGGAGCGGAGCAGATCATTTCGAAGGTGAAATACAGTTTTTGGCAGGCAACAGGCTGATGTCAGGCACCGTGAGCCGCGCAGGGAATGAGACAAAGTTCATGGTCACAGATGCAGGCTCAGACTGGAGCTTTCAGAGGCAGAAGGCAAGAAAAGCTTGATGACAGAATCAGGGCCTACTTGCCTGGACTGTAAAATGGCATAAGTGCACCATATAAAGCCGGTGGCCTTTCATACTTAGGAATGGAATATCCGATCTATTCATGGCGGATCTGAAAGAGGACATGTTGACGGTGGACGCACATGTGTTTGCGTCTTCATAACTGGAACTGGAGGGAACATACATGTACTTGTGATTCATACATGAAACCGTTGGGGTCCAAGATAGGGGACATAACTGATCAGAAAAATCCATATTTCCACAGATCCTTGCTTTAGATTTAAGAGTTCAGTATCTACTGAGTGAGTGAACGTATGTCTATCAAACAATTTTTTAAGCTCTCTACGAAAAGCACTATAATCATGTAAGAGCGGGTCGTTTCTTTCAATAAGGGGTATGGTCCAATTTGCAGCAGAACCTCCTAAATAGGAAATAACGAAAGCCACCTTGGCCTGGTCTGTGGAAAAACAAGCTGCCTTACACATAAAGTGTAATTGACATTGGCTAATAAAAGCGGCAAATTTAGCGGTGTCACCTAATAACCTTTCATGAGGGGCTAAAGGAATTGTTTGAGGAGTGGAAACATGGATTACTGAAGGAGACGTGCTGGATCCTGGTCTACCTACTTCGGAATCCGCTCTCCACTCTCTCTGTAATGCGTCTACCCGTGAGGATAGGGACTGGGTTTCTACTTGTAAATTCCCAATCATATTGGCCAAATCGGCTAGTGTAACCTGACTCAGTTCCATGACGCTCGGGCAGAATGTTTTATCAATTAGTTTAGGCTTTGCGTTCTGTCAGATCCTGTTAAGGTGATCAGGTGCTTACCTGTCTCTTTCTGCAGAAGCGCCCTGGAACCGAGGACAAGGTCCTCAACGTCCCCAACCACCTATTGCTCTTATCAGACTCTAAGACGCAATGGTAAGTATGGGGAGGAAGGGAAACAAAACAAGGAAAGTAAGGGAGGTATCTCTCGGCTTGTGGCATCAACCAGGAGTCCTTCGCATAAATGAAACTACAACAAGAAAAGGAAAAAATAAGATAAAGACACACCTTGTATAATACACTTAATCGTGCTTATTTGGCTAAATAAACCCAGGTTTCAGATAATACCTTAATGTGCCCTTCTTCTAACACTCTTGGGGACTTCTTAATTCTCATCTAGAGCATTGGGCTAAGATTTAAAATAAAAATGGAAAAATTAACACCCATTTACACAAGTCTCTGTTTTTAGCAAGTCTTAATGTTGATATGCTCACCAGTTTGATCGGCGTCTCCCTGTTCCAGAGAATGCAAACCTTAACGTATTCTGAAGGTTGGCTACACTTCGCATTTAGAAGGAACTTCCATTCTCATGGAATCAGCCATCTTGTACATGTCCAAAACAAGAGAAAACTAAAACGGAACACAAAACAAAGGAAGCAGCGAATACTCGCTGTTACCGTAACTTCTCAGAAGAGTCCAAAGGTGTTTGGCAGCTTCTTTCTGGTTCTGACGCTTTGATGAAGGCAGACGTGTAATGACGCCTAGTAGCAGGTTTGGCGTGCAGATAGTTGAAGCAGCAACACCCGTCTCACCGATGGAGTAACGAAGAAGGAACCTGTTCGCTACTCGAGTTTGAGGAGGGGGGGGGGGGGGTGTCAAAGTGCCGGATACTACGGAGTGGGGCAGCCCAACGAGACGAGCGAGTTGAGTCGCAAAACCCGGCCGGCCGACGGAACTACCAGTCCGGTCGACGGGCGGGGCCTGCAACACTCACTACACCCGCCCACTGAGCTTACCCTCTCCGCAGTCAAGCACAGGGATGGACAGAATCACTGTCACGGAAGCCTTAAGATGAAGGGGCAAGAAAAGGATTCAGAGGAGGCTCCCAACGGGGTTGTCTGAAGAACGGGTCCACACGGATACAACGGCAAAGGTGCAAGCAGGGAACTGAATGAGACGCCCGTGAAGACGGAAGTCAACCGGAAATCCAAGGATCGAGGAAGTCTTTACGCAAAACGCAGTTTCCTGCGGAAGTCAGGCTTAAATACCCACCTGACTTCCTCGCGTATGCGTAATAGAGCAGCGCTAGCCCGGTAAATGGTAACGGCAATCCTGACAGCAGTAGTGAAGCCCCAGCGATTCCCCAGGCCCTAGGCCTTGTCCTTTTTCAAGTGGACATTCTTATACCATTTTTTTAGTATATGGTCTGGTACGCCCCTAGGGCTCCAGCCATATTTGGGCTTAATTTATTGTGAAACATTGACATTTGAATGTGTATCTGGCTTCTAATCTCATAAGGAGATTAGTAGAGTGTGTCTAGTAATAAATACATATATATTTGATATATATACCTGTGTGGTGTCCTTTCATTTGGTAATTCAAGAGATTATAAGGTAAAACAAGCTGCTTTACATTCCTCTGAGACTTAGCCTGAAGGCTGCTCTCCACAGTTACAACTAGGATAGCTTTCTTTAAAAGGTTGTCTTAAACCTATGTAACATAAGAGTCGAATTGGACTGGTGCAAGGTGGCCACAATAACTAGTGACCAGCATATGCCAGGACAACTTCTCACAATCTCCAAAGCCACGATAGTGGTAGACGCTGCCACTGGGCTAGGTCTTTACATATGCGGGAGAGTAGGGCAGTATATTTACTTCCGCAGTCTTACCAAGATTCATATGAAGGATCAGCCCCAGGTGTGTTATGGCGTCCGTCACCCAGTCAAAATCAAATTGTATGCGTAGGGTGTCGGCGGTTAGATTAAGCACCTGCGATTTCTGTAAATTCATTTTAAATCCTGAGACCCTACCAAAGGCATCCAGGCCCTCAACTATGGCCGGCAGAGAAGTCAAGGGTTGAGCCATCAATAAAATGCCATCGTCAGCATAAAGGCTGATCAGATGGCAATCTGCACCAAAGGGGACACCCTGCGCATTGGGATTGTCCCGGAGTTTTTGGGCTGGTGGCTCCATATATAGAGCAAAAAGCAAAGGGGAGAGGGGGCAACCCTGTCTGGTGCCTCTCCCCACAGCAAAGCTGTACGAAAGCATCCCATTTACATTGACCTCCGCACTTGGAGTGCTATATATGCTCGCTATCCATTTGCGGTACCGCACACCCAAGCCAAAACGCTCCAGGGTGGCAAAAAAGTACGGCCAGTGCACCCGGTTGAATGCCTTTTCAGCATCGACCGCCAGTAGCAACGCCTCCTTCTTGCAGCTTTGCACTTTGTGGATCAGGTGGCAGATCCGCTTTGTGTTGTCCCCACATTGTCTACTTGGTATGAAACCCGCCTGATCTGGGTCTACCAACCTGGGCATCAGAGGGTTCAGTCTGTAGGCTAAAATGCTGGAGAACAGCTTAGCATCAATACTTAACAATGAGATTGGACGGTAAGAGCTGCAGAACATAGGGTCTTTCCATGGCTTGGGAATGACCAAGATTGTCGTCTGTAACATTGTAGCTGTGAGAGTGCCAGTTTCCGCAAACGAGTTACACAGTCGAGTAAGCAGGGGGGCTAACTTCGTGCAGAAAGTCTTGTAAAAGAGTGCGCTGAAACAGCCTAGGCCCGGTGCTTTCATGGGTTTCAGAAGGGCAATAGCTGATATCATCTCTTCGATCCGTTTAGGTGCCTCTGGGCCTTCGGCCTCACCGGGTGGGAGGGGGGTGATCGCGGCTCCGTTGACATAGTCGTGGGGGTCCACGAGGGATGAGGACTCTGCAGAATAGAGATCCGCATAAAAGGTCCGAAAAGCCACCGCAATGCCCAAGTCATCAGTAATTTCAGAACTCTGAACCCCCTGTACCGCTTTCACTGCCTGGGACTGTCATTTACTGCTGAGGCAGTGTGCTAGCATACCCCACCCCCTTGTTTGACCCCACAAAATACTTATGTTTCAAGCAGATCACAGCGTGTTCTGCCATGTCTAAGTCCAGGCTCCTCAGGAGGAGCCGCTCTTTTTAGGTCTCGGCTGGCGTAGGCTGCGCAGACATGCGCAGTCTCGCTGGTGAGATTTAGTGTTAGCAGGGTATTTTCAGTAAGGTGCTTTAAGCCACGCCCCTCTGTTCCATTGGCTGTCGTCACCGTTTATGCTAAACGGTGGACAGCCATTGGAACAGAGGTGTCTATGATGTTTTTGCTTTGCTTTTCGAGCCGTCCCATTTGGACAGACTCGTTTGCTTTACTTTTGCCGTAAAAGCTTGTTTTTAACTATTGTGTCAGCGCGTTTGGTTTCACTTTCACCGCTAACATGACCAGGTACCGTTTTACTTTATAAATTAATGCGGGTGCCCACCCCGCTTATGTGAGCCCTAGCGGGTGCCCACCCGCATGGTAACTTTATTTCTACACCGAGGGAGCCTACCCCTCATTTGCCGCCCGAGATTGCCGCTGCTGCTGCCCAGCCGCGGCCGCCCGGAAGTCAGGAAAGTCTGCCTGCGACATAGGCGGGGCATGTGACTGGGCCGGCGGAAGCCAGAAGCAGCGCGAGCGTTGCAGGAAAGGAGTTAGCCTGGAGCCTCGAGTGCTCCCTATCTAAAGTCCCGGTCCCGAGATGGGGGACCGGGTGAAGCGTGGCGCCTCCTCCAGAAAGAAGAGTCTCGCGGTGGCGGCAGCCCAAATAAAGAAGTCCCCTGTGGGGAGTTAGCGCTGGACAGGGGACATGGCCGCATTCTCGCTCCCGTTCCACGAGGGAGCAGATTGTAGTTACGGTGACCGAGGCCATGGGATCCTCAACTTAATCACATCTTTTTACTACCCCTGTGACTGTATTTTGAGAATCCAATTCGGTTTGTATCCAGGTGTTTTTCTTCAAAAACCACTTCCTGCCGCAGATCTTTCAGTACTTGAAGGAAAGCCCCTTCACTCTAGTTATTGTAAAACGACTTTTCGCCGCTGCCCCACTACATATATATGCATATCTCACCCACCCACACCTGCCCGCTATTAGTAAGGTGTGAGCTCTCCTGACTGCTAAACTGTTGTTTTCATGTTGAATGTGTTCCGTTCAGTCAAAGTGAAACCTCCCACTGTTGGTATCCCTTCTCTGTGGCATTTCTAGCTCTAGACAGATGTGATGAATCTGAGCATGATATGAGGACTCCTCGAGGTTAAGTGAAGGCTTCTGATGAACTGCAGTGGCCGCCTGAAAGGGATCTGCTTTTGTAACCTGTCCTGAAGCAGGCCCCTTTCTTTAGATGTAGGCCGTTTGTCTTGTGCTCAGCCCTTTTTACCTTTTCATTTAGCCCTCAGCCTCGTCTTCTTCCTTCTTTATCATGCATTGTCGTGTGGGCTCATTTTACGTGCTCTCTTGGTTTCGAGCTATTGTTACACAAGCATTTTTCACTTGGACAAAGGGTAACTCGAGAGGAGGCAAGATTCCAGATGTCAAAAAATCGTCAAATTACCTCTTCAAACATTCACTGTGAAAATGATAAAAATGTACATTATACATTGACAGGGTTCATTTAAAATTTAAATGTAACTGTAGTCTCTTTAAAGTGAGAATCTCAATTTCAAATAGCCTTGCTCCTCTGTCGGCATTTGTTTTTATGGAATCTCAACTATTTGTAAAATTTCCATTCTTGATAAAAAAAATAAAAATTTACTATTTCATTTTTAAATCATATATATGCACAACTAAGGTGCTTGTATTTTCTCCAGGAGCTCTAGTTCTTCAGTCTAAAGGTTGTTCAGCCATTCACTTTACTGAGAGGTAGTGAAAGGACCTTATTCTGGTTAAACCTTGGTCAACCTCGGAACACCTACACACCCATCAAACAGCCTTGGCCTCTTGCCATCTGGATCATCTTAAGAGCTGAGATGTTACTTTCTGTGATTATTGTAAAGCATTTCCGTTTAGAGGTGCAGCTTCCAGTTCAAGCCTTGACTTGTCTAGGTGAGTCCTTTCTGTGTGGTCGCAGGTGGTAGAGGTGGACGGAGGAGCACGCTTTATTTTATGTGCCTCATGAAACACTGGCATGTATTTATTCCAAGGAGCAAATGTGGTGGAGATCAGTTCTTTGTCAATTACTCTTCTCCCTGGAAGGATGATAGTCTTCATACTCCTCAGCCTTCATATGGTCGCCTTTTTCAATAGACATCTTTGAATAAGCTGTTTCTTTCATTGTGCCCCCAGTAAATTAGAAGGAAGCAAACATTGTAGCATATTATTTTGACTTGTGGAATGCAAATACAGTATCCTCTGAGGGGATTTTGCTGCCATTACACTAGTTGCTAGTGCTACATGGTGCATACTTTGTAAAAGAATAAGTGCCAGGGCCCAACGTTTTTCTCAGAAGCCTGCTGCTGAATGTCAGGGTTGCTGATTTTCAAGGCTGCTTAGTCTTCCACCTCATGCCTATTTCATGCACCGCCTACACTTTGCTGCTTTATTTTATCCCGGCTTTCTTCCTTTTGTCTCTTTCTCCTTTACTGCCTTTTTTTTTTCTGGTCCAAAGTCTGATGATGAAAAGTATTCCCAATTCCCAACAAGCATTAATAGGTCTTGCATTTTATTAAGTTAAAGCCAGTCAAGAGGTTATCTATGGTAAAACAATAAGCTTAACACTCCTACAAGACTTAGCCTGAAGGCTGTTCTCCACAGCTACCACTAGGATAGCTTTCTTTAAAGGTTGTCTTTTAACCTATCACCTTAAGAGTTGAATTGGACTGGTGCAAGGTGTCCCCTATAACTAGAGGACAGCATATGCCAGGCCAACTTCTCACAGTGCAAGTAAAAGACACAGAGCTATATAAATCAATGGACATCGAAAACACCATTCTAATGGACTTTCTAAATATAGAGGCAGACATAGAGGATTTTGGAGATGCTCTGATGCCACACTTACCCAAAACTTTGAATGTAACATTTTGCAATGGATGCATAGTAGAAATTATTGAAGATGAACACCTCCCTTAAATAAGCAAATAATTAATAACTTAATGTAACTTAATGTACAAATAAATAAAAATATATATCAACAAATAAAACATATTTAAAACTCATTCGTCTACAAGTCATTACTATGTCATCAATATACATTCAGATATATATTAAAATGTTATATACGCAGATACATATCTATGCTAAACATGCATTACAATGAACAGCTATACATAATTACATATATATACACATAACCATACATATATTACAACACACATAGTATATAGAACCCAAAACATATATATTTTCCAACATGCATGTATATATTTGCTCTTCTCATAAACATTAATCAGTAATATATAGACAAATATATATCAATAAACCTGCATAGCTATAAATAGCAAATACTAATACAATCGCCTAGATATATCTGTAACCATACATATATCCATATATGTCAATCTATACATACATAAGTATATTACTATATATATATATATATATATATATATATATATATATATATATATATATATATATATATATATATATATATATGGAAAAATCTTTGCACATAACATAAGCAAATAATGAATACATGCCATTTATTAGCAATTACACATATAAACACCTACATACATGCATTTATATATATACATATACATGCACACACATAAATGTATAAAGATGTCACTATATATGCAATGTATAAAGTAAGCACTACATTTACATTTACATACAACAAATGCTCAAACTTCGACAAAGACGAGACCTGTTGCATTTTTAATGCTTGTTCTAATTGGCACCAGACCCGAGGAGCGTCCGTTCGTTTGTGGTTTGCCTCAAGTTCCCTAACCTTTGATTCCAACTATTCCCTTTTGGCCTTTGGGTTTTATTGTCGTAAGGCGCTTTAGCGATCAAGACTCCCAACTCAAAACCAGCTTAAGAGCCTCCCAAATGGATACCAGAGCAGCGGAACCATCGTCGTTAAATGCTATGTAACCTTTCAAT
Organism: Triturus cristatus; assembly: GCF_964204655.1. NCBI lineage: Eukaryota > Metazoa > Chordata > Amphibia > Caudata > Salamandridae > Triturus > Triturus cristatus. The sequence goes on from NC_140594.1 coordinate 388,594,678, forward strand.
GTACGCCATAGGTCAAATACTACCTGTTGGGATAGCAACAGGGAGTCCCTCAGGTGCCAGTGTAGGGAGAGAGGTGTCGAGGGAGGCAAGTGCCGAGTCAGCATTATGTGCGCGTGGTCAGAGAGAGACCGGGCTCTGGTTGTCAAGGCCTGGGAGCACACCCACATGGCCTGGGTGTCGAGAAAGTGGTCCAAACGGGCGTAAGACTTCTGGGCAGCCGAGTAGTATGTGTAGTCCCTGTCGTTGGGGTGTAGGTCGCGCCAAACGTCCTTGATACCACATTTCGCCAGCCATTTCCTGCCTGACCCAGACAAGACCCCAGCTCCCCCCATCCTCTAGTTAGATCGATCCATCCCCACATCCATAACTAAGTTTAGATCACCTCCCATCACCACCATGGAGTCGGTGTGTAGAAAATCTTGGCCATGGCCTCAGTCAAGAACTTCTCCTGGTGCTCTTTTGGGGAATAGATTGAGGCTATCGTGAGGCTGGAGGTGCCGATTTGCAGTCTCATAGCTAAGAGGCGCCCCTTGATCTCTACTATAGAACCTCTAAAGCATCTGGAAAATCATTCTGAGTAATCAAATGTGTTGGTATCCATACAAACCAAATTACTCATTTTAGAAATGGCCACCCCGGCTTTCTTACTCACCCCCGAGGACCAGAACTGCAGGGAAAACCCCCTTGATTGCATCCGGTGGGTATACTTAGGGAGCAGGTAAGTTTCTTGAAGTAAACATATGTCCCCCTCTGAATACTCTAGTGGGGAGAGCACTGCCTTTCGCTTAGTAGGGTTGTTGAGGCCACGGACATTATAGCTAATCACCTTAACCTCCATCAGGCTTGAGAAGACCGTGGGTCTATATATCTTATGTTATGGAGCCTGGAGAACAAGACAGACCATGGGAGGGCCGCTATACAAAAGCTCACTGGGGAGGGAAGCCACCCTACCCAACAACAATAGCAACAAACCAAAAAACAATAAAACATCAGCAAAGGGAAGCACATAGAGTCCATCCCGAGAGAGAGCCATAGAAAAGTGGGGGCTGGCCAGAGAGTAAGGGACTGTATCAATCAGTAGTGAGAGATCTCCCCGCCCGCCAGGCCCATACATGAGAAGACAATCCCACACATACGTTACCCTCAGTCATTAGAGTCCAAGGAATCTCCCTCTGCACCCGGAAGAACTGCAGAGCTCTCCTTGATCATCGTGGCAGGGTCAGGGCGAAGACGATCTAACTTCAGGCCGTACCGTGGTGCTTGTCTGGGGGGCATGGGTGTCTCTGACCCCGAGGCAGCAGACTGGGTGGTCAAGTTGTCGAGATTCAAGTTCAGCAGCTTACAGGCCTCGGTCAAGGAGCCCAGTTGATGGAGTTTCCCCTCAAAGCGGAAGATGAGACAGAACGGGTGTCCCCAGGAGTAGGATATGCCCATCGATCTGAGGTGATTAGTCACGGGCGGAAGTCTCTTCTCTTTTGAAGGGTGCTAGCTGCCAAGTCTTGGAAGAGCTGCGGTGTGTGCTTCCGGAAGTGTAGGGGTTCACAGGAGCGGGCCGCCCTGAGGATCTCCTCTTTCCCTTTAAAGTCATACACACACACACCAGAATGTCCACAGGAGGGCTATTAGGTTGACGGGAAGGGCCCACACAATGACATCGATCAATCTTGACTGAGGATTCCGCCACTGCATTAAAAACTGCCAGGAAGCGCACCTGAACATACCCCTCCAGATCCTCATCCTCCACTCCTGAAGGGACAGCGCGAATTCGAACATTGTTCCTCCGCGACCTGTTCTACAAGGTCTTCGGAGTGCGACTGGAGGTCCAGTTGTTGATCTCGCAGTCGTAGGATTTCTTGCTGGAGTGTGGCGAGTTCTTCATCCCTAGCGGTCGATGATTCCTCCAGCGCTGCCATTCTCTCCCCTACTGCATCCACATCTCGTCTAACTTCCCGGATGTCCGCCTGCAGATCCGTCTTGATGGTCATAATGTCTTCCTATTGGGAGGCAACTAGTGACTCCAGGAACTCTCTTGTGACTGTTCCTTCAGAACCATCCCCAGTCGTGACCGAGCTTGCGCCTTGAGAGTCCCCAGCCGACTTCATAAGAAGATCTCGAACTGAACGGTCTTTTTTACCTTTGGCTGTAGTCATAATGAGGTCCAGGGCCATCTCGCCCGCGAAGGGAAAGTGTGTTGGGGTGATGGTGTGCATGATCACCAGCCGGCTTCGGATATGCATGCGAGGTCTCCCCTTCTCCTATCTCCTGAGGCGCTATCACTATTCGCCCGACTCTCTGCGACCACCACGGTCGGCCGCGTTGATGCTGGGAAAGACTCCGGCAGCCCCGCTCGTCTCTCATCAACTGCGATCAAGGGCCCTTAGGGCGTCGTCAGAGATAACCCCCATCCCGATGCAACTGAGGTCACATTCCAGGGGGAGTCACCGCTCTCAATTGCTCCGTCTTACCGCCACTCCGTCATGCCTCGATGTTCCACACACGTCGGGGGCCTTTCCAGGTGCATACAAATCTGTGATCGCCCCTATGCCTCGGGCCTATCGTGTCTGCGTGCCCGTCTGGAAACTCAGCGATGGAGGAGGGGTTTGGGTGTCACTGTTACCCGTCACGCTGCTCTCCCGCACCGTCCGGATTTCTCTGCTATGGGCCCAAAGGGGACGACTGGCGCAATCAACCAGTAAGATGGTGCAGGCACTTAGCGGGGGACCGTGGACGTGATGCTGGGGGGCGCTCAATCCAAAGGTCTGCAAACGGCCTGGTGGCACTCCTCTCTTGCAGGTTTAACGTCCGCCCTGCGTGCACCCGGCTCCCCTGCAGGCTAGGCCTCACTGCGCCCTCCGCATGACAAGGAGGCTGTGTTTCTCCACTAGGGGCCCCAGGGGGGCCGGCTGGAGCTCTCACCCCAGTGAGACGATGTTGATATTCAGCGGGGGACTGCGGACGTGCTGCTAGGGGTCACCCTATCCAGCGGGCTGTGAACGTCCTGGAGGCTACATCCGCCACATGTGCGCCCGGCTCTCCATCCGGCAGGGCCTCAGCGCGCCATCCATGCGACAGGGAGGCCACGCCCAGTCCTGGTACTCTCCCCAACAGACCGGATCGGTGCTTGTCAGGCCGACGGCCGCCCACCTGAATCACCAGGGGTCCTCTGGATGGGCCGCCTCTGGTGTCCCGGCTCCACAAGCTGTAGGGGCCTAAGCGGTAATCCGAAAGACCGCCTGGACACATCTTTGCGGTGCTGCGTCACTCTGAAGCCGCTAGCCAGGCCCCAAAGCTGGTCGCCCGGTACGCCGATCTGGCGGCTCTGCAGGGTATTGTGCTCCAGGTGAAGCAGAGACCCACACACCACCGTGATCCTCGCAGGTGCCCGGCCAGACCCTGGGGCAGCTCCAGTCTCTCACTGCCTCGTGGCTCGGGACCGGAGGAAAATCCAAGGGCGCCTCTCCACTGTTCAACGGGTGAGCAGGTCATCCACAGCGCCCAGCCCGGTACGCGTTGACATCCCCCAGCCTCCGGTCGGGAATCGGGGTGCTGTGGGCGCTTAGAAATGTGCTGTAAGCCCGGCAGGAGCGGAGCTCAGATGAGACACGTCGGCTCAGTCCGCCATCTTGGCCACGCCCCAATTATTATTATTTTTTTTTAAAGTGGGTGCACCGTTCTCACCAGGAGCACACACAACCTTTATTGTGCTTGGGGCTGCGGGGGGAGGCCCATCGCTCCTGCAGCCTCGCCGGCTCACCAGCCAGCACCCATCCAGGGTGCCGGCTGGAGCCGACTTCAATAGTTTGGTCCCACCCAGTTGGGAGCAGCTTTCTTTATGTGCCTATCGGGCGAGATCAATATAGTGTTTTGCTCCAGCTCGGCTGGGATAAGCTTTTCTTTCTGTTCTCGCTAGGCGGGAGCAATCTACAGTGTCTCGGGGGATGGCGTCCCCAGGACATTGTTCTACATCCGGCCCCAGGGATGGGGTACCTGGGACCATAGCATGCTTCAGCAAGGTGGGCTCCACAATCCTCTCCCCAACAAATTGACATTGGCCCCAGGGAATACGGCCTCAGAGCCTTTAAATGGGCTGGGAAAGGGGCGGCACACTCCACTTCCCCCTATTTTTTTTACTGCACCGCCCCTTGGGCCTTGGCCCACGCCTGCAGGCTTCAAAATAAAAATGGCAGGTGCCTGGCCTTTATTATTTAAAAACAGTAACGTAAATCCACATTACTACTGTGGTGCTGTTTGGATTTTATCTTAGGGTGCAATAAATTTCAAAGACCATCTGGCTCCTTGCTGGACATGGAAATCTGTGCTGCAGATATGCCCACTTTGAGCAAGACCATTAAATTTGCTCAAAAGTCCACAATTGAGCTGTGGTTTACAATGTATTTTCACTGTGTACTGGCCATATATTATTTATAATGAAAACATTTATAGAAATTTGGAATGAATGAAACGATGTATTTTTTAAATGTCCCCAACAATGTAAAGACAGAGTGTCATTTGAAACACTCCATTTTCAGGATTACCTATAATGCCAGATTATGCTGAATACGTTTTTAAAAAAAGTGTTTTTGCTTACAATAGCTTACATTAAGAGACCAAAAATATAAGGAAACTAAATATGTGGTAGCAAATGACATGTCATTTTGCATTTCCACACTTTCCCTGATTAAACCAGAACCCCACAAGTTTGATCCAGGAAAGGTCAAAGAACACAGCCATAGAAATCGTAAGAAAGAAGTTTGTAATTAGATTGAGTGGGTTGCTCCAGCATTTGGGTCCAGCTGTCAACTGCCCCCTACTGACAACTACCAACCCCAAGAGTTTTCTGAAAAATAAACCCCGGGGGAGTTCACTATGGGCTGGCTATTGTGGAAACCTCCAGGTTTCTTTCACAGAATACCATGCAAATATCGAACTCTGGTTCATAAACAGAATTCTATCATGTTCCTATTACAGAATGTTCTGGAATTTGTGGTGAACGGCAACATAAAACACCACAAAGTGTTTTCACACTTCTATCAATAACAATAGGATCTCACATGTGTGGGCGGGCATACCTAAAGGACAGCAGCAGGCCAGAACTATGACTTAATGTGGTCAATGTGTTTTTCACACTAAGTTTACGCCTATTCCTGTCCCATGCAAACAGCCCAGCAACACATGTGGGGTTCTGTATCGATTAGAACTGGGGTGAAGTTGAATGGAGGATGCCAAATGTTCTTGAGTTTTCTGCTGCTGAAAAGTGAACACATTGTAATTTTTTTCCCCCATACTTTTACAATATTAAGATATTCTGGGTAATCAAATGTCTTGGTATCCATACAAGCCACATCACTCATTTTAGAAATGTTGAGGTTTTCCTGAGTGCCAGATCACCCTGGGGCACTGGACTGCAGACATCACTTAAAGGAGCTCCCACATCAAAAATATTCCCTGGTTTTGTGTTTGGACCCCTGCTCAACCAGCCCAAGATTTACACAAAGTTTCACTTTTTAAAAGACATTGGGTCAGCGCTGTACTCCAGCAATGCCGAACTCACAGGATTGCAATCTCCCATGCTGCCTACGCAACCCAATGTTTCAGGGAAAGTCTGCAAAGAGGATTCATATCAGGATAATCAATCAACTAAACAATTGCTAACCAGCCTTATCTCACAAGAAGGGCCTACTACGGCTCAATTGGACATCACAGCTTCCACACCAACAGAGACCCCAGGGACAACGAGCGAGAGGCCAAGAACAAGTACGAGCCAACAAGGGCGGTCTGTGGGGCCTCTAAGGGCTCATCCCGTGGTCCAAGTATTAAAACAAACTTTAGAAATCGTGGAAGCCCCAAAACCAATGAAGAAGGATGGCGTGAGTCTCGGGAAACACTCTGTCAATGAACACGACACAGAGACAACAGAGACCTCAATCGCAGAGACAGTAGAATCAAAGAGCGCAGTAACCATCACTAGCCACACTAGTATAAATAACAGCCTATTCTTTGGTAATCTCAGTGACGTCAATACCAATCTTAGCTGTGGCAATGACTTGGGAAGTGGAAATCCAAGTGGAAACCCATCAGCAAACCCCACCTTAAATTTACATCAAAGAAACGAATCGGAGGGTCTAGGGCCAACAGACACATCTTCGATTGGGGACAGGAGGATGACCACGACTGCGACATTGACTAATACAAGTATAATACAATTAGACCCTCAAGAGCATGGGCAGGTTAACAACTCGGAGGTTTACCAACCAAACCCAGAAGACGCACCTAATCAAGGGCAGGCCAGCCCCCAAATTTCCTCTAACAACTCAAACAGTACAAATCAGACGTACTTTATCGTCAATGATTCTGAACTGGTAAAGGCACAAAATAACAGCGCTTGGGATTCTTTACTGAATACAATCCAACTGGCCGTAAACGCCTTGCAATTCCAATCTGAAAAAATGGAGATTCAGTTAACACTGTTAAACACTCTGGCCGTCTTCACCGCTGGCATAGATGAAAAACTGGGTAACTTAAACAGCCTGATCATAAGAGCTCAAACATCTTCTAATCTCAAATGTAACTGCGATCAGGTTGTTGAAAAATTATCTACTTTACCCTCAATGCTTAACAGCATGCTATCAGAGATTAAAAGTGTAACGACCAAAGTAACTGCGACAAACACACAACACATGCAGGCGGTCTCAATCACCGCGGAGGGATCTGAAACCAACTGTCTGGCAGAAACTCCACAGCAGGGCAGTGACACTAAGGCAATGGTAAAGGCTACCTCTAGTGTCCTCAAAAATGGCGACGAATCAAAACTAAACGCCAAACAGCGCCGCAAGCAAAAAAGGAAAGGTCGGAATCAAAAGTCAGACAAAAGTACGTCTTCCTACTACCCCATCTTTGTCTATCCGCATGACAGTCACGCTAAAAATGAAAATACCCCAGACACTACAAGCAGTCAATCAATACGTGACTTTTCTCCTGCGGATACTTTAGAACAATCCCCGGAACCTGAAAGTACTCAAAATCTGAATCTGCGCAACTGCACACACGTAAACAAAGACCAGTTAAATCAAATAACAACTACGTTAATTTCACAACAAGAAGCAGGGAGAACTCAAAGTGGTCCAACTGATCCAAAAACTACAAAAAACCCGATGACAATTCAAAACAAACAACAAAAACAGACTTCCGACCAAAAGAGTCCATCTTGGACAGCCCAAAACATACACACGCGATCAATAGAAAAGGGTAGTCCTCTGTGTGCACCCATACCGGACAATCTAACTCAACACAACCGGAAACCAATACAAAACCAAGAGGTAACAAGGGACGCCCAGGGAAGTGAAGCTAGGCCTGACTGGCCAATGCAGGCGCTATTACTAACTGAGTCTAAGCTCCAGGAGCAAGCCAACGAATGCTCCAGTTTTAGGCTACCGGATAACAAGCTACAGTTCAGACGGGGAGGAATAACACAGACAAACCCCATACAAAGAACTCCTGAGTCAACCTCAGGAAACTACAGAACTGAGGCTGCAAATAATAAGAGGGATATACAGTACAAAGCTATAATCAGCGGCCTGTTTCAAACCGATCAAACAGACAGAACAAATCCAATGCCTCTGGAAATACAAGAACTAACGCAAGAGCCAACAGTTCTGGTTTTTCATCCAACATACGTTTCTCGGGGTCCTCAGGATATACTTAATCGCGGCAACATCTTAAAATTATGTAAAGCAATTCCAACTTTAGCTGTGATAAGATCAATGGATCTAATATCCATAGAGTTTGTAAACACCAACAATCCTCAACCTATGGAAGTAACAAAAACAACATGGTCCTCTAGCGGAACTGCAAAACTAATCCTGGCAGAAATACATGTTTTTAAAAAATGGGGTATTGAGATACTTCCATTTGAAAACCCAGCATACCCGGCACCACCAATAAATACTGACGGCACAGGTTAACAAGTGGATAATACTCCACCAACGAGTATCCTCAAGGGCGCCCGTGGGAGATCTCGCCAAAGGAGCATTGATGACTACAGGCACAAACAGGAATTAACATCTCAATCACGGGCTCCAACACACCAGGCTCGGAAAATGGAAACAATATCACGTACCATAAAAAGTCACACAGAGTTGGATTGACCAGATCAACAAGTTGGAACAACAGGCCTTAAAGTCTGTTCATGGAACATAAATGGCCTAGCTGCAAAAATAACTGACCCAGACTTCCTAAATTACATCAAGGCCCACGACATAATACTACTGCAGGAAACTTGGCTCACGACCCCGAAACAAATTGAGGGATACACGTGTCTCTCCATACCGGCAATAAGATCCGGAAGATTTGGTCACAGCTCTGGGGGGCTGGCCACTTACGTGTCAACAACCCGTATATCATCAGTAACAACGATGGATCTAAACTCAAATACATTTATAACAGTCAAAACTCCAATTTACATTGCGGATAAAGAAACTGAGGTGATCTAGATAAATTCATACATTCATCCTAAACGCAAAATAAAAATGCCACTGAGTTAGTGAAACATGTGACAGAAATTTATATGGCGTCAGAGAATCCTCTGATCATTTTGACTGGGGATTTTAACCAACATCTTATTGGCTCGGCTCAGGGATATGAGGTAGTGCTGCAAACAGGCCTTTATAATATCCCTAAACAACACGTTCCACAGCAGAAGAAGAAGAACCTGTGCAACAACCACCTACTAGATGATCTGGAACACTTAAACCTGCGTGCACTAAACAGCACATTCTCAGATGACATTTCACCCGTAGCCTCATATTACTCCTCAACAACTAGTTCTATCTTGGACTACACCTTTGTAAATCTTGCACTTTTTGAACACATTGGTGGGTTCAGAATGGGGGATAAAGGAGACAGTGACCATCGCCCACAAGAATTCCACATAACCTGCATAGCCTCAAAGACAATCTCACCAGAAGCAACCCAGGAGATTATTTATACCTCTAATTTACGGCGGATTAACTGCACAACAACAAATATAGCTACTAAAGCTGACACTGCAATTCAACTTTTCAATAAACTAGCTGAAAGCCCAGGAAATCAAATAGAAACCTGGGAAAAAATTAACCGACACACTCACAAGTCAATTAGCAAAAAATAATACCAACAACCGGGAGCTACAGTCCATACGAAATAAGAACAACATCTCGGAAAAAACCTGAGTAGAGATAAAGTCTCTTAAAAAAACAATTAATGCAGCCCTGCGCAACCTAAGATATTCACCGTGGAATACTTTTCTTCGAACAAACTCAAAAGAGCAAAGGGCAAAATTGAAGAAACTTAAATGGCACATCAAAAGAGACTCTGAGAATGACCACTGGGCAAAATTACTATGCGACATAAAATGCAACAACAGTAGTCGCTTCTGGAAAATAGTCAACGGAATCATCCGTCCATATCACACCGGAATTGGGTCAAACATAACAGAATCAACATGGATAAACTACCTGTCAAGCCATTTTAACAATCCAACTGAAACACCTGGCAATTATCAAACAAGCTTTTTTACGCCGCAAGTACATATCAGCCAGACCTCAACCTACCCGAGAAACCAAGAACTTGGTGACAATGAAAACAGCCAACTAGGTGACGCCAGCCATCATCCCCTGGAAATAATAAGGAAACAAATTGTAAAAGGAAGGAGAGAAGGAGCACCAGGCCCGAATGGCATTCCTCCGGCTTTCTACAAAGCTAAGCCTGATGCCTGGGTGGATATTTTTCATTCTTTATTCACGGACATCAGGCGGTTGGAAATAATACCAGAACTTTGGAAAGGGTCAATCATAGCACCAATCCATAAAAAAGGGGACAAGGCTGATCCTAACAACTATCGCCTAATAGCTTTGATTGATAATGAGGCAAAATACTTTTCAGGTACAATACTTGAAGAACTAACAAGCTGGGCAGAGGCTAGTCTTACTATACCGTGGAATCAGACTGGGTTCCGTAAATCAACAAGTACCACCACCAACATCCTTACAATATCCCTAATAATTGACGCAGCCAAAATCTCCAAGCAACCATTACACCTGTGCTACATCGACTTTAGTGCTGCATTCGACAGCGTGGATAGAGGCAGACTGTGGAGGAAACTGGATCAATGGGGTGCACCAGCACCTACGGTAAAAATGCTGAAGCTTTTACACACAAATACCTGGGTGCAGGTGAAACTAGGCGATGGTAGTCACATCTCCAAGAAAATTTACACCTCAAAAGGCTTGAAACAGGGTTGTGTGCTTGCACCAACCCTGTTTAATCTATATCTGGCTGATCTGCCAAAAGTACTTAATACCTGTAACTCTCATTCCCCGCGGTTAGGTGGGATTGCACTGTCCAACCTAATGTACGCAGACGACGTAGTCCTGCTCAGCCACACATACGTCGGACTACAGAACCTCCTGACGGTAATGCAGAACTATGCCGAAGAGAACAATCTAAGGATAAACCTGCAAAAAACTCGGACGATGACAATCCAAAAAAACAAAATGATACGCCAGAGAAATTGGTTCTTCGGTAATAGAAAAATTGACGCGGCAGATGAGTATAGATACTTAGGAGTAATAATAGACAAAGGAGGCTTGTTTCAATCTCAGATGAAGGAGGAAATAAGTAAGGGCTTGTTAATGGCCATAACTCTGAAAAATCTTGCGCACAAACTCACGGGGCCGCTCCTGACCCCCTTACTAAGGGTAGCCCAGGCAAAACTTCTTCCCACAATTGCATACGGTAGTGAAGCAATGCTGGGCAGAGACGCTAAGCAATTAGACAACCTTCAGGTCAAAGCCTATAAACAAATGTTTTGTCTTCCGAACTACATCTCTCCAGCCCAGGTTAGGTTGGAGTTTGGGCTCCTGCGACAAGATCTCGCCAGACAAGGTGCATATATCATCTGTTGGTTTAAGATCAAAAGCTCTCGATCCCACATGCTTAACAGCTTGCTGTGGCAAGAACTGCAACACAGAGATACGTCCCAAGCCAGAGCTTACCTCCAGTCAGCCTTGGAATATACTAAACTACAGGAACTCTGGGACGCCCAAATTGGATACTACGCTTTTAAAAAACAAGCCTGGAAGGTCATTAAACAAGCGTCACTGATTGAAGACAAGGCAACCTTTGCTAATAGGGCTCATGCCTGGATGACTCTGAACACATATAAGTCTCTGACCCCACAAACATACTTCAATCAGGGGTACTCTAAAGCAGCAAAAATGAGCTTTTTGAGGTTCAGACTGGGAGTTCTGCCTTGTGCCCAACATCTTCCGCCATGGCAACGGCGGATAGGTCAAGACTCCTGTAGCCTGTGCAAAGCTAAGCAAGGTGACATTTTACATTTAATCTGCCTATGCAAAAATATGGCTCAAGACCGGCAAAAACTCCTAAAAAACCTATTTAGCATAATGGGTATCCGAACAAGGAGACAAGCGGTACTAGCATGTTTTAATCCAGAAAACACTCAGTTAAATTGCCGCCTAGCAAAAATTTTTAACGCTTGCTGAACAAAAACGGCTAAAAAACTTGGTAACTGACCAAAAAATCATCAACGTTTCTCTAAACTCCGAATGAAATACGAATCCGTCTCAGTCAGATCTTAAGGACTTATCCTCAGTCACAAGAAAGGCCCTTTGAACGAACAATGAACTTGCCTGCTCACCCCGCTGTTGTTGTACACAATTGCTCTTTTAAACTTTAATTTTTGCACATAATTTATATTATCTATAACTAAATTGCAAACGTGTATGTTTTAACATTACGTTACTAGCACAACGGCACTTCAGAACAAATTTCAGATAATAGCCTAAATTTATTGACATATTGGCTATTTGTACAAGGAAACGGCTCAAAACCTAATGAAAAAAGTACCTGTTTTATAATATTTTTTTAACTGATTTTATTGGTATTATGCACTGTTAATAAAAACCATAACAATATAACATTTGTTAACTAAACAATAAAATGTATTCTTCTTCTTCTTCCCCTGCTCAAAGTAATTGAAACCCAATGCATGTATGGTAAATCCTCGCTCGGGAGACCACAAGGATCACAGACCGGGATGAAGCCATGGCAGGTATATGTTTCTGCATGAGGCAGACTAGAGAAAATTACTAGATAAAAATGAACTGTACAAACATTAAGTTCAGCATGTTCTATTGCCCAGCCAATCAGGGCGATAGAGGCCAGACGCCCTGCAGTAAAAACGTTAGGGTGTGTAGATGTTAAAAAACATGGTTGTGGTATTTTACCATGCAACCCAGGGGTCATATCTTTGACCAAAATAAAAGTACCCTAAATGAGAATTTAAATGTGAGTTGTAAATCTTCCAAATGCACTGCACCCACTTGTGGGCATCCTGATTCCATAGAAAATCTTTACATCTGGTCTGCAGACCCAGTGGGAAAACAAGCCTTTGCAATGTAATAGGACTCGCATTTATGCGAGACCTATTGCATTGCAAACAGGAGGGAGGTCGGGGGGGCATGGACAATGGGAGGAAGGGGGGCACGGACAATAGGAGGAAGGGGGGCACGGACATCGGGAAGGGGGCACAGACAACGGGAGGGAGGGGGGCACGGACAACGGGAGGGAGGGCGGGGGCACAGACAAAGGGAGTTCGGGCCTGGGGAGGGGGGAACGTACGTACAAACGGAGTGCGGGAGGGGGGCAAGAAGGCACTGACAACGGGAGTGCAGGCGGGGTTGAGATGGCACGGACAACGGGAGGGAGGGGGGAAGTAGAGAAGGCAGCCAGAGAATTTTATTAAAGCAAATAGTGCTCACAGTCTAAATAACATGCACCGTGTAACACTCGAAATAAAGGAGCCAGTAGCCATGGGAAGATTCAAATGACGACATGGCTGTCATAAGGAGGGACTAACAAGCCTATATACCAATCCCAAGGCAGCATTTACATAAGACAAAGACACAAACCAATGGAAAAATATGGGCGGGGCTTCTCTCACATACTGAACTAACACAGATCTTCCCTAGAGCAGCGCTTGTACGCTGGCTCTAGGCTCCACCTAAAAAGAAGTGGGCCAAGCCTTGGGAGTTTTGGTCCTGTGTAAGGGAAACTGGAGGCAATTACGATTTTTTTTTAAACAAATGCTACAAATCTTACGAATGTCATGTTCAGCTCGATCTCCTGGCCAGCCAATCAAGGTGGGGGAAGAGCTTGCACACAGCACTATAATACATAAAATGTGTTAATGTTAAATATATATTGCTGTTCTATGCTTCCATGAAGTCTAGGGGTCATATTTCCGACCAAATGTCTGGTCGCCCCAACCAGCATTTCAATTCCAGTTGCTTTTTAAATTCCCAAATGCCCTGCACCCAGTTTATCACCTATGGGCACTCCAAGTCCATAAAAAAAAACCATACATGTCTGGTACCCCCAAAATCAGGAGGTCAGAGGGACACAGTTTGGGTCAAACTCTGGCAAGGATATGTGATTTGATTTTGAATTTATAGAGCGCAACTTATACCCAGAGGCGTCATGGCGCATACCAGAGATAAGTGACTAAACAACCAAGAAACTAATCATGACTAAACAGCCAGGTTTTCAGGGATTTCCTGAAACTTGATAGAGAGGTGGCTGCTTTCAGGTCCTTCGGGAGACGGTTCCAGTTATAAGCAGTGTGAGGACGGAGTGGCGAGGGGGGCACTACCAGATTTCTTGCAAAGCTTGACCGAAGAGTCCTGTCAGGCCGGTACGATCTAAATCTTTCCTTGAAATATGTTGTCCCTAGACAATGAAGAGCCTTGAAAGCAATACAAAGGCCCTTGAAATTTGCCCGCTTCTTCACATGAAGCCATTGTAGCCTTTTGAGGGCTTGTGAGGCCGAATGGAATCTAGGGACCTTCATTGGCATCCGAATTGCTGAGTATTTAAGAATTTGCAGTTTGTTCAATTACTCTTTCTGAAGATTGCGATATAGGCCATTGCAGTAGCCTACGCTGGACAAGACTAAGCCACTGAAAACTGTCCTTAACAGGTCAAATGGCAATATTGTGCATTTATTTTAATAATGCATGGAGTATAAAAGGATGCCGAAATGACTCCTTTTACTTGTTCTTTGAATGCTAATCTATCATCGATCAAAACATCAGGGTTTTTGACCTTCTTGTCTGTTATTGGAAGAAAGGCACACTCCTCAGGCCACCACGAAGGGGTCCAGAAGGAGGTGTTGTTGCCGAATATGATGACTTCTGTCTTAGAAGAGTTCAATGTAAGACAGTTTATGTCCTTCCATGAGCTCATACAGTTAAGAAAGGTGTTACACATATCAGGACCCTTTTTAGAAAGCGATACCACAATCTGTTTATTGTCAGCATAAGAAACTAATGACAACCCAAAGGACTTGATCAAGATTGTCAGCGGTGTAGCATACAAATTTAACAAATGTTGCTGAACATGGGAGATTGGAAGGAATGATCATGTTTTGAAAACAAATGCTAAAGATCTGACAAATGTCTTGCTCAGTCTGTTCTACCAGGGAGCCAATCAGGTGAAGGGAGATCTGCCACAGATGTGTAGTTGTTAAAATATGATCATGATATGTATTCAAACAGCCTTGGGGTAATACTTTCGACCAAAGGACAGGTAACCTATTCTGGTCTTTCAGTTGCTTTCAGATTTCCCAAATGTACTGCAAAGAGCTTATCGCCTGTGGCCACCCTGAACCCTAAGAAAACACATGATGTGTGGTACCTCGACACTCAGAAGAACATAGATCAGGGCAGACAAGCTTTGGGAGGGATATGTTCCTGCGTGAGGGAGAGTGAGGGGAAATACCATTTTTAGGTGGAAAAATAAGCCTAGGATTCTGACAAAGGTCATGTTGAGTGTGTTTTACTAGCTAGTCAGTCAAGACAACGGAGGTCTGGCGAACACCAGTAGATTTGTGGGTCATACAGAATTAGAAAAATCTGTATTTTATTTTATACTTTCCTTATAATCCTGAGTTTGATATCAAATGATCTGTGCACCATACTCAGGGATTTTTCCACAATTTAGTGACCTGTGCTAATCTTAAAAAATTAATTGCAGAGACTACATTTCCTAGGAAAACTCACACATATTTAGGATTACTGTGCCTCAGCCATTCAGGGCAACATTTCCTTGATTCGTATACTGTTATTTATATTTGCTCATTTGAGAAATGCAAACAAATATTGAGCACAAATTCGAAAACAGAGAAATATCTCCAGATGTGTCACCATATCCTCGGGTTGCAATGAAATATTGATGTGGTGTTTGTATCAATACATTGCCCTGAATGTGTAAAATAAATATACAGTGTGTTCAGGTGCAGAAAGAAACTAAAGAGTGTACATGTGTTTAAACAACCTAACACTAATTCTTATGAAAAACACTCAATCACAAAGATGTGCAAACACCCTCACAGTGAAAGGATTAAGAAGGTCTTCCAGTCAGGCGTCAAACCAACATGCCATAACTCCTCAGATCAAATGTTCTCCAAAACATGATATATCACCCAATTACATAACAGATTTAACCCATCTCATTTAGGCGAGAGATTAAACGGGAGCATGACTTTTCAAGTAATAATGTGAATTTGAGGAGAGAATGTATTTGAAAACACACACCAGAAGGAGAAAAATATCTACCTGTTCTGGTGAGAGCTTCAAACTCAGAAACTCTTACAATAGGTAAGGTAGTCAGCTTTGTAGACAGCAACTTCATGAATGGGCAGACATTTTCACCTCAATTATTGAACAGTTGTAAGACTAAATTGACATTCCATGAAGTACAATATTTTGGTAAAAAAGGTTAGAGATTCTGATCCCTTCCACAATACGACAGATAGTGTTTTCCCAATTCAGACAAACATTTATTAGGTTATGAATAAGAGATATTTCTGATCTATGGCTACTGACTGCTACGTAAGATTTTCCCTGAGAAGTGAGGAAGGTCAAGTAACTGGCAATGTTAGGAGACATCAGAGATACCAGGAAGACTATCCCGATCTCTAAATCTTAGTAGGTTCTGGAACCCAGGTCACCCCAAAGGAGAAAGCATCTGACAAAATTCCCACAACTCCCTATTGACACCTGTAACCTTCCAAGATATGAATCATAAGGTACTTGGCAGAATCACAATGTGACGATGACCGGAGGAGTCTGGTAGTAGACAGGGTAAATGGTCAGACGCATGGTGTAATCTACTGTCATTTTGTGAAAACAACACATAGGAATGCCAAAAGGGAGCAATTATGATGAAAGATGTCTAAGGCTGCCTTATTTAAAAGAGGCGCATAGCCATCATAATGAATGGAGGAAATGCGTAATTGAAACCAGGATTACCTGGTTTTTCAGCCGTAAAACAAGGGAAGTTGGCCACTGAGACAGGAAGCAAAGAGGTCACCATGGAAATGACCCCAGAAGCTCTGAATGACCGACAAACTAGAATATGGGGCTGCCCGTTGGTATAGTCTAAAGGATGGTGAGAATGCCAGTCTACCACTACATTGTCAACACCCACAAGATATTCCACCCACACGGATATTCAGTGAAGGAGATAAAATAATCTGAACTGTTTGACAATGACTTTTTACAACTCTGTTTATTAGTTTACAGCAGTTTGGTGACATATAGGCAGCAGCACCAGCCAACTTCCGAATCGGATCATGAAAAATGTTACAATAACCTAATTAATTATAGTACATAATAAAGAAATTTATTGGCATATTTCTGAATACAATCCCTAAATCTGTGAACGTATTATTTTACGTTGGTGCAATAATCCATACCTTGGGTCAATTCATCATCGAAAGGCACCCTTTCAGTGCACCACTGTTGTGACGTGTCTCTTTTTGCTACCAATAATCCCAGTGCCATGAATAAACTGGCGTCGCCACGTCCTCCCCACTCATCCATAAATCCCAGAATAGCCATTTTGGGGTCCGGGATAATCTCTCTCTGCTAGTGTTTTATTGATGTGCTCACTGAACGATTGATGTAGTGAACTGTTGTGATACTGTCCATACTGAGTAGTGCTGAACTACGGGTTTTGTTTTAGGCAAATGTCTGAATGAATAAATAAAGAACCTGCAAGTTGTTCTGAACAGCTGTGTCCGGGCTTTGACAACATTAACAATCCTCTTCCCAATGTGGAGAACAGTCCACTGTCTGCTCTTCTTGGCGGGGTGGGGGTACAGGGCAGACAGGGGAGATGCGGCCCCAATCATGGTGGTTGTGTGCATTTGCCACTCGCGTCCGTCTGCACATAGTGCCAAGTACAACTCGTTCCACACTTGACTCTCAGGGTAACCAGGGTCACAAGCTTCACAGGGAGATAGTGCAGGATGGTGGGGATAAAAGGGGTGCAAGCGTAGAACTCAGACACAATAAATTTAACACCCGACCAGTGCTTGTCTTTCTAGAAAAAGAAACCGCTTTTTTCAATTACACAGCAATATACAATACTATACAATACCATCCAGCGCAAAATATTAATTTATCATTTTTTTAGTTCTCTAACAACAATAGACAAAAACATAAATTGCAGTGGAGCACAGTTTTGGTATCCTCATTACACTTCAATCAGAACACATCATTGTACCCAGGTATTTAACACTACATCATATTAGGCGGAAGGGGCATATATGTAAAAGGCTCAAGTTACGAGCCTCAAGAATCAATCCAGAATCTCAGAAAAGTGTACACACAATTTTCACTCTCTGCTCCTGACAATGGAGCCAAAATAACCCACCACTGCCACCCCAGTGGGCTTCCCTTTTTTTTAAAAAAAAAATCTCAGTTAATCCTTTTTATCATTTAGCATTCCCTTTGGCTGATGAGCTATCACTATGGGCATCTAATATCAAGTTTTGATCAATCTGGGATCTGCAAATGCAGCAATCATATCTTCCCACATTCCTCAATCCCGGTCAGCATTTCCACCCCACACAAGGGAATACTTCCTTCAGTGTGAGCTCAGCTGGTCAGTCGCAGTGCAGCAAGAAGCCCCTCAGTGATCGCATACAGCTTCAGTGGCTGGTATTGAGGGAGTTGGATGCTACTTGCAACTTCTCGGAGTGTGATCACCCTAGATGGTTTGGTGTTGCTCATTGGGCCACGGAGCAGGCGCTCCTAGGAGTTGTAGACAGCTATCTTGGTTGACATATATGCTCATCGCAGTAGCTACGAACTGACCTCGGCCAATGTGCACGGCGAAGCAGTTGCAGGCCTCCGTAGGGCAGTATGCACACAGTCAGTCAGTTGCAGCCTGAATTCCACAAGTACATATGACATAGCAGATACAGCCCCAACCCGGGCCGATACTCATTCAAAGGTCAACACAGCCCCTACGGTAAGCTAGATGCAGCCCTGACCAGGAAAGATAAATACAACAAGGCTAACAAACCCCAACCAGGGCTGATACACATGGCAAGGTAGATGCATGCTGCCTCTGGCCAATGAGCAGATGTATGTAGACATTTGCAGTTCTCGCTGGGAACGGCAGAGACACCAGGAGACACTCTGCATTAATGGTCGTTCCTTGCTTTGTTCTCCAAGGTGGTCTGCTTTCTCTGGGTGATCTTCAGCCACCAACCCTGGTCAAAAATGAGTCCTTTGAGTACTCTGCGGAGAACTCCCTTCCTTGGTCATGAAGCACTTGGAAATGGATTGTTTGGGTCCCACTTTTACACACATTTTGTAGATAGGGAAAGTGGATTAAAGGTCTCAAACTTTAGAACTGGGGTTGGGTGGTTCTCTTTCAAGTCTCCTTCTGAGGCTGCTCTTTAGGCATAGCCTTTGTGTACAGTGATGCTTCTTACAGCAGGTAGCACTGGGGCAACGACATGGCATGGGCACAATGAGGTGAGAGGTTTCTGCACCTGGTTGTCATCAGTGTCTCTAAATGAGTAATCAAAGATAGGCAAAAGGGCTGGCATGACTAAGAAACGTCCTCACCTTGAACAACCAAAACTCCATTCACACCCTTCACTCCGATCATTTACCAAACAGCAGTGCTCAGCAAAAACGAATCAGCAGCACCTTGCTAACATATTCTTCGCAGACTGTCTAAATGTACTGCTCTCTCCTTTCTCCTCACTTTAGTGTTTAGAACTCCAGCCACAGGATTGCAGGCCCTTTACTGCTACTGTTGTACACAGCTAACATCTAGTGCAGTATTTTGTGAAGTTGGTGGACAGCGGCTCAAATTGGCATTAGCCAATAGGTAGACTAGGAGGGTTCCCAGGGAGGAGGGGGGGAAGTAGGGAGGGGGGGAAGCACGAGTGGAGGTGGGGTGCATAAGGGTAAAAAGAACAAAAAAAGAAAAATTGTCCTAATGTAGCATAACTGGTGTCAATAGATGCAGTCTGATCTGGAATACGGATGATGGGGGATAGGGTGGGTCCATTAGGAGAATTCCTGGAGTTATTGTGCTGGAACGTGAATGGCTTAAGGATCAAAAGGAGACAGCATCTGGTACTTCAATATTTATATGATAGTTCTGCTAGGGTTCTTATGCTCCAAGAGACGCACCTTCTACAGGCTGAATGCCTAGCATTATTTAACAGACAAAGATGGGTTGATAAGATTATAGCCACAGATCATCCGTTTTGCTCTAAGGGAGTTGCCAAAATAATTAAAGCAAACTCTGGAATAGAATTACGAAAATCACAAGCATATGAAAGAGAGCGCTGGGCGATAGCGGAAATTAAAAGTGATGCTACTCTTTATACGTTGGCCAGTTAATATGGCCCGAACAAAGATGATACTGCACCCCTGAATAACCTTTGTTCCTCCTTGCTTGACTTTGAAGCTTCTCTGATAATTGGCGGGGATTTTAATATCCATTTAAACAATAGATAGCTCTTCAGCCCGTACCCAAATCACCGCACCACGAGTTAAAGCCTACCTTCTACTATGCTTGATAATTTAAATCTTTGTGATGTATGGCGCAAGAAAAATGGCGACTTAAGAAATTACTCCTTCTTCAGCAGGAAGAATGGTCACTATTCTAGGATCGATTATATATTCATGGAACTCCCGGAAATGGGAAAGGTTGAAAGAATAGATTATTTACCCATCCATTTATCAGATCATGGAGCAATAGGATTAAAAATCAAACTACCCTCAGGAACATCCTCAATAAGGTGGACCTTAAATAGGAGGTTACTTTTGCAACCTGATATAATGGGTAAGATAAAAAGGGAGACAGCTGACTTTTTCAACCTGAACTTAGCCTCTGCCCCACGACATAAAGTTTGGGATGCATTTAAGGCTTGGTTAAGATGATCCTTGAAGGGTGCTGCAGCTGTCTGGGTCGGATCAGAAAAATGGAAATTGCTGCATTAAAAGAGCAGCTAGCAGTAGCGGAGGCAAGCCTAAAGGCAGGGCACCTTCGGGGGGGGGGGGGGGGGGGCGAGAGAAAACTTAGTGGGGAGAGTAGAAGATCTGCAAAGGGAATTTAGACTCATGATGGAAGGAATCCTGTTACAAAAATGGGAAGTTAGCAAAATGAGAGACTGACCAGGGGGAAAACAGTGGGAAATTGCTGGCAATGAAGAGTAGAATGGATAGGGCTCAGAATTACAGCAGGAAGATCAAGCTGGAAAGTGG
Source organism: Triturus cristatus (assembly GCF_964204655.1). Classification (NCBI taxonomy): domain Eukaryota; kingdom Metazoa; phylum Chordata; class Amphibia; order Caudata; family Salamandridae; genus Triturus; species Triturus cristatus. Next base: position 388,615,314 of record NC_140594.1, read on the forward strand.
GGATCAGTATGTGGAGGATAAAGATGGCTTTGAGATGGCTTTTACCATATTCTTTCAGAACTTGTACCAAGAAGACTTAGTAGTGGATGAGGACGCCCTGGATCAGTGGCTTTTTAAAAAACAGCTTCCAAGGCTGAGTACTGATAGTTTACTGTCCCTTAACCAGGATATATCAGGGAATGAAATCTTGTCCGCTCTCAATAAAATTAAGAAAGGGAAGGAGGCAGGTCTGGATTTGGTCCCTAACAAGATGTATGTTATACTGGCAGAAGAAATTATCCCCATTTGAATAAAATTATTTAATGAAATATTGAGGGGCATCTCTCCACTACCAGATTCATGGACTGATGCGGTTATCACATTAATCTTAAAGCCAGGGAAGGATTCCACACAATGTCAGTACTACCGTTCAATATCATTATTGAACTGTGATTATAAAATCTTCACTGGAGTACTGTCTACACGCTTAAGTAAAATCGTGGGCCCGATAATTCATGAAGATCAGAAGGGCTTCCTCCCGGGGAGGCAGATGAAAGACCTAGTACACACTCTAGTTGGCTCAATAGACCTGGCTACAACTCACAACACCCCACTATCGATAACTAATTTAGATGCTGCAAAGGCCTTCGATCAGGTTAACTGGTGCTATTGGGGAAGAGCATTGAATGCTTTTGGTTTTGATTAGACTTTTAGGGAGGTTCTTAAATAAAATCTATAAGGCCCCTCGCGCTCAAATTGTAATTAATAGCACTCTTACAGCCCCTGTATTTATAGGGTGCGGCACCAGGCAAGGAGGCCCGTTGGCTCCTATTCTTTCTGATTTATATATCGAACCCCTGGCCAAAAATCTAAGGCAAAATAGGAACATACCTCCTTTTATCACAAGCGGCTTCTCTAGGAAGCTAGCCTTATATGCTGATGACTTGATTGTTTTCGTCCAACATCAACCAAACCCTCCCAGAACTATTCACTGAAGTACAGGCATATGGGAAAATGTCCAGTTATGAGGTCAACAGTGATAAGACGGAAGTTATGGCCTGGAACTTGGAAGCACAGGGGGTTAGGTTATCAAAGGAGATAAGATATCTAGGGGTAATTATGGCAAAAAAAAATGCCTAAAATAAACTTAATGAGAGTTTCTAAGGATGTTAATATATTGTTGAAAAGATGGCAGAATCTCCCCCTCACACAGTATGGGCAGACAAATTTGGTTAAAATGTGTGTCTTGCCTAAGTTTCCCTATCTGTTTAACAATATACCCTTAGTGTTTGAGAGGAGCCTTCTTGTTAAAATCCAGGGAAGGATCTCTGCTTTTTTATGGGCTGGCAAGGGGATCAGGTTATCTTGGAAAAAGTTAAGACGCAAGCTTACACGTGGCGGTTTAGGCCTGCCTGACCTCCAACTATATTGCTGGGCATATCAATTAAAGAACTGCAGGATGCTCCTTCTTAGACCTGATGACACTTTGATTGGCCACATGTTTAAGGCTATGCTGGTGGACAGCCCAGATGAGGGTTTTATGTATAAATTTGGTGCCCCTAAATTCTTTTAAATAGTTCGCCTGAAGGTCTTATATGCTGCTGCTAAACTTTGGTTTGATTGCTGCTGTTCAAGCCTAGGCATAATCTACTACAGTGAATGGTCCCCCGTATGGGACTCCCCTGGAACACCGGAGTGCCTTTTGGATGCTCTAGCAAAGCCACTGAAACTAGCAGGTGTCACATGCTGGGGGGACATACTTGGAGGAATCTGACTAATGGTACGTTATCTAGATTTAAATATTATCAAATTTCAACATGGTGTAAGAGCTAGCAGTGGCCTTTTTACTTTGATAATTCAATTGAGGAAGACCTACAAGACTCAAAATTAAAGAAAAAAGGTATCACTTTGGTACAATCATCTACTTACTGCATCGATGAGGAAATTGGATCATCCCTACCTGGTCTGGAAGAACTGCTTGCCTGATGAGGAGCTGGAAAATGTATGGCAAGCATCTTTAGACAAGCTTTACCCATTGATTAAATCTGCTGCACTAAGGAGTAACCATTTTTTCACACTTCACAGGATTTATTAGTCCCCACTTAAGTAATCCATAATAAGAGGTGGTAGAGAAGCCAGATGTTTAAGGTGTGGATTCCAGGAAGCGGACGACATCCACATGTTTAATACCTGCCCGCTGCTGAAAGAGTTTTGGGATAACGTGGGTAAGGCCCTTTCAGATGCATTGGGCAAAGAAGTTGAGGTAAGCTCCTCTTTAATCCTGTTTGGTACTGTGCAGTCTTCAGAGGGTGCGGATACCCTCTCGGGAATGCAAAGTAAACTTGTTTTCTACCTGATCCGTTTAGCAAGGGAAACATGTTAAGAACTGGCGCCAGGTGCCACCCCCAACATGGAGAGGCTGGTGGAATTCTGTGAAATTCTTTAGAGACTTGCACCAAAAGGTTAATGGTTTCAGGAAAAGAAAAGCGCTCCGATTATTTTGGAAATTATTAGATCCTGAACAGTAGGTTATATTTGGAATAATGTGTCCAATGATTACACCTCTTGGTCAACTCATGATGTACAGCGTGGACGCGTCTCGCATGGACATCAGCTGAGATCAGACCCCAATTTATAAGCAACTGGAATGGTTAAGACCAAGAGGTGCTTATTCCATGGAGGTTATATGAGGAGAAAAAAAAAATCCCGCACAGATCCAGACACAATAAATTTGGTTCAAAAACTATACGAGCAGCTACAGGAAGCTTTTGATATTCTAGTACCACTAAAAACAACACAACAGAACAAACAAAACAGGCACCTTTGAGAAATACATAGCTAAAAGAGATAAAACAACAAATTAGAAAGCTGCACTGTGCTTGGTTCAAAACAACCACCAATCAAGACAAACTTTGCCTACAGAAATTTGACAGATTATACAAGTCAGCTATCAAAAAAGCAAAATAAATATACTATTTAGACCGGATTCAAAATGTTTAATGTGCAAATAAAGAATTCTATAAAATTCTCACAGAATTTCATAAACTAAATTGCCTAGAAGGAGCTCAACCTGTTACTCAAGATTTCACAGACAAACTGGCAAATCAATACACTGCCAAAGCAGACACATTGGACTCATATTTAAAACAAAGAAAAACCACTAGCACCGGCCCTTTTCCAAAACAACAAGCCAAGAATACGCTAACCCAGCCTTTCAATTTCTTCCAACAAATTTTGTAGTATAGCTTATAGGTCCATTGTCGACATTTGCTAAGTTAGCATGAGCTTCGCTGCCATGAGGCTGCTTTTGCGCACAACACTGCATGCATATATTTTGCAAGACTCTGTTTGTGCCCCTTTCACATGAGAACTATCTACCTTGCACGATCTCTGCTGTGCTCTGAGGTTTAGTCTGCACACGATGTTCAAGGTCGAACAACAATGCCCCCTGTTATTCCGTTCTGGTCAGTCCCTCGCACCTTGACATAACATGCTACACACAGCTGCACTACTGGAAATCGTGTACTTTAATATTGCAAGCGCAACATGTTTTAAAACACTTGGAGAGACCCCTTTCCGAAGAGAAGAGCTGTGCTTGCCCTGCGATGTGAATATTGCATCTAGGCCTTGAGGTATGGGGGTCTGCTGACAAAGTCCAGAGGTCTTCTTTTCTATAATAACCTATCTCTTACCACGGGAAGGGTGGTTAGGTCGTTCAGTCGTTTCCCACTGTTTATTATAAAATGATATCCCCGTTTGTATTCTACGGAATTGTAACAATGCTGACTATATTGTGTTTATGCATTTTGCTGCTAGTATTGGCACGTGTACTGCACCATAGGGCGCGTTAGTTGAAATAAACATTTTAAACTATACCGCGTCTGTGATTACACGCATTGTGGACAAGTATGAGTGAGTAAGCGAAAGAGTGTCTGGCTCCCGCGATTTCCAAGAGAGAGTGATGTGTTCTGGGTTGTCTAATCATTGGTAGCTTCGCTGTAGCCGGAGAACGAATGAGACACTATAGCTAGTCGGTTTGGGATTTGGGTCCTAATGTGGTAGGTTGGTACACTCCTATTGACTGAGGTCCTGTTTTCCTGTGCATAGTTCTGTATATGTGCAGAATCCCTGCAACATGGCACCGCCAACGTTTGGTCTAGTTCTTATCTGCGAGATGCTTGAGTAGTGCTTGTGCTTGTCCATAATACCCTCACTTCTGTCTTCGGAGGCAGTTGTGACGGTGTAGCCTCCTATATTGACGTTTTTATGGGTTCTTTCAAGCTTGAAGTTTAAAAAAAGGTTTCTCTCTATCCTATTGGCCCTTGTTGTGCTGCTGACTTTTAAGTTGTTCTACATTCTTTTTGTGATGGGGCATAATATTGCTCTTCACAATCTCACTCCGCTCAGGGATTACTTACAAACATATGGTGTCCCTGATGCTGGTGTGGATCTGATTTTTGTAGTGGAAGCTGATCCTGCGTACCCATTCGAGGTCTTTTACTCTTGGGTCACCTTACCGGCAATGAACGGGGAAGACGATCTGTTTCATGAATACATCGCCACTGCAGTTCTGATTGCGTATCATCTCTATCGGACCCTTGAGGTTCCGCTCACAGATTGGCAACACCGAATTTGGTTTAATGGCGCCCTTCCTCACTCATTCACGCCGGTCCGTTTATGTCCTTTATCAATAGGAGCAACATGGCCTGTGTTGGCTGGGTATGCACCTAACTCGTGTGGGTTAACAGCAGCGACGGTGGCCGAGCTACGCATGTTACATACTTCTCTGATACAAGTACAAAGAGCTGTTATTCAGTTAGTGTCGTGTACTTTCCAGGTGGCTCCTCCTGGACTTGTTGCGCAGCCTGCGGGGCCTGGTGGAGTGACTATCAGTTCCATTATGGTTAATTCAGTGATGGGCAAGCGTCCAACAAATAAGGATGAATTACCTTATTGGCTTGCGGAGAAATTTGGACAGCTTGAAGCTGTTTTTCCTAATACCTCTCCTGCAGAAAAACACAGAATTTCGACTATTAGTTTGCCTAAAGATTTAATACCCGAGTTAGCTGATTGTAACACCTGGGGCAAGGTGTTTGCAGCTGTGCATTCCAAGTGTTTCGGCACTCCCTCTATGACTGTCCTCCCCTCTGTGATTAAGCATGTTCAAGATGAGCATGGTGCTGAAGCGGTTGTGGAACTGGGGATGCGTGTGGTGGGAGTGTTCAACGTGGTGGCTTATATGATCCTTGCCAATGTCAAGGGCGATGCAGCCAGCTTTCAAGTCGCTAACAGCTTGGCAGCAGTCCCTGATTTAGACAAACCACGCAAATTACCAAAGATTATTGCAAAGGCTTATAAAACCATCGGCCGCAATAGTTTGGGTGTTAAGCCTTTTGCTCAAACGCAAACTCAGTCTCAAACACAACTGAAAGCTCCATCTGACACAGATGGACACCCAGTATTTTCTAAAAAGAACTGGAAATATAAAAAAAGGGGGCAACAACAACAGAAGTAAGGGTCGCGTGCTGGGTCACTGACACCTGAAGCTTCTGAGCGTACTTATGACTTGCTCGACCGTGCAGAAATTAAGACTCCTGATAGATTTCAGGTCCCTGATCATCGTTCTCCTTGTTCTTTACAGGACTCAACTAGCTCACAAGACGGTGGTGGGGGAACGCCAGGATCGTGGCACGAGTCATCTTGTTCCACGGGGACGTGATCAGCCTCGTCAATTAGACATCAAGGGGAAGCAGGAGGAACAACCACGCTTCCGTGCCTCTTTTCAAAAGAAAAAAGTCGCCGCTTTGACAGTGAGATATGCCTCGGACGGTGAGAACTCGGCTGCTGGACTGGACTTGGGTGGTAACCCTGCTAGACAGCGCGGCGAAAGTTACCATAGTGCGAGAGGCACTGCGTCCTAGTCCAGAGGCGACAGCAAGTGAAACTTTCATTACTGTGGAGACAGCGGACACCCTGGAATGGCTGTATAACATGGTTGTTTGGATGAAGGGTGACATTGAACGTGTAGTCACAGGTATTTCTTGGGTGAATCTGACCGCTTCCTATGACATTTCATTAGCGGAGGCAGATTGGCCCTAACCTTTTGTTCTGGCCGCAGCCCGCAGGAAGGACGTGATACTTCCGAGTTTTTCGCGTTACGTCCCCAAGGAGCATGCAGAGGCTTTTGCAGCTGAGTGGGCTTTGGCCCTGGCAACGGCACTGTACCGTAATCAAGTTGGCTGGGATAAAAATTCACAGCCACATGATATTCCATTGCAGTCTATGCCTCAACCACAACCCTAATATCCCTTACGGCGGGAAGCTAGAGGTCCCGTTGCTGATATTCTCACTCAGATGGAGTATCAAGGAGTGATTGAAACATGTGTGTCACCAATTAATAATCCGCTTTTTACTGTATCTAAATCCGATGGGTTTTACCACATAGTTTTTGATTACCGTCATTTGAACTCACATTGTCGTACCTTTGCGGTACAAAATACCCATAGCTCTGCTCTTGTAGACAGTATTGTTTGGAAAAAATATAAAACGACACTTGATATTTCCAATGGTTTTTATAGCCACAACCTGTCCCTTGAATGCAGTCAATAGCCCTCATTCACGGCCGGGGGAAAACAAAAAAAATACCGGCGTTTGCCTATGGGGTATAAGAATAGCCCTGGGGTTTTCACCGCACGTGTTGTCTCTCTGTTGGACAGCATAGACCCAGATGCATACTCGTATGTTGATGATATTTATCTCACAGACGAAGAATTATGGCCGCATATGTGCCGTGTTGACTGCATAATTCTAGAGTTTGCGGACTACGGCTACAAATGTAACTTTGCTAAATCACACATCGCTTGTTATGCGGTGCTATTTTTGGGCTATTAGCTCAACAATGAAGGTCGGGCTTGGCTCCCCACTTTTTGGAGAAATGCGCACGTTTGCAGTCTCCAACTACCCTGAAAAAACTTCAGTCTTTACTGGGATTTTGGGAATTTCTGGCATTCTTTTTTTTTTTGTTATAATTCGGTTTATTTGCAACACGTTGGTCATTACACATACACAATCACATTTCGTACATTGCGGCAATCACAGATTCGTATACACACATTTTACTTAAGATGACCTAGCATACATTTTGCTGACAGTACAAGGGTCCTTACTGCGTTAGTGGTTCGTCAAGGGAGGGGATCACGGGGGGCTCACACAAGTGTCCACGATATTCATTCCATTTTGACCAAACTGCCACCCCCGGGCCACATAGACTGTCTTCTCCTGCAGCATACACCAGTCCATATATTTTTTCCACTCACTAAGCGTTGGAGGTGTGCACGCTCCCCATAAGCATGCTATATTACGCTTTGCGATCACCTGTCCGAGTGTTGCCCATAATTTGCCCTTTGCTGATAGGTCCGTGGGCTTCCAGATGTTCAAGAGGCACCTTTGAACTTCGGGTCGCAAGTCAACCTCCCAGACTGTACGCATACATTAATGCACCCGCTTCCAGTGTGCCTGTATTATAGGGCACTCCCAAATTATGTGAAGATACGTCCCCACCTCCCCACACTGTCTCCTGCATAGCCCGTCTGTACTCCTCCCCATCAACACTAGTCGTGTACCCGAAACATAGACTCGGTGGAGTATTTTTAGTTGTATCAGTCTCAGCTTCGCCGATATTGCTACTTCTTTGGGGGAGGAGAGAGCCTCCCTCCATTCCTCATCCTCAATCTCCAGACCGTCGGCCTCCCATTACCTTCTAAGTACCAACAAGGGGTCTGGGGTGTGGTTTATGAGTTTTTTATATGTGAGGGAGATAGCTTTTTCAGGCAAATGACAGTCAAGCAGCCTGTCCTCAAGGGGAGATGACTCCGGGAGCGTTGTGCCGGGTGGGATGTTGGACTGGAGTGAGTGCCTGATCTGCCTGTACCGATAGTACTCCGTTTGCGCTAAGTCATAGGTTTCCTGTAGTGAAACAAAACTCACCATCCCCGTGGGCCCCCACAGATCCTTTATGCGGGAGATCCCTATCAGATCCCAATTACGGAACCCTTTTGTACGCACCAAAGTGGGGTGGCCAAAGTAAGTTTGTTAGCCCATCCCAGGTTGCGGCTCACAATATGCCAAAGCTGAACCGAGTGTTTTGTAGGGCCCGTGAGTGGGTATTTATTAGGTTTAGAGTAGAGCGCTGCCTCAAAATTCCCCCCCGGGAGGAGCCACCTGTCCATACTATAGCCGGGTTCATTTCCGCCACTGTACGTTCCCTGGTTTATGGCTGAGAGATGTGCCGCCCAATAATATTTCCGAATATCTGGAAGTGCTATACCCCCATCGTACCACCCCAGTGTGAGTTTTCGAAGCGATATGCGCGGTGTTCCAGCCCATAGTAGCTCTCTCTGAGTGGCCTCGATATCTGCAAAGTACTTTTGTATAACTAGATCTGGGTAATTTTGCAAGGCATATAAGAAACGCGGCAGTGCCATCATTTTGAACAGAGCTGCCCGACCCAGCAGGGACAGTGGGAGCCCCCTCCAAATAGCAGTATCCCTCTTAAACCTCTGTAGCGGTGGCAGGAGATTCTTCTCGTAGCGAGTCATCACATCTGAGGAGATAAAGATTCCAAGGTACTTGAACCCCTCCGTGGCCATCTTAATCGGGCAGTCACGCGGTATCCAGGGGGGGCCCCATGCAGGACGTAGAAGAGTGATTTTCCCCAGTTAATACTATAGCCCGAATGCCTCCCGAAACTGGCGAATATATCTAGTGCGACTCGTAGGGATGTTGTGGGGGAGGCGAGGTATAGAAGAATGTCGTCCGCATAGATAGAGATCCGGTCCTCCCACCCATCCGTCCATCTAAGCCCCCGAAATGAAAGGTCTTGTCGTACCCAGGCCGCAAGAGGCTCCAGGGAGAGGGCGAAGAGCAAGGGCGAGAGGGGGCAACCCTGGCGCGTCCCCCTCTCCAGAGTAAAGACTTCTGAGATCTTGTTATTTACTACCACCTGGGCTAGTGGCTCAGTGTAGAGGAGGCGTACCCACCCAATGAAATTAGGACCGAAGCCCATCTTTTTGAGGACCGCCATCATATAGGGCCACTCGAGCGTGTCGAATGCCATAGCGGCATCCAAGGATATGACCACCGCATCTTCCTGGATCGTATGGCTGTGTCCCAATACTCCATGGAGTCGTCGCAAGTTGAGCGCTGTATTACGGTGCAAAAGGGGGTGGTGATGGACGGAGCATCAGAACCAATCAAACATACACACCCAGTCAACAGATCTGGGTTTGATCCATCACTGTTCTTTAGCCCACTCTGCCACCCCAGTTCAGACATGGGCATATGCAAATCAGTTTGACCCTGTGCCTCATGGGAACAGTCCAGCCCGAACTGCCAAGCCATGCCTTCTCTGGACCGGAAACAAGCTTCCTAGGACCGGTTTCTGGCATTTCAGCCGTCTTCAGCCAGGCTTGCTTGAATCCAGTGGCAAAGTGAGCAAGGGACTCACGTCTGAGCATACCCTGCCAACTTATGGCGAACAAAGCGGTACAAAAGGGGGTGGTGATGGACGGAGCATCAGAACCAATCAAACACTCACACCCAGTCAACAGATCTGGGTTTGATCCATCACCGTTCTTTAGCCCACTCTGCCACCCCAGTTCAGACATGGCCATATGCAAATCAGTCTGACCCTGTGCCTCATTGGAACAGTCCAGCCCGAACTGCCAAGCCATGCCTTCTCTGGACCGGAAACAAGCTTCCTAGGACCGGTTTCTGGCATTTCAGCCGTCTTCAGCCACAGTGCGGCATAAAGCCCGACTGATCTGGGTGGATCAGTTTGGTAATGATCGGCTTGATCCTGTTTGCCAGGAGCTTCGCCAGGATTTTGGGTTCAGCGTTCAGTAGCGATATTGGCCTATAGGAGGCGCACAGTTCTCTAGGTCTCCCTTTTTTAGGGATGGCGACCAGTGTGGCGATACGTTGGTCCCTCCGAAGCCTCCCCAGCGCTTTACTGTCCTCAAACATATTCTTAAGGTGCGTGCCCAGGCAGTCTGGTTTGAGCTTGTACAACTCAATAGGGAGACCATTGGGTCCTAGAGCTTTCCCAGGTCGGAGGTCCTTGATTGCCTTGGTCAGTTCTTCCAAGGTAAGTACACCGTCCAGAGTCTCCCGATCTTTGTCCGAAAGAATGGGTAGCCCAATATCTTTAAGAAGCTCGGAGGAAGCCTCCTTCAGCAGCATAGATCCCTTGCTGTATACGTTTTTAAAATGTAATGCGAACTCTCCAACTCTCCAATTATCTCCTGTGGCTCAGTAAGGAAAGCGCCCCCCTCAATCTGAAGCTCTGATACTACCCTCTGCGCTTTCTGCTTTTTATCCAACCAGGCTATCAATTTGCCCGCTTTGTCCCCCTGGTCATACAGCCGGCCGTCCCTGTCTCTTGCTATGGTTTTTAGCGGTGTCGGTGGCAAGTTTCTTATATTCGTCCGCCTTGATCTGCATCTTGTGCAGAGCTGTCAATTTGCGCCTCCCCCTCCAGAGCGAGGAAATCCCGTTCGATGTTAAGCATTTGGCTCTCCTTTTCTTTGTGCTGGCCGGCTATTATTGAGAGGGCTTCACCCCTCAATACTGTCTTAAATGCTTCCCAAAGGACAGCAGGGGAGTCCACCGTCCCAATGTTCTCCTGGAAGTATTGGTCAATCGAGCGGCCAATCTTCTTTTTGGTCTCAGGATTACGCAAGTGCCAGGGGTTGATGGGCGCCACACAGCCTGCTTTCTGTTCTCCAATAGTGAGGTGCGCCCATATGGGGGAGTGGTCACTTATACCCCGCGCCAAATGCTGAATCTCTCGAACTGTAGTGTCGTGCTGCATCGGTGTAAGGATATAATCTATCCTTGAGAAGGTGTGGTGCAGTCCCGAGAAAAATGTGTACTGCTGTAGGTGAGGGTGGCGCATACGCCAAAGATCAACTAGTCCGAACGCCTCCAGGAGGTTGGAAAGCCACATTTGCCCAGTCGTCATTTCTCGGGGTGGATGCCTGTCTAGTCTTCCAGACACTACTGCATTGAAGTCCCCGCCAAGTAAAAGCTGACCCTCAGGGAGAGAAAGGAGGAGTTTACCGAGATCATGATATGACTGGGTTTGGAGACCTGGTGGGATATAGACCGTCACCAAGTTAAGTATGCGTCCCTCCCACCTCCCCGAGTGCACCCCGTAGCGCCCCAGTGGGTCAGTCTCCGAGCGTTCAGTGACAAATGGGAGGTTCCGGCGCAACAGTATACCCACCCCGCGGGACCCCGATGTGAAGCCAGCGTGTATCGCCAATGTATATCCCCATCTGTTGAGTGCGTGACAAGTGTTACCGATGAGGTGCGTCTCTTGCAAGAGGACAACATCTGGGAGGTGTCGCTTAACAAATTGAAGCACTATACTCCTCTTAAGCTTGTCCCCCAACCCGTTGACGTTCCAACTAAGGATCTTAAGACTTTTATGCCACCTTGTAGCCATCCCTGGAGATCCTCTGAGTATGCAACCCCGAACTCCTGCAACGCCACAACGCTCCATAAGTACATATCTTTCCAGACCAACGTAAACCCCAACTACCCCCTAAAATATAACCAATCATCAATAACAAACACAAAAACCCCTGTCCCCCCCACCCTGCAACCCTGCCATTCAGGTTTACAACTACCCACATCCCCAACTAACAGAGCGCCTTTTGCCCTAAAAGGAAGGAGTGAAAACCTTCCCCCCTCCCCCCGGAGAAACTGTTAGGTGGGGAGATGCGCCGGCGCCAACTCCCTCCGCTAAGCGCCCTTCCCCATACCGTCAAGAACTTGTGAAGCATGGGCACATTTATTGCGCATCGATTCCAACCATACCTTAAGTTACATCCGGTCCCCCAATAAATGCAATTACCAATGTCTTAGGGCTGTCCAGGCAGCATGTCCGCGACCTGCAGCCAAACGAAGTTAGGGAGTGCCCTCGGCCACCCCCTCCCCCCCAGATCAGACCCGTTCCAAGCATTATGAATAAATCGCTCCCCCCTATGACAGCCATTTAAGAGGGCCAGCACCCATTATCATAACGGAAATGTATACATTACGGTACTACTTGCAGAGGTCCGAACATAGTTCCTCCAATCTATGTGAGTCTATTAACGTCCTTAAGCCGCACCCATATCTGGACTGCGAGACCTCGAGCGCCATGAACGTCTTTCAGTGTCTGACCTGCCATCCAGTGAGCCAGGTGACTTGGCCCGGGCGTCTCTCCACTCGCCCTCCGCGGCAGGCGCCGGCGTCCGCGATGTTCCTCAGTCTAGCCTGTCCTGCACCTCCGAAGGCGTGCCGAAAAAGAGGGACATGCCACCGTCGATTATTTTAAGCTTTGCAGGGAAGAACATCATGTATTGGATGCCTTTTTTCCGAAGTGCCGCTTTTACCCCATCGAAGGATCTCCGCTCCCGCTGCACCTTGAGCGTAAAATCAGGGAAAAACCTGACTGTTGCGTTCTCGTACTGTAGGTTTCCCTTCTGTCTGGCGGCCTGTAGGATAGCGTCCCGATCCCTATAGTTGAGGATTCTTGCAATGATGGTCCTCGGTGGGGCTCCAGGTTTGGGCCTGGGGACCGGCGCACGATGTGCCCTCTCAACAGTGAAGATTTTGGAGAGTCGTTTCGGTTTTAGGCAGTTGAGGTTCAACTCTTCAATGAATAGGTCCATACTAGGCTCTTCCGAGCTTTCCGGAACTCCCACCACGTGAATGTTGTTCCGTCAGGCCCTCCCTTCCTGATCCTCGAGCTTCAGGGCCACCTGACGGTGCTGGTGTACAAGGTCATTAACTCTTTGCTCAAGCTTCTTGGAGGAAGCCTGGAGCTCTTTGATGTCAGTTTCATTGGTCTTGACCTTCTCCGACGTTTTATTGAGATCCGTACGTACGAGATTCATCTCAATGGACATCTTGTCGATTTTCGTCTCAAGGGTGGTTCCTAGAGTTTGTATGGCCGCCATTATGGAGGCTAATGAGGGCTCAGTCTGTGCCAGCTGGCCCCCCACCGCTCCCTTGTTCTGCGGGGCTGACCTCGGGACCGCATACTTGTCTAGCTTGTTTGTCTGGGCAGCTGCAGCAACGGGGTTATCTCCAAGCCCCCACCGCAGCCACCACTCGTTCCGGGCCCGCCTCCCGCCGGACGGCTCCCCCACGGCACTGCAGCCGAAGCCAGCGGGGGGGGGGGGGGGGGCCGGGGGCCGCAGAAGCTCCGCCGCACTCGCAAGGGAGACACCACCGCAGGCCCAAGCGCCGGGGCGTCGCGTAGGCGCCCAGCGGGAGTCCCGCCCCTCGTGTTCCCGGCTCTCACAGCTGCCGCCACCAGCACTGGGCACCGCGATAGAACCGAGGTGTCCCAGCGCCTCCGAGCCTCGGATCTCGGCGTCGCCTCCACTGTAGGGCTCTGCACTCCCTCTTTAGTGTGCCGTCCGCAGGATTATATCAGGATTTTAGGGGAATTAGGGCTCCGCTACGGCGGAGCTCTCTTCTAGGCGGCCATCATCGCCGGCGCCAAGCCATGCCCCCAATTTCTGGCATTCTTATATTCCTGAATATGCCAAGCGTATCAAGCCGCTTTATGCCTTGATACAACCTACATTTTCAAAAGCCAGCTGGTTATCGGAACATTCTGCTATTTTACTTTCTTTGCAATCTGATTTGCTTGAATCTAAGTACTTCTTGACGTGTGATAACCACACCAACCTGGTGATACGGATCGTGCCAGGCGCAGTGGGTTTCACTTACTTGACGTACAATGAAGCAGACACAGTACCTATCGCATACAAATCACATTTGTACACTTCGGCCGAGATGAGGTTTTCAACTGTTAAAAACGTTTTGACAGCTGTGCAGATGGCCGTCCTAAAGGAACGCGCACTGGCACAGGGAAAACGCATTTTGGTGGTTACACCTTACCCTGCTCTAGAAGCAGTGACGAAGGCTAGTGTGCCGAACTCAAAAGCTTTACATCCCCGTTGGATACAATGGGCTACTTCCTTGAAGTCCCCGGATGTCACTTTTATCTTTGACCCCTCTCTTCAGACACAGGAGTTCTTGCAGTTTGAACACGTTCACCCACCTCCCCGTCTTTGCTTTCTTTGGAGGAATACGTATGTATCATCTAAACCGGTGGTTCGGCGCAACCAGCCACGGGTTCTAAACATGCTTATTCAGCGGCTTGTGCTATTGTGGCAGGTACAATGGTGAATGGTGAATTCAAGTCTAACATAGTGCATACTCAGGCACTGGGTGACTGTACCGCTGAATTGACCGAGCTGCGCGCTCTAGTTCTTGCTCTTGAGTTTGCTGATCCAAATGTTTCAACTCTCATTGTCTGCGACTCTTATTACTGTGTTCAGTCTTTCAATGACAACTTATTCTTTTGGTCTCAAAATTATTATCGAGATTCTAAAGGCAGCACAATTAAGCATAAAACGCTTTGGGATCGAGTGGCAGATCTTAAACAGCGCCTGCCACTCATACATGTTATACATACTCTTGGCAACCAGCGTGTGGGAGCACACGCTCTTGGGAATTGTTTGGCTGACGAAGCAGCCAAATCTGCAGTAGCCACGTGTTCCGTAGCAGCCATTACTAGATCCGTGACTAAGATTGATAATGACTTTTTGGCAGCAATAGCTGCTTCTAAAGAGGGCCTCAATTACCCACAAGGTTTCCCTTCAAAATATTCTTATCAGTTCATTCCCAAACAAGTTCCTTTTGCTAGAATACCAGATGCTGGAGATCGGCTGATTCCCAACGCAGACCGCAGACACATTTTAATCAAAACCGCACCCGAAGGCATGGCTGAGGCACATGCCGGAGTATCTGCGACTGTTTCTATCTTACAGCAACGTTATTGGTGGCGTGGTTTATATAAACAGACCCGTAATTATGTACTTTCTTGTGACATCTGTCAACAAATTAAGTCTTCTACGGTAACATGACCACCACAAACACCGCTTTGCATTGCCAGTCATCCTTTTTCTTTTGTGTATCTCGACCACTGCGGTCCATTTTCTTCTGATACTGCATATAAATACATTTTAGTTGCAGTTTATTCGTGCACTAGATTCCTTTGAGTATGGCCACAACGTAGTGCTGAAGCTCAAAATGTCATCATGGATTTGCGTGTCTTTGTAGGGATTTTTGCCTGTGGCACCTTTCATTCCGACCAAGGTCCAGCTTTCGCCTCTAAGGAGTACAAGGATGCGATGAAGTCTATGGGGGTGCTGGTGCAGTTTTCGTCTCCATACAGGCCTGACGGCAACTCAATTGTGGAGCGAATGAACCGTGACTTAAAGCAATCCTTGACAGCTAGAGTCTAAGATACTGGCAGGAACTGGCTAGCCCATTTGTATGGCATCCAGCGTGCACTAAACAATCTTCCTAGAAGAGCTCTGGGTAGGTAGACCTCCTACGAGATGCTTTTTGGCATCAAAATGTTTGTGCCAGACCTTGATGGTCTAGACGTTGCGGCGGCTGCTGCGACTTTTGCCGCATATAATCATTCCACTATGTTACAGATCCTACAAGAGACCCGTGCCATCCTTGCTACTGAACATTTGTCCTCAGCAACTGCAGCTGCACTCCTGAATCAGGTGGTTGGTTGGCTTCCTAAAGTTGGAGATCTGGTCCGAGAAAAGGTGGAGAACAAAAAAGAATTTGGTCCCTCTTATCATGCACCAGTTCCAGTGCTTGGCTTGAAGGGTACTCGAACAGTCATTTTACCACCTCTTCCAGGTCGCAAAGACAACAGATACATTTCAGTGTACAATATCAAGCTACAACATCTGGCCGATTCTGAATAGTGTGACGCCTGCTGTTTTGTGTCCCACAATTTCGAGGACTCGTAAGAGTGGAACGTCTTCCACTGTACCACACAACACTGTCGACGAGATGGACCCTGTTGTTGGCCATTCTTCTGTTCCCCCAGCTTCTTCCTGCAACGCGGAGGCTGAGTACACATATCCCACAAGTGGGTCTTTGCATGATTTGCCAGATAGTCCTTTGCACAATGGCAGTTTTTCTTATGACTCATCCTCCACCTCCTCAAGGGACCTGAAAAAATTGTCCATTTTTTTTATCCTCATTTAAACAGACTTATTTGGTTCTTCCATGGACATACATCTGGTTGATACTAATTATGATTTTTCTTTTTATGTCAATTGGATTCGTAACTGTTTTTTTCCTACTCATCAATGGTCACTACTTGCCTGAACACTCTGCAGTGTCCTCAGTTAATGGTATTTTGGCACCCCATTCATCTTCCCACATCATGAAGCGTGACCAGACTCTTGTTAACATTTCAGCGTTCCCAATTTCGGATGGTATTGTTTGGGATAAAGTGGATTTTCAAGTTTATGGTCCGACAGAGCTCATTAATGTACCATATATCTTTTGTGTTTCTATGGGTGATGTGGTGACACAAGACATACGTTACAATGATTGGGATGTGCATGCAATACAAGCCTTGTTTTCAGATTTAAAATATTATGCTGCCTTTGATGCTGAAGACTTGTATATGAATTCTGCAAAATTTGCTGACCTGTTCTGTTATCAACATTATGAGTATCATTTCATACACAAGACCATTACATTACGGCCTGTCATAAATTACACTCAGTGGAAACATTGCCATACACCGTTAAAAGGCAGCTCGAAAACACTTAAGAAAAAGTTTATATACTTTACAGATTTTGAGAAGTCAAATCCTGAGTCATATTATTTCAAATTAAGTAGCCCTTCCACTCAGAAAGTTATGTTAACCCATACTAAATTAATGTATTCCAATTCTTTCCGACATGATCTGTTAATAAAAGGTTATGATCGTTGGAAGGACACCATTGACTTAAAATCGATATGGGGTTCTAAGGACTGGCAAGTGCGAGGCACTGAAGCCTTACATCGTGCCTGCCTCATCCCAACACAAATGTTATTTTTAAATACTACAGTATACCAAACAACATGCTTTAGTTTGGCTACTGCTAAGAGAAGAATGTCCCTGCCTTTCCATCATTAGCTGAATATAATGATGGGCGCTTGTTCACTAATTTTACCATTACAAATGTTATTTCAAAATAATTCATTTAATGAATCTACAATGGACCCCCTTGGTTGGTTAGTTTGGCCAACTCGTTCAAATGCCTGTCAACTCCGTTTTCATGCATCTGGTTTAGGTTTTACGCAAGACAGACCCGACCCTAGATTTGCTGATTCGCATACCATTACAACCTATTCAGTGGGTAAATTATGTCAACAGTGGTTGCAGCACTCTACACTCTCGTCCGTTAAGCAACACTTGACGTTGTTGTCCAACAATGTTAATTTGGCCGATCTTGTCTTAGGACCTAGAGGTCCTAGAACAAAACGATGGATATACGCTGCTTACAATGAAATTTGGAAACGTTCACAAATTGAGGCAGCATCTCGTTTGCAAGAAATAGACCAGGCAAAAGTATTAACACACTGTCTTCACGCATTTATACATTAGATAATATTGTTTCCTCTGTTATTGACACTGTACAAGAAGATGTGTCTCTGTTATATCATGGTCAGAACCAATTGCGTTCTGTAATGCAATTTGCATAGACTTTGCAAACTCTGAAAATGGGAAAAGTAACGTGGGATTATTTGAATGCAACTGCTTTGTTTTCTCTGTTTAATTTAACAGATAAACAACAATTCATATCCATGAAAGATGCTACCTACACTCTTCTGCACATTGAAACAATAGACCTTTTACCCTTTTCTGTAGCAATATCTGACTCTGATGTTTGGTTAATCCAGGAGGTTATATCCTTACCTTTCATTTGTTTCAATTTAGCTCCTGTATGAAACATTACCCTGTAGGCCGCTTTGAACGCATTAGAAGCGCTTTTCTACATGAACTGTGGTCCTTGCCATTCACTTATCGATGTTTAAGGGAAGATACCGAGGTTTATCTTACCAGGGAGGATTGTGATTCCAGAGTGGGGCATTCCTTAGTATGCAAAAACATACAATTGCATGGCACATGTAATCTGTCAGCTCCGAGCCTTGCATGTGTTTTGAAAGGTACACCTGTGCCCACCATCATTCCCACGTTCACTCTGCTTAGTAACGGTAGCTATCTTATTTTAAATAACCAAGAATGCTGCGGCTTGATTGCTGGCATACCATACATTGCTTTATTGTAATCAAAGGAGGGGGGGAGCTAGAAGAAGCTGTCATCCATTCTGCTTCCTATCGTGTACTCAAAATCAAAGGGAATGGATCACGTGTAACTGAAAAAAGAGGGGTTTCTAAAACGTTTGATCCGTCAGTACCTTAAATAGGTATTCTGAGAACCCTCAATCGCGTATCATTGGTGGTATGGCGGTTTATCTTGATTCTCCGCCTTATTTATACGTGTCAGCATTTTCATTGGGTCTCTTTTGTATAATGCTTCCTCCACCTGGAGGGAACCACTGATTTTTCAGTAGTGATCAGGAATGGTCGTGCAAAAGTGATATTGTGACGTTAAAAATGTCTTTCTCACACTGCCCCAAAATTAACATTTATTCTGTCCGGTGTCTGAGGAGACTTTTAAAAAAAGTGAAAAAGGTCGTGCAATAGGTCAGATTATGTAACCAATGCACTTGTTGGTGTCCAGATTAAAAAAAGGTCGACATGTTTCTGCCCTTCCAGTGCCCCAGGAGGGGGTCGTTGGGCGTTCTTCAGGACCTAGTGGTAGTGAGAACCGGTTGTGCCCAGTTCTGAAGGAGAGTTTACAGAGTAACTTCGTAAACACGAGGTCTTAAAGTACCTCAAGGTTAATGTTACCTAAGAACAGAAAGACATACAATATAAAAAAAGAGACAAACAATGATGCGAGTATTTGTTCTAAGTACTAGTTCAAGCAGACTTTTGAAAAAAATGGCAAATCTTTATCACACTGTAAAGCGAACTGTTAAAAATGGCAAGTCTTTATCATACTGCTGAGGTTTGATCATGGGGGGTGGGGTGGAGTTATGTGTAATACTCTATCATCTATACGCTTGAGTTTATAGTCAGTTCTTCTTATGTAAGGAAGTAGGGGGCTACTCTATCTAAGCCATAGTGGTAATTTTAGCACAACGTGGGGTAGAGCGCCAACTCTTGGTGATATCCCTCGGTATCACTAATGTCGTTTTGCGGTCGTGTGTCTTAATACCAGGCAGAATCCCTTATTTCCCCAGTGATATCCGAGAAAACAGGAAGAGTTACCTTATCGCAGTTCCGGGTTCAGGCTGCTGCGTTGCCACCGTGAGCGCGTAGCCTAATTAAAGGGAACGGGGAGAGAAGAGGAGGGGGGAGGGAAGGGGAAGGGGGGGGAGTGGCGAAGAAGGAGGTACCGTTAGATGGTCTATTCCGTCGATGCTTCTTGCAGTCCCACCTGCCTGGTATTAAGACACACGACCGCAAAACGACATTAGTGATACCGAGGGATATCACCAAGAGTTGGCGCTCTACCCCACGTTGTGCTAAAATTACCACTATGGCTTAGATAGAGTAGCCCCCTACTTCCTTACATAAGAAGAACTGACTATAAACTCAAGCGTATAGATGATAGAGTATTACACATAACTCCACCCCACCCCACCTCAGCAGTATGATAAAGACTTGCCATTTTTAACAGTTCGCTTTACAGTGTGATAAAGATTTGCCATTTTTTTCAAAAGTCTGCTTGAACTAGTACTTAGAACAAATACTCGCATAATTGTTTGTCTCTTTTTTTATATTGTATGTCTTTCTGTTCTTAGGTAACATTAACCTTGAGGTACTTTAAGACCTCGTGTTTACGAAGTTACTCTGTAAACTCTCCTTCAGAACTGGGCACAACCGGTTCTCACTACCACTAGGTCCTGAAGAACGCCCAACGACCCCCTCCTGGTGCACTGGAAGGGCAGAAACATGTCGAACTTTTTTTGATCTGGACACCAACAAGTGCATTGGTTACATAATCTGACCTATTGCACGACCTTTTTCACTTTTTTAAAAGTCTCCTCACACACCGGACAGAATAAATGTTAATTTTGGGGCAGTGTGAGAAAGACATTTTTAACGTCACAATATCACTTTTGCACGACCATTCCTGATCGCTACTGAAAAATCAGTGGTTCCCTCCAGGTGGAGGAAGCATTATACAAAAGAGACCCAATGAAAATGCTGACATGTATAAATAAGGCGGAGAATCAAGATAAACCGCCATACCACCAATGATACGTGATTGAGGGTTCTCAGAATACCTATTTAAGGTACTGAAGGATCAAACGTTTTAGAAACCCCTCTTTTTTCAGTTACAAGTGATCCATTCCCTTTGATTTTGAATACCATACATTGCAACAGTTTCACAGCGAGTTATTTGATGCAATAATGTCCTTTTCCCACTCCCGCGTGGGCCGCTGGATAGTTCAGTTTGGCCTTCAATACCAACTTTGAAAGCAGATTTCAACAAGATAAGCAGATTAAAGGCGCATTTAACGCAACAAGAAGTTGCACTGACTTCCGCACAATAGACCTTCACCCTCCAGGTGGCTAGCGCAGCCACTGAAATTCAAACACTTTTAAATACAAACCTCCCACTACATTTTGGGGAGTTAATACATCGCATTTTCAATGCGTCAAATACACAAGGCCTTGCACATTTCTTTAAGGCTGAGTGTTCTGGCCTCTTGTCTTCTTTTCAGACTATATTTGGTGTAATACCTGCTTTCATTCATTCTATCTTTTCCAGCGTCTTTGGCGGTTTTTCCTTAATATTGGCATTAGCCGCTGGAATCCTGCTCCTGCTGTGCCTGCTACACAATGGCTGCTCCTCTTGTGGTGCTGCACAGACCGGGCCGGCTGCAATTGCTTTGTGACCGGATGCATCAATGCTTCGGTACACTGCCACTTGCGACACTGCGTGTCTTATGGATTATCCTTCCGTTTTGCGTATTTCACTTGCATGCAACCCGTATTTTCATGCCTCCGCTGTCAGTTTACGTGGGCATTGGATTTATGCCTTTACAATCCGTCATGTCCGGACCCGGATTTCGACACGCTGATGAGCCCCTTAGTTGCTCATGAGCAGGACTGTTCTGGGATTGGCTTAATGACACATGCTGCTGCACTTTGGCTTTTGGCACAATGGGATATCTGTGGAGCTGCACAGAATCTTCTACTTCAGAGTTACATTGAAAATCACGCAAGTTATCCTTCAATGCTGATGGAGACACCCGATTATGAAGAACACTCTTGTTCCTTCATCTTGCTAAATTGGATGGCATCTCTTTTTTCTACAGATGACAATGATGACCTTTTGTAGGGTTTTGCATTCTTTTGCACCTACACCTTGATGGATTAATCATGTACGTGCCCAGCCAGCATCATTTGGGTTTCGGATCCCTTTTTCCCACTATATTTTTTTCTTTCCGCTTGGTCCTGAACTTGGTTTTTTATACAGACTTTCGTCTTTGTTTTTTCCACATTTATGGACACGCCTTTTGCTATCCGCTCATGCTTTTTGAACTCTGTTTTCGTCTAAGGTCTTACCAGGGGGAGAGTGTAGTATAGCTTAAAGGTCCATTGTCGACATTTGCTAAGTTAGCATGAGCTTCACTGCCATGAGGCTGCTTTTGCGCATGACACTGCATGCATATATTTCGCAAGACTGTTTGTGCCCCTTTCACATGAGAACTGTCTACCTTGCACGTTTTCTGCTGTGCTCTGAGGTTTAGTCTGCACACGATGTTCAAGGTCGAACAACAATGCCCCCTGTTATTCCGTTCTGGTCAGTCCCTCGCACCTTGACATAACATGCTACACACAGCTGCACTACTGGAAATCGTGTACTTTAATATTGCAAGCGCAACATGTTTTGAAACACTTGTAGAGACACCTTTCCGAAGAGAAGAGCTGTGCTTGCCCTGCGATGTGAATATTGCATCTAGGCCTTGAGGTATGGGGGTCTGCTGACAAAGCCCAGAGGTCTTCTTTTCTATAATAACCTATCTCTTACCACGGGGAGGGTGGTTAGGTCGTTCAGTCATTTTCCACTGTTTATTATAAAATGATATCCCCATTTGTATTCTATGGAATTGTAACAATGCTGATTATATTGTGTTTATGCATTTCGCTGCTAGTATTGGCACGTGTACTGTACCATAGGGCGCGTTAGTTGAAATAAACATTTTAAACTATACCGCGTCTGTAATTACTCGCATTGTGGACAAGTAAGAGTGAGTAAGCGAAAGAGTGTCTGGCTCCCGCGATTCCCAAGAGAGAGTGACATGTTCTGGGTTGTCTAATCATTGGTAGCTTCGCTGTAGCTGGAGAACGAATAAGACACGGATTTGGGTACTAATGTGGTAGGTTGGTACACCCCTAATCACTGAGGTCCTGTTTTCCTGTGCAGAGTTCTGTATATGTGCAGAATCCCTGCAACATGGCGCCGTCAACGTTTGGTCTAGTTCTTATCTGTGAGACGCTTGAGTAGTGCTTGTGCTTGTCCACAATACCCTCACTTCTGCCTCCGGAGGCAGTTGTGACAGTGTAGCCTCCTATAGCGGCGTTTTTATAGGTTCTTTCAAGCTTGAAGTTTTAAAAAAGGTTTCTCTCTATCTTACCGGCCCTTGTTGTGCTGCCGACTTTTAAGTTGTTCTACATTCTTTTAGTGATGGGGCATAATATTGCTCTTCACAATCGCACTCCGCTCAGGGATAACTTACGAACATATGGTGGCCCTGATGCTGGTGTGGATCTGATTTTTGTAGCGGAAGCGGATCCTGCGCACCCATTTGAGGTCTTTTACTCTTGGGTCATCTTTCCGGCGATGAACGGGGAAGACGATCTGTTTCATGAATACACTGCCACGGCAGTTCCGATTGCGTATCATCCCTATCAGATCCTTGAGGTTCCGCTCACAGCTTGGCAACACCAAATTTGGTTTAATGGCGCCCTTCCTCACTCTTTCACGCCGGTCCGTTTAGGTCCTTTATCAATAGAAGGAGCCACATGGCCGGTGTAGGCTGGCTATGCACCTCACCCGTGTGGGTTAACGGCAGCGACGCTGGCCGAGCTACACGTGTTACATACTTCTCTGATACAAGTACAAAAAGCTGTTATACAGTTCGTGTCACATACTTTCCAGGTGGCTCCTCCTGGACTTGTTGCGCAGCCTGCAAAGCCTGGTGGAGTGACTATCAGTCCCGTTATGGTTAATTCGGTGATGGGCAAGCGTCCAACAAATAAGGATGAATTACCTCTCCTGTTGAACAACAGCAAATTTTGACTATTAGTTTGCCTAAAGGTTTAATACCCGAGTTATCTGATTGTAACACCTGGGGCAAGGTGTTTGCAGCTGTGTATTCGAAGTGTTTCGGCACTCCCTCTATGACTGTCCTCCCCTCCGTGATTAAGCACGTTCAAGATGAGCATGGTGCTGAAGCGACTGTGGAACTGGGGATGCGTCTGGAGGGAGTGTTCGACGTGGTGGCTGTTATGATCCTTGCCAATGTCAAGGGCGATGCAGTCAGCTATCAAGTCGCTAACGGCTTGGCAGCAGTCCCTGATGTAGACAAACCACAAGAATTACCAAAGATTATTGCAAAGGCTTATATATACTCAAACGCAAACTCAGTCTCAAACACAACCGAAAGCTCCATCTGACACAGATGGACGCCCAGTATTTTCTAAAAAGAACTGGAAAAATGAACAAAGGGGGCAACAACAACAGAAGCAAGGGTCGCATGCTGGGTCACCGACAACTAAAGCTTCTGAGCGTACTTATGACTTGCACGACTGCGCGAAAATGAAGACTTCTGATAGATTTCAGGTCGGTTTGGGTACTAATGTGGTAGGTCGGTACACCCATATTCACTGAGGTCCTGTTTTCCTGTGCATAGTTCTGTGTATGTGCAGAATCCCTGCAACAATTTCACACAATAAATTTATGGACCTGGTCACAGCAAGCAGGCCTGCTGGCAGCCCTTCTGACTCATGCCGATGACACACAAATACTCCTTCAACTGAAATGCCCCAAAGACATTAGAAACTCACCAATTTTCAGCTGTCTCAGAGCTGTGGATCAATGGATGACATGGAGCAATCTCAAATTGAGTGCTTCCAAAACAGAAATACTCATGTGTGGTGATAGGTAAAATTATGACCCACTCACCGCATGGCCTGATGATCTGGGAACACCGCCTAAAGTATCAAACCAAGTAAGAAACAGAAACCTCGGAATTACCATGGATTCCAAGCTATTAATGAATGACCAAGTGGACCTTTCCCTCTTCTATCCCTCCACTATCCTTCTCAATACAAATAACAGACTAACATATCCACCGCTCAAATTTATTTCATATTTCACAACACTAATTCACCACTAATCCGTTTGGGTTCCGGAGTAGCATGCTATTCGCAAAAAAAACGCTTTGACGCCTCGTCAGGGGTAGGTGGCACTATATAAATGCAAATGCAATTACATTACAATACACACAGGCTGCAATGCCAGGCCTTAGACATGTTTGAAAAGGCTACTTAAGGCTACATAAGGGGATGACACAATAAGTGCTGTATGCCCACTGGTAGCATTTAATTTACAGGCCCTGGGTACCTGTAGTACCACTTTACTAGTAACTTCCAAGTAAATTATACGTGCCAATTGGGTGTATGACAATTTTATCATGTTTGAAGGAGAGAGCACAAGCACTTTAGCAGTGGTAAAGTACATAGAGTCCTAAAACCCAACAAAAACAGGTTCAGAAAACAGGCAGGGTAAAGGCATAAGGTTTGAGGATCACTCTGCAGAAAGGGCACAGTCCAACAAGGTGCTTGTTGTTTAAGTATTGCTTTTCGAGAGTCGCTCCTTTGTTGAATGTAAGAACACTAATGCATGTGTACGCATTTCTTAATACTTGCTTTGAACTTGCTTTCATTACTCCCACTTGGATAAACAACGAGCTTGGAAATACGAACGTGCATTATAGAACCAAACATTCTACAGTTTTGGGAACTTGGAGAGTGGCATTAGAAACCCGGCTCCACAGAAAGAGAACTAGGAAAGGGACCAAACAGAAAAACTGACAGAGACGAAGGACTGCAAACACAGGGAGCTGGAAATAAATGGAGGACTATAAACAGTGTGCATTGTAAACACAGATGAAGGATTTGAATCACAAAGAGGGAGCTGGTTATAGAAAAAGTCCTATAAATAGAGCTGGCTACAAAAACAGAAGAAGTTCTCGACAAGGAACATTCAAAGAGGACTAAAAGCCAGAGTAACTGTATAAAATCATCACCCCCTCATGCCCCTGACAAGTCCCTATGCACCCTTTTTAGTTTGAACCTACCAGTCAGCAGATTGAAAAATACCTATTTCTAGCTTACTAAAAGTCACCACAATAGCTTTCACAGCAAGACGATTAATAGAAGCAATTAGGGTTGGTCATCTACTTATTCACACAATTCTAACCCCTCTTCACCCCCCCCAACATAGGGTTGCCATTTTCCCTAAGAAAATATCAGCCTTCTTTTCTCGTTTTAACATTCTGCCAAGGCTTGGGCATGATTCTTAAATAGACCTTTATATGAAATTGTATTCATTTTTAACATGACCTTTCCATTTTTGTTTACTTTACCCATCACTCAAGGAAGCCGCAGATCACATTTTGAAGGGTTTTCTGATTTGATCATTTTCTCCTCCTCTCCGATCCACACTCTGCATAATCATGGCAATGACACTACCCGACAACCCACCACCCCTAAATTTATTTATTTTATTTTTTAAATCAGATGTCAACGCTTTCAGGAGTATATATCGTCCTAATCTCTCGTTATACTTAAAAGAACATTTTAAAACACAAAATCTTCCCTGAAACCCTATTTTCAAACAAATACCACTGTATGCGAAAAGAAACCTAAAAACTGAGCTCCTCCTCTTCATACACAACATCAACTTATGGTACATCTCAATAAAAAATGTTTTGAACCCCCACACCTGTCAAACATTCCCTTTGGACAAAAAAGTTTAAATTACCTTCCCCTTGGCCAACCAGGTAAACCTTGCAATATCCATTGCATGTTTGACAATATATTTCTCACTCTCAAACCCCTCCTAGCTAACTAACATCTCAACCCATCTGGTCTCTCACCCTCTTACACTACTACCCCTTCCTCAACTCCCCCAAACATTCAACACTTAGCACCTCTGACTCATCCTCCACTCAACATACATTCATCCAACGTCAAAACTTCCCACAATTCTTCTTGCCCCCATACACCTATCTACTCACTTGCCTCACTCATCCACCTGCCAAATTCCCCAGCAAGACCCAGATAACTACCCCTACATCCAGGATGTTCAACAAGAGTATGAACACCCTCCCACGTGTTGTGCAAAAACCACCCTCCTTCATTGAACTCTTTTTCCGCACCTCCCACAATTTGCTCCCCGACATCTCCCCAGGCCATTTATTCATTCCCCCCTCATCATCACATCCATGAGAAGCAATCACCTTCCCAAAAATTCTCACCATAACTCTCCACTTCTGCGTACCCCACCCACATCAGATTCCTCGGAACAAAGAGCCCATCCCAACACCTGCCAGAAAAGAACAAATATAAGTCCCCCTTCCTGTACACCACTGGCTCCAGTGGTGTAGCTAGGCCTTATGCCGCCCGTGATAGTTCTGATGGAAGAGCGGGGGTTGGATGGGGACGCAAGTCATGCGACTTTAGCAGGTAAGAGCGGACAGCCGCAGGTTACTTGCGGTGGTATGTGCTGCCGATTCTTGTGGCCGTGACGGCCGCAGGTGAGAGCGTGGTAAGAGGGCAGTCTGCCTATGCCGGTTCGCCCCCACCTAGCTATTCCACTGACTGGCTCCCTTTCTCTGCAATCCTGTCCTCTATATCTTATCTCAAGCAGAAAATCAACATCCTTACCCAAGCGTTCTCTCATGTCAGCAACTAAAGTACCTCTCACAAATGCTACCCACCACATCCGGTGCAGTTCAAGAGCTCCTCTTCCAACATGGTCCCTAGGTATAATCGTTCACCAAGACCTAAACAGGCATACTTTCCCACTCAAAGAGAACGAAATGCTCAACCTTGTAAAAAGCTATGAAAACACCACTGCCCCTGACACTCAGGTCTCTAGCCAAATGCAAAACAGCATTCCTATCCCAACCACTATCTTATCTCTTGAACCGTACGTGAGGTCCATGCCTCATGACCACCCTAAAACGCAATTTATACTCTAACCTGATTCAGATTACTACCCTTCCTCTCAGTCAAAACAAGCACAACTCTGCCAGTTTCCCCCTTACTTGCATGCTGCACACTGCCTCGAGATCTCAGACACTATCATCAAACACAACATCAACACCTGGTTGAATGATACTACAGTGTTCTTCCGCTTTGGCTCGTCCCCATTACTCCATTCTGAGAAGTGACCGGGAATGCAAACAAGCTTGGGGTCTAGCCGCCATAAACAGAAACTCTCAGAGTTGCAGGCTACTCCCAAATATCCGCTTTCAATCTTTCAGGTGCTTATCACTGGAAATCATCTCACAAGCTAGCTCTAACTTCAGGTTGAACATGATCTACCACTCCTCCAGTCAAACCAACAAATGTATCGAAAATTGTGCATTGTGCATTGACTTCTTCACAGCACAATTAATCAGCTCTGACAACATTATCTTTGTCTGTAACTTAAATCTCCAAGGGGGTTCTGAATTAAATAAGCCACTGGACAACTCTGCTGCTTTTCTAGAAGACAATCACCACCACCAACACTGCCAAAAACCTAAACACTGCAAAGACACCACTCTCAACCGGATCATCTCTAGAACACCTCACTGATCAACCAGCGACCCTATCCTGGTTGATTGGACTGATCACCTGCAGGTTCCCTTTGCAGTGTCTTTCTTAAACAAGAAAAACAATGGACGACTGAAGAAAGAAAAACTCTGGTTCAGAGAGGCGAGTAACCGGTAATGAAACTGTGGCTAAACTAGCCCTACCAAACCTCACCTTGATTGTTTCACAATGCGACATCAATAAGGCCACAAACAATTTCAACCATTGCATGGACTCCTTAATCAGGGAATTCACACCCATCAAGAGCAAATGCAGCAGACCCAAACCTTCTTGCCCCTGGTACTCCAAAGCCCTCTAAGAAGAAAGGAAAAATATCAGAAAAGTGGAATAAAAACTGCCAACATGCACCCTGTCCATTACATCTAACACAGGTGTGTGCAGCAAAACAAAACTACAAAGGTCACATCTGTAAAGTCAAGGCATCATATATCAGATCTCTCCTGAATATGGCCAAGAACAATTTGGGGTAATTAATCAAGCTAAAATCCTTTCCTCTAACCTCCCATTTAAGGCATCTGAGATCCTATCTTATAACTCTGCAGAGTTCTTTGACAAAAAAGTAAAAGACAAACATCTCCCTTGCGGACAAACTCGACAACATAGTTGTAGTTGGCACTGCAGCCGTGGTCTTCTTTCTTCCCAATCTCAGAGGCAGATCTACTACTAACTCTATCCAAGATGAAACGATATTTGCGAAGCCATTCGAGACTCTATCAGCAAATCCCTAACTAAACTGCCTCTCCCCGTTAAGACAACCCTGATTAACTGATCCCTGGATCAAGGCTTGTTCCCAAGCTGTCCAAAAAACACAATCACTGGATCCTGACAACTTTAACAACTTTCACCCAGTATCCACCCTGCCTTTCCTAGGCAAGGTGATTCAAAGCTGCGTAGCCTTCCATCATCCCCCATCCAGGACAACAACCTCCTTGACTCCCTTCAATCCGGATTCCGTCAGGCCACAGCACTGAGACAGAAATTCTGAAGATTACGGACGATGCCCTCTGAATCCTGGACACTAATAACTTCTATCTACTTGTGCTTCTCAACCTCCCTGCTGCCTTTCGCACAAACAACACGCACTCTTCGACACCCGTAAGCATTGAATGGGTATTGATGGCGCTGTCCTTAAATAGTTCACCTCATACCTAACACACTGCTTCCAAACAATATAAATTGGGAATGGCGTCTCAGATCCAGCCAGCCTGCAACAAGGAGTTGCCCAAGGTTCAACTCTCTCTCTGACCCTTTTTGCCCACCTCAAAACCCTCTGCACGATCCGCTGGAACTCAGGAGTCATCTTCCTCCTATGTGCAGACAACACCCAAATCTACTCGAAGGTCTCATGCCCGGAACACTTTACCCGTCTGTACAGAATTCAAGCTTGGACGACAAACAACCACCTCAAATTAAACCCAATGAAAACAGAATTTCTTCTCATCTCTCCAAAGAAATGTAACTCTTTGCTCCAGGACTAGATGGATCACCTGCTGGACACTAACAGCCTACCCTCCACCCATTTAGAATGAAAATCTCTTGGATTCACATTCGACAGACATCTTAACCTGCAGAGACATATTTCCTCGATGGCTAAGAATGCCAGGTTTCAGCTAAGGCTACTTTGGGGAATCAGGAACCTCATCCCAGCATAAGACTGTAAATCTGTCCTTCAGGTGCTTTTCCTCTCTAGACCGGACTACGGAATTGCACTCCTTTACAGCATTCCCAAAGTTTACCTAGGCCCACTCAGATCAGTCCTTAATGCGGCAGCCTGATTCGCAACAGGTCGCAAGAAATTAAATCACATCTCCTCCATTCTACGCTCCCTGCAATGGCTTTCCAAGCAAAGAGACAAAAGCTCAGTTTAAAACTGCTGGCAGCGCTGATAAAGCTCTTCACTAACTACCCTCGTACCTCTCTAAGAAACTAAAAATCCCAGGCACCTACAGTCATTTAAGAAATGCTCGATTGCTCCTCCTCAAACCCCCCCCCCCCACTTTCAAGCAGGAGCGATACACGAACCAATCGTTCTCTGGAAGCGCCATAAGAATCTGGAACTCCCTCACGCCTCTGCCTTACCACATGCTACGGCACATTAAAAAACAAGCATTGGCATAGCCAATAGGTCTCGCCTTTGGGACCAGCAGCATAACTAAATACTTATAATGTCCCAAAGGCGAGACCTATTGGCTATGCCAATGCATGTTTTAGAAAGCCTTGGAAGAACATCAGCAAAATGTGCTGGGCAGCAAGTTCGAAATATGGCCAGCAGAGTGCGACCCGGTTTAGGGTGCCGAGAAAGAGATATTCCGAGGAGGCGCTGGGGAGAACTAGAAAGGGGAGACAGCAATTGGGAAACACAGACCGGCGTTCACGTTGTGAGAGTGGATATTAAGAGGGGCCCCATTGGGAGGGGTTATTGAGGTTATTGACTCGGAGAAGATATTGAGAAGTAGAATATTGAGAAAGGAGTACAAGATTTGTCGAACACATTGAGACGGAGAACGTTATGGGAGAACGGGAGACCCAGAGGCAAGCAGAGAGAGGGCTATGTCAGATACGTCATAGATAGAGATTAACTGTGTGAGAGAAGCAGAGGCTGGGAAAGTGAGAGGAGAGAAGGGGTGACAGGGAAAGAGAACGAAAGAAGAAGATACATGAGAAGGGAAAAGACGAGAAGAGAAAGAGTGCGCGAGGGAGATTGAGGTGGAAAGGGCAGTAGAGAGAGTGAGGATGGGTGAGGGGAGGAGAGAGAGATGAATAGGGGACCTAGAGAGACTGATGTATCGGCGCGGAAGAGGGAGAGAGAAAGGAGTGGGCTACAAGTGACGGAGACTGTAGGAAGAGAGACGTGTCAGAGCGTGTGGAAATGAGACGGGGTCTGTTGCCCTGGCGCTATGTGGAACTCGTTGCATCTTTTATTCAGATCCAGGTATGTCCGCAGGCTGTTCTCTTATCCTGCAGTGTGTCTAATACACAGAGAACTGTACTATCAGCATGTAACGTGCACCACTGTTAATCAGTTCCATGAACCACTGTAAGTAGTGCGGGCTGTAGATGGACTTAGAGGCGCAGCGCGTGCAGTGGCACCGGGGCACCTAGAACCCTGATAACTGCTGTACGTTGCTGCCAAGCAGAGTCCAAGGGGCAATTCCTTGCCTGCACCGGGGCCCATGGCACCCTTGCTAAGCTACTGGTTGGATGCATCGAAGAAGAGAAATGTCTTGACTAAGTCATCTCCAAAGGTTACCCTTAGCAAATCGGACTCCAGGCGACAGGCACTGCTTGTCATACAATATCACGTTTTTACAGAAATACTTTTAGAGCGGCGTTGCTACACTCCTCTTATGGGCTGCACACTGATTAAAATATTTCTCAATATTTACACTGAGGCATACCGCGTGGAAATGTACCACGGTCAAAATAATTACAACAACCATAATGCACCGGGGCGCGGTAATCTGAGCTATTGATACCTCAGACTGTGATGTAACTAATCAACTGTGAAATAGACACTTAGAAGGTCCAAAATGGAATGGGAGACCAGAAAAAGATGAACCAGGATTAAATGCATAACACACCCCTGAAAGCCATTAACGCTGGTGGGAGGGAGTGGGGCCACAACAAATGTTTTTTTGCAGAGGCGACAGTGAAACAGTGAAGTTTGTCAGATTTGAAAGTGTGAAAGAACAATTATTTGTTGACCTATTCGTACTTAAAACTCCGTCACATTTCCGAAAGTACTTATTGAATTTTAAAAGTTTGTACTGGACACCTAAAACAGATAGACTTATTTAGCTAACTCTACTCCCGTTCTCACGCGCATTATGATTTCCTGTATGGGAGGGGCCGATCATAGGCCACGCCTCGTGCTAACGCCTATGTGGATTTGCTCCGTCCCCGTTAACAGTAAGTGGCCACGTGGACAGCGACATTAAAGGCTACATTGTCTGGGTTAGAAGTTAGAACTCAAGATATTGGTACGCGATTTATTGATGTACTGAGGATAAAAGGCGGATTACGGCCTGCTCCCCTACGTCTCACGCCAGAAGTTTGCAGCAGGCACTCAACCCCCTGTGCAATGTCATTCTCTCGGCGTTCCCAGGTCGAGATCCCTCACACCGACTCCTCCAGCTCCTAGCCCGTCACCTCCTAACGTGACCTCTGCTGTCAGCAGGGTGCCTGGGGGCGGGGCCTCGTAGCGCCCTCCCTACTTGTGCTGTTTGCAGCCGGTGTGCCTGGTTACCAGGCACCTCTGGGAGCCATGGGAGGCGGCATGAGGCAGGTAAGGTACCGGGCACCTAAGCGTTGTTGTCAGGTCAGTCCAGCGGGCGCCGTTGTCCTCGGTGCTGGCATCGAATTCACACTCTGCCATATTCTCAGAACAGCAACCACAACAACAACACTCCCTGTGTGTGACTCCCAGGCATTTGTTAACAGAGTGAAGTGTACTCTTGTGGTTTCTCTGCTCCATGTGACCTGTCTGTACACTGTGAGACACGGGTTAAAACCTCCGACAGTTCCTGGTGACGAGACCGTGACCGGAGAAATATGCGTACTCTGTACAGAGTCGATTCCCACAGGGTCCGAGCCCACTTAGCTCGGTGGGATAGTGCACCTGCTGCAGAGATCTCTGCATAATCTTCAAGTCACAGGATCAACTTCTGCCAAGGCTGAATCGGCGTTCACCTTTGTCTCAATAAAGGGAGTATCATTGAAACGAGTGAAAACTTTTCTGTAATAACCCCTGGTAATATTGATAGTACTGAGAGCCCACGTGACCATAGCAACCCCCGAACAAGTATAAAAATACCCGGTTCTCCAAAATTTCTGTTTTGAATGAAGGACGGTTTTAGAACTGATACTAATCCGAAACCGATTCCTAGTTTCCTACAGGTCTCTCTCCCAGATCGGGCATGTTTAGTAAATTGTCAGCGGCGTTTTTATTATTTAATAAAGCTGACGTTCACCTGGGGGATTTGCTAGAGATCTGTGCGATCAGTGAGTGAGCGCGTACAGGGCAGTGCCCGCCAGTAACATGGGTGCCCGTGAGTTGACGAATCTAAACTTATTTGATGAAGAGGCACGCGTGACCTTAACGGGACTTTCATGCTGTGACGCACACTAAACCCCCTGCTATTCATGTCAGCTTTCGCTCTCTCGCCATAGTTCCTATTACAAAAGATTCCTACTCACTAGACTAGTCCATAATAAAGCAGGGTTCACACCGCAGCCTACTTCGACCACGCGAGTTTTCATGCAGTGACGTATGGACACCATGGACTCCAGAAAAAAACTTGTTTGTGTGTGGGAGTTCTGCATAGCTGGAAAGTGTTCCTGGTCCAGAGATGTAAAGGGGTGCAGGTGCGTGTTGAGTGGTGCACGCGCGCTCGGGAAAGCCACCAACGTGCACGCGAGAGATGTAAAGGGGCGCAGGCGCGAGTTGAGTGTCGACCTAGAAAAACGCGAGCAATATCCATCTGTTTCCAATTAACGCGAACGCGATAATTGGAAACAGATGGCGCTCATGCTTGCTCCCGAGCACCCTAGGCCACAGAACCGAGAAGGTGGGACATGCACATTAGAAAGACGCATGCAAAGCCCAATAGCAAGTGGGAAAAAAAAAAGCACACGCACGAGCGTGTGTTTGGAGTTTAAAAGCCTTTACTAAATGCCTCGCAGAGCAGCGCATGCGCCCTGGCTCAGGCAAGACCAAAAAATACCTCAACGCTCTTCTCTTTTTTTGAATGGTACCTGGCCTAAACCACCTCTACATCCTCAAGCTCCCTCCAGTCGCATACCAACCAGCACAATCGATTTATCATTCTCATGTGGTACTGTACCGCCTGCTTTGTATTGCTGTTTTACTATGGATATGTGGAGTGCTCTAACTATCGAGAGAGGCTAACCCAGCGATCACTTACCCTTAACATTGAATATGTATATTTTCTATTTGTCACTGACAATTTCTGACTTTATTGTGAAGCGCTCGAATGCTTCCAGACCAAGTCTGTGCTATGTAAATAAATAAATACCTACACATCCACACACTTTTACTTATTGGTTTTTCATGTGTAGTTTAACCTACCAGGCATGGTGGGCAATTTATGCTTATTGTTCTGACTATGGTTTAAAATAATATACATGAGAGAGACATAACTTGTGGTTCTGATCTTGACAAAAACTTTGTCCTATTTGAGTTTAAGAAAAAGCTGCTAATCAGAGACACCTTACTAGATCACCTTCAAATTAGTTGAATCTTGATGCATTTTCGAAGGCAGTCGAACAGACGACAGCGGCATTATGCAACTATTAATTCCATTTTAAAAATAGTCGCTTGGCAGCAAACTGTTAGCTCCAATTAAAAGCGCGTCGAAGTTCCCAGTCATTTAGGGACTAGCTTGAATTTTACTGAGCTTTTAAATCCCTGCCCATTAAACGAGATGGAACACAGAAAACAGAATTGAGGAAGTCGAGGTATAGAGACGATCACTAACTGGTTTAACTATGGTGGGTTTGGAAATAGAAGAAAGACTAATGACGAGATGGAAGCCATCTTGGAGCGGGGATGGTTTGTAGTCCTGGAAATACACTAACTGGAGAAAATCACAAGCGGCTATTCCTACGAGGAAATGAAAGAATAACTGGGACTTAATCCTATGTTATATTAAAGATGCAGGTGCCTGGTGCGCAGAATAGTAGCTGTTGCGAAGCACAGTAAAACTGGTTGGTCGGGTGTTAGAACGAAAAGCTTTATATTACGTCACCAATTTTCTTGTTGTCATTAGCGAGGTAGTTCCTGACACCTCCATGGAAGAAAGACTGCTATGCATGGCGAGAGCCTAGGGTTGTATACAGCCACGAATAGTGGGCGTGGCGAATTGGTCCTGTAGGAAGAATAACCTCGTCCTTGGACTAAACAAATGCTTTCGATTTCAAATAAGCTGTCTCAGTTTCGGAACCATGGAGGCTACGGACAGGTGAGGGGTAGGGTTATAAGCGTGAGATCGCAGTGTAAGGGTATGAAAAGATAGGTTGGTGAGTGGGAGAAATACAAGTCCGAAGGCAGTGACAATCAAGGGCTTCATAACTAGGTGAGGTGGTAACCGTGGGCAGCATTTGAGAATGTAAACTTAGTTGGAGAGATAGCCAGTGACAGATATTGACATGATAAGGAGGCAGGAAGGGAGATCTATTAGATCTATTAGAGGAACAGGGTGGCGAGAGATGAACAGATTTAACCCATTTCTTGACCCTTATGGCCATCTAGCACTCGCATGAGGTCAACTGTGTAAATATGTATTTTACTCCTGTTTTAACCTAACGTTGATACCTTTAATTTTTTACAATTTAAATATGCAACTTATTAGTGTTGTAACAGCACATATATAACTTGTTAGCATGTTCAGCCTATCTTGTGTACAGTTGTAACTGTAAATATTTAACTTGTTTAGTCTATCTTGTGTACCTTTTGTAACTTACCTAGTTCTTTTGTTAAGCGCTCTCACACCTTTGTGTAAAGTTCACGCCATATAAAACTGCATTAAATAAATAAAAAAGGAAAACCAAACAGATCTGTGGGCAGGTGGATGTACCTGTGACTTGGCCTCTAAGGTACATCATGTAAAGGGGAAAGTTGAATTCCCAACTTTGCCAAAAAATAATAGTAACTTCAATTTGACTCGACATATCTTTACATTTGTTGCAACAATGGTGGTCTGGATGGATTCATTGACGTAAACAACCTCTATCTCCAATTTGAGTAACAACTTGATCTCTGAAGCTTCCAGATCCATACAATCAAATGCTCACTAAGCTGACCAAGTTTTGAGACCAAGACCCTGGACATTCCACCAATATAGAAGTAGAAAGAGCCATCCTCTCTGGTTTCAGTTGATCTGCTCCGAAAACTGGAACGTCAGTGTTGGAGACCGAAGCTGCGAAAAATAGATACTTAAAATTAGTCTTTGTTCATACAACAGGAGCTGCCTGCGCAGCAACACCCCGTAGACACACCATTACTAACCTTCTCCTTCCCAACATTACAGACTTCCCCATGGTTGATCTTCTGAAATAAAGTAAGAACACCCGTCACCTGTACTAAATTTTGTGAAATTTGTCGGTAGAGATGAAAAAAAACCTAGCCTACCTGGGCTAATCCAGAATTCCATGTCACTCTACTGCATGGATAGCTCATGCACATTTTTTATTTTATCTTCATGCACATACTTACGAATTTCTCATGTGATCGCATGTACTACAAATCCCAGAAACCTGTATTGGCTAACCTGAGTATTTAGGGGCTAGTCACCTCCTATTTGTCAGCTTCCAAGAGGAGGTTTTGCAGGGTTCAATCCTCTCACTGGCCCTGTTCATTCTAGATCTAGATTCTCAGCAAATCCAGGATTCCTTGGCACCTGTTTTGCCGAAGATATCCAGATTTATCTGAAGATTACAACCTTAAATGTCATCCTTCTACTCCAACACATTGGCAAGAATTCAGAAGTGGATGTTAAACCACCATTTTAAATTAACCCAACTAAAACAGCATTCCTACTAATCTCACAGAAAAAAATTAGTTAAAATAGACAGAGTTTACTAATGGGGGCTAAAGAGCTTAAGAAGCGCGTAAAGTTGATACTCAAATGTGCATATTTTCATGTGTATTGATTTATAAACCTATGGGTATTCATGTAATTGAAACCAATCCTTGTATGAATGTACATTTATCGATTAAATAAATGCCTGAAACACTAATTGTAGCTTCATTTTTTTTCACAAAGTCCAACATAAATGTGGATAAGCACATGCAAAATGTGAAAAAAATATGAAAAAAATAAATGTGGATAAATACAGCTAGAAATACCAAAAACTAAATACCATAAAACCGGAAGGCCTAATTGAAAGAGTTATGTATATTTTCAAAACACAAGGGGACTCAAGTAGTCTGGGAGGGACAGTGGGTACACTTAATTATACAGGAACAATGGTACCTTACAACATAAAGCAAAAACCATAATAAACACAGAGATACTATGTCCCACTTCTTAGGGTTTCTTTTTGATGTAAATAAAATTACAATTTCCCATTGGGATTTATATGACATAGATATCATTGCATCTCTGTGTTGTTTATTGTTTTTGACTTATGTTGTAAGGGATCATTGTTCCTGTCTTCTTCCTAATCTAAAGAGTTGGCAGAAGTGAGACAACTGTGCACATAGGACGGTAAAGGTCACAACATTGAGTCCGTGCTCACACACAACCAACTTTGTCACTAATCTATTTTTGTTGTTTTATACAGCACAGACCAAGTACTTCTTGACCTGATCACAGATGCATGATGAAGATAAAATCAAAGACATTGGTTGAAAGCTGCTTTAAAACACTAAATACGCTATCACATTAAGATGCAAACTGCTTCTTGAAGTGCTTACTAGAGACAGATAATCTTATGTGTAAGATTATTTATGACCTTTGTAATTACAATGGTCACATTAGGAGTGAGGTCATGCGTATTGCATCTAGTGTGCAAGTTATAGTTTGCTTAGCTGTTGTGCAGTAATGAACTGTAGTTCTACCCATAGCATGCAAATTTCAGTTGTTTTTGTTTTTAATTCGAAATCCTATCTCCACTTTAGCTGTGTTTTTGTCATTGAATATATTTGGTACAGGCAGTAAAGGTGCAGGCTGTACGTGAAGACACTAATTTTGTTCCTGGTGGGGGATTTGTCTTTGAATGTTAGTTTGAGGTCTAATGGGATTGCGTGGTGGTTACTCCAAGTAAATCTACATCGTTTAAAGCTGTATATTAGTCACTGTATTTTAAATATGGCATAAACCGATGCTCCGAGGTATGTGTGGGTCCAAAGACGCATAGATGAAGTTTTAGACCTTTTAGTTAGTGATAAATGATTTGGTGATATGAAGGTCAGTCCTGTCAATCGAAGCACTGATGTTTGCACAATTTTATATTTTGGGTTGGATTATTCCAGTAGGATAAGACTGATGAAATATACTAAGTATTCCAAATAAAATGTTTTCTATATACATTAGAAGCAAGATATGATACATGCAGAGTTAGGCTGCATCTGTTGAGTAGTGAGTTTGATTGATGGAGCCCTTATATACAATAAAGAAGCCGCTTGCTTTCTTGTTGCTGCAATTCCTGTAAACAGTCTTGTATCCTGGTGGAATGGCTTCATTTAGTATTAAGCAGTCGTCATTTCCAAGTCATGTTTCTAATAATGCTGTCAATGATTAGGCACTGGAAATTCCCTCTATTTAGGAAGATTGTTCGCTTTGATGATGGGGCATCTCTGTGCTTTTCTCCTGAGATACTAATCTAGAAAGTCATTTCAGGTTTCACCTGCACAGCGCTTGTGCAGTGCTTGTGAAATCTATTGTACTCAATATAAATCTTAAAAGGAGATTACATCCCTACCCCGGTAATTTATTTTGGTCTTGCGGTCAAAATATTTTAAGCATCCCGTTGAAATCATGATCAAACTGTGTTTAGCTTGTGCGCAGACCCCTCTGCAAGAGGTGCTTTTTTACTTTTGTATCTTTAAGCTTTTCGTTACAATCGATACACTTGTCATGAAATAGATACTGCGAAATGATGTCTTCTTATTCAGACGTGTAGAGAAATTGTCCAGTACTATGTACCCTGAAGCTTTAAGCCGTGCCTTGCCAAGTGAGGTGAGCAGTGCTCAGGCAGCTGTCTCCACCTGGAGTCTTGGCTGTGCCTCAGAAGCACAGGCTGAGCTCTTTTCAGAATCTCTTTATATCTTTCTGTACATACTATTGACATACTGCTCACCCTATATTCTCACTCCTCTTACCCTGTCCAGTGTAACATCTACCACCCTGTACACTGACACAATTCCCATTCCGCATTAAACACACATCAATCACCATGTATCGAGCCACTTTCACCCTACACTCAGACACTTATCAACCTTCATTCATGCACCACTCACCCCGCACAAACAGCCCTCACACCATTCTGCCTTCACTCATACTCTGCTCCCATACCTCTTAACTTATTATATTAATCCCGTAGGCGAAACCTAATGTATTTACCTATGCTTGTATTGTGAGCAGGCAGTGAAGGTGAAACCACTAGACGTAGAAAGGAAATGAACGTGTGGTGAATGAGGATGACAGTGTAGTAGGTGAAGATCTTTATTTGATAGGATTTAAAGGGCAGGAAATGTTGGGTAATGAAGATGAGGGAAAGATGTGCGTGATTGCCCGAGGTTCAGAATGACAGACGGAGATGAAGGATCTAGAGTTGGGGCCATGAGGGCAGGAAAGGGAATTGTTTATAACTGTTGTAGGTCCTCCTTTGTGCACTGGTGTGATTCATCCCAGGAATGTGTATTAGGTGGGTGTAAGGAGGAACACGTAATAGAACAGCGGTTCTTAACCTGAGGTCTGAACTGAGCTAACTGAAGATTATGTGAAGTAGAATGATTCACTTATTTTATAAACACCCAATACAATGTACTTAATATTATTATTTTGCAAGGAAAGGCAAATATATAGAGCAGAGGAGGGTATATCGGAAGAGTCAGTGAGCATGCCTAACATATTGCATGCAGAGCAGAAGAACAATGGGGGAGAAGACCTCAGAGACTGTTGGGTCATCTGTGAACAGGGCGGAGCTCAGTACCAGTGTGATGAGCTAATGTGAAACTGGTTGTTGAGGAACAAGTGAGAACGACTGAGCTTAGTAGTTGAGATTAGTATGGCAGGATGTGAGACTTGGACAACATTGTATGTGGGCAGGGGTTAAGCTTGGTGCTTGGGAGCTCACTGACTATTGGAAGAATTATTGCTCCAAATAGTGAATAACATGGCTCCTTCCTGCTGGTCGATGATTTGTAGCTGTCACCAATGAATTAATTTTGATGTAAACATTTCTTCATTAACCTTGCCCCTAAAAAGTTGCTGCTGTTAACTTTTTAATACATATAATTGATCTCTTGTTGATAACCACATTTAAATCCTGCTC
The DNA here is from genome assembly GCF_964204655.1 of Triturus cristatus. Classification (NCBI taxonomy): domain Eukaryota; kingdom Metazoa; phylum Chordata; class Amphibia; order Caudata; family Salamandridae; genus Triturus; species Triturus cristatus. The sequence continues at coordinate 388,655,217 of NC_140594.1, forward strand.
TTATCTTCTAGGCACTGTTGGGTATGCTTTGCCATGGAGAGCGAAGATCGCACAGCCGAGTGGGTGAGCCCGTGCCGCTGCAGTGGCTCCACCAAATGGATCCACCAGTCTTGCCTGCAGCGTTGGCTCGATGAGAAGCAGAAGGGCAGCAGCACCGGCAGTGTGAACTGCCCGCAGTGTGGCACAGAGTATCATATAGTATTCCCCAAGCTCGGTAAGGATTCCCACACTACAAGCCTACAGAGGGGTCTGATCTGCATGATAGCACATGGAGTGAAAGTCTAAAAAAATACCAGCCAGCCATGGTAGGCTTTCTTTCAAGAAATCTATTACTTGCTAGGATGACTGTTATTAGCATGGTGTGCTGGCTTTTGGAGACAGAATGACAGTTGATATAAAGGAAAAAATACAATGTAGCCAGATGCATGGTCCTCTGTCCTCACTGTCGTCAGTGTTTGTAAGAAACTCTGCTATCTGTAATGTGACATTATTGCAACCATACCAAACATGATTACTGAGAACATCTTTCAGCTAGTAGGTCAGATTATGCTAGACCTGGCATTAGTGAAATTTTACAAGCTTGGGGCTGATTGGTTAGGTGGTCTAGGCCTGATCGCCCTGTCTTTGGAAGGTGGGTAAGGTTGCCCAGGCCATGGGAGCATCTGACTTGCTTTGGAGATATTGTTCTATGTTTGGCATTGGTGGAATCTGATTTAGTTTGAGGTGATGGGTACTGTTGTTCTAGGGCCGCATTTGACATGTTCTGACTTGAAGTGTCAATTTCCCAGGCATTACTTGCTGCCATCTGACATATGTTAGCCTATTGGGCGAGGCACCCCTCTTCTTAGCGCTGGAGTATTTACTGACCAGCTTTGGGGGTGGCGATTTGAAATTATCCAAGGCGATACCTTAAGACCTCTTCCGACTTGTGAGTTGGATAGCGAGGCTGGTCCAGTTTTCTGTTTGGTGAATTGCTGGTAGGTTAGGATGTCCCACAAAGATATCTTACCTGTGAATAAGTGGCTCTGTATATACTGTTCCCAAATAGATACAGGGTGTACAGAGTCCACAGTCCCCAGAGGTTTCGCAGAGGCTAAAGTTAGATATAACCTTACTCTCTAAAGTGGTAGCTTGTTCGAGCAGTAAGGCAGTATCAGAGGACAGTGTAAAGCATTTGTTGCACACACTCAGCCAGCAAATGGTCTCACACACTCAATAACTGAACTCTAGGCCAATGGTTTATATATAAAAATATATGCTTGTTTTATTTTAGAACCAACAATAGGTATTAAAATATACTTTCTGAGAATGAACTGCTTTATATAAATACTTTTGCAATATGCAATTGACTTTTGTAGAAAGTTACAAGTGGTTGCAATAGGCAACACAATTTTAAACACAATAATGCATTGAGTTCAATGGAAGTTTCAAGTTATTTGCCACAGATTACTTTTAGGATTACTTTTGGAATTCCAGGACTGGATCCTAGATTCAGTCCTGGGTCAGTACTTGGAATCAAGTGATAAAAGTCGACTTAATTACTGTGATGATTTTTAGACAATATTTTGCTATTTTAAAAGTTGACACAAATATTTCATAGAAAACAGTCAATGATTCCCTATGGCAGAAAATTCAAGTTGCAGGTATTCTCGTTTCTTTTGTAATCCAGTACTGGGTGCCTAGACTCAGTACTGGGACCTTTATCTAAAACAGGTAAGTAATTACGTTTTCAGATATTATACGATTTTTAAAGAATATTTAAAGATTGCAGAAATTGACACTTAGAAGAAATTTCACAGAAAAACAGTCAATGATTTCCTACGGGAGAAAATTGGGTTACTGGTAATTACAGTTGTAAGTATTTTTCAGAGTCAGTGCTGGGCACCAAGATCCAGCACTGGGAGTTCACCTAAGAGCAGGTGAGTATTTTCGTTTCCGTTACTCGGCTGATTTTTGGTGAATATTTTAGGTTTTGAAAAGTCCACACTTAAAAGAAATTTCAGGAAAAACCAGCCAATGTTACCCTATGGAGAAAATGTAGTTATCGGTTTAAAGGTAAGTACTCGACTGGCAGAGTTAAGGTTCTGGGCATAGACTCATGGGTCTCCCAGGGTCAGGTATGTACAGTTGGTTCAACCTCAGCGGCACAAGGGCGGCCGGGTGCAGAGAGAGTTAGGCCCAATGTTACCCCATGAGAGGTAGGGGGGCCTTGGTTGGTGGCTGCTGACTAGCAGGCCACGCGGCTGTGGGAGCTGGGCTCCTGTTCACTTACTCAGGGCAAGTGGGGAAGTAGATAGGTGTAGAGGTTGCACTGCCAGGGCCACTCGGGCGGCTGGGTGCAGGGTGCTTTTGAGCCTTCGGGCGCTCAATTGATTTCAATGGGAAATCTCCGGTTTAGAAAAAGACTGCAAGCTCGGGGACGAAGATTCTTCAGGTGCCACCACCATTTCGAGAGGTAAGTTGGGTAGTTGGAGGATAGGTAGGTACCCTGGGATTGGGCACAGGGGGCCGCGGGGCGCCTGGTGCAGGGGTGCCTTTTGGTGTCGGGAAACTTACTCTCTGTTGATCGCAGTTGGGGGGGGCACCTGGTTCTGAGGCTGCAGGCTTCTTCAGGAGTGTGGACGGAGGTCCTTGGGTGCCGGACTCTGGGTCACAGTCGCCGTGGGGTCGTCCTCGAGGTCTTTGTTTACTCCGGCACAGGCCAGGCTTGGCTGGTGCAGAGTGTGCTGGGTTCGCGGTTCCGGGCTGCTGCCAGGGATTAGAAGTAGATTTTGAGTAGAGCCTCTACTCGTGGGAGTCCCAGGGGGCTTAAAGTCAAAAGGTAGCCAGGTCCTCCGGGGTTTGTGAGGTTGCTGGCCACAAGAGATGCCGGGTTGGAGCAGGAACAGGTTTGAGGGTCGACAGGCAGGTAGGGCTGGGGCCAAAGCAGTTGTCTTCTTCCTCTTCTTAGCAGCTGCAGGGCAGGTCTTCTTTCTTCTAGCTCTTCTTCGGATTTCGGAATCTGGGGAAGGAAGGTACAGGGACCCATGGGTCCCTGTCCTGGGGTGGGTACACTCCCTATCCTGCCTCTCTCCTGTGGGAGGGGGGCAGTAGCCTAATCCTGATTGGGCAGGGCTCCCCATCTTCAAGATGGCGAGAGCCCGGGGATGTGCTTCACCTCGCCTCCCCCACCTGAGGGGTGGGGTTGGCAGGCTGGCACATCCCCTGTCCTTATTTGGGGTTTCCGGCCAAGCTTCCCGCCAGTATAGGGGGTGGCAGTGGCCTGGGGAAGCTCACAGAGGCGGCATGCCTTTGAAGCTTCCCCCTGCCCATCCTGGGGGAAGAGATTTAGCACCTCGCCCAGGATGTGCATTGTTGCAGATCCAGGAGAGCAGGGGCTCTCCTACCCAGGGGTCCAGCAACATGTCTGCTGTGTGGCAGCCTAGGCAGCCTCAGAACAGACGTGGATTGTAGGTTAGGTTTCAGGGGGCCTCTCTAAGATGCCCTCGGTGGTGCTTGGTACATTAAATCCCACACTGGCATCAGTGTGGATTTAATGTGCTGAGCAGTTTGATACCAAACTTCTCAGTCTTCAGTGCTGCCATTATGGTGCTGTGGAGTTTGTGTTTGACAAGCTCCCAGCACCATGTACTCTTAAATGGCAGCACTGCACTTACAGGGCCCATGAATGGACCTGGGTACTGTAGGGGCACAGGGCTCCTGCCTCTGTGCCCACACCACTGGCATAGGGCACCCAGCTAGAGGGGTGGCTGATGTATGCCAGGGCAGTGTAGATTGTGGGCATGGCACACAGGGATGTGTGCCATGTCGTCTCTCTGTTTTGTCTTGTACCCAGACACTCAGCCTGCCAGGGCAGTGTGTGTGTGTTAGGGTACAGGGCCTCCAAGGGTGGCACAATGAGTGATGCAGCCCTTAGAGGCCTTCCCTGGTCACAAGGCCCTGGGTACCTAGGGTACCACTTACCAGGGGCTGACATGTGGCCAGGGTTTGCCAATTTGGTTTTGAGGTTTTTGTTTAGGAAAGGAACATAGGCCCTGGGCACCTGATTGGCAGGACTCCAGGGCACACTCAGCCAAAGTACATTCAGCAAAAAGTGGGGGCATACCATGCAAGAAAGATGGCACTTTCTCATATTACCTACTTTAGAATGCTGGATGAGGTTCTCCCTGGATCAGAACATTTTAAGTGTTCACCCACAAAGGGTTGGTGAGTGAGGCTATCTATGTCCCTGGGATTGGAAATACATTTCTTGGATTTTGAAGTGGTTTGTTAGTTGCCAGGCAACCTAATTTAAAGCATTCCTCTCTGTTATTAACTACCTTCTCCTTTCTTGGGAGTGTGCAGACAAGGTTTGATAATTTGTAAGATATCAGATGTTTAGTTTTTGATCTCTTTTTCTCTGGCCATCATTCTTGATTGATTCTGGGACAGGGAAACAGTGGATCTGGTCAAACTGTGTTCCCATATGCATTTTGATTATAGAACTGTGTCCATCGTGTTCCTTCTGAACCCTTTTCTCCCTGTGTCCAGCTGTGTTTCGTGTCCTCATAGGTTAGTGCTTCCTGTGATTTTCCCATTCTTTGTCTGTTGTATTATTCCCATCTTCCTCTTGTGCTGGCTCTTTGGTGCTCTTCTTTTTCTCGAAATAACGTTGCTGTGCCAGTCCGCTTCTCTTTGGGATCATCCTGTTTATCCTGTGCCTGTCCCATTTTATATGAACAACTGTCTTTGGATATCTAGCCCCTTCTGTTGTTTGATATTTTTCTCCCTCTCTATTCACCCATCCTCTTTCTGGCCTGTAGCCTCATGTCTTTCAGCCTTCTCTGTACTGACAAGTCTCTTCCCTGGCAGGTCCACTGGTTTACTTCCTGCAACAGGTTGACCGAGTTCTCTCCAAAATAAGCCCCTTTGCTGCAGCAGGGATTGTAGTTGGAACGGTGTACTGGTCCGCAGTCACCTACGGTGCTGTCACTGTGATGCAGGTAAGTCAAAGACGGTGGTTAGTATTTTGTTGGATTTGGGGTTGTTTACTGAAGTAACTTGATCTGCTTCTTGTATGGTTGCAAAAACTGCATGCTGCTTGATGGGGTGTTTTGGATGACTGAAGTTTTGTTTTCTACTGTGTTGTAGGTTGGCTGCATGAGAGACAATAACTCGGAGAAAAAGTCTGTGGTTTATGTACTCTTGTCACTGCTCAAGTGTCCTGTGTTTTTGGCATTGCCTCAAAACTTCAAATGAAACATGTTCGAAAAATAGCACAGTCTTTTTTTATTTTTAGAATAAATGCTTCAGAAAAGGAAACTACATGAAGTGCTTGTTCAAAAAATATTTTGAAGTAACGCCAGGGTGAAAGACATGAAGTGGTTTTGAGTTAAATGTTTAGGGTTTAAGAGTATGAGGAGAGAGTGTACGAATTTGGGTATAGTGGTAATGATTGGAGGGTTGGGCACTAAGGGGCGAATGGTTATTGTTATAGGGTTTAATGGTTAGGGATGAGGGCATGGGTTAAGGCTGTAGGATTAAATATTTGGGGTACAGTGTTAAGAGTTTTGTGATGTAGGGTTCAGAGTTGTGGCTATAGGGCTTACCTGTTAAGGGGTAACACACGTCAAATTTTAAATGTTCTTTTCTTGCACATCTGTGCATTTTGTAATCTGTTTTCTCTGTGGACAAGTATCTATCCATTCCTTTCTGCCAGTCAGTCACTTGAGGGGAATCATTGGTGTTCCAGTTACATGCTATGTCCCATTTGGCCACCAGGAACCTGAGTCTCACCAGAGGTTTGGTGCCAGTATTCCTTCCTACCTGTCCTTTATGCTCAGAAGTGTTGTCTTGTGGGCAGGGGGCAACGGGTGGCCATGCAGAAGGAATCTCAAGAAGTGCCACAGCCAGAACATTTTGGAGAACATGTTCTCAAGATCTCGATTGCAGATAGAGAACCCGTAACACATGTGAAGAGCTGAGCCCAAGCAGACACCTTCTCTCATCCGCAGGGAGGAACACCAAGCACCTGGCCATGTCCTGGGTGTGAATTTGATAGACTGTGGGATCCTCTAATCCTGTGGTAGATCCTCAAATCCATGTGTACCCTGCCACTCAGATGAGACATAAGGTGACAACTTTTGAGGAGCTGGAAAAGGGGACAGGTTTGACTGTGCTGGTGATTGGGGGTTGGTGGTAACAATGGGGCAACCCATATTACAGCCACTTTCTTGGGGGCCATGCCTCCAGTGTGGACAACATCCTGACTGGCGGTGCCCTGAGCAAGGAGTGTAAGGGGTAGCCAATAATGCCCAGAACCAGAGATGGATGGGATTAGAGGCGAGCACCTGTGACAAGCGAAGAAATTAAGTGCAATGCTACTGTGAAATGCAGCACTTTGACATTTTATTTTATACAGAAATGGCTAAATTAACTGAAACTGTCATTAAAACAACGCAAACTAAACACATTTCCAACTATGACACAAAAAAATGTAATTGGAGAGGTAACTGTACATCATTTACCCTCTTAAACCCTAAAGCCAAAGCCCTTAGCCCTATACCCATCATACTAAACCTTTATACACCGAGCCAACACCTTACCCCATACCCCTAACATCGAATTTCCTAGCCTTAATTCTTATACCTTTAAACATATACAGTACACTCTTGCTCCTCAAACTTGTTACCCTTAATGCCATATACTATTAAACGCTAGCCTTTTAACTTCTTAAGCCCCAACCCATCACCTCGAAACCCATAACCCCATGTAACCCAATATAGGCCTAGGTAGTTGCATGACCATGAAATTTGTCCTACCATTGTTCTTCATAATAGTTCTGGCGCTGACCTTTTTCCTAGTTAGGTGCTGCATAAATGTCGTGTGGTTTTCTCCGAAAACTAGCCCCATTTATTATGCATGAGAATTCTCAGTATCACAGCAGGATTGCCATCTTCTGCATATTAACTCTGTATAAGGGTCACCACTATCGTCATTCTCGGCCGACATGCCCACAGTACCTTGGCACATCTACGGTAGAACCCCTGAGGGCACCTTTCGGGTATATAGGCACCACATCTTCGCTAGGCAAATCAGAGGAGAAAGACTTCCATGCTGAGGTCCCTGCACGCAGATACTCCAGCACGCAGTGGTCTGACATCCCTCGCGGGGTGTCCAGCTCGATACCAAGATGGGGTCCTTCGCTCTCTCACATCAGGTAATTGGGTTGGTTCTTTCCTAAGAGGATTCTTGACTATAAACCTACATGCATGCTAGGTACACTTAGGTACATCTAGTTAGGGTTTGCATAGTAGGAGTACACATTATTACTGTCGTATCTATATATATATATATATATATGCATATATATATATATATGCATATATTCACTGTTTTAGCACTATGGTAGAATTCTACATTTTATTTACTCCGTGCTCATGACCGTATATATCTGTTTCTGTCTAATGGTTGTTGCAGCACACGTATTTTATACTAGAATGATGCTGGTTCAATAAATACTTATTGAAAACGTCCCCACCGTTTATTCTGTGCATCTCTCTGAGACAAAGTGAGCACGAGTGACTGAGCGAAAAGTACTGTACTGTTTCCACGATCCCTGAGGGGTCAGGGTTGTCTTGTTCGATATTTGCCAGAAAATATTTGCTTCTTGGTAAGAGTGGCCCATAGTGGCACTGTGAGCTAGCTGGTCTACAGACAAACATATCCTGTGGGGGTGTCTAGAATCAGTCTGGACTCCAATCCCATAGTTCATGTTGTCTAAAAACGCAGATCCTATATAGATTTATAGGAACTACACAACAGTAAAAGTAATACGGCGGACAACAAATTTTGTTCTCTTCTATTTATTCACTTTTGTAACAATGGTGGCACGCCATGCTAGTGCCGCCATTACTACAAAAGACAATAAAAAATATATATATGTAAAGTAAAAAAACAAAATTACGTTATTTCCCCCACAGTATTACTTTTCCATTTGCAAAGCCAATAGCTCTGCATTTAACTATTGCGAGACCTATTGCATTGAAAATGCTCCATTGGAAACAAGGGGAAGTGAAATCAGCAGTACTGGGCAGGAGTCTGGGAAGCCTTAAAGAGGCTTAGGGTTTACTAATGGAGAGGAGTAGTGTATCGGTGTATGTATATTGCAGAGCAGCGGCGGCGAGTTCTTAGTTTTGGGGGGGTGGGCGGGTATGGAGGGAAGGGAAGGGAAGGCATTGTGTATATGGCGAGGAGTTGTGATGGATGGATGGACGGACGGATATCGGAAAGAGTTATACGTATAGGGAGAGACAGGGAATTGGGGTATGTATGTTTGGAGGAGAGATGGAGAGTATTGTGCATTTTTGGAGAGGTGGGACAGATTTATGTCTAGGAGGGAAGTGAGGCTTTGTTGTTTGGATTGTGCGCCAACATTTATATAGCGCTTATTTTATTTTACCCTGTGTTAGATGCCGAAGCCTGTGCCTACATGGGCAGCATGCTACAACGTGTATGGTACTTCACTGAGGCCACTGCAGCTTTCCTGATGCTGCAGGCTTTTCCCTTTATACGGGTGCTTATTTTGCACAATTAAAGGTGCGGGGTCACATAATTCTGGAGCGCATGTACCCACGTGTGACTTACCTATGGACACATAGCCAGACTGACACCTTTGAATGGATGGAAATCCATTTTAAGATGTCTGCTCGTGTATAAGCGTGCATGAGCATGCATTGTCCTATGGAAAGGAATTCACAGAGATTGTGGCTGATTGCAGTGCATGTGTGAAATGCAACACTGTGCAGGTGGCAACGAGCACTCTGTACCAGTGACTAAGGAGCTGCCAAGCCTTACAGTTTTTTTTTAATGCTGTGGGTGCATCTTGGTGGCCAGTAGCACGCTCTCACCTGGGGCAGAAGATCCGCGGGCAGCTCCGTTGCCCTGAAGAGCTCCGCCATTTTGTTGTTCCCTGTGGTGGTGGTCCCTCTGCCCGCCCTCTCCTTGTAGCACCACCCAAATAGCCGGTGCGCAAAATGAAAATGGTGGGCCACGCTGGTTAATAAAAAAAGAATAGTAAAAACAAAAGACTTTGTTAAGCCACCTGTGACGGAGTGTCAGGGACAGGCGGGACACAACGTTGTTTTAAACGGGGTTTTATTGCCAAGTAATGCTTTCTAGATACACGGTCAGCCAGTGTTCGAGATGATTTTACAGTTCTTTAGGCTCTCGATGTTGTTACTCTCTCTTCTCTCCTCTTCTTTCCTATTCCGTCCAGACACCAGGTGGTACGTGCGCAGGATCTCCCCGGAGCAAGGCGATCTCCCAGCCGGAAGGAAACAAAGAGACAAAAGGCTATGTCAGGGGACCGTGTTGCTAGGTTCGTTCCCTAACTCCGGGACCGGGTGTGAGGAAAGACTACCACCAGTGCTTTGACCCCTTTTCCCCTCACGCTGTGCCTATTCAAGTGCTGACTAAGGGAAGGGAACACGGGAAACACCTCTCCTACACCGGCGGTCTGCCTTCTTTACCTAACCAGCCCGCTACTCGGTCACGTACCTGACCGAGCCACGCTCCTCCCCTGGGAACGTGGCTGGGCGAAGCGCGGTGTCCTGGGCCTCCTGGCCGTCCGAAGTTCGTCTCGCTTCCTCTTTCTTCGCTCCGCTCCTCTCCTGGTCCTTGTTCGCTCCGCTCCTCTCCTCGTCCTCGTTCACTCCGCTCCGCTCCAACACTCCTCCTGGAAACGCCGTCCGACTCACTGTGCGGTTCTTCCTGTTTTGGCTGCTCCCACTCGGTGACGTCATAGGAGGGCGGGTACAGCGTCTCGTAGCCTTCGCTCCACTTAAAGGGACCTGCACCTTCTGGTCTCGATCCTTGCTGTTGGTCCATGAAGGGGAACTAGTCCTCCTGGTGAGGGGTTACAAGAGGAGATGAGACCGGTCTGGGAGTCCACCACTCCTTATCGTTATAGTCCTCTTCATGTCCCGCACTGTCACACCACCCAAAGTAAAGCTCACAGCTGCTGCTTAAAAGACAAATGATATTTTTTTTAAAGGAGTTTGCTGAGCCACGCATACCAAGAAAGGGGCGCAGCCACCATTGTTGAAGATGAAGTAGATTTAAAAAAAAAAAAAGCAATAACGTGTACCTTCCGTGGAGCGGGGAGGGGAGTGAGCGTCTTTAAAACATAAAGTGTGGCGTCCACACTCAAGTGCCACGCTTATCCAGGAAAACACGCAGCCTCTGCTTTGTGGAAGCGGGGAGAGCATGTTATGCCTGCAGCAGCTAGGAGAAAGTAATTATGAAAATAGTGCTGACAAAGTGTAATTAAAAGGTACCAAGTAACAACACATGTAGCAGGGGGTGTCCTCATGGGAGGTTACAAGACGAGAAAAAGTTGTACTAAGGAGGGACTACTTAGCATATTGACCAATGAAAAGCCACCATTTACAAAGGACAGTGACGGGAGCCAATTAAAAAGATGGGCGGAGCTTCATGCCCATATCCTGAATACATCAGGGAATGGATCACTTGTACCTGTGTAACAAGGGTCCGGTATGGTGGCCGTCTTTAAAACCCTCATTCACGTACATAGGTGGTCGGGCGGTAGATCTTTATTATCCGCCTAATTTTTAACGTGACAGCATCATCATTGTTTTTTTTTTTAATATGCTATCCTCCACCCGGAGGTAGACCAACTGGTAATACAGTAGTGATCAGTGATAAATAGTACTAAAGTGAGGTGAGTTAAAATTGCCTAAATCTCCAAACTAGAAAAATCTTTAATCAGTTGGAGACGTGGAAAAGTAAAATCAAAGTGGTGTGTATGAAGATAAAGTTACTGATCTAACGCACTTGTTTGTCCATGTGAGTGGTCGACATGTTTCAGCCCCGTTTTTGCCCAGCCGGATCGGGGGGCTTTTTTCATGACCTGTGGTTAAATAATGTTGCTAAATTGGCAGCCTAAACAGGTAGGTCATTGACTTACCTCTCTTCTATAGTCGTTATCGGTCATTAGTACCTATAACTTGGATTCCCTATTGTGGGCCTCTTCGGGGGACCGGCGTGCTTTATAACCTGACGATGTTCGTTTCTGCGACTTGTGATCGCTTTGAAAACAGAGGCCCGCAATAGGGAGTGGTAAGTCAGTGACCTACCTATTTAGGCTACTAATTAAGCAACCTTATTTAACCACAGGTCCTGATGAAAGCCCCCCGACCTGTCTGAGCACATATGGGGTTGAAACATGTCGACCAATCACATGGACAAACAAATGCCTTAGATCAGTAACTTTATCTTCATACACACCACTTTGATTTTACTTTTCCACGTCTCCAACTGATTAAAGATTTTTCTAGTTTGGAGAGGTAGGCAATTTTAACTCACCTCACTTTAGCACTATTTATCACTGATCCCTATGGTATTACCAGTTGGTCTACCTCCGGGTGGAGGATGGCATATTAAAACAAGCATTGGCATAGCCAATAGGTCTTGCTTTTGGGACCTTATAAGTTTTTAGTTATTCTGCACAATATCTTTGGTGCAACAACATCAGTTGTTGCATAGCTAAACACTTATAAGGTCCCAAAGGCGAGACCTATTGGTTATGCCAATGCTTGTTTACTTATGTTATTTTGTTTGCAGTGGAGTGATCATCTAGAAAATGAGTTAGATCTACTGGCGTTGTAGATGTGAATATTTTTCTTAACACGTTTACAAAAAAAACTATTTCGGGTGGTGTTCTGACATGCTAGGCAGTTAACAAGCATCTTGTGAGGTGAAGACAAAATGCACTTGGATACATAAGAACATGCGGTGCCATGAGAAGCGTCAGCAGCAAAGATTATTTAAATAAACTCAGCAAGTATTTTACAGTAAATATAATTTGTGACATTTATGGACATGCCTCAATTTTGAACAAAACAAAAACAACCCCATGGCTCACAAAAACGCTTCCCTGCATGTGTGAACGTTGGTACAGGCAAACAGAGGGAACCAAACAAAATAATAATTTCGGTAATTTTATAATTTTCCAATCACTGTAAACGAAACCTCAAACGAGCGCTATTAGTTAATCACGACACCTGTGATTATTTACTTATGTTTTGCAGGTTTTTCAAGGCATGCACTGTCAGTCGTACTACAAGGAGGAAAGAGCAACATTTCCCTACATTTCACTAATTGTGCAATTTGAAACAGAAGAGGGGACACACAGGAAATCCTTTAATATTGAGCATTGTATTCCAGCAATAACCTCTATATTACTGCGTGGGCTCAAGTTATGACGCAGTCACTCATGGTTACACAGACAAGAAGGGCAGGGGTGAAAAGAAAACGAAGACTTGTGCACAAGCAGCCTGTGCGGCCGGGCCCAGTGTTTGCTGCACTCAGAGAGTCTGAAGCCAAGCATCGCTTCCCCTAGCAACTGAGGCATGTTTTAGCATGAGGTCAGAGGGCATCAACATAGCTGAAGCCGCGAGTGCAGCATTGGCTTACGGTGAACATCAAAGTGGCCGTGCGGCCACGAAAGTGATCGCGATCAAGCGCGGCGCGCGCGCCCGTGCACATGCTCTGTACCTCTAGGCTGGCCATGGTAGCACTTTTTGGAGCCCTCACAAAAAGTCTCGCCAGACCAGCGCATGCGCTAGGTCAGGCGAGACCTAAAAAAACGATGATGATGCTGTCACGTTAAAAATTAGGCGGAAAATCAAGATATACCGCCCGACCACCTATGTACATGAATGAGGGATTTAAAGACGGCCACCATACCTGACCCTGGTTACACAGGTTCAAGTGATCCATTCTCTTGTGATTATTGCTTCTTGTTTGGAAGCTGAATGGATCTCCGCTTCTTTCTCCCCCTTTTGATTTAATACATATCCTGAATACAGCATGTCTCAAAGAGACTGCGCAAGGACTGCCTAGGCGAGACCTAAATAAAGTCAAGTTTGTTTACACTGTGCTTGAAATTGTGTTGAAATTGCATGTGCTTGACATGTGCGAGACTTTGTTAAGGATGTCTGTTGTTTCTGTGTTTTGTGCTGTTCTTTATACTAGTCCATATTCATGCATACCTATTTATCTGTTGCTCTGTGTGCCGTGAAGACGCTGTTTATGCGATAAGGGGCCTGTAGGTCTGGTGGAATGTATGCATGGTTATCTATTAGTGTGTTACTGTGTTGGTATGTGTGATCGGTCAGTGTAAATGATTTATACCCGTATTTATGTACCACAAAAAACAAAGCCTTCTAGTGTGTAAGTTTTCAGGGGTGTGGAATTCCTAACACCTGGAGACAAGGGCATATGATTTGGAGTCAGACATCAAGTTTTCACGTTTACTTTGTCTACTGAACCCAACCCCAGTGCAGCTAGTTTGCAATACCACACTATAGACCTGTTAAAAAGAATTGCCCAACCCAAAGTCAAGGTTTGTATCTATATTTGTAAGTTGTTTAAACTTAATAGTGTAAGGAAAAGCACTAAGCTGTGCCTCAGTTTGTATTAGACTGTTCTTCCAATATAAAAATAAGTAACATGTTTTCAAAATGTAACAATTTAAGACTGTTTATAATTACGGCTTCGGTTATATCTATTTATTTTTTTAACATTTCTGCCTGTATTTATCCATATTTATGTTTTGGACATCTTATTGGTATTTATGCATATTTAGTTTGTGTTTTGTGAATAAATGAAGTTGTAAAATTGTATATTGCCACATTTATTCAACTGATAAACATGCTCTCCTACTTTGATCCCTGACGTATTTTGGCAAATTAAGAAACCAAATAGCAAAACAGTACATCCACAGGTAAACATTTGCATTATACTGCAAATGTATATTTGCTTATGCAGTTATTTAAGGAAATCTCATCCTATTTGTTAATTCCCCATGCTGTCTATCTGCACAGCAGTTTGCCTGAAGTTGATAAAAGAGAGCATGGAAGTTACTCAAAAGAAGCCATATTGTCTGTATTTTTCAATTTTTTTAAAAATAAATGCAGACAGAAAACACATTGTGTTATCGCTGTATTTACCGTAAAAAAAATAATAAAAACAGAACGCAAGGAGTCTTATTTGTAATGCTCCCAGAATGCCTCCTGGTTATATGCAGTATATGTGTAAGGATGAAAGCAAAATTGGTGACTTACTCTTAAAATAAAATGTACACAAAAAAATTTGCAACCACAATGCTAAGCGGGCGCGTAAGGCGTTTGCAGTTCATATAGGCAAAAAATATCCATTTTTACTGCTTCACACTTTTACACTGACAAGACATCTGCTGCGCGTTTTGTCCATCACACAGTACTGTGACTGGCCATAAACTAACCATCACCAACTGAAGAGGCAATGAATAATTGAAGAGATCTGCCTTGAGCTGCTAACCAATCAGAGGACTCTACTTTAGTCTACCCATGCAGGTCCCAACCAGCTATATACTATGATCATTTCTGGACCTTTCACAATGACAATCAGATAAGGGATGATTTTTTTTTTCTTTAAGTTGATTCCAGTAGGTCTCTTCCCATGTCACCTTCCCCATGAACCATAAACTTAAAGCAAAATATTTTAGAATGAACAACCAAGTGCGGTAACCAGCTAACTGAACTGTGATCATAAGAAATACCATAAAGGGGTCTGCGGAGCTGCTCAAAACTGCCGGCTTAATGAAAACTATAAACTGCGTCTCTCTCTCTCCCTCTCCCTCTCCCTCTCCCTCTCCCATCATCCATCATAGTGTCATCCAATAACACAATCACCACACCTCGGTGGCCATCGCGCACGGCGTGGAACCCCTTCCAACATAGGATCAAAGACAACCCACTTCCAACCACACACCCTACCAAGTGTGGCGTGCTAACCATGTAGACAAGTGCTTTAGTGCCCCACAGAGGGAAGTAAGCACTGCATAAATGTTGCAGTACTACACAGTTAGAGCCATTCGATCTAGCACAGCTTTTATTTGAGGGCTATTGCTTGTTTTTCATCATTTGTGCCTTTCCTGGACAGCTCTTCTGCATACTGGCTTCGAGAGGTTTGATTTTTGGCATTGAACTAAATGGGCAATGTTTTGTCAAGCTCCATTGGAAAACGTGTGCAATGGTCACTTGAGTTTGTGAAAATTCTCCCTTTCAAATTAGCTCAATGAAGCACGTAGGTCATTTGTCTGAATTCCCAGTGAGTCCAAGAGCAAACTTATTATGAGTTCAGGATGACCAGATACTACGTTAATAGCCTGATTCTAGTCCTGGAAATGCTCTTTATCCATGTTCAGATTTAGCAGTTTTTCCTACAGCCTTGCAGGAAAATATTTGTTCGACCTGATCACGAAGCGCTATATAAATTTGACATGCGGCGGACCTACTCCCTCAACAATTGAAAACGCATTTTTGGTCTCTTGGAGGGATATGAAAAGCACTATGCAAATATCGGTATACTACAGTACAACTGGGGAATGCCGTGGCTTTTAAAAAAAAATACAGTCAAGTGGAGGATTGTCTTTCAGAAATGATTTTCTGACCACGAAACTGGAATAGCGGGTAAATTTCAAGACCTTATTATGCAGCGGAAGAAAAAGGGGAAACGTACAACATTGTTTTCATGAAACAAATAATGTCCAGAACCGTAGAGTTAAACACAAGTGTTTTAAATCATGCTCTATAGGTAATAGTTTTTTTTCCCTTCAAACTGCAGGTTTGCCCCCACAAATTTCAGGTTCTGCACTTGTCGTACACTGTATTGGCTGAATCTTCTTCTCATTGCCCTTTAAGCGGAATGGTAGAAGACTTGCACTGGTTTAAATCTCCTGTGAGAAGTTAACTTGTACTGTGAAAGTGTTTGCTGCCTTCTTCTACGAACCCCATCATTAAGTTGTGCAGCTAGAGCGGGCTCTCTCTTTGTATTGTTCTTGTGTGTTTGCACAAGAGTATTTAGATTGGGAGGAAGAGTATGGTACTTCAATGCTCTGTTTTTTCATCTCTATGCTTCAGGTTGTTGGTCACAAGAAAGGTTTAGATGTGATGGAACGTGCTGACCCCCTCTTTCTGCTCATGGGCCTTCCCACCATTCCCGTCATGCTGGTGCTAGGCAAGATGATTCGCTGGGAAGATTACGTGCTGCGGATGTGGCATAAATACTCCAGCAAATTGCAGGCTCTCAATGCACTGCTTTTAGGTAAGAATAAGATGTACCCGACATATGGATTCTGGCTGTGGTACGAGAACTAGATACTAGCTTTTCAAGTTTGAGTTGTAAAACAGCGATTCACCCTATCAGCTTTGTAGAGCTCTGTTTTAGAATTCTGCTACATAAATCATCTCTGATATATCATAAAATCTAAATTTTGAAACTCCCTTTTCTCTCTTCTTACTTGTTTAATTTCTTCATTAACATTCAGCCTTTCTCCATTAGGCATTGGACGTCCTTTACCGCACATACCTCTGGAGTCCTACCCACAGAGTGACCACTTGTCGGTTTCACGCACTCTTTGTGGAGCACTTGTCTTTCCATCTATCGCCAACCTGGTGGGCCGAGTGATGTTTCGTGGTGTGAACTCCAGCCTGCAGCGAACTATCCTGGTGAGTTTGACCCACTTGTTGTGTTTCCTGATGGTTTTGCTGTTTGTAGGTCTGCTTTCATGTGTCTGCTTTACTTCACAAAACGTGGGACCTGCTGTTTGCTGCCTTTTGAAATTGGGACAAGTGGTGTGCTTCCCTGTTAATGTGATACAGGGCCAGTTGTATTATTGCCTGATACTGTTTTCAGAAGTCGTTCGTATAAGTAGGGCGTTTGTAGGGTGACCTTCATTTACGGGGAGGAATGGTTTGTATCCTTAATGCAACAGTGTGGTGGTGAGCTGTCCTTCATACATGGAATCATTGGTGTGATGCCTCTGTGTTTCCTGGTTTCTATGTCAAGCCTACCCGACTTTAGGGACTTTAAACTCATCCGCCGCTTACTAGTGGCTGACTTTATTATCGCTCCCATTTGCTGGCTTCTTAGTTGATTCCTCGTACCAGGGACAAATAGTGTACTTTGTACGAATGAGCAGTGTGCTGCATTTGCTTCACCTTTTGGAATGGCAGCACATTTCTCTTTGTGCATGTGACCTGCACCATCAGGCTGTTTTTGGTCTGTGTTTTATGTTGAGCTCTTGGAATGCCAGCTTTAGTGGGCAGTACTTCACACTGTGTTGCCTGTCGTGCAGGAAAGATCATGCAATGCATGTTACAAATATGGAGAGCCCTTTCTGGATCTGGGTAGTGTTACTGTAATGTTTCTGTAAAGGACTGAAGTCTGCTGACATGTCCCCCTGTGTCCATTACCACATTAGCACTTTTGCATGTTTGAAGGAGTGGTACCTTATTTTTCCACAAGACCATCTCTATTCTGGTCTTCGTCACTGTGACTTGTGACACCATGACCAGTACAGTTCTGGACTTTGTGTGCAAGACTTTTGCTTACTCAACATCTATGTGTTTGACAGGCTCTATATTGACCTGTCTGTTTAGATGAATAGTGCTGCACTGACCTTCTTGTGGTCTGTGACTGGCATTCCCTTTGTGCTTCTATGAAGCGATTTGCTTCAAGATTGTGAACAGCATCTTTGCCTCAATCATGCCAGAGAATCTAACAGCAAATTTAGTGCAAACATCTGTCATACCTAACCTCGCTCTCTGTCATTTCTAGCAGGGCAAACACATTTAGATTCCAGTAAACACAATCTGCCTTATTCTATTGATATTTATATTGCGAGTATTTACAAACTAAAATAAAATAGTTATATACAATGAAGGTAGGGAGGGTAGTATATTAATGAAATAAGATGTTACAGTGCATATAATTTGCAAGTTGCTATAAAGAGAATATTGTGTGGTCTGCTTTGTCAATGTAAGTAGTGTTGTTGGACACCGGAAAGTAAAAATGAGTTGAATATGAAATGAGACCCCAACTTGGACACCAAGCTTTAACAGGACCGGCCAGAAAGATGCACTGAAAGTTACTGGAACTTAAAAGAACGTTCAGGTCTGCAAGATTTGTGTGACCTACAAGGTGTTTCACACAAGCCCATAAATAACCTTTAATTGTAGCTCAGCAGAAATTTGGGAACCAAGCTTTAATAGGTCTGTCTAGAAAAAAGCACTGAAAGTTACTGGAACTTCGAAGAACTTTCAGGTCTGCAAGATTTATGTGACCTGCAAGACCCTAACACAAGCCCATAATCCCCAGGTGAAAAATAAAATGGTAATAAACATTATTACCATTTCTTATCCCGAGTCCCGAGCAGAGTGATAGGACGGGGCAGGCCGCTGCTTAGTGGCAGTAGCAGAGATGAGAGATGGGCGGGGCACTTTAAGTTTAAAGTGCGCATGTCTCTTTGGCCGGCTGTCTTATGACGGCTAGCCAGATGTGTTTACTTGAAACCTCTTAACCCAGCTGTCTTGTAAAGCTGGGTTGAGAGCAAGCACAGGCCACAGTGCCCTTTGAAGCACTGAGGGAGCCTGCTCTGTCCAATCCTGGTGCTTGAGAGTAGCAGCAGGATTGGTTAGGGGAGTTGGCTGGGCCCATGCTGAAGGAGAGAAGAATACCGGGATCGGAGCAAGGACCTGCAGCAAGGTAAGTGACATTCATTTCCTTTTTTATGTATTGTATTTGAAAATGTATGCCCTAAATCACCGACGTGCATTACATTACCATTTTAAAGTTAAACATTTTAACTTTAAAACGATAATGTAATGCATGTCTGCATGAATGTAGTTTAGCCCATGTATGCACCCACCACCCATTTGCCCGTCCCACCACTCTGCAAAGCTGACAGCAGCCACTGCTGTTTCGAATAAAAGTCTAATATTGCTTTCAGACAGCATAAAGGAAAACTTTACCTCTTTGAAACATTCTAACCTTGTTTAAAAGAAAGAACTTTTAGTTCATTTATCCTTCTGGGGAGGCATCTCAGCAGGAAAACAGTCTTAAAGGAGAGAAGGCCCCGATAACAAGAATTCATTAGTTTGTATGCTTTGTGCGCCAGGACTCGAGGGTAAGACCTGACTAAAGGTTTATTTTTATGGTTTGATGATTAAGATGTGGCAGCCCGCTAACATGTCTTTTGGCAGGGTTGCATATGGGCAAAAACTTGATTTGGTGTATTAAGATTGGCTGAAATTGTTAACAAGCAGTATATCTTGTTTCCTGGTCGGACTTACCCGACAGCGCAAGATGTTTGGTGGCAAAAGCTCTATTGTAGGCTTGCCAAGATCATACAGTGGACTTGAAACCCTCCTACTGCTTACTATTAGATGGCTTTATTATCGCTCTCATTTGCTTGCTTCTTTATTCGATGGCTTTCCTTGTCCATCTGGTAAATGCCACTTCCCTGGAGCATAGCCTCTTTCCTATCACTTATCATTTTTAGGTACAGCTTTTTTCTTTTTCCAGCTGTTTACATTGTGTGCTTGTCCGACTATCTCCTGCTCCATGTTGTGGTTTCTTGTCCGTTCGCTCCCACCCCCAGTTGTGCGCATTTTTTTCTTTTTGCTTTAGCACTTCACAAGTGTTTACCTTTTTCAAACTTACTTTCTTATGTGCTTTACTCCCCCATCAGCTCCATGTTAAATCCACATCTTTCATTCCCACCTGCGCTGCTCTCTTTCGTCTGTGTACCCTCCACCACCACTCACGTTCCATTTTGCTGTCTCCTGCTTATGTGCTAAGCTTGTGCTTCTCCCCCTGCCGTCTGTGTGCTGTACCCTTCTCCTGTCACATGTGCTCCTCCAATACCCACTTCTTTCATCCTCCCCCAACAACCATGGTCCTTTTTTTATTTTTTATAAATTGGTGCTTTCACATTGTAAAAATTGTGCTTTTTTAAATTTACCGATCAAAGGGGTGTCTGCAAGGTTTGAAGCGTGCATGGGTTCTGACACACACAAACACACACGTGAAATTAAGTGATCACCATTGGACTTTATAAAAAGTTATCTTTTTATTATTTTGACTATGCTGCACAGTGTACCAGTGCTTTTACAGCACTGTCAGAAGCAGCTGGCATAGCCAAAAGGCCCCAAATGTGAGCCCTTCTGGCTTTGCCAGTGCTTGTTTGTATAAACAACTGATCACCAATAGCTTGGTCTCTTGGGCTTGTTGAGTCTCTTTGAGTACAGACTATTGTCTTTGGGTGGTGGGTCTTCCCAGTCGAGGGCGATCTCGAATTGGGAGGGGGCAAAAGAGCGAGTGATAAGTCTTTCGATCTGTCACTATATTTGCACAAGTGTAGTTGTTGGGTTGTGAGTTGTACCTGTGGCAGACCTTATTAACGGGGTGGGTCTTGGGACTTGTAACCTGTATATAGGGTGGTCGTGACTCTGCTCTGTACACGGCTCCACAGCAGGTATGGGGTTTGGATGTTGCTGCATTCCTCTACAGCAGTGAGTGTAAGTCAATAGTCTTTGATGTGTAGTATTTGTTTCACCTCCGTTTCCTGCCTCTCATGTCTGTTTCCCTATTTTCCATGTCTCCCCCTCTGTGTTCCACCTGTCTACTTTCCCCCCCCCTCTGTAAGAAAACCCTTGCCTTCTGTCGCCCTTTTCCTTTTATATCGGTGTTTCACAATTTCTATATCTATGTCCCCATATTCCCTATCCCCAGTCAGGGTGGAAATTCAAGGCTTATTACTCCAAAATCTTCCTATGAGGCTTTCTGAAAGTAGTCTTGCATAGAAAAACCCTCCACCTCTTGCTTCTCTTTTACATATGTTACCCACTTGCGTGATGCTGAGATGCAGCAGTCATCTTTCTGAAATCTGAGAAAAGAGAAGAGCAAACAACGGATACAGAGTGATGTAGAGAAGCATGAAGCTATATTGTTAATGTCACAGAAGGGTCTAGTTTAATTGTAGAAATAAAAAAGTAAAGCATGACTGGCCAGTTTTAGGATACTGGCCTTTTGTCTCTCAGGAAACTCATATGGAAGAAGTAGGTCAAATTGGGCAGCTGAGTGACAATACAATCAATCAACTTTATTTCGGTTTGATGAAACATAAAAGTGCACAGTGCAAAAGCTTTATATATACATAGAATCATAACAAATACAAATCACTGGTTATAACAGTGTAAATATATAAAACAATTGTAATCATAATACAGCGATTGTCAAAAAGCTACCACAATACTAAGACAAAAGCCAAAGGTACAAAAACCTCAGAAAAGTCTTTAGGAGAGGACTCTTTTAGAGTCCCCTATGTCACCCGGATTACCTGTATTATTTTCTAGTATGGGCAGCTCAAGAATACTCACTGGGATAGATGAAATAAAAATGAGTACTACAAATGTTGAGAGAATACAATTTTAAAACAAGAAAACCTAAAAGGATGTCATAATACTGATGCGTGTCTCCCAGCATTTCTTTCCCTAGTATTCTTTACTTTATTCAACAGTATCCAATCAAAGTGCAGCAATACAGATAAAACAATTATAATCATGGTAATGAATAAATACAGTTAAGCATAAATACATCATTAAAATCCATATAAGAAGTATAAAACAATAAAACAGCAATAAGCATTTGATTGTTTACACCACAAGGAAACTAGGCAATGATTCTTTTCATATGATTTTGCCCAGTTCTCCACATAGCCAGCAAAAACCGTGAAACTGTGAACAGCATCACGGTCGACAAGACATAGTGGATGGGATCAACCTTCAGGATTCTTGGAGCTTCTCTACATGTCCCGCACCCAAGGTTATAACACAATGGTTCGGATATACAAATTCCTAGGGCCTTGGTATACAGGACATAAAAATAAAACATGCTCTACTGTTTCACTTGCTGAGAGACGGAGGGCACACTGGTAGGGGTAGGGTCTCGAATGAGCCCCCCATCTGGATGTAAAAGGAAAGTAGGAGTAGAGACCCATACCTGAACTGCAGATAAAAGTTTCCTTGCAGCTACAGGCTCAATATCATCCAGGAAACACTCCAGCCCATAACTATCTTTCCATTGGAGGAAGGCCAGAGTTAAAGGTCCTGCTAGTGACTGAGCATGCAACAGATTTAGCTTATATGCTTATAGGAATTCTTAATTTGGAGCTTCTATAATTCACTGCAATCCGCGGGGGCATCCCAAAGTTGCCTAAGCCCAATGTTGTGAGTGTAAACCTGACATATTTAAGCCATGGAATATCTTTTGCACCCATACTACATAAGATCTCCTGCAATCCTGACTGATGGGTAGCAAGCTCTGGAGTAGACCAGAGCCTCTTCAAATATAATAGAGGCTTTGAGCCTACCACATCAGTCAGGTTTTTTGCCCCTTATCCGGCCTTAAGGGAATGAATGAGGTACTAATGGGAAGCCACGACAGCTCTCAGAAAAAAACTTTTTTCTACAAGCCCAAGGAAAGACGCATGCCTGTGCCCCCAAAGCTCTCCTCCATAAAGAGCTGAGGCAAGTGCTTGGTGATTGAAAACTTGTAGTGCGGGGGAAATGGGGCGAAAGGGAGATCACGTTTGTAATTTTATGATTCCCCCCCCAATGGTTCACTCAAGCCTTAACCTGCTCCTAGTTAAATGCGGGTGCCAATTAAAGTGCTCATTAAGGGTTATTCCTAACTACTCAAACGTGTGAACATGGTCCAAATGACACCCGCTAAGGACAGGGTTAGGCCTTGTAGTGCTGCAGGGATTGAGTACCATAAATTTAGTTTTGGTGATATTTTTGTCTAAGCCTCTACTGGTACAGAAAGTATTGAATCTGTCCAAAATCTTCTGTATGCCCATGGGAGACTTGGCTAAAAGATACGTATAAGCTGCAAACATCAGGGCTGGTTTTCTGATGTTTGCACGGTACGGGGCATCTGAACTGCCACAGTCCACAAAAGGTGATAGATCATTTATATTATGGTAAAAGAGGGTAGGGGCTAGGACACAGCCCTGCCTCACCCCCCTTTAGACAGGAAAAGGCTCAGTCAATTCACCTGTCGAACCACATCTCACTTGGGTAATTTATTATCACATAGGCGCTTAATCATATTCAACCGGTATTGCGGTACCCACAGTTCACCCAGGACCTGCCAAAGCTTGGGCAGGGAACTAAATCAAAAGCAGATCTAAGATCTACAAATGTAAAGCTGTCCTTGCCTTAATAAAACAAATTTCCAGGAAAACAACTGGAAATAGAGCACCTGGTCTAGCGTGTTGATCCGTACTCTAAACCCTGCCTGCAAGGGTGTAAGGATCTAGGACTCGTACATCCACTCTAGAAGCCTATGCAAAAGAACCCTTGCAAAGAGTTTTGGGGTATAGTCAATTAGGCTAATAGGCCTATTATTAGCTGGAGTATTCCGGGCTCCCTTCTTGAAAATGGGAACTATCTCAGCTCTAAGCCATGTTGAAGGTATGGGAGCTCCTCGCATTATGGCATTGAAGACCAGAGAAATGTAGGCCCTTCACACGCCAGGTTTACCAAGAAAAAGATCTCCTGGAGCCCTGTCCAAACCCGGAGCTTTCTGGGGAACATATTTGTTAATTGCCACTATGATATCTTGGTCTGTGACAACTAGGCATTCAGGGGGATTGCCTATAATAGCGAATGGGTCCAAATCAGTGCTAGTCGCTAGAGTGACATTACTGTAGGAAGTAAGGGATTCAGCAGCAGATTGCAAGCTAGAATCTTGAAAGGAATGCAAGCTTTCAAAATTGACTACCCGGGTTGCCATCGGTGTATGATTTTAAATCGGGGAATTTCCATCCACAGATCCAGTAGCGATTATGCTCCAGAAGGAGCTCGAGTCCCTCCTTGCCGCAACCAACAGGTTGGTCCACTTCATCTGTTCCCATTCTCTCTTGCCATCTCTTATGTAACCTTTGTAGATTAACTGAGTCTCCCTTATTATAGAATGGTGCTGCTCTTTTATGGCCAATGTCAGCTCTATTCTTGCAAATTTGCGCCGCTGGTTGTACCAGGTGGGGGGTTTGAGCCTCCTGCTCGAATGGCAAGATTCTACATAGAAAAATTCACTTAATTTACCAAACAATTGCAAATATGAATCTGTAACACTTGCCCATATTCCCAGTTCTTGCTGCGAATGGTCTAACAATACCAAGAGATCTTCAATATTCCCAGTAACACATCAGTAAATATTACCAATGGCATCTTCTGATGTGAAAATAGTATTCCAACGCACCCTACGCCTGCTGGATTACAAAACCAATCTACCATCAACCATTGGGATCAGTACATGCTGTTGGCATTATCATCTTCAGCTCTAATGGTAAGGGATTGTGGTCACTGTCAATGCGAGGGATCACAGTCATGTCAATTAAAGCAACCAATAGCCTGACATCCAATAGGATATAATCCAAAAGGCTCGGCCCCTGCGGGCGATTGTATCTGAAATAGACCTACCATTACAAGCCCGAAGGCCCTGGCTAAGCAAAAACGTGTTTAGTTGGACTGTCAATAAAGACCATTTAACTGCTGGTAAAGTTGGCAATTGAGGTGTAGACCACACCCGACCCCCTTCTATAGAGTGAAGCCTAAAATGAGCATCTAGGGGCTCAAAGTGGCAGTTGAGGTCACCTGCTAACAATTTTCATTATCTCATTTGGGAGTGAAGCTAAGTGTGCAATTACCAAGGTGATCTCATCCGACTTAGGTTTTACACCTCGGGGTCTGTGGTATATATTATAGACATGACAAGGGATAAAACCAGGCAATGCAAGGCTAATACCAAGAATGTCCAGTGAACCCAGTTTAACTTCTTTAATGACGGCACGCAGTGCAGTTTTACCCAGATTGTTACTCTGCCGGAGGGCCTACCTCTCCCTGAGGAGATTGCCACCTCATTTTGAATGCAAACCCCTGCCGGTAAAGGGGGGTAGTAGACCGTGTTTCCTGGAACAGACATATGTCATACAAATGAATAAAATTATGCCACTCCAGTGTTGCAAGTTTAGAAGATAGTCTTGCAACGTTCCCGGATACCAATTTGAGGGAGTTAGCAGGGGCACATCTACAGCAGCAGCAATAGTGGCTGTGGCAGCTGGGGAGGCACGATGGTCTACCTCCCGGTCACCAAGTCAATCCACATCTGCCAAAGCTTCAAATCTGTTATGAACCGGAGTGACAAAGGATGAAGGTGCCAATACGTTGGAAGGAACAGCTGAACCGTTGGAGGGTTTGCGTGTAAGCAAACCTGGTTTATTAAAGTAACCCAAGGTGAGTGACAAAATATTGCTAGCAGCTAGGTGATTCCCTTCTTGCCCAAAAAGCAGTTGTTTAACCAGGGAAGGTGATTTAAAATTAATTATCACACAGTTACCTTCACAGGCCCAGGGCCAATCCAACCCACTCTTCTTGTCAGCAAAATATCTCTTCTCAACTTGAGGGAGAAGTTCCTGTGTCGGGTTAACCAGTGCAGAGATTTATTTAAAAGGTCGTTATGACAATACTAAACTTGTGACTATGAACCCTGTCCCAAAACCCCAGTTCTATTTCTAACTTTG
This sequence comes from Triturus cristatus, assembly GCF_964204655.1. NCBI lineage: Eukaryota > Metazoa > Chordata > Amphibia > Caudata > Salamandridae > Triturus > Triturus cristatus. The sequence goes on from NC_140594.1 coordinate 388,680,691, forward strand.
CTAATGCCAGTTGTTTGACCTTGCAGAATCTTTTGGAAGGAACACCACAGCAGGAGCCAAGTCCTCTGAGCTACCCTGATCGCTGCCACACTTTGGCATGTAGTGAGGCTTTCTTTAATCAATTGACTGTGCATCTGTTAACCAACAGGATGGTGCTTCCAGAGTATTCTAAAAGTGCTTACATATTGGCCATCTGGATTTACACTGGACATTGTTTTATCCCCATACAGAAACACTAGGATTTCTCAACAAGTGTTCTAGTGCTATTGTTTTAATTCTTAAATTATGTTAATGATGTATACCTAATCAAAGAAACAACTGTGATAACTATTGTTTTGTGTCCGAGTCCATATCTCCCACCAATTCTTAAAGTAAGCCCACACTGCCCAGACACAGCTACCGCTGGAGAGCCAAAGAAACTATCGATGTTTGCCAAACTTTGCAAGCGCATGTATCCAGGACTTTGAGGCAATGAAGCGTACCAACACTACCAAACATTAATGCTTCCCAGAACACCCAGTCTTCCCAGATCGGATCAATGGCTTGAGATGCATGTTAGCAAATAAGTCGTGTAAAATCATCATTGTTCAAACTGAAACATTCCATTTGAAGAAGTTGCTATTTAATTACACAATAAAACTAGCACACTCTAAAGTATGTGTGGAGAAGAAAACCAGGACCTAGCACACCTCACCCTTCCTGGTCTGAGATCTTAGTCCAATTAGTTTGTAGTTAGTAAATTACAAAGTATTGTCTGACAAGGTGTTAGAAGGTGGTTCTGACACTATGGGCCGCCCGGATTTTTTGCTTTTTGAGCACCTAATTGTTGAGCTTTTACTGTGGGGGAGCCTCATAAGTTGGGACTCACTCACAGTGAACTCAGGATGTAAGAGACTGCATGGGGATTTTACTGGTGTTCCCCTGGCTTGACCAGGCCACTGCGCAGCAGCTGGAGTAAGGGACACCGGGCTGGTTACATGCAGACACATGTGTACATGCGTGTACGGGCTGCGCAGGGGAGATTCCTAGCGTGCGCAGTCCAGGAGCAGCTACAAAGTGAATGGTGTGGCAGGACTTATGCAGTATTGGGTGGTGATATGGAATAGGCTTTATACGCTGGAAAGAAACATGCCAGGGAAAGTCAGTGTTTTTTACTGTGTTTCACTTCATTATTTCCCTAAGGGAATGTGGGGCCCATGGCTAAATTAACTTCCACAAGGCCTACAGTTTCCAGACATGTACTAAAGTCCATTGTATTGGAGGTGAAAAGAAGTATTCTGCAGAGTCCAAAGTCATATTTGTACTGCTCTTGGGTAATCAAGAACTGTCATATTTCTGTGAGCCAGCCAAGACCAGACCCAGGCTGAGGGCTGACGTCAGCTGGATGGATTGATAACCTTTCTTCCACAAGCTAGGGCCTCCTCTCCACGAAGAGAAGATGGGAGGGGATAAAGGCTCATCAATTAGCAGCTGTCACTGGGTGCCAGGCACCAGGCTGCACCAAGGAGGGAAGGCAGCGTGGGGGATGAGGCTTCAAACATGTGGCCAGAAACCCTGGACGACACCATTTTGAACAAGTTCCGAGGCTGGACAAGAAGGAGGGACAGGGACGTGATGTGTCGCTGTTTGATAGGACCAACAGAGACTTCCTGCCAGCCCCCTACTCAACTTTTAAAAAGTGCTTGCACAGGAAGAGAAGGTCTCTCTGGGGTGTGGTCGGCTGAGGCTGAGGCTGAAGGTGCTGGAGCCTGGCGCAATGGGCAGTTGGAAGGAGAGACCCCCTGACTGCCCCCAGGACCCTATCAGCACCAGAAGAAGAGCCCAGGACTGGTGCACAGAAGCAGGGGTCTCTGCGCAGGGAGAAGGAAGGCCCAGAAGGAGAGCCTGGCAAAAGGCTGGCGCAGGGAGCCAGTGAAGACAGCACACTGCTGAATCTACGCTCTCAGAGTCGCAGAGGAGAGTGTTCCCAGTGGCGGGGGCTGGTAAAGAGGAGCATAAAGCGCCCCATAATGCGTCGCCAGGCATTTGGAAATCTGCCGTTTTGGTGCTTTGTGGCCCCCAGAGGAGGGGGTCACCCTCACTTGTGAAAAGGTGCTGGGGGAGCTGCTGGAGAGGCCCAGTCTTTCCCCCCCTCAGCACGAAGAAATCTGCCATTTTGGTGCCTGGTGGCCCCCAGAGGAGGGGGTCACCCTCACGTGTGAAAAAGGGTGCAGGGGGGCTGCAGGAGCACCGCAGTCTCCCCCAGCATAAAGAAGAACAGTCCACCCCTAAGTTTCACGGGGCATCTGAAAGAATAACCTCTCAAGGGCTCAGCCAGCCTTTAACACCTTCTAGGCTGGAACTTATGTTCTACAGCTGAGGGTGTTCTATGAAGTGCATCACGGAGTGAAGGGCTGAGTTGGGGGATGTCTGGAGAAGGGCATCCCCTGGAGGTGAAGTGGTGTAATTGCACCGAAATGCATTTACTATTGGTTATTTCTTTTTAGGTGGACTGAAAGTCACATGTGTAAAGTGAAGTACCTGTGTAAGGTGATATTAAGCTAAATGGAGTTATGTTGCTGGACCTTCCTGCTAGGGGGTGTGGCTGTATTTACGTAATCCCATGCTTTTACCTGGGATTCCTTTTAAAGTGAAGAGGCACACTGCAGGAGAAGTGTAGTTGCCAGAAGTACTTCTTTTGAAGGGACTGTAAGTCACATGTGTAAGGAGATGTCATAAGCCAAGTGGGGTTATGTTGCCAGACAGTCCTGCTAGGGTGTCCGGCTGTATATGCGCAATCCTGAGATTTCATCTGTGATGCCCTTAGGGGCTGTAATTGCAATGCATTCAAATGATCAACCAAGGTGATGAGTACTGTCATTCTAAAGTGTGCGTAAACATGGATTCTTGCTGCTGCGCATAGGTGAAGACCCCAGACTGCTAGCCATTAAGATATAGAGGTGCATACTTTATGGTCAGTAGGAGATGCTCAGTCAGGGTCATGTGTCACCAAGGAAGGTTTACCCCTTTTTAATGCTTGTTGAGGTAATGGGGTGGGTCGCCACTGGGATGGTGCCAGTGCGCAGGGCCCTCGCTCCAGGTTATGTTCAACTAACTGCATTGTGGGCAAGTTGATGTGCATACATGGGAGTGGTGGTACTAGACCCCACCCCCCCCTGCGGGAGGGGTGGAGATGTTATGCAATGTCACAAAGTAATTCCAACAGCTTATGTATATTTGTAAATTGGTGCATAGTATTGAGTGGTGTGTGTGTTTAATAAATGTACTCTTACTTTTATAAAGCAAAGTACAGACTGGACAATCAATTATTGAGTGTTATTTTTGTGCACCTGCAAATGGCGATTACTAGCCCACACCACCTCCCTTGAGTAAGCCTTAGACTGCTCTGCAACGCTACCCTCTGAGAGTCAGGCGCTACAATTGGGTGTTTGGTTCCCAGTGAAGGACAAATGTAGTCATGTTATTTGTGCAGGCCTCACAGATGCTGCCTCGTTTTCCAACACAAGGGCAACAGTGCAGTTGTGTGGTTGGAGTGAGTACGTTAATTTTCAGCTCCCCAGCCTCACTGTTGTGTTCTATAGGACAGTTGTAGTGCTGGTATTTGAAGGGTAAGAAATAAAAAAATAATTTTGCCATAGACTCAAGTAAATGAAAATGTCTTTTCTCTAAGACCGTATCTTAACCTTCTTCTACACTGAATGTTTGTTAAAAAATATATTTTTATAGCAATTTTATGTAGTACGAACTATACTTAATGAGGTAACTGGGTGCTTTAGATCCATTGGTAGTCGGTTGCATGGATTATTTACTGCCAGCTCACATCTTTAAAATGATTCAGCAAGATGTCTATATGGTTGAAGACTAACTTCTCAGGTCTCAAGTTAGTTTAGGTTTAGCAATTATAGGTAGGGCTACAGAACTGCTCTCCTTTGCAGGCAAAGAAAGAGGGGGGTCTTTTAGAAAACCCTGAAATGAGTCCTGGTTAGGTGAAAGAGATCTGAAAATTGGTATCTGAGCGGAGAGAGACTACTGCGATCATATATGTATCCTGAATTGGCGAATATGGGAGTGGGAGTTGAAGGGTTTAAAATTCATATTTGGTATTCCAGTTCAGATAGAAAGAACAGAAATGGGCACATGAGTGTTTTCTGGATTCAGAGAGATAAAACAGGAAGTGTTCCGCTGTACAACATGCACAGTGTGACTAGAATGGAGAGTTCCCTTTTGTGAGGACCGAAGTATAGATGCCTCAGTGGGTATGCCTGAACATTGTAGTTTCTTCTGTTGCAATCCTACAATCGCATTATCAACTTGAAAAGGGAGGGTGAATAGGCAAACACCCCTTTTGCATGGGTACAACATTGCACCGGGGTTGTATGTTCAAAACCTGTACAATCGGCTCATGGAGAACTTGCAGAAAGAACTGAAGATTGAGAAAAATTGATTCAAGCTCCAGAAGATTTATGTGAACGTTTTGGACCATATTTGAAGACACACAGCCTAACCAACCTTTGAAGGGTTGTTGGTCAAAGCTGATTTAGGGATGGACTTCGTGAAAGGTCATATAGAAGGAGTATATCCTTCTAGGCTCAAAAAACCATGGTATGAAAAGATATGAGCCACTCATGCCTTCTAATTAACTTTTGATGGATTTTAATATGGTAAAAGGTGGATCTGTATTTCCATCATTGTCACTGATGAATGCCACTACCCTAATGCATGCGTCCTATATGCTCTGTAGCCTTTTGAAATAGTTTCCACAGTTTCCTTTATAGCTAAAATTCCTCTGAAGGTTGAAATACTTCTAGAGTGTATAGTTATGGCTGCTTCGAACAAATGGACTGTTAGTGATGGGATCTCAGTGTATTTTACTCTGCTATTGTTAATGGATTGTCATTAAACCCTCTTTTACTAGTAATTGACTCGACCTCTGACAAACCTGTGAAAAATGTGATCTATATTTATAGGATTAAGAAAGTATGTATCCTGTGGATTTGAAGAATTTGCCAGATCAGGTGCACACACTTGAAAAATCTTGTAGAAATTTGCATTTCTTGAGTTATTCCCCATTTATGTGGAAGCCCCTAGAATCAGGGATAAAACCGCTCCACGCGATTATCTTAATGGTACTGCACTTCAGGATTTAGATTTATAGGTTTAATCTAAATGACTGCTAGAGTTGGGTTGGAGGGAGAGCCAGATGCACGGTATCTAAGACATGTTTCCAGGCTTCCTTGTGCAGTCAGCCTGGATTCTAGAAAATAAACAGAATAGTAATCACGTCCCTCCTATGACCGTGTACCTTTTTCCTGCTAAAGCCAGCCAAACTGGACCAGGCCAGCCTTTCAGTAAGGTTTTCAGTGGTGTTGCATCACTTATTCTCTCCTTGAAAGTTTGCTGATCCGGGGGCTTCTTCTGCATACTTTCTTCTCTCAAGAATTACTTTGCCTCTTTTGTATGTCATGGAGGCCACCAGCAGCCTGACGAAATGCATTGAGAACTTCAACTGTATCACCGCAGGCGCCCAACTCCTTGTCCCCCCCCAAGAGCTGTAAAACAGCAAGAATACAAGCTAGCTAGTACACAGAAGAACTCAGGCTGGTTAAAAAACACTTTAATTTCCAGCTTTTGGATGGTTTCCTTACTTCAAACCCGAAAAGTCGTGAGGAAGTCTAGTAGACTATACGTGTTGGCAGTTTATTCTAATCTGAAATCAAATAACATTTTTATTTGCCATTTAATGTCTGATTTTTTTTTTTTAAATCAAACATATACATACACACTGTAGACTTTCATAAACTCTGTATTTTTGATATGTAGTTTGCATCTAGTAGATTGGCACATTGGTCAGTGCCATTCTTACAATGTATTGAAGGGAAAATATTTCTCTTTGTATTTTTGTATTCACATGGAGTGTTCGGATGTGGATTCTGATTTCCGGAACATCATTACCAACTTTGTTTTTATGACTAAAATAACGTTAGTCGGCTGGTCGTGTGAAATTTAAAAATTGAAAGTGGTCGTTTCGTGTGCCATGTTGTTACAGTGAACAAGGAGCAACTATATAGTGTCTCCTAGTTCTTACATCATATTCCAGTTTTTCCAGTTCCAGCTTTTGGATGGTTTCCTTACCCCATATCTGGAAAGTCCTGAGGAAGTTTAGTAGACGAAACATGTGTTGGCTGTTTATTCTGATCGGACATCAAACAACCTCTTTGTTCGGTATTTAATGTCTGATTTTTTTAATCCATGATATATAAACTTTCATAAAATCTTTTTATTTCGGATATCTAATTTGTGTCTCTTAGATTGTCAAATTCATCAAAGCCATTCTTACAGTGTGAAGGAAAAATATTTTTCTTTGTTTTTTAAAATTGTGCTCTATATTGATAACTACACTGAATCTTTGCAAGACATATTGTAACCATATAGGAGATTGAATCTACAGGTGTGCTCCAGACAATCATGAGTTGTTCTGTTCTCTTACCTACTTCACCTGAAGGTACATGCCTGGTGCAATTTGTTACTATTGGGACAGTCGTGCTCCCCGCAACTTTACAGACTCTAGCTAGCCAAGCTGACATGAATGCTAGTGTTCTTTAACTTGATGACATCAAGAGTTTTTGGTTAGCATTGTCATATTTACCACTTTTATTAGTGACTACAATTTCTATTTACCAAATGCCCACACGTGCACTGCCTAAGATTACATTTATTTTGTTTACAGTTATCCCTTGAACCTATTTAAAGGGATGACGTGTGGGCTCACGTTCTTTTGACGTAAATTGTCTGTCAGATGTTGCCTCAGCGTGACGTTTAAGCATTTATAGAGCAATACATTTATTTTGAAAAGGCGTAAATTGGTGTGTTATCTTCATTTATTTAGCCCCTAAGAAAAGTTATCTTCTTTCAGTGTGTCATTTTTGTCTTCTTGTTTGCTTCACCTGCTATCCGCCTGTTATCCTAAGGGTGAGGTTCACACTTGCTGTTTTGTTAGCTTCACATAGCACCCTTATGCTACACTTCAGGGGCTGAGTGGATAGTATTGTTGACGAGGGCAGTTTCATTTGATGGCTCGCTTGTTTCACCTTTCTCGTTTATTTTTCCCATTTTACAGGGTGGTATTGCCTTCATTGCAATCAAAGGATCCCTTAAGGTTTACTATAAGCAGCAGCAGTACAACATCCAGAGCAACCGGCGAATCCTCAACTACCATGCCATGCGTAACCCAGAAGAAGAGGATACCAGTGCTACTATTGACAACGACGACAGCGGCAATGAAGACAACGTGACCTAATACTTCAGTGTGTGCTTCCCATTTCCCTTACCTGCATCCGAAAGTGAGATGAACTCTGACCTCCCCCCAACCCGGAAGGATCTTCCTGTGATTCTGTTTTGTAACAGGATTGGCCCCTCAAAAAGTTAGCTGTCCAGCTTTGTGGATTCCATTCCACCACTGGATTTTCCCTTAGAGCCAATGAACAGTCAGCCTTTGAAAGAGATGCAGCATTTGTGCAGTGCTACTGGGTTTGGTCACTCCTACTTTGGATTTTTTCTTTAAGAAGGCAATTCTCCCCACTTGCTTCATACCCAGCAGGCTGTCTGTATTTCTCAAGCATAGTCCCCCTTGTGAAAGGTTTGAACTGAGTTCTCTGCACCACAGCCTGATGTTACCCTGATAAATTTTTCAATTTATGATTTGTTTTCCACGTGCTGATGAGCGTATGCCAAGCACAACGTTCATGGTTTTTCTTTCAAATCATTTGCCCCTATCCATTTTCAGATTTGTAAATCATGCTTTTCTGTGTATATAAACAAGAGCTTTGCGTTGTAATAGTGTTTTATTTATCTGCTCTCCGAGTGCCTCACGCAACGCACCAAGTGTTGTTTTGTCTCACATCACTCAGATAACCTCTAATCCCTGGAGCCTTTTGCAGTTGTTACTGACATCTCAGCAAACATAACTGACAGCTGCATGAGCTCGTAGTGAACCTCTATTTTGGTTGAAAACGTCTATGAAGAACATAGATGGAACCTCATTGCCCTGAGTATGAACATGCTCAATAAGAGAACCACAGCAGGCGCCTGGGCTAGTTTGAAAACAATGAGGGATGGCCTATTTGATGGCTTATCTTAACAGCAAACACTTGCATTGCAGTTAGCATAACGGAAGAGATTCCGTCTGACTTTGTGATTTCTGACTTATTTGGAGCTACTCACTTTTCCAGGGAGTACTAGTTTCACACTGCCAGATTATGCCACCTCACACCATCCTTAAGCACTATTTCCTCACAATGCCCACATTAGGCATTTCTGTACACCAGTGTCTGGTACTCTGACCCTGCACCTGTGTCAGTGTCTCCCAATTCTCATCAGTTGCTAACTTCACAAACTACCAAGAGCCCAATAGTGAATCCTTGTTGTGCTTCCCACTGGTGTGGGTTTCTAAAGCTGCGCTTAATGCCACCTCCTTACACTGTCCACTTGGGTCCCCCAAACCTGATTTTGGAAGGGGGAGTTGGAACATAGCCAAGTCTTTATATTCCTTCAGGTCCTTTTTGTGCCTAGAATGACAACCGAGAAGAAGTTGTTTTGTTAATTGTATGTGGTGTTCACGTACAGGCACCACTAAGGAATAGAATGCACAATTTGTTTGAATGCGACAGTGTAATCTAGAAAGGATCACGTTGTATCTGTCAGTCAGAGGCTCCTATGTCAAACTATATGTTCGCGTTTTTTTTAACTAAGCCTTCGCTTGGTGTCCATGTATTCATTTTTATGATCAGTAAAAGGGCTTTCTTTTCCTGACTGTTTATTTTTCTGTGGCCAATGATAGGCCCCTCTTATAAGAACAGATTGAAACAAGCATTTGCGATGCAATAGGTCTCGTATTTGTGAGAGTTTAAGCTATTGGCATCGTAAATGACAATGCTTTTTATGTATCTGTTTTGATATTAACACATAAATGAAAGGCATTGTCATATACAATGCCAATAGCTGAAACTCTTGTAAATGCGAGACCTATTTCATTTTTATTTGAAACTGAAAGCACGCATGGCGTGCTGAATGTTGCAGGAAAGCATGTCGTACCTGCAGTAATAGGAACACATTAAAGAAATAGTGCTTAAAGACTAAATAAGACATACGGTGTAACTACAGAAGTAAAAGGGCCACTCCTCATGGGAGGTTACAAGTGAAGACAAGGTGGTACTAAGGAGGGACTAACAAGCCTATTTACGAATCAGAAGCCAGCATTTACAAAAGACCATGACACAAGCCAATGGAGAATATGGACTGAGAGGTTTATTAACCTACCAGTTAATAAAATACATTGCATTAAGTTGAACTCGTTCTGTATTTCTTTCACTCTAGTCTTGGTAGTTGTGTGTAAAGTGGGCCAAATTAGCATATATGAGCCTGTCTGGCCGAGGTTCTCACCACAAAATGTAACAATCCACCATCCAAACTGGACTAGGGTCCTCTGTAAGTCCCAAAAAGCTATTGTGGGTGCCAAAAGAAAGTTCATTAGTCTCTGTGTTATATTTAACAGGGTTAAAATGGATCCACTGGGCAAAGAGTGTGATGCATTGGACTTTCACTGAAAAGATGGAGACAGGAGCACAAGTGCCCAGTTGTTTAATACAGGTGGACTAGGTGGTCAATGCAGTGAACCCAAAGCAAAGTCATCCGGAGTTAGCTGGCTGTCCTAATTGCTACTGGACAGCTCATGCTCAAGGCATCGTCAATACAAGGCTTCCGTCATATGGCCATATGCAGCTCTTTTAGTCTGGGGTTGCTCTTTGATTTGCGGTTTAAACTCCCAGTCTGGAGATGGAGTTCCATTACTTGGCTTTTCTCACCCTTGGACTCCGACTGCCTTTGCTTGTCTGGTAGCTGTTTTTCCAGCTCTGAGACAATGATTTCCTCCTTTCTCCTGAATCAGGAAGTACCTCTTTAGCTGTTAGGCTGTAGGGTTTGCAAGGTTGAAGACGACCACTATGCACCAGCTTCACTTTGTGAGGATTACTCCCTCTGGCCGTGAGGGCCATTTGGTATGCTTAACTCACTAGGTACTATTGTAAGTTCACTACTTTGGAGGTACCTCTCATATTTGTATGAATCTAGAATTAGTCTCAGGAAGAACTCCCAAAATTTCCCATTTTCTCGTCTTTTTATATTGTCACCTGTTGTATGGCCACAAGGGGGTGGTCCCCCTCTCGATTCCATACATTGGATATGGTATTCCTTAGATGTATTCTGTTGAATATTCTTCTGGGCTCTCCTGTTGCATTCCTCAAAGGACTGGTAGGGGCATTTTTAATATGATCCTGCTGCATCGGCTGCCTCTAAGTGCAGCCCCAGCGTGACCAGATAGGAGCGACAAGCTTTTAGAATTTGGGTGGCGTCCCTAATGAAATGGAAGCCCATGCTAAACCTCTGTAGCATATTGTGTTTGAACATATTCTGTGGTCTTGGAGGAGGTGGGGCCTGGCCGAGGTACTAAAATGGATTTTGACCCAGGTGGTAGAGATCGGATTTTGACTCAATTTACTCTGCCAGAGAGGTGGGCTGGGGAGGGGGAGAATGTAGATTCTCCAAGTAACTTGAAGAGAGAATCTGGACTTCATTAAATACACAATAGCTAGCATTATGCATATAACTTTTATTGTCCGTTCCTTGCAGCACTTTAAAGTAAAACAACATTAACAGAAAACTCTAGAGCTGAGACTGTCCATCTAGCCTAAATAAACTCCACTGCAGCTGCCATCTTCCTCTTTTAAGCTGCTCTGGTCCCAAAACTCGAAACGTTAATCTCGTCCAAAAGTAAACTGAAGTCCTCATCTCCTCTTTTATTGTCTTTACCTGAAACAAACAACAGTCTTACCTATAAAAGATCTTCTAATGACACATGAGAACCTTATTATAATTCTCCAAGTTATCTCTCCATCATCCTATCCCTCTCCCAATACCTGGGAGGGTGGGAGGGATAATGCTAGCCTCTGTATCTTTTAATTACATCCAGATTCTCTCTTCAAGTTACTTGGAGAATCTACATTTCATGTCAAGACTGGAGGCTAGCATTATGCATGTTCAAAGCTGTGATAATGCCACGGACTACACATATTTTGTAGTTTTCAAATAATATCTTGCAAACACATCAGCATTCGAGCAGTCAGCAGCATGCAAACTCTCCTCTAAGCGTCCACCTGACCTGAAACTTTTACTCGCCATGCTCTCTCTCACTGAATGTGCTCCATACTCCTATCAATACCTGCTCCAAACATGCAAGTCCTCACCCATCGTGCAGTTGTCGCTGCTGAAACTGGCCTATATGTCCTAACGTAACAACTGGTTATCTCCACCCCTTCTGAATTCCTCCATCCTATTCTCATACTCCCTCAAGCATCTCCCCACACACAACTTAGGATGTTTATCAAACTTAGGGTAAAAGAATCGATGAGGACATACTCATCGCCCTTTTAGCTATTCTAAAAATTACTCAGTCTGGGTTGAACAATCTATTTCCCCTGTCCAGTGCCTTAACATCAGATACTCTTCAAACTCAGCAAACACAATAAAGATGCTAACTTCATTGACAACTGCTTCAAACTTAAAATCCTATTCATAGGCCAACTCTCAAATAAATGAAGAAGCAAACTTTCGTTCCACAGTGAATCCTATCTCGGTCTAGGAGGTCTCTGCATCTTAATACCCTTTATTACTCTGCAAATTAGTGGTTCCCTACCTATAGAACAACCTCCAACCAAACCATCACCCGCTACAACAGCAGACCTATAACAATTTATAGTTCTGTAACTCAACCCCTTCTGAAACTAATCTGTTAAAAAAATGTGTTAACTGTATGGCAGATGCTTTCACAGGATCCAACCCCCTTTCCAAGCACCAACAAACCCACTTCTTCCATGCACCAACATATCTTTCTTGTACCTGGTGCCCAAGATTCTCTGAGTAACTCCTGAGCTTGCTGCAAAAGACCTGCAAACAGCACTCCACCCATGAAATCCTCCAAACAAGAAGGCTCAATGCCCCTTCCATTACCAAGGGATGAAATTCTCCTTCTGCCCCTAATAGAACGTCCTCTGATTCTGGAACTAAGAACGGTTCCTCTACTGCTAACTTCAACAGTCGTGGGAACTAAGCCTGTCCCACCCAGAAAGGCGTCACCAAAACTACCTGTCACCTCTGTCAACTCACCATCAACAATACCCTGTGTATCATTGCAAACGGCGGAAATGCATACACCCGAATCTTTCTCCAGTCCTGTTGAAATGCATCCACCTCCCCTGCCAACGGATCTGGTCTCCAACTGTAATAACGATCCATCTGGAACGTCAGTCTCGAAGCAAACAAATCCACCTCCAGAGGACCCCAAATCTGAAATATTCTCTTGAAAATTAGAACATTCAGCTTCCAGTCGCTGAAATCCCGGAGATATCTCAAATTCCAATCTGCTATTAAATTCTCCTGCCCTGGAAAATATTCTGCCTGTAAGCCTATGTTCGAGGCATGTTAGCTCTAGATCACATGCTTTGCATAGCCTGCCATCTAGTGTTGGGTCCGGATGTTTGCTCTTTGTTTTTCTTCGAAGAAGTCTTTTCCAGTCACAAAGTAGGTGACTCCTCCTTTTGGTTATAGTGCGCATGGACATCTACTCCATTGTTAGATTGTTTTTTTTATGCCATCGGGTTCGGATTTGACTTGCTGCACTCCGGTTCGGCACCGTTTCTCGTGTTCCCTTCGACTCGCAAACCACTACCCTCGACGGTATTGTTTCTCGATGCGTTTTCCCATTCTCTGCTTATCGTTTTGACTCAAAGGTCTTTGATTGGAAAACTCGTGGGGGGCCGTTGGGCCTACCCGCACCGAGCTTGCTAACAGTCGATGGAACGGACTCCATTCAAGCTCTGTCCTGGGTGTCGCACTAAGTTTCCGCTCACCGACTTGCACAAAGTGTGCAACCTCTGCCTATCCCCGGAACACGATGAAAAAGACTGCGATGCGTGCTGATCGTTTCGATTGAAGAAGGCGCTCCGTAACCGTCGGGCTCACAAAATGCAACATCAGAGCGGCTCTGCACCAGACATCTTCTGCAAAGATTCCGACAGAGAATTCCACGCTCAAGGAGCCAAAGAAGAAGCAGAGCATATCTCCGTGACCGAGGCAGACTCCGACATGGAAGAAGAGGAGCAAGTTACACCGGGTCACCGTACCGTGAGTACAGAAACCCCCTTGCCCCAGCAACACCAGAAGAAAAAGGCTTCGGTCTCTCCTCTACCTTCGGGCCAAGGTCGGCACCGAGAAAAGGTTTTGGATGCCCCGCCCTCCGCCTGGCGCCGAAACACAAGGAAAAGCCTTCCGGCTCAGGCTCGAGTCAGTCCCATGCCGGAGCCGAGCCGAAACCTTCGGTGTTGAAACCGAACCATGTCGTGGTAACCATTCCATTGTTACCAAAGTGTAAAGCTTTAGAGCCGAAAGGTTCGGAGCCGAAACTTTCGACGCCGAAAACAGCGACCAAAGAGAAAAAGACTCCATCAAAAGAGCCTTGGTCCGACATTCCGCCTTCGGATCCGAAACAAAAAGAACTGGTAACAAATCCAGACACTGGACATATTCATGCCAAATTACCAGAGAAGAGGAAGATGAGCCTGCTGGAGGATTACCACATTCCTCTACAGAGGAAAAAAATGTGGGTACTAACCCTTCTCCACCTTACATTCCACCTCCTTCGCCCACTGATCCGAATTTGCTCATCACACCCACAAATTCACCGCTATCACCTGACCCACAGGATGAAGGGGATGGGGATGAGGATAGGCCACCGGATACTGACCCATGGGAAGACTATGACACTGATCCGAACACTGATAATGATCCGGATCTTTATCCTTTCAGAACCTCACCACCTGATGACAACATAGGATACATTGAGCTACTTAACAGGGCTGCTCATTATCATGGGGTGGAGCTACATAAAGAGACTCTAGAAGAGGATTTCTTATTTGAAACCCTAAGTTCCTCTCAGAGAGCTACTCACTCACTACCAATGCTCAAAGGGATGCTGAAGCATACAGATACAGTTGAGCGCTTTAAAGATCCTGTGAGGGCAAGAATTATTGCACCCAGGCTGGTGAAAAAGTATAAACCAGCACCTACTTACCCCGCTTATATCAAAGGTCAGCTGCCAATAGACTCTGTTGTAGTTTCCAACGCTCGCAAGACCGCTAACTCACAGACTACAGGTGTGGACCCTCCTCCTGATAAGGAGTCTAAATTAATTGATGCCTCGGGCAAAAGGGTAGCATCACAAGCGGCCAATCATTGGCGCATTGCTAATGCGCAAGCTTTGTTAGCTCACTATGACAGGGCTTATTGCGATGAGCTAGAGAAACTAAGGCAGTTCCTGCCTGATGAACACAAATCAAAGGCTAATGACCTTATTCAGGAGCGTAAATTAATCACCAATATCTCCATCAGGTGCGCCTTAGACGCAGCAGACACAGCAGCCCACGCAGTGAACACCACCGTACTGCTACGCAGGCATGCTTGGTTGACAATTTCAGGATTCAAACCTGAGGTTGAAGCCTCTACTCTCAGCCAACCATTTGACAAAGGACACCTCTTCCGTCCAGCAGTGGACACTTTGCTAGGAAAAATAAAGAAGGACACTGAGGTCGTCGAGTCCATGGGGGGCTTTACAATTGCCTTAACCCCTTCGCTGCTGCGGACATTCTGCTGCAGCGCTGGGGGGGGCAGGGGGGCAGCGCGGTGGGCCTGTGCTCATGACGGAGCCGCTCCGACATGAGCCACAGTTGAGCTGTGCTCATGACGGAACGGTTCCGTCATGACTCCGCCCATTTGCGTTGTCCCCCCGCACAGGCGGGGAAACAGCGCCGCGTAGGCGGAGCGGCCGCCAACGGGCGTGTCATGACGGAACCGTTCCGTCATGAGCACACGGCAACCGTGGCTCATGACGGAACGGTTCCGTCATGAGCGGGGAAGGGGTTAAAATAGGGGATCCTTTTATCGCTCTTACAGGGGTGGCTCCAAAAATATTTTCACAGAGAATCCCTCCCCCTCTTTCAAGGGCAACAACCAATCACCCTCATCAAGAAGCTATTTTAGAGGTGGACTTAGAGGTAACAACAGAAAGGGAAGAGGCAGAGTCAACTCAACATGCACTTCCCTCCGCAAACAACAAATGGTGACTTCCTTACGCTACCCCCGATCCTTCCACTCCTGTCGTGGAACGTCTCTCCCAATCTCTACCTGTCTGGAAAACAATCGCCTCAGACAAATGGGCTCTACAAATTATCCAATATGGTTACTGCCTGGAACTTGCAGACACTCCCCCAAACATTCTTCCAAGATCACACGCAATGTCACAAGAACAACTCAACCTCCTCAAGCAAGAAGTTCTCTCTCTGTTAGGAAAAGGAGCTATAGAATGTCACAAGAACAACTCAACCTCCTCAAGCAAGAAGTTCTCTCTCTGTTAGGAAAAGGAGCTATAGAACCAGTCCCATTACAATATCAAAGGGCCGGTGTATACTCCCTGTACTTCTTAATTCCCAAGAAGAACGGCTCTCTCAGGCCTATACTAGACCTCAGAGAACTAAATCTATACATTGTCGGACCACTTTCATATGATGACACTCCAACAAATGCTAAAGTTCCTTCATCAAGACGACTTTCTGTCCACTCTTGACTTAAAGTACGCCTATTTCCATATCCAAATACACCCCACTCACCGCAAATACCTCAGGTTCGTGGTAGCGGGCCCACATTATCAATTCAAGGTACTCCCATTCGGAGTAACCACCGCACCCAGGGTTTCCACCAAATGCCTGGCAGTAGTCGCAGCTCATCTACGAAGACAACACATTTACATCTTCCCATACTTAAGATTACTGGCTCATAAAAGCAAGCTCTCAACACAGCTGCCTACGTCACTCACAAAACAGTGCAGTTGCTCCATGATCTTGGATTCAAAGTAAATCTGTCCAAGTCCCACCTTCAACCATCCAACACACAGGCGTATTTGGGAGCTACTATAAATACACAAAAGGCTCTGGCCTACCCCTAGCCGGCCAGAATCCGCAACATGCAGACTCTACTCTCTTAGTTTCAGCCTCAACACTCATTGCCAGCTCAAGTGTTCATGCAGTTACTAGGGATGATGGCGTCCTGCATCCTTAATAGTCCCCTACGCAAGACTTCAAATGCGTACCCTTCAGGAATGCATAGCACGTCAGTGGTACCAGGCTCAGTGTCTTATCAGATCTAGTGTTGGTGGACGGCCGCACCCATCGCTCTCTGCAGTGGTGGAAACCACAAAACCTTTCAAAAGGGCGGCACTTCATCGACTCAGTTCCACAGATAGTGCTAACAGCAGACTCCTCACTCACTGGTTGGGAAGCTGATCTCCAAACGCATACAATTTAGGGCATGTGGAGCTTGCAGCAAAAGCAGTTTCACACAAATCATCTAGAGCTGCTAGCGATTTTTCTAGCACTCAAAGCATTTCAAGTTCATCTAGTAGGCAAAGCTGTCCTGATACGTACAGACAACATGGCAGCAATATACTACATACAGAACCAGGGGGGGGGGGACACACTCCCTCCAGCTGTCACAACTAGCACAGACCATCTGGAGGTTGGCTAGATGTCAAAAAATGTATCTCCTCGCAGAACACCTTTCATGAGTAAACTATCAAATTGCAGATCTGATCAGTCGCGAAAGACAACAGATCCACGAGTGGGAACTCCACCTCGAGTTCTCCACCCATTCTTTCAGATGTGGAGCTTCCCAGACATAGATCTGTTCACTACACACCTAAATGCAAAATGCCCAAGCTTCGCATCCAGGTATCCACACCCATTGTCCAGAGGCAATGCACTATGGATGAATTGGAGTTGGAGCTCTCAGTAGTTCCTCACCAAAAACTACATCTTACACCCAATCTCCTCACTCAGAGTCATGGAGAACCTTGCGATCTGACACCTGATGTCTTAGAGTTTGGCTGCCTCAATCTCACGCCAGACTGCATGAACATTATCAAAGAGGCTAGACGTCCTGCCACAAGAGCTTGCTATGCGGCAAAGTGGAAGCAGTTTGTCGTATACTGTAATAACAATCAAATCCACCCACTTGATACTTCAGTTCAAAACATTGTTATTTATTACATCTACAGGGTTCAAACTTAGCATACACATTCATGCGCTTACATCTTGCTGCAATAGCTGCATACCTTCAGAATAGACAACATTTGTCTCTCTTCAGAGTGCCTGTCATTAAAGCATTTATGGAGGGACTTAAGAGTCATTCCCCCAAGACTTCCACCTGCTCCAGTGTGGAATCTCAACATTGTCCTCACCAGACTGATGGGTCCACCTTTTGAGCCATTGCACAGATGTGAGTTTCAATTTCTCATTTGGAAGGTAGCTTTCCTCATAGCTATCACATCACTGAGAAGAGTGGGTGAGATTTAGGCACTAACCATAGAAGAACCATTTTTATAAGTACACCAAAACAAAGTGGTTCTTCAGACCAACCCTAAATTTCTACCAGTGGTTCATTTCTGCCTTTCATATCAACCAATCTGTTGAGTTGCCTGTGTTCTTCCATCAACCAGATTCTTTAGCAGAACGTGCTCTACACACCTTAGATGTGAAAAGAGCATTGCTCTACTACATAGAATGGACAAAACCTTTGCGTAATACGAAACAACTATTTGTGGCTTTTGCTCCACCACATAAAGGCAATCCCATATCAAAATCAGGTATTGCACAGTGGATAGTCGAGTGCATTCAAACATGCTATGCAAAAGCAAAACGAACATTGACCATTCCTCCTAGAGCGTACTCCACACACAAACTAGGGGCTTCTATGGCATTTTTAGGAAATATATCCATAGATGACATTTGCAAAGATGCAACATGGTCTACACCACACACATTCACAAAACACTATTGTGCATAAGTGTTAGCAAGACAGCAAGCTAGTGTGGGCCAAGCAGTTTTACGTACACTGTTTCAAACGACTGCAACAGCTACAGGTTAGCCACCGCTTTGGGAGATCACTACTGTATTGCCTATGCAAAGCATGTGATCTACAGCTCACTTGCCTCAAACGGAAAATGCTACTTACCCAGTTGCCATCTGTTCTTGGCATTTAGATCAGTAGATTCACATGCACCCACTCGCCTCCCCGGGTATCTATACCTGTTGCAGTGACATCTAACTTGGATAAATATATACATGGACATCTCTTTCTACTACTCTTACTAACTCCATTATAACCCTCTGCCGGAAAACTATCTAACAATGGAGTTGATGCCCATGCGCACTATCACCGAAAGGAGGAGTCCCCTACCTTGTGACTGGAAAAGACTTCTTCGAAGAAAAACAAAGTGCCAACATCCGGACCCAACACTAGATGGCTGGCTATGCAAAGCATGTGAATCTACAGCTCTACATGCCAAGAACAGATGCATACTAGGTAAGTAGCATTTTCCTTTCTGCTCTAGACAAAAACGCCATATTTTCTTTGCTAACAGAGTCCAATTCTTTACCTCCTTCCTCTCAAGCGGTTTATATAACGAACCGCTGAAACATTATCCATCTTCAGTAGGAGATTCATGTTCCTGATCTTTCTTCTGAAACTCTGCAGAGCATACAGTCCTGCTCTCATCTCCAAACCATTTATGTGCTCCAAATTCTCCTCCAGCGACCAACTCCCACCAGTTTCTTGACTTTCCAAACACGCCCCCCCCCCCCCCAACCAAAAAGGCTTGCATCTGTCTCTAGCACATAATCCGGGCAAACACCAGAAATTGCCCGTCCGTTCCAAGCCTCTAAATTCTCTAACCATCATATCAACTCCTCTCAAGCGCCCCTGATAGAGCAATCTGATCTTCATACCACAAGCCCTTCCTCAAAGCTTACGTCTTCAATCTCTGTAAAGCTCTGTAATGAAGCGGTCCCAGGAAAACCGCCTGAATTGACGAAGAAAACAATCCAATCATCCTTGCCAACGCCCACAAGGACAACTCTTCCTTCTTTAACATTCCTCTTTCTTCCACTTTTATCTTCATCACTTTTTTCTCTGGCAGACTACGAGTCTTCTCTGTTGTATTCACCAAAAAACCCAAGAATTCCAAACATTGACTCGGAACTAGTACAGACTTTTCCCTGTTTATCACAACCCCCAGTGCTTCAAAAAGCTATATAGTCACCTGTAACTGTTACTCCAGCTCCCTCTGACTTTTTAAAAAATCGTCAAGATATATAATCATTCTTATACCTCTCTTACTGAGGAACTTGGCTACTGGCCTCAGAACCTTTGTAAAACACCATGGAGCCAATGCTATACCAAATGGTAGACACGAAACCTAGTATAAAACTCCCGACCATCTTAATTGAAGGCAACTCTCTTCTGCTATTGGAAATGGAAAATAAGCATCCTTCAGGTCTAATTTCACCATCCAATCGCTCTCTTGCAAGACGGATTCCTTCTATCTTGAAATGCCTGTAAATGAGAAACTGATTTAACCCTCTTAAATGTATCACGGGTCTCCAACCCTTCTCCTTCTTCCTGACCAAAAAGATTGTTCTTACAAAACCCCGATCTACCTCTGACACCCTCTCTACAGCTCCTTTCTGTATCATCTCCTTTTCTACTAAAACCTGTAAATCCCTTTGAAATGCCAATTCCCTTGGTTCTCTTAGTTGTATTGGCTCTTTTTCAAAATCCAACACAAATCCTTGAACTGTTTGTAGGACCCACTGATCCTTTGTCAACACTTCCCAATTTTCTACATACCACCGTAACCTTCCCCCTACCTTTTCTGGGATAAAACCAAAAACAGTCCTCATACCTACCTTGAGTTCCTTGTGCAAACTGAGCTCTTCCTTTTGCTTGGCGAATCCTGCCCTCTCTTCCTGTCTGCGGATAGAACCCTGTCGCAGATTGAAATTCCCTGAATGTCCCTGGGACTGATACTGCGCCCTACTGTATGATCGTGCAGGGAAATAGGCTCTTGCCCCGGCCCAATCAAAAACACCTCTTCCAAACACCCTTCTCGAAGATGATTGGGCCTCATCTAGACTTGTGAAGGTTGAAACATATTTGCCAACTTCCTTCACCAATCCTTCCCTGAACAAATAACCCTTTGGGTATTTGGAAGGCTCCTACTTGGCAAAATCTCCCAATTTGGGACTTCTCCTCATCAACACCGCATTGCGTCCCTCAGCGGTTAACGCAGCATTCGCGTTTCCGAGAAAGCAAATCGCTGTCTGCGCCAAACCTCGCAGTAACTCATTGTCTACTTAGACACCCTGTATCTTCGCCTCTTCTGCCAAGTCCATGGCTAATTGCCCCAAAATATCTAACAATCGATCCTTACACTGCTTTAGTGCCATCTCTAACCCCTTACAAGGGTCACGACCTATCTTAAACAGAAAGCTGATCAAATCAGGATCCAAATCCGGTGTCAAACATGTTTTGTTTTCTACCACTGGCCTAGAGCACTCAGCCTTCATCACTGCCCTGGCCTCCTTCTCTAAAGGTCTTCGTACCCAAAGCTTTAGAAACTTCACCAAATGAGGAAGCAGCCACCAGTCTGCACTCCTGGGGTGCCTCATCTCTGGACTGAACATATTCTCTCCTTGTGGATCTTTAACAATCCCCTTTTATTATTATTATTATTATTATTTCGCTCCTTTCCTTATCCACCTTGTCCAAATCCATATTCCAACCATCATCAAAGTAATCATCCAAAATGAATTCATCCTGATTATCTTCAGACTCCTGAATGAATTCATTTCCATGTGCATTTTCCCTCTCATTTTTGCTGCATTGGATACCTCCATTTGTGCCGCGACGGACACACTCCTCATGTGTGGCGCTTGGCACACCCCTACTTTTAGCCAAAAACTTGACTCCAACCTCTGTATCCTTATTCTTCTTTCTTCTTTTGCCAAAACCTTTCTCCTTATCTCCCTCGTATTCTTCTACTGACCAGTATTCATCCTCTCAATACTCCATTGCTTTCCCTTTTCTCCCTAGCATGTCCTTTACCGAACTCCTAACTTCCTCCTGCACTATTTCCTTAAATTTGCATCCCCCATGCCTGAAGATTCACCTCCCTCAATCAACTCCATTTCTTCAATAATATATGTATTTCTTCTTCCTCTTATGTATTTACCTAACTTTCAATGTCCTCTAGTCACTTCAAATATTAACTTCTAGCCTATCCTTCACTTATCTAAACTATACACTTCAATCTCCTCTCCTCAAATTGGCACTCGCCGTACACCCTCGTCTGTCAAAATCGGCTGTTGACAGTTAATCTGAACAACGTACGCTCTTCCCTTTAGTAAGATGGCTGTTCTGCCCTCAATATGCGTTTTCTATTATGAGGCTAAAAGTATAAAAAATGGCTGTCACATTCCATATGTCGCGCCCTCATGCACGTATGCATGACGACTCCTGCTCCCCCTACGGATGCCTCGGAGGAACAAATTGATCCCCATGCGTCCGGAACCAGGAGCTGAGAAGCCGAACCCTGACATGCACTCGAAGAGAAACAGTACGCGTGACTCAGGTCGGTCTCTCTACTGTTACAGTTGCTGGTCTCGAGCATCAGCGTACGTTCGTGCCCCAGCAGTAAAACACTGCACAAATCTTTTTTTCCCTTTTTTCCCCCCACATCCTACATCCTAATACCTAATTTTTTTTTTAAACTGATATTCCTCAAACATAAAA
Organism: Triturus cristatus; assembly: GCF_964204655.1. Taxonomy (NCBI): domain Eukaryota; kingdom Metazoa; phylum Chordata; class Amphibia; order Caudata; family Salamandridae; genus Triturus; species Triturus cristatus. The sequence continues at coordinate 388,702,477 of NC_140594.1, forward strand.
CCCATAAATTGGGTTAACTATCTCACAAAGACAAACGAATACCTACCTTAAATACGCTCAAGTACATTTTGTTTAAAAAATGTATCCAAAACCAATCATTCAAACACAAAACAGTCTGGCAAAGACTTCTCTATACACATCTATACTATAAACTTTAAACAGGTTGAAAATAGCGATACTTATCTGGCAAGGAGCAGCTAATAAAAGAGGAAGATGACTGCTGCAGTGGAGTTTATATAGGCTGGATTGACATTCTAAGTTCTAGAGTTTTTTGTTAATAATGTTTTACTTCAAAGTGCTGCAAGGGGCTAGCAATAAAATTGATATGCATAATGCTAGCCTCCAGTCTTGACATGAAATCTGAAAATCCCTGTGGCCTATCACAGAAGGTAAAATGTTGGCTCAAGGGGCCTCCGTCAGTTCTCCAGCTGTCCCTCACAAGGGCTATCAGGAAGGATTTTACAAGACAGGCACTCCACTCCTGTAGAGAGAGATACTCCCTCAGGATACATTTGCTTGTCTTCTCTCCCCACCATTGTACTCTTTAGCAGAGCGTGCATGAACCATGTAGCTTTGCAACTGGAAGTCATGCCTTCTCCCAAGATGTCCACTGTGGAAGGCATGCGTCCCTTGAAAAGCTGTGCAATTAGGGCATCTGAACGCCATTTTGGACTACTACATGGGTAGCCTGCAGCAGACACCTATTTCCCATTTGTTCTAGCAATTGAATTGGACTGTTCCTCCAACCCTCTTGAGGTTAGGCCCCTGTGAAGTGTCAAAGGCCTGAGAGTCACTGTTACTTGAAAAACACAATCTGTAACTAGTTTCTTTATGGGGGCATTACGTCCATGCTGGTCTTGAGCAGACTCCTCCTGGTGGAACTCCCTGGGTAGCTGACTGTGCCCTCCTTGCAACTTCCTTTTTGAAATAAACCAACTTAATGATCTCTGAGATTTCCTGTCTTCCGCTGAGACTGGGTAATGTGTACATCTTTGTGGATACTGCCATAGTCAGGGCCTTGTCTGCTGTAGAAACTATTATTGTTCCTACCATGCCTTTCTGGACAAAATAGGTGAGGCACCTATGTTGTGGCTTTTTCAGCTAAATGCTGCCATAGATCACATTGAAACTGCTGCTTGGAGGCATAGTGTTGGTGTTCTTAGTTTTCAGGGAGGCATAGCTGAGTTTTTCTTTTTAACCATTCTTCCTGATAAAGGTTGGATGAAAGTCTCCTGCCTTCCTTTCGCTTGCTAAAACTGATCAACTCCTTGGCAGACTGCGTCCTCTACTGTTTTTGCAGTGTGCCCGTTATAGCAGAGGTAATAGGCACTTCTACTTCTAGATGCTAGGCAGAGGTTGTGGGAGAAGAAGCTCTCCTTTTTCTTAGAGCAGGATGTTGTGTTTCCTACACACTAAGGCCAAGGAAGAGACTATGGTGAAATGTTGAACCTACACTTCTTGAGTCTGAGTGCAGACCCAGTGAAGGGTCATTGATCCTCTTTGGTTGTTTCCCAATAGTTTTAGGCCCCCTTGCTGCCTTATTCCCTTGCCCTCTTGTGACTGGTGCCAAATCTAATGGCCCTTTCAACTTGACCATTAGCTTTTGGGCAATAGAGCGGTGACATCTCAATAATAATACCACATGACTTAAAAAAAATCGTCGTTCTATTAGATATAAATTGTACTCCATTGTCTGACATTAAGGTTTTTGGGAAACCTTACATTTGGAAAACATACTTTAAGATATTTATCACTTCTTCCTTACTAGGATTGCTATCAAATGTATGATATATCCATTTTGAAAAATTGTCCATTAGAGCAAGTAAAAATCTTTCTTATCCCAAAATGTTAATTGGTCCAGAAAAACCGACCGCTTTTCCCAAGGTACACTGGGAACGTCCGATGGATTGGATGGTTCACAAGTTACCTTCCAATGTTTATCTGAACCTACACTTATAGCACATGCATCCACAACCCTTTTCTTTTTTTAGAGTTTTATATAGCGCCAACTAGACACGAATATATTAGGTATCAGAGCGCTTTACATGAGCACCAGTTTCGTTACAGGTGGACACATTCATTTTTTTGTTAGGCACAGGGAGATTAAGTGATTTGCCCAGAATCGCAGGATGTTGAGCATCGATGCTGATACTCAAACTCAGTTTCCCAGCTTCGAGGTCGACCGCTCTAGCCGTAAGGCTTCATCCTCTCCCCTTTCAATTGCAGAGTCCACACCTGGCCATCAATAATGTTGTCTGATTATTTTCTATTTGGCAGTAACTCCAAGTTGTCCCTCATATGCCAACTTAATCAGTCTCTGCGTAATACCTTCCGGAGGAACAAACCAATCCGGTCTCAAAAGAATAAAATTTTCTGCACTTCTCCAGCAAATTGAGGAAAGCTTTGCAATATCGTACACAGGCTTCTGCAGGGTGGCCATCCCATCCCAATATGCTGCTTAACAAGTGGAAATTGACTATTCTATGCCCTCCATTTAAGCCATTCTGATTCCGATATTGCACCATCACACATGTCAGTGGCATCAACAGCTGCAACCACACATTCATGCTTATTCAGCTCCTCTTCCCCCCCCCCCCCCCCCCCCCACATCCTTCTGGGGTAATCTAGACAAACACTCTGCTGTCAATTTTTTTCCCTAAGCTATTTGTTTAATTGAAAAGTTAAACTGCAGTCTAGATGTCAACCTAACTAGTCTTGATGAAGCATTGTTAGATTTTCGTTCGTCCTTCACATACATTAATGTTTATGATCTGTCAAAAGAAAACATTCTTTGCCCCACAAAAAGTTCTTTAATTTTTGTACCACGCATACACAAGCAAGAGCTTCCCTTTCAATTGTACTATACTGCAATTGAGCTCCTCGCAAAGCTCTAGCTATAAAGGACACTGTGTTTTTTTGGCTATCTACAATTTGGCTAAAAACTGTACCCAATTCTAATGAACTAGCATCCTCTATGACATAGCAATTGGCAGAATGATCGAACGGTTTGAGGGCTAAAGCTTTGACTGTCACAGATTTAATCTTGTAATTCCGTCCATACAAATTGTTCTCCTTTCTTAAGTAACTTGTGCAGTGGTTCAGTAAATATAGCATACACCAGAAATAACCTAGCATAGTACTCTCCTAAACCTAAAAAAGATTTCAAAGATATTTTGTCATAGGGTTGCCTCCTTTGACAATAGTATCCACTAAATCTGTTTTGGTTTTGATACTTTTCCTTGTAATTTTGTGCCCTAAATAATCAATTTCCTTTACTAAAAATTAGCATTTGTCTATGCCTACTGTCATACCTTTATTTTCAAGGATTTCCGACACTTCGTATAACAACTTAATATGTTCATTGATCTCTTTGACAAATATTAAGATGTTGTTGTGGGAAGCTTGAACACATTCCAGTCCTTTGAAAAAAACATGAATTAGCTTTTGAAATACACTGGTAGTAGAGGCTAACCAAATGGCAGTCTCAAATACCGAAAAGAGCCAAATGATTTTTTAAATTTTTTTTTAAAGAATTTTTATTGATTTTTTCCCAACCATCGCAGCATTAAATCAACGTTACATACAATAGCCTTGTGCAAGAGAGCTAGGCAACTCAGGACAGTGCAGGAGAAGTTAGTTCCGCAGCATTTTCTTCCCTAACACCCCCACCCCGCCCCCTCTCTACCCCCTCCCCCCCTTGTCAGTGTGCCCGCAGCAGACCCCCTCCTGGTGAAACATAAAGTGCCCCAAGGATCAAGAGAGCCGAACTCAAAATTATGGGATGAGCCCCAGTGATGGTCTCGAAAGGACCAAAGGCTGCACGCTGCCACTCATATGCACATCACTCCTGCGGCCCGACCACTCGGCACATCTTAAGATATTGTACAAATGCCGATTGCTCGCGGAAAGTATTCAAGTGGCCTCATCCTGAGCAGACCCCCCAGCGGTCCCAGGTGGCCCCGCCTCAGTCCCCATATTTCGGGCCATGCGTGCATGATCCCCACCTTCCTCATCCTGCTCCCCCGGGCAACAAAGCTCCTCCACCAAGGCTCCCCACACCCTAGCAGCTTCTAGCGCCTTGTCATTAGAAGCACGCCTGGCCAGTTGTAGACGAAGTGTCCCTTCATTCCCTGCCCAAACCAGGAAACTCGCCTTCCACCTCCTAAAGCTCGGTCCTGCCCTTGCCTTCCAATGCATGGTAAGCTCCCTTTTTGCCATTATCAGCCCCAAATCATAAAATGTGCTCGTAATTTTTGTATGGGGGGTGTGCGGAAACCAAAGTAAAAGGCAAGTTCCCATGTTCACTGCTAGCTCACGCTCAGTCACTTGATTCAAACACGCCACCACATCTGCCCAGTAAGAGCCCAGCCCTGGACAGGACCAGAACATATGTCCAAAGTCAGCCCCCTCCGCATTGCACCGAGGACACATTGATGGAGAGCCTCCGAAATACCGCGAAATCTTCGCCGGAGTTAAGTAGGCTCTGTGAACAGTGTAAAATTGGACCAGTTGAAACCTAGCATTGCGTGTGCCCTTCCAGGCGCTCCGCAACAGCTGCGACCACGCCGTCTCTGGAATAGGCCTACCAAGGTCCCCCTCCCATTTCTCCCGCAGGCCAGCCAGGGGCGCGAGCCCTTCCGTGGACAGCCGCCTATAGAGACAGGTAATGGCCTTAAAGGTGCCCGCCGCCATAACGACGTACTGACATCCCAAGGACGTTGGGGGTTCCGACAGCCCCATCTTCCAATGTTTCTGAATCCCGGACACCAAGGCAGAGTGAAGAAGATAATCCCCCATCGGCAAATCAAAATCCCTCTGCAATTCCTGGAATGGCAACAAAACCCCGTCTCTGTATAGATCCCCAAGCATGTGAGCCCCACATTCCTCCCAGCTCGCCAACGCCGACCAGTCTCATCCATGTGGGAGAGCCGTACACATGCCCAAAGGAATTTCCGGGGCATATGGGACTACGAAGCCTGTTCGTTTCTGACTACGGCTCCAGCAGAGCCGAAGCGTGCGCTCCTCGAGTGTGAGCTGGTCCAACCGGAGTTTTTGCTGAAGCACAATAAATGACAACACATGACTAGGGATAATCCTACCCTGCGGGCCCTCAGGCCCTCTGAACTCGCGCGCCACGTCCTGCGTAAGCCATTGCAGTTGCGCTGCCAAATAATACCATTCAAAATCTGGAGTTGCCAGACCCCCCTCCACCCTCGGTCGCATCAGAGTGGCCAACGCCACTCGACGTCTGCCTGATCCCCAAATGAACCCTGTCGTCAGTGCCCGGAGCACCTTAAAAAAGGAAGCCGGAATCCATATCGGCAAGGTGCGAAAGAAGTAAAGCAATCGCGGCAGCGCTACCATTTTCAGCAGCGCCACTCGCCCGCCCACCGACAACGGGAGGGTGCGCCAAAACGCCATACTCCCCTTAAGCCCCCTCAGCGCGCCACCCACATTTCCCTTGAAGAGATTGGCAGGAGCATGAAATATGCAGAAGCCCAGGTACGGCAGGCAGGCAGGTTCCCAACGTAGGTCGTCAAGCGCCAAAGGCGCCTGGGCCCCAGGGGACAGAGGAAACAGGCAAGTCTTAGCCCAGTTAACCTGCAACCCCGAGAAGTAGCCAAACTCCCGGAGCAGGATTCTAGCGCCCCGCAAGGAATCCCGCGCATCTGCTAGATACAGCAGGAGGTCATCCGCGTACAGGGAAATATGGTGTAGCTCTCCACGCAACGGAACCCCCTCATAGGAACGTCCCTTACGAGCATGCGTCGCTAGGGGCTCGATCGCCAAGGCAAACAAAAGTGGGGACAACGAACAGCCCTGTCGAGTGCCTCTATCCACCCGACAAGCGGCTGAGATAGTACGTCCCGTGCGGAACCTAGCTGTGGCAGAACAAAATAACAATCTGGTCCAGCGCACAAAGTGGTCCCCCAGGCCAAACCCCTTCAGCACCCGAAACAGATATGGCCACTCCACGCTATCGAAAGCCTTTTCGATATCTACCGACAGTACCACGGCCTCCGATGGGCCCTCCTCTCGGTCCCCCATAATCCGCACTAACCTTCGAATGCATGCTGCGGTATTCCTCTTGGGAATGAAACCCGATTGATCCGGATGTACCAATGTGCTCATGTGGCCCATGAGTCGCGTGGCCAAGATCTTACTAAGGATCTTATAATCCACCGAGAGCATGGAGAGCGGCCGGTACGCCGACCCGGAGGATGGGACCCCATCCTTCTTCAACAACGGTACTATGATCGCCTCCCTCAAAGTACACGGTAGCTTACCCACGTCCCATGCCTCCCTATACACTGCCTGCAGACGCGGAGCTAAAGTAGCCAAATATGCGGCATAGAACTCCACACGGAGACCATCCATCCCTGGGGTCTTGTTCCGAGCCATGTGTTTGAAAAGATCCAAATGATGTGATGAAAGTCTTAGGTAACGGATGAAAATCTACTACAATACACTTATTCAAGGATCTCAAATCAGCACAAATTCATTCACCAGACCAACAATAGGAGAACATACATTAGCATGTTTATTGACTACATCCTGATCCGTTGACTGTAGCAGTTCCACATTATTTACTGAAATGCCTCTCAATATAATGGGAAATCTGTGCCAGGACATAACTTAAAACCTAACATACCCAAATCATACCATCCAACAATATCTTTACCATCAATGACAATATATATTTTCTTGAGAACTGTGCGGCCCTGAAATTCCAACCAATCTTCAAAATAGCCTAACATACTTATGTTGAAATTGCCAAATGCTTTTGGATTAAGGTCTATTTTGTACAAATTAATACTTTCCCATTTTGATTTAAACGTGATTTCAGACAAAAAGGTAATTAGTGAACTTGAGTATGCCATAACATCAACTGCCACTTCCCAAGTATGTACAATTCCTAATGGTGCTTCATACCCTGCACAAATCATGTTTGTATTTATATTAGGCTCAGCATCATACAATGTTAAAACTAAATTCTCTAATGTATTTTCTACACTCTCAACTCTGTTGACAGTAGTATTGTTGCTCAATTTGCTTGAATGACAAACACTATCCCATTTTCCACTGCATTTTTCATAGCCGGTTATTAGCAAGATGTGTCTTAGATCCACATTTAAAAAGAATGCATTTTGTCTATAAACACCCTTTTGAATTACAAATACAGGCAAACTTAAATGCATTTCATTGGAGGCTAAAGCCTTTGTTGATAACACAGATCTTTCTAACCCCTTAGCTAGATCAAAAACTTCGCATAGTTTGGGATTACGACATGCCAAGAAATGCTTCTGTATTCTTTTTATATTCAGAATTGAACACAAATTGGTCTCAAATGTATGTATCAGCAATCGCCCCAAACTCATAGTTAGCAGCTAACCTCTCAAAGCAGCAACATATTCTTCAACTGACTCGTCCCCATATTGTTGTCTTTTTACAAACTGTTGTTCAGTCATGACATTGGCTCTTAAATGAACTGTTTTTGCTATCTGCAAACTTCTTCCATAAATACATCCCACAACGCATCTCCAGATGGTGCAGATATAGGCTGTAAATTTTCAAATATTTCTGGTGCTGCATTACCTAAAGGCTAATCAATAACGCTAATTTCCTTTCAGCAGAAAATGTTTTGACGTCAATAGCTACTAAATTATATTCAAATGTATTGTACCATTTTTCCAAATTAAAACCGGTTTGCCAGGTACCGGTGCAAATAGACTGGGTCGGTTAAGCAGATCACTGGTAGCCATGACTAGTTCTCCGTTGCCCCCAGCGTTAGATAAAATTTCTCAAATAGTAACACTTCACTATATAATACGTGTGTGTATATATATTCCCCGGATGTCCGAGGCTGAAGTGGTTTGGGGACCCGAAGAGGCGCTTTTGTTTCTTTAACCAGCAGGAAATTGGCTGCAACTCATGAACTGTACTGCTATCCCTGCATAACCAATTGGTGACATACTCCCCCTGCAACACCTACCTGGGCTCAACATCATGCATTCTGGGTGTTGCGGTCCACACACACTTTGTGAACTGACAACAGGTGAGCTGGCAATGCTAGGGGGCGGAGCGGACCCTCTGCCAATAAGAGGGTGGCAAGATTTACGTTTGTGATGTTTGAAGCCGCCTGGATACTTGGGCGCTGATGAAGACTGACAAATTGCCGAAATGCATTTGCCTAATAAGAAATAAAATCTGCTGCCAAGGTCTTCCCCTGTGTGGTCTCTGCTGTCTCTAAAGAAGGAGTTCTGTTGGATACAATTCCGTGTCAGCCAGAGACACGGCACAGAGTCTCCCACTTCGCAAGTTGGCCCTGATGTCACTGACTTTGCTGTTGCGGCGGTTTTTGTGTGTATCCAAGGTATTGGATGGTCTGGGTCCGCCATGTACTTTGGGGAAAAATTGAGGCGGTTTTGAGGTTATTAACCTCATGCTGGGTGGCGTGTATTGTCATTGCTGCCCCCGCCGGATGGTTCCCTGGATGTCCGAGGCTGAAGCGGTTTGGGGACCCGAGGAGGAGCTTTTGTTTCTTTAACAAGCAGGAAATTGGCTGCAACTCGTGAACTGTACTGCCATCCCCGCATGACCAATTGGTGACATACTCCCTCTGCAACACCTACCTGGGCTCAACATCATGCATTCTGGGTGTTGCGGTCCACACACACTTTGTGAACTGACAACAGGTAAGCTGACAACGCTAGGGGGCGGAGCGGGCTCTCTGCCAATAAGAGGGCGGAAGATTTACATTTGTGATATTGGAAGCCTCCTTTTTCGAAAAAGGCTTAACGCCGAAACGCGTCGTCTTGCCCTTTGTGCACAATAAAGATATTGTGCATTCTCTTGGTGTTCCATTCTCCAGCTTTACTACCTTCGTATGGAGTGTGTCTAAGCTGTTTGGTGAATACGTTGCTGTCACTGTGGCCGCCGAACAGGCACCGACATCGTGGGATTGGTGAACCACTAAATACAGCAGTTTGGGACAATATATATATATATATATATATATATATATATATATATTGTCCCAAACTGCTATATATATATATTTATATATAAAGACAGTCTTATAGTGATACAGTTCCTTGTAGTGTTTGTGTGTGTATCACAGGTGAAAAGTTATTAACATACTTCTTTTTTTTTTTTTTAAACAAAATAGCAAATTTCAGGATAAATAAACCAATATCAGTGCGATTCCAAAGTGTACGTATCACTGACACGCTGTTTTTCCTGAAAAAATAGCTCAAAAGTGTGCGTATCACTGATACAATGTTATTTATAGAACTTAGGTGTTGGAAAATATCACTAAACAGTGACCATATCAGTGTTACGCAGAAGCTGTACTCTACAAAAGTGGCTACCGTCCTAACATCACGAGCATGTTTCTCTTTAAAGCTGATAGGCCTTGAAAATACAGATACAAGTATGTCACACCATATTGGAGAAGAGTATGACACGTGAAACACGCTCCAGGTTCTCTGCCCTCTCGTGCTGCCAGCCAGGTTATTGCGCTCCTGAAACTGTTGGATAACTGTAAGCTCTCACTTCTTTAATAATAAATAAAAATGTACAGTACCTCAGTTGTTGGCTACTGGAAGTCCCAGTATCAATACCAGTCAAAGTAACCACTCGAGCAATATATGTATTTACAAACTTTTTCAGCCTGCTACTTTTCAGTCTCATGGGCGATAGATAACGTTACTTTTCCAATCATCGCCAATTGTTAAAATGATGTTTCTGCATGCGTAATAGTTGAATGAAGTAGTTTATTCAACATACATAGATAGCAAACCCACGAGTAAAGAGCGCAACACACAACTTACTCAGCTGTGGTGGTACAGCATCCAGATGCTGCCCCGACCACCACCGCACCATCACATTACCTCCACAGAATTCTATAAGAACCCTTCGCAAATGTTCCAAACATTTGCCATAACATTACTCTACAACAAATAGTGAATAGCATTGATGTTGGTTAATTAATCAAACCATGGAGCTGATGGGGCTAAACAAAACATAATACTTTTTCTTGTTGGCCCTAAGAAAAATACAATTTGAATTTGCTATCACTATAAGTGGCTAATCTCCATATTCAGTGTTCTCACCTCACTCGCCACACTACATTAACTATTACTCGCGACTTTACCATGCACAATTTTTGAAAAATTATCTCAATTGAGATGTCATAAGTGTTGTTATGAAAGCTAAGATTTCACATGGTATAAGTGATGTCATATGTAAGGGTATCAGTACCGCATTGAGAAAACGCGAGCTATACTTAATGTAGTGTGGCTAGTGAGGTTAAAACATTGTGTACGGAGGTGCGTGACTTATAATAATTTGAAGGTGTTGTGTTAAGTTAAAATGTAAGTTAAAAGTAACACTGTGTATGTAGGTGCGTGACTTATAGTAATGTGAAGGTGGTGTGTAAATTCTAAATTAAAGTTTTAACTATAACTTTAGAAATTCAAATTGTGTAGTTTAAGTATGGTTTGTAAGCAAAGAATAAATAAAGTGTTCCTAACTAACTTTTTTTCATGGATAATATATATATATATATCGTCTTTGCGGGCCAACTACCCCTCCTGTTACCTCCAGTAAGTCCCACACAGCAGGATTGCTCAGAGGTCTTCAAAAGCCATGACTCTTTTCTCCACCACTGCAAATGCGCCTCCTGGCACACTACTGGTTGGGGGATGAAGTCCACTTTACTCCGGAGCGATCTTGGGAGCCAAGAAGCCCTCCTGTTACCTCCTGTCAGTCCTACAAGCGGGATTCCTGAGAGCTGGTTGGAGGCCCAGCCCCCTTTCTCCACCACTCTGCAAATGTGACTACTACTTAAAAGAACCATAGAAATTCACTGAAACAAACAAAGGTTATTGGTACAATACAGTTAGAAATTACCAATTAAAAACACAAAGGTTACAGGGACGTTCTAGTTAGGAATTGGAATTTTTTTTAAAACGTATAAATTCACTGAAAACATCAATGGTTACAGAAACGTTCTAGTTGGGCTCAGGTTTCACTTCTACAAAACCAGTGACATTCAGCAATTCTAGTTAGCTGAGCTAATTAGAACTGGTGCCCCCGCAATGCACTGCTTATGACCTTACATATTACATCACTCATGACATGATCAGTCGCATCACTAATTACATCACTGACGACATCATCCAGAAAGTGACTAATGCACCCACTCACACCCCCTAGAACCTTTCATACACACACTCCCACACCACCATTCACAAAGCAATACCAGTACTTGCACACCCACTCACGGATTCATAGATCAACACACCCACATCCACTCACTCACTAATACATCCACTGACATATAAACTCATACACCCACTCACACAGTCAGTCACCCATAGAGCTACTCACACACCTACTCACTCAATCACAGTCAATCGCACAGCCACTTACCCATAGTTACACACTCACCAACTTACTCATACAGATACTAACACTTACTCCCTCACCTATACAGTTACTGACACAAGCACACACTCGCCCATACAGCAACTCTCACATTCACTCACTCACCCATACACTCACTCACTCACTCACCCATAGAGACACATGTATACCCCAGCACTCACCTATACTGCCTTTCACATACCAACTTACTCACCCATATACCACTGTCATATAGCATTGGTATTTGTCCTAGTGGTTTTCGAATTTGTCCACAACCTTCTCCAATTTCAGACTTATCAGTGCTGCACCCCATACCACTGTTGCAATAATGTGGTATCTGCCTCCTGCTTCTTGATGGAAGCAAAGAGAGCCAGGTTTATGTGAAATGTCATGAGTGTTGGTGATGTCGGCGGTGTGGTGTACTGTGTGGGCAGTGAGCACTGAGGCAAAAAAAATTTCGTCGTCTGTTCTGAGATAGCGAATGGCATGTGGATGAGGTTGTATGTGCCGGATGTACACGGTCGAAGTAAGTGGTTGCGGGTGCAGTTGGTGATGTCTGACGTAAGTAAAAGCTACACATTTTTTTCTTTATCAAAGGGGGAAAAACATAATGCAAACAGGCAGTTACAAGCAGACGTGACAATGTTGTGGATAAATACATACATACATGTGTTATGCTGTTTCCAGAAATTCAGACAGTTCTGCTGTTTCCAGAAATTCAGACAGTACAGTAATGTTCTATCAGATCTATCAAACGCAGTCTTTAGCGATAACTGACGCCATCGCCAAGTCATATTTACATGCAACCTTCTACCAAACCATGCCGTGCCCTTCGCTTCAGACATGTTTCTGCCGTCCACATGGGAGAGAGAGCAAGATAACGAGAACGAACTGCATCACTGCACATAGCCAAGTCTTCACTCTCCCTCTGTGGACACAGTAGCACTGAACCAGCGGAGATCGGCTCTGCGCTTTGCTAAAAGCAGTGCTATTTAGGCTTGTCGTCTAGTGTTACATGGGAGCAGTTTATTGTAGCCCAGTACAATGATCATTGGATCTAGGTCAATGCGAGCTCTTATCATTTTGGGTATGGTTTAGATAGCACCTTCCCCAAAAGTATGCACCCTGGCTACAATTCCCAGTCTCTTTTGCCCATATGGGCCCAACTGCCCAGCAGCTTGACCCCAAATTCTGCCGTTTAGAAACCTACCTCGTGGAATCAACAGAGTCAATTAGACAGGCTAATGTAATGGCTCAAAGTTGAGGGGTTCCTCTGGAAATCCATACGTTCGTTCACACGGTGTAGTCCTAACTTGATAGCATGTGAAAATCTCTAAAGGAGCAGTTACATCTCCCCTTAATTTTCTCCAGTGTAAGGAATGTCCCCTCAGAGTATAAATGACTGGAGTTGTTCTCCTAGGTTTGGCCAAAGTGTGGACTACCCTAGTTTCCGATTTAAGTGAGGTGGCAGTTATGTGCTTTGAGCCCCAAGGTGCGTATAGGCAAAGAAGTCTGATCGCAGACGATGCTTTCCATGCCGGACAGGTGGATGTAACAGTATTTATTTCACCCTTGGGCCTAGATAGGCCTCGTGGAAAGGGATTCAATTGGAATCCCATTCCCTCTGCTCGCTCTCTCTTCGGTGTCAAAAAATGGAAGTCTTCCATTTGGATGACACTAACACCTAGGATAATGGGCCTGAGCTCCAGGCCGGGCACTTCGAATTCTTCCCTGTTATAAGAGAGTATATGGTTATCCCACAGTATATGCTGTGTTTTAGTTGCCCAAAAGAGCTATAACAAGTTCTGGGATTTCGAAAAAATTATGTATTCATTGGGTTTGTGATACTTGGGATTAAATATATGAATCTAGGAAAAATAGTAATTTTATTGATTGGTATCCAGCCCGCTATAGAGAGAGGCAACGTCAGCCATACTTTAATACACTGGGATAACGACTCAAAGGCTGGGCCGTAATTCAGTCGGATCATAGTCTTTATATCGTGATGCAGGTATATGCCGATGTATTTAATCGACTCCTCCACCAAGGTACTCAAGAATTCCAATGTCACCTGAGTTGTAGATTCTGTTGAGTTTTGTTCCAGATAATAATATGTCTGAATAAACATCAAATCATATAATCTGCCTTATCAATGGTCGCGCATGAACATTAAGATATTCTCTGTGGACATAAGTAGTCTTCATGCCCTAAAATACAGGCCAGTCTTGTATTGGCGATCTTTCAGGCAACTGGCCAATGGGTCCATGGCAAAGATTAAAAGCAAAGGCGAGAGGGGGGCGCAGCCTTGCCTCTGCAGATGAAACGTTGTCAGATATCAGTCCGTCAGTACACATTCTGGCTTCCGGCTTGGTGTAAAGCAGGAAAATCATTTTTAGGAATAATTCCCTAAAGCCATAGCTGCATAGTGTGGTCAGTAAATAAGTGTAATTGTATTTATATAGCGCTAACAACCCCTGATGAGGCATTGAATCGCTTTTCGGCGGGTAGCATGCTACTCCCGAACCCAAAGTGGGTTAGTGGTAGATTACTATAGGAAAAATACGTTTTTAATTTGAGCGGTGGACATGTTGGTTGGGTTGAATAGGATTAAGGGGGGATAGTGGAATGAAGAATCTAGAAGGTGTTATTTGGGAGATCATAGTAGTAAAATGAGGTTTAGGATGAGCCAAAAGAGGGATCAGGAAATAGTCTAGAAAAGTTTATTATTGGATTCAGTAGTAAAATGAGGTGCGGGATGAGTCAAAAGAGAGACGAGTCTAGAAAGTTTTTTTTTTTTTAAACCAGTTTATTGGCATTTTTTGATTTCATATACAACATGACATGCTCACAGGAACCAGGTCATTATACTTTACTTCTCCAATATATCCAATTCAATTCAGCCACATTTTTAGCTACTTAATGACAGTATGCGTCATGTCATATCCAATAATAATCCCCTACTACCCCCCCCCCCCACTCCGTGTCGCTTAGCAGTGTGCCTAATAAAGCAACATTATACTGGTTTACATGGTCTACTTAGGTGTCACATGGTATTCTCCCTCCAAACTTTGCCCATAAGTCTAGTGGGGATTGGGTACATTTGGGGCAATCCCCCCATCGTCAGAGTAATCTTCCCCGTCCTCGGTCTGTTTCCCTTTTAGTTCTGTTATCATATAGGACCATGCCTGTAAATCTTCCTCAAGCTTTTCATCCATTCTCACAAATTTCATTCGGACCCGCTCCGACGTGGCCCATTCATGCAATCTCTCTTCCAGCTTTCACACTTCGGAGGTCTAGGACACAGCCATGCTATAGCAATCTTTGCCAACACAAGGCCCAGCAAACAAACCTGCTCATCTTTCTGTCCTTATGCGAGGATTACAAACCTAATAAGACCTGCCTGATCTCCTCAGGCACCAACCATCCTGTGGCTTTCCACAGGCAAGCAAGAACCTCACCCCAATAAGTGCGGAGCGGGTGACACGTCCAGACCATATTTAGAAAATCTGCTCTGTTCTCTCCACACCTCAGACATTTGTCATTTCGAGTAGGGTATATAATATGTAATGTTCGAGGACTGATGTATGTCTGATGAACTATGTTAAATTGAAGGAGCTTAAAACTCGAGTTAGAACCCCTTCGTGCACCTTCTCCCATTCCTTATCTGTCAGGGGTTCGTCCAATAACCTTGCCCATTTTGTATTTACCCGGAGCTCTCCTCCGGGCAGATCCTCTTGTATTGCCCCATAAAGGTGGGATATCAGACGTCTGCCCTGTGCTTGTATACAGCATTACTGATAGCGTCTTAGTGCTAGTGGGTTCTTCAGGAAATGTTGGCCAAATTTCCCTTGCCACACTTGATATTTGCTCATATTACAGAAATTGTGCTGTCCCTAAGTCAAAGGTGGCTTCTGCCTCGGCACATGTGATAAATCTGCCCTCGGTATACAAGTTGCCTAATGTAAGACATACCCCGTCTTTCCACCGGTTCACAGACATTGAATCAGCTATGCATGCAAAAGGACGCAATGCAAATATTGACATATGCGTCTAGAAAGTGTTATTTGGGAGATCATAGTAGTACAATGAGGTTTGGGATTAGTCGGAGAGCGGAAGTAGAGGATATCTTGAAAGAGGTGTAGGGTGAGCAATAAAGTAGTGAATTGGAGAGAGTTGAAGGGATTTTTTCCCACAGATGGAGTAAAGTAATAAATATATAGATATAAAACTGCATAGAAAGGTATACATGTATATGGAAAATATTAAAGAGATATCATATATTTATAAAGTCCCATAATGTACAAGTATAAATAAACATTTAGAGCTTATTTATTTATGTATTTTTATTAAGGCTATTCTAAGGAATCAAAAGCCCTTGTGTCTAAGCAGAACGCTGCGGCTTCAAGGTTGGTATTGAAGTGATGCAAGACCGGGAAGATGGTGCGCAAATTGACTATGGTGTACCTATGTAGACCAAACCCTGGCTGGACAGGGGAGACCATATTTTCCATTTGGAGAGATAAACAATTTTCTAAAACCTTCACCAATATTTTATTATCAAAATTTAGAAGTGATAACGGCTGATATGAGGCTCTTTCAGCGGGGCCCTTACCAGGCATGAAGAGTACTGTGATGACAGCCTCACACAGTGTAGGAGGTAGCTCACCAGCTCCCAAGGCTTCATTATACACCTCTAGCAAGCGTGGATCCAATGCACTTTTATATGCTTTATAAAATTCTGAGCTCCTGCAATCTGAACCGGACGCTTATCTTCCTGTCAGGCTAAAAAAAGGCCACATATTTATACAGAATTTGAAGTGTGAAGAAGCAGCAGGCAAGAAACAGTGACTAGGCCTTTGACTCTTCCACACTCTAATAGTACCAGACAGGAAGTTGAAGTTGACCTCATTTGCCAATAGCTGGAGAAGCCTGGATGAGAGATGCCTTGGTAGATCAGATGAAAAAAGTGTGACCAAAAAGGCTTCCAGACTTTGTATTGGCTGGCAGGCAGTTGGAGTTGTGAGGAAGGGGAGTCAAATGAAAACACATTGGTGATCATTGTTTATGCTCCCTCAGACTTAACGTTTTATTTTTTATCTGTCTGTGTTGATAAGCGATTCCTGTCCTTTGTTGGGTTGGCGGATCTCAGAGTGGAGTACCTGGCCACATAAATAGGAAAGCTTGATCGATTGATAGTGTGTGTACTACGCTTCATAACATTGCAGAGGCAGTAACGCATATTTCCAAACAAGAAGCAGGCTACTTGTATGGGAATGTGTGTTTGTCAGAGTTATGAATCTATGTGGGAGTGTTTTTTGTTGTGTGTGTCAACAGAGAGGTGCATTTATCTTGTCTTGGGATGCAGCACCTATTGGTGTTATGAGTGAGAGGTATGATAGACGCACCGGTTTTAAGTCTGTATTGGCTGGTTGACTGCAGATCCTCTAAGTGGCTTTTTTCTCTCAGATCCCTTTCTGTGCTGGTTGGAGCTGAAGGTGTCCTCTCTAATTTTGATGCATCAGGGTAAGCAAATTATAAGGTGGAAGGTTGGAGATCTGCCTGCATTTCTCTAGGTACTGTCATCTTACTTATGACTCGAGGAAGAGTCAGGCAAAGATCAAAAGAGTTGAATCATCAGGTAGGGACTAGGACTAATGTCCTTGATTTTATCAGCCGCAGGAGCAAAGCAGCTGTCAGGAGGCGCACTGTCAGTGCGCCCCCTGATAGCAGCCCTCCGGAGTGGAGACAGGGGGCCCTATGGGCCCACCAGACATTCCCTTGCAGATGGGTGCAGTCACTCACTGCACCCGCCTGTAAGGGGGATCTCTAATCCCCTTAAAAGTGCAGGTGGGTTGCTGCCTGCACAGTGAAACACAAAGCGGCTGCTTCAAAGCCGCTCCATATTTCCCTTGAATTTGCTGCCCTCAAGGTAGCATGACTTTGCCGGTGCCCATTCAGTATAATACGGTGCACTCGCCTTGTTCCTGCGCAAACAAAGAGAGCTCGTCATATTCTGTAATATGGCCCCTGGTGTTGGACAGTGCCAAAGGCTGTTGATACATCTTGTAATCGAAGAGTAGACATCTGTTTCCTAGGTATGGGCAATTAGATACTGGTCTGTAATTGACTAGGTAGGATTGGTCAACTGTGTGTGGAGTAGGGTTGTCGTTTCGTAGCTTTGATTACTGCTTCGAGCGCTCTGTTGAATTAGCATTACGGAATCTGGTCTTTCTCATCCTGTTTTCTTTGCTTTTTGCGTTGTAGGACATTGAGTACTGTTTCGAGTTGCACAAGCCATTTGTGACTGAAGTAAGATAATCTGAAGTATCAGAATACAAATAGTGAGAATCAATTTAATAGAAATGTGTTATGGAAAAGATCTCTTTGTAAAAAATATTTTTCGGTCGAAAAAGAAGAAAGGGCCTCAAATAACAGTTACTATGTTTGTATTTAACAAAATAATTATTCAAATTCGAATAACTAGACAGGCAGTTTTACACTTAGGTAGGGTAGGTCATTTATCACACTAAAATAAGAAAACCTACTTAACATAATTCTCAAAACAGAAGGAATATGAAGGCGGTACCAGAATTTTTGGCCTAAAAAAACGGAGTACAAAAAAGAGAAATGTGAAAAAATGTATGGACACTGCAGTCTGTTTTCTGTCTCTGAAGCAACCCTAAATAGGAAGGCAGGGAACGGAGAAGGCTGTTTAAAGGCTAAATGAAGGGCAGTGGCGTAACGCAAAAATGATGCCCCCCACCCTCCCCCCCGGCAGAATGCGACGATGGTCCCGAGTCTCCATATCTTACAGATATTTCTTGGCCTTAAACTGAATGGGGACCCCCTTGAAGAGTTGGGGACCCCCTGAAGTGCTTCCTGCTCTGCAAGGACTTGTGTTGCGCCCCAATGCAGACCCCTGTGGAGTGGGGTAACACTCCATGTGGCCCCCAACCCATTGGGGTGTCCTCCATTATTTATTTAACCATTTCTACAGTGCATGGTTACGCCAACCAGCGTGTCCCCGCGCTCAACGGACTCGCTAGTAAGAGACAGCCCTAGAAACGTCACTTGATTTACCTACCGACACAGTCCTGTCGCTAACATTCACTTTAAGATGCAGAGAAGAATAGCAATGCTTTTAGCTTTTTTCTAAATGTTGTTTCATATGGTTTCATTCTTAGGGTTTCCGGGAGCCTGTTCCAAGATTTTGCCGCAAGATATCTGAAGGACCGTGCCCCCATTCATGCGCTCTGAATTCTTGGAACCTTCACTAGCACCCTTCCTTCCGATCGCAAATTGCGGCCTGGAATATATTGTGTTATTAAAGGGTGCAGGTATCGCGGACCTTTTTTAGCTAGTATTTTATGGCAGTAACACATTGACTTGAATAGAACCCTTTTCTCCACCGGCAGCCAATGTAAGTCTTGCAGGGATTTCCTTGTAGAAGCTCTTCTGGGGAGACTCAGTAACAACCGGGCTGCCGCATTTTGCACCACCTGTAATTTGGCTAGCTCCTTTTTTGGTGCTCCCAGATACAGTACGTTCCCATAGTCCAATTGTGAAGTCACCAGGGCATGCGCTATGGATTTCCTTGCATTGGGTGGTAGTAGGTCAAGAATTTTTCTCAGAATGTTTTAGAGTGCCAAAACATTTACCCACTACTTTCCGTATTCGGGCATCGAAAGACAGTTTAGGGTCAAACCAAATTCACAAATGTTTTACTTCCGTTTTGGGAGTAGGTACTTGTCCCAATGTTTCCTGCCACCATGCAGAAGACCATATATTCGGTGCATTGCGCACTATCATTACCTCGGTTTTATTCCCGTTCAACTTCAGGCAGTGATTAGACATCCATCTTGCTACCTCTTCTAAACACCTAGTAAAATTGAGCACTGTCTGTTTATTGTTTCCTGATAATGTCACAATTAACTGAGTGTCTTCAGCGTACGATACGATGTTAACATGATGTTTTTCTACTAGCTCTGCCAGTGGTCCCACATATAGATTAAATAGTGTGGGACTCAGAATTGATCCCTGTTGGACTCCCTGGGGCAATAAGATATTCTTAGATAGTTGCGATTGCTGTAAGACTTGAAAACTACGTGACGAGAGGAAGGATGCCATCCAGCGTAATACGATACCTTCTATACCACATTCCTTTAGTCTGTGCAAAAGCAGCCCATGTGAGACGGTAGCGAAAGCCACACTTAGGTCTAACATTAGACTAAGGTAAATAAATATGAGATGTGGAACGCTCAAGGGCCCTTCATCAGATTCTGCAGAGGTGGGGCATCGTTTTGCGTTACACCACTGAGGAGCATCCGTGGAGGACAGTCAATAGTGCCAAAGATACAAGGCAAGAAAGGAGCTAGAGGTGCAGAGGGAGGAGAAGAATCTCGGAAATTAGGTTTAGCCTCACCCTAGTAGTGGATAATGAGCCCTGTGTATGATATCTGTTTGTGTATGCAGGTGTTTTCTAAGTGTACTGCCTGTGGCTCCTCAGTTGCATCCAGAACTAGATTCTGTTAGTCCGGATGTAGATTCCCTGTGACATCACCGCTCCTGGGTGGACCCAGGCATGAATAGGATCTTAATTTTCTTCTCTGGCTCGAGGCCTGAAAAGTAAGTGAAAATGCAGCTATAAAATACCTTGACCTTTTGCATTACTTTGTATCACCGATTTGATTCTCCTCGCCTAACTTTCTTGCCAAGTACACTGTAGAACGTAAATACATTTTTAATAAAAATGTAGAACAGACTCGACTTAATTGTTGCTGCTAAAATATTCATGATTCTTTGGACAAATGTTAAAAGGTCGCTGTGGGAATGTCTCGTTATGTTATCAGCATTTGTTTAGCACGTCTCTACCGTGTGTTTGCATGGCTCTTGTGTTTCCCAGGTTTTAGTGTAAATCATCCAGTGCCGGAGTTTCATTTGTGTCCTCTTTGTCCAAGTATAAAATCATACTGCAAGTGTCAGAATGCAAAGGAAACATGCGGACCCCGGACTGGATCAGCTGCTAATAATGGACCTGGGGACTTGAGTGTTCTGTTTGGCCTGTAGTGCCTTCAGAATATCTATTGCAAAAAGCTCGTCTGACCTAAATATTGTTTCCAAAACATTTCTGAATTCGGGTGTAGATGTGCTATTATTAACTCAAATGGTCTGATATGTTTGTAAACAAATTGTAGGACTTGATGTTCTTGTCAGATGATGTTAAGGCCGAGAAATTCTGATACCATAACTTGCCCCCAGAGTCTGGTTGACCGTTTGTTATGGTTCTGGGATTCTCATCAAACAGAGTCGGGGTTATTTTAGAAAACATGAATATCAGCAGAGAAGCACTTAAAAAACCCACACACCTTGAAGCAATCATTTGATCGATTTCCTAAATGCCTCCAAGTTGTGCAGTGAGCATGGAAGGCTGTGTTTTGGCATTAATTATTCCATCATAGTTCTCCTGAGGAGGCCATAATATCTAAAGATCTGGACAACATTTCGGAGACCCAGGCAGAAAGCCTGGCTTCTTGATTAGACAAGTGTGTGGTAGTGGGGAAATAAATACATGGAAGTAATTTGAGGTGACTAAGGGTCGCACCTGTGACCCCTATCTTGCCTCTTGCGGCCCATGACTTGCCTCTTGCGACACCTGACACTGCCTTTGCGACCCCCTCATCTAGGAGGTCGATAAATGAGTGCCAGATACACAGGGGTGTCTCTGCCCTCCTTGTTTTCTGTTTTTTTTAAATTATTATAATATTGAATAATGGTCTATTAATGTGATAAAAAAGTGAGCATCAAGTGCTGGAATGGTACCTTCAATGGCAGTTGAAATAAGAAAAAAAGATGCTTTAAAAGTAAAAAAAAAATGCTGTAAAAGGTTGTGTGCATGCTTGTGGGTGAATTGTCTGCCTGAAAGAGAGCATGTTTATGTCTCTATATGTGTGAGTGTGTGTGTGAGTGAAATTGAGTGACAGGTAGTGAGTGAGAATGAATGTAAATGAGTATGAGTAAGTCTGAGTGAGTGACTGCAAGAGTTACTACAAGTAAGCGACTGCAGGTGAGTGTGATTGAATAAGAGGGAGTACGAAGGAGTATTAGAGCATGTGAGAGCATGTGCAAGAATTTGTGATAGTAACTGAGTCAGAATAAGTGAGTGTGAGTGAGAATGAGGGAGAGTAACAATGAGTGCATGCCAGTCATTGTAATTATGAGGGAGTCAGATTAAGGATGAGTAAGCATGAATGCGCAAGAACAAGAGAGTGAGTGAGAATGAATGAGTGAGCGGAAGTGAGTGAAAATGGTGTTATGCTTGTGAGCCTGCCTTTGGCCCTGCAGACAGGCAACCACGACAAAATACTGGTGCTGGCATAGAGAAGGCAGTTGTTAACATGGAAAGCCCCCGGGAGAAAATACTGGCACAGGCATACTAGAGGTAATACCTAATATATGGGACATCCATGGAAAAGCAAAAGGCTGGCATACTGGATTTAATTTTTGGCCTAGGACACCCATGAAAAAATGCTGGTTCTGGCATACTGGAAGTATTTTGTGGCATAATTGGTACCCATGGTAAATTACTGGCATACTTGAGGTAATTATTGGCATGTGGGGCGCCTGTGGAAAAATGCTGGTATACTTGAGAAATTTGTGGCATAGGGAGCACCTGTCAAACACACAAAAGATGTTTTTTAGTGGCATATTGGGCACCCATGGTGAAATTCCGATACTGGCATGCAAGAGGTAATCCTTGGCTTGTGGGTACCTATCGAAAAATGCTGGTATATTTCAGAAAATTGGAGCTTAAGGGGCTCCGGTCAAACACACAAAAGGTGTTTTGATTGGCATACTGAGCTCCAATGTAATATTCTGATACTGGTATACTAGAGGTAATGGAATATGGGCACCTGCTTCAAAATACTGGCACTAGCACAATGGAGGAGATTTCATAAATGACAGCTGTGGCATGGAGGAGGGGGCAACCATGACTAATGTTGCTCTGATTTGAATTGACCTTGAAAAAATGAACCAAGCGGTATGGTTCCATTGCCTCTGAAAGAATACAGTGTAACTTCCGTACAATTAGGGGATGCCCCTTCACTTCCAACCACGTGTACCTATTAATCTCGGTATCCCAGATTTCCTGGCATGGGGTGTCTGTGCAGGGCTTTAACCCCTTCCATGGGATTTATTTTTTACCCTAGTGTCGTCAAGGTGAATGGCCCTGCACTAGAATTTCATATCGGAGGTCTGTAGGAGAGTGGGGTCTGCTTCTTATAGTTACCCCCACTTTTTGCTGATGTTTCACTGTTTTCGACTTAGTCTGACTGGGATCCTGCTATTCAGGACCCCAGTCTATCTGCTTTCTCCTCTAAATTGATTGCATGTACTTTCGGTACACTCCAGATTGGCTTCTGGGGTACCCCTATAAGTCCCTAGTATATGGTATACTATGTACCCAGGGCCTAGGTACCCCAGAGGCCTCCCAGGGGCTGCAGCATGTATTATGCCACCCCTGAGAGACCATTTAAAATGACACAACAGGTCTGCTACAGCAGCCTGTGTAATGTGGTGCATTCACCCCTTACTTAAATATAGGTTCACTATATGTATCCTTATCACTGCACATATAAACCAGTCACCCCTATGGCAGGCCTTATCAATCCTGAAGGCAGGGTGCTGGATTTTATGTGAGAGGGTGCCCATGCATGAGCAGAGCCCCTCTGCAGCCTTCGGAACCGATTTTCCGGGGTCGTTTGTGATGCAGCCAACCATATATACTTAAGTGCATTATAACCTTGCGGTAAATGCTAACTTTAAAACCGCTGCATGGAAACATGTTGTGTTTGGTGTCAAACACCTTGGACTCATACCTCCACACCAGTAACTGGTGTGGAAGGTATGATTCCACCCTCCTAGAGGGAGAAATATGACAACACCGGTACACCCGGTACCAGCTTCACAGAACCCTGGCATCACAAAATGGATGCTGCGAGCCACAGACACGAGTCTACCCTCCTGTTGCTGGAAGAAACTCCAGCAGGGGAGGCTTGACAATAGGTTTCCTGTCACAGGGAGGTGTGACCACCTCCCCGACAGGCTTTAGTGTATTAGGGCTAGGTGGGTGCACTCAGAGTGCTTTGATGTCTGCACTGGGGGAACATTTGGTGCCCCTGTGCATAGTCCAGCTCAAACCGGTTGCAGGGGCTATCAGCCCCTGCTCTGGCGCAAAACATGCACAAAGGACATGGGTGTAGCCACCCCTCTGTCCTGACCCTCCCATAGGTGGGTCCCAAGAGTTTGTTCCACCCCTTCCGTGGATATAAAGTAGGAACACCTGACTACAGGACCTTAAATTTACCTGGATGAAACTCTGCCACAGAAACCAAATACGTCGACTATCTACACTACGTTGCATGACTGAAGAATCTCCCTTGGAGTAAAGGAGTTATTCCCCTGCAAGGCAGGCACCTTAAACACACCTGACCAGTTTGCATCTCCGAAGCTCCTGAGGACTCCGAAGATTTCTGCAACACAGGAGGTGGGTTTCCAAGTGTCCCCGAGGTCGACTAGTGCTCTCAGCAAACCTGAGATCAGCATCCCTCGTGGGAACCATACAACCCGTTCCCCTGGGCACCGTGTCCATTTGCAGCAGCATATGCTTTTTGGCGATCCCTGAGGCTGTGCTTTGGGCTACTTGTAGTCCTGACCCCGAGCAGTAATTCCAGTGAAGATTTCCGGCCTACACTCCACGAGTGTTCCATGGGCTGGTATTTTGTGATTCAGCTCGTGGTCCCTTCGCGATCCCTGGTCCGTTGACCTGTGGGTCCCTGTGAAGGCAACTTTAACTTTCAGTGGGCTTTCCTGGTTGCTCTAGACATGCCCTGACTCTCCATTGCTTGGGGAGTCCCCAGGACCTTGCTGGTCCCCACAAAATCATCTTTTCTCTGACCGCATGGGTTGCAGTTGCCAAGGCTTGTTGGTGTTCAATCTGAACACTGACCCCCCCAGCATTCGACATCCGTCATGGGACAGCTCACCTCCGGACTTTGTTTGTCGTCGACGTCTCCTGGTCCCCGTGGCTGCAGAGTCAAGCTTCACCTCTTCTCACCTGAAACACCCGACATCGGTGGGCATTCGTCTCTCGTGCCCCTGGTCACTGTGAAGTGACCCAGACTCTGTCCCCTCTGCTTTCAGGTTCTTCTCAGCTCCGATCCAGGCTTGGATCACACCAGACACTTTTCATCTTCCGCAACAGCACTTCTTCGCATCACGCCATTGAAATCAACAAGCGTTTCCGACACCACTTGACCCCTATGCACCCGGCTCCTCTGGGATGGGTAACACGGGTACCTCAGTACTCTCAAGGGTGCTGGCCTTAGAACCTTCTATGTTCCAAAAGGTTTGCTTGAAGTCCTCTCCTAAGTGCCCTTAATCTTTAAAATTCCAACCGCGACTTTCTCATAGAGTTGTACGGAGCTCGCATCTGTGTTCTCACACTGCACCTGTCCTCCGTGGGTCCCCTGTGTCACTACCTTGGGTGGTTCCTTGGGGTCCCAGTGATTCTATGTGCTCTAGGCACTGTGTCTAGTTATGTCAGGGTTGTTATACCACTCTCTTAATATAAGGTTTGGTGTCCCCCCTGGGGCCCACTATGTATTGTGCTATTTACTGTCGTTCTAGTGATTTAACATTATGTGCTTTGTTCTCTAATCTCATAAAGAGGTTAGTAGAGAGTGTTTAGTAATAAATACATATATTTTATATATACCTTGTGTGACTCTCCTTTCATTTGGTCATTCAGGAGGTTATAATCTGGTAAACCAAGTTGCTTTACATTCCTTCGAGACTTAGCCTGAAGGCTGCTCTCCATAGCTACCACTAGGATAGCTTTCAATAAAGGTTCTTCAACCAAATCATCAATAAGGGTTGTTTGGACTGGTGCAAGGTGCTCACTGTAACTAGTGGACAGCATATACTAGGCCAACTTCTCACATTGGTGTGCAGCGGTTGGGATTCAAGCTTGCTATTGTTTTACGAGATAATCTCATTGAGTGACTAACTGAAAACCACTAAAGGTACTAGGTACATATAAATCAAGACTAGAATAAAGTAAGTTCTTCTGTACTTGGAGTTGGGTAAGTCAAGGGTCTAGCACACCCTTTCTCCAACTCAAGAGAGTTTAGTAGTTCCCACTAGGTTAGGTAGGTGCCACATCACATAACACTAGTATGTCTTCTAGGCCAGAAGCCAGTGGGCCTCTGCCAACTAAGTATGACCATATCCCATTCCAAGAATTGAGGTCTATGTGTACAGCTAGGAAACTGAAGACAGGGACAAATATGCGCACTCAACGCCTCATTGAGGCTTTGCTTTTAGATGACCTCAGAAAGAACCCAGGGTCTGATGAGCCAGGCAAGTTGGGTGGGACAGCAGAAGAGAAAAGGCCAGGAAGTGAAAACATCTATGACCTGGACTCTGATGCTGGCCAGGAGGATCTAGAGGATACTGACCTGGACAATCCAATCCTTCCTGAAGATGAGGGAGAAGGCCTAAGTGGCCTTCTCTTTACCCCACCTGGAAGGGTTAACAGTTTACCAAGAAGATCAAGATCTCCTTCTCAGTAGTCTAATCATTCTGGTACTTCTGTAGGGACCTCTATTTCTCATAGGACCTCTGCTTCTCATAAAAGGGAGTCCTCTTATGAGAAGTGCCAACTACTTGAGTTTGAGAGAGCTAAACTCAGAATCAAGAGAGAGCAATTGGCCTTAGATAGGGAATCCCTGGAGCTTCAGAGAGCTTCTAAAAAGTTGGGGCTAGAGCCCCATGGTGGCAGCAACAGTGTCCCTAGAGGTAGAGAACATACTCATGACCATAGGAAACTGAGCAAGATTGTCCCTCCCTACAAGAGTTGGGATGAAATCTACAAATGGATAACTGCACTGGAGAGGGCCTGTAAAGTACAGATGGTCCCTCAAGAGCAGTGGGCAGCAATCTTGTGGCTCTCCTTTGCAGACAAAGGTAGAGACAAGCTCCTCACTGTTACAGAAGAGGATGCTGATAATTACAAAGTCTTGAAGAGTGCTCTGATTGATGGGTTTGGCTTAACCACTGAACAGTACAGGATTACGTTCAGAGATACCCAAAAGGCACAGACTCAAGACTGGGTTGACTTTGTAGATTGTGCTACTAAGGCTCTGGAGGGCTGGTTACTTGGCAGTAAGGTGTGTGATTTTAAAGGATTGTGCAACTTAATTATGAGGGAGTAGATCCTTAATAATTGTCAAAATCAGCTGTTGCATTAGTACCTGGTGGACTCTGATCTGACCTCTCCCCAAGAATTGGGCCAGAAGGCAGACACATTGGTGAGAACCAGAGTGAGGCAGAAGGTTCAGAACCAAGGTGGTGACTCCAAGAAGCAAGATTCTAAAAACTCTGATAAGGGTGGAGTAAAGGGTAAAGACCAGAAATCTTCTCAAGGGCCCCAAAATCTGCATCTGGTGGGGAGTCACAATCCAACAAGGAAAAAGGCAAGAAGAAACCATGGTGTCAAATCTGTAAACAGAAGACCCATTGGACAAGTGATTGTAACGAGTCCAAGGACTCAACTCCAGCCACCATTGCCCCTAAGGCAACTGTTCCCCCTAGATCAGCTCCAAGTGGTGGTACTCCGAATAAGGGTGTAATCGGGTTAACCCTGGGATCTGAGGTGGACTCTGGCCTAGTCAGAGTTCCTACTCAGGCTGTACTGATCTGTGATGGAGGCATGGCTATTGCCTCCTTATTTGCCAGTCCCAGTAATCTGGGCAAATACAGACAGCAGCCTTTGATAAATGGAAAAGAGGCCTTGGCATTCAGGGACACAGGAGCAAGTGTCACAATGGTGACAAAAGATCTATCTTGTGGCTCCTGAGCAAATCATACTTGGTGAGATGTACCAAGTGACCAACGCTAACAATGTCAGGACAGTCCATTCCTTGCCAGTTGTTAATTTCACCTGGGGAGGGGTAACTGGCCCTAAGAAGGTTGTGGTAAGTGCAGACCTCCCTGTTGAATGCTTGTTGGGCAATGATTTAGAAACTTCAGCTTAGGCTGATGTGGAACTCAGGACTCATGCAGAAATGTTGGGTGTCCCTGTAGATGTGTTTGCTATGACCAGGTCACAGGCAAAAATGTCTAACACTGAACAGGCCCTGGATCCTGGAAAAATGGACCAGGCGCCCTCCAACAGAAGGAGCAGTAGGGGTAAGGCAGTGTCTTCCCCCTGACTCAGAATCCAGACCAGTCTCTTGAGGGAGCTGATATTAGTCCTGAAGAAGGAACTGTCCCAGAGGAGCTTGAACCTGATCAGGTTGAGTTCTTGGGGACAGGAGGCTCTTCCAGGGCAGATCTGAGCCAGGAGCAGCTGAGCTGCTCATTTCTTGAACCCCCCAGACAGCAAGCTGCTGCTGAGGCTGCTGCGAGTGCTAGTGGGTCCCATAGGATCTACACGGATGATGGACTACTTTACTCAGAGAGTAGAGACCCCAAGCCTGGAGCCACAAGGAGGTTGGTTATACCTCTGACGTTTTGGGGCTTCCTATTGACACTAGCACATGACATCTCATTAGCAGGTCACCTAGGCCAAAACAAGACTTGGAACAGAATTGTCCCTCACTTTCATTGGCCTCACATGTCTGAAAACACCAAGGAGTTTTGTTGCTCCTGTGTCACCTGTCAAGCCAGTGGTAAGGCAGGTGGTACAACAAAGGCCCCCCTGATACCACTACCTATGGTGAGGGTTCCCATTGAGAGGGTTGGGATTGATATAGTTGGTCCCATGAATCCTCAAACTGCATCTGGGCACAGATTTATACTGGTGGTGGTGGACCATGACACTAGGTATCCAGAGGCAATTCCCCTTATAACTACCACAGTACCTGTGGTGGCAAGGGCCCTCCTGGGAATCTTTTCCATAGTAGGCTTTCCTAAGGAGGTAGTATCAGACAGAGATACAAACTTCATGTCTAGTTACTTGACTGCTATGTGGAAGGAGTGTGGAGTAAATTACAAATTCACCACCACTTATCACCCACAATGCAATGGGTTAGTTGAAAGGTTCAACAAAACCCTAAAGGGCATGATTAAAGGTCTCCCAGAAAAGCTTACCCGCAGATGGGACATACTTTTGCCCTGCCTTCTCTTTGCCTACAGAGAGGTTCCTCAGAAGGGGGTTGGTTACAGCCCATTTGAACTTCTGTTTGGACATCCAGTTAGGCGTCAATTGTGTCTAGTGAAGGAGGGATGGGAGTTACCTCTCAAAACCCTAAACAGGATATTGTGGACTATGTACTTTGTCTCCGCTCCAGGATGGCTGAGTACATGAAGAAGGCAGGTAAAAACCTTGAGGCTAGCCAGGAATTGCAAAAGGCCTGGCATGACCAAAAGGCTGTCCTGACTGTTTACCAGCCAGGGCAGAAAGTATGGGTGTTGGAACCTGTGGCCCCTGTAGCCCTCCAAGAGAAGTAGAGTGGCCCTCATACAATTGTTGAGCAAAAGGGAGAGATTACCTACCTGGTGGACCTTGAAACTCCCAGGAGCCCCCACAGGGTGCTCCATGTGAACAGGCTCAAACCATATGTGGACAGGGCAGACATGGGCTTGCTCATGGCTACTGATGAGGGACAGGAAGAAGAGAGTGATCCACTCCCTGACCTGCTCTCAAAGAACCCTGATGATGGGTCAGTTGATGTTGTAGCCTTGGCCGGCAGCCTCACTGTCCAGCAGCAAACTGATTGCAGAAAAGTTCTCAATCCGTTTAGACATATGTTTTCACTGACTCCAAGTCAGACTACCATGTGCACTCATGAAGTGGACACTGGGGACAGTCTGCCTGTTAAAAATAAGATTTACAGGCAAGCTGACCATGTCAGGGACTGTATCAGGACTGAAGTCAAGAAGATGTTGGATTTGGGTGTGATTAAACCCTCAGATAGCCCTTAGGCTAGTTTCGTAGTCTTGGTACCCAAACCTCACACCAAAGATGGTAAGAGAGAGATGAGGTTTTGTGTTGACTACAGAGGTCTCAATGCAGCCACTAGGACTGATGCCCTTCCAATACCCAGGGCAGATGAGCTGATAGATACTTTGGCCTCAGCAAGTTTCTGAGCACATTTGAACTAACAGCTGGCTACTGGCAGATCAGATTAGCTGATGATGCAAAGCCCAAAACAGCATTTTCTACCCCAAGTGGGCACTACCAATTTGTGGTGATGCCCTTTGGTTTGAAGAATGCACCTGCCACTTTTCTAAGGTTGGTGAATAAAGTCCTTACAGGCCTGAAAGCCTAAAGTGCAGCTTATCTAGATGATAGTTCTGTCTTTAGCTCCACCTGGGAGGCTCACCTGGTCCACCTGAGAAATGTTTTGGAGGCCCTGCAGAAAGCAGGCCTCACTATCAAGGCCACCAAGTGCCAGATAGGACAGAGTCAGGTTGTGTACCTGGGCCACCTTGTGGGTGGGGGCCACGTTCAACCATTGCAGAGCAAAATCCAGACCATCATGGACTGGGTTGCTCCAACCACCCAGACTCAGGTCAGAGCTTTCTTGGGCCTGACTGGGTACTATAGGAGGTTTGTCAAAGGATATGGATCCATAGTGACCCCTTTGAATGACTTAACTTCCAAGAGAATGCCAACGAAAGTTCAGTGGACAGTTAGCTGTCAAAAGGCATTTGATGACCTGAAGCAGGCCATGTGCACTGCTCCCATTCTGCAAAGTCCTGACTATTCCAAACAATTCATTGTCCAAACAGATGCATCTGAGTTGGGGGTAGGGGCTGTGTTATCACAATTGAATGATGAGGGTCAGTATCAGCCAGTAGTTTTTATTAGCAGAGGGCTGACCCCCAGAGAGAATCGTTGGTCAGCTATTGAGTGGGAAGCCTTTGCTGTGGTTTGGGCTCTGAAGAAGCTGAGGTCATACTTGTTTGGCACTCACTTCATTGTTCAGACAGACCATAAGCCCCTCTTATGGCTAAAACAGATAAAGGGTGAAACCCCCATACTTTTGAGGTGGTCCATTTCCCTACAGGGGATGGACTATACAGTGGAACATAGACCTGGGAGTAACCATGCAAATGCAGATGGACTCTACAGATATTTCCACTTAGAACATGAAGACTCAACTGGTCAAGGTTGGTTTAATGTCCCTGCATTTGGGGGGGGGGAGGGGATGTGTAGGAGAGTAGGATCTGCTTCTTATAGTTACCCCCACTTTTTGCTGGTGTTTCACTGTTTCGACTTAGTCTGACTGGGATCCTGCTATTGAGGACCCCAGTCTATCTGCTTTCTCCTCTACATTGATTGCATGTACTTTAGGTACACTCCAGATTGGATTCTGGGGTACCCTTATAAGTCCCTAGTATATGGTATACTATGTACCCAGGGCCTAGGTACCCCAGAGGCCTCCCAGGGGCTGCAGCATGTATTATGCCAGCCCTGAGAGACCATTTAAAATGACACAACAGGTCTGCTACAGCAGCCTGTGTAAGGTGGTGCATGCACCCCTTACTTAGATATAGGTTCACCATATCTATCCTTATCACTGCACATATAAACCTATCAGTCACCCCTATGGCAGGCCTTATCAATCCTGAAGGCAGGGTGCTGGGTTTTATGTGAGAGGGTGCCCATGCATGAGCAGAACCCATCTGCAGCCTTCGGAACCTATTTTCCGGGGTTTTTTGTGATGCAGCCAACCATATATACTTAAGTGCATTATAACCTCGCGGTAAATGCTAACTTTAAAACGGCTGCATGGAAACATGTCGTGTTTGGTGTCAAACACCTTGGAATCATACCTCCACACCAGTAACTGGTGTGGGAGGTGTGATTCCACCCTACTAGAGGGAGAAATATCACAACACCGGTACACCCGGTACCAGCTTCACAGAACTCTGGCATCACAAAATGGATGGTGCCAACCACAGACACGAGTCTGCCCTCCTGCTGCTGGACGAAACTCCGGCAGGGGAAAGCTTTACAATAGGTTTCCTGTCACACCACCTCCCAGACAGGCTTTAGTATATTGGGGCTGGGTGGGTGCACTCTGAGAGTGCTTTGATGTCTGCACTGGGGGCACATTTGGTGCCCCTGTACATAGTTCAGCTCAAACCCCCTGCTCTGGTGTGAAACTGGACAAAGGACATGGGTGTAGCCATCCCTCTATCCTGACCCTCCCACAGGTGGGTCCCCAGAGTTTGTCCCACCCCTTCCTTGGGTATAAGGTAGGGACCCCTGACTACAGGACTTTAGATTTACATGGACGAAACTCTGCTACTGAAACCAAGTACTTCGACTATCTACACAACATTGAATGACTGAAGAATCTCCCTTGGAGTAAAGGAGTTACTCCCCTGCAAGGCAGGCACCTTAAATGCATTTGACCAGTTTGCATCTCCAAAGCTCCTGAGGACTCCGAAGATTTCTGCAACACAGGAGGTGGGTTTCCAAGTGTCCCCAAGGTCGACCAGTGCTCTCAGCAAACCTGAGACCCGCCTCCCTTGTGGGGACCGTGCAACCCGTACCCCTGGGCACCGTGTCCATTTCCAGCAGCACATGCTTTTTGGCGATCCCTGAGGCTGTGCTTTGGGCTACTTGTAGTCCTGACCCCGAGCAGTAATTCCACCAAAGATTTCCGGCCTACACTCCACGCGTGTTCCGTGGGCTGGTATTTTGTGATTCAGCTCGAGGTCCCTTCGCGATCTCTGGTCCGTTGGCCTGTGAGTCCCTGTGAAGGCATTTTTAACTTTCAGTGGGCTTTCCTGGTTGCTCCAGATGTGCCCTGACTCTCCATCGCTTAGGGAGTCCCCAGGACCTTGCTGGTCCCTACCGAAGCATCTTTTCTCTGACCACGTGGGTTGCAGTTTTCAAGGCTTGTTGGTGTTCAATCCGGATACTGACCCCCCAGCATTCAACATCCCTTGTGGGACAACTCACCTCCGGACTTTGGTCATCGTCGACGTCTCCTGGTCCCCATGGCTGCAGAGTCAAGCTTCACCTCTTCTCACCTGAAACACCCGACATCGGTGGGCATTCGTCTCTCGTGCCCCTGGTCACTGTGAAGTGACCCAGACTCTGTCCCCTCTGCTTTCAGGTTCTTTTCAGCTCCAATCCAGGCTTGGATCACACCGGACACTTTTCATCTTCCCGGCAGCAGCACTTCTTCGCATCACACCTTTGAAATCAGCGAGCGTTTCCGACACCACTTGACCCCTATGCACCCGGCCCCTCTGGGATTGGTAACACGGGTACCTCAGTACTCTCAAGGGTGCTGGCCTTAGAATCTTCTATGTTCCAAAGGGTTTGCTTGAAGTCCTCTCCTAAGTGTCCTTAATCTTTAAAATTCCAACCACGACATTCTCATAGAGTTGTATGGAGCTCGCATCTGTGTTCTCACACTGCACCCGTCCTCCGTGGGTCCCCTGTGTCACTACCTTTTGTGCTTCCTTGGGGTCCCAGCGATTCTACGTGCTCTAGGCACTGTGTCTAGTTAAGTCGGGGTTGTTATACCACTTTCTTAATGTATGGTTTGGTCTCCCCCTGGGGCCCACTATGTATTGTGCTATTTACTGTCGTTCTAGTGATTTAACATTGTGTGCTTTGTTCTCTAATCTCATAAAGAGGTTAGTAGAGAGTGTTTAGTAATAAATACATATATTTTACATATACCTTGTGTGGCTCTCCTTTCATTTGGTAATTCAGGAGGTTATAATCTGGTAAACCAAGCTACTTTACATTCCTTCGAGACTTAGCCTGAAGGCTGCTCTCCATAGCTACTACTAGGATAGCTTTCAATAAAGGTTGTCTTTAACCTAATCATCAATAAGGGTCGTTTGGACTGGTGCAAGGTGCCCACTATAACTAGTGGACAGCATATACCAGGCCAACTTTTCACAAGGTCCATTTGTCATTAAAAAAAAAGGCGGCCCGAAATATATTAAGGGCCACCCTGGGAGCACAGACGGAGGCAGGAGTGAACGTATTTGTGCACTGGTGCGGCGGTCTTGCTACCTCCAAGAACCCCTTTTCTACAAAGTCTCGGGGCCAAACAGTGTCCTCCCCTATAGTGTCCCTTCTGCGCATTCTGTCTAGCTTGGTTTGAATGTTGCATGGTTCGGTAAAAAGGTTCAGTGCTGTTGGTTTCATACCGGATGATGTTTGCTACTGCTGTATGGGGTTCTACTCTATTGGGTTGTATCTTGTCCCTAATCCTACATAGGTACACAAGAGATTTTGCTTTCTCTGGGCTATCTCTTGGGATAAGTAAAACCTGATTGCACCTACGGAGTGGGATATCAGGGAACATATGTAACACAACCTGTTCGTGGATTGAGTGCCCACAGCAGTCCTGTGCTGACGCCATGTGTTGTGTAGGAATGTGCTGTGTAGTGCATGTGGAATGCTAGCGTTTGGTTAAAAAAAGAGTATTTTATTTAAAAAAATCCATAAAACCAGCTTGTAGTCTGTGTGCTTGAGAGGTTGGCCTTGTTGAAGTCCTTTTTGGAGCTTCAGGTGAAAGGGTGTGGGGGGGGCTCTGTAACGATGGTGCACATACGGCTCAATTGGAGACCTGTTAAACAAGAGCTGTGGGTTGTAGGTCAGCTTGGAAAAAACACATCCTTAAACAGTTTTGGGAAAATTCCTGTGCCTTCTTTTTTAGGGGTACACTCTATAGCTTCACTGTGCGCAAAACTTTCTTGTGGGGTACTGAAAGGAGGCGGTGTCATTTTTTAGGGAATGGCGAGTTTAAGTTGTTTTGGCGTTATTTTGTAAGTACTTTGGTCACCCCTCTCCTCGCTAAGGCAGGGAGAGTACTTTTCTCTGAGGGCTGCTTCCGTTCAATGTAAGTCTGTTTTATCAGTGCGGAGGTTTCCTTCTGACCTGCATGTGCTGCGTTCAATGTTTGGGGAAGTGGATGCTTAATGATTTTTAGAGGTTCTGTGGGTAATGGCGATGTTTCTACTGTCACATGCATGTCCCTCTGGTCTTTGCGCATGGTGTGTAATGAGGTTCTCTATAATGGAGTTGGGTGACTGGGTTACACCCTCTTTCTGGAAGGTTGGGATTTTGGGCTAATTTTGGTCTTCTTTGTGCAGGTTTCGTTGGGTGTTTACCTATGATTTTGGGCAATGCTGCCTCTAATGTAGTATATTGAAGGTAGTCGGGGAGTTGTTTGTGGCCCCTGTATGGCTGAGTAGGGGAGTGACTGGGACAGTGCTTGTTTTCTGTGTTTCGGGCGAGAGTCCGTGTGCGGTTGAGATTCGTCATGATTGGCCCAATACGGCTAATGGATTCAATGGATTTTCCCTACGAACTGGGTGTCATGTGGTTGCTTGCTTTGGAATTTGGAGGACATCCTTGTCCTCGGTATGTGGGAAACCTGGCTCCTGACACTGTAGCATTTTGCCTCGTTTTGGAACTGTAAAGTGGCACCTATTTGGTGGAAACCCCAGAGCTGGTGAGACTTGCATAGTTCGCCCAAGTCTGGATTTGGATGACTGGACCTGGGTGCTGGTTTTTATGCACCAGTTGGGGGCTGCCCTGCTCCCTTGTCAGACTGTCCGTTCAAACCCCCCCCCATTCTCCCCCCGGACATGGTCAGCCAACCCCACCCCAGGGGATCAACAGTGAAGGGAGGCCCAGGCCCCTGTGGGCACCTGGATAGCAAACTCTAGCGTGAGTTCCCGATTGATATAGTACTGTGGCCCTAAAGGTTGTTTGCAAATACAGGTAGAGAAATGTATCTGGAAGTGGTGTGAAAGTGATTTGTCATGTTGGAGGGTGGTTTTGGACTTACTGCATGTTTGTATTCTGCGACTGTGCAAGGCCATTGCCACCCCAGAGAGCCACCCCTCCATGTTGTGGCCCCGGTCCTTGCTGGACTGGGTTCACTATCTGCTGTGGCGGTTGCCATGTGCTCGGCCAACCACCCAGCCCCTGCTGCAGTGAGGTGGCTATTGCCTGATTTCCTTGGGGCTGATTGTATGATATATTTGCGTTACTCTGGGCTTTGTTTTTGGGATGGGTATTCTGTGGGGGCTGGCCTGGGACTATTCCTTTCAACTTGTGATATGTTTTTAGGTGGCATCGGATGGCCATGTGGCCCATTCCGTGACAATAATGGCACTCTATGAGGGCTGGCTGTAGCCAGCTTCCCTGACCTTTGCCGCTATGACTGGGTATATACCCCTCGGGGTCCTGAGGCAGAGCTCCCTTCAAGACTGGTGCCATTTGTACATTTGCAGGCAATTTGGCCATCTTGAGGGCGGTCTTTTTCAATTTTTGTTGGACCAATTTGGCGGTGTCTTGTTTTGGGTTTGCTTCTGCTTTTCCCTGTCCTTCTGCTGTCTTTTCCTGTAATAATGTAATATGTGGGCCTGTATTTCTCACCAACGTTTGGTGTCTAGCCCTACTACGCCATCTAGTTCGGTCTGTTTCTCAGTGGGCAGTCCCTTTTTGAGGATGGTGTAGAAGAATGCATCCTGTGAACCCGTGTCGGTCCAGGGATGTCCTGTCTCTTGTCCCCATCATTCCCTCATTCTGTCCAGGAAATCAGTTATGGTCTCCCTAGGCTTCATGCACTCAATACTCCTACGTCTGGGTAGTCTGGGAATATCTCCCTCAGGACCATCCATATCTGGTGTCTGAATGAGTTAAATGCGGACCCATCATGTTGTTGATCAGCATGACTGCGGGAATGCGGGCTTGGGAAAACACCTTGTCGGTCTTCTCCTTGATGAGGGTGCTGAGCAGACTTTTGATGTCACCTATAGGTAAGTTGATTCCCACAGTGTTTTTTCCAAAACAGAAGATCTACTTTCCTGCAGTTTGTTCCTGAGCCCTTCTTTGTCCATCTGTGCCCATGGCACATAGATGGTCCCTGACACACCCTTCTGTAGTAGCAGACATACTTTGGCTTGGAGCAGCTCCATCAGTTTCTCCCTGACGTAGCATTCCCATTTTCTCAGACCTCGGAGGACCTGGACCCTATCTTCCCCTCCATCGGTGGTATCCACCTCCAGAACTGCTATGAACCTCCATCTGACTCTAGGGAGTTTAGAAGGGCGGCTCGGAGCATGTGCTCCTCGTACCGCTGGGGCTAGATGGGCCGTGACCAATTGAGGGGGGGGGTCGAACTTCGAGGGAGCCTGGCACCGGGCAGTGAGGGATCTGGGCTGGTTGGTCTCTTGGTCTCCCTACCCTAGGTCTGGTGGCTTGCTGCTCGGTTGGGGGAAGTGGGCACCAGCCCCCTCAACTGGTGGATTGGTGTAACCGAGCACAGTGGCAGCTGGGATGGCAGGCATCAGAGAGAGCACTTCCCTGCGGCTGTATTGTGGGAGAGGTGCAGACGCCTCGCTTGCCGGCTCGAGGATAGCCTTACAGGATAGGGCCACCTAGAAGATGGCCCATAGTTCTAGTAGGGCCTCTCGTTTAGCTCTCTTTTGACCTACATATCTGGTCTGGATGTGTGTTCTTGTGTGCTCTATTATGTTGGTATCGAATGTTCACCCCTCAGGCCAGTGAAATGCCTTCGTTTGGGCGTGCAACTTACTGACTGCAGTGTTTCTCTAGCTTCTGAACCTGTGTTGGGAACCTAGCTTGCAAGAGTTTATAAACTTTTGGCTTTCTCGCGTTTGAAATAATTGTAAATTCTACTCTGATCATGGGGAAACTGTACATGGGGTTGTAACGGCAGCAATCTGCTGGTTATGAGCTCTTTTTTAAGAAAAACGATGCATCACAAAAACACTTAACAAATGTCAAAGACAATGCAATGAAATAGTAACCTGTAATACAGTGCAGTGGTTAGTTCAGAACAATATAAGTTGATTTTTAGCAGCGAAATAGCAAATATGGAATTCTGATTTGTGGGAAAAAATTGTTATGCTTTCATTAACTTACTAACATGACAAACATTTTTTAAAATTCTTTGTATTAAACATTAAGAAAAAGAAAAACAAGCTTCAGAACACCATCAGGAACATTGTAACAGTACAGGATGAGCATTATCACAGGCTTCCCAGAACTTGACGAATGTCTTTGGCACATACTAGTTTGTATTATCCGTACAATCTATGAATATAGGAACCTCTCAGCTCTACAGCAGCTACTAGAGCACCCCCTGTGACACTGTCCACAGATCTCGATTTGCGCCCATGCCCCAATATCTTTTCGGCCTTACGTAGGCAGCCCCGGCTCAGGTATATCACCCGCTCCGCACCCTGACACCAATTCTTCTCTTTCTTCCAGGCTGCCAGTGTGGTCATCGCCACCCCCCAGGTCTGGGCGATATTAGACATAACATTTAAACATGAAATACAATTGCAAAATCTAACGGCACCACAGCATCAACAATGAATAAATGGAGAAAAAAACCTTAAAGACACTAGAAGAGAAAAATTGACAGACAAAAAGGTTATTTTGTCCAAAAATCTTAGCCCTCTCCTAGTGCCTACTGTTCGAGGAGAGGTAATATTATGTGCGGTACACAGAGCTTAGTGAGCCTGTTAGTCAGTCAGTATCTGTTCGGGGACAAAATTAGCAATGGTTTGCGTGGACAAAAAAAGGAGCAACCTGACAATTATCGGCCCTCCCTGGCCAGACATAAGCTACACTTTATTCACCAAGCTCCACATTTTTCCCTACTGTCCGAATTACACCCTATAAACACAACCAGGGGTCATGCGTACCATCTGTGTAACTCTCGGCGGTCCAAGAACCCACCTCTCCACTTTTTTCAGACACTGTCAGTGTTAAGAAACAACAGTCCCTATGAAAACTCCTTTAACTGAAAAATAAGATCAAGGTGGTGACCCTATATCACACCCAGGGCCTATGTGTACCATCTTGTTAACGCTCAGCGGTCAAAGCAAAATAAATAAGACCATCTGTGTAACGCTCAGTGGCCCAAGGGAGAATAGATAAGTGACCTTATAATCACACCCAGGGCCTATGCATACAATCTCTCTAACCAGCAGCGATCCAAGTGAACTAAACTACAAACTACCTTCTTCCCTAGTGTGCTGACTAGGGAAAAAGGTGATTGATATGCTTTTCCTAGTTTGAAATATGCCACATGCTGGGACTAAAGATAAGATGTAGTCTCTTACCCTGTGACGGCGGCCTTTGGACGTTCTTCCGCCCTGTGGATTCAGCAGAACTTTTAATCAATTATGCCATCTGCTCACTTGTCTTGTTGCGCAGATGTGAATCTGTCAGAAGTCGTGTTCGATAAACCAATCTCTCCTGGCTGGTTTGCCAAAATGTTGCTTGGATATGAATTTACCTTGAAAAAATTAAATGGCAAGAGGCGTTTGGCAAAACAGGAACAAGTTGGTTTTGTTAAACACAGCTGCTGGAAGAGCATCAACAGATTTGTGTCTGAAGACAGTCTCAATGTGCAGAAGTTTTGGCCGGTAATATATACAGTTCATGAGGTACAATAAAATGATTACACATTTTTGTAAAGCATTTAGATCCGGGCCTAGTCATGAACCATAAATACAACCATCTGATACGGGGGACACAGGTGGCTAGCTACTTCAGGGAGAGCAAGTGTGGGCCAGTGTGTATGTGTCCAGTAGTCTGGCATAGTGAGTGCATTTTTACTGCATGTGGTGTGCATGCTGTGTTCTGATTGGCTGAGTCTTCTTAACTACATGTGGCATCTGACTTTGGGGTATTTTGGGATCGCGCACCTTTGGCCAAACGTGTTTTATTGGGGCCAATCTCCTTTGACCTGTTTGTGATGTAACTAACTGTCTGGGGGATTGATCAGGGTTTAGCAGCGAAATAGCAAATATGGAATTCTGATTTGTGGGAAAAAATTGTTATGGTTTCATTAACTTACTAACATGACAAAAAATTTTTAAAATTCTGTTTGTGCGTTTGTCTACGGGCTAAGTGTAACCCCACCTGTGTCCTATCAATCGGTAGGCTTGGGTTTGGGTGCAGAGCAGTCTGACCATGTATCTCTGACTTGGGGTTGATGGGGAAGTCATCTCAGGTGAATTCGACAGCAATGATATGTGTTTGTTATTCTGTGTACATATAACATGGCGGTCATTGATATCATATTTACCATCATTCTCTTTATTATGCGTACATTTTTCATAGCATACATCGACATAGTTTTTACTGATAGTGAGATTGCTATACATGCATAGGTTATGGTGTGCATTGACATCATGGCATACATTGATATCGCATTCACCAATATCAACACTAACATAATAAGGGCAAATTTTGACATAAGGGTCACCCATGGTTTATGAATGACATTTAAAGCAAAATTCTGTAACTGGCATATTGTATGTCATTTTTGGCATAAGGGGCTCCCGTTGCATATGTGGGGCATCCCTGACAAAATGCTGGCATTGAAGCACACCGGGGAGGCACTCGGCCTTCCTGGTGGGGCCCGATGATGAAGCATGTCACCAACCAGGTTGGTGAGTGAGGGCTTTCTAATGAATCAAGTGTGATTCTCCATGCTTGCTCTTCTCCTGAGAAGGCACACTCTTCTGTTGTTTTGATTAAAATGCTGGCACTGACATGGTGGAGGTCATTATTAAATATAGGAGCACATCACATTCTGTAGGGACAAAAAGAGGCCAATTCCTGGGAAGCATCAAGTTTAATTGGCTTGGCACACCATGAAAAGTGTTGCAAAATGAACCCCCTGGCTTTTTAGCAAATTTATGTAAAAATTTAGAATGCAGTATTTGCCCCATTTTGTTAATTTTTTTTAATCCACTTCTTGAATTGACCCCTCACCCCCAAAGAAGTCTGGGGGGAGGGGTTCAATGCAATTTAGGGCAAGTATTGTATTACACCCCATGGCTTTCAAAGATCATGTCAGCAGCAGCCTAATGTTGTAGTATCTAATTAGACATCTGTGTTGTGATGGTATATTAATCACACAGTTATTATGAAACTTCAGCTATGTCAATTATTGTGATGCTGTCTGGGTTAAGGGCAAGTGACATCAGTTCCTGAGAAGATTCAGGGTCAAAGGTCTTAGTATGATACTTTCTTGGATGTCATCAAGGTCAAAGAGTGTGTGATGTCACTTTTGGTACCCTAGGCATTTTGGTGAAACGATCTCCATGAAAAGAAATTAAGAGAGCCTAGAAGCAATTTAGTTTGCAGTATACGTCATGCTACTAGATCTACACATTCACATTCAAGCAATGCATAGTTTCTCCAGAGGTCTCAAGTTACCTCATTCCAGGTGATAATAGTTCACATAGTCCGGTTGTGATTTTCCTCGCATGTTTGAATTTCTGTTTCATGTTTCTTGATTACAAATGCAGGAATACATAGACCACAATGCAAAGAAAGCAGCAGGGGCGTAACACAGGCCCCCACATCCCCCGCAGTGCGGGGGGCCCCCACGCTCCATGGGGCCCCCTCACCACTGCATTTCGGCCGGGGAGCTCCTTATAGAGTCTGGAGGGGGCCCCTCGACGTACCTTGCAGGGGGGCCCCCTCAATTATCGTTACGCCACTGGAAAGCAGCTGGAATGCATGAACTACTCACCACTGCCTCAGGACATCTTGCGAGCTGTGAACTTCCACTCCTCATGACTGTGAGGAAGTTTGTCTCATTTGGCGACTAATGTTGCCCCCTCATTGTCAGATCTGCAAGGAATGACTTCTAAAAAAAAAAACGGCTGCAGCGGAAGCATTTTTATAGACGTATTAAGCTAAGAGGAAAATAGGGTGTGTTCGCAGCTGTGCAAAAACCTGCATTCCCTCCTGTGGTGCAACCAATAGTTTGAGTGAATTTTTTAAAAAAAGTATGGGCACTGTGATGTTGAATGCAATGGGATGGGGTCAGGGAGTGTGGGAGCAGAGTCACAGCTGTGTCTAAAAAAACACCAAATATTCTGTATGTTTTTTTGTTCTTTTGTTGTCAGGTAGCTACATATAAAATAATGCACAGATTACATGAAAAATAAATAAATAAAATGTTACTCAGTGGGAAATGTACTATAGTACATTATGAAACCTCTTTTACTTAACCCCTTGTGTGCCCCGCCCTTTCCCCGCCCTGTGCCGGGCGTTGAATTAGCGGGCGGGGTTCATGACGAGATAGTCTCGTCATGGGCACAGCGCAACCGCGGCCCATGACGAGACCATCTCGTCATGGGCACTCAAGGGGTTAATGCAGTGCAGGGGCCTGTGAGTAACCAGAGAGCCATAAAATTCAATCTTGGATGGTGCAGTGGAGAATAGCGGCTAATGCAATTTTAGTGCTATGAGGTCACAGCCTGTGGCAGAAAGCACTATGAATATGTCATTATTTTAAAGTTGCATTACACACAGTATAAGATAAACTGCTTCAAAATGAGCAAAAAGGTTTAAGATAAAATGGTGCTTCCAAAATATAGATTTTAGTAATACCCAGACTGTAGGGAATGCCTGGATTACTTACCAGTAATCTTCATTACTCCTAGTCCAGAAGTCCCCATCCCATTAATTACTTATGAGGTGTTACACCTCTAGAGACAGAAAAAAGAACAGGAAATGCTGTGGGCAAACCCTCCCCCATAGACTCTTAGCCGATAATGGTATACCCTACCCAGCATTCCTCCTGAAATACCAAGCAACCCTCAGCGTTTGAAGGTCTCAGTAATCGGGAGGGTAATAATGATCGAAGGAAGACTTCCGGTCTAGGAGTAATGAAGATTCCTGGTAAGTAATCCAGGCATTCCCTCTACGTCCTTCAGCCCCTTACCCATTCAATACTTATACGGAATACCAAAGCGTCTCAGCAAAGTCTTCAGACCATAGAAGCT
Source organism: Triturus cristatus (assembly GCF_964204655.1). Lineage (NCBI taxonomy): Eukaryota > Metazoa > Chordata > Amphibia > Caudata > Salamandridae > Triturus > Triturus cristatus. Next base: position 388,744,750 of record NC_140594.1, read on the forward strand.
CAAACAAAAAGGGCACCATCAAAATAAAAAGGTTTAATCAAGAGAAACAGTAAATACAGAAGAAGAAAACAGGACAAGGCGGAATCCAGTACACCTAGCCAAAAATTCCTATGGCCATGCATAACATTCTGCAAGCTATAATGGCGAACACAAGTATTTGGTCCAGCCTAGGTAGCCGCTCAACACATTTTAGCAATGGACGCACCATTTGCCTCAACCCAAGGAGAGGAAACCGCCTCTGCACACCATCCGGGGTGGGGTGGGGTGCATGGCCTGCTTGATACATCTGCTAATGGAAACTAGAGAAGCCTTCTCAATGAGAAGACCCAAAGGAGACAAAGAGAGAATCAGATTTATGAAAGGAAGAAGTCCTATCCTGATAGACCTGCAATGCTCTCTTCACATCGTAAAGATGCCACCCCTGCTCCTGAGAAGCCTCAGAAACTTCCAACAGAGCTGGCAACACCACCTCCTGATTCTGTTGAAAAGAAGAATCTACGTTAGGCACAAAAGAAGGACCGAACCGAAGCACCACCCCATCCTAAAAAAAAAGACAGAAGGGGTTCTCTTATCATAAGAACAGTCATGTCCCCAGTCCTCCTGGCCGAAGTGATATCCATGATAAAACAACATTCAGGGTAACAAACTCAACATCAGCCTGCTCCAGAGGCTCAAAACGATTCAGAGGTGAAAGCCCTTAGCACCAACGAAAGATCCCAAAAAGGAAAATGGGGCTTAATCAAAGGACGAGTATGATTAAAACCCTTTAAAAAATGGGACAGCAGAGCCTCAGAACCTACCAGATCATCCCATGGATCCCAGAATACTCTGATAGCTGCCCATTGGGCCTACAAGGTAGAGATATCCAACGTCTTCTCATGTCCATTCCAAAGAAAGCGCAAGACCTCTGGAAGGGAACAAGCAAATGGAGAAACCAAATAAGTCTCAAATAAATATTGAAAGTTAGCTCAATAGAGCTCTTAAGAAGCAAAAGTAGAAGGACAGCGGGAATTCTGAACAGCCACCGCCCACTGGTTTGACAATCCGTGCCTCATTCACCCCTTCCTTTCAACCTCAACACTGATCGTTGTAGCCTCTGGGAGAGGACTTTGGATGAGAACTGAAGAGGAGAGGGGCAAGGAGGAAGAAACCAAGGATTGTGAAGAGCCAGGCACCTGAAAATCAGGCACCACGCCACCTGAGCCAAATGAGAATCACAATGATCATTACCCTGTCCTCCCTCTGGAGCCTGGACAGCAACCTGGGCATCATAGGAAATGGAGGGAACGCATAATGGAGTTGGTTGGACCAGGGAATCAGAAGAGCAGCCACCTCCCCATGTTCCCTCCTGTGGGGCCCTTGTGCAAAATCTCCAAAGCTGGGCATTGCCCAGGAAGCAAAAAGATCCAGAAAGGGGACCCCAAAGCGCTGACAAACCTCCCGGGATATGGACACTTTCAGGGACAACTCCTGAGAGGGAGGAAAAATGTGACCGAGAGAGTCTGAAAACCACATTGTACACCCCCTTAATGTGTACAGCCGAAAGGGACTGAAGCCTGACTTCGGCCCTGTTGGAAAGTTGGGTCCTTCTAGCATGGTTTCCCCCTACTTTTTGCTTGGTGTCAGTATGTTTTTGACTATTCTGGCTGGGATCCTGCTAATCAGGACCCCAGTTAGTGTGCTTTTTTCCTAAACTGACCATGGTAAATACTTATGTACATCCACAATTGGCTACTGGTGTACCCTTGTAAGTCCATAGTATATGGTACTAAGATACCCAGGGCATAAGTACACCAGGGGTCTCCATGGGCTAAAGCATGCATTGTGCCAACCCTGGGAGCCCGCTTAAACAGTAACAACAGGCTTGCCATTGCAGCCTGTGTGAATTGGTGCTTGCACCTCTCACAACAGATATGTTTCCTTATATAGGAGGTCACCGCACTTAAAACTTATAAGTCACCCCTATGCAGGCTCTTTAGTCCTGAGGGCAGGGTGCTCAATTATAAGTGTGAGGGTGCCCCTGCAAGAGCAGGAAACCCCTACAAACCTCAGGGTCAATTCTCTAGGCTTTGTAAGTGCGTTCAGCCATTTTAATACATATAGTGGACATCAGTCATTACCCGATGTCTAACTAAATAGTGGCTGCACCGAACCCAGTCCTGTTTGGTATCAAACATGTTGGAATCCTACCCCAACATCGATTTCAGTGTTGGAAGTATGATCCCATGTACTTGGGGGGGGGGGGCTCTCTTGGGGTACCCCCGTGTACTACTGGTAACAGCCTTTCAGAGTCTGACAGCAAACTAGTGCTGCTGCCGACCACAGACACGATTCTGCCCTCCTGCTGCTGAGCCAAGCATGAGCAGGGAAAGGTAGAACAATAGGTTTCCTTTCACAGGGAGGTGTGACCACCTTCCAGACAGGACATAGTGTATTGGGCTGGGGTGGGGGCACTTGCCAGCGCTACCAGACTGCTGTGAAGGGCACATTTGGTGCCCTCCTTGCATACTTCAGTTTGAGCCAGTTCAGGGAGACCTTGGCTCCCGCTCTGGCGTGAAAGTGGATAAAGGACATGGGAGTATCCTCCCCTATGTCCAGCCCCTCCTCTGGGATGAACCCCTGAGTCGTTTCAACCCTTTCCCAATGGTATCTAAGGACTTACCTGTGGGTGGCTCTTCAGATTCATCGTGGTACAAGACTCAAGCCCGAAACCACTTCACTCTTCGACCGTCTAGACACTTGGACTTCTCTGGACTACGCCTGGATTCGAGACTGCACCAAAGAAGACTCCTACTTCTCCCTCGAGGCCTGGCCTGCCCTCCCTGCAATTTTGAGGCCAGTATCCCCCCTTGGAACCACTGGGACTGTACCCCTGTTCACCGCATCGACTTGCCGTTGCCAAGGCTTGTTGGCTATGCACTCCAGAGATCTTCCGGCTACAAGAAGCTCCAGCCTCCAGCATCTCTTCCTGCCAAATACAGCGTCCTCACTGCATCCTCTGCACCGTGGGCCTTCCTTCTTGGTGAGTTGCTCAAGTCCTTGTGTGACTCCTGTGCCTGTGGCCTGTGTGTCCTCCTGAAGGTTTTCTCCTGCTGCAGGGGGCTCCCTGCTTGCTTGGGGCCTGCTCTCACTCTCCTGCTTGTGGTGAGTCCCTTGGACCTTGCTGGTCCCAATGTTACTCCTTCTTCGTTCTCCACACCAGTTGCGGCTACCAATGCTTGTTGGTACTCCCGCTGGACACCAACCCCCTGGTCACTAACATCTGATGTGGGACAGCTCGTGCACAGCTCCTGGTCTTCCTCAGCATCGCCTGGTCCTCACAGCTGCAGGGACAAGGTCACCGTCAACTCATCTGAACCGCCCGACATCAGTGAGCATTGCTCTTCCATACCTCCTTGTCACTCCTGAGTCTCACACCCTCTGCTTGCAGGTTCTTACTTCCAGAATCCACCCTTGGATTCCACCGGTCTTCTTCACTTTCTTCACCAGAGGCACTTTTCTCTAAGTCTTCCATTTTCGTCTACAGATGTTTCTGATGTCTCTTTCCCCCTATGCACTTGGCTTCCCTGGTGTAGGTAACCTGGTCTCCGGGCATCCACAGGTGGGGTGGCTCTCCAACCTTCTGTCCACCAAGGGAATTCTTTGGGGTCCTCTGGAAAGGGTCCTTCTTCTGCAAAACTGCAAAGTGACTTCTCCATTGACTTCCAGTGGGCTCACGGCTGTGTTTCCACTCTGCACACAGCCTCCAGGGGGTTCTTGGGTACTTACCTTGGGTGGTTCCTTGTGTCCCCGACTCCTCTGGGTCTTTTAGTCCAAGTCCCTCCTCTCCTGCAGTTCGCATCCCACTTTCTTATTATATGGTTTAGTCTCCCCCTGGAGACCGCTGTATTTTGTGCAACTTACCCTATTGCAATTGAAGTATTGTTGTGTATTTGTGTTCATATCCCCGGGTAGGAGATATACCAATGTGTTAGTGAGTGTTGTGTAATAAATAGACATATTTATATATATTTACACTGTGTGGTTCTTTTTCGTTTAACCAACCCTACATGATTAAACTGATAAAACAAGCTGCTTAACACTCCTTCAAGATAAGCCTGAAGGTTGCTTTCCACTGCCACAACTTTGAGAGCTTTCTAGAGTTATCAAAGACCACTAAAATCACCATAAGGATTGCTTGGATTAGTGCAAGGTGCATAACTTAAATAAGTGTGCACCATATACTAAGCCAGCCTCCCATAGGCCCAATCCATTAATTGCCTGGCCACCAAATTCAAGGAACGGAACATTGTACCTTCCCGGTTGTTCACATAGCCCACCGTCACCATATGGTCTGACCTGACCAACACATTCCACCCATAAAGCCTGTCCTGAAAATGCAACAGAGTCCTCCTCACTGCCATCAAATCCCTCCAGTTGGAAGACCTCCTGCTCTCCACCAGCGACCAATGAGACTGAGTGTAGGACAGACCCACAGTAGCCCCCCATGCGAATGAGCTGGCATCCATTGTCAAAACCTGGGGGGGTATGACTGCAGCTCTATTCCCTGGACAAGGAATCTGGCAGCAGGCATTATGCCAATTCCTACTTCATGGCTGGGGACAGGAGAACCAGAATGTCAAAGTCCTTCCTCCAATGTCAGAGACCAGAAGGCATGAAGATGATCCAAAGGGGGCAAAGGTGGAACCTGGCCTAAGGGACAGTAAATACAGAAGCCGCCATGAGCCCCTGAAGGCATAGTCACTGATGAACAGATAGGGACTGACTCAGCAAAGCCCAGGATACTAGTCCGCTCAGTGTCTCAGCTCTCTTCTCCGGGAGGAATACTCTGTTCAAGTCTGTCCTGAAACATACCCCTATGAAGAGCCTCTCCTAGGCAAGCTGAAGTTGACATCTCGCCTAATTCAACAGAAACCTGTATTCCTGGACCTGACTCAGCACTGACTCCAGGATCTGCAAAAGTTGTTGTTCGGTAGAAGCATGCAGAAACCAGTCTCCAGATAACGGATAGAGGTGTACACACTGGAGCTAAAGAGAGGCCATCAGAGGAGCCCCCACTTTGCTGAAAACCAGAGGGGCAGACTTCAGGCCGAAGGGCAAGACATTGAACTGGTAATGGATGTTGTTTACACAGAACCAAAGATACTGACAGTGCTCTGGGTGGATCGAACATAGAAGTAGGCATCTTGCAGGCCCAGGGTGACCATCCATTGACCCCTGCAGACCAAAGGTGTAATTCTTTAAAGTGTTTCCATCTTGAATGGAATGGACGGACTTGTTCAGGCACTTGAGGTCCAACACCATACAGAACCCCATGACCTTCTGGACCAGAAAGATCAAGGAGTAGAAGCCACAATCTCTGGACAACAGGGACACCTTTGAAATAGCCTCCTTCTGCAAGAGGGCTACCACGCCCTCATAAATCGCCAGCCTCTGCGAGATGGCCAAGGAGTTGGTTGGACTCCTGAATCCTGGGGAAGGAACATGAACTCTATTCAATGACCTGAACAAATTATCTGAACTACACAAGAGTCTGAAGTGGACCTGAGCCATACTGGTAGGAGAAAACTTGAGCCTACCTCCGACCGCATGGGGCACGTCATTTCCGATATAGTCACGAATGCTGATTCTTCAGAGACTTATGTTTCTTCTCCTGCTCCCTCCTGAGTCGAAACGCCACTGATGGCCTGAAAACTGACGGTGGAAGGGCTGACACACTGAGAAAGACTCTCCTGGATGGGAGAAAGAAGGTTGTAATATTGAAGAGGAGTGCATCTTCTAATTAAAAAGCTTATGTAGCTTGAACTCCAGTTCTTCACAGAACAGATGGAAGCCTTCAAAAGGTAATCATACAGCGGGGGACTTTTGGCCAGAGCCTGTGTGCCAATCTTTCGAAACAAAGTTGCAGCGAGCTGCAATTGAAGGCCCTGCCTACAGTTATGATGCCCTGACCACATCAAATGAAATGTATGACGAGTACTCCACCTGCCTCTCAATCCCCTCAAGCAAGGAAGAACACGCAGTACCATCTACCACAGCTTTGAAGAGTTGTTGAAAGTCAGAAATTAACAACTGAGAGACATACAAACTATAGATACCAGCCCTCAGCACCAGATGGGCCCTAGAGTAAACCATCTTCAAAGAAAAATCCACCTACTTATCTGTCTGGTCTTTAATCACAGAATCTTCTGTGAGAGATGTGCGTCCCACCAGACTGGCCACAAAGGAATCAATAGGTATCGACTCGGGTAGTACGTTCTGCATGTCAGTAATTGGATATAGTTTAGACAAGAGGTGAGGCATAATCCTATCAAGATGCTTCAATTTCCTGGACAAAACCCCCACAATGTCTGGATGCACTGGAAAATCCAATTGTGCAGACTGATGTTACTGGCGCAAGGGACTCAAAGAAGAGGTCTCAAGAAGTTTGTCGTCCTGAAAATACATATTTCCCTTTGCATGTGTTAGAAGCTCATGGAGCAGGTCCTTTCCAATATATTTCGCTCAACTTTCCCTTCCCTAGCACGCTTTGGGGGGAGGGTGAAGCAGACTCACTGCAGGAAGAGACAGCATGCCTCCTCTTAGCATACCTACCTGAAAAAGGATAATTCATATACCCTTCTGCTTAAACCTATTGAGCAGTGAAGTCGTCAAATCGAATGTATGATGTTACAACTCATACATTTACAATGCATAACCTTTACAACGCAGTTTTTACATCGCAACATCCTTTACAACGTATTCTTTTACATCGCATGCCATGACATCGCATTTTCAGAAACTACCTTTACAACGCATTCCATTACATCGCATTTTACCTTTACAATGCATACCTTTACAATGCATACCATTATATCGCATTTAAGGTAAGTGTTGGATAGCCTAGGGGTAATAATTACTATTCTAACTCCAGTGAGTGCAACAGTAGGGTAAGTGTTGGATGGTGTAGGGGTAAAAATTACTATTCTAACTCCAATGAGTGCAACAGTAGGGTAAGTGTTGGATAGTGTAGGGGTAAAAATTACTATTCTAACTCCAGTGAGTGCAACAGTAGGGTACGTGTTGGATAGTGTAGGGGTAACAATTACTATTCTAACTCCAGTGAGTGCAACAGTAGGGTAAGTGTTGGATAGTGTAGGGGTAAAAATTACTATTCTAACTCCAGTGAGTGCAACAGTAGGGTAAGTGTTGAATAGTGTTGGGAATAAAAATTACTATTCTAACTCCAGTGAGTGCAACAGTAGGGTAAGTGTTGGATAGTGTAAGGGTACTATGCGTTGTAATGGTACGCATTGTTATGACTTGCGATGTAATGCCTGCGTTGTAATGACATGCGATGTAAAGGATGTTGTGATGTAATGACTGCTATGTAAAGGTAGTGCGATGTAATGACTGTGTTGTAAAGGTTGTTTCCCCGTCACATCAGGCATGCACGTTCACCCCAGAGCCCAAGCATACTTAGGTCCAAATCCGGAAGCAGCCTGGCTCCTCCTGTGTCATTACCGCCACCAACTCCAACACGCCGCAGCATTGCAATGGAACTGCGGCTCCAGTTCAAGCGGCCCGACCGGATTAAAGCCACTGATGAAAATCTTGTTGGCCATGGATCAAAAGAAAACTCTCGCTAAGAACCTGGACCGCAATTGTAACAGGTTTGCAGAGTCACAGCTCCGATTACCTGAGCCAGGCAATCAGTATGCGGCCGAAATGCAAATACCACTGGGTGCATGCAATGCACTGAACATGCCTCTGCAGAGTTCATCATCCAGAAACCTACCCAGGGTGCCTAATCCTGGAAGAGGTCACCACTGGGTAAGTTAAATCCAAACATTTACAAAAATGCGGCTCCCACCCGGTGGAAGCCAAACGCCCTCCTTCCCAGTTTCATAGAGACAGAAAAAACAGAACAGGAGGAATGCTGGATAGGGTATACCCTTATAGGCTAAGAGGCTAGGTGGGGGGGGGGGGGGGGGTTCCCTACAGCATTTCCTATTCTTTTTTTTTTCCTGTCTCTAGAGGTGTAACCCCTCATAAGTAATTAATGGAACGGGACTGGAGGATATAGAGGTAATGCACCTTTTTCATAACTGCCCCTTAAACACCTGTCAGGAGTAGAGAGAGCTATATAAATACAATTACAATTAAAAGCATGCACTTCACAACTCAGTTGTTAACTTTTTGCACCACCACTCAAAAAGAATAAATATTTGTCATCACAAAGCTTTGAGGGATTCGATCAATTAAAGTCAGTACCGGCTCCCAAGCATCCTTTACATTTGCATATTACCCTTTACATTTGCAGTATTAACTCATTGCACACATTTACATTTCTTTCAGGCAAGCAGGCACCCTGGCAGGAAAGCTTGTTTAGCTATCTGCACAGCTTTGGTTTCACAGCACAGGAGACTTACTGAACGACACTTTAGCTGAAGCATTTAAACTATTGGAATTAACCGTCCAGGGACGGTTGCCTTTTTGCAAAAAAGTAGGGGAACGATATTTCATAAATCAAAAAAGTATGGGCACGTCATGCCCCAGCGATTCCGCCCACTTCGCCCACTGGGTGCAACCTCTTGCTAGAGCACATCCTGATCTTGTAAACCATCTCTGCTCTTGACAGTAGCCTAATGTAATGGTAGTGTGCCATTGTGGAACATATGTTAAGTGGGTATGTTACATTCTGACAAGCTCCTACCTTGACATTTAACAACCCACATGAAAGAGAATCATCAGTTTTGACGTACAAGGAAGCTTTCAAGTTAAATATTCGATTGTAGCACATGTGTGACAGAGAAAACTAAGAGCGTGATGTGTGTATTATTTGCATCAATCTCAGCCACTCCTAACTATTCTGGGCAGCATTCTAGTCTTTTGTTTTTTTCCCTCACTGTGACAAAACAGGAGGGACACACCATATATGCAAATTATTCTTGGCCCCAAAAGGTCACAGTGCACACCAAACTGCTAAGCCATGGTGCCCCTGTAGGGGAACAAAAGCAAGTATCTGTGTGATCTGAGGATTTAAATATGTTTGAAATCTTGCAAGAAGTGCTTTAAGTGAGATGAGAAAGAGGGCGGATGGCCTCTAAAAGGGTTTGGCCAAAGAAGCTTAACCAAGAATCTTTTCCAATAAGTCATCGTCTATGTAATTAAGGCCATGGCCTAAAACATGTTAACTGAAAATTCCGTTTCACACATCGTGACACATGACCAGTATTTGGGTGCCACTCTTTGAGTTTTCTTTTATTGCATCCAGACATATAACACAACAATGGGCATTAAACTAAGATAATCCAGGCCAATTGCCCTTTACCAATTCTTATTAGTTGTATCAAGTAAGTTATAAACATCAATAATTGTGTTGTGAATTCTTAGGGTTAAAAAAATCTTTCAATTCTGTAATTTAAACATTACTAAGGTCTCTGAAAGGGGCAGTGGTCTTCGGAGTGCCTCAATCATTCCAAATCTCCCCTTCACAATGCTTTCCTGTGCAGTTCTCTCACTTTTTTAGACTCTTAGACCCTTTTTCTCCCCACAGCACTCCGAAAACCTGCATATTTTATGCACAGCCTTAAAGTGGGATGAAAAACTGGGTGGGGGGGGGGGGTCTCTTAAAGGGGCGTGGCAGATGTAATTAAGGGCGTGGCTTAAAAACACGTGAGCTAAAAATCTGTGCTTAGCAGTGTGCCGCCCGACTGGTATTTTGATGTTTCTATCATTGCATCTGAATGTATGATTCAACAAGTAACATACCTCCAAATGCCAGGACTATTGGCTTTGTCAATGGTTGTTAGTTGCATAAAAGAAATAAGCAACAATTATGGCTTTGTTGCATATAATAGTGAAATACTTCAGTTCTGAAATGATGAGACTGAAAAAACTAAAACCAGTCTCTTTTAAGTTACATCAAAGGTTTTGAGCAGTGGTACAGCTGCAGGGTTAAGATATTTTTTTCCACCCTGAGGGTGAGGGCAAAAATGGAGAGCCCGATAGGGACCCGTCTCCGCACCTGATTGTAAGAAATGCCGGTGCTGAGCACCGTCAGGACCCGGCCCACTTAAAGCCCTGTCTCATGCCATCTCTCCTCTTCAGTATTAAACTTCATGTAATATTGAGCCGTTAGGCCGTACGCCCCGTGTGATTTACTATTATCCAGACTGTCAGTGGCATCTTTGATTTTCAGCTACATTTAAAAGTTCCAAATGTGACCATGTGTATTCTTTACTCGCCCAAGGTAGTGCTATCTCCTCTAAATAATCATGTATCCATGTTCAGTATGATAGATATAACACAATGTGAAATAAAACTGAGCAAACTATTTCAGAATTGCACCATAGTCAGGTGGTCCCATCATTTAACTGAACTGTAGGGGTAATATTTCGATGGTTTCTGTGTCTCTCTAATTAAGCTAATGCTCTGCTTGGCCGTCCGCCCTTCCTGTGTTTACGTGCAAGCATATGTTTTGCGAAATACGTGACTTCAAAATTCGTGACCTCTCGAAATGATCAAAGAAATGCATTAATCTCTGTGACAATGGCTTTATCCTTACTTGCACTCCTACACAGCACAAGCATTGGTGATGCCAATCGGTCTCTCGTACCTTTACAATGAGACCCATTGCCAATGCTTGTTTACAGTAGTCTTCGATGTCTGTCAAGATCTATGTTGGATCTTGGACATTTTTGCTGTAGTAGTATTAGTGACCACTAAGAGGCACTACAACTCAGCAAACTAGTTTTCTTTAAACATGCTCTGTTTTCTTTGATGCAGTGCTGAATTTCGGAGCTTCACAAGACCAAAAAGCTCCCGTGGCGGGTCAAACACAGAAAGAGAGGAAAACCACAAATAAGATCAAGGCAACTGTGAATGTTATGGAGCATTACCTGCCTCTGTAGATTATTGTACACAATGCAACTAAAAACCTGGTGATTTCAACTCTAATTTGAGAGTTTATGTTTGTCCCTTTAGTAATCCTCTCTCCTCTTAGCATAGGCGGTACTCCTTTTCTTCTCCCTCTGGGGCTCTCTATCCTAGCACGGGGAAACACCGTTGGGTGTAATGAGGCGCTTTATATATGGAATTTAAATGTTATTTTCTCTGTATGAACCCTGATATGGATGCCTCGGATACACAGTTATACCCCGTGGTCGAAATGGGCGGGATCGGCAGGGCATAGCGTGTCCCTACTTGTTTAATTTCATAGAGTCCGTTCCCCTACTTTCTTATTTTAAGCATGCCTCCCAGACGGCAGAAATCACCAAGGCCGATGGTTAAGGCTCGGCTTTTGGGGACGGGCGAAACGGGCAGAGAAGGAAAAGGTCTCTGTCTTTTCCTTCGTGCCCAAAGAAGACAAGGACAGTGTCCAGTTTTCCAGCTGCTGGCAGCTGCCCCTGCCCCCCTCTTTGTTTCCCCTCTTCCCTCTCTTTCTGTCTCACTCCTCCTCATGTAGTGAAAACCGAGACTTCAAGAAACAGGTATTACCTTCTCTTACCTCCTTTCGTTTATTTGCTCCCCTGTGAAATGGATCCAAAAAAGAAAAACACTTGCTGGAAACGTCGTCTTTTTCTGACATTTTCCAATTTCTAAGTGCAGCCTCGGGGTGGAAAGAAACAAAACATTCAAAATATGAAAAATAACTAACTAACTAACTGTGGTTGCAAGGTGGCCAGATTGATTTATTCACGCCTAAACACATTAGCGCCACTTTAGTGTTTGCCAGCGAAGCGCTACTTTTGTTTTCTCGTCGCTCTTTGAACAACATTGATTTCCCTGGGTGGGAAAGTGCACTATTCCTGGAGGTACTGAAATACCTGCTTGATGGGTGAATTGGAAAACAAAAGGCATACTGCCGCTCTGTATTCACAAACGTGGTCTTTTAAAACTATACTGCTTACTTTTTGTAAGGATATCAGCAATGGGCATTGAAGTGAGTCCCTTCTGGGCCCTGTAATCATGGACTTAACTTTTCAGGCAAAAGCACTCACTAATTTCTGAATAATGAGTGTAAAAAGAAAAAGGTAACCATGTTGTTCCAGCTTACATTTCACATGCTTTACTTAATCTTGCATTCACTATGAGTGTTTGCTTTTTCTAGGATGTTATTCATTTTTTTAGGCAGCAAATTGCTCTTGTCTAGTGCGCACTTTGAATTAAGTCACATCCAGGTGTTTATAGCGGGTCAGTGCAGTACAACTTTCTCTCAGTGGGGTAGTATAGTGTTCAGTGGGGGAGAGGATGTGACCCTATTGTCAGAGCTGCTGAATTTGGAACTGGGGAACCAGGTTCAGGGTTTATGACTAGTCCACCAGACCACACTACCTGAGGGAGCACACGTCCATGCTAAACCTGCAAGATCTTAAAAGCCCTGGTGTCTTAGCACCAGCAGGTGGACCCTAGCAGTGGCAAGTGTAGGTTAACCTTGAAGGCCTGTCCGCCACAATTCATTCTGAAGTTCACCTCCAGTCTTGCAGGCAGGCCTATGAAGCAGCACATCATAGAGTGACAGTGACTCTGTCACTGAGGTCACAGGACCCTTGAGTAGGGTGGCTCTAGGGCAGTGCGACTGCACCAGGCGCTGACCAGTCGCGGTCCGTGCAGGTAACAGCGGTGGGGCAGAGGGGCTGGGTAAGGAGGGATTTCGAGGGACGATGCAGAGGGAAAATTAAATAAATAATTAATTTGCCCTCTGCTTCGTCCCTTGAAATTCCCCCTTACCCGGCCCCACTGCACCCACCGCTGTTACCTGCATGGACCATGGCTGGCGCTGACTTCAGGTGGGGGCATTGTGTTTGCAAGTATAAACTGGTTTTAAAAGCACTTGCTGCGTCCTTCCTGGCCTCCAACAATTTCCGTCAACAATAAAAATGTAATGATAACTTCAGTGATTAATGTTCTTAGTAGAGAGATGGTGTTTTGTCTAGTGGACGTATTGACTCATGGAAAGGAAGCGCGGAGGGTTAATGTGCCTGCTGCTAAGAACATGTACTATGCAGATAACAAAGTGCACATTATGTAAATAGGTCAGTGGGTTACTGCTTTTGTCAGAGAGACCCCATTGTTAATTGCAGTTAATAAGTTAAAATCCTAACATAGAACAGTGAGCTCTTAACTGTCATGTAAGAGCTGCATGCAAACTGCAAAGTATAAATTAAAGCTTTGTGGTTTTTCTCCAGTCTTTGATTACTGCAGCAGTGAGAAAGGTGACCAGTCATCCTTTGCAAAGGGCCCTCCACTTCACAGCAGCACGTCACATTTTTTAGGAACTTTAGATCGATTTGAGCTATAAACAATTTATTAGTTAAAATCATCAGATTATGCAGCAGATGATTTAATATGTGGCAAATATGGCAGAGCCACAATTATGTGGAAAACATTTGCAAAGTAGGATATTTTGCCATTCATGTTTGAACTGCTCTTGTGAAAAAAGGGAGGAGAAGTGCTCATGACAGAAACTCCATGGCTGGGAGAAAAATGGCATGCGATTCCACTTTTAAGGATATTTGGGACATTCTGTGATTGGACTCGTATCCCACTTTGTCAATGTATTTTAATGTCAATTACTCATATTAAACCTTATTTTTTTTTTCTAGTTTTATATAGCACGAACTAGACCCGAGAATTTGGGTATCAGAGCGCTTAACATGAGCACCAGTTTCGTTACAGATGGACACATTCATTTTTGTGAGGCACGGGGAGATTAAGTGATTTTCCCAGAATCACAGGATGTTAAGCGTTGTTGCCGAGACTCGAACCCCAGCTCAGAAGTCGACTGCTCTAGCCATAAGGCTACATCCTCTCCCTAAATAAACATGTGTATCCATTGGTTAAATTAAATAACGTAATAAGCTGTAACCGGTTAGTGAAATGAGAAACAAATACTAAAAATTGGGATATTTTGCTCTTTGTGCCCCACCTCTGACTCTCCCCACTGACCCAATCCACGGGTTATTCCTGACCTCTGATTCTCCGCCCACAATTCCCCTACTTTCTTTCCCCCACTTCGACCACTGGTTATACCCCCTTGAGAGACACAGGTAGATACCATGAGCATTTCCGCTAAGCAGAAATGCCAACATTTAAAAAGAGGGAGAAAGTGTCAAGAAATTCAGGGTGGATTTATTTTCCCAATCGACTAACATTAAAATAGATTTAATTTGAATCCAGTCTATTTGCATGTATACACTGAGCCACAGCTTTCAAAGATATCATGAACACAGCTAGAGCCCCCTAGAATCACCACAGAGCTTAAATATGCAGGTTTGCCACTGAGCAAAGTATGTTTTAATAGAAGCATGGGTTTGCAGCTGAAGACCTGTACTTGTGTACTCCCTTGATGAGCAGCACAGATACAGACATGGCTGCCTGAGAGACACAGAAATAAGGCCCCTGAGAACCTTCAGTGGCCAAGGGCACAAGTTGTCCAAATGACAGCTCACGCTGGGCTACAACTTCTATGGGTGTCATAGTTAGAGGTAACCCCCCCCCCCATCCCCTACCCGGACCCCCATGAAAGCCTCTGCTGATGTAGAAATGCATTGACCAATAGCATTATTCTTGCCTCCTCAGATACACAGCCTAATTAATACCCGAGAGCCTGCATTTTACAACAGAACGGGGCAGTTGGCCCCAGGGCACGAGTCGGGGGTTCATGCGGGTGGACGGCGTCCACCAACTATATTCACAGGGTGGACGCTGTGTCCACCCTGCCAAGAAGTTGGGTCTCACTGAAAAATATGTTAAATTCGTCCCGGTGTTATTTTCAAACACCGGGACACATTCAGCAGCAGCACCTGCACGTTGTTGTCGTCTTTCGATCCACAACAACGTGCAGACGGGGAGGGGGTTTTCTTAGTTCAGACTCCTGCTGGGCCCATAACAAAGGCCGAATCTGAGGGGTCATCAGGCCTCTTTTTGCTGGCGTCTCCTGGCAGGGAGCAGTCAGGAGCCTCACACCTAGATGCAAATGCAGCAGAGGGGAAACAAAGGCTCACACCTTGTTAGCACTTCACACATATTTTAAAGAGGCAGCTTTTCACTTTGTTCAGGCTCTGTTTAGGAGATATGCATGCACTGTAAGAATGTCAGATGTGTTGATCTTTCCCAGTATTTACACAAAATAAATGTAATTTATATAGAACTTACTACCCCTGAGAAGGCGTTAAAATAATTTAAATATCATTATTTTATCTATGGGTAGAGGAAGTTTACGCTGACAAAAGGCAACATTGCTTTATGTGTAGCTTAAAAAAATGTGAATCTTCGGCCAAAATCAGGAGGGTTCCCTGTATACTCGAAATGTGCTCCAATGTACTCATGATAGACATTCTAAAGATATATGTGAAGGCTTAAGATCTGATGTCACTTTTTATGATGCCACTTCCTGTGATGTCACGCTCCATGATGTCACCTCCATTCTGAATAACTAGGTTAGTCCCCCCCACTTATTTTTAGGTCTCGCCTGGCTTGGGCTGCGCACATGCACAGTCTCGCTGGCAAGATTTAATGATTTGGGGTATTTTCTGTAAAGGGCATTAAGCCTCTGCCCCTCTTTTCGATTGGCTGGCGTCACCGTTTATGCTGAAGGGTGGCCAGCCATTGGAAAAGGGCTGTTGCTTATTTTTTTTTTCAGCTTTTTGAGCCGTCCCATTTGGACGGGCTCATCTGCCTTCCGTGCGCCGTGAAAGCTTTCTTATCTTTATGGGGCCATGTGTTTCAAACACTTGGCCCCATAAAGACAAGAAAGCTTTCACAACGGACGACAGTGAAAGCGGACCGTGCTTGTTACAGGTCGTTAGCCGGTAGCTCCGCCCTCTATCAATCACGTTAGTCACTTCACAGCAGGCCTATCACTGCTCGCATTTCTGTATCTGTCTGGCCTGTGTTTCATTTGATGCCTTTCCTTCACTGCTCTTTAGAAGTTAATTTTTTGCAATATAAAATTCCACCCCCGGGAGCCCTTTCCACTATCCCTCCCTCCCCCCAACAAAAAAGCTCCTTCTCATGCAAGAAGATGCTGATGGCAGGCAGGCCCTGCAGGACAATTTCACACCGCATTTCCAAGGACATTAACAGCTTCTACCTGCATGGCCCCTGAGGATATTTTGGTCAGTGAATGGCACAGGTGAAAAGCGGCCGCAGGGGGTGATGTCCCGTGATTGCTGTGAATGTGCATAGCGCTTAAAGCGCTGCATTTCAATCCCGGTCGTCTGAACACTCAATGTGTGGGAGGGGTTTAAGATGAGGGCTCGCTTCACAGGAGGTGTACAACGCACCATTATTCCCCTCAAACCAGCCCCCCAGAAATAACAATTTAAAAGATTAGGAAATCCGTCTGCAAACTGATGTAGGCCTGCTTCGTGTAAACACGAGGAAACAAACAGTCATCCGAAGGGACAATAGTTGAAACCAGATCACCAAATACACAGGGTAACCGGACACTGCCGAGGAGGAGAGTCCGCCCCCGGAGCAAGGAGGCAAAGCAATGATGCGAACAATGCTGCGTCTCCCCCGCATCAGGGAACCGCACCTGAATGCGTCCTTACTATTGTAAGGGCTGACAAAAAAAATACAGAGTTCCTTAATCTGTGTTCGCCCGCTCGTGGGATGCAGACAGGTTTCCACGGCGGTATGTCCAGTTGCCTAGTCACACTTGGTTTCTTCTGTACGTGCAGCCGAGGAGATGGGTTTAACTGTTGGCATTCCTGTTGAATCCGGGGACTGGTTAATAGTGAATGGCAGAGTCCATTGGCTCGCCACAATGGCGACCAACCCTTCTGCTGCAGCTGTATTCAATAGAAACCTTTTGCGACAGGACAGCAGGAATTTCCTCTATGGATATTCTCGGGGTCACTAGCCTGTAACAAGACCACAGAAAAGCTTTCTGCAGCATTATCCGGAGGTGGGAGGGTTGCACTTTCAGAGTCATTTAACTATATTGTCACTCTAAACTTTCACTTGTTGTCTTAGGCTGTCCAGGTCCTGTCATCAAACATTTATCCGATTTTTGGCACTTCCTTATGGTTGCCATAGTAACTTGCCACATACCTTACAGTGCGTAGCGAAATGGGGTGACAGGGCCTTCAGGGACCCCCTGTCGGTTGTGCAGATATTAAAAAACAAGCATTTGCAGTCGCTCCTCACTTACTGAAAACCGTGACTTGAGGAAACGGTTCACAACATCTCTTTCCTTCTTTCATTTAGTTGCTTCCCTGTGAAATGGATCCAAAAAAGAACCAGCACGTGCCTCGCGCTGAAAGTTAAACAAGCATTGGCATAGCCAATAGGTCTCGCCTTTGGGACCTTATAAGTGGTTAGCCAGAGGTTTTGGCTTTGCCTTTGTTTCTAAGCTATGTCATAGAGAAGTGTGGCTGATGTGTAGCATGTTGAAAAATTACAATAAAGAAGACTGACACTACATTATTGTATAGGCACGTGCATACATTACCATGTGGAATGTATTTTTATTTTTTTGCAGATTTATATAGCGCAAACGCAACCCGAAGGTATTGGAGCGCTTTGCATGCAATAGGTCTTGCATTTACTAGAGTTTGAGCTATTGGCATTGTAGATTACAATGCCTTTTATTAATGTGTTGGTTTTTGAAACAAATAAATAAAAGGCATTGTCATTTACAATGCCAATAGCATATAATCTCGCAAATGCGAGACCTATTGCATTGTAAATGATTTTTAGAACTTGTGCCCTGGTTGGCCCCATGACCCCCATTGCACTTCACGTTTTGTGCGTGCCAAAGGCAGAGTTGGCTAAGAATCCACACTTAGTTACAACTTCAGCATGTGCCACCTTCATATAGTTCTGCCCCGTGAGCGACGACACTGAGCGCTGGCTTCCAAGGCTGCCCGGAATAGTTGGTTCGGTATTCTGGAGAGTAGTTTTGTTTTGAAGGTTCGGTTGTTGTCATGTAACTTCTGACATCTATCTACATCACTGAGTCAGTCAGAGTGAGTAATGATTATTAGCCTATTGACATTTCTCCGGGAGGTATTAAATATCCACGGAGTGTGTTTAGAATTGCGTGCATGAATATGCGCGTGCGCGAGCATGCGTAATCTGGGCGGCCTACACCCATTCATACTTTGCACGTGCAAAGCGCCTCTCACGTCACTGACCAGCTCTTCATGAAAAACAGCGTTGACATGATTGCTTGGGCAACCATTGTGTTCCATTTGTTCTGTGAGTCTGCGGGTGACGTAGCAGGCAGGCTTTTGGAAACTAAGCTTTTGAAATAGAGCTGTATTAATCTCCCATCCAGCAGATTTCGTGCTGCAGAACATTGACAGGTGGCAACCGGAACTCGATGAAACATTCAGAGGATGGGAAAGAGGGCTCGTGCCAACGGGCTTGCTGCCACCAGATCCATGTGGCAAGCCTTGTGGGGAGCCTGCACATCACCATTGGGAACCACAGAGAATGCGTTTACCGCAGTATTGGAACAGACTCGATGCTGTCGATCAGGATTCAGATGTCTAAGCCCAAAGACCATCTTTCCTCAGTTTTGGTCTATAAAGTTGCGGAGTCCTCTGCAGCCCAATTCTGTGATGAGTAGGGTTACCACCTGGCCGTTTATTACCGACATGACTGATATTATAATGTCCCTGCCGGTACAAAAATAAGAAAAATCACCAAACGCCGGTATTTTTTCACTTCATCTGTACATACTTTAAACAGTAATTATAAGAAGAAAGCTGCTGTTAAGTTTGTGGACTGTGCCACCTGTGGGAGGGGTGTTCCCCGTGTGGACTCTCTGCTCTGCAGGCAATGGTTGATGCCAGCAGGGGGGGGCGGGTAAAAAGAAGATAAAGTAGACCGGAGGAACCAGCCTCATGGTCAATCTCAACACTGAAACATACTGGTGTCTGCCTATTATCTGTCAGGGGTGGGCCGGTATACCACAAGGCCCGCTGCACTGTCAACGCAACAGCTGCTTAATGATCCCTGACTGATAGATAGTTAAAGTAAACAAAAAGAGACAAGTCATGTTGAAAATGAATACACAATATTTCAAGTACATTTCTATTTAGGTATCATGTCCGGGCTTTTCCAAAATCATAAAACGTGAACATATGGCTGGTATTTTTCCCTGGAATGCATGGCGACCCTGTCGCAAGCAATCAGTCAGACTCCCAGCAGTCCAATGCATGGAAGCTATGGTGCCCTCTTTGCTACACACAGCCACGCCTGGCTGGCAGAACCGACTGGAGAGAGTCTCACTTGCTCTCCACTCGTGAGCATCAGAAGGTGGTGGCAGATACCTTTAGAGACCAGCTGTATGATGACAGACACCCTGAAGGCCCCCACCACGTGTGGTTGTGTACCAGTTGTATGAAGTGCTGTACACATTTTGCACTACAGTACGTGTCTCCTACTTTACACCAGCAATGGGTCTTTCCACACACTATTGCTTACTAAAGCTGATCCCGGGATTACCAGCGGCGGGCCTTGCTCCAGGCAGGTAACACTTGGCAGTACCATTGATTGTTAGTACTGTCCCTTCTCCGCGATTTCTGGGGGCTCTGGGCAGTATTGCACGCCACGTTTAACCAAAACATTCTTAGCTTTCTTGACTCTTCAGTGGTACCTGGGCTGAGCATTCAAGGTTTAGTCAATGATGCGGAGAGGGGTTTGGCCTCAGATGCAATGTAACACAAAAAGTGTCCTACTCAGTAAATATTTTTTGCATATGTAGCACACACTGCAATAATCTCTTGCAGTGGGTACCCAGGGAAAGAGATTGACTACAAAATATCATGTCAACAGTTAAATTAAGAATAATGGTCGGTGTTAAACCGACTTATTCCTTTGAGAACGAACACCCATCTTTAATAAAACTGCAGGAATTTTTCCTATTTAATGGAGAACACAAAAGTGAACAACAGAAATGTCTAAATATATTGCTGAGCAGATAAGACTCTAAACACAATCATCCTATTTGTGTCAAACTGCATTGCAAAGTAAGCCTGTGGGGCTAGTTTTTTAGGCATTTTGCAAAAGGGTCAAGTCTGCGGGAGAACTACTGTGTTTATAGTTTGGTGCTCAGTCAATGTGATACTCATTAGCAAGACGTGCTCACGCTGCCCTCCCTCAGCAGTCTTTTTAGATTTCATGTGTGCCTATTGAACAACAAGGAAGGACTAAGAGGCTAGTCTGTAGAATTGCTTTGCTATTTCTTGAGAGAGGAGTATACAAGCATCATGGCTCAGGAATATTTTTTAGGTCCAAGCCAACCAGACAGCGCATCTGTTTGGTTGCGAAAATCCTTTTTGTGGGCATTCTGAAATCTTGCCTGAGAATGTATTCTGCCCATTGCTTACCATTGGTTTGGTTTTGTAACTCACACTTTCTGGCTTTGATTTGCTGGCTGTATTTGTTTTTCGGTGTCCAGCATGTCTTTGTCGCTCCCGTGGTGCAAATCTTGTTCACCATTGCTCCTTGTATACTTCCACGAGTCCTGCTTTCTGTAAACAGGCCTTTAAATTTTGTTCTTACCTTGTCACATTTGCTGTGCGTTTAAAGAAAGAGGTCAAATGTCAGGCATTGTCTTCCGACAGAGCTTGGGGTTTACTTTTCTTTCTCTGACTTTAAAGTGAGAGGATTTATGTGACAATCTTGTCGGATACTGGAACAGAAAAGGTTTTTTTCTAGCACACAACAAAATTGTAATATCTGTCAATCAACTGTGCAAATATTTCAGAATATATCAGAATTACGAAAGCACAAATGAAAGCCTTTTTTTTGTAATTTGAAAGTGAGGTGGAAACAAATATCTTAATACGATCAAAACAAATCAGTACACTAGGTGATGCCATTTCCCACACATTATCATTTGTTTGCTGTATAGTTTTATCAGTAAAACTGTATGTGGAAGTGTAATTGTTATTTCAATTGAATATTTGTTGTCTGTAATGGCAGTGTGCTACCACACCATGCAAACTTTGCACTTTGCCACTCCACTCCACTCTCAACCACTCCACTCTACTCCACTCTACTCCATTATTTGCCCCTCCACTCTAAGCCACTCCACTCCGCCCTACTGCACTCCACTCCACCCCACCCCACTGCACTCTACTCCACTCTACACCACTCTGTCACTTCACACTAGGCCACTCTATGACACTCCACTCTACGCCACTCTACTCTGACACTGCACTCTACGCTAACCCCTCCATGCCACTCCACTCTACACCCCTCAACTCTACACACCTCAGCTCTACGCCCCTCCACTCTACACCACTCCATGCCACTCCATTCTATGCCATTCCACTTTATGACACTCTACGCCACTCTACACCACTCTAGGACACGCCACTTCACTCTATGCCATCCACTCTATAACTCTAGTCCACTCTACGACTCTACTTCGCTCTATGCAACTCCACTCAATGACTCTACTCTACTCTATGCCACAACACTCCACAACATTCTACATCACTTTATTCCACTCTACGCCCCTCCACAACACTTGTCTTCGCCACTGTTGTCCACTCTTCGTCACTCCATTCTGCACCTCTCCACTCTACACCACTCTCTTCTATGCCACTAACTTTTAGTCATGCTAAGCAGCAGCCACACCGGTGCACAACATGGCTAAAACACGTTGGCAAAGCCAACAGCTCTTGCATAGGCGAGACCGATTGGCTTTGCCAGTGCTTCTTATACCTCTGAAATGCCAATTCATTAGCTGTTGTATTCACTGGTGGTGGACTAGTGCTTGTAGAAAAAAAGTGCACTGGCACAGTGAGTGCTTTTTCGTTCTGATATTTCTTGAGAAAGCCTTGTGACCCTTGTCAACTCAGGTCTGTCTAATGGTAACAAGTCTACAAACAGAGCTATGAATGCCACAGCTACTACTCATATAGAAGCAATTACCAGCAAGGGAATTAAACAGAATAAGACAGCATGGCACAGTAAAAGAAATAACAAAAAATCATCACACAATTGTAAAAGGCAACAACACTCACACAAAGCAGCATAGACATTTCAGAGATGTGTGTGCTTTCACCAAGACTGTCTCCAGTGTGACCCGATGATACTGTGTCTGATGTAGTATTTAGTTACATATTGCTGACTTTTGCAGTTACTTCATGGACTTCATGAGTGATCACATAAACCTGGTCAGTCACAGATGACCTTTTCTGGCCCTCCTAAAATTGTTGGATTTTCCCATGTTAGCATGTCCAAACTGGTCAATTTTGGTCAAAATATGGTGGTTATTCTGGGGGATTTAGTGCCAGAGAAGGCCAGTTGTTGATGTACCATCTTCCATTAAGGGTGAAAAATTATTTTTTCTGTGGCTTGCAATAGCTACAATGGCTCATCCTGCCATGTCATGGCTTTTTGTGGAATATTAGCCCAAACCCTGAGGCGAACTATTTACCCCAAGGCGAGGAAGCTTTGTGTCTAAGGTGAGGTGAGAAACCTTAGCGCCCAGGGTGCTAAGAAAGTGGGACCAAGGACTCTGAGGGAATTTAATAACCACTGTGGGGAGAAGGCTTTCCACCAGGGACCCTGAGCAAGGGAGTCTACTTGCCTAGACTAAGCTGTGGAATGCTGAGACCTGAATTGTGGAAGCTCATTTCTGTAGAGCATAGAGGGATCATTAGCCCATAAGACGCGGAAGCCCAAAGCCCGGGGGCCAGTTATTAACCATGATGCAGGGAGTTCAGCTGAATTATGATCCCCTGAGGCTCCTTGCCCCAGAGCACATTGTCAATCATTATCTACTAAAAAGATACAACTGTGTGCCTAGATTTCTGATGTGAGATATTGTCACATGAGTAGACATTTCCCTGTGCTTGTTGCTATGAGATAGGTTTTAACTCCCCAGGCACAGTATACCCGTCAAGATGTGCTACCAAATTATTGTCAGAATATCATCTGAGACAGTGCTGGAAATTGAAACAATTTATTTCGGGTAGCGATGAATTGGGGTCAAGGTGTGACTGTGGAGAGGGGGTGGAGTCACCAAGGGTAGAGTCACAAAAAGCAGAGTCTGACAGTTAATTTATATGTATATGTTTTTTAAAACTCTGCCAAAAAGAAACTGGCAACAGGGACAAATATGACAGTAATTCTGTTCTGGGTTAGTTATTGAGTCAACAAAGAGGCTGCATTTTAAAATACCTTACTAGATTAAGGCACCTGTTGCAGAGATCTATGTGTACTGGTCAGTTTTCAGGGGATAAGAATAATGGGTAGGTGACTCTGGTGATTCATGCAGTTCCTGGAGAGATCTGTGTTTTGTCTAGTCATAGTTCTGACCAATAAAGTAGCATAGTGGGTTAATGTGCCAGTTACAAAGCAAATTGCAACAAGCAAATCATAGATTTGTATTTTATGTAGCTAGATAAGTGAGTGACTGCTTTTGACACAGGTATCACTTTGCTACTTGTAGTTCATAAGTTGTAATCATTCTCATATATAACACTGTGAGTTATAACCAGGCATCAAGGAGCTGCATGCAAACTGCAAGGCATGGGTTTAGTACCTTATTTTAATTTTCTCAAAATTACTTTATTCTATGGTTGCTAAAAAGAGTTTCTTTAATAAAGTATTTTTGATACAGACAACCCCGAACCATTGAGTAAAAAATACTGACACCTTTCAAGGATAGATTATTTATTGTTGGATTATTCTTTATACGATGTAGTAGAGTCAGTGGCCCATGGTCTGGCCATACACTCAGATCACTCCCCAGTAAGTATAAACCTGAAATTCCATGAACAGAAGAGGCGGAGAAGATGGACCCTTGATAGAGCCATATTGTTGGATGAGGTGGTTGTAACAGACTTGGTAGATAAGACAGCCGTTTTATTAATATTTATTAATGACTCTGCTTGCATGCTCATAGCATAGGAAACATATAAGGCATATTCAAGGGCTGAAATCAGGTTTGTAATGATCAGAAGGAGGTGGGAAATACAAAGTAAAGAAGAGATACTTCAAGCCAAAATAAAGAGAAAAAAGAGGAACTCAAAGTTGCCTCAATAGAAGAGCCAGCTAGGATACCTATTCTGCGGGGCGAATTGGAGGGTATGCAGGCAGAGTATGAGAGTCAGCTGGCTAGGAAAATTCAGGACAGATGGAGATTTAGTAGGTTGCAACACTTTTCATATGGTGAAATATGTAGCTCTCTCCTGGCCTGGAAAGCAAGAGCAGGCAAAACTAGGAATACGATCTGCGTATTGGTTGACTCAGAAACAGGTCAGCTTTTGGATACTAATCAGGAGATCATAAGTGAAGCCTGGAAATATATGATTAAGCTGTATAAAGAGGATATATACCCGAAAGGAGAATATTAAGACCTGGTTAGTAGATAAAAATCTACCAAGATTAACAAGGGCACAAGTGAACACATTGAGTCTAGAGATTTCAGAGGAGGAGATAAAGACTCAGTTTACATGAATAAAAAGGGGTAAAACAGCGGGCCCAGATGGACTCCCATTTGAGTTATATAAGGCAATTATGACAAATTCCTACACTGATGGCGTTGTTCAATGCAATATACGTGAAAGGAAAAAAAGCTCCAGCCTCTTGGTCGGAGGCTAATATAGCCCTAGTCTTAAAACCAGCTAAAGACCCCTCTAAAACAGAATCTTATAGACCAATGTCTTTATTAAACGTAGAATATAAGATGTTTTTAGGGATATAGGCTTCCTGGTTGGCTGGAGTAATTAAGAGTGTCATACACCCGGATCGGAGGCGTTTTGTTCCAGGGCAGTAGCTGAATGAGCTTACTTATTTGTTGATGTGTGCCATTGATATGGTAGATGCCCAAAAACCAACATTAACAATAGTGGCTTTAGATGCAGCTAAAGCCTTCGACAGGGTCCACTAGGAGTATCTCTGGGAAGCCCTTAAGAGCTTCAGATTCCCCCAAAACATGATAAGGAAAATACAACATTTGTATAAGGCCCCAGCTACCAGAGTTCAGGTAAATGGTGAGCTATCAAACTTTTCAGATCACTAGGGGCACAAGGCAGGGTTGTTCTCTTTCTCCCCTCCTTTTTAATCTCTACATTGAATTTTTTTCACAACCGATTAGATCAGATCCTTCCATTGTTCCATTTAGGACTGCCGAGTTGGAGGTTAAATTATCACTGTATGCGGATGATATGTTACTATATGCAACTAACCTGCATCTTGCAATACCTGGGATAATCAAGGGGGCTGAAATGTTTTTAAAAAAATCAGGATATTTGGTTAATGCAGATAAAACTGAGGTTATGTCGTGGGTCACAGATTTTACTAATCGTGGCAAAATTGCAGATGAGATATTTGGGAATTTTAATAACTCAGAAATTGGAGGACATCCCCCAAGGCCAACTGGAAAAGAAGCAAGCCAAGAGATTGAGGGACTTTTAAGTGAGATGGACCAATCTGCCACTAGTCATCTATGGTAGAGTTAATTTGGTTAAGATGATCATTCTCCCAAACGTTACCTTTCGATTACCTCTCACATTTTCTAACAAGTCTATCGGTAAACTGCGGAAAAAATTGGGAATTTCATATTGACCTCAAAAGGGATTACATAACATTGAAAAAACGTCCAGTTGGTAGTGGGAGGGCTGGCTTTGCCTGATCTTCAGCTGTATTGCTATGCATTGCAATCTAAAAACTTTTGGATGCTGGCCAACAAGCCAGGTAGATCTTCAATGGGTAGATTATATGGGGCAATGTTTAGTGGATTCGTGGGGAGTCATTTCCTGTATAAATATGGAGTTCCAAAATATTTTTAAAAAGCCGGACTGAAGGTTTTAAAAGCAGCTTTAAGAACTTGTTTTTATTTAAGATCGAGATTTAGTAATCCATACTGTACGTCTTCAGCCCCAATTTGGGATTCTCCAGGTACACCAGAATGTCTAGAAGACCAGTTAAGCCTTCCCCTAAAGCAAGCTGGTCTGAACTATTGGGAAGATTCGAAAGTAGGATCTATATTAGTGGAATGGCAACATTTCATATTATGTACCAACGACCAGCTTACGAGATTTAGATATTAACAGCTACAATCATGGTAAGCAACCCAGGAGTGGTTAGAGGAAGAGGAGGAGGAATGGGTTGAAGTGGGAATGAAGATCGGTCCATTAAAGAAGGAGGTGACGATATGATACTGGGATTTCCTCGAGGCTGAGGACAAGAAATACTCTGATCCATCTTCAATATAGGAAGTTGGAACTTATTAGACTTGGCATCTTTTGGCGTGTTTCCCCTGAGTGTTTGCTTTCTGACCTCCTGGTTTTGACTCTGTTTTTGCTGGCGTAGTGTTTCTGCGCACTTTTCTCACTGCTGATCAGTGGTAAAGTGCAAGTGCTCCTGTGGTAAATTGTGTTATGGATTGGTGTTTCCATGGTTGGATATTTGATTTACTTGTTAGTCCCTAGTAATGTGCACTGAGTGTGCCAGGGCCTGTAAATCAAATGCTACAAGTGGGCCTGCAGCACTGATTGTGCCACCCACATGAGTAGCCCGGAAAAGGTACCTCAGAATCGCCATTGCGGAGTATGGGCACAGTTTGTAACTGCCATGTCGACTTGGCCAGTGCACCCACTTGTCAGTCCCTTAGCTTCCCTTTTCTTACATGTCAGCCACCCCTAAGGTAGGTCCAAGGTACTCCTGTGGGCCTGGTGCAGTGTATGTGAAAGGTAGGACATGCCCTGGTGTGTGAGGCATGTCTTGATAACAAATTATGGCCAATTCCGTTTTTCCCTATTGCAAGGCTAGCTGTTCCCCATAGGACAGAATGGGGAGTTTATTTATAACATCTTATAAACATAA
Source organism: Triturus cristatus (assembly GCF_964204655.1). Lineage (NCBI taxonomy): Eukaryota > Metazoa > Chordata > Amphibia > Caudata > Salamandridae > Triturus > Triturus cristatus. The sequence continues at coordinate 388,771,540 of NC_140594.1, forward strand.
CTGGCCCAGGGATTTAGGTAGGAAAATAAAGTTTAGTATGCCTGAACTCAGAATCTAAAGATGCATCTTTTAGTGAAGGTGAGTTTTACGTTCTGTGTTTGAAAATATCACTTTTAGAAAGTAGGTATTTTCTTGCTCAGTCTTCCTGTGTGCATCTGCTGGAATATGGATTGCCTGTGTGGGTGACAGAAGGCTGGGGAGCAGGAGTGCTTCCAGATAGTCTAGGCAGGTCAGGAAAGGGCTGAATAGACCTAGGCTGCAATTGGGGAAGGGGGAGGAGATTTCCTTGCACCTCAAAGGGCCTGGTCTGCCTCTGACCATGCCGTCTCCACCTCCTGCCAGGGTGTCACACCAGAGAAGGCAGAATTGGTTCTGGCTGGGCACAGACACTATCTGCCTAAGAGATCAAAGGATTTTGGGATATAAATATTGGGGCCTAGACCCCTGAACTTTAGAACTCTTTTGGACCAAGAAGAAGAGCTGGAGAAGCTGTGAGGAGGAACTATCACATTGCTGTGTGCTTTGCTGTGTTGGCCTGCAGTGGCTGCTTCTGTCTTGGCCAGTGAAAGGACTAGACTGAACTTTTTGCAATCTACTTTTGTGAGTTTCTCCAAGGGCTTGAGGTAGAGCGTGCCCCCTGTTCAAGAAGTCTCAGGAACAGCAAAGACTTCAAGCTCTTCTGCCCTCAGCACTGGGAACTGTGTGTTTTGTATTTAAAATAGAAATGAGAGAGACCCCTTTGACCAACCAGGGGAATAGGGTACTACTATCTGGTAGAAATGAAATTCCCGTGGTACAATATAGTGTAAAAATTAGTAATATTAAGAAACTAAATCATTATAATAAGATACACAATCATAAGCCCATGTGCTAGCATATGTCTAGTTAATATAAATCATACCATTATACAATTTAATAAAAACATCATATTTTATTAAAAGCCAGTTAAAAACAAACAAAAGCAATTTATGATCCTGTCATAAATGCATCTAAAACATACAAATATCATATGTACTTGAAACAAGTTCCACTCAATTCAAGAGCACAATTTGTACACCTTACTTAAGTACAGTTTTCAGACCCCACAAAACACAATAGCTACATCTAGCAATTAGCAATCCCACAAACTTGAAACAGAGAGACAAAGACAGACAGTATAATTTGTCATTTAGGTAACACATCCGTCGATAAATTTCAAAAAGGCTTTTCCAACACACAATATATTAATGCAGTGTCTACAGGAAAAGCTGTTCCTACAGATTGTGTTGTAGTGCTGCGTTGACGCGTTTCGATGGTTTGATTTAATTGTCCATCTTTTTCAAGACAAGAAATGTTTCATCGTCTCTCTTATTATAGGCACTGTTTGGTTGCCGTTGTGAAAGGCTCCTGTTGACAAATGTACCAATAATACAAAGTTATGTTTGTGGCAAACACTGATTATTACATAACACCTTCATTGTGTATTATTAGAAATCATCCTGTGTATAACATATTGTTATCTATACATATGGTCATGTTCCAATTTTGCTTCATCTTTAATTCAACAATTCGACTCTAACTGGAGCAATGCCAATCATATTACCATGGAGATGATATCTACATACACATCACACTTTTACTTATTGTATCCTATCAAATGGGCTGCTCAAGCCAGAGGAGCTTAAATTATTCTACATATTGGGTATATGGAGCGAGTTTTGGAATAAGGGAAATACCTTATAGCATATCTTTATCTCCTCGGACTTGTGTATTATCTATTTGTTCTCTGTGTTTTTTTTCAAGACCATCTGAAAATGCAATAATATGTAAATTAGCCTTTGGCCTAAAATTAAAATTCCTATCATATGTTGTTATGGCGCTTTTGCCTCTTATTTTGCTTTAAGAACCGCCATATATCATAAATTAGGTCAACATCGTCACTTAACAACTAGTAAGCCACTTATGGCAATAAGGGACAGATGTTCCTCCTTAGATTTTCGCGCAAAATAGATAGATTTCCAAGTTATGGTATTTGTTAATCAAGGGTATTATCTTAAATTTATATAAATTGTGAAATCTAGTCACCTTGTTGAGCGATAGAGTTTGTTGTATTTCGAGACCCTGCTCCTATGTCTTCTCAGTATGGGGCAGATTGATTCTTAATTGCAAGTTCGTCCTCGATTTGTCTTTAGTGTTCTGAAGGCACCGCTGAGGGCACCGCTGCAACGCCGCACCGCGACCCTGGTCTCACTGATGCCACCTGCTGACGCCGCCACCGAGCCACTGCTCGCACCGTGACCTGTGAGCCCGCAATCCGCACCTCCTCGCTTCACGACGACACCTTGGTATCCCCGCCGCCTCTGCTCCACACCGAAATCAATGCTGCTGCTTGCACCGTGGTTCGAGGGCACCGCTCGTAAAGTTACAAGACGCACCGCTCTCATCCCACACCGCAGCCTTGGCCTACCGACACCGGCTCCATCGACTCCAGTTCGTCAGCTGACGACAGCGCTTCAGCAACGACGACACCGCTGCTTGCACTGCGACCTGCCAGCACCGCGACGAGCACCGCATTCACTTTGCACCATGACCCTGGTCTCACTGACAATGCCATCTGATGCAGCCACCAAGCCGCTGCTTGCACCGCGGCCTGAGAACACCGTACGCCGCACCGCTGCACTTCGCACCGCAACACCCGACATCCTGCCGACGCCAGTGCTCCTGACTTCAACAGAGAGGAGTTCGATCTGCAACACGTGTGACTTCAAAGGCCTCGACGACTCCTGCACCAACCTCCGGAACCGACACCTGCGGACGCTGTGCTTTCGGAAGCTCAACGAGAGGTCGCAGACGCCCTGAATTTCTAAAAAGTACTGTTTACAGGTCTTTCCGACACCGTAGCTGGCCCTCGACACCGCGGTCAGCCAGAACTGCTTGGATTTATTTGCTCAGGACGCCATGATAGTCCCGGGCGGAGCTATCAACATCAAGGAACTGTTTTTCAAGCATATTTTGAAAACCGAAGATTTTTAAGTACTGTATTGTGAATTTTGATTGTTTTTGGTCTTGTCTTAAGTATATAAAAATATTGGATATTTTTCTAAACTGGTGTAGTGTCCTTTTGTAGTGCTCACACTGTATTACTGTTGGTTATGTGCAAATGCTTTACACACTGCCTCTAAGATAAGCCTGACTGCTCGTGCCAAGCTACCAAGGGTGCGAGCAGGGGTTATTTGAGAAGTGTAACTCCCTTATCCTGACTAGAGTGGTGGTTTTTGTCTGGTTTTGGCCCATGCCCTAGCCTACCAAAAATCCCATTTCTAACAGAACTATAGAGGGAGATATGAGCCATTTTATGGCAAGTATATTTTACTACATTATATTCAGTGGTGAAAGCAGCCCCACTTAAGAGAAATCATTTGTTTACGACCCACAGGGCCTACTGGACCCCGAGTAAGCTGTCAAGAATGGCTGGGCAAGGTATCGAAAGTCCATTCGATGTCCAGAATTGGCCTCTAATTGGGATGCCGTAAGTAAGTTCATCAGTGATATAACAGGACACCATATAGAGGTAAACCCCCAACTTGTATTCTTTGGGATCGGTCCTGATCCATATTTTGGTCCTAATTGCGCCAAGACAAAGCTCATCTTTTATATAGTATTGTCGGCGAGACGAGAGATATGCAGGCTCTGGAAAACATCAAAATCGCCGATTTTCAAAGTTCTTCTCAAAAACATGAACCTAATAAATCAGATGGACAGACCCTGTGACTCCCAGAGCTATGAGAGAGTATGGAAACATATTGATTGGCAAATAACTAGGGGACCGATGACTAAGCCATACAAGCTGTTTTTCAAGGACTGGCGGGCCAGACTTGAACAGCAACAATATTTGGTGGGGTGGGTTACCCCTTGGTGAGCGAATCTACGCTAGCAAGAAAGAGATGGCGCAATGAGGACATAAAAAAAACAATAAACCCCAACCATTGAGTTACATTTTAACATTTGACTCTGTGTTTCTCTCACCTATGTACTTTTAACATATAATGCCTACTAGTATGGACAATATGAAACCTTTTAACCCTCATTATCTTATGTGCATTTACTGGACACTGATTTACACCGTATAATTTATTGACTCTGTATAAAGTGCGATGTAAAGTGCTCTGACACCCTAAATTGGAATGAGTAGACCTATAAAAATAAGAAAATAAATGAGTGCTATTTCAATCGTTAATTGTGTAATTACTCACACAGACAGATATATCTGACATTACTAAAGTGCATGCACATCTCTTACTTAGGGGTTTTGAAAAAAGTAAAAAACTTGGATACAAATAATAGTTTCTCATAAGTACTTGTGAAGTGATAAGCTGAATGCCTTTGTTTCCCTCCAAATAGCACTGGCATCTAGGTATTTGGGTCCTGATAGTTTCTAGACAGAATGATACGAACAAAAAATGCTTGATGGCCCTACAAATCAGGCCTTTGTTTTGACCCGCCTGGAAGTGAAAATAAGAAAGGCTACATAACCCCCAAAGAGAAAGCCAACCAGTAGTGGCTGGTATCTACAAGGGGCGCGAGGATGTGCACAATTATTTTAATTTAAGAAAAAAAAACTTACCTGAACAGACGTCCTCCGATGTCCTCCGCTCCGGACCATTTCTCAACCGGACCTCTTCTCATCGAGATGCTGCAACAATCAAGGATCTGCTCTCATGCTGTGAGAGCAGCACCCTGATTGGAGGGAGCAGCCTCACTCGCTGTTCCGAAGGACACTGGATCCCTGCACTCACTCTGACTCAGCTGGGTTAGAGGTTTCAAAGTGTGCATGTCTGGCCGGCTGTCGCAAGATGCCTGGCCAAAGGGACATGCGCACTTTGAAAAGTGCAAACACAGCCCACCCTCCTCCCTACTGCTGTCATTCAGCAGTGGCCCCGCCCCCATCTGACGCTCGGTTCAGGGCGAGAGGATGAAAAATAAAATGGCAATGAATGACCATTTCATTTTTCATCTTTAGGAGGTAACTTAAGTGGGGGCAACTCTCCCCCGCTCCAACATAGGAACCGCCCCTGAAGCCAACTACATACGGGAGAGCTGCTGAATGTGTCCCACTGTCAGCACTGTCAGCAGACTACAAGAGGACACATTCAGCATATTTCAATGGATCCCTTCATTTCCTGTACGGATCTGACATAAATATTGTCATATTTATCATCTATAAAAATATCACACTTTTGGACTTGGTAATAGAAAATCTACACCCAATTGTAACAGATAATTTTGTAAACCCTATTTAGGACAGAATATTTGTGCCAGACAATATTTCTATATAGGGTACTACGCTTATACAGCCTGTTTCTCATCATGAGGGCAAAGGTTTTTATACACGTGTTTTTTCTCAAATACATGCTAATAAATAAGAAGATCATTGCTGGTTGTCTGATACATGTGATTTGTTTCTCAAAGGTAAACAGATTGTTTCATTTAATAGACTTGGGGGCGTCGTCCTAACAACCCCTTCCTAAAACCAGGGTCTAATACCCTCTGATGTATCTAGCACAAGGTGTCCACCCTCAGGGTAAGTGGTACCCATCCTCCCTCCTAATTAAACCCCAGATCAGGCTGCACGCCTACTGGTCCCATTTTACTCGCTAAATGTGCAGATCTTCCCAAACCTTGGCCGATAATCGGGAGAATAGAGACGTGCGAATCTCTCTTGGCGCCCTTTGAGAGGACCCTCCCGCCCCCGCCATCTTCCGAGGAACACGAGTGGGCTGTGAAATATGCAGATGAGAGCTGCCAAGGTATCCCTAATTAGCATGTTCATTTCTGCCTTCAAAGGATGCATCGCTTTAATATTCAGGGAGCCGAGAAAAACAATGAGATTAAAAGCGCCGTGGAGAGGTGGGTGGGCCCTCTGATCCTGAACTGCACTTTCTACGGTATTCTAGTGCAGAGGCGCCCACAATCCTGACCCGCAGCACGCTCCTTATTCTAGTGCCGAGGGCCTCATGGCGCTGCGTAAACACCCCAACCCTGGCATGCTGCCTCCAGTCCGTTGGCGACCTGCAAGCAAACTCCCCATGCATTTATTTCTATTTTGAGTTCCACACATAGATTTTCTGATGCACCTCAGGCCTGACCAGGCGCGCAACACCCATTGGACTCACAGGGCTTCAGCCCCCCCCCGTCGCGTGTGGCAGCCCGGGATGAGACACCTTCCCGGGCAAAAAAGCAGCCGCACCCGAGCACTTCACAGGTCTTTAAAAGACCATTTGCAATGTTAATGAGGCCTTGCTGTTGTTTCACCCCTTCTAAGAGCCCCTGCAGCTCCACTCTGCCTATTGTTTAAAGTTCAGCCCCCCCCCCGAAATTTTTGCTCAGCCCCCCCCGAAATTTGGCTCTAGTTGCGCCTCTGGGCCTGACTGATAACACATGAATACAACTGGGCCCTGATGATGTGTGCACGCGCACACACAGAGGTGAGCGAGCCAGCGCATCAACGGGGAGAGCCGAGCCAAGGGCCTGGGTCGGGTCTGAGAGCCCATGCACTAGCCGAGCCCTGAAATGTTTGCTGTGTAAATCATAGAACAAACATCACGTAAAATATGATAGGGTCTCCTCGAAATTCCAAATAGGTAATTTCTTTAGCATGTGGAATATTTGACACGAATACTTTACATGACATTATTTATAGGGGTGGGATTCGGGCGCGCAACACCCATAGGGCTGGTGTGTCTCAGCCCCGGGTGCTGCAGCGTCCAGACACACACACAGTTCCTGCGCTGCTGTGGGCTCGGATGGGCAGTGTCTGGTGTATTATCTCATCTTCACCAAGTATCTCACAGGTCTTTAAAAGAACATTTAAATTCCTTTGGGAACTAGTTAAGGAGGCATTTTTTTAACGTTTTTTTCTTCAACTGGCTCCAGTATCCCCTTGTGTCCCCACTCTGCCCATTCCTTACATCTGTATTTTACTTTTATTGCAGTAGTGGGAGAATGAAGTTCGTGTAAAGGCACATCACAAGTAGGGATACCACATTTCCAAGAAAAAAATACTGGCCATTTGTTGTTGTTTAAAGAGCCTGCAAAGGCTGGGATCTGATACTAAATAGGGCTGTCAACAAAATCGCATGCGTTCATTTGTAACATGACTTTTCTGTCTTTGTTTCCTTTAATTATTTGTCAGAGATGATTAATGCAGCTCTAGCACACATTTGAAAGTACTTTCTATTTATATTTGCTGTTTGAAGTATGCACAGATAAGACCTAAAAATATCAGCTTTATGTGATGTTGCTTATGTTTGTTCCAGCTGGGATCTCAAAATGCCAGTGCTGACGCTGACGGTTTTCAGGCTGAAAGTGTATTACAGGACTAGCAAATGATATATGCCCTCCGCCACTGATTGATGCCATAATAGCAATAGCTTAACTTATATTTGAAACTCTACTCGCCAAACGTCAATAATATGCTGAGTTACTCCAACTTTCTAGGAATACATCCTGCATTCAGACAATTACCTCCTCATTCTCACTGCTCACCCTTCACTTTCACGCTCACCCTGCACTCACAGCGATCACACTGCACTCACACTGCTCACCAAATACTGATGCTGTTACCCTGCACTCACACAATTCATTCTCCTCTTACGCTGCTCTCACATGAGCACACCACTCACCCTGGACTCACAGCAACCACAATGCACTCATGCCACTCACCATGAACTCATGCCATTCTCCTTCCACTTACCCTGTGGTCACGTGAGCACACTGCTCACCCTGCACTCACAGCGATCACACTGCACTCACACTGCTCACCAAATACTGATGCTGTTACCCTGCACTCACACAATTCATTCTCCTCTTACGCTGCTCTCACATGAGCACACCACTCACCCTGGACTCACAGCAACCACAATGCACTCATGCCACTCACCATGAACTCATGCCGTTCTCCTTCCACTTACCCTGTGGTCACGTGAGCACACTGCTCACCCTGCACTCACAGCGATCACACTGCACTCACACTGCTCACCAAATACTGATGCTGTTACTCTGCACTCACACAGTTCATTCTCCTCTTACGCTGCTCTCACATGAGCACACCACTCACCCTGGACTCACAGCAACCACAATGCACTCATGCCACTCACCATGAACTCATGCCGTTCTCCTTCCACTTACCCTGTGGTCACGTGAGCACACGGCTCACCCTGCACTCACAGCGATCACACTGCACTCACAATGCTCACCATGCACTCACGCTGTCCACCCTGCAGTCGCACAAGTGCACTGCTCACTCGCACTCATGTGACACTTCACTCAAATGACACTCTCACTGCTCACCCTGCAATTTAACTCAAACAAGCACATCACTCACCATGCATTTATTTCTTCCACTCTGCACTCTCACCCACACCCAAACTCGTATGGTGACATCACTCAACTTTCAGTCACTCCTCTCACCCTACTCTCACATTGGCACATTCACATAGGCACTCCTGTCACTAATGCAGCTCACCCTTCACTCACATGGGCACACTACTCACCCTGCACTCACACCATGCAAGCAGGCACATCGCTCACCCTGGAGTCACATCACTCACCCTGCAGTCCTTCCTCTTAACCTGCACTCACATGGATACACCTCTCAGCCTGCACTCACACAGGCACTCTTTTCACTCTGCCTTCACACAGACACATTAGTCTTCCCGAACTGACAGGGACATACCACTCCCCCTGCACAAACTCCTCTCACCATGCACTCACCAGTCACTCTCACAGCTCACTCTTCACTCACACACAGGCACACCGCTTACCCTGCATTTGCACCATTGACACTATCCTGCTCTCACTCCTCTCACTCTACATGCACTCCTCTCACCGAACCCTCACATGTGCCCTCCTCTTACTTTCCATTCATGCAGCTTACACTACATTCACATCAGCACATTTTTCACCCTACACTCGCACCACTCTCACTGCACACACTCACACTATTCACCATCACCCAGCACTAACATGAGTACATCTTTTATGCTGTACATATGAAAATTACACAACTCTCATGAATATACACCTATTTCTACAAAGGCACCCACAGAATACCTGTTTTTTCCATAGTACTTGATGCATACCTAATTCCATCGGCAACAATGGGGCTGGTGAGACAGACTAGGGCTGAGGTTTTGGGGATGGTGCTGGATTGAGGATTGTCTGACACCTTCAGCCAGTCCTGGCTTTCCATTCACCTCTGGCTTTGTATTGCTTCGGCCCAGTCCTCATCTTCCAACAACCCGATATGTTTCCTAGGCTTCTCACAAAGCCCTCAGTGGATCGGGTGTGTGGTTGATTATCTTTTTATATATCGAGGATGTAGCCTTATCAAGGATCAGGTCTAGTTAAAGCCGATCCTCCAGAGGGCTAGACTCTGTGAGCTGTTCCCCTACTCTGATGTGTCGTTGGAGTGCATGCCCCAACTGCATGTACCTATATCTTTCGGAGTCTGCTAGCTGGTATTCCTTCTGTAGGTCTTTGAATGGAATTATTGCTGAGCCTCTCCATACATCTCACGGATGAGCTATATTTATCAGCTTCCATTTATTGAATCCCTGTAGCTTACCTACTTCTTGCTGCATGTCGCAATCTCATTGTGGGGTTCTTTGTGTTAATCTGTTTTCCTACCCAAGGAAGTTAGTGGCCGCCGCCAAGCGTTCAGCACTGCTTGTGTATGTAGGGCCATTTGTTTGTTTGCAGTTTTAAGGTACAGCGCACCTGGGTAACAACTCTGCCCCATCCCTGAATGGTCCACTCTGTATGCCGGGTCACCCCGGTCCACATAGATCCAGTCATTGATTGTTACCAACTGTGATGTCCAATAGTATTTTTTAATATCTGGAATGGCAAGGCCTCCTCTGGAGTTTCGGATAGTCCTATCCTAGTGTCACCCCCGTCCCATAGGAGCTTCCTCAGTTCACTATCTACATCTCTAAAGAACGTGTCTGATATTTTGTATGGGGTATTTTGTAGGACATACAGCAAGCGTGGCATTGTCATCATTTTGAATAGCACCGCTCTCCCCATCAGCCAGATTGGCAGGGTCCTCCAGTGCGCCACGTCTCTTCTCAGATGCTCCAATTGGGGTTTTAGGTTTTCTTCCAGGAACTCCGACTCCGTTTTCCCAATCGTAATGCCTAAATACTTGAATTTGTTTTTAATTTGGAGTTTGACATCCCCAGTCAGCAAGAGCATTGGCCCCCCCGGTAAGCATGCACAGGAGAGACTTGTACCAATTATTTTGGTACCCTGAGTAGCCACAGAATAGTCGGAATATTTGCAGCAGTCTGTTTACTGTGAAACTGGGCCCAGTGGCGTACAGTAAAATATTATCAGAGTATAGTGAAATACGCACCTCCCGGTTCCCATCTCCCTTTATCTCCGTTATTACTGGGTCTTCTTTTACCCAAGCCCCGAGTGGCTCCAGTGCCAACGCAAATAGGATAGGGGATAGTGGGCACCCCTGCCTCGTCCCTCTATGCAGGACAAAAGAGAGTCATTCACTGGTTTTGTGTAGAGTAATTTGAGCCAGTTTTCTTTCTTGACGTGTTGTTTGCCGGGGGTTTCTTGAGGGGAGCCAAAGTGTCGGAGCAGCGGCGATCTAGTGGAGGTTGCGTGCTGCGGTGTTGATATCTGTGGAAGCCAGTGGAGGGGTTCAGCTAAGAAAGGTAGTGAAATGTTCTTCAATTACTTTGTTCCAGCTTCTGTGGGGGAAGCATTGGGCGTGGTTATGGACGATGGATTTGGTGAAGGAGAAATGAATACAGTGGTGGTTGGTCGAGAGAAGTTTGGTGGTATGGCTGAAAATGATGCTTTTGCTAGTGGTGAATAGGGGGTTGAGCGTGTATCCTGCTGTGTGTGTAGGTGAGGTTAGCTGCTTGAGTCCTACGTTGCCAAAGTTCTCTAGGAGGGATGAAGATTTTCTGGTCATTGGGTTTGTCCAGGTGGAAGTTGAGGTTGCCGAGTAGAGTGTAGTTGGTGGATGCGAGGGCCTGGGTTGTGATTAAGTCTATGATTGCATTGGTGAAGGGAACCCGGGGGCCGAGTGCTCTGTAGACGAAGGTGCCAGGGAGGGTGGTGTTCAGGGTGGTCTGGATCAGGAAGTGGAGGTGCTCCATGAAGGTAGTTGGGTCGTGCTTCTGGGTCGAATGGCGCGGTCCTTGTGGATGAGCTTGTAGCCGTCAGGGATGGTGGTAGCGATGTCTGGCCCTGAGCTTGTGTTGGTCCAGGATTCCGCAAGGAAGGCAAGTCGAGGAGGTTCCAGATTCTATGTCTCTGTACAGGGATCAAATGTTGAGGAGGATGCCGTTGAGGCAGTTGGGTGCGGTGAGGGTCTGCCGGGTAGGTGGAGGAGCTGGAGTGTGGAGGTGGATAAAGGTGTAGTGGTAGCGGTGGCATGTGAAAGGGCCGTGGGTGTTGTTCGGTGACAAGAGCTGGCAGGCGGTGTTGTGTCCGAGGTTGAGTGTGTGGAGGGTGCTGGAGTCTTTGAGGTGGCGGGTCTGTGTGTGTGAAAGAGTACAAATGTATGAACGAGTGCAAGAGATTAAGGTGCCGATTACGATCCGGTAAAAACCGGGTACGAACCGTCGGTTGGAGCGTTTTCTCCGTCCGACTCGTACCCGGTCGTAAAACTTTACAAACATGGAATTACGATTCACACGGAAACACCATTTCCGTACGAATCGTAAAAAACACCGACCGACGAAAATATACATACGAATGTGATCCGGGAATGCTGCGACGTGACGTCGGGACGCTTTCAGGCAGCGTTTCACAACCCAGGAAGTACGATTCGAACCGACAGCAGTCCGGACGGCAATATTTTCACGGCACCCAAAAAGTGCTGGAAAAGCGAAGTACGCCGCGGAACGACCAGAGTAGGTGGCCCGGTACGTGCCGTACCCCCCCCCAGCCCCCGTACGTTCGAGTCGTACCCCCACCCTTGTATGTACACCCCTGTACGTGTCGTACCCCCACCCGTGTATGTACACCCCTGTATGTGTCGTACTCCCCCATGTATGTACACCCCTGTACGTGTCGTACCCCCACCCGTGTATGTACACCCCTGTACGTGTCGTACTCCCCCGTGTATGTACACCCCTGTACGTTCGAGTCGTACCCCCACCCGTGTATGTACGGTGCATACCCCCAGCGCGTCACTGTCATATTGTATGTACTCCTTGGCATAAGGAATTCACCCATGAAAAAATGCTGACCTTGGCATAGTTGAAGTAATTTCCGACTTATGACATGTGAAAAAATGGGATCTACTCCTAGGAAAGGCCAGGCTTCCCTTGAGCACCTTGAAAGTACTTGAGTATTTCATGATGGCCCTTTAAGGGTCTTTGGCATTTTAGCAAATTTGACACAAACATTTCCCAAAAATTCTCAGGGGAGAAGCCCATGCTCCCAGAAACCACCTACAAGAAGTCTGCTTACTCGTTTTGCTTGCTGAAATTTGGGGCAAGTATCACACCTCACCATTTACATAGATCTTAAGCCTGCACCAGTGAGCAGAGTTTGCAGGGTGTCGAGGGAACAAGTTAAGAGTAGAGTGCGCACTGTCTCTGTAGAAAGGACCGGAGCAGAGATTTCTCAATGAAATAACATTATTGTCTAATTGTAAAATGGATATAACTGCTTATATTTAAAAAGCGGCTTATCCTGTCGCTCTCTTAACCTACCTGTCATTTTTCCCAAATTATAGTCAAAACTAAGCCATGTGGCCCAGTTTATCCCAATATCTGTGAATCTGGCTCTCATGGCTTCAGGAGGCTACATGTGTGCAGGCGGCTGCAGTTGGGGACAGCAAATTGAAACAGTGCATTGATGTAAGAGGAAGGATCAGCATGAGGCATTTGGGGTCTTCAGCAACAGGCATGTCCGTGGGAGTACTGGGCTGGAAGGGCAGAACCAACTGCTTCTTCTTTACAGCACAAACATAAATGTGGAAGAAAAGAAACCTGCACAGACACCTTTGCAGCATTAATGTGAATGACACAGACATTTTGAATGCGTGAACATCATTACTATGCACAGAACTATGCGCAGGAAAACAGGACCTCAGTGAATTGTGGTGTACCCAAAAATTCACCTCAGTACCTTGAACCCCTATCCGACTAGCATCAGTGTCTCATTCGTTCTCCGTACTGTAGCAAAGCTACCAATGATTAGACAACCCAGAACAAGTGACTTAGAATACTCTACGGAATGGTGGGAATCAAGAACACCTTTTCGTTGTTATTCTCATATCAGTCCACAACGTGAGTAATCAGAAACACAGAAAAGTTTTAAAATGTTTATTTTTAACTACGTGCTCTAAGATGCAGTATTTTGGCTAACATAAGCAAACAAATGATTAGAAATAAAACCATCAGCATTGTTACAATTTCATTAAAAACAAAGGGAGAAATCATATTATAATGATAGTGGAAACAGGTCCTATAATACCTTGTGTACCACCCTCCCCTGGCTAATAAGCTAGTTTTATAATAATAATAAAAGGTCTCTAGGTTTGAATGGGGAACCCCATACCTCCAAGATCAGCTTAGGTGAATCACATCACAGGATCAGCACTGCTCTCTGTGTCTGGAAAGGTTTTCTCCAAGAGTGCCAGCATCATGCATGCAATGCAATATTAAAGGCACCCAAGTTTCAGGTATTTGCAGCTGTGTGCTTGTTGTGTCTAGAGCGTGGGCCGATCAACCTGAATTCAACAGCATACATTGTTATTTGACGTTGACGGTTTCTGCACACAGTGTTCAGACTAAGGTCGCGGTGCAAGTCTAGGGATGTGAAAAACAAACCGTTCTCATGTGAAGAAAAAGCAAGCAAGCAGTTTTACTTATAATAACAGCTTAATGTAGTGTTGTGTGCAAAAGCAGCAAAGTGGCAAGATGGCATCAACATCAAAAACGCTTATGCTAACATAGCAATGTGCGCAGGCAAAATCCTGTCTCCACTACAAGCCTATCAATAAAAACATGGTTCACAGTGTAGTTAATGCATGATGCTTTAGGAATATTATCAGCCAACACTATTACCACATGGTAAATGAGTCTTCCCTCTGCAAACAGCCATACCAATATGTTTTTTAAGTGACTGAACTCCCTTCAGGAGCCAACAGGACTATTACAAACACTGTTTCCGTATGGCAGCACACGCCTTCTGCCCAATCAAATATTGTACTCAAGGTAACCAACATGCATGCAGAGACAAAGCCCCTCTCTTAGGCATGCTTCTTAAAGCTCTTTTTCTGGTGATCACATATGGCTAGGTGACTGCTGCAATGTGCAGCCAGATCTAAAAAGTAAAACTCTGAATCTCAAAAGTTCTGAAACACACCTGCTAACTACGGTGCTTTAAAAAAGTGCATCACAACACTATACAAGTATCTGAACTTTTCCAGACTGGTGCATTGAGTTATGTCAATGATTGCAGAGATTAGTCATTACTCAGAAGCAGTGCAGTGGTTTTATAACCCTCCACTTTATTTAAAATCACATTGTTTTTATTTGTTGCCAATAATCTTGCACTGTTCCTATATGCACCCGTTGTGCCTTTGACTCATTGAAATCTTAGTAGGTGGGTGAAAGGTGACTACAAGGTACTAGTAGGTAGTGCATGGTTGTCCTGTCGGAATATGTACCCTTTACAGTAGAGCATATTCATGCAACATTATATTTTTCCTAAATTAATATGGGCTCTCTTATGGTTTGTTCACTCCGTACATGTATAGTGGACTCCGTTAAATACGTCATTGAATGGATAATAAACTGTTGCATATTTGTGTCTCAGTGTGTAATCATTAAACTAAATATATATCCTTTCTTATAATTGCCATGTCTGTACAGCATACACCTACAGGAATAGCCATTGCTAGTCCTTTAAATGGTGAGCAGCATGGATGTTTAATTTTCTTTTCTTTTGAAAAACAACCTAGGAGTAGATAGCAGGAAATCCTGACTGGAGCCAGGACCACCGTGAGACCTGATGCCTGCCTTGTTTCAGAGTAACCTTCCCTATGTCCTGGAAAGCTGAACAGTAGACAGTGGTCAAGAGACCTTAACATGAGACAGGAGATCTATATAGGGAGAGCTGATGTTGGGCCATAAGGTCACAAAAACAGACCTGCTAGAAGAATTCACAGCAAAAAGGGTCCTCTGGTCGCAGTACCTTACGTGGCAGTACCGTAGGACATCCTGATGCCTTGGCAGCACAGTCGAAGGCCTCACCACTTGCCTTTGCTGTGTGCCTGGCACACCTGCATTCCGTCCAACCCTCCAAATAAGGTTAGACCCCTGTTTCCCTCTTCATTGCTCAATCATTGCTCAATCACAATGCCAGCAGTGCTGTGCAGTTTACTAGACAACAAATCATGAAAACAACCAAAATTACTCACCTTTAGCCTCGTGACCACACATGACTTCATCAAGGCTGCAAAGTCTTGAAGGCCAACACTATCACCTGCAGACCCATGTTTTGCTCATATATGCAAGAATATCCTCATCAATAGGTTTGTAGCCAATCAGCCAGAAATATCAACAATTCCTTGACTGAATGTCTTTCCCAAAAGAAATTCCTTAAACAAAGAGGCCTTCAAACAGAGGCTTCTTCTAATTCTTTTCAATAACCAAATGTTTCTAGGCAAAAAGATTGAAAGATTGGCTTCAAGACAAATATCTACATTCATCGAAGAAATTAAACTTCTCTCAGATTACCAAAGCAGATTCTGGTATGGCTGTGGCAGGTGTTCAGACAGAAGAATTGAGTCTGAAATATCGTCACAGAAATATTTTGTGCAAGAATATCGTTGTCAAGAATATCGATTTCAAGGTAAGTAATATCAATTTTAACTATATCAAAATCCTTTATATAGTTTACAAAATTATTGTTGTTAAGACTATCGTTTTTTAATTATTTGCATGTATTTTAGTATGTATTTTAATTGTATATGTTATAAAATGTTTGTTTGATTGTTGTTAATGTTTTTTAACATTGTTTTTGAATTGTTAGTAGTTTTGAAATGTAATTTTATATATTATTTTCATTTTTAGTACCGTAGCGGGTTGTGGGGTTTATAGAGGTATAGGGTGGGAAGTAAATTGATTATAATGAATTAATTAATAATTTTGAATTCATATTTTTTATTTAATTGATAATTATTTGTTAATTGTATAATTAATCTTCTTTTTTAACAAACTTAGAGGTGCGGGCTGTGTGGTTTTTCGGGGTATAGTGTGAGAAGTAAATTCATTATAATGAATTAATAAATAGGTTTCAATTAATATTAATTATTTAATTGTTAATTAATTATGTTGATTGTATTTATATATATTTTTAAATTACGTTTCAGATGCGTATTTTTTGTTTTAAAGGGGTATAGGTTAGGAAGTAAATTAATTATAACTAATTGTTATTTAATATTAATCATTATTGGACAATTAACTATGTAAATTGTGTAATACTATATATATATATATATATATATATTTGGGGTTTGTTGTTTTTGTATGGGCAAAGGATGTGTAGGAAAATAATTATAATAATTAATAATGTTAATGTATAATAATTATTGAAATGATAAATCATTATGTAAAATATGTAATTAAGATAATCTTTATGTTATATATTAGGTATGAGTTGTGATATTTGTAGGATTAAAGGAAGTGAAGGTAATTAAATATAATTAGTTATTTTATAGTTAATTCTTAATAATAATTGTTTATTTGACAATTATGAAAATTATGCAAATATTATGTTTTTTATTGTATATATTAGATGTGGATTGTTTGTTTTGCATGGATAAAGGGTGGGGAATTAACTATATATAATTCTTTGAGTAATCTTTATTATTATTAATGATTTAATAAATATTTAATTATGTAACATGTAAATAATAACATTTTTGGATGTAATTTTAGATATGTTTTGTGTACTTTGTAGACGTATAGGATAGAAAGCTATTTAAGTAATAATACATTTAAAAATAATTAATTCATGTTTTATAATTATGTTATTTATTTTTGTATGTGTTAACTGTGTTATGCTTTGTAAATGTAAACAACATTTATTTATTGGTTAATATTAATTTGAGAATATAGTTTTGTATTTTAATTATAATAATATTTGTAGTTATTTATTATATGTATGAAACATAATATGTAATTTATTTAATTGTATTAAAACAATGTATTTAGATTTTTTATATTTACATATTTATATCGTTTGTTATTTAGTATGTTTTTCAAATTATTTTAGTTTCTTCAAGTTAATTAGCCTTTTTCTAATGTTATACTGACTGGAGTGGAAATAGCACATTTTAACTCCTCCGCTATCCAACACTTTCCCTACAGTTGTACTGATTGGAGTGAGAATAGTGCAGTTTACCTCTCTGCTATCCAACACTTTCCCTACTGTTGCACTGAATGGAGTGGGATTAGTGCATTTTATCCCTCTGCAATCCAACTCTATCCCCACTGTTACACTGACTGGAGTCGGAATAGTAAATTTTGCCCCTCCGTAATCCAACACTTTTTCTACTTTTGCTCTGACTGGATTGGGAATAGTACATTTTACCCCCTGCAATCCAACACTTTCCCTAATCTTGCACTGAATGGAGTGGGAATAGTAGATTTTACCACTGCACAATGCAACACTTTCGCTACTGTTGCACTAACTGGAGTTCGAATAGTAAATTGTAACCCTCTGCAATCCAACACTTTCCCTACTGCTACTCTGACTTGAATGGGAATAGTGCATTTTACCCCTACTGAATATAACACTTTGCCTACTTTTGTATAAATTGTAATGGGAATAGTATATGTATTAATTGTATAATTTTATAGTCTAGTTTATATTGTTTAAATGTATATTATTATGTTTTTGTTATTTAAAATTATAATATTTATACTTAGGTGCCGATTCCGATCCTGGAAATAATTTTCCCGTACGACTCGTATCCGTATTTTTTTACGTACGAATCATACAAGTCCAGTCCAACCGGTGAAGTACGATTCGTAGGTAAAAAATACATACGAATCGTATCGGGAAAAGGTCTACGAGACGTACCCGGACAGTTTTATGTACGATTCGTAAAACTGAAGTCCGAGCGCACAAGTCTGATCCGTACCGGCGTTCCGAATACAGAAGCGTATGGAAAATGTCCCGTACGGAGCGAACTTTGTACGACTCGTATCCCGGGTACACTTGTGCCCGGGGTACGAGTCGTACGGCCTCCCCCGCGTATGTCCGCACCGTACCCCATGCGTACCCCAATCCTAGCGTATGTACGGGCCGTACATACACGATGTCTGTACGGCCCGTACATACACGATGTATGTACGGCCCGTACATATGCGATGTATGTACGGCCCGTACATACGTGAGGATTGGGGTACGGTGCGGACATACGCGGAGGGGAGGCTCCAGACATACGCACCGTACATATGCACTCTTGTCCTATGTATGGTGCGTACCCCAACAGCGCGTATGTACGCACCGTACATATGCAATGTTGGGGTACGCACCGTACATGATGACACGTATGATGTGGTTGATGGTGTGTACGTCGCGTACCGGGCCCCCTTTTCGTCGTGCATCGCAGCGTACTTAGCTTTTCCGGCAGTTTTTGGCTCCCGTAAAAAAAGAGCCGTACGGAGTGCTGTAGGTACGAATCGTACTTACTGGTCCGTACAACGCTGCCTAAATCCGTAGGAACGTCGCGTTCGCGCTGTCCCTGATCAGACTCATACGTGTATTTTAGCCGTACGGTCTTTTGTACGATTCGTACGGAAATAGGATTTCTGTACGAATCGTACTTGCTATTTTGTACGGTTTATTTACCGGGTAAGAGTCGTACGGAAAAAACGCTCCGTACGACGATTCGTACCTGGTTTTTCCATGATCGGAATCAGCACCATAATGTTTTTAATATAGAATATATTTTTAGTAAATTGCAATTTTTTTATTTTGTTTAAAATTTTGATTTGTAGTTAAAATGGTTTGTTTTTACAAATATGTAATGTTACTGGATATATGTTTATATATATTTACTTTTTATATTATTATATACAAAAATTGCATTATAATATAAATGGAAATGATTAGTTTCATAATATTTTTAATTAGATATATATAAATATATATGTGTGTATATATATATATTTATATAAATGAGTGTTTTACTTTTTGAAAATAATTATAATTCTTATAGTTTTTTCAAAAACATTACATATATTTAATTTTTACTATTTATATAGCTTTAAAAAAACGATGTTAGTGACAATATATAATTTTTTGATATTTCTGTGAGTATAGCATGACGATAGCTTTTACATCAATATTTACGTCACAATATTTTTGTATGGGGATATTTTGCGGGTCGATATTTTGTCAGTGAACCGCTGTGGCACAAAAGGAACACTGACTTCCACACAGGATGATTTAAACACTGCAATGGATTCAACTGGAGATCCTGAACACCTGTCCTTGACCTCTTCCTTACCTTTGATTAGTTGCATTTCTATTGGGAATCAGACCAGTCTTCATAAACAAATAACTTTATATCTGTATTCTAGCTAGACCTCTGCCACTGAGGCTGGCATCTCTGCCCATAATACTCCCTAGTTGGCAACGTTTTTGGCAGCTTCTCAATAACAGCCTGGTGCATTCCTACATGAATGTGGTTCAATATACTACATATACGGGAACCTATCAATGTGGCAAGGTAATAATACCAATAAAAGTTTTAGTAAGTGTAGCACAGGTATGTGGTAGTGCATTTACAGGCAGCAATATTACCAACTCATTGCACACAATTGACTCAGAAAGAAGGAATGGATTAACTCAGAAAGAAGGAATGGTATTTTGGGAATTAAATCTGTGCCTCACCAGTCACACCTCCCTATGTAACGCATGGTAATCCACTAAGCAGTTCTTAATTTGTAAATTAATAAATGCCAGGGCCCAAAGTCTTGCTCAGGAGCCTGTACCCAGAAATGTCAAATTTCGTGAGAGCTGAACACCAAGACTGCCTAGACGTAATTCTGCCATGTGCCGCTTTCATCCACCACCGGGCACTCCCTTTGATTTTTATCTCACTCTTGCAGGTTACTTTTCATCTTAGCTTTCGACCTTTGTCATAATGTTGCCATCTTTTTCTTTCTCCTGTCTCCCTTTGTGTTCTCTCTCTTTTTCTGTAACAAAGTCTGATGAGTAAAAATATGGGTAGCCCCCTTAAAATGAGTGCCATTGGGCTCCACCTGCAATTACCGGCTCAAATTAAGCACTGCTACTAAGGCAAATATTTCGAGACCTATACGTAACAACACCCTTACCCATGAATATGTTACAACATCTCATTGGGCAAACGGAAACTGTGTTTTCAGTCAACAATGGGTCGTGAGCATTTTTCTGGACTTGCAATGAGTTGAAGCCTATGAACATTGTCAAACCTACAAAAAATATGTTTGTTATAATATCAGGTTTGTCCAATATGTTTAAACTGCAAAATGTGTCACTTTTGTTCCTCGTATGATGGTTATGAGGGTATCGCCGATCCTATTTCTGCAAATGCTTGTCATGCCCCTTTGCTGGGATTGTTAGCCCCGCCGAAGTTTGGGTCTAGTTGCGCCCCTGATGGGAGATACATTGATTTGCCCAGAATCACAGGAGGTTGAGCTGCAATTGAAACTCGAACCTGGTTCCCCTAGACCAAAATAAACAGCCCTGGTCCTAACCCCGCATCCAGGGTATAGGGAGGGAGGCAGGCAGAAGCCACATTAAAGCTTGGCTCTTTAACGGGCTTGAAGTTCCAACAGGACCTTGAGCCGAGCCAGAGCCAAGCTTCAGGCATCGAGCTGTCAGTTGCTCGTCCACCTCCACACAAATGCTAATGTACACCAGTCGTTGTCTAGAGAGCTCCATCACGCCAGACCTGAAGAGCTATGACATCCGTCATTCCAAGATCACCACACAGCTCAATCGATTCATGTCAATCCTGCCCTGCTGTACCTACCCATGCTTTTCCAGTAGTGGCATCTACACACAGCTGTGCTACATGCACCCCAATCATAGATAACACATAGTTCTCCCTCCGTTACTCGTATACTGCGATCCCAAGACAGATCTGCCATACTGTACACCTCAAACATGAACTATAGACTGCATCTTGCTCACTGTGCCTCAGTCCTGGCTTACAAGAACCCTTTGCCCTTTCTGTGCTAAGACGTTCGTATAAAGTTTACCCGTGAACTTTAGCCATGCTACACAGGATCCCTACTGATTGCAACCTATGCATGGCTGTGCCTGTGCACATCAATCCTGGGGAGGAGATGTGACTACATGGCTAGCGCTTACGAGTTTGGCATTGCGAACCAAGCTGAAATCCCATCCTCGGCTTAATATCCTGCGATTCTAGACGGATCACTTATCCTCCCTGTACCTTAAAACACGTGCTCAAATGCCCAGTAGTGTTGCATGGATGCCATGGGTCCTGCTGCGAGCAAGGAAATAACCCCTTTCACATCTGTTGGGGAAGTAAATACAGCAACTACCAGGGTTCAAGTGGCCCATCAGGTCCTTGGGCATTGGCGCCACTGTACCTGCTGCACCAATGGTAGCTATGCCCCTGGCAATGCCTTTCATCCACATTTGCACTAATTAAAACTGGGGAAACCTCCTAACCCACAGCATCCCTTTCTTTGTCAGTGCAGGGACGCCCACATACAGCTCTACGAATGCACCCCAATTTCACCCGACCAACATGCAGCTCTACCAATGCACCTCAATACTGCCCAAACCATATAGAGCTCTACTAGTGCACCCCAATCCCGCCCAAACCACATACAGCGCTACAAGTGCACCCCAAACCCGCCCAACCCACATACAGCTCTACCAGTGCACCCCAACCCACACTCAGCTCAACCAGTGCACCCCAAACCCACCCAACCCACATACAGCTCTACTAGTGCACCCCAACCCACACACAGCTCAACCAGTGCACCCAAAACCCACCCAACCCACATACAGCTCTACAAATGCACCTCATTCCCGCCCAATCTGCTTGAACAAAGGGAAAATGTGGTCCCACAGGCACTTTACTCATCAAGAGATGGGCGACGGTAAGGCCATTCTTTTAACGAGCACAAGGGCTGCGCGTTCACGTAGGTCACATGCACCTCGGTAAACCACATAAAGCAATGTAAAGACCTTAAAGTTTCAAAATATGAGCTTGCGCCTGTAAATGCATGTTCCTAATGCATTATATTTCCCCTTGATGTATATGTGCATAAAGCCTTCCCAGGGACGGGGAGTTGGCATTACAACATGGGGACGTCATGGAAAGTTTGGAAACTCTTACAAACTTGACAATTTGCTGGAATTCGCAATTTTTTCCCCTATCCATTCCCACTCTTGTAATGTGCGACTTACTAAAGATCCTTTTTCTGTATGGGAATGGAGCACTAACTTCCCCAAATTGTGGTGCTGTGGGATAGATTTCTCCTTCTGGAAATCGTTTTGCCCATGAAGACAAAAAAGCGATCAAGTATGCATGAGATGGAGGGAGGAGCCTAGCGCGCAACCAAGATGGCCGCGTAGGTGCGAGGCTCCCGAGGACCTCCGCGACCTCCTGAATTAATCCTGGCGATATCCTGTCCTTGTTGAAGGGACTGTGTTGGGGAACCGGAGCTGAGGCGCCACCCGTTTTTTGGGCTCGAATCGGACCCCGAACGCCGGTGGGAGCATCGATCGAAGGTTGCGGCCTTCTCCTCGCCGGCCCCCCGGATTGGAGTAGTGGGGCGATCCGGGGACAAAGTGAATAACAGCGGCGAGCGGGGCTGGGCGACTGGCGTACCCCGCACTTTCACTTTCGCTTTTGCGCCCTCCTAGCTCTCAAGCCGGGTCGGGCTGCGGAGCGGGGTGCGGTGGCCTTGTCCAGGAGCCCGGCTGACCCGCCGGCGGTGGGTTGACCCGCGGTTCGGTGGTCGCCCCTGCCCCCCCCCTGGCACCCGTGACTGGTATAGCGGCCCGTTTGGGGAGCTTGGCACGACTGTGGAAGAGCCAGCATGTCCACCAAACAAGATGGCGACCGGGCGAAGGTGAAGACGACCCGCCGTGGCACGGCGCACCAGGCCAACAGTATGGACCGCTACACGCTTCAGAAGGGTTCTCCGGAGACATCGAGTGCATCCCCGGTGGGCCCGACGGAGGCATCTGCTCATCCAGGGGATCTGACCCTCCGGGACGTCATGGGCGCCATCGCAGAGATGAAGGCCTCTGTGGACCAGCGTTTCGACACCTTAGCGCAAAAAATAGACTCGGTCCTTGTGGATGTGAGCCTTGTGAGGGCAGACTTGTCCAAAACAAACGACCGAGTCGACTCCCTGGCCCACACCACGACGAGCCTCACGACAGACGTGGTGGCCCTCCAGAAGGAGGTGCGCCGGCTTGGCCAGGCGAGCGCCCTGATGGACCGGCGATTGGAGGACTCCGAGGGTCGGGCCCGGAGGAATAATGTCCGTATTGTGGGGGTCCCGGAGGGACGAGAGGCGGAGGCGGCGGATCTCTTCGTGGAAGATTTGATCCTGACCCATCTCCAGCCCCGGGGGCTGAGTAAGCTTTTTGCGGTGGAGCGTGCTCACCGGGTCCCCGGGGGCAGACCTAAGACTGGTGCCCCGCCGCGGCCGCTCATTGCCCGGATTTTTAATTTTCGGGACAGAGATGCTATCCTCCAGACCTCCAGGCAACAGGGACCGGTCAAGCTTGACAACATGGAGATACATTTCTACCCAGACTTTACTCCGGCGGTCCAGAAGCAGCGACAGAGCTTTCTTGGGGTTAAACGTCGCCTAAGGGACCTGAACCTCAAGTACTCAATGCTCTTTCCAGCCAAGCTGAGGGTAGAGGTGGATGGTCGCACGCACTTCTTTGACCGGCCCGAGGCGGCTGGGGACTGGCTGGACACTCTGCCTGGAGATCGGGGCCGGGGGGGCGGGGGGGGCGCGGCTGGCGAGGAGGGCCCGCCGGATCAGAATTGAGGGGTGACTGAATAGGCCTTGCTCTGGACGTTGTTCCTTCACCATTTACTGATTGCGTATGTTCCCCTCCTATGGAGGTTGCGTGGGGTCTGTTGGGGGCTTCCCTCCTCCTCTGGGGGACTAGTTAGTATTTAGCTATGGGGCGACAGGCACACTGCACTTTGGGGGGGCTGTCTGGGCTCATGCAGGGGTGCAGGGAGGGGGGAGTTCTGTTGGGACCGGGGGGTGGGGGGGTGTGTTGTTTGTTAGCACCGCAGGGCAAACCCGCTACTATGTTGTTGTTATTAGGATGCTCGATGGGGGACAACCGATTGATTCGACGTATGATGGGGGGTAGGGATTTGACTGTGTTGTCATGGAATGTTAACGGCCTGGGGGATAGGATTAAGCGTGGTGTGGTCCTGCAGTACTTAAAACGTATTTCACCAGATGTTGTCTTCCTGCAGGAGACGCACCTTATAGGTAACTCCTTTCATGCAATGAATCGGCGGGGATATCGTTTGGTGGCACATTCTGGCTTCACCTCGGGCTCGCGGGGGGTGGGTATTATGATCAAGAACTCGCTCCCGTTGGAGATTGATGAGGTGCGCCATGATGAGAGGGGACGCTACACGGTTCTGGTGGGAAGAATGGAGGGTAGAGTGTTTATCTTTATATCCGTGTACGTCCCGCCTGGGTTACAAGTCACCACATTCGCGGACCTGGGGCGCCTCCTTCTGGACCTTCCGAGTGGCCTGCTGGTGGTTGGAGGGGACTTTAATGCGGTGGCCTCTGGGTCTATGGATCGCCATCCCCCTAGGGACCTCCCCCGGGCACAGGCGTGGCTGCCCGGCCTTCTGGACACGCTGGGCCTGGTGGATTGCTGGCGATTAAAGCATCCCGAATTGCGACAGTACACCTTCCACTCGGGTGCCCATGGTAGCCTCTCGCGGCTTGATTACATCCTTGTCCCGGCGGCCCATGCAGGGAGGGTGGGGGAGGTGCGCCATCTAGCACGGGGTATCTCAGACCACTCCCCATTGTTGTTGCATTTCGATGTCTTCCCGAGGGGGGATGGCAGGGTGGCCCCAATCAATGCATGGTATTTGCGTGACCCCACCATTCGTGCCGATTTGATCAAATCCTTACAGCGATATTTCGACGAGAATGTGGGGTCGGTCTCTTCCGCCATCTCCCTGTGGGAGGCTTTCAAGGTAGTCCTTAGAGGGGAGGCCCTCTCCTTTATCTCCCATGCCCGGCGGCTCGAGCGGGAGGAGGTGACCCGGGTAGAGGCCGAGATTGCAGAACTGGAGGGTGACCTGGGGAGCGGGGTAACAGACGCCAAGTTGCATGTTCTACACCTAAAGCAGGCGGCCTATCGGGCCCTCGTCACGGAGGCGGCCAGGGGCCTCGGTAGGGAGCAGCAGGGGCGATTGTATGATGTGGGTGATAAGGCTGGCAAATTGATTGCGTGGTTGGATAAGAGGGAGAGAGCGAGCCGCGTGGTGCCTGTGATTGAGAGTATTGATGGTGCGTGTGTCACCGAGCCGGAAGCCATTGTCTCCTGCTTCGCGGATTATTTCCGCGAAGTCTACTCCCCGGTTTCCCCCTGCTCGGAGGAAGATTCCCATGCCCTGCTTCGGGACATCGCACTGCCCTCCCTAACGGTGGAGGACAGGGATTCGCTTGACGCCCCTCCCACCTCGGACGAAATTGCCTTGGCTATTCGCTCGGTTGCATCCGGCAAGGCCATGGGCCCCAATGGTATTCCCATCGAGCTCTACAAGCTACGCCCGGATGTGTTGGCGCCCCACCTGCGCGCGATGTTCCTGGCGGCCCACTCGCAGGGTTCCCTCCCACCGGACCAGCGCCTGGCCACAATTGTGGTGCTCCACAAGGAGGGGAAGCCCCGTGAACGGGTCACATCCTATAGGCCGATTTCGCTTTTGAACGCGGAGCCCAAAATCCTTGCCAAGGTGTTGGCCAACCGGTTGGTTGGCGTGGTGGGCGACCTGGTCCACCAAGGCCAATCTGGCTTTATACCGCACCGCAACACGGCGCTCAATCTGCGGCGCTTGCACGGGGTGCTCGCGCGTGTCCCATTTGTGCGGGAGCCGGCCATCTTGGCATCCTTGGACGCCACCATGGCGTTTGATACGCTTGAATGGCCATACATCTGGGCGATGCTGGCGAAATTCGGGTTCGGCCCGGGTTTCATTAGCTGGGTCAAATTGCTATATTCAGGCCCATTGGCGCAGGTGGTAGTGAATGGGCGAGTCTCGGCCCCATTCGCGCTGGGGAGGGGTACGCGACAGGGTTGCCCCCTGTCGCCTCTCCTGTTTGCCCTGGCCCTGGAGCCCCTGGCGGAGTGGCTACGGTGGCACCCCTCTATCCGTGGTCTCCGCTGGACCCCCGAGCATGAGGACCGTGTGTCCCTCTACGCTGACGACATCCTTCTGTATCTCGCCTCCCCGCGTAAATCACTGATCGTCCTGGTTGATGTTTTGCGCTCATTCGGTCGCAACTCGGGCCTGGTCATCAACTGGGCGAAATCCTGTGTCTATGTGCTCTCCGGGGAGGCTCCGGCCCTACCACGGGACTGTCCGATCCAGATTGCCCCCCACGGTTTTCGGTACCTGGGTATCTATATCACACTTGACCCGGAGGCCCGCTATGAGCGGAATTTGCTGCCCCCCCTCCAGCGCTTGAGGGGGGACGTGGTGCGCTGGCGGCGTCTGCCGCTCTCGCCGCTCGGCCGAGCGGCTTTGTTCAAAATGATGTCCCTGCCGCGATTCCTCTACGCCCTCCAGAATACTATGGACTTGGTCCCGGCACGCTATTTCCGTGAGGTGGAGGGCCTCCAGCGGCGCCTGTTCTGGGACGGGAGGCCGCGCATTGCTCTGGCTAAATTGACGCTCCCGTGGTACGATGGGGGGGTCGCCCTCCCGGACATTAAACGGTATTACTGGGCCTCCCAACTAGCTGCAATTAATCATGGCCTTTATGGGCCCGCCTTGAACCCGGCATTTGAGATGGATAAAATGCTCCTACCCGGTGGCAATTACAATCGCGCGCTCTATTCTGGCGCGCCCGACTCCCGTTTGACGGGACCGACGCGTGTTATGGTGCGTGTCTGGCACGCGGCCAATGCAGCTATGGGGTGGAAGGACCGTTTGACCCGGGCGTCACCGCTGTATGCGTCTGAGAGGTTGGGCTCCCTATGGACGTCGAAGGGCTTCGGGAAGTGGGACACGATCGGAATCAGCACGGTGGGAGATCTCTGGACGAGGGGGGGATTCAAAACTTTTGAGATGCTGCAGGCGGAGTTTCAGCTGCAGGGCAGTGAGTACTTTCGGTACCTACAAGTCCGCCATGCGCTGGGCTCCGTCTTCCCGGACGTCGCATCCATTCCGGAGTCTTCCCCCCTGGAGGACAGAGTGCTGGACGGCCATGTACCGGACAGCACGATCTCCCTCATATATAAAAAACTGATCAACGATAGATCGTGCCTGCTGGCTAGTCTCCGCGAGGCCTGGGTTGCCGACGGGCTGGAGCTGGACGGCGAGGATTGGATTTCCGCGGTGGCCTCCCCGAAAGAGGTGGCCATCCCGGCTCGCCTTCGTTTCGTCCAGCTCAAGATCCTTCACCGGGTTTACGTGACGGGGCCAAGGCTTCTGCGTATGGGTTTTGCTGGTGACGGACTGTGTAAGCGTGGCTGTGGTGCGCTGGCGACTTTCATGCATATACTGTGGGAGTGCCCGAAGGTGGAGCGATTCTGGCGTGGTGTGCATGAGGTCCTGCGTGTGGTTACGCGTGTCGCGCTGCTGCCTGAAGCGAGGAGATGCTTGCTGAATGTATGGGAACCGAATGACTATTCGGTCCCGCAGACGCGGTGGGTGACTCTGGGATACATGATAGCTAAGCGTGACATTGCTCAATTGTGGGGATCCCAGAGGCCCCCTGCGGTATCGGCCTGGAAAGAGCATATGGATTGGTGTATGTTTCGTGAAAAGGTGGTGTATGTGGCGAGGGGTAAGCCTGGGGCGTGGGTGAAACTCTGGGGCCCCTGGAACGCCTACCGCGGGGGTATTTGTGAGCCACCACTGCTACCGGCTGCCTCACCTGTTCCGTCTCCCTAGACGGCCCCCCTCCCTCGGCCGCGGGCGCGCGGTCCCCCCAGTCCCTGACCTACTCCCATTCCCCTCCTCAGAGTTCTGCTGCTGGTTTGGATCCCCCACTTATGGAGCATGTGCTGTCACTTTGTATCGCGGGTTGCCTTGCGGGTGTGGTGTTTTGGTGTTGTTTTGTTTCAAGAAAAGGGAACCGTACCATGGGCTTGGAGCTGTGTGGCCTGCACCATGGATTACTCCTGTTTCACTGCTCTGCACTGCCGAGAGACTTTTACTGTATGTATGCAGTATGTTTTTGTCATTCTAGCGGCCGGCCGGGTGGTTGTAGGCCCATACCTGTAACTTTTACAACCTGCAATAAACGGTTTCAAAAAAAAAAAAAAAAAAAAAAAAAAAAAAGTATGCATGAGATGAAATGACATTTTCACGTGTAAAATTATGCACTATGCACAGTGCCACTTGAATTATGCAGTTCTACAGCGTTTACACATAATTATGGATTTGCTGCATATGCCACAAAATCCATCATTTGCTGCATACTTGGCACATTTTACCAAACAAAACATTTGTTTCAAGCGGATCAAAAGTTACTTGAAATGCAGCTCCACATATTACAGCACAATAGAAGGCCCTTTGCATAGTTTGACTGGGCATGCAGTTGCTTATTTCCCTGTTTTTGGTGTGAGGCTGAGGTCAAACATTTTCCCACACAGATTTAATTTGTGTAAAAATTTCAACAAAGAAAAGTAATGCTATCACAAAATGTGCCACATTAAACCGCATCATTTGCCTTTCCTTGATTCATGATTTAGTCAGCCCTGCTGTATAGTTTGGTCCTCCCCTGATGCATAGTTCCAGTGGCTCAGACTGTGCACTTTTGTGCCTGAGAAAACCCTTTACATGGTCCTAATTTGTAAATGTTTTCAACAGTATTTCAGGAAACATGAAACTGGCACAGATTTCTGGGAGTGTTCCTGGAAACGTGGTGAATTCCAGAGATTCGTAAATCTGCATTGATGCGAGGTCGTAAACCGGAAGCTGCTGATTTGTGAATCCCTGTGAGAATCAGACCCTGTATTTCCTCAAGGAAGCAAGAAAGGCTAAGCTAAATGATTGAGTTTGAAGTTGATAGCAGGGGCTGCAGCGCTGTGAGTGGTGGGCTTTGCAGGGGCATGGGGGCTCAGTAAACTAATGCATCCACTGTAAGGGCCTGCGTTCGACCTCATGATCACAGGTTCAAATCCCTGCGGGTCCACTCAGCCTTTCATATTTCTGGGGTTGATAAAATGAGTACCATTGAGTTGGGTAACAATAAAGATCTATTATTCAGCATCAAGATACTCGTCTGGGTGATCTTGCGCTTTACAAATACAAATGTTATGTTATAAGTGTATCTTATGTGTGGAAGTTTTTAGAGTGGCTAGTTGCTCATTTCTTTCCAGTGACCGCAGAGCAAGGTGCTCACAGTATGCTGTCAGCTGGGCAGCTCCGCTGTACCTACACAATGCCACACCAGAGACCAGGGCTGGATTGGGAACCCAAAGCAACCCTGGCAAATTTTGCCAGGCCAGCCCGCATCCAGTGTATAGTGAGTGCAGCGAGCGAGCCTGGCCACTACAAGAAGGGTTGGGGGGGGGGGTCCTCCCCCAAGAACATTTGGGCAAAAATGGCACATTCTACAACACATTTTACATTACATATTTATTTGTGTTAGCTTTTAAAGCATTGTGAATGATGACCTTAGAGTGCATCGGGATTCAACAATCTTTGTTGAGCTTTTCAATGATTCCCTCTCTATCACCCTCCAACAGCGCCTCTCTTCTCTACATAGCCCCATTCTCACATGTATTTTTTTTGTTTTATAGCACCTCTCATACCAGGGTAGGGTGTCGGACCACTTTAAATCAAACACAAATACAGAGACAATGAATCATGCATGTGTAAATCAGTGTATAGAAAATGTTACATAAGACAGAGGGTACTACTATATGTAGGATTAAAGTCATCCATAGTGGTAGGAATTTTTAAGGGTGCTTGGTCTGCAGAAGCATACACTTGGGATTCATAACATAACGCAGTGGTTAGGGTTGGTTTTACTAATAATAATTTATTTCTACCCAAATAAACCCCTTTTAGCAACATTGGGATGAGGATAGACTCTGAAAAAACACATACCCTTCTAACCTGTACAATGTAGTTTGTATGCAGCTCTTTGATGACACTTCATAGTTCACTGTACTAGATTGTGATTGTAACTTATGAACTGCACAGTAACACAAGGGCCCCTGACAAAAGCTGTAACCCACTAAGCTATGCACATAAAATACTGTTCTGTGATCTGCATGGTACACGCTCTTTGCAGCAGGCATGTTAACCACCTGCACTACCTTAGATGAGTCAAAACTGCCACTAGACAAAATTCTAATCTCTCCCTAGCAGGTACATTAATCACCAGAGTTATCTTGACACTTTTATTGTTGCCTTAAAACTACTGGATATACAAGGAACTTTGCAGCGGGTGCTTTCAAAACTGCTGTACTTCTACAAAAACGGCCCCCATTAACAGAACCAGCCCCAAAACCTTCCAGCTTCCCGGGAAACATCAGATGCCTGGTACGGTCGGTCCAGCTTTGTTGGAGACATTTATTTAAACCTTTGAACTGACCCTATGTGTAGCAGGCTTCCTAGGGAGTATCAGAACCACAGGGGACCCAAAGGCTGGACGGCCTAGTAGAAGGCTTGTTAGTGCCATAGCTGAGCAGATTCCCAGAGATTCTCTTTATCATTAGCCTGTCCTCATAAGGAGCAGTTGTAGGATCTGGACATGCTGATTCCTGGCGTAGACATTTAATGGGCAACACACATAGATTCACCAAAGTAGGGCTATAATCTATTCGGGCGAGTTCAGTGCCTATGGTGGGTTCACATTTCTGCTGTCAGTGAGATAGGGCCTAGTCATAGACTTTGTCTGACTTCCTTTTTGCAAGCTCACGATTTACATTCCAACTCAAGATATAGCCCATTTGTTAGGTGAGTACAATGGGTCTTAGGGGTATCAACCTTGTACCTGTTTGCACATACTTCTTTACCCATAATTATTTACTAAGCCACCTCAGAGTAGGTGTAGGACACTTCTGCGTATTCACCAATAAGGAGAAGAACCTTGGGGTTGTTAAGCTACTTTATTACTCTGTGCCCACAACTCTGCCCTACCTATTCACCCACCAGAGCATTCTGTCACCAGGCAGGCTCCAGGCGCTCCAGGCACTTCAGGCACGCAACCAGACATACACTTAATTCAGACATACTACATACCAACCAGGGCATTCTGTCACCAGGCAGGCTCCAGGCGCTCCAGGCACTTCAGGCACGCAACCAGACATACACTTAATTCAGACATACTACATACCAACCAGGGCATTCTGTCACCAGGCAGGCTCCAGGCGCTCAAGGCACTTCAGGCACGCAACCAGACATGCACCTAATTCAGACATACTACATACCAACCAGGGCATTCTGTCACCAGGCAGGCTCCAGGCGCTCCAGGCACGCAACCAGACATACACTTAATTCAGACATACTACATACCAACCAGGGCATTCTGTCACCAGGCAGGCTCCAGGTGCTCCAGGCACTTCAGGCACGCAACCAGACATACACCTAATTCAGACATACTACATACCAACCAGGGCATTTTATCACCAGGCAGGATCCAGGCATGGCACTTCAGACATACAACCAGTCATACCTTCATTCAGTATGTCATCCACCACAGGTCCTCCCCACACAGCTTGTCAGGCCTCCTTCCTCCTACTAGAGAAAGGGCTAATATTGACATTTAATAAAACCAACAGGAGCCATTGCAGAACTTCTGGCAGAGTGCTTGATAGCATCACATACCTGTGACGTGAGTACCAAAATGCTATCAATCATGCATTCTTGATAGATGAACCCTTATACGTAATGCGGCAGGATATTCAAGGACCAGTAGAATTTATGTTTCATTTACATTTAAGTATGATTTGCCTAAAGTTTCTAAAACGTTTGAGTCTCTAGAAGTTTCCCTACTGATAGCAAATATTTACGCCAAATTTCAACTGCCGAAAAAGGTTCTCAGGCCAGTACCACAACTGAGATTGTCCTCACAGAGTCACAAATGATGAGTGAATAATGAAAAATGCTAGCGAGGACTCTTAAGAAATTAGGTGGGACTCCGCACTGGTCAGGGTGACCAGGACAAACCCCAGGTGTACAGCCAGTATCTCGCTCATCCTACCGGTGCTCCCTACCCTTCCTAGTACCACAAGAAGAATTTGGCCTGGTAGAGTGGACAGGAATTTGCTGTTCCAGGTACAAACTGGAGGGCCAGATCAGTTGGAAAGAACGATTAAGCCTCCACACTGCCCTGAGGCATTACACAGTGGTGAGATCCCACCAGTAGGAGGCCAGCTCAACATCTCGCTAGCATCAAAAGGGAAGTGAGTCTGTTCCCTTCTCCAGCTGCACCCCAGTCAACTCTCCACCTGGCTGCATCGCCCAGGGCTGGGACAGAATTTAGCCAAATACTCTGGCGGGCACAAAGCTACCCGCAGACGTTTGTAAGTCCTCAGGTGAGTGGTTCTGGGTGACGTACAACAAGCCTCACCAGTTTTTTCTCCATAGAAGGTTTCTGTTGTATCTTGCTGCATCTTACTCTAATCTCCCCCCCCTGAGGGAGAAGTGGTTGCCTGGCACTATACAAGGGCAGGGCTGCAATATCTTCTTCCAGGCACAGGATTCCAGTGCCCACTGTGGCAGCACCCACAACACAGGACCATTCAGCAGAACTCCATCCTAGGAAACCTCTGCCTTCAGCACTTTCCTGCACTCCACCACAGGGGGTGAAAGGTTTCCCTGAGTCTGACGTGTGCTGCCTTGGAGTGTACTCTTGGGGCCAAGGGTTTCTGCGGTAAAAGGGCAGGATGTGGGTACACACGTTGCAGGGTTCTCTATGGGGAACCTTCTGGGACCATAAGGCAAAGTGAATATATTTTGGTCGCCTCAGGGGCTCTGCATTCACAGAATGTTGGAGCCGGCCTCGTGGCGTGGTCCTGTTCCCCCTCGCTAAGCCGCACGAGGTCCCATGCACCTCGGGGCTCCTCCATTTTGGATTATACGTCACTCCACGTGACCACCGACGTGACCCCGCTCCACCCGGCCTCGGTCCCAGCGAGGCCCGACATCGAGGCGCCAACCCCTGGCCCGGGGGATACCACGAGAACCCTTCCCACTCCCGGCGGAGGGCAGTATCGATGGGACCCCCAACCGTCCTTCCACACCTAGGTGCGAGCGCCCCACAGCTCTCTGGGGCCTGGCGCCTCTCCTGCTGGGCGTCTGGCCGCTCCATACCCGGCCTCTCCGCCCCCCGGGCGCAAGGGTCCGGACATCAAAGGGCTCCAGTCCTATATCTGGGGCGACCCGGCAACAAGACAACAGTTGTATCCCGGAGTCAAGAGCCCTGCTGATCGGATCGCGGCTGACCCTGCGGAGAAAGACTCATCCTGAACCTACACCCTGAGCCCTGCTGACGACGTCGCGGCTCCACCGTGCTTAAAGACCTTCACGAACCTTTGGGGCCCTGCTGACGCTGTCGCGGCCCGACCTTGTTGAACTTGCCATCAGAGCCCAGCTGACCTCGTCGCGGCTCGACCAAAGCGGACCTACCACCGGAGCCCTGCTGACTGGGTCACGGCTCGACCCAAGCGGAACTACCACCCGAGCCCTGCAGACGCCGTTGCGGCTCTCCCCGTCCGAGCTACTTCGAGACCAGCACGCAAGGCCTGGCGCAGAGCCTCCCCGTACCTGGCTGGTACTGAGACTGACCCGCTACCCTATCCCCCTAAAGACATTGAGACTCTTTTTGGATCCCTCGATCCCACTGTAAATATTGAATGTGCTACCTTTGATAAAGAACCAAGATAAGCAACTGATACAGAGTCCGGTGTGGTGGTGTTACTGGGCCTGGTACGATCTCAGGAGAAGGAACTCTCCTAGGAGGCTTCTCAGCGGCGCTCGGCTACAACTTTGCGGAAGGGAGGTGGCTGGAGCAGTCCCCCCGACTCCCCGGTGGTCCTCCCTCCAACATTTGGTGGCCAGCGATGGGATCCGAGCCAGACGCAATCGTACAAGCAAGTAACGCAACCACTACCTAAACAGACAGAAAGAAGGGAACCATGAACGACCAAGAAGCAACCATCGCCGCAACCTTCCAACTGGAAAAGCTGGAAGAATACACCCACAAAGAACTGAAACAATTCTGCAAGGACAAAGGGATCCCAACCACAGGATTGGGCACCAAGGAAGAAATGCAGAAAGCCCTGAAAACCTGGGCAGAATCCGAGACCACTCCCCCCCGAGCCGAAGGAACCGCGGCCCGGGGCGGAAACCTGCCACCGACCATAACCCGGACAGATGGGGGACGAAGCATCCTGGAAGCCGGCCTGTCCCACGAGGAGATGCAAGAACGGGAGAGGGTCCGGACACACGAAATGGACCTCGCCCGACTCCGGCTGGACGGTGAACTCCTGCTGGCAGAGAAGAAACTAGCCTTGGAGCAACTCCGGCCGCAGGAGGAAATCGAAGAAAAGAAACGGCAGCGAGAACTAGAAGAGAAACGGCTAACCCTCGAACACGAGAGGGGCCTCAAGGCACTCGAACTGAAATCCAAAACGGGGGAGACCGGCACCCCCGGGGCCCGGGACGCTCTGCCACTAACCGAGCCGAAGGTTCATATCCCCAAGGATGTCGTCAAGGAATACTACAAAAACGACGACATCCAGCAGTGGTTCCGAGCCTACGAGGTAGCCATGACCTCCCATCGGGTACCCCGGAAGGATTGGGGTGCCGGCCTATGGGGGAGGTTCCTCAGCGAGGGCCGGGATACCCTGCTGCAACTCCCCGACGCGGTGATGACCTCATACGACCACATGAAAGAAGCCCTACTCACACGCTACGGACTATCAGCCGAGATGTACCGGCAGCGCTTCCGGGACTGTAAGAAGCTCCCCGGCACCACATGGGTCGAATACGTGGACTTCTTCAGCCGGGCCTTTGAAGGGTGGATAAAAGGGAGCTTGGTCACCTCGTACAACGAACTGTTCGACCTCATTGTCTGGGAGCACCTCGCCAACATCTGCTTTGTGGAACTAAGGCAACACCTCCTGGACAGTAAGCTGACCGAGCCCCGGAAGCTCGCCGCCGAAGCCGACCGATGGGTCAACACCCGGGTCCCCCGGAACCCCGTGGGGGACTACCAACGGAGTACCACGGGACCTCCTCGCCAGCGGGGCGGAGGAGGGGGGTCCCACCGCAGTCGAGACTTCCCGACCGGGCCGCCCAGAAGCCCGCCATAAGGCCAAGCCGCCAACCACACGTCCCCGACCCTGGTCCGAAGGGGGACCCCCATCGCCAGGCCTGGACCCCGACCAACAGTGACCTGCTTCGGCTGCCAACAGACCGGCCACTATGCGAGCGACCCGGCCTGCCCTGTGAACCGGCGGAGCGGGACCGCTGGGCCCCCTCCCCGACAAATAGCCGCCACAGCCCTGGGGGAAGGGGAGGAAGAGGAGGAAAACCGCGAGGACGGGTCCCCCGAGTGGGAACCAGCTGCCATGTCACTCGTATGCCTGGGCCCCCGAGAAATGGTGCCCCGGGCTGCCATCCCAAGCAACACCCAGAAGTACCAGCAGTGGGTCACCATCAATGGACAACGGGCCGAAGCTCTCCGGGACACTGGGGCCAGCGTGACCGCTGTCCGCTGCCACCTGGTGACCCCCGAACAAATCCTGCCGCATGTCCTATGCCCTGTCCGGACCGCGGACAACACCGAAAGCATGTGCCGGATGGCCAGGATCCCCTTCGAGTGGGGAGGAGTGTCAGGCACCCTCAAAGTAACTGTCCGCGACGACGCCCCGGTGGACTGCCTCCTGGGGAATGACCTAGAGAGCTCCCCCTGGGCCCAGGTGGAGCGCCGAGAGCATCTGGGGATGCTAGGGCTGCCCGAGTGGGCCTGCGCCACCACCCGGTCCATGACCGCCCAACCTGCTGCTGCCGCGGCCCCTGATGAGCCTACGGGCCCAGGACTATCACCCTCCTCCGGCACGGAGGAACCTGACGATGAGGCTGGGCCATCCGAACTTCCTCCCGACGAGGCCGCCTCCCTCAGCGAGATCCCCGAGCTGGCCCAGTGGCGCCACGACGGGGGCCCAACCCGCGAACAATTCCAGCAAGAGCAAAAGGCCTGCCCGTCCCTCGAGGGGGCCCGACAGCAAGCGGCCGCCCAGGCCTCGGGGGACCCCACAGGAACCCACTGGATCTATTGGGACAATGACTTATTGTATAGCGAGCAGAAAGTCGCCGAACTAGGAGCCGGCCGGGTGTTGGTGGTTCCCCTCCGATTCCGAGAGTTCCTCCTGAACTTGGCGCATGACGTACCCCTCGCCGGACACCTCGGGCGAGACAAAACTTACAGCCGCCTAGTGGCCCATTTCTATTGGCCCCGAATGCGGAGAGACGTGGACCATCACTGCCGGTCCTGCCAGACCTGCCAGGCTAGCAGAAAGACTGGGGGTCGAGTTAAGGCCCCCCTCCAACCATTTCCAGCCGTCCACACCCCGTTCGAACGAGTAGGGATTGACATCGTGGGGCCCCTCGACCCCCGGACCGCCCTGGGACACCGCTTCATCCTGGTACTGGTCGACCACGCCACCCGGTACCCCGAGGCCATCCCACTCCGCACTGTGACAGCTCCAGTGGTGGGCCGGGCCCTGATGGGCATCTTCTCCCGAGTGGGGTTCCCCCGAGAAGTGGTGAGCGACAGGGGTACGAACTTTATTTCAAAATACATGAAATCCCTCTGGCAACAATGTGGGGTCACCTACAAATTCACCACTCCTTACCACCCCCAGGGGAACGGACTGGTCGAGCGGTTCAACAGAACCCTGAAGGGAATGATCAAGGGTCTGGAAGAGCCCCTGAGGAGGAGATGGGATGTCCTGCTGCCCTGCCTCCTGTTCGCCTATCGAGAGGTACCACAGAAATCCCTGGGCTTCAGCCCCTTCGAACTATTGTATGGGCACCCCGTCCGAGGGCCCCTCAGCCTGGTCAAGGAGGGCTGGGAGACAAACGCCCAAGATGCCCCCCCCAACGTCTACCGGTACCTCCTGACCCTGCGGAACCAGACTCGGAGGTTCCGGGCCCGGGCAGAAGCCAACCTCGAAGCCAGCCAAGAAGACATGAAACGCTGGTATGACCAGAATGCCTCGACCATCGAGTTCGAGCCGGGCCAGCAAGTCTGGGTCATGTCGCCCGTGGACCCCTGCGCCCTGCAGGACAAGGGGACCGGGCCCTTCAAGGTGGTTGAGAGGAAGAGCCCCGTCACCTACCTGGTCGACATGGAGTCCCCGAGGAACCCCCTCCGGGTCCTACACGCCAACCGGCTCAAGCCCCACTTTGCCCGAACTGAACTAAGCCTGCTGCTGGCTACCGACTACGGGGGCGAAAGCGACTCCGAGCCCCTACTAGACCTCCTGGGGTCCTCGGGCCAAGACGGGTCCGTGGAGGGCATCCGGCTCTCCGCCACCCTGACCCCAGAACACCGCCATGACTGCCGGAAGCTGCTGCAACCCTTCGCTGCCCTCTTCTCTCTCACGCCCGGGGTGACCCCCTGGTGCGTCCACGACGTGGACACCGGGGACAGCCCCCCGGTGCGGCACCGCGCCTACAGAGTACCCGACCGAGTCCGAGCCTGCATACAGACCGAGGTCTCCAAGATGCTCGCCCTCGGAGTCATCGAACCATCAGACAGCCCGTGGGCCAGCCCAGTGGTCTTGGTGCCGAAGGCCGCTGCCCCCGGCACCTCCCCGGAACTCAGATTTTGTGTAGACTACCGGGGCCTGAACGCAGTCACCAAGACCGATGCCCACCCCCTGCCACGGGCAGACGAGCTGATCGATCGCTTAGGGGCCGCTCGCTACCTAAGCACCTTTGATCTCACCGCTGGGTACTGGCAGATCAAGCTCACTCCCGGCGCCCAGGAACGATCCGCCTTTTCCACCCCCGATGGGCACTACCACTTTCGGGTGATGCCCTTCGGGATGAAGAACGCCCCAGCGACCTTCCAGAGGCTGGTGAACAAGGTCCTGGCCGGGCTAGAAGCTTTCAGCGCGGCCTACCTCGACGACATTGCCGTCTTCAGCAACCACTGGGCCGCGCACCTAGGACACCTCAGAGAAGTCCTGGCCGCTCTCCAAAGGGCCGGGCTCACAATTAAGGCCAGCAAATGCCAGATCGGTCAAGGATCTGTGACCTATCTGGGCCACCAGGTGGGGAGTGGCCAGGTGGCGCCCCTCCAGTTAAAGGTCGATGCCATCCAGGCGTGGGAGCCCCCCGCAACCCAAACCGCTGTCCGGGCCTTCTTAGGCCTCACAGGCTACTACCGGCGATTCATTAAAGATTATGGCAGCATTGTGGGGCCCCTTACGGAGCTCACTTCCAAGAAACAGCCCAAGGCGGTGCACTGGACGCCCCGCTGTCAGACCGCTTTTGAAGCCCTCAAGGCTGCCATGTGTGCTGCCCCTGTGCTACAGGCCCCTGACTACAGCAAGGAATTTGTGGTTCAGACCGATGCATCAGAGTACGGGGTCGGGGCGGTCCTCTCCCAGATGGACGCCGAGGGCCTCGACCGACCTGTGGCCTTTATCAGCCGCCGACTGCTGCCATGAGAACAGAGGTGGAGCACCATCGAGCGGGAAGCCTTCGCTGTGGTATGGGCTCTCAAGAAGCTCCGGCCCTACCTTTTCGGCACCCACTTCAGAGTCCAAACTGACCACGGTCCCTTGCGGTGGCTAATGCAAATGCGGGGCGAGAACCCCAAGCTGTTGCGATGGTCCATCTTGCTGCAAGGGATGGACTTCACCGTGGAGCACCGGCCAGGCAACGACCATGCCAATGCGGATGGCCTGTCCAGATTCTTCCGCCTCGGCGAGGAGAACCCCCAAGGAGATGGGTGACTCTCCCTGCCTTCAGCTGGGGGGGATGCGTGTTGGAGCCGGCCTCGTGGCGTGGTCCTGTTCCCCCTCGCTAAGCCACACAAGGTCCCATGCACCTCGGGGCTCCTCCATTTTGGATTATACGTCACTCCACGTGACCACCGACGTGACCCCGCTCCACCCAGCCTCGGTCCCAGTGAGGCCCGACATCGAGGCGCCAACCCCTGGCCCGGGGGATACCACGAGAACCCTTCCCACTCCCGGCGGAGGGCAGTATCGATGGGACCCCCAACCGTCCTTCCACACCTAGGTGCGAGCACCCCACAGCTCTCTGGGGCCTGGCGCCTCTCCTGCTGGGCGTCTGGCTGCTCCCTACCCGGCCTCTCCGCCCCCCCCGGGCGCAAGGGTCCGGACATCAAAGGGCTCCAGTCCTATATCTGGGGCGACCCGGCAACAAGACAACAGTTGTATCCCGGAGTCAAGAGCCCTGCTGATCAGATCGCGGCTGACCCTGCGGAGAAAGACTCATCCTGAACCTACACCCTGAGCCCTGCTGACGACGTCGCGGCTCCATCGTGCTTAAAGACCTTCACGAACCTTTGGGGCCCTGCTGACGCTGTCGCGGCCCGACCTTGTTGAACTTGCCATCAGAGCCCAGCTGACCTCGTCGCGGCTCGACCAAAGCGGGCCTACCACCGGAGCCCTGCTGACTGGGTCGCGGCTCGACCCAAGCGGAACTACCACCCGAGCCCTGCAGACGCCGTCGCGGCTCTCCCCGTCCGAGCTACTTCGAGACAGCACGCAAGGCCTGGCGCAGAGCCTCCCCATACCTGGCTGGTACTGAGACTGACCCGCTACCCTATCCCCCTAAAGACATTGAGACTCTTTTTGGATCCCTCGATCCCACTGTAAATATTGAATGTGCTACCTTTGATAAAGATCCAAGATAAGCAACTGATACAGAGTCCGGTGTGGTGGTGTTACTGGGCCTAGTACGATCTCAGGAGAAGGACCTCTCCTAGGAGGCTTCTCAGCGGCGCTCGGCTATAACTTTGCGGAAGGGAGGTGGCTGGAGCAGTCCCCCCGACTCCCCGGTGGTCCTCCCTCCAACACAGAATATTAGCAATCAAAATCGATCCTATATAGGCAATTCAGCCTTAGGTTGGAACAGAACAGTAGGTGGGGTTACACAAACGTGTGACGAACCAACCAATCAGAAAACAATAAACACTGGAACACAGTAACCATTCTTGAATAGTCGCCATGTTCCTAGAGAGGGACGTGGTGCATCTCAAGATCCCTTTCCTGTCGCTGGTCAGCTCCCTTATCTTAACTTTACCTAAAGGGAGATGACATTACAGGGCTCCATCCTGTGTCATCCTGTTATCGGGCTTAGGACACAAGGAACTAGTATTTGCCGCACTCACCCTGCCAAATCAATCGTATCCCTCAAACATATACGATCCAGGTCTGGTACCAGTTTGTCAACAAACGTTGTAAAGAGCCATTTTTATGATTATTTTTTTTATTGTGTATAGATATGCATTAAGGTGATTAACTGTAAGTGGTGTAATGTTCATACAACAGCGCCTATGATTTATACAACAATCACTTGCTTTGGTCTCAGTTAACCAATCAATAAACCCCTTTTGTTCTGCACAAAAAGTAATGGTTGCTGATAAATTAATTCATGTATAGATCAGCATCAGGGCTCTTGTGCTGGTGTGTGAGGTCAGTCTCTGAAGTGGTGAGCTTCAACGGCGTTGCTAATGAGCTGTGGGGACCTAAGTCCAGATCTCCATGTTACCCACCGTATCTCCACAGTGGCAAAACGCAAAATGATGCCCCCTCCTCCCCCGCATAATGTGAAGAGGGCCCCTCGAGTCTCCTATAGCTCGAGAAGGTCTCCTAGTAAGATCTCGCAGTGATTTTCAAATAGTGAGGTCTAGAACAGAAGCCATCTAGGTGCCACCTGTGATGACCACCGGGCAGAGATAAACCTTACCTGTTCGAAGAGCACCTGCAGTGCTGCCCCTTTCTGTGAACTTCGCCTACACATTCATCGTTGACTGACAGAATGACCAACCGTTTTTTTAAAACGGTATACGAGTAATTGAAATTGGGCCCCTATCCAACTCCCACGCAAATTAGAAATTTACGATTCCCTTTAGTCTATTAGTCAGTAAAAATATATCCTCAAACTTGGCAGTATGGCATGTGCTGTTGCTCCCCAGACCGCGTGGACCTGGTTTGCTAATCTCCCGCCAATTGGGACAAGCTGAGATGAGGTTCTGCTCGAGGCAGCTGCGTGCGCAGGGCCGGCAGGTATGCTAGGACCGCCCGCTCCGCTCATTGGCCATGGACCCTGCAGACTGTAACTTCTATTGATGCAGCACCGGGCCCAGATTCCCTGGGGCCCACCAACCCGTGATAATTGCTATAGTTGACAGTTCACCCAGCGGCCAGGCGGCTCATTTCCCTGCTTGCACTAGGGCACATGACACACTGGCTGCGTCACTGCCTGATTGACGGACAAACACCCTTAAAAATCCGTACCCCTCTCTTCCACGCCGCACATAACGAACTAAGAAGGGGCAGGTACCCAGCCCTTGCAGGCGGGCTTACACCCCTCATTACAGAACGGGCTTCCCCACGCCCCACCCGAGGAACCGCCATTTACCTGCCACTGTCCCTGCTTGAAGTGGCATATAGGTGCAAGACTCACCTGCTGCACTATCCATCCTGAAAAGGAGTTAACACCTGACATGGTGATTGCATCGAGCCTAGACTTCGGGTACTTTTTGCAAACCCCAAGCTCCTTTGCCTCTAGAGCCTGAGTTCAAGGGTGCCTAAGGCGACTCACACAGCCCCCACCCCTTCTCTCCGCCTCACCCCAGACTCTGGCCACCATCTGGACTGTGCGATACCAAAGGGGATGATGGACGGAGCGTTTGAACAAATCAAACACTCACCCCCAGTCTACTGATCTGGGTTTAATCCATCATCATTCATTAGCTCACTCCACCACCCCAGTTCAAACATGGCCATATGCAAATCAGTCTGACCCTGTGCCTCATGGGAACAGTCCAGCCCGAACTGCCAAGCCATGTCTTCCCTGGACCGGAAACAAGCATCCTGGGACTGTGGCACTTGCAGAATTGAAAGAGATGCACCTAGATTCGGCTGGTGCACCTATGGAGCTGTATATACTGCTAAAATATTGGCTCGTCTATGGAGTTTTATACCCTTGGCTATGGTGCTATACAGAAACTAAAATAATATTTCCCTGGGTAAACGTTTCGTACTCACCTCCTTCAATCACACCGCCACCCATATATTATATTCATACTATAAAAAAGGTATATTCTATGAATACTGTGAAAACAGCCACATACATTTCTAAAAAGAAATCTTGTCAAATATGTGTTATTGTTATAAAAACTATCTATCAATTCATTTTTTGCCCCCTTGGTGAGTCGAAAATTGAACTATCAGCAGTAGAGCTTTAGTTCACGATACAAGTGAGATCAGGTGGGCAACAACATCAGATTATAACAGTGGCTCTGGATGGAGGGGTTTCCTTTTGCATCGTTTAGCACGGGAAGGTTGCACTGAATAAACTGCAGATCCAAATGGGAGGGATATTTTATACGACGAGTATAACGCACTGAGAGGTCCCTGTATTATTATTGATTGGGCATTTGATAAGAATTGTTTTCAAGCCTTTTTGAGAAGAGAAACAAAGCTATCAATGGTGTAAATCGTTCTGTGAAAGTGTATATATTTATAAGCCTCGTTCAATTTCTATATATTGTGAGATTCCTTAGTTATAACTCACAGTATATAATTCTTGAAAAAATTGGGAAGAATATATAGTTCAAAAGTCCTAAACAAGGTGGTTTAGAAGTATTATTTGCACCGAAACGCGTCGACCAGAAATAGTGACGTAATCCCCCAGCACTGAATGTATATGAAAAATGTATTCTTGATTGTAGAATGAGACATCAAATGGTGAATATGTATTAGTTTAAAGGCTAATGTACCAGCTTAATTTAACATTTTCTTGTTGTATGTGATACTTGTTTTATGTGGTTTTTATGGTGCAACAGCATACGACAAAAAAATGAATTGATAGATGTTTTGTATAACAATAATACATATTGAACAATAATTTTTTAGAAATTGATGTTGTTTGTTTCACAGACTTCTTATAGAATATATATTTATGACAGTATGGATATAACA
Organism: Triturus cristatus; assembly: GCF_964204655.1. Taxonomy (NCBI): domain Eukaryota; kingdom Metazoa; phylum Chordata; class Amphibia; order Caudata; family Salamandridae; genus Triturus; species Triturus cristatus. The sequence continues at coordinate 388,814,998 of NC_140594.1, forward strand.
TGTGTGTGGTGGTGAGGTGGGTATGAAATCTTTACCCAGGAGAATATTCTTTTAGTTTCTGGTTCACAAACCTTGACCCCTTGGTCTGAGGGGTTGATTGTTCTCATTTACTACTTATGGTGCTATATACCCTGGGTATTATTGGCCTGTCTATGGAGCTGTGCAAACTGTGGAAATACTGACCTGGCTTTGGCGTTTTACATCCCGGTGAAATACTGGCCTGTATTATGAGCTGTACATACTGAGGGGTTACTGACTTGGCTATGAAGTTGTACATATGGGGAAAATACTGTCCTGCTGGTGGAGCTTGATACCTAGGAGTAGTATTGGCATAGCCATGGTACTTTACCTCCTGGGGTAATATTGGCCTGCTATGGCTCCTTACATCTTGGAATAATACTGCCTTAAATATGGAGTTGTTCAAGCTGTGGAAAACTGCCCCTTCTGTGGAGCTGTGCAAACTGTGGAAGTACTGCCCTGTCTGCGGAGCTGTGCAAGCTTGGGAAATACTGCCCCTTCTGTGGAGCTGTGCAAACTGGGGAAATACTGCCCCTTTTGTGGAGCTGTGCAAACTGTGGAAGTACTGCCCTGTCTGTGGAGCTGTGCAAACTGTGGAAGTACTGCCCTGTCTGTGGAGCTGTGAAAACTGGGGAAATACTGCCCCTTCTGTGGAGCTGTGCAAACTGTGGAAGTACTGCCCTGTCTGTGGAGCTGTGCAAACTTTGGAAGTACTGCCCTGTCTGTGGAGCTGTGCAAACTGGGGAAATACTGCTCCTTCTGTGGAGCTGTGCAAACTGGGGAAATACTGGCCTATCTGTGGAACAGTACATGTTCCGGAAATGCTGACCTGGTTATGGTGCTTTCCATACTGGGACAATAGAGCCTGACAATTGTGCTTTACATAATGATGCCTTTTAAAAGCTGGCCTCCTATGATGCTTTACATACTAGGAAAATGTAAACACTGGCCTGGCTACAGTACGGTGCTTTGCATACAACGGCATTGTAGGTGCTTTGCTTAGTAGGACATCATGAACACTAGACTGGCTACAGTGATTTACAGCCTGGGTTGTTATGTGAACTGAACAGACGTTGTTGCTTTACATGCCGTGACTATGTGGAATTTTCCTGGCTGGCTGGGGTACTTTATAGCCTGGGTAAATGTGGTTCTGTCTCTTGCATACTTTGGCATTGAGAAAACTGGCATGACTGTAAGAGTTTCCATTCTGAAAGAGTGGGACAAAGACAGAAAATAGGCCTGGGCACCACAATAAATGTGACAGCCATTACTGAAATAGAAAGCTAAAAAAGTGGCCCACGTTTGCAAAGTGAGTCAATTTTGAACTTTTAAAGACATGCTGTTTAGGTGTTTTGCAAGGTATGAGAGACTGCATGGATTTCAGCTTGTTGCAGACAATGTTTGTTTTAATATCAGGAAATCAACAGTAAAGAACAATGACTCAGCAGACCATAAAAGAGGCCAACAAACAGCCACAGAGCTGGCCCATGCACTTACCTGTCAGTCCAGCCCGTCGGGCACTGCCTGACTGCCCTATAGACCATCTGATAAATGCATACCGGTGAAGTGCATGGTGCCTTACCTCTGCATCACTGTGGGATTTTACATAATGAGAAATAGTATGAACTTTTATGACTTTGGTGCTTTATAGTCTGATGTACTGGAATATCTCTTTGGTTCTTCAAAACTGCTTGTACAATCTATTGCTTTACAGCTAATATAGTGTACACACGGGTAGACGATATCTACCCACTGTTTTCACAGGGCGGACGCCGTCTACCCTGCCAAGTAATTGGGCCCCATAGGAATATGCAAAACTTGTACCGGTGTAATTTTCAGACACGGGACACATTCAGCAGCTCCTGCACGTTTGTCTGCTTTCATTCCGAGCAGCAAGGTGCAGGCAGGGAGGGGGATTATCTGATTCCAGCTCTGCCTATAACAAAGGCTGAAGTTAAGGGGCCATCAGGCCTCCTTTTGTTGGAGTATTCTGGCTGGGAGCTATTGGGAGCCTCACACCTACATGCAATGGAGGGGAACAAAGGCACACAGCTCATCCCTTCACAGGTAGAGAGCCATGCTTTTGACCTTTCAGTGCCTTTCGATATGTGATATGCATGCACTGTAGGAATCTCATATGTCTGTCCCAGTATTTTGCACGTAACAATTTAAATACCACTATTTTGTTTCATTTCTTTTATAGCGATGTAGCACTACTCATCCCAATACAGGGTGTCAGAGCGCTTTACATCAAGCGCACACATTATACATTGACAATTGTGTAAAATCAATGTGTAGGATGTGTTTCATAAGACATTGAGGATTACAAGGTCTAGGAGACACATGTCCTTCATAGTTTACTGTGCCATATTGGAAGGATTAAAATTTATGAACTGCAAGTAACAAAAAGATCTCTGAGTTAAAAGCAATATCTTTCACATAAAATAGAATCTGTCATCTGCTGTTAAATAATGTGCTTTGCAGGAGACAAATTACCCCTCTACTCTGCTTTGATTTAAAACTAGGACTAGACAAAACACAGATCTCTCCAGAAAATACGTTAACCTCCAGAGTTATCTTACATTATTATTCCTTGAGCTTTAGTTGGCACACAAAGATCTCTGCAGCAGGTGCATAAACCCCAAAAGATATTTTAATATGCAGACTGCAACCAACTAAGCAGGACAGATTTCCCTCTGTGTTTCTCCTTGTTGCCAATTTCTCTGTGGCAAGGTATTAAAAAATAAATGTATAAGTTGAGGCTCAGATTTTGCGTCGGTTTACGGCACTTTGTTGGCACAACTCAGATCCAAAATATCATTTGTTAATTATTGTAATGTGCTCACGATCGACCTGCTAAACATATGTGTGAGGTCATAAGATCTGATGCCATTTCTTGTAATGACACTTTCTGTGAGGTCATGGGCTGTGATGCCACTTCCTGTGAGGTCATGGGTTGTGATGTCACTTCCTGTGATGCCACATGATTTTTCACACAATGTGATGGCACGTGCCATGATGTCACTTGCATACTGCCTAACATAATATATATGATACAATGTGAAATAGCATTCTATTTTTTCAAATACTCCTGGGAAGGGGAAAACCACCTCGCCCCGACTGGAAATGGTTGAGACCAGTCGCTACGCTCACTCGAAGGGGGCCACATTAAACAACCTTTCCAGGGCAGTGTTGCGTGCCCAGCACATGAAGTGGCAAAAAGCGAGAAGTTTTCGCGTCTACGAATCATCAAAAGTTAGAATAACTCGAGGAGACAGAAGGCTGGGAGACAAGGACAGTGTGCCCAAGGAAAGCGGGGTTGACACTGGTCCGCACGCACTGCATGCTGTGGTCTGACCACCAGCTACATTCATGAAGAAAATCCTCCACAATACAGAGACTGCTACAAGGGTAGGGCCGTAGCTAGTGAACCATGAAGAAAGGGAATTGCCTTTTCGGCCCCTGTTTAAACTATGAAATATATCAATAACCAGGGTTCAGATGGCCCCTCTGGCATCTGGGCGGCAGTGCCACTGCACCTGCTGCACCAGTACATTCTACGCTTCTGCAGTCAGCCAGGGTTCATGACCAATGAGCACAGTGGGCAGTCCTGACTCCTAGCATGCCCCAGCAGGCTGCTGCCTCGAGCAGAAGCACTTCATCTCAGCCTGTCCCAGTTTGGCGGGAAATTTCATCAACAGGTTCATGGTCTAGGGAGCAACAGCACAACCCCTACTGCCGAGTTTGAGGGCACGTTTTACTGACTAATAGACTAAAGGGTCTTGTAATATTTTTTAAGTTGCGTGGGAGTTAGATAGGGGTCCAATTTCAATTACACATGAATACTGTTTTGAAAATTCCGTTGGCCATTCTGTCAGAGTCAAAGACGTATGTGTGGGGGAAGTTCACAAAAATGGAGAGCACTATGGGCGCTCTTTGACCACTGGTAGTGTATTTCTGCCCGAGGCACATCACAGGTGACAAGTCGCTTCTATTCTAGACGTCACCCCTACGGTGTGAAGCGCGCGCAAACTGAGGACAGCTGTTCCTGTAGTGTGCACGCTGAATGGGTGGGGCGGGGGCAAAGTCCAGGGCCCACCCCTACGCTCCTATCAAATCAATAAGACGGAGCGTGTCTGAGCAGACCTCAAACAAGGGGCCGGAAAAGATACTCGAAAGCCCACACTCTACCAGGGTAAAAACGTCTGCCTTAGCAGAAACGAAATCTAGATTTTCACGTGAGAACCACATGTCGCCAGGGGCGCTGGCACGGCCCCAGACCCTCCACCCATCTCTGGAATGGGATGGGAAAGTGCCTTGGGCGGTGGCAGGAGGGATGACGTCATGTTCCCTACGGGCAGCCTCTGCCTCCACTGTCTTTATATGGGAGGTTATGTTAAGAGAAGTCCTAATGAGCAGCAACGGAATTTAGCTGCTTTTATTTTTCCTGTAAACGATTCCATTACTTTTTTTACAATCACAATTACAATTTCAGGTACTGCATACGCCTTTCTATTATATAGTTATCCATTGCCGAGTTCTTTGCCAGGGCCGGTTTTCGGCCGATTTTGTTACAGGGCCGATTTTGCAGCTATGCTGCAAAAACGGCCCTGTAACAAAAACCGCCCCCAGGGACCCAAAACCGGTCCTATCCGTGCGGCACACCGGGGAATTGCCCGGTGCCCGCTACGGCCAGTCCGGCCCTGGAAGCCCAGCACACAATGTGGTGGTGGAAGCATACCACGTTTTGTGACTGATAGCAGTGCTTACTTTGTTACAAAATAAGTTCCAGAGCCCTCTTTGGGAAGCTCCTGCAGCTTGCATCACTCATTGCCCCAGCCGTAAGGCCAATGACAATACCAACACAACTACTTCACACTCCCACAAGTGTGACAATTCAGTCTTCTCCAGGCTCCCAAAGCTATAATACTGGCTTGGACGGCAGGATTTTGTCATTTGTAATGTAAATTGAATTAATAAACAACTGTTGTTGTGCTCATCTCTACATTAGACAAACATCACCACAATGTGGCAGACTGTCTTAAGTGAAAGAGTTGGCAATTAGTGGCAGTGCCAAGCATCTGAAACCACAGGCTCAAATTAAGCATTGAGCGCCACCAAACATTTTTATCTGAGTCATTGAGAGAGTGGACTACTGTCCCCTCTTGTATAAATTTCCTCTTGGTCTCTGTACCCAAAAAGCCTGTGCTGATATTACATATAAATATATCGAGTGCATGTGCATGTACAATGAGCCTGAGGTACATGGGCGGTAGAACGTCTCTGTATGTGCGAGAGTCTGAGTACCGAAATGAGGTGATCAATTTTGGATGCACGTGGTTTGGCTTGGCATAGGATGGAGAACGAGGGCAGCTTCCTCAAGCGTTCCAAGCACATTGCCTGCATTTCTGTGGCTGGAGGTTGTAGATGCTGACACAGAAATGAGGAGGATTGAGACAGAGCTACTTCCATGGGGGTAGCGTAGGCTCCTTCAGCCCCCGCAGTGTGGGGTCCCGAGGGTTTCTTGTTTTGAAGGGGGCCCTTAACCCACCTAGCCATTCCAAAGCATGCCCTGAAGAATGTGTGCACAGGCATGGAATAGGAAATAGTTAAAAGTTCTAGAAAGCCACTCTGCTTTGCGGAGCAGGCCACTGCAGTGTAGGGGTAGCAGGGGCTCAACTATTGAGGGCCCCCCATTGAGCTGAACATAAATTAATATCTGTGCAATCAGGGGGACGCCTGGGTCCCTCATCACTTTCTGCAGGGGGACCCGAACCTTTTGCGTTACGCCACTGGCTACATTTAGATATTCCTTGAAGACTTTGTTAGCAAGGGAATGCTGATTAGTTTTCCCAGAATACTGCCATTGGGTGGACGGTAGGGGGGGAAGGGTGGGATTGTAGGTTCTGCTGTTTAACATGCAGAAGTTTCTGGGTCAGGCCTGTCCTTTTATCAGCCCCTCGTTACGGCTTTAGAAAATCTGATGACAGCAGAGGTGCAGATACCGCACACTTCATTGTGCCCATGGGATGGGTGCTCTTGCTTAGAGACAGCTCCAGTGTTACCCGTGTGAAAAGAATCAATTTACACAAATACTTTGTCTGGAGAGCGGCCTGAGAAAGACATTTGTAAGAAAAGAACCCCAAACCAGGTCTGAAGTTTGAAACAGTGCGCCTTCATCACCCTAAACTTAGTCTAAAGTCTGAGACAGTGGATCCACATATTTTGCTTAGAAAATGTGCACAAAAATATTAAGTAGGACCCAAACCACCCCACTTTGTTTCAGTCCCAAATTGTTCTTGACGAAGGAAATGAGTACTCTGCAGAATGCTAGAAGAGCCACTGAGTAACTAGGACCCAGAGGTGAGTGGACATCACCAGAAGTCTGCAGTTTCTTCTGGAAGGGCTGAGGGGCGTCCTAGTTCCTAGAAGCTTGTCTGCCTGCTGAGAGAAGGAAGGAGTGCACCTTGTCCTGCATGAGGAAAGACTGTCAAGGATTAGAACATTCAGAGAAAGTGGTCACTATCAGAGAGTAAAGCCAGGAGTGTCTGTATTGTGAGGAGGGTCCCCACGGTCTCTCAGTTCCTACCTGAGAACTACCCCATAGCCTGTATCAACCAAGCATGGCCATATCCACTGTGGGCATAATTCTGTGCCGCTACCACAGCGCCTCAACACTGTGAGCCGGATTGGCCTGTGAGATTGCAACTGCACCTCACTTCTGTGAGTCTGATTGGCCAGTAAGGCACCAACTACAGCTCACTATTTTGAGCCTGATTGGCCTGGACAGCCACAACGGTACCTCTCCGCTGTGAGCCTGATCAGCTTTGGAGGCAGCAAATGCACCATGTCGCTTTGAGCCTGATCAGCCTAGAAGGTTGCAACTGCACATCACCTTGTGAACCAGACTGGCTGAAGAGACGGCTTAGCTGGGTAGGCCGGATCACCACGCCTATGCCGAACTACATTTACCCACAACAGCTGAGAATGACTATTGTTAAGCATTATGGGCTGTGATTGTCTTGCTCAACCTGTGAGGACCGGTGTGAAGAGTTCACAAAGCTTACCCTGTTACCAGAGCACATGGGCTGAGATGGAAGTAAACCAAGAATAAGCTTGAGTGACCATGTTGCACCTCCAAACCCCTGGAAGGTAACAGTGCGAATCTGCATCTCTGTCTAATTCATGCCCTTGCCACCAGATACTGAGGACTAAGCTCTGGATATTACCCAGGTGGGGAGAGGAAATGAAAGCAGGTAAACGTAGTGCGAATTGATGAATGCAACCAGCAATTCAACTCTGTATTCTTGAGTATAATTGGGTTGCGGAGTCGTTAGTTCTGTTGTGCGATTAAAGTACTTCTTTTACTATAGGACAGGCACTGAGCCGGACATTGAAGTTATTGTGTCTGTTGATTGATTGTTGAGTTCAGAGATCTTGCCCCCCCAGACTTTCTCCCTTAGAAGCCTTGAACTGCCCGCCCTTACTACCCTGAGACTCAAGTGCGGTTGTACTTGCCCAGTTTGCAGAGATATAGTAAGACCAATGCCAGGACACCAGTGCCAAGCAAGACCTTAACCACCACAGTCGGGGCCTGTGATTAATGAAGAGATGACTGCGCATCTCTCTTAGTTAATCATCTTTGTGGGGTGTCTCTTGGTCTATAATTTGAGGACACGTCTGAGCGATGGGCATTTCTGCTAGGAACTAAAACCATCTGTTCTGGGAAAAAATGGCAGATGGGAGTCCAATCAAAACAAAGCACTTGCCTAGGAGTAAACGCAATGCGCGAACCCTTGGCAACTATCATACAATTTGATGCTCTGAATTATAGTTTTTGGCCCGGACCTGATATTGGCACTGGGGTTTGAGGCAGGTGATCTGAGCTCTGCCCCCCTGACCTTTTAGGCAGGTAGTGAAGTCCAATGGACTGCAGTGGGCACATTGGTCAGGGGTCTCTGTGCAGGGTGTGGGATGAGGAGTTATCAGGGTGCCAGGAAAACATGGAAATGTTTCTTGTAGGCGAGGCACGTTATACACCAGCCAGACAGGAGCAGCTTTTCTGGTAGGTGGCTGATAGTGTAGTTAGCATCTTTAGTGATGGCAGGTATTCAGGATAAGGTCAGGGAGACTTTGAGAGTGTTGAAGGAACCCAAGAAGGACCATCTTATAGCTCCAGGACCTGGTTGGGCGGGTGGTGCAGAGTGTAGCGTGCACCACCCTGGTGACTGGCAGACGGCGTAGCGGTTGGTCATTTTAGCATGTACGCACCACAGAGAAAACTTAAAGAGGCTGCCAAGGTAGTGTCCACTGAGACAGCTGTAGGGACATAGCTGCTTAAAGAGGAGGATTGTACCTCACAGGCTGATAGGCCGCACCATGTGGTGAAATGTAAGGTGGGGGAGGGTTGAAGGCCCCGGAGGCGGAGGTGAGTGCAGGCTTACCCAAAAGTCCCCTGCCTGCAGAAATACTGTCGGTAGGGGGTGGGGATCGTCCAACTGTTTACCAAGAAAAAAACCTATAACCGATCCTTTTCTGGTATGGCTCCTAGGATCTGGAATGCTTTGCCCAGTGAAACAAGAATGAACCCTTCCTCTGCCTCATTCAAAAAAGAAGTGAAAGCGATCCTCATGGCTAAATTCACGTGAACTCTATAACTGTTTACTGTATTTCTTACGTATGCTGTTTCTATGCTCCATAGTCGACCTTCTGTTAGCTTATTCTTTACAATTATGAGATTTGTATAACTTTTTCACATAGATCTGGGTATGCTATTTCTTGCTTTCCACCAATGTCTTGTAAAGCGCCCTGTTACTCGCAAGAGTCTTGTTCGCGCTATATAAAACCTTCAAAATATATAAAATAAACTGGAGATGCGCCAGGCCCATGAGGCGTGGAGCGAGAGACTGCATTGCTTGTTTCATTGCACAACACATTGGGCAGCGCCATAAGCGATACATAAGCACCAGTTGATGTCAGCGCGGCCATAGGTGATGTGGTGAAAAGAGAAGAGGGGCTGTGGTTGAAGTTTGCAGAGCCCCATCGCTCAAGAGCGCTTCAATTAGTGTTCTTTTGGAGCACAAGATAGGAGGGTTCAAGTGACGGGAAAGAGGACGAAGAGAAAAAATTAGAAGGAATGTGGTGAGGTGGCAGAGTTATATGGGCAAGGCAGGAGGGGAGGGCGAAGCAAAGATGAGAAGCAGCACAATGGAAGATGCAGCGAAAGGGAGCGGTGGCACAGGGAATGATTGATTGGCACAAAAACTAAAGGTCACGGCAAAGAAAAAGGGGGCACCATTGAAGGCAGAGCACGGATTCTGGGGTGTACAGTTTTGGGGGAAAAATGAAGGACATGGCAAGAGTGACCATGAGTAGGGGAAAGAAAGTAGATGGGTATGGGTGAAGAGTGTTTAAGAAGGGAAAGAGGAACAGGGAGAGTTATATGGGGATGGTAACCAGACAGGTTATTGGGTAGGAGCTGAGGTGGTGCCAGACGCATGTGGCGCGAGTTGTATATTCTGGAGAGTCTTGTATGGCTCAAATACCCTGGAAGGAAGACGGTTTACATTCCAGCGTGGTTGACTTGGTGGCAGCGAAGCACCAGCACCAAGCCAAGCAAGGAAGGTCCAGAGTGGCCTCCGTGAGGACTATGGCAACACTGCAACCTTTCACGCGTGGTGATGTTGGTGTAGACAGCAGGGAGCAGGCTGGTCCCAGTGGAACTGGTTTGGCAGATCTGGACTATGAGCTTATGGAGGAGACACAATTACATTACAAGGAGAGGGTGAGAAATTGAAGGAAGGTGATAGCTGGAGGGGTAACAGGTGCGAGGCAAAGAAAGAGTGAGGAGTGGCACTGGGTGCTGAGGACTTGGGGGCCCAATGGGGTCCTGAAGTTAACACGAATAGTGAGGAAGTTGATGTTTTACAGGCACCTAGAGCACATTCACAGGCGCTGGTTTCGAGAATGGTGATGGAGGACAAGAGATCTTCAGAAGGAGGGCAGGTTTTGGTGCAGACCCCGGTCTTAACACAAGGTGAGTTGAACAAAAAGAGTGTGGGATCAGCGTAATGGTGGCGCGATCAGTTGGCGTTGGTTGCGAAAACAGTGGCATGGAAAGTGATGTACGCTTGGTAAAAGAGAAGTACATGTTGGATCAAAGCGTAACTACAGTACCCAAAAAGAGAAATGGTTAAAAAGATGTTTGGAAATGGGGCTGTAAGTAGCAAAGGTACCGGAGCAGATGAGGTGTGTGAATCTAGAGAAAGACAAGAAAGAGAGTAAATAGATTTATCTCAAGATGTTGTGTAACATGGATATTACTAAACCTTTGTAGGCACATTTGATGGCTTCAACAAAAGATTTAATATGGAAGGGAGAATATGTGGAAGTTTAAAACTTACTCCAGAGGAAGGTTAGGGCCAAGGAGGGCTCGTAGAAGAAAGAAATTAAGTTGTCAAACAGGCCGAAGGTCCCAGTTACGATTGAGAATTGGACAGCAGCATTTTTGATATACGTAGCCTGTATTGTGAAAAGCACCAAAAACGCTGTGTTGCGCTTTTGAAGTATATTGATGTACTACGGAAGGCATAGGTACATTGTGGATGTTATGCCCGGGTTTGTTACGACAAGGAGTTCTGGATGCACCTGACAGAGGATTCTGAAGGGAAGTGAGGGAGTTGAATATCGACTCATGGCTTCAATGGATAGCATGGGCAAGACTGGCCTATACCATGTACAAGTACACGGCTAGCAGCCTACCATTGATGTATCTGCCCTTTCAACCAGGGAGGGGTGGGCAGTGCAGGTAAAGGTCAGTCTGGGCAGTAAGGGGCTTGTTGCGCATACAACAAAGATTTCTGCAATAGGAAACATTGGCAGATTCTGTCACAGAGAGTGGCAAAATATAGGCCCCCAAGGTCCCTGCTGTGTAGGGGGCCCAAGCTCCTGGGGCCCCCTCAGCACAGTACCCTGACCTGAGAGCTCTGGATTAAGACCAGAGGGTGGCTCCTCTATGTACTTTGCACGGGGGCCTGCTCAAGTTTTGTAAAGCCACTGGTCACAAATGCTCAAAATGGGACAGTAAGCACATTCTCATACAGTATGGCATCTATTGGCAAGAGGATCAGTGTGTGCATAGTAGAGACAGGCAGCAGCAATCACACAGAGGACATGGCAGGGATACTCAAGGGCCTTTGGGAGAAAATACACACACCAGCTAAAATGGAGCAGTTGAGGTTTTGCCTGCAGTTTTATGACAAGAGAGAGAATGCACAGCTTTTGTTAAAAGCTTTTGAGGACTGTTTTCGATTGGGGTATGAGGAGCCAACTGCGAGAAAACCTGCATTCTGCAAAAAGCATGCTGAAGTTGTTCGTCAGAACTTAAACTGGAGAAGATTGGCGAGGAGGTGCCAAAGAAGGATAGGGGTGAGTTCTGCTTAAGTCAACTCTTGTCATGGCCTGAAGGGCACTCAGTGAACAATTTAAATTTTGAATATTTGAGTTCAGTTAAGTAGTCTTCGGAAGATGTTTCTATGGAGATTGTGCAAAAGGCAGGCCCTGGGACGTGTGTGCCGAAGAGTGACATAAAGTTGGAACTCAGACTTTTACCGGTTCACACAAGATTTTGATTTATTGGGCATATGGTTTGAGGGTCATTTGTTTGGAGACAAGGCTTTACTCATCTGCTGTTCTATATCTTCTGCATTATTTGAGAAGTTTAGTTCCTTTTTGCTGTGGTTGTTTACTTCTACATCAGCAGTGTAATTAATCTGTGTTGCATTATTTTGACAATTTATTTTTTGTTGGCCCTTTGTGCCCTAAAGTTTGTAATGAGTGGCTGGCATATTTTCAGGATTTGATGTTGATATTTGACATGCCATTGACACGGGAGAAGGCTCTGGGTCTGTGTACAGCTCTGACATACCTGAGTATTGAGATTGATTCTGGGAGCATGGAGGCCAGATTATCAGAAGACCAGAAATAGGCAATGTTGCACTTGTTAGGGTACTTGCCTTGAGACTTTCACGGGTGAAGTAGTCACGTTCTGAAAATCCTGATTGACATATTGGAAATAAGGAAAGTTCAAGTGAAGGATATTCGAGTTTTCCAAGGCCATCTGAATTTTGCATGTAGGGTGGTAAGGCCAGGAAGGAAATTTTATAGTGCAGTACTTGCCACATCATCGAATGAGATTGTCAGCAGGGGTTTGGGTAGATTTGATGGTGTGGAGGGTGTTTTGAGGCATTACAATGAGTTGTATGGGAGGAAGCACATTGTTGTGCTCACATTTATTGAGATGCATGTACTCAGATTTATTAAGAGTCAGCAGAAGGAGTGAGTTTCTGCCTGTTTCTGTATGGAAGATGTTGTGCAGAGGAGTGGCTGGAGGAATGGGGAAGGGTGGGGTGGAGTGGAGTATGACCTTTTTAGAATTCTTTCCACTTGTGATGGCTTTAACAATGTGAGACGATCAACTCAGGAGCGAGCAGGGTCTGTTTAATGTGGATAATATGACTGCTGTGGTTATTGTAAATAAGCTCATGATGTGAACATTCTACAGCTGTTACAATGTTTGTCCTAGGCTGCCTGCATTATTACATCATCTTTACGGTGAAGCATGTCCCAGGTATCGGCAATGACACTGCTGATGCATTATTTCATTTGCAGAGGAGGCTAATCCATGGGCTTGCAACACATGCAGATTGAGTGAGGACTTCAATGCTGGAAAAATTATGCAGAATAGGAGAAGAAGGTGGTAGCATTGACTGAGGGTTCATTAGCTGCATAGACATAAAGACCATATTCTCAGGCATGGGTTGAGTTTTTGGCGTCAGGATCAAAGTGAAGGTCATTGAAGGGCATGCACGGTGGCAGCAGGAGGGAGGATGGTTACTTTTAGGTCTATTCCCAGTGACTATTGCTGGTAACCTACCGGTGATTGCTTTTTATGGTAAGCTATTATAGGGTTATGAGCAGTTGACTGGAGAAAAATGGAGGAAGGTAGTGGAAGGATGGACAAGGCAGCGGGAGAGGGCAAAAGGGAGAGAAAGACAATGGCATTGGCTCTGTGGAGTAGAGTTTTGCAGGAGCTGACAGAGGTCTATACTGATGAAGGGGAGGTAATATTGTTCTCAATGACAATGGTATGGTGGTTTTTTGGGGACATTTCAGATGTCAGAGATTTTAGGGGTTGGAAAAGTGGTGCTTTCAAACAGTAGGAAGTGGTGTCGAGGAGTTAAGTGATTCAAGCGTGTGTGCAGATCTAAAATGGATCAGAGGAGTAGAGGCACATTGGTGGTGTTTAGCAAACACCTTGTGCAGCACGAGTATCCAGTGTACTGGTGGTAGAGGTATTTTGTCACGACTTGTAGCGTTTTTACTGGGTTGGGCGCGTTGAAGAGATCCTTGACTTCGGTTCTTGTGGGTTCTGGTCTGTCTGAGGTAAGGGCGACCCCAACTGGTAGCCAAGGGGGCTGCCGACAAGGAAAAAGGCCAAAGCAGACCGTGCCTTCCAAAAGGAGTCCCAAGAGGAAAAATACCTGTAGGGAAAAACCTCTGTGGAAGTGGGACTCCAGGAATGAAAAGGAAGGAAAGAAGCTACCAGTAAGGAGGAAATAGAAGGCAAGGATTCCAAACCGGAATAGAAGACTATGATCAGGAGCCAGGAACACCAGCAGGAATCACAGATACACCAGGCAGGAGCACAGGATACCAACAGTAGCAAGGAAACACCGGCAAGAGTAAAGAGTGTTGCAACGCAAGAAAATTAAGGTCTCAGCCCTTTAAATACCCATGAATAGGAAATGACCAAACAGGAACAGGAAGTGACCAAAAGGAAGTAAGGAACCACCATCTTGGATAAGGAGAAGGATAGTAGACAGAAATAGGAAGGCCGCCATCTTAAATTGGTAGAGCAGATTCTTCCCAAGGCCTTCTGGGAAGAAGACTATTGAATCATAGGAAGGCAAAGATGACCCCAAGAAGAAATGAAGAAAGAAATATATATCCAGTGAAAGGAATGTAAGAATATAGTGCCCCGGCATATTAAAATAGGAAGCCGCAGTTCCACAACGGGAGCTGCAGCATTCCTGACATGCAAATTGTCAATTAACGGGCCACCGCGTAGGACATCTATATAGAACACAGTCCTGCTCCAACGAAGAAGAGGTACGTACTCGAGGTATGTCTGGATATGGCTTCTTTATTGTTAGTCAGGTCTCCCACGACCCCGCAATGAAAGAGAGACTACTTCCATGCAGGTGAAATGAGAGAAACTGACCCAACGGCTCAGGCAGGTAGATGTTTTTATTCTTAAAACCTTTCCCTCTGTTGACGCGTTTCGAGCATGCTGTGCCCTTGCTCACACAAAGAAAACAGCGTCTGCCATTGTTTATCAAATGCTTGGTGTCTAACCCCCCTGTGAGTCACATGTTAACCTGTGTTGACATAGAGAAAATTCTTCAATTGTGAACTTCAACGTGTCTCTGATTTCACAATATCTTGCACTGATAGTAACATTAGTAATTGTGCACAGCGTAAATGCTCAGAGTTGGAAAGTGGCAAATACAATAAATTATAGCTGTATACATACACAAATAAAAAAATTAATAAATACCTAAATATGTATAAAATTGCATGTTCCATAAAATTTAAAAAGACACTGTGTGACTCAAGTGCCCAACTTATATGTGGAAGAGATGTTGGGACCCTGCTATATCAATGTATATATTCTTCATCAATATGTAAACAGATAATTGTGCAAAATAAAGCCATCTGTGCAAAATTAAGCTATCTGTGCACATTTCTGCAAATAAGGGTCAAAGATCTTCAATCAATCCACCTAGGAACCTGTTACATATTCAATGTCTACTGAATAATGTTATAAACTGCATAAATGCAAAGCTGAAAATATATTGTTTTATATCCGTTTGCCTTTATCTCCAACCTTAGTCCATAGGCATATACCTCCACTCAGACAGTTCACATGAAGTCTCTATGTGCAAAAAAACGGTTAATATAAAAGTGCTGTAAGTGCTTTACAATACGACATATACAAAACACTGTGTTCTTAAATAAGTACAAAATATAAAACCCCTAAGCCTATACTTTTATAAAAAACACCCCAACCTATGCAAATAGTATAACAAAAACGGAAAACTGCCATAGTATGCTGTTACAAGTTGGTCATATACAGAACAGCATCAGAAAATTACATCAGAAAATTACAAAAAAATTTCAGTGAAATCACAAAATCTACACTCATTTGTCCTAATTAGGTATGCTACCATACCGTAATCCAAAAAGAGCCCAGTACTCTAAGACCACTGTAAATCACATACATTTTGTATTGTGATGCGATTAAATTAATTACACCAGAGAAACCGCAATGATGGCACATGTTCATAGTAAATTATGCAAATCTTCAGTTGTATTCAACCCATTGGGACTCTTGCTGTCAAGTTCTAAAATGTAACGTGTCTCCAATTTTCTTAAAAGTTTGTCTCCATTACCACCCCTTCTATATATATATACACACACAGTCATACATAATATCAGTTGATATAATACGTCACCTGTTTTCAAGGCAGCTATTTTGTGCTGTATGTAACAATAAAGATATTCTTGTAAGTAGACTCTCTGCTTTCAGAGAGCTAGTTTATTTGATCCCACAGCAACTGTACGTTCGAATTATCATTGGCGCCTCTTTGATGAATCTTCACAAAACTTTCCTCCCCAAAAATCTTTCACCTCAGCTTCTTCCTGGAGAGTTTTGTGGTGATCCGCCAAGCAATGGTCCGAGAAAAGGGGGGTCCTAAAACACATTTTCCCCATTCATTTTTTCCAAAGTACTACTTCTGACACAGCTACAGCCCAAACTGCTGAATGGACTGGCACCAAATTTGGAAGAAGGCTAGATCTTGGTTCATAAGCATGGCTTTTTGGTGTAAATCCATTCAGTAGTTTTTCAGCAATTAATGCTCAAAAACTTTGTATATATCACACCGCAAAAAGGATCCGTGGAGCAGGCAGATCTCATCTTGAGATCTGATTGACTGCACCACATTAACCATGAAGTGACTGCGCGCCCCCCTCCCTGAGCCTTCAAAAGCTTGGGGATCTTATCCCCCGGGACGGACAAATTTGCAAAAGGGAGAGGGCACGTGGCTGCCCTCCCCAAGTTTCTAAGAGACCCTGGGAACCTGCCCGCCTGCCACCACATAAACAAAGATATTGCTGAAGCTATTTTAGGACTCAGGGAGACAGTTCCATGTCCAGAAAAAAAAAGTTTAAATAGGGATTCCCTGCTCCTCTAGGCTTGGTCTGGGGAGTCCCAGAGAGAACCACACTGGTGCCAATTGTTTTTATTTTTTTTTATGTTACCACAAATTAGTGGTGGATCCGTCAATCTGTTGTAAGTTTTTTTTATTTTTATTTTTAAATGCACAGACTCCTGTGCCTAAAAAAACACCCCAAGGATGGGTCAGGGCCTGGAAGGGTCAACTATTTCATATTATTTTGGGAAGCGGGCATACAGCCTTTCCCCCCTCCATGAGCCTTTTTCTGGCCCTTGGGGTCACAACTCTTGGAGCCTCATTTACTTTAAAGGGGAGCAGGCGCGCGGGTTTGCTCCCCGAACCTTTATCAGCCCCCAGGGACGCCATCGCCCTGGCTGCATTTTAATAAAAGGGGAGGAGGCGTGTGACTCCCTGCCCGAGCCATTGTGTGGCCCTGGGAACCCCATCCCCTCAGCCATTTAATTAAAAGGAGAAAGGGCATGCGTGCCTCCTTCCATGAGCCATTGTATGGTCCTGGAACCCCATCCTCCGGGGACAGCTCTGTCGCGGTGTTCCGGGGACACCGTAGTTTCCCTGCCTGAAAAAGCACAGGCAGAGAAGTCTTATGTACTCCCACCTGGTAGGAGCAGAAAGCTGCTCCCCCGCGTAAGAGCACACATGTTTCTCCCTGCACTTGCTCTTGCATGTAGAGAAACACAGAAGTACTCCCGCCCAGCAGGAGCTAAAGAAACGCTGCTCCCACCAGGTGGAAGCAACATTGGTTCCTGCCACACCCATGATGGGTGTCAGCTGGGGAACCAGCGGGGCTCACTGGGACTCGTGGTTCTCTACCCAGCCCCAACTCTTGACAAGTTGTGGGTGCCTTAGATGGGCATGAGGCACCCAAAGTTAAAGATGTGCAGGCTCCTGCCAGCAGGGCGCAGCTCCCAATATAAAAAAAAGGTGTGGCCGCCCCAGGTGGGCAACGAGGCACCCCAAAAAAAAAAAAAAGGAACAAGAATCGCTCATTTATTATTCACTACCCCAGACAAGGAGTGTCCCATAATGCCCTTGCAATAACTATAACTGGTCAACTGGTCAATTTCGGCAGTTTTGTTAATTTAAAATGGTATGTTTTAACTGACATTTTCACCTAACTATAATGTCCCTTCCACCTTTGTTTTTTTCGGTGAATTGCTATGTAAATGTAAAGTAACATATTATTACAATTCCTAACTATAACATCACTTTAACCTTTGGCTTTTCATTACTACCACTCACCAATGGTGCCTCCATAGCTCCTCTATACATTTATTAAATGTGTTTTATAGAGCATCTCATTGCAATATCAGGTGTCAGAGCGCTTTTCATCACACACAGGTATTATGCAAAGACAATTAATCATATAAATGTATAAATCATGTATAGGAAATAGGGGCTACAAGGTAAAAGAGTCACATATCATCCTTGCTGGTAGGTATGGTATGTCAAAAGTGCTAGGTGTGAGAAACATAAAGGATTT
Source organism: Triturus cristatus (assembly GCF_964204655.1). NCBI lineage: Eukaryota > Metazoa > Chordata > Amphibia > Caudata > Salamandridae > Triturus > Triturus cristatus. Next base: position 388,832,815 of record NC_140594.1, read on the forward strand.
TAAATGTAATGCAGTCGTTAGGGCTGTTTGCACTAATTAGAATGTATTACTACACAAAGTAAAGTTAGCAACCATAGTATTATGAAAGGTTGAGAAAAAACAATAAGGGCCTCATTTATGGGATTTAGGAGTAGGGCAGCGCAGCAAGGCACCTTGCTGCACTGCCCTACGCCAAAGTGGAAGGGCAGGAATGCACCGTATTTAAGTAATACGGTGCATTCCTGTCCTTTCTCCCTGTGCTGGTGCTGTTTTTAGCAGCCTAGAGCCAATGTATGCACCCTTGTACCATGGTGTTAGGGAGTCTCTGTTGCATGCAGGATTGTCTTTGTACAGGAAGGGGCACATGGCGCTGAGCTGAGCTGCTGCCGGCCCCCCCTGCTCCAGAGTCAGCTGCTCTGGCCGTTGCGCCACACCTCTCCAAGATGGATATTTGGGAACATGAGCGGGAAATGATGCGTTTGGTATTATGGGTTTTTTATATTATTATTCATTTGGCAATATCATAAACAATTATCAGGCTGGCCAAAAGAATAGAGAAGGATGGCGACTGAAGTCTGAGCATTGTCAGCTATCAGTTCATAAAAGAATTAAAATCCATTCAAGACATCCACCTTTAGACGCCCTCTATTCCATGAAGGACCCTGTTTTATAAGGTTTCTATCTACATTAGAAAATCCAACAGAGCTTATACCAGTTAAACTCTCATTGCCACTGATCTTTAAATGCCAATGGGCAACTATATGTTTTTGTCACACAGAAATTGTAGCTGCTTTGGAATTCCAAGTTTGAAAGAGAAGGTGAATATATGCAGAGATTGGTTGGGAGACACAGATTTTCACATACATTTGCTAAAAAGCCATAGGATCTGAAAGGGCTCAAACTATTTCAGTACATTCATGGTGTGCCAAACACTTCTGAGGGGTTGCCCTTTTCCAAAATGTGCTATGTTGACCCTCTCTATATGTTAAAGATTACCTCCAGCTAGCATTTTGTGAAGATTGCCTCATTCTTGCCAAGAATTACATAACAGGGGGCGTGGCCAAGACTCGGGGCGAGATGGCTGCCTAAGCCTCTCGCTCCATAGTATCTGTTCTCCTCCTGTTGATCCGCCACACATATCCGGTTCCCTGAGGTGGGGGAAACAGTAGGAAGGCAAGCGGCACGAATTGCGCTGCCTCCCGTAGCCAAAGACGGCCTGACGGAACGATCGCGAGTCCCGTAAAGTCTTGGCCTATTGAGCAGGCGAAGCCGGGGACTAAATTTTTGCCTCGGGCCGCTGTGGAGACCTGTGGAGCCAGCCTTGGAAGCGCCGGTGCATGGAAGGTTGAGCGCCGGCGGGACCTGCCAGACAACAACCCGGTCCTGTGATGAATACAAGGCCTTAGTGAGGGATAGAGCCAAGGCACTGGGCAGGGAGTGATTGGGTAGAATCTATGACCTGGGGGACAAGGCAGGGAAACTAATAGCGTGGCTTGACAAGAAGGAATGGGCAAGCAGGTTGGTGCCGGAACTTAGAGGCGATGGAGGCGCCTCGATTACAGAGCCACAAGAAATAGTGGATAGCGTCGCCAATCATTATCACACGATCTATATGACTGTCTTCCCACACACCGAAGAGGAATCTCAAGACTTATTGCACGACATCAAGCTCCCCCAACTCACACTAGAGAACTGCACATACATGGATAGTGATCTGACAACAAATGAGTTAGCCCAAGCAATTCGATCCCTAAAATCCGGGAAGGCCCTCGGGCCCAACGGACTCCCCATTGAGCTATACAAACTTCATCCGGATAAATTGGATAAATTGGCACCATATCTGAAATCCATGTTTGAGGAATCCAGGGAGAGTGGGACGTTGCCCAGAGAGCAGAGGATCGCCACTATAGTCACAATACATAAAGAAGGTAAACCTAGGACTGACTGTGCCTCATACAGGCCTATTTCCCACCTAAACGCTGAGCCCAAAATCCTGGCCAAACTTTTGACTACTCGCCTGGTAAAAGTGGTTGATACCATAGTCCACCCGGATCAATCGGGCTTTATGCCGCACAGAAACACGGCCCTGAATTTGCGCAGAGTGCATGGCGTGGTGGTGGGGTGCCTACAATCCAAGAGCCAGCGGTAATCGTATCACTAGATGCCACTACCATAGAATGGCCCTATCTCTGGGCAGTATTGGCTAAGCTGCGGTTTGGGCCAAACTACATCCAGTGGGTCCGTCTTTTATATAGCGAACCTGGTGCAGGTTGTGGTTAATAATAAACTTTCCACCCCGTTTCAACTCAGCCGGGTGACTCGTCAGGGATGCCCACTCTTGCCACTTCTCTTTGCCCTCGCCCTGGAGCCACTTGCGGCCTGGATCCGCAGAGACCCAATGATATGGGGGCTGAGGTGGTCCCCCAATTGGGAAGATCTCATCTCACTCTATGCGGACGACATATTGCTCTACTTGGCCTCCCCTAGGAGATCCCTGATAGTGGTTCTAGACATTCTGGCTATGTTTGGCAGATTCCCTGGCTTTACCGTCAATTGGGGTAAATCCCTTCTATACATCCATACAGGGGACCCACCCATCCCGCCAGGGAACTGCCCAATACAGGTCACCACTGTTGGCTTCAAATATTTGGGGATCTTTGTCTCTCTTGACCCCTCTCTCTGCTACACCGATAATCTTCTCCCACCCTTGCAAAGCCTTAGGAAGGATATCGCCAGATGGAAATCACTCCCCGTCTCTCTGTTGGGTAGAGCCGCCCTATTTAATATGTCACTGCCCAGATTCCTATATGCCCTACAGAACACCCTAGACCCAGTCCCTACACGATACTTCAAGGAAGTAGAGGGCCTTCAGGGAGGCTGCGCATAGCACTCAACAAGCTGACACTAAACTGGTACGATGGGGGCATTAGCCTTCCTGATATCAAAAAATATTATTGGGAAGCTCACCTAGCAGCCATCAATCATGGCACCTATGGTCGCCCGAGGATCCCGGCTATGCCATGGATAGATGGCTTCTCCCCGGGGGGAGCTATGGTAGGGCACTATATGCACAACCTAAACGGTATCATCTAACAGGCCCCACAAAGCACTCCATCCAGATTTGGCATGACGCCACTATCGCACTTGGGTGGGGTAACAGGTTGACATTAGCAACTCCACTGCTAGACTCTGAGAGACTTGGCAGTCTATGGAAGTCAAAAGGATTTGATAGGTGGGACCTCATCGGTATTTCACGTATCAAAGATGTTTGGGGGAAGGGTGAAGTCAGGCCAATTGACGAGCTGCAGAGAGAGTACGAGTTGGCAGGGACTGAATATTTTAGCTATGCTCAGGTACTTCACGCACTTCATTCTCACATACCACGGGGCTCTGATCCTCCTGACTCCTCACCGCTGGAGAACAGAATATTGGACGGTCACCTAACAGAGAGAGCTATCTCCCTAACGTATAAAAAGCTAATAAACAACATGAAGGACCCCCTACAACCATTGCGGGAGAAATGGATAAGAGACGGGATTGAGTTGGATGATGAGGACTGGCAAGAGGCAGTGTCTTCCCCCAGAGTAGTCGCCATACCTGCACGACTTAGATTAGTGCAACTTAAAATCCTTCATAGGATGTATATTACAGGCCCCCGTCTTATACGCATTGGGTGAGCGGACAGTGGAGAGTGCAGGAGGCGTTGTGGGCACTCGGGAACCTTTATGCACATAATCTGGGAGTGTGCTCCCATAAGCTCTTTCTGGAGTAGGGTACATGCTACCATTAACTCGGTGCTTTCTGTTAATCTCCTCCCGGAGGCGAGACGATGTTTGTTAAACATTTGGGAACCAACTGACCTGAATACTCATCAGACACAGTGGGCCACATTAGGGCTCATGCTTGCGAAACGAAACATTGCACAGCTATGAGGGGCAACGCAATCACCCACAATGGAAGCCTGGGAAAAAGATCTCGACTGGCGTATGTACCGGTGGAAGACGGTATACTTGGTCAGGGGCTGCCCCAAAAAGTGGTCCCGTGTCGGGCCTATGGAATATGTACTGGGGAGAAATATGTTCACCTCCTCGCTGTATTGAACATGATAACACACTTTCCCCATGACATTTTCCTTCCATGTAATGATATACCATGATTCCTTCATTATCACTGTAGTGCCTGGATGATTTGAATCCTCTGTAATGTTTCTTAAATCGATGTAAGTTTAGTAAAAAGATTTATTAAAAAAAGAATTACATAACATATGTCAGTACCAGAATCTTGTTCCTTCGAACTGCCCATATATCATAAATGCTCAATATATCCAGATAAAATGCCCCTAGATTGTCACGGGCAGTATTTTCTCATGGTTGCCCCTCTCTCCCATATTCCACGATTGCCCATCTTTAGGCCAAGAATTATTTCCAATATGGCAACACCTGAATTTTACCATAGGTGTTCCCATATCCACTAATAACTCCCAGTGTGCATTTTGCCAGAGTTGCCTTCCCTTGCCACAATTACCTCCAAATAGCCAGTGCCAGTAGATGATCATGGGTAGCTCCATAAGATAAAAATTACCTCCGGTATCTCATGGCAAGCATCATACTGCAAGCATAACACACTTTTGCTCAGTCACACTCGCTAACCCCCCCAGTCACTCAGTCTAACTCACTCATATTCACATTCATTCACTTTCACTCACTCTCTCATTCTAACTCATATTCACACCCAATAATATATGGACACACACATTCACTGTCACTCACTCACTCTCACTTTCTTTCAAATTCTCACTTTCACACATTGATTCTCAATCGTTCACAACCTCACAAAGGTGCTCACACTCATGCTCACTCTTTCACACTTCCTCTCTCTCACTCCCCTTCACATATTCAAACTCAATCATACTTACTCACACTATCTTTCTTACTCACTTCTCACTCACACACTTTTCACCCACTCCCCCTCTCACTTACTCATCTCATTCATGCTCACTATCACTCGCTCTCTAAATCACTCACTCTCAATTTCAACCCCATACTCTAACTCACAAACACTCTCACACATATACTCATTCTCACTAACTCAATCACACTAATTCTGATTGACTCTCACTGATTCTCACTCACTTTTATTCACTCTCACTGACCCACATTCATACTCACAAACACACTTACTCTCAAAAACTCACTTTTACATACTCACTCTCATTGATTATCATTTCTCTGTCTCACACACTCGGCCTCGCATATTCTCATACTCTCACTCGTTGATTCTCACTCACATTCCCAGAGACACTCAAACACACACACACTCTTTCACACTTCCTCTTTTGGATTCTGTTTCACTCATGTATTCCGTCTCACTCTTATTCACTCACACTACCTCACTCACTCTTACTCCCACACTCTTCCCCGTCTATCACTCATTCTTTCTTTCACTATGTCATTTACTCTTTCTCAAGCATACTTACTTTCCCTCACTCACTCCCAGTAAGACACACTCACTCTCACCAATAAACACACTCACATATACCCTCACTCTCACACTCATCAATTCTCACTCAGACTCATTTATGCACAACCACACATACGCTCACTCTCACTGTCAAACCCGCTTTGTCTTTTAATGAACACTGCAAAATTAAATAAAGAGCAGTGTGGGCAGATGTAAGGGGTAGTATGTGATGGCTCACATGTGGTAGGACAGCACCCTCACACAGGGCTTTAAGTGGGCCGGTTCTCACCGGTGCTGAGTTTTTTAAAGGGGGCCTCGAAACGGGTCTCTATCGGGCTCTGTTTTGTGCCCTGGCTCAGGCGGTCTGTTTTATCTGGACTGCAGTGACATCGATGTGCGCGTGCTCACTTCTCATTAGTGGAGAAGTTACGGCATGACGTAATGCCAGGTGAGCATTGTAGGGGGAAGAGAAATCCTTTAAGGAGAGTCATTTCTCTCTGGATTTCACTTCTCGAAACTCAGGAGCAGCAACATTGTCGTGGGGTCACTAGTGTTTTAAGTGGAAGCTTTTTCAATAATATATACAACAAGCCATAGCTGCTGTTATTTATCTTATGCAACTAACAACCATTGATAAAGCCAATAGTCCTGACTTGTAGGTATGATGTTACTTTTAGTATCATATATCTGGATGCAATGACAGAAACAGCAAAATACAAGTCGGGCGGCACACTATCCACCTAAGCACAGCTTACGTGTTTTTAAGCGACGCCCGTAAGTACATTGGCCACGCCCCTTCGAGAGACCCCCTAATTTTTTCATCCCACTCAAAGCCCTGCCCTCACTCCCCTGCTGATGAGCCGCCACTAGGACTGTTGTTTAACATTGGTGTATCAAAGCATCAGGTACTATTGAACTACAATGGTATAGTCAGGTTGCTTTTTGTTTAGCCCAGACTTTCCAAGTGTAGCTAGGTCAAACAGCAAAGGCTCACTCTGAAAGGTAGTACTATGCATTTCAGTCAGATGTAGAAGGGCATTGTAATCACACACAATAAAGTCAGTGCCCAGGCAGAGCTATATCAGTCCATCTACTTTAGCTATGTTTATTGTTCCCAGTCAATGGAACAAAAGTTTCAATTGTGTATCAATTGTGTTATGATAAGCCTACCTGTTGCTTAAGTATGTTCATAGCTATATTTGCAAGGGGGGCAGCTCTATGGGTTTGAGGCCATTTGACGCCAGGTTACTGAGAAATTGCCAGCAAATGTCACAAAATCCAGAAATATTTGAAATGTCCAAGAACCCACAATGAAAAAGATCATTGAGATTTCCTTTGAAAGAACAGTTTTAGTTTTAGGGTGCCAACTGTGACATTGTTTGTTTACCTGTGTAAAAACCTTGTATTATTGCACATGAACACCCATTTTAAATGTTTGGCCTTCTTGCATTTCAGAATTGTACATTGAACATTTAGCCTGACGGCTCAGGTAAGCACAGCCTCTTTTTGAAGTAGGCATAGACAAGAGAGAAACTGCAGAAATAATGAAGCCAGATTTTTACTGTAGACCATTGTATTTCCATACCAAGTTCTGCTCATATTCTTCCCGCGAGAATTGCTAGGCACCTGCTCGCTGGCGGCTATCTTGAGTTTCACATTGAGCAGGTGCCGCTTGATGCCTTATATAAAATTATAGAAAGTAAAAAATTATGTGAATTTTGCATTGTAGGCTCCCAAGGGCACAGCTGGCGAGGCACTGGTCTGTTGAAATTGCTAATTCACACAGAGTAATTTTGCCACTTAGTATATTTTTGCAAAAAACATGTATTGGACTTCAGTGGGCTTCTCAGAGTATTCTATTTTTTTCACACTACTGACTGGTTTACCAAGGCCACCAAGGCTTTTGTGTTTAACGACAAAGGCAATGGTCACAGTCCAGTCAGTGAGTGTCGGTCAGTGAGAGTGAGTCAGTCAGTCAATCAGTGAGAGAGTCAGTCAGTGAGAGAGTCAGTCAGTGAGAGAGTCTGTCAGTGAGAGTGAGTCAGTCAGTAAGAGTCTGTTAGTGAGATTAAGTCAGTCTGTCAGTGAGAGTGAGTCAGTCAGTCAGTGAGAGAGAGTGGGAGAGTCTGTCAGTGAGAGTCTGTCAGTCAGTGAGAGTCTGTCAGTGAGAGTGAGTCGGTCAGTGAGTGTCGGTCAGTGAGAGTGAGTCAGTGAGAGTGAGTCAGTCAGTGAGTGAGAGTGAGTCTGCCAGTCTCTCACTGACTCTGTCAGTCAGTGAGAGTGAGTCTGTCAGTGAGAGTCTGTCAGTGAGCGCGAGTCAGTCAGTGAGAGAGTGGGAGAGTCAGTAAGTGAGAGTCTGTCAGTGAGAGTGAGTCAGTCAGTGAGAGTGAGTCTGTCAGTCAGTGAGAGTGAGTCTGTCAGTCAGTGAGAGTGAGTGAGTCATTCAGTGAGAGAGAGTGGGAGAGTCTGTCAGTGAGAGTCTGTCAGTCAGTGAGTGTGTCAGTGAGAGTGAGCAAGTCAGTCATTGAGAGAGATTCTATCAGTTAGTGAGAGAGAGTCTGTCAGTCAGTGAGAGTGAGTGAGTCAGTCAGTCAGTGAGAGAGAGTGGGTGAGTCTGTTAGTGAGAGTCTGTCAGTCAGTGAGAGTGTCAGTGAGAGTGAGTCTGTCAGTGAGAGTCTGTTACTGAGAGTGAGTGAGGCAGTCAGTGAGAGTGAGTGAGTCAGTCAGTGACAGAGAGTGAGAGAGTCAGTGAGAGTGAGTGAGTCAGTGAGAGTGAGTCAGTCAGTGAGAGTGAGTCTATCAGTCATTGAGAGTGAGTCTGTCAGTCAGTGAGAGTGAGTCTGTCAGTCAGTGAGAGTGAGTCAGTGAGTGAGAGAGAGTGAGCAAGTCAGTCAGTCAGTCAGTGAGAGTGAGTGAGTCAGTCAGTGAGAGTCTGTCAGTGAGAGTGAGTGAGTCAGTGAGAGTCAGTCAGTGAGAGTGAGTCTGTCAGTCAGTGGGAGTGGGTCAGTCAGTCAGTGAAAGAGAGTGAGAGAGTCAGTGAGAGTTTGTCAGTGAGAGTGAGTGAGTCAGTGAGAGTGAGTGAGTCAGTGAGAGTGAGTCAGTCAGTGAGTGAGAGTGAGTCTGTCAGTCAGTGAGAGGGAGTCTGTCAGTCAGTGAGAGTGAGTCAGTCAGTGAGTGAGAAAGAGTCTGTAAGTGAGTCTGTAAGTGAGAGTGAGTCAGTCAATGAGAGTCTGTCAGTGAGAGTCAGTCAGTCAGTGAGGGAGTGGGAGAGTCAGTGAGTGAGTCTGTCAGTGAGAGTGAGTCAGTCAGTGAGAGTCTGTCAGTGAGAGTGAGTCAGTCAGTCAGTGAGAGTGAGTCAGTCAGTCAGTGAGAGAGTGGGAGAGTCAGTGAGGGAGTGAGAGAGTCTGTCAGTGAGAGTCAGTCAGGGAGAGTATGTCAGAGAGAGTGAGTCAGAGAGAGTGAGTCAGAGGAGAGCGAGTCAGTCAGTGAGAGTGAGTCTATCAGTCATTGAGAGTGAGTCTGTCAGTCAGTGAGAGTGAGTCTGTCAGTCAGTGAGAGAGAGTGGGAGTCAGTGAGAGTCTGTCAGTGAGAGTGAGTGAGTCAGTGAGAGTCAGTCAGTGAGAGTGAGTCTATCTGCCATTGAGAGTGAGTCTGTCAGTCAGTGGGAGTGGGTCAGTCAGTCAGTGAAAGAGAGTGAGAGAGTCAGTGAGAGTTTGTCAGTGAGAGTGAGTGAGTCAGTGAGAGTGAGTGAGAGTGGGTCAGTCAGTGAGTGAGAGTGAGTCTGTCAGTCAGTGAGAGTGAGTCTGTCAGTTAGTGAGAGTGAGTCAGTCAGTGAGTGAGAAAGAGTCTGTAAGTGAGTCTGTAAGTGAGATTGAGTCAGTCAGTGAGAGTCTGCCAGTGAGAGTGAGTCAGTCAGTGAGGGAGTGGGAGAGTCACTCAGTGAGAGAGTCTGTCAGTGAGAGTGAGTCAGTCAGTGAGAGTCTGTCAGTGAGAGTGAGTCAGTCAGTCAGTTAGAGTGAGTCAGTCAGTCAGTGAGAGAGTGGGAGAGTCTGTCAGTGAGAGTGAGTCAGTGAAAGTGAGACTGAGTGAGTCAGTCAGTGAGAGTGAGTCAGTCAGTGAGTGAGAGTGAGTGGAAGAGTCAGTCAGTCAGTGAGAGTGAGTGGGAGAGTCAGACAGTCAGTGAGAGTGAGTGGGAGAGTCAGACAGTTAGTGAGAGTGAGCGGGAGAGTCAAACAGTGAGTGAGAGTGAGTGGTAGAGTCTGTCAGTGATAGCCTGTCAGTGAGAGTCAGTCAGTGAGAGTCTGTCAGTGAGAGTGAGTCAGACAGTCAGTGAGAGTGAGTCAGTCAGTCAGTGAGAGAGTGGAAGAGTCAATGAGAGAGTCTGTCAGTGAGAGTCTGTCAGTGAGAGTGAGTCAGTGAGAGTGAGTCAGTGAGAGTGAGTCAGTCAGTGAGACTGAGTGAGTCAGTCAGTGAGAGTGAGTCAGTCAGTGAGTGAGAGTGAGTGGGAGAGTCAGTCAGTGAGTGAGAGTGAGTGGGAGAGTCAGACAGTGAGTGAGAGTGAGTGGGAGAGTCTGTCAGTGATAGCCTGTCAGTGAGAGTCTGTCAGTGAGAGTGAGTCAGTCAGTCAGTGAGAGAGAGTGGGTCAGTCAGTCAGTGAGAGAGAGTGAGAGAGTCAGTCAGTGAGTGAGTCAGTGAGAGTTAATCAGTCAGTGAGAGTGAGTCAGTCAGTGAGTGAGTGAGAGTGAGTCTTTCAGTCAGTGAGAGTGAGTCTGTCAGTGAGTGAGAGTGAGTGAGCCAGTCAGTCAGTGAGAGAGATTTTGTAAGTCAGTGAGAGAGAGTCTGTCAGTCAGTGAGAGTGAGTGAGTGAGTCAGTCAGTGAGAGAGAGTGGGAGAGTCTGTCAGTAAGTGTCTGTCAGTGAGTCAGTTAGAGTGAGTCAGTCAGTCAGTGAGAGAGATTTTGTACATCAGTGAGAGAGAGTCTGTCAGTCAGTGAGAGTGTGTGAGTGAGTCAGTTAGTGAGAGAGAGTGGGAGAGTCTGTCAGTGAGAGTCTGTCAGTGAGAGTCTGTCAGTGAGAGTGAGTCAGTCAGTGAGGGAGTGGGAGAGTCACTCAGTGAGAGAGTCTGTCAGTGAGATTGAGTCAGTCAATGAGAGTCTGTCAGTGAGAGTGAGTCAGTCAGTCAGTGAGAGTGAGTCAGTCAGTGAGAGAGAGTGGGAGAGTTAATGAGAGAGTCTGTCAGTGAGAGTCTGTCAGTGAGAGTGAGTCAGTGAGAGTGAGTCAGTCAGTGAGACTGAGTGAGTGAGTCAGTGAGAGTGAGTCAGTCAGTGAGTGAGAGTGAGTGGGAGAGTCAGTCAGTGAGTGAGAGTGAGTGGGAGAGTCAGACAGTGAGTGAGAGTGAGTGGGAGAGTCTGTCAGTGATAGCCTGTCAGTGAGAGTCTGTCAGTGAGAGTGAGTCAGTCAGTCAGTCAGTGAGAGAGAGTGGGTCAGTCAGTCAGTGAGAGAGAGTGAGTGAGAGAGTCAGTCAGTGAGTGAGTCAGTGAGAGTGAATCAGTCAGTGAGAGTGAGTCTTTCAGTCAGTGAGAGTGAGTCAGTCAGTGAGTGAGAGTGAGTGAGTCAGTCAGTGAGTGAGAGAGAGAGAGTCTGTCAGTAAGAGTCTGTCAGTGAGTCAGTGAGAGTGAGTCAGTCAGTCAGTGAGAGAGATTTTGTAAGTCAGTGAGAGAGAGTCTGTCAGTCAGTGAGAGTGAGTGAGTGAGTCAGTCAGTGAGAGAGAGTGGGAGAGTCTGTCAGTGAGAGTCTGTCAGTGAGAGTGAGTCAGTCAGTGAGGGAGTGGGAGAGTCACTCAGTGAGAGAGTCTGTCAGTGAGATTGAGTCAGTCAGTGAGAGTCTGTCAGTGAGAGTGAGTCAGTCAGTCAGTGAGAGTGAGTCAGTCAGTCAGTGAGAGAGTGGGAGAGTCAATGAGAGGGTCTGTCAGTGAGAGTCTGTCAGTGAGAGTGAGTCAGTGAGAGTGAGTCAGTGAGAGTGAGTGAGTCAGTCAGTGAGAGTGAGTGGAAGAGTCAGTCAGTCAGTGAGAGTGAGTGGGAGAGTCAGACAGTCAGTGAGAGTGAGTGGGAGAGTCAAACAGTGAGTGAGAGTGAGTGGTAGAGTCTGTCAGTGATAGCCTGTCAGTGAGAGTCTGTCAGTGAGAGTGAGTCAGTGAGAATGAGTCAGTGAGAGTGAGTCAGTCAGTGAGACTGAGTGAGTCAGTAAGTGAGAGTGAGTCAGTCAGTGAGTGAGAGTGAGTGGGAGAGTCAGTCAGTGAGTGAGAGTGAGTGGGAGAGTCAGACAGTGAGTGAGAGTGAGTGGGAGAGTCTGTCAGTGATAGTCTGTCAGTGAGAGTCTGTCAGTGAGAGTGGGTCAGTCAGTCAGTGATAGAGAGTGGGCCAGTCAGTCCGTGAGAGAGAGTGAGAGAGTCAGTCAGTGAGTGAGTCAGTGAGAGTGAATCAGTCAGTGAGAGTGAGTCAGTGAGTGAGTGAGAGTGAGTCTTTCAGTCAGTGAGAGTGAGTCTGTCAGTGAGTGAGAGTGAGTGAGTCAGTCAGTCAGTGAGAGAGATTTTGTAAGTCACTGAGAGAGAGTCTGTCAGTCAGTGAGAGTGAGTGAGTGAGTCAGTCAGTGAGAGAGAGTGGGAGAGTCTGTCAGTAAGAGTCTGTCAGTGAGTCAGTGAGAGTGAGTCAGTCAGTCAGTGAGAGAGATTTTGTAAGTCAGTGAGAGAGAGTCTGTCAGTCAGTGAGAGTGAGTGAGTCAGTCAGTCAGTGAGAGAGAGTGGGAGAGTCTGTCAGTGAGAGTCTGTCAGTGAGAGTGAGTCAGTCAGTGAGGGAGTGGGAGAGTCACTCAGTGAGAGAGTCTGTCAGTGAGATTGAGTCAGTCAGTGAGAGTCTGTCAGTGAGAGTGAGTCAGTCAGTCAGTGAGAGTGAGTCAGTCAATGAGAGAGAGTGGGAGAGTCAATGAGAGAGTCTGTCAGTGAGAGTCTGTCAGTGAGAGTGAGTCAGTGAGAGTGAGTCAGTGAGAGTGAGTCAGTGAGAGTGAGTCAGTCAGTGAGACTGAGTTAGTCAGTCAGTGAGACCGAGTCAGTGAGTGAGAGTGAGTGGGAGAGTCAGTCAGTGAGTGAGAGTGAGTGGGAGAGTCAGAAAGTGAGTGAGAGTGAGTGGGAGAGTCTGTCAGTGATAGCCTGTCAGTGAGAGTCTGTCAGTGAGAGTGAGTCAGTCAGTTTTTGTCACACAGAAATTGTAGCTGCTTTGGAATTCCAAGTTTGAAAGAGAAGGTGAATATATGCAGAGATTGGTTGGGAGACACAGATTTTCACATACATTTGCTAAAAAGCCATAGGATCTGAAAGGGCTCAAACTATTTCAGTACATTCATGGTGTGCCAAACACTTCTGAGGGGTTGCCCTTTTCCAAAATGTGCTATGTTGACCCTCTCTATATGTTAAAGATTACCTCCAGCTAGCATTTTGTGAAGATTGCCTCATTCTTGCCAAGAATTACATAACAGGGGGCGTGGCCAAGACTCGGGGCGAGATGGCTGCCCAAGCCTCTCGCTCCATAGTATCTGTTCTCCTCCTGTTGATCCGCCACACATATCCGGTTCCCTGAGGTGGGGGAAACAGTAGGAAGGCAAGCGGCACGAATTGCGCTGCCTCCCGTAGCCAAAGACGGCCTGACGGAACGATCGCGAGTCCCGTAAAGTCTTGGCCTATTGAGCAGGCGAAGCCGGGGACTAAATTTTTGCCTCGGGCCGCTGTGGAGACCTGTGGAGCCAGCCTTGGAAGCGCCGGTGCATGGAAGGTTGAGCGCCGGCGGGACCTGCCAGACAACAACCCGGTCCTGTGATGAATACAAGGCCTTAGTGAGGGATAGAGCCAAGGCACTGGGCAGGGAGTGATTGGGTAGAATCTATGACCTGGGGGACAAGGCAGGGAAACTAATAGCGTGGCTTGACAAGAAGGAATGGGCAAGCAGGTTGGTGCCGGAACTTAGAGGCGATGGAGGCGCCTCGATTACAGAGCCACAAGAAATAGTGGATAGCTTCGCCAATCATTATCACACGATCTATATGACTGTCTTCCCACACACCGAAGAGGAATCTCAAGACTTATTGCACGACATCAAGCTCCCCCAACTCACACTAGAGAACTGCACATACATGGATAGTGATCTGACAACAAATGAGTTAGCCCAAGCAATTCGATCCCTAAAATCCGGGAAGGCCCTCGGGCCCAACGGACTCCCCATTGAGCTATACAAACTTCATCCGGATAAATTGGATAAATTGGCACCATATCTGAAATCCATGTTTGAGGAATCCAGGGAGAGTGGGACGTTGCCCAGAGAGCAGAGGATCGCCACTATAGTCACAATACATAAAGAAGGTAAACCTAGGACTGACTGTGCCTCATACAGGCCTATTTCCCACCTAAACGCTGAGCCCAAAATCCTGGCCAAACTTTTGACTACTCGCCTGGTAAAAGTGGTTGATACCATAGTCCACCCGGATCAATCGGGCTTTATGCCGCACAGAAACACGGCCCTGAATTTGCGCAGAGTGCATGGCGTGGTGGTGGGGTGCCTACAATCCAAGAGCCAGCGGTAATCGTATCACTAGATGCCACTACCATAGAATGGCCCTATCTCTGGGCAGTATTGGCTAAGCTGCGGTTTGGGCCAAACTACATCCAGTGGGTCCGTCTTTTATATAGCGAACCTGGTGCAGGTTGTGGTTAATAATAAACTTTCCACCCCGTTTCAACTCAGCCGGGTGACTCGTCAGGGATGCCCACTCTTGCCACTTCTCTTTGCCCTCGCCCTGGAGCCACTTGCGGCCTGGATCCGCAGAGACCCAATGATATGGGGGCTGAGGTGGTCCCCCAATTGGGAAGATCTCATCTCACTCTATGCGGACGACATATTGCTCTACTTGGCCTCCCCTAGGAGATCCCTGATAGTGGTTCTAGACATTCTGGCTATGTTTGGCAGATTCCCTGGCTTTACCGTCAATTGGGGTAAATCCCTTCTATACATCCATACAGGGGACCCACCCATCCCGCCAGGGAACTGCCCAATACAGGTCACCACTGTTGGCTTCAAATATTTGGGGATCTTTGTCTCTCTTGACCCCTCTCTCTGCTACACCGATAATCTTCTCCCACCCTTGCAAAGCCTTAGGAAGGATATCGCCAGATGGAAATCACTCGCCGTCTCTCTGTTGGGTAGAGCCGCCCTATTTAATATGTCACTGCCCAGATTCCTATATGCCCTACAGAACACCCTAGACCCAGTCCCTACACGATACTTCAAGGAAGTAGAGGGCCTTCAGGGAGGCTGCGCATAGCACTCAACAAGCTGACACTAAACTGGTACGATGGGGGCATTAGCCTTCCTGATATCAAAAAATATTATTGGGAAGCTCACCTAGCAGCCATCAATCATGGCACCTATGGTCGCCCGAGGATCCCGGCTATGCCATGGATAGATGGCTTCTCCCCGGGGGGAGCTATGGTAGGGCACTATATGCACAACCTAAACGGTATCATCTAACAGGCCCCACAAAGCACTCCATCCAGATTTGGCATGACGCCACTATCGCACTTGGGTGGGGTAACAGGTTGACATTAGCAACTCCACTGCTAGACTCTGAGAGACTTGGCAGTCTATGGAAGTCAAAAGGATTTGATAGGTGGGACCTCATCGGTATTTCACGTATCAAAGATGTTTGGGGGAAGGGTGAAGTCAGGCCAATTGACGAGCTGCAGAGAGAGTACGAGTTGGCAGGGACTGAATATTTTAGCTATGCTCAGGTACTTCACGCACTTCATTCTCACATACCACGGGGCTCTGATCCTCCTGACTCCTCACCGCTGGAGAACAGAATATTGGACGGTCACCTAACAGAGAGAGCTATCTCCCTAACGTATAAAAAGCTAATAAACAACATGAAGGACCCCCTAAAACCATTGCGGGAGAAATGGATAAGAGACGGGATTGAGTTGGATGATGAGGACTGGCAAGAGGCAGTGTCTTCCCCCAGAGTAGTCGCCATACCTGCACGACTTAGATTAGTGCAACTTAAAATCCTTCATAGGATGTATATTACAGGCCCCCGTCTTATACGCATTGGGTGAGCGGACAGTGGAGAGTGCAGGAGGCGTTGTGGGCACTCGGGAACCTTTATGCACATAATCTGGGAGTGTGCTCCCATAAGCTCTTTCTGGAGTAGGGTACATGCTACCATTAACTCGGTGCTTTCTGTTAATCTCCTCCCGGAGGCGAGACGATGTTTGTTAAACATTTGGGAACCAACTGACCTGAATACTCATCAGACACAGTGGGCCACATTAGGGCTCATGCTTGCGAAACGAAACATTGCACAGCTATGAGGGGCAACGCAATCACCCACAATGGAAGCCTGGGAAAAAGATCTCGACTGGCGTATGTACCGGTGGAAGACGGTATACTTGGTCAGGGGCTGCCCCAAAAAGTGGTCCCGTGTCGGGGCCTATGGAATATGTACTGGGGAGAAATATGTTCACCTCCTCGCTGTATTGAACATGATAACACACTTTCCCCATGACATTTTCCTTCCATGTAATGATATACCATGATTCCTTCATTATCACTGTAGTGCCTGGATGATTTGAATCCTCTGTAATGTTTCTTAAATCGATGTAAGTTTAGTAAAAAGATTTATTAAAAAAAGAATTACATAACATATGTCAGTACCAGAATCTTGTTCCTTCGAACTGCCCATATATCATAAATGCTCAATATATCCAGATAAAATGCCCCTAGATTGTCACGGGCAGTATTTTCTCATGGTTGCCCCTCTCTCCCATATTCCACGATTGCCCATCTTTAGGCCAAGAATTATTTCCAATATGGCAACACCTGAATTTTACCATAGGTGTTCCCATATCCACTAATAACTCCCAGTGTGCATTTTGCCAGAGTTGCCTTCCCTTGCCACAATTACCTCCAAATAGCCAGTGCCAGTAGATGATCATGGGTAGCTCCATAAGATAAAAATTACCTCCGGTATCTCATGGCAAGCATCATACTGCAAGCATAACACACTTTTGCTCAGTCACACTCGCTAACCCCCCCAGTCACTCAGTCTAACTCACTCATATTCACATTCATTCACTTTCACTCACTCTCTCATTCTAACTCATATTCACACCCAATAATATATGGACACACACATTCACTGTCACTCACTCACTCTCACTTTCTTTCAAATTCTCACTTTCACACATTGATTCTCAATCGTTCACAACCTCACAAAGGTGCTCACACTCATGCTCACTCTTTCACACTTCCTCTCTCTCACTCCCCTTCACATATTCAAACTCAATCATACTTACTCACACTATCTTTCTTACTCACTTCTCACTCACACACTTTTCACCCACTCCCCCTCTCACTTACTCATCTCATTCATGCTCACTATCACTCGCTCTCTAAATCACTCACTCTCAATTTCAACCCCATACTCTAACTCACAAACACTCTCACACATATACTCATTCTCACTAACTCAATCACACTAATTCTGATTGACTCTCACTGATTCTCACTCACTTTTATTCACTCTCACTGACCCACATTCATACTCACAAACACACTTACTCTCAAAAACTCACTTTTACATACTCACTCTCATTGATTATCATTTCTCTGTCTCACACACTCGGCCTCGCATATTCTCATACTCTCACTCGTTGATTCTCACTCACATTCACAGAGACACTCAAACACACACACACTCTTTCACACTTCCTCTTTTGGACTCTGTTTCACTCATGTATTCCGTCTCACTCTTATTCACTCACACTACCTCACTCACTCTTACTCCCACACTCTTCCCCGTCTATCACTCATTCTTTCTTTCACTATGTCATTTACTCTTTCTCAAGCATACTTACTTTCCCTCACTCACTCCCAGTAAGACACACTCACTCTCACCAATAAACACACTCACATATACCCTCACTCTCACACTCATCAATTCTCACTCAGACTCATTTATGCACAACCACACATACGCTCACTCTCACTGTCAAACCCGCTTTGTCTTTTAATGAACACTGCAAAATTAAATAAAGAGCAGTGTGGGCAGATGTAAGGGGTAGTATGTGATGGCTCACATGTGGTAGGACAGCACCCTCACACAGGGCTTTAAGTGGGCCGGTTCTCACCGGTGCTGAGTTTTTTAAAGGGGGCCTCGAAACAGGTCTCTATCGGGCTCTGTTTTGTGCCCTGGCTCAGGCGGTCTGTTTTATCTGGACTGCAGTGACATCGATGTGCGCGTGCTCACTTCTCATTAGTGGAGAAGTTACGGCATGACGTAATGCCAGGTGAGCATTGTAGGGGGAAGAGAAATCCTTTAAGGAGAGTCATTTCTCTCTGGATTTCACTTCTCGAAACTCAGGAGCAGCAACATTGTCGTGGGGTCACTAGTGTTTTAAGTGGAAGCTTTTTCAATAATATATACAACAAGCCATAGCTGCTGTTATTTATCTTATGCAACTAACAACCATTGATAAAGCCAATAGTCCTGACTTGTAGGTATGATGTTACTTTTAGTATCATATATCTGGATGCAATGACAGAAACAGCAAAATACAAGTCGGGCGGCACACTATCCACCTAAGCACAGCTTACGTGTTTTTAAGCGACGCCCGTAAGTACATTGGCCACGCCCCTTCGAGAGACCCCCTAATTTTTTCATCCCACTCAAAGCCCTGCCCTCACTCCCCTGCTGATGAGCCGCCACTAGGACTGTTGTTTAACATTGGTGTATCAAAGCATCAGGTACTATTGAACTACAATGGTATAGTCAGGTTGCTTTTTGTTTAGCCCAGACTTTCCAAGTGTAGCTAGGTCAAACAGCAAAGGCTCACTCTGAAAGGTAGTACTATGCATTTCAGTCAGATGTAGAAGGGCATTGTAATCACACACAATAAAGTCAGTGTCCAGGCAGAGCTATATCAGTCCATCTACTTTAGCTATGTTTATTGTTCCCAGTCAATGGAACAAAAGTTTCAATTGTGTATCAATTGTGTTATGATAAGCCTACCTGTTGCTTAAGTATGTTCATAGCTATATTTGCAAGGGGGGCAGCTCTATGGGTTTGAGGCCATTTGACGCCAGGTTACTGAGAAATTGCCAGCAAATGTCACAAAATCCAGAAATATTTGAAATGTCCAAGAACCCACAATGAAAAAGATCATTGAGATTTCCTTTGAAAGAACAGTTTTAGTTTTAGGGTGCCAACTGTGACATTGTTTGTTTACCTGTGTAAAAACCTTGTATTATTGCACATGAACACCCATTTTAAATGTTTGGCCTTCTTGCATTTCAGAATTGTACATTGAACATTTAGCCTGACGGCTCAGGTAAGCACAGCCTCTTTTTGAAGTAGGCATAGACAAGAGAGAAACTGCAGAAATAATGAAGCCAGATTTTTACTGTAGACCATTGTATTTCCATACCAAGTTCTGCTCATATTCTTCCCGCGAGAATTGCTAGGCACCTGCTCGCTGGCGGCTATCTTGAGTTTCACATTGAGCAGGTGCCGCTTGATGCCTTATATAAAATTATAGAAAGTAAAAAATTATGTGAATTTTGCATTGTAGGCTCCCAAGGGCACAGCTGGCGAGGCACTGGTCTGTTGAAATTGCTAATTCACACAGAGTAATTTTGCCACTTAGTATATTTTTGCAAAAAACATGTATTGGACTTCAATGGGCTTCTCAGAGTATTCTATTTTTTTCACACTACTGACTGGTTTACCAAGGCCACCAAGGCTTTTGTGTTTAACGACAAAGGCAATGGTCACAGTCCAGTCAGTGAGTGTCGGTCAGTGAGAGTGAGTCAGTCAGTCAATCAGTGAGAGAGTCAGTCAGTGAGAGAGTCAATCAGTGAGAGAGTCTGTCAGTGAGAGTGAGTCAGTCAGTGAGAGTCTGTTAGTGAGATTAAGTCAGTCTGTCAGTGAGAGTGAGTCAGTCAGTCAGTGAGAGAGAGTGGGAGAGTCTGTCAGTGAGAGTGAGTCAGTCAGTGAGTGTCGGTCAGTGAGAGTGAGTCAGTGAGAGTGAGTCAGTCAGTGAGTGAGAGGTCTTTGCATCAACAACACGAAGGACATACATCTTGGGCTACCGTGCCATTCTGGATACTGTGTACTGCATAGAGTTTCTGAATCTCTGATGAAGTCTAGAACACATGAAACAATTATATATTTGACGGGATCACGCAATATTTCACTGCCAAGCCCTGAAGAAGTCTCGATGTGAGACGAAACGCGTTGGCTATGATCTCTGGCTTCTTGAAAATAAAGAAAACATTTTAAAGAAAAATAAAGAAGATATATATTTTATCAAGAAATGAAGACTCTTGAATAATTTATTCTTTGATTGGAAACATGAACCTGGAATAACAAATGCACATTATATAGCGCTGAACCCTTTGTGTTTCTAGTGAGTGAGAGTGAGTCTGCCAGTCTCTCACTGACTCTGTCAGTCAGTGAGAGTGAGTCTGTCAGTGAGAGTCTGTCAGTGAGCGCGAGTCAGTCAGTGAGAGAGTGGGAGAGTCAGTAAGTGAGAGTCTGTCAGTGAGAGTGAGTCAGTCAGTGAGAGTGAGTCTGTCAGTCAGTGAGAGTGAGTCTGTCAGTCAGTGAGAGTGAGTGAGTCATTCAGTGAGAGAGAGTCTGTCAGTGAGAGTCTGTCAGTCAGTGAGTGTGTCAGTGAGAGTGAGCAAGTCAGTCAGTGAGAGAGATTCTATCAGTTAGTGAGAGAGAGTCTGTCAGTCAGTGAGAGTGAGTGAGTCAGTCAGTCAGTGAGAGAGAGTGGGTGAGTCTGTTAGTGAGAGTCTGTCAGTCAGTGAGAGTGTCAGTGAGAGTGAGTCTGTCAGTGAGAGTCTGTTACTGAGAGTGAGTGAGGCAGTCAGTGAGAGTGAGTGAGTCAGTCAGTGACAGAGAGTGAGAGAGTCAGTGAGAGTGAGTGAGTCAGTGAGAGTGAGTCAGTCAGTGAGAGTGAGTCTATCAGTCATTGAGAGTGAGTCTGTCAGTCAGTGAGAGTGAGTCTGTCAGTCAGTGAGAGTGAGTCAGTGAGTGAGAGAGAGTGAGCAAGTCAGTCAGTCAGTCAGTGAGAGTGAGTGAGTCAGTCAGTGAGAGTCTGTCAGTGAGAGTGAGTGAGTCAGTGAGAGTCAGTCAGTGAGAGTGAGTCTGTCAGTCAGTGGGAGTGGGTCAGTCAGTCAGTGAAAGAGAGTGAGAGAGTCAGTGAGAGTTTGTCAGTGAGAGTGAGTGAGTCAGTGAGAGTGAGTGAGTCAGTGAGAGTGAGTCAGTCAGTGAGTGAGAGTGAGTCTGTCAGTCAGTGAGAGTGAATCTGTCAGTCAGTGAGAGTGAGTCAGTCAGTGAGTGAGAAAGAGTCTGTAAGTGAGTCTGTAAGTGAGAGTGAGTCAGTCAATGAGAGTCTGTCAGTGAGAGTCAGTCAGTGAGGGAGTGGGAGAGTCAGTGAGAGAGTCTGTCAGTGAGAGTGAGTCAGTCAGTGAGAGTCTGTCAGTGAGAGTGAGTCAGTCAGTCAGTGAGAGTGAGTCAGTCAGTCAGTGAGAGAGTGGGAGAGTCAGTGAGAGAGTGAGAGAGTCTGTCAGTGAGAGTCAGTCAGGGAGAGTATGTCAGAGAGAGTGAGTCAGAGAGAGTGAGTCAGAGGAGAGCGAGTCAGTCAGTGAGAGTGAGTCTATCAGTCATTGAGAGTGAGTCTGTCAGTCAGTGAGAGTGAGTCTGTCAGTCAGTGAGAGAGAGTGGGAGTCAGTGAGAGTCTGTCAGTGAGAGTGAGTGAGTCAGTGAGAGTCAGTCAGTGAGAGTGAGTCTATCTGCCATTGAGAGTGAGTCTGTCAGTCAGTGGGAGTGGGTCAGTCAGTCAGTGAAAGAGAGTGAGAGAGTCAGTGAGAGTTTGTCAGTGAGAGTGAGTGAGTCAGTGAGAGTGAGTGAGAGTGAGTCAGTCAGTGAGTGAGAGTGAGTCTGTCAGTCAGTGAGAGTGAGTCTGTCAGTTAGTGAGAGTGAGTCAGTCAGTGAGTGAGAAAGAGTCTGTAAGTGAGTCTGTAAGTGAGAGTGAGTCAGTCAGTGAGAGTCTGCCAGTGAGAGTGAGTCAGTCAGTGAGGGAGTGGGAGAGTCACTCAGTGAGAGAGTCTGTCAGTGAGAGTGAGTCAGTCAGTGAGAGTCTGTCAGTGAGAGTGAGTGAGTCAGTCAGTTAGAGTGAGTCAGTCAGTCAGTGAGAGAGTGGGAGAGTCTGTCAGTGAGAGTGAGTCAGTGAAAGTGAGACTGAGTGAGTCAGTCAGTGAGAGTGAGTCAGTCAGTGAGTGAGAGTGAGTGGAAGAGTCAGTCAGTCAGTGAGAGTGAGTGGGAGAGTCAGACAGTCAGTGAGAGGGAGTGGGAGAGTCAGACAGTTAGTGGGAGTGAGTGGGAGAGTCAAACAGTGAGTGAGAGTGAGTGGTAGAGTCTGTCAGTGATAGCCTGTCAGTGAGAGTCTGTCAGTGAGAGTGAGTCAGTCAGTGAGAGTCTGTCAGTGAGAGTGAGTCAGACAGTCAGTGAGAGTGAGTCAGTCAGTCAGTGAGAGAGTGGAAGAGTCAATGAGAGAGTCTGTCAGTGAGAGTCTGTCAGTGAGAGTGAGTCAGTGAGAGTGAGTCAGTGAGAGTGAGTCAGTCAGTGAGACTGAGTGAGTCAGTCAGTGAGAGTGAGTCAGTCAGTGAGTGAGAGTGAGTGGGAGAGTCAGTCAGTGAGTGAGAGTGAGTGGGAGAGTCAGACAGTGAGTGAGAGTGAGTGGGAGAGTCTGTCAGTGATAGCCTGTCAGTGAGAGTCTGTCAGTGAGAGTGAGTCAGTCAGTCAGTGAGAGAGAGTGGGTCAGTCAGTCAGTGAGAGAGAGTGAGAGAGTCAGTCAGTGAGTGAGTCAGTGAGAGTTAATCAGTCAGTGAGAGTGAGTCAGTCAGTGAGTGAGTGAGAGTGAGTCTTTCAGTCAGTGAGAGTGAGTCTGTCAGTGAGTGAGAGTGAGTGAGCCAGTCAGTCAGTGAGAGAGATTTTGTAAGTCAGTGAGAGAGAGTCTGTCAGTCAGTGAGAGTGAGTGAGTGAGTCAGTCAGTGAGAGAGAGTGGGAGAGTCTGTCAGTAAGAGTCTGTCAGTGAGTCAGTGAGAGTGAGTCAGTCAGTCAGTGAGAGAGATTTTGTACATCAGTGAGAGAGAGTCTGTCAGTCAGTGAGAGTGAGTGAGTGAGTCAGTTAGTGAGAGAGAGTGGGAGAGTCTGTCAGTGAGAGTCTGTCAGTGAGAGTCTGTCAGTGAGAGTGAGTCAGTCAGTGAGGGAGTGGGAGAGTCACTCAGTGAGAGAGTCTGTCAGTGAGATTGAGTCAGTCAATGAGAGTCTGTCAGTGAGAGTGAGTCAGTCAGTCAGTGAGAGTGAGTCAGTCAGTGAGAGAGAGTGGGAGAGTCAATGAGAGAGTCTGTCAGTGAGAGTCTGTCAGTGAGAGTGAGTCAGTGAGAGTGAGTCAGTCAGTGAGACTGAGTGAGTTAGTCAGTGAGAGTGAGTCAGTCAGTGAGTGAGAGTGAGTGGGAGAGTCAGTCAGTGAGTGAGAGTGAGTGGGAGAGTCAGACAGTGAGTGAGAGTGAGTGGGAGAGTCTGTCAGTGATAGCCTATCAGTGAGAGTCTGTCAGTGAGAGTGAGTCAGTCAGTCAGTCAGTGAGAGAGAGTGGGTCAGTCAGTCAGTGAGAGAGAGTGAGAGAGTCAGTCAGTGAGTGAGTCAGTGAGAGTGAATCAGTCAGTGAGAGTGAGTCTTTCAGTCAGTGAGAGTGAGTCAGTCAGTGAGTGAGAGTGAGTGAGTCAGTCAGTGAGTGAGAGAGAGAGAGTCTGTCAGTAAGAGTCTGTCAGTGAGTCAGTGAGAGTGAGTCAGTCAGTCAGTGAGAGAGATTTTGTAAGTCAGTGAGAGAGAGTCTGTCAGTCAGTGAGAGTGAGTGAGTCAGTCAGTGAGAGAGAGTGGGAGAGTCTGTCAGTGAGAGTCTGTCAGTGAGAGTGAGTCAGTCAGTGAGGGAGTGGGAGAGTCACTCAGTGAGAGAGTCTGTCAGTGAGATTGAGTCAGTCAGTGAGAGTCTGTCAGTGAGAGTGAGTCAGTCAGTCAGTGAGAGTGAGTCAGTCAGTCAGTGAGAGAGTGGGAGAGTCAATGAGAGGGTCTGTCAGTGAGAGTCTGTCAGTGAGAGTGAGTCAGTGAGAGTGAGTCAGTGAGAGTGAGTGAGTCAGTCAGTGAGAGTGAGTGGAAGAGTCAGTCAGTCAGTGAGAGTGAGTGGGAGAGTCAGACAGTCAGTGAGAGTGAGTGAGAGAGTCAAACAGTGAGTGAGAGTGAGTGGTAGAGTCTGTCAGTGATAGCCTGTCAGTGAGAGTCTGTCAGTGAGAGTGAGTCAGTGAGAGTGAGTCAGTGAGAGTGAGTCAGTCAGTGAGACTGAGTGAGTCAGTCAGTGAGAGTGAGTCAGTCAGTGAGTGAGAGTGAGTGGGAGAGTCAGTCAGTGAGTGAGAGTGAGTGGGAGAGTCAGACAGTGAGTGAGAGTGAGTGGGAGAGTCTGTCAGTGATAGTCTGTCAGTGAGAGTCTGTCAGTGAGAGTGGGTCAGTCAGTCAGTGATAGAGAGTGGGCCAGTCAGTCCGTGAGAGAGAGTGAGAGAGTCAGTCAGTGAGTGAGTCAGTGAGAGTGAATCAGTCAGTGAGAGTGAGTCAGTGAGTGAGTGAGAGTGAGTCTTTCAGTCAGTGAGAGTGAGTCTGTCAGTGAGTGAGAGTGAGTGAGTCAGTCAGTCAGTGAGAGAGATTTTGTAAGTCACTGAGAGAGAGTCTGTCAGTCAGTGAGAGTGAGTGAGTGAGTCAGTCAGTGAGAGAGAGTGGGAGAGTCTGTCAGTAAGAGTCTGTCAGTGAGTCAGTGAGAGTGAGTCAGTCAGTCAGTGAGAGAGATTTTGTAAGTCAGTGAGAGAGAGTCTGTCAGTCAGTGAGAGTGAGTGAGTGAGTCAGTCAGTGAGAGAGAGTGGGAGAGTCTGTCAGTGAGAGTCTGTCAGTGAGAGTGAGTCAGTCAGTGAGGGAGTGGGAGAGTCACTCAGTGAGAGAGTCTGTCAGTGAGATTGAGTCAGTCAGTGAGAGTCTGTCAGTGAGAGTGAGTCAGTCAGTCAGTGAGAGTGAGTCAGTCAATGAGAGAGAGTGGGAGAGTCAATGAGAGAGTCTGTCAGTGAGAGTCTGTCAGTGAGAGTGAGTCAGTGAGAGTGAGTCAGTGAGAGTGAGTCAGTGAGAGTGAGTCAGTCAGTGAGACTGAGTTAGTCAGTCAGTGAGACCGAGTCAGTGAGTGAGAGTGAGTGGGAGAGTCAGTCAGTGAGTGAGAGTGAGTGGGAGAGTCTGAAAGTGAGTGAGAGTGAGTGGGAGAGTCTGTCAGTGATAGCCTGTCAGTGAGAGTCTGTCAGTGAGAGTGAGTCAGTCAGTCAGTGAGTGAGAGAGAGTGGGTCAGTAAGAGTATGTCAGTGAGTCAGTGAGAGTGAGTCAGTCAGTCAGTGAGAGAGATTTTGTAAGTCAGTGAGAGAGAGTCTGTCAGTCAGTGAGAGTGAGTGAGTCAGTCAGTCAGTGAGAGAGAGTGAGAGAGTCAGTGAGTCAGTGAGAGTGAATCAGTCAGTGAGAGTGAGTCAGTCAGTGAGTGGGAGTGAGTCTTTCAGTCAGTGAGAGTGAGTCTGTCAGTGAGTGAGAGTGAGTGAGTCAGTCAGTCAGTCGGTGAGAGAGAGTCTGTCAGTAAGAGTATGTCAGTGAGTCAGTGAGAGTGAGTCAGTCAGTCAGTGAGAGAGATTTTGTAAGTCAGTGAGAGAGAGTCTGTCAGTCAGTGAGCGTCAGTGAGTCAGTCAGTCAGTGAGAGAGAGTGGGAGAGTCTGTCAGTCAGTGAGAATCTGTCAGTGAGAGTGATTGAGTCAGTGAGAGTCTGTCGATGAGAGTGAGTGAGTCAGTGGAGTCTGTCAGTGGGAGTGAGTCAGTCAGTCAGTCAGTGAGAGAGAGTGGGTCAGTCAGTCAGTGAGAGAGAGTGAGAGAGTCAGTCAGTGAGTGAGTCAGTGAGAGTGAATCAGTCAGTGAGAGTGAGTCAGTCAGTGAGTGAGTGAGAGTGAGTCTTTCAGTCAGTGAGAGTGAGTCTGTCAGTGAGTGAGAGTGAGTGAGTCAGTCAGTCAGTGAGAGAGATTTTGTAAGTCAGTGAGAGAGAGTCTGTCAGTCAGTGAGAGTGAGTGAGTCAGTCAGTCAGTGAGAGAGAGTGGGAGAGTCTGTCAGTTAGAGTCTGTCAGTGAGTCAGTGAGAGTGAGTCAGTCAGTCAGTGAGAGAGATTTTGTACGTCAGTGAGAGAGAGTCTGTCAGTCAGTGAGAGTGAGTGAGTGAGTCAGTTAGTGAGAGAGAGTGGGAGAGTCTGTCAGTGATAGTCTGTCAGTGAGAGTCTGTCAGTGAGAGTGAGTCAGTCAGTGAGGGAGTGGGAGAGGCACACAGTGAGAGAGTCTGTCAGTGACATTGAGTCAGTCAGTGAGAGTCTGTCAGTGAGAGTGAGTCAGTCAGTCAGTGAGAGTGAGTCAGTCAGTGAGAGAGAGTGGGAGAGTCAATGAGAGAATCTGTCAGTGAAAGTCTGTCAGTGAGAGTGAGTCAGTGAGAGTGAGTCAGTGAGAGTGAGTCAGTCAGTGAGACTGAGTGAGTGAGTCAGTGAGAGTGAGTCAGTCAGTGAGTGAGAGTGAGTGGGAGAGTCAGTCAGTGAGTGGGAGTCAGACAGTGAGTGAGAGTGAGTGGGAGAGTCTGTCAGTGATAGCCTGTCAGTGAGAGTCTGTCAGTGAGAGTGAGTCAGTCAGTCAGTCAGTGAGAGAGAGTGGGTCAGTCAGTCAGTGAGAGAGAGTGAGAGAGTCAGTCAGTGAGTGAGTCAGTGAGAGTGAATCAGTCAGTGAGAGTGAGTCTTTCAGTCAGTGAGAGTGAGTCTGTCAGTGAGTGAGAGTGAGTGAGTCAGTCAGTGAGTGAGAGTGAGTGAGTCAGTCAGTGAGTGAGAGAGAGTCTGTCAGTAAGAGTCTGTCAGTGAGTCAGTGAGAGTGAGTCAGTCAGTCAGTGAGAGAGATTTTGTAAGTCAGTGAGAGAGAGTCTGTCAGTCAGTGAGAGTGAGTGAGTGAGTCAGTCAGTGAGAGAGAGTGGGAGAGTCTGTCAGTGAGAGTGAGTCAGTCAGTGAGAGAGTGGGAGAGTCACTCAGTGAGAGAGTCTTTCAGTGAGATTGAGTCAGTCAGTGAGAGTCTGTCAGTGAGAGAGAGTCTGTCAGTCAGTGAGAGTGAGTGAGTCAGTCAGTCAGTGAGAGAGAGTGAGAGAGTCAGTGAGTCAGTGAGAGTGAATCAGTCAGTGAGAGTGAGTCAGTCAGTGAGTGGGAGTGAGTCTTTCAGTCAGTGAGAGTGAGTCTGTCAGTGAGTGAGAGTGAGTGAGTCAGTCAGTCAGTCGGTGAGAGAGAGTCTGTCAGTAAGAGTATGTCAGTGAGTCAGTGAGAGTGAGTCAGTCAGTCAGTGAGAGAGATTTTGTAAGTCAGTGAGAGAGAGTCTGTCAGTCAGTGAGCGTCAGTGAGTCAGTCAGTCAGTGAGAGAGAGTGGGAGAGTCTGTCAGTCAGTGAGAATCTGTCAGTGAGAGTGATTGAGTCAGTGAGAGTCTGTCGATGAGAGTGAGTGAGTCAGTGGAGTCTGTCAGTGGGAGTGAGTCAGTCAGTCAGTCAGTGAGAGAGAGTGGGTCAGTCAGTCAGTGAGAGAGAGTGAGAGAGTCAGTCAGTGAGTGAGTCAGTGAGAGTGAATCAGTCAGTGAGAGTGAGTCAGTCAGTGAGTGAGTGAGAGTGAGTCTTTCAGTCAGTGAGAGTGAGTCTGTCAGTGAGTGAGAGTGAGTGAGTCAGTCAGTCAGTGAGAGAGATTTTGTAAGTCAGTGAGAGAGAGTCTGTCAGTCAGTGAGAGTGAGTGAGTCAGTCAGTCAGTGAGAGAGAGTGGGAGAGTCTGTCAGTTAGAGTCTGTCAGTGAGTCAGTGAGAGTGAGTCAGTCAGTCAGTGAGAGAGATTTTGTACGTCAGTGAGAGAGAGTCTGTCAGTCAGTGAGAGTGAGTGAGTGAGTCAGTTAGTGAGAGAGAGTGGGAGAGTCTGTCAGTGATAGTCTGTCAGTGAGAGTCTGTCAGTGAGAGTGAGTCAGTCAGTGAGGGAGTGGGAGAGGCACACAGTGAGAGAGTCTGTCAGTGACATTGAGTCAGTCAGTGAGAGTCTGTCAGTGAGAGTGAGTCAGTCAGTCAGTGAGAGTGAGTCAGTCAGTGAGAGAGAGTGGGAGAGTCAATGAGAGAATCTGTCAGTGAAAGTCTGTCAGTGAGAGTGAGTCAGTGAGAGTGAGTCAGTGAGAGTGAGTCAGTCAGTGAGACTGAGTGAGTGAGTCAGTGAGAGTGAGTCAGTCAGTGAGTGAGAGTGAGTGGGAGAGTCAGTCAGTGAGTGGGAGTCAGACAGTGAGTGAGAGTGAGTGGGAGAGTCTGTCAGTGATAGCCTGTCAGTGAGAGTCTGTCAGTGAGAGTGAGTCAGTCAGTCAGTCAGTGAGAGAGAGTGGGTCAGTCAGTCAGTGAGAGAGAGTGAGAGAGTCAGTCAGTGAGTGAGTCAGTGAGAGTGAATCAGTCAGTGAGAGTGAGTCTTTCAGTCAGTGAGAGTGAGTCTGTCAGTGAGTGAGAGTGAGTGAGTCAGTCAGTGAGTGAGAGTGAGTGAGTCAGTCAGTGAGTGAGAGAGAGTCTGTCAGTAAGAGTCTGTCAGTGAGTCAGTGAGAGTGAGTCAGTCAGTCAGTGAGAGAGATTTTGTAAGTCAGTGAGAGAGAGTCTGTCAGTCAGTGAGAGTGAGTGAGTGAGTCAGTCAGTGAGAGAGAGTGGGAGAGTCTGTCAGTGAGAGTGAGTCAGTCAGTGAGAGAGTGGGAGAGTCACTCAGTGAGAGAGTCTTTCAGTGAGATTGAGTCAGTCAGTGAGAGTCTGTCAGTGAGAGTGAGTGAGTCAGTCAGTGAGAGTGAGTCAGTCAGTCAGTGAGAGAGTGGGAGAGTCAATGAGAGAGTCTGTCAGTGAGAGTGAGTCAGTGAGAGTGAGTCAGTGAGAGTGAGTCAGTGAGAGTGAGTCAGTCAGTAAGACTGAGTTAGTCAGTCAGTGAGACTGAGTCAGTCAGTGAGTGAGAGTGAGTGGGAGAGTCAGTCAGTGAGTGAGAGTGAGTGGGAGAGTCAGACAGTGAGTGAGAGTGAGTGGGAGAGTCTGTCAGTGATAGCCTGTCAGTGAGAGTCTGTCAGGGAGAGTGAGTCAGTCAGTTAGTCAGTGAGAGAGAGTGGGTCAGTCAGTCAGTGAGAGAGAGTGAGAGAGTCAGTCAGTGAGAGAGAGTGAGAGAGTCAGTGAGTCAGTGAGAGTGAATCAGTCAGTGAGAGTGAGTCAGTCAGTGAGTGGGAGTGAGTCTTTCAGTCAGTGGGAGTGAGTCTGTCAGTGAGTGAGAGTGAGTGAGTCAGTCAGTCAGTGTTATGGTATGTTATGTTATGTTAGTAGTTTTTATAAGGCGCGCAGCTGCCCCAGCCAAGGGGCGTCCCGGCGCCTGATCAGGTACCACAACACAAAAAATCGATGCTGGGAAGGAAAAGGAGGGAATCAGTCAGTGGTTGTGAACAAAAAAGTTTTTATGGCGCGCCTGAAGGAAGTAAGATTGTTCAAGGCTCGAATATGGACAGGGAGAGAGTTCCATAATCCTGCCGCTAATACTCGAAAAGAGCGACCTCCCATCCTACTCAGTCTAAACCGTGTATTAACCGCCAGATGGAGAGATTCCGATCTAAGGGACCTCGTAGGAACATAGGAGGAAACAAGCTTAGCAAGGGCTGGAGGGGAGGAAAGCTTCAAGATTTTAAATGTCAGGCACAGAGCCTTGAATTTAATTCTCTGTCTGACCGGCAGCCAGTGGAGAGAGGTCAAAACTGCAGAGACAGAGCACTGTCTAGGCAGGCCAACGATGGCTCGCGCCGCGGCATTCTGCACCCTTTGCAATCTGGTAGCCTCCGCCTGATTCACTCCAAGCAGCAGCGCACTCCCATAGTCCAGCCGAGAAAGAATGGAGGCTTGGACCACCAGTTGCCGAGTAGGGGGGTCGAAGAATTTGAGGACCGGTCTCAGCCCTCGCAGAATACCATAACAGGTAGCTGCAACCTTCTTCGTGTGGCTGGTGAAAGAGAGTGTGGGATCCAGCCAAACCCCCAAGTTCTTAACTTCGGCAGCTGGGATGGGAGTCACCCCCAATTCTGGAGGCCACCACTGGTCTCCCCAGAGCTCCGCCTGCTTTCCTAATATCAGGACCTCGTTTTTTTTAGCATTTAACTGCAAAGAGTTAGTTCGCAT
The DNA here is from genome assembly GCF_964204655.1 of Triturus cristatus. Classification (NCBI taxonomy): domain Eukaryota; kingdom Metazoa; phylum Chordata; class Amphibia; order Caudata; family Salamandridae; genus Triturus; species Triturus cristatus. The sequence goes on from NC_140594.1 coordinate 388,862,698, forward strand.
CCAATTTGCCACGGCTATGAGTCCTGCACGGAATCTGGGAGCGTTCACCTCGGGGTCACCGCTGAGTGTCACCGCCAGCTGCGTGTCGTCGGCGTACGATGTCATGGTTAGGCCACATTGTCTGACAACTGCAGCCAGCGGTTTCACATATAGGTTAAACAGAGTGGGGCTCAACGCAGAGCCCTGCGGAACCCCCAGCCCCAATGGATGGAAAGGGGACTGACAAGGTGGAATGGCTACTTTAAAAGACCGGTCCGAAAGGAAGGAGCGAAACCATTGGAGAGCAGTCCCCTCAATTCCCACTCCCTCCAAGCGCTGGATCAGAATGTCGTGAGACACCGTGTCAAACGGGGCGCTCAGATCTAACAAAAGGAGCGCCGCTGTCTGCCCAGCATCCAGCACCGTACGCAAGTGCTCGGTCATAAAGAGCAGTGCAGTTTCGCTGCTGTGTTGTGCACGAAATCCATTCTGGCTCTGGTCAAGAATGTTATTTCGAGAAAGGTGGGCAGACAAGATGGAGTTCACGTGTGCCTCAATAACCTTGGCGGTCCAGGGCAGGAGGGAGATGGGACGGTAGTTCTCTGGTAATAGGGGGTCAAGGCTAGGCTTCTTTAGAATTGGGCTGACCACTGCCTGCTTCCAGTGAAAAGGGACCACGCCCGATGCGAGCGAAAGATTGATCAAGTCCAGTATAGGCTCACGACATAAGGGAGGAAGAAGTCTGAATAGCTCTGGCTTCAATGGATCTAATGGAGAACCGGATGCTCAGAGTATCGAAAACCTCGTCAGACATTCCAGGCAGGAAGGACAGGGTTTCGTGAACCGTAGCCATCACACCAGCTTGTTCAGTGAGAGAGAGTCTGTCAGTAAGAGTCTGTCAGTGAGTCAGTGAGAGTGAGTCAGTCAGACAGTGAGAGATTTTGTAAGTCAGTGAGAGGGAGTCTGTCAGTCAGTGAGAGTGAGTGAGTCAGTCAGTCAGTGAGAGAGAGTGGGAGAGTCTGTCAGTGAGAGTCTGTCAATCAGTGAGAATCTGTCAGTGAGAGTGAGTGAGTCAGTGAGAGTCTGTCGATGAGAGTGAGTGAGTAAGTGGAGTCTGTCAGTGGGAGTGAGTCAGTCAGTCAGTCAGTCAGTGAGAGAGTCAGTCAGTAAGAGTGAGTCACTCAGTGAGAGTCTGTTAGTGAGAGTGATTAAGTCAGTCAGTGAGAGTGAGTGAGTCAGTCAGTCAGTGAGAGTCAGTCAGTGAGAGAGTGTCAGTAAGAGTCAGTCAGTGAGAGTGAGTCTATCAGCCCTTGAGAGTGAGTCTGTCAGTCAGTGGGAGTGGGTCAGTCAGTCAGTGAAAGAGAGTGAGAGAGTCAGTGAGAGTTTGTCAGTGAGAGTGAGTGAGTCAGTGAGAGTGAGTGAGTCAGTGAGAGTTAGTCAGTCAGTGAGTGAGAGTGAGTCTGTCAGTCAGTGAGAGTGAGTCTGTCAGTCAGTGAGAGTGAGTCAGTCAGTGAGTGAGAAAGAGTCTGTAAGTGAGTCTGTAAGTGAGAGTGAGTCAGTCAGTGAGAGTCTGTCAGTGAGAGTGAGTCAGTCAGTGAGGGAGTGGGAGAGTCACTCAGTGAGAGAGTCTGTCAGTGAGAGTCTGTCAGTGAGAGTTGTAGGAGAGTAGGGTCTACTTTCTATGTTCACCCCCACTTTTTGCTTTTGCTTCACTGGTTTTCGACTTAGATGTGGCTGTGGGCCTGCTAATCAGACCCACAGCCCAGCTGTTCTCTCTCTAAATTCATACTATGCACTTTAGGTGCATAACCCAATTGGTAAGGATCACCTTTTTGGACTCTGTACAGTGTACCTTAGGTACCCAGGGCATAGGTGTACCCTAGACCTACCAGGGGCTGCAGCATGTATTATGCCACCCCTGGCTGGTCTTCCATTATGACACAATTGGCTGATCACTCAGCTGGGGCAAGGTTGTGTAATAACCCCTTGCTTAGGTGTAGTATTCCTATACCTACCTTATATATAGACACATGGGTAACCTATCAGTCACTCCTATGGCAGGCCTTAACAATCCTGAAGGCAGAGTGCTTGGTAACATGTGAGATGGTGCTCTAGCATGAGCTGAGCCTGTCTGCAGCTTTTGGAACCATGTCCTTATAGCTGTTCTATGATATCGCCTACCATATACTCTTAAAGTACATTATAATCCTCGCGGTTATGGTAACTATGGTTTGGCTTTGTCAAAACATGTCGTGTAAGGTGTCTAACACTTTGGAATACTACCCCCACACCATTTCTGGTGATGAGGATAGTATTCCTCCCTTCTAGAGGGAGAAGACATGTTGAAGACCTACTACCCGGTTAAAGTTAACCAGAGCCCCAGCATCACAAAATGGATGCTGCTGCCACAGACACGAGTCTGACCTCCTGCTGCTGGGAGTCCTTCCAGCGAGGGAGGCTTGGACAATAGGTTTCCTGCCTTGGGAGGTGCTAGCACCACCCTAGACAGGCCTTAGTGTATTGGGGCAGGGAGGGATGAATGAAACGAGACACTGCCTGGGGCACACAAGGTGTCCCATGCATAGTCCAGTTCAAACCGGTGCTGGGGCACTCCTGTCCCAGTCCTGGCGCAAAACTGGACAAAGGGAAGGGGGTGTAACCTCCCCCCTCCCTGGTCCCACCCATAGGAGGGACCTAGCAGGTAACCCAGCCCCCCAGATTAGTATAAGAGTGGGAGCTGAGTCCCTAGGATTTTGGATTATCCTGATAACTGAATCTTGAACAGAAACTCTGGACCTTCGACATTCGACTACGGAAGAAGACTGAAGAATCTCCCTTGTGGCCAAGGAGTGACCACCCTGTGCAAACAGGCACCATCAAGTGACCTGCCATTTGCTTTGCTCAACGTTCTACAAGGAACCGACTGCAGAGCCCGACCAGCACCTGGACTTCTAGACTTCTCCGACCCTGATCCACATCCACAGCAAAGCTGAGATCCGTGGAGGCGACAAGAGACGTGGGACCGGCTACCTGGGAAAATTGGCGACTTGCTTCCAGCGCAGCTTCTGAGGCATCCTTGAAGTTGTGCTCTGGGTATTGAGAAGCCCCAACCCCGAGCACCATCTGCACCGAAGATCAGCCCTCCACACTCCACGAGTTCTGCGTGGGGCACTTCTGCATTTTCCTGCTCGACGCGCCTGTCCAGTTGCTTGCCCGTTGGCTAGTAGCCTTTGTGACGATGAACCTTGAACTTTCCACTGCTGGTTTGGCTCCTCCAGACTGGCCCTTGCTTCCCTGCAAAAGAGAAGCACCTCAGACCTTCCTGGTCTGCAACAGAAGCGAATCCTTCATTCTGCATGGGTTGCGCTTGCCAAGGCTTGTTGTGTCCCAGCTCGACATCGATGCCGCCGACAGCAAGAGCCCTCATGGGACAGCTGGACTCCTGGTTCTGGTCATCGTCGACGACTCCTGGTACCCGTGGCTGCTGCGACAAGCTTCAACTCTTCACCTGCATCTTCACGACATCGCCTGGTTCCTTCCTGGTTCCTTCCCGGCTCCTGGCTGGTGACCTAGACTCTGTCCCCTCTGCTTGCAGGTATCCTCCTTCCTGATTCCATCCTTGGAATCCACCGGACACTCTTCACTGACTGCCTGTCAGTAACTTTCTTCAGGCATCCATAGGAGTCAACGACGAAACCCGACGCAAGTTCACACCTATGCACCCGCAGCCCGTGGGCTAGGTAACTTGAGTACTCCGGTGCTCACAAGGGTATTGACTATCCAAGTGTCTAGTTTCCAAGTCTCTAACTCCTAGTTCCTTCCGAAGTGTCCTAAAACTCTTAATTTCTAAATACTACTATTTCTATCGACTTTAACGCATTACGCGGGAGTGTTTCCACTCTGCACCTGAATCCCGTGGGCCTCCCACTGCCTAGCAACTGATAGGATAGTGTAGCCCCAGCGATTCCCTAGGCCTAGGCCTAACCTGTGTTCGTGACAGTGGTTCTTATACCACTTACTTAGTATATGGTTTGCGTGGTCCCTAGGGCCTAACTGTATTACTTACCTGTGTGACTTATGTATGCTTAAATAAGACTGTGTTGTACTTACTTCGAATCCCATAAAGAGTGCTGAGGGTATTTTGACTAGAATAAATACATTCTATTTTTATAATATATCTGTTGTGGTGTCCTTTCATTTGGTATTCAAGGGATTGCAAATGGTATATCAGCTGGCTTCACATGCCATACAGAGTTTAGCCTAAGACTGCTCTTGTCCATGCTACCACTAGGATATCTGGTCTATAAGGTTTTTTTTGAAAAACCTTTATTGATCAAGTACAAAGCATACACAGCTTCTTGCCTACAACCATGTCACCTGGCCGGCAGCAACAATATGTAGCGCAATAGGCAGAGAACACTTGCTATACAGGAGTAAGTCAGGCTCACAGTATGTCGCCAACAACCGATATCTATCGGCCACTGGGTAGTACATTAAGGCTGTTGATCCAGGTAGATAGTGGCAACGATAACAGCAAGAAGCACGCAAACAATCACCCTGTGAGGTTTCGTTTTTCATTTTAACAGAACCAACTTTCAACTTCAATGAGAACTGTACACCCCCAGCGCTTGTCCACCATACTTAGTATGTGGCGTGCGAAACTGTTCAGTGCAGAGCCGTGGTATGAGGTGGACCCATGGTTGGGTACAAAGCAACTGTAGGGTTATGTTGCTCTGCTCGTAACTGGCCTAGCCAGTGACCTGGGGGGAGACATCCTTGATGCAATGTAGTGAACATGAACCGGTGCTACACACGACACAACCTCTCAACCTGCGCTGCGGTGGGGGAAGCTTGGGGAAATGGGATCCCGCCCCCTCCCACCCATGTAGCAAGCGCAGAAACAGCTTGCACACCAGCAAGCATGTATTCGGTCCGGGCAAACGGGGAGCGTCCCGTACACCCATCCTGGGGGGGGAACAGGAAGACGAAAAAAGAAAAAAAAAAAAAAAAAAAAAAAAAAAGGGGGGGGGGGGGTCAAGGCAATCAATCCGTCGTAACGGTCTATGGGGTAGCGACTGCGCAGGGCGTAGCCGAGGAGTCGGCTCTCCCAACGTTCTCCGTCCCGCCCCCATCGGCCTCTCCCCCCTCATCGGCCCGCAGGAGGTAGGCGACGAGGGGTCCCCAGAGGTCCCTAGGTCGCGATTTAGGGGGCAAAAGGTCAGCATACTGCTGAAGCCTTTCCTGCCATGTAGACATGGTACTCAGCCAATCCTTGAATTTTGGCGCCCGTCCGCGTCCCCATCTACACGCCACGTGGCGTTTGGCCAGCAGGAGTCCCAGAGCAAAGAATTTCCGATGCGCCTTGAGCACCGGGTGCGTCCGTCCCAATAGAGCGAGCTCAGGGCAAGGCGCGGTGGGCACCCCTACCATCCCGGACAGGGCCGAGAAGACCTCCTCCCAATAATCGGCCACAGCTGGGCACGTCCAGGCCAGATGGAGGAAGCCGGCGCCCAATCTCTTACATCTCACACAGCGGTCATCACCCCGCAGTCCGATCCGGCACAGTTTGGCAGGGGTATAGTAGAGGCGGTGCAAATATTTAAAGTGGACTAATCTGAGTCGCGCATTCCCCGTTACCGCGGTGGCATGAGAGCAACTCTCCTCCCATTGTTCGTCCGTCATCGGGTTCCCCAGGTCATTATCCCAGTCCGTCCGCGCCCTGAGGGAGGGGGGGGACGGGGCCGGTTGTACGTGGGCATACAACATGGAGACCACATGTTTCGGGGTGTCCGTTTGTAACATAGCATGTAGAGGCGCCAAGACCTCGGGCTCGTCCGGGAAATTAGGCGTGACCGCCTTTATGTTCTGTCGCAGTCGGACATAAAGGAACGTTTCCATCACCGACGGGGACATCTCGCCAAAGAAGTGCGCCGCCGAACGGAAACTCCCCTCATGATATAGGTCACCCCACGTGCAGATCGCGAGTTTTGTAAACATTTTGCGACCGAGCTCCTCACGTGCAACACTCAGCCTAGGATCGTGTGCTAGGACCATACGGGGAGAGTATAGAAATGGGGCCCCCATTCGTGCCGCTATGCGCTTCCAAGCCCGTACCGTGCAGTCAACCGTAGTGGGGTCGCGTTCTCCCAAGCGGACTTCCGAATATAGATAACCGGAAGGTTGCTCAGGTCTCATGTAACCATCCTCCACCGCCAGGTGCGCCATAAAGGGTGGGGGGTGGAGCCAGTAGGCAGCAAAGTGCCCCTGGGCACAGTCATAGTAGCGCTGAAAATTAGGCACCTCAAACCCTCCTTGGTGGTAAGGCAACATGAGGGTGCGCAGCCCAAGCCTGGCCTGCTTCCCGCCCCAAACCAGACGAGACATCTGGGAGTTAAGAGCTCGGAAGAAGTGGGGACCCGGGCTATAGGGGATGTTAGTGAAAAGGTATAACAATTTGGGAAGCACCACCATCTTAATCAGGGAAACACGCCCTGCCATAGACAGCGAAAGATGTATCCATTTAGTGACATTCTCGGTAATTTTGTCTAGCGCCGTCCCGTAATTAGCCCGGATTAGAGCCTCCCGGTCTCTGGTCACCCTGATGCCCAGGTATTTAACCTCCTCCGACTCCCACAGCAATGGGTAGTCCAGGGGGAACGGTAGAGTACGATCCGTCAAGGGGAATAGGGCTGATTTCGCCCAGTTGATCTGTATCCCAGATATGGCCCCGAATTTAGTGATTTCACGTAGCAGAGGATTCAGGTTTTCCTGCGGCTTATGCACATAAAGAGTGATGTCATCCGCATATAATGCAACCAGCAGTTGACGCTCTGGATAAATAAGAGAGCGGTGATTATGGTGCTGTCGGAGTTTAGCCGCAAGGGGTTCGATCGCGACTGCGAACAGCACTGGAGAGAGGGGGCACCCCTGTCTGGTACCTCTGCGGATGGCAAAGGGGGCAGATCGGGCACCATTGAGCAAGACCGAGGCTTGGGGCCGGGTATACAACAGCTTGATCCAATTCAGAAAGCTGAAGGGGATGCCCATGCGCTCTAGTAGCGCCAAGAGGTAGTCCCACTCCAGGGAGTCAAACGCCTTAGTGGCGTCGAGAAAAATGGCAGCCGCCTCGCACTGCGGGTCGATATCCTGCAGCACAGCCTGCAACGTGCGCAGATTATGGGCGGTTGCGCGGTTAGGGACAAATCCGGCCTGATCCGGAAGGACCAGGCGTTCCATAAGTAGATTAAGGCGGGTAGCCAGTACCTTCGCCAATATTTTACTGTCCACGTTCAGTAGCGATAGAGGCCTGTACGAATCACATTGGTCCGGCGACTTCCCAGGCTTCAATAAGGACGTGATAAGGGCTTCACGCATCGTAGCCGGCAGAGAGCCCTCCTCCAGCGCAGTATAGTATACCTGTTTCAGCACCGGGGCCAGAGTATGAATGAAAGTTTTGTAGAACTCGATCGGTATGCCGTCCGAGCCCGGCGCCTTGCCCGATGACATGGACATTATGGCATCTTTTATTTCATCCAATTCGAGTTCATGATGAAGAAAGTCTTGCTGTGTAGGGCCCAGCCAGGCTATAGCCGTGTCGTCGAGATAATCATGTAGATTAATCGGCGACGACCTATGTGTGGTGTAGAGTCTAGTATAATGGTCAGTGAGGACCCGAAGCTGATCCGGGAGATTGCGCTGCGGGATCTCCCGCTCGTCGAGCAGGGAGGCCACGAAATTGCGGTATCTAGGGGGGCGGACAGCCGAGGCCAATGCCCTACCTGGCCTGTCTCCCTCTCCATATATCCTCGCCACGAATGGTTTCCCCAAGAACCTACTCTCCCTATCCGCCGCTTCCGTGTATTCATTCATCTTTTCTCGAAGTTGTGCGGCCACTGCAGCCCCCCGCGGGAGTCGCGCCAGCTCGCCCTCTAAGCGACGTATCTCGGTCTCGAGTCTGCGCAGGTCCCCGCGCAAGGACCTAAGGACCCCACCTCCCTTGGCTATGCACCAGCCTCTCACCGTAACCTTGAAGGCTTCCCAGACCGTGGCAATACTGGACACGGAATCCACATTGCGGTCAAAAAACTCCGGTATGTCTTGCTCCAGTTCCGCCCTAAAGACCGAGTCCAGGAGATGCGCCGGGTTGAGGCGCCAACCAAGAAAGGGGGAAACTGCCACGGGTATGCGCAGCGAGAGGAGGACCGGGGAGTGATCAGAAAGTGTACGGGCGAGATGCTGTGTACGGCCGATCCATGAAGAGAGACCCGCCGAAAGAAATATATAATCTATGCGTGCCCACGTGGAGTGCACTGCCGAGTAATGTGTGCCCTGCCCGAGCGAGGGGTGCGAGTGCCGCCACGCATCTATCAAGTGATGTTCGTCGACAATGTTTGATAGTGTGCGTTGGGTCTGCGTGTAGTGCGACGTTTGAGGGTGTGATCTGTCCGCTGCGGGCCGAAGCGCAGTGTTAAAATCGCCTCCCATTACGACATGCGCCACTCCCAGTGTTTGTATCTTTCCCCACAGTGTGAGAAACGGGGCCGGGTCGTCTGTGTTGGGGCCATAGTAACAGGCAAAGAGTATTGTGTGTGAGTGCAGTGTCCCCCAGACCAGACAATATCTACCACCCGAGTCCGTCTCAGTCCCCTCGGGTACAAACCCCACTCCCCTTCGCACCAGAATCGTAACCCCTCTAGCGTAGTTAGAGTAGGATGAAAACACCCTACAGGTAGCCCAGCGGGATGCAAATAAGGGGGACCCCCCCTGTAAGATATGCGTCTCCTGAAGCATGGCAATGGAAACCCCCTGCCTGTCCAAATACCCCAGGACCTGTCTCTTCTTCCTCGGGTTGTTCAGCCCTCGTACATTCCAGGATATTAATTGCAATTGTATAGAGGGCCGCGAATCAGCTACGTCACCCATTCACCCAGACCCAAACATCCACGGTTGAGAGGCATAGCATATGAAGTCGTGTAGCACTCAAATTCACCAACATGATAAACTCCCATAACAACAACCCCCTCCCCCCGACTCCAGGTAACTGGCAGTGCCACATCTAGGATCTCAGCAACTAGCCGGAGTCGGTTCCCTCCCACACCGGCAAACCCCACTAGCCGGGTACCTAGCTCCCTCCCCGTCCCCCCCTCCACGAACAAAACCATCCCCAAGAACATGAGGGAAACAACTGACGCCCTCCCCACACTTCGGAAGGGGGAGTATAGGGGTTCGCCCATATGGGGACGATGCCTAGGGGCTCCAAACCTGCCCTTCCCCTCTCTACTTTCACCCACTGGGAACCAGGTATGTTCCTGGTAGCACAATGTGGGACAGAGGCGGGTGACCGGGCACAAAGAATTAAATAGTTCAGTTCAGCTTAACACCTGACCTGTTCATCAGAAATGTCGCACCAGAATATACATCTGATAGTCCGGGAATATGAAGCAGCAGTGGCCTCACGCGGCCTGCATGACGCCCCAGCACGATCAGTCCTGCAGCGCCATTGGCGACGGCGCCCTCGAGCGCTCCCCTCCTGTCGCCTCCGTGGCCATATCTTTTTTATAGGATTTGAGAAAGTCTTCAGCCTGTTGTGGGGTTTGAAATAAATGCTGGCGGCCCTTGTAAGAAACTTTTAGCTTCGCTGGGTAGAGCATGGCGTAGGGCAGCTCTAGGGACTGTAGTTTCTTTTTTACCCCGGTGAATTTGCGTCGAGCTTCCTGTACCGAGGCAGTGAAGTCAGGAAAAAAAGATAACGTGGCATTACCATACACCACCGTGCCAATCTCACGCGCTCGCCTCAGCACCGCGTCCCTGTCTCTGTAATTAAGGAAGCGCGCCACGATGGGTCGCGGCGGGGCTCCCGGTGGAGGCCTGGCAGCTAAGGATCTATGGGCACGTTCCACAATGAGAGATGAGGAGAAGGAGTCTTTCCCGAACAGTTCAACTACAAGGTTCTCCATGAAAATTTCCATTTTCCCCGTATTGGTGGACTCCGCCAGGCCCAGTACGCGGATGTTGTTGCGACGGGACCTCGCCTCTAAATCCTCATTCTTGTCCGCAATAATCTTAAGGAGCCGATCCATCTGGGTCACCTGCCTGGCAGCAGAAGAGGCCCCGTCCTCCAGGGTAGAAATCCGGTCCTCCGTTTCCTTGATACGAGTATCATGGTGCTCCAGCCTGGTGACAACACTTTCCAACCTGGTATTGATGCTATCCACTTTGGCGTCTATGGATGTCAGACTGTGCCGCATACTCACCAGCAGAGCCTTCCAGTCTTCGTCGGGTGCCCACGCGGCGGGCGGCTCGCTCCCCGACGCCGGCGCTGTCGCGGATTTCTTCGCGGCCTCGAACGGCAGCGTGGCCTGTTTAGTATCTTTGCGACCCATGTCCAGGGCCGCCCCCTCTAGAGTCCGTCAGACCGGTCGATCGAAGGAGCCCCCCCAGCCGGGGCAGTAGCCGGGCAGTCCGTGGGCACGATCTCCAACCGGCGGTGCAAGTGGCGACTCAGCGCGGCCCCCTCCAGCCGAATGACCGCAAGCAGGCAGAATCAGGCAGCACACAGCGGGCCAACCCCAGGGCGAGCGCCGCAGTCACGAGCTCCGGGTCGAGGCGCCCAGCAAGTGGACTCCCCACCTCCTCTGGCCGGCCCCCGCCCCGTCACAGTCGCTCCACAGCCCCTGCATCGCCTCGCGTCCTGCACAGGGAGAGAACCAAGGGCAGGGGGGGGGGGGCCGCGACAAGGCGTCCAGCCGACCCGTGAGCCAAGGATGTACCGCCTATCCACGGTATGCCACCGATCCACTGAGGCGTTCGTGGTGGGTAGGCACGGGTAGATTGCGCCTCCTGCGCCGAATCCGGACAGGCCGCACCGCGTGGGGAGCTCCTCCCTTCCCCCACACGGCCCGCAGCCCGCAGCCAGGGGACAGACAGAGTCAATTCTGTAGCCTTCTGGGGGCCACACTCCGCCAGGCCACCCGCCCAGGAAAACACTGCACCACCGGACCGGTGGGATCGCCGCCAGGCCCCCGCAACGTCCTACCAGAGTCGTCGGGAAGAGGCCATCCACTCCGCCACCAGTCACGTCGTCTCTTGCGCGCTGTCACCAGGAAAGCTCCTCACGACAGGGGCGTTGCAGGCTCCGGCGCCCCCGCTCGAGTCCACCGATGCACCGCTCTCCCCCGGGGGGCGTCTGCGCAGCAGCGCAAGGGCCTCAGAAGCCACGGAGTTTCCTGGCAGTCGACTCCGCCCCCTCGCTAGTCTCAGGACTGCCAGCAGCGCCGCCCGGGAAGAATCGCCGTCAATAACTCCGCCGTTCGGCAGGGCATCCACGCTCTACAAGCACCGCTGCAATCAGCAGGTATTCCGACGTCCAGCCAAGGCGTCCGCATGCAGGATAGAGTGGTCAGGATAGCTGCAAGGATTGAAAGAGTGCCCGGTCGGGCGAGAGCCTTGCTAATGCGCGGCCATCTTGGTTCGGCGCCACCTAGCGCCCCCCCTGGTCTATAAGGTTGACTTTACAACCAATCACCATAAGGGTTGTTTGGACTGATACAAGGTGTACACTAGAACTAGTGACATCATATAGCAGGCCAACTTCTCACAAGAGTGAGTCAGTGAGAGTGAGTCAGTCAGTCAGTCAGTGAGACTGAGTGAGTCAGTCAGTCAGTGAGTGAGAGTGAGTGGGAGAGTCAGTCAGTGAGTGAGAGTGAGTGGGAGAGTCTGTCAGTGAGAGTCTATCGGTGAGAGTGTCAGTGAGAGTGAGTGAGAAAGTCAGTCAGTGAGAGAGGGATTGGAGAGTCAGTTAGTGAGAGAGTTGGAGAGTCTGTCAGTGAGAGTCTGTCAGCGAGAGTGAGTCAGTGAAAGTCTCTCAGTGAGAGTGAGTGAGTGAGTCAGTCTGTCAGTGAGAGTCTGTCAGTGAGAGTCTGTCAGTGAGAGAGAGTGAGTCAGTCAGTGAGAGAAGGGGAGAGTGAGTGAGAGTCTGTCAGTGAGAGTGAGTCAGTGAGAGTCAGTCAGTCAGTGAGTGAGAGTGAGTGAGTCAGTCAGTGAGTGAGTCAGTGAGTGAGAGAGAGTGGGAGAGTCTGCCAGTGAGAGTCTATCAGTGAGAGTCTGTCAGTTAGAGTGACTCAGTGAGAGTCAGTCAGTCAGTGAGAGTGAGTCAGTCAGTGAGTGAGAGTGAGTCAGTCAGTCAGTGAGTGAGAGTGAGTGAGAGAGAGTTAGTGAGTCAATCAGTCAGTGAGAGAGAGTGGGAGAGTCAGTGTTGGAGCCGGCCTCGTGGCGTGGTCCTGTTCCCCCTCGCCAAGCAGCGCGAGGTCCCCTGCACCTCAGGGCTCCTCCATTTTGGATTGTACGTAACTCTGCGCACCAGCCTACGTGACCCCGCTCAACCCGGCCTCGGCTCCAGCAAGCCCCGACATCAAGGCACCAACAACTGGCCAGGGGGTACCACGTGAACACTTCCCCACTCCCGGCGGAAGGCAGTATCGATGGGACCCCCAACCGTCCTCCCACACCTAGGTGCGATCGCCCCACAGCTCTCCTGGGCCTGGCGCCTCTCCTGCTGAGCGTCTGGCCGCTCCCGACCCGACCTCTCCGCCCCCCCGGGCGCAAGAGTCCGGACATCAAAGGGCTCCAGACCTATATCTGGGGCGACCCTGCAACAGGACAGCAGTTGTATCCTGGAGTCAAGAGCCCTGCTGATCGGATCGCGGCTGACCCTACGGAGAAAGACTCATCCTGGAACCACGCTCTGAGCCCTGCTGACTACGTCGCGGCTCCACCGTGCTTAAAGACCTTCACGAACCTTTGGGGCCCTGCTGACGCTGTCGCGGCCCGACCTTGTTGAACTTGCCATCAGAGCCCGGCTGACCTCGTCGCGGCTCGACCGAAGCGGACCTACCACCGGAGCCCTGCTGACTGTGTCGCGGCTCGACCCAAGCGGAACTACCACCCGAGCCCTGCAGACACCGTCGCGGCTCTCCACGTCCGAGCTGCCTTGAGACCAGCACCTGCCGCTCCGATCCCCGGAGCCACCTTCGGCCCAACGCAAGGTCTGGCGCGGAGCTCCCCGTACCAGTCTGGTACTAAGACTGTCCCGCTACCCTGTCCCTACAAAGACATTGAGACTCTTTCTGGATCTCTCGATCCCCCTGTAAATATTTCGAATGTACTACTATTGATAAAGTACCTAGATAAGCAACTGATACGGAGTCCTGTTTGGTGGTGTTACTGGGCCTAGTACGATCATAGGAGAAAGACCTCTCCTAGGAGGCTTCTCAGCGGCGCTCGGCTATAACTTTGCGGTAGGAAGGTGCCCCGGAGAGGGCACCCTGACTCCCTGGTGGTCCTCCCTCCAACATTTGGTGGCAGCGATGGGATCCGAGCCAGACGCAAACGTACAGGCAAGTAACGCACCCGCTGCCTAACCAGACGGAAAAAGAAAGAGAACCATGAGTAGCCAAGAAACAACCGTGGCCACAACCTTCCAGCAAGAAAGGTTGGAAGAATACACCCACAAAGAATTGAAACAATTCTGCAAGGACAAAGGGATCCCAACTACAGGATTGGGCACCAAGGAAGAAATGCAGAAAGCCCTGAAAGCCTGGGCAGAATCCGAGGCCACTCCACCCCAAGGCGAAGGGACCTCGGCCCGGGACGAAAACCTGCCGCCGACCATGACCCCGGCAGATGGGGGACGTAGCATCCCGGAAGCCGGCCTATCCCACGAAGAAATGCGAGAACGGGAGAGGGTCCGGACACACGAATTGGAACTCGCACGACTCCGGCTGGACGGTGAACTCCTGCTGGCGGAGAAAAAGTTGGCCTTGGAGCAACTACGGCTGCAGGAGGAAATCGAAGAAAAGAAACGGCATCGAGAACTAGAAGAGAAACGGCTCACCCTCGAGCACGAGAGGGGCCTCAAGGAACTCGAACTGAAATCCAAAACGGGGGAGACCAGCACCCCCGGATCTCGGGACGCTCTGCCACTGACCGAGCCAAAGGTTCATATCCCCAAGGATGTCGTCAAGGAGTACTATAAAAACGACGACATCCAGCAATGGTTCCGAGCATACGAGGTAGCCATGACCTCCCATCGGGTACCCCGGAAGGATTGGGGTGCCGGCCTATGGGGGAGGTTCCTCAGCGAGGGCCGGGATACCCTGCTGCAACTCCCCGATGCGGTGATGACCTCGTACGACCACATGAAAGAGGCCCTACTCACCCGCTACGGACTATCAGCCGAGATGTACCGGCAGCGCTTCCGGGACTGCAAGAAGCTCCCCGGTACCACATGGGTCGAATACGTGGACTTCTTCAGCCGAGCCTTTGAAGGGTGGATAAGAGGGAGCAAGGTCACCTCGTAGAACGAACTGTTCGACCTCATTGTCTGGGAGCACCTCGCCAACAACTGCTTTGTCGAACTAAGGCAACACCTCCTTGACAGCAAACTGACCGAGCCCCGGAAGCTCGCCGCCGAGGCCGACCGATGGGTCAACACCCGGGTCCCCCGGAACCCCGTGGGGGACTACCAACGGAGTACCACAGGACCTCCTCGCCAGCGGGGCGGAGGAGGAGGGTCCCACCGCAGTCGAGAATTCCCGGCCGGGCCGCCCCGAAGCCCGCCACGAGGCCAAGCCGCCAACCACACGTCCCCGACCCTGGTCCGTAGGGGGACCCCCATCGCCAGGCCTGGACCCCGACCAACAGTGACCTGCTTCAGCTGCCAACAGACAGGCCACTATGCGAGCGACCCAGCCTGCCCCGTGAACCGACGAAACGGGACCGCTGGGCCCCCTCCCCGACAAATAACCGCCGCAGCCCTGGGGGAAGGAGAAGAAGAGGAGGAGAACCGCGACGCCGGGTCCCCCGAGTGGGAACCGGCTGCCATGTCACTCGTATGCCTGGGCACCCGAAAAATGGTGCCCCGAGCCCCCATCCCGAGCAACACCCAGAAGTACCAGCAGTGGGTCACCATCAATGGGCAACGGGCCGAAGCCCTCCGTGACACTGGGGCCAGTGTGACCGCTGTCCGCTGCCACCTGGTGACCCCCGAACAGATCCTGCCGCATGTCCTATGCCCTGTCCGGACCGCGGACAACACCGAAAGCATGTGCCGGATGGCCAGGATCCCCTTCGAGTGGGGAGGAGCGTCAGGAACCCTGAAAGTAACTGTCCGCGACGACGCTCCAGTGGACTGCCTCCTAGGGAATGACCTGGAGAGCTCTCCCTGGGCCCAGGTGGAGCGCCGAGAGCATCTGGGGATGCTAGGGCTGCCCGAATGGGCCTGCACCACCACCCAGTCCATGACCGCCCAACCAGCCGCTCCAGCGGCCCCCGTCGAGCCTGCGGGTCCGGAACTGTCAACCTCCTCCGGCACGGAGGAGCCTGACGATAAGGCCGGGCCATCCGAACTTTCCCCCGACGAGGCCGCCTCCCTCAGCGAGATCCCCGAGCTGGCCCAGTGGCGCCACGACGGGGGCCCCACCCGCGAACAGTTCCAACAAGAACAGAAGGCCTGCCCGTCCCTCGAGGGGGCCCGACAGCAATCGGCCGCCCAGGCCACGGGGGACCCCACGGGAACCCACTGGATCTATTGGGACAATGACTTGTTATATAGCGAACAGAAAGTCGCCGAACTAGGAGCCGGCCGTGTGTTGGTGGTTCCCCTCCGATTCCGAGAGTTCCTCCTGAACCTGGCGCATGACGTGCCCCTCGCCGGACACCTCGGGCGAGACAAGACCTACAGCCACTTGGTGACCCATTTTTATTGGCCCCGAATGCGGAGAGACGTGGACCACCACTGCCGGTCCTGCCAGACCTGCCAAGCCAGCGGGAAGACTGGGGGTCGAGTCAAGGCCCCCCTCCAACCATTTCCAGCCGTCCACACCCCGTTCGAACGGGTAGGGATCGACATCGTGGGGCCCCTCGACCCCCGAACCGCCCTGGGCCACCGCTTCATCCTGGTACTGGTCGACCACGCCACCCGATACCCAGAGGCCATCCCCCTCCGAACTGTGACAGCTCCAGTGGTGGGCCGGGCCCTGATGGGCATCTTCTCCAGGGTAGGGTTCCCCCGAGAAGTGGTGAGCGACAGGGGTACGAACTTCATCTCGAAATACATGAGATCCCTCTGGCAACAATGTGGGGTCACCTACAAGTTCACCACCCCTTACCACCCCCAGGGGAACGGACTGGTCGAACGGTTCAACAGAACCTTGAAAGGAATGATCAAGGGCCTGGAAGAGCCCCTGAGGAGGAGATGGGACGTCCTGCTGCCATGCCTCCTGTTCGCCTATCGAGAGGTTCCACAGAAATCCCTGGGCTTCAGCCCCTTCGAACTGTTGTATGGGCACCCCGTCCGAGGGCCCCTCAGCCTGGTCAAAGAGGGCTGGGAGGCGAGCGTCCCCGATGCCCCCCCGACGTCTACAGGTACCTCTTGACCCTGCGGAACCAGACTCGGAAGTTCCGGGCCCTGGCAAAAGCCAACCTCGAAGCCAGCCAAGAAGACATGAAACGCTGGTATGACGAAAATGCCTCGACCATCGAGTTCGAGCCGGGTCAGCAAGTCTGGGTCATGTCGCCCGTGGACCCCTGCGCCCTTCAGGACAAATGGACCGGACCCTTCAAGGTGGTTGAGAAGAAGAGCCCCGTCACCTACTTGGTCGACATGGAGTCCCCAAGGAACCCCCTCCGGGTCCTACACGCCAACCGGCTCAAGCCCCACTTTGCCCGAACCGAACTAAGCCTGCTGCTGGCTACCGACGATGGGGGCGAAAGCGACTCCGAGCCCCTACCCGACCCCCTGGGGTCCTCGGACAAAGACGGCTCCATGGAGGGCGTCAAACTCTCCACCACCCTGACCCCAGAACAGCGCCATGAATGCCGGCAGCTGCTGCAACCCTTCGCTGCCCTCTTCTCTCTCACGCCCGGGGTGACCCCCTGGTGCGTCCACGATGTGGATACCGGGGACAGCCCCCCTGTGCGACACCGCGCCTACAGAGTGCCCGACCGGGTCCGAGCCTGCATACAAACGGAGGTCTCCAAGATGCTCGCCCTCGGAGTCATCGAGCCATCCGACAGACCGTGGGCCAGCCCTGTGGTCTTGGTGCCGAAGGCCGCCGCCCCGGCACCCCCCCGGAACTCAGATTTTGTGTGGACTACAGGAGCCTAAACGCAGTCACCAAGACCGATGCCCACCCCCTGCCACGGGCAGACGAGCTGATCGACCGCTTAGGGGCCGCCCGCTACCTAAGCTCTTTTGATCTCACCGCTGGGTACTGGCAGATCAGGCTCACCCCCGGCGCCCAGGAACGATCCGCCTTCTCCACCCCCGACGGGCACTACCACTTTTGGATGATGCCCTTCGGTATGAAGAACGCCCCAGCGACCTTCCAGAGACTGGTGAACAAGGTCCTGGCCGGACTAGAAGCCTTCAGCGGGGCCTACTTAGACGACATTGCAGTCTTCAGCAACCACTGGGCCGCGCACCTAGGACACCTCAGAGAAGTCCTGGCCGCTCTCCAAAGGGCCGGGCTCACGATTAAGGCCAGCAAGTGCCAGATCGGTCAAGGATCAGTGACCTATCTGGGCCATCAGGTGGGGAGTGGCCAGGTGGCGCCCCTCCAGTTGAAGGTCGATGCCATCCAGGCGTGGGAGCCCCCCGCCACCCAAACAGCTGTCCGGGCCTTCTTAGGCCTCACAGGCTACTACCGGCGATTTATCAAAGACTATGGCAGTATTGTGGGCCCCCTCATGGAGCTCACTTCCAAAAAGCAGCCCAAGACGGTGCACTGGACACCCCGCTGTCAGACCGCTTTTGAAACCCTCAAGGCGGCAATGTGCGCTGCCCCTGTACTACAGGCCCCTGACTACGGCAAGGAATTCGTGGTTCAGACAGATGCCTCGGAGTACGGGGTTGGGGCGGTCCTCTCCCAGATGGACACCGAGGGCCTCGACAGACCTGTGGCCTTCATCAGCCGCCGACTGCTGCCCCGAGAACAGAGGTGGAGCACCATCGAGCGGGAGGCCTTCGCCGTGGTATGGGCTCTCAAAAAGCTCCGGCCCTACCTTTTCGGCACCCACTTCCGAGTCCAGACTGACCACCGGCCCCTGCGGTGGCTAATGCAGATGCGGGGCGAGAACACCAAATTGTTGCGATGGTCCATCTCGCTGCAAGGGATGGACTTCACCGTAGAGCACCGGCCCGGCAACGACCACGCCAATGCCGACGGCCTATCCAAATTCTTCCGCCTCGGCGAGGAGAACCCCCAAGGAGATGGGTGACTCTCCCTGCCTTCAGCTGGGGGGGACGCTTGTTGGAGCCGGCCTCGTGGCGTGGTCCTGTTCCCCCTCGCCAAGCAGCACGAGGTCCCCTGCACCTCGGGGCTCCTCCATTTTGGATTGTACGTAACTCTGCGCACCAGCCTACGTGACCCCGCTCAACCCGGCCTCGGCCCCAGCAAGCCCCGACATCAAGGCACCAACAACTGGCCAGGGGGTACCACGTGAACACTTCCCCACTCCCGGCGGAGGGCAGTATCGATGGGACCCCCAACCGTCCTCCCACACCTAGGTGCGATCGCCCCACAGCTCTCCTGGGCCTGGCGCCTCTCCTGCTGAGCGTCTGGCCGCTCCCGACCCGGCCTCTCCGCCCCCCCGGGCGCAAGGGTCCGGACATCAAAGGGCTCCAGACCTATATCTGGGGCGGCCCTGCAACAGGACAGCAGTTGTATCCCGGAGTCAAGAGCCCTGCTGATCGGATCGCGGCTGACCCTACGGAGAAAGACTCATCCTGGAACCACGCTCTGAGCCCTGCTGACTACGTCGTGGCTCCACCGTGCTTAAAGACCTTCACAAACCTTTGGGGCCCTGCTGACGCTGTCGCGGCCCGACCTTGTTGAACTTGCCATCAGAGCCCGGCTGACCTCGTCGCGGCTCGACCGAAGCGGACCTACCACCGGAGCCCTGCTGACTGTGTCGCGGCTCGACCGAAGCGGACCTACCACCGGAGCCCTGCTGACTGTGTCGCGGCTCGACCCAAGTGGAACTACCACCCGAGCCCTGCAGACACCGTCGCGGCTCTCCACGTCCGAGCTGCCTTGAGACCAGCACCTGCCGCTCCGATCCCCGGAGCCACCTTCGGCCCAACGCAAGGTCTGGCGCGGAGCTCCCCGTACCAGGCTGGTACTAAGACTGTCCCGCTACCCTGTCCCTACAAAGACATTGAGACTCTTTCTGGATCTCTCGATCCCCCTGTAAATATTTCGAATGTACTACTATTGATAAAGTACCTAGATAAGCAACTGATACGGAGTCCTGTGTGGTGGTGTTACTGGGCCTAGTACGATCATAGGAGAAAGACCTCTCCTAGGAGGCTTCTCAGCGGCGCTCGGCTATAACTTTGCGGTAGGAAGGTGCCCCGGAGAGGGCCCCCTGACTCCCCGGTGGTCCCCTCCCTCCAACAGTCAGTTAGTGAGAGAGTGCGAGAGTCGTTGAGAGTCTGTCAGTGAGAGTCTGTCAGTGAGAGTGCAGTGCTTGAAACAGTGAAGAACGACGGCTAAAGGCCCTCCTAAGCAGCGCATGCACGCTGCGTAGGTGAGACTTAAAAAGGGGTAAGGAAAGCAGATCATGAAAGGAAAGCGAAAGAAAAACAAACCGGTATTTGGACCAGCAATCTCAACAACCCATGACTCGTAGCCTGTAATAGGTGAGAGGAGTGTAGGGGACTTAAGGGTGGGTAGAGTTAAAGGTCAGTCAGGCGAGAACGTGGAGCAGTCCAGCGGAAAAGGGAAACGTTCGAAGGTCGCCAAGATGGAGTCCAGCGGGAAAGAGGAACGGACAAAGGTCGACAAGATGGAGGATCCAGGTCATGGGCACCGACAGAACCATTATACAACTACAAAAATAGACTGGGGGTCTAAAAAGGGGGAGCACAATCAGTTGAAGCAAGTCAGACCAGATTGGCCTTTCTTGACTTGTCCATTTTTGTCACACCACATGGCCTAGAGAGTGAGATCTATAGAAAACCTATGGCGAGGAACTCGCTTCTTAGATATGATAGTCAGCACCCTAAAGCACTCAGAGAGAATCTGCCCTACGGACAATTCCTTCGAGTTCGGAGGAATTGTTCCACCTCTGAGTGCTTCAATACGCATACCAAGTTGCTGACCACCAATCTCTTGGAGAGACATTATCCTCGCAGTTTGGTAAAACGGGCTCGAAAGAGAGCCACTAATAACCATCGTGAGGCCCTGTTAGAGCCACCGATGCAGAAGCCTCCTGTAGACAGACTGACCTTTGTACATACCTTTAGTACATTATCAAACCAGATACAGAAAAGCATCAGACACCATTGGCGTTTGCTGAATTCCAGTAAAGAAAAGATTTCTCTGCCCTTGTTTGCATTTAAAAGAGGTAGTAACATCAAGGACAAATTAGTTCATACACGCCCCAAGACACCATTACCGAGACAACTAGGTACACTCTGGGGCTTACCGGCAGCCACGGGTCACCATCCTTGTGGGGATTGTTCTATTTGTCCACAGACCTCGCATTCAACAACAATTGATATAGGAACTAGTAAACTATGGGTTCAATATCAATTCACTAATTGTAATAGCAGCAATCTGATCTATTTGATCACTTGCCCGTGCCGGATAAACTATGTCGGGATGACTACTCGAAAAGTCAAGGCACGAATGCTAGAACACAGAAGCACATTTAGATGCAAAAAGCTCACCACAAAACTCATGAGACATTTCAATGACCATCATGGACCAGAGGATTTCAAATGGACAGTGCTTGAAAAACCTAATATACCCTTATCTGTCAGTGACATCTCCAGATATTTGTTTATCAAAGAGCAAAAATGGGTATATAAATTGCATAGTGACACTCTAGGTCTCAATGATGACATACCTTGGGTTAGTCTCTAATCTGGCATAGCTCTTTAACTGCTCAGTAATATACCACCATATACTCTCTGGTTCTGACACTTGTAGGTATGGTTTGACTTCTGTTACTATGAGGCTTCTGAATAACATCTGGTGCTGTATCCTGGGCATTGTATGCATGATAAACATTGCATGATTATCATGAGATCTGGACATACGATGTGTCACATAGGAATACTATGACAATACATTATGGACAAGAGAGCTTGTTTAGTGTATGCCTGATGGGAGGTATATATTTGTGCAGCTTGATTGGAGTACTATATTTTTGAATGCACACACCATGCATGTTGCAAATAAGAAGATAATGATCACTTCATTCTTACATACAGACCGTTTTTAGCTTTGGCTAATGCAATATGATCGATAGGGGTATTTAGTTAACAACTATAGGACCCTTTGCAGGTTTCCTTCTCTCACACGCAGTGTTAACTTGCATCAGTGAGGCCGGAATCCGCAGGTCGGACCAGCTTCTATTTTGAACTACAAAATAGTCACGCGTGACGTCAAATTGTAGTACTACGTTCGGACCTGTTTCTATCTGGGAACTACAGAATAGTCACGCGTGACGTCAATTTGTAGTACTACGTTGTGCCGCTGCTTTTGACTAAGCGCGCGATTTTCGAAACCGGAAATATACCGATGATAACAGGATGTATTTAAACCCGATGATGTTGCAACTTCGGTGCCTCCTTCCCAAACTCGGTGACACACAGAGGTACCGACGGACAGGTTAGTGTGTGATTGATGAATAGCAACTTGAGAGCAGTAAACAAAGCAATCTATCGCTAATGATTATACAATCCCCTAGACTCTGTCCCTGGGTACAGTGTTGTAGTAGCCCTAGAGAGTTGGTACTGTATTTCCTTCCTCCAGCCGTGATTTCACGTTATGTTTCTCGGCCTTACATCCCGGTTGATGCAGCGCCAAGGCTGTTTGATAAGAAGGCGATTCCCTCTTACCGTGGTTTTACTTATATCACGCCTCGTTTGACTGATGTACCTCTAGATCCAACTTTCTTCAGCCATACGAGTGGGTCACTAGTCCAGGAAAAATACATTGAACTGCATTAATAATCATTATTCTGGGTTGACTAATGGCGTGAACACCTTGGGGTTAGGGAGCCGAGTACACTCTTATCAATAACTGAGCCCAGACAGTGGGCTATCGAGGACATATAGCTACAAGATACCAACATTATGTCCCTGCAAATTGAGTAAAGGGCAGTATGCACATAGCAATGTGTGTCTGCGCCATTGCCTCTGTATTAGGCAGGGGATTCAGTAGTTTCTGCCATAAGCTATTTTTACTGTTTTCCGTTTAGAATTTCTTGACCGTTTATTGGTTTTTTCTGTTTCAAGAGCTGATGGGTAGCTCAGTGCGCATTATACGCATAAATACTAGGTATACTAATTGATTTGTTAAGATTCTGTACTTAGGACAGGGTCATTTTCTCGTCCACTTGATTGATGAAGAGCCCTCTTTTTTCTCCCCTCCTTTTTCTCCCCTCCTTTTCTTGTAGAGCGGGGCCTCATTTCTACCCGAGGAAGGCTCCAGGGAGGTGAGGTTTGGGCCTTGATCATGCAGGGTAAGCGAAATATTAGAGTCCTAATGGGCATACTTCTACGCCTGTAGGTCTTATTTTTGAGAGCACGGAGTTTGATAATTGATTTATTTTTCTGTAGGTGATGATTGCATCCTGTACATGAAGGTTTCGCATCAAGCGAGGTTGTATGGTTCTTCTTACTACAGTGTTCTGACATAAGAAGATCTTGATTAATGTGCAGTAGCTGCTAATAGGTCCTGAAGAAAGCCTGGATCATTTCCGTTTGGGCTGAAACATGTTGACCATGAAGTAGGAGTCATTGTGTTTTCTGCTATGAATCAATAGCGGAGACTCAAGTTAACTCCCCTTGTTTTTACTAGGTGTGAGGAAAGAGATATTGTCGAAACGCTTTAAGTCTTTTCACATAACCTTTTTAATTTTCATTGCACTGCATCACATGATTTTTCTCTATTACTCTTCAACACATTGTGGCATCAATTGCTTGCCTTGGTTGGGAATGGCATTCACGAAGAGCGCATGAGCTTGCCACAGAGGGAATTCTTATGATCAAAAAGGTTACCCTCATGGAGGTGGCGGATAACCACGTGATAACACTGATCAACAGAGCTTGATACTTTAGCTCTATCACAACTATATAATTTGATGGAAATCCTGCTCAGCTCTGTTTGCCAGGGACAAAAGAATAGTAATCCTTCTACTAGTATACACATCACCGATTGTGCTCCCCCTTTTTAGACCCCCAGTCTATTTTTGTAGTTGTATAAGTTTAGAATAGGGGATTTGGACTTGGGCAGGTCTTTAAATTATTTTTCCCTTAGACCCTTTTTCTCACCTGTTGTTTTGACCGACAGAACCATCCCAAAATGGCAGGAAACACACACAAATCAAATCCCAAAAAATCAAGACAGCTGATTCCACGGAGTGGAGACGGAGGGAGGACGCATCCACAGCACCAAAGGAGGACGGAGGGCTGGAGAATGCCGAACACAAACATGTCGTCCGCATGCACAGGCTCTCGGCCGCGGGGGCAGCAGTGCTGTCGATCCACACACCGGGGAAGTCTGCCTGGGTGCCAGGGCGGCAGTCCCAGAGAAAGGGAGGCAGTGGCGCAGTCCAGGAGGGCGCGCCTCCCAGGCTCAGAAAGAAAAGAAAAGCCCGGGAGCGTCGCAACGCAGTGCCGTGAATCTCACCACCACTGCACCCCCGTACCTGGAAACAAGACTCCCGAGTCCCAGTCGTCCCACGGGAGGCGAAGTTGGAGGGCAGGCAGTAAGGCAAGCAGCAGCAGTTGAACCCAGAAGGCATCGGGGGTGAACCTCATCCCAGCTCCTCAACAGCTATCCGGAGAACACCACCAGGCATCAGCACTGCCGAGACTGTCTCTGTCGACAGCCGACCATCAAGGATTCGTCGGAAGTCAGGGGGAGGAAGGAGACCGCAGCAGAGAGACGAGGAGAACTATGCCAGATGTCCGGCTGGGTAGGTGACGGCCAGGGCGGTGAGCCGGAGCCAATCTCCCCTATAGCTGTCAATGCAGCTCCACTGGGCATCGGCCATGTTGCTTGGGCTCCGCCGGTCAGAATAATGATCCTGATTTCATCCGAAGATCTCGAATCCAAGAATGGGAGATTGGAGAGACGAGGACAGCAGTCTAAGCACGACCCAAGTGAGTAAAAGTGTCCAGGAAGGGGTGGAAATTAGGGGATTTAAGCCCAAAAGGCAATCCCTGGCCTGGAGCTCACGGCCGGAGCTCCTCACCTGTCGGCCATTTTAGGCTGTTGTCAATGGTGGTATTTTATTTATTTATTTTATGCGTTTTTATATAGCGCGGACTTTACCCGAAGGTGTCAGAGCGCTTCACAATAGGAAGATGTCCAGGCATTACTTTGAGCGGGCACTATAGAATAAAGCCTGTTTAACGCACTACACTGAAAGGTTACCATGCTTACCTAGACACACAACCACCATGAAGCCAAATCCATGAGCCTCTGAAAGGGTGCTGTACATCTGGAAGTAGAGGTCAGCCAGGTGCAACCCCTAATTTGGCGCGGACCATCTGCACTAATACCTACTCCGTATCGTGTTACCACAATCAGGGTACAAGGCAAAAAGCAAAAGAACAGAAATTAAACCAACACAAAACAATAACTGAAAATTAACTTTGGCAAACTATAAGAATAAAAAATATACATGTAAAGTGACGGGATGATTAGAGATCTCTACTAAAATTTCAAAAGCCACCAGTGAGCATTGCCAAGCACATGTGCAGAGTTGTTGGCAAAAGGTCATACAGGTGAATATGTCCTGGAGATAAATAAAGCCAATTATAAAAGCTATACCTCTTTCCTACTGACGTAAGTTAAGCCCCCTATACAGACACACCACACAACGAATGGGGTCCAGAATGAGAAATTGTGAAAACCACACATGTGGCATATGCAACTGCTTCAGTTTAAGGTGTAACTAATGATAGAAAATGCGCGAATCACCAAAACCGTAAAGTGTCATATCTAGAGTATATAATCGGAACTATATAAAAATATAACTTGGATGTGAAAAAAAGCTAATAGTATGAAGTGGTCTTATTATCCCTTACTCTGGCGACTAGTGAAGTCATTTACTGGTCGGTGAATTTGTTTAACACTGGCATCGGATAAGCAGGGACTGTATGATGAGACTGATTGGAATGCTTTGACCTAATTTACTTTAAGCCTAACTTCTAGTCATATAAGGTGGCACTCCTGAAAAACAGGACAATGGGGGTAGTTAGACTCCTCGTGGAGATTTCTTGCTGACTCTCTACACTCCCTCTGTACAATATGGGGGCAAGTATGAACACATTTTCCAAGCTGCCTTCAGCTTCCAGTCCACACAAACGAGTTCTGACTTGCGGGTGCCTTTAGGGATAGGTAGTTTTGTACAATAGACAAATTCACACTCCATTTTTTTTTTAAGTCAAAAGCAGGTGACTGTTTGGCAAGGCCTGTTCATGGACGTCCCCACCACGTATCTGCAGGGTATCTTTCCAGCAAATCATGATCATGGATTTTGTAAGGGTTCGGGTGTCACTTGGGAAAGGTGCAAAACCATTCTCAAAAATCCTCTACTTTAATGGGCAGAAGGCAAAACCTGAATGGACGTGTAAATGACATGCAATTAAAGCTAGTGGGCAGCAAAGGGCGCGAGGTGCAAGAAACGCGACCCCCAAAGGACAGAGATGGCTTCCGGCTGCTGATGTAAAGCTGGAGACTAACGGGGTATAATAGTGATCCGATGAGTAAGAATTTGAGAGGCCTACATGGGACTCGGTGCGTTCTGTGTAAATAAAAGTGCACGGGAGTACGTCGTGACGTACGTGCTCTGCCAAAGGTTGCAAGATGCATCCTAATTTTTAGCAGTTATAATATCGATATAATGACTCGTTCATTCAAAAATGACGAAAGGGGCGGGCCACTTAAAATATTTCTCGCCAAAATGGCTGTTCCTCCCTCCTCCCCCAAACCCCAGATTTCCCATCTCCCTGACCCATATTTCCAGGGGTCTGTATGGCCTCTTTATTCCCCCTTTCCATTTGGGCTCCCTTTCAAGGTTAGAGGAGTGAGGTCACAGAAACAAAGGGGGGACCTTTGCTCCACCCTAGCCAGCCTCCTCCTCGGCACAAGGTCACACAGTGTCACTTGCCCTTCTCATTCTTAGCGGCCTTCAGCTGAAGCGACGGACCGTTCACAGAGTACCCCATCCTCCGCCCTCCACGAGGCTCCACCTGTGTGTGGGCGGCAGGGCCAAAATAATGGATGCTGCAGGGGAACATTGAAGGTGCATTGCAAGTCAGAGCCAGTAGTGGAACCGCAGAGAGCTGTAGGTTGGGGGACTACGGTTCATTGTCAAATCTGGATTTGGGTCCCATTCATGGAACAGGGGTAGGTTCTGCATGGTGTGAGTGAGGTGTGGCTGCAGCAGTGCTCGAAGTGGGCGTATCCGAGGGTCAGAGCGGTGTGTGGGCCCCAGTGACCGGGTTACACTGCTGGGATACAGCACTCTTGTGCATTGGCTGAATTAAGTGGTGTAAAAAGTGTTTCGGCCTAAGCAGTGCTTAATGTGTGTTAACATAAGTGCCAGGGCTCTCGTCAGGCCCTGGCAGCTTGCACCACACATTGCCGCTGCCATGCTGCTGATGATCGTACAACCCATCAGCTAAGCAGCACACTGCTGCAAGTGTGACAGTACAGGCTATTTCAGTCCCCCAGAGTCATAAAAATGGCTTGGGCTGCAGGTAATAGTCATTTCTACGTC
Organism: Triturus cristatus; assembly: GCF_964204655.1. Taxonomy (NCBI): domain Eukaryota; kingdom Metazoa; phylum Chordata; class Amphibia; order Caudata; family Salamandridae; genus Triturus; species Triturus cristatus. The sequence goes on from NC_140594.1 coordinate 388,889,482, forward strand.
TTGGCGAGTGAAGGCTGCACTTGCGCAGTCTCGCTTGGCGAGATTTAACGTTTTTCAGTAGTGGGGCTTGAACCTGCCCTCTTTTCCATTGGCTGGCTTCCTAAACGGAGGCCAGCCATTGGAGGAGAGGGGCGTCTGTCCATTTAAGCCCCGTCTTTTTCGGATTCGGGGGCGTGTTTTTTAGTTTCTTTCTCTCCTCTGGAATGTAAATATTCCAGCCAATGGGAAGAGGAGAGAAAGAAAAACACGCCCCCGAATCCGAAAATGACGCTGCGTTTCTCCGAGGCATTTCTGCTTGACCTCGGAGAAAGATGGTGGTGTTCATGGCGTCATCCCCGTCCACCAATGCAAGATGCTTGTTGAGAGGTCTGTGGTGGGTGGCCCGTTTAGCATACCCCCCCTTGTCGAGTTGAGTCTCAGGAAAGCGAGCGCGTCCTCCATGGCCGGCCTGCTGAGGTGTAGCGGTAATTGAATTTTTCGTCGTGTTTCTTCAGCCGCCATTATGCTCCTGCAGCTCCCTCACGGACACTTCTCCCGCGCTTTCTCTGACACACATGAGTGGTCACTAACACTCGTGCACGTCGCCCCCTCCCCGCGTCGGCATCTCGTTACAACAGAGGTCACGCTCTTCAGCAGCAAGAACGTGTGCACACGCATGGCTGGGTTTGTATCGAGCGCCACAGCTGAAGCCATCCGGTGCCAGACAAACAATTGACGTAATCACAGGTGGCGTGTGGATAAACCCTCACTCTGTCCCCCCTCCCTCTTTCCCTTCACAGCACGGGAGCTGAGACAGCTCCCCCCCGCCCCCGCCAAGGTGTTATTTATTTCTAGTTAACAAAGCGCCTCACGTAGACATCGCAGCGCTTCACACTGCCAAGAGAATTCTGCAAACAAGAAAACGGAGACGGGTTCTGACTTCTTCTCAAGATAGTAAATGGAAGTGTGGGGGACTTCAAGGGCCAGGGGGTGAATGATGTGAGTCCTGGGTCACCACCTTTGTTGCAGGGTGGAGGTGGTAGTTATGGGCGGGTAGAAATAAGAATTACAATAAATGCCCACCACAGAGTTCAGTTTGCACAGGGTTCTAGGCACTTGTGTTGGAAGAGGCACTAAAATGGAGTGTGGACCACGCAGGGCACGTACCACACATATATGGGCACCTTCGTGTCTGTGCGCCTTCCAATTTGCAAAGTTCTCTAAGTAAATAAACATCTTCACCTTACCAAACAGAAAGAGTCCATGGCGGCAGATATCTGTGTGGCAATGGCCGCCAGTCCCTGAGGAAGGCAGGTTTCTCCCCTGATGGAATGGACTGTTCTAGATTGCGCTCATGTCAAGGGAGCACTTGAGTTTAGGAGACACTCGGGGCCAGCTAAACTTTGCCTTGCTAGTCATTCCACCCATCCATGGGGTGACGCAGTTAAATGACTGGGTCACACCATGTGTGGAAAGCAACCAGAGCAGCAGTGGATCGATCACAAGCTGACCTTCTCCTGGAGAACTCACACCAGTGCTTAATTTGAGCCGGTGGTTTCCGGTGCCCAACACCAGCATTTAATTGTCTGCCACAATGTGGCGCTGTCTGGCCAATTTGGTGATGACCCAACAGCAGTCAATTATTAATTTCATATACATTAAAAATTACTCTTACCTGTGCCATTCTTATAGTTTTCAGGGCCAGAAATGTCACACTTGTAGGAGTGTGCTGGTTAGTAGTTGTGTTGTTACTATCATTGGCAGAGCTGGCAGGGGCAATGCAGGGTGCAAGCTGCTGTGCCTTCCTGACGAAAGCTCTGCCACTTTTTTTATTTTTTATTTGACAAATTAAGCACTGACCCCCCCACTCCTCTAAACATTGCTCAGCTCTCTGCTAGGGTGTCGTCCTTGGAGTCCTGTACCCTTCCCTGGCCAAAGGGGCATCATGGTGGCCTCTCTCAGCAGCTGTCACAGCTCTGCTTCCCAGGTGAGAACGTACTGCGCAGCAGGGATTGATGCTGATAGAAACACACGCTCTGTGGACTCCCTGGGTCCTTCATAAGGGTTGCCCTCTTACATAATCCAGCAAGAAGATAATTCATTTCGAAGATTTGTGGTTTTAGTGCTTTTTGAAAAGCCATCAGGAGAACAAAAGCATGTCTTCATAATGGTGACTCCATGAATGAAGAGTCTGCGAGGAGGCTTATGGTGATGGGGTTCCTTCATATGGCATGTATAATCTTAACGAAGAGGGTAAGGTTTGCATTTTGCTGATAGTTTTTGCTTGTGGTTTGATGTTTGACACTGTTTAATTTCCTTCAAGGCACTACAGTAGTCTTATAAGCGAGCCTTGCTTCAAATGGAGTAGAATGATGTTCGTTGCGAAGAAGAGTCCATGAGTGCTGGTGAGGAAAGCAATATGTTGATAGGAGCGGAGAATTTCATAGGTTATCAGCGTTTTTATGTCTCGCCTTGCTATCGCGTAAGCGATCGCAAAGCGAGACTATTGTAAAGGGGCTTTTCAAAGTGCTTCCAAAAGCGGATTGCATGGCTAGCACGCGCACAATCACGCGCATCGTGCCGCCATGCACTCCGCATTTGGGAGCACTTCAAAGGGTCCGCTCCCCCGCCTGGAATGCGCTCCCCCGCCCCCGCCACGCTCCGCCGGGCTTGTCTTGTTTGTTTTCCTTTCACTGCCGTGTCACTTTCAGTGAATCCCCTCCCACTCCCTCCTCACCAGCTTCATTTTTTTTTTCAGAGCGCTGATATTTACAGACTTTGTGTGTTTCCCCTACTTCAAGGCAAGCGCGCGCATCATTTTTTTCTTCTTAATCTAAAGTATTTGCTCTTCTTAATATAAAGTATTTGCTAATAATTGCAATTGCGTATTTTGAGCCGACAACAAGGCTCGAACACTGGTCCTCAGCTCCCAAATCGGCAGCTCTCACCGCTGAACCATAATCTCGCCCTCCGAGAGCAGCATTCATTTTAAATGCTTGTTTCAACAGAATCCAAGCTTTCCCACCAAAATACGGATTACTATTAAGCTTCCGTTTGCATCCAGTTTCACAGTACAGTATTCCCATTCCTACCCCTTTGCCCGCAAAATTTCATCCCGCTCTGTCAGCAAAATCATCGGGTGCAAGAACAATTTATGCCAAACGGATACCTTTTCGAAATTATTTTTTCATAACCCCTTTCAGTGCCTGCGCGAGTTTGTTAAGAGTTTAGTGCGCTTGCCGGGGAAATTTCATGGGGAAAATGCTGCACATGCGGGAGTATGTTTGGGAGGCGCGTGGTGCAGGCGCGAGAGGTGCTTTACCAAGTGTGTGGTGGTCACTTGATGTCCTAGTCATCTGCCCCGGCCCCAGCAGCCCAACATGGGGAAAAATACACCAACCGTAAGTAGGGCTAACAGGCGACTCCACGTCCGCGTTTTAGTTTGCAACCTATTGCATTCTGTAACTTGTAGTCCTGGTTCTCTACAGTTGATCCTGTTGAACTAAACAATTAAAAATAATAATAATAATAAAAAATCAAGTCCAGGAATACGCTTTGCATATTGGTTGATTGATTTTATTATGGGCTATTGGAACGGGAACCTCTGGGAGTATAGCCCCTACCCACCCACACTGCCAACCAAATTTCAAAAGCATGGGGGGGGTTTACAGTGGGCAACCAGAGGGAGTCTTATGTGCCTGGAAGCCCGGCGCAGCATGTTCGTCGTTTGGAGTCCAATCTCTCTGCTCTTGTGCTGTGTGCAGTTTTAGCTCATCGGACTGCAGCCTATATTAACGTCACCCCTTGCAGCATGTCCCGCGTGCACTGGCCTCCATTTGCAGAGGGCTCTTGGCAACACATTGACAGGAATGATGCAAGGATTGTTGCTGTTGGCCAAACCCCCTCATGTGCACGTGTTTCAGTTTTGCTGACTGCAGGAGTAACTTTGTGCCCTCTGCTGCTGGACCCTTCTTAGAGTCTGTCTTGCCTTACAAGTGCTCGTGCACGAGTGCCGCGCGTGCCGTATTCTTCTGAACAAGAGGCAGAGTTTGCAAGTTGATGTTCCTGTGTGGTGTCACTCGCTCGTAAAAGGTGTGGAGCAGCCCGCATGTGCAATCGCCCACAAATGCTCTCATTCGTGACACCTAGGTTCTGTGCTTGCTGGCACCATTGGCATGCTTGTATGCGGGTGTAGTAAAGAATATAGAACCCACTAAGAAGTTACCCACATTTTGGAGCTGCTGGACTGGTGAGGTCTCGCATTTACGAGAGTTTAAGCCATTGGCATTGTAAATGACAATGCCTTTTATTTGTTTTAAAAAACAAAACATAAATAAAAGGCATTGTCATTTACAATGCCAATAGCTCAAACTCACGTAAATGCGAGACCTATTGCATTGCAAATGCTTGTTGCATTTTGCTGCCGTTGGAGTCGACATTTTCTGGTTGCTGTTTTTTTATATGTAGCTTTTAGAACTGTGAGCCGATGATAAAGCTTCGAGTTTTGGTCTTTGTTAGTTGGAAAAATTCGAAACGACAGAGGATTTGCTCCAGATTGGTTTCTTCACTTCAATTGAGCAGTTTTTTTTCTTTTTTTAAAAATATAGCACAGGTTCCTATTGAAAACAAGCAGCGGCAAAGCCTGTAGGTCTCTCCTTTATCATATGAGTGTCAAGCTGTTGACGTTGCCAATGCTTGTTTGTACAGCACTGTTTTAACTAAATTAAAAAAAATACTTTTCAAAATACTGGAGGAGAAACATGCATGTACTTTAAGGTATCTCAAAACTACATTGAATTCAATATTTTCAGTTTTTATAAACATCAAGGTTCAATTTTCAAACACTCTTCATACAGGAAACTCTGACTAGAACTTCTGAATTTAAAAAAAAGCCTGTTGCAGGTGATCCAGCTTAAAAATAGTACAAATAGCTTGTTGCAAGTGCTTAAAAGAACATAATAGCTGTCTTAGGCCTTATATAAAAAGTTTCAGAATGTCAAATAAAATGCTTGCAAAGCATTAATTTAATTCCCCAGAATCCAAAACTGGTAAAAAATATGTTCCAAACATTTGGAGCTCTGCAGCAGCTCAGGAATTAGATTTATGGGCCTCTATGAAAAATAGAACTCTCCTTTCAGTCCTGCTAAATACACTAAATACAAAGACACTCAACAGATGCTGGATGAAGTCGACTGTAGCATAGAAGAGAGAACAATACATCTGAAGGGGGCATGCTTTGTCGTCTGTGTGAATTATAGGGAGTGTGTATTCCAGTTCCTAGATGATTTCTGATGTGCTCGAGTTTTAAGTGGAATTTGTTACAGTTTCTAGGTGTTTTCTGATCCTTCTGAGTACTATGGGGAGAGTGTCCAGTTTCTACAAGTTTTTGTACCTTCCCGCCTTCTAAGTGGAGTGCATTCTAATTTCACAGTGCTTTCTGGTCTGTCTGATTTCTAATGGAACTGTGTTCCAGTTTCTAGGTGGTTTCTTATCTGCCTCAGTTTTGCAGAGAAGTATATTTGTTTCTAGGTGCTTTCTGATCTTCCCAAGTTTTAAGTGCAGGTTCTTCCAGTTTCTAGGTGCTTTCAGATGGGCCGGGGTACTAAGGGGGGATGTGTTCCAGCTTCCAGATGCTCTCTGATCTGTCTGAAATCTAAGGGGAGTGTCTGACATGTTCCAGATGTATTTCTCATCTTGTGGATGGTAAACAAAATAATGTCATGAGCAATGCCAATAGCTCTAACTTTACCAATGCCGAGACCATTGCATTGTAAATGCTTGTTCTTGTGTCTGGGAGAGGATGTAGCCTAACAGCTAGGGCGGTGAATCTCAAACCTGGGGAACCGGGTTGGAGTCTCGGCAATAACGCGCAATGTCCGGTACTCACTTAATCTTCCCGCGCCTATCAAAAATGAATGTGTCTTGTGTAAGCAACTGGTGCTCATGTACAGCCCTCTGATACCCAGTACCTTTGGGTCAAGTTCACGCTGTGTAAAACTCCGGAAAAAGAAATAATAATAGTTAACTGTGATGGTCCTCTCTAAATTAGCCAGACAGCGTCATCTTGTGGCAGACTGTCACTTACCCGGTAAATGCTGGTGCGGCGCACACGAACACCACCGGCGTGAATTAAGCACTGGGCCTCAGTTTATTTTCTCAAGGGTCTGCCACATATTGACACTGTAGGCAAAACATGCTAAGGGTGACTTGTTAGATTTTTAGTGGACTAGTGCTTAAGATTAACATAACATGTGTACATCGTGCTTGAAAATGTAGCTTTAATTGCTAAATATTTGTAATCACCAATTTATCCCATTCACTAGTGGTGCTATTGCTGCAACAGTGGAAATCAAAACACTGCTTTGAAGAGCTTCACCATTCAAATGGTTAAAATCTAATAACTTTCTCCTAATTTCTCTCCCCCTGCCTTGTCTCTCTTCTCCTCTGTATGTGTGTGCACTTCTCTGACTAAACAGGTACCTGTGACCCTGCTGAGTAAGAGTAGTGGGGTGGGGTAGGGTACAGTAGCTGAACAGAGACCTAATGAGAACAGTCTATGTAGAGACATAGAGACGAGAGAGAGAAGCTATAGAGACTGAGATGATATGAAAAGATGTGTGAGGTATGGAAAATACAGAAAGGTGAGGTAGCCAGAAGGAAAACTAAAGAGAGGTAGAAAGAGGAACATGTAGGTAGAGCAAGAGAGGTAGAGAAATACGTAGGTTTCTGATTAGAGAGAGGAAGAACAGTGCAATACTCCAAGAGTGAGGTAGAGAATGAGGTAATGTAGAAAAAGAGGTGGATTAGACAGAAGTAAATACAGCAAAAGGCAGAGGTAGACAGAGCCACGTAAGTAACAAGCATTGGCATAGCCAATAGGTCTCGCCTTTGGGACCTTATAAGTGTTTAGCCATGCAACAGTTGCATAACTAAATACTTATAAGGTCCCAAAAGCGAGACCTATTGGCTATGCCAAGCGGCCGCGAAAGTGATCGCGATCAAACATCAAAGCGGCCGTGCGGCCGAGAAAGTGAAAGTAATCTCAGTCGAGCGGGGCGCGCGCGCCCGCGCACATGCACTGTAGCTCTAGGCTGGCCTGGTAGCACTTTTTGGAGCCCTCTCAATAAGTCTCGCCAGACCAGCGCATGCGCTGGGTCAGGCGAGACCTAAAAACAGGAGATGCAAGGTAGACAGAGCGGGATCAAATTGAGAAGATGGATAGAAAAACGGGTTAGGTAAAGACTAGTGGGGCAGAGAGAAGGTGAAGTGTAAAAAGAATTGTGGTGTAGGCTGAAAAGAGAAATTTGGCAGTTATGTGAAATAGAAAAAGAGGTGTGATATTTATAAAGAGGTAGAAAGTTGTGAGAGGAAGAGGTATAGGTTTGTAAAGAAGAAGGTTGAGAGAGATAGTTGAGGTGGAGGGGGTTAGTTGAGAAGGAGGTTCAGTGGGGCACTGCTGGGCAGTCGAGGCATGCACACTAAGGGCAGATTTATTCGTTTTCGAGCAACACAGTGCAAGGTAAATAAAGCAGTGCAAAGTCATATTTATTAAAAATGGCCTGCCGCTGCTCACAACCCGTGACTGTGCACAAACAGGCTGCTTAACACTGTGCACAACCTTTGCACCAGGTTGCAGAGGTGTGTGGGTGCTGTCTAGCATATGATTTGTACTGGAAGCATGCCCTAAAAACTCCTATGCCTAAAAACACATTCTGCAGAGGGGACCCATCATTTTGCGTTACACCACTAGGCACAACACTGCAGGATGTGCCATTCCTGGGAGTCAGATCGCGGCCAGGACCGGTGACACAATAGCTGGGGATGGGGAGTGCGGGTGATGACCAGGCGGGCCATGGCGACCAGTATCACAGCTCAGGAAAGTACTGAAGTACTGCATGAAACCAACCAGCACACGGCCTATGAGGAAGGAGCGACAGGAAAGTGCGGGGCTGCACTTGGCGACATGATGCCGGGTCCAGCACAAGGTGTAACCAGAGCCAGGTGGACCCTAGGCCTGCCTCCTTGTGAGACAGACTGTCCCCATTCAGCCTAAGGCCTATGAATGTGTGTGGGATGGACATCTCAGGGACCCTCACCGTGTTCTACGCGGGGCATCGTTTTCCATTACGCCACAGCTGTTACAGCGCAGAAAGTAATCTCTGACAGTAGACCTCGACTCTGCAATGAGAGCAGCAGGTAGCATAGCCTGAGTCACCCTGTCTGAATCGTGGTAAAATGCATTGCAGTAAGTCCCAGCCCTCTAAAATGAGTGCCGATGCTGAGCTTCAGCAAACACCATCCCAAATTAAGCACCAGGCCAATTATTAGAACAACATACGCATGAGCATCCGCTGGGTGCTTTGCAGGGTCTGTGCTTGGGTGCTATTATCATTATAAACGAATTGGGTTATCCCAGAATCCGTCAAGGGACCTGGGAGCAAAATCAGTTCCAACAACAATTGGTCCTGACATTCCTTTTTACAAGCCAGCAAATGGCGTAAAGGACTAGAAAAATCAATCTAAACGGTCATTCAATCGGTTATTCGATAAAAAAAGAAATATATACCAGAGAGAAGAGACCAAAGACAACTGTGTTTCTAAGACAAAATCTTTTGGTTTATATCATTCTTGTAAGTGGACAGTATTCATCGGATCATCTTTACAATAGGCGGTTGTCAAAAGGAGAGTGTAAAGAAAGTGCTCATGTGCAATGTGAACGTGAAGAGATAGAAGAAAGAATCAGAAAAATAAAGAACATGATTTCCTAATTAATACATACATAACACTGGTTGGGGTGGATTGTATGTGGACCTAACCAATGTTCGGCCTGTATACAGTATTCTCTTACTTAATTATTCATTGTCTGACCTCTTTTCAGAGTAATACCATCTAATCAGGCATGCATCATCCTAAAAGTTAATAAGATATATTCCAGGCCAAGAGAGAAAATTGTTGGCGTTTCGACCCGTCTTCTGCGATGAGGGAAATTTCTACCTCCGCGTGCGGGTATTCATCAGGACATAGAGACAATCTAGACATAGTAAAAAGTCCAATTCGAGCCTATCTCCCTAGTATATCCATAAGGCTAAAACTGAAAAATACTAGAAAACACTGACCGTGGTTGTGGACTGGACAATTCATAGCAATATGATGTCCATATTGATTCGATAAAATCCTATTCGCAGTAGACGTGGCATGGTCTGCAACATGGAATGCATCTTGATTAGGAAACCACCATCTTGAGGGAAATAAACCAAACTATATACATGCAAAATACTGATTGAAAACTTACCCCGGTATAGGGGTAAGATCTCTATAGCACTTCCAAAAATTCTTCACAGAGTTCAATGAAGCAAAAATGTCGAAATCAGTAGCATGTCTTAGAGCGGACACCTTGCCAGAGCGATCTAAACGAATGAGTGGAATAAAATCAGTCCTCAGCACGAAATGTGTGAAAGCTGGAGAATGGGTAACATATTGAGAAAAAAATTACCTGAGTGCTTGCTCGTACAAACCAGGGCCAGTAACATTCACTGCGTGGAAAGGAAACTGATCCCCGACAGGGGGCAGAGACCAAACACCGTATTTATCTGAAAATGGGTGTAATGTGTCCATTGGTTTAGATGCATTGGCAGAACTGCACGAGGGTACCCGTGTTCGAGTGCCAGGAAGTCCTAGAGTCTAGCTTTGAGGTACATTGGCTGAGTTGAGAGATGCCTGAGTACTAAAAAGACATAATGCACTGAGGATCCAAATTGGGTCCCCAGGTGGTGCTCCGTGTGGGTCACTGGCTGACATGGGTGGGTTCTTAGGGGCACGACCTGCCATATTTTTCTAATTTAAGAAAAATATTTCCCCTACTTTTTGTGAAAAGACAACCTTTCTGGGATGGTTAACTCCGACAGTTGAAATGCTTCAGCTGAAGTGTAAGGCAGGGGGGTCTCCTGTGCTGGGAAACCAAGGAAGAGGCAGATAGCCAAACAAGCCTTCCTGCCAGGGTGCCTGCTGCCTCAAAGAAATGTAAATGCACACAACTGATTATTATGCAAATGTAAAGGGGCCATGGAAGCCGATATTGGCTTTAAGTGATGGAATCACTTGAAGCTTCCTGATGACACAGATATATTCTTCTTGAGTGGTATTGCAAGGGAATTACCAACTGAGCTGTGACGTGTGTGCTTTTAATGGACAGTTATCAAAAATGCACCATATACAGTCTGGGTATTACTCAAATCTATATTTTGGAAGCACTTTATCTTAAACCATTTTGCGCACTTTGTAGCAGCCTACCTTATACTGTGTGTAATGCAAGTTCAAAATAATGACTGGCATATTCACAGTGCTTTCTGCCATTGACTGGGACATCCTAGCACTAAACATAAACAAGTCACTATTCTCTACTGCATTAGCCAATAGAGGTTTCAAGATATAAAATAGTGCGTTACCCACTGATTAACTTAACTTGCATTTATTTTTAATTTAAGCTGTGCCTTTTTAGGTCTCTCCTACGCAGCGAGCATGCGCTGCATAGGAGGGGACCTCTTGGAATCGATTTGCTTTTTCGTCCAAAAGCGTGCACGCTTTGCATTGTTTTCAATGGTAATGCGGGCATGTTTGGTGATTCCCTTGCGGGAGCGAGCTTTGGCAACATCTGTTTGTAATTAACTTGCAAACATATGGTGCCCCTGCTTGCTCCCGCAAGGGAAACGCTTTGTGGGTCTGTTTCTTTTTACTCGTCAGTTTCTGCAGGCACACTTCCGCCACTTTAAATAAATGTTAGTTTACCTAACACCACACTTTACCGCAAATGTAATCACGGCCTCGGGCGCTCTATTATTTCTTTCAAAGCTGCTAGCATGATTCTTGATGAGTATCTTGTTTTCGGAGAGTGTTTGTACATATGCTCTCGTCTCCTATTGGACTCTGTTAAGGGGATGCTGTTTTCAGAGTAACAGAGACTAGTTTCCAGGCCGCGCGTGTATTATATTATTTCTTATTCTGTACCCCTGGGAAATGGGACGGACGACCACCTTTAATCGTACTTATTAAAATATTGTCACCCACAGCTTCGATTTTGGTTTACGCTAAAAATCCAGTTTTTTATTTTAAAAGAAGTTTTGTGAAAAAATGTGTATGGTGAATTTAACGGTGAGTTGCGTTAAAGCGCGAGATGAGCATGGGTGTATGTGGGGAGGGGTGGGGTAGGGGTTCAGGGGGAGAATGCAATTCTTTGCCAGGCAAATTTTTCTCCCAAGTTAATGGTCGGCCGCATTCAGTGTGACTGAGGCAGGCTGCTCGTCAGGCAGTGAGGGAGAGCCCTGACTGGGGTGAAACACAGGTCAGCTCGTCTCGCAAATATGAAAATCCTGGAGGGAAGAAACAACACGCCTAGCTGTTTAACAAAGACTGCCAAGGCTGAGTTTGTACAGTTTCCCCCGCTGTCACCCTCTTCATTTGAAGTGGAGTTCGGGAACTGCCATAAATAGATCACCCTTGCCTTCCAAATAAGCAGGCGTTTTATGGCCCTAATAAACAAGCATTGAAAATGCAATAGGTCTCGCATTTGTTGGAGCTGGAGCTATTGGCATTGTAAATGGCAAAGTTTTGTACTTTGCAATAGGTCTTGTATTTGTTGGAGCTATTCACATTGTAAATGGCAATGTTTTTTATTTATCCTTGGGGTTTTATATAGTGCGACCTTAACAGCCTCAGTTGTGAATTTCGATTCATCAAAGTTTTGTGAGCCCTGAAATTTGCACAAGCAAAGCGCTAACAGTATAAATATGGGCACTGTTTAACAAACGAAGCCACTGCACTACAAGAGCAAAGGTGACCAAGTGACTGCTTCTGGGTTGACAGAGTTGCTTACAGTCACTGCCCGTTAAAGCTAGCTAGCCCGCTACTATGAGTTTATCAAACTTAATGCTATGATTTCTTATGTTATGTTATGCTATGCTATGTTATGCTATGCAATGCTATGTTTTGTTATGCTATGCTATGTTTTGTTTTGTTATGCTATGCTTTGTTTTGTTATGCTATGCTTTGTTATGCTATGCTATGTTTTGTTGTGTTTTGTTATGCTATGCTGTGTTTTGTAGTGTTTTGTTATGCTATGCTGTTTAGTTGTGTTTTGTTATGCTAGGCTATGTTTTGTTGTGTTTTGCTATGCTATGTTTTGTTTTGTTATGCTATGCTATGTTTTGTTATGCTATGTTTTGTTGTATTTTGTTCTGCTATTCTATGCTTGGTTATGCTATGTTTTGTTTTATTATGCTATGCTATGCTATGTTTTGTTATGCTATGCTATGCTTTACTATGCTATGCTATGTTTTGTTGTGCTATGCTATGTTTTGTTATGCTATGTTTTGTTGTGTTGTGTTATGCTATGCTTTGTTTTGTTATGCTATGCAATGTTTTGTTTTGTTATGCTATGCTATGTTTTGTTATGCTATGCTATGTTTTGTTATGCTGTTTTGTTGTGTTTTCCTATGCTATGTTTTGTTTTGTTATGCTATGCTATGTTTTGTGATGCTATGCTATGTTTTGTTGTGTTTTGTTATGCTATGCTATGTTTTGTTATGCTATGGTTTGTTGTGTTTTGCTATGCTATGCTTTGTTTTGTTATGCTCTGCTATGTTTTGTTATGCTATGTTATGTTTTGTTATGCTATGCTATGCTCTGTTTTGTTGCTATGTTTTGTTGTGTTTTGCTATGCTATACTATGTTTAGTTTTGTTATGTTTTGTTGTGTTTTGTTATGCTATGATTTGTTATGCTTTGTTTTGTTTTGTTATGCTATGCTATGCTATGTTTTGTTATGCTATGCTATCTTTTGTTTTGTTTTGTTATGCTATGCTATGTTATTTTTTGTTTTGTTATGCTATGATATGTTTTGTTGTGTTTTGGTATGCTATGCTATGCTTTGTTATGCTATGCTATGTTTTGTTGTGTTTTGTTAGGCTATGTTTTGTTGTACTTTGCTATGCTATGTTTTGTTGTGTTATGCTATGTTTTGTTATGCTATGCTTTGTTTTGTTATGCTATGCTATGATTTGTTATGTTATGTTATGTTAGGCTAGGCTATGTTATGTTGTGTTAGGCTAGGTTGTGTTATGTTGTGTTAGGCTAGGTTGTGTTGTGTTGTGCTGTGTTGTGTTGTGCTGTGTTTTGTTTTGTTATGTTTTTGTTTTGTTATGTTATGTTTGTTATGTTTTGTTATGTTATACTATGTTTTGTTATGTTATACTATGTTATACTATGTTATGTGATGCTATACTATGGTATGTTATGCTATACTGTGTTATGTTATGCGATACTATGTTATGTTTTGTAATGCTATGTTATGATTTGTTATGTATTGTTGTGTTAGGCTAGGCTATGTTTTGTTTTGTCATGATATGCTGTTTTGTTGTGTTTTGTTATGCTTTGCTATGTTTTGTTGTGTTTTGTTATGCTATGCTATGCTGTGTTTTGTTGTGTTTTGTTATGCTATGCTATATTTTGTTGTGTTTTGCTATGCTATGCTATGTTTTGTTATGCTATGCTATGCTTTGTTATGCTATGTTTTGTTATGCTATTCTATGATTTGTTATGCTATGTTTTGCTTTGTTATGTTATGCTATGCTATGTTTTGTTGTGTTTTGCTATGCTATGCTTTGTTTAGTTATGCTATGCTATGTTTTGTTATGCTATGCTATGTTTTGTTATGCTATGCTATTTTTTGTTTTGTTATGCAATGCTATGTTTTGTTATGCTATGTTTTGTTGTGTTTTGTTATGCTATGATTTGTTATGCTATGATTTGTTATGCTATGTTTTGTTTTGTTATGCTATGCTATGTTTTGGTATGCTATGCTATGCTTTGTTATGCTATGCTATGCTTTGTTATTCTATGCTATGTTTTGTTTTGTTATGCTATGCTATGTTTTGCTGTATTTTGTTATGCTCTTTTTTGTTTTGTGATGCTATGCTATGTTTTGATATGCTGTTTTGTTGTGTTTTCCTATGCTATGTTTTGTTATGCTATGCTATGTTTTGTTGTGTTTTGTTATGCTATGCTTTGTTTTGTTATGCTATGCTATGTTTTGTTGTGTTTTGTTATGCTATGCTTTGTTTTGTTATGCTATGTTTTGTTATGCTATGCTATGTTTTGTTGTATGTTGTTATGCTATTTTTTGTTTTGTTATGCTATGCTATGTTTTGTTATGCTATGTTTTGTGTTTTCTGCCACATAAGTACATGCCACATACTTACACTCTACTCAATGCAACAGAAATACACTCCCGATAATACCAAACAGTGCCACATAATTACAATCCACATAATTACAATATCCTCTGTGCAACACAAAATACCATTCAATACCACATAATTATATTATACTAAATCCAACACACACCCCACATAATACCACTCAGTGCCACATAATTACATATCACATATTTACACTCTACTCAATACAGCATCAATACAATCCACATAAAATCACTCAGTGCCGCATATTAACACACAACATAATTACACTCTACTTGATACAATATAAATACTCTACACATAACGACACTCAAAACCACATAATTAAACCACATAATTACACTCTACTAAATGCAACATACAATCCACATAATACCACTTACTAACACATAATTACATGCAACATAATTACACTCTACTCAAAGCAACATAAATACACTACACATAAAACAAATCAGTGCCACATAATTACACTCCACATAATTACACTCTCCTCAGTAAAACACAAAATCACTCCACATAATACAACTCAGTGCCACAGAATTATCTGCTCCATAATTATACTGCTTTGTTATGCTATGCTATGTTTTGTTTTGTTATGCTATGCTATGTTTTGCTGTATTTTGTTATGCTCTTTTTGTTTTGTTATGCTATGCTATGTTTTGATATGCTGTTTTGTTGTGTTTTCCTATGCTATGTTTTGTTTTGTTATGCTATGCTATGTTTTGTTGTGTTTTGTTATGCTATGCTTTGTTTTGTTATGCTATGCCTTGTTTTGTTATGCTATGCTATGTTTTGTTGTGTTTTGTTATGCTATGCTATGTTTTGTTATGCTATGTTTTGTGTTTTGTTATGCTATGATTTGTTATGCTATGTTTTGTTTTGTTATGCTATGCTATGCGTTGTTATGCTATGCTTTGTTTTGTTATGCTATGCTATGTTTTGTTATGCTGTTTTGTTGTGTTTTCCTATACTATCCTTTGTTTTGTTATGCTATGCTATGTTTTGTGATGCCATGCTATGTTTTGTTGTGTTTTGTTATGCTATGCTATGCTATGCTTTGTTTTGTTATGCTTTGTTTTGCTATGCTATGTTTTATTTTGTTATGCTATGCTATGTTTTGTTGTGTTTTGTTATGCTATGCTATGTTTTGTTTTGCTATTGTATGCTTTATTTTGTTATGCTATGCTATGTTTTGTAATGCTATGGTATGTTTTGTGTTTTGTTATGCTATGGTATGTTTTGGTATGCTATGATATGCTTTGTTATGCAATGTTTTGTTGTGTTTTGTTATGCTATGCTATGTTTTGTTTTGTTTTGTTATGCTATGCTATGTTTTGTTGTGCTTTGCTATGCTATGCTATGTTTTGTTGTGTTATGCTATGCTATGCTTTGTTTTGTTATGCTATGCTATGATTTGTTATGTTGTGTTAGGCTAAGCTATGTTATGTTGTGTTAGGCTAGGTTAGGCTATATTATGTTGTGTTAGGCTAGGCTGTGTTATGTTGTGTTAGGCTAAGTTGTGTTGTGTTGTATTGTGTTGTGTTTTGTTTTGTTCTGTTATGTTATATTTTTGTTTTGTTTTGTTATGTTATACTGTGTTTTGTTATGTTATACTATGTTATACTATGTTATGGTATGCTATACTATGTTGTGTTATGCTATACTATGTTATGTTTTGTTATGCTATGTTATGTTTTGTTAAGTTTTGTTAAGTTATGTTATGTTATGCTGTGCAATGGTATGCAATGCTAGGCTATGTTTTGTTATGTTATGTAATGGTATGTTATGTTATGTTAGGCTATGTTTTGTTATGTTATGTTATGTTATGCTGTTATGTTATGTTAGGCTATGTTTGTTTATGTTATGTTACGTTGTATTAGGTTAGGCTAGGTTATGGGAAATGCTTTTGTAAAGTATGCCCATACCCACAGGGCCTCATGGCACCAAACAGCAGAAACTGCAGTGTTATTGTATTTTAAAAGTATGCACATTGAGTTGATCTCTTGAAAATAGCCATTTTTGAGTTACTTAAGAAATGAATTCTCACTTGTCAGTGGAAGAGTGTTCTTCGGAATTGTCTGTTTGTTGGTACTTTGAGAAAGAGAGCATCATAAAAAGCTGCATTTTACTGTGTACACAGCAATACAATACAAATCCTCCTCGTCAATGCATGTTTTGTAAAATGTGTCCTATCGCTTGCATGCAAAAATGTCTACTGGTGCCTAACCGAAATGTAGGTTTTTGTAAGCTTGCACTATTTGTAGAAGATGTCTTTTTTTTATCACGTGTTTATGCCACAGAGCAGAAAGGTAAGACATGTCATGTCACCAAACAATGCTTGCCTGCAACCTGAGCCTATTGTCACGTTGAGCTGTGCGTGCAGTCCGCATTCGGGTCAATCTGAGCCATCATTAATGCAAGGAGACATTCGATACTTTTGGAATGCAGGCGCCACAACTTGAAAGCTTGGTTCATGTGCTCCATTGATTGCAACTAACACTGCAACTGCATTTAGGTATGACGGGAAATGTAATTGCTGCCTTGGCATGAAAACACAGCCTGCCGGGATCCCCCTGTCCTCCCCATGACCCCGTGCGCCTCTGAGCTCTGTGCCTGCTTCACAGCTGTCGTGAAGACTTTTCTTATCTGCTTGTTAAATAAACAAGCAGATAAGAAAAGTCTTCACGACAGCCGTGAAGCAGGAGAGCCAGTCCGGGTGGGCCGGAACAAAAAGCCAAAGGGAGGCAACTCAGAAAGCTCATTTCCAATGGCAGGCCACCGTTTACCATAAACGGTGACGCCAGCCAAAGGAAATGAGGGGCGGGGCTTAAAGCCCTTTTCTGAAAATCCTCTCCTACAAAATATCTCGTGGAGGCGGAGCAACGCTTTGCGCTGCAACGCACGCGAGACCTAGAAATGTAGATCGGGCTATGGGTGCTTGAGGAGATGGGGGCTGGAAGGGGCGCTGCCAGGCCAGGCAAGAGGGTTGGAAATTACGACGGGTCCTTTATGTACCTTAGCGACACCAGGGGAGAGGCTTCAGAAGCAGGCACGAAATGGCAGTGCGGGCGGCGCAGGCCCCCCCTGCAGGTGTGACTCGATGTGTGAGAGTAAACATGCTGTCTGTAACCACTGCTCCGCCATTATGTGCTGGGTACTGCGAGTATCAGCGTTAAATCCATGCTGTCTCTATAAAAGAATGTGTAAATATTCGAGTTCTGTTGCCTATGTGGAGGCCGTGATTGCGAGTCAGTGTGCACACATACATAGGGAGCACACGCCAGTGTGAAGCTAACAGGCGACCTCGTGTTGTGCAGAACAAAGTGAGAGGCTTGTCAGGACACTCTACTAAATCCAACATACACCCCACATAATACCACATAATTACATGCCACAGAATTACACTCTACTCAATACAACATAAATACAAACCACATAATATCACTCAGTGTCACATAACAACACGCCACATAGTTACACTTTACGCAATACAATATAAATACACTCCACATAACACCACTCAAAACCACCTAATCACACCACATAATTAAACACTACTAAATGCAACATACACTCCACATAATACCACTAACTGCCACATAAGTACATGCCACATACTTACACTCTACTCAATGCAACATAAATAAACTCCCGATAATACCAATCAGTGCCACATAATTACAATCCACATAATTACAATATCCTCTGTGCAACACAAAATACCATTCAATACCACATAATTATATTATACTAAATCCAACACACCCCCCCACATAATACCACTCAGTGCCACATAATTACATATCACATATTTACACTCTACTCAATACAGCATCAATACAATCCACATAAAATCACTCAGTGCCACATATTAACACGCAACATAATTACACTCTACTTGATACAATATAAATACTCTACACATAACAACACTCAAAACCACATAATTAAACCACATAATTACACTCTACTAAATGCAACATACACTCCACATAATACCACTTACTAACACATAATTACATGCAACATAATTACACTCTAATTACACTCTACTCAAAGCAACATAAATACACTACACATAAAACAAATCAGTGCCACATAATTACACTCCACATAATTACACTCTCCTCAGTACAACACAAAATCACTCCACATAATACAACTCAGTGCCACATAATTATATGCTCCATAATTATACTGCACTCAATGCAACATACACTCCAAATAATACAACTCACTGCCACATAATTACATACTACATAATTACACTCAACTCAATACAACATTATTACAATCCACATATTATCACTCAGTGCCACGTAATAACACACCACAAATGTATAACTACACTCAATGCAATATACATACACTACACATAACAACACTCAGTACCACATAATTACACACTACATAATTACACTATACTCAATGCAACATCAATACACTCCACATAATACCACTAAGTACCACATATAACACTTTTTATTAGAACTTTTCTACATACAACACATCAGCCACAATACTCTACAACATAGTCAAAACTTCAAAATAAACACATAAGGTCCCAAAAGCGAGACCTATTGGCTATGCCAATGCTTGGTTAAATGTAGCTACCGGAAGGTGAAAAACTGACAAAGGTTACACAATAGTTTGCTGTTTTAGCCACGCCTTTGATCCTGCACCGTCTCTTACTCACCCCGCCCCCTTTGCGCGCAGCATCACAGCTCCCATGCTTGTTTTAATGCACTTCAACCACTGATGTGTGGAAGTATTGAAATAGCTCGGGGGTGCTTCTGGATAGGACTGGCACGCCCACATGTGGGTCCCAGTGGTGTAAAATCGATGGTGATTTAGCTCTGGGTTGAGTAGGCCGTGCTGGGGCTCAGCCATGATGTGCATTGGCAGGGTTGTGTGTGTGTGTGTGTTTGGGTGGGGTCTCAGTACTAGAATAGCACCGTACACAGAGCATCGTTATAGCGCGCATTTGGAGGGCTGTGGGTCCCGGGACTGTGACAGAGCCGAGAGTGGGTCCCTGTACTGGAGTTTGCCGGAGCTGTTCCTGAGGGACTGAGGAGGCCAGCGATGTCATGGGTGACGCAGCAGCTCATGGTTGAGGTGAATACTAGAGCTGCGCGTGGGCCGGAGTACAGGGATGTCAAGAGTGACGCTGCAGCTCATGGTTGAGGTGAATACTAGAGCTGCGCGTGGGCCGGAGTACAGGGATGTCATGGGTGACGCTGCAGCTCGGGGTTGAGGTGCAATGCCAGAGCTATCCGTGGGTCAGAGCAGGGCAGGGATGTCATGAGTGACGCTGCAGCTCAGAGTGGAGGTGCAATGCCAGAGCTGCGCGTGGGCCGGGTTGCAGGGATGTCATTGGTGAAGCTGCAGCTCAGGGTTGAGGTGCAATGCCAGAGCTGCGCGTAGGCCGGAGTACAGGGATGTCATGAGTGACGCTGCAGCTCAGGGTTGAGGTGCAATGCCAGAGCTGCGCGTGGGTCAGAGGGCAGGGATTTCATGACGGACGTTGCAGCTCAAGTTAGAGGTGCAATGCTAGAGCTGCGCGTGGGCCGGAGTACAGGGATGTCAAGAGTGACGCTGCAGCTCAGGGTTGAGGTGCAATGCCAGAGCTGCGCGTAGGCCGGAGTGCAGGGATGTCATGGGTGACGCTGCAGCTCGGGGTTGAGGTGCAATGCCAGAGCTGCCCGTGGGCCGGGTTGCAGGGATGTCATGCGTGACGCTGCAGTTCAGGGTAGAGGTGCAATGCCAGAGCTGCGCGTGGGCCGGAGTGCAGGGATGTAATTGGTGAAGCTGCAGCTCAGGGTAGAGGTGCAATGCCAGAGCTGCGCGTAGGCCGGAGTGCAGGGATGTCATGAGTGACGCTGCAGCTCAGGGTAGAGGTGCAATACTAGAGCTGCGCGTGGGCCGGAGTGCAGGGATGTCATTGGTGAAGCTGCAGCTCAGGGTTGAGGTGCAATGCCAGAGCTGCGCGTAGGCCGGAGTGCAGGGATGTCATGAGTGACGCTGCAGCTCAGGGTAGAGGTGCAATACTAGAGCTGCGCGTGGGCCGGAGTGCAGGGATGTCATTGGTGAAGCTGCAGCTCAGGGTAGAGGTGCAATGCCAGAGCTGCGCGTAGGCCGGAGTACAGGGATGTCATGAGTGACGCTGCAGCTCAGGGTAGAGGTGCAATGCCAGAGCTGCGCGTGGGCCGGAGTGCAGGGATGTCATGAGTGACGCTGCAGCTCAGGGTTGAGGTGCAATGCCAGAGCTGCGCGTGGGCCGGAGTGCAGGGATGTCATGAGTGACGCTGCAGCTCAGGGTTGAGGTGCAATGCCAGAGCTGCGCGTGGGCCGGAGGGGAGGGATGTCATGAGTGACGCTGCAGCTCGGGGTTGAGGTGCAATGCTAGAGCTGCGCGTGGGCCGGAGGGGAGGGATGTCATGAGTGACGCTGCAGCTCAGGGTAGAGGTGCAATGCTAGAGCTGCGCGTGGGCCGGAGTGCAGGGATGTCATTAGTGACGCTGCAGCTCAGGGTTGAGGTGCAATGCCAGAGCTGCGCGTGGGCCGGAGTGCAGGGATGTAATTGGTGAAGCTGCAGCTCAGGGTAGAGGTGCAATACTAGAGCTGCGCGTGGGCCGGAGTGCAGGGATGTCATTGGTGAACCTGCAGCTCAGGGTTGAGGTGCAATGCCAGAGCTGCGCGTAGGCCGGGTTGCAGGGATGTCATGGGTGACGCTGCAGCTCGGGGTTGAGGTGCAATGCCAGAGCTGCGCGTAGGCCGGGTTGCAGGGATGTCATTGGTGAAGCTGCAGCTCAGGGTTGAGGTGCAATGCCAGAGCTGCGCGTGGGCCGGATTGCAGGGATGTCATGAGTGACGCTGCAGCTCAGGGTAGAGGTGCAATGCCAGAGCTGCGCGTGGGCCGGAGTGCAGGGATGTCATGGGTGACGCTGCAGCTCAGGGTTGAGGTGCAATGCCAGGGCTGCGCGTGGGCCGGGTTGCAGGGATGTCATGAGTGACGCCGCAGCTCAGGGTTGAGGTGCAATGCCAGAGCTGCCCGTGGGTCAGAGGGCAGGGATGTCATGACCGACGTTGCAGCTCCGGCTTGCTGAGCAGTGGCAGAGATGACCGAGCCCCGCGCGGGAATGATAGGGGAGAAGTAGTTCAGCACTGAGATACATTGGCAGAGTTGGATGGGGTGGGATGAGGTCCCAGTTCTAGGAAACCATAGTGCGCTGGGGTCCAGAGTTAGATGCACTGGCGCAGCTGTGTGCGCCCCTCTGCTGATACAGGAGGGCGTGCTACACATCACAATTGAGGAACTTTGGAAGAGCTGAGGTGAGGATAAGCCTTACTTTGAAAGCCATACCCCCAAAACCCATGTGGTTTCCATGGAGACGGGAAGCGATTGCTTAGCAACAGCAGATGGTCCTACTAGGCTGGTCTTGGCGCCAGCATCCCCATCATGGTCCCACGTTCCCATCTTCCTGTCTGTGGGAAATAGAAAATCTGCGCAGTCTAATTACTCCTTTGTGTGACGAAGTTTGACAAATTTGGGGAAACCCTCGTGGAGAAGGGGAGAGATGCATAGCGGGTTACACAGCGGTATATGTGCCTTTTTTGTGAGATGGAGTTTGACAGATTCAGGGGCCGCTCATGGGGCGGGGAGATATAGCGGGTACATGGTTGTGGGAAATCTCTTTGGACGGAGGTAACGGGGGTTGTGGTGCGGTCTGTGGGGGTCTTGGAAGGGCGGCACACAGTGGCGGGGGCTGATTTGGGGGAGCAATGCGGGAGTTGCGCGGTGGGAAGCCCTTGGCCGGTGGGTGCGCAGTGCACCGGCGTCAGTGAGCTGAGGAGTGCGTGGTGGGGTCACGCAGCGGAGGGTCACACTGTGTAGGTGGGCGCCTGTGAGGTGGGGGCTAGGGGGGGCGTTCTGGGGCTGCCTCTTCGCGCCTTCATCCACGCGGCGCCGAATCTGCGCTGTTTCTGTGGGCGGAGTCAGGTGCTTCTCGCTCTCTCGCGCCTGTCTCTCGTACTGACCCTCCTGTGGTGGATCGCGAGGATCATCACACCCGCAGTTTGGAGACGACACCAGGGTCTGAAGAGACACCGGCGGGTGCCGTGCCGCAAATATGGAGCCCGCCGGCTGAGCAAGCACCCCGCTGCACCGGACCACCTGCGGCCACCGAGCACCATGCTATAGAGGGGCCCCAGGTAAGGGAACCGCGGTGTGAGGGCCCCCGTGCTATAACGACATGGGCTGCGACAAGTCACGGTCGGGGTGCTTTGGCAGGCTTTGGACCCCAGTGCTGGAGCAGAAGGGCTGTTTCTGATTTGGATTTTAGGATTGAGGTGCAGTGGTGCTCCGGATGGTGGTTTCTGCGCTCGGCTCCCCAGAGGGTGCTGCGGGGAGGGATTGAGGTGTATTGACAGAGCTATGTGCAGTGAGTGGGATCTGGTACTCCGATAGAACTGGTGGGCGCGTGTCATGCACGAGGTGGATGCATTGGCTGTGATTTCAGTTTGTGCTAAAGATCACAATTGAGGTGCATTGGCAGAGCTGTGTGCAGTGAGTGGGATCTGGTACTCTGATAGCAGTGGTGGGCACGTGTCATGCACGAGGTGGGTGCATTGGCTGTGATTTGTGCGGTCCCATGCCCTGGGGTATCATTGTGTGCTAAAGATCAGGGTTGAGGTGCATTGGCAGAGCTGTGTGCAGTGAGTGGGAGCTGGCACTTTGATAGCAGTGGTGGGCACGTGTCATGCACGAGGTGGGTGCATTGGCTGTGATTTGTGCGGCCCCATGCCCTGGGGTATCCGTGTGTGCTAAAGATCAGGATTGAGGTGCATTGGCAGGGCTGTGTGCATTGAGTGAGATCTGGTACTCTGAAAGCAGTGGTTGGCGCGTTGGCGCGTGTCATGCACGAGGTGGGTACATTGGCTGTGATTTGTGCGGGCCCCATGCCCTGGGGTATCAGTGTGTGCTAAAGATCAGGACTGAGGTGCATTGGCAGGGCTGTGTGCATTGAGTGAGATCTGGTACTCTGAAAGCAGTGGTTGGCGCATGTCATGCACGAGGTGGGTGCATTGGCTGTGATTTCAGTGTGTGCTAAAGATCAGGATTGAGGTTCATTGGCAGGGTTGTGTGCATTGAGTGAGATCTGGTACTCTGAAAGCAGCGGTTGGTGCATGTCATGCCCGAGGTGGGTGCATTGGCTGTAATTTCAGTGTGTGCTAAATATTCGGATTGAGGTGCATTGGCAGAGCTGTGTGCAGTGAGTGGGATCTGGTACTCTGATAGCAGTGGTTGGCGCGTGTCATGCACGAGGTCGGTGCATTGGCTGTGATTTGTGTGGTCCCATGCCCTGTGGCATCAGTGTGTGCCAAAGATCAGGATTGAGGTGCATTGACAGAGCTGTGTGCAGTGAGTGGGAGATGGCACTTTGATAGCAGTGGTGGGCGCGTGTCATGCACGAGGTGCATTGGCTGTGATTTCAGTTTGTGCTAAAGATCACAATTGAAGTGCATTGGCAGAGCTGTGTGCAGTGAGTGGGATCTGGTACTCTGATAGCAGTGGTGGGCACGTGTCATGCACAAGGTGGGTACATTGGCTGTGATTTGTGCGGCGCCATGCCTTGGGGTATCAGTGTGTGCTAAAGATTGGGATTGAGGTGCATTGGCAGAGCTGTGTGCAGTGAGTGGGATCTGGTACTCTGATAGCAGTGGTGGGCACGTGTCATGCACGAGGTGGGTGCATTGGCTGTGATTTGTGCGGCCCCATGCCCTGGGGTATCAGTGTGTGCTAAAGATCAGGATTGAGGTGCATTGGCCGAGCTGTGTGCAGTGAGTGGGAGCTGGTACTCAGCAGTGGTGGGCGCGTGTCATGCATGAGATGCATTGGCTGTGATTTGTGCGGCCCCACGCCCTGGGGTATCAGTGTGTGCTAAAGATCAGGTTTGAGGTGCATTGGCAGAGCTGTGTGCATTGAGTGAGATCTGGTACTCTGAAAGCAGTGGTTGGCGCGTGTCATGCACGAGGTGGATACATTGGCTGTGATTTGTGCGGGCCCCATGCCCTGGGGTATCAGTGTGTGTTAAAGATCAGGATTGAGGTGCATTGGCAGGGCTGTGTGCATTGAGTGAGATCTGGTAATCTGAAAGCAGTGGTTGGCGCATGTCATGCACGAGGTGGGTGCATTGGCTGTGATTTCAGTGTGTGCTAAAGATCAGGATTGAGGTTCATTGGCAGGGTTGTGTGCATTGAGTGAGATCTGGTACTCTGAAAGCAGTGGTTGGTGCATGTCATGCCCGAGGTGGGTGCATTGGCTGTAATTTCAGTGTGTGCTAAATATTCGGATTGAGGTGCATTGGCAGAGCTGTGTGCAGTGAGTGGGATCTGGTACTCTGATAGCAGTGGTTGGCGCGTGTCATGCACGAGGTCGGTGCATTGGCTGTGATTTGTGCGGTCCCATGCCCTGTGGTATCAGTGTGTGCTAAAGATCAGGATTGAGGTGCATTGACAGAGCTGTGTGCAGTGAGTGGGAGATGGCACTTTGATAGCAGTGGTGGGCGCGTGTCATGCACGAGGTGCATTGGCTGTGATTTCAGTTTGTGCTAAAGATCACAATTGAAGTGCATTGGCAGAGCTGTGTGCAGTGAGTGGGATCTGGCACTCTGATAGCAGTGGTGGGCACGTGTCATGCTCGAGGTGGGTACATTGGCTGTGATTTGTGCGGCCCCATGCCTTGGGGTATCAGTGTGTGCTAAAGATTGGGATTGAGGTGCATTGACAGAGCTGTGTGCATTGAGTGAGATCTGGTACTCTGATAGCAGTGGTGGTGCATGTCATGCACGAGGTGGGTGCATTGGCTGTGATTTGTGCGGCCCCATGCCCTGGGGTATCAGTGTGTGCTAAAGATCAGGATTGAGGTGCATTGGCCGAGCTGTGTGCAGTGAGTGGGAGCTGGTACTCAGCAGTGGTGGGCGCGTGTCATGCATGAGATGCATTGGCTGTGATTTCTGCGGCCCCACGCCCTGGGGTATCAGTGTGTGCTAAAGATCAGGTTTGAGGTGCATTGGCAGAGCTGTGTGCAGTGAGTGGGATCTGGTACTCTGATAGCAGTGGTGGGCACGTGTCATGCATGAGGTGGGTGCATTGGCTGTGATTCGTACGATTCCATGCCCTGGGGTATCAGTGTGTGCTAAAGATCAGGATAGAGGTGCATTGGCAGAGCTGTGTGCAGTGAGTGGGATCTGGCACTTTGATAGCAGTGGTGGGCACGTGTCATGCATGAGGTGCATTGGCTGTGATTTGTGCGGCCCCACGCCCTGGGGTATCAGTGTGTGCTAAAGATCAGGATTGAGGTGCATTGGCAGAGCTGTGTGCAGTGAGTGTTAGCTGTCACTTTGATAGGAGTGGTGGGCGCGTGTCATGCACGAGGTGGGTGCATTGGCTGTGATTTCAGTTCGTGCTGATGTTCAGGATTGAGGTGCATTGGCAGAGCTGTGTGCAGCGAGTGGGAGCTGTCACTTTGATAGGAGGTGGGCGCGTGTCATGCACGAGGTGCATTGGCTGTGATTTCAGTTCGTGCTGATGTTCAGAACTGAGGTGATTTGCAAAGACTTGTGGGGATCCATGTCCTGGAAACAAGGATTGCTCCCCGCCAAGGCCGAGGTGCATTCGTTTGCTCGGTATTTGTGATAGAAGTGAAATAGCAATGTGTGCCCCAAGTCAAAATGAAGGCAGAGCTGCGATGGGGGCGCGCGTGGGTCACTGTACTGGAACAGCAGGGGTCTGCGCATCAAAAGTGCTTTATGTATTCGCTATGGTACTCCAAGCCGTGGGCGCTGTGGCCCGACCGGGCACCAGAAGACCTGTTGGCGGCTCTCTTAGTTCCATTATGGCACGGATGCTGCAACTGTGCGGGGGTCCCTGAATGGGAGCAGCAGGGATGCTGTAGGCCAGGACCGAGGTGCATCAGGGGAGCTCAACGGGGGTGGCTGCACTGTACTAATTGAACAGGGAAGCCGTAGGTCCGCCTAGGTGCATTGACAGAGCTGGATGTGAACGCTTGGTGGTCGCTCTGTCCCTGATTTGTACAGCAGCCTCTTGTTTCCGGAGATCGGGGGCTCTTCTCGGGACTCCGCTAACAAGAGCACCCCCCCTTAGACACTTGAAGCCCTGAGCGCTCTGCCAAGTTTAAAACAGGGCCCTATCTTGAAGACAACACAGTGTGCTTAGGGGAATACTGTGCAGGAGAATTGGTTGCAAAGGATGTTTTGTTTCCACACTGCGTGGGAGGAAACTGGTTATCGGCGGGAAAAAAAACTACGCCACACTATTTGCCACTTATGGTATCAGTAGGATTTGTGCCCATCCGCCTGCGGCAGGGCGAGTTTAAGGATTCAGGAGTAATAGAACAGCCCCATTGGCAATGAAGGGCAACACTGCCCGGTCCCAGGTTCTTTAAGGTGGCTCATGATTGAGGCAAAGGGCATTTATGAAACATCATGTCAGGGATAAAAGCAGGGCCGCTGGAATTATGCAGTAGGGGAGCACCGCATTATGTGGCAGGATTGACTGAAATATGTGTCAGCAGCATGATGCGGCACCTTTTGTGATAGTATTACTTTCACATTTGGCATGTTTGCATTGCTTAACACTGTCTGGGTAAAGGTGCCACTTCATTAGTAGCAGTTTATTGCCCAAATACACCATAAGCAACAGAAAGCGGCCCAGTCAACGTCTGCAAAGGGCCTTCCACTGCGCAGCAGCATGCGCTCTTATGTTTTAGAAACTTTTTTAGAACTTTAAAAATATATATATATATAATCTGCAGATTATCTTGAAGATGCTGAATTGTGAAGCAAATGTGGCAAATTTAGGGCTCCCGGTTTTATGGTACTTATTTTTTAGATATTTCTGTCTGTATTTATCCATATTTATTTTTTGCTAATTTTATCAGTATTTATCCATATTTATTTTGGGTTTTGTGGAAAAATTAAGTTGAAATTAGTATATTTCCACATTTATTTAACCGATAAATATACACTCATGCTTGAATGCCTGTCAGGTTTGAGTGCTGTGAACACCCGCAGAAGATAAATCAGTGCACATAGATGAAAATATGCACATTTCAGTATCAACCTTTTGCATATCCACTGCTGTTAAAGCCTCTTTACTAAAATTACTTTTTTTTTACCCCCCTTATCTATCATTTCACAAATCCATTGCCCTGGCAGTCATGGTAGACAGTATTTAGAAGGACTCAAAAATCAACCCAATTTCCGTTTTTATCTACATTAAAAATTAAATACAGACAAGAAAATTAATGTTTTCTGTCTGTATTTATCTGTAAAAATCAGTAAAAACGGAAAACAGGGAGCCTTAATTATAATGCAGAACAACGGCAGCCACAAAATCGCATAATTCCAGTGGCCCTGCATGTAAGGCACTATATATAGCCCATATGTACTAACGCATTTTGTCATAGACAAAGAAAGGAAAAAGAACCTTTGCTACATCCGACCCTATGCCTTATGACCCCAAAATGGCTTTCAAAGAAACAGACTATTTCTGGAGGCTCCTGAGTGGCGAGAAGCAAAAGAGAGTGTCCAACCCTTCAAGAAAGGATCCTTCGCTCTCTGAGGTCAGCACCAAACATATTGACCTACTTCCCTTGCACCCTTGAGACTTATCCCGTTGGCCATTTTAAGCACTCAGGGGCAAATGTATCAACATCACCATTTGCGATTCTCAAATAGCGATTTTTAAAGAATCGCTATTTGAGAATTGCAAAACGGGATGTATTAAAAAAATTGCAAACTTTTTGCGATTTCTTAAAATTCCTTAATTGCGATTAGCAAATTGCGAAATCGCAATGAAGGAATACCTGCCCATTCATTCCTATGGGCCAGGAGACCCATAGGAATGAATGGGAAGTAATTCTCAAATAGCGAATCGCAATTTGCTAATCGCAATTTGAGAATAATTTCAAAGGTGCAAGGGTGTCATGATGACACCCTGATGCACCCCTGAAATTAGCATGTGTGTGCATATGGCGCACATACATGCCCTAAGGGCATGTATGAGCGCCACGTGGCACTTTGTAAAATTTAAAAAAGTGCTTTTTGAAAGGAAATCGCAAATTACCACCAACTGGAAGTTGGTGGTAATTTGCGATTTCTTAAGGATAATTCGCACAACTTGGGTGCTTTTTACATATCATTTAAGAAATCGCAATTTGCGATTTCTTAAATGCTTACGCAAAATTAAGAAATCGCTAAATTAGCAATTCCTTAATTTTGCGATGGGATTTGCCTCATACATCCCGATTACCGATTTTTTAATCGCAAACGCTGTTATTTTGCGAATCGCAGCGTTTGCGATTAAAAAATCGTTTGATACATATGCCCCTCAGTGCTGAACAACATACCTCAGCCATCCGTCTAAAAGTTGTTTTTACTCTAATGTGACTCGAGAATCTCTGCTGAATAATACTTGACCTGCCAGATAATTCATATTGTTAGATTGCCTCAAAGTTGGCTTCCTGTGGAGGTAATCCAGCTCTGCCAATGCTCTCTCTTGGAGTGATATTTGATCTGTCAGGCCACTAATCTGGTCAGGTTGCTTGATGTGGATATACTCCAGATCTCGTAATGCAGTTTACTGGGAACCTTTGAGTTATGTTCATTGGCTGCATTGATGTTAAATCCGCCTCCAGTATGGTACCTTCCTAATGGTTGTGTGTCACTTTCAATCATATCTGATGTGCCTGTAAATCCTGTAAGATGTCGT
Organism: Triturus cristatus; assembly: GCF_964204655.1. NCBI lineage: Eukaryota > Metazoa > Chordata > Amphibia > Caudata > Salamandridae > Triturus > Triturus cristatus. The sequence continues at coordinate 388,918,508 of NC_140594.1, forward strand.
TAGGCTCTCTGACATCCTTTATGGCCTTGTTTGTGCCATCTAGAATACTTTCTAAATAAATGCATATTTTCTCATTATGCTCTGGAAACAACAAGGTCTTAGGGATGGGCCTACAGAAATCCAGGAGGCAGTCATACTGGACTCACCCAGCATAGGACATTATCCATGTACACAGGTCCTTCTGAGTTTAACCTCTTCAGTGCCCATGACGAGATAGTCTCGTCATGGAGCACGGTTGCGCTGTGCCCATGACGAGACTATCTCGTCATGAACCCCACCCACTAGTGCAACGCCCGGCACAGGAGGGGGAAAGGGCGTGGCACTGAAGGGATTAATTATATAAGTGACTGTAGCAAGTTGGTGACGGTTGTATGCAAGAATATTGTGTCCAGCTCCGCCTGTTACTCTCCTCTCTTCCTTCCACCACATTCTCCATCTTCTCCTCTCCTGCCCTCTCCTCTATGTTCTCTGGTTCTCCTTCTTCCTCCACCCTGTTCTCAATGACCCCTTCTCTCTCTTGACTCCTTTCTGTGGCTTTGCTCTTGGAACCTTCCATCACTTGCATGCACTCCTTCCTCTTCCATAACATGTTCTTTTTTCCTCCACCCTCGCACCTGCCCATCCATTCTGCCAATGCACCTCAATTCTGCCCTGTGGCCCTACCTACTACTTCAGCACTGAGACCCATAGACAGTCTCAGTGTCCCCCCTCTCTGCCATGACCACCCCTAAGGTGCCCTAGACCTCCTCCTTAGAAAAGCCTCCATCTTGCATGGAAGGATTTTAGCCAATCAGGTTAGGGGATGTTCCCTCACCGAAGGGAGGGGACATACTAAGGGTGTAGTCACCCTAAAAGACACAAAGCCCTGACGATGCACCTGACTCATGGCACGTAGCGCTCGTGGCAAGTACCATAATGAACCCTCTGTTGCAGGTGTAGGGTGCATGGTGCTGGTGTAGGGGTACCCCAACACTTCTGGGGCCCCCAATCCTTCAGGAGGATCCTATTCTACCCCAAGGCCAATGAATATCTGTGATATATGGGAGACTCAGGGGCCCCTCTGCACATTCTGCAGGGGGGTCCATCATTTTACTGTAAGTCACTGGAGAGAGAAGGGGAGGGGGAGAGGTAGGGGGAGGGAGAGGGGGAGGGGGAGGGGGAGAGGGAGAGGGAGAGGGAGAGAGAGAGAGAGAGAGAGGGAGAGGGAGAGGGAGAGAGAGAGAGAGAGAGAGAGTAAATAACCACTCATCCTGACATTCAAATTGCAGGTGGCCGAACTATTACAATGTAAATTAAAGACTTTATAATACAACTTTATAATAGAGACAGAAAATGAATCACCATCTAACTGGGCACACAATGTGCAAGCAAAATAAACAGCTGCTATTTGAAGTTAATATAAACTTTGAAGCACTTTTGTCACTGAAGAGAAATTAACTGTTTTAGGCGGAAGTGAACGATGTGCACAGGCTGTGTGAAGTCACTGAAATTGAAGGGAGCCAATGTGAATAGTGGAAAGACCCATTGTCTCATACTGTAAGCTGTGGTGGGCAGAAGCAAATGTGAATGACAATTTAACAGACCAATGGATTAAGATATTATGTATGATTGTTTAAAAAAACAATAGTTTGGCGAGACAGCTATGGCCGTCTCAAAGGTCAACCTTAAAAAGAGACAGAAGGAGAGGAAACATATATGAGACCACTGAGATAAAAGAGAGGCAAAGAGTTCTAATTAAAGAACTAAATGCTCGTCTTCATATGGATGCACAAACAAAAGTGAGGCAGTGTAGAAAAGTGTCCCTTTTTGCATGGTTACGCCCCACGTTTTGCCTGATATATGATGCACTTTGACTGAGTGTGCACTAGGTCCCTGCCCATCAGGTTCCCAGTGCCTGTGTTCTTTCCCAAAACTGTACCTTTGTTTCCACATTGGCACACTTCTGGCCCACAAGTAAGTCCCTTGTAAAAGGTACCAGTGGTACCAATGGCCTTGTGACCACAGAGGGTCTCTAAGGGCTGCAGCATGTATTATGCCACCCTCAGAGACCCCTCACCTAACACATACACACTGCCATTGCAGACTGTGTGTTTTGTTGCACACAAAACTTAAAAGTCAACATGGCACACATCCCTGTGGGCTATGCCTACCTATCACTGCCTACGGCATAGGTAAGTCACCCCTCTAGCAGACCTCACATCCCTAATGCAGGGTGCACTATACCACAGGTGAGGTCATAGCTGCATGAGACTAATGCACCTACAGTGTCTAAGTCCATTCTTATGGCGAACAAAGCGGTACAAAAGGGGGTGCTGATGGACGGAGCATTAGAACCAATCAAACACTCACACCCAGTCAACAGATCTGGGTTTGATCCATCACCGTTCTTTAGCCCACTCTGCCACCCCAGTTCAGACATGGCCATATGCAAATCAGTCTGACCCTGTGCCTCATGGGAACAGTCCAGCCCGAACTGCCAAGCCATGCCTTCCCTGGACCGGAAACAAGCTTCCTAGGACCAGTTTCTGGCATTTCAGCCGTCTTCAGCCAGGCTTGCTTGAATCCAGTGGCAAAGTGAGCAAGGGACTCACGTCTGAGCATACCCTGTCAACTTATGGCGAACAAAGCGGTACAAAAGGGGGTGCTGATGGACGGAGCATTAGAACCAATCAAACACTCACACCCAGTCAATAGATCTGGGTTTGATCCATCACCGTTCATTAGCCCACTCTGCCACCCCAGTTCAGACATGGCCATATGTAAATCAGTCTGACCCTGTGCCTCATGGGAACAGTCCAGCCCGAACTGCCAAGCCATGCCTTCCCTGGACCGGAAACAAGCTTCCTAGGACCAGTTTCTGGCATTTCAGCCGTCTTCAGCCAAGCTTGCTTGAATCCAGTGGCAAAGTGAGCAAGGGACTCACGTCTGAGCATGCCCTGACAACGTATGGCAAACAAAGCGGTACAAAAGGGGGTGCTGATGGACGGAGCATTAGAACCAATCAAACACTCACACCCAGTCAACAGATCTGGGTTTGATCCATCACCGTTCTTTAGCCCACTCTGCCACCCCAGTTCAGACATGGCCATATGCAAATCAGTCTGACCCTGTGCCTCATGGGAACAGTCCAGCCCGAACTGCCAAGCCATGCCTTCCCTGGACCGGAAACAAGCTTCCTAGACCGGTTTCTGGCATTTCATCCGTCTTCAGCCAGGCTTGCTTGAATCCAGTGACAAAGTGAGCAAGGGACTCACGTCTGAGCATACCCTGTCAACTTATGGCAAACAAAGCGGTACAAAAGGGGGTGCTGATGGACGGAGCATTAGAACCAATCAAACACTCACACCCAGTCAACAGATCTGGGTTTCATCCATCACCGTTCTTTAGCCCACTCTGCCACCCCAGTTCAGACATGGCCATATGCAAATCAGTCTGACCCTGTGCCTCATAGGAACAGTCCAGCCCGAACTGCCAAGCCATGCCTTCCCTGGACCGGAAACAAGCTTCCTAGACCGGTTTCTGGCATTTCATCCGTCTTCAGCCAGGCTTGCTTGAATCCAGTGGCAAAGTGAGCAAGGGACTCACGTCTGAGCATACCCTGTCAACTTATGGCAAACAAAGCGGTACAAAAGGGGGTGCTGATGGACGGAGCATTAGAACCAATCAAACACTCACACCCAGTCAACAGATCTGGGTTTCATCCATCACCGTTCTTTAGCCCACTCTGCCACCCCAGTTCAGACATGGCCATATGCAAATCAGTCTGACCCTGTGCCTCATAGGAACAGTCCAGCCCGAACTGCCAAGCCATGCCTTCCCTGGACCGGAAACAAGCTTCCTAGACCGGTTTCTGGCATTTCATCCGTCTTCAGCCAGGCTTGCTTGAATCCAGTGGCAAAGTGAGCAAGGGACTCACGTCTGAGCATACCCTGTCAACTTATGGCGAACAAAGCGGTACAAAATCACCACCCCCTTTTGTACCGCTTTGCTGGATTCAAGTTTCTCCATTGAAACGCTTTGGGCCCCTGATGCTGATTTGCACCCTGCACCCGGCTGCCCTGGTACCGCTGGTGGTGTAAGGTTAGTGCTGCCTTGTGGCCCCCCAGTGCTCACTTTAACTGCCAGGGCCTGTGCCCTGAAAATGAGGGTACCTACCTGCAAACCGCACATCTTGTGGGTGCCCCCATTCTTCATTGACTAAAATTGGGCCCAGTGACCTCTGCACCCGGCCGCCCCAGTCCTGCTGGTGGTGCAGTACCGATCTTAAGTTGAACCTTGCCCAGTGTTGGTCTAAACCCCGAAGACTGGAAGAGTAAGTAGTGTCACCTCTTAATGCCTATAACAGTTTTCCTTCCACGGGATTGCATTGTATTTCTCCTACTGCATTTAACTGTCTATCTTTTGCAGCTGATAAGTTGCTACTGTTTTTGATAGACAGCACAAAAGCATTTCTCATACTGTAAAGTATTCCTACTGCATTTCGAAAAGTATTAGTACTCTTGAAACTGTTAATTACCTGCAACTGAGTTCCTCTTGGTTCTTAAAATAAAATAACAAAATAATAACTTTTTATACAAAACAATTAGTCTGGGATTCAGCCTTTGAGTGTGTGTAATCATGTATTGCCCGAGTGTGTACAACAAATGCTTAACACAGCCCACTGATAAGCCTAGCTGCTCAACCATTCTACCACAAATAGAGCTTTTAGTATTATCTACTTAAGCCTACTGTAAGAACTCTGGGGACACACTGGACTCTGTGCACACTATACCTTATATAGTGTATATAAAGCCAGCTTCCTACAGGCAGTCATGAGCACTTTCCTTCTGGATCATTAGCTATGAAGGAGGCGGGGTCACAAGGTCTCGATTGACCCGTAAACCTGCAACAATATTCTATCTAAAGTATTGACTACCAGTATATCGTCATGGTAATAAGATATTATGTTTAGATTAATAAATCTGTACTTCCCTATATGTAATTACCTTGACTATATGATGATAGTCGATATTGTGAGCGCCATTTTTTTGCAGGCCAGTATGTTGTTTTGATATTTTGACATGCATCCGTTAAGAAATTTACAGCATTTTCTATGGAGCAGGCATAAGGGCATTATAAAACTAAGGATTGGCAAAGCCAACAGGTCTTGCCTATGCAAGAGCTATTGGCTTTGCCAATGTGTTTTAGCCATGTTGTACAACAGCATGACTGCTGTTCAGCATGGCAAACATTAGTGACGTAGAGGAGGATGGCATGGAATATCATAGAGTGGAATGGCGTGGAGTGTCCTAGAGTGGAATTGAGAAGAGTGGAGAAGAGTGTCCTAGAGTGGAGTGGCATAGAGTGTTGTGTATTGTAGTGGCATAGAGTGGAGTCATATAGAGTGGTATTCCATGGAGTGGCATACAGTAGAGTGGACTGGTGTACAGTGAATTGGCATAGAATTCAGCAGTGTACAATGCAGCGCTGTAGAATGCAGTGGCATAGAGTAGAGTGTTGCATAGTAGAGTGGAGTGGTGCAGAGTGGAGTGGTCCGAGTGGAGTGGTCCTGAGTAGAGTGACATAGGTTGCAGTGGTGCAGAGTGCAGTGGTGCAGAGTGGTGCAGAGTAGTGTGGCATAAAGTGGTGCAGAGCAGAATATATTGCCATAGAGGCAGTGGCATAGAGTGGCATAGATTGCAGTGGTGTAGAGTGCATTGGCATAGAATGCAGTAGTGCAAAGTAGAGTGCAGTGTTACAGAATAGAGTGCATTGTGGTACACTGCAGTGTAGTAGAGTGGTGCAGAGAGCAGTGGTGTAGAATACAGTGGTGCAGTTGTGTAGAGTCCATTGGCGTAGAGTGCAGTGGTTTAGAGTAGAGTGGTGTAAAGTGCAGTGGCATCGAGTAGAGTGGTGTAAAGTGCAGTGGCATCGAGTGCAGTGGTTTGGAGTGGCGTAGAGTGGAATGGTGCAGAGTTGAATAGAGTGGCTTAGAGTGCAGTGGTGTAGAGTAGATTGATTCAGAGTAGAGTGAAGTGGAGTAGAGTGGAGTGGTGCAGGGTAAAGTGCAGTGGCGTAAAGTGGTGTAGAGTATAATGGTGTAGACTAAAGTGGTGTAGAGTGCAGTGGTACAGAGTAGATTAGAGTGGTGTACGGTGGATTTGCGTAGAATGCAGAGGCGTAGAGTGGAGTGTTAGAGAATAGAGTGCATTGGCATAGAGTGTGGTGGCATAGAGTGTAGTGGCGTAGAGTGCAGTGTTGCAGAGTGGCATAGAGTGCTTTGGCATAGCATACAGTGGTGCAGTTGTGTAGAGTGCATTGGCATAGACTGCAGTGGTATAGAGTAGAGTGGTGTAAAGTGCAGGTGCATCTAGAAGAGTAACATAAAGTGCTGTGGTTTGGAGTGGTGTTGAGTGCAGTGGCGTATAGTAGATTGTTTCAGAGTAGAGTGGAGTGGTGCAGGGTAGAGTGCAGTGGCATAGAGTGGCGTAGAAGGTGTAATGGAGCAAAGTGGTGTAGAGTGCAGTGGTGCAGGGTAGATTAGAGTGGTATATGGTCATTTGGCATAGAGTGAAGAGGCGTAGATTTGAGAGATACAGAGCAGAGTACATTGGTGTAGAGTGCATTGGTATAGAGTGCAGTGAGTTAGAGTCCAGTTTTGCAGAGTGGTGTAGAGTGCAGTGGTGAAGGGTGTAGAGTAGTGTGATGTAGAGTGCACTGGCACAGAGGAGAGTGGTGTAGAGTAGAGTGCAGTGGCATACAGTGGAGTGGTGCAGGTTGCAGTGGCATATAGTAGATTGTTTCAGAGTAGAGTGGAGTGGTGCAGGGTAGAGTGGAGTGGCATAGAGTGGCGTAGAAGGTATAATGGCGTAAAGTGGTGTAGAGTGCAGTGGTGCAGGGTAGATTAGAGTGGCATATGGTCATTTGGCATAGAGTGAAGATGCGTGGATTTGAGAGATACAGAGCAGAGTACATTGGTGTAGAGTGTTTTGGTATAGAGTGCAGTGAGTTAGAGTCCAGCTATGCAGAGTGGTGTAGAGTGCAGTGGTGAAGGGTGTAGAGTAGTGTGATGTAGAGTGCATTGGCACAGAGGGGAGTGGTGTAGAGTAGAGTGCAGTGGCATACAGTGGAGTGGTGCAGAGTGCAGTGGTGCAGGTCGCAGTGGGTGGAGTGATGTATAGTGGATTGGTGCAGAGTAGAGAACAGTGGTGTGGAGTGGTGCAGAGTAGAGTGGAGTGGTGTAGGGTGAGTATGCATGGTTTGGTAGCACACTGCCATTACAGACAAAAGATTTTCAATTGAAATGGCCATTACATTTGCGCAATCATACAGTTTTACCAACAAAACTATAGAACGCACAAGTGATAATGTGTGGAAATGAAATCACCTATTGTATAGGTTTATTTTGATCATATTAAAGTATTTGTTTCCAACACACTTCAGAATTAACACAAAAATGTCCTTCATTGGTACGTTCCTAATTCTGATATATTCAGGTGTGCTAGCAAAAAAAAAAACTTTCCTACCCCTAGTATCCAGTAAGATCATCACATAAATCCTCTCACTTTGAGGTTAGAGAGAGAAAAGTAAACACCAAGCTCCCTGGAAGACAGAGCCTGAATTTGACCTCTGTATTTGAATGCACAGCAAGTGTGACAAGATAAGAACAAGATTTGAATGCCTGTTTACGGAAATTCAGCACTGGTGGAAAAATATAGTAAATGGGGTCTGGGCAATGAAAGGCACAAACTCAAGCTGAACACCTTAAACAAATAGAACCAGCAATTAGAAAGCCAGAAAATGTAGCTACAAACCACAAAGCCAATGGTAAGCAATGGGCAGAATGCATTTCCAGGAAAGCTTTCCGAATGTCCCCAAGAAGTCTTCCGCAAACGAGATGGCTGCGCTGTCTGGGAGGCTTCGACCTAATAACTTGCTTTCTATATAGCGCTTCACACCCCTCCTGTGTAGTTTCTAAACACTATACATCACAGTACTTACGTGTTCCCAATTTAATGGTATTAAGTTTACAAAGGCTGGGGCTCCTTGCAGAGACTCACGCTTCTGATCTGCAGATCCCCTGTATCGCAGCCATGAACATGTACGTCACAGAGTCATCCTGCCATCAGGTAGCACAATATTGGTTGTACTAGTGATGTTTTTTTTACTTATGCATATTGGAGCTTGTTTTTTTTAAGGAGAAATATGCTGTTAGTCACTGGTGACATACAATACTTTTCAATGGCTAAAAATAACTGATGACGTTCCCCTGAGTATATCCAACACCCCCTTTTCATATTCGTTCTCCAAGGCTGTTACAGTAGACCTACTAGACTGAATCACATGAATACAGGAACTCTCCTGACAGACAGCCAGGCAGCATTGTCAGCCTTCTAAGGCAGCGCATTGAAGAGGAGAGGGGAGCTATAGGCAGGTGAACATCACAGTAAATTGGCCACACCTATGCTCAAGGGGGTGGACAGATACTTGGCAGGGGACTTTATTTCGAGGTATATCTCATTTCTTTTTTGCACGATCTGCGTTTCTTTTTTTGCATCCTTTCCTTTCTTAAAAAAAAATAACCTGTTTATTCAACTATTTGCTGAGATTCGATCCACATATTCTCTACATTCAGATTTAAACACCACTGCTGTCTCCCGCCGGAGCCCGTGGAGTACTAAAGGGCTGTTGAAATATAACATCACCACCCGTGGCCCACCCGAGCGAGCCCAGCAGCAGCCCACCTTCATGGTGAGGATACTGGACAATCTCTTCACTGTCCCCTATTCCCTTCCCACCCACCCCAGACTTCCGTCCGCATCCTTTCCTTTCGACCTCCATGCACGGAATCCCATGTACTGTGAGCGATTGATATAGGTGGGGACAGACAGTATTTGGGTAGACGAATTGGGAGAGGATGTGGTACGTCGGCTTAAACTGCCGACTTTGGTGCTGGAAACCAGGGTTCGAGCCTCGGGGTCGCGTCTGCATCCTGTGAATTTGGGCAAGTCACTTAATCTCCCCGTGCCTGAATGTGCAATGTAAATACGGTGCTCATGTAAAGCGCTCCAATACCTTCGGGTCGAGTTCGCGCTATATAAATATGCAAAAAAAACAAAAAACGAATTATGTGGCACGTGTCTGCTCAGTTTCGCATTTCCACGCGAAGATGGATGCTCGTCACTGTGGAGGACTGAGTCCATGTGTGTAGCTGCACGCCTGCGAGAAATCATTGGTCCATAATGTGCACCCTTCGGTCGGTACAGATAGGGACTTTCTAGTCTGATAGCATTGTACGTTCTCCCCACACTCTGTCCCAGTTTTCTGGTTGTTTAGTGACGCATTCACAAGTTGGAAAACGGTCAGACCAGTAGTTGGAAACATGCTTAAAACTCAGACAGAATCAACGCGTATAATTTTAGCATGTTCTTGGGAGGCAGCATGGCAGGGGTTAAGTGCATTGGAGGGAACATTATTCTAATAGTGAGCACTTGTGAATGGGATGTGAGGATCTACTGAGTGGTCGTGTCTCGTGCTGCAGTTCTCCAGGAGCTAGGCGCTATGAAAGGGGTGTGCAGTCACAGGTGTAGACACAAATGGTGCAGCATGTGCAGTGGCACCGGGGCCCTGAGCGACCCACTGAACACCGACAATCTTGTATTTGACCACCTGGACAGCAGTGGAAGGAGCAATGTTCCTTTCTTGCACAGGGCTCATGACATCCTTGCTACACTACTGGGCTCAGTAGAGCGATGTCCTTCTAAAGGACAGAGTTTAGGAGGGCTTCCTCTGCAGACCAGATAGGACTCTCTGGGGCCCCAGGCCTGGGGTGGTCATCACCATGGTGGCATGAGCCCCTATGGGGCAGATCCCCTTTGGTTCTCCTGAATCGAGATCAACTGTTCAGCTCCAGTCGTGGCCGGAGCAGGTGGGGAGCCGGTGCAAGCCCGGATTCATCACTCAGTACGTAAGGCCATGATTGCGTAGTAGGGGGTCACCACTGGACGTCTACCAACCTGAGTGGGGGAGGAGGTTTAAGAGGGTCTCCGTTCCTTGGTCCTGGTAGTGGTGACGTCAGGGGACCTGGGCCGCGGCTAGGCCCTATCCAGACCCCCTTGTCAGGCAGTAGAAGGTCGCCCTGATGTTGCTGGGCCTGTGAGGGTTTTACGCGCAATAGTAGTCCCCATGGTGGCTCCCGTGACCCCACTAGCTAGTAGTCTGCTAGCAAGGGTTGGAGTGAGACCACCCTGGAACGGGCAGTATGGGTTCCCCACCTTCCCGGGCTCAGGGAATGAAGCTTCCCAATATGGAGCCTCTTTCCCAAGGGTCTCAGGGCCATGATTGGAGCTGAGTGTTTACTTGAGTGATTGATGTGTGTTTTCCCCAAACATAGATTTGGCTGCTTTTGCACTTCTACTTTTAATTTATTTCATTTTATCAGGAACCCCCAAAAGTAGTTGCTGCATCGGAAACAGACAGTGATGTGTTTTCTGGAGACTAAACGGGGGCATCTCTCGTGTTAATGTTAAATAGGCTGTGTGTGAGAGGCCCGGGAGTCCCCGAGGAGCACAGCTTTGAAGCCAGGCACCGTGGGCTGCAGGCGGAGCGGTCTCACCCTCGCCTCTGAAAGAAGCTAGTGGGGGTGGAGGATTAGCTATAAACGTGCAGCGGGTGCAGTGGCACCGTGGGCTGCAGGCGGAATGGTCTGCCTTAATTAAAGAACACCCTCGCCTCTGAAAGAAGCTAGTGGGGTGGAGGATTAGCTATAAACGTGCAGCGGGTGCAGTGGCACCGTGGGCTGCAGGCGGAGCAGTCTGCCTTAATTAAAGGACACCCTCGCCTCTGAAAGAAGCTAGGGGGGGGTGGAAGAGTAGCTATAAACGTGCAGCGGGTGCAGTGGCACCGTGGGCTGCAGGCGGAGCAGTCTACCTTAATTAAAGAACACTCTCGCCTCTGAAAGAAGCTAGTGGGGGTGGAGGATCAGCTATAAACGTGCAGCGGGTGCAGTGGCACCGTGGGCTGCAGGCGGAGCGGTCTCACCCACGCCTCTGAAAGAAGCTACTGGGGGTGGAAGATTAGCTATAAACGTGCAGCGGGTGCAGTGGCACCGTGGACTGCAGGCGGAACGGTCTGTCTTAATTAAAGAACACCCTCGCCTCTGAAAGAAGCTAGCGGGGGTGGAAGATTAGCTATAAACGTGCAGCGGGTGCAGTGGCACCGTGGGCTGCAGGCGGAGCAGTCTGCCTTAATTGAAGAACACCCTCGCCTCTGAAAGAAGCTAGCGGGGGTGGAAGATTAGCTATAAACGTGCAGCGGGTGCAGTGGCACCGTGGGCTGCAGGCGGAGCAGTCTGCCTTAATTGAAGAACACCCTCGCCTCTGAAAGAAGCTAGTGGGGGTGGAAGATTAGCTATAAACGTGCAGCGGGTGCAGTGGCACCGTGGGCTGCAGGCGGAGCCGTCTGTCTTAATTAAAGAACACCCTCGCCTCTGAAAGAAGCTAGCGGGGGTGGAAGATTAGCTATAAACGTGCAGCGGGTGCAGTGGCACCGTGGGCTGCAGGCGGAGCAGTCTGCCTTAATTGAAGAACACCCTCGCCTCTGAAAGAAGCTAGTGGGGGTGGAAGATTAGCTATAAACGTGCAGCGGGTGCAGTGGCACCGTGGTCTGCAGGCGGAACGGTCTGTCTTAATTAAAGAACACCCTCGCCTCTGAAAGAAGCTAGTGAGAGTAGAGCATTAGCTATAAACGTGCAGCGGGTGCAGTGGCACTGGGGCCCATCATGTGTAAGAGGGGCTACTAAACGCCAATTATGGCTCCTTTTTACTACTCACCAGGTAGGGACAGGGGCCAGTTTTCGTTGCTTGCACTAGGGCTGACGGCGCTCTTGTTACGGCCACTGAGTGAAAGGAGCAGTTATTGGGCAGCACAGTTGGGGCGTCTCCGCCCCCCACGTGCCTGAGAACTACAGTACCTCGCGTGGTCATGGGCGTCATTTAGGTTTCGCCAGGGGTCGCAGCTGAGACCCCTGCCTTGCCTTCTGCGACCCCTAGCACATGTCTTGCGACCCATGGCCTCACAGAAAAGTAATAAGCTTGTGAAACAATGATTTATTGTTTCATGTAGACACCAGTAAAAAGGTCTGTGTCTTCAGCTGCATGTAAAGGGAGCAAGAAAGGAGACAGGTGGTTGGAGGGAAAGACTTTCAAGGGAAAGGAGGGAAAAATGAAACAAAGAGCAGGAAGAGGACACTACAAAGAGACGTGAGAGACTGAGAGACAACATCAGTGGTGTGTGTAAGAGAGAGGGGTTAAAGAGACATCAAAGAGAGGTGTCAGGTGTGACAGATGCAGACAGGTCAGGTGTGAAAGAGAGTGAGACAGGTGAAAAGGATAGATAGATAGACAGTCGGATAGACAGATAGATCGATAGAGAGATGGATTGATGAGAGCCAGAGAGAGGGAAAGACCAGTGAGAGATGAGATGTACATTGATACAGGTAAGAAAGAGACATCTAAGCAGGACAGAGAGAGAGCGACAGGTGTGGTGAGACAAGTACTAAGAAGACAGCTGGTGATGATAGACAACTGAGAGGTAGATAAGTGTAGGTGAGACATGTAAGAAAGATACAGCTCGGAGATGGACAGGTAAGACAAGTGTAATAAAGAGGCAGCTAAGAGAGAGTGGGGATACAGATGAGCGACTACTTAGAAAGTGTCTGTTCAGAGATAAGGAGAGGTAAAGGGTGGGGAGATAGTTGAGATCGGTAACAGAGACAATGATGAGAGAGATAGCTCCGAGGGAAGATGGGTGTAATAGAGAGGTGCGATAAAGAGACAGGTTAGAAAGACAACTAAGAGAAGTAGGCATGGTGGACAGGTGAGACAGTAACAGATGAAAGAAGGGAGACACTTGAGCGTGTGTTGCTGAAGTGACAAAGGGTAATGGGAGACAGAGCAGTTATATAGTTTAGAAAGAGACACAGACAAAACAACTGAGGGAGAAACTGATATTTAGACAGAGACCGGTGAGAAAGAGACAGGTAAAAGAGAGAGGTGGCAGACAGGTGAAAAATGGGAAAAAGTGAACAGGTGAGAAAGTCAGACATGTGAGATGATATAAGGAGTTCAGTGAGGGCGATACAGTAGACATTGAGCAGGAGACAGGAGGGCTGAGGAAGAGACAGCGTCAGGTGAGAAAGACAGGTGAGTGAGAGGTAATAAAAAGACAGTTGAGAAACAGACAGACAGTTGAGAAACAGACAGCTGAGGAGAGTGTCACAGCAGGTCCTATGACATCACTTCCTATGATGTCATTGCAGTTAAAGGGCATGTGATGTTACTTCCACTACGTCTGGTAATTTAATGAATCGACCCCCATGCGTGCGTGGTCCTATGGTTCCCTGAGCTCACAAGGCACTACATGAAGCCGGCAGCTCCAGGGTTTGAGTTTCCTTCACCCGGGGCTGCCTTCCCTCATGTTTTTGTGCTCTTAGCTGCTGCTCTTTGCTCTTTCGGCTCCAAAATGGTAATCACTTGTTTGAGGATTTGCAGCTCCCATTTATAGCTGCTTGGCAGCTAGTTCATTTCAGGTTTTCATTCTCTTTTCTTTTCCTTTTATATCATGGCTGTTTCTTCCTCGATTCTGTTTTGGATTTTCCCAATTTTCTGCGTTTCCTCTGTGTGATTTTTGATGTCCTTTTCCTGTTCTTTTGCTATATAACGGCTTCAGTCTGGTTAGGAGATGCATTGCAACAAAGTTGTGTTCCTTCGCTTGTTTCCGTGCTCCCTCCACTTGCTTATCCTAACTCCTCCTCTTGGAGAATTCCACTATCAGTTTCCGGACTCCTGATTTTCTTTAACCCTCTGAAGTCTTCCTCAAGCAAGGAGGCTTTTTACATCTTTGACTTTTTCTTCCTGAATTGGTGGCAGCTTGTACTTGCCTACCACATATTCCAGCTGGTGACATTGTGGCTTCCTGTACATCAGACTGCGGAAGACCCAGACTGGATGACGGGTAAGCATCCAGACCTGAACAGGCTTCAAAGCCAAGAAAATCCTGACTATTTCAGGTACGGACCTTGGTGTAGACTTGGCCACTCTCCTTCAGCAACAAACCACAGAATTGGACAGAGAATGTTGCCCTTCACAAGCAATCCATTCCAGGTCCTGCAACCTTCCTGCCATAAGTCCTTAAAAGTATTCTGGATATCCTTTGAGATTAAAGGAGATTTTTGATGTCCTGAGTGTTTTTTTACCTTTTGACCTGGACAATTTTCCTCTGACAGATCCAAAGCGGGGAGTCTGATTTGTCCTTGATTGGTGCAGCTCTGGCTTAGGCAACTCTATTAGTTGCCACCGAAGGCCCTTGATGGCACAATTATGCAAATTTCTTTATGTTTGAGAGTCCAGACAATGAAAAGTCCATAAATGTATTCTATGAGATATTCCAGGGAAATTCTGAAATACTGTCCTATTGTGCACAATTTTGTGAGCTTGCTGCTGATGCCTCCTGGGTGGAAAGGCCCTCATATGAACTTATCTAGGAGTTAAAGGATGAGTTCACAAGATTTCCCAAAGCGTCCTCATTTGGTGATCTCTTGGATTAAGTTCTCCTGATTTATGCAAACTTAAAGAAAGGAAAATGGGAAAACAGAGAAAACAGTTTCACTTCTAGTCCTCTCCCCCAAATTGTTAGGTTAACTGAGCCAGCTACTGAGCCTACTAATGCTTCAAGTGATGTCCCTAAGAGAAAAATGCAGCTCGGGCCTGTTACGGGCCCATATTCTACCTCCAAAAGGGATCAAAGACATGAGGGGGCTTGTGTCTCTACTGTGCAAGCTCAAATAATATGCTGCTTTACTGTTCGACCTTGCAGGCCAAAGGGAAATGTCAGCCTGTGCTTTGTAAAGAAAATAAAAATAGGGGTGGAAGATTATACTCTCCCTAAAGTTTTCAGTTTCTCTGGTGAGTCCAATTCATGTTTATTCATATTGGAGTTAATTCTTCAAGTCCATCCCAGTCAGTCCGTCTCTGTTCCAGCCTTGTTGGATTCAGGTGTATTCGGAATGTAAATGGCCTTGAGTTGTGCCCAGAGACTCCAGATTCCGGTGAAGTAGAAGTCATCTCTGGATCATGTACAAACTATTGACGGATCTCCATTGACATCGGGTCTAGTGACCTCCATCACAGTTACCCTCTTAGTACCTTTGGTCAATTATAAAGAGATGATTGCCTTTGAGCTAATCACTTCTCCAAAGTGTGCCATTATTCTTTGGATTCCCTGGATGCAATGACACAATCCTTATGTCAGCTGCGAGGCCAGCGCCGTCTGTTTTTCATCATCAGAAGCAATCGTGGACCTCTCGGCTGCTTTCAACACCGTCTCTCACAACACCCTCTGCGCTAGACTTCACAACGCCAACATCCGCGACAAAGCCCTCGACTGGATCTGCTTTTATCCTCACCGACTGAACATAGAGTCAGACTGCCAATTTTTCTCTCAGAACCCACTGAAATCAGCTGATTCCTACCCTTTTCAACATCTACATGGCCCCACTTGCAACCATCGTCAGAAACCATGGACTCAACATCGTCTCCTATGCCGACGATACCCAGCTGATTCTCTCCCTCTCCGACGAACCCACAGCTGCCAAAAACAACTTCCAGAGCGGATTGAAGGCAGTAGCCACCTGGATAAATGACAGGTGCATTAAGCTAAACTCAGACAAGCCTGCAGCGCTTGGAGTCCCCCCACCCACAGACCACGCATGAAGCCTCTGCATCATCCTGGACTCCTCACTCTCAATGAACCAAAACATCAATGCTGTCTTATCCCCCTGCTTTCACACGCTCATCCTGCTCCAAAAGATCTATAAGTGGATCCCCACTGAGATAAGGAAAACAGTCACCCACACACTTGTCAGAGCAGACTCGACTATGGCAATGCACTCTACGTTGGCAGCACGAAAAAACTCCAAAAGAAGCTGCAAAACTTCCAAAACGTCTCCTCCAGACTCATCCTGAACATCCCTCACCACAGCCACATCAGCGATCAACTGAGAGACTTCCACTGGCTCGCGGTCAACAAAAGGATCAACTACAAGCTCCTCATGCATGCCTACAAAGCCCTCCACAGTGCCAGATTTGCATACCACAACCACCGCCTCTCCTTTCACACCCTCACTAGACATCTCTGCTCCGCCCATCAGGCCTTGGCCCTGGCCACTATCGCACGGATCCACAGGACCACCGCTGGAGGAAGAACGTTCTCCTACCTCGCTGCAAGGACCTGGAACTCCCTTCCTCTGCATCTCAGGCAATCACAATCTCTGCCTCAATTGAAGAAGGACTTCAAGACCTTGCTCTTTGACTGAATAACAGATTCCCCAGTCCACCACAGCGACTTGAGACCCTGACGGGTGCACAGTTTTGCTCTACAAAACCCTGATTGATTGATAGTATGGCATCCACTACCAGCACAGTCTGTGAGCTAAGTTAGCACCCAGGTTCTTTAATAGTACACAAAAGCGATAGTTTGCTGTAAAGAGGATAGGGAGAGAGGGCAGGGTGAAGAAAAACAGATGATTAGGTTATAGAAAAGAAAGTGGGCATACAAAATGGAAAATATCTACAGTGTGATTAACCAAGGAAAAGACATAGGGTGTCTTAAACAGATATAAAGAAGAGAAGATAGCTAAGACTAGAGAGGAAAGTGAAGCGAAGAGTTAGATGAGTTCATGGCGAGAAGGAGGAAGCTGAGCGGAACCTTAGAAAGTAGGATAGGGGAGAAGGATATAGAAAGAAGCGACCCTATGGGAGAGGAAAGACAGAGACAGATAAAGGAGACTATTGATAGGAGCAAAGGAGGTGGCAGGAACAGAGATAGCATGAAGAAAAGTAACAAAAAAGAGCAGGGGCCACAGAGAGGATGGAAGAGTTGAGGACATGAACAGTGAAAAGAACTTCAGGAGGAAGGAAGAGGGAAAGGAGAAACAGGGAGTAAAGAGCAGCCTGTAGGAGGAAAAAGTGAGAAGATTCAGGTGAATGTCATCCGGGTCTTGTGGCGCAGTGGACTAATGTATCCACTGTAGGGGCCTGTGTTTGACCTCATGGTCAAAGGTTCTAAACCCAGCGGGGCCACTCAGCCTTTCATCCATCTGAGGTCGATAAAATGAGTACCATTGAGTTGGGTAACAATATACATCTGTTATTCAGCGCCTTGAGACCCTTGGGTGATACGTGCGCTTTACAAATACTTTTGTTATGTTCTGAGGCTTCATTAATCATTGTTCCACAGATCATATTTAAAACAACCACTTTTACTTACTAGCAATAGTATCTGAGGTACTAAGGTGAAACTCTTCCACATGCTAAAGAAATTAACTTTTTGGGCTCTTTTGAGTTTTGAAGAGGCTTTATCATATTTTGATGTGATGTTTATAAGGCCAATATTTTCATGGCTCGGCTCGAGCTCCTAGGGCAGGCCAGACACTTGGCTTGGCCCTGACTCATATCTCTCTCTCTCTCTCTCTCTCTCACTTTCGCTCTCTCTCACTCTCTCTCTCTCTCAATTCCTTGACTCGCCCATCTCTAGTCACTAGGCTAAAATCCAAAGCCTTACCTCCGTCATGGGTGTGGTGGAAGTAGAGAGCAACAAGCCCAATGGCAATCCATTTAAATGATAAAGTACTGGTAAGCTTAAGCAAAATGATTTAGAACAAGCATTGGAAAAGCCAACAGGTCTGGTGTTGGCTGCCAGTTTTTCAGAATTTATCAATGCTTGTTTTGCTTTATCGTGGGTTTGGTCACCCAATCAATCAATCAGGGGATTTTAAGCACGCTACTCACCCGTGAGGGTCTCAAGGCGCTGGGGGTGGGGTCAGCGAAACTGTTTAGCCAAAGAGCCAGGTCTTGAGGGTCTTCTTGAAGGTGTTCAGGGAAGGGGTTTTGTGAATTTTTATTGTTGAGGGAACTGCTGGACCTTTGCCTATATGAAAAAAGTTGGCTTAAATCATACATATTTTTGGTCTTTGAACACACACATTGTCCCACAGAAAAGTTTGCATCATCTGAAAGATAGTACATTAAAGTTGTACATGGCACAAAGGGTGATGTGTTCCTTTTGAAAGAGCAGAAGGCTGTCACTCGAAGTGAAGTTAGCCAATGGATATTGTGGGCCGAGCCAGTGCCGTACTCTATATACTGTAGTGGGAGGAGAAACAACAAATTAATAGATAAAGAAAGCTGGCTGAAAACCCTGCAAGTGAGTGTGAGTATATTCTATATATATGTTAGTGAAATCAAAAGATCTTGGCTAATGCCAGACCCAAAAATAGGACTTTTTTGTAATAAACTACTGAAATATGGCATATGGAAAACAGGAGGTAAATGATTTTAACTGTTAAGGTGAACGTCACTCGGGCCTTTACCAATAGGGGTCTAAAGGAATTTTATTCGAATCTGCTGGGAAGGTTGTGAAGTTCAGAAATATTGTAAATGGGACTAGAATGCAAAAATAGACAGTATCATGAGTAGCCGGTGCAGTGTCACATGGGAGGTTAGGCCAGTCAGAGGCTACATTCACTCTGCTGGCTTCATTCGGGCCCTGAATACATTTGGGCGAGTGAACAGCAATAACCCATAGCGTTCAAGTTGAGAACAATGCCTCAACTATTATCTGATACCTTCATGATTGACATGCAGCCAGTCGTGCGTGGCAATTACGCGTGATTTTGCTCTGCACACACCCTTGGACCAGGTGAAATCATGTGGCGCCAAAATATTGAATTTTCAATTCCAGAAGGCAGGGTGTGGATCTAAATACATAGTACAGATTGCATTCCAACTAATTTATGCAACCCGGGCTAGAGCTAATTAGAGGCGCAATTAGCACTTGCGCTTTGCATGGTGCAGTAATAGTCTTAGAGTTTGGTGCTAACAGCTAAATGTTGTACAACCAAGACATATAAAGTATGAGGTAAATGTGCCATATTGGACCTTTGCAGTTCTCTGGTGCAGGTGTAAATAAAAAGAGCTGAGCGTAGTGGAACCAGTGTTTAATTTGAGCCGGCGATTTCCGGTGCTCGGCACTGGCACTTAATTGACAACACCGGAACTTGTTACAGTCCACCACAAAGCGGCACTGTTTGACTAATTTCGAAACAAACAGAACAGTTGTATAATATTTTAATATATATTAAAAAATAGTAATACCTGTCACCCAAGCCATTCGTGAAGCTTTGGGTAGCCTGGAGTAGTCTGAATTGTCACACTTGTAGGATTGTGATGGTTAGTAGTTGTGTATGTTATATTATTGGCAGCGTTGACAGGGCCAAAAGCTGGTGCAAGCTGCAGTGACTTCCTGACGAGGGCCCAGGCACTTACGTTTTTTACAAATTAAGTACTGAGTGGAACCAATTATACAAATACTTAAGTGCAAGCCCAACACATTGAGATAAGAACTCCTAAATTCATGATAACACTTGTTACATGGTTTCTCACATCACTGGCAAATAACACTGAGGAGCAGCCACCTAGCCCACACCAGCAGATGTAATTGCACCGGTCTGAGCAGAAAAACATAGATGCCAACAGCCTCGCCAAACTACAAGAAATAGATTCAGTTCACTGGAACGAAAGGCAGATAGAAAAGGGTAAGAAAGGTAGAGGCATAGAAACAGAGGAGAGATTTTACACACAAAGTAAAAGGAAAATATGGAAACCAGTGCTAGAAAAATGAGCAAAAACATTAATAAACAATTTGAGAAAAACCAGTGCACATTTGCAAAAGACTTGGAAGTTAAAAAAGAAAGTTAGAAAACAATAAAATACAGCAATACCAACATTATGTGGTGGTGAAGGGCAGAGAATGCAACTAGGCCTACTAGATGAACTATAGTCATCACAGGCCCGAAGCAGGAGATACACTCCCTCTCTGGCTGCAGTTTTGGCTTCTTTGTTCCATGCAGGGCTCTTTAAATGTATCTCGCTATGCCTTTTACTTCACCTTGACCAGGCACACAATGTTTGTGACACTGTCCACTTATTTCATTTTTTGTTCTACTCCTGCAACCTCCATTGTCATAATTTGCACTATTCTAGTTAGCGCAATGACTGAATTGTTCAGGTGGTGGCGCTACATGCTCATTATACCGTCTGGGGCAATAAGCTCTCCAAATATAAGTGTGGCGCTCTTTGCGTACTGGTGCATATAACGCTTGGGTCACCCATCATCCATTGTGGCCACACTATAAATGCATTGAGCAATCATAGATCCAGATTAAGGCGCCTCTAAGTGAGGCTGGAAAAAGAGAGAGCCACAATCTGATCTGCCTTGGTGGAGCCCTTGATGAAAAACACTTGAGAAATGATTTAAGAAGGAAAGCCAAGAGCCCCCTGTGGCCCCTGTATCACCCTACACCATCTTGCCTTAAAACCATGCATTTGCATTTTTGTAGTATTTTTCACCCAGTGGCCTCTGATCCAGAGATCACTCAGGTGTCAGTTCTGATGCGCCGCTGGGCAGAGGTAGACTCCTCTTGGTGGAAGAACATCCAACGTGCTCCTCCCTTTATCCACCAGAGTAATCTCCTTGAAATACTAAAGGTGATGGTGGGTGGTAGAAGTGCAGACTTTTTCTGTACCCATAGGGATGAGATCTTCGGACTACCATCTAGTATAACTCCTGTAGCCATGTGTATGGTAACCATAGTTACTACACACCTAGAATCCCCTTAAAGTGGTGGATCCAACCCTACTGGGACACTCCTTTGGGTGTGCACCTTGTTTCAGCAAAGCTACCATGGTTTCTCCATGGAGGATCACTGGAGTGTGTGATCCTCGCCACATTACAGGAAGTGCTTACTCTGTTTCATGAGCCAAGAGCAC
The DNA here is from genome assembly GCF_964204655.1 of Triturus cristatus. Lineage (NCBI taxonomy): Eukaryota > Metazoa > Chordata > Amphibia > Caudata > Salamandridae > Triturus > Triturus cristatus. The sequence goes on from NC_140594.1 coordinate 388,939,372, forward strand.
TCCCTCACATCCAAATCCTGGAAACTGTGTCTTCTATTGTCTGGTTTTGTGGCTGGAATCCAGATTCAGCTCTTGTATGAATCAGCCTATGTATGCCAGCACAGGGGAAAAGCAAACACACCCAGGTTGTAGTCTGATTGGTTGCCATCTTCATTTTTAACCCAGCTGGTTGGAGATGGAATCCTGCCCAGCTCCCTCCAAAACATTATATACTGACTTTTTGGCTAGGATGACCATTTATCTCACATTGTCAAGGACAGTTCCAGGTGGCAAACCGTAGTCCTTGATTGTACGCCTGATTCCCGAGAGTCTGTGCCATGCTTTGGGGTTATAAAAAAAGACTCTCCCCTTTTCCAGCTCAGGAGAACATGATTTGCAGACGTATCCCAACAGAATCTCTCAAAAAATAAATGTTTGCTTTTACTTTCTTTGATCATGGAAAAATAACTGCTCAAAAACTATGAAGGAAGTATAGTAAGATTATCCCTGCACTTACATTTCAAAGTGAGTCAAAAAGATGGCAACCCCAATGCACAGACAATTTACCAGACTGCTCTACTCGCATCTCACCTGAAAATGTTTTAATCAAATAAGCACACGAAAACTATGCAAACTAGAGCATCAGTACATTGGTTCGATGGTGAACTATTCCAAAACGAGTATTCACGTTTTCCTCCTGCACATGCACTTGTGGTTTGTGCCCGCTGCATGTCTGAAAAGTCTTTAGTCACACTGTGAAATGAATCGGGCTTAGACTAGGGCGAGCAGAAGTCCAGGATTGTTTGTCCCATCGCCTCGAACGTTGCCTGTAAGACATTCACATGTCCCACTACACTTCTAAGTGTGCAAGCTCACTCTTCAACATGTCTGTCTGTCGTGACAGCAATGGCCGCTGCCTCGACCTCATTCACATGCCTTATTGCAACATGTAGCAGGTAAGGTCAGGCAACCATCTCAGCAGACACCAGTGTCTAGGACTTCATTCACCGTGCCCTTGTTGTGTGGCATGAAGGCTGGCGAAAGCTACTCGAGCTTCTTGTAGTGCATTGGTGCAGACCTGCCAATGTAAACAAGCATTGGCATAGCCAATAGGTCTCGCCTTTGGGACCTTATAAGTGTAGCCATGCAACAGTTGCATAACTAAACACTTATAATGTACCAAAAGCGAGACCTATTGGCTATGCAAAGCGGCCGTGAAAGTGAAAGTGATCGCGATCACGATCAAACGTCAAAGCAGCCGTGAAAGTGAAAGTAATTGCGGTAAAGTGTGGCGCGCGCACCCGCGCACATGCATCATAGCTCTAGGCTGGCCTGGTAGCACTTTTTGGAGCCCTCTCAATAAGTCTCGCCAGACCAGCGCATGCGCTGGGTCAGGCGAGACCTAAAAAGATGCACCGTGTGAGGCAGGGACAGAGACGTGCAAGGGGCAGCTGAGAATGACCTAAAAGGCAATTTGCCCTCTCCAGCCACCAATTTCCCAATTCCAAAAAAACACTAAAGCTTGCTGAGTCTGACGCCAATGTCCTGGGCTGTCCTTCAAAACCCCTAATATGCATCAGCTGTTCAGAGCCTCCAAAGATGAGCAGGAAGTGCATTCTGTGCAGCGGTTTCCAGCTGACCGCGCCTCCATCGTGTGATATCAGCTCTTCACCAGGTGACTAACTGTGTGAAGAGAGCCGATGCCGTGTGGAGAATGGTCACGCTGTGAGTTGGTGGGTCTGTTGTTTGCCGGAGATCCCTGGAACAGGCTGCTCTGAGCAAGCCAAGTGAGAAAGCTGATCTTCCCCTCGTGCGGTGTGGTGGGTTCTTGCCTATCAACATTTTGTGGCCATTTTGACCATAACATAAATTTAGTGGCGGCTCTTCCACTAAGGCAGAGGAGCGCTGCCCCACTGCTCTTAGAGCAGTGAAAAGGGGAAAAATAAAACAATAACAACAAGGTTATTATCGTTTGATTTTTGGTTGCTGCGGACTGGGTTAGTGCAGGGTGGGAGGAGGAGGGGACAATGCACACTAAGGGTGCATGACAGCGGCCGGCCAAGCATTGATGTGCACTTTGCATCTTTCCAACCAGGCTGTAATGGACAATCTTGTGGGGAATATGCACAGGCTCCCTGTCCTGATCTGAGCACCGATCCACGGCACTCAGACCAATCACGATGCTGCATGGCAGCATTGTGATTGGCTCAGGGGAGCCTGTGTGCTGGATGCCTCCTGCAGCTTCTTCCGGACTGGAGTCAGGAAGAGCAGAGAAGCGGAGGAGAGACGCGGCTGTCGGAAATGATGTGTTATTTTTTCTTTTATATTTTCATCCACCCTCCCCTCCCCGCTCACCCCTGTTCCCTACCAGCCGCCACTGCATACATTTGCTAAAAAGGTTCTGAAACAGCGATTGTAAAATATTCCAATACTTTCATGGGGCGACAAGCAAGGCTGGCCATTCCACTGGATTTTGGAGGTTTGCCCACCCAAAGTAAAATGTGAGAAAATATTGGTAATATTTATGATGCATTTGTCAGCACAATTTCCCTAAAATAACTAAAAGCTTTTTGTGATACAGATGGTTCAGAAAATGCAATTTTGTATGGCTCATCCTTTTGCACGGCATATTTCTTCTTCACGTCACTATATTACTTTTGTTTTTCCATCCAGCTCCTTCCAAGGAGCCCCCCAGCTTTGCAGAGACTCTTGTGGAATATAATATTGGTGGGGGATGACTCGCTCGCCCCAGAACAAAACTGAAGGAATTACCGGATACAGTTGATTGTACTTGGGGCTGAGTAAGGGACGCTAGAGGAGCATTGAACCCCTCGGGCGGAGTGCACTGGAGAGCTGCCTTTTGACTTGGACACTATTTCTTCCTGGCACCACAGAACGAGCATAATGCCACAAAGGAAATGATTTGGGACTTTGCAAGTACTATACTTAATATTAATGGATTTCCAAGCAGAGAAAAAAACGTAAAAACAATCGAACTTACCTCCACAATAATATTGCATTATGGGGAATGTATGACAAAGGTATGACTCACTAGTTCGATGCAGTCCACTTTTTTGAATTTGCTCATCCAATGATTAAGGCGGATTTTACCGCTGAAACGCGTCTGGTTGAAAGAGAGGAGCCAGGTGTCACTAATAAAAGCAGCTCTTTTCATTTGCACTCAGGACTCGACTGTTTTGTGTTTTGAAGTTGAGATTGCAGGAGTGACTCTGCGCCTGTGTTTGTTGAGACCACCCTGCCAGGGTCGGAGCCCCCCATCTTTGCAGAGACTCTTGTGGAATATAATATTGGTGGGGGATGACTCGCTCGCCCCAGAACAAAACTGAAGGAATTACCGGATACAGTTGATTGTACTTGGGGCTGAGTAAGGGACGCTAGAGGAGCATTGAACCCCTCGGGCGGAGTGCACTGGAAAGCTGCCTTTTGACTTGGACACTATTTCTTCCTGGCACCACAGAACGAGCATAATGCCACAAAGGAAATGATTTGGGACTTTGCAAGTACTATACTTAATATTAATGGATTTCCAAGCAGAGAAAAAAACGTAAAAACAATCGAACTTACCTCCACAATAATATTGCATTATGGGGAATGTATGACAAAGGTATGAATCACTAGTTCGATGCAGTCCACTTTTTTGAATTTGCTCATCCAATGATTAAGGCGGATTTTACCGCTGAAACGCGTCTGGTTGAAAGAGAGGAGCCAGGTGTCACTAATAAAAGCAGCTCTTTTCATTTGCACTCAGGACTCGACTGTTTTGTGTTTTGAAGTTGAGATTGCAGGAGTGACTCTGCGCCTGTGTTTGTTGAGACCACCCTGCCAGGGTCGGAGCCCCCCATCTTTGCAGAGACTCTTGTGGAATATAATATTGGTGGGGGATGACTCGCTCACCCCAGAACAAAACTGAAGGAATTACCGGATACAGTTGATTGTACTTGGGGCTGAGTAAGGGACGCTAGAGGAGCATTGAATCCCTCGGGCGGAGTGCACTGGAGAGCTGCCTTTTGACTTGGACACTATTTCTTCCTGGCACCACAGAACGAGCATAATACCACAAAGGAAATGATTTGGGACTTTGCAAGTACTATACTTAATATTAATGGATTTCCAAGCAGAGAAAAAAACGTAAAAACAATCGAACTTACCTCCACAATAATATTGCATTATGGGGAATGTATGACAAAGGTATGACTCACTAGTTCGATGCAGTCCACTTTTTTGAATTTGCTCATCCAATGATTAAGGCGGATTTTACTGCTGAACCGCGTCTGGTTGAAAGAGAGGAGCCAGGTGTCACTAATAAAAGCAGCTCTTTTCATTTGCACTCAGGACTCGACTGTTTTGTGTTTTGAAGTTGAGATTGCAGGAGTGACTCTGCGCCTGTGATTGTTGAGACCACCCTGCCAGGGTCGGAGCCCCCCATCTTTGCAGAGACTCTTGTGGAATATATATATATATATATATATATATATATATATATATATATATATATATATATATATATATATATATATATATATATATATATATATATATATATATATATATATTCACTTAAAAAAACCATAGGTTTCACACATGTTATAGTTAGCTGGACATTTCACTCGTGAAAAACCATTGAAATTCCCCCGTTATAGTTACTGCAGGCAACTATAACTCACGCGACCGCAATCCTCTGCTGATGACGTCAGATATTACATCACTGTATTTAGACACCTATTTACCCATGTCTTCTTCCATTAATCTTTAGCTATACATATATTACAAATATATTTTTTTCAGAAAGACACATATGTCATCAGTGATGTAATATCTGACGTCATCAGCAGAGGATTGCGGTCGCGTGAGTTATAGTTGCCTGCACTAACTATAACGGGGGAATTTCAATGGTTTTTCACGAGTGAAATGTCCAGCTAACTATAACATGTGTGAAACCTATGGTTTTTTAAGTGAATTTGCAAGGTTTTTTAAATGCTAATTCTTAACTATAACGTGTGTGAAACCTATGGTTTTTTCAGTGAATTTGTACGGTTTTTTAAATGCTAAGTTATGTATTTATTTATTTATTTTTTTAAGGTTTTTCACCGTGCGCGTACCGTGCGCGTACCGTACGCGCACGGTGCGCTTTGCGCACCGTGTGCCCACGTTACGCAGTTCGCGGAATTTTTCCGTTTCTACCGTACGCGCACGCTAAGCGCACTCCGCGATTTTTCGAAAAAAAATTAAAAGAAATTTGGCCCTTGGGCATCCTTCTAGGACCCCCTAACAAAGGCTAGGGGGTCAGGAACTGTCCACCCTGCCCCCTTTTCACGTTCTCCACCTTTGTTTTTCACCCCCTCAGACTGCGAGAGACAAAATGGCGGCCGACACTTCCTGGTTTCGACCGATTTGGATGTTTACTAAGATCTAACAACCAATCAGAATCGCGCTCGCGCACGGCAGCGTGCGCGTACGGTACATTTTACCGTACGCGCACGGAGCGCGCCTATAGATATATATATTGATTTAAATGCTATTTTCTCAGGAAATACTGAACAGATTTACACCAGACCTGCAAAAGGCACATCCCTGACCTGAGGACTACCTCTCTGCCAAATTTCAAGTAATTCTGTTCAGCCGTTCGGGCTGTAGCTTGGACTAAAGGTCCTATGGAAAAATGCATGGGGAAAACGCGTTTTGGGACCCCCCCTTTTTCTCAGCCCCCGCTTGACGAATCCCCCCGAGACTTTCAGGGAAGGAGCGGAGCGCCCCACCTATTTTGAAAATTTCGCGAGGATTCGTCAATCGGCGCCAAAGTTATTCCAAATAGAATGTTGCGGATTTCCTATGGAAACACGATCCTAACTATAACTATCTACTGGCGACCGCCAGTAGATTATATATATATATATATATATATATATATATATATATATATATATATATATATATATATAATATTATCTACTGGCGGTCGCCAGTAGATAGTTATAGTTAGGACCGAGTTTCCATAGGAAATCTGAAAATTCTATTTTGAATAACTTTGGCACCGGTTGACGAATCCTCGCGAAATTTTAAAAACTAATGGGGCGCTCCGTTCAGCTCCTACCCTGAAAGTCTCGGGGTGATTTGTCAAGCGGGGGCCGAGAAAAAAGGGGGGTCCCAAAACACGTTTTCCCCATGCATTCTTCCATAGGACCTTTAGTCGCAGGTACAGCTCGAACGGCTGAACAGAATTACTTGAAATTTGGCAGAGAGGTAGTCCTCAGGTCAGGGAAGTGCCTTTTGCAGGTCTGGTGTCAATCGGTTCTGTAGTTCCTGAGAAAATAGCATTTAAAAGCATATAAATATCTAGAAGCGCGCACCGTGCGCGCACCGTGCGCGCACCGTGCGAGCATCCTAACGTGCGCGAGCGTAATTCTGATTGGTGGTTAAATGTTAGTCAACGTTCGAATCGGTCGAAATCAGGGAGTGTCGGCCGCCATTTTGTTTGTTTTCAGTGCGAGAGTGAAAAAGGAAGGTGGCGAACGTGGAAAGGGGGCAGGGTAGAGAGTTCCTGACCCCTAGCCTTTGTCAGGGGGTCCCTGAAGGACTCCGAAGGCAGAATTTGTTTTTTTTTTTTTAAATCGCGGTGGTACGCGCACCGTGCGCGCACGGTGAAAAACCCCCCAAAAAATTTTCATACGTAGTTTATTGTAAAATAAATATATAAAAAAAATAATAATACATAAATAAATTAGCATATAAAAAAACTTACAAATTCACTGAAAAAACCATAGGTTTCACACACGTTATAGTTAGGAATTAGCATTTAAAAAACCTTGCAAATTCACTTAAAAAAACCATAGGTTTCACACATGTTATAGTTAGGTGGATATTTCACTCGTAAAAAACCAATGAAATTCCCCCGTTATAGTTAGTTCAGATAACTATAACTCGCGCGACCGCCACTCTATCACAAGGATGATGTCATCAGTGATGTCATGAGTGATGCCACTGACCATGTCATGAGTGATGTAATATCTCATGAGCACCAGTTTTAAAGTTTGACAAGTCCCGCCCCAGAGAGGCGACCAACTCTCCTGTGTGTGGCGACTTCACGCAAGGGCAAACTTTGGTTGGTTATGTGAGCGGCGAGTCCGGCCGCGAAGACGCCCCTCTGCTTATCAAGCGAATCTGCGGTGACTTGAGAGTCAAGACGCCGAGAGAATGGAGAGCGCACTATTGAGGGACATGATAATAGCAGTGCACGCAGTTCTCCTGTTTTTAATCAACCCACTTGGGTAAGAGACTTTTAATTTGGCTAAATACAGCAGCACCCACTGGAGATGTATATTAGTGGAACCGCAAGTACCAGGATGCAAAGCGGCACACGCCCACTGGGGCGGGACTTGTCAAACTTTAAAACAGGTGCTCCACATTTGCTGCTGTTTCTTTGCCTGCAGCCAGTGAACCAGGACAGAGGATTGTCTGAAACGCGTATGGCTTTTGCAACATGATTGGGAATGGAAGCTGTGATCACTGCAGCCTTCAATAAAAGAGGCGACCAACTCTCCTGTGTGTGGCGACTTCATGCAAGGGCAAACTTTGGTTGGTTATGTGAGCGGCGAGTCCGGCCGCGAAGACGCCCCTCTGCTTATCAAGCGGATCAACGGTGACTTGAGAGTCAAGACGCTGAGAATGGAGAGCGCACTATTGAGGGACATGATAATGGCAGTGCGCACAGTTCTCCTGTTTTTAATCAACCCACTTGGGTAAGAGACTTTTAATTTGGCTAAATACAGCAGCCACCACTGGGGATGTATATTAGTGGAACCGCAAGTACCAGGATGCAAAGCGGCACACGCCCACTGGGGCGGGACTTGTCAAACTTTAAAACAGGTGCTCCACATTTGCTGCTGTTTCTTTGCCTGCAGCCAGTGAACAAGGACAGAGGATTGTCTGAAACGCGTATGGCTTTTGCAACATGATTGGGAATGGGAGCTGTGATCACTGCAGCCTTCAATAAAAGAGGCGACCAACTCTCCTGTGTGTGGCGACTTCATGCAAGGGCAAACTTTGGTTGGATATATATATATATATATATATATCTATATCTATATATATATATATATATATATATATATATATATATATATATATATATATATATATATATACATACACACACATGTGCAGAGTGTAATATACTATGTTGAGAGTCTAGAGGGGCCATGACTCACGAGCAGCGAAGTCTCTGATGGGACTTAAGCCCCTCCTCTCAAAAATGCAGTAAATAGCATATTATACTCTGCACATCCGCATATAAGGTTTATGACACCATTATCTATTGTATTTGTATTACCGAAGATATTTAACCAATACCAGGATTCAAGAGGTTAAATTGTGTAAAAGCGCATCGAAGAGGCCTCTTGACTATTAGGAACTTTTACCCTGCCTAAAGTAATTGTTACTTGCAGTATTTTTCTAATGTCAATGTTGCTGTACTCTTGTACTAAACTCAAATTTGACCTCAGCACTGTACTAATAAATGTCTCCATATGCTTTTGTTAGTACTGTTGCTCTAAATATGTGTGATGTGGCCACATTTATTTTCACTGCCATGGTATGTATGTATGTATGTACATAGCTAATCACTGGGAAATGCCAAAACATGTTTCATCATTTGTGACAATCGTCCCTCGCTTCTTTAGGACATAATTCCCACATTTGAACATGCATTCTATGCAAACATGTATTGCCACAATTGACACTGAGAATTACTTGTTCATGCAGACTTCTATTTAGCAAGGCCCATTTTCAAAAATAAATGTTCGGGTCAACTGCTGAGATACTTGTGGATGACCCGTAGTAATTTTTTGAGGTGTACAATTAAGGAGGTGATTGGGACTTTAAGGTAGTAAGTCCACAATCAAACTCTTGAAACCATGGGTATGTTAGATCGGTTCGGTTCCAGAATAGAGATTTTCATATGAATGCCTACAATACAGCAAGAATTACCAACATTATGAAAAGGCCAGAATTATACCATGGTTGGGCATCATAATGTCATGGATACCCACAAGATGCCAAGAATTCTTACCTTTTGTGAGGGCCAACATTACAACAGGGATGGGGACACACACACACACACACACACACACACACACACACACACACACACAGACACACACACAACAACACACATATGCACTCACGCACAGCAACTGAAGATACATTGAAACCTTTGTTAGGCTGAGCCTAGAGGCAGCGCACATGCGCTGCTCTGCGAGGCATGCTGTAATCCCTCTGTGGTGTTAGAACACGCCCACCGCTTTCAATTTGTTGTTTCATGTGCCATTCTAAATTGCTTTAATTTTATAGGTGAAACGCTCCTCTTTGTCCTGCCTGTGGGTGTGTTTACATGTGGCCTTACTTTTGGGATTAGTTATTGTTTGTTCAGAACACTATTTTATTTTTTACATTCAGTGGCCCCGCAACGTTTCCTGCTTCACCATGGCCTCTTGTTCACTTTGTGTGTGTATGTAATCTGCTCCTGTCTCTGAGCACTGCTCATGTTGCCTTCGCTTGCGCCCCTCCCGTTGTCTGTGTTCGCCACCCCCATTGTTGTTTTTTTGTTTTTTGGGGGGTAGGGTTTTATATAGTGCGACCTCGACCCAAAGGTATGCAGGAACTTTACACAAGCACAAGTTGCGTTACAGACGGGCACATTCATTTTAGGCACAGTGCGATTAAGCGATTCGCCCACCTTGGTTCGTGTCTTTGAGTGCAGGCAGCTTTTTGCCATTCCCGTCTGCACGGTGTTCCTCAACTGTTAGTAGTGTTCGCGAGGGCAGTAGCAATGGATTCGGCAACTGCAGAGACGAAGCAAGAAACGCAATCAACTGCCGTGCTCGGCGTGCATGCACTGTAGGATTTTGCATGGGGTGTGAGCCCGAACCTATGCCTGCTTTGGACAAAAAAGTTACTGTCCCAACTCATGGACAAAACAAGAGTTTGCAATGCAAAAGGTCTCGCATTTGCGAGAGTTTAAGTTATTGGCATTGTAAATGGTAATGCCTTTTATTTATTTGTTTTACAAACCACCACATAAATAAAAGGTATTGTCAGTTACAATGCCAATAGCTCAAACTCTTGCAAATGCGAGACCTATTGCATTGCAAATGCTTGTTTAATACTTACCCACATACAACTGTGGCTGGCCTTTGAAAGCTACTTGTCATGCTTCGGTCACTCCTGTCCCCACCACACGGCTAAACCTTGTTCGCACTTACATTGTGATTGACAGCAGAGGGCCTGATAGTATTATTGGACCTACATTGTCATTCTTATTCAGGGCCAATGGAATTATGCTATTCTGCTTCATTTTCCACATAACTATAGATTTGCCGCATTTACCACATAATCCATCATCTGCTGTATAATTCGCACATTTTAACTAAAAAATGTTTTTAGATCAAAGGAATAAACAGTTACTAAAGTGTGTGGGCACGCAGTGAAAGGCTCTTCCCAAAGTTTGACTTATCAGTGAAACATTACCAAGACAGTGTTAAAATGTGTACCAATGTCAAAATAATTAAGTAATACTATCACAAATTGTGCTGCATCATGCCACACAATTTCCCTTTTCTTGCTGCTCTGTTGAACACCCCCCTATCACGTAATTTGGTCTTCAACTGTCGTATAAGTCCGCCGGACCCAGATCATATTGTAAGTCTCAAGCCGGCCATTGGTTTTCAAGAGGTGATGTACAGGACTCTGGACGAGAGATGCAGCCGCGATTGTAGGTCAAAACTCCCCGGGAGAGCACACTGCATCAGAGCTTTAAACAACACAAAGTGTGCATGTCTGGTGGCACGACACATGAAGGTTTGTTCCCCCTGTCATGCCAGCAATTTGGAGCCGCAATTCAAAGTCAGTACTGCACTCTTAGACCATAGGAAGGACAGGAAAAATAGCAGTGTAGCACCTTCCACACGCCTTCATCTGTGAATCGGCACTGCATCAGTGTTTGGTGGGAAAGAAACAACTCCGGGTAGTTATGTGGGTATTTGCTTAAATTTTCCTTGACACTTTCAAAGTAACAATTACAGACTTCTTGCATAAAGAAAATAAAAATGTTCATAAAGTTTTAAAAGCAGTGCCTCATTTTATTTTTGGGAGTCCTCTAATAGTAGATGCTACATGAGTGTTGTCCAGAGCTTGATCTTTCAGGCTCTGTCTTTTATGTATCAGCTGACCCATGAAGTACTGAGGCTTTGAATAAACACTGGAAACAAGAGAAGAGCAAAATGTCAGGCAGGCCAGCCGAGGACGCTTAGTCTTGGGAAACACCATCTCTGGGTAGATTTATTGCAAGGAGCTCATTTCAAAGCTCACACAATTCTTGCCACGACAGAGTCAACAATAAACAGGAAGAGTGTGCCAGTACTGTGCAGGGAAGCAGTTTGTGTTACTGTCACACGTAATGTGTGACACTTGATGCTGTGCGGAATTGTGTAAAAGCGCTAAATAGTTAGAAAAGCTAATACGGTGTTTGTGTGTATTGTGCAACACATAGATGTGAACATGTTAATTGGTCCATTTATTGGAAGACCGTTCTGATTGGTGGGGGATCTTTATACTTGGCCTTTATTGACCTCAAAACGGCATTCGACCTTGTTCCTCGGGTTAAATTGTGGCATGTCTTACATGAAATGGGGCTACCACGATATCTCTTGGAGTTTATTAAAAGGTTGCATGATGGTACATACGCAAGAATTAGATGGGGATCCAAAGGTCAATTGACTGAACGAATTCCTGTCCAGAGGGGGGTCCGCCAGGGATGTGTGATGGCTCCGACCCTGTTCTCCCTCTTTATTAATGGGGTGGCAGACCACTTGAGGGAGGTCTCAGCGGATGCACCATCCCTGGCGGGGGAAAAAACTCCTACCCTCCTCTTTGCAGATGACACGCTCCTCATGTCCAAAACTCCTATGGGCCTCCAGAAACTGCTTGATAGGTTTGGTGCCTTTTGCGATAATCGCGGTCTTACTGTTAACACCACTAAGACCAAATTGATGGTACTGACTGGAAATAAAAAACATAAGAAAATCAATATCGCACTAAACGGCACCCCGCTCGAGGAGGTTGATGCATTTGACTACTTAGGGGTCAGGATTAATTCCAAAATGAAATGGGACTCTCACATCACTAAGATGTCTCTAAATTTCAAAAGAGTAACAGGAGCAATCTCTAAAGACCACCGTCTATCCTCTACTAAACCTATTAGCCCGGCGCTAGTAGTATACGAGGGTAAGGCATTGTCTGCTGCTTCTTACGGCTCTGAACTATGGGGGTTTGAAAGAGTCATTAGTTTAGTCACAGCAGAACACACATTTTTGAGAGAGCTTGTGGGCCTCCCACTTTCCACCCCTCTTAAACCTCTATTTTACGATTTGGGACGCCATTCTATTAAAGACATCCTTGGGCTTCGCCCCCTATTATTTTGGGTTCGTCTTAGAAGGACCCCGGAACTTAGTAATTACGCCGCGGTCCTTGACGAACTCATTGCGTTAAATGGTGTTGGTGTAATATCATGGTTAAAAAACCTAAAGGACCTGGTACTCAGCTTGGGGCTAGAAGAAGAATGGCTCCTGCAGAAGCCTCCGCAAAAAGACATCATCAAGAAATTATATTGGGCAAATATAGATGCAGCGGTCTTGAAAAACCCAAAGCTGGGCCCCCTAACTGATACATTTCTGATTTGTAAGCCAACACCAAAGTGGGAACCATTTTTTGACTTTATCTCCTCACCAAGGGATAGAGTTTTGTTTTTTAAAATGAGGCTAGGTACTTTACCACTGAACGCTTTCACAATAGGCTGGAAAAACCATAAAACCCACCACACAACTTGCCCGGGATGTTCTAACCCTACCGAATCACTGGGCCACTTCTTGTTCGCCTGCAAAGCATATAAGACGCCCAGAAAACGTTGGCTGAGCCCAGTTTGTAGAGGTTTGGGTACTAGGCAGTCGTCTGTTGCCCTCCGCATCCTAACAACGGACACCACATCCTTATTGGTAATCTGTGGGGTGGCTAAATATCTTGGGAAAGCATGGCAAATACGAACTAAGCTTATTGAACTAAGTAGCTCTGGGTTGTAATTCTATGCAATTTTCCACTTAATGAAATACCCTCTCTACATTTGATGTGCTCTCCCTTGCTGTGCCTTAGGATGTCTGCTTTTTATCTGAGCCTTTTATGTTCTATTTTTTATGTATTTTTAGCTTTTTTAAGAAAACTATGCATATTTCTATATGTCTTTTTTATTAATTTTATGGTTCTATGTTTGTCGTATTGTATTTACTTTTATGATACATTGTTATCGAATAAAGTATTCAATCAATCAATCAATTGGTCCATGGAACATCCAGGCAATTGAGCAACCTTAAAAAACACATAAACCAGACAAATTGTGGACTGGATGTCCAAATGTAAACAAGCATTGGCAAAACCAATAGAATTCGCTTCTGAGAGATATTGGCATTGGCAATGTTTAGTAGCCATGCAGTACAATGCACATGCTTTGCAGTTTAGATAAAACTAATTTAAAAACCGCAATGACGCAGTCAGCGCTAATGCACTTTTTTGAAGTACATTAGAGCTGGATGCGCAATAGACCTTTTTAAAAAAAAACACATTTTATTGACTTTTTATGGTACCATCTGGACTGCAGCCCGACATATACAAGTTGAAGACAGGATAATGCCAAAGTATCAGGCTTATAAACAATGCAATAGTCCTTTTTTACTACAATTTGTAGCCATGATGCACAGCAGCCACGTTGCTACACAGCATGGCTAAAAGTCAATAGTCTCAAAGGCGAGGCATAATGGTTTGCCAATGCTTGCCAGATATTGATACAACACCCCTGTGATTCTGAGCAAATCAGTTAATCTTCCCATTCGTAAAAAAGAAAAAAAAGATTACATTTGGAAGAAAATACTAGCACATGAAGAAAGCCATTACGCCCGTGTCCATGTCTTAGTGAAAGCACATTTGGAAGCAGATAACATTTGTTCTCACAATAAACATCCATTTCAAAGGAGAAAAGGGCTTCTTTGAAGTGTGTGTGGCATGGTAAAATAAAACATAGCTACAAAATGTTAAGAGGTTCAACAAGGGCGACAGGGAAGAAGAAAAAATAAATATAGTACCTCAATCACAGCACGATGAGCGGAAGGACAGCAATCAAGCTGAAGCAATCAGTACTTGGTGTGTGCTCTAACCGAAGGAAGAGAAAGTGAAGACAGCACATACTGACCAATTAGAAGGCAGCAAATAAGAGTAACAACAAAGCCAATGACTGTTAACCCATGGGCGTGCTGCAAGTCCCTAGTGGTATACAATATCTCTTGCAAACGAGAGCGCATGCAGCGCATGCACTGTGTCAGGCGAGACCTAATAAATGTTTCAGGAGCTCTGCACTTCATGATAGAGAGATGGCCCAGTGAGCTAATTGCTCAGTGCTAACAGGTTGTTTGTTAAAATCCTGAATACCTCAGAATCTGTTGCCATTTAATTGGGTATTTGCTACACCTAAGATTTACCATGTCTGTGGTCCTATTACCTGTCCTGATTCTGGCATTAGAAACACATTGCCATTCAGCAAGTGCCCAGAGACCTGCCATTCCCACTGAGTCAAAAAGCTGGTCGTATTTAGGGCAAGCCTTCAAACAGTGATGTCTTTCTTCCTTCCACTGTTATAAAAAAGATGAAGGTTTCAGGCAGGAAGAATTGTGTACAGATCTAGTGATGTCATGTTGCTTAGTTATTATTGGAATTCTTATTGCGAGGATTCTATCTATGGACAGTTGAAAGAGAGCTCAGAGTTGTAGATGCTGCTCCACGCTGGGATACTATGGAAATAAAGTCATTTTCATAACCTTCAGGACTCATCTTTTCATGGAGACGAGTTGGTGACCTGTGCGGGGGACAGGTACGAGCATCCCACCCCTGGAATATAATTCGAGTGATATTAAGGAATATCAAGACAAAGAAGAAGTAAAAGAAAATTGGGATTTAACAGAAAATAGTCCACTGCCAGTGAGTACTTAATGACATTTTGATGCTGCATGTTATTGTTGTGAATCAGTCCCCGGTCCGATACTCCTCAGGATTCGGGCGACGCTATATGGGGTCCATCTCTCGACGTCACCAACTTCCTGCACGAAAGGCACGGAAGACTGGAGCAATCAAGCGAGGGAAGGGAAGGATGGGAACAGCGGGGAGTAGAACCTGTAAAGAAAGTTAATATACAAACACAAATAAAAATACAGTGCAATACCACTTATCTACTCTCAGTAGGTCTCACTAATAGTTATCAATACTCTTGAACTGAGCGTCCTAGTTTCACTTACACACTCACACCACAACTCGGTTGCGTAACCATACACCACATGACCACTCTCAGACCATCACTAGACGTCTTGGGTTGTTGTGTCCCTTAAACTTGTTTTGAATGAGAGGCTCTGGTAGTAAGCTGAGAGATATCAGAACACCTTAATTATCACTCTTATAGCGTACACTCCTTACTGTCGGGATGCACACTTAACAGAAAATTATAATGGTAGATCGTCGCGAGACCCTTTAAATGGCTGCCGGGATTTCCTTTCCGCGCTAGACTGTTTGCGATAGTTCTAAATGACACCCCGCCTGATTTATAGACTTGTCCTATACTTGTGCGCGGTCAATTTTACTTTTCCAGAGTTTGTATGGACTCTGTCTCCAGACCTTTCCGGAGGTCTATGTGTTCCTCGAACTTAGAACCAGTTTAGTTATGCTAGCAATAGCGTGTATCGGGATCCGTGCACACACACCCCCCCAGGGATCAGCGCATAGTCACCAGACCTTTCCGGAGGTCTATGTGTTCCTCAAACTTAGAACCAGTTTAGTTATGCTAGCAATAGCGTGTATCGGGATCCGTGCACACACACCCCTCAGGGATCAGCGCATAATCCCCTGATACTTGCGGTTTCTTTCACGCTGCCATCGCGTGTCTTCCTGACTCCGTCTGCTGCGCCCTTGAGGTGTCGTAGCGATTCGGAAATGCCTCCGGTCCTGTCTTGAGGCGAATACTCGACAAGTACCGTCGACCCAGCAAAACTCAGAATCTCCGCCTGACTCAGGTGCCGAAATCCTCGGCCGAAACAAACTCAATCCCCGCGGCTTGTAATCCAACAGCGGGAAAAACACAGGTACGAGCATCCGCTCGTCGGTTTCACGTTCTTCGTTAATTACGCACAACGCAGTGCGTGTGTCCTGGGCGTTTTATGCCCTTTGGCTCCTCCCCTTCATGCGCAGGGGTTTCTGGGAGTGGTAGTTCTTGTAGGCGCATGGGGCCCGGATCCTGACAGTTATTTAATCCATTGATTTCGTTTTAAAATATGATATACTATTAAAGGGAGAAATTCTTTGAAATCTCTATACTCGTTGTGTTGCCTAGCAACGAGTTCGTCGCTGGATTGCACACTGCTGAGATACAGGCCTCGCGCTTATCTCGTGAGTGGCCTCGTGAATTCCTTCATTTAAAAAAGGCTACTTTGTGTGCCTCATGCCCATCTCGTGACTGTCTGGCTGTGTTTACCATGTTCAAAAATTGATTTCTATGACCACGCAAGTGTGCCGCCTTTCCTATGACACTTATCTCGATTATAAGCTGGCAATAATATGTTTTGACCACATGGTGTCGCAAGCGCTCCGAAAAATAAAATTATATGATGAATTTCATCGTGAAGTACTCACTGCACCATTTTAAACGAACATCGCAAGGATTTTACATAGACTAAAAAAATATTAGAACATTATACCAAAGTTGGAAAGCTAGACGATCGTTACCTTTGTGCACGTTTGAATCATTTCTTCAGCGCCTACTGTCTCATTCTAATACTTTGAAAGAAAAGAAGGACGACATCCTACAGGCAACATTAAAGCTAAAGGAAGGACTTCCACGTCAAGCCAACCAAGCAGAAAGAGTACGAGATAGAAGGAAGGGATCTGAATTTCGAACTTGATAATTATTAATTATTTTAGTTCTTTATTTTAATTTATTATATTAAATTGTTATTTTAAATTTTAATTTCAGGTACCATGTCTGATCAAGCAATGTCTTCTCCACCTCCTTTCCTGTCTACACCTGGAGAGCCTATCATTCTCTGGAAACAATGGAAAAAATGTTTATAACTTATTTATTAGCTATTGGGGGTGATAAATAAGGGCCTATTAGACGTCAGGTTATACTTTTACACCATTTGGGAGTTGAGGGTAGAAGAGTTTATGAGGAAATACCTGAGATATCTTTAGGAATGGGTGACGGCCAACCTAATAACATATACGACAAGTCCATCCAAATGCTGGAAATTCATTTCACGCCTAAAACTAACGTAGTATTAGAGCATCAAAAATTCTTTAGCAGAAATCAGAGGGATGATGAGGATATAACTTCATATGTCTCTACCTTAGGGGGTTTGGCAATTACGTGTAAATTTGAACAATTGAATGATTCACTCATAAGAGATCAAATAGTTTGTTGCACTAGTAACAAAAGAATAAAAGAGAAGTTATTAATGTAAGAGTACACTTTAGAGGAATGTATCCAGAGGGGATGAAACACAGTCATGTGGCTCAAAGAAATAGAAAGTCCTAAAGGAGACAAACAAAATAAGATAGAAGTAGTAGAGAGTAAATGTGAAAAGAAAGCTACTGTTTGTTCTGGTACAAGTTACGTTAAACCACAAGGTGAGAAAAAATGTATTCCTACCAGAGATAATAGTGCGAGTACAAAATATACAAAACCGCAATTTGAAACAAAAGATTTTTCTGCTAGAGATGTTAAGTGTTTTCGCTGTGGTTCTCCTGGGTATATTGCGTCCAGTTTGAGATGTATGGCTAGAGGTGTTCTTTGCAGGAGCTGTGGGAGGAGAGGGCATTTTGCCAAGAGGTGTCGAAATAAAATGTTTGAAAAAAACAAAGTGCATGAAATCGAAGATGTTTGTGAGTACATTGAAGAAATCATTCTTGCTAATGATGATGATCAAAAAGATTCAGATGCGGTCAATGTGAATAATACAGGGGCTGACCAAGATGTAAAATTAGAAAGTACAGATAAGTTAGAGAAACAACGTTGTAGTATATCTTTCGATGACAAGAGAAAAAAGTTTTAGCAGATTCCGGAAGCTTATATACTCTTATCTCTCATGAATCATTTTTAAAAAGTTGGCCGAATGCTAATACTGGTGGTCCATTCTTACATAATTCTGATATTTGTGCTGTAGGTTATGCTGGGAAGAGGATTGAAATAAGAGGAATGTGTTGGATGACATTAAGGTTCAAATTAGAAGCAGTTAAAGGAAGGGTCTACATAACGAATTCTGGATCAGACCTTTTAGGCTGGCGCCACCAGAAAGACTTAAATATTATAATTGATCCCAATGCTAAAGAACCAGTCATGGTAATGGAGAAAGTGAAGGTTTAAGAGGTAGATGGTGGTCAGAATGAATTGTTTGATAAATATCCAGATGTTTTTAGTTCCAAGTTGGGTCTATTAAAAGGATTTTCACATAGAATAATTTTGAAAAATGACGCTAAGCCTGTTGTACATAAAGTCAGAAACGTTCCTAACTTAATGCTAGAACCTTTACGTAAAGAGATCAATAGTCTATTGGAACAAGATATTATTGAACCAATCGAGGCATCTGAATGGCTAGCCCCCATTGTTATAACTCTCAAGGAGGGTGGGAAGATCCGTCTCTGCATAGACTTAAGCGATTTGAACAAAAATATTTGGATAGATGACAATCTCTACCAAATATAGCGGAAATGTTATCTACCATGAGTGATGCATGTATTTTTACAGTGTTAGATGTGTCTGCTGTGTATCACCAAATTAAAGTCCATGATTCATCTAAACATCTTACTTCGTTTGTCACACTGCTGGGGCATTCAGATATAAAAGGATGCCTTTTGGGTTGGCCTCGGCCTCTGCCGTTTTTCAAAGAGCCATGGAGAATATCTTTGGTGATATGAAGCAAGTCTGGTGTTTCCAAGACGATATTCATGATCATGATAGTCTGTTTGAGGAAGTAATGAAGAGATTAGAAAGGTACAATTCAACCATAAAAAAAGAAAAGTGCCATTTAAAGAAAGAAATGGTAAACTATTTGGGGCATGAAATAAGCTCAGAAGGTATAAGACCTAAGAAGGACATTGTGAAAGCTGTGATTTTGGCACCTGAACCATCCAACAAAGATGAACTTTGGTCTTTTTTAGGTTTGGCCGAATATTGTGCTAAGTATGTGAGAAGTTTTTCCGAGATTGTTGAACCTCTGAGAGTTATAATGAAAAAAGATGTCCGGTTTGTGTGGGATGATGGATGCAAAGGAGCGTTTGAATACATCAAGAAAGCTATTTCTGATGCACCCACTTTAGGGCGATTTGAGATTAAAACCTACCTTACCACTGATGCTAGCGGGGTGGGTATTGGAGCCATGCTATCGCAAATATTAAATGGTGAAGAACGGATTGTGTGGTTTGCATCCAGAAGATTACAAGGTGCAGAGAGGTCATACTCCGTTACTGAAAGAGAAGCTTTAGCTTGCTTCTGGGCGATGAATCACTTCAGATTTTATCTGTGGGGTTTACCATTTGTAATTCATACTGATCATAAGCCTTATCATGGTTGCTATCAGTAATGGAATTTAATTTCGTAGTTGAGTATGTCAAGGGCAAGAGAAAAGTGGTTGCTGATTATCTTTCAAGGATGCCTTTAGAAGACGATTGTGAACAAATTTGTAGTGATATTGTTAGTGATGTCAAAGGAGAAATGGCTTTATCTCCTGAAGAGTGGAAAAATGCCAAATACTATGATTCTGTATTACTAAAAGTTGAACAAAAGATCATCCAGGGATGGGAAAGTAATGATGCTAAGGATGAGAAGTTAGGTGAGTTTTATAAGATAAGGGACGAGTTGAGTATATGCTGGGTGAAGCATGTCAAAGCGCAGACTCAGGGAATCATTTTGGTGGCCTAAAATGGACAGTGATATAGAGGACTTAGTAAAAAATTGTCATTTTTGTGCTAATAGCGATAAGTCTAAGATAATACGTGAACCGCATTTGGCCTGTAGTAAATTTTCATCGAGGCCATGGGAAAGGTTAGCTATTGATTTCATCGGTCCAGTTGTGAAATTTGGTCACAGAAATAGGTTTATTCTTGTGTTGGTGGATTACCACTCTAAGTGGTTCACTGTGAAAACAATGGGTGAAATTAGCACTTCTAATGTTATAAGATTCTTAGTAAAAGTTTTTCTAGAAGAAGGTTTGCCAGCCACCATTGTATCCGATAATGGCGTACAGTTCATTTCGAAGGAAATGGTAGACTATCTTAAAAAGGTGGGCATTTCTCATGCGAGAGTGGCTCTTTTTAGAGCGCAGGCTAATGGCTTAGTAGAAAGAGTGAATCGGATTGCGATGGACAACATTCAATTGTCACTTGCCAATGGGTTGTCTTGGAAGCAAGAATTAGAAAAGATGATGTGGACACACAGGGTTACCTCTCATTCTACCACGGGAGTGTCTCCATTTGTGTCTCTTAAAGGGAGAGAACCTGGGAAGAAGGAGTGTCCCACATGGTTGTGTAATAAGGAGAACATTTGGATTGATAGAAATGACCTTAGAGAGAGAGAGGAGAGGGAACAGAAAAGAATGGTGACCAATTACAACTTAAGAAAAAGAGTTTAAAAAGTGTAGGTTCAACAAGGTGATTGGGTTGTTGTTCGAAAGAATGAATGGGTTCGGAAGGGTGAGAGCAAGTATGTAGGACCTTTTTGTGTTAAAGAAGTAAAAGATAAGGTTGTGCAATTAGAGGATGGATCCATTTGGATCCATTTGGAGTTTGGGAAATATCTGTAAAGTATGTAAACCACAATGATTATTTGAACCTGTTATTATAATATATGTTATATTATATTTTATGGAATGTTCAATCATTAAGCTAAAATGTAATTTACTATATTGCATTTTTCTTGTCTTCGCCTGTCGTTATTGGTTTTCATGTTTTCTTTGTTGTTTTATTGCATGGGGAGATGTGTACAGATCTAGTGATGTCATGTTGCTTAGTTATTATTTGAATTCTTATTGTGAGGATTCTATCTATGGACAGTTGAAGGAGAGCTCAGAGTTGTAGATGCTCCTCCACGCTGGGATACTATGGAAATAAAGTCATTTTCATAAACTTCAGGACTTATCTTTTCAAATTGTCCTCCTACAGAGGAAGAAAACTCTAAGTGCATCAAGGTCTTTGATTTTCTGTTTTTTAGAAATAAACCCCTGTTTTGGGGGTTGCCTCTGAAGAATAGAAATATGGTGTCCAGTCTGCTATTTTCAGTATTTAATTTGTGAAAAAATAAGTGCCAATGGGCAAATTGTTTTTTTTGTTGAATGTTGGGTTTGCAAATACCAAGGCTTTCTAGTCTTGGTTCCACTAGATGCCCCCTTCACCCACCAGTATATAGTTTCTGCCCCTTTGTTTCACTCTTCTTTTTTTATTGTTGCTTTCTCTCCTTTTCACTGTTTATCATATTTCTCTCCCTCCTTGTTGCCCCCTTTGCGGCATTTCTCTTGTTCTGGATCAAAGTCTGATGATTAAAAATAAGTCTTGGTCCCTAAAAAAAGAGTGCTGGTGGGCCCCACCTTTCAACTACTGGCACAAATTAAGTACTGGCCATGATATGGCAAACTGTGTAGCACTGCGATTTTTGCCAAAAGTGCTCTTGCCGCATCAGCCCTCCCCCTGATAGCCAAAATTCTCAACCTTATAGATGGGGACCAGTAAAAACAGCAGGCCAGTCCCCGCTGGTGGGGTGGATGCTTGTTCGTCACATCCACTTGTCGCTTACCCGCTAGGCCCTAAAGGAGGCCGAGACTGATATCACCAAGATCACACAATTTTGGCAAATGTTGAAGCCTGGAGGATAATATAAAAAGGGTCTATTTATGCTGAAGCCCTCATCTTCGCTACTAGGCAATAATCCCCCCTCTTCCCATTC
Source organism: Triturus cristatus (assembly GCF_964204655.1). Lineage (NCBI taxonomy): Eukaryota > Metazoa > Chordata > Amphibia > Caudata > Salamandridae > Triturus > Triturus cristatus. The sequence continues at coordinate 388,961,438 of NC_140594.1, forward strand.
GCCTCACATTCCTTTACTTGGTGACTTCAAAAGGATGAACAAATAGGCCAGTATGTGGAAGAGTTGAAGGGACCAGGTCTGTAACCATTACCCTTCAGTGCACAGTATCCTGACAGGCACTACTTCTCCTCCCACATTTACATGAGAAACAACTGACAACGAGGGAATGCGCTCATTACCAATCTTCGCTTGGACATGACAGTCAACATTGGGCGACATAAGCAATATGGCCCACATTCCCCTTACAAAACAACAACTAATTACAACTTCTGAACTAATAACATTTTAAGTTCTGCATACTTATTAGAAATATTCTTGGTTTGTACACTGTTTTTTCTCATAGTGCAATTGTAAACAAACTTCCTTCCCCGCCATCGTAACACTGGATCTCCATTGTGCTGCTGATGCACCACTTGCGTTACTTAGCAGATACAATTCTTGAGCACCATTCTACAGCGTTCCTTTCTTCACTCTAGATGTGGCTGATATGCGCTTCCTTCTTCCCCTTGATTTTCTCCGACTTTCATCACTTCAAACTTTGCAACACACCTTCCATTCCAACATTTCCCCCTTCCACCCACACCGAATTCCTTCCTACAGACCACAACTGCGCAATTGCACCAAATTTACAATTTCCATTAACATCAAGTTCTACTAACCTTCTCCTGACCCAGTCACCTTTCTTTAGTTTTCACACCTCATATCCGGTCATAATTTCATGAATCTGCTCCTGATTGGATCTCTTTTGTCACTTCATTAATTTACATGAACCCCTATAATGTCACCTTTTTTCCAACCCACCAAACCCAAACATTTAAAGCAGTATTCCTTCCCCTCATCATCTCAAAGGGGCTTTAAAAGCAACTGAGTGTGGAGTTATGCTTTGCATCGAAGTGAAACCCCTTTCCCAGGGCTCTAGGAAGAATGAAAAAACGAGGGGGTCTCTCGAACGGGCGTGGCCGATGTAATTAAGGGCGTGGCTTAAAACTACACAAGCTAAAAATTTGTGCTTAGCATAGTGTGCCGCCCCACTGGTATTTTGTTGTTTCAGTCGTTGCATACAGATATATAATACAACAAGTAACATTACACTTACAACAAGCAACACGCAAGCTTTGCCAATGGTTGTTAGTTGTGTAAGATAAATAAGCAACAACTATGGCCCTCTATGCACCCTTTCCCCTTTTGAAGTTCAGGTGGTGGCTTTAGGAGGAGTTGGCAGCAGTTCAGGGGAACAGTGCAAACTCTCACTGACGTTTACAAAATTGATTTTTTTAGAAGCAACCCAGTTTTCTTCTTAGTGAATTGGGCTTCTTTAAAAAACCAAAAAAAAATGGTTTTCAATTGCGAAAAGCATTCACAGGAATGGTTGTCTGCTGACCATTGCAGGCCATCATCCCTGTAATTGCAGCCTTTCCTAGTGGGTCGTAAATTGTAACCTACTTAATTAATATTCAATAGTGTTGTGTAGTACCTACTAATCCATAGGATCTGTGCATTGTTTGGACAACATAAACTAGGGGCTTGGTGTCAAGACTGATTCCAGTCACCACCGCTGGATATGTTGGCCTAGAGACCAGCTAGCTCACAGTCCCACCCTAAGCCCCCCTAACCTATCAGGGAGCGAATGGTTTCTGGCAACCACTGAACATGACGACTCTGTTCCGTCAGGGATCGTGGAAACAGTACAGAAACGTTTGCTCAGTCACTCACGCTCCCTTATTCTCAGAGTAATATACAGAGAATACACACGTGTGCTACAATGATTAGTAGACAGAAGCACATAAACGTGATTACAAGCACCAAAATCATAAATAGTAGATATAGTTCTACCTTGGTGCTAAGCAATTGTTTATATGCAGGCATATAAACAAGGCACTAATGTAGCGTACACCTACTATGCAAGCCCTACTCTAAGAGTACCTAGAGTGAATGCCTTTATCTTAGGCTGTCAACGGAGAGCCTCCCCCCATTGGGCGCCTTGAGGGGAAAGTGGGAGGCGGACCTGGGGAAGGAGATCCCGGAATCCACATGGTCCACGCTGGTGCGGAGAGCATGGAAGGGGACGAGGAATGCCAGGTTCCAGCTTGTCCAGTTTTTTACGCTACACAGAGCGTACCTGACGCCGGCAAAGGTGTTACAATATTTCGGGGGAGCGCACTCTCAGTGTCCGCGGTGCGGGGCGGACGGAGCAGACTTTCGACACATGTTTTGGGCCTGTAGGCAGTTGGGGGACTACTGGGAAGCAGTGGTGGAGTGCCTGAACCAGGTTACGGATCGCTCCATTGGTCCGGAGATGGGCACATGCTTGCTGCTTTGGTTCCCCCACACCCGTCGCACGAAGGTCACGAGCAAATTCTATGATCTAGGGCTGATATTGGCCAAGAGGGAATTGACGCTGCACTGGAAATCCCGGGGGGGACCCAGTTTCCTGCGCTGGAGATCAGCCTTGGAGCGCTGGGCGGGGGCTGAGGGCACGCTCCGGGTGCAACTGGCCCTCCGGCGAGATGACGAAAAAGCGCTAGCGACAGCCCGGGCGTGGGAAGCGTTGGTGGTAGAACTCCAGGGGCTGATGTCCGAGCCGGGGGAGGAAGGGAGCGGGCCTGATGAGGAAGTGGTAGTGGGGAGTGGGGAGTAGTGGAGGCGACTGGCGGGCCCTGACCGACTGCACTCTGGATAGGGTTGGGGGAAAGGTATGGTGGCTGCAGGGAGAGGTGGGGCTCCTGTATTGCATTGACTGAGGGGAGGGGAAGCATCGAGCGTGGGACCGGGGTAGCAGGCGGGGGCACACTGACAGAGGGTGGGGGGCGGGGGGGGAAGGGGCCGGGTGGGACAGCTGAGTGGGAATGATGGTATATGTGGGGTATTTCCTGACTGGGCGGGGATTGCGAGCTGGTTGTTGTATTGCTGTGTATGAAAACAATAAAAAATGTTTCAACAAAAAAAAAAAAGAGTACCTAGAGTGTGTGTAGGTGTAGAGCCAAGAATCTTCCCAATGGATGATCCAACCCTATTACCTGATGGGATATAGTGAAGGACCCTGTCTTGGTCACGAACTGGACACCCCTCACCAGATGTCAGGCCTCTGCGTGGTGATTTCTTAGCAAGCAAGGACCCTCGGTGTCGGCATAAGTACCTCCTCTACTAATCTATCAGGATGCTCATATTTTATAATAAAAGAAGCCTTGCGATGTGCGCATAGATTAGTGATGTTATGGATACGTAGATAGCCCTGCCGCCCCAAGGATGAAGCTAGTGATGACATTTGTACGTAGTGCGAAACAAGACCTTGTACATTATGTTCAGGGCATTGTGATATTATTGCACGAATCTGGATCTGAAAACAAGTTTAGTTTCAGAGAAACTAATCCAACATGGTTGTGCATGCAAATATGTTCAAAATGTCACAGCTGGAAATGTTTTTCGTGAGGACAACGTAAGAAATAAGTTGCTTCGCTACATGGGCCTAATTCTGGAATATAACAATAGGTAAATCAGACCACTACGATTCCTCATTTTGTAAACTGATCTATTAATACATAGGTTGGTTTGCAAAAAAAGGTAATGGTCGCAAAATGTCAGTGTGCAATTTACGACCACTTTTTGTGACCACATTTATTAGTACATCAGGCCCTTAGATACATAGTCCATTGCCAACAAAGCAAAACATGAATGTACTGGTAATCTATTGCAGTGTGGCTCAATGATTAGAGCGGCAGACCCTGATGCAGAGGTCTAGCCTGGGACCAGGGTTCAATTCCCCACCTCGGCGGGTCTTGGGCTCAAAAATTCCACGGATCTGATAATTCTTGCCTCGGTGCCATTCCAATCATGGAGTCCCACTCTGCAACTCTGGGCAATAGCTTGCTTAATCTCCACAACGGCCCCCACAACGCTAAGGATGCCTGGCCTCCACCTTGGGGGTGCCCAGGAGTGGACGCCTCACAGGGAAAGCCAGGATGGGTTCCACAGCGGTATTCGTACAAGCGCCTTGAGACCCTTGCGGGTGAGTAGTGCGCTATACAAGTATCAATTTACAATTTTTTTACAATTTTACAATTTTTTTACATCCCATTATCTCCAATGATACCCTTTCCCACACTCCGTTAGGTCACTCAGCAGGCACCATTTTAGCTTCGTGTGCTGTATATACTCTGTCAGAAACCATAAATACTGTACAATCTCTTACCAATTCATGTACCTAGGTATACACTCACTAGCGTGTGTGAAGGAAATCAAAAAAGAGCTTGACAAAGTTGTTTCTGATGTTACAGTAGTTAATACTAATGTGTCCCATAAGCCTACTGATTCCTTAATGAAATCTCAGACTAAGGACAAGTTGAATACTAAGTCTCGAGCTCAGCTCAAAAAGAGTGGCAAGTGTTATAGATGTAACAGCACAACTCACTGGGCGAATGATAAATCTTGTCCTGCCCTGAATACTATATTCTCTTTTTGTAAAAAGAAGGGACACATTGTGAATGCATGTAGAATCAAGGCTTCTAGAAGTGTTGTAAATGAAGTTTCTCAGCAAAATACAACAGAACTGCATGATTTTGAATGTGGACAAATTGTAGTCCAGGTTGGAAGTGATGGACCTTTAGACTTTATATCAGTAGAAGGTCATAGAACTAAAGTGTTATTTGATTCGGGAGCTAAGATTACCATTGTTTCTAATAAATTCTTTAGTGACAATTTGAGCACCAAAGTAAAGCTGTTAAAACCTGACATTCGTCCTACCGCCTATGGTGGTGACCCCATTGAATTGAGAGGGAACTTTGTGGGATTAATTCAGTTTGAGGATTGTTTCACCTCCGGGAAGATCTATGTTTTTAGAAAGGGGGATAGTATTATTAGCTGGTGGCACCAAAAAGATCTGGGTGTCATGTTAGATCCTAATAGTATTCATCCCATTATTATCAAAGAGAAGAATGCCATCAAGTCCATAGATAACGCTTCTTTACATTCTCAACTTATGGGAGAATTTCCCCAGGTGTTTGGAGAAAGGTTGGGTTGCCTTAAGGGCTACTGTCATAAAATAAAGTTGGCCCCGGGATCTGTTCCTGTTTCTAGCAAGGTGCGAAATGTTCCTTTCACAGTCAAAGAAGATATGTTTAAAGAGATTGACAAACTTAAATCTCAGGGGATCATTGAAGAGGTTGAAGGAACATCTTGGTTGGCTCCGGTAGTGGCTGCTAGAAAACCTGATGGGTCCCTGAGATTGTGTGTGGACCTTAGACAGCTTAACAAGTGCGTACTGGTAGACAAGTATCCCCTTCCAAACATATCTGAGCTGTTGAGCATGGTGGCAGGGGCGAAAATCTTTAGTACAATTGACCTGACGTCCGCGTATCATCAAATACTGCTTGACGAGTCTTCTAGGGATTTGACTGCCTTTGTTACGCCTTTTGGGACGTTCAGGTTTATAAGGCTTCCGTTCGGGCTGGTTTCTGCCGCTTCTGTGTTTCAACGGGTCATGGAGAAGTTATTGGTCAATATACCTGGTATCTGTGTATATCAGGACGATATTTTGGTGTACAGATGTGATGTGTCTGAGCATGGGAAAAGAGTTAGACAAGTGCTAGGTAGACTTACTGCTCACAATCTGACCATTAAGCGAGAAAAATGTAAATTTGGCTTTGATAAGATTGACTACTTGGGACATACCATAAGTGCTGATGGTGTGGTTCCAAAAGCTGATCTGGTAAACACTATTAAAGATCTGATGGCTCCCACTTCTAAGGAAGAATTAATGCGCTTTCTTGGCATGGCCGAATACTACAACAAATTCATAAAGAATTTTGCAGAAGTCACATATAACATAAGGAACCTTCTTAAAAAGGGAGAGAAATTTTGTTGTGATGAATCTTGTGAGAAGGAGTTTTGTGAGTTAAAACTAATGTTACAAAATGCACCGAATCTTCGAAATTTTGATCCCACTAAAACATCCATTATTCCCACTGATGCAAGTTTAAAGGGGCTTGGTGCGGTCTTGTATCAAGGAGGTACTGCTCCTGAGAACACCATTATGTTTATTTCGAGAAGTCTGAAAGGGTCTGAAACCAGATATTCGGTAATTGAGCGAGAAGCTCTAGCGGTTTACTGGGCTATTAAGAAGTTCAAAAAGTTTTTGTGGGGTACAACTTTTGTTGTGAAAACTGACCATAAACCGCTGTGTGAAGTGTTAACTAGCAAAGGCATTGATTCGATTTCGCCACGAATTTCAAAATGGGTTGTTGGTTTGCAAGGATTTGACTTTGTTGTCAAATATGTTCCTGGTAGTGAAAATCTTGTGGCGGATACACTTTCAAGACTGGTTCCGTCTGTTGAACCAAATTTATTTGACTCTGAGACGGATTTTGCTTTTGGTCATCCTCATGATTTTGTTTGTGGGGTGGATTATGAGGTGATTTCTCATGAACGGTGGCTAGATGCTTGCAAAGCTGATGCATCCATTCAAGAGGTACTAAAACTCATTTGTAATGGTTGGCATCACAAGGAACAGGGTGGTTCTTCAGTGAAGGATTTTTGGTCGGTGAAGGATCAGCTTTCCTATTGTGATGGTTTATTGTTGAGGGGTCACAGATTAGTTCCACCCATATCTCTAAGAAAGGAGTTACTAAATTTAGCTCATGAGGCGCATTTAGGTATCTGCAAGACGCAAGAAAGAGTACGCTCAAGTTATTGGTGGCCAGAAGTAGACATTCAAGTTGAACATTTAGTTTGAGAGTGTGTTCAATGTACCCTCAGCGAAAAAGGCCTTAAGACTAGAACTCAACCCATGGAGAAAAGATCTTGTCCTAGTGGTCCGTGGAAAGATATAGCCTTAGACATTTTAGGACCTGTTCATGGGGATGGTTCGGACACTTTTGTTATTGTAATCATGGACTTGTTTTCAAGGTGGCCTGAGATATTTTTTGTAAAGAATGTAAACACCAAAAGTGTTATTGATTGCTTAAAGAAGCTCATTGCTAAGGAAGGTATTCCTGAAACTATTCTGACCGATAATGGGGTCCAACTGGTCTCTGGGGACATGGAAAATATTCTTAGTGGTTGGGGAATTGTGCATAAAAAGTGTGCTCTGTATCATCCAGAGTCCAATGGTACTGTGGAAAGATTTAATAGAGTTCTTAAAGATACTATCTCTTTAGCCAAGCAAAATGGGCTTGATTGGAAAGATGAAATATCAAAAAGGGTCTGCATATATCGTTTTGCTCCCCATACTACAACGGGGAAATCTCCTTTCCTTTTGTTTCAGGGAAGGAATCCTGATACTTTCTTAGAGCCTCCTTGGGTGAACAAATTTCTTTCGGCCAATGGTGGGATTAAGGATTCTACTTCCTGGAAAGACAAGGAAGATTCTAAGTGTCTTAAGAGTAAAGAAAACTATGATATGCGACATGCTGTCAAAGTAACAAAAGTTTTGGTTGGTGACATGGTTAGGATTAAAAAACCTGGGTTTTGTGTTGCTGGTTCTAAATTTTCCAAGCCCATCAGAGTGATAAAAGTTTTTGATAATGCAATAAGAACTGCTGATCACAGGGTGCGGAATTTGAGTCGTGTTGCTTTATGCAATAGAAATGATGATTTATATTTTTCTCAAGATTTGCCAAGAAAGAAAACTGTTCCTCAAGTTATAATGAGACCTAGCAGAGTTTCACGCACTCCCTCTTATTTGAAGGATTATTTTGTGTAAAGTTCTGTTACTTATTGTAAATTTAATACAATATGTAAAGGAGGGAGATATGTTGTAATATGCTAATTTGTGTTATGTCACTTCTGACATCTCGGTGAGGTGTTGGGGTTCAAGAGACGGTTCGTCTTTTAGCCAAAGGTCATCTCTTACTTTTTCAGAGATGCAACCAAGCATAAATTGATCTCTTCTTCTTTCCTCAATCAGGATATCAAATTTGCAGGTGGAAGCTAAACGTCTGAGATCAGTTCCATAATTTTCTATACTTTCACCCTCTTTCTGCATCCGCCTACCAAAATGATAGCGTTCTAAGATAGTACTAACTTTAGGCAAGTAATGCGCATCAAGCTTATATATACATTGTTCAAATTCATTCAAACTCGCTGCAGCACTGCTTGGAACATCAGGAAGATGATCGAAGACATCTTGACCCACGGATCCAAGACAGTGCATTAGCAGAGCCGTTCGCCTCTCAACACTGAGAGAAGTGCCGCATACCCGAGCATATCGCTCAAAAACTTTCTTCCATTTAGACCATTTAATAGGTGGATCGCCAGGAGATTGTAAGAAAAACGGTGCAGCCGTAACATTTTGCATGACTCAGAAAATTTGAGATAAAGATTGTTATGACTTTCTTTTCCTTTTAACGAACACTACAATTCTCTTCCTATTAAACGTGAGACAAAATAAACTTCACCAAATACTAAAACTGTACATGCCAATTATGCTAGGCTTAACATGTACAAGGAACAAGCTGTAAAGACATCGTTATTAATAAAAAAACTTTTCTTTTCCTTTTTTTCTTTTGAAGAGCTGTGTGTCAAGCTGTGTGTGTCAGCGATGTTTAATAAAAGACACACTGCATAAGCGAGAATTATACTAGATAAGACACTCTATATGCTAAAAACTGTGCGTGTCAACGTTGTATAACTCAAAACACACAGAATGACTTTGAGTTGTAGCGGTGATAAAGATCTAATGTTGAAAAAGCTGTGCGTGTCAGCGCTGTATAATCAAGGACACGCTAAAAGAGTGATACGTGCACAGGTAGTAAAGGTCAGCGAATTTAGAAGCTGTGCGTGTCAGCGTAACGTGGCAAAAGTCACGCAGTATAAGTAGGATTGCACTTACTGCTAAATAGCTGTGCGTGTCAGCGCTGCATGGCCAATGTCGAACGTTGTCTTTTTGTCCACACGGGGTTTGACTAATACCGTAAAGAACACACTCTCGACGAAGATGTGCAGTGCTCTATGCGTCTCAATGTTGCTAGGCAAAGAGCGAGTTAAGATAACTCTGTGCGTGGCGTTGTGTTTCAATGCGTCGTGCGCTTCAGGGATGCCGTTGCCAAGAAAGCTAACTGGTCCCGTGAGTGACGCTGCGTTCCAGACTGAGGGACGTTGTACAATGGCTCCGTGCGTGGCGTTGCGTGTCAACGTGTGGTGCGCTTCAGGGTTGCCGTTGCTAGGAGCGCGAACATGGTTCCGTGAGTGACGCTGCGTTTCAGGCTGAGGGACGTTGTACGTTCAGACGTATGACAACAACCAATAAGCTCGTAGGTGTTAACAATGGAGATTTTCAGCAGATTGAAGAACACGTCAAGGGAATGTTGCACGAACACCCGAACAAAGGTCGAGAGAGAGCGCGAGCAAAAGGTGGGCAAGTCTTATTTAAATAATAATAACGTAACTGGCAAGTATTGAAATCTTCAATCCACCCTAACCAAAAGAAATAGTCAGCTGTTCCCACACTACGATAGCGTTCTTGAAAGATACACAATCACTCGTAGGAACGCTTACATGTATTTGCATGAAAACAAAGATAGCGCTGGAAACAGTTAATGGCCAAAGCGTAGACGTTATGATGGGGTAAAATCTCATGTGCACTGTAAATGTTGCCAGATGAGATGGACCAGTCACCAATCAACAAGCGCTTTGATATAAGGAAAGATCTTACTTGAAAGTTAAAATCTCAGCGATGTAATGAGGATGAAATCCGTTTCCAGATCCTTAGAAGTCACTGCTGTTGTCTGGAGTTGAGCTGTTGTTTCCCAGTCGTCGCCAGTGTTAAAAAGTACACCTCAGAGAGTTGAATGAAGATCCAGAATCAATTTGTAGATAAATAGAGAGGTTTAATTGAAGATGCAGGTTATACAGCTCAGCCATCCAACTTCCAGCAGGTTCATCCCAAGATCTCCCATCAACATTCTTACAGCCAGCTCATGATGAGTTGACACTCTAGAACCCCAACACCTCACTGAGATGTCAGAAGTGACATAACACAAATTTGCATATTACAACACCATACTGGGCCACCAGTAGTACTTCTATAGTAACCTTTTTGTCTAGACATTCAATATGACCATGATGTGCCAATTACATTTTCCCATTCCTCACACCTCCCAGTGAAATCAAATATTGACTCCTGAGCAGCAAATAATTTCCAAACTCATTTCCTGTTCCATATGCATGTGTAGGCGTAACTCTGGAAGCGCGGCCTCAGAGTTGAGTAAGACTCATGCCTGCTGCGTGGGTGCTGGGTGTCAAAACTTCAGAGTGACTGACTAGAATCAACGTAAGTTCAGGACCGGGCCATGAGTGACTTGATACACTTAATTGTCGTCTCCTGACTGAGTCGGATGGTTAGACCTCAGGCTTGCCGCGAGGCAGGTGAGGTCGTGTGAGAGTGAGACTGGCTGAGTTGTCACATCGACTCGACTAGAGTATGGACTCTCCGACTCCTTTTGTGGTGATGCTGGTCATTGTGACTCCTGTGAGCTGTGGGCCCTGGGCAAACCTCTAACAGAAGCAATAAGTAAAGTAAGATAAGATTATCTGTTTTTGGAGTTGACACAAGATTTTCAAATGCCCTGCTGCAAAACTTCAGAAACGATTGTTAAAGAGCACACATTTAAGGTTCAACCCTTCTTGCGGTCTAGCCATCATTTAGGTAATGTGAATAATACGTTAATTGCCATTGTTTTATGTCAAACACTGCATCTGTGTATCCACGGCATGCACACGCCAGTCAGTGAGTGCTGGTGGACTGGCCAACAAGATATGGTCTGTTTTGAACACCACCAAGGCCAGAATGGCCGTACCAGACATCAGGCGACAGGCGGGCATTTCCCCAGGAGGCTGGAAGGGTGGGGGCAGGTTTTGTTAGAGGGGCCGGTTTTGTAGCAGTGCAGCAGTTTTAAAAGCACTGCAAAGTTCCTTGTATATTCAGCAGTTTTCAGGCAACAATAAAAGTGTCAAGTTAACTCTGGTGATTTATTAATGTACCTGCAGGGGAGAGATGGGAGTTTTGTCTAGTGGCAGTTTTCACTTATCTAAGGTAGCGCAGAGGTTTAATATGCCTGCTGCAAAGAACATGTGCCATGCACATCAAAGAACAACATTTTATGTGGATAGCTCAGTGCGTTACTGCTTTTTTCACAGAGATTCTGTTGTTACTGTGCAGTTTATAAGTTACATATGTAATCGAGCACAGTGAGCTATGAACTGCCATCCAAGAGCTGCATGCAAGCTGCATGGTACAGGTTAGAAAGTTATGTTTTTTGCCAGTCTTTCTATCCTGATGTTGCTAAGAAAGGTTAGTTTGGGTAGAAATAGGTTCTTATTATTAAAGTCAACCGTAACCACTGTGTCATGTTCTGAATCCTAAGTTTGTGCTTCTACCAGACCAAGCACTCTTATAAAGTGCCTACCAGTACGGATGACATGGGAAACCTACACCTTGTAGTCTCCTTTGCCTTAAGTAACATTTTCTATACACTGATTTATACATGTATACTTCATTGTCTCTGTATGTGTGTGTGGCAGATTTTGAAGATGTGGAAAGTTTTGCTTTAGGAGCAGTGATTAATGGAGTCATTTTTAAATGCGGACTGTAAAATCTTCATTTGTAAAGCAAGCATTCATGCCTTTGGGCTTTCTGGCTGCTAGAAAGATATTTGTTGCTGGTAAGGTATGCTAATGTGGAACAAGCATATTAATGATCAATACAAATGCTGTACCAGTGATGTGTATGTTTTCTGTAGAAGAAATTAATGATAGTAAACCTGGAAAGGTTCAATGGCTCCACAGGTTTAGAAGTATGTATACTATGTCATGGAAAGGAAGGTTGCTGGGAAAACTTCACCTGCGTTAAATAGCACTGTTATCTACGTTCCAAGACTGAGATTCAATTACATGGTACTCTTAGTTTCTGAAACAAATGATAAAGTGAACTTGTTTTGAACATTATAGGCCCGTCTACCTTCCCATGTTATAAGTTATTTGATATTGATAATGGCTGATTTCAAATTGAATAGCGTATTTTCCATTGTTGTACACTATTTGATGGGTTCTTAATCAATGCTACATTATCTTCATTGTATATCTAAAGATACCACCTGAAACAATGTATGTAGCTGCATTTCCAATCGGATTTGAAGTATGTATGTTTATGGGGTACTCTTTTGTATCTGTAGAGATTTTCCAGCCTCTGTGTGTGATGTAAGTAACTAATAGTTAGATGTATCACTTCCTCTGAAAGCACCATGCCAAAGTTCATGCACTGTCGCTTCCTTTGATTTCATGGGGTCCAACGTCATGTAACGTCACTTCCTGTGATGTCATCAGGGTGGGTCAAAGGGCAGGTGATGTCACTTCCTATGACATCACACGGTCAAAGTTCATGTGATGTCACTTCCTGTGACATCAGGAGCGAGTCACATAGCATGTTATGTCACTTCTGTTACCCCCGGCATTTTGATGAATCGACATCCATGGAATACCGTGTACATTTTGTATTTCATGGTTACAAAATCTTTCTTCAGGCATATTTTATAACAATGATGCCTCAGTTTTTCTTGTTTGGTTGAACAGAGTACAAAATATCTCCTTATCATGTCCAAGACCTTTTCTATTCTGACTTTTCATTAGTCTACTTCTTACACCTACTCTTTAACACACAGAGATAACTTCACTTTTAGATCTGCCTAAACTTGGTACCCAAGTAAACCCACTTCTGTGCCATTCACACTTTAAAATTGGTATTCCTCCCCTTAACCCATACCTTCTCAACAAAGTACCCTTGCAAATGTATATTCTCCCCCTCAAATTCCCCAGTAATATATTCTATGGAGCCAATACATCCTTTTAATGCACACATTTTTCTTGGAACACATGTATTCCTTAATATTGTTCGTGGTGATCCTGAATCCACTCTTCACCTTACACAAACCCACCTTTAAGTACCACACCCACAACACTTCTCTATTGGTTCTGCTATTTTCCTAACAGAAGCTCATGATCCAAATCCCCCCTTATGCAACACACCTGTCTTCCTATCGTTGCACAACTTCGAAAAATGGCCATTACCGCCATGTTCCCATGTTCACGCTGATCTGAAACCTGATAGCACTGCGTTGTGCTCGCATTGGTTTAGAACTAAAAATTAAACAAAGTACTAACCTGAAGAACTAACACTTTAGATAGTGGCCTAGGGAAATGTGTACCTTACCTCTGATAGTAACTTACCAGGCATACAAACTTAGTGGTTTATATTTAAATCAAAATAATCAGTAGACACTGTGAGCTAAATAGGATAGGGCCCCTGACTCTCTCACGTTTGTGTGAGTTAAATTGGTTTGAGTTAGTGCTGATAGGACCCACAACAATCTTTAGTGCAGGGTTCTCCAAAGTTGGTCCTGGGGGGTCGATCCATGCCAGACTATTAGCATATCCCCATATAGATAAATATAGCTATCCGAAAAGTCTGGATCCGGCCCTCCAGGACCTCCTTTGGAGAACCCTTCTTTAGTGTAATAATGCTAGAGTTTGTTTTTTCTTTCAACCCCGCCTTCACACCACACATTCACTTTATCCTGGGCGTGAAGTGCCCCAGCCATTCATTTATATTTGTTAACAATAATATATAGCACAATGTTTGGGTATAAGCATTCCATAACTTTATTGAAACATAATCTTTGAACACTTTAGTCGTGTATATTATTAGGAATAACCCACCCATCTAATTTCTGTAGAAAGTATGAAGCAGCAAACTGGCAGAACCATTGGCTCCCTGTGGGTGGTCATTTATAGCCCTCAGAGGTGGCTTTACAGCAGGGGACTGAAGGCAATTTTCTCAATTCATTCCCTGGTATTCTCTTTTCTTTTGTACAGATAAACGCTGTACACTTTTATTCCTGTGATTCATTATCCATGAGAAACCTCCGAATACAGAATGGTTTAAAACATCTAAACCCTCCTGAGGAGTTCAGGGCTAAGTTCTGGTCCCTGTGCGAACATGTGTTTGGACAGGGCTCAGCATTAGGAGTTTCATAATAATTATCACACACTCGCAGTTTTCCCCTGATATATTCTGGAAGGTCAAACTTGTGAAAGTTTGAAGTGGGAAAAGGCCCCAGAAAAAAGCAACACATGCTGAATTCAGTGAGTTAAAAATTGATTCTATTCTGCATGTTATGCGCCATTTTCCTTTCACAAACATGGACTAGCAGGTATTTACCACACGTGGTAAATACTTCAACCTGTGGTAATGGCATTCAACAGGTGACAAATACCCGATCCTATTTCGACAAACGTGTAATGAAGGCTTTGACATGCATTGCCTTGTGCTCCGTCCTTATTTCACTCTGAAACAATTTATACTGAAAATACCCTTCTCCAACTTCATGTGTTAAAGATTTCTTCCCAACATATTTTTCCCTGTCATCATGAGGGGAGGCGCTCCCTCGGGAATTACTCCTGAACTCTGTCTTTTCGCCTGTGGAGACCTCGGTGAAGAATAACACAATAGGAATCCTTCCCCGCCCTAAGAGGGAATGTCTTACATCTTTTCCACGTGACCTTGTGTCTGTTTCAGCTGTAACCTCATTTCGCCTGAGTGAAAAACTCTCTGAAATCCACAAAGCAACCCTCAAGAAAGGCTAGTGCTTGAAACAATTATCAAGGTGGTGGTAAAGTGAAAGGCTCCTGTAGGGATGTCTGTCTATGGTCCAGCTTGAGGATTGTTTATTCTTAGCTTAAAGATCCCCTTGTTTTTCATTGGGCAACCTACACATCCTGCAACCATCATGATTGGCCGGGGTGTCATGGGAAAGTGGGGGATTTCTTTTTCCTTTCACACCAGCAGTCATTTCGTGTTTTGAATGTCACCTGCCAGTTTTTTTTATGTTCCCATTTTTTTTAATGTTAATATTACTCTGCTCAAAAGGGATTCTGAGCCCTCCCACACCCTAAGTGGGTGGGCATCACCTCTAACCCAGGGTGGGTAACAATAATGAAATGGCAGCCTTAATCAGTTGCATTTGATGTAATGAGACAAAGAGGTGGGTCCTTCATCAGTAACTGAGAACAGGGCTTGATAAAATCTCACAACGGGAGTCACCCGGGATGATCTTCACCTCAGTGACAACTACTCCATTTTTCATGGTCTAGGAGGGTGCACCAGTGCCAACTTTCTCCTGAGTCCCCGGATTTCTGCCCATGGGCCTAGATTTACGAAAAATTCATGCAACACAGCAACTAAAAGTGCTGTGTGAAAAGGAGAGAGCAGAACAGTGCTGTGTCTACTGAGATATGGCACTGCTTTCCTCTCTCCCTGTGCTGGCAGATTTTAGGCTCTCGTGCGCCAATCCACACCCCCCTTGTGCCATAGTGCAAGGGTGTGTGCGTTCTGTAAGGAGTTGTTTTTGTACTGGAAGGAGCGCCTTCCAGTACAAAGACTATCCTTTAATACATTTCCTGCTTTGTATGTGTGCTGTACAATGCAGGTCGCATGAAAAGTATGAAAAGTGAAAATATTTCTCCCTGTAACATCTGCCTCAAGGAGGCGTAGGGTTTTGACACAAATCCCTGTTTACGTATGATTGTAGATAGAGATTTGCGTCAAAACCCATGGGTGGTTGCATGTGAATGCTCATGTACCAACCATTGACTACCCCTTGATGCAAAGTAAGGTAAAGCAGCGTGTTTCACTACTTTGCCTTACGTTGGGAAACTACCCAACGCTAATCTTGATTTGCTTTCGATAGTAAATCATAGCATAACACTTTGCGTCAGGTATGCATTACAAACGCAAACCCGGGCTAAGCGTTAATGAATCAGGGCCTCCATCTGCAAATGAATTAAATCCTCTCGGTCAATGTTTTGAAGTGACCGAAGTGACAGTCAGCTCACAAAGACTGGACCGCAGCACTAGAACGCTAACGATTTGCACCTGCGCTCATCTTCCCAATTTATTTAGCTAATTGTACTTGAAAGGATAACTTACATCCAAACAGAGAAGCCTGTGGCAAGCAAGCATCTCTACCAACTCATTTTCAATTGAGACGAACCAATACTAAACCAAAATGTCGCCCACGTTACAAAGGTGTTTGGGAAACAGGCTCCTTAGACCTACATCCTTTTGTATTTTGGCTCCACTGAGCAGCGTTTGGACATGTCTGAGATCATATTTTGACAACCCTGAGTGTGAGTGTCAGGCACTTTGGGAATCCACTATTATGTTCTGCTTAGTGAAAGCTTCATTTAGAAATGGGCCCAAAATATATGTCCTTTATAAGAAATAAGGTTAGATATTCATCTTTATTGAGTGTGATAACTCATTAAAGATTCCTCAGCTGTACATTGTTAAACTAAAGTGTTGATAGATTACATTTTAAGAAAACTATGGAATGTGTGCATCTAACCATGGTGCAAAGGAGTATTGTATGTTACACTGAAGGCGTGCAACCTACTACAGTGAACCTTACCTTCTTGAACCGAAGAAGATGTTGACGAATCTGTGCAAGCAATGGTGGCCTGTGCTCTGGGACAGTGGTGAGAAATGATAGCACCAAACATGACTACTGCCCAAAGCTGCTCACCTGCCCCCGGTCCTATAGAAAAGATGCGGCTAACATGAAAAACCCCAAGGAGGGAAAGGTGTCCTTAGACAGCCAACGTTTAATATGAGGTTGATGAAATGGATTTTCCAGGCCAGTGCAGTGGCTCAGAACCAAAGTAAGCTAAGTTAAAGTAATTTTTCCTGGATCTCTTTTCCAGGAAATAGGTTCAGAGCACCTTTAATGCCTCAAGATTTGATCCTTGTTAATTCTTCTAAATGACCAGGTTCCCAAGTTCTGCACCTGTCTAGCACCAAGAAGCAGTGGACCGGTCAATCCTTCTGTACCCATTGAGCAGCGTGCCTCGAACTGCAGGCCCTTCATGGGTTGGGCACGCATATTTCTCCTCTCTCAGGACCTTCGGGCTCTAGGTACAGTCAACAAGGCTAATTTCAGTCAGCCCTGGTCAGCACATTGTCCTAAATGCAAGATCACTGAATTATGCGGATTAGCAAGACCTACTTATGCAGCCACAAAGGCAAATTATGCTCCGTAATGTGGCACTTTTTTAATAGTATTACTTCATTATTTTGAAATTTTTACACGTTAACACTGTCTGGGCAAAGATTTTACCTTACTAGTACGAGTTTAACATCCGCATACAGTAAGAAGTAAATGATAGATAACCAACCAACCTTTGTGACGGCCTTCCACTGTCCAGGAACACGTGTCTCCACGTTTTAGTAGCTCTTGATGCATTTAAGCTAAAAAAATGTTTTTGGGTAAAATCTGCAGATTATGCAACAGTTAATAGATTCTGTGGCAAATGCGGCAAATCCATGACTATGCAGAAAACGCCTTGGCCATGGCATCACGTAATTCCAGTGGCTCTCTCTATATGCCAGCAGTGCATTTAGGGGCTGTTTTCCTAATCCCTGGTACACAATCTCTTGAGACATGAAGGGCCGTGTCTTTTTTTCAGGGAGAGAAGGTAGCTACAAGATGATACAACTGGAATGTTATGTTATGTTATCCGACATTTGTAGCGCGCACGGATACTCAAGAGTGTCCCAGTGCGAAAGCCAGTTAGAAGGAGACAGAGAGGAGTGTGCCGAGGCTGGAAGTTGGTTAAAAAGCAAGGTTTTTAACTGTTTTTTAAACAGACTAAGGTCTTGGGTGTTTCGCAGCTCGTAAGAAAGGGCATTCCAGGCTTTAGCCGCCTTGAATAAAAGGGAGCTGCCCCCTATTCTAGCAAGGCGGTAACGAGGGATAACAGCGAGGCATTTGCCTGCGGAGCGTAGTGTCTGTGAGGCACATAGAAATCAAAGCTTCTCCTGAGATACAGGGGCCCGGATTTGTATAAGGCCCCATGGGCAAGGGTAAGAGCCTTAAACAGGACACGCTGACCCACCGGGAGCCAATGCAAGTTCCGGAGATGTTGCTTTGTACTTGACCTACCAGAGATGCCCAGCAGCACACCTGCTGCTGCTTTCATCTGGTAGCCAGGAAGGCCGATGTATAAGGCACTGGCATAGTCTAAGCGCGATAGAATGAGAGCGCGGGTCACCAGTTCCTTTACAGATCTGGGCAGCAATGGCAGGAATTTCCTAAGTAATTTGAGTGTACCGAAGCACACGCCGGCCAGTTTTTTTTATCTGTGGTGAGAATGTGAGGTCCTGAGGAATGGCAAACATGCCATTGTTCTTTTAAAAAAAAAATCTTTCTATTAACATTTTCAGATAAACAAGTCACGTCTCCATCACATTGTGTATTCATAGGTAAAAGAGAAAAATAACTGATCATCAATTGACCTGTCAATGTATGTATCGTGGGCCCACGCCCAACCATCAAAGCCCAATCACACCAGAGTGGGCTCCCCATACAATGTCCTCCCCTCTCCCATGAGCTTACCATGCGCCCTGTCACAGCGTCCATGGCTGCCATATGTTCCCCCATTTTTTAGGGCGAACTCTGCCCTCAAAGTTTTATTATCCTGCCAGTAGGCACCAATATAGGTCTTCCTTCCAGCCATCAAGATCAATGGGAGTTGCCAAAGCCCAATGTCTGTATTTCTCCTTTCCACAGGGAGGCCTACATTGCTGAGTGTTTTGGCATACCTAGTCATGCCCTCGTCTCCCCAAATCATGAACAACAGCAGTTTGGCCTGCGTTTTTATTTCCGCACATACCGCGCCCCCCAGGCGCTCTCTCACCCCACCGAAGATAAGTACTTCCTGAGGAGAGGACCCCAGATTGTGTGTGAAGGAGCCCCTCTGATGCACCTCTCGTGCATCTGTTTTGCATAGAAGGACCTCCGTAGTATCCGCAGTTGGACAAGGAGGAATCCCGCCCTGGTTGTCCCATCCCTCGGAGCCCCATGTGCTTCCTCCACTTCGGGTCCTCTCTTTTCCTAGGATTCGCTCCCAATCACTTCTTAGTTTCCCCAAGGGGTCAGGGGCATTTTTAACTATTTTCCTGTAGATCAGGGAGATGGTCTTCTTGGGGAGGCCTTCAGAAAGGACTCTATCTTCCATGGGCAATGAGTCTTCTATTGTCACGCTCACACGCGTAGAAATGAAAGCGTGAGTCGGATTTGCACCTATCGCTAGCATTGCCAGTTTGCCATCTGGTCCTCTTCCGGCAGTGTCTCAAAGAGGACTGGTCTTTCCTCTTTCTATAGGTCCCCTACTTTGCTGATGCTGTCCCATTGCAGGAGGCCCTTCAGTTTTCCCACCTCTGCTAACGTATTGCTACCCCGCAGTGGCGTTATACTAATCAGGATTCCCTCGCATCATAGAGAGCTTGTCCCTATACTTGATAGAAATGCCCATCTGACTGGCAATGTGCCCAAGGCCTCTAAGTGACCAATCCAGACTAATGTGTCAACCCACCTTTCAGGACAGAATAACTTCCCTTGAAACTCGAGAAGTGGTTGATAGCACCCCAAAAACTATTTCTCCGCAGGAATTTTTTTGTTTTTGGACTTCGTGTTTTGCTTGGCAAAAACTTTCACTTTGGACCTGACTTCCTCTCCATCAGAACAAAGCAAAAAGGGAATTTTTTTTGGATGAGTGCAGCAAGATTCTTGGGGTGCTTGTTTCCGGTCCAGGGAGGACCTGGCTTGGCAGTTCGGGCTGGACTGTTCCCATGAGGCACAGGGTCAAGACTGATTTGCATATGGCCAGGTCTAAACTGGGGTGGCATGGTGAGCAAAAGAATGATGAATTTAACCTAGATCACTTGACTGGGGGAGAATGTTTTGATTTGTTCTGTATTCCGTCCATCAATTGTGTGTCTTTTGCTTTTTTCTAACAATGACATCAAAAAAAGGTTTGCTGTACAAGATCACTTTCTTCCCAGCTTTCAGTAACAGTGTTGAAAAACAATCTTTTTTTTCACCATAGTTTTGTAGATTTCTAAGTGGTGGTGAGTATTTCCCATTTTTGGAGTTTTGACCTACCTGCAGTTTGAAGGGGTAAGAGAGTTGGAACCCATGACCCAAAAGTTCAATACTCCTGAAAAGTAGACACAATTCTGATTTTATCAAGGGGTCATTTGTGTAGTACGCACAGGGTTTTCCCAAAGTTTTTGCTTTGAAGGCTGACCTAGAAAATTAATATAACAATAAGTCTCCGATTATGAGTTTAAGTGTTATTTATCGCACATGATAAATAACGATACCACGAGGTACGCTATTTTGTGTGTGTGATAAATAATACCTATCACAAGTTTGTAGGGAATAACATTTGAATTTTGGTGTTTAACGCACCAAAATCCGCATGGTACGGTAAATATCATATAATTTCACCCTTTAATTTCAGCAGGTTTTACCTGCTGAAATTGAATGACAGCGGAGGTATTTAACGCATCTGATAATTATTGGATGCTTTAAATACAGCTGAACTCGTAATTCCGACCCATTACCGTCCACTCGTAATCAGGGCCTATGTCTGTTTGACTCATCCTTTTGCAGAACTATTCTTTCAATTCCAATCATTCTTGAGAGGAGGGAAGCTGTTGTATTTGGGATTGGCCAGCACCAGGTAAAACTACTAATCTAAGACACATTTGTGAGAACTATGCATTCAGGACAGTCCATAATGGTGTGTCTTGCATGGATCCCTCAGACATTTTTTTACCCAGAATACACTTCAAATGTCAAACTATGGAAGAAATCACAGAATTTCCTAGCCTTTCTGTGAGAGAAAGTTCTGGAATCTGCTGTGGCCACACCCAAGCATTCCACACTTCTCCTGGTAAAATGTATGAGTAGCCTATGGCTTCAAACAAGAAATGCCCAGAAGTACATTGTGAACGCTTCAAGATTTTTGCTTTGAACTTTCGTAATTTCTTGGAATGCAGGTAGCTGCGTTATTTAGGCCCGGGCTAGCTAGCATCCAAGACAACCTACCAATCCCAGATATTTCTATAAACTAGAGGCCATGGAAAATCAATGGTAGTCTGGTTTGCATAGATTCCAATGTATTTTCAAACCAGAGTGCCCCGCAAACATCTTAGCAATTCCCAAAAGCAGCAATTGTCCTCCCCCCCCCTCACTTGTTGGATGGATACGGTTTTAGTGTCAGAGGTTGGTCAGTATTTAAGGAACCCTTCCAACCCTAAGCTTGTCTAAAATATATAGAATCAGGGGAAATCCAGGATGGTGTGGCTTGTGTGAATTTCAAAATGGTTTCTTACCCAGCTGGCCCTGCACTCTTCTTCCTAAAAAATCCAATTTGGCTTGTAAGGCTTTTGCCATTAGCTATACATTCTTGACATTTCTGTCACATATCTGTCGGGGAAATTGTTTTTTTGTGTCCACATTTTGACATTTTCAGTGCATTCTCTGTAAATAATCCTTGTAAAGCAATCCACCATAGATTCCCTCGGGTCTACAGATTTCAGAAATGCTTAGTTTTGGTAGGGTTGTCTGTGTGCCGGCCGACCATGAGACCAAATACTGCAGCCTTCCCACAAGTAAAGTGAGTGGAAGCTGGGTTTTTAGGAACAGTTCCGAGATTTGAAGGGCATTTAAGACAGGAAGAAAGCCAGCATCCATGCAAGCCTCGCCAGACTAGATTCCGCTGAGCCTTTAATTGTCAGACACGCCCACTTTGGTAGGGTTCCTGGGCACCAGCCGCCTCTGAACTCATATGCTGCTGCTGACCCCCATCAGCGACCCAGCGGGGTGTCTAATGCTGGGTTTTTTCCTAGGTAAAGGAAGAATCCAAACAGCGCCTGGCTCATTGCATGAGCACAGACACACCTCTGGGCCTGCAATGGTCCAGCACTTAGGAAAGCCCACAGGCCCCAGACATTTCTGAGCACTTGATACTTCAGTGTGTGGCTGTCCCTGCTCAAATACATGGAAACCCCACACATGTCTGATACCCTCACACTCAGAAGACCTAGGAGAATCCAGATTTTGATCAAATATTGGGAGGGATGTATTCCTGTTTTAAGATGCTAAAAGAAAACTACCTTGTTTTAGAAAAATCCAGAATATCTGATAAATGAATAGTTTAGCGCATTTCCCAGCCAGCCACTCAACGTGAGAGTGGTCTGGAATCCTGCTAATGAAATCTTATGGAGTGTAGATGTTGAAAATAAATAGTTGCAGTATGTTTCAGTACAGCATCTGGGTGATATCTGTGACCAAATACCAGGCACCCTCAACCGGCATTTTGCTTGTAGCTGCTTTCCAAATTTTCATAATGGCCTGCACTGAATGTATCGCCTGTGGGCACCTTGAATCCAAAGAAAACCCATAAATTCCTGGTACCCCCACGCTGAAGAGACCCAGGGGAACAAAGCTGAGGGTCGAGTCCTGCAGGGAAACATTCATGCTTGAGGGAGCCTAGAGGGTATTCAATGCTGTGGAAAAATGCTAAAAATCTGACAACGGTCATGTGAAAGTGATTACCCAGCCAGCCAATCATGATGAAAGAGATCTGGCACTCAGTGATGGAAACCATAGGATCTATAGATGTTATCAATATATGGTTGTGGCCAAGGGTTAATTTGAAAAACAATAAGTGCCAGGGCCCTCGTCAGGAGGACACAGCTGCTTGCACCATCCATTACCCCTGACAATTACAGTACCAACACAACTACTAACCATTACACTCTTACAAGTGTGACATTTCATTCTATTCAAGGCCTCAAACTTATAAGAATGGCTTGGGTGACACATATTCAGGATTAATAATGCATATTAAATTAATAAACAAGTCTTGTGCTCATACCCAAATTTAGCAGACAGCGCCACCATGTGGCAGACTGTAACAGGCACCGGTGAAGTGCAGAGAATCAGAAACCACGGCTCAAATTAAGCACTGGTTGTGTATGTTTCCATACACACCAGGGCTAATATGTGTGACCAAAATGCAGGTACACCCTAGACTGGCATTTCGTTTGCAGCTGATTTCCACATTTCCAAAATGCACTGCAACCAATTTATCACTCATGTTACCCGTGAACCCATAGAAAACCTGTACACGACTGGTAAACCCCTCTGTGTCAAGAGACCCAGAGAAAAACAGTTGTGGGGTCACGTTTTAGCAGGGATATGTCCCTGTGCAAGTGATATTAGAGGCGATTTTTTATATTTCGGAAAACAATTGCCTAAAATCTGACAAATGTCATATTCTGCCTGCTTAATTGGCAAGCTTGTCTAGGAAGGGGAGGACTGGCTTTCAACGATAGATTTCTTAGGTCATACAGATTTGCAAAGTACATAGTTGTTATACTTTCCAGCATGAGTTTGATATTTGTGGACATATGTACCGTGCACATAAACTGTGGTTCTAACACAACTTTGTGTTCTGTGATATTACATCATTGCATGGCTCCAGACATTCAAGGGAACCTTTTCTTGGTTAGCGGTTTGGGATTAATGTTTGTCCATTTGAGAAATGCAACAAAATATTGAGCATATTTGTTGAAAAAAACTAAAATATCTCCACAGTTTTCATTATATCTACAATTTAATATTGATGCATTTTTTACACCAATAAAAAAATGTGCCAAAAACAGCATATAGTCTATTTGGGTGCAGAAAGAGACCAAATAGGCACATGTTTAAACTACCTGGTTTGGATTGTTTTAAAAAAGCTTTGGCATAGTGGAGAGCAAACTCCTGGTGCTGAAAGAGTTGAAAAACATGTCTCTGGTGTCTAGCAGGCTTTCTGCCTCCCGGGGTGGATAGACTGGGAGGTAAAACCCCAAATCTTTCCCCTGTGGAGGCCAAAAGTCTTTGCCTCTAGGATGGAGAGTGTATCACAATAGCCGGAATGGCCTGCTCCTACCCTATGTAAAAAAAAGACTTCTATTTCTTTTGCCTTAGTGGGCTTTCTGCATCTCCTGGAGTGGGAAGATAGGGAGTAAAATCCCCAGTCTGCCAGCCCACTCCTCACAGAGGCAGATTTACTGAATGATAACTCACATGGGGTGGGGTGTAGCTCTATGCCACGATAGGGCCCACCTTCACATTAAGATGCAGGTTACTATCTTTTTTTTAAAACTTTCTTTATTGATTTTATACAAGAATAACAGTAGTTACAGTTAAAGCCATACACCATGCAGGTACGTACAAACAGTACCAAAACTAGATCAATGAGACCTCACGGTACATCTTAACTTGATTTTTGCGCCCCCGACTATAGACAAGCTCTTGCTAGCGAGCACAGTGGCATCTGTTCAAATATCATTCTTTCTAAATCTAAACTCAGAGTGCTTCCTAGGGCCCACAATTATTGATCTCAAATTTGCTCCAGCCTAACCTGTTCCAGCATTAGCTGAACCCAGCCTAGCTTGAATATTTTGAATAAGTATATCAAAGTGGTTGGGTTACCCGGCTGCTGTCTCCAGAAACCCTAGGTTCAAACTAATACATTTCCTTATTCATCACAGACCCTACCTGAATCGACACTTCCCTGGGGCAAAGGTCGCCTGCCCCTGATTCAAGCACCTGATGCTAATCTACACCGCAGGGTAAGCAGGACGGATCCCTCTCTCGGTATTGGGCTGCAGTTGCTACGCAGCTGACGCAACTGAATGAGCGGCTCTTTCCCACACCTGGGAGGCGCGCGCCCGATGCTGCTTCCCACACACTGCGAAGAATAGATCCGAAGGCGCTTCCGGGATCTGACCTTGGTTCTAGCCAGCAGCAGCAACACACACCGGTGGAGGGCTCTGCAGCCCTCTGCTCCGACGGTGTGGCAGCTTCGCTCAAGGTTTAGGCTGAGGTTGGAGTGAAGCTTTGAGAATGCCAAAGGGCTCCTCAAATAACCCATTTCCATGGAATGGGATGCCGTTTTGCTCAAGTTCCAGGGGTAGGCTGATGATGAGTCCAGGGGCGGCTCTTCCATTATGGTGGCAGCAGATTTAAACGCATGAAAAATAAAATGATAATAAACCAATTTTAGTGTCATTTTTATTTTCTCCTTACCATCAGGCTGCCAGCAAGCTGTGTCATCGGGTGGTCCGGGGCCATGCAATCTATGACAACAGTGGGGAGGAGGGGTGATCGGCACTACTAAGTGCACATGATAGTTTGGCCGGCCAATCCGTCATGCACACTCAGCATTTCTCCACCCGGCTGCGTTGTACAGCCATGTGGAGAAAAGCCACAGGCTCCCAGGCACTGTCTGAGTGGCAAACCAGGCTGGTCAGACCAATCCCAGCTCTTCTCTCATGCTGGGAATAGTATTCCCAACACGAGAGCAGCGTTAGGATTAGCATCTGGGAGCCTGCGTAGTGTGCACCAGCCCTGGAGTCCAGCATCAGGAGAGGAGCAGCAGCAGCAGCAGGTAAGTAAAATTTAATATTTTTATTTCTTTTTTTGTCAGTGCTTATTTTCGTATTCACCGCCCCACCCCATCCACCACTTTGGATCCCAAGCAGCCGCCACTGATGATGACTCCTTATCTCCTTAGTTTTATCTCCTCAGCTAACCATGGAGTGACATATCACCATAGCTCTGGCATTCACTCCTTTTTTTCTGATGTTTTACATGAGCACCTGTTACGTTAGATAAGGACGCATTCATTTTTTTGTAGGCATGGTAAGATTACGTGATTTGCCCAGAATCACAGGATGTTGGGCAAATGCCGATACTTGAAATTATAGTACAAATTGGACGGGGATTGAGGCAAAGACAGATCTAAATGCACAAGGTGCTAGGGACTGAAGTTTCAATGCCCCTAAATCTCCCGAGATACACAGTATCTCCCAATTCCATACACAACAGAAGAACAAAACACACTGTCTGGAGTTCTTGACTGTTTTGTTCTGCCCTGAAGAAGTCTGCGAGGACGAAACGCGTTGGCTACGGTCTTTTATCTTGTCTGAAAAAAGAAATCACCAATAAAGGATTTGAAAGAACAACTCTGCTGAATTGCCCTTCTTGATTTGATATTTGATATACAAATGTTCAAGTTATATTTTTCACTTTTGTTAAAACTTTGACCTAAATTAAGTGTGTTGGACCACTGTGTTGTGTTGTAAATGCTGATACTCGAACCTGGTTCCCAAGCGCCAAAGTCGGCAGCTCTGGCCGTTATGCCACACCCTCTCCCCATACCCAGCAATGCTCCTCGCGCGCCTGCCTTCTGCCCTTTGGCGATGTGTGCCCGTTGCGCGGGATGCACCTCCTCCCCATGGCTACTATGTCAGCTGCTGTGAGAGCATGCCTGGCCTTATACTACGTCTTTACTTCCTGATGTTTGGGGGTGGGAAATGATAGATGCCTGCCATCTTACCCAAGGCAAAAACAAGGAGATGATGGACGGAGCGCTGACATTTTTCAGACACTCACCCCCAGTCACAGATCTGGGTTGAATCCATCATCGTTCTTTAGCTCACTTCGCCACCCAAGGCCTGCTTCGTTGATCCTCCACTTGAATCTAACCCCTTTCTTACCTCCCCTCTTTCCCTCCTGTTCATCACTTTTGTATTTGTCTTTCCACCTTGTAATTCTGAGTTCAATGATGTACTTAGTTGAATGTGCAATTAAACAATGTGAACAATATGGGATAATAATGAAAGCAAACTTGTATGACTGTGAGTCATGCTATTGACACTATGAAATGTCAAGAATGTTATAGTCGTTATGCTGCAAAAACCCAATAAAAAAGAATTTAAAAAAAAGTATTTCACACCGGCTGCTCCAACCACACCTTTGCTTGCATGGTCCCATCAGCACTAAGCCCCACGGTTCGAGGGCGAGCTTGCCAATGCCAACCTGAAACAGACAATGCGGGCATAGCTGGTGACGTTCCTGGCGAATTGAAAGAACTGAATCACCAACGTTTGTACTTTAAGACTCTTCTTCAAGAAGTTAAAAAACGTTTCTCTTGCAATCAAATCTTTAACACACTTGACAATATAAAAGTCCCACATTGTAAAGGTGAATCTATCGTCTTTTATCAGGGGTGTGCCTCTGGGGAAGCCTCTTCCCACCAGAGAACTAAGTGAGATGCTCCCCTTATTGATCTCAGACAAGATTCTTAAGACACAGGACACAATTAGCCAAATCCCTTTTAACTCTCCTGCTCGCACCCATCTAGAGGTGCTTCTATTCTTTCACTCTCCTCTCTTTGGAGGCTTTCTTTGGTTACCTGTTATGTGGACCTCACACGCCCTTCTCCATTAAGGCTTTTTAAGGATTCAGCTTGAGTCATCTCCTGCAAGAAAGGGCAGTGTGTAGTGGCACCTTTACCAGTGCAGAGCATTATTGGACCTGGTTGATCCGCCAAAGTAAAGGCTT
Organism: Triturus cristatus; assembly: GCF_964204655.1. Taxonomy (NCBI): domain Eukaryota; kingdom Metazoa; phylum Chordata; class Amphibia; order Caudata; family Salamandridae; genus Triturus; species Triturus cristatus. The sequence goes on from NC_140594.1 coordinate 388,988,731, forward strand.
TATTCTTGCTTTGGAAATGTCAATGACCTGTAAGCTTGTAGCCTTCCATTAATCTATCATCTGGATGCTGTTCAAAGCCGGTTTCGTGCAGCCAGGGATACTAAATCGGTGCGCACAGCAGTCGAGGGTAATATGGTGTAGGGGCTTTTATTATCTTAGATCTTTCTGCAGCCTTTGACACTATTGACCATTCAATCCATGGCAATCCAATAGATATTAGAGGTGGTTCTCATCTTTCTTGCTACATCAGGTTCACTTGATTTGTCATTCATTTATAATATCCGTTTTGTGTGGTGTTCCCAACTACTCCTCACTGCTTCCGCTTTTCTTTAACATTAGCATTGGTTCTCTTGCCTGAGTCATTTATTTCAGACGTATTTTCGGACTAAGTGGTCTGCTCATCCTGCAGCTAGCGGAAGTCCAGTGTCGCCCCGTGTCTCCCCTTCCAATAAGTGCTGACAACCACTGGGAATTGAATATGATTAGACTGGCTTAAACTGAGTTGTAGTAATATGGATATTACATCATAGGACCTTATTCACATTTGTAAGCGTACTCCTGTCTTTTGTACAACCTTGTAGAGCTCTCAGCAATCAGGGAACAAAAGGTCCACAAGGTTCTGAGATTTCTCATTGGTTGGGCTCAGAAGGGTCTGGTATCATCATGTCCAGTCTGTGATGAGATTTCTCATTGGTTGGGCTCAGGAGGGTATGGTATCATCATGTCCAGTCTGTAATGAGATTTCTCATTGGCTGGGCTCGGGAGGGTATGGTATTATCATGTCCGGTAAGTTATGAGATTTCTCATTGGTTGGGCTCAGGAGGGTATAGTATCATCATGTCCGGTGTGTGATGAGATTTCTCATTGGTTGGGCTCAGGAGGGTCTGGTATCATCATGTCCAGTCTGTGATGAAATTTCTCATTGGTTGGGCTCGGGAGGGTATGGTATCATCATGTCCAGTCTGTAATGAGATTTCTCATTGGCTGGGCTCGGGAGGGTCTGGTATCATCATGTCCAGTCTGTAATGAGATTTCTCATTGGTTGGGCTCGGGAGGGTCTGGTATCATCATGTCCAGTCTGTAATGAGATTTCTCATTGGTTGGGCTCAGGAGGGTCTGGTATCATCATGTCCAGTCTGTAATGAGATTTCTCATTGGTTGGGCTCGGGAGGGTCTGGTATCATCGTGTCCAGTCTGTAATGAGATTTCTCATTGGTTGGGCTTGGGAGGGTCTGGTATCATTGTGTCCAGTCTGTAATGAGATTTCTCATTGGTTGGGCTCAGGAGGGTCTGGTATCATCGTGTCCAGTCTGTGATGAGATTTCTCATTGGTTGGGCTCGGGAGGGTCTGGTATCATCGTGTCCAGCCTGTGATGAGATTTCTCATTGGTTGGGCTCAGGAGGGTCTGGTATCATCATGTCCAGCCTGTGATGAGATTTCTCATTGGTTGGGCTCAGGAGGGTATGGTATCATCATGTCCGGTCTGTGATGAGATTTCTCATTGGTTGGGCTCAGGAGGGTCTGGTATCATCGTGTCCAGTCTGTGATGAGATTTCTCATTAGTTGGGCTCGGGAGGGTCTGGTATCATCGTGTCCAGCCTGTGATGAGATTTCTCATTGGTTGGGCTCAAGAGGGTCTGGTATCATCATGTCCAGCCTGGGATGAGATTTCTCATTGGTTGGGCTCAGGAGGGTCTGGTATCATCATGTCCGGTCTGTGATGAGATTTCTCATTGGTTGGGCTCAGGAGGGTCTGGTATCATAATGTCCAGTCTGTGATGAGATTTCTCACTGGTTGGGCTCAGGAGAGTCTGATTTCATCATGTCCAGTCTGTAATGAGATTTCTCATTGGTTGGACTCAGGAGGGTCTGGTATCATCATGACCAGTCTGTAATGTGATTTGTCATTGGTTGTGCTCAAGGGGGTCTGGTATCATCAAGACCAGTCTGTAATGGTCGTTCTCTTCAATATAGATATAAGTAATAATTCATATTGGTTTATTTGACAAGCCGAATTGTGTCTGAGCTTGTCAGAGAGCTTTGTAATGTATGTTGTGTTTGCTGAGTGAATTGTAGGACATTGCATTTATTTTATTCTTATTCACTAACTAACTGAATGACTATGTCCCATGCCATGGGCACTCCTGATATTTCTATTTTGTATTTTGGTACAATACTTGAAATTAGTTTTTTATGAATCCCTTTTTATGAATTCGGTGTGCAGCGTGCACCTTAATAGTCATGTAAATAAACAATAAAAAACAAATGCTGCTAAACAAGGATTACAGGTTGTCCATTGCCCAGCCACATGGGATGGGCAGCTGTATTATTAGCAGGTAATTCGCTGTCAGGGACATACCTGTGAGGATGGTTAGAGGTCTGACCAACAAGATATGTTGGCACTCTGAGGAGAAGCAATGTGATCTCGGAACGCCATTACTTTGCCAACTGCATGGCTGTGGTGTTGAATTGTAAGTATGTGGGTACTGAAAGGCTGTCTAATGTTGTTAGTTGTTATTGTAGGTATTGTTGTGTGCAAATATTGTATTATGATGTTTAGGGCATCATTTCACCAGCGCTATCTCTTTGGTGTTGTGATATGCGTGTGTGTATAAGTGGTGCTGGTAGAAAGTTTGTTAACTCTGCGAAGCATGGTAGTGTGAGGAGTGTGATAAGTGCCTTTGGTGGTACCGATTTGCCACATATACGACTCTTGTGCTGTGTTGCAAGCGTGTCCTGTGATATGGACTCACCAAAAAGGTGATAGCTCTTAGAGAACTGGTTGTGCGAGGGGTGGGATATGATGTGGGGGTTACAGCTGGGACACCTATATAGCCTTGGTGAGGTGTTGTGCATGCCAGTGAGCTAACATGTCCTGTTGAGTCTGTGAGGAATCCTTCTGTGAAGAGTGGGCGTTCTGTTGGACGGGGCCAATTTGTGAACTAAGGAACTTTCGTGCAATCCCAGAAGGATATAAAATGACCCATGTTCACCATGCAGGATGCAGATTGGTGGGGGGAGGGGCTATTATTATTAAGAACGGTTGGGATTGGCCTATCACACAATGGGAATTTTGAACTAATGGCATGTAGATGTTTATTCTATGCAGAGTGGACCTTGCATTTTCTGCTTATATAATGCTCTCCTGAGTCAGATGACCAGTCATGGAAAGAGAAGTGCGTCTTGACTGACACTTCAGGAGTAAGCAGGCAAACAAATCTGCAATCACATGATACAAGTAATGCCAATGCCCAAAATCAGTGGACACAATTTGGCCCTGCGGTCTGATGCACTATATTTCAACAGCGACAAATGTAAAGGGACATCCCATAGATCCAATTTGGGCCATGGAGGGCCTAATTAAGACAAAATCTTGACTGACCCTTCCATGGACGTGTCATCATTTAACTAAATTTTATATATTATGGGATGTAAACCAATCCTTTTGCCATGCATTCACAATCATATTGACACGGCCTTTGAAGATATGTAATGCAGAGCATATCTCAATGACAATAGCCACACCTTAAAGGAAGTAGTTAGATGTCAATCTGTCACTCAGGATTGGGAAATATTTATTAAAGAGATCAAAACAATTCCGGATGGGGAGATACCCATGAAGGCAAATAAGAAATATTGGAGTAATAATAATAACACTTTATTGTGTGATTACTTAAAACCATTAAAAAGAAATTGTTTGAGATTAAAAACTCATAAGATTCTTATGTACAGAAAACAAAGCTTTAAAAAACTCATATTAATACTAAGACTATCTAAAATAGAAAGGTATGATTAAAATATCCTGATGTCAATTAAAAGCCCATGATATTCATGAACTGGGGTGTCGGATCGGTCAAAACTTTTTTTTTTAGTAGTCTAGAGAGAAGCAGCTAAACAAGCATTTTCAAAAAGTCGTCTGAAAAAATGTAAACAGGTAATGTTAAGCAAAAGGCAATCGACAAAACTGAGTGGTCAAGAGTTCGTGGGTTGAACCTGAAGTGGCGTACCAGAGCATCCAGGTTGAGGGAGATTTGCGGCCCTGTGTTTTCCCAAAGATTTGGCTGCTCTGTTAACAAATCTAGTGAACTGAATGTTCAGCTCCGTATTGTCTGAGTTCAAGGCAGCAATTATGACTTGTCGACATGTATGGACTCCGAGTTTATTCCATTCATCCCTCAATAAGGACTGTCTGTCAATGAGCAGGGCGGGACATACGCAGGCTATGTGCTCCATTGCTTCGGAGTGATAGCCACACTTCCTACATTTGGTACTAGTACTGGAGCGGCGCCATTCTGGCAAATTGTTTAAAAAAGGCCATTCTCCCATCCTCAGGGCCATAAACTTTAGCTTCCAAAAAAGTGCAAACGTGCTTGATAAATAAGGTGATTTGACCCCCGGTTTAAAATCAGAAATTACAGCCCAGGCATGTTTTCTTCTGGACAGGGTTGCCCTATCGGAATGGAAAGACTCCTAACTTTAGCGCCGGCTGAGATGGATTTGTTCCCAGTATTCCTTGACACCGAGTAATTGCAGGCAGCGGTCCAGATGATGCCGATGTTTGTGGCTGGATTGGCAGTTCGACATTTCGTTCCAAAGTCTGGCCTCCAGGCTACCCTCCCGAGCGTTGCGCAATCTGTTACAAAGCTTTATAAACGCACCTGCCTTTACGCCGTGGTGGTCTAATAAGCCTAGTTCAAGTCTAATTTGGACTGGCGATGCAGATCTTGCCAGGCAAAAAGCGCGTTTGAAGATTTTGATGGTTAATTTGTTTGATAAAATACTTATTGCACCCTTCATAATCTCATGCCCGTATGACAAGGAGTTGGTTATCTTTGTCTTCATCACCTTTAGCATTGGAGTTAGACTTGGGCCGAGTAATTGTTTTGAAAGTTTCGCGGAGGCAACCTCAAGTGACAGTGCTTTGGCCCTTAATGCTTCTTTCTTCTTTACAAAAGCGCCTCTGGTGTCAAGAAAAATTCCCAAGTATTTGTAATGCAATACTGATTCGATCTTTTTGTTGTTAAAGAGCCACCCTCCACTCTGCCGCTTTTGTTTCCCAAAAGAAATTGTTTTTGTTTTTGACAAGTTCAGCTCGATGAGGTTTTTTGTTGTATAGGGCAGCAGCTGAAAAAGTAGCCTCTGTAAGCCGACTTTTGTGTGACTTAATAACACAAGGTCATCAGCATATAACAAGTTACTAATGCGTGTTCCGTCAATTTGGGGGGTTGGCTGTTAACGCTGCCGAGTATAGGGGATACGTCTAAAATGAACAAAATAAAGAGAAGTGGGGCCAATACACAGCCTTGATTGAGGCCGCTTTTGGTCTCGATCTTCCTAAAGACATGGGAGCCTTCTCCCAACTTAATTCTGATCCAGGTGTCCGAATGGAGTTGAATTAAGGCGTTTAAAAGGGGGTATGCCCCAGAGCTCAAATTTTTGCCATAACTGACCCCGGGGCACCCAGTCAAAAGCCCCTTTGAAATCGACAAAGCAGCAGTGAAGTTGGTGACGTTGGACTGCCACTTTCTCTATCAAGACGTATAGAGTGAGTAAATTGCTTGTTGTTCCGGAATTAGCCACAAAGCCGGTCTGGTTGAAAGGGAGGTGCTTTGTTGTATCTGCCCAGGCCAACAGTTCTTCCAATAAAATGCTGGCGTAATACTTAGACTCGACGTCGAGGAGGGCTATCATTCTATAATTTTTAGGGTCATTTCTCTTCCCACTTTTATAGATAGGATGGATAATAGCACCTTTCCAAGACTCCGGGATGGTATTATTTAACCTGTAATGTAGAAACAGGGGGGCCAAGTGTTCTGACCACAGCTCTACATCTGATTTAAACAGGGCCTGAGGAAGACCATTGGGCCCTGGTGCTCCTTCGGCCCTGGCTTTCCTAATTGAGCGAGCAATGTTGCTTTTTAGCGCTTTTAATGTTGTTGGAATATCCGTCTTTGAATCGTCGCTCTTCTCCTGTCCCTCTTTTGTTATTTCTGCCATATCATGATTGACTAAGGTGTTAGGACCGGATGAACCTGGACTCTTAGCTTCAAGGGATGATGTCTCGGGGTTGACTGATGGAGAAGTGTTGGAATAGTCGTCCCTGTTTGTAAAGTCACTAAAATTAGATGATAAAAACTGAATCCATTCATCTGCGCTGATGTTTGCGCTGCCATGGCCACTTCCACCTTGTAAGCCCCTGTTCACGAGAGACCAAAATAGCTTTGCATTGGAATTCTTGCTTGCGAGGACTAGTTTTAGCTAGAACTGGTCGGACATTGCTTGTTTATCCCTGTGTATAGATGACTTGATAGCTTTTTGTGCTTGCTTGTAATTGTTAAATAGGATTTTATTTCCTGGGCTTTTCCTAGTCAGACGAAGGGCCAGGTTTCTTTGAGCTTTTAGCTTTTTTGTCGCTAATGGAATGCGAAATTGCATTGCGTGTTGCCGGGTACTCCTCTTAGATGGAAATTCAGTGAGTAATTGGTTTACGAAGGCTGCCCAAATGCAAATGGCAGGAAGATCTTTATCTGATGATGAGCGTAGAAGAGCTCTGCATTTTTCCATAGTGGATAAGACAGCACTGACCGACCATTTAATTCTCCTTAGGTTCTCTGTGTGGCAGCCTGAGAGCATATGAGCAAGTTCCTGGTGGCGTGGAATGTTAGACAATAGAGTTATAATTTGAGGTCGGTGGTCGCTCTCCCCTTGCGGTGCGATGTAGTAGCTTTCGATCAGGGGGAGTATTTTGCTGCTGCCTAATGTAAAGTCCAACAATGGATAGGTTTGACCGTCGGTTCTTGTCCAAAGGGGGTAGGGGGGGTGGCCGTAGGAAAGCGCCCAATCAGTATATTTGCCCAATTTCGAGGGTCTGTGTCCTGCAGGAATCGATTGTGAGGCGAGATGTGGGGGAACCGTTAAGGAAGCAATCCCAATGTCCTCAGGAGAATTACAGTAAAGATTTGTATTGAAGTCTCCTGAAATAATACAGGGTATACTACCGTGGTCGCTTAATAAGTGGCAGACGATGTTGGTCAATTGATTCATTTTAAGTTTTTTCTCAATGGTACACAGAGAAATATAAACATTGAGCAGGAGCAACTGGCTGTCTGAGGTTGAACTTCCCACCACGATGCTGGCAACCCAATCTACTTTGAATTTTAACTGTTTGATGCATTGAGACAATTTAGTAGAGGTGTAATCAAAGGTCCGCCACACGGCCTGCCGTACTTGCACTGTCTTGAGGCAGAAGACATAAATTCCAGGCAGCCTTCAATAGGGATACTGGATACTGCCCAGATTTCTTGTAGAAGTATTATATGGTAATTTTTTATAAAGCCAAGAGTATCAGTAGATTGAGATTTCATCACAATTCCGTTACCATTCCAGGAATATATTGTTAGTCTGTGATCGGTGATGCTTCAATCTTTCCGACTCTGGGAAAAAGCTCCTGGTAGCCATGACCAATCTGCTCTTTGGGTGACTTGCCTATTGTTTTTTTGCTCAAGGGTGGCAACTGGTGAATGGCCTCTAGCTGACTTTAGTACAGAGAAAGGAGCCGGACTTGTGCTGAAAGCGTGAGCCTCTGTACTTTCTAGTATTAATGGATAACGAGGGACACAGGGCTTTGTTATTATTATGCCCCAGTTTTTAAATTGGTCGGCTTTTGACTGAACCAATTCCCGGATACCTGAGGACGCTAATGTAATTTGGGTTGATTCTCCTACTTGGGTGCCTTTACTGGGTATGAATTCAATGGCAATTATGTCTTTTGATTCCAAGATGCTTAGGTCCGGGGATTATTTGAAGAGTCTAAGAATGTTCCCACGATTTAAGATGTCGTGCGGGCCTCTGGAGACATATTCTGGGGTTAACAGCAATTTAGTCTCAGAGTTATTAATTGCTAGGTGGTACGCTACCTCTGCTGTTGGAGACTTAGTTGGCTTAGAGATCACCTCTGGTGCCAGCTAGGTAATACATGTGGCAGGCAGAGGGGGAATTGATTCTCGGAAATGATTGGTTGGTAATGAGATGGGGGGTGTTTTGCACGAAGCCGCCAAGGATTGTTGACTAAATTGAGCTGGCGGATACTGACCATCGGGCGCTTTGGCTGCGTATTGCAATCCTAATCTGTTCATCCCGCTTGAGGTGGGAAAGTGGCGCTGATAAGTGGCCCCACTGTGGGTTGTAATTGGTTAAGTCCTTGTGTAACTTGAGTAAATGGATGTGGTGGGAGCCTTGAGGATTGAGATGACTCTGCTTTTGGTGAGTTGTTCAATTTTAAAGATTCTTTTTGAGGCGTTGAAGGTTGTGCTGCTGATAGCGGACAAGTGTTGACTCTGGGTGTTGCAGGCAGGCCCCGTGATGTCACTGGGTTGTTCTTTACAAAATAACTGGAAATAGAATTTTTAGATTCCGCTGTGTGCCTGTTCCGACTATTCTGCAGTCTTTTTTTTCCCATTTCGACAGCCTATGAATATTATGATGGTGTGGTGGTGCATCGGGGATTGCGTTAGGATCTGCTGGCGCCTTTATTAGCGGGGAGGGGGCTCGGGTTTGCGCTGTCACAGGAGTTGGCCCCTCGGCCTTGTCCGGACTGAGGAAAGAAATTGGGGCAGTGAAGATAGAGAGTCAATGATGGGAGAACAGTAGCATACTGATTGAACAAGTTGGACTTGAGATTGGGCCTTTATTATCAATTAATTAAGCGCCTCCAGTTTTTGATCAATCCCGGCAGTGTCCACCGCGAGGGTGTTTGAGAGGTCCACCTGCAGGTCCATTTTATCTAAATGGTAGGTCAGTGCTGTTGCCGTGGTTTGGAGGGTTTGAAGTAGTTGTGACCAAAGGTCATTTAAATCGGGCGGTGAAAGATTTTCCTGAGCAGTGGACCTTTTAGGTCCGTTGGTGAAAAAAGACAGATCTAGGGAAGTGTTATTAGGTCTCGGCTAGCGTTACTGCGCACATGCGCAGCTCGCTCGGCGAGATTTAATGTAAATGAGTACTTTTAGAAAAGGGCTTTAAGCCCCACCCCTCATTTCCATTGGCTGGCGTCACCGTTTATGCTAAACGGTGGCCAGCCACTGGAAAAGAGCTTTGTATGTTGCCTCCCTTTGGCTTTTTGGGACGGCCCACTTTGACGGGCTCGCCTGCTTTCCGTGCGTCGTAAACGTTTTATCTTTATGGGGCAATGTGTTTCAAACACATGGCCCCATAAAGACAAGAGATCCGGCTGCAGCGCGGTCCATGTCTAAGTCAAACATTTTTTTCTATTTCAGAATGTGACAGGCTGGGCTTCATCATTAACATGACGCCCTCTATACTTTATTATGCACAGGCTGCGCATAATCTTGGCGCCCGCTCAATGTAGTTTAATATGCATGGGCGCCATGCTTAATTACAGTGCCCGCTTAATTTAATATGCATCACGGTGCCCGCTTACTTTAATATGTACGGGCACCGTGCATGAAGTTGTAGCACAGCGCTCATTTGGTCATTATTGTTTTTTTGGGAAAAGCATCAAAGCCGGACCTCCCAGTGCCCCGTACAACACTTGCGGGCCTCTGTTCTAGAGCAATGGTGGACACTTCTTTTTTTTTTATATTCTAGACTACTTTTCACCCTTCATTTACGGCTCCGCTGCGAGCAGACCAGCAGGTGAACCTTTCCAACGCAGCCCCCTGGAATGATAACATCTTCCATAATGTACCCCGCCACAGTAAACTTCTTCCGTTCACTTTAAAAATGAAAAATGCGAGCCGTTTTCTATCCAGGCTGTTGTGCTGCGGTATTGCGCCGTGTGTCCTTCCAAGAGCTGCAAAGTGTCCTAATACCCCAGACATTTACTCAATGGAAGTGCAAAGTATTCCGTCTTGATGTAATGAGCCATCTGTCCTTTAACAATGCTCCTGGATGTAGAGTGGAATGAATGACACAAGGAACGACTGAAATACAACTGTACGGATTCCTAACCAGGGTGCATCGGGGTTCGTCTGACGACCACAATTCTGAAAGTCGCATTTTTGTGCGAGTGAACAGTGCTAGCCTCGGGGTACACCCGGTGTTTGCCTTCAATCAAGGCGGAGGCTACCCGGTATGTAGCACACCGAGGCCAGCTACCGAATGAGGGCAGCCTCTAAGGGCACCCCCTCGGTGTCTGCCGAGCGGGTACTCGCTGAGGTCAGTGCGTGTGGTACAGCAAGGCTTTAAGTGGGCCGGGTCTTGCTGGTGCCCAGCACCGGCAGTTCTACACCAGGTGCTGAGACGGGTCCCTATCGGGCTCTCCATTTGTGCCCTCACCCTCGGTGAACACATAAATGTTAACTCTGCTGCAGTAACACCCTTCACTGCCTTGGGTGTAACTTCGAAGCAACTGTTTATAGCTCTTCCACTGTCTCATTATTTCGGAACGGATTCATTTTCAATATTATATACAACGCAGCCATAGTTATTGCTTATTTATCTTCTGCAGCTAGCAACCATTGGCAAAGCCAATAGTACTGGCTTGTTGTAAGTGTAATGTTGCTTGATTTATTATTTATCTGGATGCAACAATAAAAACAGCAAAATGCCAGATGGGTGGCACACTATGCCACGCATAGATTTTTAGCTTGGGTGTTTTTAAGCCATGCCCTTAATTACATCAGCCACAGCCCTTTACGAGACCCCCCAGTGGGTTCATCCCACTTAAAGCCCTGGGGTACAGTGCGCTGGCTCCACTGAGACTGGCTACCTCGCCCCCTTCAGTTTACAGCAAAGACCTGGGCCGAGGACAGTCTGCGTGGCATGTAAACAGCATGGCTCCCTTAAGAGGGACTGCCCTCGGTTTCTGCAGAGTACCCTGGCTGAGGTCAGCGTGCGTGGGATGCAGCGAGCTGGCTCCGGTGTCACTGGTTTGCTAGCCCTCTTCAGTTCACAGCAAAGACCTAGACTGAGGCCAGCCTGCGTGGAATTTAGACTGCATGGCTCCCTTAGGGGGGCCTCCCATTCTTAGGGTAGAGCTAGGTGTCTGAAGTAGAAAAGAGAAAGCCAGCACGCATGGAAGAACCTGAACGGACTCCCTCGTGACACACTGCACACCCGCCATTTTGAGAAAATCCAGGTGTAGGCCGGACTTCGTGAGATAATCGGAACCTGCCTCCTTAGTGAAGCATTGCCCACCTCAGGGCACACCCCAGGGACGCTTTAAGGCATGAGAAAAGTGGGCAACTGGCCAGGGCCCACACCTTCCAAGCCCCTCCCGCCTCTTGCTCAATTTCAACCTTTCACAAATAATTCAACAGTATATGGCACCACATGGTTTCAATTACCAGATAATGGGTAAAATACTTTTGAAATTGACCCAACCATGGGCCCCCAAAATATTTTTTGCCCAGGCCCCCAAAATTCCTAGAGGCACAATGCTACACCCTGTGTTTATTTCCAAACAACTGGGTTAAAGTCAGCCTGCATACAATACTCTGAGCCTGGCTATCTTGTGACACTTTGCCCTCCTCGGGCTAACCCCTCCATGTCGCAGAACATCCGGGTTGGGGCAGGTGCCGCTCAGGGTACACCCTCACGCTTTCCCTCTGGGTTCCTTATTCAGAAATCCAGAACTGGGTGGCCAACCTGCATGAAAACGCCGTCCCTTGCTTTGGTACGGGAGTACCGTCCTCAGGGTGCACGCTCGTCAGGGCTGTGGAAGGCCTGTCTGCATGTCAAACTGGGTGGCCAACCTGCAGGATAACACCAAGCCTAGCTTCGGACGGTGCAGGACACTTCCCTAGGGCGCCCACGCGCCTGGGCTGTGGAAGGCCTGTCTGCATAGGTACCCTGAACCTGTCTCAGGTTTTAAGGACTGGCCCCCTCAGGATACACCCTCGGTGCCCGGTGAAAGCCTGGGCTGACTGCCCATTTCAGGGCTCCATTTTGGTGTCAGAGGGCAGCCTGCACGCGTTACCCTGAGCCTGGCCCCACACCATCAGTGCCCGGAGAACACCTGGGCTGAGGCCGATGAAATCCACAGAGAAGGCTCGGATGTGACAGCCTGCCAATTACAGGTCACACTGTCCGTGTCAGTTCAGCCTGCATGTCAAACCCAGAGCCTGACTATGGCGATGCGAACTGTGCCCTTCTTAGGACGGCCTTCATCTTTAAACTTTTTTTAGAGGGTATGGTTTGAGCTTTCCTAACTCTTTCAGATCTCATCCTTGGGAGCTTCTACTGATTAGGGGTGCCTTCCGTCTTCCTGTTGGTGTACACTTAGATGCTAAGAGTGAATAAGGACAGCGGTATGCTGTTTTGCAGTTTTAAAGTAATTGGAAGGACCGCTGGAAGCTGGGAGCTGGCCCAAAAGCAGTCCGACAGGGCCAAGTTGGGCCTGTTGAAGATAGAAACCAGAGGATTTAATGGCTGGTGGGAAGGTCAAAAGGGCCACGGATTGACTCAGGCTTGCCAGAGTGTCCCAGGCTGCAACTCCACGGCTCCCTGGCGGGAGCAGACAGGTGCGGGGGGGGAGAAGGGGGCACAGAGGCCTCGAAACCCTCTTCAACCCCCTCAGAACCTTCCTCAGCCTAGCAACCCTCCTGTCTCCTGTCCTGGAGACTGCTGTGATGGCGATGTGGGAACGATGGCAAGACCCACTCCGCTGCACCACGACGATGAAAGGGCTCCGTCGGCGGATAGCGAGGAGCAAATGCAGGGATGAGGCAAGCGGGGCACTCGAGGGGGGTCGCAGGCTGCACCTGATGTAATCAGGCTGCCTCCGCGATACCGCCATGGGCTCGCACTTTCAGCGGCCGCCGGCTAAAAGGTGGCCGCGCTTGCCACCAGGGTCCTTTCGCTTCGGTGCGGGCTGGTGCGGTGGTCGGGGCAGTGGACAACCACGAAAGCAATGGAAGTGGTTGAAAATTGAACACCGCACCCGTGCTAACGTCACTCCCTGGGATCCGTAGGCTCGCTTTGCCCTTGCTGCTCTTGCTGCTCGCTCCCGCTGCTTCCGCTCGCTCTTGCTCGCTCTCGGACCGTCACCTGTAGTGTCCTCCGGCGCCTGTCGTTTACCGACGGGAATGCGACCGCCGGGAGGTCGCGACTAATGGCCTACGCTGGGACAACAAGACTCGGAGACAAGGTGATTGTGCTACTAGGTCCGCCGTCGTAGCCTTAGTGGCGTACGTACGTGTGCGACCATCATTATTCATTCAGCCCACGTGACCTGACGTGTACGCATTAGGCGTATCACGTCACAGTCACGACATTACATTCCTCCCCAGCAAACATGAAAACCAAATTAAACTACAACATTCCTGACATTGAACTCCCCGCCCGGCATTAACTTTTAGCAGAACATTCCAAAACTCCAAATATTATAACATGGAACAGTCTTACGTGAGGTAGTCTTTTAAACGACGGGAGGGCTCAGGATTGTTCCTCAGACTGTACTGCGACGTGCCCCGGCCTTGTGAGTCTCCGGTATCTCCGCCTTGCTCCTCAACGGGGGTCACAACCTCTCGGGACTGTCGCCCAGGACTCACTGCTGTACCATGTGACTCTCTCTGCGGAGATGACCTGGGAATGTCAGTTTCTCCCGTGTCCTCCCTGGCTGGTTCCATCTCTCCGCCACCAGTTTCGACGTCTTCCACCCACCTTGTGTTGAGGTTGTCGCCCACCTGGTCAGGGACTACTTCTGCTCGCTGCGGATGAAACCTTTTGAAATGCGACACATTTCTGATTATTCTCTCTCTCCCGCGAGTGACACAAGTTCCCTTGACGGACGCCACCGTCCAGGGTTCCTTTTCAAAACTCAGGCGGAATTTACTCCCCTGGGCTCGGCTCTTGAGCAGTACGGTGTCCCCTCGAAGGATGTTTGGTAGGGCGGCTCTCCGCCGGATACTGACATGAGCGTGTGCTTTTCGTCGCCGGGCATCAATGGCACTGTCCTCTGGAGCTTCCGGTCGCCACTCGGGGTAATGAGGGATCGTGTCAGTGACTATTCTTCCCATTAGTAGATGCGCGGGAGCCACACCGGTGGTCGTGTGGGGTGTCTGGCGATAACTCCGGAGAAAGGTGAATATGGCCAGTTCTACGGATTGAGCCTTGTCATGTGCAATGCGTATTACTTCATTAAGTGTTCGCATGAATCTTTCAGCTTCCCCATTCGCTTGTGGCCAGCGTGGGGTGATCCGGCGATGATGAATGCCCAGCGCTTGCAGGTATGAGGCAAATTCTTGACTTTGGAAAGGGGATCCATTGTCCGTTCTTATCTCTTTCACGAGTCCATGTGCAGCCATGATCTTCTCGAGTTTCGGTATGACTTCAGTCAGGCTGAGGGCCGCCAGTATCTCCACTTCAGGATATTTAGAGTGGTCGTCAATGGCTACCAGGGTATGGTGTCCGTCCGGAAGACTACCAAAATCTACACTCACTCGGGACCAAGGGACCCTCGGCCGAGGTTCCACAATGACGGGGGCAGGTCGGAGTGCCTCCCCAGTGACCTGGCACGATGGGCAAGCACGGACAGTGGCCTCGACCAGGTCGTCCATTAGTGGGAACCAAACCTTTGTGCGAAGCCTCGATTTTGTTTTAACCATGCCCTGATGTCCTACATGGGCAAGGTCGACCACCCTCTGTGTTAGAGATGTTGGAATTACTAGCTGGTATCCTCGTAGCAGGCACCCTGTATCATCCTCGGTGAGCTCGTCCCGGACATGGTACAAGCTGTCCATTATTCGTTGTGCCGTGGTTGTCAAACTCTTCCACTCCTCCTTCGCTTTGTGCCAGCTATTGCTCCGGATAGCTCCCTTGGCGCGCTGCAGACACTCATCTTGGCCTGTGGCTTCCCGTAGGCTGGTCATGGAAATGGGTATAGGGCATGATCGAGCGGTGACACATCTAACGTATTCCTCCGTGTCAGCGGCCTCCTCCATTTCCTGGGCCGTGGCTTTTCGAGGATGGCGGGACAGGTAGTTGGCCGGGTTTTTGGATCCTGGCTGATACTCTATTTTACATATATAGTTCTGGAGTTGTAGCATCCACTTCTCAATCCGTGGCGGCAACTTAGTCGAGGTTCCTGAGAAAAGTGCCACCAGCGGCTTGTGGTCTGTTGCAACTCCGAACGGTTTCCCGTACAAGTACAAATGGAAGTGGTGGCACCCCCAATGAATAGCGATGGCTTCCTTTTCTATTTGCGAGTATCTCTGCTCAGTTGCGGTAAGGGATCTGCTGGCAAAAGCCACGGGGGCCCACTATTCTTGAGGATTCCTTCTTTGCAGGAGGACGGCTCCTAACACGACCGGACCAGCATCCACGGCGACCAGTGTTAACTTGGTGCGGTCAAAGAACGCCAGGGTGGTGGCTTCGGAGAGAGACTCCTTGATTTTCTCGAATGCCTGGGCTTGTTCGCCGCCCCACTTCCAGGTGGTGGACTCCTTGGTCAGCTCCCTCAGCGGTGCCGTCAGGTTGGCCAGATCTTGGATGAATCTTCCGCAGTAATTGACCATCCCAAGGAAGCTGCGGACTTCCGTGACATTGGTGGGAGCGACAGCTTCTTTAATGTCCCGAACTTTCTCAGGGTCTGGGTGTCAGGATTGCCGAGTGCAGGACGAGGTGCTTAGAGTTTGTGCAGGTGCGCATGCTCAGAGTGATCGGAGTCTGGGCCGGTGCGCATGCTCAGTGAACTACGAGACTGTTTAAGAGGCGGAGCACGCCAGGACTCGGTGCTTCGCGTTCTAGTGTTTGCCCCATTGTTGCGTATTCCTGTTTCCGTTTATCAGCTCTTGTATTTGGATTCTAGACGCCGTCCGAGGCGTTCCCTTGCTGGAGACTCCGTTCGGGTATTCAAAGACTTCGTCTTGGCTATTCCCGTACCGGAACTTTGTATACTTGAACTCTCTACTCGTGCCGCCTGCCTATCTGGCTTTCCCGTGGCTGGGTGAGCTAGCGGCTTTCCCGCTTGTCGTTATTGAGGCATTCCTTTACTTTACTGTCCTGCCTCCATCTACAGCCCCGCATACCCAGCGCTCCGCCCGCCTTTCCGGAGCTGTCTCTCGAGGGCCGGCCGGGTGTCTGGGGTGCTTTCCCTGTCCAACTGTTGCTTTAAGCATACCCAGCGCTCCGCCCGCCTTTCCGGAGCTGTTCTCCCGAGGGCCGGCCGGGTGTCTGGGGTGCCTTCCCTGTCCCGCTGTGGACTCCGCTTACCCTACGTTCCTCATTCCTGTCGACATCTCCGCTGGTGCTGCTCTCACCTGAATTTAGGTGGTCCCTGGGCCGCTTTGGAGTTTGGTCTTCTGAAACTTCCCTGAAATCTCCCTGTGACCCAGGAGGACTCCGTAAGAAACTGCACCTTTCCACACTGCTTTTTGGAGCGGACTACGACTTGCACTACAGTGAAGCAGTGTATCGTCTATTTCATCGCCCTGCTTGCATACCTGGTAACGGGGAAAAGTATATAGTGGGGAAGGGGAGGAAATGAGAGATTAATGGTATTTGCATTTATTGTCTCTTATGTTCTCAGTTTAGGAAAACATATAGAAGGCTTCCTCTTGGACTATCCTCTGCAAGCTTCCTACCCCTAACAGCAGATCTTAGGTATTCATGTATGTTTAGTTCCTTCTTACTGTTGAATATCATTCCACTATATTCTCTCTCTGTTTTCCTAATTCTGGCATTCCCTTTTAGAGACACAGCATCCTGGGGCGTCCTACAAAGGCCTAACTTCAATGGTGGTGTTACATCCCGAAAGAGCAGTGGTCTATAGCTGTGGAGATATCTTCCCCTCTTACCTTGTTTTGTTTCCCTGTTTTCCCCTAGTACCTGTGCGCTCTAGGTTCTGATAGAGGCATTAGGTGCTGGTGGAAGGCAGGGGCCAGTGACGTCTACTTTCGGATCTCCGTGGCGCTCCTGCAGAATCCTATTGGTAAGATCCTTACAGAACGCGAAGCCCAAGTGGTTATTCTGCCCGAGCGCCATGGACGGCCAACAGGTGACGTTGGCAGACCTAGCCCACATGTTGGGGAATTTACAGATAGAAACACAGGCATTGGCCACTCGAGTGAACGCCATACAGAGGGATCAACAAGGGGAGGGAAGGTCCGGGAATCCCACACAAGTGATTCAGGTTAATACACCACCCTCTATACCCCTTGCTCCTCCAGAACGGTTCTCAGGTGACTCATTGAAATTCGCTGCCTTCATTAGTCAGTGTCAGTTGCATTTTACATGTAAGGCGCACTGTTTTCCTACTGATCAGGCTAAGGTGGCATTTATGATTTCCTATCTGGGAGGGTCAGCAGCCAATTGGGCAATCCCTCTGATCGAAAGAGACGATGTTTTGCTACAAAATTATGTGGCGTTTAAGGAAGAATTTCAGAAACTGTTTGACAAACATACCTACACACAGTCTGCAGACACTGAATTACTAGCCCTAAAACAGGGAAATTCCGATTTACCTTCTTACATCACATCCTTTCAAAGACTAGTAGTGGAGGCTGAGTGGCCAGAGGAGAAGCGTAGCACCTTGTTCTATAGAGGGTTGAGAGAGGATATTAAAGACGCATTATCCCAAATTGTGGATCTTCCCCGGTCTTGTAAGGAGTTAATCGAGTTAACCATTAGAATAGACCACCGAATGCAAGAACGCAAGAGAGAAAGAGGTAAAACAGACGTTCGTATCATCACCGTAAGGGAGAAGAAACCGGATCCTATCGTTAGCAGAGAGGAAGGAGAACCTATGCAAATAGGCACGTTGAGGGGGCCATTAACACCTGAAGAGCGGCGTCACCGACGGGAGAACAAACTATGTCTATACTGTGGGAAGGGTGGTCATTTCTTGAAGACCTGCCCCACCAAACCTACACAGTCCAGGAAGTCGGAAAACTAAAAAACCTGGAGTCCTGTGAGACAAGGACTCCGGGTTATTCTGGTTTGAGTGTCTCCTCCACAGAACTTCCTGTAGCCTCTGGTCATTTCTTCGTCCCAGCAGTCTTGACTTGGGAAAAAGGAGAGAAGAGAGTACCTATTATGATAGATTCCGGTGCCTCAGGAAATTTTATGGATATAGCCTGGGCTCAGGAACAACAAGTGAAGACCCATGGCAAGGGGTACGAAGAGACTGTGACCACGATTGACGGAAGTATATTAAAATCCGGGCCCATTACTCATCAGACGGAGGCTGTTACAATTCTTATGGAAATCAACCATAAGGAGCAAGTGTATTTCGATTTGATACAGTCACCTCAATTTCCACTCATACTAGGTCTACCCTGGCTCAGGTTGCATAACCCTCTCATTGACTGGCACAAGGCAACCTTGCAGTTCAGATCTGAGTCTTGTGGTTCACATATTCTGGCCTCTAGTTCCGTACCGATTTCCCCTGATCCTGGGGACACAGAGGGGTTGCCTGAAGTCTATCGCGATCTTCTTTCTATCTTTGATCCTAAAGAGGCTTCTGTTCTCCCTCCTCACAGACCTTTCGATTGCAGAATAGAACTACAAACTGGAGCCAAATTGCCTTTCAGTAGAGTATACTCCTTAACGGAAAAGGAAAACATCTACTTACGAGAGTATCTAGACAAGATGTTGGAGCTTGGGTTTATTCGCCCATCCAAATCCCCTGTTTCTTCTTCCTTGTTTTTCATACCCAAACGGGAAGGCGGTTTACGCTGTTGCATTGACTACAGATCACTAAATCAAATCACCATAAAGAACAGGTATCCCCTTCCACTCATCTCCTCGCTGCTTGATCGCGTACGGAGTGCTAAAGTCTTCACAAAACTGGATTTACGCGGGGCTTACCATCTGGTCCGGGTCGCAGAGGGAGATGAGTGGAAAACAGCATTCTGTACGAAATACGGGCTGTTCGAATATTTAGTAATGCCTTTCGGCCTTTGCAACGCCCCTTCCGCGTTTCAGTTCTTTATCAATGAAGTGCTTCGAGACATGCTGGATAGGTTCGTTATAGCCTATATTGATGATCTGTTAATCTATTCCACATCGATACCCGAACACATCTCCCATGTTCGACAAGTGTTAGAACAACTACACAACAACCAATTATATTGCAAGCTGGAGAAATGTATGTTCCATGTTCAACAAGTTCCCTTTTTGGGTTTCATCGTTTCGCCCTGGGGATTAACCATGGATCCACAAAAGGTGGAAGCGATTGATAGGTGGCCGGCTCCCCAAAAGGTGAAAGACATACAAAGTGTTATTGGGTTTGCCAATTTCTATAGGCGCTTTATTAAGGGCTTTTCGAGGTTGGTAACACCTATCACAAACTTATTGAGGAAAGGAGCTCCTTTTGTTTGGTCAGAAGAGGCTGATCAGGCATTCCAGGAACTAAAAAAGGCATTCACACAAGCCCCTGTGTTGCGACACCCTGATCCTGAATCTCCGTATATAGTGGAGGCAGATGCCTCCAATGTTGCTGTGGGAGGGGTGTTATCGCAAGTAGATCAGTCCACGGGGGAATTACATCCTGTCGCCTACTTCTCACATAAATTAACTCCCGCTGAATTCAATTACGCAATTGGAGAGAAGGAGCTGTTGGCTATTAAGAAGGCATTCGAGGTCTGGAGGCAGTATTTACTAGGAACAAGACACTCAGTCACTGTATATACGGATCACCGTAATCTACAATTTTTGAAGTCTGCCAAGGCCTTATCAATGAGACAATTAAGGTGGGCCCAATTCTTCAGTGATTATGAGTTCACCATTCAGTACAGAGCTGGAAGAAAGAATGGCAAGGCCGATGCATTGTCCAGAATTGGCTATGAGGTCACTGAAGAACAAATAGAACCTCCTTTTATCATCCCTCACCATAAGATCATAGGGGGAACCTCCGAAGAGGAGTTCTTAGCCAGGGCAAGGAAGGAACAATGCACTCCAGAAGGCCGAGAACTGATAGAATCAATGGAACACTGTTTGAAAGATGGGCTTGCCTATGTGCAAAAGGGCATAGTCTTACTAACTACGGATTTACAAAACCAGGCCTTAGAGTGGTGCCATACACATCCCTTAGCAGGGCATCCAGGGATTAAGAAGACCATTGATCTGTTGATGAGATGGTTTTGGTGGCCCACTTTAAGAAAAGATGCGGAACAGTTTGTAAAGACGTGTCACGTCTGTGCTCAAAGCAAGAGTTCCCATCAAAAACCCATGGGATTGTTGCAACCACTACCAACTCCACCTAGCCCCTGGCACACCGTGTCTCTAGATTTTATAGTGGAACTACCTGTGACCTCCAAGGGGTATAACACGTTACTGGTAGTGGTAGACTTGTTCACAAAGACAGCACACTTTATCCCGCTGAAAGGTCTCCCTACAGCTAACACTCTCGCCATTGTATTTCTTCAACATGTGGTGAGATTGCACGGGTTTCCCGCAGCGGTAATCTCAGACAGGGGTGCCCAATTTGTTTCGCGGTTTTGGAGAAAACTATGTGCCTTGTTACAGATTGATGTGCGTTTGTCTTCTAGCCACCATCCACAGACCGATGGTCAGACTGAAAGAGTCAATCAGTGCTTTGAGCAATACATACGAGCTCAAGCACTGACTTCTACATCTGATTGGGATGACATGGTATGGATGGCTGAGTTCGCATACAATAATAGTCAACATGCATCCACCAAATACACTCCCTTTTTCTGTTCTTATGGTTTCCATCCTAAGGCTTTTCTTACTCTCTCTTCCTCCGAATGCACCAACCCGGCGGTTGATTTGTTTATTCAGGACCTTCAATCCATACACCAACTCACTCAGGCTAATTTGGATCAGGCAAAAGCTAGTTATAAGAGAGGGGCAGATCTCCATAGACAAGCTGAACCACTGTACAAACCAGGAGATGAGGTATGGTTATCTTCTAGACATATCCCTATAAGAGGCTCATGTAAGTTCAAGCCCAGATTTTTGGGACCATACAGCATTACAAGAGTGATTAATCCCGTAGCTATGGAATTGAAGCTACCCCTAAGTGTAAAGGTACACCCTGTTTTTCATGTTTCCCTATTGAAGCCAGTAGAACCAGGTACACGTCTCCCTCCAACACCTACGCCCATAGCGGTTGAAGGAGACGAAGAATATGAAGTCGAAACCATAGTTGACTCCAGAAGGAGTAGACGCCGGTTACAGTACCTAATTCATTGGAAAGGTTATGGGGTGGAAGAACGGTCCTGGGAACCAGCAAGTCAGGTACACACCCCTAGATTAATACGTCAGTTTCACAGAAGAAATCCTCACAAGCCCAAACCAGTGGGGGGTGTCCTGGGGGGAGTGTACTGTCAGGATTGCCGAGTGCAGGACGAGGTGCTTAGAGTTTGTGCAGGTGCGCATGCTCAGAGTGATCGGAGTCTGGGCCGGTGCGCATGCTCAGTGAACTACGAGACTGTTTAAGAGGCGGAGCACGCCAGGACTCGGTGCTTCGCGTTCTAGTGTTTGCCCCATTGTTGCGTATTCCTGTTTCCGTTTATCAGCTCTTGTATTTGGATTCTAGACGCCGTCCGAGGCGTTCCCTTGCTGGAGACTCCGTTCGGGTATTCAAAGACTTCGTCTTGGCTATTCCCGTACCGGAACTTTGTATACTTGAACTCTCTACTCGTGCCGCCTGCCTATCTGGCTTTCCCGTGGCTGGGTGAGCTAGCGGCTTTCCCGCTTGTCGTTATTGAGGCATTCCTTTACTTTACTGTCCTGCCTCCATCTACAGCCCCGCATACCCAGCGCTCCGCCCGCCTTTCCGGAGCTGTCTCTCGAGGGCCGGCCGGGTGTCTGGGGTGCTTTCCCTGTCCAACTGTTGCTTTAAGCATACCCAGCGCTCCGCCCGCCTTTCCGGAGCTGTTCTCCCGAGGGCCGGCCGGGTGTCTGGGGTGCCTTCCCTGTCCCGCTGTGGACTCCGCTTACCCTACGTTCCTCATTCCTGTCGACATCTCCGCTAGTGCTGCTCTCACCTGAATTTAGGTGGTCCCTGGGCCGCTTTGGAGTTTGGTCTTCTGAAACTTCCCTGAAATCTCCCTGTGACCCAGGAGGACTCCGTAAGAAACTGCACCTTTCCACACTGCTTTTTGGAGCGGACTACGACTTGCACTACAGTGAAGCAGTGTATCGTCTATTTCATCGCCCTGCTTGCATACCTGGTAACGGGGAAAAGTATATAGTGGGGAAGGGGAGGAAATGAGAGATTAATGGTATTTGCATTTATTGTCTCTTATGTTCTCAGTTTAGGAAAACATATAGAAGGCTTCCTCTTGGACTATCCTCTGCAAGCTTCCTACCCCTAACAGCAGATCTTAGGTATTCATGTATGTTTAGTTCCTTCTTACTGTTGAATATCATTCCACTATATTCTCTCTCTGTTTTCCTAATTCTGGCATTCCCTTTTAGAGACACAGCATCCTGGGGCGTCCTACAAAGGCCTAACTTCAATGGTGGTGTTACATCCCGAAAGAGCAGTGGTCTATAGCTGTGGAGATATCTTCCCCTCTTACCTTGTTTTGTTTCCCTGTTTTCCCCTAGTACCTGTGCGCTCTAGGTTCTGATAGAGGCATTAGGTGCTGGTGGAAGGCAGGGGCCAGCGACGTCTACTTTCGGATCTCCGTGGCGCTCCTGCAGAATCCTATTGGTAAGATCCTTACACTGGGTTGACACCTTCCGGGGAGAAAGTATAGCCAAAAAATTGCAGTTTTTTGCATAGGAATTCGCATTTTTCTCGGTGAAGAGTGAGGCCGGCATCCCGTACCCGGCGTAGCACTTGGAGCAGTCGCTCATTGTGTTCTTGGATAGTTTTGGCGTGTATCATGATGTCATCGCTGACATTGATTACCCCCGGGACGCCTGCAATTAACTCCTGTATCACATTTTGGAATACCTCTGCGGCACTGGATACTCCAAAACTTAACCTGGTGTATCTCCGGAGTCCCACATGTGTCGAAAACGTGGTGATGTTGCGAGAGGCTTCGTCCAACACCAGTTGGTGATATCCGGATCTGAGGTCTAGCTTTGAAAACCAACAGGCTCCTGCCATTTCTCCGATGAGATCGTCTATCGTGGGAGTGATGTGGCGTTCCCGCTTGATCGCGACGTTGGGAAGTCGCATGTCGACACAGATCCTCACCGCGCCCGGCTGTTTGGGCTTCCGGGCGACAACGATGGGGGATACCCACGATGTGGGACCGGACACTTTTTCGATTATTTCTGCTGCCTCTAGCTTCTTGAGTTCCTCCTCCACCAACGGCCTCAGATGAAACGCTATCCGCCGATGTCGGAGGGCGACAGGCTGGACCGTCGGGTTGATGTGGAGATGTATTTCTTTCCCTCTGAACTTCCCGATCCCCCGGAAGACCTCCTCGAACTCTCCCAGGATGTGCTGCAGGGATTCCTGGTGTACCCCGAAAGCAAATGTCACGACTCCCGGGTCCTCGTCCGCTTGGCACCCCAGCAGTATCCCCTGACCGTCTTCTGTGACGTAGACGGTGGTGTGGACCGACTGCGTGCCGTGGGAGAGTACCGTCCGGAACCGTCCGCGTATTTTCAGCGGGGCGTCCTGACCATACGCAAACACTGTTGAGGGGTGTAGAGTCGACTTCGGGTTCATGGTGCTGTGTAGGGCTGCGGCCATGATGTTAATGGTGGTGCCTGTATCCACAACTGCGTTGAACTCCTGCGACCCTACTCGGATACTGCATAGTGGTAGGCGTCTTGCCTTGCGGGTGGCCGTGCCAATCATGTGGATTTTGTGCACCACTCTCTCTTCCTCCTCATCGTCATCCATGTCGCTGGGTGCTGTATCTTCCTCCTTGAGGGTGTTCGACGCTTGTCGGGGCTTGCGGTACTTTTTTGACCGGCATACTTTTTCGAAGTGATTGAATCTTCCGCACCCCGAGCACCTTTTGCCTTTCGCAGGAAACTCTGCTGCTGCGTGGGCGGTCCCCTGCAGTATCCACACGACTGTGACTGTCCTGGGGAGGGTGTTCCCGCTTTTTTCTTGCCCCACCTCTGTGTGGGTTTGGTCGACAACGCGTTAACAGGTTCGGTCTTCACTGGTGCTTGAAGAACGGCTTCCATGTGCGCCGCCCGCGCTTTCGACAGCTCTTTGGGCCGACCCATCGTCAGGATTTCCGCCAGCGGCTTCCCGAACTCTTCTAGTATGCGCTCTCGCAGCTTGGCCGATGCACAGCCCTGAATGATCTGCCCCCTAATTTCTTCAGTCTCATCCTGAAAACCGCACGTGGCTGCAAGGTTTTTCAGGCTGGCGTGATACGTGTCTAGTGATTCTTCCGAAAGCTGGCGCGCTTGCCGGGAGATGAACCTCTCATAATCGCGGTTGGCCATCGGTTCGAAGTGTTCATTAAGGGCGGCTATCAGTGTCAGGTGTGTTTTGGGAGTGGCCTCCACTAGCGTTTTGACGATGTTGTGAATATCTTTTCCACCCAGGTGTATAATCATTGCCCTTTTCTGGTCCCTATGGACCTTGGTGGCCTCAAAGAATATACGCAGCCGATCTTCCCAGTCTTTCCACTTGGCCGCAATCGAAGAAGGTGACCCCTCTACTATGAAGGGTTCTATTGGCAGTATCATGGCCATGGCTGTTGCTCAGCGCAGTGCGTGGTCCTCCCTGGCCTCTGCGTGTGTGTGTCCACTGCCTGTTGCGCCTCCAGTCCTCTTGGGCCTTTCCCTTCTCCGGGGCGCACACCCTTTCTCCTTTTGTGCGTGTGCTCGGGTTTCTGCACTGGGCCTGCCCCTGACTAGTAGGCCTCCCTCCTAGGTAATGTTATTGAGGGCTAGGCCTCTGTACTGTGATGGGAGCTTTCTTCTAACTTCCCAGCAGGTGCGGCCACAGTCACTCAGCCACAGGTACTCACAGGGCATTCCAGGGGCTGCCTCCCCTTCCGTAGTACGATCAGCAGGCACTTGCCGGGCTCACACGTGTTGGGGCACCACGACCTGCTCCCTTTAAGGCCTGTACAACGTGGCTGGCAGGCTGACAATTTGCGTGCCTCGTGCGTGCCCACTGCAGCGCCTCCGCTGGGCAGCGCGATCTCCCCGCGCACCAGGCACACCACGAGGGCACGGGAATCCGCACACCGCGCCGCGCGCTGGGGCACGAGCGCCATCAGCAGCGCTCGCGGCCGCCACACCAGCGCACCACGCGTCGGTCGAGGGCACGTCCGCCCTCACCACCAGTTCGTGTAGTGTCCTCTGGCTCCCGTCGTTCACCGACGGGAATGCGACCGCCGGGAGGTCGCGACTAATGGCCTACGCTGGGACAACAAGACTCGGAGACAAGGTGATTGTGCTACTAGGTCCGCCGTCATAGCCTTAGTGACGTACGTACGCGCGCGACCATCATTTATTCATTCAGCCCACGTGACCTGACGCGTACGCATTAGGCGTATCGCGTCACAGTCACGACATTACAGTCACAGAGCATGGGATGGGTGTCAGGGCTACAAACAGATGATTTGCAACAAGAGACATTCCTGTTAAGAAAAGCAGGACAGAAACATGAAGTGTGCATGAAGTGTGCATCCGTTACGCTGCGCTGGCGCCTCTCCTAACCAAGCGTACGCTTACACTTCAATGGCGATTGCCGACGGCCCCATCAGTGAGGGCCTGGTATGGGGCACTGTGCAAGTGGGGATGAGTGGGGGAGGCTGCCCTTCGCTATAAGGGAGTGCAACATCTCAGCAAACGCCTCATTTCTCCACAATAGGCCACATTATATGAACAGTTCCTTCCACTAGTCGAACAAGATGAACCCCCTGTGCCACACAGTGATCACTCCCATACCCGTGACACAATAGACCCTCCAGATGCTGCAACGCTAATTCGAGGACCTGGACCACTGCATACCCGCTATTCCTACATATTGACTTGTTTTGGAACAAACAGCTGGGGAAAACACCCCCCCCCCCCCACACCTGGCCTCCCTCCTACCCGTCCACCTAGCCCACCTGAGCTCTGTCTGATCATGTCCAAACCTTGCTCTTAACAGCAAATTCCACACCATGTCCTTGCCACTTCCTGTTCATCACAGTCATCCCTTGCACATTTTCCCTCCCCAGTTCTCGTTTATTCCCCCGTCTGTGTTTTTATGACGGGATACACGCAACACGCTCCTGTCTCCTTCACTAATTTTCATCCGGTCCCTCCCACCAACAGATTAGCTGACAACTAAATGTGACTTTGTATTCTCGTTCATAATACTGTGGGGCTTATTTATAAGCCCCTTACGGCCCCTTACGCCACTGGTGTGTCATTTTTTATGATGTCCGTTGGCGCAGGACCCGTCTCCATATTTACCAGGTAGCACTTAGCTACATTTTTCAGTTAATGCTGCCTTGTAAATATCATTCCCGTTAAAGCAGTTTTCTGTGTTCAATGGGTGTTGCTGGGGGGCATTGCCAGTGACATCCATTGCTTTTTGACACTGCCCCATATTTACGAGAAATCTTAATTCTGTGGCAGCACCAAAAACGTACGCCTCCCAGGGAAGGTGTAAGGGAGACAAAATGAGGAGAAATATCTTTATTTCTCCTCGTTTTTCCTTTTTCTATGTGTGCTGCATTGTGCAGCACACATGAAAAGAGGAAAAAGCCTTTTGTGGTTGTTTTTGTGCAGAAAGGTTTCCCTTGCTGCACAAAAATAACACTCTCCACAACGCACCATGATGCAAAGGTGCCTACGTTTGCACACAGCAGTCCATTGTTCGCCAGCGCGGGGGAAAACGACAGGAATGCACCGTATCTGATAGATATGGCGCATTCCTGCCCTTTTCTTTTTCTGTAGGGCAGCGCGGCAGGAAGGCCTGCGGCGCTGCCCTACGGCAAAAACACATAAATGAGGCCCTGTGTTTCTTTCCGATTCATAGCTTTACTCCAACCATGTACCACAATTAAAAACCCCCCAAAAATATTTTACAAAAAAAAAAGAACGAAGGACGGAAACTGGAGAGATAACTATAGTGGAAAGCTATAAAAATAATCGGACTGTATAAAAATAATACGAGCGAACAACATCGAATTACTGGGCTACTTCCATTTGAAATTCCAAGACATTCATACAGCTGGGGTATTGTTAAGAGCAGTAAAGACTTTCACGCAACCGGATTGCTTCTCGGGTACATGAAGACCCTCCAGCAGTTCTATAGTGAACTGGCAGTATACTTCTTAGTAAAGATCCAGTAAATTTACGATACAAGCAAATTAGATAGGGAGACCCTGACCACTTCTGACAGCTTAGATCAGATGGCGGAGATGACCTTGAAATGGGCCACTTCCAAGGGTTGGTTAGAAGAGGGGATATGGAAAACCATGATGGAAACGAAAGAAGGGTCATCAGATGACTCAATTCTTATTTCCCACTTACTTACTTTGCTCCTTTTGCAACAAAGGTGGGTTAACCTGTCTTTAAGTACAAGTACGCTTCCTTTGGGTCGGAAGAAAGGGTTTGTAAAAACCTCTTTTAAAGAAATGGCACTTAGTTCTAAGAGGGAGAACTATGGACCCATCACCTTGTTGTCTGCTATGAGCGAAATCACACAGAGAGTGGTATGCAACCAGTTGCCGAAGAGGCTAAAATAAGGTGGTTGCCTAGAGAGGAACAGCAACTAGGTTTTAGGCCTGACAGAGACGCTGAATCAGCTATGGCACTTACACTGGATGAGTTGCGCCTAACTATCAATGATGGCGATAGTGCCGCTCTGATTCTGTTGGATTTCTCCACAGCATTTGACACCGCGGATCATGACATCATGTTGGGCGCCTCGGGAGCCTAGACCTAAAGGTGGCTGTACTACGTTGTTGTAGCTCCTTCTTGAAGAATGGATCGTAGACACTATTGTCAACCCATTACTGCTCAACGTTGCAAGACGTTTTGTGTGGAATGCCTTTGGGGTTGTTATCACTCAGAAGAATCAGAATCAGAAAAAACTTTATTCGATTGTGAGGAAACAATCATAAAAGTTTACATAAAAACACGGAATACATTTGAATCATAAAACATTAGGTTAAAAAATACATAATGGCCAAAGATTTGCAAGAAAATACATTATAAAATCATCCTTTTCCTGGTAGAAATCACTTTTTTCAAATACAGGGTAAGTATTGCAACACAAAGATGGTTATCCAGGCGTTGGACATCGTACAATGCACGACGACATTGACGATGTCCAATCATCTTTAAAAACGGCAATAATATAGTTCGCCTTTCATGTATATAAAATTTACAAAACAATACAACATGCATAGTACTTTGGGGAGAAATTTCATCACAAGGGCATGGGGACAAATCATGAGACCAATCGTTGATTGTGGGAAAACTAACCAATCTGTGGAAAATGTTAAATCTAAAGCGACACAATAAAAATCTATTATAATTGCCCGTGACATAAGTCAAGTAGGGTTGAATATTAAGAGAAGTTAAAATTAATTCATGTTGAAAAACAGTTGGTTTTGAAACCTCCACAGCACATCTTAAGGATTCTAAATGTATGAGGCATGCTTTTTTAAGATCCTTCCTGGAAATAGCTGAGATAGTAAGTGGATTTAAAAAATAATCCAGTTTGCCTATATCAGATAAAAAAATTCGTACATAACTCAGCCATGGTATCCTCATGTGTCCATCTAACTTTAAAACATCTGACAATATATCTCTATTAAGCTTAGGTTCTTCTTTTGACCATACCCTGTGCCATAATAATACGGGTTCTAGCTTAATAAGGTCAGATATAAAAGAAATTCCCAATTCTGTATGACAGTTATAATTAGAGGAACTATTAGGGACCGCGAGGATAAACTTCAGAAAGGTGTTCTCAACTACCTGGAGCGGGATCGGATCCACAGACCCCCATATCCCGCTACCATACATGGCGCCGGATACACATTTAGCTTTATAAATTTTAATTAACTCTGCGGGAGGACGAGTGCCTAATTTCCCTGAGAAGGACCTAAGGGGAGCGGTCGAACGAATCATCGCCTGTTTTTTTGCAACCAATGCCTCGCTCAAAGAGTCCTTCTGAGTGAATAAAATACCAAGGTAAGAGAATTGATGCGTAAAAACCAACCGTTGACCTTCAATAAATATAGGCTTCTTTGATTTTACATTTCTGCTACAGTGCATGATAAATGTTTTTGCTATATTTACTTTTAAGCCCAATTCTTTCATGAATAGGGCAAAACTATCGACCACGCGCTGTAGTCCCAATTGGGTACGGGACATCAATACAGCATCGTCCGCATACATTAGTAGCGGAATCGGGCGGCCAGCGGCGTAAGGGGGATCAAATTTATTGTTGCACAAGGCCTTCTCCAATCCATTTATATACAAGTTAAAAAGGAAGGGGGCCAGGACACAACCTTGCCTAACCCCACTCCTAATTGGGATTTTACCAGTGCGCTCCCCGTTTTGGCCGTAGCGTACAGACGCTGAAGCCTCACTATAAAAACATTTTAGAAAATAAATAATATTATCTTCAACCCCAAATTGTTCTAGTAGTAACCACAGTTTGGAATGAATCACACAATCAAAGGCAGCTGAAAGATCAACAAAAGCCACAAACAGATTCTCCCTCCTAGCCCGAGTGTATTTTCCAGTCAACATCAAAAAGTTTAAGCCCTGTTCCACAGTTCCCAGTCCAGTACGGAAACCGTATTGTAGGTCAGAAAGGATAGAGTTGTCATCAGCCCATTGAAGTAGTCGGTCCAGAATTATTCGTCCAGCTATTTTTGTGAATGAATCTAAAAGGGAAATAGGTCTATAACAGGCCGGATTGTGTCGATCCCCTTTTTTATATATAGGGACAATTATGGACTCCACCCAGGTAGGCAAGAATTAGATGCACAACAAGCATTTAGCACCTGAACCAGAAGGGGAGCCCAAAGTGGCATAACTGCCTTAAATACATCTATAGGTACACCGTCTGGACCAGTGGCCTTCCCGCCCTTGCTTGCATGAATCGCCTTTTCAACCTCGGGAAGAGAGAACTTCATATTTCTCAGGGATGGATAATCAGAGGGATTACAAGAGGTGGAATACGTTTTATCCCCCTCATACACTTTTGAAAAGTGATCCATCCATTCGTCCTCAGAGATTGCTATTTCAAGGGTGGGACATGACTCTTCTCTAAATAGGGGGTTTCTAATGATCTTCCAAAAGCTTGCACTATCGTTGCATAGCGACGCCTGGTGCAACGCCTCCCAGGATTCCTTTCTTATCTCCTCTTTCCTCTCTTTAACAGCAAGTTTATACTGTGTCCTAGATTTGCGTACATCATCTAAACACCTGGGTTGTTTATGTAGTGCCTTCTTTAAAAGAGAGTACGCTTTGGTGCACCTAGAATTAAACCAGCCGCCCCTCTGTACTTTATTAAGTGTACGATGTCTCGTTAAGGAAGATCTAATCTCATTACAAATTGACAGAAAGGATACTAATATATTATCTGGAGCAGCATCCTCTGTTAGGCATGTTGAGAAATCAAGAGCACAATTAGCGAATACCTTTTTAAACATACTAATTTGATCCACCTTATCCCATTTGAGTGTATAGCCATTGGTAGAACCAATGGCAATGTTTTTCCATAGTATATCTTTATCCATGCCATTTTTTGGGGCAAACCTCTTTGGAATAAAAATGGAAAAGCAGAGTGGAAAATGATCGCTTAGTGCGATGTCAGATACCTCAAAGGTGACAATAGCACGGGCATGCCTATTTGTAATGAGTGCGAAATCATTTGTAGAAGTACAACCTCGCCCGTTAAAAGTTGGGGGAAGAGGAAGTGGTATTGGGCAAACCTCGTTTATAAAACCCAAATCAAATTGACCAATGAGTTCATTCAAATGATCTCCCAAAGTAGAATGATTAAAATGAGACAAACTCAGGCCGTCATCATCTCTACCTGTACCACATCTATTATCTGACATCATATTGCATAGAGTGCAATTAAAATCTCCCAAAAGGAGTATAAGCATATTAGGTCCAACATTTATTTTCCTGTGAGGAGATTACCTTAGCCAACTTCTTACAAACAGTAATAACTTCCCTGGGGGGGATATTATTATATAAGTTGAGTAAAACAATTGGAGTGGATAAGTCCAAGACTATTATCAAAGCCTGAAAGTAGCAGTCTCTGGCTGGCTCCATAATCTTTGTAATATGTAATTTATTAGATATATAAGTCGTCAAACCCCCCTTGGCCCTACCATGGAGGGTACCCACAGCTGGAGTATGAAATGTTTTGAACCCATTTAGATGTACCGGGTCCTTACTCCATGTTTCTTGCAAGCAAATAAGATCTTGTAATTTAATAAAGTCTTGCCAGAGTGGGTTACCAATTTTAGATTTAACGCCAGCAATGTTCCAAGAACAAATGCTGCAAGGTAGGGAACCGGGGGGGGGCACACAGGCCGTACCAGAATGGGATCTGCCAGAGAAGGTATGAGGCCACTCTCATTTCTCTCCGCAAGTCCCACATCCAATGCCCCCAACCTTCCTTCATTGCCCTCAGACTCTAATGAACAACAAACTGCCCCCAGTTCTTCCTTATTATTGTCCATAGGATCACGCCTAGGCTCTGTCGTGATAATTAAGGTATTTTGGGAAGAATGAGTTTGCTGTCAGTCGTTGTTATCTAGTCCACTTAAAATGTCAAAGTGATTAAATGTTGATATATTATATCTCTCCCCTTCGGGGTACCCCTGGTTATAAAGTTGACCCCGCAGCCTTTCCCATTGTAATGGGGGATAGAAAAAGTCAAGGAGGGACAATATTGACATATTCAGCAGCTAAGTGGCCAGTATAGCATTTTTCAAGTATATGGGCAACCAGCAAGGGGGACCGGAACGATACAATCACACAATCTCCTCTCAAAGATTTAGCTGACGAACCAAGCCAGCGGACTCTTCTAACCATCTTAAAGTTTGTAAAGAGAGCGGTATTCAACCCAAATTTATTAGACAAATAATGAAGGGCCTTATTTCTCAAAGTTGACCAATGTTCGAGAGCATTTGGAGGGAGAGGTGGGACATTTGCTAGCACCACAGTATAGGGTCGAGCCTCAGGAGGTAGATTCAACGTGGGTAAGCTAGATGAGGAATTTTTCTCTCTAATAGCTGCAGCAGATCTTACAATAGTTGAATCTATATTATGAGCTACATTTGGGGGTCCTACGATGTTTGTTCCAACAGGGGTAGTATCACTTGTGCCAATGACCTCCTTCTGCGCACAACCATTAGACATCTCTGATGTTTTCGCAGGGTTGCTATGAACGTCTAACGAGGATAATTGAGGTGCAACAGGCGGTAAAGTAGAGAGTACATTTGCCGGTGAAACATTTGAATTTCCCACCACATAAGTTTCCTTATTATTGACCCTCGATTCAATATTTGTTAATTTTGTCAAAAGAGGTGCAATTAGGGTAGTTAACATGCCCTCCATTTTCCCCCAAAAGCTCTCCCCTAATAACAGGTCATTCATACAGCTATTAGAAGGGGCAGCTAAAGATTTGTTATTTTCCTTTTTTCTTGATCAATCTTAGTTTCGCTAACAACTTTACAAGATTTATTAGGTCTCTTTCTTTTAGCAATTATTGTTTGCGGCCCTTCCTTATTGCAGTGTTTTTGCTTGCTCTTCGCCTTCTGGCCTCTAGTTGTCATTTGCGGGGCATCACTACTAATACTATGCACTGAGCCCGTAGTAAAACTGAACTTAAGGGTAGATCCAGCCCCATCTGTACTGCAGGGTCCTCGTGCATAGGTGGGACCGCAGGCGAATCATTTGTGGAAAATATGGCCGGGGACAAGGAGAGTCTAGATTGTGTAGGCACAAAATCTCCAGCTAGCTGTTGCTGGGGTGTTACTATATCCCCTAATTCTTGTCGTGTTCTTATTACTGGGAGACCAATAAACGATGGTGCTATTAAAGAATCCTGGGACAGTGTAGTATAGATAGATACATTATTAACAGACAGGGGGGCGGGGGGGGCAGACCTGCAGGAAGTGAAAGACGCCTTTCGGTGCTTTCAATGGCAGATGCGACCACCCCAATTGTTTTTGAAGCATAAGATCAATTGCTGTCAATGTTGGTAATGAGCTATTATTTTGCCTTATATCAGCATGACCATCAAGGACCTTACGCTTCCCCATATTGAATAATAGTCCCGGTACAACGATATCTATCTTAATAGGCAAATCTCATACAATGTGTATATATGATACCACAGTACACAAAGGATAATTACAATAGTCAAACATCAAGGGCAGTATTAAGATAAGGATATGATTGACTGAACCAAGAGATGTGGCCCAGCCCGGCCTCAATCGGCCCCGGACGGCCACAGACGGTCCCGCCCTTGTCCCGGGCTTCTCCCGGCGCCGCCCGCGCGCGGTCCCGCGATGCGGAGGGCGGTGTTATTTTTAAAGCGCGTTCTGGCGCGAAATGCCGCTTCCGGTATCCGTGGCGAATGGCAAATGAGTCTGGGAAATGTAGTTTTGCTGGACCCTCCTCACTGTAGTCGCCGCTCACACCACCACAACGGCAGAGAGGAGGAGAGTCACGCAGCAGCAAGGATCCGCCAGCCCTCAGAATCAGCCAGCAGGTAGGGACAGCACCTCCGTCAGTTTCCTCGTACAGTTGCTGCCACTGCTCTGTCTCCAAGAGTAGAGTTACTGCCTGGCCGCTCCGCTCCTCCGGCGCCCCGTATGCCGGGCTCCTCTTCGGGTCCCCCCTGGCTCTCCCCCACACTCCGGGGCCGGCCGAGCTGTCAGACCAACGAACGGACCCTGCGGAGACACTGCGCATGCGTGGGGCCGGCACCAACCGCAGCCGAGAGGGGGGGCAGGCGAGTCCTACGCTGGGGTATGGATGGATGGTCCAGACACTCTCATCAGGGTGACGCAGGAGGGCTCGCTGCACGTGCGGCGGCGGAGAGCACGCGCCAGAGGGTGTCTCATTTATATATTTTAGATATTTGACCACTCCTGGCTCTCATTAAACACAGTTGTGTCCGATGCGGACGATATGCAACTGATTGTGAGGTTGGATTAAAATACACCTATACCTGCAGGCCATCTCACATAATGACTCGCCACAGTACAATCTGGGATGGCCTATAACTTTCTGGAACTCAACACCAATAAAACAGAGCTGCTGTTGGTGGAAAACCATGCGACCAGGTGGACGGACTAGCCCAGTGCCATGGAGTTAGCTCCTGCCCCTACGCCCAAGGTAAAATCACTCTATGTCCAGATAGATGTACATTTGTCCATGAGTCATCGTATCAATGTCCTTACTTCATCATGTTTTTATTCATTGCAAGTTAATGGAGATATTTGGCCTCTCATATGAAAACATTCACATAAGGAAGTAGTATCTGTGTGAATTTTATCCACATTGATGAAAGGAATATACTGTAGGTCTTCCAGAATTGTCCTTGAACTCGTTACAGCGGTTTCAAAACCTGGCAGATGGAACAGTATGTGGACTACGGAAGCACAAGACTCTTTATCGAGCAAGAAGGGAAATGCATTGCCTTGCTGTCGGACAGAGAATCCTTTAAAAACTCTGTTTGATGGTTAGGGTATTCTGGGGAATCAAAAAAAAACCCTCTAGCAAGCAGATTGAAACTGCATATATCCCTTAGAGATCTCCATTCCAATTCAAAGCTATTCTTTGTTGTCCTCCAGAAAGCAGGCTGGATGGCGGAGCCCTTTCATATCTGTGGCCACAGTTAAGGAACTATCTTCCGCTTCAGATCAAAGCCAAGGAGTCACATATGGGCTTTTAGAAGGAGCAGGAGCTCCGAGTCTTGCTATTTTTATAGTATCAATGAAAGATGGCGCCGGTTTGCGTCTGCAACCGGTGCGATGTGGCCTAACGTCTAGGGCGGTAGGTCTAAAATCTGAGGAACCGGGTTCGAGTCTCGGCAATGACGCTCAACATCCTTTGATTCTGGGCAAATCACTTAATCTCCCCGTGCCTATCAAAAATGAACGTGTCCGTGGGTAACGCAACTGGTGCTCATGTAAAGCACTCTGATACCTTCGGGTCCGGTTCATGCTATATAAAACGCTCAAATAAAATTTTAAAAAGACGTTTTATGTGGTTTGTTCTATTCTCTTCAGTTGGTGCCCTGTTGTGTGCATGAAGGTGCTGACTGTCCGGCCTCAATCGTTCCTTTGGGGTTGGGGCTTTATTTTTGCAGCCTGCCTGCTGAAGCACTTTCGATTTGTGGTGATGATCCATTGATTTTGTTACATTGAGCTGGCCAACGGGCCATAGTTTAGTGTCTTAGTTTCTGGGTACCAAAACATTAGAAATTGGAAAGAGGGATGAAATGTGGCCTAGTGGCTAAAGCTGCTGACCTCAGAACTGGGAAACCATGTTCAAACACTGCTTCAGCTCAACTTCCTGTGATTCTGGGCAAATCACTTCACTTCCTTGTGGCTAAAAAAAAAAAGCTTAATATCTGGGTCTCATGTAATATTCTCTAATGGCCCTGGGCCATGTTTGTGGAATATAAAACTGCAAAAGCTTTCCTTATTCTTGTGTCCACAAGAGGAAGTTCCGCAGGAACTAATAGTTTATGGGATATTGAGGTTAGCTATGAGTGAGACATCCTTACCATATGTGAGGCTTCAGTACCGAGCATGAGCTTCGGTGAATGACAGTATGGATCCTGGTATATCTACCCGAATCTGCTCCAAAGGATGTGACCCACCCTTATCACAGCCCGATAGATATTTATAATGAGGGATAACAGATTCGCGAATCTTGAATGCAGATTTAATTCTTCCCTTGGAAGAACACCACGTTCTGCTGCTTTGAAAAGCTGTTGCTTTTATAGTTGCATATGTAGAAAATAGTTTAGGCACATTTTTGCTCTGAATGAAATATATCTTTGTTTATTTAGAGTTATGTATAATTTCAACCCATGTCAAAAAGCTGCATGCCAAATTACTGACTACAGAAATACTGATCTACACATCTACCATCTCCACTGATGTATTGTGTCAGGAGGCATACATAATGAAGTATTGATTTACAATTCATATCTCCATAGCTGCCAAGGCTTCAGATTGCTTATGTGAGCCATTTTCATAATTCAGTGTGATTATGAGTGACATTCAACGACCATGAGTGACATTTTCTCGCGAGCAAAATCAAGAAATGAAGACAAGGAAAACATATGAATATCAGAAATTACACCCATTTGAGCAACGAGAAACTCTAACAAGAGCTTAAAACTGCTTTAAAGCACCACAAGAGGATGGGCACTAACCTAGTAAAAATCAGTAACTCACAGCTAAACCTCATAAAATACAGGAATATACAGTAATGACAGTGTGGGCCATATAATGTCGCACTAGTATAAAATTATATAGCAGTATGTTCAGCTTATGCTCAACCTTTCGTGACCCCACTGCCATGCAGTCACTGAACGATCAAATGCCAACCAACATCAATGAAAAGGAGCATATCATTTTATAATCACTGTGGTTCAATTAACCATATTTCATGTGCTATTAGATCCACATTCGTTCATTATTAATGTTCAATCAAATTCTTCTGGAGTCTTGTCAATCGTATTTAATCCACTTTATTGAAGTTTATTCATTATCACAATTGCAATTCAGCCGAGCCAACGTGTTTCGTCTTTATAGACTTCATCAGGTCGAAGCCTGCTGACGCGGCTCTAAGAGACACAAAGCGAGAGCCTTCACTCCATCGGTGTGACCCTCTGCTAGCAAATCATCAAACAGGATGGAATGTGCCTGTGCCGGGAAAACGGTGTGAACCAACAAGAAGTGACTCTCTAGTCGTACCCCCTACAGCAGCTTGCTTGGTGCTTGAATTTGATTGAACATTGACAACGAACAAATGTGGCTATAATATCACATGAAATATGGTTAATTAAACCATAGTGATTATAAAATTACATGCCCCTTTTCATTGATGTTGTTTCTCATAAAATACAGTCTTGTGAATATGCGTGGTTCATGTTCTTTTGTGAAAACTGTCAGTAGACATAAAGCTGATCATGCTCCAGCACTCCATTACTCACCAGAGCTATCTTGACATTTTTATTGTTGCATGAAAACTCTTGGACACACAAATAATTCAGCCCCAGAATTGTTACACTCATAGGAGTGTGATGGTTAGTAGTTGCATTGCTACTATCATTGGCAGAATAGCAGGGACAATGTGTAGTGCAAGCAGATGTGGTCTCCTGAACACAGCCCTGACACATTTTCTTTTTAGAAAAAAAGAAGTCACTTTTACAGAATAGGGTTTTTTACAGGAAGTTCTTCCCTGCCTGTTGTTTTTGGCTAACTTCCTGGAATAGGTACAGCCGTTCAAATGGTTCTTGTCAGAGGCAGAGACGGGCTCACTCGATCCTGGGCGAACGATCACTCTTGCAAAGCCCCATTACGCCAACTGATCATCGCTCACGTCACCTACATTGGCCTAGTTTTTACTAGACTCACTCAATTGCTGCCATTATCCAAGCTGTAGACACACAATTGATGGACGGAATGCAGAACAAATCAAAACATTCACCCCCAGTCAAGAGATCTGGGTTAAATCCATCATTCTGGGGGCGTGGCCAAGATGGCGGGGTGAGCGGACGCTTCCTCCTGTAGCTCCTCCGGCCCGGCCAAGCTAGAGCCCTTTTCTTATGCTTTTCTCCCCCCGCTGAGGCTCAGCGCGGGAGAGGAGCGTGGCGGAGCATCAGGGGTGCACATTGGTGCTGTTTTGGTTCGGATCGCCTCGGGGGAACCCCCCCAAAAGTTCGATCGAGACCAAGGAACGACGACGGCGAGCCCGAGGGGCGGAGCGCATTGGAGAGCTGTCCGGGCGCCTCGGCTGGGCCTGGTGCTGAAAGTTGCGATCTGGAGGGGATCTGGCCCGCCGTTCGACGGTGACTGAAGGAGCCTTGCGGGAAGGGACCCGACGGTGTGGAAGGCTTGGGACGGGTGCCCCGGCACTCAGACTGGTGACGGCGACACCCCGCACTGCGGAGGCCCTAACCCCTAGCCGAGGTACAGCGGACTCCCTGATGGGGTTGGACCATCTAGGCCCCTGTGCGTGACAGACGGGGGCCGGTGGTGGAACTTATTTTACTGTGGGGTGCCTCGGGGGGCCCGGTGGTGTCGTCGGGCCTGGTCGTTTTGGCTTGCTCCGCCCGGCCGCCATTTTGTCCCCGAAGGTGCAGTGGTGGCAGCCTTCGCCGGAGTCCTGGCTGCTGGATGCAAGCGACCCCCGCTGCTGCTGGGCTGATTACCGGAGGGATGTGCTGATTAGACCCCTCTGCTGCGGCCCCCTTGGTTGTCTCACACAAGCTCTTGCGGCTGACGGTGACCGGACTGGGCCGCCATTTTGTCACCTGTGACGCAGCGACCTCACTCGTGGGGGATACCCAGGTCGAGTGCTAGCCGGCGGCTGAGCATCCCTGGTGTGCCTGGATCGGTGCCCGACTGCGGAGCTAGCGATGTCTGGAAGAGGAGGCCCGAAGAAAGGGGACCGTACCCTGCCGGACATGCTTGGCAGGGCCCAGCACTTGCGGGACAGGACGCAGCCCTCACCGGGGCCCTCCCGGGCTCCGGTGGATGTGACTGGAGGGGAGCCACCCGTCACGAGGGCCTTTATGGAGGAACTGTTCAGCTCCCTCAGGGAGGACTTCCAGACACTGAAGCAGGAGGTGGCCAGCGAGGTCCGAGAAGTGCGCAGGGAGGTGGAGGGCCTTGGCGAGCGTGTGGAAGCGGCAGAGACGGAGGGCCAACAGCGAGCGGAGGAGATAGTCCACCTCCAGCAGGACGTTCTTCGCCTCCGGGAACAGTGTGTGGAGCTCCAGGCCCACTCCGAGGACCTTGAGAACAGATCTCGGAGGAACAACATCCGAGTGCGTGGCGTGCCGACTGCGGACGAGGGGTCCGATCTGGGGAGCTACCTGCGGGCCCTGTTCCGAGAGATCCTGGGGGAAGCCGCGGACTTTCCCATCAGCATTGACAGGGCGCACAGGGTTGGCCGGCAGCGCCAGTCATCGGCGCCTCCACCGGACATTCTGGCCTTCCTGCCCGACTTTCCACTAAAGGAACGCATCATGGCTGAAGCCCGCAGGAAACAGCCCCTGACTTTCCGGGATCGGCCGGTGGCGCTTTACCAGGACCTCTCCGCCATCACTCTGCAGAAACGCAGGTCCTTTAGGATTGCCACTGACTTTTTGCGCGAGCATGAGACGCCGTACTCTTGGGGTCACCCCTTCCGCCTGATTTTTCGGTGGAACGGAGTGCTACACCAGCTACGCTCCTTGCAAGACATTTGTGGGGTCCTGGGGCTCACGGCGGCGGAGGAGGAGGGAGCTACGCTGTCGTGGAGGTCCTCGGAGAGACGGAACCGGCGGAGGTCAACGAGGCGGCGTTCGGCGACCAGTGTGGGGCGCCCGGACTCCCCCACCATCAGAGCGGACATGGCCGACGCCCTGAGGGTGGCGGCCGGGGACTCGACCGGCTCCTCTAGCGTGGCCTTGACGGCCTAACACACACTCCGGGGGGAGATGTCTTTAGCTTCTTTACATGCTTGGTACGGGGCGGGGGGGTTGGGGGGGAACGGTTGGAGGTGAGTGGCTGGACGTCCACTTTGCTCTTTTCTACGGACTTGCCCGTTTTGGGGCTTGACTGAGACTATGGGGTGTTTGAGTTTGTGGGTGGCTAGTTGCCAGGGTTGGGTTTTGGGTGGGGGAGGGGGTTGTTTGGGGTTGGGAAGGTCCCGTCCGATGTTGTATGCCCGCTTTGTTTTGGCTTGTCCTGCGCTGTGGCCCCGCGCGCCCCACCCGCTGATTCCCTGCCCATTGCATGGCGCTCCCGACCCCTGCGAGGAATGCCGGGCCTAAAGGTAGTGACCCTTAATGTTCAGGGTCTGAACAACCCGGTGAAGCGCAGAGCGATCCTGTCGCTGCTGGAGGGGACGCAGGCGGACATTTGCCTTTTGCAGGAGACACACTTATTGCCCCGAGATTGCCATAGGATGCGCTCTGCTAAGTTCCCTACCCAGTTCTTTTCCTCGGCAGCGAACAAGACGGCAGGGGTAGCCATTCTCCTAGCGAGCTCCTTTCGGGGGGAGGTGTTGCATAAGTGTGCTGAACAGAAGGGGAGGCTCCTTGCGTATCGCATGCGCCTGGGAGGCATAGCATTTACGGTCGGTTCAGTTTATAGCCCCAACGATCACCAAGAGCGCTTCCTAGATTCCGCACTGGTGGATGTCACTGCTTCCCCCGACCGCCACATTATCTTGGGGGGAGACCTCAACATTGTCTTTGACTCTGCGATGGACAGATCGGCGCAGCGCTTCCCGCAGACGGGGGAACTGTCCCAGGCTGGGAGGGCCCGGATTGCGGAAATGGATCTGCACGACCTCTGGCGCTCCATGCACCCCACGGATAGGGACTACTCTTACTTTTCGCACGCACACCGAACCTACTCACGGCTGGACTACCTCCTGGTGAGTGGACCGATGCGTGCCGCTGCCACGGCGGCGGACATCGGGGTCCTGACCCTGTCTGACCACTCCCCAGTCACCGGCGTTTTCCAGTGGCCGGCGGCCTCCCCCTCTCGGGGGGTGTGGCGCCTCCGGGATACACTTCTACACAAGAAGTCGGTGGTGCAACGCATCGGGGAGGTCATACAGGACTATCTCACCCACAATAGCAACACTGACACCTCGCGGGCGACACAGTGGGCGGCATTGAAGGCCGTCCTCCGGGGGGAATTTATCTCTATCTCCGCAGCTGAGAATAGGGAGCGGCAACTGAAGAGGGATGAGCTGACAGCTCAAGTCCGGGAGCTCGAGCAGGTCCACCGCCGTACGGGGGCGCCGAGGGTGTGGAGGCAGTTGAAGGCAGCGAGGAAGCTCCTGTCGGCTCTGGATCTTGACAGGGCGGAGTATGCCGCCCTACGCTTGAAACATGCCTACTACACTGGGGGGGGACAGATGTGGCAAGCTCCTGGCCCACCGGCTCCGGGTCGCGCAACAGCGCAGCGTTGTGAAAGAATTGGTGGGCGCGGACGGGGGGGTTGTCTCCGGGGACGCGGAGGTAGCGGAGTCTTTCCGCGGCTTCTACGAGGCGCTGTATGCTGAGGAGCCCTCCTCGCCACGGGATGCCGACGGCTATTTGGAGTCGGTGACCCTCCCGGTGCTGGATCCGGCTCGGGCTGACCACCTGGAGCGGGACATCCATGTGGAGGAAGTGATTTCCGCTATCGCGCGGCTGAAACATGGCAAGGCCCCGGGCCCGGACGGGTACACGTCGCTATTTTACAAGACTTTTTGCACGGCCGTGGCCCCTGTCCTTACTCGGCTATTTAACTCTTTCTCCGAACCCGGAGCCATCCCTCCGGATCTCCTGAGGGCGACGGTCGCGGTAATCCCGAAACCTGGGAAGGACCGGGCCCTCTGCGGCTCGTACCGACCCATCTCGCTTTTGAATGTCGACCTCAAGCTGTACACGGGGATCCTCGCGTCCAGGCTGAGTCCACACCTCCCCGACCTGGTGGAGGCGGACCAGGCTGGTTTTGTGCCCGGCAGACAGACGGTTGACAACACTAAGAGGGTGACGCATGTTCTGGAGAAGGCCTCAAGGATCTCGGGGGAGCGGATGTTGCTGTCCGTTGATGCGGAGAAGGCCTTCGACAGAGTTCACTGGCCGTATCTTGAGCTGGTCCTCAAGAAACTGGGAATCGGCGATAAGTTCCGCACCATGGTCTTTAACTGCTATAAGCATCCTTCAGCGTCGGTGCGGGTCAACGGGTGTAGCTCCGGTGGCTTTGCCATTGAGCGCGGCACGCGGCAGGGCTGCCCTCTTTTGCCGCTCTTGTTTGCCCTCTACATGGAGCCGTTTGCTCAGAGGATTCGTAATAATCCGGATGCTGTCGGGGTCCGGATGGGCCAGTACGTCCACACCGTCAGTCTCTACGCGGATGATGTCCTGCTGACTTTGGACGACCCTAGGAGGTCGCTGCCTGCTTGCCTCCGAGAGCTGGACGCCTTTGCGGGGGTGGCCGGCTTCAAAATGAATATGAGCAAGTCGATGGCATTAGACGTGTCCCTGGCTGCGGAAACCAGGAGGGATCTTCAGCGGCTCTTCCCCATGCAGTGGTCCTCGTCCACGGTGCCGTATCTGGGGATTCTGCTGGCGCCTACATTATCGGGGATGGTTACGGCCAATTATGCCTCCCTCAGCAGGAAGATCAAGGACGAGCTTGGCCGCTGGAACAAAGGCCTGCTGTCCTGGCTGGGGCGAATCGCGGCGGTCAAGATGACGGTGTTGCCCCAGATACTATATCTTTTCCGGGCCCTTCCGCTCCAACCCCCGGCGGGCTGGATACGACAAATGCAGGCTGACATCTCCCGCTTTGTCTGGCAGGGCCGCAGGCCACGCATGAAGAGGGTCCTCTCCACGCTTGCTCCGGAAGCGGGGGGTCTCGGCATTCCGGACCTCCGTAAGTACTTTCAGGCGGCACAGCTCCGCTATCTGGTGGAGTGGAGCAGGTGGGAGTCCGACAAACATTGGCTCTTCCAAGACCAGGCAGTGGCGGGCCGCACCTTACAAGAGGTTCCATTCCTGCGCCGCGCGCATCGCCCCCCTAATCTTTACGCTTCCTTTGTTACGCGGGTCCCCCTGCGGGTGTGGGACGCGGTCTGTGAGGCCCGGGGCCTTACCACCTTCCCTTCGCCGCTCACGCCCATTGCGGGCAACCCGGACTTCTCCCCAGGGATGGAGCCGGGGGTTTTCTCCCACTGGGTGCGGGCGGGCTGCAGGGCACTCTTCCAGATCTATGGCCCGGAAGGAGTGGTTCCTTTTCAGCAACTCCGCCAGGAGTTCGGCCTGACGGAGCTGGACAGATTGCGCTACATGCAAGTTCGGCATTGGGCCCTCCAGCCCCAGGTGCGTGCCACCGCCGCCCGTCCAATTACACCGTATGAGAGGTGGTTGGCTACTCGGACCTCCGACGCTAAACTGATCACCGATCTGTACAAATACCTACAACCCCCGCCGTTTCACTATTACAACCCGGGGAGGGAGCGTTGG
Source organism: Triturus cristatus (assembly GCF_964204655.1). Taxonomy (NCBI): domain Eukaryota; kingdom Metazoa; phylum Chordata; class Amphibia; order Caudata; family Salamandridae; genus Triturus; species Triturus cristatus. Next base: position 389,031,771 of record NC_140594.1, read on the forward strand.
CACAGGGAATTGGGTAGGACACTCAGCCACAAGGAATGGGACAAAATTGCGTATCGGGCGCGGCACTCTGCATATCACACGGGCCTTACGGAGACCTTTACTAAGGTATCCACATACTGGTACTACACCCCGGAGAGACTGTATGAAATGCATAAACACACTGACAGGGGGTGCTGGCGGAGCTGCGGGCAGGAAGGTACCCTTACACACATTCTTTGGGATTGCCCAGTGCTGACCGCCTACTGGAAGGAAGTCTTGGACGAGGTGGATAAGCACTTTGGGATAGAGCTACCGCGACTCCCGGCGTATGTCCTGTTGGGCCTCCCCAATGACCTAATGTACCCACTGAAGTCCCGTAGGGGTAGGCAGATCGCAATCGCGCTGGGGTCTGCGGTTCAGAACATTCTAATCCACTGGCGCACAACCACCGTCCCCTCCATCACCGGTTGGTTGCATAGGCTCTGGCATGTGCTGGGGATGGAGAAGCTGTCGCTTACGGTTGCGGGGGAGATAGACCAATTTGAAGAGCTGTGGCAACCCTTTCTAGCGCTGCTGTCCACTGAATTCCGGGAGCTCACCTGCCCGAGGTATCTTAGGCTGCTCAGGCTGACGCCGCCGGTGACCCCGGCGGACTAGCTTACATGTGAAACGGGGACCCCCCGGGGAGGGGGGGGTTGCGGGGCTTCCTGGTTAGGATTACTCTGATGCGGGACCATAGGACGGGGGGGGGGGGGGGAGTGTTGTTGTTTAGTTACTGGGAGGATGGGGGATGGGAGGGGGGGGATTGTGTTCTATTGAGGTGTTGATGGGGGGGTTTTTATTGTTTAGATTTGGGGTGTCGGATAAGCGTGCGGGGATTTCACAGCTTGTATTTCTAGCTTTCATTTACTGTGTTTTTTCCCCCTGACCCACCGCGCTACCTATTGCCAACCCTCTGGAGTTGCACCCTTTTTCTTTGATTGTATTCCATGTATCCTGCCCTCCTATTCCCCTCCCCCATGGTTTGTTTTGTCTCAATAAAAACGTTTTAAACGTAAATCCATCATTCTTTTGCTCACCATGCCACCCCAGTTTAGACCTGGCTATATGCAAATCAGTCTTGACCCTGTGCCTCATGGGAGCATCAACATCAACTGTTGTTTTTGCATTTGTCACCCCGAGTGGGAAGTGTATGCCCAATCGTGGGTCCCGTGCTTTCCATGCCACTGGAATCAAGCTATACTGGCAGAAGAGGGGTGAAACCCCGAAACCGGTCCTAGGATGCTTGTTTCCAGTCCAGGGAGAACCTGGCTTGGCAGTTCGGGCTGGACTGTTCCCATGAGGCACAGGGTCAAGACTGATTTGAATATGGCTGGGTTCAAACTGGAAAGGCATGGTGAGCAAAAAAACGATGGATTTAGGCACAGATCTCTGTACTGGGGTGAATGTATGACATTGTTCTGCATTCTGTCCATCAACTGTTGTTTTTGCATTTGTCACCCCGAGTGGGAAGGGTATGCCCAAACGTGGGTCCCGTGCTTTCCATGCCACTGGAATCAAGCTATCCTTGCTGAAGAGGGGTGAAACCCCGAAACCGGTCCTAGGATGCTTGTTTCCAGTCCAGGGAGAACCTGGCTTGGCAGTTTGGATGGACTGTTCTCATGAGACACAGGGTCAAGACTGATTTGCATATGGCTGGGTTCAAACTGGAAAGGCATGGTGAGCAAAAACGATGGATTTAGGCCCAGATCTTTGTACTGGGGTGAATGTATGACATTGTTCTGCATTCTGTCCATCAACTGTTGTTTTTGCATTTGTCACCCCGAGTGAGAAGGATATGCCCAGACGTGGGTCCCATGCTTTCCATGCGACTGGAATCAAGCTATCCTGGCTGAAGAGGGGTGAAACCACGAAACCGGTCCTAGGATGCTTGTTTCCAGTCCAGGGAGAACCTGGCTTGGCAGTTCGGGCTGGACTGTACCCATGAGGCACAGGGTCAAGACTGATTTGCATATGGCTGGGTTCAAACTGGAAAGGCATGGTGAGCAAAAAAACAATAGATTTAGGCCCAGATCTCTGTACTGGGGTGAATGTATGACATTGTTCTGCATTCTGTCCATCAACTGTTGTTTTTGCATTTGTCACCCCGAGTGGGAAGGGTATGCCCAGACTTGGGTCTCGTGCTTTCCATGCCACTGGAATCAAGCTATCCTGGCTGAAGAGGGGTGAAACCACGAAACCGGTCCTAGGATGCTTGTTTCCAGTCCAGGGAGAACCTGGCTTGGCAGTTCGGGCTGGACTGTACCCATGAGGCACAGGGTCAAGACTGATTTGCATATGGCTGGGTTCAAACTGGAAAGGCATGGTGAGCAAAAAAACGATAGATTTAGGTCCAGATCTCTGTACTGGGGTGAATGAATGACATTGTTCTGCATTCTGTCCATCAACTGTTGTTTTTGCATTTGTCACCCCGAGTGGGAAGGGTATTCCCAGACGTGGGTCCCGTGCTTTCCATGCCACTGGAATCAAGCTATCCTGGCTGAAGAGGGGCGAAGCCCCGAAACCGGTCCTAGGATGCTTGTTTCCAGTCCAGGGAGAACCTGGCTTGGCAGTTCGGGTTGGACTGTTCCCATGAGGCACAGGGTCAAGACTGATTTGCATATGGCTGGGTTCAAACTGGAAAGGCATGGTGAGTAAAAAAACGATGGATTTAGGCCCAGATCTCTGTACTGGGGTGAATGTATGACATTGTTCTGCATTCTGTCCATCAACTGTTGTTTTTGCATTTGTCACCCCGAGTGGGAAGGGTATGCCCAGACGTGGGTCCCGTGCTTGCCATGCCACTGGAATCAAGCTATCCTGGCTGAAGAGGCGTGAAACCCCGAAACCGGTCCTAGGATGCTTGTTTCCAGTCCAGGGAGAACCTGGCTTGGCAGTTTGGGCTGGACTGTTCCCATGAGGCATAGGGTCAAGACTGATTTGCATATGGCTGGGTTCAAACTGGAAAGGCATGGTGAGCAAAAAAACGATGGATTTAGGCCCAGATCTCTGTACTGGGGTGAATGTATGACATTGTTCTGCATTCTGTCCATCAACTGTTGTTTTTGCATTTGTCACCCCGAGTGGGAAGGGTATGCCCAGACGTGGGTCCCGTGCTTTCCATGCCACTGGAATCAAGCTATCCTGGCTGAAGAGGGGTGAAACCCCGAAACCGGTCCTAGGATGCTTGTTTCCAGTCCAGGGAGAACCTGGCTTGGCAGTTCGGGTTGGACTGTTCCCATGAGGCACAGGGTCAAGACTGATTTGCATATGGCTGGGTTCAAACTGGAAAGGCATGGTGAGCAAAAAAACGATGGATTTAGGCCCAGATCTCTGTACTGGGGTGAATGTATGACATTGTTCTGCATTCTGTCCTTCAACTGTTGTTTTTGCATTTGTCACCCCGAGTGGAAAGAGTATGCCCAGACGTGGGTCCCGTGCTTTCCATGCCACTGGAATCAAGCTATCCTGGCTGAAGAGGCGTGAAACCCCGAAACCGGTCCTAGGATGCTCGTTTCCAGTCCAGGGAGAACATGGCTTGGCAGTTCGGGCTGGACTGTTCCCATGAGGCACAGGGTCAAGACTGATTTGCATATGGCTGGGTTCAAACTGGAAAGGCATGGTGAGCAAAAAAACGATGGATTTAGGCCCAGATCTCTGTACTGGGGTGAATGTATGACATTGTTCTGCATTCTGTCCATCAACTGTTGTTTTTGCATTTGTCACCCCGAGTGGGAAGGGTATGCCCAGACGTGGGTCCCGTGCTTTCCCTGCCACTGGAATCAAGCTATCCTGGCTGAAGAGGGGTGAAACCCCGAAACCGGTCCTAGGATGCTTGTTTCTAGTCCAGGGAGAACCTGGCTTGGCAGTTCGGGCTGGACTGTTCCCATGAGGCACAGGGTCAAGACTGATTTGTATAAGGCTGGGTTCAAACTGGTAAGGCATGGTGAGCAAAAAAAAGATGGATTTAGGCCTAGATCTCTGTACTGGGGTGAATGTATAACATTGTTCTGCATTCTGTCCATCAACTGTTGTTTTTGCAATTATCCAAGCTGTGGCACGCTAGCACTATTAATAAAATGTAAAGGCACATGATTTTGAAGCAGAGAGATACCTCGCGAGGCACTATTTACCAACTTTGCCATGTGACTCTTCATACAGGCCGCCCGCCGCCACAAGATCTCCCACCGCAACAAACACCGGCCCTGGCATGATTGTGCTACTCAACAGCAGCTATACAAGGAGGGACTGGCATGCTAGGCTGCTGAGGAACAACTCCAGTGGCCGCCGCAATCCATGCAATCCAGCTGAGCCTCCGGATGGGTCCATTGCATGTTTGATAAGTACTCAACAACTTGGTCATAGTGTGAGCAGCGCTGCCATTGCCACTGCTTGCAGCCTGCCACTAGTTTATTTGAATTGCATCGGCCTGCTCACCACTCACACCTCAGCATCATGGCTTATGACTGTAAAGTCATTAATCATGCTGCAGCGCGTCGGTGAATTCTGTTAGATGGCAGCAGCTTATAGCTGCATACTCGCCCCCAAGCCTGCCGGCAACAGCCCGCACGGCGATCTACCACTCCAGACGAGACTCGGAGACCAGCTTTAGTTTTTGAGTATTTGTGCATGATTTACTTAGCGCTGAGGAGGCGCTATTATGTGTGACTGCGCATTACATGCGGTGATGCGGACCACCACACTGAAATGCAATAGTCTAACGCCTGATTCGTGGTACTTGGCAGGGCTGTAACTCCACATTTACATACCTTGACAATATATATTGCGAGTTGATATTGATGGTTTTAATGTATGTGCAGGTTGATATCTAAAACTCGGCGCTGGATTTAGAGTTTGGCGGGGAGGGCACTCCGTCACAAAGGCAACGGAGTACCCTCTCTGCCAAACGGAAGTTCAGTCCGCCCCATTTAAAATCAGGTGGAACTTCAATATATCAACGACAGAGAGTATTCCGTCTCTGCCGCTTATATACACTTCTGACGGCGCAGCGGTGTAAAGGCCGTCAGAGGTGTGTCCGGCCACGTGTTTTAGAGAGAGTGGTCAAATGACCTCTTTTCATTGTCAGTCAAAGCCAGTGTAAACTGCACAATGACCCCCGCACCATGGGATGCAATTCCCATGGTTTGGGTGTCATTGTTTTTTTGTTGTTGTTGTTTTTTTTAACAAAATCCGGCTTTGGGATGTCTGTTTTTTTTTCCAATAAAACCGATTGAAAGTATGATGGACGGAGCCGTCCATAAACTTTTAATACATTGACAGGAACTCCTGAGATGGTGGTTCCTGCCAATGTTAGTGATGTCTGCTATGATGGCGGACATCTCGAGATTCGGGGATGGGTACTCTGTCAGGGTTACTGAGAATTTTACTCCGTCACCATGACGGAATAAAGACCGTCCTCTGCGGTTTGGGATCACTTCCGTCAAAATATATCTTTTTTTAATCGTTGTTTTCCTCAGCTGTCTCCATCCGTAAGAAGGGTAACATTCCCTTTCCACAGCTGTAATGCATGGAGCCTCTCAGGTCTTCCATTTAAAGCGCACCCGTTCACATTAACCCAGACCGTGGCAGTCTCTCAAGGTCCCTGCCGCTCGCTCAGCACACAGCTTTACACAGCAAACTCGCGCTCGCTTAGACCTTGAGCCCTTCCCGCGCATCTCAGAAGGATAGCAAACTCGCCATTTACTTACTTATGCCTGCCAACGACTCCTTGACGTAAACGATGTGGACTAGTTTGTTTCCATCGGGCCAGAAATGAACTCTTTACACTTTGTATAAGGCACACCACACCAAGCGGTGTTTTGCAAAATGTTGGAAAAGAGGCAAAACGTGACACTTAGAAAATACTAAGGGAGGTGGATTTAGATTTCAGTAAATGAACAAGCACTGACAAAGCCAATAGGTCTCCTTCTGAAAGCTTACCATGTTTTACATTTTTTTTATGAAAGCATACATTATGTAAAAAAGGCAACAGAATAAAAAAAACAGAAAAATAAAGCTGTCCCCCAAGAGCCCATGCACACCAATCCTGGTACTGAAGTGCACATTTTTTCAAGTCGGCTATGCATGTGACCAGGCAAAATGTCACACGTTGCAAAGCAAGGCAGACAATGGGTGAAGTGGGCTCACCAACTGCCTAAGTGTGTATGCTCTGGATGGCAGAAGCAAAATATAAAGGAAAGTTAAAGAGCACAATGGGTGAAGAGGCCTAAAGATCCCCTATGAGTGTGTATGTATATGTGTGTGTATATATATATATAATATATATATTTTATTATCTACTGGCGGTCGCCAGTAGATAGTTATAGTTAGGACCTATTTTCCATAGGAAATCTGCACCATTCTATTCCCAATAAGTATGGCGCCGATTGACGAATCTTCGCGAAATTTTCCAAACTTTTGGCCAGCTCCGCTCTGCTCCTACCCTGAAAGTTTTGTGGTGATTCGTCAAGCGGGGGCCGAGAAAAAAGGGGGGTCCCAAAACGCGTTTTCCCCATGCAATTTCCCATAGGATCTGTTGTCGCAGCTACAGCCCGAACCGCTGAACGGAATGACACCAAATTTGGCAAAGAGGTAGTCCTCAGTTCAGACTCGTGCCTTTTGCATAAATGGTGTGAATCTGTTCAGTAGTTCCTGAGAAAATTAGGGTAAAAAAGTTAGTGATATCTATGGCCGGGGAGGATCCGCGGACCCTACCCGCACCGTACGCGCACCCTCCCCGAACCGAGCGTGCACCCTCCCGATCGTGCGCTGAATGCTAATTGGCTGTCGAGTGTCTCTCTACATTTGAAACCAGGAACTGTTGGCGGCCATTTTCTGCCTCGGTAGAAGCGAGGCTGAAGAAACAAGGGGAATAAGTGTGTAAAACATATAAAGGGGGCAGAGTGGAAATACTCTGACCCTCTAGAGGTGCTTAGGGGGTCCCAGAAGGTCCCCCTGGGGCCCTCCTTTAAAAAAAAAAAAAAACGGCGAAATGCGCGCAGGTGCGCGCATCCTATCGCGTTGAATGCACGGATCCTCTCGCGGTGGGTTCGCGGATCCAAAAACATGGAAAAAAAATATATAAAATAAAGTTTTGCACATATAGTTACAAAAATATTTTAAAAAATATAAAAAAAATGTTTGAAAAACCCATTAAGTTCAAATAATATTTTTTAATTTTTAAAAGAATTAATTGAAAAAATACGTTTAAAAATGGTGATAAAAAAGTATTTAAAAAAAATGTAATTAATGAAATGACACACTGAATTTGAAAAATATAGAAATCCAATCAAAATCATTAAACATGATATCTTCAGAGATAAGTTATAGATAGGAATTAGCATTTAAAAAACCTTTGAAATTCACTGAAAAAACCATAGGTTTCATGCACGTTATAGTTAGGAATTGGCATTTAAAAAACCTTTGAAATTCACTGAAAAAACCATAGGTTTCAGGCACGTTATAGTTAGGAAATGGCATTTAAAAAACCTTAGAAATTCACTGAAAAAAACATAGGTTTCAGGGGCGTTATAGTTAGCTGGACATTTCCCTCGTACAAAACCCTAGAAATTCCCCTGTTATAGTTAGTTCAGCTAACTATAACTCGCGCCCCCGCAATGTACTGCTGATGACGTCACATATTACATCACTCATGACATGGTCAGTGACATCACTGATGACATCCCTGATGACATCTCAAATGACATCACTGATGACATCACTGATGACGTCATCCATGTGATAAATTAGTGCATCTTCTCACACCCTAATATAACCTTTGATACACCGACTCAAAAGTTCAAACGGCCATTTTGACAACCATAGATACTCCAATACCAATAACTACTCACCCACTCATTGACTTTTGGGTCTACATACATGTCCACTCACTCACCTATACAGTCACCCATACTTACAGTCCCTCTGTGCATTTATACACCTATATAGACACTCAGACACCGCCAATCATCCATTGAGGTACTGACACATCTAGTCAGTCATGCAAATAATTAATCACAATCCAATTTACTCACCTATACAGTTAAACACACTCAAGTTCACTTACTCATAAAAATACTAACACATTCTGTGTCTTCCTGCAGAAAAAACAAACAGCACATGACACAGATATCCTTGCACTATGGCGCATACAGCCACTCCCAAAATCCCACACTCTCACATATAGAGTTATATACTCTTACACACATATACACTGCGTTTCACATATGTAGTTACTGACACATGTACAACTGAGATATACATTCAATCACTAACACACCCATACATACACTCACCCAACCATACAGTCCATCACAGATGCACTCTTAAAACCATGCACCCAGTGAATCACCCACTCACACATCTAGTCACATAGTCACACACACCCTACCCACACAAACACTCAGGCACCTATACAGATAAAAAAGCAAAACACACAAGATGATGGACGGAATGTTGCACAATGGCAAAACACTCACCCCCAGTCACAGATCTGGGTTTAATCCATCGTTATTTTGCTCACCACACCACCCCAGTTCAGACATGGCCATATGCAAATCAGTCTTGACCCTGTGCCTAATGGGAACAGTCCAGCCCGAACTGCCAAGCCATGTCTTCCCTGGACCGGAATCAAGCATCCTAGGACCGGTTTCTGGCTATCAGCCATCATCAGCCAGGATAGCTTGACTCCAGTGGCGTAGTGAGCATGGGACCCACGTCTGGGCATACCCTTCCCACATAGGGTGAACAGCAAAACACACAAGATGATGGACGGAATGTTGCACAATGGCAAAACACTCACCCCCAGTCACAGATCTGGGTTTAATCCATCGTTATTTTGCTCACCACACCACCCCAGTTCAGACATGGCCATATGCAAATCAGTCTTGACCCTGTGCTTCATGGGAACAGTCCAGCCCGAACTGCCGAACCATGTCTTCCCTGGACCGGAATCAAGCATCCTAGGACCGGTTTCTGGCTATCAGCCGTCATCAGCCAGGATAGCTTGACTCCAGTGGCGTAGTGATCACGGGACCCACGTCTGGGCATACCCTTCCCACATAGGGTGAACAGCAAAACACACAAGATGATGGATGGAATGTTGCACAATGGCAAAACACTCACCCCCAGTCACAGATCTGGGTTTAATCCATCATTATTTTGCTCACCACACCACCCCAGTTCAGACATGGCCATATGCAAATCAGTCTTGACCCTGTGCCTCATGGGAACAGTCCAGCCCGAACTGCCAAGCCATGTCTTCCCTGGACCGGAATCAAGCATCCTAGGACCGGTTTCTGGCTATCAGCCGTCATCAGCCAGGATAGCTTGACTCCAGTGGCGTAGTGAGCACGGGACCCACGTCTGGGCATTCCCTTCCCACATAGGGTGAACAGCAAAACACACAAGATGATGGACGGAATGTTGCACAATGGCAAAACACTCACCCCCAGTCACAGATCTGGGTTTAATCCATCGTTATTTTGCTCACCACACCACCCCAGTTCAGACATGGCCATATGCAAATCAGTCTTGACCCTGTGCCTCATGGGAACACTCCAGCCCGAACTGCCAAGCCATGTCTTCCCTGGACCGGAATCAAGCATCCTAGGACCGGTTTCTGGCTATCAGCCGTCATCAGCCAGGATAGCTTGACTCCAGTGGCGTAGTGAGCACGGGACCCACGTCTGGGCATACCCTTCCCACATAGGGTGAACAGCAAAACACACAAGAGGATGGACGGAATGTTGCACAATGGCAAAACACTCACCCCCAGTCACAGATCTGGGTTTAATCCATCGTTATTTTGCTCACCACACCACCCCAGTTCAGACATGGCCATATGCAAATCAGTCTTGACCCTGTGCCTCATGGGAACAGTCCAGCCCGAACTGCCAAGCCATGTCTTCCCTGGACCGGAATCAAGCATCCGAGGACCGGTTTCTGGCTATCAGCCGTCATCAGCCAGGATAGCTTGACTCCAGTGGCGTAGTGAGCACGGGACCCACGTCTGGGCATACCCTTCCCACATAGGGTGAACAGCAAAACACACAAGATGATGGACGGAATGTTGCACAATGGCAAAACACTCACCCCCAGTCACAGATCTGGGTTTAATCCATCGTTATTTTGCTCACCACACCACCCCAGTTCAGACATGGCCATATGCAAATCAGTCTTGACCCTGTGCCTCATGGGAACAGTCCAGCCCGAACTGCCCAGCCATGTCTTCCCTGGACCGGAATCAAGCATCCTAGGACCGGTTTCTGGCTATCAGCCGTCATCAGCCAGGATAGCTTGACACCAGTGGTGTAGTGAGCACGGGACCCACGTCTGGGAATACCCTTCCCACATATGGTGAACAGCAAAACACACAAGATGATGGACGGAATGTTGCACAATGGCAAAACACTCACCCCCAGTCACAGATCTTGGTTAAATCCATCGTTATTTTGCTCAATACACCACCCCAGTTCAGACATGGCCATATGCAAATCAGTCTTGACCCTGTGCCTCATGGGAACAGTCCAGCCCGAACTGCCAAGCCATGTCTTCCCTGGACCGGAATCAAGCATCCTAGGACCGGTTTCTGGCTATCAGCCGTCATCAGCCAGGATAGCTTGACTCCAGTGGCGTAGTGAGCACGGGACCCACGTCTGGGCATACCCTTCCCACATAGGGTGAACAGCAAAACACACAAGATGATGGACGGAATGTTGCACAATGGCAAAACACTCACCCCCAGTCACAGATCTGGGTTTAATCCATCGTTATTTTGCTCACCACACCACCCCAGTTCAGACATGGCCATATGCAAATCAGTCTTGACCCTGTGCCTCATGGGAACAGTCTAGCCCGAACTGCCAAGCCATGTCTTCCCTGGACCGGAATCAAGCATCCTAGGACCGGTTTCTGGCTATCAGCCGTCATCAGCCAGGATAGCTTGACTCCAGTGGCGTAGTGAGCATGGGACCCACGTCTGGGCATACCCTTCCCACATAGGGTGAACAGCAAAACACACAAGATGATGGACGGAATGTTGCACAATGGCAAAACACTCACCCCCAGTCACAGATCTGGGTTTAATCCATCGTTATTTTGCTCACCACACCACCCCAGTTCAGACATGGCCATATGCAAATCAGTCTTGACCCTGTGCCTCATGGGAACAGTCCAGCCCGAACTGCCGAACCATGTCTTCCCTGGACCGGAATCAAGCATCCTAGGACCGGTTTCTGGCTATCAGCCGTCATCAGCCAGGATAGCTTGACTCCAGTGGCGTAGTGAGCACGGGACCCACGTCTGGGCATACCCTTCCCACATAGGGTGAACAGCAAAACACACAAGATGATGGATGGAATGTTGCACAATGGCAAAACACTCACCCCCAGTCACAGATCTGGGTTTAATCCATCGTTATTTTGCTCACCACACCACCCCAGTTCAGACATGGCCATATGCGAATCAGTCTTGACCCTGTGCCTCATGGGAACAGTCCAGCCCGAATTGCCAAGCCATGTCTTCCCTGGACCGGAATCAAGCATCCTAGGACCGGTTTCTGGCTATCAGCCGTCATCAGCCAGGATAGCTTGACTCCAGTGGCGTAGTGAGCACGGGACCCACGTCTGGGCATACCCTTCCCACATAGGGTGAACAGCAAAACACACAAGATGATGGACGGAATGTTGCACAATGGCAAAACACTCACCCCCAGTCACAGATCTGGGTTTAATCCATTGTTATTTTGCTCACCACACCACCCCATTTCAGACATGGCCATATGCAAATCAGTCTTGACCCTGTGCCTCATGGGAACAGTCCAGCCCGAACTGCCAAGCCATGTCTTCCCTGGACCGGAATCAAGCATCCTAGGACCGGTTTCTGGCTATCAGCCGTCATCAGCCAGGATAGCTTGACTCCAGTGGCGTAGTGAGCACGGGACCCACGTCTGGGCATACCCTTCCCACATAGGGTGAACAGCAAAACACACAAGATGATGGACGGAATGTTGCACAATGGCAAAACACTCACCCCCAGTCACAGATCTGGGTTTAATCCATCGTTATTTTGCTCACCACACCACCCCAGTTCAGACATGGCCATATGCAAATCAGTCTTGACCCTGTGCCTCATGGGAACAGTCCAGCCCGAACTGCCAAGCCATGTCTTCCCTGGACCGGAATCAAGCATCCTAGGACCGGTTTCTGGCTATCAGCCGTCATCAGCCAGGATAGCTTGACTCCAGTGGCGTAGTGAGCACGGGACCCACGTCTGGGCATACCCTTCCCACATAGGGTGAACAGCAAAACACACAAGATGATGGACGGAATGTTGCACAATGGCAAAACACTCACCCCCAGTCACAGATCTGGGTTTAATCCATCGTTATTTTGCTCACCACACCACCCCAGTTCAGACATGGCCATATGCAAATCAGTCTTGACCCTGTGCCTCCTGGGAACAGTCCAGCCCGAACTGCCCAGCCATGTCTTCCCTGGACCGGAATCAAGCATCCTAGGACCGGTTTCTGGCTATCAGCCGTCATCAGCCAGGATAGCTTGACTCCAGTGGCGTAGTGAGCACGGGACCCACGTCTGGGCATACCCTTCCCACATAGGGTGAACAGCAAAACACACAAGATGATAGACGGAATGTTGCACAATGGCAAAACACTCACCCCCAGTCACAGATCTGGGTTTAATCCATCGTTATTTTGCTCACCACACCACCCCAGTTCAGACATGGCCATATGCAAATCAGTCTTGACCCTGTGCCTCATGGGAACAGTCTAGCCCGAACTGCCAAGCCATGTCTTCCCTGGACCGGAATCAAGCATCCTAGGACCGGTTTCTGGCTATCAGCCGTCATCAGCCAGGATAGCTTGACTCCAGTGGCGTAGTGAGCACGGGACCCACGTCTGTGCATACCCTTCCCACATAGGGTGAACAGCAAAACACACAAGATGATGGATGGAATGTTGCACAATGGCAAAACACTCACCCCCAGTCACAGATCTGGGTTTAATCCATCGTTATTTTGCTCACCACACCACCCCAGTTCAGACATGCCCATATGCAAATCAGTCTTGACCCTGTGCCTCATGGGAACAGTCCAGCCCGAACTGCCAAGCCATGTCTTCCCTGGACTGGAATCAAGCATCCTAGGACCGGTTTCTGGCTATCAGCCGTCATCAGCCAGGATAGCTTGACTCCAGTGGCGTAGTGAGCACGGGACCCACGTCTGGGCATACCCTTCCCACATAGGGTGAACAGCAAAACACACAAGATGATGGACGGAATGTTGCACAATGGCAAAACACTCACCCCCAGTCACAGATCTGGGTTTAATCCATCGTTATTTTGCTCACCACACCACCCCAGTTCAGACATGGCCATATGCAAATCAGTCTTGACCCTGTGCCTCATGGGAACAGTCCAGCCCGAACTGCCAAGCCATGTCTTCCCTGGACCGGAATCAAGCATCCTAGGACCGGTTTCTGGCTATCAGCCGTCATCAGCCAGGATAGCTTGACTCCAGTGGCGTAGTGAGCACGGGACCCACGTCTGGGCATACCCTTCCCACATAGGATGAACAGCAAAACACAGAAGATGATGGACGGAATGTCGCACAATGGCAAAACACTCACCCCCAGTCACAGATCTGGGTTTAATCCATCGTTATTTTGCTCACCACACCACCCCAGTTCAGACATGGCCATATGCAAATCAGTCTTGACCCTGTGCCTCATGGGAACAGTCCAGCCCGAACTGCCAAGCCATGTCTTCCCTGGACCGGAATCAAGCATCCTAGGACCAGTTTCTGGCTATCAGCCGTCATCAGCCAGGATAGCTTGACTCCAGTGGCGTAGTGAGCACGGGACCCACGTCTTGGCATACCCTTCCCACATAGGGTGAACAGCAAAACACACAAGATGATGGACGGAATGTTGCACAATGGCAAAACACTCACCCCCAGTCACAGATCTGGGTTTAATCCATCGTTATTTTGCTCACCACACCACCCCAGTTCAGACATGGCCATATGCAAATCAGTCTTGACCCTGTGCCTCATGGGAACAGTCCAGCCCAAACTGCCCAGCCATGTCTTCCCTGGACCGGAATCAAGCATCCTAGGACCGATTTCTGGCTATCAGCCGTCATCAGCCAGGATAGCTTGACACCAGTGGCGTAGTGAGCACGGGACCCACGTCTGGGAATACCCTTCCCACATAGGGTGAACAGCAAAACACACAAGATGATTGACGGAATGTTGCACAATGGCAAAACACTCACCCCCAGTCACAGATCTTGGTTTAATCCATCGTTATTTTGCTCACCACACCACCTCAGTTCAGACATGGCCATATGCAAATCAGTCTTGACCCTGTGCCTCATGGGAACAGTCCAGCCCGAACTGCCTAGCCATGTCTTCCCTGGACCGGAATCAAGCATCCTAGGGCCGGTTTCTGGCTATCAGCCGTCATCAGCCAGGATAGCTTGACTCCAGTGGCATAGTGAGCACAGGACCCACGTCTGGGCATACCCTTCCCACATAGGGTGAACAGCAAAACACACAAGATGATGGACGGAATGTTGCACAATGGCAAAACACTCACCCCCAGTCACAGATCTGGGTTTAATCCATCGTTATTTTGCTCACCACACCACCCCAGTTCAGACATGGCCATATGCAAATCAGTCTTGACCCTGTGCCTCATGGGAACAGTCCAGCCCGAACTGCCAAGCCATGTCTTCCCTGGACCGGAATCAAGCATCCTAGGACCAGTTTCTGGCTATCAGCCGTCATTAGCCAGGATAGCTTGACTCCAGTGGCGTAGTGAGCACGGGACCCACGTCTGGGCATACCCTTCCCACATAGGGTGAACAGCAAAACACACAAGATGATGGACGGAATGTTGCACAATGGCAAAACACTCACCCCCAGTCACAGATCTGGGTTTAATCCATCGTTATTTTGCTCACCACACCACCCCAGTTCAGACATGGCCATATGCAAATCAGTCTTGACCCTGTGCCTCATGGGAACAGTCCAGCCCGAACTGCCAAGCCATGTCTTCCCTGGACCGGAATCAAGCATCCTAGGACCGGTTTCTGGCTATCAGCCGTCATCAGCCAGGATAGCTTGACTCCAGTGGCGTAGTGAGCACGGGACCCACGTCTGGGCATACCCTTCCCACATAGGGTGAACAGCAAAACACACAAGATGATGGACGGAATGTTGCACAATGGCAAAACACTCACCCCCAGTCACAGATCTGGGTTTAATCCATCGTTATACAGATACTCAGACAACCAATCAATAACCCATATAGACACTCATATAGCTATTCACAAAACCATGCAGCCACTTATACACCAACACACAGACACATACAGACATTCACACAGTTTAGTCACTAGTCTGCAGTAAGATACATTTAATTACTCACTTATAGAGTCAGTTACGCACCTAGAAAATCATCCATTCACACACTTGTACACCCACTTATTCTTCAACAGGCCTTTCCCTATATATATTAAACATAATAAAACTGTTCAGAAACACATACTCAGTGGATGATGTCATCAGTGATGTCATCAGTGATGTCATTTGAGATGTCATCAGTGATGTCTTCAGTGATGTCACTGACCATGTCATGAGTGATGTAATATGTGACGTCATCAGCAGTGCATTACGGGGGCGCGAGTTATAGTTAGCTGAACTAACCATAACAGGGGAATATCTAGGGTTTTGTACGAGGGAAATGTCCAGCTAACTATAACGCCCCTGAAACCTATGGTTTTTCAGTGAATATATATATTTATATATATATATATATATATATATATATATATATATATATATATATATATATATATATATATACACATATATATATCTTTAACCCAGTGACAATCGCCTTTGGGTAGTTATAGTTAAGATCGCGTTTCCGTAGAAAATGCATTTTTTGGCTTGCTCATATCTTTGGCGCAGTTTGACGATTCTCACAAAACCTTCTCCAAAAAATGTATTTTCCCCTCGGCAGCTTCCTGTAAAATTTTGTGATGATCTGTCAAGTGGGGATCGAGACAATGGGAGGATCTGAAAATGCATTTTCCCCATTCATTTTTCCATAGGAACTTTACACACAACTACAGCAGAACGGATTTACACCAAATTTGCCTTTTGTGATTTGGTGTAAATCCGTGCAGTAGTTTTTGAGCAATTAATGCTCAAAAACATTGTATATATCATTCCACAGAGGATCCGTGGAGCTGCCAGATCTCTCAGAGAGATTTGATTTTCTGCCACCACATCAACAAGGAAGTGGCGTCAGCCATCTTAGGACTCAGTCCTGAGTCCTTAGAAAAAAAGTTTACAAAAATGAATAAGGGGGCCGGTTAGGGATCCCCTGGGTCTCGTGGTGGGGTTAGGCGAAAAACCTTTTTTATTTTGCAGAGGATGTGCAGTAAAATGTTTACAAAAACATCCTCGAACCCAAAAAGGCAGCAGGAATCCCATCCCCCAGGGGCGTATAAACAATTAAGGAGGGTGGGCACATGGTCCCCCTTCTCAAGCCTAAAAAGGCCTCGGGAAATAACTAGATATGGAGTGAGGCTGCCAGTCCCCTCTCCCGCAGCCATTTTACAACCCCATTCAACAGGGCCAGCTCAGGAATGGTGTCTATGGGTCCTCAACCCTGGGGACACTGTTTATTTCCCTGCCTGCAGGAATGGCAGGGAAAGTGCAATGTTCTGCCACTGGGTGGGAGCACAAATCTGCTCCCGCCTGGTGGGTAAACAAAACTTTTCCCTGTCTGCAGTCTCAGGCAGGGAAAATATTGTCAATGGCTCCCACTCTGCGGGAGCAAAGTAAAAACTGGTACTGCGGAGTGGGAGCAATGCCAGCTCCTGCGGCACCCGTTATGGGTGCAAGCATGAGAGTCAGCAGGGTGCTGGGGCCTGGGCCTTCCCCTAGCCACCAACAAGGGACATGCTGTGAAGTGCCCTGGGTGAGCACTGGTGCACCCCACTTTAAAGTGTAAAGTTTTTTAAAGAAAATACTGCTGCCTCCTGCAGGAACAGGGAGCTGTCATGGCTGTGGGGGCCCCGGGGCTCCCCCCTCTGCCCTCCAAAAAGATCAGTGGTGTGGGGTGCTGCGCAAATTAAATAAAAATGCCGGCTCCTGCACTGCCCCAAAAGGTCATTGGCAGGGAGCTGGTGGGGCCGCTGGGGCACTGGGTCTCCCCCTGTGTCTTCCTGTAAAACAATTATTATATGGCTTGAGTTATAGCTCCTTGAGATAACTATAGCTGTTGAACTTCAGTGGTTTTGAATGTTTAAAATGGAATTTTATAACTGACATTTCCAACTAACTATAACTTCACTTTAACCTTTTTTTTTCAGTGAATATATGTAGGTATTTATATTATGAATTATTTGTTTAGAAAACTTGAGGCTGCAAGGGGCAAAACTGTATTTAGGTGAAACCTTAAAAGAAAACCTTTACTCAAAGACCTCCATGTGAGTTACAGAAGAACTGGAGGGATAGTTTCAGTGTCAAATGAAAGTGAACTCTTGTCATCACCAGCAAACAGGATAAGTACATTTCTCCAAAGAGCAGGTTGACTGCTGGCTTCGAATCCCATGTTTACTAGCCTCACATTTGATCTGAGTTTCTGTGCATCTGGGCATTGATACCTTCTCCTGGTCCAATGAGAACCCCAAAATTCCCCAATCCAAATCTCAGAACAAAGGCCACCTGTAAAATAATGATTCAAAGTGGGTTGCTCGTTTATACATTTTCCTGTGTAAGAATCAGAGAAAGGTGTACCATCTTCCGGAGCATTGCTATCGATAAAGCAGCAGGTGCAGTTGCACCAGGGTACATGGGTTGTGGGGCCCTTTGCCTTCCAATTATGGCTGCATTTTACAACCATCTGGTGCTTGCATGAGCTATGACACTCACTCCAGATGGCAGCATGATTACTGGCATGAAATGGACAGACGCGTGATTTCAGTCAATAAATCAGACATGTAAAGCTTTTTCAAGCGAAAGGCGCACTGGCGTTGGCACACACCACATAAGGCAGTCATTTCACGTTAACTGGAGCGGGTTCATTTCTATGCCTCATGTCTAAAGGGAATGGACTCCATACTCAAATTCTTTTGACATAGGGTGACCAGATTCTCAAAACAAAAAAACGGGACAGGTGTCATAGACATAGAAGTAGGACTTACGGAAGTACCCATGGCTTTAAGTGGGATGAAAAAACAGGGGAGGGAGGGGTCTCTCAAGGGACGTGGCCAATGTAATTAAGGACATGGCTTAAAACACATAAACTAAAAAAATGTGTACTTAGCATAGCGTCCCACCCGAAAAATGTGCTGCTTCTGTCATTGAATCCAGATAAATAATATAACGAGTAACATCACACCTAGACCAAGCCTGGACTATTGGCTTTGTCAACGGTTGTTAGCTGCATAAGAGAAATAAGCAACAACTTTGGTTTCGCTGTACATAACACTGAAAATGCCTCAGTTCTGGAATGAAGAGACAGACTGTGAAAGAACGATAACGGATCTGTTTAAAAGCAGTGAAGGGTGGTACTGGTGCAGCAGTAAGCTTTTTTTTTCTCCGTGAGGGCAAAAATGGAGAGCCCAATAGAGACCCATCTCAGCACCTGTGAGAAGTAAAGCAGGTTCACCGAGCGAGACACTATTTAAAAACCAGGACATTTATCTATTTACTATATAATGATATCTCGAGAACGAGTGGGGGTCTAAGGGATGAAGTTTAAAGACTCTAATAGTTGTAATCCCCAAGTCCACAAATTAATAAACAAAAGCAACTCTGAGTCTCACATAATTATAAACCTTGAAACAATAGTAAAGGTGGTGCTAAAGGTAGTGAAGCTGCGAATTCATGTATGCATATATGTGTATACGCATAAGTGTAAAATTCCCATCATCCACCCGAAGTGGTTTGCTTCATCATCTGGGAACCGGGGACTAATTAGAGAACCATCTTCTACTTGGCAAATCGTAGATCTTGGTCTCTTGTATGTCCCAAACTGTTAACTGGTATAGTGTTATTGTTAGATGATGGTAGGGTGTGATGGTCGCAGTGCTAGTGAAAAGTGATAGCGTGTGAGTGCTATATAAAAATTGTCTAACAAGGCACTAAGAACACTTTATTAAATCGCTACCTTGTTGACAAAATCTAAAAACAGTGCTGTAACAGTTTCAAAAATATAATAACTGTGTTGGAAAACAGTCTACATGTTTCTGCTATCAGATGAAAATCATCCAAGCTTTCGTCAGGACCATAAAAGCTACTGCGAAGATAAATAGTGCTCAAGTAACCAGTGAAGTGATGAATACAACCTGGACCCTAATGGAGGGCCAAGAGGCTCCGTGGAAGGTAGTTGTACTTCACTGACCCAGTAAGTGATGGGTGTGCACCTCACCTCACCTGGCAACTGCTCAGGTTTAAGGAGGCCCGCTCTATCCGTCGGTACCTCTTGTCGGAGCTGAGCTCGTAGGGGAGGTGGGATTTATCTGTTTAACCTGGTCACTACGCAAAAACCGGGACATTTCTTTAATTTGCAGCAAAGTGTCGGGACACCGGGACACTGCTCCAAAAACTGGGACTGTCAGGGAAAAACCAGGACGTCTGGTCACCCTATTTTAACACCCATGAGGTGACGGCAAAATCTGTTAAGATGTCAGGTGAGGTATAGCCCAGCCGATGATTACTTGCACAGCAAATGATCCAGTCTACTGCTTTCCCTGTCTTCACCTGGTCCAGTCTCCTTGTTTTCATATTTGAACCAGCCCAGTCTCCTCCTTCTCATATCTGAACCAGGTCCAGTCTCCTCCTTCTCATACATGAACCAGGTCCAGACTCCTCCATCTCATATCTGAACCAGGTCCAGTCTCCTCCATCTTTATACATGAACCAGGTCCAGACTCCTCCTTCTCATATCTTAACCAGGTCCAGTCTCCTCCTTCTTTATACATGAACCAGATCCAGACTCGGAGGTCCTGTTTCATCCTTCTCATATCTGTGAACCAGGCCCAGTCTTCTCCTTCTCATATCTGAACCTGACCCAGTCTCTTCCTTCTAATATCTGACCCAGGTCCAGGCTCTTTCTTCTCGTATCTAAACCAGGTCCAGTCTTTACCCTCCTCATATCTGAGAACCAGGTCCAGTCTCCTCCTTCTCATATCTGAACCAGGTCCAGTCTCCTCCTTCTGATATCTGAGAACCAGGTCCAGTCTCCCCCTCCTCATATCTGAGAACCAGGTCCAGTCTCCTCCTTCTCATATCTCAGAACCAGGTCCAGTCTCCTCCTTCTCCTATCTGAGAACCAGGCCCAGTCTCCTCCTTCTCATATCTGAGAACCAGGTCCAGTCTCCTCCTTCTCATATCTGAGAACTAGGTCCAGTCTCTTCCTTCTTATATCTTAACCAGACCCAGTCTCCTTCTTCAGATATATGAACCAGGTCCAGTCTCCTTCTTCTCATATATGAACCAGGTCCAGTCTCCTCCTTCTCATATCGGAGAACCAGGTTCAGTCTCCTCCTTCTTACATCTGAGAACTAGGTCCAGTCTCCTTCTTCTCATATATGAACCTGGTTTATTCTCCATTTTCTGTTATCAGAACCTTGTCCAGTCTCATCCTTCTTATATTTGAGTACTAGTTCCATTCTCCTACTTCTCATATCTAAACCAGATCCAGTTTCCTCCTTCTCATATCTGAACCAAGTCTAGTCTTCTCATATCTGAGAACTTGGCCTATTCTCCTCCTTCTCATAGCTGAACCAGGTCCAGTCTCCATATTCTCCTATATGAGAACCAGGTCCAGTCTCCCCCTCCTTATATCTGAGTACCAGTTCCAGTCTCTTCCTTCTCATATCTGAGAACCAGGTCCAGTCTCTTTTTCATATATGAATCTGGTCCAGTCTTTTGTTTCTGGTTTCTGAAACTGGTCCAGTCTCATCCTTCTTATATGTAAGAACTAGTTCCAGTCTCCTGCTTCTTATATCTAAACTAGGTCCAGTTTCCTCCTTCTCGTATCTGAACTAGGTCCAGTCTCATCATTTCTGAGAATTTGGCCCATTCTCCTCCTTCTCATATCTGACCCAAGTCCAGTCCCTTCCTTCTCGTATATGAACCAGGTACAGTCTTCTCCACCTCTTATCTGAGAACCAGGGCCAGTCTCCTTCTTCTCATATCTGAGAACCAGTCTCAGTCTTCTACTTCTCATATATGAGAACCAGGTCTAGTCTCCTCCTTCTTATATATGAGAACCAGGTCCAGTATCCTTCTTCTCATATATGAACCAGGTCCAGTCTCCTCCTCCTCATATCTGAGAAACAGGTCCAGTCTCCTTCTTCTCATATATGAACCTGGTTCAGTCTCCTGTTTCTGTTGTATGAACCTGGTCCAGTCTCATCCTTCTTATATCTGAGAACTAGTTCCAATCTAGTTCCAATCTCCTTCTTCTCACCTGGCCCAGTCTCTTCCTCTTCGTTTCTGAACCAGGTCCAGTATCCTCATATCTGAGAACCAAACCCCTTCTCCTCCTTCTCATATCTGAATCAGCCCCAGTCGCTTCCTTCTCGTATCTGAACCAGGTCCAGTCTCCTCCTTCTCATATTTGAGAACCAGGCCCAGCCTCCTCCTTCTCATATCTGTGAACCGGGTCCAGTCTTCTCCTTCTTCTCATTTATGAACCTGGTGCAGTCTCCTGTTTCTGTTGTCTGAACCTGGTCCAGTCCCATCCTTCTTATATCTGAGAACAAGTTCCAATATCCTTATTCTCATATTTCAACCAGGCCCAGTTTCCTCCTCCTCGTATCTGAACCAGGTCCAGTCTCATCATATCTGAGAACTAGGCCCCTTCTCCTCCTTCTCATATCTGAATCAGGCCCAGTCTCTTCCTTCTCGTATCTGATGAACCAGATCCAGTCTCCTATTTGAGAACCAGGTTCAGTCTGCTCCTTCTCATATCTGAGAACCAGGTCCAATCTCCTCATATATGAGAACTAGGTCCAGTCTCCTCCTTCTCATATCTGAACCAGGCCCAGTCTCTTCCTTCTCGTATCTGATGAACCAGAACCGGTCTCATATCTGGGAACCAGGTTCAGTCTCCTCCTTCTCATATATGAACCAGGCCCAGTCGTCTGTTTCCGTTGTCTGAACCTGTTCCAGTCTCATCCCTCTCATATCCGAGAACCAGTTTCAGTCTTATAATTCTCATATCTGAACCAGGTCCCGTCTCTTCCTTCTTGTTTCTGAACCAGGTCCACTCTCCTCATATCTGAGAACACGGCCCATTCTCCTCCTTCTCATATCTGAACCAGGACTACTCTCCTTCTCATATCTGATGAACCAGGTCCAGTCTCCTCCTTCTCATATCTGAGAACTAGGCCCATTCTCCTCCTTCTCATATCTGAACCAGGACCACTCTCCTTCTCGTATCTGATGAACCAGGTCCAGTCTCCCCCTTCTCATATCTGAGAACTAGGCCCATTCGCCTCCTTCTCATATCTGAACCAGAACCACTCTCCTTCTCGTATCTGATGAACCAGGTCCAGTCTCCTCCTTCTCATATCTGAGAACTAGGCCCATTCTCCTCCTTCTCATATCTGAACCAGGACCACTCTCCTTCTCGTATCTGATGAACCAGGTCCAGTCTCCTCCTTCTCATACCTGAGAACTAGGCCCCTTCTCCTCCTTCTCATTTCTGTGAACCGGGTCCAGTCTTCTCCTTCTTCTCATTTATGAACCTGGTGCAGTCTCCTGTTTCTGTTGTCTGAACCTGGTCCAGTCCCATCCTTCTTATATCTGAGAACAAGTTCCAATATCCTTATTCTCATATTTCAACCAGGCCCAGTTTCCTCCTCCTCGTATCTGAACCAGGTCCAGTCTCATCATGTCTGAGAACTAGGCCCCTTCTCCTCCTTCTCATATCTGAATCAGGCCCAGTCTCTTCCTTCTCGTATCTGATGAACCAGATCCAGTCTCCTATTTGAGAACCAGGTTCAGTCTGCTCCTTCTCATATCTGAGAACCAGGTCCAATCTCCTCATATATGAGAACTAGGTCCAGTCTCCTCCTTCTCATATCTGAACCAGGCCCAGTCTCTTCCTTCTCGTATCTGATGAACCAGAACCGGTCTCATATCTGGGAACCAGGTCCAGTCTCCTCCTTCTCATATATGAACCAGGCCCAGTCGTCTGTTTCCGTTGTCTGAACCTGTTCCAGTTTCATCCCTCTCATATCCGAGAACCAGTTTCAGTCTTATAATTCTCATATCTGAACCAGGTCCCGTCTCTTCCTTCTTGTTTCTGAACCAGGTCCACTCTCCTCATATCTGAGAACACGGCCCATTCTCCTCCTTCTCATATCTGAACCAGGACTACTCTCCTTCTCATATCTGATGAACCAGGTCCAGTCTCCTCCTTCTCATATCTGAGAACTAGGCCCATTCTCCTCCTTCTCATATCTGAACCAGGACCACTCTCCTTCTCGTATCTGATGAACCAGGTCCAGTCTCCCCCTTCTCATATCTGAGAACTAGGCCCATTCGCCTCCTTCTCATATCTGAACCAGAACCACTCTCCTTCTCGTATCTGATGAACCAGGTCCAGTCTCCTCCTTCTCATATCTGAGAACTAGGCCCATTCTCCTCCTTCTCATATCTGAACCAGGACCACTCTCCTTCTCGTATCTGATGAACCAGGTCCAGTCTCCTCCTTCTCATACCTGAGAACTAGGCCCCTTCTCCTCCTTCTCATTTCTGTGAACCGGGTCCAGTCTTCTCCTTCTTCTCATTTATGAACCTGGTGCAGTCTCCTGTTTCTGTTGTCTGAACCTGGTCCAGTCCCATCCTTCTTATATCTGAGAACAAGTTCCAATATCCTTATTCTCATATTTCAACCAGGCACAGTTTCCTCCTCCTCGTATCTGAACCAGGTCCAGTCTCATCATATCTGAGAACTAG
Source organism: Triturus cristatus (assembly GCF_964204655.1). NCBI lineage: Eukaryota > Metazoa > Chordata > Amphibia > Caudata > Salamandridae > Triturus > Triturus cristatus. The sequence goes on from NC_140594.1 coordinate 389,055,801, forward strand.
GCCCCTTCTCCTCCTTCTCATATCTGAATCAGGCCCAGTCTCTTCCTTCTCGTATCTGATGAACCAGATCCAGTCTCCTATTTGAGAACCAGGTTCAGTCTGCTCCTTCTCATATCTGAGAACCAGGTCCAATCTCCTCATATATGAGAACTAGGTCCAGTCTCCTCCTTCTCATATCTGAACCAGGCCCAGTCTCTTCCTTCTCGTATCTGATGAACCAAAACCGGTCTCATATTTGAGAACCAGGTCCAGTCTCCTCCTTCTCATATCTGGGAACCAGGTCCAGTCTCCGCCTTCTCATATATGAACCAGGCCCAGTCGTCTGTTTCCGTTGTCTGAACATGTTCCAGTCTCATCCCTCTCATATCCGAGAACCAGTTTCAGTCTTATAATTCTCATATCTGAACCAGGTCCTGTCTCTTCCTTCTTGTTTCTGAACCAGGTCCACTCTCCTCATATCTGAGAACTCGGCCCATTCTCCTCCTTCTCATATCTGAACCAGGACCACTCTCCTTCTCGTATCTGATGAACCAGGTCCAGTCTCCTCCTTCTCATATCTGAGAACTAGGCCCATTCTCCTCCTTCTCATATCTGAACCAAGACCACTCTCCTTCTCGTATCTGATGAACCAGGTCCAGTCTCCCCCTTCTCAAATCTGAGAACTAGGCCCATTCGCCTCCTTCTCATATCTGAACCAGGATCACTCTCCTTCTCGTATCTGATGAACCAGGTCCAGTCTCCTCCTTCTCATATCTGAGAACTAGACCCATTCTCCTCCTTCTCATATCTGAACCAGGACCACTCTCCTTCTCGTATCTGATGAACCAGGTCCAGTCTCCTCCTTCTCATATCTGAGAACTAGGCCCATTATCCTCCTTCTCATATCTGAACCAGGACCACTCTCCTTCTCGTATCTGATGAACCAGGTCCAGTCTCCTCCTTCTCATACCTGAGAACTAGGCCCCTTCTCCTCCTTCTCATATCTGAACCAGGTCCACTCTCCTTCTCGTATCTGATGAACCAGGTCCAGTCTCCTCCTTCTCATATCTGAGAACTAGGCCCATTCTCCTCCTTCTCATATCTGAACCAGGACCACTCTCCTTCTCGTATCTGATGAACCAGGTCCAGTCTCCTCCTTCTCATACCTGAGAACTAGGCCCCTTCTCCTCCTTCTCATATCTGAACCAGGTCCACTATCCTTCTCGTATCTGATGAACCAGGCCCATTCTCCTCCTTCTCATATCTGAACCAGGCCCACTCTCCTTCTCGTATCTGATGAATCAGGTCCAGTCGCCTCCTTCTCATATCTGAGAACTAGGCCCCTTCTCCTCCTTCTCATATCTGAACCAGGCCCACTCTCCTTGTCATATCTGATAAACCAGGTCCACTCTCCTTCTCGTATCTGATGGACCAGGTCCAGTCTCCTCCTTCTCATATCTGAGAACTAGGCCCCTTCTCCTCCTTCTCATATCTGAACCAGGCCCACTCTCCTTCTCGTATCTGATGAACCAGGTCCAGTCTCCTCCTTCTCATATCTGAGAACTAGGCCCATTCTCCTCCTTCTCATATCTGAACCAGGACCACTCTTCTTCTCGTATCTGATGAACCAGGTCAAGTCTCCTCCTTCTCATATCTGAGAACTAGGCCCCTTCTCCTCCTTCTCATATCTGAACCAGGCCCACTCTCCTTCTCGTATCTGATGAACGAGGTCCAGTCGCCTCCTTCTCATACCTGAGAACTAGGCCCCTTCTCCTCCTTCTCATATCTGAACCAGGTCCACTCTCCTTCTCGTATCTGATGAACCAGGCCCATTCTCCTCCTTCTCATATCTGAACCAGGCCCACTCTTCTTCTCGTATCTGATGAACCAGGTCCAGTCGCCTCCTTCTCATATCTGAGAACTAGGCCCCTTCTCCTCCTTCTCATATCTGAACCAGGCCCACTCTCCTTCTCGTATCTGATGAACCAGGTCCAGTCATCTCCTTCTCATATCTGAGAACTAGGCCCCTTCTCCTCCTTCTCATATCTGAACCAGGCCCACTCTCCTTCTCGCATCTGATGAACCAGGTCCAGTCGCCTCCTTCTCATATCTGAGAACTAGGCCCCTTCTCCTCCTTCTCATATCTGAACCAGGTCCACTCTCCTTCTCGTATCTGATGAACCAGGTCCAGTCTCCCTCTTCTCATATATGAACCTGGTCCCGTCTCCTCTTTCCATTGTCTGATCCTAGCCGAGTCTCCTGTTTCCATTGTCTGAACCTGGTCCAGTCCCTCATATTTGAACATGGTCCAATATCCTGTATTTTTATATAATGGCATGATGAGGCTCTCTGTGCAGATAGAATATATTCGACTGAATATACTTTTCTTTTTATTGTACAGGGTTCATCTGTATTCTTGAGATACAATAAAAGTTGAAATAGTCAGCGCACTCAATCTTAATCAAAAAAGAATCTGTAAGTTGAATGTTAGGATCAAAACTCAATACATTATACAAACAATTTCTTGCGTGCAAACCAGAAAAAGGTAGCCAACCTAAGCAACAAAGGAGGAAGCAGTTGAACTATCACCTGTACATCCGGTATACAGGTGATAGTTCACCTGCTTCCTCCTTCATCTGTGTTCTTGCCACGTAACGTACGTATATTGTGTTACTGTATCCTTGCAACCCCGCACTTTCCCACCTGGGTGTCATTTCTCTCGCTGTGTAACTTTGCCCTTTCTCATTGTGAAGCAATCTCCGCCTCCAGGCCATGTTCCCGTGATATAAGATCGCATCAATAAAAAACGGATGGGTTAATAGCAAAATAATTGCACGGGGTCAGTTCAATATGACACTACTCTATTAGTATCGGATATGTGCACATTCACTAGTTGGAGAGCTGTCTTAGGGAGGGCTTTTTCTGGCACAGTAGCTGCCTGATTGATGCATGGTTACTAGAGTGTGAAGGGATATGCTTACTCGGACAATAACTTATGGGGCAAGCTTATTTTTTTAATGGCATGAAGAAACAGAACAATGTGACTTCCATTTTTCACTGCCTATCAGCAGGCAGCCTATAACACGTTTAAAAAGTCTGTACCACATGGGCAATAAATGCCCAGTCCAAGCGTGTGTTCAGGGTCAGCTCAACGCATAATACACAACCAGGCCCTGTTGGGCCTCATCAGTGCCACAATCAGGCTCCTATTCCTGAGGTCCATCTCTGTGTTTTTGTCTTCCCAGGGGATTCCTAAAAGGACAAAGCCTCTGTAAACTGAGCGCATTTAGAAAAGAAGGTGCCAATCCCATAAAAACTTTTGGGGTTGTTTACAATTTGACAATGCGGAGGACCCCCGTAAATTGGTGATGGTCCAGCCTTGCCAAGCTCGCGATTCCCAACACTATTTAAAGTTGGGGGAACCTCGACACTGGTGGCCACTGTGCCATCAGCTCAAAGTGAAGGTCATCTCTCCCAATTTAGGGTAGGGTGATAATCACTAGTTTTCCCTGCGTGGGATGGCATGGCAGTCCTGGGCAGGGAAATCCCTCAAAGGCCCTCACACCCAGGGAGAAAACTCCCTGTGTGTCAGGGTCTTTGTTTTCTTTTATTTTCAAGAATAACCTCCTGTTCTGGTAGTTAATTCTAGAAAAAATAAAAAAACTTTCCAGATGGGCTTCTGCTGGGAAGGTGGGGTGATGCTTCTGTCCATCTGATGGTCTAGCGGACCGCCTGCCATTTTTTAACTGCGCTTGATTTAGTGTTTGGTCGCTGCAGGATATCTGCAAAAAATTGATGGATGCCCGGCCCTCCCGATTTAGAGTGTGTGCATGTCTGAGCGTATGGAACTCCATCTCCTCGACAGAGAGGCCATCTGCCGCTTCTTGGCTGATGTTCTGCATTCATCAAACTCTAACCCAGTCCCTTCATCTGTGCGATTCCGCATCATGTCATTTACACAAAGGAAATAAAAGACCACAACAATTCTCAGAAAAAAGGGCCATGGGAGATTACCCTAGAGATAAAAATGGATATGTGTGTTGTCGCTCAAATTCCTTTTAGTGCCTCTGGAAAAATGTAAATTTTAAGCTACACTGAGACGAGTTTGAATGATCACTGTGAACACTGATAACGGAAGCAGGACTTTTTTGCCCGAGAAAAACTTGGGAAAAGAAGATGAGGTCAGCTCCCATTTGTTCCTGAACCTCAGCTTTCACTCCACCAGCCATTGACGCGCTAATATCAGCAGGAGGTGCCGTGACATGGTACAGCGCGGCATGGCAAAACTTCCTAAAATAGCATGCATGCCCTGTCGTCTAACTTCTGCCCTCTTAACTGTATAAGACCTCAGACGCTTCCTTGTGCACGAGGAAACTTTCTGAACTCATGCGGCAAAGGAAACTGGAGGCAAAGACATCTGGGAACTCTTTACCTTTCAGAAACGCAGTCTTTCATCTGAAAAGTCCATATGACACCTTCAAGGGAGCCAGACGACCTTTGAAAGGTTAACAATGACACAAAAAATAGAACTTTTCAGTCAGAAACTTCAAAAGTAAGGCATTCTTACGGCTCTGACTCTCAGCTTATTTTAGCACCACATTGACATTCCACAGGGCGTTATAATAACACAGAACCAGAGTTTTAGCTCCTGCGAAAGACTTCAAAAGTTGGATGCTTTAATCCAACCCACAGCTCAGAAGCCAGCTGTGAGAGAATGTGGTCACATGACTTGAGCCATGTCATGTGACCAAGTCATGTCACATGACATCCACAGCTATCTCCCACCCTGGAAACTGTTTGCAAATAAAGAAGACATTTCTGGCACTTCTCCGGATTGGAAACCAGCAATAGGTGGGCGAGGTCATGTGACTTTAGCTGTCCCTCTGCGTTCACTCACCACTGAAAAAGCCTCAAGGGTTCCCCACCCTAGTAACTGTTTGAAAATAAGGAGAGAAACTCTTCCATAGATCTAGACTGGAAGCCATCTGCTTAAAGGTCAGGTTAAGTTGCCTTCCTTCCTCCCGCTGCTCCCCTTATACATCTGCAAGTCTTTTTCCGGCTTGAGATGTTTCAACATAAATAAGGAAGTCCTCTAGGCTTTCAGCTCAGAAGGCAGCACCATTTGTATTAGGTGACAAGAGCTGCACATCTGACTTTACCCACCAGTTAGGTGGCAGTAACTGTTTTCAACCCTAGGAGCCTTTCGGAATAAGTAAGGGAGCCCCTTGTGACCACTGGATTGGAAACCAGAGACCTGCATAGTGCTGGTCGTAGGCGACTCTCTTGTACCTCTGCCCACTTCTACCAGTAATTTTCAGGTTTTCCTCTTCTCTTTCTGCTGATCCTCCGTGTCCTTGCCAGGGCGTATCAAAGGAAGGGCGGAGACAGTCACGGGTGACTTCTTTTTGAGCCTATTAGAGTCTGGAAGCCGCCCCCGCCAAAGAAGACATTAAACCTCCCAGCCCCAGGCATCACCACACCCAGCTTTGGCACAATGCTCCTCACAGACACCAGACTCGCCTCTACATCTTGCCCATCTTTGACATTCTCTTCCCACAGTTACATCCTAGAATGCTTCAACAATGCTCCCAAAACAGGAGGATGCCTAACCTTTTCTGTCCACCACACCAGTAAAAATTGCCTCTGGGGCATTAGCCTTACTGGAGACTGAATGAAAAAAGAAATTAAAGATATCTAAATCGACCTCTTGAACACTCATGGGATCAACCGGGATGCCCCCACGTCCCCGCACATCATAGGCAACATCTCCAGCTTAGTCCTTTCTGCCTTACAAATGCTAAAATGCCACATTCCGGTATGTCAACTCGTCTCCCTAACTCCCTCCATCACAAGTCAATGATCCATTATGACCAACCCAAATATGGCAGCCAAGGCTTCAGCTACTTAAAATACTTGCGTGTGGACCTTCTGCAACAAGATCTTGCAAACGAATACCAACGCCTAGAGTAATTGTCAGCACAATCCTGGATACCATGAGCAGATCCCCAAAAAGATTAGGGAAGTCTACACCCCCAATAAAAACATATCTCCATCAAACGGAAGCTCTTTGCACACTGGTTCTCGCAAGAGCACACTGACAATGAGTGCCCTGTGATACCTATCTGTGAAGAAGCACTCACATCCCTCTTCAACATTACCAATGCCTCCCTCACCCAAAGCATCAACGCTGACACACTTAAACTTGAAGAGATGCTAACACTGCAGAGGAAACTAATCCTGGACCACAGCTATCTGTACAACTATAGATGCACCACACATGCCTTCCATTGCAAAGTTAAACAAGAAAGCTCTTTCCGCCGAGCTGCATGAGCAAATCAGTGAAGATCACCTCATGCACAACTCTAGTCCCACTTGATGTCTTGATGCAGCAGGCAATCTAAGTCATGTATGACAACCTCCTAATGAAGGACACAGGAGACTCATGCTTGCTGGCCCGGTTCAACTTCTCTGCAGTGATTAAACACCAGGCCTTAGCAAACCTCATAGAATCTCACACGCAATCCTTGGATTTGGTATTTTGCTGTTAGCCTTGCATCTAACAAATGATATCAAATCATCTAAATGTACACCTCAAGATTCTAGAAGTGCTTGCTTGCTTTCGGGGTACCCGTGGAAACCGTCCTCTCTCCCATCATTTTAACCTCTATATGCGGACATTTGCAGCTCTACCGATGAACAACAGCATTACAAGCCATCAATATGTCAATGAAATGCAGTTCCACCGGAAAGTCTCAGGGCTCCCTGACAATGACCAACTTATACCCTGCCAGCTCTCAAAGAGAACTGCATACCACACGCTTATCAGAAATGAAACCTGCCCACAATGGATTTCTTCCTTTTCACAAACAGCAAAAGAGAATCCCATATCCAAGATTTGCTCTTCAATAGGAACATCAATAGTTTCACCCCTGTTTGCTGCAAATCAAAAACTAAAAAATTCATTTTCAATGCCCTCTTCTTCAAGACACATATTGCCCAGAAAACCAAGGCAGCTTGTGACGCTCCCTGTTGACTACTGTAAAATCCTGCATTCAAGAAGTATCTTTAATACCACAATAAAACCAAGGGTTCTTACCCACCTTGCTGGTGGAAGTGCCATGCTCAATGGTGTCTCTGCTTCTAAAGTGGTCACATGAAAGCCTTTGCTCCACATCACCCCCTGCCACATCATGGGACTGGCAAAATATGACCACATCACCTTCAGCCTGGAGGTACCTGCACTGGCTGTCCCTCCAGGCCCTTGTGATCTTCAAACCCTTCAGTATAACCTACAAAGCAGCAAGAACCAGCACACCATCATACTGGACTCAAAAACTGACCACCTCAACCAACCTACATGACACAATTCTTTGGCAACTCTGACACCAAAAGGTACAACAAGCAGAATCCATCCACAGAGTAAATAAACAATATTTCTTGCAATTAGCTGGTGCCATCACTCGTGCAATTCCGAAAGGAAGAAGAGATGTGCCTGTCCAAGGAGCACCCCAACAAGGGCCATCATAGGACCTGTAAGCCAGACTTTCCATATGTCTGTGAACAGATTCAGTGAGCACAAACCCAATGAATATATGTGAATACCAGAGGGGGCGGATGCCAGCTGCCTGAAAATCCTAGAAAACGAATCTGCTGTCACACCGGATTACCTTGAAATGTTCTCCACTTGAAGTGAAACCTGATGTCTGAGGCAAAGTGCCCAAAATTGTCTCATCAACTGAGATAGACTCATTAATCCTTAGCCAAGCAGTTGCTTGACCCCAGCAGACACAGTGCGTGTACCATAAAGGCAGAAGAGACTGGGGCAGTCTCAGTGCGTCACCGACCTTTGGAACAAGAGCTTGGCACAAGCCACACTCATGTCTCGCCACACTGGGAAAGAGTACACTGGGATAGAAACCTGACTTGCACCAGGAACTTTCTACGGGGAGAAGAGGAGGTTGCCATCGGAAGCATTCTCCTCATTAGAGAGGATTCCGCAAGGCCTATTGCAAATTTACCGTTAAATGCAGAACCCCTCAGAAAAGAACTCCATCACAACCGTTGAGAATAACACTATAAAGCGCTACCACACTTAATATCATTCACCATCCTGTGGAGCCTCTTAAGATCAATAAAAGCACTTTTATAACAATAACTTAAAACAGTCGACAACAAGCATTGCCAAAGCCAATATGTCTAGCCTATGAGATCTTTTGGCCATGGCAATGTTTTGTAGCCATGCTGCACAGCAGCACGGATGGTTTGCAATGTGGCTAAAATTAATTTAAAAAAATGTTATGACACAGCCAAGGCAAATAAGCTTTTTTGTAATAGTGCATTACAGCTGGATGCATCATAGTATTTTTTTTATTATTATTTAGCCACCTTGCACAGTGGCCACAGTGCTATACAGCATGGCTACAGATTATTGCCAAAGTTGCAATGCCGAAGCTGTACATCAGGAATAAAAGGCAATGGCAGAGCCAACAGTCTCAAAGGCAATACCTGTTATCTTTGCCAATGCTTGTTGTTGATGGTTTTCAGTAATTGTAATGAGAGTGTCTATCTTGTTAGGTCTTGGTACAACATCCCTGGGTTTCTGAGCAAATCAGTTAATCTCTCCATGCATGACAAAGAAAAAAATATATAAAATTTGGCAAAAAATCCTGTCACATAAAGAAAGCAATTGTGCCCTTGTCCATGTTTTAGTGAAAACACATTTAGAAGCAGATAAAATCTGTTGTCACAATAAACATCCATTTTAAAGGAGAAAAGGGCTTCTTTGAATTATGTGTGGCATAGTAAAACATAGGTACAAATGGACAGAGGTTCAACAAGGACGATAGGGAAGAAGAAAAAATAAAAAATAGTACCTCAATCACAGCACTATCAGCGGAAGAACAGCAATCAAACTGAAGCGATCAGTACTTGGTCCATGCTCCGGCCTAAAGAAGAGGAGGTGAAGCCAACATGTGCTGGCCAATTAGAAGCAGCAAATAACAGTGACAATGAAGCCAACAAATGTTAACCTCTTCGGTGCCCATGACGAGCTGGACTCGTCATGGGCCGCGGTTGCGCTGTGCCCATGACGAGTCCAGCTCGTCATAAACCCCGCCCGCTAATGTAACGGCCGGCACAGGGCGGGAAAAGGGGCGGGCACTGAAGGGGTTAAGCAATGGGAGGGCTGAAAGCCCCTTGTTGTATACAATATCTCTCACTAGCGAGTGGGCATGCAGTGCCTGTGCTGTCGCAGGCAAGACCTAAAAATGTGGCTGCCCTGGCGCCCGCAGTGTGCCCTTAGGAGGGCGGGCCTCTAGTGCCAGCAAGGCACCAGCCCAACCCCTTCTTCTAAGTGTGGGGAACCCTCAGGGAGGAGTCCCCCTACTCTGGCAGCCAGGGGCTGCGGCGCGCAGGGCGTGCCATTTTAGGGGCGTGAGGATCGGGGGGGGGGGTATATAGGCCTCCCCCACCCACTGGCCTTCCTCTTTTGCGCCCTGGACACGTTTTATTCATTCGTAGAACATGCATGCTATTGTGGGGGGGAGGGGAGTGTTGCCTACTGCTGGTGCTATGTCTTGATATATATTCTCCCCAGAAAAGGAAACATGGCTCCTACGATTTGCCGAAGGTTTAGTAGCAAGAAAGAGTTAAATGTAGGCTGATTATAGACTGAACGAGTCACATGCTCTGACAGAACATTTATGGCAGGATGTTTTGCTCTTATAGGTTTGATTGGCAGCTGTTGTGTTGCAGCACAAAATAACGAGTTTGCAGATCATGCAGTCTCCATGGAATAAACAAAACGCTGACTGAAACGCGTAAAAATAACAACATAACTGTTAGGCTCAGCCGTGACAACTCGGCACTCTCCCCATCTTATTCCGGCACTTTTCTCATTCGTAGCATATTTTGCACTCAGCTTCTCCTGACTGTCAGCTAACACATTATATGATCGCTTCTTCTCAGTGAGGGGGAGGACAGCCCACACTGGGGGATTTGAAGCCACCGTCCTTGAGCATCCTCCCGAAGGCGCCTCTGCCGCCCAAGCTCGCCTCCACCCCGCTGTTGTGGATTCGTGTTGTCTTTTGTTCTGTAATTGGCTTTTATTTTTTTGTTTGTTCTTTTATACGTTTTATTATGAAGAAATATGCAGCAAAACAAACAGTACATGCCATCTCTAGGCTGGCGAGAAAGAATAGGCATAAAAGCGTATCTATGTAGTTAAAACAGCCATTAATCAAGGTATTACTCATGAAAGTATATTATTTTGACAGCAATAGCATGAAATAAAAATAGGGTTCCTCTAATGCGTGAGCAAAGAGAAAAAGGAGAAAAGGGTAGAACGAATAGATAATGGGTTCCGAGGGGGAGAAAAGAAAATGCGTCACAAGGTAATAATAAGTCATTACAAATTTAATGACTATGTACAGCAATTATAGGAACAAAAATCCATAGCAGAAGGTAACGTGATGTGATGGATAAAACAATAAGCTGCAAGAAACCTTCAAGAGCATGTGTCAAAATCAAGGAGGTGTAGACGCCTCGGCATCGTCACCCAGCCTGAGTAACATTACAATATGAATGACATAAAGAAGCCGTGAAGGGAGGCCACCCAGGGCCTCTTTCTTCATAATGGTCCCAGTTGTGCAGCTGGATTATTTTTCGTGTTTTGAACGAACGCCTTCCTATGGGGCAGCAGAAGAGATGTTCGTCATATCCTTCCAGATGAAAGCAAATTGTCGAAGGGCTGTTGGGATAAGTAGTTCAACACATTTCCCTCTACCTGGGAGGCCTTTCCAGCATTCTTTCATATTAGCCAGCTAAACATTACTACAATGAAAAGGAACTCTGTTACCAGAACTATAATTGTTTTTTTCCAGACCCCCCAACCAAAAGATTTTAACTCCTGTACATTCAAGCAATAAATGAAGGAGTACACCAGTGCTACTCCTAATAACTGTCTTTTGTGGGGTGCACGGGTTGCCACTGGTATGGCATTGAAGCACTTTCCGTCGTCCATGGATGATTTTCCAAAAGGTTTTAGGGTTCTAACCCTGAATGGGGTCTCAATGAGTCTGCTTGGATGCGATTTCAGTCATGGGAATGATGGAGTATCCCTATGTTGTGTGAATGTGTCAGTTTCAATGAGTTGTAGGTGAATTATTTTGATATTTCATGGAGGAAACTTAGTCACTTACCCATCTTATAGGATGATATCCATGCCCACTGGGGGTGTGTGTGTGAGATCGTGTGTGTGTGGGTGTGTATGAGTGTATGTGTGTGTTATCGTGTGTGTGTGGGTGGGTGTGTGAGATCGTGTGTGTGTGGGTGTGTGTGTGTGTGTGTATGTGTGTGTGATCGTGTGTGGGTGTGTGTGGGTGTGTGTGTGTGTGTGGCTGTGATCGTGTGTGTGGGTGTGATCGTGAGGGTGTGTTTAAGCGAGTGCTGAGGGGGGCTGCAATTGCCACGTTAGTTGCAGGTACATTCTGTCTTCGTATGTTCTTGTGTGCTATAGTACATGGGGTGTCCCAGTGCAGATTGCTGTTCTGAGCACAGTGATTAACAGCACCTGGCATATCAGTGCTGTGCGGTGTGTGTCCCTTGCTATACCTAAAGTCTAGAGCTGGAGGGTGTGTAGTGATTGGTAGTGCCCATCTCTACAGCATTTCTGGGCGGCACAGCACGTGTACGCAGTGCTCTGTCTATCATCTCCTGTTGGGAGTTTGTATGTTGTTGTCACAGGCCGGAAGGATGCTGCAAAAGCGGGAGGAAAGCTGGAGCTAAACCAATCAACCAAAAGTTAGAGGGAGGTGGGGACCAGCGGCCTGTAACTCTGCCGTGGAGGCTGGCAAAGAAAAGCCACGTAGCACTGAGGTGGGGAGGGCGTGGGGAGACAGGGAGGGAGCGGTGGGAAGTGCCGGGTTCAGAATCCATGGAAAGAGAGTGGATGAGAGGGGGTCACAGCCTAGAGGGGAGCAGGCTAGTCGCTGGCCTGTCAGAGAGCAAAGCAGGCGCTTCCTGGAAGAAGGACGCGCAGAGCTCGCAGTGAAGAGTGGTGGCTAGAGGGTCTCCTTCCTAGACTGCCAGCCACGGAGTCCCCTGCCCACTTTCGTTTTTTGTGTGTTTTGCAGAGTGCTAAGAGTCACCTTGCAAACCCTTCGGAGCACTAGCCGGCATCTTGGCACTGGGCAGATGGGGAAGACGGTTGAAGGGCAGAGTGTTTTGCCATTGATGGAGCCCGGTACCTCACAGCGGGGGTGATGGCAGCTCTGTTGTCTATGGGGTGAAGGATGAGTCGCAGATCACCCCTCTAAAATGCCTGGAGTTCTGAGGAAAGGGCAAGGTTTGGGCGCTAAGAGAAATGAGGCAAATGCCCGCTTTCCCGAGTCCTGCATCATGCCTGCTTTGGGGAACAGAAGAGAAGCTGGGCGAAAGACACTGTTCGCTATAATGTACGCACGACAAAGCCACCCTTTACTTCTCTTTACCAGGGCGTTTCACACAGAAACGCCCTGCTAAATATATGGTGCCTTGATGCGACCAGTGTGGCCCACAGCGCTGTTACCTAGCCCTCACAAGCAACGAGGTGCATTAAAAGCCATTGCGAATCAATGCATGCATGGGGGAGAAAGGCGTTGCTTGGTATGACCTTTGTGCAAAATGGAGGGAGTTTGAGTGGATCTGCTCCAGGCACAGATACAAGCCGAGCAGAAGAGATGCCTTCTCTCTGCAGCTGCAAATATGGAAGCAAAAGCACAGAATTATCTTGCAGTCTCTGTGACGTGTCACTTTAAAGGTGTATTTTTTAAAAGTCAAACACATTATGTGCAAGGTGATAATAATGCAGGAAGAGGCTGTTTGCTGTAGCTGCAGAGTCACTGAATTTCATTAGCTTCCTGTAGAGTACGTAAGTAGATGTGTTGCATTGTTTTACCTTGATGTCATTTTCTTGTTGTACATTCTGTGTTCTGTGGCGTGCGCTTCTTGAAAGAAGGTTTAATTTCAAGGAGTGCTCGTGTCTTGCCTCTGTTGTGGACAGAGAATTCCAAACTGAAGAATGAGAGTCTTCGGTTGGATTTCTGCCGCAACAGACGTGCTCCAGTGACTTCCTTCGAGAAAGAAGAATAAATCTCATAAAACCAAGGATTACCGTTGTAGACATTTTACTTACATTCTGCTTTCATTTCCTTGGATCCATACTTCACATTTTGGCGACGATTTCGTAAGAAGGAAGATTTCACCAAATTTGCACGCCCTCCTCATTCAAACAACGCGCAAATTGATGTTGGCATCGTTACGTAATATTTGGTGTGCTTTCCGGCGATCAAATAGCTGCACGGGGGAGCCATCAGCAGAATTTTGAGTGCTTTGCAATTTTTGATAACGCACTCTTCTGACGCCTCACGCCCCAACGCCGTATCATAGCAACGGATCAAAACAACACAACGTTGCGCTTCGTCACGCACAGACCGGACCGGCGGCCATTTTAAGGAATCAACAAGTTTGTTTCCATGGCTACGGAGCTTACGGGCGAAAGATTTTGATCGGGAAAGAGATTACTTCACACAAGCTTGCGCAGAGTGTATATTCTACAGCGATATACACTCTAATCATACTAATTCGAGATATAAAGCCTGCATTTGGAAAGAGAAAGGTGTCAATCACAAGAAGGAAGAAATTTTGAGGAAAATACAAAAAAGGTTTTTTTAATTTTATTTTCTCAAGCATATAAGAGAGAAGAAAATAACATTAAAAAAAAAATAACATTGAATGTTACATGAATTACATGTTGTGAATAACACTGGTTTGAAATACAAGTTTATTTAAAGCAGTAAAAATAGTAATTAAGATACATAATACACAAGATAATGGCAGCAAATCAACAAATTGTGCTACTTGAACAATTTCTTCCTTTATCTGGAAAACCAAAAGAAATATGGAAAACCTGGTTTCGCAGTTTCCAGAGTTATTTGGTTGCAATTGACGCTGATGATTATTCAGCTAAAAGAAAGTTGGAAATTTTGTATAGTCACTTGGGAAAAGCGGGACGGGAAATATTTGATAATCTTCCTCCCGGTATTCCCCCACCTGGTAATGGAGATGGATGGAATGTTTTTTCTGATGCAGTCCAAAGACTAAATAAAAAATTTCTGGAACAACCAAATGTAATGCTTGAACGATATAATTTCATGAGAAGAAAACAAGAGCCAAACGAAACAGTGGAAGAGTTTATTTCGGATCTCAGAAATTTAGCAGCAGAATGCAATTTTGGTGCTTATCTTGATATAGTCATTAGGGATCAATTTGTATACAAGTGTTATCATAAAAAAATACAAGAAAGAATTTTAAGCTGCCGTGATCCAACATTATCAGAGGTAATAGATATGGCTAAAAGCATTGAGCGATCTATAATTTCATCACAATGCATTTCACAAGAAACAACTTTTTCTGCAAATTCACAGAATGATTCACAAATCAATGCCATTTCCACAAAAAGCAAGTTTGTTAAACCCTTTGTAAAACCATTTCAAAGGAGAATGACTTCTTCATGCTATAGATGTCGTTCAAGAACACATCTTGGGAACAGTCCTATTTGCCAGGCACTTGGAAAGAAATGTTCAAATTGTCAAAAGATTGGACATTTTTACACAGTTTGTAGGGGCAAGAGATTTGTTCAAGTCAGTGCTGTCTCTTCAATGGAGGAATACCCAGACACAAATATTGCTTCTGTGGATTCGGCTCTACAAAACCTGGGTATTAACACTGTTAATATTTTGTCGCAGTCTTTAGAGAAAAAGATAATTCTTGCAATTGATACTGACGGAGAGTCATCAATGAATAGTCGTGCAAAAGAACCTACATGCGAAGTTATGATTAATAACATTTCCTTTAGCATGATGGCAGACTCTGGTGCACCTGTAACCATAATTTCTGATGTTTTATTTCATTTTCATTGGCCATCTCATTCCATGAAGTTACATCCTCTGGATATTGTTCCAAAGGGTTATGGTGGTAAAGACATTGACATGTTGGGTTATTTTATGGGTGATGTGACATGTTTGGGAAGGTGCACTTGTACGAAAATATATGTTGCAATTGAGGGAAAATGTATTGTGGGTTGGCAAGATCTTGGAAAAATGGGCCTTAAGCTAGTTCCAGGTTCTGATTCTCCAGTACAGGTTAATGATGTCTCCGTTTCATTAGTGTCAGAAGATTTAAATGATCTAGCTAGTAGTATTATTTCAGAGTTTCCAGAAGTCTACAAAGAAGTTGTTGGGAAAATTAAAAACTATGGGCACTTAATCAGGCTTAAACCAGGTGCAATCTCTGTTATGCACAAATTAAGGACAATACCCTTAAATGTTAAAGATGATCTTAGAAAATTATTAGATAAAATGGTCTCTGAAGGCATAATTGAGACAACCATCTCTTCGCAATGGGTCAGTCCCATAGTTATCGTTAAAAGAAGGATTCTAGCATTCGTTGGTGTGCTGACCTTCGCTCATTAAATCAGAATATAATTATTGACTGTCATCCTCTTCCAAAAATTCAAGATTTACTCACTGGTATATCTGGTTCAAAATTCTTTACTTTGCTTGATTTACGGAGTGCTTATCATCAAATTCCTTTGTCACCATTGTCATCTGAGCTTACTACATTTATCACTCCTTTCGGAGCATATAAATATTTAAGACTTCCTTTTGACTTGGCTTCTGCAGTCAGTGTTTTCCAGAAATTTATGGATGACCTTCTTAGAGATATACCATCTGTACAAGCGTCCCAGGATGACGTCCTTATTTTTTCAAAAAACAAGTGTGATCATATTCACACTTTGAGGGCAGTCTTAACCCGCTTCAAGGAGGTTGGTGTAACTTTAGGGAAAGATAAATGCACATTTTTTGCAAAGGAAGTAGATTATTTGGGACACTCACTTTCAGAAAATGGAATAAAACCAACATTTTCCCTTACTCAGGTGATATCAAATGTACCAATTCCCTCTGATAAAGATTCCCTGAAATCTTTTTTAGGATTGACAGAGTATTATTCTCGGTTTATCCAGGGTTACTCCCAAATTGTTCAGCCTTTGCGTGCCCTTCTCAAGAAAAATGAGAAATTTAATTGGTCAAGTGAGGTTGAATATGCATTTAACCTAGTTAAGAAAGTCATAATTGAGGCTCCTGTTTTGTCATCTTTTACTCCAGGATCTAAATGTACAATCTCTGTTGACGCAAGTCAACATGGATTGGGCGCAGTACTTTGTCAATGAATAGGTTCAAAAGAGCATACTGTAGGGTTTGCCTCCAGATCTCTGAGTAGTGCTGAAAGAAATTATAGCACTATTGAGAGAAGAAGCTTTAGCCTGCTCTTGGGCAGTAGAAACATTTAAAACGTATATCTGGGGTTCGCACTTCATTCTTCTTAGTGATCATAAACCTTTGTTGCACCTCCTCAATGGTAATGGCACTGGTAAGGCATCAGCCAGGTTAGTCAGAATTTTGTCTAGATTACATGAATTCAACTTTACCATACAACACATTTCGGGAGGACATAATTTGAGAGCAGATTGCCTTTCTAGATTATCTTTAAAAGAAAATTCATCTGATTCAAGTTTTGATGATGTAGAATGTGTTGTTGCTTCAATTGAGGATTTAGTTCTGTCTCCTTTCAGTATATCACAATCGGATTGGGTAAAAGCTTATTGTGATGATGCCACACTTTCCGCTGTTAAGAACATGATTATATCAGGATGGCTCAAAGAACGTTCCCTTCCTGGTCCTTTAAAATCATTTGCACAAGTGTCGAATGATTTATCTATTGTTAATGATGTGATTTTTCGTGGAGACCAATGTGTTCCTCCATCCATTTTTAGAAACAAACTTTTTCATGCAGCTCATGAAGGACATTTAGGGATAGGTGCCACTTCTAGAAAGCTTAAAGAACACTTTTGGTGGCTAGGTCTAGATGGAGATATATCAAATTGGATTAACAATTGTAATACATGTTTGGTTTCAGATAAACATTGGAAGACTTCTCAGCTTCCTTTACACTGTGTTCCTTTACCTGAGGAGCCTTGGTCTAAAATTGCAATTGATTTTGCTGGTCCTTTTGTTGTTTTACCTCAACATAAACAGTTTATTATTTCTCTCATTGATTATCATTCAAAATGGGTTGATTTTGATTTTTGTGAAACTCCAAATTCTCATGCTGTCATAAAATTTCTAAATAGAGTTTTTCTAGCTGAGGGTTCACCAAGAGAAGTGGTAACGGATAATGGGTCACATTTTTTTTCTTCTTTAATGCAGGAGTATTTTAATGCACATGACATCAAGCATTTAAGAGTTGCATTGTACTCTCCTTCCTCGAATGGTCTTATTGAAAGAATGAATAGATTCTTTAAAGAGGGAATTCAGTCTGCTATTTCCACCAATGTTGATGTTGAAGAATTTCTAAGGAAAAAGACTTGGTCATACATTGTTACCCCTCATTCTACTACGGGCATTTCTCCCTTTAGATTACTGAAAAGAAGAAATCCAAATGGGAACATTTGCCCATCTTGGATAAAAGGTCTTTCAAGTAAAGACAGTAATTGCTTAGCTTGTAAAGATAAGCATATTCTTAGAAGAAATGTCTTGATGCAACAGGAAGTACAAAGGCGAAATTTTGATTCTGCTGTTAGACATGTTGTACATACATTCCAGGTTGGTGATTGGGTTATGATCAAAAATCCATGTAGAGTCACTAAAGGTATTTCAAAATTTTCTTTACCCACTCAAATTATAAAAGTTGCAAAGGGGTCAGTTTTTTTGGATAAAAAGGGGTGGTGGAATAAAAGAGCTATAGTTAAACTTTTCCCTGAACAAGCTGATAGAATTAGGATGACTAAACACTCTTCTGATTTATGTTCTTGTTCACATTTTCCCATTGGCTCACCTTCTGACAATTCTCACACACAATCTTCTCAAATTGCTCCTTACAGTCCTACTCAATCTACTTCTCAAGACTCAGATTTACAGATCAATTATGCTTCTCCCACACCCACAACATCTGTATCAATCAGACCTACAAGGAACTGTTAATTTCCTGTAAAATGTAAGGATTTTTATTTGTCTTAATTTTTCTTATTATAATAGCATGTTTTTCCTTTATTAAAAAAAGGGAGATGATGTAGAGTACGTAAGTAGATGTGTTGCATTGTTTTACCTTGATGTCATTTCCTTGTTGTACATTCTGTGTTCTGTGGCGTGCGCTTCTTGAAAGAAGGTTTACTTTCAAGGAGTGCTCGTGTCTTGCCTCTGTTGTGGACAGAGAATTCCAAACTGAAGAATGAGAGTCTTCGGTTGGATTTCTGCCGCAACAGACGTGCTCCAGTGACTTCCTTCGAGAAAGAAGAATAAATCTCATAAAACCAAGGATTACCGTTGTGGACATTTTACTTACATTCTGCTTTCATTTCCTTTGATCCGTACTTCACACTTCCTCAGCGCGAACAAGGCCAATGGCACCTGAGAGCTGTAAAATAATTGCATACAGAGTAATAAAACATTGATTAAAATACATTCACAATCCTGATTATATAAATCAATAACACATCACAAGAAGAAAATTAGACATACGTATGTATATAAGGACGTACAACACAACCGGTGCCAGCAGTACAAATTCAATATTTGAGTAATTTCCATGATATGATACATTTATCCTTCAGATATCATTTGCATTCCTCCCTAAAGCTGTGCGCGCCTGTCTAATCTTTGTGTGTCTTTTATACCACACTGCGGACTGTTACAGTCTCTTAAATACCTGAACTTTGAAGTCAGGAAGCGGAGGATCTCGGAAAGTCTGAACATGTTTCAGATGGCAAGAGGAGATTTCACTGGTTGCCTCTACAGGAGAGAATACGGCGTAAAACCTGATTCTAACACCTGTGGTAAGAGACCACTTTTCTCTACAGGGCTTTGTCAGGTGTTTGCGCTCCCATTCTCACTTGTCGCTGCGCCTGAGCCGTGCTGAGGGTAGATCCGTAAGACCTCTGGGCCCTAAACTATGGACTATGCCTATTCAGCTGCAAAGACTTCAGAACTGCCTCTGGTCCAGGAAACCTATAAGACCTTGTTCTTCTGTGAGGCCTCGTTCTGTTAGCTGGGGGGAGGGGGGCGCAATGCTGCCCTTCATTGTTGGCTTAAATGTTTCAGACTAAGCATGCGTTCCAGGAGCAATAAAATAATACAGATACTAGTACATCATAACATTGTGATGAGGCAGAATTCCATTTAAAATCCCACATACCACATACAGAGACGTGCCTTTGAAGGGCAGGACAGTGTAGCTTGAGCTAGAGTCTATAATGAGCTGGGGAGGGGTGTTGGGCCACACAAGGAGCCTGATGTATAACATGACATTGGGATTCTGAAGGTCAGATGGAGCCTTGTGGAAATGATAAAGGCTGCATGTTTTTACGGTAGGTGGAGTCTCGTGGTCCACAAATATTGAGTGCTGCATTGTCAGATAAATACAATGGTTCTGTCGGGAATTTCTAATTTATTTTAGAAATTTCAAAAAATATTCATTACATGTAACAGATATCAGATAAATGAGAAAAAAAGCACACATCAATAAAAAGTTTGCAATTTGGTAATTTAAGGGAATAAAGTATTATGGGCTGTTGTAATACATAAGTTCAAAAGAGCAAAATATTGGTGACTTGTGGTGATAAAGTGACATGTGATGATAAATAATATATACAATATATTTCAAATGCGGTAAAAGTGAATAAGTAGAATAGAAAGGTACATTATTTCTTGATATGTCTTTATGGTTTTTCACATACGCTACAAGATCCTATGTGAATTAATCTGTGATCAGAAGCATTGTGTAGACATATAAGGGTGCGTCGACGTGGAGTCTCATGTACCTCGACAAAGCTGTTTACTCAGCTCTCTGGTCCAAAATGAGGGAAGGATATTGAGGCCTCACTTGGAGTTTTCCTCAACATCATGGGTGAGGATGAAGCAGCCTCAGGTGGAGTCCTCTGTACATCATGAGGATATGAAATTGGAGCCTCCGCTGGAGTCTCCTACATCAACGGGGTGGAGTTTTGTAGCCTCGGATAAAGTCTTTGTGTGCACCATCCTGAGGGTGGGTGCTAAAGGCTCAGTTAGAGTTTTGTGTATCTCATGAGGTTAGGATGTTGTATCCTGAGATGGATTCTCATACACAATGAGGGTTCCTCAATGTTGTTGCCCCGGAAGGAGTCTTTTGAACATCAATAAGGTAGAGTTCAAATCTGACACCCAGTCTCGTGACTGGTTGTTGTTGCCTCAGACGCAGTTTTATTCTGCTCCATGAGGTTAAGATGTTGGAGGCTCTGATGGAGACTTGTATACATCATGAGGGTAGACTGCCATTGCCTCATATGCAATGTAGGTGTGCTTCATGAAGTTAAAGTGTTGTGGCCTCTGGTAGATCTCTCGTACATCCTGAAGATGGGTCTTGCTATGTGCGATGGAGTCAAGTGCACACCATAAAGGTGGATGTTAAATCCTCACCTTGAGTCTTGGTGCACAGCGTGGAGCCGGCGTGGTAGCCTCAGATGCAGTCTTGGTGCACAGCGTGGAGCCGGCGTTGTAGCCTCAGATGCAGTTTTGGTGCACAGCGTGGAACCGGCGTTTTAGCCTCAGATGCAGTCTTGGTGTACATCCCATTAGTGTGGGGTTGTAGTCTCAGATTGAGTCTCATGTACATTGCGGTGGGGTTTTATAGTCAGATGAATCTTCATGAACCCCTTAAGTGTATACTGTTGTAACCCCAGAAGGACTTTACTGTACCTCATGATGCTTGTGTGTTGTGTGCCCTCAAACTCAGTTTCATACAATAATTTGAAGAGTTGAACGTTTTTTTCAAAATGTTGCAACTCAGCATTTCTTAAAAGCCAGATAGTTTTAGTTTGCACAGCTGTTGGCGCCCAGTGCGACAATCATTTTTGGTGCCCCCCATGACCACCTCCTCGGTTTCTCTCACAACCACTGGGCGATAGTGCCCTTCATCTCTCCATAGCCCCTCTCACACATACATTTCATTTATTTTAAAGCACTTGCAAAGGCTGACTTTACTAATAAGAATGTGTTATCTACCTAAACAAACACTTTTCAACAGCTTTAGGAATAGCTAATAAAAGACTGGGAGAAAACAGAACGTCCTAACCTATTTTATGCAGTTTGCTTGCAGGTCTGTGATGACCGTTCATAACAGTCACTGTTCTATATTAGGGTTGTATCTTATCAACTGCAGTAACAAAAGGATATCCGTGACGAAAGCAGTAACCCACTCAGCTATCCACATAAACACAGATCTGTGATCTGCACTGTATGCGTTCTTTGCAGCAGGCATATTAACCTTCTGTGCTGTTTTATGGCGAGTCAAAACTTCCCCTAGTCAAACTTCTGATCTCTCTCTATAGCAGGAACATTAATCACAAGAGTTATCTTGTCATTTTTAATGCTGCCTGAAAACTGGATGCACAAGGAACTCTGATGAAGGTGTTTGTAAATCGTAACTTATTGCTAAACACAGCACCCCACCCCCCCCCCCCCCCCCCCCTGGGTCAGTGCCCCCTACCCAGGTCAGAACCATGTGCGGGTGCACAAGTCACACTGGTCTAAAGCCAGCCCTGTATGACAGTATGTTCCTTAAGCTGGACTGTGTAAGTGAGTTCCACAATATAGTTGGTGGTTGGTAGAAGTGGTTGTGTGTGGTGGCAGTGAGTTCTAGAGTATGTGTGTGGAAGCGAGGGCCATAGATCAGGGGTGGTAGAGTTGCACAGTCTGTGTTTGGGAGTAAGTTTGATGGTCTAAGTTGTAGGATTGAGTTAGTTGTTCAGAGATCGGTACTTTGCCTGGATAATTATGTAGGGCCCTAGTTAATAATGTGCACTGCTTGCATCTTGTGTCATTGCTTTTAGTGCATTTCTGCAAATAGTAACCTTTCCATTTTTGTTCTTTTTCAGACCTTTTAGGCTGGATTTCTTGCAGGGCAATACTTGCCCGCTCCAGGAGTTTGGTGGAGGCTGACTGCATTAGTTACCCTAACCACACGCAAATCACCTCTTCACCATGGATGAGTTCCTGAAGCTCCTCTACCTCAACTTCTCAGAGCGCCTGGACCATCCTTGGGAAGGAGATGGCATATGTGGTGACTCTGTGACCAACATTACCTTCCTCATTGTAGCATACAGCGCTGTCATTGCTGTGGGACTAATCGGCAACGTGGGCCTTGTGTTCGTCATTGTGCGCCACAAAGAAATGAGGAATGTCACTAACATCTTCATCGCCAACCTTTCCTGCTCCGACATCTTGATGTGCCTGGTCTGCCTGCCTGTGACTGTCATTTACACCCTCATGAACCGTTGGATCCTGGGCGAGGCGCTTTGCAAGATCACCCCATTCGTCCAGTGCATCTCTGTCACCGTCTCTGTGCTGTCCTTGGTGCTGATTGCGCTTGAGAGGCATCAACTTATCATTCACCCCACTGGCTGGAAGCCTATCGCTTGGCATGCCTATCTGGCTGTAGCAGTAACCTGGAGTGTGGCCTGCTTCATCTCCCTGCCCTTCCTCTCCTTCAGCATCCTCACCTCACTGCCCTTCCAGAATCTCTCATTGCCCTTCGACCCCTTCGTCAACCACTTTGTCTGTATGGACAACTGGCCCTCTGAGCAGCACCGGCTGGCCTACACTACATGTCTCTTGATTTTCCAGTACTGCCTGCCTCTCCTCCTCATCCTGATCTGCTACTTCAGAATTTTCCTGCGACTGCGTCGCCGCAAGGACATGGTAGAGCGAGCCAAGGATGGTAGCCGCAAGGGTCAACACAAGAAGGTCAATGTCATGCTGGCCAGCATTGTGGCAGCATTTGCCATCTGCTGGTTGCCGCTCACCGTCTTCAACGCCCTATATGACTGGGACCATGAAAAGATCTCTGTATGCTATCACAACCTGATCTTCTCTCTCTGCCATCTGACAGCCATGGCCTCCACCTGTGTCAATCCTGTCATGTATGGCTTCCTAAACAACAACTTCCAGAAGGAGGTGAAGGCACTAGCCTACCGGTGCAGGTGCGGTGGGCAGCAGGACAAGTACGAAACTTTCCCCATGTCTACAATCAGCACCGAGTTGTCCAAGGCCTCACTGCAAAGTGGGAGCGCCAACAACAATGTCTGACTTGTGCTCTGCCAAGTGTCTTCACCTGCTGTACTACTCGCTACAAGCTTGGACCAGGATCTACCAATACCAGACTCTGAAGCTTTTTCTGCATTCTGATTCGCTTTGGTCCAAGTGACAGATTGTATCTTCAGCTCTAGCCTTCGACCAATCAGCTTGCTCAGGAGCTGTGTGTCCAGACTTGTGAACACTATATTAGGAAGCTGAACATGCTTGGTTTACCTCTTTTGTTATTCAGCAGGTATCACTGATAGTAAGAAAGGCACTATACTTCTTGTCCTGACCACCAGTAATTCCTATCAAACCTCGACTTGACTCTCTCTATCCCATATGGTCTATGAATCAGCTGCTCTCCCAGTACTGAACACTAGGGGTCACTGTAAAATCAATCTTTAATCACCCTCTCAAGGATTTTTCTTATTTCAGCTACATTCCCAGCTCTGACAAAGCAGGTCTCACTATGAGAGCAATACTTAGTTGTCCTTCTCTATGACATTTTGTACTCCGACAACAGTACCAATTCCAGTCAGCAGGTGTCCCAGTAGCTGCACTACTTGGCTTTTTGTCAGCTGTCCACTTTCACCACAGCAGCAACCACAGAGTTATCCAGCAGGTGTCACTTTGGTAGCAGGATTCAGTAAAGTCTCTTTTGAACATTGTAAATCACAAAAAAACTCAAAATAAACGTAAACCAAGTAGCAGCCAGAACATCTAACACTACCATAGACGGCACTGTGTTTACGCCTCACAGCTGTTGAATCTGTGAAGCAGTCTTTCATGAGCTGACGGGAAGTGTGTAGCGTTTAAACGTCTCCATGTCTTTACATGTTTAGCCTTCTTCACAAAATGCATTGACTGCACCGTCTTCCTTTTTTGCTCTTTGAATTGAGAAAGAGAAGACAGGTGGATTCCGCCAAACAACTCATCTACTTATTTGCCATTTTAATTTTTTTATTTATGTCTGGCATTAGCCAACACATTTTGATTTTACTAAAATCATTCTCTCTCTCTCTCTGTTTCACTCTCTCACACTCTCGCACACTCTCACGCACACACACTTATAGGAACTTTCAGCCAGCCCTCTTCATCTATTGTTATTTGTTCTGACATATCACATTTTTGCCCCACTTACTGCAGTATACAGAGTACCGTACGGCACCTCCTCAGCCTACTTCAGCCATTGGCTAACTTCAGTGTGAGTGATGGCATTCTGCTCTTTCACAAGGAGAACATCCGCAAACAAACACTTTCCCCGCAGTTACATGGACTGCTATGACAACTTGGGACCTAAAAAATGGCAGCGGCCTGGCAGCTTCCCCAAAAATATAGCTTTACAAAATCATGGCAAAAAAAAGCATTGACAAAACCAAAAGGCTGTGTGCCGACCTATTGGCTTTACAATGCCTGTAAATCGTGGAAGTTATTTGCGTCCCTAACTTTAGGTTTGGGCTTATTTGACATTTAACAGAAATGAAATAACTTCCAAAAATGTAGGTGGAATTGTATGATTGTTCATCTCAAAGAGAAAAGCAACTCTGGGAGCGGCACTCTGTCCTTCCACGTGTATGGTTATGCTGATTAATGCGAACCTCAACCTTGATTGGAATTTATAACAAGAGTAGAGCTTGACTCCTCACCTTCAAAAACATTGTTACATCTCTGTTCCTGCAAAGAGCTGAAAACCCACCTCGCCCAACAACCAGATGCAACCGTATGACCGCTCCCGAAGAGTTGCTTCTGTAATCCTATGCACCCTCTCATCTGCTGATCTGTATCGCCACTCTGCATGATGCACCCTCTAAGCCTGGGCACACCAAAACCTCCATTATGCATAGCGCTCTGTCGCAGTGTATCTCGGTTTAGTGCTTACAAATGCTGCCAGGATGCTGGAAAGCATTTGAGTCTGCAAACCAACTTGTTTGTGGTTTGATGTGTTTTACTTGGAACAATCTATACATAAAAGCCCCATGAAACACCTAAAGAGAGGCAGACAAACGGATTGATAGATCAAAGTCACATCCCCAGTGCTCTTTTTTTTACTGTTTTGCACATCTTCTGCCCATTTTTGCTACACGTTTTTGCTCTGGTCAGTCGACACAGGAGCTCAAAGGCCGCTAAGGACACACATCTCCTTCATTTATTTAGGACGCCAGCAGGTTTCAATTGAGTCCACAGCATTTATAGCTCGAAAAACACAGTGAAATATTTTGGAGCACTACAATCTCTTGAAGATCTGGATGACTGACCTTCTGGATTTCACATAACCCTTTCTAAGAAGATAAACTTTCCCTCACTGTAAGTTTACCAATGTGGCAGACTTCTGGGGTCTTCTAGACCAGGTGTCTCCAACCAGTCGACCGTGTGCTACCGGTAGCTCGCAGAAACCTTCAGAGTAGCTCCCAGCCTTGAGTTCATTTTTAACTAAGTACTGCAATAAATAAGTGTTGCATTTTCCTTTTAAAGTTAAGGAAAGTCTATGCTTATTTTACATTATTATCAGGCTGCCGATAGCGGAGCGGAGCCCTATAATGAGCAGTGATCCTCTCAGATTTGTGACCTTTTAAACTCTGAAATAAAAGACATTCTCAACTCAGTATTGGAGCATGAGAATAAAATGATATTGATGAATGCTTTTAGATGAGAGAAAATTAAAATGGAGAGTTAACTTAATGATTAACTTAACTCTTCATTTTAGTTTTCCCGCTTTTCGAAGTGTCACATTACACACAGCAGGCATCTTGCTCCCAGTGGCTACTAGACACAGTGCCATATTTATAACTGAAAAATACAGTCATTTTCTTATAAATGGGAGAAATTTAAAGTGAAGAAAAATGTTTCTCTAAAACATTGTCTTAATGTTTTTCTCTACTTTAAATGATGCCAATCAAGCCCTAATGTTTAATGAATCATGTTTCTTCACTTTAAATTTCTCACTTTAAACAAATGACTGCATTGTCCTGTTATAAATAAGGCACCATGTCTACAGGCCACTAGGAGTAATATGCCAGCTGTGTGTAAAAGACACTTTGACATGGGAGAAAATTAAAATTATGAGTTTTATGTAATGCATATAAACATAAAGTTAATTCTTCACTTGAATTTTCTCCCATTTCAAAGTGTCTCATTTACACAGAGCAGGCATCCTGCTCCCAGTGGCTGGTAGACACGCTGCCATATTTATAACTGAAAAATACAGCTATTATCTTTTTTAAATGGGAGAAATTTAAAGTGCAAAACAAAAAGTTCCATCAGATGCAGATAAATGTTCCTTATTATGAACATTTTTGTAGAAAATTTTTCTACACTTTAAATTTCTTCCATGTAAAAAACAAAAATGGTTGTATGTTTGTGTTGGACATGTAACAGTATTACATACGATGAAAGGTCTCTTGTGAGACAAGTACATACGACACAGGCTCTCAGTCGCCCATAGACCCATACCATATCCCATTCATTCACATACATGTTCATGCATCTCCACAGACCATGCACTCACTGATGCACATGGCAGCCTTATCATAGTACCTCTGGCCGGCTTCAGAATGGTGGTTGTCCTTCTCCTAGTATAAATGGCAAAATCAGTGAGGTGGCATGGTCGATCACGTAGGAAGGGTTCACCATGACCTAAATATAAACCACCCTCACCTTTATGGCACATGCACTGTACACCCAGTGATCAAGGTATCCTTTCATGACCCCTGTGGAAAGGTCTCAGTCATGTTCTATGTAGACTTACGTATTGTGGGTAAATATGGTTCACACAAATAGTAGAGCTTGTATTATTAACTCCAAAGGGGCTGATAGTTTTGTAAACCATATTTAGGATGCACTGTTTTTGTTAGATGATATTTAGGCCTCAAGCCTGACCCTCACTCAAAGAGGTGCAGACCCTATGATGAACCAAGACACACAATGTGGTTTAGGGTCTGACCTGTTTCACAACACTCCCGGAGCAGTAACCACACTCTGTGCTAAAGTGTTCTTGGGTAAAAAAGAAGCACATAATGATGGTGTTGCACAAGTCTAGGGGTATGTGCAACTTTTTCACCAGCAGAGTTTTCTAAAGTTAGACACTTAAGGCCTACGCATAGTAGGCTGAAGTGGTACCACTTCCACCGAGACGAAGTATCACTTTCACCCATATTTTCACATGCGTCTGGGGCAGTGGTTGAAATGGAAATACAGAATCGGAGACACCCACTACTCCAGAGTACCTGTTAACTACTGAGAAGTGCCAGTAATCTCCTATTAAATGTATTTCACAAGTGCTGACAAGTGCAGGTACTCTTCCTTTCAAATAAAAGAACTACAAGTACTCTGTACTGGACAGAACCTGCCCATATAAAGTGTTGATCTGGGGCCATATAACGATTAGGTGCACTGGCTCGGTATAAAGCCGAAAAAACATATTTTTCCATCTGAAGTGTGAACAGTTCTTACATATAACTCAGAAATGAGGGATTGTCTCTCTCTGTTTCCGACTTGTTTCATCTAAAGTGCATGCACTAACTCAGAGAAATTCCAAATATATATGATTTTTAGATGTCTCAAACACAAAAAACAGGCACTCTACTCCGGCCTGAGCCTGTGCTGCTCCACATGAGAAAACCCAGGAAGTGCTGCTGGACTTTCAGTTGCAGGAAGTAATTTTTTAGCTGCAGTGCAGTCTATGTCCCTGATGGACTTCTGCCATGCTGGGGCTTTTAGGCACTACAGTACACCACATCTCCCAGCAGGAGGCCCTAAAGGGACTAGTCACCCATGCAATTTCCTACCCATAGCAGATACACACACACATGTGCACTATCAGTCCCATACATTCACTTTCCTTGTGTTATTGTTACCCCTAGGGATGTCCAGGAAAACAGGATGTCACCGCAATCACGGACAAAGAAGCGCCTACTGGCAAAGTCAATAGCGGCTTCTGATGGAGCTTCTGAAGAAAGGCCCTTGAGACTCACTTACTGGAGATAGTGCCTGTCTATCTTTCTTCATCCTCTTCCATTGTCTGCCCCTCTGCTCCTCATTTTCCCCATACCAATGACTGGCAGGTAAAATCCAACCATTTCACTAACCCTAGTGGATTTTCACTTTTGGTGTTTTGTTCAGGAGCCATGTTTTCAATGGCTAGGGTGCGGGCTAGGGGCTAGGGTGTGGACTGCCGCCTCCTGTGTGTGAGAGGGTGTGAGGCCTAGTATCAGTAATGTATATGTATGAAGGATGCGGTGTGGGGTGGGGTGGGTGGGAACCCAACTATAACTATTGAATGTATGCAGTCGTTGGTTACTTAGGCATTCTGAGGTTGCATTAACACTTATATACCACAGTGATGAGTTGGAAGGGCTGACGAGGTTGGTGGGCAATAATGCTGAATGTATGTGGTCTGGAGTAGCCGGCGATGCACTAATGCTCATACATCTCTGTTCTGACTCGGGGTGCTTGTGAGGGAGAAAGCTGGGATGTTAAAGCTGAATGTATATGATATTATGGTATCCATGAGCCCAAAGTATGCTTTAATGCTGATCTCTCTGTGATGAGACAAAAGGAGCTAGGACAAAAGGACTGAATAGTTCTTTTGTAGGGGATGGGGCTCCATCTTGTTCTCAATGGCTTGAAAATGGTTAACTCCTTATCAACACTTTCCTGCTCATTTAAAGGCAATTCACAAATGGTGGTGCAACAGCAAACCTCACAACGATGTTGGTGAAACGTCAGTCCCTTGGAGGGCACTCAGTCAACAGAGTGAGGCAGAACACCAACAAGGACTTCTTGAGACTGCTACCAGATCCTCAAACTGACTCCTACAAGACACTTCCCCAGGCCATTGCCCATGAGCTCAACCCACCTGGGATGTCCTCATGACTGCTGCTGAAACCTGCCACAGCCTGCTCCCCACAATCTACCACTGATTGCAGTTCATTATTAACCACAGACTGCTGACTGCTGCCAGGGTCTACAACAGACGGCTGCCAGTTTCGACCATAGACTTCTACCCTGGGACTACTACTAACTGCAGCTCAGGATCCACCAGGGACTGCTGCAGAGGATCTTCCCAAGACTGTTGTCCGGAGTCTTCCACAGACAGTTGCCAAGGGTCTTCCACAGACAGCAGCCTGTGATCTACCACAGTCTTGAGGCCGAGGTCTCCCACATATTGTTGACCATGATCTAATACAGCGTTAAAACAAAGGGCAAACCCAAAAGTCACTGGGACCTGGGTGTCAAACAGTAGAAAGGAAATGGTCCCAGAACATACGAACTTTTAAACCTGAACAAAATCAGCAAAATAAATATTGCAACAATTAAGGCATACCAAAGTGTTATTTAATCACACCTGGATCTAATACAGGCGTAACTCAAGATCTACCATAGACAGGTGCCTGTGATCTACCACAGACTGCTGCCCATGGTCTACCACAGACTGCTGCCCAGGGTCTACCACAGACTCCTGCCAGGAGCTACCACACACTACAGCTCAGATTCTACAACAGACTGCTTCCCCAGGTCTACCACAGACTGCTGCCCAGGGTCTACCACAGACTCCTGCCAGGATCTACCACACACTACAGCTCAGAATCTACCACAGACTGCTTCCCAGGGTCTGCCACAGACTGCTACCCAGGGTCTACCACAGACTACAGCTCAGATTCTACCACAGACGTCTTCTCCAGGTCTGCCACAGACTGCTACCCAGGGTCTACCACACACTACAGCTCAGATTCTACCACAGACTGCT
This sequence comes from Triturus cristatus, assembly GCF_964204655.1. Lineage (NCBI taxonomy): Eukaryota > Metazoa > Chordata > Amphibia > Caudata > Salamandridae > Triturus > Triturus cristatus. The sequence goes on from NC_140594.1 coordinate 389,085,729, forward strand.
TCCCCAGGTCTGCCACAGACTCCTGTCCGAGTCTACCACACACTACATCAAATTCTACCACAGACTGCTCCCCCAAGTCTGCCACAGACTCCTGTCCAGATGTACCACACACTACAGGTCAGATTCTACCACAGACTGCTCCCCCCAGGTCTGCCACAGACTCCTGTCCGGATGTACCACACACTAAAGGTCAGATTCTACCACAGACTACTGCTCAGATTCTACCACAGATTGCTTCCCCAGGTCTGACACAGACTCCTGTCCGGATGTACCACACACTAAAGCTCAGATTCTACCACAGACTGCTTCTCCAGGTCTGCCACAGACTGCTACCCAGGATCTACCACAGACTACTGCTCAGATTCTACCACAGACTGCTTCCCCAGGTCTGACACAGACTCCTGTCCAGATCTACCACACACTACAGCTCGAATTCTACCACAGACTGCTTCCCCAGGTCTGCTACAGACTGCTACCCAGGGTCTACCACACACTACAGCTCAGATTCTACCACAAACTGCTTCCCCAGGTCTGCCACAGACTCCTGTCCGGATCTACCACACACTACAGCTCAAATTCTACCACAGACAGCTGCCCCAGGTCTGCTACAGACTGCTACCTAGGGTCTGCCACAGGCCGTTGTTTATGACCAAACACAGACTATTGCCTATGATAGACCACAGACTGCTGCCCAGGTCTACCACATATTGCTGACCATGATGTAACACCTGCTGCTGTCTAGGTTCTATCACAGAATGCTGCAAGGGGCTACCACAGGCTGCTCAGGGTCTGACACTGAATTCTGTACTGGATTTTTTTTTTTAGGACACACAAAGCGGTCCCCTGAGAGCTGCCACCCAGTTTCCATTTAGCCATCTTCATGAGTGCCTGTTCACAGATCCTGTCTTTACAGATCCTGAAGATATGTATAAAATAAATGTACGTAAAGGTATATAGAGAGAGCTAGATATATATAAATGCATAAAAAGAAATGTACATAAAAATTTATAAGATGTATTTTCTTGTAGTTTCGGGTTTTTTGCAGCTGCTAGAATTTAGAAAGGAAAACCTATTTCTTTGGAAATTATTACTAAAGGCTGTCGTATACAAAATGGTTTTATGTTTCTTTTTAAATGATTTGGAATTATAGGAGCATTTGGCCCTTTTTCTAAATAAACTTTTGTGTGCTTTCAAAAATTCATTGGGTGTGTGATTTGTAGCTTTGATGTCAGTCAGTAGTGGTGGGAAAGAGAGCAAATTAATCTGGAGAATATAGTCAGTGAGGACTTGACATGGTCCTAAACGCCAAACCACCAGCCCAGCCAAACCGTACTACAAATGTTATGCAAAATATACTAAATTTAAAAAGTTAAAAAATAAAGTAAATATGATATTACTGTTTTGAGTGCCTTTTAATAGAAGTGATAGTTTCTAAGCATAAACTTATAAACATTCATATAACCACTCCCTCCCTGCTGCCATAATGATCTTCCTATTAGTGACCCATGAAGTAGGTCAAGCCAGCTGTAATATGCCCCATATTTATATGGCCTCTATTGTTATAGCTGGAGCTATGTAATAATCTACCAAACCATAAACAAGAGAGGTTGGTTGAATGCCAAAATATTGTGCAAAAAAATATCAAGGCACATATATATTGTGCCAAAAAATATTGTTTATTCAATATCGTCTTCCTATACTGGTGATAAAAATAACAAAAATAAAATGGTAAGAATATCACGCAAGGGAATATTGTCCAAAACAAGGTAAACATGTTTTTTATTAAGCGTACCCTTTCAAATTATAATTTAAAATAATATTATACTTAAATGTAAAAATAATGTAAATTAAATAAATTAAATAGTGTGAATCATTAATTTCGATATATATATACAAATAGCACTCCTAGGGAGATCGTAGCCCATTGAGGGGTGGTACGATGCCGGTGGAGTACGCCAGTAAATCAATATGTAGAAAAGAACGGAGTCCCAATCGTGCACTCGGACACTCTGCAAAAATCATCAGAGACCAAGGATCATTCAAGGGGGTTTATTACTGTCATAAACTCGACGTGACGCGTTTCACCCTCTGGGGGCTTGTTCACACACCGTTTAGCCCACCGTCCCAGGCTTACATACTATTCCGGTTCTCACATGAACATAGACAGAGGACTGGGGAGTCCGTTTTAAGCGCCATATTGCAGTATTACAAATTGCATGTAAATAATACAATGTACAAGTGTGACAGCATATTTGTCCTTACAGCATGTCAAAACATGGTTCTAATGCCTGTGTGCAATAGAAATATACAATATATATATCTGAAAACAAAGTGTTTGTGCAAGATGTTCCCTCCGTTACGCTTGTGTAAACTAATACCGCGTGTGGTGTCCCCTGGAATACGTAGTGCTACGAGACTTGTTTGGTGGGGGAGGTCCATCCGTATGTATATACATCTGTGTCCAAGTGTTATGGCGGCCATGTTACCATACAGTTCCACACCTGTTTCAACCTTTTTACCAACTATGAGTCATGACAATATAGATACTTTCCAGGAACAGGTGGGAAAGGAGTTACTAGAATTCAGGCAGAAAAACTGGTCAAAGAAAAGGAAAGATTTCAAACATAACCTAACCCTAGCCCAGAAAAAATCCATACAAGAACTAGCCAAGGATGGCAGTATTGTAATTAGACCCGCTGACAAAAGGAGCAATATTGTCATTTTATCCAGAGAGATGTATGCAGCAGAGGCAACACGACAATTGAGTGATACCAGTACATACACAAAATCAAGCAGGCTAGAATACAACAACAGTATTACAAGCAGTTGGGAGAGATTGAGTGAGTGGAAAGACAAGGGGCTGATAGAGTGGGAGGAATACTGATATCTCAAAAAAGATTATCCTATCCTCCCAGTAATGTATCTACTTCCCAAGATACACAAAAACAGGGACAATCCCCCTGGCAGACCCATTATTTCATCTAGAGGTTGTGTGTTGGAGAACCTGTCTCACTACGCTGATCATTTTTTGAGGGAATTCGTAATCACCTTGCCCTCATACGTAAGAGACACTAAGGATTTATTAGGCAAAATACATGATCTGAAATGGGAATCAGACCTTCTCTTAGTAACGTTGGATGTGAACTCGCTCTATACAGTCATTAACCATGACCAAGGTATAGAGGCTTGTACCAGATTCCTCAAACGTAGACACATAAGACACTGGGATCACACACAGATGATACTTGACATCATAAGACACTGCCTAACTAACAACTTTATTATGTTTGACTGTGAGATTTTCAAGCAGTCCCTTGGTACAGCAATGGGTACTAGCTTTGCGCCACGTTTTGCAAATCTCTTCATGGGAGCTTGGGAAGAGGACATCAGGAATGAGGCTGGTCTTAAGGACGAGTTTGCCAGGGTCATACTCTTGTTACGCTACATTGACGACTTGTTTGTTGTCTGGAAAGGCAGCAAGCAGGAAGTACTAACCTTCATTGACAATCTCAACCGCAACCCCAACAACCTGACTTTCACATGTACCATCAGTAAACAAAAGGTGGAGTACCGAGACAGATGTGTGGAGATAGTGAACAACAAAGTGACCACAACTCTGTTTCGTAAAATGACGGCGGGCAACACTTTGGTACATGCATTGAGTAGCCACCCGAACACACTGAAATGGAGCATCCCCTATGGGGAATTGCTCAAAGCCAAAGGGAATTGCAGCACTGAGGCAGGTTTTCTCAGTGAACAAACCATAATGATACAGAGATTCAAGGACAAATGGTACCCATCCTGGGTTCTCTAAAAAGCATGCAAGAGGGTGAAAACAATCAATAGGGACACGATACTAGGGACCCCACCCAACATAGACAGTACTGATGACCTGGACAACTCAGACACCTGCATGATTTTGGCATTTAATGGGCACTCTGACCAAATCCGCAAAACGGTTACCCGCAACTGGAATTTACTCAGAGGTGACCCAATCATAAGGAATTCTCCACCTACACGACCAAAGATAAGTTACAGGAGGGGACGCAATCTTAAAGATCAGAGTGATCTTTCGGATAAGACTGACAAAAGACATATAGACCTCCAGGGCTTTTTTCCATGTGGCCATTGCAAGGCTTGCGGGAATAGCCGCATGCAGAAAGAATTTTGGAACAGCAGTACGAGTAGAATGGTCAGCATAACACAATTCCTCACATGTAGCAGTACCTACATTGTCTATGTACTGGAATGCCACTGCACGCTTAGGTACGTAGGAAGCACAACACACATGGCAAAGAAAAGAGTCCTCAAGCACATGAGGGCCATTACTAACAAAGATGGACAGTATCCTATTGCCCGCCACTTTGAGGTCAAGCACTTTTCAGACTATACCAAACTGTCTTACTATGTGATCGAACAAGGGATGCCCAATAGAAGGGGGTGTAGCAGGACACTGAGGCTTAGCTAACGCGAGTCTAGACACATCTTAGGGATTGGGACATGACATCCAAATGGGCATAACCTGGATGAGGAGATGGCCATACACCTACAGAATGATTAGTCCTTATATTATGTACCAACCTTGAGAGAGATTTCCCCTGCAATGTGGGCTTTACAGTTCTACAGAATCCCACAGTTGCATGCTGAAGTTTGTCTTAGCAGCAGAAACTATGGAACCACATAATTATGCTGTTATTGAGCTGCTGTGTACATATATGTATAAAACCCTTTGTGTTATGTTTTTATCTTCACAGGAGGAAAGGAAGGGACTATGTCTCGGGCTTGTGACACAAGGATCCCTACCCTTTTCTTCGGCTGTATCCCAGGGAACAGATAAGATCTCACTCAATTTTAATTCATGTTAAATATTATCGTTTTATCAAATTTGTTTGTTTGAGAGAAAGGGGTGCACCACCGAAACAGGCAAACACAAACCTAGTCATACCAATATCTTAAGAGAAATGGAGGGAGGTATAACAAGATAATGGATTAGTTCCTCCTGTGTAGGAATTAATCACTCGGGGTAACACAAGACGGACACAGTGACTTTTGAATCCCATACTCTGCATAGAACACTAGCAACGAAATCCATGCAACACGCCATCACAATATTCCATTCGCCAGCTGGCAGATTGATACAACAGACTATGTAGTACCCACTAACCAGGGTCAAACACGCCGGGAGATTTTCCAACAGAGGCACGGACTCAAGGACGAAACTGAATGGAGATTTTCACCAGAGTCACGGACTCAAGGACGAAACTGAAAGCACTAAGCAACTGACATGTTAGTAACTCCTTCCCTGACAATCTGGTCACTGTAGCATGACACCACACGCACAGGCGTAACGAAATACTCATACATTCCCTTGACCATGGTAGCACAACCCCCATTGACCATGGTAGTACCCAAAAAAAAAAACACGCACTACAAATTCCGGAGTACACCATAGGCACCACAGGACAGCGCGACATGTACTATACACATCTATGGCGTGTCTCAACAAATGACATAAACACAAGAACTAGAATAATTATAGAGAGAAACAGGTGTGGACCTGCAAGGTAACATGGCTCCCTTAACACTTGGACCCAGATGTATATACACGCGGACGGACCTCCCCCACCAAACAAGTCTCGCAGCACTACATATCCCAGGGGACACTGTGAGAAGTTGGCCTGGCATATGCTGGTCACTGTTATAGTGGCCACCTTGCACCAGTCCAATTCGACTCTTATGGTAGATAGGTTTAAGACAACCTTTTAAAGAAAGCTATCCTAGTGGTAGCTGTGGAGAGCAGCCTTCAGGCTAAGTCTCTGAGGAATGCAAAGCAGCTTGTTTTACCTTATAATCTCTTAAATCACCAAATGAAAAGGACACCACACAGGTATATATATCAAATATATATGTATTTATTTCTAGATACACTCTACTAATCTCTTTATGAGATTAGAACCCAGATACACATTCAAATGTCAACAGTTCTCAATAAATTAAGCACAAATATGGCTGGAGCCCTAGGGGCTTACCAGACCATATACTAAAAAAATGGGTTAACAAAGTCGACTTGCAAAATGACAAAGCCTAGGGCCTTGGGAATCGCTGGGGCTTCACTACTGCAGTGTTAGCAGGTAAGTAACAAGCCCACGGGAGACTCGTTCAGTGTCTAAACACAGCCGCGGGTTTCCTATAGGTTACAATGGAGCAAGTCGCGGTTTGTATTTTAAAGTTTTAGGGCACTTCGAAGAAGTCAACAAGCAAGCCACTTACAGGGTAAGTATTTCGAGGGCCAACACACACTTGGGCACCGGAGTGCACGAGTTACCTCACCCAGGGAAGCCGGGTGCATAGGTGTCTTTTGGTGTCGGGTCGCGATGCTGTTTTCAATGGAGACTAAGGAAGACTTGCTGCTTGAGACGACTGAGGAGGTGTCCGCTGGAATCCGAAGGTGGATTGAAGATGAAGAGGACCTGAAAATTGAGTGGACAGTGTTCAAAGTCACTTGCCAGTGACCGGTGGCCAGCAGGATGGATGACCACTGATGTCGCGTCGTTTCAGGTCGTCAATGGTGATTTGTCTCTTCACTCACGAGGTCCAGGAGGGATTGATGATGACCAGCAGCTGGATTCGGAGGGTCCCACAATGTTTGCAGCTGATGATGGTGTCGGCAGCCGGATTGGCGCCAACAAGCCTTGGCAACTGCAAGTCTCGTGTGGACTGAAGATAGTCGGTGATGCAGACCAGCAAGGTCTGATGGACTTACCCAGCAAGGGTAAGTGAGGGCAGGCCTGGAGCAACCAGGAGAGCCCTTGAAGTTGGTTAAAAAGTCTTCGGGTGAGTCACTAGCCAATGGGCAAGTAACCACAAAGACGCCTTTGCAGGAAAAGTTTCACAGGAGCCCACGGTCACTCGGGACGAGGTAGGCCGCTGATTTTCGGAACCAGACCTGCTAGGGACTTGGACCACAGATGGTCCAAAGCACAAGTTCGTAGAACGTTGTTTAGGGTTTGCACTCTAAATCAGTGCACGGTTCCCTGGTATTGCTGTTCCTCGTCACTCGTGGGGTCCAGATGCCACAGCTTCGCTGGGGACTCAAAATGGCCATTGAAACATCAGGAAATCTACTTCAGGGGATGCAGGGACTTCGGACTCTGGCGGGAGCGGTGAAGTTTGCAACTGTCAATTGAAGTTATAGGTGCCTGCCAAGCAGAGGAGTCACTTCTTGACTCCAAGGGAGATTCTTCAGTCTTCCAGAGATAGTGGAACGTCGAAGGGCCAGGATTCTTCTTTGTAGAGCGTCGTCCGGGGTAATCTGAATTGCATTGGCAATACTTGGTATCTTATAGTGAAGATAGGGGAGGGACTAGCTCTATGACCACTCCTCTAGGAGGGTCAGGGTAGTGGGTGGTTACACCCACTTCCCTTTGTCCAGTTTCATGCCAGAACAGGGGCAGGTAGCCCCTGAACCGGTTTGAGCTGGCATATGCACAGAGGAGCCTACTGCTCCCCCAGTGCAGGACTTCAAAGCACTCTAAGAGTGCACCCACCCAGCTCCAATACACTAAATCCTGTCTGGGAGGTAGTGACACCTCCCTGTGACAGGATACCTTTTGTTGGGCTTCCTCCACTGCGAGTTTCGGTCAGCAGCAGGAGGGCAGCCCAGTGTCTGTGCTGGTGGCATCCATTTTGTGATGCCAGGGCTCTAGAAGATTTCTACTGTTTAGTACAGTGGGTACATGTCATCCCCTCTAGAAGGGTGGGATCATACTCCCACACCAGTTACTGGTGTGGGGGTATGATTCCAAGTTGTTTGACACCAAACACGACATGTTTTGATGCAGTCATTCCAAAGTTAGCATTTACAGCGAGGTTATAATGCACTTAAGAGTATATGGTTTAACCGCATCCACAAACAGCAGCAGAGAATAGACTCTGCCAGCTGCAGAGGGGTCCTGCTCATGCAGAAGCACCCCCTCACATAGTAAACCAAGCACCCCGCCCTCAGGATTGTTAGGGCCTGCAAGAGGGGTGGCTGATAGGTTTATATGTGTGTGTATGGTGAGATATAGGAACCTATACCTCAGTATGGAGTGCTAACATTACCTCACACAAGCTGCAGTAGCAGGCCTGTGGTGTCAGATTGAGAATGCTTCCCAGGGGTGGCATAATACATGCGGCAGCCCCTGGTAGGCCTGTGAAGTACCAATGCCCTAGGTACCTAAGGTACCATATACTAGGGGCTCAAAAGGTACCACAGTATCCAATCACTAGTGCATCTAATATGCACACCAATCATTTAAGGGAGTAAGCAGATAGGCTGGGGTCCTGGATAGCAGGATCCCAGCCAGACTAGTCAAAAACCATTCAAACACCAGGAAAAAAGCGGGGGCAACCATCTAGTCCACGGGTACTCATAGTACGGCCCGCGGGCCGCCAGCGGCCCGGCAAGCCTTCCTTGGCGGCCCGCGGAGCTTGCAGACAATATACCTGTGTTCTTTTCTTCTTTTTTTAAAGTGTTAGCAAACACCGCCGTTGCAGCAGCCCGGACTCCGAGAGGGTGCCGGGCAATTCCAGCGATAGTAAGAGTGGAGCTGCGGGGGCGCTAAAAGGTCAAATACAACAAAGGCTTGTTAGCAAGTGCATGGTCTTTTAAGGACCTGTGAAGTACTCGGGTGCGGCTGTGTGTGTATGTGCCCGGTAGGCTGTCATAGCAGGGTCGGAAATGATTCTGCTTCTTTCAAGCAACATATGCAATTTCTAGTGCCATTGATAAAGATTACATGTTCACATTTAAAACCTTTGTAGAAGACATTTATTAAGGGCCTAACATCAGATTTGTCCTATAAAATAACAATCACCCCCGCCCAGCATTCTTATGACCGAGGCACCAGCAAGGTGTGTCCCATTTCACTCAGTAACAAGAGGACAAGGGCACCCAAAGCAATTGGACAGGGACCTTGGGAAGTTACGTATTATAAGAGACAATGGTCCCTGAAAACAAAGAAGTATAACCAGCAATAATCAATATAGCCACAATAGGTACTATATTATAGCCTATGTCCAGCCGGACAAGGCAGCTTTAATAAGCAAAATGTTTTTCAATGATCAAACAAGATGTAAGCGAAGCATTGGTGGGACTCAAGCCTGTATCCTATGGCTTACATATCAAGAGGACATGAGTTTTTGAAAAAACACACACAGGCAATTGAAGCGATGTTTCTATGACAAGAATAGCAGATAGTGAAACATCCTAGTCACCTTCACGACATTTTATACACATAAGTAGTCATAGTGTAAGGTGAACAACATAGTCGACGACGTTTCGATCCTTACTGGGGGGGTGTTAGGATCATCATCAGGACTGATTAGTATAATTGCCTATAAAAATGCCTGAATATACAACAATTAACACAAAAACCAACGTGGTACAATAAAGAGGGAAAAAATGGAGGGAAAGAAATTGGAAAAAACATAATAATTAAGTTTAAATAAAGTTACAACATAACATAAAACAGTTTGTGTCAGAACACGAGCTAATCATGGTCAGAATGGCTTAGTGAACTATCGGACACGGATCGAAGGGGAAAAATATATATATAGTGGAACATGCTCCGTGGCAGGCTGTGTAAATGATGGAAGGTCGTGGTTGCCGCGAGTATTAAGGAATCTCGACTGTGGAGAAGTGCGTGGTCGATATCATGCTCAAACTGAGGGCGTGTCTGAGATTAAAGAACTGTGGATGTCGCAGGTGAGAAGGGCGAGTAAACTACAACGGAAACTGTGAGAAGTTGGCCTGGTATATGCTGTTCACTAGTTCTAGTGACCACCTTGTACCATGCCAAGCAACCCTTATGGTGTGGTTGTAAGTCAACCTTTTTGGACTAGCTGCCCTAGTGGTAGCGTAGGCTAAGCAGTCTTTGAGGCTAAACTCGTGATGCGTGTTAAGCAAGCTGTTTTACCAATAGTAACCCCCTTTTATACCAATGAAAGGACACCACACAGATATATATTCAAAATATATATGTATTTATTTCTCAAAGTAACCCCTAGTCTCTTTATGAGCACAGGAGCACAAATCGTCAAACAAGATTATCACAGAATACACAGAAGTTGCACTTTATATGGATAGGCCCTGGTGGCCACTCAAACCATATACTAAAATAGTGGTATAAGTACCACGAACAGAAAAGGGAAAAGGCCTAGGGCCTCTAGAATCGCTGGGCCTACAAGGAGCTAACGTCAGTTAGTGACCAGGAGGTCCACGGGTGGCGTGTGCAGAGCAAATAGTCACACGCGTGCTCCCATAGGTTTCAATGGGTGCGTAAAAAGTACAAAGTTACTGCAAAAGGAATCTTCCGGATGACCTAGGAACTTAAGATTTGGAACACAGGCACTAGAGATGTATTACTACACATGGGCACCGGAGTACCAGCTTTACCTCACCCACAGGAAGCGGGTGCATAGGCCTCAAAGTGCGTCGGGTTTCTTCTATCTGTTCCGTTGAGCCTGGGACAAAGATGCTGCAGGCGGTCGGTCGGGAAGGGATGCAGTGGATCCAAGAGTGGATCGGAGATGTTGAAGACCTGTAAGCAGAGGGGACAGTGTTCACAGTCACTAGCCAGTGACCAGCGTGGCACCAGGTGGGTACCAGGCGATGTCGGGTGCAAACAGGTGATGAGGGGTAGCTTGTCTCCGCAGCCACGTGGTCCCTGAAGGTCGACGACGTCCAGGAGTCGGCTCACGAGCTGTCCCACGCAGGCTCTCGCTGTCGGCGGTGTCGGCGACTTGATCGAAGCAAACAAGCCTTGGCAAAAGCAATTGCAGGAGGATTCAGAAATCAGCTGTTGGTTCTGACCAGCAAGGTCAGAGGGATTGCTCCTTTGGAGGGGAGCAAGGGCCAGTCTGGAGCAACCAGACCAGCGGTGTTTGTCGTAGATTTCGTCGCCAAGATGGCCACTAGCCAGCGGGCCAGCAACCGGTTAGGCGCGTCGAGTGGCAAAATGCAGAAGGGCCCCACGCAGATCGTGGAGATGCTGGAGGGCTCACCTTTGGTGCAGATGCTGCTCGAGGGTTGGGCTTCTCAGGACCCAAAGCACAACTTGGAGGGAGCCTCGGTTGTTGCACTTGTCAGCTTGTCGTAGTCGTTCCAAGATGGCTGGCTCCACGTGTCTCGGTGCCTCCACGGGTCTCCTCTTTTCAGGGACTGTGGATCGGGCGGTGAGAGGTCTGGAGGTCCAGGTCTTGTCAGTCTCTGGGCTCGGGCTCCGGCGGGAGGCGGCGGCAAAGCAGACGGTGATTCGCTGGATGGTGCTTGCGTTAGCAAGGTGGTCACTCCCTGACCACAGGGGAGATTTTCTTCAGTCTTCTGTGCAGCAGAATGTCGAAGTTCCCGTCTTCTTCTTAGTTTCAAGTTGATTCCAGGATGTCTGAAGTCTTAGGACACAGCTCCTACCTTTAAGCGGATTCTAGGGGCCGGACTACCTGCTAGGTCCCTCCCTATGGGTGGGACCAGGAAGGGGGGTGGTTACACCCCCAATCCTTTGTCCAGCTCGCCCCAGGCCCGGGACTGGTGTGCCCCAGGACCGGTTTGAACTGGCATATGCACCGAGGCTCCTTGTGAGCCACAGGCATGTCTGGTTTCTTTCAAGCCCTACCTGACCAATACACAAAATCCTGTCTGGGGTGGTGCACGCACCTCCCCTGGCAGGAAACCCTTTGTCCACACCTCCCAAGCTGGAAGGACTCCCAGCAGCAGGAGGGCAGACTTGTGTCTGTGGTGGCAGCATCCATTTTGTGGAGCTGAGGCTATGTCTGATTTTACCCGGGTTTCAGGTACTGTACATGTCGTGTCCCTCTAGAAGGGTGGAATGCTAACCCCGTCGCCAGAATTGGCGAGGGGTTAGTATTCCAATTCGTATGACACCTTACTCGACATGTTTTGATAAAGCCAAACCAAAGATAGCATTTAACCGCGAGGTTCATAATGCACTTAAGAGTATATGGTATGACGATATCTGGAAACAGTAGAAGGAAGTTGTTCCGACCACTGCAGACAGGCTCAGCTCATGCCAGAGCACCATCTCACATGGAACCAAGCACTCTGCCTTCAGGATTGTTAAGGCCTGCCATAGGAGTGACTCATAGGTTACCAGGTGTCCCATTTAAGGTTAGGTATAGGTATACTACACCTAAGTAAGAGGTGATTACACCAACTTACCCCAGCTGAGTGATCAGCCAGTTGTGTCAGATTGTTAGGCCAAGCCTGGGGTGGCATAATACATGCTGCAGCCCCTGGCAGGCCTTGGGTACACCAATGCCCTGGGTACCTAGTGTACACTGGTACAGGGGCTGACAGGGTGATCCACTTCCAATTGGTTATGCACCTAGGGTGCATAGTTTTAATTTAGTAGAGAGAACAGCAGGCTGGGGGTCTGATTGGCAGGCCCACAGCCTCAATATGTCAAAAACCAGTGAAGCAAAAAGCAAAAATTTGGGGTGACCATAGGATAGCAGACCCTACTCTCCTACACAACCCCCCCCCCAAACGCTGGGACATTAAACTAGCCTTGACCAGTCTCGTCTTCATGTCCTAAGTGGAAGTACCTGGAGAGACCATCTGCATTCCCATGGTCAGTACCTGGCCGGTGCTCCACTGTAAAGTCCATCCCCTGTAGGGAAATGGACCACCTAAGCAGTTTGGGGTTTTCACCCTTCATCTGATTTAGCCACAAGAGGGGCTTATGGTCGGTCTGAATCTTGAAGTGAGTGCCAAACAAGTATGGCCTCAGCTTCTTCAGGGCCCACACCACAGCAAAGGCCTCCCTCTCAATAGCTGACCAATTCTTCTCTCTGGGGGTCAACCTTCTGCTAATAAAAGCAATGGGTTGGTCTTGACCATCTACATTAAGTTGTGACAGCACAGCTCCCACACCCAACTCAGAAGCATCTGTTTGGACAATAAACTCTTTGGAGTAGTCAGGACTTTTCAGGATAGGTGCAGAGCACATGGCCTCCTTCAGGTCATCAAATGCCTTTTGACAGCTTACTGTCCACTGAACCTTTTTGGGCATCTTCTTGGATGTCAGATCATTAAGAGGAGTCACAATGGACCCATAGTTCTTAACAAACTTCCTGTAATACCCAGTCAAGCCCAAGAAAGCTCGAACTTGAGTCTGGGTGGTTGGAGGGGACCAATCCTTGATGGACTGTATCTTACTCTCCAGTGGTTGAACTTGGCCCCCACCTACAAGGTGGCCCAAATACACAACCTTACTCTGCCCTATCTGGCACTTAGTAGCCTTGATAGTGAGGCCTGCCCTTTGCAGAGCCTCAAGAGCCTTCTTCAGGTGGATCAGGTGATCCTCCCAGGTGGAACTAAAGACAGCAATGTCATCAAGATATGCTGCGCAAAAGTCATCCAACCCAGTAAGGACTTGGTTCACCAGCCTTTGGAAGGTGGCAGGTGCATTCTTCAGACCAAAGGGCATCACCACAAACTGATAATGCCCACCTGGGGTTGAGAATGCTGTTTTGGCCTTAGACTCCTCAGCTAATCTGATTTGCCAATAGCCAGCTGTTAAGTCAAATGTGCTCAAAAACTTTGCAGAAGCTAGTTTGTCTATGAGCTCATCTGCCCTTGGAATAGGGTGTGCATCTGTCCTGGTGACAGCATTGAGTCCTCTGTAATCCACACAGAACCTCATCTCTCTCTTGCCATCTTTGGTGTGAGGTTTGGGGACCAGAACCACTGGGCTAGCCCAGGGGCTCTCTGAGGGTTCAATGACACCTAATTCCAGCATTTTATGTACCTCAGCCTTTATACAGTCCCTGACGTGGTCAGGTTGTCTGTAAAGTTTGTTCTTTACAGGCAGACTGTCACCAGTGTCCACAACATGGGTACACCAGTCAGTTTGACTAGGTATCAAGGAAAACATATGTGAAAATGATTGTAGAACCTGTCTACATTCAGTCTGCTGATGGGCAGTGAGGTTGCCTCCAAGGGTCACTCCTTCAACTGAGCCATCTTCAGGGTTCTGAGACAACAGGTCTGGGAGAGGGTCACTCTCTTCCTCCTGTCCCTCATCTGTAGCCATGAGCAAGCCCATGTCTGCCCTGTCAACATATGCTTTAAGCCTGTTAACATGGAGTACCCTGTGGGGACTCCTGGGAGTTCCTAGGTCCACCAAGTAGGTGACCTCTCCCTTCTTTTCCAGGATTGTATGGGGTCCAGACCATTTGTCTTGGAGTGCTGCTGGGGCCACTGGCTCCAACACCCATACCTTCTGTCCTGGCTGATACTCAACCAAGACAGCCTTTTGGTCATGCCAAGCTTTCTGTAAGGCCTGGCTTGCCTCAAGGTTTTTAGATGCCTTCTCCATATACTCAGCCATCCTGGAGCGGAGACCAAGTACATAGTCCACTATGTCTAGCTTAGGCTTTTTGAGAGGTAACTCCCATCCTTCCTTCACCAAACACAGTGGGCCTCTCACAGGGTGCCCAAACAACAATTCAAAGGGGCTGTAGCCAACTCCTTTTTGTGGGACCTCTCTGTAAGCAAACAGAAGGCAGGGTAGAAGGATGTCCCATCTTCGCCTGAGCTTTTCAGGTAATCCTTTGATCATACCCTTTAGGGTCTTGTTGAATCTCTCAACAAGCCCATTGCATTGTGGGTGATAAGGGGTGGTGAACTTGTAGTTGACACCACATTCCTTCCACATAGCTGTTAAGTATCCTGACATAAAGTTGGTACCTCTGTCAGATACTACCTCCTTAGGAAACCCCACTCTGGAGAATACTCCCAGCAGGGCCCTGGCCACAACAGGAGCTGTAGTGGTCCTAAGGGGAATTGCCTCTGGATACCTGGTGGCATGATCCACTACCACCAGTATAAATCTGTGCCCAGATGCAGTGGGAGGATCCATGGGACCCACTATGTCTATTCCCACTCTTTCAAAGGGAACCCCCACCACAGGTAGTGGTATCAGGGGGGCCTTTGTTGTGCCACCTGATTTGCCACTGGCTTGGCAGGTAACACAGGAGCGACAAAACTCCTTTGTATCTTCATTCATATGGGGCCAGTGAAAGTGAGGGACAAGCCTGTCCCAAGTCTTGTTCTGGCCTAAGTGTCCTGCTAAAGGAATGTCATGGGCCAAGGTAAGAAGGAAGCCCCTAAATTGCAGAGGTATGACCAACCTCCTGGTTGCACCAGGCTTGGGGTCTCTAGCCTCTGAATAAAGGAGCCCTTCATCCCAATACACTTTATGGGTACCTTGAGCATTCCCAGCAGCCTCAGCAGCAGCCAGCTGTCTGAGGGGTTCAAGAGAGGGACAGGATAACTGAGCCTGCCTCAAGTCAGCCCTTGAAGGTCCCCCTGTCCCCAGAAACTCAACCTGATCAGGTTCAAGCTCTTCAGGGACAGTTCCTTCAGGGTCCTCTAGATCAGCTTCCTGGGAAGGCTGATCATCACTCTGAGGCAGGGGGGAAGGCACAGCCTTGACCCTCCTGTTCTTCTTCTTGGTAGGTGCTTGGTCCATTGTTCCAGGATCCAAGACCTGTGGTTCAGTGAGGCACTTTTTGGCCTGTGACCTGGTCACAGCAAGGACATGTGATGATATACCTAACATCTCTGCATGAGTCCTGTACTCCACTTCTGACCATAGAGAACTCTCTAGGTCATTGCCCAACAAACATTCTACTGGGAGGTCTGCACTAACCACAACCCTTTTGAGGCCAGTTACCCCTCCCCATGAGAAGTTAACAACTGCCACACTGTGTGAAGTAGTGGCATTGCTGGCATTGGTCACCAGGTAGTTCTCACCTGGTATGTACTGTCCAGGGTCCACAAAGCCTGGTGTCACCATAGTGACACTGGCACATGTGTCCCTGTAGGCTTGAGCCCCTTTGTCATTAATTAAAGGAGTCTGTCTGTACTTGCCCAGGTTACTGGGGCTCACAGTCAGGGACAAATCAATGTCCCCATCACAGATCAAGACTGCCTGTGTAAGGGTTCTGTCTAAGTCAGAATCTCCTTCAGTTCCCATAGTGATTCCCACTACACCCTTTGTCTGGGGACCAACACTGCTAACAGTAGTACTGGGAGCAGGTGCCTTAGGGGCAACAGTGTTGGGGGCTCCACCCTTTTTGCAATCACTAGTCCAGTGAGTTGTATTTTTACAATGATTGCACCAGGGTTTCTTCTGACCTTCTTTCTTCTTCTTGGACTGTTGGGACCCACCCTCCTTAGCAGTAGTTTGGGGCCCTGTTGAAGACTTCTGGTCTTTAGGTTTCTGATCTCCACCCTTTTGGTCTGTTTTCTTCTGATCACCCCCTTGGCCCTGGTTCTGGTTCTTTTGCTTAACCCTGGTTCTGACCCATTTGTCTGCCTTCTTTCCCAATTCTTGGGGAGAGGTCAGATCAGAGTCAACCAAGTGTTGATGCAGTTGCTGGTTTTGACAGTTATTTAAAATCTGTTCTCTCATCATCAAATTATACAATCCTGTAAAATCAGATACCTTACTTCCCAGCAACCAACCCTCCAAAGCCTTAGTGGCACATTCAATGTATTCAGACCAGTCCTGAGTCTGTGTCTTTTGGGTGTCTCTGAACATTAACCTGTACTGCTCAGTGGTTAAGCCTAACCCATCAACTAGAACACTCTTCAGGACTCTGTAGTTTCTGACATCCTCTTCTCTAACAGTGAGGAGTCTGTCTCTGCCTCTTCCTTCAAAGGAGAGCCAGAGGATTGCTGCCCACTGATCTTCGGGAACCTGCTGTACTTTGCAGGCTCTCTCAAGAGCAGTTATCCACTTGTGGATGTCATCCCCACTTTTGTAGGGGGGCACAACCTTAGACAGGTTTCTATTATCGAAAACCCTATCTTTGTCCTTAGGGACAATGCTGCCACCAGTGGGTATAGACCCACTCTCTCTAGGTTGCCTAGCCTTGTTCAGTTTTTCTTCCATCAGGGCTACTTCTAGCTCCTGCTTCCTGATCCTCAGCTGGGCTTCCTGCATTCTGGCCTCATGTTCCCTCCTCTGAGGGGTGGTCATCCTTTTCCTGGAGTGACCTTGAGAGCCTCTAGAGCCATGGGAAGCATTGGAGTCACCTGAGCGATTCCTTTGCCTTCCAAGCCCTGTGTTAAGTCCACTGGGGAGATCCAGTGGGTTGAACCCACTGTCAGTCCCCAATAGCCTTGGTTTAGCTGGGCCAAGTATAATACTTGGCACTGGGCTAGTTCTCCCTTCATCCTCACTACTGTCAGTATCCTTTTCACTCTCATCCTCTGTGGTAGGCATCCCATCTAAGGGGTGACTATTGGAACTGGGTACCTCTGTAGTATCTTCAGAAGGGGGGCCTCCTGTTCCTGTCCCTAAGGGGGCTAACTGGGAAGCTTTCTTGAGTGCTCTCTGATTCTCATCATTCTGTAAGAGCTCTCTGAGCTCAGCAGAGTTTGGGTTCTTGGGCTGTTTAAGGCCTCTAAGAGTTGCCAAATGCCTGAGCTCATTCTGATTAAGGGTAGCAAAGCTGGATGGTGCCCTCTGGGGGTCACTCTCAACAGAGATGGGTACAGTGGACCCCTCTGCCCCGGCCATTGCTCTTAAGTGTGGGTGGATGTGTTGCAATCTACCTACACTTGGGTTTACCTACTAAACCTATCTAGTAGTTGTAGTCAGGGTGTGCTACTCCCTTTGTTCTACAACAACTAAGTTCAGTAGAACTTATGTATATCTAATCTTGTTTTATATGTACCTACAGGTACCTATGTGATCTTTCAATTGGTAACCAAGAGATTACAATGGTAAAACACAGCAAGCTCAAATCCAACCGCTGCTCACCAATGTGAGAAGTTGGCCTGGTATATGCTGTTCACTAGTTCTAGTGACCACCTTGTACCATGCCAAGCAACCCTTATGGTGTGGTTGTAAGTCAACCTTTTTGGACTAGCTGCCCTAGTGGTAGCGTAGGCTAAGCAGTCTTTGAGGCTAAACTCGTGATGCGTGTTAAGCAAGCTGTTTTACCAATAGTAACCCCCTTTTATACCAATGAAAGGACACCACACAGATATATATTCAAAATATATATGTATTTATTTCTCAAAGTAACCCCTAGTCTCTTTATGAGCACAGGAGCACAAATCGTCAAACAAGATTATCACAGAATACACAGAAGTTGCACTTTATATGGATAGGCCCTGGTGGCCACTCAAACCATATACTAAAATAGTGGTATAAGTACCACGAACAGAAAAGGGAAAAGGCCTAGGGCCTCTAGAATCGCTGGGCCTACAAGGAGCTAACGTCAGTTAGTGACCAGGAGGTCCACGGGTGGCGTGTGCAGAGCAAATAGTCACACGCGTGCTCCCATAGGTTTCAATGGGTGCGTAAAAAGTACAAAGTTACTGCAAAAGGAATCTTCCGGATGACCTAGGAACTTAAGATTTGGAACACAGGCACTAGAGATGTATTACTACACATGGGCACCGGAGTACCAGCTTTACCTCACCCACAGGAAGCGGGTGCATAGGCCTCAAAGTGCGTCGGGTTTCTTCTATCTGTTCCGTTGAGCCTGGGACAAAGATGCTGCAGGCGGTCGGTCGGGAAGGGATGCAGTGGATCCAAGAGTGGATCGGAGATGTTGAAGACCTGTAAGCAGAGGGGACAGTGTTCACAGTCACTAGCCAGTGACCAGCGTGGCACCAGGTGGGTACCAGGCGATGTCGGGTGCAAACAGGTGATGAGGGGTAGCTTGTCTCCGCAGCCACGTGGTCCCTGAAGGTCGACGACGTCCAGGAGTCGGCTCACGAGCTGTCCCACGCAGGCTCTCGCTGTCGGCGGTGTCGGCGACTTGATCGAAGCAAACAAGCCTTGGCAAAAGCAATTGCAGGAGGATTCAGAAATCAGCTGTTGGTTCTGACCAGCAAGGTCAGAGGGATTGCTCCTTTGGAGGGGAGCAAGGGCCAGTCTGGAGCAACCAGACCAGCGGTGTTTGTCGTAGATTTCGTCGCCAAGATGGCCACTAGCCAGCGGGCCAGCAACCGGTTAGGCGCGTCGAGTGGCAAAATGCAGAAGGGCCCCACGCAGATCGTGGAGATGCTGGAGGGCTCACCTTTGGTGCAGATGCTGCTCGAGGGTTGGGCTTCTCAGGACCCAAAGCACAACTTGGAGGGAGCCTCGGTTGTTGCACTTGTCAGCTTGTCGTAGTCGTTCCAAGATGGCTGGCTCCACGTGTCTCGGTGCCTCCACGGGTCTCCTCTTTTCAGGGACTGTGGATCGGGCGGTGAGAGGTCTGGAGGTCCAGGTCTTGTCAGTCTCTGGGCTCGGGCTCCGGCGGGAGGCGGCGGCAAAGCAGACGGTGATTCGCTGGATGGTGCTTGCGTTAGCAAGGTGGTCACTCCCTGACCACAGGGGAGATTTTCTTCAGTCTTCTGTGCAGCAGAATGTCGAAGTTCCCGTCTTCTTCTTAGTTTCAAGTTGATTCCAGGATGTCTGAAGTCTTAGGACACAGCTCCTACCTTTAAGCGGATTCTAGGGGCCGGACTACCTGCTAGGTCCCTCCCTATGGGTGGGACCAGGAAGGGGGGTGGTTACACCCCCAATCCTTTGTCCAGCTCGCCCCAGGCCCGGGACTGGTGTGCCCCAGGACCGGTTTGAACTGGCATATGCACCGAGGCTCCTTGTGAGCCACAGGCATGTCTGGTTTCTTTCAAGCCCTACCTGACCAATACACAAAATCCTGTCTGGGGTGGTGCACGCACCTCCCCTGGCAGGAAACCCTTTGTCCACACCTCCCAAGCTGGAAGGACTCCCAGCAGCAGGAGGGCAGACTTGTGTCTGTGGTGGCAGCATCCATTTTGTGGAGCTGAGGCTATGTCTGATTTTACCCGGGTTTCAGGTACTGTACATGTCGTGTCCCTCTAGAAGGGTGGAATGCTAACCCCGTCGCCAGAATTGGCGAGGGGTTAGTATTCCAATTCGTATGACACCTTACTCGACATGTTTTGATAAAGCCAAACCAAAGATAGCATTTAACCGCGAGGTTCATAATGCACTTAAGAGTATATGGTATGACGATATCTGGAAACAGTAGAAGGAAGTTGTTCCGACCACTGCAGACAGGCTCAGCTCATGCCAGAGCACCATCTCACATGGAACCAAGCACTCTGCCTTCAGGATTGTTAAGGCCTGCCATAGGAGTGACTCATAGGTTACCAGGTGTCCCATTTAAGGTTAGGTATAGGTATACTACACCTAAGTAAGAGGTGATTACACCAACTTACCCCAGCTGAGTGATCAGCCAGTTGTGTCAGATTGTTAGGCCAAGCCTGGGGTGGCATAATACATGCTGCAGCCCCTGGCAGGCCTTGGGTACACCAATGCCCTGGGTACCTAGTGTACACTGGTACAGGGGCTGACAGGGTGATCCACTTCCAATTGGTTATGCACCTAGGGTGCATAGTTTTAATTTAGTAGAGAGAACAGCAGGCTGGGGGTCTGATTGGCAGGCCCACAGCCTCAATATGTCAAAAACCAGTGAAGCAAAAAGCAAAAATTTGGGGTGACCATAGGATAGCAGACCCTACTCTCCTACAGAAACTATGTCAGGTGAGCTTGGCGTGATATGCGGGGAGCAATTTACCTCATGCTGTCCTTGAATACAGCAAGGAAGATGTGTCAGCTTAGTTGATAAAACTAAGCGACTGTTAGAACACGGAATCGGTCTGTAATGAAAATAATAGGGTAGAAGGGCAGAGAATGACATTTGTTCCCATTGAAATTGTGCTCTCCATGTTTTATAAATGCAATATCTTATACATCCATGCACCAGCTCTTCAAATGTCATTCTCTGCCCTTCTACCCTTGTTTTTATCCTCACCACGCGCCGTCTTTCACTCACCCAATATGGCGCCCTAAATTCGCCGTGTTCATCACTCACGGGCACTGCGTTACTATTAGCAACTATTAGAACATGTGACTGATCACCTGATCCAGCCACGATCACATCTAACCGGCGCAAACACTCTTCCACCACAACTCTTCCGGCATTGACCGAGACGTTGCCTTGCCGACTCCCCCGGAACGTGACTACATCTTCACATCGTGGTATGTCTTTTGTTTCCAACCGGCGGCTCCCCACCCCCGTAATTACGATGTGATTACTTCTAGTAATTTGCCTTATTTTACCTACAGATTTTTTACTACCGCGCTAAGTATTACTCCCGCGGACCTAGGTAAGCCGCTTTTTCCCTTTGTGCACTGCACATCCGATCCACTCCTCGAGCCTGTTTATGACCTCCTTATTATTTTCATTACAGACCGATTCCGTGTTCTAACAGTCGCTTAGTTTTATCAACTAAGCTGACACATCTTCCTTGCTGTATTCAAGGACAGCATGAGGTAAATTGCTCCCCGCATATCACGCCAAGCTCACCTGACATAGTTTCCGTTGTAGTTTACTCGCCCTTCTCACCTGCGACATCCACAGTTCTTTAATCTCAGACACGCCCTCAGTTTGAGCATGATATCGACCACGCACTTCTCCACAGTCGAGATTCCTTAATACTCGCGGCAACCACGACCTTCCATCATTTACACAGCCTGCCACGGAGCATGTTCCACTATATATATATTTTTCCCCTTCGATCCGTGTCCGATAGTTCACTAAGCCATTCTGACCATGATTAGCTCGTGTTCTGACACAAACTGTTTTATGTTATGTTGTAACTTTATTTAAACTTAATTATTATGTTTTTTCCAATTTCTTTCCCTCCATTTTTTCCCTCTTTATTGTACCACGTTGGTTTTTGTGTTAATTGTTGTATATTCAGGCATTTTTATAGGCAATTATACTAATCAGTCCTGATGATGATCCTAACACCCCCCCAGTAAGGATCGAAACGTCGTCGACTATGTTGTTCACCTTACACTATGACTACTTATGTGTATAAAATGTCGTGAAGGTGACTAGGATGTTTCACTATCTGCTATTCTTGTCATAGAAACATCGCTTCAATTGCCTGTGTGTGTTTTTTCAAAAACTCATGTCCTCTTGATATGTAGGCCATAGGATACAGGCTTGTGTCCCACCAATGCTTTGCTTACATCTTGTTTGATCATTGAAAAACATTTTGCTTATTAAAGCTGCCTTGTCCGGCTGGACATAGGCTATAATATAGTACCTATTGTGGCTATATTGATTATTGCTGGTTATACTTCTTTGTTTTCAGGGACCATTTCACTCAGGCCATATGGATTCAAAACAATTAGCAATTCCCAACTCTCTTTACATTCCTCATTAGTGTACATGTTCATGACGTACGGAGCAATGTATACAGCAGCCATGCCAACCCTCCCGATTCAGACGGGAGACTACCGATTTCAAGGCTAGTCTCCCGCCTCCCGATTCCTGAATGCAAAAACCCGATTCCTCGGGGTTTCAGCAGACAGTGGGTTTGGTATTGTGTAACGTGCTAATTCTTCCAGAAATAGTCAGAGTGGTGATGCAGAGGCTCTAGAAGGGGTGAAAAACCAACAAAGCCCCATTGACAAGCGAATGATCTTTTAAAGACCTGTGAAGTACTGGGGGCAGCTGTGTGTGTCCCGGGGCTGCCACACAGGTGGGGGGTGGGTGGTATATGCACTGCCAGCAACCTGCCAGGCCAGTGAGTGCAGAACACTTGCATCACCTTCTCTCTGCCTGCCATTGCGCTCCATGCTTCTGAAAGGTAAGAAAAAAACGTGCATTTGCGTTTCAAATGTCCGATCCTGCAGCAGCACACTTCCAAGGCCCATACACGACAGTAACCCGATTCAAGGCCCCATTCTCCCGATTTTTTTAAAAAGAATCTCCCACTTTGCTCTTCTCTTCTGAAATGTTGGCATGTATGGTAATACAGTGATTAATAAATAAGCGCAACAGGAATCACCTGCACCAACAGACTACGCATTTTTCCATGGGTGTCACAGCCCGCCATCCAGTACAGTATTAAAAGGCCTTAATAGAAAGATTAGGCTACAATTCAATTATAAAGGTAGCGAGACAACGTTCCTCCGCGACATCAGTTTCTTCCGCAAGCTATGGATTCCTCATGCTGCGAGTGTCCTGGCCCTATTCCAAGTGTCGTGGCGGTGAGGTGACAGAGGACAGCAGGGTGTGAGAGTGAGGTGACAGAGGGCAGCAGGGAGTGACAGCCGGGTGAGGTGACAGAGGGACGCAGGGAGTGAGAGCCGGGTGAGGTGACAGAGGGACGCAGGGAGTGAGAGCCGGGTGAGGTGACGGAGGGCAGCAGGGTGTGAGAGTGAGGTGACAGAGGGCAGCAGGGAGTGACAGCCGGGTAAGGTGACAGAGGGCAGCAGGGACTGAGAGCCAGATGAGGGGAAAGAGGGTGACAGAGGGCAGTAGGGACTGAGAGACGGGTGAGGTGACAGAGGGCAGCAGGGACAGAGAGCCAGGTGAGGTGACAGAGGGTTGCAGGGAGTGAGAGCCGGGTGAGGTGACAGAGGGCAGTAGGGAGTGAGAGCCGGGTGAGATGTGCATTAAGAGCCTGTGATGTGATGTTTCCCGCCAGCCTGTAGTCAGACGGTTGAGCCAAGGCCAGGGAGCTCAGGCCTGGTCTCCGCTCTCTCAGCACAGCGCACAAATGCTCACCGCCAGGTTGGCACTATATATAATTGATGCATGCATACCTACACGGACGGGTGACTGGCGCCAAAAGGGGGCTTTGATCCGACAGCTCGGGGGTGAGAGTCAGAATTAAAGCCAGCGACAGATGTGACCCCAGGCCCAGTGGTGGGAAACAAACCCCGCAAAGCAGCAAATTCAGAGAGAAAACGAGCTGGCTTTTACATTACACAGGGAGCGGGGGAGTGGGGGGGCTGTCTCTGGGCTGTTGACGGGGACGTGTAGACACAGAACGTGTGCACTGCCCGAGGCACAGAGATGGACAGAGACAGACAGAGGCAGAGACAGACTGACAGACAGAGACAGATAGACGCAGAGACAGATAGACGCAGAGACAGATAGACGCAGAGACAGATAGAGGCAGAGACAGATAGAGGCAGGGACAGATAGAGGCAGGGACAGATAGAGGCAGGGACAGATAGAGGCAGAGACAGATAGAGGCAGAGACAGATAGAGGCAGAGACAGAGAGGCAGGGACAGATAGAGACAGAGAGGCAGGGACAGATAGAGGCAGAGACAGAGAGACACAGATAGAGGCAGAGACAGATAGAGGCAGAGACAGATAGAGGCAAGGACAGATAGAGGCAGGGACAGATAGAGGCAGGGACAGATAGAGGCAGGGACAGATAGAAGCAGGGACAGATAGATGCAGGGACAGATAGAGGCAGGGACAGATAGAGGCAGAGACAGACAGATAGAGGCAGGGACAGACAGAGAGACACAGATTGACACAGAGAGGCAAAGACAGATAGAGGCAGGGACAGACAGATAGAGGCAGGGACAGACAGATAGAGGCAGGGACAGACAGATTGAGGCAGGGACAGACAGATTGAGGCAGGGACAGACAGATTGAGGCAGGGACAGATAGAGGCAGAGAGAGAGAGAGAGGGGCAGAGAGAGAGAGATATATAGAGAGAGATATAGAGAGAGATATGGATGTGCATGCCGGGTCTGGTGGCTCAGTTGACGAAGGCATCCGCTGCAGGGGCCTGTGTTCAAGCGCATGGTCACAGTTTTTTTTTAGCCCCGCCCCCTCCCCCACTTACCCCGCCCCCACCGGTGCGGCCCTCGGCCACAAACCACACTCTAAATTTGGCCCCTGAGAGAAAGTTTGTGAGTACCCATGATCTAGTCAGATTCCACCTTCCTACAGACACCACACGCGGTATTAGTGTACATGAGCGTAACGGAGGCAACATCTTGCACAAACACTTTGTTTTCAGATATATATATTGTATATTTCTATTGCACACAGGCATTAGAACCATGTTTTGACATGCTGTAAGGACAAATATGCTGTCACACTTGTACATTGTATTATTTACATGCAATTTGTAATACTTCAATATGGCGCCTAAAACGGATTCCCCAGTCCTCTGTCGATGTTCATGTGAGAACCGGAATTGTATGTAAGCCTGGGCCGGTGGGCTAAACGGTGTGTAAACAAGCCCCAAGAGGGTGAAACGCGTCACGTCAGGTTTATGTCAGTAATAAACCCCCTTGAATGATCCTTGGTCTCTGGTGATTTTTGCAGTGTGTCCGAGTGCACGATTGGGTCTTGGGACTCTGTTCTTTTCTACATATATATATAGACAAAGACAGGGTTGTTGAAACGCGTCAAAGTCAAATAAATAATTAACGCTGATTTGGAATCCTGAGTGCGACTCTTTCTTATGCTGCAGGAGCGTAAGGCGTTATGATATATAACAGGTACAGACCACAGCGTGTTGAAGATTTCAGTGCAGTTTATTGCTCAAAGTTGTCAGCAATTTTGGCTAAGTAGCAGCATTACGCGTTTTGACAGTAAACAACTGTCTTGATCACATGACATGCTTGCGGCCAATCAGAGCTTTTATATCGGTGACCAAACAGTGAAAACAGACATTGGTTGCCGCCAATTTTTGAAATCTCAAATGTAACCATAGTACAAAATATTATTTAGCATATTATTGGAGATTTTACAAATATGTATTTGTATACGGACAAATGTGCAAGGATCGCAGTTTACAATAAAAGAATAAATATGTAAACATAGTGAAAGTGCAAGTGCTAAAAATTTAGTTTATAAAAGATTAAATTCAAACACCGATAATAATGATTAAAATACATGTTGATAAAATATCCATATTAAAATCATATGAAAATTAATCAATGTAGAGAAGCTAAATGCCTATACTGTGCATGTATGTATTATATAGGAAACTCATACAATGGCAAAACTGGAAATGAAGTAAACAAATGAATGAGACTGAACGTTGCTCATATTCTATCAACCTCCTGTGAGGTTGTGATATATACTTCACATCCAACTGTATATCTCATATAAAGTGCTAGTGCTAGAGAGATATGTTTTGAAGTTGATAGTATAGTATGCCTATAGAGAGTTTACAAGTAATTAATACGCACAGATGAAAGCAGATGCTAAATAAGTATTAAGCCAAATATTAATGCCTGTATCGGCGATCATGTCATTAATAGATTGTTTAAAATCTTAAGTAAAACCGGGGCCCCAGTAAAACTTTTGATAAAAAACACATCTAAAAATTCGATAAAAGCCTGATAACATAGCACAATATAAAGGTTTAAAACATGGATGGCAGATATACATCAAGGTAGTAAGACAGTATTTAAGTCCCAGATAAAAAATACAGGAATAAGCTATAGGAAATGGTGCAATTCTTCACTGTTATTCAGACCATTAGGCATTTTGGAATCTAGAGTCAAGATGTAACATGACTCTAGTTGCCGCAGTTTTTTCTCCCTATTGCCCCCTCTGATGGATTTGGGTATCATATCTATGACGAAGTAGCTAAGGTCATTGAGATTATTGTTATGCACATGTTTGAAATGACGTGCTACCGGGTAACTGGGGTCTGAATTAACTATTGCTCGCAAATGCTGTAGGATCCGATTGAAAACTTGAAGTTTATATATATATATATATATATTCAAGCTCCAAAGTTGCCCGCATGCAAGGCCGCACTCCCCAGCAGCTTGTCACGAGCATATTTCTCGAAGCAATTTTCAGGGTAAAGTCAACACTGCGTCCTTCTGTGATTACAGTTCTCGTGTCAACGATAGTAGAGCCTGACGCGTTTCTGGGCTTCCGCCCTCTTCAGAGGCTCGACATGAGATTGTTGCGGTAGACACGCCCACACCTTTTGTAATTAAACGCCCTCAGATGAGCTTTGCTAGGTGAATCCTTGCAATGTCTTATGGGAAAGGTGGTTCGTGTCAGCCACATTGATTTTACTGTTGTGATGCCCTGGATGGGCCCGAAGGAACGGGTGAGACATAAATCCCCTGCTGCTGGTCCGTGGCCCCCTTTGATATGGGGTGGTGCGATCCTTTACGGCCGGGCCGCCGCATAAACATTCAAGCTCCAAAGTTGCCCGCAGGCAAGGCCGCACTCCCCAGCAGCTTGTTACGAGCATATTTCTCGAAGCAATTTTCAGGGTAAAGTCAACACTGCGTCCTTCTGTGATTACAGTTCTCGTGTCAACGATAGTAGAGCCTGACGCGTTTCTGGGCTTCCGCCCTCTTCAGAGGCTCGACATGAGATTGTTGCGGTAGACACGCCCACACCTTTTGTAATTAAACGCCCTCAGATGAGCTTTGCTAGGTGAATCCTTGCAATGTCTTATGGGAAAGGTGGTTCGTGTCAGCCACATTGATTTTACTGTTGTGATGCCCTGGATGGGCCCGAAGGAACGGGTGAGACATAAATCCCCTGCTGCTGGTCCGTGGCCCCCTTTGATATGGGGTGGTGCGATCCTTTACGGCCGGGCCGCCGCATAAACATTCAAGCTCCAAAGTTGCCCGCAGGCAAGGCCGCACTCCCCAGCAGCTTGTTACAAGCATATTTCTCGAAGCAATTTTCAGGGTAAAGTCAACACTGCGTCCTTCTGTGATTACAGTTCTCGTGTCAACGATAGTAGAGCCTGACGCGTTTCTGGGCTTCCGCCCTCTTCAGAGGCTCGACATGAGATTGTTGCGGTAGACACGCCCACACCTTTTGTAATTAAACGCCCTCAGATGAGCTTTGCTAGGTGAATCCTTGCAATGTCTTATGGGAAAGGTGGTCCGTGTCAGCCACATTGATTTTACTGTTGTGATGCCCTGGATGGGCCCGAAGGAACGGGTGAGACATAAATCCCCTGCTGCTGGTCCGTGGCCCCCTTTGATATGGGGTGGTGCGATCCTTTACGGCCGGGCCGCCGCATAAACATTCAAGCTCCAAAGTTGCCCGCAGGCAAGGCCGCACTCCCCAGCAGCTTGTTACGAGCATATTTCTCGAAGCAATTTTCAGGGTAAAGTCAACACTGCGTCCTTCTGTGATTACAGTTCTCGTGTCAACGATAGTAGAGCCTGACGCGTTTCTGGGCTTCCTCCCTCTTCAGAGGCTCGACATGAGATTGTTGCGGTAGACACGCCCACACCTTTTGTAATTAAACGCCCTCAGATGAGCTTTGCTAGGTGAATCCTTGCAATGTCTTATGGGAAAGGTGGTTCGTGTCAGCCACATTGATTTTACTGTTGTGATGCCCTGGATGGGCCCGAAGGAACGGGTGAGACATAAATCCCCTGCTGCTGGTCCGTGGCCCCCTTTGATATGGGGTGGTGCGATCCTTTACGGCCGGGCCGCCGCATAAACATTCAAGCTCCAAAGTTGCCCGCAGGCAAGGCCGCACTCCCCAGCAGCTTGTTACGAGCATATTTCTCGAAGCAATTTTCAGGGTAAAGTCAACACTGCGTCCTTCTGTGATTACAGTTCTCGTGTCAACGATAGTAGAGCCTGACGCGTTTCTGGGCTTCCGCCCTCTTCAGAGGCTCGACATGAGATTGTTGCGGTAGACACGCCCACACCTTTTGTAATTAAACGCCCTCAGATGAGCTTTGCTAGGTGAATCCTTGCAATGTCTTATGGGAAAGGTGGTTCGTGTCAGCCACATTGATTTTACTGTTGTGATGCCCTGGATGGGCCCGAAGAACGGGTGAGACATAAATCCCCTGCTGCTGGTATATATATATATATATTCACTTAAAAAACCATAGGTTTCACAGGCGGATATTCCACTCGTAAAAAACCAATGAAATTCCCCCGCTACAGTTAGTTCAGATAACTATAACTCGCGCGCCCGCAATCCACTGCTCATGACATCACATATTACATCACTCATGACATGGTCAGTGGCATCACTCATGACATCACTGATGACATCATCCTTGTGATAGAGTGGCAGTCGCGCGAGTTATAGTTATCTGAACTAACTATAACGGGGGAATTTCATTGGTTTTTTACGAGTGAAATATCCACCTAACTATAACATGTGTGAAACCTATGGTTTTTTTAAGTGAATTTGCAAGGTTTTTTAAATGCTAATTCCTAACTATAACGTGTGTGAAACCTATGGTTTTTTCAGTGAATTTGTACGTTTTTTTAAATGCTAATTTATTTATGTATTATTTTTTTTATATATTTATTTTACAATAAACTACGTATTAAAATTTTTTTTTTTTTTGGTTTTTCACCGTGCGTGCACGGTGCGCGCACCCCGGCGATTTTTAAAACAAAAACATTTTACAAAAAAATTCTGCCTTCGGGGTCCTTCAGGGACCCCCTGACAAAGGCTAGGGGGTCAGGAACTCTCTACCCTGCCCCCTTTTCACGTTCGCCACCTTCCTTTTTCACTCTCGCACTGAAAACAAACAAAATGGCGGCCGACACTTCCTGATTTCGACCGATTCGAACGTTGACTAACATGTAACCACCAATCAGAATTACGCTTGCGCACGTTAGGGTGCTCGCATGGTGCGCGCACGGTGCGCGCTTATAGATATTTATATGCTTTTAAATGCTATTTTCTCAGGAACTACTGAACAGATTGACACCAGACCTGCGAAAGGCACTTCCCTGACCTGAGGACTACCCCTCTGCCAAATTTCAAGTAATTCTGTTCAGCCGTTCGGGCTGTACCTTCGACTAAAGGTCCTATGGAAAAATGCATGGGGAAAACGTGTTTTGGGACCTCCCTTTTTTCTCGGCACCCGCTTCACGAATCACCCCGAGACTTTCAGGGTAGGAGCTGAACGGAGCGCCCCATTAGTTTTGAAAATTTCGCGAGGATTCGTCAACCGGCGCCAAAGGTATTCAAAATAGAATTTTCAGATTTCCTATGGAAACTCGGTCCTAACTATAACTATCTACTGGCGATCGCCAGTAGATTATATATATATATATATATATATATATATATATATATATATATATATATATATATATATATATATATATATATATATATATATATATACACTAAACAATTTTTAAAATCATTTAAATTAAAAAGTATAAATGAAGTACAAAAACCACGTACAAAAATATATACACCCTACAGAAACATATAAATAATTTTAGTTATTAATGTTACACATATCATTTGTATATATAGCTAGTTTCCATAGGAAAAGCATTTTTTGATTTGCCAATATCTTTGGTGTCGTTGGATGAATCTTCGTGAAATTTTCAAAACTAATGGGGCGGTCAGGTCCGCTGCTGTGTTGAAAGTTTCGGGGTGATTCGTCAAGTGAGGGCCAAGAAAAGGGGGTCCCAAAACGCGTTTTTTCCATGTTAATTTCCATAGGAAACTTTAGACACGGCTACAGCCCGAACTGCTGCACGGACTGACACCAAATTTGGCAAGCTCTTGGTACAGAATGCACTCTGTTAAATTGTGTAAATCCATTCAGTAGTTCCTGAGAAATGTAAATATTTTTCAAATATACAAATATGGCCGCGGAGGATCCGCAAACGCTGCCGATCTCGAGCCTGCGATCTGATTGGCTTCCAACACTTCAAACCAGGAAATGTTGGCAGTCATCTTGTGACTCGGTTGAGTCACAAGAAAAAAGGTAAGAAAATGATAAACAACAAGAAAAGGGGCAGGGTAGAAACACCCTGATGCCCCTAGGCCTGCTGAGGGAGTCCCACAGGGATATCCAGGGCCAAAACCTCCCGGCTTGGCACATGACTGACTTTGACATAACCAGGCTGGACTTTCAGTCGAGCTGGTCATTTCAGCTTCATATGGACCAATTCTCTCACTGCCACTAGTCTGATATGGCTTGTCAACCTCTGTCCTGACCCCTGTGACCTAAAACATTGAAGCTAACTTCTGCATATGGTCTAAGCCTGTGACAGATATGTAACTTGAGGCAAATACCTGCAGTCTAAGAAGCACAAATATACACTTTATCATCTGAGCTTCTTGTTTGGAAATAACCTAATATAACTAATGTTTTACTCATATGAGCTACACACAAGACATCTGCCCATTTCTGAGATCTTCTATTATCAATGATCATCCATTGTGCAGGTTATCTTGTCCCCCCAACCCCGTATAAATAAGTTTTGTTGCTTGAACTTCCAAAGGAAGTTCCATTCTGTGGCATTGGTGACCCAACTTTGACCAGTGTAATGTGATGCGGCAGGGCATCAGGTCTGCGAAGCAGCGCTTTTAGTCACAATAATATTTTTCAAGGTGACACTACCCCAAAAATATTGTGAACATTTTGGGGCCGATTCCGATCCTGGAGAAACCAGGTACGAACCGTCGGACGGAGCATTTTCTCCGTCTGACTCGTACCCGGCCAAAAAACATTACAAAAATGCAAGTACGATTCGCATGGAAACACTATTTCCGTGCGAATCGTACAAAACACCGACCGACGAAAATATACATACAAATGTGATCTGGGAAAGCGCCGATGTGACGTCGGGACGCATTCAGGCTGCGTTTCACGAACCAGGAAGTACGATCCGCACCGATGTCACCCCGCACGGATTATATTCTCCGGCTGCCAAAAACTGCCGGGAAATCAGGACGACGTGCACAAGGAGCACCTGTACGCGACGGACAGCCATGGACCCCAACCTACGCGTCATCTCGGCCCTCATAGCAGTCCACCTGCTCTACAGGAACCGACGCAGACGCCGCAGAAGGTCAGAACAACACCCAGGGGCAAAGGGGGGGGCAGGGGCAGGACACATAACCCCCACCCAAGTCCCAAATCAGACATGCCCTGGACATACCTGACCTGCAGGACCTGGTCACCTCGAGGGGGTGGGGGCGTGTCCAGCAACACAAGCGTCCACCACAACAGAAGTGGATGTTGACGCGAACCGGCAACACAACAATTCCGGTACGTACCGTACCCACGCCTTAAGAGCATGGGTACGGGTCGTACCACGCCCACCCCTACGTCACCCCAACAATGGCGGTACGGCCTGTACCCACGTTCTAAAGGCCTGGGTACGGGCCGTACCAGCATTGTTGGGGTGATGTAGGGGTACGCGTGGAACGACCCGTACCCACGCTCTGAAGGCCTGGGTACGGTGCGTACCCCTACGGCACCCCATTGGGGGTCCGCACCGTACCCAGGCCTTAAGAGCGTGGGTACGGGTCGTACCACGAGTACCCCTACGTCACTCCAACAATGGCGTTACGGCCCGTACCCACGCTCTTCAGGCCTGGGTACGGTGCGGACCCCCAATGGGGTGCCGTAGGGGTACGCACCATACCCAGCCCTTCAGAGCGTGGGTACGGGTCATACCACGCCCACCCCTACATCACCCCAACAATGCGGGTACGGCCCGTATCCAGGCTATTCGAACGTGGGTACGGGCCGTACCGCCATTGTTGGAGTGACGTAGGGGTACACATGGTCCAACCCGTACCCACGCTCTTAAGGCCTGGGTACGATGCGGACCCCTACGGCACCCCAACAATGGTGGTACGCACCGTACCCACGTTCCAAAGGCATGGGTACGGGCCGTACCCAGGCCTGCAGATCGTGGGTACAGGAATGTACGGAGCGTACCCCCACCCGTGTATGTATGGAGCGTACCCCCACCTGTGTATTAATGGAGCATACCCACATCCCACCAGTGTATGTACGGAGCGTACCCCCACCCGTGTATGTATGGAGCATACCCACACCCCACCAGTGTATGTACGGAGCGTACCCCCACCCGTGTATGAATGGAGCGTACCCCCACCCGTGTATAAATGGAGCGTACCAACACCCCACCAGTGTATGTACGGAGCGTACCCCCACCCGTGTATGAATGGAGCGTACCCCCACCCGTGTATGTCCCGAGCATACATGCCCAGACACAGGAGGGGTGGGTGCAGAGTCCTCCCAGCAGTGCCCAGACACAGGAGGGGTGGGTGCAGAGTCCTCCCAGCAGTGCCCAGACACAGGAGGGGTGGGTGCAGAGTCCTCCCAGCAGTGCCCAGACATAGGAGGGGTGGGTGCAGAGTCCTCCCAGCAGTGCCCAGACACAGGAGGGGTGGGTGCAGAGTCCTCCCAGCAGTGCCCAGACACAGGAGGGGTGGGTGCAGAGTCCTCCCAGTAGTGCCCAGACACAGGAGGGGTGGGTGCAGAGTCCTCCCAGCAGTGCCCAGACATAGGAGGGGTGGGTTCCCATCACTCCCAGCAGTGCCCAGACACAGGAGGGGTGGGTGCAGAGTCCTCCAGAAGTGCCCAGACACAGGAGGGGTGGGTGCAGAGTCCTCCCAGCAGTGCCCAGACATAGGAGGGGTGGGTTCCCATCACTCCCAGCAGTGCCCAGACACAGGAGGGGTGGGTGCAGAGTCCTCCCAGCAGTGTCCATGGAAAGAAAAGGGTGGAGTACCCACAGATACAATGGCCACAAATGTCAGTCCGGTGCCCAAAGACCCTGCAGAACACGTAACACATGTGTGCGAGGCTGGGAGTACACACATGCATAGTGTGTAAAAGGGAACATGCCCACATGAAGTCATGTCAATAAACTCCATACACAAGTACAGTGACCACCAAGGATGCCACTAATGATGCAGGTGGAGACATTGCCCAGCATGCATGGCCAAAGTTGAACGGATCCGTCACACACCAAGGAAATGTAGACACAGCTCAGCACAACATATTGGAAACCACCTGCAGGGAAGATGTCAGGGTCCACAGAGGAAGGAACACACCTTGGGACAATTTCACCATACAGTAAGAACACACATGACCAAAGATTATTTGCAGAGCCCTTGTGATGGCACACAGATACCAGGGTCCACCCCATGAGCAGCACACCACAACATTTCCCAGAAACCTAACACATTATCACCACCCCAAATCATGGAGCAGCACCACCAACAGCAATACCAGAAAAGCAGTAGTGTACAAAGGAAAAATAAAACATTGCTTTATTCAGCATGAGAAGAAAAATTGTTAATAAAAGTTAAATATGTACAAGGCCCATAGGGCAGTCCATAGTCCAATTCCTGGTGGGGGACACATAGGGACGCGTGTCCCCTAGCTTGCCTGCACAGTTCATACCTCCATTGCTTCCACAGGGGGGGGGGGCATCATGTGGGTGGGAAGGACCAGGCACCGCAGGGACAGGAGGGGCAAGGGTAGGTGTTGTGGGTGCAGAGACAGAGGACTCCACCACAGGGGGTGGGGCAGCGCCAAAGGTGGTGGTGAGAATGGCGCTGCACACGGTTGCAAGGTCCCCCAGCGTCTCCCCTGCACCAGAAGGAACCACAGTCCCCAAGGAGGGGGGGGGGGGGTCAGAGGGATGGGTCGCAGCGCTACTGGGGGAGGGTGTGGACAGGGGGGGGGACTCAACCACCCTGACCGGGGACTCCTTTGACCACTTGCGGGGTGGTGTCACTTTGGGGCTCAGGGACAGAGCGGCCATGAAGGAATCCTTGTTGGAATCTTGGCCAGGAGAGCTGAGGCGAGTGGATTTGGGGGGAGTGGGTTGTGAGGAATGTGAACTCCCACTGTGGCTGCGTGTCTTCCGTTTGCCCCCAGACCCAGTGGGTGTGCCTACTTCACCCTGTGTGTGCGTGAGAGAAGGTGTGCGCTTGGCCTTCCCTGGTGGTGTGGTGCCTGTGTTTGGTGGGGTGCGTGCATGGTGACGTCTGGGTGTGTGTGGGACAGGCATGGGAGTGGGAAGTGTGGATGGTGCAGGGGTGGGGGGGGACGCAGCGCTGCAGGAGATCCACTGCTGCAGTCAGTGTCGAGTCTATGGACCTCAGCAACTGGCGTTGGTCAGACTGCGCAGCTGAGATGCCCTCCATGTATGCCTCTATCTGGGTGAGCACATGGGCGTGGCCATGGAGGACATTAAGCATCGCAGTCTGACCAACCTGCAACTGGCGCAGGATGTCCACAGACTCGCCATTCGCGGCAGCAGTGGAGGCAGGGGGTGCGGTGCCTGGCA
The DNA here is from genome assembly GCF_964204655.1 of Triturus cristatus. Taxonomy (NCBI): domain Eukaryota; kingdom Metazoa; phylum Chordata; class Amphibia; order Caudata; family Salamandridae; genus Triturus; species Triturus cristatus. The sequence continues at coordinate 389,120,671 of NC_140594.1, forward strand.
AGAAGGAGACACGTGGTGACCTAGCACGGCGGGAAGGGACCCGAGCAAGTGGGAGGCCGGTGATGGTAATGGAGGGGGCGGGCAGAGATTGGGTGCTGCTTTCAGCTGTGGGAGCTGCCTTCACCCCCTCTGGGAGCTCAGCCTCGGACCCGTCAGCGTCATAGTCGGTAGTGGGACTGGACAGGTCCTCCGCCTCACTCCCCTCGGCCTCCGTGCCACTCAATGCGCCAGACAAGACAGCACTGGTGCTCGATCCCTCCTCACGGTCCGTGCCAGTGTCTCCCTCAGAGTCCGACGACGATGCTGTGGGCAAGGTGAAATAATCAGACACCTGTATACATATGTCACATGAGTCAAATCTACATAGGTCACAGTGCATAGCCTGAAAAGCAACATGAGTAACATCTACAATACAATGTACATATGTAGGCCCTGCAACACACAGTTGGTTGACCCACCATGCCACTGAGAAACAATGGAGAGCATGACACAACAGCAAATTACTTGATATCAAATTGGACAGAGGAGCCAGGCTCTGGGGACAATCGTGCACAGCATCAGCACCACACAGCGTTGCCAAAAAAGGGATGAGCAGGAACCATGTCTATTAACTTTTTGCACATGCTGCAAAGCTAATACATTAAACCATGGCCAACATGACTGGGTCACTGCACCTTGAGTGTATGTCCAGACAAACATCACACACAGCCCAGACCAAGCAAGGAGACTTCAGATTTTTACATGTAGGCCTTGCCCGCACAAACCACCCCCTACCTGAGACAATGTGAGTGAGACAGAGGAAGTACTTACACCTCTTACTCTTGGATAAAAACACATGGCCTGCACTAAATCCTGATTGTACACAAACTACCCCTGGTGCGCCTGTCAACATATATCATTGACAATCAACCATCATCAGATTGTCGTACCAAGGCACACAGGCACTGCCTACTGTGAGTATGCACAAGCAAAATTGGGTCACACTGTACAGTGGACACATGTAGCACAGTTTACGTAAATACAGATGAGGCCAGGGTACAATGCCACAGAGCCCAACCTATGCCGAAGACACAGAGAATGTCCACATTGTTGGATGACACACATGATACCTAGCAAAAGGTGCCCCAGGGCACGGTAGTGGCCACACTCCTCCATGGTCCTGGATGGATATGACTGCAACTGAAGCAACTGTCCCCTGCACTATGCATTACTCCCACTCATGCACATCATGTCAGAGGGCACAACATTGGACATGCATGCTGTAAGGCAGTACACTTTTAGGACACACTCCTATGTCGGGACTCACCATCAGTGCCAACTGAGATGGACCCCACAATGACTGAACTGGCCAGGGCACAGGCAAGGTCCCAAAACCTGTTACACACCACCCCCACACATGATGCTGCAAGCATTGGGCACTTGGATTAACTGCCAGCCTAGATAACCTTGTGCAAGAGTGACTACACACAGACCAGGGAACACATGGCAAGGAGGGGAAGGGAGGAAGAACAGCACCGGTGTACGTTGGGGAACAGGTCATGCACTGCACATTTAAACCCTGGCAGTGTATCCATGCAACAGCCTACTTCCAAAGCTGGTGACACACAACAAACACACATGTACCTACCCCCTTCCTGCTACTGCTTCTCCTGTAAGCACCTATCCAAGTCGGGGAAGACCACCGCCAGCACACGCCTATGGATGTGGGTCAGACACCGGCGCCCACGGTTCTTGTGGCTCTCAGGTGAGTCCCCCAGCAGGACCCGTGCGATCCTCCTCGTCCAGCACCGGATATCCTGCCAGCGTTTCCTCACCTGGGCTAGGCGCCGCTTCCGACCCTCCGTCTTCCTCATGGCACTGACGGCTTGCTTCCATATCTCCCCCTTGGCATGGACGCCTACCTGTGAGGATGCAAAAGTGAGAATACTTAAATACACCTGAGCAATGACACAGAGACACACATATTAATAATTAGTCTTGTATGAACAGGCCATGGTATGCAGGCAACTCATTGCACGTTGGTCATAGGGACATTATCCTCTGGGGAAGGCCAAATGCACTACGTGGAATTGAAAGTACACAGGTGGCATGAGAAGTGCCACACAACCAATGATCCGGGATCACACTGTGCATCACAAGCGACACCAGGATTATGTACAGCACCTCAAAGCAGTCACATGCCCCAGCCCACTGACGCAACCTCAGCAGAGTACACAGACACACACAGGCACAGGACAATCACCTGCCATTGCCAACTGCGGGTACAACCCTCACTCTGCCCATGTGCCACTAGACTGGGGGGTGTCACAGGTGTGGGGCTGGCTCTGCACGGCAGTCACACAGCACTGCTCCCTGCTCACATCAGATGGGCAGGGTATATCCATCCCTCATGCAGCTGGCGTGCAACACTCCACATATGCAATCACCCACATGACAGGGGACTCACACACACACACCAATGTCCAGGGGACGAACACATCATTTGGACACTCTCCGCACAGGTACACTAAACAAACACACATCTATGGGTACTGTCACCTGTCACACTGGGGGGACCACAGAATCACATCAGGACTGTAGAAACAACATTCCCAGGAGGAGTAGCCAGGCTGAATGTGGCATGCACCATGCATTGATTGTCACAGTAAGCACTATGCACGTGAGGAGTGCACACAGGAACTACAGCATGCTCTGCATGGGAGACATGAGGCATTCCCCACCCTGGGACCCACACTAAACAACATTGCATGTCTGTCACACATGGACACAATGCCAGAAGTCACAGTCACAAAAAAGGGGCACAGTCTAAGCTAGTGGAGTCAACACCCACCTGCTCCCCTGGTCGACCATACAGCATGGTATACTGTGGGAGGATCACATCCACCAACGCCAAATTCTCCTCCATGGTGAATGGCTGGGCCCTCTCCACAGACCTGGACATGGTGCCAGAGGAATCACGAGCAGCAGCAGTGTTGTGGAATGAAAGGATGTGAAGGCAAGTGCTCTCTCATGGGACCTGGCTGCCTTATATCTGCCTTGCTGGGCTGTTTCATTTACAGGAGTACAGAGTGATTGGTCAGTCACATTAGCATCCTACGTTTCCTCCAATCCCTTTAAACCTACCACAGTGAGTGGCTTTGCATGGTTTAAAAATTGAGCATGATGTCAAGTCAACAACCACTTTGCAACAAAGTAGATACGGACCCTACACACGCGTGTACGGTCCGTATCACTATGGCGTATGCATACGCCAGCACTCCCTTGGTGATAGGGACCATACACACGCGTGTACGGTCCGTATCACTATGGCGTACGCATACGCCAGCACTCCCATAGTGATAGGGACCGTACACACGCGTGTACGGTCCGTATTACTATGGCGTACGCATACGCGAGCACTCCCATTGTGATAGGGACCGTACACACGCCCTCAGTGTGTATGTACGGTGCGTTTCTCACCTGACAGTGGTGACAGGTGGCACACAGACTGGAATAGAGCTGTCATACTTGGCCAAGGCTGGACATCAAGGCATTGTCTGTGCAATACTACATGTGTCGAGCACAGGTGTGTCAGTCTGTGATGTGGCACATTACTCCTGAGGTGTGAAGCAAATAACTGTATGATGAGCTGTGTACACATGTCATGTGTGATGGTGCACTATGTGCCACACATCCCCTTCACTCCTTTGACATGTGTGCATGTAGTACAGACTTGTTGAGCCATGCGTCACTGGCATGGCACAGTCACCGACACCCGCAACTGTCCCCTGATGCCAGGTACACGGAATGTTACACCTGAGATGTGAATGCCCGCGTTGCATACTGTAACTATGTCATGTGTGTGTCATGTGTTCCCATGGGTTTGCTGTAGGTGTTTGGTCAAATGCATCTGCAGTTGCTGCAACCAACATGTGTCTGTGTGTAGATGGGCATGGCACACTGTTACGCACACCAGCCCACATGTGTAATCCGACGTAAGGTGTGTATGTATGCATCGACACGGAGTTTCAAAACAAGGACATATCTGCATACTCTCAATGTATGTGTGATCAGTCTTGACATGTACCCCTTGATGGCAAGGTGTGTGGTCTGTCCTTTTTATATGACATGTGACCTGTGCCTCTAGTGTTCCGCAACCTATCTGTATGATTAACATACTTATTCTGCACATATGCGTATGTCTGGCACTCCTGTGATGCGTCTGCCTGTTCACTCACACTGGCCCACCGCTAGTTTAATGCCATGTCATGTTGAGCCTGAGAATCCACGTTTGTGGCTAGCTCTTGGTAGGAGTGTCACCTGCCTGGCATACGTGTCCAGGGCATATTGCACAGACCTAACTCTGTATGTAGCATATGTGTATTGCCTGTTGAACATGTGCTCAGTACATTGACATTGGTGGTGTACTGTACTCACTCTTCGTTGTCCCTTCAAATTCACTGCAGGGCTCCGCCTCTCCATCGACCAATTCCGGACTTGGCTGACCTGAGGGTACATGACTGTATACGCCGCTACCGCTTCCCCCAAAAGTTGATTGAGAACTTGACGACACGGCTGGCACCACACCTCCAACCGCTACACAGGTATCCTACTGCACTAACACCCAAGATGAAGGTGATGGCAGCCCTACATTTCTTTGCCACGGGTACCTTTCAATATACCATTGCTCATGTTGGTGGCATGTCCCAAACCATGTTCAGTCGTGTTCTGCATGATTTTTTAGAGGCCATGTTGGATCACCTGGATGAGTTTATTAAATTCCCAACTCCTGAGCAGTTGACAGGTGCCAAGCGTGAGTTCTATGCCCTGGGAGGGATGCCCCATGTCATTGGGTCCATAGATGGAACACATGTGGCTTTGGTACCACCACAGGTACAGGAGGTAGCGTATAGGAACCACAAGCATTACCACTCCATAAATGCCCTTGTGGTGTGTCTTGCCAACATGGTGATTTCACATGTCTGTGCTCGTTTTCCAGGATCAGCACACGATGCCTACATCATGAGGCGTAGCAGGGTGCCTGAAATGATGCTGCAGCTGCGCAACGAACGAGCATGTATTGTTGGTGGGTACACTCTGGCAGTCCTGTGTTTAACGTCATCTTCCTGTCTTACTGCTTCTCCTGACCCACTTTTGTCCATGATGTTTCCAAGTAGGGGACGCTGGCTATCCCAACATGCCATGGCTGATCACGCCTCTCCGCAACCCAAGCACGGCAGCCCAGCACCGCTACAACAACGCCCATGGGCGGACCAGGCGAGTGATAGAGAGGACGTTTGGCCTCCTGAAGAGCCAATTCCGTTGACTCCACAAGACCGGTGGCGCACTCCCATATGCACTGGTGAAGGTCTGCAAGATCTTCCTCGTGTGCTGCATGCTGCACAACATGGCAGTGGAGAAAGCTGTGCCACTCATCCTGGATCCGGATGAGCAGGACCATCCACCCGTGGAGTATGAAGGGCTTGGTCACGAGGCAAGTGATGTGGAGGAGGAGGAGGCGGTAGAGGACATCCGGAGTCGGCTCATACGCAACTTCTTTGCTTAGTGGTGAGTTCCAGTGTCTGAGTGTGCACGTATTGGGCCGTGTGTGGCATGTGTTGCAATGTGTGTGTCCATCTGCATGTCTGCCAAGTGAGTCAGAGGTGTGTTTGGATGTGTCACTCGAGTGATGGTGCAATAGAAGAATGTTTTTCCAGAGTCATCATTGTCACCTAGCATGTTGACAACCTTATACGTGTCGAGTACATGCACATGCATGCGGATGTGCTTCTTTTGGCTGACTTCTGGTGTGTCTCTCATCCACAGGTACTTGCGCATGCTGCCTGCTGGTGGCATTGTTGTGCTCCTGCTATTCCTCATGAACACAGCAACATGTGCTGAATCAGCGTTACATGCACGGACAAGTTTGGAAATCTCCTTAGGGTAAGGATGCAGCAAGGCTTTTTGGGAGTGGTATTTGTTTGGAATGTGTGTGCACTGCTCCTGTTCATGTTTGGATACTTTACATACATGTAGAATCACCATGGGGCACATGACATGGAGCTGAATTCACCTGAATTGATGGTCAGACTTGGTGACAGTCATCTGTAATGGGATTGTGGATTGTGATGAAGCCATCAATGTGTGTAACACTGCCCTCGGAAACATACGGGTTGCACCGGGTTGACATGGTGTGTGAATTCCCCATTAGAGGCTCAATGGTGTATAGCAGCCTCTCCGTGAGCAGCAGGGGGTGTTTAGCTGTAACCCGTCACTTGTGTGCCAGTTCTATGGATTTCCAGCATCTGTGGTGCAAAGGGGGGTGCAAGTGTTGGTCCCACGTGTTCATCCACATGACCTGTGTATGTGTTGACAGAGTTGCATTAGCATTCCGACACACATGACTTATAAAGGTGTCGCTCTGCCTCCAAGGTGCCTCATCTCTGTCAATGGTGGTCTGTTGCCACTGTGCATGCGGCATGTCTAGCATAGTTCTCAGAGATGGTGCATATGAGTCTATGTGTAGAGTAGCAAGATGCAAGCTGTTTGTCAGGGATTAGAATCTGTATTGTGCATGATGTCCATGGCTGTGTAGGTATTGTGGCATGTCAGTCTCCACGACGGCCACTGTGCTGCATGTGTATCCATTGTGTGTGTGTGTGCCATGTTGAACCAGACATTCCTTCCTTGACATACACTTTTTGCATGGTTCCTTCCTGAGATCCTTGTCTTTGTGTGCTACTTGTGGCATTGTTTTCTTGACATGGCGCATGCTGCTGCAGGCCCTGCAGCAAGGGCACCCAGTGTCCACGCAAACGACCTGGTGTTCATCATGGATTGCTTGCTGACATGTGCTATGCAGATCAGCAGCATCTGTGCATCATGCTGCAGCACACTCAGCATTATGCACAAGATCCCCAGTTCCATCCACCTCAAGGCAAGAGAGACCATCCCCCAGGTCAACTACGACATCCGTGTCTAATCCTACCCTGCACTCTACGGACGTGTGCGTTACAACTCCCATGATACTTGTCCACATCCAGGGTGCATCTGCACAGCTCTGCTTCTACATACGGCGACCAGGCCACATCAACGTCCAACAGAGATGGGGGGAATGGATCACTGCCAGCTGCAGGATGACCTTCTCAATCCACGCACACACTCAGGATGCAGCCCACAACCACAACACAACCTTGTGGCACTGTGATCCAACACCCCATTGTGCCATCTCCATGCATCCAACCTTGGCCGGCCCACCATTCTCCACATCCACCTGACTCAAGCATGCAGGACATGGTTCTGCCACGTGTCTACACATACCTGGGAGTAGCACCCCAGGACACTCCACATGATCCCTGTCCTCTGCGCATGACTGTTGCTCTTCTAAATAGGTCTGTAGGCACAGTTGTGCAGGCACCCCCTCAGCTGGTTGGGCCCATCACGGGTGAGTATGGTGCTCCATGTCTGTATTGGATGATACATTGTGACCCATGTGTGTCCTGTGCCAGACTCAGACCCCAGGGTATGGATGTTTGGAGTTACTTCTGAAATCAGGCATGGTTTGACTTTACAACACACACATGTAGTGGAATAATGCAAAATGACGGCATCATCTTGTGATTGAGATGATTTTTATTTGTGGTGGGGTACGTGTTTGGGGGGATGACAAGAGGTGCTTGGCGGGAGTGTAGAATCCAAAGTTCACAGGGGGAGTTGGTATCCTTGCCATTGAAAGTCATCAGAGTCTATGCCACAGTCTTTGTCAACATTGGTCAGACAGTGACCAGCAAGGCCATGTGGCAGAGAATGTCATTTGCTGATGTGCTGCTGTTGGGCCAGAGGGCCAGGTGCCAGGCCAGGTGACCTGGGAGATGGTGATGTTCCGCTGACTCTCACGGTCTTTTGCGTGGACGACCCACCTTCCTGCGGGGACCCTCAGAAGCAGGCCGTGACGATGCTTGTGATGCTCCGTCGGATGAATCCTCCTCCTCCTGATCCCTCCCTGTAGGTGGTGACGTTCTTCGCCTGGTGGCACAGGGAGGGTTGCCCATGTTTTCTGCAATCCGACGGAGTACACAGGTCATGTCCGTTTGCACCGCCACGAGCTCAGCCTGTCTTGCCTCCATCCGTCCTTGGTGTCGATGCTGACAGGCATGTTGCTCGGCCTGCAGGGTCTTCATCTCCTCGAGGGTCCCCTTGATGTCTGTGAGGGTGGATGCAATCTGGACCATGCCCCTGGCGTCACGCCGGTATGTGTCCAGGATGTTGCTGACGTGTGACAGTACCGGTTCCTGAGCCAACTGGTCAGGTTCGCGCCTCCGCCGTCCTCCACTCCCACCACCGCTGCCCACTTGCGCCTGGCCTGCCGTTGTGGGCACATCGGGTCTCCGGGACCCCTGAGGGATGGCATTTGCGGTGTCGCCTGCCTCCTCCTGGGTGCCCGGAGAACCTTGTCCCTCCTGGACAGACTGGCTGTGTTGTTGTGTGCGGGCAGGGCTCCTGGGTGTCTCCTGGGATGTGGCAGGAATGGGGGTGGTGGTTGGCACAGTTGTACCTGACGCAGGTGCTGCAGGTGGTTGGACATCAGAGGGGCCAGGTTGGTCTGGGTCATCCACGGAGTGGTGAGAGTCGTCGCTGCCGGTGGGGTCCTCTTCACGCAGAGCTTGGTCCTGTGAGTCTTCCCCCCCAGTGTTGGGGGGAGATCGACGACGTTGACCTGTGTGTGAGAGAGACAATGTTAATTGTATTACATGCGACATCCATGTTTCATTCATTTTTGAGTTGGCACAGTTCCTCTGGGTGGTTGGATTTGGCTTGCATTCCTCTCACAGTGCACTCGTGCATGGGTATGTCCCTTGGCCACAGCTTTCGACACTTGACCTATGTGTGACACAATCTTAGTTGATGCATCTTTTTGGAACGTAGTCAGCAGTGTAGTGAGTGGGCGTAGCAAGCCATGCACAGCCGCCTTACGTGTTGCACTGTATGTGGCCAAATGGTGTTTTTTCCATGCTATTTGAGAATGCAGGTAGGTAACTTAAGCATTTGTGACAGGGTTCTGACAAACACAGTGGGTGGGTATACTGGGTGTAAGGTTAGGTTTGTGCCTGCAGCACGGATGTACTTGTGCACAGATTGACACATGGCCCAGTGTTTATCAAAGGTTGAAGGGGGGGTTCACGCACTGCCAAACCTTGTCTACATGCACATAGTCCACCTGCTGACGAGCGGACATGGCCACAACACCCAAGGGTGATTTGGTCTCCCTCTGTCTCCCTTTCTCCCTCCCTCTGTCAGCCTCCTCCCTCTGTCCGTCTCCCTCTGTCAACCTCCTCCCTCTGTCCGTCTCCCTCTGTCTCCCTTTCTCCCTCCCTCTGTCATCCTCCTCCCTCTGTTCGTCTCCCTCTGTCTCCCTTTCTCCCTCCCTCTGTCAGCCTCCTCCCTCTGTCCGTCTCCCTCTATCAACTTCCTCCCTCTGTCCGTCTCCCTCTGTCAACCTCCACCCTCTGTCCGTCTCCCTCTGTCTCCCTTTCTCCCTCCCTCTGTCAGCCTCCTCCCTCTGTCTCCCTTTCTCCCTCCCTCTGTCAGCCTCCTCCCTCTGTCTGTCTCCCTCTGTCAACCTCCTCCCTCTGTCCGTCTCCCTCTGTCTCCCTTTCTCCCTCCCTCTGTCAGCCTCCTCCCTCTGTCCGTCTCCCTCTGTCAACCTCCTCCCTCTGTCCGTCTCCCTCTGTCTCCCTTTCTCCCTCCCTCTGTCAGCCTCCTCCCTCTGTCCGTCTTCCTCTGTCTCCCTTTCTCCCTCCCTCTGTCAGCCTCCTCCCTCTGTCCGTCTCCCTCTGTCAACCTCCTCCCTCTGTCCGTCTCCCTCTGTCTCCCTTTCTCCCTCCCTCTGTCAGCCTCCTCCCTCTGTCCGTCTCCCTCTGTCAACCTCCTCTCTCTGTCCGTCTCCCTCTGTCAACCTCCTCCCTCTGTCCGTCTCCCTCTGTCTCCCTTTCTCCCTCCCTCTGTCAGCCTCCTCCCTCTGTCCGTCTCCCTCTGTCTCCCTTTCTCCCTCCCTCTGTCACCCTCCTCCCTCCCTCTGTCTGTCTCCCTGTGTCCACCTCTGTCTCCCTCCCTCTCTCTCCCCCTCTCCCTCCCTCTGTATGTCACCCTCTGTCACCTCAGCCCAGCTTCCTGGGCACACACAGTTTGCAGGTCTTTCAAAGGCCATTGGCTTGTTCATGTGGGTTTGTTTTTTCTCTGCGGGCACCCATTGGGCGGAGTGTCTGAGTCTGCGATGCTGCTGTGGCGGTGTGTGCTGACACTCTTTCAGAGTGATGCGTCTTCATTAGCTGCTGTTATGTGCAAATTGTGCCTTCATACCCATGTCATCCTGCAACGCGGCCACCATTTGCAGGCAACACAGTTCTGTGTGGGGACACACTGTTTGTATGGCTGTGCCCTAGGCCATATGGCCTGAGGGCATTGTTGTGTGCTTCAGAGTTGATCTATGTTAGTTTTGAGGCCCACCCTACCGGCATCGGGGACATCCTATCTTGTGTTGGTGTTTTGTGTGGCCTGTGACTTGGCATGGCCTTGCTTGGGGCATGGGGCATGGAGGCGCTAGTGGCATGTGTGTGTTTTTGGAGTGTGGTTGTGTCCGGTGCTGGCTTTGGGGGGGTTGCGTGCATGATTGGTATTTTGGTTGTGTATGGCGTTCTCCCCATGTGAGGTGAGTTGTCTGTGTACTCACCAGCCTCTCGGACTCCTTCTACTCCGTCTACTCCCACCGGCGGCAGCGTGGCCATCACCTTCTCCTTCCAGGGATGGTAGTGTACCGGTCTGCGGGGCGGCCCTCCTCCAGTGATGTTACCCTGGTTGTGATCGTCCGTCATTTTGCGGCGGACCGTCCTCCGCAGATCGTACCACCTGGCTTGGCACTCATGCCTGGTCCTTCTGGTGGACCCAACAGCATTCACAGAATTGACAATCCTCTTCCACATGGCTGACTTTTCGGATATGCTGGTCCGTCTGACCAATGTTCCAAAGAGCTGTGGCTCGACTCTGACGATTTCGTCGACAAGGACCTCCAGCTCCTCCTTTGTGAACTTTGGATTCTTGTTAGTGGGCATGGTGTGGGGTGTGGGTGTGGATGGTTGTGGGGGTGTGGGTGTGGATGGTTGTGGGGGTGTGAGTGTGGTTGTGAAGGTGTGTGTGTGTGAATGTGATGAGGGGGTGTTTGTGATGGTGGTTGTGTGTAGGAGTGCAAGTGTAAGGTGTATTGATGGATGTAGTATGCTGCAGTGCGTTGTCTCTGTGGTCTGGCAGTAGTGGATCTGTTGCAAAGGATCATGGTTTGTGTGTGTTGGGCCATTTTTATTGGTCCATTTGTGGGTGTGGCTGTGTTTGAACTTTGGGTGGGTGTGTTATAAGGAGTGGTTGTGTTTTGGGCCTCTGTTTAGCTGTTTGGCAGTTGCAGGTCAGTGTATAGGATGTATTTGGGCTTGTTGGACATGTTTTGTGGTGTTGTGTGCATCGAATTGACTCTCCTTGTGTTGTTTTGGTTTGTCCTGGTTCAGTACGAGTGTTTTTGGCATCTGTACGGTGCGTACATGGGCCATGTTGTTGTACAGTGCTGTCCTTTGCTATGGCTTAGTACGACTCGTACATGCGTGATGTTGGGTGAGGGTGCTGGTGTAGGAGCCTGGGGTAGGGTGCGTACAGACACGGGCAGGGCGTTGGTCTGCACCGTCCATCGGTGGTAGTGTTTCGCACCGTACATACAGGGGGGGCTGGGTGTACGCTCCGTACATACATGGGTGGAGGTACGCTCCGTACATACACTGGTGGGGTGTTGGTATGCTCCATTCATACACGGGTGGGGGTACGCTCCGTACATACACGGGTGTTGGTACGCTCCGTACATACACGGGTGGGGGTACGCTCCTTACATATACTGCTGGGGTGTGGGTACGCTCCGTACATACACGGGTGGGGGTACGCTCCGTTCATACACTGGTGGGGTGTTGGTACGCTCCATTCATACACGGGTGGGGGTACGCTCCGTACATACACGGGTGGGGGTACGCTCCGTACATACACGGGTGGGGGTACGCTTCGTACATGCACTGGTGGGGTGTTGGTACGCTCCATTCATACATGGGTGGGGGTACGCTCCGTACATACACTGGTGGGGGTACGCTCCGTACATACACAGGTGGGGGTACGCTCCGTACATACACTGGTGGGGTGTGGGTACGCTCCATACATACACGGGTGGGGGTACGCTCCGTACATACACGGGTGGGGGTACGCTCCATACATACACGGGTGGGGGTACGCTTCGTACATGCACTGGTGGGGTGTGGGTACGCTCCATTCATACACGGGTGGGCGTACGCTCCGTACATACACTGGTGGGGTGTTGGTACGCTCCATTCATACACGGGTGGGGGTACGCTCCATTCATACACGGGTGGGGATACGCTCCGTACATACACTGGTGGGGTGTGGGTATGCTCCATACATACACGTGTGGGGGTACGCTCCGTACATACACTGGTGGGGTGTTGGTACGCTCCATTCATAAACGGGTGGGGGTACGCTCCATTCATACACAGGTGGGGGTTCGGCGCGTACATCCGCGGCCGGCGGGTGTTTGGCACGTACATGCGGGGGCTGGGGGGGGTGTTCGGCGCGTACATACGAGGGCTGGGGGGGTGTTCTGCGCGTACATATGGGGTCTGGGGTGGGGTGTTCTGCACGTATGCGGGCACATGTCTCCATGGTTGCTATAGGAGTTCGGTCCGTACGGTGTTTTTTCCATACGGTTGTGAAATCTAAAGGACGGGACTGATCGTACTTGCGCGGTCGGACTTCATTTTTCCGATTCGTACGGTAAATCGTCCGGGGATGTGTCGGACACATTTTCCGACCCGAGGACGTGTGGGGAAATTTTCCCACTGCGATTCGTATGGACTTTTTCCCATGCGAATCGTACTTGGCAGTTTGTACGCTACTTGTACGATTCGTACGGTAAAAAATCCGGATACGATTCGTACGGGGGAAATTTTTCCAGGATCGGAATCGGCCCCTTTATTGTTAAAAAGTTCTAAAAAATTATGTTTAGCTCAATGCTGTGTTTTTCTTTTGACCTATCTCCCGCCCATGCCTTTGCTGTTCTTCCTTCAGAAGCTACATTATCTCTCTATCATACCTTACCATACCTTTCTCTCTACCACACCTCTTTCGTGCTCTTCTTTCCTCTCTAAGTAACATCTTTCTACCTCTATCTCTACATTGCTCTCCCTTTATATACGTACAAACCTTCAGCTATATATCCCCAAACTTCCCTCCGAACTTCAACTCTTTCACGTACCCTTCTTTAACCCTCACTCTAAATCTTTCTCCGTTCTCTCTCCTGTTGCCTTTCTCCAGCTTTCTCCCTCTTTCTCTCTATCTCTTTACCTGTGCTTCTTCCTACCTTTACCTTACTTTTAACTACCTCTGGTGCTGTCATAAGGCCTTGGTGGTAAGTTAAGGCAGTGCTTGACAAAAAATCCTTTTACGACCATATTATGAAAGCAGGTTTCTGGGGTTGGTAATGTGCATCAAGAATGGTTGTGCATATTTGTTGTGCTGCATTAAGTTATGGCGATGTGTACTGTTTTTTCTGTGGCGAGGTGTTTTTTTGTGTTATATTACGGCAATTTGATATTATTGGGTTGTACTGTGGTTATGTTGCTCTGTGCATTTTATTGTGTTATGCTGCTGTTTTCTATAGATATATCAACAAATACTGCTACATTTCCAGTCAAAGGGAGAGTATGCCTTTAAAGTTCCTGTGCCAAACAACCTCTGTATAAGTTGGTAAAATATTTAAGACACCAGTCAGCCTACAACTATGGCGGAGACTTGTCTTAAATTAGCAGCTCTGCAGTTCACGCTAAGGGCCTCTTTACGATGTCGGGCGGAAACTCCGTCTCGGATTCGGGAACCGACCGACTCGTGGTTGGCGGTTTCGCCTGACCGATTACGATGCAACTGAACACTTTCGATCTGAGTCCCATTGTTCCCTATGGCAGCCCGTGTTACGACCGACAACACAGGCTCCTATGGGGCAATGGGATGTGTGTGTAAAACCCTGCATCCTGCGGCAGGCACCCAAGAGTTTTACAGGGGGTCCCTTAGGTACCCCCTCGGCCCCCAACCGGAGGCCGCAGGAAGAAGTGGGCCTTGCAATGGGCCCCCAAAGTCACTTTCTGCCAGCCTTTTCGCGTCGGACAGGCTGGCTCAGAAAGGCTGTTGGAAATAGACATCGGAATTGGTCGGTCGGAAACGCTGTCCATAGAGCTACATGATGCGGTTCCGACCGACATGACTTCTCCGAGAGCCAGTTGGAACTGATTCGGAAGGACCGTAAGGTTTACAACCCAACCGCGAACATCGAATTAGTCTAGTGGATTGTAAACCGACCTAGTCGGTCAGAAGGGTTCCGATGTGGTCTAGAACATTCCGACTGTCGGGCAAAGGCTTTCCGCACGACTTCGTAATGAGACCCTAAGTTTTTCAGCCCCTGAGTAATTTTGTCAGAGTAAAAGTGACCCTAGAGAGGCAAATCTTAAATACTATTGATTATCAGTGGTGAGACAAATTTTAAAAACTCTAATTTTCTTTAGTTTCTCTGCCATCACCTTGGTGTGTCTGACAAGCATATTCCCACATTAGCGACATAACTTGAAAGCAGTTGTAAAAACTGACTGTACCAGTTTGTGCCCAGTGTTCTAACGCTTGTTTGCTGACTTTAAATAAAACCAGTTAAAACTTGAATTCATCAGACTATGTGAGAGAAATCATGTCACCTTGTCAGTTTTCCTACCGAGCCATTACATTCTACAAAGTGATTGGCTGGCTTACTACAATTATCTATCACACACTACCTATGTGTTCTGTCAGAAACTACTACCCTTGTACTCCAGATCCAACAGGAGTGATGCACTCCTCCACCACTCGCGGCATTCTCCATTGACTACACGTGGGATGAAATGTGGGACAGGAAGTAGAGACAAGGAAATGGGAATGGGATAAAAGAGAAAAAAGAGGCGCTGAACATCAATTCTCACGCGTCACACTGACTTTGCAGGTTGAAATGGATATTCAAAAATAAACCAGAAAACTTTATAATCTGTCATGAAAAGTTTAGTATCTATTTTTCACAGTGACAGCAATATTCCTTGAAACTTGACACATGGTATGAGTGACATGCTGGTTGTTTAGTTGTTTCATATTTTTTTAAAAATGAATAGGAATTTACAGCGTGGTTATAATCGTCTGATTTTCGCCCTCACAGATAAACCTCGTTAGAGCTGGCCCTCTTGGTGCAATAGTGAAAATGGAAGCTCTGCCCTGAGGCTTTTCACAAATCTATCCGGTGAAATGTGCTAGTTTTCTACTCATCACCTGCAGCAGCTTAGAAGAGCGCAAAGACCAATGGAAGATGCTTAGACAATGGAGGAATGTTAGTCGGCATTGAGCGGCATTTGGTGACCAGAGCAGCCGAAACCCAGGTGGTTTTCTGCCCTCCACAGGACCCTGTGAACCAGAACTGAAGAAGATGACAGGACGCATTTTTTTGTGAACAGGAGTTCGCTTCTCTCTGTCCCTCTTTCTTGAGGAACAATTCTCAGGACAGAGAGCATTCAGCCGCTTTGAGGAAGTGAAGTTAGAAGGATAGGAAAACCAAGAAAGGGGATTACTGGAGGGAAAGAGACAGGTGTTGAAGGAGAAGTGAGGTATATAGAGAAAAGTCTAAGGTAGAGAGAGGTCCGGTAGAGAAGGAGAGAGAGAGAGAAAAACAGGACAGAGAAAGAAAGATATTAGAGGTGAATTAAAAAGATGATTGAGGTGTGAAGAAAGTAGTAAAATACAAAAAGAAGGGGCATATCAGCAAGGCGGCGCTATGAAATTATGGCCGCTTTTGCATCCGTTTTCGGGCGTAAACCGGCGATAATTTCATTGCCTTATCGCGTGTTTTGCTGATTTAGCGCCCCTTACAACAACACCCAGCTTTGCATCTCTAATGGGAAGCAAAGTGGGCGTTCCGTGCCAAAATAACTGGAGAAATGTCGCTAACCGACATTTCTCCAATTATCAAGCTGCAAGCAAACAAGCAGAGCGATAAGAAAAGTAGCGCTAACCACAGTTATCGCTACTTTCCTTACGCCTGCTTGTAATCTGACTTAGCCATGTAATCCAATGGGAGGTGGATTACATGGCTAAGACCACCCTGCCCTATCAGCAAGGTATCGCTGGTGGCAGTGCGATTATCGCTGGAATTCCAGCGATAATCACACTGTTTTCCAGCTAACGCATGGATTCCTATCGCTTGGGAGATAAGTGTTGCTGATAGCACGCTATCTCCGCGATAGAATTCAGCGTTAGCCTGCGATAATTATCCTTGTGCTAAAAGCGCTGAGCGATAATTATCGCAGGCCCTTGCTGATATGCCCCGAAGTGACTTAAAGATGGGAGTCCGAGAAAGATGAGGTAATGCGAGTGAGATGAAGAAAACCAACAGAGGTTGAAAAAGAGGTGGGGCAGAGAGAGAAATAAGATAAAGGTAGGAAAAGAGAAATGCAGAGGGAGGCATAGAGATGAAATAGATCTATGAGGCAGAGAAAGGAAGGGGTGAGGTAGAGACATTGGAGGACCAAGAGAGGTAGAGAGTGAGTGTGCAGTAGAGAAAGAAGTGTGAGGCAGAGAGAGAGTTGAGACGGTGAAGCATTATGTGGGGCTAGAGGGAATGTAGGGAGAAGTGTATCATAGACAGGTGAGGTAGAGAGAGATGAGATAAAGAGAAGTGAGGTAGAAAAAAGTGAAGTGGAGGTGAGGTAAAAAGAAAAATAAAAAAGAGTGAAATATGGGGTAGAGATTTAGAGTGAGAGAAGTAAAGAGGTAAGTTAGAGAAAGAAATGTATCAGATAATTGTGAGATAGAATGAGATAAATGTGGTAGAGATGGAGGTATGGTAGGGAGAGAGAGTTGAGATAGAGAGAGAGGGGATGTACCTTTGAGGTGAGGTGAAGAAGTGTAGGCGAAGTAGAGATGTTAGGCAGATGTTGAAATAAGGTTAGGAGCGGGAGAGAGCGGTACAGAGAGCAGTTATGTAGAAAGAGGTCAATCTAGAAAGGGATTGCTGGTGTAGAGAGAGAGGGGTGAGGCTGTATCTCTGTATAACCAACTCTCTGCATTCTTGATATGTAGTGGGCTATCCTGGAAATTGATGTAATGCCAGTCGCAGCTGCTGCCTAGAATCAGCAGTGGGGCGGGTGCGAAGGAGTGGGGGGGAATTGGGTAAAAAAAATACACTCACCTCCCGGCCGGCCACCTCTCAAGTGCCCTGTCCCGTCCTCTTCCTGGCTCTCCAGGGGCTGGAGGGCTGGGCATGGTCTCCATGCATGCTGTAATGCAGCCTGCATGGAGAATAGGGAAGTGCGCATGGCTATTTTGGGCGGCCAGATAGGGTTGACCAAATAGTCATTGCACACAGGAGTGTTCTACCACTCCTTTCCTGCTCTGCAGCCCTGCCCCACCCCCTCATGCACGCTGCCGCAGCAGGAGGACTAAATAAAATGATAATAACATAACATTATTAAAAGTGTATTCTTTCCTTTCTTTTGCTCCTTCCTGGCAGTGTGGCTATGCTCCTCCACCTCAGCGGTGGAGCCACCACTGTGTGTTGCAAGACATAATTAACTGCATAAACACATATAATCCTTCCTTCCAGTAGCAAGATAACTACCTGCAAATTCACATATATATGCCTCCTGATATAAATGTGCTTTAAGTTCTGATTTGTTCGTAGCACAACTAAGAAAATATATATTCATTAACTCACGGTAACTCCTAAGCACCAACATATGTATCACTTTCCCAATACAGCTAGCACCTTCAATCAATTAATCAAACATTTGTATAGCGCGCTACTCACCCGTGAGGGTCTCAAGGCGCTGAGGGGGGAGGGGGTGCAGCTACTGCTCGAACAGCCAGGTCTTGAGAAGTCTCCTGATGGCCAGCAGGTCCTGGGTCTGGCGCAGCTGTGTGGGGAGGGTGCCCCAAGTCTTGGCGGTGAGGTAGGAGAAGGATCTGCCGCCGGTGGAGGTCCTGTGGATGCGTGGGACAGTGGTGAGGGCGAGGTCGACGGAGCGGGGCTGGCTGTTAGGGGTGTAGAAGGTGAGATGTTTGTTGAGGTATGCTGGTCCGGCGTTGTGGAGAGCTTTATGGGTGTGGGTGAGGAGCTTGAAGGTGATCCTCTTGTTGACTGGGAGCCAGTGAAGGTCTTTCAGGTGGGCAGAGATGTGGGTGTCGCGTGGTATGTCGAGGATGAGGTGTGCGGAGGCGTTCTGTATGTGTTGGAGTCTCTTTTGGAGTTTGGCCGTCGTTCCCACGTAGAGGGCGTTGCCGTAGTCCAGTCTGCTGCTGACGAGGGCCTGTGTTACCGTTCTTCTTGTTCCGGTAGGGATCCATCTGTAGATCTTGCGGAGCATGCGGAGGGTGTTGAATCAGGAGGAGGAGACTGCGTTGACTTCCTGGGTCATTGAGAGCGATGAGTCCAGGATGACCCCCAGGTTGCGTGAGTGGTCGGTGGGTGTAGGTGTGGCTCCCAGGGCGGCAGGCCACCAGGAGTCCTTCCAGGTGGAGGGAGTGGATCCGAGGATGAGGACTTCTGTCTTGTCCGAGTTAAGTTTCAGGCGGCTGGTCTGCATCCAGATGGCGACGGCCTTCATTCCTTTGTGGAGGTTGGTTTTGGCGGTGGAGGGGTTTTTGGTGAGTGAGAGGATCAGTTGAGTGTTGTCGGCGTAGGAGACGATGTTGAGGTTGTGCGAGCGGACGATGTTGGTGAGCGGTGCCATCTAGACGTTGAAAAGGGTGGGGCTGAGAGATGAACCTTGGGGCAGGCCGCAGATGATCTTGGTGGTCTCAGAGAGGAAAGGGGGGAGGCGGACCCTCTGAGTTCTGTCAGTGAGGAAGGAGGTGGTCCAGTTTAGGGCTTTGTCGTGTATTCCAGCATCATGAAGGCGTGTGCGTAGGATGTGGTGGCAGACGGTGTCGAATGCGGCCGAGAGGTTCAGGAGGATGAGGGCCGCGGTTTCGCCATTGTTCAGCAGGGTCCTGATGTCGTCTGTGGCAGCGATGAGGGCGGTTTCGGTGCTGTGATTATTGTGGAATCCGGATTGGTACGGGTCCAGGAAGTTGTTCTCCTCGAGGAAGTGGGTCATTTGCCTGTTGACGATCTTTTCGATGACTTTCGCCGGGAATGGGAGCAGGGAGATGGGCCGGAAGTTTTTGAGGTCCTTTGGGTCTGCTGTGGGTTTCTTGAGTAGGGCGTTGATCTCGGCGTGTTTCCAGCTTTCCGGAAAGGTGGCGATCTCGAAGGAGCTGTTGATTATCTTCCGGAGTTGGGGTGCGATGATGCGGTTTGCTTTGTTGAAGATGTAGTGAGGGCAGGGGTCAGCCGGTGAGCCGGAGTGGATGGTGTTCATGGTCTTGATAGTGTCGTCGTCGTTGACGTGGGTCCAGGAGAGCAGGTGGTTGGTGAGGCTGGGGGGTGGTGGGTCTGCAGTGTCGGTTGTAGTAGGCAGGGTCTGGGTGTTGAAGCTGTCGTGGATATCTGCGATCTTGCGGTGAAAGAAGGTGGCTAGGGAGTCACATAGGTCTTGCGATGGCGGGATGTCGTGGGAGTTGGAGCTGGAGTTGGAGAGTTCCTTCACGATGTTGAAGAGCTCTTTGCTGTTGTGTGCATTGTTGTCGATGCGTTCCTTGAAGGAGGTCCTTTTGGTGGCTCGGATGAGTTGGTGGTGCTTGCGGCTAGCGTTCTTTAGGGCTGCATGATTGTCCGGTGTCTGTTCTTGGTGCCACTTTTTCTCGAGTATTCAGCAAGTGCGTTTGGATTCCTGGAGGTCGGTGGTGAACCAGCTGGCCTTTCTGTCGGTGCGCCTGTTTGAGGGTTTTTTAATCGGGGCGAGAGTGTTGGCGCAGTCGTCCATCCATTGCCTGAGGTTGCTGGTGGCTGTATCGGTGTCAGCGGTGTCTGTCGGTGGGTCTTGAGCGAGGGCGGTGATGATCTGGTCTTCGTGACCTTGTTCCAGCTGCGGTCGGGGATCCGTTGTGGGTGTTGGTGCGCGGTGGGTTTTTTGAAGGTGAAGTGGATGCAGCGGTGGTCTGTCCAGTGGAGTTCAGTGGTGTGGCTGAAGGTGACGTGGTTGCTGGCGGAGAGGATGGGGTCGAGCGTGTGTCCATCGGTGTGGGTGGGGGTCGTGACGGGCTGTTTCAGTCCGAGGTTGGTGAGATTGTCAAGCAGAGCGACGGAGTTGCTGTCGTCGGCGTTCTCAAGGTGGAAATTCAGGTCTCAGAGTGTGCGTGCTGACGATGTCGGAGATGGCGTCGATGAACTGTGGCCGGGGTCTGGGGGGTCTGTAGACGAGTGTTCCTCTGAGGGTGGTGTTGGGGTCGGTGCGGATCTGGAAGTGCAGGTGTTTGGCGGTGCTGGAGGTGTCAGCTATGGAGGTCGAGACTCTGAGGGTCTTCCTGTAGACGATGGCGATTCCTCCTCCTGGTCTGTTGGAGCCTTAAATGCTAATCACAAATACACATGATAATAGAATTCTTCTGTTACTACAAAAGGGTTCAAGTTCACAAGCTTATGCAATAGCCCCAAAGCCTTTGACCGCTAAAGTATAAGTTCAAATAACAGTTCAAAGTTTGCTTTCAATTTGACTTGCTATTGAAAATGCTTCCCTGAATACCCGGAGTGACACGTAACCTGATTCCATAAACTTGAATCATGAATCTGCGAAGCAAGGTCATTTTTATAGCAACTTCAAAACTCAATTGCCTAGCAACAGCATCTTGAAACACAAGGAAATGCATTCTATACTATCCAAGATGGCTGCCACCATCTCCAACCCTGGTGAGGTCTCTGGGAGTTCTAGGACCTGTAATTCAGGTGGTAGCACGTACAGTAACCTCCATGAGCATGCAGTCTTCCTGCCAGTCATTGCTGTGTGCAATCGGCCTCTCTGCTTGTGACTAGCACTGAGTGCTGGCAGTCTGAGCACTTGCCACCCTGGCACTCATCTCATAGCTAGCAGAAAGCCCTGCCCACAGACAGGTCCTTTTGGGGCTTGTATTAAATGCAACCATTACTGAAACAGACCAGTCTTTAACATGTTCTTAAATACTGATATGCATTGGAAGGGAATTGACAAGTCCCTGAACCTAGCTAAATTAACCACTGTCGGTGCAGTGTTTGAAGTGCCGCTCTTTGACAAGGGTTTTGTCCTTATTTTGCAGATTTATGTGAAAGATTGTACAGGACCTTTTTAGAGGATCGATCCCTAGGGATCATGTGACATAGGCACTTATACATCAATTATATTATTATTATTATTGAAGATTTATAGAGTGCATAGTTACCCAGACAGGGTTTCCCAGCGTTAAATACTTCAAAGTATTTCAAACTGAACTGACGCCATGCACATCTCAGAAAAGTCAGGCCTTTAGGAGCTTTTGAAAAGCAGAGACTGATCAACACCATCTTTAAGACGTAGGCACAGTGTTCCACAGCTTAGGACGCAGGTAGGAGAAGAACTTGCTTAACATCAAGCAGATAGGATCTGAACAAACAGCCAATTCAGGGATATGCATGATGGGAGAGGGCATGGTCCAAATAGCAGCTTTTTAACCCTTTGTTATCTGTGATTGATGCCCCTACTACAAATGCTCGATGTTTGGTTGTAAGACGAAGAATGAGCTTCAGTGGCTTGAGTTGGTGACCACCACGCTGCCCTGAAGAATGAACTTAGTGTCAGCATCAGCCAGCCCACCAGGCTTTTCAGCATCCCGAAACACATCGAGATTTAGACCAAAATGTTTTTTTGTGTTCAAAATATTTTTTATTAGGATTTTTGTAAACACGACAAACAAAAAAAAGATACTATGTTGGTATATATGTTAACATAGTACTAACAATAAAATATTACCTTAGCATTATCCATATACCAAAGATTTACCATTGTCATAAAAGCAGTCAAATTATTAAAAAGTTGAAAAAGGGAACAAACAAGGCTACTCCTCAAAACAGTAGTTATACAGAACTGTTAACAGAAACAATTAGTGCTATTAAATATTTTATAAATACACTTTAATATAATCCTCAATTGGTTTCCATGAATGCTGAAAAGACGATTTATTTTTTAATGGTCCCTTGTAAGATAATTGATCTCGGGTTGGACATAGTTAAGGATATTGATGCATTACCACAAATAAACTTCAATAGAGTCTTAGCAGAGGTAAGGAAACTCTTGAAAACATGGAGTGGGCTCCCACTAACATTTTTAGGTAGATCTAATATCATTAAGATGACAGTCCTCCCAAAATTTACTTTTATTTTTAGTGCAATTCCTCTGGAATTTAATAAGTCTTCCATACTTAAACTACAGGGAGAACTAAATGGCTTCATATGGAACTCTAAATGCCCGAGAATAGCTTGGAAAAAATTAAGAAGAACAAAGATCCAAGGCGGTATAGCAAGTCCGGACATATTAGAGTATTGTAAGGCTTTTCAATTCAAATATACTAGGGTACTATTGCAAAGCTATGAGGTATATCCACCACACCTACAAGCGATGGTAGATACAGGGGGGCATTTTCTATACAAATTTGGTCATCAAACTTTTTTTTAAAAGATCAAACTGAAAATTCTCTTGTCGGCAGCTAAGTTATGGCTGCAAATCAGGAAAACTATAAAGATCCCTTATTACAGCCAATACGCTCCAGTCTGGGAGTCCCCCGGTACTCCAGATTGCCTTAAAGACCAATTGGCTCTACCGCTAAGAAGAGCAGGAATCCTGAACTGGGGGGAACTAATTTTAAATGGCACCTTGATAGGTTGGGACTTGTTAACAACTATCACAGGAGCCCAACTATCCAAGTTTAAATATTACCAACTATCGAGCTGGATAAAATCAACAACAGAACCACTTAACGGAAATCAGCAACTGGAACTTAAGATGCTTGGAGCTAGATTCCAGAAAAAAGAAGTTTCATTGTGGTACTGGGCGCTGAGAACAGCTGGCGAAGACAACTTTATGATTCCAGATTCGACCTGGGGGAGTTCACTGCCTACAACAGATCTTCAGGACATATGGCAAGTATCAATGGGGAAATGTTGGGGTATTACCCAGTCCGCTGCATTAAGGAGAAATCACCTTTTCACCATCCACAGAGCCTACTGGACCCCAAAGAAGCTTTCAAAGTTCAGAGGTCAACAACAAGCAAAAAAATGTCCAAAATGCGGTGAAGATAAGGCGGACGACACACATATGTTCTGGCAGTGCCCCCAGCTCGAAGATTTCTGGTTAAAAGTTGGTAAGACACTGACTGATCTCTTTGGCCAACAAATAACTGTAAGTATTGAACTGGTAATTTTTGGAATATATAAAACAGATGTAAGTGTACGTAATTTAGATTTAAGACAAGAGAACCTACTTTTTGTGTTAATCCTTTTAGCCCGTAGAGAAATATGTATTAACTGGGTTAGCCCTGTACCACCAAAACATTTAGACTGGTGGAACTCAATTGGTAGAGTGAACAAATTAGATAGAAGTGGAAGGCCCAGGAAAAAATACAATTTTGGGGAAATATAGGAGCACTTTTTCAACTATAGCAACCAAAGATAAGTCCAATGATTTTAACCTAGGCAATACTCAAAACGAATATACTTGGTCTAAACAACCAAGGGTCGTTGGCTTTCTCCGCTGTGCCTAGGTGAAAACTGGTTCCAGCTGCAAGGAAAAAATTTCCTTTGTTAAAACTCCCGCTTTGTTGGCCCAGGAAAGTCGAAACAGCATTACTGGTTCCCATTTCAAAACCTGACACAAGTATTGCAAAATGAGGACTAAAAAAAATAAATAAAAAAAATAAAGAAGATAATTGATCTCCAGATATGATAAAAATAACATATGACCACTATGCATGGATTGATATTGTTTCCGATGATTTCCAATTGGAAGTAATGGATTTAACAGTAATAGAGATAAGGAGATTGAAAATTTTAGATTGAGGCTCCAATAAGGTGGATGATAGAGCATAATATTTACCAACAAGTATTCTGTAAGTGAGAGTCTCAGAAAGAGGAAGTATTTTAACAATGATATCCCCAACATTTTTCCAGAATCAAGCTATTATATTACATTCAAAAAGCATATGTTTCAAGGTGCCATCATAACATTTGCAGTTACAACAAATTGGGGAGTCTATAAGTTTAGCTTTAAATAATTTATAGGAAGTCCATAGACAATTGAACAAAATAAAGGCGTTGGTTTGGGATAATGATACAGGAAACCATCCTGAAATATTAATGGACCATATTTGTCTCCATTCTTTTAACGAAAGATTCAATGAAAGTTCTGCATTCCAAAAAGTGGATAAAAAGGTAAGGTTAGTAGCATTTGTACAATGAAATTGTTTATAAAATTTGGAGACAGTATTTTGGGAAGGAGAAAAAGCTTTAATACAACTTACCAAATCTGGAGTCTTAATTTGGGGTAGTACAATTGGAAAGGTGTTAAGCAGTTTGTTACAAAGAAGTTCATATTTAATGGCTTCGGTATTGGGTAACATGAATCTGGCCTGTAGTTCAGAAAAAGATAATAAAGCAGTATCTTCATAAATATCCTAGAGAAAGAAAATGCCAGTCGAAATCCATAGTTTCCAGAATGCAATTGTACGATTACATTTTAATGCAGGTTTATGCCAAAGGGAGATCATTGTAGAATCTGAAATACATTATGAAAAGGATGCGTCAAAATTAGAAATAATTAGTTTAGTGGATGTAATGATTGGGGAGGATTAAAAAAGTTTATTTGAATTAGACATGGACAAAAGTGATGGAAGAGGAAATGGTGATACTAAATTGTGCTGAAACATTAACCATTTAGGGAAATAGTTAGGGTCTAAGTACGACAACCAAAGTGAACCTTGTTTTAAAATAAATGCGTTATGGTACTTGAAAAAAACGGGCATACCAAATCCTCCATTCAGTTTAGACAGTTTAACTTTAGTGTAAGCAATACAAGGGGGTTTGTGATTCCATATTAGAAATAAGATTGTCAAATTGTTTGTAGTCTGAAAGAGGCAATTGTATAGGGATCATAGACAAGGTATAGAAAATAATTGGAGCTAATACCATTTTAATGGTTTCATGTTTCCCCCACCATGATAAGTGTAGAGTGGACCATTGACTAATTTTTTCAGGAATTTTGGTAAATAAAGAGTCACAGTTGAGAGTAACGGAGTGTTTTAAAGGAAGTGAAAAAAGTATACCAAAATATTTAATTTTCTCTTTTTGCCAAATAATTTCAGTATTGTGTAGCACTGAGGGTATAAATTATGTTTTATGAGTATTCAATGTATAACCCGAAACAGTGGAATAATTACGTATAACATCTAAAACCGCCGGTAGAGATGTGGCTGGATAGCTAAGATATAATATGACATCATCTGCCTAGGCAGACGTTTTAAGGTTAACATCAACTCACATAATTCCTTCAATATCAACTGAATTTCAAATGTGGGAAAGAAAAGGTTCAATTGGCAATAAAAAAAAGAAGAGGTGACAATGGGCAGCCTTGTCGGGTTTGTCTATAAAGAGAAAAGGGATTTGAAAACCAACCATTAATAAAGAGTTGGGCAGAAGGGGAGCCATATAAAGTCAATATCATTTTTATAAAACTATTACCGAAATTAAAAGAAGAGAGCGTTAGCAAAAGAAATTGCCAGTGAATCTTATCGAACGCTTTCTCTGCGTCTAAAGATAGTAAACCAACAAGAGAGGTGAGGGTAGAGGCCTTATCAATAACATGATAAGGAGTCTTGTGTTATTGACAGAAAAACGTTTTGACATAAATCCAGATTGATCTATATGAATAAGGGACAACAAAATTCTAGCTTATCTGACGGCAAGGATTTTTGCAAAAATTTTACAATCCTGGTTGATCAGAGAAATAGGACAATAATTTGAAACTTTGATATGGTCTTTATCTGGTTTAGGTAAAACTATAATTTATGCCTCCGTAATAGAGCCACCAAGCAAACCAGATTGAGCAAATATAGTGAAGAGATTATGTAGGTGAGGAATGAGAGTGTCAGCAAAGGTTTTATAAAATTCTGCAGGAATACCATCAGGGCCAGGAGATTTTTGAGGTTTAAGCGATTGGATAGCAAATAACAGTTCATCTGTCGTGATAGGGTAATCTAATTTGATTTTGTCATGCTGGGAAAGTTGAGATAGATTGGCAGAAGTTAAAAAATTATCAATAAGCTGAGAATCTATAAGGTTAGGATTACTATATAATATAGAGTAAAATTTAAGATATTCATCTGTAATGTCTGATGTAGATACAGCAACGATACAATTGTGCGTGTGGATCACGTGAATTTGATTTTTATCTTTCTTGATAGAGAGATAATTAGCTCAGAGTTTTCCTGACTTGGCATTAAAAGCAAATTTAGCTTTTGGTTTGCAATCTGTATACCAGCGCTTTTACTCAACATGGAATTATACTCGTATCTGAATTTTTGCAGTGTGGTTTTAAAATCAAGATTCTATGAAGCGATAAACAGTCATTCAAATTTTGCAATCTGCTTTTCAAGGTGTAACAATTTGGTGTTAAATGATTTATTTTCATGTGCCATTATAGAAATAACAATTCCTCTCAATTAAGCTTTTAAAGCATCCCATTTTATAATAGGGGAGGTAACATCATCAAGATTATGTAAAAAATATTCATGAATAGCTTTTAAATGGTATCTTTATGAGCATCATGAAGAACAACATCAACATTCACGCGCCAACGGAAATAAGAAAAAGTACCTGTTTGTAAGTGAAGCCAAATTATTGCATGGTCTGAAATTTCAATGCTACCAATAGTAGGTCAAATTATAGTTTTCAATAAGTCTCTAGACACCCATAAATAATATAAGCGTGAGTGAGAGCTGTGGGGATTGGAGAAAAATGTGAATTCTTTCTGAGTGGGGAAATGTAATCTCTAGATGTCAACCAATTTAGTGTTTTTAAATAAGGTTCTGAGAGAATGAGACGCATTAGGAGGAGTATATTTGGTGGAGGATAGTCTGTCTAAGAGAGGGTCACTAATAAAATTAAAATCTCCCCCCAAAATTAAGGAAACTTTCTCAAGTTGAAGAATCTCAGAAGTAATACGAGACCAAAAATTAGGGTCATTTGCTGTTGGTCCATAGATATTAATTAGGTGTAAAATCATATCTCCAATTTTAACTTTGACCAAAAGAAATCTACCATCTGAATCAGATTTTTTGTCTAGAACTTGTAGCTGAAGAGTTTTTGAAAAAAGAATAGCCATGCCATTCTTTTTACCTTGCACAGGGGAGGAGATAATCTGGCCAACCCATTTCCTTTGTATGTATGTTAAAATGGTGTCATCAATGTGGGTTTCTTGTAGTAAACACATATCAGCTTTTTACCCATGTAAATAGTTTAAAATCTTTAATCTTGTAACTGGATGACGTAAACCTTTGACATTGAGTGTAACAACTTTAACTTTAGGAGAACTATTCATAGTTTATGAGGTGAAAAAGAAGGAAAATAGAGAAAGAGTGGAGGAATTACATATACAAAAGAAGTAATATAAGAAACCAGAGGAGTTGCCAATGGACATGGAGGACATAAAACCAAAGAGACAAATATATATACAAAGTAGGAATGAACATACATATACAATGAAGAGACACACAGGTGCATCCAAGAAGAGATTAAGGAGGAGGTCAGTACATTACAAGGACTATCATAATAATGACAGGAGTATTACTGGCTGAACATCAAATATACCTGTGAGTTATCATAGCAGTAATAAATCATAATGTGGTAGCACTAACAGAATAACTTCAAGTTGGAGAGGCATTTGAATCCATTGAATGAGGAGAGTGGTTGTCTAGAAAAGCTTGAAGGTCTTCCGATCGATCAAAGGATTTGGAGATGTCGCCTTTCCAAATACGCATTGTGGATGGATCGAAGAGTCCATATTTGAAACCAGAGTCTCTCAAATGTGGTCTCATCGCTGCAAAATCTCTTCGCATCACAACCGTCTCCTTGGTGAAGTCTTGATGGATGAAAATCTTCGAGCTATTAACTAGGAGGGAAGGAATCTTACAAGCTGCTTTCATGATAAGAACGAGGTGATGGTGGCGTAGAACCTTGAAGATGACTTGCCTGGGGTTAGTTTGACATGGTTTACGGTGGGATGGAATACGATGTGCTTTATCTTCAGGCACATTAAAAAGACTTATGTTATATTGCCTATTCCTGTTCTCTAACTCAAGTAATATGGTATTTATGAAGGGTATTTTTTTAACCATTGGCAATATGTTATCCGTTTTGGTTATAACATCATGCAGTTTGAACTCATTATCTTTAACCTTCATTGAAAGACTGGCCATGTCTTTCCGTAAATTTTTTATTTCCATGGCAATATTGTCAGTGTTTGATCTGACAGCCTTTAATTCCTCCAGAATAGTAATAAGGGAGGGTTCTGATGAATCAACCATTTTTTACTTCAGAGGAAGAGGAGAAACTGTTTGATTACGCTTATTTGCTGTAGATTTATTTTTCATTCTCAAGAAAATAAATAAACCCAGACAAAAGTTGTCAAAATTTCTGTAGAAATAAAGCTAAGTAATTCACACTGGTGGAGCAGCTAAAACTAGCTGTGGGAGGAAACAAGGCCAAAGCCGCGCCTTCTCTTGGTGCAGAACTCCGCCTCTCTGACAGGAACCTTGGAGCAGGTTGAGGGACGTCTCGGTGTAAAAGAATCTGCAGCTGGAGGGGGTCCAAAGTCGTTGAAATCACTGGAAAAGCTCAGGAAATGCTCTCCTTAGGACAGGTAAGTGTTGCTTATAGCAGGAATTGCCCAAATCCTGCAATTTTGGCTTAATTTACCTTGTCGTTTAGTGGGGTGAGCCAGAGCTAATTAGCGAGCCGCCATCTTGGTTCGCGCACTCGCATGTCTTTACTCAGACCAAAACATTTTAATCACTTTCAAGCTGTTCTGGATTTTCCCCTCAGCTCATAACATTCTGAAATCGTTCTTGATTTTTGTTTCAATTTATTTTCAGATAAGTCTTTAACAGATTCCTTCCCCAATGATGACGCACCCTCCTCAGACTCTAACCTCCATGGCCCGCCCTTCCACAAGACTTTTTGGTCCTACTGAATGCCTACCAACCGTATCTCTGTTTGGTCCTATTGAATACCATCCCACGTTCTTATTTTGACTTTGTTGAATGCCATCCCACGTTCTTATTTTGACTTTGTTGAATGCCTTCCCATGTTCTTATTTTGACTTTGTTGAATGCCATCCCACGTTCTTATTTTGATTTTGTTATTCTTTCACAAATGTATACTCCGATATGTTCACGTTTTTGCTTTCCTGCTGTACAGCACTCTGATACACAAAAGAGTCATGTTCGTACTATATAAAACTAAATAAATAAATAAGTAATTTCTGTGATCTGACAAAAGAAAACCTCTCCAATTATGGTGTCTCAGCATTTCCACAGACATAGAATAAGTACAGGTTTAATAAGAACAACATTACCCCATGAGTCAGTCTCTCTCTCTTTCTCTCTCTCTGTCTCCCTCTCCTTCTCCCTCCCCCTCTCTCCCCACGAGGCAAGACACCTTAGACTCTGATTAGTCTAAGCAAGTGGGACCTGAACAGTCGCTTAGCTACTCTATGGACTCAAATAATCCCTCGTTTTCTAGCCTGACGCTAGGCTGCGTGTGTGTTTTATCCCTCATTTTTTGTGTTGTGTTTTATTCTTGCGCTGATTTAGGATTCAATTGCCTTTTGTAATTTTAATTTTAAAACATACTAATCTCACCTCCTTCTTGACACCAGACATGCCTCCCCGGTCCGCCGCATCATTTCGTGCTGATTGAGCGGAGGGAAGCGGTACTTCCTTTTGTCTTGTGAAAGCAGCACTTCCGGCTGAGTTAGCAGCCTAGTGCATCAAGCAGCAACGCCCATAAATTTGGCATGCTGGGCTAGACGTGCTGCGGCTAGCCTGACAGTAGACTGCGTCTGTTTTGTATCCCTCATTATTCGTATTGTGTTTTATTCTTGTGCCGATTGAGGGTTCAATTGCCTTTCGTAATTTTTATTTTAAAACATACTAATCTCATCTCCTTCTAGGCACCTGACACGCCCCCCTGGTTCGCCAAAGGCAAGCCCGTCTGCGCTGGTACTGCGCCATACGCCAGGACCACTGGCTACTTGTTGTACGTGAAGTAACGTACTAGTTGTCAGGTCAAACCCTTAGTCCTATTTCCAGCTTGGACGCCGCCTGACGTCACTGGCCAATCCGGTGTCGAGGATGGCTGTGACGTCAGGGGGCGGGTCGGGAGACGGAAAAGAGCGCGAGGACGCGAGCCGGCGGTTCTTACTCCCGCTGCTCCTCGTGGGCCGTAACAATACATGTAAATGAATAAACGTTTGAGAAGTAACACAAGTCCTGTCTCGCCTCCCTCATTGTTACCACTACAAATGGCGACGAGGGTTAAAAGCATCGTTACGGCCCGCGAGTGATTCCATTGCTGCCTGATGTCCCGATGTGCTGCAACTACACGCTGATCTCTCCTCGCTGGTTCCTGTGCTCCAGACTCCATGCTGGTGATTACTGCTGCCTGCCCTTGCCTCCTGCACGCGTGGCCCTGCTGGTGGAACCTGGTATGCTGCTTGGTGCTGCCTGCTGTATTGAAGTGCTGTTCTGCCCCGACGACCCCGTGAGCTGCGCTGGTGAGCTGCTGTGGAGGGAGCGCTGTCTCTGCTGGTCCTAGTTGCTTCCAATCTACTGAGGCTGCGTTGCTTGCTGCTGCGTCTGACTCCTGCCTCCCTGCGACCGGGGTGTCCTTCCGAGCTTGGTGGGGACTGTCTAGGATCTGCGCCGGGGTCCCACGTGTGCCTGCTCGCCTGCGATGGCGCAACCCATCAACATATGTGTGCCGCCCCTCTTTCTGGACTCCCCTGGTAAGCCATGTATGAAGTGGAAGGGGTGGCTGCGCGCATTTGAGAATTACATCGTCTCCATTGATGGCGAGGGATATAGCTCTGCACGCAAGAAGTCGCTTCTATTCGGACTGTTGGGGAAAGCAGGCCAGGAGGTTTTTGACAGCTTACCCGTGTATGCGGACCCTCCGGGGGCCCTTGCCCCTCTGGATGTGTACCAGGAGGCGGTTAAGCGGCTCGAACTGCAATACTCTGAGGAGAGTAATATCATGGTGGGGCGCCATAAATTCGCATTGCGGAAGCAGGAGGAGGGTGAGACTATCGAGGAGTATATTGCCTGTCTACGTGTTTTGGCACAAGACTGTGAATTCGCGGAGATGACTGATACTTACCTCAGGGACCAGGTGGTGTTCTATTGCCATTCCAAGAAGGTGCAGGAACGGTTGCTTTCTTGCAGGAACCCGTCGCTGAAGGATGTGGTGGCCATTGCGAAGGCCGTTGAACGTTCCATGGTGTCCACAAAAGAACTTGCGAGCACGAGTCAGGCTTCTAATGTGTTCTTTGTGCAGGACAAACATAGAGGTGCATCTAAAACCCCTGACAGGGTGGCGAGCGAGAAAGGGGGGGGCAGGAAGCCACTCGCTTGTTTTAGATGTGGGTCGAGGGACCACCTGGCGGATAGCAGGACATGCCCGGCGCTGTCCAAAAGTTGTTCTAAGTGCAGGAAAGTGGGCCACTTCGCGGCAGTATGCAAAGCCAGGAGACCTGGTGGGGGCATGAAAGTGAGCTCGGTGAGCGACTGCGATGCTGATACAGATGCGGACATTGTATTGTCCATTGATGCTGAAGATGGTAGAGTGAAGGGGCCTATTGGCTCTGTCCTGATTGGTACAGTTGAGCTGCCATTTACGGCCGATTCTGGTTCCCCCATTACCCTGATTTCTGACACCACGTATGAGTTGAAGTGGCAAGGTGTGAAATTGCATGAGACGGATGTGAATCCGAAGGCTTTTGGGGAGCAAGACATAGAGATGATGGGGTACTTCTGGGACTCCCTCACCTTCAGGGGGCGAACAGTGAGAACGAAGATCTATGTGGCTGAGAAAGGGAGGAGCCTGGTGGGGTGGAAGGATCTGGCCAAGCTGGGGGTGATGCTAGTCCCGGGGGCGGACGATCCCATAGTTCTGAGGGATGATTGGGTCAGCTACGTGCAGCCGGATGACTTGCCTGAGGGTTTGGCTGAGGTCATCGGCAAATTTGAGTCTGTTTTTGAAAACAAAGTAGGGTGTGTGAGAGGATTCGTGCACGCCATTAGATTGAAGGAGGGTGCCGTGCCAATAAAACACAAGGTCAGGTCAGTTTCTCTCTCTGTCAGGGGGGAGCTAAAGGCTGTTCTAGATAGGCTGAAGTGGGAGGGAGTGATAGAGGAAGCAGGCGCATCAGAGTGGGTGTCCGCTATCGTGGTGTCCAAGAAAAAGAGGACAGGGGACATTCGGCTGTGTGTGGACCTGCGATCTTTGAACAGGAACATTCTGGTGAACTGCCACCCTCTGCCCAACATCCAAGAGATCCTGTCTTCTACATCTGGGTCGCGGTTTTTCACCTTGATAGACCTGAAATCCGCTTACCACCAGGTATGCCTCACGGAGGAGTCCAAGGCACTTACCACCTTTGTTACCCCGTTCGGAGCGTACAGGTACGTCCGTCTTCCGTTCGGCCTCGCCTCAGCTTCCGGTGTCTTCCAAAGGTTGATGGATCTGCTCTTCGGCGACATGGAGGGTGTTGAAGCCTTCCAGGACGACATTCTAGTCCACACGGCGGGTGAAGAGGAGCACCTGGAGCTGCTGGGAGAAGTGCTGGGGGTACTGCGCGACAAAGGGATGACAGTCTCCAAGGACAAGTGCAAGTTCATGGAGGGCAGGATCGACTACTTGGGGCACGTGCTGACCGCGGAGGGCATTGCGCCTAAAGATGATTTGGTGAAGGTCATACGTGATGCCCCGTGTCCCGGAGACAAAGACGCCCTACGATCGTTCCTGGGGCTCAGCTAATACTACTCCAAATTCATGCAGGGATATGCGACCATCGTGGAGCCCCTAAGGAAGCTACTGAGGAAGAACGAAAAATTCACGTGGGCGCATGCCCAACAAGCTGCTTTTGAGGCCGTCAAGCAGGCCATCGTGGCAGCTCCCGTGCTACAGCCATACAACAGGGCATTCCGGAATGTGATCACAGTCGACGCAAGTGCCAAGGGTATCGGTGCGGTGTTTTGCCAGTTCCACGGGAAGACGGAGAACACGGTCGCTTTCATTTCCCGGTCACTGAGTGACGCCAAGAAGCATTACAGCACCATCGAGAGGGAGATGCTCGCATGCGTATGGGCCGTGGAGAAACTGAGGAACTATCTGTGGGGCATGGAGTTCGAACTGGTCACGGACCACAAGCCCTTAATCTACATGATGGACGGCGAAGGCCGCGGCAACGGGAAGGCCAGCTCGAGGCTTCTGCGGCTGATGTCCAGGCTGCAGGAGTATCATTTCGTCATTAGACACATCAAGGGCGGCCTCAATTGCAGGGCGGATTGCTTGTCGCGCTTGCCGGTCAACGGTGAGGGGGACGGATCCATGGATGACACGGAGTGCGTAGTGGCGCTGGTGGACGCTACGGCCATTTGCGAAGGATCCATTTCGGAGGAAGAGTGGATGGCGGCCCAAGAGAACGACATGACTATGCGTAGGGTGATGGATCATATAATGGCTCGCTGGCCCCCGATCCGGAACTTGAACGGTGCGCTCAGGAGTTTCCAGCAGGTTATGCCCGAACTCTCCATCGAGGGCGGCTTCGTGAAAAGGCATGAGCTGTTTGTGCCGCCGGAAGGGTTGAGAGATAAACTAATCCGGTTAGCTCACAAGGGGCACCCGGGCGCTACCGCCACAAGGAACCTACTCAAACAATACTACTGGTGGCCAGGGATGTGCGGCGATGTCAGCAGTTTTATCGACCGATGCGGACCATGCTTGAGGGCCGACAAGCACTGGAAGACGGCGAAAAGTACGCTGCAGCTGGTGGACATTCCTGCCGGTCCATGGATCAAGGTCGCTATTGACTTCGCGGGCCCATTTACCCTGCTGCCTGACGACTGCAGACATCTCATTGTCCTCACGGATTACTTTTCCAAATGGATCCACTACAAGTTCGTCAGGGAGGTTACCACTGAACGAGTGATCAAGGAGCTGAAGAGGGTCTTTGCTAGTGAAGGACAGCCGAAGATTTTGATGTCCGACAACGGCACACAGCTGGTCTCCAGGCAGATGAAGGACTTCCTGTCCAGATTGGGGATCAAGCAGGAGAAAACCCCGCTCTACAGCCCTAAGAGCAATGGGCAGGTCGAGCGAATGAATAGGTTCCTGAAGGAGGGTGTGCAACAGGCAATTGCCTCCAACTTGGATGTAAAAGCATTTCTGGCGGACAAGGTGCACACATTTCACAACACGCCCAATGCTGTCACGGGGCACACTCCGTTCTACCTGATGAGAGGGAGAAGGTGTATGAGTGAGCTTACTCCCAAACTTGATAGGTGGTATGACATGAGGGAGGAACCTGAAGATGTATCCGATGAGAGGTTGAGGGTCAAAGAAAGAATTGTGGCTAAACAGGAAAGCAACAAGCGGTATGCTGATATGGTGAATAGAGCCAAAGTTAAAGAGGTAGTGCAGGGGGATTGGGTGTTGGTGAAGAAACCAACCAAAGTGTTGAAGGGAGAGTCTGTTTTCCAGACCCCTGCACGTGTGCAAGGAGTGACTAAGGGAGCTGTCTGTTTGGAAGGAGGGGGATGGCGGAGCAAGGACAACATTGTCAGGCTCAAGGCAGGTCAAGAGGAAATCATCATGAGAGGCAGCCAGGTGCATGAGACCGAGAGCGATGATAGTATGTACGAGTGGCAGGTTCAAGAAGACAATGACGGGACCACTGAGGATGGTGTGAGTGCGTGCCACGGCCTAGGGGATGCCGAAGGCCATAGTGACAGCAGCCCCATGTCAGTGAGGAATGACAGTCATAATGTGATGAGTGCAAGCCAAGGTGGTACGGGCAACCGCGGCGGGGGGGCCAACCTGCATATCACTCCCCGCAGACCTACAAGGCATATCAGGGCGCCAAAAAGGTTCGAAGATTTTGTTATGAGATGATTGTTATGTATAGTTCTCTATTTTGTTAAGAAAGGGAGATGTTGTACGTGAAGTAACGTACTAGTTGTCAGGTCAAACCCGTAGTCCTATTTCCAGCTTGGACGCCGCCTGACGTCACTAGCCAATCCGGTGTCGAGGATGGCTGTGACGTCAGGGGGCGGGTCGGGAGATGGAAAAGAGCGCGAGGACGCGAGCCGGCGGTTCTTACTCCCGCTGCTCCTCGTGGGCCGTAACAATACATGTAAATGAATAAACGTTTGAGAAGTAACACAAGTCCTGTCTCGCCTCCCTCATTGTTACCACTACACTACTGCACCAGGGAAAAGTAGGTTTTACCTACATACTCTAAAAACAGCCTCTTGACTTACGAGGGCAGGGAAATACTGGTTGTCACATCCCCCTAAGCCTGGAAGTACTCTCGACTGGTAACATCACTGCCTGCCCTGTTTGTAATTTTAAGCTCACTTCTTTTAAACTGGGCTTTACGATACTCAGGATCCCTCCCTCTCCCCGGCCCATGTGAAACTACCCTCTCTAGATTTTTAATCAATGCCAGATCACTGATTAAAAATAAAATTGAGTTTTTCAACTATCTCTCATCAGGAGACAGGCTGGGTGTCAGTTACAGAAACCTGGGCCAAGGACTCTTCAGGTCCTGACCTGGTTGATGATATTCCGCAGGGATATACCGTCTCCCAACTTGACAGAACAGGTTAATGTGGGGGTGGGTTAGCCATTATTTAAAAGGGTTCCTACACCTGCTATATCAAGCCACTAACTACTCCTACAGCCTCTTGTGAAGCATTCTTTTCACTAAAAGTGTTTCCTACTGAAACCTTTGCTAGAATTCTGACTTACTGGAGACTTGGACCTAGTTCCTCTTTCATCATGGAGTTTGCCAACCTTATAGAACCCTACCTTGGAAAACAAAACCTTACCTTTTTGGGAGACTTTAAGTTTCATTTTGACATTGCATCCTGCAAAGTCTCGCAGACTTTTAAAGAAACGTTGTCATGTTGCGGTTTTTCCCAACTAGTAAAGACAGCCACCCATGATGCTGGACCTATTCTTTTTTTTATCTTTTATTTTTTTTATTTATTTTCTTCATTTAACACATTTACAAAACAAACATAAAATAGCAATGACCATGAACATATATCTTGCATTATTCTCAAGACTCCCATCAGAGAGCAATATATACCATTAAAAATAACAAAGCAAATAATAAAGACCAAAAAAAGTTACGCAAAAAATAAAAGAGAAAAACATATCACGAACATCTGTTTGCAGAATGTAATCAAGAGTTACATAGTCGTCTCGGAGTGTAGTCACATTCCCTAGTACAAATATCTGTCTGTCCCTCCATCAGTGCCCTCGGCATCTTTGTCAAACCTCCTCACTCATCATCAGTCGTACTGGCCAGTAGGAAGGCCCGCAATGGCTCCCAGATATCTCGGGGTCTTGCCATTTCTGGCAGTTCTTCCGCATATAGTTCCATATTCTCTCTACAATACACTACGTCTTTTAACCATTGTTCTGTTTTAGGCCTAGGCCGTCCCCCCCCAGACCATCGCCACTCTGCGTGCCGCCAACATTAGAGCCAGTCTCACACGTACCTGGCCTGTGCGGTATCCTTCAGTGAGAGTCGACCATTTCACCCGTGCGCTCTTGCCACCCCAGACTAACCGCACCAGCATTCGTCGAATATTGCGAAAGAACTCCTTAGTGAGCACCAGTGGAATATTGTCGAATAAATATAAAAAACGCGGCAGCACCACTATTTTAATCAGAGCAATTCGATCCGCTAGTGACAGTGGCAGGGAGAGCCATAGCTCGACCTGTTGTTCTAGTTTCGTGCATGCTCTGCCGTAGTTCTCGCGTATCACCGTATTCGGGTCCCTGTGAATCCACACCCCCAAGTATTTAACTGGGTCGGTAGACCATACAAGTGGGTATTCCACATCAGGTTGTGAGGTGCACTCCGTTAACGGAATGATTAGAGACTTATCCCAATTAATAGACAACCCCGATAGTTGTCCGAATCTGATATATAAGTAGCTGGGACAGGTACCGAGACGGCTCGCGAACAAAAAGCACTATATCATCTGCGTACAGTGAGATGGCTACCGGGCGATATGTGAAGTTGAGTGCAGTCTGTCTGTTACGCTGCCTAATAACACAAGCCAATGGTTCTAATATAATCGCAAATAGCAACGGGGATAATGGGCATCCCTGGCGTGTTCCCCTCTCTATATTGAAGGTTCCCGAAGTCAAGCCTCCAAACCGTACATGTGCCGATAGTTCCGCATACAGCATCGCTATCCACTGCATGAACAACAGGGGAAAGCCCATACGCCGCAAGACATAGAACATATATTTCCATTCCACTGAGTCAAACGCTTTTGCAGCGTCTAGCAGTACAGCTGCTGCAGGCAAAGTTGGTTCAAGTATGTGGAGCATAGAGAAGATGGTTCGGAGATTATGTGATGTGGACCTCTCTGCTATAAATCCTGATTGATCAGGCAACACCAGTCGTGGCATCAGCGGCTGCAGTCTGGTTGCCAGAATTTTGGCCAATATCTTTGCATCTATGTTAATCAACGACAGAGGACGGTAAGATTCACATCTATCTGGGGGTCTGTCCTTTTTAAGCAGAGTGATTATTAGCGCTTGTCGCATTGTCGGCGGTAATCTTCCAACCTCGTGCGCTTCAGCGTAAACCTCAAGTAAGTGAGGCGTGAGTAAGTCTACGTATCTCTTATAAAACTCCGCCGTAAGACCATCAGGCTCTGGCGCCTTGCCATTGGATAAAGCCGAGATAGCTGTTTTAACATCTTGCTCATCTATGGGCTTACAGATATACTCCCTATGGGCGTCTGAGAGCCAGGCGCACACTACCTCTTCCAAATAGTCCCCCGTCTCGGCCTCCGTCGCGCCGCCTCTGGATGTGTATATGTCTTTGTAAAACCGTTTGAATTGCTCTGTGATATCCAATGGAGGATAATGTGCTACCCCGTCCTCATCTGTAATCGTATCTATACGCGTTTGACCATGACGATCTTTGATCTTGTTCGCCAATGTGCGCCCAGGTCTGCCACCCTCCCCATAACTTCGCGCCGTGTGTCTGCGGGATATGTATTTTAATTCAGTGTCCGCCAATTTCTCATATTCAGTGAGTGTCTCCTGTTTGCGAGCGAGTACCCTTGCCGATTGTGATGCTTCATACTCACATTCAAGTTCCCTTAGGGTCCGCTCTTTGTTTAGTAGCTGCGTCCGTATATCGCGCAGTATACCCGCCGCCATGCCGATACATACTCCCCTAATCGTGGCCTTGAAAGCCTCCCACAGCGTGGCAGCCTTGTCAACCGTGCCCGTGTTTGTTTCAAAGTATTGTACGATTGCTCCCCGTATAGTTTCATCGTAGATCGGGTCTAGTAATGCCTCTGACCGTAGTCGCCAGGTGAATGGACGTTGTATGACTGTTGGAATCTCTAGATCCAACTGGACAGGATTATGATCGGAGAGCGTGCGAGGTAGATGCACAACCCCACGTAGCCAGCTCATGGCCTCCTCCCCCAGCAGCCAATAGTCTAACCTCGACCAGCTTCCATGTAGTGGTGTCGCGTGTGTGCCCTCCTTCCCCAGGGGATGTTTTGCACGCCACCCATCTCTCAAGCCAAACTCCTCAAGTGCGCCCGCTATGCTCCTAGCAACTCGGGGGGTGCGATGAGTCAGTGGGTTAGATTTATCTAAATCTGGGTTTAAGTAAGTATTCAGGTCACCTCCCCATAGCACAGTGGCTGCTGGCCAGCACCTGAGGACAGTGTACATCCGGGAGAAACATACCGGGTCGTCCACAATTGGACCATACATATTAATTATAGTTACCAGTGATCCTTGTAGCTTTCCTTGCACCATCGCACACCTGCCCTCCTCATCCACGTGCATATGGACTGGTTTAAATTGCACCCCTTTTTTGACCAAGATCATCATGCCCCTTGCATAAGAGGAGTATGAAGCCGCTATTTTAAACCCCGCCCATCGTCCTGCAATACCCCTCTCCTTGTGCTTTGTCAAATGCGTCTCTTGTAGTAGGGGTATATGCACCGAATGTGTGTTTAGGTAGGCCAAGACCTGTCGTACTTTTTTAGGTGAATTGAGCCCTCTCACATTCCACGTCATCAATCGAATCGCGTCACTCATAGCTATCTTTATCTGAATGTGATCGATCTAGTGATCTCTCGGACAGCTGTAGGAGGGCATCAGTAGGCCCCCCTCCAGGCACACTCGTATGTGTCTCATACCACACTCCAACCGACTTCAGCACATCAGATATACCCAAAAAAAAAACCAGACAACACAAATAAACAGCCCACACATCTAGCACCCTCCACCCCCCTCCCACTCCAACCTCCCAATTAAGCCGAGCTCGAACATCTCCATCTACCCACCCCTTCACCCCATAACCCATGTAACACAACAGTTGGGGAGTGC
The DNA here is from genome assembly GCF_964204655.1 of Triturus cristatus. NCBI lineage: Eukaryota > Metazoa > Chordata > Amphibia > Caudata > Salamandridae > Triturus > Triturus cristatus. The sequence goes on from NC_140594.1 coordinate 389,160,407, forward strand.
CCATTGGGGAACGTGGACCAGCCACGGGTGCACACACCGAGGTGTGGTCGCCAGAGTAAAGCTATGAAAGTCGACTGTGCACCATGGCCTCTAATTTTACGCATGGGAAAGAAAATCTATTTGCGACCCACGGCTCCAACCCCATCCCGTAGAGCGCCGCGAACTAGCCCATTAGTCAGGTATCATACAGCCAGAATAATGCAACCCACTCTCCGCAAGCTCGCCCATGTAATATAGACCAATACAGTTCAAAAAGGAAAAAAAACATGTTGGAAAGTCAAGGAGGAGCTGCAAATGGGGATATAAGTATAACTGCAATATCTTTAGAGTCTAAATCCAGTTCCCCAATCATGGTAGTCAGTCTGATGCCGTGTACCAAAACTAATCCGTGTCTTCCAGGCCCGATGCCGCCGCCACAGTCTCCCCACCGCTACGGCGAGGCGCCGATCTGCCGGCGTGCTTTGCGAATTTCAGCGCTGATTTTGAGTCAGTGAAAAAGTGTGTTTGACCATCATGTGTCACTTTTAGTTTAGCTAGGTATAGCATAGCGTAAGGTATCGGACAGCCTGCAGTGCCCCTTTTGCTGAAATGAACTCTTTTCTTGCTGCCTGTACTGCGGGGGTGTAGTCTGGAAAAAAAGACAATGTGTATATGTAACTGGCGCCCGCGATCTTGCCTCCCGCATTATAGCGTCTCGATCAGCATAATTTAGGAGGCACGCAATTATCGGCCGCGGTGGCGCTCCCGGCCTAGGTCTAGGTCCTAGAGAGCGATGTGCCCTTTCTACTATCATCACTGCGGACAGTACGTTGCCAAATAGATCCTTCAGCATCCCATCTATGAAAGTCTCCATCTTTGAAATAGCAGTGGACTCCGGCAGACCTATAATGCGAAGGTTGTTGCACCTAGAGCGCGTTTCCAAGTCCTCATTCTTCGCCTTTATAACTTCTAAGACCTTCTCCATCTGTAATAACTGAGTTCTGTTCTCGGTTTGGGAATCTTGCGTATCAGACAGTCTATTTTCTAGAGCATCCAACCTACTCTCGTGCTTATCTACCTTCTTCTTGACTATGTCCAAGCCGGTTGCCAGCGCATCTATCTTACTGTCAATCGATCTCATGCCGGCACACAGTTCCAACAGTATAGATCTAGTGTCCTCTTCAGCATCCGCAGACCACCCCGGGGCACCTTGCGTTCCGGCCTGATCCCCCATTGTTTCAGTGGCACGTGTGCTCCGCTTGTTCTCAAACTGCAGTTTAGGTTGCTTAGGATCAGATTTTCCCATAGTGAAACCGCAGCACCCAGTATGCAATGCCACGCGGTAATCTAGCACGCCACCAGGTTCAGTAGTCCCGCTAGCCCAATGGTCCTCTCAGCGAGTCCCTATTCAACCACTCAGAGACTGTCGCACTCGCAGGGGAAAGCCCGTCTAGGAATACCGCAAGCGGCCCTCACCGCGACGACCGGGACCCGCCTCCACGTAGTTCACTGCTCGAGCACCAGGTCAGCCTCAAAACGCAGTCTCTCTAAAGCGTGATGGTGCCCGTCACATAGGGATCCAGCCTCCACCCAATACTGGACCTGTGTCAGCTGTCCACCGAGGAGGCTTGCAGGTCACGCGGTCAGCCTTGCAGTATCCGGGTAGTGACCCGTCGCCCAGCAGGGCGGGCCCTGCCAGGACCCCCCACCGCCACCAGCTCAGCTTAGTAGGCCGATCAGGGCGCCGGAGTGCCCCGGCAAGGACCCCCACCACAAAGCTCCGGGCCCCCACTCCTTGCGCCTGTGAGGAGTGTGACGGCCCCACACCGCAGTCGCCCGGACAGACCCAGCCCCGCCAGCCCCTACAGCGTCATAGCACGGCCAGCGCCCAGCAAGACCACTCCGCCCGACCAACACCCAGCCCAGCTGCCGCCCCACACCTCACTTACCACCTTCTGAGGGCCTCCCCACCGTCTCCCCGCTCCGCGGTGGGTCTCAGCAGCGTATCTGGGGGAGTTTTGCAGCGCTCACACCGCAGCAGGGGGATTCACCGTGACCTCCGCCAGTCCGATCCCCTGATGCGCCACTGGTGGAACCCGCAGTCTCTGCTCGTCGTTTCAGGGCAGAGGAGGGACACAGCAATCCCGGTGACAGGCCCCAGCCGCCACAGTCGTTGAAATCCCCGGGCCGATGTTACGCGTCCGGGGGAGCACCATCCAGTCCCCAGGCAGTGACGATGGTATGGCCTCCTCAGCCGCGCTCGCGCGCTCAGCGGCCTCGCACCACCACAGCAGGGCGGGAGTCACCGGGCACACAGAATCAGCCAGCCCCGGCACCGCATTCTCGCCTCGTGCGTCTATATCCGCGAAGGCAGCGAGGCACATCAGATCCGTCGCCTCCACGCGTCTTCAGCTGCGCGGCACCTCCTCCTACGATCCAGCGCGGGCACCATTTTCCCTTCAGGCCGCTCCAGCATCGGGTCCGGTTTCTCGTGCCGGATAGCACACGCCGCCATTTATATGGCTCCACAGTTCAGGAGCACGGTCAGCGCGGTCGGGGCCACCAGGTCCGGGCCGTGCACCGGTCAGACATAGGATGGTATTTGTCGGATTATGGTCTGGCTGGCGGAGCTCCCTTAGATGGCAGCCATTCCGCTTCGTGCCGAAGCCACGCCCCCGATGCTGGACATATTCTTGACAGCATTTTTTCTAATGATCATCGTCTTAGGGTGGATGAACCTCTTCCCTTCTCTTGGTCTGACCATCACGCTGTCCCATTTTCCCTCTTGTTCCCAGTAATACGTGAGGCCGCCACTAAGGGGGTTAATAAGGTGCTTAAAAGAAATTACAAACACTTAAGCAAGGAATCACTTCTTTGGGCCTTTAATAACCAACAATAGACTGAACACAATGACTCTAATCTGGCAGCCACAGAGTACTCAAATTGGCTCATGGCTTCCATTGATTCTCTTGCTCCCCTTAAAGAATTTTATGTAGGCAGAAAAAAGCCCACGGCTCCCTGGTATTCAGAGAAGCTTAGAACACTCAGACAAGCCTGTTGCCGCCAAGAACGTGTCTGATGTAAACACTTTGACCCGATTGCTAGTATAAATCATAAAGTCAAGTTGGCGGAATATAAAGCAGCCATTAAATTAGAGACATCACTATACTGCAATCAGAAGACAGCATCACTTAAGTCCCCTAATGTTCTATTTAAACTGATCAATCTATTTTCCATACTGCCTGCTCCAGTATATAATGAGAGCTCGCAGGACTGTTGTGACGGTACGGCTAAAAAATGTCTCTCCAAACTTTTTGAGATCTACTCTTCGCTTGGCAGTCTCAATTCTGAACTTTCGATCTCTGCCCAAAAGATTAATTTCACAGTCTCTAGCCCTCCCCACACTAAGAAGAGGGATCTCTGTTTGTCTGCCTTCCTCCCTCTATCATATGAACAGACCGACCAGCTCCTACGGGGGATTAAATCAGGCTGCCCACTGGAACCTTGCTCCACGAAGCTGATGATGTTGGGAAGAGACTTTATTATTCTCCACCTTACATCAACTCTCAATCTGGCCATTTCTTCCGTATACTACCCTGTTAGCTGGAAAACAGCGGCTGTTAAGCCATTGCTTAAGAAAACCAACCTTGATCCATCCGAATTTGAAAACTATTGGCCCAGTTCCTGCCAAGATCTTGGAGAAACACCTAAATGCCCAGCTTAGTATTTAGTTGGAACAACAGCATTTGCTTGACTCCTCTCAGTATGGATTTAGGAGTTTACACAGGACTGAGACTTCATTAATATCTGCAGTCAGCAACATCTTCATCATGGTTGATGCTGGGCAGACTGTGCTACTGATTTTGTTGGACCTATCTGCGGCCTTTGTTACCATCTCTCCGAAAAGGCTGATTGACCGCATTCAGCAAATTGGGGTGACAGACTCTGCCTTGAAGCTCTTGTCCTCATTCCTGACAGATAGGTCACATACTATAAAGGTGGACCAATTGTATTCTGACCCCACGCCCACTTTCGGTGGAGTTCCGCAGGGCTCGTCTTTGAGTCCCACTCTGTTCAATTTATATGTCTCCCTGTTAGCCAAGCTAAATAGATCATTTGGGCTGCAGCATTATCCTATGCTGATGATACGCAAATAGCTGTGTCTATCAGAAAGGATATAGAGGCTTCTGCCGCCAACTTCAGAAGCTGCATGCAGGGTGTGGAATCTTGGATGGTAAATAACTACCTTCGACTGAATGGGGATAACGCAGAGGTTGTGGTCTTTGGTAGCCAACAATCTATCTGGACCCATTCTTGATGGCCAGGAATGCTGAGACAATGTCCTTGTCCTGTTGGTTTGGAAAATCTTGGTGTCCTAGTTGATAATAAGCTGTCTTTTAATCTTCAGGCTAATAACACTGTCTCATCTTGTTTCTGGGTTACATGGACCCTTAGGAAGATAGTTCTGTTTCTCTCTCTCAACGCTCGTAAACAAGCAGCTGTGATCATGACTTCATCCAGGATGGATTACTGTCATGCACTCTACATGGACATCAATGAGGCATCCATTAATAAGTTACCACTTGTCCAGAATGCTGCAGCGAAACTTGTTTTGGATTTTCTTAAATTTCACTCAATCTCAGCTGCTATTCAGAAATTGCATTGGCTCCCAATTGTTTAAAGCTCCATGCATTGTTCATAAGGCGCTTCACAACTCAGGCCCAGAGGGAATTAAACAGCTCTTCCAATGTTATGTCCCCACTACACAGCTGCGCTCTTCCGATAAAAATCGGCTGGCTATTCCTAGGTTTAGGATGGCAAGATGGGGAGGAAGAGCCTTTGCTGTGGCGGCCTCCAAGCTCTGGAATACTCCCCTCGTATCCATCTCTTGTCATGAGGCACACCATCATCTTTGTAAGTCTTTGAAGACATGACTCTCTGCCCTGTAATTGTTCCTCGTAGAGGGTTGATGCTCCCGCCCTCTTGGCAGTGTAACCGCTTCAGCGCCTGGACAACCTTGGGCATCTGTTTGCACTTTATAAGTTGGTAATTCATTCATTCATTTTCTAAGTACATTTTCATATTCTGTCCTTCAGCTCTTTTATTAGAACAAGTAATACCAATATTTCATCAATACCAGGGGATGCAAATGATATTCCTACATTCTTTAATCTCAGGCTGATCTCTTCTAAAGTAAGAGGCCAGGCCGAACCACTTTTAGCCATGGAAAAGGAAGTGCGAGACCTTCATCGTGAATAGAGGGCATAACGCAACATTGGAACTTTCTCAGGTGTGGGCCACTCTGCACACTTGATTGAACAGCAGAGCCCTGTGTCTCCTGCTTATTACCCAATCCTATAACCAGTTGCCAAGATGCGGTCATTCACCAGCATACCCTGAACATTCTACATATGACAATACTGGCATCTCTCTATCAGGGTGATGTCACCAGCACAGTTAAGCATCATACAGATAAACATTGCTTTAAGGAGTCATTCAGTGTATAGAATATCTTCACTAAGTCGTGCTGCATCACTAAGAATCAGCAACCATAGGAGTTCCAGAATGTTCCTATTTTTGATGATATTGTGACATCATTTACTGGATGCCCCCATTTAAATAAAAAAAAAAACAGCTGGGAAGTGCTGTTCTATCCACAAACTCACAGTGAAACAATGTAAAAGCCAAACCCAAAAGAAAATCTAAACCTGTCCCAGAAATGCCTTTAGGATCATAACACATCAAAACAATTATGGGTACTACGTATGTCTTCGAAATGTGTGAAAGGTCCGTTTAGGCTGTGGATTTTACCTAACATTTTTAGATTCCAATGGCAAAATAATGTACTTTATCAATGCTTGTTTCTTTGCTTCTGAAGCAATTCTTGATCTCCTCGCTTTTTTCCAATATCAGCACCTGCAGTTCACCCTCTCCGTGCAATTTTGCTCAGCTTCCCTCTCTTCCTACTATCAGTCCCTACAGTTTATTCTCTCCTCAGCGGTCCCTGCTGTTTTCTCGCTCCACATCTGTCTGTGGGTGGAAAGACCTATTGTCATTTTACACCAGGCGTAGAGCTTGCCCATTGCTTACCATTAAATTGCTTCATTGTCATGCTCTTTTGCTTGCTTTTAGGTTTTGTATGCGCAGCACTTGCAAAAAAAGGGGCTTAGAACCCACCCGTTACTTACCTTTACTTACCATTGGCTGGCTTCCACATCACTCTTTTTCTGTGTATTTTATTGGTCAGCGCCTATTCCTCACCTCCGTCTTCCTCCTGGGCTTCGAGTCTTCATTCCTGCCATGGAGAATGGACCAAGAATAGCTTCCTGTGGCAAGTTCCCTTCCAGTGGCTGCAGGCTCCTGCGGGTACTCTTTTTTTCCTTTTTAGCATGCTCTCCTAGAGATTGCATGTCTGCAGTCCATCTCCTTCACTTCCACCCTCCTCCCACTCTCTGTGGTGTCAATCCTCACCCCTACCTTCCACCCGCCGTCTGATCTTTTTAACCCTCCCTCCTCCCACCATTTATTCTTTCTAAAACACCTCCCACCGTTGTTGTCTTTAATCCCAACTGCGGCCCTCCATTCTACACATTCTTGTTCCCCACGCTCCGCCCTCTAGTTGCCTTCCACCCCAAAGCCCCACCTACTGTTTTAAGACATACTGCGCAGCAGTCCGCGCTGTTGTACAACTTCTTTAAAAACATACTTTTTTGAATGCGCTTCATCTGCTTATTGGAAATTATCATTCTTAAGAAATGTTCCACTTTGGACACTCCACTCCAAAAACATTCGTTCTGAGATGTCCGCCCTGTTAGGCGGGTCTAGGCATGGCCTGCACACATGTCCCTCTCCATGCCAACACAAACAGTGACTTGTAGGATGCGACCCATGGGTGGTAAATGTTAACTATGAAGTGTTGGGTGTCTCAGAGATTGCTGGTGGTTTTACTGCGAAGTTCAGGAAGTTGGTGCTTAGAGTGATTGTTGCCACAGAACTCGGACAGGTACACGCTAAAGATATTTCAGATGTCGTTCTATTAGTAGGTAATGGGAGCAATCAAGGTCTTAATAGAGAGAAAAGATGAAAACCCTAGACATACAATAAAAACTTGACTATATGCCTAACAAAACTAGAATAGAATAGTGCTTCTAATTGTTTTCATTAAAGTGCCTGCCATCTTAGATTAATGCCAGCTGCGTTGAGGGGTATGGGAAAGTGTAACATTTGAGCTAATATTGTGCCCTGCATGTGGGCGAATGCTTTACCTCTGTTTTTGTAGTGATTACAGACATGAACGGCCTGTATTCCTTAAAAACGTATGAAAATGCTTACACGTGTTAAGGTGTAGTAGTGCACAATTATTCAATTATACACTTTATCATTATCTACCTTGTCCCTCTTAGTAACAAGTCTAAAAAACATTGACAAAGCCAATAGATCTTGCCTAGGCAAAACCCTATTAGCTTTGCCAATGCTCGTTATTCTTTAGCTTTTGTGGACTTCACTTCCTCTTCTTGCATTTGTCCCTCCCGTAGAGCATGGATGCATTACTTGTGTACTTCCACTGTTCACTTTTGAAGCACTACTTTTTTCTTTTTGGTTAAGCACTCCACAAGAGTACATGTGTTTTCAGCTGTCTCCCTGTGTACAGCTCTTCTACTCTTCACGGCACTCCGTGTTGTTCTGTCTCACCCATGTGCTTCTCCCCTACCCTCCTCCATGTTGTGCTCGCCTTTAGTGCTTCTCTTCTGTGTTGCTTTCTCATCTGTGTGCTTCTCCCCAAAAGCTCCACATTCCTTCCCCTAGTCTGTATGTTTCTCTTCCCCCATGCGCTCCATAATCCTCGATCGACAGTGTTGCTTTTCCCACCCACCATATTGCTTTACCCATCCGCATCCTCCATGTTGCTTCCTTCCCCCACCTCTCCTGTTGCTTCTGCCCTCCGTATTGCTTCTTTCTCCACCTGTGCCCTCCGTGTTGCTTCCCATCACCTGTGTTTCAAAAAAAGAAAAAAAACACTTTGGTGCTACTTTTTAAAACATTTGTAACCCATTCAACTCGGATTGGTAAAGAAAAAGAAAAAAAGCACCTGTGCTATTTTGTAGGTGTACACTTACAAAATGAGACAGTGGACATGTCAAAGCTCCTTTTTTTAAATTCCCTTTCGCCATAATGTACAACATCGAGATGCTGTACAGCATTACTAAAAATCATTCCCAAAGCCAATAAATAAGTCCCAAAGGCAAGACTTAATGGCTTTGCCAATGCTTGTTTCTCTCTGCCACACAAGTTCCTAGCATTTATCGTTCTTGCTGTTCTTTCCACTCCACCTCTGCATGTTCTCCTCTTCCAGCTTATTATGTCCCTTTGATAGTTCATGCTCTCGCTGTATCTCTCACAGGCAGGGCTGGACTGGCCGTGGCGGGCACCGGGCTATCCCCCGGTGCGCCGCACGGGTGGGGGGCGGTTTTGGGTCCTTGGGGGCCGTTTTTGTTACAGGGCCGTTATGCAAAATCGGCCCTGAAACAAAATCGGCTGAAAACCGGCCCTGGCAAAGAGCTCGGCGGCACCCCCAACCCCAGGGGGGCGGGGGGGGGGGGGCTGGAGGGGCGGCCGAGCACTTTGCCAGGGCCGGTTTTGGTTCCCACTCCGGCCCTGCTCACAGGCACTCACCAGCCGCTGACCATCATACATGCTGCACTCCTGTGATGCCAGTCCGGTCAGCGCAAGCTCAATAAAAAGATGCTTTTACGTTCAAGCAAGCAATCCACATCAGCGTATATTGTATATGGGACCCTCATAGCAAGCGCTATATAAATGCAAACCCTTCCCTCTTCTATCCCCCACTATCCTTTTTCAATCCAGTTAACAGACTCACATGTCCATCGCTCAAATTAATTCCATATTTATCTATATTAATTCACCACTAATCCTTTTCGGGTTCCGGAGTAGCGTGCTACCCGCCGAAAAGTGCTTCAACACCTCTATTCAGGGGTAGCAAGCGCTATATAAATGCAATTCCAATTTCTTGCACTGGGAGGGCCCTTTGTTTGGCCCCTTGGCGCATGGGCTACTTTGACTAAAACCCAAGAAACACTCCTTTGCATCCCTACCTTCTTCTCCCTTCTTTCCCTCTCTCCCTCCACCTCTGTCACTGGAGCACTGATATTTGTCTAGAAATTTCTATCACTCTCCGGAGATGGATCTTGGCGGAACACCGTAGGCTGACCACAGCAGCAATTTCCGTGACTGATCTCAATTTCCAGGCCTAATTGGTGGAAATTATGTTATTAGAATGTAAGTCTCTGAAGCCGCCTGGGCGGGGGAGAGGACTTAACGCAGCCCTATTGATTGCTTTTCAACAAATTATATTATATTGGCATTGAGGGTAAGAATTGAGATATTTGATCGAAGGGCATAGGATCTGGTCGATCCAAATTAGAACATTCATTAGCTGAAAATACTCGACCTGACTCGCGAGCTTCATCCACCACCGACTCCGAGTATTATTGGCATTTTTATATGATCAGATTTCCTAGCGCCTCTTCTAGCTCTCTATTGGTCAACAACAGTCACGTGACGGAGGATTCTTTTGACGTGACCTTGACGGGGCTGAACTAGGGCCTGTGACAAGGCACGCCTGCCAGCCCCTGGGGCTGACACTGGCACTGCCCCCACTAGTAGCGAGTTGTGCTGTTCGGATTTCCCCCTTTCTCATAGAAAAATACAGACATTGTTTTTGTCTTGAGATTCCGGAGGGGCAGAAGCTGGCGCTTGAGCCGCACTACCTTCATTCTTCCTCTGCTTAAATCATTACTTATGAATAACACGGAGAGCTTTAAACTACTGTTGAAGTGATTTCTGTTTGTACTTGTTTTAAATGTGTATAACCAAGTGAAACTGCAAGTCTATTGATTTTCCCAATGTTTTTTTTATTACAATTGAACTAAAAATAATCAGTGCTGCCCTTCTGGTAAAATGCTGACCCCCGGCCAGCCCGGGATGCAACACAAGCAGCTTTGACCGTTCAGTAGGCCCCGAAAAGGGTGCCATGTGCCCCGGCTGATGGTGAAACAAGTTCTGGTTATCCGAGGCAGCCCATTAGAGTTCCCACATCTGCGCTTTCACGGCAATGGTGGCACAATATCACTGAGCCCAAGTGGAATAAGAATGAAATGCAGGTTGTACAGGGCAGTTTTAGGAAGCTTAAACTGTGTTACTTACTTAATTAAACATTATGAGGCATATTATTAAGCACGCCGTTAAAATTATCGCCGCTTTAGTGGCAGAAAACTGCTGCTAAAGTGGCGATAATGGGCTTGATAATATGTCGCAGAGAATTCCAATAGAAGCCCATGTTAACACCAGAACATGGGCTTCTATGGGAAATCTCAAGGGCATATTATCAAGCCCATTATCGCCGCTTTAACTTTTAACGCCGTTTCTTGATAATATGCCCCAACGCACGTTTACAGCAAAGTTTCCACTAGCAAAGGAAGGTAAATATTCAGGGAGTGTAACATAAAGTATTAGAAGGACAGAAATGGAAAGTTTCTTGACCCTTTCATAGGCAGGTCGCTCCCCACGCTGCACAGCACCACCTGTGAGTCCTGCTGAGGAGAGTTTGAGGCCCTCCTCCACCCACAGGCTACCACCTGCGCCTCATCCCTGGTGGCCAGTGGTAGGCCGTAGGTTTGTTTTTTGCTGTGATTATATTGCTTCTGTATTATTTGTTTATTTGTCTCTTTCCTCCTTGTTCCCTGTTTTATTTTTGTGCCCTGTGCCCTTTTGCCTTCTGTTTCCCTCACCGTTCCTACCCCCGTTTTTCCCGCCGCTGCGTACCCTGTGGCCCCGCACCCCGCTCGCCCATCCGTCTGCTCCCTCCTCCCAGTATTGTATTGCTTCTGTTTTATTTATTTGTCTCTTTCCTCCTTGTTCCCTGTTTTTTTTTTCTGTGCCCTGTTCCCTTTTGCCTTCTGTTTCCCTCGACGTTCCTGCCTGTTAGACTCGGCCTCGTGGCATGGCCATCCATGTCCCCGCACCACATATCCTGACCCATGCACCTCAGGCAGCCCCCGAGCACACGGCCTAGCCGATCCTTCCCACCAGAACACACACACACCCGACCCGGACTTCCCCGTCCGTGGCCTTCCTCCTTTTGGCCACACCGGGCCCGCGTTCCCACTTCATGCACCAAGATGGCCGCCCGGTCCCCAGCGCGACCCTGGCCTAGAGGCGCCACTCCGGCTGGAGGATATCGCGCTCCCATTGGGATGAGAGAGGGAGGAGCAGTTTCCATCGCACCTCTGAGCTCCCCTGGGAAGGTGGGTTTCGATCGGCCCTCCGGCCTTCCCGAGGGCTGGCTCCACGCCTGCTGGGTGTCTGGGACTCATCCCAACCCGGCCCTGAAAGGATCAAAAGACACTGGCAGGAAACCCCGACAAGCGACCCCCAGGTGACAAGACCCCTGCCTGCACAGTCTCCGGACATCAAAGAGGAGTCGACCTATAACAAGGGGTGCTCTGGGACTATCCGGCAGATTCGCCTTTGGAAACACCTGAGCCCTGCTGAGTGACTCGCGGCTCCCAGAAGATCGTAAGACCTCCGAACTTGTGCTTGAGCACTGCTGAGTGACTCGTGGCTCCCTGAAGATCGTAAGACCTCCGAACTTGTGCTTGAGCCCTGCTGAGTGACTCGCGGCTCCCTGAAGATCGTAAGACCTCCGAACTTGTGCTTGAGCCCTGCTGAGTGACTCGCGGCTCCCACAGACTCTCCTGGGCCCGCCGGACCCCGACTACGACAAGCGTATCCCCCAGCTCGAGGATTGTGAGCTGTGCGCCAGGTACGCCCCCTGCATTTGATCCATATCCCCAAAGACTGTCCCGCTACCTCCTACCCTCCCCGAGACTCTGTGAGCCCGTGCTCTACTTGTATATATTTGCCTTGCTGATCATAAAGATCCTACTACTCCGATTTGATAAAGATTTGTTCTTAAGAACTCTCGGTGTGGCGTCTCTTTGTCGTGTGGTGCTGAGTGTACGATCCTAGATACGAGATTCCTCCCCTGAGGAGTCTCCCGCCAGTGCCCGGCTACGATACCTCGAGGGTTGGTCTCAGGATAGTCAGGGCCCCCCTCCGGGCTCCTCTGAGGTCGCCTTCTAACATTGGTGGCAAGCGACGGGATTCGGGCCCATAATCTAGAGACCGTACCGTGAACGGCTGACGCACCACCGACAAAGATGGCAGAAGGAAACGCCATGGTTCTCACAGAAAACGACACCAGTACCGTGTTCCAGGCGGAACAACTGGAAGAGTACACGCACAGAGAACTAAAGCAATTCTGCAAAGAACTAAAAATCGCTACCACTGGTCTCAACACCAAAGAAGATATGCAGAAGGCACTAAAAGCTTGGGTGGATTCTGGAGCCCCCCGCCCAGAAGGAGCGGTGGAGCTCCACGACAAAGCTAGACCCTCCCAAGGAGAACGCAGCAGCAACCAGGTGCGAAGCTTCGTAACAGACGGGGGCATATCCCCGGAGGAACTCGCAGACAGAGAGAGAAGTCGCCATCACGAACTCGAATTGGCCAAACTTAAAATCGAGGGCGAGTTGAAATTAGCCGAGAAAAAGCTAGCAGTGGAACAGATGCGAGTACAAGGAGAACTAGAAGAGAAGAAACTCCAATGGGAACACGAAGGAAGGAGACTCCAACTGGAGCACAAACGCAGCTTGAAGGAAATCGAGCTAAAAGCAAAAAGCGAAGAAGCGCGGCCCCCGGGAAACCGAGAGGCGGCCTCCCCGGCGGAGCAGAAGGTCCACATTCCCAAGGATGTGGTCAAAGAATACTACAAAAACGATGACATCCAACAGTGGTTCAGGGCATACGAGGTCGCCATGACCTCCCATCGGGTCCCGCAGAAGGATTGGGGGGCCGGGTTGTGGGGACGATTTCTGAGCGAAGGGAGAGAAACCCTGCTCGACCTGCCAACCTCCATGCAGACCTCCTACAACCACATGAAAGAGGCCCTCCTCACAAGGTACGGCCTCACCCCGGAGATGTACCGCCAGCGGTTCTGGGACTGCAGGAAGATCCCGGGCACCACCTGGGTGGAGTATGTAAACTTCTTCAGCCGTGCATTCGATGGGTGGATCAAGGGCAGCAAGGTAACCACCCTAGAAGAACTAACCGACCTCATGTTGTGGGAACACCTGGCTGCGAACTGCTTTGTGGAACTACGCCAGCATCTGCTCGACAGCAAGCTCACGGATCCGAGAAAGCTGGCTGTCGAGGCGGATCGCTGGACCAACACCCGGGTCTCCCTGGGCCCCGTAGGAGAGTACCCCCGAGCCAGTCAGGGACCACCCCGCCAGAGAGGGGGGGGGGACCAGGGAGGGCAGAGAGAGTCCCAGTTCAGTCCCCCGAAAACCCAACCTCCGCCTTTCCCGGCGCCCCCACCAGCTGTATCCGGCCCACCCGTGAGACAGGGGCACCGGGTGACCATCACTTGTTTCCGTTGTCAGAAGCCCGGCCATTACGCCAACGACCCTGAATGCCCCATGGCCCCACACATCACCCCGACAGCACCCCCCGCTAGACAGATAGCCAATGTAGCACTGGGGGAGGAGGTTGAGGAGACCGTAGAGTGGGAACCCGCCGCCATGGCCCTAGCATCATTAGGAGATAGAGAAATGGTCCCTGGAAGCCTCCTGCCCTCCAACACGAAGAAATATGGGCAGCTCGTAACGATCAATGGCCACCATGTAGAGTCCCTTCGTGACACCGGGGCCAGCATCACCGGTGTCCTCAGTCATTTAGTCAACGAAGATCAGGTCCTCCCCAACATCTTTTGCCCGGTAATTTCCGCTGACAATACGGAAAGTCTGTGTAAGGTAGCCCTGGTGCCTTTTGAATGGGGAGGGGTGGTCGGTAAACTGAAAGTCGCAGTGAGAACCTCCCAGCCAGTCGACTGTCTCCTAGGGAACGACCTGGAAAGTTCCCCCCGGAAACAAGTCGAGCGCAAGACCCACCTAGGGATGATGGGTCTCCCTGAGTGGGTGTGCGCCACCACCCGATCTATGGCAGCCCGACTGACCCCCCTTGGGGAAGTCGAAGGCGCCCCGACCACCGAAGACAGGATGGTCCCCGCCGAGGGCCCCCACATCCCCCCACAAGGAGGGTCAGTCGCCAGCGACGAACCCCCACCTTCCGACTCCGCACAGGTCCCCGAGTTAGGCGATCTGCCCGAGTTGGCCCAGTGTCGCCACGAGGGGGGCCCCTCCCAAAAGGAGTTCTGCCGGGAGCAAGCTACCTGTCCTTCCCTGGTCGGGCCCCGGCAACAAGCAGCGGCCCAGGCCGCGGGCGACCAAACTGGAACGCACCGGGTGTATTGGGAAAATGACCTTTTGTACAGCGAGCAGAAGTCGGTGGAGCTAGGATCTGCCCGGGTGCTGGTGGTACCCCTACGCTTCCGAGACCTCCTCCTGGGCTTGGCCCACGACGTCCCCCTCGCAGGCCACTTGGGCCAGGACAAAACCTACAGTCGCCTCGTGACTCACTTCTACTGGCCCAGAATGAAAGCGGATGTAGAAGCCCACTGCAAGTCCTGTCCCACGTGCCAGGCTAGTGGGAAGAGCGGAGGAAAGCGCAAGGCTCCCCTCTAACCCTTCCCTGTCGTCAGTACCCCTTTTGAACGTGTCGGGATCGACATCGTGGGGCCCCTGGACCCCCCAACCTCTCAAGGTCACCGCTTTATCCTCGTCCTGGTGGATCATGCCACCCGATACCCTGAGGCCATACCCCTGCGCACCGTCACAGCCCCCGTGGTGGGCCGGGCGTTGATGGGAATCTTTTCCCGTATGGGTTTTCCCCGCGAGGTCGTGAGCGATCGCGGTACGAACTTCATCTCCAAATACATGACGTCCCTGTGGCAACAATGTGGAGTGTCCTATAAGTTCACCACCCCGTACCACCCCCAAGGAAATGGCTTGGTAGAGCGGTTTAACCGGACTCTGAAGGGGATGATCGCGGGACTAGAAGAGCCCCTCCGGCGTAAGTGGCACGTCCTGCTCCCCTGCCTCCTGTTCGCCTACCGGGAAGTCCCCCAGAAATCCTTGGGGTTCAGCCCCTTCGAGTTACTCTACGGGCACCCCGTCCGGGGGCCCCTCAGCCTGGTCAAGGAAGGGTGGGAGGCGGCGCCCCGAGGCCCCCCCGAGATGTGTTCCGATACATCCTGACCCTCCGAAACCAGACTAGGAAGTTCCGAGAGCTGGCCGAGGCCAACCTGGAGGCGAGCCAGGAAGAGATGAAGCGCTGGAACGACCAGAATGCCACTCTGGTCGAGTTCCAGCCGGGCCAGCAGGTATGGGTCATGGCCCCCGTGAAACCTTGCGCCCTCCAGGATAAATGGACCGGGCCCTTCAAAGGGATTGAGCGGAAGAGCCAGGTCACGTACTTGGTGGACGTCCAGTCCCCCCGGGACCCCCTCCGGGTCCTTCACGTGAACCGCCTCAAGCCTCACTTTGTGCGGACGGAACTGAGCCTCCTGCTGGCCACCGATGACGGGGCCGAAGAGGAGTCGGATCCCCTCCCTGATCTCCTGTGTACCAAAGAGAAGGATGGCTCTGTAGAAGGAGTGAACCTCTCCCCATCCCTCACTTCCCAGCAACGTGAGGATTGCCGCCAGCTCCTAGGGCAGTTTTCCGACCTATTCTCTCTGGTCCCCCAAGTCACCGACTGGTGTGTCCATGACGTGGACACCGGAGACAGCCCACCGGTGAAACACCGAGCCTACCGAGTCCCTGATCGAGTCCGGTCCTGCATTCAGGCCGAGGTCTCGAAGATGTTGACCTTGGGAGTGATCGAACCCTCAGACAGTCCCTGGGCCAGCCCCGTGGTCCTGGTCCCGAAAGCAGCTGCCCCCGGTGTCGCCCCAGAACTCCGCTTCTGCGTGGACTACCGGGGACTCAATGAAGTCACCCGAGCCGATGCCCACCCCATTCCCCGAGCCGACGAGCTCATTGACCGACTCGGGGCTTCTCGGTTCCTCAGCACATTCGATCTCACCTGCGGCTATTGGCAAATTGCGCTCACAGAAGGAGCCAAGGAGCGGTCCGCCTTCTACACCCCGGATGGGCACTATCGCTTTCGCGTGATGCCCTTCGGGATGAAAAATGCCCCGGCCACCTTTCAGCGACTGGTAAATAGAGTCCTGGCCGGGCTGGAACAGTTCAGCGCTGCCTATCTAGACGATATCGCAGTTTTCAGTTCCGAATGGAGTGAGCACCTCCAGCACCTCCGGAGGGTGCTAACCTCCCTGCGCCAGGCAGGCCTCACCGTGAAAGCCAGCAAGTGTCAGATTGGGCAAGGTTCGGTAGTCTACCTGGGGCACCAGGTCGGAAGCGGCCAGGTCGCCCCTCTACAGCCCAAGATCGACGCTATCCTAGCCTGGGAACCACCCACTACCCAAACAGAGGTCCGAGCCTTTCTGGGCCTCACGGGCTACTACCGGAGATTCATCCGGGGGTACGGCAGCCTGGTCGGTCCCCTCACGGAACTCACGTCCAAGAAACAACCCAAGAAAGTGCAGTGGACCTCTGCCTGCCAAGAGGCGTTCGATGCCCTGAAAGCGGCCATGTGCACTGCCCCCGTCCTCCAGTCCCCCGACTACTCTAAGGAGTTTGTGGTGCAAACGGACGCCTCCGAGCATGGGATTGGGGCCGTCCTGTCCCAGGTGAATGACCAAGGCCTAGACCAGCCCGTAGCCTTCCTCAGCCGAAGGCTGTTGCCCAGAGAACAGAGATGGAGCACCATCGAGCGCGAGGTGTTCGCCGTAGTCTGGGCCCTCAAGAAGTTACGCCCTTATCTGTTCGGCACCCATTTCAAAGTCCAAACCGACCATCGCCCCTTGCGATGGCTCATGCAGATGCGAGGAGAAAACCCCAAACTACTGCGGTGGTCAATCTCCCTCCAGGGGATGGATTTCACCGTGGAACATCGCCCTGGTACTGACCACGCCAACGCCGATGGCCTCTCCCGGTTCTTCCGCCTCAGCGAAGAGAACCCCCAAGACGATGGGTAGTTCTCTCCAGCTTTCAGCTGGGGGGACGCGTGTTAGACCCGGCCTCGTGGCATGGCCATCCGTGTCCCCGCACCACATATCCTGACCCATGCACCTCAGGCAGCCCCCGAGCACACGGCCTAGCCGATCCTTCCCACCAGAACACACACACACCCGACCCGGACTTCCCTGTCCGTGGCCTTCCTCCTTTCGGCCACACCGGGCCCGCGTGCCCACTTCATGCACCACGATGGCCGCCCGGTCCCCAGCGCGACCCTGGCCTAGAGGCGCCACTCCGGCTGGAGGATATCGCGCTCCCATTGGGATGAGAGAGGGAGGAGCAGTTTCCATCGCACCTCTGAGCTCGCCTGGGAAGGTGGGTTTCGATCGGCCCTCCGGCCTCCCCGAGGGCTGGCTCCACGCCTGCTGGGTGTCTGGGACTCCTCCCAACCCGGCCCTGAAAGGATCAAAAGACACTGGCAGGAAACCCCGACAAGCGACCCCCAGGTGACAAGACCCCTGCCTGCACAGACTCCGGACATCAAAGAGGAGTCGACCTATAACAAGGGGTGCTCTGGGACTATCAGGCAGATTCGCCTTTGGAAACACCTGAGCCCTGCTGAGTGACTCGCGGCTCCCAGAAGATCGTAAGACCTCCGAGCTTGTGCTTGAGCCCTGCTGAGTGACTCGCGGCTCCCTGAAGATCGTAAGACCTCCGAACTTGTGCTTGAGCCCTGCTGAGTGACTCGCGGCTCCCTGAAGATCGTAAGACCTCTGAACTTGTGCTTGAGCCCTGCTGAGTGACTCACGGCTCCCACAGACTCTCCTGGGCCCGCCGGACCCCGACGACGACAAGCGTATCCCCCAGCTCGAGGATTGTGAGCTGTGCGCCGGGTACGCCCCTGCATTTGATCCATATCCCCAAAGACTGTCCCGCTACCTCCTACCCTCCCCAAGACTCTGTGAGCCCGTGCTCTACTTGTATATATTTGCCTTGCTGATCATAAAGATCCTACGACTCCGATTTGATAAAGATTTGTTCTTAAGAACTCACGGTGTGGCGTCTCTTTGTCGTGTGGTGCCGAGTGTACGATCCTAGATACGAGATTCCTCCCCTGAGGAGTCTCCCGCCAGTGCCCGGCTACGATACCTCGAGGGTTGGTCTCAGGATAGTCAGGGCCCCCCTCCGGGCTCCTCTGAGGTCGCCTTCTAACACTGCCCCTGTTTTTCCCGCCGCTGCGTCCCCTGCGGCCCGCCCCATTCACCCATTCGTCCTCTCCCTCCTCCCAGCTGCCTCCTCCCTCCCACCTCCCCTTGTTATGGCGGCCGCGCGGCTAGCGCGCCGAAGGCGCGCCTAAGGCAAGCCCATCTGCGCCCGTCCATGCCTGGACTGCGCCCAGCGCCAGAACCCCTGGCCACCGTGAACACCACGACGCCCGTCTTCACTACGACGCCAACACCCTCCACGCACTCAACACTGGACGACGAGCGCACACCTGCTTCCTGGCCAGCCCGAAGCGTACCAAAGGACCCTTCTCCTGCCAGAGCTGCAGTTTCACCAGTCTCCGAGCCGCCAACCCGCCCACCAGGACCGGACGCCGCCAGCTCATCATGACGCACACCCACTCCGACGGCCACGAGCTCGATACCATCTTCTCCGCAAGCTCCCACGACTTCTTCAGCCACACCACCGAACTCCACTGGACCGACCATCGCTGCATCCACTTCACCTTCCAGAAACCCACCAAGCACCACCGCACCCAGCAGATCCCCCGCCGCTGCTGGAGCAAAATCACCGAAGACCAACTAAACACCGCCCTCGCCCGAGCCCACCTCTCCAACCCCAGCTCCAACACCAACAACATCCCACCATCGCAAGACCTGTGCAACTTCCTGGCCACCTTCTTCCATTGCAAGATCCCACACATCCACGACAGCTTCGACAAACAGATCACCACGACAGCCAACGACACCTCAGACCCCACGACCACCACCCACAACGACCACCTGCTCACCTGGACTAACATCAAATACGACAACACCATCAAAATCATGAACACCATCCACTCCGGCTCCCCGCCAGACTCGTGCCCACACCATATCTTCAACAAAGCCAGCACCACCATTGCACCCCATCTCCGCAAGGCCATCAACATCTCCTTCAAGACCACGACCTTCCCGGAGAGCTGGAAGCACGCCGAGATCAACGCCTTGCTCAAGAAACCCAAGGCAGATTTGAGGGACCTTAAGAACTTCCGGCCCATCGCCCTGCTCCCGTTCCCTGGAAAGGTCATCGAGAAAACTGTCAACAAGCAGCTGACCCGCTACCTCGAGGAGAACAACATCCTAGACCCGTCCCAGTCCGGGTTCCGCAGCAACCACAGCACCGAAACAGCCCTCATTGCCGCCACCGATGACATCAGGGCCCTGCTGGACAACGGCGAAACCGCAGCCCCCATCCTCCTGGCCCTATCAGCTGCCTTCGACACGGTCTGCCACCGCACCCTACACACACGCCTCCACAACGCAGGGATCTGGAATGGACCACCTCCTTTCTCTCTGGCAGAACCCAGCGCATCCGCCTCCCCCCTTTCCGGTCCGAAGCCTCCAAGATCATCTGCGGCGTACCCCAAGGATCATCCTTCAGTCCGACATTGTTCAACATCTATATGGCCCCGCTCGCCCACGTCGCCAGACTGCACGACCTCAACATCATCTCCTACGCCAACAACACACAGCTGATCCTCTCCCTCACCAAGGACCCCCTCACAGCCAAGACCACCCTCCACGAAGGAATGAAAGCCGTCGCCGAATGGATGAAGAACAGCCGTCTGAAGCTGAACTCCGGCAAGACCGAGGTTCTCATCCTCGGCTGCACCCCCTCAGCCTGGGACAACTCCTGGTGGCCGACCGCCCTGGGAGCAGCACAAACGCCCACCGACCACGCACGCAACCTGGGGTTCGTCCTTGACTCAACACTCTCCATGACCAATCAAGTCAACGCCATCTCATCCTCCTGCTTCAACACCCTCCACATCCTCCGCAAGATCTACAGGTGGATCCCCACCGACACAAGAAAAACGGCCACCCAGGCCCTCGTCAGCAGCAGTCTGGACTACGGAAACGCCCTCTACGCACCCCCAAACTGCTGAAACGACTGCAATGCATACAGAATGCCTCGGCCCACCTGATCCTTGACATCCCTTGACACAACCACATCACACCCCACCTGAGAGACCTGCACTGGCTGCCCATCAACAAGAGGATCACCTTCAAGCTCCTCACCCACGCACACAAGGCACTCCACGACACCGGACCAGCATACCTCAACAGACGACTCACCTTCTACACCCCGAACCGCCAGCTCCGCTCCGCTCCGCTCCGCTGACCGCGCCCTCGCCACCATCCCCCGCATCCGAAGAGCGACCTCCAGCAGCAGATCGTTCTCCTACCTCGCCGCCAAGACCTGGAACACCCTCCCCATCCTCCTATGGCAGACCCAAGACCTACTAACCTTCAGGAGGCTACTCAAGACCTGGCTATTCGAGCAGTAGCAGCGCCCCCCTAGCGCCTTGAGACCCTCATGGGTGAGTAGTGCGCTCTACAACTTCCCTGATTGATTGATTGATCTATAAGGGAAATTGTTTTGAGAGGGGAGGAGGGTGTATATTGGGGAGAGAGGATGTGGTATGAGGCCAGAACTGCCAACTTTGGAACTAAAGAACCAGGTTCGAGCCTCAGTGTCACTCAACATCCTGTGATTCTGGGCAAATCACATAATCTCTCTGTTCCTCGAAAAAAAATAACGTGACCTTCTGTAATGTGCTCATGTTGTAAAAGGTTCCAATACCTGGGTCATGTTCGCGCTAAATAAAAACTGCAAAACATATCAATAGATTGTGTTTGCAAGCAGTGCCAGGCCATGGTGTGTCTGATTTTGGAAGGTGAGTGCTCTCCTGGATTGCTGGTTTTGTTAACCAGGAAGGAGTCTGAGTGTATCGGTAAGTATGTGTTTGAGGAGTGCTTTGGATTGGCCAGGTGAAGGGGCGGCGTGATTGAAGGTTACTTGCGCCAATCACAGAAACGCAGGAACCAGTAGATCTCAGAGCAAGAGCCATGGTGTACCTGTGGCATCTTCCACCTCAGGATGAACCAGAATCTGGGGAAAAAAGCTCGACAGGTGAAATTATGTTTTATGATTGTTTGCTTTGAAGAACCTGTTGTTCTTTTGTTATTTTCTAGTGCTAGCGGAGCAATAGTGAAGCGCACCGGGTTTACTGCAGGGATTGGTCACGAGCGAATTCAAAATTTGTGAAAAGTAAAGAGCTTCATCTTTTTGTATTTCAGATAGGGCTTTGCACCTGTTCTTTGTCTAACCCTGTTTGGTGTGTGGGGTAAAGCAAACATGACCTCACTGTGTGATGTTTGTTTTTTACTGGAAGATGTAAGCTGGCATGAAATTTCTGAACATTATTTCTTGATGCAGTGCTTAATTTGTAAACCCATAATTAGGTACTGCAGCTTCTAGCACCCGCTGTCCCTGGCAGAGTTGCCAAATACAGTGCCGCCGCTACCTAAAGCCGGCCCTGCACACAGCGCTAACGTTTATGCCCTATTTGATGTGCGAGTTCCCTATCTAAACGGATATCTCTCCTCTCTCGGCCCCCTTGCCTTCCCTTCCATTTATTTGAGCCCGTTCGATGTGTGTTAGTTGTGTCTCCCTACTCACACGTGCTCCTCACAGGTGCTGCAGTGACATTACAGCTCACTTCGGCTCTCGAGCAGGATGTCAGGGTGCCTCGGGGCTAGTTCTAGCCCACCTGCAGGCCGTATGGGGAAAATCATATTTTCACCCTGTGATAAGATATCTGCATACCATTATTGTGTTTCCCCATGACTGCGCTTTCTTGGCCAAGGTGGGATGCTTCTGCCCTTAAATCTATATTAAAGACGCCGCCCCACAACAAACCCAGCTGGGTGTTCACCGTCCAACCTGCAGGGGCGGTCGCTCGCGCTCGTTCTCTCCCCTTTTGCCCTTATTCAGGGGTCCTCTTCGAAAGCCTTGAAATAGAATAGATGGTAAATGCACCCGTAGGTGAAACAGGGGTTTTGGCCTTGACATGCTCAGCAGTGTCCATGGAGGGTCGGACTGGCCTCTAGGGCGATCAGACCCTGCCTGAAGGGATGCTCTGACAGATCTCTGCATGAGCTGTTATTTTAGCAGTCCGTGGGCCTGTTTTATGACCAGGTGAGCCCAATTTTACTGTTGATTTGGTCTATAAAAATCAGGGGCGTAGCTATAGGGGTGTGACCGTGTGGGGGGTGTTTGGGGTGTTACACCCTGCCCTAATAAATGTCTTTTCTGATGAATAGTTGGGTACAGGTGCTCTCAGCCGGATATGGTGAGGTGTCTGCAGCAGCGACCCTTACAGGTAAGAGAAGTGGGTCCAGGTGGGGGGATTTCGACAGACAACGAGGGAAAATCGATTATTTATTTATTTTTTCCTCGTGGTCATCTGTCGAATCCCCCCTCAATCTGGCCCCGCCGCTCTTACCTGCACGGGCTGCAGCTGGGTGTCTGTCGACTTTCAGCTCAGATTTGTGCATGAGCGCTCTGTCAAAAAGACACTTTCCCCATGTTTTGAAAGTCTTAAAAATCGTTTCTTTTTTTTACAAAATATTGTTTCTCTCACTTAGTACTCCTAACAGTCCACATTCCTCTCCCTTTCCACTGACCCTTAACTCCCTCTCATGCTCCCTGCTTGTTGTATAATGAATTGAAACATTATATGCCAACTCGATTGCCGGAAAATCTGACGCGCCCTCCCTCCCCCCCCCCCCCCCCCCCCCAATCTGAATGACCAAGCTACGCTCCTGATTAAAACAAACATTGCCTGCAGTAAACCCAAGTGCATGCAGTCTCGCATAACTTGCAAAATACTCATACAGAGTGGCTTTACAAGTTCAAAACTCGCCTGATTCGCAAATGTGGGCTACTGTTTTTTAGCTTTCCGGTTTGCCAACATGGGCCCCTTTATTTCCGTGCCCGGGCCTATTTCCGTGCCCCAGTCCGGCCCTGCGTCTATGCTCGGGTTGTGACAAGTCAAAGATGTGGGACTGGAGGGGCGCGGGCACACCGGATGCCTTCTTTCGCCAGTCGCCTGTTTCTGCCCCATGCATATTATGCCCTTCAGTCCCTGCCATGTCACCTGCTTCCCAGGCCCCATCCTCGCTCTGCAGTCCTTCCACTCACTTTCTAATGTCACCAATCTCTCGTCGCTCGAATTATACATTTTCTCAGGGTCTCGGTATAATTGAGACTGATAACCGTCTATAAATACCAGCAATTAAACAGCTGGAAGTGATTAGGCGCTCCGTCTGCCAAGAAAATACACAACTTAATGCATCATCAGGGGGTGGCGGCAGTGCAGGGCCTATGTGTTCGTTGGAACAACCGCATAACTGAGCTCTGACAGAAGCATTCTGCAACCCTCTCTATCTATGTCTCTATTTGTTGATCTTTCTATCTTCCTGGGTGCCTCTCTTTTTTAAGCTGTCTCTTTGCTCTAAATGTTTTAGTTTCCTTGTCTTTTACCCCCTCTGTCTGCGTGTCATCGGCTATTTCCTCTGTCTCGGCGCTTTTTTCGTACTTCTTTTTCACCATCGCTCTATGTTTACTTTCTTTGCTCCCAGGGCACAAGAAGCTGGGGGACTAACAGACTAAGGCAGTATGCAAGTGACATCATGGCACGGGACATCACAGCACATGATGTCACAGCGCGTCATTTTTCACGTCACGTGGCATCACAGGAAATGACCTCACACCAAGTGATATCATAAGAAGTGAAGTCAGATATTAAGACCTCACACATATGCTTAGCAGGTCTACCATGAGTACATTTAAGCACATTACAAGATTTAACAAATGAGATTTTGTATCCGGTTGTGCCAAAAAAGGGGCGCAACCCCAACACAAAATCTGGGCCTCAGCTAATACTTTTATTTTTTGTAAACTCCGTCACTACGACATTGACAACAAGGAGAAACATGGAAGTATATCTGTTCTGCTTAATTTGTTGCAAAGTCTGCATTTTAAAATATCTTATGGGATTAAGTTACCTGCTGCAAAGATATTTGTGTGCCAGTAAATCTCAGGGAATAATACTATAGCCTAATAGCTTTCTGCCAAGGGCTATACCAGTTGTTAAATGCTCTCAACCCGAGGTATAGGCCGCGCCGGAGGTGAGGGCCTATAATGAGAGTGAGGGTCTTTAACAACAGGTATAGCCTGAGGAATAAGGGTTACCGCTATAAGCTACTGGAACATTCCACCCTCTAAGAGCAGAATGTTCTAAATTAAAAAGGGAAAAACAGGAAGACAAGCATTGAAATGTTGGGGAACCAGGCCTATACCAGCCATTACAAGCCCCTAGATACTCCGTTGTCTTCAATGGAGCTCTCAACATTTCATGTTCTAATATAGCCTTATAGCCCAACGTAGCGGGCTATATCGGCCGTCCTTTAACAAGGGAGTAGGACTTTAATGTCCGGTATAGCCCAGCTACGGAGAGCTATAAGGCTATTAGAACATTTTGCCACTAGAGGGCAGAA
Organism: Triturus cristatus; assembly: GCF_964204655.1. Lineage (NCBI taxonomy): Eukaryota > Metazoa > Chordata > Amphibia > Caudata > Salamandridae > Triturus > Triturus cristatus. The sequence continues at coordinate 389,185,053 of NC_140594.1, forward strand.
TGTTCTAACAAATAAAACAAAGGTCTCTCGGAACTCCAGGGGGTTTAAATCCCTACGGGCTCTGACAGGCCTTTGTAAAACAACATTGGAATGTTGCTTTGCGGACTTTTACGAGCCTGTAGAAGCTCGGAGCACTCCATTGTATTCAATGGAGTGCTCCACATTCCAATGTTCTAAGAATGGTAAGATAACTCTGGAGGTTAACACTTTTGCTGAATAGATCTGTGTTTTGTCTAGTCCCAGATTTGAATCAATGTAGTATAGAAGGTTAAGGTTTTTCCTGCAAAGCACACCATGTAACATGCGGATTGACGATTTTTATTTTATGTAGATAGGTAAGTGGGTTACTGCTTTTAACATAGATGTCTAATTGTTACTTGCAGTTCATAAATTGTAATCCTTCTAATATAGCACAGTGAGCTAGGAAGAATGTGTGACTCCTGCACCTTTTAACCCTCACTGTCTTATGTAACACATCTTGTACATTGATTTACATACTTGCATGAGTTCTCATCAATGTGTAACGTGTATGTTACGTAAAGCGCTCTGAAACCCTGCATTGGGATGAGTAGTGCTATAAAAGAAATACAATAATGCTATTTAAATTATTATTTGTGTAGATACTGGGATAGACCAACACATCTGACATTTTTATAGTGCATGATTATGTCTTATGTACAGAGACAGAACAAAGTCAAAAGCCTGCCCCTCGTAAGTACTTGTGAAGCAATAACAAGCTGTGCACCTTTGTTTCCCTCCAATGCATTTGCATTTAAGTGTGAGGCTCAAGACCGCACCCAGCCAGGATTATATTGGAACAAAAGGAGGCCTGATGACCTCTTAACTTTGGCTGTTATATTTAGCCCAGCTGTAGGTGAAAATAAAAAAGCCCCCTCCCTGCCTGCATATTGCTGCTGAGAATGGCAAGCAGACAACGTGCAGACGCTGCTGAATGTGTCCTAGTGTCTGAAAAGTACACGGGGACAAGTTCAGAATATTTCAGTGGAGCCCAACTTCTTGGCAGGGTGGACAGCATCTACCCTGTGAAAATAGAGGGAGGGTCCCTTCTACCCTCATGTACCCCGGAAGTGTGTCTTGCTTGCTCCTCTCTATTGGACTTTGGCTCGTTCTTGCGCAGACTGTCCTGTTTTCTCTGTCCCGCCTGCTGCTGTGCTGACAATGGAAAGCATGTACTTTTGCAACCCACATATATATGAGGGTTGGGATGGAGGGAACAGAAAGGGAGCAGTGAGGAAGGGTGTAGTCCTAACTGGGAGCCAATGTGTTTCTGTCTCTTGTCCGCCAATACATAATATGCATAATTTTTTTTAGGTCTCGCCTAGCGAAAGCAGTGCATGCTTTTGGAATCGATTCTGCCAAGGGCTTGCGTGCACGTGTCTGCATGGACAATCATGGCTGCTCTTGCCATTTGTCCATAGCAGACAGCATGCGCGTGTCCGTAGTCCGTAGGGACTGTGGACAGCCCGACGCCATTTTGCATTTTGGTGTCTTAGCAACGGGAATGCTTTTTCCTGTGTCACATGACTAAAGCAACCAATAGCCTGCAGTTTGTTGTCAAAGATAGAGTGGTTCATACGCGGACGCCGGGCTTGGCTCTTTGGCTCTTCACACCCTCGCTTCGGCAGCACTTCAGGGCTCACTGGTGCTCAGTAGTCACAGCTAAAGTCTGCGTGTGTACCACTGTTACTAGTGTTAAGAGCACGGAGTACGCTGCTTTTACTGCCGCAGGACCCGCACGAGAGGTGGATAAGTCCGGACTAATAATTATGTATGATCGTCTTATTAACCAGCGAGGGAGCTCAGTGGGTTAAATGCTCGCCGGCGACGTCTCCGGTGATGAGTGGTCAGGAGTCCGGTAAAGTCCACTCACTTTGTCATTCTCGAAATATTGATGCATTGAATACAATTAAAGTTGGAAACTTTCACACCTGTGAATGACAGCCCTTAGAAACGACTGCACTGACATGAAGCTCTATAAAAGTGATTGTCTGAGGGTTGACTGTAGATAATTTTGCAGACTGCCAAATGGGACTATTAAACAACCCATGTAGCACTCTAAATGCAAAATATTAGAATAATGCGAATTATTGTTGTAATGTTGCCCCTTTCCTTATGCAATATTGCCCCCCCACAGATGACAAGGGCCGTTAGTATTGTTGAGGGGTTTATTCTCTTGTTTCACAACTCTAGCAGGAGCGCCGGCACGGAGCTCCGTCCGCTATTTGAATCGGCGCGCTAATGCGACCCTAAGATGGCCGCCGCCGGAAGTCCGGTGACGTCACGCCTAGCGTGCCGTCAACTAGACCGCAACACCACATCTCCCTCCTTTACAACACAACAGTCAATGTCCCTCCTAACAATAGAACAGTCTTACTTGTGGTCTAGGCTGAACTCCTCGAACCTTCGAGGGAGCATTATTCTTCTTCCGCAGCGTGTCCTCCTGCTCCCTGCGCCTGCGGTAGGGGTATTGCTCCCTCCACTCGGATCCGCTGTCCCACTCGCTTCTTGGGGCGCAACCCCTCCTAACTCTGTCTCCCGGTCACCCAGTCCCGGAGTCTCGACTTCGCCTCCTCCCGGATTCCAGGGCCCCTTGGGAACGCTTCCTGCGTCTCCCACTGGACTCCTACTTTCGCCTTTCCCCGCCGGTGTGGCCCCGGCTCCTGCCTCGCTGTCCAGCTCAGTCTCATTGGTCCTGGTGCACCTTGCCATCCGGTCTTGTGCCCAAATCTTCCCGTCACTTAGTAAGGCGGATGTGGAATAGGGTTCCACCACTTGGAAGGGGGGCGTGAATTTGCTGTCCCCTTTCCTCCCCGGTGTTGGCAGTTTCACCCTCACCCACTCTCCTCTCTCCAAGGCGGCTTCCTTGGTGTTATGCCTTGCGTCATAGTAGTTCGTGTATACGGCTTGTGCTTTCTCCAAGTTCCTGCGCACCACTGCCGGTGACCAATGACTCTGTACCGTGAGCCTCTTCCAGGCTACGTTGTCTCGGGTGAACGGTTCTCTTCCTCTCAGGATGCGGAACGGGCTGTAGCCTGTGGACGAGGGAGTTATCCGGTACGCCCATAGCATGCGCTTGAGTTCTTTCTCCCAGCTTGCTCCCTGCCCGATTGCCGCTTGCACTGACCCCATTATCACCCTGTTGAATCTCTCAACTGCTCCGTTCCCAGCCGGGTGGTAGACCGGCGTGCGCCTGACGGTTATCCCGTTCCTGTCCATGAAGGCCTCCCACTTTGTAGATGTGAACTGTGGGCCGTTGTCGCTGAGGATTCCTTTGGGGATCCCTTCTCTGATGAACACCTCCGTGAGGAATCCCAGGATGGTATCTGTCTCTGCGTTTTCATCTACATGGACTTCTGGCCACTTCGAGTACCTGTCCACGACCACGGTGATGTACTTCTGGTTGCCATTGGCGTCTTGTATGGGACCTAGAACATCTATGGAAATCTCTTCCCACGGGTTTTCCGGGAAGTCGAAACGTCCCAACGGTGGGCGTAGCACTTTCTGCGTCTTGTCTGCGTTGTTGCATTGCTCACACGTCCTGACGTGTCTTTCCACTGCAAGGTCCAACCCTGGCCACCAATAGTCCTCCTTCACTCTTCCCTTCGTTTTCACGATGCCTAAATGTCCTTCGTGGGCAAGAGCTACCACTCTAGGTCTCAGCGCCATCGGGGGTACTACCTTGTTGCCTCGAAACAGGAAACACGGGTTGTCTCCAAGCGACAGTTCTTCCCGGACTTCCCAGTACTGTTTTAGTTCTTCTCCGAGCAACCTCTTCTCCGGCCACCCTTGCGTCACGTATGTTTTGACTGCCTTCACCTTCTCATCGGACCCATACTCTTCTTCCCATTCCTGCTTGCTGATTGCTCTTTCGTGATCGCTCATGAACGCCACTGCGTACTCGGCCCAATTCTCTGCGTCTTGCGCCTCTGCCGGTTCCTTTGCCGCCGCCCTGCTCAGGTAGTCCGCCACGCGGTTCCTGGTGCCTGGAATGTACTCTACGTCGTACACGTAGTCGAGGAGTCGCAGTGTCATCTTAGCAATTCTTGGCGTAGCGTGCTCGTGGCCGTTGGACGTGAGCACTTTAACCAGGGGTTTGTGGTCTGTTCGTAGGAGGAACCGTCCTCCCCACAGGAACTGCCGGAATCTTTCCACTGCCCACACGACAGCCAGCATTTCCTTTTCAATCACGCTGAATTTGCGTTCATTGTCGGCCAGCGTGCGGAACGCGAAACTGATTGTCGCCGTCACTCCTCGTGCCGACTGTTGAGTAAGCACTGCTCCAAGGCCTCGGTCGCTTGCGTCCGTGGTCAGGGTCGTGGGAGCCGTTGGGTCAAACCCTTGGATGGGTATGGCGTCACAAATTTCTCTCTTCACCTCCTCGAACTCTCTCTCTTGTTCCTCCTTCCATGAGAACGCCGTTTTCTCCTTCAGGATCGACCTCAGGTGGTGTGTCTTAGACGCAAAGTGGGATACGAACTTGCTGTAGAACTCAGCCATCCCTAAGAATGTCCGTACCTCCTCCTTGCTGGTGGGCGTGGGTGCATCTCTGATGGCAGCTACGTTGGATGCCTTGGGTTTTATGCCCTCCTGACTGATTTCGTGCCCCAGGTACGTGACCTTCCCCAGCCCGAACTTGCACTTGTCCCACTGGGCCGTAAGCCCGTTTTGTTCCAGTACTGTCAAGACACCCGCTAGCCTCCGGTCGTGTTCTTCCGTAGAGGCGCCCATCACCAAAATATCGTCCTGGAAGAACTGGATTCCTTCCATCTTGTTGAACAGACGGTACATCAATTTTTGGAAGACCGCCGCTGCCGAGGCGAGCCCGAACGGCATCCGTAGGAATTTGTAGCACCCGAAAGGTGTAATGAATGACGTGAGGTGGTTGCACGATTTGTGGAGTGCGATCTGGTGATACGCAGACGTTAAGTCCACAGTGGAGAACCACTTAGCGCCCTTGGTCTTCGCTAACATCTCATTGATGCGGGGAAGGGGGAACTTGTCCACTACAATGTTCTTGTTGAGTTCCCTGAGGTCCACACATAGTCTCACCTTCCCATTCGGCTTCTGCGCCACGACCAAGGGGGCCAACCATTCCGCATTATCGATGGCTTCGATGATCCCGTTGTCCTCCAACCTCTGCAGTTCCTCTTGTACTGCCTCCCTGGTGCGGAACGGGATGTTTCGCACTTTGTGGGACACCGGTCGGGCTCCTTCTTTGAGGTTTATTTTGTGCGTGAATTTTGTTAGCCTCCCTATGTCGTCTCTGAAGACTTCGGGGAACTCCTCCTTCCACTGCCTTGCTCCCTCTTTGGGGTCGTCCTCCATCATGAGCACTTGTATGCGGCCTCCTGGGTTCAGCTTTATACTCAGCTTCCCTTGATCCTTCCATCCTAACACCGATGGCCCCTTTTCCGCCACGTACAGTTTTCCTTCACACGTCCTGCCCATGAAATCGAACGTTAGGGGGCAATACCCTACCATGGGTATGGGTTCCCCTGTGAATGTCACCGGGTGGATGTCCGTAGGGCGCAGTCGGTGTGTCATGACAGGTGCAAAATCTTCCTCCCATATCTTCCTCTTTATGATCGTGTAGGGGGAGCCTGAGTCTGCGACCATGGTGACTCCTACGCCCCCAATGGTCATGGCGCACCTCGGTTTCTTGTCGACCGCGCCGTCGATCCCCAAGATCTGGTCATCTATCATCAGGATCTCTTCGTCGTCCTCCTGCCCTTCTTGCTCTTCCTCCTTGGTCATCTCCTGCGCCACGTACTTCACTTGCTGCCTTGGCGTCTTCCTTCGGCATACTCTTTCATAATGCCCCATCAGCCCGCAGTACGTGCACTTAGCCCGGAACGCTGGGCACCCTTTGTCGTTGGCGGCATGCCTTTCACTGCCGCATCTGTAGCACCCGTTGGTGCTCTCTTGTCCCTGCGTCTGCTGTTTCGCGCCCCGGGTCATGGGCTTCCTGTGTTGGCGTGTGTTGTGCTGTTCCGCCGTCGTCTGTCTCTCGTGGCCTTTCCGGTCTTCTATCCTGCACACTGCTTGTTCTGGGTATCGGTCCTTCTTTGCTGTCTCCGCGCATCTCTTGGACATTTCTGCCTTCTTCACCATGGCTACCACCGTTTTGAGGGGTTCGTCTCCGTTAGCCCACAGCTTATCCTGGATGGACGCGTTCGCTGCGTGCATTACTATTTGGTCCCTAATCAACTCTTCCTGGAAGGCTCCGAATTTGCACGTTAGGGCCAGCTTCTGTAACGTCGCTACATACTGGTCAATCGTCTCTCCTTTTTGTTGCGCTCTGTGGTAGAAGTTGTACCTGTCGACGGCTACACACACGGTCGGGCGATAATGAGCATCCATGTCGTCGATCGCGTGCTGAAACACATTATCATCCGCCGCGGGCCGCACCACCTTCACTAGATCGTCGTAAACCCTCTGACCTGCAGGGCCCAAATGGTGTAGCAGTATCCTCCTCCTGCGCGTGCTCGAGAACTCAGCGCCGCTTTCCTCCTCCAGAGCGAACAAGAAATTCAAGAAGTACGGCTTCCAATCCTCCCATGGCATATCCGGGACCCCTGCTTTCGTGAGGAAGGGTATCGGGTTCGGCAGTCCCGTCGATGTGGCATTCATCTTACCCCTTTCCTCCGTCCGCCGCGGTCTTGGACTCGAGCTTCTCGACCCCTGGGTGCTGTCGGGGCTCCCTGCGTCTGGGTCGTCGTCTCGGTCTGTGGTGCCGCCGCTCGCGTGTCGTCCTGTGACCCCCGCCACGATGCGTGCGAGCGCCTCTCCACGTGGACTCTTCCCGGTGCGGTTCCACGCTGTAGGGTTGTCGCGGTCCGGACTCGGGCTCAGGAGTGGCCCTTCTGACTGGCAGCGCTCTCTCCTCCTCTCTCCGCGACACTGCCGCGCTCCTGCTGGTCAGGGGTGGTGACTGTGGGCGTCGTTGGCTTGCAGACCACGAGGCAGTCACCCTGGAGGCAGCACTGGGCCGTTTCACCTCCTCGTCGCCATTGTAATGTTGCCCCTTTCCTTATGCAATATTGCCCCCCCACAGATGACAAGGGCCGTTAGTATTGTTGAGGGGTTTATTCTCTTGTTTCACAACTCTAGCAGGAGCGCCGGCACGGAGCTCCGTCCGCTATTTGAATCGGCGCGCTAATGCGACCCTAAGATGGCCGCCGCCGGAAGTCCGGTGACGTCACGCCTAGCGTGCCGTCAACTAGACCGCAACACCACAATTGTCAGTGCTGGCTAAAGCTGGCCCCTCCGCTTCTAAGCGCTCACGGACATTAGCCGACTCAAAGTGAGAATAATTTGAAAGGGCTGTTAATACCGGAGCCGTGCACGGCCTGGTGCCGCCTCTGGGCGCTAGGTATTTCTTCTCAGTGATGGAGGCTCTGTGAGCATTAATGCTGTAAGAGGCTTCTCCTTACCAGCCGCAGAGAACACCGCACCCCACCCTGAAAACACATCACCGGATCAACCCCCCCCCGTGGATGTGACACTCAGGCGATCTGGCAGAAGGTGGCCTTGAGCCAGACAGACTGTACCCCGGTGAGAGGTGTGTGTCTTTTTAAAGGGGAGCTGCATGTTTGTGGGGAGCTGTGTATGCGCGCGTTAGGGAGAGGCTGTGTGTGTGTTTTGGGGGAGCTCCGGTGTGTTGGGCGCGTACAGGAGCGCTAATGGTTCAGTGAGTGTTCTGCGCCTTCACTCTTCCTCTTTGACTTCTGGTTCACGTCGACTCAATGTTCTAACCTGATGCTTTCCCCGAAGGCACAGGTGGCCTTGAGCCAGACAGACGGTACCCCGGTGGGAGGTGTGTGTCTTTTTAAAGGGGAGCTGCGTGTTTGGGGGGAGCTGTGTATGTGCGCGTTAGGGAGAGGCTGTGTGTGTGTTTTGGGGGAGCTCCGGTGTGTTGGGCGCGTACAGGAGCGCTAATGGTTCAGTGAGTGTTCTGCGCCTTCACTCTTCCTCTTTGACTTCTGGTTCACGTCGACTCAATGTTCTAACCTGATGCTTTCCCCGAAGGCACAGGTTTTACGTACCTGGGCAGAGCAGGCTTGGCAGCATACCTGGGCAGAGAAGGCTTGGCAGCGTACCTGGGCAGAGCAGGCTTGGCAGCGTACCTGGGCAGAGAAGGCTTGGCAGCGTACCTAGGCAGAGCAGGCTTGGCAGCGTACCTGGGCATAGAAGGCTTGGCAGAGTACCTGGGCAGAGCAGGCTTGGAAGCGTACCTGGGCAGAGAAGGCTCAGCGGCGTGCCTGGGCAGAGAAGGCTCAGCAGCATACCTGGGCATAGAAGGCTCAGCGGCGTACCTGGGCAGAGAAGGCTCGGCAGAGTACCTGGGCAGAGCAGGCTTGGAAGCGTACCTGGGCAGAGAAGGCTCAGCGGCGTGCCTGGGCAGAGAAGGCTCAGCAGCGTACCTGGGCATAGAAGGCTCAGCGGCGTACCTGGGCAGAGAAGGCTCGGCAGCATACCTGGGCAGAGTAGGCTCAGCAGCGAACCTGGGCAGAGCAGGCTCAGCAGCGTACCTGGGCAGAGAAGGCTTGGCAGCGTACGTAGGCTGAGAAGGCTTGGCAGCATACCTGGGCAGAGAAGGCTCAGCGGCGTACCTGGGCAGAGCAGGCTTGGAAGCGTACCTGGGCATAGAAGGCTCAGCGGCGTACCTGGGCAGAGAAGGCTCGGCAGCATACCTGGGCAGAGTAGGCTCAGCAGCATACCTGGGCAGAGCAGGCTCAGCAGCGAACCTGGGTAGAGCAGGCTTGGCAGCGTACCTAGGCTGAGAAGGCTTGGCAGCGTACCTGGGCAGAGAAGGCTCAGCGGCGTACCTGGGCAGAGCAGGCTTGGAAGCGTACCTGGGCAGAGAAGGCTCAGCGGCGTGCCTGGGCAGAGAAGGCTCAGCGGCGTGCCTGGGCAGAGAAGGCTTGGCAGCGTACATGGGCAGAGAAAGCTCAGCAGCGTACTTGGGCAGAGCAGGCTCGGCAGTGTACCTGGGTTCGGCAGTGTACCTGGGCAGAGCATGCTCGGCAGCGTACCTGGGCAGAGCAGGTTCGGCAGCGTACCTGGGCACAGCTATTGGGTCTCATCTGGGCAGAGTATATAGGCAGAGCTGTTACTTTTCAGGTGCAGCCTTTTATCCGGGCAGAGCTTTTTGCTCTCAGACTGGGCAGAGCAGGTTTAGGAGTAAACCTGGGCAAAGCTGGGGAGAGGATGTAGCCTAACGGCTAGAGTGGTCGACCTCGAAGCTGGGGACCCAGATTCAAGTCTCGGCAATGACGCTGAACATTCTGTGATTCTGGGCAAATCACTTAATCTCCCTGTGCCTAACAAAAATGAATGTGTCCTTCTGTTCGAAACTGGTGCTCATGTAAAGCGCTCGGATACCCGATGTCTCGGGTCTAGTTTGCGCTATATATAAACGCTCTTTAAAACAAGCATTAAAAATGCAATAGGTCTCGCCTTTTATTAAGTTAAAGCCATTTGCTTTGCTATACAATACCATTAGCAAAAGCAAATGGCTTTAACTTAACCAAAGGCGACACATGTTGCATTTTTAATGCTTGTTTTACATAATATGTCCCAAAGATGGGCAATGAAAGATGGTTGCAAAGCTGTTGTACTGGCTTACTTGTTTGGTCACTAACAGGTGGCATTTTGAGCTGTCTTAGGGTTTAAAGGACTTGATGCAGATGTCTGCATATATAGATATATATCCAGCAAGTCTCAAGCTGTAATATTGATAATGTAGATCAAGTGGTAACCAGTGGTCAAAGTGCATTAACAAAAGTATGGGAGCTGTGATGCTGCATGCAATGGGAGTAGGGTCAGCATGGCATGCATGGTGTGGCTAAAAAGACAAAATATTTTTCGGCCTTTCACCTTCAGGTAAATACATATAAAATAATGCGCAGCTTAAATGAAAATTAAATTCAAGTAATTTAATTAGTGAAAAATGAACTATTGTACTGGGAACCACATAATTAAATCCTGGTTGGTGCAGTGCAGTGGTGGCTGGTGACATTTGAAATTGGTGGGGGGTAAAATGTGAGTGGGAGTGCACCGCGGCGAGTGAGTGTAGTGAGCGAGCCTGAACACGTGATGACGTGTTTTCAATATTGCAACACAACAGCAGCTCACTAATATTAATGCAAATAATCTCTGTGACGCCCTCCCATTTCTCATATGTGTGTGAGGTACTGTTTTGATCTAAAAGTAACTTTTTTAAGGATGTTGCATGAAACGTAAACTAAAAAATCTGCAAAATGTGACTCTGAAATAGACTAGTCTCCCACATCACCCACATTAAAAATAAATGTCAGGAAAACGGCAATCACCTTACCTCGACTGTACCACATGGCGGCACCTGGTTTACTACCGGGAAACCGTTAACTAGTAGAGCAAGTAAGCCACTAACCAGTGGATTAGGGATCAGGGAAGGCCAGGCCATGTGTGCCTCTGCTCAGCTGTTCTCTCCAATATTAGAAGGACGTGAGAGAGAGGGCTATAAAATAAGCATGTGTGCTTTGGTGGAGTTTACAGCCAGTCTCAGTCCCTGAAGGGGGAGACAGGAAGATATTGAGCCCATCACTGCTGCCATGACACCAGAGATATAAGACTCCAGGGAATACCCCTGGGCAGATAAAGTGTTGCCTCTGTTGTCTGCCCATTCCCAGGCCCAAAAGCATGAAACAGAGAAGCCACAAGCCCCCGAGTGAATGAGATGCATGAGAGCAAAGGTAGCAGACTGCATGGGAAGTGAGCAGATGGTCTGACAGGGCACAGAGAAGGGCATAGTGTACATGCCCGCAAATGCCAATGAAGCTCCGGTCTCTTCTTTCGCTGGGCTCGAAGGGTAGCCTGTGACAGGTACTGTGGCCTGGCCTTAAAGCCTAGCTAAACAGGAGCAGACATGTGTGCTTCTAGCCACACGAGGGCCAGCACCCAGGTATCAATGGCCTATGTCTAGGGTACATTTTACAGCAGCAGTAACTGTTAGTTATACTCACGGCAGGAAGAGCAAAGAAAGAAATGCCCAGAAGGGCAAAGCAAGCCGCTAGCACTCTGCCTAGCCATGTCCAGGGGTCTTCCCACCGTACCCAATAGTGGTCAACCTGCCCTGATGTTGTGTTAATGATTGAAGGAGGGAGCTAGGTGGATCACACCTCTGACTTGGAGATCTCTCCATCGAGGTTTATATGCTTCAGATGAGGATTATATGCTCCAGATGAGCATTGTGGAACTAGCAGGTTCCTACTTATAATGGGGAAAATAAACTACACGTTCCATAATGCTTTGCCTGTTAGTCACGCTAAGAAGACTTTTTATTTTGCAGTTTTATATAGCGCAATTCGGCGTGAAGGTATATTGCCGCTTTTAATGAGCACCAGTTACATCAAACATTCATTTTTGGTAGGCATGATGAAGAGGTTTTGCCCAGAAGCAAAGGCTCTTGAGCCGACCCCCGAGGCTCGAACAGGGTTTCCGAGTTCCATCGTCGGCAGGGATGGCCATTACGTCACACTGCAGATGGTATCAAGTGTTTATTTGCCACTTGGACCATGCAGTGAGAGTTTTTGTCCAACACAAATTGCTGAGCCTGTAAATTATCTTCACTCTTAGATCACTGAAGTCTGCACCCAATCGGATCTCGGTTAAGGAGTTCAGATTAATGTCACTTTAATGCTAAAATCACTGTGTTCCTCCACTCTGAATAGGCACAGTAAAAGGTGATCTGTGGCCTTTTCTCTGCCAGGCACGTGTTTGCCGAAAGGCATTACCAGAGTGTTTTGAGAAGCTGTTTGGCAGTCGCGCCGGCATGACGGGCAGGTGGGGGGATAACAAGGAGGGGGTCGCACGTGGGGGAGGTGGGAGGGATTTAATTAAAATAAAATAAAACGAACCTTCTCCGCGGCATGCATTTTTCTGCTGCCGCAGCTCCCCTCAGAAAGCAGCCACCCACAGGCAGCCTCCCTCCCTTCCCCTCCGCCAATCACAATGCTGCAATGGCAGCGTTGTGATTGGTGCGGACAGCGCCCAGTCGGCACCTAATGGGAGGCCATTTTCTCTATGTAGGCAGCCACCATAGAGAAAAGGGAGAGTGAGCATGACTGCTTTGGTCGGCCCCAGAGGGCCGACCAAACAGTCAGGGCCCAAAACAGTGGGCTAGCCACGCCTCCACTGCTTTCCAGCAGATCGGCCCACCCGTCCGCCAACAACCAGGCACTTTGCCAGTGCAAGAAGCAGAAACATAAAATGGTAGGTTTACCATTTTATGTTTCTGCTTCTCGCACTGCGAGAAAGCATTGGGCCAACGTCCCTCTGCCCTAAAGGAAGGAGCCACCCCTCGTGCAGTGAATAATAGTGACTTGTGTATGTTTAGTGCTACGAGGTCCTAGTCTATGACAGAAAGTACTATGCATTTGTAAGTCATTATTTTAAACTTGCATTACACACAGTATAGGCTATGTTGTTTCCACATTATGCAAAAAGGTTCAAGAAAGCTTCAAGTGATTCCATCAACTGAAGCTTTACAAGTATTTCAGGCAGCAGGCACTCTGGCAAAAAGGCTTGTTTAGCTGTCTGCCCCTCCCTCAGTGTCACAGCACAGGAGACTCCCTGCCCTACACTGCAGCGGAAGCATTTCAACTCTCAGAATCAACTGTCCTGGGATTGTTGTCTTTTCACAAGTAGAGGAAATGTTTATCTGACATTAAAAAAGTATGGGCACATTATGCCCCTCAGATCCCCCCACACTTCGACCACTGGTGGCAACATGATTGCTGCAGAGAACGTTTTTTATATAGCACTTCTGATGTTTCTAAGCGCTGTAAATAACAGATGTTATTATTACACACTCGTGTTACGCAATGTAACTGCCTTTGGAATTACGTAAGACTGATTCGATCTGTCCTGGATATGAGCTTCTGGGCCTGTCGACCACCACTTTGTCCCAGCAGTGAACTCTCAGCTCACTGAGCTATCCCTCCTTTAAGCAGTGTAACGCTCTGGTCACAGGTTTCAGCCATGACACATTAATTGGCAGCTCGTTGAAGATCATTGTGAGTGTGCCACAGGTTTGTATTCTGTGTGTGCCAGCTAAGTGGTTAAAAAAAAGTATTAAGATAAAAAAAACCTCGGTTTGTACTGTCTCCTATATAAATGCCTATTATTTGCATACGCAGACGAAGGGCCAACCAGAACTAACATACATAGAGAGTTTCTGAAATTATGTTTGGAATGTACGAGTTTTTATATAGCGCTTATATAGCGCTTAGTAACCAGACACTGTGCTGTAGCGCTTTGCAGACTGGTAGCATACTGCACTTTTGAAAGGCCACAAACATTAGGAGTTACAGTTTGTCATGCTGTTTGTAAACAATCTACCAGGCAGTTTATTTTGCAGCATTTTATATAATGAAATGCGAGAAATCTGAAATATGTAGGCTGCTCACTCACAGTATTAAAGATTTGCCCTTGAAATAGAAGTTACAATTCATCACATTTTTGTTAGTTAACGCATAGTAGTTCGAAAACACTTCAAACCACAGTTTATGAACTGCTCATTCAGTTAGATGTATGTGGCTGTTACAGGCTGTCATCTGGATTTTATGTAAACGGTCATGCTGCTGTCCCACTGAGATAAAATAGCTATGTCATTTATTTGGTTGCTTGGGTGATAGCTCCTGCATTAGTGCCATGGTTTTGTAGGTCGATGCAAAGGACATGTTGGAAGTAGATTGCTGTTTCAGATTTATATCTCTGCCACTCTTGAAGCAAAGGGCTTAATTTGTGTCAGTGTTTGCGGTACTCAGCACCGGCACACAATTGTTAACACCAGTTCATTCTTATGACAGTCCACCAAATGGTGGCGCTGTCTGTCTATTTTTGAGCAGAGCACATCAGTTTAAAAATTAAATGCATCAGGGCATACTTACTGCTTTGGGTAACCTGGAATTGTCCAAACAGTCACATTTATAGGAGTGTGATGTTTGGTAGGGGGCGTTTATAGTGGCACGTGGCAGCAATTGCAAGGCCTGTTGGGGGTGGAAGTTGCAGTGGGCTCCTGAGCAATACCTTGGTGTTTGGACCCTGTTCAGAAGACCACTGGGCAAGCAGGAGCTACTGGGCACAACCATGGGGGTTGAGACCGTTTACTCGTGATCTCGCCGGGCATGACATACTATGGATTCTGAGCAACTGGGCCACGTACCGCCTTTAGTGCTTGACTATCAGGAACAGCATAGTCTGAGCAGTTTAAGGCTCCTTCGGGGGTGAAAGGTAGATACAGAGGGTGAACACAGGCTCACAACTCAAAATACAAGCCGCAGCAATACATGATTGTCCAGCCAAATACTCACTTTTATGAAAAAAAAGTATTCTTATTTTACCACAAATATAAATACAACACTCACACAACTACACAGTCCCCTTGAGGTCAGGGCTGTACTGTTTAGTAGGCAGTTTCCTGTGTCCCACTCCCTCCTTGCTCTTAGCTATTCCCCATTCACTTTAGGCAACATCCAAGGTAATCCCAACTAGTAGTCCGAGTCTCAAGAGTACTCTCTAACTCTATGGCAAAGTAAGAAGTATTCCAGCCCCAAAGAGCTATCTAGCAAGCAAGTTCACCCGGGTCAGATTGCCCCAAAATCAGTGTTACCCAGACCATCAGGACCGAAGTGACCAGAGTTGCTGTGAGTACCCCTTCTGCGAGCGCTGGAGAGGCAGCTGTAGTGTTGCATGTCTCGTTCTGTTTTGTCGCGTACTGCTTAGTTGGTCATCGCGAGGAGAAAGCAGAACGAGAACATGTTTACGATTAAATAGAATAGGCTCGTGGATACTCTCGCGAGTACACAGCAGTTGGAAAACTGATGTTAAGTTTCAAAGCGGAGTGTACGTTGATGGATTTGTAATTTGGTCTGAACTCCGGACAGGATGCATATGTCCGGTTGAGTATCAATAAATGATTCTTCTACATTTCCTCGCTTAAGTGTATTCACTACACTTACATTTTGGCGACTTGGGACTCAACCGGAGTCGAACCACGCGGATTTCTTCGTTTTCTTCATTTTCATCATTTTCGTGTTCCTGCTCAGAGGAAGTACTCGCATCCTGTTGCCTTCGGTGGTTCTGTTGTAACGCTCCAATCTTATTGGTTCTGCAATAAAAGACCCGCCTTTTGGCGAAATTCATTCCGGAGTGATACGAATTAACTGGCCAATCTCCACGCACTGTTTTCACTTCCTGTTCGTCTGCAACCTGGTTGATTTGCATCTCGTCAATCACAGGAGTGAAGTTGAAGCGTTCTTGGTTTGCGGATTGATTTTCCTTTTCCTCTGACGTGTTCCTCCACCATTTTCACGCTTATTGTGAAGAGATATTGATTCAACTTCTACACGGAGGTAGCGGTAAGAGGCATAACATTGTACGAGAGGGTTGAACTGTATCATTCTGCTGGTGGAACTGCTTTCAGCATTCTTCGCAAGCAGTATTGATTTCGTTTTTGAATACGCGCATTACTGAAAGCGCAGTTGACTGTAACACCGTTTGGATTTGTTGTCTGTTTCCTTACAAGCAGCGTGTTTTTGCAAACGCGCGCATGTTTCAGAGTACATTAATTCAAAGCGCATAGGTGGAACTTATAATTGTATGGTTATACATCTCTGAATGACTTAATTGGAAGCAATCTAATCCAGAGCACTCTAGTAGTATATTCAACAGTGTTTTTATGCTGTCTTTTTATATATATTAGTGACAATTTCGTTGCTCATCTATTCCAAGCTTCGTTCCATTCACAATCACAGGATTGTTAACAACTCAGCCTACAAGATCGCACTGCAATACTACATGGTATAGCCTGGAAACTCTACAAACAGTCCCACAAAATTTTACTGTGCAACAATTACTAGCCGGACTTTCAGATAATAATTAGTATATGTTCTAATATTCATACAGTAATTTTACGTGGTTGGTGTTTGTGTAACATTTTTTCTACAGGTTCAAAGGGTAAATTTTTTAAGATTGTGCAGTCATGGCTACTCCAGTCACCAATATAACAGTTAATCCACCAAAAGAGTTCTTGTGTGTTCCTGGTGATCCTCCTGTTCCATGGTTACAATGGAAAGAATACTTTATTAATTACCTATTCACCATTGACCATGCTAACAAATTGTCTGCGGACAGGAAAAAGGGTTTATTGATGCACAGTTTAGGCCCTGAGGGTTTAAGGGTATACAATAAGTTAAATAAGGAAATTGTAGCTGGGGATGATAATGTGTTTAACCAAGCTATCAGACAACTCGAAAATTATTTCTCCCGTAAAGTTTGCATTGGTGTCACGCGCTTTACATTTTTTTAAGAGAAAACAACTTAAGGATGAAACTTTTGATTATTTTGTAACTGCTCTCCAAAAGTTAGCCATTGATTGTAGATTTGGGGCTATTGAAGAGGAATTAATTAGAGACCAGGTAGTAATGCATGCGTATGATTCCTCTATTCAAGATAGACTGTGGGTAAACGGTGATAATGCTCTTAAGGATGTTCTAGCCATTGCTAGGAAAGCAGAATTGTCAGGAAGATGTGCTAAAGCACTTAAAAAAGAGTGTACTGATAGTTCTCAGCAAGAAACTGTAGCCAGAATTGTTTCTAATCGTAGTAAAGAGAAGTCATCCAAAGCCTTGGTAAAAAACAAAATGCTGATGTCTAGAAAGGACAAAAATTTCAAATGTTATCGTTGTGATAGCAAGAATCATTTAGCTAACGATAAAAGTTGTCCTGCTATTAAGCAAAGATGCTCTATTTGTAAAAAAGTGGGTCATTTCAGCAAAGTTTGTCATGCTAGAAATTTCAAAAGAGAACAGGTTAAATGTATTGAAGAAAGTTACCCTTCTTCCAATAATGATGATAGTGAAGATGATTCTCTGAACCCCATGAGTAATGTGGTACTCAACATCATCCATGACAGTGATTCTAGCAAACCAATGTGTCATATCTCTTTAGGTGGTGTAAGCATATACATCGCAGCTGATTCAGGTTCTCCCTTCACCATAGTGAACGAATCAGTGTGGTCAGAAAAATTTGTTATGAAGTTGGGTTCTAATTTATATCAAGCTGATATTACACCTTTAAGTTACAATGGTGAACCAATTGACCTTTTGGGTTGCAGAGATTTGATTTTCAGATTTAAGAACAGAAGTGCTTTGTGTAAACTCTATGTATCAAAAAAAGGTCCTTCTGTGTTAGGATGGAAAGACCAAAGGAAACTTGATATTATTTTAGACCCCAATGGGACTGAACAGGTTCTTGTTGTGAATGAAGGGGAATCTCTAAAAAAAATATTATACAAAAAGTTTCCTGATGTGTGTTCAGGCAAACTTGGGAAGTTAGAGGACTTTGAACACCTCATTCGTCTCAAACCTGATGCATCCCCAAAGGTTCACAAGGTACGCAATATACCTATTTCTGTTAGGGAAGAAGTGGAGAAGGAACTTGGAAACTTAGTAGAAAAAGGTGTAATTGAACCAGTTGAAGCCTCCCAGTGGGTTTCTCCATTGGTCGCAGCCAGGAAATCTAATGGAAAACTCAGGTTATGTATTGACTTGAGACATTCAAATGATAACATTTTGATTGATCAGTTTCCCTTACCTAAGATTAATGAAATGATCACAAAGTGTAAGGGGATGAAAGATTTTTCCACAATTGATTTATCTCAGGCTTACCATCAGATTCCGTTGGTAGATTCATGTAAGCATTTAACAGCTTTTATTTCTCACATAGGATGTTTCCAGTACACTCGGATGCCTTTCGGACTAGCCTCTGCCGCTGCAGTATTCCAACGCTTAATGTTCAAGATATTTGGTCATTTAAAGTATGTGCTTATATTTCAAGATGACATTTTGATCATGGCCAAGGATAGTCAAGAGCACAAAGAAAAGTTATTTCTTGTATTGTCTTTGCTAAAGAAGTATGGTCTAACCATTGAACCGTCCAAGTGTAAGTTTGCTGCCAATACTGTAACTTATTTAGGCCATGAAATTAGCGCCTCTGGGATCCTCCCCAAGACCAAACTAGTTTCTGCAATAACCGATGCTCCCAGTCCAAAAAACAAAGATGAGGTCAAATCATTTTTGGGATTGGTGGAGTTTTTTTCTAAGTTTGTAGAACATTTTTCTAAGAGAACTTTCCATATTAGAGAATTCCTAAAGTCAAAGAATAGTTTCACATGGTGCAGTCGGTGCCAAGAAGAATTCAATGATTTAAAAAACGCAATAATTTCAGCTCCTGCACTTCAAGGCTTTGATCCTCAGGGAAAAAACCTAATCACCACAGATGCTAGTGTTACAGGTATAGGTGCTGTTTTCTCACAAGTGGACCATAGTGGTGTAGAATCCATTGCAAGCATATGCTTCAAGATCCTTGTCTCCAGCTGAAACTAGGTACGCGGTGATTGAACGAGAAGCACTTGCTTGTGCTTGGGCGCTAGAACATTTTCGAACATTCATTTGGGGAAATGAAGTTACTGTCAAGTGCGATCACAAACCACTTGTCAAAGTTTTAAAAAATGTTGGCATGATAAATATGTCTTCTAGGTTAGCTAGGATCTCTATGAGACTTTTAGACTTTGTGTACAATGTTGAATACCTCCCTGGAAGAAAAAATGCAGTTGCTGACTTTCTGTCTCGATTGCCTGTCCAAGTGATTGAGAACCAGGAAGATCTTATGGACAGTGTGCAAGTCGCACTTCTGTGGGATCATGGTACGGATTTGTTTGGTAAAGATGAATGGGATCAGGCCCTATCCTCTGATGATTGTTTAAAGAAAGTTTTGGAATATGTCACCAGTGGATGGCCCCGTAAGTTAGATGGTTGTGACATTAAACCTTTTTGGGAAGTCAGAAGTGAGTTGTCTAGTTCAGAGGGAATCCTAATGAGAGGTGATAAGGTCATTCCTCCTTTAGCATTGAGAGAAAAGATTCTCACTTTGTGTCATGAGGGACATTTGGGCATTTCAAAAACAAAGTGCATAGTGAAAAGTAGATTCTGGTGGCCTGGTTTGGATATCTCTGTAGATAGGTTAGTAAGAGATTGCAATCTTTGTTCCACGTCTGACAAGATCCTTAAAACCCTCAGACCTCCCATGAGTGATTTTTTATGCCCCAATGCACCTTGGGAGAGTGTTGCGGTAGATATCATGGGTCCTATTGGTAGTCCTGAAAAATATATCATCTCCATGATGGATGTTTTTTCAAAGTGGCCTGTGCTCATGGTTATCAAAAAAATAGATACAGAGACTGTAATCTCGTTCTTCGATGAGGTTTTCACATCGAAAGGTACTCCGGCTATCATTATCAGCGACAATGGAGTACAGTTTACTTCAGGAACCATGACGCAATATTTATCTAAGTGCGGTATTGCACATAAAACCACTTCGTTGTATAATCCAAGTGGGAATGGTCTGGTTGAAAGGTATAACAGGGTTTTAAAAGGTGCAATCCAATTAGCATCTCAAAACAATGTTCCATGGGAAATTCAAGTCTTTAAAACATTTTGGGCATACAGAGTTGCCATTACTGATTCGACAAAATTTTCCCCATTTGAGCTCATGAGGGGCAGGAAACCAAGGCCTAAGTGGTACCCGGGTGGGTTTAAAAATTCTGGCGAAGTGTTTTGGTCTTCTGGTGAGGTTAAGAAGAATTTAGCTATCAAACACGATAAGTATAAAAAATTCTATGACACTAAATATAGTACCAAGGGTGTCAAAATTTCTATTGGTCAATGGGTCAGAATCAGGAAACCTGGTTTTACGAAGAAAGGTCTCAGCAAATTCTTTCTGCCTCAGCGAATAGTTGCTTTAAAAAAAAATGCTGTTGTCTTAGATGATGGTAAGTGTTGGAACCTGAAGAGAGTTGCATTATGTAATGCGCCCAAGGTTAACAGTTCAATGGCTGCTCAATCCAGTGTGATGGTTGACTTAGATGAAGATACTTGTCAACCTCACACTGATAAGAAAACAAGTGGTCAACTTGTTTCGTCAGAATGTGGGGACATCAATACTAGAGAAAAAAGTGTCATCAAACGTCCTGTTTCTTTGGAAGACTATGTATGTGATTAATTGTTCTGTTGTATATAAAGGAGGAGATGTGTAGTGTTGCATGTCTCGTTCTGTTTTGTCGCGTGATGCTTAGTTGGTCATCGCGAGGACAAAGCAGAACGAGAACATGTTTACGATTAAATAGAATAAGCTCATGGATACTCTCACGAGTACACAGCAGTTGGAAAACTGATGTTAAGTTTCAAAGCGGAGTGTACGTTGATGGATTTGTAATTTGGTCTGAACTCCAGACAGGATGCATATGTCCGGTTGAGTATCAATAAATTATTCTTCTACATTTCCTCGCCTAAGTGTATTCACTACAGCAGCAGCTGATTCAAGTGAGTTTGCTGCATGCAGCACAAGGGGTCTGCACTCAGCGGTCGCAGAGTTCTTCACACATGGTTGTGCCACCACAGAAACCAGAGGTTCTTTGTGGCTCCTCCATGTAGGGTAAGCCTAAGTCTTTGGTCTGTCCCGTGGTGGGTTTCCACAAACATCCTGGTGTGAATCTTCATCCCGGTGCAGATACACAGGGGTCACCACAGTGCCCTCGCATCTCCGATGACGACTCAAACCAAGTTACAGGTCTTGCTGGTCCCGTACACCACCTGTGGCATACGGGGTCACTGGAGCCTCACTGTACAGGACTCCTGCCCAATCGGCACAGCAAAGATCTTGGCGGTGGCCCTTCTGGCATATGGGATCACAGCCAGGGCCGGACTGGCCATAGCGGGCACCGGGTGTTTCCCCAGTGGGCTGCCAGGGTGGGAGCCGGTTTTGGGCCCCTTGGGGACCGGCATTGTTACCAGGGGCCGGCCGGCAATATCGGCCCCCTGTAGCAGCTCGGCCACAACCCCCCCCCCTCTCCCCCACCCCGGGGGGGGGGGGGGGGGAGCACAGCTGAGCAGTTTGACAGGGCCGGTTTCGGTTCCCAGTCCGGCCCTGGTCACAGCTCACCACAGCACAAGGGCTACGGCCCTCACAGCATACCAATCATCTCATGGTGGACCATCCTGGCATACAGGGTTATTGGCTCCTCACTAAGCATGGGCCCGGCCCAACTGGTGCGGCGCTCACTTTACGGCAGCCATCCTCGAGCATACAAGAGTCACTGACTTCGTCCTGCACATGGGTAACAACCTAATTGGTACACCAACCATCTCTTCACCCCTCGCAAAGGGAATCTACTAGACAGGGCTCCCCACTTAGCCTCGCTCCCTCCAATGCTCTCCTCTTCTTCACAGGGCACACTGGTCTTGGCAAACAGGCAGGCATGGTGGTCCAGGGCAGGTGGTCTTGGATTCCCTGGGCGATGTCCCCTCACCCAGCAAGGAGACTAGCAGACCTTGACCTGAGTCCTGTCCACAGGCAAGAGTCTTGCAGAGCTTCCCCTCCTCACACAGTCAGTGTCGCTGCTTGGCAGTTGAAAATCTTTGGCGTCTTAAACTCCCCTTCTTATAGACCATTTCCAGACACCAAATGTGATATAGAGTCTGAGTCTTTGAAGTTTATGTTGATGGCATGCTTCCTTTTGAAGTGCCCACTCCTCTGCCTTCTCTTCCTCTTGAAACCTGTCTACCACAGCCGGAGCGACTCCAAATGGGAGTGACTAAAATTCACACCTGGATGTCTGCCACAGTGGTATGTGTATCAAAAGGTTAGCCCAAGGCTTCAGCCCTACTCTTAATGAATGGTCGCTGGGCTGGGTGGATGAGTCTGGGGTTTATGCTACAGTGGTCATGGCCCAATGTTGGTGGTGGCACGCACCTCACAAATGGCTACACCCAAGAGCCATTAAGCTATGCAATAGTTTATGTTGTAGGCGGAGGTCTGTGCCTTTTTATTAGATGTCATAAGAGGAATGATTTCAAACACTCAAATTCATTTGTGTTAACAGAGTGTGTTGTTTTTAATCACTTATTCAAAATATGAAAATCACACAAAAAAACAGCTGACACGTGTTTCGCCCGATGGCCAATCAGTCGAGGGACTTCTCAAGGATGGTTTCAGGCAAAGGTGACACAGTCGGTTGGGTGATCCAATCAGACAGACAGTGATCAAATACAACAGGATGTGTATGTAGAGATTGATACCCAAAGAACAAGTGGGTTGATAATAGAAGACAATAGTGGGGTTAAAGAAAAGGGGAATGGGTAGAAAAGCGAGGGAAAAATAAAAGACCAGCTGTTAGCGGTGTCATTCATAGACAATATTGTAAAACCCCACTTTTAGCACGGTTAATTAGCACCATTCATTGATATCAATAACGTAAATGGTAAAATGTATTTCAAAACATTAAAAATGTCTTGATGTTACATGTAAATAACGTAATTTACAGGCAAACATCATTTGTACCTTTCTTGCTTAAGTGCACAATAGGACCTTGTATCGTAATTCTAAGTTATCTAATAGTGAAACAAAAAACATAAATCGTGATAAAGAACATACATATACCAAAACTACAGGCACTTATTGAATCTACGTATAGCAGTATTCCAGTAGGACAGTGATATCAGGGAGGGTCTTACAGAATACTGTTCAGGGAAAGAACACTTCACAAACAATATATTTATATTAAATCGGTAAACCGCAAAGGATAAAGGGAATATATTTGAAAGCAATGCTGTGAGGCATAGCGCTTACCAGAATGTCCGATAGGAAATCCTAATTCCCGAAAACAAAACAGTGAGTGTGCAACAATCGTAAGTACGTATAAGAAGAGGGTAAATACAGGAAGCGACAAACAAAAACCTGTTCCAATGTATTGATCAGAGTAAGGGCCTGATGCAAAATGCTCATTTTTCTAAGGTCACAAGGTCTGTCGAGCCAATTGGAGGCAGTGTGTCAACCAGAATGGCAAAGGTTAACGTTATTATTATTCAGAGGAAAGCGAGAAATAAATAGGGGTGAGCACGCTGAAGGCGGGTGAAAATTTGACGAAAAAAGCTGGGCGGGAAGTAAGTAAATCACTTATTTGAATTATGGTTCGGCATCATTTCAGTGGAAAATGCCAATTAAGCTGCTGACGGGCTTAGTTTCAAGGGAACGATGCGAAATGTTCAATTAACTAAAATCACAAGGCCTGCCGAGCCATTTAGAGGCAGTGTGTCAAACAGGATGGCAAAGCTTAGCGTTATTGTTATTCAAAAGGAACTTAAATAAGGGCGAGAGCTCAGAAGTGGGTTAAAATTAAACTTAAAAAGCCGGTCCGGATGTACATTCCTTATTCTAAAATATGGTCCGGCATAGTGAATTGTCGAGCATACGGAATAACTCAAATACCAAAGGTATGAGTTACACAAGTATTTATTATAATAACAAGGCCCGCGGTCAGCTGATTAGAGGAGTGACTCTGAAGGAACAGCCAGTAAGGAAAACACATACGCCTACAATGACGTGAGCTAAATAGGGGTTGAGGATTCGAAGTGACGTGGGGAAGGACTGACCAATGGAAACACAGTGGGGACAAACTAACCCGAATGATGCTTGATAGCAATAAAGTATACTACATCTCCCTTCTCTAACAAGAAACCGTTAATACATAACATAATCTCTATACATGTTTGGGAAACGGGATAATCTTCCAGAACTGGTACAAGAACCCTCAAAAACATTTGTGGCAAATGCATCATTCTTTGCTATATGAGTGCAATCTGTATCTTTGACATTTGGTACATGTGCATCTTGGACAGTTGATTGACATGAACTACTCCTGTTACATTCAATCTCATTTTCAGAACAAACATGTGCTGGAAGCTCTGACTTCTCCCTTGTGGTTGCAACATCTCTATTGGGTTCAACGTTGACAGAATGATCATAGGTTCTAAAACCCTCATTAACATTTGCATCCAAATCAAACCAAACATCACTTTGTTCTGAAGCTGCCCTTTCATTACATGCATCCATTATAAGATCTCTTTGTCCACATTTGAGTTTGATGACGTCGCTTTTGTTTCTCCATCTCAAATTGAGCAAGCAAACAGAACCACTCGAGACTTCCACAACTTCATTTGGTTTGTAGTATTTGGATTCTCCTTTCTGCTTGACAAAAGGCTTCTTGAGAATAACCTAATCACCCTTGTGGATGTCCTTAACTGTGGCTCTGTGAATCTTGTTGTGGTACTCTTTTGACTTAAGTTGCTGCTCCAGAATTCTATCTCTCACTTTAAGCTGGGAATCTTCAACTTCTATAAACTTAGAACTTCTTTCCTGATGAATAGCAAACTTGGGATTGATGGCCGTGTTACCTTGCCTTCCTCTCATGAGAAAAAACGGAGAATGTCCCATTATGCTGTTGATTGTGTTGTTGTACATATCAACTCTCTCTTGAGTAAATTCTGTCACTGGAAGACCTGCAGAAAGTGCCATTTGAATACCATTTTTAAGGAAACGGTTGACCCTTTCCACCTGTCCATTGGATTTTGGCGAATAACAGGGAGTTTTCTCCTGATGGATTCCATTCCTTTTAAACAATGCGATCATTTTTTCAGAGGTCAGTTGTTTTCCATTGTCAGAAACCAATATGTGCGGCAGACCTTCTAAAGAAAAACATGACTCCAAAAATTCTATTACACATTTAGAGTCTGTGGTTGACACAAATTTGAAATATATCCATTTACTTTAATAGTCACACAGTATTATAAAAACCTTGAGTTATGTTCTAATGCATTGAACGACCAGCAAAATCAATTGCGATCTTGCTCCAAGAGGTATTGGGAATGTTGACCAACTGCATTTCATGCACTCTGGGCTTCTAATGTTTGTCTGACTTCAAACAAATCGAACAATTATCCACAAATACATTGACATCTGAGTCCAATCCAGGCCACCAATCATATTGTTTTAACAATTTCTTGGTCATGGTTGACCCTAAATGGGTATTGTGAGCTAATTCGATTAGCTCACGATACCCTTTCCTTACTTTGGTTGGTGGAATTAATAGGTCCCCCCTTAAAAGAAAACCTCTCAATGCACAACTCATCAGCAACTTGCACATACGTTTTTAGATCAGCATATACATTCCTGATTGGGGGCCACTTACTCAATATGTACTCTTTTACTTTGATAAGTACGGGTCTTTGTCTATAAGGCTCAACCATTCAGACTCATTGCAGACTTGTACTGATTGGTTAAAATTGCTTACATACTGTTGGAAAACGAGGCAGCATCTGTGAGGCCTGCACAAATAACATGACTACATTTGTCCTTCACTGGGAACCAAACACCCAATTGTAGCGCCTGACTCTCAGAGGGTAGCGTTGCGAGGCTTACTCAAGGGAGGTGGTGTGGGCTAGTAATCGCCATTTGCAGGTGCGCAAAAATAACACTCAATAATTGATTGTCCAGTCTGTACTTTGCTTTACAAAAGTAAGAGTACATTTATTAAACACACACACTACTCAATACTATGCACCAATTTACAAATATACATAAGCTGTTAGAATTACTTTCTGCCATTGCATAACATCGCTACCCCTCCCACAAGGGGGGTGGGGTCTTGTACCACCACTCCCATGTATGCACATCAACTTGCCCCCAATGCAGATAGTTGAACATAACCTGGAGCGAGGGCCCTGCGCACTGGCACCATCCCAGTGGCGACCCACCCCATTACCTCAACAAGCATTAAAAAGGGGTAAACCTGCCTTGGTGACACATGACCCTGACCGAGCATCTCCTACTGACCATAAAGTATGCACCTCTACATCTTAAGGGCTAGCAGTCTAGGGTCTTCACCTAAGCGCAGCAGCTAGAATCCATGTTTACGCACACTTTAGAATGACAGTACTCATCACCTTGGTTGATCACTTGAATGCATTGCAATTACAGCCCCTAAAGGCATCACGGATGAAATCACAGGATTACGCATATACAGCCAGACACCCTAGCAGGACTGTCTGGCAACATAACCCCACCTGGTTTATGACATCTCCTTACACATGTGACTTACAGTCCCTACAAAAGAAGTACTCCTGGCAACTACACTTCTCCTGCAGTGCGCCTCTTCACTTTAAAAGGAATCACAGGTAAAAGCATGGGATTACGTAAATACAGCCAGACCCCCAAGCAGGAAGGTCCAGCAACATAACTCCATTTAGCTTAACATCACCTTACACAGGTACTTCACTTTACACATGTGACTTTCAGTCCACTAGTAAATGCATTTTGGTGCAATTACACCACTTCATCTACAGGGGATGCACTTCTCCACACATCTCCAACTCAGCCCTTCACTTCATGATGCACTTCTCCACATGCCCTCAGCTGTAGAACACAAGTTCCAGCCTAGAAGGGGTTTAAATGCTAGCTGAGCCCTTGAGGGGTAGTTTCCTTTAGGTCCCCATGACACTGAGGGTGGGACTTTTCTTCGTGCTGGGGGGGAGGACTGCGCTTCTCCAGCAACTCCCCCCAGCACCTTTTCACAAGTGAGGGTGACCCCCCTCCTCTGGGGGTCACAAAGCACCAAAACGGTAGATTTCCAAATGCCTGGCAAGGTATTATGGGGCGCTTCATGCTCCTCTTTACCAGCCCCAGCCACTGAGAACACTCTCCTCCGCCCTTGGGGTCTCTGAGAGGGTGGATTCAGCAGGGAGCTGTCTTCACTGGCTCCCTGCGCCAGCCTTTCGCCTGGCTCTCCTCCTTGGCCTCTCTTCTCCCTGCGCAGAGGCCACTGCTCCTGCGCACCGGTCCTGGGCTCTTCTTCTCCTCTGCTCCTGGGTCTCTGAGAGGGTGGATTCAGCAGGGAGCTGTCTTCACTGGCTCCCTGCGCCAGCCTTTCACCTGGCTCTCCTCTTTGGCCTCTCTTCTCGCTGCGCAGAGGCCACTGCTCCTGCGCACCAGTCCTGAGCTCTTCTTCTGGTGCTGTTAGGGTCCTGGGTGCAGTCAGGGGGTCTCTCCTTGCAACTGCCCATTGCGCCAGGCTCCAGCACCTTCAGCCTCAGCAGACCACACCCCAGAGAGAGCTTCTCTTCCTGTGCAAGCACTTTTTTAAAAGTTGAGTAGGGGGCTGGCAGGCAGTCCCTGTTGGTCCTATCAAACAGCGACACATCACTTTCCTGCCCCTGCTCCCTCCTTCTTGTCCAGCCTCTGGGTTTGTTCAAAATGGCGGCGTCCAGTGTCTCTGGCCACATGTCTCTGAAACCCCTTCTGCCCACGCTGCCTTCCCTCCTTGGTGCAGCCTGGTGCCTGGCACCCAGTGACAGCTGCTAATGGATGAGCCTGTAGCCCCACCCATCTTCTCTTCATGGAGAGGAGGCCCTCACTTGTGGAAGAAAGGTTATCAATCCATCCAGCTGAGGTCAGCCCTCAGCCTGGGTCTGGTCATGGCTGGCTCAGAGAAATATGACAGTTCTGGATGACCCAAAAGCAGTACAAATATGACTTTGGACTCTGCAGAATACTTCTTTTCACATTCGCTATATTGGACTTAAGTGCGTGTCTGGAATCTGTAGGCCTAATGGAAGTTAATCTAGCCATGGGCCCCACATCCCCATAGGGGAATAATGAAGTGAAAACACAGTAAAACACACTGACTTTCCCTGGCATGTTTCTTTCCAGTGTATAAAGCCTATTCCATGTCACCACCCAATACTGCATAAGTCCTGCCACACCATTCACTTTGTAGCTGCTCCTGGACTGCGCACGCTAGGAATCTCCTATTCCATGTACACATGTGTCTGAATGTAACCAGCCCGGTGTCCCTCACTCCAGCTGCTGTGCAGTGGCCTGGTCAAGCCAGGGGAACACCAGTAAAATCCCCATGCAGTCTCTTACATCCTGAGTTCACTGTGGGTGAGTCCCGACTTATGAGGCTCCCCCACAGTAAAAGCTCAACAATTAGGTGCTCAAAAAGTGAAAAATCCGGGCGGCCCATAGTGTCAGAACTACCTTCTAACACATACGGCACTACACATTCGGTGTCTTCTTCCACTTTGGGTTCAGTAATGTTTAAAGGGAGACGTGATAGAAAGTCTGCTCTTACATTATTTTTCGCGGCAGCGTGTTTTATAGCAAAATTGTACTCTTGAAGTTTTGCTAACAGCCTAACTAGGTTGCTCGGACTTCTGTGGGCGAGTTGAACTGGAGAAGTTGACTTGGTGTGTAACGAAAGGATATAAACACCGTTTTAAGCGGCTGCTCCTTATGTTTCTATGAAATACGAGATAGGAGAACGAAACTTAAAGTTAGAATAAGGAAATACATGGTGCAACTTTTGTCCTGATGATGGTCTCGAGGAATTATCTGGTGGATAAGGAGACCGAAACGTCGACGATCTGACACTGTTTTGATATAAAGGAAAAGCCATTGAATGTTTATACACATCATTATCTAAACAAATGGTTTGTGTTATATGACCAACTGTGGATGGTACATATCTCAGAAGAAAAGTGTCAATAACTACTGCTGAGGCTCTTCATTTAGACTGTAGTTTATGTTGCCATTGTTCAAATTTGTTTTGTAGATTGTGCACGTTTGTGCATGAAATGAAATATATGTTCTAGAAAAGATTAATTTCAGATAAAAATAATACAAAAAAAAAATTATATCTTTTTTGTATTTTGTTGTACATATCTGAGTTTTGGTATAAATCAAGTTCACCACGGTGACTGTTTAAATAATTAATAGCTTTAAAACAAATCCTCAAGGATTATTTTTGTATTTACACGTTATACCCAATTCCTTGGGGTTAAATGGGTTGCCCTATTGTGTAGTATTCCAACACATACGGCACTACACATTCG
Organism: Triturus cristatus; assembly: GCF_964204655.1. Taxonomy (NCBI): domain Eukaryota; kingdom Metazoa; phylum Chordata; class Amphibia; order Caudata; family Salamandridae; genus Triturus; species Triturus cristatus. The sequence goes on from NC_140594.1 coordinate 389,213,903, forward strand.
GTGTCTTCTTCCACTTTGGGTTCAGTAATGTTTAAAGGGAGACGTGATAGAAAGTCTGCTCTTACATTATTTTTCGCGGCAGCGTGTTTTATAGCAAAATTGTACTCTTGAAGTTTTGCTAACAGCCTAACTAGCCTTGCAGACGCTTTGCCATTACCCCTGCCACATCCGTCCATTAAGAAAGTCAAAGGTATGTGATTGGTGATCAACTCAAATTGTTTACCCCATAAGTACATTTTGAGCTTCTTAACAGCCCAAACACAGGCAAGTGCTTCCCTCTCTATTGTACTGTAATGAATCTCTCTTCATCAAGTAAACGTCTGGAAATTAAAGCAATGGTATGTACATTACCTGCAACTTTCTGAGTGAACACAGCACCTATACCTACTGAGCTTGCGTCCACCGTGATGATATTGGTACCATCCAGATCATAGGGTTTCAAGGTTGGGGCTTTCATAATGGCATTTATGATCTCTGTGAATGCCAATTCTTGAACTTCGGTCCACACATATTTTTCCCCCTTCCGTAGTAACACACGCAACGGCTCGACTATTTCAGAGTAGTTTTCTACGAAACGTGAATAGTACTCACTGAGCCCCAAAAAGGATCTCAGAGAATCTTTATCTGTTGATTTTGGGGCATCAGCTATGGCTTTGACCAAGTTGAGTTTTGGTTTGATATCGTTACCACTTAAAATATGGCCCAAGTATTCTATTTCAGTTTGAAGGAACTTACATTTGTCTTTAGGAACTGTCATGCCTCTCTCGTTTAATTTGTTAAGCATAGTGTCTAAAATTTAATTATGCTCTTCGATAGAACTAGCGTGAACTTCTTTTAATATACATTCCATCAATTTTTGGAATACACTGGCTGATGAAGCCAAACCGAAAGGGAGTCTCACAAATCTATATGCCCCCAACGGAGTAATGAACATGGTAGAGTCTTTGGATTCATCTGATAGTTGGACTTGGTGATAAGCTGATTTGAGATCTATTAGTGAAAAATATCTTGAACCCTTAGTGGCCGCCAGAATCTCCTGAATTTTGGGTAATGGAAAACAGTCAACCAAGATATTCTTGTTTAATGATCTCAAATCTACACATAGACACATCTCGCCATTTTTTTTTTCATCAAAACTACAGCAGAAACCCATTCTGCTGAATTGGTCTGTTCAATAACACCTTCGTCTACCAACTTTTGAGAACTTTTTGCAAATCAGCTTTAACAGACTAAGGGATGGATCTTACCTTATGCTTTACCGGTATTGCATTTTTCTTTAACTTAATAGAATGTTCAAAACCTTTGACACATCCAATCCTGTCTTCAAAAAGAGACTCATATGTGCTTAGTATAGATTCCACTTTGTTTAAAGATGACAATGAATTAGAAGGAGAGACAGCATAAACAAAAGTATCGTCCAACACAATGGGATCAATTGCACCTGGTTTAAGAATTATACCCAATCGTGCTAAATCTTTCCATCTTACAATGTCTCTCCCACGCTCTGTGACATAAACCTTTGTAGAAATGTATCTTCCTTTGCTATTCAAAATATCTTGAATAAAGCCCAACATAGTTATGTCAAAATCCCCGAATGCTTTAGGATTGACATCAGAAGCAAGTAAATCCGTATGTGGCCAATGCATTTCGTATTTCTTGTCAGAAACAATGGTAATTGGCAAACCGGAATTCGCCATAATATTCAATTCAACTTTACCTATGTGCGCAATACCAAGTGGACCTTTAATGGAATTGCATGGATCATCTATGGTCAACACAATATTAGAGCACATGTCTTCTTCGAAATCATCTATGGCACCAACTTTAACTTTCTGGAATCTATGCGGTTTGAAATTTTTGCATACACCAGCAAAATGCAGTGCCTTGAAGCATTTAGTGCATTTCTTCCCCTGTGCAGGACATCCTGGGAAATCTGCCTTATGATTCTAAGAACCACACCTAAAACAAATAAAAACATTAGATTCTGTACTTTTATCCATTTTGCCTCTTTTGTCATAGTTAGCTACAGTTTTCTTATTCTCTTGAATATAGTACACATCAGTCTTTGAATTCCTTTCAGAAGAGAGTTCCTTTGAGCTTTCGAGAGATCGCTCAATTCCCTTAGCTATGTCTATTGTTTCCTGGAGAGAAGGGTTCCTGCAAGCCAAAAGCCTCTCCTGTTTTTTTTTTACAAAGCAATAAAAACAAACTGGTCTCTAATATATACATCAACCATTTCATTAAACTCGCACTTAGTAGCCAAAACACGTAAACAAGCAATGTACTCTTCGATCGTCTCATTTTCCAACCGTTTGCGCATAGCAAAACGGTGTCTGCCTATCATTATGTTAGGTTCCTCTCCAAACAGTTTTTCTAATCGTTTGATAGCTTCCTGGTACTCGTCCAGAGGTATAAATTAACCAGAAGGTACCTCGTACTCTGGCAAACCGGCAAAAATTTCTTGACCTGCAGCACCCAATAATCCAAACATTATAACCTTTTTCCTTTCTGTCTCATACTTCTTCCCATCTATAGCGACCAAGTAGTTTTCAAAAGCACGTAGCCAGTTTTTTCATTTCATAACCGGTTTTCCGGGGTCAGTTAAAAATGCTACAGGAGCACTGATGTTAGAATTATTAGACATAGCGTTTCTAGAAATGTTTTCCTCTTTTTTAACTGAGAAAGCAATTTTGAAAATAATAAAATATATGTAGGCACTGCAGTACTAAAGTTTCTTAGTAGAATTGACAATGAAATTGAAGTGAGGAATATATTTTGAACTTCGGTTTTTAACTTGTCATACAGAGAACTCTTTCTAAATCAAGAAAATATGGATTGCATTAAAAATTCCAATCTGAACTTATAACCGGAGTATATTTAACAACGTTAAGTAAAAGTTTCTGTTTGAAATTACCTTGTAATTGAAGAATATAACTATACACACTTGGCACGTCGATACGAACTGTCTGTAGGAAACGCTATCGGCACTTACTTGAAGCTTGATAGCCACAAAATGGAGTCACGTAGCGTCAATACGTGCGTGCATGTGTAGACGTAGACAGGCACGTCATCACTGATGACAGTTACAGCTGAAACCGACGTTGACAAATGACCGTTACAGCTGAGCGAAATCTTGCTGTTGACAGAATTCCAACAGCCAACCAAATTCCTCAGGAACTACGAAACATGACGGAAACATGCACACAATGTTCCGCAATTAGAAAAATATTAACTCTTTATGTAGAAAAATTACGTAGTAACTTGCCTGGAAAAGAAACTCTCGAAGAAATTGTCTCCCGACGTAGAATCTGCAAGTCAGCTGGCTCTGGTGTTGCACTATGACAAATAGAGTCACACACCAAAAATACACGTCAAATTAATAGACAATTAACCTGAAATAGGCAAATTTAGTAGTAACTTACCTGATTAATTGCTATTGAAGTCCTCGAAATTTTCGTCCAAAACGATTTTCAGCCAAAGCGGGCCTTTACTTCAGGATTCCGTCCCGAACTCGTCGCCATTTGAAGTGACGAGCATATGGAATAACTTGAATACCAAAGGTATGTATTTATACAAGTATTTATTATAATAACAAGGCCCGCGGTCAGCTGATTAGAGGAGTGACTCTGAAGGAACAACAGCCAGTAAGGAAAACACATACACCTACAATGACGTGAGCTAAATAGGGGTTGAGTATTCGAAGTGACGTGGGGAAGGACTGACCAATGGAAATATGTTGTAAAAGGATGATACAGAGTCCATCAGTTCATGTAAGATACTTCTTTAATGGTAGCTTAGTTCCTTCACAGGTGGTCAGGATAACAGGAGGAAGTTAGGAAGTACAAGGATAGCCCCACCAGGAGCAAGCTCCATTCAGCTCAGCCTGAGTACACCAACTGCCAATCTCCTCTAGAGAGGCACCCAGGCATTCCATGATGTCATGCAACATTCCAACTCCAACAGAGCAGTGCAGTAGAGAAAAGCTAACAAGTAATCTACAACACATCCTCTTCCCTTAGGGAACAACAGAAGTAAAAGTAAGACACACAAAATACCCCAATACATTTTAGCAGGACAGTGCAACAATGAGATACACATATCTACAGTAGTATTGCATGAGGTATCATGAATTTCACTGGCATGAACAAAAATGTAAGATGTTAAACATTAAAATGGCAAACCACAATATTACACGCCCCATCCCCCTCCCTTAGGGAAGACACAGCAGCTTAGAAAAAAAACACTGCGACAAAGAAGGGTGGTCACCCACACAACCTCCCCATACTCGGGTACACCACAGGGTAGACACCCAGTCAAACAACAGTGGGTGTAAGCACAAACCCTTGAGAGAAAACAACATCCCCAACAAGGAAATACAATAATATCTAAACACACTCTAGATAACAAAAAGAGCGCCACCACTACAACAAATAGACTCCAGAGAGAAGACACTCTGAAAACAACACAAGGTCCCTTGGTAGAAGGCATGCTGACACTAACCGAAAAACTACCCCCTCAAAGTTGTACAAGCGTGAAACCCTTGGCCACGAATTCCACGCAGGTAGACTTCGACCAGAGCATGGTGTCCACTTGAAAGGAAAACCCAATATAGCAGGACCCTCCCCAAAAACCTTACCAAAGAACATAACAAGGTACTAACCCATGAAAAAAAACTACCTCCCCTAGATAGGGTACACCATAGGATACACGCACCCTAGAAAACAACGTAAGCTCCCCTAGTAACAGAGAACGACGCAAGGTACTAACTCCCGAAAAAACACAACTACCACTAAGTAAAGTACATCACAAAGTAGTCACACTGGAAAACAAAAATAACCTCCCCTGATAAGGGTACACCACGAAGTACATACCCCAAAAACACCCCAACCTCCACAACGGAGAATGCACCACAGGGTACTAACCGTGGAAACTGCACAACCTCCCCTACATAGGGTACACCACAAGGTACTAACCCTGGAGAACCAATATGGGGCATTGACTACCCACATGAAACTCAACCTCCCCTAATAAGGGTACACCACAGGATGTTGACCCTGGAATCCAATACAAGGCAATGACTACCCACAAATGACGGAACCCCCACTCAATAGGGAACACCCAAAATAAACGATAAAACTGGGAAACCAACTGTGGACTCAAAACACTGTTATACACCTCCACGCCCCTACCACCCGAAGAAAACACAGACTTATAGCGAACATGCATAGAAAGTTCAGACATGATAATCACAAAACATATAATAGGCACCGGTGAGCGATTTCTCACCCGGGATCCCAACACACAGTTCCACGCAGTCGCCAGCATCCAATGCAGTATAGTACAGGCTTAATAAGGCTTGAAGCATGCAGTGAGCAGACGCTGACTTTCACCACAAGCAATGGAGTGTCACGCAGTTTGTGGGATGTAACCTCTGAAGGACTGACAAACCTTCTGAAGTTCCAATCTCTCTTGAAACAAAGAATCTCACCTTCCGCTTGTCTCTCGGGCTGTTTACAAGTGGAAGAAATCATGGGACTAAAATTACAGCCCAAGCTGGAGAAGATCGAGAGACAGATACTAACACCTTCGTTGAAGACCGTAGTTGCCAGGGTGAAAGACGCGCAATGACGATGGCTGGCAATCTGAGGCAGAAGCAGACAATGACGCCTTTGCTGAAGACTGCGGGCGTCAGAGTGTGAGAAGCGCGATCACGATGATTGGCAACCTGAGTCGAAAGCGTGAATCAAAACCCAAAATGGCGGCACGCTTCCAGACGGCACGCCGGGTGGCTCCCGGCACGTTAGTGCAGCAGAACGTCGGCCAGCAGCTGAGGAATGCGAGAACATCGAAGCGTCACTGGAGATGTCACGAAGAATCTGCGACAGAGGTAAGAGCGCGCGCTACCACAGGCATGAGGACATTTGAAAGATGTGGCTCGCGCTGAGATCAAAGGTGTAACCGCCACAGAGCAACGAAACTCCGTGTAGTCTGGGCAATGCGCACACAACACAAAATTACCTCAATTACATTGTCGAGATAAAGAATCCACTCAAAACCCACAAAGAAGGCGATAGAAGAGGCGCAAAACCGCCGTGCAATTAGGCTGGCAAATAGCACTTCCAAAGAGTCCCCCAAGCTTCAGGTCCTACCAGCGAGTTTACTCAAAGTACTGCAACCAGCATAGACCATGGAGGCAACACTCCAACACTGGAGATGCCTCACGAGTAAGCGCTCATTTCCACACGAAGGCAGACACAGGCAGGATAACGTGGGACGTCAGACTGTTGATGAGTCTTTTTACACACAAAGCTCACAAGACTTGCTGTAGGGCCACGGCAGGCTGACACAGGCTGAAGACAGGCTAGTTGACAGAAAAATTGTTGACTGTTGAAGTCTTACAGATGACAGCAGGCTCCCCAGTAATGTGAAAACAAACACCCAGGCTGCAGGCTGTCCAGATGGTACAGGACACTGGTGGAGCTGACCAGGGCGTTACTTTTGTGTTTCAATTGACGTCTTGAAAGTCCTTAAAGTCCTTAGTTCCTTTTCTTTTGGTTCCTTAGTTCCTAGAAGTCCTTACTCCTTAGTGCACGCGTCAGTCCTTAAGATCGTCGCCAAAATGTTGTAAAAGGATGATACAGAGTCCATCAGTTCATGTAAGATACTTCTTTAATGGTAGCTTAGTTCCTTCACAGGTGGTCAGGATAACATGAGCAAGTTAGGAAGTACAAGGATAGCCCCACCAGGAGCAAGCTCCATTCAGCTCAGCCTGAGTACACCAACTGCCAATCTCCTCTAGAGAGGCACCCAGGCATTCCATGATGTCATGCAACATTCCAACTCCAACAGAGCAGTGCAGTAGAGAAAAGCTAACAAGTAATCTACAACAAAACACAGTGGGGACAAACTAACCCGAATGATGCTTGATATCAATAAGGTATACTACACATAGTTTCAGGGAAAGGCGCCGATTAGGCTGCTAGCGGGCTGACAGTATTTGAAAGCGCGACGTGATCTCTGCGGTCCCAGGAACAAATGAGGCTCAGAGGCGGGCAGCGTGTGAATAAATAACCCAGGACCTGACGTCAGACACGTCCTGTGTCATCTGTGATGCCAACGTAGTCTCCCAAGTTGATAGTCTATTTGATCTAGTCAGAATTTCCTGTTTTTCCGTTGGATTAAATCTCCCTCATATTCATCAATAATTCTATTGAGTATCTCGTAGTTTTGAGTGGTGATTTCCCCCCAGTTTGATCCTTCTATTTTTTTAGTGAGATCATCCACTTCTGTTTTGTGTTGTGTTCTTCTTCTTCAATATCTATCAATAGGCGTATCATATTATTGGATGCTTCCCTTAAGTTCTCTTCCCATTTTGCGATTTGGTCTGGTCTAGTAGTCTCGACAGGCGGGAAATTTAGAATACAGAGTATTCTTGGTATTCTGTCTGCTTCTAAGTATTATTTTAGACTGGCCGCTTCCCACCACTTGGTTGTCTCCTTCTTGAGTGCTTTCTCCAAGGCTTGGAAGGTGGATTTCGCAGAGTGGGGATTCAATTTGATGGTTTGCACAAGCGTTCCTGATGTGGAGACAATTTCCTGTATCCAACGGTTACGTTGTTCTCGCCGATCTCTGCAGTTGGCAATAGGACCTGATCTTTATCTCTGTAGTATACTAAATTTTTTAGTATAATGGGCAACGTAGCATAGGAAAGACGCAGACAACTTATTGTAGGTCGCTGGGATGGGTGGATGAGTCTGGGTTTTATGCTACAGTGGTCATGGCTCAATGCGCCTCACAAATAGCTACACCCAAGAGCTATTAAGGTTTGCAATAGTTTATGTTGTAGGCGGAGGTCTGTGCCTTTTTATTAGATGTTGTAAGAGGAATGATTTCCAAGACTCAAATTAATTAGTGTTGACAGAGTGTGTCATTTTTAATCACGTATTCAAAATACGAAAATCACACAAGAAAACCATCCAGCCATTCTCTTTGACATACTATCTCTAAATGGCTCGGCAGGCCTTGGGATTTTAGTTAAATGAACATTTTGCATCTTTCTCTTGAAACTTAGCCCGTCAGCACCTTAATCGGCGTTTTCCCCTGAAATCATGCCGGACCATAATTTAAATAAGTAATTTACTTCCCGCCCAGCTTCTTTCGGCAAATTTTCACCTGCCGTCAGAGCGCTCACCCCTATTTATTTCTCGCTTCCCTCTGAACAATTTAAATGTTAACCTTTGCCATCCTGGTTGACAGACTGCCTCCAATTGGCTCGACAGGTCTTGTGACTTTAGAAAAATGAGCATTTCACATCAGGCTCTTACTCTGATCAGTACATTGGAACATGTTTTTGATTGTTGCTTTCTGCATTTACCTTCTTCTTTTACATACTTACGACTGTTGCACACTCACTGTTTTGTTTTCAGGAATTAGGATTAACTATCAGACATTCTGGTAAGCGCTACACCTCACAGCATAGCTTTGAAATATATTCCCTTTAACCTTTGACGTTTGCCGATTTAATATAAAAATATTGTGTATGAAGTGTTCTTTCCCTTAACAGTATAATGTAAGACCCTCCCTGATATCACTGCCCAACTGGAATACTGCTATACTTAGATTCAATAACTGCCTGTAGTTTTGGTATATGTATGTTCTTAATCACGATGATGTTTTTTGTTTTACTTTTGGACAACTTAGAATTACGATACAAGGTCCTATTGGGCACTTAAGCAAGAAAGGTACAAATGATGTTTGCCTGTAAATAACGTTATTGACATGTAACATCAAGACGTTTTTAATGTTTTGAAAAACATTTTACCATTTACGTTATTGATACCAATGAATGGTGCTAATTAACTGTGCTAAAAGTGGTGTTTTACAATATTGTCTATGAATGACACCTCTAACAGCTGGACTTTATCTTATTTTTCCCTCGCTTTTCTACCCATTCCCCTTTTCTGCAACCCCACTATTGTCTTCTATTATCAACCCACTTGTTTTTTGGGTATCAATCTCTACATTCCCATCCTGTTGTACGTGATCACTGTCTGTCTGATTGGCTCACCCCACGACTCCGTCACCTTTGCCTAAAACCTGCCTTGAGAAAGCCCTCGGCCGAATGGCCATCGGGCAAAACATGTGTCGGCTGTTTTCTTGTGTGATTTTCATATTTTGAAAAAGTGATTAAAAACAACACACTCTGTCAACACAAATGAATTTGAGTCTTGGAAATTATTCCTCATACGACATCTAATGAAACGGCACAGACCTCCGCCTACTACATAAACTACTCTTAATGAATGCCTTACCTGCCCCATCTCCTTCTTGAGATGGGCCTGGGCCCCTTATTTGTGACCGCTCTCTGAAGCAAAGAGCACCTGTTGAAGTGCACTGGGAAACCCTAGCTATCCCCTCTCCAGTTTACAGGAATGCAGAAACACACAAATCTGTCTGGGTGATCCCTCTACCTCTTCACCATGTTTCACAAAACAGGCCTTGGTCTCCCAAAATGGAACGCTTAATCTGCTTTGTATTGTACCATTGAGAGGCACACATAGACCCAGCACAGGCATTTAACAAACACGCACAGGACAGCACTGTGTCCTTCGTGTAATATACCACTCACAGGTAGACATAAATCCAGTACATACATTTACCATGCATGCACTTCACAGTGCTATACCCACTCACAGGCACACATACATCTAAGACATCCATTTAACATGCATGCACTGCACAGCACTACATCCTTCATGTACTGTACCACTCACAGGTATGTATAAATCTAGGACATGCATTTTAACATGCAATCACTGCACAGCTCTTCATTACCACTGTATTAAACCTTTCCCAGGCACACATGCATTGTGCAGCACTCCACATCATACCAACGTAGGCCTAGGTGTGAGTTAAGCACACAGCAGTGAAACTTTGAATGAATGAGCCAGTGACACGGGTTAAAGAAGACCTGCTCTCTCATACTGATCACTACACAGTGGGCTGCCACCACTGCGCTCATGCTGCCTAACTCCTGCCGAAGGCAGTAGCCTTTCACCACTATGAGGGTAGCGCTTTGGACACCTAACCCTCTCCAACAAGACCGCAATCCGTGAGACAGGCCTATGTCATGGTGCACGTCATGATTCGTGTTTGCCTATGAAAACAAAACTCAGCATTAGGGATCCAGACATCAGTACAACTGAGGCACTATGAACCGGGGAGCACGTCCATTACCCTGAGGAGGACTTTTCTGTGCGGACACTTGGGGACTGGCACTTATTTATTTACAAATTAAGCATTCTTTCTGGCCATGGATGAATGTTAAGGTACGCTCCCTTTGACTGTAGACACCTTTTCTGCTGAAAGGATGCAGTGGCAACAAAAGGACTTACTGGTTGTCCTTTGAGTAGGCATTTGTGGCTGGGCCCTTAGAAGACTCCTTACCCCTGAAGGCTGTTGCTCCATTCAGAGAACACTGAGTGTGAACTGGTAGGGATGCAAGGTGCTGGGACACAGTCAGGATGGCTTGCGAGGCTGGACAGAACTGGGGTCTGGCTTAAGGAAATGTGCCACAACTGGAACCAAGCTGGCAAGCACTCAATGTTAGCGCTGCATCTCTGGATGCTTTACCCGTTACTGCTCTCCCGGTTCGGCAGTGCCATTCTCCTTTTCTATCTTTTTTCTGCATGTGTGCATAGCTCTCCTTTCTTTTTTTGACCTGTATGTCTGTCACTCATTTTGTCCTTTTCCCCTACCTCTCAGTTTCTATCCATTGCTCATAATGTATTTGTTTTTAGGTCGTGCCTAGAGCAGCGCATGCGCTACTTGCTCGACTTTTAGTGAGGGGATTTTCAGAGTGCTACCAGAGGCTTTTTGCTGGCCTCAAGCTTGTGTGCACGTGCATGCGGGCAGCCGCCATGTGGGTAATTTACTTTCACGCATGTCTTGGCCCCCACTGTGCTCCTCACTTCTTTTGGCTTTACTCTGCCATCTGGCTTTCCTAGCGGGACCCCTCCCCCATCAAGAAGCGCGTCTCGCGGCCGCGAGTCTTTACTTCGCCTCAGTTCCAGCCTGCAGTCGGGTGCGCTTCACTTCCTCATACTAAGAGTAAAGTCCTTGCTTGCTTTCTCTGACACTAATCTGTCGTCGCTTAATTTCTGGGAGCCTCCTCTGTCCCTCTTTACTTTCTCTAACTCCCTCTAACCCTCCTTGTTTCACTTGTCCCTGCTTGCTTTTTTCTTTTTTTTTAGCGCGCGTGCGCGCACACAACTCGAGGCTTGTATACCTATATCTCGCATTCTCAAACAGGAACATGTCGAGCGTTCCCACATTACAATCGAATCATTTCGGGAGACGGGAGTTGTAAAAGATCGTTTCTTAGGCGTCAGTTATGAGCGGAGGGGTTGGCGTTTTGTCGCAACGCCAGAGCACTCATCCTGCCCATGGCCAGAAGGCTGGACGAGAGCGGAGCCGGGAGAGACACTTCCCCTGTGTTCGCTGCTGCCCCAGCATTGGACAAGGGGCGGGGTCCCAGCAGCCTTTTAAACATGCGTCTTGTAAACTGCCTCTGGGTGCTTTGCCAAAACCACTCGGCAGCCCGGATCTTCTCTGCGCTTTATCAAAAAAGGGGAGGGACCGCCTCAAACTTGTAAGTACTGCGGCTTTACTACTTTTAGACTGGTACTGCGGCTTTACTACTTTTAGACTGGATGCTAGACAATGTCCTTTACTGGAGCCATTTGATCGCAAATTTGGCATTGATCAGAAAGGTGCAGGCATTATGTTCTTGATAATACATTCCTTTTGGCTAAGACTAAGAGTTAATATGGTTCATAGATTGGTGAGTTGATTCGAACCGATTTCAAGCTATATAGTATTTACTCAATGATATCAATCGCTTTATTCAGATATAATTGTATGCCATATTGCAATCCCTAGAAAGTGTCTGTGCTACGTATGTAGTTCGTACAGTGCAGCTCCAGCTGCATGGAATAACACAAAAGGCATTTTTGTTGTAGCAGAAGCATTTCAAACTTCACGTTTTGAAAACAGAACACAAATGATAATACTAATAATATGAATAATGACTATTAATATTATAATAAATGTATGATCAGTATTAATAATAATTATAATAATACTTGTTGTTATTGTTATTATTTTATTATTATTAGCAGCAGATGTATTATTATTATTGTTGTTGTTATTATTACTCGAATTATTCACCTCTTTGTTATTTCTTAGAATCACCACATCATAGCCCTCCCACTTAGCCATGCAACATGTGCTTTGCCAATGCTTGTTACCCAGGAGTGTTCCTGGGAGTGCAGTCTGTTCACGCACAGTCAGGCGTGCATCTCGTTACCCCTAATAAATCCCCCACTCTAATTGTTGTCACACTTCAGCCATCCATGGGTTTCGGCATGAAACAAAGTCTTAATGAAGAGATGTTCTTTGTAGGGGTGGGCGGAATTTGCGAAAGAGACTTTCGCAAATTATCGCGAAAATGTTGAGAATCTCTGCAAACACGCGGAAATATCGCGAAGATGCGGAAGTTATTTTCCCGCCCGTTCGCGGTATTTTCTGCGTGGTTGCGGCTCGCCAACTTACCCATGCGGTTGCTCGCGGGCGCGGCCATCTTGTTTTCACTCTTCTCGCGTGCATGATCGCGAGAAGAAAGACGTGATCGCGCGACCAATGACATTACTGCGGGCGCGAACTGTCGCGAGACAGCGCAAATGGCTACCAACAATCCAACATCTCGTGGAGAACGCGACCGGATCGGGAAACTTGTCAGCGAACGCGGGGATTCAGGTAAGGCGATCGCGCGCGAGAATGTATTATTTTACAGCGCGAGCAAGAAACAAATTATCGCTAAGCTGCGGAATGCGGAAATTTTGACATTTTCGCGCTCTCCGCGGAACACGAAAATGTCAAATTATCGCAATTTCCGCGAGCGGAACGGAAATTTAGCCCAGGCCTAGTTCTTTGTCAACAGACAGACGGAAGGGCGTCTGAGGGTTCTGTGCGCGCGGCATCCGTTTCAACCGACAGAACGCCGAAGAGAATGTACGTATTGTGCACATCACCCGGACTGGCCATAAATCACCTATGTAATCCGCACTCTTGTCTTTGTGCATTATATGGGTATGCCATGGTTTTCATGTACTTGATCATTCATGGGTTCAAGACCTGGCTCTTCAGATGACCCCAACAGAGCTGCTCCCTCTCCCTCCCCCCCCTCCCCCACCCAGGGCCTAGAGGCCCTCACAGGTGATAGTTCGCTTCACAAAACCCTGATTGATTGATGGGTTGATTACTCGATTAGCTGTGGATTTATATAGCACATTTTAGCTCGTAAGCTTTGTGGCGCTAGGAACACTTGGCGCCACTGGAAACATCTGCAGAGTTGAACCAGCAGTACCAACAGTGCTAATTGCTCCTCTGAAGACTAAGTGATTTCATAGCTGGTTGGCAATGCTTGCCTACTCTGCCGACCCTACTATTTGAAATGTACTCAGTGCCTACGTTACGCATGCCTGAGAATAGGGAAATACCACTACCCCCAAATTATTTTCACTTTACATTTATATCCTTGTGAGTTACAAAAGCCCCTTTAATTCCAACCTTTCATGCACACATTTTGTACATACTGCATGGATTGATGTGTTTCACTACACTTAAATTTGTTTTAAAACTCGTCCCAGCTGAATTTTCTTGCACACCCTGGGCCTCATTCACAAAGGTAACTTGCTTTTGAGTAAGTTTACACTTTGGAGTAAGTGTTCTACTTTCATAATTCACAAACTCCGAGTGTAAAATGACTACAACAGTGTAAGTTACAGGTCTCTACTTCCATGGTAGTGTAATAGTCTTTCTGTTTTGTGTATGTGTGACGCCCCTCCCTAAACCCTTCCTTGACCCTCCCTAAACCCCTCTGACTCCTCCCCAATTCAATCCCCTTCAGTTTTAAGTCTGCCACTTATTTGTGCCACTCCCCTGTGTCCCTCCCATATTTACTACTGAAACCTATACTTATGTGCACTGAGAACACTGCACAGGTAAGTATAGGTAATGCGGATGTGTACAAATTATGCACGCAGTTTTTAAATTGGAACTTGGTTGTAGAATTTGTAGTACAACAAACATGCTTCAAAGGGCTGTTTGTGAATCAGGCCCTTAGAGTTCTGATAAGTGTATTAATTGCACTCCCAAAACTCAGTGAACCTTCAAAACAGGCGCGGCCGGCACAGGTAAAAGCGGGGGATTGGAAAATTAAATTAAAAAATCAATAAAACCACTTACCTTGCGCTCACCGCATTGCCGAGTAGGCGAGGGGTAAGTGTTTTTGTTTTAAATTTCATTTGACCTACCTGTTATGTCGTGGGCCTAGGCCCACATGATGAACAATGACTGGCACAGACACCGTGGCTATCGTTAGCTAACTGGCCACGAGCACGTGCACTCGGGCCCCTTTATTCGCCGGGTCACCTGACTGGTGACGTCCGTGTTGGATGGGTGAGGGGGTGTGTGTGTGGGCCAGCCCTCGGGGGAGTGGCTGGCAGAAAACACTAGACTGTGTCCAGCAGGACACAACATTCCTCCCAAATTTTAATAAAACGAAAAACACCAAACAAAAGTCCAACCTATGTGAAGGAATGAGAAAAACAACTAAAATAATGGAAGTCCCACAGTTCAGAGATGTAGTTCGCAGGACACCGATGGACAGGTGCAGCTGGGAGCACCCGGACGTCTTTGCACATGTCCATACTTTAACCAGGTATATCTGGGGATGAACACGATGCTGCTGAAATCCGGACCTTTCAGCTTCGCTTCAGTTGAGGGATGGTCCACCTACGTGATGTTCATCGGTCCAGCGTACTCTTGCTGTGAGGCAATCGGTATCTTATTGTTCAACATGGGTGCATCAGGAGCGTATAGATGAGTCCACTGTAACACACCAGACGATTGCGTCGCTTGATCCTTTGACGACAGTCTTGGCCTTCTGTGACCTGTTGAGATTCTCGGTTGGATGGCCTGGGTACTTCCTGGAATCCATTGGTGGGGCACAGTACAGACCATCTCTCACGCTCTGGGAGGCCCCTTGGATGAGTTGCCCCGGGACTGCATATGGGCTCTGACTCTGGAGCCACTGCCTCGTCACTCGTGCAAACTTCAGGGGTGGATGTGTCTTGGCCAGAAACATGCTCTCGCTACCAGGATCAGGACATGCGCTGGTTCAACAGATGGTCACTGTATTTTCGGATCGTCGCTGGTTCTGGCAAATGGTGTGGGACTCCAGTTATTGTTCTTGACGCGCCAACGATGGCAGTGATGCACATGACAGATGATGGAGTGGCTGCCATGAGACGACTTGCACCACATCTGGTGATAGCTGGCAGTGAATAGGGATGACTGGCGAATCTATGCAGTCATGATACTCGTCGGACACTTGGTGCAGCTCTTCTGATTTTGCATTTGTGTAAGTAGAACAGGGATGCCCTTTTCTTTAAGCAGCCGGCGACAGGTGGATGACGGTCGCTATGAAGAATGATGTCACCCCACCCCAGTGGCTGTCGTATCTTAGAAGGTGCACTCAGGTGATCGTGCGAGTATTTGTTCTAGTCCCCTTTTGTTGATTCCCACTGTTCCCTTGTTGTCGTCCGTTTTCCTGGAATAGGACTTTCACTGTCCTATATCTCGCCACTCCTTATCTTCTCTAGAATGTGTCAACAGACCACGTAATGCAGGTCGCTTCTTGCTGCAGTGGCATCTTGCTGCAATGACATCGTGTTGCAGTGGCATCGTGCTGCAAATGGCATCGTGTTGCAGTGGCATCTTGCTGCAATGGCATTGTGTTGCAGTGGCATCTTGCTGCAATGACATCGTGTTGCAGTGGCATCGTGTTGCAGTAGCGTCATGCTGCAATGGCATCGTGTTGCAGTAGCATCATGCTGCAAAGGCATCGTGTTGCAGTAGCATCATGCTGCAAAGGCATCGTGTTGCAGTAGCATCGTGCTGCACTGGCATCGTGTTGCAGTGCAAGTCGCTTCTACACCTGTGCTTCTCAGGTGCGTCAGCCATTTCAGGAACGGCAGTGGAGGTAGGTGAGTTTTGATGGATCCGTTGTGTAAGACCTTCCATACCCTTCCTCTCCTTGACAGAGTATTCCAGCTGTAATTTCGGATCGCTTGGGAGGTATGTATCTCCCTTCTCTTGCGTCAGTAGTGGTGACGTGCCACTCGGAGTGCTGGACTCTCCTCCTGCTTGCACCGGACTGTTGCACACCAGTGTCTTAAGGCAGTATTGGGGGCACTCCCTGAATAATCTCTGGCTCACTGCTGGGCGACGTTGGTGCAGGTGGGGTGATTACGATCTCTCTTCCTCCTGCTTTCGGGCCACACAGGGCCCCTCTCCCTTCTGGGAATTTCCTTGGTGCTTTACAGATGGCGGGTAATCGCCCTTCCGTCTCCTCTTTTCCTTGCCTCTGCTCTGGCAGCAGTGGCGCTGTATACTTGCTTTTCTTGCTGCGGTGGTCACTTGCCACAAATAGTGTATATACTTGTCTATCACTTTTTCTGAGAAATATCAGCCAGGTTCTCTTTACTGCGATGGGACTATTCACCGCAAGTTGGCGTGCAAAATGCTCGCATTTCTCAGTCACTGTTGTGTGGCTTCTTCTCTCGGTTCACTACACTTTCAGCTTTCCAGGGTAGGTAATTCTCTGACTGAAGACATTGGTAGTGGCATCAGGGTGGCTCCGTGTGCATGGCAGCAGGGTGTCTCTCTCTCCTGGTCGGGGGTCTCTCTCTCTCCACCGGCCTGGGGGTCTCTTCTCTCTCCACCGGCCTGGGGGTCTCTTCTCTCTCCACCAGCCTGGGGGGGTCTCTCACTCACTCCACTGGCCTGGGGGGTCTCTCACTCTCTCCACCAGCCTGGGGGATCTCTTCTTCTCCCTCCACCAGCCTGGGGGGTCTCTCACTCTCTCCACCGGCCTGGGGGGTCTCGTCTTCTCTCCACCGGCCTGGGGGTCTCTTCTTCTCTCCACCGGCCTGGGGGGGTCTCTCACTCTCTCCACCGGCCTGGGGGGTCTCTCACTCTGCATCAGTCTCTTATTGTCAACCTGACATGCAGTCCATGGGGCAGGTGGCACCATTCTGATCCATCTATTGCTGTGATGTCTTGACCATTGCTTAGTTCCTCCCACTCTGTCCTCTCCTTATGTTTGGCTGGGGTGACCAGTACACTGGGCGTGGGCGCTTTTCGTTTTAGGTGCAGTGTTGTGTTACGTCATGCACTCACTGTGTGGCTGCGTACGTGCTTGGCGCTGTGTGTCTGTGCTCCTGGCGCCTAACTGCGCCTTATCTCTTCATCCTTAGAGCTGTGTAGTTTCTTGGCACCACTTTGGCATGGCGGCTTTCCTGCACAATCACTTTATGCCCTTGTCAGACTTCACTGTGTTCCTGTTCAGCGTTGCCTTTTTCTTTCTGCTAGTGCAATATTGTCCCTCACTTGTGTTGTGCTGCAACAACCAGTTCGGTGCTGCTGCTGGCACTGGTTGTGTTCTTTAGCGTATTATTATTATTATTTATTTATTCTTTTTAACACATGGATAACATTCTTCTCTGGCACTTAGTGCATGCTGCAGAAATTGGATCCTTTTTCTGGTCTGCTTGTCGATATTATTCTTTTCCTTGGCCGCAATAGCGCAAAACGGCCACTAGATGGCGCTGCAGGGCAAACTCTGGCCGTCTGCGGTCGTTTTCCTTCGTTCTGGAACCACGCTCGGTTCCTTTATGCTGCCGTTTGTCCTGTACTCCCCGGGCTTCGATGGGGCAGAGGAATGGAGGGCAGGCACCTCGTGGAGGGTGCTACCTTCTTCTTTCCAGCCCCGATGCCCACCGAGCTGCAGATACACCTGGACGTTCCTGGGCCTCAGTGCACGGCACCAGCGGTCCTCGTGGCGCCACGGCCACTCTCTACTGCGGTAAGATTTCGCTCCGTTTAATTTCTTTTCTGCACAGATCTGAATGGGCATTTAAGCTAATGTTACTCCACACCCGGCAGCCCTCGTGTGCTTCGGCACTTTTCATTGACGGCCGCCTGGACAGAGTTTGCACTTGCGATGCTCTGATCGTCCGCTGGCGGGACACGGTCTCTTCCTTACTCCACCCCATCGCTGCAGCCTCGCAGTTCACACGCTGCGCGGGGGGGGGGGGGGCGTAAGTTTAGCGCAGCTGCCGGTATGGGGCAGTGTCAGTCTCCTTCGAGGGGTGACATAGCGGGCTACCGCTTTACTTCCTACTCTCCCCTCATTACGCTCTCTTCAATGCCCCCGATGTCCCGCAGCCAGGGCTCACCTTACACCCGCGGGAATTGTAGGCGGATCAACAGCGGGATGGGCCCCTGCTCCGCTCGATTGCGTTGTGGCCAGCCTTCATCCCTGCAGTCCTCGCTGGACACAGCTGTGCACCGGCGTTTCTCCGGTCAGCAACGGGCCGCTTCCGTTTACTGTGCGGAGCTCCATGACAGCCCGGCACTATCGCCATCCCGGGCTCACCTTGGCCCGATCGCTGGACAGGCTCACTTCTTCCTCAGGGCAAGTCTCAGCAGTCCGGCCTCGCCCGTGCTCCGTCTGCGTTCATGGGGCTTTACCTCACGCCAGCGGTAGGAACTGCAGGATCGTCATGCGCGGGGCGGGCTTCCGCCACCTCAGCTTCACCGTGGGGCCCTTCACACGCCCCTCGGATACGTCGACGATATGATCACCTGCTTCAGGGTCTGCCCTCTGTAAGGGCGATGCACAGTCCCCCTTCTCTTGCGGGAACACGGCGGCTGCACACGCGGGATAGACCCGCTCGTCGCCAAATGTTATGTCGTGGGCCTAGGCCCACATGATGAACAATGACTGGCACAGACACCGTGGCTATCGTTAGCTAACTGGCCACGAGCACGTGCACTCGGGCCCCTTTATTCGCCGGGTCACCTGACTGGTGACGTCCGTGTTGGATGGGTGAGGGGGTGTGTGTGTGGGCCAGCCCTCGGGGGAGTGGCTGGCAGAAAACACTAGACTGTGTCCAGCAGGACACAACACTACCCCATCATCTTTCGACCTCCCCCCCACCCCACCCTGCCCTACCTAAGCCCCCGCCCCATTACATCGCTCTTACCTGTGCCTGCAAATGTTACTTGTTTGACGGAGTGCACCTCCTTTCCATCGCAGTTCCTAGGCCACGCCTAGGCGCATCTACTTTTGCAAACTCGTTTGCAAACTATGGAGGTGCAATGAGGCATAAAATCTGTGCAGCTAGGGATCGCATTGGTCATTTTTACACTCGCTTTCTGTATGATTCATGCTCCATTCTTGCATGTGTGCATTTTAACATTCTACAGGCGTGGGAATTTTTTGCACCTTGGAAATTCTTTGTGATATTACAGAACATTGAAATTATACCGAGACTGGATCATTCTACCGAGTACCTGCATTTAAAACAAGCATTGGCATAGCCAATAGATCACGCTTTTGGGACCTTATAAGTATTTAGTTATGCAGCATAATTTCCTTGTTGCAACAACATCAACTGTTGCATGGCTAAACATTTATAAGGTCCCAAAAGCGAGACCTATTGGCTATGCCAATGCTTGTTCTGTAAGTTGCTTACTCTCTGCTGCCTGTTTCTTTCTCTCCCTCGTCTGCCTCTTGTCCTCTCCCTTCTTTATCCCTATAGTCACACAGCTCCTATATCTTTCTCCCCACCCATTGTTTCCTGTGACTCAATTTGTTACTTTTTCCTGCTCTGCCACAATATGTGTCTTCCTGTCTTTCTGAGCCCCTCTCTTAGATTCTTTCTGTTCAGGCATCTTTATTTCACTTTCCCAGTTTTGGCCTTTCAATGTTTTTTTCTTTTTCATTCTCTCTGCGTGGGTTAATAACTTTTTTTGCTGCACCCTCTATGTATTTCTCACTCTGAGTACCTTTTCTCTCTCGTGGTATCTCTCTATTTTTGTATCCTTGCCTCTTACTCTATGGCCCTTTATATTTGGCATTCTTCTTCTCTTCATCTCTCTTCCTGTCGCTCTATTTCAATTTCCCTGTCCGTCTGTTCTTGCCCCTGTGGGTACGTCTGTCTCTGTTTCTTGCCATGCCTCTCTGTCTCTCTCAGTTGCTTTAAGTCTCTGCTTGTGGGTCGTTCTCTCTGTGCTCCTCTTTCTGTCTCTGTCTCTTTCTCTATGGTCTGTACCGCGCTCCTCTAACTGTAGTAAATACACAGGAACATAAAAGGTGTGATGCACTCCACAGCTCCCTGGAGAAAGAACTGCCCTCCAGGACCAACACTCAGTTTAAACCCAAACATTCTATTAGAACACAGGATGTCACAATGCAGCACCCTGAAGGCAGTGTACAGCATGTTACGCTTACCCACTAATTACCCTCCTTGGCTTGGTGTACCCTAAAATCAGGTATTAGGAGGGGATATTTTGTATAGGAGGGTGGCTCATAGTGTGACTAGATGTCCCAGATTTGCCTTAACTGAACCTGTTTTTGTGTATCAGTCCCAAGCGTTTTCTCTTAATGTACCTGTTTCAGCAATTGGCGAGGTGAAGCTGAATACGACTCTACACAACAAAGTTGTGAGAGCTTACACCTTCCTCAGCCCCTCTAGTAAGAATACTTTTGTGTGGTGGTAAGGTAAGCTTCTCTTTACAAGCACAGTGGCATTCACGGAACCTCCCCGGACAGGAGTGGTAGTAACCGAGCTTGGCATGTCAAGCTATTGTTGATGTGTGCCAGGTAATATTATAAAGACAAACACATTTTTGGGTTTGAGAGGTGTAGACCAATACCTCACAGTGTTAAAAAGCATTAGGTGAGTCCACCAAGAAGCGACCGGTAGAAACCCATATGAATGGGGATTATATATCACCAGTCCTCGAACATGTGATAAAGAGTCCACTTAGGAATGACAGACGACCAACCCATAAGAATGGGTATTATCAACTAGTAACTGTACATGCGCTTAGGATAGGGTGACCAGATTCTCAAAACAAAAAACGGGGACAGGTCATAGACATAGAAGTAGGACTATGGTTTGCAGTAACCATCGACATAAAGGTAGGACTATTTGACAGCTGCCATGGACATAGAAAAAGGACTATAATGACAGCTCCCTCCACAGACCGAGATGAAGCATTACAGACGACAAATCAGAGGTCTTTTATTGGCTGTAACCATTAATTCCATTTAAACAGACTTTGCCTCAACATTTGCTATAGTTGGTGACCACGGCTTTAGTGCTGGTGGCGCCCTGTGTGACATTGTTTGTTGGCGCCCCCCCAAGACCACCTCCACCACGGATTCTCTCACTAGCACCCTTTAACAGTGACCAAGTCTCCATAACCACACTCTCTCAGATGCATTGAATTAGTTATATAGCGCCACTCATACCAGTGTAGGGTGTCCAAGCACGTCGCATCACACACACATTACACAGAGACAATCAATCATGCAAGTGTAATCAGTGTATAGGAAATGTTACATAAGCCAAAGGACTAAAAGTGTAGGGAGTCACATGTCATCCATACTGGTAGGCAGTATAGTTTAAGAGTGCTTTGTGTGGAGAAGCACAAACGCAGAGTCGAAAAAGAAACAGCATAGTTGGGAGTTTTCTTTAATAATAAGAATCGATTTCTAGCCAAATTATCCCTTTTTGCAACATTAATCAATGCTCTAATAATGTATACTTTGCAGTGTGTATGCAGTTCTAGGATGAAAGTTAATAGCTCACTATTCTATATCAGGACTTTAAGTTATAAATTGCAAGTAACAAAAGGATATCTCTTTTGAAAGCAGTAATCTGCTGATCTGTTTACATCATACGCACTCTGTAATCTACTTGGTACAGGTTCTTTGCAGCAGGCATGTTAACCCTCTACACTAACTTCACTGAAGTCAAAACCTCAACTATACAAAATGCTGATCTCCCTCCAGGAAGATTATTAATCACACGAGTTATCTTGACATTTATGTGAGGCCTGGTAATTGCTGGGGGTAAAGAAACGCTGCAGCAGGTGCTTCAAAAGCATAGTAAACCTTAAAACACGGCGCCCCCAGGAAGCCTGCACCCGGTGCGGTGGCACTCGCACCGCCCTAAAGCCGGCCCTGGACACGAAGTACAAACAGGTTACTGTTTCTAAACAAGGATATAAGCAGGTCCTGCAAGTAGGCTTTTACAAAATAAAGACATTCAAAGACGCACTGCCATCAGTAGCTGTTGGAGCAGGAGCGCTGCATTAACAAAACAAAGGTATCTCTGGAAGCACCCTAAGTGACCGGCATTCAGGTGTGAATGTATGCAGATTGCATCCTTTGACTTCTCGGCCTGGAGACAGAGGTCACATTCAAAGCGCTGAACCTCGCGCTGTGGAATGAAAGGAGCACCTCTCCCCACCCCCCATTCAAAGCCCGATTTCCCTTCCTGCTACAACGCTCACCTAAACGTCACGCTTTAATCAGTGCAAAGAGAGCATGCACGCGCATGCTCAAACAACCGAAACAAATGAAAAACCGGGACATTTGTATGTTTAACCCGGACACTGTTTAAAAACCCGGACATTTCATTGAATTGGAGAAAAGTGTCGGGACACGGGGACACTTCTCCAAAAACGGGGACCGTCCGGGGAAAACCGGGACGTCTGGTCACCCTAGCTTAGGAGTCCACCCAGGAGTGGCACAGGAGCAACCCATAAGAATGTGTATTATACAACCAGTCCTGGTACTTTCACTTAAGAATCCACCCAGGAGTGACAGAGTAGCAACTCACATGAATGGACACTATACAACCAGCCCTAGTACATGCGCTAAGGAATTCACCCAGGAGTGACAAGTAGCAACTCACATGAATGGACACTATACAACCAGCCCTAGTACATGCGCTAAGGAATTCACCCAGGAGTGACAGAGTAGCGACCCACATTATTGGACACTATACAACCAGCCCTAGTACATGTGCTAAGGAATTCACCCAGGATTGACGAGGAGCAACCTACATGAATGGACACTATACAACCAGCCCTAGTACATGCGCTAAGGAATTCACCCAGGATTGACGAGGAGCAACTCACATGAATGGACACTATACAACCAGCCCTAGTACATGCGCTAAGGAATTCACCCAGGAGTGACAGAGTAGCAACCCACATGAATGGACACTATACAACCAGCCCTAGTACATGCGCTAAGGAATTCACCCAGGAGTGACAAGTAGCAACCCACATGAATGGACACTATACAACCAGCCCTAGTACATGCGCTAAGGAATTCACCCAGGAGTGACAAGTAGCAACCCACATGAATGGACACTATACAACCAGCCCTAGTACATGCGCTAAGGAATTCACCCAGGAGTGGCAGAGTAGCAACCCACATGAATGGACACTATACAACCAGCCCTAGTACATGTGCTAAGGAATTTACCCAGGATTGACGAGGAGCAACCCACATGAATGGACACTATACAACCAGCCCTAGTGCATGCACTAAGGAATTCACCCAGGATTGACGAGGAGCAACTCACATGAATGGACACTATACAACCAGCACTAGTACATGCGCTAAGGAATTCACCCAGGAGTGACAGAGTAGCAACCCACATGAATGGACACTATACCAGCCCTAGTACATGCGCTAAGGAATTCACCCAGGAGTGAAAAGTAGCAACCCACATGAATGGACACTATACAACCAGCCCTAGTTCATGCGCTAAGGAATTCACCCAGGAGTGACAAGTAGCAACCCACATGAATGGACACTATACAACCAGCCCTAGTACATGCACTAAGGAATTCACCCAGGAGTGACAGAGTAGCAACCCACATGAATGGACACTAAACAACCAGCCCTAGTACATGCACTAAGAAATTTACCCAGGAGTGACAGAGTAGCAACCCACATGAATGGACACTATACAACCAGCCCTAGTACATGTGCTAAGGAATTTACCCAGGATTGACGAGGAGCAACCCACATGACTGGACACTATACAACCAGCCCTAGTGCATGCACTAAGGAATTCACCCAGGATTGACGAGGAGCAACCCACATGAATGGAGACTATACAACCAGCCCTAGTACATGCGCTAAGGAATTCACCCAGGATTGACGAGGAGCAACTCACATGAATGGACACTATACAACCAGCCCTAGTACATGCGCTAAGGAATTCACCCAGGAGTGACAGAGTAGCAACCCACATGAATGGACACTATACAACCAGCCCTAGTACATGCGCTAAGGAATTCACCCAGGAGTGACAAGTAGCAACCCACATGAATGGACACTATACAACCAGCCCTAGTATATGCGCTAAGGAGGCCACCCAGGAGTAACAAAGGAGCAGCCTCTGATAATGTGCATTACACAACCAGACCTAGTGCTGTGGTAAGGAGACCACCCAAGAGTGACAAAGGAGCAACCTATACGAATGGGTAGTATCTTACCAGTCCTAGTACATGCGCTCAGGAGTACACCCAGGAGTGACAGAGGAGTAACCCATAATAATGGATATTATCAACGAGCACTAGTATTCGTGCCAAGGAGTCCACCCAGGAGTTACAGCGGAGCAACCCATAAGAATGGGTAGTATACAACCAGTCCTAGTACATGCACTAAGGAGTCCATCCAGGAGTGACAGAGAAGCTACCCATATAAATGGATATTATACAACTAGTCCTAGTACATGCGCTAGGGAGTCCACCCAGGAGTGACAGGGGAGCAACCCATTAGAATGGGTATTCTACAACCAGTCCTAGTACATGCACTAAGGAGTCCAACCCTGAGGGACAGAGGAGTAACCCATAATAATGGGTATTATCAACCAGCCCTAGTCCATGCGCCAGGAGTCCACTAAGGAGTGACAGAGGAGCAACTCATAAGAATGGGTATTTTACAGCCAGTTCTTGTACCTGCACTAAGGAGTCCACCCAGGAGTTACAGAGAAGCAAACCATAAAAATTGACATGTTAAAGCCAGCCCTGGTACATGCGCTAAGGAGTACACTAGGAGTGACAGCGGAGAAACGCATAGAAATGGGCATTAAAACATTAGATTGTTGGAAGTTCCTTTGAAGACAATGAAAGGGTTAGGGCTGATATTGACGGGTTTAAGCCTTCTGATACAACATTCCAATGTTTGTGTTTCTGTTTCTCCCTTTTTAGTTTAAAGCATTCTACCTTTAGTGAGAGAAATATTTTAATACCCTTATAGCCCATCTGCCTCAGGCTATAACAGTTGTTGAAGGCCCTCTCCTTCTTTATATAAGTTGGGTTCATGGCCTTTAACAACCGGTATAGGCCTCAGCAGACTGCTATAAAGCAATATTATACAACCACTCCCAGTACATGCGCTAAGGAGTCCACCCAGGAGGTACTGAGGAGCAATCCATAGGAATGGGTACTATAAAACCAGTTGTAGCTCATGCGCTGGGAGTCCACCCAGAAGGGACAGAAGCTACCCATATAAATGGATATTACACAACCAGCCCTAGTACATGTGCTAACGACTCCACCCAGGAGTGGCCGGGGAAGCAACCCATAATAATGGGTATTGTACAACCATTCCTAGTACTTTCACTAAGGTGTCCACCCAGGAATGACAGAGGAGCAACCCCTAAGCATGGGCATTAAACAGGAAGTAAATAATCTTGGTATATCCTCTGAGGAGCCCACCCAGTAGGAGTAAAGAACAACCCTCAGGAATGGACATGATATATCATCCATAATCCTACGAGGAGTGGCAGTCGAGTAACGAATAGAAATGGATATTAAACAGAAAGCAACCATCGTACAACCAACTTTTGTGCACCCTCTCAGGGGTCCACCCAGGAAATGAAGAGGAAAAACCCATAGGAATGGGCAGATACATCCTCCATAATGCTATGAGGAGTCTACCTGGGAGTGGCAGTGGGGCAACCCCTGAGAATAGGGTTGCTCCACTCCTTGGTAGACACCTCACTGTTTGTAAACCAGTTCCAGTTTTAGGTGTCGCCTGCGAAAGTGCATGCTTGTGCTCTCACGTGCAAGAGATATGCATACAACAAGGGACAACCCACCCATTGCTTAAAATTAGTTGACTTCATTGTCACTCCTATTTGCAGCATTCTAATTGGCCAGTGCGGGCTGGCTTCACTTCCTCTTCAGTCAGCTGGCGCATTGACCAAGTACTGATTGCTTCAGCTTGATTTCTGGCCTACCACTTATTGCTTGATGTACTACTTTTATTTTTTTTATTTTTCCTGTCTTTCTTTTTGAACCTCTTGCCATACGTAGCTATGGCGTACTATGCCACACAAACTTCAAAGAAGACCTTTTTCTTTGAAATTGATGTTTAGTGTAAAAACAGATGTTATCTGCTTTTATTGTGACAACAGATGTTATCTGCTTCCAAATGTATTTTCAGAGAAGGAAGCCTTAAGCTGCAACGCGCAGCATCCTCTATTCAAAACAAGAATATGAAGAGATGAAATGAACGTCCTAGCAGTGAACTTTCATGTGAAGCTCACTGCTGCCCTCAAAAGGTCCACATGATTAATGCGGCTAGTCCGTGTTGTCCTTTTCTGTTTCTGGTAAGGATTCTAAGCAATTTAGCAGTGCTAAAGTTCAAACTGGACGCCCTTTCTGGGTTGAAATAATTATCACCTTCTGAATTCAGATAAGTATTCAGTTTCACCTCATACAAATACTAATATGTATCACGAGTTGGATGTTTGTCCATGCTATTATCATCACAGGATCTCTTCATTGTCACCTAAAGGCTGAGCGTTTGCGTCCCCCGCAGACACTCATTGGCCCTTCAGAAACGTCTTTGTGGGTCCTTACGGCTTACATGCATTTTCAGCATCCCTTGCCCAACGTGCTAGACTAAGGTACAGTGCACGTTCCACAATCGTTGTAAACTTGTTTAGTCACTTTTTAAAAAAGTATTTTTATTTGCACTTTTGAGACTTTAACAAACGTCTCATGAATTAAACAACATCATTTTTAGAAACAAGTACCAGGTGAGGGCCGTTATACATTGTAATGGAGTGTACTTAAAGGTTCAGTAATTGAGCCAGGAATCAAGTCCTGCAAAAGACACACAGTTGATGTACGGAATGCAGAACAAATCAAAACATTCACCCCAAGTCAAGAGATCCGAGTTAAATCCATCATTCTTTTGCTCACCATGCCACCCCAGTTTAGACCTGGCCATATGCAAATCAGTCTTGACCCTGTGCCTCATGGGAACAGTTCAGCCCGAACTGCCAAGCCAGGTCCTCTCTGGACCGGAATCAAGTCCTGGCATACCTCTTGCAATCTATGCTTCAGTGGGTTCCACTCCAGTAAGTACCGAATGCAAAATCACCACCTTCAGATATTAGACGCATTCCTCAATACATGTTCCACTAAATTTGGTCTCTATAAATTACAGGTAAGAATTGCCATCAACAGTCCTAAGTGCATATATAAGCTCCGTATTGATCACAAGGCTACTTCAATTATTCAAAAGAAAACCCTTATAAAACGACAAAGGAAAACAACACAATTTAAATAATAAAGCAATAATCGGACCACGTGCAGAGGGGTGAACTTGATCATAGCTAGCGAAGCATGCTTTTAGGGGAGTCACAGCGTAGTGAGGCTTCCCACAGGGGCTGGAAGAAGTGGGAGGGCCCCCATCTAGTGACGAATCCACCGCATTCAAGCGTCAAGTTACCATCTTTTATTCCCGCCTAGTCAGCCACCTATCAAGTCAGTGCCCAGCGCTATCCAAAGGCTCAGAGGGGTTCCCAACTCACGCATCTGTGGGGCAGGGTCTCAAAGTTGGGTCTGAGTCTGTCCCACTCGAGGTGTGCCCATCAGGATTCTCCCAGGTCACCATCAGCTCCTTCTACAGACCGGCAATTGGATGCTTTCTCATGCCCTTAAATTCCCCCCAGCTGAGTGCTCTACCTTCTGCCCCAGCCCACATGATAACGTCTCTATTCCAGTTCTCGAATTGGGGTCCTTGCGGGGATTTCCATTCTATCGCTATTCAACATTTAGCTAGGCCCAGCACAAGGTCTATCAGTCTATTCCCAACCTTACGCTTTGGTGGTCTTGGGAAGAGACCCAGCAAACATGTCAGGGCCGTGGGGGGAAGCACCCTGCCCAGTACTTCCGTGAGCTTGCTAAGTACAGCCTCCCAGAAAGGCTGCAGGCTTTGACAGTCCCAGGTCATATGACCAACGTCCGCATCTTAGTGCGTGCATCTCGGGCAGTGACGGACTCCCCCCCATAGGTCACATTAAGGCGGTGAGTAGTCATATATGCCATGTGTGTATAGTTAAATTGTATATATTTTAGGCAAGTGTTGCGAGAGATCTTCTTAGGGTATTGCAAGGCCCTGCGCCACTCCGCGTCAGTAAGTACCTTGCCCCAGTCCTATCCCATTTTGCCCGTAGTTCGCCCAAGGGTCCTACCGACACCGACTGTAAAGCCACATAGAACCATTTCACTAGATGACCTGCCGACCCCAATGTGAACAGCGCGTGTAATACTGGGTGTGTCACTGGCTCTTCCCTCCCCTTATTCCAAAGCTGCGCAAAGGTACCTACCAAGGCCTCATACTGCAGGAACTGGCCTGGGGGAAGACCTCAATCCTCCACAAGTCCATCAAATGGAAGCAGAGACTTATCCAGGAAGCAATCTCCCACGTTATCTAACCCTGCATCTGTCCATCGGGCCAATTGCTCGCTCATGAATATAGCCTGTGGATCACCATGCAGCAGACCCACAAGCGGTAGCATAGAGGTGTACTTGGTGAGCCGCCGCTCACTGCCCTGGCAGCGCCTCTAGGTCTGGAAAGCCGTGCACTGTAGCAATGAACAGTACGGGGTGGGCATTGATGGTATTCGGAGTCTGGGTGAGACAAAAATGTTCCATTCTCATTTACGCCCTCCACCCATGGCGCTAGCCACTGCAGTTGAGCAGCAAACAGATAATACTCAAAATTCAGTACTCCCAGGCCACTCTCGGACATCGTGCATTGCAACGTTTTGAGAGCCACCCGGGGTCACCCGTCACCCCCACACCAGTTCTCGCAGCAAGGCATTCAAGGGCCGGAACCAACTGCTGGGCATAAGGACCGGGAGATTGACAAAGAAATACAAAAGGCACCATTTTAGGTAAAGAAATCCTGGCCATAACCTGGAGCTGCAATGTATGCCAAAAGTGTACACAGGAACGCAACGAGCACAGCGCCCTACCCAAGTTGCCATCCTTCAGATCCTCTAGGGAGTGGAATACTTGTATGCCTAAGTATGTAAACGTTTGTTGGACCCACATTATATCAGCCCTCAAATCGTCTGGCCTACGCGTGGGGCCTGCTATCAGGAACAGGTATGTCTTGGCTTTATTGACACGCAGTCCCGAGAGGCACGCAAAACCGTCTAGGATATGTAACGCCGCTGATGTGCCCCCTACCGCATCTGACAAGTAAAGCAGTAAATCATCTGCATAGAGTGAGACATGGTGTGCCCACCCTGCGATAGCCAACCCGATCCCATCCCCTCCTTGACGAAAGCTCTTAGCAAGAGGCGCAATGGCCAGAGCAAAGAGAAGAGGGGGAAGAGGGCACCCCTGTCGGGTCCCTTGGGATACCTTACATTTTCTGGAGATTGCTTTGCCCATTCTGACCCTCGCTGTAGGTGCTGTATACAAAGGCCGCACCCACCGCACCCATTCCTCTCCCAGGCCCATGCGCAGCATCACCTCATACAGGTATTCCCATCCCACCATATCAAAGGCTTTTTCTAGGTTGACAGATAGCACTGCTGCCTGGAGATTGGTCGGGGCCTCAGCATGATAAAGGACAGAGTGGAGCCCGCGAAGATTATAAAAGGGGTTGCGAGAAGGGATAAACCCGTTTTGATCGAAATGTAATAATGTCTTCAGGTGCAGGACTAGCCAACCGGCCAACACTTTATACAGGATCTTAAAATCTGTATTAAGCATGGAGAGGGGCCTGTAGTCTTTAACTCCCGCCTCCGGCTTCTTAGTTTTCGGGAGGGGGATCACCAGGGTGGCCTGAGTGGAGCTAGGCAGCTCCCCAGACTCGTACGCATCAGTGTATAACTGGACTAAGTGCGGCACCAGCAAGTCCAAATAATGTTGGTAGAATTCCGCCGGGAGGCCATCTGGTCCCGGCGTTTTGCCGGGTACCATGGCATGAATGGCAGCTTTGATTTCCTGCAAGGTTACCGGTACCCCCAATTCTTCTCGGTCCTCCTCATCTAGCACCCGGAGCGGCATTCGCTCTAGATATTCGCTTACAGCCAGCCGGGAAGCCGCCATCGGGGCCACGTATAAATGTTCGTAGTAATCTAGAAAAGAGTCATTTATTGCACCTGGGTCATACACCATTTCCTCGGTATCCAAGCCAATTTGTGTTATTGGGGATCCTCCTAATTCGGGTCTAATTAGTCTCACTAAAAGATGGCCTGCTTTTCCCTCTTCCCTCTGCACTCTGTCTAAGTAGGCTTTGTAATTATAGCAGCGCAGTCGCCTTAGTGCGTCGTTATATTTCGCCCGGGCGTCTGAATACGCCCCTCGGGCCGCCTCCCTAGTACCCTGTACATTATCCAAACTGCAGATGCTCCCCTCTAATTCCAATATTTCCCGCCGGAGCTCACTATGGGCTCCCGCCACCTACCCCATACAATGGCCCCGCACCACCACCTTAAACGCCTCCCATTCCACTTGAGAGGAGGATGCTGTATTGACGTTGATGGGGAAGAATATGTAGGAAGAAGTGGGGAAGAAGTGTATGCAATGAAGTGTGGAACGGAGCATCTTCAAGCAATGCCGGGTTAAGTATCCATGTGGGGATCGGAGGGCATCGCCCCAGAGGCTGGCGCGTCATAACCTATGGGCTGTGATCTGACAATGTACGTCCTAAATATTCAGTATGTTTGATAGTGTGATTGAAAGCTGGGGCGCACAAGAACATGTCCAGTCGAGTGTGTACTTGGTGCACCAGTGAAAAGAAGGAAAACTCCCTGTTACTGTGGTGTTGTAACCTCCAAGTGTCTTCGAGGCCCCAATGTGTGACCCAGGCATGGAACCCCAAGGCTGTGCGGCGTGGCTGAGACCCCAGCAAGGGAGGATGTGACCGGTCAGTGTCAACATCAGCTACACAATTGAAATCCCCCCCCAAGAATCAGGCTACCCCTCAAGCTGCTTGCCAGTACAGAAGAGAAGGAGTCCAGGAAGCCTATCTGGTCCTGGTTAAGGGCGTAAATGGAACCCAAGGTGACCTTTTGACCCGCCAATCGGCCCGTGGCCAGCGCGTACCGACCCCGGCATCCAAACAAGTCCGTTCCACAGCAAAAGGGACCCCTGGCTTGACCCATATCAGTACCTCTCTGGCAAAGGCTGCGCAGGTGGTCGCAAAGACCTGGCCTCTCCATCTCCGTTTCAGCCTCGCGGCTTCCTCGCTATTTAGATGGGTTTCCTGAAGGAACGCTATATGGACATCCCTACGCCTTAAGAATGAGTAAATATTATGGCGCTTTACAATAGACCCCTTTCCCCTGATGTTCCATTGTCGTAAATTGGCTGCGATTAAATTAGCGTTAGCAGAATCCATCTGGTATTTAGAGGCTATCCTGTACATTTTGTGGAATCCATTTTGTATTTCTGGCAGCCATTTTGTCTTCCCTTGTGCTCTGTTTAAAGGACTGGCTATACTTAGACTCTGCTACCCTGCACATGCGCAGGAATATCTAACTGTCCATGCATCTGTTTTTAGTCTGTAACTATCAGGTTGTTTCTACCAGAGTCAGCAACTGCTAGCTCCTCCTTTACTGTTGACGGTGCATTTCTGTATGACCATCTATGTATGTAACTCTTCTCATGTATACTTGCACTGCCCTTTTTTCTGAGCCCTTGTGTGGGTATAAAAGACCCATGGTTCTTCTACTCTGTGTGCTACCTTCATTCAGCACCACAGGGTGCTGGGTGAATGTGGTTCCACCTCATGAGGTTTAATAAACTCTGTATTTTCTATTTCAGTTTCTGTGCCAACTTCTTTCTAATAGTCTGAAGACTCTGTGCAGAGAAGGGCGAACCCCTTGCACTGGTAGGCCTAGCTGAGGCCTATTTTCTACAATTGCGCCTCAACGTGGGACTCATCAGTGACTCGGATGCCCAAAGGATTGGTCGCGACGAAGGATTGGAATCTCGCTCTGGACGTGATCACTGCCCGATAAGACCAGAGTCTTGGCATCCACGGCGACTTTTCCTTTCTTTCTGATCTGACCATCCAGGTGGCACCGGTCCTCGACTGAGATCTCTTCTGTTGATTCACCTTGCAGTGACCATTTGGTCGATTTTAGAACTTGGCAGGATGAATCTGTACACCAAGTGATTGGTAAGTGTCCTTCTGCGGCGCTTGCTGTTGGGTTTGATGCCTGTGATTGGTAAGGTAGTTTAGTAACGCTTACTGTGGCTTTGAGTATGGTATATTTTGTGTTGGCCAACTTGGTTTGTTTTGACATATGTGACTTGCAATTCACATAGGCAGGTAATGAGGAGAATTTTCTCTAACTGAATTGATTTGAACGGCACATCGTACTAAAGGTACCTTAAGTGCTACTTTGATTATAATATTGCATATTCTGCACTATTTTTGGCATGCCTGTCTTTAGCACACTTCAAAAGATGTGTTGCTTTTGGAATGGTACCTTGAATCTTGATGAAGCACAACTGCCCCCCCCCCCCCCGGAGGGGACGTCTAATAGGGATATGTATATTAAGTATGGTCTTTCTTCTATAATGTACATTATGGAATAAATACATTTGTAAGGATCCGGAGTTGCGTTGGCCTATGTATGGGTCATTTGATTTTTGGAAAACAATGTATGTTTAAGCAAAAGACTAGGCAAGAGATGTTTGATTGTGTACGAATGTGGGAGAAAAAGTACGTGAATGAATGAATGTGTTGCCTTCTTGGATGTACCATTTCTTTTGTATATAATTAGCCGGCTCCTCTAGAGGGGGTACTTAACTAGGGTTAGGTATATAAAAGTATTTTTTTCTTTGGTGACTAGTACCCCGAGGAACTAAAAATGTACATAAAAGGATCCTGGTCTGTGCACTTAGTAACATTCATAAGTGATGAGATGCAGAGCGTTTTTCTGGTGTTCTGCCAGCCAAATCTGGTGAATATGACTTGCAACTAGTATTTACAAATGGTTTGGTTTAAGTACAGTCTGTGGGCTGTCTTTTGTTTCTGTCTTAAGTGTTGATCTGTGGGTTAAATGTGTGTTTAAATGTTATGGTGTGGTAAATTGTGTTTTGGATGTTGCTAGCACTGGAAAAAACGTGTGATTGAATGACTGTGAATATGTGAAAGAATTCTGAGAAGTGAAATTGTTAAGGAGTAAATTTAATTTGGTCTCATCACCATCAATAAGTCGCAAAAGGAAATTGAGAGGGGTGTAGCTAGAGAAAGAGCAACCCCTGTGATTTGATGACACCCTTAATGTACAAAAGTATTAATGAAGAGTAATTAGGGACCGGTTAAAAGTTTAGCTTGAATTTGTTTTGGGGTATTTCGAATTTGCAAATTGTTCCTATGCAGCTTTGTGTTCTTGGTGGTTCAGTGAGCCAATGTGCTGGGTCCACAGGGTTGTAGGTTCTAATTTAAGCTGAACCTGCTAATCTGAGAATTGAACCTAAACTTATGACCCTTGAAAAGAAATTGTATATTAAAATAAATTTTTCCATAGGGCAAATTATTGCAGTTTGGATAAAATTAGGAAGGCTTTTTGTCTTTGACAGCTTTAGGGCTGTGTGAGGCAGATTTTGACCTTGCAGCCTGTAAGGTGGGGGCTAAAAATAGGGGAGTGAACCAGGAGGTTAAATCACTGCTTAGAAAGCTTCACTGACATGAAAATGTGTAATGCTTGCAGCAGGACAGCCTTGGAGAGAGGTGGGGGGCCAGGAGCACTCGCTGTGGCCCGGTTCTGCGCTGAGGGGCTATTTTTAGCTTCTCTGATGAGACAGTGCACCTGAGGAACGAAACTCAAGGAGCCTTCCTCGGCCCTATTTTGTGCAAAGACCAGTTAGACTTTCCATAGAAAACTGTTTTTATCTTTTTAAAACTTTTGCATTAATCCTAGACAAAAAGTAAAATGATGCTCTTGCTTGAAATTTTAAGGGCTATATGCCTATATAAAAACGATTTTCCAATTGAGAATTATTTTCTCAGTGGAAATTGTGGCGCAAAGCTAACATGGACTATCAGATAAGAGTTTTACCTTTAGAAAGTTAAAATTAAGATGACCTGTGTAAAGAGAAAAACGAAATTGTGTGTTTTACAATAGACTAAATTCAGATACAAAATGTCACAGTATTTATCCTTTTGTATAGGGTATTCAAAGGCATTCACATTATACAGAACGACAGAGTTGTGTTGGCTTGAAAGGTTGACTTGAAAGGCGTGTGAATTCGACGCCTTTACGTGTCAAACAGCTGTGTCAGCAAGACTATTTCTATTCTCTGCGGACTCCGGCCACAGAGAACAGCTAAAGTCAAACACGTTGTAAAATGCGGCATTTCAGACTGCTGTTTTAAAAGTTAGAAATATAGTTTCATTATTTTTGATAAACAGAGGACAGATTGACAGTAGGGATTTCTTTTGTTAATGCCTTTTTAAATAAGGATAAGAGTGGGTTTTGATGTTAAATAATAATGACTGTCTTTTAACAGTGGCACAGACTTTCAAGATAAGTTTCTGTTCTTAGGGCTGTGAATAATTGCGTTTACATATGATGGGCAAGGGATGCAGCTTGCTTTTCATATGTGGACTCATCAAAATGATTAGACTTATTAAAATATATATATATATATTTTGATTATATAAAAAATGTTCTTTCAAATAGGTGCAAAAACAATTCGTTTTTTACTATTCATAATGCCTGAATCATGATGCTGTGACCTCCTAGCATCCAAATTGAATTTAAGCCGTGCTATACAGCAATAGGGGGTCAATTACATGTGAAAATGTCACTTTATCCAGGCGTACAAAACTCATTTTTATAAGGGCATACATTATACATTTCTGATGCCACATCTCTGGGATATGTAGAGGACATTCTGGGGATGACCATTATGCAAAAACATTGTAGGATATTAATTTTTAAGTGCCCTAAAAATCAAAGTCGAAATTGAGTAAAAATTCACTATTTAAATGAGATTTCTCCAGTCAGAGCAGCTTTTAAACTGCCTTAGACTCAAGTAAATGCACATATGTAAGCATAAAACTTCATAGCTGACATTTATATTGCTCAAGCACTCACCACCCTGATTCTAAATATACCTATGTACAAAAACTGGCAGAAATTATTAAGCTTACCTCTGAAATTGCTGGTAGACACACATTAGAGTGGGGTTTGCTGCTCTGCCTTCGGTCTCTAGGGTCACTTTGACTTGGAAGCACCGCATGACAACCTTGCATACAAGATGGAACAGCTGCATAGGTTAAAGGCCGAACTCCTACATTTAGAGGCCTGGCAGGGCTCGGCTTCCCATGAGCTTTGACATTTCGACATTTGAAAGACGAAATGGCAGGGGAAGAAAGAGGTTTTTGCTTACCTTTTTATTGGCAAAAGCAAGTTTTTGTGTGCACTCAATGAACATAGTATATGTGACCTCTCTTTAAAAGACAATGGCTCTGCCATATATATATAGTATAAATGTTTTTAGGGTTGAATTCAGGAAGCAATGGGATTCAGTTTGAATTCATGCGGCCTCATGTTGCACTAGTACATTTGCTAAAGGAATATGTTCTTTGGCTACCTGAAATGTGCTATTTAGCTCCTCAGAGTTTGTTTATGCCCAGTTGCTACAAATTGGGGCTAATAGTGTTGACAGAATGAAACCTGTTACAGGTTTCATACTGTCAAAACTGGGGAGAGGAGGCTAGCTCCTCTACAAATTAAGGGTAGGCAAATTTATGTGTTCTCTCTCTTTTTCTTAATGTTTTTCGAGCCTGTCTAAACTGTTTGTGAAATAACCATGAGACATTTAATTGGCTATTCAGTAATACTGTTTTAAACATTATTAGCATTAATAAAACGAATAAATATATTTTGCTATGTTACTACCCATCCTCTCTGATGGAATTATGAGAGGATGAGTAGTCTAGATTGCTGCTTCCTTATTTGATCTTTAAGGGGAACTAGCTGTGGGTAGTTTTTGTTTGAAAATTCTCAGGTGACAACACCACTATTGTTTGTTATTCTCATGCTACATACAGTTTTGCAAGGGCATTGCTAGTTTTATTAGCTAGTCTGTGTAAATAAACTGACAGTCCTTACTAGAACTAATGTTGCATAGTTTGGATTGTGAAAATGTAGAATGCAGGGAAGAGGTCTATGTGATCCTTAGCAAACATTTTTGAGGAAAATATTGTTTTATAGGAGTCTGTTAGTCACAAGATGTTCCACTGGAGAACGTGTACCCATTATGTTGAAGTTTTTAGTTCTTTATGTAATAAGAATCTTTGTTAAATTATCAGTGTTAGTGTTGGAGCCGGCCTCGTGGCGTGGTCCTGTTCCCCCTCGCTAAGCCGCACGAGGTCCCATGCACCTCGGGGCTCCTCCATTTTGGATTGTACGTGACTCTACGTAACCACCTACGTGACCCCGCTCCACCCGGCCTCGGTCCCAGCGAGGCCCGACATCGGGGCGCCAACCCCTGGCCAGGGGGATACCACGTGAACACCTCCCCACTCGCGGCGGAGGGCAGTATCGATGGGACCCCCAACCGTCCTTCCACACCTAGGTGCGCTCGCCCCACAGCTCTGTTGGGCCTGGCGCCTCTCCTGCTGGGCGTCTGGCTGCTCCCGACCCGGCCTCTCCGCCCCCCGGGCGCAAGGGTCCGGACATCAAAGGGCTCCAGACCTATATCTGGGGCGACCCGGCAACAAGACGGCAGTTGTATCCCGGAGTCAAGAGCCCTGCTGATCGGATCGGGCTGACCCTATGGAGAAAGACTCATCCTGAAACCACACTCTGAGCCCTGCTGACGACGTCGCGGCTCCATCGTGCTTAAAAGACCTTCACGAACCTTTGGGGCCCTGCTGACGCTGTCGCGGCCCGACCTTGTTGAACGTACCATCAGAGCCCAGCTGACCTCGTCGCGGCTCGACTGAAGCGGACCTACCACCGGAGCCCTGCTGACTGTGTCGCGGCTCGACCCAAGCGGAACTACCACCCGAGCCCTGCAGACACCGTCGCGGCTCCCCACGTCCGAGCTGCTTTGAGACCAGCACGCAAGGTCTGGCGCAGAGCCTCCCCGTACCTGGCTGGTACTAAGACTGTCCCGCTACCCTATCCCTCCAAAGACATTGAGACTCTTTCTGGATCACTCGATCCCACTGTAAATATATTGAATGTGCTACCATTGATAAAGAACCAAGATAAGCAACTGATACGGAGTCCTGTGTAGTGGTGTTACTGGGCCTAGTACGATCACAGGAGAAGGACCTCTCCTAGGAGGCTTCTCGGCGGCGCTCGGCTATAACTTTGCGGTAGAAAGGTGCCGGAGTAGTCCCCCCGACTCCCCGGTGGTCCTCCCTCCAACATTTGGTGGCCAGCGACGGGATCCGAGCCAGACGCAATCGTACAGGCAAGTAACGCACCCACTACCTAACCAGACGGAAGAAGGGAACCATGAACGGCCAAGAAGCAACCGTGGCCGCAACCTTCCAGCCGAAAAGGCTGGAAGAATACACCCACAAAGAACTGAAACAATTCTGCAAGGACAAAGGGATCCCAACCACAGGATTGGGCACCAAGGAAGAAATGCAGAAAGCCCTGAAAGCCTGGACAGAATCCGAGACCACTCCACCCCGAGCCGAAGGGACCTCGGCCCAGGACGGAAACCTGCCACCGACCATAACCCCGACAGATGGGGGGCGAAGCATCCTGGAAACCGGCCTATCCCACGAAGAAATGCAAGAACGGGAGAGGGTCCGGACACACGAAATGGACCTCGCACGACTCCGGCTGGACGGTGAACTCCTGCTGGCGGAGAAGAAACTAGCCTTGGAGCAACTACGGCTGCAGGAGGAAATCGAAGAAAAGAAACGGCATCGGGAACTAGAAGAGAGACGGCTAACCCTCGAGCACGAGAGGGGCCTCAAGGAACTCGAACTGAAATCCAAAACGGGGGAGACCAGCACCCCCGGGGCCCGGGACGCTCTGCCACTGACCGAGCCCAAGGTTCATATACCCAAGGATGTCGTCAAGGAATACTACAAAAACGACGACATCCAGCAGTGGTTCCGAGCCTACGAGGTAGCCATGACCTCCCATCGGGTACCCCGGAAGGATTGGGGTGCCGGCCTATGGGGGAGGTTCCTCAGCGAGGGCCGGGATACCCTGCTGCAACTCCCCGATGCGGTGATGACATCATACGACCACATGAAAGAAGCCCTACTCACACGCTACGGACTATCAGCCGAGATGTACCGGTAGCGCTTCCGGGACTGCAAGAAGCTCCCCGGTACCACATGGGTCGAATACGTGGACTTCTTCAGCCGGGCCTTTGAAGGGTGGATAAAAGGGAGTAAGGTCACCTCGTACAACGAACTGTTCGACCTCATTGTCTGGGAGCACCTCGCCAACAACTGCTTTGTGGAACTAAGGCAACACCTCCTGGACAGTAAGCTGACCGAGCCCCGGAAGCTCGCCGCCGAAGCCGACCGATGGGTCAACACCCGGGTCCCCCGGAACCCCGTGGGGGACTACCAATGGAGTACCACGGGACCTCCTCGCCAGCGGGGCGGAGGAGGGGGGTCCCACCGCAGTCGAGAATTTCCGGCCGGGCCGCCCAGAAGCCCGCCACGAGGCCAAGCCGCCAACCACACGTCCCCGACCCTGGTCCGAAGGGGGACCCCCATCGCCAGGCCTGGACCCCGACCAACAGTGACCTGCTTCGGCTGCCAACAGACAGGCCACTATGCGAGTGACCCGGCCTGCCCCGTGAACCGACGGAACGGGACCGCTGGGCCCCCTCCCCGACAAATAGCCGCCGCAGCCCTGGGGGAAGGAGAGGAAGAGGAGGAAAACCGCGAGGACGGGTCCCCCAAGTGGGAACCAGCTGCCATGTCACTCGTATGCCTGGGCTCCCGAGAGATGGTGCCCCGAGCTGCCATCCCCAGCAACACCCAGAAGTACCAGCAGTGGGTCACCATCAATGGACAACGGGCCGAAGCCCTCCGGGATACTGGGGCCAGTGTGACCGCTGTCCGCTGCCACCTGGTGACCCCCGAACAAATCCTGCCGCATGTCCTATGCCCTGTCCGGACCGCGGACAACACCGAAAGCATGTGCCGGATGGCCCGGATCCCCTTTGAGTGGGGAGGAGTGTCAGGCACTCTAAAAGTAACTGTCCGCGACGACGCCCCAGTGGACTGCCTCCTGGGGAACAACCTAGAGAGCTCCCCCTGGGCCCAGGTGGAGCGCCGAGAGCATCTGGGGATGCTAGGGCTGCCCGAGTGGGCCTGCGCCACCACCTGGTCCATGACCGCCCCACCAGCCGCTGCCGCGGCCCCCGACGAGCCTACGGGTCAAGAACTGCCACCCTCCTCCGGCACGGAGGAACCTGACGATGAGGCCGGGCCATCCGAACTTTCCCCCGACGAGGCCGCCTCCCTCGGCGAGATCCCCGAGCTGGCCCAGTGGCGCCACGACGGGGGCCCCACCCGCGAACAATTCCAGCAAGAGCAGAAGGCCTGCCCGTCCCTCGAGGGTGCCCGACAGCAAGCGGCCGCCCAGGCCTCGGGGGACCCCACGGGAACCCACTGGATCTATTGGGACAATGACTTATTGTATAGCGAGCAGAAAGACGCCGAACTGGGAGCCGGCCGGGTGTTGGTGGTTCCCGTCCGATTCCGGGAGTTCCTCCTGAACCTGGCGCATGACGTGCCCCTTGCCGGACACCTCGGGCGAGACAAATCTTACAGCCGCCTAGTGACCCATTTCTACTGGCCCCGAAAGCGGAGAGACGTGGACCACCACTGCGGGTCCTGCCAGACCTGCCAGGCAAGCGGAAAGACTGGTGGTCGAGTCAAGGCCCCCCTCCAACCGTTTCCAGCCGTCCACACCCCGTTCGAACGAGTAGGGATCGACATCGTGGGGCCCCTCGACCCCCGAACCGCCCTGGGACACCGCTTCATCCTGGTACTGGTCGACCACGCCACCCGATACCCCGAGGCCATCCCACTTCGCACTGTGACAGCTCCAGTGGTGGGCCGGGCCCTGATGGGCATCTTCTCCCGGGTGGGGTTCCCCCGAGAAGTGGTGAGCGACCGGGGTACGAACTTTATTTCGAAGTACATGAGATCCCTCTGGCAACAATGTGGGGTCACCTACAAATTCACCACCCCTTACCACCCCCAGGGGAACGGACTGGTCGAGCGGTGCAACCGAACCCTGAAGGGGATGATCAAGGGCCTGGCAGAGCCCCTGAGGAGGAGATGGGACGTCCTGCTGCCCTGCCTCCTGTTCGCCTATCGAGAGGTACCACAGAAATCCCTGGGCTTCAGCCCCTTCGAACTGTTGTTATAGGCACCCCGTCCGAGGGCCCCTCAGCCTGGTCAAGGAGGGCTGGGAGGCGAACGTCCAAGGTGCCCCCCCCGACGTCTACCGGTACCTCCTGACCCTGCGGAACCAGACTCGGAAGTTCCGGGCCCTGGCAGAAGCCAACCTCGAAGCCAGCCAAGAAGACATGAAACGCTGGTATGACGAAAATGCCTCGACCATCGAGTTCGAGCCGGGCCAGCAAGTCTGGGTCATGTCGCCCGTGGACCCCTGCGCCCTGCAGGACAAGTGGACCGGGCCCTTCAAGGTGGTTGAGAGGAAGAGCCCCGTCACCTACCTGGTCGACATGGAGTCCCCGAGGAACCCCCTCCGGGTCCTACACGCCAATCGGCTTAAGCCCCACTTTGCCCGAACTGAACTAAGCCTGCTGCTGGCTACC
Source organism: Triturus cristatus (assembly GCF_964204655.1). NCBI lineage: Eukaryota > Metazoa > Chordata > Amphibia > Caudata > Salamandridae > Triturus > Triturus cristatus. Next base: position 389,254,970 of record NC_140594.1, read on the forward strand.
GACGATGGGGGCGAAAGCGACTCCGAGCCCCTACCAGACCTCCTGGGGTCCTCGGGCCAAGACGGCTCCTTGGAGGGCGTCCATCTCTCCGCCACCCTGACCCCAGAACAGCGCCATGACTGCCGGAAGCTGCTGCAACCCTTCGCTGCCCTCTTCTCTCTCATGCCCGGGGTGACCCCCTGGTGCGTCCACGACGTGGACACCGGGGACAGCCCCCCTGTGCGACACCGCACCTACAGAGTACCCGACCGAGTCCGAACCTGCATACAGACCGAGGTCTCCAAGATGCTCGCCCTCGGAGTCATCGAGCCATCCGACAGCCCGTGGGCCAGCCCTGTGGTCTTGGTGCCGAAGGCCGCCGCCCCCGGCACCCCCCCGGAACTCAGATTTTGCGTAGACTACCGGGGCCTGAACGCAGTCACCAAGACCGATGCCCACCCCCTACCACGGGCGGACGAGCTGATCGACCACTTAGGGGCCGCCCGCTACCTAAGCACCTTTGATCTCACCGCTGGGTACTGGCAGATCAAGCTCACCCCCGGCGCCCAGGAACGATCTGCTTTTTCCACCCCCGATGGGCACTACCACTTTCGGGTGATGCCCTTCGGTATGAAGAACGCCCCAGCGACCTTCCAGAGGCTGGTGAACAAGGTCCTGGCAGCACCTAGGACACCTCGGAGAAGTCCTGGCCGCTCTCCAAAGGGCCGGGCTCACGATTAAGGACAGCAAGTGCCAGATCGGTCAAGGATCTGTGACCTATCTGGGCCACCAGGTGGGGAGTGGCCAGGTGGCGCCCCTCCAGTTAAAGGTCGATGCCATCCAGGCGTGGGAACCCCCCGCAACCCAAACCGCTGTCCAGGCCTTCTTAGCCTCACAGGCTACAACCGGCGATTTATTAAGGATTATGGCAGTATTGTGGGGCCCCTCACGGAGTTCACTTCCAAGAAACAGCCCAAGGCGGTGCACTGGACGCCCCGCTGTCAGACCGCCTTTGAAACCCTCAAGGCGGCCATGTGCGCTGCCCCTGTGCTACAGGCCCCTGACTACAGCAAGGAATTTGTGGTTCAGACCGATGCCTCGGAGTACGGGGTCGGGGCGGTCCTCTCCCAGATGGACACCGAGGGCCTCGACCGACCTGTGGCCTTCATCAGCCGCCGACTGCTGCCACGAGAACAGAGGTGGAGCACCATCGAGCGGGAAGCCTTCGCTGTGGTATGGGCCCTCAAGAAGCTCCGGCCCTACCTTTTCGGCACCCACTTCAGAGTCCAAACTGACCACCGGCCCTTGCGGTGGCTAACGCAAATGCGGGGCGAGAACCCCAAGTTGTTGCGATGGTCCATCTCGCTGCAAGGGATGGACTTCACCGTGGAGCACCGGCCCGGCAACGACCACGCCAATGCCGACGGCCTGTCCAGATTTTTCCGCCTCGGCGAGGAGAACCCCCAAGGAGATGGGTGACTCTCCCTGCCTTCAGCGGGGGGGGGGACGTGTGTTGGAGCCGGCCTCGTGGCGTGGTCCTGTTCCCCCTCGCTAAGCCGCACGAGGTCCCATGCACCTCGGGGCTCCTCCATTTTGGATTGTACGTGACTCTACGTAACCACCTACGTGACCCCGCTCCACCCGGCCTCGGTCCCAGTGAGGCCCGACATCGGGGCGCCAACCCCTGGCCAGGGGGATACCACGTGAACACCTCCCCACTCCCGGCGGAGGGCAGTATCGATGGGACCCCCAACCGTCCTTTCACACCTAGGTGCGCTCGCCCCACAGCTCTCTTGGGCCTGGCGCCTCTCCTGCTGGGCGTCTGGCCGCTCCCGACCCGGCCTCTCCGCCCCTCGGACGCAAGGGTCCGGACATCAAAGGGCTCCAGACCTATATCTGGGGTGACCCAGAAACAAGATGGCAGTTGTATCCCGGAGTCAAGAGCCCTGCTGATCGGATCGCGGCTGACCCTACGGAGAAAGACTCATCCCGGAACCACGCTCTGAGCCCTGCTGACTACGTCGCGGCTCCACCGTGCTTAAAGACCTTCACGAACCTTTGGGGCCCTGCTGACGCTGTCGCGGCCCGACCTTGTTGAACGTACCATCAGAGCCCAGCTGACTTCGTCGCGGCTCGACTGAAGCGGACCTACCACCGGAGCCCTGCTGACTGTGTCGCGGCTCGACCCAAGCGGAACTACCACCCGAGCCCTGCAGACACCGTCACGGCTCCCCACGTCCGAGCTGCTTTGAGACCAGCACGCAAGGTCTGGCGCAGAGCCTCCCCGTACCTGGCTGGTACTAAGACTGTCCCGCTACCCTATCCCTCCAAAGACATTGAGACTCTTTCTGGATCACTCGATCCCACTGTAAATATATTGAATGTGCTACCATTGATAAAGAACCAAGATAAGCAACTGATACGGAGTCCTGTGTAGTGGTGTTACTGGGCCTAGTACGATCACAGGAGAAGGACCTCTCCTAGGAGGCTTCTCGGCGGTGCTCGGCTATAACTTTGCGGTAGGAAGGTGCCGGAGTAGTCCCCCCGACTCCCCGGTGGTCCTCCCTCCAACAGTTAGACTTTCCTGTTGCTCCTATAACATGAGAGCATGGTCCTGAGTATACAATGTAGGTGCTTTTATTAAGAAAAATCATTTTAGAAGTGTCTGCAGTCCTGTACAAATAATGCAATGTTTAGGAGTAAAACTGTATAACATTTCCTTTTTCTTGAGGGACTTTAGAAATGAACACAGACTTCCTTGACTGCTTGGCATTGGGTGACGTATTACTCTTGTCAGTTCACTAAAGAGTTCCTTTTATACTTGCCAATAGGTTCAGGCTGTTGTTTTATTTACTCTCACATATATGAAAGTTGTTCCAGGGTGCCTTGTTAATATATGGGGCGTCCCTAGACTAGGAAGTATTCTGAGACTATCCTCTCTGTTGATAGATTATTTCTGTGCCTTGTCTAAAGACCTTTTGTTCTGTCCACCAATAGATATTTGCTGCTTTACAACCATTGCCAGAGGGGCGCGGACATCAGATCCAGCTTGAGGAGTCAGCACCAGTCCAGCTTGAAGTCAAAGTGAAGGTAACCAGCACAGGCATTACTGGCAACCAGGACCTCAGTGAAGGTAGAAGGCCGGAAGCATTGTGATGAGTGTACCCCTGCTACTATCTTGGGCGAAAGACGGGGTCACAAATCAGAAAGGAGAAATCGTTGATCAAGCTTTTGATGCCCAGCCGAGAGTCACAGACCGACCAGGAAGGCGAGAAAGTTTTTGCTTGAGGTAACCCCCTTCGAAACAAGGGTTGCGTCAGAGATCCTAGCATCAGGCCTCTGAATCCTGGTCCTAAAGTGGCTGTAAAGTTTTCACCTTTGTTGGCCAAGATCTATGGCCCCAACGAAAGAGCAGTGTGCCAGCAGAGCAATACAGGAGTTAGGGAAGGACTTGAGTTCAGGGTACAGGTGCTGTGTCTCTGGTGCCTGTTAGATTGAAATGAAGAAAACTGGTGCACTGCCTGAGACACTGGACAGGATCGCTGAGCGCATTTGCCCTGGTGGGTGATTGCCCTATCCTGAAAGAAGAAACTTTTCCCTTGAAACTAGGCCATGATTCCTGAGTTGCGAGTTGTGCAGCTCCACCGTGGGAACAACAAGAGCCTGCCTGTGAGGCTCAAACGGACACAGGGAGAAGACTCCCCTCTGGTTGGTTGTGTTAAATGGTAGCGGCAGTTTCAGTCGATAACCTTTCAAGTATTGCCCGGCGGTAATCGCCTCTTATACCATTCGATAATTTACCAATGAAAGAGGCAGGCGCCAGAGACTGGAAGGCAGGAAACAAAGTTTTATTCCGTCGGAGCAGAACACATCAGATCAGACAGCAAGGTATCGTCACGAGGTGCTCTAACTGCATCTCTGAGACCTGGTCTCTTATACACACGTTTATGACTTTATTGCAGGGTTATCATACATGGCACATTCTTGAGATCACTTCGATGCATGAAAGAACATCCTCAGAATCCCCACTTCGAGCTCGTTCCCACACATATCTACAGTGGAATCCCCACCCCTCCCACAGTAGGAGATGGCTATCACACAGCTGGACATTCCGCCAATTCCCGGGGGTGTGTGCAACCGGTCGGGCCTCAGGGGGTGGGGGCCTTGATCTGCTGTAATCCCTTTGATGTGGGGTGTTTCCCTTGCAGTAGGGGCAATAAACTGCATCCGCAGGGCTAGGTGATGGCCTGGGATCGGTTCGGACAATGGGGCGCAGAGGAAGGGGGTTATCAAAGAGATGCATGACCATGTATGGGATGTCGGTCAGGCGTGGGATGCGGTTCCATGGCAGGGTCGCGCAGAAGGAGAGGGTTTATGGCCCGTGTATGAGAGAGCGGGGGTGGCCGGCGCGCGGGGAATGCTTGCAGCACCAGGGGGACGCGCTGGCGATCGGCAATGAGCAGGGAGAGACCAGGGTGCCTAAAATGGCTGCCTTGCGCTTTCCTGTGTGTCGCGCTGGGGAGAGACAAGATGGCGCAGATAATGTTCAGTTTGCAAGCTAAATTTCCACAGTCCTCCCTTTTAACATATCTCGCCAGCTTGTTTAGTTCGGATCTATCCCCATAATACTACGAACTTCCACCTCATACAGAGCCTTCATTCGTTCCGCTTCGAAGTTCAAAGTCTTAGGGCAGATGCAGTTCATAAAAAGCGAACATAGAGGTGGCAGACACTGAATCCCCAAGCAACATCCACATAGTATCACAATCGGTATTAGGATAAATGAAAACAGCCTCCATCCCCAACTTTTAATAGTGTCCCAAAACCAACTCCCAAGTGACCATCCTTCTTGCTCCTGATGAACCTCTGCGGAAAGTCTGTGGAGGTGTTCAATTGCTTTGTAGACTGAGGGTGAGTTATCCGGTATGTAGGTACAACAGCTGGACCCAATGATGCGGCATGCTCCTCCACGATCAGCCGGAACCACATCTAGAACGAGGCGGTTCTGAAGAGCCACCAGGCGGACGGCCTGAAGCTCGGCGGTGTTGTTGGCGAGGATGCCAGCCGTAATGTTCATCGCCGTCTCGACTGCCTGAGTTAAGTGGCGGATGGCACGGCTGTTTGCCATTGGACCCCAGAGTGGAACAAGTCCCTTTACTGCATCCAGGAACTGTGCTCCGGTGGAGTCGGCTTGTACAAGGTCTTTGGCACGTTTCTGTCGGTGGTGGTTTGCTGGAGCCACATATGTCGGAGGAAGGACAAAAGCGATGTAGCAGGTGCCCCCCCAACCTTTCGGAAGCCAGGTGTAGGCCTTAGTACCACAGATGAAGTACATATTCGGGGAGGCAACAAAGGAGGGTGGATCAACTGAGTCCAATGTTCGGGTGATGAGGCAGGAGCTGTGGCCCACCAGCTGCGCCCCCAGGCCTTCGAGGCACACAAATCCAGTGATGTTGATGACGGATAGGGCCACTGTCAGGGTGGCGGACGTTCGTTTCCGGAGGTAACAGAAGGTGGGTCTGGCTGGGTTGTTGAACACTTGCATTTCAACTCGTTCTTTGGCAGGGATGTCCATGTGAAAGGAAGTGTTTGATCTCAGAGGGCAGAAGGGGGCAGAAGTTTTTCCAGTTTTGTTCAGCCAGAACCCATGGTAGAAGTGTGACACAGTTTTGCCGGAGGTGGCATTGTCCTTGTAGCTTTCCTGCAGGAGGATTAGCCAGGCGAGGCAGGAACCATGGACAGAAAAAGGTGAAGGGATGAAAGGGATAGAGTGTCCAGTGGCATGTGGTAGCAATCCACAGATCCAGCAATTAGTGGCGTTGGCGGCAAGATTGTGTTGGTGGAGCAACTGCACAAAAGAGTTATTCCAGAACTCCTTACGCCTTTCTCGGAGTTGGGGTGAAAGTGAGATCAGATGGTGTTCTTTCATGGTGGTAGGTTGAACGGTGGTCAGCAATGTCTTATGAGCGGGCGTGCTCTCCTCCATGATCCAGAAGGTGACCATGAGGAGAAGGCAAAAGAGAAGGGAAATGAAAAGTGCAATAGTCTTTGAGCTGTGCATTCTGTCAGTCTGGGTTTTTGTAGTGGATCTTCGGACGTCCGGTTGCTTCCATCATCTTCATGTCAGGCGCTTCCATCACCTTCAAGGGACTCGGTAGCGGGCAGAACCACAGACTTTGTTTAGTTTCTCTCCTGGTGGCCTTTGAGGTGACTAGGCTACCGCTCTGAGATTTCCACTTAGTTTGTGGTCTGCTTAGCCGAAGTTCCCTCCTTTCGTCGTAAGTTATACCCTTCCTTGGATGGCACGGTGGGATCGGGATATTTCACTAACTCAAGTGTCTCTGTATCTGGGCAGTTGCTCAGGGATGGTCGGTCTTTGTCCAGAAGTTCTTCTTGGGCGGTGATGTTGTCCGTGGTCGTCAGGGTCGGTGATACCTTCTTGCATTGGTGTGCATGCAGCCAATTGCGCTTCCCCTCCACTCGAAGAGCTGTTCGGGTGGTGATCAGGACTTGCAGGGGGCCCATCCACCGGGGCTCCAGACTCTTGGTGCGCTGGAAGTTACGCACTAAGACAAAGTCACCGGGTTGGATGTCGTGTCCGGGGCCCCTGGAAACATCGGGAATGGCTTGCAGCACCTGCTGATGGATAACAGACAACGTTTTAGTCAGGTTATACAAATAGTCGGACATGAGGACGTCCGGGACGTCGTGGATGGATGTTGGCTTTGGTGCAGTCCAAAGGTTCATGGGCCGCCCGAAGACGACCTCGTAGGGGGTTAAGTGGTGTTTGGTGGGGGTGGAACGCATTGATAGCAATGCTAGCGGGAGAGCGTCTGGCCATTTCAGTCCTGTGGTGGCAACTATTTTTGTTATCTTAAGCTTCAATGTGGCATTATGTCGCTCAACCAAGCCTGCAGATTGGGGATGGAAGACCGCATGGAACTTCTGTTTTACACCCAGCCCCTTTAAGATGAGTTGGATAACCTCGGCTACAAAGTGGGGGCCGTTATCGCTCCACAAAATTCGACAAAGGCCGTATCGGGGGAAGAATTCTTTCAGTAGTACTTTTGCGGTAGTCATAGCGGTGTTGTCGTGGGTTGGGTAGGCTTCCACCCACTTGCTGAAGGCACACACAACGACAAGTACGTACTTCAAACCTTGGCACCTTTCTAACTGGACGTAGTCCATTTGTAGGACTTCAAAGGGGTGATTGGGAACCCCAAACCCTCCCCGGGGTACAGCAGTTCCTTTCCCAGGGTTGTGTTGGAGGCATACCAGGCATTGTTGGACCAGACGTTTGGCTGAGTCTGGGATTTTGTCGTTGTGCCAGACTTTGGAGATGAGTTCGATCATGGGGGCAGACCCTATGTGTGCGGGGGAGTGTGCCATGGTCAGCATGGGGATCAAGTATGAGTCGGGTAGCAACCATTTGTTCGAGTCTTTAGTTCGCCAGCAACCGTCATCGTCCTTCAATCCCACCCGGGCCCATTCAGTTAATTCGTGTGGTGTGCTGGCTAGTTGGATATCCCTAATCGTTTCCCTAGCATCCTTCCATTTCTCAGTTTGCGACCTGGTCACGTACATATGGGTCGTGGACCTATTCTCGGCTGTGGTTCGGGCAGTAATGTCGGCTAGTGCATTTCCCTGTCCTATAATGTCTGTCACCTTCTTGTGTGCCTGGCATTTGATCACAGCCAGCCGTGTGGGGAGGAGGACTGCTTCGGTCAGGGCAGAGACTAGATCTCCATGCAGGATGGGTGTGCCATGGGAAGTCAAGAATCCCCTCTCTTTCCATAAGAGCCCAAAGTGGTGAACTACCCCGAAGGCGTACTGACTGTCTGTGTAAATGTTTGCGGTTGTCCCTGCTGCCAGGATGCATGCTCGTGTGAGAGCGATTAGTTCCGCCGCCTGTGCGGATCGCTGTGTGATGCGGGCTGTCTCAACAACTGTTCGGGCTGTGGTGACTGCATAGGCAGCTGAGGTGGTGCCATCGGGGAGCTTGATACATGAGCCATCCACCCACAGTTCTCCGTCAGGGTCCGGGAAGGCAGTATCTCAGAGGTCAACCCTACTCTTGGTCTGTTCGTCGGTGAGGGTCACGCAGTCATGTATAGGGGACGCATTGGGGTCAGTGTCAGGGAGAGGTAGTAGAGTAGCTGGATTCAGAGTGGTGCATCGTTTCAATGTGATGTGGGGTGCAAGCAGAGTCAGTTCGTAACCAGTCAGTCGTGCGCTAGTCAGGTGTTGAGTCTTGGTCTGGTTCAGGAGGGTGTCAACCGCATGGGGTACCAATACAGTGAGGGGGTTCGAGAGCACGATCCCCTCACTTTGCCGGATAGAGACAGCAGCGGCGGCTAATGCTCGAAGGCAGGCGGGCAAAGCTCTGGCTACAGGGTCAAGAGTGGCAGAGAAGTAGGCACAAGGGCGTTGTTTAGGGCCTATGGACTGGGTTAGGACAGACAACGCACATCCCTCCTTTTCGTGGGTGTAGAGGGAGAAAGGTTTAGTGTAGTCTGGGGTTCCTAGGACTGGGGCCGAGCAGAGGGCGTCTCGTAATTCTTTGAAGGAGGATTGGCATTCGGGTGTCCAGGGGAGGGGGAAGGGGACATCTTTAGCCAGCAGGGAAAGCAGAGGTTTTACAATAAGACTGAAGTTTGGCAACCATTGTCGACAAAAGGAGGTGAGGCCTACTAGAGACCGCACTTGCTTCTGAGTTTTGGGAACAGGGGTTTCTAGGATGGTCTGAATTTGGTCAGGGGTAAGTTTCCTCCTGTCTTTGGATAGTAGGTGGCCTAGATATGTCACTTGGGGTTGGCAGAATTGCAACTTCTTCCTGGAGACCTTGTGACCGTTTTCCGCGAGGAAGTGGAGGAGGTGAATGGTGGCTGTGACGGCAAGTGGAGTGGTGTCGGCCGCCAAAAGAATGTCATCGACGTACTGTATTAACACCACTCCATCGGGTAGTTGGACTGCATCTAGTTGTCTCTTGAGGGCTTGGCTATAAATGCTGGGACTCTCAGTGTAGCCTTGGGGTGCCCTACAGAATCTGTACGAACGGGCTTTTAAAGTGAAGCCGAATAGGTAGCGGCTGTCTGGGTGGATGGGGATGGAAAAGAATGCGTTCTTGAGATCAGTAACTGTAAAGGTGGTGGCAGTGGACGGAATCAGGGTGAGGATGGTGGTGATGTCTGAGACCACGGGGTACTGAGGTATGACTACTTTGTTAACTTCTCGTAAGTCAACAATAAAGCGGTATGCTTTCTCATCTCCTTCGCCTTGCTTTTTTACAATGGGTAGGATAGGGCTGTTGCAAACATTACTAACTACTTCTTCTACCACTCCTGCATCGACTAGGGACTCGATGATTTCCACCAATGCCTTCTCGCCTTCGGGCGATATCCGATACTGTGGAAGCTTTGGGAGCACTGCGTCCGGTCGGACGGTTATGTGTACTGGGTCGATCACCATGCGCCCTACATCTGAGTCGGTTTTAGCCCATAGATGTGAAGGTAACGTGTTGAGTAGGGACAGGTCAGCATCGGTTATAGAGAGCATGCGTCGTGTGTGACAAGGTCTGAACAGATCTGGGTTATCGTGCAGGATGACTCGAACTCCGTCTGGGGAGCATCTGATGGTAGCTCGAACATGTTTTAGCAAATCAAGTCCCATAATAGCATCGGGGGTGTTGGAGGAGAGCAGAAAGGTCATGTCAGTGGCGTTATCTTCTAAGTCAAAGAAGATTGGTGCTGATAAGGGGTTAGTGGAGGGCGTTCCATCGAAGCCTATTGAGGTTACGTGTGAGCCAGACAAGGGTGCCCTAGGAATCAGTCGTTTAGATAACGCACTACGTGTCGCCCCAGTATCTACCAGGAATGGAGACTTTGTGCCCAAGACCTTAGCAGTGACGTAAGGACCTTGCTGGTCAACACGGAGTTCGACTGGATCCCTCCCTTGCCCCTGGCAGTCCTATGCGAAGTCATGGGTGCTTTCATAGTCGGACTGTTGACACTGGTTTTGTCGGGGGCGATCAAAGGTGTTTGGTCTGCCTGGCCTGTCGTTGATGGCGTCGTTCGTGTATCCTCGTCCCTGTCCTCTATTTCTGGGGTCATATGCTGTGTCTCTGGGGTCCCTATTTTTGTTCAATTCCAGAAGGACCGGGCACTGGGATTTCCAGTGTCCGAACCCTCTACAGAATGCACATTGGTTCCCATCCAAGTCTCTCCGTCCGTTGTAGGGTGCAGGTGTATGGTCTCTAGGGGGTAGCTTTCTAGGGGCGATTGGTTGGTAATTCCCTTTTGGGGGTTCCCTTCCTATGGTCACCCCTTGCAACTGTGCTATCATTACCCTCTCCTTCAGTTCCTTTTTCTTCCTCTCTGACGCCCTATCGTTCTCATTCTTTTGGTTTTCGTAGTATTGGGCCATCTGGAGGATTGCTGCGGGTTTGGAGGCTGCCCAACTACTCTCGCTGGTCTGTAGCTTCTGGGAGACTTCTTGTGACAGACCCTTCACATAATTCTGGACAAAGAGGTGATGTCCGGTTGCGGTGGTCATGTCCTGGCCACTATAATCGGAAAACACAGTCTCGAACCGAGAGAAGTATTCAGACACATCCTCCTGGGGTTTCTGGCGACAAGCCGTCACTATCGACCAGTCTACCTTTCTTTCTGGGATTAGAGTCTTTAACTTCTGTACAATCTTGTCTGGGAGCTCCAATATGGCTTTTGGGGGTTTCTGTCCCGGTTCTCGCTGTTTATCTATGGTATCGAGTTGTACCCAGGTATATCCGAACGGCTCAGCGTGGTCAACTTTCCGGATTTGCTTCCACACATCAGCCGGCAGACATAACCCGAAGAACAAGTCGATATCTGCTAAAGTCATTATTGTTGAGCCTAAGGCTGTACCTAGTTCGGTGTAGAAGGCAGTCGGGTTCTTTCTTAAGTCAGGTAGAGTTTTTCTAAAGGTCAAAATATCTTGTCGGTCCCATGGCTGGTAGACCCAATTATATACAACCCTTCCCTTCGCATCTTGGTGGTTGATGTCGTCATGTGTTCCCTGACCTCGTGGAGGGGACCCAGTAGGGGGTGGCCTCTTTGATGGGGATCATGGTATCAGTCCTTCCTTCCTGGGGCTTAGTCGCTATGGGAGTTTCTGCTTTGGTTGTCTGTTTGTGTTCTTTAAGGTGTCGATAGACCTCGAGTGTACGAGTGAAGAGGTTCGTCACATCGCCCTCTCCTTCTTCCCCAATGTCTACCTTCCTATATAGGGCCGCTAAGCCTTCGGGACCTTTATCGTGGTACCTAAACTCATATGTATTTAGGGCGTGATAACAAAGTCGTACGACAAAGTGTCGTCTGCGGTTGTCGGCATACGAGTTATACACGTCTGTTATATACTCCTCACTTTCCTTTCGCTCCACCAGTGTCCCTACTATCTTGTCGATTCCTGCTCGTTCACCCTTTGTTAGTCGATTCATTCTGGTGGAATCTTTCTTTCTCATCTCAGGGTCATCCAACGTTATTGCCGACGTTGTGTTCAGTACAAGAGGCTCGGCCGGCGCGGAGGCCGTGAGGACCGAGGCCCCTGTACTGCTTTCGCTCGTGTTTGGGGGTTGTGGGTGTTGCACTACCGATTGGGAGGGTGCGTATGGAGGGGGCATGTGAATGATCGGGGGACCTAATAGTAATTCGTCATTCGTCCGTTGCTTAGAGGACAACTCAGGGTAGAGCATAGAGGGGGTCCTAACAGGGTACTGGCCTGATGTTTCGGGCTCCTGTCTTAGTTTAGCTTCCCTTCTCTCCTTTATTTCTTCTTCTAACTTTTTAGCGGCAAGGTGAGCTGCCTTTCGTAATTCCTTTTCTGCTTTTACTTCTTCCCTCTTTTTTCATTGTGTTGCTTCTTTGCGCCACATGCCGATACTGTCAAGCATAGTAGGCGTCGTCTTATTGCTACGCAGAGCTATTTCTAGCATTTCTATCTTATGGTCGTCGAAGGATCCCATCAGTGGCCACTGACTCTCGGGGTCCTTCTTGGTATATTTATGCCATAGCTTGCTATAAGCTACGGCGACTAGTCCATATTTAGTGAACATGTCCTTATTAGGGGTGCCCTCCAGTGGAGCCGGATGGTTCACCTCTAATAAGCGGTCCGGGCAGAACCAACTACCAATCAGTGGGGAGAAGATAGGCATGACGGGTTACAACGGGGACAAAAGTCAGCACTACCTATCTTTTCACTGCTTGCAAAGACTAGACAGAATATCTCTATTCCTCGTTATTTGTAAGCAGAGAATACCTCCAAAGAACCAATATCGAACAACTAGTGTTCGGACAATCAATCAATCAATGGGGAGATAAAGATAGGCACGACGGGTTACAATGGGGACAAAAGTCTGCGTTACCTACCCTTCACTATTTGCAAAGACTAGACAGAATATTTCTATTCTACGTTATTTGCAAACAGAGAATATCTCAAAGAGCACTATTCTTCAAAACAATCAATGTTCGGACAATCAATCAGTGGGGAGATAAAGATAGGCACGACGGGTTACAACGGGGACAAAAGTCTGCGTTACCTACCCTTCACTATCTGCAAAGGGAGAGAGAGAGAGTATTTCTACTCCTCCCCGTTTGTAGACAGCGAATATCTCAAAGAGAACAATCAATAAGTAATACTAGTATTTCAATCAATCAATCAATCGTTTCGCAATTTGTCGTGTTTCACGACCTTACCCGGACCGCGTGGACAGTTTCTCGTCTTCCGCCTCCAGCGCCCGATCTTCCTCTACTCTCCGTATTTGCCGCGGCACTCCTGGTGGTTCCCAGTCAGGACCGTAGATCACTCGAGAGAGGTCTGCTCGGAACCAGTGAAGTTCGGATGATCGGCTGCCAGACGAGGGTCTATCGGGCAGGAGCTCTCCCGATCGTTGCAGTCGTTCACTCTGTCGTCGGGACCTCTCCCACTGGATCCACGTGTCGCTGATGGGCCCCACGCTTGGGACGCCAATTGTTAAATGGTAGCGGCAGTTTCAGTCGATAACCTTTCCAGTATTGCCCGGCGGTAATCGCCTCTTATACCATTCGATAATTTACCAATGAAAGAGGCAGGCGCCAGAGACTGGAAGGCAGGAAACAAAGTTTTATTCCGTCGGAGCAGAACACATCAGATCAGACAGCAAGGTATCGTCACGAGGTGCTCTAACTGCATCTCTGAGACCTGGTCTCTTATACACACGTTTATGACTTTATTGCAGGGTTATCATACATGGCACATTCTTGAGATCACTTCGATGCATGAAAGAACATCCTCAGAATCCCCACTTCGAGCTCGTTCCCACACATATCTACAGTGGAAGTCCCCACACCACCCACAGTAGGAGATGGCTATCACACAGCTGGACATTCCGCCAATTCCCGGGGGTGTGTGCAACCGGTCGGGCCTCAGGGGGTGGGGGCCTTGATCTGCTGTAATCCCTTTGATGTGGGGTGTTTCCCTTACAGTAGGGGCAATAAACTACATCCGCAGGGCTAGGTGATGGCCTGGGATCGGTTCGGACAATGGGGCGCAGAGGAAGGGGGTTATCAAAGAGATGCATGACCATGTATGGGATGTCGGTCAGGCGTGGGATGCGGTTCCATGGCAGGGTCGCGCAGAAGGAGAGGGTTTATGGCCCGTGTATGAGAGAGCGGGGGTGGCCGGCGCGCGGGGGATGCTTGCAGCGCCAGGGGGACGCGCTGGCGATCGGCAATGAGCAAGGAGAGACCAGGGTGCCTAAAATGGCTGCCGTGCGCTTTCCTGTGTGTCGCGCTGGGGAGAGACAAGATGGCGCAGATAATGTTCAGTTTGCAAGCTAAATTTCCACAGTTGTACAGCTGCTTTAATTTCCCAAGGACTTCTTTTTCTTTTGTTGAAAATGTACTCCATTGATCGTCCCATTTTTGAGGAGGAGCAACCCTTTGCAGCTCTTCGTCCTAATTCTCATGGTCCTGTGTAGTTCTCCTGGTCCTCTGGATCCAGGATCATTTTTGTAAATAATATGTCTGACTGCTTTAATGTTTGTATTGGGCATAATGGTAGATACTCTAGCCCTCATAAAGGAAACACTGGAAAAGTCTAGCGAAAATGTTTTTGAAGTTGAAATTGATGGTAACTGAAATGCATAGGAGCCTTGAAAATGTTTTTACTGGATGGTTCTAGGATTTGCTTAGGACTAGAAAGCTAATAATTCTGTTTCTGATAATAGTAATTACTCTCTCCTGCTATATGTATGACCCAATTATCTGTTCCCTTTGTACTTCTGTTTATACCTTATACATACTCGCTTAACAATATTTAGAATGAGAAATGCCCACCTAGCAATGAATTAGTATATTTATGAAAAAAAAAAAATTTATTAAAAATTAATATGCATATTTTTCATTTTTCCTACTGGATTATGGGAGATGTCTTCAGCTAACGCTAAAAGGGTCGTCTGTGGTAAATTGGCTGCGATGAAATTAGCGTTAGCAGAATCCATCTGGTAATTTGAGGCTATCCTGTACATTTTGTGGAATCCATTTTGTATTTCTGGCAGCCATTTTGTCTTCCCTTGTGCTCTGTTTAAAGGACTGGCTATACTTAGACTCTGCTACCCTGCACATGCGCAGGAATATCTAACTGTCCATGCATCTGTTTTTAGTCTGTAACTATCAGGTTGTTTCTACCAGAGTCAGCAACTGATAGCTCCTCCTTTACTGTTGACGGTGCATTTCTGTATGACCATCTATGTATGTAACTCTTCTCATGTATACTTGCACTGCCCTTTTTTCTTTAGCCCTTGCTGGGTGAATGTGGTTCCACCTCATGAGGTTTAATAAACTCTGTATTTTCTATTTCAGTTTCTGTGCCAACTTCTTTCTAATAGTCTGAAGACTCTGTGCAGAGAAGGGCGAACCCCTTGCACTGGTAGGCCTAGCTGAGGCCTATTTTCTACACCATGTCAAGAACCGTATAGCATTATGAGCCTCTGCCATTTACGTACGGTATCAAGCAGCCTGCGGAGGGAGGCCCCCCACCCAACCCCCGTTCTGGTGTCGTCCCGACCCTCTGCAAGCTTCAGGAAACAAAAAACCAACAAAAGGACCTTTAAGACGGTCAATTCCTCAACCCCAGGGCAGTCCGACAACGGTGGGCCGCCCAAACATCATGTGAAACAAGTAGTGTAAAGTGAGGCCCTACTTTAGTACGGCACTCAACGGGGGGATACCTATGCAATCATAGAACAAGACGCTCTCACCAATCAGAGCGCACCAGCCCTAGAGATAAGGAAGCAGCTCGGGGTCTAAAACCGCCAACCATGTGACAGCGCCCCTCAGCGTTCCATAGTCACCTTAGCTTACCATTCATATCAGATAATATCGTCCGCTGTGTTTGGTGTCACTACTGGTAGCTTCACACTGTCACTGTGGGAAGAGTCTGTTTCATTGCCTGCCGTATCTCTTGAGGAGCCCGCCCCCGCCTCTGGGGTAGAACTCCGACCCTGCATCAGTGCTGCAACTGCCTGCAGTGCTTCAGCTCTCTGTTTCTCCGTCTGCGATGAGGACGGTTTCTTCGAGGTCCCCCTACGAGGACGTAATCTCGGCCACTTCCCAAGTCCTGGGGCCCTATGTCCAACAGCTCCAGGACCCCTGTCTTGTGGTGTTTCGCTATTGTAGTTCTCCAACCAGTCCCAGGCATCCTTGGGACAGTCAAAATAGTGAACTTTCCCCTCCAACATTATACGCAGTCAGGCTGGGAACATCAGAGAGTATTGGAGGCCCTCCTCTGTCAACGCCTTCTTGACCTCCAGGTATGAGGCCCGCATCCTTTGTACCTCCAGCATGTATTCTGGAAATAGGGAGACCTTACTGTTATCTACAATGAAGGGACCGTCCGCTCTCGCCTTTTGCAGGAGAAGGTCTCGATCTCGGAAATGAAGCAGTCAAGCTACTACAGGCCTTGGGGGACTCCCAGGGGCCAATGGCCTGGCCGGTACCCTGTGAGCTCTCTCCAGCGTATAAAAGGTGGACAAACCCTCCAGCGCTACCCCACTCCTGAGCCAGCGCTCCAAGAATGACACCATATCACTGCCTTCCGCTCCTTCCGGCAGACCCAGGACTCTAATGTTGTTCTGTTTATTACGTCCCTCAGCATCTCCTGCTCTGCGTTCTAACAAGCTCACTCTGTCTGCAAAGGCCCCCATCTGTTGCTCCAATGCCTTCTGTGCCATTGATAGGTCCGCAACATTAGACTCGGCCTCTTTAACCCTCTCCGATAGTTTCCTCACCTCGATCCAGTGCACTCCGCAACCATCCAGGATGGTCCACCCAGACCGGCACCTTGCCTCATGGACAATCCTCGCCATGCGTAGCAGGCTCCATATGGTGCATCTCCTCAGGACCTGGAGCCCCGCCGGGGTGTCTTTGCCCACAGCAGTCTTGATCCTCGTGGCCCACCAGGTCACGGGCGCAGACGGTGCACCGATTCCCAGTCACAGTTTCTCCCCGAGTTCACTCCGGTAAGCGATCCAGCTTAGTTCCACTCTGGGCCTCAGCACGAGCTCCGTCGCAGCGCTCCCAGGTGCCCCCTCAGCCCCAGGCGCCCCCTCAGTCCCAGCAGTCAATTGAGTGCTGTGGTGGGCGCCCCAACGCTAGAGGCCTGCCCTACAACAAAGATTGTCAATCCCTCGGGGGGACCCACCCACGGTGCTTCAAGAGGAGTCAAGCGCACCATAAGTCCACATCAGCCACCCAGCCCGTGGGGACCACCTCCGCGCTTATGATTGGTGTCCGCAAAATACTCCAGTAGGTGCAGGGGCAGCCACCCATGTCCTTTCGTGGCATATCACTCTGTGTCCCCTGGTGAGAAGGTCATCCGGTAGGGAGCCCCCCTGTTTCTCACCAGTGGCAGTCAGGTGCGCCCCGGGGCTACAGCTCACGGCCTCTTCCTTGCCACAGTCTGCAGATGGTCGGGATCCATGCAAATGGGCCCCCAGACCAGTCTAACGTCGCTTGCTGCGTCAGCCTTGTCAGCAGCCCCTACAGCTCAGCTCCGGCCGGCCGCGCCCAGCACTGTCTCAGGCCCGCTACCCGGGCAAACAGTGGCTTTCGTGAAGGGCAGGAGGGACAGTCACAGTGTTCAATCCTGTGTCGCAGGGCCTGTCTCAAAGTGGTCCCAGCAGCAGCAACACCCCTAGGCCCATCAGTGTACCTGCGTGTCCCGACGTGCCACTTTCGTCTGGGGCCTCGGACTCGGCGGGTCTCCTCGGGTGCAATCAGCCTTAGTCTTGGGCCGCGGAACAGGCCAGCCCAGCAGGTGCTGTCCCAGCGTCAAAGCCTCGCACAGCTGTGCGCTGAGGGCTCCAAACCCCCGGCTGATCAGATTGTCAAGGGGGGCCAACCTGCCCCGCACCAACAGTTCATGCGGCTCTCTTCTTTGCCGCAGCAGGCACTCAGAACACTTGGGCCCTTACCACCTCTATCTACCACCTTTCCGCTGGGTATTGCACGCCACAGGCTCCAAATCCCCGGCTGATCAAATTGCCGAGGGGGGGCCACCCGACCCGCACCAACGGTGCACGTGGCTCTCTTCTCCGCCGAAGCAGCCGCTCAGGACGCGGGGGCCCTCACCGTGTCTTCCACCGTCCGGGTGGTACTCTGTGTGCGGGGGCATCAGGATAGCCCAACTCCACGCAATGAGGGGCATCCCAGTGCCACAACTGCTGTCTCGGCCGCCATTATTCCGGCCGCCACTGCGCACTAGGGCACGGCGCCCGCCAGGGATCTTTGATGGCCTTGTTTCTCTCTCCGGGTACACCCCTCGGCTCCCGGGTCACTGAGGGGCTGCTGGAGGTTGTCAAATCCGCCCCGGCTGCAAGATTCTTGAGGATAAAACGCGGGCTGATGCGGAGCTCTCGGCTCACGTGTCTGCAATTATCCTCGGTTTAGCAACGCCCCCCCTTGTTTAGTCACGTTTTCTATCATATTTTGATTGATATTTGACAAAAGTTACGCTAAAATTAAAGGCAATAGCTCCTTGATTCTCTCTCTGTGTCTCATTGTATTTTAGAAACACACAATTTATAGAATCTGTGATGTGTCGGACTGGCCTACACGGCAATCAGGCTGTGCCTAATGGGGTAGTCAGACAGATCAGTGTGTGGGCCAGTTTTTTTTTTGCATTTTAGGCCAATTTTATGGCAAGGTGGGCCAGTTTGTACTGTTTATTTCCCATATATTATCACTTTTTTTAAACTAAATGCTTCGCTAATGTGGGCCACTTTTATTTTGGTGCCTTAGCCTTTATTTGTCCCGGTCCGACCCTGGATGTGTGCCATCAATTTCTCTCATGACTGCCTCATCAGCCAGGTCAGGGCTGGTGGCAGTCTACTTTTTGTCCAGCAACTGCAGTAGTCAACTTTATAGACAGGAATATATGGGGAATGTATAAGTATACAAAATAGTGATGAATGGAATACTTGAATTAATCTCAGCCGCTGGTAATCACTCGGGCCGCATCCTAATCCATTGTTATTCTGAACACCATGCCACCTCACTTTGGACCCAGCTACATGCAAATCAGTCTTGACCTGCTCTAATAGGAACATTCCATCCGGAACTGCCAAGCCAGGTCCTCCCTGAGCCGGAACACAAGCAACCCAGGACCAGTTTCGGACGACAAAACATATATAGCAAACAGTGATTTCCTTCTCACCAACAAGCGCCAAAGCACTATGAAGGACAAAATATCCAAACAAATCAGGTGCAAGTTCATGAGTATTTATTTTCATAGCCGAACAAAACCCAACGCTTTTTGACATCTGCTTGCCTTGGTCATGGGTAAGTGAAGACATTTTTTGGCATGATTTTAACACCATCGGCCATATTGTTGTGTGCAAAACAGCTATGATTCCAAAATAAATTACAACAAAGACACATGAAAGCTCGAATTAAGATAATGGCTAATAACAAAACAGTGATGGATGGCATGCTTGAATTAATCTCAGCCACTGGTAGTCACTCAGGCTTCATCCCAATCCCTCTGAGGTAGTGTGGTGGGCAAAAAATGATGGATTAGGATGCGACTGCGATTGCCAGTGGCTGAGATTAATTCAAGCATTCAATCTATCACCTGGTTGTTTTTTCTTTTAATGCCCTGAGTGCACCAGGTATGCCCAGAAGTGGGTCCCGGGCTTACTGTGCCACTGGCACCAAGCTATACCTGGCTGTAGAGCCCCCAGGAGGGCGAAACCAGTCCTGGGTTGCTTGTGTTCAGGTTCAGGGAGGACCTGGCTTGGCAGTTTGGGCTGGAGTGTTCCCTCTGGAGCAGGGTCAAGACTGATTTGCATTTGGCTGGGTCCAAACTGTGGTGGCATGGTGAGCAAAAAGCAATGGATTGGTATGTGGCCCAAGTGATTGCCAGTGGCTGAGATTAATTCGAGCATTGCATCCATCAACTTGTTGATTCTGCATTTTCGCCGTAAGTGCTGCAGGTATGAGCAGACATGGGTCCCAGTCTCACTGTGTCACTGGAATTAAGCTATACCTAAGCCCTAAGTGAGGTGAAACCAGTTCTAGGTTGCTTGTGCTCCAGTAAAGGAAGGACCTGGGTTGACAGTTTGGGCTGGACTATTCCCATTGGAGCAGGGTCAAGACTGATTTGCATATGGCTGGGTCCAAACTGAGGTGGCTTCATGGGTGAAAACTGATATATTGGGATGCAGCCCGAGCGACTGTCAGTGGCTGAGATTAATTCAAACATTCCATCATCCACCTTGTTGTTTTCGAATCTGAAGCCCTAAGCACGCTGGGTATGCCCAGTAGTGGGTCCAAGGGCACGCTGTGCCACTGGCACCAGGCTATACAAGGCTAAAGAGCCCTAAGTAGGGCAAAACCGGTCCTAGGTTGCTTGTGTTCCAGCTCAGGGTGAACCTGACGTGGCAGTTTGGCTGCACTGTTCACATAAGAGCAATTTCAAGACTGATTTGTATATGGTTGGGTACAAACTGAAGTGGCATGGTGGACAAAAACAATGGATTGGGATGTGGCCTGAGCGATTGCCGGTGGCTGAGATTCATTCAAGTATTCCATCCATCACCTTGATGTTTTTGCATATGGAGAATGTATGTCACAAAATCACGATTTAAATATTGACCTTCAAAACTATTGCTTCCACAATATCAAATACCCCTTTACATTAAAGACAAGCATATATATATTACAGTGTGTCTGTAGCCACTCTGTAGTTATAGTTAGGGTTACCAGAGATAGGAATTCCTTGGAATTTTGTCCCTTAATAACTTTGCATGTATTTGGCGAATCTCCACGAAACTTTGGAGACCTTTTGTCCCAATTACATTGGTGGAGGATGGAAAGTTTTGCAGCATTTGATCAAGGGGGTGCAAAGAAAAATGGGGTGGGGCGTCTCAAAACAGATTTAGAAACATATGCATTTTACACAGACTTTTTATATTGGACATAGCGCAAAAATGGTCAGCCGGATGTTGAAGAAATTTGGCAGGATTAAAGATTATGGTGTGCAGATGATGCTTTTTGTGGTAGCGTCAAAAAAAGATAACAATTTTAGAGTAATTAGCACTTAGTGATAGTAGTTTTTGCAGTAGTTTTGAGGTAGTACTGTGGTACATAGCGATGACAAGCCATTATCTGATTGGATAATGAGTGCCTTTACAAAAATGCAATGCAGCCATGTGATTTTAAGGCCACTTTGCTGGTGATCTGGCTTAGTGTCTTAAATAAAGGCAAGTATTAGGGTTTATATTTTTCCCCTACCTATTATAATTTAATTTATAGTATAATAGGTAGGGAAATATAATTTTAAGTTTCTATATATTTCATTGCCTTTCCAAAGGATGAGAACATCGTCGATATACCGTTTCCAGGTTATGAGATTATCCTTTAACGGGTTGTTGTCCGTGAAGATGTTAGTGGCCTCAAAGTCAGCCATGTAGAGACCAGCTAGGCTCGGCGCGAAAGTACTGCCCATGCTGGTCCCTTGTACTTGGTGATAGATGGTAGTTTCATACATAAAGAAGTTGTTTTTAAGTGCAATTGTGATGATGTCGGTGATTAAATCATGAGGCATGTTAGTATGGAGATCCGATTCCTGGAGAAGTTTCTCAACCACCTCAATGGTTGCATCCTGCGGAATGTTGGTGTAGAGTGCCTCTACGTCAAGGGACGGGAGAAGGTTGATCGTCTCAGTGTTATACTTGTTGATTTCCTGTATCAGGTTCAGTACATCTCGTTTGTCCTTCAGGTATGCCGGGGTTGCCTGGATCAGTGGACGCAAAAATGGTCGCTGAACTGGCTCAATGGTTCCAGCAGAGAGCCTATCCCTGATACAATGGCGACCAGGTGGCGGGACAATGCCCTTATGTATCTTCGGGAATAGATAAAAATATGGCATCCTTGGGTTCCCATTGACTAGGAAGGTGGCTTCCTGGGGGGAGATCCAACCCTCACCAGATGCCTCTTTCGTCATGATCTGTATCCGTGTGAGAAGTTGCTCAGTAGGATCTGTCTACAATTTACGGTAGTATTCCGTGTTGCTCAGTTGACGAGCTCACTCCCTCTCGTAGTCCTTGATCTCAAGGATGACAATGGCGCCACCCTTGTCTGCGGGTTTGATGATGATCCTATCGTCATCCTTCAGTGAGTTAATTGCCTGGCGCAGTCTTCTGGGCATGTTGTCATAAGTCATTTTCCCTTCAAGCGATTCATCTCTTTGAGAACGGCTTTCTCAAAGGTGAGTACCTCTGTGGGGACCATTCCGGCTGCTGGAGTGAATTTAGACGGCGGTCTGAGGCCTGAATCCATTCTCTTCGGTGACGGTTTGTCTTTGAAGAAGGATTGCAACCGTATTTTGCGAAATAGTTGGTGCATTTCTTCATTCATCTGGAAGTTGTCTTCCTCTGGGGTGGGTACGAAGCCTAGTCCCATCTCAAAGGTTGTGACCTTGTCCGTGTTGAGTTGTCTTTTCAACAGGTTCACAACAAGGGTTTTGGCTGCGTCATGCTCCTCGTTGTGCTCTGTTGTGCCTCCCAAGTGCAGCCTCCCACCCCTCCACCCCACTGGGGGCCGTAACAATTTCCGCTGGCCTTGCCATGGTGGCATCGCCGCCATGAAAAGGCCTTTAGATTTGCACATCATAATGTGGATGGCGGTGTATGCTTGGCACGCCACCATATTATGCCTAAGATCCGCACGGCTGGCAATCGTAACGATTGCCTGCCAGCGGAAAAGCGGCAGACAGTCTTTCCATCCGCCGCGGAACCCCCCACCATACTAATATGGCAGGGGTAAATCAGGTACAGATGGCGGAGGGGCGGTGGTTATCCGCCCGCCATCATATTGGGGACCTAAGTGTTTATGATGACAGACCGTCCTGCTGCATCAACGGCGTTACCAGGATATCTGTAATGAACTGCGCGGTTTTTGGACATGAGCGGGTAGGTGTGCGCCCCTTGTGGCCAGCTGACCACACTGCAGAGTTGTGATTGCTCCTGCAGAAGGAAGCGTACTGTAATGAGCCCATATTGTACCTGTGGCTGGGGTAGCCATAATGAGCATGGGTTGCTTCTGTTTGTGGGTGTAGCCTAGAATGAGCATAGATTGCATGTGCATGAGGGGGCAGGTGGTGGGAAACATCCACTAGTACACGGACATTTCTTCGCGTACCGTTACTACGCAAGCGTTAGTATGCATGCGATGTAACAACGCGTCCCTTTAGTACGCATGCTGTTAAATCGCATGCGTTATACAACGCATGCGTAGGGGGCGGGTACTAGTCACGGCGGACATTTGCAAAGAGAGTCTGACGGAGGAAGCCGGTGGAAGCATGAAGGGGGAGAAGATTTGAAACACGTGTGTTAAAAGGTAAGTGGGGCTGTGTAAGGGCTGTGTAGGGTAGTGCAGGGTTGTATACTTGTGTAGTGTATTATGGTTTAGTGAAGTGTCGTGGGGTTAGTGTTTTATGGTTTAGGGTAGTGTTGTGGGTTATTGAAGTCTAGGTTAGTGTTTTAGGGTTTAGTGTAGTGTTGGGGGGTTATTGTTTTAGGGTTTAGGGTAGTGTTGTGGGTTAGTGTAGTATAGAGATGTGTTTTAGGGTTGAGTGTAGTGTCGTGGGGTTAGTGTTTTAGGGTTTAGTGTAGTGTCGTGGGGTTAGTGATTTAGGGTTTAGGGTAGTGATGTGGATTAGTGAAGTCTAGGGTAGTGTTTTAGGGTTTAGTGTAGTGTCGGGAGGTTAGTGTTTTAGGGTTAAGGGTAGTGTTGTGTGTTAGTGAAGTGTAGTGTAGAGTTTTAGGGTTAAGTGTAGTATGACACTTTATTCCGCATAACATTATTATTACTAGGTAAGTTTTTACTTCGCATACCATAACACTTTCATTGTAATGGTATGCAAAGTAAAAACTTGCGTAGTAACGGTTATTGCTAAGTAATAACCGCGTAGTAAAAGCATGCGAAGTAATGGCATGCGAAATAACGTCTCATATGGTGGTTGCTGGCAATATTGGGAAAGTGGCCAGATGCCTCCATGTCACGGGTTTTGCTTTTGTATATTATTGTCATCTGCAGTGTGTTGTTCCAATTAAAATGAAACAACTTCAACTACCAGAATGCACTGATATGTTAAATCAAAACCCAGAAGTGGAATAGTTGTGTCCCAGTGACATGGAGTCATCTGGTGCTATATCATGCTGAACCGACCACCTCTGCGTGTGAGTATCTAAAGTTCAAACACATAATTCGGAATTTCGCCAAGTTAATGAACAAACTTTAGACAGAACAAGCTAGAAACAGAGCGAGGCAGTCCCTGCTGTTTACAACTTGTTCTTTGTAAAGTTCCTGCGTTTACGTGGAGAAATTCCAAGTTAAATGTTTGAACTTTAGACAACTCTCGCACCAAAACCAGATGGAATTGTTTTCCATGTAAACTAAGAACAATTCCACCCATTAATGCCTCAATGGAACATAGAGCTCAACTATCCAAACAATTCCTAGCTGAACAATAATCCCTACCCACTGCATTGTCGGAAGCCCAGTTTGAACTTTCATTGTAATAACTATTAGTGTCTTGTAATTTTTAGCACTTTGTTGCCTCTTAATGTATAATTGCTGTTCTTTGTGAAGTGATAACACCCTCGTGATCCAAGGACGCTATATAAATGAATAAAAGAAAAATTAAATGAAAAAAAAGAAAACTAGAGCACAAATTTGGCATGTTAGTCTGATCATATTGTTTTGCAGCACTTCTATACTGCTTTCCTAGCCCTTAATGAGGGCTCAAAACTCTTTATGGGTGGTCAATTAAGTATCTACTCAGTTTGCTATGCATGCTTGCTTTGCGGTCTATGTGTGGCTAGCTGCTCCAGGCCCTGATTTTTGCATTGCATTTTATGACTTCTAATCAGCTGCGGCCGCTGCAGGTAAGAGTGGTGGGGCTGGCTGAGGTGGATTTCGAGAGACGACCACGAGGGAAAATGTATTATTTATTAAATTTTCCCTTGTGGTCGTCTCTCGAAATCCGCCCCCCCCCCCCCCCGCCAGCCAGCCCCAGCATATCCCACCACTCTTACCTGCAGCAGCCGTGGCTGCTTCTAATCTCTGTTTTATAATGGGTTAAAGAAAACGTCAAGTCGTGTAATGCAAAAAAGTAAAATGTGGCTGGCACAGTAGTCAGACATGAATCTGGGAAACCTACCACTGCTGTTGAAATGCAACCTGGGAGAAGTATGTTTGGTGTGTGCTTGCCTGCTTGGGAGTCAGAAGTGTGGTCCAGTCATGTTGTGAAGGTTTGGTTTAGTGCTAAACAGAGGTCAAAGTGGGCAAGATCAGAAGGGCACGGCTTGCCCCTACTTTTTTTATTAATGAAAAATCGTTCCCCTACTTTTTGTGAAGAGACAACTTTCCTGGGACGGTTAATTCCGATAGTTTAAATGCTACAGCTGAAGTGTCATTCAGGGAGTCTCCTGTGGATTGAAAACTTCTTAATTATATATTTGAGTGATTCCGAACCAACTGAAACTGGTGATACCAATGAATATCATGCCCTTTGGTTTTCTATTTAGCTGAGGTGTAGAGGGCCTTAGGAGAATGCAGCAGTGGTAAGGCCCCTGGCCTCAATGGGATACCAGTTGATGTTTTATGGACTGTCAGGTTCTGTGGGCTTCACTGCTTCTGAAGCTATCGCAAGGGGTTTTTTTTTTGTTTAAACATTTTTTTTTTATTGTTTTCTTACCAACATCCCAATACAATTTCCACAAGAGCACCAGCAACTCACCGGAAGCTATTGCAAGGGTTGGCCCACATGTGGTGAAAACCAAAGAAATGCCCATGTACTAATGCATGGAAAAGGCATGTGTGCATGCCTGTTTTTTCAAGCTTTAGCACATTAAACCAGATATTTTATATTAGCCAATGTATTCCTTAGAGACACTAAGCACTGCTCTAGCTCAGAGTGTGTACACCTGATCTGCAGGCATCAGATTTCTGCAAGATGGTTGGTACCAAGCAAGTCCTATGCATGTCTGAAGAAGTAGCGTAGCAAGGATGCCATGCACCCTGGTGCAAGCAGGTGAAATGGACACTTTGAATGCTGGTGTGGTAGTAAATACAGCAATTATCTGGGTTCAACAGGTCACTCAGGACTCTGGGCTCCAGTGCCACTGCACCTGCTGCACCAGTGGTAGCTATGCCCTTGGTGTGATGCACAGAAACAAAAAGTGTCTCCTCTGATTAAAAGTAGCATGAACGGCATAATGATAAAATGCTTCCAAGGAATAAGAAGATGAGTGTGGGAGGAATCTTCCAATGTCACACATTCATTGAGAAGTAGACTTGAGGTGTGAGGAATAAACTGGAATGAAGAAAATTGTGGGGAGTTTCTGTCTGGCTGTCACAAAATGAGGGGGGATCACAAACAGCTCAAAAGGAAGGAGTATCCACAGAGAATAATAAACTGGATACCTGCTCACAATGTAAAAGCATGCATGTGTTGGTATTCTATTGTATGAACCTAGCCCGAGACCAACAGAGCGTTGCACATTATAGGAGGTAATGGAAAATGATGCACTATTGTATTCATCAAGTGGTAGCTTGAATCTTTTTGTTACACACATTTACAGTAGTATATCACACATTAAATCTTTAGTCACATTTTGATTAGGCGATTTCCCACAACTGCACAATTTTTAGTCAATGTCAAGCTGGATTCAAACCAAGATCCTAAGATTCACAACTTAGCAAGTAGACAACACATTCATCCTTAGTTAATGTATTAGAACTTTCAAAAACAGCTTCAAACATTTGATTTCACCTCTCCTTGTGACCACTCATGTTATGTATTTTTTATACTACAAGCTGCTTTATTCAAAGTGCAGTTAACAATGGGCATTTATTAGAATTAAAATTTTGAGGTTTTGTTTTCCTCTCATAGATTCTTGATAAGACAATAGGCAGTGGTGAGGTCAGTGGATTTTTGTGTATCTGCGGCTGCAGAGTTTATAGCATAATTGTGGATTTACTGAATTTGCCACATAATTTCAAAAATATGCAGTTTTTTCACCAAAATTGTTTCTAGTTCAAATGGATGAAAATAATATCACCAGAGAATGTGCCTCATTATTTGCATTTTTTGTCACATAATTCGATAACCTTTGTCCTCTAAGCTGCATATTCTTAGTAGCCTGGACAATGAGAAACCTCTGCACAGTGGTTTGGGAACTATCAAAGTCAAATATACTTTATTCGACAATTAAGTCATAAAAGTGGCATATAGCAACCATTTACATCAAAACAAATCAAAACAAAACATAATTATCAATACAAAATTATACTTGTATGCATAGAACAGCATTATACATCATTTAGGGTGAGAATATGCTAATGCCTATGCAACCAAAAAAAAATGGGGACGTTTCACAAATATACAGCACTAATCAGTCCACCCCTAAGTCAATCTAAACAATAAACTTTCCTAATCTAAAAGTTTTCATATATAGAAGGGTGCCTATTCGCAAGACGCTTTAGTGTTAATCTGTCTAGATCGAATTGCCCATGCCCACTTTATATATTTTGCCATTGCTATTGCAATTGTCGGGCTTGGGTCTGAGGACAAGATTCTCGTACCTTCGGATTCCAATTAGCCGACAGACGGGTAATACCCATTTTTTACGTGGGATGATATAGAGGGGACAAAAAAGCAGAAAGTGGCTCAAAGATTCATTCTTATCGCAACACTTTGGGCATTTGTCTTGAGACCCAACAACCCACTTAGATGTAAATGATCGTATCGGGAGAGTACCTATCCTAAACTGGAAATAGAGCTTGCGATCGCATGGTACTTCAATCAAGCCCCAATACAGTTCCTGTCTGGGATAGGCCTTAAATTCCAAAAATCTACCTGTTAGGTGGGATGAACACCCCCTAGTAAATAATTCCAGACCGATCATTTCCCAATACTTAGCTTTCACTGTTTCTTTTGAGGGAAAGACCGCATTTTGGGGGTCGTCCCAAAGGTCTC
The DNA here is from genome assembly GCF_964204655.1 of Triturus cristatus. NCBI lineage: Eukaryota > Metazoa > Chordata > Amphibia > Caudata > Salamandridae > Triturus > Triturus cristatus. The sequence goes on from NC_140594.1 coordinate 389,282,504, forward strand.
TTAGTCCCAAACGATAAAGTAGCAATTTTATAGACCTCAACCAGTCTATCTTATGAAAGGAATCTTTTTCAATAATTTCCTTTAGACCCAGAGCATAGTGATTAAGCTCCTCGGTTGACCATACCCTACACCAGTACAGCAATGGACGCAGATAGGCTGTATCTTGTAGAGATTTCAAACCGAGGTCCCAGAAAGGGGTAGTAAGGGAGTGCTTTGCAGGACACCAACGACTTTCCGAATAAACTCGTTCTCTATGGCATTCAGGCGTTGTGGATTTTTGCCATACCCCCATAGCTCAGACCCATATAGAGACGAGCTACGGATCTTCATCGAGTAAATCTCGAGGAGTGGCCCAATTGGTTGGGTCTGCGAGGTTTTAAATCGTTTCAAAAGGAAGCCTGTCTGGTGTTGGAACTTCAATAATGACAAATCTATTTGGCTGTTCCAACGCATGTTTTTCTGTAGTGTTACTCCCAAATATGTAAATGCATCGACCTGTTCTAAAGGAGATCCATTCATAAGGATTGCACCTTTAAAAGATCTACAAGATTTGCTAGGTTTAGGGCCATTAAGCACCATAAACTTAGTCTTGGCAACGTTTATTTCCAGTCCACGCAATAGGCAGAACTCTTCAAAGCGCCGCAGGGTGAGCTGGAGGCCACTCGGGGTTTTTTAAATCAGCAGAGTGTCGTCCGCGAACATGAGGACTGGGACACGAGTACCAGCCATGGCCGGGGCATCCGAAGGGACCCGGGAGAGGAACTCGGCCACCCCGTTTACGAAGAGCGAGAACAGGGTTGGTGCCAAAACGCAACCCTGCCGCACTCCCCGCTCCACGGGGAAGGTATCTGTAATCTCTCCCTGCCGTCCCCACCGAACCCGGGCAAAGTTGTCCTCATGCAAGCGAACAACCAATGCCAGCAACTCCGGTGCCATCCCCAGCCCCTGAAGCACTCGCCACAGCCTACCACGCGGGACTAGATCGAAAGCTGCCCGCAAGTCGACAAACACTGCATACAAAACCCCTTTTTCTAAGACCACTGTCCTCCAATAGAGAACCAAAAACCTGAAAACCTGGTCTATGGTACTGGTTTTAGGGCGAAACCCAGCCTGGAGAGGACTCAGAATGTTAATGGCCTCCATCCAGGATTGGATTTTGCCCAAGACCAGCCGGCCCATAACTTTTTGTATAGCATCAATCAAGCTAATGGGCCTGTAATTGCTAGCCAATGATTTATCCCCTTTTTTATATATTGGGACAATTTCTGGGCCTTTCCAAGATTGGGCAATGGCCATGCCTTGGGCAATAGCATTAGCTAAGTGGGTGATATATAAGCGCCATCTTTGTCTATCATACACAAATACATCAGCAGGAATGCAATCCATTCCAGGTGCGCGACCCTGGGTTACCATATCAAGCGCCCTGTCGACCTCCTCAGCGCTAAAGACAGGCTTGTTATAAAAGACCCATTCCTGATGAGACAGGCTAATATCCTCAGCGTCTTTTGCATATTGGGTCTTAAAAAACTCTATCCAAGAGTTCTGGGGAACATAATTATGCGGACTATCAGTTATTTCTCCCCTTTTCCATTTAAAAATATCCCAAAACTTTTTCTGATTTTTGTCGGTACATGCTGCCTTGAGATCTTGCCACTCACTCTCTTCCCATTCCTTTTTGGCTTTCCATTGGGCCTTCCTGTAATTATTACGGGCTATCCTGGTCTTGTTCAAGTCTTTGGATTTAAGTGCAAATCCTAGCTCTTCCCGAGCTTGCTTGCAGGAGGCATTAAACCAACTCTCCTGTTTTCTTCTAGACACTTGTTTTGCTAAAAGTGGTCTGCAAAAGTAGGTTTTAAGTTTAGCAAAAAGTTTGCCGTGTATATTCCCGACTACTGTATGAGACTGACTTTTGGTGCAACCTACCATCATTAGTGCCAGCGCCTCTTCGAGATTAGACTTTATGCTATCTATAAGGTCAGGATGCTCTACTACTTTATTCCACTTGAGGTGGCGTTCATCATTTGATAAAGCAGCAATCGGGCCTTTCATAACAAATGCCCCATCCAGTCTATCTCCCAAACCCAGTTTGAAAAGAGCTACTAGTGGATTGTGATCGCTTTCTATCCGAGGTTTTATCACCATATCCACAAGGGTATGCCACATCCTTAAGTAGACCAAAAGGTAATCTATGGTGCTAGCCCTGATACCGTTATCGTATGTTTTACTCCTCGTCCTGTCTGACACGGTTCTGCCATTAGCTGCCCTCAGTTGGTTGACCAAGCAGAGCCCTTTCAGGTACAGGGCCGCCTCTGTCCACTTGCTGACTGGAGTTATCTCAAGCTGTGAGACACCCCATCTAAGGTCCTCCTCCTCCGTTAGGGACAAGTCATGGTGCCCTAATGGCTCAAAAATCGTGTTGAAATCACCCGCTATCAGCGGGAGCACATCAGTGGGTCTGGATTCAACGAGGGAGTTTAATGTTGATAACACCTCCGATTTTTTCCCACCTGGTAGACCCCTAGCATAAACATATATATCAATATGCAAGTTCGATGGGAAATTTAATCTAATTCCCAAAATGTCAATGTTCTGAGTTGGGATAAGTTGGATGTTACAATTTAAACATTGTTTAATCCAGATGACCAGGCCTCCTACTGGCCGACCCTTAGGCCTTTTGTCTGCTGGGACAAAGAGATTCAGATAACCTAACCTGAATACAGGCTCTATTGACCATGTCTCCTGAAAGAGACAGATGTCATGCTTGCCAATAAAATCTGACCATAGGGATGATGCTAATTTGAGTCCCACACCCGCCACATTCCAAGATAAAAACGTTGTGTGACCTACAGTATTAGACACCCCATCGACACTCCCTGCATTTAGTGTAGGAGGAGTAACAATACCATGCGGGGAAGGTAAATTACCATCATTGCTTAATATTTTTTGTCCGAGCTCGGGACGAAGGCCCTGCTCCGCAACCCTAATAATGTTTGTTAGGGCGAGCAGCGCGTTGTCATCACTGTTGCTATCTGTTACGGACAGCTCTCCCTGCTTTTTATCCTCCTCTAACTCAAAAACTACATGTGCCTTTCGGGATTGGGATAACCACTTCTATCTTTCTGTCAATCGCAATCCATTAACACAGATTACACATCAAATCGATTGATAGACCTTATGTCCCCAATAGGGCGACCCTTAATCAGAAATCCCCCACGTGTTATCCCAGACTGAGGCAAAGGTGCGGGAGCATAAAAATAAGACAATGGCATGGTACAAATTAAAGATGAGGGATCATCATCATGGGGCCAACCGCAAATATGTTCCACACAGCGTCTATCCCTAAAATTAATGATAATACAGTCCCCCTTTGTTGTCTTAGGTTTTCTGCCCACCCAATTTACTCTCCTGGCGTACAAGATTTCAGCACACGTATTGGCCGGCAAGGGACGCTTAGCATTAAGCCAAAATGTACACTTGTTCTTAAGATCCCAATACGTTTCCCTAGTCCCAATCGCCAAGGGTGGAACCCCAGTTAGGACCACCACATAGGGGGCAGCCTCTGGGGGGAGATGTATATCAATAAGACCCGACGAAGCCTGCGCTAAAGACTGTACAAATATAGGCTGCTTATCACTTCTGACTGCACCAGGCCCAGCACTATGGGGTCCGTCACGAACTGGATGATGTTCTTCTCTTGACAGATAGTCGATCGCCGGGGTAACCTGCGGCTCCTGGGGAACTGCCAGGTTAGTGTTTACGGCAGCACTAACTTGGTCATTAGTAGTGGGTTTGGTCTTACTACGTTGACCTATCTCACTAGAGCATTCCCTGTGAGAGCTGGATCCCCGTCTGCCACCCCGTGGCTGGGCCGAGGCGAGTGAAAGTTCCATACACACAAGCCTGCTTTCTATAGAACCCAGCCTTTCGTAGATAGGATCACATACGTTTTTTAAGATACATTCCAATTTTTTCCAAAACACTGGGTCCGTATCTTTCATGTAGCCATTCCCCACAGATGGTGATGGATTTACCCTCTCTTCGATTGTTACGAATTGGGGACATGGAGCTTTATCCTTACTTGGGACGGGAGCGGGACCAGACTTAGCATTTTTCCCCACCACAGTCTGTTGGTTTCCCCTGCGTGTTTTTTTCGAAGTTAGACCTGAATGCTGTTGAGCAAGACCCGCTTTGATGTTACTAGCAGAACGGGTCTTAATGCTTGATAAGGGCTTAGGTTTTGGGACCGAATTACCAGCAAGCGAAATATCGGCAATTGCACCCAGCATTTCAGACAAAGGTGAAGTACATGTTATTATGTCACCGTTGGACTCCTCTACCAAGGAAGATATTGAGCCTGAAGAATCCAACATAACAGTCTGTTGGCACGGTGGTGATCTTACATTAGCCATATTTCCCAGGGAAGACCTCTTATCGCATAGAATGTCTAGTGATAGTCTTTTTTCGGTTAGTTCTATATCCTTGGCTAGCACTGATTGGACTCGCACAAGGAAATTATCTAGGGTTCCCATTAGGGCGCCCCCAGAAGATTGCATAGTTGTCCCATCCCTTTTTGCAGGCTTATCCATTGGTAAATGTGTACTTGCAAACTCAAGGGACAAATGACCCTATTTCTTACAACGTACGACCACGCCTTTACCTAGATTTTCCACACACTGACCTCAAGCGACAAATGTTAGAAGAAGGTCCCGTTCCGTTCTCTGGCGTTCTCGGACGGGCTCAGACGGGCCCGCCCTTGGCCCGGGCTTCGCCCGCGCGTGTCCCGCGAAGCGGGGGCGGTGAGGAGTTTTATAGCGTCTGGGCGTGACGGGAAGAGGACACAGCTGATTGCAGTTGCGGGGCTGCTGGTCCTCGCAGTCCCGTGCTTGGTTCCTTCCCACCGGCAACTTGCAAAGTTCTCCCGTGGCAAATAAATCAGCTACTCCAATGCCAGGACTCAGGATAGTTCGTTGATTAAAATATTGAAAAGCGCTCTGGCTCTCCCTTCACGAACGGCTCCCGCGAAGCGGGGGCCGTGAGGAGCTTTATAGCGTCTGGGCGTGACGGGAAGAGGACACAGCTGATTGCAGTTGCGGGGCTGCTGGTCCTCGCAGTCCCGTGCTTGTTTCCTTCCCACCGGCAAATTGCAAAGTTCTCCTGTGGCAAATAAATCAGCTACTCCAGTGCCAGGACTCAGGATAGTTCGTTGATTAAAATATTAAAAAGCGCTCTGGCTCTCCCTTCACAAACGGCACTATCATTAGGACTACACATTTGTTATTTTACACGTAACCATTATATATTTTCCATATTTCACGGTTCCTTGTAATACATACGTTTTATACCCTGATTTTTGTGCAATACTATTTGCAAAACATGAAGTACATGCTTTTTTACTCGAAAATGTAATGCCTTCCCAATAAACTTAAAATGGTTATGCACTGCTGTGAGAGAAATGGGGCAATATCATAATTTACAACTTTACAGCCAGTTCCCATTTTGTTAACTCTAGGTTAATTTTCTTATGTAAAACTACACACTTACGTCGAAGTCAAACTTGTTTCTTTCTCTCCAAATGAAAGAAGGTTGGGCAAAGATGCACTCTGCAGCTGAAATTCATCATGGGAATTAGCGCTGGCAGCCACATTAGTGAAGGAGCTGAAGCCACATAAAAATTAAATTCTCTTCTAGTAATGGTGAGCATTGGCAGCATAAGACACTTCTGCAGGATTAGATAGAGATAGCCAGGAGACCTGGGAGTCGACCCATGCATTTGTGAAACTGGGTGCATGCCCATAACCCTGCTGCACTCATTTAAATGGGCTCCAGTAGCTCCCGCAGGTGAACAACACCTGCAACCTCAGCCAGTGTGGAGCTCATGTTCCTTCACCTGAGCAGATGCCTGGTGCTCTCTCACAGGAAGGTAGAAGGTACAGCTAGCAGTATAGGGGAGTATGCAGAGCTTTTGCCCACTGAGGGGACCATGATTTGAGGGTATCATGATTGGAGTCTTTCCTTTTCTTAGTGGTGATACCAAACCATACATTTTTATTAGCACACATGCACTAACAGAGGATCCTGCAGGAAATCTCTCCTAATGCACCACTTAAGTTAAGCTGCTCTCACAAGCTTTATGCTTTACTCCTCCATCCACTCACTTTGGAATTTGTCTACTTCAGATAAGCCAGGGAAGTGAATATATAAAACACCAAACTCCTTCAGTATCGGAAGGGTTTACCTTTGGTGTTCCACGTAAAACACAATTTTGAATAGGACTAGGTTACCTTTTCCAATTCTAAAACATAGATGCCAAGTGGATCTGTCATATGTACGACACCTTCACTCTAACCCAGTGCTTAATTTACCTTAAAACAAAAGTGTGCTAGTGACCAACATGTTTCTTTGGAGCTTGGTATCTGCACCATTCATAGCCAGCACTACCCAGTGACACAGTGAAAGGCAGACTTCTGATGAAGGGAGCAAAAGAATGGGGGAAATGTGCTGTAAAGTTCACTTTAGTCACAATAGTCACACCTTCTTGCACACCTTCAAAATGGTCACCCAGGCCCTCATTAGCAGCAAGCTGGACTACGGCAACACACTCAATCAGAATTACTGTCTAACTGCTAGAAGACTTCAGACTATACAAAACCCAGTGGCAAGACACACTCAGGTTTTCTCTCATGCTCACATCATTCCGCACCTCAAAGGTCTTCACTGGTTTCACATTCACTAACCCACAAACCTAAAACTACTCTCACCCGCATACAAAGAGCTGTACAACCCCATCCCACCTACCTCGATATCAGCAGCAACATCAGTACACCCACCAGACACCTCTGCTCAGCCGGACTCCTGCTCGCACACATCCCCTGCATACACAGAACCAGCCTTGGTACTTTCACCTGCCTCATGCCCAAAGCCTGGAGTTACCTGCCCCTACGCATTAGACCTGCCTTCTCATACTTGAGCTCCACAAGAAACTGAAAACTTGGCTGTTTCTGAGGCATCTCCTGTGTCACTTGTTGTCTGTGGTCTTTTCCATCTCCGTCACACTCTCCTCTCATTTGTTTCTCACTTTTCTGTCCATATTCTCAGACATGTTTAATTTTCTTTCACTGCTCTCAACCTTCTCTCGCTGTCTCTCTTTTTTCGCTTCTCTCAATCCCTTCTCCCTCACTGACATCCTCACTCCCTCCTTCTCCTCCTCACTCCCTATCAGAAACAGGCCATGTGCAAGATTAACCCAGATGAGTGGCGTGATACTCCCAGAGAAATTAAGCTGGTCCTGGTTTCTCAGTCCCCACAGAACCAGGGGCTTTACATTATAGGAATGAATGCTGAAAGTGCTCATACCTTCCTGTGAACTGGCTCACCTCAGGGCTAAACACTGTCTGCAGTAGAGCTGAGCTGCATACTTGGAAGAGCTCAGCTCTGTCTGCCCAGGGCTGCAGCATTATGTATGCAGGAACTCATCTCCAGCTCAATGAAAGAAATTACCTGTGGATTCAAGGTCTCCTCTCTAGATGCTCATGGGTTCATTACTATGTATGCAGGGACTTGACTGCATCTGGGCTGGAGCTCTGCTCTATCTGCAGAAGAATCAGTCAATCAGGGGTTTATAAAGTGCTCTACTCACCCAAGAGGGTCTCAAGGCGCTGGAGAGGTGGGGGGGGTGCAGCTCCGGGTCAGTCGAAGAGACAGGTCTTGAGGCACTTCCTGAAGGTTTGCAGAGTGGGGGAGTGTCTGATGTTGACTGGGAGCTCGTTACAGGTCTTTGCTGTGACGTAGGAGAAGGCTCTTCTGCCTGCTCTGGTTCTGCAGATGCGTGTGGTCTCTGCCAGGGCGAGGTCGGCGGAGCGGAGGTTCCTTTTGGGTATGTGGAAGGAGACTCTTTCATTGAGGTAGTTGGGTCCGATGTTGTGGAGGGTTTTGTAGGCATGGGTGAGTAGCTTGAAGGTTACTCTCATCTCGATGGGGAGCCAGTGGAGGTCTCGTAGGTGCTGGGTCATGTGCTTGTGTTGTGGGGTTCCGAGAACGAGTCTGGCTGCGGTGTTCTGTAGGGTTTGGAGCTTGTGTAGCAGGGTTTTGTTGATTCTGGCGTAGAAGGTGTTGCCGTAGTCCAATCTGCTGGTTATGAGTGCGTGGGTGACGGTCTTTCTGCATTCAGGGGGATCCACTTGAAAGTCTTGCGGAGGATGTGGAGGGAGTTGAAACAGGTGGAGGCGACGGCGTTGATCTGGCGGGTTGAGGTGAGGCAGGAGTCTAGGATGATGCCGAGGTTCTGGGCATGGTCAGTCGGGGTGGGTGGCTGTCTGAGGGCAGGGGCCACCAGGAGCTGTCCCACGCAGTGGGGGAGTGTTAGAATCCGGGTTCTCTGGTTGGCACAGGTAGGTACTTGTGTCAAGCAGGGAACCTTTCCTCTAGTCGGAGTAAGGGGGTACACTCCAACAATAACCCCTGCTCACCCTCTAGGTAGCTTGGCGCGAGCAGACAAGGCCTATCTCAGAGCGTTTAGGTTAAGCATTTGTGAACACACACACAGTAACTCAGTGATAACCCCACAAATGGACTCCACACTGGGATATATAAAAATAGCACTTTATATATATAGATTAGGCTTAGCACAAGACCAGATAACGTTTAAACGGCTCACAATACTTTTTACAAAAAGAGTTTTTTACTTTAGCGTAATGTTAATGTTCTGTGCGCTTCGTTCCTTTCAGTATGCTTCGTACGCGTCAAAAATAGGCCTGGGGAACGGGTCTTACACGCACTGTAGGCGCTTCGGGATGAAGCGTACACCCTACGGTGCGAACAGGCACAGTACCTTTGTCTTTGGTGAGTTCGTCACGAATGCTGCGTGACATCAAGCGCGATGTACGGTGCGTTGTCCTCCTGGTGCGGTGCGTACTACGGTACGTTGGACCTTGGGTGTGCAGAGCTTCAGGGGACGGTGCGTAGGTACGGTGCTTTTAATGTTTGTCACGGCGTTCGCGCCATACCGTGAGATCGGCAATCTTGAGTTGAAGTGCTAGACACAAGCGAACAGTACGCTCTGCTCAGGGGAGACGTACGCGACTACCGTACGCACCGCAGCCTTCCCAAAGCAGTGGAAAGGAGTGTACGCTGGGCAGTACGGTTCGTAGGGGATAGAAGCAAGTACGGTTCACAGTCCTTCCGTTACGGTGCGAGCTACGGCTCGTAGGGGCCTGTTAGTCGTGTTGCTCAGGCCGGACGATACCTTCCTTTGCGGTGCGAGCTACAGCTCGTAGAGGGGCCTTAGTCACTTTGTTCGGGCTGGACAGCTTGGTGCAGGCTTCCAGGGGGGGTACGCTTCGATCGTCGGGGCATACACAGCAGTTCGCTTCAGGATTACGGGGAAAACAGTCAGTTTTCTGGTGCGCTCTCACGGCGGTGAAGTCCACTGGTCCTGGGACTTCGTTCAGGGGGCAAGCTCACTCACAAGCCCTTGGAGATCTTTAGCACAAGTAAAATAAAAGTTTCTTTGGTCTTTTCTTCCTCTTCTTCAGCAGCAAGGCAACCACTGCAGGCCAATCCCCCAGGTCAGGGACAGTACTTCTCCATGCAGCTTTCCCGGTTCCTCCTCGTCGGACAGAGGTTTCTTCTTGGCAGGACAGGATCTGATTTCTTAGGAGCAGGGCTCCTACATTTACACACCATTTCTTTTGTTCTTGCAGGCCAGTGGGGCCCTTGCCTAGTTCGGTCCGGTTTCTGAGCACTTTGTTGACATGATGCAGGCTTCTTCTTTCAGCGTGCAGGGCAGAGTCATCAGACGCTCCACAGGGGGTGGAGCCAGCATTGTGGTGGCAGAGCACATCCCTATTCAGAGTCCAGGTGTAATCCTCCCACCCATCTATATGTCAATCTCTCTATTCACCACCAGGCTACCTAGCCCTGCCCCTCTGGGATTCCCCAGCCCTGTCACTCACACAAGCCAGACAGCAGATACACATCAGCGCAGAGGCGGGCTGAAATGGTTAGGCAAGCAAGTTAAGGGAAGGTTTAGGGACTGGCAAGTGGGTGCACTTGCCAGTCAGCATGACAGTACCAGACTGGACGCAGGTTCTGCAATGGCAGACCTAGACACATTTTACCAGGCCGCTTCTGTGGGTGGCACAACTAGTGCTGCAAGCCCACCAGCGGCATTTGTATTTACAAGCCCTGGGCACTCCTGGTGCACTTTACTGGGGTCTGACAGTAAACCAAATAAGCCAATCATGGAATCCAATCAATATAGCAATTTACAATAGGGAGAGCATATGCACTTTAGCACTGATCAGCAGTGGTAAAGTGCCCAGAGTCATAAAACAGCCAACAGGTCAGAAAAAATATAGGAGGAAGGCAAACAAAAAAAGTTCAGGGATGACCCTGCAGAAAGGGCCAAGTCCAACAGGGAGGGTCCGAGGACGATGACCTCTGTCTTCTCCGAGTTCAATTTTAGGCAGCTGTTGCTCATCCAGGCTGCAACATCTTTCATTCCTTTTTGGAAGCTGAGTCTGGTGTCGTTGGGGTTCTTTGTGAGAGAGAGGATGAGCTGGGTGTCGTCGGCGTAGGATACTATGCAGAGCCCATACTGTCTGACGATGGCGGTGAGGGGGGCCATGTAGATGTTGAAGAATGTGGGGCTGAGCGAGGATCCTTGGGGTACTCCGCAGTTGATCTCAGTAGGTTCGGAGAGGAAGGGAGGCAGTCTGATCCTTTGGGTTCTTCCGGAGAGAAAGGAGCAGATCCAATCGAGGGCGTTACCCTGTATGTATACCGGCGTCGTGGAGTCTGGCTGCAAGAGTCCAGTGGGAGACCGTGTGGAAGACTGCGTAGAGGTCTAGTAGGATGATGACTGCAGTGTGGCCCTGGTCGAGTAGCATGCGGATGTCATCGGTGACGGCAAGGAGGGCGGTCTCGGGCTGTGATTGCTGCGAAATCCGGACTGGGAGGGGTCAAGGATGGTGTTTTCTTCAGTGAAGGTGGTCAGTTGGGTGTTGATGAATCTCTGTGTGACTTTGGATGCAAAGGGAAGGAGAGAGATGCGCTGGTAGTTTTTCAGGTCCGTCGGGTCGGCCGAGGGCCGAGATTGAGTTCAACTCTACAAGATGGTGAGGTCTGTTGAGCAGTTGGCAGAGCTCCCCTGTCTCTGTATGCACAAGAACCTACTTCTCTCTGTGTAAGAACTCGTTTCAATGAGAGTGAAAGTGAGACTGTGTTTGAGAGTGTGTTTGAATAAGTGAAAGTGAGTATGATGGGGTGAGTGAAGGAAAATGAGTGTGTTAGAACGAGTGACTGATTGGAGGTTGTGAGAGGGTGGGGAAGTGAGAAGTGAGTGTAGCTGTCAATGGTGCAGCAGTTGCAGTTGTACTAGGGACCAGCGTTAGTGAGTGTGTGAAAGTGTGTTAGCAAGTGAAAATGAGAACCAGTGAGTATCAGTACATTTGTGTATGAGTAACAGTGAGTGGGAATAAATATGAATGAGAATGTGCAAGTGAAAGAATGTGAATTAGAGTCAGTGAGGGCAAAGAGACTAAGACCGAGATTATCAAAACTTTCACACAATGCAGAACAGCACCCAAAGTTGCTGCTTTGCGCGAGAGGGAGAGAGACGGAAAGCGCCATATGTACAAAGATTTGGCACTATCCTGCCCTCTCCTTATAGCTGGCACACAATTAGGCGGCCAACCACCACACAGACATCTGTTTGAGTCTTAGCATAGGTTTTGTACAAGAAGGGTGCCGTCCCAGCACAAAATACTATGCTTTGTCTAACTTTAAAACTATTCCTACTTCACATGTGTGCTGTACAGTGTAGTACTCATGCAAAGTGGGAAAAGTTATGAGAAATAAAAGCATTTCTCCTTTTTAATGCCTGTTTTCAAGTAGTGGCGTTTATTTTTGGTGCAATGCCCTGTCTACTGTTGTTAGTAGATAGAATTTTGCATCAAGAACCATGGGTGTTACCACCCATATAACACTCCCTTGACACAAAGTAAAGAAAATCAGCGATTTGCACTGCTTTTCATTACTTTCAGGCAACTTTCCAGTTTTGCATTGGAAAGTAAATAAAAAAACACATTTTGTGCAGGTTTGTGTCCCTTTTAAGATGCAAAACCAGCACAAAATGTTTGGTAATCTGGCGCTAAATGTGATAGGAAGTGAGTATGAGTGAGGCAATATTTTTTTTTGAGGCCATTACGCCCTATCACTTTCAAAGGTTACCAGCAGCCACTGACGCCAATAATAATCTACGAGATGTGGCATTATAGCCTGAGTTGCTGACTTTGGAACTGGGGAGTTTGAATCCCAGCGTCAGCCCAATATCCTGTGATCATGGGCAAATCACTAAGGGCCTCATGTAGGTAGCCAAATACCGGTCGGTAACGGCCGATTTTCGGTAATTATACCGTTACCGACCGGTATTTTGGCTTTTGAGATGTAGGGGGACTATTTCTGTATTCGGAATTTACCGAATCGGTAAAATTACCGATTCGGTAATTTTACCGATTCGGGAAATTCCGAATACAGAAATGAGATGTAGGGGGACTGTGTGGTGTGTGTGGGGATTCGTTATTTACCACCACTAATAGTTGGTGGTAAATGACGAATATGTGTGTAAATGCAATATTTTGCCCGTAGATGTGTGTTTGCTATTTCTGCCTTGTTTGCTTGAAAGCACAGGAAGATGGCAGAGATTGCCTGTGAAGTGCAGACGCAGTCTCTTACAGCAGGGTTGGTGGACATGCATTATCTCTCTTTCAAACAACGGTGATCAGTAAAGCTCACCACCTGGCAGAATTAGAACCCCCACTGTGAGGTCTTGGTCCTGGATGTTGTCAGGGCCGGACTGGGAGCGAAAACCGGCCCTGGCAAAGTGTTCATCTGGGACCTCCTTCGCCTCCTTTGAGGACATTGCAGAAGCACGATAAGATGAAGGGGGAAACAGCCTTTACCACGAAGCATTTTCTACGCATTACGTTTACAACGATACACTTACCTCGTAAACGTCTTCACAACGCGTAATGCTTCAACGACCATCTTCACCACGCAAGCAACGTCAACACGGAACAACGTAATCGTAATCCGAAAAAAAACATCAGTCCGTTTTCAGTGTCGGCGGAGATCTGCGTAAAAAAGAAAAAAAAGAAGAAAGGGGGCTTGGGGGGGTCTCCCCCCCAAAAAAAGAAAAAGCGGAGTAAAGGTAAAATCGAGGTAACGGCAAAGCGTGGAAAACACATTCCGTTGTAACGCATGCGTGGTAAAGGCATGCGTTGCAACGGAATGCGTAGTAACGACATATATTCGATCAAGGTGTCGGAAAAAGAAAATGTTTGTTCTGATGCCCTCTTCTCCAGCCGTACTTCGCCCAGGCTTTCCCTGGGACAGACACCCACACAGGGGCGTTGCGCGCCTACCTCCATGTAGGAGCCAGGTTTATGTGATGAAAAGGAGATTTAGAATATGAGGGTATGGATATGGACCACGTTCCTCTCTAATGATCGGACATTGATTAGGATGCATGATAGATAATTGTGTGAGCAGCTAGGAGGTAGGATACTCCCTGAGGGAACCTGTGAAATTGATGCTCGATCCGGCTGAAAGAGCAGCAGCAGAAATTTAGGATGGGCTTGGAGAGACACCAGGAGGCAAGGAATTGTTTAATCGGGTCTTGGGTGACAATTCTTATAAGTGCTGCAGTCAGGTTGTCAGCAGAGTGTGTATGAGGGGGATGTCGCCGAAGTTTCATCAACTTGCACCAGAAGGCAGGTTAGTAATTTACAAGAGTTAGGCTGCGTAGGAGATAGATGGAGAGAGAGGGTTAGAGTACTTAGCAGGACATTGACAAGTGAGTGAATGCATGTAGAGGAATAGATTGGTTAAACGAGATTGTGCAGTTATTGATGGGAAGCACTTGCACACAAAAATAGAAATTCAATTTTGGGCGCGTGCATGAGCTGAAGTGATGTTTTGTTATGTTATGGTATGTGATGGTATGTGATGTGTATTTGTATAGTGCACAACTCACCCAGCAGTATATCCTGGTGCTGAGATCCAACACTTGTTTCATTACTTGCAATTGCCCAAAATGTCTTTATTCTGCTTTTAGGGCCACGAACATTATTGGAAGTCTGGGCTTCAATCTATTCTAATGAATGCTACACTAAAGCCCATCCCATTGTATTCAGTGCCCCTGTGGAAACAGACACAACTAAGCAAAACGTGGCCCCTCACCCTCAGCAGACATACAAAAAGAAGAGAGAGTTGCCAATTGTCCACCAACAGGAGATTGAACAAATGGCATCAGCAAAGCTGCGCCCTTTACTATCCACAGAATTACATGTGTGAATTTCACCATAGGTTCTCCAGGTGAGCAGATAGCATTTTCTCAATGAATAGAGTCAATAGCCGGGTGATGAAGCGGGCGGCAGAGTTCCACGCCTCCGCTTAGCCCCACGTGATTGCAACCCGGCACCCAGCAATGGCGAATTCTAGCGATCCCTGAGGGCGGAGTGGAGCTGCTTGATTCTCGGCAGATCTGCCGAGCAGGATTTTCGGCGTTTTTCCGGCCGTTTTCCGGCGAAATCTACACTGGCGGTACCGGCGGTGAGATTCCTTTGATCCGCGGAGATACACGGGGGCTTCAATAATGGCGTGTATACCGCTGTGGATGTGGCAGCGATAGAACGGCAGAGCTGTGGCCTGATTGTTGGGAAAGAATGGGTGTTTTTGCGAGCAGACTCATTTGACGAAGTTCCTTTGGCTGCAGTGACTGGGATTGGAGTGGCTGGACAGGAGATCACCAAGGGGAAGGCTACAAGGATGTAGAGAGCAGTACATCTAGAGGATTTCTGGCCACAACGGAGGACACCCCCCCCCCCATCTTGATATAAGGTAGCCCTTTTTTTTTTTTTTTTTTTTTGGGGGGGGGGGGGGGGGGAAACTGACTTTGTTTGACATTGGTCTCAGGACCATTGTTATTTTTAAGTGCCAAGATGGGAAAATTACTAAATGCACGTTTAAAGGCCAAAACACGTCGAGCTCTTGCTAAAGAGGCGACTCGAATGGTCAACAAGGAGAAAGCCCGTAATTAGGCAGGCTCAGATATTTCAAGCTCTGATGAGGAGTCACTCCTTGATGTAACATCTACACCAGAAGCCCTGGTAGAGACAGTTAAAGAGACAAAATTGACAGTAAATAATGGTGTATCTCAGCAGATTGCGATACCTCCAGAAAGCTCAAAAACGCTAGGCGAAGCAAAAGAACCAAAGCAGTTTGCGCTGTTCTCTAAAAAAGCCATCTTGCAGCCCTCCCTGGTATGTTCAAAAGCACCACAAAAATCTTATGGTATGGAGGGACCAAGTTCAGCACCAGTATTGACAGTAGGAGCTATTTCAAGGGGGCAAAGAGATGTACAAGCCACCCCGCGGGGGAACTCTTCTCCAATGGAAAGACCATCTGTGGATGGATGTAAGATCCCAACAACCTCTGCGCTGGGGCTAAATGAGAGAGGCTCGGGGGGAACCCTAGAAGAAACAGCAAAAATATTTGAAGCACTGGATCAGACCGCCAATACCCCCGTTTTTCTTGGTAATCCAGTTCTTCCGGATGACAGTACCACTGAAACACTGTGGCATGATCCTCAAACAAACCCTGAGGTTAATAGGAATGATACCATAGCGGATGATAGCATCACTGAAACATTGTGGCAAGATCCTCAAACAAATTCTGAGGTTAATAGGAATAATACCGTAGCCCACGACCTATCTCCTCTGACTGGTAATAGTCCTAGACGGCAATTCATCGGAGAAGGTAAGATGGATATTAAGGATATGCTAAACTTGATATTAGAAGAACTCCGCGAGCTGAAAACATCACAGAAAACCGAGTTAAATATCGTCCATGCCCGTCTGGAAAAAATTGAAGATGCAATGTTAGGTTTTCCAATCAGACTTCAAGAGGCGGAGGCAAGGATTTCGGTACTGGAAGATCAAATGACGATTGTAATGAAAGAAGCAAACGCTGCAGTGAAGAGCAAAAACTTCCTCGAGAATAAAATGGAAGAATTAGAAAACCATTCACGGAGATCTAATCTACGATTAGTCGGGATTCCAGAAGGAATGGAGGGCTCTCAAACTCTGCAGTGGGTTGACGCATTTATAAAACAAAAAGTTATTCCAGAGTTTGAGGGCGACCTCACTATTACAAGAGCCCATCGAGTCCCAGCTCGCCCTTTCCCCAATTCCACGATGCCGCGTACAATACTGCTAAATTTTGCTGATTTTCGAATCAAGGAAAAAATATTGACTAAAGCAATACAACAGAGGCAGTTTTCAGTAAACGAAAATGTAAAATGTCGTATTTTTTCTGATATGACTGCGACCGCGGCTCGGAGAAGGAAAGAATTTGTTAAGATGCTGTGTTTGTTTAAAGCCAGAGGAGCTCAAGCAACCATTGCTCAGCAATCCAAATTGAGAGTATTGATAAGGGGCAAGTTTTATATGTTCTCTGATTTGGGGGAAGCACAGAAATTATTGAATGAAATCTCAGAAGGTCCGGCATCTTAGGCTTGATCGGTCTAAGATTAAGACTTTCTCTTTGATTCAAGAAAGAAGGGAGAAGGATAGGAGGGAAGAAAGGAGGAAAGAAGGGGAAAAAAAGAAAATGATGAAAAATAAATTTGCTGGGATTGCCGGGATGTGTGATCACTCGGGTGTAACAACAGGACACCCAGAGAAGAGGAGGGTGGGGGATGTGGTCAGCGTGGTTGGTGGGGAGGATTCCACATTCAGAGGGGGTTATAAGGGAAGGGTTAAAGGGTGTGGGGTATAAAACAGGAAAAATAGAGCAAGTGCAAGTGCAAAGTGGCAGTTTTTATTACAATCAGATGTTTGAGATAAATATAGAAATACAGAATTTCAATGGCAATTAATAAATGCAAAATCTTATCAGTCAATATCAACGGGATGTTGAACAAACCAAAGTATGGGGCCCTGATGAAGTGGTTGATATCCTGCAATCCTCAAGTAATATTTTTTCAGGAAACCCATCTAAAATCAAACTCTCCCAAAGTATATATACCCAGATACTTCTCATATGCATTTTTTGCATCAGCTGGCTTGGCCCAGAGAGGTGTAGCAATCTATTTTTCAAGAAAACTACCCTGGAAAATATTAGAAGTCCAAAGAGATATACTGGTGAGATGGATAGAGGTCTCAGTTAAGATACAAGGGCAGATTATTAATTTTGTAAATTATTATGGACCAGTGTCAGACGATACGATCAGTCTGGTCAAAATAAATGGGCTTTTAAGAGGAGCTTCGGGGCAGCTTATATTGGGAGGGGATTTTAATTTTATACAAGACTTAAAGAGAGATACATCTAACAAAAACAAAAAACAACTAAAACCAAAAACTTTGAAAATCATCGAAGCCTTGAAACAAGAATATCAGTTAATAGACCCCTGGCGTGCTAAAAATCCAGAAAAGACAAAATTTACTTGTCATTCATATCGTTTTCAAACCGCTTCTCGGATCGATTTCTTTTTGATATCGAGATCCCTCCAAATAGTTAAAGTAGATAATGGCTGTAATCCCTTTTCAGACCATGCAAAGGTCGAGCTTGAGATTCTGTTGGAGACCGGGAGCAGAGAGCGACCCAGGTGACAACTGGACCGCACTCTGCTCCAGGATCAAAAATGGGTCGAAAGTTTGAGGAAATGGATTGTAGATTATTTTAAAATCAACGAAGGAACTGCGGAACCTTTCTCTATATGGGGTGGATTTAAGGCAGCTGTACATGGACAGAATATTGCCTATACAGCTGCTCAGGCAAGGAATCAGAGATCAAGGATAGATACATTAGAAAAAGCAGTTGAACAGGAATATGCTCTACATCTACAACAGCTTCCTAATAAATTTGAGCAGGTGAGAGCTGCTCTTAGAGATTTTTTTTTATTAGAGGAAATCAACAGCTCAAATATGTATCAGCAAAGGGTATATGAAGAGAGTCAGCTGGTAGGAAAGCTTCTGGCTAACGCTACTAGGAATAAACAGGAGGCAGCAAAAATAGTGAAGATTTGGAATCCCCACAATGGCAGAGTAGAAGAGGATAGAGATGAGATTTCACAGATTTTTCTACAACACTTTAAAGATATATATTCCACAGAGTATTTAGTGGGGGAGGAGATAATCCGAGAATATTTTGCAAACATAGATCTTTGTAAACTTACAGAAAATCGAATAGAGCAACTCGGAATGGATATAAAGCTAGATGAAATCTCAATATCGATAAAAAAAACAGCGGGCGCAAAAGCATGTGGGAATGATGGATTCCCTATCGAATTCTATAAAAGTTTTTCAACAGAACTATTAAAACCCCTGCAAAGGCTATTTAATTTTATTTAACAGGGAGGGTTAATACCCACAAGCTTTAAAGAATCAATAATTGTGTCTTTTGTAAAAAAAGATACAAATCCCGAAGATGTAAACTCCTATCGGCCAATAAGTCTTTTAAACTCGGACTATAAGATTTTTATGAAAATATGGGCCGAGCGTTTTTCCTTCGCTGCTCAGGAAACCATTCACAAAGACCAGACAGGATTTATAACTGGACGATTTATGGCAGCCAATACGGAATACCTAATACAAGCCCTGGATTATTTTAATACTACTCTAACTCCAGCATGTATCATAATGGTAGATGCTGAAAAAGCATTTGATTTAGTTAATTGGTCCACTTTGTTTTTAGCCCTTCGATATTTTGGCTTTCCAGTCCAGATAGTAAATATGTTACGAAATATTTATAAGGGGGCGACGGCCCAGATTTTAATAAATGCAAAACAAGCGGGATCAATATCAATAAATCGTTGGACAAGACAAGGCTGTCCCCTCTCGCCATTACTTTTTACGTTTTTCATCGAGCCTCTTGCAGTCAAAATAAGAAATAACACTGGAATTTTACCCCCCATCCTTCAAATGACTAAACTGAAGTTATTTGCAGACGATATAGTTTTATATCTGAAGCCCAATAAGGAAAATATAGAGAAGGTTTTAAGAGAATTTAATAAATATGAGCAAATTGGGGGGTATAAAATAAACTCAAATAAGACCGAAGTTTTGGCTGTGAATATAGATATTGATTCCCTTCCTCCAGGCTTGAGGCTACAAGCAGCCAAACCAGATCCAATTAGATATCTCGGGATCTTCGTAACCACTCAATATCATCAATTATTCCATCTAAATTATATTAAAATGAAAAATAAAATCAAGAAGCTATTAGATCAGTGGCTGCTAATCCCCCTTTCGATTATAGGCAGGGTTTCACTAATCAAAATGTCTATTGTTCCGCTATTAGTGTTTTTATTCAGCAATCTTCCTATTAGAATTAATATATCTTTTTTTAAAGAAATAGAGATGATGTTTAGGAGTTTTATCTGGTGAAATAAGGTATCTAGGGTTATACGAGCAGTGGTTCAACTCCCAATCGCCCAGGGGGGGCTTGCCCTACCGGATATAAAAACATATTATGAGGCAGCCTTCCTAGATATAGTGGCAGGACTGATAAGACCAAAATCCAATAGAGATACTTTTTTTTTTGGATAAAATGATGTTGGAAGCCGGCTCTCAACTTTGTGTATTTTTAAAAACCTCTAAATGTCCAAAGAAAGTTAGATATAAGACAATAGGAACTTATTCATTTAGACTTCAGTCCTTTTTTTAAAAAGAGGGCTCCTCGGGGCTGCAATATTTAAGTATAGGGGAATGCTCATGCTTAGGTCTTCGAATTAGATACAATCATTTAATAAATTAGGCAAACTATGGATTTAAGGAGCTAAGACACTTTATTACCCAAAATAGATTAGTTTCATGGCAGGAAGTTACAGCAAGAGCTAAAAGTCCCAATCTACCTATTTTCTTCATATATTTGCAGATTGTTTATTTTTTGAGTAGTATGGAAGGCTTTATTAACCCAGTAAGCAATCGAATGGCAGCCCTGTATGGGGCAGGAACGAAGGGTATGGGAAAATGGTATAAACTAATGCACAATCAAGGTCATATACAATTAATCGATAAACATTTAGCTAAAATAGCTAATGAAACACAATGTGTTTTGTCAACCAGAGAGTGGGAAAAAATATGCCATCTTGGAAATAAAACCCTGCGTGCAGCTAATTTTAAAAAGATGGCCTTTTTATCTCGATGGCTGGCCTATATGACTCCAGAAGCTTTGGGGAAACGGTATGTGGAAGTCGAAAATCGCTGCTTTAGGTGTCATATTAATGGTCAGGGAGGTTGGCATCACATATTTTATACATGTTCCCAAATCCAACCCTTCTGGGAGGCAGTCTTTTTAGATATAAATTTGGCAATTGGAAAGAGACTACAGCCTGAAAGAGAATCAGCCTTGTTTGGTATATCCAAGGAAAATATGTTAATGACCAAGGCTGAAGAAGTATTTTTATATATCTCTTGTACTGTAGCTCGATCATTAATATTGCAGAACTGGAAGTCTAGAGATGTACCCTCCCCATTGAAATGGTATAATAAAATGAAAAGGATTTACAAATTCGAAAAAGCATATGGTAGCAGAGTAGGAGCTCTCAAAAAATTTGAAGTGAATTGGAGATATTTTGAAAATTTAGAAAAGGATAAAGGGGATTAAAACGAAAATGTTTTATATGATTATTTAAATGGACTCAGTCAGCATATTTATAAGTATTTGCACTTTACTTGTGGAAATAGTATTCATTAGATATGAAGAGTTAATAAGCATCTTGCACTTTCTATGGCTATTGCACTTTAGTTGAAATTTCTGTACACTTTTGTCAAAAAGGAAAATTGAATATGGCAGTATAGAGGTTATTGAATACTACTGAGAGTCCCTCTTCTTCATTGTTTTTTCTGTATTGTTAATTGTACTTCAAACATCTAATTGTATTTTAACATCTGATTGTAAAAAGAAATATTTTATTGTATGCCATGCTCAATAAAAACATATAAAAAAATAAAAAAGAATAGAGTCAATAGCCAGTGGGGTCACAAGGTGTGTGTTTAAATACTAGGTGCCCACTTTTATGTGTAAAACAGCTCAGCTGCACCAGCCAATCCGACATGCACATGTGTGTGTGTGAATCCTCCCGTCCACCCACCCAGGATCAAAAGTGAGCACAGGATCCTCTCATCCAGCTCTCCTACTCTCAAGATCCCCTCCACACACACAACTCTGTTATCAAGCCCCTCTCTGGAAGCTGACAGAACTCCTTACAGGAAGCTGTGCATCCCACACCCTGGAGATACAAATACATGCACAACAGAGGCCTTCTCACTGAAGGCTGGGGCGCCAGTTCACAGTTGTTGAGAGAACTTTTGAATCTGGTCTGCTGGACCTCCTCGCTGGAGAAGGACAGACCACCTCAATGAGGACTTGTGCGACCTGTTGAATGCGTGTCGAGAACCTGCTCACCATAAACTACAAGATCTCTTCACTGAAGAGCTCATTACTGAAGGCTCCCTTGTTAAAATGAATAAAATCGCATAATTGATACTGAAAATATTCCTCAGAAAAAGTGCAGCAGGCTTTTAGGTAGGCCTGGGAGTCATTTTAATTAAACTGGAGTAATCGGAGTAGTTTCAGTAATTCCACGTTACTCTCTGACGCGTTACCAATAATAACGTGATTACACCCCTCGTGTAATTAAGAGTAATGTAGGGCGGAATAGAGAGTGTTAGTGGCTACTTGCTCTTCTGTTTGTGCTCTGTTGCATTTAGCACAATTTTCATAGCGCAAAATGCCAGAAGTAAGATGGGAGAAAATCTTACCTCAAGTGCACATTTAGCGAGCACAACTGGCTGCTCATGTTCGCTATATATGGTGGGGTGTATGCTGCATTCTTTATCAGCGCAAAGTGCATCCACATGTTTATTTTGGATATGAGGGGGCATTTTTGCGCTACGGAAATAGCACTAAATGCAGAATTACTTTTTCGCAGAATTCTGCATAATCTGGCTGAATATTTAGGTAATTCCATGTGATTACGCTACATGGAATTATGTGTGATAATGCCCCCCCCCTACTTTTAAGAAAACAGTACTGCACTGTATTTAAGAAGAGTGTTCTGCAAAACAATTCTGATAGCATTGCGGCATATTTTACTACATTTAGTCAACCAAATGCCTGCAGGGGCCTGCATGCTACAGTATATGATGTGGTAAACACTCAATAATTGTAAAGAGAGAATATGTGAAAAGACGCTTAACACTGTTTGCGATTCCCAATGGGGTCGCAAATTGCGAGGCTCATGAATATTAATGAGCCTCTCACAATTTGCGAGCCCATTGGAAATGACAGGCCCTCCCAGAGATGGTGGCCTGCTGGGCTCAGCAGACCACCATGTCTGGTACTGCTTTTAAATAAAGCCGTTTGTTTAAAATGCAGCCCGATTTCCTTAAAGGAAAATGGGATGCATTTAAAATAAAATAATGAAATGTTTTTGTTTCATTATTTAAGGGTAGGTAGTGGTCCCTGGGACCACTGCCTGCCCTTAGAAAATATTTTTAAAGACAGTCACAAAGTGGAAGGGGTCTCCTGGGGACCCCTTCCAAATTGCGACTAGATTACCCCCCCCCTTGAAGAGAGTGGTAATCTGCAAGTGTTTTGCGACCACAATTGCTGTCACAAAACATTCATACATTGCTTTGCGCACGCAATTAGGAAGGGAACGCCCCGTCCTAATAGCGACTCGCAATTCCTAAATAGCGAGTCGCAAATAAATTGCGACTCGCTATTTAGGAATTGTACATGGCCCTGGGCCTCTTTGCATGCGCAAACGGGTCGCAAATCCATTTGCGCATGCAATTTAGGGTGGTACACCTGGCCCAGAGACACTCTGAGAATGATCGGCCTTACCTTTGGTTACTTGGAAAGCTCCGTACACTTGAATAACATCAAGAGAAAAAACAACCATCGAGTCCCATCCGCTCAAACAACTTCAGCCTCATTACACTTCCAAAACAAACAGAACATTCTCTGTGACTGCTCCTTCGCATGTGGGTCAATCAACTCCCGCACATACACGACTGGTTTGCAGTAAAAATACTGTGGGGAAAAAGGTTGTGTGAAAAATGTAATCTACTGGAAAAAAATTAAAAAGGCTGTGGCTACAAAAAAAAGAAAAATGTCCTGCTCATGGGGCAAAGGTATGTATACTGGGAATAGCAACGAGGGGGTGAACTCCTGCAATAGTAGAGAGGACTATTTAGAGTTGGGAAGGGACCTTGGGACTAGTAAGAGTTGGTAGGGTTAGGGCATTGGTAGTGTTAAGGGGTAGTTGGGTGCTTTTAGAGTTCAGGGGAGGGTAATGTTACAGGGTAATAAGGGTTTTTTTAGGGTTCAAGGAAGGGTAGCATTAAGGGGTGATTTGGTGTTTTTAGGTTCCAGGGATGAGAACGGTCAAAGGGTAGTATGGGATTTTTTGGGAAGGGTAGTGTTTAGGGGCAGTACTAGTTTTAGGGTTCAGGGAAGGGTGGCAGAAAGGAGAAGTACGTTTTTAAGTTCCAGTAAGGGAAGCATTAGGGGATAGTAAGGCAATTCTGTTTCAAAAACAGAAGTCAAAGCCACATTATCTTCCATATTTTTTGAAAAATGATTTCCTACACCATCTTTAATCCCAGTTCTTCTACCAGCATCTACTGTGGGGGAGCATACAAGAGTTGAAGTTGCTGAGGATTCTGGACCTTTTCCATAGGTAGATGAAACACCTGAACTGAAGCCAGAAGGACATAGATTAAGAAATGCATTCTGAAAGGGGGTGTTTGCCATTTCTGTTCTAATATGAGGTTTCCTGGCTCATACCTTCCTTCCTCCTCATTACTGACAATGTTTCATTCGCTCTCTGCTCACTGAATCACAAGGACCACATGTGCACTGTGATATTCATTAAGTTCTTCTCTGTAATGGAGGACCCCTACAAGGCAGCAGTGCCTCACTTCTGGGCAAAAAAGTATTTGAAGAATTTAATTGAGAATTTCCTGACTTCTTCAAGATTGGCTCTTTCCTCCTTTATTTCACTGACCAATTTTCCATATGTTCCTGTTGGCAAGAGGGGTGAATTCTCCCTAAGGAGACAGCATCCAGCAGCTACTCTTACCCATCCTATCCAGACATATGCAGCAAAATACTCCTCTGTCCTTGATTAAGGATCTTCAATACTTAATAACTGCTTTGAAACACAGATTCGATTGTGCTGGACTGCTGTACATCATTAAAATGCAGATTTAGTTTATATCTGATATTCCCTTAAATATTCTTAAAGCAACGTCTACATGAGTTCTATCTTCAGTCATGTTTGGCTCTGTATTAGGCATGCAGAATGAGCTCAGAAGTCATTTTATCTTAAACACTCTTTTTTGGTCAATGTCGTTTCAGTTCCTGCCTGAGGGATTCAGTCAAACAAGGAACTTAGGGTCTCCTTAAATCCTATTTGTGAATTGATATCCCTCTTCTGTCAAACATTCTCCTCTTTGTCCAGCCTCAGGGAGAAAGTACTTTAATGGCAGGGATAGAGGATGTAGTACTGGATCTGACACAAAGTGCAATAATCCTCCCTCTTGAGAATTATGACTGATAGCTATGCATCAGTGACTCACTGGCCCCCTTCATCCTCTCTGGTGTGGAACGGACTGAAGTTTGTCTACAACTCTTGAATGCAGGACACTTCAAACCAATGGTTCCTGGACATTGTGAGAAATTATCACTCAATCAAGCTTCTCCAGATCCTCCTCCTCACTGATTTCTGTCCACCCTTTGGCCCCAGAGCCGGGGTTCAAGATCTCATCCAAAATGGACAATCCCTGCAGTCCCTCCAGAGGAGAAAGGGGCTAGGGGTCTATTCCATCCAGTTTTGTGTCCCCAAACCATCAGGGGAGTTTCTGTGATGATCAGAGTAAAGAATAGTGCATATTATCCACAAGTCTACCAATTTCCTAACGCCCCCAATCCTGTTTGTTCTGTAGACATTGGTGATGTAGGATAAGGGGAAGCAAGGTTAGGGTAGGCAGTGATCAAAGTTGGTCCGGCACCTTGAATAAGAAAGTAAGGAGTACAACACTTCCTGTAAATTAATGAACTCATTTATATCACAATAAACACTTAAAACTATTCAAGGTAACTCCAAAAGCAGATACTCTTCCCATCATTACTCCTGAAGGCAACTTGGCCCAGGTGGACACTGGAGATTGGCTCTTACTGGTGAAACTGCAAGAATAACTGGGGTGAGTTAAGTAGTCATCAGTTACACAAGTGCCTGAATGAGGAGGACAAAACACAAAAAATACACACGAATGAAGGTGGCGGTGAGGAAACTAGTTGGTAGTGGAAGAACTCAGTACTTACGATGCTGGCAGGCATAGCTTAGAATGCAGCGCTGACTCATAAAATGTTAGAACCCCTTTTAACCCAGAAGTGAATGACAACCATTTGCATTGGGAAATTAGTCATTTACGAAATGGAGGCCACAAATAGATGGGAACAATTCTGAATCAGGATGAACTCTATCCATGCACAAGACAGACAGCGCGATGGGCAAACAATCTCCATCGCTGACCTAGTGCCCCTTGCCAACATCCCCCAAATAACTGAGATGCATAACATGTTGGGGTGAAGATGGGAAGCAGCTTCCAACTTTCTGCCAACTTTGAAGTCCCCATGAGCCCTGGTTGGTTCTGACACTCTTGTACCGTTACAGACCTGAAGGAGGTAACTAAGTTTGTTCGAACAATCTCTTTCAGAATAATGCTCTTCAATACATCAATGCAGTTGTCCAGTGGCGGTCAGTGCAGGTAAGTGCGGTGGGCGGTGAGGTGTAGCCGGGGGGATGAAAGTGACTTACGACGGGACAAGGAATATAAAATTAATGAATAAGTAAAACCACTTACCTTGTGCTCGGCGATGGGGCGAGTGCAAGGTAAGTGGTTTTAATTATTTATTAATATTATATTCCTTATCCTGATGTATTTCACTTTCAAACACCCACCCCCGCTCCACCACGCTTACCTGCATGGACTGCCACTGCAGTTATCTCTTCAGGTGATACCATGACATCCATACATCTTTAGGATGCTTTCTTCAGTTCCTGACTAAAAAAGATCCATCAACACCTCCTACAGTTTGCTATGCAAGAGGATCGTTTCCCATTTCAGGTCTTTATGGGTGGCCTAAAATGTGCCCCTTGAGTGTTCACAAAGGCTCTCACTCCTTTAGTGGCAATCCTACACATGAAGGCACCCATATATATCATTATCTGACTGACTGGTGGATCCACTCTTATTCCATCTGCTTGTCTAGACAATTTTTGGGTATATGTCCTCCTCCAGGAACATGGGTTGCTACTTAACATAGACAAGTTTCATCTCCAGCCCAGCCAATGACTAGAGTTCATTGCTGGGTGTTTGACTGGTTCATTGGCAATGATTTCCTTCCTCCTCATTGGATTCAAAAGTTACAATCTCATTTTTTCAGTCTGCTGCTATCCCCAACCGCAACAGCTTGCCTGTAGTTATAGTTTTAGGGAGATATGGCACCATCACTATTTGTAGTGCCATGGGCACATTTCCATATGAAACCTTTGACTCGTCATTTCCTTCTTCACTGGCAAGTAGAAACCCTGGGCTAGATACTCTGGTCCCTGTATTCAGGACCATCACTCAATCTCTTCATTGGAGGCTTCAAAAAGGAAATCTGTGTGGGGTGGTGGTGACTGACTCCCTTTTGCTCCTCTCATTGTGAGAACTGACGCCAGCTTAACTAGTTGGAAAGTGAGTCATTTTTTCATTTTCATTTTCATAAGGCTTTATTCGGAGCTTAAACACAAAGTCCATAAAAGCAAAACAAATACACAACAAATACATTAATCATAAAACCATAATGGAAAGATTACAAAACAGATTGCATAGTTAAAACATTTAAAAATGATTAAAAAAGCATACTGGGCCTTGCTTTGATAGCTTGTAGGAGGAAAGTAGCAGTAAAAAAGCAAACATCAGGGTAAGGTTTAAAAAGCAACTTCATAGCATCTTGTACACTCCTGATCGCTGATTAAGTTGTCCACAACCACAGGGGCCCAACACCATGGGCTAATACCGGACGACATACAAATAAAATCAATTACTGTATTAGCATTCCTTCCCGTGAAAGTGGGAATAATTACACCTGAGGAGTTAACCTGGTTAACCAGTATCTCCATGTCATAAGTAGTTAGAATTTTATTCAAAGAAATACCATAGGAGTTATGAGGAAAGTGGGGGACACCATCCCCACAGTGGTTAATAAAACCACACACCCTTTGAGCAGCAAAGGGGCACACCACTGTGTTAAAATCCCCTAACCAAATGATATCAAAGTCAATATCAAATTTGGTTATGATGTCTTCCATGGCAGACTCCAAAGCAAGTACAACCTGATACCTCGAACAGTCAAAAATATTATTATAAAAATTAATTAAAAGGATATTTCTACCCTGCTCCTGTTGAAGCCATAAAATCTGGGAGTGTGCACCAACCAAAACATGTTTCTTAACTTTGATGGGTATTTCTACAGAAATCAGAACCAATAACCCACCCTTTCCCCTGCCCGACTGTGAGGCCACGGCAGGTAGATGAAAAGAAACAAAACCATTATAATTGATTGGGTCCACACACCAGGTTTCCTGAAAGCATACAATATTAAAAGTATTAATGAACTCTGTCCATCCCAGACAGATGTCCTTTGATGAAAGTCCCGCAATGTTCCAGCATACAATCGAACAGGCACTCTGTCTACAGGATTTGGATAAGGGTATGGGGCTAGTAGGAACAGGGGGGACGTGATTACAAGACTGGACCCCAGTCTTGCCAGCCAAATGGACCCAATTCTCACTATCACAACAACTAGGCTTCCTGTTGGTATTATCCGAGGGGTTATCGTTACCACTGGTATCTACTGTATCTAACACCCTCAGAATGACGTCCCCTCCCGTGCCTCCTACGGCATCAACAACATCCTCTGTTTTAGACAGGGCTGGCTCCAGTCAATCATTACAATCCAGTCCACTCAGGGCTTGAAATCGGTTTGACGTGGTAATTTTAGAACCAGGGAAGACATTCGTATCTCCTTCTCTTGTCCCAGTATGTTCGACATTAGGATGATAGTTAAAATGCCTATAAAAATACCCTAAGGGCCGAAGAGATATCCCTTGATCCTGAGAGGAGGATGATTGTGCTCTTAACAGGGCAGTTGAGGCAAGATGGGGGTTTCTAAAATTAACCACAATACAATCACCCCCACAAGTCTTACGCGAGCTACCAATCCAGTTAACTCTTCTTGTGCTTAATATATCCTTTGCTAAAACAACTGGGAAACCGCATTCCCGATGCAGCCAATCCACAGTTTTGTTCTTCAGAGAAGCATGGGATTCACTATAATTACGGCCAGTCTCACTTACTGGGGGGACATTGGTGAGGACTGCCACAAATGGGGCACAAGCTGGGGGCAAATCGGGCCTGGGGATACCAGAGTTTTTAGCACTAGGTCCTAACTGGTTCTCGGGGGCTGGGATACGTAAAGAGCTATATTGTCCTGAAGTCTGCAAGGGGTCTGGAGCATTTCTCCTCTCCTCACAATGTTCTCCAGATGGGATCTTGGGAGGGTTGGTCTTAGCCATTGGTATGACTACCTTAGAAACCCGCGGGGGAACATGACTACTTTCTAGAACCTCATGAGTAGCTTTAGTACCAATACTGGCATGAAGGTGCGATTCTAACAGGCCTCCTAGTCTGACCACTTCGTTAGCTACCATGTCAAGTTTGTTCAATAATGGTTTAACTAATAGATCAAACTTAGCGTCTATCATGCTGATTAAAAGGTCCAACTGCTTACTATCTAAGGTGACCGGATTACTATCCTGCACTACGCTGGGATCACGAACAGAATTAGTGGGTAAAGGATCAGCTCTCTTAAATGATCGCACCCCCCCCGGGATAGATTTCGCTTTTGACATGGATTAATAACTGGTGCAGCCCTACAATACTTTAATCAAAATTAACAGGCGATTACCAGCCCTTACGTATTACCCACTTGGGAGATGTATTCTCACGGCAAAACACTATATACTCAGCCCGCTGGTACCTCTGTACAGATCAAGATGTCCACGGCCCCCACCAGCCCCCTCCTGTCCCGGACTGTCACAGACTGTCCGCCCTTTGTCCGGGCTTCGTCCTGGGCGTCCCGCGTCGCGTCCCGCGCCGGAGAGTCCAGTGATATTTAGCGGAAACGGAAACCAATAGGCGGATAGGCGGGCCGCTGCACAGCTGCGGACCTCACGGACTCCTGGGACCTGCAGTCCCGTCTGGCAGCTCCTCACCAGCCACAGCAACACAGCGGGTTCACAGCACAGCCCCACCAAGGGCGACAGGCACGGTAGGTCAAAGCCCCCACCAGCGATGCGGGACCCGCGCTAGCGGGTTCCGCGAGGTCTTTTATTTGCTTTGATGGCGGATGGGCGGGCCGCTGCACAGCTGCGGACCTCACGGACTCCTGGGACCTGCAGTCCCGTCCGGCAGCTCCTCACCAGCCACAGCAACACAGTGGGTTCACAGCACAGCCCCACCAAGGGCGACAGGCACGGTAGGTCAAAGCCCCCACCAGCGATGCGGGACCCGCGCCAGCGGGTTCCGCGAGGTCTTTTATTTGCTTTGATGGCGGATGGGCGGGCCGCTGCACAGCTGCGGACCTCACGGACTCCTGGGACCTGCAGTCCCGTCCGGCAGCTCCTCACCAGCCACAGCAACACAGCGGGTTCACAGCACAGCCCCACCAAGGGCGACAGGCACGGTAGGGCAAAGCCCCCACCAGCGATGGAAAGTGAGTCAAGGTGAAGCTTCCTGCCACGGTCTCTTTGTTCCAGAATGGAGGCCTCACACTCCTTGAATTTTTAACCATCCTAAAAACACTCCTGCAGTTTTCCCTCTTCCTGAGAGGACTTGCTGTTCTGATTCAAACAGACAATCCGGTGGCAAAATGTTACAAAACAGAGAGAGGGTGGGGGGTTATGTTTCCATTCCATATCCGTGATTGCTCACAGGATTTTCTCTTGGGCTTAGAGTTATCTTCTTGCTCGAACAGCTAGCTACGTTCCAGGGTGGAGAATGTGAAGGTAGACTTTCTGAGCAGAATATTTCCATCCTCAATAGATTTTCACAGAGAGGGGACCTATTTGGGAGGACGACTCTCTGCTTCTGGGTTCCCTAAATATACCTTGTTTTGCAAGCTCAACCAACTCTTCACTTCTCCTACTCTTCTCACGTGGTATCTAAAGGCCTTCAGGATATGTGCTCCATTCTCTCCCAAGCCTTGGGGTCTTCTATATGCATTCATTCTTTTTCCCTTGCTCCAGAGGATTCTATTTCGAATCAGGAGCGAAAGAGCTTGGGTAATCCTGGTGGCTCCAGCTCGGCCAATAAAGAGGATTGGCTTCTTAATGGGAGTTTGTGGCTTGGTTATATCACCTTTATCCATTCCACAATCAATACAGCATTGTACTTAATGCTCCTAAAATTAGCATTAGAACTCTTTTCCAGATTGTATTCTGTTAAATCTTTAGATCATCTGCTTCCCACAGGCTTGGTTTTGGGAGCTGGACGGCACAGCCACCAAATTCCACTGGGAGGGTCGGAGACCTCGCATAGCACTAACCTGCTGCCAGATCCCGCCCTTTGATGGGCACATGGGGATGACCAATTTATATTTATATTACTTTGCGACCCGCATCCTCACATTGCATGATTTTGTTCAAGGGGATGGTCTGACTCGGCCTACAGGCTCGAGCTGAGCGAGCTGGGCCTACCCCAAATTCAATCTATGATATACGGAGGGTCCATATCTTACACTTTACCGGGGGTGACACGCACCGTGCTTCTGGCCTTGCGGGCATCATTTTGCCAGACCCAATGGACACATAAATTAACATAACACACGCCTCTCTGGCACGGTACTTGGCTCAGGGAGGTTAGTGGGCTGAAGGGATTTCGGTCTTGGGACCCTATAGGGATCTCCCAGCTCGGGGATGTGTGGGCCAGAGGCCACATACGCTCCTTCCAGGACTTACAAACCAGGTATTCCCTACACCTGTCACAATTCTACAGGTACCTGCAGCTGCATCATGCTCTCCACTCGCAAATATTAGACGGCACAGCAATACCAGAAAACAACCCACCCGAGGTGCAGATTATGCTTGGGAACCTGGGGAAGGTGGGAATCTCCCAAATTGACTGTACATTAACCAAAAACACCCCAACCACACTAGACAGGCTCAGAACCCAGTGGGAGGGATGGGTGGGTCCACTGGAGGAGGAGCATTGGAGGGATGCACTAATGGCGCCTAAGATGGTCACTGCATCGGCTAGACTCCGCCTGATTCAATTGTACTACCTGCACTCCACCTACTTAACCCCTGCATGCCTTCACAGGGCAGGCCTATTTCCAACTGCCTCCTGTATGCGCTGCGGCCAAGACCAGGCGGATTTCTTCCATATGGTCTGGGCATGTCCCCAGCTCGCACGATTCTGGGGGGGCATTGAAGAGGAGCTCACAGAAGTCTTGGGTTGGAAAGTCCCCCATGACCCATGGCAGACGCTCCTGGGGATCACAGATGGGCTGGATGGGTCCAGAAATGAGAAGCTGTTTTTTAACATGGCTATGGTTGTAGCTAAGCGGGACATAGCCGCCAACTGGAAACGTCCTACTCCGCCTAGCCTCAAGAAATGGCGGGAGGGGGTAGACTGGTGTGCTACACAGGAAAAACCTAAGTATAAAGCGCGGGGATGCCCGAAGAAATACTGCAGGGTGTGGGGCAAATGGTTGGGTACTGTGGCTTAAACTTGTGTAGCCTGATAAATGTCTGAACCATGTAAGACTTTACGGGGTCATGCGGAACAATGTTAAGCATTCAATCGAGTGGGAATTGTTGATCCTATTGTACTGTGCTATATTGCTGGTTTTTGTTACCATGTCTAAAAATCAATAAAATTGTTTATCAAAAAAATCTTTAGATCAATTGAAATGTGACCTTGTGGTGTTCTGTACTTACGTAATGATGCCATGTTCTGGAATTTGTAGATGGCTGCTATGAAAGAATTATAGGGCTGGGGATTTTTACTCCGTTGGCTGTTGGGTGTGGCTGTGGCTGGGGTCTCTGTTACCTATCTCCTAATAAAAAAGTTTACTACAACCTATTTGAAGACCTGCCAGCTTTCTTCAGGGAATTTAACATTGGCGACGAGCGACGTTCTGCCTGCAAGCTTTTATGCCAAAGAAGCTGAAAAGTTACATCTGAGACCCCTCCACTATGATTTACACAATGCTAAATTTTTGGGTGAGTGGTACCCGAAATTCAAGTCTTAAGGAGGTGATCCTACCGGTCAGGAGATATTTTTAATAATTTTGGGCAGCTTTTGTCTGTGTGGCCCCTTGTGATAACCAATGGTTGTCTGGTGGCTCAAGCATCTGGGAATTTCGAGAACACACCATATGATGCTGCAGAGAGGCGTGAATGGTGTCTCCAGGCAACAGAGCTAAACAAAATATGCTGTGATGGAACGAGACAGCACAAGGAGGCTTTTACACGCTGCAGCAACAAGGTCTATGTGGAATGCCTCAACGTTGCTAGGCAATGCCCCGTCAGCGCACATAAAGCATCGGCATTGCTGGGCCATGTCATCTCTGCACCAGGAACCAATCAGACGTGCTGTAGATGTGTCATGCAGTGCACCAGGTCACGCACCCTCAGCAGTGCGTCAGCGGCACACAGATACAGCATCATTGTTTGAAACGTCACCTCGTGCACCAGGAAGTGGTCGCCCTTTTTCACAGCGTTTCCGCAATGGTGAATAGAGTGGTAGCCACAGTTTGCTGAGAAAACAGAGCATATGAGAAGCTTGCTGACGAAGTGCAGAGAGTTTATCTGGTGCCAGTAGTGTGAGAATTAATCTGAAAGTGCGAAGTCCTGTCTAGATAGGGCTCCAAATCTGGGATGTTTTGAGCCCAGGGATGAAACCTATGTGATGACTGATGCCAGCTCAAAAGGACTGGGAGCAGTTCTAATGCAGAGATCTGATGCAGCCGGATTCTTGTCTACCTTACCATTATCAAAAATCCTCTCAGGTTGCCAGGATCTTTTTATCTGCTAAATAGTGTAGAGGGGAGAAAATCCAATTCTTAGTACATAATCAACAGGATCAAATCTCAGTTCAAAAGGACCACTGACTCCAAATCAACATTTTTAGGATTTTAGTACAACCAAGAATAACTGCACATAAAAAACACCTCAATACAAGGTGAAGAAAATAAATGGGCACTAAAACAAAAGACAAGCTACGCAAGAGTCTCATTCAACTCAGACTAAGAAGAATAATCAATTCTAATAACATCAAAAATGAGATGATTAGTCCAGTCTCTACATTAGAAGTCATTAGCCTAAAAGGAAAACAGTTAGTCTATCCCTACTCCATTTCTAAGGTGACATCCCTATTTAGCATTTCCCCTCCCAGGCAAGAGAATAAAAGGTGTCAGAAGTGAAGACTTCCTTAGAAGTACACTCACTTAATCAGAGCTCGCTCTATGATGCTCATTCTAGCTTCCCATCCAAACCTCAACTGCTCAACCCACGGGGCACTGTCCCTAATACAAAATCCCAAAAACATAGAACACGCCCTTTGGCACACCTCTTCAGCCAGGTCTTCTTCCAGTCCTTTTCCAGTGGAACTTGTACTCCATCCAACGACGGTTAGTTTGACCTTGGGTCCCAGGCACCTTCTCCGCTGAAAGTATCATCCTTAAATTCCAGCGTACTCCCCTATTGGCTTTTCGTACCATTCTAACTCCTAAAACAAAGACCTAGTCTCTCTAACGAGCTAAATGTCCTTGCACCTGCAACATAAACATGAGAATGAGAAACTTTTCACTTCTCTAAGATTTTCCATCATCCTGAAACCCAAAAGCCTTAACCAAGGGAAATCATTTTCGGCCTACAACATGTAGCTAACTTAAGAAACAAACAGGCCTTTCACTTTAAACATATATGCAATCAGGCCTTTACATTGTTAAACACAATCCTAATTCACACTTTAAGCATTAGTTTCATTACTCTTTATACGTGAATAAGCAAACTACACGTGCAAACTTTAATATGGTGCACGTTAAACCTAATTCATTGCATTACATGAAAACCAATTATCATGCATTGACTAAAATCCATTGCAGTGAACTACGACATTACTCTTCATAAAAAGCATGGTTATATTTCTAATCACACCTATGTTAAACAGACTCTAGTGATACATTTTTTGTCACACCTAAATACTACTTTGATTAATACGTGGGTGCGGACTAACAGTGAATATAATGCACCCCTACAAATTTCAGAGTAACGTGGCGCTCTATCAGATCCAAGGGGCAGCACAGGACCATATTGTTAATATCAAGAGGGTTGAGAGGAGTGGAGCCTAACTACTCAGTAATAGAGAAAGAGGTATTGGGAATCTTTTGGCCGGTAAACAAGTTAAAGAAATGTCTTTGGGGGTGCTGGTTCAAGATTAAGACAGATCATAAGCCCCTCAGGGAGGTATTCCTAAAGAAGGGAGTGGATTGTGTGTCCCATAGGATTTACAAGATGGTATCTGCCCTCCAAGAATTTGAATTTGACATATTGTATGTGCCCGGTGCCAATAATTTAATGGCAGATTGCTTTTCAAGGATGTGTGACACCAAGGATGAGGTTACAGAGGAGGGAGGTTTCTTTGGTGGTGAGAAGTGTGAAGAGGAGGTGAATGTTTGTCTAAATACTGATGGGATTATATAGGAAGAAGAGCAGAGGAAAGACTTAATGGATGATATGGTGTTGTAGAAAATTATCAGGATGATTTCTGGTGGTTGGTGTGGTAAGAATGAGTGTGAGGAGGGTCTTAGAGGATTTTGGCAGGATGATTTGGTTGTTGTTGAAAGTTTGTTGGCGAGAGTAAGTAAACTGGTAGCCACAAACAATTTAAGGAAGATATAGGTGGATAATGTACATGCCAGTCATATGGGTTAGTCAAATCCAATGAAAGGGTCATAGAGGGCTATTGGTGGCCGGAGATGGATTTCATGATTGAGAGGTAGGCGAGGAACTGCATACAGCGTGTGTGCAGTGATAGGGAGTTAAAGGGCAGAACACAACCCATGGTCTTGCGACAACAAGCTTCTGGTCCGTGGGTAGATATAGTGTTGGACATTCTTGCCCCCATGAAGATCAAAACATGTGCTAGGTAGATCCTGGTCTGCATTGACATGTTCTCACATTAGCCTGAAATCAAAATGGTGAACTCTGTGGAGTCTGGGGTAGTGATAAATTTTCTCGAGGAGTTATTTGAGAGGGGGCATATTCTTTTGATGCTCCTTACAGATAATGGAGTGCAGTTCACTTCTGGTGTGGTGGAGGAGTACTTGAAGGTAAAAGGCATAAAGCACAAAAAAGCACTGCAGTACCACCCAGAAAGTAATGGTGTTGTGGAACGGTTTATAAAAGTGTTAAAGGAGAGTTTGCAACATGCTGGGGTGAGTGGTGTGAATTGAGAGTGTGAGCTCAGGAAGAAGGTGCGTGGATATTGCCTCTCCCCACACTCTTCTACGGGTGTCACACCTTTTCAGCTGTTCTGGGGTAGGTTTGCTAAAAGTGAGATGGTCCCAGTGTGGGTGAATGAGAAAAGAGCAGAGGTTGATGATCAAGTAGGCAAGGTGGAAGGGTAGAAGGAGGGAGAAAAAGAGAAAACGGTGAGAAGGAAAAATGTTTATGATGCACGGAAAGCGGTCAAAAGAACGACTGTGCAGGTTGATGACTGGATAAAGAAAAAATCTCCAAGAAAGGAAAGTAAAATCTCCAAGTTTAGCCAGCCCTTGAAAGTTATCAAATTGTTTAATAATGCTGTGAAAACGAGTGATCACAGAATCTGGAACCTGAACAGAGTGGGCAATTATCATATGGCCGATGGTGGGTCTTTTTGTCCTCGAAAGGCATCTCCTCTATGTTCTTGTGGTGCACAATCAAGGGAAAGTCATGTGGTGAGAACACAACACATCAAGAGGGTGCCTCTTCGGCCAAAAGACTGTGTTCAAAGCTTTGACTCAGCTTGTTGTTGAGCGTGCATTCTAAAGGTGTACATTCTTTTTGCAGTATTGTTAGATTTACTTTTTGACTTTGTTTCCATTCTTTTGTTAAATAAATGTTGGGTGAGGGAGGTGATGTGGTGTTCTGTGCTTATGTAATGATGCCATGTTCTGGAATGTGTGGATGGCTGCTATGATGGAATTACTGGACTCGGAATTCTTAGTCAGTTGGCTTTGGCTGTGGCTGGGGTCTCTGTTACCTATATCCTAATAAAGAAGTTTACTACAACCTATTTGAAAACCTGCAAGCTTTCTTCAGGGAACTTAACAGACCTGCTTTGTTCTCTTGAATTTATGGAGGTTGTTTTTCTGCTATGTTTGTTGGTCTTTTCATTGTGATACCAATTGGCTGCATTTAGAGCTTCCATTTCACATCAAGTAACCTAAGTACTTTGGCTAAACAGCTGTCTAGATTCTTCTAAAGCTTTGCTCTATCTCACCCAAGGATATGACCCCTGGTCCTTCTGAGTAGCTTCCTGTTGTTCTTCAGTCTGCTTTATATTGAACCTTTATAGGAGGTTCCACTTAAGATTTAATCTGCAAAAACTGTGGGGCATATTCACAAGGAGCTATCGCCGAATCAATGGCACTTTATCGCAGCCAAAGTCGTGATAAAAATACCTACCCATTTACAAGCTGGTGTAAACAGCCCAGAGCACCAGTTTACCCGTGATAGCAGCCGCAAAAAACATCGCCACAGAGGACCCCTGCAACTATCGCTAATGAGATGCAGAGTGGGTGTTCCCGTGCCAAAGACCACGACAACACCACACCTCAACATTCTCAACGACCAGCCAGATCTGCTATAAAAACACAAAACAGGCGATAAGCCGCGTTAGCACCAGGAAATCTACACCTGCTCTGACCTAGTGTAAAGTCGGATGGCAGCCTGCACCACAAAAGGCAGCAAAGCCCAGGGCCACATCGAAAGGGCAACAGATGCCATGGAGCCACTCACCAAGTGGTCCGGACACCCAAGAGGGCCACAACACCCACCACCACCACCCCAGGACCCCAACCCCCACCCGGAACACCCCCCCCCCCTCCCCGGACCACCACAGACGCAGCGCATACAAAGATAGAGGACCCCCAGGAAGCATACCAGCCGCACAGACCCAACATCTGACAATGTCACCGTCCACCACAGGCTGAAAGGGACAACCATCCTACGCATCCTGACCATCATCGCCTAACAGGCCTACAGCACCAACACAGCGGACAACCAACATCCCACCCCACACCAAGCTGCTGGCTTGGCTGCACCTGTTGGCCCCTGGCACCCCCCAACCAACACCCGCCAGAGTCGGAGGAGTCTCACAGCCAGCCACACCCAAGTCCCCCACACCTGTCCTGGACATCACCATCACCCAGGTACCCCAGTTTCCATACGTCCAACACAATGCGCAGGTCACGCTGGAGACCAAGCAAGGACCATGCGCCCCAGCAGGATGCACGCACGTGTTGGCGCAACCCACAGCACACATGTCCTACCTGTGCCCCCAGGTGACACAGCACACAATCACCGCAACAGAAAGCACACGTCCCACCCCAATGTGCAGGCAACAACAGAACCCTGTGGAACCCCCAACAATGTCGCCTTCAAATACACAGCCAGTGTACATGATTCCTTCATCCTCCGACCGTCCATCATCAACCAGCGTACCCAGGATGGCAACAAGGGAAATGCACAGCCCCTTGGCAAGTTCCAAATGAACACCCCACTCACCTCAACTCCACAATGATGCAAATCACAACTCTGGCAATGCACACATCACAATATCACAACCAACATGCGCAACAATATGCCCACCCACCAAACACGACAGAACAACTCACAATGGTTACCTGGCCAAGCAGTGAACATGAGTCATCAACGGCATGGCACCTCAACCACACAACAGCCGAATGTGGGGAGAGGTGGCAACCAGGCATGTGTGAAGGATGCAGTAGTACCATGATTGGGAAAGTACACAATGCCAAGAGTGGCAGAGATGTGCTGGACAGACCGCAGTATGCAGCACACACCCATATCCATGGCGACATACACCTCTGGTGTATGGAGTGTAGTGGACAGTGGACGCAACCATGTCAGCACAGCGAGTGGGTGACATCGCGGAAATCTTGCCTGTTACGCCCCCCCCCAAGCGTAACCGGAGTGGGATGGCCCGGCCTATGCCACGCCAGCATAGGGTTGTGAATAAAAAGCACGTAGCCCTGGGCGTGTTCCTCTTCCGGAAAGCCCAACATCTGCCAGGGCGGCACCTCTCACCCTGCCACGAGGCCGACATCATCCTCATGAGCGGAGTTGCCTGCGACGCAGTGCGCCTGCCGGACCCTGGCACGCTGGACCACGAACCCGTCAGGGCTGCCCCTGCGCAGCCAGGCCTCACTGATCACCTGCCGACACCGGTGTGTGCTAAGGAGGGCCCACCACGTGCCAGCGCAAGCTCCAGGCCCGAGTCCCGCGACCTTGGCAGCCTCCTCAGACCATCACGGCCTCCACGACACAGGCCCGCTTTAGTCCTTTTTCGTTGATGTACTCTACTGCTGCCTCAGGCCTACTCCTCGGCCCAGTAAGTCACATATGTGAAACTGTGTACTGAGTCATGAATGGCAGTGGCCCCAAATCCGGCCCAGCGGCAACAGCACCAGGCCCCACCCGATCAGTGAGGCATAGTTCCATATGGGCTACTGGCGACACATGGTGCCACTAACCCTGTTTAACGCCAACCGGCGACACGTGGTGCCAATAAACCTGTTCAACGCCAGCCGGCGACACATGGTGCCACTAACCCTGTTCAACGCCAGCCAGTGACACGTGGTGCCACTAACCCTGTTCAACGCCAGCCGGCGATACGTGGATGAGGGACCAGGACTACCCTGCCGACCAGTAGGTCCCACATCCAGCACCTAGGCGCAAATCACGAAGGGCAGAGTACACACCAGTGGTCGCACGGAGAGGAGTAAGAGGAAGATGCGGCTCAGTCCGTATGAAACCGGGGTCACATACACGGAGGTGTTCGAACACATGGTGCAACTGAACCTGAACTACGCAGGCCGGTGGGGTCATCCAACCTATGCCGGCGACACTCGGTGAATGGCCCGAGCTGACCACTGCCTCAGGCCTACACCACGGTCAGATAGGTCACACATATGAAAGTGAGTCTTGATTACACCATGGCAGTGAACACCATTTAAGGCATAGGACAAGTCACTATACTCACTTCGATGTGGTGCCAACAAGTCTGTGCATGGCATCACAACCACATGTGGCTGTGGGCCTATGCGGACTGCTGCCCTCGGCCCACACTGCATGCAAGTGGGTCACAGATTTGGAACTGAACATCGGTTATTCAAAAGGCAGAATACATATCATCGCACGCACGGAGAGGCGTAAGAGGATGCCGCGTTGCAGTCCGGAGGGAACAAGATTATCGTTACGGAGGTGATCGAACACTACCGACAACTGCCCTTGTGTCACTAACTCTGTGCCTCGCCAGCCAACCACACGTGGCTGTGGGCCACTGCTGACCGCTGCCTCCGGCCTACACTGCGTTTCAGTAGGTCACAGAGTCTTGATCTGGCAATGGTGGAGTTCATGTCAGTGTACCGGCATCATCGCAGACTGCATCCCCGCTCAGCACCTGTGCCATTAAGTCTGTTCCCCGACATTCATGGACACTCCATGGTCGTACATTGGTGGCGTTTGTGTCTATGGACTAGGGGCTAGTTTACATCCTCATGTAGCTGATACTGAATTGTTGGTGAAAATGAGGGTTGCGCTTTCCACTCCCCCATTTGCTGCTTCCAGATAGCATCAAACCTCTGCATCATGCCCTGGAGGACACCTTCCACTGTCCCCCGCAACATACACCTCGTACATTGATGGGGACACGCCCAGGTCGCATGGACCATCTGACTGCACCGCAAGTCACCGTCCCGTGGCTGGGTGCCTGTGCTGGCCGCAGTGTATCCAGGGCCACTAACTCTGTGCTGGTCAGGTCTGGGACCCCTTCTTCTGATATATTGGATGACCTCTGTGACGGTGGTCTTGGGGTCATCAACGCCATGTGTCTGTGGCCCTGCGCTGTCCGCAGCCTCCAGCCTCAACTGCGGGCCAGCAGGGCCCACAAATAGATATGTGTCCTGACCGGCCCAGACGTCGCATCACTGCAGGAGGCACACGCCACCACCGCAAGGACTACCTCCAAACGTCATCTGCCAGAGCTGAACCGGTGGTCCAGACAGACCTTCGGAGTTGCTCAGGCCTGTCGTGGATGCCATCATCAGCCAGATACTCTGCTCAGCACTCAAGGTGCCAGTGACTCAGTGCACCGCAGCCATTGTCCGTTAGTGATTGAGTTTTGTGCTGTGGAGATGTTGCGCAGCAATGTCACCTCATGCAGTGGGGAAGACCTGGGACTATGATGAGGAAGATGTGTCAAGTGTGCAGACGGGAGGTGGCACAGACAATGGGAGGGCAGGAGGCCACATCCCCAAGGCAGGAATGCAGAGTGGAGGTGGTAGTCAAGCTACACACCCGGAACCATTACTGGGTATTGCGCTGTAGACTGCGGACGCAACTGTCACCTCAGGCAGTGTGGGAGACCTGGGACATTGATGCAGGTGTAACACACCCCACTGCATCTGCATCAGGACTAACACGAAGGGACACAATCCTAGCAATTCCTTCACAAATTCCTTCACATGCATGCGCTCATCTCTATTGCCCCTACCTCAGTGCACTGCAACTCACGGAACCTCCTGACTGAACATTGGGTGACCTCTGTCCTTACTCAGGCTCCCTCCATGTTGCTGTGCAGTTGACTATGTTATGCATGTGTTTGCTGTTTCCGTTGCACTGGTGTCCAATGTTCA
Source organism: Triturus cristatus (assembly GCF_964204655.1). Taxonomy (NCBI): domain Eukaryota; kingdom Metazoa; phylum Chordata; class Amphibia; order Caudata; family Salamandridae; genus Triturus; species Triturus cristatus. Next base: position 389,323,616 of record NC_140594.1, read on the forward strand.
AGTTGTTGCCAGCACCAAGAATTCCGTGCGACTGGCTTACACTCACCCTACACTCATCCAGCACAGGCGTCACTGTACATGTGGCCCTGCCAATAAAGGGGCCGGGCGCACGTGCCCGTAGCCAGTTTGACATGATATCTACGTGTGTCCCTGTGGTCTTGTTGTATGCATGAGGGCCCTGGGCGCTAGGACATTACAGTGTGCTGTGTACATCGGATGCAGACATGTCACCGCAGGCTGCGGGTTGGAGCTTGGACATGTAGCTTTGTCGTCACCCACTCAATTGGTAAGGGGAGTGGCCAGGGCCGTCGTATGCTGCGCCAACGTGGGTGTGTGACTGCTATTTGTGCCCCCCTGGGCGTGGTTCTGTACTGTGAATGTGCATCTGCATGTGTCTCTATGGCAGTGTGGGCCTCCTATGTGGGTGGTTCATGAGGGTGATAGACACCAACGTATGTGTTCTAGCTTGCCTTCCAAGGGTTCGGCACCCACCCCCACTTGTTGGGCAACCTCCTTTTGGCGGGCTGACACATGGCATTGGTGTGCCTTGTGTGGGTGGGTGAAGTGTCGTGAGCCAGCTGTGCTTGCGGGTACTTCTTGCTGTGTGGTCTGTTGCACGGGCTGTCTACTCCTCTGAGTAGCTTGGCTGGCTTGGTCCTGGTGGGGGGTTGCGTGGGATATCCATGTGCTGTTGTAGGGCGTCGGTGTCGACGGTGTGGTGGTCCTCTCCGGCATCACAGATGTGTTGTCTTCTGTGCTCTGCTGGATGTGTTGTGTGCCCCTCTGCAATGTGAAGGGGAGTTGCATGTGGACATTGTGTTGCTAGTATGTTGGCGCATTGTTCTGGTTTACATGCAGACTGTTTGGCAATGTACATTGTAACTGTTTGGGAGGTGCTGGATTTTTCTGCGGGACAGTGTACATTTGGACTACATGACGGATGTGAGGTTGTACGCGTACATTTCCATTTCACAGTTTCCTGCTCTGTCAGATGTAGTAGGCATGTTTCTGTGCATGTGCGGAGCCAGTTGTGCCCTCTGTTCTGTTGTGTCGGCTATGCGCATTGTACCACGTTGTCGTCGATGTGGGTGTGCTGTTCTTGGTATGTGTGTGTGCTGCAGTGTGCCAAGGGTATGAGGGACATGATCCTGGGTGATTGTGGGTGTGCAGTGTGCTACGCCTCGTTGTGCGTGTGTTTCATTGTGCCCATCTCCCCCCGTCCACCCAGTCCCTGTCCGTTACTCTCCCTGTTGATGTTGTCAGGTCCTCTCGAGCTGTGTCTGTACTCCCTACTCCTTGCACCATCTCCACACTGATGACTGTGGCCTGGGTTGCCTCCAGCTCCTCCTGTGGTGCTGGACTGCCACCTCCTGTCGCCGTTGCTGCTTTCTTGTTGGCTGCGGGTTTGTACCTGGTTTAAGTTGTCACGTCATGCCGGCACCTCTTGGCCTCCTCCGTTGGCCTATTTGACACTCCGGCTGCATTCACGATGGTCTGCTTGTGGGTCTGTTGCTGGTAGTGTTCTGTCACCTCCATGAAGCTGGTCTTGTTTTCCTGCGGTCTGCACCCCGTCTTCCTCTCCCTTTTCTCCTTGGCCTTCCTCGAACCCGTTGTTCCTTGCTGGTGGTCTGTGGGGCTTGTGGGGTTTGACTTGACCTCTGCACTGGGTCAGGGTGCATTCATGTTGCAATGTGCTTTGGCTTGTTTCTGGTGTGTTGTTTCTGTGGTTTTTGTAGTGCATTTTCCTGCCAGACGCGTGGGATTTGCAGGCCTGTGGCTGGTTTTTGCTACTTTTTGTACAACGATTGGCCTCATCGCATGAATTTTCGTGTTCGCTTATCGCATTTTTGCAGCACGGCGTTGATTTTCATGCTGACATTTGGCGCGTTATCTGGTGACTATCGCATGCTACCGCCTTGTTGTGAATTGCACGTTGACATGGGGTTATTTCCCCACGATGGGCTGCGATATTGTAAGTTGCGTTACGCTACTCTTGCGGTAGTTATCACACGTTCTTGTGAAAATACCCCTGTGTTTTTATAGCAATCACATCTTTCCACAGACTAGAGGAAATTGGGGCTCTAATTCTCTTATCTTTATTTACGCTTTCCTGCAGTGGGTCTAGTCTTACATCTGACTCCTGAGTTCCTTCCAAATGTGTTTTCTGATTATCATTTGAATCAATAAATTGTCTTTCCCTATTTGTGTCTTACACCGTTATCAGATGAGGAGTGTGCCATACATTCTTTAAATATTCCTGAAGCCAATGCAAAGCCGTACTTTGCGGTGCTCTACTGGTAGTGAAGTACCAGATGAATAATATGTGTACTAGTACAATGGCAGGAAGAAGTCCTATCAGTAGGAATATATTCCTGGAATACCCATCTCCGACCAGAAAAAAAAGAGTCCATATTTTTTATTAAGGGCTCTCACCTACACAGAATGAGTGGCGTGCTTCATCATTGAGTCCTATGTCTGGCACCACTATTGTGGCCGGGCGGGCTGAGCCCCACTTTCGAAGGGAGCACGTTGACGGTATGTTGAAGCCAATAAAAGCTTCCCCTCACATCCTGCCCTGTTTTTCAAAAACAGTCAAAGGTTCCCTACTAATAAAAACCATGTGGGTACACCTTAAGACTATTTTAACTTTTCATCTACATCCAGACCCCAAATAGGCCCTTAGGACTACTACCGCTTGTAGCCTATAGAGAACAGTTTTCAATCCTGTAAGAGAGCTCCGTCGCAGGAGTGCACTCAAGTCTGAATCAGTGGATCCACACAGTGAGAAGAATAAAACACAAAACCAAACAAAACATCAGCCCCTGAATGCAGTATTTCTGCACCCAAGATTATCAACCAGTTGTTTGCCATGCCTCTTCCTGTCACTCATGCCCGCGGGGTTTTCACTTTTAACAAGCGGTGTGTTCTCCACTAAGGCAGAAGAGCATTGCCCCACTGCTCTCAGAGCAGTGAAAAAAATAAAAATAAAATTATAATAACAGCGTTATCATCATTGTATTTTTAACAGCATTATTATCATTTTAATTTTTGTACCGGCTACTGGGGTATGTTACGGTGGGCAGGGCTAGGGTCAGAGGGAGGAGGAGTGGCTTGTGCACCGTGAGTGCACATGACAGTTTGGCCGGCATTCTTGGACCGACCAAACTGTCATGCGCACTTAGAAATTCTCCACCTGGCTGTGTTTCACAGCGAGGTGGACAACATGCCAGGTGGAAAATATGCACAGGCTCCCAGGCACTGTCTGAACGGCCAAACAGGCCGCTCAGACCAATAAAGATGCTACTGTCATGCTGATGACAGCAGCGTTTTGATGGGCTGTGGGGGGCCTGTGTGCTGCTGGGAGCCAGGAAGAGAAGAAGACTGAGGAGAAGCTGCGGCCGTGATCAGGTAAGAGTTTTTTTCATCCGCCTCACCACCCTGTTCCGTGGTAGCCACCACTGCTTTTAACCTGCTACTGCCAACGGGGCTCTGGGAATGCACCACGTGTTTGAGGTTTTACCAGAACTGGTAAATACCCAAGGTGATATCAGCTGCATTCTCTGGATGAATTTCAACAGGTCAAGCCTTTATTGGTGAAATATCAGTTAAGCACTAATGTTCATATATTATGCCCTATTTTGGTAGAGGTGGGTGAGCCACTGAAAGCTCTAGCCAGGCTCGAGCCTGAAGCCTAGCTCTGGCTCAGCACTAGGTCCTGCTAGAATCTCAAGGTCATGATGAGCCGAGCTTTCATGTACCTTGTGCCTACCTCCATCCTTGTTCTGGGATGTTGCGTTACCGCCAGAACTGCGGACTTCGGAACTGGGAAGCCAGGTTCAACATGCTGTGATTCAGGGCAAATCACTGAACCTTCCCTTCCTTATAAAAAATGAATGGTGGCCTTCTGTAGTGATCCAGCGTGTAAAGTGTTTCTTATGGAAAACGCTTCAATGCCTGCGAGTCGTGTTCATGATACATAGAAACTGCAGAAAATTAATAGAGGTAAAAACGGTCTTGGCGTAAGGGAAGACAAATAGATGACCATTTACTGGCTGTTTGGTACAAATTGAAACCAGAAAACGTGGATAAATCGCAGCTTCTACTCTTAAATTGTGTGATCTTAGGCAAATATTTTATTTCATCAAAACTCTTTTTTCTTCATGATTGTGTACAAAAGCACTATCAAATAGGTGCGTTCAGAATGCCATTTTTACGGAAGCCTATTGTGTTTGATTTAATACACTATAATGTTGCTTCATAATAATCTGAGCCATTTTCAGAGTTTGTATGGCATTGGTTTTGCCTATTTCACTTACGGTTCATGTTTAAAAACTTTCACTTAAATAAGTACTCTTCAGAGTAATCTCAAAGGTTCTACATGTTAAAGAAATGCACTTTTTATTTTTGAAGAGACTTTATCATATTTCACATGATGTTTGTTGTATGATTTACATTGCAAACATTTTCGGGCTCGACTCGTTCATGGGCTCGAAGAGCGAGTCAGACCCTTGGCTTGGCTCAGCTCTCCTTGTTAATTTGTTGGCTTGCCCACCTCTACATTTTGGGGGCAAATCTTGGTAATGGAGAACATTTTCTCACGCGATAAAATCTTGATTTTATTTGTCTGCGATAATTATAAACAAGTGTGTCAACAAAAGGGAGGAGAGAAAGGGGTGGGCTTTTTTTATTGAGGTCCTGCACATAGGCCCTAAGCTATGACAACAAAGAAAGATGTGCAGTTCCTACAAAGTGGAAGGTCTGGGGGAGAAGGGTTATCCCTAACCAGACTCTCACCAATGGAATGTGAGTGCACAAGGGATGAGGGTCCCTTAAGGGTGGAACTAAAACCCTCACACACCCAGCAAGCTAGATGTCATGCTTCATCATCTGGGTTTGCTCCTCGTCGGGTCGGCGGTGCAATACCCGACGGGCACCCATAAAGGGGCTCTTTACCGGAGATCTTTTGTTCCCTGCCATTTGGTGCGTGCGTGTGAGGGCCCGTGCGTGTAGATGTGTGTGAGTGAGTAAATAAGGTTGGTTAGTCTGAAATACGACTTTATTGACTCAGTAAACCACCTTATTAAAAAGGTTGAGTGGCGTTAAAGCTAAAGTGCTCACAAAGGGAGGAGTGGCTAGCTGCGCTCTACTCTTCTGGTCAACATGTTTCGCGCCCAATGGGTCAGGAGGATCCCTTGGCGCTTCGTCAGGACCGGTGATACAATAGTGATATGTGCAAGAACTATCTACAGTGTGGTGTGCTAGGGTGGGTGTAAAATGACTACCCACCCACTACTGGTTCCCCTATTTGTCTGTATTCTGATATCAAGGGGGTAACCTAATCCTAATATAAAAACCTCATCATCTGGTACATGGCGCGTCGTCAAGGGGAGAAACACATTTGTTTCAGTTTGTAGTCCCCCTGGAGGTCCGTTAACCTGCCCACCCTTAAGGGACCCCCATCCCTTGTGCACTCACATTCCATTGGTGAGAGTCTGGTTTCGGATAACCCTTCTCCCCCAGACCTTCCACTTTGTAGGAACTGCACATCTTTCTTTGTTGTCATAATTATAAACAAGACACACGGACACTCATGATGAGGCCCTCTTGAATCAGTTAAGTAAACCATTGATTGTACTGTTTGTTTTCTTGTGATGTTTGTTAATATGTATGTTGACCGTTTCAAAGGTTTGGGAGCCGCCAAAATTCCACCAAAACGCTTCCTCCTCATCTCGTTTACCTTTACGTCACCCCGACATCCCTCCCCGAGCACCTTTCTAATTTGTAGGTTCCGTTGTTGTAATTCGGTGGCCATAGAACGTCTGGGAACGGGAAAGGATGAGGGGGGGGGGGGGGGGGGCTGCTCCATGGCAACCAATTTCTCCGGTCAATGCTTGTAATTGGCTAGTTACTCGGTCCACTCAGCCAATCCAATGTGAGACACTCCAGGTGAAGGAAGCGGGTGCAGCGATGACCACGGCACCTAAACTGGATGAACCCGCTCCATACCACCCTCTCTCTCCCTGCCGCATACTGGGAAGGAGCGTGGTGGTTTTGGGAGTGCAAGGACCAGTGTTATTCCGCAGACATGTCGTTGCTATGGGAAAATTGGGTTTTCCATGACAACTGCGTTCTATTCTTAAACTCTTTTAAAGCAATAAGACTGGTAAACACTCTGTGCGGCGCTAGAGAGAGCTAATGGACAGAGAAAGAAGTAGCACATCTTACACTGGCTCAGTGTCAAGGACATCAGTCTCGAAGTACACGGTCGCCTATTGAAGTGTGCCGGCTCGCTCTCCATGGACACCACGAATTGGGCTCCTTCTTAAGAGTCTCACCTCACAAACTCCAAATTGCTGAAGAAATTCCAATAGTGCTCGGTATTCCCCGCGACATTCAGATTTTGGTGTGGGAGGCATGTTATGCCCCATTCCTGGGCCAAAACTTGTAATAGGTAATAAATAATAAAGCATACAATAAATTCCCATAACATTGGAGTTGGAATTTATCAATGTAATATCAATGCAATAATTATCCCATAAAAAAACGGGTCCACTGGTAACATGGGTCTCGGTGTCTTCTGCGGTGTTTTCTGGCTCAGGGTTTGTGCCTTCTGCTCTGTGACTTGGCCCACTACCCCTCTCTGCAGGTGATCCGCTCTCTATCATATTTCCCACTGCCCCTCATTTGGGGGCATATTATCAAGCACAGCGTTATAATTATCGCCGCTTTAGCGGCAGAAAACTGCAGCTAAAGCGGCGATAATGGGCTTGATAATATGTCGCAGAGAATTCCCATAGAAGCCCATGTTGACACCAGAATGCGGGATATGCTGTATTCACAAGAATGCGGCGCACCCCTGCATTTTCCCTAGTGCTGAGTTCAGCTGGCTAGCGCCAACGCAGGCACACTTGCAGCGTAGTGCAAGGGTGTCTGCGTTGAGGCGAAGATTGTTTATGTGCAGGAAGGTTCCCCTGCCTGCTCATAAACAATCTTCAAATGCCGTTAACTTCTATGTGTGCTGCCTAATGCAGCACACATAGGAGTTGCAAAACAGCATTTTTCTAAAATGATTGTTTAAGTGCAGGAAGGGGACCTTCCTGCACATAAACAATCATAGGCAATTTGCTGTTTCTATGTGTGCTGCACAAGGCAGTACGCATGGAAACAGCAAAAACGAGGAGAAACAAAGCATTTCTCCCCATTTCGCCTGTTTAAGACCAGGTTTTTCCAGGTCAATTTTGGCGCTGCCTCCTATTTACACTGCCCTTGTAAATAGGGAGCAGCGTCAAAATCAATGGGTGTTGCAGTGGAACGGCCACCATGACACCCATTGCCTTCCCCTTTCACGCTAAATACAGAGTGAATGGGTGCTTTATATACAAGGCATTGTTAAGCCATGTTAAGTGGCTTAAGGCTGCCTTGTAAATAAGACGAGGCCGCTATCGCCATCACAACGTCACTGAAAGTGATGTTGTGGTGGCCATAGGGGCTTGTAAATATGTCCCTTTGTGTTTCATACTCTCTATCATGATGCCCACTCTCTCACACTTTGTGTCTTGATGGTTCCAGTGACAAAGTGAGCATGGGACTGACGTGTTGACATAATCGTCGTACTTAGGTAATCACACTGAAATATACAGCTTATGTCGGGCTTCACTTGAAACAAGTGGCTATTGCAGAACACTGACCACATTGATAGCATTATACAAAAAAGTGATGGGTGAGATCCATAAATTAAACTCAGCCAATGATAATTATTTAGGCCGCATAACAATCCCTAGATTGTTTCCTTGGGACTCCCCCCCCGACCCCAACAAGCATTTGGTGGGTGCCCTGGGTGAGCACAAGGGCACCCACCTTTAAAAATTGCTGGCCCCAGGAGATGGGGTTTGGGAAGGCAGGCAGCTCAGCCCCCATCTCTTAATATTTTAGAAATGGCCTGAGGGATGGGGTCCCCAGTGCCCAACAAGGCTCGGGGGGGGGAGGGGGCATGGCCCCCCTCACATTTATGTAAATGGGTGGAGGATTGCAGTCCCCAGGGCCTAACAAAGCTCGGGGAGGAGGCCACATGCCCCACCGCCCCTTTAATTTTAGTAACGGCCCTGGGAGGATGGGGTCCCCCCACGTCCTAACAAGGCTCGGGGAGGGGGACAGCGCAGCCCCCACCCCTTTATTTAAATAAGTAGCCATAGGGGATGTGGTCCTCGGTGCCTATCAAGGCACCGGAAGGGGGAGCGCATGACTCCCATCCCCTTATCGAAATGAGTGACCCTGGGGGAAGGGGTCACCAAGGCCTAACAAGACTTGGGAAGGAGTGCTGCGCTGCCCCTCTCCCCTTTATTTTCAGTATTGGCACTCGGGAATGGGGTGCCCAGGGCCAAACAATGCATCAGGAGGGGGCCACGTGTCCCTTCCCCTATAGTTTACATATCGACGTGTAAGTACCATATTACTTTTCCACCTAATTTTATATGGCCTGTGTCCAGCTAAGCAGTATAAGTATTTACAAAACACATGTGCTCCTAATGCAATATAGGTGTGTAGAGGTGCTAATATGGATATCAATGTGTTTGTCAACAAAAATGAACTATTGTCATTATTAATAGAACCAGCAGTTCTAAACGCTACATCCACCTCGGCAGGCTAGTACCTGGTCAGGCAGACCCTGCGACCTAGGCCCAGGATTACTGATTGATGGGTGACAGGTGGGAGGGTGAATAACTGGCAGGCAAACACTCTGGCAGGAAACTTTTCATCTATTCCACAGGTAGGTGCAGCGTCATTACAATGGTCGGGGGAGACTGCCCCAATAAAGCACACATGGCCAGTGGGTTTACCCCTCCTAAAAACAACATAATGTCAGATGCCTCATGAGTTAGAAACACTTAGCCAATCAGGGCCTGGAACACATAGTGATCACAAGCTACCCATGCTGGACATACTGAGACACAGCCACCACTGGCCACACTGTGTCCACGCAGGTCAAGACCCACCTGTAGTAACCATTGACCATTAATTTATGTCCCTTAAGCCAACAACCAACATTCCTCATCATATGTGGTATGCCAGAAAACTTTGTTTGCTGTTGTAATATTGTTTATAAAGTGACCGCAAACTCGATGTAAAGTGACAGTCTTTAGACCTTGTGCCTTTAACTGTTCTCCCAGCTGAACTGCTTCATTTAACAAACTGTTCATGTTTTGCCAAATGCCTCTTGTCTTCTGTTTTTGAAAGAAACATTTTGGCGAGCCAGGTAGGAGGAATTGGGACCTTGTACCTGACTGCAGCCGAAGGAAAGTGCCCTGTCCAGATGGATTCACTCTGCGCAATGGCAAAGGTGGGCAGACACTGCAAATGATTGGAAGTTCTGCTGAATCTATGGGGCGGAGAACTGTCCTGAAGCAACTGTCACAGACGGTAAGAGATTACATCCAAATCTGAAACATTGTCTTCTAAAGCATTTGGCATATGGTAAACTAGGTAGAAGTGTATAAATATAACCCAAGCACCCTGCCACTGGCAGGTTCTAGCATATTACCTATTTTATATTCCCAACTATATCAGTCGTAAGGCAGCCCCGGAGACGTTCCCATGGAAGTCACCTTTGTTCGATAGCTGACCTCAAGTTTAGGTGAATATAGTGTATTATTATGTATAGCCCTTCATAGCTCCCAGGGCACTATTTTTGTGATACACTTATCCTGATAGTGCGGAGCAGTCACCCCAGTCTCATAGTTTTCTAAAGATACAGGTATCAAAAGAGATTAAAGGGAGGCAGTGCTAGAATTGTGGGCTATCTTTGAAGACGCTCAATCCGATAACCCTACCACGCCGACAGAAAGCAAGGCATCAGCACCTAACCCCCCATATGCTTTGATGGATATGCTCACACCCGCTTTCCCTGCATTAAGATATTCAAACCTGATAGTAGTAGAAGCCGACGAATCCCCCAACGGAAGAAAGTCAGACAGGTCCAAGCCCGAGATATTTAAAAGCAAGTGAGTCCATACACCACCAGCACAGTCCGTGTTTCCAGTGGCGGCTCCTCGAGGGAGTGCTGCGGGGTGGGCGGGGGGTAGTAAACTCCGGCATGCGGCCGAACGGAGTTAAATAACTAAATAAATAAATAAAACAATTTCCATTGCGCACGCTGCATCGCTGAGTTGGCGTTGCAGCGCGCGCAATGTAAATTGTTTCATTTATTTACTTAACTCTGTTCGGCTGTAAATCCAGAGTTTACTACCCCCCACCTTGTCCCTCCCCCACCCCATTCCACCACCCTGCAGCATTCCCGCGAGGAGCCGCCACTGCATGTTTCTAGGAAAGGTCCCCGGAAGGTCAACTCCCTGTCCAACACACTTGACACACCACACCTCAAAGATGGGTTAAATACGCATTCTCACCAGGCAAGACAAGTGCAAAAAGATGTCAGGGAAGTTTGTGGCGTTCCTTGACTGTTACTCAGCGAGCTCAGGAGATGATGGGAACACCAGTCCCCCGGGAACCAACGACAAGGGTAGGGCCACAGGTTTTACCCAGGGAGCCAAGGAGGGTTCGTAAAGCGAATTTGTGGGTGAAGCCAGACTAAGCCAGCATGCGACTCGGAGCAAAGGGAACAGGCCAGACGATGCGAGGAAGAGAGACACGAATAGAGGCTTGAGAGAGAAAGGACACACAACAGGGAGGTTGAGAGAGGCCACAGGGCAGTGCATTTTCCCCATGAGTAAAGCGTAGCCAGGTACGGAGAGCTGCGCTCGGAAGAATCAGAGGTCGAGAAAAGGCTGTTAGCGGGGCTCAGAGCCACATCCCTCATTCACAGGAGAGGGGATGACTAAGAGATAAAAGCCTTGTACTTACTGGCAATGCAGAAAAAACAAGATGGTACCAGTGCGCTCACACAAGGGGAGCAGCAAGTATCTGCGCTGCTTCTCATGAGTGCACGACAAAGGTAGGCAAACCCGAAGGGAAATAATGGAGGGCAGGCAAAACCTTTGTGCACCCATCTTGCAACATGTTAGCGGAATAGGCTGAGGAGAGGAACCACTATGAAAGGCCTTGCCCGAGGTAAGGGTAGTTTGAGCCTAAGGACATGGCAGTGGCGGAGGAGTGCATCAGGTATAAGGGAGGAAACCCTAAGTGGGACTTCTTGTACATGCAGTGTTGCCTTGTGAGGTGGGAACGCTATGTCGAGGGTAGACCCATGGACTCAGCTAGCGTGAGAGTGTGCCCATCACTGCAGAAGAAAGCAGCTGGGATATATACATGCTCTGGGCCCAGATTGATAAAGAGAGGTTGAAAACCAAGTTACCGCCTTTGATGGATGGGGCAGGGAAGTGGATTACATACTTTGAGAAGAACACCACAGGTAATAACCTAGCAATAGGAGACATTATGAGTCTGCTAAGCAGTCTAATTTGGGATCAGACTTATACAGGACTTACACGGTGATCTCCCAAGCTCACATTCCAGCAATCACGCTAATAGATACCCAGCAACACCGAGCCGCATTTAACATGCACTAGTACGGGATCTGGAACGCCTTGAGGGAATTATTCCCCAACCACCCAGATGTAGGACGGTTAATGGCAGAGACCAAGAAGCCAGAGGAAAGCATAAACGATTTCCTGAGTAGAATGAGGGAAAGATGGGGACAGGAAACCAGACAACCGTGGACCGATATAGGCCCCAAGTCACATTCTTCTACTGTATTCTTAAGAAAGGGTTACCCACCAGGATACAAAGCGAGCTGGATAGCGTAGTGTGGCTAGACACCAAAGTCTGCTGGGAGATACAAGCTCACATATTCCACTACCACAAGAAGCAAGAGAGGGATAGAGAGAAGCAGGAGCAGGCCCAAATAGATACAGCAAAACTTGTTCAACAAAAATTGAAAATGACCACCCTGTTGGGGGGCAGCCATGGCTGCAACCGTACAGATGGCACCAGTCACAATGGAGGCTCCACCGCAAATCTCTAGAGAGTACCAGACAGGCAGTCCAGGAGCATGTCCAAATTATGGTAGTGGAGCCAGGAGGACTGGTCGCAACCAGACCCTAGAGAGTGAAGCTATGGCCACAGGAGAGGTCATCTGGTAGAGAGGTGCAGACAAAGGCAAACCATAAGCAGGAAAAACAGAAGAGGCCAGTAAATCAGGGATAGCTGCCACAAACTGCCACTAACGCTCCTCTTCAGTAACAAAAACATGGCAATCAGAACATGCCCTACGCTCAGCTGCAGGAGGTCTGCTGTTCGCCTCAAACCCGCACCAAGGTTCTAGCAATTGGGCAAACACGTGGCAGCAGCAACAGCAACAGACATGGAACTAAGTGCAACAGGGACTGGGGCCACAACCACAGCAGGGAGGTAGGGGAGCACCTTCTCACAGTCACAAAACAACAGTAAAATAGGCCCCCTGCAGTAGATGAAGACAGGAAATAATAATATCAATAGCCCCCACAGTAGCTCATCTCCCAATAGGAAAACAAACAGCACCCCCTTCTCCTTTCCAGTACAGAAAATACTACAGACAGTATTTGGGGGGGGGATCTAAAAGCTTTACTTATTTCCAGGAACTCATGGTTATTGTGGACCGTGTCGATCAGATATTCCCAACAGATCCAGGTATCAGCGATGAGTCCATGGGAACGCAGAGTAGCCAGGTTGCCCAAAGACTAGCCTCCACTCTGCTGGCTGACTCCACAGGGAAGGGTTGGCTGGCCACCCCCTAGGGGCAGGGCAGACTGACAAGGGGACGAAGGGAAAAACCCCCCCACAAAATATCAGTGTAGAGAGTCACCCAGATCCCGCAGCCAAAGTGTAATGGGACGTACTACAATCACCAGGCCAAGGCCAATAGTCCCCCTTTCCTCGGGCCTCGCGCCCAAGCTTGATGTTTCCTTCACGGTGTGCACTTCCAACTGCACCCCTGAATGGCTCCAAAAGCCTCAGTTGCTAGATAGGCCTCCCTCTCAGCTATGAACACCAATGTTCGTCTCGTGCCTAGGATGGCAGGACTTTAGAAACTCTGCCGGCACCCCCACATGCAGGGTCACCTGGTCCGGTAGATCATTCTAGAATTATGGGAGGGGGCCTCCAGGACTGGCGTTTTCTAGACAATTTTTTTAGTCTATGTCCCCCTAGTGCCTGGGGGTCGGTGTTGGCTCCATTTGTGAGCGCCATCTGCTGGGCATTTGGTGTCCCTCGGTGATACAAAGCTTTCATTCCTTCTCCTAGTTTTGTGAAAAAAGTCACATTTTTAGACTTGGGAAAAACTTCTGGTCACCCTATCTCAGCATAATGATGAGCTTGTGACTTCAGTCGGGGCTTACTGAGCCTTCCTTGGCGGTGTATGGCCCAGGGGAGAGGGGGATGCCAGGGTCAGAGGTCTCCAAATCTCTAACCCCGTTCCAGAAGGATCGCAGGACAATGGGTGTACCCCGGGCTAGACTCAACCCCCTTCCTGGGCATAGTATGCTCACATTGTTCCAATTCTGCAAGCACCATCCAGGAAACAGATGGGCTAACTGCTGACCCCATGGGGACATTATAGTGGAGGGGAGAAGAACCAGAGAGCAGCCTCGGACCCTCTCCCCGTGGGGCAAGGGAAAACATTGAATGGTGCGGCTCAAGATGATGACAGCACTGAGTTCGGCCTCAATTCAATCAAGAAAGAAATGCAAGCCATTTTCGTCATGGTAATGCAGCATTGGTATGTGCTGAACTTAATGACAGCAATGGAGGGAGAGTTCTGCGCCAAGACAGGTGCCGCCTGTTACACATTCATCCCAAGGAACGACATGGATAATGGAACATTGACACTTGCCATCCAAGCACTGTATAATCTACACAGAAGCATGCACGAAGAAGGAGGTGCCCCTGGCCAGGAGTGGTTCTCAAATTGGTTCTCTTGGCTCCCATGATGTCTGTGTAGATCACTAGGATGGGTGGAGAATTGTGCTACAGTTTGGCAGGGCCCAATCTTAATGTTGGCACGTGCCTCACAAATGGCTAAACCCACGAGCCATTGTAGGGTACAATTTTAAATAGTTGGAGGGTTGTGCCTTCTTGATTAGTGTATTGTAGAAGGAATAATTTCCAACGTTCATTAGTAGGTTTCAAACCACTGTGTTTATTCTCTCCCTCCCTCCATTGCTGTCATTAAGTTCAGCACATACCAATGCTGCCTTACCATGACGAAAATGGCTTGCATTTCTTTCTTGATTGAATTGAGGCCGAACTCAGTGCTGTCATCATCTTGAGCCGCACCATTCAATGTTTTCCCTTGCCCCACGGGGAGAGGGTCCGAGGCTGCTCTCTGGTTCTTCTCCCCTCCACTATACTGTCCCCATGGGGTCAGCAGTTAGACCCATCTCTTTCCTGGATGGTGCTTGCAGAATTGGAACAATGTGAGCATACTATGCCCAGGAAGGGGGTTGAGTCTAGCCCAGGGTACACCCATTGTCCTGCGATCCCTCTGGAACGGGGTTAGAGATTTGGAGACCTCTGACCCTGGCATCCCCCTCTCTAATCAATAAGGCACAGCCCTCCGCCAACTATGTAAACATGTATATCACTGTTGCCAGTAATCATTGTGTTTTTATTGGTTTGCTGGGTTATACAATTGGGGATCACCTGCAGTAAAAACGCAGTCCACAAACTAGGCAAAATGCAAGCAATTAGGAAGGTTGATGTAGACAAAAATGAGCATAGGGTATAGCAGTATGAAAATAAAATAACGGTTCAAACGCATAAGTTAGATAGTGTAGTAGAGGAGGGAATGTTAATGTGGATATCAATGCATTTGTCAATAAAAATGAACTATTGTCCCTATTAATAGAATCACCTATTCTAAACTCCACATCTACCTCGGCACGCAAGTACGTGGTCAGGCAAGCCCTGCGACCTAGGCCTGGGATTACTGATTGATGGTTCACAGTTGGAGGGTGCATAGCTGGCAGGCAAGCACTTTGGCAGGAAACTCTTGATCTATTCCACATATAGGCGCAGCATCATTACAATGGTCAGGGGAGGTTGACTCAATAAAGTACACATGGCCGGCGGGTGTACACACTCATAAAAACACCATAAAGTCAGATGCCACAGGAGTTAGGAAAATAAAGCCAATCAGGGTCTAGCACATGTACTAATAACAAACTCCCCATGCCGGACATCTGGTCACAGTCACCAATGACCACACTGTATCCACGTAGGTCAAGACCCACCTGTAGTAACCATTGACAATCAATGTATGACCCTAAAGGCAGCAACCAACATTCCTCGCCATATATGGTACGCAGGAAAACTTTTAGTACTGTTGTATTATTTTATATAAAGTGACCGCAAACTTGATTTAAAGTGAGACAATCTTCAGACCTTGAGCCTGTAACTGTTCTCTCAGCCAAACTGTTTCATTAAAAAAACTGTTTTGCCAAACGCCTCTTGTCTTCAGTTCTTTGCAGAAAATCAATCCCAAGCAACAGAGGTATTAAACATGTTATATAAATCTTTGTATTGAAGAATAAGTCTGTGTGTATGTGACAGTTGACTTGTGTTCAAATATGTTCAAAGTCAGAAAGGAAAAAATCCCCCTTGAGGCAGTGATGGACAACAAGTGACAACTTACACCAAAGCATTCAATCACCAGAATAATACACCAAAACCATCCGTAGGCCAAGTATTACAAATTTAAAAATATTTATTCTCATTAAGACAGGATCAATTAATGATACAGTCATCATTGGTAATGTGAATTCCTATGGTTAAACAGAAAATAAAAGCTATGATCAAGTAATAAAAAAACATAAAAAGTTAAAAAACACTTCCAGACCAAATGCATATATCATGAATTGGGGAGAACCATACAAGAAAAATGTTTTCTTGTCAATCTAGAAGGCACAGACATTAGATCCAGATCATTCATTTTCCTTGAAGGAGTGATTCCAGATACTTGATTTATTTGAATGACAAATGTCTTGACAATCTACAGTCTGGCTTCTTAGTGTTGCGTCGACGCGTTTCGGTGGATATAACTGATTAGAAACCACCTTCCTCAGGACATGAATCAATTTCTCCCAAATTAACTCTTTATAAATTCTGGTGATTCGTACATCCACTCATTCATACTCCATCATAACCCGTTTACATTATCTCTTATACCTGTATCCGAGATACAGTGCACCATCGGATAAAAATGCAGGTAAGAACCTTGCAGAGTTTCGAACAGGGGACAAATGTCACTCCTTGGAGCCGTATTTAGAGACTGGCTTCAAAATCTATGGGAGAGAGAACCCTTATTATATATTAGAGACATACAAAGACCCAAAGCTAAAAATACGGGCTCAGAGTTTGTCTGCCTACCATATATGAAGAGCTTCTCTGGATTTAGAGCCCATTGGAGAATGCGAATATATCTGCAATCAATTTTAGAGAAAATGCTTTTTAGTGTGATGACCACTTAAGCACTTCTAAACACACTTATAAGTACTATCATAATGATTACCTTCAGTTTCTAAAATATAGGGCCTCAGGGAACATGTTCTTCTTTTCCAGTGTTTCAAGAATAATATCATTCAGAGAGCAATTTCATAAAAATCCTGGAAAAACAAATAAACGAATAAACAATTTCCCTAATATTCCAGACTTACATAGATCTCCTAAAATTATGTGAGACAATTCATTTGGCGCTGCTTTACTCATCAATATGCACTGCTTGGATTTATAAGCAAAAAAACCCTTGCGCCGTATTTCTCTAATCATTTAATGCCACAAGGGCAATGTTGGCTATACCAGCTTCATAATAGTAAAAAAAAAGGTTATCCGACTAGCGGAAATCCCGAATATGGATTAGGCATCACATCGGCTGAATTGGAATGCCCTATACAAGCATACAATAGCTCACCCTACCTCCTTGAAATATTAATAAGGAGTTTCTAAACTATAGTGGCCCCCTAACTACATCTAAAATAAAGGAGGCAATAACA
This sequence comes from Triturus cristatus, assembly GCF_964204655.1. Lineage (NCBI taxonomy): Eukaryota > Metazoa > Chordata > Amphibia > Caudata > Salamandridae > Triturus > Triturus cristatus. The sequence continues at coordinate 389,340,595 of NC_140594.1, forward strand.
TATACAACGGCAATGCAAACGTTGTGAAAAACCATAATAGGGACAAAAAGTTTCACTACAGCGGCAGTTGAAAATACACGAAATCACCAGAATATAAACACTGCTTACCATTTTAGTAAAACCCTCCTCTCTTGATGGGGGGAGATACTAATGAGGGTTAACGGCTAAGTGTGTTATTGCGATTGAAATATTAGAAGAATGCAATATTATTGTGTATAATGTGATGAGTATACCTCAATGGCTAATTGTTTGTCTTTATTGATTTTTTTAGATATTGTATTTATAAAGAGTTAATTTGGGAGAAATTGATTCATGTCCTGAGGAAGGTGGTTTATAATCAGTTATATCCACAGAAACGCGTCGACGAAACACTAAGAAGCCAGACTGTAGATTGTCAAGACATTTGTCATTCAAATAAATCAAGTATCTGGAATCACTGCTTCAAGGAGAACGAATTATCTGGATCTAATATCTGTGCCTTCTAGATTGACAAGAAACATTTTTCTTGTATGGTTCTCCCCAATTCATGATATATGCATTTGGTCTGGAAGTGTTTTTTAACTTTTAATGTTTTTTTATTACTTGATCATAGCTTTTATTTTCTGTTTAACCATAGGAATTCACATTACCAATGATGACTGTATGATTTATTGATCCTGTCTTAATGAGAATAAATATTTTTAAATGTGTAATACTTGGCCTACGGATGGTTTTGGTGTCTTATTCTGGTGATTGAATGCTTTGGTGTAAGTTGTCACTGCCTCAAGGGGGATTTTTTCCTTTCTGATTTTTTCCTTTCTGACTTTGTCCATTTGATGCCCTGTCCCCCTTTTGGAAAATAAGGGCTCCTCTCATTTTATTGTTGGTTCATTATGTTCAACACAAGTTTGTTTGGTACTGCAGAAAAAAATTCCAGCAGGGCAAATATTTTATATACTACATACCAAGCATTGTATGGTATGTAGTATATAAAACAAAAAAGGGGACACTGTTCCAAAGCAGGGTCAAGAAAAATACCCAAAGAGCCTAACAGTACAAAGAAAAAAAGTATCATAAAAAGAAGAAGTCCTAAGTAGGGTGGGCCCATAAAATGAGGGAAGGAACATGTCTTGCCTCTTGTTGCCCTCACACACCCCGAGAGGTGTCATGTTTCATCATCGGGCATGTGCTCCTCGTTGGGCCGGCGCTGCAATTCCCAACGGGTCCCCCGAAGGGTCACTTTATCGGAGATCTTTTGAGGCATGCCGGATGGTGCATGAGGGTGTGCGGGGTGGGTCCTATGTAGGGGTAACAAAAAGTACGTGCAAAGTGAGTTAAAACTGGCAAGGGGTAACCTTCTAGAGGTTAAAATGATTGAATGACCCTCTTGGCAGTATAAAAAACTCTAAATAAGAGTATCATCCCAAATGGCATCATATGCCTAAGTATCAAAAAACGGCCAACATGTTTCGCGCCTCTGTCGCCGCTAAGGTCATTGGCGCTTCTTCAGGACCAGGATATAGGAAAAATAGTGAAGTGCACGTGATATTAAAAGAACCAAAGATAAATAACCAGAATGCATTTCAGGGCGGGCCTTTGTGCTGCTCCTGATCAATACCTAGGACAAAGAAATAGAATAAATGATAAAAAGAATACATAGGACGAGCATTAGACTCGCTTAATGCAACGTAGTGTGCCACAATCGTGTGCACAACCTGCCAATGTCAAAAGAAAAGAGGAAATAAAGAGAGACACAATAAGGAATAGGGAACTACCTCTTTAAACTCCACCCCAGCAGAGGTATAGTGGTGGATCTACTAATAATAAAAATTGTATTATAGAAAGGTGTAGGACACTCCTATAAGTAAAACTACTACACAACCACGTGTGAGGACACCCTGTACTTACTATAAATCAGAAGGATCAGGGTCCAGCGTGTAACACATGATGGTAGAGATCCAGCAAAGTGTTCTTGCCTCCCGTAGAAACTGCCAAGAGGGTCATTCAATCATTTTAACCTCTAGAAGGTTACCCCTTGCCAGTTTTAACTCACTTTGCATGTCATTTTTGTTACCCCTACATAGGACCCACCTCGCACACCCTCATGCACCATCCGGCATGCCTCAAAAGATCTCCGATAAAGTGACCCTTCGGGGGACCCGTTGGGAATTGCAGCGCCGGCCCAACGAGGAGCACATGCCCGATGATGAAACATGACACCTCTCGGGGTGTGTGAGGGCAACAAGAGGCAAGACATGTTCCTTCCCTCATTTTATGGGCCCACCCTACTTAGGACTTCTTCTTTTTATGAAACTTTTTTTCTTTGTACTGTTAGGCTCTTTGGGTATTTTTCTTGACCCTGCTTTGGAACAGTACCCCCTTTTTTGTTGTTATACCAAATGTGGCCACTCTATCTGACCCTCCTCAAGCACTGACCCAGAAAGATGTTAATTGGGATTGGGATAGCAAACCAGCTCAGGCATTGCAGGAGAACAAGAATGTTCAACTCCATTATGCAACCATGCAATACTTCAGCCCCAATGAGGCCGATGGAACTGATTGTGGATGCTAATCTAGCGGGGCTAGGCGCAGTGTTACTGCAATAGAAGGAGAGAGGAGAATAGGTTCCCATAACATTTGCGAGCCGAGCCCTTACAGCAGTGGAGACCAGATATGCCCAAATAGAAAGAGACATTGGCCATTCGGTGGCATTGAAAACATTTTCACCTCTACCTCTGTGGTCAAAGGCTTCAAGTGTTCACAGATCACAAACCACTAGTTCTTCTTTTTGCAGGTATATCTCAAAATGGACCCTGAGGACTGAGAGATGGGCTGTCCAGCTCCAGCAGTACTCCTCTGACATCATGTACCGGCCCAGGGTAAATAATCCTGCTTATTATCTGTCACCCCATCTAGTGGCTTGGGATTCTTATGAACCAAGGGAATATGACCCGGGTGCTGAGGGGTTCGTACAGATGGTCATGCCCTCGTGCACTGTCCATAGAGGATATCGTGAAAGAAACAAAGTCCGACAGCAGCCTTATGAGGGTAAAAGAATCACTGTGAGGACGCCAATAAACTAATTTTCTTGCTGGCAGTCATGGACTGACGGTGGAGGAGGGAGATGCCAGAACACAACTGTGGAGATGTAGGGGTGAGCTGAGTGAAGGTGAGGATGGGTTCATCCTCAGAGAACATCAAATAGTCATCCCTTTTTGAACTAGCCCATCAAGAACATAAGGGAATTGCCAAAACATAGGCCCACATCAGAAGCAAAGTACGGTTTTCAGGGATGGGTCGGCAAATGGAAGAAAAAGTCAGGAGCTGTCGATCCTGCATCCTCACCTGCGGCTCCTGTGATAACGGACGCTGCCAGTACAACACCCTGGTTGTCCATGAACATGGACTTTGGAAGCTTCCCGGACCACCGACTCAAACTCTTGGTCATGGGCAGTCACTCCAAGTTCCCGGTGGTGGAACTTGTCAGATCTACCTTGTTCAAATGTGTGAGACCAGATCTAGACCCGATATTCCACATTGCTGGGGCTGCCAGACAAAGTCAGAACAGACAAGGGTCCCCCATTTCAGGGCCAAGATTTTAAGGACTATTTGCATAACCTCAAGTCTGACACAGGAAGATCACATCTCAATGGCACCGGGCCAATAGTGAGGTGGAAAGGTTTCTGCAGACACTCACTAAAAGTACTCAGAATTGGAATGGAAGAAAGAGAAGATCTCTGAAGCTGTTTACAATGATTCTTGAGGGCCTATCGCTTGATCCCACACAGCACAAAAGGGTGTGCACCTAGCGACCTTTTGATGAAGCGGTTGGGTGAGATGTGCTGCCCGCAGGTCATTTGTGGACACCTGTGGCTGTTGATTTAACCACTGCACAAAAAACGAGACAAGTCAACAATGAAAAAGCGAGGAGGAGCCAGAGAGCGGTAGAACCTCACATCCAAATAGGACATAGAGTCATCATTAAAGAACTCCACCCAGGGTGGAAATATGGCACAGCCTTTGAGCGAGGGACTTGGGAAGTCATCAAAGTCCAAGGGACCATGATAACGGCCAGGAGAGGAAATGCCAAAGTTTCGAGAAATGTATCATGGTTAAAGAAAACAGAAGAAAGAGAATCTGGTACCCTAGAGGTGGGTGTAGCTAATGAACGAAATGACGTTGCCATGGAGAATACCCTGGTTAATGGGAGGGAATATACCACTTGAGACTGTGCCCAGAATGACCACAGTGCCGCACCCCTGACACCAGGGTAAGGGGAAGTTCCAGCGACCCTCTAATCCGAAAGAAACTCTTGTGGTCATCCGTATGAGCTGAGATCCAATACACATTACAGTCAGCTACTGAGAGTCTTTATGTGCTGAGCATGAAGCATTGGTATATTATGAACAATGCCTTATCTCACTGTCTTCGTTTTTTTTCTTTTTTACTTAAAGGTTATAAGGGATGTATTTTATATACATTGTGGCCTGCACACATCCAAATGGCCAGGCTCACCCCGAGGGTTTAAATAAAGGGTGCTGCAACCATACGGGTTAAACGCGTCACAACCCTACCAATGTGTCCAGTATCTATGTTGCTGAGTGCCTGCAGGCCCACAAGCGGCCTATAATATAGTAATTACACCTGATGTGACAGGTGGGTCTCACCGTTTAGGGCAAGAAGAACTTGATGAAGTTGCCCAGCGTGGGCTAGAATTAAGGTGCTGTCTGTGTGAATCAGTCTGTTAGTCGCCAAAATATGCTGTGTCCCCGCAAACAGAAGGATGGATAACTAGTATTGTAGAAGATGGTTTCTTTTATTCCAAGTGAAGGGCAGAACAGCACAAGACATCTCTCTCAGTGATGGTCCCAGGCTCAGCTGTAACTGACCCAGTCTGGAGCTCTCACAGGGGGAAGTCAGAATACAAATACAAACATTCTAAAGATACACACCCATAACAAGATGGCATTCAGACATTGTGAGATAAGTAATGATCCACCATATGGTAGGATTCAAGGTTATAGCATAACACATTATGTAATATGTGCCACACTGTGCAGTTGACATCTTAACACAGCACACAGCACCCCATTCATGGGAGTAACATAGAAAGGCTTACCCTTGTTGAGTTTATTACTTATCCTCAACTATTCCTCAAGACTAAGCGTGGACAACCTAAATACTCAATTCAACATTGTTCCTCGTTATTAAGAGCATTTATAATAAGTGGGGAATGGTAAAAAGCTGATAACTATAGCACACTAATACACTATTTTTCAGGGTGCTCTGAAAGTATACCCTGTGTTACTTTAAATACCCTGAATATGTAACATGCTGGTTGTTAGGGATTTATCCGGCTCAATTGGTTACTTAATCAGGGAGAAAAGGAGAAAGGTGGTCCCATTATTAATACTGTCATATGGCTTAGTCACTAACTGTTGCAACAAAGCGAAGAGTAACCACGGAAAGTTAATAAGCAGTGGCTGCAGGACTTAATACCAAAAATAATAATAGTTCCAAAAGGCTTGATTCACAAACTGCACTTTGTAGTACGTTTTGTAGTGTGACGGTAATTTTCCTCTCCCCAACTGGCCCCTAACCATTTGGGGACTGAGCTCTGCTGAGTGTGTTGACATATAGGACATTGCATAATTACAGTTTTAATCAAATCTATGGGAATATGCATCCCTCTATTTTCTGGCCACCTGTTAGTTGCTTTCTCTCCCAGGTGTCCACATTTTTGGTGTGCCTACTTAGCCATTCCCACCAAATCAGAATCCTGTCTCACCACTTCTGCCTCCGAGATTTTAGCCTATTCATCTGTAAGGGAATTAAATGTTTGTTCTAGTGAACCAGTGGGACAGTAGGAATCTACATGATACACAGTAAATGTGCTTTGCGGTACCATTTTCCAGATCTCTTGCTACTTCCCACCCAAGTATCTCATTTGGTATCTGTGAATCTGCCTTTGTGTTTTTGGAACACACCTCAAAAAGTATTGATTCAAACATAAAACAATAGGACACACAAAAAACGGAACTCAGCACTCTCAAAATGAGGCAAATTGATTTATCACTGTATCTTTAAATTACACACTTAGAAAAGGTCTCAGCACTCTCAAAATAGGGCGAATAAACTTATCAAGGTGCTTTCAAAATACAATATATGTATTTATTAATACTGCACTTTTAAAAAGATTAATGCACTTTGCCAGATATTTGAAAACAATGGAGAAGTGCACTCCCAAGTTAATATAATGTCAATAAAGAAGCTCGATCAGTGTCTTCGTTGACAAAATATATAAATCAATATTTCAAACAATCCATGGGATTTGCGCAAAGCATCAGCCAACGCGTTTCATTCAAAGGTTGACCTCCGTCAGGGCTGAAAGAAGTGTAACATAGATAACATAAATACACCAATTATGTGAAACATGGAATACAAAATTAACCAAACCGAACAATTACCCTATGTCTGCACAAGGCAAGACACTGGAAACAGACTTATGGTGCATAACAAAAAGACATGATACATTGAGTGGGTCATGACGATTACAACTACAATACTAAACATCTGGTCTTATCTGATTATTAGTTACAAAACACTAAAGGAAACAATGAGGGTTTGAACAAACAAACATAACATAAAACAGTTAATAAAATCTGTTGTTACCACATGCGTTGGCAACACTGTAATTACATACACATAATTCCTCATTATATGAGTATATAAATGTGATCCTAGTTGATTGAGAATGGAGAATAACTAAGAACAACTGTGTCCGAGTTATATATATGTGTATTACTAATATAACCCAGATTAATAAATAGGTAAAAAAATGTGGACACACAGGGCCTGTCAGTGAATTAGGAGTTTTCAAAAATTGCCACTTTAGGTAATAGATATGTCAAATACATGTTTTCTGACATTTAGGTAATGTACTATGTACTTGCCCAGTGCGATAATGGGCAAGTGGTGGAAAAAAAAGTGTCACACAATCCATAGAGAAATAAAGATTGGTGTGGGGGGGATGTGCCTGTAGTCAAGAAAATCAGGATCCCACCCAAGTATATTTGTGATGCAGCTCAACTCTATTCAGTACTAAGTTCAAAATGTGGATAGCTGGGACGTGACCACAATTCGCCAGTGGTTGAGAACAGTCGCATACACAAGTGGACAAACCCATCACATAAAGTATAAGATACAGTGATCTGAAGCTCACTAACAGTCCCGTTATTAAATAATCAAATCAATCGCATAATGTTTAAGATAGAAAAAATCTGGTCCGTACATACCAAGCGTAGCAAATGGTGAATATAGCGAGTATTGTGCTTGTATTAAAAGGATCTACGTGTCCAATCTGATCCGGACCCTGGTCTGGAATAGTGTCAGGTGTTGTCGATCTTTAGACTGCATGTGATGCATGGGCCTGCTTGATAAGGGCCTGTATAGTATTCCTGGGAAAGACGAAAATCATATATAAAGGGATGCACAATCCAACCAGTTAAATGTATACTGAATACTAACGCATGAGAATTATCTGCGATGTGGGGAACAATCATGGGACAGACCGTGAGTTCTAAGCAACCTGCTCAAAAGCTGTCACTCATAAGAGATGTCACAAAAGGTACAATCTGTACAGACTCTCTGTACCAAAAGAGTAGCTGCAATGCATGGAAAAAGCGGTACCTGCAGTAATGTATAAATAGGCATGATATTCTAGAAACAACGGAAAAGTGTGACCACTAATTACGTGAGTGTGGCATCCAGGGCAGTGAGAAAGGCTTTAGTGCATTGTCACCCTGATGCAGTTGATGGATGCATCAGAAAAGATGGGCAAATGGCATAAAGATGTAAAGTCTAAATCACCACCAAAACAAGTGATGACCCAATGGTGCAAATAACGCACCGAAGGGAAATCACATACGTGACAATGCCAGACCTACCTCTCATATCGCTGGGTTACTCAAACTAATACAAAACCAGAAGAGAAAATGCTCCCGAGCATGGCCATGACCTCCGCAAGAAAGATAATAAATGTTAGTGAGGTTAAAAAACCATTATCACCGCTGCGTGTAAAGCCCTCGCTCTCACCTGTCAGTTCGAATGGCACACGATGGACGGGGAACACGAGTCAGGCGAACAATAAAACAGCCTCCCGAGGGGGATGAACAGGCAACAAATGTTGCAGAGTGCATGGGCGCTTACCTGCAGTCTCTCCCCAAGGTGTATCGGCTCACGTAACAGCATCCGTGGAATGGGCGAAGTGGCCGGTATATAAAGGAATTCAGGAAGCGCGCGAAGCAAGTAATTGAAAGTGCGCGAAGAAAGACTTGAATGGCAAGGTGCCAGCTGGATGTGCTCCGGGTCTACTCTCAGTCCTGCGTGTCAATCACATCAGGAAAGCTGATCGTATTGATGGGCCTTCTGTGTCGAAATACTATAGCAACAGCGACGCTGAGCATAACGTGAACAGGAACAACAGACTCCAAAACGTAGCCTATAGAGTAATTTGCAGAATGCGCACATGGAAGAGTTAAAAAGACAAACATTACACCAAATGTGACAAGAATCAAAACTGAAGCATAAGGTATGAAAATCATAAAATGATAGAAGGAAATAGTCAAATGAAAAAGGAGAAAAGGAAAAGTTGGTATATGTAAGTTGCGATCTATGAAAATGAATGTACTCTGCCACGGGATGAAAAATGGAAATATATACTAACCTGCACACGGCCCAAGAAAAAGCAGTGCCTAAGCATCCCCAAGGTACAAGTGATAGCAGCGGTCTGCGACAGGAAGAAGCGGCAGGCTGACAGTACTGGTGGCGCCATGTGAGATAAATATCCCTAAGGCTGATAAAAGTGCTTCTTATGTCTAAAAGTTTATATGTCGAAGCGGCGATCCATAAAATTGAATGTGCTTAGCCACGTGATGAAAAATGAAAATATTTAAGGGCCTACAAACGGTCCAAGAAAAAACCCGTGCCTAAGCGTCCCCAAGGTGCGAGTAATAAAAGCGATCTGAAACAGCGAGATGCGGCCAGCTTACAGTAATGGGGGCGCCATATGGGATCAAATATTCCAAAGGCAGATAAAAAGTACTTCATATGTTTAACCCCCTACTCGAATGAGCACGAACATATGGTGCCGTTCTCTATCCGTCCGAAGTATATAGACGGGTTGATTTATTACAGGGGGCAGAACCGAAAGGACAATAACGCCGAACCCCCGCGTGTTCCACCCTAAATGTTGAATGGGCCACAGTGGGGATGAGAGGGAGCCATAATAATAGAATGGAAAGCTTCCTACGTCTGCGCCATGCCTGTGGTTGCTATCAGACAAAAGGGGGCGAAGGTGTGCATTGATGCCTGGTGGGGTGGTATGGCATACATGTCCGGCTGGAGTATAAAAGATAGAGAATCATACAGGCCCATCTGTAATGGATGGTGGCAATGTGGAGTGCTTCTGCCGATCACGAAGACTATGTGTTAGTGACTCGAAAGAGGACCAGAATAAGGTCTGATGGCCAATGATGTTTTTACTGGTGGTGGTCACAATGTATGTCAGCGGTCGTAAAGACTTGTGATCTACTGGCTCATCCAGAGCGAATGACCGTAAGAGCAATGGTGGAGATTCAGAATGAGTCCAATAATCGTGGTAAAAAATAATGAAATTCATTATCTGTGTTGTGCCCTTCAAGGACAGACTGGAGTCTACAAATCCATTTGGATTCAGTTTGGCGTAATGTAAGCTCTCTGTTGCCCCCCCCGGTTGTTGGGGGGTATGTGGTCGATACCACAAAACTTGAATGACATATTGCCCTTGTGTGTGTTGTGATAGTGTTCAGTCATTGAGTATCTTGTGTCTCCATTGATGAGTGCACGGCGATGTTCCTGTATTCTTTTCTTAAGCTTCCGGACCGTGCTACCCACGTATACCATGCCAGCAGGGCATTACAAGGTGTACACTATGTACTGGGTATTGCAATTTATGAAATGCCTGATCTTGTGTGTTTTGCCTGTGTTATAGCTAAACTCTTTGCATTTATTTTGACCAAAGGGGCACACATTACAAGTGGTGCATGTGTGAAATCCAGCCGGGGCTGTTGACAGCCAGTTTGTGGGGGGCTTAGTGGTGACATAGCTAGGACATAAAGTTCTCCTCAGTGTGTGGCCTCTTCTGTAGACAAGCGATGGGTTCTCATTGATACATGGGCGTAGTTTGGGAATGTCCCATAGAAGATGCCAATGTTTCCTGAAGGCCTTAAAGATTTTATCACTGTGTGCTGTGTAGTTGGTACAAATGCAATCTTCTCTCTTGTTTGGCCTATCGCTTGTCTGTTGTTCCTATTCTTAGATGTGGATTGTAGGAGAGTATGTGTTCCAGGAAGGTTGAGTACCCTTCGTTCTGCTCTGTTTAAGGTGTCGTGATTGTAGCCCCATGTGCGAAGTGTGTTTTGATGTCCATGATGTTGTCTTTAAAGCCCTTATCTTCACTGCAGATGCGCCGTGTTCTGACCATTTCCCGATAGGGAATGTTTGAGATAACTGAGCTAGCATGTGCGCTGGTCGCATGTAGTATGCTATTGCAGGAGGTAGCTTTTCTGAATAGTGTGCTATGTACCAGACCTTGTTTTACAAAAAAATGGATATCTAAGAAATCTATGTGTTCGTTATGGTGGGACATGGTCAGCTGCACGTTATAGGGGTTGTCATTCAGATAGGTGAGGTACTCTTTTAGTTCTATTATTGGCCCGGCCCATTGACAGATAATGTTGTTTATGTACTTCCCCCAGAACACGATGTGTGTTGGCACGTTGGTTCCAGGCATGCTCCCTCTCATACCAGCCCATGAAAAGGCCGGCATAGGAAGGAGCAAACCTGGAACCCATGGTTGTTCCCTGTAGTTGGTGGTACCACCTTTCGTCATGTTTGAAAAAAGTGGTCAGGATTAGCTCAATCATGTCCATGATCATGAGGTTGTAGGAGTAATGATCTGCCCCTTCTTTATACAGGTAGTGGCAGACTGCCAACATATTGAACTCTCTCCGGATACACGTATATAACTCTACAACATCTTGGGTAACAAATCTTAGTTTAATTGACCATGGGAAACCATCAAATTTGATCAGAATGTCCTTGCTGTCTTTTATATACGAGGGAAGGTTGACTACATGCTTCTGTAGTGTAAGATCTACAAATTCTGAGAGTCTTTCCGTTGGCGAACCCACCCCTGAAATGATGGGTCTCCCAGGGGGGAACCTGTCTCCTTTGTGCACCTTTGGTAGAATGTAAATGCATGGGAAGCGTGTGTGGTCAACATGTAGATAGTTAAATTTGTCATCGGTAATTAAGCATTCATCCCTCCATTCAGTTTACCTCCCATTTATGACAGCCTGTAGTTCACCCATGGGGTTGTGGCCAATTGGTGCGTAACATTGCTGGTCACTAATTTGTCTAGAGATTTCCCCCATGTAGTCCCCTATATCCATCACCCCCACATTTCCCCCCTTATCAGCTTCCCTTATTACAATGCTGGTGTCTTTTTGTAATCTAATCAGGGCCTCCATCTCTGTTTTGGAAAGGTTGTGTGGTTGATGCGGTGTATGCCTTGTATGGTTGTCTAACTTGTGTAACTCCTTGGTGATCATTTCCCCAAACTTTTCTATGTTAGGGTGGTATCCAATCTGCGGGACAAATTTGGATTTATACCTAAGACCAGTGTCTTGATGGGGATTCTCAGTTATGTCAAGATCATGCAAAAGGGTACGCATATCTATCATCTCATTGTTTTCAATTGAGAGAAGTGTCTGAACTTGGCGTATTTCCTCAATATCTGTAACAGATGTATTAGGTACATTAGTGACAACTGCTAATGTTTGCTGTGAAAAAAAATATTTTAATTTGAGTACACATAGGAATTTGTACAGATCAATGTGGACATCTACGAGGTCCCCAAATTGTGTGGGACAAAAAACCCAATACCCTTTTCAAAACATTGCATTCACATTTGTCCAATTCTCTTCTAGAGAGGTTGATGATATTTAAATCTATTTCTGAAGGAGTTGAAGGGGAAGACCCCAGGCGCTACATCATAAAGTTTCTAAAGGGGGCCTTTCCTGATCAGTCTGAATGGTATTGGGAGCACGAAATCCAACAAGCTTATCGCTTCCTCCTTACGCTTAAAAAACAGTCAGGCAATTCCATTGACTCCACAAGGCCACGAGCGTTCCTGTTTTTTGGGGGGAATTTTCTATTAAGGCAGCTAATGTTTGATCAAGCCAAACAGTACTCCCAGAAATCCTTTGAAGGGGATATCCTTTTTTGCCAAACCAGACTTCTGCCACATTACCGTGGAGTGAAGATGGCAACTTCGACAACTAATAACTCCATTCCAACAGCTGGGAGCCCAGGTCTTCCTTATGAACCCAGCCAAATTGAAGGTCATCCTAAACGGCACATCACGAGTTTTCACGTCAGAAATCAAAGCACAAGAGTTTCTCACCGAACTTAAAACTAAGAAAACGCCAAAGTAAATAAATGGACATTAGGATGGCATTAAGATGGGTACAGCTAAACTTTTGAATAGCATTTAGGTTATCTTAAAGCATAACACAACTAAAAAGATCTCTTTCCATATTTTTGCTCTCTTTCTTTTTCTTTTTCTCTCTTTTTTTCCCTCCATCTGTAGGATTTATCTCCCTTATTTTCCCTCTGCGATAATACGCATAAACCGCATACCTAATCTGAATATATTTTCTTGGCAAGGCAAAGGTGACGGAGTGTTACAACAGGCTCTATCATTCAGGCAATTCCTGATTGCTCACTTTCAGGGGGGGTGGCGGGAGGGGCAGGGGCAAGGGTTGGGTGGGGTGGAGGGGGGGCTGCTCAGGAGCAAAAGGCTGAATCTAGGCTAGCTGTTTTTATGTTGTCAATGTGCTTAATCTCTAATTGTTCTTTGCGATTTTACACCAATGGTATACACAGAGTGTCTTATAGTGAGACATATGCCTCCCTACGGCTCATTCTGAGTCTGTTATTTTGTTTTTTGTTGTGTTTTTTCTACACAGGTATTGTGACTTATGGGTCCAACAAGTTAAATATGGTCTTTTCACATACAATGCATAAATTATATGTGCACCCATTTATAATGTTCTTTACGAGGAGAATCTTTTTTTCTAAACACTGATGAATACAACAAATCTTAAGATCCTTTCTCTGAACATCTGTGGGCTAAACGACATTCGAAAAAAGCAAAAGGTAGCCCAGAGTTTACAGTTATCAGGGGCTAATATAGTTTGTCTCCAAGAGACACACATAGAAGGCTCTCAATTGTATCTTTTAAATAGCTTAGGATACAAAGGTATTGGGGGCACCACACAAGGGACCCGTACCAAGGGTGTTGCAATTTTAGCATGTTATAATTATCTCCCTCAAGTTACTCAAATTAAATCTAGGAAGATGGATGCTTATCGAATGTCGCATAACCCCGGCATTCACATTTACCCTGTGTTCTATATATGGGAGTGTCTTGGATGACCCTAGTGTGATTGACCAGGTTTCAGCTGAATTAGTTCATTGGCCCCTCCCTGTCATCTTACGTGGGATATTAATATTAACATATCATCTAATTGGGGGTCTAATTCTCAATGCATTCAGACCACTCGTAAACTCAAAGTGCTTCGAGCACTTAAGAATCTCCGAATATACTCATGGGCTGGTGGATGTATGGTCTTATTTATACCCAAATTTCCCTGGATTTACATTTTTTTCTGCACCCCACAAATCTCTTGCACGCTTGGATTTTTTTATGGTTTCTTCTTTAATTCACTATAGCGAAATTGAATTGCTTCCCTGTATTCTGTCTGACCATAACCCCTTAAGGCCTTAATATTCGGGGGTTGATAACACGAAAGGAAATTTAATCCTGGAGCTTTGAAAGAGCACTTTTACAGGATGAAGGCTACTAGACTCATATGAAACAATGGATTAAGACCTTCCTTGATAACAACTTAGGCACAGCTCCCATTATGGTAGTCTGGGACACGCTAAAAGCCTGTGTTCACGTGGAAACTTTACAATTTTCACTTACGAAAAATAAACAAGAGAAAGCTCAGCGGATGGAATTACAAGTTAAATTAGCAAAAACTGAAGAAACCCTTATATCAGTAATTCAATCCAAGGGTGAGATTGATACAGCTCAATTGGCTGTGGCTGCCGCCAGGGCAGAGATTTGTTCGGTTCTAGCTGATAAAGCTGCCTCCAAATTGGCTGCAGCATGAGAAAAAACATATGAATGCAGCAAAACAATTGGCCATCAATTGGCTATGAGAACCAGGCTACAAGTTTCGGCTAGCAAAATTCAAAAAATCAAATCATCTGCAGGAGTTATAACCAGCGACCCCGATGAAATTAGCACAGCCTTCTGCGGATTCTTCAGGGATTTATATTCTGAGGGTGCGGACGAGCAATCTGACTTCAGTAATCATCTAGATACCTACCTAGAGTCGATTACGCTGGCAACACTTAGCAGAGAAGAACGAGAGCTACTTGAAACTGCTCCATCATGGAAAGAAATCACTAGAGCTCTGCACAGCCTACCAGATGGGAAAGCAACCGGGCCCGACTGCATCCCAGTTGAATTTTATAAGGTTTTTCTCCCACAAATTAAAGATATCCTTAATGTAGTTGTGACTCAAATCTTCCACTGTGTTTCCCCTCCTCAATCATGGTCTACCGCCAAAATTATAGTTTTTCCTAAAAAAGATAATCCTGCAACAGAAATGAGCTCTTATCGTCCAATCACCCTTATTAATGGTGATTCGAAAGCTTATTCCAAAATCTTTGCTTCACGGCTTTCGGCAAGAATTGAAGATCTAGTATCCAGGTGGCAGCACGGATTTATCCCGGCCAGGGGTCCCAATGAACATATCCGGAGGCTCATTACTCTGCTTGACGCCGCACAGAGCTCGGGAGACCCGATTGCTGCAATATTCTTAGATGCTGAAAAAGCATTCGATCGGGTCTCCTGGAACTTTCTCTGGGCGTCATGCAGAGAATGAACTTTGGGTCGAAAGCCATTCAGGCCATTAAAGCATTATATACTACCCCTATGACTAGGGTATCTATCAAAGGGGGACTGACCGAACAAATTAAAATTACTCGAGGGACCCGTCAAGGCTGCCCCTGTTCTCCACTACTTTTTGCCATCTATATTGACCCATTTATTAAAAAACTAGAAGGAAACCAGATTATACCAGCAGTGAGTAGATTCGGTCTAGAATCTAAAATCATGGCCTATGCCGATGATCTGGCTCTGGTCACGCCGGATCCAAAGAAAGCCATTGCTGAAATTGAGGCTGAGGCTCACTTATTCGGCTCCTTATCCGGATATAAATTAAATAAAGGAAACACCCAAATTATAATTAATAGCAAAGTCGCCTGGAATGACGGAAGAGTAGTGGCCAAAGCCAAATACCTGGGTATTGACAACTCAGCTGACCTTATAGTCAGTCAGAACATGGACCCTCCTATCCTAGATACAAAGAAAGCCTTGAACCGTCTCAACAATTTACATCTTTCTATAGTTGGACGATGCAATTTGCTGAAAATGATTTTTTTCCAAAAATACTATACTTATTCAGGGCTATACCCTTAGAATTTAACAAATCGACACTTTCAAGGTTTGAAAAGTTTTTCTCCCAATTTGTATGGGCATTTTCTCAACCTAGAAAGCACTTAAATATTTGTCGTTACCTCGGGATAGAGGGAGATGGGCCCTGCCCAACCTAAAATTATATTATTGGACTACCGTTTTACAATCGTGCCCTATACTGTTACAAGACTCCCCTCCAACGCCTGCTGTCAGTCTCCCTTCACCTTTTGAGCTTCTGCTCGGCCCCGATGCTTGGGGCTGTCTGTGGCGACAGCTGGAACTGGGATACTACACAAGAGTTAAATTTAAGACCCTTTTAGGTGTCCATAACGTTTTTACAGCTTTGCATACATTTCTTGGTATCGGCAGATTAAACTTTTATACTTCTACAATAAATAACCCTAATCTACCGGATATTTTTAGTACGTCGTACTTTCAAATTTGGTTAGATAATGGAGTAAAGAAATTAGGAGATCTTTGTTCAGCTGACGAGGTTTTGCCTTTTAAAGATCTTCAATTTCTCTATAATTTGGATAACAGGGAATCTTTTAAATATCTAGCTATCAAATCATTTTTCTCATGGAAGACAGGGGGTCCTTCAGGCTTCCCTAAATGCGAACTGTTTGAGAAACTTTGCGGAAATACACCTCCACGCATTGGAATTATTTATAACTTTCTTAATGCCCGATGATCTGGCTATAATTTCCTCCAAGTGGCAACAGAAACTGAACATCACTAATGATGATTTCTGTTTCGCACTTAAGGCCACCCAAAGTGATTTGTTATCCTCCAACCTGCAGGCACGGTTTTATAAAACTTGTTTTTTTAAATATTATACTCCCTGTAAGATTGTGAAGTGGGGTTCCGGCAAAGGAACATACTGTCCTCATTGTGCTGAACACAAGGCCGACTCAATTCACATGTCCGCTACGTGCTCTAAACTAAGACCTTTGATAAATAAAATCCAACACTACTTGGGACAGATGCTATCTCACAGCTTATTTTTAACACCTGCTACCATAACGCTGGGCACATTAGACTGTTGCAGGGATTCTGCTCATTCACAGAACTATGCGCAGGAAACCAGGACGTCAGTGAATTGCGGTGTACCAAAAACTCACCTTAGTACCCAGAACCCCCTATCTGACTAGCATCAGTGTCTCATTCGTTCTCCGTATCATCTCGAAGCTATCAATGATTAGACAACCCAGAACATTTGACTTACAGTACTCTCAGGAATGGTGGGAATTAGAACTACCTGTTCGTTATTATTCTCATATCAGTCCACAACAAGAGTAATCAGAGACACAGTAAAGTTTAAAATGTTTATTTTATAAACTACGTGTACTAAGATGCAGTACTTTGGCTAACATAAGCAGACAAATGATTAATAAATAAAACCATCAGCATTGTTACAATACTATAGAAAATGAAGGGAGAAATCATATTACAAATGATAGTGGAATACAACCATCCTCCCTTCGCTAGTAAGCTAGTATTATTAGACTAATAGAAGGTCTCTAGGTTTGAGTGGGGAACCCCATACCGTAAATATCAGCTTAGGTGAATCACATCACAGGATCAGCTTTGCTCTGTGTCTGGAAAAAGTCTTCTCCAAAGTGTGTATCTCATGCATGCAAACTGCAATATTAAAGGCGCTCGAATTTCAGATATTTGCAGCTGTGTGCGTGTTATCGCTAGAGCGTGGGCCGATCAACCTGAATTCAAAAGCATACATTGTTTGTTGGCCCTGACTGTTTCTGCACATAATGTTCAGAACAAGGTCGCGGCGCACGTCTAGGGATGGGAACAACAGACCGTTCTCATGTGAAGAAAAAGCAAACAAGCAGTTTTCATATAAAAACATCTATCTGCAGTGTTGTGTGCAAAAGCAGCAAAAGTGGCAAGATGGCGTTTTAACTTCTAAGACGCTTATGCTAACATAGCAATGTGTGTACCTGGAACTCCGTCTCCACTACAAGGCACAATAGAGAGAAAGAACGGAGGAACCTTAATATTTATTGCTATGGCTGTCCTCAGGTTGTGCATCGCGTCTGCCTCGTTGGATCCTAATCCCCCACTGTTTACGCATTGGTTAGCCCGCTGTTATTCAATTTATTCGCTAGAAAAGGCAATATACTCTAAAAAGGGACACAGATAAAAATAAAAAGGATTAATCATCTGGGGCCATCTTTCTCACTGGCTTAATTTACCTTCTCTGGAAACAGGCGAGATTAGCGATTAGTTTATCCATCTCGTCAAATATGCACAAGTCACCTTTCTTTCTTATGCACCAGTCACTTCTGTATAGATCTTTTTAACAATATCTTATAATGTCTAAACTGCAGGGATGCCTCACTATTTTTAGTGAAGTACTGTTGCACTGGTCACTTTACTTATTGTTTTTTAGTAATGCTGATCAAATTAATCTTTTTTTCTAGTAACGATTTGCTGAAATGTGATCTATTTGATGTTTCATATTATTAATTTTGATATTGATATTTATACATAAAATACTACTACAGCTATGTTTTTAAGATTCAGCACTAGCCATATATATTCTCAGCCTCTGGGGGGGAGGGGGGTTTGCTACACTCTGTACAAATGTTGCCATTGTATTGTATTTTTTTTCTTTCACTGCAATTGAAAAAAGAAATTAATAAAAAGAAAGAAAACAAATGTAAAAAAAGAAGAGAATTGGACGAATGTGAATGCAATGTTTTGAAAAGGGGATTGGGTTTTTGTCCCACACAATTTGGGGACCTCATAGATGTCCACATTGATCTGTACAAATTCCTACGTGTACTCAAATTAAAATAATTTTTTTCACAGCAAACACCAGCAGTTATCACTAATGTACCTAATACATCAGTTGCTGATAGAAGAATTGAGGAAAAACGCCAAGTTCAGACACTTCTCTCAATTGAAAACGATGAGATGACAGATATGTGTGCCCTTTTGCATGATCTTGACATAACTGAAAATCCCCATCGAGACACTGGTCTTAGGTGTAAATCCAAATTCGTCCCGCAGATTGGATACCACCCTAACATAGAAACGTTTGGGGAAATGATCACCAAGGAGTTACACAAGTTAGACAACCATACAAGGCATACACCACACCAACCACACAACCTTTCCAAAACAGAGAAGGACGCCCTGATTAGATTACAAAAAGACACCACCATTGTAATAAGGGAAGCTGATAAGGGGGGAAATGTGGTGGGGATGGATATAGGGGGCTGCATGGGGGAAATCTCTAGACAACTTAGTGACCAGCAATGTTACGCACCAATTAGCCACAACCCCATGGGTGAACTACAGGCTGTCATAAATGGGAGGTTAACTGAATGGAGGGATGAATGCCTAATTACAGATGACGAATTTAAATATCTACATTTTGACCATACATGCTTCCCGTGCATTTACATTCTACCAAAGGTGCACAAAGGAGCCAGGTTCCCCCCTGGGAGACCCATCATTTCAGGGGTGGGTTTGCCAACGGGAAGACTCTCAGATTCTGATCATATTTGATGGTTTCCCATGGTCAAATGAACTAAGATTTGCTACCCTAGATGTTGTAGGGTTATATATGTGTGTCCGGAGAGAGCTCGGTATGTTGGCAGTCTGCCACTACCTGGATAAAGAAGGGGCAGATCATTTCTCCTACAACCCCATGATCATGGACATGATTGAGCTAATCCTGACCAACAATTTTTGCAAACATGACGAAAGGTGGTACCACCAACTACAGGGGACAGCCATGGGTTCCAGGTTTGCTCCTTCCTACGCCAGTATTTTCATGGGCTGGTATGAGAGGGAGCATGCCTGGAACCAACGTGCCTCCCCCTGGACCAAACACAGTGTGTTCTGGGGGAGGTACATAGACGACATTATCTGTCTATGGGCCGGGCCAATAATAGAACTACAAGAGTACCTGACCTATCTGAATGACAACCCCTATAACGTGCAACTGACCATGTCCCACCAGAACGAACAAATAGATTTCTTAGATATCCATTTTTTTTGTAAAACAAGGTCTGGTACATAGCACACTATTCAGAAAAGCTACCTCCTGCAGTAGCATACTACATGCGACCAGCGCACATGCTAGCTCAGTTATCTCAAACATTCCCTATGGGGAAATGGTCAGAACACGGCGCATTTGCAGTGAAGATAAGGGCTTTAAAGACAACATCATGGACATCAAACAACACTTCGCACATAGGGGCTACAATCACAACACCTTAAACAAAGCAGAACGAAGGGTACTCATCCTTCCTAGAACAGATACTCTCCTACAATCCAAATCTAAGAATAGGAACAACAGACCAGGGATAGGCCAAACAAGAGAGAAGATTGCATTTCTTACTAACTACACAGCACACAGTGATAAAATCTTTAAGGCCTTCAGGAAACATTGGCATCTTCTATGGTACATTCCCAAACTACGCCCATGTATCAATGAGAACCCATCGCTTTTCTGCAGAAGAGGCCGCACACTGAGGAGAACTTTATGTCCTAGCTATGTCACCACTAAGCCACCCACAAACTGGCTGTCAACAGCCCCAGCTGGATTTCACACATGCACCACTTGTAATGTGTGCCCCTTTGGTCAAAATACATGCAAAGAGTTTAGCTATAACACAGGCAAAACACACAAGATCAGGCATTTCATAAATTGCAATACCCAGTACGTAGTGTACACCTTGGAATGTCCTTGTGGCATGGTATATGTGGGTAGCACGGTCCGGAATCTTAAGAAAAGAATACAAGAACATCGCCGTGCACTCATCAATGGAGACACAAGATACCCAATGACTGAACACTATCACAACACACAGAAGGGCAATATGTCATTCAAGGTTTGTGGTATCGACCACGTTCCCCCCAACAACCGAACAACCGGGGGGGCAACAGAGAGCTTACATTATGCCAAACTGAATCCATATGGATTTGTAGACTCCAGTCTGTCCTTAAAGGACACAACACAGATAATGAATTTCATTATTTTTTAACATGATTATTGGACTCATTCTGAATCTACACCCTTGCTCTTACGGTCATTTGCTCTGGATGAGCCAGTAGATCACAAGTCTTTACAACCGCTGACATACATTGTCACCACCACCAGTAAAAACATCATTGGCCGTCAGACCTTATTCTGGTCCTCTTTCGAGTCACCAACACATAGTCTTCGTGATCGTGAGAAGCACTCCACATTGCCAACATCCATTAAGGATGGGCCTGTATGATTCTCTATCTTTTATACTCCAGCCTGAGACGTATGCCATACCACCCCACCAGGCATCAATGCACACCTTTGCCCCCTTTTGTCTGATAGCAACCACAGGCATGGCACAGACGTAGGAAACTTTCCATTCTATTATTATGACTCCCTCTCATCCCCACTGTGGCTCATTCAACATTTAGGGTGGAACACGTGGGGGTTTGGCGTTATTGTCCTTTCGGTTCTTCCCCCTGTAATAAATCAACCCATCTATATCCTACGGACGGATAGAGAACGGCACCATATGTTCGTGCTCATTCAAGTAGGGGGTTAAACATAGGAAGTACTTTTTATCTGCCTTTGGAATATTTGATCCCATATGGCACCCCTATTACTGTAAGCCGGCCGCATCTCGCTGTTTCAGATTGCTTTTATTACTCGCACCTTGGGGACGCTTAGGCACAGGTTTTTTCTTGGACCGTTTGTAGGCCCTTAAATATTTTCAGTTTTCATCACGTGGCTAAGCACATTCAATTTTATGGATCGCTGCTTCGACATATAAAGTTTTAGACATAAAAAGCACTTTTATCTGCCTTAGGGATATTTATCTCACATAGCGCCACCAGTACTGTCTGCCTGCTGCTTCTTGCTGTCTGCTATCACTTGTACCTTGGGGACGCTTAGGCACGGCTTTTTCTTGGGCCGTGTGCAAGTTAGTATATATTTCCATTTTTCATCCCGTGGCGGAGTACATTCATTTTCATAGATCGCAATTTACGTTTACCAACCTTTCCTTTTCTCCTTTTTCATTTCACTATTTCCTTCTATTTGTCGTTTTGTTTTATGATTTCCATGCCTTATGCTTCAGTTTTGATACTTGTCACATTTGTTGTAATGTTTGTCTTTTTAACTCTTCCATGTGCGCATTCTGCATATTACTCTATAGGCTACGTTTTTGAGTCTGTTGTTCCTGTTCATGTTATGCTCAGCGTCGCTGTTGCTATAGTATTTCGTCACAGAAGGTCCATCAATACGATCAGCTTTCCTGACGTGATTGACATGCAGTACTGGAAGTAGACTCGGAGCACATCCAGCTGGCACCTTGCCATTCAATTCTTTCATCGCACACTTTCAATTACTTGCTTTGCACGCTTCCTAAATTCCTTTATATACCGGCCACTTCGCTCATTCCATGGATGCTGTTCCGTGAGCCGAGACACCTTGGGGAGAAACTGCAGGTAAGCGCCCACACACTCCGCATCATTTGTTGCCTGTTTATCCCCCTCGGGAGGCTGTTTTATTGTTCACCTCACCGTGTTCCCCGTCCATTGTGTGCCATTCAAACTGGCAGGCAAGAGCGAGGGCCTTACACGCAGCGGCGTTAATGTTTTTTTAACCTCACTAACATTTATTATCTTTCTTGCGGAGGTCATGGCCATGCTCGGGAGCATTCTCTCTTCTGGTTTTTTATTAGTTTGAGTAACCCAGCGATATGAGAGCCAGGTATGGCATTGTCACGTATGTGATTTCCCTTCGGTGTGATATTTGCACCATTGGGTCATCACTTGTTTTGGTGGTGATTTAGACTTTACATCTTTATGCCATTTGCCCATCTTTTCTGATGCATCCATCAACTGCATCAGGGTGACAATGCACTAAAGCCTTTGTCACTGCCCCGGATGCCACACCCACGTAATTAGTGGTCACACTTTTCCGTTGTTTCTAGAATATCATCTCTATTTATACATTACTTCAGGTACCGCTTTTTCCATGCATTGCAGCTACTCTTTCGGTACAGAGAGTCTGTACAGATTGTACCTTTTGTGACATCTCTTATGAGTGACAGCTATTGAGTAGGTTGCTTAGAACTCACGAGCAGATAATTTTCATGCATTAGTATTCAGTTTAAATTTAACTGGTTGGATAGTGCATCCCTTTATATATGATTTTCGTCTTTCCCATGAATACTATACAGGCCCTTAGCAAGGAGGCCTACGCATCACATGCAGTCTAAAGATCGACAACACCCGACACTATTCCAGACCAAGGCCTGGACCAGATTGGACCTGTAGATCCTTTTAATACAAGCACAATACTCGCTTTATTCACCATTTGCTACGCTTGGTATGTACCGACCAGTATTTTTCTATCTTAAACATTATGCGATTGATTTGATTATTTAATAACGGGACTGTTAGTGAGCTTCAGATCACTCTATCTTATACTTTATGTGATGGATTTGTCCACTTGTGTACGCGACTGTTCTCAACCACCGGCGAATTGTGGTCACGTCCCAGCTATCCCCATTTTGAACTTAGTACTGAATAGAGTTGAGCTTTATCACAAATATACTTAGGTGGGATCCTGATTTACTTGACTACAGGCACATCCCCCCCACACCAATTTGGATTTCTCTATGGATTGTGTGACACTTCTTTTTCCACCACTCTCCCATTGTCGCACTGGGCAAGTACATAGTACATTACCTAAATGTCAGAAAACATGTATTTGACATATCTATTACCTAAAGTGGCAATTTTTGAAAACTGTTAATTCACTGACGGGCCCTGTGTGTCCCCATTTTTTAAATATTTATTAATCTGGGTTATATTAGTAATACACAGATATATAATTCGGACACAGTTGTTCTTAGTTATTCTCCGTCCTCAATCAACTAGGATCACATTTATATACTAATACAATGAGAAATTATGTGTATGTAATTACAGTGTTGCCAACGCATGTGGTAACAACAGATTTTATTTAACTGTTTTATATTATGTTTGTTTGTTCAAACCCTCATTGTTTCCTTCAGTGTTTTGTAACTAATAATCAGATAAGACCAGATGTTTAGTATTGTAGTTCTAATTGTCATGACCCACTCAATGTATCATGTCTTTTCGTTATGCACCATAAGTCTGTTTCCAGTGTCTTGTCTTGTGCAGACATAGGGTAATTGTTCGGTTTGGTTTATTTTGTATTCCATGTTTCACATAATTAGTGTATTTATGTTATCTATGTTACACTTCTTTCAGCCCTGACGAAGTTCAACCGTTGAACGAAATGCGTTGTCTGATGCTTTGTGCAAATCCCATGGATTGTTTGAAATAAAGATTTATATATTTTTGCAATGAAGACATTGATTGAGCTTCTTTATTGACATTATATTAACTTGGGAGTGCACCGTTCCATTGTTCTCAAAGTTCTGTATATTTGCTTGGCAGTTGGCATCCTACACCGGCGGGTGCAGGAGCAGAGTGTGCACACCGACTCTCATCATATTATTAATCCATTACTTGGGGATCACATCGAGGAAGTGCGGCAACTGGAGTCTGCTGTTGGTTCTTTACTTTCATTGCACTTTCCCAGATGTTAGATGAAAGGAGTCAAATATAGATAACATGTACTCAAAGCAAGAAAACATATGACATATGTAAATGAAGCAAGAAAACTTATAGCATATATACACAAAGTAAGTGATAGAAATACACCACCGATAGAGTGTCTTTCAATATTCTGGGCAGCACAACTGGGAAACCCTCACAGTCAGGTAGAAGTCTCGATTGGGATCACCAATGGTCCCTGTGGCAACGTGTCAGCTCCATAGCGAGCTTCTGTTTGAGAGCCAAGATTCCCCGTCTTTAATACCTTTACTAAATCCAAGGAGAGATTTCTAGAAACCTCTCCCCCTTCCGTCTGTTTTAAAAACCAGGCTGACCATACCAGTCTGTGTCAAGGTGATTCAGAGAAGCTGGGCAGGTCCCCGTTTTTGCTCTGAGGCAGAGCTGTACATTATGCACATTCCTCTGGCAAAAACAATCTGAACCCTGTGAATGATACCAAGTACGCATCCCACACGATATGTTCCAGCTTACTCTGCACGGAGAAGAATAAAAACAGGTGAAGAGCAAAAACATCCCCTCCCCAACCAGTAACTGCATGAGAGTCAGTTATAAAAAATGGAGTCAATGGTCAATGTATCATTCCTCATAGCATCACATCCCTGTCAATTGGTTCCCGTAAATTTTAATAACAAGTCTCATATTTTTAGAGCATAATAGTAAATCTAGGAAGAACCGCTAAAACCGGCTATTTTGACAAGTAAAAGGTAAAATAGTCTGCTCTCCTTCTTCACCTATGATCAAGATGCCACCAATGTAGGGTTTCCAAAGTGTAATGTGTTGAGGATACCATTTTTTGGGGGAGTAAATGTAAATGATCTCTAAATGGTGCAAATAATGGGGCAAAAGTGCTGCCCGTATAAGCCTCAGTAACCTGTAGATATTGTTGATTTACGAATAGGAAGAATATTTCCTTCATTGCCAATGTTGCACATTCCAAAAATGAAACTGGTAGAAGTCATGTACTCATTGAGTGAAGAGCGCCATAACCTCTCCATAGTCTGAAGTGTTTCATGTTGAAGAATCCTCATGTACAGGGACTTTATGCTCAGTTCTATCAGGAAGCGTTTGGTGACATCGAATTGAACATCTTCTAGTCATCTAAGAACCTCTTTGGTGTCTTTAAGATAGGATGGCATCTGAGCAACATGAAATCTCTTAAATCAGTTGAGTAAACTGGGAGAGATATTTTAGGACAGACCCGATCACTGACACAATGGGTCTCCCAAGAGGAGGTCGCTGTTCTTTGTGTATCTTCGGTACGACGTAGAAGTATGAGATCCTTTGTTAACAATTCAGTAATTTCACCTATTTTTTTGTCATCTAATTCCTGTTGAAGGCTTCCTCGGCCAATTATTTTATATATGCCTGTAATAAACTTGTGGGGCCTCCAGAAATCATCCAGTAATTCAGACCATCATTGAACCAGTGTAAACATTAATCTGTGGTGCTCAACTAGACAATGGCACCTCCTTTATCAGTTGGTTTGATCATGATTTCTGGGTCAACAGCTACGTTCTTCAAAGTCAACATCTTCATTAGATAAAAGATGTGGTCGGTACCTTCTCAAAATCCTTTAGTACTGCTTAGTCGAATATGTTGACCTTCTAGTGAATATTCCATGGAGGAAGGTTAAAAGTATGATTGTTTACCTTGTGTTCTGTTCCGTGGGATAATTCACTTCACTGGATCCAAAGATAAAGAGAGTTTTAGACCTGTGTTTTTGCTTCTGACCTCCTGTTTTTGACTGTGTGCCGAACTTCGTGTTTGCTGGTTTAAAGACTCTTGGCACATTACCACTGCTGACTAGTGCTTAAGTGCATGTGCTCTGTGTCTTAAATGGATTAGCATTTGGCTTGTCAATGACTGACATATTTGATTTACTAATAAGTCTCTAGTACAGTGTACTGTATGTGCGGAGGGCCGGTAAATTAAATGCTACTATTGGGTCTTCCGGATGTTATAATAAAACTGGCTGATAAAGGCGGTGGCATTTTCCTAATGGACAAAAGTGGTGGCTCCTCCGCTAAGGCGGAGGAGCGTTGACCCACTGCCAGGAGCAGCAAAGAAGGAAAAAAAATGATAATAACATAATGTTATTATCATTTTATTTTGTCTTCCTGCTCCGGCAGTGTGTGAGGGAACATGGCAGAGCTGCAGGGGGGAGTGGTAGAACACTCCTATGCACAATGACTGTTTGGTCGGCCCTCTCAGGCTGCCCAAATCATTCATGCACACTTCCCTGTCCTCCATGCCGTCTGGATTACAGCCTGCATGGAGGACATGCCCACCCCTCCAGCCCCTGGTTGAGAACTGTGTCTCGGCGCTCAGACCAATCACAACGCTGCATTGCAGCATTTTGATTAGCTTAGGGGTGAGCTGCCTGCTTCCTATTCCGACATGGAGTCATACCCAGGCAAGCAGGAGAGAAGACAATGGACCCGGTAGTGCCAAGGTACGTTTTTTTGTTTGTTTTGTGATTTTTAAAGCAAGTCGCAACCCCCCCGCGCGCTTTATTACTCTGCCTTTCAGATAATACTGAGTTCTACAAATTCAGAGCCAGAATTCATAATGACTTGAGGCCATGTCAAAGCCAATAGTAAGAACTTAATAATACTTGCCAATGTACAACACAATGCACATTTGTGTACCACTGCTTATAGCATCACATACTTCATCTCTCAATGTACAACACAGTACACATTTGTGTGCCACTGCTCATAAAACTGCAATTCGAGACCAAAAAGTACATTCCACACCTCTCTCTCTCTCTCTCTCTCTCTCTCTCTCTCTCTCTTTCTCTCATGCTTTCAAATGCACATCCCACACATTCTGTTCTTGGCAAGGCTGTTCTACTGTGACAGCTCCCACTTCAAAACTACGAGAAGAGAAACAAGGAATATGCAGGACGTTGTACATTCAGGCTAGGATAAAATAACACACCAAAGTCAATTAAAATGATGGTAGTCAGAGGTCATCACGTGGTGTCAGACCACAAGAGTGCCTCTAGCACTACACGCGGCCGCCACTCCACCCACGAGCCGTGCCGGCCACCCCTGATGGACAAATCAAAATATAGAGAAGATCTACTCCGACAAGTAAATGTTAATGATCATTACAAACCTCTTGTTAAAACTCCCACAGCAGAATTGGGCAAATTGGGCCTTCAAGAGGGATGGCTTAGTGAAAAGGCACCAGCCTTTTTTATTAAGATGATTCAACAATATTGGCAATATATATTTTACCTAAGGTACATAAGAATTGGACTGATCGCACGAATTCTACAGATTGACCACCATAAAGAAAGCTACTAAGTCAGGGAGTAAAATTATATACACCCTATACTGCCCAACGAACAGACCCAAGAATATGGTGACACCTCTAGATAAACACCCTCTCACCGTATTAACATGGAATGTAAACGGCTTCGGAGATAGGATTAAAAGGGGCCTAGTAGCAAGATATATTATACGCCTGCACCCAGATGTAGTGCTACACCTAAGAGACACATCTGCAGGGCATGAAAGCAGATTCCTCGGCAGAGGAGCATACATGGTATTGGCCCATGCAGACTACACATCGGGATCTAGAGGAGTGGCGATATTGAATACAAAATCGCCCCCCTTCCATCTGTCACGTACATGGACAGATCCACAGGGCACCTATGTGGGAGTGACTGGGACCCTTATCTGTGTGTATGCCCCACCGAAGATACAAGCACGTACAGTTTCCAAGGTGACAGAGATCCTTCTGGATTCTTCAACCTCACTTCACGTGATGGGGGTGACTTCAATGACGTTATGCACACACCCATGGATTGTACGGGGGACAAAACCAGTTGACCACGATCACACCATTGGCACAATTCACGGACACAATGGGCCTGGCAGACTCAACTAGATCAAGCAAAAACCGTCCAAAAAAACTGTTCGAACTCATCAAGTCCCAAGCTAACAATCATCCTAACCTCTCCTCTCCGGGTCAAGGGACACTCCTGAACTGCAAAGAATTCACTGTTTTCTTCACTGATAAGTCTACTAAGATTGAGATGGAATTAAGCTTGGCCCGTGATTACCTCCCGAGTGGTCCGCTGAACACCCTACGTCCTTCAGTGTCGACTAGCGCTGACCCTTCACAACCCTTCCTCCCCAAAAACAATGCATCTTGGAGTCTGTTTCAAACCTTGGATGAACCCACTATATGCAAAATACTGTTGACGTTGAAACTTCCAATCACTACAACGACCCTTTGCCATCGAACCTGTTCCCTGAAGTGAGATTCTCCTTACTAACACTCTGGACGACGATCGTCAATGCTTCTCTTATGCAAGGTACTATTCCGGATTGCCTTAAATCAGGTTAAGTTACCCCGATCATAAAGAAACCAAATGCTGATCCCACGGACCTTCCTAACTTTCGCCCAATCACCAACATCCCCACCTTAGCAAAACTCCTGGAGAAATGTGTGCTCGCCCAACTCTGTCATCACATCGACCACTTCCAGCTCCTGGACCAATACCAATCTGGTTTTCGCCCAGGTCACAGTACAGAGTCGGCGCTAACACACATCGTGGATGATGCGCTTAGAATGCTGGATCACAATGAATCATGCCTATTGATCCTTCTTGACCTCTCGTCAGCATTTGATACTGTCAAACACGATCACCTAATTGACCTCCTGGAACATAGGATGGGGCTGTCTGGGCCATTTTTAAACTGGTTCTCTTCATTCCTTCACAACAGATCTCAAAGCTTCAAGATGAACTACTCCTTGTCACATCTTGCAAGATTCAGCACTGTCCCCCACGCTCTTTAACCTGTTCATGGAGCCTCTGACAGAAATTCAAAAATCATCCAGCATTCATTATCAAATCATCCAGCATTCATTATCATATATACGCGGATGATACCAAACTATACATGAAGATCGCCTTCCCCGAAGACATTCAGTCCCTCAACTTAGTCCTGCTGGAAACACAAAGCTGGTTGACAAGTAATCACCTGAAGTTAAATGCTCTTAAAACGGAATTCTTACTGATCTCACCCCACAACCAATCCCATGTCAAATATTTGAAAAAATCAGCCTTTCCAACCCCAAATCTGTCTTGCAATATTAAAAAAGATACCATCTCACCCTGCTCCAGCAAATCTCCAACTGACCTAATACCAAGCTGTGACCACCTACGCATAACCGAATCCTGAAATACCACGGACGATAAGGCAGTCGAATCCAAGGGTGTATTCCATATGATACTAGGGATAGATAGCTGTTTGCGCAACCTTTTCCAGACTAAATAAGCCGCCTGGATAATTTTGAACCTGGTCTTTTTGTAGTAGCTTGGCTCCAACACTTTTAAGAGTAACCCTTGTGCTGATTCTCCCAAGCACCACTCATATATAGACGGGGAGAAGGCAGGGTCCAAAACTGCCGTCTTACCCCAAATCAAGACACCCATTAATTGAAATAACAAGGCCGAGTAATATAAATAAAAATTTTGGAGAGCCAGACCACCACGTTCCACTGGCAAGTAAAGCCATTTAATTGCCCTTCTAGAGCGGCGGTAGCCCCAAAGGAAGCGTGAGCACATTCGTTCTATTCTACAAAATAAAACATTCGGAAAAAAAATTGTAATGGCCCGAAACAAATATAAAAGCTTAGGGAAAATGGACATTTTCAAAACGTTGCCCCTTCCATATAAAGAAAGATGCAACCGATTTATTCGCTCCAAGGTTTTATTTGAGGAAGCGAGTATCGGCTCCACATTGATCCTCGGAATATTTTGGGTTTGAGGTGAGATAATTATACCCAAATACGTTGCCTCTGTAACCACCCCCACCTCGACCTCCAGTGGCAGTCCGACCTCTGAATGCAACACTTGAGTCTTCTCCAAGTTTAATTTATAGCCGGACACTGCGCCGAAATTCTCAGTTATAGCCTCGATTCTCGGCATAGCTCTATTCATATCTGATGACAAAACCGCAAGATCGTCAGCGTATGCTAAGACTTTAACTGAATATAGCTGCGTAGTTACCGGTAGAATTTCCATGTCAGACTCTAAACTTTCAATAAGGGGATCTATGAATAAAGCAAACAGGAGTGGGGAACAGGGGCACCCCTGCCGAGTGCCCCTGTTAACCAAAAAGCTCTGTGACTCCTCTCCCCCCAGCCGAACTATTGCACTCGGGGTGGAGTACATCGACTGTATTGCCCGTATATACCCGTCAGGGAATGACTTCCACCTCATTACTGCCCATAAAAATTCCCAGGAGACCCTGTCGAATGCCTTTTCGGCATCCAACAGGGCCACCCCAACAGGGACACCCATCGCCTGGGCCCAATCAAATACGGAGATAAGTCGCCTAACGTGGTCCGTGGTCCCCATCCCAGCGATAAACCCATGTTGTTGTAATGAGACTAGAGGGCTCTTGTCATTTATGGTGTGGAGATTCTTCTGTGCCGCAGCGGCTTGGAGCGAGTTGCGGAATACGCGGTGTCTCCGGCGGTGCTTCCCAGGGTCAGTCAGTGGTGACTGTGGAAACCCTGGGAGAAGCATGGCAGGGAAGAATGTGCCTTCGCGATTTGGCCGCAACAGAGGGGCCGGGCAACCTGCTGGGACTACGGCGAGAACACGGCAGGCGGCAGCGGGGGAGAAGCCGGCTGAGAAGGTGGCTGATAAGGTCGGTAAGGTCCCAGTCAACCGGCAGGAGGCAAATAGCTCACAGCAGGCTCCCCAGCTAGCAATCCCAGTCCCTGTGGTGGCGGAGTTGGAAGGGGATACTTCGGGCTCAGCACATCATATACCAGCGATGTTTAAATTAAAAGGTAAAACTCGCGGAGACGCAGCCTCACCCAGTGTGCCAAGTCTGGGCGAGGGGGGGCCACAGCAGAATTTGGGCACTCAGGAAGCACAACAAGCGATACGAGTGACTCCGGCTATTCTAACTCCGCCAAGTCCTGGAAAGGGGATTCTGAGAGATGGAGTCCAGGAAGGATTAGAGCAAATAAATATGGAGGTGGAACTGACAGCACAACAGCCGCAGCGGCAGAATAAGGAGGGGAGGTCAAATATCGCTGTCCAGAGCGGGGCTGGTACTTTATTATCAGAACTTAATGCAAAGACTGGAAGCATAGTGCCGCCGAGAGAATTATGTGATTTGCCAGATAAAGTTTCAACTGTGGAGGACTTCTTCTCTCTATCCGATAGGTCTTCGGTAGACAGCGCTGTACAGGACTAGCTGGAAGGGGCCAGCACGGGGGGAGAGGAGGAAAATCTGGAGGAGTCTGTGGATCTATCGGGCCGAGGTGATCAGGTGCCCAGAAGAGGGGCAGGGAGGGGTTCAGAGGCCTCTTCTGCCTGGGATGAACAAAATTCGCCTAACTACGCTGCTTCTGTCATATCGGGCGGAGCTGCCCCTGCTTTACAGGTCCAACCAATGGGAAAAAGTTTAACACCAGCACCAGAAGAGATTACATTAGCTACTATTTATGACCTAATTATGACTCACAGAGCAGAGACTCAGGCCGGGTTAATACGCACTCAGAATGCATGCAAACAACTGCAGAATGCTGTCAGACGAGTAGCTAAGACTTGTTCGGATGTGGTTATAAGGATGAGCGAGGCTGAAACAAGGATCTCTACGTTAGAGGATGAACTATGCGCTCAGAAGGAAACAGTGGGGTCTCTTAAGACATACAGGGATGACCTCCACTGGAAAATGACGGACCTCGAAAATAGGTCTAGACATAATAACCTGAGAGTGCTGGGTGTGCCGGAGGGGAAAGAGGGCTCTGATCCGTTAAGGTTTATGGTGGAGCTACTATCAGAGGCGTTCCCAGAGTTGGGGCACTGGGACTGGCAAAGGGAAGTCCAAAGGGCACACAGATTCCCATTTGTACAGAAGAAAGGACAAGTGTCAGCGTTCCTAGGGCTATTTTGATTTCATTGTGCAACTTTAGGGCGAGAGAGGAACTCTATGATTTAGCACGGCCAAATAAAAGGAGAAGTGCCAAGGGCTGCGAGTTTTTTGTCCGACCGGACTTTTGCCAGGACACCGTTGAGCAACGGTGGAAGCTTAGACAGCTTATACCAGGGTTTCAAGCTAAGGGGGCTCAGGTGTTTCTCCAAAATCCAGCTAAACTGAAGGTGGTTAAGGGTGGTCATAGTCAGTTTTTTATATCAGAGATTAAGGCAAAAGAATATCTTCAGTCAATCTGATTATTTTATATGGCTTTATGCCTTACGCCTTACGCCTATAGATTTGGAGGCACTTTGTTAGTATGTTCAGGGTATTTAGAAGGGGTTATTGCAGGCCTCTTACATTTTCATTGTGAGGGCTCTTTCTGGGTTATTTAATGAAGGTGGGGGCAAAAGGATGAAAGGTATGGATTTATGATTGAGTCCCTGGGCTGTAGTTAGGTGGACAACGTTTGTTTTTTCTTTTATTAGGAAGGTGGGTCTGTAGAGGTGAAAGTTGGGCACTGCGCTTTATCATCACTAGGGAAGTGATTCCCAATGCTCTATGAGGGTGGAACAGGGGGTAAAGGGGAGAGTAGGGCTGGTAGTTTAGGGGGAGGGCTTGGGGGGCTGGGAGGGTGGGTGTGGGGGATGGTGGGTGCAGGGTGTAACCGATTCAGCGAGGAGCATAGACTATATATTTTATATTCTATGTCAGACCGCTTTAGCTAAAGTTTGCAGATACATATATGTTAGGATTAAAAATTGTATCATTCTCTGAAAGAAATCAGCTGTATCAGTTGTATATATGCCATGCAAGCTGCTTGTTGAAACTTCTCTGGCGGGTGAAATGTCATAATGCTATGTTTCTAAGATCAAAACATGGAATGTGATACGGAAGTAGGATGAGGAAATTAATATGTTGTACGCTTAATATCTGTGGTTTGAACGATTTTAGGAAAAGACGGGTGTTGGCCAGAATTATATATTCAAGTTCGTGGGATCTTCTTTTTTTGCAGGAGACGCATATTGCTTGGTCCAATAGGGCCTGGCTCGGGTCTTTAGGGCTCGAACTTTTGGCCTGCACAACGCAGACAGTTAATGCTAAGGGTGTAGCGATACTTACTAAAAGAGGATTATTGAAGGTCAAGAAGTATAAAGTCGATAATTTGGGACGCTGGGTAATGATGGAGGTAGTGGTTTCTCAGCAAGTTATCACATTATGTTCAATATATGGCCCAAATTTGGATGACCCAGGTATTTTTCAACTGATTAACACAGAATTAGCATTATATCCACATCCTATGATTGTTTGTGGTGATTTAAATATCCATCTTCACTCGCAGGTAAATTTAAGGATAGCTGAATCCTATTTTGGTAGGAAGCCGCGAGGTTTTAGGAGCTTGCAGGCGTTGGTCCAGGACCAAGGGTTATATGACGTGTGGGCGAAACTTAATCCAGGTCAAGACGGCTATACATATTTTTCTGCCCCACATGGGAAGATGGCACGGTTAGATTATTTTTTGGTTTCTGGTGCTGTTTTACCGAGGGCTTCAATTAAGATACTTCCTAAAATTATATCGGATCATAATCCGGTAGTTCTGGAGTTCGACTGTATGGGTTTAATGGCTAGGACCACAAAATGGACGTTTGACAGAAAGCTTTTGCTTAATGAGGATTACTGTATCTGGATGGACAAATGGATCCCTGAATTTATCCAGGCGAACATAGGGTCAGCTAGGATAGATATTGTCTGGGACGCATTAAAGGCGGGGATAAGAGGGGAAACACTAAGATTTGCTGCAAGGAAACGTAAAACAGAGCGTCTAAGGGCTATAGATGACTTAGCGGCTCTCTCTCGGCTGGAGCAAAAATTAGTTCAAGAAATAAATTGTGTAGGTAGGGTTAAGGAGGTTCAGGCTGAAGTTGCTGCCTGTCGGGCGAAAATATATCAAGGCTATGCGGATGTGGCTGCTGCCAATTATCAAATACATAGGAGTGAGCTTTATGAGTACGGAGAAAGGGTCGGGAAAGTTCTCGCTAACAGATTACACCAAAAAGAGGTCCATTCTAGGATAGTTAAGATTAAAGATGTCGATGGGAAATTGGTGGAGACCCCCTCTTTGATTCAAGATGCTTTTAAAAAATATTATGAAAAATTGTATACGCCAGAACCAGTAGCAAGTGCAGAGAGGTATCTAGCGGGAAAGGTTTGCTTGGGGTTAAAGGAAGAGGATAAAGATGCACTGTCGGAGGGGGTCTCTTGGGAGGAGATCGAAACTGCTATGCTGTCGTTAGCATCAGGGAAGGCGATGGGATCGGACTCGATCCCTTTAGAGTTTTATATCAAATTTAGGAAGACGCTAGAGGGGATAATGACTTCAGTTTTTCAAGCGGCGTTTGTCGGGGTCCCCCCGGCTTCTTGGTCTCAAACAGTGATATCGTTTTTTAAAAAAAGGGAAAGGATCCCCAGGAGCTTTCCTCATACCGACCGATCTCTTTAATAAATGCTGACAATAAAATCTATTCGAAATGTCTGGCAAGGAGACTGGGGGAAGTTATTGGCCCTCTAGTCTCATTACAAGAAGTCAAAGGACTCTTGATGAAGAAATTTCTTCCTTAGCCTGGCTCCTTCATCTGGTTCTGGGTCCATACCCATTGACTCTGGCCCAGCCACCTGGTTCACGAGTTTCTTGGACAATTCTAGACTGTGATTCTGTCGCGCTGTCGATTCTGTTGTGTCAATTTTTCCCTCAGGATAATGTTAGTTACTTTTAGACTTTGATTTTGTTGCCTTGCTTATTCTGTTTTGTTTGCCTATAACCATTGTGATGCATAATATGTAAAGCGCTCTGATACCCTCGGTGGTCATGTTTGCACTATATAGAACCTTCAAAATAAAAATAAATAAAGTCTAAACAATACTCGTACTACTCAGGGGCACATACAGTTTACTCCAGATTAGACTGCATCTTCCTCCTGAGGGGGTAGGAGGGTGAGCTCAGTAAAGCGGACTATCTTGCCAGGGGACTGTCAGATCACTCCCTACTACACATACAAATAAGAAGTAGAAACCGAGATTCACACCCACAATGGAGACTTAATGCATGGGACCTGCAAAAGGGGAACATACTAGGAGGCATAAGGGCAGATACGGAAGTCTTCTTTCCAGAAAACATAGATACGGTAGACTCAGGAGCCACAATATGGGATTCATACAAAACAGTCCTAAGAGACAGGGCTCAAAATTGTATAGCTTGGGAGAAAAGAAAGGAGCAGGAAGACCTAGCAAAACTAGAGAAGCAGGGAGCCCCCTAAGCAATTAGACAGCTGGCCGCACTAAAACAGAAGTATAAAGACACAGCTTGGGAAGCCACCAAAGCACAGGCAATAGCTACCCTCCAACGATTATATGATGTGGTAGAGAAAGCAGGGAAACATTTAGCCTGGCTTAGCAGAAAAGAGGTGGAATCCAGATGGATAGATTGTATTACAGACGCACAGGGATTGACCCACTCTACTGATGACCAGATAGCGGAGACCTTTGCTACATATTATAGGGACTTCTATGAAACCTGCCCCCTGAGCAACCCGTCTGGAATCAAAGCCTATCTGGTCAAAGTGACTACCCCAACAATAGACGCCACGGGCAGATCTGGGTTGGAGGGGGAAATTTCCATTATGGAAGTGAAAGCAGCCATTGCTAAATTACGCCTTGAGAAGACCCCAGGACCCAATGGATTACCAGCCGAGTTCTACAAGCGACGCACTGACCTCCTCAGGCCCCATCTATTGACCCTTTTTCAAGCAACAAGGGCTCTCGTCAGCTAGACCTATGCATGGCCACAATTATACTGACACATAAACAAGGAAAACCAAAAGACAGATGCGGATCTTATCACCCAATCTCACTTCTTAATATGGAGGTGAAGATACTGGCGACCATCCTATCCACAAAACTACGCAGTGTCATAACAACACTGTTGCATTGTGACCAGTCGGGATTCATGACAGGTCGGGCTACCAGATGGAACCTCCGTAGAACCCACATTTGGATGATGGCGGTAAAAGACCAAGATACCCCACACCTGTTATTGTCACTACAAGAAGAAGGCGTTTGATGCCGTCCATTTGCCCTT
Organism: Triturus cristatus; assembly: GCF_964204655.1. NCBI lineage: Eukaryota > Metazoa > Chordata > Amphibia > Caudata > Salamandridae > Triturus > Triturus cristatus. The sequence goes on from NC_140594.1 coordinate 389,376,953, forward strand.
CCTAGAGGCAGTCTTTACCAAATTTAGACCTCCTTTATCAGTTGGTTTGATCATGATTTCTGGGTCAGCAGCTACGTTCTTCAAAGTCAACATCTTCATTAGGTAAAAGATGTAATCGGTACCTTCTCAAAATCCTTCGGTACTGCTTAGTCGAATATGGTGACCTTTTAGTGAATAGTCTATGGAGGAAGGTTAAAAGTATAATTTTTTACCTTTTGTTCTGTTCCGTGGGAAAATTCACTTCACTGGATCCAAAGATAAAGAGAGTTTTAGACCTGTATGTTTTTGCTTCTGACCTCCTGTTTTTCACTGTATGCTGAACTTTGTTTTTGCTGGTTTTACCACTGCTGACTAGTGCTTAAGTGCATGTGCTCTGTGTCTTAAATGGATTGGCATTTAGCTTGTCAATGACTGACATATTTGATTTACTAAGTCTCTAGTACAGTGTACTGTATGTGTGGAGGGCTGGTAAATTAAATGCTTCGATTGGGCCTTCCGGATGTTATATTTAAACCGGCTGACAAAGGCGGTGGCATTTCCTAATGGACAAAAGTGGTTGCTCCTTCGCTAAGGCGGAGGTTGTTGCCCTCCTGGTACATAGGATGGGGCTGTCAGGGCCATTTTTAAACTGGTTCTCTTCATTCCTTCACAACAGATCTCAAAGCTTCAAGATGAACTACTCCTTGTCACATCTTGCAAGATTCAGCACTGTCCCCCACGCTCTTTAACCTGTTCATGGAGCCTCTGACAGAAATTCAAAAATCATCCAGCATTCATTATCAAATCATCCAGCATTCATTATCATATATACGCGGATGATACCAAACTATACATGAAGATCGCCTTCCCCGAAGACATTCAGTCCCTCAACTTAGTCCTGCTGGAAACACAAAGCTGGTTGACAAGTAATCACCTGAAGTTAAATGCTCTTAAAACGGAATTCTTACTGATCTCACCCCACAACCAATCCCATGTCAAATATGTGAAAAAATCAGCCTTTCCAACCCCAAATCTGTCTTGCAATATTAAAAAAGATACCATCTCACCCTGCTCCAGCAAATCTCCAACTGACCTAATACCAAGCTGTGACCACCTACGCATAACCGAATCCTGAAATACCACGGACGATAAGGCAGTCAAATCCAAGGGTGTATTCCATATGATACTAGGGATAGATAGCTGTTTGCGCAACCTCTTCCAGACTAAATAAGCCGCCTGGATAATTTTGAACCTGGTCTTTTTGTAGTAGCTTGGCTCCAACACTTTTAAGAGTAACCCTTGTGCTGATTCTCCCAAGCACCACTCATATATAGACGGGGAGAAGGCAGGGTCCAAAACTGCCGTCTTACCCCAAATCAAGACACCCATTAATTGAAATAACAAGGCCGAGTAATATAAATAAAAATTTGGGGAGGCTTGGGCTGTGGCCCGCACCGCGAGGCGGCCGGCCGCGAGGAGGAGCAGAGGTGGACTCGCCTGCTACACGGAGGTCAGTGGAGATCGGACTGTGACTCGACCGCTGCGGCGCTTGCGGCACCCGGCTGCTGTGTGTTGCGGCCTCTCTGCGGCCTTCTGAAGGAACTGTGAGCGCCTGACCCGCTGGGGACCCCTACAAGAACTCCCGGTGGACTGCCGGCCAGCACGTGTAGTGGTGTGATACAGTGCATCGCCCTTGTGCCTGCTGCCTTTATTCTGACTTCGGTGCTGGCCTGTGGGGAGCGTCGCTTTGCCGGGGGCTGGCCGGGGCTGTGCCTCCCCTGGGGCAGCGGGCGCTTGGGCGCCTCGGGCAGCGGCAGTCGCGCTGTGGGGGCGATCTGAGCAACTGGCGACCTGGAGGGGGCGTCCCCGCGGTCTTGGGGCTTCGGAGACGCTTGGTCTGGTGATATCTCGGCCCACTGCGGCTCCCGTGGGTCTGGCGGCGCCATCTCCGGGCCCGCCCTGCACGTGGGTCTGACTCGCCAGCGGTAGCCCTGTGCCTGCATCGGCCGGGAGTGGTCACGGAGACGGCTTGGCACCATGGGAGGGAAGGGCCACCGCAGTGGGGCACAGGCGAAGCTGGAAAAGTACGCGTTCTGTCAGGATCAGAAGCAGTCCCCCCCGGACAAGCCTGCGGAGTACACACTGGCGGACATCATGGCCACGCTGACACAGATGCAGGCCTCGATCGGCACTATTTCCACGGATGTCGCGCTCCTCCGGGCGGATGTCGCCAAAATTAACTCCAGACTGACTGAGGTCGAGGCCACCACGGAGACCCTCACGCGGGGCACGGCAGACCACCACAAACGCATACAAGCTCTTGAACTGGTGCAAAAGCAGCTGCTGGCCAAGTTGGATGACCAGGAAGGCCGGTCCAGACGCAACAACGTGCGGGTCGTGGGTGTGCCTGAGAGTGAACGCGGCCCGGCCTTAGACCTTTTTGTTGAAAAACTGATCACTGAACAGCTAAAGCCCCGCGGGCTCTCCAAGTTCTTCTCGGTGGAGAGGGCGCACCGGGTGCCGGGTGGGAGGCCTAGGCCTGGGGCCCCCCCGCGCCCGATCCTGGCCCGCATTTTCAACTTCCGCGACCGGGATGCTATCCTCCAGGCGGCGCGTGCCGCCCCCCCGCTGCGGGTGGACAACGCTAAGGTCACCCTCTATCCGGACTACACTGCGACAGTAGTGCGGCAACGTAAGGACTTTATGGCAGTGAAGGCTGACCTCCGCTCCCGAGAGCTGAAGTACTCAATGTTGTATCCAGCGAAGCTGCGAGTGGAGGCGGAGGGGCGCACATGGTTCTTCACGTCGCCGGCGGAGGCCTCGGAATGGCTCGAGGGGTGGCGTCCGGCAAGATTGAGGGGCAGGGGGGAGCGCGCCCCGGGCGGCCTTCCCGCCTCTCACGAAACCCTGGACGTTGAGGAATCAGGCGCAGGTGACGAAGTGCCTTGAGGCATGGTGCTGTGATACGACCGGACTATTGGACGCTTGGCGACCTGGGGCCTTGCTGCGGCTGTCGGCCCGTGGGGGCCTTGAACATACATGAGGCTGAGGTCTCCGGACCCTTTTTCTCTTATCTGACAGTCAGCTGCTTGAGGGGACAAGCTTACGGTGTGGGGATTGGCGGCTGTACGCTGAGCGGCTTCCCCCCCATACGCACGTACCAAGTTTATGGGAACTAAGCACTCTGCTGAGTTGGGGTGGCGGGTAGTTGTGAATCCGCAGGGCAGGGAGGCAGGGAGGGGGGTGGGGGGATGGGGATTTCGTTTGACTGTTGGTTTGTGTTTTGTTTCAGGTTCACCAACCACTCAAGGGTGCATTCGGCTGACTGGGCAGGTACAGGTACGCAGGGGTGGTGCACGGCAGGGCGAGTTTCACACACCCTCCCTTAGAGATGGCATCACATAGCTTGACCCGGGCGACCACAGACACACTGCCGGGTGCCCCCGCTCAGCAACGTTCTCCTTCTTTTGCGGTCCTCTCCTGGAACGTTAATGGATTGGGAGACAAGATCAAGAGGGGGCTAGTGCTGCAATACCTCAAACGCAAGGGACCCGCGGTGGCGCTCTTGCAAGAAACACACCTAGTGGGTACGTCCACCAAAGCCCTGGATAGATGGGGGTTTAAGATGGCGACACATTCAGAGTTTACGACAGGATCCCGAGGGGTGGGCATACTGGTCAACAAGCGTTTTCCCCTGATTCTTCTTGACTCTCGTAGGGACGACTATGGCCGCTTCGCGGCACTCACCTGCCAATGGGAGGGGAGGGTATATAATCTGGTTACCGTCTACATCCCACCGACACTACACCAAGCCTCCTTCAGGGCACTGGGTGAATTCCTTTTGGCGCTCCCGCCTGGGGAGCTCATCATGGGTGGGGACTTCAACGCAGCCATGGACCCTACACTGGACAGGTCTTCACACAGGGCGCTCGGGGCCGACGCCTCCACTCTCGCAGACTTTACTACCGCGCTTGGCTTAGTGGACGCATGGAGGGCATATTGGCCTGATGAGAGACAATACACCTTCCTTTCCGGGGTACACCATACCCTCTCACGTATCGACTACATCTTCACCTCACCGGCCGGGTACAAAGGGGTGACCGAGGTGTCGCACCTCCCTAGGGGCATCTCAGACCACTCGCCGGTGGTCATCACGTTTGCGTCCGGTGACCCGTGTAGGCGCACGTTATTCCCGATCCGCCCCGGATATCTTAAAATCCCTAAAATCGCAAAGACCCTCAAAACGGCGACCAAGAACTATTTCGCCGAGAATGCTAAGTCCGTCGGGAGCGCAGCAACCCTCTGGGAGGCCTTTAAAACCGTCCTCCGTGGCCATGCCATCTCCATCATTACGGACCACACGAAAACCCAGCGGCTCGCTGTGCTGGAGCTGGAGCAGGCGATAGTTGAGGCGGAAGCATCCCATACATTACACGGGGATGGAGATTCGGCACATACACTCCGTATGGCGCAGCAGGAGTATAGGTCCCATCTTTGGGAGGGGGCCCGTGCTAGACAGGTAGCGACCCAACACACCATCTACGAACTCGGGGACAAGGCGGGCAAACTCCTGGCGTGGTTGGAGAGGGGGGACCGAGCGTCGCGGTGGGTGGCGCGGATTCGCCTGGGCGAAGGGGACTTCACCTCGGAGCCCCAGCGAATAGCGGGGGCCTTCGCGGCCCATTATCAATGCGTCTATACGCCCGAGGCCTCCGCTACCGTTGCGGACAATGAGCTCTTTCTTAGGGACATCGCTATGCCTAGGCTGACCGCCTCGGGGGCTGAGGCCCTGGAGGCTGACCTGACGGCTGAGGAGATCACGCTGGCGATCTTGGCCCTTCGCACGGGTAAGGCGATGGGGCCTAACGGAATCCCTATCGAATACTATAAGCAAAATTCCTCTCTAGTGGTCCCTCACCTATTGGCCATGTATAGGGACGGTCTATCGACTGGGATCCTCCCCCGTGATCAGAGGATGGCTACAATAGTGGTGATCCCGAAACCCAACAAGCCACCGCACGAATGCTCTTCTTATCGCCCGATTTCGCTGCTTAACGCCGAGGCGAAGATTCTGGCCAAGGTACTGGCAACACGGCTGCAGCCTTACCTCTCGACCCTAATACACCCTGACCAGTCGGGATTTATGCCCCACCGGAACACCGCTTTGAACCTGCGGCGTCTACAGGGCATCATTGCTTGCCGCTCCTCGATCGAGGAAGATGCGGCCATACTGTCGTTAGATGCGCGGATGGCGTTTGATAGAGTGGAGTGGCCTTTCCTCTTCGCCGTTCTCCACCACATGGGGCTTGGCCCCAGGATTTGCGCGTGGATTCAGCTGCTGTACACTCAGCCGCTTGCACAGGTGGTAGTAAATGGCCGCGTCTCTGACGCCTTTCCTCTGGGTCGGGGGACTAGGCAGGGTTGCCCCCTCTCCCCGCTCCTCTTTGCTATGGCTCTCGAGCCCTTGGCGGCGTGGGTGCGACAGGATCCGATGATCCGTGGCCTTAGGTGGACGATGGACTGGGAGGATCGCATATCCCTTTATGCGGATGATGTGCTCCTCTATCTTGCCTCGCCGGCGCGCTCTATCGCCTGTCTTCTCAACATATGTGAATCGTACGGGCGCAGGTCCGGATACGAAATAAACTGGGAGAAATCCATTTTATATATGCTCCGAGGCTCCCCACCTCGGCTTCCGCGAGGCTGTAACATTCTAGTAGCTCACGAGGGGTTCAAATATCTTGGCGTGTACGTCACTGCCGAACGGGACAAATTTGTCGCGGAAAATCTGATGAAGCCCCTCCAACGGCTTCGCACCGACGTCAAACACTGGCGCGCCTTGCCACTGACATTGCTTGGAAGGGCCTCGCTCTTTAAGATGCTCGCCCTCCCGAGATTCCTCTATGCGTTACAAAATACCCCCTTCCCCATTGCGCCCTCTTACTTCACGGCAGTCAACGCTGAGATCACTCGTCTTCTTTGGGAGGACAAGTCGCCTCGTATTGCCCTCCACAAGCTTACCAGCGGCTGGTACGATGGGGGGATAGCCCTCCCAGATCTTAAGACCTATTACTGGGCGTCGCACCTCATGATTTTCATCCAGTGGCTCCATGTGCCGGGGGACGACCCCGCATACCGCATGGATAGACAACTACTCGGCCCCGGAGGGGTGATGGGAGCCCTTTACAACCCAAAAAGAGGTCGCGTTCCGGCGGGGCCCGCAGCCCATACCCTCCGGATATGGCACGCGGCGCAGCGGGCGATGGGCTGGGCTGGGAGGATTACCCAGGCAACGCCGCTTTGGGACACTAGGCAGCTCGGGGTACTTCGCACTACCAAGGGATTCCACCAGTGGGATCTTATTGGTATCTCCAGGGTTGGAGACCTCTGGCGTAAGGGAGAGGTGGTCACTTTTGCCCAACTGCGGGCGGAGTACGACTTGGCGGACACCGAACACTTCCGATATTTACAAGTCCATCACGCTCTTCGGACGGCGATTCCACATGGGACTCGGCTCCCTGAGTCATCGCCCTTGGAAGACCGGCTCCTCATGGAGCATCTGCTCCAGAGAGCGACGTCCCTGACGTACCGGAAGATAATAAATAACCGCCCCGACCCTTTTTCCACCCTTAAGGGGAAATGGGAGGCAGAACTTGGAGAATTTGATGAGACGGACTGGAGTTCCGCGCTCTCGTCCCCTAGGGAAGTGGGCATATCTTCCAAGCTAAGACTGGTCCAACTTAAAATTCTGCACCGCACATACTATACCCGTACCCTCCTGTTCAAACTCCACCGGGTGGAGTCCCCGCTATGTCTCAGGAACTGTGGCCTCGAGGGGACCTTCTTGCATACCCTCTGGGAGTGCCCTGTCGTAGCGACTTATTGGAAAGGGGTGTTGCGTATTCTTTCCCATGTAACCAAAATTTCCACGCTGCCGGAACCTCGGCGATGTCTCCTTAATGTCTGGGGACAGACGGACCACAATAGAGTGACCCAGCTTTGGGTGACATTGGGGCTCATGCTTGCGAAACGTAATATAGCCCAGAAATGGGGATCGGGGCAGGTGCCTACCCTGACGCATTGGATCCGAGATATGGACCTTGTAATGGTGACTGAAAAAACTGTGTATGTTCATAGAGGGTGCCCCAGGAAATGGTCCCAGGTCTGGGGTGGATGGAACGTCTACAGGGGGAACATCTGTGAGCCCCCACCGGATGCAGCAGATTCGGACCTCAGTGACCATGACTAGTGGCTCCACCGCTGGCGATGAACAGGGAGGGGAACGATGGTCTGATATCTTCGGGCTGTTTATTTCTCTCTGTGACACCTGTACTGCCATTGCAGCGATACCTCGAAACCTTTGTATGCCATGCCTTGCACTAAACGAGTGGTGTTTATTTTTTGTGTTGTTGAGAAACTCAATAAAAATATTTCAAAAAAAAAAAATTTTGGGAGAGCCAGACCACCACGTTCCACTGGCAAGTAAAGCCATTTAATTGCCCTTCTAGAGCGGCGGTAGCCCCAAAGGAAGCGTGAGCACATTCGTTCTATTCTACAAAATAAAACATTCGGAAAAAAAATTGGAATGGCCCGAAACAAATATAAAAGCTTAGGGAAAATGGACATTTTCAAAACGTTGCCCCTTCCATATAAAGAAAGATGCAACCGATTTATTCGCTCCAAGGTTTTATTTGAGGAAGCGAGTATCGGCTCCACATTGATCCTCGGAATATTTTGGGTTTGAGGTGAGATAATTATACCCAAATACGTTGCCTCTGTAACCACCCCCACCTCGACCTCCAGTGGCAGTCCGACCTCTGAATGCAACACTTGAGTCTTCTCCAAGTTTAATTTATAGCCGGACACTGCGCCGAAATTCTCAGTTATAGCCTCGATTCTCGGCATAGCTCTATTCATATCTGATGACAAAACCGCAAGATCGTCAGCGTATGCTAAGACTTTAACTGAATATAGCTGCGTAGTTACCGGTAGAATTTCCATGTCAGACTCTAAACTTTCAATAAGGGGATCTATGAATAAAGCAAACAGGAGTGGGGAACAGGGGCACCCCTGCCGAGTGCCCCTGTTAACGAAAAAGCTCTGTGACTCCTCTCCCCCCAGCCGAACTATTGCACTCGGGGTGGAGTACATCGACTGTATTGCCCGTATATACCCGTCAGGGAATGACTTCCACCTCATTACTGCCCATAAAAATTCCCAGGAGACCCTGTCGAATGCCTTTTCGGCATCCAACAGGGCCACCCCAACAGGGACACCCATCGCCTGGGCCCAATCAAATACGGAGATAAGTCGCCTAACGTGGTCCGTGGTCCCCCTCCCAGCGATAAACCCATGTTGTTGTAATGAGACTAGAGGGCTCTTGTCATTTATGGTGTGTAGATTCTTCTGTGCCGCAGCGGCTTGGAGCGAGTTGCGGAATACGCGGTGTCTCCGGCGGTGCTTCCCAGGGTCAGTCAGTGGTGACTGTGGAAACCCTGGGAGAAGCATGGCAGGGAAGAATGTGCCTTCGCGATTTGGCCGCAACAGAGGGGCCGGGCAACCTGCTGGGACTACGGCGAGAACACGGCAGGCGGCAGCGGGGGAGAAGCCGGCTGAGAAGGTGGCTGATAAGGTCGGTAAGGTCCCAGTCAACCGGCAGGAGGCAAATAGCTCACAGCAGGCTCCCCAGCTAGCAATCCCAGTCCCTGTGGTGGCGGAGTTGGAAGGGGATACTTCGGGCTCAGCACATCATATACCAGCGATGTTTAAATTAAAAGGTAAAACTCGTGGAGACGCAGCCTCACCCAGTGTGCCAAGTCTGGGCGAGGGGGGGCCACAGCAGAATTTGGGCACTCAGGAAGCACAACAAGTGATACGAGTGACTCCGGCTATTCTAACTCCGCCAAGTCCTGGAAAGGGGATTCTGAGAGATGGAGTCCAGGAAGGATTAGAGCAAATAAATATGGAGGTGGAACTGACAGCACAACAGCCGCAGCGGCAGAATAAGGAGGGGAGGTCAAATATCGCTGTCCAGAGCGGGGCTGGTACTTTATTATCAGAACTTAATGCAAAGACTGGAAGCATAGTGCCGCCGAGAGAATTATGTGATTTGCCAGATAAAGTTTCAACTGTGGAGGACTTCTTCTCTCTATCCGATAGGTCTTCGGTAGACAGCGCTGTACAGGACTAGCTGGAAGGGGCCAGCACGGGGGGAGAGGAGGAAAATCTGGAGGAGTCTGTGGATCTATCGGGCCGAGGTGATCAGGTGCCCAGAAGAGGGGCAGGGAGGGGTTCAGAGGCCTCTTCTGCCTGGGATGAACAAAATTCACCTAACTACGCTGCTTCTGTCATATCGGGCGGAGCTGCCCCTGCTTTACAGGTCCAACCAATGGGAAAAAGTTTAACACCAGCACCAGAAGAGATTACATTAGCTACTATTTATGACCTAATTATGACTCACAGAGCAGAGACTCAGGCCGGGTTAATACGCACTCAGAATGCATGCAAACAACTGCAGAATGCTGTCAGACGAGTAGCTAAGACTTGTTCGGATGTGGTTATAAGGATGAGCGAGGCTGAAACAAGGATCTCTACGTTAGAGGATAAACTATGCGCTCAGAAGGAAACAGTGGGGTCTCTTAAGACATACAGGGATGACCTCCACTGGAAAATGACGGACCTCGAAAATAGGTCTAGACATAATAACCTGAGAGTGCTGGGTGTGCCGGAGGGGAAAGAGGGCTCTGATCCGTTAAGGTTTATGGTGGAGCTACTATCAGAGGCGTTGCCAGAGTTGGGGCACTGGGACTGGCAAAGGGAAGTCCAAAGGGCACACAGATTCCCATTTGTACAGAAGAAAGGACAAGTGTCAGCGTTCCCTAGGGCTATTTTGATTTCATTGTGCAACTTTAGGGCGAGAGAGGAACTCTATGATTTAGCACGGCCAAATAAAAGGAGAAGTGCCAAGGGCTGCGAGTTTTTTGTCCGACCGGACTTTTGCCAGGACACCGTTGAGCAACGGTGGAAGCTTAGACAGCTTATACCAGGGTTTCAAGCTAAGGGGGCTCAGGTGTTTCTCCAAAATCCAGCTAAACTGAAGGTGGTTAAGGGTGGTCATAGTCAGTTTTTTATATCAGAGATTAAGGCAAAAGAATATCTTCAGTCAATCTGATTATTTTATATGGCTTTATGCCTTACGCCTTACGCCTATAGATTTGGAGGCACTTTGTTAGTATGTTCAGGGTATTTAGAAGGGGTTATTGCAGGCCTCTTACATTTTCATTGTGAGGGCTCTTTCTGGGTTATTTAATGAAGGTGGGGGCAAAAGGATGAAAGGTATGGATTTATGATTGAGTCCCTGGGCTGTAGTTAGGTGGACAACGTTTGTTTTTTCTTTTATTAGGAAGGTGGGTCTGTAGAGGTGAAAATTGGGCACTGCGCTTTATCATCACTAGGGAAGTGATTCCCAATGCTCTATGAGGGTGGAACAGGGGGTAAAGGGGAGAGTAGGGCTGGTAGTTTAGGGGGAGGGCTTGGGGGGGCTGGGAGGGTGGGTGTGGGGGATGGTGGGTGCAGGGTGTAACCGATTCAGCGAGGAGCACAGACTATATATTTTATATTCTATGTCAGACCGCTTTAGCTAAAGTTTGCAGATACATATATGTTAGGATTAAAAATTGTATCATTCTCTGAAAGAAATCAGCTGTATCAGTTGTATATATGCCATGCAAGCTGCTTGTTGAAACTTCTCTGGCGGGTGAAATGTCATAATGCTATGTTTCTAAGATCAAAACTTGGAATGTGATACGGAAGTAGGATGAGGAAATGAATATGTTGTACGCTTAATATCTGTGGTTTGAACGATTTTAGGAAAAGACGGGTGTTGGCCAGAATTATATATTCAAGTTCGTGGGATCTTCTTTTTTTGCAGGAGACGCATATTGCATGGTCCAATAGGGCCTGGCTCGGGTCTTTAGGGCTCGAACTTTTGGCCTGCACAACGCAGACAGTTAATGCTAAGGGTGTAGCGATACTTACTAAAAGAGGATTATTGAAGGTCAAGAAGTATAAAGTCGATAATTTGGGACGCTGGGTAATGATGGAGGTAGTGGTTTCTCAGCAAGTTATCACATTATGTTCAATATATGGCCCAAATTTGGATGACCCAGGTATTTTTCAACTGATTAACACAGAATTAGCATTATATCCACATCCTATGATTGTTTGTGGTGATTTAAATATCCATCTTCACTCGCAGGTAAATTTAAGGATAGCTGAATCCTATTTTGGTAGGAAGCCGCGAGGTTTTAGGAGCTTGCAGGCGTTGGTCCAGGACCAAGGGTTATATGACGTGTGGGCGAAACTTAATCCAGGTCAAGACGGCTATACATATTTTTCTGCCCCACATGGGAAGATGGCACGGTTAGATTATTTTTTGGTTTCTGGTGCTGTTTTACCGAGGGCTTCAATTAAGATACTTCCTAAAATTATATCGGATCATAATCCGGTAGTTCTGGAGTTCGACTGTATGGGTTTAATGGCTAGGACCACAAAATGGACGTTTGACAGAAAGCTTTTGCTTAATGAGGATTACTGTATCTGGATGGACAAATGGATCCCTGAATTTATCCAGGCGAACATAGGGTCAGCTAGGATAGATATTGTCTGGGACGCATTAAAGGTGGGGATAAGAGGGGAAACACTAAGATTTGCTGCAAGGAAACGTAAAACAGAGCGTCTAAGGGCTATAGATGACTTAGCGGCTCTCTCTCGGCTGGAGCAAAAATTAGTTCAAGAAATAAATTGTGTAGGTAGGGTTAAGGAGGTTCAGGCTGAAGTTGCTGCCTGTCGGGCGAAAATATATCAAGGCTATGCGGATGTGGCTGCTGCCAATTATCAAATACATAGGAGTGAGCTTTATGAGTACGGAGAAAGGGTCGGGAAAGTTCTCGCTAACAGATTACACCAAAAAGAGGTCCATTCTAGGATAGTTAAGATTAAAGATGTCGGTGGGAAATTGGTGGAGACCCCCTCTTTGATTCAAGATGCTTTTAAAAAATATTATGAAAAATTGTATACGCCAGAACCAGTAGCAGGTGCAGAGAGGTATCTAGCGGGAAAGGTTTGCTTGGGGTTAAAGGAAGAGGATAAAGATGCACTGTCGGAGGGGGTCTCTTGGGAGGAGATCGAAACTGCTATGCTGTCGTTAGCATCAGGGAAGGCGATGGGATCGGACTCGATCCCTTTAGAGTTTTATATCAAATTTAGGAAGACGCTAGAGGGGATAATGACTTCAGTTTTTCAAGCGGCGTTTGTCGGGGTCCCCCCGGCTTCTTGGTCTCAAACAGTGATATAGTTTTTTAAAAAAAGGGAAAGGATCCCCAGGAGCTTTCCTCATACCGACCGATCTCTTTAATAAATGCTGACAATAAAATCTATTCGAAATGTCTGGCAAGGAGACTGGGGGAAGTTATTGGCCCTCTAGTCTCATTACAAGAAGTCAAAGGACTCTTGATGAAGAAATTTCTTCCTTAGCCTGGCTCCTTCATCTGGTTCTGGGTCCATACCCGTTGACTCTGGCCCAGCCACCTGGTTCACGAGTTTCTTGGACAATTCTAGACTGTGATTCTGTCGCGCTGTCGATTCTGTTGTGTCAATTTTTCCCTCAGGATAATGTTAGTTACTTTTAGACTTTGATTTTGTTGCCTTGCTTATTCTGTTTTGTTTGCCTATAACCATTGTGATGCATAGTATGTAAAGCGCTCTGATACCCTCGGTGGTCATGTTTGCACTATATAGAACCTTCAAAATAAAAATAAATAAAGTCTAAACAATACTCGTACTACTCAGGGGCACATACAGTTTACTCCAGATTAGACTGCATCTTCCTCCTGAGGGGGTAGGAGGGTGAGCTCAGTAAAGCGGACTATCTTGCCAGGGGACTGTCAGATCACTCCCTACTACACATACAAATAAGAAGTAGAAACCGAGATTCACACCCACAATGGAGACTTAATGCATGGGACCTGCAAAAGGGGAACATACTAGGAGGCATAAGGGCAGATACGGAAGTCTTCTTTCCAGAAAACATAGATACGGTAGACTCAGGAGCCACAATATGGGATTCATACAAAACAGTCCTAAGAGACAGGGCTCAAAATTGTATAGCTTGGGAGAAAAGATAGGAGCAGGAAGACCTAGCAAAACTAGAGAAACAGGGAGCCCCCTAAGCAATTAGACAGCTGGCCGCACTAAAACAGAAGTATAAAGACACAGCTTGGGAAGCCACCAAAGCACAGGCAATAGCTACCCTCCAACGATTATATGATGTGGTAGACAAAGCAGGGAAACATTTAGCCTGGCTTAGCAGAAAAGAGGTGGAATCCAGATGGATAGATTGTATTACAGACGCACAGGGATTGACCCACTCTACTGATGACCAGATAGCGGAGACCTTTGCTACATATTATAGGGACTTCTATGAAACCTGCCCCCTGAGCAACCCGTCTGGAATCAAAGCCTATCTGGTCAAAGTGACTACCCCAACACTAGACGCCACGGGCAGATCTGGGTTGGAGGGGGAAATTTCCATTATGGAAGTGAAAGCAGCCATGGCTAAATTACGCCTTGAGAAGACCCCAGGACCCAATGGATTACCAGCCGAGTTCTACAAGCGACGCACTGACCTCCTCAGGCCCCATCTATTGACCCTTTTTCAAGCAACAAGGGCTCTCGTCAGCTAGACCTATGCATGGCCACAATTATACTGACACATAAACAAGGAAAACCAAAAGACAGATGCGGATCTTATCACCCAATCTCACTTCTTAATATGGAGGTGAAGATACTGGCGACCATCCTATCCACAAAACTACGCAGTGTCATAACAACACTGTTGCATTGTGACCAGTCGGGATTCATGACAGGTCGGGCTACCAGATGGAACCTCCGTAGAACCCACATTTGGATGATGGCGGTAAAAGACCAAGATACCCCACACCTGTTATTGTCACTGGACGCAGAAGAAGGCGTTTGATGCCGTCCATTTGCCCTTCCTAGAGGCAGTCTTTACCAAATTTAGACCTCCTTTATCAGTTGGTTTGATCATGATTTCTGGGTCAGCAGCTACGTTCTTCAAAGTCAACATCTTCATTAGGTAAAAGATGTAATCGGTACCTTCTCAAAATCCTTCGGTACTGCTTAGTCGAATATGGTGACCTTTTAGTGAATAGTCTATGGAGGAAGGTTAAAAGTATAATTTTTTACCTTGTGTTCTGTTCCGTGGGAAAATTCACTTCACTGGATCCAAAGATAAAGAGAGTTTTAGACCTGTGTGTTTTTGCTTCTGACCTCCTGTTTTTCACTGTATGCTGAACTTTGTTTTTGCTGGTTTTACCACTGCTGACTAGTGCTTAAGTGCATGTGCTCTGTGTCTTAAATGGATTGGCATTTAGCTTGTCAATGACTGACATATTTGATTTACTAAGTCTCTAGTACAGTGTACTGTATGTGTGGAGGGCTGGTAAATTAAATGCTTCGATTGGGCCTTCCGGATGTTATATTTAAACCGGCTGACAAAGGCGGTGGCATTTCCTAATGGACAAAAGTGGTTGCTCCTTCGCTAAGGCGGAGGTTGTTGCCCCACTGCCAGGAGCAGCAAAGAAAGGAAAAAATAAAATGATAATAACATTATGTTTTTATCATCTTATTTTGTCTTCCTGCTGTGGCAGTGTGTGAGGGGACATGGCGGAGCTGCAGGGGAGGAGTGGTAGAACACTCCTGTGCGCAATGACTGTTTGGTAGGCCCTTTTCAGGCTGGCCAAACCAGTCATGCGCACTTCCCTGTTCTCCATGCAGTCTGCATTACAGCCTGCATGGAGAACATGCCCACCCCTCCAGCCCCTGGCTGAGAACTGTGCCACGGCACACAGACCAATCACAATTCTGCATTGCAGCGTTTTGATTAGCTTAGGGGTGAGAGCCTGGCTGCCTGCTTCCTGTTGCGACCTGGAGTCGGACCCAGGCAAGCAGGAGAGAAGATACTGGACCCGGTAGCATCAAGGGTAGTGGTTTTTTTGTTTTGTGTTTTTTAAAAAGCAGGTTGCCCCCCCCCCGCGCGCTGTATTACTCCGCCTTTCAGATAATACTGAGTTCTACAAATTCCACTTCCACATGGTGGCTCAAACATGGCGGAGCAAAATATAAAACACAACAACACCTAGAAAAGGGTTTTACTTTACAAAATGCATCAACTCTGTTTTTAGAATAAGGCTTGGAGTTTTATTTATGCAATGCTCTCTAACAAAAAGGTTTTCCCAGATGTCAAATGAACCACATTCAAATGTATATAGAGATATATATTTATATGCAAGAGATAATAACACACTTGGTAAATGCAACAGTTAAATGCATGAATAATACTAATGAATAAACAAGATGCAAATAGTTCTGGACGTCCTGCAAGAAAAATCATTAAGATACATACACTAAAGACATCAAATGATTACTTTGGATGTGCACTCTGACTCATTCACACATCACAAAGAAAACACCTCAAACGATCAAAGCCACTGGCCACACATCACAATGGCAATAATCAAAATTCAACACTTCACCTTAACCCACTCCAGGCCGGGGGATTTTAACAGTCGGGGATAAGAGCCTCAGCAATCAGTACCGAAGTAGACGTGCCTGTCCCCATTCGGACTCCAAAATTCCAGTTTCTAAGTCAAGCACGTTTGATGCCATCCATTGGCCCGTCCTAGAGGCAGTCTTTACCAAATTTAGTTTGGGACCAAAATTTAGGAAGTGGGTGGTGTTACAGTACGAGTGAATGGGTGAACTTCTAGCGACTTTCCCAAAGGGTGTGGGACGAGACAGGGATCCTCCTTGTCTCCCCTACTTTTTGCTATGACAGTGGAGACCTTAGCCTGCCAGATCCGACACCACTCAGGGATACACAGCTTTAGGATAAGTCCAGAGGACACCCTGGAGGAGAAGATTTCCCTATATGCAGATTACATTTTCCTCTTTGTCACACAACCCGAAACCACAATCTCCACTCTCTTCCACACAATAGATGTATATGGGCAAAACTCGGGTTATAAAATAAACTGGCATAATTCAGTGATCGATAGCCCAGGCCAGGTGGCTGAATGGCCCGTCTCCTAAGAGAGCTACAGATAGTGGACAACAGATTCACATACCTAGGTATATTCCTTACCACGGACAGTGATTTATGTTGCCAACATAATATTAAACGAATATTGACAACATTTAGAGAAGATGCCCAAAGGTGGAAAACACTACCCCTCACCATAATGGGACGAGCGGCTATGTTCAAAATGATAACCCTTTCACAATCCCTATACACAATACAAAACACATACCATCCTCTCCAGCGAACAATATTCTGGGAAATAGAGACCGAACTACGCTCGCTCCTGTGGTTGGAGAAACAACCAAGAATCGCACTATAAACACTACAATGGAACCAATATAACAGGGGGCTATCACTTCCAGATGTAGAAGCATATTACTGGGCAGAACACCTAACATCAATCAACGACTGTATACACACAACGGGCAATCACCCAACATACAGATTAGAGAGGCAGACCATGCATCCACGAACATTCCTACATTACGTTTATGGGAATGGGACAAGTTACATCGCAAACATTTACAAAGCATGCCTTTACAACGTGGTTTTTTCATCGCAACATCCATTACAACGCAAGATTTTACAACGCATGCCATCATAACGCATTTTTAGAAACTACACTTACAAGGCATTCCATTACAACGCATACCATTACAACGCATAATACTTTTAGGGCAACAGTAGTGTAAGTGTTGGATAGCGCCATGAAACCGCTTGGTGTACGTGCGCTTAATAAATACTTTTAACATAACATAACATAGTGTAGGGGTAAAAACAGTAGGGTAAGTGTTGGATAGTGTAGGGGTAAAAATGCCTATGTCCCATTACTTACCTTATAATGCGTTGTAATGGCATGCGTCGTAGTGGCATGTGTTGTAATGGCATGCGTTGTAGTGACATGCGTTGTAATGGCTGCGTTGTGATGGCATGTGTTGTAAAGGATGTTGCATTGTAATGACTGCGTTGTAAAGGTAGTGCGTTATAATGACTGCGTTGTAAAGGTTGTTTCCCCCTTTATGGATGTAACGGCTCCAGAGAACTGCTCCCAGCCCCACAAACCACTATAGAGGCATGGGGTAGGGAAACCAAAGCAATGGGATGAAATCACAAAATCACCAGGGAAACGCCATTGTGGAAAGGAACCTGGCTAATGGAAATGAAAATCGGAGGGGCCGGCCCCGACCTATTTGTGGAAGAGCTCATACTTAATCACCTCCGACCCAAGGGCCTAGGGAAATTTTTCACTATCGAAAGGGCCCACAGAATCCCCGGGGGGCCGCCCAGGCCCGGAGCGCGCCCGCGCCCCCTGATAGCACGTGTCCTTAATTTCCGAGACAGAGATGCGATCCTCCAGCATGCACGTACCGCGACCCCCCTCCGGTATGAAAACGCGGATCTCACGTTCTTTCCTGACTTTACTCAGTTGGCTCAGAGACAACGTCGAACTTTTTTGAATGTTAAGAAGAGACTCAGGGAGAAAGGACTCAGGTATGCAATGTTGTTCCCGGCTCTGCTCCGAGTAGAAGCAGAGGGTCGCGCCTGGTTCTTCGACAACCCTGAGGTGGCCTCAGACTGGCTAGATAGCCGAGCCGTCAATAGAACCAGAGACAGAGAAGGAGAAGGGG
This sequence comes from Triturus cristatus, assembly GCF_964204655.1. Taxonomy (NCBI): domain Eukaryota; kingdom Metazoa; phylum Chordata; class Amphibia; order Caudata; family Salamandridae; genus Triturus; species Triturus cristatus. The sequence continues at coordinate 389,394,719 of NC_140594.1, forward strand.
GTTCAGACATGCAGGACCGGGGATAATATTGGGGGGATATGTCTGATCCTAATAGCAGTTCGCCTGTGCGTGGGTGGCGGGGGCCCTGAGCGTTAGAGTCAAAGCACAATGTTAATTTAAAGCCTGGGATGACACCATGTCAGAGGTCCTTGATCTGCAAGCTTAGGGGATGGGGGGCTGGAGAGTTGATATTTTTCCCCTCCTTTTTCTACATTTAGTTAACTTTTCGGGGAGACAGGCACTCTGCATGTTCAGACTGGGCAGTTCTAAGCCTAGTGGGCATGGTCGCAGGGTGGGGGGAGTTGGGAGTTGGGGGAGGGGGGAGAGGATGGGTGAGACATGTTCGTTTAGTGTATTGTTTGCTAAGTTGAATTTTTCGACACCATCTAATAAATAGGTAGAGCCCAAGCGACTCCACGGAAGAAACAGCGATGAGCTCTAAACAAGAGATAGGGGTCAGAGTTCTAAGCTGGAATGTGAATGGTTTAGGGGACAAGATCAAGCGGGGCATGGTCAGTCAGTTTCTCAGAGGACACGCCCCAAATGTCATTCTTCTACAGGAGACGCACCTGGTCGGTAACAAGTGCATGGCCTTGCATAGGGGAGGCTACAAACTGGTCGCACACGTGGGATTCACCTCAGGGTCAAGAGGAGTGGGAAATTCCTTCCCCTTCACAATACAGACCACTTGGGCGGATGCACGAGGCAGATACATCGGGGTCTCGGGCCAGTGGGAAGGTAGGACAGCCACGCTTGTATCCATCTATGTCCCGCCAGGCCTGCAGACAGACACATTCAAAGATGTTAGCACGATTTTCCTCTCATTCCCAATTGGCCCACTGTTTCTAGGTGGGGACTTTAATTCAGTAATGTCTGGGGAATTAGACAAATATCCGCTGCGAGACATTAGGCCAGCGCAGAGATGGCTGCAGAACTTCACCGAATCAATGGGATTGGTAGACGGGTGGCGTACAGTAAAGACACAGTACACCCACGTTTCGGGCTCCCACGGTAGTCTTTCTCGCATTGATTATGTCCTCGTCTCAGCAGTGCATACACACACACTCCGGGAGGTACGTCATCTGGGACGAGGTATATCAAATCACTCCCCAGTATGGCTTAGAGTAGTGCTTGATTACGCGTCTGTGGGACGCGTGGCCCCGATTAACTCATGGTACCTGAAAGACCCTACCATTAAGAAGAACATTGTGAAAGCCACTGATAATTATTTTCTAGATATCGAGGGCACGGTCGACTCCGCCCAGACCCTGTGGGAGGCCTACAAAAAAGTCATCCGGGGAGAAGCGCTATCACTAATAGCAGGAAAAAAGAAAGAAAGGCAGGCAAATTTAGAAAAGGCGGAAGAGGAGGTAACGAAGGCAGAAGAAGAGCTAGCTCAAGCAATAACCCCCGATAAATTGCACCGCCTAAAATTGAGGCAAGACGAGTTCAATAGCAGATCATTACAGCGCGGTATACAGCGGATCTGGTAGCTTCACTGAAGAAGAGAACAGCGAGCTGCTCAGAGATATTGTGCTGCCCGTACTCTCTGACGATAACAGGAAATACTTGGAGTCCCCAGTAACGGACGAGGAGGTGGCACAGGCAATCAGGGGGATTAGCTCAGGGAAGGCAACCGGGCCCAACGGTATCCCTATTGAGTTGTATAAACTGAGGTCAAACAAACTCACTACGTATTTCCGAGCTATGTTGCAGGAAAGTAGAGGTAAGGGTATGCTCCCCTATGATCAACGAGTGGCCAATATAGTGGTTATATATAAGGAAGGCTAGCCCAGGACCTGCTGTGCCTCTTATAGGCCAATCGCACTGCTAAACGTGGAACCTAAGGTCCTGGCAAAATTGTTGGCAACGCATCTGATCAAAGTAATCAACACCTTAGTTCACCCTGACCAATCAGGCTTTATGCCTCGGCGCAATACTGCTCTTAATCTGCGCCGTCTGCATGGAGTGCTCAGCAGATCTCATACTAAACTAGAGCCAGCAGTGGTGGTGTCATTGGACGCTACTATGGCGTTCGACATGGTCGAATGACCCTATCTATTTGCGGTCCTCAACAAGCTGGGGTTCGGCCCAGAGTTCATGGGCTGGATTCGTCTCCTTTACTCCGCCCGATGGCCCGAGTAGTGGTTAACAACCGTAAATCCTCAGATTTCCAATTGAGCAGGGGCACTCGCCAGGGATGCCCTCTGTCACCACTTCTCTTTGCATTAGCGGTGGAACCATTAGCGGCCTGGATTATGCAAGACCGAGTCATCCGAGGAATGAGGTGGTCCTTAGACTGGGAGGATAAGGTATCCCTATACGCGCATGATATCCTTCTCTATATGACTTCCCCAAGGGATTCATTGATCGGTCTCCACGATATACTGGCGATATTCGGGAGATACTCCGGATTCTCCGTCAATTGGTCCAAATCCGTAATATATGTTCTCCAAGGCGACCCACCTAAGATTCCACCGAATTGCCCGATCCAGAGAGCGCCGGAGGGCTTCCGATACCTCGGTAACTATGAGACGCTAGATCCGAAACTACAATTTACCCGTAATTTAGATCCCCCCCTACAAAGGCTTAAGAGGGATGTTGCGTATTGGAGATCCCTTCCCCTGTCCATGTTGGGGAGAGCAGTACTTTTTAAAAGGATGGCCCTGCCTCGTTTTCTGTATGCGCTTCAAAACACAATGGACCCAGTACCAGCTTCCTATTTTAAGGAGGTGGAGGGTCTCCAAAGGGAACTTCTCTGGGACGGCAGACCCCGCATAGCATTCTCTAAACTAACTCTCAACTGGTACGACGGGGGGATCAGCCTTCCCGATCTAAGGAAATATTACTGGGCTGCCCAGCTCGCGGCCATTAATCATGGAATCTATGGCCGCCCGGATGACCCCGGATATGCTATGGGCAGGTGGTTACTCCCGGGTGGAGACTATAACAGAGCCTTATATGCTAAGCCCCGCAGACTCCCACTGACTGGACCTACAGCACATGCTATCCATACTTGGCATGTAGTCAACAAATATCTACATTGGGACAACAAACTCACTCTGGCTACTCCATATTGGAGCTCTGAGAGACTAGGGAGCCTCTGGAAATGTAAAGGGTTTGACAAGTGGGACCTTATTGGTATCTCGCGTATCAGAGACATCTGGGGAGAGGGAACAGTCCTTCCATTTACTTCACTCCAAACTCAATACAGCTTGGCGGACTCTGAGTACTATAGATATCTCCAAATCCGACATGCGCTGCGTACCCAGATTCCAAGTAACACAAGGCCCCCTGACGCCTCCCCCCTGGAGGATAGATTATTGGATGGTCATCTGCCGGAAAAAAACATCTCTCTCATATACAAGAAACTTATCAATCACATGGTTGATCCATTACAGGCCTTTAAGTGGAAATGGAACAGTGATGGGCTGGAACTTGACGAAGAGGACTGGCAGGTGGCGGCTTCATCCCCACGAGAGGTCGCAATTTAGGCAAGGCTGCGATTAGTGCAACTCAAAATACTCCACAGGACATATATTACGGGGCCTTGCTTAGTCCGGATGGGAAAGGCAGAGAGCGGCGAGTGTAGACGAGGGTGTGGTGAGGTAGGATCCTTTTTCCATATACGGTGGGACTGTCACCATGTGCAATCATACTGGAGGGTTATACATCACACACTGCGGGAGGTATTAGGGGTAAACATGCAGCCGGAGGCGCGTCGATGTCTCCTGAATGTCTGGGAACCCACAGACCTTAACTCCTACACAACACAGTGGGCAACTCTGGCCTACATGATTGCTAAACAGAACATAGCGCAGCAGTGGGGTGCAGTCCAACCGCCCCAATTGAGGAGATGGGAAGAGGACCTAGACTGGTGCATGTTCAGAGAAAAATCAGTCTATGTGGCCAGAGGGTGTCCCGGGAAATGGAGAAAGGTGTGGGGCGCCTGGAATCAATATAGGGGAGACATTTGTACCCCGCCTAGTCGCCCGAGCGAAACTGGAACTCTCGACACCCCTTAACCTAATCTGTATAATAATCATGCTGTCTATCGAAAGTCACTGTTGATAATGTGTAATGATATGGTCGCTCGCCTGTATTGGATGGATGTGTTGTTGTCGAATTGTTTAATAAACAAAAAAGAAAAAAAAAAGGAATGCAAAAAAGTAAAAAAAAATGGAAGTGGCAGGTAAAAATAACAATGCGCCGAATGGGGTAGGCAAATTAAGAATTACAAGATAAAAAGACCTGGGTATGATGGAAGACGTGGATTGAGAGGCAGCCCTGATGCACCCTAGGGAAGTCACAATCAAGTCACAACTGCGTCTTGTTCAATATAAAGTCCTCCCCAGGGCTTACATACGATTGGGCCAGACTACAAAGAATTGGGCGAGCTGCAGATCTAAAGTGCCATAGATGTGGACAGGATCTGGGGAATTGCTATCACACAATATGGGACTGCCGGAATGTACAGATCTACTGGCAGGGGGTCATGTGAGAACTCAATAAAGTAATGAAGACGAGCATATATGCCCAGACCCGAAATTCATACTATTAGGGATCCCGAATGACATAGACATAGATAGACCACAATTTATACTCTGCACATCAGGCCTAGTAGTGGCGAAAAGAGACATAGCTTGAGGCTGGGGAGACACAAACACGCTGACGATCCACGAGTGGAAAATAGGAATGGATATGTACATGGCAGCAGAAAGGGTCGCATATAAGGCCAGAGGCTATCTGAAAAAATTCCATAAGATATGGGATAGCTGGAGGAAACACTATGGACTGAACACGATAGATGACACAAACTAGACGCACCACAGAAGGAATAGAACAGATACCTATACACAAACATACAGGAAGGTAGTGACACGCTGAACAAAGGAGACATAGACTCTACACTGAAGGCTTGGGATACAGGAGAAACACTATTGGAATGTTATAGACGTATTCAACCAAACTATATACTATGTATGAAGGTAGTACATGTAAAACAAAAACCTTGAGGTTTTCAGTGTATGACACTGTGCGACAGCAGTTGTGTTTTATTATTGTTTAAAGAAAAAACAATAAAGATATATAGGAAAGTAAGATCTGTTTTTATGGTTACCCCCACTTTTTGCTTGATGTAATGCTGTTTCTGACTAGTCTGACTGGGATTCTGCTAATCAGGACCCCATTTTCTGTGGTTTCTCCCCTAAATTGGTTTGGTAAGTACTGGCTATATCCCAGATTGGACACTGGTGTAACCTTATCAGTCTTTAGTATATGGTACTGAGGTACCCAGGGCATAGGTACACCAGGGGTCTCCATGGGCTGAAGCAAGTATTATGCCACCCATGGGAGACGACTCAATTTGTAACTACAGGCCTGCCATTGCAGCCTGTGTAAGTTGGTGCTAACACCACTTACGGAAGATATAGGTTTACCTATATCAAAGGTCACTGCACTTAAAACCTATAAGTGAGCCCTAAGGCTGGCCTTACAATCCTGAAGGCAGGGTGCTCGTTTCTTAGTGTGAGGGTTCACCTGCATGAGCAGGACGCCCCTACAGCCCACGGAGTCCATTCTCCTGGGTTGTAAGTGAGACAGCCATATGACTGGCTGTAACAAACCCAATCATGTTTGGTATCAAACATGTTGGAATCATACCTCCCACACCATAAAAGGTGTGGCAGGTATGATTCCATGCAAACATGTTTGAATCATACCCCCACACCGTAAACGGTGTGGGAGGTATGATTCCATGCACCGTAAAGCTCCTTTGGGAGGCCCTCAGTGCTCCAGGTACCAGTCTTCCAGACTCGGACAGTAAGCTAGAGCTGCTGCCGGCCAGAGCCATGTTTCTGCTGTCCTGCTGCTGAGCCAAGCTTAGGCAGGGGTAGGCAGAACAATAGGTACCCTGTCACAGGGAGGTGTGACCACCTCCCAGACAGGGTATAGTGTATTGGTGCAGGGTTGGGGCGCTTGCCAGCACCACATAGTCTGCGTGCAGGGCTCACTTGGTTCCCTCCATGCATAGTCCAGATCAAACCAGTTCAGGGAGTCATTGGCTCCCGCTCTGGCGCGAAACTGGACAAAGGACAGGGGAGTATCCTCCACCTTATCCAGCCCCTCCTTAGGGAGGGACCCCTTAATCCTCCCAACCCTTTCGTTACGGTATTTAGGGCTTACCTGTGGGTGGGTCCCTAGATTTGTCATGAGACAAGATACATTTCAGACACCACTTCTTCTTCAACCATCTGGACACTCTGGACTTCACTGGACTTTGCTCTGGGCATCAAGGATGCAACCGGGAAGACTCCTGCTGCCCCTGATTTCGTCGCCCTGCTCGTCTCCTGCAATGTCCATGCCTGTGCGCCATACAGGAACCTTCCAAGGCCTGTGGGCATCCTGTTGTGTTTCGATTTAGATGCCCGTACATAGGTTTCCCTGAATCATGTCCTTTTATAAGCACAATTCGCATTGCCCTTATTTAGGCATAGAATCCCTGTCCTTATTAAGGCATTAGCCATGCTAACCAAATACAGGCATGGTCACCTACATCCGTTCATCCCACATCACAACGAGTTCTTAGAAACCAGACCCTTAAGCCATCGGTACTTTCCCTAGCTAGGATTATTGATTTCTCCAAGAACTAATCTATTATGCATGAACTACTATTCCTTAGGGGTTCATCCATGACGTCTTCCTCTGCCTGACTTTACGTCAATGCTAGCATTCCTAAACACCTGCCAGGTATAAATATACCTTCCCTTACCACTGCACGGCTCGGCACAACTTGACTGCATGGTTCGCCACGGAAAGTTCGGAAGAGACCAGGTCCTGGCCTGACTTACTGACCAGATGCTGTCATCCCTGCTTGCAGAGAATCCAGCTTCCAGTGTTCTGACTCCCTTCGCGGGGTGTTAGAGATTGAGACCCGGAAAGAGATTCCCTCCTCTCTCATTCTAAAGGTATGGAGTTGACTAGAACCTAGAGGGACTCTTGGCATACAAACTTAGTATATACCATACTATAGAAAACAGCACCTACTTCTTACTGTGTTCTACGCTTAGGTTAGGTACACTGGGGTAGAACTATTTAGAAGCATCAGATGAGTATTCACTTTTTAGCCTGTATTATTTATGTATGTATATATGAATATATGTCATAGCTAAAAGACAATGCTATTGCAGTATTATTTCTTCTTACTGCTTACTCTGTGCGTATTATATCGTGCTTACTGTCTAATGATTTTAACAGCTCATATCTCTTACACGAGAAACAAGACTGTTCAATAAATCCTTTTATTGAAACTCCCGTCTATCTATTTCTGTGTAACTCTGGAGAAACTAAGCCTGCACGATTGACAGAGTGAAACTGTTATCTATTATTTCCACGATTCTGAGACGCGTTCCGATTCTAAAGGAAACAAAGTTGTCATGTTTATGCGGTGGTCAGAAACTAATCCCTTCTTGTTTATTCGAGAAGTTTCTAGTGACCTCTGAGTAGCTGGCACACACAAGTGATTAAGTTTAATGTACTCGATAGGAGCATACTTACCTTAGTACTATGCAAAAGCTATAGTGTTTATTATTCCAATGCGCAGAGCCTATAAGGAAAATTGGAACTACACTACAATCCAAGACACCTGAAGAAATCTCCCTTGAAGTGAAGGAGTCACTTCCCTATATCTGCAGGCTCCACAACTAAGCTGACTGGTCGGCTGATCCTGAGATCCCACGGACTCCGAAAGGCTCAGCAACACAGGTGGGGGTTCCTCACATCCCTCGAGGCCTTCCCTGTCCTCTCACAGAGGCCAGTATCCCTCGTCTAAGCGGCAGGAACAGAACCCCTGTGCATCGACTTGCAGTTGCAAAGGCTTGTTGATTTCCTTCCACCAAGATATTCTAGCTCCAAGTAGCTCCAACCTCAAGCATCTCCAGAAACCAAGATCTTTGTCCTCACCACATCACTTGCACCGTGGGTCCACATCTTTGGTGAGCTGCTCAAGGTCCTCTCGCAACTCCAGTGCCTTCAGCCTGTGGGTCCTCTTGACGGTCATCTTTGAATTCTTTGGGCTCTCTTGATTTCTCGGGGCCTGCCCTGACTCCCCTGCTTGTGGTGAGTCTCCTGGACCGTGCTGGTCCCAACATTGCACCTTCTTCAACTTCCACACTGGTTGCAGTTGCCAAGGCTTGTTGGTGGTCCCGACGGACACCGACCCCTTAACTCTCGACATCTGGTGTGGAACAGCTCATATCCGGCTCCTGGTCATCCACAGCATCGCCTGGTTCGCACAGTTGCAGTTTCAAGGTCACCGTCAGCTTCCCTGCAACACTCGACATTGGTGGGCATTTGTCTTCCGTGCCTCCTGGTCACTCCTGAGTGGCATAAAGTCTGTGCCCTCTGCTTGCAGGTTCTTCACATCTTGAATCCACCTTTGGGTTCCACCAGACACTTTCACCTTCTCCAGCAGCAGCATCTTCCTGAAGTCCTTCATTGGGTTGGACAGCGGTTTCCGATGCCACTTCACACCTATGCACCCGGCTTACCTGGTGTAGGTATCCTGGTTCCTAGGGTATCCACAAGTGGAGTGGCTCTCCAACCTTCTGTCTTCCGTGGGGTTTCTTCAGGGTCCACTGGGAAGAGTCCTCCTTCTTTAAAATTGCAACTGCAACTTACCATTGACTTGCCTTGATCCAGCGGTAGTGTTCCCGCTCTGAAAATGGCCTCCGTGGGGCTCCTGGTTACTTACCTTGGGTGCTTCCTTGGGTACCCGGCACTTCTACGTCTTCTGGGTATAGTCTTGACTCAAGTCGTGGTTCACATACCACTATTTTAGTATATAGTATGGTCTCCCCCTGGTGCCCACTGTGTATTTTGTGCTACTTACTTGTTTCTAAGTATTGTGTGCATTGTGAATATCTCCGGATAGGAGATATCTGTATGTGTTAGTGGGTGTCTTATAATAAATACATATTTTTATAAATACACTGTGTGGTTCTTTTTTACTTAATCTATACCCATGAGATTATGTTCTGGTAAAACAAGCGGCTTTGCACTCCTGGACTAAGCCTGAAGGCTGCTCTCCACAGTTACCACTTAGAGAGGTTGTCTCAGACCACTAAAATCATCATAAGGGTTGTCTGGATTGGTGCAGGGTGCCCACTTACATAAGTGTGCATCATATACCAAGCCAGCTTCTCACAAGATATTTCCACAACAAAAAAAAAACAGTTCCAGGCAGTTGATGTGCAACACAAGTTCTTTCCCTTACCATATGCCTCCCATTGAGACCTCCCCGCAACAGGCTCCTCAGCCCAGTCTGCTGGTGTCCGACTCTATGACCTTTTCTGTAGTCGATCCGAAGATCGCTCTTCCATTCCAGGCTGCAATGTGGTTGATCCACCACTGGAGTTCCATCCTGGCTTCCTCCATCAGGGAGATGATCTCTGAGTATGTTAAGCCTCTCCTTAGATGTTGAGCTTTTAGTCTCTGGCGGGCCCTGTAGAGTAATGGGCCCAGGAAAATGGCCTGAATTGATGAAGAGAGAAGGCCCACTGTCCTGGACAGCTGTTGCAGCGAGATCCTGTCTGTCTGAAGGACTTGCTTGAGTTCCTTCTGTACCCTGGCCACCTTCGAAGTTGGTAAGCTCAGGGAGGCAGAGGCTGAATCTATGTAAAATCCTAGAAAGATCATCTGCTGCGCCAGTTTCAGTTCCGACTTTTGCCCGTTGCTGATGGAACCCAGGACTTGGAGCAACGTAATTGTCATGTTAAATTGCGGGTAAGCTGCACCAAAGACTGATCCATAATCAGGATGTCGTCCAGGTAGATAATCATTCTCACTGAGTGAAGCACCTTCGTGAAGAACCATGGAGCCGAAGACAGGCCAAAAGGAAGCGCTTTAAACTCAAAGATCTGGCCTTTGCATGAGAACTGGAGAAATCTCCGATAAGGGAAGATGGGGACTGCTAGGTAAGCGTCCTCCAAGTCTAACCTGACCATCCAATCCTCTGACAGGAGGATGTCCCGGAGCAGAATTATCCCTTCCATCTTGAAGTAGCGATAGACCAGCCACACGTTGAACTCTTTTAGATTGATGATGAGTCCAAAGCCTTTGTCCTTCTTCTCGACCAGAAAAAGTGTGGGTGGAATACTGATCTGCAAATGTCTCCTTTTTTCAGAAGTTCCAAGACCTCGGGATCTATGAGACATTCCTCTTCTGCCGAAAAGACCAAGGGTTTGAGGCGCAACTCATGAACAGGGGCGCCATAGAACTCTATCTGGAAGCCTCTTACAGTCTGAAGAACCAAACGGTCTGTTGTGATCCTTCCCCAGTTGTGCGCTAAGTGCAGAAGCCTCCTCCCTAAATCTTGCAGGGAAGAAAGGGCAAGCCTTACCAGAGGCTCCCCCTGGAGCGTTGGCGCCTCCTCTGTTGGCTTGGTTACCTTTTCCTCTGCCGGAAACTCTGCTGGGGTAGGTCTCTTGACGGTCATCATTCCAGCCATTGTTCCATCATTGCTTGCCTCTGGATGGACCTTGCTGGTAAATACGGCCGGAGGAGTAACCCTTGCCTCTTCCGGCCCCAGCAAAAACCCGCTCTGAGAATATTTTTTGACGGAGGCCTGGGCCTTATCCAGGGTGGAAAAGGTAGTGATGAACTTGTTAAGCACTTTAACAAAAAGCTCACCAAAGAGTAATCCTGCGATACAGGTCCCTCTTCAGAGGTAGCAAGGTCTCCTAGTTTGGGGTCGATCTTTATGAGGAGGGACTTCTCTCCGCCGCCAAGGCACAGTTCACATTGCCGAGGACGCATATCGCTCTATGTGCCCAGCCAGTGACTATGTTCTAGACATAGGGGTTCCTGCAGCCTTAGATTGTTCCGCCATCTGAATAATCTGAGTCAAGGTACATACTACATCCAGGAGTTTGTCCTAGCAATTTCTCCAGGACCAATCAGTTCTCTTTTTGGGATCCCTTATATATTTTGAGAAGAAAGTACATAACTATTCATCAATCTCTGGCGTGTTCGCCACTTTCCCCTTAAGCGAAGGACTGAGACATTCCCCCTGAAGTCTGGTCCTAACTTCCTCTTCCAAGGGCTGGCAGATTTTCCCCGCCACACACTCTGCGACTTTGGTGTCAGGGGTCCACTTTGACGACCTGGGGTGATATATTTCTGAAGGGTTGAAAATATCCAAGTTGCCCCCGTCCCCCTATAGGGACTCTGAGGCGTGGGATCCCAGGCGCCAGGGCCACCATTGGGGTCTTTATTTGGAATGAAAGTGTTGCAGTTTTCTACAGGCTCATCTTTCTCCCTGCAGGGTACATGTTTCAGCTTTCGCGCACTTTTCTGGAAGGCTTCCCTGAGTCTATCAAATCCTTCTGAGTGCCCCGCGTCACACTTTGCATTTTATTCCCCACCTGGTGGCCACTAGGACCCACCTCCACCTGATTGGGATCGTTGAACATCCCGGGATGCTTTTGGCCAACCTATCCACCTGATCCCTAAGGGGGGCCAGTACCCTAGAAATAGCCTGTGACAGAGCCTGGTCTACCGCAGTTGGGAGGCGTTGGTGGGGCCATTCTTCCTCTACCTCATCGAATGAGGAGTAAACATGGTCCCTAGATGAGTACATATTATTTGAGGGTGTGAGCACACCAAAAAAACGCCCTTTAGAATTTAATACGGGCAGCCCCCTCGCCGGTGCTCCAACTTCTAAAAGCTGTTCGTATAAAGGTCAGCAATACTTAAAACCGCCTCCAGGTGGTGCTGCGGTTACCCGACCATATAGGGAAGCTCACCGTGTTGCGGTGTCAGTGCGGCGAGGGTTAGTCAGGGAGAGGACCGGCCCAGAGGCTCAGAAGCCCTAATCTCTAATCGTGTGCAGAGTACCAGCGAGAGCACTCGATGGAGCTGCCTTGTTTGGGCACTGCGCGCCTCACAAACAAAACAACGCACGGATGCCTAACTGAGAGGTCCACTACAGAGGGATGCAGAAGCGCTCAGGCAAAAACCTACAGCGCTGAACAGGGGTCAAATATAATTATCAAATAAACAGTGAAAACACCTTCTAAATATATACTACTAATATGTCAAATGAGACAGGAATGATAGGAATGCACTTAACAGACGAGCAATGAAGAAAGAGGAAGCGGAAGGGATGTCACAAGCTTATATGCGATGGACTGAACTCTGATTGGACTATGGTTACCATGGAAACTGCACCCCTATGGTTGATGGGATGTGTAGTCTGAATGTTCTACTGTTTTTGTTTAAGTTCTTTTAATTCTGCTGTGAGAGTAATGTGATGAAAGAATCCATAATCCTAGTTTACGGGTCTGACATAGATCTGACATTCTGAGTAAAACATGTACTTCTAACTGCAGCAGCACCTGCCAGTTGATTCCCATGTTCTACTGCAGCCTTTCTGAGTGTTCTAAAGAACAACTATACCGCTAACAGCCTTACTTATGACAAAAGTGTATCACAACTGAAACCATCTTGATTGAATCAAACTGGTAAAACTTTAAACATTTAATTTAGAGAGGAATAGAATGAGAAGGTTCATTTTGTCATAGCCATGACTGTTAGTGCTGTAGAAAGCAAAACTAGGATACATTATAAATGAGTTCTCAAATATCTTTCTCTTCTATTACATTAAAACATTCTGACATGCAGACTGAAACATGCACTTTCAACCCCAGCAGCAGCCAAACAGTTAACTCCCTGGTGATCAGCAGCTTTACCACAGTGTTCTAATGTTCTACATTTATGCCAAAAGTGTGGCACATCTGAACGTCGTCTTGATGGATTTGAAGTGGAAAACAGAAAGCATTTTCTACTGAGGATACTGCAGTAAATGTTGAAATGACAAATTTTCTAGCTAATGTATAGGAAAGTTTCAATTGCATTAAGGACACAGAGGTGAGGATTAGGCATTTCTTTCTTTACTTTAATTATATAGCAATAACTTTGAAAGAACATCTTTAATAAAAAATAATACCACCAATACTACAACTCCCATCAACCAATGGGGAATAAGTGACAATAACAACAGTCCTCCAACACATCACATTCCAGGTCCATATATATATAGCCATGACATCCCTTCCTGTTTTTCACGCTAGAAAGTTAACCCTTGGAACTCCCCCCATTAAGTCTTTTGATCATTACGTAGTAACACTAACATTATAGGGTTCCATCTAGAAAACTCTTTACTGAAATTATACATGGCATGTACAATAGTATCAAAGAAGCATGTGTAGGTAAACATAATATACCAGCAACAGAGATTGCAAACAACTATAAGCCATAATATGTCTTATATTGCCAAGCTATATCTACCATTAGACACATTAATTTCGGGTGGGAGCAAGGTCTGTGACCTGCAGATCTTCGGGAGGGATAATCCTCACCTCTGTGTCCATAATAAAATTTAAACTTTTCTTCAAATTAGCTAGGACATTTTTCATTCTAACTCAGGATCGTAGGCGAGGATTATGCATGTTTAATACTTACTCCACCACCTGTCTTGCTCCGCCTTTCAGATAACACAGAATCTCCCACACGGTGGCTCAAACACGGCGAAGCAAAACATAAAACACAACAACACCTAGAAAAGGGTTTTACTTTACAAAATGCAAAGACTCTCTTTTTAGAATAAGGCCTGGGGTTTTATTAATGCAATGCTCTCTAACAGAAAGGCGTTCCCAGATGCCAAATGCACCACATTCAAAGGTATATAGAGAGATATATTTATATGCAAGCAATAATAACACACTTGGTAAATGCAACAGTTAAATGCATGGCTATGAAATACAAGAAGCAAATAATATGAGATAAAACTCAAGAACATATACTGGACGTACTGCAAAATTTAAGAAAGATATATACACTAAATACATCGAATAATTACTTTGGATGTGCACTCTGACTCATTTACACATCACAAAGAAAACACCTCAAATAAACAAAGCCACTGGCCACGCATCCCAATGGCAATAATCAAAACTCAACACTTTACCTGGTGCAAACACTGCATCTTAGCCCACTCCTGACTGGGAAAATAAACAGTCGGGGATAAGAGCTTCAGCAACCAGGGTTCCTCTGTACCAATGTAGACGCGTCCGTCCCCATTCGGATTCCAAAATCCCAGTTTCTAAGTCAACAGCCTCAGCTTTATAATCTCAAAACACACACTAGAAGGTTTGAGAGTCTTCCCCTCTGCACCAAGGAAACTTACTGGAACTGGCCAGCTTCCAGGCAATCATTCCACAGCATTCTCGCATGTTCCAGCCTTTATCTTAATGAAGCTTACGAAAGCCTTCCTGGGTACTTTAAACAATCTCTCACAAAGCAATCCTTGAACATAATCAACTCAAACAACTTGCAAGCCTGTCTGCGCGCAGAAAAAGCTCAAGCAAGGCAGAGTCAGAATTCAGGATGACATAAGGCCATGTCAAAGCCAATAGTAAGAATTTCAATAATTCTTGCTAATGTACAACACAATGCACATTTGTGCACCACTGCTTATAGCATCACATACTTCATCTCTCAATGTACAACACAGTGCACATTTGTGCACCACTGCTCAAAACACTGCACTTCGAGACCAAAATGTACATTCCACACCTCTCTCTCTCTCATGCTTTCAAATGCACATCCCACACGTTCTGTTCTTGGCAAGGCTGATCTACTGTGATAGCTCCCACTGTAAGACTGCAAGATTATAAGAAAGAAACCTCTAAGAGAAACAAGGCATATGCAGGACTTCACACATGCAGGCTAGGATAAAATAACGCACCAAAGTCAATTAAAATGATGGTATTCAAAGGTCATCACATGGTGTCAGACCACAAGAGTGCCTCTAGCACTACACCAACAAAGCCTCTGCTTCTGCAATCGGTTTGAAATAGAATTTCTTAAAAGTCGACTCAGATGACCAATCTATGGCATTCATAATATCTTCCAGTCTACCAGCTACCTGAATGGATTTTGATGCCATGGCCCCCCTAGTGGAATGGGTGCCAAACTTCCGGACATCTATGACTGCCTCTGTCATGATCCATCTTACCCACCTGATAATAGAAGGAGATGATACCGCCCTGAAGGGTTTCTTTATTGCAATGATGAGCTGTCTCACCCCTGCTGGCCCTACCTCTGCCGTATGCCTTAATACATCTGACCACACAAAGTTTGGGTGTGTCTGGAAAAGCAGGATATGATACCAACCTGGTATCTAGAGACAGTAAAAGTCACTCCCTCTGGAGTAAAGACTCTAGCTGAGATATTCAATGCCCTCACATATGAGACCCCTTTATAGGAAATCAGGCACAAAAGCATTGCCAGTTTGGCAAATAGTTCCTTCTGAGAGAATACTCATTAGCCTGCCAAAATGTATTACAATATTAAAATCCCATAATCCTGAATATCTAGGCTCCGGAGGTTTTGTTAACCTGATCCCTATCATCAATTTTCAAATACAGGGGTGTTAACCCACAGACAGGAACATTGTTGAGAGGGGGATGACCCATCGAAATGGCAGATCTGAAAGAATTCACTGTGCGGTAAGCAAGACCTGAATGAGCCAGCTGTGGCAAGAAATTCAAGATATCTGTAACATCTGCCCCCATTGGATCCACATGTCCCTCCAAACACCAACAGTTCCATCTGTTCATACTAAACGATACCGCTTGATGGTTCCCGAGGCCCAAGCCTAGTTGATGAATCCTGCAGCATCTGCTGAAAGCTGGTTATTTTGCCAATGTCACTGGAAATCCACCACGCCATGAGTCTGAGATGTCCCTGCAGTACCTGGGGGTGTGGGCAACATAGGTAACCCTGCAACATCAAATGGAAGAATGGCAGTGCTCCTTCAACGTTGGAAACCATGCTTGTGATCTCCAGATAGGAGTCACCAATGTCAACGACGCTTTCTGACGCCTGACTTGTGCTGCCACTCTGAGAATCATCAGAAATGGGGGAAAGGCATACATCCGTCCTGATGACCAATCCTGCAGGAAGCGTCCACTGCCGCCACCCCGGGATCTGGTTTCCAACTGACATACTTGGGCAGTAGATAGTTCAGTCTGGACGCAAAGAGATCCATGTGCCAAGGTACCCGTCTGTCCATGAGAGCTGTGAAAATTCTGCAATACAATTGGCAGGGGCTGTTGTCTGTGATATACCTGGAGTTCCAATCCGCTAATTTGTTCTGCGCCCCCGGCAGATATTCCGCTGTCAGCGAGATCCGTTATTGCAGGCAATAGTACCAGAAATCCTTCGCCAGATCTAATCGGGCCATCAGCTGCGTGCCCCGCAAGGTGCTGATGTACTGAACGGCAGACATGTTGTCCATCCTCAAGAGGATGCTGAATAAGACATTGTCCCTGGTCAGAGACTTGATGACAAAGGACCCTGCTAGGAGTTCTGATTAATTGACATGGAATGCTAATTCCTCTTCCATCCATCTGCCCCCTGAATAGAGATATTGCCGCATCTGGCCACCCAGCCCCGACGGCTGGTGTCCGACTCTATGACTAGGTCCGGAGTGGATCCAAAAATCGCCCAGCTGTTACAGGCAATCCACCACTGCAGTTCCATCTTGAGCTCGTGGTTGAAGGGCACTAGTTACGAATACGTAAGCCCCTTCCTGATGTGTGCTGCCTTGAGGCGTTGTAGAGCTCTGTAATGCAGAGTCCCTGGGAAGATGGCCTGGAGTGATGTAGACAGCAACCCCACTATCCTGTTGCTTCTCAAGACCCTCTTCAATTCCTTCTTTATTATGGGAACCTTCATTTCCGGGAGACTCAGAGTAACCAAACTTGAGTCTATCATGAACCTTAGAAAGGACATTGTGTGAGTTGTATTTAATTCCGATTTCTTATCAGTGATCATGAACACCAGGTCTTGAAGGAGCACAATAGTCATGTTCAGATTGTCAACTAGTCCGAGATTTGTCCATCAAGAGTATGTCATCCATATAGATGTTCATCCTCATCCTCTTGTCCTCAGAAATTCGACCACCGGGCGCAGAGGTTTGGTGAAGCACCATGGTGCAGAGGAGAGACCAAACGGGTGGGCTTCCAAGAGAACTAAAGGAAATGCCTGCAAGGAGACAGCCAGATATGCATCCTTGAAGTTCAACTATACTACCCAGTCCCCCATCATGAGGATATCCCTCAGGAGGTGAAGACCCTCCATTTTGAAGTGGCAGTACACCAGCCACTCATTGAACTCCCTAAAACACCTAGAAACGGCCCTGCAGACATCCTGGCCAAGGGTGCAATTTGCAGGTGGTATTACACCCAAAAGGGTTTTTAGGCAACATTTTCCTAGTAGAGAAAAATGACAAGGGATTCGACCCATCAGCCTAGTGGTGTTTTAGGCCCTCGTTCCATCTAGGGTGGAAAAATGCATGTGTGCTCCAAGTGAGGCCCTTTGAATGTGAGTGACGGTGGGAAGGGGGGCGGGGGTGGTGTATCCCATTATCACTTTCCCAACCCCCAGACTGCAGCTCATGGTACAGCACATACTGAACGCATGTGAGAAGATATGCAGCACTATTCTCGTGCCCCGCTGTCGGTACACTGCCCAGGGGCACAGGCGGGTTCAACAGAAAAAGAGCCCCCATCGCCGGAATCCGCATAGTTCTCGCTTTCTGGCCTCCGTTCAGTGGCGTCACAAAAAATGATGTCCAGCCCCTACTCCCTGCAGATTGTGATGAGGGGCCCCTGACTCTGCCGAACAACCCTGATATTCATTGACCCCCGACAAAATGAGGCACTGAGTCCTGAAGGGTTGGGGCCTTCTGTACCCTCGGACATGCACGCATGTTTAGTTTTTTGCCACCCTCCCCCTTTTGCCGCCCTAGGCACCTGCCTAGCCTTGCCTAATGGTAGAAACAGCCCTGAATGTCTGCTACCTCACTGCCTAAAAGACTCACCTCTGGAACTGAGAACATCAAGGGCCTTGGGTGTACTATTTGCAGACGGGAGCCCAGGAATTCTATGTGAAACATCCCTACAGTTTCCAGAACCCAAGGGTCTGTGGTAATCTCCCTCCATCTTGGGAAAAGGTAGCCTGATTTTAACTATTTCGTAGTCCTTACCCATATTATTTTCCTTGTATTCGGGAGGTGCCTGGCTCCCTGCGCTTAGCAGCGCCATCTCGCAAGGGCTATGCCCTATGTTCAGACCGATTGGTCTTTTTAATTGGTTTATGTTTTATGCCATTACTTCCTTTTCTGTTAATTAGGATTTGCTTTACCAGTAGTTGCCTACCAGCAGGGGAGCCTGCTAAAGGCAAGAAGGGATTGCTCGTCCCCGTTTTGCTTTCTGTTTTTCCCTCACAGTTTTTAGCTTTACCGCTCTAGGGCAGATTGGCAAGGCCCCCTGACATGCCCCCCTTCATCCAACAGCTCAAAATGATGGCTGCAGCACGTCCGCACAGCTTTGGGAAAATGCAGCCTGATTTTAACTATTTCGTTGTGTTTACCCATATTATTTTCCTTGTTTTCGGGAGGTGCCTGGCTCCCTGCGCTTAGCAGCGTCATCTCGTAAGGGCTACGCCCTATGTTCAGACGATTGGTCTTTTTAATTGGTTTATGTTTTGTACCGTTACTCCCTTTTCTGCTAATTAGGATTTGCTGTACCAATAGTTGCCTTCCAGCAGGGGAGCCTGCGATAGGCAACAAGGGGTTGCTGGAATCCTGTTTTGCTTTCTGTTTTTCCCTCACGATTTTTTGCCTTAACACTCTAGCGCTGAGTGGCCACACCCCCTGACATGCCCCCTTCATCCTGCAATTCAAAATGATGGCCACAGCGCATCCGTGCATTGGTAGCGTATTCGGCGCGCCAAAGGCAAGGCCGTCTGCGCCCGTCAACGCTGGGAACACGACCAGTGCCAGCCCCCCTGCCCGTTTTACATCAGATTTTGGGCCAGATGTACGTAAATAGCATTTTGCGATTCCCTAATTGCGAATCACAAGGATTTGCAATTAGGAATTTGCTAAATCCAATGTATGAAGGTGTATACTACACCCTCTGCGATTACTATGTGGTCGGAAATGACCTACCTCATGAATATGAAGGAGGTAGGTCGCAATTAGCGACCCCTTAAGAATCACAAAAATCACGAGGATGGTGGTCTGCTGAGATCAGCAGGCCACCATGTCCATGATTGCTTTTCAATAAAGCAATCTTTTTCTTTTCTGAAGCAGCCCATTTTCCTTAAAGGAAAACGAGATGCTTTACAAAACAAAAAATGAAAAGATTTCTTTTCATTTTTTAAGAGCAGGCATTGGTCCGTGGGACCACTGTTTGCTCCTAAAAATGGTTTTACAAACATTCACAAAGGAAAGGGGTCTCTTGGGGACCCCTTCCCCTTTGCAAATGGGTTACCACCTTCTTGAAGTAGGTGGTAAAATGCAAATGTTTTCAGACCGCAATTGCGGTAACAAAACATTCATACATACCTATGCGATTCGGTATTAGGAAGGGACACCTAAACACGCCCCTTCCTAATATCGAAACACAAACCCATTTTACGATTTGGTAGCAGGTTACTGAATCGCAAAATTATGTTTGCTGCATCGGAAAAGCAATTTTTGCGTTTGCAAACAGGCAGATTCTGCGACTCTGCCCATTTGCGTACGCAAAAATGCTTG
This sequence comes from Triturus cristatus, assembly GCF_964204655.1. Lineage (NCBI taxonomy): Eukaryota > Metazoa > Chordata > Amphibia > Caudata > Salamandridae > Triturus > Triturus cristatus. The sequence continues at coordinate 389,414,385 of NC_140594.1, forward strand.
ATACATCTGGCCCCCTATCCCTAAATACTCTTATACAAAAGAAGCCCTGTTAGCGCTACATCAAGCAAGTAAGTCATCAGACTGGAGGATTCTGCAGCCTGGAGATTATTCTAACAACAAGGTCTGCACAGCCTGCAAACTGGCCCTAAGTAATCTAAAAATAAAGGAGAAAGCTCCTCTTAACAAAGAGTTGATCAATAAACAAACTGCCAAACTCATAAAATGTCTGCTTGTTAACTCCAGATCACTAGTTAAAAATAACATAGATTTGTACATTTTTATCAAGCAACACCTCATCGATGTAGCTTTCCTAATGGAAACCTGGCTAAACTCAGCCTCAGGACCAGATATTACCCAGGCCCTGCCCTCCGAATACTCCATTCTTAGGCTAGACAGACCGGTGCATAGAGGACGGGGTATCACAATCATTTTTTAAAAGGTTTTTTCCATTAACTGCATGCCTTTCCCCATTAATGTGGACTACGAAGCACTTACTATTAAACTAAACTTAAATACTAAAAATACTCTAAATGGCATTCTTATTTATCGTACTCCAAAGAACAAAATCCAATTCTCTAAATTTATTGGCACCTGTCTTGAATCTAGATTCTGTCACACAAATTTCACCATCCTCTGTGATTTTAATTACCATTTTGAAGACACTTCCGACAAGGAGGCCTGTTATATTATAGACATAATGTCCAGTTTTGGCATGAAACAAATCATCAGCTGCCCCACCCACAAGGCCGGACACACTTTGGATGGAATCTTTACAGACCCCCCATCTCTCACCTTCAGCAAAGCTCTCCCTCTCACAGAAAACAATCAGACCTTGGCACAAAATAATCCCTGAACAACTTAATAACATCTTATTATCCTCCCCACCAGCAATTGGGGTTGACTCAGAAAGTTTGGCAGCAAACTATCATGCATGGCTCATGAATGCCACAACTCTTATAGCCCCCTCTGCCAAACACATAAACAACAGAGGAGCACCCTCAGAACCTTGGTACTCAGCGAATCTTAAAACAAAAAAAAAAGGTGTCGCAACGTGGAACAAAAATGGCGTAAGCATTATTCTGCATCTGACAAAACTGAATATAGCAAGGCCCTTTCCAAATACAAGGCCATGATTCTGACAAAAAAAAAATCTATTTTACTCAAAATATTGAGACAGGCAAAAAACTCTATCAAAGAACTATTGAATACAGCTAAATTTTTATCAAATCCACCTGACCCAGTCAATGATAATATAAATCAATCTTTCTGCGACACGCTTGCACACACCTTTCAATCAAAAGTTTTAAAGGAGATTTCGGCATTTACCGCCGGGATACCATGTACTACCAGGTTTTTAAGCCATAGGCAGCCAGCAGAAACCCTGAATAATTTTTCTCCCCTTACCACCGAACAAGTGCTCCCTCTTATTTTCGGTACTAAATCTGGATCACCGGACAATCCCTGCCCTCCCAAGACTCTTCATCAGGTTGCAGAGGTAGTGTCAGCGCAGTTGATCCACATATATAATGAAATCATCAATACGGGAATTTTTGTCGGTATTCTGGAAAAAAAGCTTCAATCCTGCCTATGATAAAAAAAAAGTACCTCATCATTCTCAGATCCCAAGAATTATCTCCCCATTTCACGCTTGCCCCTTCCAGCCAAGCTGATGGATAAAGCTCTAAATCTTCAGCTATCGGATTTCACCAATGCACATATTCTACTCAATGCTGACCAAATTGGTTTCCTCAAAGAGCACAGTACCGAAACAGCCCTTATTATGGCAGCAGAGAATATAAGAACCATCACTGACCGAGGTGACAGTGTGGCTCTTGAGTTAATAGATTTGTCTGCGGCTTCCAATACTGGTAATCAAAAGATCCTCATCAAAACACCTGCACGATCTGGGCATCAGAGACACCGCTCTATCTCTACCTAGCCTCTTTTCCATCTGAGAGGGAACAGCTAGTCACCATAAATGGCTATATATCTCAATCCTTAACTCTTCCATACGGTGTCCCCAGGGTGCATCCCTGAGCCTCACTCTTTTCAATCTTTGCATTATTCCATTAATCAAACTTATTAGGAATATCGGCTTCAAGGTGGAGTCATACGCTGACAACACCCAAATATTAGTATCAGTGTCTGATAACCTTGCCCTGACGGCCGAAACATTTTGAAACTGTGAAAACTGCCTTAGTCTCAACTCGAGCAAAACTGAGGTCGTGCTGTTCGGGAAAAACAGCACTTTCTGGTCCCTGGACTGGTGGCCACCTAATCTCGGCCCTCTTCCAACACCAGTAGAAAAAGCTAGGGAACCTTAGAGTAATCTTTGATAAGAGACTCAGGTTTGAACACCAAGTTAATCAAATTGAATGTGCGGTGTTCTTCCCTCTAAAGATCATTAGGAAAATCAAGCCTTTCATTCCATCTCACCTTCAAAAACTGGTAGTTACAGCACTCATCTTGTCTAAACTAGACTACTGTAATGGACTATATGTTAATTTACAACAGAGATTGTTGAGGAAACTTCAAATCCTACAAAATGCGGCAGCTCTCCTTATTTTTAGCATTCCCAAACATCAGGCAGCCTCTCAGGCTCTACGGGAACTTCACTGCCAAAAGTGTGGCACATCTGAACGCCGTCTTGATGGATTTGAAGTGGAAAACAGAAAGCATTTTCTACTGAGGATACTGCAGTAAATGTTGAAATGACAAATTTTCTAGCTAATGTAAAGGAAAGTTTCAATTGCATTAAGGACACAGAGGTGAGGATTAGGCATTTCTTTCTTTACTTTAATTATATAGCAATAACTTTGAAAGAACATCTTTAATAAAAAATAATACCACCAATACTACAACTCCCATCAACCAATGGGGAATAAGTGACAATAACAACAGTCCTCCAACACATCACATTCCAGGTCCATATATATATAGCCATGACATCCCTTCCTGTTTTTCACGCTAGAAAGTTAACCCTTGGAACTCCCCCCATTAAGTCTTTTGATCATTACGTAGTAACACTAACATTATAGGGTTCCATCTAGAAAACTCTTTACTGAAATTATACATGGCATGTACAATAGTATCAAAGAAGCATGTGTAGGTAAACATAATATACCAGCAACAGAGATTGCAAACAACTATAAGCCATAATATGTCTTATATTGCCAAGCTATATCTACCATTAGACACATTAATTTCGGGTGGGAGCAAGGTCTGTGACCTGCAGATCTTCGGGAGGGATAATCCTCACCTCTGTGTCCATAATAAAATTTAAACTTTTCTTCAAATTAGCTAGGACATTTTTCATTCTAACTCAGGATCGTAGGCGAGGATTATGCATGTTTAATACTTACTCCACCACCTGTCTTGCTCCGCCTTTCAGATAACACAGAATCTCCCACACGGTGGCTCAAACACGGCGAAGCAAAACATAAAACACAACAACACCTAGAAAAGGGTTTTACTTTACAAAATGCAAAGACTCTCTTTTTAGAATAAGGCTTGGGGTTTTATTAATGCAATGCTCTCTAACAGAAAGGCGTTCCCAGATGCCAAATGCACCACATTCAAAGGTATATAGAGAGATATATTTATATGCAAGCAATAATAACATACTTGGTAAATGCAACAGTTAAATGCATGGCTATGAAATACAAGAAGCAAATAATATGAGATAAAACTCAAGAACATATACTGGACGTACTGCAAAATTTAAGAAAGATATATACACTAAATACATCGAATAATTACTTTGGATGTGCACTCTGACTCATTTACACATCACAAAGAAAACACCTCAAATAATCAAAGCCACGCATCCCAATGGCAATAATCAAAACTCAACACTTTACCTGGTGCAAACACTGCATCTTAGCCCACTCCTGACTGGGAAAATAAACAGTCGGGGATAAGAGCTTCAGCAACCAGGGTTCCTCTGTACCAATGTAGACGCGTCCGTCCCCATTCGGATTTCAAAATCCCAGTTTCTAAGTCAACAGCCTCAGCTTTATAATCTCAAAACACACACTAGAAGGTTTGAGAGTCTTCCCCTCTGCCCCAAGGAAACTTACTGGAACTGGCCAGCTTCCAGGCAATCATTCCACAGCATTCTCGCATGTTCCAGCCTTTATCTTAATGAAGCTTACGAAAGCCTTCCTGGGTACTTTAAACAATCTCTCACAAAGCAATCCTTGAACATAATCAACTCAAACAACTTGCAAGCCTGTCTGCGCGCAGAAAAAGCTCAAGCAAGGCAGAGTCAGAATTCAGGATGACATAAGGCCATGTCAAAGCCAATAGTAAGAATTTCAATAATTCTTGCTAATGTACAACACAATGCACATTTGTGCACCACTGCTTATAGCATCACATACTTCATCTCTCAATGTACAACACAGTGCACATTTGTGCACCACTGCTCAAAACACTGCACTTCGAGACCAAAATGTACATTTCACACCTCTCTCTCTCTCATGCTTTCAAATGCACATCCCACATGTTCTGTTCTTGGCAAGGCTGATCTACTGTGATAGCTCCCACTGTAAGACTGCAAGATTATAAGAAAGAAACCTCTAAGAGAAACAAGGCATATGCAGGACTTCACACATGCAGGCTAGGATAAAATAACGCACCAAAGTCAATTAAAATGATGGTAGTCAAAGGTCATCACATGGTGTCAGACCACAAGAGTGCCTCTAGCACTACACCAACAAAGCCTCTGCTTCTGCAATCGGTTTGAAATAGAATTTCTTAAAAGTCGGCTCAGATGACCAATCTATGGCATTCATAATATCTTCCAGTCTACCAGCTACCTGAATGGATTTTGATGCCATGGCCCCCCTAGTGGAATGGGTGCCAAACTTCCGGACATCTATGACTGCCTCTGTCATGATCCATCTTACCCACCTGATAATAGAAGGAGATGATACCGCCCTGAAGGGTTTCTTTATTGCAATGATGAGCTGTCTCACCCCTGCTGGCCCTACCTCTGCCGAAAGCCTTATTACATCTGACCACACAAAGTTTGGGTGTGTCTGGAAAAGCAGGATATGATACCAACCTGGTATCTAGAGACAGTAAAAGTCACTCCCTCTGGAGTAAAGACTCTAGCTGAGATATTCAATGCCCTCACATATGAGACCCCTTTATAGGAAATCAGGCACAAAAGCATTGCCAGTTTGGCAAATAGTTCCTTCTGAGAGAATACTCATTATCCTGCCAAAATTTATTACAATATTAAAATCCCATAATCCTGAATATCTAGGCTCCGGAGGTTTTGTTAACCTGATCCCTATCATCAATTTTCAAATACAGGGGTGTTTACCCACAGACAGGAACATTGTTGAGAGGGGGATGACCCATCGAAATGGCAGATCTGAAAGAATTCACTGTGCGGTAAGCGAGACCAAAATGAGCCAGCTGTGGCAAGAAATTCAAGATATCTGTAACATCTGCCCCCATTGGATCCACATGTCCCTCCAAACACCAACAGTTCCATCTGTTCATACTAAACGATACCGCTTGATGGTTCCCGAGGCCCCAGCCTAGTTGATGAATCCTGCAGCATCTGCTGAAAGCTGGTTATTTTGCCAATGTCACTGGAAATCCACCACACCATGAGTCTGAGATGTCCCTGCAGTACCTGGGGGTGTGGGCAACATAGGTAACCCTGCAACATCAAATGGAAGAATGGCAGTGCTCCTTTAACGTTGGAAACCATGCTTGTGATCTCCAGATAGGAGTCACCAATGTCAACGACGCTTTCTGACGCCTGACTTGTGCTGCCACTCTGAGAATCATCAGAAATGGGGGAAAGGCATACATCCGTCCTGATGACCAATCCTGCAGGAAGCGTCCACTGCCGCCACCCCCGGATCTGGTTTCCAACTGACATACTTGGGCAGTAGATAGTTCAGTCTGGACGCAAAGAGATCCATGTGCCAAGGTACCCGTCTGTCCATGAGGGCTGTGAAAATTCTGCAATACAATTGGCAGGGGCTGTTGTCTGTGATATACCTGGAGTTCCAATCCGCTAATTTGTTCTGCGCCCCCGGCAGATATTCCGCTGTCAGCGATATCCGTTATTGCAGGCAATAGTACCAGAAATCCTTCGCCAGATCTAATCGGGCCATCAACCGCGTGCCCCGCAAGGTGCTGATGTACTGAACGGCAGACATGTTGTCCATCCTCAAGAGGATGCTGAATAAGACATTGTCCCTGGTCAGAGACTTGATGACAAAGGACCCTGCTAGGAGTTCTGATTAATTGACATGGAATGCTAATTCCTCTTCCATCCATCTGCCCCCTGAATAGAGATATTGCCGCATCTGGCCACCCAGCCCCGACGGCTGGTGTCCGACTCTATGACTAGGTCCGGAGTGGATCCAAAAATCGCCCAGCTGTTACAGGCAATCCACCACTGCAGTTCCATCTTGAGCTCGTGGTTGAAGGGCACTAGTTACGAATACGTAAGCCCCTTCCTGATGTGTGCTGCCTTGAGGCGTTGTAGAGCTCTGTAATGCAGAGTCCCTGGGAAGATGGCCTGGAGTGATGTAGACAGCAACCCCACTATCCTGTTGCTTCTTAAGACCTTCTTCAATTCCTTCTTTATTATGGGAACCTTCATTTCCGGGAGACTCAGAGTAACCAAACTTGAGTCTATCATGAACCTTAGAAAGGACATTGTGTGAGTTGTATTTAATTCCGATTTCTTATCAGTGATCATGAACACCAGGTCTTGAAGGAGCACAATAGTCATGTTCAGATTGTCAACTAGTCCGAGATTTGTCCATCAAGAGTATGTCATCCATATAGATGTTCATCCTCATCCTCTTGTCCTCAGAAATTCGACCACCGGGCGCAGAGGTTTGGTGAAGCACCATGGTGCAGAGGAGAGACCAAACGGGTGGGCTTCCAAGAGAACTAAAGGAAATGCCTGCGAGGAGACAGCCAGATATGCATCCTTGAAGTTCAACTTTACCACCCAGTCCCCCATCATGAGGATATCCCTCAGGAGGTGAAGACCCTCCATTTTGAAGTGGCAGTACACCAGCCACTCATTGAACTCCCTAAAACACCTAGAAACGGCCCTGCAGACATCCTGGCCAAGGGTGCAATTTGCAGGTGGTATTACACCCAAAAGGGTTTTTAAGCAACATTTTCCTAGTAGAGAAAAATGACAAGGGGTTCGACCCATCAGCCTAGCGGTGTTTTAGGCCCTCGTTCCATCTAGGTTGGAAAAATGCATGTGTGCTCCAAGTGAGGCCCTTTGAATGTGAGTGACGGTGGGAAGGGGGGCGGGGGTGGTGTATCCCATTATCACTTTCCCAACCCCCAGACTGCAGCTCATGGTACAGCACATACTGAACGCATGTGAGAAGATATGCAGCACTATTCTCGTGCCCCGCTGTCGGTACACTGCCCAGGGGCACAGGCGGGTTCAACAGAAAAAGAGCCCCCATCGCCGGAATCCGCATAGTTCTCGCTTTCTGGCCTCCGTTCAGTGGCGTCACCAAAAATGATGTCCAGCCCCTACTCCCTGCAGATTGTGATGAGGGGCCCCTGACTCTGCCGAACAACCCTGATATTCATTGACCCCCGACAAAATGAGGCACTGAGTCCTGAAGGGTTGGAGCCTTCTGTACCCTCGGACATGCACGCATGTTTAGTTTTTTGCCACCCTCCCCCTTTTGCCGCCCTAGGCACCTGCCTAGCCTTGCCTAATGGTAGAAACAGCCCTGAATGTCTGCTACCTCACTGCCTAAAAGACTCACCTCTGGAACTGAGAACATCAAGGGCCTTGGGTGTACTATTTGCAGACGGGAGCCCAGGAATTCTATGTGAAACATCCCTACAGTTTCCAGAACCCAAGGGTCTGTGGTAATCTCCCTCCATCTTGGGAAAAGGTAGCCTGATTTTAACTATTTCGTAGTCCTTACCCATATTATTTTCCTTGTATTCGGGAGGTGCCTGGCTCCCTGCGCTTAGCAGCGCCATCTCGCAAGGGCTATGCCCTATGTTCAGACCGATTGGTCTTTTTAATTGGTTTATGTTTTATGCCATTACTTCCTTTTCTGTTAATTAGGATTTGCTTTACCAGTAGTTGTCTACCAGCAGGGGAGCCTGCTAAAGGCAAGAAGGGATTGCTCGTCCCCGTTTTGCTTTCTGTTTTTCCCTCACAGTTTTTAGCTTTACTGCTCTAGGGCAGATTGGCAAGGCCCCCTGACATGCCCCCCTTCATCCGACAGCTCAAAATGATGGCTGCAGCACGTCCGCACAGCTTTGGGAAAATGCAGCCTGATTTTAACTATTTCGTTGTGTTTACCCATATTATTTTCCTTGTTTTCGGGAGGTGCCTGGCTCCCTGCGCTTAGCAGCGTCATCTCGTAAGGGCTACACCCTATGTTCAGACAATTGGTCTTTTTAATTGGTTTATGTTTTGTACCGTTACTCCCTTTTCTGGTAATTAGGATTTGCTGTACCAATAGTTTCCTTCCAGCAGGGGAGCCTGCGATAGGCAACAAGGGGTTGCTGGAATCCTGTTTTGCTTTCTGTTTTTTCCTCACGATTTTTTGCCTTAACACTCTAGCGCTGAGTGGCCACACCCCCTGACATGCCCCCTTCATCCTGCAATTCAAAATGATGGCCACAGCGCATCCGTGCATTGGTAGCGTATTCGGCGCGCCAAAGGCAAGGCCGTCTGCGCCCGTCAACGCTGGGAACACGACCAGTGCCAGCCCCCCTGCCCGTTTTACATCAGATTTTGGGCCAGATGTACGTAAATAGCATTTTGCAATTCCCTAATTGCGAATCACAAGGATTTGCAATTAGGAATTTGCTAAATCCAATGTATGAAGGTGTATACTACACCCTCTGCGATTACTATGTGGTCGGAAATGACCTACCTCATGAATATGAAGGAGGTAGGTCGCAATTTGCGACCCCTTAAGAATCACAAAAATCACGAGGATGGTGGTCTGCTGAGATCAGCAGGCCACCATGTCCATGATTGCTTTTCAATAAAGCAATCTTTTTCTTTTGTGAAGCAGCCCATTTTCCTTAAAGGAAAACGAGATGCTTTACAAAACAAAAAATGAAAAGATTTCTTTTCATTTTTTAAGAGCAGGCATTGGTCCGTGGGACCACGGTTTGCTCCTAAAAATGGTTTTACAAACATTCACAAAGGAAAGGGGTCTCTTGGGGACCCCTTCCCCTTTGCAAATGGGTTACCACCTTCTTGAAGTAGGTGGTAAAATGCAAATGTTTTCAGACCGCAATTGCGGTAACAAAACATTCATACATACCTATGTGATTCGGTATTAGGAAGGGACACCTAAACACGCCCCTTCCTAATATCGAAACACAAACCCATTTTACGATTTGGTAGCAGGTTACTGAATCGCAAAATTAGGTTTGCTGCATCGGAAAAGCAATTTTTGCGTTTGCAAACAGGCAGATTCTGCGACTCTGCCCATTTGCGTACGCAAAAATGCTTGATACATCTGGCCCCCTATCCCTAAATACTCTTATACAAAAGAAGCCCTGTTAGCGCTACATCAAGCAAGTAAGTCATCAGACTGGAGGATTCTGCAGCCTGGAGATTATTCTAACAACAAGGTCTGCACAGCCTGCAAACTGACCCTAAGTAATCTAAAAATAAAGGAGAAAGCTCCTCTTAACAAAGAGTTGATCAATAAACAAACTGCCAAACTCATAAAATGTCTGCTTGTTAACTCCAGATCACTAGTTAAAAATAACATAGATTTGTACATTTTTATCAAGCAACACCTCATCGATGTAGCTTTCCTAATGGAAACCTGGCTAAACTCAGCCTCAGGACCAGATATTAGCCAGGCCCTGCCCTCCGAATACTCCATTCTTAGGCTAGACAGACCGGTGCATAGAGGACGGGGTATCACAATCATTTTTTAAAAGGTTTTTTCCATTAACTGCATGCCTTTCCCCATTAATGTGGACTACGAAGCACTTACTATTAAACTAAACTTAAATACTAAAAATACTCTAAATGGCATTCTTATTTATCGTACTCCAAAGAACAAAATCCAATTCTCTAAATTTATTGGCACCTGTCTTGAATCTAGATTCTGTCACACAAATTTCACCATCCTCTGTGATTTTAATTACCATTTTGAAGACACTTCCGACAAGGAGGCCTGTTATATTATAGACATAATGTCCAGTTTTGGCATGAAACAAATCATCAGCTGCCCCACCCACAAGGCCGGACACACTTTGGATGGAATCTTTACAGACCCCCCCATCTCTCACCTTCAGCAAAGCTCTCCCTCTCACCTGGTCTGACCACTCAGCCATCTTATTCGACATTAGTATTGGAAATCCAAACCCCACTGTTTCCTTTTCCTCACAGAAAACAATCAGACCTTGGCACAAAATAATCCCTGAACAACTTAATAACATCTTATTATCCTCCCCACCAGCAATTGGGGTTGACTCAGAAAGTATGGCAGCAAACTATCATGCATGGCTCATGAATGCCACAACTCTTATAGCCCCCTCTGCCAAACACATAAACAACAGAGGAGCACCCTCAGAACCTTGGTACTCAGCAAATCTTAAAACACAAAAAAAAGGTGTCGCAACGTGGAACAAAAATGGCAGAAGCATTATTCTGCATCTGACAAAACTGAATATAGCAAGGCCCTTACCAAATACAAGGCCATGATTCTGACAAAAAGACAATCTATTTTACTCAAAAAACTCTATCAAAGAACTATTGTATACAGTTACATTTTTATCAAATCCACCTGACCCAGTCAATGATAATATAAATCAATCTTTCTGCGACACGCTTGCACACACCTTTCAATCAAAAGTTTTAAAGGAGATTTCGGCATTTACCGCCGGGATACCATGTACTACCAGGTTTTTAAGCCATAGGCAGCCAGCAGAAACCCTGAATAATTTTTCTCCCCTTACCACCGAACAAGTGCTTCCTCCTATTTTCGGTACTAAATCTGGATCACCGGACAATCCCTGCCCTCCCAAGACTCTTCATCAGGTTGCAGAGGTAGTGTCAGCGCAGTTGATCCACATATATAATGAAATCATCAATACGGGAATTTTTGTCGGTATTCTGGAAAAAAAGCTTTAATCCTGCCTATGATAAAAAAAAAAGTACCTCATCATTCTCAGATCCCAAGAATTATCTCCCCATTTCACGCTTGCCCCTTCCAGCCAAGCTGATGGATAAAGCTCTAAATCTTCAGCTATCGGATTTCACCAATGCACATATTCTACTCAATGCTGACCAATTTGGTTTCCTCAAAGAGCACAGTACCGAAACAGCCCTTATTATGGCAGCAGAGAATATAAGAACCATCACTGACCGAGGTGACAGTGTGGCTCTTGAGTTAATAGATTTTTCTGCGGCTTCCAATACTGGTAATCAAAAGATCCTCATCAAAACACCTGCACGATCTGGGCATCAGAGACACCGCTCTATCTCTACCTAGCCTCTTTTCCATCTGAGAGGGAACAGCTAGTCACCATAAATGGCTATATATCTCAATCCTTAACTCTTCCATACGGTGTCCCCAGGGTGCATCCCTGAGCCTCACTCTTTTCAATCTTTGCATTATTCCATTAATCAAACTTATTAGGAATATCGGCTTCAAGGTGGAGTCATACGCTGACAACACCCAAATATTAGTATCAGTGTCTGATAACCTTGCCCTGACGGCCGAAACATTTTGAAACTGTGAAAACTGCCTTAGTCTCAACTCGAGCAAAACTGAGGTCGTGCTGTTCGGGAAAAACAGCACTTTCTGGTCCCTGGACTGGTGGCCACCTAATCTCGGCCCTCTTCCAACACCAGTAGAAAAAGCTAGGGAACCTTAGAGTAATCTTTGATAAGAGACTCAGGTTTGACAACCAAGTTAATCAAATTGAATGTGCGGTGTTCTTCCCTCTAAAGATCATTAGGAAAATCAAGCCTTTCATTCCATCTCACCTTCAAAAACTGGTAGTTACAGCACTCATCTTGTCTAAACTAGACTACTGTAATGGACTATATGTTAATTTACAACAGAGATTGTTGAGGAAACTTCAAATCCTACAAAATGCGGCAGCTCTCCTTATTTTTAGCATTCCCAAACATCAGGCAGCCTCTCAGGCTCTACGGGAACTTCACTGGCTACCAATTCAGAAAAGAATGACCTTTAAGGCCCTTTGCATTGCCTATCGGGCCCTGCACAACTCTGGACAACAGTTCTTTGCACAAAAGTTCATCTGGTAGAGACCATCTAGAACACTTCGATCTTCAGATAGCAGATTCTTGGTAGTACCCACATTTAAGAAACCATGGTGGGGAGGAACCAGTTTTGTGATTAGCACCATAAAGATATGATACTCCCTCCCTCTTATTCTTAAAGTACCCCCTGATCTTCTTCAGTTCAGGAAATGTGTGAAAACCTGGCTTTTCAATCAATAAACTTAGGACTGTTGCCCCGCTATTTGCCCCACTCTTTTCTCAGAGACAGCACCAAGATACCCTTGGGTCTTCGAGCACTTTACAAACCATATTAACATAACATAACATTTGTGTATGAACCACCGGAGCCTCCACCCTAAGTTTTGAGGGAAAGAAGGAGTAATTCTTACTGGTGAATACCACCTAGGGCATTTGCCTTACCTCTGCTCTCCCTGTTGCCTCTGCCGGTGCCTCGATTGGGGAAGAAGGACCCTGTCTTCCATTATACCATCCATTGTTTCACTTATTGTGCTCACGAAAGGAACCTTGCTGAAGGGAACGGCCTTAGGAGCGGCCCCTGCCTCGTACGGCCCCGGCGAAATCCTTCCCTGGTAAGACCTACTTGATGGACGATTGCGCCTTACCTAGAGCGGGAAAAGTTACTACAAATGTTCAAAGTTCCTTTCCAAAGCGCTCTCTGAGGAGATTCCCTTCCACAATGGTACCTGCCTCCAAAGTAGCAAGCTCCCCTAGCTTGGGGTAAATCTTCATCAGGAGTGATCTGTGCGGTTCAACTGACAAGGCATAGTTGGTGTTTCCTAAAAGACACATGGTCCTCTGAGCCTATTCAGCCACAATGATGTCTGTAGGCATGGGTGACCGCAAGGCTCTGGCCTGCTCTGTCAATTCTATAATCTTCGTGAGAGGGCCCACCGCGTCTAGGAGCTTATGCTGGCAAGCTCACCACAATTGGTCAATGTCTTTCTTGGGATCTTTCATGTACTTCCTAAATAAAATACACATCTTGCTGTAAATCTCTGGAGTCAGGGCCACTTTCCTGCTGAGAGAAGGCCTGGGACACTCCGCCTGAAGGAGGGCCCTAACTTCCTTCTATAAAGGATGCCTAATCTTTTTAGCGCCAAAGTCTGCCACTTTCTGTTCTGGGAGCCATTCTGAGGAGCAAGGAGGGTAGATGCCCTGAGGTTGAAACATGTCTGCCTCGCCAGGGTCCCCGTCTTGAGAGTCAGATGCACTACAGCCAGGTCGCCAAGGCCTACTGCTGCCTGGTTCGTCCGCAGATGAGTCGTCGTCATCAGAATCACCCTCCTCTTTATAGGGGAACCCAGGATCGTGTTCATCATTGGGGGCGACGAAGTCACCGGTTTCCCCGTGTAATGCATACTCACAAAAAGATACATTTCTGAGCGTGTGCACACTCTTATGGAAGACTTTGCAAAGTCTGTCAAAGCCGTCCAGGTGCCCCGGGTCATGCTTGTGGGCCTTCTTGCTTATAGAGGATGAGATTCCACTAGGCCCACCACAACTAGTCTGGGTTCTCCAAACATTTTGCGGATCTGTTCTGCGATTTTGTTGATCTGATCCTGAAGGGGGAGCAATGACTTAGAAGTAGCCTAGGAGATATCTGTCCACCTCCACAGGAAAATGGTGCTCGGGTGGCCATTCCTCTTTCCCCCCTGTAGAATTGAGAGTACTTATGATCTCTAAAAGATTCTATCATGTAAGTGTGAGAGCACACTAACTGAACACATACAAGGTCGAAATACGCCCACTGTGTGTAATTTAGGGCAGTCCCATCACTGGTGCCGAAGAATGTGGCTGAAATACCAGTTTCAGCCATCAGGTGGCGTCTGCCTCCTAGAGTGAGCTAAAACCTGCCAGGATTGGAGCCAGAATCGTACCGCAGGAATGTGGCATCGAGCAAGGGTTGGTGGCAGGCCCTGGGGGCACCACAAAGGAATTTCCCAAGGGCACGACACGCATGTGAGGAAGCACACTGAGCTTCCCTGACAGGCCGCGTCGCACCTGACAGGCCCATAGCCGGTGCAAGCAGCACCAACAAGGACCTGGGAAAATGCAATGGAGTGAGCGCTCGGACAAGGAGCCTACTTGAAATAAGTGAAGAAATCATCAGCAGGACGCGTCTTGAGAAGAATAGGAGTTTATTTGTAAATCCTTCCACCCGACACACGAAGCGTCCAGTCGGCCAGCCGTCCAGATAGTAACTGACTCCACTAACCGAACACTGTACCGAGCGACACTCCATGCTGGAGCTCAGAACAACATTCAAAAGAACACATAGGAAATAACATGGTGAAACATGTATCGCGGGCTGGTCGCGCGGAGGACGTCACCAGCGCGCGATGAATACAAACACTGTCAATTACGGCAGCCAAACTATCACACTACTGCACCCTAGTCCCAGTAACAACGACAACAGCAAATATATAGACTTTAGCAATGCAATATATACGTCAGAGACATGCGGAAATAAGAGCGAGTGCCTTAACTGACGTAGCGGTGAAGAAAGAGGAACAGGAAGGATGTCTTGGCTATATATTTGTGGACATGAAATGTAATGTGATTGGAGGACTGTTGTTATGGACACTTACGCCCCATTGGTTGATGGGAGTTGTAGTTCTGGTTGTGTTATTTTTTTTATTAAAGATGTTCTTTGAAAGTGACTGCTATATAATTAAAGTTAAGAAAGAAATGCTTAATCCCAGCCACCAGTCCTGACATAGAATTAGGGAGCGTCATAACAAAAACATATCCCAAGTTGGCCACCGGAGACAAAAGAGCACAAATGTAGCACAAATATCACCCAAATATAGCAAAAGTGTAGCCCAATAGCAGATTGTGCAAAAAGTGTAATTTTGTTTCTTCCAGTTTTATATAGCGCGGATTTGACCCGAAGGTATTGGAGTGCTTTACATGAGCATCAGTAACATTACACAAGGACACTTTCATTTTGGTTTTAGGCATGGGGAGATTAAGGGGCATATTTAAAAGGAAGTGGCGGAGCACGGAGTTAGCTTCCTTGGCTTAACGCAGCGCTCCACCACTTCTGAAATGCAGGGCTGCACAGTATTTACTAGAATACGGTGCAGCCTTGCATTTCCTCCTGCACTGTCGCTAATTTAGCTGCCTAGCTCCAATACAGTCAACATTTCACCATAGAGCAAGGGTGCCTGCGTTGAGGAGAATGATTATTTATCTGCAGGAAGCAGTCCACCACCACCATATTTAAGGGGAGGGGCACGCTGCCCCCCCGGGTCGATTTTGCCTCCGGAAACCCCATCCCCGGCCAACAAAGGGTGGGTCCCCCGGTGCCCACCCAGATCACCTACCACAATTTCATTAGGGGTCGCGGGGGAAACCCAAGGCCCCCGTGGCACCAGCCAGCTCACCGCATCAAGCTGGAGTCTGCACTGCTCCCTTTGGGTGGGAACAATTTTTTCATCTGTTTTCCTTCTCGCATCAGTGTGGGCAGGGAAACAGATGAAAAGTCCGCTCCTGCTTGGCGGGGGTTTTGAAATTGCTCCCATCGAGCGAAAGCAAGCACAGGTTTCCCTAACCGCCCCAGTTCAGGCAGGGGAACCGCTATGTCCTAGGGATGGTCCCCAGGGCCGTTATTGGCTCAGGGAGCAGGCTGCCCGCCCCTCCCCTTTCTAAGTAGGCTGGGCCACAGGGATGGGGTCCACTGGGCCAAAATCAGCCCCGGGGGGGGGGGTCACATGCCCCCCTTACTACAGGACTGAACCTCAGGGGATGGGGTTCCCAGGGTTGAAATCGTCTAAGGGAGCGGTGGGCGCGCAGGCACACTCCCCCTTTCTAAATTTGGATTGGCCCCAGGGGTTGTACTTCCCGGGGCCGAAATCATCCCGGGGACGAGAGCGACGCACCCTCCTCCCTATGACGAATGCAGGCGGGCCCCAGGGGATGGTGTCACAGGGGCCAAAAACGTCCTGGGGAGGAAGGCCACAAGCGCCCCCCTCCAATGCTAAGTTGACGGATCTTGTATCGGCTGAAGTGGGTACAGTAGCAAAAGGCCTTCTTTTTAGTGACCTTTTTGACAACATTTGTGAATATTTTCATGGCTCTGAACAAGGTGCAGTTCAGCCTGGCGTTTTTGGTAGGACTGGGCGAAGCAGGGGCATTTGTCATGTCACTCATTTTTTCAAGGTCCTCAGAGAGACTTTGTGTCACAAAGACGAGTTAGCTGGTACCACATCTTCAGGAGAGGAACCTTCTTCCCATCCAGTTCCAGAGGTAGACATAGTAGACAGCACAAAAGCGGTTCTTGAGGAAGCTTAGTAGCCATCGCAGGAGCTGAATTTACAGGTAAAGATAATTCTTGTCTCTTAAGTGGTGTGAGGAGCAGAGTATGATTCTTTCTTTGCAACCAGGGGAAGATAACAAAAATGCTTGGGTCTTGGAAATTGTTGAGGGATTCAAACTAAGGTAATACAGTACATCAGACTGTTGTTTTTCCCTTCCAGAACAAACATTTATTTTTTCAGGAATTTAAGAACTGTTGCTCAAAGAAGCAATTATGCCTCACCCTAGAGGGGTTTGCAGCAGAATATTCCTTGTACAGAAGAAAGGATGAGGTTATTTTTGCACCACTGGGGAGGTTCCTTCAATTTCAACAGAGGAATCAGAGGTACAAATTCTTGGTTCTTCCTTTCAGCCTCTCATCATCTCCCTCGTTTTTCTCCAATGTGATGAAACCAGTGGTGGGAAAGTTGAGGCCAAAGGGTTTCGGCTAATTATCTATCGGGACAACCTAATAATAATGGAGCAGGAGACGACTCAGCTGATGCTTCATCTGTCGTGGGTGATCCATGTCTTGCAGGAATTGGGATTGGTAATCAACAAGAAGTCAGCGATGATTCCAACCCAATGTAGTCAATTTCTTGGGTTCTAAGTGGACTATCTCAAAGACCACAGTTATCCACACTGAAAATGAAAGACATTAAGAGGGAGACGAGAACAGCTCTATCCAAACAGACCCCATCCGTGGGACTAATAGCCCAAATCTTGCCATACTTAATACAAGTGATTTTTTTCAGGCCCTCTACATTAAAGAGCCTTACAGAGATTGAAGATTCAGCACCTTTACCAGGGTTTGTCATATGCAGATCAGATCACGCTGTCAACAGAAGTCAGAGTGGAATTATCTTGCTGGCTGGAACATATGGAAGCCTGAAACAGCAGAGCCATTTTCGGATCCCATCCAGAGGTTCTCATCAAGTCACACATCAGCAGCAGTTCTAAGAAGCAGGGTGAGTACATCACATCAATTGCATGGAACTTCTGGGGCCTCATGTAGGTAGCTTAATACCGGTCGGTAACGGCCGAAATTCGGTAAATATGCCGTTACCGACCGGTATATAGACAAGTGAGATGTAGGAGACCAAAAACCAGTTTTCGGTAAATATGAAGCGGTAAATACCGATTCATAATTACCGAATTCGAAAATACCGATTCATAATTACCGAATACATATTTACCGAATCGGTAAATATGAAGTGGTAAATATGAATCGGTAAATATGAAGTGGTAAATATGAAGTGGTAAAACTGAAAATGACATGTAGGTAAAATCGGTAATGAAGAAATCCATGAAAATCGGTAATTAAGAGTCGGTAATTAACACTGAGTGAAAGCAGGTGGTAACCATCAACAGACCATATAAGCAATCCCAAAATGCAACAGCGTGGACAACATGGCCGCTCTGTATGTCATTGCAAGGCGCCTACGTCTACAGGCAGCAGGTCTGAGGATATGGAGACGGGAGGAACGCATCTACAGACAGCGCATCACACTCTTCCAACTGACTGATGCAGAGATACATGAAAGGTACAGGCTACACCCCCAAACCATCATGGACCTGATAAGGGACCTGCACCCACTCCTGGACCAGCCAACAAGAAGGGCGCATGCCATACCACCACATGTGCAGGTGCTCTGCAGCCTACATCTACTGGCATCCGGCAGTTATCAGGTGGTGATAGCTGCGGTGGGTGGTGTATCCCAGAGTTGCCTGTCCCGTTTCTTCAGGAAGTTCCTGGATGCCATGATGCAGAGAATGCACCACTACATCAGCTTCCCAAACACACAGGCTGAACTGCAGAAAACTAAAACTGACTTTTATCACATGGCACAGTTCCCCCATGTCATTGGCTGTATTGATGGCACACACATCCCAATCTGCCCACCAGCTGACACAGAGCACATCTACAGGAACAGAAAGTCCACCCACTCCATCAATGTGCAGGTGATCTGTGATGCAGGGAACATCATCACTGATATTGTAGCGAAGTTTCCTGGGAGCACCCACGACTCTTACATCTTCCAGAACAGTGGGATCTACACACGACTGATTGCCGGAGAATTTGGAGAGGGATACCTGCTAGGTAAGTAACAGTGACGCCCCATGAAACCTGCAAATCATAGTGTATAGAGGCATGTGACTGATGGTTCCCTTTTACTCACCTAGGCGACAGTGCATATGCCTGCCGGTCATTCATCCTCACTCCCTACCTACACTCATCAACCCAGAGTGAGAGACGATACAACGTGGCACATAAATCTACACGCAATGTGGTGGAGCGCACGTTTGGACTACTGAAAAGCAGGTTCTGCTGCCTCCACAAGAGCGGAGGCGCACGCCAGTACACAACCATCAACTGCTGCAAGATCATTGCCACTTGTGCAATGCTGCACAACCTTGCCACGAAGAGAGGTACGGATGTGGAACTAACAGATTTTGAGGACAACGAGGATGAGTCAGGCCAGCCAGAGGGCAACGCAGCTAGAGTGCCAACTGCAATAGATAGGAGAGAGAGACGGGCAGAGATCACATGCAACTATTTCTGAGTAAGTAAGGGGACACAGCCAGTTGTGGTATGTCATGACGTAGTTTTAATGCGGCACTACGCCATGAACACAAGATCAAGCCAATCTGGCAACATAGCATATATACAAGGAGTAAGTCCAGGGTTACGTCACCCATTGGGAAGTGGCTACGCAGGGCTGCATCAATGTTTGCGCATACGCGCTGCAGTGTGGGATGGCACGACTTGAGCATCCTCACTACAGACAACACCAAGCCGCCTGCTGCTCCTGCGTGCTTCTGGGACGGGGGGTGTGATGCTGCTCCTGCTGCTGGTGTCGATGCTCTCCGCAGCATCCCCTGCAGCAGTTGTCGCCGCCTGACTTGTTAATAGCACCTCTAGTGCACTTGTCACCTGCACCATCCCCCGAGACACGTCGCTGCAGCAGTGTGTCAGGCCCTCCTGCATCGACACAGAGCGCCGGCAGAGTAGAGATGTGGCAGTTGCCAGACGGTTGAGTGCCCTGGTGGTAGTGTCCCTCCTCTGCCGTTCCCGGCGCCGTGCATCTATGTCAGCATCTAATTTGCTGCACAACTGCTGGATTGACTGGGACATGTCCCGAATGCCCGCTGCCATTGCGCCGATGTTATTGTCCATGTTGACAAATGTAGATTTCATGAACCGCATATGCCTCTGGACTGACATGACTGCCTTTGTTTGCAGGCGCTGTTGTTTTAACATTTGGCCCTCGAGCCCCGAGAAGACACCATGGCTGTCAATGCTTGCTGGTGGACTCTGGACACGGGACCTGCGGCGCCCTCTTGCACCCGTCTGTGCAGCCTGTGAGGTGTAGGGCACAGTGGCATGGCTCCCATCCTGGGGCATAGTAATTTGCTCAGGGCCCCTGCTGTCGTCAGACGAGGTGTCTAAGGCTCGCAGCCTGGCGGCAGGACGCCTCCTCATTCTCACACCTGCAGGCGGTGATGTGGCCGGTGACTCAAACATGAGTGGCGATGCTGGCTCTGGGTGAGGTGATGCTGGCTCTGGGTGAGGTGATGCTGGCTCTGGGTGAGGTGATGCTGGCTCCGGTTGAGGTGATGCTGGCTCTGGTTGAGGCGAGGCTGCCTGTGTTGGTGGTGCGGCTGCCTGTGGCCCGGCTCCCTGGGCTGAACTTGTGCTGGCCAGAGGTGATCTGTGTGGCCGGTGTGCCCTCTCTCCTGCAGCATGCCCAGTCCTGCGTGATGTCACATCTGTGGACAGAAATGCAACATCGGCTCAGTGTCCCCGAAGGGCTGCATTGCAAGCATCACAATAAATCATGTCACACTCCAAATTGTCCTCTGCCTCCTTGTGCCTAATGTGTGTAACATGCCTTGTTGCCCTGTGCTATTTACTTCATGGTTGGGGTTTCCCTGACTACATCTCCCAGAATGCATTGCCTGTCTGCACTAACACATGGACTGGAGTGGGATACTCATTTCACAATGGGGGATGTGGGATAGGGGTAGGGGGGGCTACATTGCTGTGCATTCGTCTTACCTTGTTGGGTGGCGGCTCTGGCAGAGCTGTCAGCATCCCCAAGACCCACGACGCTCTCATTCTCGATTGTGGCCCCCACCAGCTCCTCCAGTTCGGTGAGGGCAGGTGCCCTGTTGGTTCCATCTCCAGTCTGGCTGGCCTCCTTCTGGATTTCCCCCATCTTCCTCTTGGTTACAATCCTCAGGTCATACCAGCGCTTTTTGAGGACCTCTATGTCCCTGTGGGTCACTCCCACAGCATTGACCTGCGCCTGGATGGCCAGCCAAATATTGCGCTTTTCAGCCTCAGGCACTTGCAGGGACTGCCTCCCAAACAGCTTCTGGTGCTGCTTCACCACCTCCTCCACCAGCACCTGGAGTTCCTTGGGGCTGAATTTCAGCTTCCTCCTCCTTTCCCCTCCATCTCTCTGTGTCCTCTGGCTGGACATGATGTTTTTTTGCTGCACAAACAGGCACTGGCTCCCTGCCTCTCCTCTGCACTCCAAGCCTCTCCAGGGTCTGTTAATTGTGTGCACCTGCCTGGGTGTGGCCACTTCCTGGTTGGGTGGGGTGTGGTTGCACAGGATTGGCTATTTCATCAAGTCATGTGATTTTTTTTCCCGATTCGGTAAATACTGATTCGGTATTTTCCGATTCGGTAAATACCACCTCGGTATTTACCGATTCGGTGAATTCCGATTCTTGATTACCGAATGATACCGATTCGGTAATTGTTACCGAATTTTTACCTACATATAACTTACCGATTCTTAAATACCGATTCGGTACGGCTCAGTATTTAAGAATCGGTAATATTTATTTACCTACATGAGGCCCCTGGTGTTTGTTTTTGCCACAGAAAGATAATTGTTGCATACTTCTTCGGATGGACAATATCTTGGCAATGTGTTATATCAACAAGTTAGGAGGAACAAAGTTGAGAATGTTGGTGGGGATAGCCAAGGATTTCTGGTATTTCTGTCTTGAACATCGAATTTCAGTGATGCCAGAATACATTCCAGGACAAAGAAATGGTATAGCGGACTGGAATACCACACATCTGATGGATACCAGTGATTGGAGATTGCATCCATAAATTGCTGTCCACTTGCGATTGTCCTCTTTGTATCACGGTTGGACAGGCAACAGGATGAGTTCCAAATGTGGATGCCAGATCTGGTGGCAAAGGAAATGGACGCATTCCTTCAGAATTGAAGCAGGAATTTTTAAATACGTCAGGGATTTCAAAACAAGCTCACTTCTACATCACACAGGCTTGGTCAAACAATACCCAAAGACAATATTTTGTTTCGTGGAAGAGATTGATGAGTTGGTGCAATGAATAGAGTGTGGATCTGTTGGGAGGCAGATTTACACTTGTTAACAAACTTTCTGTCTCAGTTATCCGCAGATGGCTTTGCTTACAGCTAGGTAAATAATATTGGATCTGCTACATTAGCAGGACTATCTCCCATGGAAGGAAGGCCCATTGGCGAACGTCCACTGATGTATAAACTGATGGTAGGGATTACATTGTATTATACTCCAAAACCAAGATATTCCACTTTGTGGGATGTGAATGTAGTGTTGAAGTTGTGGGAGAGATGGTCAGACAACAATGACTTGTTTATGAAGCAATTGTCTGATTTCGTGCAAACAGTGTCTCATGTGCGAGCCTTAGATTTAACAGGTAGAGTATACTCTTCGGCTGGACTTTCTTTCCGTAGATCCAGATACAGACTTTTCTTTAGGTGTATACTATATCCTTGCTTCCCAGATAGTCCTATGTTGTGTGTAATTCAATGTTTGAAAGCATATGAGGATTGCACCAAAAGATTTAGATCGGACAATAAGGCTCAGTTACTCATTGCTCTGCAGAAACCATACAAACCAGAGACGTCAGCTACTCTTTCCATGTAGGTAAAACGGCTTATGTCCAAGCGGATACTGATGTCAGTAAATTTAGAGCACTTTTAATAAGAAGTGCTATGGCCTCAAGGGCTAATATGCTAGGTTCTTGACTGAACATTATAAAAGTAGCTGATTGGTCTTCTGATTGAAGATTTAAAAAGTTTTATTGTAAACCCATTGTAGATGCTTCTTCTGTTGTTGTGGATACGCGTTAAACAAGAATAATTAGAGCATCTGGTCCTGACACAGAATAAAAGATTTTCTAGTAGTCGCTCCAAGAGTTTTCTATTCTTTTAAGGACAAGGATGCGAGGATTATATCACTGGTACAATATTCTTAATAGTTTATATTTTACATTTGTATTTCAATTAGATTTCTTTGTTTCCCTCCTTGTTGATTGATGTGATAAATGGAGACAGAGGTTACTTGTCACGTTTCTGTTTTAGGGTCTGAATAGAAGCAGGAATGAGGCCAGAGGCTAAGTAATGGAAAGAACACAAGCAGGAATACAATCAAGGCTTAAGTGTGCTGACTTGGTCAGATGTTGAAGTTGTTGCAGTTGATTATATGGAGTGACAATTTAAGAGTTTTCAAAGAGGCAGCAAGATGGTGTTTGCCCTATTTGATTAAATGGATCCAAGGTCATTGGACTCTGTTGTAATGCATATGGAACATTGGAGATGTTGTTGTTTGTATACTGTTTTTTCATTAGCTGCTGTTGATTTAATTAAAGAAAGTGAAGTATATTCTTCGCCTTCATGTCGTTAATAGATTTAGAAATTCTTGACCCCACATGTAAACATTTTTTATTGAACATTATTATTGTGCACATTTATTACAAAATTTCATATTGAAGTCTTTCTTCCATGTCAAAGGCCAAATCACAGGCCTATTTTGGCGGAAAATTGTAGTCCCTATTCTATGTCTACTGCATGTACCATTTTCAGTTCACCCTGAAAACTGGCACAATTAACATGTGCAGACATCGCATTTATGACAGTAAAGTAATGCTATTCCTTAATGTCTGCATCAGGTGCAGGATTGTACCATCAAAACTGTGGTGCTTGCACATCTGTTTGATTCAGTTGTGCAAATATGTTAGTAAAACTAGTTCTCTGTTTATAGCACTATTGTAAATCATTATTTAAGGAACATTACTACTACTTACCCGAAACATTCATGTTTTCAGTTTTATTTAGCATGAACTTAGCCTAAGGGCACTGGAGCCCTTTCCATGATGAAACGTTTCAAGCCACTGTGTCAAGAAATTGCATCTCCATCAAGTACATGCTTCTCTTCTTTTACTGCAAACCTACAGCGGCCAATCAGAAACATTTAAGAAACACAAACTTCATTTCCCAAGAAACCATTTAGCACTATGGTCCATCAATCACTACTCATATGTCCACTCAAATACGATCTTGGCTGTCTCTTTCTTTGTGAAGAGCTAAGTCCCAAATAAACATTCACACAACCATTGGGAAACGTCGTAGGTAAAGAAATCCTCTAAAGAAGAACCAACAGCTCTCCAACAGGACTCATCCAGAGGGTCCTCCAATCCGGACTTCGGAGTAGACCGCAAACCTTCACTAGTTTTGGACCAACTGGGAGAACCGCACCTCACTCTTGTTTCTGCCTTCACCTGAAGAAAAGAAACAACATATAAACCATGCTTCCGACCATTAACAGTACCTTATAATCATTACATGGTATTAAACAGAATATTAACAATCTAGGGCTAGGCCAATCCCAACAAAAAACAATGTATCATACAATAATAGCAGCTGCCATTAAAGCAAAGCATGATAAATAAGGTGGATAATCTTCGCCTCCATGTCCTTAATAGAACTGAAAAATCTTCACATGATAGCTATAAAAAAATGATTTTATGTCAGGACCGGAGGCTCAGATCTCATATTATTCTTGTTCAAAGCTGTCCCACAACTACAGAGGCCATATCAACAACAGGTCTGTAATGGAAAGTTCTGAATGTAGATTTGGAAGCCCGATCCGCAGCCCTCGTGATGTCTTCCAAACGTGACTCTAGAACAAACGTCTTGGATACCATCACATCCACAACCAAATGTGCCCCAAACATAGGCGCAGGCCCAGATCGCTGTACTGAATGTATGACATTGTTCTGCATTCTGTCCATCAACTGTTGTTTTTGCATTTGTCGTGCTCTCCATGCCACTGGAATCAAGCTATCCTGGCTGAAGAGAGGTGAAACCCTGAAACCGGTCGTACGATGCTTGTTTCCAGTTCAGGAAGAACCTGGCTTGGCAGTTAGGGGCCGGGCTGGACTGTTCCCATGAGGCACAGGGAAAAGACTGATTTGCATATGGCTGGGTCCAAACATGAATGGCATGGTGAGCAAAAAAACGATGGATTTAGGCCCAGATCGCTGTACTGGGGTGAATGTATGACATTGTTCTGCATTCTGTCCATCAACTGTTGGCTTAGCATTTGTCACCCCGAGTGGGACGGGTATGCACAGATGTGGGTCCCGTGCTCTCAATGCCACTGCAATCAAGCTATTCTGGCTGAAGAGGGGTGAATCCCTGAAACCGGTCCTAGGATGCTTGTTTCCAGTCCAGGGAGGACCTGGCTTGGCAGTTCGGGCTGGACTGTTCCCATGAGCCACAGGGTCAAGATTGATTTGCATATGGCTGGGTCCAAACTTGAATGGCATGGTGAGCAAAAAAACGATGGATTTAGGCCCATATTGCTCTACTGGGGTGAATGTATGACATTGTTCTGCATTCTGTTAATCAACTGTTGTTTTTGCATTTGTCACCCCGAGTGGGACAGGTCTGCCCAAACGTGGGTCCCATGTTCTCCATGCCACTGGAATCAAGCTATCTTGGCTGAAGAGGGGTGAAACCCTGAAACCGGTCCTAGGATGCTTGTTTCCAGTCCAGGGAGGACCTGGCTTGGCAGTTCGGGTTGGACTGTTCCCATGAGGCACAGGGTCAAGACTGATTTGCATATGGCTGGGTCCAAACTTGAATGGTATGGTGAGCAAAAAAACTATGGATTTAGGCCCAGATCGCTGTACTGGGGTGAATGTATGACATTGTTCTGCATTCTGTTCATCAACTGTTGTTTTTGCATTTGTCACCCCGAGTGGGACGGGTATGCCCAGACGTGGGTCCCATGCTCTCCATGCCACTGGAATCAAGCTATCCTAGCTGAAGAGGGGTGAAACCCTGAAACCGGTCCTAGGATGCTTTTTTCCAGTCCAGGGAGGATCTGGCTTGGCAGTTCAGGCTCGACTGTTCCCATGAGGCACAGGGTCAAGACTGATTTGCATATGGCTGGGTCCAAACTTGAATGGCATGGTGAGCAAAAATACGATGGATTTAGGCCCAGATCGCTGTACTGGAGTGAAAGTATGATATTGTTCTGCATTCCGTTCATCAACTGTTGTTTTTGCATTTGTCACCCCGAGTGGGACGGGTCTGCCCTAACGTGGGTCCCATGTTCTCCATGCCACTGGAATCAAGCTATCTTGGCTGAAGAGGGGTGAAACCCTGAAACCGGTCCTAGGATGCTTGTTTCCAGTCCAGGAAAGACCTGGTTTGGCAGTTCGGGTTGGACTGTTCCCATGAGGCACAGGGTCAAAACTGATTTGCATATGGCTGGGTCCAAACTTGAATGGCATGGTGAGCAAAAAAACAATGGATTTAGGCCCAGATCGCTGTACTGGGGTGAATGTATGACATTGTTCTGCATTCTGTCCATCAACTGTTGGCTTAGCATTTGTCACCCCGAGTGGGACGGGTATGCACAGATGTGGGTCCCGTGCTCTCAATGCCACTGCAATCAAGCTATTCTGGCTGAAGAGGGGTGAAACCCTGAAACCGGTCCTAGGATGCTTGTTTCCAGTCCAGGGAGGACCTGGCTTGGCAGTTCGGGCTGGACTGTTCCCATGAGCCACAGGGTCAAGATTGATTTGCATATGGCTGGGTCCAAACTTGAATGGCATGGTGAGCAAAAAAACGATGGATTTAGGCCCATATTGCTCTACTGGGGTGAATGTATGACATTGTTCTGCATTCTGTTAATCAACTGTTGTTTTTGCATTTGTCACCCCGAGTGGGACAGGTCTGCCCAAACGTGGGTCCCATGTTCTCCATGCCACTGGAATCAAGCTATCTTGGCTGAAGAGGGGTGAAACCCTGAAACCGGTCCTAGGATGCTTGTTTCCAGTCCAGGGAGGACCTGGCTTGGCAGTTCGGGTTGGACTGTTCCCATGAGGCACAGGGTCAAGACTGATTTGCATATGGCTGGGTCCAAACTTGAATGGTATGGTGAGCAAAAAAACTATGGATTTAGGCCCAGATCGCTGTACTGGGGTGAATGTATGACATTGTTCTGCATTCTGTTCATCAACTGTTGTTTTTGCATTTGTCACCCCGAGTGGGACGGGTATGCCCAGACGTGGGTCCCATGCTCTCCATGCCACTGGAATCAAGCTATCCTAGCTGAAGAGGGGTGAAACCCTGAAACCGGTCCTAGGATGCTTTTTTCCAGTCCAGGGAGGATCTGGCTTGGCAGTTCAGGCTCGACTGTTCCCATGAGGCACAGGGTCAAGACTGATTTGCATATGGCTGGGTCCAAACTTGAATGGCATGGTGAGCAAAAATACGATGGATTTAGGCCCAGATCGCTGTACTGGAGTGAAAGTATGATATTGTTCTGCATTCTGTTCATCAACTGTTGTTTTTGCATTTGTCACCCCGAGTGGGACGGGTCTGCCCTAACGTGGGTCCCATGTTCTCCATACCACTGGAATCAAGCTATCTTGGCTGAAGAGGGGTGAAACCCTGAAACCGGTCCTAGGATGCTTGTTTCCAGTCCAGGAAAGACCTGGTTTGGCAGTTCGGGTTGGACTGTTCCCATGAGGCACAGGGTCAAAACTGATTTGCATATGGCTGGGTCCAAACTTGAATGGCATGGTGAGCAAAAAAACAATGGATTTAGGCCCAGATCGCTGTACTGGGGTGAATGTATGACATTGTTCTGCATTCTGTCCATCAACTGTTGTTTTTGCATTTGTCACCCCGAGTGGGACGGGTATGCCCAGATGTGGGTCCCGTGCTCTCCATGCCACTGGAATCAAGCTATCCTGGCTGAAGAGGGGTGAAACCCTGAAACTGGTCCTAGGATGCTTGTTTCCAGTCCAGGGAGGACCTGGCTTGGCAGTTTGGGCTGCACTGTTCCCATGAGGCACAGGGTCAAGACTGATTTGCATATGGCTGGGTCCAAACTTGAATGGCATGATGAGCAAAAAAAACATGGATTTAGGCCCAGATTGCTGTACTGTCCATCAACTGTTGTTTTTGCATATGTCACCCCGAGTGGAACAGGTATGTCCAGACGTGGGTCCCGTGCTCTCCATGCCACTGGAATCAAGCTATCCTGGCTGAAGAGGGGTGAAACCCTGAAACCTGGGTTGCCTATCTGCAATTGCAGGTTGGATGCAGAAAAGTTGCTTTTGCTCAAACTCAGACAAATCCATATTCCTGATTTTTGGCTCCCCTTCCATTCAAGATCTGACCCACCTGTGGCCTTCTGAAATGTGACTTACCCCGGCACTGCGAAAAACTTGGAGGTCAAGCTATACTCTCTTTAAAGCTCTTTGTTAATGCCACCACAGGAGTTAATTTCTCCTCTCTGTAAACTGTAAGAAAGACTCCTAAATTCTTGCCAGAACACACCAGAAAGATCAGTTTTCATGCATGAATCACGTCTAGACTTGATTGTGCAACCGTGCTGCATCTGGGATCTCCTCAAGCATTGTTCATCAGACTACGAGTCCAGAATGTGGCAGCCAGAATAGTGCTGAATATTCCTGAAAAGGCAATCTATTCTGGAATGGCTTAAAAAGCCTCCACTGTCAATCAAAGAATATAATTCAAAGCCCTGACATTAACATTTCGGGCCACTCAGTTGAAAGGTCCTGTGAATATCTGGGACAAAATCAAAAGATACCTTCCTTGCAGAGCCTTATGCTCAGCCAACCACAACCTTCTCTACATTACCAAGATGAAAAAGACCAGAGAAGGTGGGCGCTCCTTCTTGGCCCGGAGCTCTGGAATCTTTTACTGGAGCACATTAGAAGTGCCACATCAAAGGATTAATTCAACAGCGTTTTAAAGACCCATCTCTTTAGAAGACCTAATGCTGGTTGGTGCCTTATTTGTTTACTCTTCATCTGCATCTTATTCTCACCTAGCGCCGGGACGCTCCTATCTGAGGGCAGCTGTTTTGTGCTATGCAAATCTATTTCATTCATTGCCTCAAGCTATCAGTTGGCTCATTCACTATCAGGACTTAGTCACCTCAGAAAGTCAGCTTTTGTATTTTACTATTTTACTACTGTATTTTACTATTTTACCAAGCTATCCTGGCTGAAGAGGGGTGAAACCCTGAAACCTGGGTTGCCTATCTGCAATTGCAGGTTGGATGCAGAAAAGTTGCTTTTGCTCAAACTCAGACAAATCCATATTCCTGATTTTTGGCTCCCCTTCCATTCAAGATCTGACCCACCTGTGGCCTTCTGAAATGTGACTTACCCCGGCACTGCGAAAAACTTGGAGGTCAAGCTGTACTCTCTTTAAAGCTCTTTGTTAATGCCACCACAGGAGTTAATTTCTCCTCTCTGTAAACTGTAAGAAAGACTCCTAAATTCTTGCCAGAACACACCAGAAAGATCAGTTTTCATGCATGAATCACGTCTAGACTTGATTGTGCAACCGTGCTGCATCTGGGATCTCCTCAAGCATTGTTCATCAGACTACGAGTCCAGAATGTGGCAGCCAGAATAGTGCTGAATATTCCTGAAAAGGCAATCTATTCTGGAATGGCTTAAAAAGCCTCCTCTGTCAATCAAAGAATATAATTCAAAGCCCTGACATTAACGTTTCGGGCCACTCAGTTGAAAGGTCCTGTGAATATCTGGGACAAAATCAAAAGATACCTTCCTTGCAGAGCCTTATGCTCAGCCAACCACAACCTTTTCTACATTACCAAGATGAAAAAGACCAGAGAAGGTGGGCGCTCCTTCTTGGCCCGAAGCTCTGGAATCTCTTACTGGACCACATTAGAAGTGCCACATCAAAGGATTCATTCAACAGCGTTTTAAAGACCCATCTCTTTAGAAGACCTAATGCTGGTTGGTGCCTTATTTGTTTACTCTTCATCTGCATCTTATTCTCACCTAGCGCCGGGACGCTCCTATCTGAGGGCAGCTGTTTTGCGCTATGCAAATCTATTTCATTCATTGCCTCAAGCTATCAGTTGGCTCATTCACTATCAGGACTTAGTCACCTCAGAAAGTCAGCTTTTGTATTTTACTGAGGATGGACAATACCTCTGTGGTCCGCTATATCAGCAAGTTGGACGGCATGAAGTTGTGAACGATTGCAGTCATAGCCAAGGACTTATGTCATTATTTCCAGAAACACTGCAACTCAGTGACAGCGCAGTTACCTTCTGGGTCGCGGACTGGAACTCCATGCACCTGAAAGATAGCAGCAATTGGCAACTCAATGTCATAGTGTTTCAGGCGTTAAAATAGCCCCTTGTTTATAGATCTGTTTGCCTCCAGTCTGAACAGGCAATTAGAGGCGTTTTCAGCTGGAGGTCGGACTTGGTGGCCTTAGCAATGGATGCATTCCTCCAGAATTGGAAGGGAAGGCTGTGTTCTGCCTTTCCTCTGTTTCTCATGATTCAGAGAGTGGTGTCTCAATTCATGAGACAGGAAGCAGAGCTAGTTCTAGGGACTCTGATATGGAGGTTGCAGTCTTGGTTCCCGGTTCAACTTTCACGTGCACCTCCAGTGCACATTCCGTGTTTCCAAATGCTTCTGTTAGACCTGATAGGTTTTGCACACCCCCTAATACAGGCAGGGCTGCTCAGTCTCATGGCTTGGAGAATTTCGAGAGAGCGTTGGCACTTGTCAGGGCTTTTGAAACATACTTATGGCTTTCTATAGCAGGCATGGCCTACCAGTACACATACAGATATCCTGCAGCCTGGGTTAGATGGTTTTGTTAGTGTAATGCATGGTGTGTGGATCCTGTGGCCGCAAATTTAGTCATGGGTATGGATTTCCTGTTAGGGCTTGCTTCTGGGGGCTTGCCATTCTGGACCGTTAATGATGTTTGTTCTGCGATTTCTGCAGGGCATATACCTGCAGGTGTTAAACCTATTGGAGAACATCCTTTGGGGAATGAGCTTATGAGAGGGATTAGGTTTACCAAACCACGTTATTCTCTTTTATGAGATGTGAATGTAGTTCTACATTTTCTGATCGATGGCTGGATAATTTGTACCTGTACAGGAAACAGTTGTCGGCCAAGCAAAGCATGCTGTTATGCTTGATTTTGTGTAAAGGGGTGTAGGATGTTCAAGCATAAGATCTTGCAGGTAGAGTATTTTCTCCTGATGGTGTCAGTTTGCAAGTGTCCAGACGTATGAAATCTTATACGACCAATGTTCACTATTCAGCTTTTTCAGATTATCACAAGCTGTGCGTTCCCTCAAAGAATACGAAGCAGTTACCAGTGAGTTGTGGCAGAATTCTACAGGGCAGTTGCTGATTGCACTTCAAAAGCTTTTTAGACCTGTCACAGCTGTCACTTTCCCCAGATGGATAGTTGGCTTCTGGCTGAATCAGGTAATGATGTTTCTATGTTTGGGCAATGCAAAAACAACAGTTGATGGACAGAATGCAGAACAATGTCATACATTCACTACAGTACAGCGATCTGGGCCTAAATCCATTGTTTTTTTGCTCACCATACCATTCAAGTTTGGACCCAGCCATATGCAAATCAGTCTTGACCCTGTGCCTCATGGGAACAGTCCAGCCCGAACTGCCAAGCCAGGTCCTCCCTTGCCTGGAAACAAGCATCAAAGGACGAGATTCAGGGCTTCACCCCTCTTCAGCCAGGATAGCTTGATTCCAGTGGCATGGAGAGCACGGGACCCACATCTGGGCATACTCGTCCCACTCGGGGTGACAAATGCAAAAACAACAGTTGATGGACAGAATGCAGAACAATGTCACACATTCACCCCAGTACAGCGATCTGGGCCTAAATCCATCGTTTTTTTGCTCACCATGCCATTCAAGTTTGGACCCAGCCATATGCAAATCAGTCTTGACCCTGTGCCTCATGGGAACAGTCCAGCCTGAACAGCCAAGCAAGGTCCTCCCTGGACTGAAAACAAGCATCCTAGGACCGGTTTCAGGGTTTCACCCCTCTTCAGCCAGGATAGCTTGATTCCAGTGGCATGGAGAGCACGGGACCCACATCTGGGCATTCCCGTCCCACTCGGGGTGACAAATGCAAAAACAACAGTTGATTCACAGAATGCAAAACAATGTCATACATTCACCCCAGTACAGCGATCTGGGCCTAAATCCATAGTTTTTTTGCTCACCTTGCCATTTAAGTATGGACCCAGCCATATGCAAATCAGTGTTGACCCTGTGCCTCATGGGAACAGTCCAGCCCGAACTGCCAAGCCAGGTCCTCCCTGGACTGGAAACAAGCATCCTAGGACCGGTTTCAGGGTTTCACCCCTCTTCAGCCAGGATAGCTTGATTCCAGTGGCATGGAGAGCACGGGACCCACGTCTGGGCATACCAGTCCCACTCGGGGTGACAAATGCAAAAACAACAGTTGATGGACAGAATGCAGAACAATGTCATACATTAACTTCAGTACAGCGATCTGGGCCTAAATCCATCGGTTTTTTGCTCACCATGCCATTCAAGTTTGGACCCAGCCATATGCAAATCAGTCTTGACCCTGTGCCTCATGGGAACAGTCCAACCCGAACTGCCAAGCCAGGTCCTCCCTGGACTGGAAACAAGCATCCTAGGACCGGTTTCAGGGTTTTACCCTTCTTCAGCCAAGATAGCTTGATTCCAGAGGCATGGAGAGCATGGGACCCACGTGTGGGCAGACCCGTCCCACTCCGGGTGACAAATGCAAAAACAACAGTTGATGAACAGAATGCAGAACAATGTCATACATTCACCCCAGTACAGCGATCTGGGCCTAAATCCATCGTTTTTTTGCTCACCATGCCATTCAAGTTTGGACCCAGCCATATGCAAATCAGTCTTGACCTTGTGGCTCATGGGAACAGTCCAGCCCGAACTGCCAAGCCAGGTCCTCCTGGGACTGGAAACAAGCATCCTAGGACCGGTTTCAGGGTTTCACCCCTCTTCAGCCAGGATAGCTTGATTCCAGTGGCATGGAGAGCACGGGACCCACATCTGGGCATTCCCGTCCCACTCGGGGTGACAAATGCAAAAACAACAGTTGATTCACAGAATGCAAAACAATGTCATACATTCACCCCAGTACAGCGATCTGGGCCTAAATCCATAGTTTTTTTGCTCACCTTGCCATTTAAGTATGGACCCAGCCATATGCAAATCAGTGTTGACCCTGTGCCTCATGGGAACAGTCCAGCCCGAACTGCCAAGCCAGGTCCTCCCTGGACTGGAAACAAGCATCCTAGGACCGGTTTCAGGGTTTCACCCCTCTTCAGCCAGGATAGCTTGATTCCAGTGGCATGGAGAGCACGGGACCCACGTCTGGGCATACCAGTCCCACTCGGGGTGACAAATGCAAAAACAACAGTTGATGGACAGAATGCAGAACAATGTCATACATTAACTTCAGTACAGCGATCTGGGCCTAAATCCATCGGTTTTTTGCTCACCATGCCATTCAAGTTTGGACCCAGCCATATGCAAATCAGTCTTGACCCTGTGCCTCATGGGAACAGTCCAACCCGAACTGCCAAGCCAGGTCCTCCCTGGACTGGAAACAAGCATCCTAGGACCGGTTTCAGGGTTTTACCCTTCTTCAGCCAAGATAGCTTGATTCCAGAGGCATGGAGAGCATGGGACCCACGTGTGGGCAGACCCGTCCCACTCCGGGTGACAAATGCAAAAACAACAGTTGATGAACAGAATGCAGAACAATGTCATACATTCACCCCAGTACAGCGATCTGGGCCTAAATCCATCGTTTTTTTGCTCACCATGCCATTCAAGTTTGGACCCAGCCATATGCAAATCAGTCTTGACCTTGTGGCTCATGGGAACAGTCCAGCCCGAACTGCCAAGCCAGGTCCTCCTGGGACTGGAAACAAGCATCCTAGGACCGGTTTCAGGGTTTCACCCCTCTTCAACCAGGATAGCTTGATTGCAGTGGCATGGAGAGCACGGGACCCACGTCTGGGCATACCAGTCCCACTCGGGGTGACAAATGCTAAGCCAACAGTTGATGGACAGATGCAGAACAATGTCATACATTCACCCCAGTACAGCGATCTAGGCCTAAATCCATCGTTTTTTTGCTCACCATGCCATTCAAGTTTGGACCCAGCCATATGCAAATCAGTCTTTTCCCTGTGCCTCATGGGAACATTCCAGCCCGGCCCCTAACTGCCGAGCCAGGTTCTCCCTGAACTGGAAACAAGCATCGTACGACCGGTTTCAGGGTTTCACCTCTCTTCAGCCAGGATAGCTTGATTCCAGTGGCATGGAGAGCACGACAAATGCAAAAACAACAGTTGATGGACAGAATGCAGAACAATGCCATACATTCACCCCAGTACAGCGATCTGGGCCTGCGCCTATGTTTGGGGCACATTTGGTTGTGGGTGTGATGGCATCCAAGACGATTGTTCTAGAGTCACGTTTGGAAGACATCACGAGGACTGCGGATCGGGCTTTCAAATCTACATTCAGAACTTTCCATTACAGACCTATTGTTGATATGGCCTCTGTAGTTGTGGGACAGCTTTGAACAAGAATAATATGAGATCTTAGCCTCCGGTCCTGACATAAAATAATTTTTTTATAGCTATCGTGTCAAGATTTTTCAGTTCTATGAAGGACATGGAGGCGAAGATTATCCACCTTATTTATCATGCTTTGCTTTAATGGCAGCTGCTATTATTGTATGATACATTGTTTTTTGTTGGGATTGGCCTAGCCCAGATTGTTAATATTCTGTTTAATACAATGTAATGATTATAAGGTACTGTTAATGGTCGGAAGCATGGTTTATATGTTGTTTCTTTTCTTCAGGTGAAGGCAGAAACAAGAGTGAGGTGCGGTTCTCCCAGTTGGTCCAAAACTAGTGAAGGTTTGCGGTCTACTCCGAAGTCCGGATTGGAGGACCCTGTTGGATGAGTCCTGTTGGAGAGCTGTTGGTTCTTCTTTAGAGGATTTCTTTACCTACGACGTTTCCCAATGGTTGTGTGAATGGTTATTTGGGACTTAGCTGTTCACAAAGAAAGAGACAGCCAAGATGGTGCTGATCGTATTTGAGTGGACATATGAGTAGTGATTGATGAACCATAGTGCTAAATGGTTTCATGGGAAATGAAGTTTGTGTTTCTTAAATGTTTCTGATTGGCCGCTGTAAGTTTGCAGTAAAAGAAGAGAAGCATGTACTTGATGGACATGCAATTTCTTGACACAGTGGCTTGAAACGTTTCATCATGGAAAGGGCTCCAGTGCCCTTAGGCCAAGTTCATGCTAAATAAAACTGAAAAAATGAATGTTTTGGGTAAGTAGTAGTAATGTTCCTTAAATAATGATTTACAATAGTGCTATAAACAGAGAACTAGTTTTACTGACATATTTGCACAACTGAATCAAATAGATGTGCAAGCACCACATTTTTGATGGTACAATCCTGCACCTGATGCAGACATTAAGGAATAGCATTACTTTACTGTCATAAATGCGATGTCTGCACATGGTAATTGTGCCAGTTTTCAGGGTGAGCTGAAACTGGTACATGCAGTAGACATAGAATAGGGACTACAATTTTCCGCCAAAATAGGCCTGTGATTTGGCCTTTGACATGGAAGAAAGACTTCAATATGACATTTTGTAATAAATGTGCACAATAATAATGTTCAATAAAAAATGTTTACATGTGGGGTCAAGAATTTCTAAATCTATTAACGACATGAAGGCGAAGAATATACTTCACTTTCTTTTAATTAAATCAACAGCAGCTAATGAAAAAACAGTATGCAAACAATGACATCTCCAATGTTCCATATGTATTACAACAGAGCACAATGACCTTGGGTCCATTTAATCAAATAGGACAAACACCATCTTGCTGCCTCTTTGAAAACTCTTAAATTGTCACTCCATATAATCAACTGCAACAACTTCAACATCTGACCAAGTCAGCACACTTAAGCCTTGATTGTATTCCTGCTTGTGTTCTTTCCATTACTTAGCCTCTGGCCTCACTCCTGCTTCTATTCAGACCCTAAAACAGAAACGTGACAAGTAACCTCTGTCTCCATTTATCAAATCAATCCACAAGGAGGGAAACAAAGAAATCTAATTGAAATACAAATGTAAAACATAAACTATTAACAAGAATGTACCAGTGGTATAATCCTCGCATCCTTGTCCTTAAAAGAATAGAAAACTCTTGGAGCGACTACTAGAAAATCTTTTATTCTGTGTCAGGACCAGATGCTCTAATTATGCTTGTTTAACGCTTATCCACAACAACAGAAGAAGCATCTACATTGGGTTTACAATAAAACTTTTTAAATCTTCAATCAGAAGACCAATCAGCTACTTTTATAATGTTCAGTCTAGAACCTAGCATATTAGCCCTTGAGGCCATAGCACTTCTTATTAAAAGTGCTCCAAATTTACTGACATCAGTATCCGCTTGGACATAAGCCGTTTTACCTACATGGAAAGAGTAGCTGACGTCTCTGGTTTGTATGGTTTCTGCAGAGCAATGAGTAACTGAGCCTTATTGACTGATCTAAATCTTTTGGTGCAATCCTCATATGCTTTCAAACATTGAATTACACACAACATAGGACTACCTGGGAAGCAAGGATATAGTGTACACCTAAAGAAAAGTCTGTATCTGGATCTACGGAAAGAAACTCCATCCGAAGAGTATACTCTACCTGTTAAATCTAAGGCTCACACATGAGACACTGTTTTGCACGAAATCAGACACAAAAGCATAATGAATTTAGCTGACAATTGCTTCATAAACAAGTCATTGTTGTCTGACCATCTCTCCCACAACTTCAACACTACATTCACATCCCACAAAGTGGAATATCTTGGTTTTGGAGTATAATACAATGTAATCCCTACCATCAGTTTATACATCAGTGGACGTTCGCCAATGGGCTTTCCTTCCATGGGAGATAGTCCTGCTAATGTAGCAGATCCAATATTATTTACCTAGCTGTAAGCAAAGCCATCTGCGGATAACTGAGACAGAAAGTTTATTAACAAGTGTAAATCTGCCTCCCAACAGATCCACACTCTATTCATTGCACCAACTCATCAATCTCTTCCACGAAACAAAATATTGTCTTTAGGTATTGTTTGACCAAGCCTGAGTGATGTAGAAGTAGGCTTGTTTTGAAATCCCTGACGTATTTAAAAATTCCTGCTTCAATTCTGAAGGAATGTGTCCATTTCCTTTGCCAGCAGATCTGGCATCCACATTTGGAACTGATTCTGTTGCCTGTCCAACCGTGATACAAAGAGGACAATCGCAAGTCGACAGCAATTTATGGATGCAATCTCCAATCACTGGTATCCATCAGATGTGTGGCATTCCAGTCCGCTATACCATTTCTTTGTCCTGGAATGTATTCTGCCATCACTGAAATTCGATTTTCAAGACAGAAATACCAGAAATCCTTGGTTACCCCCACCAACATTCTCAGCTTTGTTCCTCCTAACTTGTTGATGTAACAAATTGCCAAGATATTGTCCATCCGAAGAAGTATGCAACAATTATCTTTCGCAACAATTATCTTTCTGTGGCAAAAACAAATGCCAGAAGTTCCATGCAATTGATGTGATGTACTCACCCTGCTTCTTAGAGCTGCTGCTGATGTGTGACTTGATGAGAACCTCTGGATGGGATCCGAAAATGGCTCTGCTGTTTCAGGCTTCCATATGTTCCAGCCACCAAGATAATTCCATTCTGACTTCTGTTGACAGTGTGATCTGATCTGCATATGACAAACCCTGGTAAAGGTGCTGAATCTTCAATCTCTGTAAGGCTCTTTAATGTAGAGGGCCTGAAAAAATCACTTGTATTAAGAATGGCAAGATTTGGGCTTTTAGTCTCACGGATGGGGTCTGTTTGGATAGAGCTGTTCTCGGCTCCCTCTTAATGTCTTTCATTTTCAGTGTGGATAACTGTGGTCTTTGAGAGAGTCCACTTAGAACCCAAGAAATTGTCTACATTGGGTTGGAATCATCGCTGACTTCTTGTTGATTACCAATCCCAATTCCTGCAAGACATGGATCACCCACGACAGATGAAGCATCAGCTGAGTCGTCTCCTGCTCCATTATTATTAGGTTGTCCCGATAGATAATTAGCCGAAACCCTTTGGCCTCAACTTTCCCACCACTGGTTTCATCACATTGGAGAAAAACGAGGGAGATGATGAGAGGCTGAAAGGAAGAACCAAGAATTTGTACCTCTGATTCCTCTGTTGAAATTGAAGGAACCTCCCCAGTGGTGCAAAAATAACCTCATCCTTTCGTCTGTACAAGGAATATTCTGCTGCAAACCCCTCTAGGGTGAGGCATAATTGCTTCTTTGAGCAACAGTTCTTAAATTAATGAAAAAATAAATGTTTGTTCTGGAAGGGAAAAACAACAGTCTGATGTACTGTATTACCTTAGTTTGAATCCCTCAACAATTTCCAAGACCCAAGCATTTTTGTTATTTTCCCCTGGTTGCAAAGAAAGAATCATACTCTGCTCCTCACACCACTTAAGAGACAAGAATTATCTTTACCTGTAAATTCAGCTCCTGCGATAACTGCACAGCTTCCTCAAGAACCGCTTTTGCGCTGTCTACTATGTCTACCTCTGGAACTGGATGGGAAGAAGGTTCCTCTCCTGAAGATGTGGTACCAGCTAACTCGTCTTTGTGACACAAAGTCTCTCTGAGGACCTTGAAAAAATGAGTGACATGACAAATGCCCCTGCTTCGCCCAGTCCTACCAAGAACGCCAGACTGAACTGCACCTTGTTCAGAGCCATGAAAGTATTCACAAATGTTTTCAAAAAGGTCACCAAAAAGAAGGCCTTTTGCTACTGTACCCACTTCAGCCGATACGAGATCCGTCAACTTAGCATTGGAGGGGGGCGCTTGTGGCCTTCCTCCCCAGGATGTTTTTGGCCCCTGTGACGCCATCCCCTGGGGCCCGCCTGCATTCGTCATAGGGAGGAGGGTGCGTCGCTCTCGTCCCCGGGATGATTTCGGCCCCGGGAAGTACAACCCCTGGGGCCAATCCAAATTTTGAAAGGGGGAGTGTGCCTGCACGCCCACCTCTCCCTTAGACGATTTCAATCCTGGGAACCCCATCCCCTGAGGTTCAGTCCTGTAGTAAGGGGGGCATGTGACCCCCCCGGGCTGATTTTGGCCCAGTGGACCCCATCCTTGTGGCCCAGCCTACTTAGAAAGGGAAGGGGCGGGCAGCCTGCTCCCTGAGCCAATAACGGCCCTGGTGACCATCCCTAGGACATAGCGGTTCCCCTGCCTGAACTGGGGCGGGTAGGGAAACCTGTGCTTGCTTTCGCTCGATGGGAGCAATTTCAAAACCGCCGCCAAGCAGGAGCGGACTTTCATCTGTTTCCCTGCCCACACTGATGCGAGAAGGAAAACAGATAGAAAAAAATTATTCCCACCCACAGGGAGCAGTGCAGACTCCAGCTTGATGCGGTGAGCTGGCTGGTGCCACGGGGGCCTTGGGTTTCCCCCACGACCCGTAATGAAATTGTGGTAGGTGATCTGGGTGGGCACCGGGGGACCCACCCTTTGTTGGCCGGGGATGGGGTTTCCGGAGCCAAAATCGGCCCGGGGGGGGGGGGGAGGGGCAGCGTGCACCTCCCCTTAAATATGTTGGTGGTGGACTGCTTCCTGCACATAAACAATCATTCTCCTCAACGCAGGCACCCTTGCTCTATGGTGAAAGGTTGACTGTATTGGAGCTAGGCAGCTAAATTAGTGACAGTGCAGGAGGAAATGCAAGGCTGCACCGTATTCTAGTAAATACTGTGCAGCCCTGCATTTCAGAAGTGGTGGAGAGCTGCGTTAAGCCAAGGAAGCTAACTCCGTGCTCTGCCACTTCCTTTCAAATATGCCCCTTAATCTCCCCATGCCTAAAACCAAAATGAAAGTGTCCTTGTGTAATGTAACTGATGCTCATGTAAAGCACTCCAATACCTTCGGGTCAAATCCGCGCTATATAAGACTGGAAGAAACAAAATTACACTTTTTGCACAATCTGCTATTGGACTACACTTGTGCTATATTTGGGTGATATTTGTGCTACATTTGTGCTTTTTTGTCTCCGGTGGCCAGCTTGGGATATGTTTTTGTTATGACGCTCCCTAGTTCTATGTCAAGACTGGTGGCTGGGATTAAGCATTTCTTTCTTCACTTTAATTATATAGCAGTCACTTTCAAAGAACATCTTTAATAAAAAAAATAACACAACCAGAACTACAACTCCCATCAACC
Organism: Triturus cristatus; assembly: GCF_964204655.1. NCBI lineage: Eukaryota > Metazoa > Chordata > Amphibia > Caudata > Salamandridae > Triturus > Triturus cristatus. The sequence goes on from NC_140594.1 coordinate 389,454,515, forward strand.
AATGGGGCGTAAGTGTCCATAACAACAGTCCTCCAATCACATCACATTTCATGTCCATAAATATATAGCCAAGACATCCTTCCTGTTCCTCTTTCTTCACCGCTACGTCAGTTAAGGCACTCGCTCTTATTTCCGCATGTCTCTGACGTATATATTGCATTGCTAAAGTCTATATATTTGCTGTTGTCATTGTTACTGCGACTAGGGTGCAGTAGTGTGATAGTTTGGCTGCCGTAATTGACAGTGTTTGTATTCATCGCTCGCTGGTGGCGTCCTCCGCGCGACCAGCGCGCGATACTTTTTTCACCATGTTATTTCCTATGTGTTCTTTTGAATGTTGTTCTGAGCTCTAGCATGGAGCATCGCTCGGTACAGTGTTCGGGTAGTGGAGTCAGTTACTATCCGGACGGCTGGCCGACTGGACGCTTCGTGTGTCGGGTGGAAAGATTTACAAATAAACTCCTATTCTTCTCAAGACGCGTCCTGCTGATGATTTCTTCACTTATTTCATCTGGCGACGACCGGGAATCTTCCACCCGCATACCCACGCCCGTACCGAACTTTCACCTACCTTCATAAATTGATTCGGAAAAGACTGCGTCTTCAAGTCAGCACGTAGGTCATCTGAAATAAGGTACGTGTTTTCAAATTAATCATCGGAGCTCCTGATTTTAATCCGTGGTCGACAGCATGAAGCTCGCGCTCCCTAAATATTAAGACTTCCTCGGAGCCGAAAGATAATTGGATTTCCCTGCTGGCATCATCACGTTGCGGTACTCGGCACCATCTTGGATTGGGCCCGTTTGCGTGAAACACCATTGACTATGCAGTTTAATCCTCGCTCTTGAAAACAATTGCGTGTTGTCAGTTTCACTATCTGACAATACGCACGTCGATTTCAAGCACATACGCGTTCTGTCAATCACATTGCTCGTCGACACGCACGACAATTTCAAGTTCATGTGCGTGTCGTCAACTTAAATTTACGACGATACGCTCATCATTTCACTTGGATTTAAATAATCATTAGCAAATAGCCTATTAATTCAAGCCAGTGAATATCAACAATGTATTGCTGAATATTTTTTATTATTTTTCTAGCTATTTGCATTTTTATTATTTGTGATTACAGCTTTAACCCTGGAACAGTATTAAATAACTTCGTTGACCAACACGTTTAAACAATATTTCAGCGCGTTTAAGCAGTGTTTCAGCGACGCGCACGCGTGTGATCATTTTCACTTATTCTTCAGCGCGTTTAAACAATATTTCAGTGACGCGCATGCTTGTGATCATCTTCATTCATTCTTCAGCGTGTTTAAGCAGTATTTCAGTGACGCGCACGCTCGTATCCAGTTACAATACTATGACAGAGTTTACAGTCAGCAATTTCTTTTAATTATACATTTGGCTATGGCCTCAAATATCAACCCAATCACTCAACCACCTCCTTTCTTAAGCAAACCAGGCAGTCCACCTATTATCTGGACTGAGTGGTTCAGAATTTTTTAGAAATATTTAGTGGCAATAGACGCAGTAGACTATTCACCTGCCCGTAAGTTTGCTTTATTGTTTGGTTGTCTGGGGCAAGCTGCTCAAAGAATTTTCGACAGTGTGATCCCAATTCCTCCTCCAGCTTCTCAGTCTGGCGATAGTCAATGGAATGTGTATCTAGAAGCTGTAGCATGTCTTAAGAAACAGTTTTCGGACGAACCGAACATCATGTTAGAGCGCCACAATTGCTACAAAAGGAAACAAAAAGAAGGTGAAAAATTAGAAGAATATATCTCAGCTCTCAGAGTACTAGCGATTGGTTTTGGGCCATTAACAGATAATTATATTAGAGACCAGTTCGTATTTGACTTGACATCTAGAAAGATCAAACAGAGAATTCTAAGCTGCAAAAATCCACCCTTATCTGAGGTGATTGACTTAGCCTTGAGTATTGAGCGCTCTACAATTTCAAGTAAAGTCATGCAAGAAGATAGTAAACCTGGAGTTAATTCTGTCACTTCAACTGACTATGATCACGAGAACTCACTTGCAGCGGTAAACGTTAAAAGTAGACCTACTAGATTTCCTCAAAAGAAACAACCCCTTTTCTACTACAGGTGTGGTTCGAAGAACCATATTGGAAATCCTCCTGGTTGCCCTGCACTCAGCAAACGCTGTGTTATTTGTAAAACAATTGGTCATTTTCAAGGGGTGTGCAGGAATGCTAGGAAAACAGTCAATGTTCGTTATATCGATACTGAAGTAGAGTCATGGTCCGACTCTCTTAATAATATCGTTGTCACCCTAGACTGCGAAGGGGATGCTATCTTGATAAAAGGCCCCCTGTGCCAAGCATCCATTGATAACATCGCCCTACAGGTAATGGCGGACTCTGGCTCGCCGATTACTATTCTTCGAGATACTACATTCTATGACCTGTGGAAGAATAAACAATTACTTCATTGAGATGTATACCCCAAAAGCCTTTGGCGAGAAAGACATTAACATGATTGGGTATTTTCTTGGTGTTGTACAATGTCTTAGGAGAGAAACTGCAACCAAAATGTATGTATTACGGAAAAAGGGAAAAATATTATTGGATGGAAGGAGTTAGCTCGCATGGGTCTATACTTGGTCCCAGGTGATGAGAACCCGATAAAAGTGGGAGATCTACCTGTATGCAATGTTAATTGTTCTGATTCTGACATGAATGTAGAAATAGTTGATGAAATAGTTTCTGAATTTAAACCTGTATTTAGCGACCAGGTAGGTAGAGTTAAAGGTGAGGAACATCGTATCAAATTAGTTCCTGGTGCACAACCTGTTTCACATAAAGTACGTTCGGTCCCCATGAGTGTAAGGGAAGAACTCAAGCTCACTTAAAAAAATTTAAGTGATCAAGGTATAATCGAGGCCACAGATTCTTCTCAGTGGGTGGCGCCCATCGTAGTCGCATGGAAAAAGTCTGGTGAGGTCAGACTTTGTGCAGATTTGAGCTCACTAAATAAAAACATTTTGGTGGATTGCCACCCACTGCCAAGGATCTATGAACTGCTAGCAAATATAGGGGGGGGGGGGCTAAGTGGTTCTCTTTGATTGATCTGAGAACAGCATATCACCAGGTGTCCCTATCCAATGAGTCTCAAGATTTGACTACATTTGTCACCCCTTTTGGAGCGTACAAGTTTCTCCGCCTACCCTTTGGATTGGCCTCAGTGGGTAGCGTGTTTCAGAAGTTGATGGACACACTGTTCCACGACATCAAGGGTGTCCAGGCATATTTGGATGGTATTCTAATTTATGCTAAGTCATTTAAGGAACACAATGACATTCTCAAACGTGTTCTAACGATCTTAAAATCTAAGGAAATGACTGTGAGACCTGATAAATGCAAATTCGCTGTACAAGAATTAGAATATCTAGGCCATACTGTATCTAGCCAAGGAATTAGGCCTACATTTTCGGTGATCAGAGCTATTGAAGACGCAAAAGCACCTAAGGATAAAGACACTTTACGCTCTTTCCTCGGTCTAGCGGAATATTACGCAAGATTTGTACCATGTTATGCCCAAGCTGTTGAACCTTTAAGGGTATTGCTTAGGAAAGGTCAGAATTTGATATGGTCTGAGGATTTAGAAAGCACATTCAAGAATGTAAAAAAATGTATTGTTTCAGCACAAGCACTTCATGCTTTTAGAGACAACTGTATGTCCATGATAACCGTAGACGCAAGTGTGTTGGGTCTTGGTGCGGTTCTTAGCCAAAGAGTGGAAGGACGTGAACACACTGTGGCATTCGCGTCCAGAGCTCTTAAACATTTTGAACAGCAATACAGCACGATCGAGCGTGAAGCGTTAGCGTGCGCGTGGGCTGTTCAGAAGTTTAAGATGTACATCTGGGGACGCACATTTGAATTAATAACAGACCATAAGCCTTTGGTGTACATTTTTAACAAAGTCAACACTTCTAGTATGTCTGCCAGATTAATGAGACTTGTATCAAAACTGCAAGAATATAACTTTGTGGTTAAACATATACAAGCTGGGAGAAATTTCAGAGCGGATTGTTTGTTTAGGTTACTTATGGACAAGGATGATGAGGAGGACTTCACATTGGAGGATATTGAGTGTGTCGCAGTAATAGACGCAGTACAAGAATACGATTCTGTGTTATCCGAGGGTAATTGGAAAACAGCTTGTGAGAATGATGGAATTTAAAAAAAAGTAATCGATTACTCAACTCATGTTTGACCTGAATCTAGGTGTCTGAATGGTGATGTGCGCGTTTTCGCGCAAGTGTCAAACGAACTAGCCGTTGAGAACGGTATCGTTCGTCGGGGTGATAAGTTTGTTCCACCCGCAGGGGTGCGACCTTTGATTATCAACAAGGCACACATTGGACACCTAGGGTCCACTAAGACTACAATGAAAGTTAAGCTTCACTATTGGTGGCCTTCTTTGGACTCACAAGTCAAGAGCGTTATCGATAGTTGCCCTGAATGCCCCCTGTCTGATAAGCATTGGTGGACACTTAAGACACCTTTGCATCCTACCGAATTCCCTAAAGCCCCATGGGAAAAAATGTATTTGGATTTTTCTGGTCCTTATTCTACCTTAGACCAAGATAAGAAATATGTTATACTGGCAGTCGATTATTTTTCTAAATGGATGTACCACTGTTTTGTTGAGTCTCCTGATACTGAGTCTACAATTTCATTTTTAAACAAAATATTTTCGTTGGAAGGTTCTCCCAAAACCATTGTAACAGATAATGGCACACATTTTGTTTCTGATAGGATGTGCAAGTTTCTCAACAAATTTGACATAAAACACCTCAAAGTGGCCCTATATTCCCCTACTTCAAACGGTTTAGTCGAACGGGGTAATAAAGTAGTGAAAGAAGGTATATAGACTGCGTTAGCTTCAGGGTTGGATATAAGTGAATTCATTGTTCAAAAGATTTTGGAGTTATAACACATCCCCTCACTGTACGACTGGAATACCACCTTTCACTTTGTTGAGGGGTAGAGAGGCTCACACTACTTTGTTTCCAACTTGGTTAAAGGATATGTCTACTAGTTCAAGGGGCAATTTTGAGGATGTTTGTCATAGAGTTCACACCAAACAGTTACATATGAAAGAGAATTTCGACAAAAAATGTCGTTTGAATGGCGAGGATGTTGTGGTTGGGGACTGGGTCCTAATTAAGAAACCTGCCATGGTTAGAAAAGGAGAGTCGAAGTTTTTGACGCCAGAAAAGGTATTCAAGGTCAGTAAAGGGCTGCTTTTGTTCAAAATAAGGGCTGGTGGAACAAAAGACAACTTGTTAAAGTCTCTCCCGAACAAGTTAGGATATTACAAAGGAGACAAAGAAATTGTGAAGATAAACTTGATTGGGGTCACTGGTTAGTCTCTGGAGGTTCGACTAGTTCTCGCAATCTGGTCCATTCACCTCAGGTTGCGAGCACTAGTCATTTAGCTGCTAACATTTCCACTCAACCTGTAAATACCAAGGGAAACATTAGTTTCTCCAGGGGCCGCATTTTAAATGTTTCGAAAAGATTTGAGGATTTCATCAGGTATTAATCCTGTTCATTGTAACTTTTGTATTATTTTTGTTTAATCGTTCATTTTTGTTTTCTTTTAAGGGGGAAGGTGTTGTGATAGTTTGGCTGCTGTTATTGACAGTGTTTGTATTCATCGCGCGCTGGTGACGTCCTCCGCGCGACCAGCACGCGATACATGTTTCACCATGTTATTTCCTATGTGATCTTTTGAATGTTGTTCTGAGCTGTAGCATGGAGCGTCGCTCGGTACAGTGTTCGGGTACTGGAGTCAGTTACTATCTGGACGGCTGGCCAACTGGACGCTCCGTGTGTCGGGTGGAAGGATTTACAAATAAACTCCTATTCTTCTCAAGACGCGTCCTGCTGATGATTTCTTCACTTATTTCAAGTAGGCTCCTTGTCCGAGCGCTCACTCCAGTGCATTTTCCCGGGTCCTTGATGGTGCTGCTTGCACTGGCTATGGGCCTGTCAGGTGCGACGCGGCCTGTCAGGGAAGCTCAGTGTGCTTCCTCACATGCGTGTCGTGCCCTTGGGAAATTCCTTTGTGGTGCCCCCAGGGCCTGCCACCAACCCTTGCTCGATGCTACATTCCTGCGGTACGATTCTGGCCCCAATCCTAGCAGGTTTTAGATCACTGTAGGAGGCAGACGCCACCTGATGGCTGAAACTGGTATTTCAGCCAAATTCTTCGGCACCAGTGATGGGGCTGCCCTAAATTACACACAGTGGGCGTATTTCGACCTTGTATGTGTTCAGTTAGTGTGCTCTCACTCTTACATGATAGAATCTTTTAGAGATCATAAGTACTCTCAATTCTACAGGGGGGAAAGAGGAATGGCCACCCGAGCACCATTTTCCTGTGGAGGCGGACAGATATCTCCTAGGCTACTTCTAAGTCATTCTTCCCTCTTCAGGATCAGATCAACAAAATCGCAGAACAGATCCCCAAAATGTTTGGAGAACCCAGACTAGTTGTGGTGGGCCTAGTGGATTCTCATCCTCTATAAGCAAGAAGGCCCACAAGCATGACCCGGGGCACTTGGAAGGCTTTGACAGACTTTGCAAAGTCTTCCATAAGAGTGTGCACACGCTCAGAAATGTATCTTTTCGGGAGTATGTATTACACGGGGAAACCGGCGACTTCGTCGCCCCCAATGATGAACACGATCCTGGGTTCCCCTATAAAGAGGAGGTTGATTCTGATGACGACGACTCATCTGCGGACGAACCAGGCTGCAGTAGTCCGTGGCAACCTGGCTGTAGTGCATCTGACCCTCAAGACGGGGACCCTGGCCAGGCAGACATGTTTCAACCTCAGGGCATCTACCATCCTCGCTCCTCAGAATGGCTCCCAGAACAGAAAGTGGCAGACTTTGTCGCTAAAAATATTAGGCATCCTTTATAGAAGGAAGTTAGGGCCCTCCTTCAGGCGGAGTGTCCCAGGCCTTCTCTCAGCAGGAAAGTGGCCCTGACTCCAGAGATTGACAGCAAGATGTGTATTTTATTTAGGAAGTACATGAAAGATCCCAAGAAAGACATTGACCAATTGTGGTGAGCTTGCCAGCATAAGCTCCTAGACGCAGTGGGCCCTCTCACGAAGATTATAGAATTGACAGAGCAGGCCAGAGCCTTGCGGTCACCCATGCCTACAGACATTGTGGCTGACTAGGCTCAGAGGACCATGTGTCTTTTAGGAAACGCCAACTATGCCTTGTCAGTTGAACCGCGCAGATCACTCCTGATGAAGATTTACCCCAAGCTAGGGGAGCTTGCTACTTTGGAGGCAGGTACCATTGTGGAAGGGAATCTCTTCAGAGAGCCCTTTGGAAAGGAACTTTGAAAATGTGTAGCAACTTTTCCCGCTCTAGGTAAGGCGCAATCGTCCATCAAGTAGGTCTTACCAAGGAAGGATTTCGCCGGGGTCGTACGAGGCAGGGACCATCCTAAGGCCGTTCCCTTCAGCAAGGTTCCTTTCGAGAGCACAATAAGTGAAACAATGGATGGTATAATGGAAGACAGGGTCCTTCTTCCCCAATCGAGGCACCGGCAGAGGCAACAGGGAGAGCAGAGGTAAAGCAAATGCCCTAGGTGGTATTCACCAGTAAGAATTACTCCTTCTTTCCCTCAAAACTTAGGGTGGAGGCTCCGGTGGTTCATACACAAATGTTATGTTATGTTAATATGGTTTGTAAAGTGCTCGAAGACCCGAGGGTATCTTGGTGCTGCCTTTGAGAAAAGAGTGGGGCAAATAGCGGGGCAACAGTCCTAAGTTTATTGATTGAAAAGCCAGGTTTTCACACATTTCCTGAACTGAAGAAGATCAGGGGGTACTTTAAGAATAAGAGGGAGGGAGTTCCATATCTTTATGGTGCTAATCACAAAACTGGTTCCTCCCCACCGTAGTTTCGTAAATGTGGGTACTACCAAGAGTCTGTTATCTGAAGATCGAAGTGTTCTAGAGGGTCTCTACCAGATGAACTTTTGTGCAAAGAACTGTGGTCCAGAGTTGTGCAGGGCACGATAGGCAATGCAAAGGGCCTTAAAGGTAATTCTTTTCTGAATTGGTAGCCAGTGAAGTTCCCGTAGGGCCTGAGAGGTTGCCTGATGTTTGAGAATGCTAAAAATAAGGAGAGCTGCCGCATTTTGTAGGATTTGAAGTTACTAATATTTGGGTGTTGTCAGCGTATGACTCCACCTTGAAGCCGAAATTCCTAATAAGTTTGATTTATGGAATTATGCAAATATTGAAAAGAGTGAGGCTCAGGGATGCACCCTGGGGACACCGTATGGAAGAGTTAAGGATTGAGATACATAGCCATTTATGGTGACTAGCTGTTCCCTCTCAGATGGAAAAGAGGCTAGGTAGAGATAGAGCGGTGTCTCTGATGCCCAAATCGTGCAGGTGTTTTGATGAGGATCTTCTGATTACCAGTATTGGAAGCTGCAGACAAATCTATTAACTCAAGAGCCACACTGTCACCTCAGTCAGTGATGGTTCTTATATTCTCTGCTGCCATAATAAGGGCTGTTTCGGTACTGTGCTCTTTGCGGAAACCAAATTGGTCAGCATTGAGTAGAATATGTGCATTGGTGAAATCCGATAGCTGAAGATTTAGAGCTTTATCCATCAGCTTGGCTGGAAGGGGCAAGCGTGAAATGGAGAGATCATTCTTGGAATCTGAGAATGATGAGGTACATTTTTTTATCTGAGGCAGGATTGAACCTTTTTTTCAGAATACCTACAAAAATTCCCGTATTGATGATTTCATTATATATGTGGATCAACTGCGCAGACACTACCTCTGCAGCCTGATGAAGAGTCTTGGGAGAGCAGGGATTGTCCGGTGATCCAGATTTAGTACCAAAAATAAGAGGGAGCACTTGTTCGGTGGTAAGGGGAGAAAAATTATTCAGGGTTTCTGCTGGCTGCCTATGGCTTAAAAACCCAGTAGTACATGGTATCCCGGTGGTAAATGCCGAAATCTCCTTTAAAACTTTTGATTGAAAGGTGTGTGCAAGCGTGTCGCAGAAAGATTGATTTATATTATCATTGACTGGGTCAGGTGGATTTGATAAAAATGTAGCTGTATACAATAGTTCTTTGATAGAGTTTTTTGAGTAAAATAGATTGTCTTTTTGTCAGAATCATGGCCTTGTATTTGGTAAGGGCCTTGCTATATTCAGTTTTGTCAGATGCAGAATAATGCTTCTGCCATTTTTGTTCCACGTTGCGACACCGTTTTTTTGTGTTTTAAGATTCGCTGAGTACCAAGGTTCTGAGGGTGCTCCTCTGTTGTTTATGTGTTTGGCAGAGGGGGCTATAAGAGTTGTGGCATTCATGAGCCATGCATGATAGTTTGCTGCCATACTTTCTGAGTCAACCCCAATTGCTGGTGGGGAGGATAATAAGATGTTATTAAGTTGTTCAGGGATTATTTTGTGCCAAGGTCTGATTGTTTTCTGTGAGGAAAAGGAAACAGTGGGGTTTGGATTTCCAATACTAATGTCGAATAAGATGGCTGAGTGGTCAGACCAGGTGAGAGGGAGAGCTTTACTGAAGGTGAGAGATGGGGGGGTCTGTAAAGATTCCATCCAAAGTGTGTCCGGCCTTGTGGGTGGGGCAGCTGATGATTTATTTCAGGCCAAAACTGGACATTATGTCTATAATATAACAGGCCTCCTTGTCGGAAGCGTCTTCCAAATGGTAATTAAAATCACAGAGGATGGTGAAATTTGTGTGACAGAATCTAGATTCAAGACAGGTGCCAATAAATTTAGAGAATTGGATTTTGTTCTTTGGAGTACGATAAATAAGAATGCCATTTAGAGTATTTTTAGTATTTAAGTTTAGTTTAATAGTAAGTGCTTCGTAGTCCACATTAATGGGGAAAGGCATGCAGTTAATGGAGAAAAACCTTTTAAAAAATGATTGTGATACCCCGTCCTCTATGCACCGGCCTGTCTAGCCTAAGAATGGAGTATTCGGAGGGCAGGACCTGGGTTATATCTGGTCCTGAGGCTGAGTTTAGCCAGGTTTCCATTAGGAAAGCTACATCGATGAGGTGTTGCTTGATACAAATGTACAAATCTATGCTATTTTTAACAAGTGATCTGGAGTTAACAAGCAGACATTTTATGAGTTTGGCAGTTTGTTTATTGATCAACTCTTTGTTAAGAGGAGCTTTCTCCTTTATATTTACATTACTTAGGGTCAGTTTGCAGGCTGTGCAGACCTTGTTGTTAGAATAATCTCTAGGCTGCAGAATCCTCCAGTCTGATGACTTACTTGCTTGACGTAGCGCTAACAGGGCTTCTTTTGTATAAGAGTATTTAGGGATAGGGGGCCAGATGTATCAAGCATTTTTGCATTCGCAAATGGGCAGAGTCGCAGAATCTGCCCGTTTGCAAACGCAAAAATTGCTTTTCCGATGCAGCAAACCTAATTTTGCGATTCAGTAACCTGCTACCAAATCGCAAAATGGGTTTGTGTTTCGATATTAGGAAGGGGCGTGTTTAGGCGTCCCTTCCTAATACCGAATCGCATAGGTATGTATGAATGTTTTGTTACCGCATTTGCGGTCTGAAAACATTTGCATTTTACCACCGACTTCAAGAAGGTGGTAACCCATTTGCAAAGGGGAAGGGGTCCCCAAGAGACCCCTTTTCCTTTGTGAATGTTTGTGAAACCATTTTTAGGAGCAGGCAGTGGTCCCACGGACCAATGCCCGCTCTTAAAAAATGAAAAGATATCTTTTCATTTTTTGTTTTGTAAAGCATCTCATTTTCCTTTAAGGAAAACGGGCTGCTTCACAAAAGAAAAAGATTGATTTATTGAAAAGCAATCATGGACATGGTGGTCTGCTAATCTCAGCAGACCACCATCCTCGTGATTTTTGTGATTCCTAAGGGGTCGCAAATTGCGACCTACCTACTTCATATTCATGAGGTAGGTCATTTGCGACCACATAGGAATCGCAGAGGGTGTAGTATACACCTTCATACATTGGATTTAGCGAATTCCTAATTGCAAATCCTTGTGATTCGCAATTAGGGAATCGCAAAATGCTATTTACGTACATCTGGCCCAAAATCTGATGTGAAACGGGCAGGGGGGCTGGCACTGGTCGTGTTCCCAGCGATGACGGGCGCAGACGGCCTTGCCTTTGGCGCGCCGAATGCGCTACCAATGCACGGATGCGCTGTGGCCATCATTTTGAATTGCAGGATGAAGGGGGCATGTCAGGGGGTGTAGCCACTCAACGCTAGAGCGTTAAGGCAAAAAATCGTGAGTGAAAAACAGAAAGCAAAACGGGGGTCCAGCAACCCCTTGTTGCCTATCGCAGGCTCCCCTGCTGGTAGGCAACTACTGGTAAAGCAAATCATAATTAACAGAAAAGGGAGTAACGGCACAAAACACAATCCAATTAAAAATACCAATCTGTCTGAACATAGAGTGTAGCCCTTGCGAGATGGCGCCGCTAAGCGCAGGGAGCCAGGCACCTCCCGAAAACAAGGAAAATAATATGGGTAAGGACAACAAAATAGCTAAAATCAGGCTACCTTTTCCCAAGGCTGCGCGGACGTGCTGCGGCCGTCATTTTGAGATGCCAGATGAAGGGGGGGGGGCGTGTCAGGGGGCGTGGCGACTCAGCGCTAGAGCTAGAGCAGTAAAGCTAAAAATCATGAGGAAAAAACAGAAAGCAAAACTGTTGTCCAGCAACCCCTTGTTGCCTATCGCAGGTTCCCCTGCTGAAAGGCAACTATTGGTACAGCAAATCCTAATTAGCAGAAAAGGGAGTAACGGTACAAAACATAAACCAATTAAAAAGACCAATCGTCTGAACATAGGGCGTAGCCCTTACGAGATGGAGCTGCTAAGCGCAGGGAGCCAGGCACCTCCCGAAAACAAGGAAAATAATATGGGTAAACACAACGAAATAGTTAAAATCAGGCTGCATTTTCCCAAAGCTGTGCGGACGTGCTGCAGCCATCATTTTGAGCTGTCGGATGAAGGGGGGCATGTCAGGGGGCCTTGCCACTCTGCCCTAGAGCGGTAAAGCTAAAAACTGTGAGGGAAAAACAGAAAGCAAATCGGGGGCGAGCAATCCCTTCTTGCCTTTAGCAGGCTCCCCTGCTGGTAGGCAACTACTGGTAAAGCAAATCCTAATTAACAGAAAAGGAAGTAATGGCATAAAACATAAACCAATTAAAAAGACCAATCGGTCTGAACATAGGGCATAGCCCTTGCGAGATGGCGCTGCTAAGCGCAGAGAGCCAGGCACCTCCCGAATACAAGGAAAATAATATGGGTAAGGACTACAAAATAGTTAAAATCAGGCTACCTTTTCCCAAGACGGAGGGAGATTACCACAGACCCTTGGGTTCTGGAAACTGTAGAGGTGTTTCACATAGAATTCCTGGGCTCCCGTCTGCAGATAGTACATCCAAAGTCCTTGATGTTCTCAGTTCAAGAGGTGAGTCTTTTAGGCAGTGAGGTAGCAGACATCCAGGGCTGTTTCTACTATTAGGCAAGGCTAAGCAGCTGCCTAGGGCGGCAAAAGGGGGAGGGTGGCAAAAAACTAAACATGCGTGCATGTCTGAGGGTACAGAAGGCCCTAACCCTTCAGGACTCAGTGCCCCATTTTGTCGGGGGTCAATGAATATCTGTGTTGTTCGGCAGAATCAGGGGACCCTCATCACAATCTGCAGGGAGTAGGGGCTGGACATCATTTTTTGTCACGCCACTGAACGGAGGCCAGAAAGCGAGAACTATGCGGATTCCGGCGATGGGGGCTCTTTTTCTGTTGAACCCGTCTGTGCCCCTGGGCAGTGTGCCAACAGCGGCGCACGAGAATAGTGCTGCATATCTTCTCACATGCGTTCAGTATGTGCTGTACCATGAGCTGCAGTCTGGGGGTTGGGAAAGTGATAATGGGATACACCGCCCCCTGCCCCCCTTCCCACCGCCACTCACATTCAAAGGGCCTCACTTGGAGCACACATGCATTTTTCCAACCTAGATGGAACGAGGGCCTAAAACACCACTAGGACGCAGCCTTACCGCGCCACAGGGACTACTGGACCAGGCCTGGCTCCTAGAAGCCACGTCTCAAGTTTCATGGCACTATATTCCTGTTTCTATTCATGCCTTCCTTTACAGTCCACTGTTGATGTATCGTGACGGCAGGTGTACCGTGAGTGCTGCCTGCTCTGTGCACCTTTACAGATGTTACACTGCCCTCTGCTGGTAGTGTCTGCCACTGTGAGCCTGTATTACTGTCTTCTGGCCTCCGTACTCTGGTAATGTTCACTGCAGCTGTGCTTCCCCCGTTAATGTCAACTATCCCTGTGTTAACATTACTGTCGCCATGGGGGCCCACCAGCTCTTCAGGATATTTAATGTGGATTGAAAACCATGCAGCAGAAACGTGTACATAATATATTGGCACAAAACTCGAAAAGTGACGTCCCGGTCTGTTTAATTAAAAAACCCAGACATCACTTTTAAAACTACAGCTCTCACATGTGGGGTCCTCGTGGTGGTCTCCTGCTTGGAACAAGCTTTTGGAGATGGTTACAGAGCATGCAAAAAATTGACAAGGAGTTTTTTTTTCCAGGCTAATTAAAAATGCATTGAGGCGGGTAAAAGGAAGCCCTTGTGTCGTTTGAACGGCACATTAGTATTCTGTTGCACTTTGAACAAGCATTTGCAATGCACTAGGTCTCGCATTTACGCGAGTTTGAGCTATTGGCATTGTAAATGACAATGCCTTTTATTTATGTTTTGGTTTTTAAAACAACAATAAAAGGCATCGTCATTTACAATGCCAATAGCTTAAACTCGCGTAAATGCGAGACCTATTGCATTACAAATGCTTGAGATCACATGGGGTCTTCCACCCGTTAAGTACCAAGAGTCCTGTGTACCTGTGTTATTATTGTACAGCTGCTACTGGGCCCGCCCCGAAAAAGATTATCCTGGCATTGCTTGATATCTTGTCTAAGATAAAGCTTGCTCTGTCTCGAGAATCTCGCCCCATAAAGCAGCATACTATGAGTTGGTTTGATTCTGCGTGAGTCTGTGTATCTGCCTGTGTTGGGTGTGATTAGCGGTGGTAGAGGCCAGTAGCCCTACTGTTCTCCCAACTCAAGCCCATGATAACATAACTGAGTTAATACCCCTCAGAACAGGGCAATAACTTACATAGCCGCAACAATTGACACAGATAACTTACTTTAATACGGATCTGACAGTCCAGACTAGATTGAGAGGCACCAAAGCAGGCCTCCATTCCCCAACACCTGGTTGACAGGGTAGAGAGTGATGGTAGTAAAAGGGAGGAGGCAGCATTTTTCAATTCTCGCCTAGGGCGGCAAAACACCTAGAAACGGCCCTGGTGGCAGCAATTCCAAAGTGCACTCAGACAGGATTGTGAACATTCCCAAGAATGCAGGCAAGGAATTTAAAAAGGATGATGACATTTGGGGCAGGACAAGACCATTAACAGGATTGTTATCCACTTCTTTTCTCCCTAAATGTGAAGGCAGTCCGATGAGCATTGTAGGTCTTGCCAGACTTGCCAGGCAAGTGGTAAGAGTGGGAAGAAGTGTAAGGCTCCTCTCCAACCTTTTCCAGAGGTAGGAACCCCTTTTGAAAGGGTGGGGATGAACACTGTGGGGCCACTGGATCCCAAGACAGCCATGGGCAACAGGTACATCCTGGTCTTGGTGGACCATGCCACCCGGTACCTGGAGGCTATCTCTCTCAGGACAACGACAGTGCCAGTGGTTGGCCGGGCGTTAATGGGGATCTTTTCCCCTGAGGGTTTCCCCAGAGAGGTGGTTTCTGACCATGGAACCAATTTCATATCTAAGTATATGACATCCCTGTGGGAGGAGTGCGGTGTAACCTACAAGTTCACCCCTCCTTACCACCCACAACATAATGGTTTGGTGGAGAGATTCAACCAAACCTTTAAGGGAATGATCAAGGGTCTAACAGAAACCATGAGGCATACGTGGGTTGTCCTCTTACCATGCCTTCTCTTTGCATACAGGGAGGTACCACAGAAGTCCTTGTGGTTCAGTACCTTTGAGCGTCTGTATGGGCACCCTGTGAGAGGACACCTCAGTTTGCTCAAGGAAGGCTGAGAGACAGCTCCCCTGAAAACTCCTCAGGATGTATTCAGCTACATGCTGGCCTTCAGGAACCAAACTTCCCGCTTCAAGAAACTCACTCAGGCGAACTTGGAAGCAAGCCAGGAGTAGATGAAACGTTGGTACGGCCATAATACCACTCTGGTAGAGTTTCAGCCTGGCCAGAAAGTGTGAGTCACAGCCCCAGTTGAACCTTGGGCCTTGCAGGACAAGTGGACTGGGCCTTTTGAGGTGGTAGAGTGCAAAAGTAATGTCATCTACCTGGTGAATTTGCAGACTCTCAGGAACCCTTAGAGGGTCCTACATGTGAACCGCCTTACTTTGGGAGTTCCGAAGAGAGCATGCTCTTGGCGACAGATGATGTGGTGGAAGAGGAGAATTAACTTCTCCCTGATCTCCTGTCTACCAAGGAGCATGATGGGTCAGTGGAAGGTGTGATCCTCTCCCCTACAATGACCCCAGAGCAGCAGAGTGACTGTCACCACACAGTTTGCCTCGCTGTTGTCCTTGACCCCAGGTGTTACTCACTGGTGTACCCATGATGTGGACATTGGTGACAGCCCTTCTGTGGAAAACAAGATTTACAGGTTGACTGCCTGGGTCTGGACCAGCATCAACAAGGAGGACTCTAAGATGTTGGTGTTAGGGGTGATCGAGCCCTCTAACAGTCCTTGGGCCAGCCCACTGGTCTTGGTCCCAAAGGCTGCTGCACCCAGTGCAACTCCGGAACTGCGGTTCTGTGTTGGCTACCGTGGGCTTAGTGCCATCACCAGGACTGACGCGCACCCCATCCCCAGAGCTGATGAGCTCATTGATCAGTTGGGAGCTGCCATGTTCCTCGGCACGTTCGACTTGACGTCTGGGTACTGGCAGATTGCCTTAACTTAGGGGGCGAAGGAGAGGTCACCATTTTCAACCCCAGAGCGGCACTACCAGTGTCGGGTAATGCCCTTTGGGTTCAGAGGTTGGTCAACCAGGTGTTGGCTGGGCTGGAGGATTTCAGTGCTGCCTATCTGGACGATATTGCAGTGTTCAGTTCCAGCTGGGAAGAACACTTGCAGCACCTCTGGGAAGTATTGAAGGCTCTACAGAAGGCAGGCCTCGCGGTCAAGGCCAGATCAGGCAGTGCTCTGTGCTGTACTTAGGGCACCAGGTAGGAAGCGGCCAGGTGGCGCCACTACAGCTTAAGATTGAAACCATTCTGGCTTGGAAGCCTCCCAAAGACCCAGACAGAGGGGAGAGCCTTTTTAGGCCTCACCGGCTACTATAGGTGATTTGTCAAGGGCTATGGCACCATTGTTGCCCCCTTGACAGAGCTGACTTTCAGCAAGCAGCCCAGGAAGGTGATCTGGACTGATGTCCGCCAGAAAGCTTTTGATGCCCGGAAGGCAGCCATGTGCACGGCGCCCGTGCTCAAGGCACCTGACTTCTCCTATGAATTTGTTGTGTAGACTGACGCTTCAGAGCATGGGTGGGACCAGTGCTCTCACAACTTAATGAAGAAGGCCTAGACCAGCCTGTAGTCTTCCTTAGTAGAAGACTACTCCCCAGGGAACAGAGGTGGAGTCCCATAGAAAAAGAAGCTATTGCTATGTTCTGGGCACTGAAGAAGCTAAGACCCTACCTGTTTGGGACTCACTTCCGAGTTCAGACAGACCACAGGCCCCTTAGATTGTTGATGCAAATGAGGGGTGAGAACCCAAAGCTGTTGAGGTGATTCTTCTCCCTACAGGAACTAGACTTTATGGTGGAACACCGCCGTGGCACAGAACACGCCAATGCTGATGGTCTGTCCAGGTTCTTACTCCTTAGTAAAGAGAACTCCAAGGTGGTTGGGTAGTTCTCCCTACTTTCAGCTGGATGGGACAAGTGTTAGACCTGGCATCTTTTGGCTTGTTCCCCCTGTCTTTTTGCTTTCTGACCTCCATGTTGCGACTCTGTTTTTTCTGGTTTAGTGTCTCTGCGCACTTTCTCACTACTGTTTGTGTTAAAGTGAAAGTGCTCCTATTGCAACTTATATTAGGGATTGGTGTTTCCATGATTGGCATATTTGATTTACCGGTAAGTCCCTAGTAAAGTGCACTGAGAGTGCCAGGGCCTGTAATTCAAATGCTGCTAGTGGGCATGCAGGACTTATTGTGGCACCCAGATGAGCAGCTTTTCAAAGGGTTGTCAGATCTGCCACTGCAGTGTCTGAGCGTAGTTTTTACTGCCATGTTGACTTGGCAAGTGCACCCACTTGCCAAGCCGTAACCTTCCCTTTTATTACATGTGGGTCACTCCTAAGGTAGGCCCAAGGTACCCCTATGGGCAGGGTGCATTGTATTTGAAAGGTAGGACATGTACTGGTGTGTGTGACATGTCCTGATAGTGAACTACGGTATTTTCTTGCTTAGCTATCCTGTGTGCTTCTGCTGGGTTGTGGATTGACTGTCTGGCTTTGGAGTGACAGGGGCTGGGGATATGCATTCTCTTCAGACATCCACTGGGGGGGGTCAAGGTGTGTCCTGCCTTTTCTGGATGAGTCAGGGCTGGGCTGAATAGACCAGGGCCGCATTTAAAGTGGTGGGAGGAGATTTCCTTGCACCTAAATGGGCCTGGTCTGACTTGGGCAATGCTGACTCCTTGCTGGGAAGCTGGGCCAGAGAGGACCAAACTGGTTTGGACTTTGCACAGACACTCTCTGCCCAAGGGAACAAAGAGAAATGCAGTATAAATATTGGGGCCCAGACCCCAGAACTTTAGAACTCACTTGGATCAAGGAGCCTGCCAAGAAGAAGAGCTGGAAGAACTGCCCCTTTGCTGTGTTGTTGCTTTGTTGGGTTGGCCTGCAGTTGCTGCTTCTGCCTTGGGCAGTGAAAGGTCTGGACTGAACTTTCTTGTACTTGTTGCTGAGTATCTCCAAGGGCTTGAAACAGAGCTTGCCTCCTGTTCACAAAGCCTCAGGGACAGCAAAGACTTCACCTAAATCTGGTAACCGCCTCTGGAACCGTGGTTTTAGTGGCCGCAGAGTGGGAAAGCACCAACACTGCTGAGGACTCTGTGTCCTGAAGGCACCGCAGAGAACACAGCTGCACTTCGCACAGCAACATTGGCCTCACCAACGACCATGACCACCGCTGCCACCGAGCCACTGCGTGCACCGCGACCTGTGGGCACCGCACACCGTACCACCTCTCTCACTCTGCTGCCCTGGACTCACTGATGACATCGTTGCCCGTGACACCCGTGACCACGCTGTGGTTTTGGGGGCACTGCTCGTAAGTTAAACAACAACCTCCCTGTCCCATGCCGCAATCTGGGTCAACCGAAGCCAGCTCCCATCAACAGGCACTGTCGATTGCAGCATGACCTGTCAGCACCGCCACGAGCACTGCCTCACTCCGCACTGCATCCCTGGTCACAGCGACGCTGCTGAACGACCGTCACCGAGCTGCTGCCTGCATCGCGACTTGATAGCACCGCACGCCGCAACGCTATGCTTCACATCGCAACTGCGACGGTTGCCTCGATGGGCCTGCACCGACGCGGTTGGCCGGAATCAGTGGTACTGTTTACGAGTCTGCTGATACTAAAACCGGTCTGCACCGACGCGGTCGGACAGAACTGTTGGATTCTGTTGTTTTCAGTACTGCTTTAGCACCGGACAGAGCTACCAACTTCAAGGAACTGCATTTTTAAAGTAATACTTGCAAAGTGCCTATTTTTAATTACTGTATGTTGTTTTTTTTATCATTTTGGTCTTGTTTGCACAAATAAATATTGGTTATTTTTCAAAAACTGGTGTGGTGTCCTTTTGTAGTGTTTTCACTGTATTACTGTTAGTTATGTACAAATGCTTCACACACTGCCTCTGAGATAAGCCTGACTGCTCGTGCCAACACTACCAAGGGGGTGAGCAAGGGTTATTTTAGGAGTGTATCCCCCTTATCCTGACCTGAAGGAAGGGCCCCTATGTGGAAAAAGGTGCAAAGTATAGCCAACTAGAGACCCCCATTTCTAACAGCCACTTGTGGCAGTTGAGGGGCTCAAACGGCAGCGTCACACAGCAAGCAATGACCATCCAAGGAAAGGCGCCGAATCCCAAATCCGTACAACTGAAGAAAGTTCTCATGCCAGGAACAAAGGTAAAAAGTACTTGAGGTAGGTGGTGTACGAACTTGACGAGATAGACCCAAACCGGCAAATCCTGAGCACGCGTAGGGCCCGTTGATGTGTTGGTGATCGCCTACAAAATTGTAAAGAAGTTCCGACCACAGGAATGTAGGTTTAATCCTTTATTGTAGAATAGTTCACCAACACATCAAGGAGGAAGCATGCAGAGGGGACCAAGGCAACTGCTGCGGTCCACTGTCTCTCAGAAATGACAGTTGCTGCGTGATCAGCTGGCATTCCAGAATGCCAGCTGATTAAAATCAAAATGTCTACAGGATGCAGGAGGACAGTGTCCAGAGAGGACAAGCGGGCATGTATCAGTATGTGGTAATAACCATCATCATAACAGGCAGTCAAGTTGGTGCTGATCTTATTTAAGGGGACATATGAGTCTTGATTGGTGGACTACAATTTTAGATGGTTTCACAGTATACTGTAATTGTATTTATCTAATGCTTACTACCCCTGATGAGGTTTGTTTTCTTAAATGATTCTGATTGGCTGCTGTAAGTTTGCAGTAAAGGAATAGAATACAACTTCTAGCTAGTGCGTCAAGAATTATCAATTATATTAAGGACACGGAGGTGAGGATTATGCTTCTCTTTCTTTACTGAAGCAATTACAGCAGCCAATAAAACTTTGAACCCAGAAGGTTTAAACCCTCATTCTCCCACCAATCACTGTTCACCCCATAGGGTATATAAAACTGTGATGTGAAAGTCCTTCCTCTTTCTTTGCAAACCAACAAATTTGGTCCATGAACATCGAACCCATAGAACAGAACTCTGCCGGCCATCAGACACCATCCAGAAACCACCTCCCACAAACAAAGATGGAATTCCTCCGTCGTCAACCGAAACAGCGGCAGCTGCCCTTCAAGACCCTTCAAGTTGCCTTGGTCCCAGCTCCTGAAAAGAGAACATAAGCCCTAATATCCCAG
This sequence comes from Triturus cristatus, assembly GCF_964204655.1. Taxonomy (NCBI): domain Eukaryota; kingdom Metazoa; phylum Chordata; class Amphibia; order Caudata; family Salamandridae; genus Triturus; species Triturus cristatus. Next base: position 389,474,827 of record NC_140594.1, read on the forward strand.
TTCACGGAAATTCATCATCAGAATTGGGGGGGAAAGGCATAACAAATCACCATAAACATATAATAATGTAACAACTTGTAACCCATTTACCAAGAATAACAGTCAATAGTACAACACATGCAATCCCAGGGTGGGATAATCCTCGCTTTTGTGTCCTGAATAGAATTCAAAATTCTTAATGCGCTAGCTAGAAAAAATTGTATTCTGCCAGGAATGGAGGGTTCTGATTATGCTAGTTTGAAGGTGTGTGACCACATAAGTTGCTACATCAACAATTGGTTTATGATAAAAGGCTTTGAATGTTGAATCAGAAGACCAATCCACCACAGCCATAATGTCCTGCAAATGAGAACCAGTAAAAAAAGCTTTTTAGGCCATAGCCCCCACTCACTGAATGAGCCCCAAAGATGGAGACATCAATACCGGCTTCACACAGCACTCATTTAACCCATCTGACCAGAGTAGCTGAAGGGACTGGACGGAAAGTTTTCTGCAAGGAAATCAACAATTGACCTGCCACATCATTTAGCAATTCAAGAGTACAGTCCTCGTAGCGTTTTGATCATTGGACAACAAATCATTTTTATGATGTGGAAATGCAGGATAACTCACACATATGGAATTAGTCTTAGTCTGTTGAGAAATTGTAAAAGATACCCTTGATGGACTGAATACTCTACCTGCCAAATCCAAGGTTCTTACATCAGAGACCCCTCTGCAGGAAATGAGGCACAACAACAGAGTATGTTTTGCTGATAATTGTTTACGTGAAAGCCCCTAATTCGTGGGCCAATTCCTGATGAAACGAAGTACCACATATACATCCCACACCATGGAATACCTAGGTTTTGTTTGCAGAAGCAACCTAATGCCTCTCAAGAGTTTAAAACAAGAGGATGTTCCCCCACAGGTTTGCCATCAACATGCGGATGGCCAGCCAAAATTGCAGAACGTAAGTTATTAACCGTCCTATACGCCGGTCCCTGACTTGTCACGTCTGATAGAAAATTAACAATCATATGAATAACGGATCCCAGGGGATCCACCTCTCGTTCACCACACCAACAAACCCATATATGCCAAGCCAATTCGTAATGTGTGTGCGTAGAGAGAGTCCAAGATTGAGACAGAAAAAACATTGCGTCCTGCAAAACTCCCAGCATTTACCAGTATCACCGGAAAGTCTCCAGGCCATGAGGGACAATTGTGCCTGAGTCCAAGCGGATGTGGAAATCCCATTGGATACCGCAGAAGGTCCAAGAAAGAGAGAAGTCGAACTTGAGGGGCGCATGACAGGGTTAGTGACACCGGAAACCATGACTGTGCCTTCCAGTAAAGAGTGATCAAGACCTCCGCTCCTTCGCGCCAAATGTGTGCCAGTACTGACTCATGGCAAATGGGGGAAATGCATAAAGCAACCCCGCTGTCCAAGATTGAAGAAATGCATCCAAAACTGAGCGCCTGGGGATCTGGCTGTCAGCTGTAAAACAGGGGTAGTTGAATGTTCAATCATGACACAAAAAGGTCTATCGTGCATGGACCCCACTTCGAGTACAGTTGTTGTAGCACACTGGGGTGAAGTCTACAATTGCTGCAATCCCAATGAAAACAGGAGTTCCAGTCCGCCACCACATTGGCGCTGCCCAAAGTTTATTCTGCCATCACTGAGATGTGGTGTTGAAGGCAATAATGCCAGAAGTCCATGGCTATTTCTGCCAGGAGACTTGACCTTGTGCACCCCCAAACAACTGATGTAGAGTACCGCTGACACATTGTTCATTCGCAGCAGGATACAACTCGTTTTCCTCTGGGTTAGAGTCCAAATAGCAAAGGAACTCGCCAGGAGTTCCAGACAATTGATAAAAGGTGTAGTTCTTCCAGGGACCATATGCCCCCGTCTCCACAGAGCCACAACGGGCTCCCCAACCACATCGACTGGCATCTGATTCTATCACTACCTCAAAGACCAATGCAAAAATGGACTTGCCATTCCATGCAGCTATATGATCCAACCACCAGGCTATTTCTGTCCTGGCTTCTCTGGACAGAACAATCTATTCTGAGTAGGTTAAACTCTTGCGAAGTTGCAATATCTTCAATCGCTGCAGGGCCCGATAATACAGAGGGCACGGGAATATCGCCTGAATTGAAGAGGCCAAAAGACTCACCAGGCGAGCTGGAATCCTCAAGAATATAGTCTGAGGGGCAAGTGCTCTCCTCAACTCTCCCTGATCAAAATCCCCTTCTTTAAAGGAAGCAACAGCTGTGTCAACAGAGAGTCCACTTGGAACCCCAGAAACTCCATCATCTGGGAGGGAATCATGACTGACTTTTACATATTGATGACGAACCCCAGATCTCGAAGGAGCTGAGTCATCCAAGGTAATGGAGTAAGACCGTCTACACGCTCTGCGGTATGACTAGAACATTGTCTAGATAAATGATCAGACAAACTCCCCTTTCCCAGAGATATAGTACAACCGGTCTGAGCAACTTGGTGAAGCACCATGGGGCCGAGAAAAGGCAGAAGGGCATAGCGATAAACTCGAATCATCAATGTTGCCATTGAAACTACAGGAACTTCCGATGAGGCGGGAAAATAGGAACTGCCAAATACGTGTCCTTGAGGTCGAGACGAGCCATCCAGTCTCCCTCTAACAGGGCTCTCAACAAGTGTATACCCTCCATCTAGAAGTGGCAGTACACAATCCAGGAATTGAATTTCTTGAGATTTTAAACAAGACAGGTACCCTTGGTCTTTCTTTGGAACCAGAAAAATTGTGCTTGTGAAGCCCTGAGGGTGAGGACATGATTCTATATTCACCCCTTTCTGAAACAGTGACGTAACCTCAAGCGCTCTCTATTAGGGAATAATGGAGAGGGCTCAGTTTCTAATTTTGGGACGGGGAGGAGTAGAATTCTAGGCAAAATCCCTGGACTGTCTGAAGAAGCCATGGATCCTGGGTTAACCTCTCCTAATTGTGGAGAAACAAACAAATCTTTCCTCCCACCAACACTTACCAAGAAGGAAAAATCTTTACGTGAATACGAGGTGTCACTGGAGTTGTTTCCTCCTCCATATCCTTCATGGTTTTGTCTGCCTCTATCACCCCGATTGTGGGTGGGATAGAAATTGGAGATGGGGGCTCCACCACGCCTTCTGGTCTCATATCCTCTGGAGGCCTGATAGACTCCACGGCCAGGTGCCCGACTCCTGAAGCGTCTGGCCCTGGCAAAAAAGGCCACTGGGAAAAACATTTTGTCTTTTTTTTTTATTAACTTTATCATTTTAGCATGAAAATGCAGTACAGACAGATGGGCTCACTGTTAATGATACATTCAAATGAATAAAGTAGAGAAATTTGACCATTTTAACGTCACAATGTCAAATAAGAAAAAAGTAGTACAGTGGCCAATGAGTGCAATTATAATTAGGGCTCCCGGTTTTCCGTTTAAACAGATTTTTACATATAAATACAGACGGAAAACAATTTTTCCTTTATCTGTATTTATATGTAAAAACGGGAAAATACTAGCACATTTTGCGGCGCTGCCCTGCTCCAGCAGAGAGTTGCAAAACAGGAATGGTGATTGCTCACAGAGTAAGTATCGCCTCTGGTGTTATCAGTATTTATGGGGTGAGAAAAAGCCATTGAAGAAACAACAAGGCCTCGTTAAGAAGTGCATGGTAGGAGTGCTGTGAGGTAGCGGAGTATTGGCGCCGGGTGCATGCTGTCATGGAATGCGTCACTGGGGTCGCTTTGTTGCCCGAGGCTCGCCGATGTTTGTTGAACGTGTGGGAGCCTAATGACTATAATGCGGCTCAGACTCGGTGGGCGGCCCTTGGGAACATGATTGCTAAGAGGGACATCGCACAGTGTTGGGGTTCCCGACGGCCTCCCACCGTGTCAGTATGGAAGGAGAGCATGGATTGGTGCATGTGCAGAGAGAAGACTGTGTATGTGTCTCGGGGTAAGCCGGGGGCGTGGGGTAGAATCTGGGGTCAGTGGAACGCGTACCGAGGGAACATCTGCACGCCCCCCCTCGTGGACACATCTGATGCTGCCTTGTCCCCCTGATCCTGAGGTTCCCGGACTATTACATTTTACCTGTAGACGGTTGTGGTTCTCCCGTCGCCCCCACCTCCCTCTTGCTCATCCTCATTGTCCACCTGAGGGTGGAGTATGTATTGTGCAGTTCCCCGGATGTGGTTAGACGCCCCCTTTTTCGATGGTTTCCGCCTTGCTTTTTGGTGTTATTTTCTTTTTCTTTGTTTGTATTTCTAAAATCTATGTATCCTGATAATCTCTGAGGTGTACTCAGTAACTCGTTAATTCGGCTAGGCCCCAGGGGGCCTGTTGCTGCCCTGATGTTGTTGATCATGTGCATATTAGCGGCCGGCCCTGGTGGTTGTAGGCCCATGTTTGTATTGATTTTTATGTACAATAAAGGTTTTCGCAAAAAAAAAAAAAAAAAAAAAAGAAGTGCATGGTCTTTTAAAGACCAGTGAAGTACTGTGTTTTTAAGAAAGAAAATTATGTCGCATCAGGTTCCTGTTTGGGAAGAGTCAGTGTGGAGCGGAGCAGAGTCAGAGATCAGAGCCGCCGAAGCCCCCAAAGGCCGAAAGCCTTCGGAAAATTGCTGAGTGCATCGGGGCGCGGGCTGTTTGTAAAATTATCAGCATGAACTAGGGCACATCATGTGCATGTTACCATAACAACTTTCGCGCAGTCCTAGTAAATAAAGCATTAACAAACGCCCACTAACTGTATTTTTGTCAATGCCTTCAATACAATGTATATAAGGGGAGAGCAGTGAAATAATATAGATTTCAATGTTAGAAAAGGCTCAGTCCTAAACTATGATGCTCAATTGCGTGACTTATTTTAAATCACAGCAGGATTATATCTTAATGATAACGGGTCTTTCCATTCGCTGTATATTTAAGAATGTATTAATATGAACAATGACTTGGGACTTCGGGCCTGGTGCTAGATCCCCCCTCCTGTCGCCCTTCTGGTGTGATACAGCATCAATCACGCTTTTAACAATTCAACTTGACTTAAATCGGGGAGACAGTAAAATCAGCCCCGTTCGCACCTCTCATTGACTGATTGCCTTTCGTGACCGGCTAGCTTCCCTCTGTCCAAGGGTGGAGGTTTCTTGCTTACGTTTTTGGTGCACCCCCACCCCCCCCCCACCCCCCCCCCGCAGCTCTGGAAGGAAGTGCAGAGCCGTCACCGCGTGAACTCGGCCTGCTCCCCTCCCCTTCTGCTCCAATTTCTGCACTGTGGGCCTTGCAATGATATTAGTTTTTCCCAATTCAAAAATGATAACATGCAGTTTAGAAAGCTGTGCTGGGCACAGACAGACATGCTTTTTCAGGCAACATATTACTCTTGTCTAGTGCATAATTTGAATTGAGTTGCTTCCAGGTGTTTATAGTGGGGCACAATTGGGTTGTAGCTGAAGGTAGTGTGAGTTTCTTTCAGTGGGGCAGTATGGTGTTCAGTGTGGGAGAGGATGTGGAACTCTGTGCCGATGCAGAAACTGCAAGGCTCTGAAACAAATGGCTTTTGAAAGCACTTTTAGGCGTATTTGGGACATTCTGCGAATGGCAAAGTTTTCAGATGAATGTATTTTGTTGGCCAATAACAAACGAGTGCATGTGTGCATTGTCAATTTACATAAATGTGGAAAAAAACTAGCTGCAGCGTCCTCTTTAACTTGTAGGAAAAATAAATGTGGATAAATACAGATAAAACGGCCCAAAAATAAATATGGATAAATACAGACGGAAATAGCAAAAAAATAAATACCATAAAACCGGGAGCCCTAATTATAATCCCTGTGTCCTGTTGTGTTCCTTGAAAGCTTTCTCTGGTAGCCTCCCGGTCATTGCTCCTGCAAAGAGGATTACGCCTCGACAGATTCATATAATCAACAAGAGACATCATGGAAGTAAGTGTGTACAGTATTTCGAAGCAACAATTGTATTGCAGACAGCGTCTATCTGACCCCAACTGGGACTATACCTTGCTCCTGTTGTGAAGTGGCGGCAGTGCGGGTGGCCTCCGTGTACGCCCTAAATGGTCCCGAGATGTCTTTAGGGTGGGATGAATGGAGCAATGTAGAAGAGTATGTTTCGCTGTTCGTGTTGCAGAACGCTGAGCTGTGCAGCCAACTTTGTAAAGGGGGGACTGATTTCCGGCTCCAGTACAATTTGATTTCCCTTTTGGCCAGCAAAAAGCTAATGGCGACAAACCCACGGAGTTTCTTGGGGTAGTTAACCACATATCCCAGCAATGCAATCTCTGGAAGGGGGTGAGTGTCAGGCCAGTCATGTCTCCTAACATCTTGTGTATCGACTCCCAGTAAGACTGTACTTGGGGACATGTCCACGTGAGGTGAGCGAAGTTGGCGTGAGAGGCAAGGCATTTGCGACAAGTATGTGGACTGGAGGGGTCAAGTCTGTGAGATCTGTCTGGGGTGATGTAGACCTGTTGCAGAAATTTGTAATGGAGCAGTCTGTGGCGACTATTTAAGGAGATCTCCTTCTTCATCGTGCAGCATGTGGCCCACTGATCGTCCGTAATGGGGTGCCCTAAGTCGTCCTCCCATGCCTTACGAATCTTATCATCTGGTACTGCAAGGAGGTTGGAGCAGGCCTTGTACAGTTTGGATATTAGATGCAACCCACTCTCTGATTCAATGACTAAGGACAGCGGCGTGAACGAGTCTGGTTCAATAGGAAAGCTGGGCAGGGAGGCCCGTAGTGCTGAGCTAATGCGTCGAAGGATGAAGCGATCCATGAATGTGGCTTCGCGAAAGCGATCCTCGTCAGCCACAGCAAAGGTGTGACCGCCAGGGAACAAGTCTCCCATTTTGGTGATGGCAAATTTGGTTAATGTGCGTTGTACCAATTTTTCTCCCATGATTGGGAGCCATAGTGCGTTTGGAAGTGGGATAGCTGATGAGTAAAGCGTGGGTGTGCCCGTTGTCCGCATCAGCTTGTACCAGGCCCAACTGGTGGTGGAGACAGGTGAAAAACTTTTTAAAGAGAAGTTTGGGCCTGATCCAGGGCAGAAAATATGGATACATATTTCCCCAGATCTTTGACAAATTTGTTGCTAAACAAAAGTCCACTGACCAGGGAGCCCGCCTCTATAGAGGCCAAATCTGCTAATTGACGGTCGATCCTCATCAGAAAAGATTTTCTATGCTTTGTAGATAGGGCACCGGTAGCGTTCCCTAGAAAGCATAGAGCTCTCTGTGCCCACTCAAGAACTTCAGTTGGCTCAAGATGGGAGTTTGAATCTTTATCCCGGACTACAAGGTCCAAAAACTTGGTGAGGGGACCTGACACATCCAGGAGCTTGTTCTGGCGTCCCCTCCAAGGTCTATCCAGCCCCATTTTTGGATCTTTAGCAAACTTCTTAAGATATGTTGCCATATTATGGTCCAGTTCTGGGGTTTCCGTTACCTTACCTAGAAGGGTAGGACGAGGGCACTCCGATTTTAAAGTGTTGTGAACCTCACGCTCAAAACCCTGCCTCATATTCTCCTGCACATACTGTGCGACCTCTACGCAGGGCAGCCATTCCGTAGATCTCAAGTGAACAATAGTTTTGGAGTCAAACAGGTTTTTATTGGTCGGGACATCCGATCCCAAAAAGTGTGTCTGTTGCTTGTGTTTTGTCGCTGGGAGAAGCCTCTCCTGCGCCTTCTATGAATCTGAAGTATCCAGTGAGGAAGGGGAAGACACATCAGCCCCCCCTGGGTGGAAATGGAGGAGAAACCCAGAGTACCCAGTACATATGAGCTTCCATAACCATGGTCTTTAAGGACCACAGACGCCACCTGCGACAGCACTTCTGTGGAAGAATTTAAGGAAGACACCTCTTGGGCAAAGCCCTGATCGCCCAACTGCACTTCTTTAACTGAGAATTCCCCTAAAGGGCCTCCCAACACACGTCTGCCATAATTCTTTAAGGGTTGGGTAAAAGGCTGCAAGGCCTTAATCAATGCCCTATTCACAGAGTCCTGCACATGTGAATCCAAGCCCTCCACAAGCTGCTCTTCCATATGGTACTCGTAAGGCACCTCTTCATAGTCAGAATATTCAGTATAGTCATCTCCCTCCTCTGCAAAATACGTCATTGTGGTAATGGAGGGATGGAAGAGGTTCATGGGGAGAGTATGCCCAGGGGTGATCTAGCGTTCGACCATCACAGGCCTAAAGCCTCAAGTCAGCAAGTCTGTAAAATATGTGTAGGTACATAAAAACACCATACTGCCAAAATAAATAAAGTGTGGGGGGAGCCAACCCAAAACTCTCCTAGGGCAATGCCCTTTATCGTTCATGCACCCCGTCGGATGTTTTAAGGACCGTGGAAAGGCCTGCTTGTGCAGCACAGCGTGAGGAGATTATCGGAATGCAATTATCTCCAATCGGCTGCTCACGCATACGCGAGCCGTGCAGAGATTGAAATAGGACTTCCCCGCGAGAAGCGCGTCTACCCCGCTCCCACTGCACCAGTAATTATGGGTGAGCCTAAAACGTGCGACTGGAGCGCAGTGCCTTACAAAGAGCAAATGGAAAAATCTGAACACACAATTGTAATAAGCAACAATAAAATGTACACTTACTCGCTGCTGCAGCAGCAACAAAAGAGGAAGGACGTTCACGTCACGGTGTTATATACCCTATGGGGTCAACTGTGCTTGGTGGAGAGAAGGAGGGTCTAAGCCTTCAAGGTTATGTAGTTTAAAGTTTTATTGGCTTCAGTAAAAAAGAGAAGCATAATCAGAAGTCTCTATTCCTGACATAGAATCATAATCTAACCCTCCGCCTCTGGTCCTGACAGAATTACGTTAAACGTCAGCTTGATATTTAAGGCAGGAGGCCCCACTCACGGGGGGATTCTGTCGGGCAGATAGGCAATAGGAGGGCATTAGCGATGGCAACAATGAGCCCTCATTAAAGGAGAGACTTCCTTACATCTTCCAGAAACTAAAAGAACTACCTGCCAGACGCACCTATCCGACACCGACCAATCACCCTATATTGGATCGGTACCGCGTCTGCTTCCGCATTCAATTCACATGCCTGCTTGCCACTAACAAGCCACTGGCCGCCCGCCATTCAGCCACCCTCCCTGGTTGAGGCCCCAGGCTAAGGCCTGGCCAAGGAGATAAGGAGACAAGGATACCAGACAAGGAGCCCAGAGGAGAAAAGGCTGGTAAGGAGCTCTGTCAAGATCTGCTACTAATCACACAGTGACTATACATAGTAACAGCAACAGTAACCACTATAATGAGATTGGGGAAGTCAAGGCAGCAGCAGGCGCCCACCAACTCCAACAAAAGAACACAGAGGTCAACTAAAAAGGCACTTACCATGGAAAGTCAAGCCGACCAGATGAAGAAGGAGGAGAAAGAGGAGGAGGATATTCCTCTGATCTCGCCACTCCATACCAGCCCGCAAGCCCTGCCAAACAGCAGGACCAAAGGTGCAACAAATGTGTCTGCTCCAAGTAAACCAAGCCACCAACCCAAAATATATACTAAATATTTGTTCATTAAAGATGCCGGACCGGTATTGTGTCTGAACAGTAACAATGTAAGTAACCTACCCACTCCTCTCCAACCAAGCAAGGTATAACAGACGGGGCAACATCAGCTGCTGCTGAAAACTGCCTATGGAGAGTCTGCAGATGCTGGAGAAAAGCACACAGCTAGAAAAGCACACGCAAGCACAGAAGAATCAACTAAGGGCAACAAGGAAAACGACCTACTAAGCCAAGAGACACGGGATCCGACTGAGATTAAACAAAATGACAACTGGAACAGGAGCAAGAACGACCTAGAACAGGCCATGAATTTTGCAGCGGCAAAAAAAATAGAAGCAAAGGAAAGTACTAAAAATCGTGCCCCCCTAAGGCACACTAAGGAAGAAACTTTGAATAAAAGGCTACCACACCAAATGAACAAAGAGGGGCAGGAGGCACAAGTATGCAGCCAGTCCCCAAACAACATCACCACCCCAAGGGGTGATCAGCATCCTTAGGATTCCCCCAACATGAGAAGGCACAGCCGGAGAGAGAACCCGATCAAGAAAAGCATTTCAACCCCACAATTAAAATCATGCCTGAGTCCTCGGAGATCTTCATGGGGAATAAAGACCCCGACAAACAATTAACCAATATGACAGCTGTAAAAATACAAACCGTACCCCAAACAACTACGCACAAATGGCCTGCTCACCAATCTCATAAACAGCTGCATGAACAACTTGCACACAGCACTTTCCAAGCTCAACTAAACACGCTGGGACACTCACATCAACATCCCCAGAGTCATCCTACCTCACACCAGAGGAATAGGAAGAACTGGAAGCCTCATACTCCATGGCCCCTCAAGAAGAACCAAAAGGAAGAAATATCAGTTCCCCAAAACTCAACATCGACATGGACAAACTGCAGGTAAAAGAAGACATTGGGACCTCATTGTTGCACCCAATGCAAATGTCCGTAAATGCTATCCAATACCAATCGGACAAGATGGATCTTCAATTGTCAGTCCGCAACTCACTCTCTATCTTCGTCGCCAACATCAATGACAAATTGGCAGATCTAAATAACCTGATCAGAAGGGATCAATCGGAAACACAATTCACACAGGCTAATTGCACCTGCATAACAATTGTGGACAAGCTGGCAACACTACCAACAGCAATGGACAATCTTCTCTCGATATAAGAGAGGCTGTAACAAACAAACCAGTAAACGGATCTGCCCAGATGAGAAAAAAAGATCAACCGACAACGAGATTGAGAAATCAGGCTCTGGCGACACCAAAGCTGACACAAGAAGCAAGGCAGCATGGGGAGGCCGTGGACACAATAAAATTAGGTCCAAACAACAACCCATTGAGCCTAAGACCTCAATCACCATCAAAAAGTAACACAGCATCTTCTAGGAAATTCCCGCAAAAAACTCTCTTGGCAGAAAGCAACCATCCTGCCAAACAGCAGAGAAAGCAGAGGAGGAAGGGGTGAAACCAAAAGACAACACAGCCCACGCTACTCAGTAGGGGAAATACCCACAGCTCTGGAAATGAGTCAATGGAAGCTTGACGAGACATGTTAGCCTTAATGAGCGCTGCAACAGACTCAGACCGAGACCCATGAGAAAGGTCGACCCAGAAAGAGGTCAGAAACCGAAGGAAGTACCTCTCTCAACCACTTATATAGCAACGGTACTGTTCCAAAAAATAAACCAGGGAAGATAAGTGAAGACTCAAAAGGAGATGCAATAACAACAATTTACACTGGCACAGAGACAGCCCGGGCAAACGAAATGTGCACCCAAGGTCAGGCAACAACGACGGAAGAACATATTGGGGCAGAAGCTGAACAAATTGCCGAGCAGAGCAACCGAACTGATAGGGCCATCTGGCACCACCACAATTGTTTTCCACCCGGAGTACAAATCAAAGGGAAGGGTCGATATATTAAACAGAGGAAACATCTTACGCCTACTAAGATCCATTCCCACTCTGAAACTAACGACTTGGAGTCAGTCCAGTTTGTCAAATCACCGAAGCAACGAGGAGTGGATGCAACAAAAACAGTCTGGGCCACATCAGACCTAACTGAGAAAGTTCTCAAAGAACACTCTAAATTCAATAACTGGGGTATCAAGCTATGACCTTTCACTAAACCTAGATATCCGGACCCCTAATAACTAAAATTGAGCATCAAAGAGATCCTGAACGGGCCCACTTGAGTACACGATCATTCTCTGTGCTGCGAGGAGCTCGCAGTAATACCCCCGAGAATACAGAACTCAGCGATCCGCAGTCTCCCAGGTGAAATACAACCAAATGCATAGTCCCCCAAGGGGGAACAACCTTTACAACGCAACTTTTACAACGCACTACCATTACAACGCATTTTTTACAACGCATAATCCATTACAACGCATGACATTACAACGCATGACACTACAACGCATTTTTAAAAACTACCTTTACAACGCATTCCATTACAACGCATACTACCATTACAACGCATACCATTACAACGCATAATATTACACTATACTATCCAACACTTACCCTACTGATGCACCCCCTGGAGTTAGAATAGTAATTTTTACCCCTACACTATCCAACACTTACCCTACTGTTGCACCCCCTGGAGTTAGAATAGTAATTTTTACCCCTACACTATCCAACACTTACCCTACTGTTGCACCCCCTGGAGTTAGAATAGTAATTTTTACCCCTACACTATCCAACACTTACCCTACTGTTGCACCCCCTGGAGTTAGAATAGTAATTTTTACCCCTACACTATCCAACACTTACCCTACTGTTGCACCCCCTGGAGTTAGAATAGTAATTTTTACCCCTATACTATCCAACACTTACCCTACTGATGCACCCCCTGGAGTTAGAATAGTAATTTTTACCCCTATACTATCCAACACTTACCCTACTGATGCACCCCCTGGAGTTAGAATAGTAATTTTTACCCCTATACTATCCAACACTTACCCTACTGATGCACCCCCTGGAGTTAGAATAGTAATTTTTACCCCTACACTATCCAACACTTACCCTACTGTTGCACCCCCTGGAGTTAGAATAGTAATTTTTACCCCTACACTATCCAACACTTACCCTACTGTTGCACCCCCTGGAGTTAGAATAGTAATTTTTACCCCTACACTATCCAACACTTACCCTACTGTTGCACCCCCTGGAGTTAGAATAGTAATTTTTACCCCTATACTATCTAATACTTACCTTAAATGTAATTTAATATTATGCGTTGTAATGGTATGCGTTGTAAAGGTAGTATGCGTTGTAATGGTAATGCGTTGTAAAGGTATTTTTTAAAAATGCGTTGTAGTGTCCTGCGTTGTAATGTCATGCGTTGTAATGGATTATGCGTTGTAAAAAATGCGTTGTAAGTGCATGCGTTGTAAAAGTGTGCGTTGTAACGTCATACATCCCCCCCAAGAGTAGAGCTGGCTCTCCAGGACCATAAACACCAAAACTGAAAGTTTGTCACATACCAAGCCAATCGCAACGAAAACTAAAAATAGTCTCAAACTCTGCTCTTGGAACATTAATGGTTTAGAAGATACATTTATGGACCCGGAACTGCAAACTTATTTACAAAAATTCGATATTACCACACTCCAAGAAACCTGGTTGGACTCACCAACAGCACTCCAGGGATATAACCTGCACTTCCTACCAGCTATAAAGAGCGCAAATTTTGGCTACAGTAAGTATGGCCTTGTTACATACAGCTCTATACAGAGCATCTATGCACAGAGTACATGGCATATAAGTTAGCTCCTCCAAACGCATTGCAAGCTCTACGAATCACCACCCAGGATTTGGGAAAAAGTGGGCATTTAATACTGATAAATCTTTATTTACACAAGCGCGATAAAACTAGTGGAAGTCAGCAACTGAAGGAAGAGCTAGTAAAAACATTAAGGGAGGAGAAGACAAACAGCTTGATTATTAGTGGGGATTTCAATTCAAATATGTTCGGTAACTCTGTCGAAGATATCCATCTTGAGGAGGACCCATTTGTATGGGAAACAACATCAAAAGACAACACCTCAGGCGGAAGACACACGAAAATGGCGCAGAAGCTCCTAGCGACATTGGAACAGCTGGGCTTTCATGCACTAAATGGAAGATTCCCAGGAGATCGCCCACAGGCAGCAACATTCCACAACGCATTTGCAAGCACAACAATTGATTTTACATTCTTCTCTCATTGTATGTTCCCAAAGGTAAGGGACTATCGCATTGGATCTTTAGACTACAGCGACCACCTACCTCAAGAAATCATGGTAGAAGCACTACCAATATCTTATCCACTGCCAGCAAACACATACTGCCTAGAATAAAACTCCAACAAGAAAAGGGTAAAATGCAGAACAGACAAACCAAAAAGCCTCCTCTCTTTTGCAAAGTAACTACTTGAATAAGCACAAGCAGCAGAGACAGACAAAATTGACAGCTGGGAGGCATTCACAAAAATACTGCGAAACAGCTCAGGAGCCAAAATGGGAAAACACCGAAACAAGGGAATGGCCCATGCGCCAAATCAATGCCTATACCTGAACATCAGAAATAATGCTCAACTAAAAAAGTTAAAAGCCTCGATAAATCGTGCGCTTCCGAGAGTGAAGAAAGATCCTGCAGAACTGCAGGAGTTGAGGCAGTTAAAAGCCACCCACAGGAAATTACCCTGGCTTCTTAGAAAAGAAGCAGACAAGACTCTTTGGGCTAAACTCCTACATGACATTAAAAGCAATAACAGCTCAAAATGTTGGCAAAAAATCAACACTCTGACTAATCCGCGGTGCCAGGGCTTCAAATCACGTGTTACAGAAGAGGCCTGGATAAACTTCCTCGAATCACACTTCAACAGAGATCAAGAAATTCAAACAAGCATAAACAACTTCTCGCCTGACTCAGAAGCTTGATCATCTCAAACCGTCCCTAACTCAATAATGGAGCAGGACATTTTGATTACGAACGCTCAAATCTGCAAAAGAATCGCGAAGGGCAGACGGGAGGGTGCTCCAGGCCCAAACGGGATCCCTCCTATATTGATCAAACAAGAGCAGGAATTTTGGGCCTCAGTATTTAAACCAATCTTTGAATTAATCCTGCAAACATCAACGATACCATCTTGGAGGGGTGTGATTAGTTCACCCATTTACAAAAAAGGAAACAGGAATGACCCAAAATGCTAATGGCTGGTAGCCTTATTGGACAATGAGACCAAATATTATGCAGGTTTATTACTTCAAGAATTACCGACCTGGGCTACAGAAATCACAGCAATTCCACTTAACCAAACAGGCTTTTACAAGAATATGGGGACCACTACTAACATCTTAGCTCTCTCATTAATGATAGACGCCGTGCTTGCAACCAACCAGCCACTATACCTGTGTTTTATCGACTACAGCTCAGCGTTCGACCATGTAAATAGAAACCTATAATGGCAAAAGCTAAAAAGGCAGAACATTCCATCACTGCTCTTAAAACAACTAATTCTTTTGCACAGTGACACCTGGGTGCAAGTAAAACGGGGTGCAGGAGACTATCTAACGAAGAAGATTTCAACAAGCTCCGGGGTAAAACAAGGTTGAGTGCTCGCACCAATACTTTTTAATCTTTTCATGGCAGAGTTATCACCTTCTTTGAATGAATGCAACTCGCACGCTCCTAAGCTAGGGGGCTTCCAGCTATCCAACTTTTTTTATGCAGATGACCTGGTGCTTATCAGCCATACTCCCGTAAGCCTACAGTGTCTGCTCAACATCACCTCTCCATACTTGGAAGCTAACAAACTCAGTATCAACCAAGAAAAAAAACAAAAGTTATGAGTGTGAACATTCGCAAAACAAAAACAACAAATAACTGGTACCTGGCAACACGTAAGCTGGAGGCTGTACAAGAATATAAATATCTGGGAGTTATCATTGATAACAAAGGTAACTACAAACCCCAACGTGAGTCCATAAAAAAAAGAGGAATAATGACAGCAGTGGTATTAAGAAACCTAAAAAATAAGACCTCGAGCCCGAGTTTCCTCCCCCTAACCAGGGTGATACAGGCAAAACTAATACCATCTATCACCTATGGAAGCGAAGTCATGAGAGGGAGGGACGCTGAAACACTGGATGGCACCATAGCGAGAGCGCTACGAATGATATAAGGCTTACGAGGATATACACCCCCTGCACAAATGAGGCTAGAATTTGGGTTACAAAGAGAAGAGTTGGCACGCAAAGGTGCATTTATCAAAATCTTATTAAATACAATGAGAAACCCAATCAACCCTTGACGGCTTGGGTAATATAAAATGGACAGGTAGATGTGCCTACAAAGGATTTATTTATGTAGTTAATTTAAATTGATTTTTGCTTCTTACTTAGAGCAAGCTCTTGTACATTGCTTGCAAATTAATTTCTTTCTGAATGGTTTAAATTATTAATGAACAAACAACTCATATGTATTGTAGTTTTCGAATACAATATGAAAACATAAGCATGTATCCAAAAAATATATCAAGAAAATATATATCCAAATACTGGTGTATATTGAAAAAAATTAATTTTATTGTATTGTAAAAATTATGTTATGGGGTACTAAATCATTAAACACACAATGTAACAAGAAGTTGCATACATAAACAGTTATTTTTTGTACTTCTCAGTAACAATTGTGTACAATTTTTTCAGAATAGAAATAAGGCTGACCAACTAATAATAAAGATGAGTATTGCCTATAGTAACAATGTACAGAAAATAAGTGTAGTTGTCGATGTTTCGGTCGATGGGCTGTTGTCTATTCGACCATCTTCAGGACTATAGGAGACGCAGACTCTGAGAGCGAGTGTAGACTCTGCCGCAAACTACCAAGACAGTACTCAGATTTGGATCCAATCTCCCAAAGAGGATATTTCTGATTGATCTAATACTTGGATATTACAGATATATTTTTTCATTGATTTTTGAGGGTCAACCATTTCAAACTCCTATAGTCCTGAAGATGGTCGAATAGATGACAGCCTATCGACCGAAACGTCGACAACTACACTTATTTTCTGTACATTGTTACTATAGGGAATACTCATCTTTATTATTTGTTGGTCAGTCTTATTTGTATTCTGAAAAAAGTGTACACAATTGTTACTGAGAAGTACAAAAATAACTGTTTATGTATGCAACTTCTTGTTACATTGTGTGTTTAATGATTTAGTACCCCTTAGCATCATTTTTAAAATAAGATAACATTTATCTTTTTCAATATAAACCCGTGTTTGGATATATATTTTCTTGATATATTTTTTGGATACATGCTTATGTTTTCATATTGTGTTAGAAAACTAAAATACATATGAGTTGTTTGTTCATTAATATTTTAAACCATTCAGAAAGAAATTAATTTGCAAGCAATGTACAAGAGCTTGCTCTAAGTAAAAGCAAAAATCAATTCAAATTAACTGCATAAATAATACCCTTGTAGGCACATCTATTTATCAAAAGCTGGCACAAAATCAAAAGTGGAGCCGGAATCGCTAAACGTCTTTCTGTGGAAAGAATTGCAAGCCAAAGAGGCCTGCCCCGCCAGACACTACTTGGATGCCGCTCTTGATCAACTGGGGTTACGGCACCTTTGGGAGCAATCAGGGACTTACGCAAGTTTAAAAAAAACAGTAAATAACATAGTCAAGAAAGAATCACTCATTCAAGATAAATCCTCCCTGACAGAACGTGCACACGGTTGGCTTACTGTACAGTCCTATGGCAAAGCATCACCCCAACAACAGAGAAGTTCTTGAGATTCCATCTAGGACTACTGCCTTTTGCACACCACTTGCTGCCGTGGCTACGCCCTGCAAAGCCAGCAACCTGTCAACCCTGCAGGGAAGGTGAGGAGAATATATTGCACCTTATCACAATATGCCAGGAATTAACACGGGAGCGCCAGACCCTCCTGAGACCACTATTTAACAAGAAACATATACAGCCCTGTAGGCAAGCGGTGCTGGCAAGCTTCTCCAGCGACGATGTCCAACTGAGCTGTCGCCTGGTAAAATTTCTAACAGCCACAGAAGCCAGCTTTAAAAAACAAACTAATGGCCTAGGGGGTGGCATTGTACTGGAAGAAGTGCGGAACTCAGTACCGTGACCCTCATCGCAAAAGATAATGTCTGCATCTCCACTCTACCGAGAATTCCAGCGCTGGCAAACCTTCGCACATCTTGCACTTTAAACAGACCAAATAACTCGGAATGGTCGTGGGGCCAGCTCTTATGTTTGCCCACACTGCAGCAAACAGCCCAAGGACTTTAAGCCACGGAATACCAGCAATGAACTTTCAAATCAGTTATTTTGGTCCCCATTATTTTTAGAAACCACCTCCATTTTGCACAATCTGTCCTTTGTATCCTTTTAATGGTTTTATATGAATGTATTTGTTTTACCTTAGAACTTAGGTCTTAGTTAACTCTGAATTGAAATGAAGAAGATAGCTTAAGGATCCTTGGTGGGTCAAATCTGGCCGTTCTGCACCCGGTCATCAAGTCGTTCTTGCACTCCGCACTTTCCCCTGCACTCCAGTACACCCGCTGCTTGCTGCTCTAACCCCTCTGCCGCTAAGTATTTGTTCAAAGAGACCAACTAGCCCGGCTCTGCTGCTAATTATACATCTATAATAGCCGCCAGTCTGTTACTTTACTTTACCGCGAACTCCAGCACTGGCAAATACTTGCACATTTTGCACATTACGCACTTTAATGGAGTAACCAACTTTGAACGGTTGGGGGGCAGCTTCTATGTGTGCCTCCGCCGCAGCAATCGACCCAAGGGTGTTAAGCTGCGGAACACTAGCAAGGAATTCTAAAATGAGTTGTCTGGACCCTATCGCTTTTTAGAAATCGCTCTCATTTTGCACATACAGTCCTCTTTATCCTTTTAATGGGTTTATATGAAAGTATGTGCTTCATTCTAGTACATAGGTTTAAATTATCAAAGAAGATTGGTCAATGACCCTCAGTGGGCTTTTCCTGGCCACCCTGCTCTTGGTCATTGAGTTGTTCTGGCACTCTGCACTTTCCCCGGCACACCCTTGAATCTGTTTCTCGCTGATCCAAACACTCTGCTGCTAAGTATTCATCTAAAGAGGTTAATTAGGCCTGCCCTGCTGCTAATCTCACGCCTATAAGTTGTCAATCTGCATTTCTTGTTTATGATGGTTTCAGGGGGACAATTTTTTTATGTATGTCTGTATTTTAAAGCTTTTCCCTTTTTTAGGTCTCGCCTGGCGATAGCAGCGCATGCGCTGCCCTTGCCATGCGAATGCCTTTTGCAATCAATTCTCTCAAAGGCTTACATGCACGAGTAGGGATGGACAAAAATGGCTGCTCTCACCATTTTCCAAAGCTAACAGCATGCGCGTGTACTTACGGACAGTGGACAGTCCGACGCCATCTTCCGAAGCTTTCATTGTCATGGCAATGAAAATGCCGCTTCGCTTATGCAGCTTGCCGCGTATGGGCGGACAAAATGTGCGTGCGCGCATGGCGGCGTGCTTTCGCTTTCCCTCCCCCCCATCGGGCCCCTCCTTCTTCCACTGTGTGCGTGCTTTCGCTTGGCGGCGTGCATGCATGGGCGCAGATGCCCACCACCGCACGGGCGAGCTCGCCTCTCGGTCGCAGCTAAGCAAAATTACCAGATATCTTTTTTCACCATGGGCCTACAATATTAATCTCCATACTAAAACATTAAGCATACTTGCACAGATATATGTATATAAAAAGATAGCTGTTGTCTATATTTTCTATTAGAAAATACAATTCCCCGTCACTTCTTGTGAGGAAAGTTTGTGGAATATTACCAACTTCAAATTCTGTCTCATTTTTTTCAAATCTTTAATCAACTCGCATTTCCTAAAGCCTTCTCGTTGCCCTGAAATCAGAACTGTTTGACACTGTAGCTACTCCTTCAACTCGTCCTTCTTTTGTTGTTATCAGAATGGTTCTAGTGATTGGCTCGGTAACAGAGAGCTTTTCTTCAGTCCTTCTTCAATGTCAATCCTAGTCCACAGCACGACAGGCGCGCACAGTAAGAGTAGAATGGCGATGAGCTGGTCTCATGAAGCACTGCGAATGGGGAGCATCACCTCCTGTAGTCGCAGATGCCTCCATCTTTTCCGAGTCTTGAATTTCATGAAGAAAACCCTGCTGATGAAGTTCGCTTCCAAGACCAAGTAATTATTGTTCTACTTATCCCATCTCTGCTGCTACCTCTTTTTAGTATCCTCTGCTGCCTACCTTTCACTTTCGTACTTTGTATGTATTTCCAACTTAGCGAGCCTTTAAAACCGAGATCACTATCCTAATTTGTGTCACTTGCCCACATTTTCAGAGCTCCCCAGGTTTCCCTCAGCCAGACCCGTTTTTGTTGTGCATTTTGGGACGGGTTGTGTAGTATTTCTCTCATTTTAAACAAGCATTAAATATGCAATAGGTCTCGCCTTTCATTAAGTTAAAGCCATTTGCTTTGCTATACAATACCATTAGCAAAGCAAATGGCTTTAACTTAATCAAAGGCGAGACCTATTGCATTTTCAATGATTGTTCTTTAATAGCGGCTCTTACTTGATTTAAACCGTCGCTATGAAAATGTGTTATGAGATGTATGTTTATAATGGTTTCAATTAACTGTACAATAAACGTACTACTACTGTTACTGATATTTAAGGCAGGGAGCGAGTGAGTGATTTGCCCAGAACCACAGGATGTTCAACAGGCGACTAGAATCAAATCTGGTTCCCTAGTTTCAAAGTCGGCAGCTCTGGCTGTAACGCTACTTCCTCTCACCTCATAATCAACAATGTGAAAAATAATGAGAACAGTTTGTAGAGTTGGTTTGTCGTTTGTGCATATACGAATAACGTATTTGTACATTTTTTACGGTCGCTAAGCAGTGTTACAGCGCGGAACGCCAAATTCCCCCTTCGGCACAGACCAACTACCTCGGCATCCAATTCACTCAAATACATTCATTGGTGGGGCCCATAACACCAATATACTTACACTCCGTTGATCTGTTTTTCTGAGGGAAAATACGCTTCCCAACGCTGACATGAGAGGAATACATTTACCTTACCCTTAAACACATTGCCCTCAGACTCTAAGATATCCCTCTCATAAGGAGATGGATCATTTAGTTGTTATCTATGATTTGAATGAATAAAGCTTGTCTATCTACACATTACTTCTTTACTGTTGTTCTCTTATTCAAATAATCAACACCACACATTTGTCAATTAATCAAATATTCTTTATCTAAGAAATATTGCAAGAAACGTTAGAAATCATCATCAGCATTATATTTACCTATTCTGGCTAAAGTCGTCCTCTAAGTCAATCAGTCAAAGAAGAATTTATTCAGCAAAGTTAGGCCGCAATTCAGTCTCTCAATGATTCAGGATAACAGCTGTCCAGCAGTGTCACCGTCCTCTCCTTCAGCATAACGTCAGGGAATCGAGTTCGTCAAAGAAGAGCAAACGATCAGCGTATCGTACTATCATAATTTCCTACCTACTTTTATAATGAAAATAGTATCAAAAAGTATCAAGATCGGGGTTTAGAGAGTCCGGATTGGTCAACTTGGGGTCGTGAGGTGAAGTTCTCACATTGTCCGCAAAATGAAGTCATCGCACTTGCTGGTTCCGTTTTTTAAATCAAGCATTGTCTTTTGTCTTGGATGGGTTCCCGGAGCGTCCTTGAAGGGTACATGTTCTCCCGGGGTCAGGTCCAGGCCACTGCTGCTGGCGGTGACGCCTGCGCACTTCACCCAGAACCTTGTGTTGTCAGGGCAGTCACGTTTAACGTCTCGTTCAGCCATCTTGTATAGGCCGAAATGGTCAACTTAAGCAAAAGAAACACAAAAACGTAATTAAAACATGGAAATGGCTAATAAAATTGTATCCCCTTGCTAATACCCATATGTGTGTGTATTTATCTAGCAGAAGCAACACTCAAAGCGGTTTATACTCACTGAATAAAACACAAATCACAAATACATCACCAAAGCAACATATAACATGCAATATTCTAGTTTTCTACTATTAATATGCGTACTCAAGTTAGTTTACAATTAATATAGCCATGCAAGGTGCAATTCCCACGTGTAATTCTTTTGTTAATATAGTTCGTGAGTTATCACTTCAAACGAATTAATAATATTACAATTAATTGATTATTCAGATTAATATAACCATGCAGAATGGGGGGTATACAAAATGTTGTACTACCCGCTCCAGCAATCCCCTCTTAGGTGATTATATCACCACACTAATTTAAAATTTTGTATCCGTTTTACGGAAATATTTAATTGATTTCTTGTTTCGTTCATATTTCAGTTTCCCCTGTTTCTTCTCTTTTTGCTGTCTTATACATACTATCCTTTAACTCTTCTAGTTCTATTTCTTCAAATTCTCTTTCTTGTTTCTTATCCCTTCTCCTTAAGTTTTCTCTTTTTATTCTTTTCTGATTTTTATTCTTTCTACAACAAATACAACCTAGTCTAATTATTAATACTAAGGAAATCACACAAGTTAAGGGAAATAATATCTTACCTATAAAGGTACTACCTAATTTTACTACAAAGATAGCTGATATTTTCTTACCAATCTTCTCCCAAACACCTTCAACCTCCAGTGGTACAATTTCGTCATGCAATTCTGTTATATTCTTAATATAAATTTTCAAATCTCTACTTTCGTCAGGAATGTAAGTACAACAATGTTGAACTTTCAGCATTCCACAGACTCCACCCTCTTTTGCCAATAAAATATCACGGGCAAGTCGATATTGCATTACCATAGCACGCATGGCAACCATTTCAGTATTTACCAATAAGAATCCTCCAGCGGTGCTTGTTGACAAGCGATCCACTACTGTTGAAAGTTTTCTAATTTTGTTAGCATTCAGAGATATTCCCACTGCGGGTATCAGTGCTCCAAAAATGTCACCCACAATTTCAGTCCAAGATTCTCTCTTACTACGTGCTAAATAACTACCTAAACTATGTACACCATCTTCTCCTCTATCCATCTGAAAAATCTTTGTAAAAACCAGGCCAACATAACATGTGCCATACAAATGGTCTGGCAAACGATAATATGCCCTGTTCCCACAAATGAAATACAGTCCTGGAAAGACTGGATCTCTTCCACCTTTAAATCCCCATCCTCCCATGATTCTGTATGTATCATGGCACTCACTATTCCCTAGAAAATAATTGTCATACGCCGTCTGATTCCTTCTTATACACAATTTCCCCTTCTGAGGCCAATCTAAAGCCATAATTGGACTTGTTTCTCCTCTTAAGTGTTTCTCCGTTTCTACATCCCAAACCGTTTTCTCCACTTTCCCTTCTGAAGCCTTTCTTTACATTTTCAATCTCCTTTCTTCAACCATATCCAAAAATGTATTTTCTTCTTTCTTTAAACTGCAAGTCAAGTTATTTCTAAATATATATTCTAAGGTTAGTTCGTTTGTCTCTAAGAAGAATTCCCCTAATACCTTTGCAGGTTTTACCTTGTTTAGTTTGTTAATTGCTGGTACTTGTGAAAATATAGTGTCTACATCTGAGAAATAATACTCTAATCTACCTGTTTGATAAAATAAACTAGCTATTACACTACATGTTATTCCATATGTTACAGGAAGGTGATGATAAGTCACTCCTTCAGATACAGATGCAGGTAATTGCATACATACGTAGCAATCCCTTACGTCCATTGTTTTTACATATTCATACAACAACTTTGAAAATACATTGTTAGAAAAATCTGTTATTGACCTGTCTTTATGTAAATAAGTTTTATCTATTCTAGTTGGAATTACCTTTTGAACTTTCCCTATATTAGTTATGTTATCACTATGTCCTTCTAATGTATCTACAGTAACTTTAAATGAAATTAGTGGAGCAAGAATACTCCAAAGAAGCATTAATAATCCTGTACAACAACACATTTTGCACCATCTTCTAAGGAAGGTACATCTACTTTTGCTACTTTCTATGTTTGCCATCTTTCTAAAATGAGCCGTGTCTTTTGACTTAGCCTCTTCTACTACACAACTAGTTTCTAACCCAAGGCTTCTAAGCACCTACGTGGTTCTACCCGTTTTTGTCCTTTTCAGTATTTTATTGTTTTTCCATCAGTAATTTTCTTGTCTCGTTCAGTTTGGCATCTCATCATTTTTCACTTTCCCTTCATTTTCAACATACAGATTGTCCTGAATATCCGCTTCTTCTCCAATATCGGACAAGATAACTCTTAGGATTTCCGATTCTTCGTCTTCCTCAACCACTTCCGGTACAACCATCTCAGGATTTCCTTGGCTATACGCCTCTTCCTTCACTTCAGGCAGGGCCACATATGTCCATTCCGGTGATTTATACTTCTGGTTGGGTTTTCTTGTTCTTTTGTTTTCTCTGACTACTGTCTGTTCTTCTTCTTTCGATTTTTCCTGACTCGTTACTTCATTCACCTGTTCAGCTCTTGGCGAATTTACACGGGTCAGTCGATTTCTCAGTATTTCATCTTTGCTTTCCTCAGACTCTGTTTCAACTTGCTTTTTACCTTCAACGAGTTCCTTTTCCACCTCTTTTATTTTCCCTATTTCTGTCCCTCCTCGAATCTCCGTCACACAATCTTCCTGCTGACAATTTGTCCCTGCTTCTAACTGGATGTTGGAGTTCCCTACACTTCCTCGGGGGTCTTCCGCAATAATCTTTCCCTCTCTCGCTGTATCTGGCAGCTGTCCATCTAAAGGTGTTGTTTCAGGTGGAATTTCTCTCAATCTTTCATCTGGCACTTCCTTCTCACGGATTTCTTTTATTGTCTCTCCACTGTCCTTTTCTTTGTTCTTCCTTTGTTCTTTCTTGGATGAATGGGCTCTTGGTTCTGTCTCTGAGTCTGAACTGGATTCAGAAATCTGTAACGTTTTCCTCAGGGAGTTACTTCTGGGGACCAAAGTTAACCTTGGCTCTGTCTCCCCCCTTTCAGAGTTTTCTCCTTCTTTATCTTTTGGCTCTCCGTCATCTGACTCAGTACTGGATTCTGACACATCAAAATACTCCTTTTCTTTACAATCAACTGGATTTGGAATTCTCAAAGTATGACTTGCATGGATCCAGTTCTTCAATCCAGCACACTTCACAGCTGTTGTTGTAGTCAAGATGACTTGCCTTGGTTTTCCCCACCTGGGAACCAAACAGTTTCTTCTTCTGTGTACTTTTATCCTTAAGGGGCTTTTACTGCTCAAAGAGGAGCAGAAGGTCCAGCATAAAGGAGTGCCCTTATAAACGTTAGATCAAAAGGAAATTATGCTGTTCCTTATGGGTCAGAATTTAAACAGTCACAGGAGACACGGATCCCATAATTCCAATGGTGTGGAAATATACTGGGAATCCAAGATTTTGGATAATAATGCCCTCACACACCCTTGCAGGTGTCATGCTTCATCATCTGGGCTGCTCCTCGTCGGGTCGGCAGTGCAATACCCGACGGGCTCCCTAAAATTAGGGGCTCTTTGGCCGAGATCTTTTTATCCAATAGCCGTATGATGATGTGCGGGTATTGGGCCAATACTGTGTAGATGAAGTGAGATAAAATAGGGTTGGGAGTGCCGAGGTAAGCAGTTTTATTCTGGGGGTCTCCTACCCTAATTAAAAATATAAGAGCAAGGCACTAGTCTGAGTGTAATGTCTCATATAGTGTGTACCCTTGTTCTAACAAGTGTGGGTCGACATGTTTCTCGCTGGTGGGAAAGTATCCGAGCGATTCTTCAGGACCAGATAATAGATGATTGTCTACACATGATTTACGTGGTAATGTTATTTACTCACTGTTAAAATGCTTCTAGGTTAATGTGTCTGGATCTACCTATATAGGGAGAAAAATATTTATTTATTTATTTATTTTTTTTATGAAATTTCTTTTCATTAAGACAACAGTACATGATCAACCTAGGTACGATCTCAGAGTGACTCTAATTCCTCATTAATAGCACACGTGTCGTGATAATTATGGTGCTAGAATCGACATTAAAAGTGAACAGGTGGTAAAACTCCACAGTGAGCTAAAGTGACTCTAAGCCCCTGTGTAGCAGCAGGAATAATAAAGGGTACTCACCCTAATCAGTAAAATCCCCAGGCATCATCAGTACCCAGTGGTTTATGCATAACGCAATGCTCCTAAGGCAATGAGGCTAAAAAAGCAGATAGAACCACTGACTAACGTTTTAAACACCGATGTTATCAACACAATTAGTCTTAAGAGATGTGAAGGAAATTTAAAGTGATAATATTCTCACTTGTCATGTGAGTTGTCTCACTCGTGAATACCAGCAGAAAAGGTATAATGTATAGGCTATCTGAAGGAAGTATAGCGTGGAGGAGCAGCAATGGTTGGTGGTACCTTATTTACTCAATTGTTATTGGGAACCCAAACCTAGGTATAAATTCCCTCAACAATAATTTTGCCACTGTCATTCCATCAATTCTTCTTGTTGGGAACGCCTCTACCCACCTGGAGAATAGGCACACCATCACCAAAACATACCTCAACCTGTTACAAGGAGGCATTTCAATGAAATCTACTTGCATTCTGGGGAAAGACCCTCCCTCTCGACCTATTGTTCCTAGACTCACCACTGTCTTTCTTCCGGGATTGTACTGCTGACAAATTAGACATCTAAAAGACCTAATCATGGCGTCTCTCCCTATATGTCCCTGTCCATGATACATCCGTGCCATGGCAGACATCATGCTATCAGGCATAACTGGTCTTCCATCTCGATAGACCCACACATGATCTTTCTCTCTTGGTGCACATCCTGCTTTTACCCACCGTTTTACTTCTTCTTCTTCTGCTTCTTCCTGCAATTGTCTTACCTCATCCCATGTTCCCACAGTGTTAGTAAACATTGGGAAACAAGAAATCATTTCTTTTTATTTTGCCCGATTGAATGAATTCTGATTTTGTGCACAATACTGTGCCCTGTCATTGGCGAATTTATTTCCAGTGGCAATGTAATCGCCACTGCGACTATGTGCAGCACATTTTACCACAGCCAATTGCCTAGGCAGCTGTATTGCCTCAAGCAACTTTCCAACCACTTCAGCATTCTTAATGGGAGTCCCACTTGAGGTCAGGGAACCTCTTTGCAGCCAAATTTGGCCGAAGTCATGGACCACCCCGTAGCCATATTGGCTATCAGTTATTACAGTTACTCTCACACTTTTCCCAATCTTACAGGCTCTGGTCAGGGCAATAAGTTCAGCTACTTGGGCCGACCTTACTCCTTTCAGATATGATGCTTCCATCACAGCTGCAACTGTACACACCGCATATGCTGCACTCAGCACTCCATCATCTGTTCTCAAACAAGATCCATCAACAAACATGACATAATCACTTTCTGGTAAAGGGTCATCCTTTATGTCAGGTCTTGGTTTTGTACAGTAATCAAGTACATCCAAACAATCATGATCAGCTTCATCTCTTACCTCCACATGCTCTACATCAGGCAACAATGTTGAAGGATTCACATTCACGCATCTCACTAGACTCACATTTGTTGCACCCAAAATGACCTTTTCATACTTAGTCAGTCGGCTGTGCGTCATATACTGAGTATAACTCCTTGTTAAAAGAATCGCCACATCATGAGGTACAAACACTTTCACAGGATATCCCATCACAATTCCTTCACTCTGTTCCAAACTTCGACATGTAGCAGCTGCTGCTTTCAGACACCCAGGAAGGACTACAGCTACTGGGTCCAACATGGATGAAAAATATGCAATTGGTTTCCTCAGTTTTCCATGCTTCTGTACTAGAACAGAGAGTGCACGTCCATTTCTCTCACTGCAATACAACTCGAACTCCTTATTGTAGTCAGGCATACCTAATGCAAGCGCTTCACACAATCCTTCTCTTAACTTCTTGAAGGCTGCCAACTCCTCTTTGTTCAAATCAATTGGATCTCTCACATCACTTCTTGTCAATCGTACCAAAGGTTTTGCAATAAATTAAAAATTGCCTATCCACTGACGACAATATCCAACCATTCCCAGAAACATTCTCACTTCTCTTTGGGTCATTGGTGGACTCATTCTCTTTATGATCCTGATTCTGTCTATGGTTATTTTCCTGTGTCCTTTCTCAATGCTGTGTCCCAAATATTGGACTTCTTTCTTACAAAATTGTAATTTCGATGGTGACACTTTTAATCCTCCATCTGCCAAATGATTCAGCAAAGCTACCGTGTCTACCTCACAAGCTTCACGAGTTTTCGATGCCACAAGTAGGTCATCGATATACTGGACTAGTACTGAATTTTCAGGCATTTCTAGACTCTCCAAAGACTTCATCAATAGCTGATTAAATATTGAGGGGCTTTCTGTATACCCCTGTGGAATTCGGCACCACGCCAAAATACGCTCACCGAAACGAAATGCAAAAATTTGCTGACTGTCATGGTGCAATGGGATGGAAAAGAAAGCATGGCATAAATCAATCACTGTGTACCATTCTGCGTCATGAGGGATCTGATATAAAATCACAGATGGATTCAGTACAATGGGGCAACATGGTACAACAATTTTGTTTATCTTTCTCAGATCTTGCACTATTCTGAACTTCCCACTAGGCTTTTTCAGTCCCATTATTGGTGAATTACATGGGCTACTCATTATTTCTCTCAAAATTCCTTGCTTTATCATTTTCTCAATCACAGGAGTAACTCCTTCGATTATTTCAGGGGTCAATTTATATTGTGGGACATTTGGATAACATACTCCTTCTTTTACGGTTATCTTTACTGGATCTACATTCCTCTTCAATCCTACATCTTCTCCTGTGAAGTCCCAAACTTCTGCTTTTACTGATTGTTTCAATTCTTTTGGTAGTTCGTCAGGGTTGAATACAGCATAGGTTCCTGTAACCTCTTTCTCTCTGTTTGCCAATGTCATTTTATACAACACATCATCATCTGGTGTTTCAAAGGCTATTCCATCTGGAGTACAAAATATAGTGCAATTCATCTTGCACAATAAATCTCTACCTAACAAGTTCACAGGACTAGTGTCACACACTACGAATCTGTGCATTTCAGAAAATTTCCCTATACTAACTTTCACTGGTTCTGTAAGGTAAGTTTTAATCTGTCTGTTGGAGACCCCAACTACTTGGATCGTTTCATCCGAGAGAGGAAGATTCTTAACATCAGCTGATCTAACAGTTGATCGAGTAGCACCAGTATCAACTAGGAAAGTAATATTTTCATTATTAACTTTTCCATCTACAAATGGGCCTGTCTGGTCTACTTCTAGAGTTGCGCCAAGTACGCACTCTTCTTCCTCCCTTCGGCACCATCAATAACCCTCTTCTGAATCGCTTTAATCACGTTGCAGCCAATACTGCGAAGCAGCGCTAGCGCGTTGCGGCTTATTTACCTGTTCTTCGTTGTAGAATCCATTCTCCTTACTATACTTCTGGCAATTTTTGTTCTGTGGAAAAGGTGGTTTTGGCACCTGATTCTGTTGTGTTACACCCTGCTGTTGTCGTTGCAGTTGACCACTCACCTCATTCTGCACCTGTGGATTCAAGGATGAATTTTCATCATTAGTACTTGGTGGATTCTTACACTCGGATTTCCAATGCCCTATCCTACCGCAATTATGACACGGAAATTTATTTTTAGCTTCCTCAATATTCCCTTTATTTTTCCCAGGATTAAATCTTTGTTTTGACCCAGCTTGTTCCACTAATTGTGCTTCCTGTCTCTCTGCTACTTTTACCTGTGCCCACATTGCCTTCTCTTTTAGTTTTCGCTGTTTTGCCTCAATTTCATCACTGAAATATTTAGCATGTCTCAATACTTCGTCTATTTTCTTATTTTGCCAATCTACCGTATATGCGGTTTTATCATTTCACTAATTTCTGGACGAAGACCATATACAAATCTGTATACGAAATGACTCAAATCCTTGTCACTCAAATTTTCATCTCCACTGAATTGTTTAAAGGCTAAGATTAACCTCTCATAATAGGCATGTACTGATTCTTTGCTTTCTTGATGTGTTTGGTCAATTTTCACCCAATCTGTCTCTTTAGGGGGTACCTTGTTCTTCAGGAATGCCATAACCTGTTCGTATTTCTTCATTACCTCAGGGTCTGGAGCTCCTGTCTTAGGATCCCTTGGGTATTCCTGTGTCGGCCAATCTATTACTATTTTACATTTTGTCCATAGATCTACTGGTACTATTATGTCAAACAGGCTATTCAGATCAATCCACAATACTTTGGATAATTTCACAAATCTGTCCACCTGTCTATACCACTCGACGGGTTTTTCACGCAGTCGAGGGAAGTCATTCGTAAATGACAAAATATCCTGTCTAGTCCATGGGACATGTACATATCCTCCTCCTGGAATCTCTCTCATAGGGCATTCTGTCACAACCTTCTCTTTCTCACAGGATAAGCTGAAAACGTTTGGTCTGAAACTTCGTCTCGCTTATGATACCATCTGCTCTTCCATTTGTCCACATCTCCCCATTTTCTCAACAAAATAATGATATCCTTAATCTGACCTATTCGTCCTGTGGTATTCATGTTTTCAATGTCTTTTTCGGTGCAATCTACTCGATAGGGTTTCTGTAGGGCTTTTACCTTTTCAATATCAATACCCATTTCATTTGCCACTTCTTCGAATCTTTCATGAAGACTTTTTGCTCTCCATGTTACACTTTTGCACCGAAATAACAATTCCTCATCTTGGTACGTTTTTAACTTCTCTGTCGGGATAGTTCCTACTATTAATTCTTCCAGTACCATTCGTAATTTAGCTACTTCTATTGACTGGGATTCTTTGTCTTTCTTTTGCAAGCTTCTCAACCATTCACTCAACTCCTCTGTAAATGGTCCTACTGGCTTCTCAACAGTTCCTTGTCCAAAATCTTTTTGAGTTTCTGACATTGTCTCTATCATTGTCATACACTTCTCTGCACAGTTTTGACCTACAAATGGATTATTTGAAAAATTCGGTTCAATCATACTCATAGTCTGTCTCCATGGATTCTCACTCTGACTCATTCTCGGTTGTTCAACCGGTTTATTACTTTTATAAGGGACTGTCAAACAATGTTCGCTGTCTTTCTGCTAGTCAAAAATAGGCATTACTGGACCTATTGTTACAGGTACAGTTACTGCTTCCAAATTCTCAGTCAATTCTCGTATTTTCTCCGTTAATTCTAGAGTTGTTTTTGCTAATTCTGCTGAATTTTCTCCATCCAATTTTCCTCCAGACTTCTTTTCTACCTCTCTAATAGGATTGTTTCTTCCCAAATCTTGGAACTCTGGTTCCGAGTTTATGATTCGTACTGTTTCTTTTATTGGGGCACTTGGGGTTAATATTTCTGGTTCTGGTCGGTATGGAGGTGGATTCTTATAGAACATATCATCAAGAACATCATCCTCGGACTCATTCACTCCGTACCCTCTTGACTCCACATTATGCCTCTTTTCCACACACTTTCGTCCTTCATTCTCTCCTACAGTTCTTACGGGAAACAAACCCTCAGTCATACTCGCATTTCGCCACCTTCTCATTCGATCATCATGCGTCTCAAGTCCGTACGATCTGCCAAACGGGTACCTATATCCTCTACCATTTCTCTGTCTTTCTCGGTCATGCATTTCGTCTTCCCACTCCGTCAAAGCCTCAAATTGAGTCGGTCTAGGTCTCGGTTCTAAATTCATCATTTTCTCTCTCAAATTTCTCAAAACTGCCAAATTAAATGAACCATGCTCTGGAAGAGCCAATACTCCGTCTTTCTCAGTGTATTTAACCCAGTTGTCTAACCAAATACAGGTATGATATCCATATTTCGCAATCATTAAGGATGCAGAGGTTTTCGGTGGTGGAAGTAACTGTCCTTCCCTAGTTATGATCGGTTTGTCCTTCTTAAACCACTTCTTAATTTTACCAAACCATGACTTTTTCTCTTTTTCTGGTGAATCGTAATACATTTTCCTTTCTTTCGTGTCTCACTAGTTTCTCCCTACAACTGTACCGCTACTCTGTCCAATCGCAGCGCGACTCACACTAACGCACCAATAGGGAGCGTTTACGTCACCCTGTATTTCTCCACTCCTAGCGCGGCGTACACTAACGCACCAATCTGGAGCGTTTTACGTTTCTGACCGACTGTCCAATCCCAGCGCGGCCGTTCTGACGTCAGCAGCCGCTGCTGCAGCTCCTGCTCCTGTCTACCCCTCCTTTACAAATCTGCTCAGTAAGTTTTTTGTTTCAATTTTTACAATTCTGTTAGTAACAACATAAAAACGTCTCCATTGTCCGCTTCACTAACCAAAGAATAGCAATAGACCTTTCTCTCGAGAATTCCGTCTTTCCCAAGAGCAGCGCTTACCTCTGCCCTACTACGGAATTGTTACTTCCGTTGATAAAGTAGCACATGCCTCTACTTCACCCTGCTAACAAGCATTAGCTAACCGTTTCTCTAGTATTTAAGACACATAGTTGGAGACCCAATGCTCCTGAGAAATAAACCCAGAGTTTCACAATTAACCCGAATGCCTTTTCATTCACGCACTTTCACACAGGAAAAAGTAGTACATTCACACAGAATCCTGTCTTTCCCGAGAACAGCGAACAGTCTGTCCTACTACAGAATTGTGACATACGTTAACAAAGCAGCGCTTACCTCTCCTTTGTCCTTCTAACAAGCTCAGAGAGTACCTATTACCTTTCCAGTGATAAGCGCTATCGGAATGCCAGTTGGATCCTTGGTACCGAAGACCAGAATTTCACAGGTAACCTTCGCTATCATACACTCTTCTCTCACACAGAAAATGTCTATAATGGCAACACACGATGATGTCACCGAATCGAACCCAGACAATGCGTCGTGCAACTTCAATCGTCACACGTTTCTCCTGTGTACCTACAGGATAACAACAATTCCGTCTTTCCCGAGAACAGCGCTTACCTCTGCTCTACTACGGAACCGTTACATACTTCCGACTTCCTACATCCCAGAAGCCGTGCAAACAACATAAAACGCAATGCGACTCAACATAGAGTGTTAGTACATGAATCAATATCAATAACCAATAATCAATAAGCTATTTACAAGCAATAATCACCGAACCAAAACAATAAAAAACATGGTCTTGCTACCAGAAAACTGTTGCAGCGAGGAACGTCAAATTCCCCCTTCGGCACAGACCAACTACCTCGGCATCCAATTCGCTCAAATACATTCATTGGTGGGGCCCATGACACCAATATACTTACACTCCGTTGATCTGTTTTTCTGTGGGAAAATACGCTTCCCAACGCTGACATGAGAGGAATACCTTTACCTTACCCTTAAACACATTGCCCTCAGACTCTAAGATATCCCTCTCATAAGGAGATGGATCATTTAGTTGTTATCTATGATTTTAATGAATAAAGCTCGTCTATCTACACATTACTTCTTTACTGTTGTTCTCTTATTCAAATAATCGACACCACACATTTGTCAATTAATCAAATATTCTTTATCTAAGAAATATTGCAAGAAACGTTAGAAATCATCATCAGCATTTCAGAGCATAATATTTACCTATTCTGGCTAAAGTCGTCCTCTAAGTCAATCAGTCAAAGAAGAATTTATTCAGCAAACTTAGGCCGCAATTCAGTCTCTCAAAGATTCAGGAAAACAGCTGTCCAGCAGTGTCACCGTCCTCTCCGTCAGCATAACGTCAGGAAATCGAGTTCGTCAAAGAAGAGCAAGCGATCAGCGTATCATACTATCCTAATTTCCTACCTACTTTTATAATGAAAATAATATCAAAAAGTATCAAGACCGGGGTTTAGAGAGTCCGGATTGGTCAACTTGGGGTCGTGAGGTGAAGTTCTCACATAGTCCACAAAATGAAGTCATCGCACTTGCTGGTTCCGGTTTTTAAATCAAGCATTGTCTTTTGTCTTGGATGGGTTCCCGGAGCGTCCTTGAAGGGTACATGTTCTCCCGGGGTCAGGTCCAGGCCACTGGCGGTGACGCCTGCGCACTTCACCCAGAACCTCGTGTTGTCAGGGCAGTCACGTTTAACGTCTCGTTCAGCCATCTTGTATAGGCCGAAATGGTCAACTTAAGCAAAAGAAACACAAAAACGTAATTAAAACATGGAAATGGCTAATAAAATGTTATCCCCTTGCTAATACCCATATGTGTGTGTATTTAGCTAGCAGAAGCAACACTCAAGAGCGGTTTATACTCACTGAATAAAGCACAAATCACAAATACATCACCAAAGCAACACATAACATGCAATATTCTAGTTTCCTACTATTAATATGCGTACTCAAGTTAGTTTCCAATTAATATAGCCATGCAAGGTGCAATTCCCACGTGTAATTCTTTTGTTAATATAGTTGGTGAGTTATCACTTCAAACGAATTAACAATATTACAATTAATTGATTATTCAGATTAATATAACCATGCAGAATGGGGGGTATACAAAATGTTGTACTACCCGCTCCAGCAGCAGCTTCCAACCAATTTTCACTGCAATTTTTTAGAACATTTTCCGGAGATTTATACTATCTCAGAAAGAACATTGGGGCATATCAGCAACAACCGGGGATAATTATCGCTA
This sequence comes from Triturus cristatus, assembly GCF_964204655.1. NCBI lineage: Eukaryota > Metazoa > Chordata > Amphibia > Caudata > Salamandridae > Triturus > Triturus cristatus. The sequence continues at coordinate 389,509,137 of NC_140594.1, forward strand.
AGCGCACTTAGCGCTAGGATAATTATCGCCGGCTAGCGTGGATTTTTATCGCTGAGATAGCGTGCTATTAGCAACACTTATCTCAAAAGCGATAAAAATCCTCACGCTAACTGCCTAACGTGAGATTATCGCTGGAAACCCAGCGATAATCTCACGCAATGTGGTGTTAGCTTGATGATAGGGACTCACAAACTTAGCCATGATATCCACCTTCCATAGGATATCATGGCTAAGTCAGTCCTGAAGCAGGCGTAAGGAAAGTAGCGATAACAGGGGTTATCGCTACTTTTCTTGCCGCTATGCTTCATAGCGTGGGGCTTGATGATAGGAGAAATGTCACTTAGCGACATTTCTCCTGTCATGTCAGGAACGCCCACTTTGCATCTCATTAGAGATGCAAAGCTGGGCGTTAGCAATTCCTACACTAACGCAAGTTTACACGCGTTAGCTGAGCTTGCTAATTAGGCGATAAAATTATCGCCGCTTTTCGGACTTAAACGGCCGCAAAAGCGGCGATAATTCTATTGCCTCGCCTTTCTGATATATCCCTTATTTTCCATATAGATGTCGCCTCGCCTTGCTCATATATCCCTTATTTTCCATATAGATGTCTGTAATGTCGCGATACTGATACTGACGTGGCACGCAACGGCGTGCGCGTCAGATCACGTGTGTGTACCTAGATAATAAATATGACGTCATGCGTGCACGTAGGCAGAATGGCCACGGCAGCAGTGACGAAACAAGCACACCTCTGTGTCCCGAGTGTTATTGTCCATGTGTAGGGACCCGGGTGTCAGAGGCCCCATCTCGATAGCACCAGGACAACACCACAAAGTGGCGACGAGGGTGGGCGTGCCCTCGTTTCGTTTAATGCGTCCAGTAGGTGTGGCGGCTGGTGAGCGGTCCTCGCTCGCGGTGCTCGTGCCCTGCTGAGACACGCAGCAGTCTCTGCGCCCCCTGTGTTGTGGTGGGAGAGCGCGAGCGCATTGGAGCGCTCCCGATTGGCGGCGTAGACGCGTGGGGACGACTGCTGCCTCGGCGCCCCCAGCGTGCTGCTGAACACGTGCGCCCCGCCCCCCTGCCTGCCCGTAGCGCGCGAAGCGCTTTAAAATCCCTGCCTCCAGCCCGAGGCTGCCTGGAATGCTGTTGGACCCTCCTCCTCAGTGCCAGTAAGTCGTGTGGATGGCCTGATTGCGTGCTGCCTGAGGGGAGAGGACGGTCACCACACCCAGCCTGTAAGGAAGGCTCAAGAGGTCACGAGGGAAGAACTCTGAAGATCCTCACATTCCTGCCATACCCGGGGGAGCACCAGGGGGAAGGTCACACCCAGCCTGTGAGGAAGGTCCCGCCACCCACGTGGGAGCCATATCTGGGAGCCATCACGGTCAAGGGCAGGAGGAGGTCTCGCCCGGCGCAAGCAGCGCACGCGCAACATGGCAAACATCCCGCCAATCGAGCCATTCTCCGTAGAGGGGTCCCCATCAGCAGTAGCAGCCCGATGGAGAGACTGGGAAGATAGAGTGCGCATTTTCTTTGAGGCCACGAAGGTTCAAAGAGATCAAAAACGCGCAATGATAATCCACCTTGGAGGAAAGGAGATTCACAACATAGTGAAGACGCTTGCGGAAAACACCCCCAAGACGCACACGACGTTGATAGCGGCGCTCAACGAGTACTTCGAACCAATGGCGAATCGCGACTATGAACGTTTCATATTCCGCCAAGCACGCCAATTGCCTGAGGAGTCGCTCGACAAATTCTACGCTCGTCTCAAAAACCTAGCGGCCACCTGCGGGTTTCGGGATGAGACGGAGGAGATAAGAGGCCAGATAATACAAGGGTGCGCGTCAGTCAAGCTGAGGGAAAGGATCTTGGAGGAATCCGGTAAGCCCCTAACAGACATATTGACAATGGGTCGGACGAAAGAACTATCAAAAGCGCGCGCTGCGCACATGGAAGCAGCCCTACAGGCGCCAGTGAAGACAGAGCCAGTTAACGTGGTGGCAGTCAAGCCAAAACAGAGATGGCCCCGAAGAGGACCAGGCCCGGCCGTTCAAGATCAACCCAAGTCCTGCGGGTATTGTGGTGGCTCGCCCCACGCCTCGGCAGAGTGCCCAGCACGAGGGAGGAAGTGCATGGGATGTGGGCGTTTCAACCACTTTGAGAAAGTGTGCCGGTCAAAGAAATTCCGAAAGCCCCGCCAAGCCGTAAACACGGTTGAGGAAGGAGGCCCGGTGGCCAGCGACATGGATGATGATGAGGAGGAAGAGAAGGTGATACACCGAGTACACATGATAGGCACGGCGGTACGCAGGACTAGGAGGTTGCCGCAATGCAGCGTCCGAGTAGGGTCGCAAGAAGTCACCACGGTAGTAGATACAGGAGCCAGCATCAATATCATGGCCGCTGCGATGCACAGATCCATGCACCCACAGCCAACACTACACCCATCGACGATCACGGTGTTCGCATATGGACAGGAGGAACCGCTAAAAGTGCGGGGAAAGTTCAGGACTGTGATATCCCATGGAACGCGGTCAATCACGTCAAATATTTATGTTACCGAAGATGGGCAAGGCATGCTCCTGGGCTGCAGAGCGGCAGAAGATCTGGGAGTGGTAACGTTCGCATTTGGGGTACACCAAGAGTCAATACACCACACCTTGGAGGAGTTTGAGGAAATCTTTCACGGAATAGGCAAGTTCCGAGGTAAAGAGGTTCACTTACACATCGACCCCACTGTTCAGCCGATAGCACTCCGGCATCGCCGCATAGCGTTTCATCTCAGGCCACTGGTGGAAGCCGAGCTGAAGAAGCTAGAGGCGGCGGGAATCACCGAGAAGGTGTCCGGACCGACCCCGTGGGTGTCGCCAATCGTCATGGCGAGGAAACCTAAACAACCAGGCGCTGTCAGAATATGTGTGGACATGCGGCTCCCCAACGCTGCCATCAAGAGGGAGCGACATATCACTCCGACCATCGATGACATCGTCGGGGAAATGGCAGGCGCCAAATGGTTCTCAAAGTTGGACTTACGCTCTGGGTATCACCAACTAGTACTGGACGAAGCGTCCCGGAACATCACCACGTTCTCCACGCATGTAGGTCTAAGGCGGTATACGCGGTTAAGCTTTGGAGTGTCGAGCGCTGCTGAGGTGTTCCAGAACGTGATACAAGAACTCATCGCAGGAATCCCCGGAGCGATCAACGTCAGCGATGACATCATGGTGCATGCCACGACCGTGGCGGAACACAATGAGAGGCTGGTGCAGGTGCTACGACGCATACGAGACGCAGGCCTTACACTGCATCGTGAGAAGTGAGAATTTCTGTGTAAGAAGATCCAATTCTTCGGCTACACCTTCTCGGCAGATGGCGTCAATCCGGATCCGGATAAGGTAAAGGACATCAAGGAAGCGGCCGCTCCCACAAATATTACGGAGGTACGAAGCTTCTTAGGGATGGTGAACTACTGCGGCAGGTTCATCAAGGACCTGGCGAACCTCACGGCGCCACTAAGAGAGCTCACCAAAGAGTCTACCCCCTGGACATGGAACAGTGACCAAGATCGAGCGTTCGAGGAAATCAAACAGGCGCTTTCAGAAGCCACGACGTTGGCATTCTTCGATCCGGCCAAATTGACACTAATTGCCGTCGACGCCGGTCCAGTCGGATTGGGCGCAGTCCTGCTACAAAGGAAGACAAGCGCAGAGGAATGGGCCCCGGTGGCATTCGCCAGCCGGTCACTCACAGAGACTGAGCAGAGATACTCACAAATAGAAAAAGAGGCGATCGCCATTCATTGGGGGTGTCATCACTTCCACCTGTACGTATACGGAAAACCATTCGTTGTGGCCACGGACCACAAGCCGCTGGTATCCTTATTTGCGGGCACGTCCACTAAGCCGCCGCCAAGAATCGAAAAATGGATGTTGCAACTGCAAAATTATAACTGCAAGATCGAGTACCAACCGGGCGCACGGAACCCGGCAGACTACCTATCTCGCCACCCTCGCAAAGCAACTCCACAAGAGATGAAGGAGGCGGCGGAAACAGAAGAGTACGTCCGCTGCATCACTGCGCGATCGTGTCCCAGGCCAGTGTCCATGACCAGCTTGTCGCATGCCACCAGTGAAGATGAATGTCTGCAAAGAGCGAGAGTGGCGGTCCAAAACAACAGCTGGAACAGGGCCAGAGAGGAGTGGAAAAGCTTGACACCTCGGGCGAAACAAATAATGGAGAGCCTGTACAATGTAAGAACTGAACTGATGGAAGACCACACTGGATGCTTGTTGAGGGGCCACAGACTGGTCATCCCGACGTCCCTAACCCAGAGAGTGGTGGACTTGGCCCACATTGGTCACCAAGGTATGGTCAAGACTAAGTCAAGGCTCCGCACCAAAGTGTGGTTCCCTCTCATTGACGAGTTAGTAGAAGCCACCGTTCGAGAATGCCATGCCTGTCAGGTAACGGGAGAAGTACCACGGCCAGCCCCTGTTGTGATGGAACCTCGGCCCAGAAGGCCCTGGTCCAAGATAAGCGTCGATTTTGGCAGCCTGCCGGACGGAAGGCACACTCTGGTTGCCATAGATGATCATTCAAAGTATCCCGAAGTGGAAATACTAACCGTTTTGAGTGCCCAGGAAGTGATCCCGAAGCTCGAGAAAATCATGGCGACACATGGCATAGTCAAGGAAATCAGAACCGACAATGGGTCACCATTTCAGAGTCAGGACTTCGCGGCGTACCTACAGGCTCTAGGAGTTCATCACCGGCGAATCACCCCCCGATGGCCTCAAGCGAACGGAGAGGCTGAACGCTTCATGAGGACACTCAACAAAGTGATAAGGATTGCCCACGAGAAAAACCAGTCTGTGGAACTCGCAATCTTTACATTTCTCCGAAGCTATCGCCAGACGCCCCACTCTACCACGGGAGTGGCACCTGCACATCTGCTGATGGGGCGGGTTGTCACCGACACCATACCACACCACCCAGAGTGGAGGCCCGAAACTCCCAATGACAGTGCCATTGATGAGCACCGACGTGGAGCCTTTGCTCATGTTGATGCCCGACGGCGTGCTGTGACCCCACACCTGGCCCCAGGTGACCGAGTGCTGATCCGAAATCGGATGCCAGGTGGCAAGTTTCGTTTGAATTTTGAACCGCAACCATGGACAGTGGAGAAGGTCATGGGCACGTGCGTGACAGCCAGGAAAGGTACCGAGAAGATAACGAGGAACATTTCATACTTCAAGAAAATTCCAGTGCCCCCTGGAACGGATGAAAGACGTCAAAACATTCCCCCGAGGCACACGCCACGAGAGGAGAGATTCTTAGAACTTGCTGAGCATGCGGACCATGCAAGTGGAGGAGCGGATTCCCTGAATCATGGAGTTGTCGCACCGCAGCAAGGCCACCAGCCAGAGGTTACGCCACCCGAGAAAGCTGGCGCGCCAGAGGATGGAGATGGTGGCGCAGATGGTGACTCTGTGAGTAGGGGCCGGGGTGTCGTGCCGGACTGTGGGGGATCGCGATATGACCTGAGGCCGCACCCTGAGCCCTCCCGTCGTTTACGAGACTACGTCAAGTAAGACTGTTTTTGTTTGAGTGGTCTAGAGTTGCAAATGTCTAGCGCAGAGCTGATGACTACTGAGGTACCTGTAGTTCGTGTTTAACCCCTTCCCTGCTCATGACGGAACCGTTCCGTCATGAGCCACGGTTGCCGTGTGCTCATGACGGAACGGTTCCGTCATGACACGCCCGTTGGCGGCCGCTCCGCCTGCGCGGCGCTGTTTCCCCGCCTGTGCGGGGGGACAACGCAAATGGGCGGAGTCATGACGGAACCGTTCCGTCATGAGCACAGCCCAACCGTGGCTCATGACGGAGCGGCTCCGTCATGAGCACAGCGCCACCGCGCTGCCCCCCCGCACCGCGGCGGAATTCCCGCCGCGGTGAAAGGGTTAAGATGCAGTCACATGTTTTGGGTTGTTTGTTGTTGTTTTCGCGTGTTGGGGGGGAATGTAATGTCGCGATACTGATACTGACGTGGCACGCAACGGCGTGCGCGTCAGATCACGTGTGTATACCTAGATAATAAATATGACGTCATGCGTGCACGTAGTCAGAATGGCCACGGCAGCAGTGATGGAACAAGCACACCTCTGTGTCCCGAGTGTTATTGTCCACGTGTAGGGACCCGGGTGTCAGAGGCCCCATCTCGATAGCACCCGGACAACACCACAGATGTCTAGCCCAGCTCCGCTGTTATCGTCCTTTATCATAGAGTAACGAGAAAAGCTGCTAGAGAAGCCCAAGAATCTCGCGAGAACACACCCCATAATCCACTCCGAGACACTCTGACAGAGGAGGAAGAGGCGGAGCCTGGGGAGAGTGTGGGGCGAGAGCGAAGGAGGCAGAAGGCGACTAGCGCGCGGGCGGGAGCGGCGCGAGGACGGGGAGGAGGCGGCGAAGGTTGAGGGAGGGCAAACGGCGGGAAGCGGAAAGAAGGCAAGGAAAGAAACGTCAGTGGCAACGGTAGGCAATGAAACTGGCCTGATAATAGCGACGCGAGAAAAGGGGCGTGGTACCACTGAATTGAACGAACTGACCCGCACAGAAGTTGGAGGATTCTGGGGGAGTGGCCCTACTCAAGGAGAGGCTGTAGCCTGCTGGCCCATCAAAGTAAACTAAGTAAAGGACTTGGTCAGAGGTGCTCTTTTGACAGACTGGCGTCTCTGAAAAAGGTGCGATCAGATTGGGGGCGTGGCCACTGAGCGTCCCCAGTTCAGTGGAAAGCGTCGCTTGCTTAGAACGCTGCACGTCTGACGCCTGCATTTGCTGCACGCCTGCGCGGTCTTGCAGCCCTCCATACTGAGACAGAACCCAAGATGGCGGATGGGGACAGCGGCTCTGAGCGAGGAGGTGGCGGCTCGGACCGCGGAGGTGGAGGGGGTGTCGGCTCGGGCGGAGCCGGATTGGACACCCAGGAGCTAGCTTCGAAGCGTTTAGATATCCAGAACAAGCGCTTCTATCTAGACGTGAAGCAGAACGCCAAAGGCCGTTTCCTGAAGGTGGCAGAGGTGGGCGCTGGCGGCTCCAAAAGTAGGCTCACGCTTTCCATGGCTGTAGCCGCAGAGCTGCGCGACTACCTTGGCGACTTCATTGAGCACTACGCGCAGCTTGGGCCTTCGAGTCCTGAGCAACTGGCAGAGGCTGCGGCAGGGGGAGAGGGCGGACCCCGTCGTGCCCTCAAGAGCGAATTCCTGGTTCGTGAGAATCGTAAATATTACCTGGACCTGAAGGAGAACCAGCGTGGCCGCTTCCTGCGCATTCGGCAAACCCTCAACCGAGGTGGCTTTGGAGGACCTGGAGGCGGCGGCGCTCAGGGTCCACAAAGTGGTCAAACCATTGCCCTGCCTGCCCAGGGGCTCATCGAGTTTCGCGATGCTCTAGCTAAACTCATTGATGACTACGGTGGTGAGGAAGAGGAAGGAGGACCTGGAGGAGGAGGCCCAGGGGGGCCCGGTGAGCCGCTGCCAGAGGGCACCTCGCTTACTGTGGACGCCAAGCGCTTCTTTTTCGACGTGGGTTGCAACAAGTACGGCGTATTTCTTCGTGTGAGTGAGGTTAAGCCCTCATATCGCAACTCCATCACAGTGCCACTCAAGGCTTGGGCCCGCTTCGGTGCTGCCTTCTGCCGCTACGCAGAAGAGATGAAGGGCGTACAGGAAAGGCAAGGGGGAGGAGGGGGCCGAGGTGAGAGGGGCGAGGAGAGTGAGACGGAGGAGGTTGAGGACGACTGATGGGGCCCGTGATGGTTACTGTTGTGGGAGGGGACGACTGACAGAATCCGGGGACCGATGATGGGGGGAGCGAGACTTAAGAGGACGATGAAGACTGCTAGGATACGGTCGCACTGGGGAGCTAGTGGCGACCAGTCTTTCCAGTGAGTGACAGCTAAGGTAATTGACGGGTCGGGGATCAGGGGCGACTGACTGCATTTAAGGAACTCGGGTGGCTAGGGGTCAGCCATATTTTTTTGTATAATGGGGGGGGGGGCAGTCCTGCACTGGGATTCCACTAAAAATGTGGAGACTGGATACTGACAAAATTCTGGCCATGCATTACGGGAATAGCCAAACCAATATTTGGCTGTTAATCACCCAATTTAGGCATACTTAAAAGGACGACCTCTACAGACAGCTGACACAAAACAACCCCTCCCACATTTAGAAAAAAAACGAGTGACTGATTCGCTTACAGATAGCAACATAGCGACTAACATTTTCCCAAATGAATACGTTTTTTTGACACCAAAAACATAACTGACCTTCCCTTTCCATCTACTACTGCACACAACCCAATAGGTGATAAGAATACAGTGGCTCCCTTTTGTCAGTGATTACCGTAAGCCGCCGCCGCACGCCCAGGGCCCATGTTAACGCTACAATGCCGAAAGCTTTGCCCCATCCTAATTTAACAAATAATCACGTCCCCTTTAAATTACACAAGGCTAACCATGGAACACACTTGAGTAATGTTTCGATGCTAGACAGTTGTTACCTTCCTAAAGTGTGGTTATGGATGATTACAGTGAAACCTCTTCTCCATAGAGGAATTGGACCGATGGCCCCAAACCCTGACGTACACTGCCTCCTAACGTCCAGTAAGCCACTCGCAACCCACGCTTTCGCACAGCAAAGCTGACAGTAGCACAACTTTGCATTAGGAGGGGGGTGAACTTCTTACAAGACCCGCAGTGACGCTGAAGTCCTACTTTCCTCTTCAGAGCCACACAAAGCCAGAAACATGTACACTAATACATGAAAGACGGTCTAGGCACGAATGGCTGTACTGCCGTTCTACGCACTCCTCCCTGCACAACCAGCTTCTGGAAGGGATAACCTTGGCCCATACCCGGTTCAAAACGCATCACTGAACTGATGCCCTTTTAGTAGTGAATGATAATCCGCATGTACACCAGTTCATGTGTTGCCCCTCTCACCACATACCAGACCCCTGGCAAGACTGACCTGACGCCTAGAAGACCACTTAAAAACGTAGGCGAGGCAGAGTGGACACGACCGTGTATAGATATATCGGTGATCTCATCAGATTGAGGGGAGAATATGCCTGATTAGATAAGGTGGGACATCTGCATCAGATGCAACAAGCATGCACACTTTATGGACCGTTTCAGAATCGGGCATCCAACCATGGACTGGGAGAAGCAGGCTTCAGTCTAGGCGGGTGGTGGGGCAAGAATTCCAACTGGATTTGAGTGCTAATTCAATATATTTCAAGTAACCAACGAATGGCCAGTCAAGAGTTAAATCATTCGATATGGTGACTCGTCTACAGTGGTTGTTGGCAGCATTGAGCAGAGAAGCCAGTCAAGCTATCATGCACATGTCAGGGAGAAAGCTCAATGCAACTCCAATCAGCCTGAGTGTTGGCGAGAAAAACAGCAACGCAGCGCAGAAACAGATGACGCCTTCACCCGTAAAGTTGGCAATATGATCAGAAGTGTCTTCAACCAATCTTGGTTTGGAAATAATTCAGCCCAGGCTTCCACCACCAAAGCCATCTGACCAGGGTCAAGATCTATCTTCACTGGATGCCAACCATTATTCCACCAGTTGAAGTGGCTGAGACTTAAAAATAAGTTTGATCGATTAAGCAAGGCCCAGACAGCTGCGATGGTGCAGTGCATTCAACTCATCCAGTACATGGTATAATGTATATTAAGGCCTCCCTGTAGAAACGAACATATGTGCTCGGTTGTGAACAGTCTCCTGAAAGGTGTTTGAATTTGAGTTGCTTCGGTTCCTCAGTGTGGTCCCTTGTGAGCTTCCTCTTCAGAGACCGGTCAGTATGAAGGTGTAAGCCTACATTGGTGCACCAGATAACAACAAATGACTATATGGTCAGGACATGAACATCCTGTGTGGCTCATATTTTAAGACTTGGTGGCCCAGTTCTTCGTGTCGACAATAGTCTGAGCAATGTGGCAAGGAAGGGCACGCTCCAATGCAAACAGGCAGGTGTTCAATAGAACATTGTTTAATGTGTGTTGGAGACTAAGCATCCATGTGTTAATTTTGATTGTCCTCGGATTGAACTGGAGACAATTTAATTGTGGGCTGCATTGCCTCCTTGGATCAACAGTTGAGTATTTCTAAAATTGGGACACATTTTGTGGTTGCTGCTCTCCTGAGACCACGATTTCTTTTTATCCTCCAATAAAAAAAGTTCTACTTGGCACACAGTCCTGCCGCAGTCTGATCATATTCAGTATTTACATCGACTTTGAGCGTTGGACTATTTCTTTTTCCGAAGATAACGAATCATGAGGAATGAATGCCATGTTTGTATGACGTTGGAGGAGTGAAGATAAAATTATAATTTACAGTTCATTTCAACCAAATACCTGTTTGAGGGAGGTCTCCCTGTGGAGAGTCCATTTGAAACAACTGACATTTTGCAGCTTCGTAATTGGAAGAGAGACTTTGTTAATCAGTCAATTGCAATTTTCTGCCTATTTGAAAATCGTGGTAAAGAGAATTGCAGAATATACAAGAGGCTAATATGAAAAAAGCAAAAGTATTTGGTGATGGAAAATTGCACACCCAACTCCCCCAAAATAGAGTGGCATTATGGAAATAGATAAATGACCTGCATATGAGGATGCAGGAATTCAGAATGTTTGCTGAGAAACTTTTGCTAAAAATAAAACGAGCTGAAATTAAATTTATAACCCACTGCTCAGCTTGTATGAGTTCACCAGCTGATGCCAGAGATGGCGATCAGTGTTGCATGTTTCTGGTGAGAGCTTACTTTAAAAAAGAAAAAAAGGATGTCACATGTATTCTCATCTGCTGTAAATCGGAACACTATCCTCTGTGCCCTCAAACTAGTGGACATTTTCATGGCTGGTCTTTATAGGTGCATGTCACTTTTTTGGTTTCCGCTCCTGCTTACCACGCTTTTTTTTGGGTCTTCAGACAAGCTGCCCAAATTGGAATGACCTGTTCTGTTTTTGGACCTTTACTGCTCATTACGAGAACCACGAATTGAGGTCTGTTCAGTGGCTGTGATACTATTGGAAAAGGTGATCCTGTTATTGAGAAAATTGCATTTTTGAGATCGCTCCTTGGTATTGATGGCTCAGCGTGCAACACAAACTTAATAGGAAGAACGGGGAGTACTTGGCCACCTGGACCAACGTCTTTTATCCCTCACTTTTTTTTTTTTTTTTTGTCCGCTTCACAAACGAAGAGACATTAGCAAATGAGAACCTTCCTGGCATAGCTGGTAATTTTTTTTTTATGGTAGAGTGAAAACTGCAAGTTAAAAAAAAGTTCAAGCACACTCTATAATTGGTTTGATTGGCGTTGATACCCGAGCTTTACTAAAGATCTCCGTGGAGGCAATTGCTCTAACAGAATAAGATGCCACACTTAATTTGTCTCAAATCGTACCTGGTGCATGATGGTGTTTAAAGAGGCCCTTTCATGCTTTGGGTGGTCACGTGATTCAGAAAAACACCATCGCTCAAGTGAGATTAAAAAAACGTTTTTGGGGGAAGTGACTTCAAGGCTAAACGTGGATTAATGTCTTATCTGTGAAAGATTATCTACAGATCCTGTAGGATGTAAGAACTTTGAGTCCAGCTTACAGTATTGGACTTCTTTTCCTAGCAATTCTAAACGCAACCTCAGGTCCACGATTCCAGTGTCAGCTACTCTTTTACAAGGATTGTTAAAGACCTAAGCGATCCGTATATCAGTACCTCAGACTCTCACCTGTTGCCAGCAAGCGTTGGATAACATCTACCATGATGGAACCGAAGGTCCATCGTTAAAGGAAGCTAAATTAGCTTTGTGACTTAAAATTATTTATATAGTCTCTTGTTGAATGTACTCGGCCCAAAAGAAATTTTTCCCCTTTACGTTATGATTTTTGGCTCAAAGTATAATCTGACTTAAAGGCGAGTTGCCCTTTATGGAAATTAGGTTTCCTAGCAGTCTGCACCATGGCGGTATTTCCGGGAAGTTGATGGAACAAGGGAAAAGATACATTTTGCCTGACATGGCCCTTTTCCCAAGTTTGATCAACCTTTGAGTTGCCGGCCTCCTAGTTGCTTGTTTAACAGATAACTCAGATTCTCCGATTTTTAAACTGGATTATCTATTATTAAAATGTTACCACTCACCTCATCAGAGTATTGTCCAAGACGTGCTGGACCTGACAGACTTGAACTGAATGCATCACGCTACCATTTCACAATGTCAGGTTATGTTATTGGTGCAACACTTGGCCCAAGGGGAACTTAAATCTTCTTGGTTAATCCTTTTTAAGTATTTTATTTTTTAAAAGAAATTTAAAAACACTTTGCACGCGTTTTTGAGCTGCCTTTATTTATTTTATGAATTTTTAGAAGGGCCCTAATAAAACATTTTTTGGTGTGCTTTTTTCCTAACTATATACACAAATATATTGGTATGCATTTGTGGCTGGATATTTTTGTTGGAGGCCGGTAAAAGGAAAGTGTACTACATTAAAAGCAAAAAGGCAAGTTTGCAGATTTTTATGGAAATGTTGCATTTTAAAGTTTCAGCCACCAGTGTGTACGCCTCAGTCACATTAAACAGTCTCACTTTATATTTCCCAACCTGGGTGTTCCTTTTATGGGCCGTTCTAAAAAATAAAATCTATTTAGTTAATTTTTAATTTTCTCCGTTGCAAAGAACGTTTCCTAAATTCTATGGGAGCAATAGTATTTCTTGATGTTTTAATTACATCGGTGTACTTGTACTGTATTTTGTACTTAAGGCAGCTGTTATTGAATGTCCTGCTGTATTTACCTATGTATTTTTGTTCGCGTGTTTTCACTTCTTTGTGACGGAGAACTGTCCTTGTGTTCCCTCCCTTTCTTAAAAAAGTATATATATATATCTATATCTCCAGACCAGTTTGTGCACAGTGACTTCGACATTTGCAAGAGTTGCACAAAACCCCTGCTTGGGTTGTTATGTAAAACTGAAGGCAGTAAAAAAAAAAGAGAGAATATAAGACATGTATTTTGCTCTAATCCTGATGTCGTTTTTCATTTGTGTTAATAGTGCAGTGTTTTTATGAACATTCACATTTCATTGCAGCGGTCTGATGGTTTCAGATTGCAGGCTCTTGACCTACATGAGGCTGGCCTGTGAGGGCCTAGCAGTCTATCTCCAGTGGCTTTTACCATGTGTATAGTTTGTGCACGGAGGGAGATATGCACACAATCATGTCCTCGTGCTGCCATATATGGCATTAACTTTGCTCACTTGGTTGAGTAATCTTGTAGTTCTTTAAAGAACAAGGATCAAACGATACATCCTGTAACACCATCTGTGGATAGTTGTGCACATCCTGATCTTATTTTACAATCCCTCAAACAAAAGAATGTTAGTAAAGCAACAATTTGGTTGACCAGACCTAGGATGGAAGACCAGTTAGGCTTGGGTGGAAGGTTTTTTGTTGATATATATTTTTTTAAACAAATGAGTGGGGTATTCATCGAAACACCCCATAGCTTTTGGACTACCTGCACATTTTATCCAGTTTCATTGAGACGTTTGATACAAGCAGCACAGCGTCTTGTCTGAGTAGCATACTTTAATATTTTCAATACGGTCCTTTAAATACTTGTGCCCATATAGGCGTAAGTCTGCAACTTCCGTTTGAGTTTTAAGTACGTTTCTCCTGTAACGTTCCCATGTTACAGCATGTTGATGTGTAGTTTAAAACGAGCTGTTGAAGGCCACGCAAGCACCTAAATTGTTGATCATTTTGTACCAGCTATAGATTGTCATAAGAATTCAAGCTTTTCCTTTGCCTTCAAATAAAGTAACTGTCCTTTCTTGTTAAAGGCAACAAGAATGTTTTTCGTGGAACAGTTTTTTTTCTGTCATTGTTTTTACATATAGACCTGTTCCATTGACTTGTTGACTTCGCAGTTCTTGTCTGCATGCTTCATTTTGAGGGTCTTTTTCAGAAAGCAATGTTTGGCACGTGCTGCCCTTTAACTCGTATCACATGGTCCTTCATATCACATATATTAGAGAAAAGTCAACAGAACATCATGGTTCTGGGCATGCCAATGACTAGGGCATGGTCTCACACAGTAGTTAAAGAGCAAGTTACTTCATCATTTTGATGCCCCTTGGTATCTGATTTTCAGTTTCTTTTCAGTTCCATTTTGAAGCTTGTTCTGTGAGCACTGCTGCTTACAGTCTTTGGCTTGCGAACAGTTAAAAGCATATTTTGTGGTAAAATGCTTATGATATGGGAGGGATGAGTGATTTTGAATCCAATTGAGTGAAAGTTTTATAATACAGTGCCCCGCAATTTTTATTTATTTACACAACTGCACATACTATTTCGGGTGCCCAACATACCTCTGCTAAAAGCAAACCTGTGTGCTATGAGAGCAGGTGTGCTCTTTGTTAAACTGTTTTGTTGACCTAGGTACTTATCAATACATAACAAATAACCAATGCTAAAACACGTGCCCACTGCAGTAATCTAGATTCCTTGAAAGAAAAACACTCCCAGTCTACATTTTTTAAGAGTTTTAATAACCATCTACATTGGTTTTTAACATGATTGCATTCTCACCCCAGTCGATGCCTGTAAAATTGTCTTGTTTTCACAACCGACCATGGTCTACTATGTGGAGCGTAAGGTTTCACGCAATGCAAACCACGGTCATACAGTTACCAGCGTGTAGCATTACAATTGGCAGAATTATATACAACCCCTCTTCCTGTGACCTAACCAACGTGACAGTGCAGGTAGTCCGCCCCCAAGGTTTGTCTGAAATGCAACCATTAGGAAAATCTCTCGCCTATTGCAGTAGTGTGCCATTTATTTCATGTGCATATTGCTGTCCAAAGGTTGTAACACTTTGATATCAAACTTTAAAGGTCGCATTGACTTGAATGCTGTGCCTAACAAATAAGTTCTACTGCCTTTTCTTGTAACTTTCGATAATAAATCAGACTTTTGGCATCTGACATAACTTTTGAAATAAAAAAATCAAGCTTATAGATGTAGTCATTGACTTGTTACCATGACCAGTACTGGGCCCACTGAGTTGAGCGCAAGCTTTCCCACAAAGCAACCATAAAGATTAATTGCACATGTAGAAAATTACATAGTGTGCAGGCCCTTCAAAAGACCCGGATTTTCACTTGTCACATCTGCCCAAAGTAAAATGCGCATCTTAACACTGCTTTATAACCTTATCAGACACTGGAACCCCATGTTATGGAACGTCGCAGCTTAGTTCCTGGAGTTTTATTGTTTTGGTATTTATTTTTTCCTAACGAAACTAGGAAGTGGTTAACCCTGAAAAAGGCTGAAGGTTACCATCGCTTGGTTAGTCAGGCTAAGAAAAATATACAAACCCATGGTGTGGCAGCTATACCTAGATGCATCTCCAACATTTACTTCGACTTAAGTGTCTGTCACCTTGCCATACAAAAGGAACAGTCGGATATAAAAGTTCTTCCTTGTCTCACAGCCACCATGTTCACATTTCATACTTGAAGTGTAAAGAGAGCACTCCTGAATAATTATTGATAAAGACGATGGGGATATCAAAAGCACCCTACTCCTTTGATTGTTCCAAGATGTTTCATAACCCAGTTGCATTCTCAATTTTGTATAATGGATTGAGCACAATAATTAGCTATGGTTATTCTTCCGTTAACAAAATACAAGGGTCTAGGTCCAGACCATGCCCGCTGGATACAAATGACTGCAGTTTTTCTCAGAATTTTTTCTTTGAGCGTATGCAGAGTGGTGATATTTTAACGCATTTAAAAAGCATCACTCTGGATACTCCAGCAAAGAAGCTACAGTGGGCCACAAGATTCTAAAAATAACTGCTATTCTTCATACCCAAACCATGAGGGACGGGGGACGTATTGCTTTACAATCTACAGAACGTTTGACTGTAGGTTCATGCTGCAAAAGGGAACACTTTAATTACCTGTAACGGGGCTGCTAGAGGCTATTACAGAATGGCAACTACTTCCCCTTTAACCCTTTCGCTGCCAGAACCCCCTGTGCTAAGCCTTTTTGTTTTGGTTGGTTATTTGGGGGAAGTGCGCGCTTAGGCCCCTGTAACATTTTGTCCACATAAGGTATCCACGCCAAATTTGCTTCCTTTTCTTCCAACATGAGGATTTTAAAGGAGGTATCCAGTTTTTTGGATCCCCCTGAAGGGGACCTAGAAATTAAGAAAATAAAGCAATTTTGTTTTTATGGAGAAAAAGTGCTGCAGAAGAGAGCATCTGTTTCCCCCCCCCCCCCTTCCCCCCCCCCCCCCCCCCCTTGCAAATGATATCAACGAAGGGTTTGTGGTGCTGAAATCACCAGCTTTCAGGGACAGGCAGACCTTTGTCATGATACCAAATCTTTTTCCACAGTTTTGTAATTTTACAGGGACCTACCCTATTTTTGCTACTTTTTGTGCTTTCAACCTTCCAGTTAGTGGTAGAAATGGGTGTGAAAGCTATAAGTGAACCCGGAAACCTATACATTTCTTAAAAGTAGACCATTCTGAATTCAGCAAGGGATCGTTTGTATAGATCCTTCAATGTTTTTTTTTAAATAGAAACTAAGTTTAAATTAAGAAAAATTGAAAGAGTTGATTAAACACAGCCATTTGTGCCACCGTTTTCACCTGTAACTGCTTTTAAGTATGACAGATGTTGGAAAGTAATTTACCGTTACATCTGCTGGACCTTTCTGGTTGTGGGGAAGTGTGGCTCAATGATTAGAGTGGCAGACCCTGATGCAGAGGTCTAGCCCGGGACCAGGGTTCAATTCCCCGCCTCGGCGGGTCTTGGGCTCAAAAAATCCCACGGACCTGATAATTCTCGCCTCGGTGCCTATTCCAACCATGGAGTCCCACTCTGCAACTCTGGGCAATAGCTTGCTTAATCTCCACAACGGCCCCCACAACGCTAAGGATGCCTGGCCTCCACCTTGGGGGTGCCTAGGAGTGGACGCCTCACAGGGAAAGCCAGGATGGGTTCCACAGCGGTATTCGTACAAGCGCCTTGAGACCCTTGAGGGTGAGTAGTGCGCTATAAAAGTATCACATTTTACCTTTCTGGTTGTGGGGATATATAGGACTAGTAGGTTTACCAAGAACCCGAGGAACCCAGAGCCAATAACTGAGCAGCTTCGTGCAATGGTTTTTTGTTGGGTACCCGGTATATACAATTCGGTGACCCTATAAAAATGGTACATCACTTGTGTGGGTAAGCCTAGTACCAACCACAGGTAACTATTCAAAATGCAACGTGGATACACCACATTTTTACAGTGAAAACCCCGCCCCCCCCCCCCCCCCGCCCAGTTTCTAGCTGTAGATTTCGAACCCTGGTTCTGTTGCCCCGAATCCCTTGCAAACCTCAAACTTTGTCAAAAAACCCTAATTTTCCCACATTTCTGTGATGGAAAGTTCTAGAATCTGCATGGGTCCACAAACTTCCACCCACCCCGCATTCTCTTAAGTCTCCCGTTAAAAATGGTGGTACACTTGTGTGGATGGGGCAAGCACCCGTGACGGGCAAGAGCCCAAAACGTATTGTGGAGACATCAAAATTACCTATCGCAAAACGACCTGTTTTTGCGAGGGGCGTCTCCTGGGTTTTTGGCCCCTGGCTCGACAGCCATCTAGGTAAACCTACCAAACCCACACATTTCTGAACACTGGTGACCCCGGGGGAAGTCCAGGGAGGTATGGCTTGCATGGACCCCCTGTTTTCCTACCCAGAATCCCCTGCAAACATCAAATTTAGAAAAAAGTTTTTTCGTTCTCAGTTTGAGGTTTGCAAGGGATTCTGGGTAACAGAACTTAGTGAGAGCCACCCAAATCACAAAGGTCAGTGTGCACGTTTGGGGTTCAATGGCACCTTCTGTAATGCTAAGAGACTGAACAGACATGCACTTTTAATTTCCGTTTTCCTAACGCCCTCTCCCTGCAAAAACAATGTCAAATGGACCCCGAGGATTGACTGTGCCAGTTTCTTGAGGGCTCCAATAAGCACCTCTGGCTTCCTCTGAATCGGGAACAATTAAAGAGTGGTGTGTGTGTGTGTGTGTGGGGGGGGGGGGGGGGGGGACACCCTAATGTGGAAGGATCTTAAAAAGGGGAAAACCGGCAGAGGAAAAGAGGGAGAGCGGAGGCGCCACGGAGAAAGGCAGTGATAGTGAGAGACAACAGAGAAAGGGTGAGAGAGAGAGAAGAGTGAGAGGGCGAAGAGAGCCAGACTGATGAACAGAGACCGGCAGATTTTTCCTGGGAGCATTTAAAAAGGGCGGGGAGGGCAGGCAAATTTGCCACTGCAAAAACCACTCCTGCTCCCACACGCCGTTCTTCAGACCAGACACTGGATTCAGTCCTGCAATTAAAGGATGGAAGCAGTGCCAAATTCACTTTGGCTGTGGTACAAGAAATGTTTAAGAATCTAAGCACTAGTATTGTGTGGGAAGAAGGGGGGGATAGTGGCCCTGGTGCCAATTCCCTAAAACGGGTGCCGAGGACTGTTCTGTGATCATTGCGAATCCTCAATGAGGTATTCTTTCGTTACTGTTAGAACAATTTTAACTTTAGCATTGAAATTGTGATGGAAATAAAATCTTCAGTCTGCATGTTTAGATATGATCACTGCCAGTGTTTTTTTCCAGAGTTGTTCTTGTGTTGTAGTTTGCAACACTAAAGGATAGTTTTGTGATAATCCAATATATTTGATTTTACGGAATATTCGGTCATATCCACACTGCTTTTTTAAACCATGCAGGTCATGAGGAAGCGGCATGAAAACAAATGGGTTGGCCAAGCTAGTGTCTCATTGTTTCCAAAAAAATATAAAACTGGTTTCTGCACATCAAATAGAGGTTTGAGAGCTTTACCGAAAAAAAACGGATGCACCTTAGATTCAATAATTTGTTGAAACAAAATTAGAATTCATGCTCCCTAAAGTGATGGTCCACTAGAGGGTACTTAATGTTCAGCAGAGACCACGATTTCTCTAATTTTCAGTTGTGGCCAGATGCTGCAGCTGCATGCTTTGTGTTTCTCACTGAGCCCTCCCTAATATTAAACCACTACACCGAGGAAAAAAACGTTTTGAGATCGTCTCAATTGTGAAGCAGTGTATTTTGTTTTTTCTTAAAATGTTTTAAAAAAAATGTTTTACTAACCTAACGAGTTGAGCAAGAAGACCGGGCCAGAAACCCATCCAAGACAAGTTCTTTTTGCTTTTTCAGCATGTATACAGCACCAACACAACCCGAAGGTATTGGAGCTCTTTACATGAGCACCAGTTACATTACACAAGGAAGCATTTATTTTTTAGGCAAGGGCATTCAGAGATTTTACAAGAATCACAGGATGTGAAACTGACGAACCTGGTTCCCGAGTTGACAGCTCTGGCTGTAACACCACATCCTCTCACCAGAGGCACGGGTTGCTTTCAATCCCCACCTCTCTGAGCTGTTTTAAGGCATACTGCACAGCAGTACAGGCTGCTGTTAATATGTCTCAAAGTAAATCGGCACTGGCAAGAATGCAATCTGTTGCAGACAAGTATGAGTTCTGTCTGCAACACACATTGAAAGCAGTGATCATGGCTGAAATGATGTATGTAGAATCCTTCCCTTTGGTTTGACTGGAACTTCAGCCATTTAACTCCCAAATGTAGTGCTTCCCCCCCCCCCCCTCTGCTTAGGCACCTACACATGCCTGATTAAAACTTACAAATGCATGTCATCTGGGAACGCAGCGAACATCTTGGGAATGTGAACTGATAAGTGTGCTTTGAGGATGATTTATATTTGCTCAGTGGCTTACCTTCAGAGTAGTTAAATGGTTTTAGTGCCCATTTTGAGTTTTGGGGTTACCAAATATTTTTTTGCTCCTGGCAATGTACCCTCCATGTACAGTATCTGTCATGGTTTATTTGTAGATCACTTAGTAGCTTCAGAAATGGTCAAGGCAAACTCAAGTTTGAAAATTCCTAATGCACAGCTGCCAATCAGGAGTACTGGGTGTCAAATTCTGGAGCACCCTGAACCTCGGGACAGAGCAGAACCAATCTATATTCATTTCAGGAAACCCATTAAAACAATGCGTCAAGGATTCATTCCCATTTATGCAGTTATGGGATATCTCGAATGTGGCTTGACTGACATTCCCCCCCTGCTGGACTCCCAACAACCATATGTCTTGTGTTTTAGTTCTGCTGCACCCGATGTCTGGTCAGATTTGCTGTAAAGATATCACAACTAGTGCTAAAGCACAAATAACAAAGTTTCCTTCTGTAGAAAGTATTAGAATAGTAAGAAGTACAGCCAAAGCATGCCTGTGGTACCAGAGCTGGGCTAAAAAAAAATCATAAAAAGGTTACGAGACCTGCAGGTCTTGTAACTTTAATAATCTATTCGATCTAACTAATGTACTTGACCTGTCTCTAATTGTGTGATCCTAGGCAAATATTTTGTTATGGAGCCGCCTTTTTCTTTATTATCAACTAAGCGAGCACCTTCAAATATGAGTAAGTTCACTATTTCTGCTGTCCTAAAAAACTTTTTATTTACTAGAACGAAATGTTATCTCCATAGATAACAAGTTTCAAGCCCATATATAGGGTACACATGATTCTGGCTTGCCTCTTAACTCACTAATAGCATTGCCATCTGGGCAGGAGCAGTTATAATTCCTATTTCATGTTTAAAAGCCCCCTTTTCATATATTACCAAAGTATGGCGTAGTAGTGCATTTTCCATTGAAATTGCCACAAACCCTTCCCACTGACCTCTAGTTTTACTGATTAATAGTGCATAAACAATTTTTAGAAGCTGAGTTTCAGCAAAAATAGCACCTCCAAATAAAATTTTCTAATTTGGTTTGATCCTATAAAAAATTTTGTTTAAAGAATTACAAAAATGGGCCTTCATAATTAGTGAAATATATTTGAAATGTTTGAACAGTTCACTGTTCTAACACAATACTGAAATAGCTGACTTCTTACAGCCATTCATTTAACATGCTTTGCACAGTTTAATTGTCACCCAGTTCACTTTACAAAATCCTCTAACTTAAGTCATAGAAAGAAAAATAAATGTAATAAGATAAGCTGATGTTTGCCTCTGTCTCTGAAAGCCAGCAAATGTGACAGAAAACAAGATTTAATGGAATTTTTATGCTCTTTCACTTAGTGAGCAATAAAGATGCCTTTAAATCTTGTCACATTTGCTCTGCTTTCAGAGACCGAGGTCAATTTGTCTTCCCTGAAGTGAGAGGACTTTCAGCTGCCAGAAAGGGCGAGTAGTCTCTAAAAATAGCTCGTCCTGAATAAATTGATCTACAGTGTGAGTGTATTTTACGAGCCCTGCAGAGGTGTCTGCCTTGTGATGTGGGAAGTCGGTAGGCTGAAAAAAGATGTAGGTTTGGTGTGAAGAAGGCGAAGTGACAATAAGTAGATTCCAGGTGGATAGTACCAAATGTGTTGAGCATAAAGGGTTACTCCAATTCCTAGCCTAAGCCCAGCAGCAACTGCCTACTCCGCCCCTCTACACCATAATGGTCCCTTGTGGCAGCACAAGAACATACCCCACTTCTTCCCTTTAATACAGTAAAACATTGTAATGAAAGTTATCACTCTACATTGATAGCAAAACCAAAAATATTTGCACAAAACAGTGGAACTCTGGTTATTGTAACAGTTGTACAACCATATATATGAAAAAGGTAACCCACAAACCCGTTACCCTGGTTGTGCAGCTGTTCTACCACTCCTAGTGAGTTTCAATGTTTGAACAGAAGTGTGGTTTTCATCTGCCCCAACCTCATGCTGATTTGAACGGGAACCATCAGGACTCATGTTTTCATGCTTTACAACTTACTTTAGGCTACAGTAAGGATAATCCCACAGCCATGATCAGTTATGGAGAACACCAAAAACATCACACTCCTCTTTCCACAACATAATTTTACTTCATTTGGCTAAAATGCTACTTTTTACCATCACTTAACTTAGCAGCATTCAAGTAAAGCTTGGTAATTTGAAGTGGTTTAATGATTTTACTCTGTGCCTTCTTGGTCCTGACAGCCCACTTGATACATAACCCAATACCCATACTAGCTTCACATTTCCCACACGATGCTTACGATCATAGTTGTACTTGTCGACCCGTCATTCTTTCTCCGTGTTATTCTTTACCACAGTAGATGACAAATCCATATGCTGATCACTAGACAGCCAATCAGTCTTGTGGGTTTCAACATACAACCCTTTCTAGGTGTCCAACACATTTAGAAGGGGAAGCCAACCCAACCCTGTTTGCTTTGAATTAAAAAAAAAGAAATTTAACAACTAATTTTAAACCATAAAAATCTTCTTCATGTGGTAGCTAGAGAATTACATCTGTAATAGACTTATTCGAGGTTTCGATCTGTACCCTTTTAGCTTGCGGTTCACTGGGCCCAAATATTCAATCATGCCATAGCTGCTGCTTTGGAAGCATTTAATATATCGAGAGCTGAGAGAAAAGTCTTATTTTTGCATGTTATGTGCATTCTGTCAAACTAGATTACCCCTTAACTGCTGCCACTCCCCCGCCTCTCCTCTGACTGGAGCCTTTTTTGGGCTATTTGAGGTAGTTTGCACTTGGGGCTCGTTACATTTTTCCACATAAGGCAACCATCCCAAATTTGCCTCCTTTTTCCACAAAATCCTGGGGATTCTAAAGGTGCCCAGGGTTTGTGAATGGCCCTGGAGGTGACTAAAAAACAGACCAAATATAGCTACATTTTGAGTTCTTACGGAAAAATAGGGGAAAAGTGCTCTAGATAAGATTAATTCCCCCTGACCCCCAAGAATGGCTTCAACGAACAGTTTGCTGTGTTAGTCACCATCTTCCAAGAACATGCAGAGCTGGAAAAAAAGCCAACCTTTTACAAACATTTTGGCATTTTTCAAAGCAATAGTCCATTTTCAGTGATTTTGACCAACTTCCAGTTTGTGATGGAAAATACGATGAAACCAATGGGTGATCCAGGAAAGCTATGGATTTCTGAAAAGTAGACAACATTCTGAATTCAGCAAGGGGTCATATGTGGGTAGATCTCAAGGTTTTTCCAAGGAAACGTAAAATAACTATTGGAAATGATTATGAAAAAGTACAATTTGTGAGGATTTTATTTGTAACTTCTTGTCACCATGGCTGATTTACACAAGCGATATACCATTACGTTTGCTAGAATCTTCTAGTTGTGGGGATATATAGAATTTGTAGGTTGTCCAAGAACCCAGGGTATCCAGAGCCAACAACTGAGCTCCACCATAAAATGTTTTTTTTTTATTGTGTACTGGGTTAGCCCAATTGATATGATGAAATATGTAGAGTGAAAAATGGGTAGCAGGGAAACCTTTGTATTTCTGAAATGGGTATAAGATGGGGAGTTTAGGGGCAGTAATTATTTGCACATCTCAGAATTTGTATGTACCCACACCAGCATAAGATTTAGGGGAAAGTTTTAATTACGTCTTCTTGATATTACACACTAGCATTACATTTGGCAGGCACAAATGCAGCTGGTAATAACTAATGTTCTTCTATGATATGTTCCCACGTCTTCCGATTAAAAATGGTACCTTGCTTGTGTGGGTAATCCTAGTACCCGCAGCAAGATACGGCCCAAAATGCAACATGGATGCATCACATTTTTCCATTGAAAACTGACTTTTTTTTTTGCAAGGTGGGTAACTGGATTTTGGCTCTAGGGCAGCTAGTGAAACCTAGCAAACTTGTGCCTTTTTGGAAACTAGACACCTGAGGGAATCTAGGGTAGGGTGACATGCCTGGATCTCACCAGGTTTTGTTACCCTGAGTTCCTTGTAAACCTCAAACTTTGACCAACAAAACATATTTCCTCCCATTTCTGTGATGTAAAGTTCTGGAATCTGCAGGGAGCCACACATTTCCTTTTGCCCAGCATTCTGCTAAGTCTCCCAATACAAATGGTACCTTACTTGTGTGGGTAGGCCTAGTACCAGTGTTAGAAATGGGGGTCTCTAGTTGGCAATGGCTGGCCACTGTCCAAGTAGGGACCCTTCTTTCTAAGTCAGAGTAAGCAGACTACACTCTTTGATAAGTCCTGCTCAACCCTGTGGTAACGTAGCACGAGCAGCTAGGCTTATCTCAGAGGCAGTGTGAAGCATTTATGACCATGCACAGTAATACAGTGAAGAACACTACAAAGGGACACAACACAAGTAGTTATAAAAAATAAGTATCTTTATATATAGACAACACCAGACCAATAACAGTAAAAATCCACAATACTAGAAAATAGGGTTACTCTTAAAATGCTGCAAAAATAGTTCAAGGTGTGCAAAGAGGAGTTCAGTTCAAGGCAGTGGTCTCTGCTACCCTTTTACTCACAAGATACCTGGATTCTGTAGCAAAGCAACAAAAATGTTGCTAAGGAGTTGTAGCGATGATTTTCCTTACGCTAACCAGCGATGCGTTGAATCCTTGCCGCAAGGGAGGATGATGCGCTGGTTTGTGGGCAGGACAAAGCGACAAACATCTGCACGCTAAGCTGGTGATGCGATAAAATCCTTGCCGCGAATGGAGGATGATGCGCCGAGCCTATTGCGTGTGTGATCTTGTTGCGATGAAAGAAAATGGCGCTCCGCGAGATAGCAACGATCCTGATGCGATGCGATTAAAATGGCGAACGCTCTGCGTCCGCTCTGCGATGTTGTGAAGCGATGAACTCGATGCGATGATCTTTGGTTAGCGAGCGTTTTAAGGCCCGCAAAATGCAATGAGATAATCTTCGGGCTAGCGAGCGTTTTCAGGCCCGCAGACAGGTGATGCGATGATCTCCGATAGCGAGCACTCGGCGGCAGCAGAGCGACGATTTTCCTTACGCTTTCCAGCTGCAGCGGATCGCTAACGGGCGTTAGCGACGATTTTCAGCACTCTCTTCTCCACAGTAGAACTAGAGGCCCTGGAACTCACAGGGGCCTCACCTGCAGATAGAAATCCTCGCTGGGAGGAAACAGGTGGCTGGCGGTGGAGTCTGATGTGCCTGAGACTCCTGCAGGAGGCTAGCTCTCTTCTAGCCCTTGGGTGATTGCTGTAGCAAAAATCATTTCCTTCAAAGTCCTTTTCCTCTTCTAAGTCCAGTAGTAACCAATGCAGGCCAGTCCAAGAAACAGCACACACGCACAGTCCTCTTCTGCAGATTCCTTCAGTTACACGGGCAGAGGTTCTTGTCCAGGAGCAATACCAATTGTAGGGGTTGGGGCACAGATATTTATACCCCAAAAGTCTTTGTTCTCAGAAGCTACAAGTCACTGAACCCAGCCAGAACCAGTTTTGCCCAGCCCTGCAGCACTTTGTTTACCAGGCTGCATCCTTCCTTTCAGAAAGAGGGGCTCTGCCATCAGACGCACAGTGGGAGGTGGAGCCAACATTCACCTTGCCAGGCACAGCCCTATTCAGGTCCAGGAGCTACCCCTCCCCATACTCCAATGCAGATCTCTCTATTCAACCCAGGTCTGACTCAGCCTGCCCTATCCCTCCAAAACCAGACAGCCAATCCACATAATAGCAGAGCACACTGGAAGTCTTAGGCAAGAAAATACCTACTTTCTAAAAGTGGTATTTGCAAACACAGAATATAAAAATAAACTTCACTAAAAGATGTATTTTAATATTCTGAGCTCAGGCATACTAAATTCGTTTTTCTACCATGTTCTGTGGGTCAGTTAGGGCTATAGAATGTAAAAGCCAAACCTCCCATTCTGGCCTATGAAGAACAGGTAGCCTTACAGTAGTGAAAAACGAAATTGGATGTAATTCACTACCAGGACATGCTACACACATAAGAGTATGTCCTACCTTACACATACAATGCACCCTACCATAGCGGTGGCTTACATGATGCCAGGGGAATGTTCAGGGGCTGGGAAGTGGGTGCACTTCACAGCCAAGATGGCAGTTCTGGACTGCATGCAGACACTGCAATGGCAGGTCTGAGACACACTTTACAAGCTGCTTCTGTGGGTGGCGCAAACCAGCGCTGCAGGCCCACCAGCAGCATTTGGTTTACCAGCCCTGGGCACACACAGGCCACGCTACTGGGGACTAACAAGTAAACCAAATAAGCCAATCATGGATATATACAATTCACATGTCAACTTTACACAGGGAGCATTCGCGCTGTGGCACTGAATGGCAGTGGCACAGCGCCCAGAGCATCTATAACCAGCAAAAACAGAGGAGACACAGCGAAAAATGGAAGGGAGACGCACGCCAATGGTGCCAGGTCTAACATGCGTCCCCTCCAGCTGAAATGTGGGGCGAACTACCCATCCCCTTGGAAGTTCTCATCACTAAGGCGGAAAAATGTGGACAGACCATCAGCATTGGCGTGTTCTGTACCAGGGTGATGTTCCACCGTGAAGTCCATACCCTGTAGGGAAATGGACCACCTTAACTACTTAGGATTCTCACCCCTCATCTACATCAACCATCTGAGGGGCCTGTGGTCTGTCTGAACCCGGAAGTGACTCCACTTCTTCAGTGCCCAGACCACAGCAAATGCCTCACGCTCAATTGCACTCCACCTCTGTTCCCATGGAAGTAACCTCCTACTGATGAAGGCTACAGGTTGGTCTAGTCCCTCCTCATTCATCTGTGACAGAACAGCCCCCCCACCCCATGCTCTGAAGCGTCTGGACAATAAATTCTTTAGCAAAATTGGGCGCCTGGAGTGTGCTGTACACATGGCAGTCTTGAGGGCATCAAAAGCTTTCTGACAGGTGTCAGTCCAGTTCACAATCTTTGGCCGCTTCTTGGAAGTCAGCACAGTCAAGGGTGCAACAATGTTGCCATACCCCTTGCAAACCTGTAGTAACCCGTGAGTCCTAAGAAGGCCCTCACCTGGGTCTGGGTCCTTGGGGGCTCCCAAGCCAGGATGGTTTCAATCTTGGGCTGTAGGGGTGCCACCTGGCCACTCCCCACCTGGTGTCCCAAGTACACCACAGAACCCTGCCCAATCTGGCACTTACTGGCCTTGATTGTGAGGCCTGCTCTGCGTAGCGCCATCAATACTTCCCAGATGTGGTGCAAGTGATCCTCCCTGGAGGAACTAAACACTGCAGTGTCATCCAGGTAGGGAGCACTGAAATCCTCCAGTCCAGCCAACACCTGATTGACCAATCTCTGAAAGGTGGCAGGGGCATTCTTCATCCCAAAGGGCATCACACAGAACTGGTAGTGCTCATCTGGTGTGGAGAATGCTGACCTCTCCTTTGCCCCATCAGTCAAGGCGATCTACCAGTACCCAGACGTTAGATCAAACGTGCTGAGGTACCGGGCAGCCCCTAACCGATCTATGAGCTCCTCAGCTCTGGGGATGGGGTGAGCATCGGTCCTCGTGACCGAATTGAGACCTCGGTAGTCCACACAGAAACTAAGTTCTGGAGTGTCACCAGGCGCTGCAGCTTTTGCTACCAAGACCACTGGGCTGGACCAAGGGCTGCTAGAGGACTCAATCACCCCTAGGGCAAACATTTTGGAGACCTCCTCATTAATGTAGGCCCTGACCCTGTCAGTCACTCTGTAAGCCTTGTGCTTGACAGGAGGACTGTCCCCGGTGTCTACCTCATGGACGCACCAATCAGTGACAACAGGCACCAGGGAAAATAAATCAGAAAATTGCCCAAACAGCTGGTGACAATCTCTCTGCTGCTCAGGGGTCAGTGTGGTGGAGAGGACCACACCCTCCACTGACCCATCCTTCTCCTGCACACAGGAGGTCAGGAAGAGGCTCACTCTCCTCCTCCATCCCTGCATCTGTGGCAAGAAGCATGCCCACTTCAGACCTCACAAAGTGGAGCTTTAGGGGGTTCACGTGCAGGACCCGTAAGACATTCCTGGGAGACTTAAAGTCCACCAAGTAGGTAACTGGACTTTTGTGCTCTACCACCTCAAATGGACCGGTCCACTTATCTTGGAGTGCACAAGGCTCCACTGGGGCCAGGACCCAAACCTGACCAGGTTGAAATTCGACCAGAGTGGCATTCTGGTCGTGCCAACGTTTCATCTCCTGGCTGGCTTCCAGATTTGCCGCAGCAATTTTTCTGAAACGCCGAGTCTGGTTCCTGAAGGCCAATTTGTAGCTAAATACATCTTGGGGAGGTTTCCTGGGAGATTGCTCCCAGCCTTCCTTGACCAGACTCAGAGGCCCTCTTACCGGATGGCCATAGAGCAGTTCAAAGGGACTGAACCCTAAGGACTTCTGTGGCACCTCACGGTATGCAAAAAACAGGCATGGCAAGAGGACGTCCCACTTACGCCTCAGGGACTATTCTAGGCCCATGATCATGCCCGTCAAGGTCCGGTTGAACCTTTCAACCAGACCATTTCCTTGGGGGTGGTAAGGAGTGGTGAACTTATACGTTACCCCACACTCCTTCCACAGAGACTTCATATACTGGGAGATGAAGTTGGTCCCCCTGTCGCTCACCACCTCTCTGGGGAACCCCACATGGGAGAAGATCCCCATCAGTGCACGTCCCACCATGGGGGCCGTCACTGTCCTGAGTGGGATGGCTTCAGGGTACCGGGTGGCATGGTCCACCAAGACCAGGATGTACCTGTTGCCCATGGCTGTCTTGGGGTCCAGAGGCCCCACAATGTCAATGCCCACTCGCTCGAATGGAGTACTCACAACTGGAAAGGGCTGGAGTGGGGCTTTGATCTCCCCCCCCCCCCCCCACACTCTTCCCACTTGCCTGGCAAGTCTAACAGGTTCTGCAATACATATCTGAGCTCTTCCGCATCTGGGGCCAATAAAAGTGGGTGACCAGCCTCTCAAAAGTCTTGGTCTGCCCCAGATGTCCTGCCAATGGAATGTCATGAGCCAACCCCAGTAGAAAGGCTCTGAAGCACTCGGGTACCACCAGCACACGGGCTGACCCTGGCTCAGCAGCCTTAGGCTCGCTAAACAGGAGACTGTTCTCCCAATAAATCAGATGTGAACCAGACATGTCACCTGCTGCCTGGGCTGCAGCCTGTCACCGCATACCCTCAAGAGAAGGGCAAACTCTTTGTTGCTCACAAAACTCCTCCCTGGTGGGCCCTCCTTCCTGCTGCCAATGGGTCAGCTAAGGCAGGTCCCCCAGGTCGGCACTCTGTTCCCCGGTAGGCTTCAGGGCATCCCCCTCAGGGTCTGCTCCCTCCTGGGCCGTGGGAACCAAGGGGGCCGGCTTCCCGCGCCCCCTGCCCCTTCTCTCTAAGGCAGGGACCTGGGCCATACTCTCAGGCTCCAGGTCTTTCTCAACACCCTCTTTGGCTGCCATGGACCGAGTGGTAGCACACGCCCACTCAGGCAGACCCAACATCTCCAAGTGAGATTTCCTCTCCACCGTAGCCCACAGGGAGTTCTCTAAATCATTTCCCAACAGACAGTCTACAGGCATGGCGGGCCTCACAGCCACCTGAAGAGTTCCTGAGACCCCCCCCACACAAAAGGAACCTGAGCCACCTCACATTGGCTCTCTGAGTTGTCTGCGGAAACTACTGGGTAGAATGCATGAGGAACAACCTGTTCTTTGGACACCAACCGGGAGCTGACAGCAGTTACACTGGCTCCTGTGTCCCTCAGAGCCTCCACTCTATGGCCATTGATGGTCACCCACTGCCTGTACTTCTTAGTGTTATCAGGCAGTGCAGGCTTAGGGACCATCTCAAAGTCGCCTAGTGAGACAAGCGTCAATTCTACAGGATCCCACCCACCTTGGGCACCCATCTCCTCCCCTCCCAGGGCTACACTAGCAAGCTGGCGGGGTGGTGCAGGAGTATCCCTTTGGGGACATTGTGGATCAAAGTACCTGTGGCCCACCTGGCCACACTTAAAACAAGTAAGGGGTCCCCTCTGAACAGGCCTACCTGTTGGGGGCACTGGCTTCTTATCTTGGGGAGGCTGGGACACCACTGCTTGGTTCCCTTGGGAATTACTTTGGGGCCCTTTGTGGAACTCCCTTGGTTTACCCCTGTCCCCCCCACCTCTCTGCTGGGGACCCTGCCCACCTTTGGCGAAGTCTCCCACTGGACCCTTGCGAACCCGGGTGCTCACCCAGCGGTCCGCCTCCTCAGCAAGCTTCCTAGGGTTAGTTAGCTTGCAATCTATCAGATGCTGGCGTAGCTCAGGAAAACAATTACTAGATAAATGCTCCCATGCAATCAAATCATACAGTTGCTCAAAAGTTTCTACTTTGCTACCTTTTACCCAGCGCTCCATTGCTCTGCAAAAAAAAGACACATATTCAACCCAGGTGGTACCCTCTAGCTTCTTGCAGGTTCTAAATCTCTGCCTGTACAACTCAGGGGTCAAACCATAGCGGGTAATCAAAGCTTCTTTCATGTGGGCATAAACCATTCTACTTTCTGGGGGTAGGTCCAACAAGGTATCCCTCCCCTCACTCACAAAGCGTCCCCACAACCCCGCTCCCCAATCCTTCTCAGGGACCCGGTGGGACACCATAGCTAATTCATAAGCGGCAAACCATTGCCCAAAATCTTCACTTTTATGGAAATCCTTAATAACCTCTTTGGGTATATACACTCTACTCTCAGTATGCACTACTGGTATGCTGCCACCAGAGGGGGAGATCTCTATACTCCTTGCTTTAATCTCCAACTCCCTCAAACTTCCCTCATGCTCAAGTTTCACTTTCATCATCTCAAATTCTAACTTCTTATTCTCTAGGTCCCTCTGACCATCCAATTTAAGCTTAGCCATCTCCATATTATGCCGCCTATCTCTCTCCCTGTCCTCCATCTCTTCTGGAGTCAGACCCCTTGAGGACACACTAGTGCCCGGGCTGGAAACTGCTTTATTCCCTACCAAATCTACCACTTCATCCTGCTGCTCTCCAGCATTCTCCCCCCCCCCCTCCACAGGCTCTTCCATATTCCAAGGGGCATCCCTGGCTTCTAACCAGGCCTTCAGCGCCTTGTAATACTCTTCCCTTTTAGTGAGACCTGTGATAGGGACTGTGAAGCGTTTGCAAAAAAAATTTGAGCTGCTTGGCATTGTAGGTTTCTAATTTTTCTTCTTCCCAGGAGAGATCCTCAGAGGCATTGGATCTGCGCTTGCCCATTGTAGCAATAACTGGCAATATCAATCAAAAATAGAACAGAAACCTCAAAAACTTATGCGGTTATGTTATGGTCTGCACTCACTAGTAGTGTACACTATAATTACTGTATGCAATCATAAATGCAAGTCCAGATCCTCACCGCTGACCACCAATGTTAGAAATGGGGGTCTCTAGTTGGCAATGGCTGGCCACTGTCCAAGTAGGGACCCATCTTCTTAAGTCAGAGTAAGCAGACTACACCCTTTGATAACCCCTGCTCAACCCTGTGGTAACGTAGCATGAACAGCTAGGCTTATCTCAGAGGCAGTGTGTGAAGCATTTTATGACCATACACAGTAATACAGTGAAGAACACTACAAAGGGACACCCCACAAGTAGTTATAAAAAATAAGTATCTTTATATGTAGACTTAACACAAGAACAATAACAGTAAAAATCCACAATACTAGAAAATAGGGTTACTCTTAAAATGCTGCAAAAATAGTTCAAGGTGTGCAAAGAGGAGTTCAGTTCAGGGCAGTGGTCTCTGCGACCCTTTTACTCACAAGATACCTGGATTCTGTAGCAAAGCAACAAAAATGTCGCTAAGGAGTTGTAGCGATGATTTCTCTTGCGCTAACCAGCGATGCGTTGAATCCTTGCCGCAAGGGAGGATGATGCGCTGGTTTGTGGGCAGGACAAAGTGACAAACTTCTGCACGCTAAGCCAGGGATGCGATAAAATCATTGCCACGAAGTGAGGATGATGCGCCGATCTTGTTGCGATGAAAGAAAATGGCGCTCTGTGAGGGAGCGACGATCCTGATGCGATGCGATGAAAATGGCGAACGCTCGACGTCCGCTCTGCGATGTCGTGAAGCGATGAACTTGATGCGATGATCTTTGGTTAGCGAGCGTTTTAAGGCCCGCAAACCTGCAATGCGATAATCTTCGGGTTAGCGAGCGTTTTCAGGCCCGCAGACAGGTGATGCGATGATCTCCGGTCGTGAGCACCCGGCGGCAGCAGAGCGACGATTTTCCTTATGCTCTGCAGCGGCTCGCTAACGGGCGTTAGCGACAATTTTCAGCACTCTCTTCTCCACAGTAGAACTAGAGGCCCTGAAACTCACAGGGGCCTCACCTGCAGATAGAAATCCTCGCTGGGAGGAAACAGGAGGCTGGTGGTGGAGTCTGATGTGCCTGAGACTCCTGCAGGAGGCTAGCTCTCTTCTAGCCCTTGGGTGATTGCTGTAGCAAAAATAAAAGTTCCTTCAAAGTCCTTTTCCTCTTCTTCCAAGTCCAGTAGTAACCACTGCAGGCCAGTCCAAAAAACAGCACACAAGCACAAGGACAGTCTTCTCCTGCAGATTCCTTCAGCTACACGGAGAGAGGTTCTTCTTGTTGTTCAGGAGCAATACCAATTGTAGGGGTTGGGGCACAGATATTTATACCCCACAATTCTTTGTTCTCCGAAGCTACAAGTCACTGAACCCAGCCAGAACCAGTTCTGCCCAGCCCTGCAGCACTTTGTTTACCAGGCTGCATCCTTCCTTTCAGAAAGAGGGGCTCTGCCATCAGACGCACAGTGGGAGGTGGAGCCAGCATTCACCTTGCCAGGCACAACCCTATTCAGGTCCAGGAGCTACCCTTCCCCTTACTCCAATGCAGATCTCTCTATTCAACCCAGGTCTGACTCAGCGTGCCCTGTCCCTCCAAAACCAGACAGCCAATACACATAATAGCAGAGCACACTGGAAGGCTTAGGCAAGAAAATACCTACTTTCTAAAAGTGGTATTTTCAAACACAGAATATAAAAATAAACTTCACTAAAATATGTATTTTAATATTCTGAGCTCAGGCATACTAAATTCGTTTTTCTACCATGTTCTGTGGGTCAGTTAGGGCTATAGAATGTAATAGCCAAACCTCCCATTCTGGCCTATGAAGAACAGGTATCCTTACAGTAGTGAAAATTGGGTGTAATTCACTACCAGGACATGCTACACACATCAGAGCATGTCCTACCTTACACATACAATGCACCCTACCATAGGGGTGGCTTACATGATGCCAAGGGAAGGTTCAGGGGCTGGGAAGTGGGTGCACTTCACAGCCAAGATGGCAGTTCTGGACTGCACGCAGACACTGCAGTGGCAGGTCTGAGACACACTTTACAAACCACCAGCAGCATTTGGTTTACCAGCCCTGGGCACACACAGGCCACGCTACTGGGGACTAACAGGTAAACCAAATAAGTCAATCATGGATATACCAATTCACATGTCAACTTTACACAGGGAGCATTCGCGCTGTGGCACTGAATGGCATTGGCAAAGTGCCCAGAGCATCTGTAACCAGCAAAAACAGAGGAGACACAGCGAAAAATGGAAGGGAGACTCACGCCAATGGTGCCAGGTCTAACAACCAGCAACAAGAAATGCCCCAAAATGTATCATGGATACATCAAATTTTTCCACTCAAAACAAACCCTTTTTTATTTGCATGGTGCGGTGATTTTTGGCCCTTTCTCAGCTGGCTCCTAGGGTAATCTAGCAAACCTGTAACTATTTGAAAACTAGACAACCAGGGGATTTCAGGGTGGTGTGCCTTGTTTGAATCCCTTGATATTCTCTTACTCACATACCCTGCAAACCTCAAACTTTGCCTGCAATCACACATTCTTCTCACGTTTCTGTGATGGAAGTTTCAAGACGCTGCAGGAATTCATAGCATTCTTATGACCCAGCGTAAACTCACTTATGTAGATACAAACGCTGCACCACTTATGTGGCTGGGCCTAGTGCCTGCCACAATAGCAGATCAATTCACAGTCAACGGGACCTCTTGCGAGGGGACTCTTATTGACCTTGGTTTGATCAGTTACTGTTGCATATAGTGGGATTTCTGCCCCCCACCCCCGGGGGGAGATCGGGGGTATTTATCTCCATCTCCTCCAGTAGGAGAGGAGGGCATGAAGACAAGTGCCCCATTTAGTTGGGGTGGGGGAATAGCCATGCCCAGGGTTGGCAGCCCACAACCCCATATTATTTAATAAAGAAAACACTTCTGGTAGCGCCTAAAGGGGTTTCTGCTCCCCTGGGCACAGATTGGGGGTAGATAGCCCCACCTGTCCCCCAAGGGTAGCAGGAAGACTGTAGCCCCCCATCCTTATATTTGTATAATGAAAAGAAATTCCTGTTATCTTGTGGGCTTGGTGGTAGATCAGAGGTAATCATCCCCATCTGCACCACTGGGGGGGCAGAAAGACTGCTGCCCTATACATAAGGGGTAGGAGCAAGGTCATGCCCAGGTGGGCAGCCCTGGTTCTATATTTTTATTCAAGTCCCTGCTTTCTAGTAGGCCCCCACCTGCCTCTGGGGGGCATATCTGGGGTGATTACCTCTCTCTGCACCGGTAAAGGGGGGAGGGCCCAGAAAGACTGACCATTTCGGGTGTGTTTTGGCCCCATTGCTTTTTAATCTGTTCTTATCAGATCTAACACAAGCGATGGATGAAGTGAATACCTACCCTCCAAAATTAGCTAGTACTCAGATATCAAATCTGTTATATGCAGACAATGTTATCCTAGTAAGCCAAACAAAGGTCGGGCTGCAACGCCTGATAAATCGGATATCAAGGTATTCACGAGCGAATGGAATGGTTCTTAATGAAACGAAGACAAAAATCATGGAGGTTAAGAAAAATCTAAGGTCAACTATAAGCATAAGTTGCAATTAGAACAAGTACGATCATACAAATATCTAGGTGTACTATTTGACGATAAAGGAACATTTCATCCACATAAGGTTGATATGCAAAGGAGAGCTAACACCCTATTAACAGCAAGGAGGGCCGAGTTACCTACCGCTTTTAAAAGAAATATCGTCAAAAATTATTGTCAATGCTAACGTATAGTAGCGAAGCACTGTGTGGAAAAGACTCTATAATCATCAGCTAATTGCACGAAAAGGCCAATTTATAAAAGTATGGAAAAGAATGAAAATGGATAATGTAAATCAAA
Source organism: Triturus cristatus (assembly GCF_964204655.1). Lineage (NCBI taxonomy): Eukaryota > Metazoa > Chordata > Amphibia > Caudata > Salamandridae > Triturus > Triturus cristatus. Next base: position 389,544,393 of record NC_140594.1, read on the forward strand.
TGTACAATCTGTTATGGCAGGAAATAAAAACAAATCAGAAGTCTCAGTTATGGAAGTATTTACAAGCTGCTTTAGATGCATATGCAGCGCATTCGATCTGGGATATGCCAGTAGCTACAGATTAATTTAAAAAAATCTATCAATAAAATAAAACATCTATCACTATTTTGATAAAGATTCTTTTGCAAATAGAAAGCCTGCATGATCATTAATGAATGGGTATAGAAAATTGAGAATCCAATCATATCTAGAAACTCCATGGTCTTGGAAGCAAAAAAGTTTTTTTTAAAAGCTTGTTTTGGTGTCTTCCCTGGCTTATGTCACGTATTGCCTTGGCTCCAAACACTGGAATTGATGCTCTGTCGCTTATGCAAAACGGGAGACGAGAATATAATCATTTGCTGTGTATGTTCTTAAAGCTGAAAGAAAATCTATACTCAAGCGGCATTTTAATTCCTGAGGAATTCAGACTTGTAGATCAGCACTGATAAGATGTCTGCATTCAGATGACATAACACTGTACTCAGTTTTTGTAAAGTTTTTATTATTAAAACGAACAGAGTTAGACCAGCAAGATTAACTGAGATGTAATATAGGATGTATATAACATGTAAATTGTATTATGAAGTCAGAACTATTAAGTCTGCTATATTTAACAATAAGGATGACTTATTTATTTACATTTTAATTACATTTCTAACAGACTTTTACAGTAGGATTTATTGTTACTATATTGTAAGATTTTAATTGATCAAACTATATAGAATTAAATTGAAAAAAAATTAAATTTGGGGGGGGGGGGGGGTTAATTGCCTACGGGGCTGCTCCCCCTATCCCTGTTTAGTGGGTGGATCCCTGATTGGGGATCACTGTCCTGGGAAGATTCCAAGCAGGGATCTACTGGGCAGAGGTACCATTGAAAAGGGGAGATTCTCCCCTTTCCAATAATAACTCTTCTGAGAGAATCTGCTCAGGGGCTCCAATATGCCCCCAAGCACTGATTCAGTGAAAGTAAAAGGACCCCATCAGCTTGTTTTACTTTCACTGTAGGAATGCAATGGGGCCTGTGCGCCTTGTGTGCTGATCGTCATTATAAATAAAGTAAAAAAACACTTGGGCTGCTTGGGAACCTCTTCCCAAGCTGCAGAAAATTTAAGGAAACCCTCTGTTGCAAAGCCCCAGAGGGTCCTTTCTAACTCTCCCCAGTATCCGCCAATGGCAGACAGATGCACTGGGGAGGGAGTGTGGCCAACGGACACATTTAAGGGTTTAAAATTATGCCACATCAGTGATTGTATTTCCTTGTTTTGGGTCAAGCAGCTTGTAGAGTAACGGAAAGAGCAAAAACCCATAAACCTACAACTGCAGAAAAGTCTTGTGATAATCCTGATTCTGACACAAATCGATATGGGTAGTTGTGTCGAGGCTGGGACTTGTGGGGCAGGTTGCTCTTCGGGTAATTTGCCCATTTATAATGAACTTGGAAAGACCAAGCAAATATGAAACTGTAAAAATACCCAGAAAGAGGCAACACATGGGGTAATTAATGTAAAAAGCGTTGTTTCTGCTAATCACATTCAACACGAAGCGAATACCACAACTGGTAAATACTGTACTCTGTGTTAATGGTATTTACTGGGTATGGTGTTGCTGCACAAAAAGACAGGCAAATCAAAATGTAAGAAAGTCAGATATTCAAATGCCCTAGTGCTTTATATGTACAGAAGAGCTGCTGTGCTTTGTTTCCTTTTGACTGTACATAAAATGCAGTCCAGCTTTAATTTCAGCACCTGATAGCTGCCATCCTTCCTCCCCTCCTCAGAGTTTGCATTAAAGTGCAAATAAAGTAAATTCCAAAGTCTGTTTTCCGCTCTAATCCTTCAGCTCATTACCCCTGCTTATTAAGCTTGCTGGTTTCTTTCCAAAAGAGCCATTTGGCACCATACCAAATCAAGATAGTAAGGTAGAGGCGATAATCGTGGATTTAAGTAATGCTGTAAATGAGAGGATACGTCAACAACAATCCCAAAGTATCCTTAATCTGCTCCTTCTGGAAGAGGTGGTGCTGTAATTTTCTTTTTAAAATGGAAAGTTTACATTATGTTGATAAAATAGCAACTTGAGAAGGGGGGGTGGAGTGCGTGATCAGTGGAGGTTGTCGCCTGCTTTCATGATATTGAGCGTTTCTACTTTTTGCATGGACCAACGATTTGTTTGGGAACCCCATATTTCTACTGCTTCAGGTTGTCCCACCCAGAGTAAATAGTGGGTGTCCCTTCGATCATCTGATTGAAGTATTGAAATTGCTCAGGTGTAAATTGCCAGTGCCTAAGACTTTTCCTGTGTCTTTGAATACAATTTTTGAGAGTGGAGATGTAATGTGTATTCCCCAAATTCGTTTAAAAAAACAAATTAAAACACAAAAGTTGCACTAGTACAGGGGTGGGTAGATGTAGATATTCAGCATATTTGTAGATGCTACCAAAGCCAGGAAAACTTTTGGGCTTCATCCCCAAACAAATTCCAAATTTCATAGCTCTGTATAAATACAGTTTTGAAACTTTGCAATATATATGCCAGGAGGTCCCCACCCCTACTGATACATGTTTCTCTTTTTTATCATAGTATATTTGTTAATGTCAGTTTTTGCTCTACAGCCTTTGAGGACATGAGTAGTCCAGGTTTATAGTCGTTTTCCTACTTGTATGGCAGATGTCTAATAATACATGTCAAATATTCCATAACAATGGGGTTCCCAAATGTAATCAGAATAATAGGGTGGCTAGGTCTTGTTTTCTTTCAGTATCATGTTTTTTTTAATTTTGTTGTCTGTGCAGGTTCTCTTCTCACTTTCGTACCACAGTGTACCATAATTAGGTCGAGCCTATGCAGCCCAAGCGCTGTCTCTTTGAGACATGCGGTTTTCACTCTGTGGGCTTATAGCCTGCCCATTGCCTTTTTATTCGTCCCTTTGATTGTTCAAACATGCTTACTCTCTTTGTCCCTCCTTTTTAGGTCTCGCCTAGGCAGCGCACATGCGCTGCCCTAGGAGGGCCTTTAGCCATCGGTATTCACTTTTCAAGCACTGCACTCGTGCTTGTGGCAGCATCCACCTTGCGGGAGCGAGCAGCGGCATGCCACAAGCACGAGTGCAGTGCTTGAAAAGTGAAGACTGTGCACGCACCACTCCCGGGCTTGTTAGGTCTTGCCTGCTCGCCGCACCCTCTCAACACTTCGGCCAGCTCTCGCGTTCTCGGCCCTCTCAGCCGTTCCTCTCTTCCTCTGCCACTCTGCCGGTAGCCCACTTCCCCTTTCATTGCTCTCCATCTCTGCCCTCCACTTCCTTAGCACTCGGCTGATAGCATCACTCCACCCATCTGCTTAAGCCGTGTATTCCCCTTAATTCAGTGCCGTGCTGCAACCGTACTCCGTACACCTCAGGGTCTCTCTGCAGTAGTAAAGCACTTTGTTACTCTGCATTCAAAGTATGCGAGCTTTCGCCCATCAGTTAGTTCATAGTTCTGCTTTGGTTCCTTCCAAAAACAGGCAAGTGTTGGGGGCGCGGCTTGTCAGGCCAGCATGGCGGACGTGAGCTGAGCGCGCTCCGTCCAGCCTCACACTGATCCTTAATTTATCCTGCCTCTTCGGCGCTTAACTGAGTCCTTGGGCTGTCCCGTCCACATTGCCTGCTGAAAATTATCCCCGGAGTCGGTTTTTGGTGCCACCAGAGGGTCACAGGCAGAGGTGCGGTGATCGGCGGAGGCCTTCTTGTGATGCAGCCGTATCCCGAGCCGCGATGTCGCCTAGATTTCCTTGCCGTGTTGCCCGGTCGCAGCCGCGGCCACAGAGAGGGTGCGCCTTGAGCCAGCGGCGGTGGGAGCCTCGGATGAGGTTTGCGGAGCGGGGCTTGCCCCCCCTCAACATTGATGGTCCTGCAGTCCCCGGCCGGCCTTCTCGGGTCGCGGTGTCGAGTGGTGGAGACGCCGGGAGTGCGGGACACGGCCGGCTGGCTGCCATCTTAGTGCCACAGCTTCTGCCTGAACAGCTCCTTGTGGAGTGGGGGCTTTCCGGGACAATCGGGCGCCCAACGCGTGAGTTCCGCTGCATTGCCTCGGAGGGAGTGGCATTGGAAAAGGGATGATCCTACATGATGGTTTAGCCAGAGTAGCCACTGTGCTCCCTTCCCAGCCCCCACGGACTACCCAGTCGCATCGGCCGGCTGCCGGCCGGACAGCGAGAGCACTTGGGGTTGGGGTAATCTTCCTGATCTTGGCACGACCAGTGTGGCATCTTGGGGAAGTCGGCGGCCAGGCCGGGTCGCGGTGGGGGGTGCCGCTGGGGTCGGCGCCCTTGATTTCTTGTTGGGGCCCCAGCACCTTCCCATTTGTGATTTCTTTGGGGATAGAACTACCAGGGGTTCGGCGGCCGTGTCAGGCGGCAGGGGGGTACCCCGATCTGGGGGTGCCTCTAGGGGGTTCAGCTGGGCCGGCCAGACGAAAGGCGATTTGGGGGGCGGCCTGCCTCCACATGGACGATATCGGGCGTGGGACCCCAACCTCAAACTGAACAGCTACATATTCACATCCTGGGGGTTCTCAGACCGGGGTCGGTGGCAGTGATTGGGCCACTATGACTAGAGACAAGCCCGGCGGTGGCTCTACCAAACAGAGTACCATGGATAAATTCACGGACCAGGGGGCTCCAGCGGCGCTGCCCGGGGGGTCTCAAATTTCTATACCAGATAATGTGACCCTCATGGCCGCCATTACGCAATCTAGAGACGCATTGAGAGCCAAGATCGGAGCGGTTGGCTCTGATGTCATGCACTTACACCAGGACCTGAGGAATGCGGTAGCCCGCATTACAGAGACTGAGACAAGAATCTCAGGCGTGGAAGATGTGGTCGCCACACTGCAGCAGAAAGCATCGTCACTCGATACCACCCAACGGGGCCTAGTATTGAGAGTGCAAGACGCGGAGGGGAGGGCGCGACGCAACAACCTGCGCTTTGTTGGCTTCCCGGAGGAATGAGAAAAGGGGAATATGGAGTGATTTCTTACGGACTGGCTCGAGGGTTGGCTCCCCGGTGTTGAACCCTCGACTTGCTTTGTGGTGGAACGTGCACACAGGGCTCTGATGCAGAAGACCCCCCCCCTCCCCCGGGTGCCCGTCAGCGGCCTGTCATCACCAAGCTCCTCAATTACCACGACAGGGACACCATCCTGAAACAAGCCTGGGCTAAGGAACCATTGCTATTCAACTCACGCATCTTAATTTTGCCGGACTACACTAAGCTGGTGCAACAGCGACGGCAGTCATTCCTAGCTGCCAAGGCCTGCCTCCATGAACTCAAGCTCCCTTATGCTCTGCTTGATCCGACCCGGCTGCGTGTAGTATATCGGTCCCGCACCTACTTCTTTGACACACCGGAGGAGGTGTTTCACTGGACTGATGAAACTGTGCGGCTACTTCCTCACTCTCCCCCGGGAAGAGAATACGACTTCTCTTCAAGTGGGCCTGCCCGGAATCATCACGGACCGAGGGGAAGAGGGGGCAGACGCTCCAAATCCAGGCGCCGCTCACAGTCTGCAGGTCCCGCGGCCCGGGAGGGCCACGTGTCTCAGCGGACTGACACCAGAATGACCATGTAACGTTCCAAATTTGAGTATTCTGTACGGGCCAGAGGGGCTTGTATGTTGGCCAGTCTCTCCGTGGGGCTCCACAGAAGGAGAGGAGGCCACTTGACAATGGGCTGTGACTTGGGGATCCGTTGGTGGGTGAGGTGTGGGACCTCCTGTTGGGGTCAGCCTGCTCTGCCTGCCGCGACAGGTACTTCATTGTTTTGGAGGTACAGGGTGGGGTGGGAGTTGTTGGGTTCTGGTTTTTTTGGGGGGGTTGGTGGGGCTGCTGTACTGTCTACTTGTGTTTTGGACTCTGTTACGTCTTTTGGACGATCCTTGTTGCTGCCATGGTACTGCATAGGATCTGCCCGAAGTACGAATGTCTGTTAGTGCACGGGCGGCCTCTGGTCTTGTGAGGGTTTTAGCTGGAATGTTAGAGGGGCGCTAGACAAGATCAAGAGGGGGACAATTCTGAAGTCAGCCAAGCGAGCTCGCGCTGATGTATTATTGTTGCAGGAGACCCACCTCATGGAGACTAAGGCAGTATACTTCCAGCGCTTCGGATTTACACAGGTCTTTCACTCCGGGTTTGTGAGAGGCTCCAGGGGGGTTGCTATTTTAATACACCGTAGGGTTGCATACACACATGTTAAAACATGGGGAGATCTTCAGGGCAGGTACGTGTTTGTGCAGGGCATGGTAGGGGGTGAGATTTTTGTACTGGGGCGTGTCTATGCCCCGCCTCTTTCCTGGGGGTGAGCCGTAAAGATTCTGACTCTGTGTACAGATATACCCGAGGGCCTTGCGGTGGTGGGAGGGGATTGGAATGATGTGATGTATATGGCCATTGATAGATGGAGGTCGGGGGGTCTGTGTGAGACCAGACATCCTACTAAATTGTACTCCTTAGTGATAGGTCTTGATTGGGTAGACCCCTGGCGCAGGATGCATGGTAATACACAGGGCTATACGTATCTCTCGGCAGTCCATGGTTCCTTCTCCCGTCTAGATTATCTGTTCATCCCAGGGGTCTTTGACAGCAGAGTGGTGGTGGCCGAAATCCTCCCGCGCGGACTCTCTGACCACTCTCCGGTGGCACTTACTATACGGGCTGGGGGAGCCTGTTGGCCATTCCGATGGCGCTTCTCAGTCTGGAATCTTCAGAAGGAGGACTACAGGGAACGAATGGAATATGCCCTTGATCAATATTAAGCCACTGACGTGGGCTCGGTCTCAGGTGCTGGGACTCTTTGGGAGGCCCCTGAAGCCCACCATTCGGGGGGTGGACATCTCATTTTGCGCCGCAGCCCGAAGACAGCGTAAAGAGGCCTTGGTTCGAGCGGAAGCTACTATTCTTGAGTTGGAGGCGCGCAGCAGGGAAGAGGGCGGGCGGCTGCCTCGTCGTCGGCTACTGCTGGTGCAGCAGGAATATCCTCATATCCTCTTAAATGAGGCTCGACAGGCCTGGTTTGCTACTCGTAGTAGGATATACCAATGGGGTGACAAATCTGGTAAAATGCTACACCGATTGTGTCAAGGTTCGCTTTGCCCCCAGGCCCTCCCGGGTGTTTTTGGGTTGGATGGGCTCCCTGTGTGGGGCGCGTCGGCTATCGCGACAGTTTTGCAGAGTATTATGCCCAATTATATGCCCCTACGGAATGCCTCCCAGCGGAAGTCATTGATCGTTTTTTTGGACTATCTTCCACCAAAGGCACTCTCGGATGCCGTTGGGGAGGAGTTGGAGGGCCTGCTCACTGACAAAGAACTGGGGGCAGCCCTGGGAGATCTTAATTCTGGCAAGGCCCCAGGCCCTAATGGCTTTCCATGCTAATTCTTTAAAAAATATTTTTTGCAGTTGGGACCCCACTACCACAGCGTGGTTGAGAAGGCCAGGGAACGGGGGTGTCTGCCCAGCGACTGGCGACATGCGGAGATAGTAGTTTTTCATAAGCCCCGTAGACCGCCGGAACATCACGCCTCGTATCGCCCCATCTCCCTCCTGAACGTGGAAGCTAAGATATTAGCTAAAGCTTTGGCGAACCGCCTTCACCCTCATATAGCCTTGCTGGTACACCCGGACCAAGCTGGGTTTATGCCCCAGCGTGCAACCCGCCACAATATTAGGTAGGTGCATGTGGCAGTCTCGACGATCCAGGGACTGGGGGAACAGGCTGCGCTTCCGTCAGAGAAATGGACAGGGCGTTCGATTCCTTGAGTTGGGTCTACTTATTGGCGCTCCTGCCGCGGCCGAATTTCGGACCGCGTTTCATGTCCTATTTTACCCTGTTATATACTCGGCGCGAGTAGCGGGCTTCGTCTCTTCTGCACTCCATATTGGGTGGGGCACCAGACAGGGGTGTCCACTATCCCCACATCTTTTTGCCTTAGCAATGGAACCCTTGGCGGCGTGGGTGCGGATGGACGCTCAAGTGTCCGGGTTTGAATGGGCGCATGGACTGTCTGATCGCATCGCCCTCTATGCTGACGATGTTTTGTTCTTTCTTACCAACCTGGAACGAACAGGCCCTCGGTTGTTGCATATCATGCAGATCTTCAGGGAAACGTCCGGTTTATATATGAACCCTCGGAAGTCCACTCCGTGGGTGTTGGGAGGTCAGGGCGAGCTCGGTTCTTGGGCGTCGTCTGTACAAGTGGTACATGGGGGCATGAAATATTTGGGGGTGTACTTGTCCGATTCTTTTTTTTTTTTTTTTTTTTTTAAACTGTCTCATTTAATAAATACATAACTAAAACATAAAGTAGCAGCACACTGTCATTTGCAATCAGCAGATTTTACATTAAAATGCCCACAATTTCCCACTGACATATGGTTTTAAAACTATATACAATGTGTACAATGTCTGGAAATCGAGTTTCTGCAAATATGTGTCATTTGCTCATCACCAAGTAAAGTGTTCTGATTTTGTTTTGCACCTATGTTAATCTTTGTTTGCATCAAACTTCTGAATTACAAAAAAAGTTCTCATAATTCCTGATACATTTTAAAATAATTGTACTATTAATTTACAAGCTATTTAAATGCTGTGTTAGAAAAAAACCTGACATTTTACAGCCTTTTGTTTCACAATTAATGTCAGATAACTCACTTGACAAAAAGCACCAACCATTTTCCAGGAACAGATAAGCAACCCTTAGTAAAAAGACTAACTGACATTTGACCTCTGTCCTTCAACAGACAGCAAATGTGTCAAGACAAAATCAAGATTTAAAGAAATCTTTATTGCTCATTCCCTTTCTGAATGAACAGAACACCTTTTCCTTCCAGTTTAAGTTAACTCACCAGCAGGGATGATTAAATGCTAAAAATAGCTTGACCTGATAAAATCTCACTTGACGTTGCGATTGGATTTTTTGAGGCCTGTATCAAATATGGGCGCTGTGTCTGGAGGAATTGCATGTGTGTCCCGTAGGTATAGGAGTAAGTTGTTGGCATAGAGTGAGTCCGAGTGCAGAACGTCTCCTAGCGGGACACCCAAGCCACGAAAAAGAGGACAGTGGGCATCCCTGTCGGGTTCCTCTGTGGATCGTGATGGGGTCAGAAATCCAGGCTCCAGTTTTAACTCTCCCTAGAGGGTGGGTGTAGAGTAGTTTCACTAGTCGACTAAATCTGAGGCCCAGGCCATAATTGGGAAGGACTGCAAACAGAAAGGCCCATTCTGAGGTATAAAATCCCTTTTCTAAACCCCGCACAAGGCAGCCATAACGTGGCCAAGTGCAGGGGGCATGCTCCATGATCCTAAAGAATCTCCGCAGGTTGAGGGAAGTGTTCCGGGCCGGGACATAACCATTCTGATCAGGGCGAATAAGCGCAGGGACAATAGGGGCCGGATGGTCAGCTAATATTTTGGCCAATATTTTATATTCTTTATTGAGTAGTGCAAAAGGTTGATATGAACCTAGGACAGAGTGGTCTCGATCTGGCTTGGGCAGCGAGATGAACAGTGCCTCGCGAAGTGATGTTGGCAAATAGGCAGCCTGAAGAGCTTCATCGTACATCTGCAGGCGGGGTCCAAGAGTGGGGCATAGCCTTGTATAATTTGGTCGGAAGACCGTCCGGACCTAGGATCCTCCCTGTGGCGAGGGCATGTGTGGCCTGGATCTCGAATGGGGTGATAGCACCATTTAATTCAGATCGTTCTTCAGGGGATATGTTGGGTGAGTGGGCTGAAGACAAGAAGGAATCAGTGGTATCTGAGCCAACAGGCAAGGCAGAGTTGTAGATTGTGTATTATTTTTTTTTTTTTTTGAAAAACCTTTATTGGGCGCAATCAAATCTTACACAGCTTGTCACCTACAACCTGAATGAGCAGGCCAGGAGCGGTAGTGCAGTATAATGAGTAGTGAACATTGCATGACGATGATCAATAATTTAACACAGCTTGAACGCCTACAACCCTGAAGGGCCGGCAGCGAGATAAAACATTCACCGCTCAGAAATGCAAGGACGTGTTGTGACAAAACGGTGCAAAGTCGACAGTGAGTAGTTGAGGTTTCGTTTATCTATAATAACCAACTTAGGAGCCACAAAAACATCAAACTTCAATTCCCTCCCAGGGTGTGTCCACCATACCCAACATGTGGCGGAAAGGACTGAGCGGCGCAGGGCCGCTGCACAGCAAGGCGCACTGGAGAATGGAGTAGGCGCACAAAGCGGCACAGCGCCGCCCCGTATAGCCAGGTCGATCGCGCTGGGGGGGGGGTAATGTGAGCGAGTCAGGGAGCCAGAGAATAGTGTCGCCATCTAGAACGCCATGACGCACCGTCCATTAAAGAAACAGGATCTCATTGGTTAGGGGTCAGGGGAAGCAAGAAGGCCTCCGGTCATCCATCCCGCGCATCCGACTCGGAGCGCGCAGACACAGCCGAAAGCGTGCAGCAAGGCAGGGCAGGACGGGGGCACTGCGCGCGGAGTGTGGTGCAAGGGGAGAGCGTAAGCGGGGGCAAGGTGATGCATCAGCCCCGACCATCCGGGGGGGGAGACCCTGGCCCGCGCGGGGTAGGTGGCACGTCTCCCTCCGAGTCCTCCCTAAGCTCCCCCCCACCGTCAGTCGAGGCCTGAGAGCGCAGAAGATATGTCGTGAGTGGTCCCCATAGGTCTTTGGGACGGGATCGGTGTGGCAGAAGGTCAGCATAGCTGTGTAGGTGTTCCTGCCAGGTCGACATTGTGGCCAGCCAGGTCTTGAACTTGGGCCCACGCCCCCGACCCCATCTGCACGCCACATGACGCTTAGCCAGTAATAGTCCCAACGCGAAAAATTTCCGGTGCGCCCTTAACGAGGGGCAGGAGCGGCCCAGAAGGGCAGTCATTGGGCACGGGGATATGTCCATCCCAACCATTATAGACAGGGCCGCGAAGATCGCGATCCAATACTCAGCCACGGGCCGACATGACCATGCCAGGTGTATGAAGTCCGCTCCAGGCTGACGGCACCGAAGGCAGCGATCATCATCCCGGAGTCCGAAGCGATGCAATTTGGCCGGAGTGAAGTAAAGACGGTGTAAGTACTTAAAATGTAGCAAGCGGAGGCGGGCATTGCCCGTCACAGCATTGGTGTGACTGCAGCTTTCCTCCCACTGGGCGTCTGTCATCGGTGCACCCAGATCGCTGTCCCAGTCCGCCCGAGCCCTAAGAGGGGGGAGAGAAGGCGCCACCTGTACATGTTTATATAGCATCGAGACCACGTGTGTCGGGGTGGTCGCCTGGAGCAGGGTGTGCAAAGGCGCCACGACGTCCGGCTCATCCGGGAAATTAGGAGTGACCGCCCGAATATTGTGCCGGAGATGAGTGTATAGGAATGTATCCATCGCCGACGGGGTGTTGTCTCCGAAGAAGTGGGACGCAGCACGAAAGGTCCCCTGGTGGTATAGGTCGCCCCATGTATGTATCGCCAGTCGTGTGAGCAGCCGACGTCCAAGCTCCTCGCGGGTAATACTGAGTCTGGGATCATGGGCCAAAGTCATACGTGGAGAGTACAGAAACTTAACCTCCATACAATCTGCCATGCGCTTCCAGGCCTGTACGGTGCAATCTACCGTGGTGGGGTCACGAGTCCCCATCCTGGTCTCCGTGTACAGATACCCGGCAGGTTTCTCGGGTCTCATATACCCGTCTTCCACCGCCAGGTGTGCCATGAAGGGGGGGGGTGAAACCAGTACACCGCAAAGTGGCCCTGGGCACAGTCATAGTAACGTTGGAAGTTCGGAACGTCGAGCCCACCCTGATGGTAGGGCAACATTAGTGTGCGCAGCCCGATCCTGGCCTGTTTCCTGCCCCAAACCAGGCGGGACAGCTGGGAATTGAGGGTCCGAAAGAAGTTTGCCCCTGGGCTATATGGTATATTGGTGAAAAGGTACAACAATTTGGGAAGTATTACCATCTTGATCAGGGAGATGCGTCCCGCCATGGACAGCGGAAGATGGATCCATTGCGAGATTTTGTCGGAGAGTTTGTCCATGACCGTACCATAGTTTGCTCTAAGAAGGGCGTCCCGGTTCCTGGTCACCTTAACCCCCAAGTAAGTTATTTCGTCCGACTCCCACAGCAAGGGGTAATCTAGCGGGAACCTTGTGGTATTGTCAGTCAGGGGAAATAATGCAGACTTCGCCCAATTTATTTGTATGCCCGCTATGGCCCCGAATTTAGTCACCTCCCGCAGCAATGTGTTGAGATTGTCTCGCGTCTTATGTACGTATAGCGTCATGTCGTCCGCATATAATGCAATGAGCAATTGTCGCTCCGGGTACATAAGAGAGCGGTGTTTATGGTGCTGGCGAAGTTTGGCCGCAAGCGGCTCAATAGCGAGGGCGAAGAGGACCGGCGAGAGAGGGCAACCCTGACGAGTTCCTCTGTGAATAAGGAATGGGGCAGATCGGGATCCATTGAGCAGAACCGCCGCCTTAGGGCGGCGGTATAGCAGCCGGATCCAGTCCAGGAAGCTGAAGGGAATTCCCATCCGCTCCAACAAGGCCAGTAAGTAATCCCACTCGAGGGAGTCGAACGCCTTGGTGGCGTCCAGGAAGATCGCAGCCGCCTCGCAGTGGGGGTCGATGTCTTGCATCACCGCCTGCAGGGTACGAAGATTGTGGGAGGTCGACCGATTCGGGACAAACCCGGCTTGGTCGGGAAGAACAAGGCGCTCCATCAGCAAGTTGAGCCGTGTTGCGAGGACCTTCGCGAGTATCTTACTGTCTGCGTTCAACAAAGAGAGGGGTCTATACGAGTCACAGTAATCCGGGGGTTTGCCCGGCTTCAGCAGGGAGGTGATGAGGGCCTCCCGCATCGTCCCCGGTAGGATACCCGCCTCAAGGGCAGAATAAAACAGTTGCTTTAGAATAGGGGCAAGGACATGGATAAAGGCTTTGTAAAAATCTATCGGCAAGCCGTCCGAGCCCGGCGCCCTGCCTGACTTCATGGACATTATCGCGTCCAGCTCCAGTTCGTGGTGCAGAAATTTCTGCTGGGATGGACCCAACCAGGCTATTGCGGTATCATCGAGGTACTCCGGGAGTGCAACCGGGGTCTGTCTACCGGAGGTGTACAGTCCAATGTAATGATCCGTAAGGACGCGGAGCTGGGCAGATGTGTCTCTCTGCGGGACCCCATGTCTATCCAGCAGAGAGGACACGTAATTTTGGTAGCGGGGCTGCCGCACCGCCGAAGACAGTGCTCTGCCGGGTCGGTCGCCCTCTCCGTACACCCTCGCAACATAAGGCTTCCCCAGAAATTTGCATTCCTTAGCAGCCGCGTCTGTATACTCATTCAGTTTTTCTCTGAGGCGCGCTGCGATCCCCTGGTCTTGTGTGTTCAGCGCCTGCTCACGCTCTAGTAGCAGCAGTTCAGCCTCCAGTCGATGCACATCTCCGCGCAGGCACCTGAGGATCCCCCCACCTTTCGCTATGCACCACCCCCTCACAGTAACCTTAAAAGCCTCCCATACAGTAGTGAACTCGGTGACTGAGCCAGTGTTGCGGGTGAAGAAGTCTGTGATGTCATCTTCCATTTCTGCAAGGAACACTGAGTCTGTGAGGTGCGCAGGGTTGAGGCACCAGCTGAGGTATGGGGACACATCAAGGGGAACGCGCAGGGAGACCAACACCGGGGAGTGATCGGAGAATGTGCGCGCTAGGTGATTCGCCTCGACCAACCACGGGGTAAGGCCGGGAGATAGAAATATATAGTCGATGCGGGCCCAAGTGGAATGTACAGCAGAGTAGTGCGTGCCCTGCCGAAGGGAGGGGTGGAGGTGTCGCCAGGCATCAGTCAGCCGATGTTCGTCAGTTAAAGTAACCAGGGCGCGCTGGGTATGCGAGTAGTGGGACGGCTGGGGGTGTGAGCGGTCCATGGCGGGCCGAAGTGCGGCATTGAAATCTCCACCCAGGATTACATGGGATATGCCTAGTGTCTGTATCTTCCCCCACATATTCAGAAGTGTCGCCGGGTCGTCAACATTGGGGCCGTAATAGCAAGCGAACAGTATAGTGTGAGAGTGGAGCCTCCCCCAAATCATGCAATATCTGCCACAGGGACCCACCTCGGTTCCCGCTGGTATGAAACCCAGCCCGCGCCGTACCAACACCGTCACGCCTCTAGCATAAGATGAGTAGGACGAGAACACCCTGCATGCAGGCCAGCGTGACGCAAATGAGGGGTCCCCCCAGGCCGTAAGTGCGTCTCCTGAAGCATGGCAATGGACGCTCCCTGCCTATCTAGGTACCCCAGGACCTGGCGTCTCTTTCTCGGGTCATTTAGCCCTCGAACATTCCAGGAGATCAGCTTAAACTGTTGCATAGGCCCCGTGTCCCCTACATCCTCCATTGCTCCCGGCCCCGTAATGTGCTATAGTTGTTCACAGCATGGTACAACACAATGAAATAAGCATGACAATCAAAAAGGACCCTTCTAGGTACCTCCCCTTTTTCCCCGCTCCGCCCAGACATCACTCGTGTTTCAGTGGCTCGAGAACAGTAACATAGAAACTGAGTCCCTCCCACACCGGCAACCCCAACTGGCCGGGAATCTTGGTCCCACCCATCCCTCCCCATCCCTAACAAAACCAACCCAGGAAAAGGAAATAGTAAAGCATCCACCCCTACCCCGCTAGGGGGGAGGGAGTATAGGGGCTCGCCCGTAGGGGGGGTAGTATCTAGGGGCGACCAACCTGCCACCCAGCTCCTTACTTTCACCCACAAGAGTCCAGACGACTAGTCCGCGCTCTTAGCGTGGGACGGAGGTGGGTGACCGAGCACTGAAGTAAGCAATCACCCATTCAGACATGCATATTAATAAAGGGTTACCTCACCCGGTACATTTGGTAGTTGGATCGGGAGAGTCCTGGAGCTGCATGTGTACATTACCCTGATACCACCGCGAGTGCGATCAGTCCTGTTGTCCCATTGGTGAGGGCGACCTGGAGCGGTGCGGCGCCTCATTCTCTCGAGTCTCTGCTCTCCCATGCCGCTTAAGGAAGTCCTCAACCTGCTGAGGCTGCTGAAAAAAGAGTTGTTTGCCTTGATGAGTTATTTTCAGTTTCGCAGGGTAGAGCATAGCATAGGGGATCTCACGGGCTTGTAGTTTCTTTTTGACGGCAGTGAACTTGCGTCGAGATTCTTGTACTGATGCAGTGAAGTCAGGGAAGAATGATAATGTCGCATTGCCGTGTCGCACTGTACCTATCTCCCGTGCTCGGCGGAGCACTGCGTCTCTATCCCTGTAGTTCAGGAATCGTGCGATAATGGGTCGCGGAGGGGCCCCAGAGGTCGAGCCGCCAGAGACCTGTGCGCCCTCTCAACGATCAAGTGTGGGGAGAAGGAGTCTTTCCCAAATAACTCAATCACGAGGTTCTCAACGTAGGCCTCCATTTTCCCCGTGTTGGTGGTCTCCGCAAGGCCCAAAAGGCGGACGTTATTTCGACAGGACCTGGCCTCCAAGTCCTCGTTCTTGTCCGCAATTAGTTTAAGAAGACGGTCCATTTGCGATATCTGTTTGCCTGCGGAGGTGGCGCCATCCTCCAAGGAAGAGATCCGCTCCTCGGTCTCCTGAAGGCGGGCGTCATGTTGATCAAGTTTGGCCACGACCCCGTCCAGTCGGGTAGTAATGGTGTCAATCTTGGAGTCAATAGTCGAGAGGCTCTGCTTCATGCCAAGCAGTAGAGATTTCCAGTCCTCCTCAGGGGCCACGGCGGACGAAGGCTCGCCATCCGCCCCGGGCGTCGGCGGAGGGGGGGTTTTCTTGGTCTCAAACGGCAGCCGGGACTGGCGGGTGTCATTGCGTCCCATGGCGCGCCCCGATGGGGGGGGACCTTCCCACCACTCGCTACCGCACCTGAAGGGAAGACCGGCTAAGGTATGGGGAGAGCGCCGTCCCAAAACACCACGCGGAGTCCAACCGGGGACGGGCAACGGTCCGCAGCCCAGAGGGGGGCGCTAGTAGTGTGGACCCCCCGGGAGCAGGCGGGCCACAGCCCCCGGCAGCAGTGAACTGTGCAGGAGAGAGCCCACAGGCAGGAGGAAAGGCATCCAGGGCCCCGAAGGGGGCGCGAGGGCAAGCGGGGCAGCACCCAGCAAGGCAGGCAGCAAGAGCGGTGGGGGGGGATGGCAGTAGACCGCGGTCGGCAGGAGGGTCTAGGCCAGAGGGCCTACCAGTTGTCAGGCGTAAGGGGGCCCTCCGTCGCGGAGCAATCCCAGGGTCCCCCCACAGCAGGAGCGAGTGCAGGCCACGTCACACTCGCAGCTCGCCACCGGGAGAATCAGCGTGCGCCCCACAGGGCCAAGGTAGGCGCTCGCCACCCCGTGGAGTGGAGGGCGGCGCAGGGAAGAACAAGTTTTCAGCAGGGCTCCAGAGGGCAGTCCCCATGCGGTGATCAGCCGGGGCCCTAGGTACCTCCCAGCTCAGGGCCCCGTAACGTGGCAGGGTACAGCAGCCGAATCTCGGCAGACCGGACAGGCAGCCGGACCTCCTACAGCCCAGGGGCGGTCCGGCGCAGAAGGATGTCACGTGGCAGGCAGGGAGCGAGAGGCGGCAATGGCGGCGCTCCTCACCTCGCCCAGCGCCCGCAGTCCAGGACAGCACCAGGCAGCAGGCCGCGGTCAGGTCCGGGGCTCCAGGTCAGGC
Source organism: Triturus cristatus (assembly GCF_964204655.1). Lineage (NCBI taxonomy): Eukaryota > Metazoa > Chordata > Amphibia > Caudata > Salamandridae > Triturus > Triturus cristatus. Next base: position 389,561,145 of record NC_140594.1, read on the forward strand.
CCCCTCCGCAGTCCTCCGACAGCCCGCACGGCAGAGCCACTCACCCCGAGCTCCGGAGTCACCAGGCAGCCGCCGCGTCACCAGGCCAAGGCAGGCCCCAAAGCCGCGGGACCCAGCAGTCCGCGTCGCCGCAAGGCTCCGGGCAGCACGCAGGGAGCAGCCTCCGCCGGACAGAACGCAGCCGACAGCGCCGTCCTCCAGCACGGGAGCACGCCGAGAAGTACACCGCCGTGACCAGCAGGCTCCCCTGGATACTCCAGTGAGGTCTGTTTGCAGGATAGTGAGGGCAGGATGGAGTGAAGGATGTTGAAGTGCCCGGTCGGGCAGGAGCCTCACGATAGTGCGGCCATCTTGGTGTAGCGCCACCTAGCCCCCCTCCGTACTTGTCCGATTCTTCCGCCACGGCCTGGGAGCGTAATCTTGCACCTATATAGGAGTGGGTGCGCGAGGACATTAAGACCTGGTCCCACATGCCCCTGTCCATCTACGACCGGTCAACTATTTTTAAGATGGTGTCACTCCCCCGCGGTTGTTCCGGCAGGTGAATTCAGTTCTGGGACAGTTCCTTTGGGAGGGTGGAGCGGTGAGGGTGGCGGTCCAGACGTGCTTCTTATCTACGTATAGCGGGGGGCTGGCTACCTCTGATATCTGGTCCTATTATGTTACATCGCATCTCCTTGTCTTAAACGAGTGGCTGTATGGAGACAGGGGCAGACCCAGCATACGCTGTGGAGCGGCGCTGTATGGAGGACCACTCCCTACACACTATTCTTTACTCTGCTCCATTGAGGCGTCTCCTTCCATCGGCCACACGGATTGTATTTCAGATCGGGCGGTCGGCATTGCGTAAGATGGGCTGGTGGAATAGATTGACTAGGGAGAGCCCGTTATGGCACAAAGGCCGTTTTCCGCAGCTGCTGAGTCTCTCTGGGTTTCGCAATTGGGATAACATCGGGATCTCTACCCTGGGGGACGTTATGCATGGCAAGGTGTTGAAATCCTTTCAAGACATCCAGACGGCTTTTCAGATGCCAAAGATTTAGTTTTTAAAATATTTACAATTTTGGCATGCCATCGCTCCCAGCTTGGAGGGTCTGGATTCCCTGCCGAAGTTCAGTCCGGTGGAAGCTAAGGTTTTTATGGGGGATCTCCTAGACCACAAGATCTCCAAAATCTATCAGTCTCTGTTTACGCACTGTTCCCCCTCTTTGCAGCGTCTGAGGGAGGCCTGGGAGGGAGATGTGGGCCAGATGGAAGAAGAGGACTGGACGGAAGCTTTGGCTTCCCCACGTGGGGCGGCCATTGCAGTGTGCCTGCGGCTTATCCAATTTAAATACCTCCACTGGGTTTATTTTACCAGGGTTAGGCTCTGGAGGGCGGGCTTGGTGGCTTCCCCGGGGTGTCTCCGCTGTGGGCATGAAGAGGGGACCCTGATACGAAATACTGAAATGAATAGGCAACTAAGTGCCTTTCTACCGGATAACAAAGTGCTGGACCCCACGCAATACGGTTTTAGAGAGGGTCACAGCACGGAGTCAGCACTTATAAAATCAACAGAAGAGATTAGGGAGGCCTTAGATGGGGGAGGGAAGGCTGCCTTGGTTTTGCTGAACTTGTCGGCAGCTTTCGATACGGTCCACCATGGCTTATTGATGGACTGTCTGTCAGATTGTGGTATTCAAGGGAAAGTCTGGCTGCTTTTAAAGTCCTTTTTATCAGATCGTTCACAGACAGTAGCATTGGCCAATTTTCACTCTAAGCCTTTCTCCTTGCCTTGTGGAGTGCATCAGGGGTCGTCTCTTAGTCCCCCACTTTTTAATGTTTACGTTTCCTCTCTTGGCTCACTGATTAGTTCATTTGGGTTTAAACTGACCTCCTATGCCGATGATACACAGATTGTTGTGTCACTACAGCCAGGTCAGGATTTGAAAGTTGGGAAACAATTCCATGATTGCATGGAAGCGGTGGGAACGTGGATGTCTCGCAACTGCCTTAAATTGAATTCAGGTAAAACAGAGGTCATCCTGTTTGGGAATGATGTAAACTTCTGGACTCCTAATTTTTGGCCTACCACTCACGGTTCTCTTCCCACACCGTCTTAAAAGAACATAAAAAAACTTAGGAATCTTGATAGATGCCAAGCTTAATTTTGGTGACCAGATTAATTCTATCTCATCAGCAACCTTTTTTATCCTTAGGATGATCAAAAAGATCCTCCCCTTCTTACCGCCTGAGAGTCAACGTACAGTTGTTACTTCTCTCGTGATGGCCAAGATTGATTATTGTAATGGTCTATATTTGAGCCTACAGGAATGCCATATGAATAGACTGCAAACGCTTCAAAATGCGGCAGCTAGGCTACTGTCAGGTACAGCTAAGTTTGCGCCAATTTCCAAAGAAATTAGCAAACTGCACTGGCTTCCTGTGAGGAAGCGGGTCTGTTTTAAAGCCCTTTGTATTGTGTTTAAGGCACTTCAGGGCATGGGCCCGGAGTTCCTGAAACAAAACATCCAATGGTATCATCCTAAAAGGACGTTACGGTCAATGGAAGCCAGGTTGGCAATAGTACCACGGATAAGGAAGGCTTCCTGGAGCTGAAGAAGCTTCATTTTGCGAACCACCAAGGCATGGAACGCCCTTCCGCCCTATCTTAGAATGTGCCCTGATCTTCTGGCCTTCAGGAAGAGCCTGAAAACCTGGTTGTTTAATAGGTAGTGTGAAAGCTTTTGTCCCCTCCTTTAGGAATAATGGGTAGCGCCAGGACACCCTTGGGTAATCGCGCGCTATATAAATCCCCGTAACATAACATAACATACTATATGGCACTGCACAGCGCTAGCACGCTTCTGGAGGGGGGTACTGACCTGTCTCTCTGAAGTTCTGGGGTGGGAGCTTCCTCACTCACCGAAACTAGTTCTCCTTCATGTGATGGAGGGGATCGGGGGCAACATCTATAAGCGACATCTCATGCTCCTAGGCTTTACCTTAGCGAAGAGAGATAGCTAGAGCCTGGAAGGCGGTGGTTGCCCCCTCGGTCTCGCTTTGGAAAAATGGTCTCGACTTCAGTTTGGGCCTCGAGCTCCCCATTTTTGATGCTAGAGGGTGCCCTAAGAAGCAATATAAGATCTGGAGGCGCTGGACGGATTATCGTGGCCTGGAGCTGGAGCCGCCGCGGGGTGACCGGGGTTGTGACCCAGAGTGACCGATTGGTCTTCCCGCCCCCTGCACTCCCTTATGTATGGCCTGTGATTCCTTAGTAGACAATGATATTGTGGATGTTTCGCTCTGGTGTAGATTGATGGCAGCTTGGGTCAGTACTATGTTGTTCCAGAATATGGAGACGGTGTGCTGGGAGGTGGGGAGGGAGGTTGGGGAGTTGGTTGTTTGCAGGACTTGATTTTATTTATATTGCCTTTCATATTCTCCTGTCCTTAACAATGACAAATGGTCAGAGTCAATTCTTTGTATCTTACATGCGGCAGCTGCCTCTGGGATTCAGAGGTCTGCATTTCATGTGCTAATTTGACAAATAAAATCTGTTTTTAAAAAAAAGACATATGCTATGCGTGGTTCTTGACGTGCCCTTCCTTTATCAGATGCCCCTACGATGTTTTACCACAGCAGCCTCTGCCCTGGTAGGTTCCCTCCTGCACCTGCCTCCCCCCTCTCTGTTGTAAGCCCCTCCTCTATGCGTTCCTCTGCTCTGTGTTTTCATGCCCACCTCCTTCGCAGCACTTTCTCCTCTTTCCTGCGGTCGGTGTTGTCAGGCCCGCCTCCTACACTTCCTCTGTTGCATTTACGACCATCCCTCGCACGTGTTGCTGTCCTCTCTCTCACCCTAGGACTCCCATCCTTTACCCCAGTTTCCTGCTCTCTTTCTTGTTATGCCTACCACCGCACCCCAACTTCCTCCACCTTGCCCTGTGTTTTCTCTTCTGTTGTACGGTCCTCCCCCCTGTTGCACAGACCCCGGCTTCCCCTGCCCGGCGCAGGCCTCCGGTAACAGACCCACGGTCCTGCCCGCCGCAGGGTGCTGGCTGTTGCTGATGAGAAATCCCTTTCAGGCCTCGGTCCTTGCCTCTTCCCCGCACGTACACGCCCCGCAGAGCAGGGAGGGGCCCAGGGGGCGATTGACTTCCTGCCTGAAACAGACACTACATTCAGTGTAAGTCAGGTCTATAATTGCAGTATATACTCCGCATGGCTGACAAGTGTCCTAGGTCTAGTCCAGGTATTTTCTTTTGAATTCTGGGACTTATAGTCCTGTTTTATAATGGAATACACAATACTACAAGCCCCAGAACTCAAAGAAAACAAGCATTGGCATAGCCAATAGGTCTCGCCTTTGGGACCTGCTGCATAACTAAATACTTATAACATCCCAAAGGCGAGACCTATTGGCTATGCCAATGCTTGTTTGTGTTTGCTTGCCTCCCACAGAGCAACACCTAATTACTGTTAACATTATGCCTTAGTGTTTATTTGTAGAACTATTTTTAAAACAAAATTCTGTTCAGGTCACTTAGCCCATCTTCATTGGTTCAGCTTCGGCTCCCCATCAAATACCGAGATGAAAAATGTCAGGTGCTGTTTTCAAGGGCGTCTCTAAGTTTCTCTGACTTCAAAGTGTGCGGATTCCCCCAAACCCCTCCAGCGTTGCCTTGTTGCTTTAGCGAGCCTCAGTCACCTGACCTTCAGCAGCTTAACCTTGCATCACAGTTAAAGGAAATGCTTTGGCAACTTCCTTTGCATTTGCTCTGATGCTCGTTTATATAATGTGAACTCGAGTGAAGCGAAGGTGTTGTAGCACTTTACATGAGCACTAGTTACATTGCTCAATGTCAGATTCTTTTTTGGGGGCATGTTTATAGAGCGCGAACTCTTTTGCACGACGGGGCTTTAGATTTTAGGATGTTAGATTCATATCACTTTATTTGATACACCCGTCTCTTTCACTTTACACTCAATTAGGAGCTAGGTCACATTCTTTTCTGTCAGGACAGTACCAGTGATGACAGAGTGAGCTAACTGGTGAGTACCTACCAGTAGCTCCATTGGTGCTGCTTATGTGAGCCACTTCCTGACCCATCTCACACTTTTTTGGACTTTTAGTCCCACCTAGCTATTTTAGAATGGTGGGCTTCCAACCGGATTTTGGAATGCTTGATTTTATAAATTTAAGAACACATATGGGTGGGTATGACTAGATAGTCCGCCTTGTCTCACCAAAAAAGAACCGATGTGGCGCTCATTTGAAAATTGGATATAAATGTATTAGCAAGTAACCACATTATTGCCCTACTACCTGACAAATTGGAGCATTTTCTTGTTGCTATGTCCAGATGCTCATATACCCAATGGTCTGAGATAGAGGGCGGGATCAGAAGGTTGCTGGTAAACGGATGGTGCAAGCAGTGTTTTTAATGGAAAACTCTGGAGAAAGGCGCCTGGTGAATAGAGGCCTGGGGGAGGAAGGATGAGACGTCTCTGCCATTGGAAAGTACTTCACTGCTTTTGTCACAGACTGTTCAGTACTCTAGTGATGCAATCACACACAGAATGTTATAGTTCTGTTGACTTGCATTGAGGCACTTGTCTTTCTGTCGGTGCGTTAAAAAGCCTTGTAATGTATCTATAAATGTTTCCTGAGGCAAGCATGTATTCCTGAATCAGACTGCCTGACCCACTGTGTAGTAATCGTGTAGCTCTTCAATTCCTGGCAGCACTGCACCCAGGATAATGTGCTGCATGGCTAAACACCTATAAGGCCCCAAAGGTGAGACCTATTGGCAATGCCAATGCTTGTTTTTAATTTTATGTCCCCTTCGCTTCTGATTGCAAGTTGTTTATCAATCTCTTATTGTGGAAAGCAAAGTGAGCCATGGAGGCAGGCTGTGATCCTAAAACAAGGATTCGATTGAATGCGCCTCTGTGGTGCCGGCCATCTCCACTTCCCAAGATTCTTTTCTTCACTTCTGTGCCCTACCTCACTTTTTGATTTTTCCTTTTTCTGGGAGAATTTGGGGGTGGGCCTACTTCACCTCTTTTTGTGGGTGTAGGAGTGTTTCCCTGTGCTACTGCATTTCTCTGGCACAGTTTTTTTTTATGTCGTTGCTGTTGCATGTGTTCCCACATTGTGGAGATTGCATTCGCATACTGTCTGCATATCTCGTGTTTTTAAAATAGTACAATCCTCTGTCCTTTGCATAATATGTGCATGGATCTAAGCTTGTGATTACTGTCATGTATAATGGGCTAGTATGTTTTTTATATCTCTCAAAACATTAAATTTATCGCTGGGCCCTCAGAAGTGCCTGTTGTCACTGGTATGTGACATTTGGAACTAAAGCATGACCCTTAGGTTCCAGTGTATACAAAAAGTATGGAGTTCCTGGGGGAAGGGAAGGACAAGAGGATCTAGGTCAGGGAAACTGAGACAACAGATCTGAGGAGCTGATTGCTCAGAAGCAAGAGCCCTCACTCACCACTGTGGGTGTCATGCTGCATTATCTGGCAGCTCCTTATTGGTCCGGTGCTGCAATCCCCAACGGGCCCCCCGAGGGGACTCTTTGCTGGAGGTCTTTTGAGCAAGAGATGCTGATGTGTGTTGTAGGTGCTCTGTGTAGATTAGTGTAATGTTAATTACTGGGTAATCTTGTTATGATTAAATGGCAATGGTTGGCTGAATGTGAAAACAATGGTATGGAACAATAGCACCTCCAGGGTGTCAGAAAAGGGGTAGGTCACCGCTGAATCAGCGCACTGGAAAGCCTTTGTTCCCCAAATAGCGTGGTCTCTTTTATCACCTAAGGGGCCAGTAGCTTACCGAATTTAGGTCAGGTTTTAGATCTCCCTCAGGCATACTTTACTGTGAGGATTTGATTGCAGGATTGAGGTACCTTTTGCTAATGGTACATACATTTTCTCCAACTGCAATTAGATTAGGTTTCATTTTCCGGTCCTGAAGAATTGCCCAGATCGATAACGACACATGAGGCAAGAAACATGTTGACCTACACCCACTACTTTATGAGCTGGACACGACAGTTATTTCTACATTCAGCCATCCATTGCCTTTTAATCATAACAAGAGAACCCGCCTATGACATTTAATTGGGGTTCTCTTAGCTATTTGTAATACCACTAATTCACATTACACCAATCTACACATAGAGCACCTACACCTCACTCAGGATAATGTTGTGCTATGGATTCCAAATGTGTCATGCGTGGTCTTCTTTCATGTTTGTTAATCAGTATAATTGAGTACGTTTGCGGCCTCATGTGCATTATGTCAAAAATAGTTTAATTCCCGGATAGCCTAGTGTGTTGTTGAACCCAAATGCTTGCATTTTAGAATCTTTTTCATTTAGTCCAAATGTTATTGTTTACCTCTCAAATTACTTAAATGTGTCTATTATCAAACATGTTTTGAGGTCATTACCTCCAGGACTGACAGCCACTTGCATCCAAATGCCAGAAAATAGGTCTGGAGTGAAAAAGACAGGCATTTGCAGAGAAGCAAATGATTTTGACCTGTGTGTAGAGTAGATGATGTTCCAGATGTGTATCTTTTAATCCCAGTTTTTTGTAACTGTATATCTCCCTATCTTGTTTCTGATCATTGAGGAGACTCCTAAAAAACTATTTGTATCACCTTATAATATTTTCTATATTTGGCATTGCTAATCTTTTCTTCTTGCTTGATGCCATTGTGAGCTTTTGCAAGTGTTTTAATTGTATTCCTCTCCAGTTACATTTAGTTAGGTAATGTTCAAACTCTGTTAAAATATCATAACAGAATCATTAGTGAGAATGCCCTGTAAATATAGATATGCAGATCATAGTTATACTTATGACCAGAAACCCCTTTTCTTAATGGCAACACTCATCATCTGTGATAGTTAACTTGGCCGACTCCATGCCTCAGGTGAGTTAGGGGGGTAATGTATGTCTGTCACGTTAGATCACGTTTACTTAGGAATTTGATTATTTTTGCTTGCTAATAACTTTAGTGTCGTTTAATGAATCTTCAAGAAACTTTCCCAAAAAAGTATCATCTACCTAAAATTCATCTACTACCTGGTTTGTTTCTGAGTGATCCATTAAGCAGGGGCTAAGGAAAAAAGGGGTGGGGGGGGTCCCAGAACGCTTTTTCTCCATGTAATTTTCAATAGGAAAATTGAGCAGTTATCCCTCAAAAACTCCTTAATGGAATTACTCAAAATTTAGAAGAAAGGTAGATCTTGATCCAGAAACCATGCTTTTTTTTGTGATTTGGTGTAAATCTGTTCAGTATTTTTGGAGGAATTAAGGCTCAAAATGTATGTATTTTTCACACCACGTTGCGATGGCTGGCTGCAACCTGATGGAAAAGGCGCGGCTGTCGCAACCCGAAGGAAAAGTTGCAGCCATCATTTTAGGACCTGGTTCTTGAGTCCTTTGATATATTAAGGGGCGGGGGTACCCTGGCTCAAATAAAACAAAAACAATCATTGGTAAGTGCATTAGATTTCACATATGGGATTAATAATAAGTTAAGAGGTGTGGGAGCAGTGTATGAGTGCAGGGTGAGTGGTGCATGAATGAAGGTTGTGTCTGAGTGCAGGGTGAAAGTACCTCAATGCATGGTGATTGATGTGTGGTCACTGAGAATTGTGTGAGTGTACAGCGTGAGAGATGTTACACTGTACAAGGTAAGAGGTGTGAGTATAAGGTGAGCAGTATGTCAATAGTATAAGTTTGGGCTGAGTTGAATGAAAGTGCTGGGTGAGAGGTATGTCAATTGTGTGTGAGTGCAGAGTCAGCTCTGTGTGAGTGGTGGGTGAGGAGTATCTGACTGCCAGCGCAATGTCAGGGTGACTGCAAAGTAAACAGTGGGTGAGTGTGCATGGTGAGTGGTGTCTGAGAGTAGCTTAAAGGTTTGTAAGTGTTGTAAAGACATTTCAGCAGCACAATCAAAAGATTATCCAGTATATAATGTATGTGATTAATAATAAGCTGTTTTTGTTGTAAGTTGTCACACTGTACAGAGTCATAGGTTATGTCATCACTGACTGACATTGGAGCCCCGTGTGGTAAGTTTACAATAAGGCAATTAGTAATCTGAAATCTAAACTAAATCATGTTAAATATATACATAGAGTTTACCTGGCTCTTGGGAGTGACAGTGTCATTAAGCTGTATATCAAATATAGTATCACCTCCTTTGAGCAGGTGAAGTATCGGAGTCAAAACCATCAGGATATTTTGGATGTTTATAGTGTTATCCAGGTATCCTGCATGCACGATATTTTGATATTGTCATTCCGTTGAGACCAATAACTTGTTTTCCCAGCTCCATTGAGTACCAGGGTCAATTGTAAGAAGTGCATTAAGGAGAGAAAATTGCATTCTTGTGCACGCAGCAGTCAGGTAAAACATGACCATTTTGATAATGCAGTGGCCATCACATTCTCACCCGATTAAAGGCTCCCTCAAAACAGTCAAAAACACCATCTTTTTTTAAAGCAATTGATTGGATATATTTAAAAATACAGCTTTTTTAACTAGCTGTTCAGTACTAACCTAGCTGTGACATCAGCGTAAGTACTGTACAGAGGGTAGGGAATCCAGGTGAACTATATGACATACCTAATGGTGGTAGGGTGTAGGGGTTCTGATGATGTATCAATACAGTAAATATGACATATGTAACCATATGAGAACACGGGGAAAACCTGCAGGAAAACATTAGCGTAGACAGTAGGAACATGTTAGTTCCAAACCAAAACGTGCCAACGTGGTTCTCGAAAGAGCTCATGGTCAATTGTTTAGAGTTTCTCTTAAGAAACTTATGGATAAGATTGTCGATGGGTGCGTGCGGCTCCCATCACGTTAAGTATTCTTGTTGTCCTCTTTATCTGCTATTGTTCAATGTGTTATAAACCCAACCTATGTGGTGCCGCATTAAGCCTCTAGTCTGTTCTTCACAGAAACGGTATATTAATGAGCAAAAGTGTGACCATGTTGATTTTCTCTATCGTAACGTGTAATCTATTTTGAGTGGTATGAAAAATGAGTGCTTCCACCTAGTTATATATGATGTAATGTCCAACTATAAAACGAGGCATCATGTGATGTACCTAAGATAGTGTGACAAATAACTTTTCCCGCCATTATTGGTCTGTAACCAAATGGAAACAAAAATGAAAAACGCTGGTCCAACAAAAAATGATGCTTGCAACAGATCAATAAATGGATAATGAAGAAGCAGAACTTAATGTGACTGCTGCCTTACTCCAAGATGGTGGCAGTGTCACGTGGCCCAGAGGGACTTTGTCGTTTTCACTAAGTTAGCATGAGCACACTGCAGCTTGCCTGCTGCTTTGCATACATTACTACACATCCTTATTTTTTGCATTAATTTCTATGCCTGCTTTCACATGAGAACTTATCGCTCTGTTCACTCTCTGCATGTTCCTGGGAATTTGACTGAACATTATGTACAAGGTCGAACCACAATGCCCCTTGTTATTTTGTTCTGGCCAGGCCTTAGCCCTTAGACAAAACATACCAATGCAGCTGTTGTTTGGACAACTTACTTTGGGTTTTTTAGTGGGATAAATGAATAGGTAGCACACACTTGGAGAGGGACCTTTACAGGGAGAAGAGCGAGACAGCACCTATGATGTAGCTCTAACATCTATAGGCTACGGTATGGGGTCTGCTGAGAAAGCCCAGAGATCTTCTATTATATAATTATACTTCTTAGCAAGGGGAGGAAGGTTAGGCATCCTTTCTCCATTGTCTGTTTTTTAATGACATCTTCCTTCATGATTTATGGACTAGCTGCTATGTTTACTGTATTTGTCCTATGCATATTTCTGTTGTGCACGTTTACTGCATGTTAGGGCACGTTAGTTAAAATAAATATTTTAAATTGTTTTGTGTCTTTGTCAGATCTTATTGTGGACAAGTACAAGAGTGCAAGCGAAAGGGTGTGTCTTGTTACCGCGATCCCGAGAGATCTGGGAGTGTTGTGTTCTGGGGTGTCTAATCATTTGTTTTTATGTGAGTGCGTAGGAGAGCAAGTGAGACACTATAGCTAGTCGTTCTTGGGCCCGTGGGTACTAAGGTGGTAGGAAGACCCAGTCCCTATACACCAAGGTCCCATATTCCTGCGCATAGTTCTGTTTGTGCAGAATCCCTGCAACATGGCGCCACCAACTTTTGGTCCGGTACTTATTCATAGGACGCTTGAGTAGTGCTTGTTCTTGTCCATAATACCCTTTCATCGGTTTCTGGATACGTCCGTTTTGTGAGGGTTTAGCCTCCTATATTTGCGTTTTAAAGTTTTTTCAAGCTTGAAGTTTAAAAGGTTTTATTTCTCTCTCTCAACCTGATTTTGCTCTACCGTTCTTCTGATTTATCTTTTTCCATTTGTTTTATGGCGGTCGCTATTCTGGGACCTAACCGTGCTGCGGTTACACCGTATTTAACTGGCCATGCAGTTCCCGTTGTTAAGGCTAATAATATTTTTGTTGTCGAGGTGGATGTGGCTTACCGCTTCGAGGTTTTTTACTCTTGGTTACATTCCCAGCAGTGGATGGGAATAGTAATTTGTTTCATGAATATACTGCGGCCGCAGTGCCACGGGTTTATCGCCCTTATGCATTACTTGAAGTTCCGTTGACGATCTTCGAGCATACCATTTGGTTTAATGGCACCCTTCCGCACCCTGTTTCTGTGGTCCGTTTAGGCCCCTTATCAGTCAATGGGGCCACGGGTTTTACACTGCATCCAAATGATATTAATGTTACACACGCAGAGCTACGTCAGTTGCATACAACACTGATTCATATACACAGAAGTGTCATATAATTTATGTCACATGTCAATGATTCTGGCCAACATTAAAGGTGAAGCAGTTTGCTTGCAAGTCCGCTATCGCCTACCTGCACTGACAGACTTGAATCGGCAGTGGCAGTTGCCGTTTATTATCCCGCATGTGTATACATCTTTAGGACGCAATAGCTTGGTAATTCGAACTTTTGCTCATGCTCAAATTAAGCCTCCTCCTGATAAAGAGGGTCATCCAGTCTTTCCTAAAAAGACTTGGAACGAGCGTCAGCAACAACAGAAGCCTAGTTCACGTGCAGGTTTGCCTCCACCTGACGCTTCTGAACGTCGATATGATTTGCGCGACCGCTCTAAAATTAAGACACCAGAGAGGTTCCAGGTCCTTGATCCTCGTTCCTTTCAGGAATCGTCGGATCAACAGTTCGGTGGAGGGGGACGTCGGGATCGTATTCAAAGCGAGTCTACTCAATCTGGACGTGACCCGCAGCGCCAGTTTGACGTGAAAGTCAAACAGGAGGGACCACCTCCATATCCTGGCCCATTTCAGAAGAAAAACGTTGCAGCTTTGATAGCAAAATATGCCTCAGACAGTGAGAACCCTGCTACTCAACAGGAGTTGGGTGGTAACCCTCCCCAACAGCGCAGCGGAGGTTACCATAGTGCGGCAGACAATCCACCAGCGTCTGGAGGTGAAAGCGACTGATATTTTTATTACAGTAGAAACAGCAGACACTTGTGTTGAACCCCCCCCCACCCCCCGATTGGCTCTTTAAAATAGGCCTCCAAATTGAAGGTGATAGTAAACGCCCAATTAAAGCAGTGTTTTGGAAGAATCTCACTTCTTCCTATGATATTTTGTTGGCGAAGATTGATTGGCCTCCCCCTTTTGTCCTAGCTTCCTCTAGCGGGGAGGATGTTATTCTACCAAGTTTGTCACAATATACAATGTAAGGGACAGACATCTTTTTGGAGTTCATGGCATTCCACTTTTTCTGATGATGATTGTTAGACCTGTCAGCCCTTTGGGTGGTCCCTCCTCATCATTATTTATTTTGTCCCTCTTTTGCCTCAAACCCTGTTTGAATTTTTCCTTTTTGGGAACCACCAGACTTTTTCGTGTTGCTACAGATTCAGGGAGCCATTTTAGCTACCCCTGAAACTTCTGTCTGAGGGCCTGAAGCACAAAATGGTGGCCACCTGTGACATCACCAGCATCCACTGGAACCTACCAGCACCTTCCAGAACATTCCAGGAGATTCCAGAACCCTGTGACCGTTGGAGGCGGTTTAGAATGTTGGGAGGATAAGAGAGGCAGTTGGCAGTTGGAGCTGGCAGTTGGCACCTGACTGGTGAAGAGAGAGGAGCACAACAGTGAAGGAGGAAGGAGTGAAGCAGCAGGGGTGGAAACTTGTGCCTGGAGTGGGGTCCATAAACCCACCCTTGATACTTGTCCCTACTGATGGATCCCAGCCTATAGCCCTGTGTGGGAAGAAGACAGAAGAAACTTTTCCTAAGGACCTGGACAGCAGGAACAGGCCTTAGAACCAAGAAAACAGCAAGATTCTGACCTGAGAACTGGTTTCCCTGGAGTCCGGCGTCGAGTAGCCTGAAGACCTGGAGCCCGAGGTGGAGAAGCGGCGCTGACTGAAGTAGCAGACGTCGTACCCGGAGCCGCCTGAGGTCGTGAGAGGGCGCCGACGGAGGTCGTGAGGAATACCAGAGGTCGAGGAGGGAGTGAACCGAGGTCGAGCGAGCGGCGTCATCGGAGGAGTGAAGTCCGCCCTCCGGAGTCGTCGGAGACCGAGGTAGAGGTGAACCGGAGGTCGGGAGTGAGGATCGCACTCCGGAGTCGCCCGGAACCTGTGTGGAGGAGCACCGGAGGTCGGGGGTGAGGATCGCACCCCGGAGTCGCCGGAAGTCGACATCGAGGCCAGGCCGGCCGACGTCATCGGAGCCGAGAGCGCCATCGGACCGGAGCCGCCCGAAGTCGACATCGTGAAGAGACTGCCCGACGCCGTCGAATCGGAGGTCGAGATCGAACCGAGGCCACCGACATCGGACCGGAACCGCCTACCGGCGTCGTCAAAGATCTGACATTGGGCCGAGGCCGCCGAGACCGAACCGGAACCGCCTCACGGCGTCGACACGACTCCAGCGGCGTCGGAACATCAGAAAAAGGGCAGTAAGTGGAGTAGAGGGCGCCTAAGGCCCTGTGGAGACCTGAGAGACTGCTCTAAGGGGCTAGGGAGGTGCTGAAACCAACCTGACTGTGCAAGGGGTGAACTGGGACTAACCTAGAGAGGTTGTGTGGAGAGAGAAAGCCAGGGCACTGGTATTCCCCCCTTTGATCTACCTCAGCTTAGGCCTCAGCCTTGTCCCAGCCAGGGAGTAGCCCCCCCTCAAGCCTTCCACAACCCTACAAGCTGTGCCTGGGCCAAATCAGCCCTTAAGAATTGAAGTGTCATCTGATTACATGAGTGTGGCTGTATACTTTTAATTATTTATTGGGGATACTGTATTTATTGGATTTTTATCTATTTATTGCTGCACTATATTTATAGGTCCACAGGACTTGTTGGTGTACAATATTTATTGGTACAGTATTTATTGCCTCAAAGTATTTAATTGTCTGTATATATTGCACTTGTATTTATGCCCTGTTATTTATGATCACCCCTATTTATTTCATCAAACAGCCAATATTTATTTGACCTGCACTAATTGAAACTTGTATATGGTGATTGACCTATTTATTTTTCCAATCAGCAACTAAGAGAAAAAGATAAAGAAAGAATATTTTCATAATTTTTACGGTGTAGAGTCGTTTTTGGAACGGATGCACGCATGGTTATTGTATGGGTATATTGTATGCTTAGCACTGCGCCTGTTTCCTGACCACTCGAGCCAAGCTACCACAGTGTGTTCCGGAAGACCACCACCACCCCTTCTAGTGTGGGAGTGGGTTTCCAACATAAATTGGTGTGCAGCGGTGGGATAGAGCTGTGCCTACATATACTCAACAATAACTGTGGGTAGTCCATAGGCCTACACCGGGAGTTTTCTCACAGCGGCCTTCCAAATTGTGGGTTTTTGTTTTTTCCAAATTTACTCTGGTGGTGGGAGGAGGTATTACTAAAGGTACCCCCCTGCATTGTTACTGCACAAAACCTGACCTCTAACCTGAGTGGGCAAGATGGAGTTTGTACTGGAAGATTTAGAAACGTACACTGTGGCCCAACTCAGGGAGTTTTGCCAGCGGGAGGGGGTGTACTGTCCCCCAGGAGCAAAGAAGGGTGCACTCCAAACCAGCTTAAGGGCTTGGGGGGAGGCACGCCGAGAAAGCAAGGCTGAGGAGGAAGACAGGGATGGAGAGCCTAACCCCGAGGGGGCTGAGATGTACCAACCTGAGGTGGGGAACCTGTCAGCAGGGCCCAGGACACTTTCTAGGAAGGGCAGCACTGTCTCTAGCGGGGGCTTATCCAGCGTGGAGTTAGCAGATCGGAGAGAGAAAAGACAGCTCACATGGGATTTAGCAAAGCTGGAGAAGGAGAAGGAGGAACAGAGGTTGGCTCATGAGACGGAGAAAGAGAGGATGGCTCATGAGATAAGACTGAAAGAGATAGAGCTTCAGATCCTAAGAATAGGGGCACAACCTGTTCCTAATGGTGGCAGCCAAAACCAAGAGGTCACCAGGGAATCCAAACCTTACCTGCCAAAGGACATAGTAGCTAGCTATGGGGCGGGTGACGACATCGCCAAGTGGCTAGCAGCCTATGAGGTCTCGTTGAGGGCCCATGGGGTTCCAGTGAAGTACTGGGGAGGGGGATTGTATAAGTACATGCCTCCAGCTGGTAGGGATGCTTTATTGGCCCTCGAAGAGGATGAGCAGACCCACTACCCCACCATGAAACTGGCGCTCATCAGAAAGTTTGGACTAACACCTGAAAAGTACAGACAGAAGTTCAGGGGTAGTCACAAGCTGGGCACACAGAATTGGGTGGACTTCCTGGACTATGCAAAGAAGGCACTGGAAGGTTGGATTCAGGGCAGTGAAGTAAGGAACTACGAGGAGCTGTTTGACCTAGTACTGAAGGAACACCTACTCGAGAAATGTTTCCCTGAACTGCGGCAACACCTGGTGGACAGCAAGCTGACCAGCCCCCGGAAGCTTGCTGAGGAGGCGGACATTTGGGCTAGTACCCGGGTGTCCACAAGGGGGACTGGAGGGGATACTCAAAAGGCCGGACAGGGCGCCCCCCAGAAGAAGGAAGGAGGGGAAAAGAAAAAGGAGTTCTCCAAAGGCCCCCAAAATAACTTCCAAGGGAAGGGAACAGGATTCACCTCTAAGGCTAACCCCCCCAGAAACCCTAATCCTGGCCAGAGTCAGCAGCCAAGGGTTGTCCATTGCTACGAGTGCGGTGGCGTTGGACACTATAAAGGAGATCCGAAGTGTCAGAAACGATCACCCCCTCCCACTGGAGGAAAGCCCCCCGGAGTAGCTAGTGTAGTGCTCGGGGAGGAGATGCCCTTAACTAAGGGAAGGGAGTGGGCGGGTGTCACTTTAGTGTCCCTGGGAGAACGGGAGATGGTTCCTAAGATCCAGGTGCCCGCAAATACCGCAAAGTATGGGCAGTGGATCACCATCAACGGCCAAAGAGGGGAGGCTCTGAGAGACACAGGAGCCAGTATGACTATGGTGCGTAGCCAACTGGTGTCTCCGGAGCAGGTAATTCCCGATGTACTCCACCCAGCCGCGATGGCTGACGGCAGAACAGGTCACTATCCAGTGGCCGAGGTTCCCTTTGAATGGGGGGGGGTTGCAGGTTCACTTCGAGTTGCCGTAAGCCCTGCCGTGCCAGTCGATTGTCTGCTGGGCAATGACATGGAGCACAACGCTTGGAAGAAGGTGGAATACCGGACTCACACCGAGATGCTGGGTACACCTGACTGGGCCTGTGTTAGCACAAGGTCCGCGACTACCCGAAGAGGGAGTTCATTTCGGCTGGAGCCTGGAACAAAGGCCCAGCCAGCTGCCAGTCAAGGGAAGAACCGAGGACAGGAGGAGCCTGCCTCGGCGTCTCCACCCCGTAGGACGGATAGGCCACCGGAGGTGGTGGACCAGGAGTCTGCGGAGGGGGACGTTACCAACCTGGAGGACCTACCCATCCCGGCCGAGTGGCACGTGGAGGGAGGCCCGTCCAGGGAGGAATTCTGCCAGGGCCAGAGGGAGTGCCCTACCCTTGAGGGGCTGAGGCGACAGGCCGAAGCCCAGGCAGCAGGGAACGTTGAAGGGAACTACAGTGTTTACTGGGAGGATGGCCTCCTCTACAGTGAACCCAAGGCACCCCTACATGGATCGTCACGAGCCTTGGTAGTTCCTCAACGTTATCGAGCCTTCCTTCTGGAGTTGGCTCACGAGATACCATTGGCAGGACACCTGGGGCAAGACAAGACCTTCGCCCGTCTTGTCCCACACTTTTATTGGCCTCAGATGAAAGTGTCGTCCGATACCTACTGCCGGACATGTGTGTCTTGCCAAGCCAGTGGGAAAACAGGGGTGAAGCTGAAAGCTCCCCTGGAACCACTTCCTGTCGTTAGCACCCCCTTTGAAAGGGTGGGCATCGACATTGTGGGTCCGTTAGATCCGCCAACATCAGCTGGTCACAGGTTTATCCTGGTCCTGGTGGATCATGCCACACGGTACCCAGAGGCAATACCTCTGAGGACCATAACAGCACCTGTTGTGGCAAGGGCCCTGATGGGAATCTTTACCCGAGTGGGTTTTCCCAAGGAAGTTGTGTCCGACAGGGGGACCAACTTCATGTCAGCGTATATGCGGGCAATGTGGAAGGAGTGTGGAGTGACCTACCGGTTCACAACTCCTTACCACCCCCAGACCAATGGTCTGGTGGAAAGGTTTAACAAAACCTTGAAGGGCATGATCAGAAGTCTGCCTGAAAGCCTGCGGAGGAAATGGGACGTCCTCCTACCCTGTTTACTTTTTTCCTACAGGGAAGTGCCACAGAAGGGAGTGGGCTTCAGCCCCTTCGAGCTTCTGTATGGGCACCCTGTACGTGGACCTCTCAACCTGGTGAGAGACGGATGGGAAAGAACTCCCAGAAAGCTTCCCCAGGATGTGGTGAGCTACATGCTGGCCTTCCGGAGCCAAATGGCTAAGTTGTGGAAGCAAGCTTCTGACAACCTGGAAGCCAGCCAAGCAGTGATGAAGGCGTGGTATGACCAAAACGCTCACCCGGTGGAGTTGGAGCCTGGCCAGAAGGTGTGGGTGATCGAACCCGGAGAGCTTAGTGCCCTCCAGGATCGCTGGTCAGGACCCTTTGAGGTGTTGGAGAAGAAGGGTAAGGCTACCTACTTGGTGGACCTGAAGACCCCTCGTCAGCCCCTGCGGGTGCTGCATGCCAACCGCCTCAAACCCCACCACGAGAGGCCCGAAGTCATCTTGATGATGGTGACTGACGGAGGAGAGGACGTGGAAAGCGAGCCTCTCCCTGATCTGTTTGCGTCTCAAGAAAAGGATGGGTCGGTGGAGGGAGTGATTCTCTCCCCATCTCTAACTCCTGAACAGCAGGAGGACTGTCGCCAGGTCCTGGGGCAGTACTCCTCGTTGTTCTCCCTTGTCCCGGGTAGGACTCACCTGTGCGTCCATGACGTGGACACAGGAGACAGCCCACCTGTGAAGTCCAAGATCTACCGGATGTCAGACAAGGTGAAGGCCAGCATTCATAGTGAAGTCACTAAGATGCTGGAGCTAGGAGTGATTGAACCTTCTAGCAGCCCCTGGTCTAGTCCGGTGGTGTTAGTACCGAAAGCTGCACCACCGGGTGCCCAACCAGAACTGAGGTTCTGTGTGGACTACCGGGGACTGAATTCAGTGACAAAAACTGATGCTCATCCGATCCCAAGGGCGGATGAATTGATTGACCGGCTGGGAGCTGCCCAATATCTAAGTACCTTTGACCTTACTTCAGGGTACTGGCAGATCTCGTTGACTGATGGAGCAAGGGAAAGGTCAGCCTTCTCCACGCCCAATGGCCACTACCAGTTCTGTGTGATGCCCTTTGGGCTCAAGAACGCACCTGCCACGTTTCAGCGCCTGGTAAACCAGATCCTCACCGGAATGGAGAGTTTCTCTGCTGCTTATCTGGATGACATAGCCGTCTTCAGTAACAGCTGGGAGGATCACTTGCGTCACCTGCAAGCTGTTCTCCAGGCCCTGAGACAAGCTGGATTGACGATCAAGGCCAGCAAGTGCCAGATCGGGCAGGGGTCGGTAGTGTACCTTGGACACTTGGTGGGTAGGGGAGCGGTGCAACCCCTCCAGGCGAAGATCGAGGCCATCATGGCCTGGGAACCCCCCAAGACACAGACTGAGGTCCGAGCATTTTTGGGCCTCACGGGATACTATCGCCGCTTCGTGAAGGGGTACGGTACCATCGTAGCCCCTCTCACGGAGCTCACGTCCAAGAAACAACCTCGACGGGTAGTCTGGACGGAGGCTTGTCAGCAAGCCTTTGAGAAATTGAAGAAAGCCATGTGCGAGGCCCCGGTCTTAAGGGCCCCAGACTTTTCCAAGAAGTTCATTGTCCAGACAGATGCATCAGAACATGGCATTGGGGCAGTGTTATCGCAACTCAACGAAGAGGGTCTGGATCAACCCGTGGTCTTCCTATCCAGGAGACTACTTCCCAGGGAACAGAAGTGGAGTGCAATAGAGCGTGAAGCCTTTGCAGTGGTATGGGCTCTGAAGAAGTTGCGGCCATACCTGTTTGGATCGCACTTCCTAGTTCAGACCGACCACAGACCCCTTCGTTGGCTGATGCAAATGAAGGGGGAGAATCCCAAGTTGTTGAGGTGGTCTATTTCCCTACAGGGGATGGACTTTCAGGTGGAACATCGGCCTGGAGTGGACCACGCCAATGCAGACGGTCTCTCAAGGTATTTCCGCCTTAGTGATGAGAACTCCCAAGGGGTTGGGTAGCTCTCCCCACTTTCAGCTGGGGGGGACGCGTGTTAGACCTGTCAGCCCTTTGGGTGGTCCCTCCTCATCATTATTTATTTTGTCCCTCTTTTGCCTCAAACCCTGTTTGAATTTTTCCTTTTTGGGAACCACCAGACTTTTTCGTGTTGCTACAGATTCAGGGAGCCATTTTAGCTACCCCTGAAACTTCTGTCTGAGGGCCTGAAGCACAAAATGGTGGCCACCTGTGACATCACCAGCATCCACTGGAACCTACCAGCACCTTCCAGAACATTCCAGGAGATTCCAGAACCCTGTGACCGTTGGAGGCGGTTTAGAATGTTGGGAGGATAAGAGAGGCAGTTGGCAGTTGGAGCTGGCAGTTGGCACCTGACTGGTGAAGAGAGAGGAGCACAACAGTGAAGGAGGAAGGAGTGAAGCAGCAGGGGTGGAAACTTGTGCCTGGAGTGGGGTCCATAAACCCACCCTTGATACTTGTCCCTACTGATGGATCCCAGCCTATAGCCCTGTGTGGGAAGAAGACAGAAGAAACTTTTCCTAAGGACCTGGACAGCAGGAACAGGCCTTAGAACCAAGAAAACAGCAAGATTCTGACCTGAGAACTGGTTTCCCTGGAGTCCGGCGTCGAGTAGCCTGAAGACCTGGAGCCCGAGGTGGAGAAGCGGCGCTGACTGAAGTAGCAGACGTCGTACCCGGAGCCGCCTGAGGTCGTGAGAGGGCGCCGACGGAGGTCGTGAGGAATACCAGAGGTCGAGGAGGGAGTGAACCGAGGTCGAGCGAGCGGCGTCATCGGAGGAGTGAAGTCCGCCCTCCGGAGTCGTCGGAGACCGAGGTAGAGGTGAACCGGAGGTCGGGAGTGAGGATCGCACTCCGGAGTCGCCCGGAACCTGTGTGGAGGAGCACCGGAGGTCGGGGGTGAGGATCGCACCCCGGAGTCGCCGGAAGTCGACATCGAGGCCAGGCCGGCCGACGTCATCGGAGCCGAGAGCGCCATCGGACCGGAGCCGCCCGAAGTCGACATCGTGAAGAGACTGCCCGACGCCGTCGAATCGGAGGTCGAGATCGAACCGAGGCCACCGACATCGGACCGGAACCGCCTACCGGCGTCGTCAAAGATCTGACATTGGGCCGAGGCCGCCGAGACCGAACCGGAACCGCCTCACGGCGTCGACACGACTCCAGCGGCGTCGGAACATCAGAAAAAGGGCAGTAAGTGGAGTAGAGGGCGCCTAAGGCCCTGTGGAGACCTGAGAGACTGCTCTAAGGGGCTAGGGAGGTGCTGAAACCAACCTGACTGTGCAAGGGGTGAACTGGGACTAACCTAGAGAGGTTGTGTGGAGAGAGAAAGCCAGGGCACTGGTATTCCCCCCTTTGATCTACCTCAGCTTAGGCCTCAGCCTTGTCCCAGCCAGGGAGTAGCCCCCCCTCAAGCCTTCCACAACCCTACAAGCTGTGCCTGGGCCAAATCAGCCCTTAAGAATTGAAGTGTCATCTGATTACATGAGTGTGGCTGTATACTTTTAATTATTTATTGGGGATACTGTATTTATTGGATTTTTATCTATTTATTGCTGCACTATATTTATAGGTCCACAGGACTTGTTGGTGTACAATATTTATTGGTACAGTATTTATTGCCTCAAAGTATTTAATTGTCTGTATATATTGCACTTGTATTTATGCCCTGTTATTTATGATCACCCCTATTTATTTCATCAAACAGCCAATATTTATTTGACCTGCACTAATTGAAACTTGTATATGGTGATTGACCTATTTATTTTTCCAATCAGCAACTAAGAGAAAAAGATAAAGAAAGAATATTTTCATAATTTTTACGGTGTAGAGTCGTTTTTGGAACGGATGCACGCATGGTTATTGTATGGGTATATTGTATGCTTAGCACTGCGCCTGTTTCCTGACCACTCGAGCCAAGCTACCACAGTGTGTTCCGGAAGACCACCACCACCCCTTCTAGTGTGGGAGTGGGTTTCCAACAATGATAAATTGACTTATACCTCTAAGTGAGCTTTATCCTTGGCCCCGGTGTTATATCGTAATCAGGCGGTTTGGGACGAGGGTTCCCTGGTTCGTGAGATAAGTTTGCGTTCTGCACCTCAGCCCCAACCACAGAATCCAATCAAACGAGATGCTTAAGCACCCGTAAGTGTAATCTTGACTCAATTGGAATAGTAGGGTGTGATTGAACCCTGTGTTTCATCGATGAATAATCCTCTTTTTCTAATATTGAAACCAGATGGTTCATATCGGATAGTTTTAGACTACAGACATTTGAACAGTCTGCATTAGTGAATAACATTGTTCGAAAAAAGTACAAAACCACTGTGGATATTTTCAATGGATTTTTCAGTCACTTCTTGGCTCCAGAGAGCCGTGATTTGACTGCATTCAGTGCGCTGGCAATCCGTGCCGATATGCGAGATTGCCTATGGAATATAAGAGTAGCCCTTGTGTGTTTGCAGCATGCATAGTGTCCCTTTTGCATGAGGTCGACCCCCATGCCTTCTCGTACGTCGACAACATATACTTGACGTATGATGAATTGCAGCTGCATCTCTTGCATGTGGACCGCATTATCACACATTTTGCAATCTTTGGTTACAAATTTAAATTTGCTATGTCTCACATCGCCTTCTTGGCATTTCTTTTTCTTGGTTTCAAACTCAACAATGAAGGTAGGGGGCTGGCCCCCCACTTTCTAGAGAAAAGTGCCTAATTGCAACCTCCACCTACTCTTAAAAAATTGCAATCTTTGCTTGTTTTTTTTAAAATTTCGGGAGGACATACATTCCTGAAATTGCCCAGCGTATCAAATCTCTTTACTTTTTGATACAGCCTTCTTTTTCGTCTTCCAGTTGGCTTCCGGAACACACTGATCCAGCGGTGAACCAGCAACAGGTACTCCAATACCATATACGTTCCTGGGCCCATAAACCCATATATACACACACAGCCTGGTATACACCACTTGAGCCTAAGTTTTTTGTTTATGTTTCGTTTGCTGAAATTTCAAGATTAGTTTCCTCGTGTTCTCAACTAATCTTTTCACTGATCAAAAAGTTCTTTCCTCTGGTCGATGGTCCATTAGTTGAACTAGTTGTTGGTGAAATGACATAAACAATTCTTCTTATATTAAATGAAATGACCACAGACTGGAAAGTTTAAATCTTTATCTAAATTAATTTCATGTGAACCATTTTCAAAGTACAGTATAGTCTCCATCACTCATAGTAAGATTCAATTAATTAATTATTCAAACAAATATTTTATACTCTCAAAGGAGAGGATAGAGAGAAAAGCACATTGCACATTCATGAAAGTATAGTTACCTAAGATTGTGTGAAAACCAACCCCCTGGTCAAGGAGCTGGGAAGGGTCACCCGGGAAAGATCAGGCGACAAAGGCTTCAAGGCAAGAATCAAGACAAGAAAGATGACCTCTCTAACACCGACGCTTGCGTAGCACCCCTCTCTGACACACTCTTCCTCCTCCAGATTCTTCCGCGATCTTCTTCTAAATTAATTAGTTAAAGTAAATGCTTCTGCATTCGATTCTTCATCAGCATCTCTCTTCTCTCCGACAGCATCCCGAGCTCTGCAACATTCAGCAAATCTCCGCCTGACTAACTAACTAAAACTACCTCAATTATACTCTTCAAAATTTATGTACCACCCATTAATGTTTAATATCATAAAAATACTAACTCTGATTGGACAGGCAAGGGGGGGAGATCATCACCCCATACTTATTTTTCATCTATGTTCAGAGATCCCACTCCTTAATTTTTATTCACAAATCTTTATTCCCACCCGTATTCACATCTTATTAGACACAAATGTTTATTTTATCATGTATTTCTATTCACTAGGCCTGGGCGGTAAATACCGTTCCGTTCGCGGAATTTGCAGAATTTAGGTAATTTCGCGTTCCGCGGAGAACGCGGAATTGCCCAAAATTCAGCTTTCCGCGGCTTCGCGGAATTTTTGCTTGTTCGCGATCTCAAAATGCGTGTTCGCGAGATATTTCCCCCCGAGCACGCAAACAGCGGTCGCGAACAGGAAAAAAGCATCGCGAACAAGCAATTCCGCGTGTTCGCGGAATTTCAGCGTGTTCACGGAGATTTTAAACCATTTCACGGAGATTTGCGTAACGCGACTACGCAAATTCCGCCCACCCCTACTATTCACCCAGTGGTTTTCGATGCTTGTTCCCAGGGTATGTAGCTCTTGTGTCCTTGGACTGCGTTCAAGTATATCGTCACTTCTTCTGGCTCATTCCCACTAAGCATGCGCGGAGGTCAGGTGGTTAACAGACTCTGGACTCATACGAGAGGCCCAAATGCATACTAGCAGGAAAGTCAGAAAGACAAATATTAATTTCAAATATAAATGGTTTCACTGTATTCCACCTATCTCTATGCTATCCCTCTTTAATCATTATTATCTTCCCCACATTAGCATTAGTAAAATAGCTTGGTTTAGTTTCTGCAAAGCAGATACCAAGCAAGTGAGCTTTCAAGCAGCCATTTTAATAGTGTCTGCTCATGCGCAAGAAATTCCCTCCAAGCGACAGCTAGTCATACTGCATAGATGCAGTAGACGCATGCGCAATAGAGATCTCCCTTTAGCAGCCATTTTAGAATTTCGCTCGAGTTAATTATTTTAGCAAACCCGTAGGCAAGCTTCCCTGTCTCTTATATTCAATGTGGTGCGTATTAATTTACACAATACGTGGTTAGTACAATGTTAGAAGTTAAAAGAGAGGATTGCTTCCGAGCAAGTCTCTTTTCCATGAGTCCTTGCTCCATCAATCCCCTCTCTGATGGCATTTTTGAACCCTTACAAAATAACCAATCCCAACCAGATGCCAACTTTAGCACATTTCAATTCCCTTTCCACTCTTTTCATTCTTGTCCTCATCTTTGTTCCTCAAATCTTTCATTCTTTTATATAATTCTCCGTTCATTTCTTCTAGCTGAATCTCTTCAAATTTTCTTTTCTTTTCTTTCCCTTTCCATTTATTTTATATTTCCTTCCTTTTCTGCAACATTTACACCATATCATTATTGTTAAGACTATTATTGTTAAGCCAATTAATAGAAAGACTATTTAACCTATAATACCGTAACCAAGATTAGTAAACCAAGTCCCTATTGAAGAAATACTTTTGGTTAGTCTTTCCCATACACTATCAACCTCCAGTGGTTTCAATTCTTCTTGAAGTTTCGTAATATTCTTAATATATCCTCTAATTTCTGTGCTTTTATCCGGTATGTAAGTGCAACAATGTTGCACTTTCAACATTTTACAGACTCCGCCTTTCTTTGCTAATAATATATCCAGTGCAAGTCAATTTTGTAAAACCATAGACCTAATTGCAACCATTTCTGTATTAATCATCAAGAAACCTCCAGCAGTATCAGTTGAGAGACGATCAACTACTATTGACAATTGTCAATTCTACGTGAATTTGGAAGGACTCCCACTGAAGGTATCCATGCTCCAAATATGTCACCTATTATTTTTGAAAAACTAGCTCTTTCTTCGTGTTAGTTCATTAGTCTTTTCATTGCTTCCAGTGATTCTTTTTACGTGATATATCTTCGGAAATACTATTCCGAAGTAGCAACTACCGTACCATCATGCAGGCAGCTTATAATAAGCATTATTCCCACACACGTAGTAAACACCAGGAAATACTGGATCTGTTTCCCCTTTTAGTCCCCAACCTCCCAGAATTAGGAAGTTATGTTCACACTCACTGGAACCAATAAATACATTGTTATAGTCTGCCTTTAATCTATGGAGGCAGGTTTTCCCTGTCTTTACAAAGTCTAGGGACATCGCACCATGAGCTTTGCCAGCTGTATAAATTCCCTCTTTCTCAGCCCATGGTGGTATATGGGTTTTCTGTTCTGCAGCTTTTCTTTGGAAATCCTGTATCCTTTCTTCAACTAAATTCAAAAACACTTTTTCTTCACGTAATGAGCATGTTAGGTTTTTCTTGTGTGCCTTTGCTTTATCTATTTACTTCATAGTTAAGAAAAATTCACCCATAAACTGTGCATCTGGACTACTAAGCACTGGATTTATATTCTTTCGAATAGGAATTTCTGAAAATAATACATCTAAATGTGAATAATAATATTGAAGTTTTCCTGTTCTATAAAATAAACTTGTCAATATGCTACATGAAATACCATATGTTAATGGTAAATGATGGTATGTGACTCCTTCTGCTACTGAAGCTGGTAATTTCATGCAAATATAGCAATCGCTAATCTCCATAGTGTCTACATACTGAAACAACAACTTTGGGAATACGTTTAAATATGTGTCATTATCTGTTACTGTATGATGTAAATCTATCTCAACCACTGCTTCTAATTCTAGTCTATCTCCTTTCCTGTTAGCTGTCTTTTCATTAGTGTCTGTGTCTTTCTTCTTGTCGGTTATCATAAAATAAGGAACTGCTATGGTTAGAAATAGCCATACTATGACCACTAATAAAATGCTACATATGCAAGCCCTACAGCATTTCTTTGCACAATTTCATTTTGGTCTTTCAGCAATCCTGTCTTCAGCCATTTTAGTCTAAGAAGATTCCTCTTCTTTTCAAATTTTAATTCTTTGTTACTTCAAGGAGGCCTCACTTTCCCTTCGTCAATCTGTTCTGCATTTACTTCTCCATTTGTCTATTCATTTAAATCTAAATTCTCAAATTCTTCTAGAATCACGTAGGTCCATTCAGGACCCTTGAATTTATTGTTCAAAACTCTTAGTCTCGGACTTCTTCGAGTGTTTTTCACAGTTGACTGCTCAGACTGACTCGTAACCTCATTCACTTGTTCAGGATTTTCACTTGTTTTCCTCAAATTATATTTTAACCTTTTGACTCTACCTGGCCAGTTATCTCTTTTTCTGACTCTTTTAACTTGCACTGCACTTTCACCTTCTTTGTCTCTCTCAAGAGCTCTTTTATTCTCGTTATGTTGTGGCGCAATCTGATTTTCCCCGTCTTCAGAGTCCCTCTCTATCTCTCCTTGTTCAGGTCTTGTTATTGCGGCTACATCTGCCAGAAAATGTTCTTCTTCCTCTATCAGTTCCTGTTTAGGTCTTAACTCATACTGTTCTTATTCCACCCGAACTTCTTGTTCTTCTCCTACCTGGTCCTGTACAGTTCTTACTACAATTTGTTCTTCTGCAGCCTGAACGTGTTCTTCTATACCTGTCTGTCCCTGCTCAGGTCCTTTTGTTGGTCTGCTTGCCTGAGTGTGTTCTTCTCTCCCTGTCTGGTCCTGCTCACGGTCTCTAGTAGCTTTGTTCACTTCTTCCCGAGCGTGCTCTTCTACACCTATCTGGTCCTCACTAGTTTCTTGTCTTCCTCATCGTGTTCTACTCCTTGTTTGAATAACCACCTCAGGTATGTCAGCCACTGGTATCCAGTCCTGCTGACTTGTGCTCGGTTGTTCTTTGTCAGCCTCTTCAGAATGTGTTACTCTAGATTCTTCGACTGCACAACCTTTAGCAGCCTCAAGTGTTTGGGTCAGTTGCAGTCTCCTTTCAGCAGGGGCTGAAACCCTTTTTGTGTGGTTTGCATGAATCCAATTGGGCAAACCTGCACACTTCACTGCTGTAGTAGGGACCAGTATGACTTGCCGTGGATCATCCCACCTGGGTGCTAGGCACGACGTTCTGGTGTGCTTCTTCACTACCACCCAGTCTCCAGGATTCAAGTCATGCGCCTGATCCGGCTGCCTGGCACTAAGTCTTCTCCAACCTGGTGAGAGACAGAACGCACTAGGTCAGCCAATGCTTTGCAATAGTCTAATACCAGATCATCAGATATATTCAGCAATTTATGTCCTGGTATAAATCTCATTGCTCTTCTCATGAGAATTTCATGGGGTCTCAATCCTGTGTTTCTGTCAGGAATACTTCTGAGTCCCATCAATACAAGAGGCAATGCATCTGGCCAACTCAGCTCTACCACTCCCGAAGCCTCTGGGAGGTATGCACAGTGCAGTTTATGTTCAATTTTGAATGCTTCACAGATTAATTGAATTATTTCCTTATTAAAATGAGGTACTCTATCTGAATCGAAAGTTAGTGGAAAACCAAAGCGTGGAATTAACTCTCTCAACAATAATCTGGCAACTGTTATACTGTCATTTCTCTTAGTGGGATATGCCTCCAGCCATCGTGAAAACAAGCACACTATGACAAGGATGTACTTCATTCCCCTGCATGGTGGTAACTCTATAAAGTAAAGCTGTAATCTAATGAATGGTCCTTCTGCCTTTCAGATTTTTCCCCAACTGACCACCGTCTTCCTGCCTGGATTTATTTGTTGACAAACTAAGCATCTCTGGCAATGGCTCTCTGCGACTACCCTAAACCTTGGGTTATACCAATCTTGTCTAAATAGTCTGATCATAGCGTCCCTGCCTACATGAGTGTCTCCATGGTACATTATTGCCATTTGAGAAAGTAAGCAGGCTGGCATGACTGGTCTGCCATCAGGGTACACCCACACATCATCTTCTGTACTCCTTTCACAACCTGATTTTATCAATTTTTCCTTTTCACTAACTTCTACCTCATCTTGCTACTGTCTTACCCCATCCCATTTTTCGAAAGTTGAGAAAAGCATAGGTTGGCAGCTGATTCCACTTGTTTCAATTTTCTTGTTAGTGCCATATTATTTCTCGCACAGCATTGAGCAATCTGATCAGCGTATCGATTACCAGCTGCTACATAGTCATTTCCGGACTGGTGAGCAGCACATTTGACCACTGCTATTTCTTTTGGCAATTGTATTGTTTCCATTAGTTCTTTCAAATTTTCCCATTTCTTATGGGGGATCCTGAAGAAGTCAGAAATCCCCTCTGCATCCAAAACTGGCCAAAGTCATGTACAACCCCATAACCATATTGGCTGTCAGTAAATATGGTCACTTTCCAATTTTTCCCAATTTTGCTTGTTTTTTTTAAAGCTATCAATTCGGCTACTTGTGCAGACTTGACTCCCGGTAAACAGGATGCTTCAATGACCCCAGATATTTTGCAAACAGCATCAGCTGCACTTAGTCCTCCTCCTTCAAGCCTTAAACAAGAGCCATCAACAAATAATTCATGGTCTGCCTCTTTCAGAGGCTCTTCCTGAATGTCAGGACGAGGCTTAGTACACATTTCAGTCACATCTAAGCAATCATGATCTACTTCATCCAGTCACTTCTTCACAACGTGAATCTGGTAATAAGGTAGCTGGATTCACCGTTGTGCACCTGATTACTGTCACATTTTCTGCTCCCAGAATTATTATTTCATACTTAGTCATCCGACTAGGGCTAAGATGCTGCGTTCGAATTCTTGTTAACAGTATCTCAACTGAATGTGGAACATAGACTTTTACTGGATGTCCCATCACAATTGACTCACTTTGCACCAGACTCATACAGGTAGCAGCTACTGCTTTTAAGCAGCCAGGTAATGCTGAAGCCACAGGATCCAAAGTAGCAGAGAAATATGTGACTGGACGTTGGCTTAATCCATGTCTCTGGGTTAAGACTGAAAGCGCACAACCCTCTCTCTCACAACAGAGTAGTGTAAATTCTTTCGTATAATCAGGCATACCTAGAGCAGGGGCCTCACATAGACAATTTCACAATTTTACCAATGCTTCCACACTTTCATCATGCCAAACTATTGGATCTTTCACTCTTTTCCGTGTCATCTTAATCAATGGTTTTGCTAGTAAGGAAAAACCTACAATCCACTGTCGACAATACCCCGCCACTCCGAGAGACATTCTGATCTCTCTTTGTGTTTGTGGTAACTGCATTTGCTTGATTATTTTAATTCTCTCAGGGGTCACTTTCCTCACTCCCCTTTCTATCTGGTGACCCAAGTATCTGACTCCTGTTCGGCAAAAGTGCAATTTCTCTGGAGACACTTTGTGTCCTCCGTCGGCCAAAGGATTCAGCAATACAATTGAATCAGTAACCCAGTCTTCTCTGGATTTCAATGCCTCTAGTGAGTCATCGATATATTGCACTAAAACTGAAATTCTGGGCATAATTAACTTCTCTATGCACTTTTTCAAAATCTGATTGAAAATTGAGGGACTTTCTGTATACCCTTGAGGAACTCAGTTCCATGCCAAGATACGATCCTCAAATTTAAAAGAAAAAAGATACTGGCTGTCTGGATGTAAAGTAATGGAGAAAAAGGCTTGGCACAGATCAATTACTGTAAACCATCCTGCATTTCAGGGTATCTGTTAAAGACTCACTGCTGGATTTGGCACTACAGGACAACAAGGTACTACAATTGTATTAATCTTTCTTAAATCCTGTACTATCCTGTATTTTCCACTAGGCTTTTTAAGTCCTATTATAGGTGAATTACAAGGACTGCTCATTATCGCTTTTAAAATGCCCTGTTTAATCATTCGGTCAATCTCGAAAGCTACTCCTGGTTTTACTTCTGGACTCATTTTGTATTGCCGGGTGTTGGGGTAAACCGCACCTCTTTCACAGTCACTTTCACTGGATCTACATTTGCCATTAGCCCCATTTCCTTTCCAGTGAAATCCCATACCATTGGGTTCACAGTTGTTTTCAACTCTTCTGGTAAGTCATCTTTAGTCATTAAAGGATACATCTCATCTACCTCTGTGCCTTGTTTTGCAAGCATTATCTTGGATACGATATCCTCATCAGGGGTTTGAAGAGCAACACCATCCGTTGTGCAATAAATTGTGAAGTTCATTTTGCACAACAGATCTCTTTCTAGTAAATTCACTGGACTAGAATCACAGACTACGAATCTGTGCATGTCTTTAAAATTTCCAATATGCGCCTCCATAGGTTCTGAAATTGGGGTTCTAATCTGTTGAATCGAAACTCCGACTCCTTGGATTGCTTCTCCTGAGAGGGGTAGGTTTGGGATGTCTGCTGTTCTCACATTAGAACGGGTAGCACCAGTATCCAATAGTAAAGTGATATCATTACCTTCCACTTTCCCATCAATAAATGGACCAGACTGATCTACCGGCAATGATGCGCCAGGTACGCACTCCTCTTCCTCCCCCCTCAGGCACCGTCATTTCTCATTCTCACTTTCATCATTATTCTGCAAAAGGTATTGTGAAATCACTTAATTTTTCTTACCACTTCCTCCTTGAAATCCGGCGTCCGCACTGTACTTTGGCTTGTTCACAAAATTTGGCATAGGGGCAGGTGGCTCCTGACACTGCTGATTAACTACCTGCTGCGGCTGATTCATACGCACCTCATTCTGCGTCTGTGAATTAAAATTTTGGTTTAGCCCATTATTATTCTGAATATTCTTATACTCGTTTTTCCAATGTCCAAGTTTTCTGCACCCATGACAAGGAAACTTCTTCTTTGCATCCTCTCTATTCATTCGTCCTCTTTATTTACCACCACTCACCACATGATCACTCTGATTCTGTTCTTTCATCTGACCATCAGTCTGACTATTTAATTTAAGTTTCTGTTGTTCTGCCAATTTCACTTGTGCCCACATCATTTTCTCTTTTAGCTTTTTATGCCTTGCCTCAATATCGTCCCCACAATACTTCGTGTATTTTAGAATATCATCAATGGGCTTTCCCTGCCAACACAACATATGTTGTTGAATCACATGACTAATTTCTGGTTTCAAACCGTACACAAACCGATACACAAAATGACCCATATCCGTATCTCCAATGTTCTCAAAGCCACTGTACTGCTTAAACACTTGCAGCAGTCGTTCATAATACACATGAACAGATTCATTTGGCTCTTGGGTCGGTCTATCCATCTTTACCCAATCTGTTTCTTTAGGAGGAATCTTCCCTTTCAAGAAAGTAATTACTTGGTGATATTTCTTCATTACCTCATCTGAGGGTTCTCTTGTTTTCGCATCTCTTGGATACTCTTCACTTGGCCGATCAACTATGATCTTACATTCTGTCCATAAATCTGGAAGGTACCACTATATCAAACAGACCATCCAAATCTTTCAACAGAACCTTTGAAACTTTCCCAGACCTCTCAACCTGTTTGTACCATTCAACTGGTTTCTCTCAGTGTAGGGAAATCGTTTGTAAATGACAAAATATCTTGTCGACTCCATGGAACATGAACATATCCACCACCAGGTACCTCTCTCATGGGACACAATCTTTCTGCTTTTCCTGTCTCTTTTAACAGATATGCAGTAGACGCTTCTTTTGCCTGTGCTTCCTCCTTCTTCCTTGTCCACCTTATTCACCATTTGTCAATGTCTCCCCACTTTTGCAAAATATTCATCAACTCCTTTACCTGTAACTTCTTTCCAGACACATTCATATTTTCTAAATCTTTATCAGTAAACTCCACTCGATATGGTTTCTGTAGCACTTTTGATCCCCCTATCTCTATTCCCATCTCAGAGGCAAGTTCTGTCAATGTCTCATGGAATAATCTCGCATTTCTGGTTATACTCCTAAATATAAACAACAACTCTTCCTCATTGTAGGTGTTTAATCTATCTTTTCCCATATTCCCAGCTATCATCTCATCCAATTCTACTTTTAGTTTGTAAATATCTAAAATCTTTGGTGGTGAGCTTTGTTTTTCTATTCCCTGTGCCCATCTTTCCAGATCTTCTGGAGTTACTGCTGTTGAACCTCTGGCTCCAGAAGACACTACTGATCTTCCTTCTTTTGAACTACTGGGTGTAATTCTTTTTGGGGTTTCACTTACTGATTCTCTTATCGGTAGATCCATTAATGAAATCACTCAATGACGCACACTGGCTTTATTGTCAGTTATTACAATTTCTTTCCTGGGGTTATTCAAAGGAGTCGTTCAGCTTGTGGTTTTGGGAAATTTATTTTGTCTCTATACAATGGAACTACAGGACCTATAGTTACTGGTATTGTCAATGCTTCAGGATTCAAATTTAATTGACCTATCTTCTGTATTAATTCCTCTCTATTTTTATTTAATGCTTCTTTTTCCTTATCTTGAAGTACCCTATTATCTGATGGATCATGTAAAATTTGTGGAATCAAAGGTGTTCCCAGTACTGGTGCACTTGGGGTGACTCTACTTGGTCCTTTTTCATACGGTGGAGGGTTTTTAGTTAAAATGTCCTCTAATAATTCATCATCTGACTCAGCATATCCTGTCACTTGCAAGTGTTTTGTTTTCTTTTTACTCTTGCCCCTGACTGTTCCACAGCCATTAACACTGGATATAATCTTTCTGACACCATTGCTCTTCTCCATTGCTTCATCTGACCCTCACATGACTCACGCAAATACCTTGGGAAATGACCCATGTATCTTCCACTCCTGCTTTTCTCTGTTTCATATGGCTCAGTTTCCTATTCTTCTAAAGCCTCATACTGCGTTAACCTAGGTCTTGGATCTAAATAATTTGTCCGCATTCTCAAATTCTGCAACATTCTCCCATTAAACGTGCCATGTTCTTGAAAAGCTAAAACACCATCACCTTTCGTGTACTCTATCCAATTCTCCATCATACACATGTATGATATCCTCTATCCATCATCATAAATGAAGCAGACGTTTTTTGCGGCGGAATAGGAATTCCCTCTCTAGTCAATACAGGCTTATCTTTCTTAAAGAAATTCTTAATTTTCTTTATAAATGACATTTTCCTCATTTCTCCATACATTCTGGATACTCGATACATAAAACTATAATCTGCAAATCCTCGAGCTTTTCTGTCAGGGCGACTCTCACAACAAGGCAAATGAGAATCAAACATACAAATTTTCGCCAACCAATCTAAAAACAGCTTTCATCCAATCACCCAATCAGATTGCGGCTCACGCTCGTGGTCTGATCAATGCCAGCGGGGCCTTTTTCGATGTCATCAGTTCTGCTCCTTACCACTGACCCCTCCTTTACAATTTCGTGTCAGTCACACGCCCGCTGTTTCAACCTATTCCAGCACGGCTCTTTGTGATGTCAGTGCAACTCCGGCGACTGACCCTCCCTTCACAAGGTAATACGAAAACATATTTCTTTACTTTTTCATTAGTAACAACCTAAAAACATTCGCTACTCTGCCTGTTCCGCTAAACAAAGGATAAATTTCCGACTTATGCTGGAGACTCAGAATTTCTCCTCCTCTACTACGAGCAAAACCCTCTGTTTACCCTTCATTCAAGCTCAAGAGAACCTGTTGCTCCTTCAGTGTTACCCTTTCTAGGTGGTATAAGACCAAAGTTTCACCAGGGAACCCTTTTTCTTTCACTCACACTCAACTTATATACGAAATAGTCCCTAGTTTAACACTGCCAGCCCTGCGTAGCTTCTCAGTGCTATTCCAACAGACGAGTAACCTCACTGCAGTGTGGCTTCCATTTACAACCCGCAATCCGTTCCCCGGGAATTTTCCAGACAACATAAAACAAGGCGCTGACTCTTTTTGTTGAACATAAATCAATAATCAATACTTATCACCAAACTAGTCAATAATAACCATAGTTCTGCTACCAGAAGACTGATCCAGCGGTGAACCAGCAACAGGTACTCCAATACCATATACTCACCTGGGCCCATAAACATACACAGCCTGGTATACACCGCTGGAATCTAAGTTTTTTGTTTGTTTCGTTTACTGAAATTTAAAGATTAGTCTCCTTGTGTTCTCAACTAATCTTTTCAGTGGTCAAAAATGTTCTTTCCTCTGGTCGATAGACCATTAGTTGAACTAGTTGATGGTGATCTTCAAAATGTATGTACCACCCATTAATGTTTCAATATCGTAAAAATACTAACTCTGATTGGACAGGCAAGGGGGGGGAAGATCATCACACCATACTTATTTTTCATCTTAGTCTATCAGTCTATTGTTCAAAGATCCCACCCCTTAATTTTCATTCACAAATCTTTATTGCCACCCGTATTCACATCTTATTAGACACAAATGTTTATTTTAGCATATATTTCCATTCATCCAGTGGTTTTCGATGCTTGTTCCCAGGGTATGTATCTCTTGTGTCCTTGTGTCAACTAGCAGTCCCTTGACCGTATGTTCAAGCCAATGTGATTCAAAAACATAATTTCTCACACTCTCACGTATTTAAAAAAAAAATTTTTTCCACCATTTATTGATTATCAAAACATGTTATACATCACCATTAAAAGCTCAATCTATTCTAATCCCTACTTAACATTACTCGAAGCAGAGACAATAGTTCCAACAATATATTCAATTTGAGCAAAAACAAAGATAAAAAAGGGCTAAAAATGTCATTTGATATTACAAATTCATCCAAAAATATAAACAGAACAATTAGTTACATTACACACACCTCGTTATGAGCCAGCATAACTGAGAAAACACAACAAGACAAGACAATACACTTTGTCATATATTCACACATCCAAACCCCTACTGGACATTGACTGCTTGTGGGATGTATTGAATCCTTTATCCCTATAAGCATATATCCGTTTCTGTGGATTATGTGTTTCCCATAAGCGTCGACGCGTTTCGATAGGCTATGTTGTATGCCACTATCTTCCTCAAGACCTTAGATAGATGTTTTCTCTGTATTCTGTATTCTGAGCTTCTTTCCTGTTTACAGAAAGAGATATTGTTATATATATTTGTTTGAAACAGACCATTTTCCCTAGAGACTGTAGCTTTATTGACTCTACTGGGATTAGCCTTGTGGGAAACTATGCCCTGATGTCCCTATGTTGCTAAACGCTATTGGTTTCTGTATAGCGCCGGTATTTCGGTCCTATGTACCTCACGACTGATCCTAGGGATTGTCTACAGTTAAACACCTTTTCCCTGGTATCGGGGTTATTTGCCAGAAAGATAATTGTTTACTTACGTAGTTAGTGTTTTTTCTTATGCCCACATTATTCTTTTGATTCGAACTTCCTCAGTTTGTACTGCTAAGAAGATGTCGGGGATCAGGCTTGTATAAAATTCTTCGTATGCCTTCCACCCCGTATTTTGAAAGTGGGAAAATAAAAAGAGACTTTTCTACTTCTCTGTCTACTAATTCAAGTTTCACCCTCCTTGCTACCACATCCATAATTGCTGCATAATCGATTCAGCAATGGTACATAGTATCTTCTATGACTTGCGTCTGGGAAAAAATCTGATGTCTTCCTACCTTTATTATGTTGCGCTAATCTTCCCCCGCGTTGTCTGTGGTATCTTAATAATCCTCAACTGTAGTTGCGTAAGGCTTCTATGAAAGACCGTTATGGATAAATGTTTCCTCGTATTTTGGGTCCCCTATAGCCTAAAGTAAAGGGATGAAAAGGGTTACTCTCCCTCTTGTTATCAATTGCCCAATCTCTCAATGACACGGAGTATAATCCGGCCCGATATCTCTCCGCTTGTCATCTTACCTAAATCACGCCGATAGTTGCACGAACGCGGGGTAACGTCTTGATTCTGCTTCCATTGTTTTACCTGTCAGCCTTTCTTTATTTCCTCATCATATTACCATGTGACCCGTGTCGGCCAATGCCGCATCGTTATATTAAACATCTAGTACCTCCTGTATATTAGATGCAGTGCTATTGGTTAAACGTTTGTTTGTTGTTTTTTATGTGTATAACTTTATTGTTTTCATTGCTTGCATAATTTCGCACATCATTCCGTTGTAAACTATATCTTATGATGCACCCACTGCTATTGTGTTGCAATTCATCGTTTGGGCTAATAATTCTAGAGCTCCAGCTTTATCTATAGTTTTGTTAAAAATAGGACCACTTTTTATTATTAAATACTTCAGTTTTGTTAGGGGTAGGACCACTTTTTATTATTAAATACTTCAGTTGTATTAAAAGGCTGTTTTAACTGCATGTAGGTTGTTAGCTCTGTTAACGGTGATAACAGACACTGTGTATATATTACCTATATCTATTTGATCCTTTACGTTTGGTGCACGCATAATGCTGCCGTCTGTTTTTGTAGTGGTGCTAAAAGTCCCAAGTTGTTTTTAAGAGAACTGCTGTATGGATAATTCTGGTGTCCTTGGACTGCGTTCAAGTATATCGTCACTTCTTCCGGCTCATTCCAACTAAGCATGCGCGGAGGTCAGGTGGTTAACAGACTCTGGACTCATACGAGAGGCTCAAATGCATACTAGCAGGAAAGTCAGAAAGACAAATATTAATTTTAAATATAAATGGTTTCACTGTATACCACCTATCTCTACTCTATCCCTCTTTAATCATTATTACCTTCCCCACATTAGCATTAGTAAAATAGCTTGGTTTAGTTTCAGCAAAGCAGATGCCATGTATTTGAGCTTTTAAGCAGCCATTTTAATAGCGTCTGCTCATGCGCAAGAAATTCCCTCCAAGCGACAGCTCGTCATACTGCGTAGATGCAGTTGACGCATGCGCAATAAAGATCTACCATTAGCAGCCATTTTAGAATTTCGCTCAAGTTATTTATTTTAGCAAACACGTAGGCAAGCTTCCCTGTCTCTTATATTCAAGGTGTTGCGTATTAATTTATACAATACGTGGTTAGTATAATGTTAGAAGTGAAATGAGAGGATTCCTTCCGTGCAAGTCTCTTTTCTACAAGTCCTTGCTCCATCAACACCACAATTCTTCGGTCTCTGCAGTCTGATCTGCTTGCGACCAACTTCTTGTTAACACGAGACAATTCTACAAATTTGGTAATAAGGATTGTACCAGGAGCATTAGGCTTTACTTACTTAACGTTCAATGAGGGGAGCACCGTCCCCATTGCTTACAAATCACATTTGTTTACTTCAGCAGAGATGCGTTTTTCCGCTACTGAAAATGTTTAGACCGCTGTCCAGATGGCGATCCTGAACCTGTTTAGAAGCAGTTACGAAGGCTAGTGTCCCGAATTCTAGGGCCTTGCATCCTCGCTGCATACAATGGGCTAGTTTTTGACATCGGCTGATGTCAATTTTGTCTTTGATCCTTCTTTGCAGACACAGGAGTTTTTACAAAATGAACATGTTCATCCTTCTCCATTGTATCTGCTTCCTCTTAATCAGTACAAATGTATCATTTACACGGACAGTTCAGCCCAACCTGCCGTTGGTTCTAAGCATGCTTATTCTGCAACCTGCGCAATAGTGGCAGGTACGATTGTTGATGGGAATTTTAAATCCTCCTTGGTGCACACACAATCCATTGGTGATTGCACAGCTCAGTTGGCTGAGTTACGCGCTTTGGTCTTGGCTCTAGAATTTGCTGATCCCGAAGTCCCCACACTTATAGTGAGCTATTCTTTTTACTGTGTACAATCCTTTAATGACAACTTGTTATTTTTTTTTTTTAACAACACTTTTTATTAATCAAGAAGGCAAGGGCTGCAGGCCCCGCCACATAGTAAATAGCAACAGCTCTTGACATTTTGTCGTATAGAGGAACAATGGAGAGCTATTCATACAGCACCTATCAAGAAACCCCCCCCTCCCTTCCCAACGCCCAACCCCCTCCCTCCAACCGCACCACCGCCAGACACCACCAGAACCATCGCTATACAATTAGTATGCAGTACCACGCTTGGCATTCAAGTAAGCCCCAAATCTCCATCCGCAGGGACCGGTGCAAGGAAAATGCCCCTATAATCAGCCCACCGCTTCCAGATCTTGAAGTGTTTCCGAGGGCACCCACGCGCCCTAAAGATCGGTAACTCCAAACCCATATTGAAATCCAGACCCCGTTTCCAAACATTGAGAGAGAGAGCCACCGGGGCCTTCCATGCACGAGCTAGATCCCGCTTGGCTGTCGTTAGGCCCAGAAGCAGCAAGTGGCGCTTATAAATATTGCCCCCAATATCAGCCATGACATGGAGCAACGCCAATCGGGGGTCTACAGGGAGATCCCAGTCCAACACTTCGGATAAGCACCCTAACACTCTCCCCCAAAACCGATACACTGAAGGGCAGTGCCAGAACGTGTGCACCAGAGACCCCAC
Source organism: Triturus cristatus (assembly GCF_964204655.1). NCBI lineage: Eukaryota > Metazoa > Chordata > Amphibia > Caudata > Salamandridae > Triturus > Triturus cristatus. The sequence continues at coordinate 389,599,975 of NC_140594.1, forward strand.
CTCTCGCCCACACCTAAGGCAGTCCGGGGAGGCAATAAGACCCGCCCGCCGCAGCCGCTGTCGCGTGTAATAGGTCCTGTGCAAATACCGAAATTGGACGAGACGCAGGCGGATCGCTATACAAGCCTCACGGGGGAAGGCCAGCGCCTCCCTCCAGTCCGTCTCGTCCAATGGCCCCACATCCGTCTCCCACCGTTCACGCAGACCCTGCAGGGACGGGGCACTATGAATCACCAAGGACCGATATATTTTAGAAACTTTCTTCTCCTGGAGATCCCCCATAAACACCTGAGCCTCAAGGGGACTGAATTCAGGGATGGATTGAAGACCCTCCAGTCTAGGGGCGAGGGCATGGCGCAGCTGGAGGTATTTAAAGAACTGCGTCCGTGGCATTTGATACTCATGCTGTAAGACCTCAAAGGATTTCATCACACAGCCCTGAACCACCGATCCCATTGTAGAGATACCAATTCTGTCCCAGTCCCTGAACCCAGAGAGAGTCGCCAACGGGGGGAACAGCCCGTACTGCCACAACGGGGTCTCCCGGGTAAGCCTACCCCACCAGCCAATATGACGCAGAGCCCGGCTCCACACCCGAAACACCACTTGAGTGACCGGTGGCAGTGCCTCCCGCAATGCAGTCGCGTAGAGTAGGGTATGTACTGTATGTGGGTCCATGAGGCACCTCTCCACCGCATACGCCGGGTCCCCCCTATCTCCATACCACCACTCGTTGAGGACCAATAAATGGGAGGCGTAATAATAGGATAAGATATCGGAGGTAGCCAGTCCCCCATCGTACACGAATAAAAAGCAAACCTTCAGCGACACCCTGGCCAAACCCCCTTCCCACAGAAAGTGACTCAGCACCGCATTGACCTTCCAAAACCAACTGAAAGGAATCTCATAGGGGTGGTTTTGGAGCTGGTAGAGAAGTCGAGGCAGCGCCACCATCTTAAAGATGGCAGAACGGCCACAAATGGTGAGAGGAATACGCGCCCAGAGCTTAACATCACAACATACTTTCTCCCACACCGGCACCACATTGCGCTCCCAGGCGATTGTTGGTACGTCGGTCAGAAAGACCCCCAGATATTGCAGCCCTCCGGCCGCAATCCGCAGAGACGCCGTCCACTCACCCTGTACGTCTCGACCACCCAGCACCCACAGGGTGGATTTCCTCGGGTTCATGTATAGCCCGGACGTCTCCCCAAAGACCTGCATCATGCGAAGCAGCCGCGGTCCGGTTCTACCGAGATCCGACAGGAAGAACAACACGTCGTCGGCATATAGGGCAATGCGATCCGAGAGTCCATGTTCCCACTCAAACTCCGTGTATTGCGCATCCATACGGACCCAAGCGGCCAGCGGCTCCATGGCCAGGGCAAATAGGTATGGCGACAGGGGGCAGCCCTGTCGCATCCCCCGGTTCACCGGGAATCGCGCCGAGGCCGCCCCTACCACCCGAACCGAGGCTGTAAGATCGGTATACAAAAGTGTTAAATAGGATAAGAAGCACGGCCCCAGATTTAACCGTTGCAGCAAGGCAAAGAGATAGCGCCAACTAAGAGAGTCAAAAGCTCTATCTATTTCGGCCAACAGGAGAGCCGCCCGAGCCTCACGCCGCTGGACCGCAGCTATCGCCACATGTGCACGCCGGATGTTGTGGCGCGTTGCCCTATGTGGCATAAACCCGGCTTGGTCCGGGTGGACCAGGGTAGGAATATAAGGCAGGAGCTGGTTGGCCAGGGCCTTGGCCAGAATCTTCGCCTCCACATTCAGAAGGGAGATCGGCCGATAAGAGGCATGTTGTTCAGGAGGACGGCCCGGCTTGTGGAATACGACGATCTCTGCGTGGCGCCAGTCGGCCGGCAAAACCCCCCGCTCACAAGCATCTTCCACCACCGCATGATAATGGGGCCCCAGTTGCATAAAGTATTTCCTGAAGAACTCACTCGGGAACCCATTCGGGCCCGGGGCCTTCCCGACGGACAAGCTCCCCAGCGCCGTCCCCAACTCATCCACCGTGAGCGGGCTGTCCAAGTCTGCGCGCGCCTCATCCGAAAGGGCTCTAGGGGGAAGATCATCAAGGAACCGATCCTTATTTTTTGTTCCTGCCAGGCCTTAGCCCTTAGACAAAGCATACTGATGCAGCTGTTGTTTGAACAACGTACTTTGTTTTTTTTAGTGGGATACACAAATAGGTAGCACACTTGGAGAGGGACCTTTCCAGGGAGAAGAGTGAGACAGCACTTATGATGTAGATCTACCATCTATAGGCTAAGGTATGGGGTCTGCTGACAAAGCCCAGAGATCTTCTTCTTAGCAAGGGGAGGGAGGTTAGATACTATAGTCTTTTTTCCATTGTCTTTTTTATAATGACATTTTCCTTCATGATATATGGACTTGCTGCTGTGCTGACTGTATTTGTCCTATGCATATTTCTGTTTGTTGTGGCACGTTTACTGCATGTTAGGGCTCGTTAGTTAAAATAAAACTTTTAAACTGTTTTGTGTCTCTATCAGATCTTATTGTGGACAAGTACAAGAGTGTGAGCGAAAGAGTATGTCTTGTTACCGCGATTCCTGAGAGATATGGGAGTGTTGTGTTCCTGGGTGTCTAATCATTTGTTTCTCTGTGAGTGAGTAGGAACGCAAGTGAGACAATATACCTAGTCGGTCCTGGGCTCATGGGTACTAAAGTGGTAGGAAGACTCAGTCCCTATACACCAAGGTCCCATATTCCTGGGCATAGTTCTGTGTTTGTGCAGAATCCCTGCAACAGCAGCCTCAGCCTCACAAGGGCCGACACGGGGATGTGTTGAGATGGTTGATGGTTTTCATTGAAGTGGTGCATGGGAGGAGGGAAAATGAGGGGAGCAACACGAGGGAAGGAGACGAACTTTAGAGAATCAGGGATTTGGCAGAAAGTAAAAAGTAAGCACAGGGCAGGCGCTGTGCAGGTATAGGCTTAAAAAAAGTCCTACAAAGCGGATGAAAACAGTACTTGGGCCATTGGAGACTGATAAGAGAAAGACATGAGGAACTATACGAAATAGTATGCTAAACCCAACAGACACGGATGAAAAGTAAGTGGCAAGCAAATGGCAATATATATAAGTATATATATATTCACTTAAAAAACCATAGGTTTCACACATGTTATAGTTAGTAGGACATTTCACTCGTGAAAAACCAATGAAATTCCCCCGTTATATTTAGTGCAGGCAACTATAACTCACGCGACCGCAATCCTCTGCTGATGACGTCAGATATTACATCACTGTATTTAGACACTTATTTACCCATGTCTTCTTCCATTAATTTTTAGCTATACATATGTTACAAATATTTTTTTTTCAGAAAAACACATATGTCATCAGTGATGTAATATCTGACGTCATCAGCAGAGGATTGCGGTCGCGTGAGTTATAGTTGCCTGCACTAACTATAACGGGGGAATTTCATTGGTTTTTCACGAGTGAAATGTCCTACTAACTATAACATGTGTGAAACCTATGGTTTTTTAAGTGAATTTGCAAGGTTTTTTAAATGCTAATTCCTAACTATAACGTGTGTGAAACCTATGGTTTTTTCAGTGAATTTGTACGGTTTTTTAAATGCTAAGTTTTTTTTTTTATAATTTTTTTGCCGTGCGCGCACGGTACGCGTAGTCGCGGAATCGTTACGCGAAGTCCGCGGAATTTTTCCGTTTACGCCGTGCGCGTACGCTACGCGCATTCCGCGATTTTTCGAAAAAAAATTACAATTAATTTTTGCCCTTGGGGGTCCTTCTGGGACCCCCTGACAAAGACTAGGGGGTCAGGAACTGTCCACCCTGCCCCCTTTTCACGTTCTCCACCTTTGTTTTTCACCCCCTCAGACTGCGAGAGACAAAATGGCGGCCGACACTTCCTGGTTTCGACCGATTCGAATGTTTACTAAGATCTAACAACCAATCAGAATCGCGCTCGTGCACGGCGACGTGCGCGTACGGTAAGCTTACGGTACGCGCTCGGAGCGCGCCTATAGATATATATTGATTTAAATGCTATTTTCTCAGGAAATACTGAACAGATTTACACGAGACCGTCAAAAGGCACATCCCTGACCTGAGGGCTACCTCTCTGCCAAATTTCAAGTAATTCTGTTCAGCCGTTCGGGCTGTAGCTCGGACTAAATTTCCTATGGAAAAATGCATGGGGAAAACGCGTTTTGGGACCCCCCTTTTTCTCAGCCCCCGCTTGACGAATCCCCCGAGACTTTCAGGGAAGGAGCGGAGCGGAGCGCCCCACCTATTTTGAGAATTTCGCGAGGATTCGTCAATCGGCGCCAAAGTTATTCCAAATAGAATGTTGCGGATTTCCTATGGAAACACGGTCCTAACTATAACTATCTACTGGCGACCGCCAGTAGATAATATATATATATATATCTATATCTATATATTTTTAGAGAGAGAGAGAGAGAGCGAAAGAAAGAAAGGGGATCTATTTCATACATTTGGGTGACTACTGCTGCAGGATTGTACAGGGTGGTAGTCTTGTAATTGGAGTCCTGCCTCTGGTGTTCGGTTCACATAGGCTGACACATTAAATAGATAATATCTGCCATTGTAGCAGTATCTCTATCATTTAGGTTAAGAGGATTTGTTTTGCTAGCATAACTTAAGAGGTGTTCGACTACCTTGTCTATTGGTTTGGCGTGCACTGCATCCCCAAATGCGATGCAGTGCACGCAACAAAATTCGTTTTATTAATTTATATGTTAAGTTATGTTAAGTTACCTGTAAACTTCCGTAATCCATAGTTTCCTACCCACCACCCTGCCCCTCCCCCTCCCCACGTCACCGCCCTGCAGGTACTCCTACTACAGACCGCGACTGTTCCCAAGTACCTTCAAGACAGGCCAGATCCCCGCACCTGAAAAAGCTCACACTAAATCTTAATGTACATGTCAGCTACTGCCTCATCACCCACTTCATTATTAAGGTCATTGAAAAAGCTGTCAGTGCTCCTCACCTCTGAGACAACATCAAGCCTAACCATCTACTGCATGACTACTAATATGGTTTAAGACCACGCTTGGGCTTGGTGACAGCTATCTCACGAATCATAGACCCTTGATCACAGATCCAGGAGACCTATGGCTCCTTAAAGCACAGGAACTTTCAGATGCCTTCAAGAACATTGGTCATCCCATCCTCGTCCACACTCTTCAATCTCGAACAGGTTTCATTGGTAAAGTCCTGCACCTGTTCTTCTTAGCCAACAACATCAATTTGTCACACAAGCAACTCCACATCCAGGAGCCCTGAGTTACCGGTAGAGTTTTCCAGGATTCCATTTTGTCAGTGTCATCTTCTCACTAATATATTGAGCTCTTTGGGACCCAACTCATTGATAACCGCATCCAAATTTGCAGATAGTCTGTAAGTCTGTGCACAACATCTTCCAGTTCAAACAATTCCTGACCCTCAACCAGACCTGGATGTCTGGCAACCATCTGAAGCTCAAACACACCAAAGCAAAATTCCTGCTATTTGCCAAGATCAACAAATAATTAGTCTAAACCTAGCTCAGCGACATTAACCTGGAAGGATTTTTAACACTATCTTTTCACCTAATGCCAAGTCCTTTGGATTTACCCTTAACACCAACTTCTCTCGCAAAGAAAACATCACAAAGAAAAGCACCACCAAGAAATTTAAACTATTCCTTCCTGAAAGGAACTTCAGAGCCACTCTCATTGGGAGCCTGAAAAAGCAACTTCATTGCGCCCACCCTGATGGAACTCCACTCATTGCCTTTACTGTCCTGCACTATCTTCATGCCTTTACTATGCAAGGTAAGTATAGTTAAGGTAACCTAAATATATATTTATATATATATATATATATATATATATATATATATATATATATATATATATATGGCTCACTCGCATTGTTTGCTTTTTACCACCAGAGCTTTCATTTTAAAGTGGAAGGGGGGGGGGGGGGGGTACCTTAATTCTCTGGCTACTCCCTTGCTGTTGTGTGTGGGTTGGCAGAGTCGTCTGCATTGGTCTCTGGCCTCATCCAAGAGTTGAACATGTGGCAGAAAGCCCTGTGACTTATGTCCCTAACGTGGAATGTGGGGGAGGGGTGGAGAGTGCAGGGATTGATGGAGAGGATTCAGACCAGGGGTGTAACACAGCCCCCCCCCCTTTAGCGGTGCGGGGGGCGGCTGCAGGGGGCCCCCTCAGCACACTACTCCGGTCTGAGCGCTGCCGATAAAATCCGGTGCGGGGCCCCTCCGTGTACATTGCAGGGGGGCCCTTAAACTTTCGTTATGGTAGTTATTTATTTATTTAATGCGTTTTTATATAGCGCGGACTTTACCCGAAGGTGTCAGAGCGCTTCACAATAGGAGCAGTAATGATACATAAGGAGAAAAATTACAAGTGAGCATGTTACAGAATCAAACGTTACGTTCCATGAGGCAATAGTGGCATTTGTGCAAGTATCAGGAGCAAATAAAATACAAGAGGGAGCAAACGATACGTTACAAAAGGAAAAAAGTGACGTGTGCAGGTTACAAGAGCATAAAAAGTACACAGAGGTCAATAAATGGCAGACACTCAAAACACTAAAATAAAAGTTACGTTCCATGAGGCAGTGGTGGCCGTTGTGCAAGTATCAAAAGCAAACAAAATACAAGAGGTGGCAAACGATACGTTACAAAGGAAGGGAGACGTCTGCATGTTATACAAGAGTACAAGTAGAGGTATACTACTGCACTAAATGGCAGACACTCAACACACAAAAACACAGTGGGAAGGCACTTCTATAGGCATGGAGAACAGAATTTCCTGGGAGGGGGCAGTGAGGCCTGAGGACTTGTGTGGGCCAGCTGCTGTTCTATGTATAGACTGTGACAGAGAGGAATGAGTTTGGAGGGGAACGGCTCCTCCACTCACTGGCCGACTGCTGAGCTGAAAGCCGGTTGCCCAAGCCTGCCCATCTGTCATGGGAAGCCTCCGAGCCCCCCTTAATGCTGCCCCCGCCCTCTGCGGGACACTCCTCCGGCTTTTCCCGAGTGGGAGCAGGGGTCCCAGGGGGACTGCTTCAGTGCAGCACGACACAACGCTCCTTGGCAGCTGTTAGGCACATCAGGAAGGAGCAGGGAGGGCTTAAGGCAAGGGTAAATGGACTCTGCTGTCAGACTCCTCCCTCTTAAGGTGACCAGATGTCTACTGCCTACTCTGTGCGCTGCATTTTGAGTGTTAATGAGAGTTCATCGCTTCACCCTCGTCGACGCACTATGCATTAAATGGTTATTAATAGGTTTTCTTAAAAATCGTTTACTTTTTGTAAAATTGTGCCCCTTCTGAGTGTTGCAGGAATGAGTCACTAACATTAACTTGTTTGGGGTGATTACCAGGTGCGGTAATCCCATAGAATCAGAGTTGTTTTATTGGAATTGAACATGCCGTGCAGTATCTGAGGTTTGCATGCCGATTACTGCATGGCGCATCTTTTTTTCCCAATTTATACCAGGCAAATAAATGTAGTCAGGATTTTCTTAATGAAATGATTCTAGGGAAAATTTAGGGTGTGAAGTCATTATTGCAAAACGGAGTCTCGTTTTTTGCGAAATGTCTTGTTTGAAAAAAAAAAATGTTCATGATGCCTCTAATAAGAGCTTCATTTGTTAATAAATATAGATGAGTGCCCACGTTTTTTTTCGCAAGAAGCCACCACGTGGAACTGGCTGTGCCTGTCCTCAGGAAGAGGCCAGGCAGCGAGGATTTTTTTAATTTACAAGGAGCTGTGGACTGGGACTATCACCTGTGAAAGTCTGTGCCCATAAGCGCTGGTGCTGACCCCTGGCTCAAATGGCAGTTGGGTGTACAAGGTATGCATGCTTCCTAAAAACATATTGGCCATCAACTCATTCTCGTTTGCACAATTGTTATGGGCATTTCTGAAGCAGATCTGTTGCACTGTAACATTATGTGTTGGCCTGCTAAAGCTTACAGCTCAGTATGGTCATCGATGAGGGCCTTGTTGGTTGTTGCCTTTTTTATAAAGGTTGAACGTCAACTTTCTCGAGCAGAAGCTGTCCACAAACTAACATTTCCAAGTTTGTATATATGCCTGCTTAAAATGACAGTCACAATAGTTGTAATCTGCAAATTTCAAATAATGGTTCTCAAACTAAATGAAAATGACAAAACATCCTCTTTCGGTATGAAAATAAACACTTGGGCATGGAAAAGTTGTGTTTCCATTTATATAGGTGGTCTTACCCCACACTTACCAATGAATGCCTTGGAGTGGATGTCTGTTCTTCCGTGCAAGATACTGCTCGGTTACTTACCGGTAATCTTCATTACTCCTAGTCCAGGTCTATCCAGGTCTACCCTTTCCTTACCTTACACATGAGCAGTTCGCCTGCTCCACAGAGTCTGTCACCTTGCACAGGTCAAAATGCTTCCCCCAATGTAGAGCTGACTTCCCAGCATGCATAAAGGGGGAAGCACATCACCAAGACAGGTGTCTATGTGACAGGGTAATACTGACAGCGAATACCCTATAGGCTGGGTTCCCACTATACAGTGCCTGTCAGGTGACATGTGTGTCATTGCCTTTCCTTTAGGTCAGAATGACTCGAGGTTTTATGATGTATATCCCAGTTTTGATGAGGTACAGGTCACTTCTCCTCCATACTTTTTGCCTCCCATCCAGCCTATGCTTAATTGTGTTTGTTCATTTTTTTCCTCCGTGGGCAATACTTTCTATTGCTAAGTCTTCATATGTTGGTGTCAGGAATAGTGGCTTTCTTTACAGTGTTAATTAGAGAGTTCTAGGCAATGACAAACAATTCACCTCTGACCACTAGTAGGCCATCACCTGTTGGCAATGTAAATATATATTTAAAATGTTCCATCTTTTTCAAAGCGTAAGTGTTATACACTATTTGGATCACTCACTTTACACCTTTTGTTTTGATCCCTTTTCTCATTAGGTGAAGTACACTGGTGGTGACAGTTTTGTCCCCTTTCCCTAACAAAATTGTCGCAATTTTTATTTTTCACTTTAATTTAACTTTCTGGGAGTATATTGGGCACTTTTTATTGGTCACTTGTGTCCCAGAGAGTGACAATAGAACTCTCATCTCACTGGAGGACCTTTTTGGATGCGGGCACTAATACATTAGTGACTTTTTTGAACATACATTTTCGACCTCTCCCTACAAGTAGGTTTTGGAGGACTGGCCTTTTCGTGTTTTGCCAATGATGAGATACGATTGCAGAAAAAGCAATGGGTTGAGCCTGTATAACCCTCTAGAGCCTAGGCTACTCTAAACAGTTTATAAAGAAGAAAAGGTCAAGCAGGAGAAATGAAAACAATTTATACCAAAATAACTTATTAGTTATCGGCAGAGGAGATATCAATCTATTACTTAAACTTTTCACACACAACAATGTTTTGTGTATATTGAACAGGGTATTATTGTTATGTAGAATAAGAGGCTACTATCAAGTGTAGACAAATATTTTTTTGTTTGTTGTCTTGGGTACAGGCAAAGAAATACAAAATCAAATACATGCAGATTTGTGTGAAATCAAAAGCGATTTCAAATGAACACATTGTTATACAAAGACATAAATGAGTATTAAGCACAATCCTTGCTAGATATGAAGTATACAAAAAAGAGATGGTTGAGTCCATTATTTGGGATTTGAGTACTGTCACCAGATAAGTTGCCCGAATGAAAGAGAAGGAGAAGACCATCTCTTAGAGCAATCTTTGTCTCTAGATAGTTGGAGCAATGGTCTTTGGTAGAGTTGTAACTTTGTTTTGTATGTCTTGTAGGATGAACTTCTGTAATTCATGAGATACTAGCCAGTCTTTAGCACTTTTTAGACAGACACATGGTGGTTATCTACGAGGCCCCTCTTATATATTTTTACCCACGTTTTCTACTTTTTCTTTACATTTTGTCATATTGTTTTGACTGTCGCTACCTAATGCCACATCTGTTTGGAACTTTTGAATATAGTTTCACTCCACTTTTAAGATCCCCCAGTTAGGGGAGTGGGTCTTTAGATCTAACAATAAACAAGGGACCCAGCATATATGGAAGATTTCTGTGGGGTGTGAGGAAAGTATGGTTTTGTTGTTGTGCTTATGGCAAACACACAAGGATTTAAAAGAGACACATTTTCAATTGGCAGACAATGAAGTTGACCAAGATGATGTTCTCCGCATCATTGACCACCACATGTTCTCTACGCAATACCTGCTCTCTCCCAAGACACCAGTTAGACATTTTTTATTCTCTGATACCAGCCCGAAACCATGTTCTTAACTGAAACATAGCTTAAGTCCAGCTCTGGTCCTGGGCAATTCCACAGTGACACTCCATCCTTAGACAAGATTGGCCGGGCTGACCTGGGAGTGGACTCACCATCATACGTCGCACTGACGTCATCTGCTCCCTTGTGGAGGGTAATCCTCTTACATATGATGAGTGCAGTCTTCTTGTTTTCAAACTCACTGCCACTTTATCATTCACAGATGCCCTTTTATACCATCCTCCTGGGCCTAGAACCATGTTTCACAAAAATCGAACACTTCATAGGTTACCACACATTGTTAAATAATCAAATTTTATTATCTAGGGTGACCTTCATTTTCATTTAGAAAACAGTGGCCTCAGCAATTTGGCCTCCCTTGATAGAAGGACTTCAAGAACTGGGGCTAGCCCTTCTCTCAACATTGCCCACCCATTAAGCAAATCATTTACATGACCCTATTTTCTTTAACCTCCAGGCAACCTCTGGTTACTAGGTGCTGTCGTTTTGTAGTTTTCTTCTCCGTAGTTACTCTGAATGCCAACTCGTATACGACTGAAACCCAGCCTATTTTAACCTCCCACAATAAGTCTAAAATTAATCTTCTTAATTTTGTTTTAATTAATTTTTTAATAAAACTATATTACTGGGATTTAGCAACAAGCAAACATACATGGCAGTGTTCCACTAAGGCCCTATCAGCCTCCTGTATCATGGTAAGCATATTACTTCATAGCATCAGTGACATGTAGAAACACAAAGATGGGTACAACATAATATTATGATTACAATCATAACCAGAGTTTCACTCTTTCTGGTAACATAACAGGATAATAACCCCGAGTCAATAGTCTCCTAATATGTTGAATGCCTGTACCTCTGTGGACCTGCCAATCATCTCAGATTTTGGCATGTTTGTGCGTGCAGACATAACACTTATACATGGTAACATCAGAGTCATGCATTAATCTAATCCTCTTGCCCACCCCTCGAGTGGCGGAGAAGAGTCACACCTTGACTCCCCCTCAATTTCCCTCTTAGCCACCAATAAGTGTGGAAAATAAATGTGTAGAAAGGCACCTTGTACCTGTTCGAATGTAGATCTGCTGTGATATAGAGCATGGCAAGTCTGGGATCTGGATCCAAGGGTCACACTAACACACCTCCGAGGATAGTCAATACTCTGCTGCAAAATTGCTGTATCACTGGGCAAGACCAAACAGTGTGAAAGAAGTCTCCAATGGTCTCACCACAACACCATAGGGACTGGATCTGCCCAAAATGCGAGAGCTTAGAGTTAATAAAGTAGAGTCCATGAAAGAAGTGCAATTGTATTTATCTAAACTGCACAGCAATTGGCACTGTTCTAGAGGGCTTTCGCGCATCTCTCCAATCCTCATCAGTCAGTTCCCATAGATCCTTCTCCTAGGCCGACCTAAGCAGGATGAAAGTATTGAGAGTGTTAGAAACTAGAGAACAACATAAAAGCATTTGATTTCGGCTTAGCTCTCCCTCTAAAATTTGAGTTTCCAGGGGATTAAAATCGAGAGCTCAGTCAGGTTTTTAATATGGGAGTGTAGGGCATGATGAAATTTTAGGTAGTGATAAGAATTGTCACTTGTGTATATGGAAGACCAAAAAAAGAGATCATATATGTCCCAATCTTGACATTGCCCAGTGTAGCAATGCCAATCCTGTCCTAATCCTGAAATCCCTCCAGGACTGTCACCTCCTGGAGCATGGTTCCTCTCTAGAGTGCTGTTTCACGGGTCAATCTAATTCCAGCCTTGGTCTCTAAGAGTTCCCCGCCAGATCTCCAACACTCACCTCGTCATTGAGGAAAAAGACACCTGTATACGCTCCCCCTCAGAGGTAGTGAAAGAAATTACCCATTAACCATCTCTCTGTGGCAAAGATGGTATAGGACCGCTCTATAATAAGGCTCACATCAGCTGCCCCCGTGCCACCATCAACTGTTGGTTTACAACATTTACTCATTACAGTCCTAGGTGTCTTAGCCTCCCAGAGGAAGCCTCTAAGTAGAGAGTTAATATGTTTGAAGAAGCTATTGGGGATATGGAATGCGTAGTGTTGGAGTTGATGAAGACTTCGTGGCAACGCCACAACATTAAAGATGGCCGCCCTACACATAAGTGACAAGGAAAAAGGGGACCACAAGGATATATCCCTCTGTTATTTGGATACTTGGTTAATTACACTCCCATGCTTTGTGCTCCTCATGGGTGGTATACACCCCCAAGTATGTGGAGCAGTCTGTTGAATCCTGTAGTGAGGAGGCCCACTGCATATCCCCAGGTTCATAATGGGTAGAGCTCGATTTAGCTAGGTTGATCCTAAGGCTGGTAGATTCACTGCAGATCCATAGCATTTGAAGGACTCTACTACCAGACTCCTGTGGGCTATGAAGGAAGAACAGAAGATCGACCAGAAAAAAAATAGACACCCTGTTGGAGACCCCAGTTGCCTATTCAAAACTCCTCACTAGGGCATTTATGTGAAGCTAGTCAGCAAGAGGCTTGATAGCCAACACAAAAGGGGGGAAAGAGGACACTCCTGTTTCATCCATCTCTGGATAGGGAAATCCTTGGAGTTCTCTCGACTTAGATGGACCCTAGCCAGCAGGTCAGTACCATGTGAACATAGTTGAGAAAAGCAATCCCTATGTTACCCTGAGGGAGGAGTATGAAAAGCTAGTCCCAGGCTACTGAATCAAACACCTTTCAAAGTCCAGTATTAGAAGAGCTAGTGGACCCCACCCACAAGCAGCAATGGGTTATGGAACCTGCGTATATTATGTTTGGTGGATCTTCTGGGTGTAAACCCGCACTGATCCTGATGAACCAGGGACTCGATAACAATCGTCAAGCGAGTTGCCAGTACTTTCACGATAAGTTTTACCTCAACATTATTCAATGATACACAGGGCGGTATGAGCCACATAAGTCCTGCAGAGCCCCTGGCTTAGGAATCATTATGATATCTGCCAACCGCAGATCAGGTTGCAGGTTGTCACTCTCCAGGGCTTCATCTAACATTGCCTTTATCGTCGAATTGGTGTGTATAACTCTGTGTTTGAAGAACTCTACTACAAATCCATTATGTCCTGGCATCTTCTCCATTCTTTTAATTCCTCCTCAGTGATCTCCTAAAAAAAACTGGGAGAACTGCCAATAGGAATGTTTCCGAGTCTAAGTATTGAATGAATTCGGAAATGCCAGGTAATTAGGGGATTTGTGCTTTGGGTATATGAGCGCATAATGGTTCACAAACTCCCTGAGCACCTGCTGGACAACTACTGTTTGACCATAAGGTCAACGCAAGGAAAAGGAGAAACAAATGCTAACCATCGAGCGTGACCGTCTCGCTCTGGAGGGGGCAGCTCAAGCTGATGGAAATCCAGGGGCTCTGCATCAGATGAAGCTCAAAGCGGCAGAATACAAGGCACTGGCCACTGATGGCCACTGATGCCGCTAAAAACCTAGCTAGAGACAGGGCTGGCCGCCTGTACGACCAAGGGGACAACGCGGGCAAATTAATAGCCTGGCTGGACAAGAAACAGAAAACGCAGAGGGTGGTGGCTGAGCTCAGGACTGGGTCGGGCGCCCTCCTTACTGAACCTCAGGAGATAGTGAATTCGCAGCACATTTCAAAAAGGTGTACCGAAGGGGATCGGAGCTCCCGGAGGAAGACAATTCCGCGCTCTTGGCCGACATTAGGCTACCCACCCTCTTGGACGAAGACCGAGAGACCTTGGAAGGTGCACTCACCGCAGAAGAGCTGGCCAAGGCGATCAATGCACTCCGGCCTGGGAAAGCCCTAGGACCCAACGGTCTCCCTATTGAGTTGTACAAGCTCAAACCCGACAGCCTGGGCCAGCACCTTAAGAGTATGTTCGAGAACAGTAAAGTGCTGGGGAAACTACGGAGAGACCAGCGCATCGCTACATTGGTAGCCATCCCTAAAGAGGGGAAATGCAAAGAGATGTGCACCTCTTACAGGCCGATCTCACTATTAAATGCTGAACCCAAAATCCTCGCGAAATTGCCTGCAAATCGGATCAAGCCGATAATCACCAAATTGGTCCACCCAGACCAATCGGGCTTTATGCCGCGTCGCAACACCGCACTCAACTTAAGACGACTCCATGGGGTGTTGGGATGCTGCCACACGATCCAGGAGGATGCGGTAGTGGTCTCGTTGGATGCCGCTATGGCATTCGACTCGCTCGAATGGCCATATATGATGGCGGTCCTCAAAAAAATGGGCTAAGGCCCTAATTTCATTGGATGGATACGTCTCCTCTATACTGATCCATTAGCCCAGGTGGTGGTCAACAATAAGATCTCAAAGGTATTTACATTGGAGAGAAGGACGTGGCATGGCTGCCCCCTCTCCCCCCGCCTTTTCGCCCTCTCCTTAGAGCCGCTTGCGGCCTGGATACAACAAGACCTCTCAATACGGGGGCTCAGGTGAGCTGAGGGGTGGGAGGACCGGATTTCTCTCTATGCGGACGACATCCTCTTATACCTCGCCTCCCCTTCCAAATCACTTAGAGTTGCCTTAGACATCTTCACCAGTTTCGGGAGAAACTCCGGATACAGTATTAACTGGGGGAAATCGTGGCTCTACATCCTGCATGGCGCCCCCCTTCAATGCAGCATGACTGCCGGATCAAGATGGTCACTGAGGTGTTCACATATCTTGGTATCTTCATCTCCACTGATCTGACGACCTGGTACGAGAGGAACCTCTTACCACCTCTGCAGAGGTTCAAAAGGGACACCGCCACTTGGAAGAAGCTCCCGCTGTCCCTACTGGGACGGGCAGCTCTTTTCAAGATGATGATGCTGCCACGTTTCCTATTTGCTCTCCAAAATTACCCGGATTTAGTCCCGCAAAAGTATTTTACAGACATCAAGGTCACCTCTCGTCCATAAACCAGGGCACGTACTGTGGTGGGGACAATCCCGGGTACGGGATGGATAGGTGGCTCCTCCCGGGTGGGAACTTTGAGGCGGCGCTCTACTCTAAACCTAACAAATACCCCCTTACAGGGCCTACAAGACACTCGGTCCAACTCTGGCACATTGTGAGCCGCAACCTGGGATGGGCTGATAAACGTACACTGACTACCCCGCTCTGGGCTGGGTACAATGGGTCGCACTAAAGGGTTCTGTAACTGGGACTTGATAGGGATTTCCCATATAAAAGACCTATGGGGGCCCAATGGTATGGTGACATTTGCCTCACTACAGCAGACATATGAATTAGCACAAACGGAATATTTTCGATACGCACAGATCAGGCACTCACTCCTGGCCAACATTCCACCCAGAACACCCCTCCCGGAGTCCTCCCCCCCAGAGGACAGACTGCTGGACGGTCATCTGCCGGAAAAGGCCATCTCCCTTACTTATAAAAAACTTATACACCACACCCCTGACCCCCTACTTGTACTTGTCTTGAGATCGATGACGAAGAATGGAGAGAGGCGCTTTCCTCCCCCAAAGTAGTGGCGATATCAGCAAAATTAAGGCTGATACAACTGAAAATATTACACTGAGTCTACATTTCTGGTACCCGACTTGTATTGATGGGTAGGAGTGAGGAAGGGCTCTGTAGGAGACCGTGCAGGGCGGTGGGGATGTTCCTGCACATAATATGGGAGTGCCCCCTGATACAAACCTACTGGAAACAGGTTCACAACTGTATGCGTAATGTCTGGGGGCTGGAATTGCGACTTAAAGTCAAAAGGTGCCTCTTAAACATCTGGGAGCCCACAGATCTGACAGCAAAAGGCAGAACATGGGCGACTCTTGGTCAGGCTATTGCAAAACATAACGTAGCACGCCTATGGGGGGCAGTAACACCGCCAACGCTCAGTGCATGGAAGAAGGACATGGACTGGTGCATGTTGCAAGAGAAGATAGTCTCTGTGGCCCGGGGTTGCCCCTGGAAATGGATAGCACTTTGGTCAAAGTGGAACGAGTACCGTGGCAACCTGTGTCAGCCCCCCTTGATCCCTTCCCTTGACGAACCATTAACTCCTTAATGTGTTATGTATTGTTACCATCTTGTATTCTATGATGTTGGAAGTGGTGATATTTGTATGAAATCCTATCTATGTAACACTGTAAAATTATGAATCCCTGCGTGTAATGACCATTAAGTTTACTTGTGCCAATAAACAGAGTTATTAAAAAAAAAAGAACAGCACTCCACTTGAATTTTTCGTGAGGCTATTGATGTTCCAAGAAACAATATAAGTGAGATTGCTGGTGAGTTTCTATGTGGACTAGCCATTGCTAAACTAGTGAGATCAACACCAAAATCCAGGATTCTTGTGTTGAATGACCGATTTTCTTCCAGGCGATGCCATGCACCAATTAAACAGCGTAATAACAGTAAATAAAACAGTAGGTAATTATAAACATTACCAAACCCACTCCATGCTTCCAGAACTTGAAGCACCTGTTGTGCGGTGTATGTGGAGGACTCACCAACAGGACGAAGTCCCTACGTGGATCCATGCAACCATAACGCACAAAGACAACCCCAAGAAAGAAAACGCACTACAAAATAATAACTGAGAAAAACGTGGCTCAGGAGGGCAGTGGATTGAATTACACCCGCCCTCTCCCTTGCAGCACGAGCTCTAGAAAAATATAAGGTCCTTCACAATCACAACTGTACCAAGAAATATGAGAAATGAGGAGAACAAAAAATGGAACAAAAGCAGGCCTAAATCAGGTGAGGCAGCCTCCCCTTCCAGGGCCTAGATCATAAAGGAAACAAGGAGGGGGAGGGAGAGCAGAGAGAAAGAGGAGAGCTCATGGGTGCACCTGCTGTTGCCCACTAGCCAACCCCCCCCCCACCCAAAGCAGAAAACAAGACAACCCATCAGGCATGCCCGACAAAGGGGGCACCACATTCCAGACAACCTGTGTCACTCCACCAAAAGATCATACGGAGACCAAGTCCAGTAGACCAGTGGATTGCTCCAGGAGATTCATTTGCAGGGCTTCCAAAGAGTCTTTGCCAATCGCCTAATTGTCAGATGTTTACTCTGGCCACATGCTGGACTCAAGTTCAAGGCCTACTGCAGCAGTCTCTGCCCTGGTTTGTCTGCAGCATCCCTTTTGCCATTCTTTGGGCGCTAAATAAGGTAGCACTCCATCATGTGACCAAGGTCCTTTTATCAGGATTTAGGGTTCGGCTTCCCAATCCCGAGCCGCCATGGTCGTGTCGAAAAAGAAGAACTTTGACTGCTACAGTACCTTCAATTTTGCAGGATAAAGCAGGTGATAGTCCAACTGCATGGCTGTCAGTTTCTGCTTAGCCCCCTTGGAAGGATTGATGCTGGTGCTCAACCCTCTTTGTATAATCCAGAAAGACCATTATTTTATTGGGATAATTTGTCAGATTACCCTTTGCCTTGCCACCTGAAGGATTGTGTCATGTCTTTATGGTTAAGCATTCTAGTGCTGATAGGCTGGGTAGAGGCCCTGGGTATAGAGCGTGCAGCAAGGGCCCGATGCATCCTCTCAATTAGGAAGCACACCAAGAGATCCCCTGCTGGTGTCCATAACTGAAACCACTGAAGAAGGAAATGCTCAGGCCAGACAGCCTCGACCCCTTCAGGGAATCTAACTAGGTGGCCAATTCTCAGCATCTTTCAGTCTGTCTAGAAGAGTTTTAGCAGAGGAAGAGAGTTTGTGATCACTTACAGAGTCCTCCAATTCCACTATTCTACCATCTGCTACCCTGTCCACTGTAATCCTCAGGTCTTGGCCCAAAAGTATCACCTCAAAACCGACCTCTCCAATGTGTGCCTCCAGAGTCTGTTTGGTGCTTTCAAATATGATGTAGAATGGTGGGCATATTTGAGGAGGGTGATCTCCACACCCCACCTCGTCCCCCAAACCACTAGTATCATCGTGCCTGGATTCTGCGGCCCTTACAGACTTTGTCCTGTTGAATTTATCTATTTTAGCTTGGAGATGCCCAGGTGTTGTTTTATCTTTAACCATAGTGGCCAGGAAACAGCAAGAACGTTGGTCGGGATATTTTGTCAAGTGTAAGCGCATTCCAGACCCACATCAGGTCTGGCTGTTAACAGTGGGTAACAATACAGTAAACAGCACTTCATGTGGCCAGGTCTGTATAGCAATGAGGTCTCAGAACATTAAAAGGGGCCGCAATAGAGGAAATTCAATCAAGGGCAAGGGGTTCCCCCCTTCCACATGTACGCGGATGACACCCAACTGTACATCAAGATCGCCTCTATCGAAGAGATAAAGTCAATGAACTTAGCCCTCGAAAAGACAGTCCATTGGCTATCAACCAACTTTCTCAAGCTTAACTCTCAAAAAACAGAATTTCTCCTAATCTCCCCCCTCAAGAATTCCACGGAGACAAAGGATTGGATCAAAATTATCACTGCGTTGAACTGCACGCCAATTGTAGTAGACTCCTCCTTATCACTAGGTATCACTCTAGATAAGAACCTTAACATGCAACATCACATCAAATCACTGAATAAAAACGCTCGCTTCCACCTCAGTTATCTCAGAAAAATGAAACCTTTTCTCCAGAATTCCGACCTCAAATCCGCAGTCCAGTCCTTAGTTATTTCAAGGCTTGAATACGGATACACCACCCTCGCTGGACTTCCCAAAATCTCAACCGCAGCGCTAAAAGCCTGTCTCAATACCGCAGCAAGACTCATAACAGGGTCTAGGAAATTTGACCACATATCACCACATCTGAAAGCTCTCAAATGGTTACCCTACCAAGCCCGAATCCACCTAAAAATGGCTTGCATCACACACAAGGCGTTACACCACAACCCCCACAGTACCTAGCCCAAAAACTCACCTTATCCGGGGGAAACAGGCATTCAAGGAGTTCAAACAATCTACTTCTGAAACCCTCACGTTTCAGAAAGTCGAAAACTTCAAACAGATCTTTCTCCGGGGCTGCGCCAAGGATATGGAACTCTCTCCCACCTTATATCAGAAAAATATCTGTTACACCTCTCTTCAAAAAGGAAGCAACATTATACCTGATGAGCAAATTCCTACTCTAATTCTGCACAACCACGACCCTGTTCCTCAACCACTATCTACCTCTATTGTGGGTTCCCTGACCGTAACTGATGACTGTCATGAGCTCGAACTGTATTGCAAGACTCAGTGCATTTCTCCCCCATTGCTGATACGTGAAGTGTAAACCGACACGAACTTTGAATGTTTTCACTACCTAGAACTAGTCATTTCATTACTGTTACGCCTCGTTACTTTCGGAGTATGTGTTTGTATATGCAATGTTATCCTTTTGAATGTGTTCACCTTATGCCTTGTAAAGCGCTCTGATACCCTATCTTGGGTCTGGTTCGCGCTATATAAAACTATATAAATAAATAAATAAATAAATTCCCACTGCCCCCTCACAGCCACATGGGTGTGTTTGAATAGTTGTTGCGCTTTTTTTAATAATTGCACCCTACAGCTGTTGCCATCTCTTCGTGTGGCTTTTTTGTCTCTCAAGATCCTCTGCAATCCTGTTAGCCCATGATCGGGCTTCCAACATTAGGAAGCTCCGATCAGGCGGTGACTCATCAACCTTAGGCAGTTTGTAACGGCAGGCTCTTATCACCTCAACAAGATTCAGTGAAGGCCTGCCAATGGCAGGGGCGTAGGAGACACTAAATTTCTGGAGGGGACAGGAACAACCATGTGGACTTTCCAGTGACCCTATACAAATCGCCCATTGTGTTAGACCGTACGCCCGTTAAACGTATACTATCGCATAGTTATGTAGAGAAATATTGAGAAGGGCAGGCATGTATTAACAATTTGCAAGTATGCTTTATTGTCATTTACACTCACAAAGTAAGTAGATCAAATGGGAAAAAAATATGTGTATGAATCTTGCATCTTCATGCACCAAGCAAACAAAAGTGGGACAAAAAAAGGAAGAATAAACTAAATGCTCTTAGCGACATTCCTACATCTCAAAATGCAATTAGACTAATTAGAAATTGTTTTTCTTGCTGCATGAATCGATAATAAAATTATGAACTTCATTTTGAAAAGCCATATAATTTCTTGTGCCGTTCAGTGCGGAGGACAAATTATTTCGCTATTGTCTATAGGTCAACTGAGTCCATCATCTCTTTATGTATGTTGCATATGGCAATGTGATTCAGTCTTTTCTGAGACATAGTTGGTCCTAGCCAAGTTTCAGTCGGCAGAGATCACTGAAACTTCTCTCAGCCTCACAAGAAGATACTGGTATAACTAAAAGAATATGTAGTAGCTTCTCAACCTGTGAAAAGAAAGCTCTCTCTCTTGGAAGCATTTTTCGGAGTATGTCTGCCAGTTCCGGGACTGAAGAGTACTTGAACATACTTGATAACATAGTCAATTGAACAGAGAGCAGCAAAGGGCCAGTTTCTTTGTACTGAGCAAGAGAGTCAATGCCATTGCCTTTTAAAAGCACCTGTTCAAGTTTTTCGTATGTTTGGATGCCTTCCTGGTCAAAACGCTGAATGAGATGAAGAGAAACAGTATCTAAAAGTTCAAAATACTGAGGGCGATAGTAGTCCCTAACGGTTGCAGGATGAAAGGTTTCTGCTGCTCCATCATCATTCCGTTTAGGGATTCGGTGCAGTCATGCCACTTCAATGGCATTAAGATGGTACTTAGCAGCTGTGGTTGTTGGCATTGAGCAGACTGTCAAACGACTTATCAATACCAAGCTTTAGTACTGCACTTTTTGCTACATTAACAGCAGCTAGTAGCCCTGATATGGTTTGCTGGTGTCCTTGAAAGGTAATACGCAAACAATCCAGAAGCTGCAGTACTTGGAGAACAATCTGAAGACCTAGGACAGTTGTTCCTCTCTGAAACTGTGCTAGCATACCACGAGCAAGAGCAGACACATCGCCACTCGACTTGGATGTTGAATATTGTTCTAGGGTTTCCAGAACAGGTTCATAATTATCCATTACTTTTTTTACAGCTTTTACACAGACCGTCCAGCCTGTTGGACACAGAGGCTTTATTTTGAACACATTTGCAGGGCCTTCTACACTGTGTTGGATGAGGTCTGAGAATATTGTACGGCATGTCATAGATTGCCCAAACAGATTACCAAGTTCTTGGACATAAAGTAGTGCATCTTCCATTATGGAACATTTATGTGCTACAGCCTGCATCACCAGATTTGTACAATGTGCTCCACAATGGTCTTAAAGAGCAAGTGGTTATTCGTGGCTTATTAATGCTTGTGCACCATGGTATTTCACTGCCATATTTACTGCACCATCATATGTTTGTGCTCTCAACTTTGACAGAGAAAGACCATGATGGCATGAAACATCTTTGTCAATTGTTTGGAGCAATTGCAGTACCAGTGGTATTATTAGCCTGATACAGTCCAATAAAATCCTCATGAGGATACAGATCTTGGTCAGTGTAACAAATACAAAAGCTTTCTTGTTCCTGACCAGATACATCCTTTGTGCCGTCAACAATTATTGCGTATGGATTGTCACCAATATTTTTACGGATTTTATGCAAAATTGCATGGGACAATAACTGAAGAACTTCATTTTGGATGTCTGGGCTGAGACATTCTGCTCGATTTGCTGTAATTCACTGCTTCAAAGAAGGTACATCCACTGATCGTGCACTAAGAAATTGATGGAAATTTCCATCGCTGTCATCATGACCTTGGAGTGCAAGGCCTTGTTTTACCAGAAGAGCTACGTTATCAATGATTTTGTTAAGACAAAGCCTCGGTGCCTACTCTAACCAGGGATCACACTCGGCAACTCTGGGCATTAGCTTGCCTCATCTCCACAACGGCCCCCCACATTCGCCGGGGATGCCTGGTTTCACCTTGGAGATACCCAGGAGGGACCATCTCACAGGGATAGCCAGGACGGGTTCCCCAGCGGTCTACAGCGCCACAACGCCTCAGGGCAGCAGTGCGCTTTACAAGACACATACATTTACCAGTTGACTCAGTGCTTGTGAATGAGCATAACTGTTGTGGTGCTTTTTGAACCTTTCTATTGCCTTCTTACAGTTGGTGTAACCCGTGCTACAAAATGCTTCCTCTTGGAAAGCTCAGTTAATTTCAGTGACTTAGCCTCGGGCAATGAGTACATCAAAGTCCGTATG
This sequence comes from Triturus cristatus, assembly GCF_964204655.1. NCBI lineage: Eukaryota > Metazoa > Chordata > Amphibia > Caudata > Salamandridae > Triturus > Triturus cristatus. Next base: position 389,622,530 of record NC_140594.1, read on the forward strand.
GGGTAAAAGGTCGCTTTATTTGAACAGGCATGCAGTTTGCGTCATTTTCCAATAAATTTGATAGGGCCTCACTAATACAAAACAAGTCTAACATCCCCGCCGCCCCTAATTGATTCCCCACAAACTTTTCCTCTTATTGAACCTCCTCCCCAACCCCTTCATTTTGCCGCCTGCCTACCTCCTGCCTCATTCCTTAGTCATCTGTTTTCCCTCTGTCCTAAGCTACTCTGACTGCCCCAACCCTTCCTGCCTGTCTCAATCTCGTCCAAATCTGCTTATCCAAGCGACGATCGAAAACAATAAAAAGTGTATAAAAACTACCTAACTAATTGTCAAGCTAAAGTTAACCAACCTAAAGGGAAGGTGTGAGGGACAACGAAAATGCTTCCCCTACCTCGCACTCCTCTTCTTGACGAAAGAATGCGGCGTTTGAATCGCCGCGTTCCAAGGCAGGCGCCTGACCCGCCCAATCCGCTGCTGCCTTTGGACCATACCAAATGGCCCACAGCTGCCCACAGCCACCCCCAGCATCCCCATCCGGCAATGAATACATCAAAGTCTGTATGGGGTAAAAGGTTGCTTTATTTGAACAGGCATGCAGCTTGCATCATTTTACAATAAATTTGATAAGGCCTCACTAATACAAAACAAGTCTAACGCGCCCGCCACCCCTAATTGATTCCCCACAAACTTTTCCCCATATTGAACCTCCTCCCCATCCCCTTCATTTCACCACCTGCCTACCTCCTGCCTCATTCCTTGATTATCTGTTTTCCCTCTGTCCTAAGGTACTCTGACTGCCCCAACCCTTCCTGCCTGCCTCAATCACGTCCAAATCTGCCACCATGAAAAAACCCTGAACAGGAGTTTTTTCTGTCCCCCCATGCCTTTTTCTTGAGATAATGCTCTATTTTTTTAATAGGATGCAAAGCTCCAAACACCAACTTTGGAACAAAAATATTTTAATTTTAGCAACATGAAGAATTATTTGTTCACAATGTCGCTTAAATGGTTAAATCAAAACATTACTACCAGCTATAAGAAAGTGGTTCCAAAAAGAGCGGAGAAGAGCTGCCTTTCAACAGCTACCCCTTTAACACTTTGGTGCCGATTCCGATCCTGTAAAACCCGGGTACAAATGGTCGTACGGAGCGTTTTCTCCGTACGACTCGTACCCGGGAATTCCACCTTACAAACCAGCAAGTACGATTCGTACAGAAATACCTTTTCCGTACGAATCGTAAAAAACACCGTGCGGCTAAAAAATACATACAATTCCGATCCTGGACAGCGCGTCCGCGACGTCCGCACGGAGTCAGGCAGCGTTTTACGGACCAGCAAGTACGATTCGTACCCACAGCACTCCGCACGGCTATATTTTTACGGGAGCCAAAAAGTGCCGGAAAAGCTAAGTACGCCGCAAAGCACGAGGAAAAGAGGGCCCGGTACGCACCGCACACCCACCCCCGTATGTACGCGCCGTGCCCCCAGCACCTTGTATGTACGCGCCATACCCTTACCCACGTATGTACGCGCCGTACCCCCAGCCCCCTGTATGTACGCGCCGTACCACCACCCCCGTATGTACGCGCCATACCCCCACCCCCGTATGTACGCGCTGTACCCCCAGCCCCCTGTATGTACGCACCATACCCCCACCCCGTATGTACGTGCTGTACCCCCAGCGCTATGCGCTGGGGGTACGACGCGTACATACGGGGGTGGGGGTACGGCGCGTACATACAGGGGTGGGGGTACGGCGCGCACATACAGGGGGCTGGGGGTACGGCGCGTACATACGGGGGTGGGGGTATGGCGCGTACATACGGGGGTGGGGGTCCGGCGCATACATACAGGGGTGGGGGTACAGCGTGTACATACAGGGGGCTGGGGGTACGGCGCGTACATACGGGGGGCTGGGGTACGGTCCTGGGGTATGGGGCGTACAGGTGCGGGGCTGGGAGACGGGACTGGGGTGCAGCGCGTACAGGTGCGGGGCTGTGCTACGGTGTTGGAGTACGGTGCGGAGGGGGGGTACGGTGCTGACATACGGGGGTGGGGGTACGGCGCGTACATACAGGGGGCTGGGGGTACGGTGCGTACATACGGGGGGCTGGGGTACGGGGCGTACAGGTGCGGGGCTGGGAGACGGGCCTGGGGTGCGGTGTGTACAGGTGCGGTGCTGTGCTACGGTGTTGGGGTACGGTGCGGAGGGGGGTATGGTGCTGACATACGGGGGTACGGTGCTGACATGTGCAGGGTGAGGGGGGGCTGTACGACTCGTATCCGGGCATATGTTTTTTTCACGTACGAATCGTACTTCGCAGTTTGTATGGTACTTGTACGATTCGTACGTGAAAATATACGGATACGAGTCGTACGCACATTTTTTTACCCGGATCGGAATCGGCACCCAAGTATTCAAACCCAGCATATCAGGTAACCTCCTTTTAATATTTAGCACATATAATTAATTCACTATGAATGAAAGATGGACCCCATTTGGACGGAAACATTGGAAATCATCTTTTGTTATATCCACATGAGACAGCAAATTTATCCCATGGATACTGCAAAAACTGTGAAGTTCTCTGTTTACTTTCCGTCTGGCTCTGTCTACAGCTGTGAATTTCTCAGCTCCCCTCCAAACCCTTCTAGGCACTAAAGCAGTCAGGATCAGTTTTGTATTTGGCCAGGATGTGACTATTCATTCCAAATCTGTTTTCATCGCGATCAGCAACCCAAGACCTGAAAGCTGGATAATATTGTTTTCACCCAAATGAATAAGTAACTTTTTTTGACATTTTCTAGTCTAACGCAGCTCTCTTAAGAATGCCATCAATTGACCCCATTTCCTACCACCTTTGTCCCACCAATCGATCTTTATATCGTCAAAACTAAAGCCAAGGTTCTGTCCATAATGATTTCTTTCAGCTTGCTTTGCTGCCCATTTTATAAATGAGTGTCCAACAATCCAGACGTTTGCCATGGACGCAGATGGGCTCAACAGACTACCTAAAAAGAGTAAATTGTTAGAAAAAGCAATAAAAATTGATAAATCCTCTAACTCTCTAACATATTTCAAACAACAATTGGAAGAGCCGCGGCCCAAACTTTTCAATTGCTTCAAGGAGAAGCCCCTTTTTACTGCCTCTGAAGCGGCACATAGGGCGACGGAATGAGTACCGAAATCATTAGGATTATAACCTAAAAGGCTTAAAGCTTTTCTTAAAACTGATAAAATCTGTGATGCTTTTAAGGAAGAGCCGTCTTGATGTTTGAAAATAAAGATGGGCAAAGAACCACTTACTGCTCTAAATTCAAACCAAGCTTTCACCGGGCAAAGCGGGCCACTCAGCTTCCGCAATACCACTGTAGCTCCTTTCCCCTTTTGATCTGTCTTTGATTTTTCCAACACAATTCGCAAAGACAGTCTGGTTATTAACACATTTCAAACTTTTAGCCTTTCAAACTCTGCTCTTCCCAGTAACTCTGAGACCCTGAAGGCTCCAAAAAATAACCAAACCATATACAACTTGAACAATAAGAATTCAAAATTTGAATAGCAAATTTGTGGTAAAGCTTGAATGATGCTGCATAACATTTGAAAAGATATGGGTTTTCTCACAAACTGACAGCGCTTCTTTATTTTTGCCCAGCCTTGTAAAATTCTCCTACCTAGTTCTTCCGCTGATAGTTCGTAGCCACAAAAGCACTTACCATAAAAGGCTAGACCTGCGAGTTTTCCAGCGATTGTAGTGGCAGAAATATTCCGCTCTATGTTGGCCATTTTAAACCAAAGAACGTCCTCCCTGTGATTTTCCCAAGCTAATTCATTGCTGACTCTAAAAGAAGCACCTAATTCTAAACGTTCAGACCGTGCTCTTTTATAAGACAATCTTGTACTATGAGCTAGAGAGTTTTCTACAAGATGTCGTATTTTTAGTCTGCTAGATCTCGTACCTCCTGTGGAATCTGGGTTTTCACTGGGTCTGCTCCGGGCACCAAACCACGGAATCTCAGCAACTGGGATCAAGATAACGTATCTGCTATATTATTATCTGTTCCTGGTAAGTGTTTAACCTTAAAAACTATATGGTACATCAGGCAACCTAGCATGAATCTTTGTAATAATTTAAGGAGTCTGTCTTTAGCCTTTTGACCATTTACCATGTCAACCACGGTTTTATTGTCACATCATAAATTACAGTTATGTTTGATAATTTCTTGCCCAAACTGCAAATGCCACTAGCGGAGGGAAACATTTAAAAAAGGCTATGCTTCTTTTTTCAGAAATCCATTTGGATGGGCAACTTTCAGCTCACCATTTACCATCCCAAAAGAGCCCAAAACCATTCACCATATAAAATCCCCATCAAGAGCCAAATCATAACTCTGTTGAAAGCCCTCAAAAACATTATCCAGACTTCGAAATCTACTCTCATGGCAGCTGAAATTCTAATTCTGTGATGAGGCAAGGTAACCCCTGACATGGCAAAACCTAACCTTCTACAGAAAGATCTACCAGCTTTAACAGCTCTGCAAGCAAAGTTTAAATGCGCTAGAAGACATTGCATTTCATACAGAGTTAACTTATGTGATAACCTTGCGTGTTGTAGCATCTCCAACATCTCCCTCACCTTCTTAACAGGTAGTCTTGCCTCCATCTTGACTTTGTCTATTTCGATACCTAGGAAGACCAAACAAGTTGAAGGGCCTTCAGTCTTTTCATCTGCCAGAGGAATGCCTAAATCTTTTGCCAATGACTGAAAAAACTGAAGAGCTCTGCTACAGTGCTGAGTGCCAGCTGTACCAATAAAAAATAAAAAGGAAGTCATCTAGATTATGTGTTATTTGAACGTGACCTTCCTGAAAAGGAAACACCATTGAATAAAAGAGCTAAACTCTTCAAAAATATTGCAAGAGACTGCACATCCCATTGGTAAAACTTTGTCTACCAAAAATTGATCTTCAAAATGAATACCTAACAAAGAAAAATCCAGCAGGTGCACAGGTAACAATCTAAAAGCAGATATAATGTCACACTTCCCCAATTCAGCCTTCGATCCTGCCTTCCTTACCAGCTCTAGCGCTATATCAATTGATGCAAATTGAACAATGGTATCTTCTTTAGCTATGAAATCATTAACCGATGAACCTTGAGGCCATGGCAAATGCTAAATCATGCGAAATTCACCTGGTGTTTTCTTTGGTACAACTTCTAAGGGTGATATGATAAGATCTGGTAGTGGCCATGTAGAGAATGGACCTGCCATCCTTCCTTCTGCAATTTTTGACCACAGCTTTTGTTTAATGACCTGTGGGAATTGTCTAGCTGATTTTAAATTTTTAGCAAATCTATGGCAACGGGGTCCTTGATAACCCAGCCGGAAGCCTTCTTTAAACTCCCATTCTATTCTGGCTGCTTTGTCCCTTAAAGGATTGAATTGCAGCCAGTAGCATAACTTATGTATATTAATTGGAGTAAGAGCCCTTGTAATTAGGCTGGAATTAATTTTCTCTTCCTCTGCCTTGCCCAAAATTACTCCAGTTTGACTGCTCCCCAAAACATTGCAAAATGGCATGTTTTCCTCCACATTTAGAACATTCATGCTTGTATTTGCAGGGATTCTGCTGGCAGTACCCCCTGTTAAAATTCTAGCATGCTCCTGAATATGCTGATTGTGGTTTGGCCCAATTACCCACCCCTCCCGAGGTGGGTCTGCCAAGAAAAGGCCGGTGTGAAACGGCAAGCCTGCTCGCTGTATGCATAGTTGGAGGGGGTCTCTGTCGATACATCCACTGAACCCATAACTCATTATCCACTTTCGGGAATAAGGACCAGCCTAGCTCTGAATTGTTTGTCGTAATAAAGCCAGGCAAAACCCCCAAATTCAGTATGAGCCTTTCTAATCGTGTCTAAATATTTAAAAATAGACACCGATCTATCTGGAAAGTCTTCGCAATAAACACTTGCATAAATTAGAAAAGCTGACATCCTTGAATCTGTAGTTGTGGGAACCCTTGGCCTCTTAGTTAGCTCCCAAGCGTCTTCCCTAGAACCCTCTTTTTTTTTTTTTTTTAAAGAAATTTTTATTGTTTTCACAAAAGTTATAACAAAGGACATGAAATCAGATCGTATACACATTAAAGTAGACAAAACACCATACAGAATCATCTTTTCTCCAAGTAGACCTCGATCGGGCCCCATGAGGCCATCGTTATCAGCCACCCTCCCCTTCTTCCCTTCAGTTTCTCTAGTCATCTGAGTCAGAAGACTCCTCATCAGAAAGAGGTGGTGGATCACATATGTTGCCCCTATATTTGTTCCATGCTCCCCACACTCTGACCCATTTTCGAGGACAACCCCGCCTGATAAATACAAAACGTTCAGCAAACATAGCCCCATCCATGTCCTTTTTCCACATCGACAGTAGCGGTGTCTCCACCGCTCCCCATTTTTGGGCTATGATCCGTTTAGCCATCATGTTCCCTACCGTCACCCAGCCCTGCGCCTGGCGATTAAGATCTGTGGGCTCCCACACATTTAACAGACAGCGTCTGGGTTCTGGCAGCAGTGATACCCCGCACACCTGCGACATCGTTCGCAGCACGCGCCTCCAGAAGAGTTGAAGAACCGGACAGTCCCAGAGCAGGTGATAGAAGGTCCCCTCCTCCCCGCAGCCCCGCAGGCAGAAGGGATGTGGTGCTCTGCCCAGTTTGTGCAATAGGCTTCTGGTGAAATATGAGCGATGTAGAATACGAAGTTGCACAAGACGCAGCCGTGAGGGTATACCCGCCTCGCGCGGTGACGCCAGCGCCTCCCGCCAATCTGGGTCATCGAAATCGCCGACCTCGTCAGCCCATTTCTCCCGCAAGACCCCCATAGGGTCCGGCAAATTGTTGATCAGTTTGCGGTATGTGAAAGATGTGGCCCGCTTAGGCATGTATTCGGTCAGCAGCCTGTCTTCCAGTGGAGAAGCCTCTGGAACCTGCACACCTGGGGTTAACTGTGTCGTTAGGGCGTGTTTCATCTGCAGGTATCGGAACCATTCTGAGGGAGCCAGCTCATACTGTTGTTGCAAACGAGCGAATTGAACAACCTCCCCTTTGTGCCACACGTCGCCTATCACCGAGATCCCGATAGCGTTCCAAGCGGCAAAGCCCTTGCTGTCCCTGAGCCGTCCCAATCGTTTCGTGTCCCAGAGAGGCGTAAGCTGCGTCAGGACTCCGCGCCACCCCAGCCTGGCCTGTGCCACGTGCAAGAGAGACACAGTCTGACGCAGAGGGCCAATCAGCTGCGGGGCCAGCCGGGCATCATACAATGGGGCCAGCATACCCCTTTCGCCCAGTATATCCCTATCTGCCTTATACGCTGGATCAGACTGCGGCGCATGGAGCCACTGATTGATCACCTTGAGCTGCGCCGCCCAATAATACCCTAGAACCCTCTTTTGATTGAATTTCTCTGTGAAGAAGCTTAAATGCCTCTACAAATTCTCCTTTCCAGATTTTCTCATTTGTATTTTTCCTCAGATGGGAACCTAGAGGCATAGATAAACCCATATAGGGAAGTCTTTTCATGCCTTCTGACTTTGATTACTCTTCCTTTTCGTTACCACAGTCTTCCTTATTACTTTAACTTTAGCTGATTCTGATCTCACCCTTCTTTTTGTTTTTGTCGGATGACCATTCTTTCTCAGATAAAACAACGGTTCTTGCACAATGAGAACAAACATCAGTCCCCACACCCTTATCTTCAAGAATCACCTCAGATGTTTTCCGTTTTTTAAAAATTGATTTACTATAACTATCACTAAAAGTTTTCTCACATGTTCTTACAGCTTTGTCCCAAACTGAGGTCTTCCTCCTTCTATTCCCTTCTTGGCATCCTTTGCTCTCTGCACCGTCCATCCAGATATCCTCTGTGTCTTTTTCCTGAAAGATATGAGCCTTGGAAAGCTTTTTAGACCCTGTATGATTTGAAAGTTCCGGAGGATCCAACTTCATTATCATCCCCAATTTACCCCTCTTCCAATTCAATTGAGTCGTCATCACCTAACCCATCTTCAAATTGAACGTTCTTAGATCTCCCGCTACAGCTTGGCTGTACCCCGTCCCCCACTCCTCCATCATAAACCCTCCAATTTAGAGCCTTTTTAAGATGTGAAATTTGATGTTCTTCCAATGATGTAGGCAAAACCGCATCGAAATCTTCCCTTTCACCCTCCAATATTACGCAGGACGCTTTAGACCTGCTTATTGGTTTTTTACTGCACTTTCCATCCTTTCGCAGTATTATCCCAGCGTTGGCCTGCAAGTTGCCAAAACTTGCTAACACTGGAACGCTTCTAACCGCTGATGCTGACCGGTCACTCCCTTTCCTTCCATCTTGAACCCTCACCCGTTTTCCTGGACCTTCCTGAACCAGTCCAGCTTTGGTTGATTTTTTTTTTCCAGTACATTTTTTTATTAAGTTCATTACAACAGATGGAAAGTGCTTTCTCATTCTCGTAAAGGTCAACGTTCATTGGTTGCTGGGACTTTAGTTTGGGGGAGCTGGTTTTATGTAGAAGCAATATAGGGACGGTAGACTACTTAAATTCTGCCTCTATGCAAAGTTTCACTAAATGGGTTTATGGGGTGATGAGGAGGAAGTAGCACTAAAGGAATAAGTTGTTAGATTGGTCCCAAAACAAAATTGGAATGCACTTGAGAAAACCCTCGCTAGTACCACAGATATATCAGAGGGTTGTGATACATTTTTTTACCCGACATCCAAAAATCCAATTGTTCCACAGGACAAAGGAATTTCTCCCTCAAGTAGAATGAGCAAAGACATCATAAGAATGTGCCAAACAAATTAAGATATGGAATTTAAGACGGCGCCATTTGTCAGCTGTCAACCCTCTGGCATAGCTTTGGTTGATATATCCATTTCCTTAACAACCTCAGGCTTCGACAATAAATTCTCTTTATTCTGACTAAGAATAAAAGACTGAGTGCCATTAACCGACTGCAAACTTGGTTGCTTATTTCTTACTTCTGAGGAAGCCTAACCATTTTGTATTTTGCTATGTGGTAACATTATATCACCCTTCTCACCAGAAATCATAGGAGATGAAGACCTCTCACCTGGGACTCGGCCATAGTTTTATTGCCAAAAAAGGCCCAAGAATAAATTAAAACCGACCCCCACAACGAAAACTCTTCCCCTCCCTCGCACTCGGCTTCTTGACTAAAGAATGCAGCGTTCGAATCGCCGCATTCCAAGGCAGGCGCCTCACCCGCCCAATCCGCTGCTGCCTTTGGACCGTACCAAACGGGTCGAAGCTGCCCAGGGGTGGACATTCTTTGAATGCCGCCCCCAGGAACCCCCATTTGCACAGTGAAAGCACTCCTGACACTCTACCGCTGTAATGCAGCCAGGGGAAATCCTGGAACCATCTTCCTTGAAAATGCAGAATGCACTTTTTCTTCATTTGTGACTGTGTTACAATGATTTGAATGGGCAATGTTCTCTCGTACAGTTGGTTTGGTGCCACTGTGCTTCAAGTGTTTCCTCGGTATCCTGAAGACTAGCTGTTGTTGCATAAGAACTGTTGCTTGATTCATCTGAGGCAGTGACAACTCCACAAAATGTTCCTGGGACCGGGGTGCAATCACTTGATATTTCTAAATCTGTGGTCCCAACTCCATATTGAATTGCAGACTGCAGTTTTGACATATCATCGAATGAATCGTGTTAATTTTGGAGTTGTCTAAATATAGGTTCACTTCACTGTTTCTTTTCAAAGAATTTCCAGATGTCCATTCTAAGAAAAAGGAACAAATACATTTGTAGCAGTTGCAATTTGGGAACATACAGAATATTTAACGCCAGTTTAGAAGTTGCAAACAGTCTTTTGTGTGCACTCTCCCATGTAATCAGCACAGGGAGTGTTAGGGGCAAAACCTGCCTCCAGTATAAGGATCCTCTTGCAATGTAGTGCGGCTGAGGGTAAGTGAAGTGATGCATGTGCAAAGGCTTCCTAGAAGGTCTATCCAGCTGCTTTATAACACCTTTAGGTTTCCACAGCAAGAAGAGCATTCTAGTCAGCATCTTACCTGACTAAAGTGTTTCAGCAATACAAAAGACACTGCAGTATATATTTTATGGTGGTAAAGGAACCTACCTGACAAATCTCTTTTAGCTTAAGATGACACGCAATGTGGCCAAGTAGGTTTCCAAAAGTGAAGTATTGATGTACTTGTAGCAAAAAGGAATCTGTCGGAGAAAATAATAATACATTGTAAGGCATTTGATTTTGATCTGCGTAATACATGTACTGTACTACAGAAGTGTTCAGTACATAGCATAGATAGAGAAAATGCACAAATAATGTGATGCTGAGAAAGGGAGAGCATTATCGCAATTTGACAAAAAATATCCAAACAGATTGGCCAAGAAATTGTTTTTTTTTACGCTAGACACAATACTATAGTACACTTACTTATTAGCAGTAGTAGTGGCAGCCGCAGCCCTCTTTTGCGATTTTCTTGATCCACTCAGTGGCTGTAAGTTGCTGGTCGGACTGACTACCGGATTCCGATGGCTGGTGCTGCTGCGTTTCCTTCTGCTCAGGGACTCTGGAGACTTGCCACCAGCAAGTCTACTCGCCAACAGCGGTCCCGTTTGCATGATCTTCCAGCGGCCTCTGGCCGTGACGCCGCTCAGTGAGAGGAACGGACGAAAGGCGGGAGACGCAGCAGATTATTAAATGAAAAGCAACGGCTGGCGGTGTCCTGCCCCTCTCTCCACGCTCCGGGTTCTTTGGTTGGCTCCCTGCCCCTCGGCCCTTCTCCATCTTCAGTGACTGTCTTCCTTCCTGCTCTGCTCTCCGGATTCCTGTTACCGTAAACCCTGTAAAGGAAGCACAGTGAAAAACAACATTAATCAGATAAGCAACCAAGCTAAGTGAACACAGAATTTCAACTTTAGAAACTATTGTTGAAACGTGTCCTGGTGTAAGTCGGTCGAAAGGCAATCTGTGAAAGCAGGTGGAACCACAGATGTTTTTCAAAATCTAGATCTGAAGTTGTGGACTTCATTGATTACCTCAAGACAAACTGAATACCAAGAGCTGGAAGCCGGAAGTTGTAAAGTAAAGTGGGGAACTTGACCGGAGTGCGAGGACGACAACCCCCGGAATTCCAAGCAGTGGGCGAGCCGCTCCTGACGCCGCTCCTGCGCTGCCCTGTGGTGCTAGAAAACATCGAGGGGCCTCCTGCAGTGCATGGGACGCCCATGGGTGTGCCCGGGTCAAGGGCAGGCCCATCTGCGCCTGTCAAAAGCCCGGAGGAGGCTGGGCTGGGCCACCCCCCCCCCTGACTTCTCTCTCACCACTGCATGGAAAACCATCATCCAGGCTTTGATCACATCTAACCTAGATTACGGTAGCTTCCTGTACCTAGGCCTTCCTGAAGATGTTCTAGTTCAGCTACAGGTAATCTAAAATACTGCTGCTTGTCTAGTCCTCAAACTTCCAGCCTGTCATCCTGTTACATTTCATCTCAAAACCCTTCACTGCCAACCAATCAGGAAGTGATCTTCATTTGAGGCCCTCTGCTCCTTTCACAGAGCCTGATATAAAAAAGGTATTTTCTACATTTCAGAAAAAATACAGCACTACCTTCCTTCCCGTACCCTATAGTCTGCCTCTCTATGCTTGGCTCATTTCTCTGCATCAGTTTGAATTGCATAAGTGGCCGTGCCTTCTTCTTCCTTGCAACTAAGCATTGAAATTCTCTTCCATCCGATCTTATGATCATTCCCAATCATTAACTCTACATGAAAAAACTCAAAACCTGGCTCTCTGACAATTCAGAATATTTTTCTTTTTGGCTGCCCTATGCCCTAAGTTAGTATTGACTAGTGCCAGGATATCCTATTTTGGGTAAACGTGCTCTTTACAAATCCAATATAGATAGATAGAGCCAATTCCCTGGACAACTCAGTAACTCTGTTCTCTGACGCTGGTATATTTCTCATTATCGAAGCCTAATCTGATTCTAGCTAAAATTTATCTGGAGTTCCCAACCACATTTGCTGATCCATCTCCACTAAAGGCCTTTCAAGTTTCAACAGACCATGTTGGACATTTTTAGGACAACCTTGCCAACTTTCAGCCATGTCCGTCACAACGACTCCTGCGGCTCTGGCCTTAGTGCCACCTGTCTCCATTCCTCCACAAGTCCAGACTTTGGTGCCACTTCACAGGAAGCCTCTGCCTTCTACAATTTTGTCCCTCACTTCTTGGGTACTGCCTATGAAGCTTGCTCTGGTGCTCCCTCGAAGTGGATTTTGGCACCCTTTGCACTTTCGAAGTCAGCAGACATTATCCAAATGGTAAAAGAAAAAGATTGTGCTTGCTTTGATTTCATAACATTAGCAGAACACTTTCCCTAGGGGCCAGAGATTTTCCCAGATGGAGGAACTTTTCGGATCAGATTCTGAAGCCCTAGCGGTGTCTATAAGAGACTTGAAGTGCTCAAAGGAGGAAAGTCTGGAAGCTAGCCACCTCCTCCCTGCCTACTAGACAGATGGTGATCAATGATGTAGTCTTGTAGGTTACAAAAGATGTAGGTTTATTAGGTTTAGATCAAGTTACAGGTAAATCATTTGCCCCACCAGAGCAGCATCCTGCTGCTCAGCCCTTCTCATCCAACTGTCCACTCATCCAAGCACAAACACTCTCAACAATCCAAGGAGCTCACTCACTGGCTGAGCAGCATGGAACAGACTGTGGGAAGAATGCATAAGATAGCAAGAAGCTGCACCATATTCCGTACCCCTCAGACCTTTCTTTGGAAGTCTTTCCTTTACCTCAGTTTATGTATTGCAGCAAAAGACTGGAATTTCCTTTGTCTATTGCTCAGACATCCAGCATTCTAACTGAAATCATGTAACCATCCTCAGCAGTTTAACAACCCCTGCTACCTTTTAATGAGGCAGTCTTAGAACCAGTTTAGTTTGCCTGTGAGAAGCCTTTTTTGATCCCAGCAGTCCACAAAGAACTCACTCAATGCTTAGGCCTGTGTTTTCGGATCTCATCTTATCCCATTAGCAGTGAGGATGGGGTTCAATCATCATCTGCCAAATTGGGCCAAATGCCTCCATTGTGACCTCTTCGGATTAAGAAGCCAAAAGAGTTGCCTCAAAAGGGTTGCCTCTTTGAAAAGAATAGTCTTTGAATCAGGCAGCCGAACACTGCCAATGCCACATGCCTTCTTGACTGATACAGCCGCTTTGTGGGAATTTGATGAAATTACTGTAATGAGACTTTCTAGACACAGCAAGAAAACAATTGCGATGGTTTGACCTTGCAGTACAGCCTGGATTCTTGTGACACAGTATCTTGATCCTTGGCCATAATGGTTACATTGCACCAGCATGTGCTCCCAAGGCTTCCTAGGACATGTCAAGGTAGCCTTATAAATGGTATGCCCTTTGATGGGGAGAAGCTCTTTAGAGAGCAGCCCTGCTCATCCCTGGAATGTTTTTAGAACAGTCGCACCACATCATACTTGCTGGGCCTGGCCTCCCTAGTGAATCATTTCCATCAGCAGTACTGCTGCTGCCGAAGTTTCTCTTGCCGGCAATCCTTTGGAGCACAGCAACCTTCCCGATTGGCCTTGATCTTCCAGCATACTATATCACTCCTTTCATGGCAAGGGTGGACCTAAGCATTCCAGCACCACCAGTATCAGAATCTTCAGTCACCCTAATCTGCTGGATGTGCCAACTCAAAACATAAATCTCGCCCCCCTTCAACATATCTTCTGGTGAGATTCTGCCACTTCACGCCCAACTGGGACACAATAACAATGTATTGCTGGGTGTGCCAGCTTACCTGCAAGAGATATGCCACTGGATTACACTCCTTTTGCCAGGATGTGCTCTCTTACACACACCTAAATCTTGGAGGCTGAAATTCTTACTGCGTTGAACATAGGAGCCATAAAAGTGTAATATTTAATCCTCAAAAAAGGGCAGAGCCCTTGTACCCATCCTCTACCTATCTGTCTTAAACCTCATTATTTAATAGAACAAGTTCAAAATTCTGTCCCTGTGCCTTGTTCTGCTAGCCTAGAATGTGGGAGATTTATTGGTGCACCCTGAATCTCCAGGATGGCTATTTCAGTCCAACGATTGTAAGATAATGGTGGCTTCACTCAAAGCTGGGAGTCTGTGTATTTCTGTACTTGGCCAACTGGCTCGGGAAGGCAGGGTCCCTACATTATTCGCAAAAGAACTTCAGCACACAATCACTCTACTGCATGACTTGGACTTTACCATCAGTACCCATACATCTCACTATTAAGAGGCTGACCATCATAGGTGGGGTGTTGGACACAGCCTGTATGAAGGCTTTTCCTCCTCCTAACTAGATTGCTAATATTTGTTATGATTCAGATGTTTTTGAATCTGACTCTGGTTCTGAAAGCCCTAGACTCATTGCCTTGTGCATCCTCTTGGTGCCGTCCTCCAGATGGCATCTAAAGGCCCCTCAGTGGTGACTAACACATCTGCCAAGTCTCTAGACTTAGGTGCAGCTATTCCATTCTGTCCACCCATACCTCCACTGGTGAATGTATCCCTCAGTCCTCGCTGTGGTTTTTCCATTCAGTCCTGTGCAGTAACAAGTTTCTGTAGTTACGCATGACTCCTTGTTTGTCTGGGGTCTGGAACCGTCATCTAGAGCCATTGGTGCAGTAGCTACACATAAATGTTTTGGAGCTGCAGGCTGTCCACCTTGCCTTGAATGCTTTTCTGCCTTATTTCGCAAGGACTGCCATCTTGGTCTATCACACAACACATACACAAATTTACTATGTCGAGAGGCAAGGCAGAGTGTATTCTTGGACCGTATGTTCTGAGGCAGCGAGAAAAAAAGCCCTACAGCCAGGCATCTTTCCAGAGGTGGTCCACTTTTGCAGATCCCGCAGTACGAGGTCAGGTGCACCGTGTCTGCTCTCTTTTGAGTATATTTTTTATAATAATAGAGGTCCCAAAAAAAGTTGAGAACCTGGGGTAATAAACAGTATTGTAAAAAACAGTGGTTCTCTATGAATAATCATGTAAATGAGAGAAAAACTGGACGAGACAGTTAGTTAATACACCAGGGCAAATATAGAAGTAGGCAAAGCAATGGTGTTTTTTTTTACTGCAATTAATTTATTCAGTCAGCCAAGAAAGCTTTATTCGAGTGTAAACAAACAGTCATAGAAGCACAATAGCAGCATTTCATACATGTTAAAAATACATATAGTATACATTTAAACATCTTAATAAAACATTATTAAACTTTACAAGCTTTCCTGAAATTCATGAAAAAAAGAAGATTAAAAGGAAGACAGTTGTTTTCTTGAGCACAGGACTTGTTTCAAATAAGTGACCATCCTGTAAACAATGTGGACATCTAGTTGTTTTAATACCAAAAGAGCGGGTCGACATTGGCGAAGCCCAAACCGTTTTAACACAGGGACAACGCTCGTTCTTCTGGCATCTGAGTAATATTTACAGAAAAGGATAAAATGGATCAATGTCTGCTTGGAGTTGTTATCACAAGGGCATGACTGTAAAGTTTGGGACCAGTCATTCTCTTTAGGCAGGGTAACTAATCTGTAGAATAGACCCAAGCGGAAGCGAGTTAATAGGAACCTGTCAAAATCACTTAGGGTCAGGGTGAGGTAGGGTTGAATATTAAAAGTAGTTAAAATCAATTGATTATTCAAGACTGTAGGTTTTACAATTTCATTTGACAGCCTAGCGGAGTCAAGTAGAGACAGGCTCATTAGTTTTAGTTCCTTCCTGGTTAACGCCTTTATGGGACTGGGGTTGGTAAAATACTCAGGGTGATCAAGATCTTGGAAAAACCTTTGGACATAGCTTATCCAAGGGATTCTCGAGGCCCTATCCAATTTCAAAACGTCCAGAATGATATCTCTATTTAATTTTGTCTCCTCCTTTGACCAGAGTCTGTGCCATATTAGCACTGGCTCGAGTTTTATTAAATCTGAAACAAAGGAGAGCCCCAACTCCGCATGACATATAGTCACGGATGTGCCATTAGGGACAGATAAAATATACCTTAAAAAAGAGTTTTCCACTCTTTGAATGGGAAGCAGATCAACAGGTCCCCAAACCCCAGTCCCATAGATTGCTCCAGAGACGCACTTAGCTCTATAAATTTTAATAAACGCCTCCAGTGGTCTTTTCCCGAGCTTAATCGCAAAGGCTCTAAGGGCGGACGTTGTGCGCAGCAGTGCCAATTTTTTGTCCGCCACCGCCTGTGACGAGGAGTCATTATGGGCAAAAAGAATGTCCAAATATGAACATTTCTTGGTCACCCCTATCTTTTGTCCAGACACAAACATACTTTTAGGTTTTTTAGTATTAGAGCAACAGCACATAGTGAAGGTCTTGCAGGAATAAATTCTTAGGCCGATTTCATGCATAAATTTGGAGAAGCT
The DNA here is from genome assembly GCF_964204655.1 of Triturus cristatus. Lineage (NCBI taxonomy): Eukaryota > Metazoa > Chordata > Amphibia > Caudata > Salamandridae > Triturus > Triturus cristatus. Next base: position 389,639,045 of record NC_140594.1, read on the forward strand.
ATCCAACACCCTCTGCAGTCCAATACTGGTGCGGGACATCAGTACCGCATTTTCTGCATATAAGAGGGCTGGGATAGGTCATCCTGCCACTTGGGGAAAGTCATAATTATCTTTTAGGAGAGCCTTTCCCAGACCATTTATGTACAGGTTAAAAAGAAACGGGGCAAGGACACAGCCTTGCATGACTCCGCTATTAATTGGAAAGGAAGCTGTGCGTTCACCCTGCAGGCCGCAACGCACATGTGCGTTAGCGTCACTATAAAAACGTTTAAGAAAACAAATAATCTGTGAATCAACCCCCATCGTGTCTAAGATTGACCAAAGTTTATCGTGGATCACGCAGTCAAATGTGGCTGTGGGGTCCAGGAAAGCTAAAAATAGATTCCCCCCCTTGGCCCTAGTATATTTTCCAACTAAAAGGGACAGGTTCAGGCCCTGCTCAACGGTACCTACACCGGCTCGAAAGCCGTATTGTAAGTCCGATAGGACAGAGTTTTCATCCGCCCATGCTTGAAGGCGTTCTAATATTATTCTGCCTACAACTTTTGTTATAGCATCTAGTAATGAAATGGGCCTATAACATGTCGGGTCCTGTCTGTTCCCCTTTTTAAAAATGGGGACAATAGTTGATTCTACCCATGTGGGAGAGAAGTCTGCTTCACAGCTAGCATTTAAAACTTGCGTCAAGATGGGCCCCCAAAGAATAGTATTAGATTTAAACAAGTCAAGGGGTGTCCCATCGGACCCAGGTACCTTGCCGCCCTTACTTACAGTCTAGGCCCATTCTACTTCATCCAAGGTGAACATGAGCGCATTTGCTTGGGCGGGGGAGTTCAAATTGCGAACTTCCTGGTTAGGACAATTTGTCAAAATGGAGTTACCCATGCCCTGATAGACCTTGGTAAAGTGGTTAATCCATTGCTCCTCGGTTATAGCTATTTCGAGTGATGGACTATCCTCTCTAGACAAGAAAGGGGCCCTGACCACTTTCCAGAAGGCCGTACTGTCATTAAACGTTGACGCAATAATTAATGCTTCCCACAACTCCTTCTTAATAGTGGCCATCCTAGCCATTAGTGCTAATTTATATGCGTCTCTGGCCGCCTTTACTTCAGTGCCGTTCCTTGGGATTTTATGTAGTACCTTTTTCAGATAGGAAAGAGCTTGAGTACATCTAGGGTCAAATCAACCTTTATTGCGGCCCTTAAGGTTACATTGTCTAGTTAAGGACTCTCTGACAGCGTTCGTGATGGCCTGAAATGAAGCTAAAATTGGTTCTGGGGTGGCTGTGTCACTCAGGCACAGCTCTATCGCTGGTTTGATTTTACCCAGTACTGAATTAACCGGGGCGTCTTGATACACCATAGTCCAGCACAGTGTAAACCCGTTGGTGCTCTTTATAGCTAAATTACTTAGCAGGTGGTTGTTCTTTTCCGATCTTAAGATAGTATTGGTCGGAAGTGAAAAGGCTAAGCAAAGAGGGAAATGGTCACTCAGCGGGTTATCGGACACATAAAATGAGTGAAGACTATGTGCATGGCTGTTGGAGACTAAAACATAGTGGATGGTGGAGCTAAAGCCCCTACCATTGAATGTGGGGGGCATTTGGACGGGGATTGGGCACATTTCATTAGCAAATCCCAGGTTGAGGGTAAAGATGAGCTCATTGAATTGTTCCCCCAGTACTGAGTGTTGAAAATGAGATATGCATGCCCCATCATCTTTTAACGCTTCACATAGTTTGTCCCCAGCATTCGGACATAAAGTACAATTAAAATCACCAGCCATACTCAGCATTACATCTTTACAACTACCAATATTTTTTAACATATTTAACAGGTTATAAATCACAGCTTTCACCTTGTCAGAAGGAATATTGTTATATAGGTTGATAACTACAAGTGAGTGCTTGGAATCTAGATCCATTTTAACTAGCTTAAAAAACTCAGTATGTGCGTACATTGTTATCTTTTTAAAATTAATAGTGCACAATATGTAAACGCAAAGACCTCCCTTGGCCCCACCGCTCAGACTGCTAACTGCTGGCGTATGACAGGTCCTATAGCCATTCAGATGGACAGGGTCCTTGCTCCAGGTCTCCTGGAGACACAAGATCTCAAACTGATTGATCAATTCTCCCCATATTGGATTGTGCAACTTCGAGGCTATACCAGCAATATTTCAGGAGAGAACTTTACAAAGGTCAGAGTTACTTCTCACTGGGGTATAGCCACATTTGTCCCAGTTGCTACCTCACTGGTGTTATTAGGGAGTGGAGAAATAGCAGGGGGATCATAAATGGATCTAGTGTTCCCTGCTAGATTTTGTTGAGCCACTGAACTATCACAGGACGTGGGACTGCTAAATGGCTGGCCAGTTAAGTCCTTGCTATAGAGGTTAAAAAGTGGACCCACACTACACTGACTCACTGCAGGGGTTACACAGGCTTGAGTTCCCATATCCAGTCAATCTATATCCTCCAGTGAGCGTAGAGCATCAAAACGATTAAACACTGGGATTGGGAATCTGGGCTCCCTGAAACTCCTCAAGTGGTCACCCGGAGGAATAGTGCCTCGGAATTCAAAGAGATTTGGTAGTTTATAAAATAGCCCAATGGTAAGGTGTCTATATCACTAGCATTGGAGGTCCCTAAGTTGCTTCTCTCCAAGATAGTGTGCACCAGTAAGAGTGAACTAAAAGTTAACACAACACAATCTCCATTAAAGACCTTCTTTGAGGGGCCAATCCAACCTATTCTACGGCCCATTTTAAAGTCAGAGAAAAGAGGGTTGCCTAAACCAGTTTTTTGACCCATATAATTGAGTGACTTGTTTTTTAGCGCTGCCCAGTGTTCGTAGGTGTTGTGTGATAGGGGGGGAACATTTGCCAAAACCACGATATAAGGGGTGGCAGCTGGAGGTAAGTTTAAGATGGACGGAGGTTGAATGGAAGACTCAGGATGGTCCCTAGGAACAATACCTCTGTCACAGTCTTTCGGCTGACTAGATAGCCTAAGAGTCAAGTGTCTGCTCACGGCAACAGAAGTACCACTAGGATGTTCTGGGGGGTGGGGTATTTTATGAGGGGGGAGCTGTCTAGTGCAAACAGAACTGGTTGCTGCACATGGATCTTTTCATTTAGCAATGTTCTTGCCCTCTGGCTGTACGTTGGTAGTTCTACAAGAATTACCAGCCTCTGTGACAACCTCTCTATTATTCGGGACACATGAGCTTGGTGATGGTACAGATGAGTGCATATGACTGATGTGTTCCTCCACCTTAGCTAACCTCACTTCAACAGCAGAAATTTTTAGCTGAATAGGTTCCAGAAGTGTTGTCATAGTTTCAAGCCTACTCCAGAAGTTCCCAACTTGCAGGCTATCTAAAGATATAGTTGTTGCATTAGAATTAAGAACAGTCGTTTGGACTTCAGTCTGCGCACTGGGGCTGTCTGGGGGTTCCACAACCTTTCTATTGAGCCTATGCCCAGGTTGGCTCTGCTTTCAAGTGACCCTAGCCTTCCTTTTTTTAGGTGCGGCTGGCACCACGGGGGCTAGCTTGGGCTTAGTTTTATGCCCTCTTGTGGTAACTGTGGGCTTGACCGGACTAACTTCTGATTCCATAGATGACAAGGGCACAATATCTGTTGAGTGTTCTTCTAATGTGTGCCGAGTAGGACCAGGCCGGGGGGAAGATGCATCAGTGTTAGTCAACGTACATGGACCAGTAAGCACAGGGGTCACAGAGAGTCTAGGGAAGGTGCAATCGACTCCAGTGACAACCTCCTTTCCGTAAGTTTGATTTCATTTATTAACGCTGATTCTGCCCTCTGTAGGAAGGTGTCCAAAGTCCCTGCGGCCCCCTGGCCATTAAGTACCCTTTGCTTACTAATTTTAACCCCAAATATGCACAAATATTTGTCTGAAGACTAGGTATCCAATGCAAAGGACAGACCTCAAGTCCAGGGGGTAAGATGAATGGCCCAGTCCAGCCTCTGCCTGACTCTGACAGGCTCAGACGGGTCCGCCCTTGGTCCGGGCTTCGTCCGGTGCAGTCCACGCGCGCGTCCCGCTCTGCGGGACCCGAGCAGGCACTTTATGCGCCTTCAGGCACGGGAAGACGGCGGCGGCAACGGCCGCAAGTGCAGAGGCTCCTGGGGGTTGTAGGAAACTGCCCCCTCTCCAGCGTTCACAAAAACGGGCTCCCGCGCTGCAGGACCCGAGCAGGCACTTTATGCGCCTCCAGCTGCGGGAAGACGGTGGTGGCAACGGCATCAAGTGCAGAGGCTCCTGGGGGATGTAGGAAACTGCCCCCTGTCCAGCGTTCACAAAAACGGGCTCCCGCACTGCGGGACCCGAACAAGCACTTTATGCGCCTCCAGGTGCGGGAAGACGGTGGCGGCAACGGCGCAAGTGCGGAGGCTACTGCGGGTTGTAGGAAACTGCTCCCTTTCCAGCGTTCACAAAACCGGGAGGGAAGTAAAGATAAAGGGCACAGGAACCCGGACCCCTTAGCAGGAAGGAAGATGCATACACGCATCAGGCTGGAGGCTACAGAAAATGCTCATTCCACTGCATCTCTGGAATCTTCAAGGCAATGCATCTACAAATATCCAAAAATGGGAGGGGGGAACCACATGGAAGGGCGACAGAACCAGATCTCATGGAGGGAGGCACAGGTATAACTGGATAATACAGGGTGCAAGACACCAGGATGAATACACAACAGGAATACCTTAATACACATAAATATTCGGTCTTCGTAAGTAGTTTCCCACAGAATCCACTGCTCCACAGTATCTATTCGTTCGTAGTTTTGCATTATCAGCTAAGGCCGCGATAAGCCTCCTCCATGAACAGCCGGTCCGATAATTCCCGCTGAATTTATTCATTGCATATTTTCTGTTGCAGAATATTTGAAGCATATTATTTTTAGATCCAGGGTTCACATTTGAGTGGAAGAGCGTGCATTGACAAGTGCATGATAAAAAACATACAACAACTAACAAAAACGGGACAAATGACTCCTTAGGTTATTTATATATTGTAAAAGAGGCGTAAGTATGTCTATAGTTGACAGCCTTTTGACCTCTATAGATGTGAGGTCAGTATCAGGACAAGGTGTGTGAGCACCTAATATGTGGTGGGTAAGTAGAGTTGTATTACTAAGACTGGTGTCGTCCCAGTACAGAGGACACACTGAAACGTGCCATCAATTAGACCAGCAGATTGAAACCTGAATGCTGCAAGGGACAGAAAAAAGTTTTAAGCCTTCAAAAAGATCTTATAAGTCCACGGCAGCGACTCGCCCGGGTCGAAGGGGATACATACACATACATCCACATTCAAGCTGGCAGTCAGTACAGTGAGTTGCATGCCTATCGAGGAGCGCTGTCATATGGGCTAGCGATTTGGAAGATTGGTACCCAGTGGCGGATTGCCTACTGGGAGACACCCGTTAATGGTGTGGGCCAGAGTCTGCAGGTTTTGCACCCGCTTCAGTGGTGAGGGCCCACTCAAATGGGAGCAGTGGATCTTGTTCTACACTATCTGAATATGATATGCTTCAAATGTTCTGCAACAGAAAATACGTAGTAAATACATTAATTGCACTATAACCAATGTTCCTTTGCCTACTTCTATATTTGCCCTTGTGTATTAACTAATTGTCTGGTAAAACTTTATGTAGACCAGTTTTTCTCTTGTTTACACAATTTATTTTTCATAATGAACCACTGTTTTTTGCAATACTCTCTCTTTGAAGGAAATCTAGTAGGAACTCCATCCCCACAAACCTCACATGACTTTCTTCAATTTGACATGTCCATGCCTAGGTCTCCTCGCCACAGGACAGGAAGCATCCTTGTTTTCATGCCATACACTTCCTTCCAAATGGTTTCCTATTGGATGACTACAGGTCCAATCGGTCACAGGGGCCTGAGTTAAGATTAGCTGCTTTTATTTAATTTTAAAAATTTTATAGTACACATCCACCTGCCTTCATTTGTGGCCGGCGGGAGCTACTGAATGACAACGGCTCATGATGTAAAGTTTAGGTCCCCCCTTCCGTCTTCCGAGCTTGGTATCTAAATAAGAAGGTAGAAAAAAGAAAATATGAAAACCAAACCTCCCACCTCCCCCCTTTCCTTCTCACCCTCCCAGGGAGCACCCCTACATTTATAGGAGATGTGCAGGTAATGTGCCAACTGGACCCCAGAGCTGGGTCTATATCTTTTATATCCTCACTTCTGGGCCTGAGAACTCTTGGGCACTTTCGCAAGGATATTTAAGCTTTGTAGATATTTAGGACATGGAACCTCCAGAAATCCTGATGACAGTGTGCTGAGACAGGATTCCCAGAGTGAGTCAAAGCTTTCCCCTCTGCCACCGAGCCATAAAGAAATCTTCTCCATCCCTAACATTTCCCAGGCCTGGTATAACATTGTTCTATAAGTGGGCTGACCTCTTTTTCCCCATTGGTTCAAGCTAGCCTGTTTGGTTGCACCCAAAAAGAGAGAAATCTGTCGACCTCTAAGTGAATGTAGGGCATACGAATGTCCATCTGCAGCCCCAGGATAATATAGACAAAGAATCTAAGCATCTGGATCCCATAGATTTGATTGACCTCATCTATGAATTCTGTCCAGTATCTCTGGAGCTTAGGACAGTGCCACAGTAAATGGAGGGGGGACCCAGGTTTGCCACAAATCCTCCAGCATAGGACTGTTCTAGAAGGTTCCCATCTATGAAAACTTTCTGGTGTATGATATCAGTAGCATGTAGTCTTCAAGAGTGTCTCCATCAAAGACAAGCTTGAGGTGCTCAGGTGAGGCGACTAACTAAACATCTTATGGCCTCATTTGATGTTGAGGCCTTGTATACTAACATCCCTCAAGAGGATACACTCCGGACCATACAGCATCTTATGCACTGAAACGCAACCGATTCTATACTAAGAAGACGCTTGCTTGCTACCCTTGTTTGCAGGCTCTCATTACAATGTCGATTCACACTGGAGTTTAGCTCCCCACGAGATTGTTGATATTGTTGATCCGGCAGCTTTCAAACAGACATTGTTATTTAATAACGAGATAATTTGTTTGCACGAGGTTATATACCAGTGATTTTGTCTCTGAACAAATAAGAGTTGATATTGACACACTAAATAATGAGAATATGCATCAAACATGAGGTGTTTTCTGTTTAACTGACTTTGATGGTGTTTGTAACATGTGCTGGATCATATAGTTTTAAACTGTGTCCTTACCATCCTAACTTTAAATCCCTACTAGAGAAACCGACAGAGGTGATTGACTCTGTAGACGGTTGAGTGGGAATTTACTCAGTGATGTTTAGGTAAGAGAGTTTACATTTTATTCTCACTGGGGACAAAGTGAAGGTTGATGGTGCAAATTGATGACAGGTCACTTAAATTAGTAATATGTCTCCTTGTTCATTTATTTTACAGAGCCTTCTGACCAATTATATTGATGAACGTATACAACTTTTGGTCAAGTATAGAGGCCTAAGTACCTTTACTTTTTATTTTTTACTGTCTTCATTTATGCACTTTCAACAGCAGAGTGAATTAAACTATACAGGTCCTGATGAATGCCCAGAACCTAATTGTCGCTAAGGCAGAAACATGTTGACCGACCAATAGATAGGGTATATAAATGTAACCCTATTTTTTCACTTGCTTTTTAACCACTACCACATAGGAAGGAAGAATAAAGTTGTTGCCCCTATGTAGGTAGTTTTTAAATCACTCTTTATATTTGCACTCTGCCCCTCCTTACCATCTCGAGTTGGTAGATCCAACACGTGCTTTGCACTCCTGCTCCTTCCCTCTTGGGTAAAGTTGTAGCCCACACGGAGTACCTCGCGGTCTCAGTGTGTTGGAGGAACCCAATGATGAAGCATGTCACCCTCGGGTGAGTGAGGGTTTTCGTCCACAACTTTGTTGTGCCCCGGTTTCTTCTTTTCTTTTCTCCCCCTTGCTACCCTATATATTGTGTGTGTTACATTATTACAGTAGTAGTATAGGATAGAACTTCTACATTGTAGCATAGTCCTCCTTTAGACCCTCCTGTGTGTGATACGTATTTGGGTATATTCCATGTGTCTAAAATGGGGCCCAGGATGTCGATCGAGAGTTCTTCCCACGGATTATCCAGGTTGCTGTACTCCCCCAACATGGTTAAATACTTGTCAGCGTTTGCACAATGCACAAACGCTCTCAAGTTCCTTTCAATGTCGTTGTCGATACCAGACCACCAGTAGGATGACTTGACTCTCCTCTTAGACTTGACGATACCAAGGTGTCCTTCGTGCATTATTTTGAGGATGTGGGCTCTTAAAACTCCCGAGGGAATTACTTTGTCCTCCCTGAGCAGAAATATGGCAACATCATTAATAGACAACTCATCAAGCAGTTCCCAATATTTCTTTAGACCGTCCTTTAGGTTCTTCTTCTCCGACCACCCCAGCATCACAAATTGTCTCAGCTGCATAAGATCAGGATCCTTGTCATAAGCTGATTTCCAATCCTGAGCGCTGATAATGTCTTCCTGTTCTTCAGTGAATGCTACGTTGTACTCATCCCATTCACTGTGTGGTTGTTCCCCCTCCACAACAGAAGAGCGGCTCAGGTAATCTGCTACTTTGTGTTTTTTCCCAGGCAGATACTCCACGTCGTAAACAAAGTCTAACAGTATAAGTGTCATTTTTGCAATGCGAGGAGTGGCCTTTACGTGACCACTGGATGTGAGAACCTTAACTAAAGGTTTATTGTCCGTCCTGAGGGTAAACCTGGACCCCAAATTTTTCCATGGCCCAGATGGATGCCAACATTTCCTTCTCGATCACTGAGAACTTTTCTTCATTAGTGGTGAGGGAACGTGAAGCTAATCCTATGGTAGTTTCTGTGCCATCCTCTGACCATTGACCTTTCTCACTGGCATCAGTAGTTAAGATGCTTTGAGCTGACATATCGAATCCATGTAGGGGAATGGCTTCTGAAATGTCCTTCTTTATGTTTTCGAATTCTTTTTTGGCCTCAGAGTCCCATATAAAAGCATTATTTTCCTTCAAGATCTGGCACATGCTGTGGGTTTTGGTGACAAAGTTTCTTAGGACATCTGCTAGGCCCAGAAACGATCTCACGTTGTCTTTTGATTTAGGTTCCGGGGCAGACTTGATGGCCTCGCTGGTATCCTTCTTAGCAGTAATCCCTCTGTCACTGATCTCATGACCCAAGTATGTTACAGAATGGAGGCCAAATTAGCATTTCCCCAGTTCTGCTGTGAGGCCATTCGCTGACAGTTTCGTTAACACTGCCCTCAATTTGCAATCATGCTCCGCTTTGTTTTTTCCCATAATGAGTATGTCGTCTTGAAAGTACAAGACACCACTGAAATCCTTGAACAGTTTGTGCATTAATTTCTGAAAAACTGCAGTAGCGGACGCCAGGCTGAATGGTAGACGGATGAACCTGTAACATCCGAAGGGAGTGATGAAAGAAGTCAACTTCCTGCACGATGGGTGAAGAGATATTTGGTGGAAGGCAGCTGTAACATCTATCGTGGAGAACCATTTGACTCCTTTTGTTTGTGCCAATATTCATTGATCTTGGGTAGTGGGAATTTGTCTACAATAAAGTTCTTGTTCAGCTCTCTGAGTTCAATACACAAACTCACTTTTCCATTCTGTTTTCGTGCCACCACCAGAGGTGCCAACCATTCGGCACTCTCAATAGGTTCAATGATGCCATTTTTCTCAAGATGTTTTAGTTCAAGTTTTACAGCTTCCCTGGTGTTGAATGGGATGTTACGAACTTTGTGGCTGATGGGTGTGTGGCCCCTCTTTTAACACTATCTTAAGTGTAAATTTTGAAAGTTTCCCAATGGTTCCGCAAAAGACATCGGGAAATTCTTGTTTTTAACATTTCCTCAACAGATGTAACAGGGCTACTTGTCATCAGTACCTGGTCTTCACCACTAGGGTTGAGTGTGATACCCAAAGCTCCTTAGTCTGCCCAACCAAGGACGGAAGGCCCTTTCTCCGCTACGTTCAACTTCCCTGTAGTCTCTCTACCCTTGAATTCGAACCTGAGGCGTCTGAAACCCACCATAGGGATTTCCTCCCCTGTACATGTAACTGGATGTACATCAGTGGGGTTTAGCTAATCTCCTATGATTCTAGCAAAATCATTCTCCCACACAATTTTTGAATTACAGTGTATGGCGAACCAGAATCCGCCACCATTGTTATGTGCACCCCTCCAATATTTACCAAACAGGATGGTTTTTTCTTTACAATATTATCAATGCTTAAGACATTTTCATCAATGCATAATACACAATCGTCGTTTAAATACTCTTCCCACTCATCAGAGTTTGTTCCATACAAAACACATTTGACAGTGGCATTGCTTGGCCTCCTCCTGCACACTTTTCCAAAGTGTCCAACAATGCCACAAAAAGTGCATTTTGTACGAAAAGCAGGGCAATTCCTGTCATTAGCCATGTGTATCTGACTACCACATCTATAACAGCTAGGGCGTTTGTCGTTGATAGTTCTGCAAGGTACGAAATCCTTTTTCATAGGCTTACTAATTCCTTTGTTCCCTACAATAGGAACATTTTTGTTACCTTCAACACTCTTGTCTAACACTTTGCATACAGTGGGGCTGTTATAATTTTCTTTCTTAGCTGCAATGGCACATCTTTTAGACATTTCTGCTTTCTTTACAATAGCTATAGTTTCACTAAGGGGTGCCTCCCCCCAAACCCATAACTTCTCTTGTACATTAGTATTAACTGTGTGCATTATAATCTGATCACGAATAAATTCATTTTAGTGCAGCCACATGGTCCTTTACAGTTTCTGTTTTGCTCTGTTTCCTCTGATTTTTTTTTTTACCTGTCTATTGCTGCACAAATCACAGATTGGTAATGACTTTCTAGATCCTCTACAGCATGTTTGAAGACATCATCATCATCATCCGTGCCTCTGTTTTTTTTTAACATTTCATTGTACACTCTTAATCCTTCCTGACCTACATTATGCAATAGGATTTTCTTTTTCCTCAAACTAGTGAACTCCTCACTACCCTCTTCTTCAATGGCAGATAAATAGTTCAAGAAATAACATTTCCAGTCATCCCATTTCATAACCGGCTCCCCTGGCTTCGGAAGAAAAGGGGCAGGATTTGTCGAAGAGAATGTTTGTGCACACGTTGAACATGGTAGTGCACTAGTATAGTTAAAATTACAAGCAATGTATTACTTTTCTTCTTTTCTTTTAAACAATGCGGGCAACATACACCAGATCTCTTCCCCAACGAACTATGGATCACTGTAGAACACAATAGTGTAAATCAACCATTGACAACACGCATGACCTTGAATGAGTGCGTGTCCCTGTAGAGTGCACATGTATCGGACACGCTGTACAAATTGTGCGTATAACTGTCGATAAGCAGCTGCCATACAATCAAGCGTGTGTGTCTCTAAGAAGGATGTGCCACAGATGCTCTGTAGGGTGTGCACATCACCGAGTTTTAACCGTCAACTGAACAGCACAATTGGCTAGCTGAATAGGAGTGTTCCTCCCTGAACCTCCGAATGTACACGCTGGCACAGCGCTAATACAAAGCCCTCCAAGGTTCAACAATGGTGTGCGCATCACCGTATAAAGATGCGCTAGGAGCGGGATAAGCTCACACAAAGGTAAGTGTGAGGCGTTTTAACAATGCGAAATGTCACTCAAAATGGCCGCCGCTGACTTCCTCATCCTAAAATGGCCGCTGACGTTTTGCGCACATAGAAGCAGCAGGTATCAATCAATCACGCGTTTGTTAAGCGCTACTACTCACCCGTAAGGGTCTCAAGGAGCTGGGGGAGGGGGGTTTCGCAGGATCCAGTCCATCAAGGAGGGGGTATGTCGAAGAGCCAGGTAGCCAGCTGTTGAGGTTTCTTGTGAAGATGGGGCGAGATGTTGTCTATCTGAGGTGGAGCGGGAGGGCGTTTCAGGCTCTGGCTGCGAGGAAGGAGAAGGAGCGGCCGCCTGATCTGGTCTTTCTGGTGTGGGTGACCACAGCGTAGGAGAGCTGGGCTGATCGTAGGGTCCTTTGGGGTGCGTGGAATTTGAGTCGGCTGTTCAGGTATGCTGGTCTGGTGTCGTGGAGAGCCTTGTGAGCGTGGGTGAGCATCTTGAAGGTGACTCTAGCTTCGATGGGGAGCCAGTGGAGTGTGCGCAGGTACTAAGAGATGTGACAGTGTCTTGGCAGGTTTAGGACCAGTCTTGCGGCGGCGTTCTGGATGTTTTGTAGCTTGCGTGTGAGGTTTTTGTTTATTCCGGCGTAGAGTGCGTTGCCATAGTCGAGTCTGCTGGTGACCAGGGCGTGAGTGATGGTATTTCTGTGTGCAAGGGGGATCCATTTGAAGGTCTTACGCAGGAGGCGGAGGGTGTGGAAGCAGTAGGACGACGTTGATCTGGCGGTCCATTTTGAGTTCGGAGTCCAGGATGATTCCCAGGTTGCGTGTGCGGTCCGTGGGGGGGCAGACTTCCGAGAGCGGAGGGGCCACCAGGTGTCGTTCCAGGCGTCGGGGTGTGGGCCCATGATGACTACTTCTGTTTTGTTGGTGTTTAGTTAAAGGCAGCTGTTTTTCATCCATTTGGCGGCGGCTTCCAAGCCTTCTCAAAATTTTTGTCTGGCGGTGTTGGGTTCTTTGGATAGGGAGAGGATAAGTGGGGTGTCGTCTGCGTATGACACACTGTTGAGTCCGTAGGTTCTGACGATGGGGGTGAGCGGAGCCATGTAGATGTTGAAGAGCATAGGGCTGAGGGATGACCCCTGGGGGACTCCGCAGGTGGTTGGTGTAGGGTCTGAGAGAAAAGGGGGGAGTCTGACCCGCTGCATTGAGCCGGTGAGGAAGGAGCGGATCAAGTCAAGGGCCTTGTCTTGAATTCCTGCATCGTGGAATCTGCGTATTAGGGTACGGTGAGAGACTGTGTTGAACGCTGCTGAGAGGTCTAGGAGGATGTGGGCTACTGTTTCTCCTTTGTCCAGTAGGTTGCGGATGTCCTCTGTTGCGGCAAGGAGGGCCGTTTCCGTGCTGTGTTTTTTTTCGGAAGCCGGATTGGGAGGAGTCGAGGATGTTGTGCACTTTCGCAGGGAAGGGGAGCAGGGAGATGGGTCTGTAGTTTTTGAGGTCGGTGGGGTCCACCAAGGGTTTCTTGAAGAGGGGGTTGATCTCGGCGTGTTTCCAGTCGTCGGGGAAAGATGCGGTTGCAAGGGTGCAGTTGATGGTGTGGCGGAGCATGGGTGCGATGGTGTCGGCAGCTCTGTTGAAAATGTGGTGGGAGCAGGGGTCCGTGGGGGCCCCGGAGTGGATTGAATTCATCGTCTTCAGTGTGTCTTCGGTGATGAGGGCTGTCCAGTTGTCGATCGCTGGATTCATGGTGTAGGGGGTGGTTGGTGAGGGTTCAATGTGTTGGTTGTCTTCATCGAAGTTGTCGTAGATGCTCTTGATTTTGTGGTGGAAAAAGGTGCTGAGTTTGTGAGGGGGGATGTTGGTGGACTCGCTTGTAGGTTGGGCGAACTCCTTGATGATGTTGTTGAAGAGTTATTTGCTGTTGTGCGCGTGGGTGGAGATTCTGTCTTCGATCGCTTTTTCCCTCGTTTTTCTTATGAGTTTGTGGTGGACTTTGGTGGCTGCTCTGAAGTCCTTTTGGAGGCGACAGAGCAAGTGCGCCTGGACTCTCGAAGTTCGGTGGTAAACCATCTAGTTTTCTTGATGTGGGTGTTGTTGTTTTTCTTGAGGGGGACTAGGGTGTTGGCGCTGTCGGTGATCCATCTGTGCAGGGTTCGGGCTGCGTCGTTGGGGGTCGTCTTTTTCTGCGACGGTAGGGATAGAGTTGCTGAGTGATGAGGTTAGCTGGTCGTCTGTGATCCTGGTCCAGTTTCTTTGTGGGAGTAGGTGCTGGTGTCTGTGGATGGTGGCTGCTCTGTAGGTGAAGTGGACGCATCAATGGTGGTCCATGGGAGTTCGGTGGTGTGGCTGAAGGTGATGGAGTTTCCTGTTGTGAAGAGGGGGTCAAGGGTGTGTCCTGCTGAGTGCGTGGGTTTGGTCACGATCTGGCGGAGTCCAATGTTGTGGAAGTTGTCCAGGAGGGATGTGGTGCTGGGGTCCAGTTGGTTGTCGAGGTGGAAGTTGAGGTCTCCCAGCAGGGTGTAGTTGGTGGATGCGATGGCCTGCGGGGAGATGTCCATGATGGATTTGGCAAAAGGTCCGCGGGGTCCAGGGGGTCGGTAATGAGGGTTCCGCGGAGGGTGGTGGTGGGGCTGGCCAGTATCTTGAAGTGAAGGTGTTCCATCAGGTCTGTGGGCTTATCGGGGAGTGTGCTCAGGCGGAGGGTGGATTTGGGGATGATGGCGATTCCTCCTCCCGGGCGGGTGGGGCGGTCCTTCGTGGAGATCTTGTATCCTTGGGGGATGGCGATGGCGATGTCTGGTCCCAAGGAGGTGTTGGTCCATGTTTTGGTGAGGAACGCTACATCTGGGGTGATGCTGTCGAGGTGGTCCCAGATTTCGTTGGCGTGTTTGTGGAGGGATCGGACGTTGAGAAGGATGCTTTGCAGGGTCTTCGGTTTGGTTGTGTTCTTGCGGGTGGGTTGCGCTGGGTCCGTGGTCTTGATGGTGCCGCAGGTGTGCCGGCAACGGTGACAGCTGAAAGGTCTATGGGTGTCGGCCGGAGGCGCTAGCTTGCAGTTGTTGTTGTGGCCTGGGTTAAGTGTGTGGAGTGCCGCCGGGTCGTAGCGTTGGTGATGTGGAGATCTAGGGTTCCTGGCAATGGTCGCGGTCAGGACGGGCGAAGACGGGCTTGCCTTTGGTGCGCCTTTGGCGTGACAGCGGCGCGGCTGCACAACAGCCGCTATTAAGTAGGGGTCGGGGAGGGCTGGACAGCTGGGAGGCGGGAGCGGGGAGGGGAGCAGGATTGGTCGCGCTGGTCGTGCTGGGGGGGAGGGTCCACGGGGACAGTAGCGGCAGGAAAAAACAGGCAGAAAAGGAGGACTAGGGGGGGAAAAAAGGAGAAAAAGAGTGAAATAAGGCAGAAAGCAGGAAAAGCACAGAAAGCTGAAAAGTGCAGAAACTAAAAAAGGATGAAAACAAGTGAAAAACGAAGCAGATAGCGGAGCGAGACAAAGGAGAACAGAGATCCACTGGACCGCCAGGGAGACTAAGAAAATAAGGAAATAGGTAGAAAAATGAGAAACAGGCAGAAAAAGTGCAGAACAGAAAAGAAAGGGAGAAGCAAAAATATGAGTGAAAAAAACGGAGAGGAGAGCTGAGCGAGTCAAAGGGGAACAGGGGTCCACTGGACCACCAGGGATGAGGCGCAGGTGATCCTGCGGGTGGAGGAGGGCCTTGAACACCAGAAACACTCAAGAGTGGGGCTCGGGAGGGCCTCACTCAATGGTGGAGCTGCGAGGGTGGGACAGCAATTTCACTGACAATTAGTCAGTGGTCTAGGTTTGTGCAGAGTATATGACTAAGCGGAAAGGTGGGAAATTGAAATTCAAGCTGCTCTTGTTAACAATTTGAAGCGTGTTCAGAGGTGGAACTCTCTAGACATCACAATAGTCACTCAAGCTGCTTTAACGTCCGCTCTCCCTCTCAAAAATGAACTGCTTGTAAATTTTACGTAATTGAACTGCAAGGCTCGTAATGTCTCAGAATAAGGTACTATTGTAAATGAAGACACTGAGACGAAGTTGGCCTTAAGATTAGCTAAGGTAATAGGCACCCTCGTCAGCCCATGGCAACATGGCTTTATCCCAGGAAAAAGCACCACGGATCATGTCCGCAGAGTTATTACACTATTTGATATTGTCGAGGCCACAGGGACACAAATGTCGATGATCTTGTTGGACGCTAAAAAGGCGTTTGATCAAGTTGAATGGGGGTACCTATGGAAAAATCTAAGACAGAAGGGATTCGGCCCACGGATCTTAACAGCGATACAGGCTATGTATTATAAGGCACACGCAAAGATACAATTAATGGGGAAGGAATCAGTCAGGATCAGGATTACTAGGGGGACACGGCAGGGCTGTCCTTGCTCACCTATATTATTTGCACTATATATCGATCCTTTGATTAGGTCTATATTGGCGGATCAAGCGATCAAACCAATAGTAACCTCGGGATATTGTACAAAACTCCTAGCCTATGCAGACGATATTGCAGTAGTCACTACAGATCCTTCTGGCGCTATAAAACAGATTGAGAGACTTGGGGAACATTCAGGGTATAGCCTTAATACAGATAAAACACAAATTATTTGTTCAAGAAATACATGGTTTCAAGACACACGCAGGACAGAGACAGCGACATATTTAGGGATAACTATAGCAGCCGAGACTGGTTTAATATGGGAAATAAACATCTCACCTTTGATTAAAAAAATTAAGGCGGATCTGAAGAGATTGGATAATCTACATCATAGGTAGAGTAAACGTCATTAAAGTGACAATGTTTCCTAAAATATTTTATCTTCAGCGATGTATACCAATAGAGCCGGAAAATATAATATTCAAGCAGCTGGAGCATATATTTAGCCAATTTATCTGGCTATGGGAAAATCAGAAGATCATTAAAATATATGTCCCTACCACAACATCGGGGGGGCCTCGCAGCCCCAAATATGATATATTACTTTTGGGCAGTTATGCTGCAACACATGAGTATCCTTTTTAGGCCACATACTTTTGGCTCAGTCGGGGGAACTAGCCTTATGGAAAGGGACAAAGATATACCATCTATATATTAATTGGCTATCGGTAAAATGGTACCGGGGTTGGTCTTAAGGCAGCTGGAAGGTAGCTACTATAAAAAAACTTGTTTCAAGGTTATTAGATCAGCCTGGAATGTATGGCGCAAAATCGGTAAACACATGGAAATACCCAGAATCAATAGATATGTATTATTGTGGCGCTCATCGGCTTTTCCGGCAATATTGTATGATAATATAAGTAGAATTTGGGACAGAGCGGGTATAAAAAATGTAGGCGATATTACAGATTTGAATGGCATAATCTCGTTTGGGGCTATTCAGGAACGATTTGGAGTAGATACTGGCACGATAATTAAATATATACAAATTAGGGCGATAATAAGTAATCTGTTCCCACAAGTAAATAATCTAAATCGGATTACCTTTTTAGAATATCTGACAAAAAAACAATATAGAGTTAAGGATATATATGCAATGTTGATGGAGGCTAATAGTGATGATATCCTGAAGGTAGAAAATGCCTGGGCAGGCAAATTAAATAACCCAGATGTAGATATTAGCCGATCACTTGAGTTGTCTAAAAAAACCTTCCTGACGGCAAATCTTAAAGCCCAGACTTTTAAAACAGTCTTTAGTCTTTATTTCACTCCGGCCAAACTCTGGGCATGGGGGAGAAGAAGTAATAACAAATGTCCGAGATGTGACCAGGGGCCAGCAGATATTAGCCATATGTTTGCAGATTGTTACAAACTGACTAGCTTGAAGAAAGGTATTGAATCCTTACTATGCAAAATTTGGGGCAATCGATATCTCTTACTCCAACTCTATTGATACTTGGCTTTGATGAAAGTCTACATTTAGATCATCGTTCAGTTTATTTTTGCTTTATGACAACTGCTATTTATCGCTTACTTATAGCTACTAGGTGGAAAGACACGGATCCCCCTACATACCAGGCTTGGTATGCTAGAATATATCATATTCTTAATTTAGAGCTGATACTCTATAAATGTAAGGGTAGGAGTGGGATGGTAAGGGCTCAAAAAATATGGGGGCCAATGATGGAATAAATATCGATCTAGTTGGCGAACCTATGTAGGTAATATGGCCTCTGTATAAAGATAATCTATGCCCAAGCAGTAAGGGTCTGTGATGTTATCATATTGCTTCATGTTCTTCTTTTTGTTTGTTTCTTTTTGATGGAACGAGCTGTTGTAACCTATCCGCTTGCTCACTGGTATGTCTTAGAACTAATAAATGTACTACTGCTGCCTGTCTAAAATAAAATAAAAAAATAAATAAATAAATAAAAAAGAGACGAGATAAGTTTGTCTTTAGTCAGTCATCCGCTCTCTGAACTGTCAAGACATGCCAACATTCTAAGGCACACTCTAGCGGAGTGTTCCAAAGGAGGAGGGGGAATAGAATGTACTAAGGAGGGAGGAGAAGGAAGGAAGGATAGGAAGAATACAACACATCTCCCTGCGACCAACGAATGGATAAACGGATAGCAAAAGAAGGTTATCACGAGGAGGAGACTACAAGCATTACAATGTAGGTAACAAAGGATAAACGCAGAAAATATGTTATCACAATGCCTAAAAGATCAATGAAAAACCGAATGGCATAATGTAACATAAAAAGAGTTATTATATCAAAAACATTCTAATCTGTAATACAGTAAAGCTTATATTTCCAATACGCAGAGATAAATACACCGGTACTCGATCCAAGTACCCGAGAGAACTCTACAAAAGGAAAGGAATGTTATAACAATCAGTTAATAGTTCCAGAATATGCCATGCTAGTCAGTATCAACTTTTACTAGGTTATCCCCACTCCATGTTTGACCATTGTCAATCTGAACAACATTTTTGTTAACCTTTGTCAGTTGATGTGTCGGGTAAAATTTGCTGTGGTTTACCTTCTCTCTGGTTGGTATTTTGACCCTTACAGAGTCTCCAACTTTCCAATAGTGTTGCTTGACACAATGTTTTCTGTCGTATAGATTTTTATAATTGAGTTGATGTTTTTGTATCTTTGTACTTATTTCTTGTGTATTGGTGGAAACAGGTTTCCCTCCACCCAATCATAGGAGATTCATTTTAGTGCTTGGTTCTCTCCCCCTGATGGAGACATAAGGCGAAATTCCAGTTACTAAGTTAGGAGAGGTGTGATACGACCAAATACATTCCCGTAAGGATTTTTCCACATCATGGCCATTTACCACAGCCAATTAAATGTGTTCTTTAATCCTGCGATTTGTCCTTTCAACCAAACCATGGGCTTTGGGACAATATAGAGCAGTTTTCTCATGTTTGATACCCATTTCATTTAGGAACTCATTCATTTCCACTGAGGAGAATTGGACACCATTGTCTGTGACTACTGTTTCCGGAATTCCTTCACTGCTGAACAATTCTCTCATAAAATCGATGAGGACACTTACGTTGCGCAAAACAAACTTATACTTGATCCAATGTGAAGTGTAGTCAACAAGTACAATCATGAATCTCCTTTGGACACCCAAGTAATCCATTGGACCGATTATGTCCATGGATAGTTTGCTCCATGGAATACTTGGCACTGCTACCGGGAATACCGGTACTTTACGTGTTAATTTTGTTTTATCGCTCTTAGCACAGCTAAAACCATTTTTTACCTTGTGTTTGACCATAGAATGCATGTTTGGAAACCAAAATGTACTTCTTATTCTGATTTTTGTTATACTCCTTCTTAGGTGACCTTCAGGAACTAAATCAATGATTTTGTCACGAAGACCAACAGGTGGCACAATTTTCTCATTTCTACATATATTTCCATTGAGTATAGTTAGCTCATGTCTTACTTCCCAGAATTTTCTCAATTCATCTGCAATGTCCTTGCATTGTTCTGGCCAACCATTAATGATGAGATTTTTGAGGATGCACAGATCACTATCATTGCACATACAATTTTCCTATTCACTTTCATTTTTGGCAGGTAATTGCACAGGAAAAATAGGAACATCCAGGGGTTCATCTTGTACATCTACTTCTAAGGGTGCCCCGGAAAGATAGTCAGCAGTAATATTTTCCCAGCCTGATAGGTATTCAATTTTGAAAGAATAGTTTTGCAAACCTTAGTATCCATTTGGAAATTCTGGGGGCACCACAATTAGTTTTTTTAATAGAGAACATGAATGTGAGAGGTTTGTGGTCGGTACGAATCGTGAATTTTATGCCCCACAGATAAAACTTAAAAAGTAGAACGGCCCAGAAACATGCGAGGGCCTCTCTTTCGATTACAGAGTAGTTGCGTTCTGCAGAGGTTAAGCAATGTGAGGCGAAGGCAATAATGGTTTTGCCATGTTCTCCTTTTTGAGTTAGGCTCCCAACCCCTTGTTAGAGGTATCCAAATGGATCCCATCCCCACTGGCTTTGGTAGCTAAGGCAATGGGAGCCAACCATTCAGAGGCGTCTATAGGTTGTATGACTCCCAGTTCGCAAAGTTTACTCAGCTCCTCCTTCAAGGGCTCTCACAACATAAGGGGAACTGGGCGAGGTTTGTGAACAATGGGCACCTAGTTTAACTTTTATGCGGTGATGGAATTCTTTAAGTAACCCAAGTTTTTCTGAGAATAATTCAGGATATTCCATGCAAATGTCATTAGTTCCCTCATGACGTTCAATGAGGAGTACTTGGTCCTTGTTATTAGGATCAAGAATGATACCTAACTCTTTCTGATGATGCCAACCTAAAAGGTTGGACCCTTTGTTTACAATGTACACTTTGCCACATGTGGATCTCCCCTTAAAATTTATAAGCATCTTCACCATCCCAACTAAAGGTATAGTTTCTCTGGTGTGTCCTTCTGGTGAGATGTCCGGTTCTGATACGTCAAGGCTAGAGATGTCAAACAAGTCATTCATGTCATCTTGCTTAACTAAGGTGAAAGGGGAACACAAGTCGGCAAACATAATCAGGGGCTTATTGTTCAAATAAATAGTACATTTGGGATATTCATGAGAAGTGTCCAATTCAGTGTCTTTTACTTGAAACACATTCTTAGGTAATTGGTCCCCTTCATTGCAAACCACTTTAAACTGGTTGTTCTCTCCATCTCTGCAAACTCTAGCAATGTGCCCTTTCCTATTGCATTTTGTACATGTCACATTGCGAGCAATACAAAGGACATTATTCGCAAGGTGATTGCTGGTGCCGCATCTGCAGCATTTCAAAGTATTGCTTTCTCTGGTAGGTTTATTAACTCTGACTTCTCTGGTTCTGACCTTAAGTACTTCATTTTCTACACCATTTTTAAGAGTGCTATTGGGATTTTGAATTCTTGCAACTACCTCATTGAGTGTTTTCATTTCTTTGATGCACTTAGGTGTGTGTTCTATGGATTGTGCTATGCTAATTGCCTCCCTTAATGTTTGATTTTTTTACCAGAAGTTTCTCTTGTACACAATTATTATTGGTGCACCTAACTAACTGATCTCTGATAAGAGAGTCATTGAGTTCACCTAATTCACATAACTTGGTTAGGCCTCTTAAAGCTGCTATGTAGTTAATGACAGATTCTTGTTTACCTTGGATACGACTAAAAAATGTATGTTGTTCCAAGACTATATCTTGTCATCAAAATGCGTTTCTAACTTCAAGAGAGTAACTTTGAAAACATCACGATCATCAACATCATCATCCTCTTCCCACTCTGGTAATGTTTCGTATATTATCCTACCTTGGGTACCTAGATTATGTAATAAGACCAGTGGTGGTGCGTCCATTGGGGCGCTGGGGCGTTGCCCCACCTGGCCACATGGCCCCCAAGTTGCACGCAAGCAAAATAGCAAATGCTAAAACAGAAACTTTAAACTACTCGCGAGTCGCGAGTAGTTTAAAGATTCAGTCGCGAGTCGGTCCGCTCCAGGCATTGGCAATCGGCACTGAAGGGCCGATTGCCAATGCCTGGAGCATTTCAGTGTTCTTGGCCTGGAAGTACCCAGGGGGTCCTCCGCCGGTGCCGCAGATTGTCCCCTAGGAGGCATGGAGACAGAGCTCTCAGCAGCTGTAATGTCTGAGTCTCTTCTGTCACTCTGCTGCGGCCTGCTCTGGAAGGCACGTGCCCCTTTTGTGCCTAGTGTTTGTGATCTGAGGCGTGTTTCCTGCCGATGTAATTTTAAAAGCAGTGAAAGTGTTTTGTTTTCACATAGTCTTATAAAGCACGGGGAACATCTTGTCTCACTTTCCAAATCACAGATAAAATGTTGCATGCATTAAATGGTTTCCATATTGAACATTACTACATTTATCATTATATTCAACTGGTGTTGCACTCATTTGTGCAGTCACCTGTGGGTTTGTGAAGTTTGAATTTTAGAGTGCAGGAACACACACTTTTCTGTGCTCATTGCTAACCTCATAGGATTCTACAAATACCTTTGAGTGACACCAAGGTTTTTCACAATACCTGTCGGGTACCAGGTCATTTGAAGACTCTACTGTGGGTTCTTTCCAAATAGTGAATCTCTGGGGCACCTGGCTCTTTGAATACCCCAGTGTGAGTCTCCGGCAACCTTCCATACCTTTATTCCTTGTCAATGCCTCAATAGGTCTGGAAGTCCACCAAAAATCACACTGGGTGTCTGATGCCTATTTCAATACCTAATCATGTCTGCGTGACCAGATGAATATTTTTGTGTGCGTTTGTGGTGCGTTTGACTAGACCTTGGTAAGTCTTTTGAGGTTCACTGAAATACCTTAGTAATTCCAAGTGGTTAACTTTTGATACCCGAGTGCGGCGAGAGATGGCGGAGGAGTGAGAAGAGAGGTAGAGAAGAGAGAGAGAGCCCGGATAACCGAGACCGTCCTTGAATACCTTTGGGTGTTTTTCACCCACCTCATTATGAGTCTGTGTTCTCAGGTACCCCGTCCCAGCCGGAGACTCAAAACAATCATTGGGTGGCCAACCTGTGTAATCATTGCACAGGCTGAGGCATCCCACACCTGTAATAATGGCAGAGATTTGGGAAGGATCTCAACAATAGCACCAAAGGAATTGCCCTCAATTTGAACCATACCTTTGAGGCTAGTGAGAGAGCAAAGTGAAAGATGTAGATATCCAAAGTGATTTAAAAGATGTATTGTAGATAAATGCAGCACAGCAACAGGAACATTCAGATGCTCAGGGATGCCCAGTGCAACTGGCCTAGTGCAAGCTGAAGTTCTACAGGTTGGTTCTAAATGGAACTGGAATGTAGAAGGAAAGATAACAAGTATAGCAAAAGGTACATGTGAGAATATAACATACCTCCCTTATATACAGAAATTGAAAAACAAGCAAATAAAGCAAATAAGATTAAAGAAGAGCCTGTAATACTATCTAACAAATTCTAACAATTTCGTGGGTAAAGACCATGGGCGAGAGGAGTCCTTAACTCTAAGAACAACAGAATCATTATGTAAAGCTGTGGTATCAAAACCAGTGTGAGGTAACTCCTGTGACCTGGTGGGAGCAGGTACATTTGAACGCAAGGGATTATAATTGACTTGACTAGAATTAGGGATGGACCTAAAATTTTCAGGACACTTAGAAATACATCTGACATTCCATATCTTAACATCCTGAATTATGAGGGAATTCCTAAAAACTTTGGTGATTTTAATGGGTTTAGAGAACTTACTCGCACTTTCCTTAGAAAACCAGGTTTTTTTATTCTCACATATTCCCCTACTTTAAAATTGTGTTCCTTTGTATTCCATTTCTTGTCATACCATTCTTTGTATTTTTTTGTTTTTCCTTAACCCTAATGCTAGTATCCATGATATTGATATAATTCCTAATGTTATTGTTACATTTCTCTTTAAGCCACCATGGACAAATATGAGAAACAGGATCTCTTCCCTTCAACAGATGAAATGGGCTGACTTCAGTAACAGAATGTGGAGTAATTCTATACATCCACAATCTTTCCCTTAAAGCATTTTTCCAATCGTGTGTCTGCTTAACAACATCAGAAATGTAACTCTTTAGTACACGATTGAAGCGTTCAACCTGACCATTTTCGTGTGGTGCATACAAAGATGTGGTGACATGTATGATATTGTGACATTTAAGATATTCCTCCATATCTTTTGAAGTCAACTGAACACCGTTATCAGTGACAATAATTGATGGACATCCTTCTCTTGCAAACACTTCCTTAAAGAAATCTAAGACTCTAGTAGTAGTAGCCATCGGAACAAATTTGACCTCTGGCCATTTCAAGTGGTAATCTACTAATACCAAAGCTTAACGTGAATCCAATGGAAGGTTTAAGAATGGGCCAGAAATATCAAATGCCAATTTCTTCCAGGGTTCCTCTGGCCAGTCAGTACTTTTAAGAGGCGGAACATTGACTTTAAGCATTTTCTCATTTGAAATGCAAACATCACATTCCCTAACAACACGATCTGCCATGTGATCCATTCCTGGCCACCAGAAATAGGATCTAACTAAGCGTTTCATAGCCTACATTCCTGGATGTGATTTATGAGACAATTTAAGGATTATCACTCGCACTCCAAAAGGTGGAACACACTTTCCACTTTTGTAAACAAAATCACCTTCTAATTCTAACTGATCTGCAACATTAAACATGGGCATGAGTTCTTCGCTAATATCCTTTCTCTTAGGCCAGCCTTCCAGAATATATTTCTTCATTAATTTCCATAGGGAATCATTTTCCTCACTGGATTTCCATGACTTTTCTGATATATCTGAAAATGCATCCTGAATAGTAGTAACAATGTCTAATTCATCATCTTTTATATCAGAATCTGAGTGACAAGGATGACGTGACATAAAGTCAGCTGTAAAAAAGTTTTTTCCTGGGACAAACTCTGCTTTAAAACAATATTCTTGCAATCTAGATGTTAACCTTGCATTCCGAGCCGTGGAGTTCCACCCTCCACCTGGTGAAAGTATGTGAACCAAAGGTTTGTGATCTGTCCTCAAAGTAAACTTCGCGCCCCAAATGTAATTCCTATGCAAGATATGCAAAATTTTCTGTAGTCACTAATCATTATTTACAGTGAGATGGAATGAAAAGTATCCTACAGCGGGATCAATTGTCACTGACAAAAGCAGTTAATCATTGCCCCACAGCGTATTACAAACTTCAGTGCCTGTACAAAGGTAAATATGTGACACAAGTATTAAGGAAAAACTTGCTTACCCCAGAGGATGGAGGGGAGGGCCTCTACAGGGGATAGCAGGCGTACCGAGGGTTACCTAAAGGTGAAGTGGAAAAACAGTAACAAAACAGACCAGTGATGACACATGGAGATACGTGTCGTCCATAAAAGAGGTACAGGGTGCAGGCTCGGTACTTACAGTTACCCTCGGTAGTGTGTGGCATTCGCACCTACCCACGTCTGCTGCCGCCGGAGGTAAGTTGATGGAGGCGGTGGTCTGGTTATAAAGAGATCAGGTGAGTAGAACCACGTTGGACCTGGCCGGGAGGCAGACCAAAAGGCGGATGTGACTCGGTATCAAGGGGTGTGCCATGGAGAAGGTTCAGTAGAGCACTCCGTATATGGCGGCCCTCTTGGAATTGGCATAACGCAGCTCTGGATGTTCCATCCTTCCAAACCCTTCCTTGTCGCAAAAAACTCTCATGTCCCTATTAATCTTCCTCCGCGCTCTGTCTATGGCCGCCGGCCTTTCAGCCCCTCTCCAACATCTCCTAGGGATAAACTCGGACCAAATGACATGGCAACCCGCCCACTGTCGCTGAATCTCCAGCAAATCCCTCTTTGTTTCAACAACGCCAGTCCCTTGCATTGAACCAAATCGTTCTCACCCAAATGGATAACTAACACATCTGGGCAGGTTCCCCCCTCACTACCTTACTCAAAGCCGGAAGTAACTTGTGCCACCTCATGCCCCCTTTCCCTGCCAATAACACCGAAACAACCTAGGATCCAAGTCTAAATTCAAACTCCTGGCTTTGTCCCATTCGTAACGCTCGGCTCGTTTCACAAAGGAGTGTCCCAAGATGAGAATAGACAATCCCGCCACCTCTGGCCCTGCCACCGCACCTGAAAAGAAAACGGCGTGAGACAAGGAAATGACGTCAGGCTTCCTCCTCCCCGAAACCCCGCATTCTGATATAGGTCTTATAACATTCCGACTTCCAGCGCCCCATTCTCCGCAGTTTGTCCCTCCCCCACCCTTTCCTGGCCGCATCCGTTGCCGCCCCTATGCGGAACTGGTGCGTCCCAAAACGTCTAGGATCCTCTCCCATGACCTGAAGGGCGTGTCTCATGACCCAAAGCAACTGCGCCGCTGTCACCCTGCTCCCTCCGACTCGGCAAAAAACTTCACTGGCCTCCCCCCGCCCTGGACGCCAACACCTCACCCCAGAAAGCAAGGCACACTGCCCGATCCCCCACCGGTCCCAGGACCAGCCACTTCCCCACTCCCCGTTGGTCAGTTTTCGAGCGTCGCAAAAGAACCGCCACCTCCCTGGTCCGCAATTCCACCTCCCCCCACCGCAACCCTTGCTGCCTCCGTGCCCCCAGGAGTTCTGACACCCGGAAAGCCCCAAAATACATCCAGGACATTAGCACGGAAAACAGACTGGCTTCCTTCAGGTTGCGCAAGTCTGCGGCATGAGCCGTATCAAGCCTCCAAAAATACCTGCCGTTACAGGGCAGCGCTGAAATGTATTGGCACCTCGTTTCCACGCCCATCCTTCCATCAAGCGTGTACCCAGTTCACCCGCTGAAGGTGCATAACCCCACCACAATTTTCCCATAAATGCTATGGCTGACCGCTTGCCTGCCTTCGTCACTTTGGACAATCCTTTGTCCACGATCGCCAAGATAAATTGCACCACCTGCTCGTCCCGCACCCACTGACAGTCGTGCCACGTCGCCCACTGTCTAAAAATTCCTGCCAAGCTTGCTTGTATGCCCTCCAGGTGGAATTGGCCACTGACCCTCTTATCAGTTGTACGACCCTTTCTCTCCTACTGACCACATCCCCATCGGCACCAGCGTCATGCAGTCGTCCGCCTCCGTGGCTAGCCCATGGAACCTCTGCCACTGTGAACGAGACAAAGCATCTGCTATGTCACTGTCCACCCTCAGCACATGCCGACCCTGAAACAAAATGTCATGCTCCAAACATTGCAGCACAAACACCCTCAACAACTTGAGTACCTGTGGGTCCCTGGCTGACTGCCTGTTCACGACATGTACCACCGACATGTTATTCACCTTGAAAATTACCTTTTTGTGCGCTAAATCCCGGGCCCATACTGTCACTGCCACCACCAGGGGGAACAGTTCCAAAAATGCAATGCTCCTCCCCCCGTTATGCCACCATTGTGGCCAGTCCTCAGCGCACCACCGTCCCTGCCAATACAGGCCAAAACCGCCTACCCCTTACGCATCCGAAGAGATAGTCACGTCCCATTCCCACTCCTTCGGAGGGGCCATGGGAATACCGTTAAATCGCTCCAAGAAGTCCCTCCACATGCGCAGGTACTCTTTCGTACCCGCCGCCAAGCGCAGATGATGGTGCGGTAGTGTCAAACCAGTTAGGGACAAGCCTAATCGTCTGCAGAAAGTGCGCCCCGCTCGTACTACCTGGCACGCAAAATTCAAGTGCCCTAAAAGAACCTGCACCTCCCGTACCGTCACCTTCTGTTTCGCCAGCATGATGTCAACCAACTGCAGCTTGTGCACCTTCTTATCCCCCGGCAAGCGGGCCTCCATGGCCACCGAGTCAAGCTCAATGCCCAGAAATGACAGCACCGTGCTGGGACCTTGCGTTTTCTCTGGCGCCAGGGGCACACCCAGGTAGCCCATGAGCTCTGTGAAACTGTCCATCTGTTGCTGGCAGTCCGCTGAACCGGGCAGTCCCACCAGGAAGAAGTCATCCAGGTAGTGCGTCACCGTCTCTTTGTCCGTGTGCCACGAAAAGACCCACTGCAAGAAGGTACTGAAACGCTCAAACAACGCGCAAGAGATGGAACACCCCAAGGGCAACGCTTTGAACACAAAGATGGACCCTTCAAACTGTATCCCCAACAGTTGATAGTCCTACGGGTGCACCGGGAGCAGCCGAAAAGCTGACTTGATGTCGCATTTTGCCAAGAGCGCACCCGATCCTACCGCCGCGACCATCCGCCGTGCCACATCCACGGAGGAATAAGATACCGACGACAGCTCGGCCGCCCCCTCCGGCCATGACAGGTGCTGAATCAAGCGATACTGTCCAGGCTCTTTCTTCGATAGGAGAGATGATCAAGTCCCGAATGGGGGTCTCGCAAAACAGGCCTGCCATGCGCCCTTCCCGGACCTCCTTGTCCAATATTTCCCGAACCACGGCCCCGTGCGTTTTGGCACACTTAACATTTTCGGCCCATCTGGCCGCTCTCGGACCCTTGTACCCCAGCCAAAAACCCTCAAGGCCGGCATCCGCACTGGATCCTGCCGCCTAACCAGTCGTGCAGGAGGGGCTGTCACTCTCTCCGCGGTGGGTCCTTGTTGCGCACCTCTCTGTAACAAACTAGGAACAGCATTACTCCGAATCCCCCGGCCCGGCCCTCCCCCCGCTCTACTATTTCCCCTTCCTCTAGACTCTCATCGTCGTAATCTAATTGAGACGGGCCGCCCCCCTCAGGCTCCAGCCCCATGCGTTCTTGCCATAGGCCGCCCTCCGCGGGCTCCAGCCTGCTCAGCCCTGCCTGCTCAGCCCTGCCTTTTCCCTACAAGTGTGTAACAACTCGCTCAGATCCACGCTCACTCTCTTCTGCCTAGCTCGGCACTCTTCAGGGTCTCTGTCAGAACTGTCGGACCTCCGCCCCCGTACCCCGGCGGCCGCATCGACCCTTCGGGGAGGAGCTAATGGGGACTTACAGCCCGCCTCTCGCATGACGCCGCCAACAGGTCCTTCGGCGGAGCGCGATTGCCCGCATGAGGCAGAGCCGGCCCATCCTCTCGGTGGCTTGGAGCCGCATGTTGCTCTCCCGAGCACCTCACCATGTTACCCTGCCAAAAGAGAGAAGTGAAGTCTGACATGCCGGGGTTAAACCTGTCCCCCTTGCTGCCCCACCTCCACACCCCCTCCTGGGGTCCGCCCCCCCATCCCCGCCCCGCTCCGAGTGCCCCGGAAGAATGCCCCCCAGGTGAGCTGGGGTAGACCGTCATGTCCCCGTCCCCTCCCCGCCGCCCCGCTGGGCCTAAACTCCGTCCCCCAACCCGCCTGCACCCTCTTCCCCGTCGCTCCACACCAGTGACTCTATTTCCCGTCGTACCGCGCCACCCCCCTGGACTCCTCCCCCTACCCCCACGCCCCCCCATCCCTCTAACGACCCTGCCGCCCCCCCAACCTCCCACGGTTGACCACTGATGGGGGCAGCCCTCAGGCGCCCACCTGTGCCAACCCCCCGCGTCCAAAGCCGCTTGGACCCCCAGCGTGGAAATCCCCGCCCCCCACCCCTGCCAGGTCCCTCCGCCCCTCGCCTGGTCCCCCCCACCTCCTGTACCTCTCTGGCGATCCCCGCGCCCCCTCCCCCGTCCCCTCTCCCTGGCCCAGACTTCGCTGCCTGGTCAGCGCCCCCTCCCACTGTGACTCCCCCCGTATCCCCTGACACCTCCTGTCCCCCCCACCCCTCCCCGTCATCCTCGCTGTCTATCAGCAACAGAGAGGCCTCCCCGCCGTTGCCCAGCGCTGGTTCGCCCACCCACCGCCCTGCTCCTATCCAGATGCCCCCCTCGAAGCTACTGAGGCCCACTGCACCGTGTGTATGCCCCCTTCCCCCCCGCTTCCTCCCTTGAGTCTCCCGCTCGTCCCTGGGCCTAGCCCCCCCTCCCGCCCCATCCGGGGAAACGAGTGCTGGCCGTGGGGCCGTGCGCCGCCTCCCTTCCCCTCGAACGTTTTACCGGCACGGCCGTGTGTGCAGTGCGGCCGCGCCCCTTCGCCGTAGATGACACCCGCTTCTTAGACCGCGGCGGTTCACACTCGAGAACTGCCGCTGCCACACCGCTAGCTGCCCGCCTGGGGGGCCTCACCTTAAAGTCGGGCCGCAGCATCTTCCAAGAGGCGGAGCGCCTCCAACACCCTCGGGTCCTCCATCTGCTTGGGCCTCAGAGGTCTTCTGCACTCCACAAGTCTATGCCCGCCGGGATGCCTCGCCGCACGTGGTGGCTCAGGAAATATGCCGCACACTCCGTCGCAGGAAAGGCCCAAACGACCGCGCCACTGACCACAATGCCAATGCTTAAAAAAAAAAACGCTGTGGCCCTCCCAGCCGGCTGTCGTGTCACAAACCACCAAAATGGTGGCTCGTGACCCAAGATGGCCCGGCTATATAGGGACCAGCCCAAAAATAGCCCAACCCCAGCCCAAGGAAAGCCCAAGGAAAGCCCAAGGGAGCCCAACCAGCCCACTGGGCTCTGTCTGCCCCCGGCCCAAAATCCCCAGGAGGGGCAGGCCTTCTGATAGTCGGCCGCCCCCCCCAAAGCCCTATTTTGCGTTTTCATAGCTAGCCCAAAAGAAACATAAGAAAGGATGCGTAAGGTACTATAGGTCTCTATAGAGACTAGGCTGATGTAGTGAAAGTACCACAATGTCAGGTGTGGCTATGAGCCTAAATCATAACCAGGTTGATGCGTGATGAGAGGGATGCTGAATGGCCTTGCATGCGTCGTTGGAGCAGTGATCAACCCCCCTAATTCTAGGTGTAGAAATAAAGGACAAGGTGTATTATGATCAATACGGCAGTAAGAGGATTCATGGTGTATGACACTCAAAGTACTGGCCTATCCAGTAGTAAAGGTCTATTGCGAGCTAGGTAAAGCATTCAGACAAGGGCATGTCATCATTTAAACCCTGGGTGTGGATTTTGAGTCGGAACACCCACGGTGTTCTCGCGCAATGAGGGTGCTGGAATTCTATTTGTTATTAACTTCAATGATGGTCCACCTCAAACTGTCAGGCATGTGGTTAGACTGAAGAAAGTGTGAGCACATCTTGGTGTTGGCTTGTTTGCAGCATATCGTGCTGTGATGTTCATTAATACGTGTATTCACTGGTCTCGTAGTCATACCTACATAACGAAGATCACATGGACATGGAATAAGGTAGACACAATTCTTTGTATTGCACTTGTTGTGCCGTCTTTGCTCCCATAGTTTTTGTAATCCAATATCAATTGTCTTAGTGTTTTCAGTTAAGATGTGCCACACGGGTAATGTCCCTTTCCCTGTCCCTCTCTTTGTGAATTGCTTACAATACTAGTGCCTGAATATCCAACTCCTAAACTCTCACTTGAATATACAGGAAGTTTGCTAAACTCTAACAGGACAAAAAAATAGATCACCTGAACCGTGAACAGTGTCACAAACATCCCCCTACCAAACTGATCAGTTCTTGATTGTCACAACAAACTCTTCACCCTTTCCTGATCTGCCAGCACATCTTCCTCCAATAGCCACACCAGACCTTTCTTGCCTAACAATTCAGATACCCAAAACACCCTATAAAATAACCACAACATTCCCAACTATAACAAAACTCAACCCTAGAGAAACAAATGGCCAATGAAACCACTAAAATCTCCTGCAACACAGACCCTATGATGGGTGTTTCCTACTGCTTCTCATTAATTTCCTTTGCCTATTCTGCCACAATTCTATACCTTACTCCATTTGGGCTATGTTTATCACAGATAAATTTGCACCTGTCAAGGACATAAAGAAAGTCACAAGGCCAACCTATCTCTGGTGCATAGACCTAGGCAAAACGCCCCTGTTCTTCACCCTGTTGTCTAAGGAAGCAAACCAGGCCCGCCTATGACACCTTCATGTTGAGCATCCATGGAAGTTTCAATCAACTTCAATACCTTTAGGGGGATATTCACAAGGATCTACCTCCGATCTAACGGCACTTTAGCTCAGCCAATTTCATGAAAAATTTACTTCACCTTTCACAAGCCGGTGCAAACAGCAGACAACACCACTTTTCCTGCGTTAGCTTTCGCAACAAACATCGTCACGGATGACCCCGGCAACTATCGCTAATGAGATGCAGAGTAGGCATTCCCGAGCAAAAAGCAGCAACAACATCACTCCGCAACATTCTTAATGACCAGACAGATCTGCGATAGGAACACAAAACAGGTGATAAGACGCGTTAGCACCAGGAAATTAACGCCTGCTCAGACCTGGTGCAAAGTCGGATCACAACCTGCACCAGACAAGGGAGCACAGCCCAAAGCCACACATGATGAACAACAGATGCCCCCGAGCAACTGAACATGCAACACGGACACCCAAGAGGGCCACAACACCCACCAACACCACCCCCAGGCCCGCACCCCCGGACAAAGAAACTGCACACCAACACCACGAATCCCAAAACAAATATTTTGCCTGATGTCGCACAAGCAGGAAAATCAACATACATGCGTGGCCAGAAAATGGAGAATCAGTCATACAGCAATGCAATCACCAACACAAAACAACATTCAAACAAAAGTCAAAACAACCATTCGGATAAGTCCTAGCGGGTCCTCACTGGACAATCTGTAGGACACAGCCTGGAAGACAAAATCCAAGAGAAGAAGGTGTGCCATGCGCCCAACAAAGGAAAGAGAGGGAGCCAGGGAGGGAGAGGGACGGAGTGAGATTACATAAGCAGCGCACGGCCTCTCGGGCACCTGGCTCCACATGCCAACATGTGTGTGTGTATGCCATCCATACACCATGAGCACACGGCCTTGTCCCAATCCCAGCGCCAAAGCCACATCACATTCCGAAAATGCAAGTAGCAGTCAGACAAACATCAGGGAAGAAAACTCCATTGTTCCAATGCAGAAGGCGGGAGGACACCTGCATCTCCGACCTTTATCCAGAATGCTGCTGGAACACCCTGAGAGAGATGCCATGGCAGATGGGGACGACTCCCACACCACGCATTACGCCAATGAACTATCCGACTTATCCACACCTCACACACAGAAGCCCCTGCCTGAGGTACCCCCGCATGGGATGCCCTTGACACTCACGAAAACCGCAACCCATTCTCCCCAACGTTGCGCGCACATTCAAATCATTGCTCAGAGCTGTGGCAGATCCTCCACACAACTGTTGCAGTACAGAAGAGTGCCGGTTCCACGAGACGCACAAACGCAATGGCAGGCCATCCCGGTCACATGCACAACCCCCGTCACGTGGAACAGTACCGTGGACGTATGCAGCATTTACTGGGCGCACTGCCACTGGCAGTGCTGTGGATCAGTTACTGGCTGTGCTTCCGCCTGGCCTACGTCACCTGCGTCCAGTCCTGGTTCCTCTGCCGAACATGCACTTTCGAGTGTCCCATGGATGTGTGCCTATCCAACACAACCGTAGATGAATTGGATTATGACCTGACAGTGCGCCCTCTGTTGGATCACGAACAGGAGTGTAACCAAGACAGCTGTGCATGGGATGCCTTGGCATACTGCTTATGTATTGGCAGTTGTGAATGGGAGATTTCACAATTCCTCGTGTGCGGTGACCACATCGAGGCGCTCCCCTATTGGGCTGTGTTGCGGATTGGTGAAACGGCATGGGCTGAGCACACCTGCCCGGACCAGTTAATGGATTGGCTCACCCTGGTGTTCCTTGAACACGACAACGACGTACTATTGGAACACATTGCACATGAATCTGCACGGGCATTCATGGACGAGTACCTACGTTCTAGCAGCCACATCGGATTGTCATGCACAGCATAGGTCCCAACAACTTGTTACATCGTGGGGAATGCTCACATATCGCACCACAACAGAGGACATGTCTGCCTTCTTGAGGACTCTGGATGCATGTGCGTGGAACTACACGTGTGTACACACACCTGTGCAAGGTAATGCAGATCCATGGTCGGAGCAACACTGCGTCATCTGGCAACGTTACCAATTCGGACACACTGCTAGGGGGAGAGTACACACATGGCACTGTAGCACGACATGCAAACCTGTCGGACCCTTTCACCTGATCACTGTCAGCAGAGCAGACAATCTGCGCACTCTGGTGGCAGAGCACTATGCAGATCCCATGGGCAGTGAGTCTGGGCAGACGCCAAACAACACATGACGCATCCAGCAAGGCAAGGTGGGCTGAGACCGTTGCCATCCGTGATGATAGTTGTCCATTTTTTAATCTCCATTTTCTGAACCTCGACATGTTCCCATGCTGCGTGTAAGTGTCTTAAGCATATCCTTGCCTGTTGTGGCCGTAGCCTCGTCCGTACTGACATGCACATGCCAATAAAGTCTATGCCACTCCACTGGTGTCTAACTGTGATGTGTGTTGATTAGATTGTCCACTCGTGTGCCTCAATGAGCATCGTCCCTACGCAGGAAGGAACTGACTGACGCATGTGCAATGGGGGTGGCTCCCATTTGCATGCTCCACCTCTGTGAGCCAGACATTGTTTTTTTTTTGTTTGTTTTTTTATTGATTTTTCCAATAATACAAATATTATTCCATCAAGTCTCATCATGAATATCGCATTGTTACATGAATAACATAATCAAAAAAAAGGAAACACTTACCACCCACCCCCCTCGGACTCGAACTGATATTTGTATACTTGGCATATGTGCAGTACCCATGCCGGCTCAGTGATGCATAACTATGCATATATTGTTCATTATATGAGCAATACTCATACAGTTTAAATTGTTCCACCTCTTACATTCGTCTACAACTTCTGAACAACAGTTTCATTCTTGGTCTATACATTCTGATGCTATTCTTGTAAGTCTCTTGCCACAAACTCCTCCACAATGGCATTCCAGTCGAGCGAGATAGGTACCTTTCGCATCCCTTTCTGTTCTTCTCTTTGTAACTCCGCCCCTTCTGCCCTTCCCCATCGCACCACTTCATTGTACCAATCTAACAATTTGGGCTGCCTGGCAGCTTTCCACCTCATGGTTATACTTGTTTTTGCCAAAATCAGTGCAAGGTTCACGAATCTGCCTGTAGGGTCCCCTTTCTTCCTCTTGGGACTTAGACCTAATATGCAACAGTCCAGTGACCGAATTTTCTTCATCGGTGCTACACTGTTCACTATTTCCTGTACCGTTGACCAATAATGCAGTAGCCTCGGGCAGTCAAACAACATATGCAGTAATCCGGCATTTGGGGAATGGCAACGGGGGCAGTCATCTGATACATCTGGGAACATCTTGCTAAACTTGTGGGGGGTTAAATACGCACCGTGAACAATCATGAGCTGTATAAATTTAAACTTCGGGTTTCTAGTGACCTTACATGGGTGTTCTAATACTATTCCCCATTCCTTGTCCGTGAGTGTACGGCCAACATCCATGTCCCATTTATCTCGAGTCGATTGCAATGATGCGGACGTGTGTGCACGGATACCCCTGTATAGCCATCTTGTCAAATGCCAGCCATCACCCATCAAGTATTGCATATGTGTTAATGCATGGGTCTGCGGCTCGTCTCCTTCCCGTGTCCAAACCGTTTTGATATAGTGAAAAATGTGTGCATGTAGCAGAAACAATCTATCTGTTACTCCCATCTCCTGCACAAATGTGTCATGTTTCATCAAAGTTCCATTGGTACTGCAAGGGTGTCTGCAGAAGTAGGGACGCCGCCATCGGGATTCTGCTGCCTGCTAATAGTAGTACATGCAGTTCCCCACGTTCCCATGCTTGGGGGGGGGTCATTGATATTTCTCTCATGTTGCGGCCCACTATCCAGTATGCCAACCACTGCAGCTTTCCTGCATAGCAATACGCTCTCATGTCAGGGACTCCCATTCCCCCCTGTTTTGTGGCTAGTTGCAGCTTAGTAAGCCCTATATCCCGACGTCCCAAACCCCACATTAGTTTAACTAGCAGAGTGTCCAGCAATTTGAACGTTTGCAGCGGAATCTTAATGGGCAAATTAGCAAAATAATATAATTGTCTTGGTAACATTACCATTTTGGCAATGGTCGCCCTTCCTGCCACCGATAGCGGTAAGGAAGTCCAGAATCCTATATGCCGTCTAAGTGATGTTATAGAGCGAGTCAAATTACCATCTAATATATCCTCCACGTCTCGGTATATCTGAATACCTAGAATTGGTTCGGTCCTGGTTACGTCATTAAAAAAGAAGGTATAGGACTTGCTTTCATTTATTGTAAGTCTCGAGAGTCTCTGGAACGTCGTGAAAAGCTCAGGCAGGGGGTCGTAGACCTTGTCTAGGTTGTTAAGGAATAAAATGATGTCAACTGCATATGCCGAAACCACATGCACCTCCTCATTTACACGTATCCCTCTGTGGTCTGCCCTTACTTCTAACTTGTGCATTAGGGGTTCTAGCGCCAGGATGAATAATAAGGGCGAGAGCGGGCAACCCTGTCTAGTACCCCTTGCTACCTGGTATGGGCTGGAAATGTGGGTCCCCATGCGAGCCCTTGCCGTTGGATTCGTATATAACAGTCTCACCCATTTCAGGTACTTCGGCGGAATCCTAAATCGAGGCAGCACAGACTTAAAATCTTATAATCTGTGTTAAGGAGCGATAGGGGCCTATAACTCGCCATATCTCTACTGTCTCTGCCTGGTTTCAGCAAGGAGATCACCGTTGCCTGCACCATAGTGAGGGGGGGGGAGCCATCCTCTAGTGCTACCTAGTACAGTTCCTGTAGACGGGGGAACCAACAACTCAGAGTACATCGCATAAAATTCAATGGGTAAGCCGTCATTGCCCGGCGATTTGTTACGGGGAGGGCATTTATTGCTGCTTTGAGTTCCATATGTGTAAGTGGTATCTTTAATTCTGATGCTTGTTCATTGCTTAATGTAGGGAGTTGCAACCCCTCAAAGAACGCCTCGTATTCCCCCTCCTCTACCCTGTCTGGGGACATATAAAATTGCTCATAGTACTGTCGGAGAGCGGCGTTAATTCCAATTTGGGTGTTCTGCATCTCACCGTCAGGTAGAGCTATTTCAAGAATGGGAGACACTGGAGGTGCATCTTTAATTATCCTAGCCAGCAAGGGGCCCGCTCTATCCGCATTCACATGCTGCTTCTGTGTATACATTCTATAATCTAGGATGTGGAGTTCTTTCAACAACTCTGCGTGTGTTATGTACTGTTCCTGCAACTCTGTATTGCTCGCGTCATTCGTCACCACTTCCTGTTCTACTTTGCCAAGCCTATCCTCTATGTCCGTGAGCTTGTCAAGGAGTGTCGCACGTACTCCCACTTTTGTGCTGATCGCCACCCCCCTTATCACTGTTTTAAAGGCGTCCCATTCAATCTGTTGTGTGCACGCTGTATTCGTGTTCTCAGCAAAATATTGGGTTATGGCCATGGAGAGAGCATTGCGGAACACAGAGTCTTCCAGCAATGATAGGTTTAATCTCCATGACGGAATCGGCGTCGGGACCTTCCCCCAAAGTAATGTGGCCTCTACCAGGTTATGATCTGAGTATGTTTTGCCCAAGTGTGTGGTGTCCGTGACAGTGTCCAATAACTTCCGGGAGCAAAATATTCTATCTATTCGGGTATGTAGGCTATGTGGGGTGAAAAAAAAGAGTATTCCCTGTCTACAGGGTGTTTCTCCCTCCAAGTGTCTCCCACTACCCATCCTCCTGCCCATGCCTGAAGCGCATCTGCTTTCTTCCTTCACCCCGCCCCCTGTAGGGGAGGATGTGATCTATCCAATTCCAAATCCAGCACTGCATTAATATCACCTCCCAGGGTCCATGGGTATCCTTCCCAGGCCACCAGTGCAGTACTAGGTATCGCTAGAAATTTGTCCTGTTCCGTGTTCGGGGTGTAAATACCTCCTACTACTATGTGGTCCCTGTCTAACAAGCCATGCAACAGCACATATCTCCCATTTGAGAATGTCCTGTGTTCTATAAGCTTGAAGGGAGTGCCATTCCTGAACCATACTGCCGCCCCTCGGGCAAACGCGGAGTAAGAAGTAGAGAACAGCTGTCCCCTCCATTTCTTAAGGAGATTAGCAGCTTCCGCCTGTATTAGATGTGTCTCTTGTACAAAGACTATCTGTGCTTTCCTATGGTTTAATTGTGCCAGGATTCTATGTCGTTTGTGTATCGACCCCATACCTCTTACGTTCCAGGATGTATATTTATATCTATTAGGTTGCGCCATCATTCTTCCTAGCACACAAACTGTACATCGTATAACTCCCCATATATTGAGCGCCTCGCTTATCACATGTAGTCGAGTCCGTAACCCTCATTAAACTTCCCAATACAAGGGTCCCCCGCATAACGAAAGAGGACCAAACCAACAAAACAAACTCAACAAGAACTCCATAGTTTCCAGAACTAAGTGCAATTGCCTTAGGGGCAGTGGCCACCTCCCTTCTCTGAGCGCCTACCGTATAACACTCCAAAGTCAGTGACCATAAGAGCCTCCACCAACACCCTTTGTTTATATGCCAATCATTATTATCGACATCACAATCAATCAATATGTCAACATTGCATATAGGATCACACAAATGGCACGTTTAGCATAAATCGGGTACATATGTATATACATATACTGATCCGACAGTCCACTCCAGCAGCAAGAAAGGAGTACTGCCGTCATCCCAGGTAATCATTGGCAATCTGAGGGGTGACCAGAGGGAACAACGCCATACTATTCTCAGAGTTAGAGTGGGTGTTCACATCCTCCGATGAGTCCGCAGTTTCCGCCACCGATTGGGCATCATGTGCCGCTAGTGCTACCGCTGTCAGGTTCGCATCCTTTTGGCTGTCCGATATCTGCTCCTATGACGGGTGCCCTCCTTTGCCAGTTCCAGCTTGGCTTCTTTTGTCAGGTCTGACATTCCTCATCTGCTGTGATTTCAGTTGCTGTCTTTGGGTGGATCGAGAGGAGTGCTGTGAGCCCGGAGGTGACATAGTAAGTTCTAGCCAACCTGCTGCTTCTTCCGGCTTTTGAAGAACAGTAATTTTTTATCATAAATAACCTTGAGGCGAGCCGGGAATAATAGTACGTACTTCAGTTGGTGCATCCGAAGTTTCTTTTTGACATTTTGGAAAGTAGCCCTCACTCTTTGTACCGCCAAAGTAAAATCCAGGTACAGAGAAATGGTTTTATTCTCAAATGTTAGCGGAGCCTTCTCTCTCGCTGCACGCAGGATTGTGTCTCTGTCTTTATAGTTCCAAATATGCGCTACTATTGGCCGAGGTGGCGCCCCGGGGAGAGGAGGCCTGGGCGGGACTCTGTGGACGCATTCCACACTAAAATGTTCCTTGAGCCCCATCGTAGCCACCTGTTCTCGTAGCCACTGCTCAACAAAGTCGGTTGGGTGGGACCCCTCACTTCTCTCCGGTATTTCCAAAATGCGTACATTATTGCGCCTAGAGCGCCCCTCTGCGTCGTCCACACTGTCCTGTAGACCTTTCAATTGGCACTGTAGTTGTTCTATTTGAGTGGAGTGTGTCGTCTGTTGGGGTATGAGTTCATCTAGTGCCAGCATGTTACTTTTTACTTTGTCCGCCAGCTTTGTGTGATCTGCCTTCAATAGAATAAAGCTGGTAGTCAGCGTGCTTATTGGCATTTCCATAATGACCCTGGAGTCCTGTATTTCCCGCAATATTAAATCCAGCTTGTCTTGAGCACTAGTGGGTTCCGTGGGCGGCACCACATCTAGGTCCAGACTGCGTACCTGTGTGTCCGGTACTGTTCCCGGTGGGCATTCGGGGGGCGGGGGTACCGATTGTTTGCTCTTGGGACACCCCATAACCTCAAAGGGGTCTGAATGGTATACTTTTCAATCCTCACTCCCCAACACCACTTATCGGACGTTGGCAGATACCCACAGCAATATCACAGGGTTGTAGTACGTGTCACGTGGTGACTCAGTATCTGCCCCACATCACTGCCATGTCACCATAGCTTTGCGCCACTGCCTGCGTCCACCTCTATCTTCCACAGGCACAGTCTGTTACCATCGCACTTGGATAATAACTCGGGCACCTCTCTCGCGTGTAGGGCCCAGCCTGCAGTGACGGGCAGTCTGGCTCCCCGTCTGCCTCAATTTATCCCTGGGCTGACAGCTGCGCATATAAAGGTGGGGAAAACAGCCGAAGAAGGAAACATCCAAGTACCTGCAAGTATATGCCTGGGAGCGCAGAGTCTGTCAGTTTGTCCAAGCAACTCCCCTGTAAGTACTATTAGTCTATTTTGCGTCTAGGGAGCCCGGCTCCGCTGTCCAACGTGCTAGTTTAGGCACCCCTAAGAATCTGCAAGACTCTTCCTTCTGATAGGACCCCAAGCCAGTCTTATTTTGTTGTTCGCCTCTTGCAGCTCACCTCCAATGGGTAGGGCCGCCATCTCACAGCAATGCACAGCCTTGAAGGTGCCCCGTGTGCGAACCACATCACAGTCCCAGGGCAACCCGATTTCCCTCAGTGTCTATTCTGGGCTGTTCTTCGTCTTTTGCCTTGGCCTTTCACACCACAATGGCTAAAACTGGGGGAAGCCAGTTCTAACTCCCATACACGGCCCCCTCACCATCTTCGCAGAGTGGGCACCGATCTCCTTCGCCTGGCCGCCGTTTTGAGTGAGGTCCAGGTCTGGCGCAGTTCCAATATCCGCAGCACCATCAGTCGTAGACCTCAGCTCTCTCTCTCAGCCGCTCTTCACCGGTAGGGAGTGGTCGCGTTCTCCGTACTTGATCCGCAGTACCACTGCCATCTTGTAGAGTCTCTGGTTCTTTGTCGCGGCGCTCCGCAGCTTCCACCATCTCACTAGTGCAGCCTCAGATAGCGCCCGATCGCCGCGGGCGAAACCAAGCTTCCGACAGCCTGATTTTCGTGCCACATCAGGCCACGGCACTTCCGATGTCTGGAGCTCCGTACTTTTAGCGTTGTTGAGCCTGCGTCTTTCGGATAAATGCCCAAGTGTCAGGGTGTGTTGCGGAGCTCTTTTAGCTCGGCCGAGCCAGACATTGTTTTGGGATAGTTGCTGGCCGAGCGGTGCACTTATGTGACTTCAGCAATGTGAATATGGTGTCCAACCTGTGACCATGTGGAGCAATGTCATATATCATAACAGAATGTGTCCACGCTGATGTCTGTGAGTAGGTTTGCAACGTGAAGTTCTCTTGTCACATGTGATGTAGGACACCACTCCTGGCCTGCTAATGATTTGGTCATTCCTAAACACAGCCCCATTGAATACATGGACGTGTGCCTAAATTGGGGGGTTGTGACTGTGAGATGGTTGTTGATGTGCAATGGGGACACAGCTAGTACTCACCTTCACAGTCATCCAATTAGCCATGTGTCTCAGGGATACACATGCACATAGATGTCAGTTACCAGGGTGTACCTTCATGTGCAATCATTGTCCCTACATCCAGCCATACTTCCATACGTGAGTGAACATAGTCATGACAAATCTGTGTGATTTAGAATGTTTTATTCACATCCAGGTGATTGACGGAGCTGGAGCTGTACATGGCCATCTAAGCCCACATTACATGGAAGCCCAGTGGTGGTCCAACCAGAGTCCTTTGGGGATTCAGTAGTGATTAGGAAGAGGGGGAGTGCAGTCCGCAGCAGGATTGCTGTGTAATTGTCCAGCAGTGAAGATATGGCAGTCCGTGTCGGGGTCCGGGTGAATGTCGCAGAGTGTTCCAGGGGTCAGTGGGAGGTATTGTCCCAGGGCATGATGCATAGGGCACAACCAGGCAGAGACAGGCCATTTGGCGGTGATGGATGCTACTGTCTCCTTCCTCACACAGTAAGTACCATCCTCATCTTACTCCCCTGATACGGGTTCCGTGTCCGGTGTGTCCGCTGTGTGTGGCGGGGTGATGGCTGCATACTGTGTGCCACTGGCACATCAGACTGTGAAGGTGATGGGGCAGCATCACTGTGTGCCATTGACACGTCAGGTGTCGGAGATGTGTGTGTCGATGTTTCCGCTTCAATCATCTGGGACAGGCTCAGTGGAAGCAATGGCAAGATGATGAACTGCAGGGTATTGAAGTTCCCAGCTACCACTTGCTGGTGTCCAGCCGTGGCAGCCATGCTTCCAGCCAGCATCTACTCCATGGTCTCCATTGACCTCCGCATCTGTGCCAACTCTGTGCTGTCATCGCTGGTGCCTGTCTGACCAGACAGTACTTGTTTTCGATTAGTGGCCACAGCGAGGTCAGCCAAGGTCTGTGGAGGAGCATGGTGCGTACAGGGGCTGTCCGATAGGGACTGTACGTGGTCCCTGATGGGACTCAGACACCCATGTATGGCATCTAGTTTGGCTGACAAGAGCTCAAAACCCACCCGCAGCTGTTCAGCCAACTCCACCTGGCAAGCCCACACACGCTGTTGGAACTCCATGTATTGGTCGGGGGGTCCTGGGAGACAGATGTGGTGGTGTGTGTTGCCTGATGTGTGGTCTGTGCAGATGGTGGGGTCACCTCGGGGCAGCTGGCCTGCCCTGCTACTGGGGATGGGGTGCGGAGGCTGTCCATTATCCGTTGGAGGGTGTCTTGACATATGTGCAGGTTGTCCTCTTCATCATCAATGATGGGAAGTGTGATGTGCTCTGCAGGAGGTGTTGTTTGTCCCTTTGCAATGTAAAGGGGAGATGCAGGTTAACAGAGTTACACATGTAGGTTGAAGATTTGCAGATGTTTACATTCA
The DNA here is from genome assembly GCF_964204655.1 of Triturus cristatus. NCBI lineage: Eukaryota > Metazoa > Chordata > Amphibia > Caudata > Salamandridae > Triturus > Triturus cristatus. The sequence continues at coordinate 389,681,527 of NC_140594.1, forward strand.
GACTGAATGCCAATGTACATTGTGACTGTTTTGGTGGAGCTGGTTATTTGATGGCAGTCAGTGTGTTTTTCGACTACATATGGATGTGTGGTAGTACCCGTACATTGTCATCACACAGTGTCAGGCAATGCCAGATGTGAGTGGACGGTTACTACGCACGTGAGGAACCTGTTGTGAGCCCTGTCCTGTGGTGTTGGTGTTGCACTTTGTGCCACATTGCCTTCATTGCTGATGTTCTGTGCTTGCTATGTGTGTGTGCTGCATTGTGGGGGAGTTGCCCCTGCAGCTCTGATTTCGTGTGGCCTTCTCCCTTTGAGGTGGGGTGCCAATGAATTGTGTGATTTTCGGGGGTGATTTGTTTTTGACTTGGGTCATATGTGCTCTCGGACAGATTTTGTGGCCTGGTGCATTGTTCGTCTGCTGCGTGTATTGTACGGCATGTGTTGTGGGTGCACGTGGATATGTCAGAGTGTGACCTGCTCCTTTATGGATGTGATCCGCACTGGGCCACCCCCATGTCGAATCGTGGGCCATGTCATGTTTTTTGGCTGCTGCCATGCTATCGGGCATGCAGTGTCACTTGCATAGTCAGTGTGGGTCACAGAGCCGCTGCTTGGCTGGATTCAGCACATGTGCATGGGTCGGTTGTGATATTGGTGATAGGGAGGGGGGCCCCTTTGTGCACATTGTTGACGGGGCCTACTTGGTGTTACTATGTGTGCTGTAGTGTGCCAAGGCTATCTGGGACATGTTCCACGATCATTGTGGGTGTGCAGTGTGCTACACATAATTGTGCATGTGTGCCATTATGTCCATCTCCCCCCTTCCCCCCAGTCCCTGGTCGTTACTCACCCTGTTGCTGTTGGGTCAGGTTGTATCGAGAAGTGTCCAGGGCCCCAACTTCTGCCACCGTCTCCACGCTGCTGACTGTGGCCACCATTTCCTCCAGCTCATCCAGCTCCTCCTGTGTCACAGGACTCCCACATCCTGTCGCCGTTGCTGCCTTCCTGTTGGCGGCGAGTTTCTGTTTGGTTTGGCTGTGAACTTCATGCCAGCGCCTCTTGACCTCCTCCATAGACCTCCTCGACACTTAGACTGCATTGACGTTGGTGACGATGGCCTGCCATATTTCCGTTTGGGTTGTCAGTGCCGCAGTGGAGGTGCCGAACAGTTGTTGATGATGTTGTGTCACCTCCGTGACAATGATCCGGTCTTCCTGCGGACTGAACCCCATCTTCCTCTTCTCCTGGCCCTTCCCCGGACACAGGGTTCATGGCTGGCCCTCTTTGGGGCTTGTGGGGTTCGGCTTGTCCTCTGCACTCGGTCCGGGTGCATCCATGGTGCTACGCAGTTTGAATTGTTTTTTTCCCCCTTCTTTTATAGTGCATTTTCCCGCCAGACGCGTGGGATCTGCAGGCCTGTGTCTGCGTTTCTCTGATTTTTGTACCACAATTGGCCTCATCGCATGATTCATTGCGTTCATGTTCCTCATTTTTGCGGCGTGGCATTGATTTTTATGCTGACATTTGACGCGTTATCTGGTGACTATCACATGCTACCGCCGCGTTGTGAATACTTGGTTGGCACGGCGAAATTTTCCCGCCATAGGCTGCGATGTTGAGAGTTGCGTTAGGCTACTCTTGCTGTAGTTATCACACGTTCTTGTGAATATCCCCCTTAGTCTCTTAAAGTCCAATCTCTGTCAGCATCTTTGTCTTCTCTTTTGCCAGTTCCAGCCCACTGAACCACCGCCTTTGTGACTGCGAAAAAACATTCACAATATCTTGCACTTGTCTGGCTCTAGTCTAAACAATACTTTTAAGTTCAAACTTCCTAACTCAAACACCAGCAACAGGCTAAAAATGTGCTCATCCCTTGCCTTCTGTTAATTTATCAGCACAACCACTGCCTGGTTATCATATTTAAAGATAATTCCACACTTCACAAAATCCTTGCCTCACAACACTGTTGTGACAAGCAGTGAGAAATATTCCAAGAAGGCTGTACTCTTTTCTTGTCACCCCATTTGATCTGGCCACTCGCCACACACTACCTCCTGGCTCAGAAAAGACCAAATCCTCCAGTATCTGCAACATCAGAATATATTTGCACTTACCAAAACATTTCTTCATTCAGTGACAAACCTCTTCACACAGTTAAAAAGCTTCAGAAAACTATCTTCCCTATACCCTGCACACAAGCTCAACTTGTAATGCAGCAAATCAGGTCCTGCCATGGAAAATCCAAATCTGGTACAAAAGGTTGTCTCTGCTCTCAACACCCTCCAAGCAAAATTTAGATGTCTTAACAAAATGTAACCTTTCTCTAACTCCAACGTCTTCACCACTACCGCCTCTTCCAGCAACTGTAACAAAACCAACACTTCCAATGTCAGTGTGTCAAACTGAACTTCCCAAAAAGTCAAAAACACTTTTTCTGGTGCCAACATTACCCGCAATCAATATTGATATAGTATCCTGGAAATACAATGGTGCATCCTGACACGTCCATGAGCCAACCTGCCCGCAAAAAAGAAATCTTCCAAGTAATGTGTAATGTTTTAAAATCTGCTGGTGCTGTAAAAACCCATTGCAAAATTGAACTAAACAATTCAAACCAGGAACATGATACAGGGCATCCCAAAGTTTAACACTTTCTTTTTATACATGGCCCCTTCAAAGTGACTGTTTAGCAAGCACCAATCACTTGGATGAACCTGAAAAAGTCCAAAAACTGACTTCACACCATGCATTGCCTGTTCCGCTCCCACTGCGAAAGTTAAGACCAGGCTTTTGGCGTCAACCACATTAGAATAATGGAGAAATTAAACCATAAACTGAACTTCCTTCTGGCTTTAACAAATGATGAACTCTTTCCTCAAACCCCTACTTCTATTCTGCTACCCTTGCTCCCCAAAACCAATTGATCATCTAAAACATTGAACCACCTCATGCTTTCTCCAACATTTTGCACACATGTGCCTAAACTTTTATTAATCAACCAATATGCCCCACCTGCAGGCAACTCCCCCCATGTAAACCTTCCACTCCAGCTCTAGGGGCCAGCAAGTGATAGTCAAGCCACCGACTAAACTGCTGGCGCCGGCCATTCACTGCAACTATAGTTCACTGTTTATCTCTCCCCACTGCTTGTCTGGGTTCACTGCCAGTGTCCTTTTTCTGTTTTCCTGCATAGCATCTGCTGTACAACTGGCATTACATACCAGGAGACCCAGCTCAAAGGTTTCTCTGTGAGCGCAGCCTCCCAACAAGGCCGAACTGGTGAGCAACTGCCATTTCTCTGGGAGGCTGGAAGGGGGAGGGGCTGCTTTTGTTACTGGGAGCTGGTTTTGTAGCAGTGCAGCAGTTTTAGAAGCACTGCAGTGATCCTTGTATACCTAACAGTTTTCAGGCAACAATAAAAGTGCCAAGATAACTCTGGTGATTAATGTTCCTGCTGGAGAGAGATCTAAGTTTTGTCTAATGGCAGTTTTCACCAGTGCTTAATTTGTAAAATATGAAGTCCAGGTGCTCAAATGTTTGTCAGAGTCCACACCCACTTTCCCCGGCTCCACTCACTTGCTCCACTGGCTCCACCCACATCATCAACTGGCACTACTGAAAGTCAGATGTAATACCCAATCTGAATTTCTGCAAGGGAGCCTTCTGACTCCGAAGCAAATAAGTGAACAACATTTGTGCCTAAACAATTATCTAGACAATAGTGTTATATTATATGACTGATTTAAATATTAGAACTATAAAACATGATAACTTGTTTTTATAGTGCTTGCTATCTGTGGTCTTTGTCACTTTAAAGCACTGTAAATGCTAGGTGTTAATATTCAGTGGATCTACTTCAGAAGGATGAATGACTACGTGTGAAGCTTGCAGATTACACACACACATATATACACCCCATTTGAGAGCTAGAGCATATCTCACTGAGCTATCTTTCCACGGAAAGGGCGTTCAATCACAGTTTAGGTGTGTAATTTATGATTGACTTGTTATATACAGTATCACACCGTGACATACTTTCCGTGAATGTGATGCTGTAGGAAAGGGAGGAGTCGGAGGAGGTGTGCGTTTGGAAAGAAAAAGAAGCAGTCTCAAGGGCAATTGTGTAGACAACGGGAGTTTATAACAATACATTGACACTTGAAACTATGTTAACTTGGGTCATGTTGTGTGGTCTTTCTTCTGTGAGTTGGATCTACCTCCTTGCGTTGAGATTTAATATGAGTGCAAGTTGTCAGGGATGTCAAAATGCAATACTCAACTTCATGACACAGGCGAACGTTACACTCGGGCAACACAGCTAACAAGGTTCTCTGCCTTAACTCAGGCAACACAAATATCTACCAAACAAATATCAGCACCAAAAATATCTACTACAATAACCTTGACCTGCACTGACACTGTCTACATACCGTAAAAATTACCACGTTACTTTTTTCATTAACAATTTAGATATTCCCATAAAAAGCACTTCCAGCCATGCTAACGTTATGAACCAGGTTAATTCACTATTCCATTTCCAATCCCAGCAGGAAAGAAGTGCTTGGTGATGTCTTGGCAGGTAGTTATGAAGGGCAGGTCACACTGAGGTTCAGACGGATTACATGGAAGACTAAGCAAGCTGTGGATGTGGTGGATGGGGTAGGTTCTGTTGTAGTTCAGGGAATAGCATACATTGAGCTGCGGCTGCGGACATTTCATTTTGGTTGGAGACGCCTTCTCTCTCTAACCGTCCCGGGATGGTTGTCTTTTGAGAAAAAGTAGGGGAACTGTTTGTCTAAAATTTTAAAAGTATGGGCAAGTCATACCCCCACTTCGACCATTGCCCTACCCTGGTGGGCTATTTGGCACTGGGAACAAGATATATTTGATTTAAAAACCTTGGGTGAAGGAACTAACCAGCAGCAACTAGGCACAAACAGGGCCCTGTGAGTAACAAGAAAAGAGGCTAGTGAACAGTCAAGGTTTACTTTAGTAGGTGGCAGAAAAATGGATCCCAGACACGGTCTGACACAAATAAACACACACAAATTGAATTGTATGCTACATGAGTGTGCTGAGTATTAATACAGTTATCGGGGCCTAGAGACAAGGCAAGTGGTACTGTGTACTACATAAGTGCTGTTGTTATTCCTACCATCATCATCACAGCACTTCTAGCGTCACAAACACAACCCCTGGCTTCTAGCACGGCATAATGTAATCATTAGTTATTCATGGTATTGCCTGTGAAAGCATTTACTGGCCCGACACACTCAGGCACAAGAATTGCTCAACACCAATTTCCCCCCAGTTGCCAAAAGACAGAGGAGCCAATTCCATAGCTTGCCCTGAGTGGGATAGAACAGAGCCTTGTGCTTGTGAAAGATGACAGGTGATAAAAGACTCACTTGCACGGCTGACATATTAACAAATAATGCAATTCTCGGTAATCCTGGGTGACACTGCCAACATATCTGTGCTAATTGGAATGTTCAAGAAGCTAGGATTTAGTACGGTGAAGACCAGCGCCTCCTTTTCACATTATTCTCTGCAAGATTTAGTGCAAAGAGAATAATACACACTTGTATAAAATGGAAAACAGCTTACAACAACACTCACGAAATCTCAGATCCGGAAGACACAATGAATTTGGATGAGAAGCGCCGATTTAAACCTTCCTTCCTTGGATGTGCATAAAATTACATCGAGATTGAATTAGGTGTTGATGTGAAGCAATTTGTGCCTTAGATTAAACGCTGCTAAACATATTTTTCCAGCATTATGCGCCCTATCTTGCCTCCTTTCCACTGATCTTAAAGAACGTGTTGCATTTGGGCCTCGCTGTATGTGATTGGTTTTGAGGAAAATGCCAAGGTTATGGAATGAGATAAAAGTTAGATTGACAAGAATACAGACAGAAAGGACTTAAGACGTGCCCTTCCAGCTTTCATATCCAGGGGATTGCACACAGTGCCCGATGCCGGTGGCATGATTTCTCGGAGTCGCTCATAACAAGTTTATCAACCCTCACGGTGACCAAGCTCAAAAGAAAAAGCAGCGTTGGTTACTTACTTCCTTTATTGAGAAGAGGCCTGCTGTTGCACACTGAACGACATGCTGGCTGCTTCAAATAATAGTACCGTCGTGCTGAACTTCCCGTGCAAATGCGTCGTGACTCATGCGTGTGTGTCGGGGTCGTGGAATTTAAAAAAAAGGTTACGCACGCACGCCGTCCCACAGTAACAAATCCAGCCCAATCAGTGGCCTGCCCCCGGCAACAAAGACTGAAGGCAAATTGGCATGCATTTATTATTGGCTCTGTCTTTATTCTTTCATGTTAAAATATACACGCATAAACGACTGTTCCAAGTAGGTGTGCCATCTTCCAGTATCGGGCCTCAATTATGGTGATAAACTCCTTTTTGTAATTTACAGCAGCTTGATCCTTTTTACATGCGACACTGCCATTGCAAACAATTAAGTCCCCATGTTCACAATAAAAATTTGGGAGGGAGGGGTGGGGGGGAAGCAGGCCACCGACAAAAGTTTGTGTGAAAAAGGCCGCTTTATTGGAAACAGGTGCACATTACAATTTTAAACCTCGGCCAAAACGCCTTCCAAAACTAGACCTCACTAAATATAACATACCTAACCCCGCACCACGCCCCCTCCCCTAAATTCATTCGAACCCTCCCCCGCCCGTACATTACAACATTACAACAATATCAAACATTACATTCCTGTATAACCCCAACAATCTCTAAATACAAACCTTCCGTTAACCAAACTCCCCTGCCTGCCCCTTTACAGCTATCGACCACCCAAACTGTGGAACCGAACTAAACTTCCCAACCTATCCTTTCCCTGTCGATAACCCAACTCAACAAAATAACTCCACCAACCTCCGGTAAAACTGTCCAAAATTCACAATAACCCCCGCACAGCACCTGCTCCAAGCGACAAAATACAAGCGTAGAAACACCCCCTGCGCACCTGTCCCAAGAAAACCACCGTAAAAAATACCAAAAAGAAAAAAGGAAGGGGGGAATAAGCTACAAAATACAAAGACAAAAAGGGGGAAAAAGAAAGGGCCAAACACAAAAAGTGTTTTTTGTGGGGGGGGGGGGGGGGGGGGGGGAGGGCGGGGACAAAAAACACCACAGCCTAGCTCCCAGCCACCAGGTCACCAAACCTAAAATGGTGGCCGGGAGCAGGCGCCCAAATCCTTTATAATTGGGCTACATTTGGCTGGAAAAAAGGAGCCCAAATTCGAATGAGGCCGTGCGGGGCCAGCCACGCCCCCCCACACGCCCCCTCCCAAACCGCCCGGGGGGGGACTCCCTGCGGTCGCCTGCATCCCCCAAGCCCCCGTTGGGAGGGAGGGGTGGGGGGGAAGCAGGCCACCGACAAAAGTTTGTGTGAAAAAGGCCGCTTTATTGGAAACAGGTGCACATTACAATTTTAAACCTCGGCCAAAACGCCTTCCAAAACTAGACCTCACTAAATATAACATACCTAACCCCGCACCCCGCCCCCTCCCCTAAATTAATTCGAACCCGCCCCCGCCCGTACATTACAACATTACAACAATATCAAACATTACATTCTTGTATAACCCCAACAATCTCTAAATACAAACCTTCCGTTAACCAAACTCCCCTGCCTGCCCCTTTACAGCTATCGACCACCCAAACTGTGGAACCGAACTAAACTTCCCAACCTATCCTTTCCCTGTCGATAACCCAACTCAACAAAATAACTCCACCAACCTCCGGTAAATCTGTCCAAAATTCACAATAACCCCCGCCACCCAGAAAGAAAGGGGTGGTGTAACCACTACCCACCCCTCTTTCTGCCCCCCAACAAAAGAAAGCTTCAAACTCCTCAAGCCTGATTCTGCACGTTCAAACACCGGGACAAAACCTCCCTAATTTCCAACAAATAAAGGTCCATGCCCAACCTTGACAGATGCACCCCATCACCCCGAAAAAATTCTACCGCCTCAAATCGAATATCCTTGTGTGTCACTCTCCCGAAACCCAAATCGCGGCAAAATCTGGAAATCTCCAAATTCACCTTCCTCCGCGCCCTGTCAATAGCTCTGGGGTTCAAAGCCCCTCTCCACACCCTCCGCGGGACCAATTCCGTCCAGAGCACATGGCAGCCCGACCAACGCTCCTTAAGCAAGACCAAATCCCTCTTCATTGCACGCAATAAAACCACCTCTTTCACCCCGCAAAGATCGTTCTCTCCCAAGTGTATCAAAAGAATATCAGGGCATTGTCCCCTCACCATGGCATTATTTAAACAAGGAATAAGCTCCTTCCAAAGCATACCCCCTTTTCCTTTCCAGATGATCCGAAAAAGGCTATCATTGAACCCCAGCTGTCCCCCAAAATAAATTTTGCACGCTTGTACATGTGCCCACTTGACGAAGGAATGCCCCACAATCCACACCGTCAATTCCTTTGCGTGGGGCCCAGCCACTGAACCTGAAAAGAAAAACAAGAATGAGACTCACACCAAAGAGGTAGACGCATGCGCCTCCGCTGCATTTGCTCTTACATATTTATGAAAACAGCCTGATGACCAACGCCCTAAGCGCATGATATCCCCCTGAGACCAACCCCTGTTATGCGCTTCAGTCGCTGCCCCGATCCTAAAAGAGTGAGTCCCAAACTGGGCCCCATCCAAACCAAGCCGCTGTAACCCCTTGCGCAAACCCATGCGCAGCTGATAGTCCGTGACACGTGAACCATTCATATGCTTAAACACCAAGTCGCCCCCATCACCTCCCGATAAAATTTTCCATTGCTTCGCCAAACGAAGCGGACAAGTGCAACTAGGGGTCTCTGCCTCTAACCACACCCCTTTACCTGCACCCCTCTGATCCGTTTTTGAACTGGACAGCCAAACGTTCACACCTGTGTCCGTAAAGAACACGTCCTGCCAACAAATGCCCCGCTTTAACTTAGTCCCGAGGAGCTCAGAAACCCGAAAAGCCCCAAAAAACATAAACACCATAAGGGTAGCAAACAATGAAGCCTCAAAATCATCCCTGCAAACCGTGGGCAAAACTTCCAACAAACGTGCCAACGTCTGCCAACAAATGGGCAAACGAGACATAACAGCCCCACCCCGCTCCCTAGCCCAGCCCTCAAGCATCCTCCTTCCAATTTCCCCAGCAGAAGGGGAATACCCCCAACAAAGCTTACCCATAAAGGAAATCCCCGCCAACTTCCCCGCAATAGTGACTCTAGACAAACCTTTGTCAATGAGGTCCAAGATAAAATGAACTACATCCTCTGAACTACGCCACGACTCCTCCCTCCTACATGCTCCTGATGACAAGTATTCCTTCCACGCCAAAGCATACGCCGCACGAGTGGAAACAGACAAAGAACCTACCACCAGTTGAAATACCCTACGTTGCCGACAGACCAGAGATGCTCCAGCATCGGGGTCGGTGTTCTGTCCGCCTCCTTGGCCAGCCCATGGAATCTCCCCCACTGTGAACGAGACAAAGCATCCGCAATGTCATTGTCCACACCCGGCACGTGCAAAGCCCTGAATGCAATGTCGTAGCGCAAACAGCCCAGCACAAACACTCTCATCAATTTCAATATCTGCTCATCCCTCGCTGACTGCCTGTTGACTATCTGCACCACAGCCATGTTGTCCACGCGAAACAGCACCCTCTTATGCTCCAGCTCCTTGCCCCAAATTGTCAGAGCAACCAGGAGCGGAAAAAGCTCCAAAAAGGTAATGCTCCGCCCTCCATTCCTCCACTCCTGTGGCCACTTCTCTGCACACCATCGACCCTGCCAGTAAATGCCAAAACCATCACTGCCTGCTGCATCCGAAAACATCTGCACATCCCACTGCACATCCTCATCCCTAGCCAGTGGAATACTGTTAAAGGACTGCAAGAAAAAAGACCACATACCCAGGTCCTCTTTTACACCTGCCGACAAACGCACGTGATGGTGAGGTAAATGCTGACCCGCCAAAGCCCGGCCCAGGCGCCTGCAAAAAGTCCTTCCTGCCCTCACCACTCTACAAGCGAAATTCAAATGACCTAGCAAAACTTGGATGTCTTTCACCGTTACTTTCCGCCTAGACAACATCATGTCCAGCAAAGCCAACATTTTGCATTTCTTCTCCTCCGGGAGACGGGCCTGCATTGCCACCGAGTCCAGCTCAATTCCCAAAAAAGAGATAACAGTAACAGGCCCCACAGTCTTTTCCGGCACCAGCGGCACCCCCAGCTCCTCCATAATGTCATGAAAAGTGTACAGAGCATGCTGGCACTCCGAGGAGCCCGGGGAACCCACAAAAAAGAAATCATCCAAGTAGTGCGTGACCAAGGTGTGACCCGTGCGTTCCGTAAAACACCACTGTAGAAAAGTGCTGAACAGTTCGAACAAAGCACATGACACAGAGCAGCCCATTGGTAGCGCCTTGTCCACATACCATTTTCCCTCAAAATGTATTCCCAGCAAAGGCCAATCGTCCGGATGAACCGGGAGCAGCCTAAAAGCCGACTTGATATCACACTTTGCCATACCTGCAGCTGCGCCCGCGGTCACCACAAGTGACATGGCGACGTCAACTGAGGAGTATGACACCGATGCAGCGTCCTCATCAATAAAATCATTGACTGACGACCCCTCAGGCCATGACAAATGTTGAATCAGCCGAAACTGCCCCTCCTCTTTTTTAGGCACCACACCGATAGGGGAAATGATCAAATTATGCACTGGCCACTCACCAAAGGGGCCTGCCATCCTCCCCTCACGCACTTCCTTGCTCAGTTTCTCACGCACCACCAACTTGTGCTCTGATGCGGATTTCAAATTATCCGCCCACCTTCTCAGCCGGGGACCGTGGTACCCCAAATGAAAACCCCACTGAAAACCATCCAAAAGTGTCTGTCTTGCCTCAACATTCTCATAACCCCGCAAAGCAACCTCAAGCTGTGCCAAATTAATTGGCGTAGGAGCCCTTTGGCCCAGAACCCTGCACTCCCTTTCCCCCCCGCCCACTCTGTGACTACTGCGCGTTGCCAGACATCCCTGCGCTTGCCTGCTGCCCTTGCTGTCCGCCTGACGGTCTAACGCCCCAGCAGTTGACGAGAGGGTGCCGCTTCCCACACTTGGAGCACTCATGCCGGTATTTGCAAAAATCCCGTGTACACAGCCCTTTGTTGAAATCCCAACATGCCCCAACTCCAGATTGTGACGCGGCTGAGCCTCCCACCCCACCCCGGGTGGGCTTTCCCTGAAAGGGCCGATAAACTAAAGGCAAACCACTAGCTGTAAAAATAGTCTTGCCCCCAGGCGCTGCGCCCATGGTATGCTGCCACAAATCATTATCTAGCTCCCCCCACTTCGCCTCTGAATCCCACGCCATACGAGCCCTGAACTCCTCGTCATACTGTGCCCAAGCGAAACCACTACCTGTAATTTGCGCTTTCCTTATGACATCCATATACTTAAATATGGCCACGCAGCGCTCCGGGAACTTCTCACAGTACAAACTGGCATAAATTAAAAATGCCGCCGTCCAATTTTCAATTGTCAGCGGCACCTTAGGGCGCTTAGCTAGTTCGTACTCCTCCTCCTTGGAACCCTCCTTAGACCTCACCTCCCTGTGCAATAATTTCAAAATCTCCACGTATTCACCCTTCCATATACGCTCCTTAGTAGCCAACATTAAGTGGGCACCCAAAGGCTTAGTCACCCCCATATAGGGAAGCTTCTTAATTTTCAACTCTTTACTCTGTGGGGTCACCTTAGTAACCTCTGCCTCTGTATTGGTCCCACTCTCCACCTTTGCCCCTAGCACCACTCCCACCGATCCTGTGCCCACCCCTGTATCTCTTACATACTTTCCTTTATACAGTCTGCCCTCCGACACTTCCCCACCCCCGTCCTCCCCGGACCCCACAGACACCATAATAGGTCTGGCCTGTGTTGTAACGCTCTCACCTGGCTCTAAAGAGGGTGTGCGGACCGACTCCGACCGCCTCTCCAACCTCTCAGAAGAATCCCTTGGAGGATGAGCCCTTACCGACGGGCCGTGCTCTCTCTTGGATTTCATCACCACAGACTGCTTAACAGGTGCCACACCGGAAACCTGCAAAAAACTACGAGAAACATGAGAGTGTCCCCCCTCCTCACATTCCCGTAATTCCCCTTCTTCGGGGCTCTCTTCCTCATAATCAAGCAGAAGTGGCTCCTCCACCTGCGAAATTTCCTCTGCAAAATCAACCACACGGGCCTTACCAGACCCTACATTAGCACAAACGGCCTTAACAGCCTTACAACCACCATGCGGGGGAGCCGACTGTACTCGCCGGTCCTCCCCCCTCCGTTGACTCATATAACCATCCATCTTATCCGAAAATTCCGTCCACCTTGACCGTCGTGACTTTGGGGCCAGCGACGGGATCCCCCGCCGGTACGGAATGTGCCGCGCAAGGCCTCATCCTCCCTTCTCCTCGGCGATAATGGGCCGCACCTCGCCCTACCGAGTCTGCTGCACTGCAACGCTTCCTGTCCTGAAAAGAAAAAGTTTGGACTGGTGTGCTGGGCCCCTGAAAGCCAACCGGGCCACCCGCCCTATGACCACTCAAGAAAACTTCCCTATCTTGCCTACCCCCAGAAAAACCTGCATGCCCCATAGTGCCCGAAAACGTCGAAACCACGCCTTCCTCGTCCCCACTCCAATCTAGCATCGCCTGCACCACCGCAGACGCAGATCCCATATCCCGCGCAACCCCCCCATCCCGCGAGCTGCCTACCCCAAAGCCTGCCGAGCCGCCAACACCCACGCCTGCCCGCATCCCCGAATCCAAAACCACCCCGCGCCCCTGCACCTGAAACGGGCCCGACGCCACTTCCCCCACACCACTCCGAACCACTTCAGACCACGAGGGGAAAATATCCAAACCTTCCCAGGCTAAATGCCCCCCAGCTGGCTCCAGATCCCCAAAAACCAAAACCTCATCCCCACTACTACCCTCCCTGCCCCCGCCCTGCTCCGACCTTCCTCATAACCCATAAAACGCGAACCCCCCCGGTGCGAAGAAACTGAAACCCCAGAGACCCCATGATCTCTGCAAGGAAGTAATTCCTGCTGAGAAACCCACCCCCCCACCTGAGCCCACTCACCTTCTCCCAATGAACTCGCTCCTACAGACCCCGGCCCCCCCCTTAAAGATGAAGGGGGGGAAAACAATAAAGGGCTTTCATCTCCTGAAACCCTTACAACCCCCTGCTCCCCCACCACCTCTGCCATGCCAAAAGCCCCAAAATCCTGCTCCTCATCTGATTGCCCCGCAAAACGCTCTCCTAACAAGCCAGTACCAGACCGCTGGCCCCTCAAAACCCCAGCGCCGCCTGCCCTGTCACCTGCCTCATCACCGCCACGCTCACGAGGAGAGAATGCAGCACGCGCCAAGTGCTTAACCCCTTGACCCGCCCGGCCCGCTCCGCACACATCAACGCCTCCCTCCTCCTCCTGTGACCGCGCCGGAGCCTCCGGCACAGAAGAAGAACGCCGCTTATAAACGCGCCCTCCCCCGCGCTTGCCTCTCACCGCGGGGGAGGAATAGGAGCGCACCGCTGCTGCCCTCACCCCTGAACTGAGCTCCCCAGCGCGCCAGACCTCCCGGCCCGCCCCAGTCACACCTCCCGCCACACCCCGTGTAACCGGCGCCCCTCGCTGTAAAACGTCCGCCGGGGCCGCTTTCTTAAAGCGCTGGCGGCCCCGCTCACTCACCGCCATAGGTTTCATCCGCTTCGGTGAAGTGCAGGCGGCCGCCGCCACGCCTGCCGAGGCCTGTCGCATGGGACGCGACGGCCCCGCAACTTCCCCGACAACAAGGTCCATGCGGCCCGCCTCACTCAGGAGCCGGAGGGCCTTTAGAACGCGATAATCACCTTCAGCCATCCTAAAAAAACCGAAATCTATCAAATTGCGAACTATGACAACACGAGACAAAAAACACCACAGCCTAGCTCCCAGCCACCAGGTCACCAAACCTAAAATGGTGGCCGGGAGCAGGCGCCCAAATCCTTTATAATTGGGCTACATTTGGCTGGAAAAAAGGAGCCCAAATTCGAATGAGGCCGCGCGGGGCCAGCCACGCCCCCCCACACGCCCCCTCCCAAACCGCCCGGGGGGGGACTCCCTGCGGTCGCCTGCCCCCCCCAAGCCCCCCATTTCCCGTTTAATGTACTTACGCAGATGCCGTACTGCGAGTCTCTCCAAACTTCAGTGATCATGGAATTCTATGTGAAAGGCAGCAAAGAAAATTACCTTACATCTATGCGTCCAGTGAAATCTGATCCGTCAGCCAAGGTCTTCTGCCCCCACCACAGCTCCATACATGACGAATGTTTGGAGCTGGACACTGCTTCACAAGCACTCTTCACCGGGGACTCGGGTGAAAGAGCGTGAACACTACAGTTGTTTTGTGTCGTGCATTCGTTGATTCGAGTTGGCACTCAGGTGTAGACCCGGCCCCGATAAATAGGTGCCGGTGCTGAGCACCGGAAAAGAAAGTTATTTTTTTTTCCCCCAGTCTTTCATTATCCTAATTTTGCTAAAAAATATTTGTTTAGGTAGAAATAAATTCTTACTAGTAAAGTCAAACCTAACCACTGTATTACGTTCTGAATCCTGAGTTTGGGCTTCCCCAGACCAAGAACTCTTAAAAAATGGCTATCAGTATGGATGACATGTGAATCCTACACCTAGTAGTCCCGTTTCTCTTATGTAGCTGTTTCTATACACTGATGTACACATGTATGATTCATTGTCTCTGTATATGTGTGTGATGTAAAATTCTCCAACACCCTTCTCTGGTCTGAGAGGTGCTATCAAATAAATGAAATACATGTGAGAGAGAGGCTATGGAGAGATGAGAGGCACTGTTTGAGAGTGATAATGAAGAAATCATTGAAGAGCGCCAATAAAAAATGCCATATCCTCGTGCACTGCATGATCATAATTTACTATGCTTTAAAAACGAATACAATTGAATGTATAATGAAAAATGTGTTGTAGAATGCACCATTTTTCCTCAAATGTTCTTGGGAGAGAAACTCTCCCCCCCGCCCAATCCTCCTTGTAGTGGGCAGGCTCGCTCGCTGCACTCGCCTGTTATGCACTGTATGGGGGCTGGACTGACAAAACCTGCGAGGGAGGCTTTGGGTTCCCAGTCCGACCCTGCATTTTTACTACATGTGGCTGCAGCACTCATGCTCCATAGTTCTCTTCTGGAACCCACATGCCAAGCTGCAACTGCTCTCAGCCGCGCTCAGTCCACGCTGCACTACTCTCTATATTCCTAGCCTCCGTGCTGCCACCACCGCTCCCAATGTTTTCCTACACTGTTTCCCAGATCTAATCAATGCCTGATCCAGCATTCAACTACATACCACTAAACTACAAATTTCTATGTCATGGACCCTACCCTAACTCATCAAAGTAGTAGTATACTTTATTTAGATATAAAAATATCCTTAAAAGAACACCTCAAAATTCCGACAGCAATACACATTTTTAAAAACTTCAAATTGCAATAAAAGCTTCACTGATATATCAATGGTAAAAGGAATTAGTGTGCAAAATGCAATGACAAGCATAACGTTTAAAATACATTTGGTTTCAAGTGTTTGACAACAACCGTAAATGCAATCCAATATTTCATAAAATGACAACCGATTGTGCAAAGCGTCAGTCAGATAAAAGTAGTGTTAACAACATTTGAACAATTACACGATGAAATGAAATAGCCCTTAAAGAAAGCATAAAAACATACCAAACCATTACTGCTTGAGAGTGCGGTAAGCATATCGTAAAAAAGTTGTAAAAGCAATATTTAGACCTGTGTTTTCTGGCGTTAAAGCTGCAATAATTGCTTGTCTACACGTTCGGATTCCCAGCCTATTCCACTCAATTTTCAATTTGCGTCTACGTTGTGACATAAAAGATGGACAAAGACATACTATATGCTCCAGGGTTTCAGGAGACATACCGCACCCTCTGCACATTACATCCTCTGACAAACGGCGCCAGACGGGCAGATCTTTTAGAAATTGCCAATCGCCCAGTCTGGCAGCCATAAAGCTGGTTTTTAGATGCAAGGAGTAAGTGTAAGATAGGTAGGATGCGGGGGATAACCGACCATATGATGTCATTGTTGCCCAAGCATGTCTGCGTTTGGCAAATTGGGCTTTATCAATGATCAGGGACCTCATTCGAGTGCATTTCTTAATGCTAGTTTTAAATACTGATTTACTGGGGTTGAGGTCCTATAGTGCACCTGCAGACATTTCTTGGATCGAATCCTTAAAAAGACGACTGTAAGAGCCGCGTGGATTTTTCTGGAAAATATCCAACCAAATTAAGGACTCCAATGAGCCTGTGTTTGCTTGTCTCAATTTGTGGCACAGGTTTAAATACATTCCCGTGGCTGAAATGTCATAGTTTAATAGACCCAATTCGAGTCTGATCTGTGCAGCAGAGGCTGATATGGGCAAGTGGAGGATTTTTTTGTAGAGTTTCGTCACATGTTGGTTAAAAGAGGAGTTTAATTTCCCCCTAAAAATCTCATCAAAAAGATTTCTCAGCGTTCCAGGTTTGTAAGTAAGTAAATTTTATTTGCACAGTTAATAAAAACCATTGCAATTCCACTTATAAAAATAAAAAGAAGATAAAACAAATACGTTCTCTACATTTTCCAACACATATTTAAATTCAATCTAAAATGATAAAAATCTTCCAGGTTAAGATTTTCATTATACCATTTCCGTCACTTTGATAAGTTTTACAATAAAAGCAATGTAATTGAGTGCAGTTCATAGTATCAAGTGAATCCAGGATAAGTTAAAAAACAGGTTCCTGCATCCTTATCTCCACCTCTTTCATAAATTTCACCAAATTGCAGTTTAGCCGCAAATCGTCGGGGGAGAAACATGCAAGCACGGCGTTCCTTCGGGTGCGTATTCCTTGTTGGTTAAACAAACATTTAAGCAAACGTTTCCTATCTTCTGACAGGAGCATAAGAGGTGTGGCATGTCCTCGATTGCCTTACCGCATAGCCGACATAGGGTGTCCCCTTTGTCCCTCTGCCAGTGTGGAAAATGGCATTTGAAAGGTATCAGGCCCATTCTGAGTTTTAAAAACTTCAGCTTTAAAAATCTTGAGTAGCCCAGATTGAAGTAACTCTGTTGACCTTGATTTGAATAGGAGTTTAAGACAAACCACCCATGTGACCTCCTGGCAACTGACTCCTTGTCTTCTATCCATGATAGGTGTTTTGTTGTTTTCTTTACCAGTCTTTTAATAGTGGAATGATTGGTGGAAGTATTCCACAACTCCTTTAAGCCTAGGTTCGCCAGGCTTTTGGCCAGATAGTTAGCAGCTTGCGATACTTGATTCTGCTTAATTCTGACCATAGAAGGCTATTAAGAGACCCTTGTTTTGCCTTCCTAATTTTATCCCACGTAATTATGTATGCCCCCTGTCTTGCAAGCACCTGTTTGTGACCTCCAAAACTCTAACCTCAGTTGAGCCGGGGATGTGTATTTGGGTAGACCAAAAATAATCCTGTATACTAATGCCACAGTTTTGTCCAAAGTTCCTGCGTCTCTTCCTCTTTGAGCTTCACTGCCATAAGTAATGGTAGGCAAAAGTTTTGAGTGAATAACTTGTATAATGGGGGAAAGAGATGGACTAGTTAGTTTACCATGTAATTTTTTTAGCGAGACTGCTATGGCAATGCCTTTTCCTCTGATACTTTCTTTTTGTAGAATAAACTGGCCACCACTGTCGATTTTGACCCCTAGATATTTATACATGTTTGTATCCTCTATGCGGTTTTTATTCCAAAACCAACTGTTTGATGACTTTCTTTTTTTGTTGATTGACATCGTTTTTGTTTTGTTCAAATTAATTGATAATTGGTTTTCATCAGAATATCTTATTGTTGCATCAATAGGATTTTGCATCCCTATTTTGGTGTGACTGATTAGAACCAAGTCGTCTGCGTATAGTAACGAGGACAATATTTGGCCTCCTAGTTTTGGTGCATGAGAATTGCAATTATTGAGCAGCGGAGTGAGATCTCCTAGGAACAGGTTAAATAGTGTAGGGGCCAAGACGCATCCTTGTTTTAGACCATTATTTGTTGTGATGCATCTCGACAGATGTGATCCGTCGCCCAGCTTGACCTGTACCCACGTGTCGCTGTGTAAATTAATCAACAGATCTAATAGAGGCTTTGGTATCCCCCACCTCTGTAGTTTGGCCCATAAAAGGTTTCGATTAATATGATCAAAAGCTGCCTTATAATCTATAAAGCACAAATTGATTGGTATTTTAGTTGTTATTGCCTTATCAATTAATAGACCCATAGCCAAAATGTTTGTTGATGTCCCGACAGTTTTGGCAAATCCTGTCTGATTTGCAGGGATTAAAGAATGTTCTGAAACCCAGGCCTGCAGTTCCTCCAAAAGGATTCCAGCAAAATATTTTGCTTCGTTGTCCATGAGGGCAACCAGTCTATAATTATTAGGAAGAGTTTTGTCCCCTGCCTTAAATATTGGGGAGATGATTGAGCCCTTCCAGGAGGCAGGCAAAACATTTTGATGTTCCAGGTTTGGAAAAGTGCCTCAACGAAAGAGGCTGTCTGACAGCCTCACCTGTGACCTCAACCTCCATCTAAGTTCTAGTATTGTGGCGCTTACGGAGGCCTGTATTGTCTCACAGACTCTGCTAGCTTTAATCTGATCTATCTCCTATTTGGACGCTGTGCTGCCAGTTGTTGGAGATATTAAGGGGCACTGTAGGCCCAGCTCAAGATTTAGTGTGCACAAGCTGGAGGAATGGAGGCCAGAGCTCAGCAGTCAAGATCTCACATTCTGAATTTTGGTGATCGGGCAACAACATGGTAATCAGTGAGAGCTCTCAAGAGAGATCCCACTCCATGACACTGGCTGTGATCACAAATCAGAATGCGACATGTATCCCATTAGAAATGCAAATTACTTTACCCGTGCAGTCTACAGATGCTTGAGAGCACTTTCTGTTTCAGTTTTGTTTTAAATTGTTGTCCATGTAGTTGTGTATCATGCAGTTTATCTTTCCCTGATTTGTGATATCAAGTCTTATGGCTCAGTAGCCCATTCCAGGGCATCATGGTTGCTGTAGTACAACAAATATATTTATTGTAATTCCTGGTATGTATTTTTCTCATCTTGAAACTCCTTGAAGGAATGCAACACAGGTGGTCTGAAAGCAGTTCACTAACTCCCTCTCTGCAAGTGATCATCTCACCTTTTGCTCCTTGGAAACCACAATGGAGAATTCAAAAAACAACAGAATGGGGCACATGCTGTATCAGCCCTTCAAATTACTTACAGGTGCAGTTCATTGCTTGAATTGCTATTTCTTTGTTTCTAGCCTCACTTTGAATTATGGCATGTGTAGATGTGTATCATGGAGCTTATCTTTTCCAACTTCATTATATCCAGTATTTTGGCTCAGTAACCTATGCCAGTGCATTATGATTATTGTAATGCAACAAATGTCTTTAATGAAATTCCTGATATGTTGTCGCAACAGAAGTGTCCCTGCATAGTTTACAGTTATGTTCCACTGTCCTGAGTGCTGGACTGTGAGTAAATAGTATCCTGTGTTTTTTTTTAATTTTTAGCCCTCGCCTCCCACTAATTTAGTGTGTCATGCCCCTTGACATGAGTGAGGCCCTGACCTGTCCTGTGTCCTGAATGGGTCGAGCCAAGTGTTCCCTTATTTGCTGATAGTGAACTACTTTCCCTGTCATTGATTTAGCATGTCGAGCGATGGTGGCATAGTACCATGTGAATCGTAATTGTGACCAGAACTTTTTGCCTGTATCACTGCTGTGTAAGCCTTTGGCACACTAATGTAAAGATCCGCTTGTATGCGCTAAACCAAACCCTAGCACTAACATCACCAGTGTATGTTATGCATCTGTACGTATGTGGCCTGTGTGGTACATACGATCTATGTATGAGTGAGCCAGAGTAATGGAGGCCTGTGGGTTCCTTTTTGATATGTTATGCTATATGGTATGTGTATTTGTAATATAGTGTCATGACTCACCAGGAAGGTATCCTGTCACTGAAGCTGGATCTGTGTGGGCCGAGCCATGGCCGCAGCTAGGTGAAAAGCCGGGTCTTCAGTTTCTTGCGGAATTCAAGAACTAAGGAGACAGCTCGGATGTGCGAAGGCAGGCAGGAGTAGACATGACTGCAGGGTCTGGTTCTGCCTAAGCAGCGGTGTCTGTGAATAAGAGTCCATCTGAGTGGAGCTGTCTGGTAGATTTGTGGACATTTATGAGGTTGGTGAGGTACATGTGGGGCCAGTGTTGTGTAAGGTGTTGTATGTGTGCATGAGGAGTTTGAAGGGTACTCGTTTGTGGATTGGGAGCCAGTGGAGCTCTTCAAGGTGCAGGATGATGTGAGTGTGGGTTGGGAGGTTGAGGGCACGCCTCCCCGCTTTGTTTTGTATGCTCCTGAGTTTTCTGGTCAGTTAAGTATTGCTTCCAGCATAGAGTTCTTTGCCATAGTCCAGCTTGTTGGTGATGAGGGCTTATTTGATGGCTCTGCAAGTGTTGGTTAGGATCCATCGGAAGATCTTCTCGAACATCTTGAGTGCATGTAAGCAGTAGACAGATACTGTGTTCACTTAGTCGGTCATAGTGAGTTGGTTGTCTATTACCATTCTGAGGTTCATTGTGTGGGTTGCCAACAAAGGTGTAGGTCTGAGTTCCGCAGGTCACCAGGTGGGGACCCAGAGCAAGGTGTCTTTGCTGAAGATTACTACTTCCATCGTGTCTGTTTTTAGCTTGAAGCAGTTGGTTTTTATCCATCCAACTTCGGTGATGCAGGTATAGAAATTAGTTTGGGTGTTTGGTGTCTTGTCACAGATGGAGAGTATGAGTATGAGCTGAGTGTCATCAGAGTAGGATATGGTGTTAATTCCATGACGCGGATGGAGGGTATAGGCAGTTGTCCAGCGGGCGGAAGACTTTGACGAAAGTGTGACTACAAGTCCCACCCCCCACCAGGACTCATGTCATGAGGTTCACTCTTACTTCACAGATCAAAGCTTTCAGAAGTCCTGAAGGCATTTTAAGAACCGTGAGTTTAAGCGGTCTAAGACTCCACAGGTTAGGGTGCGCCTTAGCGTGCGCACACCGCCGTGGTAGTCCTCCTAGGTCCTGACGAATGCTTCGCTTAACAGATTTAGAAGCAGAAACATGTTGACCACTTTCACATATTTCAGGATGCAACTGGTCTATTAAAACCAGCTTTCATGCACCCGACACACCTTTTAACTGTGTCCAGTTTTCCACCATTAAAATTACTTCTGGATAAAATTGCGACCCCATTTTACACTATTCACAACTATACACTATTCACAACTTGCACTGTCTTCACAAAACCTAGCTCCGCTGTAGTTCAGGCGTCGCATCACACCGGAGTGGCACTCGGCCTCTCTGGTGGGAACCCAATGATGAAGCATGTCACCAACCAGGTTGGTGAGTGAGGGTTCTTTTAAAACACAGTGAGCACTTTTTATGCTAGTTCATTCAAAATCCAGGATACACTCTTCTGTTGTTTGATCCAATGATGGGGAATGGCCAGGGAGTCAGCAAAGCTTCAGTTGGGAAGAGCAGGTCTGGTGAGCAGTTGTGTAGCAGATCCCACATTTTCATCACATGTTTAGTGAGGGAAAAAGTGTTGAGGATTATGCAGGACAGGAACATGTTTGTGTGTTGAGTGTGTGAAGTGTGAGGGGAGAGTGATGTTTGTGCAAGAGTGTGCATGTCAAATGGCATGTAGCGCAGGAGTACGAACCTTCAGGGTTGGGCAACGAGGAACAGCAACAGCATTGGGAGATGAGATCGGGTTGCAGGGCCTGAGGAGAGCAGTAAAATAGCTCTGGAGGAGGTAGTTGGGAGGATGACTAGGGGTCCTGGTGCCTGGCTTGGGTCAGGCACAGACGGACGCAGATGGTCTTGGCTTTGGTGTGCCCAATGCATTTGTCTGCTGCACGTCCACGCTGCTGCCACCATTAAATGAATACAGTTTTGGTGGGAAACTAGTGATGTCACTTCCTGTGCAAATGGATGATGGGAAATCCAGTGATGTCACTTCCTGTGCAACTGAATGATGGAAAATCCAATGATGTCCCTTCCTGTGTATATGTATGATGAGAAAAGAGTCCTCTTGTTTGGCTTCTTTTGTAGACAGTTTTGTCTAGAAACCAGTGACGTGACTTCCTGCACAAATAAATGATGGAAAATCCAGTGATGTCACTTCCTGTGCAGATGGAGTATGGGAAATCTAGTGATGTCACTACCTGTGCAGATGGATTATGAGAAATCCAGTAATGTCTCTTCCTGTGTAGATGGATGGTCAAAGTCCCTGGCCTGACCCTATGCAAAAGATGGAGTTGAGATTGTTTCCCAAGAGAGTACAAACATATTACAAACATTCATAAACCTAGAAGAAGGAGACCTAGACCCTTAAGTGGTGACAGAGGAAACAAGACTCATATAGAAATTTATTTGAGCCTTTTGCTGAGAGGCTCCACTGATTAGTCTTCATGTCACATTGCGAATTGTTAAATGGTGGGGATGAATGGTAGAACTGCAGTCTTTATTGCCAAAGTGAAAATAACCCTTTTAGGTGAGGTCAGCCTTTGGTCCTTGCCCTGACCACTGCTCAGTGTCTTGACAGCTCGGTGCAAAAAGCTCACACCTTTTTGTTCCTCTGTTTTGGGTGCTCCAAGCAGGAGAGAGACTACCCTGCTGTTAGAAGCATCACCCTATACAAAGGCTGCATCTGGAATGCATCTTGGAAAGTACACTTGAAAGGAAAACCCTCCCAAACCAGTTCTGGAAGTTCAGATAGTGAATATGTGACGTTACAACGCATGCCGTTACATCGCATGCCGTTGAAACGCAAAACTATACCCCAACTTTGTCGGGGGAGCGCTGGAAGTTGGAATAGATTCATTTTCTATTCCAACTCCAGTGTGTGCAACAGTAGGGAAGGTGTTGGCGTTAAATCCAACACCTTCTACCCACTGCTGCACACCTTTTGCGTTGCAACGGCATGCGATGTAATTGCATGCGTTGTAACGGCTACTTTAAAAAGGCTGTTTCCCTCAGATAGTTGATCTGTATCTCCTGTGCACTTTGACTGTATAATAGTGGGAACCACTGACCCTCCTACTGTTTGATTTACAAGTTCTCTTTCACCAAGGAAGGGAGTACTCCACTGAATACTCAGAGAACAGCTTTGAACCAGAGCTACTGTCTGTCTGACAGCCAGCTTCCCAAAGGTGAGGGGGCATTGCCTGAAGTCTTGCCTCAATGGAAATGGAAGACAGTTTGAACCTGAAGTGCTTTGAAACAAACCTGCCTGGTGAGAGTGGGAAGGAGCCTGCAAACACTGAAGAAGGGTTGACTGTCCAGGAAGAGCAAGTAGCTGCTTGACCCCCATGGTGTGTGGATCTGGCAGACTAAGGAGAACGAGCTGCATGGCCTAAGGAGCCTGAGCACAGTCTCTGTACAAACAGTTCCAGAGCGGAACAACAACAAGAGTTGTGCCCAAATGAATTGTGCTGCTGAATAGAAAAACTATGCCCAAGTGGACTGTGCCGCTGCATCGAAGAACTGTGCCCAAATGTACTGTGCCGTTGCAGCAAAAACTCGTGCTGCTACATCAAAGAACTGGGACCTAGAAGACTAGACCACTTCATCAAAGGCTTCATTGAAGAACTGTGCCCAAGCAAACTATGCCATTGCTTCAGAGACTACAGCTGTGATAGACTAAGCCGATGTGACATTTGACTCCCACGGCCTGATCCTTGAATCACACCCAAATCCAGAAGTAGGTTCCCCAACAGCCGGCTGACTTCCTCATCACCGGAGCACGAAACATCTACAAAAACTCCATGCAGCTGCCTGTGTTGCTACTTGCTCTGGCCTTGAATGGGGAAGAGCCTCCAGCTGGTGCATCTCCTCCTGGAAAATGGAGCAAGAAGTAGGCATGCTATGTGTCCCCACCAGACGTCCCATGAGGACTGAAGCAATTCTACTGTGGTGAGAAATAAAACATAGGAACTTTTTATGATAAATGAGCACCTAAACTGTGAAAAAAGAGTAATCAGCTCTGACACCTGGGCGAGGGGAAGAGAGGGCTCACAACTGAAGGTGCAGCAGCCCAAGCACCAGCAACTTGCAATGTGAAGTATTATGTTTTATGTGTGTATTAAACTATGTTTCTTTACCAAAGTAAAGCACTGGGTTGGATAGTCAGTCATTGTGCTGCTGGGTAATTGTTCAGAGTTCTGAGCTTGTGCATGTCCACACTAGAACCCTAAGAAACATGGGCCTGCTTGCCAACGCTACCACTGAGAGTCAAGTGCTGAAGGAATCTGTATTTGAATGACATGGAGTGTGCTGGTCTTTTAAATTCAGCCTCTGTTGGAAGGTACACATATCTTTGAATCATCTTCACCCTCCACACTTGCCAAATGCGTTCCGGAGACTTCATTGGGGTAACCCATCTTTAAAAGGTTTTTCATTCTCCAGTAATTGTTTACCTCCATTTCCCTTCCACAAACATGTGGCTTCACCCTCTCTGGAGACTATTAGCACCTAAGGTAGCCCACCGTGACAGGATCCATCTTCTGCCCATTCTATTACATGATTGAGATTTTTTGATCGGGGACAAATAACAGTTGAACTGTACCTTTTTTATCTGATGGAAAATGTGTTAGATTGCCCTATACTGCAATGATTGATTACATCATATGAAGATTTGGAAGAAACTTTCGACTACAGACTTTTTACAACTTGTAAGATAGTATCATTGATATTAATACAAACTGCTCTGAAAATCTACACATTTAGATATGTCTTAATGCATCTATTTGGATGGTATTGTGTGACTTCTACATTAGCCTATATTTGTGCAGCTTTTTCAGTTCTGATGGCAAGCTGACTTCTTGTTAGCACTCACCTGAAAACCCAATAAACTCTGAGGTAACAGGAGTTGCTAAGTTAATAGCACCCCCAGTACTATAATTACTTAACTCTTACTATTTACAAAATTGATAATAGAAAAATATGGGGGCGCTTTGGTGCCACCATTGCATCCTATAGTAGTTTGACATTAGAGAATAGAACAGGTGGACAGGTATGTGTCACACTTAACATGGTAACATGGGCCATTTGGCAGCTATGCTCTGTCAACCCTCGATATAGGTTTTTCCATGGTCTTAATTTTGGCACTGCCTCCTATTTACACTGCCCTTGTAAATAGGGGGCAGCGTCAAAATCAATGGATGTTGCGGTAGAACACCCACCGCAACACCTACTGCCCACCCCTTTCAGGTTAAGCATAGCGTGAAAGGGGAGCCTTATTTACAAGGCAGTGTTAAGCCACTTTATGTGGCTTAACGCTGCCTTGTAAATAAGGTGAAGCCCCTATCGCCACGGAAACGTCACAAAAAGTGACGTTCCCGTGGCGATAGGGGCTTGTACATATGCCGCCTGGTCCTAAATTGGCGAAACGAGGTGAAATGCTATATTTCTCCTTGTTTTTGCTTTTACCATGTGTGCTGCCTTGTGCCGCACACATGGAAAAAGTAAAAAGCCTTTTATTGTTTATGTACAGGAAGGTCCCCCTTCCTGCACATAAACAATCTTTAAAAAAAGACATTTTGTGACTTCCATGTGTGTTGCATTAAGCAGCACACATAGAAGTGACAAATTGGCATTTCAAGGTTGTTCATGTACAGGAAGGGATACCATCCTGTACATAAACAATCTTTCCCCTGCACGCAGACACCCTTGCACTATGGTGCAAGGGTGTCTGCATTGGCACTACACTGCTAAGTGTAGAGCCAGCGCAGGGGGAACTCAAGCCTGTCATATTGTTGTAAATATGGTGCAGCCTTGCATTTCTGAAGTGGCGGAGTGAGGCGTTAACCCATGATGGCTAACACCTCACTACACCACTTCTGTTGTACATATCCCCCTGTGAGTGGTGTGTAAAAATAGAGGGGAAGTGAAGAGCTTCTTTCCCACAAGTCTGTCATCACCAGCCATGTTGCATTTTGGTTTACATAGTGTTCTGTGTTGGATTAAGGTCACATGCTAATGATATGCTATGTTTGATTTAAAAATCCACGCGTGCCTCACTTGCAGCTTAAACCCAGCCGAAGTACCAGAAAAAGAGGCAAGCCTTCATACCTGCTGCAAGAATACTGGCTGCTGCCTGTCAGAGGAACATTGGAAGGGCTGTATCTCGTGCTGATTTGAATCTCTGTTTTCAGGACTTGATTCCAGATGTGGGGAAGCCAAATTTGTGAACTTGCCCACATGTATATTTGAACTTGCATCTCCTGACTAACAGCATTATTATTTAGAGTATTATTTTGACCGTGGCCTGAATACCAATTCTAGCCATACAAAGCAGTTTTTAGCTTCTTCGTAAATGCTGTTGTGGAAGGGTAACACCCACTTCTAGCAGGAGAGAGTAACAAAGACTGGTGTTCTGTACCAAAAAGAAGTGGCCACCTTTGAGTCTAAGATTAAAATGAGGTATTTTAAGGAGCATGGTTACCAAATGCAACATAGACCCAGGACACATTATAATACTTAATTTTGTCTCAAAGATTTTTGATGAGGGTGATATCTTCCTCCTAGTACTACTTGACCATACAGCAGCATATGGCACTGTTAGCCATGAAACCCTACTCAAGATCCTTTGCCCCGTAATAGTGACTGAGCGTCTATGCCGAAATGGTTTTCTTCCTTTCTTTAATCTAGATCCTAGCTTGCAGTGCTATTTCAATTCTGCCCTCAAAATAATAACTTGTGGTGTAGCTCAGTTCTTTATTTTCTCACCACAGTCTTCAACCTATTCAAGCAACCACTAGGACCAATGCTGCCAGACGAAAGGATTGCCTTGCAGCAGTATGCGGAATATTTTCACTTGTATCTCACAATCTCAAATGTTCTTGTTCTCTGCACCTATAAATCTTCCTGGAAAACGGGATACATTGGATATCTTCCTTCTCTGTGACACTAAATCAAAAAAAAACAGAATTCCTCCTCCTCCTTCAATCCACTGAATTCCGCTGTCATGTGGAAAAATGTCTGGGAACTCTCTCAGATCTAAACACCTCACTGTACTGGTTCCATTCTGCAAATCTCTAGGTTACACAATGAACCAAAAACGATGAATATTCTTTTGAAGAGGCAGGACACATAAGACGAATATAGAGTAGTTTATTCAGATATCAGGAACGACCCCTGGAAACATCAGCAACTCTCCACAGCAACTGCTATCTCTCTGCTGTCTACATTCCAGAACAGCATCAGAGAGGACAGGTTGCTAGGGAACAGAACGCATTCCAAGGCAATACATAGAAATACACAGAAAACATGTTAATGCATGAGAAGAATATAACATCTCCCCTCTTAAGAAATGTCCACAAAAGAAATCCCACTAGAAATTAGATTAACTTTTGAGCATATGAAATCATCATATTTTTTTGCCATTACCCTGATACGTCCAGAACCAATTCTGATTCTAGTTGAGGACATATCCCCTGAACCAGAAACAGGAACATGTGCATCAGCATCAAGCTAGACTTTAGATGACACCGCCACTTCAGTACCAGAGCATGGCGCAACTTTTCTGGTGTTCCACCATTTTCCATCTGACACCTTCACACAATTACCCTTCACAAGAACCACCTTCTTAGGGCACGACCATTTTGAACAACCCTTTCTTGCTTTGTCCCCCAAAAACACTCTCACAAACATGCCCTCAGTAGACAAACGCTTGGGTTTCACAATCTTCTTATTGTGCCTTTGACAATAAGCTTTCTGGTACTTGTCCACTCTACATTGTACACCCTTTAAATCAACATCACATTTCCCTGCTCTGTTCATCCAAGCAGGTACTGCTACAGAGCAAGGTATTCTGCCCTTGAGTAAAGAAAAAGGTGTCTCCTTGATCACCGAATGAGGAGTAGTGCGATATGACCATAACATATCCTTGACTTGTCGCTTCCAGCACTCACCACTCATGCACGCTAGTTGGACACACTCAACCAGAACTCTATTAAAGCGCTCAACAAGGCCGTTGCCCCTGGCATGAGAAACAGGTGTTCTTGTATGTTTGATACCCCATCTGACTAAAAATCTCTCAAATTCCTCTGAAATAAATTGAGGACCATTATCCGTGACAATCTCTGCAGGACAACCCTCTCTCCTGAAAATGTCCTCACAAAACGAAATAACTCCACTGGATTTAACTTCTCTAATATAAGCTACCTCCGGCCACTTGGAAAAATAATCAACCATGACTATGGCAAATCTTTCACTCACATTCAAGGTATCAAATGGTCCACAAATATCAATAGCAAGTTTATCCCAAGGACCCTTAGGTATGGGTGATGAAACAATGGTAGTTGCCTGGGAAGAATGAGTCTTGCACACACTATGCAGTCACGAACATATCTCTTGATTTGGATATCCATCCCAGGCCACCAAAAATCCTCTCTTATCCTCCCTTTCATAGCAGACATGCCACCATGTCCCTCATGCATGATATTTAATAATCTTTCCCTCAACGTCTCAGGCACCACTAACCTACATCCTCTCCTCAGCAAACCATCTACAACATTTAATTCAGACCAAATTAATTTAAATGACTCCAATTCCTTGTGCAATCTCCACCCATGTTCTCCAATCCTCTTCACTGATGGCATTACATGCATCTTTCACCACTGCCACCATCCATTTGTCATCATCTTCCTCTTGTACATCATCGAATGGTAATCTGGATACACAATCAGCATTTACATTTTTGGAACCTGGAATATATTTTAGCTCAAAGATATACTCCTGAAGACGGTACAACCACTTAGCGATCCTAGGTATTGCTTTGCCCGCTCCTCTAGTGCAGAAAAGATCTACTAAGGGCTTGTTGCCGGTATGCAACTGGATTCTATTTCCCCACACAAAAGTACGAAAATGTTGCACACCCCACCTGCATGCTGAAGCCTTCTTCTCAATAGTGGAATAGGTATTGTCTGCACTCTTTAATGTGCGGGAATCGAAGGCTACTACTCTCTCATTCCCTTTGTGTACCTGAATGAGCAGTGCACCTAGACCGTGATTGCTTGCGTCAGTGGAAAAGATGGTTTCATCTTCGGGATCAAATGGCTTCAAGGTGACTGCACTGGCAATGTGTTTCTTTATCGCCTCAAAATTAAGTTGACAAATTTCGGACCATTCGAATTTGACCCCCTTTTTCATCAATTTCCTCAACTAATATACTTTTTCAGAAAAATGGTGCCTGAATTTAGAATAATATTCTGCAAGGCCAGGAAATGACCTGAGTTGATCCTTATCACACGGAGCAGGTGCTTTTTCAATGGCTTCAACTAAGCTCCATTTGGGTTTAACCCCATCACATGTTAAAGTGTGACCTAAATATTCGACTTCCCCCAAACCAAACTTACACTTTTCCAAAGCTATGGTGAGACCTGCATTGAAAAGCTTTTTCAATACCTCTTCCAAAATCTCATCATGCTTGATCTTATTGCACCCCCACAACAGAACGTCATCTTGGAACACTAAGACATTTTTCAAACCTGATAAAATAGCTTGCATAACTCTTTGAAATACGGCTGAAGCCGATGCCAGACCAAATGGCATTCGAACAAATTGAAAAGCACCCTCAGGAGTGATGAAAGATGTAACATGTCTCGAATCCTCATGCAACAACACTTGGTGATAAGCGTTTGATGAATCCAACGTGGTGAAATGTGTTACCCCCTTTTACACTTGCTAGCATTTCACTAATGCGAGGAAGGGAATGTCGGTCAATCCAGATGTTGTTATTTAAGTCTCTCAAGTCGATGCACATTCTAATATTACCATTAGGTTTTCTGGCTAAAACTATTGGACTTAACCATTCTGATGCCTCAATGGGCTTGAGCACTCCCTCATTGCAAAGCCTCTGCAACCCATCTTTGAGTTTGTCCCTTAACATAAACAGAACATTTCTAACTTTGTGTACCTTGGGTACCGCATCCTCCTTCAAAATAATGCGGTGTTTGAACTTCTTTAAACATCCTAGTTTTTTGCTAAACAAACCAGGAAATTTGGTAACCCAATCTACAGTGTTTCCAGATTATGTCAACAGGACTTGTTGTGGATGATATAGGTTTAACACAATATCAAGGGCCCTTTGTTCTTTCCAACCCAAGAGGGATTTACCTTTGTGCACAATATATAACTTGGCTGTAGTTTTTCTATTAAAAAAAAACACATTTCTGTTTCCACATATCCCAGAACAGGTAATTTCTCACCAATATTCCGTTACCATCTCTCACTCTGGCTGAGCAGCTAGGAAGACCTAGGCTGATTACAATTAAATGTAATACTCAGGATATAACATTATCCCTTTCCTTTTAAAATGAAAACAAATACTACAATACTAAAGCAGAGAACTATACACAAGAGAAGCAGTAATGTTCGTAACTCAAGGATGCAACTAACAGTAAAGCATCGCAAAAGAGAGAACAATGCAAATAAAGAAAAGATGGGCAAAATACGACATATAAAAACATGCATCAAAATCCCCCATCCTCCCTCATGAAGATTATTAAGTCATATAGTTATTAAATCCCAAACCATGTTAAAACGCAGTAAAGAAAACTAACACAGCGTACTATTGGGAAAGAATATAAATTGTCAAGCAATTTAAATTACAAACTAGCAATAACCCCATCCTTCCCAATGAACCTTTGAAAATAAAGTAGTGAAGGGTGCACATACCCCACGACAAACACCCAAGGCCAGAAACAGACAACAAGGGTGAACCAACACTACAGATACACGTGTACCACAATATTGACCACATAAAGAGTACACACAGTGAGGCGCAGGGCGACTTACACACGACCACATCTGAAGCGCGTGGCGACTTACACAGGACAACACGTGATGCGCAGGGCGACTTACACACAACAACTGAAGCGCAGGGCGACTTACACAGGACAACATGTGACGCGTAGGGCGACTTACACACAACATCTGAAGCGCAGAGCGACTTACACAGGACAACACGTGAGGCGCAGGGCGACTTACACACATACACACAGGCAAGATGTGCAGCGCAAGGCGACTTACCAACACATCAGACCAACGTGCAACGTAAAACAACTTACACACATAACACAAGAAGATGGGAACCACCCACCAAGACCAGAACCATCCTCAAGTGGGAATAACATGTGATGTCCACCCACCAGGAGACTAAGATTGAAAATAGCGTAAAACTGTGGCATCACGAAATTTGAAACATTTGTTAATGCTAATACCATTCCAAATACTGTAGAACACAAAAGACCCGTGCCCCACGCCGGTGAGCGATCTCTCACCCGAGCTGTAATTTTGCATATCACCAAACCCAAAGCAAGTGTAATACACAATATCTTTTAAATACAACATCAAAATATAAGAACATGCCCCTCATAAAAACTCATGTGCCCTTATGTGACACACCGGTAGGTGATACCTAACCCGAGCATCAAAACGCAGTAAGTGTATGGCAGCAAAAAGAACAATTAGCCCCAAAATGAGTGCTTAACATGTGAACACCCAATTGATGTCGGGCAGCAGTGAGTGTGGAGCGAAGTGGAAACAAAAACAAGAACACTCCCATGCTGCACTAGACCTTGCTATAATGACGTTTGACGTTACACTAATCCAGGCTTTTTTCCCAATTACACAACATTGTAATCCTGTCTTTTACTTCACTTACACAGCATCGTTGACAAATCCCTCGAAATAGTCACATCTTGTTTTGAGAATGAAAAACATCCCAACAGGTGCAACAGGAATAAGCACAAATATGACAGCCAGAAGTAATATAGATTGTCCACCAAAGTCACAGCGTCGAAGACTAGTCTCTTGAAAACGTCTCATCATGTTTTTTCCTTTTTAACCAACACCTTCAAACACTTCAAATGAAACTACTTTCCGACATACATGAAACGGAAAGCCTTACCCAAGGAATGCCTCATCGACGATAGTTCATGCAGTACTAGCAGGCAACAAAAAAGAATGCGTTCGCTTCATTTGCCCGAACTCTGTCTCGAAGTAGAAACTTTATTTAAACTAGCGTGAGACAGCGTCATTGGCAAAATGCATATAAGTGACATCATGTTGTGACTTCGGAGACTAAGGAAAATAGGGTGCATCCGCCAACCACAAGATGGCGGCACGTTTTCGGCGTCATGCCGGATGGCTCACTGCACGTTGCTGCAATGTAGCGTCCAGAAGCAGCCTGCAGCTCCGAAGGCCCCAGGACGTCACAGAAGATCTCACTGGAGACACGCGCAACACCGCGACAAAGGTGAGTTGCACGCGCCATGCTTTTTGAATTTGAAATTTAAGAAAACGGCTTGCAGCAATTAGTAGAGGGTTATGAGTGCGCCGTATATATTTCAAAGGACAAAATCACCAGAACAACGTGTGACTAGAAATCTTCACACACGCTTTAAAAATACCAATGCGCTACACAAGCATGTAAAACGGCCCACAGCACAAACAGTCCGATCACGCAGGCTCGAAGTGTCAGAAAGGATCACAACCACACCGCTCCTGTGTGGCCACCTGGACGTACACACAGTGGCAATGATGTGTGGCCCATGCAATACTCACATAGATTGTGCTTAAATCATGCCACAAATGACAGGCTGTTCCAAGCTTTCCTTCTGTGCAGACACTTCACGCAATCATTTGTGCCTTCCTGAAGAAAGTACATACCAAGTATTTCAAAAGGTTTCTTCACTTCACGTGTATTTTCTTTGAAGATACTGTGGTCCATGTGAAATTATGTGGCTGGAACACCAGATGAGGCTGTAGTGTAACTACTCTTCCAACTCACTTAATCCCTTCTGTTTAAAACACTGTGGCTGGATCACCTACATCTGGTCGAAGTTTAACTTCACCTCCAACTCACTGAATCCTTATGTATTTCCAGGCTGTATTTCCAGGCTGTAGCGTCAGTTGGGCTGTCCGTTGACAAGGACACTGGTGGGGCTGGCTTGCCTTTTACTCCATTCTGCTTCATGTATTTTCCTTTTTTTTTTCTTTGTAGTTGCGCCGGTACTGTTCAGTCCTTAAGCACACTTGGGTCCAGGTCCGCTCGTCGCCAAAATTATGTTGTGATCTATAAAGATAGACACCTGGAGCCAGGAGGTATTATTAAGTCTTCTTTATTCAGTCTCCAGTACAGGTCACATTAGTCTTGACTCCAGCCAGCCTAGTGTGGTACCAGCCCCTACACCAGCTCCTACACCAGCCCCACCAGTAGCAGCCTGCCTAGCTGCTCAGCCCATCTCCAACTGTCACCACTCATCCACACAGGCACCCAGGCATTCCATTTATCACAGTCACACCAACATTCCGTTACCATCTCTCACTCTGGCTGAGCAGCTAGGAAGACCTAGGCTGATTACAATTAAATGTAATACTCAGGATATAACAAACTGCTTCACATATCTGGAGGTATTCTCCATTCTTTTAGCCACTAATAGAGTTTTTTTCTAAAGAAGGATCTTTCATGCCAAGTAATTTTTCCTGAATTTTAAGATTGGACATTCTGTTGATTAGTTGTTTTTTTAAATAATTCTTTTTATTAAACATACTCGACATAGAGGTACAGTTCCACTCAGATCAATTATAGGGAACACAGCAGAACCAAGGTGCACAGACATAGTAGGATGATGCTTGGAAGTTACGGGGAGGGGGGATTATCACCTTCGGGGTCACCTAGGGAAGTGCATATGTAGCCACGGCATTCGTTCCAGGGAACCCAAATCCTGGACCATTTTCGAGGACAACCCCTAGCTGCATACACTGTCTTTTCCCGCAGCATACACCAATCAAGATCTGTCTCCCAATCCACAACCCTTGGAGCATGTGTTGCCCCCCAGAGTTGAGCAATATTTCTCTTGGCAATCATGCAGCCCAATGTGACCCATTGTATAGCGTGTGAGTTAAGGTCAGTGGGTTTCCAAATATTGAGGAGGCATCTGGGGGCCTCTGACTTTATAGTGAGTTCCAGTGTTTGGCTCATAATGTCGTGAATTTTGCGCCAGTAAGTCTGTATTGGGTCGCAATGCCATATCATGTGCATAAATGTGCCTAGTTGGGTTCACCCCCTTCTGCAAAACCCATCTGTTGGACCACCCATGTGTATTAGTTGGGGGCCCGTGATGTAAACTCTATGCAGTATTTTTAGTTGCACAAGGCGGAGGCGCGCTGGGATGGCGACAGTTTTGGGGGAGGAGACTGCGGTCTGCCAATTTTAGCCGTCCAATTCGATCCCGTCTTCAACCCATTTCTCTCGTAGGGACAATAATGGATCATCCATATTATTGATGAGTTTTCTATAAGTTAGGGAGATGGCTTTCTCGGGTAGATGACCATCCAGTAGTCTGTCCTCTAGTGGAGAATAGTCAGGTGGGGAGGTGTCGCGGGACAGCGCTGTTTGCAATGCGTGGCGTACTTGTAGGTAATGAAAACGCTCTGACTCCGCCATGGCAAATTGACGTTAGAGGGAATCAAAGGACTTAACACCATTTTTATCCCACAAGTCTCTGATGTGGAAGATGCCAATTAGGTCCCATTTACCAAAGCCCTGTGAGTTGCCCAGGTCCCCGAGTCTCTGGTAGTCCCATAGGGGTGTGTATAGGGTCAGTCTGTTGTTCCAACCTAACGATGCAGTCGCCGCGTGCCAGATATGGACAGTATGCTTAGTGGGACCGGTGAGAGGGTATCTGTTGGGCTTAGAGTAAAGGGCCCGGGTAAAGGAACCGTTTGGGAGGAGCAGTCTGTCCATGCTAAGCCCCGGATTGTCAAGCGGCCATAGTTGCTGTGGTTTATTGCCGTAAGGTGTGAAGCCCAATAGTATTTCTTGATGTCGGGCAATCCAATGCCCCCATCGAACCAGTTGAGGGTGAGTTTTTGTAAAGCAATACGAGGCCTCCCATCTCAGAGAAGGTCTCGCTGGAGCCCCTCTATTTGTTTGAAATAAGAGTTTGGCACTGGGTCAGCCGAATTTTGAAGAACATAGAGGAAACAGGGTAGGGACATCATTTTGAAAAGGGCCGCCTTGCCCAGCAAGGAGAGAGGAAGTGATTTCCAATTTATGATATCTTGCTTTAGTCGTTGTATTGGGGAGCAAGGTTTCGGGTAAAGCGAAGAGTTTTGTCCAGCGAAATGAAAATACCCAGGTATTTAAAGCCTTCTGAAACTATTGGTATGGGGCAGTTTCGGGGTATCGGGGGGGGTCTTTCCACACAGGACGTAAAGAAGAGATTTCTGCCAGCTGATACCAAACCCGGAGTATCTACCAAAGACGGCCAAGATG
This sequence comes from Triturus cristatus, assembly GCF_964204655.1. Lineage (NCBI taxonomy): Eukaryota > Metazoa > Chordata > Amphibia > Caudata > Salamandridae > Triturus > Triturus cristatus. The sequence continues at coordinate 389,717,075 of NC_140594.1, forward strand.
TCAAATACGGCGATAAGGGATCTTTTGGGGGATGCAAGGTATAATAGTATGTCGTCCGCATACAGGGATATACGGTCCTCCCAGTCAGCCGACCACCGTAGCCTGCGGATCATTGCGTCCCTGCGAATCCAGGCCGCAAGGGGCTCAAGAGCTAAAGCGAACAGTAAAGGGGAGAGGGGGCAACCCTGACGGGTCCCTCGGCTAAGTAGAAAGGGTTCAGATTTCCTATTGTTTACAACTGCCTGAGCCATTGGAGAACTGTATAGTAGCCGTACCCATTGATTGAAGCCCGGTCCGAATCCCAACTTAGTGAGTACAGCGAAAAGATAAGGCCATTCAAGTGTGTCGAAGGCCATAGGGGCATCCAGGGAGACCACGATGGCGTCTTCGCGCAAAGTCGATGCCCTGCCCATGACCCCCTGGAGTCTAAGCAGTTTCAGAGCGGTGTTTCGCCGAGGCATAAACCCCGATTGGTCAGGGTGCACAAGGCCCCCTATCACTTTAACCAGTCTGTTGGCGAGTACCTTGGCTAATATTTTGGGCTCAGCATTCAACAATGAGATAGGCTGATAGGAGGCACAGTCAGTTTTAGGTTTCCCTTCCTTATGGATCGTGACAATGGTTGCGATTCGTTGGTCAAGGGGAAGCGACCCCTGCTCTAGACTAGTCTCAAACATAGATTTCAAATATGGTGCTAGTCTATCCGGGCGGAGCTTGAAAAGTTCGATCGGGATACCATTGGGACCAAGCGCCTTGCCAGGGTGAAGTGCTCTGATTGCGGTTGCAATCTCGTCAGCAAAAAGGGCGCTATCCATAAATGCACTGTCACTGTCGGATAGTACCGGCAGGGAGATGTCACGCAAGAGTTCAGAGGAGTCCGCTTCTGTGTATGGTGCAGCGGAGCAATAGACTGTGCGGAAGTGAGCTGCGAATTGGTCAACTATGTCCTGGGGATCCACTATGGTGGATCCTCCAGAGCTTCTTAATTCAGGAACTAGCCGGCTGGCGTGCTCCTTTTTGTCCAGCCAGGCGATTCATTTCCCCGCCTTATCTCCCCAGTCGTAAATTCGTCCAAGTCTGTCTTGTCCTAGCAGTTTAGCACGGTCGGTGACCAGGGCTCGGTATTCCTCCTGATGGAGTCGCAGATGAGGGATCAGGTTCGAGGTCGCTCTCAAGACGATAGATTTCTTGCTCTATGTCGGAGACAGCCTTTAGCTTTTCTTTTTTGGATCCCGCTATGAAGGAGAGGGCTTCACCCCGTACTACTGTTTTGAAGGCTTCCCACAATGTCTTTGGGGAATCGACCGTGTGTTCATGCTCACGAAAATAGTTATCAATGGAGTTGATCAGACCAGTCCATATTTTAGGGCTTTTAAGATACCAGGGGTTAATTGGGGCAACACGTCCCACCTAGGAGTTGTCAAGGACAATGTGAACCCAGAGGGGAGAGTGGTCGGAAATGCCTCTAGCTAGGTGCCGTATCTCGTGTATGTCCGTCACCTGCGGGGCGGGGACAACAATATAGTCTAGCTGCGAAAGGCTATTGTGGGCGCCCGAGTGGAAAGTGTGTTGGACCTTGTCAGGGTGGTATGTCCTCCATCCACCTACTAATCCCATCGCCTCCAAGAAACTAGAGAAAGATTGCGCGGTGGGAGGAAGCGTGCGTGGGGGGTATCTGTCCAGTGGGCCTGATACAACGGAGTTGACGTCTCCGCCGAGCACAAGGTGCCCTTCCGGCAATGTTAACATTATCGCGCTGAGGTCAGAGAATGTAGTGGCATGTAACCCTGGGGGTGCATAAATGGACATGAAGGTGATGATTCGCCCCTCCCATGTGCCCGTGATACCAACATATCTACCTCGGTCATCCACGTAGGTGGAAGTAGGTGAGAAGGGGAATGATTTATTTTGCAAAATGCCCACCCCTCTGGAGTTAGGCGCAAACCCTGCATGAGCGATCATAGAATAGCCCCATCTGTGCATAGCTTTACAAGTGTGGCCAATGAGGTGAGTTTCCTGAAGTAAAACAATATCCGGTGACAGCCTCCAAACCTGTTGCATTACTATACTACGTTTGATTTTGTCCCCCAGCCCGTTTACATTCCAACTTCCTTGTTACGCTGTACCCCCATTGATACGTGTGCGGAATGTAGCTGTGATACCTTCCGAAAATAGAAACTGCACCATCATCATAACGTCGAGAACAACAAACAAAAAACCCTAAAATCAGGTAAGCAAAAAAAAACACCCTTACCCAACAACCCCCGCCCCGTTGCCCTGCCCTCTGGGCTCGAAACTACCCATAAACAACTTGCAGAGTGCCTGTCGCCCTAAAAGTTCAAAGAAAGAAGGAAAAAACGATCCAAAGGGGAAAAGCAGGGAGCTCCGTGTCCATGCCCTAAGCCACATCGCTGTCACACCTCTATTAAACAATTGGCACATGTCCAATAATAAATCAGTAGTCCCGTTTAGGTGAGGTACCATAGATCCCCCCCGCCCACCCCCCCAAGCTTCAAAGAAACCTGTCCTTATCGAGGCTCCTCCTCAGGCCGCTCCGTTGTCATCAGGGCCTCCGGCTCCCCCCACCGCAGGGCTTTTAGTCCCACTATACTCAATCCAGTCAGCTACGTCTTCAGGCCGATCAAAAAACCAAGCTCTCCCCTCCGCCTCAACCCGGAGGCGGGCCGGGAACAGCCTCGAGTACTTTAGGCCTTTCTCTCTCAGAATGCGCTTAACAGACAAAAATAGTCTCCGCTGTTTCTGTACCCTTTGCGTGAAGTCCTGGAAGAAGGAGATATCGGCATTTTCATATCGGAGGGGGGCGCCGGCCCTGGAATTCTGGAGGATCACATCTCAGTCTCGATAGTTCAGGACTCTGGCCAACATGGGCCGCGGGGGAGCGCCCGGCTTGGGTCGGCCGCCCGGGATCCTGTGGGCCCGCTCGATCACAAAGAATTTACTGAGTCCCCTGGGCCGCAGGTGATTAAGAATAAGGTCTTCGACAAACAGGTCAGGAGTTTGCCCCTCTGACTTTTCCGGAACTCCTATGATGCGGAGGTTGTTGCGGCTAAGGCGGCCTTCGTAGTTATCCAGCTTGAGGTCCGTGAGGTTCTGGGAATCACGCAGATCATGGACCTCCCTTTGCAACAGTGCAACGTCACTCACCAGGCCGGCAGTCGTGACCTCCACCTGTTTCACCTTTTCATTAAGTTTCCCCATGTCGGTCCTGATAAGGTTAACGTCAATGGCCACTGAGTCCAACGAGGTCCTGACCCCCGTTATTGCCTCCATGACATCTTTAAGGGAGAGTTCATGTTCTTCAGGTCCAGGCCCTCCCCGCTCACCTTCCTCAGGCTGGTGTCCCCGCTGTAGGTCCTTAGATATCGTGTACCTGTCCAGTCTGTTTGTTTGGACCAACTTCGCTCCCCTGGTACCGGATCCCTTAACACGGTCCGTCATGGCGCCAAATTTGAGCCGCCGCCGGGCGAGAAATGGAGGGGGCGAACAGGTGAAGCGATGCCCACAGTTCCCCGACCGGTGCGTCAGGATCAACACAGGTAGTTTTGCACCAATGGCCCGTGCATTCAAATTCTGCTCCGCGGCAGCTAGGCAGCTCGATCAGTTCACAGGCCAATAGGTCCCCCGCAGTCCCAAGGGACGAGCCTCACCGGGCCCACGGAGTGGGCGTCGCACCTTAGGTCGCCTCCAAACGCACCAATGGGGAAGACGGCATGGGGGGCCAGAAGAGGGGCCCCGCAAATCTTGAACCTGCCAGCCGCGGGTAAGGCAAAGGGAGAGTCACCCCCGAGTCGATGCAGTTACCGGCAGTTCCACCCCCAGGTCCCATACCATGCAAGGGGCGCCGCAATGCCACTCCTTTCAATTGCCATCCTCGGTGGTTCAATAAAGCACCTGCAGTTGCCCCCCGGCTGTCAGTGCAGTGCGCCCCAACACCTGGTATCCCCCCCGGCCACAATGCAGTAATAGCGAGGAATTCACTGTCCCCAGATCAGGCCGCCAGCATCAGGGGCGGACCACCAGTTGGTGCGTCTCGGTTCAAAGCCGCTGTGTCGCTATAGCCCGGTATCGCACCTGCAGCATGCAGCATTACCATGGGGCCAGGATCCCCTCCAGTGCACCGTGCAGCGAGGTTAGCGCTGGAGCCACCGTTCGAGCAGGGTCCCGGCAGCCCCACCGACCGCTCAAAACCGGATGAAATATCCGCTATACTAGAGGTGGGCCCCTCCGCGGGCTGCCGCCAAAGGCCGCCCTCAGTCCAAGCACCAAATGGGAGGCTTCACTGTTAGAGTCGCGCCGCCGCCATTTTAAGTCCCGCAGCCGGTGCGTCCGATTTGGAACTAAGTGGGGGTTACTCATTGGACCACATGACAGTCAGCAGGTCCGTCAGTGCCACCATTTCTCCGGAGCGGGCAGATTCCCTCAGGCAGTGCCAGCGGGGGGGGGGTCGCAGCCGCGGCACGGGCCACGGCGTCATCGCTGAAAGGGGAGGAGCGGCCCGGATCTCCCCGGCAGCTGTAGCCACTACCACGGGCCCCGGCTGCCGAGCCGCAAGCAGGCCGCGACCCAGACTGGGAGGGATGGGCTCCGCTAGAGGTCCGGCTACCGGGATCGCGTCTTGGCGCTGCGGATCATTGTACAGGATAGTCGAGGGCTGAGGCGGACGACGGAGCTCACAGACTACGCGGCCATTTCCAGTCCCTGCTTGGCCACACACCCCTTCTGTTGATTCGTTGATCTCTAATTATTTCATCTCTCATGTCACTAAACTTACACGTGACAGCCAACATCCTTTAATTGGCCACATATTGCTCAATAGTTTTCCCTTGTGACTGTGTGCGTGAAAAGAATTTATATCTTTCTACAACTACACTGAACTTTTTTCCAAGGTTTTCTTCCAAGGCCTTCAGAGCAATTTCGTACACATCGATATTACTGTCACCTGCACCCTCAGTCTCACCTTCAGTATTCTCCAAAACACTGATAGCTTCCACCATAGGTACGGTTTTTAAAACATTCCTGCCTTCTAAACCTAAAAATTGTTTAAGAATTGCTAATTTCCTTTTTGACACATATACATCTCCACCTATGGCTTCTAAATACGTTTCGAATGTCTCCTTCCAGTGTTCCCACGGCATACAAGGTTGACCTGGACTTTGTAAAATATAAGGTGGCGCAGGAATGACTTGAGCTGTCATAATTGAAATGAGAAATGCCTTTACGTACAATTGAGGTTTCTCTTTAAATTCACTACAAATTCCAAATAAACTATGACTTTGTCCACAGTACTGTAACAAGAAAATGCTATTAAAATGTCAATATTTGGCGTTTTATATTTATAAATCTAGATACAGTACCCTTGAGAACATGCAGGACAGACTGTTCAACACGCTGGATAATTTCTGGAGACTATGCAAGATAACGAAAGGTGTGCGTGTCACCGACGACTTTAAAACCAAACAGGATTGTCTTTAATGCGCTGGATCCTCAACATGGTGGAAATATTGTGAAATGCCAAAAGGTGTGCGTGTCACCGATGCAAAAACGTTTAGATCGGCGTATTTTTACTAACAGTGTGGCGGCACGCAAGATCTAATGAAATCGATACTCCCGAAGTATTAACTGAGCATGCAGGATCGTGGTGTGCGTGTCACCAAAGTTTCCTTTTTTCACATCAAAGATGGCGGCACGCTTTCTATGCCCGTAACGTGCGTGACGTGTGCGTGTTGGGACGTCCACCTGACCCCAAAATGTTGGAACGTCAGCAGGAACAAGTCGGCAAAGGAATTCTCCGGTCGCTAGATTCAAATCTCTGCAGGCGAAGGAGATCAATGCGCGCGGGCCTTCCAACAATCGCTTTTAAAAGTAAGCCTTTTTCTTCTTATTTTTCCATCGCTGGAAACTGCACTCGTGTCCACGGGCACACATGTGGCAGGCTAGACACAAAGCGATCCTCCAGCAACGAGCAGGGACCCTCTCCTTAATAGCGCTGACAACAAGCGCGTGACAGTTCCAACAAAGTTTTTCACAGGTAGCTTTCAAAGCTATAATTTGTTTTAAAAGATCATAGTGGAAATTATTCTTGTCACCAGCGGCTAGATGGACACTAAATGGACTTCTAGTGCCAGTATATGTCTAACAAAAAGACAATCCAGGGGTCACTTACTGTCCATCAATATGTTCCTCTTCCAGAAATGATGACGAACAAGTCCTCCACAACTGCTATTCTCATCTCATCAAGGGTATCCCATCCTCATCGCCAGTTTTGAAGAGGCAGGACACATAAGATGAATAAAGAGTAGTTAATTCAGATATCAGGAACGACCCCTGGAAACATCAGCCACTCTCCACAGCAACTGCTATCTCTCTGCTGTCTACATTCCAGAACAGCATCAGAGAGGATAGGTTGCTAGGGAGCGGAAAGCATTCCAAGGCAATACATAGAAATACACAGAAAACATGTTAATGCATGAGAAGAATATAACATATACATATCATGAAAACTAAGCCCACTGCAATCCATCTTTTAACAAGGGCACTAAAACCGTTCATCCCTCCTGCAGGTGTTAGAACCGTTGTTTAACCACTTTGATGCCGGTAATGCTGTCTGGTTTACGTAAATTGATCATGGCCTTCAAGGCTGTCTGCATACAGTTGCTTGTCTTGTCAGAGGTGTCAGGCTCACATTGTGCCCATAACGAAGGACCTCCATAAGCCGTTGCTAGAGACCAGAATCCACTTCAAAATGAGTGCATCATCCGCTGAGCTTTCCTTCTTTTACTCCTCAGCCATCTCAAGACAAGCTACAGCTACCTGAACTTTAAAGAGACACCAGCAATAAATATACCCTTCTCTTAAAATTCTGAAAAGAAAACAAAATCCAAGTCAATTAATCAGTCCTTCTCTTCTCAGGCACAAAGTACTAGTTGTGATAAAATAGCAATTTATTTAAGCCATAGTCTGTAAAAACGGAGTAAATACATCAACATCACATTAAAACAGTCTAAAATAACAATACCATTAGCCAAGAACCTCCTTTCAAAACCTTCCAAGCACACGTTACATCAAATTCAAATTCAAATAATCTTTATTCGGTGTGAAAAATCTCACCATAAAAGAATACACTCACAGAATATTTACAGATGTGCAAATATATCAATAATACATGAGGATACGTTAAAAATTATAAGAGTACATAAAAAGATAAAATAGGGTAGTCATAAAGTACCATGTTGACACAAAATGCGATATAGGGTATAAGGTTTGTCCCGGGAGCAATACATTTGTCTTTGAGGGGGAAAGTGCTAGTGCTTAAATGTGCAGAGTTGGATCAAAGTAGTGCAAAACATTACATCTCAAAATTACAGTACAACACTTCTTAAAAGTCATATATTTACATGCTAGTTAAAACAGTTGTCCAATTAAAAAGAGAAAAAACACATTATATCAATACATATTACATTTGGATCGATTTCCTGCACCTAAAAACATTTTTTAAAAAGGTTGTTATAGAGGCCATTACATAAGGTGTCTCCAACTGTTGAAGGACTATAAGGGCTGGACGACATTGCCTCAAACCAAGTAGTTTTAACAGAGGAATAATCCATAAATTCCTCTGCGCTGAATAGAATTTACAAAAGAATACCACATGAATGGTCGATTGACCTGACGTATCATCACAAGGACATTTACACAGTACATTTGACCAATCATTAGCTGTAGTAAAGCTAGTTAATCTATGTAAAATGCCTAAACGAAAACGAGTTAAAAGAAATTTTTCATAGTCAGATACTGTCAGGTCTAGGTATGGTTGCAATTTAAAAGATGTTAAAATAAGGTTATGCGCCTGGACCGTTTTTTTGTTCATTTCTATACAGAGCCTCTGGTCATTAAGAAAACCTAAGGACTCTTTCTTGAGGTCCTTCCTAGATATCCTGAACATAGTGGTAGGATCATCGTAAAATTCTTGGTGACCCAGATTATATAGGAATGTTTTAACATAAAGCAACCATTTAACTTGTTTCACTCCATCAAGACCCATACAATCAGTGATAATCAAGCGATTACGTTTCAATTCCTCCATTGTCCAGACTCTATGCCACAGCAGAATCGGTTGAATCTTTATGGTGTCTTCCAAATATGTCAGCCCTAATTCTGTGTGGCAAATAAAAGAGGAAGTGCTATTTGGAACCATTAATAGAAACCTTAAAAAAATATTCTCGACTACCTGGATGGGATGTACATCCATGTATCCCCAAACACCTGCTCCATATGTGGCTACAGTAACACATTTAGCTTTGTATATATTTAGTAGTTCCACGTTACATCAAATAATTCCATGCTAAACAGAAGGTGAATCGCTTATCCTCAAAGCTGTATATTATACTGTATAAAAAATGTTTTTAAAATGTAGCTCCTGGCTTGTAAAAATTGTAAACAATTGAATAGTAAATGCTCATTATAAATTCTACTGGATAAACTACAAGTAAGGTCATCAGCATCCAATAAACCGTAAAAATTACTAGAATTTAAATACAAGAGATTAAAAGCCAAACGAAATTGCAATAACAGCATATGCATCTGTGGGTTAATTAACTTTGAGTGGTAAGGGTACGGTGAGTTTGCCTGCCATGACTCCAATAAATAACAAGTAGATCTCTTTGTGGCCAAATAACCTAGATTCCCCAAGCCTTGATTCCCTTGCATATATTTCATTTCAAAGTTTTTCCAAAAGCAGCTGAGGCTCCACCACGAAATAATTTACCATATTCAAACTTATAGCCATTGATGGGCTCTTACTCTTTCACCCCATTTCAGTTCACTATTGGAGATTTCCATTGCACAAAAGGTTGAGATTTTTTGCTCAACCGCACAATGGAGTTTACACCAATAACACAAACTCGATATCCATGTCAAGAAATTCCAGGACTGCAGGCGGGATTCTACACTTATAGTCTGAGCCATTACACCATTGGGTAATCAAAGTATTTTTTTAAACATTTGCTTTCACTCTTATCCCAATTTAAATTTGATCCTTGGCATAAGAGTTCCGCTCCATATAAACATTGCGGGGGGCACCATAGTCTTGTAGGCTGTAAATACTGGAGTCAGGGTAGGGCCACCAAATTCTTTTTTGAATTTAATTAACCTCCCTACCGTTGATAAAGCCCTCGATTCCATAGTTTCCAGGTGTAAATTCCAATTTCGTTTTTCATTAAATATCATCCCCAAATTCTTATACAAGGTGACCACCTCCGCAACCTTGTTTCACAGTACCCATGTAAATGGAGTAGACTTTCTCCTAAATTTAACATTTTTAGTTTTTTTCATGTTGATGGTTAAATCATTTACAACACAATACTTCTTTTTTTTTTTTTTTTTTTTTTAAATCTGTTTATTAGGTCAAATAAAGTACATTTCACAGTCATCTGTGAGCAGCATACAGAAGAACGAAACGTTATAACAACAGTACAGTTCCGGACAGAGTCATAAATCACAGTGTGCACTTTGGAAACACGGCGCGCACCCCGCTGCGGGCCCGCCTTAAGAACAACAGCGCAGCAGTACCCCTATCAATATACGTGACATAACCGCAATCATTCAGCATCAGCCAGCGTTGTCTCAGCAAGGAAATGTCTGAGCGGCCCCCAAATATCTTTCGGTTGGGATGAGGCGGGCAACTCCTCTGCATACAGTTCCAAGTTTTCCCTGCAATATACCATGAACGACAGCCACTTACTTAATTTTGGTTTGGCCACACCGTCCCACGTAAACAGAGTGCGCCGTTTAGCCAGCAGAAGAGCAATCCTCGCAAATCTGCCCACCACGCCCTTCAGCTGAGGTACATGAGCCAACAGACACACCGCAGGCACACAGGGAAGCAGAGCCCCCGTCATTTTATGAATGTGAGTCAGCACCTCTCCCCATTACTCAAACACTGGCACACAGCTCCAAGCGAGGTGCAGAAAATCCGCATCTACCTGTCCACATCGTCTACACTGAGCCGACTCTCTCAACCCTATTCTGTGCAGTCGGGCCGGGGTATAGTATACTTGATGTAGGAATTTAAAGTGGATAATTCGCAGGTTGCCATTGGGGGTCAGGCGGCCCGTCAGCTGACAAATCCGCTCCCAATCCGCATCCGTGAGCTGGGGATCTAGAATAGCATTCCATTTTGCGAGACTAGCATCGGGGCCGCTAACCGTCTCCTCCTGTACAGCTCTGTACAATTTAGTAAGTAGTTTCTTCTTAGATGGAGCTACCAACAGCAATTGCAGTGCCTTGAGTGTGGGGGGCTCAGCTGGGAAACAGGGGTAGTGAGCCTTCATGGCCGTTTTGAGACGGTGACAAGTATACACAAACAAAGGCGTGGGGTTTTGTATGTAGGCTAGATCATTCTGCTCTAAATAGTGTCCCTGCGGGTACAAGTCTTGCATATGAGTGATACCAGCTTCTTTAAGCGATGTTAGAGGACCCGCCTCCCGTGTGACCGATAAGGCAGCGTGGTGCGCCAGTGGCAGGGCCGGCGCATACAGCGGCAGCCTCTGCGTCCTACGGCCTATCGCCTGCCAGGCCGCAATTGTCATGTCCAACATGTTAATTTCAGCGCGTGGCGTGTGTCGGGCAGTGTGCGTGAGCATACCTCGAAGTGGGGTGGGATGGGCGTCCCCATCCTCCACGCCACATGCGGAATGAAGCTGTGTGGCCCATACCAATAGTACGCATATTGTGCCTGTGCGCAGAGATAATACACGTAGAAGTCTGGCGCCGCGAATCCCCCTCTGTCGTACGACAAGGTCAGTGTTTTCCAGCTAATTCTAGGGTGTCGTCCCCCCCAAATTAAGCGCAGTAGTTGGGCACGCAGCAGTGCGAAAAATTGCTGAGTCAGTTTAATCGGTATATTGCAATATAAGTATAGAAAGCGCGGAAGGACAACCATTTTTATCACAGCGATGCGGTCTGCCAGGGACAAGGGGAGACGCAGCCAGCCGTCCACCGCCGCACCAGCGTGTCATAAGCCCTACCGTAATTTTCCCTGATCACTACCTCGGGATCACGATGGACCCACACTCCGAGATATTTTACTGGGTCTGACGTCCAAATCAAAGGGTATTCCAGGTGGGGCTGGGACGTAATCGCCGTAAGTGGAATGACGACCGATTTGTCCCAGTTTATCGTGAGCCCTGAGTACAGACCAAATTTAATGTATTCCCGGAGGACCGGGGCTAAGTGTGTTTGGGGATGCCTGATGAACAAGACCATATCGTCCGCGTACATTGATATTCCAACTGGCCAATGGTTAAAGTTGAGGGCAGACGCCCTGTGACATTGCTGAATCTTACAAGCCAGCGGCTCAAGAACAAGGGCGAACAGTAAAGGGGACAGCGGGCACCCCTGCCTCGTACCCCTCGCAATTCGGAAAGGCCCAGACGTGTGGTTACCCACGCGCACCACCGCCGATATGTCCGTGTACAAAAGCCGAATCCACTGCAGCATAACCTCCGGGAAACCCATCTTACGTAGTATGTAAAACATATAGTGCCATTCAACGGAGTCACAGGCTTTAGCCGCGTCCAGCATGACAGCAGCCGCCGGCAACTCAGGATTAAGGATATGGAACATGGAGAAAATAGTCCGCAGATTGTGAGAGGTGGATCGCTCCGGTATAAACCCGGATTGATCGGGGAGCACCAGTCGGGTCATTAGCGGCTGCAGTTTTGTGGCCAGAATTTTAGCAAATATTTTTGCGTCCAGATTAATCAGTGATAGGGGACGATAGCAGTCGCAACTGGAGGGCGGCTTATCCTTTTTAAGGAGAGTAATGATCATGGCCTGGCGCAGAGACGGAGGCAAGACGCCAGCCTCATGCGCCTCAGCATAAAGTTCCAGTAGATGTGGGGCAAGTAGGTCGATGTAAGTCTTGTAGAATTCGGCCGACAGGCCGTCAGGCCCGGGGGCCTTTTTGTTGGGAAGAGAAATAATAGCTTCTCGGACATCATGTACATCTATTGGCAGTGATAGATATTCCCGATGGGAGTTGCAGAGCCACGCACACGCTATGTCCGACAAGTAGTCCGACAGAGCTGATCCGTCCACCTCCCCCTGCGACGTGTAAAGTGTCTGATAGCAATCTTTAAATTGGTCTACAATAGCCTGCGGCGTGAAATGCTCCGTTCCAGCAGCATCCACAATCTTGTCTATTTGTTGATGATTCGCTCGAAATTGTAATTTAGCGGCCAGATTTCTGCCAGGTCGCCCACCCTCTCCATATGCCCTAGCCACATGTCGCTTCCCCTTGTATTTTACTTCTGTGTCCGCCCATTTATCATATTCCACAAGCAGCTCCTGTATACGTGCCAACGTGGCAGTAGACGGCGCCGCGTAATAGTCCCTCTCCAACCCAGCAAGAGCAGTCTCAATTTTAGCAAGTTGCCCCCATATGTCCTTCAGAATGCCTGCGGTGGTGCCAATGCAGACCCCCCGGATCGTCACTTTGAACGCCTCCCAGAGAGACGCCTGGCTAGTCACGGAGCCCGTGTTTTCAGCGAAATAGTTGACTATGGCCTCCCTAATAGTATCTGCGTATAGTGGGTCCTGCAGTGCCTCCGCGCGAAAGCGCCATGTGAAGGGGCGGTGGGGGCATGCCGGAATCCGCAGGTGCAGATATACAGGGCTGTGATCTGACAGTGTGCGTGGTAGGTTGCGGACATCGAGCACCCATCTGTTAGCCTCCTCTCCCAACAACCAATAATCCAGTCGGGACCAGCTATTGTGGGCCGGTGTGATGTGCGTGCCTATGCAAGTCCGTTCATTCCGCAACCGCCAAACATCCACCAATCCCAACTCCCCCATTGCCTCCCGAACACACTGAGCCACTCTAAGCGTGCGCGCACCCGTCGGGTTTGATTTATCAACCTGTGGATTGAGATGTGTGTTGAGGTCTCCCTCCCAGAGTATTGCAGCATCCGGCCAGGAGCGCACCGCAGCGAGCATCTGCGCAAAGGGGGCGGGATCATCCACCACAGGGCCATACATATTTAGAATCGTAACATAGGTCATGCCTAGTCTGCCCTGTACCGCCGCCCAGCGCCCTTCTGAGTCAGTAGACGTACGCACAGGTTGGAAAGGGACACCTTTTTTGACCAGTATGACCACCCCTCGCGCATAAGCTGAGTACGAGGAAGCGAGCCGAAACCCCGCCCACCTACACGCCATCGCGGCCTCTGTGTGTTTAGTGAGGTGCGTCTCTTGCAGCAACGCCACCTGGACACTGTGCCTGTCTAAGTAGTGCAGGACCTGTCTGATTTTCTTTGGGGTGTTAAGTCCGCGGACATTCCAGGTTAAGCATCTGTAGTCTTCACCCATTGTCTCCAATTAGTGGTCCCACTGCAACCCCAGCTGTCATTCTCCACATCGCATCACCACTCGTACCTCGCCTCATCATCCAAGCCCACGCTCCAGGCTCGCACTCCTCTTGCATCCGGAACTGTATTGAACCCCCGCCCACCACCCACTTCAGCAGCCCAACTTTGCCAAAGATAATCCCCGCCCCTACACAACATAATATAAAAACAAAACCAGAAACAAGCCCATTGCTCAACAGTGAGAAAGAAAAGTGGGGAGCACCCATTGGGGGAACGTAGCGGCCGCAAACACCTCCCAGTCTTTTGGAGAGGGGGCCGCCGTCCTGTGTCTAATGCTCCCAGTGATTAGCCCACCACCCGAGGCGCCATATGTCCACCCAGCGTGCGGCTCAGATTCCCCAGTCGCAGTACAACAGCATCGCCACGTGTGTGGCAGTCAACGTACAACACAATACTTACTGAAGACCTCAAGTTTTCTTTCAAGCCTCACTTTTTTTCAGATCCACAATTGCCAAATCATCTGCATATAGGAGACATAATATATGTCTTCCCCCCCATTTTTGGTTGGAAGGCTTTGGCCTCCATCAGGGCCTTTAGCAGGTCAGCAAGGAATAAAGAGAATAATGTTGGAGCCAACACGCACCCTTGTCTAAGGTGATTCTCCAATGCAATTCTCTTTGATACTGATCCTTTCATGTCCAGTTCCACCACAGCCCAATCCTCCCGGTGAAGTCCTTTTAGAATAAACAGAAGAAAATTGGGCATACCCAAATTCTTCAATTTGGACCGCAAAATTGTACAATTAACGAGTTCAAACGTTGAGTGGAAATCTACTAAGCAATAAAATAGATTGCTTGTAGTTTCTAAAGCCTTCCACCCCGTTTCTCACAAACTGAAGCAGTGATCGATTGTGGAAAGATCTTGTTTAAAGACCCCTTATTCAATTAGGACCAAATCATTGCTCTCTGTCCAATCCTTCATTTACAACAAGATTGCTTTGGAGTAAAGCTTAGCCCCCACATGTTTCAGGCTAATCAAATGAAAATTACAAGGGTGAGATGGATCATTTTTCCTGAGGTCTGGTTTGATTACTGCACCTTTCCAACTAGCTGGAAACATCCAGTTTTGGTTACAGAAATAAACACTTTTGAAAAAGATTTTGAAAAATACTTCAGGTAGGATATCTGGGCCTATCGCCCTCATCAAATTGAGGGAAGGTATTATCTTTTTCAGCAAATTTTCACTCAGATAACTAAGCAAGCTCGCCTCTAGTTAAACCCAAGCACTTCTACCTGGGGACTCGGTTGCCTTATACATATTGCTTATATATGTTTGCAACACTTTCTCAAGTATTGTACACCTTGTTATTTCAATTTCCTTCTTACTACTACCAATCTGTACTAACTTCCAGTTTTTTTCATATCTTTTGCAATTAGTATTCCTAACATTTCATCCCAGTTTGCTTTACAATAACCATATTCCCTACCTTTTTCAGAGCTGCGTACTCCCTCGTAGCCGTGTGCAAAATTTCCCTCTCCTCAGCTCCATTTGGGAATCCTTTTTTGTGACTCAATTTCTGTAGACTGTTTTTCAAAGTTTGGCACTGACCATGGTTGTCTTTTTATGAAATGGGGTGCCCTTTTTAAGGTTGCTTGGCCAGTCGAGTACGGCATGGATCCCCCGGGCTGCTCGTAATTTTACAATCAAGATCGTTCTTGGGCGATTAACTCACCCACAATAAGGTAGTATCTCCTCTGTTATTTTGGCAGCCTCAACCACATATGGTCAAAGAATACCTTGTATTACGCTGCTACTAATTGTGCAAACTACCGACCACTCGGGAGCTGTGACCTGGCAAACCCACTGACACCTACCCATAGGTTGTCTCCTTTCCCCTTGTCCTGAGGAAGACCTGTGAGATGAGGATGTAACTTACCCTCTATGCACTAGGGTCGAAACGTCAACATTCTTTCCAAAGTGGGCCTGTACCCGGTACCACCCCTACCCTGCCCCACCCACAGATGATATCTCTCTGTGCATTTTCTTTACACATGAGCACGCTTCCTTTCACTCCCCCTTGGAGCAACCTTTCATCTTGCTATTGAATATGGTGATTTGTTTACCGAGAAGTGTCTGTGAAATAGAAATAAAATCAGTTACTTTTGTATAATAAATGGGTGCCATCGTTGTTTGAGGTTGCGTATATTTGAGAATTTTGTATGTACTTATGACTTTATACTAACCATATGCATATCTAATGTGTTTTTTTAACTATAAACGCCACTACAACTTGAGTGTATGAAAAATGAGTCTAGGACCAGCTGTTTTCTATATCAATTGATACCCAGGTCTGTGGACAGTTTCTTGGGTTACCCCATTATGTTATAATGGCTTTTTAAGGTGGAAGCATTACACTTTTCAGTCATTGGAGTCAGGCAATCCACCACCTCCACAATGGTCTGCTTATACCATTTAACAGATCATCGAAATCTTCCTCCCTCAAAGGGGTCACAACTGATCTGCATTAACTTGACATTTTTAGCACATTTCTAAAAATTAAGGTTAGGAGACCCCCGGATAGACGCTTAGCTTCCAATTCAATTGTATCTTTCGTAAATTGCATAAAAACGCTTTGATTTAGGTTTACACAAGCTAACCATGTCTCCTGGAAACAAATAATTTCATTTTCACTCCATAACTTATTAAGATCAACTGACCTACGTAATTGATTTACACCATGAACATTGCAGGAGAAAACATCCAGATTACCTGGTGACCCTATTTCCTAGTCTACGTGAACCAGCCAAGAGGAATCATCCTGTTGGAGAGAGAGCTCAGACATGTAAAACGGTTACTAGATAGAGGAATCTTCTCGAATTATCCGTTATTCTACTTCTACTGTGACGTCTAAACGTCCTCGAATATACCCCACTGGCCGCTTCTGAGGAATTACCCCTCCCCTCTAAATGTCAAGCTAATTTATTGTTTGCTCAGGCCAGCATTATTATTTAAAAATTATGTGTTTACCATCAGTTTCTCAATCGCTTCATTCAAAAGAAGCTGTAGGCCAATACTGTTAAATTCTGACTCAGCATCCTGGATTAAATTAGCTACCAGTTGAGAATAAAATCCAACTTTTGTGTGTTCTCTGCAGTTTCCTTTTTTCCGAAAAGACACTTGCTCAAAGGGAGTAACAGTTCCCGAAAGGCCCTCAACAGATATGATCCATTACGGATTTCATTTTATTAGTTTTTCCCATCTCTTTGGATGTCTAAGTACATTTCTGATCAAACCTCTGTACATTGGGCTGCGCCCTAAAGGGTTCTATGACAAACGTTCTTGTTATGTATAGCTGTGCCATGCTGGCCTCTTTCATTACACATATCGCCCTTTGTTACCAGGGTTCTGTGGTGTTTGGAACGAGAGTGGGGATAATGGTCAGTTGGTATTAAGTCGGCCTGGCTGAAGGTCTGCTCCTGCTTGTATCAGTGAATAAACTGCCTTACCACTCAAGGTGATTTCCGTGTCTTCTTTACAACTATTTGACGACAATCCTGCAGGTCGATTCGTGAACACCTCGGCAGTAATTTGGTCATTGGCACAGCGGTTAAAAATGATGAGAAGCGGAAGGGTAGAACCTGTAGTTGAGCAAGCCATGCATGGGTAACTCTAGAGAGGTGCAGTCCTGTGAATCGTAGCTGACGATATCATGTCAACAAATCTTATCCACAAAGGCATCCGGACATGAGGTGAGAGTCCGGAGTTGACGTCAGGAAGAGGAGCTGAGTCAATGTGCGTCATCGTGGAGAGGCTGAGGTGACGTACAGCGTGGAGCGTACAAGACATTGTCTAGTCTTCTTCAAGAATGTGACGCATATCACAGTGCGTGTGCCTGTAGCAGCCATCTTGAATATTCAATCGGCATCTGGATCACATGCTCTAGTCTTCTTCAAGAACATGACGCACAGCACGATGCGTGTGTCCGTAGCGGCCATCTTGGGCATTCATTCGGCATCTAGCTCTGAAAACACAAAGCGGGTTCTAGCATCATAGTCGGAATGTGTTGTGATATGCAGTTTGCCATCCGGGAGGGACAACACGCATCAACATGTATTGGCAACCAGCGCGAGATGGCTCTTCTTTTTGTCACAGGATCCAGAGGAAAGAACACACATCCGCGTGCATCATCACTGGTACACTGCCACGTTAGTGTACCCTCGTGTTAATGCAGTGACGTGCACCCTCTTGAGAGGACAAAATTGTGCACATAGTATTACAACGGTAATGTGCACATCTTGATACAATTTTTTGAAGTAAGGTAACTGCGTGTGGAGAGTCACAGCCCAGTTCTATATAGCATTGGAATTTACTTTAGTGGGAGCATGGAGAAACATATTGCTGTGGGTTGGCTGGTGCTTTTACTTTCTTGCTTGATCATTAGTAGTAGCAATACTCATAGTGGAAGCATCTGGTGATAACCGTACATAAAGTCTCTCAATCCCTGCCAGTCCTCGTGTCAGTCATTCCTCCACCTTGTTTTTTGCAACAGTCTGGCACACCACCAATGCCTTGGGATGACTGGATTTTAATGTTCGACAATAACTTAGAGGCACTGGATGGGGAGGAGTTCAAACCTATGCATAAAAGAGCTGTGTTGTTGAGTGCCCTGGGCAAAGAGGGTCAAGGAGTGTTTACGTACTTACCCGCTGCAGTAGAAGCAAATGGGCAGATTATACAAGATGAGTATAAAGAAGCTAGACGTAGATTAGAAATTCGTTATGCTAAGGAACAAAACCTGGTCATGACCAGGTATACATTTTACACTCAACATCAGAAAACAGAAGAGAGCATAGATGAATTTGTAGCTAGGCTACATGACTTGTCTATTAAGTGTTGTTTTGGTACAATCACTGAGGAGGTTATAAGGGATCAACTTACAGTTTATTGTCACAACAAGAACATTCTTGAACAGTCTGATTTGTGTATGAAAGAGTAGAGAGAAATGAACAGAAAACTGAGGTTTCTGAAGTTGCAGCTGTATCTTAACCCATGATACTTCACACACAGCAATACTCACAACTCACAAGGGAAAAACATATGCTTCGTTTACACAGGGAAGGGGTTGTAATCGTTGTGGAAGTGCTAGTCATGCTTCCGACTCAAAATTGTGTTTTACCAACAACAGAGAGTGCAGAAAGTGTGGTCACATAGGCCAGTTTGCAAATGTGTGTAGGATGGCGTGCAAAGAAAAAGTAGCTCATGTTAATGAGGAATCCAATGTTGTGGATGAACCTACTGACAGAATCTTGGGGATCTGCACTATGGGGATGATGCAGATACTGAAGGCCATAGAAATAATAGACCCAAAGCTGTATTCAAGATTAATGGGTGTGAAGTACTTCTCTTGGGAGACACAGGATCTAAATACACCATTGTACCCAGAACATTATTTACACATGTGTAGGGTCATGCATCATTGATACCCAAGGACATTTCTCCAACTGGTTACCAGGGGGATACAATTGATATTGTGGGGTTCACAGATTCCAATATAGAGTTTTGGGGTAGGACGGTCGAAAGGAAGGTTTATGTGTCTGAGGAAGGTCCAGCCATACTTGTATGGGTGTATCAATATGATCTACATATAATTGTAAATCGCAGGACGCCCATGCAAGTAATGGTTGTGTCTGTACCCGACATTCTAGATTCCATGCGACAAGTATTTGATGAGAAAATGGGCATGCTGAAAGGTCATGTTCATGAAATAGTCCTCAAGAAGGGGGCTGTCCCAGTTCCTCATAAATTAGGGAGAGTTCCTATAATTGTCAGGGATGGCGTAAAATACTTATTAAAGGATATGTTACTTGAAGGTATCATAGAGCCTGTGGAGGCTTTCAATTGGGTTTCTCCGGTGGTCATCACATGCAAATCGGATGGTCACCTGAGATTCTGTGTAGGCTTAAGGTAATTGAACCAGAACATAGTGGCTGACACCTTTCCCTTACCAAACATCAATGAGTTAGTTTTAATGCTGAAAGGGGGGAAAATATTTTTTGCAATTGGACCTCAAAAGTGCATACCATCAGATTAAACTGCATGAAGATTCTAAGCCGCTCACTGGATTTATCACACTTGAAGGAACTTCTCAATGCACACGAATGCCGTTTGGCTTATCGTCAGCGGCAAGCGTTTTTCAACGCATGATATCTGAAGTGTTCACAGGAATGGATAACGTGCTTTATTTCCAAGACAACATTTTGATTTTTGGAAAGATAGTACAGGAACAAAACTCAATATTGAAACAAGCTTTGCAGAGATTTGCGGATGTTGGTATTACCCTGCGCAAAGAAAAATGTTCATTTCTTGCAGAGGAAGTGGAATATTTGGGGTATACTTTGTCAGCCGATAGAGTCAAGCCAAAGGAAAACTTGCTAAAATCAATTGAACTTGCTCCAAGACCCACAGACAAAGACCAATTGAGATCCTTAATGGGCCTCATAGAAAATTATTCCAAGTTTGTGCAGAGGTTTGCAGATAAAACAGTGGTTCTGAGAGTGTTGTTAAGGAAAGGGCAAAGTTTTGCATGAGGAGGAGTGCTTTAAGGTCATTAAGAATGAAATTTGTTGTGCCAGAATTCTGGTTCTTTTTTATATTAAGCTCAAAACGGTTATAACTGTGGATGCGAGTGCTACTGGAATTGGAGCTGTGCTAGCTCAGAAACATGCGGGTGGTGAGAAAACGGTTGCTTTCGCATCTAGGACTTTGACCAGTTCTGAAAGGAACTACTCAGGCATCGAACGGGAAGCCCTAGCTGCTGCGTGGAGAGTTGAGCACTACAGAACGTATGTGTGGGGCACAAAATCTATATTGCGCTCTGATCACAAACCCCTGGTGAAAATGTGACTACCAGGTGGGGCTGGCAAATGGTCAGCGAGATTAGCTAGATTGGCTGCTAAACTTCAGGAATATCGCTATTATCTTGAGTACATTTGGGGTTGGCGTAATTCTCGGGCAGATTGCTTGTCCTGGTTGCCTGTTGGTTGGAAATCAATGAGCGGAACTGAGGAACGAGATGAGGAACCATGGCTTCAGTACAAGATGTTGTGAGAGAGGACGCTGGTGGTTTTTCCATGGAAGAATGGTGTGTGGAAATGGACAAGGATAACACCCTCTTGGAAGTGATGCACATGGTAGCCCCAGGTTGCAGGAGGGAAAGTTGCGTGGCTTTGTCTGTGAGACCATTTATCTAGATTTTCAATGAATTGTTAAACATGTGGTGAGAATGTTTTGATGAGGGGTGATCAGTTTGTTCCTTCGTTGGGGCTTTGAAGAAAAACTCATCAGTATGGCACATGAGGGACACCCAGGGCACGGACTAACGCAATGCGTCTCAAAGCTTTGTTTTGGTGGCCAGGTGTAGATGACCAAGTCTCAGCGTGGGTGGTGAAATGTAACATATGTAAAGAAGGTGAGAAAAGGCTTAAAGTGGGCAAGCAATTGATAGTAGGGCACATTTTAAATACTGGCTAGGCGTGGCACAGTGTGTATGTTGATTTCATTGGACCCATGTCTGAGTTAGGTAGCGAGTGCAAGTTTGCTTTGGTGGCTGTTGACATATTTTCAAGGTGGTTGTCTGTATCTTTCATGAATGAGAGTGCCACTGGAGTAACCATTGAGGCACTACGAGGAATGTTTTAGAGGAAGGGATCCCGTTGTTCCTCATTACAGACAATGGCACATAATTAGTGTCCCAGGACATGGAAAGCTTTCTCAAATCTAACGGGATCACTCACCATTGCACCGCTTTTAACAACCCGCAATGGCATAGTGGAGAGAGCCAAAAGAGTGGTAAAGGGAGTGATTCAGATGGCTGTGGTTGAAGGTCAGGATGTCAGAAGGCCTGTACATGATTTAGTTTTAGCGTATCGCACTACGGAACAAGAAACAACACACAAGACTCCCTTCGAGCTCATGAGGGGTGGAGCTCCAGGGACCAAATGGTGCCCTCTTGGATAAAAGAGTGGGTGGCTAGAGGTGGTACCCAACCCGGGGAGTCCTCTAGGACCTTGAACCCGGACAGTAACATTGTTGAAGGGGATTGGGTGAAAATTCGAAGTGGACGGGTGGTGGGAGGATTATCCAAATTCAAAGACCCTTTCAGAGTGGTTCGTGCTTTTGAGTTTTATGTTGTGTTGGAGAATGGTGAACGATGGAATCGATGTAGGGTGGCTTTGTATTAGAAGGGAGGAGAGTGTATGAGAGAGAGAAAGAAGAGAGTTGAAAAGTGCAGTGGTTATATGTTAATGAAAATTAGAGAGTTTGGTTTGTGTGCTCCAAGAGTAGGGAGTGGTGATGGTGAAAATATTGTGGTGCCCTTGCAAAACATCATTACGGACGAACAAAACAGTTGTGTTCGGGAAAGAAAAGTAAGAGATCACAAACCTCCAGGGTATTTTAAGGATTTTTTGTGCTCTGTACCTCTTACCCTGTGCTGCATTACTGTTCTTTTCAGCTTATGTTAAATCCAAACCGCATAAGTACTTAATAGGTGTTAACTTGTTATGGATAATATGTGTATCAGGTCCAAGTTACTTTTGTCCCACATTGCTCTTTCGTATTCTCTTTATATTTGTTTGTCATCCCTTGCCTCTTTCCTTCATACTCTTAACGACCCCACTCAGACTTAAGGTGTCCAGAGTAGGAAACCACTTTACAACCTACAGTGACCATACTATTCTATCCATAGAGATGGAGATATCTATAAGAGACTCACACAATCATCAGCAAGCCGGAACCCTATTAGTGACAAGGAAAAATGGATTCCAACTGAAATGGGCACATATCGACAGACTAAAGTTGTCCTCAGAGGTTATAACAAAACCCCAAGATAATATATTAATATGCTTAGACCCAGAGGCTGATGCAGAGGGAGTGGTACGGGCTTTTGGAGATATTTTAGAGAAGGTAAAAGCGGCCCCTACACGAAAAAGAAAGATAATTAAAGCAAAGGAGAAGTGTTGGTTCGATTCACCATGCTCTAAAGCAAGAAAGGCATTAACCCTAGCTCTAAAAACAAGGCCCAGAGTTCCGGAAGAGTTAAAAACATTACGCACATCATACAAACTGGCACGGAAAAACCGAGAAAGGGCCATTAAGGAGGAATTATGGGCGAATCTGGATAAAGCAGCCAGTACAGGTAACAGCCAAGAATTCTGGAAACTGGTAAATGCAGTAAATATGTAAAAATGTAAATATTTTAAAAATCACAGTGACCCATCAATAGATACAAACGTGGACGAGGAAACATGGGTCTCACATTTCGAAAACATTTTGAAAACATCTTTACTTTAAAATCAGATTCTCCAACACGTCTCACGACTGTAGAGCAAAGGCCCCGTGCCCCCCTTGCATTCTCACTCAATAAAGTCAAAGTTGGATTAGAATCCTGTAGTAAGGGAAAGGCCCCAGGCCCAGATGGCGTCCCAATTGATTTTTTCCAAGAAAATCTGGACTTATGGGCACCCCTCCTGAGAAATGTAATGAACAGTTTAGTCTAGGTAGGCCCCCCCACCATCATGGTCAACAGGCGTGATTGTACTAATTCATAAAAAAGGAAACAGGGAAAATCCAAAGAACTATAGACCCATCTCTTTATTGGATACAACATCTAAATTGATGGGACGCCTCCTCCTCTCTAGGTTAGAGGGGTGGGCAGAGGAGAACGACATCTTGATCCAGGCCCAGTATGGATTCCGCCAGGGAAGGGGCACGGTGGATCAGTGCTTTAGCACTGACCATCGAAAAATAAACCAGAATGAAGGGTGAAAAAATCTATATGGCCTTCATGGACCTAACGGCCGCATTTGGCTGTGTGGTCCATGCTAAACTCTGGAATATAATGGAGATGATGGGGGTCGACCTAGCAATTTTAACCTTTATTAGACAATTGTATATAAATGCTGAAGCGACAGTCCACTTTACTAAGGACGGAGATTGTACACGCCCCTTTAAAATCGCTAGAGGAGGGAGGCAGGGCTGTGTCCTTGCCCCATTCCTCTTCTCTATATACACTAATGGAGTTGAGAAAGCACGGATTGTGGCCTCCCAAGATGTCCCTCTTTTTGATTCCAAAAGGTTACCTATATTGGCCTACGCGGACGACGCGGTACTAATTGCACGAACAGATCTTGGTCTACAACGTTTGATAAATGCATATGTAACCTTCATGGATTCACTTAAGTTGAAGGTAAACCAAACCAAGTCCTTTGTAATAATAGCGGGGGCAAAAGCAAGAGACAAAACACCGTATCTCCATGCGGATGCCAAGAGAATAGAGGTGGTGGATTCTTTCCCCTTCCTGGGGGTCCTCTTTGACAAAGACCTCTAATGGTCCAAACTGATAGAAGGTAGGAAGTTGGTAATGAACAGAGGCAATGTTGCTGTTAAATCCTTCGCTCGGACACTGGGTGCTAAACCTATCCTACCCATGATAAACATCTATAAGGCTAGAGATAAGGCGGCAGCTACATATGGGGCGGGTGTCTGGGGTATGGTATCACCGACATCACTACAATCCACCGAAAATAGTTCCTTTAAATCAGTAGTGGGACTTCCTCATTCGACTTCTAACTACATCCTCCATACAGAATTGGCCACACCTTATATCTCAGACTCTATACAGCTAGCCCTGATCCTCCTATGGTACTCAATCTGGCGGAGAGATACAGTTACACTCACCCAAACAACAATAAAGAGCTGTCTAAATATGGCTAAGTGGAAAACCTCGAGATGGCTAAGTTATGTGGAATCTGTCTTAAAGGAGATTGGTCTACCTGATTTGTTTTATAATCCACTGACCTGCCAAAAGGTCTCTAAACAAAAGGTCACAAACATGTTTTTATTAAGGTCGGACCATAAATTAAAGGAGTATCATAAAGAGAAACAAGCGGTCTGCTTATATTCCCAAAATCCCCCATTATTAGAAGAAGGGTTTATATATTTAACAAATGTAACTTGGCCACAGCATAGATTGATTCTTTTGAGATTCCGCTTGAACATGATTCCTTTGATGCTAGGGTACCCAGAAAAAACATACAACCATCTAGATCTAAATGTATGCCCTTGTGACAACCTTTCAGCACAGAGAGAGCTGCACTTAGTTCTTTTCTGCAGGCTCTACAAGAAAGAAAGGAGTCAATACCTTATTCCAATTCTAAAACAAAGACATTTTAAACAGTGCCGAGTGGCATTATAGTTCTTAAAATCACTGTCCGACCCGTTGACCTGTTACTCGGTAGCGACATTCCTATGGGCCTGCATAAGAAAGAGGAAGGGTGGTTTCATAAGTAAAGTTCTGTGAACCTACCTTGTGATCCACTTAGCTGTATAGTATACTTTTTAAACACATTAAATAATTTTATGGTATTAAGTGTTTTATCCTATTTGAGAACTTAGGGTGAATTAGAGGGGGGGGATTTCTTTCTTTTCTTTTTTAAAAGAACCTATGTGTTTTGTCATTTTATGCTTTTATCGATCTGTGCTTTTATGATCATTCAAATTTGATCGAATAAAGATTGAAACTGAGCCTCTTTCCTTTCCTGCTCTATTTCTGTTTCACCTCTTTCACATTTTCTTGAACTTGTTTGGTTTTGATCTTTAAAAATATCCTCTAGTGAACAGAACAGGATGTGTTATGTATAGCTCATGCCATGCCGACCTCGTGCATGACACGTATTGTCCTTTGTTACCAGGGTTCAGTGGTGGTTGGAACGGGAGTGGGGATAACGGTCAGTTGGTGTTAAGTCAGCCTTGCTGAAGGTCCACTCCTGCTTTTGTCATTGAATGAACTGCCTTACCTTTCAAGGTGATTCCCGCATCTTCTTCACAACAGTTCTAATGATGGCACAAAGGTTGTGGAGCTGTGTACCAGTAGAACTTATTGTCAAGCAGAAACATGTAATGTGTCTTTTCAAATGGCATCTCAGTGTCTAGCTCTGCTCTTTCCTTTCCCCTAAGTAGGGTTCCGTTTGCCACATGGCTCAAGTTCTGTGAACTTTCTAAGCTACATTGTTCAAAAAAATGTATTACATGTCCCCCTTTTCTATCATTCCCTCTAGGATATGTTTTGCTGTATTTACGTTTATGCTAAGCACTCCCTTGTTCCTATTCTAGGTGTGTGCTATAAATAAATAAATAAATTAATGGGGCCTTGTCCATACTGTGCAGGGTAGGAGAAGGCTTGGAAGCATGACTGCTGGGCAAATGTGCTCCTTAATCCTGGGTCCTTAGGGGCTGACAAGGTTTTGAAATGAGAGAGAGTGGCTGATCTTAGATAACCTGTGCATTGAGTATTGGGACATTAGAACCAGTCCTACAGAATTGGTCTTGGGTTGGGAAACATGTTTGACACTGAAATGGCAGCCGTCATACCTGAATTGAGGCATAGCGTGAGGATGCTCCTTCACCTGGTTGGAGCGCTCAGTGTTTAGCAGCGACAAGGGCCTAGAAACCCATGCGCCTGAACTGCATTATCTTCAAGTAGGAGGTAGCGAACAGGAATGCTGGTTTGAGCTACACCTATGTCTGACTTTGAAAGTCATAGCATCACAGTGACCCACAACCGCTAAGATTCCTTCCAAAAAGATGCCCCAACACACGGAAATTCATCGTTGTTGAACAGCAGGAAGCTGCTACGCGTTGTATTGATCCACATCTAGAGATAATATAACTAATCTCTGTTTCATCTTTTTTTTTAACCAATTTTTATTTGCATGACTTAACATCACAAACAGGGACATCTCATTAATGTCAAGACATATTTTCATAATCTGTGTTCCCACCACAATCCTGGTTATGACATTACAACACATAAATATTAACAGGAGCTCCTGGTTCCTTCTACAAACTTGAAATAACTGTGGAGCAAAAGAGGTCATGCGGAGGCATCCGCCCAGTCGCTATAATCACAATCATTTGAGCAAGTACTTCCCATTCTGGATTCTTGTTGTCCCCACAGAAGCCTAGTAGTATACCTGAAGCAACCACGTATGTACATGTATTATCTTATAGGACCACCAGGGCAAGCTACAGGGGGGCTATTTTACATGTATAGAAGAAGCAGACGGTAGTATCAGAACGAGAGTACAGAGGAAGTAAGAATATGTAGGCTAGAAGCAAAAATAAGTAAGGTTAGGAGGACACAGAGTCTCAGAGCTGTTAGGAGTTACATGATATTATAAGCATGATTGGTAGCGCTAGGCAACTAGACCCTAACTATAGGTATTCAGATCAGCTGACAGTGTCTGCCAATCTGCTATTATGGGGTATTTGCACAGACCATGAGCCTCTTCTCGTCAGAGCACCACCGCCTCCGCCCTCCCCCACTTAAGCGTTGCTTGGACCAATGTGCTTATCTTTGCTTCCGTTGACATCTGTTCTCATTAGTAGTGCCAAACTGCTTGTGTTTTGTTCAGTGTGACTTCTGGCCACCACCATGTATATTTTGCCATTGGCTTGAATAACAGAGCCTCCTCGCTCACTCATTGGAACTAATTCTAACTGAGCATTCTTTGGAATCAGACAATAAACTTCTGCCTTGTCCTACCTCTAGGTTGTGGGACAGCTCCTAGCTAGTTTGTCTGGATATGTTTCTTTTCCCCTTAAGACATCAGTATAGTGACTTGGCTATTTTAGAGGTTTATTCTAGTGATTTTAGTTTTTTATCATGACTTGTGAACCTCTTGACAAATGCCCTTTACTTTTGTTTACTTTTATTACGTGGGTCTCTTACTATTAAAACTTGATGTGGAACTTTTTATGTCTTTAACTGTAATGGTTAATGTTTGGTTGTGTGTCTACATAAAATCTCACTCACTTTCCCGGAAAACTGCCTTACTGCTCTCACTCAGCCAGCTACCGAAGAATTGTAAAGGTACCCCTAGATAAAACTGTTTACGTCTGTGGACTGTTATGTTTGCCAGTGGAAACACCATTGGAACTCACATCAAGACAGTGACCTTTCTTCCTGTGGCCTGGCAGCCCACTTTCTTACAGCTGGAGGACCTGTCTTAAACATCACATTACTGCTGATTTGCCATTTGTATTCCATCACTGAGTCAATATCATTGGTTCAATCTTAAGTGAAAGCAAACGTGGATAAAGTGGCTACTTTTCAATTTCAACTGGTAAAAACAATCCTGTATATTTCAGACACTGATCAAACAAAACCTGCTGAGAAGTATTCACAAACCCCATAGCTATTTAAAATGTGCACTTCTCCGGTATTCCAAAAGCATATATCCAGTGAATCCAAAAGACTTCCTTGTAATCTGTAACTTCAGTTAAAACTTGTTCCTGGCCTTAAACGGAATTCAGTGATGGCTCAAAGATGGCTCTTTGCTCAAATTTCCCTTGACCAAAAGCTCTTTGCTAGGTTAGAATAAGATCAATATGCACCATGCATTCTCCACATAGATTTCCCCATAGGTGTCCTGAGTGCGGTGCCCTCCCAAACTGGCAACTAGGCATACGTGCACATTATAGTGTCATAGCACGTACATGCAAAAAGGGGATTTTAATGTCATGATATGTCTTTACACTTTCTGTGCACACCTTCCAAAACACCTGGAGTTGCTTGCTAGTAGCTTTTGTAGGATTTCCTCAAATAAACAACTGTCTTTCATTCTTTTCACTATGATTTTTAATCTTATTAATTTTAGTGACAGACATGTTCACCAATGTACAGTTGCATTTTATCACAGTGACTCTATCTGTGTTAAAATCTGTACACGTTTATAATCTTCAATCGTTTAGATTGGAAGTTTAGACTATAAATATATGTTTGGTTCCAAAACCATGCTATGGTGCCTTGAACAACATCTCAGGCCTAATTAAATTACCAGATCATCCTCAATTATAATATTCCTCCCTATTATAGGGGTACACAAATCCTACCAGCTGTCCTTAGACATTTATTGGGGATGTGGCAGAGCCCTCATCCATTTCTTTGCAATAAAGCACATAACTCATATACTCCAATCCAATCTGATGGCATCCATTATTAAGCTAACAAAATAACTTTCCATGCAATTTTATAAAAGTGTAATAGGTCTGAAACCTTTGCCATAGATGAAGGATTGGCACAGAAACATACTACCTAGAACCTTGTTTATTTCAGGAAATGCAGGACATTTACAGTTCTTGTATGGGTCTACATTGTTCATCAAACTATAGCATGTGAAATATTGTATAGGTCAACTCAGCAGCCTCCTATTGCTGGCTGGTGGGTATAACATTTTTAAATCTGCCATCTAAAGGAAAATTATAGATATTGGTTATTCATTTTTTGCAGCCTTTCTCCCCAACCGAGGCCTCACCAAGCAAGTATAGCAGATGCAGGGTCAGTATTCAGAATACTCTCTGTGATGCCCTTCTGGCAGCCCATTCCCTCATTTTCTTTTTGTTTTTCTGGAATTCTTCTTTTTTTGTATCTTCTATGGCCCTAGCATGCTAGACACATCCAGCCACATGTTCTCTAGTTCAAAGGACAGACGTTTTAATTTCTAATTGTCCTAACGTTCATTCTGGTAAGGCAGTATTGGCGTTGGAGTAATAGATATAGGTGTCCAACCTACCTCCAACTCTGGTATTTAAGATCACATGTTTTTTTAATCAGCTTCTTCCGCAGCACGTATTCCAAGTGTTCAAAATGTGAGATAAGCTTAAATCTGTTAGGAAAGTACTATCAAGATCAAATGTGCAGCATTCAGGTACCTGGGCTAAAAAGACCAGTGCTGAAGTTGCGTTCCTGTCAGCTATGACCTTTACGGCAGGTATGGAATATATTGTGCCTGTGTTGAGCTGAAGTGCATTTGAACAAAACAAGCATGCACAGCCCCCCAGTAGCCTAAAAGTCCTATTCTCTGCACTTTCTGTCTTGCTCTAAGGGCTCATCTTACTTGTTGATATTTTAGAATATTCTGAGTGGAACAATTCCACACATCCACTGCTTCTTCCTGAGATATACATTTTAATTTGGATTTAAATATCGTAATATCCTGTATCCACAATTACTTAAGCCTTTAATTTGTCTGTTTGAATAAATATATGTGGTGAGTGGCATATTCAAAACTTTAACCAATGGACATCATTGAGTGGTGACACCAGTTATTGTCAAGGGTTTGTGCCATTTCTCTATACTGGTTCCATTGGAAAGGACCAATCACTCGGGTAGGTTTCAGGAAAGCATACAAGGTATTCTGCATCCTAGGAGCACATCTCCACTCCAGCAAGATGATGGCGAATCAAGGGGACAATCGGATGTAAGTGTGCCTTTAAATAATAGCCCTGCATTCCACTGCCTGAAATACAGGGCTATCATTTAAAGCCCCTTGCAGGACTCACAAGAACGTTTCAGTTGTAGGGTATTGACCCTCCTAAACTAGTTCTTGACAAAGTCTGCAGGGGGCGGGTTTACCGGAACATTTGAAAAACATGATAGCAACTTGTGCAGCATATTCATTTTTGCTAGCCGCGTGGTGCTGCAGTAGTAAGGATGGGGAAAGTCATATTGCCTTAAATATGGCTCATTTTCCCCCTTTCCCTGTCACGCAGTGCAGTGCAGCAAGGTGACAAGTTCATAAATCTACCCTTCTGCGTTGTCTGCAGCAGGCTACTGCCTGGCAGAGGGGGCTGCACTTGCAGCTGTTATTTTAATCTGCTTTATCAGCTTGCCCAATTTATAACTGAATGATGGTTGCCTGCCCAGAATGTCCTGTTTTTTGGTCATTTTCCTCCAGAGTGAATTTTTACTGCAAAGCTAGAAGCTCAGTCCTTACAGAGCCACTGTGCTCAGCGTCATCACAGAATAACTTGTCATGATGGGTCTGATGTCAGAGAAGGTTTCAGGTCGAATTGTGACATCACAGGCACATGGAATGTGTTTTTTCATCCGTCTTGTTGAGGCTGGAGGTTTTGTGCCGGATTCTTCTGCCGCCTCAATACATTCATCCTCTCCGGGTGCTGGTTTAAGGGCAGTGAAAGGAAGACCTGGTCAGTGAAAGGAAGACCTGGTCAGAGAGTGGCCTGAACCAACACAGCCTATTTCAAATTTCCAGATTCAAAATGGCTGACACCATCTTCAACTGGGGCAGGGTTATTTATGGCACTCTGATGGCTAAGGTAGGAAGGTGCTTTTCTAGGAACACATTGGAACACACTGCCTCAAATATAGGTTATGTGTTGTTTAGGAGCTAGGTGCAGCGTTAATATATTGCCATTTTTTCAGATTCCCAGAGTCAACCTTAACTTAGCTGGTAGCATTGGTCTGAGACAGCTATTGTAATAAGATGCTGGTCTTAGCTTCTCTTTGAAACCTCAGATGAACCTCAGTCTCCTGGCTAGACATCCGTGTCAGGTTTGGTGGTCAGTGCTAAATATCACACGACATACTTGGTTGTCATTCAAAGATGGGGCCCGGTGATATGTTTCCCTACTCTGGACCTAAACAACATGACGAAGTATGCTTGTTTTTCTCTGCTCTTTTCGGGAGCTGATCTGGCACATTCTTGATCATTTGAATCCTTTTTGGTGTATTTAGGTATGCTCTGATTGAGCAGGTAAGAGGAGTGTTCTTTGGTCACCACTGTGACCTCGCACAGGAATGACAACATGGAGGACTGGACAGAAAATTGGGATTGGTTTGAATTCCTTATTCTAGAGTGTACCTCTGTGTATGCCGGGCTAAATTTTAGCTAGCTGGCTGTCCTGAAGGTGTTGCTAGCTTGCAGCACGAAAACACATTAACACTACAGGACCCTACTTTACAACTCTGGTGCAATTCATTCATTCTCTGACAATTTGCTAACAGGGTAGATGTTAGATCTGTTGAATGACACAAATATTGATTAAAAAAAATAATGTACAACATGAATATCTTGTCCACTTTAAAAACATCATGGAACAGAGTATAGAATTTAAGAACATTGGTTCTTTGTATATAATATAGTTTTAAAGAAGCTCCCTGGATATAATATCATTTACTTTAATACTGTGATTAATAAAGTTTTTGAAAAAGTTTGATATAAATTAGTTAGTATATTATTTTAGCTGTCAGTATTATTAGTATAATTTTTAAAAATATAAGGGCATATTTACAAGGCCCCTGCGCCACCGGAGTGTCACTTTTTTGACGCCTCAGTGTGGCACAATGCTGAGCCAAATTTACAAGGCCACGCAAAGCAATGCTGCATTACATTGTATGGCCTTATAAATATGGCCACCTTTCACGCATTATTCTGCGTGAGAGGGGCGTTCCATGGGTGTTGCTGTGGATCCCTGCACTTTACTAATGATGCAACTCGGCACAGCAAGATGGCTTGCAGTGCCACGCTGCGTCATTTTCTAGTAAATATCCCACATAGTTTATGTCTAAATGTGTCATCTTTTTAAAATTCAATTAGCGATTTATAATGTTGTAGTTGGTTGTTGGGTTTGTAGGAGAATAGGGTGGAAAATTAATTAAATAATAATTTATTGATTTTGAATGTTACTTAATTTTGCTATGTAAATTAAATGTTTAATTGGTTAATATGTTAGTACACAAATTGTTTAGTTGTTATTTTATTTCCTTAAGTTTAATTTTCTTAAATGTAATGTACATTTTATTTTGACTTTTTAATTTATATTTTAGTAGCAGGTTGTTGGGTTTGGAGGGGATTAGGGTGGGAAGTTATTTCATGTATTAGATTTTAAATTCATTTTGTATTTTATTTAAATATTTATTTGAAAATTAGTTTTGTACATTTTTAATTGCCTATTTATTATGTAGATTATTTGTTTTATATGAATTATTTATTATTTTATTGATAAATATATTTGTTGGTGATATAAGAAAGTTATATTTACCGTTTTTAATTTTGTTTGTATTATTTAAGTAGTATTTTAATTGCATTGTTTTTTGTTTATAATTTAATTATTTGTTGTTGTTCTTGGGATAGAGGGGAGGGAAGGGAAATTAATGTAAATGTAATTATAATAATAAAATACTTATTTGTTATTTTATTTTGTATTTTTAATCACTATTTATATTTTTGATTTATATAGTACATGTTTTTTATTTTATGTATGTTTTCATAATTTTACATAGTTAGATAGGTAAATGTTTTATTTAAATGATTATTCGTTGGAATGTTTTGTGTTTCGTTTATTAAATGTATGTATGTGCGTGTTCCATGTGTGCGTGTGTATGTGTTACTTGTATATAGTGTTCATGCATTGTAATGTTATTGCTTGTATTTTACTGTTAGTCCGTGCCTTTGCCGTGTTCTAGATCCTATGGGATTTAGGACCGGCAGATGCAAGGAACCTGAGCTGGCGAGGCTGGGTCCTACCTTCACTCCGTATGCTGATGTTGCGATCTTAATAAAGGATATATCAAATAAGTGGTAGCGGATTTGATCATTACAATTTGCCAATTAATTATTGTAATATCAAGAACCCCCCCCCCCACCCCGTCTTGAAAAAAACTGATTATTTTGGTATTTTCTGAGATTTTTTAAAATATTTCCTTCAATTGAATTTTAATAGACTTGTGTCCTATGGAGTGCTAAGGGTGCTGGAGCAGCTTACATGAAAAACATTACTTGAGGATTCCTTTACATGAGAATTGGAATACAGTGCTTGCGCAACCGTACTACATTACAACAGTACCGCTTCATGTCTGTTGTCATCTTTTGAAGGTACCTCAAAGTTCCAGTGCTATGCATTCCTTCAAGTTATGTTTGAGCCTTGAATTATGGCCCCTATGTGATGTTTCGACAATGCTGATTAGCTTTGATGCTTCACGCTTGGAACGTAAGATGTTTGTGACGTTGCTGGAATTGTGTGGACGCGAATGCCTGGATCCTTGGGCATGTTCATATTCGAGCCTTTGTAACCAAGCGTTTGTTTATTTTATCCGTGGAACGCAACACTGCTCACGTTTCTTACGTAACACGCACAGCTAGACGTGCCGCCATCTTGGTTATGAAAAGTTCCTAGTGCTTATCTGATGCAGTTTACCGGCAATTCGCATGCTGACGATTTTATTCATTTTGTCTGCCAGTGCCAATGTGTCTTACCTGTGGATCCTGAGGAGAGGAAGGCCTATTTCTTAAACTTTCTGGATATTATTGATGAGAATGGAAAAATGCCTAGAGCAAGGAAAAAGAACATATTTTTACATTCTGTGGGGCTAGGGGGTTTGAAAGTGTATGAAGAAATGTCTAAGACACCAGGCGGTGAAGATGTAAATGTTTTTAATGAAATACTTGAGGATTTTGACAACCTCTTTGCACCCAATATATGCATTGGCAGTTTGAGATATACGTTTTTTTAGAAGAAAACAGGACTCTAATGAAACAGTGGATGAGTATGTTGTGGTGTTAAGAAAACTAGTGAGTGATTGTAAATTTGATCATTTTACAGGAACAACTCATTAGAGATCAGGTAGTTATGCATACAAAAGATCCAGCTATACAGGATAGGCTATGGATAAATGGAGATGCTGAGCTAAAGGATATTTTAGCTATAGTAAGAAAGGCAGAGCTTTGCAGCCGCAGTGCCAGAGCATTAAAAAGGGAATGTAAGGAGTTTTCTGTGGAGGTTGTTACTAAAGTTAGAGCCAGGTCTTTAAATAAATTTAGAAAAGAGGGCGTAAAAAAGTCAAGAGTACCAGAAAAAAAAGTGAATTTCAGGTGCTATAGCTGTAACAGCAGCTCACATCTTGCATCCAGTAAATTTTGCCCTGCACTCAAACAAAAGTGTGTGTCATGTGGCACTGTGGGACATTTTGCTAAAGTTTGTAAATAAAAGAAGGTTAATCATGTTAAGTGCGTGGATGATTGTAGCTCCAGTGATGAGGAAGGAAAGGTAAAAAGACATACTATTTCCGATTCAGATTAAGACGAAGATAATTTAGAGTCCAAGGAGTTGATCATTTTGAATGTTACTGATAGTAGTATGGGGGAAGGAAAAAACCCTTACATTTGATGATGATTGGAGGTGTAAATGTTTATGGACTCTGGTTCTCCCAATACCATTGCCAATGAAAATATATGGAGAACAAAGTTTGTAAAGTCGTTAGGAGAGAAATTGTTGCATACGGATTTTCACCCAGAAGGATTTTCTGGAGAAAAAATAGATATTATTGGATATAGACCTTTAGTTTTCAGAATCAAGAATAAAGAGTCTTGTGGGAAGCTATACAGCTCTAAGAAAGGGCCCTCTGTTTTGAGTTGGAAAGACCAGGGAGAGCTAAATATAATTTTAAATCCCAACAATCCTGTTCCGGTTATGATTATGGGTATGGGTGAAATAATTGGTGCAGAAGAATTAAAGCATTTCCCAGAGGTGTTTTCCGATCCTATAGGGAAGCTCAAGAATTTTGAGCATAGCATTATTTTATTTAAATGATGCACGTCCTAAAATACATAAAGTGAGGAATATTCCTAATTCTCTCAGAACTGAAGTAGAAAAGGAATTGGAGAAGTTGTTTAAGGCTGACATAATTGAACCCATTGAGTCCTCCGAATGGTTTTCTCCGATTGAAGTTGCAAGACGGAATAATGGGAAAATAAGATTATGCATTGACTTGCGCCACTTAAATAACAATGTTGTGGTGGACAAATTTCCCCTTCCTAAAATTTCTGAAATGTTAGCTCTGGTGAAGGGAGTACTGGTGAAGGGTGCTCAATGGTTTTCTACGATTGATCTTTCAGCAGCATATCACCAGATAGTGTTAAGTGAAAAGAGTAAATGTTTGTGTCAGGACTCAGTCCAGGACACTGGCATGTGTCAGGGACTCTGGCAACGATTGGTGCCAGGGAAGACAAAGTAGGCAGAATACTAGGTACAGAGCTGGCCAAGATCACAAAGCGAGTCAAAGGAGAAAGGGAATCCAAAGAGGAAGCTCTGTATAAGAGAATTAGAGAGGTAAGACTCAGAAAGGACAGGCCCTCAGAGGTGATTTAGCATTCAGCCTAACTACACCCAATCAATCAATCAAACAAAACATTTATATAGTGCGCTACTCACCGTGAGGGTCTCAAGGTGCTGAAAAGGGGGGGGGGGGGGGGGGGTGCTGCTACTGCTCGAAGAGCCAGGTCTTGAGGTGTTTCCTGAAGGTGAGATGGTCCTGGGTCATACGTAGGTGTGCGGGGAGGGAGTTCCATGTTTTGGCTGCCAGGTAGGAGAACGATCTTCCTCCGGCGGTGGTTCTTCGAATCCATGGGACAGTGGCGAGGGCGAGGCTGGCGGGTGGGAGTGTAGAACGAGAGGCGGTTGTTGAGGTATTCGAGGCACATGTCGTGGAACGCTTTGTGTGCGTGGGTGAGGAGCCTGAACGTGATCCTCTTGTTGATGGGGAGCCAGTGCAGGTTTTTCAGGTGGGTGGATATGTGGCTGTGGCGAGGGATCGAGGATGAGTCGTGCGGAGGCGTTCTGTATGCGTTGTAGTCGTTTCTGAAGTTTGGCGGTGGTTCCTGCGTATACGGCGTTTCCGTAGTCCAGACGGCTGGTGACGAGGGCCTGGGTGACTGTCTTTCTGGTTTCGGTGGGGATCTACCGGAAGATCATTCGGAGCATGCGCAGGGTGTTGAAACATGATGACGAGACGGCGTTGACTTGCTTGGTCATCGTGAGGGAGGAGTCCAGGATGAATCCTAGGTTGCGTGCGTGGTCCGAGGGTGTCGGCCCAGAGCTGAGGGTCACCAGGAGTCATCCCAGGCGGATGGGGATTGTCCGAGGATGAGGACCTCTGTTTTGTCTGAGTTCAACTTCAGGCGGCTGAGCTTCATCCATTCTGCGACGTCTTTCATTCCTTCCTGTAGGTTGGTTTTGGCGGTGGCTGGGTCTTTGGTGAGGGAGAGTATCAGCTGTTTGTCGTCTGCGTAGGAGATGATGTTGATGTTGTGTTGGCGTGCGATGGCGGCGAGGGGGCTCATGTAGATATTGAAGAGGCTTGGGCTGAGCGAGGAGCCTTGGGGTACGCCGCAGATGATCTCGGTGGCCTCCGAGCGGAAGGGAGGGAGGCGGACTCTCTGGGTTCTGTTGGAGAGGAAAGAGGTGATCCAGTCCAGGGCCTTTCCTTGGATCCCAGTGTTGAAGAGGCGGGTTATTAGGGTGCGATGGCATATGGTATTGAAGGCTGCCGAGAGGTCCAGGAGGATGAGGGCGGTTGTTTCTCCGTTGTCCATAAGGGTGCTGATGTCATCGGTGGCTGTGATGAGGGCAGTCTCAGTGCTGTGGTTGGCTCGGAATCCGGACTAGGATGGGTCGAGCGAGTTGGTTGCCTCGAGGAAAGCAGTCAGCTGTTTATTGACGGTCTTCTCGATGACTTTGGCCAGGAAGGGAAGAAGAGAGATGGGGCGGAAGTTCTTGAGGTCTTTGGGGTCCGCTGTGGGTTTTTTCAGAAGGGCGTTGATTTCTGCGTGCTTCCAGCTTTCGGGGAAGGTTGCTGACGCGAATGAGATGTTCATGACGTTCCGGAGATGGGGTGCGATGATGGTGTTGGCTTTGTTGAAGATATGATGGGGGCAAGGGTCCAAGGGGGAGTCGGAGTGGATGGAGTTCATGACGTTGGTGTTGTCTTCAGTGCTGGTGGGGGTCCAGGCATTGAGGGTGGTGGTGGGGGTCGCTGGTTTGGTGACTGGAGGCGGAGTCTGGGGTCCAAAGCTGTCGTGTATATCTGCGATCTTTCGGTGGAAGAACGTGGCGAGGGAGTTGCAGAGTTCTTGTGATGGTGTGATGTCGTTGTTCCTGGCGCTGGGGTTGGAGAGCTCTTTGACGATGTTGAAGAGTTCTTTGCTGTTGTGGATGTTGTTGTCTAGTCGCTCTTTGAATGATGTTCTTTTGGTGGTGCGGATCAGCTGGTGGTGTTTGCGGGTGGCGGTCTTGAGGGCTGTCCTGTTTTCTGTGGTTCGTTCGTGGCGCCAGGTTTTTTCGAGGGTTCGGCAGGTTTTCTTTGATTCTTTGAGGGCGTCTGTGAACCATGAAGTTTTCCTGTTGCCGGTCGTGCCTGTGGGTTTTTTCAGTGATGCGAGGTCGTCGGCGCAGTTGGTGATCCACTGTGTGAGGTTGTGGGCTGCGTCGTTGGTGTCGGCGGTGTCGGCTGGCGGGTTCTGGTTCAGCGATGAGTGGAGCTGGTCTGTGGTGATTTTGCTCCAGCATCTGCGGGGGATTTGTTTTGTGCGGTGGTGAGATGTAGTCTTTTTGAAGGTGAAGTGGATGCATCTGTGGTCGGCCCAGTGTAGTCCGGAGGAGTGGCTGAAGGAGACGTGGTTGCTGGCGGAGAAGATGGGGTCGAGCGTGTGGCCCGCGATGTGGGTGGGGGTATTCACCAGTTGCTTGAGTCCGAGGTTGGCGAGGTTGTCGAGCAGGGTGGTGGTGTTGTTGTCGCTGTTATTCTCCAGGTGGAAGTTCAGGTACCCAAGGAGGATGTATTCTGGTGAGGCTAGGGTGTGCGGGCTGATGAAGTTGGCGATGGTTTCACTGACTTGTGTGCGCGGGCCGGTGGGTCTGTAGATGAGGGTTCCTCTGAGGGTGGTCTTGGGGTCGGTGTGAATCTGGAAGTGCAGGAGTTCGGCGGCGGAGAGTGTGTCTTCGGCGTTGGTCGTGATGTTGATGGTGTTCTTGTAGACGATGGAGATTCCTCCTCCGGTTTGGTTGACGTGGTCCTTCCGGGTGATCTTGTAGCCGTCCGGGATGGCTATGGCAATGTCGGGGGCCGAGGAGGCGTTCATCCAGGTTTCCGTGAGGAAGGCGACGTCTGGTGCTGTTGTGTCAAGGAGGTCCCATAGTTCGACGGCGTGCTTGTGCACGGAGCGTGTGTTGAGGAGGATGCACTTGAGGTGGTTGTTGTTGTTGCGAGGCCCGGTGGGTGGTCTGCAGGTTCGAAGGCAGGTGTAGTTGCAGGTTTGGCAGGTGAAGGGTCCATGGGTTCGCTTTGGGGTGGCTCGGTAGCAGGTGGGTGTTCGTCCGGTGTTGAGTGCGTTGAGGGTGGCGGAGTCGTATTTCAGTCGGGTAGCGTGGCTCTGGTGGGGGCCAGGGGTTCTGGCACTGGGCATGGTCAAGGCGCGGACGGGCGCAGACGGGCTTGCGTTAGGCGCGCCTTCGGCGCGCCAGCGGCGCGCCCGCTGCGCGCGGCCTCCATATGAGGGGGAGTGGGAGGGAGGAGCAGCTGGGAGGCGGGAGCGGGGCGGCGACTGGGAAAGCGGGGGGTGGGGCCGCAGGGACGCAGCGGTGGGAAAGAGTGGCACAGAAAGAGAAAAGGGGGGAAAGGACACAGTGGCAATGCGGGGGAAGGGGGCATGGAAGGCAAAGGGGCACAAAGGGCACAACGGTCTAAAAAATACAATACAATACAAATACAAACAATACAGAGTCAAGGGCAGCAGGAGAACGAGGGATAGAGGTCAGAAGGGGCAGAGGGCACTCACGAGACCGCAGGCAGCGGTAGGAGCAAAACGGCGGCAAACAGCAACTGCGAGGGTAGCCTCACGGGAGGACCGCGTGGCGGCTGGGGGGGCGACCTGCCTGAGGACAGGGTCAAAGGTCGCAGGGAGAACGTGCAAGACAATTATGTAATACAACATTAACAATAAAGGGAATGTGGGGTAAAGCACTCAGGAGCTCCACACGGTAAGACTGAAGCTCAGTAAGTTCCTCACCCACAATTGCTGTTACAGATACTGACTGAAAATACCCACATATAGGATATGCATGCAAAGGCAGGGTCTGTGGAGCTTATACCTATGGTGATGTTATAACTGTAACTCAAAGACAATACTCCCAGTGAACAAGAAACACATCCTAGGTAGTCAGCTGTGCCCACGGATCCTGGCGATCAAACAGGAACACGCAAGGCAGTAACAGCAATGGGGTAGAACTAAACACAAGCACAATAGATGAGGAGCTGGCAAGGAGGAGTGCTTAACAGGAAAGGAAGGAAAACACAGGGCACACTTGGCAAAAAGCAGGTAACAAACATACAAGGTAACAGAAGCAAGACAGCAGAATAGAAAGACAGCAAACTAGAACTGGAACCAAGGAAATGGGAAGAAAGGCAGGGACTGGAGGAAAAGTATATACAGAAGAGGAGACTGCAAGGGTATACTAGAATAGTGCAGGTTCAGGAAGCAAGAAAACAAAGTAGCATAGAAGGCAGTGCTGGGGCAGGAACAAGAATTGAGCTAAGGCTCAGGAGTAAAGTGGCACTGCAGGCAGTGCTAGTTCAGGAACCGGGAATTACTAAACATCAGGAGTCAAGGTAGCACAGTGCTAGTTCAAGGAAACAGGAAATAGGTACAGCTCAGGAAACATGGAGTCAAGTGAGAACTGCAAGCTGTGCAAATCAGGAAAAAGAAATAGCTGAAGCTCAGGAACAGGAACAAAGACTAACTATAGCTCAGGAACCAAGGTAGCACTGCAGGCAGTACTAATTCAGGCGCAAGGAATGGCTAAAGCTCAGGAATCAAGGAATTGCAAAAGCTCAGGAACAAGGACTGGTCTCACTGGATAACAGCTACAATGACCAACAGTGGACTGAAGGGAGCTGGGGATTAAAAGAGCTCACAGTAATTACATGCATCAGATGTGAGCAGGCTAGCAGCACTCAGCCACAGGTGAGCTGAATTCCTCCACCCATCCTTGGCCTGCAGGGGTGGAGACAAAGCAATGAGCAGGGAATTCTGGGTAATGGAGTGTCAAACATGAGCAGGCTGGCTTCAAGCGTGAGCAGGCTGGCTTTCACAAAACCTGGCATGGATTGGGAATGGATGTCAATTCCCCAATAGTGTCCAAATGGCTGGAAGTTAGAATATGCATGAAGGGGAGGGCCCAGTAGCTTATTATGACACTGGAGAGTCTCACAATTCAGCCCCCTGGTTGTGGACACGGGAATGCAGGGAGCAAGTTGTGACAGTTTGACCGCATTTATTTCGCCTGTTGGCTGCTTTCAATATAAAAAGATACCTTTTTGACCAGTATCCGCCGCTGCTATTTTCCAAAGAATTATGTTTCAACTGTTTGGTAAACATATGAATGTCAGATGCTTTCAGATAACATTTTGGTGTTTGGTAAGGACCATAGTGAGCATGATAAGATTTTGGATGAGTTCTTAACTATTTTGAAAGAAAGGGGTCTGACAGTGGAGCACTCTAAATGCAAATTTGAGGTACAATCTGTGACTTACCTTGGTCATGACTTATGTAGTGAAGGGGTCACCACCAAACCATCCCTGGTTGAAGCCATTCAAAATGCTCCACACCTGACCAATAAGGATGAGGTTAGATCCTTTCTCTGGTTAGTGGAGTTTTATGCAAAATTCATTTAAGGCTTTTCCAATAGAGTTTTCAATATTAGACAATTGTTGAAGTGTAAGGTAACATTTCTTTGGATAGATGTAGAAAAGGCTATCATGGAACACCTATTCTGAAAAGTTTTGACCCTGATTTGAGTAATGTGATCACTGTAGATGCCAGTAACAAAAGGTTGGGTACTCCCTCAGATTTAGATGTAAGGCATACCGCATAGGAAAAAACATTCAAGAGCTAAGTGATTTTAAAGGAAGAACCTTCATCATAGATGAAAAGATAACCTGTGAAACCAACTACGTGGTTTATATGGTCGAATGTCAGTGTGGCCTGAGGTAGCACAATTTGCGCATTAAGAAAGAGAATTTTAGAGCACATCCGGTTGATACAGAATAAAGACATGAACTATGGCATGACAAGACATATGGAAAGACATCAAGGATACAGTTGAAAACATATGAAATATTATGGGATAGCCACGGTACCCATGTATCAGAGAGGTGGGGATAGAACATTGAAACTGAGATTTCCGGAATCACACCTAATTATAAGATTCAGAACAAAACAACCTTGTGGACTGAATGGGGATGAAGAATTGCATGTCCACCTATGATGAAAATTGAACAATTTTATGTAGATTAACATTATTTCTGATCAACATGATTGAGACCTCCATAGAATATAGATGTATGAGAGCTAGAGGATCTTGGGTGTGGAAAAAATAAGAAATTACGTAAAAGATTATTATACTATGAAAGTATCAGAGATGACACTGGATGGCACAGAGCTTAATATAAAGGTAAAATTAGGACAGCCTAATCCCTCCCATAACAATTTATTCAGATGGGATAAATTGTTTCAATAGGGAAAGGGGACACTAAGTCATATATAATCGTCTACAAATAGATATGGATGGGCACCTACTTAATTATGAAAATGTGTCAAATAGAATGTATTAATTATTAATTCATAGAGGAGAATGTAGTGGGCACTGAGCCTATAGAAACTGGTAATAGAAATAATAATTTATAATAACACTTTCAAATTGAGTGGTTACACACTTAAAGATGACCGACAAAACACGGGAAAGATCATGTGGATACTTTGTGTGATATGGTATGCTTTGTAATGTTTTTAAAGAATCGTATTTCCTGAAAAATCACACATCCCAGAATGCCTCCTAATGGGCTTAATGGGCAGTTGTGTATATATATGGAAATAGTAGTAGTTCTCACTTAACCGTGATCAAGACCTTGGGGGTCGAAACGCGTTGGTGATGGTGAAATAAAGCATTGACATTGATGAATTCAAATTCCTGGAGTGCGGCGTATAACTTTCTTTTGGTGGTAAATTGTTGCAGGGCTTGGTTCCGCTCTAAACTCCTGCACCGGTCATATTGTGCGCTGTAATGGAGCCAATTGGTGGTGTATATATATTGCAAAGTGATCCTTCACTTTTGAATGAAGAACACTCAGACACCCAAGTATGCCACAGAAATGCGATTTAATGGAGGAGCCATTAAATCGTATTTCTGTTGCATACTTGGGTGTCTGAGTGTTTTTCATTCAAAAGTGAAGGATCGCTTTGCAGTATTTGGGAGACCTTCTCAGAACGCCGCGTGTTAGCCTGGTTGAAACTCGGACTTTAGGTTTCATATGTCACCTGTCTGTAGTTATAGTTAGGACCTATTTTCCATAGGAAACGCGTTTTTTGTCTTGCCTATAACTTTGGCGCAGGTAGATGAGTCTTCTCGAAATGTTCTCAAAGAGTGCCCCGGTGATTCGGATTACACATGGAAAGTTTCCAGGTGATCAATCAAGCGGAAGCCGAGAAAAAGGAGGGGGGTCAAAAAAGTGTGATTCCCATGTTAACTCCCATAGTATTTTAGTCGCGACTACAGCCCGAACAGTTGGACGGAATTACAGCAAGTTTGGCAGAAAGTAGCTCTTGGTCCAGAAAGATCCCTGTTTGTTATTTTGTGTAAATCCATTCAGTATTGTTTGCGATATTAAAGGGAATGTAAATTTGTTTATATAGGGGTGCGGATCCTTCGAGGATCCAGCAATCCCCATGCTGAAATGTGATTGGCTGCCAACACTTCAAGCAGAAAGTGTTGGCAGCGATCTTGGTACTCGGCTTCAGCCGAGTCCCCCCAAAAAAGGTTAAAAAAAAGAGAATGGGGCAGAGTAGGAATTTCCTGACCCCCTAGGACTCTTGGGGGAGTTCCTTCCTGGACAAAAATCATTTTTTTTCTGGCAGGGGAGCTCTGAATCCATGGCCCCCGCCGCAGAAAAAAAAGCATGGGCTCCCGTGCTTCTGTAATGTTTAGCTGCTGGGTAGGCCAGGTCTCAGTTACATTTAGAATCATAAAAAGGAGTGCGGTGCACGGGGCCCACCTCCTAGGGCTTCTGAAAGCCCCGGGGTCCACCACCTCCCCGGGCCACTGCTTTTAATGTATGCGAGGGATGCCCATGCTGCACCCCCCCGTGCCCTGGGACCGCCACCTCCCCAGAGCAAATTTCTGTAAATGCAGGGGGCCTGCGTGACCCCACTGCAGCCCCGGGGACTGACACCTTTTTGGGCCAAATTACACTAAATTAATGCGAGCGGGTTCACGCGCCCCTCCCACAACCGTGAGGACTGCCACCTCCCTAAGGCAAAACATTTACTATTAATGCAGGAGGGCCCGTACGACTTCCCTCACAGCCCCGGGGACCTCCACCTCCCTGGGGCAATTCATTCAAATTAAGGGGGGTGCACTGTCCCCCCCCCCACAGCCCCAGGAACCACCACCTCCCCAGGGCTAAGTACTACAATGGAGGTGGGGCTGTTTAGTCCCCTGTGGAGCCATGGATGTCCCTGGGGACCACAACCCTCCCAGGGCTGACTCCTGCTACCTCCCGAGGTGCCCACCCTCAGGAGGTTGCTGTTTGCTTTTGTTTAGTGGGAGCTGGCAGCTACCACCAAGCAAAAGCAATCATACCTCAGCTTTCTGCACGCAGGAGCTGTCAAAAAGCTCCGGCTTGCAGAAAGCGGAGTTTTCATCTGTTTCCATGCACGCAAATATGCGTGCAGGGAAACATATGAAAACATTGCTCCAGCACGTTCCAGCAGCTCCCTGCGTACAAGAGCAGTGTTGGCTCCCTCAGGAGGCTCATCGTTGGCTCCCCCGCCGTCCCATTGCACACTGGGTGCCCTGGCAAGGCTCCAGGGAACCCATAGAAACATGGCCGGGTCTTGGGGGATGGAGGTCCCCTGGAAGAAAACCTACCCAGGGATGGGGACCATGCATCCCTCTGCCCCCATTCAATTAAGGTCAGGCCCTGGGGAATGGGGTCCCCAGGGCCAAAAACAGCCGGGGGAACGGCAACGCATCCACTCCTCCC
Source organism: Triturus cristatus (assembly GCF_964204655.1). Taxonomy (NCBI): domain Eukaryota; kingdom Metazoa; phylum Chordata; class Amphibia; order Caudata; family Salamandridae; genus Triturus; species Triturus cristatus. The sequence continues at coordinate 389,761,190 of NC_140594.1, forward strand.
AGTTTCAGTTAAAGATTTGGCCATGGGGAGGTGGCAGTCCCTGGGGCCCAGAAGGCCCTGCGGTCCCTCTTTCATTTTTTATAAATTACACATTTAGCCCTGAGGATTTGGTGGTCCCCAAGGCTTCAAAGAGCCCCAGGAGGGGGGTCCGCATGGACCTCATGCATTGCAAAAAAGAAGCCCCGGGGAGGTAGTGGTCCCAGGGGCTCAATTGAGTGCCCCTCCAATATTTACATAAAGCCCCAGAGAGGTGGGTGTTCCCAGGGCTAAAAATGGGGGAAAGGAAGGAAAAACAGTAAAAAGTGAGGCGAAAGCAGGAGAAGCGCTCACAAAAACAGGGGAGAGGAAGGGGGCAGAACTGAAAAAGGAGGCAAAAGCTGGAGAAAGCATTCAGACAAGCAGGGGAAAGGAAGGAGAAAGCATTAATAAAACGAGGCAAAAGAAGGACAAAGCTCCACTCACACGTGATGGTTCCCTTAACTTCCCGGCAAACCAAATGGGAAATGCACATTGCCCAACATCTCCAAGACAAGGAATGGTCCTTCCTCCTTGAATACTCCAAAAGAGTCGCCCATAACTCCTGCTTTAAATTCATCCAGCTTTTTAAGATTAGAAAAGCCTACACAAACCCGTCCTTTGAGACGCAGGCCATTCAGGCTTCCGCCGATTGGCCTCCAGTATTAGCAACTTTTTTCCATGAAAAAATGATGACGATTCAAGAGACTTTGAGGGAGGACTCTCGCTCTGATGGTGAAACATTATCAGCTCCTTCCATGGTACCCGTGCTAGGAGCCGTCCCCTCGCTGCTGCAATTTCCTTCGCTGTCATTGGAAGTATCCCTAGCCAAAATCAAAAGCCTGAATTCGGGTTCCCCACGCCAACCCCTGTCCAGCAAAACTGCTAGTTTCTATAGCACAGGCAATTAATCCGGTGGTAAATAAAATTTGTAATACCTCACTAGATACTGGACACATGCCATCTAGGTGGAAACAGGCAAAAATTCTGCCTCTGCTTAAAAAAGCCTACTGCTGACCCTAAAATGCCAGCAAATTACAGGCCCATCTCCCTGCTTCCTGCCTTCTCCAAGGTTCTGGAGAAATATGTTAACTCAGTGGTTACTGACTATGTGGAAACCAACAGCCTTTTCCACATTAGTCTATATAGTTTTAGAGCCAACTGAGCCTATTCTCCTAGAGCTTGTTATGTCCTGCGAGACACGTTCTAGTGCCTCGACAGGCATAGAGTTGATAGCCACTCCCCTATGGGAGTGGGCACACTTGCACCCCCGCACGCATCCCTCACAGGCATCGCAAGTGACATGAGCCTGTCAATAAAAGGGGCCCGGGTGCACGTGCTCGTGGCCAGTTAACTAACAATAGCCCCTGTGTCCGTGTCAGTCCTTCAGCAGAATGTGGGCCTAGAGCCCACAACACAACATTTGGCGACGAGGCGGGTCTGACCCCACGTGCCTGCGTCTCGGCGCTTCATCTTCCCTCATGGTGAGGGAATGAGCCCGGGATATGACTTTCCCACAGCCTGAGGAGCAAGCTCGACACCGCCACGGAGTGATTACCGAAGACTGGCTGTCTCCCACTCTCCCTGCCTCGGGTAAAAAAGGAGAGGGAACGCTGCTACCCGTCTCCGGCGAGAGTGTGATGAGCCCGCTGACGCGCTCAGGCTGCCACAGCAGGAACTGAAGAGCCTCCTGCCCCCACTGAGACGCTTGCATCACCTCCGAGTGCAGTGGCGGTAAGCCGCAGTGTCGGCCGGCTGGCGAAACATCGCGGCGCAGCAGAACATCCCTGAAGCACCCATGCAGGTGGGAAGAGTGGGCCACCCTACGGCACCACAGCAGAGCGCAGGCGTCAGCGAGCCCCGCCACAGAAAAGTGCCTGCAGACGCTGGTGCAGAAGAGCAGCTGTAGCACCTGAGGTAGGGCTGGAATTGCCCCGTGAGGGCACGCTGTGCCCCCACATTGCAACTGACCTGTGAGTGTCGGGGAGGAAGTTACAGTGAAGCAGCATTGCGGGGAATGGGTCTGTGCCCCTTACAGGCTCCGGCGCGTGTAGGCTGTCTTGCCCGACGCTAGATGCCCTCGCAAAGAAGAGCCGTAGATGAAGCGCTGCCTTCCCGGATCCGGCCCCAAGCTGCCACTGGCCTGTGGGAAGCGGCCGAGAAGGTGCTTCCACCTCCTGCACCCAGCCGCGGCCCGTGAATGAAGAGGCCCGTCTAACTCCAACATCGCGTCCGCGATCGGAGACCCGGCTGCTGCGGCTGGAGAGAAGCGCGTAGCGCCACCTAGCGGTCGCCTGAATATGCGTGTCCTACGAGAGGCAGCCCAGCAAAGAAATGATGGCACAGCGGTAAATTGAGCAGGAGGAACTGCATTACCGAGTCAGCGCGGCATTCTTCGTCCAAGCCCAGCTCCTACACCGTGCCTGCCTGGAGTCTAAAGGCCCCAACTCTACGTGTGTGGAAGGAAAAGATGACCACTAAGTCACGTGGAGACCTGCAGTCACAGTGCACCCGGCATGCAGCAGGCCAGAGTGTTGGTCAACAGCTCAAGTGCCCGAAGACCGTGAGAGCCACCTAGTGGCCAGGTCGCCTCACCACACTTAGAAAACACGTGCGCCACACAGAAACAGTTGGCAGCACTGAGGCAGCTGCTGCAACACATAGTGACAGTGGAGGGTGAGGCAATTCTAGGCCTGTCCACATACAGCACCCCAAGTGCACTGCAAAGCCCTGAGAGCTATTAAAAGGGGGGGAAGAAAGACCAGAAGTGGTCCCACAGCAGACAGCAGGGAGACACATGGCGCTGCGGACAATAGTGCCGTCCCAGCACAGAAAGCACTCAAGTAGCACACAACTGCCCCCGTCAAACACCAAGCTGGAAGCCCAGGCACACCAGACATCAGTGAGAGGCACTAGCTAACCCAGGTGTGACCTCACCAAGTGTGTAGAGACAATGCACGAGCACCAATAGAGCCAAAAGCCACATCTGCACAGACAAGCGTCAAGTTGACAAGGGCACACTGGCACAAGGCGGCACTGACTGCCACCTCTCGGCAAAACATGGGAAGAGACTGACAAACCCCGCCGGGAGGTGCTAGAGACTTGGACCTAAACACAAGCAGCAACGCCAACAATCGCCATCGTCAGCAAGGATAGATGATCGAGCATCGGCTCAAAGTAGTTTTCCCCTCCAAAAGCCCAAGAGAGACTGGTGCAGAGCGCGCGCCACCAGTGGCTGCCCAAAGCCACCACAAGTGAGAAGAGAGCGCCACACACACCTGGAGGTGAACGACCACCACCGCAAGGAGGGAGAACAGGCATGCCTGGTGCCGGAAGAGGGCGCCCAAGAAAAGGCGAAGTATGCGCAGTCCGAGGTGCATGACCCAGGCACCCCGAAGCGCGCCAACAAGGGTAAAGGCCCAGGAGGAAAGAGAGACCTCTCCAAAGGAAGGAAGCACTGCTGGAATCAGCAGGAAGATCCCATACATCTCCACAGCAGCAACGTAGCCCGGAAGGGGCCAAACGCAGCACAGTGTTCTTCCTCATACGGCCTCAAGACGGAGTCGTCGGTGACCCAAGACAGGCACGAGGAGAGTCGCACACTACGAGTGAACAGCTCACCACTGCCAGTGGGAGCCATTCCCTGGAGAAGAAACGCCCGGAGTAGGAGCGTCAAGAAGCTGCCTGAAGAAGGAGCACCCAAGATAAGTGGCTGCTCACCATGCAGCCGAGAAGATCGACTGAAGGTTCGCCTGAGTGGTCCGGAGACCGTTGAAGTTCAACGGCCCGTTTGCCTTGTTAGAACATGGTGCATGTCATTGCACCCGGAGAAGAAGCAGAAGAAGAGTGGAAATCGTGTCACATAGAAGAGCTGGACAAACGCAGGTGTGTCAAAGACAACGAGAGGAGAAGCACGAGGACTCGTAGCACCACAAGCCAAGAACACCTCCAAAGACACCAGACAGCCATCAAGGCGGACCGAAGGCCCTGGTGATTGCACAAAGGGAGAACCATACGTAAGCCGCACCAAGCGCAAATCACGTTGCTCCCATCGCTTCACAGTGAGGCGGCCCAGCCCCGAGTGTCGGCAGTTGGAGTCGAACGGCATCCCTGCCCCTGACCGCAAATGCCAAAGGTGCAAGAGAAGATTCAGAAGAGGCAGTCACGTGGCTACGACGTCCATCCAGAAACTTCCTATCCTAGTTAATCATTGCCACCTGTCGTCCAGGCCCAATGGCAGCTACGTCATCAGTGCCATGTGCATGACACCGCACTCAGCAAGAAATGTGGAAGTGTGACCAGAGGGTCTGCACCAAGAATCGGACAACCAGCTGAGGTCAGAAGAGGAAGTCGTGAGTGGCAGGGCCGGACGATGAAGAAACCCCAAGCTACAACAGGAGTGAATCCTGACACAGCGACAGCAAGGGAAGAGGGGGATAACCCGAGAAGGAACTGGCAACCGCACAGCGGGAGTCCGAGAGTAAGCTGCACAGCCTGCGTGAACCGAGTCTCAAGCCTTACGTTTCTCAGTGTGTTTGTCACTCCTCCGTCATCAAAGTCCCAACAGCCCAAGAAGTCCCAGTACATGAATGCAAGTGCCTCCCCAGAGATCATGGAGGTACCTGGCCACTTCCTGCCCCAGGTGATCGACTCCAGACTAGACGCCTGCATCCATCAAGGCAAGTCATCACCCGCCATCGTCCAGATTCACCACACGGCTGGCAATGCCACCATGCCAGCCCTCATCAAGTGCGTCAACCGACACCATCTCGAATACACATGGAGTGAAGTCCTACGCTATTGCCAAACTAGCCAACAAGAAAGCTCAGAAGCTACCTGCTAACCCGGTCTGTACCTGAACTGCGGCAGCGAGAGCATGTCCTGACCAAGACCCATACACCCTTGAGGTTTGTGCGAGACTAGAACGTGTCTCGCAGGACATAACAGAGCTCACTGAACACATTAAAGAAAGCCTGGATGAGGGAGAGAAAGCCATTTTGATCCTGTTAGACCTGTCAGCGTCCTTCAATACCGTCCCTCATGATAAGCTCTTGGACAGGATCCAGACTCTCAGGTGGCTCAGTTTTAAAATGGCTTGCCTCCTTTTTGGAAGATAGGGACTAGGAGGTTTGGACGCCTCCCTTTGCAGCTGGAATCCCTGGGATAGATGTGGGGGTCCCTCAAGGTTCCATTCTGAGCCCCACATTATTTAATCTTTTTTATGTCCCTTCTAGCAGTCCTGGCGGAGACATACGGAGCAAAAATTATTTCATATGCTGAAGACATATCACTTGTGACAAAGGTAGGAGCCTTGAGGGAACCAAGATCAGCACCTGCCTTTCAAAAGTGTTTGCATGGTTAAGAATGAACCAGCTCAAATGCAATCCAGAAAAGTTGAAAATTATCCTTTTCGGTACTCCACTGCCAGATGACTGGAGACCAGTAGCCAGAAGATATGTCTCCCCCTCTTGCCGCACAACAAATGGTAAAGAACCTAGGCGTCTTGATAGACCATTGCCGATCTATGAAAGCCCAAGTACAATCAGTGGTGGGAACGTGCTTTGGCCTGCTTAGGATGCTGAGGAAGTTCCTTCCACTCCTGTCTTTAGACAGCAGGAAATCCGTGATCCAGACATTGATTACTTCAACATTGGACTACGTGAATATACTCTACCTTGGTCTCCCAGAATATCTTCTTAAGCGTCTGCAGGTTGCACAAATGGCTGAGGCCAGAGCCATTCTCAGGCTAAAAGCTAGGACTCATATGTCCCCCCATCTCAGAGTGCTCCATTGGCTCCCAGTAAAAAATAGAATCAGATTTAAGGCCATGGTGTTATTCTTTAAGGCCTTTCACGTAAAAGGTGCTACGTACCTTTGTAGAAGGATTACCCACTATGCTCCTTCAAGAACTCTGAGATCCTCCTCTATGAATCTGGCAGTGGTTCCTAGAATATCTAATGCCCGTTCAGGTGGCTCCTCTTTTGGGTTCCTCGGTGCTCAGGCCTGGAAAGCGCTTCCCGCATAATTGAGTACAGTGACGGATTTAGCTACTTTTACGAAGCTCCTCAAATCTCTGCTTTTTAATCAATAATTGAGTTTCCCTTAGCTTTTCTTTTTTTCTTCTTCTCTCTCTTTCTCTTCTGTAATCGAAGTTGGTTCGTTGGTTGCTCTCTGGGCCTTTGATGCGTCTGGACACTCTTTTGAGTAGCTGTGCGCTATATAAATGCCTTTTATTCATTCATCTAGTTTTCTGTTTTACATCGCACCTACCTTACACCGCACAGACTTCACTCGATGTTCCATGCAGTATTCCCCGCGTGCCCCCGCTGTCGGGCTCCAGAAGCTGATTTCCTGCATATGTTGTGGGCTTGTCCCTCACTATCCTCTTACTGTGCAGATATCCAGGCTACATTCTCAAAACTGGCTGAACAGGATCACTGGCAAACAGCGTGTTCTATGTTTATACCCAAGGACTCCAGAGTAGTGGCACGCTTCGCAGATTTGTTTGTGCTGACTAAACGCCTCTTGACGCAACACTGGGCTTCTGCAGCACCCCTGATCTCACAATGGTGGGCAGAGGTGGAGCGCTGGAGACTGGTGGAGAGCGATGCCTCACGTAGGGAGGAAGGTCGAGGTTTGAGTAAGTGACCCATAGCACTGGAATATGATGCACTGTTAGAATCCATCAAAGCTCAGGAATCCGAGTGTAATCATCATCACCTGCAGCTCCCTATCCACAGGATGACCAAACCCTCCTAGTTTACTGCCACCACTTCACCAAGGGATGCGCTGTGCCCTATATTCACCAGCACCACCCAGATATGCTTTTCTAAGACACCTCATTCCAGGGACTATTTCTTATGATTCACCCTACTGCGGGTGTTAAACCACCATCTCCAATGGGCACACTTTCATTTCGCTATCACGATTAATTTGCATGACACGGACGTACATATTAATATAGTGACAATGCCAGGTTGGGGGTGGGGAGGGTAGGGATTTTTTGTTTAGTTTAAGGATTGCATTGCCTGCGTTCTAAAAACCAAATTAAAATAAGCATTTGATTTCACCAATTTGTGGATTATGCCATATGTAATGTTCCACTAACCGCTACCACATGGTAGCACGTGTTTGTACTTGAAAATGTAATACATTTTGTGTTAAAAAAAGTGTAGAACATGAGTGCTCTCATGGAGATTGACAGAGTGGAAAAATGATCATGCACCAATGGGCAATGGGCAATAGACAATGGAATGTCCAGCATCATCATATAGACTCTGTCAAAGAAATGGTAAACCACTCTGTCAGTAGAAATCAGATTCCAAAAATCCAAGCCCAGGTGGGCAAACATAGTAATAATAATAATTAGGGGACTGAAGCAGAATTATCACCCAAGTGAGTTATGAACCCTGTACTCCCAACCCTGCTATGCCACCACCCGTTGATGAAAAACGTTCTAGTTGTAAGTTTGCAGAGTAAAGAAGTAAGTGAAACAAAAGGTCCAACAGTGAGTTTCTTAAATACCATAAAAGGAAAGTGTAAAAGGGGAAAAAGAGAGAGAGGGACACCCACAGCAACACCCATGGCACAGCCCTTTCACGCAAAGTGTTGCGTGTAAAGGGGCCATATTTCCAAGGACACGAAAAGCCTGACTTTACGTGTCCTTGTAACTATGGGGCAGCAGGTTGCGCACCTGGCGCGTCACTAAAAGTGACACACCGGCGGCGCAATGAGCTAGTAAATAAGCCACCATGTCTTTTGTTTTTATTATGGAAGCAATGTACATTTGAGCAACAGCAAGAGTTTAGTTATAAATATATCTTGCTTCAAGTGTATGAGGAAAGGGCATTTCACGCATGTCTGCAAGTCAAGTGTGAATTAGAAAGGTATGGCTCAAACTGTGAAAACATTCGATAACAATGTATCAGACATGGAGGGTGGTTTTGTGTTACCTGCTGATGTTCAGAAGGTTGTGGAAGCAGCCAGCCGTGGCCGGTCCATTGGGGCTGAAGGCCCACCCCCCACCTTTTGCCCCTCACGAATAGTGTCTGTCAGCCTGAACAAAGGTCAGCCTGACAGACACTGTTTATTTTCAGGTCAGGCATCCAGGAGCCAGACATACACTCAGTGCGCAGGTTCTTGGCTGCCTGAGCTGAAATTTGTTGGGCTGAGGAAGTCACAGTCACAGCTCCTGTGGGCGTGCCCTCCTCAGCTCAGCAAAGGTCTCTGAGGCCCTCCCCTTAGTGACAATGGTAGCGTCACTGGTTGCCTCGCACCTGGGCGCTTCAGTTTTAAGCCCTGAAGCATCTGGGGGTCGAGTGTCAATCAGTGGCACTTCATCACAGAGTGGGGTGGGGTCAGCAGTCTTACTGACCACATCCCACTCTGTGATGACGTTGGGACTGCAGCCTGCCCTCTCTGGCTGACCTTAGGTCATTGAGGGCAGGCAGCAGTCCCAAGCTTCCTGGGACCTCCGAGGCAGAGCTTCAGGCAAGTGTGTGCTTTTTTAAATTAATGTTTGATGCATGGGTGCGTGTATGTATGAATGTTTGGTAATGAATGTTGTGAACGGATGTGTTTGTGTGATATCTCCAGCAAAGGGTTGGAGGCGAGATCAGTGACAGATTCCAGGTCACCATACATCTTGACAGGCGAGGGTGAATTTAGGAGATTTCCTAGTGTTAAACTTTGAGAGTTTTGAATTAAAATGTCTGGAAGTTTTGGGAATGTTTGGGGCTGTATTGGGTTTTGAAAGTTGTGTCACACAGGGTACAATTTGTCTGTCCAAGAACGGATCAAAATTCGGTGAGTTGGGATGCGCAAGGAGATTTGAACATAGTACTTGATCCTAACCATCCTGATGACGTGGTGTCTAGACACAGACTTTTCAGCAATGCTTGTACAGATGTGTGCCAGGTGAGAGTGACTCAAGTGAGTCGGTGTACATCGGCTAGTCTGCATCCTGAAGTATTTACTGGTGAATTAGGAAAAATAGAGGATTTCTAAGATAGCATAATTTTGAAGAAGAATGCTTGCCCTGTGGTACATAAGGTACACAAGGTACCTCTGGAATTGAAAAAGGAATTACAATCTCAGTTGGATAAATTGTGTGCCCAGGGAATAATTGAACTAACTGAGGGCTCTAAATGGCTCTTCCCGGTGGTTCTGGAATGCAAAGCAGACAGACAAATCCTTGAGGTAGTGTATATAATTCTGTTATTTGAATTCAAACATTTAGGTGGATCGCCAACCTTTTCCCAACATCAATGAAATAATGTTAATTGCATTAAAATGAGCAGTGTTTTTTTTACATCCCTGGACATGTCTACTGCTTACCACCAGGTGGAATTAGGTAGAGATTCTAGACACCTTACGTTATTCATGATGCTGGAAGGGGCTTATCGTTATGTGCACTGTGTTTCAGTGATTGATGGGCAATTTGATCAAAGGAATGTCTGGTGTATTGTATTTCCAGGATGACGACCTCATCTATATCGAGGATCAGGATGACCATGATGTGAGACTTAAAGTGTGTGCTGGATGTTATCAAGAGGTGTGGGTTGACACTCAAGAGAGACAAATATAAATGTAGTCAAACCAGTGTAGAGTATGTAAGTCACCGCACATCTAGTAAGGGAATAGAACCTAAGATTAAGATTTTAAAAGCAATTAAATATGCACCTGCACCCAAGAATAAAGACCAGTTGAAGTCATCTTAGTGCTCATTAAGCATCATGCCAAGTTTGTGAACAATTTCGCTACAATAACCTTCTGTTTACGTTCTTTACTGATGAAAAATGTCAAGTGTGATTGGAGTAGTGAGTGTGATGCAGCATTTAATTCCAACAAATGTGAAATTGTTTCTGCTGGTCCTCTTGAACATTTTGACACTGCTGATTTGTGCAACATTACTACCGATGCCAGTAATCAAGGGCTATGGGCTGTGTTAAAGCAAAATATGAGTAATGGTATTAAGGAGATTGTGGTGTGTGGGTCAAGAGCCTTGTTGGATGCAGAACTCACATATTCATTCCACGATAGAGAATCATACCCTTGGTATATAGTGGGGAGTTTAATACTTTAGGAATTTTGTGTGGGCAAATTAATTTGTGTTGCGTACAGACCATAAATCATTGGTAGATGTATTCCTTACTAGTTGTGTGGGTAGAATGATGTCTTGTATTGCCAAGTGGCAATACCGATTACAGGAAATCCGGTACAAATTGCAGTATGTTGTGGGAGTACGCAATTTTGCTGTGGATTGCTTATTGAGATTGTCTTTGGTTGGCCAATGTGATGAGGAAGAGCACAGTGTGGATGAGGTAGAGTTTGTGTGGTCTGTTGATACTATGATGAGTAGCACAGTGTAGAAGGATGAGTGGAGGGAAGCGGTTAGGAGCGATATAGTAATGCAGGAAGTCATGAAATATTCAACTGTACAATGGTATCCGTCTAAGGACATGCATGCTAGTGCAATTCCCTTTTGGAGAGTTTTAGGAGAGTTATTTATTATGAATGGGTTGTTAAACAGATGTGAATTTCTTGTGGTTCCTTTCAGTCTGCGGAATAAGGTGTTAAGCCTTACCCATGAAGGTCATGTTGTCATACATCCCATGAAGCAGAGAGTAAGGGAGGATTTTTGGTGGCCAGAGGTGGAGAAAGACGTTGAACACTCTGTGAGAGAACGTTACGCGTGCATTTTGAGTGACAAAATGCAGATAACTGTTCCTGGTCCTGTTACGTCTGTTACATTTCCCAATTTCCCATGGAGCAAATTGTGTTTGACATCTCTGGGCCGTTTGGTGTGCTAGGGGGCAGTTCCAAGTATACTTTAGTTCTAGTGGACTACATGTTATGTGGCTCGAAGTAAAATTTGTTAAGAAAGTGAATACTGCTGTGGTTAAGGAATTCTTGCAGGATGTGTTGGTGAGGGAATGTCATCCTGAGCAATGGGTGACTGATAATGAAACCCAGTTTGTGTCAAGGGAGATGTTTGAGTTTTTGGAATTTGCAAGGGTTAAGCAAATCAGAGCCTCTCTAGATCCCCCCAGAGTAATGGATTGGTTGAAAGGTTTAATCACCCCATCAAGTGTCAGTTACAGTTGGCAGTGGTAAATGGCCTGAAGTGGAAGAAGAACATGCTCTGGGCTGTCAGAAGTACTCCTGACAGTAGCACGGCAGTGTCACCCTTTTCATTTTTAGAGGAAAGGTGGCGGGTTTATGGTTGAATGAAGAAAGGATGGGTAGGAAAGTGATGGATGTTGCTAAGGTTGAACAAGTAATGGATGTGAGGGGTGTGATGCATGGAAAGTATAATACTGTAGGAAAATCGTACAGAGAACTTCAGGTTAAGGTTGGACACTGGTGAGAATAAAAAATCCTTGTTAAGTGATGAAGGTTTCTTCAAGATTTTCTGCACTAGTTAAGGTAAAGGAAGTTAAAGACCATGTAGTAGTGTTGGATGGTGGCACATTCTGGAATAACAGCATGGTAGTGATTGTTCCAGATTCCAACTCTGGCTGTGTGTAGAAAAGTTTGAATGCCGAGGAAATGCCCACGTCAGTAAGTGACCTAGGTTGTTATGACAAATTGGTGTGATCTAAGTCCTTACCAATCAAACTAAATGAATATGTTATGTAAATAGATTATCGTTGCAATTTATCTGAAATGTTGTATTTGCAATGTTTGAGTGTTTTGGTATGAGGATCTTGTTTATATTTAATGTTCGCTTATTGTCATTTATCCTAAATCCTTGTATTCACACTGTTCCCTGGATCTTAGTTCCATCTCTCGCCTAATTCTTTTAGGTCTGGACATTGTTGAATTATTTTGTTAGGGTTTGCTTTTGTTTTCTTTTGTTTTGAAGGAAGGGAGAATGTTGGGTCTCGTGGGTGGTTGGAATGTATTGGAGTTGGGGAATCTTGAAAGTGGGAAAATCATAAGTACGGCAGTTGCTTCCTGAATGGAATGCGTTGTAAAGGTAGTTTTTTAAAATGCGTTGTAGTGTCATGCGATGTAATGGAATGCGTTGTAGTGGATGTTGCGATGTAAAAATTGCGTTGTAAGTGCATGCGTTGTAAAAGTATGCGTTGTAACGTCATACATCTCCTGGGGGGAAACAACCTTTACCTTTGGGTCTTGGTGTTGACAGCTGTAATAAAGATGCTCTCCCACCTACCTGGGGTCTTTGTCCTTTTCAGTCTTCTCCTAAGAACCACCTCTCGTGCCTGCGCTCTTCCATATTGTGTTTAAATTATTCTTGTCCAGTTTCTCTCCACAGTACTAACCTTATGTAAGTTTAGTCTCTGTAAATGTTGCTTAAACTCGTGTGGTAGATGCAAAGTTAGCCAATTACACAAGCTATTGCTGTTTTACTGCTCTGTAGTTGCTTTCTGACAATAAACAAGATGAGTTGACTCTCCCAGACTAGAGAGCTTAGTTTGTGGGGACGGTTGGCTCTCGCAGCACTTTTCATTTCTTTAGAGAGAATACGCTTTTTTATTGAATAGATGGTATGCTTTCATTCAGTCCCTTTATCACATAATCTTTCCTTACTTTGGTAAGATGGTGTTTAATATTTCCTCCTGCTCTTTTTGTAGGCATGTGGTAAGGCGGTAAAAGACAGTGGGAAAACCAAAGGAAAGTCTGTTTCTCAATCTCAGAGGGCTGGACTACAGGTAACGTTCTCGGCGTTCATGATAGTTTCTCTTTTCTTCTGGTTGTTGCGGTACACATTACGGTTCTCTGAAAATGAACAGAGAACATGCAGTGGCCTCAGTGTTTACTTTGTAAAAACAATAAGTGCTAGGGCCCTTATCAGGAGGCCACTGCAGCTTGCACCACCAATTGCCCCTGCCTGTGCTGGCAATAGCAACTACTAACCATGATACGTTTACAAGGGTGACAATTTGGACTATTCCAGGCCGCCCAAAGCTATAAGAAAGGCTCGGGAGATGGTATTAGTCGTTTGTAATGCATAAATAATTATTAAACAACTGTTGCCTTCATTTCAAAATCAGACAGGCAAGTGCCACTATGTGATGTACTGTCATAAGTACTGGTGCCGACAATCAAGTGCCGGTGCACAGCACCGGAAACCACCGGCTTAAATTAAGCACCGAGTGGCCTCCTTTCACATATCTGTTTCAGACATCCATTTGTGGGACCGTCATCAATTGCCTGGTTAATTCGCTCAGCCCTGCCATGCTTCCCATGCCTATACATGAATAATGAATTCAATATTTTCAATCTGGCATTTGTGTATCCCATCATAAAAACAGGACTACATTTCTCAAAATCCAAAGAAAAACCTGGACTGGGGCAGCTGGTCATAAATGAACCTTGAAAACGTGGCAGCTATAAACACACCAGATTGTGACAAGCACTACAGAGTTATGCATTCTGCTGTCCAATTTATTCATCGGGGTCCCTCTATTAGGGCAGAGGAGCGTTGCCCCCTGCTGCCATCGCCCCAAAAGCTGAAAAATAATATGATAATAACATGAATTTATTACCATTTTATTTTTGCCTTTCCCCAGCCTGAGCCTTGTTTAGGGCGGGGCCACTGCTCTTGCGACGAACAGCCTGACATGCACAGTGTAAACCTCTCCACCCAGCTGTCTAAGACAGCCAGGTGGAGAGCAAGCAGAGCCCCCCCAGTAAGCATGGAGCTAGTCCTCTCCAGCCAATCTTGGCGCCTCTGTCATGCTGCCTGTGCAGCATCAGAGCAGCACATTGATTGGAAGAGGGGAGTTGGAGCCACTGACGAGAAGACAGAAGAGCTGCCAGCACCGAGGGAAGAGGTAAGTCAATCTTTTATTATTTCATTTATTTTCAAACTACTGACAGACACTGTGGAAAACTCACAGTGACTTCAGCCTCAACTCTAGAGCTATCAATCGTGGCCCGTTATAAACATTGAGAGCTTTGGCGTTCAGCCTAAGAACACTGCTGCTTTTTCAAGTGCCTGTATGTGCCTCATATGTTCGTCCAACCAGTGTAATTGATCGGCAGCCGCTACTGGATGTAATGCAAGGCATGAATATGATTTGTGCCCGTCTACATACAAAATTGCAAACTACCTCGGACAGCTAATAACACAAGGAATCCTACAGGTAGATACTGCACAGGCAGGGGCCGCAAAAACTTTCTTATAGCAACAAAGTAGATGCAGGGCAGGCAGTAATAAAGCAAGGTCCCCATATACGTAACTCATACCTTACATTAAAAGAAGAATCGCTTTCTGTACATAGAACAGATACAGCATACAGGGCACCAAAATGAGTTTCACTACCACTCCCCACATACTGTCAGCAGCCGTGTAATCTTGTCTAACACACTGTACATGAACACCATCAGCAGTGCAAGCTTCACTCATACACAGAGCAGGTGGAGAACATCTCACCACGCCAATGACAACTTCCATCCACGTACAATGAACCACTGAATGCTTTCTGCACACCCACAAGAGATGGCAACAGTGCTGCTTACACACACACACACACAAACACACACGCACACGCGCGAACACACACACACACACACACACGCAGAGCTGCAGACAGCGCCACCATCTGGTGGTCTGTCATAAATATGTGACAGTGTTAAGACATAAGTGCTGAGGTCCTGCAGACACTGGCACAAATTAAGCACTGGTCAGCAGTCCTCCCTCACAGACATATACAGCAGGGCCACAGGTATGTAAGATGCCCTTATACACCCACAACTTGCATTGCGAGCTTCACTCAGAAACTAAACAGGCTTTACACGGATAGTTTTTCCCTCTCATAATACAATTCTCACAATCACTTGGTCAGTGCACTTTTTGCCCAACTTCCTCGCCCCTCTTCACTATTACTCCTCCCCTGCTGTGCAGCTATCACTCAGGCAAGCACAATCGGAATAGTAAACGGGAAAGGGGGGCAAGTGAGGAAGGATATATTTCTTCATCCATACCACAGCAAACTAAAAATGTGCAACTCCCTGGGTGGTGAGCCTCTTCATTCTTGGAGGTGCTTTGCCTGATTTAGGGTTTCTGTGCTTTATATTCATTTTATAGTGTGGGTGCGGAGAGAAAACCGCCTCTGCTGCCAGCCCGCCTTTGGTGGTGGCCATGCAGGGAGACGTGCATTTTTGCCTATACTACATAGAGGGAGACTGCCCATTGTTCAAGACACCATTCCTAAAACATGTTCACGCTTATTGTGTGTGGTGAGGTTGCATCCCATCTTTTCAGAGTGTTTCTCCTGCTATGGTTAACCTCTCTCCCGTTACCTGAATTGATGACTGTTGCCTACACTGGTGGCCTTCTGTTGGAATTTGTCCAAAGGCATTCCACAGCCAAGCGTTGATCAGGTGAACTTGGCCTAAACTGGTGGTACTCTCTTCTGGAACCTGTGAAACCAATGGGATAACGTGGAAGATGTACTTCTTCAGGATTGGTTATAGTGCTTGAATTATAAAAGAGGCAAAAGTTTCATTGACTCATACCCCCAAAATGTCATCAATATATCACCTCCGACCCCATAAATTATAGATAATCCCAACACCAGGGAGGCTGTGCACATGAGTGTTGGACAGACATATTACCAGTCGCTTAACTTTGCTAGTTGTAGTTCTCCTCCTCGGTGAGGAACACATTCCTCATTTGATCTGCGGGATGCTAGGTCTACAAGGAGCTGACCCTAAATATTAGAAATATACACAATTCCCAACTAACGGAGGATTAGTGCAAGATCATCCAGGACCCATAATTTCACTGTAGCTCAGCTGGCCTTGAAGGAGTAAGACCACAGAGCAGAGACACATTGGCCATGGAGACACAGAGCTTTGGTGGAGCTTCACTAGTAAGTCTGCACCATTCCTGTCGCACTCGTTTCCAACAGCCCAAGGCACAGAGGCTACTGAGGGATATTTGCCTTCATCCCCCTTTCATGGCTGTGGTCCCACTGGTTGGCGTCAGCTCACTTTTTCCTGTAAACATTGAACCATCTCTCTAGTTCTTATAGTACTTGAAATAATGCAATTTTTAATATTGCTTGATTCCTACTCTTAAAGCCCAGTTCCAAATGGAAACTAGTGATGCCTGGGGGTGGACTGAATGGTACTTATTCCTGTGGGTTCCCTCACCATCAGAAAACTTTGATTGCAACTGGTAGCTTTCGCTATACAGATCCCCAAGGAGGGGCCCCCCGGAGACTTCAAAGTACATACTGTGCTATTAGCTCTGTTCCCTTTGTCAAAATTAAAAACGTTACCTGGTTTCAAAAACAAATTAAGTTTGTCCTGACAGGACTACTGTAAAACTGGGTGCCCAGACATTTTATGTGGACACCAGGCACTGAAAGAACCCTGAACCACACTGTTTACTACATTGCGAAAGACTATTGTTGTGTGATTGGGCCCTTGGTGTGTGGGTGGTGAGTTCTTTGGGATAACAGCTTGGCTGTTTTTGTGGCTGGAGATCCAGCCCACTGCGATGATCAGTATTGCATCTCTACTTCTTTATTTCCCCATCGGGGCACTATGAACCTTCTTCAGTTGAAAGTCCTTCGTGTTTGGGTCAGGTTGATACTAACCTGCATAAGAGTGGGCCCACTTCCTAGTCTTGCGTTAGGTGTACTATAGTAACATGATATATTTTATAAAAGTGCTTCCATTCTGATTTCAGCCCACAAAACCCTTCTACATCTCTAAAAGAAACAGATCTAGCAGAGTGCCATATTGAGAATTGAATTTGCAAGGGTACCCTGTCGCAGAAGGAGAAGTATAAAGAATGACGGCTGCCCAGATAGCTGAGCGCAACTCACACACGGGATTCACACACTTTCTCCACCTTGGTGCTTAACACAATAGTGAAGAAACGTCTCTCCTTCGACTCCATCCTGGGCAGAGATACCTCAACACACCCTGAATGATGTAAGCTTCCCTAGAAGTGTCTTACACCTACACTGGGTAGTTGAACGATTAACCATGAGGCATAACTCATCTGCTACAGATCAAGCTATGTCTAAACTCCCCGCCTGGGAAAGTATAGTCATTTCAAGTGCTAAGGACATTATCTAACCTGAGACATCCCTTCAGGTATCAAAGCTTATCCCGTGCCCAGTACCTCGATCTTGGGGTTGAGAGCTCTTAGTAGTGAGTCTCTGTACACCAACTTTCTGCCCACCAAGATGCAGCTGCTCTTGCATCGACTCGGTATCCTCTGTATCTTCTCTCCTGAAAATGGACTGCAATGTACAGGGTGCCTCGTGTAATCTGCACGATCATGGCTAGACTGCGTACTGCGTGCCCAAAGATGCCTTATCCCAGCCCTTCGGAGGCTAGCTGGCAACTCAACTAACTAACTCCCAGAAAGGTTTCATCAGATGGCTTTTAGGTGCACACGCCCAGCCAGATAGCAACATTACTCCTAGTCCTGTAAGAACCCATTACCTCATCAGGTCCATCATCCTCCCTTCCTGGAGCATCATCATTGTTAGCTTCCTTCCAGGTTTCTGAGGATGTGTTGTACATTGTTAGATTCATAATTGGTTTCTGAACATGTGATTTGCCTCATGCTTGACTACCATTGCACCTTCTGCAGTTCTCAACCTCTGAACTGCACACCCACACGTTGCTGTAGAAGAAAGTGACCCGACCCAACTCCATCCATTAAAAGAGAGATCAGGCATATACCAGGAAGCTTGCTACTTTGTAACATTTTTGTGTAGTGCTCCTGTCCCTTTGGACACCTCAAAAAGATGCCTGTAGACATTGTAGTAAAGGACTAAATGAGTTCTGAAGTGCCCCTGGTGAACCCGAACTGACCCCCACAGGATACAT
Source organism: Triturus cristatus (assembly GCF_964204655.1). Taxonomy (NCBI): domain Eukaryota; kingdom Metazoa; phylum Chordata; class Amphibia; order Caudata; family Salamandridae; genus Triturus; species Triturus cristatus. Next base: position 389,779,031 of record NC_140594.1, read on the forward strand.
TTTCCATATGCCTGATGTTATAGAAAATACTGTAAAGTATATGAATGCTATGACAAAAAGGTCAGATATATTCTTCACATGTAAAACCAGAGAATCTTAGGAGGTGTGCTTTTTTTCACATCACTCTATATCTGTGAGTAAACCACTCCAACCAGAACTGAGTCCCTTCAGTCCTTTGATTCCAGAATAAAGAAAAGGACTTGGTTGGTGTTGGTAACACCTGTTGTTTTCAGTGATGAAGGGTGGAGATATCTTACATCATTGTTGTCATTATCCTGAGCATTGTTATTTTTATTTGGCGACAACAATCCGGAGTGTAAAAGCTGTTCTGATCTTTCACGACAGTCTGTGAGAGCTGAAGTGCTCTCACAAGGGAGCTGGGTTTATACTTGATTGTCCCAGAGTTCCTTGGACCACTGCTACATTCTACATGATGAAATCCCAGCTGTTGTTTGGTCCTAGCAAGAGAAGCGATGGGAGCACATTTAGATGCAGTACTGTTGATTGAGGCTCAGATAGTCAAAGTCTTCCTTGAACTCGCCTTTCTCAGAGGAAATATTGTGAGAGATCATAGTGCAGATAAAGGAACTGCATTGTTACCGCTATACCTTGTTGAAATTAACCACCAGATCTTCCCTTGTGAGAGGATGTATGGTAGTGCAGTTTAGAGTATTGCCCTTTTACAGTATGTGCAGATAACCCCATGCCTATCTAACGCTTCATGCCCAGATAGTCTCCTATTAGAGCTGTGAATTCCTAATGTGATTTCCCCACCATGTGGGCGAATTGACAAGTGGCATTCCCACACAAAGATTAGCTGCTGAAAGGCAGTAAAAATAAACTCCTCAGCGATTTGCTAAGCAAAGGGAACCCTAGGGCCATCTCGTGAAACAGAACTTTACACCACTTTTTTTTTAAACTCATCTCTATTAAAGTTTTATAGCATCAACAGCAGCAGTCAAATCTTGGTATACCTAGTACAGTGCATATTCAACAGAGCGCTGCATATGTGTCCAAAAGACATAACATGGTAGTATGATAGGAAGACATTTCACTCTTCAGTAACCCAATCAAAAACATGTATAACATGAGCCTATACCCTCAATCTCACCTGTCAAGCAAGATGCAAAAAACGGAGTCACATTATAGAAATGCCGGATACTCCCCGACTGGAGGTAGGGGTACCATCATAATAGTTCACCAACTCCTGCCTTTATTTCTCTTCTGAAACAACTCCTACTGTAGCCACATACACACATACCTTCCATCTTCTCAATGTAAACAGCATCTCTGCCTTCAGTCTTATTTCCCTCCTCTCTCTCTATAATTAATCTAGATGTACTCTCTGCCACCACGTTGTCCACCACGGGCAAACTTTACACTAAATGCAGGTTCTTCAGCATTCATCACCCATTTGCATTGCGATTCGAAATTCTGCCAAGCTCTACCTTACTTAACCTACCTGTAAGGCTTATGATCAGTCCTAACCACAATCATTGTTCCTCATTTAAAACTTGGGGCCTTATTTATGAAGGCTTGCGACACTTTTACGCAGCCGCTGTGCCACTTTTTGTGCCATATTTACAAAGTGATGTATCTAAGCAAATGTGTCACTTTGTAAATGCCTGCGCTACATTATACCTTTGTCAGATATAATGTATGCAGGGTGGGCGTTCCCACGTGAAAAAAGCCTTGCAGAAGTGGCTAAGTGAAATCTATCAGATTTCACTGCGCCCCTTCTAGGACGCGACTGCATCACAGCCTTATGCCTGCCTCACAGCGTACAATGGGAATAGGCCTCCTCCATGCATTGCTGGAATTGCGTCATGCTTATGACACAACTCGAGCAATGCGTGGGTTTTGCGCCGACAGAGACATCAGGATTCCCGACGTATCTGTCATTCCTTGTGACATGGTGTGCGGCACAATAAACACGGTGCATCCTTTGTGCCGTAAGGAGGGCGCACTGAAAAGCATTGCATCGCTGCTTTCACACAGCAATGCAACACTTTTCATAAATGAGGCCCCCCTTGGTTTGTGGTAATCCAATGCAATGCTAAAGCCTCATTCGTAATCGCAGATTATTTGTCTTCTGCCCCTCTCAGTTGTCATTTGGGAAAACTACATTGTATGTTTCTTGCTATTCATTAGTTATCAGCATTAAAACCACATCCAAGCCTGTAGCTGTGACATCTGTGATGCTTGGGAACAAATCTGTCTGGACATAAAGTCAACAGTGTGCCTATTACATCTGTTCGCCATTCTTCCCACTCATGCTCCCCCTCCTACCATTAACCACCCCCTTCTCTCATCCTCTAACCATAGCTTGTCTGCATACTCATGCAACTAAGACTGATGAACAAGAACTGCTTGAACATCCACGACCAGATCTTCCTGTGTTTGACTAACCCATACTCTCCCTGTTTAAAGATTGGTTCCAAGGGAAGTAGGTTATGCTTTTTTCCAAAACCTCAGTGCAGCACCTCATGCACATTCTCCCTCAGCAACACTCTCAGTAAACTGACTCCTTTGCCAACTTTCATAGGAGGTAGAACTCAATTGTCCATCATGTAGAACATTTCTACACTCTACCCACCTTCACCTTCAGGTCCACTCACACAGCACACATACAATATGATATCACTTGAGCTGCAACATTCTTCAAAAACACATTTGTAGGAGATACTCTGTAAAGCCCTGTGGGAAGTATTTTTATGAGTTACTTTTCTATTATGTTGTGGAAAGGTCTAGGAAAGTTATATGGGGCATACAGGAAGTTGTTTGTAAGGTTTACGTTATGCATATTGCGAATCTGCACCACATTACGTTTTCTCTCATTTAGTTTCCAGTAGGTCGCATCCACAGACACTTGAAGACTCGTACGAAAAGACACCGTCGTGTTGGTGCTACTGCTGCAGTCTACAGTGCGGCAATCCTGGAGTATCTCACTGCTGAGGTGAACAATCCGAATCTTGCCCAGATAACACCCATCTAGCCTTCCTACACTCCAGACATGTTGCAACAGATCCAATATGTGATTTGTTTGGGAAATGTGTGAAAGCTAATGCATAGGGTGTGGCGGCGAGGATCTCTCCTCTGTCTCTCTGTACCCATATCTGGTTTTGTAAAGTTTACTTTGCTCTCTTCTTTTTTCCCCACAGCCTTTTTGTTTATTGGAAGTTATGTCAAAGGCCTACACTTTGCGTATTCTAAAGTAACACTTTGGTGTAATTATAGAGCTTGTTTTCCCAGTGTTCAGTAGTCCCTATTTTGAGAATGGGGGTGACTAGGCTATCAGGTATCAGGGTACTTGGAGGTATGTGAAACAATATCTCGAATAAAAGGAGCCACTTGCAATGATGGAATTTCACAATTGAATTACAAAAGCCAAACAAAAGTTTCTATGTTGTGTTCTATTCATGTACAGTCTGTTCTGCTTACAGGAAGATGCTATGGTCTCCTCAGCAATGTCACTCTCCCCGGTTGTGGGATGAGAAGAGGAACCTCTCCTCTAATATGGACATGTATGTGTTTCACAGTCTCCACTGTCTTCCACTGTCTTTTTAGTGCATTTGTGATGATGTCTTTTACATTACTTCAGTATGTAAAACAGTGCAACTATTCCAGATGCCACATTGTGGGGGATGCCATAATCTATACCAACCCATATTTTAAAGCACCTGGTCTTCCAGAATCATATTGGTTTGTATGTAAAGCACTGCTGCTGTGCAAAAGTCTCTATTGCCTAATTATGTCAAGTACCCGGGCCATACTTGAAAACATGTTACCCCAGTGAGTGAAATACACAAGCAAATGACAGAAACCAAACTGTACTAGTATGTAAAGCTAAATTACAGTGCAAATACCCACAATACCTCTGGGGTAGGTACTGGGCATTTACCTGCTACTTGCTTGTCCTGTTGTTTCCTCCTTTGCTGGGTTCTGGGTGTGCTTCTGAACCTTTGTGAGAGCTGCTGGAGTTGAGACTCCTGGCTTTCTGGATTCTATTCGGTTCTCCGTTTCCCGTGCTGCTGGGCTGCACTGGTCTCCTGGAGTCTGTGGTGTGTCTTCTGCTCCTGTTTTAATTCACATTGTTCCAGCTCCTCTCTGCCTGTTTTCTGTGTCCCCTGAAGGTATATGGGCGGTGTGGTGGCCCTACCCCGGCAGCCACTATGGTGCTGGGCGCAGTGGCTGGGATCCATGTGGAGATCGTGTGGGTCTTCTCCTTCACCCATGTTTTTGTGTGTGCCAGAGGTTTGGGCTGCATCTCCTTGCTGTGGCTCCATCCTTGAGTGAGCACCTGGGTTGGGCTCCGGGTGCTCCGCTCTTCAGGTGCATAGGCTGTTGTGCATGCTTCCCGCTTCGGCCGAGAGGGATTCACGTCAGGTGCATGACGGGGCCTGCCTCAGTTTGTGGGCACCCGGGTTGGGCTACGGGTGCTCCACTGCTTCCCACATACCCAGATTCACATCAGGTGCATTCAAGGGCCTGCCTCAGTTAGTGAGCACCTGGGTTGGGCGCCGGGTGTTCTGCTACTTGCTCACATGCCCGGATTTGCGTCCGGTGCATATCAGGGCCTGCCTCAGTTGGTGAGCACCCGGTTTGACTCCAGGTTCTTCGCTGTTGTCTCGCAATGGGGTGCTCGTCCCGCACGGTCAATGGGCAGCCGGGTGGGCTCCAGGTGCTCCACTCTCCATTCATGTTGGGGATCTCATCCCAGTTTCCTGCTTTTGGCCTGAGATTGGTGGGATTTTTAACTCCGGCTGGCTCCGCCCCCTTGCCACCTTTCTTCATTAAATTCAGCTGTTCTGCCTGCCGGTTGCCTTACAAGGGACGTTTTCGTTTTTTTTGGGCTTAGAAAAAGGTGTGGGGGGGGGTCATGATTTTTCTGTTGGTCCTACGCCTGTGCTTGCTGTGTGATTTAGTTCCTCTTTTCTTGTTATGGGCAAACATCTGCGAAACGCCGCAATGTGTCTCCTGTCTCCTCTTCCCAGGTGGACAGTGGAAATTCTGCTCCTCCTGTGAAGCAGTCCTGGTTGGATGACAGCCGGTTGAAGCGCCTGATTTTGGAGACTTTGTCCGATTAGAATTCCTCCAAAATGTCTGTTGGTGATCGTTATAGTGGGGGTCTTGTCCTCTATTTCGACATTTCTAGTTCAGACTCTTAAGTTGGTTCCTCCTTGGGTGTGGTGGACCTGAAGGGCAAATATATCTCCAAGGAATTGTTGCCGGACATCTCCTCTCATGTCAGAGGGAGCATGGGTTTTCCTAATGAGGTTGTGGCCAGCACTTCACAGGATGCTGTCTTGCCGCAATTTCGGAGACCTGCTATTATGTCTCTACCTATCCATCCCTTTGTGATGGACGTCCTGTTGAAGGAGTGGAAGGACCCGGATCATATCATGTTGCTTCGCTTTATGTCCAAGCTCTATCCTTTGCAAGACATGGAGGATACGATTCCTGAATCTGTGCATGTGGATTCTATTGTGGCCAGTTTGGTGGGTCGTCCTTCTATGGCTGATGATAATATCCTTTGTGATGGGGTGGATAAGAAAATTGACTCTGCACTGAAGAAGTCATATGCGGGGTCCCACCTTGCTATCTGTTCCGGTGTCTGTGGGGCATATGTCGCTCAGTCCTTGTTGGCCGACTTTAAGACCTTGTTTTCCACCATGCAGGAGGGTGGCAGATGTCCGGACCTGCTAGATTCCATGGAGCGTCAGGCGGAATTCCTCTCATATATTGTCTTTGATTCTGTGCGTGCTTCTGCCTTGTCCTGTGCTTCATCTGTTACTGCTCGTCGTTTGTTGCTGAAGGGCTGGAATACGGATGCCGCGCAGAGGTGCATGGCTTTGCCGTTGCCGTTTACTGAGCCTTGTCTGTTTGAGGACACCCTTGAGGAGAAGCTTCACAAGCTGTTCAAGGAACGTAAGCATTCCTTGTCCTTCAGACATCAGCCTTGTTGTGAGGACTCTTTCTTCTCTAATGCCAGGTCTTTCCGCCAGCCTTCGCGGTTTCAGAAGTCTTCCTTTTGAGGCCAGAAAGGGGCTGGTAAAGGTATCCAGCGTCGTTTCCAGAAGAAGCCCCCTCGGGATGCTGGACAGGGTCCTCAGCGTTCCTGACTATGCCGCTCCCCGGGGTCCTCCCACTGGTGGTCCACCTGTGGTTGGTGGGAGACTGCGGTTGTTCCTGCCTGCTTGGCGTCTGACAACTTCCGACCAGTGGGTTCTGGATGTCCTCTGCTAGGGGTATTATCGAGTTTCGTTCCCCTCCTCCGCCTTCTGGCGTAGTGATTTAGTTCCTCTTTTCTTGTTATGGGCAAACATCTGCGAAACGCCGCAATGTGTCTCCTGTCTCCTCTTCCCAGGTGGACAGTGGAAATTCTGCTCCTCCTGTGAAGCAGTCCTGGTTGGCCGACTTTAAGACCTTGTTTTCCACCATGCAGGAGGGTGGCAGATGTCCGGACCTGCTAGATTCCATGGAGCGTCAGGCGGAATTCCTCTCATATATTGTCTTTGATTCTGTGCGTGCTTCTGCCTTGTCCTGTGCTTCATCTGTTACTGCTCGTCGTTTGTTGCTGAAGGGCTGGAATACGGATGCCGCGCAGAGGTGCATGGCTTTGCCGTTGCCGTTTACTGAGCCTTGTCTGTTTGAGGACACCCTTGAGGAGAAGCTTCACAAGCTGTTCAAGGAACGTAAGCATTCCTTGTCCTTCAGACATCAGCCTTGTTGTGAGGACTCTTTCTTCTCTAATGCCAGGTCTTTCCGCCAGCCTTCGCGGTTTCAGAAGTCTTCCTTTTGAGGCCAGAAAGGGGCTGGTAAAGGTATCCAGCGTCGTTTCCAGAAGAAGCCCCCTCGGGATGCTGGACAGGGTCCTCAGCGTTCCTGACGATGCCGCTCCCCGGGGTCCTCCCACTGGTGGTCCACCTGTGGTTGGTGGGAGACTGCGGTTGTTCCTGCCTGCTTGGCGTCTGACAACTTCCGACCAGTGGGTTCTGGATGTCCTCTGCTAGGGGTATTATCGAGATTCGTTCCCCTCCTCCGCCTTCTGGCGTAGTGTGGACCCCGACTCCCTTGTGCCTGGCTCGTCGTCAGTCTCTGTTGGAGGGCGTTCACTCCCTGTTCCTGAAGAAGGCGATTGTTTCAGTTCCCCGGGCAGAATGGGGTCTGGGCATCTATTCGATCATCTTTCTTGTTCCGAAAATCACAGGGGGTTTCGGATTGTGATCAACCTTCGGCCCTTGAACAGGTTTGTCCTTAAGATCCCATTCAAGATGGAGACCCTGCAGCGTGTGATCCCTTTGATTCAGGAGGGTTGGGTGATATCTATGCTGGATCTCCAAGACGCTTATCTTCATGTGTCAGTGGGTCTGGAGGATCAGCGGTTTCTGCGATTTTGCCTGGCCGGTCATTGGTGGCAGTTCCGCTGCCTTCCGTTTGGTCTCCGGTCCGCTCCCCGGATGTTCACCAAGGTGGTGGCTCCCCTGGTGGCACATCTTCACCTCCTGGGAGTTGCTGTGTTTCCTTATCTGGACGATTGGCTTCTCCAGGCCCCTTCGCCCATGGTGATGTCTCAGCACCTATGTTTGACCATTCATACGCTCGAGCGCCATCGATTTCTCCTGAACTATCCGAAGTGCCACCTTCTTCCTGCCACCCGGGGGTTCTTCATTGGAGCGGACTTCCATTCTGTTCTGGGCAATGTGTTCCTTCCTGTTTCCTGGCTTCTGAACCCTCATTCCCTGTTGAAGGTGTTATTGTCTCGGGCTTCAGCTCCCCTGCTTCAGTGGCTCGAGGAGCAGGGTCATATGGCCACTCCTGTTTTCACAGTTCCTTGGGCCAGGTTCCATCTTCGGCCTTTGCTGTGGCATCTTCACCATTGGGTGCCTTTCCCGGTTCAGGACCTTGCAATGTCGGTGTCTCTGGTGATTGTAACCGCTCTCCAGTGGTGGCTGGATTCTTCGAATCTCTCCAAGGGGATGTGGCTGCAGCCGCCGCTTCCAGTGGTGTTGACAACGGATGCCAGTGCGTCCGGTTGGGGGGCTACTCTGGGTCCGTGGTCTGTCCAGGCTCGTTGGCTGCGGACTGAGTCCCGCCGGTCCTCCAACTGGAAGGAACTGTCTGCTGTGGATTTTGCTCTTCGTTTTTTCCAGGATCGCCTACTGGGGTGCAATTTTCTGGTGAGGACCGACAACACGTTCACTGTGGCTTACATCAATCACCAGGGCAGTACTCGCAGTCCTTCCTTGAATCTGGTGGCCGGTGCAATTGCAGGTTGGGTTGAGCTTCATCTTCTGGCCATCTCTGCTCAACATTTCAGAGGTGTGGACAGTGTGGTGGCGGATGCCTTGAGTCGCAGGTTTCCATCTTCCCTGACCCTGTGCCTCTCCTCCAGGATTTTCCAGTTGCTCTGTCAAAGGTTCGGGACTCCCAAGCTGGACTTGTTTGCCTCCAGGACCAATGCGCTGTTTCCCCTCTTTTGTTCCCAGACTCCGGAGTTGGGGGCTTGGGGGGGGTGGAGGCCTTGTCTCTCCCGTGGCCCCCTTGGTTGCTGTACACCTTCCCTCCTTTTCCTCCTTTTCCTCTGATTCCGGCCTTCTTGCTGAAGGTGCAGCGAGTAAGGGTCCAGGTGGTGGCTGTCTTACCTCACTGGCCTCGGAGGTCTTGGTTTCTGTTGTTGCTGAGTCTGGCGGTGGGTCCACCTTGGATTCAGCCTTGATGCCCGTCCCCACAGAGGTCGGCCTCTCCCTACCTCCTGGTGGATTGGAGGTTGAACGGCTGTCTCTTGGGGTACCGGGTTTGCCTGACCACCTCATCATGGTGCTGCATGCTTTCCGTAGGAAGTCCACTTTGTCCTCCTACTCTAAACATTGGGCTTCCTTCTCCTCCCGGTGTTCTGGGCTTGGTCTGTCTCCTACCTCTTGCCCTATTGCTTCTATCCTTCAGTTTTTTCTGGATGGGTTTCAGAAGAACTATGCCTTGTCTACTCTGAAAGGCCAGTGGGCTCCTGTTCGGGCTTTCCGGGATCCAATTTCGCTCGTGTCTTCATATGGGTTGTTAGTTTCTTTGTTGTTCCGGAGTTTCTCTCTTTCCTCTCCTTCTGCTCGTTCTCCAGTTCCTCCTTGGGATCTTTCTTTGGTCCTGTGTGCTCTGCAGCCCTCTCCCTTTGAGCCTTTGGAGTCGGTTGACCTTAAGTTCCTTTCTTTTAAGGTGGCTTTTCTGGTTGCTGTTACTTCTGCTCGGCGGTTGGGTGAGCTCACTGCCGTGCATTGTTCTCCCCCCTTTTTGTGTTTCTTGGATGACGGGGTGGTCCTCTCTTTGGATCCTGGGTTTGTTCTGAAGATTCGTTCTTGGTTTCATTCCCCTCAGGAGTTGATCCTCCCTTCTTCCTGTCCTTCTCCTTCCTCTCCTACTGAGCTGTTGCTGCACACTCTTGATGTGAAGCGTGCGTTATCTATCTATGTTGCCTGCTCTGCAGTGTTTCGTTCTCCCGACTCTCTCTTTGTGACCTTTGGTCTGGCTGTTCGGGGGAAGGCTGCTTCCCGTCTTACGCTGGGTCGCTGGATCAAAGCTAGTTATTTCTCTGGCTTATCAGGGCTCTGGTTTGCCTTGCCCTTCTGGGGTTCAGGCCCGTTCCAGTAGGGGTGTTTCTGCTTCCTGGGCTACTTTTCATGGGGTTTCCCTTGATGAGATCTGTCGGGCTGGGACTTGGGCTTCTGATGTCAAGCATTATCGTCTGAATTGTGCTCTGTCTGACCGGACGAATTTTGGTTGTGGTGTGTTGTGTGCTGTGGGGCGTGTTCCCCCCACCTGATTCTGTGTATTTATTAAAGAATTTTTCACTTGCTGCACTCCAGTTTTGTGTTCGGTCTGTGTTCAGTGTGTGGTGTGCCAAAGGCCTTCCTGTACGGTTGCTTTGGTATGCCTCATTAGTGATGACTGGGTCGAGGATGAGCGACGTAGAGGTAGTGCTATGATTACTTACCGGTAATCCCCATTACTCTTAGTCCTACTCGTCTTCGGCCCAGTCAGACTTTCCACCCACCTTTGTTGCTTGGTATGTGAGGAAGTGCTTTCTGTTGGCTATGTAATTATAGCCCATAGCAGGAGGGTGGGTGGTGCCTAAAAGCGTTTCCTGTCAGTGGAATATACCTCATTAGTGATGACTGGTAGGAGGACGAGTAAGACTAAGAGTAATGGGGATTACCGGTAAGTAATCATAGCATCACTATGCCAGGATCCACACTGCCCAGGACTGGACTGCGCCATTGTTGGGTCAGAAAACAGATTGCCTCTTTTTTAGTGCAAGCCCAGTTTCCATCATGCTCCCAAACTCTACGGTTCCAGAAACCAAATTGCAGTGTGATGTAAACCACAACTTCTGTGCTAGAATCAGTATTTCCCCTTAAGCAAATCTTCTTGTCAGAATCCATTTTACCCTGGTATGTAGTGCACCACTGCCATGCCAGAAACCACAGCTCCCCAAGGTGTAAAGTTCTATGACTACGCCAGACACCAAATTATGCCTGTACATGAAGCACCCTTACAATGCAAGTGTCCACAATACACTTCCCATTATATAGGAATGGACGGCATTGTTGTCATGCCGTGAAACCAACTCACTCAAATATATAAACCCCATTGCCAGCATGTTTCAGAACGCAAAAACCCACTCCTCATTCTGCTTTCCTTTCCCTGCCACTCACCAGGCTCTGGGATGCATTGGGTTCCTGGGACTGCTGTGCTACAGCTCCATGGACTTGAAGCCGCAGGGGCTGCCGACCCCACCTGACCTGAATGCAAGCTGTTCAGTATGGAGTTTCATTGATAGACCATAGCCAGGGCTTCCTTCATGCTCTGTTTCCATTCCTTCCATCTTTGATCTTTCACTTGCACAGTACCACCTTCTACAGGATGTTTGTTCTTTCAACCTGAAAAAACAATCTTCATGTAAAAGGGTTTTGCTTTGAGTCTTTGGAGCAAGTGGGCCACTCCGGCGCTGGCAGGAAGCTGTGGTTTGTATGAGGCTTGTGTACTTTCAGAGCTGCATCTAGGCAGCTCACTGAGCCTGAAAAGAACCCCCTTGCTTGCAGGCTACAGTGGAAATGTCAGAATAACTCTGACCCTGGCCTAGCCTGGAAAATATCCGTCTTCTCCAGCATTGTATCTTTCAGATATTAACATGCTTGAATCATTCTCCGTCGTCAGGCTGGGAATCCTCAGTAACTTAAAATAGCAGTAAACAGTTTGGAAATGGCCATGGGTCTTAAAAACTGTTTGTTTAGTAGCAAATCCCTCTTATTTGAAACAACCCAAATGTCAGCCAATGAGCTGGATGTGCGGTGCTCTTCTACCTCCCCCCACCCCTTAGGTGCCACTGTAGCTTAGATTTCTACCACACGTCATGTGTGAGGGAGTCCCTGAAAAGAGCTCTGCTCTAACCTGCGTTTGACCTTAAAACAGTTTCTCCTCAACACTTACTTCATTGTTCCTGGACGTCAGCCAGCCCTATTTTCAGCTTTTATCAAACATTAACGTATTTTTAGAGAATTTTTGAGATTTTCAGCTCAACACTGGCCCAAGGGGACAGCCAATTGTCCTGCTTCAGCTATTGTCAAAAGACGACCCTAATTTATTTTTTAAACACACTTTTTTGGGGTTTTACAAGTTTGCATCTTATACAGGCATTGCAACTCATACAAATATATGTACATGTAATGTACGTAGTACAGGAGTATGTAGCACAATTACATTTAGAGTGCGTTCAAGGATGCAATTTGTTAAGCGAGGCGATCTTATAACGTATTGTACAGTGAATAGACAGTTCGGTCGCAACAGCAGCAGGTTGCCTGGGTGCATTAACAAGTGTATTAGCATTAGTCTTAAAACTGCTTAACATTCCCTCCCTCCTTCCCCTAACTCTCCCAACTCTTCTGGTCCCACCCCGATGCATAATATTGTCCTCTGTCTCCATCATGTTCTCCCCATTATCTCACGTATGGGCGGTCCATAGTTATCTGCTAATATTGCTCCACAGGATTTTACTTAGAGCTGTTTTTTCTTGTTTGTGCAGGGAGTGGCCTATTGGCCATATCTACTCCACTTGAGCTGTTGGGACAGGTGTAGGTTTGAGTGACTTAAATGCTTCCATTAGAAGGTCCCATTCCATCGATATAGGCTTTTTACGTAGTTCCTGGGCTTCCTCTCGCCGGATGGCCGCGCTTTCCATGCCCCCCCACCTCACCACTTCCCCGTGCCATGTGTAATCTATTGGGGGCCTGGCTGACTTACACCGCATTGTTATGCAGCGCTTAGCCATCAGTAGCTCTAGGTCAGTGAAGCGTAGTTGCACTTTCTGTGTTTTCGAGCGCCAAGTCATAACCAACAGGCAGCTGCCAGCTGTTTCCCGTATGGGTAGGCCTGTCGCCGAGCTAATGCTTGTGGTTACTTTACTTCAGAATTCAGTAAGCGCCCATAGCATGTGTAGGGGATCGGCTTCCTCCACCCTGCATCTAGGGCGATGATGTTGTGTATCCGGAAACATACGTTGCAGGCAGTGCGGGGTGAGGTAGGCCCTATGTAATATCATATACTGAATGAATTTGAATTTGGCATTGCGGGACACGTTTTTGGAGTATTCTAGTATTCCCATCTATTCTTTATCGGTCAGATCTTTCTCAAGGTCCTCAGCCCATTTGTTGTGTACGTCGTTAAGGGGAGTCCCTGTATGTGCCCTAATGCCTCTATACAGTCATTTCGTAAGGTGGCGCCCTTCCCCCACTAGATAAATCGCATGCACCAGTTCGGGAGTTGGGGGTTCCTCCCTGAGTGGGCCCCAGTGTCTCTTGGCGTAGTGGAGTATTGCAGCATATGTTAAATATAGTTTACCTGGTATCACATTTTCCCTGGTGAAGGTCTCATGGTCCATTAGGGTTCCATCATTGAACAGCACCCCACCATGGTGACCCCTCCTTCCGACCACGCAAGGATTCTGCATTTAGTGATTAGGCCCATTGGTGTGGGAATCCCTAGTAGTGGTGTGTTATCTGCGTATGGGGGGCACCTGCGTGTACAGTGCAGTGTCTTTTTCCAGTATGCGAGCGCAATGCGCAGTAATTTCAGGGCACCCAGGGGTATTGTGGCCCGAGGTAGCAATAGTGTGTGTAGAATACGCCGGTTAATATCTCGGGCCATGTATCCGAATTCATGCAGATTACGTCCGGCAAGCCAATAAGACAGCCACTGTACTTGGCTCGCATAACAATATGCACGGAGGTCAGTGGCTAGTCCTCCTTTGTCTATGTCTAGTTGCAGTTTAGTTAGACCAACCCTACGGCCGCCAGGTCCTGACATCAGCTCAGATAGTAGCGTATCTAGCAATTTAAATACTGGGGCGTGAATTAATACCGGCAAGTGTTTAAAGAAATATAAAAGCTGTGGGAGAACCACCATTTTGGATATAGCCACTCTTCCCATCACAGACAGCGGCAGCGAGGTCCAGAAGGTTATCTGTGATCTAAGTGCCCTTATTGCTTTGGTTAAGTTACCCTCTATTAAGTCTTGTGAGCTTCTATAAATTTGGATGCCTAGGTACTTAAAGGTGTGCTGCACTACAGAGAGGGAGAGTTGCCCAAACTGTATCGCGACTGGATGTTCTCCAGGACCAAAACAAAGGCTTGAGACTTTGTCTCGTTTATGGTGAGGCCCGAGATCTGTCCAAATTGTAAGAATATCCCCGGTATCGGCTCCAAGGGATTGTTCAGGTCTTTGGCATAAATAATTATGTCATCTGCATAGGCAGACATCACATGTGTGGAGCCACCTAGCCTGATGGCTATCTGTTCTGCAGATTACCTTAACTTAATGGCCAAAGGTGCTAGTGCCAGTACAAATAATAATGGAGATAGGGGACATCGCTGTCGTGTGCCTCTGCCAACCGGGTATGCGCGCAAGATGTGACTACCAGTGTGGGCCCTCGCTGTAGGGGCTGAGTATAAGAGCTGTACCCGCTTCAAGTATGTTGGTGGTATGCCAAATTTCTCAAGGGCCCTGGCCATGTAGTCCCATCTTAGGGTGTCAAATGCCTGTCTTAGGTCTAACGTAATGCAGACGGCATTGTGGTGGTCTGCAGAGATTGACTCCATTACATGGTAAAGTCTCCTGATATTCAGTGACGTGCTATGCGCTGGTACAAAGCTGCATTGATCTGGGTGGATTAACTTGTGTAGGTATGGGAGTAGGCGGCGCGATAGGATTTTGCTTAATATTTTATACTAGGTAGCAAGGAGTGATAGGGCTGGTACCCCGGGATGTCTGTTGCCAAACGTCCCGGCTTAGGGAGGGATATTACTAAGGCCTACATTGTAGTGGAAGGTAGTGACCCTGTGTCTAATGCAGATTGGTATAGTCGTTCTAGTTGCAAGATCAGGGTGTCTAAGAAGGTGTCAAAGAATTCTATCAGTAGGCCATCAAGGCCAAAAGACGACCCTCATGACCAATGTATTTATTGTTTTTATTCTGTTCACAAAGTGTCACAATTCAACATTTGTAAGTCATTCCATCAAATCATTCTAAAAGACAAGGAGAGTAGGTTGGTTCTTCATCTGATGGAAACAAAGAAAATTCCCCCTTCCCAAGAGGATACCCGCTCCTCAGGGGATGAATTAGTGAAAAGTGCTCCACCGAGCAGTTCCATGAAGGTGGTTCAGGAAAAGGAAGCATCTCGAACTTCTGTATCTGGAATTTACAAAAAAAAGAACCTACAGCCACATCCTGCAAAGATAAGCACGGATTCTGGATTCTTTTTTACAAAGATGACACAGTCGATGACTATACCATTGTCTGTTACAAACAGCACCGTTGATGACCAGGCCCTCGTTGACGACAATACCATAGACAGCAGCATGGCTTTTCTTCATTTACCCTTGAAGGATTCAGCTCAACAACCTTCTCAAATTCTGGATTCAGAACTAGAAGCTGGCATCAGTGATCAAGCCTCAGATAGCTGGTATATCCCTGCTCAATTGGATATACCTTTGTGCCAGAATTTGAGGAGGCTTATTAGGAGGAAGAGGGATACCAGGTGAATGATTACCAGCCTCATGAAGAGGGTGGGAGGACTCTGTTTTGCTAAGACAAGTGACAAGATGCTGAATGTTCTCCAAGGTGTTGCAGATGCTATAGAAAACGCCTCCACTATAGAGAACGCCAGAAGACAAAGTGGTGGGCACTTTTCAGAAGGAGCTCTCTCAGCAACCCCATGTCCATCTTTCAACCACTAACTGGACTACCAGCAGCACCACCTCTTCCGGATGCACTGTCACCTCCTCCATTTATCCTGCCTGTCCCACCTCAACCAATATTGAAGGTCCCTTCTCCTCCGCACTGCCCTATTCTACCAAAACCTAGGGAGCTGGGCAAGGAATGTACCACAGACTTTGACCAGTTCTCTCACGCAGAGGAGGAAGTCGAAGTTCCCAAAGAGAAAGAAAGTTATAGAATCACTGGTTTCCTTATGTTGTTGGAGAGAGCAGCTAAAAAGTTCAACCTCCCTCTGGCATTGGTGGTCATCACTGTTTTCTTTATGACATTAAAGAACTGCCCCAGAACACAAGACAGCTAGTCCCAGTTAAAGATTTTGTGTGGTCAGAGGGCCTATAGTTAAAAAATACAGGGCCCTGGAGTCTGTCCCATCATATTTAATAAGCCACCCCTATTGGAATCCTTTATTGTTGAGCTAAGGAACTTAGCTAGGTCGGTCCCCCAGGCTTGCTGGAAGGCACTGGATTTGACTTTTAAAGTTTTGAAATGTGATTCTTGTGGGTTTGTGGCTCTGAGTGTATCCACCTCCAATAGTAAGGTGAGTGGGTCCTCCTTGGTTCCTTCCATGACCAGTGTTTTCTGTCTTAATTGTTGCTCCTTGGTGAAACATAGGCATGAATTTTTGATGTTATCTCTGATCAGGTGACATGTACAGTTTTTTAAGTGAAACCTTGCTTACAGGAAGCTCAGAGTCAGATATTTTGTTAGCTATTCCACCTGGGTATGCAATAGTCAGGTTAGATAGGAAGGGTCAATGGAGTGGGGGTATTGCCATTATTTTTAAACAGTCCTTTTCATGCACTTTTACTGAACTGACTGTAGCTGACAGTGAGGCGGCTCTCTTTACTTTGGCCTTTTCCACAAATTTTTCTCTCTCTGGGATCCTAATCGATCGCCCGCTGGGGCCAGTGTCTACTTTCATCGCATCCTTGGCTAATGTTTTGCCACCTTTGGTCTACACTACTCTAATTTTGTTATTGTAGGTGATCTCAACCTTCATTTTGGGGATGCATCCTGTCCAATGATGGCAGCATAAGGCGCTGATTTGGAAACCCTTCAATTATTGCATTTAGTCTCTCTTACAACACAAAGGTGTGGACATATATTGGATCCTATTTGTCTCCAACTGTAATGGGCTAGTTGCTGATCCTCCTTTGCCGCTTCCATGGTCGTATCATTTGGTGATTCCTTTTCAGGTCCCTATGGGCTAATCTTTGTCTCACTGTGCCCCTGGATTAAGAGTTATATATAGGAAATGGGCTAAGGTCACCAGGCCTAATTTTACCAGTGCCTTGGCCATGAATCAGCCCAAACTTGGAAATTGTGTTACTTTAGCCAACTCTCAGGTAGAAGATTGGATATCTGGATTTAATTGATCCAGTAGTTGACAGATTAGCACGGAGAACTAGGCCCACTGCGGAATGGTTCTAAGAGGAGCTAGTTACACTCAAAAAGAACTGTAAGTGCTGTGAGCATATCTGGTGTAAAGATTTTGCGGAAGCCAGCAAGGACATCTGTTGTTCAGCTGTAAAGATTTATCATAGGTGCATCAGGCAGGTGCGACAGGAGTTTTTTGCCAATAAAATTTAGCTGGCTCAACACTCTTCCTGAGATACTTTTCTATTGTAAAGTCTTTAACCTCATTGGGCAGGGTCTTTTCAGTCATTCCTCCTTCGGAGGACAGATGTAATTCCCTTGCGTTTTTTGGGGGGGATAAAGCAGCGTCCTTTTATTCCTCCTTCCATGAGGCCGTCAGAAATGCTCCATGTTTTGAAGCACATTTCAAACTGTCTATCGGCCATGACAGACTATTATCCTGGTGCCATGGAACGCAAGACTGGGCAGAAGGTGCACTCAATCATGCTCCCTCAGACTGCCACGAATGGGAGCGCCACCAAGAGCAAGTCAACAACATCTTCGTCAAGTGGGGCTGCCCCACACTAGACCCTACAATGGGTACGTCTACATTAGCTTTTTGCAGATGTTCCACTTCGTCATTCAGGAAAAATCTAAAAAGGACCGGCTCCATGACACAGCCCTGCCTGACACCTTGATCGGTCGGGAAAAGGGCACTTCACTCGCCTAAGGGCCCATAACGGACTCTAGCCGTATTATTGATATGTAAACCAGTAATGGCACTCAGAGGGGCAGTATCAACGCCCATCTTATGCATAGATGACCATAGCTGCGCTCAACTGACAAAGTCAAAGGCCGACTTCAGGTCCACAAAAATCAGATATAGGGCGCTATTCCTAACTACACTATACTTAAACACAGTCAGATATAGATGCATAGCTTGATGCACCCTGCTGATCTTGGGCCGGAAGCCAGCCTGCGCATTTGTCAGTATGTTGTTGCTGTTCAGCCAGCCGTGTAATCTGTGTGTATTAGTACTTTACCCAGGATCTTTCCTGCTCCATCCAACAGAGAAATCGAGTGGTAATTAGCAGGGTTGTTTTTGCTCCCTTTTTTGTAGATGCCAACAGGTTGGCTGATTGCCACGAGGTCGAAAACTTATCCTGTACAATAACAGCATTAAACACCTGGGTAAGAATCCAGGACCATGTTTTGGTTACACAATATATATCTGGAGAAATTAGATCCAGGCCTGTACTTTGTTCTTGTTCATGACGAGTATAGCTCTTTCCACCTCAGGAGCCAGAATGAATATTGTCCGTTGTTCACCTACACTCACCTTGCTGTTCACAACAGGTATGTTATCAGATCGTGAGCTTGTATATAGCTACTTAGAATTACTTACTCATTTGTTTGGACCAATCTGACAATCCAACATAGGCGTGCAGCTATTCTCAACATCGGCGATAATTCTCCAAAATGTCTTTGTCAGTTGCCTTCATAAGCTCTAGCCCTGCATATACACGTTTTTGTACATTCTGTCATTCTGCGGTCTTTTTTCTGCAATCCTACACCATCAGCAGATAGATCTTTGCACTCACTAGATGTACGCCAAGGCATTCAATTTACATGGCAAAGATAAAGGATTTGTGCTCATCAGACCAGCTGTTCCATGGGCCATCCAGGAAGAAGAAGACCCAAGTTCAAGAAGAGTGTTGCAAATTGACCGTCAGCCTGCATCACCTTCTGCCACCACAAGGCAAAGTGTCCACTCCAGGGCAGAGTGAGGGCGCATTTCATGAGAAGCATGGCGATGTCGGCTGCACTTTATACCGCTTTGCCCTTGAAGACATCTGCCATGCACCAAGTGGAAGAGCAGGCACATGTTCACCAAGCACTACTGCCTGGATGTTATCGTAGTAGCCGATTGGGCAGTAGGGAAGGCAGTCCTCCCAAACATATTTCAGTACAGATGAGCCTGCTTCCCCCTTTATCTATTAAATCTTTGCCCTGCTTTCTATTCTAATTAATGCATGTGAATATATGAAAGGTGCTGTGTTAGAGAATAAATTAGGTTTCCTGGTACTCCAGTTCTCCCAGGATAGTACCTTTCATGTGTTCACATGTGATCCTCCCCCGTCAGAGGCTCACTTCTATCAATAGGAGAGCTCAGCACTTCCACCTCATTGGCTGAAGGCTGGGTTGTTTCAAATGAGGTGGATGTGTAACTTAAAAAACACACTGTCGTTGAGGCCAATGTGCATTTTAACATTATTTACTGTTATTTAAGGTTACCCGAGTTTTCTAGTCTGACGACAGGAAACTATCCAAACATTTGACTGTATGAAGGATTTCAATGCTGGAGAACGGAAGTTACAGGTATGTCAACAATACTCTACTTTATATTGAGGGTGGAGCTCCTCCCCTCTTTATATGAGGATTCTAGTTTCTTCTGTGCCATGACATGGCCTCAACTATCTTTTGGGAAGTTACTGTTCCTTCCTAAGCTTTTCTAGGCAGCAGGAAAATCTCAATAATATTTGGAAAAATTACGGATAGAGGGGTAGATGGTAATGATGCTCACCTGATTGAACACAGGTGCTAAACTTGCCTAGACAGTCAGTTTTCACTATATTAGGGGGAACAGATGTTTCAGGAGGTTGACTTCTCCCACCGTTTCTTGACTCCATGTCAGAGTACAGATCGGAATGCCGTTAACCTGAGATCCTCTGCACAGCAGGGGCGATGGCTGAAGATATGTAACCTTTTGCCCTTTCCTGGTATCTTCCGAGAGTATCTTAATATACCACTCCAGTAAGAAACACCAGTCAGGGGAAAGGGAAAAAGGGACAAAGGAAACAAAAACCCAAAAGAAGATGCAGCCGTGTCAACTACCAATCAGGCGGGCTTCCCTGGTAGAAGGAGCAACAGCACTAGCCTCTCTACCCAGCTTGCTAGCCTCGAAGGACCTGCAGTAAACAAGAGAGAGAGAGAGAGTAATACTAGCGTGCCAAACAAACAATATATCAGTCTATTGTAGAATGACTGAGGAAGCACTTACGTTCTACACTGCCACATTCACGCCACATATATATATATGACCACCAGAACCTTGGAAACATGACACGCCTGTGTCTACTTGGCAAAAAATAGTTGTTGGCTTCCTGTAGTCTATATACACACTTGTACCAACGAAAGTTGAATCTAAATAAAGTACAAAATATATAGGAACGTACTTATCTGAATGTCTCCTTCAGAGTTTCTTCAAAAATAACTAATGCTCCTGCGCTAGTACCTCACACAAATGAAGGAATTAACTGCTTCCATTATTGTATCCATGTAATTCTCCATGTGCACCAGCTCAGCAAAGTCTCAAGCCGATACTATAGTTGCCTAAATAGTTATCTTTCCAGTGCTTATTTAATCCTTTCTCGTCGCACTCCAGCGCGGGAAGGTAGAACACGATGAACGCTACTCCAGCGTTAACCTTCAAGTTTCCAAATGTCTAAATAAAAGTATTTATTCTTTGCGTGCTCCAGCGCCGGAACAAAGAACCAAGGATACGCTCGCCCGAGCATGTCAGCCAGTAATTACCTTCCTTGCAACATTGTTGCCTCTCTTCATTGTGTTTTAACGCGGAAACAGAAAGACGTGAAAAAACGCTCGCCCAAGCGTTGAATCCAGCTGGTCAGGCACAAGTCGAAACAGTGTCTCCAACTCTTCGTCGCACACCGCGCTGAAACGAAGAGACGTGCAATAAAGGCTCCTCACAGCCGGTAGGAATCTCCAAGGGAAAGGCAAACAACGCAGCTGCCTTCCGTACACCAACTCAAATTGTCAAGCACTGGACGATTCGCAGTTGGCAGTTTTTAAACCTTGGAAACTGGATCTTCTTCTATGCCCCTCCTCTTAGGCATTCTGGTATTTGGAGTTCTCACATTCACTCGCAATCGCTTTCATGCCTTAGATCGGATTCCTGCCCTTGCGGCCAGTCAGAATCATGACACTCCGTTAGGCTCTTCTGTCCTGTGCCACATTTTCCAGTATAATATGGGAAGTAGGGGGAGGGTGTACGGGTAAACAGGGTGGAGGGACATATAGAGTGCCTCCTCTTTCTACACATGGGCACTGGTCTATATCAAATGGTATATCTGCGGTACATGGCTGTGACCATACAAAGGCCTCACAGGTCACCTACAGTGCTCTATGACTGGGGTGTACAAACACCACTAACATACATCCCTGTAGTGGTTTTCAATAAGTCGGGTGTGTTGCACACAAAAATGGAAAAGAGGGGCTCAAAAAAGTAACCTTGCCTATGCCACCAAAATGTGTTGAGACTAATCTGCTACTGTAGGTGATCACTACAGGTAAACTAGTGCATGTGCTCAAAGGTTGATTTGTACTTGAAGCTACATTACTTAAAGCAAGATGAATAGCTAACAACGGCAGCTGCGTCCCATTAGGGAGAGTTAACTATCTTAGAACGGGTGATGTTTTTGGAGTTGTGAACACTTCAGTGACTGCATGCCCTGGAGGTGTCCTGAAGATGTGCAGATGGTTTTCCTAACTTTGATGTAGATAAGTTTGAGACAATGTTATCCCAGGTGACAAGCAGTGAGGTCCAAAGCAATTGCCTGTGAGGTGAACGTTGATGTGAGGGTGCATTGTTGGAGGAAATCTGTTCTTTGTGAGCTCCACCTCAACCACCTCATTCAATATGAACAGCCGGAGATCATACATTGTCTCCTTTGTTGCCAGGTGCTGGAGCTTGCAGGAAATGCATGCAAGGATCTGAAGATGAAGCGTATCACTCCTCGTCACTTACAGCTGGCTATCCGTGGTGATGAAGAGTTGGATTCCCTCATTAAGGCCACCATCGCCGGTGGCGGTACGTGCTCCCTTCTTGTTTAGTCTGAATAAATCTGTCCTGTTGTATTTATGGCTTATCTAAAAGGCATACACCAATCTGTCTATTAATAAGTGGTTGATGTCATGTGACATGGCTGTGAGCTGCCCTACTGTTCTGTGAAAGATGTGGTCAGCCACAGTGATGAACTTGGGGCTGAATTGGAAGAGGCAGATAGAGCAGTGAAGGTTGAAGGATTTTTTGTTTAAATTCCACCCATTAATGTGTTGCTCTAAAAAGCAACCTTGTAACTCTGGATTATATGTAAGGTGTGATTTACAGTGTGAAGGGCAGAGTACAAAGGCATCCCCTGTCTGACAAACTCATAGTCTGCCAAGATCATATAGAGATGAGTGGGCCATAAGCTTACTGTCAGCCGAGCCCCTGTTGCCTCTGTCAACAGAAAACTGCCTCTAGTGGCCTGACAGAGTAGGTCCTGCATAGTAAAGTCATGCACCACCCACTCTATAATGAGCCAATGGTCTGATGGGCTTTTTGTCTGTCCGCCACCACCAGAAAAACTAGGTGGTGAAGGACAGAAAAGAAATGACACCATCACTCTGGGAGAAAACTCCCAGGGTGTGTGGGTCATTAGTTTTTCTATAACAAATGCCCACTTTGTGAGTTTGTTTTTGAAAAACAAAAACAAAATCAAAGTTTGGTACTTTTTGTATCATGACAGTGTTTCCTTTCAATATACAGAGATGACCACTGGCCCGGCGGTCATCTCTAAGTAGGACAGACTACGGTCCATCCTCTTCTAACTAGAAGTACTGTAGTCCTTCCTCCAGGGTCTAAATCAGGCCCTCAGTGTTGGCCATGGCAAGTACAATATATGGAAGAATAGTTCCATGATGAAGTAGAAGGGCAGGAATGTCATTAAAGCAGGCAGATAAGCTAGCTTTCTCTTGTGATGAAGATTAGGAAAAAGTGGAATGAGCTCACTTCAATCGGACAAAAACATCAATGCCAAATAATTGGAGGTAGGCACATGGTGCAAGGGCCTTTTAAGAGTTATCTATGTCTTTCTTTTTTCCACGTAGGTTGTGTGTCCTAGTTGTTTTTCTGCTAGATGAACCACTGCACTCAGTTAGCTACCCCTAAAACATACAACACAAATACAAATAAAGCTAAGCATGAATCACTGGGAACAGGACATCAACAATAGATGGGGCACCCATTGGGAGAGCCCCGCAGGTAGGTCTTTTGGACACCCAGGTCAGCATACAGCCTACGCTCAGTAAAGGGTTTTGGTTATATAAAATATTTACAAAAATGGATGAGACTGGGGCATCTTGGATTTTGTGATTGGTGAGGAGATTTGTGATGTCTGGTGTGTGGAATACTGCAGAGCGAACGTTAATGAGCATGAGTTGGAGTGTGTGTTCTATTGTTTGAAGGAATGAGGTGGTTCATGAGAGGCGTACAAGGTTGGGTCTATGTGTTGTGCGAATGCTATGTGAGTGTTTGGACCATCTAGGTCTAGATGTGATTTTGTGGAATAGCAGTATGGGGTGCAGGGTGAAGCACATGATTATATCATACTTTGTAAGTTTCAGTGGCACTGGGGTTCTGGTCCAAGGTCCTTCCTGGCCCTACCAGACCCAAACAGGCAATTCCCTTGTATGTATCCACCCTTTGCTAAGGGCGCCCGAAAGATAGGAAACCCTCTAGAGTTGATTGGACTAGGGGGAAGGCAGGATGTGATGTCAATTTCTGTGCAGGTGGGTTATGGTAAATGCAGCAATGTCACTTCCTGTGTAGATGGGTGATGGAAAATGAAGTCCTCTTTTCTGGTTTCTTCTTTTATAGATGGTTTTGGCGGGAAACCTGCAATATCACTCCCTTTTCAGAAGGATTCATGGTATTCATGAACACTGAATAGCTATGCCTTCCAGTAGAATTCCATAGCTAGAAAAAGAAAAGCCTTCCAGTTAAACATACATATAATTATATATGCCTTTATAAAGATTTATCAAAGTCAAAACTTGATAGCTTAAAGGCTGCTCCTTTTTTCAAAAACATAACAATGAATGCTACTAGGCAGGCAATCAAATCTGCACTGTGCTGTTAAGGCTGCAGACTGACCCTGCTATTTCAGTAGGCACACATTTGACAGTTCATTTCCACTCGTCTAAAACACGAAGCCTGAACACTGGTTTCGGAAGTTTCCTGAGTCTACAGGTAGGCAGAGGGCTATAGGGCTCTTGGTGTGACAAATGGAGCATTTTACTACTACTTTCTGGGGCGTAACCTACCAATCGAACGATAACTAGTCACCAAAAATGCTTTTTTGCATTTGTTTCTCAATGGAGGTGGTTGAGACTCAGAACTCAGTACATAGAAATATCCCTTAATTAATTATTACCCAACCAGTGCATTATCTATTTAAACAAAGTACAGTATTCTAGTCACTTGTAGAAATACTATCTATATAACCAGATTGAGGGATCAGTTCCAATAGGTTGAAGAAGCTCTCTTGCCTATGGATAAACATGATATACCTCCCACAGTCACTTTGTGCTTATTTAGCCAGCTGTTGATATGTGCCCTTGGACTCTTAGTCTGTTGTCCACGCTCTTCTTAGGATCATGCCTCCCAACTTCTGTGTATCTTCCCTTTTGAAGGCGCTCAGCCCAAGTGCTTCCCTACTATAAGATTTGTTGCACTATAAGTCCGTCTTGCAGTTTCCCACAAGTCTCAACCTTCTGTACAGGGCATTCCATGCTTAGGCCACACATGAGTTTTCATCTAGCTCCACCAATCCAGGCGCAAGTGTGCAGGATGCTCAGGAGTTTTGTCTGGTGTCCAACGCTAAGAGCAGGAGACAAGCACAATCTGGCCGTAATGGTGGTACACTAGTTAGGGGTCATAGGATCTTTCATATGTGGCCTTTGTAGAGGCCAGTCAGGTTCAATAAAACCACCACCTAAAAAAGACTCAAGAACCTGCCCCAAAGTCAGGTATTTAAAGTCACAACAATGCAGGAGGGATGCATGTGTAAGAGCAATGGGCTGCTAGAGTTGGGGCCTAAGATATCTGGGATGCAGCGGTGCTTGCTTTCAGGTGCAAGGGGTTGATCAGAAAATGCGTGGAAAGTCATTGCGGTGAATAGTGTTACCCGGAAGCTCAACATCGACAAAACTTAGCCTATCTTTGAAGTTCCAGAACTCTTGGAAATATAGGATGCGTCCATAACAAGGACACTTTTCCCCAAAGCATCCTTTCCTCTGGTGATTGAGCAGTCTGTAAGAGATACCCACTTTTTATCCAACTACTGTGAAGATTCTCTAAAGTATGGAGGATGTAAGAAGGAAAGACTATGCAATTTTCACCCCAATGCTTATTGTAGCGAGCTCTATATCCTTGCTTAGTCACTATGTGAAATCCCTATCCCTTTTCCTAGAGCAGTTGTCAGATTGCTTGACTAAAGACAAGTGTAATAATTTTAATAAAGTTTTGAATGATAGTGATGGTGATTGGGGAACACATTCGCAGTGGTGCTATGGATGCAGCAGTTATTTCCAGTCATGAATGCTGCCACAGAATATGCATGAGTCGTTCACCCTGGCTCCATCTTTGAGTTTTGAAACCAGATGCCCCACAAAGTCCTTCTTGAGCTTGTCTCTTTAGGACCCATTCCGATGAGTTCCTCAGGATGATAACAAAAGAGAATCATCTGAAAACTATTGGTTTGGATTCTCCCATGCCTCAGGAGTTTTGGACAACTTAGTTCCCTGACTCCTCACAATGCAGAATCTCCAGTGAGGGCAGTGCACCCTGAAGTTAGTCACAAGCTACAGAAGAATAGGCCAGCAGCGCACTAGTGGGAGAGGATAGCAGTCTGCTCCTTACAGTTCCTGGAGACAGCGCTGTCCTCCACATCACTCTCTGTGCGTCATTAGTGTTGTTGAGACCTACCAACACACAACACAGCTCATTGGTGTCTGTGGCTGAGAGTTGCCTTGCGGTGACATGAGCTTCTCTTCACGCTTTCGCTAAGCATTATTGCTTGGATTCAGAGGTGAGGAAAGATGGCCATTTTGCACTATCTGTGCTCCAGGATTTCCTCATCTGACCATTTCTTCAGACCCACCACTAGGGAGGAGGGAATGCTTTGGCATCCATTCAACAGGTGAGGAATCTAGAAAAAGTTACTCACCTTTCGTAATAATCTTTCTGGTGAATGATCTATCTACCTGCAGGTTCCTCACTCATCCCGCTCACCTCCTCTTGCTAAAGGATGGTCATTGGCCAACATAAATAAGATTTTATGTTAGCTTGGAGCACTGCACTACCTCAAAATTGATGTCACTTCCTCGTCTCTGCCCCTAAGGGCACAGTAAAAACGAGCAGTGAATTGACTGCAGTGCGCAGGGGTGGGCTTTATAATACTCTAGTGATGTCATCCTGGTGTCACTTCCAATGCCAAGGCAGAGCCTGCACCCCTACCGCTGATGGAGAGCTCTGATAAGTTCCCAGATCCAATCTGGTGCCAGGGGATATTCAACAGGTGAAAACTCTGCAGGTAGATATAGTATCCAGAAAGATCTTTATCAAAGGTAAGTAACTTTTTCTTGTTCTCTTGTCACATTTTCAAACTCTTTTTGGAACAATTCATGGTGGCCGGTCATCTCTGGGCCATGCCTATCCCCAGTTTGAAAAGTAAAAAATCTGGAAGTTATGTTCGATGATCAATTGTGTTTCTCAGAACAGATCAATCATATTACATCTTCTTGTTTTTATACCTTGAAGATTTAAAAAAAGATCTTTCCATTCATACCATTAGACTTACAAAAAACGGTAATAGTTGCCTTGGTTCTATTGAAGATAGACTACTGTAATGCTCTCTATCTGGGAGCACAAAAGCGTTTGCAGTTGAAGCTCCAGTCTTTGCAGAATGGGGTGACCCGCTTACTATAAACAATTCCAACATTTAGGGCCATATCAAAGAACATTAGGGACCTACACTGGGTGCCTGTCCAGGCTAGGGTAAAATATAAGGCCTTGTACTAAAGGCTCTCCATAATGCCGGCCCTTCCATCTTTCAGAAGTCACTTAGGTGGCTTGTCCCTCGACGTGACTTAAGATCATCCACCACCCAATTGGTGGTCGTCCCCAAGACCAAGAAGTAAAATTGGGGGGGCAGAAGTTTTTTCCACTGGGCCTGTAAGCTGTGGAACACCATGCCATTCCCACTGAGGTCTCAAACAAGCAGGTTGATCTTTAGAAAATTCTTGAAGACTTGGCTCTTTGTTTCCAGAGTTTGAAGTATGTCTCATGGTCCCTTGATGGTTGTATGTCATTACAACGCATTCCGTTGCAACGCATGCCTTTACCACGCATGCGTTACAACGTAATGCTATTTCCACGGACAACCTTTACCACGAATATTCCTTTACCACGCATACTTGCCTGGTAAAGGTTATCCCCCTCCCCTGTACCCTTAGGTGACCCCCCAATCCTTATTATAATTACCCCTGCCAGTTACCCTCAATCTATATATATATATATTTTAAACTTTTATTCCCCTTACCTCTTCACGTCCTCTCCTCGATCTTCCTTGGTGACGTCCTACGTCGTAAAGAGGAAGCATCATTCCGTTTCCTCTAAAACGACGCCGATTGTCACCACTTCCCGACGTTTCAACAGTTTCTTTTTTTTGGGGGGGGGGAAGCCCCCCAAGCCCCCCAAGCCCCCTTTTTTTTCGCACGCTTTTATTTTGTATTTTTGGGGAAAGCCCCCTTTTTCTATTTTTACCCTTTAACACACGTCTTTGCCGACATTAAAAAAGGACTGAACTTGAAGAAATGAAGACGGTCCAGTGCAGCCTGCGTGCTAAAGACGGTCGTGGAAGGCATACGCGTGGCAAAGATGTTTACTTTAGAAAAATATTACTTACCTACTTACTTTTTTGAGTTATTATAATGTTGCTCTATATTTATTATTCTGTTATACATTTCAGTGGAAATGTTACCACATGAATAATTTCAAATACAGTTGGTCATCTACAATTAATCTAGATACCTGAACGAAGCTTCCAAATAACTACAATCAAAATGCAAAACTCTGTCTTAAGGATCAGCATCAGCATGGTTAGCTTTGTTCTTTAAAGACACAATGCAGCTTTTCTCTCTACGTAAATTCAAACACGTTTATGTGCACGCCTCCTTTCATTTTATTAAAAACCTAGCAGTGGTGATAGGGAGAATTCCATGTCAAGTCTTGGCTTTAGTTACTTTCCTTTTACTTAAGAAGAAAACAAACGTTCTCTTGTGTAGTATCTTGGGTTGTCTCTGGAAATTGACGCTATTCAGTAATCATGAATGTCATGAAGCGTCCTCCAATTGAGAGGTAACATTGTAAGAAAGTTAAACTTCCTTCTCTCACTTCCGAACTTGCTAGAATGAGTCTTTTCCGTGCCGCTCTGGACGTCTACCAATCAGCGACACTCACTGTTGCTCAGGAATCCATTTTGAGCGTCAGGCCTGCAGCTTCCCCATACACCCCTGAATCTAAGACGGCAAGGTGAAGAACAGAGGAAGAAAAATATTGAATTTGATTGGTCGGTGGAAAGTCCTTTTCATGGAGCACCAGCTTTCTGCTCACCTACTCACTCACCCTGCAAGCACACACCACAAGATGTTTTGAATTTTCTTCCCCTCTTCCCACCTTTGATTTTACAATAATATAAATTAAAATAGATTTACCA
The DNA here is from genome assembly GCF_964204655.1 of Triturus cristatus. Classification (NCBI taxonomy): domain Eukaryota; kingdom Metazoa; phylum Chordata; class Amphibia; order Caudata; family Salamandridae; genus Triturus; species Triturus cristatus. The sequence continues at coordinate 389,807,329 of NC_140594.1, forward strand.
AAGACATCAAAAAGGAGTATGCATAGCATTGGGACAGAGGGTGCTGGTTCTTCTTCTCATAGTAACCAATCCTAGTCTTTCTTCCATTGAACTTGATCAGAGACATTAGCAACACTCCCAGCCCTGGCCATCAGGTCTTACCCCGGATATGCTGCTACATTCCTGATTGCTTTGTTAAGATAACTGTCCATATATTATAGGGCCTGATTACGAGTTTGGCAGTGTGGCAGCGGGCCGCCATGCCAGAGCCCTGCTGCTACACCACCGTATTGAGACGGCCTGCCAGATTCCGACTGGAATCCAGGTCGGGCAGTCCTGTCTCGGTGGTCCCACGGCAGTGCAATGCTAAGGCTCATATGTGAGCCTTAAAAAAGGCATCGTCTTGGAACCACCAAAGCGCGTTCCTGCACAGCATGGATTGTGAAGTCCATGCCATGCCGGAACTGGGGGTTGCATGCAGACGGGGAGCACAACATGTGCCTCTCTGCATGCATCTCCTGGCCCTGAGGCAACAGAGGGCCCCCTTAGTTTTCTCATCGCCACACTTTTCATGGCGGGCTCACTGCAATGAAAACTGTGGTGGTGAGGAAATTCATAATATACTTGGCGGTGCCACAGCGGCACCGCCAGCATATTGCAGGCGTCAGACTGATGCAAGACCACTAGAGATTGTGGATCCCTGGTGGTAGCAGTGGTCCCATGGCGATCTGACCGCCCAACTTGGAATACGGCGGTCTGGCCGCCTGTGCGGTAGGAGCCACACCACCACCGTGGGTTTGGCGGTACATTGGACCGCCAAATTCATAATTAGGCACTTAGTAAAAGTATGACCCATGTTTCCCTGTCTAATGATCATCTGGAACACAGCTACAAAACGAGTGCAACATTGTCTTCCGAGGTTGCAGGCTATACTGTAATTAGCGGTTTAGAAAAGTCGGAAACTATATGTGGCTTATTTGCCATCAGAACATCTTTGCTTGACACAGGTCGGACAGCTTGGCTCTGCTCTGCCCGTTTGTCTGTACTCTTGTTTATAATTCATTGCTCTCTCGTTTTCCTAGGTGTGATCCCTCACATCCACAAGGCTCTGCTCGCAAAGAAAGGACAGCAGAAAACAGCATAGGTCCTGGCGAGTGCACCGAAAATCTGTCTTCTTGCTTCCTCCTTCCATCCCCACTGTACTGTACCTGGATGCAAGAACAATGGGGATGTGAGCATGCCTGGATTTTTAAAACAACACATTCAAAGGCAAACGACTGCAGAAAAAGAGTCATTTGTGTGTTTTAGGTTCAGAAAAAAGTACCCTTGAGCCATTTGGCGGAAATATGTGTATTTTTATTGACTAACATTCTCCCATGTGTTTGTATACAAAAATGAAACTGCTAAACCACTTTTTACAAATCTCTGAAGTGTATATACGTATACTTTCAACATATTAGCATTAAAAAGCATACAAAATGATAACCAGATTTGTCCCATGTCATTTATTTCTGGGGGATGAACAGCTGAGTAGGCCTTGCTGTTCTTCAGATATGATTTGCTGGTTGAGAGTTTTCACAGACATGACATCCGGCCCTATCTCTGGAATGGCAGCTACCAGAGGTTGTTGATCGAGTGTGTTCCCAGTAGTTGAAGGCTATCATTTGGTAGGACATGCTTTCCTGGTCAACGATGAACATACAAAGGTCTCTCTCTCCTGTGGCAGTAGCCGGGCCTGCTTGGAAAACCCAGATGCTCCTCCCTTAGTAGAGTTATCTGTTCCTCTGACTCCTGGTCTAAGCCCAGCAGGATGGCTTGGGATCCGCCTTTATACCTTCTTGAGTCTCCCGGAACTAAGGTATCAACATTAATCCTGATCTACATTGAAAAGTGCGGTATGAAGGACTTGTCCTCTTATTTGGTCAGCATTGATTGTTCAGATATGGAAGCGCGTGTTGATGTTGGGAGCATTCTTCCAAAGCGCCAGAAGTGTAAGAATCCCCCCCTGCATGGGTTACAGTCTTACCTTCCAGCCCCTCATCTTCCATATCTGGGGTTTACCAACCTGGATGGACACTCACTTTGGACGAGGCAGTAGGAAGTCAGAGCATCGTCGTCCTAGTTAGACGGTGGTAGAAAGTCTCCTGGTATTCAATCCCTTCTGAGGTATTGCCAATCCCACGCTACCGCGCCATGTTTTCCATCAGGGGCATTGCTGGTGGACATGTCTCTATTCTATTTTACAGTCCAGAGGGGGAGGGAACACTGCTGGCATCCTAGCAAAGCTTCACAACTGTACAGTGCATAATATTTTCAGTAACTCACAAGTCAGGAAGTGTTCACTGTGTGTTGGTGCAGCCAATGCTAGTATATCTGTGTATTCTTGTCACATCTTTCTGGGCGAATGCCCATCTTCAACAGAAGGCAGCAGTTGAGATTCGGTGGGCTTGAAATGCAGCTTGTCTATCACCAGGTGAAGTTCTGCTCCCTGAGGAGCAATACAGCCCATTCCTGTCCTTTTTCCTTGTGCTGGCGCCATTATGGCAACCTAGCACCAATGCAGACACCCTTTCTCCAGGAGAGAAGACAAACTTGTTGTGTGAACTGTTCAAGCAGGGACAGGCAACAGGCTCATTCCCTGCCCACCAATTTTCCAAGGAGTTCTGCAGCTCTCCAAGGAAGTTCGTGTTTGGTAGCATCGCCCCTCACAGCCCATACAACAGCGGATCCAGGTTCAGCAGCAATACAGGGAGTTTGATGTTCAAGGGGACGTCATTGGAAACCACTTTAGGACAATTCTATAGGCGCATGTATGGTCAGTGACAAGGAGGGTGTTTTTTCGACCTGACACCTTGGACAGGGATCTTAATGGCCCCTGGGTTTTGCAGATAGACACGCATGGCTAGTTGTTCCTTTTCAAGAATTCCCAATTCCAATTCCCTTAGCCCCCGCAATGATCTCAGACAAACACGCTGATATCCTGCAGCAAGATGTCTCGACCTGCTCAGAAAAGAAATTGTGGAACTAGTCTAGGAGCATAGGATGAGGACAGGGTTGTTACTTGTCACAAAAAAGATTAAGGTCTTTATTGTATTCTCAACCAATAGATGTTAAATGCCTTCCTCCACAATGGAAACTAATTCAAGATGCTATCCCTTGTGCAAGTTCTGTTCGTCCTGGAGCTAGGAGAGTTCATGTTGTGCTTTGATTTGCAGGGCATGTATTTTCACATTCCAAACCCTTTAGTTGCACAGAAGGTACCTGCATTTTATGGTGGGATCCATCCACTACCAATTCATAGTCCTCCTGTTCAGTCTGACATCTGCATTGCGAGTCTTTACCAAGGTGAGGTTGTGGTTGTGGCCAGTGGTCGAAGTGGGGGAAAAAAAGTAGGGGAACTGTGGTGGAGAATCAGAGGGCGGGAATAACCCGTGGACTGGGTCAGAGGGCGGAGTCAGAGGTGTTGCCAGAAATAGCAAAACATCCCAGTTTTTAGTATTTGTTTGGTATTTCACTGACCAGTTACAACGTATTATTTAATTCAACCAATAGATACACATGTTTATTAAAGGTTTAATCTGAGTTATTCACATTAAAATGTACTCACACAGTGGGATACATTTCCAATCACAGAATGACCCAAAAACACTTAAAAGTGGAAGTACAAGCCATTTGTTTCCGAGCCATACAGTTTTTGTCATCAGCACTTCTCCTCCCTTTTACCACAAAATATCCCAGTTTGCAAATGTTTTCCACCTAATTATGGCTCTGCCATATTTGCCACATAACACATCATCTGCTACATAATCTGATGATTTTGACTAATATATTGTTTGTAGCTCAAATGTATCAAAAGTTACTAACAAATGTGACTTGTGTTGGTGCGAAGTGGAGGGCCCTTTGCAAAGGTTAACTGGTAACCTTTCTCACTGCTGCATTTGACTGTTACACTGGTGCTAATTAGGCAAAATATTTTCAGAGACTTTTAGTATGTATAAACATGTCAAAATAAAGTATCAGAAAATATACAGCATTAAGCTGCAGCCTTTTTGTTTGCTGCATAATTTAGTCAACTCTGTGGCATAATGTTGTTCTCTCTTGCTGCATAATTCTACTGGCCCCAAAGCAGGCAGCACATGTTAAAAGTGCTTGTGCATGGAGCAGAGAGGCCGTGAAGTTTGCGAACTTAGTTTGGTGTGCGCTCAAATCCTTCAGCCTACAAATAAAGAACTACTAAATTCTTAGTGAGAAGCGTCTTCAATGCATTACAGACATTTGCAGCAAAAGAGCTTCTTTCTTTTTTGGATCCATTTCACAGGGGAACAAATAAAGGAAAGACAGGGTTTAGAGCCGTTTTTGAAATCACGGTTTTCAGCAACAGAGAAGACAGAAAAAGAGGCAATAAGGGGAACACGTGTGAGAGATGGGGGCAGCTGCCAGCGGCAGAACGGAAGCGGACACTGTCCTTGTCTTCCCTGGGCAAGAAGGAAGAGAGTCCTTTTCCTTCTCTGCCCACCCCGACCCGTTCTCGAACGGCCACGAAGGGCCGAACCTTATCTAAAGGTTTTCGGTTTTTTTGCCTTCCTGGGACGTATTTCTAAAAACAGAAAAGTAGGGGAACAAATTGCATAAAATTAACAAAGTAGGGGCACGCCGTGCCCTTCCGATCCCGCCCACTTCGACCACTGGTTGTGGCACATCTTTGCGGGTTGGGGGTGTGAGAAGTTGGCCTGGTATATGATTTCCACTAATTAAAGTGGGCACCTTGCACCAGTCCAAACGACCCATATGATGTATGAGGTCAAAGATAACCTTTAGAAAGCTATCCTAGTGGTAGCTGTGGAGAGCAGCCCTCAGGCTTAATCTTCAAAGAATGTAAAGCAGCTTGTTTTACCACCTATATTGACTAAATGAAAGGAGAACCACATAGTAGTTATATATCAATATGTATTTATTAATATAACACTCTCTAGTATTCTCTTCACGAGGATAGAACATAAGGCACACAATACGAGATCAATAGAACAGTTGTAAGTAGCACAATACACAGTGGGCTCCAGGGGGAGACCAAACCATATACTAAAATAGTGGTATAACAATCACGACTTGAATCAAGACAAAGTCTGGAGCACGAAGAATCGTTGGGACCCCAAGGAACAACCCAAGGTGACTAGATAGGGAACCCATGGAGGACGGGTGCAGTGTGCTAACACAACCGCGGGCTCCGTACAATTCTATGAGGAAGACGCGGTTGCAATTTCACAGTTTGAGGACCTTTCTATGAGGACTTCGAGGAAACCCTTTGGAACTTAAGAGGTTGGGGAGCCACCCCACGCGTGGATACCATAGTACCCGAGTTACCTATCCCAGAGGAGCCGGGTGCATAGGTCTGGAGTGGTGTCGGAAACCGTTGTGGTTCTCAATGGAGGGCTATGTAGAAGAACTACTGCCGTGAAGGTGAAAAGGATCTGGGGGAATCCAAGCCTGGATTCTGGAAGGAAGGAACCTGAAAGCAGAGGAGACAGAGTCTGGGTCACTTCAGAGTGACCAGGGGCTCGGGAGACGAATGCTTACTGATGTTGGGTGCTTCAGGTGCGAAGGGATGCCTGACTCTGCAGCCACATGGACCAGGAGACATCGATGATGACCAGGAGCCAGATGTGAGCTGTCCCATGAAGGATGTCTAGTGCTGAGGAGTCGGTGTCCGGCGGGAGTACCAACAAGTTTTGGCAAAAGCAACCCAAGCAGGAAGGTCGAGCAGGCTACGGTGTGGACCAGCAAGGTCCAGGGGACTCACCAAGCATTGGGGAGTCAGGGCACGTCTGGAGCAACCAGGAAAGCCCATCATGCATTGTGGGTGATAGGGTGTGGTAAATTTGTAATTTACTCCACACTCCTTCCACATAGCAGTAATGCAACTAGACATGAATTTTGCACCTATGTCAGTTAAGACCTCCTTAGGGAAACCCACTCTGGAAAAAATTCCCAGGAACTCTGGTGGTTCTAAGGGGTATTGCTTCTGGGTACCTAGTGGCATGGTCCACCACCACTAGAATATATCTGTACCCATATACAGTTGGAGGGTCCTTGGGACCAATTATGTAAATCCCAACCCTCTCAAAGGGAACCCTCACCACAGGTAGTGGTATTAAGGGGGTCTTTGTGATACCAACTGCCTAACCACTGGCTTGACAGGTGGTACAGGAGGGCTGCAAAGAAGTACTGCTGCCGTGAAGGTGAAAAGGGTCCAGGAGAATCCAAGCCTGGATTCTGGAAGGAAGGAACCTGAAAGCAGAGGGGACAGAGTCTGGGTCACTTCAGGATGACCAGTGGCTCGGGAGACGAATGCTTACTGATGTTGGGTGCTTTAGGTGCGAAGGGATGCTTGGCTCTGCAGCCACGAGGACCAGGAGACGTCAACGAGGACCAGGAGCCAGATGCGAGCTGTCCCACAAAGGATGTCGAGTGCTGAGGGATCAGTGTCCCACGGGAGCACCAACAAGCCTTGGCAAAAGCACCCCACACAGGAAGGTCAGGCAGGTTACGCTGTGGACCAGCAAGGTCCAGGGGACTCAACAAGCAATGGAGAATCAGGGCACATCTGGAGCAACCAGAAAAGCCCAACAGAAATCAAGTTGACCCTCAGGACGACCCACAGGCTGAATGACTAGGAGTCGTGAGGGGACCTCAAGCAAGATTGCAAAGTACCAGCCCACGGAGCACTCGGTGTGAGGAGGCTGGAGTTCTTTGGTGCCAGTACTCCTCAGGGTTAGGACTACATGGAGTGCAATGCACAAGCTCAGAAATTGCCAACAAGCATATGCAACTGGAAAAGGATGCGGTGCACAGGGTTTCTTGTTGCTGAGAGGGCAGATCAACCTCAAGGACCTTTGTAACCCACTTCCTGTGTTGCTGAAATCCTCAGAGTCCGCAGGAGCTCAGGAGCAGCAGACTGGTCAGTTGCGTTGTTGTGCCTGCGGATGCAGGGGAGTGACTCCTTCACCCCAAGGGAGATTCTTCAGTAATCCTTGGTGCACCACAGGTCCTGCACGAGCATGGGCACAGACAAAGCTTTGGACAGAGAGGGAGACGAAGTTGAGTCCAGTTGAAGTCCAGCAAAGTCCAGAGTGTCCAGACGAAGATCAGTGGTTTCTTCTTGTAGAATCTTGTTCATGTCAAATCTAAATTCTTAAAGCCAGGTAAGCCCTTTTGTACACACTGGAGAGGGTTGGGCAGATTTGGGGGACCCTCCTAGGGGAGGGTCAGGACAGAGGGGTGGTTACACCCATGTCCTTTATCCAGTTTCACGCCAGAGCGGGAGCCAGTGGCTCCCAGAACGAGTTTAAGCTGGACTATGCACAGGGAAACCAAATGTGCCCCAAGTGCAGACTTTCAGGCACTCTCAGGGTGCACCCACCCAGCAGCCAATACACTAAATCCTGTCTGGGAGGTGGTCACACCTCCCTGTGACAGGATACATGGTGTGCTGCCTTCCTCTTCTCCAGCTTGGCTCAGCAGCAGAAGGGCAGAAATGAGTCTCTGGTCAGCAGCATCCATTTTGGACTGACCGGATCGAGAAGGATGCCACTGGATAGACTAGTGACCCCACGAAGCTTGCTTCAGAAGGGTGGAATCATACCTCCCACACCGGTTACCAGTGTGGAGGTATGATTCCAAGGTGTTTGATACCAAACACAATATGTTTCTATGCAGCCGTTTTCGAGATAGCATTTAACGCAAGGTTATAATGCACCTCTACTTATATGTCCGGCTGAGTCACAGACAAACCGGGAGAATGGTCTCAGAAGGCTTCAGAGGGGCTCTGCTCGTGCAGGGGCAGCCTCTCACTAAAAACCCAGCACACTGCCTTCAGGATTGATAAGGCCTGCTATAGGGGTGACTTATAGGTTTTCAGTGTAGTGACCAATAGATATAGTGAACCTATATCTAAAGTAAGTGGTGCAAGCACCAGCTTACACTGGTCGCAGTAGCAGACCTGTAGTTCCATTTTGCTTGGCCTCTCATGGGCGGCATAATACATGCTTCAGCCCATGGGAGGCCTCTGGGGTACCTATGCACTGGCTACATAGGTACCATATACTAGGGACTTATAAGGGTACCCCAGTATCCAATCTGGAGTGTACCAAAGTACATGCATGTCAATTTAAAGGAGAAAGCAGATAGACTGGGGTCCTGATTAGCAGGATCCCAGTCAGACTAGTCAAAAACAGTGCAACATCAAGCAAAAAGTGGGGGAAACCATAAGAAGCAGATCCTACTTTTATACAGGGGGTATCCTTAATCCCATACCTCAACAACTGGCTGTTGAAGGTATGCTCGATGCAACTAGTGTGAGGTCACCTTAATTCCACCGCCTCCTGTCTGTTCAACTTGGTGTTCTCGATCAACCTGCCCATGTCGCACTTCGATCCCTCTCAGTGCTTCCTATTCATAGAGGCATAGCTAGATACAACATCGCTGAGGCCCTTCTCAACTCCCTAGTTGTTTCAGGATATGTTTCTGATGTTTCTGGAGAAGTTTTTCTTCTGGTCCTGTCAGTTCGACTGCCTCTGGGTCTCCTGTTGTACTGCATGCAGCTGGTCTCTCATGCTTGTTGGCACATGGAGCTCTTTTAGTGGTGCCTCCGCTAACAATAGATGTGATACTTCAGTTGGCTGTTGGACACCATCTGGATTTCCACTGAGGCAGCAACAGATTTCAGTGATGATGGGGGAAGGAAAATCTCACCTGCGTGAGAGCCTTCTGCCCTCTGCCCTCTACCTGCACTGGTCCCAGTGGTGAAGGATGCCTCCACACTGAGGTGAAGTGCTCATCTGGAGACTTAGGAGAGCTGAGGCCTTTGGTCTCCAGGGAAGCAGAGGTGTCATATCAACCTGCTTGAACTTCAGGGTCCACCTAGCATTAAGGGTATTTGCAATAGGTCGGTTCAGGTCCTTATGGACAATACAACAATGATGTGGTACTTCAACAATCAGGGTAGAATTGGACATGTTGAGCTGTTCGCAGTGATGTTTAGCTCTGATAGCTTGTTCCGCACTGAAAAATCTGCGCGAACATCACCACACTGTGCACCAGAGGGTGCTGCTTTTCAAATTGATTTTGCTGCAACTTTCTGATCACAAATGGCAGTGACTGCCCACGACCGTCCGTGTTTGGAAAATCTCGCCGGGTGCCCTCCTAGCCACTGAAAATAGTGCTAGGGAATACCAAATCTCACTCACCAACTTACCGTTAAAGAGCCACGCGTGAGAAAAAACTCCACCACTCAGCTGTTATCGGAATTTGAGCAGAATTCCACATTTGGTCGAAACTCCACCAGCTCTGCCAGCGGAGCAGAATTTGTCGCCCTCCCCGAATTTAAAATAAGTAACCCCAGGACTCCAGGTTATTGTGTTGTAGGTGACCGTCGTTCCTAGGGATAAATACCAGGCCCAGGTGGGGCTGGCTGAAGCATTGCTTCTGCAGTGGTGTGACATCCCTCAAATATATTCTTGGAGTGGTAGTGGAGGCCTTGAAGCCCTGAGTCAAGTCTGCTAAGGCTGTGTCTGTTTTTGTCGTCGCTCTCATTTCACTAAGAGGTTTTACCTTGTTCATTTTTTGGATGGTCATCTTAAATATATAAATTAAGCGGCTTACAAAAAAGTAGGACAATTGCACCCATGGAAGTACTTCTTGAATTAGTGCAAATGTACTACTTATTGAAATTCACAAACCGTGGCAGTATTAGGCTTAGAAAGCTGTGTCAGGCTCAAGTTTCCAGGCACAGTATTGCCACTCAAACACCCAAAATGTGACGGGATGAATGCTTTGAAGTAGTCTAACCAGCAGCAATCGCTCAGGATGGCATTCCAACCCATCGTTTTCCACCTACTGTGCCACTATAGACAGAGGTCCACCTAACACAAATCAGTACTGCCACTTTTCCTCATGGAAACAGTCTATTCCCTAGCCTTGGTCATTTCACCCCACCACCCTGCAGCCCGCTGCTTTTTTACTTGGGAAATTTGAGATTGAGAAGTGGAAAGTAAACTAACGGGGACATTCCCAGTAAAGATCCACTAAAATAAATGTTGCTTGGCCCTCTCTCACCCTGTGTAATACCCCCAGAATCAAGGATATTGAAAGAAAAGCATGCATCAGGGTCTTGGGCCACCTTTACAACATTGCATCCACTTTCCAAGCCTCTAGACAGAGATTAATGGTACAGAAGCACCATCTTTCTGATAGATACTCTATCTACCTGCAGATTCCTCACCTCTTAAATCTGCCCTGGCATCAGACTGCATCCGGAAAAAAATGAAACTGCGCCAGCCTGTGGCACTCAAATTTGTCGACACCAATCTCCGCACCAAAATGACATCACCATGGCTATACAGGCTCCACTCCTGCAATCCAAACTCAGGGGCATATTAGCAATAACATGCGATATTTATCGCAAAACGCTGCCTATCGCCGGATATTTTAGCAGAGAAAACATGCTATTAGCAACGTTTATCTCCACTGTGCTAAAATATCTAAAGATAGCGGCGAAATGCCTGAATATCGCTGGAAATCCAGCGATATTCACGCATTAACGCCATGGTGGACTTAGCCTGAACATCCACCTCCCATTGAGGAATACAGGTAAGTCAGGTTTCCAGCAGGTGTTAAATACTAGCGATAATCGTGCTTAGTGCGATTGTTTTTATCGCTTCGCCTGCGTTGGTAATAGGCGATAGCTGTGTTAGCGACTGCTTGCAGTCGCTACCAGTTTGGGTACGCCCACTTTGCATGTCATTAGTGATAAATATCGCTGACATGCAAAGCGGGCCCCAAACCGGTCGCTATCGCCTGGAAGCTGTCGCTAACTGCTTTTAGCGACAGCTTGGTGAAAGGACGATAAAAAAAATCGCCGCTTTGGCGGCAAAAAGTGCCGTTAAAGCGGCAATCAAGCCCTTGCTAATATGCCTCTCAGTTCCTCATCCATTTTCCCTCACACGGAGAAGTGGAGACGAGGCCAACTAGATTGACAATTCATACAATACACCAAAACTTAAGTGGGACCGTATTAACACCCTAAACACCCCCTGAGGCTATGACCCTGCCGTTGCAGCTAGCAATTCATCCACATTCGAGATTTCCATTGGATCCATACCTCCTGACGGGAGGTATTTAAACTACAAATACAATGAATTGATCCCGAGCAAGAACAGGTCAATATTCAAATTGAAAATATCAGTGTTTCAAAGACAAGGTCCATTCCATATGTATAAGAGAATGTTCTTCTTTATTGGCTTCAGTTGTCAGGATCGCCCATTATAGATTTGACATAGTAGATCATGTTTGCAAGAAGACAAAGATATTTGGCATCTTTGTCTTCTTGCAAACATGATCTACTTTGTCAAATCAATAAGGGGAGATCCTGACAACTGAAGCCAATAAAGAAGAACATTCTCTTATATATATGGAATGGACATTGTCTTTGAAACACTGATATTTTCAATTTGAATATTGACCTGTTCTTGCTCTGGAACAATTCATTGTATTTGCATTTATCTTTTTGTTACCTTCTGTAACGGAGGATTATTGGGACATTGGTGGCTGTTTCCCTTTCTGTTCCCTGGAGCACTTTTTTACTTGCTTTTTATATACATTAATATTGATTTTGCGCAAATGTAACCTAGCCACGGTTCGAAGTTTGATTATTTAAACTACAGTTAGCAGCATGGCTATTCAGAGGCTCGGTGTAATGTCTAAAGGTTGCTCATCTGTGGTAGCAGAGTTAATTTAACTATCTAGGCACAACACAACATTGACGTCATATTCTCGTCATTGGTACTTTTTTTTATAAATGGTGTATACATACGCAGTCATATGGTTTGTTGCTGGAACCTATGGATATTTTGGAATTGTTGCAGATCATTTCATAATAGGGTTAGCAACCTCCACTTTTAGAGCGCAATGGGCAGCTGTAACAGTGTTTAGAAACTCTCATTTTCAAGACATAAAACATCTAGTCTCTAGATTGTGTAAATTTTCTTTTTGAAAAGCCCAATGAGACATTTTTCTACGCCATCATAAGACTGACCTCAGGTGCTACCAATGTCGCAAGAGACACCTTTGGAACTTTTAGATAAGGTAGACTTGAGGTTTTTGATGTACAAAGTATTTTTTCTGGTTTCCTGATAAGGTGGTTCTATGTTTAAATCCCCAGTTTGCGCCCAAAGTTCCTTCAGACTTTCATTGACGCAAAGATGTAGAACTTCCTGTGTTTGTTCCAGATCCATCTTCTAGATGTGAAAAGGGCACTCATGGACTATTTGTCCCGAATAGAACCTTTTAGGAAAGTGGATGAAATGTTTGTCAAATATGGAATAGCGGGACTAGGATTAAAACCATCAGCTCCTACTAGATGGTTGAAGCAATCATTTCCGCATATGATATACAGGAGAGACCTTTGTTAGAAAAGGTATAGAGAACCTCAACAAGGGGAATAGCTCTCTTTCAGGGGGGTGTCAATGATAGACATCTGTAATGCAGCTACATTTGCTGTGCCTCACACATTTACACTATAGACTGCAAGTTGGAGGAAATGTTTCAACTATTTTTGGCTCCACAATATTAAGATATTCAGTTATGTCACTAAAGCATAGTCTTTCACTTGCGTAATATCTTGTTTTGTTGATAAATATATAATGTGCAGCAAATAAGTGCATCTGTTATTTATGAAGCCAAATGTCACTTTGGTATCAGCCTGTGCTTAATTTGAGCTGGTGGTTTCCTCTGCTTAGCACCAGCCCTTAATTGTCAACTCCAGCACTTAGTACCGTCTGCTACATGATGGCGCTGTTTAGCTAATTTGAAGATGAGCACAACAACAGGTGTTTATCAATTAAATATGCAGTAAAAAGGGCTAATATCTGTTGCCCAAGCCTTATAGCTATGGGGGACTGGAATAATCTGAATTGTCACACTTATTGGAGTGTGATGGTTGGTAGTTGTGTTGGTAGTGTAATTGGCAACACTGGCAGGGGCAATGAGTGGTGCAAGCTGCAGTGGCCTCCTGACGAGTGCCCTGGCACGTATTTTCTTTTTTACAAATTAAGCACTGTTATCAACTCATGACTATGAAGAGAAAGATGGACAGGGAGGTAATAGCCTGATTACTTACCGATAATCTTCATTAATCTGAGTCCAGGTCTTCCTCTCCACAGTCATATATTCTCCATCCCTCCATGCCCTATTGGTTTACGTTTCATTTAGTAGAATAGCTTGATAATTCAGGAAGTGGAGAGGGCAGACTTTCTTTTTATTTAAATTAGTGGTAGTGTCAAAGAAAATCGGCCATATTGGGGTGGAATGGAAATCAGATGCAAGTTTTTAGTGCTTGGTGACTAATTCTGTCCACAGGAGCTCCCACGCAGAACAAAAGGACTGTAGATAGGAAGACCTAGATTCGTAGAAATAAAGATCACAGTTAGAAACCAGGCCATCAACAAACATTGCTGCCTTAGCCAGACAATCAAAGACCCCAGTCAAGAGGAGTTCACTGCTCCTGACAGGCAGGGACCTTTACCCTGAGCTTGGATGTACCTTTTGATAGTGCAGCAGCTGCAGTGGCACCGGGGCCAAGTGTGGCCACTGCACCCCAATAGTGAGAGTTTCACCACTGAAACTGAGGGTGGGGCAATTTCTCTTGGTTTAGCTAGGGCCTATGATACCTTTGCTAAACTGGTATACCCGATGTACCTGAAAGAGGCTGAATTAGCAGGTATAATAGTCTAAGTTACATTTTCATCTTAAAAAGACCATCTGGTGAATGACGTTACACTAGATCTCAAAACCCAAGCCGACATCATTTTTCAAAGGAACATTCTAGAATGCCTTTAGTCAGTGATTGTCAGTCCTGGGTAAAGATATTTTGTTCTACACCGGATGCCCCTTTAACTGTGAAATGAAATTGCACTTTCATAAGATGCACCCATTTTCCGCTAGTAGTCCACCACCTGGAGATTGCGAGACAATCCATTATGTCCGTCAGCCTTTCAGAAGAGGAAATCCTTTCTCGTATCCATCCTTATAAGTGCTGAAGAGTACATGCTAACTAGCATGTTACCCAGTTTGGGTTAATCATCGCCCAAGTGACGCAATCTGTCTGAATTATGGTTGGCATCTCAATAGAGGTGGGCAAGCCATTGAAAGCTAGAGCCACGCTCGAATCAGAAGCCTGGCGCTGACTCAGCACAAGGTCCCATTTGAACCTCAAGCCCATAACGAGCCAAACTTTTACATGACTTCTGTCTCCTACCCTCGCTCTACCTTCATACACAAAGGGCCCGATTCCGATCTCGGACGGCAACCGTTCCGACCGACATGGACCGGGAATGTATTCCGATCGACACGTACACGCGCTGTACAACCGGCGTAGTACGATGCAAAGCGTGTGAAACACAACCGACTCGCACGGAGCACAGTAAATACGACCGACACATACGGAAACCAGTGATTCAGCCGTACAAGAGCCCAATGCCACCGACTCGTTCGCGAACGCTGCAACATAGCATAACGTGAGTGTGACAGACTGGGACAACCCCGCAAATACTGAGAAAAGCATCCGTCGCGGTCAAGTGAACGTCTCCGTCATGCTCAACTGAAGCCAACAGAAACAGACAGAAACAGACCAAACAAGCATTGTCAAAGACAAATAAAAAAAAATCTCAAGTCATTTAAGACACACCCACAACTCCATCAACATAAAGGGCCAAAATCCTAACCATGATCCTTTGCAAATTCAACAGACCTGCCAGCAGAGAACACCACTACACTTCACTGAGACATACACTCACAACTCACCCACCACACAACATTTACACCACAGCACCTCTCAAAAAGCACCCTCACAAACACCCAACTTAACTTACACTCACTCACCCTCACTTTCACACACACCCACACATCCATCTCCAGCATCACCATGCCCCCAAAGAAGAATCCAAAGTTCACAGATAGTGAGTTGGAAGTCATGGTAGATGACATTCTCAGAGTAGAGCCACAGTTATTTGGCACATTGGTCCAACAGACCCCCATGTCCCAGAAAACTAAGATGTGGGAGAGGATTGTTAACAAGGTGAATGCACAAGCACCTTGCCTGCGCACAATGGACAATATCAGGAACAGGTACTATGAAGTGCGAAGGAGGGTCAAGAAGCTGATTGGCAGAGACCATGCCCTGAGCCAGCAGACCAGCGGTGGCCCTCCTGCAAAACCTATGCACATCACTTCCTGGGAGGAGAAGGTGCGGGCCATGCTTCCACCGGAGGGCATCCATGGATTATCAGGAATACCAGAGCCTGGTGAGTATATAAACAACTAGTGAAAATTGTGAGGCAATACACACCCACAGAAATCACTCTCAGGGGGTCGGTGAAACCATTCATTGTTAGCAAAGCCATATCAACCCAAAGCCAAATATCCTGTGATGTGTATGCCAGTTAGATAAACACAATACCTGCAATCTCTGAGTAATATGTAACTATGTCCTAACATGTACAAACTTCCTAACAAATACAGCAAGGCTTTGGCTCAAAACAACAATAATCACTGTCAGCCATCTTGCCAGCACAGTTCCACTCCCAGGGAAGCTGAGTCACAGGAAGAAAGGTTGGGTTTGCTGGGAAGGTGGGTGTAGCCAAAAGCATGATGGGAGTCGTAGTCACAGTCAACTGTCCACCTCCCACATGGCCCAGGAATTCCACCTTGCACCATGCTCACCTCACAGGGAGTGAAAAAGTACTGCCAAGATGGCTGACACTAGCCTCTGGTGTGGGGAGCACAAGGCCCTGTTGGGAGAGTTGTGCTCAAACAAACACCAGGACACCACTGTCAGACATCTTGCCAGCACTGCATCACTCACTCGCAGGGAAGCTGAGTCACAGGAAGGAAAGTAAGGTTTGCTGGGAAGGTGGGTGTAGCCAAAAGCCTGATGGGAGTCGTAGTCACAGTCAACAGTCCGCCTCCCACATGGACCAGGAATACCACCATGCTCACCTCACAGGGAGTGGAAAAGTACTGCCAAGATGGCTGACACTGAGCTCTGGTGTGGAGAGCACAAGGCCTGTTGGGAGATGTGCAGAAACACACACCAGGACACCACTGTCAGACATCTTGAACGTAAACTTTGACTCCCTGTAATGGAAGCATGGTTCATGGGGGTTTCTATCTGTGCTCTGGGGGAGGAGGAGGTTCTGCAATGACTCCAACTGCTAGCAAGGCCTACTCTACACACACCTTCTCAGCCAGAACAAATTGCACTCTTGGAACCAGTCAGTCCATGACAGTGAAAGTAAATGCCCTGGCAAGATGGCTGACACATGGGGGTGATGTATGAATTGGCCACAAGTCACACCTAGGCACTGGCACTCTCACACATGTTCACACACTCAGCCATCTTAACTGTACATTTCAATTCACTGTCTGGGGATGCATTGTCCCAGGGGTGCCCCCTGGGCTGGCTGTGAAGGTGTGTGGAGTACAGGACAAGTGGTGAGATGCAGACATAGCACACATCAATACACACACGAAGCTACATATACATCATTGACCAGGGATACCTGACAGTGAATGGAATGGCCACAGAAAGATAGCGGGCACTGTTGCATGGTGTCATTTACACAAAGCGCTGCAGTGAGCTGCTTTCAACTCCTATATCATGCAGCATTCTCAGCATCCATGCCACTACACTCCCCTCATTGACATTTACACTTTCCACACAAGGAGTAATCTGGACTGGTTTGGAGGAGGCTTACAACTTACAGCACCATAACACAAACACACAGACCTCTGGACCTCACTGTAATCAGCATGAAAAGGCAATAAAGCAGCTTTGCTTGCCTCCTCTTTCCATGGAGGACATGGACAAGATAAATGGCGTCATCACATACAAACCTCAGCAGTAACCTCATTTGCAATGGTAACACAATCACATGAGTGCAATGAGATGAGAACTAGGAACACATACACCCAAAAAGTATATCTCAATTCATCACATACATACCGGACTGTGACTATGATGTGAGACACACCAATGTGACGGAAAAAGACATGCACAGATGGCAGCACACATACACAAATTTTGCCACACGTTGTAAGACGAAGTGCATATATGTAATTGAAAAAGCACAAATTTAGAAAAAACTACACACCTGTGTCTGGCACTTGAGTTTCAATGGCTATGTACAGTCAATGAATCAATACATGAGTTTCTCATGCACAAAGCTCTACGTGCTCATCAAAATGCTTCACATTGTAATTACAATGTCTTTAACGAATATAGGCCTCTGTCCGTGACAATTGAGGACAATGCAATGTACATAGACTCATCATGAAGTACAATATCAACTGTAATGTGTGTGATCCGTTGATATGTGCAAAACCACAACATACATTGTGTGTTTCTCCTACCCACAGGACCTGCTGGGGACACTTCAGGAACAGAACAAGAATCCCAGTCCCAGACTCTCGTTGACCCTGAGCTCTCCGGTGTGGATGTTTCTCAGTCGTCTTCGGATGACGATGAACAACCTGGTCCCTCCAGTGTGGATCGGCATGCAGCACCAGCAGCTGTAACTCCAGCACACCCTGCAACCACTCCTGCTACATCTGCCAACAACCAGATGACTTCTACCAACACGGACAGACCAAGGCAAGAAGACACCAACGGCACAGCTACACAGGGCACTCTGGAGTTGGCGGACAACAACACCACTGTCAACAGTGAAGGAGGCTCAGTGTTGTCTGTGTCTGCAATGGCGGGTCCTGCTCATCTGGGTAGGGGTGGTGTGAGGGTGCGCGGGGTGAGGTCACATCCTGAAGATGGTGCTGCTGCGCAAGATGACCCACAGTTAGGATGCATCATAAATGCACCGGAGACTTTGGCCATGTAGTTGGGATCCTTAAGGACATACAACATCAGCAGGCTGACCATTTTTCCAAAATAGATTCCCAGATGTCAAGGATGGACTCCCAAATGTCCAGGATGGACTCCCACATGTCCAGGGTGGAGACCCACATGTCCAGGATGGAGTCCAAAATGAATAAAATGGATGACCTCACTGGGGTGCACAGGGACATACTCACATGCCTCCGCCAGATTGCTGACAACATGACCACACCTTCCTGTGTGCCCACTACATCTGTTGCCACAACATCTGCAACTGCCACAGGGAGGGCTGAGGACTCTGGCGTAGAGTCCCCAGCACTGCTGCAACCTGCACCCGAGGGTCCCCCTGAAAAGAAGAAGAGGGGACGTCCGAAGAAGGGCAAGTGAGAGACAGATGGCCATGCATACCCCCAAGGAAGTGAACACCTGCTCCTGATATCCTCCATTGTGTGCAAAGCGTTCACCTTGTTGACTGAAATGGAACTCTCCCACATGGGATGGAGGGTCTAAGTTGGAACAATGACTCAAATGACTGTGTACTTGGCTCTGAAACTTTCATCTACCAACACCAACAACTCCTCTGTGAATTTTGGATTTATATCACAGCCAGCACTATCAATTTTGTGTACTATTACACACATGCATATAAATTAATTCATGATCACACAATACTTGCCTCTGTGGTGAATTAAAATTGGTTTGTGACATAGAGATGATGACCTCCTAAACAAATTCTGTTCAGGAAAACAACTCCAGCAATTAAAACAGTCTTGTGAATTATGGAGATGTGACACATATGAGAGATACACACTGCAAGGTCAACACAGCAAAACGTTTCCAGGCCACACATACTCATTGCCTCCACTATTGTGGACTGAAAATACACTGAAATGCACATACACTAAACTCATTCAGAGAAAGTGGTGATCACGCAACAGGTACAGTATGCCAAGGAATGTTGGATGTGTGTATACAGACGAGGCACACCCCAATGTGGAGTACAGGTTTATTACACAATAACACCATGTCGCCTCAACAACAGATGCAAGGTAACCTCATTGTGACAATGCTCACAGAGTAACCAAGAGGGTCAGAAATGTCAGCACTGGGTTGTGTGGCACCGCATCCGGTTTCAAAGAAAAGTTGCACTTTGTAACAGAATTGTCTGTAACAGCATTGTGTGTAACACCAGAAAACAGCCAAAGGACACTGTGAAGGACCGATAGAGAACAGTATTGAAATACCTAAATATCTGCATACATCTCCAATAGACATTCCACAAACAGGTCACATGATTTGTGGCAACAACCTAGGACTCATGTCAACACTGTAATGGAGAACATACTAACTCAACGAACACATAACTGCAAGGATCAGGTCAAGTAGCATACAGCCACACGTACGCATAGACATTGCACTACAAACACATGTCAGGCAAAGAAAAGAGCTGAGTCAACTCATCACTGTATACTCACAATCATGAGAAAAAGTTGTTGATGAGCTGGCTCCGAACATCACCCTCACCCTCATCATCACTGGCAACATGATCCAGGGCTGGATCCTCCCCTACGGGAGGCTGCTGGTCGTCATCATCTTGGATGAGAGGTAGCGCTTCCCTCACTGCCAGGTTGTGTAGCATGCAACACACAATGATGATCTTACAAGCCTTTTCAGGTGTATATTGGAGGGCTCCTCCTGTCCAGTCCAGGCAGCGGAATCTGCTTTACAGTAGTCCAAATGTCCACTCTATCACTCGCATGGTCCACCAATTTGCCTCATTAAAACGTATCTCAGCAGGGGTAACAGGGTTCCTGAGTGGTGTCAGCAACCACGGCATGTTGGGGTATCCAGATTCACCTACATACAAAGAAACATATCATGGTTCTGAGAAGAGGGTTAAAACCAGAGATACAAAAAGCACACAAGGTGAACAGACATTACACACCAACTAGCCAGGTACGCTGGTTTTGCAGCTGGGACATCATCTGTGGGATCCTACTATTCCTCGTGATGTATGCGTTGTGTGCGGAACTGGGGAAACGTGCACAGACATGTGAGATTGTCATTTCTGGCAGACATACCACCAGGGCATTGATGGAGTGAAAATGTTTACGATTCCTGTATGTCTGTTCATTTGCTTGTGGTGGTACCAAAGCCACATGTGTCCCATCTATGGAGCCAATGACATTTGGCATCCTTGCCAGAGCATTAAAGTCACTCTTGATATCAGTAAATTGTCGTGGTACTGGGAATTTGATGTACCAGTTCAGCAAACTCAACATAGCCTCCAAAACATCACGTAGCACACGGCTAAACATTGTCTGGGATATCCCACCAGTAGTAGCCACAGAGTACTGGGAGGTTCCTGTGGCAAAGAAATGTAGGGCTGCCATCACCTTCACCTTGGGGGTCAGCGCTGATGGATATGGCCATCAAGGTGGCAAATGTGGTGCCAACTGCTTAGCTAAATCCTCAATTAGTGGTCTGGTGAAGCGGTAACATCGGATGCTGTCACGTTCAGCCATGGTTTCTTGGTCTGGGAAGGGTCTGTGGACAGCTGGTCTCCTGCGGTACAGAGGTGAGCAAAGAAAGATTAACATTTTGCTTTCATATGTGGCAATGAAAATGCAATAATTCCCATGCTACATCATAGCAAGACTCAATGAAGTCAGGTATGTGCTGTTTAGCATGGACACATATGCTAGCTATTTGCCCCTCACAGAACATTTCAGCTCCTGATGGTGACACAACAAGTGCGATGGTGTGCTGTGAAAAATATATGGGGTCTGTCACAGTACATCTGAGCAAATGTCACATACCAAACACACACCTCAGTGACTATTATAGATGTGTTGTCCAAATGACAGGTGTTTGTAAGGTCCACACACAGGGATCTTGTAATGCCACATGAACACTGTCATTATTGTAGCGCCTGATGTACATGTACATCACACCCATGAAACACACCTGATGTGCTCCCAAATTACTTTGCATGGCAAACATGGATGTCTGTGACACACAGACCCAACAGCAACCCACATGCCATAATCTGATGGATGTTGGAAACGATTTATGTCTACCACATATCAAAAGACACATGTGCGTAGCATAATACGCAAATACTATGGATTAACCTCTCAATGGTAGCTCAGGAACACTTTGTTACACACAGTCCATTTCAGCTGTAAGTCAGGGTGTATGTAACATGTGAACACACAATGGGCACCTGGAACTGTGCACAGGCCTTGGGTGGTCATATGCAAAGTTGTCACTCACAGTGTGATGTGCATCACACACAATGGTTTTTGTCCCCATGAAACATGGCATAGCCAGGGAGTGTGTGCCACAATGTGCTCCCTACAATATGAAATGTGAAATCATGTACACACACATGTCATGATGCGTGAAATGTGATGTGCGCATGCATTGGCTATTGACTGTCATGGAGACTGACGCAGGTGAGTATTCAAAAGATGTGTCGTACAGTTACGGACCAAGCCGTCAACAGTCAATCCCATTGGCACTTGACTGTCATGGAGGCAGACACAGTTTTGCTACGTGTACGAATCACGTGCAAACAGATTCTGTTGGCTCACAACAACAATGTATCAAAGTCAATGGTGTCATGATGCGGAATATTTGAACGACGCGGAGGGCGTGTATGATGCGTGCAATGTCATGGATTGGCCAATTTCGGATGATGCGAACGTCTCGGACCTATCTCTTTGGACGCATGCAACAGATTCTGCCTCTGCAGCACAGATATATGGCTGTCTGTTCCCCAGAGACTTCACTTGCCTGCACTACATGCCACAGGATTACATCTCTAACCACCACTGCTGCTGTCTCTGCATCCTCTGTGTTCTGCAATGTCACGACTGTGGAGAGGGCCACAGCATTCACTGAGGAGGAGAACAAGGCCCTGCTGGACAGCCTCCTTCCACAGTACTGCAAGCTGAATGGGAAACCAGGGGAGCAGGTGAGTGTTGAGTGCACTGCCCTTTCATTTGTACATGTAATCTGACTGGCACTACTGGCCTTCTGATCACCAAAGGCAAAGAATGCACTCTGAGTAATTGTAAGTCTCAAAGTGTACAGATACATGTACTGTATAGGTACAGTGATGCAAAAGTGTCTTTTTCATGGTTAGGATTTCCATGCACTGTTCCCATGTTGTCAATGCAGCCTTGCACACAGGACAACTGCCCATGACCATAATTGCACTACCTGTATACATCATATGCCCTTCTGACAATGACATACATGCCCAATGGTGTGATCGACAAACATGTTGCATGTGTAGCAATGGGGTCTGACTTTGTCATCCTTACAGGTTGATGCCCATCAGAAGCAGGAGATTTGGCAGACCATCGCTCGGGCAGTGAGATCTGTGGGGGTCTTCAGACGCCGCATCGTCCACTGCCAGGAGAAGTGGCAGGACCTTTGTGGCTGTACCCGGAGGGTTGCCAGAGTACAGCTCAAGCTGTCGCCTCCTCGCAGAAGGACAATGGACACTAACCCCCCACATGCTCCGGATACTGACGGTGGTCTTCCCTGACCTGGATGAGCAGTTGAAGGCCAGACAGCAGGAAGGAGGGGGTAAGTTCATTCCTTGTTGGTGAACTGTGTCTAACACGCAATTTGCACTCCTTCAGCCTGGTAACACTCCCACAGTTCGTCTGTCTGCTGAGACAAGACTCAAGTGGCTAAATGTGGTGATGACCCATTCCATCTGATGACCCGGTGTGTTCCTTTCGGTCTGTGACATGTGTCACTTGGGTTGTGTGTATTTGCTGTCGACCAGGGTTGATGTTGAGAACAACATCTGCAACAGGTGCATTGAGTTGAGCATCATGAGTGAGGCAATTGTCTGACATGTGTCAGCACATTGACACATATGACCTGTACTCTGTGTGTCCCATACATTAATGTACGAATCGCTGATATGTTTCAGCATAGGTGTCTGAGGTATTTACTACACACCCATGCAGCAGGTAAGACCCATGTTGAGACCTCAGACAAATGAAATGTATGAGCGTAACAAATGCGTAGTCACCTGCCTAGTGCCCCGGGTAATCCCATGTTTCACATGGACCAAGGACAGGTATGCCAACTCCAGCAATCTGAGACACTGTGGCCTCCTAATCTTGGGTGTCAGCCAACAGTTTCTCATTGTGAATTTAGTAATCATGTGTCCGCCTCTGTGTGAGTGCGGACTGGCATAGCTTTTTGGATTTCAACAGTGACAAATATGGTTCTTATGGACAGACATCTAATATGTGGAAATTGTCTCAGCACACAGGACTAAACATATGTGTGTTGACCCTTGACTGTGCCTAATGGTGGATTCAACATATATGTGTATGCAGCTTTACTTTGTTCTTGGGAGCATGGAATATGTTCATGTATACATATTTGTTGAACCACAAACTCAAATGTCTCATGAGATCAACGTGGGATTATCAGATGTTTTCAAGTGTGTGTAGCATGTGGTGGACATGTATACTTGACCACTACAGAGGTTGCTTTAACAGTGAATGCATGAGTGTGACACAGTGCTGACTGTTAAGTCGAGATGCACTGCCCCTGTGACAGGAGTCAGTACTGAATGATTGGCCAGACAGGCCTGTGCCATGGTGTGCCACATGAAAATCTAGAGGATGCAGATTTGTCACTAGTCTGTTGTCCTGCATGCACACCATTCTTGCATTGACTTTCAATGATGTGCCCATCATTGTGTCTGGGGATGGAAGTATGTTCATCATGTCAACAATGATTTTGGCCATCCCATTAGCTGCGCCAACTACAGAGTCACTTGCATGAGATGAGACATGTGGGTAATGACACATGGCACTCACAATCATTGCAGATCAGACAAGAGCCAAAGTGATGCAAGCTTGCACATTTAATTAGTAAATTCATACATACATCTGACAGATGGGTTCATTGCCAGCATGTGTACAAGAAGCATGGTTCACTGGCAGACTGAAAAGTGCCTGGTTCACATATGTGTCAGTCAAGTTAGCAGTGGCTTTTGAATTATGCAAGGGCTTGCTCTGTGATTTGTTGCAATTAAACTCATGTGTCAAGTCAATACAGGTGACTGATGTGATTCTGTTTCTCCTCCTTGTTCACAGCATCATCTACAGCTACTGGAGGAGACAACTCCACGGACCAGGAGGAGGTGGAGAGCCATACTGGGTCCGCTGTGGAGGAGGTGGAGGGACCCAGTGGCACAGAGGGTGAGGGGAGCCAAACTGAGGGACGCTCAGCAACATCAACATCAGCTGAGGAACACTCCAGCTCCAGTGATGACTCCCTTGTTGAGGCGGGTGTGACTAGACCACAGACCACAACTAGCTAGTCTGTCCCTGCCACCACCACCATCTCCACCCTCCCAGCTGCTCCCATCCCAGATGTCCGTGGAGCATCCCGTGTAAGGGAGCATGTCTCCTTTGTTCCAGGCACCGCACCCCCTGCCTCTGTCTCCCCTGCTGCCCTGAGTGTGGAGTCTGTGAACTTGCTAAAGCAGATCCATGTAGGGGCAGACATCGATGCTGAGTGTCCTCCATGCCCACACTAGTCTTTTGACGCAATTGATGTCATATACAGAGGGCATGTCATCACACATGTCTACCCTACAGTGGACCAATCAGTCCATGGCCTCCTCACTGACGGCAGCAGTGTCCCTCCTCCAACAGTCCCTCACCCCTCCTACTTCTGCCCCATCCACACTCCCCACTACCCTACCTGCCCAACACACTCACACAGGCACATGCACGCACCACTACAGACACAAGCAGCACACAGCAACATCAGTCAAAGCTAAAACTAACAAGCACGCACACTCAGGGGACTGATGGCACACACACAGGGAATAGGGTACAAAAGCACACACAGCCATCCACAAGCACTCCGCATTCCTCAGATACCTCTCCCTCCAAAACCCATTTCCTTGATTCACCTGCAACCCGCTCTTCCCAGAAGCTCTTCCTCTGTGACCTTGGCCTATTCCCCACGGATCCATCTGACCCAACTCGCAAGGGGAAAAGGAGGTCACCACACACAGAGAGGAGATCCCCCACCACACACACACCCTCCCCCAGGAGCAGGAACACTGAGGCCCCCACCCAAAAATCACCCAGGACCAGAAAAAGCAAAACCCCACCACAATCCCACACTCCCACCACACAGTCTCCGTCCTCCAGCACCCAGGCCACTACTCCAAAAGTTCCCCCGCCACACCCTGTCCAATGTTCCCCCACACACCATTACACCATCCCCAAGATGATTAGGCCCTCCCCCCACCACAAGCACTTCCACTCACACAACATCAAACCCTCAGTCTGTTCCTGCAACTGCAGTGGAGACTGTGTCCCCCCAATCCGTCCTGCCTACTGTATTTGAGCCCCCGCCCACTCCTTCGGACATTGGCACTGCAGTGGAGATCCCGCCCCAGAAAGACTGTTGACATGGACTGGCCATTGGGCTTTTGATTAATCAGGATCTCTCAATTTCTTTTTTGTCCAGCTGAATAAAGCTTTTTTCTGTTATTTTGTAGATTTGCATTTAATGTACATGATGTTGCTGATGAGTGTCCTGAAGTTGCTGTTGTAATAGTGTTTGTTGACAATAAGTAACACTGCATGTGGCCCATGGTATATGTGTCCCATTACAGTGTGTATCCATGTCATCATTGACTGTAATTTGAGGTTGTCATGATCCCAATCATTTGGCACAGGGAGTGTGACATTCTTTTCACCACTTCACATCTTTCGCGTACACTGTTGCACATATGTTGTGCTGACATCTGTGCACGTTGGACCTTTTTCTGACTGTAGGCCCGTGTCTACTGGACATGCAGATTAGCGTATTGATGATGAACTAGTCATCTGTGTCGTCAGTGAAACTTGCTAAACATGTGTTTGATGACTTGAGAGACACTCCTGTACACAGGCTGATGTGACCAGAGGTTTCTGTGAGTTGCAATAGTTGGTTCTAGGTCCAATTTTTATTCTGACATGACAGAGACGTGCAAAGCCAATGTTTGGCACAGCTGACCTTCCACATGAGGGAAGTCACCTCATGGCAGTGTGTTATTCATTAACATTGCCTGAGCCCATGGTGTTGTGTCTCTGAGCATGACTGTGTGTTCCCATCCCTTTTTCTACACAGCCTGTAGTCCCTGGAGATGTACCTGTTTCTGATGCTTGTTGTGTTGTCCTGTGCTTTGTCAACATCTTTGCATTTGGGTTTCTGGGATATAGATGCATGGAACACTGCCAGTCATTAGGGTGTCATCCTTGGGTGTGGTTTATGTAAGGGCCTGCACTGTGTGCAAACACACTTTCACATATTCAGGATTCCCCGAGTCACATTTGTGTTTCCAACATCAGCTTACTTTCACTATGTGGTCTATTTCTTTTGTCACTTGTATGCATGTGTGAGACTGCTCACACTCATCAGATTCAAGCCTTCAAGTTTGGTTGATGTCAACATGTGTACTTTGTGTGTCTCCTTGGGTTTTTTATCGGTCTGGGACTGTGATGATGATCCCAATGTGTCTGAATTATTTCACGTCATGTACATCTACCTCATACTATGCAGTGTGAAAGACATTCACAATGTTTGATGACTGGCCATGTGTAATGTGTTTGTACACCTCGGATCCCACCACCACCCCTGGGATTGTCATGGGTGCATGTGCAATGTCAACAGTCAATGCGTGCGTAGCTGCTGCACATTGTTGCAGATCAAGGTGTGTGGCATGTAGACTGGCCAAATGTAGTTGTGTCATTGCTAGGCCCCTTCCTACATAGTGGCCTTACATTACAGGCCATACCCAGTGAGTTGTGTTTGGGTATGTGTGATGTAAGTTGATCTGTCAAGAAACATGACACAGTGCGCACAGGTGAATGTGCTCCGTAGTGTGGGCAACATCCAGATTTGTCATCACAGAGGGTCATCAGACAGGATTCTGTCACCACAGTGTAGAGACCTTGAGGGTACTGCTGAAGTGGGTCTGTCTCTTGATGTTTTGGTTGTTGTCCCGCCCAGCGTATTTCACATGTGTCTGTTGTGCACCCGCTCATCTAGCAATGCCCAATTGGCCAAAAACAAGAACCCAATTCAGGAGATACTTCTGGATTGTACTGAAAACGCATATGTCTCAGTGGAGTTCGGCCCCTCATCATGTGTGTTTTTGTAGCATGGAGACACTTACACACACACACACACACACATGTTGTGTTTGTTATGCAGTGTGTGGCTGGATGGTTGTGTTAGTGCATCTGCAACCATGTATTTATATTAGCTTTGAGAGGCATTGCGTGGATGTTGGTTAGAGGTTTTTCCTCTAATGGACCTGGGACTCCAACATCGTCAGTCTGCACATTCATCATGTTTACTATTTCCCATTGCTGCCACAGTATGGAACATGATCTCATAAATGCTGTGGTCTCCGTGGGTTCCTTTGTATGTGTGTCTGTTTGTGAACAAATGTGTGTTTATGCATCATGATGGTTGCTTCTTACATTGTCCAATTGAACATTGGAGGCATTGTTCCCCCCATGGGCAATGAGTGTCTGCACATGGCTGAGGGCATTTTTAAAGGCACAACAATGTTTCCCTCAACAGATCTGTGTTTGTTTGGCACACAACCACTACTTTGTCACTACATTGCTTGTGGTCTTAGGACCAGGAATCATACGTGATAGTTCACACATGATGGTATTTTGAACCACAGACTCACATTTTGGTCACTGCAGTGAGGGGGATTAGACCCCATTTCCCCATTTTGCCTCACAAAGCTGGGGGTTTGACCCCACACTCCCCTTTTGGTCACTGCAGTGATGGGGATTAGACCCCATTTCCCCATTTTGCCTCCAAATGCTGGGCGTTTGCACCCCACACTCACATTTTGGTCACAACTGTGATGGGGCTTTCAGTGAATTTTCCATTTCTGTGTCGCTATTGCAAGCAGTGTGGACACATGACCCCCTATGGGCTGGACAATGCTGGGAGTGATAGCCATCCACCAGCCTATGGGTAGGGACTGCTGGTAGTGAATACCACCCATCCCCCTATGGGTAGAGACAATGCTGGTAGTGATAGCCATCCATCCCCCTATGGGCTGGACAATGCTTGTAGTGATAGCCATCCATCCACCTATGGGTAGGGACTGCTGGTAGTGATAGCCATCCACACCCCTATGGGCTGGACAATGCTGGTAGTGATAGCCATCCATCCATCCCCCTATGGGTAGAGACAATGCTGGTAGTGATAACCATCCACCCCCCTATGGGTAGGGACTGCTGGTAGTGATAGCCACCCACCCCCTATGGGTAGAGACTGCTGGGGGTGTTAGCCATCCACACCCCTATGGGCTGGACAATGATGGTAGTGATAGCCATCCATCTCCCTATGAGTAGAGACAATGCATGTAGTGATAGCCATCCACCCCATTATGGGTAGGCATTGCTGGTAGTGATAGCCATCCAGACCCCTATGTGCTGGACAATGCTGGTAGTGATAGCCACCCACCCCCTATGGGTAGAGACTGCTGGGAGTGTTAGCCATCCACACCTCTATGGGCTGGACAATGCTGGTAGTGATAGCCATCCATCCCCCTATGGGTAGAGAAAATGCTGGTAGTGATAGCCATCCATCCCCTATGGGTAGGGACTGCTGGTAGTGATAGCCACCCACCCCCCTATGGCCTGGACAATGCTGGTAGTGATAGCCACCCACCCCCTATGGGTAGATACTGCTGGGAGTGTTAGCCATCCACACCCCTATGGGTAGGGACTGCTGGTAGTGATAGCCACTCATCCCCCCATGGGTTGGACAATGCTGGTAGTGATAGCCATCCATCCCCCTATGGGTAGAGAAAATGTTGGTAGTGATAGCCATCCATCCCCTATGGGTAGGGACTGCTGGTAGTGATAGCCACCCACCCCCCTATGGGCTGGACAATGCTGGTAGTGATAGCCATCCATCCCCCTATGGGTAGAGAAAATGCTGGTAGTGATAGCCATCCATCCCCTATGGGTAGAGACTGCTGGTAGTGATAGCCATCCATCCCCTATGGGTAGGGACTGCTGGTAGTGATAGCCACCCACCCCCATATGGGCTGGACAATGCTGGTAGTGATAGCCACCCACCCCCCTATGGGTAGGGACTGCTGGTAGTGATAGCCACCCACCCTCTATGGGTAGAGACTGCTGGGAGTGTTAGCCATCCACACCCCTATGGGCTGGACAATGCTGGTAGTGATAGCCATCCATCTCCCTATGAGTAGAGACAATGCTGGTAGTGATAGCCATCCAGACCCCTATGGGCTGGACAATGCTGGTAGTGATAGCCACCCACCCCCTATGGGTAGAGACTGCTGGGAGTGTTAGCCATCCACACCTCTATGGGCTGGACAATGCTGGTAGTGATAGCCATCCACCCACCTATGGGTAGAGAAAATGCTGGTAGTGATAGCCATCCATCCCCTATGGGTAGGGACTGCTGGTAGTGATAGCCACTCATCCCCCCATGGGTTGGACAATGCTGGTAGTGATAGCCATCCACCCCCCTATGAGTAGAGACTGCTGGGAATGATAGCCATCCACACCCCTATGGGCTGGACAATGCTGGTAGTGATAGCCACCCACCCACCTATGGGTAGAGACTGCTAGTAGCGTTAGCCATCCACACCCCTATGGGCTGGACAATGCTGGTAGTGATAGCCATCCACCCCCCCTATGGTTAGGGACTACTGATAGTGATAGCCATCCATCCCCCAATGGGCTGTACAATGCTGGTAGTGATAGCCATCCACCCCCCTATGGGTAGAGACTGCTAGTAGTGATAGCCATCCACACCCCTATGGGTAGAGACTGCTAGGAATGATAGCCATCCACACCCCTATGGGCTAGACAATGCTGGTGGTGATAGCCATCCATCCCCCTATTGGTAGAGACTGCTGGTAGTGATAGCCATCCACACCCCTATGGGTAGAGACTGCTGATAGTGATATCCATCCACACCCCTGTGGGCTGGACAATGCTGGTAGTGATAGCCATCCATCCCCCTATGGGTAGAGACTGCTGGTAGTGATAGCCACCCACACCCCTGTGGTCTGGACAATGCTGGTAGTGATAGCCACCTACCCCCCTATGGGTAGAGACTGCTGGGAGTGTTAGCCATCCACACCCCTATGGGCTGGACAATGCTGGGAGTGATAGCCATCCATCCTCCTATGGGTAGAGACAATGCTGGTAGTGATAGCCATCCATCCCCCTATGGGTAGGGACTGCTGGTAGTGATAACCATCCATCCCCCTATGGGCTGGAAAATGCCGGTAGTTATAGCCACCCAACCCCCTATGTGTAGAGGCTGCTGGTAGTGATAGCCATCCATCCCCCTATGTGTACAGACTGCTGGTAATGATAGCCATCCACACCCCTATGGGCTGGACAATGCTGGTAGTGATAGCCATCCATCCCCCTATGGGCTGGACAATGCTGGGAGTGATAGCCATCCATCCCCCTATGGGTAGGGACTGCTGGGAGTGATCCACCCACCCCCTATGGGTAGAGACTGCTGGGAGTGTTAGCCATCCACACCCCTATGGGTAGGGACTGCTGGTAGTGATAACCACCCACCCCCCTATGGGCTGGACAATGCTGGTAGTGATAGCCACCCACCCCCCTATGGGTAGGGACTGCTGGTAGTGATAGCCACCCACCCTCTATGGGTAGAGACTGCTGGGAGTGTTAGCCATCCACACCCCTATGGGCTGGACAATGCTGGTAGTGATAGCCATCCACACCCCTATGGGCTGGACAATGCTGGTAGTGATAGCCATCCATCCATCCCCCTATGGGTAGAGACAATGCTGGTAGTGATAGCCATCCACCCCCCTATGGGTAGGGACTGCTGGTAGTGATAGCCACCCACCCCCTATGGGTAGAGACTGCTGGGGGTGTTAGCCATCCACACCCCTATGGGCTGGACAATGATGGTAGTGACGGCCATCCATCTCCCTATGAGTAGAGACAATGCAGGTAGTGATAGCCATCCACCCCACTATGGGTAGGCACTGCTGGTAGTGATAGCCATCCAGACCCCTATGTGCTGGACAATGCTGGTAGTGATAGCCACCCACCCCCCATGGGTAGAGACTGCTGGGAGTGTTAGCCATCCACACCTCTATGGGCTGGACAATGCTGGTAGTGATAGCCATCCATCCCCCTATGGGTAGAGAAAATGCTGGTAGTGATAGCCATCCATCCCCTATGGGTAGGGACTGCTGGTAGTGATAGCCACCCACCCCCCTATGGGCTGGACAATGCTGGTAGTGATAGCCACCCACCCCCTATGGGTAGAGACTGCTGGGAGTGTTAGCCATCCACACCCCTATGGGTAGGGACTGCTGGTAGTGATAGCCACCCACCCCCCTATGGGCTGGACAATGCTGGTAGTGATAGCCACCCACCCCCCTATGGGTAGGGACTGCTGGTAGTGATAGCCACCCACCCTCTATGGGTAGAGACTGCTGGGAGTGTTAGCCATCCACACCCCTATGGGCTGGACAATGCTGGTAGTGATAGCCATCCATCTCCCTATGAGTAGAGACAATGCAGGTAGTGATAGGCATCCACCCCACTATGGGTAGGCACTGCTGGTAGTGATAGCCATCCAGACCCCTATGGGCTGGACAATGCTGGTAGTGATAGCCACCCACCCCCTATGGGTAGAGACTGCTGGGAGTGTTAGCCATCCACACCCCTATGGGCTGGACAATGCTGGTAGTGATAGCCATCCATCCCCCTATGGGTAGAGAAAATGCTGGTAGTGATAGCCATCCATCCCCTATGGGTAGGGACTGCTGGTAGTGATAGCCACCCACCCCCCTATGGGCTGGACAATGCTGGTAGTGATAGCCATCCATCCCCCTATGGGTAGAGAAAATGCTGGTAGTGATAGCCATCCATCCCCTATGGGTAGAGACTGCTGGTAGTGATAGCCATCCATCCCCTATGGGTAGGGACTGCTGGTAGTGATAGCCACCCACCCCCATATGGGCTGGACAATGCTGGTAGTGATAGCCACCCACCCCCCTATGGGTAGGGACTGCTGGTAGTGATAGCCACCCACCCTCTATGGGTAGAGACTGCTGGGAGTGTTAGCCATCCACACCCCTATGGGCTGGACAATGCTGGTAGTGATAGCCATCCATCTCCCTATGAGTAGAGACAATGCTGGTAGTGATAGCCATCCAGACCCCTATGGGCTGGACAATGCTGGTAGTGATAGCCACCCACCCCCTATGGGTAGAGACTGCTGGGAGTGTTAGCCATCCACACCTCTATGGGCTGGACAATGCTGGTAGTGATAGCCATCCACCCACCTATGGGTAGAGAAAATGCTGGTAGTGATAGCCATCCATCCCCTATGGGTAGGGACTGCTGGTAGTGATAGCCACTCATCCCCCCATGGGTTGGATAATGCTGGTAGTGATAGCCATCCACCCCCCTATGGTTAGGGACTACTGGTAGTGATAGCCATCCATCCCCCAATGGGCTGTACAATGCTGGTAGTGATAGCCATCCACCCCCCTATGGGTAGAGACTGCTAGTAGTGATAGCCATCCACACCCCTATGGGTAGAGACTGCTAGGAATGATAGCCATCCACACCCCTATGGGCTAGACAATGCTGGTGGTGATAGCCATCCATCCCCCTATTGGTAGAGACTGCTGGTAGTGATAGCCATCCACACCCCTATGGGTAGAGACTGCTGATAGTGATATCCATCCACACCCCTGTGGGCTGGACAATGCTGGTAGTGATAGCCATCCATCCCCCTATGGGTAGAGACTGCTGGTAGTGATAGCCATCCACACCCCTGTGGTCTGGACAATGCTGGTAGTGATAGCCACCTACCCCCCTATGGGTAGAGACTGCTGGGAGTGTTAGCCATCCACACCCCTATGGGCTGGACAATGCTGGGAGTGATAGCCATCCATCCTCCTATGGGTAGAGACAATGCTGGTAGTGATAGCCATCCATCCCCCTATGGGTAGGGACTGCTGGTAGTGATAACCATCCATCCCCCTATGGGCTGGAAAATGCCGGTAGTTATAGCCACCCAACCCCCTATGTGTAGAGGCTGCTGGTAGTGATAGCCATCCATCCCCCTATGTGTACAGACTGCTGGTAATGATAGCCATCCACACCCCTATGGGCTGGACAATGCTGGTAGTGATAGCCATCCATCCCCCTATGGGCTGGACAATGCTGGGAGTGATAGCCATCCATCCCCCTATGGGTAGGGACTGCTGGGAGTGATCCACCCACCCCCCTATGGGTAGAGACTGCTGGTAGTGATAGCCATCCACCCCCTTATGGGATGGACAATGCTGGGAGTGATAGCCATCCACCCCCCTATGGGTAGAGACTGCTGGTTGTTATAGCCATCCACCCCCTATGGGGTGGGCAATGCTATTGGAGATAGATATCTACCCCCTATGTGTGTGTTTGTTTTAACGGGTTCGTGACATTTTTGTGTGTGGTAGGTGTCTGACTTACCGTCTGCGATGTACGCGTCGGTTCCGGTTGTTGATTTGGTCATAGACATACAGTACAGGGATGACATGCTCAATCGGATACATGGTTGGTTCGTCTCGTAGGCGTAGATCGTTGGTTCGTCTCGTAGGAGTAGATCGTGTTGTGACACGAATCTGAAACCTGATGTACTGCTCTTCAGGCAGCTGTGACGTGCTGGAGGTGGCGGCCTGTTCGGCACGTAGGATGTACGCATCGTACTTGGACGGCCGGAAACTGCTGTGAAAATGCTTCCGGACGACTCCATTCAGCGTTTACGGCGCCAGCTCGTATGGGAAATGTGGCTGGAATCGGAGCATACGTGTCGTTCGGGATTTGGAAACATTTGCGCATCGTACTTCATCGTTCGGACGGATCGGCTCCCGGAACGAGTAGGTCGGCAGGTAACGCTACAGACAGCTCTGGGAGGGCTGTCCGAGCAAGATCGGAATCGACCCCAAACATGTAATAACAAAGCATTAACGTATCAATTAAAATGGAGAGACTGAGACCCGTTTAGAGGCTGGTTTGTACAAAGTGAAAATAGAAAACCTGGATTAATCGCGGCTTACCCCCTTAACTAAATTGTGTGATCTTTACTAAATATTTTTTTTTTTATCTGCCCTTTATTTTTCCCTATCGCATATTAAAGCACCTTCACATATGTAAGTTCTGAATACCAGCTGTACAAAACCCAATTGTGTTTGATTTAATAGACTATAATATTGCTCCATTTTAAGAATCTGGGCTGCATACTGGGTTCATTCACCACAGCAGTCTTGCCTCTTAGTCCACTAATAGCACAGGAATAGTTCAGAAAGTTCATGTTCAAAAACTGTAGCTTTTAATAAGTACTTCTCAGTGCAGTGTGATAATGTGACATATTAATGTAAAAACATCCAAGTTAAAGAAATATGCTTTTTGAATTATGAAAAGACTATCATATTTGACGTGATGTTTGTTGTATGATTTACACAGTGAACATTTTTCAGGATTCGGCTTTTGCACGGGTTGTAAGAGCCAAGCCAGGCCCTTAGCTCGGCTCGCCCTGTTAATTGGTTGGACCTCCCACTTCTATATCTAGATGGTATTTTTAGGTCTTGCGTAGACATCGCATGCATTTTGTTTACTGCTATTGGGCTTGGAGCCCTCCCATTACAAACAATTGGTGGGCTTCAAAGCCGCCCTCGATTGCTATCTTGCTGCTCGTCAGCTCTGTAGTTGGCACTTCTTGCATGTGACTCTCCCCTAGAGCATGGCCCAAGTAATTGTGTACTTCCACTGCTCACACTTTTGGGAGCTAATTCCTCCCTCCCACTCTCCCATTGTCTGTCCCCTTGTTTATTTAGCTTTCACCATTCTTTGCAACTGCACCCCATCCACATCCTTACTGTGTTTTAAATAATTGTCATTTGCCTGAGTTTATGTGTTTAACCCTTTCCATGCGCCCGTCGGCCAATGGCCGTCGCGAGCACTACCTCCGTAGTGCTGCGTACGTCCGTTGGCCGACTCGGCCCTGCCTGCGCAAGCATTTACCCGCACCGCGGCGGATTTTACGCCGCGGTCAACGGGTTAATATGTGACTGTGAAGGGACCTTGCATGTGAGTGTTTATTTATTCTCTGCTCAAGCACACATGCTATCTCATTTGGGAAACTGCTTGCCTGTTATACACACCCTCTGTTGCATTTCATTTCCTTTGAGATAAGAAAATGAAGTGAAGAGCTGTAGCTTTTACATCTGGGGAACCCCATTCAAACCCCAATGGCACCACAACTTCTTGTGATTGTGGTGCCAATTAGTTAATGTGGACATGTAAAAAAAGATAATTCAAGTCCCCACTCCTAACAATGTAAGTGAAAGCAGAATGGGAAGCACATATTCTTATCTTAAACGAAACGGATCTTGCATGTGAGGGCTTTTATATTTACCTTTTTTCCACCTGGAACAATGCAGCCATCCAATTCTTTTATTAGACAGCTTTAAGCAATATTTTTAACTGCATGTCAACCACAGCCTAAATGTTATACCCCTCAAACAATGCTGCCTTTTAATATTCTTGCTACACAGCTTTAAAGAAGTTGTGACTGCAGAAACACAGAATGTGTGAAAGGTGTACAGGAAAATGTTACCCTTCACTTATATTAGCTTATGGGTGTCCCTAACGCAAACAAGAGGGCAACATTTACATTCAACTTTAAATTTACCTTTATTAGACCTTGTACAAAGAAGCCTTTAATTTGTTATGTTAGATACCTTTAAATAATATTTGCGCCTGCACCTCAACTACAACCTAAGTTTTATTTTCAACTTTACTGTGCCCAAAAAAATGAGCTTCAAGAGAACATGTTTGCTGTGCATTTAAAAACAAATAGCATTCATTCTTAGCTCAAGCCACGTTATCAAATTTGGAGATCTGCTTGCCTGTTATATACACACTCTGTCCATTCAGTTTCCTTTGCGGTCAAAAAATGAGTTTCCCACCTCTCTTCACTTGCAATGTTACAGGGGAAATTTCATTAACTTTTTTATTCTTTTGCACCATAATCACAATAATTTAAATCGATTTAAATTATTTCATAAATTAATATTAAACAGGTCTTTCCACTAAACATGATGCATATTTACTATCACACCATCCATTATCCACCTTACTTATTACCTGCCACTACCCATCCTATTCTCGTTATTTGGCATGCCAAAACCGCTGTTAAAAGTGCTGTGTTCACTATATCTTAATACTTTTTAGGTCTCGCCTACGCAGCGCGCATGCGTTGCATGGGAGGACCTTCAGCCGTTGTTCAGCTCTTTTTCCAAGCACATACTCGTGCTTGTGGTGGCATACACCTTGTAAGAGCACACAGCGGCATGCCACAAGCACGAGTATGTGCTTCGAAAAAGAGCAGACTGCGCGCCCACGCATACACGCACGCACCACTCCCGGGCCTGCAAACATACGATCACAGTCTCTCTCTCTCTCCTCTCGCTTTCTCTCTCTCTCTCTCTGTCTCTCCCGCTCTCTCTTTCTATCGCGCTCTCTCTCCCCCTCTCTCTCTATCTCACTCTTTCCCTTTCTCTCAGGGCCCCACGCACTACGGAGGGTATTGTTATGTCGATCCAGTCTTTGTTTCAGACTCCATTTCTCTCTCTTGTTCTTTTAGCTTTCCACCGACTTTTCTTTTTTGCCGTTCCCTCACTCTTTTACCTTTGCTGTATCACTCTTGTCTCTTTTTCTTTCTTCTCTCTTGTCCCCATACTCACTCCCTCACTCTCGTCCTTGTGCCTCTTATGCAGAGAGTTGCTAACTCGCACCGCCCCACCCAGTCCCACCAGTTCACAAGGTGAATGGTCGCTATCACATGACCAGCACAAGTGAGGTGGAGGCCAGTGCATGGGTTCCGCTCCCCTTGGACTTGAAAGTTTGTTGCAAGCATTATCTTGGGTTTTAGAAGGGAGTATGATGTCTGTTCTGGCTTTCCTGGTCTCAAAGCTCTACCGATCGCCCTCCCACTTTAGTGCTTCTTTATCATATGGTGATTTTTCTTCTTTTTTTTAAAGTTTGGCAGATCTATTTTTGCCCCATATTCTCTCCTGTGCCTACTGTCACCCACCCCTCCTCTCTCATCCACTTGTTATCCTTTGCCACCTTTATTTCTTATTCCTTTCTATATCCACTTTCTCTGGCCCCAGCTCTCTTGCTCATTATCGCTTGTTTAAATATCTATCCCTCCAATTTCTCTTGCCCCTTCATCTTGCAACTTTTCTTCCCCCTCTCTTGCCTCTTCTTTTTCTCCTTCTGCCTCTTCCGCTTCCTCTTTCTTGCCACTTCTTTCTCTTCTTGCCATCTTTTCTCGACCCCTCTTTCTTCCTCTCAACTTCTCTTGCTTTCACCTTAAAGGGGCCTTCCCTAGACACCAAACAAGCATCCGCTTTGATTCAAACATGACTATTTATTCCACGAATCACAGCTGCGAAAAGCCGACTGGTTCTGCAATACGGTGCATTTGATGAGGGGGGGTCTAGTGAGGAGATGTATCCCAGTGGTTATACTGTCCACTGTTGAACTATTGAAACTATGTTTTAAGTTTCACTAAATTGTGTGATCCTGTGCAAATCAGTTAATTTCCTTCTGTTCCTTTCTCTGCCATAACCCGGAATGCTTAAGTACCCAACTCCTGATATTGGGCGCTATAGTAAACGGAACTTTAACTAGGAGGTGGCGGGTATATATACATCCTCCCAAAAATAGTCATTTTATAAGTTTCCTGATTTCAGCCTATTTCTTTCTCACAAATACTGCACCAAGTAATTGTATTCTTCACTCCACTGCCCACGC
Source organism: Triturus cristatus (assembly GCF_964204655.1). NCBI lineage: Eukaryota > Metazoa > Chordata > Amphibia > Caudata > Salamandridae > Triturus > Triturus cristatus. The sequence continues at coordinate 389,845,177 of NC_140594.1, forward strand.
ATCTCCACCAACTGATTCAAACTCCAGTCTGTGACGGAAACCTTGGTTTACTGGCGTCCCTGGTACTGCACTTCAAGGCAGGCTCATCAGAGCGGGGATGCAGACGCGCCATCTACGTCACTACAACCCCCTCCTTGAGCCCCCGACGGGAAGTGGGGTGCCAGCATATTGTTTTTCCTTTATTTCTGCTGCGCCACGACCAGCTATGGTCTGGTAAATAGCATCCTTTTTTTAACATGCCTATATTATAGTGAGTGTTAATGTCCGCCCGTTAGCAGGGATATACTCCTACTTGCATTTGTAATGCTATTACTGCCCTATGATTGCCTACAGGAAAGAGAGCAGACAATGAGGAGCTACATTTTATTTTGAGTCTGCCACATGGCACTAGGGCCTATGAGACCAACAGCCATTCCTGCCTTTTTTTTTTCTTCAGATTTTATATAGCGCGAACTCGACCCAAAGGTATTAGAGCGCTTTACATAAGCACCGGTTACGTTACAAAATTGGCACGGGGAGATTAAGGGGCATATTATCAAGGAGGGCGTTAAAATTATCGCTGCTTTAGTGGCAGGAAACTGCCACTAAAGCGGCGATAATGGGCTTGATAATATGCCGCAGAGAATTCCAATAGAAGCCCATGTTCATGCCGTCCTTGATAATATGCCACTTAGTGATTTGCCAAGAATCACAGGATGTGGACGCAACCCCGAGGCTCGAACCCTGGTTTCCAGCACCAAAGTCGGCAGTCTAGCCGACGGACCTTTTGAGGCAACAGCATGTTGCATTATGGGGCTTATTAGTTTTGCTTTTTATCACAGCTTGGAAAGTGCTGTTGGCAGCATTGACAGATGATGCTATATGTGACATGGAGCCACTCCACAGCTATGTTTAATGTTTTTACTAAGTCGCCGAGTCTGCCTCAAAAACTGCTTGTTTCACATGTAAAAACCAAAAGGAAACTCTGCTCACGTTTGTGTGAGTTCACTCACATCACACATCGAAACTAGCACTGGCAATGCAAATTGTTTTGTCTTTTGTGTAGCGGAAAATGTTATGCATAGATTCACAAAGCAATAACAGTACATGAGACAGCAGCAGCGCAATATTCTCTAACACGATGAACAAGCAATTGACAGGTGAAAGTAGCACATACAGAGGTAGCTTACCCACAAAGGAAGTAGGAGGCATTAGAAGACTGTTATAGGATTTCGGTAAACAGACCTAAACCTACAAGAAGTATAAAACTGTTGGTAGAACAATCCAGACATCTCATACAATTACTGTACATTAGTGCATTTGTATTGAATGATGACCCCACACCTACATACTATTCAGTGTGGAATGATTCATCATTGGGTTACACATCTACCACTGGTTGTACAGTCTTTTAGTTATGGGTACCCCAGTTTGGGTGAAGTTATGTCCCTTAACTTGGCATTCTCCCTTTCTGAAACTGTCAATTCTATATTAAAATGTCATGTGGATGAGCTAAATGTGTTTTTACTGGTGTCTCATTACTGCAAGATGAACAAGCATTGGCACAGCCAATAGGTCTCGCCTTTGGGACCTTATAAGTGTTTAGTTATCCAGCACAATATCCTTGGTGCAACAACATCAATTGTTGCATGGCTAAACACTTATAATATCTATTGGCTATGCCAATGCTTGTTTTAAGACAGCCATTGTTTGTTTTGCTACTTCCCTTCCATTTAATATTTTATCTCAAACCTTATACTATCCCTCACGCATTAATAAATAACAAAATAATGATAGGTGTTTCAGAGCAATTTAGAATACAACTTTAAACATACTGGAAACAACCACAAGAGCAGAGGCAAGACTTATTGGATTTGCCAGTGCTTGTTGTAACAACGTATGCACTAACACTAGCCATTACGGAACCGAGGCTACTGATGCGAGGAGGACGCCCTATCGATCTCGAGGAAGGACACTGCGCAGAGTGTACAACTAGTAACGCATTAACGCCAACTTCGGCGGGCCAGGAAATCCAAAGCTCGTCCTCTAGATGGCGCTAATTCTCCGGCAATAAGTTCAAAGACTTAGTAGAACTGGAAGACCAGGGGCCTCGTATTTGTGGCATCGGACCACAGGCCGGGACGCCTTGTACGTTCAAGTATTAAGTTGTTCTGCAGCATTAGCATATCCATTCCAGTGGGTTAGGGACCTGTTTTCGTGCAAATAGATGATGTACTTTTGCAGCTCTGTGTGGCTTGAATGTGCGCAAGTATTTTTATTCGTGGGCAGCATCCTAAAAATGTAAATGTTGAGTGAAATGGCTCAGCAGTTAGCACACGTTTGTTATGTGCGTATCTAGGAACATCTTGTATTTGTATTTATATTGTGCTCTCCATACACGTGACAAGATCTACAGCTCTTATGGCCCAGTCTTTCCGTTTAAGAGGCCTTTAAAATGAGTACTGCTTGTTTTCAACACATACAGGAAAATGTCTTTGTTGTGTTTATTAAAAATTGAATATTATGATTTCTAAAGTAGGCGAGGCCTGAGATTGGTGTGGGAGGACTGGCAGTGAGCTGTGGATTAGGGGGACGCAGCTTGCTGTTTTCTGAATTTAGGGTGCCCGTGTTCAGATGCTGCCTGTTAAATGGCGAGTTTCCCCAGCTAGCTTTGAGAGTTTTCATTGGTGCCCTTGTAGGCTCAGGCAGACTGTCTTTAAGGTGGAGGCTGCTTCAAGGTGAACCCTTTTGATACAAATATTGGTAGGATTTGTTCGCTGTGGCGTGAGAGGCGATAGGCTGCCCTGCTTTTACTAGTCCTGTCTTCCTGCATCATCACTCTGTCACAGTTGCTGCTGGACACTGTCGGCGCCTGCACTCCTGTGCAGAGGTCGGTTGTGACCAAGTCCCTTCTCTGTTTTCATAAAAGGCTCAGCTAGGGTTGGGCCACCCTTATTGTATGTCTAGTGTCGAGTATAAAGTGGGCTTTATCCGAGAAGTCGTGGCTATCACCCCACCCCACCTATTTGGCCTCTTAAATCCACATAAGGGCCTTGCCATGCCAATGCAACGAATCAAAATACAAACACGCAGCACCCACACTATCCGCTGCTCTTGACACGACTACATCCTCGTTTCAGACCCTCGTCCTGTCACTTCAGACACCTCATCAGAGACTTGATCAGATCCTCATCACCCTGTTCGATCCCAACTCTTATCACCCGATGATTCTGCCACAGGACCGGCTCCAGGATTCGGGCCTGGGAGGGCCATGAAGGAGCGTGGGTGGGCCATGAAGGAGCGTGGGTGGGCCATGAAGGAGCCTGGGTGGGCCATGTAGGAGAGTGGGTGGGCCCGGGCTATGAAGGAGCATGGGTAAGCCATGAAGGAGCACAAGTGGACCATGTAGGAGAGTGGGTAGGCCATGAAGGACCGCGAGTAGGCCGTGAAGTAGCATGGGTGGGCCATGAAGGTGCGTGGGTGGGCCATGAAGGAGCGTGGATGGGCCGTGAGAAGGAGCATGGGTGGGCCGTGAAGGAGTGTGGGTGGGCCATGCAGGAGAATGGGTGGGCCATGTAGGAGCGTGGGTGGGCCATGAAGGAGCATGGGTGGGCCATGAAGGAGCGTGGGTGGGCCATGAAGGAGCATGGGTGGGCCATGTAGGAGAGTGGGTGGGCCATGTAGGAGCGTGGGTGGGTCATGAAGGTGCATGAGTGGGCCATGTAGGAGAGTGGGTGGACCATGTAGGAGAATGGGTGGACCATGTAGGAGCATGGGTAAGCCATGAAGAAGCATAAGTGGGCCATGTAGGAGAGTGGGTGGGCCATGTAGGAGCGTGGGTAGGCCGTGAAGGACCGTGAGTAGGCCGTGAAGTAGCGTGGGTGGGCCATGAAGGTGCGTGGGTGAGCCATGAAGGAGTGTGGATGGGCCGTGAAGGAGCATGGGTGGGCCGTGAAGGAGCATGGGTGGACCCGGGCCGTGAAGCAGCATGGGTGGGCCGTGAAGGAGTGTGGGTGGGCCATGCAGGAGAATGGGTGGGCCATGTAGGAGCATGGGTGGGCCATATAGAAGCATGGGTGGGTCATGTAGGAGCCTGGGTGGGCCAAGTCGGAGCATGTGTGGGCCGTGAAGGAGCATGTGTGGGCCGTGAAGGAGCATGGGTGGGCCGCGGAGGAGTGTGAGTGGGCTGTGAAGGAGCGTGGGTGGGCTGTGGAGGAAGGTAGGTGGGCCATGTAGGAGAATGTGTGGGCCATGTAGGAGAATGGGTGGGCCATATAGAAGCATGGGTGGGCCGGAGACATGAAGTAGCATGGGTGGGCCATGAAGGAGCATGGGTGGGTCATGATCAAGAATGGAATTGCTTAGCATCTCCCGGGCGTTAGAGACCTGGATGGGCATGCTGGATGGTCGTATAGGGGGATGGGATGGATATTCTGCTGGGGGTGGAGGGCTGAGGAGTCATGCTCACTAGTATAACTCTATTTCTAAGAGTTTGTTTTGTACCTAGGTCTATGCCTTTTTTGCACTCTGTGTCTCCCTCCTTTCTCCCAACCTCACCCTCCTCTGTCTCCACCTCGCCACTCTCTTCAACCTCCTGCCGCACCCTTGTCTCTCTACACTTCACTCTCCTCTTTCTCTGCCTCATTTTCTTTTGCCATCTCATCCTCCTGTTTCCCTGCAGTAGCCTTCCCTCTTCCTTTTGCTCACTCTCTCTCTCTCCACCTCCCCTTGACCTCCTCTCTTTCTGCCTGAATCTCCTCTCTATCTCACTATGCTTCCACGTCCACCTTATTCTTCTGTCTCCACTTCATTCACCTCTTTCCTTTGTTTCTCTGCTATGCCTTTTCCTCACTCTCCTTCTCCCTTGCCCACCTCCTTCTCTTCACCTCGCTCCCTCACTCTCTTTCTCACTATCTTTCCTTTTTGCCTCACTATCCTCTCTCTCCCTCTCACACTCTTACCTATCTCCCTCCCCTGTCTATGCTTGGACATGCCCTTTTTGAAATATAACTCTCCATCTAAGCCATGACTCTCTCCACCCCACCCTCTTCTTTCAGCCTTGCCTTCACTGCTGCTGCCTATTGGGTAATATCTTTATGTATGTAAAGGAAGCTTGAGCCGCTTCTTCGCAAGTGGTTGTGTTTGTGTGGGTGTGTGTAAATGGACCTTGCTATCCTGCTGCCCTGTTGACAGCTCTCAACATTTTAAACAGTGGCAGCACCAAGGCCTGGAATATACAGTGGCTGTATGTAGAAGATCTACAAAGACATAGGGAACATACATATTTTTGAGAGATTGCAAAGGGCTGTGTGACTTTTTGATGTTCTTGATAGTCGAATGCTTTCCATTAACTTCAAATAAGTGTAATAACAAATGGCAGAGCAATTAAAAGTTGGCAATCGGGCAAACACCAAATGTGAGCCTGTTTCTTTCCTTACCTGCACACTGTGCCAAATATTAGAGAAAATGAAGCAACCCAGTAACCCAGGGACCTGGCTGGACAATATTTATCAAAAAGGTGGTCCCTATGGGGGAGGTGTAGCCTTAGACTTCCATTGTAATAGTGTTGTAAATAAACTTTTCTGCAAGTTAACTTAGTTATGCGATAAGTGCAATTATTTTGCAAATTACATATTCATATTATGCACAAACATGATATTATGAGAGATTATTCACATTTATCAAAATATAAGCTGCTCCTACAAAGTGACGGCACAGTAAAAGTGAACAATCTGTCCTGATGATGGCCCTGTTCTAACTAATTGTGTTAGGGGTCGAAACGTCGACAATTACATATGTGGACTGGTTTTAAATTTTGATTGAGGTTTTCGACACTCATAGTAGGAGTGCCGTTTACAACAACATATCGTCCCAATGAATCACATGTATATATTTCTGTATATAGCACAAGCACACTTTCTTTTACACACTATTCACTCTCACTGCGCAGTCACTTAGTAGGGGCACCTTGTCTTTTGATAAATGTAAATAACGTATCATTATGAACCGTTTCGGGATTATATAAATGTAATTGGCAAAATAACTGCAGTTATCTCATAATTAAGTAACTTGCAGAAATGCTTATTCACGATACTATTGACGTGGAAGTCTAAGGCTACACTTTACCCTTAGGGACCACCTTTTTGATAATCACTGTGCTAAGTGCACCAATTTTGAGGATGGCAACTGGAATCGTAATTTGGTGACTAGTTTTTCAACCAATATTCAGCTGTCAGTCCATTTAGTAGAATGTATTTTCAAAATGTATTTTAAGGAGAACAAAGTGGAAATGTGTAGCTAATTTGAGTGCCTCAAGACTGAACGGTCCTTTCTAAATTGTGACTGGCATGTTCCCTCCTCTTCTTCCTTTCTCCATCTAGTCTCTACTATTCCATCACCCTGACTCCATTACCCTCCCCACCCATCATTCTCCCCCCACTTCTGTTCCAGAACTCTCCTTTCAACACTCTTTCCCTGCACCAACACAATTTAGAATTTGCTCATTACCCTCCACTCCGATTACCTTCCTTTCTCAACATCTAGGGGCATATCAACAACAACCGGCGATAATTATCTCTAAGCGCACTTAGCGCTAGGATAATTATGGCCGGCTAGCGTGAATTTTTATCGCTGAGATAGCGTGCTGTTAGCAACGCTTATCTCAATAGCGATAAAAATCCTCACGCTAACAGGCTAACGTGAGATTATCACTGGAAACCCAGCGATAATCTCACATTACCTTGTTGATAGGGACAGGCAAACTTAGCCATGATATCCTCCTTCCATAGGATATCATGGCTAAGTCAGAAAAATACCAGACGTAAAAAAGCAGCGTTAATGTATCACCCTCTTTCCTTGCCATTCTTTTTTCTCATCCTTTCTTTTTCCCTTACCCTCTTTTTTTGTATCCTCACACTTCCCTCTAATTATTCACCATTTCTCATATCTGCCCTATTCTTATCACCATTTCCTCTTGTCAAGATTCAAGTTTTTTTAAATTTAGTTCACTACCCTCTGGATTCAAAGTTGTAGGAGCTGTGGACCTGTTTTTTTAGGATTTCAGGCTAAAGGACACCATCACATCCACAGGTGCAAGTTACTCTATAGCTAATAACATTAGTGTACTACGCAGGTTGTGTTCTGCCTTTTAAAATGTGACAAAACACAATTATTTGAAGCCCAATAAGTATATTGTTTATCCAGATCAGAGACATCTAGAAGCCTAGAATGTTTTTCCTGATGGCAGGACATCCACATTTTTTACAGAACCCGCTGTCCCAAACTTGAGTCGAAAATCAAAGGCTTCGTATTAATTGTAGAACTTATGAAGCCACAGATTGTTGGAGCATCTTGGCACCAAGTGCATGACTGGATATTGGGAGTAGGCATGACAGTGGCAGTACAGGTTGCCAGTGCTGCCACAGAATAGCTGCCAATACTGTCCTTTGAATAACAGGAACTTGCACTGCTCCTGCCCATACTGTATTTGCGTTCTGCTAGTGTAAGTTGTAAAAGTCTTTTCAGTTCAGAAAAGTCAAATCATGTGGCATTGGCAGTGTCTTTTTCATACAGTGCTACAAGTTAAGAATAGGGTCACAGCAGGAACAAAATAAAATAAACCACTACTAAGATATAAATGGATTGTATGCATGTTTTCAATGACTTGCGATGGCAAAATCCGGCTGTGTCTGCCATTTGCAGGGCCTCTGAAATTATCCTGCAAGGAAGAACCAAATTATGGTGTAGTAAATTATGCAACAAGAAACATCAAATTATGAGGCCTAATGTGGCATATTTGGACGCAGTATTCACCATCTTCTCATTTTACACATGTTAACAGTGTATGGGCAAAGGTTTCACCTCATTAATATGAGTTTAGCACTTAAATACAGCATTCAGCAACACAGAGGTGACCCGCCTCTTCCTAATAACAGGCCTGACACTGTGTGGCAACATATGTGGCAGCGGTTTTAGTAACTTTTGATCCTTTGAGCTAGAAACTTTTTTGGGGTTAAAAATCGCAAATTATGCAGAAGATGATGGACCATGTGGCTCGTGCAGCCAATCCATGACTATGCGGAAACCCCCACAGCTGGAGAATCACAAAATCCCAGTGGCTCTGGCCACAAGCCATCTCCTAAGTACTGTGTAATGGGCGATTGTGGGCCTCTTGTGCTGCAACAGACATGTCACAGGTACCCATGGTGTTCACATGTGCCTGTTAACAGCCACCATACCCCACAGACGTCTCACCCGTCTCCAGGGACCTCAAGTTGCCCATAGCGTTAGTGTTTGTCATGGTAGTAAACAAATTAAGCTCAGAAAGCAAGGCCCACGTGGATCATTAATAAAAGTTTTAAAAATATGTTTTTCTACTTGTAAATGGGCCGTGGGAGGGCCAAAAGGCTACTTTGGCAGGGCCTGGCCCGCCTGCACCCCCTGCTAGAACCGGGCCTGTTCTGCCACCTAGTTCTCACTGAAAATCACAACCATCAGTAACAATTAGAAAGATCTGCTCTCTGCTGCTTCCCACCACTCCAGAGCCCCCCCAAGCCATCTCTCTTACACTTCATAGCTACTTTGTCACATTAGCTCATTCTTATTTTCACAACTACAAATCCATCTGGTGCCCGCCATCTCATTAAATGTTTTCAGTGGTTTCTAAGAGCCACCTTTGCCTTACCTCTCTTTTCAATCACTCTCACTCTCTCTCTATGGCACAACCCTACTCGCTTCAGGTTGCCCGTGGACAGGTCTGTACTGAAGCAGCCCCACACTGATCCTACCTTTTCAGGTTAACTATCGCCCCGTATCTCAGCTTCTTTCTTTTTATAAACATTAGAAAGATTAGTTTCCAACCCCTTTTCACTGTTCACCATCTTACACTTCTCTCCTTCCCTCCACCACTGGTCATCTCTGGCCCAGCACACGCTTGGATCACCTCCGGCCACTACGATCACCAGGTGGGACTCAAAGGTATCTGTCCCTCCTCCTGTTTCACTGAATGTCTTGAACTCTTCTCTTTACAGAACCTCCCATGTCTCTTTCTCTTTTGGCTTCTCATACTCCGATGTTCTTCTTTCCAAGGTTCATCACCGATGCGCACTTGTGACCGCCTCACTGGCGCCTGCCGTTGGATTGCACTGGTCATTGACGCTAAACTCTGCTAATGCAGATGCTCTGCCCTGCCCCCGTCCAACACTATCTGCATTTGATTCACTGCAAGTCCCCTCGTCTGCCAAGAATCTGGGGGTTCTGATCAGTCCACATATGAACCCCAAAGGCTTCATGACCAGCACAGTCATCAGAGTGAGCTTCAAATTGCTTAATATCCAAAAACTCAGTTCAGTCATTCTCTTAAACTCAATGTTTTTCAGCAACTATATTAATGCACTAGTACCCTGGTCGGCCTGTCTAATTACTCCCAAGCTCCACTCAGTAAGGCTCTCATCTTTGAAACCCTAAAACTTTCATCCCTGGGGGGATTTAATTATTTGACCCTTCCCCCCCACACACATACACTTCCACCTTCACATACAGCCACCAAGTAGGACAGCTACATGGAAGAAGCGTTATATGTTATTTGTAGTTCTAAACAAAGCAATAAGCAATCCAGCCCCCGATTAACATGCCCACTCCCAGGGCCGGACTGGGAACCAAAAACAGCCCTGTGAAAAATGCTCAAAGCAGCCTGCATGTCTTTCTTTCTCTTTCCTCCCGCCCTTCCACCGTCCACATGATCTGCCTCTCTCTCAGCCTCGCTTCCTCACCGTCCTTGCCTCCCTTCCTTCCTCTATGTCCATGATGCACGCGCTGCAGTAAACTCTGGGTGGCGCAAGACTCTGCGTTCGTCCTACTGGACCACTCAGCCACGCCTGATGGCGCGGATCACTCACCTGCCTCAAGCATATTATGTAAGTGGTCTCTGTTTCTGACTGGTTTAGATCTTTTCTGAGTAAGTGTCACTGCACCCACTGTCTCTGTAGTCGTACTCCGACCTCAGATGTATGCAGGGCCGGCTTTAGGCATGGGCGAGCTGGGCGCAGGCCCGGGGCGCCAACATTCCGAGGGGCGCAGCAGGGAGCTGCCTGGCTTATTCTCATGCAAAGAGCAGCTCGTCCATCCTACTTGGTTTCAATGGGGTCCCGTTAAGGACTTTGTAATCAGCCCTTGATGTACCTCCATGTAATTGTTAGTACCCCATCTACCCCTGACCTGCCCTCTTCCCGTCTTCCTCATACCTCCTGCCGATTTGTATCCAAGACAATTTTAACTGACATTCGCCCTCTCCCGACACTAATGGATGTATACCCCTGAATAAATCTCCTATTCCGGTGATATATGGCAGTGGTTTTCAAACATCTCTAATAATATATCCACTGTCTCTCTTCTAATGGAGTTATACTCTAGAGGTACTTAAACATTTCTCTTATATATCCCCCTCTTGCCAATGCTTAATTTGTCAAAATGTGAGAAAGGGAGACACTAATTCTTGTAGGGCCTTGTGCCGGTATTGCAGAAAAATAAGTTGCTTACCATTGGTAACACTCTTTCTGGTGGATACTCTAGCTAACCACAGATACCTCGCCTTGTGAATGCACCCAGGTGCCAGATTAGACCCCGAGATTTTTCTCAGCAATTCCCTCACGTGCTGGTAAGTGGCATTGTGTGGCTCTGCATCAGCTCTGTCCCGCCACAGAAATGGCATCAGGCCGCAATATAACTGCGACTTTCTGATATCTGTCTTTGGCATAGGACGCAGAGCTCTTAAGAGCCAGATTATGCCTGTGTGCAGATCTCTAAATTAGAATCTTTTCAGTATGGACCAAAGGAGTCCACTTGGCAGAACAGGTAGAACGGTGAGTCAGTGTGGAATGAGCAGGTACACAGAGTATCCACCAGAAAGAGAGTTACTGAAAGTATGTAAATTATTCTTCTGATGGATGTTTGTAACATCAGATTCCTCACCTTGTGAATAGATACCAATGCAGTACCTCCCGAGGTGGTAGGTCTGTGGAATGGCTCACACCGGAAAGGCCTGCCGGACCGAATGAGCAAAATGCTCCTCCCACTGGACCTGACTATACAGGCAGAAGTACTTCATGAACTTGTGAACTGACACTCACTTTGCAGCTTGGCTGAAGCTAAAAACAAGCACTTCGCGGGCTAACACAGTGGCAGTAGCTTTGGCTCTGGCGGAATGAGCTTGCAAGCCCTCTGGAGGCTCTCTTGGCCAGACCATAGCAGCTATTTATACAATGAACAATCCCATCTGGAGATGACCGTTCCTGAACTGCCAAGCCAGGTCTTCCCTGGACCGGAAACAAGCATCCTGGGACCGGTTTCAGAGTAACACCGCTCATCAGCCAGGCTAGCTTGAATCCAGTGAGCAAGGGACTCATGTCCGGACATACCCTGCCAACTCAGGGCAAACAAACTCCGCAACTGGTCCAAGGATGCTTGTTTCTGGTCCAGGGAAGACCTGGCTTGGCAGTTCAGGTTGGACTGTTGCCATGAGGAACAGGATCAAGACTGATTTGCATATGGCTGGGTCTGAACTGGGGGGTCGAAGTGAGCTAAAGAACGATAATGGGTTCAATCCAGATCTGTGACTGGGGGGTGAGTGTCATATATGTTTCAGCACTCCGTCTATCATCTCTTTGTGTTTGCTTTGTTCGCCCTAAGTTGGCAGGGTATGGCCAGATGGGGGTCCCTTGCTCACTTTGCCAGTGGATTCAAGCTAGCTTGGCTGATGAGGGGTGTTACCCCATAACCGGTCCCAGGATGCTGGTTTCTGGTCCAGGGAAGACCTGGCTTGTCAGTTTGGGCTGGAATGTTCCCATGAGGAACAGGGTCAAGAATCATTTGCATATGGCTGGGTCTGAACAGGGGTGGTGAAGTGAGCTAAAGAACGATGATGGATTCAACCCAGATCTGTGGCGAAGTGAGCTAAAGAACGCTGATGGATTCTACCCAGATCTGTGACTGGGGGTGAGTGCCTGAAAAGTTTCAGCGCTCCGTCTATCATCTCTTTGTGTTTGCTGCATGCTTCCTCATAGGCCTGCTCCTCATCGGGCCGGCGCTGCAATGCCCGACAGGCCCCACTGTGGGGCTCTTTGTCAGAGATCTTCTGATCTTAGCCGTAAAGATGAGTGTAAGTGAGGATGTGGGTGTAGGGTGGTGTATTAGGTGGTTAAGATAGCCTAAGGGGTAACAAGAAGTATTTTAATATAGTGGTCTCCTTGACACAGTAAAAACAAGGGAAGTGTCGTAGGAAATAATGTACCTCGACAGCTTCAACAAGAGTGACGTTGGGTCAACATGTTTTATGCCTGGTTGCCCAGCAGGGTCTATGGCTTTTCATCAGGATCGGGCAAGTGTCCCTACCCTACAACTGATTCCAAATAGAGATAGTGCAGTGGAGGTGCCCAATCCTAAAATGTTTCCTGTACCTGCTGCGGTACAGGACAATCGAGTTCCGACCCTATAATAGTGATAGAATTACCCCTTATGTAGGACACAGGGCTGCGCTTTGCTGGGAACACCCACGCTCCACTCATGGAACGCCTCACCTGGAGCAGACTAAATCAAAGCAGCGACTTGCGCTGACTTGCATTACTCCAGATTTACCAAGCCAGGCAGGACCAGGCAAGGTGGCCTTGCGTGGCTTGGTATATCTCATTATAGGTTTTGCCTTGATAAATATGCCCCTAAATGTCTCTTAAATTATCCCATTCGTACCTGTCCTGAATTTATAACCTGGAGCAATTTCTTTTAGTTTAATTTAATTGCATTTTAAACATGGATGTCCAGTATAATATATACTCTGTCCCATTGTTATTCCAGGTACCGCTACAGTATGCCAGGTTCACTTCATTACATTACAGCTATCATCTACATTTGACCATTTCATCTAGTGATGCATAAGAATAGTACAACCTGTAGTGGAAATTGACCTTTTTTTTTTTTATAAATCTTTTTATTAACAATCATCGACAAAAACATACAATACAATGGCATTAGCATGTGTACATACAATGGAGACAGGCATTTAATCACAAATACAGCATTACTGTTCATTGGATGTTACGGAGTAGGGGCATCTTCGTCCTCGATACCACGGGGCGGGGTACATATATTCCCTCGATAAGAATTCCAGGGGTTCCAAATTTTGGACCATTTTCGGGGGCACCCACGGGATATAAAGACCGTTTTTTCCCTGTACATGCACCAATCAAGATCTTTTTTGCAGCCCACAATCGTGGGCGCCTGTGCGGCTCCCCAAAGCTGTGCGATATTTCCTTTTGCTACCATTAGCCCTAGTGTGACCCACTGCGTTTGATATGTGTTGAGGTCTGTGGGTTCCCAGATGTTTAGAAGGCACCTACGGGCCTCTGGGCGGAGGAGGATTGCCAACACTTCACCCACTACTTCATGTATCTTGCGCCAGTAGGGTTGGATATGGTCACAGTCCCAGATTATGTGGAGAAATGTGCCTAACTGCATGCACCCTCTTCTGCAATTCCCTCCCTCGGAGACTCCCATACGTAGCAATCGAGGTCCCGTGACATAAACTCTGTAAAGGATTTTAAGTTGCACCAACCTGAGGCGTGCTGGGATTGCGACTATTTTCGGGGAGGACACTGCTTCCTGCCACTCTTCATCATCCATTTCAATGCCATCGCTCACCCATTTTTCCCGTAGTGCAAGGAGGGGATTGTCCATATTATTTATCAGTTTCTTCTATATTAAGGATATAGTCTTTTAGGGTAGGTGACCATCAAGTAACCTATCTTCTAGGGGGGAGGCCTCTGGAAGGGAGGAGCCCCTTGGAAGAAGCGAGCAAAGGGCATGACTGGCTTGCGCATAGCGGAAACGCTCTGAGTCCGCTAACATATGCTGTTGTTGAAGCGTGGCGAAGGGTTTCACTTTGCCCTTGTCCCACAGGTCTCCGATACGTGAGATCCCGATTAGTTCCCATTTATCAAATCCCTTTGATTGTCACAAGTCCCATAGCATTTGTGAGTCCCACAAAGGAATTGCCAACGTGGGTTTTTGCTCCCATCCCAATGATCTGTTGGCTGCATGCCAAACAGCAGTGGAGTGTTCAGTGGGTCCCGTAAGTGCATATCTACCCGGCTTGGAATAGAGCACTCGGTTATATGTTCCCCTGGGGAGAAGCCACCTATCCAGGTTATATCCAGGGTCATCCAGCCAGCCGTATATGACGTGGTTAATAGCAGCAAGATGCGCTGCCCAATAATATTTCTGAATATCAGGCAGGCTGATGCCCCCATCGTACCAATTGAGTGTGAGTTTATGAAGTGCGATACGTGGCTTCCCGTCCCATAAGAGATCACGTTGAAGCCCTTCAATTTCTCTAAAATATGTGCTCGGGACTGGATCGAGTGAATTCTGCAATGCATGGAAATTGGCTTGTTAACTCAATAAATCAAGAACTTCAAAACAACTTTTACAGCCCGCCTCTGTATCTTATTCCCAATCTAGCACCTGTAGGCATCAATCCTTACTTGCCCCATAGTTTAACAACTGTCCTCAGCATATTAACTCTACTGACCACAGGTCAGACACAGTGCAGTACCTCTAAGCCCTCTACCGGGCATTTGCTATGCAAAATGTCTGAGGGATTTATCTTCAATCAACAGTCCCAGTAAACGAGTCTACCGTCCCTTCCACATTTGAGCAATGGGGCGTTTAGGCTGTCTCCTCTGACCTTCGCCACGCAAGATCCCCCCTTCTGCCATCTCCCATTTCTTGACCTCTTCATTCCATCTGCTTTGAGGAGGCCCCTCCATGGACGTCCAGAGCATCGCTATGGCTTGCCTACCAAACACTAGGGCCAGGTCTGGAGAACACATTCTTTACCTTTGGCAGAGCCTATATACCCAGCAAGGATATATCTACCCTACGCACGTCAGTCCTCTCCAGGTCTCTATTTCTTCAGTAACTGACCGCCTGAAGCTGGTTATTGCTGAGCAACTCCATGGCATGTGAATAAAATCTACATCTATTACGGCACACATAAGGCACCGTTTGGCTTCTGTCCTGTCAATTACATTTAATCTATGCAGTGTAAAGTATGTGGTGTGGAGATTGTTAAATTGCATGTGGTGTGCCTGGTATTCCTGGAGATTCTATGATGCTACTGAAGTACAGACTTCCATTCCATGTCCCTCAGTTCTTTGCCTATCTTTCCCGCTCAGAAAGCTCTTAAAGTGGTAGTCTGCTATTTGTCATGGAAAGAAGAGACATATATAGCCATGATATACGTTTGGGGCCACCCCCAAACATAAGCAAAACGACTGCAACAAAGCTCAATATACCGGAACTGGGACTCGGGCAGACCATCTTCCGCAATCAGAGTCCAAATCCCTAAGTTCTCCATTCTCATGGCAGTCCCCCACATTATGAATCCCCATTTTCAACCTTTCCATCTCTCTGGTAATAAGGAACCCAACCCTTATGGTGGGCAGGCCAATCAAAGGGAGTGTGGGTGTGTATAACTGGTGTTGAAATACCCTGGAGCATTTTACATTTTTCTTTAATATATTCTCTCTCACCCCTTTACTGGATTATACTCTGAAGGTATTTAAATACCTCTCTCTGGTATGTTCCCTCTCCCTCCCTTAACTGTTTTATACCCTGGAGGTATTTACATTTCTGTTTCTCATATATCCATTCTGCCCCCTTCACTGGATTTATACCCAGGTGGTATTTACATTACTCTTTTGTAGATATTCCTTCTTGTTCTTATAATGGATTTATAACCCTGATATATTCTAATGTTTTTCTAAGATTTCTCCCCTCCCTCTTCTACAGGATTTACACCTATGATCTATTTAAATGCCTCTCGAATATCTCTGCTCTTCACCTTTACTGGATTTATAACACTCATGTATTTCAATGTCTCTATGATATACCCTCTTTCCTTCCTGTAATTAATAAATGTCTGTGAGATATTTCCACATCTCTCAAAACGAATCCCTCTTCCTTCTGCACTGGATGTATGACACACAGGAGGGGGATAAAAAAGAGACAGTAAAATACCGGAGGGTAATATTTCTCCTCTCTCTTTTGTACTAGATATGCACTCCTTTCTCTGTGAGATTTTAACATCTCACTCTCTCTCCCTCTGCTTTGGATGCATCTCCCTCAAGAACTAGAATGTCTTTTTAATATCTCATTCTTTCGCTGGCATTGGATGTCCATCCTCAGTATTTTATTGTCTATCTAATATTTCTTATCTCCCGCCTCCCCTGATAATGCCTAAGTTACTACATAAGTCCCCACTGGCTGCCCCTCAATTATATATTTCAAACACTTTTACTCCACATTTAAATAAGTACATATCAATAATAAGCAAGAGGCATGTGCGATAGCCATCTCTTTTATTGTAAATTATCAACAACAAAAAATACAAACGGCTGCAGTCATGGAATGGAGAACACAAGTGAACAATTCAGGAAACTCCATGCAGATTCTCCTCTGAAAGACTAACACATGATTGAACAAACACCGCTAGATACTCCAAAAAATACACTCTTACTAGCATCACATTTCATACTGGTGCTTGTTAGTGATAAAAGCTTCCTGTCTCCGGGGTGTGCAGTTCCTAATGGCTTTGGTGGTGCACATGGGTTGCTGGTGATAGAGATGCTCCCTATCTCTGGGTGTGTGTATCGGTGCTCACAAACAGTCTTTTCAGAAGTGGGTTGTTTTTTTGCTGGAGATGGCCTGGTACACATATACTTACAACCTTTGCAGCACACACACACATCCCACCCCAATACCTTTTGCCTCTGGTGCAGGTTTGTTAGTAAGAGAAGCGCCCTGCCTGTGGGTTGTGTACATCTTGTGCTTTTATGTTTTTAGTCAGAGAAGTTCCTTGCCTCGGAGGTGAGCACACATTATGTTAGGCTCTGGGTGGTAGGGATGGTTTATTAATGATCTAGAAGTTCCCAGGCTCTTGGTTGGTCTGTTTCTGGGATTGTTTGTTAGTGAGGAGAAGTATATTGCCTATTATTTGTGCATGTGCGGCATAAGGCTCTGTACTTTGGATGGTTTGTTATGACAGAGAAGTTTTCTGCCTCAGTTATGTACATTATCTGGATAACGCACTGTACTTGGGGTGGTTTTGTTCATGACAGAGAAGCTTTCTGTCTCAATGGTGTGCATGCCCTGCATAAGGCCCTGTACATGGGGTTGTTTGCTAGTAACGGAGAAGCTCACTGCCTCAGTGGCACACATGCATTGCATAAGCATTTTGTGCCTGTTTGCCAGTGATAGAGAACCTCCTTGCCTAGTTTCAGGCTTTTATGCTACCCTGCCTCTGAGGTGTGCATTAAATCTGTGAAACATTTAAATGCCTGACCTTACGTTCAAATGATTGCAATAATTGTTCTAATCAGAGAAAGTCGAACAAATCGCACACAGGCTCAAGACTGATGTTTCAAACCAACTCTACAAACGTCAGACTTAATTTGTTGTTTTTTGCATTTATTCACACTTACATCTATCATAGGTTTACAGCTGTCTTTATTCATTTCGTACCATAGACACAAATTGATCGAATTATCACGAGAGTTCAAAGCCCCTTAATGACATTTGTTGAAACATAAGTAAATGTCCATTGTGCCTTAGAAATTACTTCAAATTTAAATGTAACAACAATTAAAAAACAAAGCATTTGTTCAAACAAGGTACTTTGATCATGTATCCAAATCTTTGCTGTTTGAGGTACAGAGAAAAGAGACATATTTTGGGTTATTTAAAATGGAATTTTCCACAATACTCTATGAGATTTAGTGTGTAGCTCTGCATACACTTGAACAATAAATAATCAAGTATGTGCCTGCATTTTATATTTTGGGTGCTGCACTAACACTAACGCTATCTCAGAATAGCTGAGGGAAATTATGATTAATAAAGCAGACAATAGAAAATCTATTTCTTAAAACCATAAATTATTCTTATGCGTGTTTCCTGTAAGAAAACCACACCAGTGCAAATCTGGTTAACAACACAGCATTGAAATACAATGAAGACTCATATACATTTAGGAGTTTTGAACTCTTTTTTAGACTGAAAAACACTTTATTTAATTTTATGAGGAGGCCTTCCATCATGCTTCTGTGCTATCAGCTCAGACAAACAGCATACTTACCTACAGCAGATATAAATGCAGGATTATAACATGAGTTTGTCTGCCGTATAGATTGACATATTCTGTTGGAGCTGGTAGGACTTCACTTGTTTGTTGGAACTTTGTGATCTAAGCCAATAATTTGACCAACATGAGCCACAAATAATGCTATATATTTCCACTGCTGGAATGAGGGATCACATCCTTTTAACATTTTGAGTTATTTTTTTATAAATGGATCAAATTATTCAACATGAACTGTTCCCCAATTGTTTAGACAGGTTTGAATCATATTTTAGCTGGCTCAGCATCAGGCTGTGTTTTTCGAAGTGAGCTGTTAATAAGAAAGAAACTTCCTGTCTCTGTTGTGTGCATCCACTGGGTTGGCACTTGTACTGGAGATTATAGTTACAGATGTAAAAGCTTCCTGCTTAGCTGGTGTACGCCCACTGCATGATGGGGATGGTTAGTTAGTGACAGACAGATCCAAGGCTCTCAGTTGTAAAACCACTCATTTTCATGCTGTGATGTTAGTTTGTAAGTAAGAGAGGCTCCATTAGTAGTGCAGACACTACATTTAGATCTTGCACAGAACTGTGTGCGAGCACACACACACAGACTCACGTCCCACCTCTTAGGCTGGAGTGCTGGTTTGTTAATAAGAGTCGCCCAACCAAGGGTTGTGTATACCACAAACTCACAAACATCAGGAGCCTGCAGGCACTATGTTTTATGTTGCAGTGATAAGGATTGCTTTGTCAGTGAAAGTGAAGCTCCCTGCCTTTAACGTGTACCAGCACTGAACTGTGTTCTATTTGCTAGATGTGCTTTTAGGTGAAAGAGCAGCTCCCTCGCCCTGAAAATGTGCAGGCACTGCATTTGGTTCTTGGTGCTGGTGATGGTTTTAGTGAAAGAGAAGCTTGATGCCTCTGAGGTGTGCAGGCACTTCATTGGATTCTTGGTGCTGGTTTTTATTGAAAGAGAAGCTTGATGCCTCTGAGGTGTGCAGGCACTGCATTGGGTTTGTACCGCTGGTGATGTTTTTTGTGAAAGAGAAGCTCCATGACTGTGAGGCATGCAGGCACTTCTTTGTGTTCTTGTATCTGGGGGTGGTTTTTAGTGAAAGAGAAGCTTCCCGCCTCTGGGGCATCCAGGCACCACATTGGGTTGTTGCTGCTGGGGGTGTTTTTAGGGAAACAAAACCTCTATGCCTGTGAGGTGTGCAGGCACTGCATTGGGTTTAAGTTGCTGGGGATGGTTTTAATGAAAGAGAAGCTTCATGACTTTGAGGCACTTCTTTGGGATCTTGTATCTGGGGGTGGTTTTTAGTGAAAGAGAGGCTCCCCGCCTCTGGGGCATCCAGGCACCACATTGGGTTGTTGCTGCTCGGGGTGTTTTTAGGGAAACAAAACCTCTATGCCTCGGAGGTGTGCAGGCACTGCATTGGGTTTAAGTTGCTGGGGATGGTTTTACTGAAAGAGAAGTTCTAAGACTGTAAGGTGTGCAGGCACTGCATTGGGTTCTTGTGTCTAGGGGCGTTTCTTTTAACAATATATTTGTATTGATGTTGTCAAGAAGCAGATACATTTTGGTGCCAAGTAAGTAAGCATATACCTGAGTAGTAGGCATCTCTCCGGGGGTTGTTTTAGTGAAAGAGAAGCCTCCGGCCTCTGAAGCATCTAGGAATCACATTGGGTTTTTGTAGCTGGGGGTATTTTTTAGTGAAAGGGAAGCTCCATGCCTCTATGGCATGCAGTCACTGCATTCGGTTATTGTTGCTGGGAAGATTTTTAGTGAAAGAGAGGTCCCCTGCCCCTGAGGTGTGCACACTGGGTTCTTGTTGCCGGGGGTGGTTTTTACCGATACAGAACCTCCATTCCCTTGAGGCTTGCAGGCCCTGAATTAGGTTTGTGTTGCTGGGGGTGGTTTCAATGACAGAGAAGATCTTTACCTCTGAGGTTTGTAGGCACTACACCGAGTTCTTGTGGCTGAGGGTGGTTTTTATTGAAAGAGAAGCTCACTCACTCCGAGCCGTGCAGGTATGTCATCAAGTTCTTGCTGCAGGGGTGGCTTTTAGTGACAGGAAAGCTCCATAGCTCTGACAAGTGCAGGCGCCGTACTGCATTCTAGTTGCTGGGGACGGTTTTTAGTGAAACAGAAGCTCCCTGTTTTCAAGGCAACCAGGCACTACATTTGGTTCTTGCTGCTCTGGAATGGCTTTTAGTGATACAGAGGCTCCATTTTTACGAAAATAATAGCTTGTGCCCTCTGCTGTGCTGGCAAGTGTGTGCAGTTATTAGTTAGTTATAAAGATGGTCTCTTCCTGAGGTTTGTGGACACTTATTTAGTCTCTGGCACTGGAAAAGGTTTGTTGATCATAATGTTTGATTAACAAGAAAGGCTTTACGACAGTGAGATTAGCAAACACAATGAATTAAGCCTCCATCCTGAGAACAGTTAATTAGCACTAGTGCCTCTAAGACAGCTTGCGTTTTGGCCACTGAGCTATGACTAGCTGATTGGTGAGACCTGCTCAAGGTCAGGCGTGCAAACGGTCAGCATTGGACCCTGGTGGTGCAAGGAATGGTATATTAACAAGTGATGTCCACCATCTGTGGGTTGTGCAGACATACTGTGTAGGCTATGGTGGTGCTGCAGGCACAATGTAAGTAATAGAGATCCACTTTCCCTGTGCGAAAGGTGTGTAGACAGACTACATTTAGATATGATGGTGGTGTAAGTGGTTTGTAAATAACAGGGGTTCCCTGTTTGTAAGGTGTGTCGAAACACCACATTAGGCTCTGGTGGTGCTGCAGGTGTTATATAAGTGACAGAGGTACCCTGCCTGGAAGATGTGTGAATACGCCACATTAGGCTCTGATGGTGCTGCAGGTGTTATGTAAGTGACAGGTACCCTGCCTGGAAGATGTGTGAATACGCCACATTAGGCTCTGGTGGTGCTGCAGGTGTTATGCAAGTGACAGAGGTACCCTGCCTGGAAGATGTGTGAATACGCCACATTAGGCTCTGATGGTGCTGCAGGTGTTATGTAAGTGACAGGTACCCTGCCTGTAAGATGTGTGGATACACCACATTAGGCTCTGGTGGTGCTGCAGGTGTTATGCAAGTGACAGAGGTGCCCTGCCTGTAAGATGTGTGGATACACCACATTAGGCTCTGGTGGTGCTGCCACATCTGTTTGTAACAGAAGCCCTCTGTTTGTAAGGTGTGCAGACACATCACATTAGGCTCATGTGCTGCTGGTGGTGGTAAGTAACAAGGTCCTTGTTGGTAAGGTGTTCAAACAGATTTGGGCTCTGGTGATGCTGTGCATCGTATGTGAGTAACAGAGGTTCTCTGTCTGTAAAGACTGCAGACACCCCACAATAGATTGTGGTGCTGCTGGGGTGGTATGTAAGTGACAGAGGTTCTTATTTGTAAGGTATGCAGACAGACTGCATTTTGTTCGTCCTGGTATTTTTAGAAAAGCCCTATGTGTCTGAGGTGTACAGACACTCCATCAAGGTCTGGTGCTGGGATTGACTAGTTAGTGAAGGAAGCTCCCTTTGTCTGATTGAATGAGACACACCACAGTTACAGACTCCCGCAAGCGTGATGGACCAGTCACATCGACCTCCCAATTTCTCTTTAGGGATCTGGGATTCATACAAGTTGATTAGCCCTCTGGGACATCACAAATCCCGTCCAGATTCAGGCATGGCTAGTGGGAACCTTTCCAATGCTTTCCTACTAGCTCTGAATTGAAGAAGGCAAATAATGGTAGGGGCCAGGGAAAGGAGCTAAGAGAGGAGAGCAGCTGTGCGTGATTAAGATGGATCTGGGGGTAGATGTTTGCTGTGGTCCCACAACTACCCCCAACCCACCCATGATGGCTGCCTCCATTCTCTTTCCAACTAACACCAGTTAAAAGTCTTCCCAACCATGGAGAAGAAATCTTCGTTGTGCCGGCTGAAGAAAGTGCAGAGCCGCTCCAGGATAGCACCTTCCACCGCTGGGTGTGGACGCCCCTTGGATTCATCCAGGCACTTCTGGAGGCCACCTTCTCCCCGCAGACAGTAAAATCCCTTAGTCTGGTTGAAGTAGAAATTAGCCGGAGTAATTCGAGGAGGGAGCCCCAGAAACCGCTCTGCCCGGCGCAGCTCTGGAAGTGGGTCCCGGATTAGGTTACCTCCATCCACAACATGGATGTGACCCAGGGGGAAGAAGCGCAGCCAACGCGCCAGGTGGACTGCATACAGACTGCGCTGGATAGCCTTGTACTGGGTGTTTAGTTGACCACCACGTAGCAGGATATTCTCAAGGCGCTGGTAGGGCTTGTCTCGCTCCTGGCGATTGTGCAGCACTTGTGTGTAGTCCGACACTAGCCGCTCCACAGGGTCACGCACAATGAGAATAAGGTGCACTGAGCTGTTCATGGCATGGACCCGCTCTGGGGCCTTGAGCGAGGAAAAGTAGCCTGGAGTCTTCTCCACTGTCACTTGTCCAGGCAGTGATGGGGGCATCTGGGATCGGTACCAGGCCAATCCTTTGTCATAGTTTTCATCTTGGTCAAAGAAGTGCACCTCGGATGTAGCTGCAACCACATCCGGGTGTAGGTTAAGCATTTCAAGCAGGGCCCGTGTGCCACCTTTCCTCACACCAATGATGATAGCCTGAGGATTACGACGGCTAATGGGCTTGACAGGGACCATGGAACGTCTGGAAAGCCACGAAGCCTCACTGTGATGAGAGAACACTGCTCCCTTTAGTGGCATTCCAAGCCCCACCAGGAGAAGTAGAAAATATCCAACGAACAAGACATCCATGGCTGCGGTCAGTCCAAAAGGAGCGCACCCATGCTGCTTAGGGGGCACAGGTGGTATCCCATTAAGATATGGATTGCTGGCTTTAAGTTCCCTCTTTGGTGCTACATTTTGGCCCCCTTGTCCAAGTTTATGCCAAAACTGCTTGTTGTTTGTTTAATCATAAATTATTGCAGATTGAATCTCGTAACTTGGCTTGCATTGTCATGGGCTGATTCTATTCTCTTGAGCAAAGTTATAACTGGTGAAGTCTCTTGCATTCAGTCAATCCAGGTTGATTTAAGGCTCTTGATTTTAGCACACTTAGTTTCTTTACTTACGTTACCACTAGTTGGCGCTCTTCGCTTGTCTAAGCGAATCCCCAGATGATTCCATTTGTGGTCAATTCCAGACAAGCACAGGATAGAGAATGGGTAAACTTGATATTACACACCGTTTTGCAAGTTAGCCACAAAACCAGAATTATATCACCTTCTCTTCAGATAAAGCAATGCCAGACTATGCTTTCTGCAGCTATGGCAACACCAGCCTGAACATGTACAGGGGCTTCAGGATACTCCACAAGCGCCTCTCACTTCACAGGGTCTTCAGTTTGTTCATCAGGCATTTAGCGGATAGATCCCCAGTGCTCACCCAGGGCTTCTGTGGTTGTCCACCCAACTGTTTGACAGTTCACCTTCTTGCCCTGGTGCTTTCTTGCATTAGGGAGATAGCGGGAAGCCCTTCTGAGACACAGCTGCACTGCTCTGCAGGGACGTCTTCAAACCTGCTGGAGGGAAATAGAAGACATCAATTAGGTCCTTTCAGACTTCTGGGATGGTCCTTAGCACATCAGCAAAATATAAATGTGTGTACGATATACAGATACACCAGTGGCCTTTGATGCATGGATACATTCATGAGAAAACAAAGAAAATTCATTGTAGCCATACAGACCTGAGGATGGTAACGTTGTCAGCTAAGTAAACTGACAATTTAAAAACACTGATTCACAATAACAGCAGCCACCGATGATTTGTCGATTTCAACAGAGCAAGCAAATGGAAGAAGCAAGGTGTAGTACCGCTTCTGACAGGTGAGTGAGAAAGTAACATGATACGGGTGTAGAAAAGCCACCACATGTGTGCGGAAATAGCATGACTGCGAGAACACCAAATAACATGACACTAGTCTCGAAAAAGTCTGTGATTTCAGTGTGGGAATACTACATGACATTTGGAATAAGACACACCAGTACAACCGTGAAAGCCACAGGTGCCCACTCACCAGAAAAACATGCATGAAGACTTTGACTATCTGGGTTTGATGGGCCGTGCAGGAAACCAGTAACGGAGTAAGTCACCTCTCAGGTAGGTGTCCGTAGAACTATGTGAGCGTCAGCTACATGCTAGACATGCCGAACATGCACTTAACTTGGCTCCAGCACCACAGGCCTTTCAAAGGGACTCACCAGCAATGCATACTCTTCCAGCACACCCCATATCAATGCCAATATAACCACCCATACCACCACCAGAAATCCCACGCCATCACCATTACCACAATATCAATGCCAACACCAGTTCCACAACACCACAATCAATACCATGAGTAGTGAGGCAGGCACCACTACCCATACAATCACTTTTTCCACCTCCACTACCAGCACCATTGCTATCTCTACCACCATATCACGGCCAAGCACTGGCAAAGCAATTTGGTCTGGCTTTAATTTTCTCTCCATGGCAGTCCACTTTCCTCACACACACTTGGCTTCTCCTCCTGGACAGTCTCTGCCCTTGCAGGGCCAGGCACTCTCCTTCCCTCTCTCAGAAAGCCGGCAGGCTTCTAGACACTAGGCAGATCCTCAGCTCATCCTGAGGAATGTACAGACTTTAAGTGGTCGCCCCTATCCTCTGGGAAACTGGCTGTCCGGTACATACCAGATGTAGTCCCACTGAAGTCCTTTGAGTACTCTGTGCAACACTCATCATCATCATCATAAACTTTATTCGATTTTATCAATAAAATCATACAAGTACAGTAAAAACAATAACAAAGCAATACATAAAAACCAACATGATAAAAAGCAAGGACATATCATAATAGTTTCATCAGACATCATAACTCAGCATTGTACCTGATTAATAGCTTTATAAACCCCTAAAAGAAACGTTGACATATTGTAACAAACTGGTTGTGAATCTTGATGGCCTGGCCTGATAAAAACCATGAGTGTGAAAAAAAACTATTTTAAAAACTTGTGTCGAAGATGTTCATACAAAGGACAAATCATAACGATGTGCAAAGTATTGCATTTAAAAGGCAGGTTGCAAGTACATAAAGGGGGCTCAGTATATTTATACCATATTCCATCAGTATACAACAGCTGGTGAAACAAAGCTAATCTAAAAAAGGTCAAAAGACGACCGTGAAAAATAGGCAAGTCTGAGAGTAAGTATGGCTCATTCCTAGGCACTGATTTAACCATAATAAAATTGCAAACTAGGGTCTTGGTCAAGGACTTTGCTTCCTTCTCTGAAGTCAATCGAAGGAGATAAGCCTCCTTGAGCCACACAATAACATGTTTGGTAATACTGGCAGTATTAAAGCATAATTCGGGTCTACCGAGGTACGAGAGGTTCTCTCGAATATATACCAGCCAGGGAATTTTAGGTAGACAATCCAATTTCATGCAGTCTAATATAATGAATCTGTTCAAACTTAACACATCCTTTAACCAGACATTACACCAAAGCAAGAGAGGGTGCAATCGAATGTAATCTACGATGTATGGCAGACCCAACTCCTCATGGAGAATTTATGTGGGATTCGACTATCCCAAACCCAAGAGCCCTCTAAGAAATGTATTCTCTGCAATTCCCAGAGGATCAATATTGACATAACCCCAAAGTTTGCTGCTAAAAGTTGATATCGGTATACACTATAGACATCCAGCATGATTTTTAATGGCTTTTGACCTAAGAGGGAAGAAAATTCATTCACATCAGCACAGGCTCTTATCAAATTACCAGTGTTCTTCTTAAGAAGAGGTTGCAAATTAAGTTTTGAATCAATTAAAATACCTAAGTAACTAAAATTGTCAACCTTAGACAATGTGTGGCCCTGCACAGAAAAAGTTATGCTTTTCGTATTTTTTAGTCCTAAAATCATTACCTGAGACTTAATAAAATTAGTGCGCAAATAGAAAGTACTCATGAAGTCAAAAGACAAATCTAAAAGCTGCTGTAGGGTTCTAGCAGTACAAATTAAAACAGCATCATCTGGAGCAATGTGCCCTGGTCTCTTGAAATGTCTATGCCCTGTACCGTGAGTGCTTTTTCAAGACGATTAACATACATAGTAAAAAAAGGGGCCAAAATACAGCCCTGCCGGACCCCCTTCCTGAGTGCAAAGTGCTTAGTACATACGCCATTGCCACCATAGCGCACTGAAGCTGTCAAACCGCAATGGAGGTCCCAGAGGAAATTAACCAGACACCCATCAACCACCATGGATCTCAGCTCTGCCCATAGTTTCTCTCTGTTCAAATCAAACTCAGAGCTGAGATCCATGAATGCGAGATGAAGAGAACCCTTCTTTGTCGTAACATATTTATTGATGATAAGATCGAGATTAACGTTCTGCTCAACAGTTCCCCTCCCCTCACGAAAGCTGCACTGAATGTCTAATAATATATTTTGTGCTTTAGACCACTCGGTTAACCTGTTCAGTATAACTCTGCCGATAATTTTTACCTCTATTTGTATTAAACTAATAGGCCGATAACAGGAGGGGTTGCTTCTGCTCCCCTTTTTATAAACGAGAACAATAATAGAATGTCGCCAAGACTCCGGAATAGAAGTAATAATGACAGTATTAAAATAAAGAGTTAAAAGTGGGGCCCAGAGATTCACACATCTTAAACAAGGCACCACTAATCCCATTAGCTCTGTGGAGCACTTCCTTTCTTGGTCTTGAAGAACTTGGTAGTGAGACAAGTTTAGTGGTTTGTATCCCATTTTTATACACATTTTCCAGATAGGGAATGTGGATCCACTGTCTAAGGTTTCAGAATAGATTTGGGTTGGTTTGATTTCAAATGCCATTTTTAGGCTGATCACCAGGCACGCCTTTTGTGCAAAGTGATGGTTCTAACAGTATGAAGCAATGGGACCAAGCAGGACCATCCAAACATGGGCACAATGAAGTGTTAGCTCTCTGCACCTGGTGGCCATCCCCTTACAGAAACAATAACCAGGGAGTGAAAAAGGGCCTATGAACTTCCTCACCTTGAAGAACAGAAACTACAGTCCCACCCCTCATCCCTACCATCTGCCAAACTGCAATACTCAGGAGGACCTCATTAGCAGACCTTTGCTAACAAGGCCCTTATGGATTTTTTTTAAGGGAGGCCTGTCTCTATCCAGTTCACTTCAGTGCCTGGCTCTCCAGCCACAGGAATGCAGGCAATACACTTCCACTCTTTGGGAGCAAGGTCCTCATGTTCCAACTTGTGGCAGCATAATTCAGAGACGTCCAATACGGAAGGGGGGGGGGGTTGAGAGATTATTTGAAGGCATATTAGCACAGTGCCATTCACGCCGAGCTAGAAAGGGACAAAGTCTTTTGCCTTTTCTACAGCACACTCTTTAAGCATAAAATTAGTACAATGGCATCCACGCGAGCTGTAGAATGACTAAAGCCTTTTTACCACTCCAGGTACAGTATTACAGCTTTGCATTGGGAAAATACCATCCAAGCCAACCTGGAATGAACAAAAGCATGCCTGAAAGGGTTTTTACTTGTACTGGGTGATCCCTTGTGTCTGGACAAAGCTAAACCTCTCTGAATAGCTATAGTGATGATGAGGCAAGTGTTGGGGGTTGCTTTTGTTCATTCCAGGTTGGCTTGGATGGTATTTTGCCAACCCAAAGCTGTAATACTGTGCCTGGAGTGGTGAAAGGCTTTTGTCATTCTACAGCTGGATGTGGATTGCACTGTACTAATCCTATGCTTAAAGACTTTGTTGTAGAAATGGTCAAATCCTTTATCCCTTTCTAGCTCACCATGAATGGCACTGTGCTAATCCAGTGATTAAGAACTTTGATAGAAAAGCAGACATTTGAGGTGAGCAAACTTAGAGTGTTGCTGGTATAGTAGGGTGCTCCATACAGGAGCTACTCTCCACCTACATTTGCGAACTACCAGAGTTCGCTGATTCTTATTTGCATCATTTATGCTGCACTCTATGCCTGAAAGGGTATTGTTTTGACTTATACTGGGTGCTCCCTCGTGTCTGGACAAAGCTAAACCTCTCTGAAGAGCTATAGTAATGGCGAGGAACGTGTCGGGTTGCTTTTGTTCATTCCAGGTTGGCTTGGATGGTATTTTCCCAATCCAAACCTGTAATACTGTGCCTGGAGTGGTGAAAGGCTTTTGTCATTCTACAGCTCAGCGTGGATGGCACTGTGTTAAACCTATGCTTAAAGACTTTGCTGTAGAAATGGCAAAATACTTTGCCCCTTTCTATCTCTGTATGGATGGCACTGTGCTAATCCTATGCTTAAAAACTTTGATAGAAAAGCAGACATTTGAGGTGAGCACATTTACAGTGTCACTGGTTTTGTAGGGTGCTCCATAAAGGAGCTGCTCCCCACCAAAACTTGGGAACTCCCCAGAGTTCTCTGCTTCTTTTTGGTATATATATCTATACACACACACACTTGACAAAGGCTCTTTGGACAAAATGTATTGTGTCCTTTTAACACATTAAAACAACAGGTGAACCACATTGCAGTGCTGTTTTCTTTGTACTTGGATTCATGATTAATTATGGGTTGTATATATATGGTCATGTGAACAAGGCTCTAGTGGAGCCGAAACGGTATGGCGACTAGCACGCGAACAAGCTAAATAAATATTTGCACAAAGAATACGGTCCGTGTCTGTACTGTCTGGGGCAGGTGCCACGAGGAGGCAGCCTTGACGGGGAAACAGAATTGGAGGATATATATATATATATATATATATATATATATATATATATATTCACTGAAAAAACCATAGGTTTCACACATGTTATAGTTAGCTGGACATTTCACTCGTAAAAAACCATTGAAATTCCCCCGTTATAGTTAGTTCAGCTAAATATAACGTGCGCGACCGCCACTCTATCACAAGGATGATGTAATCAGTGATGTCATTTGAGATGTCATCAGTGATGTCATGAGTGATGTCACTGACCATGTCATGAGTGATGTAATATGTGACGTCATCAGCAGTGGATTGCGGTCGCGCGAGTTATATTTAGCTGAACTAACTATAACGGGGGAATTTCAATGGTTTTTTACGAGTGAAATGTCCAGCTAACTATAACATGTGTGAAACCTATGGTTTTTTCAGTGAATTTGCAAGGTTTTTTAAATGCTAATTC
Source organism: Triturus cristatus (assembly GCF_964204655.1). NCBI lineage: Eukaryota > Metazoa > Chordata > Amphibia > Caudata > Salamandridae > Triturus > Triturus cristatus. The sequence goes on from NC_140594.1 coordinate 389,874,557, forward strand.
CTAACTATAACGTGTGTGAAACCTATGGTTTTTTAAGTGAATTTGCAAGGTTTTTTAAATGCTAATTCCTAACTATAACGTGTGTGAAACCTATGGTTTTTTAAGTGAATTTGCAAGGTTTTTTAAATGCTAATTTCTAACTATAACGTGTGTGAAACCTATGGTTTTTTTAGTGAATTTGTAAGGTTTTTTAAATGCTAATTTATGTATGTATTATTATATTTTTTATATATTTATTTTACAATAAACTACCTATGTATATAGTTATAGATTGACTGTATCCTGTAATATGGAATGGCTCAGCTCTATTTTTTTGAATTTGGATAAAGTTGAACAGCATAGTTAATATCTTCTATAAACTTATAAACAGTTTAAAATGTTTTTTTTTTTTAAGGGTTTTTCACGGTGCACGCACCGTGCGCGCATGGTGCGAGCACCCCGCGATTTAAAAAAAAAAAATAGAATGTTTTTTTCACCCTTCAGGGACCCCCTGACAAAGGCTAGGGGGTCAGGAACTCTCTACCCTGCCCCCTTTTCACGTTCTCCACCTTTCTTTTTCACTGTCACACACAAAATGGCGTCTGACACTTCCTGATTTCGACCGATTCGAATGTTGACTGACATCTAACCACCAATCAGAATTACGCTCGCGGACATTATGGTGCGCGCATATAGATATTTATGTACTTTTAACTGCAATTTTCTCAGGAACTACTGAACAGATTGACACCATATATGCAAAAGTCACATGCCTGACCTGAGGACTACCTCTTTGCCAAATTTCAAGTAATTCTGTTCAGCCGTTCGGGCTGTACCTTCGACTAAAGGTCCTATGGGAAAATGCATGGGGAATACGTGTTTTGGGACCCCCCTTTTTTCTCAGCCCCCGCTTGACGAATCACCGCGAGGCTTTCAGGGTAGGAGCTGAGCGGAGCGCCCCATTAGTTTTGAAAATTTCACGAAGATAAGTCAACCGGCGCCAAAGTTATTCAAAATAGAATTTTCAGATTTCCTATGGGAACTTGGTCCTAACTGTAACTATCTACTGGCGACCACCAGTAGGTAATATATATATATATATATATATATATATAGTTACTAGATTATTCAGAAAGCCTACCGCAGGCAACACAGTTCTGCATGCGAGCAGTCATCATCCGCATCACCTGATACGCAGCATCCCCTACGGGGAGATGCTGCGTATCAGACGTATTTGTAGTACAGACTCTGACTGTGAGGCTCCGCAGGAGTTAAGTAGGCTGAGATTCATAGCAAGAGGATATGCTCCCAGTATCATAGACAGTGCGATTAGAAAGACTAGGAACCTTTCTAGAAGGGAGGCACTTATACCGAAACCTAAGCAGATCTCAGACAGCATACCCACCACAGAACTCCAACCTAGGATCATACTCATCTAGAATAGTCAACACCAGGCACTCAGAAAAATCTTCTATCGTAATTGGAACCTGGTACAGGATGATCCGGTTCTTGGCAGGTTTGTACCAGCTAAGCCTGCCTTGACTTTTAGGAAATCTAAATCAATGAGCAATGCCCTAGTTAGGAGCAGCCCGGAAGTGCTTTCATCGACTACCTGGATGGCACTGTGCAAGGGGTTTAGAAAGTGTCCTAGCTGTAAAGCTTGCAAGTTTGGGTGCAATAAAACACACTATAGCAGCCCATTCAAATCAAACCCCATTCCGATCAACAAAAAATTTACCTGCAAAACTGATTTTGCGGTGTATGTGCTGGAGTGTCCTTGTGGGCTGAGATATATCGGCAGTACTAAGCTGCCGGCCCACAAACGGATACTCCAGCACATAAGAGCAATCAGTGGTAAAGATCAAGCCTATCCAGTTGCTAGGCATTTTAAGGAAAACATGACAACATCTCCAGTATTTTGTAATAGACACAATCTTACCACTCAAAAGAGGAGGAAACCGGGAGGCGAAATTGCGCCTCCTGGAAACACGTTACATATTGGAGCTGGACACCAAGTTTCCATCAGGGTTGAATGCTAGCGAAGATTTTTACACTTGTCTCTGATGTAATGAATTTTGGACAATTTGCCAAGAAGTGTACTTTGTGGAAAAATCAGCTGCTATGTTTATAAAAAATTAGTTTTTTTATCCATGAATGTGTTATGTAGGGCACACCTCCTTGTGTATATATGAAATTAAGAAAATAACAGTTTTTTATAAATGTTTTTTGCATTTTACACCCTTTTTTTAGCACTATTTTGCACTGATTAATGATCGACTGAGTGATTTTATGCAGGGTATTTATTGACTGAAGTATACTTCACGATGGCCCACTTGGGCTTGATTGCAACTACATTTTGCGGCAAAGAGTATAATTACATGAATTTATGTACAAATTATGAATTATCTGACACAATGGAGTCTATACCAGGTTGGCAAATTTACTAAATGAGAGTAGGCATTTTTAGCTTTGCATAATTCCATTGGGTTGTTTTTAGATTTTAAATGCCATTTGTCATCCTGAGTGTCAATAACATTGGTTTTCATCAAATACGATTTCCATTGGCTTTTACGCATTATTTATCACATTAACTATTTTATATACATTTGTGTATTAACTATAGTATTTGTGATTATATTTATATATTTAAATATTTATTGTCATATCTTGAATTCGTAAAGTTTTGCACATGTATAGATAGCTCTTGCTGCTTCTAATAACTCTTTACTTACTATGCATTTGCACTTCAACTGTGGATGTAATTTCCTGCATGTATCACTTTAAATGTCGACCAAACCATAGGCAACGCGTCATGTGATCAAGACCCGAGTTGGGGTCGAAACGCGTAATGGCGGACTTGCTGGGCACGCAATAAAAGCCACTTGATTTGCACAAGGAACCTTGGGTCCGCTCTTCGTCTTTTTCCTGCGTGAAGCAGCAGTTGGTGGCTAATCCTGTATATTATATATATATATATATATATAATTCACAGAAAAAACCATAGGTTTCAGGCACGTTATAGTTAGGAATTAGCATTTAAAAAACCTCAGAAATTCACTGAAAAAACCATAGGCTTCAGGGGTGTTATAGTTAGCTGGACTTTTCACTTGTACAAAACCATTGAAATTCCCCCGTTATAGTTAGTTCAGCTAACTATAACTCGCGTGCCCGCAATGCACTGCTGATAACGTCACATATTACATCACTCATGACATGGTCAGTGACATCACTCATGACATCACTGATGACATCTCAAATGACATCACTGATGACATCACTGATGACATCATCCAGTGAATGTGTGTTTTTCTGAAAATTAAATATGTTTTATATATGTATATCTCAAGGTCGATGGAAGAATAAATGGGTATATAAGTGTCTAAATGGATGATTTGTTTTTGAAAAATTGATTGTGTAACTGACTGATTAAGTGTATCATAGTGAATACATGGCTTAGTGAGTAATGTTTAAATATGTAAATATCTGTATCAGTCTCTCACTTTGTGTATAAGTGGCTGCATGGGTTGGTGAGTAGCTACATGGGTGTCTATATAGGTTATTAGTTGTTTTTTTGAGTATCAGTCTGAGTGTCTGCATGGTTCGATGGGGGGTATTACGTAGTGCATAGGTGCATGAATGAGTGACTCACTGTATGTGTTGAAGACAGCATGTGTGCAGGACTGTATGGGTGGATGAGTGTGTGTATGGGTGTGTTAGTGAGTGAATGACTGTCTCAATAGTGTCTTTGAGTAACTACATATGTTTTAAACTAGTATATGTGACTATTGGTGTATATAAGTGAGTATATGTGAGAGTGAGAGATTGAAAGAGTTCCTGTATGAATAAGTATGTGTTTCTATAAGTGATTGTTTAAAAGACTAAGTATGTGTAAGTTTCCGTAGAAGTAAGTGTGGTGGTGTGTGTATAACTGTATATGCAAGTAAATGTATGTTTGATTCTTTATTAGCATGAGTGACTATGTGTGTGAGTAACTCTATGGATGAGTGGCATTGTGTAACAGGATGTATAGGTGTATGAGTACATATGATGAGTGAGTACATGTATGAGTGACTGTATAGGACTGTTGGTGAATGAGTGTATGTGGATCTTAGAATTACTGAAGAGGTTGTTGTAACTGGTATTGGTATGTCCATTGTTTTGAAAATTTTAGTCTCTATTTTTGAATGTGTGTATCAAAGGTTATATTAGGGTGAGAGGAGGTCTGCCACTCTATCACAAGGATGATGTCATCAGTGATGTCATCAGTGATGTCATTTGAGATGTCATGAGTGATGTCATGAGTGATGTCACTGACCATGTCATGAGTGATGTAATATGTGACGTCATCAGCAGTGCATTGCGGGCGCGCAAGTTATAGTTAGCTGAACTAACTATAACGGGGGAATTTCAATGGTTTTGTACAAGTGAAAAGTCCAGCTAACTATAACACCCCTGAAGCCTATGGTTTTTTCAGTGAATTTCTGAGGTTTTTTAAATGCTAACTCCTAACTATAATGTGCCTGAAACCTATGTTTTTTTCTGTGAATTTCAAAGGTTTTTTAAATGCTAATTTCTAACTATGCCTACAGAGATAGGACATGTGAAGAAAGAAGAAAAAATGCACAGAAAGAAAAAAAAGAAGTGCAGAAAGAAGCAACAGAAGTCCTCAAAGACGAAGAATAGTGCAGGAAGAAGGATGACGTGCAGAAAGAACAAAAAGAAGAGCAGAAAGAAGCCTTGTTGCAAAATCATCCTGTACCCTCAACTTTTTCAGACGGATACTGGTGGTAACTGAGTCTGACTAACCAGTCCTAGAGCCAGTGCTATGTTAAAAGACACTTAGAATACAGTGAAAACACCTACATACACTAGGATACATTATGCGTTGGGGTCCCCCTGTGATTAGCATGACCTCCTCTGTAAGCCCCTAGTATATAATAGGGCAGGGGGATTAAAACTACCTCTTAAAACAGGCCACAGGGCGTTTTTGCATACGTTAACTCAGGCCCCGTCCCCTCCCTTCACCACTGTGTAAACACGCCCTGTGTCCGTTTTTAGTTGGCAGATTAAGTTCATTTGAATCCTGAGGGTCCCTAGGGTCCAACTAGCCCACTAGGTACCTCCAGTAAGTGCCACAGAGCTGCGTTGCAGAGAGGTGTAAAAAGTGGCACGGCCTGGACCACCTCTCTGCAATGCAGCTCAGTGGCGCTTACTGGAAGCACTTGGTGGGCTAGTTAGCCCCCAGGGGCCCTCAGTATTGAAGGGAAATTATATCCCCAATTTAAAACGTGCCATAGTGCGTGTTTGCACACGTCACCTCAGGCCCCGTCCCCTCCCTTCACCACTGTGTAAACGCGCCCTGTGGCTGTTCTAAGTTGAGAGATTAAGTCCCCTTGAATCCTAAGGGTCCCTAGGGTCAAACTAGACCACTAGGTACCTCCAGTAAGCGCCACAGAGCTGCGTTGCAGAGAGGTGTAAAAAGGGGCTTGGCCTCAGAACACCTGTCTGCAGCGCAGCTCCCTGGCGCATACTGGAGATGCCTGTTGGGCTAGTTGGCCCTCAGGGACCCTCAGTATTAAAGAGGAATTAATTCCCCAACTTACAATTCGCCAGGGGGCGCATTTGCAGAGTGCTGCAAGGAGGGGGCGTGGCCTCCGGCACGATGCCAGTCTTTTATTTATTTTAATTTTTTAAGAAGGGGGGCTGTGTGGTTCCCCTTCTTATTCTAATTTATTGGCCCTGATGACCCCATCCCCCAGGGCCTGTCTCCTAATTATATTTTTTTGACCCCAATCCCCAGGGCCGGCCACTGTTTTTCATTATTTTAAAAAAATATATATTTATAGACACACCAAGGACATGCTGGACAAATCGTACGTACCTATCACCATGACGATTTGTGTGATATTCATTAAAAGGCGACTATGCATACAATGAATCCACGTGGAATGTATTTACACCACTAGTGAAGCTCTGACATGTCTGATGCCCTACAGTGCCTAATCCCGGTAGACACCCTTGTCGTTTATTTATACAAACATGGGTAGCTATTGACGGGCACATTTAATACACATGCACACCAAGCCATTCAAAGGGGATTCGACAACAATTCGACAAAAACTATGCAAGAAACCCCCCTCACGGTTAATAAAACACACATCCACGGCCGGATGTGTAATACTTTTTATTTTACTCTCTGGAAAGGGGACGAACATCACTTGAGTGTCACAGCGCGCTCCTGGCAGAGCCCAATGCTGTATGACACCCACCATTGCCTGCTGAGTGCCACACACCTCTGTGTTGTATTCCACTAGCTAGTGCATATGCTATGACACTCTCTAGCCCATGTGCACTGTAACACCACCCCGTGAATATGTCATGCCACACTTGTCTTCGCACGGGTTATATTGCCCCATCTAACGTGCCTTCCTCGATGCCTATGTTATAACGCACAGTGCTATGCCATACATATTACAATCTGGGATCCATATCTTTGTCACAGTGCATATGCAACGTTACACTCCCCAGCACATATTTTATATTACAACTTTAGAGACTAGTTAGGTTACACAACACTGCCCTGTGCATATTACACTCCAAGGCGCATAACGCATAGCACGCGCTAGTGCCTGTGCTATCTCGCGCTCTCCAATGAATCTGTAATTGCGCACAATGTATTGCATATTATATTTCACGCCCGGTTCATCTTATATCACACTTTTTGGTGCATAGTTTATACCATACACTATATCTAGTTTTCATTTTCAATCGTGCTCTCAGGACTATGTTCTATATAACACTGTGTTCACCTACCCTTTTCACGGGCATTACATTTTGCGATAGGGGGTGGAGGGTCAGGGGATGTTTCTGCCAAGTGAGCCCGGGGTCACAGTCACAAACGTCCTCTTCTTCCTGAATAAAAGTGAGATTATGCTGCATACTTGTTCATATTTTAAGTAGTTCGCACAGACACACGTTTTAAAAACAATAAAGTTCCTAATACCCGCCTTCTCTGAACAGTTAGCTTGCTGCCCCATCCCCCTCCTCCCTATCCTCTGTTGTGTGAATCCATGGACTAGCCTCCTCCCTCCTGCCATGCATGGTCTGATGTGCTGCCACTGCCCTCAATTTAGTATGATGTACCAGTCCACTCCTCCTGCCCTCCATTGCCCAATGCTATGCCCCATCATTGACCTCCTGCTTAAACTCTGTGCTTAGCTTGCTGCCCCTATTCTCCTTCCCCCTGCCCTCCGATGTCTTTGTGCATGCCCCTGCTCCATCCTTTTTGCCCACCATGTTCCATGGACCTGCCACTCCTATCTACTCTGAGTGTTCTGTTGAGCTGCCACTCCCCTCCCACCTGCCTAGCATTGTCAGATGACTGTAACCTGTCCCTGCCACCTCCACCCTGCCTGTCCACATGCCATGCCCCTATCCTCTTCCTCCTGTCCTACATGGTCCATTGTACTGCCACACCCTTCTGCCCTCCCTGGTCTGTTGTGCTGCAACTGCTCCTCCTGCCTGCCCCGTGCGGTCTGTTGTGAGGCCCCTTCCCCTGAACTTTCTTGTCTGTGCACAGGTCCTGACCCTCCCTTCTATCCTCCATAGTCCTTTGTGCATGCCCCTGCACCCTCCTTCTTGCCCATCATAGCCATTGTGCTGCCACTAACCCTCCCACTTGCCATGCATGTTCTTCTGTGCTGCCATGGCCCCTCTCACCTTCCCTGTGTGGTCAGTTAGCTGCCCCTGACCCCCTCCCACCTTCCCTCCATGGCCTGTGTGTATGCCATCACAGTCTCAGTGTTGCTCTTCATGGTGTGTCTTGCTTCTAGTGCCCATCCTGCCTGACCTCCATGGCTATCTTGCTGCTCCTGCCCTGCCCCCTTGCCCCCAGCCCTCTGTTTACATGTGCAGGCCCCTACTCCCTCCCTCCTGGCTTGTCTGTTCCATTGTAATGCCCCTGATCCGTCCCTCCTGCCCTTTATGGTCTGTTACGCTGCAGCTTTCTCTCCTGTCTGTCCATTATGGTCAGCTAGCTACCATTGCCTCTTGCCCCTCTGTTCTCTGTTGTCCATGTGCATGGTCCTGTCCCCTCCCTCTTGCTTTCTATGGATTGTTGTGCTGCACTCCCGTCCCGCATGCCCTGTGTGGTGTATTGTGCTGCTGCAAACCCTGATGCCTGCCCTGCAGGGTCAGTTTGGTGCACCTCTCCATGTCCCTCCTGTCCTCTGTTATCCAAGTCCATGTCCCTACCCCATTTCCTTCCATGATCCAATGTACCATACTTGCGAACATTTTGAACTTGGTAAGAGGGAGATTTTGAAAAAAAACTGGGGTATTGATTTTCCCCTTTGAGTTACATTGAAAAAGAGGAGATTGTGGACAGGAGACAGATCAAATAAAGCCCATTTGAGCTTAAAAACATTGGACGTTTCCTGGCTGAATCGGGTCTGTTGGCATGTATGGTTGTACTACCATTGCCTCTTCCTTCTGCCCACAATGGTCTATTACATTGCCACAGCCTCTCTTGCAAGTCCTGTATTGTTGGTTTGTTGCCCCTGCCCCCCTTTCCACTGCCCTCCATAGTCTGTTGTGCTGCCACGGCCCTTCCTGCCTGCTCAGTGTGGTTAAATTGTTGCCTTTGCACCCTTCTACCTGCCTTCAATTTTCAGAGTCCGTGCCCCTGGCCTCTGCCTCTCAACAGTATCCTAATGAACAACTAGATTGCTAACATTCTATATTTATTACAAAAGTGTGGAACGCCTGACGTCATCTTGATGTAATCAAAACTGTAATACCTAGAGCATTTCCTTTAGAAATTACATATATGAGAGGGTCTTATTGGCATCAAAATTATGGTTAGTGCTCTAAAAGACTAAAATAAGGACATATTTTCTGAGTTTTCAAATAGCGACAAAGCACTTTTAAATTCTTTGTTATCTTTATGTTTTTTTATCCAGTTGACCACTTGAATAAATGTTGCACTTATGGGAGAGGATGTGGTGTTACTTCCAGAACTGCAGACTTTGCAACTGGGGAACCAGGTTGGAGTTATTGCTTCAGCTCGGCATTCTTTGATTCTGGTCAAATCACTTAGTCTCCCCATGTCTACAACCAAAATGAATTTGTTCTTGTGTGATGTAACCAATGCTCATGTAAAGCACTCCAATACCTGACAAGGCTGCACTATATAACACTGCAAAAACACAAAATAATAAGTGTTTTGCACACTTCTGTCATTGGGCTATATTTGGGCTACATCTGGGTGATTTTGGGCTACTTTCGGGCTACATTTGGGCTCTTTTGTCTCCGGTGGCCATCTTGGGAGATTTATTTGTTATGAAGTTTCCTAATTTCCTCATGTACTGCAGTCTCCTCAGAAGGAAATGCTTTCAGTTGTTTACTTTGATTCCATCATGAAGGTATTCAGATATGTCACACATTTGCCATAAATTCTGAATGTTAGCACTCTAGTTGCTCATTAGATCACTGTAGTAAAGCTACTGTTCACCATGGAAGTCTGCTCCTGTTATTGAAAGTGCATGTTTCAGTCTGCATGTCAGAATTTTTTTAATGAAATAGAAGAGGATTTGAGAAGTCACTCAAAATGTGCCCTCATTTTCTTTCTTCAGCATTAATCATAATTTCTATGGCAAAATGAACCCCCTCATTGTGTTCCTTTTTAAATTAAATGTTTTAAGTGTTACCAGTTTATTCCAATCAAGATGGCTTCAGGTGTGCCATACTTTTGTCATAATGAAGACAGTAAGCGCTCTAGTTGTTTTTAAGAACGCTCTGGGACATTCTGTCATTGGGCTATACTTGGGCTACATCTGGGTGATATTTGGGCTACATTTGGGCTCTTTTGTCTCTGGTGGCCATCTTGGAAGACTTATTTGTTATGAAGTTTCCTAATTTCCTCATTTACTGCAGTCTCCTCAGTAGGAAATACTTTCAGTTTTTTACTTTGATTCCATCAAGAAGGCATTCAGATGTGTCACACATTTGCCATAAATTCAGAATGTTAGCACTCTTTTTGCTCATTAGATCACTGTAGTAAAGCTACTGCTCACCAGGGAAAACTGCTGCTGGTATTGAAAGTGCATGTTTCAGTCTGCATGTCAGAATTTTTTAATGAAATAGAAGAGGATTTGAGAAGTCACTCAAAATGTGCCCTAATTTTTCTTTCTGCGGCACTAATCATACTTGTTATGGAAAAATGAACCCCCTCATTTTGTTCCTTTTTAAATTAAATGTTTTAAGAGTTACCACTTTAATCCAAGCAAGATGGCTTCAGGTGTGCCATATGTTTATCATAAGTAGGACTGTTAGCGCTCTAGTTGTTCTTTGGAACACTCTGGGAAGCTGCAGTAGAACACAAAGGAATCAACTGACAGTCTCTGCCCTTGTTGGATGTACATGTTTTACTGAGAATGTCAGACTTCAGTCTCACATGACTGAGAAAGATAATGTGAATTTACAGAAAATAAGCTCTCAGTTTAGCTTATAGATCACCTTCCAAACCTCTGTGGGAAAAGCATGAGAAAATATTTTTCTCTCAATCATGATATCCCAGCAGAAGGCTTTTTCACATGGTGAAATCACATTAGAACATACCACAATTCCTAAAATGAGTATGGTACCATCAACAAATGATTTATAATGTAACTAAAGTCTTAAAACCTTCTATTAACTGCAATGCTTTTTAATGAGGTGCTATCATGTATATTGGTCCCAAGATGGCTGCCAACACTTCTTGGATGAAGTGCTGACAGCCAATCAGATCTCAGGATGAGATGTGTGGTTAGGCTCCGCCCACATATATATATGATTTTACTTTTGATTTTCTCAGGAACTACTGAACAGATTGACACCAGACCTGCAAAAGGCACTTCCCTGACCTGAGGACTACCTCTCTGCCAAATTTCAAGTAATTCTGTTCAGCCGTTCGGGCTGTACCTTGAACTAAAGGTCCCTATGGAAAATTGCATGGGGAAAACGCTTTTTGGGACCCCCCTTTTTTCTCAGCCCCCGCTTGACGAATCCCCCCCGAGACTTTCAGGGTAGGAGCGGAGCGCCCCACCTATTTTGAAAATTTCGTGAGGATTCGTCAACCGGCGCCAAAGTTATTCCAAATAGAATGTTGCGGATTTCCTATGGAAACACGGTCCTAACTATAACTATCTACTGCCAACCGCCAGTAGATAATATATATATATATATATATATATATATATATATATATATATATATATATATATATAGTTAGTGTGTGTGTATATGTAGACAAACACACACACAAAATGTCTGTCAGCACAAGGTCCTGGGTGTCACAAAACAGCTGAACTTTACACAAACGGGTCAGTACACTGATCCCTCACGGACACAGTGAAAAGGTCTGGTCACACTCCAAATCTACAAATCACAGTATGCTGATACCACGTCTTAAAGTGATACACCGAGGGCATGGAAAGTAGACCACTGCCTAAAATGAAGGCACTTGTGCACTCATCAAGATCCAAGGATAGGTCCTGGACCACGCATTGTCAAGGGCAGACCTAGGTCTCTGCATGCAAGCTAGATTAGGCCTGCATTGTCCTGTGGAAGCTTGGTAAATCCCTTCAGCCAAATCTGTACTTTGGAAAGTCCACTGATTTGTTGCACACCAGGGTATCAGTTATTAAGAACCCTTTTGGATTGGCCCTTGTAGTGGAACTGCTCAAGACAGCGGACAAGCTGGAGGAGTCTGGCAAGCCTCTGTCTCAAACTGGGTGTAATTCTTCATATTGTTGCCTGTCCACTGAAAGGCAGAAATGCTTGTAATGCCAAACGGTAAATCAATATGGCAAATTCTGCAGAGCTCAAGGTGGACAGTCAGTTCAAGGTGGACAGAGCACAAAGTATGTGTGAACACCACCAAGGAAGTGAGATGACAACTTCTATCAGAAAGAGAATGAAGAGAAACCAGAGAAGGTCCTGCTGCTGTCCGTGGAGTGCCAGGGGTAAAGAGGCACCAATAAGACTTAAACTACATGGAGAACACTCATAAATCTAATTTACATTGGTACAATGATCACTGTCATGTTAGCAATGCAGATCCATGAACTAAAACTGAGACAGTAGCATCAATCCACCCACCACACTGTGGATTTTGACATTGGTAGGTTCTGACCTTTAAGGACACCATTATGTGCACCTTGGGGAGACCAAGGAAAACACCAAGATCTTTCTGCAATAACATCAACACTGGTACACACCACATCTGCAACTCTACAGAGACCTTGCAACTAAATAATTTAGCACTAACCATACACACATGCGAAGTAGAGGACATTGAGGAAGAATTCAGGGGCATCTTTAAAGGCATGGGCTGCCTACAGGTAATGGATATATGTCTACATATTGTTCCAAAACTACATCTTGTGATCCTGCATCACTAACAATTTCTGACTGTACTCCAAAGTAGGAAAAACTGGACAAATGGTAGGCTACTAATATGTTTGAAGAGGTGGAGGGTCTGACTTATTTATACATTGTCAATTGTGGTCAACAATAACCAAATTTGGAGGACAAGTGCGGAATATGTGTGGACATGAGGCTGTCATGCGGGTGCAGCACATTATGTCTTCTATCAGAGTATCATTACTGCCCACAAAGGAGCTCAGTAACTCTTTAAGATTGAAACAGCTGCAGCTCTAGCGAGAATCTTACATAAACACCTTCTCGAAACACACTGAACTCCAAGGTATAAGAGATTACATTCTAGAATATTATCTTCAACAAAAGGTGTTCAAGAGTGCCTTAAGGAAGACATTGTCTGGAATTCAAAACAATCAATGGCAGTGAGAATATTCCAGCCCATGCTGCATCTAAGAGACATCATCACAAATGCCAATGAGTCGTATTAAAGACATTCCACGAAATTGTCACACCTGGCTACCTCCTGTACATGTGAATTGCTCCCTATTTGTCTGTTGTAATAACATACACACTTGTTTGTCTGTCCTGTGACTGGATGCATCCAATGAACATTCTGCCACCAGGGTTTCAACTTTATACTGTCTCTGAATAGCTGCTTCCTTGCTTTCATCTGCCATCCATGATGCATCCATTTCCTCTTGCTATGCCCACCTCACCACATAGTAAGGCATATAGCCACCAACTATGACAAGCCCTCAGGACAGAAAATCTGACCCCTGAGATTAATCAATGAGTATATATTTGAACACTCCTTACCACTGCTCGTGTGCCTTTGTGAGAACACATCTCTAGCCCAAAGGAATGTCAAAAACATCTACACAAAACCCCCTCCCAAACCTACACTCTTGCTTCCAGCCTTGATGCCACAGTCTTTGCTAGGCTACAAGTGCCTTAAGAGCAACTCTCTACGCCTGGGTTCTCCAATGAGTAGCTCAGGAGTTACTGGAAATTCTCCAGCTGTCAGTGAGTAGCTACCCAATATGTAACCAAATCTAGTAAATGAAGAGATTTTGTTTGGTTGACTTAAGTATGTTTCCAAAATTGAAAAAGATGTATTTAAAAGTAAAATGTGTGTATTTTTAGAACCAATAAGCTAATGTTTGCAGACAAAGGATAATGTCACCCTGTAAACATTTGTTTGTTGCATGTAGTGGTATAGATTCACATGCTCTGCATACTTCTGCCATGTAGTGTTGGGCTCAGACGATCACAACCTGTTTTTCTTCAAAGACGTCTTTCTATTCACAAGATCTCGGTGACTCTTCCTCTGAGGTTGGATGTGCATGGGCACAGACTCAATTGTTAGATTGTTTTTCACCAATCAATGAGAGTAGGAATGGTGTAGTGAGCTGAAAAGAATAGTTTCCATGTGTTTAGAGAGAGAATAGTATTAAGGGAAAGATATCTGTAAAAACCACTGGCTTACGAGGAGGGGGGTGGGTGCATGCGAACCTACAGCACTACATGCAATGAACAGATGCTTACAGGATAAGTTATATAATCTATTCATAGCATGTGTGGCTGTAGATACACATGCTTTGCATTGACTGTAAAGAAGTACTTTCCTAAGAGGTGGCTAACCAGTGGATGGTGCAAAGGTCTGAAACAGTGTTTTGAGGACAGTTTGACCAAATCTAGCTCACTGCCTAGCAAGAATAGCCACACAATAATAGTTTGTGAGCGTGTGTGGAGTGAACCAAGTGGGAGCTTTATAAATATCTGTTATGAGTATATTTTCTGAAAAGGCCTAAATAGCACTCTATTTGCCGGTGGAGTGTGGTTTGGGGCAGGAAGGAAGGGTTCTTTTAGCTTTTTCAATGCACCTGACAGTCCACCTGGCAATCCCTGTCTTAGGCTGTGAAAAGGTCAGAAACTGTTGGGTTTTGCAAAATATCTGGTTCTATCAATCTACTACATAAGTGCACGCTTGAAATCAAGTGTGTAGAGCGCACTTTCAGCTACCAAGTCTGGATGTGGAAAGAAGACTGAAAGCTCAATGGTCTGGTTAAAGTAGAAAGAGGACAACACTTTGGGTAAGATTTTTGGATTGGTTCTAAGAACCACTCTGTCCTGATGTACATGGAAAAAAGGTTCCTAAAATGTGAAGGCCTGTAGTTCAATAACAAGTCTTTGGCATGTTATAGCTACCAAGAAGGCAACTTTCCAAGAGAGAAACAGCTAAGGGCATGAATGCAGTGGCTCAAAGGGGAAGCCCATAATTCTGGTGAGGACAACATTAAGGTTACAGACTGGGGCTGGGGTTACCCTTGATGGAGTGACATGCTTAAGGCCTCCATGGAAGCTTTAATAACAGGAACTTTGACAAGCGAAAAGAGTGTTCTCTGTTTTGCATTTTTGCAGCAATGGCGGCTAAATGTAGTTGGATTGATGTGTAGGCTAACCCTGACTTTTGTAAGTATAGTAGGCAGCACATAATGTCTTGCACTGTAGGCATACGAGGGTTTATATGTTTTGAAATACAGTAGTGGACAAAACCTTCCTACTTAGCAGCATAGCATGCCTATGTGGTGCACCTAGGATTTTCCTGACTATGTCCATGCAATGTCGAGGTAGGTTAAGGTAAAAACACTCTTGGACCGCAGGAGCCAAATTGGAAGGTTGGGTTGTATGAGGTCCAGGTGTCCGACTTTGGTGTGGTTTTGTGTGAGAAGGTCTGGCCTGTTGGGGACCTTCTCATGGGGTGCCATGGAAATTTCCAGAAGGACAGAGAACCATGGTTGTCTGGCCCTCATTGGACCCACCAGGAATAGGTTGAGGGATGTTTGCTTGAGCTTCCTGACCATGTAAGGAATCAGTGGAAGAGGAGGAAAAGCGTATGCAAAGGTCCCAGACCAAGCCATCCACAGAGCATTGCCCATGTACAAGGGATGTGGAAACCTGGCAAAGGAGTTTGGGCACTTTGGGTTTGTGTGTGTGGCCAAAAGGTCTATGTTTGGGGCATCCTATCTCTGGAAGTAAGGGAGTAGGACTTGAGGGTGGAGTTCCTATTTGTGGACTTGCTACTGTGTACTGTGTTCACTCCCCTCAGATAGCTGAGGGGAGTGAGGGCCTCCTTTCTTTTGTAGGTAAAACATGGCAGGCATGTGGTCCTTGCGCACCAGGACTAACTTGCCTTGAATCTGCTGAAGAAAGGCTTTAGGAGCTAGATGAACAGCTAACAGTTCCAAGTGGCTGATGGGGAGACCACTTTTATGAGGTGGGAATAGACCCTGGATTGTGATGTTGTTGAGGTGTACTCCACAGCGGACTAGAAATGCGTCTAAGGAGATGGTCACTTGTGGAACTGGGGCTGCAAAGGGTCTGCTCTGAAACAGAGTGTTGCTGTTCCCACATTGTAGAGAGCGACGGGTGCTGGCCCTTACCAACACTAGAACTTCAATCTAACCCTCCGCTTGTGACCACTGGCTTGAAAAGCATTCCAGAAGCGGGTGCATTTGTAATCCGGCATGAGGTACTGTTGCAATGCATAAAGCTATCATTTCCAGAAGGTGCATTACAGTGCTAACGGTGTGCGGAAAGAGTGGCTTAAAAAGAGGGCGAAACTGCTGGAATACTTGCAGCCTTCAGAGAATGGGGAAGGCTTTGTCCACTACAGAGTTGAGTACTGACCCTAAGATGGGTTGATTCGAAGAGGCTCCAAGTGGACTTGGTGGCGTTCACTGTTAACCCCAGGCTGTACAGCAGGGAGATTGAGGTCTGGGTGTGAATTAGTCATTCCTGTCTGCTGGAGGTCTTGATCAGCCAATCAATGAAGTTGAGGAAGACGTGAGCTCCTCTCCTCCTGAGGTGGGCGGCTACCAAAGCTAAACATTTGGTGACGCCAAAGGGCAGTACCTTAAACTGGCAGTGTTGACCACTTACCATGAAGCGGATGTAGCATCAATGAGCTGGAAGGTTCGGGATGAAAACATAGGCATCCTTCAGGTCTAGTGTTAGATTTGGCATCTTTGGCGTGGTTTCCCCTGACTTTTTGCCTCTACCTCCGGTATTTTTTATGCTGTGCTGGATTTTATTTTTGCTGGCTTGGGAGCTTTGGGCACTTTGCTATTGCTGATCAGTGTCAAAGTGCAAGTGCTCACTGTATAAATTGTTGTTACAATTGGTTCTCCCTGATTGGCATATCTGATTTACTGGTAAGTCCCTAGTAAAGTGCACTGAGTGTGCCAGGTCCTGTAAATCAAATGCTACTAGTGGGCCTGCAGCACTGACAGTGCCACCCACATGCGTAGCTCTGAAAAGGTAACTCAGGCCTGCCACTGCAGTGCCTGTGCGCAGTTGTTAACTGCCATGTTGACTTGGCAAGTGCACCCATTTGCCAGTCCCTAACCTTCTCTTTTCTTGCATGTTAGTCACCCCTAAGGTTGGCCCAAGGTAGCCCTGTGGACAGGGTGCAGTGTATGTGAAAGGTAGGACATGCCCTGATGTGTGTGGCATGTCCTGATAGTGAATACTACCAATTCAGTTTTTCACTATTGTAAGGCTATCTGTCCTCATAGGATAGAATGGGGAGTTTGCTCATAACATCTTATGAGAATTGCTGCACATGGGAACAAGCTAGGAAAATAAAGTTTGATAAGCCTGAACTCAGAATGTTAAGATGCATCTTTTGGTGAGGGTGATTTTTACATTCTGTGTTTAAAAATACCACTTTTGAAAAGTAGGTATTTTCTTGCCTAACCATCCAGTGTGCCTCTGCTAGGATGTGGATTGACTGTCTGGCTGTAAAGTGACAGGGGCTGGGGAGGTGCAGTGGCTCCAGAGAGTGGGGATAAGTCAGGGCTGGGCTGAACAGACCTGGGCTGCATTTAGAGTAGGGGGAGGAGATTTACTTTCACCTGAAGGGGCCTGGTCTGCCTTGGACAATGCAGTCTCCACCTCCTGCCAGGCAGCTGCACCAGAGAGGACAGAACTGGTTTTGGCTGGGCACAGACACTCTCTGCCTTCAGAGAACAAATACATTTACTGTATAAAAAGAGGGCCTCAGACCCCAGAACTTTAGACTACTTCTGGAATCAAGGGGAACCTTTGACGGGGAGAAGAGCTGGAGAAACTGAGGAGAAATACTGCCCCTTTGCTGTCTGTCTGGGGTTGGCCTGCAGTAGCTGTTTCTGCAAAGAAAAGGAAATACTTTGCTGTGTGTTGTGTTCCCTGCTTGAAGAAGATCTTCAAGGGCTTGAGTAGAGCTTGCCTCCTGTTTTGAAGTCTCAGGGACACAAAGACTTCACCCCCAGCTCCCCTGAACTTCCTTGCTGGGAGTTCTGACCTGCCAGGAGGTGTCGGTGAGTGTCCTGGGCCTCTGGAGGTTGTTTCTGTTGTTGTGAGCTGGAAAAGCAACGCAACTACAAGAAAATCGACACATCGCTGTTCTTGTGACAGTTTTTCCGACACAGCACCGCGGTGCAAGAAGAATCTCCATGCATCGCCGCGCCGCTGCTGAAACCGACTCAACACCTGTCGCCACTACAACAACCGATTCATCGGAGGGGTCGTGGCTGTAGAAACCGACACAGCACTGCTCGACGATGCCGCATTGATCGCCGATGCATCCCCGATTTCCACGCATCGCACCTGTGCGGCAAGTTATCCCAAACGCATCACCCGCCGACCAGAATTGTCTTGGAATCAACGCATCACTTCCCCCTACAGACCAGACATGACGCATCACTTCTCCTGTGTGCAGCAGAACTGTTGCATCGCCTCCCCATGGTCTCAGGAACTGACGCATCTCTTTGTGTTTTTGATGCTTCTCATCTGTGCAGCTGTTAGGCCTTGTGAATTTTGTCACAACTACAGGTACTTTGAGAGAATTCACTAATCCATACTTTTCTATGGACCCAGTTGCTTAAAACCATTTTAAAGTCATATTCTTAATACTTATATGTTAGATTTTTGCCATTTTGGTCTTCTTGAGTTTAGATAAAGATACTTTATTTTTCTAAACTGGTGTGGTGTCCATTTGTGGTGTTTTCACTGTGTTCCTGTAAGTGTTGTTACAAATACTTTACACATTGCCTTTGGGATAAGCCTGTCTGCTCGTTCCAAGCTACCAAGGGGGTGAGCAGTGGTTATCTAAAGTGTGTATCCCCCTTACCCTGACTCGAAACAAGGGTCCCTATTTGGACAAAGGTACCTACCTCTGCCAACTCGAGACCTCTAGTTCTAACATCTAGCATAGCCATGAAGTTGCTTTGCTGCAGTAGTGGGATGACATCCTGTAAGGTGAAGGAAGTGGTAGCCCTTGCACACCAATTCAATTACTTTTGAATTGAACTGACTTCCGTTGTCACTTCAAATCACACGTGGCAATCCGTAACACTAGAAGAAGTCTTTTAAGAGTGCCGTCGCCATGGACTTATTCTCCTTAGTGGGGTAAGCCTCAATCCATTTACTGAATGCACAAATCACTACCAGCACATACTTCAAGTTATTCACCCATTCCATTTTGATGAAATCCATCTGGAGAACCTCGAAAGGGAAGGAAGGCGGTGCAAAGTTACCTGCAGGTGTAGGAGTGCCTTTCCCAGGATTATGCTTCATACAAACAATGCAGTGCTTCACTAGGTGTGTGGCTACCTTAGAGATATTATCGTTCTGCCATACTGGGTCCAACAACTTACATATTCCTTTGGCACTAATATGTGCGGGACCGTGGGCCATGGTCATAACAGGGAGCACTTATGCATTTGGGAGCAACCATCTCTGTTTCCCCAACAAGTCAGTCCAACACCCATTCTCGTCCAGACGCCCTGTCCTCTCTTACCATATTGCCAGTTCATCTACAGTCGCCTCCCTCTGTATTTCCCTGACATTCTCCAAAGTGTCCTCGAAAATCCCATTGTCTGGAACCCATCTAGTGGGACCTGCCACAAACATTTTTTTCATCTTTGATCCAGCTGTTTCCTTAGCTGTTTGGTCTGCAAACGCATTTCCCCTCCCAGCATCGTCTGTGATGGCTTTGTGAGCGCTACATTTTATTATTGCCAACTTATCAGGAAGTGTCAGTGCAGATAACAGTCTAAGTGTCAATGGGCCATGCTGTATTCTCAGCCCATGCGAGGTCAAAAACCCTCTCTCCGCCCAGAGGCGCCCAAAGTTATGGGCCACCCCAAAGGCATACTGGCTGTCGGTGTAGACATTGACAGTCCCTCACTCAACTCGCAAGCCCTAAGGAGGGCAACCAGCTCTGCATCTTGGGCCGATTGGTATGGGATATGGGATGTCTCAACTACAGTGTGTAACGTTGTTATTGCATAAGCTGCAGTAATAGTGCCATCTGGTACCTTGAAACAAGAGCCATCGATATATAGTTCCCCTTGGGGGTCAGATAAGGGAACATCCGTCAGGTCTACCTGTCCGTTCGTTTCCTCCTCCGTCCGAAATAAACAATTATGGACATCAGTGTCCTTTTCTCCCAAAGGGAGGGGTAGTAACATGGCTGGGTTCAGAGTAGCATATGGTTTGATGGTAATGTGCGGAGCAAACAATGTTAGCTCATATCCAGTGAGACACGCACTAGTGAGGTGCTGCGTCTTTGTCTTGTTCAAAAGCGTGTCCACAGCATGGGGTTCCATTACTGTGAGATCAGTATCAAGGGCGAGCCCTGCCGATTGACTGATAGAAACAGCCGCCGCCACTGCATCTCTCAGGCAGCTCGGGAGAGCTCTGGCAACGTTATCGAGAATAGCAGAGAAATAAGCACAGGGTCTCTGCTTACGACCGAAACCCAGGTGTTAGAACAGAAAACGTGCAACCATCCACCTCGTGTACCCAGAGCACAAAAGGCTTCTGGTAATCAGGGGTTACAAGTGCAGGAGCAGAGCAAAGTGCAACCTTTAATTGCCCAAAAGCCTGCTGGCATGTGGGTGTCCAATTCATGCACATGTAACAATAATGTAACTTTGGCCTCTTTACAAACATCTTCAGTGTCCGAAGCCACAAGGAGGTTGTCAACGTACTGCAACAGCACATTACCAGGGGGAAGTGTCAAAGAGTCCAATTGAGCTTTCAAAGCTTGGCTATAGACACTACGGCTTTCAGTATAGCCTTGTGGAGCACAGCAGAATCTAAAGCTTCTGCCGGCTATTGCAAATCAAAACAGATATCTACTATCTGTATGGATCAGGATGCTGAAGAAAGCATTCTTTAAAACGATCACGGAAAATAATTTTGTTGACAACGGAATCATTGTCAAAATCGCGTTAATATCCGGAACCACAGGGTACCGGAGAACCACTATTCTGTTCACCGTTTTAAGGACAATTACAAAGCGGTAAACATCAGGGTGGTTATCAAAAGAATCCCAGGGTGCCTTTTTAAGAATAGGGAGGATAGGGCTATTACACACATTCACCACTGTCACCTCAACCACACCAGACTTAATCAAATCCTGTATTATTTGCAATAGGGCCTTCTCTCCTGCCTGGGATATCTTGTACTGGGGAATGCGTGGCAATTTAGCATCGTCTTTGATCTGTATAGAGACTGGTGAGATCTGGAGTAACACCACATCCGTGTTTCCTGTAGCCCATAATGTGCGTGGCACATCTTTAAACTCAGCGAAGAGGGGGGCATTCTGTGCAAGGCATTGCTCGGCGAGGGCCACTTGCGGTCCAATAGACATGTAAACACCGTCTAGAGAACAAAAAATTGTTGCATGCAATCTTTTTAACAAATCAAATCCCAACAAATTCTCCCCACAATTTGACGTTAGTAAAAATGGTGAATCGACCGTAAAGGAGCCAATAGTGAGAGCAAGGGGCTTTGAAATAGGGCTAACAACCAGCACACCTGAGAAACCCACCGAAACATTATTTTGGCTAGACAGAGCTGCCCCCGGGACCAGTGAACGGGAAACAGAGCCATTCATAATAGCCCCTGTATCAACTAAAGAAAATGTGGTCGTACCCTGTAAATCAGCAGTGACGTAGGGTCTGCGCTGATCTATAGGCACCGAAACTGGCCCCTTGCCCTGTCCCTGGCTGTACTAGCTGTGAGACAACCTCGTCACCTCATCCATGTCATAGTTATCGTGGTAGTACTGTCGGCCTCGGGGGTCGTCAAATTAGTTCCCGCTCTGCCTATTTTGTGATGTATCCTCTGACTGCGTTTCCCCCTTGGCCTCCTCATCCTCATCCACGTCCTTGAAACCCTCGACCTCTCGGGGCCTCACCTTTCTGCAACAAGTCTGGACACTCGTTCCGCCAATGTCCCTCCTGCTTACAGTATGCACATTGATTGAGCCCGAGGGGCGCACTTGAAGCACCACCCCTGTTAGACCGGGGTAGCCGTGGGGCCAAACCCGAACCTCTTCCTCTTCCACTTCCCCTCGCAACTTGCTGCATCAATACTCTCATCTTCAAATCCTTTGACTTTTTCTCTACCCTTGCCTTGTCCTCATTCTCTCTATGTTTGTAGTACTGTTCCATACTCAATATCACTGACGTTTATGAGGTCGTCTAAGTGCTTTATGAAGCTTGCAACCTGGTCACAATCTCGGGAAGCAGTTAGTGACAAATCTGTTAACAAACACCACCCTCCTGTGACAGGTCCTGACCACTAAAGTCTAAAAATACCCCTTCAAATCTGGTAAAGAAATCTGACACACTTTCATCCTTCTTATGACGACACGCAGTCAACTTATCCCAGTCCACTCGCTTCAGCGGGATAAGTGAGTGCATGTAAGTTATGATACGCCCCGGCAAAGCTAGGAGCTCCGCTTTCGGCTTGTCATCGGGCTTATGCTCCTTATCCCAAGCCCTAATCTCATCCCATGTGCCACCCAACTCCAGTGCATGATCCTGCGTATGAACCTGCCTCCATATATCTACCGGTACCAACAGGCCGAAAAATAACTCTGTATCAGCTAATGTCATCACTATGAAGGAGGCCGCCTACGTCAATTTCTTATAATATGCAGTCGGGTTCTTCCGAGGGTCCGGCAGCTGGCTTTTTAGGGATAGGATCACTCCTCTTCCAAGGAGTATAGATCCACTGCTCCAGAAACCGAGCGTCAACTCGCGGTCTAATTACAGTGTCTGTGGAGTCGCGCAATTCTGGTATCTCGGGATGGTAAATGGGATAGACTTCCCTCATTGGATGCTGTGTCCCTATCATCGTGACCTTTTGAAGCAATCTGCCTGGGTAACCTACCAGTGTCATTACATTGCTAAAAACCTCATTAGGAGCCATACCTGTAGCATATACCCTGTCCTGTATGTCATAGATGATTTGCAGTGCAACACCTTGAAAACACTGTTCCCACAGTCCTATCAGCGTAGCCGACATATGCTTAAGAGCATGCTGCTGTATGAATGGCTCTTAATCGTTCATCACACTCCACACATCCTCCACACTATAGATCAGATTCCGAGCCCACTGAGCCACCTGATTTGCCACCATTTGCTTTTCCTCATCACCCACAGCAGAGCGCACCAACACTTTCTTCATGCGGTCTCGCGCTGGTGCCCAATTCGCTTCATGCATCCCACGCACAGGCGTTTCGACATTCAACAGTGTTTGGGGTGTTGCGCTCAAGGGGGAAAGAGCAGATGCAGAGACAGGTACCATCATGTAAGGAGACAGGGTTGTAGGGGTGAAAGGGGGAGTAGCAGTCGAAACTGAACCAATAGACAGGACGGGAGAGCTAACGGCACCCGCCCCTGTGACTGGCGTGAGCAGAGGAGAAGCGAGTGGGGCAGGGGCTGAGGCACTAGCGCTAGAAACAGAAACAGAAACACTAAGGAGGGCGGCACTAGGGGCCTAAGACTGGGATGTCGGAACTGTCGGGTATATCTGTTCAGGGGCAGAAGTTGGTGGGGGGCGAGAATCCAATAGCTCTTCAACAAAATCATCACCTTCCTCTCTAGTAACATAACATTTATCAGTCTGTAATCGGAACTTTCTATCTGCGCATTCTATGCTTTTCTCTATCTTTTCCCTTTCATAGGCTACTGCCTTCTGCGTTATAGTTTGCGTCTGTCTCTTCTGGGTCTCTTTCTCTGCTCTCATACGCCGTTGCTTTGCTTCCTTCTGCCATATTCTTAAGGAATCAAACATCGACTGCCTACTCTTTTTGGCAAACAATTTGTCCTGCAGGAAATTCAATTTCTGTTCCTTGAACAAACCAGTAAGTGGCCATTGTAGCTCAGCATTGTCCCTCCTATATTTATTCCACAATATGCTAAACATATTAGGGCCAATACCATGCTTGATGTATACGTCGAAATTTGGGGAACCCTCTGGAGGCACAGGCTGACTCTCTTCCAGTCGAGCATCAGTGGAACAACATCAACATCCAAAACATCCTAACTTACTTAAACAAGGCATCCTAATATAAGACACTTGCACTGTCCCCAACGGCCTAGTAGAACACCAACAACAGTAATGAAAGAAAAAGATAAATATAAAGTTGTTCAAGAACCAAACCAAAATGATCCAGAGACTGCAGACAGGCTCAAGCCCCAGACCTTTTCAAGCAGTGAATAAATTACCAGTTGGCCTGGCAGATTGTTCGTGAACAGCCCAAGACCTTTCCAAGTACGGCTACATTTCCGGTTGGTCTGGTAGACTGTTCACAAACACTCTGACTCTTAGAGGGTCCACAAACCCACCAAGTTCAAACCAAGACAGCCCAGAGACCATACCAAGACACAGACCGTCGGCTCGTGCCGTTCACACAAGGCAGTCCGAAAACTGCACCAAGACAGTCCGGAGACTCTACCAAGACACAGCCCGTAGGCTCGTGCCGTTCAAGAATGGCGCGATTTCTTTTTTCAAGAATCAAATCACTCACCTGGTGCACACAGGCCGAGTCAAATTATTCTCCACTGCCGACTCTTCGGACCAAACGGTCAACTTCAAGGTTTCGCCTTCTCAGGACCCCAGCCGGTGACCACTAGACGAGGAGATGCCCGATCAGATGGGCAGGGCAGCTGCGAGAACCAAGCTCGATTATGTGGGGTATCCCGATCCGCCTGACCGACCAGACACAACCCTGACCCTGCAACCCGATTACGGGTGAGTCGGATTACCTTGTGGGGTCCCTGTTTGGGCGCCAACTGAAGGAAGTGGCCCTTAAGGGCCACCCAGGTTATTTACAACCACCTGCTATGCCTTCCCAAGAATTAAGAGTCGGTCAGACAGTAGAGAATACAAACATACATTTATTAGCAATGCTCTGCAGAGGAGTCCAATCTGACCTGCACCCAAAGATGTCTGCCAAGGGACTGACCCCCCCAACAGTCTACAGTGAGTAATCATTACTCATGAGAAGCCTCCAACCACGTCCACAATGGAAAACTACCAGCCTGGGCCAAACATGACACCAAAGATGCACAGTAGGATGAGCTACCACCTGCCAGATGGGTACATGTTATCTGCGATTCAAGGCTACAGCCCTGGGTATCAGCGTCTCCTAACGTGGGAGCCTATTCATTAGCGAGTCAGAAAGCAGCCTTGAACAAGAGAGAAAATAATAACGAAGTACAGTGTTCTGCTGAGGCAGGCAATACTGAATTATAAGGCCTAGTTCGGGCACAGCCTAAGCAGTCTAGTAGGGATTACGAAATACAAAATGGAGTCACACTCACTAACTGAAGCTTTGCACTTTACAGGGATAACTCAATGGGTAACATGAATACAAATGGCGTATATTTAGCCACACACTACTGACCTAATATAGCATGAAACAAGTGCGTTGCAGGGATGGGATTTTCAAACCTAACAAAGGCAGCAATGTGGAAATGTTCTAACAAGATATATCTGTTTAGAGGATGGAGTTCAAGGATTGATCTGAGTGATCTGTCCTTCTTGGGAATGAAGAAGTCTAGGGAGTGGTGTTGAGGGGCACTGGCTCTATGGCAACTTTGAATAGGAGTACCTGAACCTCCTCTTGAAACAAAGTGATATGTGGTGGGCTGAGGGTGCAAGAGCGGAGTGGAATGTACGGTGGGGCTGAGATGATCTCTAAGCAGCATCCGTGCCCGGAAATGAATTGGACCCACCAGTCTGTGGTGATCAATTCACAGCAGGGAAATAACCCTTGAAGTCTCTCCCCTGACAGGTGTTGCGGGATGGGGGTGAGTTAAGTCATTTTTTTAAGATAGAGGCTCCTTTACTAGGGGTGCCTCTGCCATGGCACTTAAAACCACTTCCTCTGAAGGAGCCCTGTGTGAAACCTCTGCCAACCTGTGGTTGTTAACCCTGTTGCTACCTATGGTAGGACTGGAATTTGGTCTGGGAAAGTGACCTTAGAGTCACCTCTTCACTGCTGCCTACAACAGGATGCCCTATTGGAAAGAACCTAAAGGGCACAGGTGGAGGAAGAGGAGGAGGAGGAGAAGCCGGAGGAGCAGAGGCTTTGTCTTTGGGCCTCTTGGCAGGTGAGAAGGGCACAGTAGGATCCGATGGCATGGCCTCCTCGAAGGCAGGCCTATACTTCTTTGGCAAGGTCTTCTCCAAGGCAGAGATCTTGCATGTGCGAGGGTGGATGATGATCCTCCTCTGCCTTTCGGCAAGCTACTGCTGCAGTCTCTCGAGGATTCAGTATTCCTCAATGTTGAGGGTGGGTCTAGGACCAGAAGTTGGTCTCAGCGCTGATGGTGCCTGCTTTGAAACTGAATGGAAAAAGAACAATTGATGGACAGAATGCAGAAAAATGTCGTGCATTCACCCCAGTACAGAGATCTGGGCCTAAATCCATCTTTGTTTGCTTACCATGCCATTCCTCACCTTTCTGCAACAAGTCTGGACACTCGTTCCGCCAATGTCCCACCTGCTTACAGTATGCACATTGATTGAGCCCGAGGGGCGCACTTGAAGCACCACCCCTGTTAGACCGGGGTAGCCGTGGGGCCAAACCCGAAACCCAGTTTGAACCCAGCCATATGCAAATCAGTCTTGACCCTGCACCCAATGGGAACAGTCCAGCCCGAACTGCCAGACGAGGTCTTCCCTTGACTGGAAACAAGCATCCTAGGACCGGTTTCGGGCTTTCAGCCCTCATCAGCCATGATAGGTTGACTCCAGTGGCATGGAGAGCACACGACCCACGTCTGGGCATACCCGTCCCACTCGGGGTGACAAATGCAAAAAGAACAATTGATGGACAGAATGCAGAACAATGTCATGCATTCACCCTAGTACAGAGATCTGGGCCTAAATCCATCGTTTTTTTGCTCACCATGCCATTCCAGTTTGGACACAGCCATATGCAAATTAGTCTTGACCCTGCACCCAATGGGAACAGTCCAGCCCGAACTGCCATGCCAGGTCCTCCCTGGTCTGGAAACAAGCATCCTAGGACCGATTTCGGGCTTTCAGCCCTCATCAGCCAGGATAGCTTGACTCCAATGGAATGGAGAGCACGGGACCCACGTCTGGGCATACCCGTCCCACTCGGGGTGACAAATGCAAAAAGAACAATTGATGGACAGAATGCAGAACAATGTCATGCATTCACCCCAGTACAGAGATCTGGGCCTAAATCCATCGTTTTTTTGTTCACCATGCCATTCCAGTTTGGACCCAGCCATATAGGGAGGACCTGGCTTGGCAGTTTGGTCTGGACTGTTCCCATGAGGCACAGGGTCAAGACTGTTTTGTATATGGCTGGGTCTAAACTGGGGTGGCATGGTGAGTAAAAGAACGATGGATTTAACCCAGGTCTCTTGACTGGGGGTGAATGTATGATTTAGTCAGCATTCCGTCCATCATTTGTTTGCGTAGCACTTTTCACCCTAAGTGAGATGGGTATGCCCAGACGTGGGTCCCATGCTCACTGTGCCACTGGATTCAAGCTAGCCTGGCTGAGGAAGGGTAATACCCAGAAACCGATCCCAGGATGCTTGTTTCTGGTCCAGGGAAGACCTGGCTTGGCAGTTCTGTCTGGACTGTTCCCATAAGGCACAGGGTCAAGACTGATTTGCATATGGCTGGGTCTAAACTGGGGTGGCATGGTGCGCAAAAGAACAATGGATTTAACCCAGATCTCTTGACTGGGGGTGAATGTATGATTTAATCAGCATTCCGTCCATCATTTGTTTGCGTAGGACTTTTCACCCTAAGAGGGATGGGTATGCCCAGACGTGGGTCCCTTGCTCACTGTGCCACTGGATTCAAGCTAGCCTGGCTGATGTAGGGTAATACCCGGGGTGTACGGGGATTAGACGCGCTGACTTTCACGCAGGTGCTAGTGGTGAACACCTGCTTCAGCCCAAAGTCAAAACACCCTTATGCAGAAAGGGGCTCCGTCTGTGAACTTGGCTGGTGCTGCTGCCCTTGGAGGGATTCCTCGGACTCTCATTCCAACTTTCTTGGAACCAATACCGCGCCTCGCGGAACTTGACTGGTGCTGCTGCCCTTGAAGGGATTCCTCGGACTCTCATTCCAACTTTCTTGGAACCAATACCGCGCCTCGCGGCCCCCGCTTCGCGGGAGCCGCTCGAGGGACCGGGACTTTGCTGCTGCTATTTGGGGCATTGTTGGAGTGCTGACCCTGCAAGAACCGGCGTATTCAGGACTGCGAGGACCAGGGTGCTGTGCACGAAGCAGATCAGCCGCACCTGGTCCTCTTCCTGACTCCTCCCCCAACACTTTAAACAGGCGGTGTAGCCCCAGCATCGTGGGCTCCGTCTGTGAACTTGGCTGGTGCTGCTGCCCTTGAAGGGATTCCTCGGACTCTCATTCCAACTTTCTTGGAACCAATACCGCGCCTCGCGGCCCCCGCTTCGCGGGAGCCGCTCGAGGGACCGGGACTTTGCTGCTGCTATTTGGGGCATTGTTGGAGTGCTGACCCTGCAAGAACCGGCGTATTCAGGACTGCGAGGACCAGGGTGCTGTGCACGAAGCAGATCAGCCGCACCTGGTCCTCTTCCTGACTCCTCCCCCAACACTTTAAACAGGCGGTGTAGCCCCAGCATCGTGGGCTCCGTCTGTGAACTTGGCTGGTGCTGCTGCCCTTGAAGGGATTCCTCGGACTCTCATTCCAACTTTCTTGGAACCAATACCGCGCCTCGCGGCCCCCGCTTCGCGGGAGCCGCTCGAGAGACCGGGACTTTGCTGCTGCTATTTGGGGCATTGTTGGAGTGCTGACCCTGCAAGAACCGGCGTATTCAGGACTGCGAGGACCAGGGTGCTGTGCACGAAGCAGATCAGCCGCACCTGGTCCTCTTCCTGACTCCTCCCCCAACACTTTAAACAGGCGGTGTAGCCCCAGCATCGTGGGCTCCGTCTGTGAACTTGGCTGGTGCTGCTGCCCTTGAAGGGATTCCTCGGACTCTCATTCCAACTTTCTTGGAACCAATACCGCGCCTCGCGGCCCCCGCTTCGCAGGTGCCGCTCGAGGGACCGGGACTTTGCTGCTGCTATTTGGGGCATTGTTGGAGTGCTGACCCTGCAAGAACCGGCGTATTCAGGACTGCGAGGACCAGGGTGCTGTGCACGAAGCAGATCAGCCGCACCTGGTCCTCTTCCTGACACCTCCCCCAACACCGCTGCCCCTTATTATATGTACGTTTCCCTGCCTACACGCGCTAGCGGGACACGCGCGGGTCTTAGCACGGGGCTAAGACCGGGCAAAGAGCGGGCCGTTTGAGGCCGTTAGAGAACGGAAGAGACCGGACCGGGCCATCCCCCTAACGCCCTTAACCTTGTGCGAACAGTGTACGTATTACTTTATGTAATTTCATCAGATTATATTATTAGTGTATATTTATGGTTTTAAAAGTGCAACGATACCTGAATACGTACACTTAATCCCTCACCCACTTTCCATTGGTATCTAGAAAACATGGTATTAACGAGAGGGAAAAAATCTAAAGTGAAGGGGGGTGGAGGGAAGTGCCTAGGCCCCATGGATGACTTCATAGCCAAGGCAAATACATTCATTGACCAGAGTATCAGCCTAATAGAAGATAGGGTCTCTCTGGATTTAGCTTTGGCCAAAAGATCATCCATTGGAAACTTAAGGAATGCAAAAACCCCGGAAACTCTTAGTACAGATGGGCGCAGGCCACCTTGCGAGGGTAGGCGTAGCCTGCCAAATAACGTTAATTTATCGGCCTCCCAACTATCTGAGTTCCAGACAAGCTTAGATTTAGAGAAGACACCAGACATGATTCCTCAATTAACACCGGAAGAAGTGAGACAATCAAGAGGGAGGAGAGAGGGTGCCATAAGGAAACGAAAAAACACCTTTAAAAACTCTAGTCTTCGCCAAATTGCTGATCAGTGTAGTGGGGAAGAGATAGAACCTCACAACGCAGAACATCTATCTGATCTAATAGCGATAAATCAGTCTACGCAAGACACTCTAGAATTAACAAACGAAGAAATTCCTATGCACTCACCTCACAGTAAAACAAGAAATGAGACTGATAATTCACAATTGATTAACAATCTCACGGCCCTCCTAAAATCTTCCCTTGCTCCACTTGAATCAAGACTAATGCGGATAGAGCAACAGCTAGTGAACCTGATAGATGATATAAAACTTAAGCAAGGCCCAGGGGATTGTAGCAAGGAAAGAACTAAGTTGCCCCCTCAAAAGCCAGCAAACAGACAACATAAAGTTTTAGAAAATGTATCAGTAAAAGTAACACCAAAATTACCTCCTTCTAAAGTGCGACATGGCAATAGAGTAGTGGAACCCACCCTAAACCTCGTGACAACTCCGTCCCAGAATAACACCTCGAAAGAAAAAATATCAGCTCCGATAACCCTGGCCCCAAAAAAACTCATGCCTAACAAAAAAATAACGCCGACAAACAAAGCCCCCACAAAAACCGTGGTGCCCGATAGTAACAGTGGCGATGTAAGGAAGCCTCCTGAACCTAGACTGGCTGTGGATTTGCCCCCAGAAGCAACTCCTTTCGTGGTTGTAATGACAGGCGTCCCTGAAATAGATAACCCAAATACAGAACCTACGTGGTCATTAAAAAATAAAGTCCAATACTGGCTTAATACTAATCGTCCTGTACCAGTAAATTGGACTTGTAGGATTCTGATGGTACGCAGGACCCCATGGGTGGGAAACAGTAGAAAAACTATACCAGGAGATTGCATTTTGATCACATTTGAGGACCCAAGAGTGGTAAACTATATCTGCTCTTGGGAGTTCTCGAATGCAAATGAGGAAATAGGAACTAGGAGACTTTCCTTTTTCTATCCTTCTGGTCTTGTTAAAGGGATCCCAAATTATGCCGTTCGTCCTTGGGAAGCAATAGTTCTACCTCAGGGGAAACAACCTAACCATTGGCAAGTAGCGGGTTCCCGCCACTATGATAACGATGGCCCCTGGCACGCATCGAGACCACAACACTGGAGAGGAGGGCGGGAGGACTGGGGTTCTCGAATGGTATACAGAGAGTCACCCCAAAGTGATTTTTGGTCTAGTATTCCGATGACAAATAGGTATAGTGTTCTTGAATCAGTTGATTGACTACCAGACATGATAGAAACAACATGCAAACAAAAGTCTAAGGAAAAAACGATCTGTCCAACAACTGAGATTGTGACCAACTCGGAAATTACAAACCCTAAGATATGTTACCCAGAACCTAAAGAAAAAATGACCTATATAATAAATAAAGCCCCGGTCAATATAGAACTGCAGCATTTACCCATCCTCTTTTGGAACGTAGCGGGCCTCCGCTCCAAGATTAACGATGGGACGGCCGTTGCTTTCCTGGAGTCAGGGAAAATCATATGTCTCCAGGAGACATGGTCTATGACCGAACTCCATCTTCAGGGCTATAAAACATTTTTTACTCCCGCTCAGAGTACCAATGTAGGTAGACCCAAGGGAGGGTTGACCACATACATAGCAAACACAGTTACCTTTCTGAAAGTCTCTGTAGTTGTGTATGAACCAAATTTTCAGCTACTCTCCCTTGTGAAAAATAATAAAGAGACGATCCTATTGCTTAATTTTTACAACAACTTGGAAGAGGATACATTTTTGTCTGTTCTATCTGACATCAAGGAAAGGATAACCCATAAACTAAGGAAGGGAAAAGGGGCAGTTCATCTTATATGGGGAGGAGACCTGAATCTACACCCATGCCCACATGTAGGGAAAAATCGTTGCGGGATTGTGGACGAAAATGATATTCCCCTGATGCATTTTTTTCATAGCAGGGGGGAAACGCAATGAATAATGTTTTGACAGACCTGGAACTTGTAATCATCAATGAATCAAGTCCAGGTACAAACTCCCTGCAACCAACATACGTGGGTCGGGGCCATAAAACCACAGTAGATTATATCCTCGCTTCAACAGGATTGTTGCCCCGAGTCAGGCTGTTTGAGGTGCTGACAAACGATTTAAGTGATCATTCTGCCCTTAGGATGGAATGTCATGTAACCGATTGTCAACCTCCAACCGCTGTTATAGCGAAGACCCTCGCACAAAATAATCTTGAGATGGGAAGGCAAAATGGCTATACATTAAAATGGGGAAAAGTGGATCCGGAAGAATTTACAGGCAAATTGGTCAACGAGGCATACGAAAATATAATCAAGTGTTTGGATTTAGGAGTAACAGATGTAGAAGTCCTAAATAATTTGCACAAATTATAGAGAAAATTAAGGAACTTCTTACAGTAACTTTACACAACTCAAATCCAACTACTAAAGGATGGTTTAACCATAGCTGTACTATGGCCTTAACTAAATTAAAGGAGGCGTTAAACAAAACCGATAGAGATCAGGTTCAGATCCAACTCTTGAGACATCAATATCGACGGGCTCGCAAGCAAAGAACCAAAGACTTAAAAGAGAAACTTTGGAATGATTTACATTCTAGCGCCGTTTCTAACAATAGCGCTGCCTTCTGGAGAACTGTTAAAACTCCTTATCTACAAGATAAAGACGGCCCAAAGATAGAAGTCGCAATTGAGGAAGATATCTGGGTGTCTCATTTTTCCAATATTTTTAATAATACAGCTACACCAACAGGGGCACAATTGCTACTTCCTACAGTTGTATACCCAATCTCCCTGTACATTGATATTTCCGAAGTTATAGAGGCCTTGGTAGCGAGCAAAAGTGGGAAAGCCCCAGGCCCAGATGGGGTCCCAGTGGATCTTTTTAAATTTAATTTAGATCTCTGGTCCCCCATCCTTACGAGAGTATGCATTGCATCAGTGAAGCTGGGCCTGCTAAAATCTTGGACGAAATCGATTATGGTCCCTATCTTTAAAAAGGGAGACCGTCAAGATGTGAAATGTTACCGTCCGATTTCCCTATTAGACTCCTTGGGAAAGGTTGTTGGCAGAGTCGTGCTTGAGCGACTCCAGAACTGGGCCGAAGAGAAAGATATTGTCTCAGATCTCCAATTCGGTTTTCGGGAGGGCTTTGGAACTGTGGAGCAGGCTCTTAATCTTAGCATGATAGTGGCCAAATATCTTCAAGCAAAGAATGACACAGTCTACATGGTTTATGTGGACTTGTCCGCTGCGTTCGACTGCGTCTCGCACGCAAAACTTTGGACGATTTTGGCCCACATGGGAGTGGATTCCCCCATTCTAGACTTTCTAAGAGAACTGTACTCAAATGCAACAGCAAGGGTTCGCTTTGGCACAAGAGGGGAGCTGACAGCACCTTTTGCAGTAGAGCGTGGAGTCAGGCAGGGATGTGTCCTGGCTCCCTTCCTCTTCTCTCTATACACAAATGGATTAGAGGAGGCGATGTTGAGGGGGGCGCAGGACCTACCACGAGTAAAACAACGCCTGATTCCCGCCTTGCTCTACGCAGACGATGCTGTCATTTTGGCACGCACACCACGAGAACTGCAAAACTCCCTGAACAGATATGTCAATTTTATGGGTGGGCTGGATCTACAAGTAAATGTAAAAAAAACGTTTGTTATGGTAACAGGTAGCGGGAAAAAACGTTTAAAGAACATTTTCCTTAATGACCAAAAATTGGAGATAACCACTCAATACTGCTACCTGGGTATCATGATTGATGAAAAACTCAATTGGAGACCAGCAGTAGAGGCCAGATGTCATCTTTTCAAAAGAGCAATAATTTCCTTGATGAGTTTTTCTCAGAGATTGGGGAAAAGGCCCCCAGTGGAACTATTAAGAATATATATAGCCAAATGCCAGGCCATTGCACTATATGGGGCGGGGCTCTGGGGACATGTAGACGTTAGTGCCCTACAGGTGATCGAAAATACCTTTCTTAGTTTCCTGTTAGCAACACCACGTAGCACCTCGATCTACGCCTCCCATCTAGAACTCGGAATCCCTTATTTAGAGGACCTATTAAAGATCCAACCATTATTGCTTTGGCGGCGCATATGGACCTCTGAAAAAAATAGCATAACTCAGGAAGTTGTTGCAGATTCAATGATCCTTGACCAATCATCAAAAATCAAATGGCTTCGATACATTAGAAATTTCTTCAAAGATCTTGGATTGGAGAAATATTATCTCGAACCCAAAAACGTTATCGAGGTATCAAAACGATCATTGAAACAACTGGCCCTGACACATTTAGAATCACTAAGGCTGGCATCTGAGTGGTCAAAACCCTCGGTTCTACATGCCAATACGATCCAGCTGACGTTCCTAATCCAGCCCTATCTTACATTACAGATTAGCACCTATGACAGAATGCTATTAACAAGATTCAGACTAGAGCTTTTTCACAGATTAGTAGCATTCCCTGATAGAAAAAAGTGGGATTTAACTCTCTCTACCTGTCCCTGTGATGAAAAATCAATACAGTCAAATTTACACACAATATTGTTCTGTAAATTCCATCACCCACACAGGAGGGTTTGGCTACTTCCTTTATTAAAGCAGTGGGGATTTAGACAATGTCGTTCAGCCATGTTACGCCTTCAACTGCTAGAATCTGAACTGGTCTGTTATTGTGTTCTCAATTTTTTAAAATGTATTGTAAAACACAGGAAAAATCTGTAAGACAAAATGCTATCGAAAACATAAGAATTGCTTTCTGTAAAACACCTGACTTTGGATTTGTGTAACTATTTCCAATGATTATCATTTTTATTGTATATTTGTATATTTTTGTGTGTGAAATGTACCTTTTATGGTTTTACAATTTGTAAAAAACCGAATAAAGAAGTTTATATATACCCAGAAACCGGTCACAGGATGCTTGTTTCTGGTCCAGGGAGGACCTGGCTTGGCAGTTCCGTCTGAACTGTTCCCATGAGGCACAGGGTCAAGACTGATTTGCATATGGCTGCGTCTAAACTGAGGTGGCATGGTGAGCAAAAGAACAATGGATTTAACCCGGATCTCTTGACTGGAGGTGAATTTTTGATTTATTCAGCATTCCGTCCATCATTTGTTTGCGTAGCACTTTTCACCCTAAGTGGGGTGGGATGGGAATGCCCAGACGTGGATCCCTTGCTCACTGTGCCAGTGGATTCAACCTAGCCTGGCTGATGAAGGGTAATACCCAGAATCCGGTTCCAGGATGCTTGTTTCTGGTCCAGGGAGGATCTGGCTTGGCAGTTCGGTCTAGACTGTTCCCATGAGGCACAGGGTCAAGATTGATTTGCATATGGCTGGGTCTAAACTGGGGTGGCATGGTGAGCAAAAGAACGATGGATTTAACCCAGATCTCTTGACTGGGTGTGAATATATGATTTATTCAGCAATCCGTCCATCATTTGTTTGCGTAGCACTGCTTTGATACTGAAGGCACTTTCAGCCTTGAAGATGAAGTTGGATTTGAAGGCTCAGCGGCGCCTGCTGTCCTCTGACTCGAAAGCTGTCGAGACCCTTTGAATCGTTGTTTCTTGGCTCCGAGGCCATGCTTCGGTGTCGATAACCCCAGGTGGTGCACAGAAAGATGGCGGCAGCTTTGGCACAGGGTTCAACACTCAGCCCTCAGAGGGGAGGTGTTTGTAGTCGTCCGAGCCTAACACATGCTATGGACTTATATTTAAGGCTGACATATAAATGGTAATTCATGCTTTTTATTTTTTATTTTGCTGGTAACCTTGCCTGATGCACTGACGTGGTCGCTGCTAACAATCCTGAATACAATGGTCACTAATGTAATCTTGTCTGAAGTGATCATAATTTATTGAACTTAAATAGCTCTTAAAACAGAAAACAGAGATTCCTGCTCTATACCATTTTTGGCCAGCTTATATTGCTACATTCCCTTAACAGTAGAGGTGGAGTGCCTTCTAGCTGTCCTTCTAACAACATCTGCATGCCTATAAAGTTGAAGAAATAACACTCTGGGGCGTCACTGGTGGCTTCAATGTGATATATAAATGACAGACTCACTCTCAAATGTGAATTCTTGGTGCCACACCATGAGTGTAGCCCATTTCTTTGTAGAAGATGAAGTCCTCAGTCAGTCGTTGAAATAAACTTTCTATACTGCCCGTATTCAGATCACCGAGGTTGCCACTCTTCCCCTGGGTCGGAAGACTTCAGTGAATGCCCCCTGGTGCGTGACGGCCTCCAACGGTCTCCACTCTGCAGTAACACAGTGCACCGCCTCCTCACACAGGAGGAAGGTCAGCAAGCTCGCTCAATCCAGCAGCAGGCTGGATCTCTGATAAAAACACTCTTTCCGACTTCCAGAACACCATTGCCTCGTGCTGCGGCTGTTTGGACCCTGCCTAACCATCAGAGCGGGCAGGCGGCCTCCACTTCTCTGGAAGATCTAAGGGTAGGTTGCCATTTTCTTTGGCGCCTAGGTCCGAACCCTGGATCTGGTTAAAGGTCGGGACAGTAGGCCTTGAGCGTCCCACTTGGGGATGTACTTCTGGCACCGACTTCAGTGTGCCTCGAATCGGCAGTTGCGCTGAACTTTCATCTCACTGACTCGGTCTTCCCCTCAAGAAGATAACTTGACGCTCAGCCCTAAAACAAATGATCCAAGGCTGCCCTGTCCCACACCTTACAAGGCTGCTCCTAGATACGCTTGTAGAAAGTTCTTCTCTGTGCTTTCCATGGCTTGAAGCCATCTGCTGTGGTTGAAAGTGGCAGCAGCCAGGATCCCTGGCAGCTCGGCTGGTGGTTCGGTTGATAAGTGGGGTACACAAGCGGTGCACGTCGATTGTGAACACCACGAGCCCAGCATCCCATCCAACTCAGATTCAAACACAACTGTCACTAATGCGGTACTTTCGGCTGTGCACCGGCAAGGGATCGCTCCATAAACCAAACCAGTATTTTTTTTATTGTATTTCTCCCCAGGACGTCTGCACCTCACAACGTTTCATTTATGCTGCCTATGGGACAGGTAACCGTTTAGGGAGTGATTCGCTGGAAACTGCTGGGTCATTTGTAGCCCAGGAGCTGGATATTATTATCCCGGGAGTGTGAAGTCAATGTAAACGTCACCCCTCCAATGTAATACATTAACATTAGCCTGGATAACTTCAACATATTGGTGGTCGGCTAGGCCCAGCTGCTAAGGTTTTTTTTACTTACCTTGCTTGGTGGTGGTCCACTCACAAGGTTGGGGGCTGTGGGGAACTCTTGTGACTGCTACTAGAGGGAATCTTCCAGGTGACATCGACATGCACCTGTAGTTTGCACCACTGTGTCTGCTCCTTGCTATCAGTTCCAGTGAAACACAGACACCAGAGATGGAGCTCAAATGATGGAGTCCACACGGTCCTTCAATTATCTGCAGTGCGGAAAGCAGACACCTCGAATTTGCGCAGTGTCTTCTAAAGTCCTGATGACAATCTGTGCAGAATCGATTTCTCAGCTTCCAGCCTGCCTCCAGCCTCTATCCTACTTTAGATTTCCATAGGGCCCACAGGGTACGCTCCAATCGTACACCCAATGAACATCGTCCATGTCATGTCTTCGCATGTTGGGTACGGCATCAGCATGCTAGACAGATCCTCCAGAAAGCCAAAAAACCTGGTCCCTATTGGCATGAGAACACTCAAATTCTGTTTGTAGCTGATTTTCCTGCCCATACCAATGCCAAACAGTAACAGTTCTTGGCTCTCCACCCTCGGCTTAGGAAGAAGGACATTAAATATGGATTACTTGAATCCGCTACTATGCTCATCACTTTTCAGAGCAGAACATCTAAATATCATGAACCAAAAGATCTGGAGTCCTTTATGGATACCTTAGACGACACTAGGGTGGAGGTTGCTCCCTCTGTGGCTCCCACGACCTCCTTTTCCCTGCCCGACAGGGATCAACCCAAGGGGATGCCTCCACCTCCTTGGACGAACTTGGGATTCGGTCATGCAGAAATGGTTGCAAAGTGCCCGGCTACAAATTGAAAAGTCTGTGCTCCCAAAAGATAAATCGAGATCGCCACTTAAAACTTGATGGGTCCCTTGCCTTTAACAGCACTCAGTGGTACTTGCTCTATAATGTGTACTTGAGCCGTGAGCCTTATTTGCATGAGTGATTTTCCCGTGTTCTTCTCATATCATGATTGTATAACTCAGTGGGGGATAGCGGTTGTAGTCCCCCTGGTATGCTGTTCCAAGTTCATTGCTGATGTACTTTTTCTGGGGCAGGAGGCTGGGGGGTGAAGGAGATAGTACTATTGTGGTTTGATTGCAGCTGCTGGGTCCTGTGGTGATCAACGTCCGCTCTTACTTTCTGCCCTCCTTACACTTTCACCTTCCAGTACATTGCTCCGAGCCCAATGGACTACATTGGATTTCTCTCATTGGCAGGCGGCCCCAATCCCTTTGGTACTGGTGCCTCCTTTCCCACAGGTTTAATTTCTGGGTACTATTGGAGTCCCTTTACGGCTCTGGGACCTACTCCTGCCCTAGACGCTGGCTTCCACACTTCTACTGGGCATTCCTGGTAATAATTGTTCTCCAGCCATCTCTACGCACGCGCACTCACGCACCTGTTCTTTCGCACACACCTTCCAGAGCCCTCCACTAGCTCGACCTACCTTTGTATTCCGCTCTTGAGGAGCCTCTTGCCTGCAGATTGATTTCCCACTCTGGACTTTCCAACGCAAGCCCACAACACATATCACTCTCATGGAATATAGCAGGCTTTTTTTTAAAGTGGTATAAGTTGATTGAAGAATGGCACAACTGCTGAAGGTAATTTCATGTAACATGAACGTTTTTTTGAACGCACAAAAAAGAGGAGCAATGTTAAAATGGCTAGAATCTTTCTCCCCTTAGGTGATTTTTTTTGCAGGAGACACATCTTAAATCTAATTCCCCCAACTTTACTCTCACAAAAAAAATTGCCCAAGCATACTTTGCTTCGGCCCATGCAGCAGTGCGTGGAATGGGTATTCTTTTATCTACAGAGCTAGATTGGGAGGTGGGTAAGGTGATCCGAGATGAGGGAGCCTGGTGAATTTGGATAGAAGTCTTAGTTAATGAGGTAGCTGTCGTCCTGCTTAACTATTATGGATCAATTGAGGATGGCTGTTCGGCACTGAAACAGGTGTATGATCTCCTGGTGATTTCACATGGGTCTATAATTATGGGAGGAGATTTTAACTTAATACAAGATTTAGGCCTGGACACCTCTAACAAGAGAAAAAAGCAATTAAAACCTAAAACAGATAGACTTTTAAAAATTATAAAAGAGGATTTTGTCTTATTAGACCCATGGAAGGTAGATCATCCAGGCGGTACCGAGTTCACAAGCTACTCAGCGAGATTTAAAACAGCATCCCGTCTGGATTTTGTTTTGATTAGCAATTATCTTGTAAGGGGGAAATCCTTGATCATTTCTAACCCATTCTCAGATCACTCTCTGGTCTCTGGTCTCCTTGATATTATACTTGCCTGCTCCTGGGAGAAAAAATAACAGGTGGCACTTTGATAAAACATTGCTATTGGATCAAAAATGGATTGACGAAACCCAGGATTTTATAATGTGTTTTTTTAAGGAAATGTGAATACGGCACCAGGTTTTATGGTGTGGAAAGCTTTCAAGGCCACGTTTAGGGGACGGGTGGTGGCATACAGGGCCAATCGCCACAAATTAAGGAAACTTAAGATTGCTGGATTCCATGAGGCAGTAGAGCGGGCTAGGAGGGTACTCTCGGGTAGGTCAACTGGGGAACCGGACGGAGGAGGAGGCACTTCAGCAGTAATTAAGGGCAAAGGAGGAGCTGAAACGTTTTTTTATGCTGGAGGAAACTGTTGGAAGTAAAGCTTCTCAAAAAAAGGTTTACGAAGAGAGCCAGCATATCGGCAGGTTTCAAGCCTGGTCCACAAAAACGCATCAGAGCAAGCAGTCTATTCCACAAATTAGAAATCCCAGTACTAGATGCCTGGTGAATGATAAAAACAAAATTGCCGAAATGTTTGTGTCCCATTTCAGTAAGATATATGCAGAAGTCCAGATAGTTAACCCTTGAGCTCTTGCAGATTATTTTATGACACTCCAGCTACCTACGATCTGCGAGGAGGACTGTAAGCTTTTGAGTGAACCGATCACAATCGCAGAACTAAGTGAAATCATAAAAAAATGGCAAGTGGGAAGGCAAGTAGCAACAATGGGATCCCTGCAGAAGTGTATAAATTGTTTTTAGACGAACTCGCCCCGTTCCTGGTATCACTATACAATCAAGTTATGGCCGGAACGGCGGTCTCAGATAGATTTAAGGAGTCAGTCGTGATCTCAATTTTAAAGAAGGATAAGGACCCTAAAGACCCAAGTTCTTATCGCCCAATAAGTCTAATAAATGTAGACTACAAGCTTTTTATGAAAATCTGGGCAAATAGAATCACGGGCTGTGCGCAATATCTGGTACACGAAGATCAAACAAGGTTTCTGCCTGGGAAATCCATGGCTGCAAATACTTTTTGTCTGATGCAGGCCATCGACTACTTTTCTGCTAGAAAGGATGATGCGGCCATTTTAATGATGGACGCAGAAAAGGCATTTGATCTGGTGGATTGGCAGGCCCTCTTCTTTATCTTGGGTGAGTTTGGCATTCCACGCCATTTGATCGAGATGCTAGAGAGAATTTATAGGGAAGCCACCGCAAAAATAATTATAAACTCTGAGGAGGTGGGAGAAGTGGTGATAAACCGGGGAACTAGGCAGGGATGCCCTCTCCCCCCCCCCTTTTATTTTCACTTTTTATCGAGTCACTAGTGATAAAAAATCGTTCCAATGCATTAATCCATGCTCCCCTAGTAGGAATGGCAAAAATCAAGTTGTTTGCTGACGATTGGACCCTGTACCTGAACCCAGAGAAATCAAGCATCCAGAGAGTGCTGGGAGAAATCCAGGCATTTCCAGAAAAGGGGGGTTACAGGGTTAATCAGTCTAAAACAGAGCTTCTCCTATATAATGCACCAGGAATAGAGCTCCCGGAAGGGTTAACATTTCTGCCTCTTAAACCTATTAGATATCTGGGCCTGTACGTGACAGTAAACTTCCTTCAACTTTTTCCTCTGAATTATGGTAGACCACTTGATAAAATAATAAGTCTGCTAGAAGATGGGCACTTTTACCCTTGTCAACAATAGGACGAGTCTCTTTGATAAAGATGTCGATCCTCCCCTTGTTGATATTTCTATTTTTAAATCTTCCTCTAAAGATTCCAATCTTGTATTTTAATGAAGTGGACAAGGTGATTCGGGAGAAAAAACCTCGGATTAAGCTATCTATTTTACACTTGGATGTAGAACAGGGAGGGTATTGTGTTACCCCATTTAGCTACTTATTATCAAGCTGCGTTACTTAGCTTAACAACTCAGCTATTGGCCCCTATTTCGACTTTTGATCATTTTTTACTTGATCTTATGTTAATGGTGAGTGCAATTAAGTTACCAGCATTACTACACACTGCAAAGTTACCAAAAAAGACAAGATACAAGGTTGTGAATACATTCTTAAGCCGCGTGCAGCGGTTTAATAAAAATTATAATATTCCATCATCCCATGCATATTCCTCTCTTTACGACTGTGAGGTATGGGCCCTTAAGCTCTCGCAAAAGGGGGTTCAGTCCTATACTATGCTAGGTTTTTTTAAGCTAGGCATCTTTTACAATGGTGCTAATCTGATGACGTGGGATGCTTTCGCAAGACAATTTGAATCTCAGAGCCGCGATTTTTGGCTAGGCTTCAGGCAGATTACATGCTTTCTCCTGACCAACTACAGAGTAATCAGTGAGAGAGTTAGATTAATTTTAAAAGCAGCCTTTGAGGTTAATCTAACTGGTATCGGCAATTGGTATAGATCACTACGTCAGGAGATTAATAAGAACCTCATTGAAACAATGTTCCCAATAATTGCTCAGGAAACCAACTGCTGGTTCAATAGCCAGGAATGGCTACAAGTCTATGAGCTTGGCCATAGAGCGTTGAGGGACGCCAATTTTCAAAGAATGTGCTTCCGTTCTAGATGGTTGGCCTATTACACTCCCTCCAGACTCCATAAATGGTTTCCTAAGATGCCGAATGACTGTTTTAGATGTAATTTGCCCGAGGCGGGGGATTGGACACATATATTTTTTACTTGTCGGAGACTACATTTCTTTTGAGAGGAGGTGTTTAGGTTTATTAGTAAATGTCTGTTAATAGATATCCTTCCATGTGCATCGTTGGCGTAATTTGGTTTCTCCTTTGCAGTTGGCCAGCTCTCATTATATAGGCAATCCTTTGTTTTCCTAGCCATAGCAGTAGCCAGATCTTTAATATTATAGAATTGGAGATCTCAGAAAATCCCTACACTGGCTCAATGGTTACTTAAACTGGAGAGGACCTACAAATTTGAAGAGGCCTACGCGAAGAGGATAGCGGCGGTTGGGATGATATGGAAGGGCTATGCTGCAACCACGCATACAAATGATACTATGTCATTTATTTATGTGAACTTTTGTATAAACTTATCAGCGGCTGGTAACCTCTGTATGGTACAGTAACAGTTAAAAGGAGGGTAGTCCCCAGGAGGGAGCTTAGGATGTAGAATCAAACTAATTATGAAGTACCACTTCTCAAAGGAAAGACTGTTATCATATAGGTCATCAAGGTAGGGGTCACATGTTATTACTGAGTTGCTATTTATAATGCTGATATTGCATACCATGTACAATGGGATATGATTTTGCACTTTTTATTACTGTACATTTTAATATGAGACTCAATATCCTATAGGTCTTGTGAATCATATTCATCATGTACAAATGGACTATGTAATTTGTTCTACTATTTAAAATATGAGATTGGAGAGTTGGTAAATTTGTCTGCTTTATGTACCTTGGTTAACATGTCTGCTATGTTTTTTATGCTGAATAAAAAAAGGATTAAAAAAAACCAAAAAACATATCACGCTCATGGCGTATCCCCTACAGCAACGTTCCATGAAGGTACTTTCCCTCAATGTACATGGTTTGACACATTTCATCAACCACAAAGTTCCATGAAGGTACTTTCCCTCAATGTACATGGTTTGACACATTTCATCAAACTGAAGAATATTCTCTCCTTTTTGGGTCACCACAAACCCGACACTGCCCTCCTTCAAGAAACCCACCTCTCCCAGGCAGTGACAAGCTACAAAGGGACCAGGTTGGCTGGGACCTCCACTCTACATCCACATCACAGGGTCGGGTTGAGATGGGTGGGCCACCTAGGAAAAGGGACGTTGCTATACTTCTTCATATAAACCTATTGTATAGACTCCTCCAAACTTAGTTGGATACCGATGGTAGCTATGTGTTTACTAAGCTCTCAATTTAGGGGACAACTGCTACTTTGGGCTCTGTGTATGCCCCACAGACATCTAAGTCTGTGTTTCTTCTCACATCGGTAGGTTATTGACATAACTTGGCACCGCTAGAGTCATCACTGGAAGAGACTAAAACGTGACATTTGACCCTTTTCTGGAGAGATTGGGTAGGCCGTACATGCACCGTGATGGGGACAGGCATACCCTACATGACCTAATGCAGGACCATGCTCTCTTCAGAAGTGGGCTTGAGTCTCTCTGTAAGGAACATTGGCCTTGAGAACAGAACAAAACACTCAAGATAACTCATCCACTGGTGACCAAAAAACTCCATATGGGGACTCCAAAACTGGACACACTACTTCAGATGAACTCTCCAAAAGTGCACACAACAAGCCATAAGTGAGCTCCAGAAATGGGCACAACATGCAAGATGAAGTCTACAGAGTTGCGAGACATCAAGAACTGGCAGACACAGTATTCCATATGGGGCTTAATGCAAAATACTCTGGATGAGGCCACCAGAACTGGACACAGCATTCTAGATTATGCATTGGGAGTGGATTTAACATTCAAGCTGTGGCTTCCTTACTTGGGTAGAACATGACAGAGGTGACCTCGAGAAATGGAGGCCTCTGGAGCTTGACATAGTTCTTTGAATGAGACTCCTACAAATGAGCATTGTCCTCCCGATAAGTCTCCTAGAACTAGACATCACTACAGACGCAGCACTCAGAAGAGGGCACAATGTGGTGTAGATGATCTCCAGAAATAGACAACACTCCAGACCTGCCCTCCGGAAAAGAATATAATATTCAAGAGATATCTTTCAATGTTAGTGCAACATTCCAATTGATGCTTTCAGAACTGCACAGAACCTTGTACAAATGCCATCCAGTCCTGGTTTCAAAATTCCACAGAAAACTTACAGAACTGGGAAGATTATGACCAGGGTGGCTTTCAGATTAATACTCAGCAGTAGGTGTTCAGAATGGGGCACAATATTCCAGATGCGGACTCCAGGATCAGAACTCAGATGATGACTCCAAGTTTGGTAAACAAATCCACATCAGTATGTCAAAATGTACCAGAAAACTGCAGAAGATGCCTTCAGAGCTGTACATGTGAGTTTAGCATCTGGACACATTCAGCTGTGGTACCATAACTGGACACATGGTGCCAGAGATGGCCTCCAGAGCTCGACTCAAAACTCAGAATCAAATGTCCTGTAATGGAAACAATATTCCACATAACACCTGTGGACAATACTCCGGTTGATGCCTCCAGATCTGTGCACATTACGCAATAGACGAGTTGAAGAGAACACTCCAAGCGA
This sequence comes from Triturus cristatus, assembly GCF_964204655.1. NCBI lineage: Eukaryota > Metazoa > Chordata > Amphibia > Caudata > Salamandridae > Triturus > Triturus cristatus. Next base: position 389,919,021 of record NC_140594.1, read on the forward strand.
GGCCTCTATAATTGAGCATTATCATAGATGTGGCCGCTAGCATGAAAGCAAAGCTCCATATGTAAATTCCAGAGCTGGACATGACATGCAGCAGTAGCCTTAAGAAATGCTCACAATATATCCTTATACGTCCAGACCTAGACGCAATATGACAAAAGTACCCTACAGAACTAGACAGCACACTCCTGCTGAGGAGTTGAGAACTCAACAAATCCTCAATGTGAGGCACCCATAACTAGACACCATATGCAAAAGGTGGCTTCCATACCTGAAGACCATTGGACATAAAAAGCATTATGTGGATTCTAAAAAGAGTAGCAATTCTAAAGGTGAGGCACTGAGAACTGAACCCATACTCCAGACTTGCATTTTTTGCCAAGTTGCAATTGGTGCAAAATGCAGTGGCCAGGCTAACACTAGGCATCCCCAAATACACATCAGTCTCAAAGGGATTGCATGACTTTCACTGACTCCCAGTACAGAAGCGGGTCACCTTCAAGGCCATGTACACTGTTCACAAAGCACTCTACAGTGCTAGCCTGGGGGGGGGGGGGTTAAATCCATGATTTGACAGCACTCCTCAAGTAGGCTTCTCCAATCAGCAGCCCACAATTTAATGGTCATCCCCAGAGTGCGGAGAAAGAGATGAGAGACAGAGCTTTCTCTGTCGTGGCTACCAAGCTCTGGAATACCCTCCCCCTACATCTGACCAGTATGAAGTTGCATATGCCCTTAAGGAAGGTTTTAAAAACGTGTCTCTTCTCCTCGCAACAATGCCTTTTTACCCTTTGTGATCTGGCCATGGGCAGGATTACTCTCTGGATTGGCTTTCAGCGCATTGACGCCCTTGGGCAATTTGCTGCGCTATATAAATTGACATCCTTTCTTTCATTTCAGACACAGTGTTCCAGTTAAGGTAAAGATGAAGCCCACAGAACAGGGCTCCAGCGGAGTCCTCCAGAACGAATGCAATACTTGAGGGTGGTGTCCAGGAACTAAGTGCCATAGGTGGCCATCAGAACTGGGCACTATACCCCCACAAATCCTAGAGAATCAGACACAGTGTTCCATGTGTGACATCCAGAACTGAACACACCCCTTTAGAGGAGGCCTTTAGAACCAGGCACAAAATGCTGCATGCTGCTTTTAAAAGTAGTAACGATTAGTCCAAGAGGGACTTCAAGCGCTTGACTCCAGATGGGGTTTCCAAAACTGGACACCTTAGATGAAGCTTTCCGAACAGGCACAGTATGTCATAAAGGGCCTCCAGAACTGAGCACATCACAAAAGATAGAACTCTTGAATTAATTATAACATTCTAGGTAACTGACTACAGTATGAATAAGGTGCTTGTAGTATCCTACTCACTTCAATAGTGTTCTCCAGAAATGGTGACCAGAAATGGCTAAGGTACTCCAGATGAGGCCTATATAGCTGGATCCATTACAACAGAGCTGGGCTTCACCCTCACACTGTTCTGTGTAGGAAGTCTTCTAAACCAGATACATGTCTCTAGCTCTCCAGAAGAAGCCACCAGAACTACTAAAAATACTCGAGAGGAGGCCTCCTGTACTGGGCAAAACACATTGGATAGGACCTCTAGAATAGGATATACTACTCCATGTCAGGCCTTTAGAAGTAGACAAATCAATGCAAATGAGGCACCCAAACTGGACACAATACTCAAGATGAGGCCTCCAGAACTAGGTGCACAGTACCTGATGGAACCTCCAGAACTAGAAACAACATTGTCGATGTGTCTTGCAGAACGGAACACCATACTCCACGCGCTGCTTCCGAAAGTCACAGCACAACTCCAGATAATGCTTTCAAAATTAGACACAATACTTCAGATGTAGATATATAGACTTCAGACCATTCTCTAGAAATGATCTCCAGATCAAGACACGGTACTCTCAATAAGTCCCTTTTAAGTTGGAATAACTCTACGTGAGGCCACAGAACTGGACACAAGACTCACAGTGAGACCTCTAAATCAGGATAACAGTCCAGATAATGCCGCCAAAATTGGGTACTACAGATCAGATAAGGCCCCACAAACTTGACACTTCACTCTGTGTGTAACATCCAGAACTGAATGGAATACTCCAGGTGAAGACTTATCAGTCATATGTATTCTATACGGTACTAACAAAAGGCACATTTCATTGAACATGGACCAAGGGAGATTGTCAGCAAAGAAAAGCTACAGTATGATCCTGAATGACTTTCTCACAATCATGGACAAGTCTGGCGGCATTCTCCACCTTACCCTGAAACCATGTGTGAGTATGAAATGTAAGCCAATCACATGGAAGCAGTGTGTCATGCTTACACCCAATTCTTGCATAATGCTTGTAAGAAAGGGGAGGGGAGAGGGAATAGAATAGGAAAAGTGACAGAGTAGGATGAGAGTGAGACGGCTGCAAATACGTGTGAGAAAGAGAAGGTGATGTGTAGTTTGGAAGGGCAAGTAAGGGACTGCGACTTAGGTAACATAGTGAACCTGTCACCATGTCCATGGCGGGGTACTTTCCTGTTCAAAGGGATTCAACCTCTTCTTGAACCGAAAACGAGACTGTGACAGTTTTTTCACTGTATTTTCACCATGACTCTGTTATACAGGAGGGGCTTAAGACTATGTAGAGAGTATACAGGTATGTCTATCTGTCTAGAATGCCCTCATCTCACTGGCTTTTGTATCCTGAGAGTCCAGAAAATGCATCTGGGGACTCTGGCAGTGTTTGAGGGGCCCGCGCTGCCTATGGACATAAGGAAATTGCTTTGCATGTCTCAGGTTGTATGGAGCGGGCCTCCCATGCCTATGGCTGTTTTGCAAGGGACGCGCCTGTGGCTGGCAGGGGAAGTCCTTCTGTGTGTCTAGCTATTCTCCTGCCTCTGGTCAAAGCTTTACGTGATAAGACAGGGCGAGGGGAGGGGCGTTGAAAGGAGCTTGGCAAGTAGGAATTCTTTAGACATGGTCTATGTAATGGAAGGCCTGGCTTAAAATTCTGTGCTTCACAAAGTGTGCCACCCAACAGTATTTGTGGCATCTAGACATAGCACAAAAGGAACATACACCTATAACAAGCCAAGCCTATTGGCTTTCCCAATGCTTGTTAACTACTTCAGATAAATTACTTGCAACAATGGTTCTGGTGTGAATAAATTGAACTGAAAATGTTTCAAATCTGATGAGACTGTGACTTAACCAACCGACGTCTGTGGAGGATAGAAGTCTCCGAAGTGTTTCAATCACTCCTGCTCTCCCCTTGAATGCACTTTTTTCTGCAGCCTCTCACTGTTGGACTCTTATGCTCTCCATCTGCACACCTCACACGTTATCTCCTTCCTCTTCACCTCTGTCCTTTCACTGTGTCCTTTTTCATGTATTTCCTTGTGTTGCCTCCACTTCAACACCCTCACACACACACACTCTCGCTCTCTCTCCTATAAACACAGCATTTACTTTTCCCTTGGCGCTGCCAAAATTTCAAGAGCTGCCTATATCACATTCACACACCTTCACTTAAAATAATAATTACAGCTGGGACATTGCTCAGTACGCTCTGCAGAGAGGCCAAATACTGGATGAGCACGTGGTCTGAACACCTCTATCTCCCACTAATATGTTCTGTGAGAACCTCATTCTGCCCTCAGCTTCAACTCCAGAACTCTTAAATTTGCCCCAACGTGAGCACCCACCCATACCCTGAACTCACTCAGACATATAGAGGTGACTCAGTTCACAGTATGCACTACACAAGACTCCAGTGCCCCATACAAAAACTACAGAAACACAACACCTGCCGCTGACCGCGGCCCCCGCAGGGGGCCACTCGGCGGTCGGCGCCTTAGTGGCCCCGGGGCCCCGGTCAGCCCTCCCCATTCCATACTTCGGGGGGGGCGGGGCAGGGTCCCTGATCGTGCCCCCCCCGTGTCGGGGGCCGGAAGTGACGCGAAAGGCGCGTCACTTCCGGGCCCCAGGTGTGAGGGGAAGACTATTTAGCCTTCCCCCACCCTCACTGGCGACCTCTTTGTCGCCCACCTCGCCTTTTTTGACGACGAATCGGACGCGGCGTCGTTCGCGGGGGTTGTCGTCTTTGCCTTGCGGTGGAACTCCTAATATTGGCGGTGAGTTGCCGGATTGCCCCCTCGCCCCGGCCCTGTCCCTGGGCAGTACCAGGAGACGGGGCCCTGTGGTCGGAGTGCCACGGGCGGGGGGGGACCGTGCTCGGAGCAAGGCTCGTGTTTATTAACGTTGACCGGGGCGTGCGATGGTTGGGGAAGCTGTGTTTTTGTTTGTCTCCCTGCCACGATGCCTAGCGCGGGTGGGCGCGAGGAGTCGATCGCGGGACGCAACCGGCCGGGAATGCGGCGTCCATCTTGCGTGTGGGGGCATATTGGCTCCCATCTTGGTTGTGGGGTATAACATGTTTCTCTTTGCGGCCAGGGGTCAGTGTGAGCCCTTGTCCGGCCCCGTCCGGTCGCTTTATCTCCCCGTGCTTGTATGTGGTTAAATACGGTGCGTAAAAGTTAACGTAGTTGGGGACCAAGGCTCCGGGCTTCATAGGCGTATGAGTCGGTGTTTTCGAGTCTCGGGGCCGCGGTTGCTGCCTGCGATGCGGGGTATGTCTCTCATTCTTCCCGTGCTTATATGGGGGGGAATGAGGCGCGACGGGCTCCAATATCTATGGGTTGAGTTCGCTCTCAATATTGAAGTTATGCTTAGGAGCTAAGCGTACACAGGGCCGGGGCTCGGGTCCACAATATCGAATGGTTTGGGCGTTTTTGAGTCTCGGGGCAGCGGTTGCATTCCTGTGATGCGGAGTATATCACTTATTCCCCCCGTGCCGATATTTATGTAGATGCGGCGCGATGGGCTCCAATACCTCCGGGTTGATCTCGCGCTAAAGAGTGAAGTTACGCTTTATAAATAGGTGGGGGTGAGCCGTGGCCCGCGTGTGCGCCAGGGCACCGACATCTGGTAACGGGGGTACAGCTAAAGCGCTTTAAATAACCTTCGCGCTATATAGGGCCGCATTTAAACAGGGTAGGGTGTTAATGATCGACCTCGCATAAGTGGTGCCATTTCACGGGGGTCGCGGTGCTCAACGGTTTTAGGCGGGGGGCCAGGCTTACGATTTGCCCGTTGAAGTCGCGAGTAAACCCACCTTCTTGACACTCTGTCGCCGCAGCGATCGCGGAGCGGCGTATGTCTTCACGCGGTGAGCCTGGGGAGAGGTATGGGATGCAGGCTGGTCTGCCGTCTACGGCAGGAACCAGCATTTGAGCCTCGGGGGCGCGTCTGCTCCGGGCCCGGTTGGGCAGGGTGTCGCGTCTGTTCCGTGTGATCCCGGCCAAAGCTTTTATTGTCTCCCGGGGCCTGAAGTGCAATGTACATGCGGTGCCCTCATGCAAGCACTGACTATATACGGGCCAAATCTGTATACATACACATGCAATTGTAGCCCTCGGCGGCCTGCCACTGCTAGGTTTGATTTGTTTAGTGGGATCGGCGGGGGGAACGGCCCCCAGCAAGCGTAGCCAAGGCCCGGCCCCACGGTAGGCGGGTTCGGGGGTCCCAGCAGGGAGCGGGTAGCCGCCTTCCCTTTGCTTTCCCCTGCAAGGGTGCAGGTAGTAAGAAGCGGGGGGCCGATCCCAGGCAACAAGGCAGGTCTAGCGAGAGGGACGTCAGTACATCGTACCCCAGGCAATATGTAAGCGGCAAAATAAACAAGGGTTTGGTGTGCAGCAATGCCGCGCGCGGGTCACCGGCAGGGGATCGCGTAGTTGCCTGGATGTTAAAGGCGGGCCCCGTGGCTGAAGATGTAATGTAAAGTGCGCCAATAATTGCAAGAGCGCACGCAATATAAAGGCGAATCAATGATTTTGGACATGTTCGCTTCACGTGAGACAGTGATTTTGGGGCTAAATGGCCACCAGGCTGTAGTATGGGGGTGGGGCGCCAGCGAACTCAATGCTGCTGGCCAGGTTCGAGGTGGGGAATGGTCCAAAAGCGAACGGGGTGTGCATGGTAAAGTAATTGTACGAGCACCCGTGTCCTTCCCCCCCCCCCACCCCCCCCCCCCCCTTATTTTTCTGCGTTTCAGTCTCGCCTTTTCGTGTATGCATATTTCTGGGGCTTATTCTGGTTTTTTCTTTCAGTACATTCCACGCTTTCGGTGACTGGAGGTTTATTAATTGCCGACTGAGAGACGCGAGCCAAAAAGATCATTCGTATTCGGGGGCTCGGAAGGGAGTAAGTACGGGCAGTTGGGGGAGGGGGGTACCTCTCGGAGTAGCATGTGGCACTCAGGAGCGAAGAACTAACCTCAAAGGGGACGAACAGGCGGTTAACTTTCTCTCTTTCCCGATTACAGATAAGAGAGAACAACTGCTAAGTGATGGACAGCCAAGGTTTATCCCCCCCCCTTTTCACACCAGGGACTCAGGTTGAGGAGTCCGCGACGGACACTTCGGAGGAAGCACGGATTGCCGCTTTCCTGGAGCTGACGAGGGCCAAGGGTTTAGCTTGGGCGACGGAACTATTGAAAGCCAGTACCCCCCCAGACTCTGGGATAGCGATGGACGGTCCGGCTACGGATAAGGATGTAGGGGAGGTTGCGGGCCCGTCGCGGTCGAAAAGAATCCGCCGCCCGACGAGCAAAGACTTTCCGGTAGAACAGCCACCGGCTCGGAATAGAGCGGCCCCCCCCCACAAGGCCCCAACACACCCCCAGGCGGCGGTTAGCTTGGGGACGGGGGCACACAACGGACTGCCTGGCCCGCCCCAGGCGACATTTGCCTCAACAGAGGATTTGGGTAAGCTTGCAGACACTTTAAAAGACTTCATGGCCGAGGTCAGATCCGGTCTGCTGCTTGCCAGCTCGCCCCTAGGGGTTGGTCCGGCCGCCCCACCGCCGCCGACTGTCTTCCCGGCGCCGGGGGGCTTCACGCAGGTGTGGTGTCAGCCGCCGGCTGCGTTGGAACCTCCTCCACGGCCCACACCCCCAGCTGCTGCTGTGGCCGAGAGCGCGGCTAGTGCGGTCGTTACAACAGTAGTGGTTCCCCCAGTGGTACCGACGCCGGCTCCAACACTAGCCGTAGCACCTAAGCCTCTAGTTACCACGGCCCCGCTAGTATCGGGCCGCTGTTCACTCGCTTGGATGGTCCCTCTAGTGGCCAAAGAAGGGATTTGGCGCAGGGAATTTATTGATATCTTCACCCTCCTCATGCATGGGGCGGAGGGGGTAGATACCAGGAGGATGGGCAACAAGGAAGAGGACAAGCGGGTGCGGTATCATGTATATCCCACTAAAACTATTGTGACTTGGGGTCAGGCCTTTGCCATTTTTGCGGCAGTGATAGTGGAGAAATTCCCAGATGAAGGGCCTGGCCTTTTCCACTATGCAAGCGTGATTACTGAAGAGGCTGCCAAGGGTGGGGGCATGGGATGGTATCACTACGACTGTGACTTCCGCAGACAGAGAGCAATCTGCCCTGACCTGGAATGGGACCAGTTGGAGGTCCGTTTATGGGTAAAACACATGGGCAAGCATACTGAGGGGTCTGCGACAAAGTCAGGTTCAGAGAGCGGTGTAAAGAGCAAAGAGAAGGAGGATAAAAAGGAGAGGAAATGGGAGAGCAGGAAGTCCTTTCGGGGCGGGCGTGGGGGGGGTCGCAGGCCTGGCTTTCGGGCACGGTCTCCTGGAACTTGCAGGCTCTTCAATGCAGGGTTCTGCTCCTGGGACAAAGCATGCCGTTTCTCCCACAACTGCAGCGTGTGCGGGGCACCCCATGCCGCCACTGCATGCTCCAAGCGCGACACCCCCGACAAACTTTCATCCAGCAAGTAGCCCGGGGGTTTCCCCCCCTCCTGCGCTCTGGCCCCCTGCGTACACAGCCACCAGCGCGCATGACCTAGCCCCTCACGACCATGTGAAAGGGCCCTCTCCCATCTGCGTAAATAACCTCCTCAGCGCACTCCGCGGGTACACTGGCAAGGAAGGGTCCCTCATTTCTGAGGGTTTCTTAGACGGTTTCCGCATTCCTTATCAAGGCCCCTTAGTGAGCAGGGATGCGGAAAATCAGAAGTCAGCTAGGGAAAACCCGGAGGTAGTGCGGGATAAAATAGCGAAGGAGGTGTCTTTGGGCAGGGTGGCGGGCCCATTTTCTTCCCCCCCCTTGCCCCACTTTGTGATTTCTCCCCTGGGGGTGGTACCAAAAAAGGAGCCAGGGGCTTTCCGCCTTATCCACAACCTATCACACCCAGAAGGGGACTCCGTGAACTCCTGGTTGGACGAAGGTAAATGCTCAGTGTCTTACTGCTCCCTAGACCTGGCAGTCGACATGATCAGGAGGGCAGGGAAGGGAGCCTGGTTGGCCAAGTCCGATATCGAATCGGCCTTTCGGCTCCTGCCAGTACACCCGGACAGCCAACACCTTCTGGGCTTCAAGTGGGGGGACCAGGTCTTTTATGATAGGTGTATGCCCATGGGATGTTCAGTGTCTTGTGCGTACTTTGAGGCGTTCAGCTCCTTCCTGCAGTGGGCCCTAACAAACAGGTATGGCATTGAGGGAGTGACCCACTACCTGGATGATTTCCTTTTCATCGGGGGTGCTGACTCGCAAGATTGTGCACGGGCGCTGCAATGTTTCAAGGAATTGGCAGGACACTTGGGCGTACCTTTAGCTCCTGGTAAGACCGAGGGTCCGGCGCAGGTTTTGGTATTCTTGGGCATCGAGTTGGACACGGTAGAGGGCGTGTCCCGACTCCCTGCGGATAAGGTACAGGCCTTGCGTCAGGAGATCTGCGATCTACTGGGTAGGGACAAGGCTACTCTAGGCGAAATCCAATGCCTGCTAGGAACCCTGAATTTTGCGGTAAAGGTCATACCCATGGGGAGGGTCTTTGCACGTAGGTTAGCAAGGGCAACCGCTGGTATAAAAAAGAAACATCACTGGGTCAAGCTGGGGACAGGGCTGAAGCAGGATCTGGTGGTATGGAGCGAATTCCTCGCCTGCTTTAATGGGACGGTGATTTGGAAACAGCCCTGGATTGATAGTCAGGAACTTTGTCTTTTCACTGATGCCTCAGGCAGGGAAGGTTTCGGGGCTATCTTGGGCGAAGAATGGTGCGCGCAGGGATGGCCCAATGTTTGGCGCAGGCGTAGGATCACCAAGAATGTTACTGTGTTGGAGCTCTTCCCGATTGTTGTTGCATTACACCTATGGCCGGCGGCATTGTCAGACAGAAAGGTGGTGTTCTGGTCTGACAACATGGCGGTCGTTCAGGCAATTAACAACCAGTCCGCCAGGTGCCGGCTGGTGCTGTGCTTACTAAGGGAGTTGGTCCGGGCTTGCCTGCGCATCAATGTGGAGTTTAAAGCCAGGCACATTGAGGGGATTCAAAATGTGGCAGCTGACGCTCTTTCTCGTTTTCAGTGGCTCCGATTCAGGGAGGCCTGGCCGCGGGCGAGAGCGCAGATGACCCCATTCCCGGACCATCTATGGAGGATCCTGCAGTGGGACTGAGCCTGAAAGAGATGGGAGAAAGAGCTCTGGCCCCAGGTACCAGGAAGCGTTACAACGCCCACATAGCAACATTCAGAGCAACTTCTGTAGCACTGGGTACTTCAGGGGCTGCGTTGGTGTCCCAGGTCCGAGCATTTCTGGTGTGGGCTAGGGGACAAGGGAAGAGCCGTTCATGGGTGGGCAGTCACCTGGCAGCTGTAAGCCACGACACTAGGTTGTCTGGCGGGGCGGATCCCACTAACTCCTATCCCATCCGGGCCGCCTTGAAGGGTTGGGCTAGGGAGGAGCCCAGGGCCCCTGACAATCGAGCGCCCATAGATTTCGAAGTCCTGAAAGGCATGCTAGGGGCTCTTGAGTTCGTCACCTACTCTCAGTACGAGGCCACGCTGTTTTCAGCCACTTTCTGCTTAGCATTCTTCGGGGCTTTCAGAGTCAGTGAGTTAGTGGCTAGGTCCAGGGTCGACTGTTCAGGGGATGCGTTGGCATTTTCAGACGTGTCTGTTTCCGGGTCACTGACCATTCTTTTACGCAAGTCCAAGACTGATCAGGCGGGGCGGGGGATCAGGGTAGTTCTCCAGCCCCTAGGTGACCCCAGGTTCTGCCCAGTACAATGGGTAAAGGCGTTTTTGGAGCACAGACCGCCGGGCCCTGGTTATCTCCTGCTGCATTCAAATGGTACCCCTGTAACTAGATATCAGTTCGAGCAGGTGATCAGGGCCAGTTTAACCAGGGCGGGGTTTGCCCGGCCGGACAGAAGGTATTCCAGCCACTCCTTCCGCATTGGCGCTGCCACCGCCGCTCACCTGGCGGGATTAGAGGCCGCTCAGGTGAAGAAACTGGGGCGTTGGGAATCTGATTGCTATAAGGTATACGTTCGCCCGTGAGGCAGCTTTTAGTAATGTGTTTGTGATTTATGGTGTGTATCGTTGAAATCACCCTTTCTGATTAAATAACTTGGTGTACACCATGTCTCCTCTTTTATTAGGACGAGTGGTGTGGGTGATCGGGCATTCATTTGTCGCCCGGGCGGCCCAATGGGCATTGCACCGAAAGTGGATGCGACACTTCCCTCAGACCAAAGTGGAATGGATGGGGGTGCCGGGGATGAGATGGTTCGAACTCAGGAATAAGATCGAGCAGAGACTAAGAGCACACGGGTCCACCTTGCCCCACCTGTTGGTGATACACCTGGGCGGTAACGACCTTGTTACCCTGGGGAGACGATTGCTGTTATTAGCCATGAAAAGAGACTTAGGGGAAATCTGCAAGCGTCTGGGCGAGTGTGAGATCGTGTGGTCAGAGATCATCCCCCGCAGGTCCTGGCGGGGAGCTAAATCCTTGGAAGCGGTAGAGCACTCCAGGAGGCGCATTAATGGAGCAATGCGTAAGTTCACAGCCCAAAGGGGTTTGGGCTTTATTCGCCATGAAATGATTCGGGGAAATGTAAAGGGGTACTTCGACTTGGATGGAGTACACCTCTCCCAAATAGGCATGGACCTGTTTTTATTGAATTTAAGCGAAGCATTGGTGAATAGCGGGTGCAGGTAAAGAGCTAGGTTGGTGGGGGGCCCTGGTTGCGACAGTTAGCCGCCTCCAGGGCTGTGGCGGAGTTACAGGGCGATCTGGAAGCAGGCCGGTACAAAGGGTACCTCTGCGCGGCACCACGTGGTGCCTGAGCCAAAACGAGGAGCCTCCAGAGAGGTCCCGGAAGCCGGTCGGCGCCCCGCTAGGCCTGTGGGCGGTTGTGGGCCTGAACAACCGGGGGTTTGCTATGCGACGCTCCGCCCCGAGAGGGGGGGTGTGAGTAGAATCTCAACGGCACGTGATCGAAAAAAGAATCACTTGGGGGGGCAGCACTTGCGGGTCGTTCCCGTGCTGCCCGGCTCATCAGGCGGGGCAGGTGAAGTAGATGGCCGCCTGCCCTTGGATCGCCCGTAAGATAACCCACCGATTACATATCCTGGAATTATGTAATAAATCCTGCAGCATTTGTTACCCAACTACAACTGTTTCTTGTGTCTTCTTTGGGTAACCTAATTTGGGGGAGGGGGGTGAGCGGGGTGCCACTGGGGGTACTATGCCGCTGACCGCGGCCCCCGCAGGGGGCCACTCGGCGGTCGGCGCCTTAGTGGCCCCGGGGCCCCGGTCACCCCTCCCCATTCCATACTTCGGGGGGGGCGGGGCAGGGTCCCTGATCGTGCCCCCCCCCGTGTCGGGGGCCGGAAGTGACGCGAAAGGCGCGTCACTTCCGGGCCCCAGGTGTGAGGGGAAGACTATTTAGCCTTCCCCCACCCTCACTGGCGACCTCTTTGTCGCCCACCTCGCCTTTTTTACCCTCCCTACCGCTTACCCGGCGTGGTGTGGTGGGGTGGGGTTTTTGGCTGAACGTTTTAATGTCTTTCTTTTCGTTGCAGGCGGAGTTACAGGGCGATCTGGAAGCAGGCCGGTACAAAGGGTACCTCTGCGCGGCACCACGTGGTGCCTGAGCCAAAACGAGGAGCCTCCAGAGAGGTCCCGGAAGCCGGTCGGCGCCCCGCTAGGCCTGTGGGCGGTTGTGGGCCTGAACAACCGGGGGTTTGCTATGCGACGCTCCGCCCCGAGAGGGGGGGTGTGAGTAGAATCTCAACGGCACGTGATCGAAAAAAGAATCACTTGGGGGGGCAGCACTTGCGGGTCGTTCCCGTGCTGCCCGGCTCATCAGGCGGGGCAGGTGAAGTAGATGGCCGCCTGCCCTTGGATCGCCCGTAAGATAACCCACCGATTACATATCCTGGAATTATGTAATAAATCCTGCAGCATTTGTTACCCAACTACAACTGTTTCTTGTGTCTTCTTTGGGTAACCTAATTTGGGGGAGGGGGGTGAGCGGGGTGCCACTGGGGGTACTATGGAAAAAGCAAATCCTCATAGTCAATGCAAGATAAAGAAAAATGTAAACAGGAGAAATCGATCTGTGTTATTGCCTGTCCAGTAGGGACATGAATAAAGGACCCTGCAGGGACCCGTCTCAAAGTCAGTTTCTAAGAACTAATAGGGTCTGGCAGGGTTTGCCACGTTTAAATCCCTGCCTCTGGGAGTCTCTAAGCGGGGTCTCGGGCTCTCTGTGCAGGGCCCCTTCGCTCCCATGGTGTACAGAGAAACCCCATATTACCTCTGGCCGCAACGCTCGGGTCTCAGGTGGAAGTCTGAGGAACGAGGCTGCGGTAACGAGCTGTAATAACACGGTGCTGGGAGTGATGATGACGGTGTCTCCCCAGGGGGGGCAGTAGGAAGCTTAGACGTCAGGCCCCACTCTCAACCCGTGGTTTCCTCCCTCGGGGGCGCGCTGCTGACGTCACGGAGCGCCACCCGGCCCCGGGAGCCGCCCACACCTGCCAACATTTCAGAACCACTACCCAGGGAGGGATGTACTTTCCACGACGCGAAGCCGAATAGAGCTTTGTCAGGGGGCACGTGGGGAAACCATACGGCGTGGAAAATAACCGGAGCGCAGACTGCTGAACCCAAAATACGAACTAAAAAGAACAGAGGTAGGCAGAGGAACAGCAATGCAGTACCGACCCAACATACGGAATTCGAGCACTGATCCAAAGTACAGAACGTGTGCATTGATACAGAGTACTGAACCTGAGTACTGATCTAAAGTACAGGCCAGAGTACTGATCCGTGGTACAGAATCAAAGGAAAGAACAAGAGTATGGAGCAAAAAGACAGAACCGGAGAACTGAGGCGCAGAATATATTCAGAGTCCTGGTCCAAAGAACAGAAGTAGAGTACTAAGCCGTAGTAGTGATCAGACAACCCAAGAAAATTGAATTAAACAGAGAAGTGGTGCTCCATCTGGGTAAAAGCGGAGAAAGCTCCAGACTGTGCAGGATACTTTCAAGCAATGAAGCCTGTGAAGGTGCGTAAAAAAGGGCAGAAAAGAAGTGCATTCATTGGGGTCAAACGCAGTCATCACTTTAGGAACACAAGTGAGACAAGTCCCCGGGACCACCTTCTAATGAACCACTGAGGCGTCTAGGCTCTGAAGCGGTGTGATGCACCTGGCTGGAGTAATGGTGACCTGAATGGCTGTTTTCCAGGAGAATAGCTTCACGTTGTATGGGTTTGAAGGGTTTGTACATTAGTCTGGCCAGGACCTGGCAGGGCTGCAGGCTCATATACGTCATTTGACAGCTCCCAGGTATTGTACGAGGAGTCATCTGACTTTATTGTTACACAAATATCCACTTACATTTCTGATTAAACTACATATCAACAGAAAGACGCCATCGTCCACTGAGCAAGTTAGCAGCTGAACCTCAGCTCCTTGCTTATGTACTGTGATTGGCGACTGCTAGGGAAGTTACATTCTGGGAGGAAAAGCTAAGATGTGCAAAAGATTGCTCCTCATGAACCGCCTGTTTGAGCTGGCCATGGGAAGGCGGAGGTTCATGACTCCCCTTCCCTGGGAGGAAGCCTCTCCCATGGGAAAGGTGAACTTGTTCCATCTTAAGAAGGTGACTGTTGTCTCAGAACTGGGCTCAGCGAGGCCATCAAAATGACAGTGCATTAATGGCTGGCTGGCTGTCCTTCCCAGAGCTCACTAGATCTTACTGTTGGAATTAAAGAGGTCAGGTGAAAGGCATATGCCATTTTCCTTTTGAAGAAATGCAGTCCCCTATGGAGCCGAGACCCCTGCCAAACCCGGAGGAAAACTGCTTGCATCTGGAGTTATAGGTTTCAAAAACATTACTGCCCCAGTGCCACCAAACCACAAAGAGGACACTGAGATCTTGTTGATGAGGTTCGCACTCAAGGGGGGTTGAAGATGCCCACTGAGACTTCCTGCCCTCTGGTTGTTGACCCCAGCAATGTGGTCTACTTGTAAGAACAGACATTGGGTGTTTGTCCACTCTCACCATTCTAGAGCTATCTGGAGAAGCGGTGTGCAGAGAGCACCACTCTGCTTTCTTATGAAAGGGGCCCATCATATTGACTGTGTGCATCATTACTACCTTGGTAATAGCCACTTTACTTTTAAGTCCAAGGTACCCTTTTTTGGGTTCCAGCTTGTTGATGTGAAAAGACAAATGTAATCTTTCCCACAAGACTGATGGAAAGAGTCCCGCAGTGAGTTCACCATCCAAAATCTGATGAGACTGTTGCGACTGTAAGTTACAACTGGAGAAGTAGAAGGGGTTCATCAACAAAAGGTTGGAACAAACGAGATGGTGCAAAGATAAAGTGTAAAGAGCACATGTAGAGCTTAGCATTGAGGACTACACTAATGCAAGATGCTTGTAGCCTCTGAAACCACAATGCAGTGCTAACAATGCATCATTCTCCAGGAAGTGGTCCATGATCTGTTTGTAGGCACATACTCTCTGGGTGACAACAAGGCCTTTGAAAGTCCGGATTCCAGAATGGCTCAGATGAAGAGGGTCATCTGTGGTCTGGAAGGATCTTAGATAGTTCCATGAGGATCCAAGAACTGCTAGGATTCTGAGGCTTAGGGTCACAAAGGACTCTGCAAGCTCCCTTGTTAAAGGGCGGATCAGGCAAGCATCAGCCGCAGAAAGGCAGCAACGATATTTGTATAAAGTTGAGGGCTACAATCAGGCAAGCATCAGCCGCAGAAAGGCAGCAACGATATTTGTATAAAGTTGAGGGCTACAATCAGGCTTGAGGGCAGAATCGATGAATGTACTGACTAGACACCTTTTTATGTATCTGTATAAGAAGCTAAAAACAGACTCCCCGTGCTAAGTACACAAAACAGTGCTAATGAAAAAACAAAAGAACAAACAAGGAGCAACGGGCGGATGGCGGTGGGGGGACGACACAGCCTTGCGCCGAGCACTGAAACGAACATGAAGCAATGCAATAAAAAAAAAAAGTGTTCCCCCAAATAACAGATAAGCTGTCTAAGCATAACAAAACTGAACTTGGCCGGTGGTGCTCTGGAAAAAATGGAAGTGACGTTGGCTGCCTAAACCAGTTACGAGGTAGCAAAGAAGACCGATACTGCGCTGAACAAATGGTAAGCAGCAGGCGGGAGCTACGTCCTTTACTAAATGTAAATGTAAATGTTAATGTAAATGTTGTATACTTGTAAAGCGCACAGCTGCCCCAGCAACGGGGCGTCCCGGCGCTGTATACCGCTGGGGAACCCATCCTGGCTTTCCCTGTTTAAATACTACAGGTCTTGCAGACACGCATGCGCGCTGCCTAGGCTCGACTTAAATACATATCTTTTTGTTGTAATACGCATCGTAGGAAGATATGATTCTTTTTTGTGCAAAGAAAAGCTATTAGTTTTGAATTACTGTAACCTGAAGATGTACTTTAACCCCTTGGCTGCGGCGGGAATTCCGCCGCAGCGCTGGGGGGGGTTTGGGGGCAGCGCGGTGGCGCTGTGCTCATGACGGAGCCACTCCATCATGAGCCACGGTTGAGCTGTGCTCATGACGGAGTGGTTCCGTCATGACTCCGCCCACTGCGATAATCGCCCGCACAGGCGGGGAATCAGCGCAGCGTGGGAGGAGCGGCAGCCAACGGCCGCAGCATGACGGAACCACTCCGTCATGAGCACACGGCACCCGTGGCTCATGACGGAGTGGTTCCGTCATGAGCGCTGAAAGGGTTAAACAGAGAAGTATGACAACAAAAAAAGGAAACAAAAAATGGAAAGAAACACCAATTGGAAATTTAAAGTGTTGGCCTGACAGCCCAGGCACTGACAATCATTCCTTGTAGACAGATGTGAACATGTGATCAGGCAAAATGTGGTCACTAACAATGCAAGTGGGCGGCCCATTGCCCATGCTGAATGATGTTGAGGGCAGAAGCAAAATGTGAAAGATAGTTGAACAACTCAGTGGATGAAAGTGACTACCCGCACACCTTTCTACACGTGTATTTTTATCTATTACTTTTTTGATTACATGAGGCATCAAAACAGCTAACGGAGGTTCTAGACCAGACGTTTAAAACATGCCTCCCCAGAACCAGAGGCAACATCTGGACTATCATCTGCATAACTGGAATGCTTATCTGGTACACTGGACCCATTTCAGAAGAACACACCTGGCTTACAGTGTCCAGTTCTGGAGGCCACATCTATAATATTTTGTCCAGTTCGAAAGGTCCTAATCTGAAGGTCATAACCTTGGGAGTGTCATCTAGAACACCTGGTCTATTTCTTGGGTGTGACCTGAAGTACTCAGACCAGTCTGGAGGCCTAATCTTGATTTTGGCATCTTGGGTACAGATCCCTTCAGAAACCCAAACCCTTTGTGTCCAGTTCACAGTCACAACTGGAATATTGCACCCAGTCCCGGAAGCCACATTTACATTTCTGGGGGCTTGGCCTGGAGCAGTGTGCCGATTTTTGAAACCCACAACCAAAGAGCTGTCCCCAGTTCAATATGCCACGCAGAGTACTACCCAGTCCAGGAGGCCCCATCTCAAGCACTGGGTCCAGTCTCAAGCCTAGTACTGAATACTCGGTGCAGCTGCAGACATCCGATCTGGAGTGCTGCAATCAGGTCTGGGGGCCAGCCCACTTCTAGAGTATTATGTATAATCCGGGAGGCTATGCGAGGGCAGCATCCAGTTTGAAAGCTACATTTCCAGAAGAATTGAAATCGACAGCCCGAATAACAAAACTGTGAATGATTTATGACGCAGGTAGTACAAGGAGAGGCTGAATGAGCTAGAATGTTTGTTCACACTGCACAAAATACCACTCAGTGCGACATAGTTACACACCACATAATTACACTCTACTCAATGTAACATAAATACACTCCACATAATACCACTCAGTGCCACATAATTACATGTCACATAATTATACTCTACTGAATGCAACATACACTCCACATAATACCACTCAGTGCCACATAATTACACGCCATATAATCACACTCTACTCAATGCAAAATAAATACACTCCACATATTACCACTTAGTACCACATCATTACACACCACATAATTACATTCAACTCAATGCAACATAAATACACTCCACATAATACCACTCAGTACCACATAATCACACATCACAATTACTATATTCAATGCAACATAAATACACTCCACATATTACCACTCAGTGCCACATAGTTACACACACCCAAGCATCACCTAAACATCAACCAAGCATCACGTCAGTCTGCCCTCTGAATCTGGCATCTGTTGATTCTCCCCTAGTGTCCGTCCACTGCTCGTGTTCTAATTAAATTACTGTTTTCCAACCTCCACTCCCCCGTTATTTATGTCCCGCTCCCCCATAACAAAAAAAATTATAACAAACAAGCATGAGAACAGGCAGGAAGAAGTTGTCGGCAGTGCAACTACAAAAAAACTAGAAGACATTTTTTATGTTAAAATCATTTTTTAATCAGGTTGTTCAGTTGTATATAATGTCGTTTAGGTTTGTATAAAAGTAACAAAAATACTTAACACTTTTTATTATAACTTTTCAGCATGATGCACAGCAGCCACAATGCTCTACAACATAGCCAAAAGTTCTGGCTAAACACACAAGGTCCCAATGCAAGACCTGGCTATTGTCCATGCTAATGCTTGTTAGCAGAAGAGAACAGCAGCATGCTTGGTGAGAAGGGAAGTCCGCGCATGAGGGAGTCAAAACCGTCGGATGCCTTACAAACACTGTCCTGGCAAACAAAGTGTCTGGTGCTATACAGGATGCAGGTGTAAAGCCGGAGACCTCATTGTGCCTGTTTGTCAAAACCAGTAAGAAACTGGGCACATTGGATGGCACGGACAATTCAAAACTGCTGTAAATTGTGAAAAATCACCACATCACAACACGAGTACCCTCCACCCCCACACACACACCCGCACACCCCTCTTTCTCCGACTCAGCCCAATAACCAAATCACAGCTGTATCCTAGGGTTCGCCTTATGATCTCACTGGGGTCAAACCTTGCATTGGCGTGATGACGTTTACAGTGGCGCTCCCTAAGGCCGCCTCGTGCATTGGCGGAAACAATGTTCGCACAGAGTATGGTATAGATAGTTTCACCCCTGCCCCCCAGTGACACTCGGAGTAACACGGGGGAATTAACAAATGCCTGTCAGTGCCAACTTTCCTTCGGTATTAACTGGTGACTGCTTAGAAGTAGAGCGTAATGAGATGGCGCTAAAACACGATTGAAAAGTACTCCTCCTCAGAGACGTTTTAAGGCATGGACAAAGTGGGGTTTGGCCCAGGGCCCCAGCCTTTCAGGCACCGCCCCCCTCCCCCCCCCCCCCCCCCCCCCCCCATAGAGCCACCTGTACTCTGCAGAGTCTTGCCCGGACGACCAATAATAAATCTTCAATAGATTGTTTTCAATACCGTTTCCCTTTATTTTTGATGTAGGTGATGTGTGAGAGTCTATTACAGACATTTTGCAGAGAAATGTTGTTTTTATATTTCATGCAACATCAATTTAAAAAAAACTTTCTTTTGAATCGAAACAGGACCTCACATATTAGAAATGGGAGGGTGTCACAGACATTATTTGTAGTAATAACAGTGAGCTGCTGCTGGTTACAATACTGAAAACGCATGCCACTGTCCCTGAATATTAGATATATAACCAAATTTAGAATTTGAATGAGTGTGCCTGTGCACCGTCAGTGACCTGCCCACAGAAAGAGAGCATGAAAGAGCTGAGACTGGATCATAAAATCAGAGCTGTTCTGAACAGGGCCCCCAAAATGCGCTTGGTCCAGGGCCTCGAAAATACTTAAAATGCCCCCGCTCCTCCTGGGGTATGAAGCGGGATGTAGCGAGGCGGTAATTTGCATTTCAAGGGTTGGGCTGGCCACAGAGCAAGTATGTATCTTGCTTCTCACCTGTACACAACAGCGCACAACACTGAACAAGCCCTACCCGTCACCTGCACACAGCTCATGTATACGTTGCTCGGAGCAGTATCCTCAATTCCTCGCCCTCACACGTAGTTCGGAGCATATTAAGACCGCTCTTCACTTAAACGCAGCTCCGACTGGCATCGCCTCGCGCTCCTGCGTGTCCACGCCTTAGGGCAGAGTACTGAGTACTGCTACCCCCTCGTCTACCTATTCGGCAACACACAGCTCAGCATAGCACCTGCCTCACACATGCACACAGCCCAGAAGCCATTCTTCCCGTTTATCTAAGTGGATTCAGCGCTTAGACACAGAGCTTCCAGTGCCTACTCCTGCACACGCTGCATGCACGCACAGGGATACTACGCTCGCTGCCATAACAGAAAATGTTCGCTCGGTGATGTGAGTCGCGCAATGCATTTTTGGGGTTTCAGTCTACATCCCACTCATCTAAACCAGGCCATCTTAAAAGACCTGGCGATATAACGCATTGGGTGTGATTACTGTTCATACTGTCATTTACCACCTCCAGGAGTAAGTCTTCACGTCTTCCTATTGTAACTTTTGGGAGATAAGTTTAGAAAATGAAAGGCTCTGGGATCCAAATGGAATGAAGTAGTCTTAAGCTTTGAAACACCAGTGGAAAATATCGGTATCTAGCAGCAGGCTGCCCGGTAACCAGCGACTGCCTGAAGACCAGGTCCAGCGGGTGAGCTTTAGCCACGGGCGAGGATACTTGACATTTAATCTCAGCTTTACCACTTCTAACTGTGCCAGACATAAACGCTGTTCCGAAGCGAGGCAGGGCCTACACCACAGCTGTGCGGCCCTGGGCAGCCCCGTTGGCATTGCCATCAGAATCCCTGCCCCCTAACGGACCAGCAGACATTGTTTTCAATCCTAACCTCTCGTTTGGCCAAACTGTGCACTCTTGGGCAATTACTTTTTAAACTTATTCCTTCAGCTCCCTTTTTGGATAAATCCTAAGTGTTTAGAATCACTGTAAAAGCTGCTATTAATCATGTTATTAAAATGGGCTCTATATTACCTGGGGGAGGGGGAAATTACCAAATCTCATGCGGTGTTCACCGAAATGTAGTACAGTGGTTTGCAGGAACTAGCAGCGTGCAGTCTTCAGTCTACTAATATAACTGTTTGATCCTGGGCAAATATGTCAGCACTCCAAGACAGGCTAAATGGAAGAATTAAACACCAAATGGATATCCCCAGGACTGGTCCCCAGCCTAGTTTTCAGTCGCACATACAGGGCTGCTCAGATTTGCATTTTGATAGCTGAACGTGCTGCTGAGGGTGCAGTGAGCAGGACTCCTCTTTCACAGCTCATAGAGAGGGGACAGAGTGAGTCGCGTGTCTTCTGGGATGGGGTAAAAGTGGCTGCGAACCAGAATGTGGGACAATATGCGAGCCGCAGGGCCTCTGTGCGGACAGCAGAACATAAGCAAGGACTGCAGGACACGCCTGCGAAATGCCGGACGGTTGGCCACGCTACTTCGCCTGCAGACTGTCCTCCTGGTACAGAGGAATGCCCCACCCTTGTGTACAGCTCAAGAGGGAAGAGCAAGTTCCCCTCTGCACACATCTCAGTGGACGGGTCCATTCACCCCACCTGCCCTCCTCACTCACCTGAACACAGCTGCGGGCTGTGCAGAAAGCCTTCCTCTCGCCTGCACGCGGCTCCGGCTCGTGCAGTGTGCGCGAGACACTTTTCGTGCGTGTAGTCATAGCTCCGTTCTGCCTCGGATGGGAAAAAGAGGAGGAGGGAGGCTGGCTCTGGGGAGGGACCAGCTGATGCATCAATGAAACGGTGCGCGCGTGAGTGCGTATGCAGGGTGGGTGCTGTGCGGCTTGTACTGGAGCGGTTAGTTCCTGTGCACTGATAGAGCCTTGGACAGTCTGTGCTCACTTTGCGTGCTATTTATATATAAGCAGTTGTTTGTGTGCCTCTGTGATTTATGTGTACCGCATGCACTGTCTGTGTGCCATGCTTCATGGAGATGGGCGTGAGCAATTATGCTTTGTGAACAGTATGTGGAATATAAGTGTATAGTGTAAGTGAAGCGTGTGTACGTGCAGCATATGAGAGCTGTTACCTCAACATGCGTGAATGGCACGCGTGTGTCGTGTATAATTTATTCACATCAGACAATGGGGTAACCCTGTGTCCCTCAGAACCTGGGTATAGGATTATGAAAGCACAATGGTTCTGTCGGGTATAGCCACAATATTTCTTATAATTACAATTAAATCTCAAAAGCAAATTATTTACTGCACAGATTGAATGTGAACACATAAACAAGGAACGCACAATCAATGCAAAGTAACCACAAAGAAATCAGGTTTGCTGGGTAACTGGATACTTTATATAAATTACATCATTTATATTTACCCACATATAAAAGTTTTTATATTGCATATGTAGCTGCCAACAGCGTGAAGATTAAAGTGAATTGTGATCAAGTGACATAGTGTGGTCAGTGACACAGTGAGTGCGTGATATGTACAAGGTAGTTAAAATATATACACGTTTAGGAGAGGCCAGAGTGAACACAATGACCCTGCCACTCTATACAATTTCAGTGTTTTGCGAGCGGGGCCTTGAGCTGGACCTGGTGGTAGAGTCGACGTTTCAACCCTATGTGCGCGATACTAATTCATCACAGCGGGTCTTCATCAGGACTGAAATGGGGGAGGGGGATGGCAGCCTAATGATGGACTAGTTATTCCTGGTGAGGCTCAGGTCAGGGAAGATCAAGGGCCCATCCGGTTAGTTATCGGAGAAGATCTTGGGGTTTACTCATAAACTGCTGCAGATGATATCTGTAGATCTGGATAGTGGAAACTAATCCGTGGAATTCAGTGCTTCCTGCAACTTGACCACATATCGTCGGTCTGGAAAAAACACGGCCGTCCTTGAAGTAGTTCACAACATGCCGTGTTTTTAATATTGGGCGAACTCACGTTTTGGATTAAAAACTACGAGTATGTGTGAGAGTTTAGCTCAATTTTTACTAAGACTTCTTGTGTCTCATTTTTCACAGGGTCTTTTCTTTACATTTAATCTTCACACCCTCCCCACACTGGACACACACCTCTTTTTCATATGAGAAAGTTATCAATGATGATAAGTACGTGGGCAAGCTGGTGAGAACCTGCCAGTAGCTCCTCCGGTGGTGCACACGTGAAATACTTTCTCATTTCTCAACACTTTTTTCTTTGTGGTACACATAAACTTAATTTTTTGCGTGCTGTTTGCTGAGTGATCTGACTGACGACTGGTTTCTCCTTTTTGGTTGTGTTAAATTATTAATTAATTAGGCACAGGGGATTAAGTCAGAGTGCATAAAAAAGCACCTGAGTTTTGGAAAAGATAAGAATATCGTCCCATACCAATCCAATATACTTATAAAATTGATGAGAGTGCCCAATAGTGCTTGGTCTTTGCTGTTTGACTACATGTTGATTGGAGGGTGACCTGGCACATAATTCCACTGCAGCTCCTTGTTGAGAATATATGTAAATCATGCCGCTCCTTGTTGAGAATATATGTAAATCATGCCACAAATATAATGTAAAATAGGATAAATTCTCTTCAAAATCGAAAAATGTGTATTTCTTAAACATGTGGAAGCTTTGACATTAATAGGTCATTTTATATCACGCACTGTGGTCGAAGTGCATTAAAAAAAGTATGGGAACTGTAATGCTGCATGCAGTGGGGGGGCGAGGTGAGTAAGTGTAGGGCGTAGTCAAAGGGGTGAGTATAAAAAACAAAATATTCTCAAACGTTTTTTGGTCTTTCACTTTCAGGTAACTACATATAAAATAATGCACAGCTTAAATGTAAATTAAATGCAACTAACGTTAATCAGTGCGAAATGTAATACCGTCCGTTATCAAACTTCTAATAATTAAAGCACTGCACCAGAAAGCCACAGAACTGAATCCTGGTTGGTGCAGCGGAGAATAGTGACGTGTATTTTTAGTGTTACAAAGTACCAGTCTGTAACAAAGCAAGGTTGCATTACACACAGTAGAAGACAGGCTGCTACAAAATGCACAAAAAGGTTTAAGATAAAAATTGCATCCAAAATATAGATTTTAGTAATACCCAGACTGCACATAGTGCAATTTTTTATAGCTGTCCTTTAAAAGGACACAGTTCACAGCTCAGCTGGTAACTCCCTAGCAACACCACTCAAACAGAATAAATCTGTCTCATCCAGAAGCTTCATGTGATTCCATCAATTAAAGCCAGTACCGACCAGTTGTGCACATTTACATTTCGTTCAGGCAAGCAGGCACCCTGGGAAGAAGGCTTGTTTAGCTGTCTGTGCCTCCCTCGGTTTCAAAGCACAGCAGACTCCCTGCTTTACACTTCAGCTAAAGCATTTCACCTCTTAGAATGAACTGTCCTGGGTTGGTTGTTTTTTCACAAAAAGTAGGGAACCTAATTTTCTAAAATTAAAAAAATATGGGCAAGTCGTGCCCTTCAGATCTCCCCATTTCGACCACTGACTACAGTGCTTATTAAAAGTGATAGTAATGTTCAACTTGTAGTCTGCACTGACATATTTGAAAGTGCTTTTATGGCACGAAAAATGAAGAAAAAAGAGTTTTGGTGAAATAGAATATTTGCCTAAGATCACACATTTTAAGAAGGGAAGCCACGATTTTTTTTTTACGGAGTTTTATATAGCGCGAACTTGACCAGAATCGGGTATCAGAGCACTTTACATAGCACCAGTTGCATTACATGTGGATGCATTCATTTTTTGTTAGGCACAGGGAGATTAAGTGATTTGCCCAGAATCACAGGATGTTCAGCATCATTGCCGAGACTCAAACCCGGTTCCCCAGATTCGAGGTTGACCGCCCTAGCCGTTAGGCCAACTTCTCCCCAAATGGGTATCTATTTGTCTTTCCTTCTGTTAAGGCTTTGTTTTTACCTCATTGCAGTTTTTAAGTATATTGGAAACTTGACTGGAAGCCAAGTGCTTTAGATGAGCACCAGTTACATTACACAAGGTCACATACATTTATAGGCATTGGGAGATTAAGGGATTTGCTCAGAAACACATGATGTTGGGCCTACCCTAAGACTAGAACCTGGTTCCCCAGCTACACAACAGTCAGCTCTGACCATAAGGTCATATCCTGGGTGGAGGGAGGCAGACATAAGCCACATGAAAGCTCAGCTCATTATGGGCTAGAGGCTCCAACAGGACCTTGAGCTAAACCAGAACCAGGCTTCAGACTCAAGCCTGGCTCAATCTTTCAGTGGCCTGCCCACCTCTAACTCTTTGTGGAATTAAGGGGGACCATGGAGAAACCACCCTTGTCTTTCAATCCTACCCTACAACTATAAGCAAAGTGCATTTCTGCAAGCCGCTTCTTTTGGGAAGTGTCTCTTCCACCAGGAAGTCTCCGACCAAAGAGCACCCCCCTCCCTTCTTTTGTCCTAATCCTCTCTGGAACAGCAGCCACACCGGGCCACATGAACACCCACCCACCCAGACATTATTCTTCAGCAACTGTCTGGTAGCCCCAATGTTAATTATGTAGAGTAGTATCTCTGACCCTGTTCTGGTAACAGCGACTTTTTTTATTGCTCCTTGAATGAGGAACCTCTCAACCTCTTCTCGAAGGTTTTGGGATGCTAACAGGGGGATAGAAGGCCTGGATGGGGCAACTGTGGGAACTGCAGAGGGCAGCTGCTGTGCACCAGTGTAAGGACCCAGGCACCTAAAGTGGAGTGGACCTACTGAGATGGCGCTGGTTAAGGGTAACAGATTGGGCTCGATCATCCCTTTGAAGTGTCTCCTCCACAAGTCCTTTAGGAAAATGAGGCTCCACTCATTGTTTTGGGGTGAACAGATCTCTGGCTTTGAAAGACAAGAAAGTCGTTAGTGCTTTGAAAATGGGAGAAGGTACTCTTGAATGGCAAAATGGATCGGTGATTGTGTTAATCTTATACTGCTAGAGGGCCACATCCATTGAGGGATCGATCAAGTTCCTCCAGTCGAGTCAGAGCTTCATGCAGCACTTCTCCTCGGCCTCAGGCATATGGTCACTGGTGTAAGCCACGAATGGTGCTGCATCGACAAGCCAAACTTTAAGGGGGAGAGGATGTGGCCTAACAGCTAGGGCGGTCGACCTCAAGTCTGGGGAACCGGGTTAGAGTCTCGGCAAAGACGCTCAACATCCTGTGATTATGGGTAAATCACTTAATCTCCTTGTGCCTAACAAATTGAATGTGTCTTTATGTAACGCAACTGGTACTCATGTAAAGCGCTCTTATACCTTCGGGTCAAGTTCGCACTATATAAAATTCAGAGAAAAAAAAGAAGGTGGTGGCAGCAGTGACAGGAGATCCTAAGTCATCCATTGCTGCTCTGAGCCACAGTTGATTATGAATTTGTGCTCCTCTTGGGCATAGTTTGGTACCAAGGAACTGTAGCTGTCATCCTTGTTCCACAGATGCAGCCTATTGCTGGCCATGATGGCTTTCGCATTGGCCTATCTCAAGAAGATCTATGATATGATCTAGAACTTTTAAAGTGCAAGGCTTCTCCCAGGAGTATCCTGGCACTCAAGACTCATAAGTTAGAGTTTCAGAAAGTTACGCCTGTACAAATAGCCAAGTCTTGAGCCTTTTCCTAAACAAGATATGGACCTAAGTTCAAACTGGAGCATGTTCCAAGCGATGGCAACAAGAAAAGAGAAAGAACAACTACCCTTCTAGCTTGCCTCACCCTTGGAACCACATCCAAGGCCTCTTGAGATGAGCGCAATGCTCTGACAGGAACATAATGCTGTACTCTGGCTTCTAAATATTGAGGGCCGCAGGAAAAAAGGCCCTATGAATCAATACATAAGATTTATAAAGAATACACTTCTTTACCGGTAACCAGTGAAGAGACATCAAGTATGGGGTTACATATGTTCTGAATTGAAGTTTTAGAGCCCGTTTGCAGCATTCTGAACAATCTGCAGTCTCTTGATCAAGTAGTCCGGAATGCTGAGGCAGAGAACAATGGCGTAGTCCAGCCTAGATGGCATGGACAACTGCTATCCGAGTAGCCAACGGGAGAAACTGCTCAAGATTTCTTAAATGCATGAAGTAAGCCAAAGCAGGTTCCCACTACTGAGGACACTTGCGAAAAATAACTGATTATCAAATTTGATCCCAAGATTTTTGACCACCTCTGAAGGAATAGGTGGGGAAGGACTTTATCAGGCAGACCACCAATTGTGCTGAAAGAAACCAAATAGAAGAACTTTTGTCTTTTCCCTGTTACACATCAAATGGTTATGACACATCCATTCAAAAACGGCTGGAAGACACGGCTTGAGAGCGCCACAATCTACCTCCATCCCCTTTCTAAAGGAGAAGAGAAGCTGCATGTTGTCAGTATAGGAGATCACCTTAGCACCAAAAGATTCCACCAGGGTAACCAGATTAATACTGAAAAGCTTGGGGCTCAAGCCGAGCCCTGAGGATCATCCACTGACAGAGATTATGACCCGAAGGAGAAAGGTGCTAGCCACCTCTGTTCTCAAGGAAGGATTTAATCCAATCCGGAGCTAGTCTACCCATTCCAATGGACTGTACAAATAATCCTGTGCACACATATAGGATATAACCAGTAAATACTGCAGTAGACGAAGCAAGATATGCAAAGTTCGTTAGTGTTAATAGATGTTCTTTATTCCTTTAGGAAACGCAACCAGCCGACACGTGTTTCGTCAGGGAAAGTAGTCCCACGACTCTTCAGGGCTGAGAAAAATAGCGTGAATCTAATGGAGGCCTAAAACCGGTTGTGATATTTCCAACCCGGCTGTTTACACAATTTGAACAGTGAAAGAAGTAAGCAAGCAATTAAAAGTCTTGGTAATCAAAACCTCAATAGGCTGGTGCCACGAGTAAAGACAGAGTAAGAATCCAAAAAGGTAGTGTATTCAGTATTAATAAGATCAATGAAACCGAAGTGCGGTAGACATCGCGATCTCAGCGATGATAATGTAAGGGCAGAACACGAGTATGTGTTCGTAATATATATTTAAACGAAGAAAAGATTGCGCGTCCTGGCGGCACCCATGATACAGTGTGGACACACACACTGAATCATGTTCAAATTGTGTACCCGGCCGGGTTGGAAATATCACCGGTGTTAGGCCTCCATTAGATTCACGCTATTTTTCTCAGCCCTGAAGAGTCGTAGGAAACTTTCCCTGACGAAACACGTGTCGGATGGTTGCGTTTCCTAATGGAATAAAGAACATCTATTAACACTAACGAACTTTGCATATCTTGCTTCGTCTACTGCAGTATTTACTGGTTATATCCTATATGTGTGCACAGGATTATTTGTACTGTTTTTTGTAGGGTTTACCCTACACACATTAAGGGGTTAGAGGGGTCTCCCCTTCCTGTTTAGCACAATTTTTTACCTGTTCAGCCAAACACCCTACACGCATACTAGCTGAGCGCCATTACTTCCTATATATTGAAAACCCTTTTTGCACATCAACCAGCATGGTTGCTGTTTAGCATGGCCAAAGGTTCGCAGGGTTAAGGAGAGTGGTGTGGAGTTGAGTGCCATAAAGTGGAGTAGAGTCGAGTGTTATGGCATAGAGTTGATTGGCGTGGAGTAAAGTGGAGAGACATGGAGTGACGTGGAGTGTCGTAGATGGAGTGGAGTGGACTTGAGTAGCATAGAGTGTCAGAGTGGAGTAAAGTTTCATGGAGTGGCATAGAGTATCATGGAGTGGTGTAGAGCAGAGTGAAGTGGTGTAGAAGGTGCTACCTATAGTGGAGCAGAGTGTAGTTGAGTAGAGTGGTGTAGAGTAGATTGGCATAGAGTGGAGAGGCATATGGTGTAGTAGTGTAGGAGACTGGAATGGCATATAATGTTGTAGAGTCAGGTGGAGTAGAGTGGAGTGGCATAGATTGGAGTTTTATACAGTAGAGTGGAGTGGAGTGGGCTAGAGTGGAGTAGTATGTCGTAGAATAGAGTGGAGTAAAGTGGCTTGGAGTGGCATAGAGAGAGTTGCGTAGAGCGTTGTAGAGTGGAGTAGTGTTGTAGAGTGGCATGGAGTAGAATAGAGCGTTGTAGAGTGGAGTAGAGTGTCATACAGTGGAGTAATGTTTAATTGAGTAGAGTGTCATAGAGCAGAGTATCGTGGGGTGAGTGTCATAGAGTGGCCTAGAGTGACAAGGGATAAAGTGCAGTTGTGCAGAGTAGATTGCCATTGAGTGCAGTGTTGTAGTGTTGATTTGGTTTTGAGGAAAGTGGTGTAGATTGCATTGACGTAAAGTGCAGTGACGTAGAATGAAGTGGCATAGAGTGGTGCATGGTAGAGTGCAGTGGCGCAGAATACAGTGGTGCAAAGTAGATTTATTTAGAATAGAGTGAAGTTGCATAGAGCGGAGTGGCATTCAGAGCAGTGGTGTAGAGTAAAGTGGTGCAGAGTAGAACAGAGTGATGTAGAGTGCAGTGACATAGAGTGTAATGTCATAGAGTGGCATTTCTTACTGTAGTGTAGAGTACAGTGGTGCAGAGTAGAGTGGCATTGATTTCAGTGGCCCAGAGTGCAGTCTTGCAGAGTGGTGCAGAATGCAGCAGCGTGGAATAGAGAAGCATAGAGTAGAGTGCCGTAGAGTAGATTGGTGCAGAGTACAGTGGTGCAGAGTAGAATAGAGTGGCGTGGAGTGCAGTGACATAGAGTGTTGCAGAGTAGAGTATAGTGGCGTAGAGAGAAGTGGTGCATAGTAGATGATGTAGAGTGCAGTGGTGTGGAGTGCATTGGTTTAGACTAAAGTGGTGATGAGTGCATTGGCATAGAGTGCAGTGGTTTAGAGGAGAGTGGCATAGAGGGCAGTGGCATAGAGGGGAAAAGAGTGGAGTAGTGTAGCGTAGAGTGCAGAGGCATAGAGTGCAGTAGCGCAGAGTACATTGTTTCAGTGAAGTGGCATAGAGTGGACTGGTACAGGGTAGAGTAGAGTGGTGCAGGGAAGAGTGCAGTATCATAGATCGGTGGAGTAGAGCGCAGTGGCGTAGAGTGGTGGAGAGTGAAGTAGAATCGCATAGAGTGCAGTGGCACAGAGTAGAGTGTTTCAGCGTAGAGTGAAGTGCAGTAGTACAGCGTAGAGTGGAATGGTGCAGGATAGAGTGCAGTAGCATACAGTAGTGGTTTAGAGTGCAGTGTTGCAGAGTAGAGTGGCATAGAGTGGGATGGAGCAGACTGGACTGGGGTATAGTGCACTGGCATAGAGTACAGTGGTGCAGAGTAGAGAGGCATAGACTGAAGTGGCGTAGAGTGTCGTACCGGACGCCAGCAGTGCTAAAGCAGGCCCTGGTGTTAGGCCGTTGTTGTTTCAGAAGGAACATGTTCACCTATTTCATTGTTGACAACACATGCATCCACCAAATAGGATAAATACTATGTTTTGAAATAGGCAGGATGTCTAAGGCAGTAGTGTAAATAATGTAGTTGTTTCCAGGCTCTTGTCTGTATTTTTCAGG
Source organism: Triturus cristatus (assembly GCF_964204655.1). Lineage (NCBI taxonomy): Eukaryota > Metazoa > Chordata > Amphibia > Caudata > Salamandridae > Triturus > Triturus cristatus. The sequence goes on from NC_140594.1 coordinate 389,948,978, forward strand.
AAAGCTGTAATCTGTGTTGTCTAGCTTCTTATGGCATAGTGCTACTGCACGTGTTGCACATACTGAGGCTATTGCCCATTAAGTTTAGGTGTGTAGGCTACAATTTTTGGCTTGCTAATGCATGTTATTATTAAAAAGGTTTGGTACTCAGACTCCTTGACTTTAAACAGAAAGATCATTACACATTCACAAGAGGGTCACGTTAATTAAAAGCCAACAGTGCTTTGATAGAAGACCCTCAACATGAATATATGTTTGTTTAGCACTGCCACAGAAGTGCACCTTCTTGCAGGCCTGTTTTAAGAGTTATGTAACAGCCTCATAAACTGGGGCATATGAGGGGTATACGCAGGCTCCATAGGGAGAGTAATCTGAATTCCTCTTGCTTTCCTATAAACCTCTCACTTTGAAGTCACAGAAAGAAAAGTAAACACCAAGCTCCCTCGGAAGAAGGAGCCTAACTTTTGACCTTTGTGCATAAATGCACAGCAAACGTGACACAATAAGAACAAGATTTAAAAGCCTGTTTACAGAAAATGACATCTCGGAAGGATACAGTAAACAAGCATTGGCATAGCCAATAGGTCTCGCCTTTGGGACCATATAAGTGGTTAGCCATGCAGCACAGATGCTGCGTGTTTACCAACATTAGAAAGAAGACAGAGCAACCAGTCACATTTTGTTTAATAGTGCTAGTTGCTATGGACACATTTTTAACTATATGTGCTTAAATTTTGCGCTTATAAATTGATTTAAATTGTAATTATAACACATTCAGCTTTTTTTAAGGTATTTTATTTCCATGAGTAAGTGGTAAATCTGGCCCCAAATTTGCAAACCAGGATGTGCAATTTGCACACCAATTAGTTTTGAATGGGTACGAAATTTGTGATGCCAACTATGTACTATAGATCACATCGTAAATTGTCCATTCGCAGGGAGTCACAAAACAACCTGCTTGAATATTAAGTAGGTAGATTGTATGGTGTGACCACCTGCGAATGGCTGCGAATGCTTGTTCCATTTTGGGATTATATCGGTGCAGCATGCAGTGGTCTTCTGAGGCTGTCCAACATGATTACCAAAGAGGACGCTTTCCCTACAGGAACCATCGATCAGTATCTGATCAATGGCTTGCAAACGCAACAGTGGTTGCAATACATTCCATTGCAGCTCCCAAATGGGAGGGGGCACCCCTTACAAGTCCCCTCCAGTCCCCTTCCATTTACTATTCGTATTGGGTCGCAAAACCCCTTTTACAAACAGAAAGAAGATTCCCACTTGTTTTGTACATGTCAAAGCACACTTTTGTGGTAGCAAACCCTGTGCTTTTTGTTTGCAACGGCAAAGCCGTTTTGTATATTCAGCCCATATTTGTTCTCTCTTCTCTTGAATACTATATAATTGTGCTTTGTATGTGTGCATGCCAGACAAAATAATAAATGAATATATTCCAAAAGAGACTTTTATTAATCTTCAGAATTATGGAGAATGAATCTTTTCATACCACTGTGTCTTCATTCTGTTTCAAAATTCCTTCTGGTATTTTCACGCAGTTTCTTTTTTTTTTTTTTTAACCTCTCTGATGTGTTCTGAGGTTTGCTGGCTAGGACAAGTTCTTTTATGCTCTTAAGAACACGTGTAGCCTTCCAGTTATGTGTCATATGTACAAGGGAATTATGGCTATTGAGGCGGGCCATCTTCTCCTTGTCAATAAATACTTGTGTGTGCCACTGACAAGCTTGTGTCAAAGTCCTGGGATGCAGAATGTCCACAGATCAGAATGCAGGGGCTGGCGGCAGCGGCACAGTGGATATCTGGGAGGTGCATGGAATTTGGCAAAACGTCCAAATATGAAATCAAATGTTTACTATCTCTTTCGGTTACAAAGATATGAGAGGTTTAGGATACAATGTAGCCTGCCAAATGCACTCCAGATTGTAATAAGTGTCTGCACTTCAGATACGGTGACGCGCCTTCCGGGGTCATCTGCAGGGCGGTTTTCTGTACAATAAACGGGGCTGAGAAGGAGAGCATTTCACGTCATAGCTATGCGTGGATACAGGCGTGAATTTGGCTCTCACATCCCGATGACGGCCCCTCCGGAGCTTCTAGGTTCATATCCTCTTATATTGGGGGGGCTCTCACTGTTGAGAAGGGGGCACGCGCGTGAGGAGCACCGAGGGATGTGTGTGTTTACCGATCAACGACATACCGGCCTGGCTTCTTTAAATGCCACACTGGACACACTACACCCCTCCCTGTTCAAGCGCGAAAGGAAAATAAAAAATAAATTACGAGATTTACCGGCAAGCCTGCCGTCTTCATGAGGAGTTCCTGGCCTGCGCTTCCATCTCAGACCTCACCTCATAAAGAGGTTTCCATCAGCTGACAGTCTGTGACTCACCTGTTCTAATGGAAACGAGAGATGGCATTTTGTGAGACACCCAAAAATTATTGATTTTTTTTAACCGCAATGGCCCTGCATTCAAATCCTCTCCAGTCTCCAGACTCAGTGCATGTGGGGGTCCTGTTTCGGGTCACATGTATAAACATCACATCTGCCTTGGTACACGCTGAACTGACGCCGGCCTGTTCACCTGCTTCCCCGGGTGCGAGGGCCGCGTCACAGCTCTATTTATAGCAGCCCTTAGAGGATTTAACCCGGCGCACTGCAGAGCAATAGAGGTCAGAAGGCTCGGGAGAAGAACCTGACGTTGAAAACTTTTCAAACACGAGTGACTGAGGCGTAACACCAGGCAGGACCCGTATTATTAAAGCATGCCCCAAGGAGTGCGCGCGCATGTGACGGTTGGATTTTAAAATCAATGCGAACTTCAAACCAAACGATAACGCAACCAAGTAAACTTCCTCGTACCTGGGGTGCAGCTATCCCTGGTGGAAATTCGAACTGAGAAATTATAATGGTAGTCATTCAGCCCCCCGCCAGCATATGCTTTACCAGTCTGAATGTAGGTGCAGGCTGCAGCTGGGGTGCATGCAAGCACTGGGCAGATGCTGGCAAAACGAAACGGTCCGGCAAGAAAGACAACCGCGGCCGCGAAAGTTAAAGCGACGCGGGAGCGAGCAGAGGGCACAGAGATGAGGTTTCAAACGGGGGCGAGACTCGCACAGCGTTTCCCTATGCGGGAGTGAGCAGGGGCGCCATCTGTTTCGTGATAATTGCAGACAGATGGCGCTGCTGCTGGCTCCCGCAAGGGAAACGCCAAACGTGCACGAGTTGCAATACAAACCAATGCAAAACATGCACGCGTTTAACCAAAAGTCCTGAGCGATTGCAAAAGGTCCCCTCCTAAGTAGCGCTTGGGCGCTGCGTAGGCGAGACCTAAAATGGTATGGGCAAGGAAAGGGACGAACTCAAGTTGGAAAGCTAAAAACAAATACAGTCAGCAAATAAAAAGCAAAGAAATGTGAGTTACAAAGCCAATGGTAAGCAATGGGCAGAATGCATTCCAAGGGAAGCTTTCTTTTTTATGTTTGAAAGCTTTATTAGAGAAAAATAAGTAATACAATAAGGTGACATCAGCCAATATGAGAACAAAGGTATGAGATGGGACGAAGAAAGTAGAATCAGCCAATATCACAGTGAAAGACAAAGCATTTTAAATGGTGGGGAGGGAAGGAGGGGGGGGAAGGGAGGAGAGAAGAAAACAAAAACATGGTATTGATCTTAGAGGATGGGTAAGCAATAATAGGAAATACAGTCAATGGCAATCAAAAAGTACAGTAAAAGGCATCATATGAATAATTGCATGAATGAAAAATAAATATGAAGAAGGTCAATATAAAGCTAAATAATAACAATATTGAAATGAAAAACTGCAGGCAAGAGTACATGAGTTCAGGGGGGCTTGAAATTATCTGAAGATAGTGGAGAGTAACACTTTTTGGCGGATTGATCAAGGTATAGAGTGAGAGGTAGCCAGTAAAATTCAACATTTCGGGAGGGTTTACAGGAGGAGGCAAAAGCAACATCAAGTCTGTGTGAGTGACATACAAGATTCCACCAACAATTGAGAGACAATTTGTTCAGAGATTTCCAATTAGAGACAATATGTTGTAATGCCAGAGCCAGCATAAGATCAAAAAGACCGCGAGAATGTGGGGGGAGGACTAAATCCTCTGAAAGGCTACCAAGAAATACTAAAGGAGGAGAAAATTGAATAGAGAGGTTGAAAATGCGAGAAAGGCGAGAGAATATCTGAGACCAGAAAATACGAGTTGAAGGGCAGAAGAAGAAGAGGTGGAAAAGATCCGCAGAAGGGGCATTACAGGTCCAACAGTTAGATACAGCATCAGGTTGAAAGCGGGAGATAGAAAAAGGAGAAAGGTAAAGTCTGTGGTAAAAGAAAAATAAGGATTGAGTGAGAGAAGCAGTACGGGAAATCTTCAAGGACCGAGCCCATATTTTGTCCCAGAGAGAGGTCGGCCATGAAGAAAGTAAGTCTGTCTCCCAGGACAATTCTAATTTTGATTTGAGACGAACTGGATTGGGGGCTGAAAAGTACCGGTAAATGATGGAAGCTTTAGGAGTTGTAGAAAGGACAGTGAGTAGAGAGGAAGATGAGGCAGGTAGGTCTTCAGAGGGGAGAGAGTAATAACGATCTAGAATGGTTTCCATAAGGATGGGGAATTTCTTTGCAAAAGAAGGAGGGCAGTGGAATTGAGACCGAAATGCAGGAAATGAGCAAGGGGATGACCCATCAAAAAGATGACGTATCCAAATGATACCTTTCGCTCTCCATGAGGGCCATGCAATAGGTCGATTGTTAATTAATAAAAGTGAATTGTACCATATAGGCAATAGTAGAAAGGATTCCTGCGTTACTGAGGAAGGTGAAACTAAAGGGCGCAGAAGAGAAGAAGTATGCTTGAATAAAAGGGGATTAAGGCATGGGGCTTTAGAGGTAAAACGAATTACTTCTTGGAAAGAGTACGGAAGCAGTAGTTCCTGTTCAACAGAAAGCCAGAGGGGAGAAAAAGGGGAGGGTTCCTGAGATAACCAGCGGGAAGCCTGTCGAAGGGAAAAGGACTTGTGATAGAGGCGAAAGTCTGGAAAGTTGGTACCACCATTAAGTTTAGATTTACGTAAGTTGGAAAGCGATATGCGGGCTTTTTTCTGCTTCCAAAGAAATTTGGACAACGTAGAGTCAATGCGGCGGAAATAGGAGTTTGGGATACGAAGTGGGAGCATGGATAATAAATAGATCAAAATGGGGGCAATCATCATTCTGATGGAGTCAAGACGGCCCCACCAGGAAAGAAATAGTGGATTCCAAGAGGTGAGTAATGAGTCTATCCTAGATATGACTGCATTCATGTTGAGTTGAATGGAGGAGGATATAGAGCTAGAAAAAAGAACGCCGAGATATTTAATTTTTGTAGAATTCCAAGCGAAGCCAGTAGCCGTGAAAAAGTGGGGGAGACAAAGTGTGGTTAAAGGAAGAATCTCTGTTTTGTCCGAGTTTATTTTGTAACCGGAGACCAAGGAGAATTGCTGAAATTCGTTTAGTAATGCGGGGACTGAGGTAGGCGGGTCAGAAATAAATAAAAGAATATCGTCAGCATATGCAGACAATTTAAGATGACGTTTACCGTACGGGAAGCCAGAGATAAATGGATTACTGCGTATGGAGGTAAGGAAAGGTTCAAGCGCTAAAATAAATAAAAGAGGTGATAAGGGACAGCCCTGACGAACACCCCGTTGAAGTGTGAATGGGGAAGTGAGTTGACCATTAACGAGAACAGACGCTTTGGGTATAGAATATATCAAAGAAATATAGGATATGAATTTAGGGTTAAAGCCGTGCCATTTTAAGGAAGCCAGAAGAAAAGACCAATCAACCCGGTCGAAGGCTTTCTCAGCATCTACTGAAATGGCTGCAAGGGGAATCGATAGTGAAGGGGCTTTACTTAAAACATTAAGAAAGAGTCTAGAATTGTCCGAGGTCAAGCGGCCCCTGACAAAGCCGCATTGTTCTTTCCCTATAAGATGTGGTAGGAGCGGGTCAAGGCGAAGAGCTAATAGTTTCGCAAAAATTTTATAGTCAACATTAACTAGAGATATAGGTCGATAATTTTTACAGAACTTAGGATCTCTACCATCTTTAGGGATAAGGCATATGGTAGCGTCCTGAAAAGAGCCTTGGGCTGATCCAGTAGAACAAAAAGACTGAAATAGAGATAAAAGGTGGGGTAAAAGAAGGTCTGAGAAATGTAGGTAGAATTCAACTGGGAAGCCGTCCGGTCCTGGGGTTTTCCCCTTAGTGAGGGAGGATAGAGCAGAGGACAGTTCCGAAATCGTGAGGTCAGAGTCAACAGCCGAAATATTAAGGTGGGAAGTATCTGGTTGAGGTATGTTGTCAAAGTAGGATTGAATAAGGTCTGGGGTGGGAGGGTTTTCCGGAGTATATAGAGTTTTATAAAAAGAGTGGAATTGTTCCAAAATTTCTGCATTGGTATGAAGAAGTACATTAGAGGGGGAATAAATAGAATCAATATTAGTACGTTCTTTACGAGATTTTAAATAATTAGCTAACAGTTTACCTGATTTATTTCTACCTCCATAAAATCGCGCGCTGCTCCGGAGAAGAAAAGAGGAGGCAGAGTCTGTGGTAAGTTTGTTAAAGGCAATCTTAGCCTTAAGCAATTCAGGAGACATAATCTTATCAGAGGAAGTATAGAATTGATGTTCCAGAGATTTAATATGAGCAAGGGTGACTTTACGTTTTTGAAGGAATTTTTTCTTCTTTTTAGAGACAAAATCAATAATAAAACCTCGGGCTGTGGCCTTGAAGGAATCCCAAAGAATATGAGGTAGGGTATCAGGCGTAGAGTTAAGATGAAAAAATTCAGAAGCAAAAGCACGAAAAGAGGAGGAAAAAAGAGGATCAGTAAGAAGAGAAGGGTTGAAGCGCCAGCGAGAAGATTTAGGAGTAGGAGGAAGAAGGTCAAAAACAGTAGTAATAGGAGCATGGTCAGAGATAACAATTGGTTCAATAGAAGAAGAAATAAGGTGTTGAGAAAGAGATGAAGAGAGAAAGATATAGTCTAAGCGGGAGAAGGAAGCATGAGGAGGAGAGAAGAAGGAGAAATCCATAACGTCTGGGTGAGTGAGTCTCCATGAGTCTACAAGATGAGTTTGGGTAATAGTGTCAAGGAATTGTTTATGTGGTTTATGAGGGGAGAAACGAACAGAGGATCTTCGGTCTAAAAATGGGTCAATGATCTGGTTACAATCTCCACCCAATAGAAAAGCATCATCTTTATGTTGAATACATTTTGCTGTGATGGAGGGCCAAAAAGAGGAGTCAAAACATGTGGGACCGTAAACATTGAATATCGTAAGTGGGATATTGTTAATTAGTAGTTTAGCTAAGACCCAGCGTCCCTCGTCATCCTTTTCTTCTAGAACTACTTTACACTGGAGTCGCTTATGAATCAAAATGGCTACTCCATTCTTTTTTTGAGAAGCAGGAGAAAATAAAACAGTTCCAACCCATAGTCGCTTTAGCTTTAAAGATTCGATGTCAGATAGGTGAGTTTCTTGAATAAGGACGATGTCTGGATTGTAAGAGGAAAGGTGGGAGAGTACTCTATGCCTTTTGATAGGGTGATTAAATCCTTTCACATTCCATGAAACAACTTTGAAGGTGAAAGCTTACTAAACTGATCTAAATCAAGAATTGCAAAAGCATACTGTACATGTAATAATAATTCAAACTGTATAGAAGTATTAACCATAAAACTCTTCAAAAAGGAAGAAGGAAGAATAGGTAGAAAAGGAAGAAGAAAAAGGAAAAGGGAGGAGGAGAGGGATGGGAAAAGGGAAAGGAGATCAGTGGGGAAGGAAGAAGGAAGAAAAGAGAGAATGCATAGAAGACAGTACAAATCCAGAAGGATGACTGTATTAAACATACCTGAAAGAGAAAAAATACACATAGGGAAGGTGGGGAGGTGGTGATGCTTTACAAGACGTACGGACCAGGATCAGGAGGAGAACCACATCGAGACCGCACAAAAGGAACATGGAATGGGACAAGGTGTTGAGAGGAGTATCCGATACATATCCGTCTGGGGAGGAAAAAAGGGAAAAATGTTAACAAACATAACATGTAGACGTAAAAATTGAAGTCTAGAGAGTAGAAAAGAAAATAGAGGGATATATAGGAGATGCCAGAAACAGATAAAGAAGAGAAGTGATACGAAAAGAGAGTGTAAGAACTGAGATGAAAAATAAGGAGAATATACGAAGTCAAAGACAAGCCATTAGGAAGACAAACAAGTTAAACAATAAAAGTCCAATTTCAGCCACTGGTCGAAGCAGAAGAGGAGGCGTCCATCCCTTCTCCACTGTGTAGAAGAAGAAAGTTCCTTAATTCTCCAGGTTCCTGAAATGACCAAGTCTTTTCTCGATAGGTGACTCTGAAAGTACAAGGATGAAACAAGCCATATCTTGCTCCCAAGGCGCGCAGAGAGGGACGCATAGCCAGAAATTCTTTACGTCTGGAGGCGGTGACATTAGAGACATCTTGAGAAAAATATACTCGTTGACCTTGCCAAGACACTTGTTTTTTACTCCTCGCGGCTGAGAGAATCAATAAAAGATCTGTGTATTTCAGAAATAAAATAATGACTCCACGAGGTTTTGAAGAGGAGCCCGTTCTGGCACCTAGTCTATGGGCTCTTTGTATACTAATGGAGGTGGAAGGTGGTAGGTCCAGAAGTTTCGACAAGAAAGTGGTGAAGAAAGTTACTGGATTATCCCCCTCAAGATTTTCCGGCAAATTGTAAATACGGAGGTTATTCCTCCTATTTCGATTTTCCAAATCCTCTGTATGCTTTTGGAGTGAGAGGACCGTTTTTTCTAAAGAGTCTATACGTTGTGTGTTGGACTGAACTTCAGGGAGGTGCTGTTCAACAGTAGAGAGACGGGCATCCATATTATCCCATTTATCTTTTAAAAGCTGCATATCTGTACTCGTCTTTTCAATAAATGGGCGCAGCGCACGCAATTCCTCTAGAATTTGGTCAATAGAAGAATGAGAAGGATTGTCTTCTGGTGTAGGAGAATTTTGCTTGAGGCGCTTGCCCGCCGGAGCGGGTGGGGAAGACTTACTGGTGTTAGTATGAGCCAATGATGATTTTGGAGTCGTCATTTTCGCAGATACAGTGGCTCTATTTGTACCAGATGAAGATGCACCTGAAGCACTCCTCGATGGTATGAAGACAAATTTAGGTTTGCGTAAGTTGACCATAGAAAGGAATGAACGTGCGACAATATAGGCTCAATTCCCTGTGAGAAGACTAAAGGTGCATGTGAAATGTTCCAGAAATATCTCCAAAGAAAGGGAGAAGCACCCAGACGTAACTCAGTGGGAAAGGCGACAGAGAATTAGAGTATGCTAAAATAACGAGTACAAAAAGGGGAGAATGGCTAAAATGGAAGCACAGGAAGGAGCATCCTGAAGTAGCTGAGGCGCAGGAGAAACAGGCAAAAAGTCTCAGAGAACGTTGTTATCATAGCGCCATGAGGAGGAAATTTAGGATAAAAAGTATTTCAGAGCAGCGAGCATGTTAGAGCGGGAAACATCCAGTTGTCAGGGGTGAAGCGCCGTAAAACTGCGTATTTGGACGTTTCCTCTAATGTGGAGGAGGAGAGAAAAAACGGAGTAAAGGTGTCATGTACAATATGTATAAATCTCACCCCTGAGGTGAAGTCGGTGTCTGAAAGTTCATTGGTGTCCAGTGGCACATCGTGTGGTGACAGCTCGTATCAGCAGAGGCTCAGATGCTCGAAAGAACTTCAAAATGGCGGCTCCGTGAGGGGCAGGGAATTCATCACGGAGAGGGGCGAAAACGGCTCCACCAGCGATGAAAAGCTGCTCCGCCGATTCCGCTAGTGTTCCGCCAACCAAGTCCGGCAACGGTGCTCAGTAGCGGTCCCGTTTACATCGGGAAAAAACGCCGTGAGGTGTTCGATGTGGCGGAGCTCCGTACCTAGCCGGCCATCTTGCGCGGCATCCAAGCCACGCCCCCCCCAAGGGAAGCTTTCTGAATGTCCCCAAGAGGTCTTTAGCAAACTGCAGGCTTTGACCTAAAAAGAAGAGCTGAAGGGCCCTTTTTTTAAATTGCCCTCTATTTTGAGCCCAAGCTGGAAGAGAAAATGAAAAGTCCACCGCCGCCTGCACGTTGCTGCTCTGAGCAGACAACATGCAAGCACTGCTGATTTGTGTCCCGGTTTTGGCACATTACACCTGCACCAATTCAGCATATTTCACTGGGGCCAGACATATCCGCGATCAGACTAAATAATAGGGATCCGGCTGGTTCTCCCTTTATTCCAGCACTGATCTGTGGGCATGCACATACAAATGGGGCATGACATGTATATTACACACGTGTGCACTTTTCCCAACATGCAACCAATCAAAATTGACATGAATAGGAACTGCATAAGTCCTGCCACTATGGGCCAGGGTGGCAATACGTTGACAATGGGAAAGATTCAAGTTACAAGGGTTACAAGACTTGGGAGCTATTCATTGGGTTTAGCACAACTTGCAAGCACTTAGGGTGATGGAATACAGCATCAAGGAGTACTGCTAAGTTGATGTGAGTTATAAAGTGCAGCATACACGGTAGCTTCAAAGCGCTGAAGTGGATAGCTCATCTTGAACTGTTCTAGCCAAGAATGTGAGACAACAATTTAAAAGTCATTGTCTCAGAGTTCGAAATAAGGGCCTATGAAGAATTATACTAAGGGTGTCACAGGAGGTTTAATAGTTTCTCCGAACAGCTGTTTGCAGTTGGTTTTTTTTTAAATGGTGCGACGACAGAATGGGACTGAATCTCCAGAGGCAGAACATTCCATCTCACAACTGCTGCCACAGAAAAAACGTGTTGGCCAGGATGGACATACTGACGCCATGGATAACGGCACTTCCAAGAATACTGTTCAATTCCAACTACAAGATAGGCCCTGAGAAATGGGGTAAAAAATAGAGGAATCGGTGCATGTTATGCCTCATTTGTTAGACTTTTCACCTGGAATTTTAATTTGCTTTGAGCACATGAAAAGTCTGTGAAAAATGCACAAGGCTCGGTATTCCTGCACCACTGATAATTCTTGATGGAGAAAGTTACAGGAGCCAAGGGGTTTATCAGCAATTAAGTGCCTTGGGGAATAAAGAACTGAGGCCAGATGTATCAAAGGGATTTACCCACTTTGTGTCTATTGCAAAGTGCTTTAGTACAGATGGGCCTCATCTGTTTATGGAGGAGGGTTGAAAACCTACTCCTGCAGAATCCTGCACTGAAGGGCACAACATCAAAGTGGACTGGACATTCCCAGGGCTTAGCCCAGCAGCCAGTCTTCAAGACCTTTTGGGAGCGAGAGATGGGTGGCCTAACGCTAACTGATACAGGAACGTGGTCAATCTCCGTAGGGCAAATGTGTAGTCAGTAAAAGAGAAACAATAGGCTTAACGTTACTTCAAACTTTCACAATGAGAAAGGGGATTGTTGTAGAACAAGACGAAAAAAACCACAGACAGGAAGTGGTTTGAAATAAGGAACATTAGAATAGGTCATAAGGGGACTATTCATAATTTAGGGAAGGACAGAAAATGGAACAAAAACAGGCCCGGAGAGTTTCTGGAACGAGTCAGGCTGAATGAATGATGCTATTCGTGAAAGGCAGCCGAAGTAAGTGGAATACCTTGTCCTTTTTGTGATGTTTGTTTCAGAGCTTTGAGGCTTGTCACGCGAATGGTGATGTATGAATAGTTTCACGATGTACATTGGTGGTCTGGCATACTTGTGCCATATAAGTACATAATACAACAGCGGAAGGCCTGGAGTTCTTTCTATGCACCCTTTTTGTGCACCTCCAAGCATCCTCTTGACCTTCCGGTTTTGCTGAAAAAGACCACCGATGACTTCGCACTTGGTCAGCACTTCTATCCTTAGGTGAATTCTACGCATTCTTCTTCCTGATTGGCGAGGGGGAGATTCAGGGGAGAGTAAAGTGAACCGAGAGCAGGCCTATTGCTGGCCATGATGGCTTTCGCATTGGCCTATCTCAAGAAGATCTATGATATGATCTAGAACTTTTAAAGTGCAAGGCTTCTCCCAGGAGTATCCTGGCACTCAAGACTCATAAGTTAGAGTTTCAGAAAGTTACGCCTGTACAAATAGCCAAGTCTTGAGCCTTTTCCTAAACAAGATATGGACCTAAGTTCAAACTGGAGCATGTTCCAAGCGATGGCAACAAGAAAAGAGAAAGAACAACTACCCTTCTAGCTTGCCTCACCCTTGGAACCACATCCAAGGCCTCTTGAGATGAGCGCAATGCTCTGACAGGAACATAATGCTGTACTCTGGCTTCTAAATATTGAGGGCCGCAGGAAAAAAGGCCCTATGAATCAATACATAAGATTTATAAAGAATACACTTCTTTACCGGTAACCAGTGAAGAGACATCAAGTATGGGGTTACATATGTTCTGAATTGAAGTTTTAGAGCCCGTTTGCAGCATTCTGAACAATCTGCAGTCTCTTGATCAAGTAGTCCGGAATGCTGAGGCAGAGAACAATGGCGTAGTCCAGCCTAGATGGCATGGACAACTGCTATCCGAGTAGCCAACGGGAGAAACTGCTCAAGATTTCTTAAATGCATGAAGTAAGCCAAAGCAGGTTCCCACTACTGAGGACACTTGCGAAAAATAACTGATTATCAAATTTGATCCCAAGATTTTTGACCACCTCTGAAGGAATAGGTGGGGAAGGACTTTATCAGGCAGACCACCAATTGTGCTGAAAGAAACCAAATAGAAGAACTTTTGTCTTTTCCCTGTTACACATCAAATGGTTATGACACATCCATTCAAAAACGGCTGGAAGACACGGCTTGAGAGCGCCACAATCTACCTCCATCCCCTTTCTAAAGGAGAAGAGAAGCTGCATGTTGTCAGTATAGGAGATCACCTTAGCACCAAAAGATTCCACCAGGGTAACCAGATTAATACTGAAAAGCTTGGGGCTCAAGCCGAGCCCTGAGGATCATCCACTGACAGAGATTATGACCCGAAGGAGAAAGGTGCTAGCCACCTCTGTTCTCAAGGAAGGATTTAATCCAATCCGGAGCTAGTCTACCCATTCCAATGGACTGTACAAATAATCCTGTGCACACATATAGGATATAACCAGTAAATACTGCAGTAGACGAAGCAAGATATGCAAAGTTCGTTAGTGTTAATAGATGTTCTTTATTCCTTTAGGAAACGCAACCAGCCGACACGTGTTTCGTCAGGGAAAGTAGTCCCACGACTCTTCAGGGCTGAGAAAAATAGCGTGAATCTAATGGAGGCCTAAAACCGGTTGTGATATTTCCAACCCGGCTGTTTACACAATTTGAACAGTGAAAGAAGTAAGCAAGCAATTAAAAGTCTTGGTAATCAAAACCTCAATAGGCTGGTGCCACGAGTAAAGACAGAGTAAGAATCCAAAAAGGTAGTGTATTCAGTATTAATAAGATCAATGAAACCGAAGTGCGGTAGACATCGCGATCTCAGCGATGATAATGTAAGGGCAGAACACGAGTATGTGTTCGTAATATATATTTAAACGAAGAAAAGATTGCGCGTCCTGGCGGCACCCATGATACAGTGTGGACACACACACCGAATCATGTTCAAATTGTGTACCCGGCCGGGTTGGAAATATCACCGGTGTTAGGCCTCCATTAGATTCACGCTATTTTTCTCAGCCCTGAAGAGTCGTAGGAAACTTTCCCTGACGAAACACGTGTCGGATGGTTGCGTTTCCTAATGGAATAAAGAACATCTATTAACACTAACGAACTTTGCATATCTTGCTTCGTCTACTGCAGTATTTACTGGTTATATCCTATATGTGTGCACAGGATTATTTGTACTGTTTTTTGTAGGGTTTACCCTACACACATTAAGGGGTTAGAGGGGTCTCCCCTTCCTGTTTAGCACAATTTTTTACCTGTTCAGCCAAACACCCTACACGCATACTAGCTGAGCGCCATTACTTCCTATATATTGAAAACCCTTTTTGCACATCAACCAGCATGGTTGCTGTTTAGCATGGCCAAAGGTTCGCAGGGTTAAGGAGAGTGGTGTGGAGTTGAGTGCCATAAAGTGGAGTAGAGTCGAGTGTTATGGCATAGAGTTGATTGGCGTGGAGTAAAGTGGAGAGACATGGAGTGACGTGGAGTGTCGTAGATGGAGTGGAGTGGACTTGAGTAGCATAGAGTGTCAGAGTGGAGTAAAGTTTCATGGAGTGGCATAGAGTATCATGGAGTGGTGTAGAGCAGAGTGAAGTGGTGTAGAAGGTGCTACCTATAGTGGAGCAGAGTGTAGTTGAGTAGAGTGGTGTAGAGTAGATTGGCATAGAGTGGAGAGGCATATGGTGTAGTAGTGTAGGAGACTGGAATGGCATATAATGTTGTAGAGTCAGGTGGAGTAGAGTGGAGTGGCATAGATTGGAGTTTTATACAGTAGAGTGGAGTGGAGTGGGCTAGAGTGGAGTAGTATGTCGTAGAATAGAGTGGAGTAAAGTGGCTTGGAGTGGCATAGAGAGAGTTGCGTAGAGCGTTGTAGAGTGGAGTAGTGTTGTAGAGTGGCATGGAGTAGAATAGAGCGTTGTAGAGTGGAGTAGAGTGTCATACAGTGGAGTAATGTTTAATTGAGTAGAGTGTCATAGAGCAGAGTATCGTGGGGTGAGTGTCATAGAGTGGCCTAGAGTGACAAGGGATAAAGTGCAGTTGTGCAGAGTAGATTGCCATTGAGTGCAGTGTTGTAGTGTTGATTTGGTTTTGAGGAAAGTGGTGTAGATTGCATTGACGTAAAGTGCAGTGACGTAGAATGAAGTGGCATAGAGTGGTGCATGGTAGAGTGCAGTGGCGCAGAATACAGTGGTGCAAAGTAGATTTATTTAGAATAGAGTGAAGTTGCATAGAGCGGAGTGGCATTCAGAGCAGTGGTGTAGAGTAAAGTGGTGCAGAGTAGAACAGAGTGATGTAGAGTGCAGTGACATAGAGTGTAATGTCATAGAGTGGCATTTCTTACTGTAGTGTAGAGTACAGTGGTGCAGAGTAGAGTGGCATTGATTTCAGTGGCCCAGAGTGCAGTCTTGCAGAGTGGTGCAGAATGCAGCAGCGTGGAATAGAGAAGCATAGAGTAGAGTGCCGTAGAGTAGATTGGTGCAGAGTACAGTGGTGCAGAGTAGAATAGAGTGGCGTGGAGTGCAGTGACATAGAGTGTTGCAGAGTAGAGTATAGTGGCGTAGAGAGAAGTGGTGCATAGTAGATGATGTAGAGTGCAGTGGTGTGGAGTGCATTGGTTTAGACTAAAGTGGTGATGAGTGCATTGGCATAGAGTGCAGTGGTTTAGAGGAGAGTGGCATAGAGGGCAGTGGCATAGAGGGGAAAAGAGTGGAGTAGTGTAGCGTAGAGTGCAGAGGCATAGAGTGCAGTAGCGCAGAGTACATTGTTTCAGTGAAGTGGCATAGAGTGGACTGGTACAGGGTAGAGTAGAGTGGTGCAGGGAAGAGTGCAGTATCATAGATCGGTGGAGTAGAGCGCAGTGGCGTAGAGTGGTGGAGAGTGAAGTAGAATCGCATAGAGTGCAGTGGCACAGAGTAGAGTGTTTCAGCGTAGAGTGAAGTGCAGTAGTACAGCGTAGAGTGGAATGGTGCAGGATAGAGTGCAGTAGCATACAGTAGTGGTTTAGAGTGCAGTGTTGCAGAGTAGAGTGGCATAGAGTGGGATGGAGCAGACTGGACTGGGGTATAGTGCACTGGCATAGAGTACAGTGGTGCAGAGTAGAGAGGCATAGACTGAAGTGGCGTAGAGTGTCGTACCGGACGCCAGCAGTGCTAAAGCAGGCCCTGGTGTTAGGCCGTTGTTGTTTCAGAAGGAACATGTTCACCTATTTCATTGTTGACAACACATGCATCCACCAAATAGGATAAATACTATGTTTTGAAATAGGCAGGATGTCTAAGGCAGTAGTGTAAATAATGTAGTTGTTTCCAGGCTCTTGTCTGTATTTTTCAGGAAAGCAGTAATCTGTGTTGTCTAGCTTCTTATGGCATAGTGCTACTGCACGTGTTGCACATACTGAGGCTATTGCCCATTAAGTTTAGGTGTGTAGGCTACAATTTTTGGCTTGCTAATGCATGTTATTATTAAAAAGGTTTGGTACTCAGACTCCTTGACTTTAAACAGAAAGATCATTACACATTCACAAGAGGGTCACGTTAAGCAAAAGCCAACAGTGCTTTGATAGAAGACCCTCAACATGAATATATGTTTGTTTAGCACTGCCACAGAAGTGCACCTTCTTGCAGGCCTGTTTTAAGAGTTATGTAACAGCCTCATAAACTGGGGCATATGAGGGGTATACGCAGGCTCCATAGGGAGAGTAATCTGAATTCCTCTTGCTTTCCTATAAACCTCTCACTTTGAAGTCACAGAAAGAAAAGTAAACACCAAGCTCCCTCGGAAGAAGGAGCCTAACTTTTGACCTTTGTGCATAAATGCACAGCAAACGTGACACAATAAGAACAAGATTTAAAAGCCTGTTTACAGAAAATGACATCTCGGAAGGATACAGTAAACAAGCATTGGCATAGCCAATAGGTCTCGCCTTTGGGACCATATAAGTGGTTAGCCATGCAGCACAGATGCTGCGTGTTTACCAACATTAGAAAGAAGACAGAGCAACCAGTCACATTTTGTTTAATAGTGCTAGTTGCTATGGACACATTTTTAACTATATGTGCTTAAATTTTGCGCTTATAAATTGATTTAAATTGTAATTATAACACATTCAGCTTTTTTTAAGGTATTTTATTTCCATGAGTAAGTGGTAAATCTGGCCCCAAATTTGCAAACCAGGATGTGCAATTTGCACACCAATTAGTTTTGAATGGGTACGAAATTTGTGATGCCAACTATGTACTATAGATCACATCGTAAATTGTCCATTCGCAGGGAGTCACAAAACAACCTGCTTGAATATTAAGTAGGTAGATTGTATGGTGTGACCACCTGCGAATGGCTGCGAATGCTTGTTCCATTTTGGGATTATATCGGTGCAGCATGCAGTGGTCTTCTGAGGCTGTCCAACATGATTACCAAAGAGGACGCTTTCCCTACAGGAACCATCGATCAGTATCTGATCAATGGCTTGCAAACGCAACAGTGGTTGCAATACATTCCATTGCAGCTCCCAAATGGGAGGGGGCACCCCTTACAAGTCCCCTCCAGTCCCCTTCCATTTACTATTCGTATTGGGTCGCAAAACCCTTTTTACAAACAGAAAGAAGATTCCCACTTGTTTTGTACATGTCAAAGCACACTTTTGTGGTAGCAAACCCTGTGCTTTTTGTTTGCAACGGCAAAGCCGTTTTGTATATTCAGCCCATATTTGTTCTCTCTTCTCTTGAATACTATATAATTGTGCTTTGTATGTGTGCATGCCAGACAAAATAATAAATGAATATATTCCAAAAGAGACTTTTATTAATCTTCAGAATTATGGAGAATGAATCTTTTCATACCGCTGTGTCTTCATTCTGTTTCAAAATTCCTTCTGGTATTTTCACGCAGTTTCTTTTTTTTTTTTTTTAACCTCTCTGATGTGTTCTGAGGTTTGCTGGCTAGGACAAGTTCTTTTATGCTCTTAAGAACACGTGTAGCCTTCCAGTTATGTGTCATATGTACAAGGGAATTATGGCTATTGAGGCGGGCCATCTTCTCCTTGTCAATAAATACTTGTGTGTGCCACTGACAAGCTTGTGTCAAAGTCCTGGGATGCAGAATGTCCACAGATCAGAATGCAGGGGCTGGCGGCAGCGGCACAGTGGATATCTGGGAGGTGCATGGAATTTGGCAAAACGTCCAAATATGAAATCAAATGTTTACTATCTCTTTCGGTTACAAAGATATGAGAGGTTTAGGATACAATGTAGCCTGCCAAATGCACTCCAGATTGTAATAAGTGTCTGCACTTCAGATACGGTGACGCGCCTTCCGGGGTCATCTGCAGGGCGGTTTTCTGTACAATAAACGGGGCTGAGAAGGAGAGCATTTCACGTCATAGCTATGCGTGGATACAGGCGTGAATTTGGCTCTCACATCCCGATGACGGCCCCTCCGGAGCTTCTAGGTTCATATCCTCTTATATTGGGGGGGCTCTCACTGTTGAGAAGGGGGCACGCGCGTGAGGAGCACCGAGGGATGTGTGTGTTTACCGATCAACGACATACCGGCCTGGCTTCTTTAAATGCCACACTGGACACACTACACCCCTCCCTGTTCAAGCGCGAAAGGAAAATAAAAAATAAATTACGAGATTTACCGGCAAGCCTGCCGTCTTCATGAGGAGTTCCTGGCCTGCGCTTCCATCTCAGACCTCACCTCATAAAGAGGTTTCCATCAGCTGACAGTCTGTGACTCACCTGTTCTAATGGAAACGAGAGATGGCATTTTGTGAGACACCCAAAAATTATTGATTTTTTTTAACCGCAATGGCCCTGCATTCAAATCCTCTCCAGTCTCCAGACTCAGTGCATGTGGGGGTCCTGTTTCGGGTCACATGTATAAACATCACATCTGCCTTGGTACACGCTGAACTGACGCCGGCCTGTTCACCTGCTTCCCCGGGTGCGAGGGCCGCGTCACAGCTCTATTTATAGCAGCCCTTAGAGGATTTAACCCGGCGCACTGCAGAGCAATAGAGGTCAGAAGGCTCGGGAGAAGAACCTGACGTTGAAAACTTTTCAAACACGAGTGACTGAGGCGTAACACCAGGCAGGACCCGTATTATTAAAGCATGCCCCAAGGAGTGCGCGCGCATGTGACGGTTGGATTTTAAAATCAATGCGAA
Source organism: Triturus cristatus (assembly GCF_964204655.1). Classification (NCBI taxonomy): domain Eukaryota; kingdom Metazoa; phylum Chordata; class Amphibia; order Caudata; family Salamandridae; genus Triturus; species Triturus cristatus. Next base: position 389,967,921 of record NC_140594.1, read on the forward strand.
CTTCAAACCAAACGATAACGCAACCAAGTAAACTTCCTCGTACCTGGGGTGCAGCTATCCCTGGTGGAAATTCGAACTGAGAAATTATAATGGTAGTCATTCAGCCCCCCGCCAGCATATGCTTTACCAGTCTGAATGTAGGTGCAGGCTGCAGCTGGGGTGCATGCAAGCACTGGGCAGATGCTGGCAAAACGAAACGGTCCGGCAAGAAAGACAACCGCGGCCGCGAAAGTTAAAGCGACGCGGGAGCGAGCAGAGGGCACAGAGATGAGGTTTCAAACGGGGGCGAGACTCGCACAGCGTTTCCCTATGCGGGAGTGAGCAGGGGCGCCATCTGTTTCGTGATAATTGCAGACAGATGGCGCTGCTGCTGGCTCCCGCAAGGGAAACGCCAAACGTGCACGAGTTGCAATACAAACCAATGCAAAACATGCACGCGTTTAACCAAAAGTCCTGAGCGATTGCAAAAGGTCCCCTCCTAAGTAGCGCTTGGGCGCTGCGTAGGCGAGACCTAAAATGGTATGGGCAAGGAAAGGGACGAACTCAAGTTGGAAAGCTAAAAACAAATACAGTCAGCAAATAAAAAGCAAAGAAATGTGAGTTACAAAGCCAATGGTAAGCAATGGGCAGAATGCATTCCAAGGGAAGCTTTCTGAATGTCCCCAAGAGGTCTTTAGCAAACTGCAGGCTTTGACCTAAAAAGAAGAGCTGAAGGGCCCTTTTTTTAAATTGCCCTCTATTTTGAGCCCAAGCTGGAAGAGAAAATGAAAAGTCCACCGCCGCCTGCACGTTGCTGCTCTGAGCAGACAACATGCAAGCACTGCTGATTTGTGTCCCGGTTTTGGCACATTACACCTGCACCAATTCAGCATATTTCACTGGGGCCAGACATATCCGCGATCAGACTAAATAATAGGGATCCGGCTGGTTCTCCCTTTATTCCAGCACTGATCTGTGGGCATGCACATACAAATGGGGCATGACATGTATATTACACACGTGTGCACTTTTCCCAACATGCAACCAATCAAAATTGACATGAATAGGAACTGCATAAGTCCTGCCACTATGGGCCAGGGTGGCAATACGTTGACAATGGGAAAGATTCAAGTTACAAGGGTTACAAGACTTGGGAGCTATTCATTGGGTTTAGCACAACTTGCAAGCACTTAGGGTGATGGAATACAGCATCAAGGAGTACTGCTAAGTTGATGTGAGTTATAAAGTGCAGCATACACGGTAGCTTCAAAGCGCTGAAGTGGATAGCTCATCTTGAACTGTTCTAGCCAAGAATGTGAGACAACAATTTAAAAGTCATTGTCTCAGAGTTCGAAATAAGGGCCTATGAAGAATTATACTAAGAGTGTCACAGGAGGTTTAATAGTTTCTCCGAACAGCTGTTTGCAGTTGGTTTTTTTTTAAATGGTGCGACGACAGAATGGGACTGAATCTCCAGAGGCAGAACATTCCATCTCACAACTGCTGCCACAGAAAAAACGTGTTGGCCAGGATGGACATACTGACGCCATGGATAACGGCACTTCCAAGAATACTGTTCAATTCCAACTACAAGATAGGCCCTGAGAAATGGGGTAAAAAATAGAGGAATCGGTGCATGTTATGCCTCATTTGTTAGACTTTTCACCTGGAATTTTAATTTGCTTTGAGCACATGAAAAGTCTGTGAAAAATGCACAAGGCTCGGTATTCCTGCACCACTGATAATTCTTGATGGAGAAAGTTACAGGAGCCAAGGGGTTTATCAGCAATTAAGTGCCTTGGGGAATAAAGAACTGAGGCCAGATGTATCAAAGGGATTTACCCACTTTGTGTCTATTGCAAAGTGCTTTAGTACAGATGGGCCTCATCTGTTTATGGAGGAGGGTTGAAAACCTACTCCTGCAGAATCCTGCACTGAAGGGCACAACATCAAAGTGGACTGGACATTCCCAGGGCTTAGCCCAGCAGCCAGTCTTCAAGACCTTTTGGGAGCGAGAGATGGGTGGCCTAACGCTAACTGATACAGGAACGTGGTCAATCTCCGTAGGGCAAATGTGTAGTCAGTAAAAGAGAAACAATAGGCTTAACGTTACTTCAAACTTTCACAATGAGAAAGGGGATTGTTGTAGAACAAGACGAAAAAAACCACAGACAGGAAGTGGTTTGAAATAAGGAACATTAGAATAGGTCATAAGGGGACTATTCATAATTTAGGGAAGGACAGAAAATGGAACAAAAACAGGCCCGGAGAGTTTCTGGAACGAGTCAGGCTGAATGAATGATGCTATTCGTGAAAGGCAGCCGAAGTAAGTGGAATACCTTGTCCTTTTTGTGATGTTTGTTTCAGAGCTTTGAGGCTTGTCACGCGAATGGTGATGTATGAATAGTTTCACGATGTACATTGGTGGTCTGGCATACTTGTGCCATATAAGTACATAATACAACAGCGGAAGGCCTGGAGTTCTTTCTATGCACCCTTTTTGTGCACCTCCAAGCATCCTCTTGACCTTCCGGTTTTGCTGAAAAAGACCACCGATGACTTCGCACTTGGTCAGCACTTCTATCCTTAGGTGAATTCTACGCATTCTTCTTCCTGATTGGCGAGGGGGAGATTCAGGGGAGAGTAAAGTGAACCGAGAGCAGGTTTCCGCTCACTATAGTCACGAGAAGCCCATGTTCGCCCGTGTGGTTGGTCACATGACATGTACTATGCAGAGCAATGAGTCACACCAGAGAGGTGCAAGACGGGAGCTTCGAAGATGTCCAAAGGGCGGGAGGAGAACATATGACTGGTCACGAAAGGGCAACAAAGGGCAGCTTAGGTCATTGTGAGAAGGCAGCCAAAGGAGAAGGGAAGGACTGGGGGGAAACCCAACACCAACGTCCCTACATCCCCGCACCATCAGACTACGGACTAGGACCCACCACCGTCTCCACTGTCACCTGTCATGGCAGCTGTGTAGTGAGGTACCAGAATATCATATGTCAGCACAACGCCTGACATAAATATCATGTCCTATATATTGTTTACAAAAATATGGCTCCAATGAAGTGCCTAATAGCAAGTCTACACTCTAGGGGCAAATATTTTTATAAATTATATTTAGGGCACAATGCTAATGTCGGGTATTTCTGATATTCTGGTGTGCAACTATGTGTCAGTTTCAAGACCGAAGGAGGATTCTTCTAAGATCTGAATCCTCCTGAATCTCGAGGGCCACTTGTGCCTGCTCCTTCTATTTTGGCTTATGGCATCATGGAGACCAGGAAAACGCCACAGGCCTGCTGGATCTGGGCAGATCTCCACCTGTCAAGAGGCGCTGCTTGGTCCATGGTTTCTTGCTATCCCAGAGATGAGGAACGTCTGTTTGGAGTATGTGCCACTGGCCATACTACGAGTGTAATTCTAGAACAGAAGACTCCTGCCACCTCCATGGCCCTTTGCTACATCCCACACTACCAAAGGCCTGGGCTGGCTAGAGTGAAGCAGCAGAAAGCACACTACAGATGTCAGCATTCTCCCCCAGCAAAGCCCGCACCAACCAGAAAACTATGTCGAAGGGTAATGAGAATATGTCCTAGACATGAAGAGCAAGTGCCCATGTGGCTTAATTTGCTAAACTGTTTAGCATGCATTTTAACATCACAACATGTTTATCGGATGGTCATCCCTAAATTAGGTAAGGCTAGTAGGGGGCGCTCTCTGTCTGTGGTGGGGTGAAAGCCTGGAATGCTCTCCCCTTGGCTCTCTGCTCCGACCAGAATTGTATCATTTAGAAAAAAACTCAAGACCATCCTATTTTCCAAACCATCCTAATATGCTGATCCCTCGGATACAACTAGTGAGTCCCAGCCTCTTTCTTGAGATTGGCTTGGATATGGAGAGTTTCAGCTGGATCCTTGAAGGTCATATACTCCTTTCCATCTAGCGTCAGGACAGTTTGTTCGTGAAGTAGCTGTTGGTGCTTTTATAAATTATACAATAAAGCTAAAATATCATGAACCAATGGCACCTTCACTCTGACTCCACCTCAGTCTCCAAAATACACACCAATGAGGCTGGATTTACCTCTCTAGTGGGTCTATGCATGGTACCCCCACTGGTTAACAGAGGAGATCATATTTCTCCATGGTTTTGTTCTTGATTCCCATGGACATTCCAGATGGAGATCAAACATCTGAACTACAAGGTCTGAGCCATGCTTGTGCTATGAATAACTGGTTACATTTAATTGTCATATCTTGATTTACAGAGTGATGCTACTACTGGGTAGTTATAGTTAAGACCATGTTTCCATTGGAAATAGATTTTTTTGGTTTGCTAATAAAATTGGCACCATTTGACAAATCTTCCCTAAACTCTTTCCTTGAGAAGTCTCATACACCTCAGCTTCTTATAGGAAAGTTGGAGGGGTCGATCTGTCAAGAGGTGGCCAAGAAAAAGGGGAGTGGGGCCCAAAACACTTTCCCCCACTACAATTTTCCATATGAAAAGTAAAACTGAACAGCAACATCGCAAAAACATCTGAACAGAATTACACCAAGTTGGTAGAAAACAAAATCTTGATCCAAAAAGTTTGCTTTTATGAGATGTAATGTGAATCCATTAATTCATTTTTGATAAATGAAGGCGTAAAATGTACGTACATTTCACGCCGCAGAGGATCCACAAGAACAGCCATACGTTGTGAAGGAAACGTTGTTGCAGCCATTTAAGGACTGTGGACTTAATGCCAGAGTCCTAAAAAATGAAACAAATTAAGATATAAGGAGGCAGGGCAGGGGTATCCTGACCACCCTTGGGCTGTGTGGGGGGGAGGATTTCAGAGAGCCTCCCAGCGTTAAATTAAAAAGAAAAAATTGGGGGGTTGCGTTGACCCGCAGATCCACCGTGACACTTAGTGCGATACCCCTGGGGATTTCCAGGAGATCAACGGATCTGGAGCACACCAAAATAATAAAAAAAAGGGGGGGGGGGTTGGGCTCAAGGCCTGCCCATAGGCTAGGCCCTGTGCTCAACCTCACTCCACTCCGCGCACGGCCTTTCCTTATGTGTGGCGAGGGGTGTTGGTTGCCTGCGGGGGGCACACAGCGATGGACATCTTACTTTACATCAAAAGAACCATAGAAACTCAATGAAAAAACAAAGATTAAAGTGATGTTATAGTTAGGAATTGTAAGAATAGCTCACTTTATGTTAAAAAAAAACCTTAGAAATTCACGGAAACAACTAAAGGGTAAAGGGATGTTATTGTAACGTGAAAATGTGAGTTAAAACATAACATTTTAAACAAAAAAAAAACTGAAATTCCCCAGATATAGTTATAATAACTCATGGCCTAAAGTAACTATAACATTATGTTTGACAGACAAATCACGGTTTGGCAGGCAAATGGTTTGGGATCCAAAAATCTCTAAAGAACATTGTCGGCCTTCTGCCTGAATCTGCCAAGAAAACAGTGATCCAGGCACTAGTTATCTCTTGGCTGGATTACTGTAACATCCTATATCTAGGAGTCTCTCAGTTTCACCATATGAGACTCCAGCATGTTAAGAATTCTGCAGCTCGGCTTTTGCTGAACCTTCCTAGGCGGGCTTCTATGGGCTCCGCGCTGTGCAAATTGCACTGGCTCCAGATGAAGAAACACCTCTCTTTTAAAACCCTCTGCTATTGCTATAGGGCCTTTAAGAAGACAGATGCTTGTTATGTGCTCCAGCTCATTAAGTCCTATTCTCCTTCAAGCTGCCTCAGGTCCTCTGGGGCCTTGCTAGCTCAGGTCCCCATAGTGAAGAAAGTTTGCATTTTGGGCAGTTCTTTTAGATTTCTAGCACCCAAGTTATAGAACTCCCTTCTGCTCTATCTGAGTCAATTAAAAAAGAAGCTTCTGTTATGCAAAAACTTGAAAAGCTGGCTCTTTAGTTAGACTGTCTCTTCCTTGACATTCTGTGGCTTTTTCTCTTGGGACCTACACCTACTAACGCTGGGACACTTCTGTCGAATAGCCCTGTGCTTTATAAATTTCATTATTTTCATTATAATTTGCGCCCTCGCAAGGCACTACTTCTCCCCTCACACATTATATCACTCATGACATTCAATGACAGCACTGATAACATCCTTAATAACGTGAAATTATATAATTGATAACAACAATGTGCATGGCGAGGGCGCACAATATAGTCATTTAGGGCACAAGTTATACATACTTAAGATAAGTATAAGTGATAAATTTCACTGGTTTTGTTAGTTTAAAACATTATGTTTAAACTGACATTTTCATCTACCTGAAACGTCACTTTAACTTTTGTTTTTTTCAGTGAATATAAATCCATTTTCCCCATGCAATTTCCCATAGAAAAATTGAACAGTGCTACAGCCAAGGGGCTGAACCGAATTACAACAAATTTGGCAGAAAGCTAGATCTTTACCAGAAAGCAGGCTTTTGTGATTTGGTGACGATCTGTTCAGCTGTATGAGAGAAATTGTTTCAAAATGTATACATATCTAGCGACGAGTGGAAAAAATGACACAAGAAGCATTCTGATTGGCTGGTCCCACTGGACTGAGACAAGTCCAGTGGGACTATGTCTTGTGATTGGCTGGCCGCCTCATGAAGAGAAATGCAGCAGCCACCATTATAGGACTTCAGGACTCGATCCCTCTGTCCTGAAATTAAGGTAAAACAGCATTTAAGGGTGTAGGATAGGGGTATGGTGATCCCTGGACCCTTATGTTCAAAGTGCACATTGTAATTTTTTTCACAGCATTTCCGACTAGCAGCACTCTCACGGAACTCATGCAAACCCCATGAAAATGTGCAGGAGTACCATGAAATCACCACAAAATTACTGCTATTTACAGTTAGACCACAACATTTTTAAGAGGACAAAAAAAATGGTGGGTGGGTATCTGTTACTATTGGGTGACTGTGGGGTTTTGGCAGCAATGGGTGTGTGCCTTCTGCAAGGTGTTGGCCGCTGGGCTTTACCAAAGGCCATGCCCTCCAGTGGTTGGGATAGTAGATAAGGTAATAAAATCTTACTTCACATTAAAAAAAAATACAAATTCACAAAACAAAACAAGCATTTGCAATGCAATAGGTCTCGCATTTATAAGAGTTTGAGCTATTGGCATTGTAAAATTACAATGCCTTTTATTTATGTTTTGGTTTTAAAACAAATAAAAGGCATTGTCATTTACAATGTCAGTAACATAAACTCGCATAAAAGCAGTGTGTTGCGTGCAGCAGTGAGTAATGCAGCAGTGTGCAGCAGTGTGCGGCGTGCAGCCGTGTGTGCCGTGCAGCAGTGTGTGGCGTGCAGCAGTGTTTCGTGTAGCATTGTGCGGCATGCAGCAGTGTGTTGCGTGCAGCAGTGTTTCGTGTAGCAGTGTACGGCGTGCAGCAGTGTTTCGTGTAGCAGTGTGAGGCATGCAGCAGTGTGTGGCGTGCAGCAGTGTTTCGTGTAGCATTGTGTGGCGTGCAGCAGTGTGTGGCGTGCAGCAGTGTGTGGCGTGCAGCAGTGTGTGGCGTGCAGCAGTGTGAGGCGTGCAGCAGTGTGAGGCGTGCAGCAGTGTGAGGTGTGCAGCAGTGTGAGGCATGCAGCACTGTGTGGCGTGCAGCAGTGTGTGGCATGCAGCAGTGTGCTGCGTGCAGCAGTGTCGTGCAGCAGTGTCGTGCAGCAGTGTCATGCAGCATGCAGCAGTGAGTAATGCAGCATTGTGTGGCATGCAGCAGTGTGCGGCGTGCAGTAGTGTGTGGCGTGCAGCAGTGTGTGGCGTGCAGCAGTGTTTCGTGTAGCATTGTGTGGCGTGCAGCAGTGTGTGGCATGCAGCAGTGTGTGGCGTGCAGCAGTGTGTGGCGTGCAGCAGTGTGCGGCGTGCAGCAGTGTGCGGCGTGCAGCAGTGTTTCGTGTAGCATTGTGTGGCGTGCAGCAGTGTGTGGCGTGCAGCAGTGTGTGGCGTGCAGCAGTGTGTGGCGTGCAGCAATGTGAGGCATTCAGCAGTGTGAGGCGTGCAGCAGTGTGAGGCGTGCAGCAGTGTTTCGTGTAGCAGTGTGAGGCATGCAGCACTGTGTGGCGTGCAGCGGCGTGCAGCAGTGTGCGGCGTGCAGCAGTGTGCTGCGTGCAGCAGTGTCGTGCAGCATGCAGCAGTGAGTAATGCAGCAGTGTGCAGCAGTGTGTGTCATGCAGCAGTGTGCGGCGTGCAGTAGTGTGTGGCGTGCAGCAGTGTGTGGTGTGCAGCAGTGTTTCGTGTAGCATTGTGTGGCGTGCAGCAGTGTGTGGCGTGCAGCAGTGTGTGGCGTGCAGCAGTGTGCGGCGTGCAGCAGTGTGAGGCGTGCAGCAGTGTGAGGTGTGCAGCAGTGTGTGGCGTTCAGCAGTGTGTGGCGTGCAGCAGTGTGTAATGCAGCAGCACGCGTGGGTGAGTGTGAAAGGATGGCATTAAAGTGCTGCGGGAGAAGATGGCTCACCTGGCAGTGCGTAGACAGTACCTTTACGCTTTGCGCCCTCTCTGAAGGCTCCGTTCACGGTCACGAGCTCCGGGTTTAGAGCAAGTGCGTGATCTTCTGGGAGCCACATGACCGGGCAGTGAGAGAGACTCACTGTTCACACAAGTTATTCACAAGCGCAGTTAGCGCACTCGAGGTGTCGGCGGTCGATGTGAGATGGACTGAAGCCCAGCCATCGCCTGGTTACACCATCTACTATGGGGCAACAAGATGTATGTAGTCTTTTAAGTGATGAAATGCCGACTGGAATTTGTGCCGGACTCTCTGGGGTACAAGTTTCGGGGGGGGCTCAGAGCGCTGCCGCTGCCATGGAAAGAGTTAATGTGCGCACAAAAGCGGTATCCGAATTTAGATGGGAGGCTCTTATCACCGGCAAACGGAGCTTCAAGTCTGTAACTTAAAAATAATAGAAGAAAAAAAAAATGCCTAGGCGTTCAAAGCCCTGCCCCTCGCAGAGCACCGCGTCCAGCAGCAACCACTTCGGCGCAGAGGCTGGTTTCACTAATTATGGTGCACAGAATGGATTTGATGTATCTTTTTTAGATGCTGCCCTCCCCCACAGATACGAAATGTGCCTTTAAGTACGAGTTCGCAATTAAGCACGGGCAGGGATCTTAAAAAATAATAACGAAAGAAAATATATGCAGACAAAGTAAACTGTAGTGTTTTATCAGGTTTTTACGAGAGGGAGGAGAGAGAGGAAGAGTGAATTGGGCGGGTGGGGAGCCAGTGAAGGGGAGATAGACGGGAAAAAGAAATAAGAAACAATGCCAAAAAACATACGGGAAAGAGACATAAGAAACAGTGCTAAGCAAGACTGCAGCAAAATTACATTTGCTCCATACATGAAATGTAGCTCTCATGCAAGAGTGTGCTTTGGGGCAGGGCTGATTTCCAGGGGCTGTTTAGAAGAGGTGCTGAGGCATGTTAGACAGAGAGGGAGAAGTTAAAACATTACGGGTTGTTTATAGGCAATGGCATGTGAGTTATCAGAAGGGGCGTTTACAAGAGGTGCCGAGTGAGAAACATTAGATGCAGCTATCAAAGTGTGACTTTGTGAGCTGTCACTTATTAGAGCTATACTGTAAACAAGGTGCTTTATCGCTGCTGCAAGTGTGCCCTGTCGTAGATGCCTGTTTACAAGAACTCTGTTAAGTCTGGAACATCCTGTGCAATTGAAGTAGATGTGGCGGAGCCACGGAAAGCTCCAGACAGAGACTGAGCTTTCCAGTGGCTTCTGCCAGCAAACCTACGCTCTAACCTCAAGCACCAACAATTGAAGAAGACCTCGATCTACCGGTCTGTCAAAAAGCCCTCCAACATTGATTGTTAAGCCAATTCAGCACACACACAACGATACCCGGCCCTACCAAAAAATGAATGTTACCGTGCTAGGTACAAGAAACTAGCAACCCCAGACCACTGCTCACAGCTGAGCTGTCACTTATTAGAGCTATACTGTAAACAAGGTGCTTTATCGCTGCTGCAAGTGTGCCCTGTCGTAGATGCCTGTTTACAAGAACTCTGTTAAGTCTGGAACATCCTGTGCAATTGAAGTAGATGTGGCGGAGCCACGGAAAGCTCCAGACAGAGACTGAGCTTTCCAGTGGCTTCTGCCAGCAAACCTACGCTCTAACCTCAAGCACCAACAATTGAAGAAGACCTCGATCTACCGGTCTGTCAAAAAGCCCTCCAACATTGATTGTTAAGCCAATTCAGCACACACACAACGATACCCGGCCCTACCAAAAAATGAATGTTACCGTGCTAGGCACAAGAAACTAGCAACCCCAGACCACTGCTCACAGCTGAGCATCTCGGGCGTTGGAAGCGTCAAGTCCTGGCTGATACAGGGGAATATCAAGAACCTTAGGCTGCGCTGGGAGGAAACCGCCATCTTGTGGTAAAAGCAATTTAAAAATGCTATGTGGCGAACCGTCCAAACAGAGGTGGGCTTTATAAATGTTGTGGCACTTCATCAAGTATCGAATGCTTCCATTCAATGCAAGAAGACTAGTTTTACATGTGGCGCGACTGTTTCTGTAAGCATAAGCACTGGTACGTATCTTTTTACATGTGGCGCGACTGTTTCTGTAAGCATAAGCACTGGTACGTATCTGCCAGTTAATGGAACCTAAACACGTTTACAACAAGACAAGGCCGGCGGAGCGTGGCGCGCGCGCTTGGCGGGGGAGCGCATTCCAGGCGGGGGAGCGGACCCTTTGAAGTGCGCTGCCAAACGGGTTGCATGGCGGCACGATGCGCGTGATTGTACGCATGCTAGCCATGGAATCCGCTTTTTGGGAGCACTTTTAAAACCCCCTTACAATAGTCTCGCTTTGCAATTGCTTACGCGATAGCAAGGCGAGACCTAAAAACGGTGGTTAAAGTGACATTATAGTTAGACATGGTAATAGTAAGTAGACATTCACTACAGAAATCACTGAAGTTATAGTTAGGTAAAAATGTCTGTTAAAACACTGTTTTAAACCAAAAAAAAAACACTGAAATTCACCAGTCATAGTAAACTGAAGTAACTATAACTTACTCACTTATCTCGCAATGCATACGACCTCACATATTAGATCACTCGTAACATGCTCTATGGTATCATTGATAACATCATTGAAGACATCAAATATGACTTTTAATAGCATCACTGGCCATGGCAACTGCACAACAGTTAACTATATCTGGGGAAGTTCAGTGTTTTTTAAGTTTAAAATTATATTTTTTAACAGAAAGGTTCGCCTAATTATAATGTTACTTTAACCTTTGTTTTTGAAAGTGAATATACATATAGATTGATTTTCTGTTCTGTCGTACAGTAATGGTCCATGCATAATAGGTGGTCGGATACTGTTTCACAGACCCAGTGGTCTCTCCCTGTACCTCATCTATTTTACATTGTCTTACATTGACTATGTCATTTTTAACTCAGCTCCTATCTTTACCTTGTTTGACTGTATACCAGTATCTAGTCTAAGAGCTATGGCTTAGGCTTATGGTAAAGGCTAGGGAAAGGGCACTGATTGGGATAAAGGTTATGGTAAGGATTAAGTTAGGGTATGGTTATGCGGTGAAGGCAATAAGAAGGTGATGTTGTTGAGATAAGAGTATTTTATATGTCATTAATATATTGACCAAACATTGGAAGTCGAGGAGTATGTGACAGCGTAACAGGTGTAGAGATAGAGGCAGGAGATGTAGTGACACTAATTCGACCTAGTAAGGTATCCCCAGGTCTTTGTGAGATTCCAGTCTCTTCATAGTTTCTGGCTCTGATCTGTCTCAATGACCGACACGTCAGAACCCAGATAGGGAGAGAAGATGAGTAATGTCTCCACGCTGAAGCTTGACCTAAGTACAAATACATGTTGTTGTAGAAAAAAATGACAAATCCCAACAAGAAGAAGAATACACCACACCACATCCAGTATAAAAAGCTGAAGCTTCGTCTCCAGTTCTGGCTTAGTGGTGAGTTGGAGTTGCTGCAACAGTTCTGAATCTTCAAAACGAATGTCATACGCCAGCTGTAGTGTTTGTCAATTGTGATGATTAACTCTTCAAAGGCAGTCGACTACAGTACCAGAAATTGTGCACTTGTCAAAGAAGGGTTAAAAGTTTCTAATTGGGAGGATATTAATTCCTTTCACTTCTTACCTGTGTAAATATATCTAAGTTGTAGAAACTAGCACCAATATCTTTTAGCTTTCACCACACCCTGCAAACAGAACCACTCTATGACACATACACTTTTTTGCATGCAAAAGGCGATGATGTGGACGCTGAAGCCTATAGGGTTAATATGTAAAAAAAATATTCTAATACAAAAGAATAGATTTAAAAATAGGTAAAAAAATAAGAGATAAAAAAGTAGCAGGGCCAAGTTTGATGTCAGAGAGTGTGTCTTACTATGGCTCTCCAAACTGGACCAAGTACAACCCCTTCAACATTTGACTCTTCGTTGTAGTGATGACAAGCAGTAACAGGCTTCTATTGGAGATAGTGTGGTGGTGCTCAAGCTCACCACACAACAAACACACATTAGTATTATAAATGAATGTCCAACCCAGTGTTTGGTGGATGAGAGAAAAAGTACTTTAATGTACAATAGAATGTGAAACTGTACACAATGCAATTTAGCTTCCTGTCGCTGTAGTATGTCTGCGCCCACTTCCTACTACTGGTTATCGATATACCTTCTTCCCTATTTACTATATTATTTCTCTCATTTTTCGGTGGGAATACCCCATACCACCATTTTTTCCCACTTTCTTCTTATGCCATCACTTACAACTTCCATTACTCTAACATTAATCCTAAACCAAACCTACTTTAGCCACATCCTTTACACCAATCCACTAATCCTTGAACTACACCTTTCTCAAATCCGAATAACACCTTCCCTTACACCTTTCCTGTTGCCATCTCTTAATCTAACCAAACCCCTAAAGTTAACCTGACCCAATCCCTTACCTCATCGCTAACATTTACTACAGTGCTAACCCTAACTTTTTTAAAGATCATCCCTCATACAATACCATACTCTAATCTAAACCCTAAACATATCTAAACCTCACTCTAAACTTCTCCTATCCCGTCCCTTAGCCATTTTTAGTGTAGTCTACTTTTTAGTAGTATAGTTTACTACTTTTTACCTCTTCTTCTTTTGAGGTTCTACTCTCTTAATCTATTTTACTGCAAAATAACTAAGGCCTCAGTGATACTGTAAGCTTCTATCTCTGTTCTTCCAGCCTACTCGGAAGTGGTATGGTCACCTTATTTCCCAGCCACTGGTGAAAACTACAGCAGCCGTCAGACACTCTCAGAGGCAAATATTTCAGTTCAGGCTTATTTTTGTTGTGCATCTTCCTGTCTCCTTCTTCTAAAAAATCCACCTTCCTTTTTTATCCCATTGAGCGCACTTGTCAGCTCATGGGCAGAGATCCAAATAGCCGATATTTAAACATTCACAGGTTCATCCTCGAGTAGCTCAGTCAGGCAATGTTTTTCGCTTTGCATTCTGGGACTTGTAGTCCTTTCAATCCCATTGTAAAATTCAAAGTACAAGTTCTAGAAAGAAGCGAAAACACCAGGGCTGCAGGAGCTACACACAAATGGACCTGAGAAACTCAAGAGCTCTGAAATAATTAGGATAGAAAGGGATGTTCAGCCCAACTGACCAAGTTCAGAATAAAGGGATGAGGACTTGAAGTTAGGAGGCTACGGGGCGTGGCACTTGTCAGTCCCTTTGCAAGTGTGTCTTAGGTTACTAGAACATAATGCTTCCTGTCAAGGGTTTCAGTGAGCACAACAATGTATTTTGGGACTTGTAGTCTTTATTGTGTTGAATTAGACTGAAACACTTGATAGAAATGGGATGTTAGAGGAAATCCCAGAACTGGAAAGGTTGAGTCCAGGTGACATGGCTCCAACTATTTACCATCCAGTGCCAAATACCATAAGTGACCATAAGTTTCTTTATTCGGGACAAAGCCATAAAAGTACATAAAAACATCTGATTGGATAAAATCAATTGTTATAGTACATAAATAAACTGATAAAACCATTCCAGCAGTACAATTTAGCAACAAATTTACATACATAATATGTGCATATCAAGCAATAATAAAAGCGGGTTCCCTGGACTGCAAAAATGTGGACCTCAGTCCCCACTTACAGAGATGTTTGCATCCTATAGTGATAACCTTTGTAAAAAAAAACAAAAAAACTTTGATCTCAGACATGCCTTATACAGAGGCTTTCCTCTCACACCAGACTCTATAAAAAGCGCCTGGCAGTGGCTGGCCTCTCTAGCACAGTCCCAGAGCAGGCAGCCGCCTTGGCATTCAGGCACAATTAATTATTGAACAAGTCTTTAAAATGCGTTTCAAACTGACATACTCTACAAGCTGTAAATACCTACACAGAGAGCTCAGTATTTGACTATTTGGGGCTTCTGTTGGTCAGCATTGAGGTGCATTAGCAGAGCAGCGTGTGGATACCATAGAGGAGCAGGGTTTTAGGATTAGAGTCAAGCTTGAGATGTTTTGACAGAGCTGTATTTGATTCTCAGTACTGAATTGTAGCCACATCTTGTCTGGGCCCTACCAACACAGTAACACCAGGCATTTTAACCGGAGCCACTGCAATTATATGATCTTGCTGCTGGGGAGTTTTCCGCATAACTATGGGTTTGCCACATAAACCATAATCTGGTGAATAATTTACAGATTGTATCAAAATTAAAGATTGTTTCTCGATCAAATGAATCAAGTTACTAAAAATACAGAGACGCGTGCTGCCACGCGGTGGAAGGCCCTTCCCAAAGGTTGACTGGCCACATTTCAGCTGCTTATTGCTGCATTTGGGAGTTAAACAGGAACTGAGATACAACCTTTGCATAATTTATGTGGCCTGACTTTAAATTAAGAAAGACTGATATGCACTGGAGACGTTATGTGTGTCTTAGTACTGGAATAGTAAAGGGTACAGCACACGTGACATACACTGGCAGATGTCCAAGTTGTCCCCATTAAAGGAACAAGGGCTGCTGCAAGTTAGGTATTGGGTGTCTGAATCCCACTGCATGTGCAAAGGGGTATTGCGAACCAGGATTGCGGTACATTAGTAGATCTGGGTGTTAATAGGCAGGGAATGTTGCATGTTAGAATTTAAGTCAGTGCATCGGCAGAGCGGTGTTGGTTCTTGCTGTCTGTCAGAATTGCAGAGAGTGGAACTGGACATGATTGATATAAAAAAAATAACTAACCTCCTGAAGCCTCACCAATTTACCAATCTATGACTCATCCTATTCCTCTTCCAAAATATCCCCTACTTCCACTCGGTGACTCATCCCAAACCTCTTTTACCACTATGAACTCCCAAATAATCCTTTTTGCAAACTCTTCCCTCCTCTATCCATCCTTTATCCTATCTTCCAATTAACAGACTCACATGTCTACCACTCCCAATAAAAATGTATATTTCCCCCCTAGTAATCCACCTTTGGGTTCCAGGGTTGTATGCTACTCGCTGAAAAGCGCTTCAACACCTCGTCGGGGGGTATAAACGCTATATAAATACAATTTCATTATTCTTTGTCAGAGTTCTATTACCCAACAGTACTGAGAAGCGACTGGTCACGATGACTGATGCACTGGAACAGGGAAGTAAGGATATCGGTGTTCAAATAAATAAGGATGCAAAAAGAACAACTGATGGACAGAATGCAGAACAATGTCACACTTTCACCCGTGTACAGAAATCTGGGCCTAAATCCATTGTCGTTTTTTTGCTCACCATGCCATTCCAGTCTTAACCCAGCCATATGCAAATCAGTCTTGATCCTGCACCCAATGGGAACAGTCCAGCCCGAACTGCCAGGTCAGGTCCTCACTGGACTGGAAACAAGCATCCTAGGACCGGTGGTTTTGGGCTTTCAGCCCTCATCAGCGAGGATAGCTTGACTCCAGTGGCATGGAGAAAACGGGACCCACGTCTGGGCATACCCCAGAGGCGCAACTAGAGACAAATTTCGGGGGGGGCTGAGCAAAAATTTCGGGGGGGGCTGAACTTTAAGCAATCGGCAGAGTGGAGCTGCAGGGGCTCTTAGAAGGGGTGAAACAACAGCAAGGCCTCATTAACATGCAAATGGTCTTTTAAAGACCTGTGAAGTGCTCGGGTGCGGCTGCTTTTTTGCCCGGGAAGGTGTCTCATCCCGGGCTGCCACACACGACGGGGGGGGCTGAAGCCCCTTGAGTCCAATGGGTGTTGCGCGCCTGGCATACCCATCCCACTGAGGGTGACCAATGGCTGGGTCCAAACTAGGGTGGTGTGGTGAGCGAAAGAATTATGGATTAAACCTAGATCCTTGTGACTGGGGGTGAATGGTTGCATTGTCCAACATCATTGTTTCAGATGCATATGCTGTCCTAAGTGGGAAGGGTATGCCCAGACTCCCGTGCTCACTACACCACTGGAGTCAAGCTAGCCTGGCTGAAGAAGGGTGATGCCCTGAAACCGGTCCCAGGATGCTTGTTTCCAGTCCAGGGAGGACCTGGCTTGGCAGTTCGGGCTGGACTTTTTCCACAAGGAACAGGGGCAAGACGGATTTGCATATGACTGGGTCCAAACTGGGGTGGTGTGGTGAGCAAAAGAAGGATGGATTAAACCCAGATCCTTGTGAGTGGGGGTGAATATTTGCATTGTCCAGCCTTCCGTCCATCAATTGTTTTACCGCTGGTATAACAATTTGCTGATTATAAAATTGACACATAAGCGGACCTTTGTGCGCGACATAGTGCTGCATTAGAAGATGTAGGCGCCCTGTTAGAGCCAAGCGAAGGTCTCGGTGTTCAAACAGCACCGAGTAGAAAGGTACACGGTTGATGTTGTGCATTGGTAGAGAAGCGTGAGCCGTGCAGCGTGAGCCGTTTACTGTCAGTCAGTCATGACTGCAGTGCACTGTCTGATACTGCGCGATGTGTCTCAAGAGGGCGGTTTGGATGACGGAAGTGGGTCAAACTCGCTACTCTAAGCGCGAGCTGGTGAACTCTAGCCGAACTCCCTCACATCGGAGGGGCGAGTGACATAAGGCGCAGGAGTTAATGTCGTGGAAATGCACCCTGCTGAGGCCCACGTGTCTTTAGGCATCAATATTCTACAAGCATGAAACATTTACAGTCGAGTGCTCCATTCATCGGCATCCTTGGCCCATGAATGTTTAATGGCTGCCGCGGCTCGTTCCCGCCGGAGCTGACCTGGTTCCGGTCGCGTGCCTGGCAGGGCAGCCGAGCTGGCAGCACAGTCCCTGTCTGCACGCCGAGCGACCCCTTGTCACGCAAGCAGCCGTCACCTGACGCCACCTCTGCACGATCACAGTTAAACACTGGCTCGAGAGGCAAGCAGCAGCGGTGCGGTGCACGCACCCGCTACACCAGCTAGAGGGAGGGGGGGGGGGGGGGGGAGAGGTTTGTGGGCAGATTTAATTGTTTCATATGGCTCTTCTTGACCTTGAACTGTGACTCCAAGGTCGCCCGGCAGACGCTGACAAATAACAGAAAGAAGACAGCATGGCACAGTTGCGTAGTGGGAGCCAAGAGCTGTCAAAGGAACCACATATGGTTACAGAGGGTAAGAGGAATGATTAAAATCACAACGGAAATATGAGAGGGCAATGGAGTGAGAGCGATTAAGAAAGGAGGAAAGAGGTATGCAAAGAAGGAAAGAAAGACAGGAGAAAGGAAGAAAATAATATTGTTAGGTGAAAGAAAAATGGAAAGGAAGAAAGAAACATTTTAAGGAGAAAAGAGAAGAAGATAAAGTTGGAAGTACACTTCCATTGGGGAAAGAATTCGTGAGGACCTCCCTTGAAAAAGGTGAAGTCACACGCTTTGCTTACTCAGTGGCAGCCACATAGTTCAAAGTGTGTATTTTATTTTTCTGTCAACTCCTTTGTCCACGGGGCTCTTTTTCGGCTGTGGATACTGGGACACAAGACGTACAGGCATAGCTGTGGCTCTCCCGCTTGATCAAACGGTGCCCCTGTGCAAATCACTATTATATGTCACGTTCTATCTTTTAACAATAGGCACTCGTGGATCCTGATTACAACCTTGGTGCTAATTCCTTTTCACGTGCCAACTGCTAAATGAGATGTGTGCCACTGACCTTGCGCCCAGGGCCGGACTGGGAACCCAAAGCAGGCCGGGCAATTTTGTACGACCAGCCCCCTAGGAGGAAGCAGGGGGAAGGGTTTGGTGTTAGAGTGTAGCCTTGCGGCTTTTGGCACTGGGGGCGATATTGCAGCACCGTAGCAAAACCGGCCTACAGTAACAAACAAGCATTGAAAATGCAACAGGTCTCGCCTTTGATTAATTTTAAGCCATTTGCTTTGCTAATGGTGATGTATAGCAAAGCAAATGGCTTTAACTTAATGAAAGGCGAGACCTATTGCATTTTTTCCTCCTGCAGCCTCCCCCAGTCTTTGGCCTCTTCCACTCCCCAGAATCTTCACCTGCAGCCTCTTCCAGTTCCCACACACTCCCCCCACCCTCTTCCATGTCCCACTCCTCAGACTCTCCCAGTCCCCAGTCTCTTCCACTCCCCAGACTTGTCCTACAAACTCCTCAAACAGACGCGTACGTTCCGCGCGCTTTTCTATTCCCCAGACACCTCGACTTTCGGGACTCTCCTCCCCTTCTCCTCTCTCCAGAATCTAAATCCCAACCCTCCTCCGTCCTCGCGCTCTCTTAAGGAGGCGGCCCTCTTGCCAGGGAAGCAGACACAGTCTCCAGGGCCCCATATTCACATGGGAGCGCTTAGTGGCCTTGTCATGAGTATGAAGCGCTACATAACGTACAATACAACCTTCCAGGTTTTGCGCTGTATGAGGGCAGACGCTTACAAAAAATGCTTATTTTCGGTTAGCTATCTCTCAAGAAGTAGCAGGACCTCGCCCAGCCATCACAAACCCGCGAAGTGTGAGCTCAGGAGCTCCCTCCCGGATCACTTTGGCCCTCAGTGCACTCTGAATAGGTGGAGCCCTTTCGCTTCGAGGAGCCGATCCCCCAGCTCAGCAGCGTGTGCCTGGAAGGTGTATAGTGCTTCCTATCTAGTCTAGTCTCTTCTGGTTGTAGGAGTAATAAGAAAAGTTTATTAAGACAAATGTCCATAAAACATGAAAAGCAGCATCATTAAAAAACATATAACAACCACATAAACCATTATCCTTGTGGTATCTTGGGAGGTGGGGCAGGCCTAGGGGCATGGGGTGGCTACGTGACAAGAAGGACACAGCAGTCAGGGTCACTGGTGTGGGCCGAAGACCACGAGCGGTCTTGCGCCCGTTTATTTATCCCTTCGGGCATGCCCGCCCTCCGGGTGCGTGGGTGCGTGCTCAGCGTGACTGAACGGGCCGGGTGGCTCCGTTACCACATCCCTCCAATCTTTCAGATACAGAGATCATTTATTACGGAACAGTTCGGCTCTTGCGCACACCACGCAAAGTCTCTCAGTCTCTGATTAGGGGCCGGGTTTGGCCGGAGGCCGTACTGCTGGCTCCGGGGGACGTCTCCTCGTCCGGTCCCGCAGGCTCCTTTATCACTGGGTGCCCCCACATCTTCGGAGGACCCGTTCTCTCGTTCTCCCACGCCGGACAGTGGGGGCGCGCTCCGCGATGTGCTCGCCTGCCCTCCTGGTGAGCTGCCCCCTTCTCTGGCCTCGAGCTCCTCCTCCTGCGGGTCGGTCTCGGGGGGAGCCGAGGTGACCTGTTTGAACCAGGACGCATTTCGAGTCACTGTCCGTGTTCCTCTCCGGACTGACACCATGGTGCCCTGCACTCTGATCACCTCCCACACTTCCGGTTCAAACGGGGTGCGATACTTCCAATTTGGGTAACGGTCTCTCATGATGACCGCGTCCCCCACCTGAAGACTCCTCGCCTGGGCCCTCCTCGCCCGACTGGCCTTCTCGTTGGACGTCCGCCTTCTCTCTTGAGCCGCCCCTTGGTCCAGCGGCCGAGGCTGCCACACTTGGCTCGCCGGGATGTTGTCCCTGGGGGCCTTCTTGAACAGAAGATGCGCGGGCGCACACTGAGTGGTACAGTGAGGTGTCCGGCGGTACGCGCTGAGAAACTGTGAGAGGCATTGGTCCGCGTCTTCCCCTTGTTCGACTCCGATCATCAGCGCCCGGTTCATCGTGCGCATAAACTGCTCTACCTCTCCATTCGCCTGGGGCCATTGCGGGGTGATCTTCCTGTGCCTGACCCCTCGGGCTGCTAAGTAGTCTTGGAATTCTCTTCCTTGAAAGGGTGGCCCATTGTCCGACCGGACTTCCTCAGGTAGGCCCATCATGGCAAATATGCGGTCCAACGCCGCTCTCACCTGGCTGAACGCTGTGGAGGAAACCACTTCCACCACCGGGAACTTGGAGTGCGAATCCACCACCACCAAGGTGTGTCGCCCGTCCGGGAAGGATCCAAAATCCACACACAGCTTGGACCAGGGTTCTAGACATGGGTCCTCCGTGATTACCGGATGAGGTGCCGGCTCGCCCCCGGTGATGTTGCACGAGTGACAGTTGCGGACGACTTCCTCAACCATGGCATCCATCCGAGGGAACCACACCTTGCTCCGCAGCCTGGCCTTGGTCTTGGAGACGCCTTGATGCCCTTGGTGCGCCAAACGAACCACCTCCCCTTGGAGACTCCTCGGAATGACGAGTGTTGCGCCTCTCATGACCACGACATGCGGCCCCTCGCTGAGCTCACTCTGCGCATTCCACACTTGCTGCCGAAAGACTCTCTCATCTTCAGTGAGGGCTTGCACCCCATCCAGGAAGTTCCGCCAATTGCGGTTCGCCAACGTGCGCTTCACCTTTACGAGGCACTCATCCAGCTCCGTGGCCCTGCCGATGTCTTCCAGCGTGAGTGCGACCGGGCACGCTGCCTGCGACACCATCCTGACGAACTCTTCCGTGCCGCGCTCATCCGACTGATCAGGGTGTGATTGGGCCGGCCCCGGGTGCCGGGACAGGAAATCCGCCGGGTTGTTGGCACCGGGTCGGAAGACGACCTCAAATCGGTAGGCTTGCAATTGGACTGCCCATCTCTCGATCCGCGGGGGCCCCAGACGTGCCGTGCCAGCGAAGAGCGGGACAAGGGGTTTGTGGTCGGTGACCACCCGGAAGTCGTGACCATACAAGTAGAGATGAAAGTGCTGACAGGCCCACTTGATGGCCAGCGCCTCCCGCTCAATCTGCGCATACCGCATCTCGGTGGCCGTCAGGGCTCTGCTGGCGTATGCGGTCGGGACCCATTCCTTCGCCTCCGTTTCCTGCATCAGGACTGCGCCCAGCCCAACGGGGCTCGCATCCACCACCACCTCTGTTTGCCTTTGGGGTCGGAAGTACGCCATGACCTTGTCGTCGATTAGCGCGTCCTTGACCGCCTGGTACGCGAGATCTTCCTTCGCTGCCCAGGTCCAGGGCTGGCCACTCTTCGTGAGAAGCCGGAGCGGCTCCGACAGGGACGCCAAGTTGGGAATGAAACGTCCACAGTAGGTTGCCATCCCTAGAAAACTCCTGACCTCGGTGGCGGAGGTGGGCCTCGGGGCTGCTCGGATTGCTTCCGCCTTCTTCGGATCCACTCTCAGGCCTTCCCTCGAGAAGACATAGCCGAAGAACTCGACCGACTCCTGGTAGAAGGAGCACTTGGCCTCGTGCAAGGTGAGGCCACTGTCCGCCAGCCGCTGCAGCGTGTCCCGAAGATGCCGATGGTGCTCTTCCAGAGTCTTCGAGAACACCAAGATATCGTCGCTCAAATTGATGACTCCCTGGAGTCCCGAGAGAGTCTCCCGTATGGCATTTTGGAACACTTCAGCCGCTGACGAAATCCCAAAACTCAGCCGCTTGTATCTCCGCAGGCCAACGTGGGTGGAGAAAGTGGTGATGTTGCGGCTGTCCGGGTGGAGTTCCAGCTGATGGTATCCCGCGTTGAGGTCCAGTTTTGTGAACCACTGCGCGCCGTTGAGGTCGGCCACGATATCGTCCATGGTGGGCGTGAGGTGTCTTTCGCGCTTTACTGCCTTGTTCGGGAGGCGCATATCGACGCACAAGCGGATGGCGCCTGGCTGCTTGGGTTTGGGCGCCACGACTAGGGGGGACACCCACGGGGTGGGGCCCGATACCTTTTCGATCACCCCCAGGTCCTCCAACTTCTTCAACTCCTCCTCCACTCGTGGTCTCAAGAGGAATGGTATTCTCCTGTGGCGCAGCGCCATGGGCCGGACCGTCGGGTCCACGTGCAGTTTGAACTGTTTCCCGCGTAGGCACCCTAGACCTCGGAACAGCATGGGAAAGTCCTTCAACATCTCCCTGGCATGCAAGTCATGCACCTGATTCGCGAAAAACACCAGCGCCAGATCTTCGGCGGTGTGACAGCTCAGCAAGGTGCCCCTCTTGCCTTCCGCCACGTGGAACGTCGTGGCCAGCTTCCTGCCGTCACTGACGACTTCAACGTCAATTAACCCTCGCAGGGACAGCGGCTTGTCACTGTCATATTTGAAGATTTGTGCTTTGGAGGGTCTCAGGGGTGGTCGTGGCGACAGCCTCTCATACTGGCAGCTGTCCATTACGTTCACTGACGCCCCCGTGTCGATGAGAGCGCTCACCGGGGACCCGGCCACCATAATGTCACACATGGGCGGCGGCCTTCGCCTCGTGCCTTCCCGGCCAACGAACGAGACGAAGAATACTTCATCATCCTCCACCTCTTCCTCGAATTCCGCCTTGGTGTTGTCTCTCAGGGCGGCGGATTCTTCCACTGTCAGTTGGTGTACGCTCGCTGCTGCACCTCGCGGGCCCCCCGCACCGCCGCGCATCCTTCCGCCTCTGCAGACCTTCGCGAAATGGTTCGCTCGTCCGCACTTCAGACACGTTTGTCCTCTTGCGACGCACCGTCCGCCAGGCGGGTGACCTAGGCCGCAGTTGCCACAGGCGTCTCTCTGTGGAGCCCTCGTGGCTCCGCGCTGCTGGTTCGGTCGCCTCTGCAGCACATCCACCCTCTCCTCCTTGATTGCCGGCGGTTTCGGGGCCACAGCCGGCCGGTTGAGGGCTGCTTCCATCACGTCCGCCCGAGCGTTGGATAGCTCGTGAGACCGGCCCAGGATTAAGATATCATCCAGGGTGATGCCTGGCTGCCGTAGGATGAGGCGCCGCAACGGGACCGACCTGCAGCCCTGGATGAGCTGCGCCCGAATCTCTGCTCTCTGGTCCGGTAGTTCGCATGATAGCGAGAGTTTTCGAAGGCGGGCATAGAAAACGTCGATGCTCTCTGTTTCCTCTTGTCGCGCCTGGCGGAGCTTGAACCACTCGAAGTCGGGGTTGGTTTGGGGGTCAAAATGGCGATTTAGGGCCCTTATGGCGCCCGCATAGTCGTCGGCGTTCCCTCTATCTGGTAGGGTCTCAAAGAGGTCGTACAGCTCCTCGCCACCGTAGCACATGAGGAGAGACCTCTTGACTGTATTGTCCGTCTCCCGCACCCCGACAAAGTAGTGCTCCAACCGTCCGATCCATGATCGCCACCGCACCGCCGCCGTGGAGGGGTCCGACAGCTCGCTGAACGGTGGCAACGGGGCTACCGCACTGTGTCCAGGTGCGGCGGCCGCTGGCTGCGCGGCCCGCTGCTGTGGTGGCTGCGCAGTGCCACCTCCGCTGGTGACAGGGGTGGTCATGCTTGCTGCCCCTCTCCGTCACCACCCACCTCACAGGCCGTGGCTGCAGGTCTGCTTTCCAGGCGAGACCACTGTCACTCTCCTCCCCCGCTTAGGGATGATGCAGGCTGCCTGGTTGTCGCTGCGCGTGGGCGAGACCACCGGTTCTCTCTTTTTTTTTCGAAGCTTTATGTAGACGATCTCCCCAGCAGGCACTTTCCAGGACGCCCCTGCCACTCGTCTCTCTCTCGGGGCCTTGCACACCAGAGCTTTAATGTGCTCTCCTCGCCCCACACAGACGCGGGCCGGGCTCACGAGGGCCGACTCCCCCCTCCGACACGAGCTTACCGGCACCGTACAGGACGATGGAATCTCCTCCAGGCACCAGAATGGCGCGCGCGCAGGCCAGCCAGCCAGCGCGAGGGCGCGCCTGGGAAAATCCGTCGTGTTCCGCCTCCGCGGACAGCCTGCCGGATCAGCAGGTGCGCGGGAGGGGCGAGGCGCGGGTAGGCTCCGCTCTCGTCGCCTATGTGGTATCTTGGGAGGTGGGGCAGGCCTAGGGGCATGGGGTGGCTACGTGACAAGAAGGACACAGCAGTCAGGGTCACTGGTGTGGGCCGAAGACCACGAGCGGTCTTGCGCCCGTTTATTTATCCCTTCGGGCGTGCCCGCCCTCCGGGTGCGTGGGTGCGTGCTCAGCGTGACTGAACGGGCCGGGTGGCTCCGTTACCACAATCCTGACATTTAACATCATTAAAAAGTAACCCCTGGTGTTTAATAAACATTTTTTTTAAAGTGCTGCTCTGCCCTGTCTGGCCCGGCTCTGCTCTGTCCAGTTGGGTTTCCAGGACTGGTACCGGAGCTCCCTACAGCACCCTGACGCTACCGGGCCCTGGCTCGGGCTTTACAGACCCTACAACTCCTTCACTACTGCCAGACACCGGCAAATCAAGCTTCGCAATCACGACCCCAGGCCCGGCGCGGCTCTATCAAGCGCCTAGAAGCAATTCGTTTAGGCAGTACCCCCTACCCCAGCATAAGGATACAAATAAATGAGCACTTGTATAGACAAGTGAAATGTGAGTCTAGCTTTGCGCGCCCAGCGGTGTTAGCGCCCTTGGCCAGCAGCAACATAAAAGTGATTTATTTGTCGTGGCACAAAATAGAAATACCGCTACTACGTTTAATAATACATGGCTTTACAGCGCTTGCTCCTACAGGTCGACCGATTGGAAACGCTATAAATAAGACGAGTGTTGTTTAGGCACCTGCCCGATGGTGCTCAGTTTAAGCTCACCGTGAACAAGGAAAGACTGAGCGGGCGCTGGGGCCAAGATTTCAAGTTGCGACTGATGGCCCGGAACAGGCGCCAGCAGCTAGCGCTGAACTCACTAAGCTATCTCGCCGAGTTCGGTCTGAAGTTCCGGTGGGGCTGTTGCAGCACCATCCATGCTGTGAGATTTCCTTCCCAATAGTGAAGAGTGCGCTCCTGAAACGTTTTGTTTTTGCAGATTTATATAACCGCTAGCGCAAACTCGACCCAAAGGTATTGGAGCGCTTTACATGAGCGCCACTTACATTACACAAAGACACATTCATTTGTTTTTGGCGACAGTGTACAAGAATGTCAGGGGCTCGTCAGTTGTGTAAGTCAAAACGGGTAAGAAAAAATAGAACTGCCTTTTGAAATGATAAAAAAACAGGCAGTTGAGAACGTTAGAATAATGTTAATAATAATACCGGCGTCATTATAGCACACTATTTATATATATATATATATATATATATATATATATATATATATACATATCACATCGGAGGCATCTGTGTGCTGTGTTGCATCGGAAGCAAGAGTTCTCACCCGCAAGACTTGGTAAGTATTGCATCGACCCTCGAAGGCTGATGGTTGGAAGTGAAACCTGTGCCTTCCAAGAACTCAGCACAGGACGCACGAGACATCACTACTGAAGGGGTTCTGCGCGCCATTAGGGACCGTTCTGCACATTTGCGGGTTCAGCACCTACAGTAACAAATATTCAGACCTCTCGGCACCATCTACCCAACTGGCCGAAGCCTCCTACCGGCCGCCACACGGCGACGCTGCACGCCACAAAGCTGCGCCGGGCTCAATTTTGTGCACGTGCCCACGCTGGTTCCAACCCAGTTCCTTTCATACGGCTCCATGCCCCTCTCACCTATCCCTCGATTGGAAGGTGCCATTCACCCTATACCTGTCTTCCCTCTCTTAAATAAGTGAGATACTTCCCTTAAACTTCAGTGGGGGTCACTCACCGTGAACCCTTCCCCTCCCTCGCCATAACATAGTCCTGTCTATTGATTCCAATAGTGTCACCCTCCAAAACCACTGTTCTTGGTATTGGTATTGGTAGGGGTTTTTTATAGAGCGCACAACTCACCCTGGGGCATCTAGACGCTTAACTGGGAGAATGCAGGAGAAAAAAGTAACCACAATGACCGGGAACCGATTAGAACAGGAAAGTTTTTAATTTCTTCCTGAAAGCAGTCAGTGACTGAGTATTGCGGACTGCTAACGGAAGTTTGTTCCAATAGTTAGGGGCTAAGAATGAGAAGGATCTGCCTCCCGTCCGCGTGAGGCGGATTCTGGGAACTTGAAGGAGGTCCAGAGAATTCGATCTAAGATTTCTCTGAGAGGAATATTTGACCACTTTCTTTCGAAGATAGTGAGGCCCACTTCCCCTTAGAGCCTTGTAAGTCAGACTGCAGATCTTAAAGATAGATCGATTTCTAACATTCAGCCAATGCAGTTCTTTCAGCAAAGGTGTAGAGGCTGAGCCTGGAGGGCGATTCAAGACAAGCCGTGCTGCCGTATTTTGGATAACCTGAAGTTTAGCCAGGTGGATTTGGCTCACTTCAGCCAGCATCGCATTTCCATAATCTAAGCGACTGATAACCATTGCCTGGACTAAGGTTCTGCACTGAGAAATAGGGAGAAATGGGAAGATTTTCCTAAGCAACCTTAGCCCATAATAGCAAGAGCTGGTTGTTGCCGCTACCTGATCTTTCATAGATAGGGTCTGGTCCAAATAGATCCCAAGGGTCTTGACCAACTTCTGGGGGGTGGGGGGGGGGGGGACCAAGTTGATTGGGCCACCACTCATCCGACCAGCTGTTATTCGCTTTACCTAAAAGCATAACCTCCGTTTTACCGGGGTTAAGCTGGAGGCAGTTTCTCGACATCCAGTCAAAGATGGCCAGCATACCGGCGGCGAAGCGGGATTTGTCGAGTTCTGGGTCCGTACCAATTGTGAACATTAGCTGGGTGTCATCAGCATATGACACAATTTCGAAACCCAGATGCTCGACTACTTTCGCCAGAGGAGCCATATATAAATTGAAAAGAGTAGGGCTCAAGCAAGAGCCCTGAGGGACTCCCCTGTCCAGCAGCATTTTTTTTTAAACGAACGGTCCTAGCATAACAGTTTGCGTGCGACCCAATAGGTACTGTTCTAGCCATTTCCAGGCTTGACCTTTAATGCCACAATCCTGGAGTCTCTCCAACAGCTTCGAATGGGAGATCGTATCGAAGGCTGCGGAGAGATCAAGGAGAATCAGAATAACTGATCCTCCTTTATCAACAGTTAGCCTCAGTCGAGACAAACCAGCTGAGAGAAATGCGAGTTTAAAGTATATCACACTCTTTTCCACGTGCCTGCACAGTCCCCAACATATCCCTCGTGGCTGTTACTGGCGGGCAATTGGCCCCATATGGACCTCAGTGGCGAGCAAGGGTGCCAGGGATCCTAATGCAAACACGGAGAATGTGCCCCTGCTGCCTGACGTATGGGATGTAAAATGGAGGATCAATGGGCCCCCGTAGCCTCTGGGCCCCGGTGCCATGCACCAGATGCATATTTAGATCTAACGCCCCGGAGAGACCTATTTTTAACCAGTACTAGACCTAACTGTTAAGTAGAGCGCTGGAGTTTTTGTAGCCACAGGTTTTCCACATAATTAAGGACTTGCCCAATTTGCCACATAGTCGATAATCTCCTGCATACTCTGCAGATTAAACAATGTTTCTAGCTCAAACATATCAAAAGCTACTCAAAACCCCGAGACGCGTGTTGCTGTGCAGTGAAGGCCCCTTTGAAAGGGCTGACTGGTCCCCTTTCTGTAGCTTTTTGCTGTATTTGGGTCCTTAAGTGGTACTAATGAAGTGAAAAATTTGCCCTGACAGTATTGACGTGTAAACATGTATAAATAAGGCAGTACTTCTTTCCAAAAATGTATCTCATTACATTAGGCTTCATAACTTGCTTTTTCTTATTACATAATTAAGTCAGCCTTGCCGCATAATTTGGTATTCCCCTGCCGCATAATCCCAATGTCTCTGCTCTTAGGGCATGAAGCCGTGTGCGCGCAGAGGTGCAGGAAACGGCACAAAGACGGGTAGCAGGCGCAGGAGAAAGGAGCTGTCTTACTTGTGCTTCCCCATGGGTCTGCCCGGGTAGTGCTGCGGGCTGCTGCCCAATGTGTACAGGTTGTAACGGCTGCCGTAGGTCAGCGGGCAGTGGTAGTAGGTGCCCTTGGCGTCTCCCATGGACAGCAGCGCCCCCAGCCAGACAAGGGCAGTAGCAGCAGGGTGGACGTGCGCGGGCTCCGGGGCTCCATCTGGGTCTAGCGCGATTACAGCCCCAGTCCCCCTTGCTGCCTGCCGCCTGCCTTGTGCATCTGCTGCCCCGGGTAGGGGAGGCAGACTCTGCGCCATTAGCATAATATCTCACCCACCCCCTCCCTACCGGGAACAAGACCCGCACTGTATCACATCAAACAAGAGGTTAAGGAAAGTAGGGGATGCGCACACATGCGGTACGGTGGGGCAGGGGGTGGTGGGGAGGCGGAGAGCACGCAAACAGAGGGAGGGAGAAGCATACAGTGGCAAAAGAGAGAGATGGGCGCTTTCACTTTAAGTGAAAGCGCAATGCAAAAATAAACACGCGGCTGCCTTTGCCGAAGGCGAATGCTAACAAAAAACTGCGTAGTGGCTAATTAGGAGACACTGTCTCCCGCCGCCAGTAAGAGATCCAATCCCGCTGGGCGTGGATCAAAGGAGACAGGGTGGCAACAAGCAGCGACGAACATGCCTTCGGTGCATAATTTGTGACGCCAAACGACGCACACAAATCAAAACTTACGGCGGAGCTGAGACGAGTCTTCTGGAATCGTATCGATTCCAGGAAGCCTCGTATGATGAGAGCAACGCATGCGCTGCTTACGTTAGGCCGGGACCTAAAAAACGGCCCCCAATGCTGCAAAACCAGCCCCCACCAATCCAGCCTCCCGGGAAAACGCCCGATGCCCACTACGGCCAGTCCAGCTCTGCTTGCTCTAACTGCTTGCCTACCCGAGCTATTTCCCAACAATTTGTCAGCAGGAAAATAGGGCAATAATTTTGATTGAAAATAGCACAGGTGTGCCGGGATACGCAAATTAAAAACCTGTGCATATTGCGTGTGCCTGCAGGACACACTCTCTCCTAAAGCTTTAATTTTTTTTTATGGCACGACACGCCACAGTGGCGGCTGCACCTTGGGTTCATTTGTGGCGCTGAACACGACCGCATAATTTTTTGTACTCTTTATTCACTTTTTATTTTTGTTGTTTCCAAGCGTCCCATGCCACGCTTGTAGAGGTCACACCCCTTTCTTTAGACAAGCCACGTCTAAAGATAGGGGCGCTGCCGCCATTAGAATGAAAGTGATGTTTGGGGCGCTTTTACAAAAAGGGATTCGTTTTTCAAACAAATGATTTTTAGGTCAAGCCTGGGCAGTGCATGTGCTGCTCTGCGAGGCTTGCTGTATTAAGGTAATGCATAGAAGCAGCGCCATTTTTTACGCCCATCTTTTGAATTGGCTCCTGTTACTGTCCTTACGAAATCGTTGTTTTACATTTGTAAATAGGCTTAATAGTCCCTCCTTGGTACCGCCTTGTCTGCATTTGTAACCTCCCATAACAACTGAACTTTTTACTTGTGTGGTTACGTAGAAGTCGGTGAGCACTATTTTAATTAATGATGTTCCCCTATTCCACCCATGACATCGCCGCACGCCGCTCACTTTTAGCACTGTATTTATTTAGATTACAGCACGTCTGCGCTTAATAAATTATTTAATTTACAGCGCGGTCCGCGCTTATTAAATTACTTAATTTACAGCATGGACACTTTCACATTAGCGGCTGCGCTTATTTATTTAACAGCGCGGGCTACTTTCACTTTAGCAGCTGCGCTACTGAACCTTTCTAAATTAATACATTTTTTAAAACTTTGGGTGAAAGCGCCCCATACGTGCTTTCACATTAATGTTGCCCGTGCCCCTTTCTTTAGACGCTGCTCACTGTAACTTGAATACTTGAGCAGCGTCTAAAGTAAAGGGCGACCACCATTAAAGTGGTCACGCAGTTGCGAGAGTTTGAGCTATTGGCATTAAAAATAACAATGCCTTTTATATATGTATTGCTTTTTAAAACACACAAATATAAGGCATTGTTATTTACAATGTCCATAGCTTAAACGCTTGCAAATGCGAGACCTATTACATTGAAAATGCTTGTTTGGTAAAAGTACCCCATACCACGTTTTTACTTTAATGGCGGCCACGCCCCTCTCTTTAGACGCGGCTCGTCTAAAGAAAGGGGTATGGCCTCTATTAACCTGTAAGCGTGGTATGGGGTGCTTGGAAACAAATTTTTGCAATGTAATAGGTCTCGAATTTGCAAGAATATAGGGCCAGATGTACGACCTGTTTTTGGATGCGCAAACGGGTTTGCAAACCCGTTTGCACATGCAAAAACATATTGGGCCATGTACATAGCCTATTTAGCAAGTCGCAATTTTTTTGCGACTCGCTAAATAGGTTTTGCGACTCGCTATTTGGAAGGAGCGTTCCCTTCCAAATAGCGAGTCTCAATGCAATTACCATCTACTACAAGTAGGTAGTAATGCATTTGCAAATGCATGCAAGAACATTTTTTAAGAGCAGGCAGTGGCCCCAGGGACCACTGCCTGCCCTTAAAAAATGAAACGTAAACATTTCATTTTTTTTTTTTTTTTTAAATGCAGCCCGTTTTCCTTTCAGGAAAACGGGCTGCATTTATTAAAAAAAAAGCTACTTTATTAAAAACCCTTCCCAGACATGGTGGTCTGCTGAACCCAGCAGACCACCATCCCTGTGAGGGCTGGCATTCACAAAGGGCTCACAAATTGCATTCCAAATGCTTGTTCTTTAGGAAGTCTTTAAATCCTGCTATCCAGCTGCAATACTGGAGGCGTGAGGTTTTCACCAATTCACTTGGAAAACACATGAGAAACTGGAGCTTCTAATAACAGCAAGTATTTTCCAAATTACCTTTCAACTCGCTCACTGCTGTCTAAACTTGTAATGGATCTTTTAAGTCTTTTATTGAAACCTGGATGGTAACCTCCTATCTGGTGCAATCCTACTTGACCCTTCTTCCAAAGACCGCTAGGGATCTGACAAAATGCAATTTGTACCAACTTAGCCCCTTGCTTAAGTGTAATGGGCTGTTAGAGGCAAAGTTCTGATCAGGCATGTAAAATGGGTATTCCATATCTTACTTTTCCAGGAAATAGTCTTTGTCAGGAATCAACATCTCAGGGATGCTGGTCGTCCAGTTCTCAATGCTAGTGAACACAAGAGGACAGAGTACCTATGGTCCATGTGATCTTAGACAGGGTGAAGGCGTGCATTTGAGGGTTTAAAAGGGCTGGGTTTGAGCTAGAGTTTATTAAGGTGATTTAACTTATCATTCCCCTTCCTTCCAACCCATTAAACCTGAACTCAACTATCACCTCAGCGATCAAGCCGTCTTGGTGTAGGCATCAGGGCTGACGACTGTCTCCCCTCTCCTGTGCACTCTCCATGGAGCTGTACGTTTGGGACATTGGGTTACATGGGGAGATTTAGGGTCTTCGTAGTGAACTGGGCAAAACAATTCAAAATGTGACAATATGATCTTGCTGAACAGCGCGGTGGATCTCTTTCCAATGTTTGCCCCAGGAAATGGACTGACTTGAAATAGTTTCAGACTTTAAAAACACCTTTGAGAAAACCAGGGCACTGTATGTTGCAGAATCTCGAGAGACAGCGTCTTAGTTGTAGGGGAGTTATTGTTTTCAATGCTAAAGACAATCAGGAACTCAAGTATTTGGTTATTTATCTTCCCAGTTATAAAGAGAATTTGTATAAATATTTGAGGATATGGTAAACATCCAGGCAAGATTAAGTACATTTAAATATCTTGTTTGGTAAAATCATTTCTTTTAAAATGAAGTTATTGCACAGATTTCTTTATAATGCAATCCTTGAAGGTCTGGATCTCAAGGAAACTAGAAACATGGGTTTGGGGCACACCGGCCATAACATTCACACTCCATTTTCCAGTTTGCTGGTCTGCACCTTATCTCAGGTGGTGAATGGCATGACGTTTATTATGACGAACTGAATTGCAAAATATGAACAGATAATATTTCTTCTGTGGAAGAGAATGGGTAATTTGCATATTTACGGGAATCATTAGGGCAACACAGATTCAAAAAGGCAGGAAATGCTGAAACTTGTCTCTGTTTAAAAGGCGGTATTTAATAAATATTAAGTGTTCTTTCTTCGGTGAGTGCAAGGATTCTTTTGTTAATAGGGAAGAGCAGTGTTAATTAGCAGCGCTTGCGGTAGGGTCACACCTTGCACCACCTACAATAAGGCGCAGACCGGCAATGGAGTGTAAAAAACGCACACACATGCGAAACGGTACCCCAAAACTCAGACACACCTGAAAATTTAACAGACTCAAACCTCCGACATTTACTGGATCAGAGATGGTGTTAAACC
The DNA here is from genome assembly GCF_964204655.1 of Triturus cristatus. Taxonomy (NCBI): domain Eukaryota; kingdom Metazoa; phylum Chordata; class Amphibia; order Caudata; family Salamandridae; genus Triturus; species Triturus cristatus. Next base: position 390,000,530 of record NC_140594.1, read on the forward strand.
TCAATTTCATGATGCAACGTGTCTCGCGTTAAGGCACCCCCAAGCACCAAATCAGCAGAGTAAAACAAAATGTAATGGGGCTCACTTAATAACTAAGTTCTAGATCAATGAAAAGTGAAAGGGTTTTATTACAAAAATTCAAAATAAGCGGTACGAAGTGAATGGCATGATGCCTTTCAGATGCAGAGCTATATACAGGGTAGGCAAAAATAAGAAATTATTCTAAGTCCAAAATGAGCAGCAAAATCAGAAATAAGCAGACAGCATCCCTAGTAGAATAGAAAAGTCTTCTCTAAAATATGACGAACCCCCCAAATCACAGGTATGGATTTTATACATAATTTCTGCACATTAAATAAACAGTCCTGCAGTTTCGTTGTGGTGTGAGCAAATGTATCATTTCTTCAGCAAATAAGAGCACGTAGAAAATAAATTTCATATTGCCTTAGCACCTACGCACTAACCCACAAATTCAGCACCCACTATGCTAATGTCACAGAGAGATGCTGGAACAAATATGAAACATTGACGACAAGACTTTCTTCGTGTAAATAGGTCCTGTGTAAAAACCGAAGATGTAGTGGCAAGTAACAATTTTTAATATGCATAATTGAAAGTTCATTGTGAGCAAAACAATATTGCAATGAAAATAAACTAATATGACCTCAGCTTGACTGTGTGCATAGGAACCTGTGGGGAGAGGATGTGCAAGGAGGGGGGAACACGAGTGAGTGACAGAAATGACTTTCGTCTTGTTCATGATGGCTTCTGCACAGAAATGTGGCATACCTAAAACACATTATTAAATCCAACTTTTACACATCATAAGAAATTCATTAGGAAGGCAATTACACTATATTAGCATGTAGATCTGAAGTTGTGTGTGAAAATGTATATTATACACAGTTAATGAGGCGCAAAAATCAAAATCTTTAAAACAATTTTACAGAGGCACAAAGTGTAATAACAAAGTGTAATATGCCATTTATTATTATTATTATTTAATATTGAAGCAATTTGTAAAGCACGCAGCTACTCAACGGAGTGTCCAGGGCTGGCAGAGGACCCTTGTTGAGTGCATGGGGAGAGGCAAAGCCTTTCGTGAGTCAGGATGCCCCTTTTCTCCCTCAACATTGCAACAAATAGCATATTAAACTCTGCGCATCATATGTATAGTTTAAATTATGCCATGTATACATACACATCATTTATTAACAACGCTGTTTTACCATAACAAGAGTACAAGGGATTAAATACGTGCAGATGTGAAGGTTTTTTATTTATGTAGAAGATCCAGAACAGGTAACTATGAAATGCGGTCTAATATTGTCAATGAGATGTTCTGCTGACATCATAAATCCCAAGGCCAAATAACACCCACAGCAGGTGGGGCAGATATGTAGTAGTGGTTGGATGCCATGGCAGGCTGGAGCCCTGTGGCCAATCCACGCTCTGCACGAACACACACTGTGCACAGCAAGAGTTGGACATCTGCAGCGAGTTCAGTACTGGTCAGGCCCAAAGGGCAACCCCAACTGCACAAAGAGCTGACTGTGCTGGGGTTTAGGCACAAGGCTTGGCTGCAGGCTATACCTTGCTGCCAACCCAATTTCAAGGACTGGACATGAAGTAGGTCTATCGAGTTCCATTTGAGACTGCCTGAGGAAAGGGAGACACCACCTTCAGAGGGTAAAAGCAAGGATGAAAATCCCGAAAAAGAGAAAATCACCTCTATTGGCAACATCTGTAGTTTTTGATTGAAGATGGAGACTATGCTGGTGGAATTAGCAATTTGGAAAAAATAATGGGGTGACCCGGTGTCCCTCAGAACCTGGGTATACGTATTATATAGATACAATGATTTAGTCGGGGAATTTTCAATTGCTTTAGATTGTTCACAGTATATATACATTACATGTAACACATATCAATGAATCAGGAAAAAGGGGAAGGAAATAAAACACACCAAAGTGAAATTTCAATTGGTATTTTTTAAAGAAATAATGAATAAACTGGGCTGCAGTGATACATAAATACAAATGAAAGACTTGTGAAGAAGGAGTGACATGTAGTGATAATTACAGACAATATACTTAGTATATGACAAAAAGTGAAATCAAAAATGGAAGGGTACAATCTTTGATTTTGTCCATGTGATTTTTCACATATGCTTCATGATCCTGTGTAAATTAATTTGTGAACAGAAACGTTGTGTAGACATATAGTATGCGTCGACGTTTCGACCCAGTGTAAAGCGCAATTTTTTTTTTTTTTTTTTTTTGAAACCGTTTATTGCAGTTTGAAAAAGTTACAGGTATGGGCCTACAACCACTCGGCCGGCCGCTAGAGTGACAAAAGCATTTTGCATACATACAGTAAGAGTCTCTTGGCAGTGCAGATTAGCAAAACAGGAGAAATCAATGTTGCAGGCCGCATAGCTCCATGCCCACAGTACGGTTCCCTTTTATCAAAACAAAACAACACAAAAAACCACACCCGCAAGGCAACCCGCGATCCAAAGTGACAGCACGTGCTCCATAAGTGGGGGATCCCAACCAGCAGCAGAACTCTGGAGAGGGGAATGGGAATAGATCAGGGACTGGGGGACCGCGTGCCCAAGGCCGAGGGAGGGGGCCCATCTAAGGAGACGGAGCAGGCGAGGCAGCCGGTAGCAGTGGCGGCTCACAAATACCCCCGCGGTAGGCGTTCCAGGGGCCCCAGATTTTCACCCACGCCCCAGGCTTACCCCTCGCCACATACACCACCTTTTCACGAAACATACACCAATCCATATGTTCTTTCCAGGCCAACACCGCGGGGGGCCTCTGGGATCCCCACAATTGAGCAATGTCACGCTTAGCTATCATGTATCCCAGAGTCACCCACCGCGTCTGCGGGACCGAATAGTCATTTGGTTCCCACACATTCAACAAGCATCTCCTCGCTTCAGGCAACAGCGCGACACGCGTAACCACACGCAAGACCTCATGCACACCACGCCAGAATCGCTCCACCTTTGGGCACTCCCACAGTATATGCATGAAAGTTGCCAACGCGCCACAGCCACGCTTACACATTCCGTCACCAGCAAAGCCCATACGTAGAAGCCTTGGCCCCGTCACGTAAACCCGGTGAAGGATCTTAAGCTGGACGAAACGAAGGCGAGCCGGGATGGCCACCTCTTTTGGAGAGGCCACCGCGGAAATCCAATCCTCGTCGTCCAGCTCTAGCCCGTCGGCGACCCAGGCCTCGCGGAGACTAGTCAGCAGGCACGATCTGTCGTTGATCAGTTTTTTATATATGAGGGAGATCGTGCTGTCTGGGACATGGCCATCCAGCACTCTGTCCTCCAGGGGGGAAGACTCCGGAATGGACGCGACATCCGGGAAGACGGAGCCCAGCGCATGGCGGACTTGCAGGTACCGAAAGTACTCACTGCCCTGCAGCTGAAACTCCGTCTGCAGCGTCGCAAAAGTCTTGAATCCCCCCCTCGTCCAGAGATCTCCCACAGTGCTGATTCCGATCGTGTCCCACTTCTCAAAGCCCTTCGATGTCCACAGGGAGCCCAACCTCTCAGACGCATATAGCGGTGACGCCCGGGTCAAACGGTCCTTCCACCCCATAGCTGCATTAGCCGCGTGCCAGACACGCACCATGACACGCGTCGGTCCCGTCAGACGGGGGTCAGGCGCGGCAGAGTAAAGCGCTCGATTGTAGTCGCCACCGGGCAGGAGCATCTTGTCCATCTCAAACGCCGGGTTCAAGGCGGGCCCGTAAAGGCCATGATTAATTGCAGCCAGTTGGGTGGCCCAGTAATACCGTCTAATGTCCGGGAGGGCGACCCCCCCATCGTACCACGGGAGCGTCAATTTAGCCAGAGCAATGCGCGGCCTCCCGTCCCAGAACAGGCGCCGCTGGAGGCCCTCCACCTCACGGAAGTAGCGTGCCGGAACCAAGTCCATAGTATTCTGGAGGGCGTAGAGGAAGCGCGGCAAGGACATCATTTTAAACAAGGCCGAGCGGCGAAAGCGGCAGACGCCGCCAGCGCACCACGTCCTCCTTCAAGCGCTGGAGGGGAGGCAGCAAATTCCGCTCATAGCGGGCCTCCGGGTCAAGAGTGATATATATTAAAGCGCAATTTTAATAAGCGTCACGGCGGGTCTTCCTCAGGACAGTGGGGTAAGTATGCAGCCTATGGGTTAAAATGAAAAGCTAATTTAAGGTGTGTGTTATTAGCAATGCACCAAACTCCCCCTCACATCAAGAAGGAGAAAGAGCCAAACAAGATACAGATTCATAGTCAGAAAAATCTACTAAAAAAGGAAATCCATCAAATTACTTGAGGAAAAAGCATCCGCAAAGCTAATAGGTCTAATCTATGTGAGAGGTATTGGCTTTGGCAATGGGTTTTAGCCATGTTGTACATCAGTGTGCCTGCTGTGCAGCATGGCTAAATGTTAGTGAGGTGGGGTAGATTGGAGTGGAGTGGGATAGACTGCAGTGGATTAGATTGGAGTGGGGTAGATTGTGGCAGACTGTAGTGAAGTGAAGTAAAGTGGAGTGGAGTAGAGTGGGGTACATTGGAGTTGAATGGGGTAGAGTGGAGTAGGGCAGATTGGAGTGGAATAGGTTGTAGTGGAGTGGAGCTGGGTAGATTGGAGTGGAGTGGGGTAGCTGCTTCAAGAGTCCTTGGCATACATGAAGTCACACAGATTGCTTTAATAGTCTGTGTCATTTATTTGTTCATGTAAAAGAAAACGCCAAATTGCAAAACAAATTAAGAAACCCAAGGGTGTTGGTAAAAGGAAACATCGAAGAGGAAAAAAGTCGTAGAACAAAGTCAAAGGTAGAATAAAAATGTAGCTAGAAAAAACAAATTGTAAAAAAATAGGACCCTGAATCATCGCATGAGCAGCGGAAGGTCACAAATTAAACTAAATCAATTGGTGCTTGGTCCATGCGCCGGAGATATAAATGTCAGGTTTTGCTCCGCAGGATCCAGTTGCCGCAAGTAAGGGTCCACCTCCTGACGTTACCAACACCCTGAAGTATTACACAGAGTGTTCGACCCATCAGGCGAGGGAAAGGAAGAAGGGGAAGGGACAGCAGGGAAAGGAACCTGAAACAACAAAGGACAAATATACAAACAGAGCATGTGATACACGACTACTCTCATGTGGTCTCACTAAACTCTTATATACCTGTTTGGGAATGATCACACTCTCAACTCTGTAATACACCCAAGACCTTCCTCTTGATGTGCCTTAAGACATGAAACAAGCAGAAACCTGAGCAAGAAGGTGGTCTCACACAATCCAGTCTCCAATAATAAGAGACCTTACACTCTCCTCAGAGAACCGATAGCATCACAAAGTTAGAGTCCATTCTTAGTCCCAAAACAGAAACAAAAAGGTACACTAGGCAACAGTAATGGTTTTGTAATCCACAGATACGTTAAAGCGTGGTTAATTCACCACCGCATTCCGCTCTGTCAGGGAGTCTAAGAATAATCCATCGTCCACGGCAACATGTGGTTTCGACCACCACTGTGCTCCGCTCTTGCTGATTTCTCCGAAGGTTTTTGCAAATAAAAGAACACAGCAACGCGTGGTTTCGACCACCACCGCGCTCCGCTCTTGCCAGAGAAGTCGTCGATACAAAGGAAGGCATCGGCAACGCGTGGCTAAGGCCACCACCGCTCTCCGCTCCTAAATAGCCAATCCGTCAATAGTAAATAAGGTAGCACGGCAACGCGTGGTTTCAGTCACCACCGCGCTCCGCTCATGCCCTGAAACTTGTGGGTCCAAAAGGAAGGAATCGGCACCGCGTGGCTTCGACCACCCCCGCGCTCTGCTCCTGATACATAATCTGTAAATTATGAATGCCAGCACACGGCAACGCGTGGATGCCACCACCACCGCACTCCGCTTTGCATCATACAGCAGCCTTACCGCCCTTTCAGAGACGCAGAGTCCAACAACATCAACAGGGAAGAACTGCTGACCGGCGGGCTGCTCTCTCCCTCAGCGAGAGCCGAAAATGGTTTTCCATTCCAAAATTACGCGCATCGGCCGACGCGCATCCTCGCTATAAGTACTTCCTCACCTGAAGGATCATGGGATATGTAGTTTCTTGTACTTGCGAGGCAGGCGCCGCTATGGATCCTGACAATAAAAGGAAGAGGTGTGAGGCATATGATGGCCAGTTAGGAGGAAGCAAAAAAGATTGACAATCAAGCCAGCAAATGGCAAGTAATGGGCAGGGTCCAAGCCCTTTATGTATATAAAACCCATCACAGCAACAGAGCATGCGAACTACTTGGCAGGACCAAAAATGACAAGAGCAAAATATGCTAAGCAAGACTACAGATGAAAATCCATAGCTCGCACGCAGACTTGAAAACTCTAACTCAGGCACAAATGCAATGCTTATGGATTCACAATATTTATACATCTAACTAATAACACCTAAAACCACAACACAGTTAAACAATAACATGCACTCAAATCACTAAATAGTACTACATTGTTATTCGTATTGTTCATAAAGTTAGGGCTAATGTTATATGTAATTTTATCTGCAAGATTGCATTTGCAATAGTATAAGTCACATCAAGAGCGAGGTCATGAGCATTGTACTGGGTGAGCAAGTCAGCCAGCATCAGTCTCTAGAACTAGGAAATGGTTTCACTGTACTGGGTGAGCAAGTCAGCCAGCGTCAGTCTCTAGAACTAGGAAATGGTTTCACTGTACTGGGTGAGCAAGTCAGCCAGCGTCAGTCTCTAGAACTAGGAAATGGTTCCATTGTACTGGGTGTGCAAGTCAGCCAGCAAATGGCTCAGGCTGAACAGATCCAGAACTGTGTAGAGATCAGACCCTTTCTTTGTCGAAAAGAAGTAATGGAGTAGCCCTCCTTCTTCTAGAGGGTAGGGCACCCAATGCCTCTAAACCTAGGTGCTCTTCACCTCTTCCAGAAGGTCTTCAGACAAGGCTGATTTGAACTGGGCCAATAGTCTTTTATAATTAAATCTCCCATTTGTATTTATTTTTAAAAGCGGAAAAATATAGAAAATTGTGATTCTTGTGAGTTACTCTCCATTTTGTCTTTCATGAATTCCAGGCCAACAGCTGAGCAGATAAAAAGCATGGAGAGTTAAAAAAAAAAAGAGATGAGATTTCCTTTAATACATTCATTAGTTAACATTTATTTGTATAGAATGCTAATAGGTACATGAGTGTTGTTTTGTTATATTTGGCTGCTTAATTTGTTAAAACTCGCCAGGTGTCAAAGTATGAGTGCATGTTTATCAGTTAAATAAACCATTTTACGACTGTGTTTATTTTAAAAACACAAAATAAATACGGATAAATACTAATAAAATGGCCAAAAATAAATATAAATAATTACACACGCGAATGTTAAAAAACATAAACACCATAAAACCAAGAGCTCTATTTACAATATAGCCATTCATGACCACCAATAGCAAGCAGAGTCGCTAATTACATGGGTCCAGTGGCAGTATTGAAGGAAAAATCCTTCGCTCCACTGCAGGGGAATGAAACTGTGCTTAAGAACTGGCAGGTGTCACTTGAGCCATGTAAAGTCATTGAGACATCTTGGCCTTGGTTGAGGCATGTAGGGCATGATTAACAGGAGGTAATTTCTCTGGGTGCGGGTTTAGTCTCTGGTTACTGGGCAGTATGTATGATGGTTCATCACTGGTGTCCCAGGGCCTCAAGAACAATTACACTGAATAATAAAATTAATCGGTTTGTAACGTAACAAGTCAAGCAGTCCAGGAAGTGGTTTTGGAACGCATACAATGTGTAACACAAGTAATTCCATATCATGACTCAATGTCCAATTACAGTTAGAATTTTCAAATAAAACCATGCATGTATTGCATTAGCAAGAATACTAAAACGAAGAAAGCCCTTTTAACACCTTTTATGGTTGTGTTACAACTTTTTAAATAATTACGCCACTCGTTGTAATGAGCTGCACTACAAACAACAGGGGCGCGAAGGCCCATCAGATCATACTGGGAATGGGTGACATGTCCATGGTAGTCCATGTGAATTGTCAGTTTACTATAGGCTATTTACAAATTAACCATTTGGTGAATGAGGAGAAATATCAAGGGGCCCTAGCCAATTCCCAAGAAATATAACAGGAAACCATCAAGACAAGGGAACACGGAAACCCATGACAGTAACATTTGCTGAGACACTAAAAAAGTCTGGACCAGATAAAATACCTGGTGAGCTATTTTTGTCCGAGTTACAGATCTGGGGTCACTATATTATCTGATTTCAAATGTTATTTTGGCTGGCTCTGATATCCTTCTTGGGCAGGGGCGGAGATCATTCCGATCTACAACAAGCATTTGCAATGTCTTGCATTTGTGAAAGTTGGAGGTATTGGTGTTGTAAATGATATTGTTTTTTAGTTATGTTGTTTTGTTTGTATTGAAGTGGATGTATGTTGTTTGTAGTGGAATCATGTGGTTTGAATTGGAATTGTTAGTTGTGAAATTGTAATTATGTGGTATGGTGAATAGGTAGGGGTGAGAGTTGTATAAAATAGATAGAAATTAATATTGAGAGGAATAGGTAGTTTGTGTATGACGTTGTGAATGAAATGTACATAGAGTAGAAGAAATAGTGTGTGAGAAAGAGATGAAGAAAGGTAGAGAAGGTCAAAGATCAGGGTTCTCCAAAGTCAGTCCTGAAGGGCGGATCCATGCCAGATTTTCAGCATATCCCCCATTTAGTTATATTTAGTTATCTTAAAAATCTGGCATGGATATGACACTCCAGGACCGACTTTGGAGAACCCCCTTATAGATGCATAAAGAGGTTGTGTTTGTGTATGCAGAATAGATCGATTGAAGAGGAGGAGAGTGCATGTTTGTGGTGTGTTTGTGTTTGTGTTTAAAAGGTATGGTAAAGAAACTGTGCTTAAAAGACTTGAAATTAAGTAATTTGAGAAATGATGGAATAGTGCGTGAGAGTGGTGTGAGAGACAGCACGAGCGAGAGAACAGTGGGAGGGCCACCAGAGGGAGGTGAGAGGTGTATCTTTTACAGAGCACGAGGATGTTTAGGAAGGTAGACTGTGTGAGTAGGTAGTTTAGAGAGGAGATAAGGAGTGTTAGTGAGGGATGTGAGGGGTAGTGGAATTGTGAGATAAGAGGGTGTAGTGGTTGTGTGAGGGTGAAATGAGAGGATGTAGTGGTTGTGTGACTAAGAGATGAGAGGGGCAGTGTGTGTGTGGATGAGATGATAGGTTTTGTTGAAGTGCGATGTAGAGATGGGTTGTGTTGGTATTTTTTGCTGTGGAATTCTGTGGTGTGTTATTGTGTGGTGTGGATTTGTAAAGAGGAAATATGTTGCATGGTGTGCTGTGTAATTATGTGGATAGTAATTAAATAGAATGAACTGTAGTGGAAATATGTAGAGTGAGATAGTGCGTGATGTATTTAAATATGTGGAATAGTTTGTGGAGTTGAATTGTGGTGTGTGGGCTCAAATTGCATTGCAGTATGCCATTAGTGAGCCTTAAATGACCAGTTTTATAAAATGGATTGTTACAAGGAGAAAGGCATGGACGTCAAAGTTTTAGGAATGAAAAGCATGTTAATTTTTCATGTTTTTGAGCTAGCATGTGAAGAGTTTGGGCTAGGTCAAGGGCAATATGCGGGTCTAATGGAACTGTTTAAAGTGACCTGGCCTCCACAATCCCTGGAAGCAACTGAAACGCTGGATAAATTGCTCACATGTAGGAGTGGGCGGTGCTTGGTGTCGTTACTGTACAGGGCCATGAGGGTAGACACAACGGCCCCTCCCCTTAAGGAACGTGCAGCATGGGATGAAGATGTGTGGACTCCCCTGGCAGATAGGACATGGATGGGGGCCTGCTCCTTAACATGGCAGAGATGTGGAATTCCTATAGCCAGATGCCCAGGACATATTGTTTGGGGTCAAGGGCAACAAGTTTTCATGTGAATTTTGTCCTTGGGACAAGTGGGCCCAACCCCTACACCACAAACCCTTTGACTGCCAGTTTACAGTAACACATTATGGATCAGAGAAGGACATTGTCAGCAGTTAAGGTAATATTTGTATCCATGTGTTAATGCTGTTCAGACTTGTATTTATGGTTCATTAATGCAAAGCTTTTATTATTAGGGCGAGTGTTCTAAGTAAATGTTGTTAGCTCCGACTGCACTGCTGACTGGTTCCAGTATAAAAATGTATACACACATTTTCAAAGTTTAGCAATATGAGGCTATGTATAATGCTCCCAGAATGCTCTCTGATAAGATGCAAATATTTGCTTTCAAAATAAAATATTCACAAAAAATGCAAGTAGGAAAAAAAACTATTTAGCTAAAGTACTGAATGAGTCTAGGTACCATTTCTTTGCAGCAGCATTTAGTAAAATGTGGCGATGTATGCTAATATTCCCAAGCATATTCATAATGGAAAATAAGTGTAACCAGTTTCAATAAGATTATATGGAAACATAAAAATAAACAAGCATTGGCAAATCCATAGGACTCAAATTGGTGGTCAGCTTTTTGGTGTTGTCAGTGCGTGACTTGCTTTCACATGGTTTTTGTAAAGCCTTATTGGTGTGGGAGCTGCTAGGCCCTCACCATTATAACAAACATTGGCAAAAGCAAAAATTGTTTTTTCGGTCTCAAAAAGCCCACATTGCCACAGTAGTTCCTGGCACTGAACAAAACTACTTTGTGTGCCGATATGCTCCTTGTGAAAGAGCAGAAGGCTGTCAATCACTGTGAAGCCAGGCGATAGACCGAGAGAGACAGCATTTTCATAAACACAAAAGGTGATGGCTAACGCCAGACGTAATTAGGGGCCCAATTAAAGAAATTCTCAAAAATGCACCCATGGTATATGTCCTTGCGTTAAGTGCAGATATACAGCTTTTATGAATTCACAAGAATTTACAGAAGTCAGCTAAGAAATTGTACTCCTAGAAAATATCTGTGGACTGCATTTTAGAATGAGCAAATATATACATGCAGATTTGCTCATGCAAAAGTTGAATTTGCAAGTTCACTTTCTCTCCAACAACTTTTCCCCCAACTCTGGAAGAAGTTTTACGTCTGCCATTGTCCGGAGTAAATTTCCAACCTTTCTCAGAATGGGAAAAGATTAGAGAAGAGTTGATGAAAACCCTTTAAACACGCTGTAGTGCTAGAGGCACTCTTGTGGTCTGACACCCTGTGATGACCTTTGACTACCATTATTTTAATTGACTTTGGTGTGTTATTTTACCCTAGCCTGAATGTACGACGCCATGCATGTGCCTTGTTTCTCTTAGGGGTTTCTTTGTTGTAATCTTGCAGTCTTTCAGTGGGAGCTGTCTCGTAGCAGGACAGCCTTGCCAAGAACAGAACATGTGGGATGTGCATTTGAAAGCATGAGAGAGAGAGTGAGGTGTGGAATGTACTTTTTGGTCACGAAGTGCAGTGTTATGAGCAGTGGTGCACAAACGTGCTCTGTGTTGTACATTGAGAGATGAAGTATGTGATGCTATAAGCAATGGTGCACAAATGTGCATTGTGTTGTAAATTGATAAGTATTATTAAGTTCTTACTATTGGCTTTGACATGGCCTCATGTCATCCTGAATTCTGACTATGCCTGGCTTGAGCTTTATCTGCGTGCACAGCCACGCTTGCAAGTTGTTTGGGTTAATCACGTTCAAGGATTGTTTCTGTGAGAGATTGTTTAATGTACCCTGGAAGGCTTTCGTGAGCTTCGTCAAGATAAAGGCTGGAACATGCAAGACGGTAGAGGGGACGTGGGAACTCATTCCTGCCATGGAATGCTTGCTTGGAAGCTGGCTAGTCCTGGTAAGATTCCTTTGGCGCAGGGAGGAAATTCTAGAACCTTCTAGTGTAAGTTTTGAGACTATATAGCTGGGATTTGTTGACAGCTGAGTTAGGAGCTCACGTACAGAGTAGACATACTGCTGTACGACAAACGGAACTTGAGTCCCGGTCGAGAGTTCAAGCCAGCTGTGAACGAGCCCCCCCCCCCCCAGCGAGAATTGGCAAGGATGTCGAGTGAATGTTCGGGTGAGGTGATTTGTTTCTGACTAGTGCCATTGTGATGTGTGGTTCCAGTGGATCATTTGAGGTGTTTTCTTTGTGATGTGTGACTGAGTGAGGTGCACATCCAAAGTAATAATTTGATGTATCTAGTGTATATATATATATATATCTTTCTGATCTCTTGCAGGGCGTCCCATTATAGCTGCTTGAGTTTTATCTCATATTATTTGCTGCTTGTTTATTCATGGTATTATTCATGCATTTAACTGTTGCATTTATCAAGTGTATTATTATTAATTGCACATAAACATATATATCTCGATGTGTATTTGAATGTTGTGCATTTTGGCATCTGGGAAAGCCTTTCTGTTAGAGCGCATTGTGTAAAATAAAACTCCAAGCCTTATTCTACAAAGAGAGTCTTTGCCTTTTCTGAAGGTGTTTGTTTTGTGTTATGTTTCCTGCTTCTCCGTGTGTGTTTTGAGCCACCGTGTGGGAGATTCTGTATTATCTGAAAGTCGAAGCAAGAAACTCACTAGTTTGCACAGACTCACGCAAAACTACGCTAGTTGGCTGCACACGCTATTTTGCACAGACACACGCGGTTTGCACAGACTCAAAATGGCATTCCAACCCTGTTGCTTACCACTACCTTCAGCCCCGGTCTGTAGATCTGCAGAAATGCGGCAACATAAGGGAATTGCTAGTATTCAAACCCCACTATGATTTGAGCCCTGGCATAATTAGTGAGGCTATTTCAGAGCTCCTATATAATGAGATTGCTGTCATTATTTGTCGCCGCATTACTTGGCACAAAAGGGACAAGTAGATTTATGAAGCAACTTGCCCCATGGACAAGCCGATACTTTAATAAATTCCACACCCCTGCATGGGCAGTATCCTGCAACGCATGTCTAAAACTCATACATTACAATTTTTTGCAGCGGGTACATATGACTCTAGTTAGGCTGCATCGCATTGATCCTATTCGCACACATGAGTTCCACAGGTATAGCGGGGTACGAGCAGGCTTCAAGCCTTTGGCGTGGGAGTGTGCGGAGGTGTATGTGTACTGGGAACCGGTGGTAGAGAGAGTGAGTGCGGGTATTGGTATACGGATCGAAGTTTGTCCTTTACATTGTCTGTTGGGACAAGTTCCAAGACCCAAAAATAAAAGAATGGCATATAAATTTCTGCAGCTGTCCATTGTGTTGTCCCAACGAAGGGTAGCCATAGTTTGGATGAGTAATCACGCTCAAATGATAGAAAGCTGATTAAGAGATGTGCAAGAGTGGTCGTTGGCAGACGAGATACACATGAAGGCGAGTAGAAATGATGAAAAGTTAGAGGAAGATGTTAGTTGTTGGAGAGAACTGTGTAGGGAACTACTCAATCCAACAGAGGGTGTGGACATGAATAGCGAAACTTCCACAGCAAGTTAAATTGTGTGTCCTCAGCTATGTCTGAATACAGCAGGAACTGTTCCTATATGGAACAAGTTAAGTGTGCAAAACTATGAACATAGAACCTGTAAAACACAAAAAGTTGATAATGCCATGTGTCACTGATATCTGTAAATGGAAAACACATGTACCGATTATATGCTGAGATTAATTGTGCCCATTCACACTGTACTTGTTATAAAATTGAATAAACAAAGTTATTAAAAATGTTCATGTTTTAGAACAGAACATTTGTTTTTAATGTTCCAATTAGAAGTTTTATTCTACATTATCTGCTACCACACTTAAATAGTAAACTATGGCATTGTAGGATGCTTTGATGATGCCAGTATGTGAAATAATCCACCACAGAACAGCAGTTTAATAGGGTTTGAAATCACTTTTTGATAACTGTAATTCACTGCCTCCAAACAGTCATAGTTATACACCAACTTTTGCTAGACAGTGAACAAAAGAATACAGTAGAACTGCTGCCATACAATATAATTTTTATTTAAGGACAATTTTGTACTTGGTAGACTTTTATTGCAATAATGAAATAATCGCTACATTTTTATTTGCATCACGTTACATAGATAATTTGTAACATATTCTAAATCGGGATTTTATTTACATGTGTTTTATTTATTTCCACTGTTGATTTTTAATCTAAAATTTCTGCAATGCACCCATTGCAAATAAATACTTAACATCTAATAGGCAAATGCTGAATTAATGCCTCTCATGTTTTCTACTTCGTGACATATATTGAACCAATCCATCAGTATGGTATTATCGATATCCACTGACTGTAAGTGTTCAGTGTTACCCACATGTGTGGTTAATGTATATATTTCTTGATTTGTTTTTTCAATTCCATATATGTATGGTGTTTAATGGAATTGTGTGGTGTTGAATTGTGTGGTGTAAAAATATGTGGCACCTGGTGAAAGGAGCAGGTCAGGTGGCTAGGCTGGGGCAGGATAATCCCTGAGGATTTTTTGAGGAAATTGATCAAAGTGTGCAGTTATGATTTTGCGGCGTATCTAAACACCAACTCTCCAGACCAAGGGCCACATGTACGACCAATTTTAGCATGCGCAAACGGGTTAATGACCAGATTGCGCATGCTAAAATAGGAATGGCCATATACTAACACAATTTTGCAAGTCGCAAATGAATTGCAACTCGCAAAAAAGTGTTTAGAGACAAACTATTTGGAAGGGGCGTTCCCTTCCAAACAGCGACTCTCGAACCCATGTACGAATGTTTAGCGACTGTAATTGTGGTCGCAAAACACTCTCAAATTACCACCCTCTTCAAGAGGGTGGTACTGGAGTTGCAAATGTGAAGGGGTCCTTTGTGACAGGCTCTGAATTTTTTTTTAAGGGCAGGCAGTGGTCCCAGGGACCACTACCTACACTTAAAAAATTAAAAGAAAACGTTTCATTTTTTTTTTTTTTTAATGCATCCAGTTTTCCTTTAAGGAAAACGGTCTGCATTTTTTTAAAAACTGCTTCATTTAAAACTAATTTTGTCCGATATTCAATACGGCTTTAGGCCAGGCCGGGGGACAGTCAAGCAGAATCTTAATCTCTATTAGTTGATTAATAAATATACAACTGTTAAAAAGGGCAGTGTACGTTTTGCCTTCATGGACCTCAGCACAGCATTTGACACAGTGGATATATCTAAACTGTGGGCTATGCTGAGGGACATGGTGGTGGACGAGGCACTTGTAGCCTTTCTGCACCATCTGCACACTGGCCTAGAGGCTTCAGTGAGTATGGTCCCACAGGAGAATGCACTGCGCACTTTCAGTTAGGACGGGGGGTTGGGACCAGAGGTGTATTTTGGCCCCCATGCTTTTTATCCTTTATATTAATAGGCTAGACCAGTTTTTAAGAGACCGCTGCAGGGACGTGCCATTGGTGGGAACTAGAATGGTCCCGGCATTATTGTACGCAGATGACTGTTCTTATTGTGTGGATGTCAAATGGTTGACAGTTATTATTAAATCTGTTTTATGAATTTATGGAGGATTTAGGACTGAAAATTAATTATCTTAAGTCTTATACTAAGACAGTAGGCCCAAAAAACGTGAAATCGAAAACTCACTATATAAAGGACCAAAGTTTAGGGAAAGCGGATAGGTTTTGTTATTTAGGTATTCTGCTGGATAATCACCTAAATTGGGGACCTCTGGCAAAAGCGCATATACAATCTTTTAACAGGGTACCTCATGGCATGGACTCCTTTGCTAAGCGCCTAGGACATAGCCACATCAAATCTATTTCACATCTTTATAACGCGAAGTGCATTCCGACCGTCGCGTGTGGTGCAGAAATCTGGGGATCTAAACCCGGTTGCCCAATACAAACTGCTGAAAATAAATTTTTGGGTAGGTTATTACGTATTCCCCGGAGTGTCCCAGCGGAAATGGTGCACGAAGAGATGGGAGCAGATTTTATTTCTGATTTTATTCAACTCCGCCCAATACTTCTTTGGTTCTCTATATGGCTTAAGCGGAAGCTAGAATTTAATAGAAAGATTGTGGTCGACTGCAAGAATATGGGTCTGAGCCATCGTATACCATGGCTAAGCTATGTCAAAATAACTCTATGGGCATTGGGCAAACCGCGCTTGTTTAGCACCCTAGAGCTGATCTGTAAATCAGACAATGCTTGGGCCAAAGAGAACTTTGGGCTAACCACAAGCGAAGCAAGGTTCCAAGCAGCCCAGCATTGAGACAGTTACAAGCACTTTATGATGGTGAAATCCAAGAATAAAGTGGAAATGTATTTACCTCTGGATATGTCAGCCCAGCCTGTTCCCGCAGTTGTTGGTGGGGTGGCATAAACCTTCAGATCGCCTTTTTAGCACATGTGATATGACTAATGCACTAGACACTTCACACATTGGGATCCATTAGGATGGAGGGCGCATGTCCTCCGCCGGGCGGGCGGTAGCAACCGCCGGCGGACATCCGCCCGCCATCGAAGCCCTGAACACCGCAGGTCCGATTAGCATTGCGGTCGTGACCGCAGCGGTGTGATTTACCACCCGCCACTTTTCCGCCTGTTGCAGTCCGCCCGCTTGCCTGGTGTCCGGAGCTGGACCGCTACAATTGTGGTGGATCAGGGCCAAGCACTGCCGGCGGTAGCCAGTTTTCCGCGGCGGTGGAACCGCCATGGAAAGGCATGCGGAGAATGTCTCCAGAGGTCCATTGCGGACCCCCAATGTGTTGGGGGGTGTGTGTGGGTGCACTGGGGGGTTACCCATGGTACCCCCCTACATGTCCCTGTACTAGGTGGCAGGCACTGTGCAGTGCCTGCAACACAGTGCAGGGACATGCAGGACATGCTTGTTTGGATATCACTGCGGTGATGCTGGCAGCACCGCCCGCCACAATGTTAACCGGCGCTATCCGACCGCCGTGGCTGGATTTCCACTGCGGAGCATAATAATTGGACTGGCGGTTTTCCCGCGGTCCTGGCGGGTGGTATTTTCCCGCTACCAAGGCGGCCGGGATGCTTTTCTGCCCGTCATCCTAATGGACCTCATTGTTTTTAGGTCTCGCCTGACCCAGCGCATGCGCTGGTCTGGCAAGACATTTTGTGAGGGCTCCAAAAAGTGCTACCAGGCCAGCCTAGAGCTACAGTGTATGTGCGCGGGCGTGCGTCGCGCTTTACCGCGATTACTTTCCCTTTTGCGGCCGCTTTGATGTTTGATCGCGATCACTTTCACGGCCGCACGGGCGCTTTGATGTTCTCCTTGAGGCTTCAATAGATTGCAGCAGTTAAAACAAGCATTGGCATAGCCAATAGGTCTCGCTTTTGGGACCTTATAAGTGTTTAGTTATGCAGCTGTTGCATGGCTAAACACTTATAAGGTCCCAAAGGCGAGACCTATTGGCTATGCCAATGCTTGTTATTTGTCCTAACTGGTCAGCCTTAAGACAAAAGTATGTTCACCCTCTCTTTGTGCCTTTGAATTTTAATCAAGTGAGATCAGCTTTATTGTACCTATAATTATTAGAATCACCTAAACTCTGCTGCTTTTTATCCCGGTTTCTGACAGGGGTGCATTTTGCTAATTTGTGATATTATTATTAATTCTGAATTAGCGTGTCATTTTAATAATACGTTTTTATAATAAAGTGCTTTTCAAGACTGTATACGCAAATTGTATAAAGATATTTATGATGATTAGATTAATGGTTTTAGGTGGCCTTCATTATTTCCTACCAACATAGCGGATCGTTCTGTTAGGATGAGCCGCCACACTGTTCACTCACAACTATTTCTCTCTTTTTAATAGATGTCTTTCATGTAGCAATTTTTAGATAATTGTAATGTATGTTGTTATTCATTCAGACTTTTACATGGGGAGTTTTATGCTTATATATGAATTTGTAGCCTCTGGATAGCTCATGTATTTAACTGTTTCAACTGTTTGTACTGTGCCTTTATGATGCTATTTCAAATCGAATAAAGAAAATTTGACTTTGACCAATTGTATAAAATGGATTGTTATGGGAAGAAAGGTATGGACGTCAAATTTGTGGGAGTGAAAAGCATGTTAATGTTTCATGTTTTAGAACATCTGTTTTTAATGTTCCAATTAGAAGTTTTATTAAAATGTATCTGCTCCACACTTAAATAGTAAACTATGGCATTGTAGGATTCTTTGCTGATGCCAGTATGTGAAATACTCCCCCAAAGAACAGCCGTTTGACAGTGTTTGAGATCACTTTTTGATAACTGGAACTCACTGCCTCCAAATAGACAACGTTATAAACCAACTTTTGCTAGATAGTGAACAAAAGAATACAGTAGAATTGCTGCCATACAATATTATTTTTATTTAATTGCAATAATGAAATAATCGCTACATTTTTATTTGCATCAGGTCACATAGATAATTTATAACATATTATAAATCTTTCTTTTTATTAACATGTTTTTTATTTCCACTGTTGATTTTTATTCTAAAAGTTCAGTAATGCATCCATTGCAAAAAATACTTGCATTAATGCATCCAATAAGTCTTCTACTTCGGGGCTTATATTGAACCAATCCATCAGTATGTTATTTTTGATATCCATTGATTGCAAGTGTTCAGTGTTAGCCACTTGTGTGGTTAATGTACATATTTCTTGATTTGTTTTTTCAATTCTATATATGTATGGTGTTGAATGGAATTGTGTGACGTGAAAATGTGTGGCACAGAATGAAAGTGTATTGAGTGTAATTATGTGGTATGGAGTGTATTTATGTGGAGTGCTCCTATGTGGCATGGATTAGATTTATGTGGAGTGTATTTACGCAGTATGTAGTAGACTTTAATTTCGTTGGGTTGAAGTATTTAATGTTGAGTGGTAATAGGCTGAGTGTAATTAATCTGGATGGTGTCGAATTGGAATTTGCGGAGTGATTTGTGTGGTGAGTGGAGTTATGTGTAGTGTGATTATGTGGTATTGAGTGCAGTTGAAATATGTGGAGTGGGATAGTGTGTAATGGAGTCTAATTATGTGTAAAGGTATTGAGTGTTATGAATTCTTATGCAGCGGTGTGTAATTATGTGCCGTGCTGTTGAATTTTGCAGTATGATTTAGAATTATGTGGTGTGGCCTAGATGTATGCGGTGTGTAGTGGATTTATGGGGTAAAAAGTAGAAATATGTGTTGTGCAGTGTAAGCATGTTTTCTGGAATGTATGTGGTATGGAATGGAGTGGATTTATGTGGAGTGTTCTTATGTCGAATAGAGCAGATTTATGCGGAGTGCATTTTGGAGGTAAGTAGTAGAGTGTACATTTGTTGTACTGAAGTGCGTGATGGTGAGTGGTATTATGTGGAGTGTAATCAAGTTGGATGGAGTAGAACTGGATTTTAGCATAGCATCCCTGTACATTATTAAAAATTATAAACGTTGTCATTGCTCCTCACATCCACCCAGCCTTCCCCCACATCTACATCAGGTATAATCCAACGAGTCACTCTCTTCTGCACTTGTGGACAACATATAGGCTACATATGGGGCCAAAAAGTCTCTTGGCCTGGATGCCGGAGGTAGCTCTTCAGAGTATGTTTCCAGTTGAGCTTTACAATACGCTAAGTCATGTAGCCAGTCGGCATGCTTTAGCGCTCTTCTCCCTCCCCAACGTATTGATACACTGAGTTTGGCCATTAGTAAGGACACCGCTCCTAGTTTGCGAATTGTTGGCAAGAGCGATTTAATAAGACCCAAAAGGCATTTTGTGTGATTGCAATCTACCTGTATCTCTACCATTTTGGATAAGGTCTGCGTAACCTGCGTCCAGTACAGGAACACCAGGCCACAGGTCCACTCCAGGTGCAAGAAATCCGCCTCAGCAGCCCGCACCACAGACACAACGGCTCTGTTCATAACCCAAATTTATGAAGCTGGAGGGGGGAGTAATAGGCCGGTTGCAAATATTCAAAATGTATTATCTTGAGGTTACAGTTGGATGTAAGCTTGTCTGGTAGGACACAACAGAACTACCAGTCTGCCTGAGTTAGTGGGGCTCCAGGACCATACTCCATCTCTCCTTGGCCATGTCTGTGGGCCCACTTCGCTCTCCCTGGGAGGAGTTGTACAGTTCGGTAATACATTTTTTTCGATTGGCACATGA
Organism: Triturus cristatus; assembly: GCF_964204655.1. Taxonomy (NCBI): domain Eukaryota; kingdom Metazoa; phylum Chordata; class Amphibia; order Caudata; family Salamandridae; genus Triturus; species Triturus cristatus. The sequence continues at coordinate 390,020,717 of NC_140594.1, forward strand.
GAGTAGAGTCAGTGAGTGCAGCATAGGCAGTTTTTGGGGAAAGGAGGAATATAGTGCTTTCGTAGCTGCCCTTAGTCCATAGTATACAAAGCTCTGCAAGTGTGTACAATTCTATCCCCCCCAAACTGTGAGTGTGAGAAAAGATCCGGCAGCGAATGCGTCAGCCATAGTCCTCACTCCTGCCTCCTGCAATATAGTTAGTGCCCCTGCCTCCTTTGTGATTGATATGAAAGGGTGGTGTATTAGTGGTAGTGACATTGCGTAGAGTGGAGTCTAGCGAGTGCCTGCCGTGCTCTGGTTGTGCTATGTACTGGACCAATATACTTAAGGGTACTCGTCGGCTGCACATGCTGTAATATCGAGTTCAGGGGGATCGGGTAGGCTTCATCGTGTTCAACAGCGGTGTGTGCCGTGTATCGTTGGGGGTGGTACCAGTAGAAAACGAAAAAGGGGCCTGAGCACACAAGCAATACCGATAAAAGTCCGGAGCGGCGAACCCACCTCAGAAATAGGGACGTATGTGGGTCTGCCATCCGATTCTGGGCTGTGTGCCTGCCCATGTGAGAGTCATCATGCAAGATTGCAGTGTTTTAAAAAAACTCTTGTGTTAGGGGGATGGGAATTTTGGCAAACAGATATAAAAACTTAGGTAACACGACCATCTTCATGATTGCTAGCCTGTCTGCTAGTGAGAGGGGAAGACTAATCCAGCCAGCTAACTGATATCACAACTTCGATACAGGTGTTCCGTAGTTTTGACATAGTACAAATTCTGGGTCGTGAAGTATCCAGATCCCCCGGTATTTTAGGGGTAGATGTGCCTTGATAGGTCGTGCACCATTTTAGTGGGTACCCTAACACATGCGGAACCATGGCGGGGGTCAGTGGAAAGACAACTGATTTGGTCCAGTTGATGCTTAGACCAGAGTACCATTTGTATTGACATACTCCCTCACCATCAGATCTAGGTTTACACCAGGTTTCCTCACACACACCACCATATCATCGGCGTAGAGTGAAATGGCATGGGGATGTTGGCGGAAGTGCAAAGCCGCAGACAAGTGCTTTTGTCTGATAATGCATGCGAGGGGCTCCAGTGCCAACGCAAATAAAAACGGGGAGAACAGGTAGCCCTGTCGCGTTCCCCTATATATTTGCAGGGGGTCGGAGATTGCGCTGTTTATGTGGACACGTGCACCTGGGTCTACGTGCAGCAACTGAATTCAGCATAGGAAAGCCGGTGGCATCCCCATTCAGGCCAGCACAGTGAACATATACGACCATTGTATGAAGTTAAACCCCTTTACGGCGTCCAGGAAAAATGCTGCAGGGCAGGGTTCAGCTGGTGTATGACAGAAAATAGGGTGCGGAGATTGTGGAGCTAGAGAGGGTAAAAACCCCGCTTGGTCCGGCAATACTGAAAAGACGGCAGCAACGGCTGCAGCCGGGATGCAATGATTTCGCTAAAATTTTGACGTCCGTGTTGATTGGTGACAACGGGCGATATGAGTCCACTTTTTTGGGCGTTTTTTTTTGGTTTCAAAAAGCATGATTAACAGCACCACCCGGAGGGTGGGGGCTAGAGATTGGCTGTCATATGCCTCTTGGTACATTTCAAGGAGGTGAGGTATTAGCAAGTCTGAGAACTTTTTGTAAAACACACCTGGAAGGCATTCGTCCCCAGGTGATTTCCCATTGGGTAACGAGCAGATGGCTTCACCTACCTCTTTCCGTTATTGGCTGGACCAGATACTCCCTCTGACCCGGCGATGCCATGTGGTTCAGATATGAGTCTGTCTCACGTGGAGATGCTGAGGGGCGCTTGCCGTATAGTTCAGCGTAGACGTTCACAAAATATTTCAGTATTGTTCGGGAGTCATGATGTCATGTCCCGTCCTGAGTGGTAATACTCAGTATTTGTGGGATGTCTAGAGGCCCCTTATTTAAGTTGCCAAGTTGCGCTCAGGTCCGCCTCCCTCCCCATATGGAGGCGCCATCCAATGTTCCGACAAGTATCGAATCTCTTGGCCCACTACCTCAGCATATTCAAACAGGTGCGTTATGTCCTCCAGTGTCTTAAGCTCTGGTGTGACTTCGTACGTCCTCTCAAGAGTCTGCAGTGTGGTTACAAGGTATTTCAAGCGAGAACATAAGGACTGTAGCACTCCCGTCCGGAGTCCTATGCCTGTCCCGCGGATTGTGACTTTAAAAGCTTCCCATAATGTCCCGAATTAGTAACCAAACCCTTATTTTCATCAAAATACTGCACAATAACTGTCTTGACTCCGTCCTTAAAAACCGAGTCCGATAAAGTGGAATTTTGCAGCCTCCATTGAAAGGGTCGGGGGCACAGGTCGGCAGTGCCAGAGACAGTAGCACTGGGGAGTGGTACGACAGTGTCCTGGGTAGGTGGTGTACATCTTGCGCTCATGTGCTAGCCTCCCTAGCTACCAGCCAGTAGTCCAGTCGTCACAACATATTGTGTGCTGTCGAGACGGACGTGCATTTGCGGTTCTCTGGGTGCTGAACCTGGCATAGATCACTGAGTTCATAGTCCACCAGTCCCTCCCGAAGTACCCTACTCGCCTGTTTGATCTGTCCAGACGGACCTGCAGATCTGTCCATGTTTGGGTCTAATGGAAAAGCAAAATCACCTCCCCTCCCCCCACTCAGATAATAGTAGAGGGTTGTAGCTTATATGTCCGTGCATAGAGAGTGGTGTAGAATTCGTGATCATCGGTGTTGAGGCTGTATACATTGATTAGGGTTAGTGTTGTGCCCCCGCATGTTCCCTGCCATATGACATGTCTCACTTGATCATCTATTTCGGAGTGCAACGGTGTAAAGGGGGTACCTCTATGGATCAGAATAAGGACCTTCCTTGAGTAGGAGAAGGCCAGTTTCATGTGTGCCTATCGCCTCCCCACATTAGTTGATGCCTGCGCAGTAAGGTGCATTTCTTACACGAATGCAATAAGGACCCGATGACAGTTCAAGTATGCAAATACCTTCCTGACCTTTCTAGTGAGTAGGTTGAGGTTGCTTTTCATAGCACACATCACTGTCACATTATACTGTAACGATGTATGTGGGTTTGCAGGGTGGGAAGCCCATCTGTGTTGTTGTGTGCCAGGTAGCATGCAATCAGAGTCTCAACAGCAAAACAATAAGATACCCTCCCCCTACCCACTTCAGCGCTATCAAATTGCCAAAGCCATGCCCAATGCAATAAACAAAGACAATATGCTCGTACAAAACATTCTGGTCCACAGGGACCGAAACATATAGTATAATACATTCAATATCAGTGGGTTTTACCCTTGTGGGAGGCGCGAGATGCCATATGCCCTCCGTAGGACCAGAGGGGGCTGGGATAACACTACATGTTACCAGGCCGGAAGGAGGTGTAGATTAAGGGGACACAGCATCTGCCACCCACCAAACACTAGCATGGTGTTGTATAGGAATCCTTTGTACAGTGGGTCCTAGGACAAAACCATTCGCCAAACCATCAGCTAGCCGCTCAAAATGCTTACTGCGCCCGACTGTTTCTTTAACTGCGCAGCTCATTTCAAATACAAGAAACTCCCCAGTTCCAAATCATTCCTCACAAGACTTATCTGTGTAGGCTTTCTTTCAGTTCAAATCCATTTGATTAATCCCCAGTGTCAGCCGCGGCCATGTCGCCACGCAGGAGTGTATGGCAGGGACGCCCCACGGTCTTAATGAAGTCCATAGCTGCTTGGGGGGAGGTAAGTATAGTTTGGCGGCTGTCATGGTCCACTCTTATACAGACTGGGTACAGCATGGTGTTTTTGAGGCCCAGGATGTGTAGTTTCTTCTTCACTGGGACGAACTCCCGTCGCGTCGCCTGCACCACGGAGTTAAAATTGGGGTAAAAGGACACTTCATTTCCGTTGTATTGTGTGACACCTTTTTCACGTGAGAGGCGCAGCACCGTGTCCCGATCCCTGTAATTCAGGAGTCTGGCGATAATCAGCCTGGGGTGGGGGGCCTGGAGGCAGGCGAGCTTGCAGGGATCTGTGTGCTCGTTCTACTATTAGTACCACGGACAGCTCTTCACTTCCAAATACACCCTTCAACATTTCTTCAACATATTTTTTGAGGCGGCCGGTATTTGTGGACTCTGGGACACCCATTATGCGCAAGTTGTTGCGTCGTGAGCGCGCCACCAAGTCCTCATTCTTGGCTTGAAGGGCGGCCAAGAGCTTGTCCATATTCAGTTGTTTCCGGGTAAGGTCTTGAATATCATCTTCAGCTCCTGAAATGCGTTGCTCCGCCATAGTGAGTAGCGCAGCTTGTTTATCTAATTTAGAGGCCGTATTGTCCATGCGTATATTTAAGATGTTGATCTTGCCATCTATTGACTGCAGGCTCTGTTGCATGGCGAGTCGGGTAGCCTCCAGTGCCGCCCCGGCTCAGGAGGCGGCTCCTGTTCGGAGTCAGAATGCGCATGTTGTGTAGGCCTAGGTGCTTTCTTCGCCTCGAAGATGAGGCGGGATTGCTGTCTGTCTGCGTTCCCCATTGCGTGCGCTCAACGAATTCTACACTTGCAGTGAGCAGGTTACCTTCTGCTCCTCACCAGGGACCAGCTATCAGGTGATCTCCTCTCTATTGCTGCCTGCTCTGGCCTGTAAGAGCGAAGAGACGGACACCTTAAATCGAACACTCGGCATTTGGGGGTCGGATATTTATAGTCCTTACACTAGCACCCGCGGGGAGCACACCGTTTGTCTGGTCCACACCAGCTGTTCCCCCGGGCAACAATTCTGAGTTCAGTTATTTCACCCTTGTGGGGCGCCCCACGACAGCAGCAGCCGCAGCGCTCTGGGCCTTGTGGATGGGGTCCGGCACCGCAACCTCAACGGAGTCCGCGGTGCGATGGGTAAGCAGCTGAGTGTTGTCCGCCCCACCTCCAGTTCGGGGCAGTGACTTTACAGTGCCCCCAGTTATCGTAGTTTCATCTGCAGAGGATCAGCAGTGTGGCTTCGCTCGACTGCCCTGCCTAGCCGATGTGCAACGTGCTCCGAGGTGGCAGTCAAGCCCCGATCAGCGGGCTCACTTTCTCGCCCTCGGAAGCCCTATGTTCAGCAGCGATTGTGTCTCTAGTCTGCAGATTAGTGCAAGCCGCCGGCGTCTGTGCCCTAGGGCTTTCTCCTCACTCACCGGGTTGGCTCTCTCATTTCCATTCTGCTATAGGCCTCCTCTGGGCACCGCCATGTTGGATAGCAGGGCTGTTCCCTCACTGCGGCTCGTTCCCTCATCCGCTTGGTCGCCCCATGGTCAGAATTCACACCTTGTTGTGGGAACAGGTTTGCGGAGTGTCTGCCCCTAGCTCAGAGACTGGGGTGGCTAAGTATTTCCCGGATACATGGCAGATTGGAGTCCCGGCTGGCAGAGCTGCACATGGTGTGCGGCCATCTAGCCATGGGCTCTCAAGCACCCCCTCAGCGCATCACTCACTATAAGGAGCACGGAACACCTCCACGCTCCTCATTGCAGAGGCACTACAGTTAAAGCTACTAAGGGCGGGACAGCGCTGCTCCATTAGCGAGCATGGGAACTGGAGTGCTCCCAACTGCAAACAAGCAACAAAAATGCATATAAGAACAACATAAGCCCGATATAGCACAGACTATTAAATCACTATCTTATTACAAACATGTTAGAAGCTGTGTGGCGTGTAACGCTGCAGTTAGAATCAAGGGGGTTGAATACTCACCGCAGTTTGGCTCCTGCTGCCTCAAGGACTGCGCTCTCAGCCCAGCAGGTACTATAAGGGGTGCGGGACCCCTCCACGCTCGTCATAGCAGAGGCACTTCAATTAAAGCTACTAAGGGTGGGACAGCGCTGCTCCCTTAGCGAGCATGGGAACGGAGCGCTTCCAATTGCAAACAAGCTACAAAAATGCATATAAGAACAACATAAGCACAATATTAATGGGCCCAAAAAATAGCAGCTAAAAGACACAAAACAACACCAAGTCCAACAGTTAAGACCACACAGACCCAGAATGTACTCTACCTTATTAAATAGATTTTAGCTGCTGTACCGAGTGTCAAGGTGCTGTTAGACCCCGTGGTAAGTGAAAAGTTACCGCAGTTCGGCCCCCGCTGCCTCAGTTACTATAAGGCAAAAAGAACTATTGATGGACAGAATGCAGAACAATGTCATACATTCACCCCAGTTCTGAGATCTGGGCCTAAATTCATCGTTTTTTTGCTCACCATGCCATTCCAATTTGGACCCAGCCATATGCAAATCAGTCTTGACCCTGCGCCCAATGGGAACAGTCCAGCCCGAACTGCCAGGCCAGGTCCTCCCTGAACTGGAAACAAGCATCCTAGGACCGGTTTCGGGGCTTCACCCCTCTTCAGCCAGGATAGCTTGATTCCAGTGGCATGGAAAGCACGGGACTCACGTCTGAGCATACCCGTCCCACTCGGGGTGACAAATGCAAAAAGAACTATTGATGGACAGAATGCAGAACAATGTCATACATTCACCCCAGTACAGAGATCTGGGCCTAAATCCATCGTTTTTTTGATCACCATGCCATTCCAGTTTGGACCCAGCCATATGCAAATCAGTCTTGACCCTGCGCCCAATGGGAACAGTCCAGCCCGAACTGCCAGGCCAGGTCCTCCCTGAACTGGAAACAAGCATCCTAGGACCGGTTTCGGGGTTTCACCCCTCTTCAGCCAGAATAGCTTGATTCCAGTGGCATGGAGAGCACGGGACTCACGTCTGAGCATATCCGTCCCACTCGGGGTGACAAATGCAAAAAGAACTATTGATGGACTATTTCCCCCCTTTTGTACCGCTTTGTTCGCGATAAGTTGGCAGGGTATGCTCAGACGTGAGTCCCTTGCTCACTTTGCCACTGGATTCAAGCAAGCCTGGCTGAAGATGGCTGAAATGCCAGAATCCGGTCCTAGGAAGCTTGTTTCCGGTCCAGGGAAGGCATGGCTTGGCAGTTCGGGCTGGACTGTTCCCATGAGGCACAGGGTCAGACTGATTTGCATAGGGCCATGTCTGAACTGGGGTGGCAGAGTGGGCTAAAGAACGGTGATGGATCAAACCCAGATCTGTTGACTGGGTGTGAGTGTTTGATTGTTTCTGATGCTCCGTCCATCACCACCCACTTTTGTACCGCTTTGTTCGCCATAAGTTGGCAGGGTATGCTCAGACGCGAGTCCCTTGCTCACTTTGCCACTGGATTCAAGCAAGCCTGGCTGAAGACGGCTGAAATGCCAGAAACCGGTCCTAGGAAGCTTGTTTCCGGTCCAGGGAAGGCATGGCTTGGCAGTTCGGGCTGGACTGTTCCCATGAGGCACAGGGTCAGACCGATTTGCATAGGGCCATGTCTGAACTGGGGTGGCAGAGTGGGCTAAAGAACGGTGATGGATCAAACCCAGATCTGTTGACTGGGTGTGAGTGTTTGATTGGTTCTGATGCTCCGTCCATCACCACCCCCTTTTGTACCGCTCAGTTACTATAAGGAGCTCAGGACCCCTCCATGCGCCTCATTGCAGAGGCACTACAGTTAAAGCTACTAAGGGTGGGAGAGTGCTGATCCGTTAGCGAGCGTGGGAACTGGAGCATTACCAACTGCAAACAAGCAACAAAAATGCATATAAAAACAACATGAGCACAATATTGATGGGTCCAAAAAAATTGCAGCTAAAAGACACAAAAGAAAAAACCCATCATGGATGGGAAAGTGCGTTGCTGTCGTGGCTCCAACCCGAGCTATGAAATTTTTTTTTTAAAAAGAGTGCTCAGAAAGCATAAGCGTAAGATCACATCTAATAGGGGCAGTCCTTATAGGAGGTTACAACAGTACAAAAGGTGGGACTACTAAGCAAATTAACCAAAGAAAAACAGTCAAAGGAGCCAATTAAAAAGATGGGCAGTGCTTAAGGACCATATTGTGGATACAGCATGTCTCGAAGAGACAGTGCATGCGCTGCCTAGGTGACACCTAAAAAGGGGTCTAGGGAAAGCCCTTGTAATTATCAACCCAGTCACATAGATAGCCTGCAAAAAATCTTTGGCCGCCGGACCTTATAAAATCTGCAGGCAAGGCATTAGCCACTGAAAATGATATCCCTTCTCATCTCGGAGCTGGATTCAGGAAGAGACTTAGTACAACTGATCAGGTTTTTAGGTTCTGCCTGATCCATTGGAAGGCTGATGTCCTGGGAAAGCATCATTTATTAGTGGCATTTGTAGGTCTAAGATCAGCACTGTATCTAGTGCTGAGGCCTAAGTTATGGTCAGTTCTCACGGACATGGGTGTCCAGGAAAACATGTTGGCCATCTCAATGAGGCTGCATGAGAAATTTTACACTCAAGTTAGATGGAGACCTAAAGGAGCGCTAACTGAATAAATATCGATTAGGAAGGACGTCCGGCAGGGCCGAGTCCTTACATCAACACTTTATGCTCTGTATATAAGTGGCAAAGTGGATTTTTTGAGCACTTACTGTGCTTACACACGTAAATTAAGCAACACTGGGCTTGTTGCTCTTCTCTTTACAGATGACACATTGCTGATCTTTAAGACACCTAGGGGCCTGCAGACTCTTTTAGATCACTTTAGAATCTTCAGCAAACAGAGGGGTCTGGAGGTAGATATTGAAAAAAAACTAAATTTATTGCTTTTAATCTCCACAAGTTACTGTGTTGCTCCCACCTTAGACGGGATGACCCTGGAGAGGGTTAGGATAGTTGAGTACCTGGACGTCTAAAGGAAGTAAGGAAAAATATTGGTCTAAGTTTGAGGAACAGTTGATGATTGATTCAGTTCATGGCATGCCGATTAGCACTTTCCTAGACTTTACATCTATATCAGTATATGAGCCTTTTTTAGATACAATCATGCACCCGCTTGAAAAGCAGCACTATCTGAAATTTATGCCCTTTGTAAGAAATGGATTGTACCAATATGTTGACTGACAGAGGTGCCTCGATATGGTGCCCCCATTACAATCCTGAAAACCGATACGCAGGAGGCTGATGTATTTAGTGAGGCAAGTTTTTAAATTACATGTAGAATGTAAGACGCATCGTTTTTAACAGCAATAATATGTAATTGTATATGTGGCTTAAATGTTTTAATTTTTAATATTGCATTTTATGATTTTATTATGTAGATGTATTCAATGTATTTGTGTCCAATTTTATGGGGCTTAGTCTTGGAATAAACTAAATTTTTGACTTGACGTTATCCCTTATCAGCCCCATTTCCTTCTTGAGATGTGCCTAGGCCCCACTGACCAGTGACCTTTTCAGACTCAAAGAACCCTGTCCCACCCAGCTCACTGGAAAGCAGGCAATCCAGAAATTTGTCTGGGATGGCCGCTCCACATGCCTGTCCAAAGCTCTGAGCTTCCAATATGGAACCCAAAGGCCTCCATGTTTTGTACTATACACAGGTACAAATACATTACAACATGCAATCACGTGCACGCTGCACAGCGCTACATACTAACATGATGTAGGCCAAGGGTGAGTTAGACACAGCAGCAGAACTTTCCATGAGTGGGCCAGTAGCCTCACCCCAATGACACAGGTAAAAAGGCCTGCTCACTTTATTTATCACTATTACAACAAACAAACGCATGCCTCCACACCATGCCCGTTCTCCTCAACTCTGGGTAAAGGCAGTAGCTCCTAAGCACTACTGTGGTAATGCTTTGTGCACTCCTCCCAGTCTAAAAAAACTGTCATCCATGAGACTGCCCTAATTCATGGCGTACATGCATTATGCGTATTTGCCCATGACGAAAAATTGGAACCAAGGATCCAGTTATCGCTGCAGCTGGGGCAACCAAGGCAAGTGTGAACCTCAATATCCATCCCAACATTTGTTGTCCACCTAATAGAGCTAGCAGTATCTGATTATGTGTATCCTGAATGGGTCACACGCAAAAGGGAGAACAGTTGAGGTCCAACAGAGAGGGACATTTGTTGCTGGATACCAAACTTCCACAGGCCTGTATTTTGAAACTTTAAGAAAAAAGCAGGTTGAGGGCAATATTTTCCACTGGCACTGGCCATAACATATCTGGATAATCAAAAGGAGGGAAGAGAGAGGTATGTAGTGGACCTTGCCTCCCGCATCATATACTTAATCAAAAGAAGTGCACTAGAGAAACCAACTCCAAATGATATCTTTCCAGATACACTAGTAATCAATAAGGGAAAGAAATCATTTTCTTAAAATAACCCTCACCCACCAAAAGGCCCCATGGTGGCATGCTTCATCATCGGGTTCTTCTCGCCCCGCTGCAGGAAGGGGCGTGCTGTGACCGACGGAGACGTGGGAGCACTTATTTTTGGAGGTGTGGGCTACATTGCTAGAGTAGGAGTGAAGGGTCAGATAGTAATAGAAAAATTCTGAAAAATACCTGGCCCCTAGGAACCTAAATGTTATTAAACCCTGTGGCTGGTATTGTTAAAAAAAGGGGGTTTGGAGTTGCTCAAAGTAATGAGTGTGTTACTCCCGGTCTACATGATTCAAGCCTACCCCTAGGCTTTTCGTCAGGACCAAGTACAATTGATCCCTAATACCACTCCTGATTAGTACCTAGTGTATTACTCAGTGCCAAGTTAAGGTATGATATGTGTGCATATATACAATACCTAATTGGTATGTCACTTCAATGCAACCTATTTGCTAGAATGCCTCAAAACAATGTGGAAAGATAAAAATATATAAATGCGATTAGCTTACCAACACGTTTGAATAGTGTAAAACAACATTACCATAATGTGGAAAAAAGTTCCTGGTCAGAGCTAGTTTGCAGCACTCCATTACGATATTCCTTGGTAGATGGTAATCCCAGTCTACTTCGAAAAGGACTTCTTCAATGATGTTTAGTGTTTCTTTGTAAGGGAGGCTAGAATACAAGCTTTCCACATCTAAACCCATCGGCAATTTCGTTCCAGGGTTGAAAGGCTTGTCTTGTAGAATTCAGAGAGCATCTTTAGTGTCTTTCAGGTAGGTGTCAGTTTTCTGAGTTAATGGTCTTAAGAAAGCATCTGTGAATTTTGACAAAGGTTCCAGGATAGACCCTATGCCGGAGACTATGGGTATATGCAAGCTGGCTCTGACTAGGAACTTTTGCAAGTTCGAGGAGACACTCGTATCTCCAGAAGCACGGGACCAGCATGGGGAGCACTTTTGCTCCCACTATAGCAGGACTAAATGTCCTCCATTTAGAAAAACATAAGGTCCTCAACAACAACAACCCCTTTATGCATCACATCAATCTGTGGAAAAAATACATAGATGATGTGTTGGTGATATGGAACGGGAATAAGGAAACAGCACAGAAATTCCTAACCTGGCTAAACTATCAGAAGGATTTCTTGAAATTCACTAACACTGTATCGAATCAGGAACTGGTGTTCCTGGATCTTAACAGTTTTTGTCAAAGAGGGGAACTAAAAACAAACACACACATTAAGCCAACTGCAAAGAATTGCCTCTTGGTCTATGATAGTTTTCACCCATGACATCTGAGGGATAATCTCCCTTTTGGCCAATTCCTTCGGTTAAGAAGGAACTGCTCGGACATCAAGGATTTCAAAGAACATGCAGGAGATCTCCATCAGAAATTAGTGAGGAGGAATTACCCTAAACATGTCATAGACAAAGCAATGAAACGGGCCCGTAACAACAAGAGGGAAACCCTGCTGGGGATAAAACCACAGAAACCAAAAGAAGACAGACCAATCTGTATAACCACATACAATACAGCCAGCAACCAGGTGAACAAGATCATTAACAAACACTGGCGCCTGTTGAACTGTGGAGAACTGAATTTCCCAAAACCAATGTTCTCACATAAAAGGAGAAGGGGTCTGAGAGATCTACTGGTACACACCAGACCACACAATACCAGAGAAGAAGAAACAACACAAACCTTTCTATCCCCCCTATCTGGCCATCATCCATGTGAGACATGTAGTGTTTGCAACCTAACCACCAGAAATAAGAGGATAACATTCAACAACAACACAGATTGGGAGCAATGCCGTTACACAAATTGCAACACCAAAAACATCATATATATGATAACATGCCCTTGCCAATTACACTACATTGGCATGACAAAGCGAATGCTCAAAACACGCATCTGAGAACAACGAAGCAAACTACGTTGTGGAAGGGGCACGACCAAAATGTCTGCGCATTACATGGATGAAAAATATACAGTGCAGGACCTACAGTGAACCGTCATCGAACACATTCTCAATGAATCACAGCTGTTTGAAAAGGAACAGCGGTGGGTTTTCTGATTGAGTACCCACATAAAAGGGTTAAATGATGGTATTCCTTGGAGCCAATTTGCGTAAACAATGAACATAAAGCCTTTTTTAATGAAATGGAAATCTTTTACTAATAATTAAGACCCTCTGTAACTCTCTCTTTTTTGTACAAGGACTAAGACTCAGCCTAGGTCTTTCCTTAACCATGCTAAAATACTTCCTAAGTATCAACATACACAAGAGTAAGTCTTGTCGCTAACCACATCCATGTAACCAAGTGATGGGTGAGCAGTTTACCCAGTCCTATAGCCATTATTATAATAATAAAAGCCAGAATGCAGATGTATTTGGGTTTAATACAAGCCATTCCTAAACCAAGTACTAGTTTTTTTAAAACTAGGCTGCAACACATGCATCTCTAGACATCATGGGTAGTCCTGTCGGTGGCAAATCAACCGAGCACACTTTTTAATAATACATATAAAAATTATTCATGGCGAACACACCTATTTGAAAAGGCTCCGTTTTTTAAGCATAATGTCCAATAGAGCACCCCATTGAGACTGAGAGGATATACAGGCATATTTCTGAATAAAATAGTCCACTCGCGTTCTGAGGCCACACCCCATTTAATGATATAATAAGACTATCCACTTACACCAATACGCACACTACGAAGGCACTTTGGAACGTCTAGAACCTTCCCAAAATGCCCCAGAGGAGGCCGAATTGTGGCAGCCATCTTGGTTGGTTAGCGCTCTACACACTGCTTACACGTGGTAGTAAATGCGAGCCGTCATGTCATTTAACCAGAACGGTCTCAGCACTCACGTTCACCTACAGAGCCACGGGCAGGCACATTGCGCTGGGCGAGGGAGCAGCTTTGGAATAGTGAGTACGGCATAGCGGCACCCCGGATCATTGCGAACAGTTTCTCCACCATTACCCGACACCTTTTCTAAGACAACAGTGTGTCCCGATGGATAACCATGCTTTTCCATACCCTTAATTAATTTTCAGAGTGTGACTACCAGCGCCCCTCCCCTCCCGTGTAGAGCTCATAGGGCAAGTTTAGACCAGAAAATAAGTATGTTTTCTTTCGAGATAAGTACTGCACGGACAAAGTGTTTTTAACCTAAACGAAGCACCTCAATGATGTATACTACTAGGCAAATTTACATAGGAGCGCTTTACCACGATGGCTCCATAGTGTGTGTTTTCTGTTATATGTTGTGTATTTTCTTGTTCGTTATTTTTTATACAGGATAAGGGGCACCATGACAATGTCACAACTATAGAAAAATATATCACTCATTTTCCACATTATGGTAATGTTGTTTTACACTATTCAAACGCGTTGGTAAGCTAATCTCATTTATATATTTTTATCTTCCCAGATTGTTTTGAGGCATTCTACCAAATAGGTTGCATTGAAGCGACATACCAATTAGGTATTGTATAAATGCACACATATCATTCCTTGACTTGGCATGGAGTAATACACCATGCACTAATCAGGAGTGGTATTAGGGATCAATTGTACTTGGTCCCGACGAAAAGCCTAGGGGTAGGCTTGAAACATGTAGACCGGGAGTAACACACATTACATTGTGCAACTCCAAACCCCCTTTTTTAACAATACCAGCCACAGGGCTTAATAAAGTTTAGGTTCCTAGTGGCCATGTATTTTTCCAAATTTCTCTACTACTATCTGACCCTTCCACTCCTAATCTAGCAATATAGCCCACACCTCCAAAAATAAGTGCTCCCACGTCTCTGTTGGTTGCAGCATGCCCCGTCCCGCAGCAAGGGGGGGGGGGAGGGAGGCTTGGGAGAACCCGATGATGAAGCATGCCACCAAGTGGCCTTTTGGTGGGTGAGGGTTATTTTAAGAAAATGATTTCTTTCCCTTAGTGATCACTAGTGTACCTGGAAAGATATCATTTGGAATAGGTTTCTCTAATGGACATATTTTGATTAAGCATAACATATCTAGTCCATTCACTGGACGTACAGGTTTACCACGTTGGAATGGGGTACTGAAATATAGGATCAAGGCCCAGCTGTAATGAGATCTCCAGAATCACAAGTACTTGGGAGAAAATTCAAATACTTCTGGAATGATCGCTTTCCACACCTACTGCATTACTTTCCTAATTCCTGGCATGAAAGAAAACACCTCTGTATCCCTCTGGGACTGGGAAGAGGAAGAGATAAAGGCTCCAACATGGTCGGGGATAATACACGGTGGGTTGGAACTGTGCAGGCTCACATGACCTGCAGTCTTTGTAATCTCATTTCAAGGTTCTCGACCTCATGGTCACACAGATGCTTGTCGAACAGTGCTGGCTAGTTGGACCCCTATATCCTCCTGGCTGCTTAGTGGCTCACTCTCTCCAGGGAGGCTTAAGTAAACCGGGCCTCGTTCTTTGTTTTCTTGGTAAGCTGCTTCTCCTCTCCCCAGTACTGTATTATTTTATAGGGCAAAAAATAGCAGCAGAGCCTTTCCAGAGTTCGAGGCATGCTCCTGACTTTCAAGGGAACACTTGGAAGTTTTATCTCTGGCCAATGTCCCTTTGGGGTGGTGCACAAAGTCGCCCTCCAAAGTTCTATTGGCTGCATGAACCTAGAATTCATCCTGAGTGGGAAGCAAAGACAGGAAGTCCAGGCCAATCTAGTCACAAGCGTGCACCTCACCCTCACCTCCAATCACGGTACTGTCTAACTTCACATCTAAACGGGAGCAGACAGTGGTAACAATAGGACACATTACTAACTTCACTAGCATAAATTATTCCAGTCTCGGCCGACTATACAGGTTTTCCAGTGAAGTGTTTTTATGCTGCCTCTTCTCTAGTACAGATCAACAGGCTTGTGCCCCTGAACATAGGCTGCCTCCAGCAGGCAGAGCCCCTATAACCTGGAAGCAAGGGGCAGTACTCACCCTTGAGTACAGGTTGGGATACACCTTGGGTGCGAACAGCGATGCCCATGTCTAAAATGTCAACAACAATCAAGCAGCAACTCCACTGCGCTCAGACAGTCAGGACCATTGGTGGAAAAACAGAGGATAGTCCATACAAAGTTGAACAGGGTGAGGGAGTCCCTCAAGTGCATTTCAAAAGAAGGCTGAAAATAGTCCTTCTCTGCCGAAATATTCCTGTAATTTCCTGATTTTAAAATCCCAGAGGATATACAGTCTCAGAATAAGGGCGTGTAAAGTAATTTTGGGATATACATGCTATATACATTGTAAAATATTCCTGCCTGCGAACTTGTGAAGGTTCCATTTAGTTTTCTTTCAAGCACAGAACTCTAGTTCACATGTACTAGGCCACACCTCTGATAAAAGTTCCTAAAAAACCTAGTTTTGGCCATGCCCCCTCGATCACCCCTACCTTTGTCAAAGCACTTGGTCACAACCTTGTCCTGCTAATAAAAATGTAAGTAAACAGAGCAAAGAAAGGCCGGGGTGAAGAAACAATAGACAATACTATGACCTTAACTAATAAATACAATAATAACAAAATTGCACTGCATCAGTTGCGCTGAAGACTGCCCTGAAGATGCCCTATGTGGTAAAAGGTCTGACAGTTTTGGTGACGACATTATGACAAAATCGATTTCCCAACATTGTGCTGTAGCGTATCGTCTGAGTGCCTTATGTCATTAAGGAGCCCTTTACAAAATAAGCAACAGGTGTCATCAGCTTCTGTTGGGCTTATATAATTACACATTAAACCTACCAACTACATTCTATGCTACTGCATGAGTATGTATCAGGTTTCTACTATACAAGATGGTTCCTCCTGCAAGAGCAGGTAGGCTTTGGAAGTTGACTGTCAACACCACCCTAGTGATAATAAGGACCAAACCCATTTAGTTTTGCCCAAATATTGTAGGACAGGAAAATGTTATTTTCTCACTCCTGCCCTGGAATATTTGAGGAAAGTTGTGTTTTTCATTGCTCATCAGTGCAGTCTTTTCACGAAGGGAGGTCGAATTTGATGGAACGGTTTTGTCCCAAACCTAGGCACAGAAGAGAAACTGTAATTAAGCTTTAAAATTTTCGCTAGATTTTTCAAAGGTTTGCAGAAGTAACCTATCAAATTTAAATTTTAATAAAGGCTTTATTTCCCAACATAACTTCCATGACGTCACTATATCCATACCAATCAGCCTACATCTGGACTGATACAACATCATGCCACCATTTTGAGTCCTCTTTCTTTGCCTAATGGCGGAACGATCTCTTCGAAAACCTCTAAAGAACTGTTGCCAACACTGAACAGGAGTAACACAATAACTGTGCCCACTCATCACAACGGGCTGGGGACAGAAGTGTCTTCTGGTATTATAGGGACAGAGAACGTGAATGCAGCACAACCTGCCCACCGTTGTCTATTCTTGCTTCTGGTCAGCAAGCATGCATAATTTCCAAACTATAACATGGTGAATCAAAGTTAACATTGCTATTAATAATATAGGGTTGGTCATGGTTTCATGCAATATATAGATAACTAGCAAAAGCGTCAGGGTGGGATAATCATTTCCTCTGAGTCCTTAATATAATTGAAAATTCTAGACGCTTAAGCTAGAATTTTTATTTTTCTGTGTCAGAGGCTTCCGATCATGCTTGTTGAAAGCTGATCTAACACCACTGAGGCAACATCCAATATGGATTTGCAGTAAAATGTCTTGAAGGCAGAATCGGATGACCAATCTGCCGCTTTCATTATGTCATGTAGCTGGGAACCTAGTAGATAAAATTTGGAAGTCATCACTCCCCTCACTGAATTAGCAATGAATTTACTAGTGTCAATACCGGCCTCTCCCATGAGGCATTTCACCCATCTCGCTAGAGTGGCTGAAGACACCGGGTTGAAAGGTTTCCAAAGGGAGATTAAAAGTTGAGCCCCAATGGAATGCTGGAGCTCCGTAGCACGGTCCTCAAACTGTTTCAGACATTGCATAATGCACAGTTTAGGATAATAGGAAAATTTGGATAAGTAATCTGTCTGGAACAAGTTTTTGTCCTCTTAGATAAAGTAAAAGATACCCCTTTGGGGGGAAATCACTCTACCTGTCAGATACAGTGCTTTCACATCGAGACTCTCCTACAGGACACAAGGCAAAGGAACAATGTCAATTTCGCTGACAGTTGTTTCCGAGAAAGAATGGAGTTGGTGGACCATTTTACAAAAATGTGAGAACAATATTTCCTACAGATGGGAATATTTTGGATGTGGAGGATTAGCTAGGCGAATAGGTCTATTGACTCGAATTACCAGAGGGTGATCTGTCGATTTTTCCGTCAACCAATGAATGTCCTCCGGATAAAGAAGAACAATAGTTATTTACTGAGGAATAAGCCAGTCCAAAAGAAAGCCAGTTCAGCTAGGAAGTTGATGACTTAGGTAATGGAGGCCCCCAGGGGATCCAAGCTCCATTTGTTGCACCAACCCAACCATCGTCGCCATGCTGAGGTGTAATGTTTGTGAGTGGTGTTGGTCCCGGACAGAGGATAAAGGATTAAGATTGTACAGAAAGGCCAGGAAGAGTGAAGTGGCCCCTGAAATGCACCACACCATGAGAAGTAGATGGTCTTGCATCATCAAGGGGTGTCGGAGACCTGATGCATCCAGAAGTAGATCTAGGACTCGTGGAATTTGGCATGGATAGTCACACAACATCTCCAGAGAGATGGGGAACCAAGGCTGAGATTTCCACGGGGCAGTGATCAGAATCAGCTTTGATTGCTGACTGCGAGCTTGGGCAGAAACTCTGCGGATCAGGAGGAAGGGGGAAAAGACATAGTGAAATGGGCCATTCTACGCCTGGAGAAAGGCAGAGCCAGAGACAGCCACAGCTGTCAGATCACGTATCCAAGAGAAGAATCTTGGCAGTAACTGAAGATGATCTGATCCAAATTTCACTATGTTGTTGGACCCGAAAGATATTCAGGAGTCACGGAGATTCAATGAAGGAGACAATAGTGCCAAAAATCTCCCCCCCACCCCCGAGTCTGGTGATGTATTGGACTGCTGAGATGTCCATTCTCATCAGTATGCAGCAACTTCAGGCCCCAGGTGATAGGGTTCCGATTGCGAAAGACCTTGTGAGGTGTTCTAGGCAGTTTATGTGAGGGCAAAATTCGTCTGGAGCACATCGCCCTCCGCATTAAGCTTCCCAACCTCACTGGCTGGCCTCCGATTCGATGACTACGTCTGGGCAGAGACGGAGATGGCCATGCCATTCCAGGCTGTCATGTGGTGGAACCATCACTGAAGTTCTGCCCTGGTCTCTGAAGTAAGGCTGACTATCTCAGAGTAAGATAACCCTCGTTGGAGGTGTCACGTCTTCAGGTACTGGAGAGCCCTGTAATGCAGAGGAGGGGGAAAGATCGCTTGTTTAGAAGACGCTAGCAGGCCTACAATCCTTGTTAGAACCCTCACTGAGACCTTGTCTCTGTGCAGAACAGAACAGATTTATTTTTGAACCGCTTTTAGTTTCTGGCGAGAGGAGTATTGACACTGAGTCAATCTGAAAACCAAGGAGTTCTATGAATTGAGTGGGAGAAAGAATAGGTTTTTCCTCGTTCACCAGAAAACTCAGGTCTTGCAGTAACTGAACAGTTCAGTTTAGGTGAATCAACAATAGAGATTTTTCTTGCGCCATCAGGAGAATGTCGTCAAGATATATGATGAGCCTGACACACCTGGCGCGCAGGTGTTCCACAACGGGGTGCATCACCTTGGTGAACCACAACGGGGCGGAGGAAAGGCCGAAAAGAAGTACTCCGAATTAGTTCTATTGACCCTCCCAGAGGAATCGGAGGTACTTGCAGTGTGGTGGGAAAATTAGAAATGACAAGTACCTGTCCTTCAGATTGAAACGGACCATCCAGTCTTGTCCCAGAGAATATCTTTGAGGAGATGAATCCCCACCATTCTGTAGAGGCGGTAGATGATCCAGCTGTTGAATTCCTTCAGGTTGATGACCAAATGAGATCCTCCCCCTTTTTTGGATACCACAAAAAGATTACTGCCAAAAGCCAGAGTAATTGGGGCGCGAAAGAAAAATGCCGCACTACAGTAAGAGTTGGAGGATTTAGTCTCGAATAAAAGACTGATCTTGAAGGGAAAAATGGAGAGGTTGAGGAGGAAGGGGTGAATTTGATTTTGTAACCAGGGATGGTCTCTAGCGCTCAGGCATCGTGTGTCAGAGATCACCAATTGGAGAGAATGTTGGAAAAATTAGCCTTACCTGGGGCACTGGAACCGGCAATGAAGTTTCACTGGATTTGGAAGGAGCCCCTTCCATATCTGGAATGCTCTCTGCAAGCCCTGGTGGGGTAGAAGGTGGTGTGTGAGTTTGCAGTGTGTCAGCGTCCTCTGCCCTGGAAGGATCCAGAAGGGCCTTGTCGATGTTGATGGACGAACACCCTCTATATCAGCCAGCCTGGCCAAAAAAGCTCTGATTGTGGAAAACCTTGTGACGGGAGGATTGGGCCTGATCAAGGGCTGTGAATTTGTGTATACATTTTCTGAGATCCTTCACAAACTTGTCTCCAAAAAGGAGGTCACTGGCATTTGGGCCTGTTCAGCGGTGACTAATTCGGGCCATTTCTGATCTATCCAAATGAGTATGGATCTACAGTGCTCCACTGAGAGGGTGCAGTTAGTGTTTCCAATAAGCATAACACCCTTTGGACCCAACCCGCTAAGGTGTTGGGGTCCACTGGAAAGCCCCTGTCCTTGGCCATGATCGCCATCTCAATATTTTGGAGAGTTGACCTGTCAGATCGAGGTGCTTGGTTTTTGAAGAAACGTTTTAGTAATGTTGCTAGGTTGGGATCTAGTTTAGGAGTCTCCGCCAGCTTATGGGGGATATCAGGGAATGGGGAACTCTGAGATCAGGCGGCTGCGCACGTCCCTGTTATAGCGCTTGCGGATGCGGTCATAAACATAGTCGGCCAAAGGAGGAAGCAGTGCCCAGTTGGGGGAACAGGGGTGTATGATGGTATCGGGGTCGAAGTCCAGGGGGTTTGGTGGATCTTGAATATCCTGGGAAGAAGTGGAAGGGCATAAAAGGTCACCTCGGCCCTTTTTCTGTTGTTTAGGAGGGGGAGAGAGGGAGTCGTCGGAATCTGAGGGATGAGTGTTGGTGTCATCTGTATGTATGTCTTAGAGAGTTAAGGAGAGCTCCAGGTCATTGGGGGAAGGGTCTTGTGTGGAGAAGCATGATCGGAAGGCCAGGTCTGGGAAAGGCATCCCAGGCCAGCAGTGTGAGGCCAATCAGCCGAATGAGAGTGTCGCTGCCATGTGTAGGGTGATGGGGCAGAGTTGGGTCGAGAGGGAACCTGGTGGGAGGCATGTGAAGGGCCTACCTTTGCAGACGGTGAGTGAATGGCTGGAGAGCAACTGCAAAGGCTCTATTCATGGACTGGGTGACCGAGGCATCTAGTGCCCCCACTAAGTTTCCCTCCAGAAGGAGGTTCTCTTCAATGGCATTGTCATAGGGCTCGCCTCTGGGTAGAGGCAATCTGCCATAGTGGAAGATATTAGGCAGGGCAGAATCCAACAAAGGGGCTACAACCCTAATCACCAAAGGCCACAATACGGAGTCAAGGCAAAATCAAGATGCTACTGGTAGCCCCTCAGGCGGTGCCTGTAAATAACATAACGTGTATTTGTAAAGTGCACGTTGATCCAGAAGGGTATCTTGGCGCTGAATAACAGATGTTCATTATTACCCAACTCAATGGTAGCCATTTAATCAACATCAGAAGGATGAAAGACTGAGTGGACCCACAGGGATTTAAAATAAAGTTTAAGCTTGCCCGAGTGAGGGCGTAGGGAAAGTGGTAATCAGGCCCTCTGGTGCTGGAAGCAACAATGTGTATGAGGGAAAGAGTTGTTTTGAGAATCAGCATAGCTCGCCTCACCTGATACAAAATGCGTTTCCCGCTGTGCATGTCACGCACTGGGGTCAGCGAGGACAAGAATTGCCCTAGCGCGATCAAGCTGTCCACTTCCCCCTTCGGCTGCTGTAAATGTGGCGGTGGGCTCGACGGGCACTCGCGTCATAAGACAAAACTAAGAATATCTAAAAGGCATACACAAGAAAATTCATATGAGAGAAAATATCGAGTAATTATCTCTGTGAAGAAGCAGCAAAGAAAGAGGACTCAAAATGGTCGCACAACATTATATTAATCCAGGTGTAGGCTGATTGGTACAGATATGGTGACGTCATTAAATAAAAGTTGGGCAATGTAGTATTTATTAATGTTGAAATCTGGTTGCTCTGTGTTAATAAACAGAGAAGAAAGAGAAAGCAGAATCTGAAGCTTCTGGGCCATACATAGAATTTTGGTGTATAATGTTTCCCCCAGGAGACTGGTTTGAGCACAAAATGTCCTACAGGAAAGGTAAAACTGTGGCAGACTTCTCCTCCCAGTATCACACATGATTTTGTGTGTGAGAGACTACCACATGCACAGGTCACAGGAGATACCAGCAAACTACACTGCGTGTAATTTCTTATAATGTGCCCGAGCTCCCACTAGAAAATTGGGCCGTTTTGCCCATACCTACGCAAAATAGAACAAAAGACAACCGTTTGTCGAGTAGGGGTGGGTGGAATTTGCGTAGTCGCACTACGCAAAGCTCCACGAAACAGTATAAAATCTCTGCGAGCACGCAGAAATTCCACGAACACATGGAATTGCTTGTTCACGATGCTTTTTTCTTGTTCGCGAACGCTGTTTGCGTGCTCGGGGGGAAATCTCTCACAAACACGCATTTTGAGAATGTGAACAAGCAAAAAAATTCCACAAAACCGCGGAACGCAGAATTTTGGGCAATTCCACGTTCTCCGCGGAACGCAAAATTACCTAAATTCCGCGAGCGGAACGGAATTTACCGTCCAGGCCTAATGTCTAGGGTACATTAGGGGCCTGTCGCTATGCAGCTATGTTTCCGGATTCGTTTTTTTTAAGAAATGCAGGATTGCTTCCCTATAGGTGTCTATAAAGGACAGAAACCTTTGTTGCCAATTTTTAGGCATGGAGGGTGCGTGGGGTGACTGAAAGGTCATTCTGATTAAATTTGTTTTTGTGTAGTTTTCTATTTTTGATTTCCTCGCTGGGGAAAAATATATACAAGAATCTTGATTGATGAATTAACTATCCTCTGTTCTTATAGCGCTAATGTCTCTTTGGGATACATAATTTGGCATTAGTCTGCAAAAAAACAATACTTTGATATCTTCATAAAGAGTGCTATCGCTCCCTCTGGTGTATGGAAAGAGCTGCGCCTGTCGGCCAAGACTGAGGACTTGATTTGGAGTTTGGCGGAGGAGTACTCCGTGACAAATGTGATGGATATCCCGCGTGCATTATAATAAGGTTGTCGGGATCTCAGTTAGGTTTAATCAGGTTTATAGCCAAGTCTCAGCAATGTGCAGAAAACAGACATGCAAACTGTTATCCCATACAAATCGTCAATATCGCCCCCTTTATTTGTCTCCACTAAAAGGGCGCCTCTGATGTTCTGCCATGTTGGCCTCTAAAGCGCTGTAAAATAATTCACGTTGCTAGAAAGAGCATTTCCAGCGGTACCTAAACTGTCAGAGTCGAGCAAGACTGCATATAAAACCACAGAGTACCAACCCAAGTAATTTTGTCAAAGGCCATTTCTTAGGACAAGTAATTTAGGTCAAAACTATACAATAAATTAAGCCCCGCCTCAGCCTCACTAATACAATTAGAACATCTGAACTCCTATACTGCATAAACCTATTTTTCCCCATCTTTCGTCTCACAGCATTCTTTGCTTACCCAACCTCACCCACACGAACCTCAAACATCTCAAACCATGCCCAGCTCAACATCCCCAAGGTCCCCAAACATCTAACCCAGATCCGCACCACATCCCCCTTTCACGAGGTTGGATATACCCACAAATGGCTTAACAGTCCCCCTCAAACTACCGCCTACTCATCTCATACTAAACGGAACATTCCCTACCATGGCAACAGAACTTCCAACCATTATCTTCAATAAACCTTTACTACAAAAAATGAAAAACATGCTGTAAACAGCCTAAAAATTAGTAGTGCATACCAACATCACAAGATATCCCCAAATTCATATCACCAAAAATAGAAGGTGGGAGGAAAATGTGCCTATCTAGCTTATCTGCCCATCTCTCAAACCTGCCTTGTTTGCAGGAGTCAGCAACAATCTGACCCCAGCTCCTCAATGACCTAGGCCCCGACCCCACCCTCTCAACTACTTTTAACCCCTCCAGACCTTGTGTAGCAGCTAGCGCGACACAACTAGGCAACTTGAAAAAAAGTCAGGGTGGTCAGGCCTTTAGGTCTTGCTCCCCTGGGGAATCCACACTGCCACGGGAATCAGTTAATTGGAGGGCAACCCTTGGTGCCAGTGTTAACTCAGTACTATGTCAGTTCCACACTGATTGAGCCAGTTATGAAAGGACTGGTAATCTAGTTTTATTTTCTTACATACAAGTATTTCGTTATCTGTTTTCATAATTTCTAGCCACTGACAGAATCATCAAAATATCTCAGATATTAAGGTCTGATCTGTGTTCAAAGGATTAACGAAACAATATGAATAAAGCCTCTGTCTTATTTTTACTAATTTCTCCACAGCGCTTGTCTGGTACGGAATTTCAAACTCAATTTATTTTTTCTTTAAAAACTTTTTATTCACAACACAAAGAAGCCTGGTCCTGAAGAATGATATCAATACAAACCCAGGAGACCTCAAGCAAAACCTTTGTAGGCAACCACGTACTCTGAGGATACACCATCAGGAAAACTTTCCAGATAGCTACTATCAAATTTTGACCATCCAAAAAGACCATTAAAATGATCCACATACCTGAGGGAAAGGCAAAGAATGGAATCAATGGGTGGGGATATGAAGGAAAGGTTACGGGGTGGCAGGGAAGCCATCAAAGAATAACAGCCACAGTGAACTGCCAAAGTGTATGTCCGAGCTTGAAACTTAGCAACATGCTTGGATATGTAGGCAGCCTGCTAACCATGAAGGTTACAGCCACAGAAGCAAAGATCAACACTTCCCAGCCATTTGGGAGGTACCCACTAAGTTGTACAGACAGCTCTTGGCCACTTTGGGTTGGAATAACAAGTCTTGTTCTAGCAAACCACCATGAGCTTGGCAAGTTCATAAAGAAGCCCCAGAAATTATTTGCACAGTTCCAGCAAGTTTCTCTGCTTAATCTGCTTTTAAGTAGTTAAATCAGGAAGCGCAGTAATCACTTGCCATCTACTTGCAAGTTGGAGTTCTGGGCAGAATGCTTTTTAGGTCTGGTGTTAGTCAAGACCTACTGATTTTACTAAAATATTTATAATAATATTACATATAGGGGCTTTTAGCCACCTGTATTGGTCCACTGGTCTGTTGTTGTGTCATTTACATTTGGCTTCTGCCCACTACAGCATACAGCATGGGGCAGAGGGTCAGCCTACGTAAGCCACTGCTTAACTTCACTTTAAGTGACTGCATTTTTCTGTCTCACAAGGAGCCAGTGTTTTTCTTTTAACTTTATTATCAGTGCTGCCTTTGTGTTTAGCGCCTGATGTGGCAGCAGGAAGCTTCTGATGCACATTCCATCTTTATCAGATCCCATCTCCTGCAAACACCCTTATAAATTTCTTTTGAAGTGCTTTTTTTTCTTGATTGCTTCCATTTCACAGCATACCAGATCAGATTGTGTCCATTTGAAACTGTTTTGTGTTAAGTTATCCTCTTTTTACGTTTCTTTCCTTTTTCCTTTCTTTCTTCTGTCTCTTTTCTTCTTCTTTCATTCTTTCCTTAATCCATTTTCTTTTCCTTCTCTCGTGCTTCCTCTCTCTCTCGTTTTCTCTCCTTTCATTCTTGCTTTCTTTAATTGCTTCACTTTCCTTTTATTTCTTTTTCCTTCTACTTCTTTCATTCATTCTTTCTCTTTCTTACCCTCTTTCCTTCTCTATTTTCCCCTCCCTTCCTTTTGTTCTTTTTTCCTTTTCTTCTCTAGTTTTCCTTCTTTCTTTCCTTCTTCATTCTCTTCTCTCTTCCCTTCTATTGCTTCCCTTCACCTTCATTCTTTCCCTTTCTTTCCTTCTTTTTCTTTCTTGCTTTATTTCCATTTCTTCTTTTCACAAAGGCAGGAGGCTTACAGTCAAGACCAGACTGGTGAGCTTTTTCTTATGTCTGAGTTAGCCAAGACCTTTTGATTTTACTAAAATGATGTGTATAATATTGTTACATACAGGGTTTTCAGACAGACTTCATCCATTAGTATATGGTTGGTGTCATTAAGGCTTTTCTTCCACCTACTCCAGCATGCTTTAAGGGGCCATGTATAAGCCCACTTCAACGATTGGCTGACTTCACTATGAGTTACGGCATGCTGCCCTTTCCCATGGAACACACCCACACACAAAGTAGTTCCCTTCAGTGCCAGGGAGCACTAGGGATATTTATTTAGACCCCCCTCCAAACAAAAACGTTTTTTTGCCTGTAGCAAATTATTATATCTTTTTTTTAGATTGACGATGTCCTGCATATCCCCAAACATTGTTTTGCAAAAACCATGACAAAGCAAGAATTGCCAGAAGGCTGGAGGCCAACACTAGAGCTTTTGGCTTTGCCATTGCTTATTGAGAATGGGGTCACATAGATCCTGGTCTCCTAGGAGAGGAATGATGGTACCCCTTATCAGCTGCGAGGAAGAGAGAGCTCCCCACCTTACCACAAATGCTGTCTCTTTTTTACTACCATATGATAGGAGTACTAAGAAGTCTTGGACCACCTGTGTAATAATACCTCATCTGAATAAGCGGTACACCCAGCATCTACACACTTGCAGCCAACCTCACATTGTCCAAGACTTAAGTAAGGCTTTTCAACTGAAACATCACTCCATGATACACCATCTTGAAAAGTCAATAATAACCCATTCATCTCTTCATCTGTGCCATCTACAAGACCTTCAACATCATGAAGCCCTGTGGATGTCACAGCTATGAAAGTCTCCAATCACATATTCTCAGGCTTGTTTTCTCCATGCACGCTCCATCGCAAGAAAACACTTCTCCAATAGCGCCGATTTCTTTGTCATGGTCTCCAGGACTGCTACCAAGCCTATCTAGCCCTGTCTAGCACTTAAGGAACTTATCTGCCACTTACTCATCCAGACCTTCATCTACCGAACACCGATCAGCTAAAATCCTCATGCTTGTTGTTGCTTATCCTTGCAGACTTCCCCTTATGCCAGAGCCAGTTTGGCTACCTGGGAAGTCCTGACTCCAAATCTGCCTAGTGGTTCCCAAAAAATGGAAGGTGGCTGATTTGTTTGCGCCCCATATTTACACTGACCAGATGCGGCTTCCCCTTTGCATTATGCTGGAACACCTGGAGAAACTGTCCAGAATGAGTGCAATTTGACTCTTCTAAACACATTTCGTTTTATCACCGTTTTTATGAAGTCAAAGTACCTGGGACGATGTGCCATGTGCTGCTTGGCTGTAAATAAGATTTTGGAATGTGACACCATCTGTCATCGGCCCAAGCTTCCCTCCATACATCCCAGTTTTGAGATACATATTGGTGTTGTGTAGCTACTAGGGTATATTCAGCTGGGACAGAACCAGAAGTGGTTGCTCCACTTGCAGAGAGGACCATATCTTGGATCCTGTACTAGCACAATTGCTGTGTCCTACCTAAAACGACACGCTGATGGGTTGCCTGCAAGAAGTGGTGGTGCCCAGACCAGGATTAAAGCACAAGGCTAGCTGACTAGTGCATGTGTGCAGGATGATTAGAGAAAGGGAGCCTGCCCTAGAATGTCAACGACCTGTAACCGAGGTTGCCATGCTTGAACTGAACAAATGCATGACCTGAGAGTCATTAACATGCTGGGACCATCAAAGGACTGCACCTCTGGGAAAGCCTGAGGGCCCCTGACCCTTTCAACTCCAACGGAGTATTACTCTTTCCTAAATTTGAGTCCTTAGGCTGTACTGCGTTGGCAGAGGATCGTTTCCCTGATTACGGAAGTTTATGAACCATGTTCTGATGACCTATGGTTCTACAAATAATATTTTATTGTTGCAGGACATTAATCCTAACCAGCAATTTTGCTAATAGTATGTGGCACCAATGTGTGCCAAATATACCAAGGTAACCCATCCACCTGAAAATGTAGACAAATCAGCTGTTAACTAAGTAGACTCTCCGAAAGTTCAGGTGCCCTTGTGACCCACTGCTGGTGCGGATGTATCCCTCTCACCAGTGGTAACCGAAGTATTGATTGAGTCATGGCTCGCTGGGATACAGATTGATCTTCTTGAGCTGTACCTTGTCCCACTGACAATAATAACTGGACTTCCAGTGTCAACCACTGATGAAATGCGCAAGAACCTGAGACACCTCCAGTGCCTGCCTGTGCCACTCTTGAAGTTATAGGTTGGGTTCTAGTTCACTTTTGAGTTGCGGGCAGTTGGGTTTTGGGGTTTCGGCTCCATTAAGCTATCCTGCTTCAGTCCATGGTTGTAGGAGTAATTGGAGCACTGCCCAGTGGTATAATAGCATAAGAGAAATATTTGAACCCAGGATTTGTCACAGTGACATTGGCACATCTGGCAAGTCCCTGATGGTTATCCTAGGACAGGATGATGAACAGCTGAAGGCTCTCACTGATTGAGATTATTGGTAAACATCATATTGCTTTTAACTTATTTCTGTAGTTTGCAGACAAAATGTCTAAGCAATAGCAAACTTTCCGAAACACAATCTTTGGGGTGCATACTATTAATCAGTGTCGTACCAGAGTTCCAAGCTTCCATCACTCCCTGGAGTAACCCATGACTGCTTGATTTAGCTAGCCTCAGAGAGTGTGCAGTACAAAGGAAGTCCTGGGTTATCCAGCTGGAGTGAACAGCACTCAAGGTCTACCATTGACCTTAACCCAGTAACCCTCGACTATCCTAGATAGTGACTCCAACTATGTGGTTGCACAAGTGGATACACCAAGTATAATATTGTACCTATCATGTAAACATAATGAGGCCTCACCACTGGCATACTGCAATATCTTAGTCAGTCTGTGGCCACGAGGACCTAGAGGAGCAGGAGGGTCAGACCCCCGACTTCTTGGACGTCTGCAAGGATAGCTCTACCTTCTCTTCACTTAAGTTCCACTAGGAGTCCTTTACACCTCGCACAACAGATCTGCAGAATTTGCTAGCGAAGATTAAGTAAACCTCTTATAGCCGTATTAGCATATTGAAATATTGCTTGGTACGGTCTGGAAAATGATTACATTCCCCTGAACATCTTGTCCATATAGGCCCTCACAAGCAGTCCTGAAATGCATACAGATGATTCATGAAATGCTGCGGATGTGCGTTATCATCTATTCTGGTAATGAGTAGGCACTGTACATTTATGGTTCCCAAGCCTGGTAGGAGAACCAGAATTTGTAATGTCTACTTGAATCATATCGCTATGGTTGAGGCCTTTCCCTTGTCCAGAACTGATGAAATCCTGGACAGATCAGGGTATTCTTAGTCCATCTCTACCATGGATCTCATAACTAGGGGCTGGCAGATAAATGACCATGAGAGATGAAGTTAATTTTAACGCTCTGTAGGAAAGCTCGGCCTCTCAGAGTACCAAGTGATGCCCTTTGGCATAATTAATACCACAGGGACGTTCCAGAGGATAACGAAGCATGCATCAGAGATTTTGCGGTCTTCAGTCCTGGCTGGAATTCTACCTTGAACACATCTAGACTCAGGGCTGACTGTAAATGCACAAAAGTGTCTGTTTGCCATTGTGATGTCACTTAGGTGGGCAATGGGACAGGTATAGCTACTATAGGCTACAGTTGAGGCTAATGGTTCATGCCTGGTGCCTGGGCACAGAAAAGGGATGGGAACATCCGGAGTAATGCCAGCTATTACATGGGGTTCATCCCTTGCTTTAGAAAGGCTTAAGCGCTCTGAAAGGACTGCTTGAAAAGAAGATGCCTGGAGAGATAGAGTAAAGCACAGTACTAGAACAGACATATGAACATCTGAAAAAAGCAAATGTTAAATTCCCATTAGACAAAGTCCTGTCCCAGGGAAAACCCTCATCATCCAGACAGATGTTTCAGATGTTCTGTCTCATCAGCCTTTGCCGAGACAGCCACAATTACCTGTGGTTGAGGAGCGTTGTTTGGTTGTAGACTATAAAGAGACTGTCTCCCATCCCGGCTTCCTCATCCATCACCCCATCTCCCCCTCCTCCTTCCCTCCACGTATCATTTTTCACCATTCCTTCTCTCATTTTCCCTGTAACTGCAGAAAGACCAATCGAAGAACTGGGTTCTAGACACAAGGGTGAAAATAACCACTATTGACAGACATAACCTTTGCGTTTGTACTTTATTTAACTTTTGTCAGCCTAGTGCCCTGGATTGTCAGCAACTGCTTTTAACAAAATTAGAGGTGACCCTGGCCTATTTCACCTAATAATAAAACTGCGGGGGTGGGGCACAGGTGTAGCTGAGGTGTACAATGAGCTGATACCAGACAAAAGTAAACTAAATGGGATGGTTGAAGTGTGATATCAGCAGATATCAGGCAATAGTAAAAAAATGGCAGATCTTAGGCGTCATAGCAGGTCAATATTATGGAACAGAAACACCATGGACAGTGGTGGTGTTGATACTGCATGTGGCAAGCCACTGAACACTGAATGCAGAGCTACTGTGCACTTTGAGCTGGCCAGAACATCACAATCCCAGGACATGCAATTATACTACAATGGTTCACATAGGGAGAGTGAACAATCCCTCACATCCTGATGAAATCAAACCACCCCAAGAGGGGGGACGAAAAGGTGGTTAATACTTCCACAGTCATTATCAGTCTCAATACACCCGTTTGCATGGAGGGATCTGAAGACGTCCATCAGCCTCATCCTGAGCAGTTTCAGAGGATCACTACACTCCTTGATAAAAAGTGAGGGATGGATCCCATAGCTACCATATCACGGCTTCTAATTTGAATGCCAGAAAGCTACTTTGCGCCTGGGTTCCTGCAGGCGTAGCACTATGCATTGCGTTCAGTTGGCGGTATATAGTCCAGACCTAAGTGCGCAAAAATGTCTTCCTCGCAGTGCGCTGGGAGCATCTTGTTCTGCAACAAGAGAAGAGAGACATAAGAAGTTACCAACAACATCCACGTCTACTGTACCTAAGACTCATCTCTCCAGGTTGGTCATACAGATGATAGGCTCAATTAGCTCACGTCACATGTCCCAATCATGCACCAACCTGGACCCCTACCTGTTTGGTGTCATAGAGGGCATGGCTGTTTAGTATCATCTTCCTTTCATGGACAGCGAAACGTCGCAGTTCTCGCTCAAACTGCTGTAACAAGAGGAAGTAAGAAGATCAAAAAGAACAATGGTGAGACAATAGTGAATGGAGGAAGTGGGTGAAAAAATAAAGGTCAGGAGGAGAGGAAGTAAGACAGAACATTTTTAATCCGAAGACTGTTTCATAACTCTACTAGTGTTAGTAGACACATTAAAAGGTAGTGGTATTTCTGGTGGATACATGATCTTCCTACACAATCTTCACTTTAGTAATATTCCAAAGGTATCAGACTGGGCCGGAAAGCCTTTCCTCAATGCAACAGCTCTCCGGCCCTAGCAGGTAGTGCCATGCTGCTCTCCAGCTGTGACTCTGTTTCCTAGACAGGACATCAGGGTTTTCAAAAGGCACCAATCTGTACATAAACGTTAGCTCCTAACACTATTGCCATGCCCCAGTGAGGCATGCAGAGAGGAACTGAGACAGCAGCAACAATAACAGCACATAACACATTTGCATATCTTGGGATTATATTATATACAGCGCTGATTCATCAGGGGTGGTGAAGCCGATCCTGTATACACAAGAAATGTCATTACCAAAGGCAAGTAATATTTACTGCTGATGGATAAATCTTCCTTCAGATTCCTCACCTTAAGAATGCATCCCCCAAAAATACAATCCACCCCCGAATCCCCCCAGGACGCAGGAATGAATGGTGCCACTTTGCCAGGGCTGTACTCCATCGAGTCTATGTAGTCACTCGGCCTTGTTGGTAGGATGAGTGGGAGGGAAGAAAGTCAGAAGAGTGATAGACTGTGCCATATGAAAGGCCGAAACCACCTTCTGCAAGAAAGATGGATGAGTATGCAGGACCAACTAGTGTGGGTAAAATCTTGAGAAGTACAGGCCTATACACAGTCTCTTCAAAATAAGAAGACAAACAGAACAACTGTGTATCGACTCAAAGATGGATGCCACCACAAAGTATAAATAAGATTCACATCAGACTGCGAAACAAGGAATGGAGTGGGAGGAAGTAAAGCAAAGCTTTCAGAAAAAGCGACACGACAGGTGACCTAAATAAAGATGGCTGATCCTGGTGACATTTTGAAAGCTAACCAGGCAGCTAGGTAACCCTTCACTGAAGCCACTGCCAGTTACACCTGTGTAAAAGACAGTGTAAAAATCAGGGCATCAGAAAGGCATGATTTAAATGGACCCAAACCTTCTGACTCACACACCAATGCACAAATTTGTTCCACCAACCCACAAAGATGAATTTCGCTGTGGTTTTTTTGGCGGTCAAGAAGAAATCTGAAACCTTTTCAAGGAGGCAAAACAACTCTTTCTCATTTCTCAATATCCACATGTACAACTTCAGTGTTGAGCAAGTTACTTACCTTTGGTAACGATATATCTGTAAGAGACATATATTAGTTATGGATTCCTCTCCTTAGAATTATCCCCAGGCGTCACACTAGATCTGGAGAATTTTTCTTCAGCAGTACCCCTGCGCGTCGGTAGGTGGCGTCAGTCGACTCCGCGTTCATTGTTGGCGTCGTGATTCCCAGAATGACATTGCAGTATCTACTTAGACGCTGCCCCCTGCGTGCTGACGTCAGTTCTTTACACAACATTCCACGCTAGAAGCACATAGCCATGCAGTATACTGACCACTGGTGCACAAAACTAGGGGCCCTGAAAGGGAGTCCCTCACCCTAGAAGTCAGTTCGCGGAACAGGGAGGATGGGTGGGGCAGTGAGAAATCCATAACTAATGTATGTCTCTTACAAATTTATCGTTACTGAAGATAAGTAACTTGTTCATCTGAAAGGGACTATTAGTTATGGATTCCTCACCTTAGAATAGATACCCCAGTAATACCAACCCCTTAGGTGGGTCTGCGAACCAAGTTCACACCAGAAAGTCCTGGAGAACTGAATGGCCAAAGAAACAGTCTCTCCGG
The DNA here is from genome assembly GCF_964204655.1 of Triturus cristatus. Lineage (NCBI taxonomy): Eukaryota > Metazoa > Chordata > Amphibia > Caudata > Salamandridae > Triturus > Triturus cristatus. The sequence goes on from NC_140594.1 coordinate 390,053,393, forward strand.
ACTGGGCTGTGCAGGCAGTAATGTTTGGTGAACGTGTGTAATGAAGCCCACGTGGCTGCCTGGCAGATGTCAGGAAGAGGAACTCCACGTCCCAAAGCAGTAGTGGCTGCCGTCGCCCTGGTGGAATGGGCAGGTAGCCCCACTGGAGGCTCCTTCTTTGCTAAGGAATGACAGATTTTGATGCAAAGAACGACCCATCGGGAGTTGGTCCGCTTTTGTACGGCCTGGCCTTTCTTGGCGCCCACATAGCCAACAAAGAGCTGGTCATCCACCCGGAATTACTTTGTGCGATCCAGATAGACAGAAAGCACACGATTTGGATCCAGACGGTGGAGCCTCTCTTCCTCTTTAGAAGATGCAGGGGCAGGAAGTAGGTGGGCAAAGTGATGGTCTGTCCTAGATGGAAAGCGGTAACCACTTTGGGAAGGAAAGAAGGCCTAGTGCGAAGGACAACTTTGTCCGGATGAACAGCCAGGAAAGGAGGTTTGGAAGAAAGAGCCTGAAGCTCACTCACCTTGCGAGCAGAGGTGATGGCAACTAAAAAGGCAGTTTTAAGAGTCAAAAGTCTGGGAGGACACTTATGCAGCGGTTCGAAAGGAGCGCACGTAAGGTAGGTCAGGACCAGGATCAAGTCCCACTGGGGCATTACGAAAGGATTTGGAGGAAACAAGTGAGTAATGCCCTTAAGGAAGCGATTTACTATAGGGAACTTGAAAAGAAAAGGCTGATCAGGAAGCCGAAGAAAGGCCGGAATGGCTCAAAGATAGCCTTTTAAAGTGCCCAGAACAGAGCCCTGCTGGGCCGAAGAAAGAATGAAGAGGAGAACCTATGAAAGGGGTGCAGAGAGGGGATCCACAGCCTTTGCTGTGCACCATGCCACAAATGTGTTCCATCTACAGGAGTATACCGTTTTGGTGGAGGAACGCCTGACTGCCAAGATAATGTTACAGACTTCGAGAGGAAGGTCGAAGGCTGTCAACTGTCGCCGCTCAATCTCCACGCAAGGAGGTGGAAGATGGACAGGTTCGGGTGGAGCACTGTTCCCTGGTGCTTTGACAGAAGATCCTCCTGAAGGGGCAGTCTGATCGGAGGATTGAAGGCCATGTGCAGAGGCTCGGGATAACAGACTCTTCGTGCCCAGTCCGGAGCCACAAGAATTACTTGGGCCCGGTCGCGCTTGATCTTCTTCAGCACTCTGGGCAGAAGTGGTAGAGGCGGAAAGGCGTATAGAAGACCGCAACACAACTTGTGGTAAAAAGTGTTGCCTAGCGAGTGACGCCTTGGAAATTCCAACGCGCAGAACTGCTGACATTGTACGTTCTCTTTGGTGGTGAAGAGATCTAACCAAGGCTCTCCCCACCGCTGAAAGAGACCTTGCACCACCTCAGAGTGAAGACGCCATTCGTGATCCATCATGCACCGGCGGCTGAGTTCGTCTGCCCTAGCGTTCAGAGAACCTGCTAGGTGTTGAACCACCAGGGACATGCCCTGATGTTCCAGCCACTTCCAGAGACAAAGTGCCTCCTGACATAGGGTCCACGACCCCACCCCCCCTGTTTGTTGCAGTACCACATGGCGGTGGTGTTGTCCATGAACACCTGCACTACTCTTCCTTTGACAGAAGGAAGGAATTCCTTCAGTGCAAGACGGATTGCCCAAAGCCCCAGAAGGTTGATGTGGAGCCCGGACTCCATCGGAGATCAGAGGTCTCTGATCTCCGCCTCCCCCATGTGGCAGCCCCACCCCCGAAGTGATGCATCCGTCACTACTGAGAACTCTGGTTGGGGAAGGGAGAGGGATCTGCTGTTGACCCAATCCTGATTCGTTAGCCACCACTGCAATTTGTGTGCAGTGCCCTCGAGATCTGGACGCAATCAGAAAGATTTCCCATATGCTGTGCGCACTGGAACTTCAGGTCTTACTGCAGAGCCCGCATATGCTACCTGGCATAGTCCACCAGCAGGAGGCAGGAGGCCATGAGGACCAGTAGCCTCAGGGTCAGTCTGATCGATACCCGGGATTGAGGCTGAAAGATCTGAATCATAGCCTTAATATTCCGGACTCGCTACTCGGGAGGATAAGCCCGAAACTGCCTAGAACCTCTCCAATGAAAAGGAGCTTCTGAGAGGAAATCAGGTGTGACTTTGGCACATTGATGGTGAACCCCAGTGAATGCAGGAGATCAGCCGTAGTCTGGAGGTGGGAGACGACAGCCAGGGGTGAGTCTGCCTTCAACAGCCATTTGTTGAGATAGGGGAAGACTGGAACCCCTGATCTGCGCAGATGAGCTGCGACCACCGCCATAACCTTCATGAACACCCGAGGGGCGCTGGTTAGGCCAAAGGGGAGCACAGTAAACTGAAAGTACTCATGGCCTACCGTGAACCGTAGGTAACGCCGGTGGACCGGCAGGACGGGGATGTGAAAATAAGCATCCTGCAAGTCCAGCACTACTATTCAGTCTCTAGGGTCAAAGGCAGACAGGATCTGAGCCAGTGTCAACATTCTGAACTTCTCCTTCCGGAGGAAGCGGTTGACGTTCCTGAGATCCAAGATAGGACGCAGGCCCTTGTCCTTCTTGGGTACCAGAAAGTAGTGGGAATAACAACCACAACCTACTTCTGGGGCAGGAACTTGTTTGATGGCTCCCTTGGGCAAGGGAGCCATAACTTCCTGTTGGAGAAGGGCCAAGTGATCCTCCGACATGCGATGGAATTGAGATGGCATGGATGGAGGGGTAGTCTCGAAGGGGAGGAAGTAGCCCCTTCGGACTATATGCAAAGCCCACCTGTTCGACGTGATGAGCCAGTGGGGGAGGTGATGGCGAATTCTGCCTCCCACTGGCGAATGGTGGCCCTGAAAGGTCGGACTAGGAGGGCTTGGAGGCTGCTGCAGAGGGGGCGCTGGTGAACTGGCCGGCCTGCTAACCCCCAAGACCCACAACGGTGGGTCCCACGTCTCTGGCCGTGCAGAGGCTGGACAGCTTGCGCAGGCCTGTGGCGCTGGACAGAACATGGCGGGGCACCCCTTCTGTAGCAGACTGCGCGGGGCGAGAGGTAGAAGTGAGGCCCAAGGACTTGGCCATAGCCCTGGAGTCCTTAAAGCGCTCAAGCGCGTTGTCTGCTTTGTTGCCAAACAAGCGACGGCCATCAAAGGGCATGTCCAAAAGTGTAGCTTGGACTTCACCCGAAAAGCCAGTGGACCTCAACTAGGCGTAGCATAACGTAGGGCTACCAACGTTGAAATTGTCCTGCCCAGGATGTCGGCGGTGTCCAGCCCACTTCCGATGGCGAACTTCGCTGCGTCTCTCCCTTCGGCAACTGCACAAGAGAGCATGGCCCGGGCCTACTCCGGGCACTGTGGAAGCACCTGCGTGACTGTGTGCCACACAGAATGGGAGTAACGGCCCAAGAGACATGCGGTGTTCACCGACCGCAGTCCTAAGCTAGAGGAAGAAAACATCTTCCCAAGATGGTCCAGCTTCTTGGATTCCCTATCAGGTGGTGCGGTAGGAAATGCGCCCTTGGAAGTCGAAGCTTGGACCACCAAGCTCACGGGGTGGGGTGCTGGGAGAGGAAAATAGGGTTGCCTGGGGTCAGGCGGTGGCGTTGGGAAATCATCCTATCCACAGGAGCCCCCCTGTGTTGGGATTGGACCAAGTGCCCAAGAGGATGTCAGTGAGGACCTCATTGAACGGCAGCAGGGGCTCCGAAGAGGCCGTTGCCAGTTGAAGCACCTCGGTCAGGAGGTTAGTCCAGACCGCCAACATAGGAAGTTCAAGGTTTAAGGCCTCTGCTGCCCTACGCAACACCACTGCGTATGATGCACCCTCCTCCATAGCCACGGTAGGGGGACATAGCATGCCAAGGTCTGGGGAGTTGTCCAGACCACTGGCCTCACCCAACTCCTCTCTCCAGTCTGGTTCCTCTAACTGGTCTGCCAGAGGGTCCACAGACCCCTCCCAGTCCTCCTCACCCTTCTCTGGTAGCCACTCAGGCCGATAGGGAACACCAGGGGAAAACAGGGGTACAAAAGTACCGATCCACGCTGGTACTGACGTCGGTCGACGCCAGTCTGGCACCGTGTCCACATTGAGGGGGAGGATGGGTTTGACGTCAGTTGGGGACACAACCAGCGTCGGAGGCAGGGGTGTCGACAATAGATTAGGCACCAGAGGAGGTGTAGTGAGGTCAACCGGCGCCAATCCGGATCCAGGCCTGGATCCCTGGGGGCCCTGCGGTGCCGGAGCCAAAGGCATCGAAGGCCTAGAACCCCCAGCCAAGTCCGCGGGGCCCGAAGGTGCACCAGTGGAGTCGGGCTGCCCATAGATGGAATGTACGGCTTCGTAAAAGCTACGAAGTTGGGCAGGCGTCACTCCGGGTCCCAGAAAGGGAGGGAGGCTCAGAGCCGACCCAACAGGCTCCCCGGGCGGAGCCGGGCAACTACCATCCGCAACCCGCGTCTCGTCAGCCGACGGATGGGGAGAACGTAAAGAGCAACGGTGCTTCTTCGCCTTCTTTTTGTGCTTCGACTTACCCAAAAGAAGAATGACTTCGACGAGGAGTGGTGGTGATGGCTCCACGACCTCCCGCGGCATGGAGCCGACTGCTGGGCCTCCAGAAGCTTTTGGGACTGCTCCCGCAAAGACTTCGGGCCATGGCCCGGCAGTCAGAGCACGACTTCGGGTCGCGGTCGTGGTCCAGACACCATAGGCACACAAGCTGGGGGTCCGTTACCGTCATCAGCTTGTGGCAGGAGCCACAAAGCTTGAAGCTGGTCCGACGAGATGACATCCCTGTGCACCAGGAGTCGCGATAACTTAAAAAGAAGTTGACGAAAAGTCGCAAAGAGAGTCAAAAAGTAACACGAGGTACCACTCTCTCCGGATCTGCGCTGGCTGGCGCGGAAAAAGAAAGAACTGATGTCAGCGCGCAGGGGCGGCGTCTAAGTAAATATCACAACGTCATTCCGGCGATCACAACAGCAACAACGAATGCGGAGTCGACCGGCGCCACCTACCGTCACACAGGTGTACTGCTGAAGGAAAATTCTCCCGATCCAGTCTGACTCCTGGGGTTAATTCTAAGGTGAGGAATCCATAACTAATAGTCTCTTTCAGACAGGGGTGGATAACGGGACAATCCTGAAGTGACAGACATTCCACCATGCACAGGAGAGGAAAAGGAGGGCAAACACAAAGTGCCAACACATCGGCGTGAACCCTAAACCTCCTGTGCCTTCCGTACGACTTTCCACAGAAGCAGAATCTGTAGATCTCCATAGAGCAGTCCCTGGAACAAGCTAAAGCTGAAGGCACCCCCCAGAGGAGTATTCAGTGGAAAGTGTATGACACAAAACTGGGGATACTTCCTGTTCTAGGCTCTGACATAGAAACCCATGGATGGAAGACCCAATTTGGAAAAGATCGTCTCTATCACTTTAAGGTGCAGTTCCCATTTATGATCCTTCAATGAGAAGTGACTGAGAGCATCCACTCTTATATTGGGGGAGCCTGACAAATGGGCCGCTACGAGGAAAATTACCTGCAGCTGAGCGTACTAAGGGGAATTGTCTTCCAACATAGGGTGCATAGCACCACACCACTCTGCATATTGATGAAATGGATGGTGGTGGTGTTGTCCCACATACCCAGGATGGTGCTACCAGAGATGGAATAGAGAAAGATCTTCATGGCAAGATGAACCACCCACAGCTCTAGCACAATGAGGTGCAAATGCTGCTCTAATGCGGACCAAAGCCCCACAGTGCGATTCCTCTCCGATTGCCTCAGCCCAGCGGGTAGGCATTCGTGACCACGGTACGCTGTGTTTATGGAGGGATGAATAGATGGCCTACCTTGAGATTGGAGAGATCCATCCATTAGTGCAGGTCCAAGTGGACCGACTGTAATATCTGCAGCTAAGCTGAAAGAGTCTCTTTATGTTTGGGTCACTGTCGTTGCAAGTACCACCGAAGGGTCATCATGCCCATTTGGCATGGGAAGCAACAGGACATACAAGTGCATGAGACTAAGCAGATGTAATACCAGAAGGACCAGGAGATGCGATTCAGAAACCTCAGAATTATCTCCCTAATACCCATGATCCTCTGAAAAGGAGGCAAGGCCTTCATGCAGGTTGTGTAAAACATATAAAGGTTAACCTCTGCAATAAAGGGAGTTAGACTTTTGGGCATTGATGATAAAACCGAAGTCAGGAGAGAAGAGTCATTTTGTCCCAAAGATGATCCTCGATTTGCACTGTTGACTCCACCTTCACCAACCAGTCTTCCAAGTATGTAAATACGTTGACTGACCATCTGAGTGATGCCTTTTTTAAGAAAAAAGGGGGGAGATAAGAGGGTGAATCCCGGATGGGCCTGTCCTCTTAGTAATGTATATCAACAAAACAAGAGAGCCTGGCCGTGAATTGTGTATGTTAACACTCCACAAAGTAAAGTGAGAAAACACTAGGTTTTATTGTATAAACCTCATCCACCAGGGTTACTCCTTGGTGGCATGCTTCAACATTGGGTTCTTCCTCTTCTGTGGCAGAGCGAGGCATGCTGCAACCTGCAAAATACGCAGGAGCATTAGGTGGTATTCGCTAATGATGGGAAAATAAGAGTGGAAGAGTCTTTTTACAAAGAAGGTTAAAATACCTGCCTGGTAGGTAAGTCAATACTTTTAATCTATCCTCCCGGGCAGATTTGGTTAAAACAAGGGGAAGAATTAGGAAGTATGGGTTATTATGTGTCTACCTTTCTTGTGGTCTACATGTTTCAAGCAAAACCCCATGGCTTTTCATCAAGACCAAGGAAACTAACTCCCTGATACCACTCCTTTAAACATACTGACAACATGGGACTGCACACACACAGCATGCTAGTAATAAATGGGTTACAGCACCTACTTGTTGTCACTGCATAATAACAAATATAAGGCAAAACTTATAACTCACGGGTCATCCTCCGATGGCTAGGAGAGCCTGTAGTCACACTTATTCCAAGGCGTCCCCCAAACCTAGCAGGCATGTGGCATTGTCACTACAAAGAGTGAGACTGACAGACACAAAAACCTGCTCGACCATGGTTTACAGTGTTCCGGATCCTCCCTATCAGGAGGGGCCGTAGGAAAGGCAATGGAATTTAGTTTGGAGGTCAAAGTCTGGACAACCCAACTCTCTGGCAACAGGTGTGATTACAAATTTTGGGTCACCTGGCACTTGAGGGTCCTGGCAATTTGTTTGTTTGCTGGGTCAGAAACAGCTTTTCCCATTCAAATACCTAATAACAAGACACTAATGGATAGTCCCATCAACGAGTCAATAATGGAAAGGTTCAATTAGTACCTCATTAATTGGGAGCAAAAGCTCTCCAAATTAAAAAGTAGTTAGCAACATTTTCGTCAAAATGTAAAGCTTTGGTCAGGCACAGTCACTTCCAGGGTGTCTTCAGCTTTGTGCACCACTGTGGTAGAGGAAGATGTTGAGGATCAAGTGCGATAAGGGGTATCCCCTTCTGAAGCGGTATCTAAGCTGTTGGTAATTTGTAAGTTAAGATAAAGGCCAGCATTAGAAAAAGGCAGACTGTCAGCCTCAGAATCATCACCTTCTGTGCAAGGAAAATCCTCACCATGCAAGGTTATGAACAAATAAATCCTACATCAAGGACCTTAGGAAGAGACTGGTCATCTAGGCAGCTTCTGAACTTCTTTTTTGCCACCCAGATAATGCCAGAAGACCACAAAGGTGCATCAGTAAAGACTACGAACGAGCACCGGTAATGACCCTGAGCACGGCGCAAGATCGAATTGAAGGGCGATGTCATGCACTCCACTTGATGGGCAGGGATGGCGCAGCGAAAACCTCTCTCTAGATGCCAAAGCCACTATCTCTGGAGGTCAATACCATCAAAGTCAAAGGCCTCTCATGTTTCCTTTTGATTGCCCAATGAAAGAATAAAACTTCCAGTGGCCACGGTGCCATCCTGCACTTAATATACTAGTGACCATTGTTGAGTATGTCTATAAGAGAATCCCAGTTAGAAGGAAAAAACACAGGGGGAAGAAAGCTTCCTTGGAAATCTTGGTGATTCTTGATTAAAGATGGTGGGAGATACAACGGTTGATAAACAGGGCAGCAAACCCTGAGCCAGGCACAAGGGTTTCAGAATTAGAGAATCCAGCTTCATAGAAAAATTGCAAAAATCAGGTACAAAAAGGCTTCAAAGTGGGCAATGACCAAGGCAAAAAACATAAGGGAACTAATGCAATCCGACACATCATTCTGAAGGTAAAGCCTCCTTCTATATGGTCAGGCAGGACATTACATCATGGGAAGAGAGGCTGGCAACAACTTGGTTTGGGAATTTTAGACAACACACACTGGGATGATGACCATCTTATAAAGGCATAGATTTAAAGATAACCAAGCCTTCTTCTTGGGGAGAATGGCATCTTTTAAGCATAACAAGAAGAACCTACAGTTTGAAATCCCTCCCCCTATCCTACACCATGTCCACAGCCATCCCACATCAATGCTCCACACTCCAGATCAGCCCTAGACAGTCCGCACAGATGTAGACACTGACGGAGTGCCGTTTTGTTTTCCAAGTGTATTTCTGTTCTTTTCATTTTGTGGTGACCTTACCCTTTGCTGAATACTTTCTCCCGCGCAGCCGATCCAGGCGCTGCTGCGGGTCGCTGAAGGATTGCCGCCATTCCGGGGAAAGCCCTGAGGACAGCCCACGCCCAAAGCCGTTAGGCCACGCCCCCTTTTATTATTTTAACCGCGCCTCCCTCATCACGTAATCAGATGGTAATTGACTCCTGAGGCGGAAGCCGGGAGTGCTGTTTTGTTTTACAAGTGTATTTCTGTTCTTTTCATTTTGTGGTGACCTTACCCTTTGCTGAATACTTTCTCCCGCGCAGCCGATCCAGGCGCTGCTGCGGGTCGCTGAAGGATTGCCGCCATTCCGGGGAAAGCCCTGAGGACAGCCCACGCCCATTGCTGTTAGGCCACGCCCATTCCTTTCCTTTCTTAATTGATGTGTCTCTCCCGGCCGCGCAGCGGACACGCGCAGTGGGCGCGGCAAAGGCAAGCCCGTGTGCGCCCGTCCGCACTAGGCCGGGTCCCGGGGCCCCCCACCCTGATTGTCTCTTCACCTGAGCAGCTCCTGGCATACCATGATGACTGTCCTATCAGTCCTTCAACTCTGGCCCGGATTAATTCCCTTGAAATCGCCCAACCTGATCGTGCTAGTTTCTCATGCCCGTACCCTAGCTCTCGCAATGAGGCGTCACGTCCTGCCCCTCCTCTTTCTCGTCCTATGCACCCTGATAGCCTCCCTCCTACGACCTCAGTCTCTCTTCTTAATACCCGGTCCGCGGTCAAGCATCAATTAGAACTCTTTGACCTCCTTGATACCTCCAAACCTGACATCCTGTTCCTCACGGAAACCTGGTACACTGCCGCTTCCCTTCCAGATATCCTTACTTCCCTCCCGAATCCCTACTACATCCTCCGCGCCGACTGCCCTGAGGGGAAGTCTGGCAGCGGAGTGGCAATGATAGTACGCTCTAATCTCCAATTCCAGCTCCTTTCCCACCATCCCATTCCCTCTATCGATTTACTGGTTGCACGTTTACGAACCTTGCCATCCCACTCACTTTTGTACTCCTTTACCGCCCCCCTCAACCTATGCCTCACTTCATTCCAGCCCTACAGGACTTGCTGGCTACTTTGGTGGTCAACAACTCCACGGTCCTTCTATTGGGTGACTTTAACTTCTGGCCGTGTGACCCTCGCGAAGACACCATGTCTAAAGATTTCTCTGACACCCTTCATTGCCTTAACTTTACCTCTCACATTTCTTCCCCTACCCATGTACAGGGGCACACCCTTGACCAAGTTTGGTCTACTAATCTGCCAATCTTTTCGCCTACAACATCCCCTTGTGTCTGGTCCGACCACTTCCTGATTACTTTTTCTATTCCTCTGGGGGAGATTAACACCTCTCCTCTCCCCAAAAATATCTATGCTCACAACTGGAATAGGGTGGATCTGACCGCCTTAGGCCAGTCCTTAGCCTCCTCCGTCCCTACCTTGACAGACTTGCCTCTCAATCGCCAGGTAGCTACTATCAATAACTGGCTCTCTGAGGCTTGCAACTATGTTGCGCCTCTTAGACGAGTCAGAACGCGCCGCTTTCACGATGCCAACAGATGGTTTTCTAATGCCTTAAAAAAAACAGAAGTTGGCACTTCGGCAGGCTGAGCGCCAGTGGCGTCGCAGATACTGCCCTGACCTTAAGACTCCTTACTTGACTCTACTTAGGGCCTATAAAAAAGCTATACTTACCGCCAAGCTTGAACACTTTTCCCAGAAAATCCATCAGGCAGCTAATAGACGCAAGGAGATATTCGCTTGCTGCCTCCGATAGAGTTGCATCTAGACCTATTCCTTCCCAACTTCTTTGCAACTCTCTCAATGACTTTTTTATTGCAAAGATCGCCACTATAAAGCAGAACATCCCCAAGGCTCCTCCTCTGTTCTCTTGCCCTCCTCTACCCCGCCCCCTTCCTCTCTTGACCAATTTCCCCTGATTTCAGAAGAACCCTTCTGTACTCTCCTGGGAAAAGTTAAAACTGGCTCTCCCGCTGACGTCTGCCCGGCACACATCCTTAGGGAGATCTTCTCCCACTGCCCTACTCCCCCTATTACCCTGCTTAACACCTCTATCACCTCAGGAATTGTACCTGATGTTTTCAAAGCAGCCTCGTTAATTCCTATTATAAAAAAAACTGGTGCCGATCCCACTGTCCCCTCAAATTTTAGACCCATTACGCTCCTTCCTCTCCTGGGCAAAATCCTGGAGAGCCATATCACCTCCTCACTCTCCACCTACATCGAGGCCCATCACCTCCTGGCGGACCATCAGGCCGGTTTCCGGCCTGCACATTCCACGGAATCTGTTGTCCTTTCAGTGATTGATGAGCTCAGACGCAGTGCCGACACCAATTCCCCCCCAGGCCTTAGTTCTTCTCGATCTTTCCGCCGCCTTTGACACGGTCGACCACTCCATCCTTCTCGACCGTGTCAGGCGCACCGGCCTACGGGGGTCGGCCTTGACCTGGCTTACCTCTTCCTTAGCAGGCCGGACCCAGGCTGTTCGTTTGGAAGGCTTTCTTGCACCTACCCGCTCTGTTCCCTGCGGGGTACCCCAAGGTTCTTCCCTTTCCCCCCCCCTTATTTAACCTTTACATACACCCCCTCATTGCTGCTCTACAGGATATGGAGGTCATGGCGTTTAATTACGCTGATGACCTCAAGCTCATCTTCAACCTTTCTTCCTCTCCTAACTCAGTCTCCAGGGTCCACACCACTCTTACTTTCATTTACAACTGGATGAACCTCAATCAATTAAAATTGAATCCCGATAAGACGGAGCTGGTTCTCATTGGTGGTCCCTCCAATCCTTGGTCCCCTGCCTTCTGGCCCCCCATCTTTGGCTCCCCCCGTTTCCCTCTACCTCCGTTAAAACTCTGGGCATTAAACTCAGCCAGGACCTCTCTCTGCGTCCCCAGATAAGCTCGGCAGTCTCCTCTTGTTTTCTGGCCTTAAGAACTATCCGGAAAGTCTTGCGTTACTTTACGGTCGAAGCCCTTAAACTCATCATCCTGGCAATGATCCTATCCCGCCTAGATTATGGGAATGCCCTGTATGTGGGCATCCCTGCCTACGAGTGCCGTCGCCTGCAGCTTATCCAAAATCAAGCGGCTCGCCTCATCTACAGGCTCCCCAAATCTAGTCATACCACCCCTTTGCTTAAGACTCTCCACTGGCTCCCCATTAGGGAGCGCTCGTTTTTCAAGATGGGCTGCCTGACCTTTATGTCTCTGGCTGGCACTGCCCCTGCATTCATTAGATCTAAGATCAACGCATATGTTCCTGCTAGAAATCTTCGCTCCTCCACCCAATTTCTTCTCCTTGTCCCCCGATTCCGTAAGAAGAAATCAGGTGGCTCTAGGTTTTCGACACTTGCCCCCCACTTTTGGAACACACTCCCTCTGGCCATCAGGTCTATTTCCTCCTGTTTGGACTTTCGGGTAGCTCTGAAAACCCCTCTTTTCTCTTCTGCCTATCCCTCTTAATCCCTCTCCCCCTTCTTTCCTCAGTTTTTCAGTTCCCTTCTGCAGCGCCAAGAAACCGCTTGGTATTAGAGCGCTTTACAAAACCCTTTCAACTTCAACTTTCAACTACAGCCGCATGGGAAAGGATGCCATGTCTTGCGCTGAGTAAGAGCAACAGAGAAAGGCTGCTTCCCTCATGAATTCAGAGGCCCGCAAACACTCTCCCGTGCAGACCTAACACCATCAAAGCCCGGGGAAAGTCCTCAAACAGCACAGGGAGCAGGAAATTCAGGCAGGATCTTCTGCAGCTTCGGAATCAGGTCTGAGGACAAGGAAGAGCTTGGTGTCAGGGACAGTATCCCCGACAAAGGAGAGAATTTATTCCTTCCAGGTGTGCTTTTATTTTTTTTTGTTGGAAGAGCTTTTGGAAGATCGTTCCGTCTCAGCAGTGTAGGAGAAATGGTACAAGTTAGCCTCTCCTTGCAAGCCATGGCATTCTGCTCCCTGATGGTCTTTGAATGCATCAGGGAGAAAAAATTGCAGGCCGCAGCATCATGGTCGGATCCAAGACATCACATGCAGATGTCCTGTTGATCCGATAAAGACATTAGCATGCACTATTTGCGACAAGGCTTTAACTCCAAAACCTTTGGACGAGACATCTGACCAATTTGCTGTCAAAGGTGAGGAAAATGTCAAAAGTGAAGCATCGAGAGACAGCTTCACACAGCATCGAATTGGTGCAGAAAATACGAAACTGAAGTCCGACACGGGTTTGTACCTTTTATACTACAGTAACGTTATTTCTGATGGCCAGCAACATGGCTGAAATGGCATGGAGCCACCTGGCAGAACATGAGAGCTATTGATGGGGAACAGCTTTTCTGGGTCCGTCTGATGCCTCGCAAATATTCTTAAATGGAGCAATATTCATGAATATGTATCCAGTAATTCGAACCCCCACATCCAAAGACCAACACTATCAGATTCAAAACAGGCAGGGGCGTGAGCAGCTCAGAGAGTAAACTTATTAAAAACAAAAACCACATGTAGAAAGATAATAAACAAAGAGAGACAGGAAAACTGAAGGGACAAGAAACAACATCAAAGAGCAGAGGCGGATCAAAGGAAACATTTCAGATCAAGACAGTCGACCACTAAAACAACACCAGTTTGGCATTACTTAACCATAATTTGTTCCCTGAAGAACTAGTATCGAAATTGGGGCTAACAATAACCCCAAAATATGAATTTATTTTTCTGCCACCAAACAAATGTTCTTATTTCTGTTTTGTAGGAATTAAACTTTGACAGGATACTTGCTTCATTTGCCATCCAAAAGGGATTTGTCAATGACAATCATTTACTAAGAGGAATTTCAGCCATATTTTAAATGAGCAAATTCCCCTTAAAATCATGTTTATTTTTCTTCTTCAGTGATTCTGCACACATTTTTGGTTGTAGAATCACCCATTACGACTACAATATTAGTGTCCTGCCTGCCTACTTCCAAGTCGTTCTTTCTATTTCTCTTTGCCACTTTGGCCTGTCTCCCCGAATCTAGAGGTAGGATTGTGAAAAAATGCTTCAAAGAAAGAAAAACACGTCCGATAGGTAAAATATAATTAAATGTAGCCACTAGTTGTCCGCGATGCATCTTTCATAGATTCACATGTTTTAATATAAGGGATTATAAACAACAAAGTACTCTTTAACTTTAATTTGGGCCTTTTTCGGCTTTAGCCAATTGGATGAGTAGGGTTTTACTTTACAATCTAAATATGATCTACATGAGTGGACTTTAGGTGTTGTTATACTACTTATTTGCCTCACCAGGAGGTGGGTGGGTCACATGTGTATCTATGAATATTACTAATTGTTGAGAAGGATTAGTTTCTTACCTGTAACTCTAGTTCTCTGGTAGGGGAATCTCTGTTGAAGTTATAAGCTTTTAAATAGCTCCGCCCACGTGCTGGATCCCGGAGCACTTCTTCATAGAAGATCTTCTTAAGTGTACACGTTCACCTTACTTCAGGAAGGCCTGTGGAAACACTTAAGAAAGAACAGAATGTGCAGCCTAGAACACAGGCTACATTGGAGAAATACTTCAGATTTTACTTGCAAAAGTGTATAAATACCCATGACTGTGTAATTTTAAAGCACAAATCTCATTCACAAACCATTTTTTGTAAAGGTAAAAGATGAAGGACAGAAAGACAGTGTAGCCTTTAGGCCGCCATTATGTGAGAGTTAAAACAGAGACTGTGCCTTTACGGACCCAGAGACCACCAGAATCTCATCATGCTTAGCATGTGGCAGTTATCTAAGTTCTTTTTGACGGATACGTGGTAATGAAAAGAAACAACCTCTGTTAAATTTACCGGTGAGGTAGGTGGGTCCCTTATGCTTCAACAGAGATTCCCCTACCAGAGAACTGAAGTTACAGGTAAGAATTTAATCCTTCTTTGGTAGGGGAATTCTGTTGAAAGTCATACACTTTTGAATAGAATAGCAAGCCCATCCCCACCAAGGGTGGTGGAAAACAACGGAGGAAGATAATATGTCTCGAATCAAGCAAATACATTTCTGACAGGCTTGTCGTACTTCAGCATCTGCTTGAGCATCCGAATCTAAACAGTAATGCTTGGTGAATGTGTGAACAGACCTCCAGGTAGCTGCCTTACAGATGTCTGCAATAGGGACATTCCTCATTAAAGCTGCTGTAGCTGCTTAACCCCTGGTAGAGTGAGCTTTTGGTCTAGCTGATAAAGTTTTGTTAGCTTTCTGATAGCATAAGTGAATACAAGATAAAAATCCATCAAGAGGTGGAATGTTTGGAAGTGGCAAGACTAGTACAGAGAGGGCCATAATTTACAAACAGCTGGGTTGATTTGCGAATGTCATTGAGTCTTGTCGAGATAACACTTCGCCTCACATCTAGGAAATGAAGAGCTCTTTCAACTGGAGTGGAAGGGTGGTGAAAGAAAGTTTGCAATAAAATAATTGGATTGACATGCTTGTTGGACACTACTTTGGCAAGGAATTTAGGGTGGGTCCTCATAAATACTTTGTTAGAATGGAAGACAGTATTGGGCTCATGAGAGCATAATGCCTGAATCTCCTTCACCCTACGAGCTGATGTAATAGCTACTAGGAAACTGCTTTCCTTGAAAGGTGTTCAAAGGGCGCCTAATGAATGGGTTCAAAAGAGGCCTGTATGAGACGAGAAAGGACTATTGTTAGAAATGGGGGTCTCTAGTTGGCAAGGGCTTGCACCTTTGTCCAAATAGGGACCCTTCTTCATAGTCAGGATAAGGGAGTTACCGCCTAAAATAACCCCTGCTCATCCTCTTGGTAGCTTGGCACGAGCAGTCAGGCTTATCTTAGAGGCAGTGTGTAAAGCATTTGCACATAACAAACAGTAATACAGTGTAAGCACTACAAAAGGACACCACACCAGTTTAGAAAAATATTAAATATTTTTATATGCAAGACCAAAAACTATAAAAATCCACAATACAGTACTTAAAAATCTACAGCTATCAAAATACGCTTTAAAAACAGTTCCTTGATGTCGATAGCTCCGTCCGGGGCTATCACTGCGTAGTGAGCAAACAAATCCAAACAGTTCTGGCTGACCGCTGCGTCGCGGGCCATCTATGGTGTCGGGAAGGCCCGCAAACAGTACCTTTTAGAAATGAAGGGCGTCGGCGACCTCTCGTTGAGTTTTTGAAAACAAGGCATCCACAGGTGTCGGTTCCGGAGGTCGGTGCAGGAGTCGTCGGGGCCCTCGAAGTCACACGCGTTGCAGGTCGATCTCCTCTCTGTTGGAGTCAAGAGCGCTAACGTTGGAAGGCGTCGGGTGCTGCAGTGTAAAGTGCAGCGGTGCGGCGTGCTGTGCCTCAGGTCGCGGTGCGAGCAGCGGCTTGGTTGCACCGTCAGATGGCGTCATCGGTGAGACCAGGGTCGCGGTGCGAGATGAAGGCGGTGCTCTTCACGGTGCAAGCAGGGGCGTCGTTGTTGAGGAGCACTGTCGTTGGCTGACGAACTGGAGTTGATGGCGCCAGCGTCGGTAGGCCAAGGCTGCGGTGCGGGTTGAGGGCAGTGCGTCGTGTAACTTTACAAGCGCTGCCCTCGAACCACGGTGCAAGCAGCGGCGTCGATTTCGGCATGGAGCGGCGTCGTCGGGGATACCAAGGCGTCATTATGGAGTGCGGTGCCCGCAGGTCGCGGTGCGAGCAGCGGCTCGGTAGCAGCCTCAGCAGGCGTCGTCAGTTAGACCAGGGTCGCGGTGTGGCGTTTCGACAGTGCCCTCTGCGATGCCAAGGCGTCGTCGTGAAGCAAGGCGAACATGAGAAGATGTAAGGCAGAGTATGCAGATGTCGTAAGGGTCTGTTGTAGGCTTCTTTCTCCCAAAGGCAGAGCACTTATCAAACAGAGAAGGCATAATTCTTAAGAAAATGCCTCAAAAGTCTGTCAGAAAAGGCTGGACATGGAGATAGAAAGAAGAAAAACGTCGAGTGAAACACAGAAAAACGGAATTCACAAGAGAAAGCATGATGGTATACTTGTGGTCTCTGGGTCCTTAAAGGCATAGTCTCTGTTTTAACACTCACAAATTGACGGCCTATAGGATACACTGTTATTCTGCCCTTCCTTAACAAAAAAGGGTATGTGAGTGAGATTTGAGATTAAATTTTAATTTTAAAATTAGTCAATGGTATTTTTATCCCTTTGCAAGTAAAAACTGAAGTATTTCTCCAAAGTAGCCTGTGTTCTAGGCTGCACATTCTGTTCTTTCTTAAGTGTTTCTAGAGGCCTTCCTGAAGTAAGGCGAACGTCTACAAATAAGATCTTCTATAAATTAGTGCTCTGGGATCTCGGGGAGAACTATTTAAAACCTTAAGACTATCAACAGAGATTCCACTACCAGAAAACACACACACACAAAATCACAGACAACCATGCAGAAAAGATTCCAGTAATTTCCGAGTACCCATTTCACCGGACAAAAACTTGTAAGTGCAAGGTGCAGGGGTGCAATTACCATCTGGAATCAACATTCCTGACTCTGTATTTTCAGCACCTCCAGAAACTCATATTATGGCATTAAGAAGGAACTGCAGGAGTGAAGCTCATCCCAAGATAATGCTCTACAAAACAGACTTTCCTTCCCTCCTCTGCTTTACCAATGTAACAGTGGTCCAAGTTATAGTATTTGTTAAAGGTGTATATCATCCTCAACGTTGCTGCTTTGCACATGTGCTGCAACAGAAACCACATATGGAGGCGTGTGGGTGTTGCCACATCTGTCATGGAATATATGATTACTCATCCATGCAATCAATCAATCAAAAAATCAATCAAGAAATGTATATAGCGCGCTACTCCTTAAGGTGCTGGGGGGGGGGGTCCGCTACTGCTCGAACAGCCAGGTCTTCAGTTGCCTCCTGAAGGAGAGGTGGTCTTGGGTGAGGCGGAGGTTGATGGGGAGGGAATTCCAGGTCTTTGCTGCCAGGTAGGAGAAGGATCTTCCTCCCATGGTGGTTCTTCGGATGTGTGGGGCGAGGGCGTGGTTGGTCGATCGTAGTTGGCGGGTGGGAGTGTAGAAGGTCATGCGGTTGTTGAGGTACCTGGGGCCCAGGTCGTGGAGTGCTTTGTGTGCGTGGGTGAGGAGGCGGAACGTGATTCTTTTGCTGACGGGGAGCCAATGCAGGTCTCTCAGGTGTCTGGAGATATGGCTGTGGCGTGGGATGTCCAGGATGAGTCGTGCGGAGGCGTTCTGGATGCGTTGGAGTCTTTTCTGCAGTTTGGCTGTGGTTCCGGTGTAGAGGGTGTTTCCGTAGTCTAGTCGGCTGGTGACAAGTGCCTGGGTGACCGTCTTCCTGGTTTCGGTGGGGATCCATCTGAAGATCTTTCGGAGCATGCGTAGGATGTTGAAGCATGAAGATGAGACGGCGTTGACTTGTCTGGTCATCGACAGGGAGGAGTCCAGGATGAAGCCCAAGTTGCGTGCGTGGTCCGTTGGTTTGGGTGCAACAGTTTGTTATGCCTGTTATGACACAAAGTAATGCATGCTGTAATCTAAGTAGATGTTACTTGCTTAGAAAGGCCATGGCCTCTGTTGCAGGTCTGGAAGAAATAAATAGCTTGTCGTTTGTCCTGCCCATACAAGGTAAAATGAATGCTTGGCATTGAGGGTTTGGAAAGATCTTTCCATTGGTGGCGTGAGATCTTGAAAGAAAGTTGAAAATGACTATTTGGTAAATGTGAAGCTCTAAAGGAACCTTTTGTTTTACCTAGGATTGTATTTGATTACAACTCTATTGCTAAAGAATATATTTTCCTATTCAATAATTGTAAACCCCTGCAGTTTGACAGGCAAGTACATTTTTCTTAACCAGTAATCCTGGGCATGGTGGTGGCTGAGCACTGTAATCAAAACTGCAATACCTAGAGCATTTCCTTTAGAAATTACATATATGAGAGGGTCTTATTTGCATCAAAATTATGGTTAGTGCTCTAAAAACACTAAAATGAGGACATATTTTCTGAGTTTTCAAATAGCGACAAAGCACTTTTAAATTATTTGTTATCTTTATGTTTTGTTATCCAGTTGACCACTTGATTAAATGTTGCACTTAGGGTAGAGGAAGTGGTGTTACTTCCAGAGCTGCAGACTTTGCAACTGGGGAACCAGGTTGGAGTTTCTGTTTCAGCTCGACATTCTGTGATTTTGGTCAAATCACTTAATCCCCCCCAATGTCTACAACCAAAATGAATTTGTTCTTGTGTTTTGAAACCAATGCTCATGTAAAGCACTCCAATACCTGACAAGTCTGCACTATATAAAACTGCAAAAACACAAAAAATAAAAAGTGTTTTGCACACTTCTGTCATTGGGCTACATCTGGGGGATATTTGTGCTACATTTGGGCTCTTTTGTCTCTGGTGGTCATCTTGGGAGATTTATTTGTTATGAAGTTTCCTAATTTCCTCATTTAATGCTGTCTCCTCAGTAGGAAATGCTTTCAGTTTTTTACTTTGATTCCATCAAGAAGGTATTCAGATATGTCACACATTTGCCATAAATTCTGAATGTTAGCACTCTAGTTGCTCATTAGATCACTGTAGTAAAGCTACTGCTCACCACGGAAGTCTGCTTCTGGTATTAAAAGTGCATGTTTCAGTCTGCATGTCAGAATTTTTTTATGAAATAGAAGAGGATTTGAGAAGTCAAAATGTGCCCTAATTTTTCTTTCTGCAGCACTAATCATACTTTCTATGGCAAAATGAACCCCCTCATTTTGTTCCTTTGCAAATTAAATGTTTTAAATGTTACCACTTTATTCCAATCAAGATGGCTTCAGGTGTGCCATACTTTTGTCATAAGTAAGACTGTTAGTGCTCTAGTTGTTCTTTAGAACACTCTGGGACATTCTGTCATTGGGCTATACTTGGGCTACATGTGGGTAATATTTGTGCTACATTTGGGCTCTTTTGTCTCTGGGTGGCCATCTTGGGAGACTTATTTGTTATGAAGTTTCCTAATTTCCTCATTTACTACAGTGTCCTCAGTAGGGAATACTTTCAGTTTTTTACTTTGATTGCATCAAGAAGGCATTCAGATGTGTCACACATTTGCTACAAATTCAGAATGTTAGCACTCTAGTTGCTCATTAGATCACTGTAGTAAAGCTACTGCTCACCAGGGAAGTCTGCTGCTGGTATTGAAAGTGCATGTTTCAGTCTGCATGTCAGAATTTTTTAATGAAATAGAAGAGGATTTGAGAAGCCACTCAAAATGTGCCCTAATTTTTCTTCCTGCAGCACTAATCATACTTTCTATGGCAAAATGAACCCCCTCATTGTGTTCCTTTTTAAATTAAATTTTTAAGAGTTAACACTTTATTCCAATCAAGATGGCTTCAGGTGTGTAGGACTGTTAGCGCTCAAGTTGTTCTTTAGAACACTCTGGGAGGCTGCAGTAGAACACAAAGGAATCAACTGACACTCTCTGCCCTTGTTGCCCTTGTTGGATGTACATGTATTACTGAGAATGTCAGACTTACTTCTCACATGACTGAGACAGATAATGTGAATTTACAGAAAATATGCTCTCAGTTTAGCTTATAGATCACCTTCCAAACCTCTGTGGGAAAAGCATGAGAAAATAGTTTTCTCTCAAACATGATTTATGATATCACAGCAGAAGGCTTTTTCACATGGTAAAATCACCTTAGAACACACCCAAATTCCTAACATAAGTATGGTACCATCAACAAATGATTTATAATGTAACTAAAGTCTTAAAACCTTCTATTAACTTCAATGCGTTTTAATGAGGTGCTATCATGTATATTGGTCCCAAGATGGCTGCCAACAATTCTTGGATGAAGTGCTGACAGCCAATCAGATCTCACAATGAGATTTGTGGTTAGGCTCCGCCCAGATATATATGTGATTTTACTTTTGATTTTCTCAGGAACTGCTGATCGCATTTACACCATTTAACCAAAAGGCACGACTCTGAACCAAGGGCTACCTTTTTGCCAAATTTGGTGTAATTCAGTTCAGCAGTTCGGGCTGTAGCTGCGATTAAAGGTTCCTATGGAAAATTGCATGGAGAAAACACGTTTTGGGACCCCCCTTTTTTCTCGGCCCCCGCTTGACGAATCACCCTGAGACTTTCAGGATAGGAGCGGACCGGAGCGCCCCACCTGTTTCGAAAATTCCGCGAAGATTCGTCATCCGGCGCTCACATGCTTTGTAGAAGTAATCACCAGAACGTAAGCAGTTGTGCAGAACAAATACTTTTCATCTGTCTTATGCATGAGCTCAAATGGGCGTACCATTAACTTTAACAAAACCTCATTAAGCTCCCAAGCAGGGGCCGGTTCATAAAATGCAGTGAAATTCTTTTACAATCCTGCCATTAACTCCTTAATTATTCTTTTCTGTGGATAAAGATTGCTTTGCAACTGCTACCCAGATTTAGCGAATGCAATCAGATGTTCCTTCTATGACACATTTTAAGCCTAATCCCACCATCTGAAAATAAGGGAGCATTGAGAGACGAAGTGTTGAGAAGATAGGTCATTTTCTTCTGCACAACATGCAACATCTTTTCCATATTTGGTCACCAGGTTCAGATTGGAACTGAGAATTCTCCCCTTTGCTTTAGCTAGGAGAGCAGGTGCATTCTGTGTTTAACAGGCTCTTGCACTGATATCTGCAGTAGGCCTGCAAATAAAAATTGAGCAGGCCACACTGCTGCGATGAGTATCATTCCGCATTTGTTGCCAAATTCAAAACTAGTTTGGGAATCAATAGGCTCATTGCAAATGCTCCCAGAAATGTCCCCATGTTGGTTACTGAAAAGGATTCCCCTGTCTGATGCCAGCACCTACTGCAAAATGTATCAATTTGTAGCTCAATGCTGAGACAAACACTTCCAAAGATCATGTTACACTGCCAGCGAGTATCTCTAGCTTAGTCTCACACTTGCTGCAAGTTCCTTCTCTTCGAGTGTTTGACGATTATTTGTTACACCATAAATTGTTTAGGTGAGCTAGGTATTCCTAGTTTTAGGAAATGGGCAATCTGTGGAAAAAGTGGAGCTCCGATTTGCAGTATGCAATACAGAAAGACTGGGATGTGAGATGGCCCAGAGAAGGGAGTTGTAATTTCTCATCATGTAAACTGACTTTTCTGTAAAGGTTTTTTGTTGAGCAGACATGCTTTAGCTTGCTAATCTGTCTGCCTACCATTGCTGCGTTTGCATCGTGCTTGGTTTCTAGATGTGTTTTTCCAGTGATGGTAACAGGCAGAACCTTTTGTGTCTTCACTGAAAGACCAAGGGGTGTTACAAGGTATATGATAGCATAAGGGGTGCCATAATTTTTTGCTCCACTGCTGCTGTCATTAGCAGTTTGAGAAATGGCAGGTTTGTCGCCCCACTCTACAGAAAAGTGCTGCTACTGTTGCTAAATTCTCAGGACAGACTTCAACCTAGAGAGCAGCCCTTCAACTAGTAATGGTTGCCACCTGTTGACAAACCTCTGGAATCTGTGTTTCTGTTGGAAAGACGCATGCAATTTGGCAAATTAGAAGATGGTAGATGTTCTGTACTCCCATTTCACAACAGCTGCTCTATGTTCTCTCTGTACTGAAAGCAAACAAGTCGGAAGAGAGAGCCTCCCAAGAGTTTGGATACAAGCAGATTATCCTGCCTACAGAAGAGAAGCCTGCTTTGTTGCATGCTCCCTTCCCTCTATGGTCGGTACCCCAAACATGAGCCACTCCCTCTGCTGCTGTATCTTTTGTCTTTTTCTGCTGCAGTAATTCCAATAAGCTTGCATTTTTTGGTGTCCACTTTAATTGACTAAGTGTCTTAGTAATCATCCCAAAGATGTATTCCTCATTAAAGTCCAGATCTAAAAATGAGCAAAAGGTTTTACTCTTCAACCACCCACTGTTTCAGAATTACTCTATGTCCAAACTGCTTTAAAACTACATTTTGCAAACACAATCCAGTGCTAATCCTGCATCTATAGATGCGACATTTGCACCGGTTCTCTCATGAGATGAGAAACTCCTCAGTGGCACATTTCTTTCTTAAATCTTGAGCGGCCTATTCTTGGTGTTTGTTTTTCATTTTGTCTTGCCTAGTTATCTTTAAATACTAGTAGGTATCTAATGGAAGAATAACTAGGACCATTAGCAGGCACCTTGAGCACATTTTCGTTTTGTGAACATATATGATCAGGCTCCAAATCACAGACCAGTATCTATGGTTTACTGGATCTGGCTTGCGGAGAAATCAATTTCTGCTGCAGGTTCCAGGCTCTGGTGGCCAGCAATTATTAGAAAGTTGTGAATGTGGAGTGGATCTCGTCCTGGAAAATCTTTGTAACATGCGGGGTAACCATCTTGTTTTTTTTGTTGCTTAAAACAATCATTTCAAAATGGGTGTTGCACATGCCTTCTAGTGTACGGCACCCATAATGAAAATATTTTTTGTTATACTGTATTATTTACTGTTCGAAGATGAAAGACATCGATTTTCGAATGAGAAATAAGAAAATTGGTGGGATGCTCTACAAATCAGGGCAAGTCAGTGAGCGGCCCAGCAGCAGGTAGCAGCTGCAGGGTCCTTGCAAAAACCAGTCAACAACAAGCATTTGCAATGCAATCGGTCTCGTCTTTTGGCCCTTATAAGTATTTAACTATGCAGCCATAGACTAAATACAATCAATAACAATACAAAATTGCCAATTAAACATGTTGATGAAAACATTAATTGACTTTTCCTGCTTTAGGGAAAGATGCTCTTACCACAAAACTGCAGATTACCAATACTATTGACTTCGGAAAGAGGACCAACTGAGTCAGTTGTGACAGGATTCCAACCGGTGTCCTACCTGCTATAACAGGATACCCTTGACATACAGATTAGACCTTCAGTAATGAGCACTTAGCTTTCTTGCCAATGGACCAAAACAGTAATGATCATCTGGAATGCAATGGCCCTCTAACTTGGGGCTCACACTTCCATTTGCTAAAAGAATACAGTTGGCTTCATATAGATTATTTTTATTTAGCACCAAGTGGACTTTGGTAATTTCAAAATCTCACTGGTATCCTGTAAATTATTGATGTCTATCCACTCTTCAGTAAGCCCGCTTCGCGCCTACACTAGCTATTAGCACACCTTGGACCAATATTCTTACTTTGCTACATTGTTGTTTTAAAACTACACTGACGATACTAGCTCAACATTGAACATTTGCATTTCTAATAAATATTGCAACATTGCAAAAGTTGCATTTGAAAGGTCAATTCGATAAACATAGGCCACGCAGAATCTATGTTTGTCAATTCTTTGTAGCATTGCATTCTATAGCGAATGGTCTTATACTAAGTAAGGAAAACACTAAATATGATGTAAAACTTTAAAGTTTGGTCAGAGTGGTAATAAAAATAACACGCAGTTAAATTCCATTTAACTCTTCATCTATGGAATAGTGCGGTTTGCCACACAAAGAGGCTTTCAGAAAAAGATGCCTCAAATGAGGTAGGGAGTGACACTCTTTATTAAAGTTTTAATTTAGGGAATGAATATATGCATTACCTGGAATCCAGTCCCAGGATGCTTGTTTCCGCTCCAGGGAAGACCTAGCTTGGCAGTTCGGGCTGGACTGTTCCCATGAGGCACAGGGTCAAGACTGATTTGCATATAGCTGTGTCTGAACTGGGGTGGCGAGGTGAGCTAAAGAACAATGGAAGGATTCAACCCAGATCTGTGACTGGGGGCGAGTGTCTGAAAAGTTTCAGCGCTCCGTCCATCATCTCCTTGTGTTTGCTTTGTTTGCCCAAAGTTGGCAGGGTATGCCCAGATGTGGGTCCCTTGCTCACTTTGCCACTGGATTCAAGCTAGCCTGGCTGATAAGGGGTGTTACCCCGAAACCGGTCTTAGGATGCTTGTTTACACTCCTGGGAAGACCTGGCTTGGCAATTTGGGCTGGACTGTTCCCATGAGACACAGGGTCAAGACTGATTTGCATATAGCTGGGTCTGAACTTGGGTGGCGAAGTGAGCTAAAGAACGATGATGAATTCAACCCAGATCTGTGACTGGGGGTGAGTGTCTGAAAAGTTTCAGTGCTCCGTCAATCATCTCCTTGTGTTTGCTATTTTACAGTGGAACCCACATGCTACCCTGCAATGTATTTTGATATTTCGAAGCTGCACTCTTTCCTCAGCATGACGGCTCTTGTGCATGATGGAGGACTGCTCCTTCCCAGTGTAGGCTTCAACTTAGGAGCCCATGGTGAGCCGAGGACGCCCCTTCTGTGGAATAAATAAACTGCCCACATATGAAGTTAGAGGGTATACGCACCTCTATTTGCTGTCAGGTGTGAAGCTCGGCTGAGGCAAATGCAATCGGAGCGTCAGGGAGGTTTTTATTTGTTGCATTAGAATTGGAGTAGTGTCTTCATAAGCGTTCATGCTCCACGGTATATTTCCAGTTTGCCTCCAATATAATAACAAAGGAATGACAGCCAGCCGGCATGTGAAACCCTGTGCAACTAGAGACAGTGACATAGGACTAGGCTCAGGGTTATGAAGACATAAGAAGGTAAGTAGTCCGAATTGATCCTGGGTGACGGACGTTCTGCCGCAGTTGGGTAAGTGTGAGAAAGAGACCTAAACCGCAGGGAAGTGGAATAACAAGCAACAGCTTTAGAAGTTATTGCAGTGTCTTTTCTTTGCGTTAAAAACAACAATTCTGGGCAGGCAAAAAGAAAAATATTGACATTTAGTGCTCAGTCAGCGCTTATCTGCAGCACGCACAAAATGCCTACAAGCACTCTCTTCAGGCCTCCCATACAAAAAGCATGAAACACCACTCTCGTTTCTGTTGCCGACGCCAGGTATAATCAACATTAAAACTGCAATGGCCAGACAGGAAGAGGGAGGAGAGGCCATTACACGCTAGAACAGTGTCATGGCCAAACAAATTATACTCTTAGTGAAATCGCCAGGGAGAGAGCTAAGGAAACCAAGGCGGGGCTTTTAAACAAATGCACCAATAGCAAGCAGGCATTTTTAAATGGCACAGATAACCAATGGCAATTGGTGGCTGTGCCAAACGCCCACAGAAGAGATACACCAGGTCTTGCAGACAGCGCAAGCTCTGTCGAGGTTCGACCTAAAAAACATAAATAGCAGAGCATAGGACAGAGGGAAGGAAGTGATGGAGCAGAAGAATGGACGTGCAGGGTGGGGACAGATAGGTATGTGGCAATAAAGACATGGGGGTAGCAGGGAGGCAGCGAGAGCAAAGAAAGTGATTTACTCGTATAGAGTGCAAAACATAAATGATTAAATACTCCCTTGAGGTCAGTAGTGGAAGGATTCAATTTGCCCCGTCCAAACAAAACAATGGTAAAGAAGTTATGCTAAAATGGTGTGAAATAGGAATAGGGAGTAAAGCCATCAAATCAGGAATATCGAACTGAGGCATACAAGAAGGGCATCCAATCATGAGCAAGGGGCTGGCCCAAACCTCGCTAAACGTTTTATTGCAGACAATCGGCCTTTGATAATAGAGAGCTAAGGATTGTGATGCTCCTACTTGAAATGCTGGAGTGTGGATGAACACGACCTCAGCACAGGGGCTGTTACCTGGACAGGGCAACATTTATGTTAAGTAGGAGTAATTAGAGTTATTTTGTTAATTTTTTTGTTACATTGTGTAATTACACACCATTCGCAGTAAAAATGTACTGCAAGTACACCATGGCTGCAAAGATTTATCACGAAAGTATGAGAACAACACGAATGACAGAACTCGACTTGCTGCTGTTTGCAGCATTATTTGTGGGGGGTTTTTCCACTTTTTTTAAGCACGAAATACATCCTCAGATCCAAATTGGATGCTAAACTTCACTCTAAAATAGCATCAAATGCTAGTTTTGATTTTCTTTTTAGTTTGACAAAATTTCTCACAATTAAACAAAAGCAAATCATGCAAATTTTGGACACCCATAGTTGTTATGTGAAAGATCTATGTGAACGTCCTGGCTTTGAGCTCTGCTCTTCCTTGTACTCATAGTTAATTCTGTCAAGCCTTTCCAATCATATTTATTTCCTTAAACAGCTTCTCATATTTGCTCCTCCTTTCAGAAATTCAGCTTTTCCATCCACCCAATGAGCATATACTTATTTCTCTCCTCAGTAGTTACAAAACGCATGGCTCTCACCTGCATTAGCCTTTCCCCTAGCATACATCTACATAATGGTACCAATTCCATCTCAACAGCACACTCACCTTTGATCCAGTCCACCCAAGCAGAGCAAAGGGGTACTGTGAAAATGGGGTGACCACCAAGTCTACACGCAGAGCCTTCCAGTTCCGAAGCTCTGCCGCTCCTGCGCTGGAGCTCCTGATGTGTCCATTGGGGACATCAAGTTTGAAGATGGAGAAACAGCTTTCAAAGTGGTCCAGGCGGTCCTTGCTGGCCTGGACGGCCATGGGCTCTTTGTATGAGTTCTGCCTCAGGTGATGATACAGCAGTAAACCCTGTAGGGATCAGCAAGCCAGAAGAAGAAACAACCCGTGCAGTTACTGTATATTCACAAATACTATTAGAATAACTATGATAATGCAATCTTGTTTACATTTATTTTAGTTTTGCTTGTTTTAGTGTAAATGCTTAATGTAAGTTCTACATTACTGAGGAACCTAAAAATAAGAGACTGAGAGAATCTAAATATCAGCCCTGTGGAGGTCCAATATCACCAAGTGAGGAGATCTCCCCACAGAGACCGAAGCCAAAGTGTATTTTGGGGCAGAATTTTTACTTTTTACTGCTTGCGGTTAAAAAAAACAATTTCTGCATTCGCTTGTTTAAACGCTTACACCTAATTTGCTCAATGTTTTCTTGCATTTCTCAAATGGACAACAATAAAACCGGGAATCCTTATTGCCCTAGATGTCTGGAGTCTGGCAATACCAAATACGAGTTGATTTTCCTCGGGACAATAGTCTGCACAATCGATTATGTAATAATAGCATAGATCAATAAATTATGACAGAATCATTGTTTGTTGGTACACTGTTCATCTGATGACAGATCTAAAGGGCAGAACTATATGGAAAGCAAATAAATACTATATATTTAATAATTCTGTATGATCCTAAGGAGCCTATTAGGGGAGGCCAGACCTCATTTGGCCCGACTGTCTGGCTGGTATAACACGATAAATACGACGTTTTCCAGATTAACATTTTTTTCCCAAAACCCTGTAATTCCCTTCAGTCTCGCGCATACAGAAATAGACTTGCTAAGGCTTGATTCCCCCACCCCGATCTGTGTTCTTCAGAGTCTCCTGAGTGCAGGAGAAGAAGCTGACATATGTGGGTTTCCAGAGGGTTTGCCGTGTTCCCAGGTGATTAACAAGGTGCATTTAATTTAGGAAACCCCTACAACCATCTATTTTTAACATCTACTCCTCATAAGGATTCTATTGCTGAGCATGTCTCTCGCCCAGGCTGGCTGGCAGATAATGCTGACCAAGTGTGCCTGGTTTTTACCTCTTTATACCAAAACATGGCAATTTACTCCAATCTCCTTTGTGCAGGAGCATGCCCCTTCAAAGGACTGCCACCTACTTTTGGGTCTCCTGAGTAAGGGTGCATCAGACATGAATGGGTTCCCTTTGGGTTCAGGGCTAACACAGTCGATAAACTAGGCATAGCGCTTTTTGGAAAATTTGAAAGCAACTGAACGTGAAATGCTGTTTAAGAGTACCTGCCTTCTGGTCGCAGTAGCACCCACTAGGCTTTATGCAAAGATACCACATCTACATATTTTTAACATTTACATATCTTAAAGTCTCTATCATTAGGTACTAGAACTCCTAACTCTCTTTTGGTTTGGCTAGCCGGAATAACGCACTGACATTACATTTTTCCTGACTTTCAACATTTTATCTCCCAAAACATGTTAATTTCCCACCCTTGAAGATATCCCAGCAAAGGCTTGACCCACAACTGTGTTTCTACCTCTTTTTCTCAGTGTGAGGGTACCAGACATTTGTATTTTTAATGGGTTTGAGCAGAGTAACACTAGATACGAGGGAATGTTTCTGATGGGACATATCTGCCTAAGGTGTATCTGTAGTATTTAGGCCCAGGGTCAGTGAGCAACGAAGGAAGCCTACCAACCGAGGGGAAGCCAGGGTGGTGTGGTATAAATCCTAGCAAGTTGGATTACTTAGACTGCCCAGCAAATGTCAAAGTCTGGGTGTGAGAAAGTGGGTTTCTGTTGCAGTAACCCCCCCCCCCTTTTTTGTTGCCAGACTACTGATGCTCTTTGACTTGATGTGCTCTGGGGCCCTGCCAATGAGGACCCCAGGGCCTGTGTTCTTTCCCCAAAACAAAACCCAACTGGCAACTCTGGCCACAGGTAGGTCCCTGGTAAATGGTACCCCATGTACCCAGGGCACTGTGACCAGAGAAGGCTCCTAAGGGCTGCAGCACCAATTGTGCCACCCTTAGGGGCCCCGTACCTTTTCACTAACACACTGCCTTGTAGGCTGCATGTCTTGGCGCAGATCAAAAGCGAAGAGTCGACATGGCACACATCCCTGTGTGCCATGCCTACCAACCACTGCCCTGGCCTAGGTCAGTCACCCCTCTAGCTGGGTGCACTATGCCAGTGGTGAGGGCACAGAGGCATGAGCCCTGTGCCACTACAGTGTCTGAGTCCATTCTCAGACATTGTAAGTGCAGTG
The DNA here is from genome assembly GCF_964204655.1 of Triturus cristatus. Lineage (NCBI taxonomy): Eukaryota > Metazoa > Chordata > Amphibia > Caudata > Salamandridae > Triturus > Triturus cristatus. The sequence goes on from NC_140594.1 coordinate 390,082,826, forward strand.
TACCATTAAAGAGTATATGATGGTGGGAGGTTGTCATTAAGAACTCCACAGAACCATGATGGATACACTGAAGTCTGGGAAGTTTGGTATCAAACTTCTCAGCACATTGTACCCACACTGATGCCAGTGTGGGTTTCAATGTAAAACGCACGACAGAGGGCATTTTAGAAATGCCCACTGAACTCGCCCCACAACCAGTGTCCCGATTGAGTGACTGCTTAGGCTGCCACCCACCAGACATGTTGCTGGACCCCTGGGTCGAGAGCCATCCGCTCTCGAGGGCCTGCAACAATGCACATCCTGGGACGAGGTGCTTGGTCCCCTCCCCCAGGATGGGCAGGGGAAGCTTCAAAGGCCTGCCGCCTTTGTGAGCTTCTCCAGACCACTTGCTGTACTCAACAACTGGTCCCCACTGGTTCTACCCCCCACTTTGGGCGGGAGAACCGACGGGAAAAACAAGTGAGGAAGAGAGGTGTGCCCACCTCTGCCAACTCCACCCCTACGGTGGGGGAGGCGTGGTGAAGCACAATCATGAGTCCCCACCATCTTGAGGATGGGGGGACCCAGCCAACCAGGGACAGGCTCCTGCACCCTCCCACTGGATAGTGGCTGAATAGGGGGTGTACCCACCCCAGGGAAGCGACCCATTGGTCCCTGCCCTTTACCTACCTGTAACACCCCTAAATTTAGTTTTTAGGGGCACCCTGAACCTTCCTACCTCACATCCAGCAACCACAAGAAAAGAAGAGAAGAAGGACGAAAAGCTGTGCAGAGCTAACAAGAGGACGACGCCCACTGACTTGGCCCCAGCCCTACAGGCCCGACTCCCCTCGAACCTGCTCCTGCGAAATCCCAGCATGTCCAGCAGCCAGGAACCTCAAAAACCCTGGAGGACCTGCCTGCCTTCACTTTCCAAGCTGTTTCTCCCAAGAACACCGGACGTGTTTGAACTGCAGCTTCTGGTGCCAGCCAGGAATCGCGAATCCCGCACACTCTCCACCCGCCGAATCCGGCCCGAGCTCGAGTGGACAAATACTACGAGGAGGTCCCCCTGGCGATTCTGACCCGAGATCCGGCGACCTCTGACCTGCCTCAAGCCTCCTGACGACGCCTGCAGCCTCAATCTAGAGGACCCCCCTACTGCGACCAGAGCAGGTAAGAAAATCCGACGTCCCAAGTCACCCCTGCACCCAATGCCCCACGCCCCTGTGTGCCCAACCCAGCGGTGCCTAACCAACCCTCTACATCCTTACTTACCCCTCAAAGTGGTGGTCACTACTGGAAGATCCTCGTCCCCGAGCCTGCAGTGATTCTTTTGTCCCGGAGAATCTCCATTGAAATCAACAGGGCACCCGACCTCAAAACAGCACCCTGCCCCCGGCCGCCCTAGTGCTGCTGAGGGTGCCCCTTTGGAGCTATCTTGGTCCCCAACTTGCCCTGAGCTTAACCCTAGGAGCTTTGCTCCCACGACCCCATGGCCTGCTTGCCAGCAGCCACCAACCGGAGTCCCCTATCCTCCATAGGATAACTTTGGGCCTCAACACTCTGCACCCCGCCGCCCTAGTGCCACTGGGGGTGCAACAACAGTGCATCACTGACCCTGGGAGACCCCTGAATCTTGCCCCAGAACCCTAACTTCAAAGACCAAATACTTACCTCGAAACCAATAACCTGTTTTTCCTCATAGGATAACATTGACACTTTTTCTCCCAAAAAGTTTCCAAGTGTCGACTTTTGAATACTAAGAATATTCCTTAAAAATCGCACAAATAACCTAACCAAATTTTCTAAACTGCTTGCAGGAAAGGTCCCAGTGCTGAACCCAGGTGTCCAGCACTGAGTAAGAAAAGTAACTAAAAAGTAACTTACCTGTGAATTGAATTTCCTTCCATAGGATAACATTGGGGGTTCTTTGTGAAAAAGTCTTTTGAAATACAAGAATATTCTTTAAAAATCGTACAAACTACAAAAACGTAATTACTTACCTGTTTTAAGTAGATGTCCCAGTGCTGAATCTAGGAGTCCAGCCCTGGATTACAAAAGTAACGCAAAAGTAACTTACCTGCAATTTACAGGAAAAGCCTATGTATTTCAATGTACTGGTCCAAAAGGTTTGAAATCTGAAAATATTCTTTAAAAATCGTACAAACTACTAATACGTAATTACTTACCTGTTTTAAGTAAATGTCCCAGTGCTGAACCTAGGAGTCCAGCATTGGATTACAAGATTAACACAAAAGTAATTTTACAAGCCATTCATTTTGATGTACTGCATTTACTAAGTATTGCAACCCACTGCATCCCCTGTAAATCAAATCAAGTACAATCTTCATTGCTTTTTAAAACTGTTGACAACAAGTAACTTATTACTGAAAAGAATTGAATGCTTACCTGTATCAGGCTTGCTTGGTTCTAATAAAATAACAGTATATCTTTGTATACAAAAACAATTGGCCTAGAGTTCAGTCCTTGAGTGTGTGAATTCATTTGCTGACTGAGTGTGTACATCAAATGCTTAACACTATCCTCTGATACTGCCTTACTGCTCGACCAAGCTACCACTTTAGAGAGTAAGGTTCTATCTAACGTTAACCTCTGCCAAACCTCTGGAGACCCTTGGACTCTATACACACTGTACCTCACTTTGGTGCAGTATATATAGAGCCAGTTTCTTACACTGGGTGATAAATTAAAACACAACTTCGTTTTCTGCGTCAAGCTATATGCAAATTGCAGAAGTTCCACCATCCAATATTCCCACACTTCTCCTATATATGTGGGTGACCCCTTTGCACGAGACATAAAAAGGCAAAGATCTGACTATGTAAAAATCATACAGACTTCAAAAGGCATGCTTTTGGCCTGTTCCTGTACATTACAATAGGTCCACCCATACATGTGCTGTTGTTTTTTATCAGATAAGTGCGCAAACACTGAGTTGTGGGACTGTTGCTGTTCCCACAAATTAAAGAACTTTCCGTCAAAGAAGAATGAGGGATTCACCTAACAAAAAAATACCAATATTGTATCTGGCTCCTTGCTGGGTCACAGACAAGTGTCTCCCAGATGTATCCATAGTATGTGTGCAGTCACTCATGATGTTATACACATATTCATGAGGTGGCTGGGTAGTAAGCATCAAACAAACTCATTTGGGAGTTCAGCAGTGCCCCAAAGGGTCTGGGAACTGGCAAACTCTTTGGCTGAACCCTCAACCCCCAAGCACCTGGAGGAAATTGTCTGCCATCAGGGGAGTGTTTAAAAAATAAATACATGAATAAAAACTGCCAATGGGAGTTAGATGAGGAAGACTTTGGGTGTACATTTGTCATAAGGGAGTGTTGGAGACACCCCATCATGAAAAGGGGAAGCCAAAGGGTTAACCGAAATGTTAACAATGAACAAAGAAGGGAATACCATGATTGCATGGAGTGTGACAATCTTGATTCAGACATGTGCCTAATATACATCTGCAGAAAATAATACAAAAAGGTAGAGTGGCTATTCAGACCTCATCCTAAGTAGGGACCTTTCTCATTTGTAGAAGAATAAGAGCAAAACTGAAAGAGAGACCTCTAGCATTCTATAGTTATGACTTTTCCAGCGTAAAGGGGCATTTTAAATCATCCTGGCATTATGGCAAGCCTAGGCAAGGACTGACTGAGAAGGACAAGTTCTCCCTCTAAAATCATTGACGGTGGTACCTTAGCCTTCAACGTGGTTACTGCTGGAAGTAAGTTTTTAGTAATCATTGTAATCTTGATGTAAGAAAATGACCTGACACATATGCTGGGACACTCATTGCTCAAAAGGTGATCAGAGGTAAAAATCGATTTTGATGGAAATCTAACTTCTTTTCATAAACATCCAACTACTACATTTACAGGAGGTTTACTTTGTCTTATTTTGAATTGCATTTACAGATTGCTTGCATTTATATGTCATTAATCATGCTTTAAAACACAAACATCAACCTTATGCTTAAAATAGTGATCAAGTGGAGCATTTAACCCAAGAATGCCAGTAAATTCCTCATCCCCATGTATTGCATCCTACTAAGTTTTTTCATAATGTATTTAAGGGGAGTGCTGCCACTGAATAGGACATTGGCCTAGAAATCTACCAAGACGCTAGAGGGGACTTCTTGGTCTCACCAAAAGGCTTTCCGCAGTGTAACAAAGCTGTTGGCTTGCCTTCCCTCTACTATTAGCTTGCAAATACAAAAGATGTGAAAAGGCCAAAACTAGTGAGGGCTGCAGAATCTCCTTACAATTCTAATTATGTGGTGAACAGTCTCCTTCCATAGTGGTTGTGCAACATACTCTTCAACATTACCTTCCAAACAAACCACGAGCAGCATTTGACATTAAACTTACTAAAAACAGAGACTCAGAATAATTCAAATGAGTGAATCTATAAAATGTCCAATGTCGGAAAAGTCAGCTGTACACTGCATGTGCTTTTTCGACCCTTCAGTATAAGCAGTACCGGCATTAGAGGGTACAATACACTGTCTAACTATTTAAAAGGGCTTCCCCCTGGAATGGAGCTCAGGCACCAAAGGGCAAAAAATCTCAGTGTTTCCTGTGATGGAGACCACTTCAGATTTTGGAGGGTTCTATGATGGCCGAACTCTTGCAAGAACATTTTCGTGGATGACCCATTCATGTTCCTCCAAGAGATGATTCATCAGTTTACAATACTTTGTATTGTAAATCCCTGGAATGCGAGTTATCACAACCTGAAGATCTCATGAAAGGAGCCAGTGCCATGTTTTCTGAGCTTCAAGAGGATCTTGTATTTAATGTCTCTCAGATTGTTTAGGTAATTATTGGGGGCTGGTGTATTTTAGAGTCATGATAGAGGAGAATTGAGAATTAAATGGAGAGGTCTCAATTTGAGCATATTTACGTGGTCAGAAGTAGTTTTGCTGACCACTTCTCTTGAACCGTCAGCTGGTCCATGTGAGCATCCCTTGGGAGCACACACGCATCTATAGCATCTGTGTGGCAAATAAAGCTTCCGCTGCTCCTTGAAAGGCATCCCGGTCGCTGCCACCACCAACGCAATGACTGAGGCTCCGAAGGCAGTCATCTTGTCCTATCAATTACCTGTTATCTGCACCAATAAGTGAGACACCGCTGAAGCTCGGGAAGGATGAAATCTGTCTTATTTATAGGTAACAATTCGTTTGAAGAGAAAGACAGCACAGAAAACTAGCAATCACTCTTGAAAAAATAAAAATGAAACACCATGGTTATTTTTGGCTCAACTACAGTTTCCCCAAGTATTGAATTACTTGATGGAAGCCTAGTCATTAATTTGACAACATTTTCTAGAGATCCAGATAGATACTCTACAATGTCAATTGTATTTGGGGAGAGTTGTACTTTAACAACAAGCTTGAAGGGCAGATTTGAAACCAAAAGGAAGTGCTTTGAACTGAGAAAGCTGACTGTGGAGTGTGAAGAGGATACGCTTTTGTTTCTGCACTGCTTGTGTGTGGTTTAACACACATCCACACTCGTTGTTCAACTCTTGTAATAATATAATGCAAGACCAAAATTATTAATCTTTTTATTTGTTTGCTGTCTTGAGTTCTAGAATGGGTCTGTATTCCTTCTATGTACATTTTGTTCCTGCAGTGCGAAGACATCCAGGACCAGTTCATCCAGCTGAAAAGCTCTTAGATGCAACGTTGGGAGGGAAACTCTAAATTCTAAACCTTTAAACATTGAGTATAATTTCTGCCTCCTATGTCTTATTTATACCCTGCCACGCTAAAAGATCTTGAAAGATTTTCACTCTCACTGAGGTGCTGAGCAATGGGGCAAAGGAACACAGTTATAGCTTTCAAACTGAACCAGATTTTCCCAGCGCATTTTACGACCCTTGTCCTCCTCATCAATTGTTAATTTTGTATCCTGGCAGTGTTGTAAAAAGACTGATCATGTTGTTGCTTTTGCCAGTTAGAAGTTTGGATGAACTGGTTGGTGAAGCCTCTACTGGAAGACCTGTAACTATTTTTTATGAATTCCTAAGCTTTATCCAATACTTCTGTGTTAGGGTTCTTTGTCTCAGTTTCCATCAGCTGAGAAGCTTACCCATGAGATCTGGAGAGCTTATTTCATAAGGACAGAAGGTCTAGAATGTTCTGCTGGGACTGAGACTAGTATTGCAAGAACTATGAAGAATGCGCCACGGGGACTGCATGGCAATACACCTGCGCTGTAATATCAAGGGGTAGCATGCTCTACTGAAGAGCCTCCTTAAAATCCTGGCTGGAGTCTTGAGAATAAACTTGTAAATACTTTGTAGAACTGCCTTGAGACATGATCTTAGCAGCCCAGAACTCTGGTGCCTGACACTTGGGAGATTTTTTTTCCTAAAAAATCTGGTAATGTATTGATTGGCTATAAAAAAAGAGATGATTGATCTGATGGGGACGGAGGCGCAACCATATTGGTTGAACAGTGCCCTGTACTAAATGGGGGAAAAAGGCAAATCGTTTAGGCCTATTCTGCATCTTTTTAGGGTCCACATAAAATTGCTTGTTGAGCAGTAGAAGTTGGGATGAGAAATGCCTCATGTACGGTAACTATTCCCTTGAGACTTTCAAATAGTTCATGATAAAATAGATGCTCCTCCAACTTTTACATATTTGCTTGTTTTATGCAGAGGTGAAAGGTCATCTGTGGTGATACTCCGAATCCTATACAGGTTTACAAATCTATTGAAGGAGATGATCGGATGAAGGGAGTCACTGAGACTGAATGGCGGAGGTCTGTCAAGGGGAAGGTAAGTTTCAGCACAGAGGGTGAGGTAGAAATGTTCAAAGTCAAAGAGGCGGCGTTTCTTAAAGGACAAAGTTGGGATAGTAGAAGAAACACACTAGGCCGAGGAAGCTTAAACGTCTGTCATGGGCCCTGATGTGGGGGCCACTGAAGAAGCCTTAAAACAGTGCCATATTAACCCTCTTTGACAGTGATTAGAAGGATCTTGATGCTGAAGGGGCAGGAGCAACTGATGGCACTTCAGTGGCCACCTCTGAGGAGCCAGTGGGAAAGGGCTTGAGATGCAGTTGCTGAAAAACCCTTAAAAACAAAAATCCCTAAAATCTTTAGCACTAAGAGCAGAATGCAGTCACTTCAGAACAGTCTCCTTCTCGTACGTTTGCAGGGGGCAGAGGCTTCTCAACTCCAGGGCTAAAAGACTTTGTTTCTTTTAGTTTTACTACACTGCTTTGCAGGTCTTTCTTCCTTCCTGTTTTTAGAAAGCGATTAGTACATGTTTATGCCAAAGAGACTCTCTCAGTTTAAATCAATAGAGGCATGCCTCCATCAGGAGTCTCATCAGAGGAAAAACGGGCACCCTCAGCTCTCTTCTTTAGTTGTCAGAACGTATCCTTCTTTTGAGAGTTTGCAGTCTCATCATGGCCAATATGTAAGCAGAGAACTAGTGAGAATCCTCCAGAAATATGCCATATCATACTTCAAATTAATGCTCAAACTGGCTGCAGTTGCCAGGTAAGTGGGTACACTGGGGGTCTGTGACAGTCGCAGCTTCCTGGGAGCACTGCTCGAATTGAGAATTCCTGAAATATTGGGAAAGCCGCTGAAATAAATGTGTAAGGCTAGAGCAGTAAAGTTCAGATTTGTGAAGCAGGTCATCCCATGACAACACTAAGGATCATTCAGGACCTGTTTCTCTTCAGGATGTCGACTGCTACAGATCCTGGATTATCCCTTCGAAATTCCCTTCATTTTTAGAACATAACATCAGGCAATCATTTCCTGGGGATGAGTCAAGTCAGTGTCTCATCTGAAAAGATTGCTGAAAGCAGGGTGTTGAATTCTTGTGCGGCCCTGGCATTGCCATCTAAGCAGCAGTGCTGCATGAAGGTACCCGTCACTCGCCACACACACCGCTCGCAGTTGTCCTGTAACTGCAGTTTGGCTAGAAAAGCAGTCATGGCTGCTCTGGTAGAATGTGCAGTGCCTCAAATAAGGCACCTGAATCAGCTGGTCAATGCTAGGCAGCAGTGAACAGCTCCAGATTGCCACGAGAACAAAATGACCCCATTACCAGGGGATGACGATGGCAAAATGTAAACTGCGGCAAAATAGCAATGGTTTCAAAGCCCACAATTCTAATGGATGATAACAGTGAATTATTTTCTTAATTTGCAGAAATTACCACATTTCGATGCATTGTGGTTTGCCTAACAGTAACGCATTATTTTTTCGAGCTGCATGATAATGTCTTTAAACAGTGCAAATTCCAACACAGGCTGCCCAGGTTAATCACTGGACTTTTTTACGCGACGATCTTCCCTTGAACACAAATAAAGGCAGAACATAGTGATGCGATCAGTGCCAAAATGTTAGACGAACATTGCAGAGAGAGGTTGCACGTCATTTGTCTTCCTCAGAAAAATGTGCTTCGTATGCAGCAAACAAAACTTCAATAAAATATCTTATGATTTACATAAGTTACCTTGGTGCATATGTCTTAGACTACAGACTACTGTCAATTGGAATAGCACAGTATGTCAATAAAGAATCCCCTATTTGAAAAAAATGTGTTTTTTCATACCAAAAGACCTGAATTAAGAATTTAAAAATACATAATGGTTTACATGTATGATGGTCCAACAGCGCCATCTAACGGCCCAGTTGAGATTTACAACCCACTCATCCAACAGTTCAGTTTGCCATGGTAGCTGTTAGGAGAACGAAATATAAATAACAATCACCCAACAAGTGAACACATCAACACCTTTGTTAAGCTAGGAAAATCACGTATATGCACAAAGTATGAAGATGTATTTTAATTTAGTTGTGGTGCAAAGCAACACTCTTGAAAGAGCATACAACTTGGGTTTAGTTTGCAACGGATTTGCCTCTTTACCTCCGACGATCAGTCTGGAGCTTTCAGGATTACCTTTTCGCAAACCATCTTCTATTCTTGGATACAACTGTGAGACACATAATTTTCATATTTAATAAGAAATACTGAATGGCATGTGTCTCACCTTTATTGGGGCAGAATGTAATTTATTATTTTGCTCCAAATGTGGTGTGTGAAAAGGTTTCATAAATTTGAGTTAGCTTCTGATGTATGGGAGATGTCCCTCCTTAAAATTATTTTTTTTGAGAAAGAAGCAAGATCGTAGTAAAGGAATATGCTACTTACCAGTATGCATCTGTTCTTGGCATGTAGAGCTGCAGAGTTGTACACTTAGCATAGGTCGCCATCTGGTGTTGGGCCCGGATGTTTGCAGTTTGTTTTTCTTCTTGGACAGTCTTTGGAAGTCACGAGTTTGGTGACTCCTCCTTCGGTCCGTACTGCGCATGGGCTTCGGCTCCATCCTCAGATTGTTTTTCGCCAACAGGGAAATGATGGAGCGTAGTAATAACAGTGAGAAACCCTTGTGTTGTATATAAATAAGATGTACTGGAACGGATACAGGTAGCCGGGGAGGCGGGTGGGCGTGTACAACTCTGCAGCTCTACATGCCAAGAACAGATGCATACTGGTAAGTAGCATATTCCGTTCGAGGCATATGAGCTGCAGATTGTACACTTAGCATAGATTATATAGCAGTACCCAACCTTAGCGGCGACCACCGGTATCCGTTGCAGCTGTTTGAAAAAGTGTCTTTAGTACAGCCTGGCCCACCCTAGCTTGCTGCTTGGAATGCACATCTACACAGTAGTGTTTTGTGAAGGTGTGCGGTGTAGACCATGTGGCTGCCTTGCAGATGTCATCTAAGGGTATATTCCCTAGAAAAGCCATAGAAGCCCCTAACTTTCTTGTAGAGTGGGCTTTAGGGGGAACAGATAATGTTCTCTTTGCCTTTTGATAGCAAATTTGTATGCATTTTACAATCCACCTAGCTATCCCTGATTTTGAAATGGGGTTGCCTTTATGTGGTGGAGAGAAGGAAACGAACAATTGTTTAGTCTTCCTGAAGGGTTGCGTTCTTTGTATGTAGTATAGTAACGCCCTTTTTACATCAAGTGTGTGTAAGGCCCTTTCTGCAACAGATTGGGGTTGCGAAAAGAAGACAGGTAATTCCACTGATTGATTGAGGTGGAAGGGGGAAATGACTTTGGGCAGAAACTTCGGATTTGTGCGAAGTATGACCTTGCTGTGATGCATTTGTATGTAGGGTTCCTGTATGGTGAACGCTTGTATTTCACCAACCCTTCTAAGGGAAGTGATAGCTACAAGGAAAGCTGTTTTCCAGGTGAGAAACTGTAGCTCACATTTGTGCATTGGTTCGAAGGGCGGACCCATTAGTCGTGTAAGAACTAAATTTAGATTCCATACAGGGGAAGGTGGTGCCCTGGGAGGAATTACTCGTTTAAGGCCTTCCATGAAGGCTTTAATAGCGGGCACTCTGAAGAGTGATAAATGCTGCCTGTTTTGTAGATAAGCAGTGATCGCTGCTAGGTGTAGGCGTATGGATGAATATGCCAGGTTACACCTGTGAAGATGGAGCAGATAGCATATGATGTGCTGTATGGATGCATCTAGGGGGTTGATTGTATTGTTACGGCAGTAAATTACAAATCTTTTCCACTTTGCGGCATAGCATGCTCTAGTGGTAGGACGTCTGGCTTCCATGATGATGTTCATGCAATCAGGGGGAAGGTTAAGATATCCAAATTCTAAGATTTCAGGAGCCAGATCGCCAGGTTGAGCTGAGCTGGGTCCGGGTGCCTGATTTCTCCATGGTTCTGGGTTAGGAGGCATGGGGAAAGGTGCAGTTTTTGATGTGGTACCACTGATAGTTGTAGTAGCGTGGTGTACCACGGCTGCCTGGCCCACGTTGGAGCTACCAGAATGAGTGTGAGGGAGTGCTGTTGTAGCTTCCTGACCACTAATGGAATTAGTGGGAGAGGTGGAAAGGCGTATGCAAATCTGCCTGACCAGTTCATCCATATCGCATTGCCCTTGGACAATGGGTGTGGGTATCTGGCGGCGAAGCTTGGGCATTTTTTGTTTTCGTGGGTGGCGAAGAGGTCTATTTGAGGATGCCCCCACTGTTTGAAGAATGGGTGAAGAACTTGTGGATGCAGTTCCCATTCGTGTAGTTGTTGCGTTTGTCTGCTGAGCAGATCTGCTATGGTGTTTTGTACTCCTGGAACGTGCTGTGCCAGGAGAAAGATGTTTTGGGGAATTGCCCATCTCCATATGCTCTGGGCTAAGCGGGAGAGCTGGGGAGAGTGTGTCCCCCCGTGTTTTTGTATATAATACATCGCAGTCATGTTGTCTGTGCGAATGAGGACTGCTTTGCCCGAAATTTGTTTTTGGAAAGATTTTAGGGCTAGAAAGATCGCCAAGAGCTCCAGATGGTTGATGTGGAGCGATTTTTGCTGTGGCGTCCATAGACCTTGCATTGTGAGGTGTAGGAGGTGCGCTCCCCAGCCGGAGAGCGATGCGTCCGCTGTTAGAATCACCTGAGGAACCGGGTCCAGGAACGGCCGCCCTTTGGAAAGGTTTGTGGTGTTCCACCACTGCAGAGAGTGATGTGTGCGGCCGTCCACCAACACCAGATCCGTCAGCTGACCCTGGGCCTGGTTCCACTGTTGTGCTAGGCACTCTTGAAGTGGACGCATGTGGAGTCTTGCATGGGGCACTATAAATATGCAAGACGCCATCATTCCTATGAGCTTCATGAACACTCTTGCTGGAAGAGAGTGTTGGGAAAGGAATGTTTTGCGTAAGGCTTGAATGCTTGTGATTCTGGCTGAGTTTGGATAGGCAATACCTTTGAAGGTGTCTATAGTGGCCCCGAGATATTGCTTTGTGTGAGATGGTATGAGGTGGGACTTTTGGTAGTTCACCGTGAAGCCTAGCTGGTGGAGCAGTTGGATGGTGCTGTTTGTATGTTGCACACATTGGTGGTGGGACGTGGCTTTTATCAGCCAGTCGTCTAAGTAAGGGAAGACGTGAATGTGTTGACGTCTGAGGTGTGCTGCTACTACTGCTAGGCATTTGGTAAACACTCGTGGTGCATTGGTGACTCCGAAGGGGAGAACCGTGAATTGGTAATGTTGCCCGTCCACCACGAACCTGAGGTATTTCCTGTGAGAGGGGTGTATTGGAATGTGAAAGTATGCGTCTTTCAGATCCAAGGTTGTGAGAAAGTCTCCCTGGCAGAGGAGTGGGAGGACTTGTTGTAGAGTGACCATGTGAAAATGGTCTGAATGTATGTAGGCATTTAGAGGCCGGAGGTCCAGAATGGGTCTGAGGGTCTCGTCTTTCTTTGGTATTAAGAAATATAGAGAGTAGACCCCTAGATTTCGTTGATTGACGGGGACCTGCTCTATAGCGTGTTTTTGCAGGAGTGAGAGTACCTCTTGTTTGAGCAGTGTGGAATGTTCTTGAGACATTGGACGGTGCCTTGGTGGGATATTGGGTGGGGTAGATGTTAGCTCTAGACAGTACCCTGACCGAATGATTTGGGTCACCCATTTGTCCGATGTTATGGACTCCCATACGTGGATAAAGTTTTGTAGTCTGCCCCCGACCGGAGTGGAATGGTCTGGGGGGAGCGGAGGGGAGTCATTGTGCGGGGGGGGTGGCAGAACGGGTGTTGTTGGTTTTGCCCCTGCCCTTATTGTTGTTACCCCTGTAACCACCTCTCTGATTGCCCTTTGAAAAGGTATTTTGAGGAGGGGACTTGTAGGAGGTAGAGGCGTTATCGGTGGAGGAGCCTCTGCCTGTGCCACGAAAGGACGAGCGTCGAAAGGAACGTTTGGAGGCTTGTGTTTGGAGTGCCCCCATAGACTTTGCTGTGTCTGTGTCTTTCTTCATCTTTTCGAGCGCTTCGTCTACCTTTGGCCCAAAGAGTGTTTCCTGGTCAAAGGGGTGATTGAGTATGGATGCCTGGACTTCAGGCTTGAACCCTGAGATCCTGAGCCAGGCGTGGCGACGAAGCAGGACACTGGTATTTATGGCCCTAGAAGCAGTGTCGGCTGCATCGAGGGCACACTTAATGGAGGTGTTTGTAATTAGTTTACCCTCCTGTATCAGGTCATGAGCCTTGTGCTTGTATTTTTCTGGAAGGTGCTGCATAAGAGCCTCTAGTTCGTCATAGTGTGCTCTATCATATCGCGCAAGCAGTGCTTGTGTGTTTGCAATGCGCCACATGTTTGCAGCTTGGGAGGCGGTGCGTTTACCAGACGCGTCCAGAAGTTTAGATTCTTTGTCTGGCGGTGGGGCATCTCCTGAGGATTGGGAGTTAGCCCGCTTTCTAGCTGTGGAGACAACTAGGGAATCTAGGGGAGCAGGGCCCTTGATGTAAGCAGGGTCTGTGGGTGCCGCCTTGTACTTCTTCTCTATTCTAGGGTTCAGTACTCTGGCTCTGACAGGGTCTTTGAACACCTCTGTAGCGTGCTTGGTGACACCCTTAAGCATGGGTAGAATGGAAGTAGATTTGTCTTGTATATCAAATGTATCCAGTAGGAAGTCTTCTTCTACTGGTTCACTGTGCATGTCCACCCCATGGTAGTGTGCTGCTCTCTGCACTAAATGATGAAACCCTAAGGAGTCCTCTGGAGGAGACGGCCTTGATGGGTATAGGTCGTCCTGAGGTACCATGGGTATATCAGGGTTATTGTAATCCTCCCATGGATCTGGGGTCCCTGGTGGAGTGGGATCCATTGGGGCGTCCGCCGGGTAATTGTCCGGATCCCCATCATCCGGATCTGGGGATGGGGCCGGATCGTAGTGAGGTAAAGGTGGCGGAGACCTGTGAGGTGGAGGGGGTGGAGGAGGTGGAGGGGGTAGGGGAGGCGGTGGTGGGGAGGGCACTCTGAGGGGAGAAGTAGCAGAGTCCTTCCTTTTGGGTGGAGGAGGAGGAGCCGGAGCATCAAGGCGTCTTTTCTTGGTAGTTAAAGTCAAAAGCCCAGTCTTTGGATCTTTGGACAAAGTCTTTTGTAAAGGGTCTGGTGTAAACAGAGCCAATGGTGTCGAGTCGTCTGTCGGCACCGGTGATTTCGGAACCGGGGGTTTCGATGGTCTGTGTGCGCCATGCTTTTTTGAGGTCTCCGGGTGTTTCGGCGTCGAATGATGTTTCGGCGCCGGAGCGTCGGTGCCGACAGATTTGTGTTTGTGTTTGGTCGGCACCGAGTGTCCAGGCTTCGGCACCGGTGGTTTCGGAGTCGAGCTGGATTTTGCAGTCTTCGGTGCCGGATGCTGTTTTTCGGCACCGGGTGTCGGCTGGCTCGATCCCGAGCTGCCATGAGACTTTGGGGGCTTCGACACCGGGCCCGAAGGTGGGGTGATCGAAGTTTTGGTTTTGGTTTTGCCCAGGCCGGCAGGCGAGGGAGTAACCTGAGTCTCTTTGGTTTTCGGCGCGGGGGTGGGAGGGGGCATAGTACTCACGGCCCGCTGCGCTGGTGTAACGTCCTCCACGTCGGAGTCGTCGGCCTCGGAAGCGCTGACGACGTCTTCCTCCTGCGCGGTGTGTGTTTGCCCCGAAGCCTCGGCGTCGTCTCCGAAGATGTCCGGTGGAACTGCAGAGGATGAGTGCGCCATGGTGCGTCGAGCTCTTCGATCTCGGATGGTCTTCTTCGATCGAAAAGACTTGCAGGCGGGGCAGTCTCTAGCCTCGTGTTCCGGAGAGAGGCAAAGGTTACACACCTGATGGAGGTCGGTGTGGGGAAATTTAGACTTGAACGGAGTCCTTTCCATCGGCCGGGACCGGAGTCGCGGAGGGCCCGAAGGCCGGTGTCGATGTACGGGATGGAGAAAGTGCCGCTTCGAGAGATGAAGATGATGAAGGAACTCGAAGAATCGAGGATTTTCCGTCGAGGCTGGAACCGTAGAAGTTCGAAGCCGGAGCACGAAGTATCACATCCGAGCCCGATGGCGGAAAAAAACAATCTGAGGATGGAGCCGAAGCCCATGCGCAGTACGGACCGAAGGAGGAGTCACCAAACTCGTGACTTCCAAAGACTGTCCAAGAAGAAAAACAAACTGCAAACATCCGGGCCCAACACCAGATGGCGACCTATGCTAAGTGTACAATCTGCAGCTCATATGCCTCGAACAATTAGTTTATTCATTTTAATACACTTTGTCGCTTCTTTTCTAGGAGTTTTACTCACAAGCCCAGGTATGTTTTCATTAAAACAAATCTTAACATACATGCACACGTAGCCATACTCAAATCCTTTTTGACTTGCTAATATTTTATTCGTACAAGTATATAGAAGTAGGAGTTGTGCCATTTTTTTGTGGTACAATATTTTTTTAAGAGTGTGTTTGCTGAAAAGTAACGTTTTTGTAACGTTTTTGTGCTTGATGCACATTGTTGAGAGTTATTGTATGGTAACCATCACATATTCGAAAATCAAATTAAGGTTGTTCGATTTTTTACGATGATT
Organism: Triturus cristatus; assembly: GCF_964204655.1. NCBI lineage: Eukaryota > Metazoa > Chordata > Amphibia > Caudata > Salamandridae > Triturus > Triturus cristatus. Next base: position 390,098,230 of record NC_140594.1, read on the forward strand.
AATGGCAACAGAACATTTTTATTTGAAATATCTGATGTTCCTAAACAAATGGATTTTCAAAAGGTTTGGAATCCTCTTTTGCAGGGTTATTTCAGGATGCATGTACTACTGCTACTAAACTTTAATAATTCCTACCCCTTGAGAGACAGCTGACAATCTCTCACATGGTCAAAGCCCATATTTTAAGTACACTGCCCTCACCTATTCGCCTTCAGCGAATATATCAGGACTTGCAAAGTAACCTTCTCAGAGAAAGAAGGGCTGATGTGACTATCGGTCTCTGCTGCTTAATTCAGGCTCTTTTGCCTCCTGCAATTTTCTTGTACTACAATCAAGAGCATTAGAATGATTGATCTGTCCTTGTGCCTACCAGGGCTATTGCCGGGGAAGCAGGATGGGATACATTTGCCACTGTGACATAGTCTGCCCATACGTGGCAAGAGAAGTAAGCAAGTAAGTCTATAAAAGATCACATGCTGTACGAGTTAAGATTCCGTCAACATTCATACAAAAGAAGCCCTCCCTTTAGGGATGCCACATAAAAAGAAGTTCAAAGTTTAGACTACTTTTCAGATTTTCTTTCAAGTTACCCAAGTAACGTTATAATTTTTCTGTACTTTTTTTCTTTTCCAAGCTTTTGCCATTGTCTTGGAAGAGATTTTCGTAAATACCAGCACACATCCGGCAACATGTGCTTAGTAAACAAACTACATTTAAGTTTTTTTGTAACACTTAGAAAAGGAAAATTTTACTTACCCTGTAAGCATCTGTTTGTGGCATGTAATGCGGTATATTCACATGCTGTGCATATTTCTGCCATCTAGTGTTTGGCGAGGATGTGTGCAAGTCACGAGGTAGTGCAACTCCACCTCTAGCTTGCAATGCGCATGGTCATCGGATCCATTGTTAGATTGTTTTTTCCGCACTACGGGTGAGGATGACTGGAGCAGAACGACATAGGAAAGAGAGATATAGGGAGATGACCACGAGAAGTAAAAACTAATGGTAACTGCAAACAGCCAGAGTCGTCCTGGAAGGAGGGTGGGTGCATGTGAATTTAAGGCACTACATGCCGCAAACAGATGCTTACATTTTCAGTTTGAGGCATGTGTGGCTATAGATACACATGCTGTACATAGACAGCAAAGCAGTCCTCTCCTAAGCAGTGGCTACCCTGTGGATGTTGCAGAAGACTGAAAAAGGGTATGTAGTACAACCTGGCCAACGTTTGCTTATTGGCGGGCTAACACATCTACACAGTAGTGCTTTGTGAAAGTATGTGGTGTAAGCCAAGTAGCAGATTTACAAATGCCAGCTATTGAGATGTTCATAAGGAAAGCCATGGAGGCCCCTTTCTTTCAACTGGAATGGGCCCTAGTAGGAACAGGCAAAACTCTTAGCTTTTGCGTAACAGGTTTGGATGCATTTGACTATCCATCTGGCTATGCCTGATTTTGCCAAGGCATTTCCTTTATGTGGTTCAGAAAAAGCAACAAGCAGTTGCTTAGTTTTTCAAAGTGGTTTTCTTCTATCTATATAATACATTAGGGCTCGTTTGATGTCTAAAGTATGAAAAGTCCTTTTTGCAACTGAGTCAGGTTGTGGCAAGAAGTCTGGAAGTTCTATAGACTGGTTAAGGTGGAAACGAGAGACCACCTTAGGAAGAAATTATGGGTTGATACGAAGGACCACCGGATCTCTATCAACCAGAAAGAAAGGTTCTTCCAAGGTTAAAGCATGGAGCTCACTAACACACCTTAGTGATGTGACAGCTATTAGAAAAGCTACTTTCCAAGAAATAAACTGTAATGGACATGACTTGTTGGGGCTCGAACGGGGGGAATCATAAGTCTTGTTAGGAAGTTATTAAGATTCCAGACCAGGGGTGGAGGTACCCAGAGAGAAATGACTCTTGAGCGTCCCATAAAAGCTTTGATGACTAGAATTCTGAAGAGCGACACATGTTGTCTATTTTGGAGATATGAAACCACAGCTGCCAGGTGTAGACAAAAGGAAGTAAAAAGACTATACCACATGTTTGGAGGTGTAAAAGGTAGTTAACAGTGTCCTGAACTGTGGCTGCCAGGGGTCAATATGGTTTGAGAGACCTTAGTAGGCAAATCTTTTCCATTTGGCAGCATAGTAGGCACAAGTTTTTGGCCTGCGTTCTTCCTTAAGAATGTTCATGCATTCTGGAGGTAGAATGAGATAACCAAATTCTAAGACCTTAGTAGCCAAACCACTGACTCTTAAGGTCGGGGTGTCTTTTTCTCCATGATTCTGCATGAGAAGGTCCGGCCTGTTGGGAAGCCTCTTTTGCGGAACCACCTAAAACCCTGGGAAATTGGTGAACCAGGGCTGTCTGGCACAGCTGGGAACCACTAGGATGAGGGTGGTCTGCCATAGCTTCTGAACCAGGAATTGAATAAGGGGGAGAGGTGGAAAAGCGTGGGTAAATATCCCCGACCAGTTAATCCATAGAGAATTGCTCATTGTCTTTGGGTGTGGGAATCTGGAGGTGAAGCTTGGGCATTTTGGTTTTCTACTGTGGCAAATATGTCCACATCCGGAAACCCTCATCGGTGGAAGCAGTGGAGAAGGACTGCCAGGTGGAATTCCCACTCGTGGACTTGTTGACGCGTTCTGCTGAAAAGGGTGGCAAAGATGTTGTCCACTCCTGACAGGTATTCTATCAACAGGTGGATCCTGTGGTGGAGAGCCCAGTGCCAAAAGGCACTGGGCTAAACGAGAAAGCTGCGGGGAGCCCCCACTTCTAAATGTAATACATGGCTGCCATGTGGTATGACCATACTAGGACAACCTTGCCCAGTAGGCGGGGAGGAAGGCCTTGAGGGCTAGATGGTAAGCTAGCAGCTCCAAAAAAGTTGACGTGGAGATCCCTGTGAGTGGGACTCCATTGGTCCTTGACAATCAGATTTTGTACGTGAGCCCCCTCCACCCACATGAGGGATGCGTCTGTTGTGACAGTGCTCTTCGGAACGGAGTTGAGAAAAGACCACCGGCAACAGGTTTTTGGTGCTCCAACACTGCAGAGAGCAATGAATGAGGGGGCTAACCAACACTAAATCTTCCCAATGACCCACTTTCTGAAAACGCTGACTTGTTAAGCATTCTTGCAGTGGATGCATGTACCATCTTATGTGGGGTATTATGGCGAAGCAGGAGGCCATCATGCATAGCAGGCGCATGACTGTTCTTACTGTGACTTGTTGATTTGGTTTGGCTGGAAAAGAGGCAGGAACGCTTGGAAAGACTGGAGTCTTGCACAGAGGATGGCTCCCAGATAGGGTTTAATTTGAAGGGGCTGTAGATGGTACTTTACAGCGTTAATGGTAAAGCCTGGTTTGTGCTGTAGGTATTGTAGCTTGGGTACGTGCACGGCAATGCAGTTGCAATGCACTCTTTATCAGCCAATCGTCCCGGAATACATGGATGTCCGGTCTTTGCAGGTGCGCTACTACTCCTGCAAGAAATTTGTAAAAACTCGGGGTACAGTTGGGACCCCAAAAGGCACACTTTGAACGGGCAATGCTGACCGCAGATCACAACCCTGAGGTAAGCGCTGATGCATAGGATGAATCGGAAAGTAGGTGTCTCTGAGTTCGAATGAGGACAAGAAGTCACCTTGCTGTAACAGAGGTATGACATGCATAAGGGTGACCATGAGGAAGTGCGCTGATAGGATGTACTCATTTAGGGGTCTGATGTCCAAAATGGGCCAGAAAGACCTGTCCTCCTTTGGAATGAGGAAGTAGAGGGAACATACCCCTGAGCCATGTAGGTGTTCTGACACAGGCTCTATGGCCTCTTTGAGGAGGAGCGCTTGGACTTCTTCCTGGAGCAGACATGGATGTTCTGAGGAGAGGATGTGTCTGCAGGATGGTATGTTGGGGCGATGTGGAGGTGAGTTCTAGCCAGTAACCGAGTTGGATGATGTCTAAAACTCACTGACGTTGCCAAGCTGGGAAGAGCATCTGCAACCAGCACCCGACGATTGTTGTGTGATCAGGGGACAGGAGTGGCAAGTCACTGCTTGGCTGGGGTTACTCTTTTGGGAGAGCTACCTTTGCTTCTAACTTTGGCAGAATTTCCACCATGGGCTCCCCTGAAGTAGCATCTCATGGAATTTGGTTGGGCAGGCAGAGGTTGGAAAGATGATGAGGTTTCAGGAAAGGTGGTCGTGGAGCTTCCACGATATGTGGAACGGCGAAAGGACCCTTGTGAGAAAGAGGTCTGTAAGGCACCCACGGCTTTCATTGTTTCGTCATATTTTTCTATTTTCTCCAGCATCTCACCAACCTGATACCCAAAGAGATGTTCCCCATCGAAGGGCAGGTTGAGGAGATGCTTGAAAGTCTGGCTTAAAGCCAGACACAAGGAGCCCAGGCATGCCTGCGGAGGAGGAGACTAGAGTTAATCCCCTGAGCAACGGTATCAACAGCATCAAGGGTGCACCTGATGGTTGTGTTAGAAATCTGTTTGCTTTCCGTGACCAACTCACACCCCCTTTTACAGTACTCCTCTGGGAGGTGTTGGAGGAGCTCCTCAATTTCGACCCAGTGGGGCTGGTCATACCTAGAGTGTAAACCAATGAAACTGGCAATGCGCAAATGGTTGGCAGACTGTGCCACAATTTGTTTACCAACTGCATCTATCCTTTTACTCTCTTTGTCTAGCTGAGTAGCATCACCGGTGCCTTGAGCCTTCGCCGTCTTAAGAGCGGTATGAACCACTAGGGAATCTGATGGGAGCTGGCTTCTAATATAAACAGGGTCTGAAGGGGAGGCTTTGTATTTTTTATCAACCCGTGGGTTCATAACATGGGCTTTGACTGGCTCCTTGAAAATATCTGGGGCTGGCTTGAGCATCCCCTTAAGCATAGGCAGATACTGCATGGAGAGGTGTGCAGAAGAGAGTCTCAAAGAGGAAGTCCTCCTCAACCGTCTCCTTATGCATCTCCATGTTGTGATAAGCAGCAGTCCTACATAAAACCTCATGGTATGAGGAGGTATCATCTGGCAGAGAAGGTCGGGCAGGGTAAAGGTTGGGATCAGTATCGCAGGATGATCTACATCATATGAATCCCAAGAGTCTCTCTGTGAGGGTACGTCATAAGTGTCACGCCCCAGTGTCAGAATGTGGTGACCCCGTGGAGTATATGATAGTGGGTCAGGTAAAGGAGGAGGAGGGGAAGGTGATGTTGGGGGTCTGGGTGGAATGTAAGCAGGTGGAGGCAGTCCGGTGTCCAAAAGAGTTCTGGTGGCTATACCCTGCTTCTTTCGCTGCTTTGGAAAAGGTGGGGACTTCAAATACTAGCTGTCTCTTATTAGGCCGGGGATCCGGCATCGGAGACTGAGTTAGAATACAGCCCGTTTATAGGTGGATAATAATTTGTTTCTGTTGCTCATCGAGCTGCCCTTGCAACTTCTGGAGGACCGTTTCGACTGGTTCGTGGGCTGGTCTTCCAATTGGAGCCAAGTGCTTCGGCACCGATGCAAACTCGAATCCAACAGTTTCTAATCCGATGGTCAGGTTGGTGCCGAGAAGGGAGCGGGCGCCGCCGAAGGCGCCTGTTTGAAGATTTTCTTCGGTGCTGAGCTAAAACTGACCATGGTGTCCAAAGTGGACTGTTGGTGCCGACCATGGCCTGAAGGCAGTGGCAGCCCAGAAGCCAGCTTCTGTGGCTCCAGTGCAGCTGAATGCCCCTTGTGAGGTAGAAGTTTGGAGCAAGCTAGGTCGAGGGGGAACGGGGCGATGGGGGAGCTGTAGTCATGATCTGTTGAGCCGGCTGGAAGTCTTCAATCTCGAGGTCGGAAATGGAACTCTCTTAACGCGAGAACACCCCCCAAAGCGGTCAGTAGTCAGAGGATGTTGCAGAGGATAGAAAAAGTGAATGAAGTACAGCCTGGTCCATTTGATCCTGTTGTCATAACAGCACATCCACACAGTAGAGCTTGGTGAACATGTGTGGTGTGGACCAGGTAGTTGCCTTACAGATATCAACTATTGAGATGTTACCCAGAAAGGCCATGGAGGCTGCTTTTTTGAAGTGCAGAATGCATCCTTGGTAGAGCAGTGAGCTGTCTTTTGGCCTTGGCGTAGCAGGTTTTAATGCACTTGACTAGCAGGTGAGCTACCCCTGCTTTTGAAATGGAACTGCCTTTGTGTGCATTAGAGTAGGTGATAAATAACTGTTGGCTTTCACAAAATGATTTTGTCCTATCAATGTAGTACATAACGGCCCTCTTTACATCTAGTGTGTGAAAGACTCTCTCTGCTACTGAGTGTGGGTCTGGGAAGAACACAGAGTTCTACTGCCTGGTTGAGGTGGAAGGGAGAGATCACCTTGGGTAGGAACCTTTGGTTAGTTCTAAGGACTACTCTGTCAGCGTGTACCTTGAAAAAGGGCTCCTCCAGTATGAGAGCTTGTATCTCGCTCGCTCACACAACTGAAGGAAGTGATTGCAATTAGCAACGCTACTTTCTGACAAGAATTGGAGAGGGTAAGAATGAAGGAGCTCAAAAGGGGGCCCCTTGAGCCTAGTGAGGCTTACACTGAGGGTCCAGGACAGGACTGGGGGTATGAGGGATAACCCTCTTAAGTCCTTCCATAAATGCTTTAATGATGGGGACTCTGAATAGTGAAGAGTGTTCCCTGTTCTGTAAGTATGCTGCCAACGCAGCCAAATGTAAACAAAGGGATGTGTAAGCCAGGCCTGTGCATTGTAACAGACACTGTTGGCTTTATTGGATCAATGTGTTTGGATAGGCAATAGTGGACCAACCTCTTCCACTTTACCGCATAGCAGGCTCGCATAGTGGTATGGTGAGCCTCTTTGAGGCTGGACATACATTCATGAGGCAGACTGAGGTAGCCAAACTTTAGGAATATAGGAGCCAGAACACCTGGTTGAGCTTCTTGTGAGTGGGATGCCTCGGTGTGACCTGATGAGGGGTGAGAAGGTCCAGCCTGCTGAGTAGCTTTTTGCGAGGGACTACATACAATTTGAGGAGGGCTGTGATGGCACCACTAGCACGCATCGCCCGACAGCACGACCTCAACATAATCTCCTACGCCTACGACACTCAGCTGATCCTCTCCCTCACAAAGGACCCCCTCACCGCCAAATCCAACCTCAACCAGGGAATGAAGGCCGTCGCCGACTGGATGGAGGACAGCCGCCTCAAAATGAACACAGACAAGACGGAAATCCTCATCCTCGGATCCAACCCCTCCGCATGGGACGACTCTTGGTGGCCCACTTCACTGGGGTCTCCCCGGCCCCCACCGACCACGCACGCAACCTGGGAGTCATTCTCGACTCGAAGCTCTCCATGATCAAACAAGTCAACGCAGTCTCCTCCACCTGTTTCAACAACCTCCGCATGCTCCGCAAGATCTACAGATGGATTCCGACCAACACGAGGAAAACAGTCACCCAGGCCCTAGTCAGCAGTAGACTCGACTACGGAAATGCCCTCTACGCCAGAGCCCCATCCAAGCTCATCAGCAGACTACAGAGAATCCAGAATGCCTCTGCACGCCTGATCCTCGACGTCCCGCCCCACGACCACATCACCCCCCACCTGAGGAACCTGCACTGGCTCCCCGTTGACAAAAGAATCTCCTTCAAGCTCCTGATCCACTCACACAAGGCACTCCACAAAACCGGCCCAGCCTATCTCAACAGTCGACTCTCCTTCTACGTACCCAACAGGAATCTCCGCTCCGCTGACCACGCCCTGGCCACGGTCCTACGCATCCGGAGAACCACTTCCGGAGGCAGGTCCTTCTCCCATCGTGCCGCCAAGACCTGGAACACCCTCCCCCTCGACCTGCGACAAACCGAAGACCTGCTGACTTTCAGGAGACAACTCAAGACCTGGCTCTTCGACCAGCAACAGCACCTCCCCTCCCCCCCTCCCCTCCCCCCACCCAGCACCTTGAAACCCTAACGGGTATGTAGTGCGCTCTACAAATTATGTGATTGATTGAATCACAGCTGCCTGGCCCACTTGCGAGTTACTAGGACAAAGGTGAGGGAGATCTGTTGAGCTTCCGAATCATAAATGGAAGGAGGGCGAAGAGGCAGAAAAGTGTAGGCAAATATCCCTGACCAGTTCATCCATAGTATAGTACATTGACCATGGACTGTGGGTGCTGAACTCTGGAGGTGAAGCTTGGGCTTTTGGTGTTTTTTGCGGGCGCAAACAGATCTATGTTGGTAGCTCCCCAACGCTGGACATAAGGGAGCAGGACTTCAGGGGTGAAGATCCCACTTGTGGATTTGATGCTGCATCCTGCTGAGCAGGTCTACAAAGTGTTTGTCCGCTCCCGGGAGGTACTACGCTAGCAAGTGTACTCTGTGGTGCTTCGCCCAACCCCAAATGTCTTGCACTAATGCCGAGAGTTGGGGAGAGTGCATGCACCCTGTTTCTGCAGGTAATACATGGTAGTCATGCTGTCTGTTTTGATCAGGACTATCTTGTGATCTACATGCAGAATAAGGCAAGGGGTGTCACTGTTTGGAGGTGGAGGCCTCTTTCCCAGTTGTTATTGACCCTGTAGGACCCCCACTGGAGTCGCCCTGTGGTGACTGCTGTTGGTAGGCCTGCTGCTGTCTATGATAAGAGGAAAGGTTGTCTGGGGAGATGGTCTTGTTTTCTGCCCTGTATTACTACCTACGGAAGGACCCCCTCAGAGTAGATGTTTGGAGGGTACCCATAGCCTTGGCCAGTCCCTGTCTTTCTCCAGCTTTTAGTCAATCTTCAGTGTGGACCACCAGGGAATCAGGTGGTGCTCACCCACGTATGCAGAATAGGTCATTGGGAAAGGGCGTCTATTTCTTGTCCACTGAAGCATGGCAACCCTTGCTTTCATGGGCTCCTCAAATGTATCTGTGGTAGTCCTAAGCACCCCCTTGAGCACAGGAAGTAACTGCATTATGAAGTGGGTCTTACACAATGCATCTACCAGAAGTTGTCATCTTCTTGGAGGACATGCATATCCTCCTTATAATAAGTACCTGCCCTCTGAACCATTTCATGATGGGATATAGTGTTATCCAAGGGCAATGGCATAGCTGGGTATGTGTAGCTCAGGGGAGCAACATTGTAGTTGCCCCACAGGTCATCAGTAGGCCCGGGTCATAAGGTGTGTCGTAGGGACCGTCAGGATGAAGTGGGATGCCCTTAAGATGAGTGGGGCAAACCCTCTGCCTGATATGGAAAAGGAGAAGTATGCTGTGGTAGTGAAGGGGTGTGGGAGGAAGTAGTGAATCAGAGAGAGGGATGGCGCCCCTGTCCTTGCACCTCTTGAGCTGAGGAGGTGGACTCCAAAAGCAAATCCCTCCACAAATGTAAACTTCTTGTTTGGAAGCAAAGTCTCTATAGGCTTTGGAGGCAAAGTCTCTGTAGGCTTTGGAGGGAGCTTGGTAGTGATCGTGCCTGCCTGAAGATGAATAAAAAATTGTTTTTGGTGAGTGTCCAGATCTTCCTGCAGCCGAGGATAATTTTTTCTGAGTCTTTGGAGGCACAGCCATAATGGGGTATTCTTGGTGCCTACTGTTCTGGATACATTTTGTGAAAAAGAAGTGCCAAAACACCCACAAAAATAAAAGGTTTTCACACTCACAGTGAAAAAGCCTCAGAACCTAACAAGTTAAAAGTAATACATGAATAATTGCTAAAAATAATTTCTTTACCTCTTCAACTGAGCATTCTAATAAATTGTTTTTTAAATAACACAAATTCAAACAAGCAAATAATCAACCAGCTACATATTTTAGCAATAGCCCAAATCCCTTACCTGGCTACTTAACCAGCTAACTACTTTCATAAGGAGCCCCAACTCTTTGCCTTCCTCTGGGTGTGTGATGAGAAAGTCCACATCATGCCCACTCTGCTTCCCTCTAGAGAACAAAAATCATGAAGATGATATAGTCATAATTTTGCCTGAAGTTATACACTCATTAAACGGAACATAACAGTGCAACAGAGAGCGAATATGTAAAAAAAAAACTCTATCATCACGAATGAAGCTGAGTATGTCACAGCTGTTGACTTCATATCTATGACAGGATGTTATGGAAGAGGGACTTTGCTAAAGCGGATTGTCAGTTTAAGAGATACAAGATCTTCAAGTGGGCTGAATAAGTGAGAAGATAAGTACATGAGACACATTAGGGCCGCAGGGTTCACCGTGATGCAAGTTCATGGGTACGCAAGGCCACAGGTTTATAAGGAGCCTAGGAGTGCAAGACAAACCTGAAATACTGCACTGCAGGAAGGCACACAAACCACAACAGTCATGCCGGACTGCTGAACATGCTCCGCTCTGGTATTCCCTGGACTGGAAACAAGCATCCTAAGACAGGATTCAAGGTACCCACATAGGAAAACACAGAAGGCTGAGATGCATGCATAAAAAGACAAACAAGAAACTACATAATACCCCAAGATCAAAATCAGAACAAATGCAGGGCAGACCTTATGAGAGGCCAGGAACATGTACATCATATAAAGCCAACCACCATTTTGAGAACAGGCAAATGAGGAAAACTAAATGACTGCAACTCACAAAATGCAAAAAGAACAAATGATGGTCGGAATGTTGAACAATGTCACTCACTCACCCCCAGTACAGAGATCTGGACCTAAATCCATCCATGGCCCAGATCTCTGTACTAAGGGTGAGTGTTTAACATTATTCAGCATTCTGCCCATCGATTGTTCTTTTTGCATTTGTCACCCCAAGTGGGATGGGGAAGCCCAGATGTGGGTCCCGTGCTCACCTTGCGCCTGGATTCAAGCTATCCTGCCAGATTAAGGGTGCTACCTTGAAACCTGTCTTAGGATGCTTGTTTCCAGTCCAGGGAGGACCTGGCTTGGCAGTTCGGGCTGGACTGCTTCCCTGGGGAGCAGGGTCATGCCTGATTTGCATATGGCTAGGCCCAAACTGGGTTGCAGTGGTGAGCGAAAGAACTAAGGATTTAGGCCCAGATCTCTGTACTGAGGCTGAGTGTTGACATTGTTCAGCATTCCGTCCATCAACTGTTCTTTTTTTGTTTGTCACCCCAAGTGCGACAGGGATGTCCAAACGTCGGTCCCGTGCTCGCAATACCACTGACACTGGATTCAAGCTATCCTGGCTGTTTAGGGGTGATACCTCAAAACCAGGTGTCTCCTACGAGTAGCTCGGGGGCTACTGGTAGCTTACCAGGACCCAAAAAGTAGCTCTCAGAGGTGAAGCTAAGGCCAGTAACTCACTCAAGGGGTCTGAGCATATTAAAGAAGACAGCACTGCTCATTGCAAAAGGCCCTTAGAATGACATCCAGCAAAACCAATGGCAGGGCTTTGTGACACAAACACATAATTAGTTGGCTTTAGGGGTATGCGACATGACCATCTGTATCAATTCTCCATCCAACTAAGTCATAAGGAGATTGGCCATGTTATAGACCCTGCTCTTTCAGTCAAAACATGTGATAAATAATGGACCATGAAATAAGAGTGGCATGAGCAGTAACCAGTGCTGACTCACAGAAGTGTGACTGCAGGAGCAACAATGAAATGTGTTTGTTGGGTGCATGATCAGCACAAGAGCTGGGGAGAGCAGGGTTTAGATCCAAGGCAGAGAAATTTTAGAGCCATCAGCCATGTGTGTCTCTCTCTGACATACGGTCCCTCCTTGATACACAATATTGCTTCCTGGAAACTGCACCTGGTGTTAAGGACCCCCAAATGTATATGCTTGAGTCCATCACAAGGGTTTTATCTCCGGCACAATTGTCCCTGTTCATGACATAATGGTACCAATGGAATAATAATGATAATCCTTGAGGATTTGGGGCATTTATGGTCTATAAACTTTGTCAAAGGTGGACAGACCCAATGTAGTGTGGTACGGTCAAAATGAAGCAATGTTTGGGAACCCACGAAGTGGGTTAAAAGGCCCCTCACACACCAACCTGGTTGGTGTCATGCTTCATCATTGGGGCCCCAACCGGGTGGCCGAATGCCCCCCGGTTGTGCTGCGACGCCTGACTACAGCGGAGCTGGTGTGGTGCAAAAATGTGATGTGGTGATGATTAAAAAATATCGCTGAGAATCCTTGCCATTAGAAGATTTATTATTGGCGGCTCAGGATATTGATTAAAAAGATATGTGATGCAACTAAATGGAGAAATAATTATCTGTTAGTTGACTATGTGGTGGGTCTACATGTTTCAGCTCACGAATAAAAGTAGTAAGGAGCTTTCGTCAGGACCAGTGTATAGTGAGTGGCAAAAGGTGATGTGCCACGTGGTGAAAAAAATAAAAAATATTAGTTACCTACACACTCGCTAAGGTGTGTGGACACAGTGTCAACACAATAGCGGACACTGCGGCGCAAACCTGTGGGAGAAAACAAGACAGCACACAAGACACATAAGCGAGTTACATTGGTGCCCTGGATTGCAGGCAACATTCAAATAGATTTTAAGTGCTGTGAATGAACAAACCTGTCTTCAGAGAACGTACCGTAGGTGACCACATACATCTGAGGTGTATCATGCTGCTAAGCGAAAAGGCGGAGGCAAGACCATTAGAAATGCTAGGTAAGACGCAAAGCGCTATGTGAACTAAGGGTGCCAAGTGGTAAATAGTACGGCACTACAATAGACTAATGGTGAACTACACACGAATAGCGCCAGGTGATTATACTGGCAATGGTCGTGAAACCTCTACATGAGGTGTGTATATGGTGAGAGGCCCACTCTGCGCTAGTGGGAAGAGGCTGAATGTAGCCCTTAAGCGCTTGAGGTATGAGGTGGGCACAGTCTCAAGGAAAGGAACACAATGCGCGGAACAGCAAGGGGAGGGTCTAGTCATTCCATACTGGAAGCCATCACTGACATATTAAGTACATGACTGGCCTACTTTTTACCACACTTGACATGATGGGGGCCGCCCCTTACATAATAATGGCCATGACTGATATATGGTGGGCATCCTGGCCAATATAGTGTCCAGCCTTGGCATAATTGAGGCTCTTGTACAATGTTGAGCATAATTGGCACTATACAAACATCCATGGTGTTAGCATCCATGGCTAATGATTGTAATACTTGGACATCATTTGAAGCAAAATCTGTCCATGTGAGACATTTGTACATGTATGTACTTGATGAAAAGGACAAGCTAATGTTTTGGGACTGCATATTTCCTAAAAATGAAAACTGATAGTTTGAAGGCAAACTTGTTTTTCAGATAAGGGTTTTCTTTTGAATAATTTAGTTTGTTAACGAAAAAAAAGGTTGCAATTTCAAAACGCATTTAAAGTTGAATAATTGGGGCGTGGCCTAGCGCCGACGAAGCTGGCCGCTTGAAAGAAGAGCTCTGCCGGGGCAGAGCCCATACCACCCTAAAATCCGTCATAAATCCAGTAGAAGTGACCCAAATCTACTCCCAGCATCTGCAAAAAAACTCCGGAGCAGTTTGTCGCAAAATCCGGCCCGCAGAGGGACGCTTGGGGGCGGCTCCGTAACACTGAGGAGCTGCCGCAACTGCCAGTTAAGGCTGCGTGCGGCCTGGAGGTAAATCCCACGGCCGCCTCCCGGTTCGCTCGTTGCAGAGGCCCACCCTAGGTGACCGTACCAGCGCTGCCCCTTCACATCCTCGGTCCCAGTATCTCGCGACCGCATCCATAAGCCCGCTTCCTTCGGCGCCGGAGGCCTGCGTGTGTCTCGGCGGCCGTGCAGGGGAGCGGGAGCGCACACTGCCGGAGTCGTCGGAGGACGGCCCCGACGCTGCATAGCGTTGGGCCAGAGGGCTGAGCGTGGCCGCGCTCTCACGTGGCGTCGGAGCAGGTGGCAGAGACCAACAAACGGGACAGAAACAGCAGGCCTCCTCCTGGGCTCCTACGCTTGCAGTCCCACGGACCTCATTTTACCCGAGGTCGGGCGGGGCCCAGCGGGGTGCCCGCACGGAGGTGAACGAGGACTGCAGCGCTTGGGAGCAGTAAACTCCTTCTCCCATCACTACGGAGGGGTAGTCGGCTCATCAGCAAGTGCAGGGGGACAGTGGGGCTCAAGCCAGGAACTTTGTCCACCATCAGAGCCTGAAACACAAGCGTGCAGGAGTGGCAGCTAATAAAGGCTAAAGGCCTATTTTCTCCATTGCGAGCCGGGACGGTCAGGACGTAACCACACACATCGGCCTACACTAAACCTTATCAGAACCACTTTGCGCCAACCGCGCTAGAGAAGGAGTAGTTTCTTTTCTGTAACTCCAGTTCTGTAGTAGGGGTATCTCTGTTATAGTCATAATCTAGTGAATAGTCCCGCCCATGTGCGTGGACACCGGAGCAATAAAAAATAATCTCTAAAAGGTGACAAATCATGCAGACCTGCATACACCTTTAAGAGAGAATTTAATTTAAAGACAGATAATGCAGCCTATACCCACAGGCTACACTGTCCAGTACTTCAACTAGAATTCCACCAACATCCACAAACAGCCCTGCCTGTCTAGTTTTTCTCCACAAAGGAAAAAACCCTGCCTCTACCAGCAAAAGCCTCTGGAATGATAGAGAGGAAGGAGAGGACAGACAAGCCCCATAGGCTGCCATTATGTGGCTTGGAACAGGATACTGTGCCTTTAAGAAAACTTTCCAGTTTTCCAGAACTTTCCCCAGTATCCCAGAATGCCCAGCAGGTCCCATTTACTTTCAGTTCTTTTTGAAGGCGTAGCACACCAGACCTGTAGCATTCTACATATGAATAAGTATCTCTCCACCGGGGAGGAGGGCGGGCGCTTATGACTATAACAGAGACACCCCTACTACAGAACTGGAGTTACAGAAAAGAAACTACTCCTTCTGTAGTAGGGGATCTCTGTGTATAGTCATAATCTAGTGAATAGAATGGCAAGCCCATCCCCACACAACAAAAGCGGTGGAGAACCCACAAGACACTACCACTACTGTGCGAACAGATTTCGCAGCGAAGCCTGCCCAACCTGAGCATCTGCCCTGGCATCCGTGTCCAGACAGTAATGCGCAGCAAAGGTATGGACCGACTTCCAAGTGGCCGCCTTGCAGATTTCCGCAATCGGAACATTACGCAGCAAAGCCGTTGTGGCAGCTTTGCCCCTGGTGGAATGAGCCTTAGGTTTACCCCCTAAGGTCTTATTAGCCTTTTGATAACACAATTGAATGCAGGACACAATCCACCGAGAAATGGACTGCTTAGAGGTCGCAAGACCCGTCCTGACTGAGCCATAGTTAACAAACAATTGGTCAGACCTACGAATATCCTTGGTCTTATCCAGATAAAATTTCAACACCCTCCGAACATCCAGGGAATGGAGAGACCTTTCAGCTGGCGACGAGGGATTCTGAAAGAACGTAGGTAAAGTTATGGTCTGGTTGACATGAAAATCAGAGATAACCTTAGGAAGAAATTTAGGGTGAGTACGCATCACAACCTTAGCAGCATGAAATACAGTATAAGGTTCTTGACAACATAATGCCTGAAGTTCACTCACCCTGCGGGCCGATGTAATGGCCACTAGGAACGCCGCCTTCCAGGATAAGTGCTGCAATGAAGCCTTGTGAATGGGTTCAAAAGGCTCCTTCATCAGTCTGGACAGCACCACATTCAAGTCCCAGGAAGGCGAGGGAGGTCTGACGGGAGGAAACACTTTCTTCAAGCCTTCCAAAAAATCCTTGACCACAGGGATCTGAAAGAAGGAAGTCTGTGAAGGGCATTTCCTGTAAGCAGTCAAAGCAGCCAGATGAACCTTAATGGAATGGAAATTAAGGCCAGACTGCGCCAGATGTAAAAGGTATGGAAGGATGACATCTTCCTTACATGTCGTCGGATCAAAGTTCTTGGACTTACACCAGATACAGAACCTCTTCCACTTGTAAGCATAGGATGTTCTAGTGGAAGGTCGCTTAGACTCCTTCAGAATGTCCATACAATCGTCTGGTAGATTCAGATGGCCATATTGCACTATTTCAGGAGCCATGCCGCCAAACTCAAAGACGAGAGGTTGGGGTGCACCATCCGCCCCCCGAACTTCGTGAGAAGGTCCGGCCTGCACGGCAACCGCATGTGAGGAAGGAGAGACCGGTGAAGAAGGTCCGTGAACCACCACTGCCTGGGCCACTCCGGGGCGATCAGGATCATCCGCGCCCTGGACTGGGACAACTTGATGAGCACCGCCGGAATCAGGGGAATGGGTGGAAAAGCGTACAGAAAGCTGTTCGACCAATCGATCCATAGCGCATTCCCCAGCGTCCCCCGCTGGTAGTACCTGGATGCGAAGTCTCGGCATTTGCTGTTTTCGGCGGTGGCGAACAGATCTACGTCTGGAGTCCCCCACCTTGCGAAGACTTCTCCTAGTACTTCGTCGTTTATGACCCATTCGTGGTTTTCCTGAATCAGCCTGCTCAAGGCGTCCGCCTGAGCATTCTGCACCCCTGGCAGATGCGTGGCCGTAATCGTCAGTCCTCTGGCCAGCAGCCAGCGCCAGATCGCCTGCGCCTCCTGCGACAGAGTGCGCGATCTCGACCCCCCCTGCTTGTTCAGATAATACATCGTGGTTGTATTGTCCGTCTGTATCAGCAGCGAGTTGGTCTGGAAGGACGGAAGGAAGGCCTTCAGTGCCAGGAAGACAGATCTGAGTTCCAGGAAATTGATGTGGTACGTCGCTTCCAAAGCAGACCACTTCCCCTGAATCTGCAAGTCCCCGGAATGCGCTCCCCAGCCCTGGAGAGACGCATCCGTCACGACACTCGTCGTGGGAATGTCCTTGTGGAAGGGAACCCCCTTGAGGAGGTTTTCCGCCAAACACCACCACTTCAGAGACTGAAGAGCATGCAGCGACAGGCGTATCTTGTCGTCCCAAGAGCCTGTCCTCTGATCCCACTGATCCTCCAAACACTCCTGCAGTGGTCTCATGTGCAGCCGAGCGTGAGGCGTGAGGAAGATACAGGAGGCCATCGATCCCAGTAGAGACGACACCTTCCGCACTGTTGTCGATGGAGCAGTCCTGAGGTCCTGAGCCTTCCGAAGGAGTGATAACCGTCTCTCCTCCGAAGGAGACACGCTTGCTGACCGCGTATCGATGGAGGCCCCCAGGTACTGTATGCACTGGACCGGAGTCGTGACCGACTTGGACATGTTGACGTGTAACCCCAGCTTGTGCAAGAGCTCGCACGTCCATCGGAAGTGTTCTTGCGCTTCCGCGAAGGATGATGCCTTGATCAGCCAATCGTCCAGATACGGGTAGACAAACACCTTGTTCTTCCGCAGGTGTGCCGCCACCACCGCCATGCACTTCTAAAAAGTCCTGGGCGCAGATTTTAGCCCGAATGGCAGTACTGTGTATTGATAGTGATTGGCGCCGACTTGGAATCGCAGGAACTTCCTGTGTTTCCTCGCTATGGGCACATGGAAGTACGCATCCTGTAGATCTATGGCACAGAGCCAGTCTCCCCGTTGCAGCTGAGGGTAAATCTGGTGCAACGAAAGCATACGGAACTTTTCTCTGCGAATCCATTTGTTTGCCTGCCTCAAATCCAGAATGGGCCTGAACTCGTTCTTGTCCTTCTTGCGAACGAGGAAGAACCGAGAGTACAGACCTCTTCCCCTTTGAGACAGAGGTACCTCTTCTACCGCCTTTTTTCTCAACAAGATGTCTGCCTCCGCCTGGAGCTCTCTCAACTGGAATCGAGAGCTGACCGGCGGAATCGCTGGAGGCGGGCTGATAAACCGAAGACTGTATCCATTGCAAACAATATTCAGCACCCACTTGTCCTGAGTAATTTTTCTCCACTCTGCCGGAAAAAATTGAATGCTTCCCCCCACTGGAGTGGGTAACGGTTGAGGGGGAAGTAACCGCTCAGGGCCGAGACCCGGCCGGGCCCTTGGGTGTGGTAGTAGCCTGCTGGCCTCCTCTACCCCTCTGGCGTTTCTGGAAGGGCTTGCGGAACTGCTGCTGTTGTGGCTGCTGCTGTCCCGAGCCCTGCCCTCGCCCTCTGCCCGACGATCCGAACCTCCTTTGGAACGGGCGCTTCTTTTTCTCGGCCTTCTCCAACCCGACGGCCGTCAGGGTTTCCGCTTCAGCCTTCATGCGGGCCATCTCATCGTCCGCATGCTTCCCGAACAGGGTTTCCCCCGAGAAGGGTAGGTTGGCCACTCTTTGCTGCGCCTCTGGCTTGAGGGACGTCAGGCGCAACCACGAATGACGCCGCTGGTGGACGCTGTGACAGTAGGCGTGGGCGGCCAATAAAGCTACGTCCGCCGCTGCGCTGATCGTTTGATTCGACACCAGCATGCCTTCGCGCACCGTCTCCAAGAAGTCCTCCTTCTTGTCCCGTGGCAGGAGGTCTGCATATTGCTGCAGGGACTCCCAAAGGGGCCGGTCGTAACGGCCCAACAAAGCCCCTGCACTCGCCGCCTTCATGGTGGTGGCGGCGGTGCCACACACCTTCCTGCCCGCAGAATCCAGCCAGCGGCTTTCTTTGTCGGGTGGAACCGTGGAGGCCGGGGCGGTCGCATGTTGTTTTCTTGCCGCCGTCACGATCACCGAATCCGGCTTCGGGTCCACTCTCAGAAATGACGGATCCGACTCCGGGGCCCTGTACTTTTTCATGAGCCTGGAAGGAGCGGCCTTCGTCGTCGCGGGAGTAAGGAACAGCTCCAAGGCGGGTTCCACCAGTCCTGGTACCAAAGGCAGTAGGGGGCGAGACAGGTGTTTTTTATGAAGCGTCTCGAATATCACGGACGTCGTGGGTGTTGGAACCGTCACCGTGATACCCAACTTTGCAGCCCCTCGCAACAGCACCTCTTGGAAAGACACCAAGTCGTCCACCGGAGACACCCTCGTCCCCGGGGAGTCCGACAGCGTCGGGGAAAGGCCTCTGTCCGAGGAGCGCGTGCGCGACCTGGACCTATACCTCCTACGGCGTCGTCTTGAGTCCGACGAAGACCGTCCACGGCTCCGTGATCTTCTCCTCCTGTGAGAGCGGGAGCGCGACCTCTTCGGCCTGTCCACCGGTCTCGCTGGTCCAGGCGACCGTGGGCGTCGTGGTTTCGGGGTCCCCTGCGGCGGAGTCGGGTACCGTGGCAGGGAAACCGACCGCGGAGGAACCGGCGGCGGCCCCACAGGGGTGCGTGGCAGCGACAGAGGCTGGGGCGGCGGAGGCAGCGCCCGCGGCCGAGGTGGCGGTGGTGGAGGTGGCGGCGGTGGAGGTGTTTGTGGAGGTGGCGGTGGCGGTGGAGGTGGAGGTGGTGGTGGTGGTGGCGGTGGAGGCGGCGTCGGCGGGAGAGGAGGAGGCGACGGAGGCATCCGCGGCGGCGTATACACCACCGAGTACACCGATCCCGGTGACTCTCTCTTCCTCGACGTCGATCTACTCCTCGACGTCGATCTTCTCCTCGACGTCGATCGTCGCCTCGACGCCGACCTGCGCCTCGACGGCGATCTGTGCCTCGACGGCGATCTGCGCCTCGATGGCGATCTGCGCCTCGACGGCGATCTGCGCCTCGACGGCGACCTGTGCCTCGACGCCGATCTTCTCCTCGGCGTCGATCTTCGCCTTGACGGCGACCTTCGCCTCGACAGCGACCTTCGCCTCGACGGCGACCTCAAGCGTCTCGACGTCGATCTCCTTCTCCTCTTCATCGACGGCGAGCTGCGATCCCTCGACGGCGAATGCCGACGCCGGGTCCCATCTCGACGACGACCGCTGGACGGGGCCGACGACGGCGTCGTCGCCGACGACGCCGATGTAGTCGACGGCGGCCTATTCACGTCCCTCGACGGCGATCGTTGACGCCGCTTTTCCCCAGAGCCCTGGGGGGACGGCGAACAGACGGTGGTCATCCTCCTCGACGTCGCCGTCGACGCCCTCGACGTCGACGGGGAGTGGGAGCGCTTACTGGTCTTCCTGCCCCTGGGGAGCCCCCCAGAGGCCTCAGTATGGGCCAAATCAGCCCCTCCAGACCCACCTGGTGCCTTCAGTCTTCGTTCCTCCAGAACTTGAAGCCTGATCTTCATTCTGTCCCTCAGGGTCCTTGCAGAGAACGAGTGGCAGATGGTACAGCTTTCAGGCACGTGGGACTGGGGAAGGCAACCTATGCACACCTCGTGTGGATCAGTTTTAGCCTTCTTTCGACCACATTCCGGGCACTTGTCGAACAAGCCAGGCATGTTGACAGTACCAGCTACTAAACACAAGAAAAAATGACAAAAATTGCCAAAATCTCAATTAAACCCTTGAAAGGGGAGAGCTCAATGCTCCAGGGTCCTGCTAGCAGGAGCCGGAAAAAAGAACTGAAAGTAAATGGGACCTGCTGGGCATTCTGGGATACTGGGGAAAGTTCTGGAAAACTGGAAAGTTTTCTTAAAGGCACAGTATCCTGTTCCAAGCCACATAATGGCAGCCTATGGGGCTTGTCTGTCCTCTCCTTCCTCTCTATCATTCCAGAGGCTTTTGCTGGTAGAGGCAGGGTTTTTTCCTTTGTGGAGAAAAACTAGACAGGCAGGGCTGTTTGTGGATGTTGGTGGAATTCTAGTTGAAGTACTGGACAGTGTAGCCTGTGGGTATAGGCTGCATTATCTGTCTTTAAATTAAATTCTCTCTTAAAGGTGTATGCAGGTCTGCATGATTTGTCACCTTTTAGAGATTATTTTTTATTGCTCCGGGGTCCACGCACATGGGCGGGACTATTCACTAGATTATGACTATACACAGAGATCCCCTACTACAGAAGGTCACGATCTACTGGACACCTTGGGCTGATCTCCCCGTGTGACTGGGGGGGACGGGCCTGAGGGGCAAGTTGTAGTTGACGCAATAACTACTACCTGGGATAGAAGCGGCGGCAACCCTTAAGTCCTGTCGTGATTGGCTCATGCCACATCACACTGGCACACTCACTGCAGCCGCATCAGAAGGCGACCACGGGGGACCATACCGGACGTGACCTGCGCTTGCTCATCCCCACTGATACAGACTGAGACATTTGTGGAGCAACACAGCAACGCCGCTGAGATACTCAGGCTATACGAAAGTGGAGACTCTATACTCCTGCTGGGTGAACCGGACGTGTGCGCCCTCACAATGAAGCCCAAGGGCAGCGCAGCAGTGCAAACAAATAAGCTCGATAAATATGCGGTCCCAAAATAAAGCTCCACAGAAGAGGGAGCCCAAGGTGGGCAAACTGGAGACAATGAACCATCCCTGACATCCATCATGGCGGCCATCCAGGTGTTGGTTGCCACACTCGAAACTAAAATTGACAGAGTCTCCATAGAGATGAACCTGCTGAGGGCGGATATGAATAAAACTTCAGGTCAACGAACCAAATGTTCTGGAACTTCAAACCTCCACAAAAAAGCTTGAGGAGCGGGTACAGCAGCTATTCCACCAGCACCGCCAGATGGCTCTAAAACTCGAAGATCAGGAGGGGAGAGCCTGCCGAAACAACATAAGAGTGGTCAGGGTCCCGGAGGGCTCAGAAGGGCCGAGTATGGACCTCTTCCTGGAGGACTTAATCCTCAATCACCTCAAGCCGAAGCGGCTCTCCTCTTCATTCGCAATCGAACAAGCACAGCGGGCACCAATCCCCAAGCCCAAACCGGGAGCTGCACCCAGGACTATAATTGTGAAAATTCTCAACTATAGGGACCGTGACGCAATCCTACAGGCAGCTCGAACGCAAGGAGACCTACAATACGAAAATGCGACTGTGCAATTCTTCCCTGACTTCACGCTTAAGGTTCAACAGGAACGACGCTCCTTCAACGGGGTCAAGAAAGAACTCAGAGAAAGAGGAATCAAATACATGATGTTCTTCCCCGCAAAGCTCAAAATCATAGTAGATGGCAAATCCCTTTTTTTCACGACCCCATCGGAGGTGCAGGGCTGGTTGGACAGGGTGGCCATGCGGAGATCAACGGCAACTACAAGTGACAACTGGAGAGACACCCGCACCCATTCACCGGGCTCGGCGGATGGCGGATCAGGCATCGACAGGCAGAGTCAGCATTCCTGGAGATTGAGGTCGAGTAGCCTGGGGACACTAGTGGTTCACAGAGACTAAGCGAACTAAACTTTGTGGTGTTGAACTCATCGACCTACCTCAACAAACTAATGTATACATTTTACAATGATAAGGTGGGTGGGGGATATTTAGTGAGGCGTGGGGTTGGTGTGATTCTGGGGTCCTTAACCTTACATATTTCTCTAAGGGTGGGGGTAGACCTTTGGCGGTTGGAGTTGGTGCTAGCTCCCTCGTAAATAGCTGACTTGTTCCTGGGGCGATAGGCACTCTGCTAGTTGGGGATGTGGGTAGTTTTAAACCTATGTGGCAGGGTAGCAGGGAGGGGGGGAAGGCTTCGAGGGAAGGGTGTTATTTTCAGTCTTATTGTAAGTTTCTTATGTGAAAGTGTAAGGGGGGATCGGGGGATGATTAGTGGTCATGCAGGAAATGCTATTTCATGATTTGGTTTTGTTACATGATTCGCGGGTGCGACAAATCCTTGTTTTTTAAAAGTGAATATGCATTGAGATAAGAGTCTAAAACTCATCAGTTCGAACGTCAGCGGGCTTGGGGACAAGGTGAAAAGAAGTATAGTGCTCCAACACATAAAGCGCCACTCCCCGGATGTCGCATTGCTCTAAGAGATACACCTAATAGGTAACAACTGTAAGGCACTCAACAGGTGGGGATACACAATGGTGGCACACGCTGGCTTCACTTTCGGGTCCCGAGGGGTAGGCATCCTACTCAAACGTACATTCCCACTCAATATCAAACACACATGGTCAGACCCACTGGGGCGCTATGCGGCGGTCTCGGGACACTGGGAAGGGCAAACCCTTACGCTACTAGTGGTATATATTGCGCCAGGTCTCCAAACACAATCGTATAAAGATCTTGGGACACTTGTACTCTCCCTTCCTGAAGGGCAACTCATACTGGGTGGGGACTTCAACGCGGTTGTTTCGGAGGTTCTCTACCGCCACCCACCCCGGGACATTAGCACTGGGCACAACTGGCTCTCCAACTTCATTGAGGCTTTCAGCCTCACGGACCTCTGGAGAATGCGCCATCCAGACCAACAATACACTTTCTTTTCAGGGTCCCACCACACATTCTCTAGAATAGACTATATTCTCATGCTCATACAACAAAACACTATTATGCAAGAAGTCAAGCACCTGGCGAGAGGTATTTCTGATCATTCTCCTCTGTGGGCTCACCTCACCATTGGTGAAAAAAGGGTAGGTTGTGTAGCACCCATCAACCCATGGTATCTCCGCAACCTGGAAATCAATGCTGCGCTCACCCAAACCCTTGATCAATATTTTCAAGAAAACGAAGGCGCAGTTGAATCCCCTACCACCCTATGGGAAGCGTTTAAAACAGTAATCAGGGGCCAAACCTCTTAGCCATAGCTGGGCTGCGCAGGGAAAACACAAAACGGTTTGGTCACTATTGAATGTGACCTCCTTTGCCTCAAGGAGGCAGCAAAAGGCGGCAAAGATCAAGCTGCTCTTCACAGAATGCAGCTCAAGGAAGCCGAATACAAAGCGCTAGCAACCGATGCTGCCAAAACCTTAGCGAGAGACAAGGACGGACGCCTGTACGACCAAGGTGACAAAGCAGGCAAACTGATTGCCTGGTTGGACAAAAAAAGAAAGGGCGAATAGGCTAGTGCCAGAGCTTAAGAGTAGTTCGGGTGCTGTGCTAACAGAACCCCACGACATAGTACGTGAGTTCGCTACCCACTTCACACAAGTGTACTGGAGTGGTTCGGCGCTTCCGGAAGAGGACTCCTTTGCAGATATCTCATTACCCGTCCTCGCTGACTCCGAAAGAGAGGCATTAGAGAGTGCACTTAGCAATGACGAACTAGCTACGGCGATCAGAGCTCCTCGGCCAGTAAAAGCCTTGGGCCCAAACGGTCTGCCCATTGAGCTATATAAACTCAAGCCTGACAAACTGGCCCCCTATCTAAAGAGCATGTTCGAAGAAAGTAAAGAACTGGGTATTCTCCCACGAGACCAAAGTATCGCCACGCTAGTGGCCATACCCAAAGCAAGGAAACCAAAAGCTGAATGTACCTCATATAGACCCATTTCCTTATTGAATGCTGAGCCCAAAATACTTGCAAAGCTAAGGCAAGTAATAAACAAATTAGTCCACCTCGACCAATCGGGCTTTATGCCACACAGAAACACAGCACTTAATTTGAGAAGACTTCACGGTGTATTGGGGCGACATACCACTAACCAAGAAGACGCCATTATGGTATCGCTAGACGCAACAATGGCGTTCAACACCCTCGAATGGGCATAACTAATGGCAGTCCTCCAAAAGCTGGGCTTTAGGCCCTATTTCATTGGATGGGTGTGGCTCCTTTACACTGAACCACTGGCACAGGTGGTAGTAAACAACAAAATCCCAAATGTTTTCACCCTTGGCAGAGGGACGCGGCAGGGGTGTCCCCTCTCGCCCCTACTTTTTGCTCTGTCCCTTGAGCCACTGGCAGCCTGGATATGGAGGGATCCCTCCATCAGGGGATTTAGATGGGCCGAAGAATGGGAAGATCAAATCTCACTATACGCAGACGACATCCTCCTATATTTGACCTCCCCTCGGAAGTCATTAAGGGTGGTCCTTGATATCTTTACAAGTTTCGAGAAAAACTCTGGCTATAGAATTAACTGGAGCAAGTCGCTGCTATACGTTCTACATGGTGACCCCCCCCCCCCGGGGACCAAAAGACTGCCCGATTCAAACAGTCACGGACGGATTCAAATACTTAGGCATTTTCGTCTCAACAGATGCTAAGATCCGCTATGAACGGAATCTCCTCCCACCCTTACAAAGGCTCAAGCGAGACACAGCTGGCTGGAAGGCACTCCCACTCTCTTTACTGGGGCGAGCAGCCCTCTTTAAATGAGACCTACTGTGGGACGGTAAACCGCGTATATCACTCCAAATATTGACACTCGGCTGGTACGATGGAGGTATAGCACTCCCTGATATTAAAAAATATTACTGTGCGCCACACCTCCCAGCCATAAACCAGAGCACTTACAGCAGTGGGGATGACCCAGGTTACAGGATAGACAAGTGAGTACTCCCAGGTGGTAGCTTCACAAGGGCACTATATTCCAGACCCAACAGACATCCCCTTACAGGACCCACACAGCTTTCAGTACAAATCTGGCACACGGTAAACCGAACCCTAGGGTGGGCCAAAATACTCACGCTTGCCACCCCACTATGGGACTCCGAATCCCTGGGCACACTGGGTCGAACTAAGGGTTTTGACAAATGGAACCGAATAGGACTTTACCGAATTGGGGACCTCTGGGGGCACAATGGAATGATCTCATTTGCTTCACTACAACAGACACATGAGCTAGCCGGATCAGAATATTTTAGATACATGCAGGTTAGGCACACCCTTCAAGCTAATATCCCGGCGGGGTCCCACCTACCGGAGTCCTTCCTTCAGGAGGGCAGACAGCTCGACAGACACCTGCCAGAAAAAGCTATCTCCCTCACATACAAAAAGATAATACGCAACAATCCAGATCCTCTAACATCATTGAGGGAGAAGTGGGGGCGGGACGGCCTGGAATTGGACGATGAAGAGTGGGAGGAAGCACTCTCCTCGCTGAAGGAGGTCGCTATCTCAGCAAAACTGAGGCTGATCCAATTAAAAATCCTACATCGAGTATATCTCTCCGGTCCTAGACTGGTACTGATGGGCAGGAGCGAGGAGGGGCTGTGTAAAAGACATTGTGGCCTAGAGGGGTCCTTTCTGCATATTAGTGTCTTCTAATCCACAACTATTGGAAGAAAATACATGAATGTATGAGTGATGTATGGGGGTAGAAATGCAGCTCAAAGCTAAAAGGTGTCTCCTAAATGTTTGGGAGCTCACGGACCTGAGCACCAAAGGCAAACTCTGGACAACGCTTGGCCAGATGGTAGCTAAGAACAATACTGCCCGCCTGTGGGGAGCAACAATACCACCGACACTTGCCGCCTGGAAGACCGATATGGACTGGTGTATGGTACGGGAGAAAACTGTTTATGTGGCACGTGGCTGTCCCGAAAGTGGATATCGCTCTGGTCGAAATGGAACACTTATCGTAGTAATATATATGAGCCCCCATATGTCCCCCCCCCCGACGAACCACAGACACCTTGATATGTATAAATAACTGCTGTCCTGTTTCTTTCCCAGTGTGATAATGTACGAAATAACTACCTGATCTGCGTATCTGTGACACAACTGTAATTAATGGTTTACTGTATGCATTGACCATTCCACCTGAACGGTTTAATACAAAAGAATTTAAAAACAAAAAAAAACAAAAGTTGAATAATTCAACCTTAGTTGATGAGACTTAATGCTGCGTTTCTGTCCTTTCTGCCACAGGGCACGTGATTATTAGGATGTCACGTCATTAGTCACATGACGCTATTTAATATTGCTAACATTTTCCTGGTATTTCTGCTGGTAACCTCACCTGGAATGCTTGGGGGTCACTACTGATAATCCTTCTTAGGGTGGTAGTAGTGGAATGTTTACTCACGTTGTCGCTATTTTACAGTGAAAACATTTGCTGGTAGGTCAGGAGCACTATCCTTGAGCAGAAGTAGCTCTCAATACAGAAAAGGGGAAGCCCGTAATTGACTTGGCACTGAACACTGAGCACTTTACTGTGGAAAGGCGGGGGACTACATTTCCTGGCAGGCTGCTGCACGCGGGTGACGTTCACACGCGCTAGGAGGTGTTCTTCAAGGCCCTGGTCCTCCCACAGCGCAGGTGGGCTCGTGGCCGTGCCCAGGCCAAGGGTGGGCCTGTCTGCACCCGTCAGTGGCAGGAAGAGGCAGGGCTGCCCCCCCACCTCATGGTTCTACGCCCTGAGAAGGTTTTCATCTAGCTATCCTGTCCCTTACCGAGGGGTGGATCAATGGTACTGTAAATTCTGCCATACTAAATGTTTCTGCTCACAGCACTGCTCTAATGACCTTTTGTTTTGTGACGATCGAAATTGGTCTTGATTAGAGGTGCAAAAATTCTGAAATGGCGAAAAAGAAACACCCGAGCTCTGCACTAGCAAAGTCACCAGCAAAGTCACCACCAAAGTCAAGGCAGTCTATTATGAACTATATAACAGGGGCAATGGGGTCTATAGAGAAGCAAATTCTAAGTGTGGAGGAATCTCTAACGAGCTGCTCTGAGAACGTCCCTGAACCATCAACTCCTTGTTTAATCACCCCAAATATAGCTCAAGCGCATGAAACGCAGACTAAGGTATTTGGTTCCTTGACTAAAGACAGCAAGAAGACTGTGCATAACTTAACTTATCTTCACTGGGAACTTCGAATACCCATCCTTCCTCCAAACGTCCAACGACTTCAAGGAATTACCCCGCAGACCCCATTGTGGCTTTACCCAGCGGGCCAATAAAAGATAAGAAGAGAGTTCCAGTGCAGAAGCCGGTAGAGACCTCAAAGCCCCCTAAACCAGCCAAAAAACGAGTATCTGCTGCACCTCAGGACTGCTCCTCATTGG
This sequence comes from Triturus cristatus, assembly GCF_964204655.1. Classification (NCBI taxonomy): domain Eukaryota; kingdom Metazoa; phylum Chordata; class Amphibia; order Caudata; family Salamandridae; genus Triturus; species Triturus cristatus. The sequence continues at coordinate 390,125,858 of NC_140594.1, forward strand.
TGACATCTGTCCACGCCCTGACTGATCTTATTAAAACTGCTGTTTGCAGCCTTACAGACCGATTGAAAGCTATTGAATGTGCTATGTTAACTTGTATTGAGCGACTAGGTGCAGTAAATTCCCATAGTGGGTCAAAATACTCTGCCAGAGATAATATTGTTGGTATAACCTTCAGATCCTCCATAACTTTCCCGCTACAACAACCTATTATGGAGAATCCTGAGCCTCCTACTCGACAAATGTCAAACCTGCTTAGGCAGCCCCATATAGTGCAAGCAAATGATGTAGACAGGACATAATAATGAAATGACATCAATAACTCCCGTGCCTAGTACCTCTCTGGTGGGATCTTCCTCCATCCAACCAACTGCCAATCTTAAATTCAAATAAACATCTCCACCGATGTACTTTATTGCAAAATCCAATAGACATGATTGTCTTTCTAGCCCTACTGGGGTACACTGACTACCGACCGATTTAATGGTAGGAGCATCTGTAGTTACCCATTTTCTACACTCAGAGTATGGTGAAAAACGTAACAAACCTATCTCCAAAACCGATCTGGATTTCAGCAACAAATTTGGGGTCAGACCAGTTGGGGTACCATGTACTTACGATGGTGGCATGGGTAAAAGTGTTATTGATTTTAATCTTTTTCTTAAACGCTATTCGGCACTAGTTACTGCTTTTAAAATTTATGATTTAGTAACGAGTGACCATTTCCCTCAGAGCCTAACGCTGAACTTTAGCTGTTAATAAAACAAGGAGTTTGTCACAACACTATGGGGCGATTCCTATCTCGCTCGGAAGGGCTCCTAGCGGCATCCGCCAGTAGCGAGTCCGAGTCGAACGTGTGATTTCTGTGCGACTCGTACAGCTGTACGAGGAAGTACGATGCGATAATCGTCTCACTGCCCGACCTACTCATACCCGTCAGCGATGCCTCCTGAGCGACTCAAAGATGTCTGACGCGTAAAGGGCAATGCGTTCGATTTCTGGCTGGCCAAGTACGATGCGCGTTGTGAGCAGCCCGTGCGAGTTGGAGCCTCCGGCTCGAAAAAGCTTCGGGAAGCGTACTTCGGGGGTCCGCGCCAGACACCCCTTCACCCGGGGCCCTACGACTCGGAAAGCGGGGGGACCCAGGGGTCCCTCTTACCCATGCGTGTACGTTGCGGGGGACACTGACGCGAACACGCGACAGGAGTTGCCCTTTTGTAAGACGTATGTTTTTCACGATGGAAGCCTATGTACGCGACGTACGACAGGCTCCCATTAACTTCAATGGGGCTCCGAGCGACGCGAGTCCATCAGCGCTGCAGTGCATCGTACTCTGTCAATCGGAGCTCCAGAGCATGAGCTGGTCGGAAAGCTCTACGGGACAGAGTCGGTCTTAGGGCTTTCCGAGCGAGATCGAAATCAGCCCCTATGTCTGTAGAGAACATTGAATTGTCACAAACAAATGGTTATACTCTAAGGTGGTCCATGGTTGATCCGAATAGTTTTTTGGAGCAACTAATTTACCAACAAAGAAAGGCCTATGACGTAGGTTTGGATGATTCAGCAACTTCTGTTATTATGGAATCATTTACTAAAATTACTGAGGCTATTAAAGCAGGCCTAACTGCAAAGCAGAAAGGAAGTAAAGTAAATAGGAAGCCATGGTTTGATCTTGCCTGCTCAGAGGCACACAAACAAAACTGGCCTTAAAGTGTACACCTAGGAACTATTTGGAGGTTCAGCTTAGGAGACGGCCGTATGGGCTTGCAATAAAAAAATAAAAAAAAATCGCAAAAGAAGAAGTCTGGAAGCGGAGGCTTGGGACAAATTGTACGATGCCAGCTGTAATAATGATCCTACCGCATTCTGGCGTGCAGTCAATTCACCCTTTTTTATTGAGGACAACAAGCCTAAAATAGAGGTGGCAGTGAATGAAGAGGTTTGGGTATCACACTTTTCTAAACTATATTCTGATTCTACGAAGTGAGGTGAAATAAACATTATACTGGCCCCGTCGATGGACACTTCATCCTCCATTAAGACACATGACTGGCTGACCTGACCTCACTTTTACTTTGGAAGAAGTCACCTGGCAATAAGCTCGAGTAAGGGCGGTAAAGCACCAGGGCCTGATGGGGTCCCCATCGATTTGTTTAAGGTTAATATGGAGCTTTGGGGCCCCCTCTTGACCCTTGTTTTTAGATCATGACAGAGTGTAGGGTTTATCCCTTCATGGTCCGAGTCCCATATTGTACCTATATTTAAAAAAGGCGACCGCAACTGCCCTGCAAATTATAAACCCGTCTCCCTGCTAGATTCTCTACTCAAGGTCGTGGGTCGCATAATCCTATGTAGATTGCCAAATTGGGCGGATTGTAATAATAATATTTCGGATTTACAGTATGGATTCCGAAAAGAAACAGTGACTATGGATCAACCATTAATTTAAATCTGCTTATGAGCAAGAATGCCCTCATTAAAAGAGGTAATTTGTTTTTGTTGACCTAGCAACCGCTTTTGAGTCTGTAATTCATGATAAACTCTGGCCCGTTATGACCTCAATGGGAATTGATCATACAGTCAGTTTTCTGAGATATTTATATTCCACAAGGCATGCTAGGGTTAGTTTCGGTAGAAAGGGCGATTGTACACATTCTTTTAACATTAAAAAAGGAGTTTGCCAATGGTGTGTGCTATAACACACTTTTTTTCAATTTGTACATCAATAACTTAGGTGATACCCATGCCAATTTACTTCTGGATCCGCCACAAATTAAACCTCGCCCAATACCCGTCCTATTTTATGCGGACGACGCAGTACTCATGAAACGTACACCACTGGCCCTCCAGCAACTTCTTGATAGCTTTGTGCACTTTATGGAGAACCTGGGGCTGAGACTTAATATTAGTAAAACTTTCGTTATGAAAGTAGGCCCAAGTAGGGAAAGACGTAATTACACTAACTCCCACTTTTTCGTATCTGGGTATTCTATTTGACTGCGAGGGGAGTTAGAAAAGTGCCACCAAACAAAAAAAACTGCAGTTTATTAGATCTATTGCGGCCTTGTGTAATTTAAAATAGGCTGTAAACAACCAAAAGAAACGTTAATGATCTACAATGCAAAATGTAGAACAATTGTTATGTATGGCTCTGAGCTATGGGGTTATGTAAATCTGGAACCATTACAGGTGATTGAAAATGCTTTTTTTTTTTTTTAAACCTTCAGGTGCTTCCTTCCAGCTGTTCAAATTTTGTGTTGCATTCTGAACTGGTGCCATTTATTTAACAGATTTGATAGGAATACAGCCAGTTCTTCTTTGGCACAAGATCTGGACTTCAGAGCTCATTGAATTTAATGGTGCATTAGTAAAGGACTGCTGCGATTCTGAGCTTTCACTAAATGTTCCATGGCTAAAGTTTATTAAGAACTTTATGGCAGATATCAGCCACCCAGAAATTTATGAACAACCGGAGTCTCTGAATAACATCACAAGAAAAGCACTTAAATCAGAGTGACACTGTCTCAGACGCCTTCATCTTGCTCTTGCAAACTGGCACTTGCTGTCCCCATATTTGTCTCTCCTGCTTGTAGAATTCGAGAAGGCTTTTGATTTGGTTGATTGGGGTTACCTGGAGGCTGTCCTGGAGCAGATGGGCTTTGGTGCTCCCTTCCGCAAGCTGGTGAGGACGCTGTACCAGTGGCCCCGGGCGCAGGTCCTAGTCAACGGAGCTCTATCCCACACTTTCCCCATTCGACGTGGTACGCGGCAGGGATGCCCCCTCTCTCCGATCCTCTTCGCCCTGGCTATGGAGCCCCTTGCCTGCCTTATTCGCAACGACCACTCCCTCACGGGCTGGCAGTGGCCCAGCTTTGAAGAAGACAAAATGGCACTTTATGCGGATGATGTCCTGCTGTTTTTGGCAGACCCAGCCCAGTCGGGACCCTGATGCCTCTGAGCACTTGGCCTCTTTGAATGTACCTTTGGCTTACGGCTCAACCCGGCTAAGTCCATTCTGGTCCCCCTGCACGTATCGCGGGAGTGCTTTGAGTGGCAGTCGACGATTCCCCTTCGATGGTAGTCCTTCAAGTACTTGGGGATCTGGGTGGCCCTTCTCCCCGAACTTGCATGGTCGCTAAACGTCACCCCGCTGGTCAAGCGGGTCCGTGCGGATCTCTCGAAATGGCGTGCTCTGCCCCTAAACCCTTTGGGAAGGATAGCCCTCTTCAAAATGATGATTTTACCTCATTTTCTCCACATGCTTCAAAACACACACCTCTTGTTCACCAGGTCTTGGTTCTGGGAGATAGATGGTCTGATCACGACGTTTTTATGAGGGAGGGAAGAGGCACAGGCTGGCCCTGGCCCAATGTCGCATTCCACCTTTTGACGGAGGCTTGGTCTGACGAGCCTCTATTTGTATTATTTAGCGACCCGACTACTCACGCTTCACGACTGGTTTAACGGCGGATGGTCTGACACACCGTATCGCCTGGAATTGCACACTCTGGGCTTCGCCTCCCTCCAGGGGATGTTATATGGTGAGGCTGTCCCTCGGGCTCTCCCTGAGGTTACCCGTGGAGTGTTCCTGGCTTGGCGGGCCTCATTGCGCCACACCCGCTGGTCGGGCAGGCTGACTCAATATACCCTCCTGTGGTGCGGCACCAGGCTCGAAGAGGTGGCTTCCTTGGCAGGATTCCGGCAGTGGAACCTCATTGGGATATCCCTGTTGGGCGATGTCTGGAGCGGTACCCATTTGCACTCCTTTCAAGACCTGCATGCCAGGCACTCTCTCCACCCCTCCCACTTTTTCTGCTACCTGCAGCTGCGCCATGCCCTCCACTCATACATCCCAGATGGTACTTCCTTGCCGGAATACAGTCCGCCGGAAGCTCAGATTATGACTGGTGACTTGGGGAAAGGGGGGATTTCCAGAATATACCGATCACTTACCAATAATACCCCCAACTCCCTCTCTCAAATCCGCGATAAGTGGGAGGGCTGGCTTGGGGCTCTAGAGGATGCCGACTGGAGAGATGCCTTGATGGGCCCTAAAACAATCACAGTTTTGGCGCGGCTTCGGTTGGTCCAAGTCTACTTCCTGCATGCTGCCTATCTTACACCACTGCGCCTTCACAGCGCGGGGCTCCGGTCGGATGCCCTTTGCCCCCGCTGCTCCCACCCCCGCGCAGACTTCTATCACATGGTGTGGCTTTGCCCTGCGATACAGAGGTACTGGGAGTCCTTAATAGGAGAATTGACGGAGGTCTTGGGCTGGAAGGTTCCTCTGGATCCTACACGTAGTCTCTTGGGCATCACTGATGGATTGGACGGTAGCAGAGCCAAAAAGCTTTGTCTTAACGCTGCCTTGGTGGTAGCAAAGAGAGATATCGCTGCCCATTGGCTGACTGCTACCGCACCAACATTGGCGCAAAGGGGTGGACTGGTGTGCCGCCCAGGAACAACCTCTTTATGTGGCCAGGGGATGCCCCGGGAAATTTCGCCGAATGTGGGGGAAGTAGGTGGGAATGATAGAGATTTAAGGTGGGTTGGTTGGATCTACGGATTGCCTCTGGATATGTTGACCTTTGATTTGTATGTACGTCACTTTTCGTATCAATGTGGAATGTGCTTACCCTGGACTAATCTCATGAGATGTAATTCTGAATGGTGCTGTTTGTTTGGTTACATTGAAAACTCAAAATTGATTATCCCCCCAAAAAAATCAGAGTGTCTAAATCTCCTGGAGGAACTGAGACTATCAGTGGAATTAGTGAAACCTTCCGTTTATCACAATCCAATGGTTTTAACTACATGCTCAATGAAATCGTGTCAGCTCCCTGTTGACTGCTTTCTCTGCCACTTTCGCTGCGAAGGTGAGGAGCGAGATGGGCGGGTAGTTCTTGAGGTCGGTGGGGTCAGCCATGGGCTTTTTGAGCAGGGGCCTGACTTCTGCGCGCTTCCAGTCGTCTGGGAGGGTGCCTGTTGTGAAGGTGGTGTTGATGGTGCGTTGCAGTTTGGGTGCAATGGTGTCCGTGGCTCTGTGATAGATGTGTGGGGGCAGGGGTTGGTGGGGGCTCCCGAGTGGATGCCTTTCATAGTTGAGGTGGTGTCTTCGGTTGTGGTTGGTGTCCAGTTCGAGATGGTGGGCTGGCTGGTGTCTCTGAGGTGCAGGGGGCCGGCTGTGATGTCTTGTGGGGGGGTTGACGAAGTTGTCGTAGAGTGTTCTGATCTTGAGGTGGAAGTAGGTTCCAAGCTTGTCGCAGAGGTCTTGGGACGGGGTGATGTCTGTGGCTTCGCTGCATGGGTTGCTGCATTCCCGAATGACACTGAAGAGTTCTTTGGAGTTGGTGGAGTTGGCAAGGATTTTGTTGTGGATGAAGCTACTTTTGGTTGTTCTGATTTGGTTGTGGTAGTCCGTCATGGAGTCCCTGTAGGTGGAGTAGTTGTTGGTCGTCTTGGTGTTCCTCCAGTTCTTCTCTAAGCATCTGCAGGTGCGCCTGGCTTCTTGGAGATCGGTGGTGAACCAGGCGGCTTTCCTGGAATGTTGTTTGCCGGGGTTGCATAGTGTGGCGAGTTCGTCTGCGCATTTGGAGATCCAAGTGTGGAGTCCACTGGCTGCGATGTTTGCGTCGGATGCCCAGCTGTGGTTGTGTCAGGTTGGAGTTCACCTTGCTCCAGTTCCTTCATGGTGGGCGGGGGGCTGGTTTTGGTGCCTTGGGTTTGTTGACGGTGAAGTGGAGGCAGTGGTGGTCGGTCCATGGTGGTTGCGTTGTGTGGCTGAAGTGGACGCTGTTACCTGCAGCGAAGATGGGGTTGAGGGTGTGTCCTGCTCTTTGTGTTGGTGTGGTGACGAGTCGGTTGAGTCCGATGTTGGCGAGGGTGTCGAGGAGGATGGTGGAATTGGGGTCGCTGGGGTTGTCTAGGTGGAAGTTAAGGTCTCCAATGAGTATGTAGTTCATCGATGCGATGGCGTGGGGTGCGATGAAGTTGGTGATGGTGGTGGTGAAGGGTGTACGGGAGCCAGGGGGTCTGTAGATGAGGGTTCCTCTGAGTGTGGTGTTCGGGCTGGTCTGGATCTGGAAGTGGAGGTGTTCGGCGGCAGGGAAGGTTTAGCTGGAGGTGGTGAGGCGGAGGCTGCTCTTGTGGGCGATGGCAAGGCCCCCCTCCCGGCCGGTTAGGGCAGTCCTTCCTTTGGATCCTGTATCTGTCGGGGATGGCGGTGTTGATGTCGGGGGCGGAGGCGGCGTTGGTCCAGGTCTCCGTGAGGAAGGCGATGTTGGGCGAGAGAGAGTCGAGAAGGTTCTAGAATTCCATGACGTATTTGTGTACGGAGCACACGTTGATGAGGATGCATCTGAGGGTGTCGTCGGTGATGGCGTCGGTGGTGTTGGAGGCTGGGATGGTGGTGAAGGTTCGGAAGGAGTGGAGGCAGGAGAACTGGCCATGGGTGGTGTTCGGTGAGGCCTGTTGTCAGTTTCTGTGGAGTCCTGAATTGGGTGCGCGGAGAGCGGTGGAGTCGTAGAGGAGGGAGGTCGCAGGTTCAGGGTTCCTAGCGCTGGCCACGGACAGGCGCAGATGGGCTTGCCTTTGGCGCGCCCACTGTGCGCGGCCGCAATTAAGTAGGGGAGGTTGGAGGACAGAGAGGCTGGGAGGCAGGAGCGGGGGTTTCCTGGGGGAGAAGGGCCGCAGGGGCAGCAGCGACGAGGGGCGAAGGAAAATAAAAATAACAGTGGTGGGGTTAGAGCAAGACGGGCACAATCACAGTACAATTACAATACCAGTGGCACAACAGGAAAAAAGAAAATAACGGCTGACAAGTTTACGGTGGTTGCAGGCAGTCCCAGATGGAGCGAGCGGCAGGAGCGGACAGAAGCCTCAAACCTCCCAGGGAGGAGGTCGGGGTCTGGAGGCAGGAGAGCTGGGGGAGAGAGTGGACCTGGACCAAGGGTCGGAGGTCTTACTCGCGCTCCCCTGCAGTGGCCGCCATTAAGTAGGGGAGGTGGAAGGGAGAAGAGGATGAGAGGCGGGAGCGTGGGTTTTCAGGGGGAGGGGCTGCAGTGGCAACAGCGGCGAAGGGCGAAGGAAAATAAGAAATAAAAATAACAGTGGTGGGGTTAGAGCAAGATGGGCACAATAATGGGCACAATCACAGTACAATTACAATACCAGTGGCACAACAGGAAAAAGAAAAGAACGGCTGACAAGTTTACGGTGGTTGCAGGCAGTCCCAAATGGAGTGGGCGGCAGGCACAGGAGCGGACAGAAGCCTCGAACCTCCCAGGGAGGAGGTCGGGGTCTGGAGGCAGGAGACGGCACAGCGGAGCTGCGGGGAGAGAGTGGACCTGGACCATGTATGCATATTCTTCAATTTGCTCTCATTGAGCAAAACATGCCACACACTTCTTGAACGTACTGTTGGAGAGGTCATGGTCTGTTTCGTGTCTCCATTGAGATCACAACATCCCAGGCTCATATTTTCAGCTTAGCTAAATTAGTCATCTACTCTGTTCAACTCTCTTATAATATGACCATTCTTTGCGTCATATATTGCCGCACGGGCACCTTCTCTTAGGAAGAAAAACTGGCTAATTTCCTTTCTCCCTATTTAATTACCGCTGCCAATATACTTCTGATGTAAGACTTTAATGTAAGGTAGAAGCTCAAATCTTGCCCTGATGTTTCTGTCTTAATTGATACCCTCCCTATTAGTACTCCACTAACATGCAGCTCAACAGGACCCACGCTTATGCAAGTAACTCACTCGAGCAATCTTTTCTTGATCTCCCAACAAAGTGCAGCCAAGTAGAGCATACTCCTCCCATTGGACAGATGACTCCCCCCAAAAATGCTCAGGTTATTTCTCCCACTGTTTCATTGCACCACACAACCTGTAGCATCTCCACATACCGCCCCTGGTCCAATTTTTCTGTCTAGCAACAGCTTTGATCCAAACTACAGCACCTACATTAGTGTCATGCCCCGCGGTCCGCGACTCCAGACGCGGTAGTATTTAAGGGATCTCGAGGCAAGGAAACGCGCTTAGCGTTCTTGTCTCGAGATTCCTTCGTGTCCCAACGCTTAGCTGTCTGACTTCCGGTCTTGGTCTTTCCTGTTTCCGGCTTCGCTCTGTAGACCGAAGCCGGCTGCTGTTCCTCGCCGCTTTCAGCGTTCCTCGTGGCGTTCTGATTCCTGCCTGCCTCCTGACCAGTGCTAGCGTGGCGGATCGTGCCCTTCCTCCCTTGGGACGCCAGAGAGGTACTCCTGAAACCCGGTCTCGTCCATGCCACAACGCCCCTTTAGGGTTGCCAGATCCAATAGCGGTGCGGTGGCAGTGTGATGCACTGTTTGCGCATGTATTGAGGGCGGTTCTCTGAACCTTCCACATTTAGCCAGAGAGCCTATCTCCGCCCGTCCTAGCAGGCATTTTCCCTATTTTCACCCTCTCCTTAATTGTCCTTTATTTATCCCTACCTACGTTACGCACTTCTTGGTCTGGCACAGCTCCTTTCACCTGTTACATACCCTCATGGTGTTCCATAGAGTATTCCCTTTAGTAAGGTGTCTTCAGACCAGAGTATCCTCCAGACCTCTTCTTCTCCATTCGTTTCCTGTCACTTCCTGGGGTTTGCGTGAATCACTGTGCGTTGCTGTTCGTCTCGACAGAAACACGGTAAAGGCGCACTGTGCTGCATCTTCCTTGATAAAGAGCTCAATAAGTGTTTAGGTTGACTCTGACATGTTGTGTTATGTATTTCCGTAGATACTACCTTCCACAGTTTGCATCAGATCGATTAGAACCCAGGGATTGGGTAGTTCCTCCACACCATCACAAGGGGGTAAGCAGACTACAGAGATAGGGGAGTAGGTTGAAGAGTGTTTATTGTTCCATTCTAACAGTGTACTCTTCTTCGTATAGGCCTCACAGTGAAGTATAGACTCCTTCCCGTTACACGAGCAGAAAACATGACACATGGGTAGGTGAGGTCAAAGGCGAAGTTGTATTACAAGAGGGGGTAGTTTGCATGTGACATTGTTGACACGGTATTTGTTTTACAGGGTGTATGCCAGGCGTAGATTCCTTATCACCAGAACCAGACGCCGGTGACCCTTTGAAGTGCAACCCTCCTCTCCTTGTTTTGTTTCCCTGTTTTCCCTGGTGAGTCTCCTGAGTCTCTAGAGTCTGATAGAGTCGGGAGACCACTGGGGAAGGCTGAGGATTACGCTTCAGGTTCCTGACGCTCCTGCGGAACAGTAGATAACCTTTACAATTAGTGAATCACTCTTTTGCTACCATAACTTATGTAAGTAAACACATAGATTCTGGAAGCATTAAATTCAGTAATGCAGTTAAACGCTACATTTTAAAGATCACAGCCATTGAGCCCCTGATTAATTTCAGACCACATCACAGGGCTCAATGACGATATCCCCTGGGGTAAGCTAGACTAACCAGAACATCTACTTTCTTTACTGATGTCTGCCCAACCTGACTATGAGTGGGGCCACACATAATTAGGACTAGAAAGAACCACATAACCACGTGGGTGGGAGAGGATTTCCTCACGCACCTTGTGAGAAGTTGGCCTGATGTATGATGTCACTAGTTATAGTGTACACCTTATATCAGTCCAAATACCCTTATGGTGATTGGTTGTAAAGTCAACCTTATAGACCAGCTATCCTAGTGGTAGCATGGACAAGAGCAGTCTTAGGCTAAACTCTGAATGGCATGTGAAGCCAGCTGTGATACCATATATAATCCCTTGAATACCAAATGAAAGGACACCACAACAGATATATATATAAAATAAAGTGTATTTATTCTAAGCAAACCCTCAGCACTCTTTATGAGTTTAGAGGTACGTACAACACAGTCTTATTAATGCATACAGTAAGTCACACAGGTAAGTAATACAGTTAGGCCCTAGGGGCCACGCAAACCATATACTAAAGAAGTGGTATAAGAACCACTGTCACGGAAATAGAATAGGCCTAGGCCTAGGGAATCGCTGGGGCTACACCACACTAGCGTTAGTTAGGAAGTGGGAGGCCCACGGGATTCGTGTGCAGAGTGGAAACACTCACGCGTAATGCGTAAAAGTCAATAGCAATGTTACAGGTTAGAAATAGATAGATTTAGGACACTTCCGGAGTAGCTAGGAAGTTGAGACTTGAAAACTAGACACTAGGATAGTCACTATCCTGATGAGCACCGGAGTACCCAAGTTACCTAGCCCACAGGCTGCGGGTGCATAGGGGTGAAGATGCGTCGTTTTCGTCGTCGATTCCTATGGATGCCTGAAGAAAGATGCTGACAGGCAGTCAGGAGAGAGTGTCCGGTGGATCCCAAGCCTGGGATCAAGAAGAGAAGAAACCTGCAAGCAGAGGGGACAGAGTCAAGGTCACTAGCCAGTGACCACGTGGAACCAGGAAGGAACCAGGCGATGTCGTGAAGAGTTGCAGGGGAAGGTGAAGCTTGTCGCTGCAGCCAGGAGGACCAGGAAGCGTCGAGGACGACCAGGACCAGGAGGCGAGCTGTCCCACGAAGGCTCTTGCTGTCGGCGGCGTCGAAGTTGGACTAGGACTCACCAAGCCTTGGCAAGCGGAATCCACGAAGAACAAGGGACTTGCTTCTGGTGCAGACCAGGAAGGTCTGGGGTGCTTCTTCTTTGCAGAGAAGCGGGAGCCAGTCTGGAGGAGCCAAACCAGCGCAGAAGATTTCAGGGAGCGTCGTCACAGAGGCCACTAGCCAGCGGGCAAGCAACCGGACAGACGCGGCAAGCAGGAAAATGCTGAAGGGCCCCACGCAGGACTCGTGGAGTGTGGGGGGCTGGTCTTCGGTGCAGATGGTGCTTGGGGTTGGGGCTTCTCAATCCCCGGTGCACAACTTCGAGGGTACCTCAGAAGCTGCGCTGTAAGTTACTAGCCACTTTTCCCAGGTAGCCGGTCCCACGTCGCTCGTCGCCTCCACGGATCTCAGCTCTGCTGCAGATGTGGATGAGGGTCGGAGAAGTCTGGAAATCAAGGCTCTGGTCGGGCTCTGCAGTCGGTTCCTCGTCGAACGTTTCACAAAGCAAAGGGTAGTCACTTGATGGTGCCTGTTTGCACAGGGTAGCCACTCCTTGGCTACAAGGGAGATTCTTCAGTCTTCTTCTTTCGTCGAATGTCGAAGGTCCAGAGTTTCTGTTCAGTTTTGCAGGTTCAGGATAATCTAAAGTCTTGAGGCCCAACTCCCACTCTTATACTAATCTGGGGGGCTGGGATACCTGCTAGGTCACGCCTTATGGGTGGGACCTGGGAGGGGGTGGTTACACCCACTTCCCTTTGTCCAGTTTCGCGCCAGAGCTGGGGCTGGAGTGCCCCAGCGCCGGTTTGAACTGGACTATGCAAGGAACACCTTGTGTGCCCCAGGCATGTCTCATTCCTTTCAGCCCACCCTGCCCCAATACACTAAAGGCTGTCTGGGGAGGTGCTAGCACCTCCCCAAGCAGGAAACCTATTGTCCAGGCCTCCCTGGCTGGGATCACTCCCAGCTGCAGGAGGTCAGACTTGTGTCGTGGCAGCAGCATCCATTTTGTGATGCTGAGGCTTTGGTCAGAGGCTAACAGTTGAAGTATGATTTTAACATGTCTTTCCCTCTAGAAGGGGGGAATAATATTCTCATGTCCAGAAATGGCATGGGGGTATTATTCCCGAGTGTTAGACACCTTACACGACATGTTTTGATAAAGCCCAACCATAGTTACCATAACCGTCTAAGATTATAAGGCACTTTAAGAGTATATGGTAGGCTATATCATAGAACAGCTATAAGGACATGGTTCCGAAAGCTGCAGACAGGCTCAGCTCATGCTAGAGCGCCATCTCACATGTTACCAAGCACTCTGCCTCCAGGATTGTTAAGGCCTGCCATAGGAGTGACTGATAGGTACACATGTGTCTATATATAAGGTAGGTATAGGAATACTACACCTAAGCAAGGGGTGATTACACGACCTTGCCCCAGCTGAGTGATCAGCCAGTTGTGTCTGATTGGAAGGCCAGACCAGGGGTGGCATAATACATGCTGCAGCCCCTGGGAGGCCTAGGGTACACCTATGCCCTGGGTACCTAGGGTACACTGTACAGGGTCCAATAAGGTGATCCTTACCAATTGGTTATGTACCTAGGGTACATGGAGTCCATCTTACAGAGAGAGCAGACAGCCTGAGACCCTGAATGGCAGGATCTCAGGCCAACTAAGTCGAAAAACCAGCTAGACACTAGGCAAAAAGTTGGGGGTAACCATAGTCAGATATCCACCTTCCTACACAACCCCCCCCCAAACGAAAGGAGATAAGGCTGGCCTTGACAAGGTAAGCCTCTATTGCCTGAGTGGCCATATAAGGAAGAACCAGCACTGGCATGGTTACCCCCTGTCTCATGGTCCACTAAGCAATCCCTCATCCTAAAGATATCATAGGGTCTCCACCATAGGGAATCTCTACCTTTGGTGTGTCTTTGCAAAGTAAAAGGCTGGTGTTGAGATGGAGTACTGAAGTGAGTGTCCTCAAAGTGAGGCCTCCGCTTCCTCCAATCATCCTCCACCATGGATGCCTTTCTTTCTCTAACTGAGTTGCACTGTGCTCTCAGGGTCAGCCTCTGGCTACCTAAAGCTGGAGGCTGGGTCCCTTTTGTGGGCTTACTGGAGGGACAGGTCAGGTTTGGGGCCCTAAGGTCCCATGTTTGCCTGTGCCCAACAGAATCCCTCTGGGGGAGGTCCCTAACTACCTGTGAAGGGGATCCCTCAGGAATGTTTTTACCCATCACCTGGCTAGGGCTACTAGCCAGGCAATCCTCATTCTTTTGATGGGGGGGTTCTTGTGGACAGGGGCCCTCTTGGGGTCCACTGGCCTCCCTGACCTCTGCAGCCCTGGGCTGACTGAGGCAGGGTAGAGAGAGGCAGGCTACCTGCACCAGACTGGGTCCCACCTTGGAAGGGGCCACTGACATCAGAGGCTCTGCCAGGCCAGGCCTGGCTACCTCTGGGGCAGTTCCTTCACAAGGGGTGAGGTCAGATCCCTGAGGAGGCTGACCTTCTCCTAATGTCTGGGGAGAGGGAGACTTTTCTTCCTCCCCACTACTCTCTGTTTGTGTGGAGTGATCCATAGTTTCAGGCTTCACTACACCTATATCAGTCTGAGTGTGGGCTGAGACCATTACAGCCTTGCCAACCTTTTCAGGAAGGCACTCAGTTTGTGTTTGAGCTGTGACTGTCACAGCTCTGCCAATTTCTACAGGGAAGTCTGTCTGTGCCTGGGCTGTGGCTACCACTGCCCTTCCAACCTTTTCAGGGAGGAAAGCTACTTGGACAGGGGTTGTGACTGGCACAACCCCACTACCCTTTTTGGAAAGGCCTACCATTTTAGAATGGGTGTCTTGTTCAACTCCAGCCCAAGCTGAGAGTTCTAAGTCATTCCCCAGCAAGCAGTCCACAGGCAAGGTTGGAGACACTGCCACCCTTTTAGGGCCAGTGACACCTCCCCAGCTGAGACATACCTCTGCCATGGGATGACTGTTCTGGTTGCCATCAATGTTAGTTACCTGGTATGAGAAACCAGGAAAAAGCTGCTCAGAGGGAACTAGCCTATGGGCCACCATAGTGATGCTAGCTCCAGTGTCTCTGTAGGCCTCAGCTTTTCTACCATTGATGTAGGGTTCCTGTCTGTACCTACCCAAAGTGTTGGGACAGGCAGTGAAGTTGGCAAACCCCATGCCACCATCACAGACAAGAGTAGCTGCTGCAGGGGAATTGGCTAAGCCAGGATCCCCCTGTGTTCCCCAAGAAAACCCAACCAAATTTTTGGGGGCACTCCCACCACCTGGGGGATTACTGCTGACAGTAATAGGTGGTGTGACAGGAGTAGTTGGAGGAACAGTTTTGTTTTTAGCCTGTGGACAACTGCTGTCAGTTTTCCAATGCCCAGGAGTTTTACACACATGGCAGTAAGGCTTTTTAACTGTGGTAGAGGAGGGAGCTTGGGACCCACCACCCTGTGTGGAGTTTTGGGGCCCTGAGGAAGATTTCTCTTTTGCTTTATCCCCACCCTTCTCTTGAGGCTTGGTGGTATCTTTCTTTTGGTCACCACCCTGATTTTTAGGCCTAATCCTGGTCCTGACCCATTTATCTGCCCTCTTTCCCAATTCTTGGGGAGAGGTCAAATCTGAGTCTACCAGGTGTTGATGGAGAAGCTGGTTCTGACAATTATTAAGGATCTGCTCCCTCATAATCAAGTTGTACAATCCTGTATAGTCCTGCACCTTGCTGCCATTTAACCAACCTTCCAAAGCCTTAGTGGCACAATCCACAAAATCAGACCAGTCCTGTGTCTGTGTCTTCTGGGTGTCTCTGAACAACAACCTATATTGCTCAGTGGTTAAGCCAAGCCCATCTATCAGAGCACTCTTCAGGACTTTGTAATTGTTTGCATCCTCATCACTGACTGTGAGTAGCTTGTCTCTACCTTTGTCAGAAAAGGAGAGCCACAAGATAGCTGCCCACTGACTTTGGGGTACCTGCTGTACTTTGCAGGCCCTCTCCAAAGCAGTCATCCATTTGTGGATGTCATCCCCATTCTGATATGGGGGGACTATCTTGCTTAGGTTTCTATGGTCATAAGACCTATCCCTATCTCTAGGGATGTTGCTGCCACCAGTGGGTTCTGACCCACACAATTTTTGCTCTCTAGCCAGAGCAAGCTTCTCCTTGGCAAGGGCAATTTCTTCCCTCTGAATCCTCAGATTAGCTTCCCTCATTCTGGCTTTATGCTCCTTTCTCTCAGGTGAAGTCATTCCCCTGTGAGAGGAAGCATTAGAGATGTTAGAGACATGGGAGTGGATGGATTCCCTTGAAGGGGATCTGTCCCTCCTGCTTCTCTGTGAATGCCTACTTGTGGGTCTGTATGGGGGGACCCCATGCAAACTCCCATGTAAACTTAAGTTAGCCTGGCTAAGTCTTCCTACTTGGCCCTGGCTGTCTACCTCTTCCTCTGAAGTCCCATCTGACTCATCTGTGGTGGGTAGACCCTCCTCTGTGCCTAGGGCACCTGCCTGAGATGCCCTCTGAGCATCATACTCCTCTAGGAGTTGTCTTAACTGAAGGAGGGTAGGGTTTGCACCCTGTTTTATTCCTCTGGAGGTACACAATTGTCTCATCTCCTGGAATGTTAAGGTATCATACCTAGAGGGGGTCTTCTGCAGACCTGACCCTCCTGGGAGAGCATCTACTTGATCTCCTCCCAGAGGCATGATCTAGTGAGGGTGTGGTGTGTGCACCTACCTACACTAGTTGTATCTACTAAACCTCTCTAGTGGTTGTAGTCAGGGTGTGTTACTCCCTTCAACCTACAACCACTAAGTCCAGTAGGACTTAAGTATTACAAACTATGTTATATGTACCTAGACAATATCTGTGTGATCTTTCAATTTAGTATCTCAAGATTACAATGGTATTACAACAGCAAGCTCAGATCCCAACCGCTGCTCACCAATGTGAGAAGTTGGCCTGATGTATGATGTCACTAGTTATAGTGTACACCTTATATCAGTCCAAATACCCTTATGGTGATTGGTTGTAAAGTCAACCTTATAGACCAGCTATCCTAGTGGTAGCATGGACAAGAGCAGTCTTAGGCTAAACTCTGAATGGCATGTGAAGCCAGCTGTGATACCATATATAATCCCTTGAATACCAAATGAAAGGACACCACAACAGATATATATATAAAATAAAGTGTATTTATTCTAAGCAAACCCTCAGCACTCTTTATGAGTTTAGAGGTAAGTACAACACAGTCTTATTAATGCATACAGTAAGTCACACAGGTAAGTAATACAGTTAGGCCCTAGGGGCCACGCAAACCATATACTAAAGAAGTGGTATAAGAACCACTGTCACGGAAATAGAATAGGCCTAGGCCTAGGGAATCGCTGGGGCTACACCACACTAGCGTTAGTTAGGAAGTGGGAGGCCCACGGGATTCGTGTGCAGAGTGGAAACACTCACGCGTAATGCGTAAAAGTCAATAGCAATGTTACAGGTTAGAAATAGATAGATTTAGGACACTTCCGGAGTAGCTAGGAAGTTGAGACTTGAAAACTAGACACTAGGATAGTCACTATCCTGATGAGCACCGGAGTACCCAAGTTACCTAGCCCACAGGCTGCGGGTGCATAGGGGTGAAGATGCGTCGTTTTCGTCGTCGATTCCTATGGATGCCTGAAGAAAGATGCTGACAGGCAGTCAGGAGAGAGTGTCCGGTGGATCCCAAGCCTGGGATCAAGAAGAGAAGAAACCTGCAAGCAGAGGGGACAGAGTCAAGGTCACTAGCCAGTGACCACGTGGAACCAGGAAGGAACCAGGCGATGTCGTGAAGAGTTGCAGGGGAAGGTGAAGCTTGTCGCTGCAGCCAGGAGGACCAGGAAGCGTCGAGGACGACCAGGACCAGGAGGCGAGCTGTCCCACGAAGGCTCTTGCTGTCGGCGGCGTCGAAGTTGGACTAGGACTCACCAAGCCTTGGCAAGCGGAACCCACGAAGAACAAGGGACTTGCTTCTGGTGCAGACCAGGAAGGTCTGGGGTGCTTCTTCTTTGCAGAGAAGCGGGAGCCAGTCTGGAGGAGCCAAACCAGCGCAGAAGATTTCAGGGAGCGTCGTCACAGAGGCCACTAGCCAGCGGGCAAGCAACCGGACAGACGCGGCAAGCAGGAAAATGCTGAAGGGCCCCACGCAGGACTCGTGGAGTGTGGGGGGCTGGTCTTCGGTGCAGATGGTGCTTGGGGTTGGGGCTTCTCAATCCCCGGTGCACAACTTCGAGGGTACCTCAGAAGCTGCGCTGTAAGTTACTAGCCACTTTTCCCAGGTAGCCGGTCCCACGTCGCTCGTCGCCTCCACGGATCTCAGCTCTGCTGCAGATGTGGATGAGGGTCGGAGAAGTCTGGAAATCAAGGCTCTGGTCGGGCTCTGCAGTCGGTTCCTCGTCGAACGTTTCACAAAGCAAAGGGTAGTCACTTGATGGTGCCTGTTTGCACAGGGTAGCCACTCCTTGGCTACAAGGGAGATTCTTCAGTCTTCTTCTTTCGTCGAATGTCGAAGGTCCAGAGTTTCTGTTCAGTTTTGCAGGTTCAGGATAATCTAAAGTCTTGAGGCCCAACTCCCACTCTTATACTAATCTGGGGGGCTGGGATACCTGCTAGGTCACGCCTTATGGGTGGGACCTGGGAGGGGGTGGTTACACCCACTTCCCTTTGTCCAGTTTCGCGCCAGAGCTGGGGCTGGAGTGCCCCAGCGCCGGTTTGAACTGGACTATGCAAGGAACACCTTGTGTGCCCCAGGCATGTCTCATTCCTTTCAGCCCACCCTGCCCCAATACACTAAAGGCTGTCTGGGGAGGTGCTAGCACCTCCCCAAGCAGGAAACCTATTGTCCAGGCCTCCCTGGCTGGGATCACTCCCAGCTGCAGGAGGTCAGACTTGTGTCGTGGCAGCAGCATCCATTTTGTGATGCTGAGGCTTTGGTCAGAGGCTAACAGTTGAAGTATGATTTTAACATGTCTTTCCCTCTAGAAGGGGGGAATAATATTCTCATGTCCAGAAATGGCATGGGGGTATTATTCCCGAGTGTTAGACACCTTACACAACATGTTTTGATAAAGCCCAACCATAGTTACCACAACCGTCTAAGATTATAAGGCACTTTAAGAGTATATGGTAGGCTATATCATAGAACAGCTATAAGGACATGGTTCCGAAAGCTGCAGACAGGCTCAGCTCATGCTAGAGCGCCATCTCACATGTTACCAAGCACTCTGCCTCCAGGATTGTTAAGGCCTGCCATAGGAGTGACTGATAGGTACACATGTGTCTATATATAAGGTAGGTATAGGAATACTACACCTAAGCAAGGGGTGATTACACGACCTTGCCCCAGCTGAGTGATCAGCCAGTTGTGTCTGATTGGAAGGCCAGACCAGGGGTGGCATAATACATGCTGCAGCCCCTGGGAGGCCTAGGGTACACCTATGCCCTGGGTACCTAGGGTACACTGTACAGGGTCCAATAAGGTGATCCTTACCAATTGGTTATGTACCTAGGGTACATGGAGTCCATCTTACAGAGAGAGCAGACAGCCTGAGACCCTGAATGGCAGGATCTCAGGCCAACTAAGTCGAAAAACCAGCTAGACACTAGGCAAAAAGTTGGGGGTAACCATAGTCAGATATCCACCTTCCTACACACCTATGGAAAAGCATGGCACAAAAGGAACATTTGAGTGGGCACATACATTAAACAACAACCCACAAGTGACGAGCTACACTAAGTAGGCACCGTTAGGGCAGTATCTCCAATCACATCCATCCACTTCGACATAGGTTGGGAGCAAGTGCCACACCCCCGAAGGGGATGTGACCACTTAAGAGGGGCAGTCCCTGCCTTAAAACTTTCCCTTACATATACATCTAACATGCCCTACCGTCAATGCATATATTGCAACGGAAGCATCTTTAACCAGTGTTTTAACAGACCATATGACCGTTCTTTTCTGACAAAAGTGGGGGCATAAGTCCATGTACCCCAGAGGGTGAAATCACACTAGTAGGGTAGGTGCCGCAGCAATGCTACCCCGAGGTATTCCCCAACCCCATTCCCGGAAATTCTATAGCACTTTTTTCACCAGGGAGAGGAAACCACTAAAGTAGAATAGGTCTTATAGGAACACTCCACTCGCAGCTAATCCGCGCCATTCGCCCCACCCACAATTAGTAGCAATCCCAGTAGGGGTCATTGGTAATTTTACCGCATACTATCGCTTAACTCTGCAGTTTAGACCACACTTCAAGTGCACACCTTGATATCCCTTAAGTTACACTGACAAAGTATTTCCATTACGGTCTGTTGACCCTTCTGAGATGGCCGCCCGGGTTAGCACTGCAGTGTTTCCATAAACTTTCAGGAAATACGCAATACGTATTTAAGCCCGCCCCCGGCACGTCCCTTCACGGGAATCAGAGCCGGGGTAGGAGTATGGCTAGTTGCCACGCAGCCTGTCTGTGAGTATGAGGACACGCATAAAAACACCCGCAACTCTCGGTAGGACAATGTATTCTACAGTCTTGAACGCCTATTTTCCTTGTATTATGGTTTACCCACTTACAGGTCGTGAGTAATGACGCGCTCTGCTAAAACACTCCCGTCAGCTCAGACCTTCATTATATGGGGTGAGTGGTTGTTACCAGTCCCTTTTTGGACTTCATGCACAACGTGTTGTTCCACTTGAAGCACCTACCGCACACAGCCTCGATTGGGGCTAGGCAAGCTAATCCGCACCATTTGCCAGCACTGTAATTTGTGTTGGTTTGTCTTGTTTTGTCTTGCCTGTTCCCACGAAGCGCGTTAGATCGGGCTTCCGGTTATTTGAACACTATAATGATTGAGCTTGCCCACCCCACACTGGAACACGTATGAGATTGAAAACATGCCACAATAGTCTCTGTTCTTTACTGTGACTTGCGGGTTACGCCACAATGTGTGTTGTTTTGTCTTGTTTATTCATGTTCGTCGCCGCGGAAAGCGACTGAACAAACTTCTTATTATAACGTGATGATTTGGGAAGTTTTTCTTCCCAAATCTGGAACATGTATTACAGCATAATACGCCATAAGAGTCCCTGTTTTTCTAATGTGGTTAGCAGGTCACACCAATATTTCCTGAACCCCACGAAAACTAGGGGCGATATTCCACACGGGTATTACCTCGCCATTTTCCACTGGGGCATACTGTTGCATCACGAATGAGCCACAAATTGAGATCCCCCTATGGTCAATGAATATTGCACTATCACCTGATCAATACTGGAATCACTTTACGTTATACTATTACGCGCCGCTGAGTCTTTCTGTCATGCAGCGACTTAAAGTTGTTTTTGTCACAATACCAGGTAAATCGGACCTGGTGCTCACTCGCAAAGCTGGTAAATATTGCATTCCTTGTACTCTGAACAGCAGCATTGCAGTAGCGTAAGATTTTAGATAATTCCCTGAAACCACCAGTCCAGATGAATTGCCACAAGACCCATTAGGGGCTACTATAGGCAAGAAACAGGTTAACCTTAAACACCACACACACCCTTTAGGATCATTGTATCTGGTTAGGGCGTCATTGTTTTTAGTTCGGTTAGTGAGCTCTAGGAATAAAATTTAGGCAATAGGGTCTCCCTAAACCAATTTTAAACACCACGTTACTCTCACCACACTACTTACTCCACATACTCACCCGCACCAAACAGCTTCACCAAAAAGATCTCCGCCAATTAACCCCTTCGCAGGTGCCCGTCAGGCATTGTAGCGCCGGCCCGGCGAGGAGCAGGCCCATATGATGAAGCATGACATCCTACGGGGTGTGTGAGGGCACTTTTTCAGAGCTGAACACTCATACTTGCACTTAGGAACTGCACACCTATCGGTTATACTTATTTTAGACCTATACATCTTCGGTACAGAATGTAAAAAGAGTGAACATCAATGGCTCAGTAATTATGACTCCATTATCAAAGCAAAATACAAATCTTAACTTAAAACCTCCAAGAAAGCAGGTTCTCAGATAGATATCGGTATTTTCATCACGGCATCTGGTAACCTCCCAAACGTATCAAGGCTATGTCTGAAGTAGCCAATGAACTTAACAACACTACTTGTCTTTCCTCCTCCATCACTACTTCTCTGGAAAACTGTACTAACTAATTTACTTTCCCATCACTAAAGTTGAAGACATAAAAAGATCTTTCATATTGACTACTTATGCCTCAGCTACAAGAGATATCTCCTCCTTCACTGTCACAGAGGAAATTGAGGATGTTACTCATGTTAAGCCACGCACAACTAAGGAAGTTATTTCCAACCTGTCCAATATATCGTTTCATGTCTCGTGATCGTGTCTCTTGTTCTGTGTTGGAATGTGAAGTCCTCATGGGCTGCGGATTCCAGGGGGCCAGAGCAGGAGACGCAACTTGAGGAGGACTGTTGATTTTCTCTTTGATGTTGTTGGCAGCTGCCTGCTTAATTTATGTACATTTTACGTACATGCTGTCACAGTTGTAACACTGGCGACGACCACTGACTTGCTCACGTGCTGCGGGCATTTTCAAAGCTGAGTGCACTGCAGGCCGACTAAGTGCTCTTCACCTATTCCGTCAACTTTACTCTACTGCCTTCCTGGACCTCAGTTCATGCAGCGAAATCTGTCTGGCAACCACTAACTTTCTGTTTGGCATACTGAGGATTCAACAGTCTTGTGTGAACATTTCACTTTCGGCGCCATCTTGCTGTGCACTGTGCCTCTACGTAACTGCGTGAGCATGTGTTTACGGCCGGCGATCGTTTTGGATGTTGTCGTTCCTTGTCCCATCAGGGAGGTCAGGCATCCAGATTACGATGGTTGGCAGACGTTAATATTACATTTCCGTCATAGACTTAATTGTCTATCTCAACCCAAGGCTTTTTAACATATCTATCATTCCTTGGAGCATTTGTCTTAGTGCAAACATTTAATGCTCACATACTACATTATTCTGATTTGTGCGGATTGAGCCGTATGCCAGTATCTTCTATATGATTGCAGCACGGCTTACTACTGTTGCATTCTCCTGATTAATCACTTACAATGCAAGCCAATAATCCTCCACTAGCTTTCCGGCAATCACCAGGTGAACCACCTATAGCATAAAGAGAATGGTTCAGAGTCTTCATTACATTTTTTAGAGGCTATTGATTGCTTTAAATTTAAACCAGAAAAAAAGTGGCTTCTGAACATTCTCTGGAAGGCCAGGAGATCTTTGGACATCTACCTCCACTTGCATCGGAAGAGGAAGATGAGGAAATGGATGAATATGATGAAGCTGTCGAAAAATTGCAACAATATTTCAGTAAATCTCCCAATGCAGTCATCAGAAGACATACATTTTTCTCAAGGGAACAATCTGCGACGGAAACTGTAAATGTATGAGTTTTGGTTTTCAAGCGTGAATTTAGTACTTTTATGGACTAACTCATTAGAAATCAACTGGTTACCAGATGCTACAACAAAAAGATCCAGGAGAGGCTACTCACCTACATGAATCCATCTCTCGAGGAGGCTAACAATATAGCAAATAGTATTCAAGACTCTAGGGTATTTAGTCAAAGAACTTAGTAAAGAGGCTGATAAGCTATACTTGTGGTCAAAGGAAGCAAAGCTGATTTGAACAAAGTTGTGGTGGAGAGAAAGAGCTTAAGTGGAAATAGTGTTTGTTATCGCTGTTCCAAATTACACATTGCTTCATGGGAAGAATGTCCTGCCTTGGGCAAAGAGTGTATCAAGTGGGGCACAGTGGGTCATTTCATGAGAGTTTGTCACAGAAACCCATGGAAAGGCATCCAAGTGTGGTGAATGAGGATGCTGAGCATGTCTTTACTGGTAGTATCATTTACTCTAATATGTTTAGGTTCATTAAGATGATTTTTCTAAGTCGAAAGATCCTGTCGAAGATTTTTTAATTGGTGATGAGAAGGTTTCCCTGTTAACAGGTTTAGGTTATAAAATTATCTTTATTTCAAAAGATAGTTTTAAGAACAAGGGTTTTAAAACGAGTTAAAAATTACCTAACATAAACCCGAAAAGGTACAATGGTAAAAGGAACGATTTAAAAGGTTTTTTCAATACTAATATAAAATTCAAGGGTGGGGAGGTGGCAGGCAAGGTTTATGTCTCACATCATGGACCTGATATTCTTTGTTGCCATCACCAAGAACGTTTGGGGATTGTTCTAAGACCTGGATGTACTGAACAAGCCTTGTGGGTTGAAGAGAATACTTTAGAAACTGTATTGATAAAACACAATATAATTTTTGAAGAGAAATTGGGGATGTTGAGACTGTGCTTGCTAAAGAATCTAGGCACCTTACAGCTTTCGTTACATCTTCTGGGGTGTTGTTTATTTTGCTAGGATACCTTTCAGACTCGCCTCACCTGCGGCGGTTGATGTTTTGAAGGGATTGAAAGGAGTCTTGGTTTTCCAACACAACATTCTTGTTTATTGCAAAGACAACAATGAGCATGTGTCAAGATTGAATGCTTTTCTTTTTCCTCTTAAAGAGTAATGTTTGAGATTGAAGAAAGATTTGAAGTGTCTACGGTGGAATATCTTGGACATTTTGTTTCGGGTAATGGTGTTACTCCACGTCAAGCTCTACTTAAAGCTATTGAGAAAGTGCCTGCACAAGTGGATCGGGAGCAATTGCAAACATTTTTGAGGATCTGTGACCTTAATGCTAAATTTATTGGGAATTTTTCAACAAAGGCAGAACCTCTTCTTGTTCTATTGAATAAAAATGCTAAGTATGTATGGGATCAAGTGCAAGAAAGTACATGTTTAATTATAGGAAATATAAGAAAGAACTTTCTCATGCTCCTTTTCTATCCCCCATTCCGACTTGGAAAACCATTATCTTTTACTGTTGATGCATGTGGGTGGGGCTTGGAGCAAATTTGTCTAAGGGCAATGGTGATTCTGACATGTCATTGCTTTTGCCTCACGCACTTTCATTCTGTTATTGAATGTGAGATGCTCGATTGCATCTGGCTGATTGAGAGATTTAAAACTTATGTGTGGGGCACCAAATGTCTTTTTTGCACGGATCATAAACCTTTGGTACCTATTATTAGCAGATCTAATATTCATTCTACAAAGGCAACAGCCGGATTGGTACGGTTAAGTGTGAACGTTTTGAGTACCATTTTGATGTAGAGTATATTCCAAGTGGGGGGAGAACAAGAAGACAGGTTGCCTGTTTCATTTTCCGTGGTCATGTGAGGAAATTGAGGAAGTGCGGGATGATCAACAAGATGTGGACTGTTTGGTTGTGAGTGTTGCATGGGGCACTGTTGAATGTGGCAATGAAGATGAGTGGAGGAGTGGCTTAGCTCAAAATGCCTTACTGAAGAAAGTTATGGAGTACATGAGTAAAGGTTGGCCTACAAAGTAATCGGTCAGTGGATTTGCAAGCATTCAGAAGTCAAAATCTGAACTGTCTGTAGAGGTAGGGTCGTTACTTAGGATAGACAAATTAGTTCCACCTGACAGTATCAAAGGTAAAATGTTGCAAATAAGCCATGAGGGTCATTTGGGGTATGACTCTTAACAAGACAAGATGTAACAAAGTGGGGTCAACATAGGAAAACAACGACAATGCGGACTGGTGGACTGCAACATCCCCCTCTCCCCCTCTTGTCTCTCCCCAACAGGATGACTGGAGTTCAACATCTCTCCCACTACTGGGTGTATCGGAGGATTATGAAGAGGGCTCCTTTAACTGGGGATTCCCTACCATCGAAACCCCGCCCCCGGGTGACATCACGACGTGCCGCGCAATAAGGACGGACAATAACAGGAAAGGGGTGTGTGTGTGAACACCGAGGAGGAAGAAGGCGTCAGTATCCGAAGCGAGATCTTCTACGGAAAAAAGGAAGAAACCGGAGAGAGACCAGACGGAGCGACCACCTCAGCAAGAGTCCCGGGATTGCCAGGAGGCCCACGGCACCACGAGCTGCCCAGCCACGCTCCAGGAGGAGCCTGGCTTACCAAGGTACGGGAGCGGGTATCGGGCTGGATTGGGAGGTGGGACGGGCGTCCTGAGTCATAGCCGGGTCTCTCCCTGTACCACCCACTTCTCCCCTAGCCTGAGCACCCTCACTGGCTTTGTTTCTCTCACATAGACGTTTTGTTTTTGTGTATGTGTCACGGTGTGAGGTGACTCTGCACTCCCTACCCCTCATTTATTGGCCTGGACTGTGACCTCATACCCGTTCTCCTCTGTTATGTTTTCTCCCGAACATCACGGAGCCCCCTGGGAGCCGACGAGGTCGAAGACGCGAGGAGGACCGGACAGTGTTAAGGAGAGGACAATCCCCTACCTCTAAAGAAATCTTTTCAACATCCCCTGATGTTTTGGTTGCAAGAAGGAGACGCTTATTAAGAACAATAAAACCTTCATTACCACGGCCTGGCTTTCGCCCCGTTCTTTCCCCACCACCGTTACAAAAGACCAGGAGACTTCTATTGGTGGGCAAGTATGGACAGGGTTGTGGAGAGATTGAGAAATGTTCTGTTTGCCTGCGTAATAATAAGGCCTTAAGTGTGTCATATCGCCCATGGTGGAAGTTGGTAGCCCGGAAAGTGTGTGGAGTAAAGTTTGGATCTTCAGGGTCCATTTTACACCCTTCCATGTGTTCACCGTTTTGCCATTGTTGACTGACCGTCGATCTAAATGGCTAGAAGTCAAGTTTGTAAATGAGACTAATACCAAGAGTGTTGTTATTTTTCTCACAGATGTATTTTCTAGGGAGGGTTTTTCAGCTGAGATAATATTAGATAATGATGCGCACTTTGTCTCTGCTGAGATGAAGGAGTTTTTGGGTGGGGAGCGGATCAAACACAAAAGATGTAGTTTGCATCACGCTCAAAGCAATGGTCAGGTTGAGTGAGCAAATAGACTACTAAGTGAACGTGTAAGGAGTGCTGTGACTGAAAGAGTTGATGTCGTGGATGCCATTTGTGGTATGCAGTGGTCTTATTGCAATACTCCTCACAGCGTGACAGGAATTTCTCCTTTTCAGGTACTGAGAGGTAGATCTCAATATTTTCTTATTCCTTCTTGGCTGAGTAAAATAGCCAGAAATAATATTCCTGTTAATGTTGATTGAAATATCAGTCAAATAGGCTTGAACATCCACCAAAGTCAATTGAATAGCAAAGTCAGGTATAATATGAACAAAGGAAAGAACTCTATTTTTCAAAAAGGGAGATTGGGTGCATGTCAGACTTTTTAATGTTAGGGTTATAAAAGGTAGGGTGAAGTCTAGTACTCCCTGCCAAATTGTAGAAAGCCAGGCAGGATGGATATGCTGTGAGATTTAGGAATGGGCAGTAGTAGTGCTTGTGTGGCTAAAGTAACAAGATTTCCCAAATGGGAAGCCCAGTTCTCAGCAATAGATGGTAGTGTGCTGGAAAGACAATTTGCGGAGCACACCTGTGTGAAACAAGAATTTAAGTTACCTGAGAAGTTTAGAGATTTTGTAGTATTTTGTTGGTAACATTTCTATTAATTAGTATTATTGTTTCTGTTTATGGTATCTAAGTGGTTGTTTATATACTTATGTTTAGAATGTTTTGAACAATGTATTGTGTTATTGTTGAGGGGGGAAATTTTGATATATCCTGTTCATGTCTCGTGATCGTGTCCCTTGTACTGTATGGAATGTGGAGTCTTGGTGGGCTTCGGATTACCGAGAGACAGAACGGGAGACGCGACATGAAGAAGATGGCTGTTTTTCTCTGTGATGTTATTGGCAGTTGCCTCCTTACTTTATTCGTAATAAAGTAAATTTTACTTACCTTCTGTCTCTGTCGCAACACTGTCCATTCTTAAATCAGTCTCTGCTCTCCATCTGTGACCTTCAGAATGCTGCCAACATGTGCCATTACCTCAACCACTGTCTCACCACGGCCTCCACTCCATCTTCCTTCAAGCAGGCTATTTTGCCCTCCTGCTTTAAAAGCTATATACGGCTCTTTCAGAGATGATCACTTATAGGCCAATCACTCTTCTTCCACCAGCCTCCAAGATCCCAGAAAAATCAGTGAGCAATCAACAGTCAGGCTAATATTTTTGACCTTTCTCAGCCCAATTTTACACCAGTCCATGAGACAGATGCTGTTGTCACTGCTGTCTTTGATGACACCAAGATAGCAGGGGCAGTACCACTGCCTTGTATATTTAGAATGTTCTACAGCCTTTGACATCTATTGTACAGCTATTGTACATCCAACAACAATACAGCAGCTTTTCAGGGCAGGGCATTGTCTTCGAAGCACTACACAGGGATCAGATCCTTTTTGATTGGTAAGACCCAAGCAGTCTCAATTCCACCTTTTCGTCAGACTTCAAGTCACTCTTTCTGTGGAGTGCCTTAGGACTCATGCCTCATCCTTACACTTTAATACATGGCTCTACCAGCTAAACTTATTTAGACTTTTGGTTTATTTGTCTATGCCTGTGCCAATGATACCCAAGTTCTGGTTAGGGTAGGCGACTAAAATGCTAAGGATTCTGGCACCTTCCAATGTTTGCTGGTCTTGGTGTCAAAAAGGATGTCTGCCAGTATAATGGTGGTTAAGTCTGATAAAATAGAGACGCTGGAGTCTGGTGATTCCCCATTAGTCTGGACCTCAGCCCGGTAGTTTGACCAACTAGAAACTTCACCAGTACTGTTAGACATGGCTTCGTATTTGCTCAGCTCCTTCTTCGTCCCATAGGTCAAAAAAGTTATCTCCACTTGCCTCCTTTTAATCAAAACCATTTCAAACCTTTTCCCAATTCTAGAGTTTGCTGGCTGCCTAAAGGCCTTTTAGCTGTAATGCCATCAATTTCAGACTATGGAAATTCCCTCTCTATGGGCCTCTCAAAACATCTATGGAGTAGACTCCAGGACCCACAAAAAGAGGCCACCCTTCCCCTTCTGTGTCTTCTTAAAACCAACTAGGTTTCCTTTCTGCTATTTAAAGTTAAATGCATGTGAGTCATATAGACAGTTTGGTTTAAAACCCTCTACCTGGTACACTGGCCATCAATACAGCTTGCCCTCAGTATCTTAGGAGATTTACATAATACTTCCCTGTCACATTACATTATTCTTCCCTTCATGCATAACTCAACGCCCGTGCATCATCTGCATGTTTTGGACCTCTCACCTCCTTGGATTTTTCAGGAATGAGCCTGGGTCAGGACTGACTATCCATTTGAAACAAAACCTTTCATTCCATTAAAAGAGACTTCAAACCTACCTTTTCTCTCTAGAAGCTTGTACTAGATGAGCTTAAGAGTACAGAGCAAGAACATCCTTTGGGTAAAAGTCTGTTCCATCTGCTCAAACAATCATCACATAGTATTTACCTTCTAAACCCTCCAGTAAGAGTGATCACGGCTCCAGGAAGAAATCTCAGAACAGCGTCTTGTACAACACGTTGGATCTCATCAGCTTCCAGTCGGGTCACAGGGCTATTGAGATCTGTGTAGTTCTGAAGCCCTGAAAGATGAAACAAGAGTGAGAAACCTTTGATACATGCCATGATACTAGCCCCTCTTCACCACTTAGCCTAACAGATTCTGCAAACTCCCACTGAGCCCTAAAGCTACTACTGAAACTTTTTCCTTAATGAGGTCTCAAATAAGAATCCTATAATCCACCATTTACATTTGTTTGTGTATGTTTTGCTATTCTGGTAAGAGTGCTCCACAAAAAGCAACAAAGTAATATGTGCCTCACTTTCACTTGAAATGTATTCAAGAACAGAAAGCAGGAATAAGACAGTGGCTGCCCATTGTTTTCTTTCAGCTGTTAAGGTTGTAAAACAGTGACAGAAATCAATCTGAAAAAACATAAACTGACTGGATTATTCTGGGCTTTTGTATGAGTTGTACTCTATGCTCATAAACAGGGAAGATAAAGCTTCCCCTTCAGGGGTGTAAGGCCAAATCTTTTAAGCAAGGGGGAGTTCTGCCCAGTTCACAATGGGGTACTCTTTCTAAAAAAAGGCATGTTTTAAACAATGCCTCAGAATGGTTATGGAGTGGAATGAAATTTAATAGTTCATCTTGAAAACAGCAGATAAGGCTGTCGAGATATCTATGTGTGGTAAGCTATCTAAGACCCGGTTCTAAAATAATTAGTTGTTAAATCGTACATTGTAAATGTTTCTTCTTTTTTGTATACAAAAATACCCTCTGCGCTTCTAGCCTGCTTAGTCTCAGATTTCAAATAAATATATGCCTTTTTGGTCACCTTGCAAATGATGTTTTTGATTACAACCTGACACCTGTGTGTGGAGACCATTTAAGAAGCTTGTTTTGATACACGGGGTGAATCCATCCTAAATGTGCCGAGTGCTGTTCCTTAAAAGGATGCCGGAGTTCTTCTTAAAAGGATGCCGGAGTTCACCTACTGTCCTCAGAGAATGGACTGCTGCTGTCTGACCCGAGGGGGAGAGTGACCGACTGCCCAATTGCTCGAACATTTAAATGTTCTTACATTTTGTCTTCCTTGACAATTACTTTTGCCACACATCTTCAAACTTGCTCATACTTTCCCTTTTGATATTCCAACATGCTAAGCTTCTCTAAATCTGCTTGGATATATTTCTACTACCCCACCTTCCCTCCATTCCCAACTGCTCAAAGATCCTAACTCTAAGATTCTCATTTGCTTCCTGAAATGTAATATAACACTAAGCCTAAAATACTCTCATCTCCTAATTTCTTCCAAATAAACATTTAGTCTGAACCAAATATCGATGCTTGCCCTTCAGTCTTTACAGCAACTGTACTTTGGTTTACGGTTCTGTTTCCTGCACTCCTTTAAAGTCGCTTATCCCAAAACATGTCTACAATCTTCACTTCCCAAACTCTTACACTGAACATATGTATGCATATATACCACCCTCCCTCCAACTCTTGCATTGACATAATGCACACCAACATCCTACTCTCCATCAAGTTTGCTATGATCACCAGATCCTTTGATGTCCTACAATTTATTAGACACACATTTCTCCGAACATGCAAGATCCCCCTACATAACTTCAAAATTACTTTTCTTCTGGTTCCAGATGACTTTTACCAACCCTCCCAGGACCGGACCCTTATTCTGAATAACTGGGACTTGTCAATGCTTTTGTAAAACTCCCTTTTGCCCTGACTCAAACATCCACATTCAAGATCCAATTTCTCGTAATCTTAACTTGATTCAAAGATTTTTGTATGGTCTACTCTTCTACAAACTCAGTAGTGTGTTCTGTACACACTCTTCCTTAGTTCCAACTGCATGCTACATTTTTAAAGTTTATGTCTGTTTCAGTTTTCCAATATTTTTCTGCATACGCCAAAGGCTCTCCTTACCAGCCTCCTGCTGTCTATTCAGTTTCTTTTCTTTTTTTTGCAGGTCATCCAAGGTTCGCAGTCCTTCTTGGTACCATCTGTCAGCCGTCTTCTTCCCGACCCCAAAGATACCACTGAAGACCTGGGGAAAGTAACCATGTTCCATATTTTTGGTGAACTTTTTAGAATTCAGCAATTAGTAGTCCGTGTCTTTACATGTACAGAATCAACAGTCGCTTAAGAGTCCTCTGTGAAGGATCTTATTGGATCCACCAAAGAACAAGACCTCGCATAAGAACCCATCTCCACCCCAAATCAATATAGAGAAAACATAAGCTATACCTTAAGGGTGCGATATCTCTCAGAGTGCAGTACCTGCTGCACTTCAACAGAGCTGCCATCCTCCAGAATCTCCTGGACATTGAAAGAGAAGGCGAGATGGAAGAACATTCATTAGAAAGACAGCAGGGCACGCCATGATTAAATACACCTCTCGGGGGAACCACATAAATAGATCAGAACAATGCAACGACAGCCTGCCCTTGCACTGATAAATATGATGGATAACGACATTTTGCGATTGAACATTGTACAAAAAGATAACTACTTTTTAGGAGGGGTCAGAAAACAGGATACATGCCTGGAGTGTGTATGCATAAGCACACTTTGCACTGCATATGGGGGTCCACACACTTCAGTACCTGCACAACCTTCTTGGAATGAGTTCCAAAACACGGGAGACTGTTCAAATCCTCAAGGCGAGTCACAGGACAAGGTAAAGACCGAAGTACAGATGCTGACCGGGTGAATGACAGACTACGCCCCTCACTATTGCCGAAGTCTGCCTCCTCTGCCAGGATCTCCAAAGCATCCTGATCACAAGAAACCGACCAGAAGAGAAAGAACATGTGAGTACAAAACTCAGATATTGCGCAATGATGTCAAAAAATGAGAATAAATGGCAGGCTATGGGACACAGAAAGAGGAAACAGGCTGCTGCACAGAGGAAGGAAGAAGCAAAACAAAGGAAAGGAGGAAGCAAAACAGAGCGAAATGCAGAGTGTGCCTACTAAAAATACTATGATGGAAACTGTCACTATTAGAATTAGATGCCTACAACAGCCCTGGGCAAAGGAATACTTTCAGATTAAGAAACACTGATTCACAAGAAAGCGGTTTTTTTGTTTTTATTTATTTATTTATTTATAGAGCGCGACATTCATCCCAGGGGATATCAAGCCGCTAATAGCGAAAAAAAGGGTAATAGGCTGCTGGTACAGGCAAGTAAATATTAGTTTTTGGGGAACAGATGAGTTTTCAGTTTTTTCCGGAACTCCAGATAGTTGGATGTGAGCCGTAAGTCTATAGGGAGATCTTTCCATCTCTTGGCTGCCAGATATGAGAAGGAGCGCCCTCCAGACCTTACTTTCTTTATACGTTTTGTTCTGGCTAGTGCTTGATATGAAGACCGTAAGTTCCTTGTAGGGACATAGAACTCGATTTTCCCCTGAAGTATTTTGGGGCCGTTTTGGAATAGTGCTCTGTGAGCGTGGCTGAGCAATTTAAATGCAGCTCTTTGGCGCATGGGAAGCCAGTGCAGGTTTTTCATGCACTTTGATGCTGAGCTTTGTCTGCTTTTATTGCACACTAGCTTGGCTGCGGCATTTTGAAGTACCTGTAGCCGCGTGAAGAGAGATTCATTCATGCCCACAAATAGGGCGTTTCCGTAATCAAGTTGGCTTATAAGCAGGGCCTGCGTGACTGTTCTTCTACAGTCTAGAGGGATATATGGTAAAAGCCTGTGTAGTAGTTTCAGGGTGGCAAAACCCTTGCCACAAAGGGCCCGCATATGGTCCTTCATGGATAAGGTGTCATCAATGAAGATGCCCACATTTTTTGCGCATTGCTTAGGGATTTGTTTTGAAAGCTCTCAGGTTTGCACTTGCTATCCCACTCTTTATTTGTTTATTCTGGGACTAGTTAGGTCTATACTCAGGTTCAGCAACTTGTAGGTTTAGAAGGAATCGGCATATTCCAGCCTAAATGAACTGAACAACGACCTACCATTCCCTTAAATACGTGTTCATGTTCCAGTTAAAATCTGTGTTTTTGTCAAACAATCCAAACCCTGCCAATGAGCATTTAGCAATACACGTCACTTTTTCTTTCATCAGCGAAAAGGTCAGGTCTCCAGATGACTCATTCAATCAGTCAGTTCTTCAAATTAAAAATACTGATTTATGTCAACCCACAACTTCAAATCTCTAAATACAATCTGCCTAAAAAAACACATAATACACTACCTCTACGGAAAACACAGGCAATAATGAACAAGGTTTCTCAATATACCTCTCAATGACTATTTGAATCAAACTTAAGGAAACTTGCATTTTTATTTCAAAAAGGAACCTGTGACATTGTTTTCGTTTTATACCAATTAAATCACAGCAAGAAAAACAGGGTGCGCGTTTAATCAGTGCGTTGCAGACTTTGGACACTTTGTAATGCTCGATCAAAATGCAAAGCTTTCATATACTAATTTATCCTGCTAGCTCATTAGAGCATATGGGCTGAATTATAATAAACATGGCAAATAAACATAAAACATAAATTGTGGGCAAAACGTCTTAAATATCCCAAAGTCATCGCATACTGGGCGGGAGGATCCGCCGCAGGAACGGCACACCACCACAGGGTGATGATGAGCAGCTATTGATGAGAGGGAAAGATTTCCAGATCTAGTTTGGAAACTGGAGGATACTCATAACTGAGTCAATTGTGGGAAGGTGAACTCACCAGACAAACTGCATGACTGACAACAAAGCAAGATGGAACAAGGCCAATGGAACCACGCCGGCTCTGGATCCAGGGTCATTTTTCATTCATAATTCCAGTATGGGAATGCAATTTCCCTCTTTAATTTTTAAATGTGCAACTGTAGATTGATGTTTCCACTCAAATGTACTTTATTACCATGGCCGTTGTGGTTTCATTAAAAGTAAACACTAAACAGGTTGCCTTCTATAGGCATTTTTTGATTAAGCGATTTTAGAATGTGAAAATACGCAAAGTTATATTCCAGGACATCGCCCTTCTGCAGAGATATTTGTATGTTTATAAATATCCCAGAATTAAGTTTGAGGAACTCTGCTTTCAAGGGGTTCATTATGAAGAAGAAAGGATTCTTCCATTTTTTCACATTATCCATACATTGTTTCAGGTCTAAAGTGTTCTCTCACAAGAACAGAATTTCAGGTTCAGCTCTGTAGCTTATCCATATTTCTGCATGGTTAGGTTTTAAATAGCTACCATAGGGCCCAGTGGACAGGCGGAGGCTGCAAAGACCGGGAGACTTGGGTGTATCCTTGGGTGATCCTACATGTCAAAGGAAGAGCAGAATTTGTAAATGTCAGAGTCTTCACGAATTGTAATTAGTCCCTCAAGAAAGATGCAATTTCACTCTAAACCATCCTTGAGGAGATTGTGTTAAGTAGGTCTCATGGACCAAGCTATCAAAGCCACTCAGAGGTCTAGTAGATAGGATTCACCACTATCCAGAACTGGAAGGAATCATCTAAAACCGCTCATGGTAAAAAATAATGTATAGTGGATCCTTTTGCTTCCCCTCCATGTGCCAACATTCTTATCTTCACTGACCCTGAAAGACGGGTAGATCCATGGTGTGTCGAGATTTACTTTTAGCTGTAGCAATTATTTCATAATCTGGTTTTACTGATCCTCAAACAAAGCGGGGTTTCATAAAATGCTTTTTACTATTTATCACACAGGCGGAGCTATCAAACCTGGTACAGCAAGGGAAAGGGAGCTTCCATTCAAAGACCAAAGATTCCAAACATGGTCTAGCCTCAAAGTGTGAATTCTCACTAGAAAATAATGAAACCCCTATGCGGTATCGTCTCTATACTCATGTATAGGAATATATCTTTGCCTCCGTGGACTAAGTCAGAGAAGGGCTAACTGGGAATCAATCCCAGAATGAGTGTACTCCTCCAAATCTGTGGCAAGTAAACACAATCCAAATGTAAGTATGAAACAGACATCCTATGTTAATTGGTTTGGGAGGTTTTTTGAATTGGTGGAAGATATGCCAAACCCTTAATAAAGGACTTGTAGGATTTAGATAATAATTGAAAACATGGCCTTGACATCAACTAAAGGATGCTGTACATGCAACTTTGTTCACTCAGTTGGTTCTACCTGCAACCACTTCAGCTCACAAGAAGTTAATTATCTTAGGTCAGGAGGTCTGACTCCCCAGAGTTGTCTCCTCGCAACCCATAAAACAATCTATCTGTTCTTCAAGAGATTCTGCAGTTTGACAATTAGCAGTCTTACATTACTGGAGTTGAAAATGCTATGGAAATTGTAGAAGGGTTGTTTTGACAGAGCGTCATGAAGACTCTAAAAGTCTAAAACCAAATAATACCATGGGATGTCTTGCTCACTTATATGGTCTCAGGATTAACAGGTTATCTACAACATCTCTTTATCAGTGAAACTGAGTGATGCCGGTGCACCTTGTTCTGGAGGTTGACCCTTCTCATGAATAACCATTATGGCAGCAAGATCTAATTCCGGCGGGTGGGGGGAGGACCCTTTTAGTTCCAGCAAGCAGGGGAGAGAATATCCCGGAATCTGGAGAAATATTTGAATGAGAAGCCATTTGGTCTAGGTGTTTTGCATGAGATCATATCTCTCACAGCCATCTCAAACTCATTCAGCGCAATGAGCTGGTCCAGCTTCACACTATCAGCATATGGGCATCCCTATCCTTGATCTCTGGAACTACTCAGCAAGCCATGTCTCTGGTGGCTAGTCAGTAGAGCAACTTTCCATTCTTATCTCATTTGTATATACCTCCTGGTTGAGGTCACCCAACTCTTTCGGGTATCCTCGACAGAGAGAGATCTGCCAGAGCAAGGCTTTGTGAAGCTCAAGTTGTCGATGGAGGGCTGCCCATGAATCCAGCAGGTGCCGCTGTTCCAGCACCACGATATGAGTCTCCATATCCTCATCATCATCAACAACTTTATTTCGATCACAAAGATCATAAAAGCATGCAGCACAGAGCAATAAAATAGACATTGGTAGATAAATATTATAAAAACAACATGGGTATAAAATAGTTTACAAATGCATGGTACAAGAAGTTTAAAAAAGATAAAAATGCTTCATGCAAATGATTTCCCATGCTTGATCCACAGTGCATACCAAAATCTCGAGAGGCCATACACCATTACTCTTCGTGTATCAGTACACAGAATTTGTAGCACCTCAAGATAGTCTCCCGGGCCTGCCAATCTACACAATGGAAAAATCAATTTTTTCCTCAGGGATGAATAATGAGGGCAAAAGAAAAGTAAGTGAACAATAGATTCCGGGCAGGATTTAGAAGTAGGACACAGATCATCAGTAAAAACATTTTGAGACCATTTGAAACAGAACAGTTTGGAGGGTAAGGTCTTATAGCGGAACTGTAAGAACAATTTACGTGCCGCGGGGGGGGGGGGGACGATTTGGTCAATACTGGGCTCAAAATAGGGAACACATTTGAAATTTAAAAAAACAGTAGACAAGCTGGTCGCTGGTTTTGTCAAATCCTTCCCAAGTGTTTTTTTCCCAATACAGTTCTTTAAGCTTTGCCCTTGGTACTTGGGTCATACTTTCCGGGTCGTACCAGAATGTCTCCATTCTCAACCTCCCTAACAGTTCCCTTAAAGACGTAAACCACCTAATTGACGTGGCCCTGGGAACTTTTAAAAGGTCAGACAAAGCCTCTCGGTAAGTTTCTAGTTCGCCCATAGTCCATAGCCTATACCAAAACATCAAGAGTTTAAAATTCAGCTTGTGTGCCAATTGTTTATGGGCAAGGTCCATATACAGAGGTATCAGGGGGGAGCTAGATGAGAGATCCACCAAAGACCTTAAAAAACGGTTTTCAATGACAGAAAGGCAGATGGAATTGCCCATACCCCACAGTTCTGCACCATAAAGTGCCCCCCGAGGACCTTGACGGTGTAAATTTCAAGTGCCGGAGCAATTTGACAGGAGACGAATTTTACTAATATGGGCACACTGGTGGATTAGTTGATGTTTTACTTTCTCGATGTGGGCACCCCAATTAATCCATGGAGTCAAGCGTATACCTAAATAATCAAAAGCTTCAACTTGCTCCAGTTGAGTTCCACCAGCCAATACAGGTCTTTTGGACAGTTCTACCATACCCCTGTTAAAAATCATATACTTTGTTTTCGCCTCATTTAAAACCAGACCACTTTCATCACAGAATCTTATAAAATCAATTAAAAGTTGTTGCAAACCCTGCGGAGATTTAGAAATTGAAAGAGTGTCATCGGTGAAGAGAAGGGTAGGCACTCTTCCTACACCGATTTTTGGGGCATCACAGCCATCTCTATCAATAAAATCTACCACGCCGTTTATAAAAAGAGTAAAAAGCGTGGGGGCTAACACACATCCCTGCCTCACACCACGTTGCACTGGGAAGCCGGTTCCTGTTACTTGGTTGTTTGTCCCCCACCTGACCTGTGCTGCATTTGATGAATTAAATCTAATTAAAATATCTAAAAGGTTGCCCGGCAAACCCATGTCTTTCAATACTCTCCAGATTCTAGCCCAGGGAACAAGATCAAACGCTGTGCGCAGATCAACAAAGGCCACATATAATTTCCCCCTCCTTTACTACTACTTCTTTCCAGTAGATACACAAAAGACGAAAGACCTGGTCCAGAGTACTAACTTTTGTGCGGAAGCCTGCTTGAAAATCGCTCAGGATTTGGGACTCAGACATCCAGTCCTGGATCATTCCTAGTATCTGCTTACAGAAGATTTTCTGGAGAATCAATTAGGCTAATTGGCCTATAACTTCCCGGCATAGCTCTGTCCCCTTTTTTATAGATGGACACTATCTCAGCAACCTGCGACGATGCTGGTATGTCAGCACCAGACATAATCAAATTTGATATTAACTTAATATAGAAGCCCCAGAGAGATCTATCCTCCCTATATAGATCATTAGGAATTCTGTACGGGCCGGGAGCATGTGTGGGGACATAGGTGGAAATCGCCATTTGGGTTTCCTCAATGGAAAAAACAATGGTCTCCATATCCACCATATGCCTTTGATTCTCCCAGTCTCTGAGCTTTACATAGGTCCTAGCTATTCCCCACAAAGCCGCTTTTCCAGCTGCCCATAGTGTGCCTGGTGTAACGACAGAGCCTTGGTTAGTCTCAAAGTAAGATTGCAGTCCTTTGAGAGGAATTCTCGCACATGCTATGTTTACTAAAAACCATGCATTAAGATGCCAGATTGGGCGCCATTCTGCGGGGGTGCTCCCAGTCCACCTGTTACTGGGGAGTGGTCAGAGATTCCCCCCCACCCATGAAAGAATGTCCGCCGCCGTCATGTGAAGTATGTCTGGTGCTGCAGGAGATCTATGCATGAAAGTGTTTCATATGCAGCCGAAGTACGAGAATATTACCTGCTCCATGGGTACCAGGCTCTCCACATGTCACAGAGTCCCAAGGAGGTAAACCAGTCCTCCAATACATTATATCGACTTGTACCCCAGTTGTGACTACATCTGGATTCGGGGAGGCATTATAGTCTTCCCCAATGACAGTGGTACCTTGTGTGCTTGTAGGATCACTGTTTCCATTTTTTCAAAGCGGGCTTGGGGTGGTACATATACATTTAGAAAATTATGTTTCCCCACATGGCAGCCCTCCACTCCAACGTATCTTCCTTGAGGTCATTTGTGACTGCCGACACTATGAAGGAAATTCTCTGATAGAAGAGTACTGCCACCCCCCCGGGAACCCCCACCTGAAATACCCTGTCGTACTTCGTACCCAGCAAGTATGTTTCTTGAAGCATGAGAACAGCCAACGCCATTCTCTTTGTGTATCGGAGGACCGCGCCCCCCTTTATATGATCATTCAGGCCAGTGACGTCCCAGGACATAACTAAGACCTCAATCATTGGGATCTAGCGGGGAGAGAAATTAATGACCAGGCTGTCGGCCTCTGAATAACAAGAGCTTGGTCGACACCCAAGGCAGTAAATCAATGATGACGGAGCTATTGTGGATGCAGTGATAACCAGATTGAAGAACATATTTATAACAGTTTTTTAACCACATAACTTCCCAACCCCCCC
This sequence comes from Triturus cristatus, assembly GCF_964204655.1. Lineage (NCBI taxonomy): Eukaryota > Metazoa > Chordata > Amphibia > Caudata > Salamandridae > Triturus > Triturus cristatus. Next base: position 390,165,054 of record NC_140594.1, read on the forward strand.
TTAACAACAGCCCTCCACACTTTCATCTGCATGTGTCGCCCAACACAAACCCTTAAAACAAACCATTGTGATAACCTCTAAAGGGCATGGTATTAGAATGGACCTTCTTTTTTTTTTTCCAGAGTTTTATATCGCGGGAACTTAACCCGAATCCAATCAGGTATCAGAGCGCTTTACATAGCACCAGTTACGTTACATGAGGACACACATTCATTTTTTGCTAGGCACGAGGAGATTAAGAGATTTGCTCAGAATCACAGGATGTTTAGCGTCATTACCGAGACTCGAACCCACTTCCCCCCAGGTCCGAGGTCGAGGGCCCTAACCGTTAGGCCAACTCCTCTCCCTGTGAAGGAGTCAATGTCAAGTAAGAACATTAGTAAATCACGTACATGACCATTCCGGCTTGTACAGCCAGTAGTCTAGGCTAGATGGGCCGTGGTGATGTAATGCTCCCTGCCCTCGTCATTTATCCAGACAGCCTGATGTGGCGTCATCAAGGTAGGTCCTCCCCAAAAGAGGATCTTATTTGGCTAGCAGCAGGAGTTGCGCCACCAGTCAAGTCCTGAGTCGCATCATATAGGTCAATATATGGACGTGGCTTATCGGAATCCGATGAATCCAACAAATCCTCTGGGCATTCTTATGTCCTGCGGGGTCTCGTTCTGCGCCTAGATTTGGGTTTGGCATCTTCCATTGGTGGTCAGTCTCTTCGCCCAGGAGGGTCTCGGTCCGGGGAACCCCGGACTTTAAATCTTTCTTTTCCGCTGCCCAGTTCCATACTGCCTACGGCTTCTCAAAGGTGTTGGATCAAAAGTTGTGGATTACCTTGAGCTTAGCTGGTAGGATCAGTATATTGCAAGTTCATGGCGCGGAGTTTCTGCTTGACAGCATTAAAGGGCTTCTGTTGTCATTGAACTACCTTCATGTATTCCTGGAAAATCATGATTTGAGCGGATTGGAAAGTCAGAGTTGCAGCCCTTCTGGCCTCTCGAAGAATCATGTCCCAGTCTCTAAAATTGAGGATTTTAGCAATGATCGCAACTGCGCACCTGAGGCAGTTTTGGGGTTAGTACTCTATGGACTCTCTCCACAACCAACCCTTGCAAGAGTTTCCCCTCAAGGATCCAGTATTTATTTCAGTTCTCCAGGAATTTTTCAGAGTCTGGCAGCTCTCGGTCAGTGGGTGCCTTCTCTGTCAAGCGTGACCAGCAGGGGAGTCGAAGTTCTCATGCGCCACACTGTCCACAGCCAAAAGGATTTCAATAGGTCAATCTGGCACTTATCAGATCTTCACAGTTCATAGGGGAACAGGTAGGGGAGGTGGCCACAGCAATGTAGGCCAGTCACACCAGCTTTAGTCCTCATAGAAGTCAGTATTAATCAATGGGGATACCCAGTATAGTGCAGAACCTGGGGGCAACTGCATGATACGAACAGTGGTTCTGCCACAACACACTTCTTAAAGCTAAATGATTCACAAGTTTTTATCCCTTACATAGTTAGGATAACAATAAATGTTTATACAAAGCAATCCAAACACATATTCAAAGTAAATAGCATAAACTGATTGTGTTATTTCGTGATTTATTTTAAGCAAAAGATTTTTATTTTTTTTAGTCCTCATGGAGGCGTCAACGTGGCCCGCTTCCTCCGCCACTCAAAAATGTCCATTGCGGGCAGGCAGGGTCTGCGCTGTAAATGGGTGCGGCAACTTGTGAAGGTATACAAACCATGGGCTGGGAAAAGTGGCAAGTATCGGCTTGTGGAGAGAAACCACACAGTCCACCGGCTCAGACGCACCACCCCACACTGCTAAGTGCAGGGGGTGTCATGAAACAGCCATGGTGGCATCCAGCCCTGTGCAGCATGCTGGCTCAATGCCTCAAGTCCCAGCGCCTGCCCCCAGATACCGGACAGGGCCTCTGCGATAACAGTTTCCAGGATCTACCACCGCCCTCAAGGGCCCCGGGCTGTCCAGAAACCAGGCCCCGATTTCCCTCCTGCAGGACCCCAAATAGGAAGAGACCAACCCCTCCTCCAAGTCTAGTGTCTCTCGGAGGGCTCGTCCCTTCACTAGCATCCATCAATCCAAGTGCCCTGGTCCCTCGGCCAAAGGTTGGGTTCACTTACCAGCACAACACAAGATTCAGTACAGAACAGCCTGGCACCACCTTAATCCCCAACACTGCCAGGGTCCGCCATCACTTCCTTAGAAAACCGCACACACCTTTGCCCTGGGAACAGCTGCGATTGCTTAGTAGATTGCGGCTGACGCCCGCTACAGAGCATTCGACTTGGCCTCTATCTTACCGGGCTGCATGCCTCAGGCCCTGTTCTCCCCAGCTTTACAGACAGGGTTCTCGGTGACCATGCACAGCCAGTATCAGTCTCCAGGAGGTGGGGGGCGGGGAGAAGCAGGGGGTGGTTTATGAAGCCCCCGAGAGCATGCAGTTGTCTTGGGGGGTGGGTCATTTGCAAGAGGATTTTGGAGAAAGGAGGAGAAGGCCTAGGAGCGTTGTTAAAATTCGTCCACCATCCTGGCCAGCCAGGACACGCCCCAAAGCAGGATTTTTATTAATCATAACAAAGAAAATTACCAGTAAATCTTTGAAAATATCTTCTGCTATTATGGTCTTGTAAAATCCTGAGAAATTGAAGTCTCGAATTAGAGTGCTACTCGGTAATCTTCCATCCATTTTAAGGCCTCACCTACACAGAGCCTTAGCTTTCATAAGTCTCATATTTAAAAAAAAAATCATAATAAAAATATATGCCTATACTTATATACATACAGGAGATTCACTCATCTCTCTTCATTAATTAGACTGTTCATAAGACATCCGCACACAACAGCATTCAACATGGGGCAATGGGTCAGCCCCCCCATCTGTACTTGGCTGTGTTGCACTGTGAGTGGAGGAGGCCTTTGGTCTGATCACATGTGCACAGCCGCTTAAAAAGGAGTGCACTTCAGTGTCTCGGCGCTGTAACAGTCGTTTATTTTTTAAATATTTTCAATATGTTACCTTTTATTTATATTACTGCGGTTTGCAAAATATATATATTTTTTAAATGCATGCTTGCCAAGACTAGACATATCGGTTTTGCCAATGCTTGCTATATATCTCAGGCTGCTGGCCATATTTGCTATGTCAATTAAGTCAATGTAGGGAAAATCGAAAAAGAAGCCACAAAGCTCGAGAGCATGTTCATAAAACAAATGTGAATATTAAGGGATAAGTCAGTATTAAATTCCCTGCTAAAGAGAAGAGCCATGTAAAATCAGCCAAAATCCTCAACGTGTGCTGCAAGCGGGCTGTCTGTGCATCTGATGTGCATTAACTACTTGAGGTTTAATCTATGTATCTAACCAACAAGTCCCAGATTTCCAGTATTCAGTAGGAGCAGTCTCTTCGGCAGGCTCCTCACTAAAGGCAAATAGGAAGCAAGATATGAGGGTTTTCCTTTTTGAGCAGAATGACACAAACTCACTGCCTATTTTATCTCACCAAGGAACTTAATGATGGTTTAAGGTTGAAGCACCCTGCTGATCATCTTGATCAATATTTTCATTCTCACGTTCTTCCACATCATCGTCAACACTAAAACTTTCCTTGTGGGGAGGCAGAGGAGCAAGGGGTGGCGGTTACCTGCAGTACTTTCAGGATACCTGTCAAGCAAGCATTCACTGTGGGAGAGCGAGTGGCAGCAGTGGTGAAGGAGGCAGTGGCGTCAGAGGACTTGGCGAATCCTTACCTTCTCACTAAGGAATTCATTGTAGGAGGGAAGGCCTGACAGTGCTAACTCTGATATCAGCCACCTGCAGGCTATGCAGCCTTTAATGAGCCTCCTAAGCAATGATCAGGCCTATGCTTCTGTTTTAAATGAATCTTACTCAATGATGGCCTCAGGAATGTGAAGAGAAGGCAAAGATATTTTTGTTCCCGTTATTGTGAATCTTTGCATCAAAATAGTAATTGATGATTGGGTCTTCAAAGGGACTGTCATTGGCAAAGGAAAGGAGGCCAGTGTTGGTCTGTGACAGTAAGCCCCAAATGAAACCTTCAGGAAATCTACAGATGACAAATTTACATACAAATAACTGTAAATGAGAATAATTTACATAGGGGTATATGCATCAACCAAACTAATACCGATTCCTTAATAGCGAAAAATAAGGAATCGCCATTAAGGAATCGGTAATTGGCATGCATCAACAGATTCGGTTAAATTTAGCGATTCCTTAAAAATCGCTAAATTTACCGATTCTTTAATAGCGGGGCACGCAAACGGCCCCACTAGCAAATAGCGAGTTCGGTAATACCGATTTGGCTAATAGCGAGTTCGGTAATACCGAATTAGCAATTACCGAATCGGTAATAGCGAAATCGCAAATTGCCGCGTCGCTCCGGGAACAGGCTGATGACATCACCAACCAGGAAATACTGCTGCCCCACCCACATAGCCTCGACAGAGGAGCAGACAGGAGCTGGAAAGAAGGACAGGCTGTGCAGAGTGAGGCCACACAGATTCTGCCAGTCACAGCACACATCCATCATGTCGCAGGAAGTGCCATCCAGCGCTGAATCTGCACGCAAGCGCAAGAAGAAGTTTTCAGACAGGGAGCTGGAGTACCTCATCGAGGGAGTGTCCAGCAAACACGACCGCCTCTTTGGCAAGCTGTCCCTCAAGGTGCCTGAGACCGAGAAGCGGCGCATCTGGCAGCGCATCCGTGAGAGGGTCAATGCGGTTGGCGTCACTAGCCGCAGCATCGACGATCTCAAAAAACGGTGGTATGACCTCCGGAAGCGCGCAAAAGAGAGGATTGCTGAGAGGCTCCGGGAGGCAAGAAGGACTGGAGGCGGAACAAGCACTGCACCATCCAACACAGCCCTGGAGGACCTTGTGGAAGGGACGATAGAGCGGGAAGCCGTCGTGGGGGTGATCCAGATGGACACGTCCGGCGCAGCCACAAGTGCCCAAGGTAAGATGCATGCCTGTGCCACACCCAGCATAGCGTAAATCCATACCCATGCCCCCAGCCCAATCTCACTGTGTCTGCAGCTCTGGCACAGACAGTTCCACACATGACACTACTGCATCTTGGGAGTTGTAGTCTAGTCAGCCCAGAGTGCAGGCACAGGCGTAAATCCTCACACAACACATATTTTGTACATGGCTGTAGACTGTTCATTTGTTGGACCACAGAGGGACATTGATGGGTACAACACTATGTAGGTGTAATCATCCCACTAATCATGCACTGTTTCACACACAGATGCATCACCTGGGGACTCTGACGACAGCGACCAGCTGATCATATCTGAGACACCCGTGGAGTCAGACCAGGAGACTGTGCAGGATGCGCACGCACCGCCAACACCTGCCACCCCACCAGCACCACCTCCACCAGCGCCACAATCATCGGCACCAGCACCAGTGCCACAAGCCAAGGCACCTGCGCCACAAGCCAAGGCACCACCACCTGCGCCACAAGCAACGGCACCAGCAAGCCAGCCTGCAGCCAGTACAGCCACAATACCGCAGAGGCACAGGCACCAAGTTGCGCCCTTGCAGGAGATGGCAACCCCCCCCCCCGCAATTGGCACCCACGCAGCGCACATCCACACCACCTGCTGCACCACATGGAGGCTCAAGACACGCACGGCGTCACAGGGCCCGTCGCAGTTCCGTCTCCTCAGCTGACCAGGATGTCCCAACAACCTCTGCAATTGAGGAGAGGATGCTGCGCACACAGAACCTGCAGGGAAGACATGTGGCTAGCATCAGCTGCAACATCGTGCGCCTAGCGAGGGAGATGCGCGCCATGACTGCAGCAGTCACCGACATGGGCTCCGCGGTCAGGGACATGGGCACGGCGGTCAGGGACCAGACCACTGCGGTTGCTGATGGCAATGCTCAGCTCAGGGAGGAGGTACGTGAGCTCACCCGTGCCATCAGGGAGGGCCATGAGTCCCAGAGGAGGAGTAACCGGCAGCTAATGTTGCGTTCTGCCGCCGCTACCAAGGCCATACAACGGCACAGCAACTGCACCGCTGTGTTGGCACGCCGCACAGTCTCCCTGCAGGTGGACCTTGGGCACTTCTGCGGTGATGTTGCCAAGTCACTGAGACACATCACCACTGCTGTGGAACAACTTCAGAGCAGCACATGCAGTGCTGCAGCATTGGGAGGGGATGACACCAGTGAGGCTGCCTCCAGTGTCAGCAGCGTGTCACTGGCAGAGGCCAGCACCAGGCGCCGAAGTTCGCGTGCCTCCACGGGGACAGGCCGTGGTGAGGCTTTGGATGCACCTGAGCGGAGGCTTGGTGTACGTGGCAAGCGGCACTAGAAAATTGGACATGCTGCAGGTCCATGGTGGAGCAACCATGGCCATCCAATTATTCTGTTTGCACAGGCCTGACTTTAAGGAACCTTTTATTTACATTTATGCAATCGGAGCATGATTCACAATGCTAGTTCTGTTGCACAATCCTCAGTGCTACTGTGCATTAAACAGTTGCACCCAACACCAACTTGTAATGTCTCATTTTACCCAGGGTCAAAAATGATTTTGCGTTATGTCTGTCCGCCTCCTATGGCCCTCTGCTGTGTTTGGGATGTGTGCCGGTCGTCGTTGGGCGGGTGGTTGGTCAGCCTGGGGGTCGTCATCCCTGTCCACCTCCATGGGTATCCCCCTTCTGGTGGCAATGTTGTGCAGCATTGCACATACAGCAATTATTCGACAGCATGTGTCTGGTTGGTATAGCATTGCGCCGCCAGTCTTGTGGAGGATACGGAAGCGGCTCTTGAGAATCCCAAAAGTCCGCTCTATCACATTCCTCGTGCTGATGTGTGCAGCGTTGTAGCGATGTTCCTGCGGGGTTGCTGGATTTAGGTATGGGGTTAGTATGTATTCCCGCAGGGCGTAAGCACTGTCACCTAGAAGATAGAAGCATAGACTTAGCATTGGTGATGTACATACATGTGTGGTGTTGGTGTGGGGAAGCGTAGTTCTACTTACCTAACAGGAGTCCCTCTCCAAATTCGCCATTGAGTAGTCGCCTGTGCATTCCACTGTTGCGGAAGATGTATGAGTCGTGTGTGCTCCCTGGGAATTGTGCCACTAGGTCCGTTATGATGTTGTTGGCATCGCACACAACCTGCACGTTGATCGAGTGGTATGACTTGCGGTTCCTGAAAAGGTACTCATTTGCTGACGGAGGGCATATGGGGATATGCGTGCAGTCGATGCATCCAATCACATGTGGAAATTGTGCCACCTGGTAGAATGCCTGTTTGGTGCGGTCCAACTGCTGTGGGGTTGTGGGGAAGCTGATGTGTCTGTGGAGCATTGTCAGCATGGCATCTAGGAATTTTTGGAAGAAGCGTGACAGTGCGCTTTGCGAAACACCTCCGGCAACCGCAATTACCCCCTGGAAACTCCCTGAGGCCAGTAGGTGCAGGCTGCATAGTACCTGAACGTGCGCAGGGATTGCATTTGTCCGGTGGGTCTGGTGCTGCAGTAATGGTTCCAGGTCTGCAATCAGGCGCATGATCATAGCGCGATTGAGGCGATATTTCTGGTACACCTCGTCCTCATTCTGGCCGAGCAGGGTTATGCGCAGTCTGAACACTCGCTCCTGGACCCTTCTCCTGCGCTGTCCTGCTGCATTGATCCGCATCCTCCTTGCAAGCACGTAGAGGGCAGCCATTTTGTGGGAGCCAACAGGGTCTCCTGGGCCAAATTTAAGGGTTTAGTGATTGCCTCAATCATTTGCACATGTAGGAATTTTTTATAAATTGTTTTTTTTTTTTTTTTTGTGACTTTACCTCCAGGTTTTGATTCCCCTTATTTAGCTCTGGCAAAATAGCGATTTTTGGGATTTTCGTTATTAGCGAGTTTTGTTGCATTGGGGTGCGAATCGGTATTTGCTATTGGCAATTTCCGGGAGCTAATAGTGATTTCGGTAATTGCGAATTCGGTATTTAGCGATTCGGTAAATTAGCATTTTGGGTATTAGCGATTCGGTATGTTCGAGGTTATTTATTTAGCGATTCGTTATTTGCTCGGGTTTTGGGTTGATGCATTGGGATTGGGTATTTTTCACACAATACCGGGAGCTATTACCGAATCGGTATTTTACCGACTGGATTTTGGCTTGATGCATAAGGGTGATAGACGTTAGGTTGTCTTTATAATTAGGATTAGCTCCAGACCGACAGGACCAACTTTGGACACCTGGGTGTACATAGCAGGGGTCTTACATCCACAGGTAAAGGTCTATGTTTTAAAGGCAGACATGGGAACATAAATAAGTTAAAACAGAGCTGTGGTATTTTAAGTTGTCAGGGTAGAGTGTTTTACTATTTGACCCTTGGGATCACAGATTAAACAAAGACATTCATCTAACACTGGAAGTGGAATTAAATAACTTTTTTAGAAAAATTATAACAGCAGACATTGAGCATTTCCTGCAGTTTTAAAAGAGCATTTGCAATGCCAACCAGTTTTGCATAACTTTAACACTCATCTTGTGCCATCCTAAACCAGGAGCACCTAAAATGGATCCCTCTGGCTTCAGTACTCAAGACTCATACACGCTCACACAGTCCAACCTGTAAATGTGTCACATGCTTACTGCAGATGCAGATGCACTTGACATGCACACAGGATGCAAGTGCCATGTTCTTGGTTTTCACACAGCGGGGAACTTTACACAGGAGGGGACAGTACTCTCTGGGAACATGTTTTTCTATTATTTAACGCCACTGGTCTAGAAGTGGCCTAGCACCAGACAGATTATTTGCTGGTTTCTAGTTCCTATCAAATGTAGATAGCATAGCACTAGCTCACATTCAAATATCATTTCTTTCTACAATTTTACATCTTTAGTTTGCATGCTCCCTCAAAAAGCCTACTCTATATTCCTAAATCCCTGCATGAGAAATTGACCCCGATTTAAAATGTCCAACTATTGCCTCTTCTTGTTTTCTATCGATTGACTCTCTCTTTAAACTCCATCCTCTCAATGCTATGTGTCTCGGAGTACAATCTACTCTACGTCGCATGTGTGTTTGCCTTAGTCTGTACCATTGCATTTTTTTCAAAATGCCTCTACCGCATTGCATAAATTACAGCCTCTCCTTCTTTGAAACCATACCCCTGCAAACTAGCAATACTTAATATCCTCTAACCTGTTAAACCCCACCAATTGTTTGCATGAACTCACATAACCCCCACTATTGTTCTTATCAAACTCTATCAATTTTATCGACATCAAAAAATCTGGGGCGAAAGCCTGGAATGATCACCTTGTGGGCACAAAACGAACCCCAATAACTACTGGATTAACCAATATCATAGAGTATGTAGTAGTATGCTGCCTGGCGTAAAGTGCTTCAATGCCTCGTCAGGGATAGTAAGTGCTACATAAAATTACAATACGAACAAGCGAGAACAATTGGCATTGTCAATGCTTATTTATAGTAGTTTTTAATGTCTGTCAAGATCGATGTTGTATCTTCGCTATTTCTTCAGAAGTTTGTGTATTGACAAATAGGTGGCAATGAGATGCAGGGAACTGATGTTTGAAAGGTGGCTCTGGTTTCTTAGATACAACGCTGCATTCGGAGCAGGGCGAATCTATCAATGGCGAAACCAAAAAACTCATGTGGGCGGGTCAAACAGAGAAAGAGAGGAGGAACACAGCAACAGAGCAACTAAAACGGACACAAAATCATTTCAATCTTTAGCAAGGATTGGCTCTGTAGTAGAATATTGTATTCAATGCTGCCTGAAGAAAGAACACAAAAAGTACACTCTGAAGGAACCTCAGCCACTGTTTGAAGAGTTAGTTAACATCGCTTCTAACGAGATCAAAAGGCCTTCGTCAAAGGCAAGTAGAACAGAGTTTGGAAAGACCCAGCATTCATATCTTATCTAAAAGAAACACTTCCTGAAAAAGCCCAGCAGTTAAAAATACGTCTGCCAAATATGTGGAAACTTGAGCAAGAGCTGAAGCAATGGCTTTCTTCTTATATATTTATGAAGAAAGAATGTCCTTTGTGTCTGGAGCTTAAAGAACTAGGCATGCATTTGTTAGGGTTCTAAATCTCTGCCAGATCGAACATAAGAGAAAGGTCACCTTAAAGGGTGAGGCAGGACAACATCGTTATCCGGTTGTTGGGGGTGAGTGGGGGCGCAGGTCACACAGTGCCTAATTAGTGATAGGTTAACAAGTGTGGTACTTGGTAAGGTTGTCAGGGTAAAGATAGAGTGCAAGATAGCGCATTTTTTGCAGAAATCTGTACTCTTTCTGGAGGGCAATTGTGGGTTCTTTTTTCTGGTAAGCCAGCTTAGGAACAGAAATGAGGTGGGTTCTAGTGAGGACTTAGTTTTCCAATGATGTGTAGAGACAGTGATAAGGTGCATGCGTAGCATTGCTACCCCTAGCCCATGGAGGATGAGCGGACAAGTGAGAAATCATAATAATACCATCAATGCAACAAAACAAATGACATTGACAACTTGTTTATGGATAAAATATGTCACTAGTTTATTTATTATACAGGTTGAGTTAGTTTATGGGCAATCTGGGTGTCAGCGGTGAGTTTATCGAACAGTTGACACCCATCCTGAGAAAGATAGAGCTGTCCTGTCGGTGGTATCAACACCAATGTGTTTAGATTCTTTACAGCTCATTCACTTACGAGTGGGTTGCCACCCAACTCTTTCCTTTTGAGTCATGCTCCTGACAAGCCAGAGCAAGATCACGGCCATTCTCTGCAGTTGCTGAGGATTTCAACTTATGGAGCGCTTCACGTCATCCGAGGTCAGCTGTAGTGACTCCCAGTCACCTGAGGAATTCCCTTTTGGCTCCAAGATCCACCATCTGGATGCCCTTATAGTTGTTTGAAGCTCTAGGATCGGCCTGTAACTCTGACAAGCCTCAGGTAGTGCACCTCATTATAACTGAGGTCCCTCCTCCTCTCAAGAGGCCCAGCCCAGTCTGCCGACCCCTTATAAGACCCTCTTCGGTTTCAATTCTCCCTGCATGGCACCAAAGGGCAATAAACAGAGGGGGTGCAGCCATCTGAAGCTACGTTGGCCCTTACTGCACAAAATGGCCATCAGCAGAGATGATTACACACTTTATATAATCACGATTGCCGTGAGAAAGGCCTGGGGGAGGGAACCAGAGGCACGGGGTACTAGGAGCAGGCAGCCTCCAACATATAATGTTTAGCACAAATGCGGCTGCTCCCAGTTAAGAGACCAAGGTGCTAAAGTGTTAGTTTGTGGTGTGGTGTCATGCTTCATCATTGACCAGTCCTCGTTCTCGCCCTCTAAAAACTTGGTTTGATAGAGAGCGGGCATACACCTGACGACAGGGATTCTAAACTAAGTGGGGGCCCTTATAAGAAAAAAGTGAGATTAAAAAGCCATTATAGATTTAAAATCAATTTTTTATGAAACTGGCATCTATCTGGTTATTAAAATAAGTGATCGGTGTGTCGGGGAGTCTATTGTCCCCCCACCATGGTGAATGTGATCGACATGTTTCTGCCAAATGGCCCAGTAGGGTCAATGGCATTCATTAGGAGCTAAAAGGAAAAAGAGCGGGCTCCACTCTTACCAGACTTTGGTGAGAGGGTTCCACTGCGTGGGGTTACCCATGTCACAATCCACTGTTATGCGGCTTGTGTGTTTCAAGCTTGAAAGACAAAGACAGATTTTATAGGCAAGATAAAAATAAAAGCACCAAGGTCATTATTTACATCAAACTTCATTCAGCCACATGCACGGACATTATAGTAAGTGGCTATATGTGAAAAATCGTGGCAATCATCTGTGCCTGGGTTTACTTGTGGTAGCATTATCCCACAAATCTTACCCTAGAAAGGGGACCAAATTGCCCCATAGGAGGGTGAGGGAGGAAGACCCCTGTAGTCAAACTCTGAATATGTTGGAAAGACCAAAACAAAAGAAGAGGAAAACATTTTTTAAGGCACCAGTACAAACATGAGACTCTATGAACTCTAAGGTATGGGAGCCTGAAAGTACCCCCTTCAGAATCTAACAGTATGCCACACACACATTCATACTATCACTCTCTTACTGCCTCACGGTGCGTCTCTCGTGTCTGCACCTAGATGTGTACTCATCACCCCCTCGTCGGTAAATGTGAGGAGCGGGTACATGCTATTTATAGTGCTAGTGCAAGGCAGTGGATGCTAATTAGTGTTGTAATTGAGTGAAAGTGGCTACCATGTTTGGAGATCCGGTGTCTCCAAATGCGTCGCTTGAAATGCCATTGCATCGCCTGACCTGCCTGGAGTGCGGTCATCTGATTTAAAAAGCTTTTTATGGACATCTGGTGTCCGTAGCGAGGCCATAGAGTGAGGGCCAGGCATCCGCCTGTCCGTTTTGGTGTTCTATGTGCCCATAAGGGATTACTGATTGCCGATGGGAAGGGCATGGTCCCGCCTTCCCCAGTATGCGAGCATTGTATTGTCTGCGGGCAGCGCATGCGCATAGGTGTAGCGTCGCGTGAAAAGCACTGCCATTCATTTATGCTGCACTGAGGTTTTTCATGTGGTTTAAAACACGCCCAGAAGTTATGATCACCTGCCTGGTTTTTGCGTTTCTCAAGATGTATATATCGCCAAATGGAACAACTAAAAACTGAAAGTTTTTTATGCAATCACCTTCTTTATAACAGATCAGTCATAAACAAAGTGGTTATGTTGGAGCACCACAATTGCCATGCATGGTAGACCTTGCTATAGGGTAAATACTGATTTCCTCAAAACATAATAATGAATTTATATAACACTATGCTTAATCATGAGGGCGATCAGTTACTATACATGAAATAAACTACATAAGTTTTTCAGTTTCCATGGATTTGTAGTGCCAATGTTTACTTCTTTCGTGGTCACAGTGAATGGGCATGCGACACATCCCCCATATGCGCAGTGTCCTGTGGGCCTCTGTGTGTTCCAAAGAGTCACCTGGTCTTCTGGTCAAAGAATACCTGACTAGTCAAAACTCACGAAGCTTAAGAAAGACGTGCAAAAATTCAGCCGTGAGACTGTATGCCCATACACTACTGATGAATATTATAAAAAACCACCGCAACCACAGACAGGCACGAAGCAACAACGCTTCAGACCAACCCCGCTGAACTGGACTTTCAGCTATGGAGACGAGAGGAGCACGAGAGGAAGCAGCGGTGACGAGAGCACTGATGGCCAACATGGTTGATGACAGCAGAATTACCACCAATCTAAGATGCATCCACCAATGCCCCAATACGGGTTCTGGCAGTAATCATATTACCCGCCAGGTTTTGGCTTTCCACAAGGCCCGCAGCCTTTTTTCTACAGGGGCAAGGGCAGGGGAAGGCAAAAAATACAAAATACAACGATACAGTGGGAGGACCAAACATCGATCTCAATGGTAACAAGAAGCAAAGGGAGAGGGAACGGCCCGTCGACAAGCAGAGAGTAACAAACATTGTAAATCTCAGTGACCACATCGTTACGAAGGATGAAGAATCGGTCCTCTCCAAGGGTTTTGGTTTCGCCCTGACACCAATGAACGACCCTTTTACTGGCCAAGTTCTTTAGGAAAATAACTCTGCAACCATTTCGGGGATTCGAAAGATGAGCAGTATGAGAATATGGCTGGGTCCAAATTGGGGTGGCGTAGTGGGCAAAAGAACGATGGATTTAACCCAGATCTTTTGACTGGGCGACAATGTTTGCATTTGCAGCATTCTGTCCATCATTTGTTTGCTGTAACACTTTTCGCCCTAAGTGGGATGGGTATGCCCAGACGTGGGTCCCTTGCTCACTGTGCCACTGGATTCAAGCTAGCCTGGCTGAAGAAGGGTGACATACCCTGAAACCGGTCCCAGGATGCTTGTTTCCGGTCCAGGGAGGATCTGGCCTGGCAGTTCGGTCTGGACTGTTCCCATGAGGCACAGGGTCAAGACTGATTTGCATATGGCTGGGTCCAAACTGGGGTGGCGTAGTGGGCAAAAGAACGATGGATTTAACCCAGATCTTTTGACTGGGGGAGAATGTTTGCATTGTCAGCATTCCGTCCATCATTTGTTTACTGTAACACAGTATGAGAATGCCAGCACAGGTCTCAAGAAAAAATCTACCTTTGTGCCTCCAACCCAAACCATTCCATTCCCTGTCACATACTAGCGTTTGAACAGGTGGTCCTCAAAGAAGTAGAGTAGATAAATTTCCTACAAGAAAAGGGTTTCCAGAACCTTACCAAACTGGAACGAATAGTACTTGAGGGACTGAAGAGTAATACGGATCTGACTATCAAACCAGCCGACAAAGGAGGTGCCATTGTCCTGATGAATCAGACAATGTTTCAAGAGGAGTGCAATCGATTACTCTCTGATGAGACCACCTGCGAAACGTACCTTGATGATCCAACGCCCCGCCTCGTCGTAAAGATCAGGAGTGTGGAGGATGAAGGCCTAAATAACAGCTGTATTACCAAGCAAAAAGCGGATTTCCTCATCAGTGAAAACCCTAGAATGCCGAGGTTCTATACTCTCCCCAAAAACCACAAGGGAAAGATGCTCCCTCCCAGGAAGACCTATAGTCTCTGGCATCAGCTCTATTCTCGAGCCTTTATCACAGTTCTGCGACTGGTTCCTTAAACAGACTGTACAAAAATCAACTTCCTACCTGAAAGATACTAAGGATGTGCTGTGCCTCTTGCGAGATCTGGAGACCAATGTATCTGAGGACCTCTTTATTACTATGGACAAAGAGGCACTATACACTAGTATCCCACAAAGACGCACACTGGCAGTCGTGGAACAGATTCTACTTAACATGGAATGGAATTTTATCACCCCTCAACACTTCATTATGGAATGCGCGGAGGTGGCCTTAACTGAGAAATATTTTGAATTTGAAGAAGTGATATACCACCAAATCAAGGGCACATCAATGGGCAGCACCTTCGCCCCGGGTCTAGGATGCCTATACGTACACCAGTTCAAGGAGGAATATATCTTCGATCAGAGTAATCCATTTTTTGAACACCTGAAAACATGGAAACGCTATATTGAGGACGTTTTTATCGTCTGGCAGGGGGATGAAGAGACAGCAACAGCCTTTGTACAATGGGTCAACACAAAGGATCAACATCTTAGGTTCACCCACTCCATTAACAAAGACCATGCAATTTTCCTGGATCTAGATATCAGCATGACTACAGATGGTATCAGCACGAAGGTACATAGTAAACCCACAGACAAAAACAGTCTACTTCTGTATGAAAGCTATCATCTGAAGGCCCTGCGGCAGAATTTACCTATGGGTCAATTTCTACGGGTGCGCAGAAATTGCTCAGAGACGGAAAATTTCACAGAACAAGCAGAACAACTTGAGAAGAAGCTACTCGACCGACACTATCCAAAGAAAATGGTAAAAAAAGCAAAAAAGAGAGCCAGAAACAATAATAGGGAAGCACTACTAGAGAACACTCCTAAAGAGAAAACAGACAGAATCGTGTGCGTAAAAACGCATACCCCAGTTTCCAATACTGTACAAAAAATCTTAAAGGAAGAACTGGCACATCCTAGATGGTGAGGAAAAACACTGGGAACCTCCGCTGTTCGCATTTAAGAGGAGCAAAAGTCTACGGGATGAGTTGGTACATAGAAAAACACCTCCTAAGGTGAGGGAAGACCAGGTGACTCTTTGGAATACACAGAGGCCCACAGGACACTACGCATGTGGTGGGGGGAGGGGGGGGAGGGGGGAGAGGAGGGGGGTGTTGCATGCCCATTCACTGTGACCACAAACGAAGTAGACATTGGCACTACAAATCCATGGTAACTGAAAAACTTTAGCAATTACAACACCGAAAACATGGTATACCTCCTCACATGTTCTTGTGGCCTCATGTATGAGGGCATGACCACTAGGAGGATTAAAGACCGCATTAATGAACATCGAAGTACCATAAGGTGTAAGAAAACAAACACTAAACTAACAGGGCACTTCCTAGACCACAATCATAAAGACACCGATCTAAAGTGGGTGGTCTTGGAAATAATGAAAAAAACATAAGACAGACCTGACCAAACTACTACATGTCCGGAAACAATGGTGGGTGTACCGTCTTCGGACTTGGGAGAAGGGACTCAATGACGAGATCCCATGGCTACAACTTGGACAGCAGCCATTACCCCACCAGTGCACCGTCTCAAGAAATGTATGTCTCGAGAACTTTATGAATAGATCATAGTACACAGTATCCAGAACCCATGGCCATGACTAAAATGCTGGGTATTTAACTTCTGTAGTTTATTTAATGTATAGTAACTGATCACCCTCATGATTAAGCACAGTGTTATATAAATTCATCATTATGTTTTGAGGAAATCAGTATTTACCCTATAGCAAGGTCTACCATGCATGGCAATTGTGGTGCTCCAACATAACCACTTCGTTTATGACTGATCTGTTATAAACAAGGTGATTGCATAAAAAACCTTCAGTTTTCAGTTATTCCATTTGGCGATAAATACATCTTGAGAAACGCCAAAACTGGGCAGGTGATCATAACTTCTGGGCATGTTTTAAACCACATGAAAAAACCTCAGTGCAGCATAAATTAATGGCAGTGCTTTTCACGCGACGCTACACCTATGCGCATGCGCTGCCCGCAGACAATACAATGCTCACGTACTGGGGAAGGCGGGACCACGTCCTTCCCATTGGCAATCGGCAATCCCTTATGGGCACATAGAATGCCAAAACGGACAGGCGGATGCCTGGCTCTCACTCTATGGCCCGCTACGGACACCGGATGTCCATAAAAGGCTTTTTAAATCAGATGACCCCACTCCAGGCAGGTCAGGCGACACAATGGCATTTCAAGCGGCACATTTGGAGACACCAGATCTCTATACATGGCAGCCACTTTCATTAAATTACAACGCTAATAAACATCCACTGCCTTGCGCTAGCAATATAAATAGCATGTACCCGCGAATCGCACTTACAGACGAAGAGGTGATGAGTACACATCTAGGTGCAGACATGGGAGGCGCACCTTGAGGCAGTAAGAGAGTGATGGTATGAATGCTTGTGAGGCATACTGTTAGAGTCTGAAGGGGGTACTTTCAGGCTCCCATACCTTAGAGTTCATAGAGTCTCATGTTTGTACTGGTGCCTAAAAAATGTTTTCCTCTTCTCTTGTTTTTGTCTTTCCAAAATATCCAGAGTTTGACTACAGGGGTCTTCCTCCCTCACCCTCCTATGGGGCAATTTGGTCCCCTTTCTAGGGTAAGATTTGTGGGATAATGCTACCACAAGTAAATGCGTGCACAGATGATTGCCACGATTTTTCACATATAGGCACTCACTATAATGTCCGTGCATGTGGCTGAATGAAGTTTGATGTAAATAATGACCTTGGTGCTTTTATTTTTATGTTGCCTATAAAATCTGTCTTTGTCTTTCAGGTTAGAAACACACAAGCCACATAACAGTGGATTGTGACATAAGTCATCCCACGCAGTGGAACCCTCTCACCAAAGTCTGGTAAGAGTGGAGCCCGCTCTTTTTCCTTTTAGCTCCTAATGAATGCCATGGACCCTACTGGGCCAACTGGCAGAAACATGTCGACCACATTCACCATAGTGGGGGGACACTAGAATCCCCAACACACCGATCACTTATTTTAATTACCATATAGATGCCAGTTACATTAAAATTGATATGACATCTATAATGTCTTTTTAATCTCCCTTTTTTTCTTATAAGGGCCCCCACTTAGTTTAGAAGTGCATCGCTGTCGTCCGGTGTATGCCCGCACTCTATCAAACCAAGTTTTTAGAGAGTGAGGACTGGTCTATGATGAAGCATGACACTAGGTTGTGTGTGAGACCAGTCTTTCACTTTTAGTAAGATGCCTGCACTCACAAACTAACACTTTAGGACCTCGGTCTCTTAACTGGGAGCGGCCCCATTTGTGCTACACATGATTACACACTTCCCAACATTTTGAAGAAACCATTGATGGGGTTGTTACTCCTGAAGAGGTATGCGGCTAGTGCACATATGTTATAAATGTTATCTTTAGGGGGAACCATTGTTTCAATTTATTCCTCTTCAACTTTGAGTGGCCCTTTTTTGCTCAGAGATGGTGAAAGACACCAGGGGTTAAGTGTGAGGGACACTAAGCAGGGAGGTAAGCAAAGACACAGCTGACGTAAGGCGGAAATGAAAAGGGACAAAAGCAGAGTGGAGTGCAGAAAGAGGATGCATTCAGTAAACGGGATGATAGACGCAGAAAGAGAGTCACTTTGTTAGAACTTCCTATTACCGTGAGGCTTTTGTTCCAATTGGGGAGTGCTGTTCGTCGCTGGCAGGCATAGACTGGCACGGTGGGACCTTCTACCTCACAAATATCAGATTCCGGACATTGGGTACTCTGGTTTAAAAGTGGAAGCATGTTACTTGGAAACTCTTCTGTTCTAAGAAGGAACACGTCTGCAGCACACCCACTCACCCTATGCTCTTTTCAGAACATTACCATACGTTCTGCAGAAGGACCCTGGGCACTCCCTCACAGCATGCCTACACCATAATAAACAGCTCTTCCACAGACAGCACACCTACCTACCTCATTCCTTAAAGCAGCCACAAATCCAGTGCACCAATAGCATTTCATATAGCCCCATGCCCAACCGCAGCACCACACAAGCAGCACTGCTACAGTATTCCCAATTGCACCCCACAGCCAGAGCTGCTACAAAATACTCTTATCAGATGAGGGATGCACATAACTGACTACAGCACCTCTGCAGTCATTACGAATACAGACTAACCTACATTCCACCACGAGCCAACATTAAGCGCACGGATAGGTGGAGCGGTCTTTCAATGAACTCACCACTAAGCAATGTCGTGGTTCAATCACCACTGGGGAACCAGCAGCCATGCTCTCTGTGAACCAAGACACATCCAGAAGAGCAGGTGAGTCCAGCCCACCCGGTCCTGGTTGAGCCTGCAGCCACTCACAAACCTCATCTCTGGTGTTCTGCTCGGAGATCACGTGAGTAACAGTGCCACTGGTGGGAAAAAGGAATTGATACAGAATTACACTGACAAACAAACAAATTCTATTTCCCACAAGCAAAATGCAAAGTCAGATAGTTATAGACAATTCTCACCAAAGAGAACTAACCCAAATGATGAATGTAGGCACACAAGCACACCTACCTATCACTCTATGTTATTCCATTTCAAGCTTAAGAGCAGCAACATATTATGTTAATTTCACTACTCATCAGGCTCTCCACTGCTCAATACTTTCCAGTGCACGTCCCACCTCTTCCACAAGGCTCTCAAATTCTCGGCTCCCTTTACCCAACTGGCTCCAGCTACCCTTAAAGAGGCTTTTTTCCTTACTCCTTTTCTCATCCAACACTATCTACCAATGTTTTCCTACATTTACTTAGAGCATTGTCTTCAGTTCTCACCGACCCTGCGAATACTATCTCCCATGCAGTGTACAGCCTGCCAGACTTCACTTTCAAGCAGCTCTTACAAGTTCCTGTGAAGCCTTCATCCTTACCATTCCCTAAAAGGAGAGGCTTATGAAAGAATGATCAGTAAACTACAGAAAAAAAGAGTCAGACCTTTCATGCTAACTGGAAGATGTAGAAATACACCTCTGATAACTTGGCTTCTCACTAATGCAGTCCAACAACGCTGAAACCATTTAGGGGCTCTTGGCTTACCGTTCAGAGGGCATGGTCTGGCAGTGGAAGATGAACAATTCCTACTGGAGCAGTACCCAGGCTGCTCTGCTTACAATTGCTCCCAAGGCGGAGTGGGTAAAAAAAATGATAGGCTGGAATGTGGCACAAGCAACTGTCCACAGCTGAGATTCCATCAAAAGTTGTTTCTTTAATGTGATGTCCTACGTGTACTGGATATATACAAACCTGGGCCCTTGCTTGCATACATTAGGCGACAAGACAGAAACCAGACTGGATTGCTAATGCTCGCTTTCTCAGGGGACAATACATAGCAGTTTGGGTGACCTGTTTCTATATTGAAGCATGACCAGGCCAGACTGCATATGGTTGTTTCCCAACTGGAGTGGCAAATTGAGCATACCAGGATAGGCTGGGATGCACCCCGAGCAACTGCCCCTTGCTGAGACACTGTGAGAATACCACCCATCAACTTTAATTGTCTACAAGGGCCAACATGTATATTGAAGTGACCGCTAGGTGTACGTGTAAGAGGAGAGAGAATGTAGGAAAAGATAGTGAGTTGTTTCCGCTAATTAGGTCCCCTTCCCAGTTTCAGTAATATGCTACGTGTAAAATGCTTTGAATAAAACAGAAATAAATAAAGCTAACTAAACAATTAATGGGCAGGAGGGTGCAAGCACTACAATAAGCTGTAGTGTCCAATTACTACAGGCTTGGTTCTTTAACTAAGTAAACACCAACCACCCATCCCTCTAACTTACCTATTCATTTGTTGTTACAAACGCACCATTCATATTCTCCAGCTGTGATAAAACTTTATGAACGAGGGACGCTAAGATAGCATTATTTTCCTTGCAGCCCCGATGATGGGCCTGCTGAAAAAAGGATGGGATGGGGGGGAGGGGGGCAGTCATCTGTGGCACTTTCTGTGGCCAGTTCTGCCAAGGGAGGCCTTGTCCTCCTTTGTATTTTGCCTTGTGTGGGATGTTGCAGGGATTCTGCTTATACACAGAACTATGCTTAGAACCCCAGGACCTCAGTGAATTGTGGTGTACCAGAAACTCACCTCAGAACCCAGAACCCAGTATCCGGCTAGCATAAGTGTCCCATTCGTTATCCAAGATTTAGCTCAGAGATCCCAATGAATAGACAACCCAGAACAAGCTACTTAGTGTACTCTCAGGAATGGTGGGAATCGGAAATACCTGTTCGTATATTATTCTCACATCAGTCCACAACAATATTCAACAGAGACACGTTGTAAATAAAAGGGGTTTATTTTTATAGACCACGTGTCCTAAGATGCAGTACTTTGGCTAATACAAGCAGACAAATGATTAATATCAAAACCAGCAACATAGTTACAATACCATAGAATATAAAAGGGGTGATCATATTATAATGACAGTGGATACTACCACCTTCCCTTTACTAAGAAGCTAATATTATTATTATGCTAATAGAAGGTCTCTTAGGCTTGAATAGGGGACCCCATACCTCAAAGATCAGCTTAGTGAAATCACATCACAGGAGCATCAGGAGTCTTCTCGCAGGAAGGCTCGTCTTCGGTCTGAATAATAAACATGATGTCTGTGATATTAAAAGCACCAACTTTCAGGTATTTGCAGCTGCGCGTGTGTTATGGCTAAATAGTGGGCCGATCAACCTAGAGTGGAAAACATGCATTGTGTAATAATCCAGACTGTTTGTCACACCATGTACAGACCAAGGTCGCTGCGCAGAGCTTGGGATGGTAACAACAGATTGCTCGTGTGAAGCAAGTCTCGAGTCAGCAGTTTATTTAAGAAATAATATGTAAACGCAGTGTCGTGTGCAAAAGCAAAAAGATGGCTTTCTAACATTTAACGTGGTTATGCTAACTTAACAATGTATGTACGTATTCAGAGAGAACTCACTACACGCCCCCTTGATCGAAGCACTATCTAGTAGGCAAGAAAAGAGAGAACGCAGAGTTCAGTTTCGACAGAGCAGAACAAGGCGTAACCAATCCAAAGGGTCAGAATGCGAAAAATTATAAAAAAAAAAAAAAAAGGGGAACAGCGGTGTCCGTAAAAAAATGTAAGTAAAAAAAAACTCAAAACAACCATCAGGGAGAAAAAAGGAGAGAAAGAAAACGGAAATGCTGCGGCAGGTTGCTGTCCAGGAGCACAGGCGCAAAGGACGACAGTGCAGTCAATCCATGAATGTATAGGCAGCATATGTGGCAACTGCTTCCAACAAAAAATCATTTGCAGGGCCACTGAAAGTCTCAGCCATCCAATCCATCAACGAAAAGGAACATACATGTTCTTCAATCATCGGAGCCTCCAGCACGATCAGAGGGCACCCGGAATGTTCCTCCAAATAGCTCATAGCCAAGAAGTTGTAGGCAGCTGTAGAGATGTCCCAATTACCCAGGATCCCATGTGCTGCGCCACAGGCCATAATCCGGACACCAGAACAGGCCAACTCGTGAGACACTAAGGGCCTCATCAGTCGATCGAAATCCGGCACCGGAGACACCAGGTTGGTCAAGCACAAATCCAAAGGCCATTCAAAGGGACAATCCAGGCAGTGAAGCACAGGTTGCACGCAGGTGAAATAGCAATACCTGAAGGACAATCCATATGCCAGGCTTAAGGTCGCCAATGGCAGAGTTCCATAAAAGTCAAGCATCCTATCCCGAAGAAGATGCAGGCGGGACAGGTGCTCGTGTGGCACAGAAGGAGCAGCCATTCCGGAGTATGAAAAGGAAAAGCAGCACACCTGCCACTAGCGCCAGAAGCAGGGGAACACCTCCAAAGATGCTCGAGAAAAGTGAATGAAAAAATGCCGGAATCACACCAAAAATAGTTTGGAAAGAGGTCACGAGACCCGAGCCCACAAGTTTAAAAAAATGAGCCAGGCCGGTCGTGGACGAGGCATTGAAAATAGTTTGGATCAAAGAGCCGAAATGCAGGGGGAGGTCAGTATTCAGAAGCGCCTGTACCTCAGTGCGCGTATTAGCAACGTGAAGGACAAATGTTTCACGTGAGGAAGTCAAAGGCACCTCTTTTTGGGACAATAAGGCTCTTATTCTGCTCAACTTGTTGAACTCTGCTTTCAAGGTTGGAATCGAAGGCCAGATGGAAACATCCAACCGCCCATGCGGGGGTGGAAAGAGAACATTATTGCAGCAGACAACTTTCTGCGAGACAGTTACTATGTACGGTATTCCCACTAACATCCCACAGCAAGCTTCATTATTCAAAATTAAATAACTACCGTTTGCAAGCAGCGTGAAAGAAGGCGTAATCACAGGCACCGGGACACCTCGCAGGACGCAGGCCAAATTCGGGGCTTGTACATTGCATGCGCCGTGTAATTGAATGTGCCTACATACCAAGGAATGGTCTGGTGTCGTGGTACATTCCTCTCCTTTCAAATAAACCTCTGTTCCGTCCCTAGTGCATCTATACGTAAAGGGGAGGGACCAAACCTCATGTATGAAAGCGGTGCCCAGCGGTTCATATCTACCCACAGCATAATGTTTCATACAAGACGTAAACTTAAAAAGTGCGAAAGGGAGAGTTATCAATCCGTGGACTAACCACGTAGCTGAATTGATCTCCGCTACAGAGAAAGGCAACGGTTCTAATTTTTCAATATGTAACAATGAATATGTAGCATCCTTCATGGACATAAATCGCTGCTTGTCAGTAAGGTTAAAGGGAAGGAATAACGACGTAGTGTTCAGATAGTCCCAAGGGACTCTCCCTGCCTTTAACGTCTGCAACGTCCATGCAAACTGCATAACGGAACGCAACTGGTTTTGACCATGATACAACACAGACATATCATCATGCACAATATCAACAACAGAAGAAACAATATTATCTAATGTATAAATCCTAGAAGAGAGAGTGCTAATGCTATTATCTATAACGGCTAAAACCTTCTCCATGTTTGCTTGGTCAATAGCTCGCAATCTGGAAGCCGCCTCAATCTGCGACAACTTCCAGACCTCGTTGTAAATAGCATACGCCCACCTTTTCGTTCTGCCACCCACTGGACCCTTAACAAAATCATTCAAATCTATTTTGTCATGTAATTGTGATAAATGAACTTTGACAGACGCCAAGGTGGAATGTCGCAGCCAAGATTGGCATAACTTGCCCACAGAGTATGTAGTTACAGTATGTGACGACTCAAACCGAGGGTCTACGCGTTCCTGAGTATACCCCGGTTTCAGTCCCAGAAAACGACGTTGACAGGTGTCTGAACTGCTTTGCCAAACTAACCAACCCTCACTATTAAATTTCGAAATATTAAAAGATGTATTTGAAACTAAGGATTGCAAAGCAGTAAGGGATAGATCTGTGTGGTTATCCCAATTGGGATAAGCGCCCAGATCCGGCACAGAAGGCGACTTTAATTGTTTAGAAGTAGCCAATCCAAAACAGGTGGTTTGGAAGATGGATGAATTTAAAAATAAAATATGATTTGGTATAAGACAGGCACGATGCAAAGCCTCTGTACCCTGTACCTGCCACGGCTTGGAACCCCAAACCGACTTTAGATCAATAGTAGCCTTCCATACATCATAACCTTTGATTGACAACTCGTCCATAAAGGACTTGGAATAAAGTAGCTTTGTGTGTGTCAGTCTAACCTTTGCGGCAGACTCAGGCAGCACCTTAAAATAAAACGCTGCCGGGTTGGAAACACTAAAATCGGTAAAATAAGAATACTTGTTAACTAGGGTGTGTGAACTTCCGAATTCGGGAGTAGGACAGTGTTCCCATTGGGTAAAATTTACAAAATTTCTAAATGTATTTGCTTTATGCAGGAAGTGATTGCCATAATGTTGAAAACAATACTGTTCCGCATAATTAGCCGCATTTTCGTATAAATCTTCAGCATCAAAAGCGGCATAATATTTCAAATCAGAAAACAGTGATTCAATGGCGTGCACATCCCAATCATCAGAACGTATGTTCTGCCTAACCACATCACCCATAGAAACACGAAATACATTAGGTACATTAATGACCTCTGTAGGCCCATGAATTTGGAATTTAACAGCATCCCATGCGATTCCATCCAAGACGGGCCAGGCAGTAATATTCACAAAAGTCTGGTCCCTCTTCATGACGTGGGACGAGGAGTGGGGGGCCAAAGTTCCATTGATAAGTCTAATTGTCGATCTCTCACTCAGATAGTGGCCATCCACAAGACGGAAAAAAACTATTACGAATCCAATGGACATAAACAAAAAAACACTGAAAAGCAACAGCCAAATGTATGTCCAAGGGGCAATCAAAAAATGTCTCTTAAACCAGCTGAAAAAAACAGCAATGTTCGATGGGGGGCTTGAGGGCAATGAGTTAGTGTCAAAGGAGAAACGGGACTGGCCAAGTGCTGTAGATTGTAAAACAGGCGAGGGACCACGTGTAGGATAAGCATACTCAGTCTCTTCGGGCAAACCACCAGCCGATGGTATCAACAAGGGATCAGTAACCGATTGCATCTCGATGGCAACATCAGGCAAGGTGTTAGAAGCAAGAGTCAACATTGAATTTCTTTGCATCGTCTGGCATGAAACTGCAGGAGTCATACTAAGAAGTATCGGCCACTCGCTGAAGTTTGACATTGTCAATAGAGATGTACCTGTTTTCTTTGCGACCAGGAAGTGGAGGTAAAATGACTGTTCTTGTACCCTGCACTCCGAGCACTGGAACTGGTGCACGATAAGAGGGGCCGAACTCCTTCTTGTTTTCCACCTTCTCACGGACCAGGTCTCCAACTCGGGGTAGCCAGCCGACTACCGGAACCTGAACTTCAGCTTCAGATGTGGAGGGCAAGTGTTCCTTCGATAGAGTGTCTCTGGCTTCTTGTAGAGTCTGTAAAACAGCACAGTGATCATCTACGTCAAAGGGTGCGGTCGACGCCGCCATGTCTAGACCATCAAGGTCTGGTACAAACATTCTGATTCCGAAGAGCATCATGTACGGGGTCCGCCCACCCAGAGACCTTCTAGGGAGATTATTAAGTGCACGTTGGACGTTATACAAATGGGCTAGCCAGTTCCGGCCTGTGCCTAAAACACGGGCTGTCAATGATTGCTTTAAGTCACGGTTCATTCGCTCCACCACACTATTACCCTCAGGTCGGTAGAGGGACGAAAATTTGACTAGGACCCCCAAATTTCTCATAGCCTCCTTGTAAGCCTTAGAGGCGAACGCAGGGCCCTGATCAGAATGGAAGGTACCACACGCAAAAGTTCCCACAAAGACACGCAAATCCCTGATGACAGTCCGCGAGTCAGCACTCCTTTGTGGCCATACCCACAGAAAACGTGTGCACGAATCCACTGCAACCAAGATGTACTTGTACGCAGTATCAGAAGAAAAAGGACTGCAGTGATCCAAATAAACACAACCAAATGGTTTATTGGATATGTACAACTGTGTTTGTGATGGGCGCGCGATAGTAGAAGGTTTAATCTGTTGGCAAATGTCACAATCAAGAACATAAGCGCGCGCTTGTTTATATAAACCAAACCACCAGTAACGTTGTTGTAGCAGAGATATTGTGGCTGACACTCCGGCGTGGGCAGACGCCAACCCCTCATGGGCAGCCAAGATCAGTGCTGGTCTGCAGTCCGCGTTGGGAATAATTCTGTCACCAACGTCGTTAATCCTCACTAATGGGACATTATCAGGACTTAAATGGTAAATGTAACGAGAAGGAAAACCCTTCGGGTAATCGCCTCCCTTTTGCTGTAGCAGCAATAGCTGCCAAGATGTCATCATCAATCTTACTTTTTGATCTGGTAACTGCTGCCACTAAGTATGTAGCCACTGCTGTTTTTGCTGCCTCGTCAGCCAAGCTGTTACCGACAGCATGGACACCAAGTCGCTGGTGACCAAGAGTGTGAATAACATTCACGAGAGGGAGACGTTCTTTAAAGTCTGCCACTCGAACCCAAAGCGTTTTATGCTTAATTGTGCCACCTTTCGTGTCTCGATAGTCATTCTGAGACCAGAAGTGTAAATTGTCATTGTAGGACTGGACACAGTAGAAGGAATCACTCACTATAAGAGTAGTGACCCGGGGATCAGCAAACTCCAGTGCAAGCACTAGAGCCCGAAGCTCCGCCAATTGCGCGGTACAATCGCCCAATGACTGCGTATGCACTGCATCAGATTGGAATTCACCATTCACGAAAGTACCCACGACAATTGCGCAAGCCGCTGAATAAGCGTGCTTTGATCCAATTGCGGGCTGCGCAGACCCGTCAGTGTATATGACACAATGGTATTCTTCGAGCGGGCGCAAAGACAGAGGAGCCGGATGAACGAATTCATACTGCAAGAACTCTTGAGTCTGTAATGAGGCATCAAAGATGTAGGTGACGTCTGGCGACGTCAGTGTTGTGGCCCATTGTATCCACCGAGGATGCAAAGCTTTAGAATTTGGTACACTTGCCTTTGTCACTGCTTCTAAGGCAGGATAGGGTGTTACAACCAGAATCTGTTTCCCATGTGACAGTGCGCGTTCTTTAAGGATCGCCATCTGTACAGCAGTCAGAACTTTTTCGACCGCGGAAAAACGTAATTCAGCAGAGGTGTACAAGTGGTATTTGTACGCAATGGGGACTGTATCGCCCTCATTAAACGTCAAATACGTGAAACCCACGGCGCCTGGCACTATTCTTATTACCAGGTTAGTGCGGTTATCACGTGTCAGCAAATATTGTGAAGCAAGAAGGTCAGCCTGTAAAGACTGTAAAATTTTAGAATGTTCCAGCTGCCAGCTAGACTTCGAAAATGTGGGTTGTACCAAGGCGTAAAGCGGCTTGATACGCTGGGCATAATCAGGAATGTACGTACGGCCGAAATTCAGAAAGCCCAGCAGAGATTGTAATTTCTTTAGTGTCGTTGGCGCACTCAAGCATGCGCACTTCTCCAGAAAGTGGGGAGCTAACCCCTTTCCTTCATTATTGAGCTCGTAGCCCAAAAACAACACTGTATATTCCGCGATGTGAGACTTCGCAAAATTGAATTTGTAGCCATAGTCAGCAAAACTCACTACAATATTGTCGACTCGAGACAGATGCGGCAACAGCTCATCATCCGTGAGGTAGATATCGTCAACATAGGAGTATGCCTCGGGGTCTATTCTTTCTAAGAAACCACGCGAGCGGAAAAGACGCCAGGGCTATTTTTGTAGCCCATGGCTAATCTCGTAAACTGTTTTTGTTTTCCGCCCGAAGTAAACGCTGTCCACTGGCTACTCAGTGTAGACAGGTTATGGCTAAAGAAGCCATTGGAAATGTCAAGTG
Organism: Triturus cristatus; assembly: GCF_964204655.1. Lineage (NCBI taxonomy): Eukaryota > Metazoa > Chordata > Amphibia > Caudata > Salamandridae > Triturus > Triturus cristatus. The sequence goes on from NC_140594.1 coordinate 390,193,167, forward strand.
TCGTTTTAAACCTCTTACGCACGAGACTGTCGACTAGAGCCGAGCTATGTGTATTCTGTACCGCGCAGGTCCGGCAATGGGAGTTTAGGTGCCGGTAATCCAAAACTAAACGGTACGAGCCGTCAGGCTTAGTTACAGTGAATAAAGGGTTATTCATAGGGGACACACAAGTTTCAATAACACCCTGATATTCCAATTGTTCAAGGATCGCCGCGACGTGGGGTCGAGCTTCACGACGCATGGGATACTGGGGCTGAGGCTGGGGCATAGACCGTAATGGAATCTCATGGCAGGGGGACAACCGGTCCCAACCCACTTGAGTACGATATACCGCTGGCGCAAGCGCCAGCGCCCACTCACCAGCGTACATTTCAGCTTGGTCCTTAGGCACCGTGTGCGCAAAGGACGGGAGGATTTTCTCCTCCCCTCTAGGAGCTTCCAAAATGAAGGCTGGGGGCCAATCTGCCTCCGCTAGGAGGATATCATAGGTGGTGGTCAGATTATCCCAAAAAATCCCTTTTATAGTACGTTGTATGTCACCCTCTATTAATAAGACTATTTCATAAAGTCTATCAGGGGGAGCCACTCTGGTGTCAGCTGTTTCAACAGTAACCAATACATCAGTTGCTGTCGCCGCCAGAAATGGACGCAGAGCTTGACGGACTATGGTAATTTCCGCCGCGCTGTCCAGTAGCGTCAGCGCCCATGTCCGGTTCTGAAGCTGTGTCCGCACTATCTGAGGCATATTTTGCCGTCAGAGCCGCCACTTTCTTCTTCTGAAACGGGGGTCTTTGTCGAGCAAACTCGTCCTGCTTGCCTTTACCCTCAGTCTGTCGGGGTTGGTCACGCTGTTGTGGAGCACCCCGACCTTTGCCACCGCCTCCGCCACCAGACTGTGTAGCCGATGTTTCCTGTGAAGAACGAGGAGAACGCGGTTCAGAAACCTGAAATCTATCAGGAGACTTAATAGTAGCACGATCGCGCAGATCATAAGTGCGTTCACTACTTGACTGTACGGGAGAGGCAGGCCGAGAGCCCTGTTTCTGCTGCTGCTTTCCCTGTTGTTTAGTCCGCCAATTTTGTTTTGGAAAAGTTGGCCGACCATCCTTACCAGAAGTTTCTGCCTTACCCTGCTGCCTAGAATCGGGATTTTTGATCACAGGCTTAACTCCTAAAGAGCTACGACCCAAATCACGATATGCTTCTGAAATTATTTTTGCAAATTCCTGCGGCTTGTCCTCTTCAGCAACTTTCTTCAGTTCATTACGAACCTGAAAGTGCAACGCATCACCCTTAAGGTTTCCCATTATCATGGTAGCCACCAGGCCAAAATCTCCGAGGAGCCGCATCCCCAATTCTATCGCAGACTCCGCTCCATGGTCCTCTTGAACCTGTTTAATAATGGAGGGCAGCTGTAACATCGACGGAGTGCCAAAGCACTGCGCGTACGTCGCAGCAAAAATCTTACCCCAGGATACACAATCATCCATATGGGGAACTAAGTCTTTAGGCAAACTAATGGTGAGGATCCTGTGTTTTTCCACAGGAGTTGTATGCGGATAAACTGCCTCTATTTGGTCAAATTTTTCAGCAAGCCAAAAAGGATAATCATCCCTTGTGAGGGGGCGCTTGCCCATAACAGAATTAACCATAACAGGACTAATGACCACCGCGTGACGATCACTAGGTTGTCCCGCACTAACAGGCGCCCCCGCCTGTACAGTGCGCGAGACATACTGCACCAACGCCCTATATACTGATATAAGGGCAGTGTGTAGTACACGCAATTCAGCCACCGTCACCGTGAGGTAACGGGGATGAGGCGTAAATCCGGCTAGTACCGGCCAAGTGGCCCCCGCAATTGATAAAGGGCCCATTCTCGGCGGTATAACCACATGGGGGAGGGCGCCATTAAACCAAATCTGATGTTGCCAAGCAGATATTGGTATCTCCTGTGTCCTATACGGCGCATAGTTAGCAGGCACGGCAGTAGCAGTGTAAGAATGAAAGGTATCGTCATCCCCACTGACTGCCGGAATCGTCACCCAAGAATAGAATAACTCAAACGGGTGAGCCGCATCGGCTCCCACCACAAAGATGACGTCCATGCCCGTGTCCGGCACTCCATACTGCGTCAAATGACGTTTCAGTGCCGCGCGGCTATGCGCCGCAATGTCTACTGCCATAAGGACAAGCTACACTTCAAGTATTCAGTAGCACAAGGGTTCAATAACCTTTTTAATGATCAAGCTTGAAGGAACCTATATCAATAGAACTAGGTAGGTTTAAATCCGTCAGACTTGTTATCCGGAAACAAGAATGAGGGTGCTGTGGACTAAATGTAAGCACTACTAAGGCGTTTCAACTCATAGACCAAACGTTAGGTGCGCCATGTTGCAGGGATTCTGCTTATACACAGAACTATGCTTAGAACCCCAGGACCTCAGTGAATTGTGGTGTACCAGAAACTCACCTCAGAACCCAGAACCCAGTATCCGGCTAGCATAAGTGTCCCATTCGTTATCCAAGATTTAGCTCAGAGATCCCAATGAATAGACAACCCAGAACAAGCTACTTAGTGTACTCTCAGGAATGGTGGGAATCGGAAATACCTGTTCGTATATTATTCTCACATCAGTCCACAACAATAATCAACAGAGACACGTTGTAAATAAAAGGGGTTTATTTTTATAGACCACGTGTCCTAAGATGCAGTACTTTGGCTAATACAAGCAGACAAATGATTAATATCAAAACCAGCAACATAGTTACAATACCATAGAATATAAAAGGGGTGATCATATTATAATGACAGTGGATACTACCACCTTCCCTTTACTAAGAAGCTAATATTATTATTATGCTAATAGAAGGTCTCTTAGGCTTGAATAGGGGACCCCATACCTCAAAGATCAGCTTAGTGAAATCACATCACAGGAGCATCAGGAGTCTTCTCGCAGGAAGGCTCGTCTTCGGTCTGAATAATAAACATGATGTCTGTGATATTAAAAGCACCAACTTTCAGGTATTTGCAGCTGCGCGTGTGTTATGGCTAAATAGTGGGCCGATCAACCTAGAGTGGAAAACATGCATTGTGTAATAATCCAGACTGTTTGTCACACCATGTACAGACCAAGGTCGCTGCGCAGAGCTTGGGATGGTAACAACAGATTGCTCTTGTGTGAAGCAAGTCTCGAGTCAGCAGTTTATTTAAGAAATAATATGTAAACGCAGTGTCGTGTGCAAAAGCAAAAAGATGGCTTTCTAACATTTAACGTGGTTATGCTAACTTAACAATGTATGTACGTATTCAGAGAGAACTCACTACAGGGACACCCGGAGTATATCGCTTCAACCATACCTTCTGCTGTCATCCAACTTACCAGCCAATAAAGAATATTATTTACGCTTGTATAGGCATACCTATAATTTGTTCTACTCCAACAGAATATGTCACTGGACCTCATGGACACTCTTTTGCATAATATGGAACCACAACCATGTAGTTGGCAAAGCATTACCACCTCAATAGCACATCTCTCGTTACACTAACATACATTTAAGAACCACTCAAAACAAGTGAGATTAAAAATACCCTCATTGCATCAAAACTATGTAACTAGTGCTGCCAGAATCTGTCTACAAAAATCTTCTGGAGGCAAGGCAAAGGGCAACTGTTCAACCCAGGGCAAGCAAGTAAATGTCCCTAAGCACATGCAGCCATGAACACTGCACACTACAAAATTCCCTGGCAGAATCAGAACATTTTAATTTTCACATAAACCTATGAGAACCCTTACTAAACAACATATTGCTATCCTTCACTAACCAATCATATGAGGACAATAAAAATCCCAGAACTGAATTTAGAGGGCATTCAAACTAAAACAAATCTAAGGTGCATACAAATGGTAAAAATGCAGCATACAAATGCGGATAACATACCATCAGAAAAATGTTGCTACTGGGGTTTCAGAATGGGGAAATGCCAGGTGCTCTTACCTGTAAACCTCTTCTACACGGAATCCTTTTGTCCTGGCGAGTTTGCTCAAGAAGGCCCGCCGGCTACTCCCCATGCGTTTTTCTACCAGGAAGATCCCAACCTCGGGGAACCGGAGAGCTCCCTGAGCCTGATTGCTATCTGCCACCGTAGGTGGAGGACGCCGTCTCTTCCTCAAAAGGAGTGCCATTATCGACAACAACAACTGCACCAGTATCCGATCAGTGGTTGCTCTGTGGTCCTAGAGAGCGCCATGCTGGGGAGGAAATAAAGCAATGTCATTACAGCCAGATCAAAGTTCCTTGATATGTCAATGCTTCCTAATATCTCTTCTTTTAGAAAGCATTACAGCCAGACCCATCCCTAGAAAAGTAATTTGTCAGGCCCTCTTCCATTGAGATTCAAATATCAAAATACAGCCACATCATTTCCCCAAGATGTCATTACTGAGAGACCATAGTCTCTCAAGGAAAAGCAAGTACAACATCACCCCTTTCCCTCAAAACGTCAGTACAATCCGATTTTTCCTCCTCACAGATATCACTACAACCAGGCCCCCTATGTATAGAATTAGTAATGCAAGTTACTCTTCCCACGAGATACGAATACAGCCCGATGCCACTTCCATGAGAAGCCAGTCCTGCTGAATCCTGTTCCAAGATTATCTTTTCTGCCTGATCTTAGTCGCTAGGGGTTAGGACAACCTCATCTCTCTGCCTACAGATGTCAGCAGAGCCGGATCCGACTTGATAGATCTCCATATGCAGAGAGGTTAGTTCATGAAGATGATCACCCCTAGAGAAATCAGTGAAGGCCCACCTCCTTTCTTGAGCTGCAGGTGTACTTGTATCCCCTCACCCCAGGATTTGCAGCCAGAGTCCCATTTATAGACATATCAGTACAAAAGGATAAATCAGTCTTCCAAATCTAAGAAGAGTCAAGTTTCCCTTAAATCTAAATATCAGTATACCGAGAATTCCAGTCCTAAAAAGTGTCAGTATAGCTGGATTCCCTTAGCTCCACAGGACAATACAACTGGGTGCCCTTCCATAGGTATGTGAGAACAGCAGGATACACAACCACTCTAGCTCCTGATATCAGTGCAGCGGGACACCCCTCTCTAGCACAACACTGCACTTTGTGTCATCTGAATTAAGCAGTTTAAAGATGTACTTTTGTCACTCACTTCTATTTACTGCATGCATTATTCCCATGATTTTAGTATTCACAAAGGCCCTGTGAGCACGCCCTGGACTCCTGTCCTCAGCTCCACATCCGCTTTACCACTAACCCAGTTTTATTTTTGGCCAGTCACTCACCAACGCTTCTGTTTCCTCATTCAAAATGGAACAACATCAGCAGACGAGCAGGTCACTTCTTTTACAAAAGAACACTTCCCCTTTTTTTTCAAGTTTGAAGCCTGACGCGTGATCGCCACTTACCAATGACTTCATTGTAATGAGGGTGTTGCTCATCTCTACACTTTGCAGCACAACAGCTGCCATGTAGACCACGATTGCAGAGTGCAGCCATCCCCATCTGCTCATAACACACAGACTACATGACTTTCACCCTGTGGAGTCTCTACTCAGCAGTATTCCTCCCTGGTGTGTCATAAGCCTTTTTGGATTCCTTTGCTATTCTTTCCATCACTTCTACTGCAGGCTGTGCATTCATACCTTATGCTTTACGTCAACAAACATTTGCAAGGGCCTTCTGCTTCCAGCCTTACACTGGGACCTCTGAATGTAGAAGTACTCCTTTGCCTAAACAGTAGTCTTTGGGTCTGTATTCAAACCAGTAAGTTAAATCCACCCATTATTTACGGTTGAAAGTCTCCGCACTGTACGCACAGCTGTATTACACTCCTTGTTGCATTTTAGACTCTTCCGAGTGTGCCTCTCCAAGGGGAATTCATGTTACTGGTTCTCTTGAAGTGTTCTGCATTATTTTATTTGCTGCTCTGTCTTCCAGCTATGGAGAAAACAGCAGCTGTGGCAGTTGATTTACAGTGTTAGGCACTTTTTACCAGCATCATTGGGACAGAGACTACCCATTTCTTTGGTGGGCATCTTTTTCAGTTCCCTATAAATGATGTCTTTCACTTCCTCCACAAAGACAGGCGTCGCTAGTTTTATTTGTTGATGATAGTAGTCCATGTGCTGTGTGAATGGTGCTCTCTGCAAGTAGCAAGTACAAGGTGGTGGTTCCCCTTAAAGCTGTCTGTGTCCTGCTTGACAAACATGAAGCCACGCCAGAAGCCAGGACATCTGCTCTGAAATAAAGCATCAGAAACCAGTTGGCAACCTGATTTTCCCCATCTGAGATCTTCCCAGCAACAACTTAACCTGACATTGTTTGGCTGGGGCTAGGAGGTTTGAAGGAGACAGCATTTTGTCAGGCCTATCTTTCCATCAGTGCCCTCTACAATGATTAACAACTGGTCTTACAGTTCATGAGGCTCTGTAGTGTGATGGACGACAGGAAGGAATGCACACTATAGGGGTCAGTGAGCGCCTGAGACCCCCGACCCCATAAAGATCTTTCAAGTTAGGGATAGCATCAAATCCATGCAAGCAGTCAAAGACCCATACATAGAAACAGATATGTGCTGAAAGTAGGGATGGACGGAATTTGCGTAGTCGCGCTACGCAAAGCTCCGCGAAACGATAAAAAATCTCTGCGAGCATGTAGAAATTCCACGAACGCGCGGAATTGCTTGTTCCACCCGTTCACGATGCTTTTTTCCTGTTTGCGTGCTCGGGGGGAAATATCTCGTGAACATGCATTTTGAAAGCGCAAACAAGCAAAAAATTCCGCAAAGCCGCGGATCGCAGAATTTGTGGCAATTCCGCGTTCTCCACGGGTCGCGAAATTACCCAAATTCCGCAAGCGAAGCGGAATTTACCGCCCAGGCCTAGCTGAAAGACGGTGTGTAAAACTAAAACAGATCGGTCACATCACACTTCAGTTTCAGGAAACTTGAAAAAAATCTGTGGTTAGTTCAGATGAGCCATCGTACCAAACAGATCACAAAATAGATCACTAAAATCTTCATCTGTCAGGGGAATGAGCTGAGATGCATCAATCACATAAGGGCCCGCTTCACCTCTAAGCACTGCAGTTCATTACACCCTTGCTTGAAAACAAATACACAGGATGAGACACCAGGTTCTCATCCTGCCTTAGAACATAATGACGAACATGTGCATGCTACTGCGGAAAACACATGTAAGGGTCAGAATAATTCGCAAAAAAAAACACATGTAAAGGTCAGATAGCTTGGCCACAGAAACCAAACATAAAGGTCAGACAGCTTGGCCCAAATAGTATTTAGGAAGATATAACCATGCGCTTTGCGGTAATGTAAACATATTTTTGCTTCGCTTGAATTCAGGTAACAGAAACCCACATGGGGGATTTCCGCTTATCTTACATGTAAACTGTCAGAAGTTCAATAGATTTCTAAATTGTCTGCTTGCGGTTTTGGCATATGAATATCACTGAAATGAATTATTTAGGCATACCTATTGATAGGACGGATTCCCATCACTCACCGAGGTGACATGCTTCATCATCTGGGTCCCCTCCTAACGCCACACTATTGACTTCAAGGGCTACAACCCGTCACCTAGGAAGGGGAGCTCACGGATGTTTTTAATAGGATTAAATAGATCCACTAGATGTGAAGATATATTAAGGGAGTGACGGACGCAGTGTATGAATGGAGTGGAAGTGAAATCTAAAATGACCTCTAAGGGAAAAATCGTTTATTTGGTATCGCCTAAAGGTCAGATTAAAACAATGCAGTGACAGTTTTAACATAATAACTGTCTGTGTCTAAAGAAAGGTCGACATGTTTCAGCCTGACGACGATTTAATCCACGGCTTTCTTCAGGACCATACACTATATAGATAACTACTGCGAGTAAGAAGTACCCCGACGCATAGAGTGGGGCCTCATTATCCCGAGCCGTTGCCAGGAGAGGTGAAGTGTCTTCCTCATCGGAAACGGATACTCACAGTATTCGGCACACAGATGAGGATTTGAAAACCTACCTATACAGGTCACATGGTTGTGCTTATTCCAACTATGCTATGATGATTTTTTCATTTTGTTCACTTTATTTTGGGCACTTTACTCGCAATAGTTATCTATATAGTGTATGGTCCTGAAGAAAGCCGTGGATTAAATCAAGTCCGTCAGGCTGAAACATGTCGACCTTTCTTTTGACAAAGACAGTTATTATGTCAAAACTGTCACTGCACCGTTTTTAATTTGACCTTTAGGCGATACCAAATAAAAAAATTTCCCTTAGAGGTCATTTTAGATTTCACTTTCACTCCATTCATACACTGCATCCATCACTCCCTTAATGTCCATCACTCCCTTAATATCTCTTCACCTAGTGGATCTATTTAATCCTATTAAAAACATTTGTGAGCTCCCCTTCCTAGGTGAGGGGTTGTAGCCCTTGACGTCACTAGTGTGGCGTTAGGAGGAGACCCAGATGATGAAGCATGTCACCTCGGTGAGTGATGGGAATCCGTCCTATCAATAGGTATGCTTAAATAATTCATTTTGGTTAATTAAGTTGCGTGTTTTAGTGTGCCTCACTTTAGACCCGTGGATACATTTTGTTGTTCATGCTCATTGATTTTGGGGATTATATCCACGCTTGGTCTTTAAATTGTTCCCTTGGACCCTTTCTCTCCCTGTTTGTTTTGCTGCCATATGAATATCACTGCCTACGTGCAGTACTTTGGACATCATATTTCAGTCTCCATGGAGGCGACTGATCCCCCCAGCTGTTTTGGATTAAACCTATATAATTTTGCCAATTGTGTCATGTTTTTGTTTAGCAGATTTTTCCAGTCGCGGCCAGTGCAGGTAAGAGCGGTGGGCGGGGCGGGGAGTTGACAGACAACGGAATAGGGAAAATAAAAGAAAAAAGAATAGGGAAAGTAAAAGAAAACCACTTAGCTTGCGCTCGCGGCAAGCGCAAGGTAAGTGGTTTTATTTATTTTTTTATTTTAATTTTACCTATTCCATCATCTGTTGACTTCCCCCACCCGCTCTACCGCTCTTACCTGCACCGGCCACGCCTGAATTTTTCTCCAGCAAGTGCTTGATGAGAGGAGGCATTGTACCAGGACTTTCTGTTGCTGTACAAACCAGTGGCTCTAAAAATGACATGCAGAGGAGAAGGCCCAGCTGCACCAAGTTGATGTCTTTATGTGGAGCATAGCAGCTGAAGAATGCGGAACAGGCTCTGTATATCTTCTTACGGTGAAGGTGCTTTGATGACTGCAGAGTACCTGGGGTTGGGGTATTATTTGCTCCCGGTAGTGAGCCAGAGCGCACTTCTTGGAGGGATGAGAGAGGGCATCTACAATTATTTAGCTATATTTTTCTGATTCATGTTTCTCTGCTCTCTCCTTCCCAGAAACAGTCTTAAAAGAGATCTACAATGAGGACAAAGTTGACTTACCTTGCTGAGACATGCCTTCTTATAATTAATTTGGAAAAAAGTCTAATTACTTTACTTTTACCTTTACCTGGTTGGACAGTGTTTGGTCATTGAGTATGGAAATGTATGCGCCACTTTTTGGTTTAATGACTAAGGAATAAGTTCAGTTCTAAACATGGTATCCCTATGTGGCAACATATTTTATTATGGGTGCAGCACTATCTCCAGGGGCACACTTTCTACAGAAATGTGTTAGAGGGACTTGCCCAATGAGTCATGCATCAACACCCCTCACAGCCACTGAAATAATGACACCAGGCAGAATTACCAACTGACATGAGTAGTGAAAGACTGACCTATCAGCTGTAGTATACGAGCTGGGATGTAGGAAAGCATCTGTTCAAATGTTTGTTATTAGGCTCTATCCTACCACAATGCAAGCATAACCCATGCATGCCAACAGACTCAATTCAGGCGGGAGATTCCTAATTTTTTAAGCCAAAAATGGCTTTATTTTAACTGTCTACCCCTAAAATTGCCACTGCTTCAAAAGAGGTCAATTTGAAAAATACATTCCCCTGATTTTTTTTGCTTCAAAATCTCTTACTTTACTATCCTCAAATCTTGGCATTCATGATAACCCTGGTTGCTGCCCATCGTCATCAAGGGAATCATCTTGGTGCACTGAACACTGCATGGAGATGCTGTTTAATCTTATGCAGGCACACAGGTGCAGGATCAAACTGAATGGACACTGATGAAGTGTGGTTGCAATGGAAACTGTGTTTAGAATGCCTGTCTCACTATGGCTAATGCTCTGCTCTGTACTTAACTACACCTCCCATTGAGGTATTACATTTGTGTTTTCAAGTACTCATTACAGAAAATAATGTCCGTAGTCAGTAAAGATGCCCACGTGTAATGCAACACTTTACATTTTTTTCTTTCAAAGGCAAAACACATCTGTAATGTGGTAATATGTGCTGGGCGCTAGGACCGGCACATGAGGCTAAGAGGTGGGAGGAGAGCTGGGTGGCAGAAGAGGAGGAGCGAGAGAGTGGGCAGTGCAGAGCAGGAGTAAGAAGAGTTTAGGTGCCGTAGAATAAAGCTCCCGTGAATAAGAATAGTGTCTGTGTCATTTGTGCTGGCGCAGCGACACTAGTACTAGCAACGACGGTGGTCGTCAACTGTGCCTGCTGCCTACCTGCATCCTGGCGTGCGTGCGCTCCACTGCCTCAGAGCTGTGCTGAGTCGCGGACCGGGTGCACACCCGGTCGCATTGTGCCCGCCGTGCTGCTGTTCGCTCCGCTGCCTCGGAGCTGGGAGGTCCGCCGCCGCGCCCTGGGAGTCCAACCCAGTCACGTGTGTCTCTGGAGAGGCTTTGGCGTTGCCGCGATCCGGGAGCCCACCCCGGTCGCATGTGCTGAGGAGGAGGCGCTATATACTGATCGCGATCCGGGAGCCCACCCCGGTCGCGTGCTCGGAGGCTGCAAGTGCCCGTGCCCAAGTGCCGCCTGAGGAGGAGTGCAGGGTCCAGTCCTGTGCCCTATGTCTGAAGTCGTCACTTACCAGGTACAGGAGTCCGTCTGTTCCCCGCAGCTGCTCTCACCGAATGCTTCAAGCCCGAAATCTCGCGAGGAGCGAGATTTCACTGGCGGCCATCTTGAAGTCAGGCACCTCACCCAATCCCCTGCAAGGAGTGTCCGGTGGCCATTTTGAGGTCAGGCGTCTGCTGAAAAGTTCAACAAGCATTGGCAAAAGACTTTCTGAGGAGCTTCAGGTGCCTTACATTACATTCAAAGGAAATATTAATGGACTTATGGGACTGCCTGCTCATCTGGTTGCCTGCCCTTGATGCTTATTGATGCAAGGGGCAATACATACATTTCAAGTAGCGGGTGGACTGCTCTTTTCATAGGTACCCTGCTCTTGACCCTACATTATAGCGCAATTAAAGAGTGGTGCTGACGGTGACGTGTTGAACTGAGTGGCAGGCGCTGGGAGGGTCCTGTGATTCGACCATCCTTCAAAAAGCATTTGCTTCACCACATTCATGTCATTGATGGTCCTGAAGCGGATTGTCTTCTTAGCTTGCCCACGGCGGAACGACTTCGACTAGTGGACATTTTGTATAAAGTTGATGATGAACTTGACATAGTTCACAAGTTTCCGAAATTATTCACCGGACTAGGAAAGATGGCTCACTGCCAAGTTCGATTGCATATAAACGAACGAGTGACTCCTATAGCACAACATCACAGGAAAATTCCATTTCACCTTCAACAGTCTGCAGAGGAGGAACTGCAAGATCTTCTCCAGGCTGACATCATTGAGAGAACGTCAGGACCCACTCCCTGGGTCTCTCCAGTGGTCGTTGTGCCTAAGAAGGGCTCACCAGGCAAAGTGCGTCTCTGTGTAGATATGAGGGCACCCAACACCGCCATTGAAAGAGAAAGACACCCGGGGCCTCATATTAGCGACATGATTGCATCGCTCAATGGTGCACAAATATTTTCCAAACTAGACCCTAACAAGCGCTATCACCAATTGGAACATCACGAAAAATCGAGATATATTACCACATTCTCGACTCATCAAGGCCTGTTCAGATACAAAAGACTCAGCTTTGGGGTCTCTTCGGCCGCTGAAATTTTTCAGGAGGCCGTTAGAAAGATAATCCATCGCATTACCAACACTCTAAACTACAGTGACGACATCCTGGTCTATGGAGCAACAATGCAAGAGCATGACACAGCGCTGGACCGAGTCTGTCATGCTCTATTGGAGGCCAATCTCACTTTAAAAAAAGACAAATGCGAATTCCACAAATCCACATTAAAATTCTTCGGACACATCTTCTCAGGCGCCGGAATGAAACCAGATCCAGAAAAGATTGCCACTCTGAATGACACCCCAGGCCGCGAGACGCGGGGAATGTACGTTCCTTCCTAGGCATGGCAAGCTACTGTTCACGCTATATCAGTGACTATGCCACTATCAGCTACCCCCTGAGAAAGCTGACCAAACAAGGACACCCATTTCAATGGACCACGAGTTGTAATCAAGCGTTTTATAGAATCAAAGCTGCGGTTGAATCTGCCAACAATCTTGCATATTTCAATCCGAGAAGAAAAACTGAAATCACCGTGGATGTGAGTCCTGTAGGACTGGGAGCGATATTAGCTCAATATTATTATTATTATTATTAGGAGTTTTATATCGCGCACGGTTACCCTTGGGCATCCCAGCGCTTGCATTGGGAACCCGTCCTGGTTTTTCCCTGTGAGATAATCCATACTGGGCATCCCCAAGGTGAAAGCCAGGCATCCCGCCGCGGGGGGGCCGTTGTGGAGATTAAGCAAGCTAGTTGCCCAGAGCTGCCTAGTGTGAACTCATGCTTAGAGTAGGCACCGAAGCGAGAATTATCAAGTCCGTGGACAATTGGGCTCCAGACCCTGCCGCGTCGGGAATCGAACCCTGGTCCCGGGTCTGACCTCTGCTTCAGGGTATGCCTGCTCTAACCAGTGAGCTACACTTCTCCATGACAAAGAGAGTGATCAACGGTATATTGTAGCATATGCCAGTCGGAGCCTCACGGACACGGAGAGAGCCTACTCCCAGCCTGAAAAGGAAAGCCTGGCGGTGGTCTGGGCCTACGAGCATTTTCACATCTTCATCTACGGGAAGCATTTCACACTTATCACGGATCACCAGGCCCTGATAACCATCTTTGGAAATCCCCGAGCCAAAATGCCACCCAGAATAGAGCGCTGGGGCATCCGCCTTCAAGAATATACTTATACTATCATCCACAAGCCGGGAAAAGCTGCAAATCCTGCTGATTATATGTCCCGACATCCCAAGACAACATCCAAATCCAATCCATCATTAGCTGAGGAATACATCCATTTTGTAGTGGCACAAGCCAAACCACCCGCAGTTCCCTTGGAGGCCATCCTTGACGCTACCAATGACGATGCCACACTACAAAATGTAAAACATCGCATTCGGACAAACAGTTGGAAGCATTTGGAAGAATCCGGACAGAGTGAACAGATTGACAATCAGGAACTGTCCTCTTTCCGACATATGAAGGAGGAACTGTCCATCACCTCAGATGGTCTTATACTAAGGGACAAGCGGATCATCATCTCGAAACAGTTGCGCCAAGGAGTCATCAACCTAGCACATGAAGGGCACGGAGGTACTGTAGCGACGAAGAGAGCGCTGCGGGGACGGGTCTGGTTCCCTATGCTGGATCAGATGGTGGAACTTACACTGAAAGATTGCCCACAGTGTCAGCTAGTAAGTCGAGAAGATCCCCCTACGCCGCTTCAAATGTCTGAACTGCCGGAAGGCGTCTGGCATCATGTCGCAGTGGATTTCTTTGGACCGCTACAATCCAGCAAGTATGTCCTGGTCATAATGGCCGAATACTCACGCTTCCCAATTGCGCACCTCATAATGTCAACCAAAGCCGCCACCGCTATACCGGTACTTGACGAGGTTTTCGCAGCATGGGGCATACCGAAGGTAGTGAAAACACATAATGGCCTACCATTCAATGGACAAGACTTTGCTGAATTTTCCAAGCATCTCAATTTCAGACACCGGAAGATCATTCCTTTGTGGCCCCAGGCCAATGGAATGGTGGAAAGATTCATGGCCACTCTAAAGAAGACCATCCAGCAGGCAGAATTTTCGAAGTGTGATGTGCAAGTGGCTCTAAATGAAGTATTACGTGCCTATCAAACCACACCGCATACTACCACAGGCAAATGTCCGGCAACCTTAATGTTGGGTCGCACTGTGCGCACCAGAATACCAACTTGGGAAGATGCAGCTAGTGGTTTGTCTCAAGACTCTAAGCACGAAGAATTAGCAGCCACAGATAAACTGAAAAAGGAGAAAATGAAGGAATATGCAGACCGACGGAGAAAAGCTGCATAGCCATCCATCCATGAAGGAGACTGGGTATTGGTGCGACAAGAACAACAGAGAAAAGCAGACTGTCGATATCATGCATGCCCTATGCTGGTGACAAAACAAAAAGGGACCATGATTACAGCCGAGTCGGAGAATAACAGGGTAACAAGGAATGTGACGCATTTTCAGAAATGCACGCCCAATGTCCGAGAAGCGTTGACTGCACCCCACAGTGTGGTAACAGGAGATGCACCTGAGTCAGTAAGTGATCATCGACCCTCCATGTCTCCTGACGAAAGGGAACAGGCGGCTCAAGAGGCCCATCTCCGGCCACAACAAACTCATCGAAGACCAGTTCGCCTGATTGAAGAACTGTAACTATGTTGTTTTATATCATCGTTTAATCTGGCACACACGGACACATCTAAAATAATTAAAATTGTTTAAGAAGGGGGAAGATGTAATGTTGTAATATGTACTGGGCGCTAGGACCGGCACATGAGTCTAAGAGGTGGGAGGAGAGCTGGGTGGCGGAAGAGGAGGAGCGAGAGAGTGGGCAGTGCAGAGCAGGAGTAAGAAGAGTTTAGGTGCCAAAGAATAAAGCTCCTGTGAATAAGAATAGTGTCTGCGTCATTAGTGCTGGCGCAGCGACACTACAACATCTCAGAATATTTATATCTTCTTATAACTATTTCATGATTTTAAATGCATTCTGAAGTGGGGTACGCAGCCTCATAAATCTGCAAAATACCGCCCTGAGAAACATTCAGTAGTGCCTCAGCAAGGAGTTTTTAGGCCTCCCATTCAGGGTTCTATTGCTGCTCCCCGCCCTATTCCCTCATGGCAAACACAATATATATAGCTTTCAATGACCCCACAGGGTGCCATTAAACATCCCTAGCTACAATCACATGCGTCGCCAGTATCAACCAGTACTTTGAATGAGCAGGAACCGCATTATATTAAGGGCCTGATTACGATGTTGGTGCGTCTGACACCAACGGCTCAGTGGCGTACCTACCGATATCAGCCCCTGCGGTCTGCCAGCAGAATTACGATAGGGCAGGTGGAGGGACTGTCCGCTGCGCTTACGACGGGCTCTAGGCGCCCGTTGATGCGTTGGAGGGTCAGTAATCCCTACAATGAGGGTGGTGCCTGCTCAGGTACCGCCGTAGGGATTACAAAGTCCTGGTTCACCTGCCATGAAAAGTGACTTTGGGGTGTCCCTAGCAGGGTCCCCTTTCCCCCTGGCCCTCTGCTAAGGGGCCTGGGTGCCCCCTAAACATCCTGCACCATGTCAGGCCTCGCATGGTGCCTGCCACATGGTGCAGAGATGATTTACATGTGTTTATTTTCTATTGCAGGCTGCAGCACACGCTGCAATAGTAAATATACACATTGTGACCGCCGTAAAGGCGGTCGCATGGTAATGTGGGCAGTGGGACTGCCCACTTCTAGCCAGGTGGTCCTGCGTCCGCCACGGTGCGAGACGAGAGTCCCACTGGCATTGTAATCAGGCCCTAAGTACCTGTACGTCTTTAATATAAAACGGAGACTACCTACACTTCGTCACAGTTAATTGAGGGAAAATCTCAACAGTCATTTGGAACTTGTTAAATTGTGAGAGCCACTACTGAAAGAAATGTTATTACAATGACTTCAAAAAATCCTTTCATGGTTTTGAAATGGGGCTCTGGGCACACAAAGGAAATAACACTTTTAGCCAGTCTTGTCTTTTGAGAAATGCCACTTAACCTTCTAGAATGTGTAGTTTTGAATTTAGCATTCTAAGTATTGGGTTGAATTGGATAATGCAACATCATTTTCGAAAGCAGAGTTGCTCTTTTTTAATATAACATAAACATAACGTGTATTTGTAAAGCGCACGTTCACCCCAGTAGGGTATTTTGGCGTTGAATAATAGATGTTTATTGTTTCTTTTAAAAGTTAATACCATGCAGAGATGTTCAAAAATATGTTACTGAAAAGTGTGTATATATAATAGCATAACTTATGTTCCATAACCTTTATGAGCTGCAAAATATGTTTGCAGAATTCAAACAACAATTCTATTGATGGCCCGGCTCGTGCTCTTAAGCCAAGCCAAAGCACTGGCTCGGCTCTCCCTGTGATTTATATATGGGTTGCCGAAACTCTAACTTTTGCATTGAAGGGAGGGTGCAGGACAGGTAGAAGAGGTTGCTGGTTTGGCAGCAAAATGCGCACGGGTGGGAAGCATTACCGTATTATTGGGAACTAAGCTAACTGATCTCGCACTCAAGCTCAAAGCATTCGGCACACCACAATAATTCAATATATGGAAACTACCACCGCTCCAAAAGCTAGACTTCTGAGCATGAATGTGTTCTCCCTGCCTTTCGACACAAAGGCACGTGTACACTCTTCCAAACATTGACACTGAAAATCACCTTAAAATGCGGCGCCCAATAACACGTAGTTCAGACTCAGCCCACTCCCATGACCGCGTGTCACTTGGAATACACTTCCGCCACGGATTGGCTATAAACTCAACAGACGTCAACTGGACACAGCTCATTTGCGTGGATCGAGATTTTTGCCAAACAACGCTATTGGAGGGTGGGGCGGCGCAGGCTCCCATTGGCTGACAAAGCGCTGTAGCCCATTGGTTGCTTCTGAAAATACGAGCTACGTACAAAACACTCGTATTGCTTCCTTGTTTGGGCGACCAGGTACAAACTTCCATTTTTTTTTCTTTCAGATTTATATAGCGCGAACTCGACCCAAAGGTATTAGAGCGCTTTACTTGAGCACAAGGCTTTAAGTGGGCCGGGTCGGTGCTGAGACTGTCTCTGTCGGGCTCTCCATTTTTACCTCCAGAGTGGGAACAAAACTTAACTCTGCGATAGTACAATCTGTCATTGATTTTTGATGTACCTTCAAAGAGACTCAAGGGCTTATTTACAAGACCCTTGACCCGCCAGTACCTCACTATTTCCCATTTTAAAAGTGACGCATCGTTGGCGCAACAGCGTTGTAAATAAGCCCCTCATTTTTTAGTATTTTAACCCCTTCGCCGCGGCAGGAATTCTGCCGCGGCGCTAGGGGGGTTTGGGGGCAGCGCGGTGGCGCTGTGCTCGTGACGGAACCGCTCCGTCACGAGCCACTGTTGAGCTCATGACGGAGTGGTTCTGTCACGACTCTGCCCTCATCGCCCGCACAGGCGGGGAATTAGCGCCGCGTGGGCGGAGCGGCCGCCAACGGCCGTAGCATGACGGAACCACTCCGTCATGAGCACAGCGCAACCGTGGCTCATGACGGAGTGGTTCCGTCATGAGCGGGGAAGGGGTTAAAGTGCAAACTTGGAGCAAACATGAGCACCAGTTACATTACACAAGGACTTATTCATGATTTGAAACACAGGATGTTGAGCCCACTGTTGTATCGCCACTGGAAGGGGCGACACAAGGTAAGTGGTGCTTTCGAGGTGTGGTGGGGAGCAGTAACTGGGGCAAGGCCTGAGTACTGCGCTATGCAAATAGACACCCAGGACACCAATGTAACTTGTCACGTTGCTGCACAGGACCCTTCTCTGATGCCACGCCCGGCAGCAGCGGTCTTTATTAACACATCCCACGTGACATAGGATACGCCATACAACACCGTACAATGGGGCAAACACCTAGGCCAGAACCCCCCCTGGGATTGCTGAGGGATTGGCCTCCCTGATGTTGTGTCATCACAGGGTGAGACATTACATTCCTCCCCAAAATAAAAACCCTCCTCCAACAAGGAGGACAGAAATAGGAAAAAACCTTGGGAATGAATTGCTTGCATTAGGGAATATAAGTACCACACCCCACGGTGCACTCAAGGTTCTACATCAGGAAAATTTTATCTTTAGCATAGTTCTGACAGAGTCTAATAGGAACAGCAAAAACTCGTCACTCACTGCAGACCTGGTCCTTACGACAGGTAGTCTTTCAATCGGGTGGGCTGAGGATTACTTCTGAGGCCTCTTCACGACCTGGCTGTGAAACAGTCTCTTGGGTCCCAGGTGGTTCTCGATTATGGCTCAAGTCCATGGTCCTCGGACTGCCTTCTCCTGGAGGACAGGCATCTGTCGCATCCTCTTCCGACCAGTCATCGGAACTGGGGGCACCTGCAATGGGCTGGAGAACTGGGAATCCATCTACAGGGAGATCCATTAGAAGCTCGTGTATCGTGTTCTGAAATACTTAGAGACCCCAAAACTCAAACGCTGGTAGCGCCTCAGCCCGATATGCGTTGAGAATGTTGTTATGTATCATGATTTCTCCGTGAGGACGAGCTGGCGGTAACCTGATCGTAAATCTAGTTTTGAGAACCAGCTGGCACCACTTAGCTCTCCAATGAGGCCATCCGTTGTTGGGGTGATTTGCCTTTCCCTTTTTATTGCAGTATTTGGGAGGTGCATGTCCACGCAAATCCTCACCGCCCCGGGTTGCTTGGGCTTTCTTGCGACTACTATAGGCGACACCCAGGGAGTTGGCCCTTTCACTTTTTCTATGATTCCGGCGGCTTCCAGCTTGTTGAGTTCTTTTTCCACGAGCAGCCTCAAATGGAATGCAATGCGCCTGTGCCTGTGCCTGAGCGCCACTGGCTGTAAAGACTGGTCGATGTGCATTTGAATTTCTTGTCCCCGGAGGCATCCTATGCTGTTAAACACTAATGGAAATTAATCGAGGATGTGATTGACAGTCTCCTGATGTATTCCGAAGGCAAATGTCACAATGCCGAGAGCTTCTGCCGCGCGGCACCCTAGAAGCATACCATGCCCCTCTTCCGTCACAAACACCTGGGCCTCTAGGGATTTCTGTCCATATGCAAGGGTGGTCTTAAACTTCCCTCTCATCACCAGTGGTCTTTCCTGCCCATATGCAAACTCTTTTATCTTGGCTGGACTCAGAGATGGGAGCGGGTGCATGGCCTCACAGGCTTCGACAGACATGATGTTGATCATCGCCCCGGTATCAACCACCGCTGTGGACAAGTGTTCGCCTACTTGTATCTGACATTGAGGTAACCGTCTTGTGCTTTGGGAAGCAGTGCCAATGGTGAAGACGGGATGACCGAGTGTTCTTCATTGTCATCTTCGTCCATATTACTGCTTTCTCTTTACCCTCTGTGATTGCGTTAGCTACGTTGCTCTGTGATTTTCCTTAACCAGACTCTCATGAAATGATTTAGTTTTCCACACCCTGAGCACCTTTTTCCTCTTGCCGGACGCTCCGAAGGCCGGGTCTGCTGCAGTATCCACAGGATAGCGTTCTCTGGGTTTTTCTCTGGTCTGGTGTTGCAGGAGCAGCCGGTGTGATAACATTCACTGGCTCCGTTTTGATGGGCTTCTGTAGCGCCGCTTCCATGTGCGATGCCAAGCTCTGTAAACTCGTTGATTCGGCCCAGTGTCAGGATATGGAGTAGTTTCTTTTCTGTAACTCCAGTTCTGTAGTAGGGGTATCTCTGTTATAGTCATAATCTAGTGAATAGTCCCGCCCATGTGCTTGGACCGCGGAGCAATAAAAAATAATCTCTAAAGGTGACAAATCATGCAGACCTGCATACACCTTTAAGAGAGAATTTAATTTAAAGACAGATAATGCAGCCTATACCCACAGGCTACACTGTCCAGTACTTCAACTAGAATTCCACTAACATCCACAAACAGCACTGCCTGTCCAGCTTTTCTCCACATAGGAAAAACCCTGCCTCTACCAGCAAAAGCCTCTGGAATGATAGAGAGGAAGGAGTGGACAGACAAGCCCCATAGGCTGCCATTATGTGGCTTAGAACAGGATACTGTGCCTTTAAGAAAACTTTCCAGATTTCCAGAACTTTCCCCAGTATCCCAGAATGCCCAGCAGGTCCCTTTTACTTTCAGTTCTTTTTGAAGGTGTAGCACGCCAGACCTGTAGCATTCTACATATGAATAATTATCTCTCCACCGGGGAGGAGGGCGGACGCTTATGACTATAACAGAGATACCCCTACTACAGAACTGGAGTTACAGAAAAGAAACTACTCCTTCTGTAGTAGGGGATCTCTGTGTATAGTCATAATCTAGTGAATAGAATGGCAAGCCCATCCCCACACAACAACAGCGGTGGAGAACAAACAAGACAAACCACTACTGTGCGAACAAATTTCGCAGCGAAGCCTGCCCAACCTGAGCATCTGCCCTGGCATCCGAGTCCAGACAGTAATGCGCAGCAAAGGTATGGACCGACTTCCAAGTGGCCGACTTGCAGATTTCCGCAATAGGAACATTACGCAGCAAAGCCGTCGTGGCAGCTTTGCCCCTGGTGGAATGAGCCTTAGGTTTGCCCCCTAAGGTCTTATTAGCCTTTTGATAACACAATTGTATGCAGGACACAATCCACCGAGAAATGGACTGCTTAGAGGTCGCAAGACCAGTCCTGACTGATCCATAATTAACAAACAATTGGTCAGACCTATGAATATCCTTGGTCTTATCCAGATAAAATTTCAACACCCTCCGAACATCCAGGGAATGGAGAGACCTTTCCGCTGGCGAAGAGGGATTCTGAAAGAACGTAGGTAAAGTTATGGACTGGTTGACATGAAAGTCCGAGATAACCTTAGGAAGAAATTTAGGGTGAGTACGCATCACAACCTTAGCAGCATGAAATACAGTATAAGGTTCTTGACAACATAATGCCTG
Source organism: Triturus cristatus (assembly GCF_964204655.1). Classification (NCBI taxonomy): domain Eukaryota; kingdom Metazoa; phylum Chordata; class Amphibia; order Caudata; family Salamandridae; genus Triturus; species Triturus cristatus. The sequence goes on from NC_140594.1 coordinate 390,214,264, forward strand.
AAGTTCACTCACCATGCGGGCCGATGTAATGGCCACTAGGAACGCCGCCTTCCAGGATAGGTGCTGCAATGAAGCCTTGTGAATGGGTTCAAAAGGCTCCTTCATCAGTCTGGACAGCACCACATTCAAGTCCCAGGAAGGCGAGGGAAGTCTGACGGGAGGAAACACTTTCTTCAAGCCTTCCAAAAAATCCTTGACCACAGGGATCTGAAAGAAGGAAGTCTGTGAAGGGCATTTCCTGTAAGCAGTCAAAGCAGCCAGATGAACCTTAATGGAATGGAAATTAAGGCCAGACTGCGCCAGATGTAAAAGGTACGGAAGGATGACATCTTCCTTACATGTCGTCGGATCAAAGTTCTTGGACTTACACCAGATACAGAACCTCTTCCACTTGTAGGCATAGGATGTCCTAGTGGAAGGTCGTTTAGAGTCCTTCAGTATGTCCATACAATCGTCTGGTAGATTCAGATGGCCATATTGCATTATCTCAGGAGCCATGCCGCCAAACTCAAAGACGAGAGGTTGGGGTGCACCATCCGCCCCCCGAACTTCGTGAGAAGGTCCGGCCTGCACGGCAACGGCATGTGAGGAAGGAGAGACCGGTGAAGTAGGTCCGTGAACCACCACTGCCTGGGCCATTCCGGGGCGATCAGGATCATCCGCGCCCTGGACTGGGACAGCTTGATGAGCACTGCCGGAATCAGGGGAATGGGTGGAAAAGCGTACAGAAAGCTGTTCGACCAATCGATCCATAGCGCATTCCCCAGCGTCCCCCGCTGGTAGTACCTGGATGCGAAGTCTCGGCATTTGCTGTTTTCGGCGGTGGCGAACAGATCTACGTCTGGAGTCCCCCACCTTGCGAAGACTTCTCCTAGTACTTCGTCGTTTATGACCCATTCGTGGTTTTCCTGAATCAGCCTGCTCAAGGCGTCCGCCTGAGCATTCTGCACCCCTGGCAGATGCGTGGCCGTAATCGTCAGTCCTCGGGCCAGCAGCCAGTGCCAGATCGCCTGCGCCTCCTGTGACAGAGTGCGCGATCTTGACCCCCCCCTGCTTGTTGAGGTAATACATCGTGGTTGTATTGTCTGTCTGTATCAGCAGCGAGTTGGTCTGGAAGGACGGAAGGAAGGCCTTCAGTGCCAGGAAGACAGATCTGAGTTCCAGGAAATTGATGTGGTACGTCGATTCCAAAGGAGACCACTTTCCTTGAATCTGCAAGTCCCCGGAATGCGCTCCCCAGCCCTGGAGAGACGCATCCGTCACGACACTCGTCGTGGGAATGTCCTTGTGGAAGGGAACCCCCTTGAGGAGGTTTTCCGCCGAACACCACCACTTCAGAGACTGAAGAGCATGCAGAGACAGTCGTACCTTGTCGTCCCAAGAGCCTGTCCTCTGATCCCACTGATCCTCCAAGCACTCCTGCAGTGGTCTCATGTGTAGCCGTGCGTGAGGCGTGAGGAAGATACAGGAGGCCATCGATCCCAGTAGAGAAGACACCTTCCTCACTGTCGTCGATGGAGCAGTCCTGAGGTCCTGAGCCTTCCGAAGGAGTGATAACCGTCTCTCCTCCGAAGGAGACACGCTTGCTGACCGCGTATCGATGGAGGCTCCCAGGTACTGTATGCACTGGACCGGAGTCGGGACCGATTTGGACATGTTGACGTGTAACCCCAGCTTGTGCAAGAGAGCGCACTTCCATCGGAAGTGATCTTGCGCTTCCGAGAAGGATGAAGCCTTGATCAGCCAATCGTCCAGATACGGGTAGACAAACACCTTGTTCCTTCGCAGATGTGCCGCCACCACCGCCATGCACTTCGAGAAGGTCCTGGGCGCAGACTTTAGCCCGAATGGCAGTACTGTGTATTGATAGTGATTGGCGCCGACTTGGAATCGCAGGAACTTCCTGTGCTACCGTGCTATGGGCACATGGAAGTACGCACCCTGTAGATCTATGGCACAGAGCCAGTCTCCCCATTGCAGCTGAGGGTAAATCTGTTGCAACGATAGCATGCGAAACTTCTCTCTGCGAATCCATTTGTTTGCCTGTCGCAAATCCAGAATGGGCCTGAACTCGTTCTTGTCCTTCTTGCGAATGAGGAAGAACCGAGAGTACAGACCTCTTCCCCTTTGAGACAGAGGTACCTCTTCTACCGCCTTTTTTCTCAACAAGATGTCTGCCTCCGCCTGGAGCTCTCTCAGCTGGTACTGAGAGCTGACCGGCGGAATCGTTGGAGGCGGGCTGATAAACCGAAGACTGTATCCATTGCAAACAATATTCAGCACCCACTTGTCCTGAGTAATTTTTCTCCACTCTGCCAGAAAAAGTTGAATGCTTCCCCCCACTGGAGTGGGTAACGGTTGAGGGTGAAGTAGCCGCTCTGGGCTGAGACCTGGCCGGGCCCTTGGTAGTGGAAGTCGCCTGCTGGCCTCCTCTACCCCTCTGGCATTTCTGGAAGGGCTTCCGGAACTGCTGCTGTTGGTGCTGCTGCTGTCCCGAACCCTGCCCACGCCCTCTGCCCGTAGACCCGAACCGCCTCTGGAACGGGCGCTTCTTCTTCTCGGCCTTCTCCAACCCGACGGCCGTCAGGGTTTCCGCCTCCGCCTTCATGCGGGCCATCTCATCATCCGCATGTTTTCCGAACAGGGTTTCCCCCGAGAAGGGCAGGTTGGCCACTCTGTGCTGCGCCTCTGGTTTGAGGGACGTCAGGCGCAGCCACGAATGCCGCCTCTGGTGGACGCCATGACAGTAGGCATGGGCGGCCAACAAGGAGACATCCGCCGCCGCGCCGATCACCTGATTAGAAACCAGCATGCCTTCGCGCACTGTTTCCAAGAAGTCCTCCTTCCTGTCCCGGGGCAGCAGGTCCGCATACTGCTGCAGGGACTCCCACAGGGCCCGGTCGTAACGCCCCAACAAAGCCCCTGCACTCGCCGCCTTCATGGTGGTGGCGGCGGTCCCACACACCTTCCTGCCCGCAGAATCCAGCCAGCGGCTTTCTTTGTCAGGCGGGACCGTCGATGAAGGAGCGGTCGCATGTTGTTTCCTCGCCGCCGTCACGATGACCGAATCCGGCTTCGGGTCCACCCTCAAAAAGGTAGGGTCCGACTCCGGGGCCCTATACTTTTTCATGAGCCTGGAGGGGGCGGCTTTCGTCACCGCGGGAGTGAGGAACAGCTCCAACGCGGGCTCCACCAGTCCTGGTACAAGAGGCAGTAGAGGGCGAGACAGATGTTTCTTATGAAGTGTCTCGAATATCACGGACGTCGTGGGTGTTGGAACCGTCACCGTGATACCCAACTTTGCTGCCCCTCTCAACAGCACCTCTTGGAAAGAGACCAAATCATCCACCGGAGACACCCTAGTCCCCGGCGAGTCCGACAGCGTCGGGGAAAAGTCTCTGGTCGAGGACCGCGTGTGCGACCTGGACCTGTGCCTCCTACGGCGTCGTCCTGAGTCCGACGATGACTGTCCATGGCTCCGTGATCTTCTCCTCCTGAGAGAGCGGGAGCGCGACCTCTTCGGCTTCGGTCTGCCCGCCGGTCTAGCCGGTCCCGGCGACCGCGGACGTCGCGGCTTCGGAGTCCCCTGCGGCGGAGTCGGGTACCTCGGAAGGGAAACCGACCGCGGGGGAACCACCGGCAGCCCCAACGGAGTGCGTGGTAACGACCGAGGTGGGGGCGGCGGAGGCAGTGGTGCTGGCAGCGGATGTGGAGGCGGTGGTGGCGGTGGCGGTGGTGGTGGCGGTGGTGTTGGCGGTGGTGGAGGAGTCGGAGGTGGTGGGGGAGGAGGCGGTGACGTAGGCATCCGAGGAGGCGTATACACCACAGAGTACACCGATCCCGATGACTCTCTCTTCCTCGACGTCGATCTTCGCCTCGACGTCGCCCTTCGCCTCGACGTCGCCCTTCGCCTCGACGGCTACCTTCACCTCGACGGCGATCTTCGCCTCGACGGCGATCTTCGTCTCGACGGCGATCTGCGCCTCGACGGCGATCTTCTCGACGTCGATCGTCTCTTCGACGGCGACGTCGACCGTCTCCTCTTCACCGACGGCAAACGGCGATCTCCCCTCGACGGCGAGCGCCGACGCCGGGTCCGATCTCGACGCCGACTGCTGGACGGCGACGTCGACGGCGTAGTCGCCGAAGATGCCGATGTAGTCGACGGCGGCCTGTTCAGGTCCCTCGACGTCGACCGTCGACGCCGCTTCTCCCCAGAGCCCTGGGGAGACGGCGAACAGATGGTAGTCATCCTCCTCGACGCCGCCGTCGACGCCCTCGACGTCGACGGGGAGTGGGGACGCTTACTGGTCTTCCTGCCCCTGGGGAGCCCCCCAGAGGCCTCAGTATGGGCCAAATCAGCCCCTCCAGCCTTCTTTCCTCCAGGACTTGAAGCCTGATCTTCATTCTGTCCCTCAGGGTCCTGGCTGAGAACGAGTGGCAGATATCACAGTCTTCAGGCACGTGGGACTGGGGAAGGCAACCTATACACACCTCCTGTGGATCTGTTTTAGCCTTTTTTCTACCACATTCCGGGCACTTGTCGAACAAGCCAGGCATGTTGACAGTACCAGCCACTAAGCACTTGAAAAAGTGACAAAAATTGACAAAAACTACAATAAACCCTTGAAAAGGGGAGAGCTCAATGCTCCAGGGTCCTCCTAGCAGGAGCCGGAAAAAAGAACTGAAAGTAAAAGGGACCTGCTGGGCATTCTGGGATACTGGGGAAAGTTCTGGAAATCTGGAAAGTTTTCTTAAAGGCACAGTATCCTGTTCTAAGCCACATAATGGCAGCCTATGGGGCTTGTCTGTCCACTCCTTCCTCTCTATCATTCCAGAGGCTTTTGCTGGTAGAGGCAGGGTTTTTTCCTATGTGGAGAAAAGCTGGGCAGGCAGTGCTGTTTGTGGATGTTGGTGGAATTCTAGTTGAAGTACTGGACAGTGTAGCCTGTGGGTATAGGCTGCATTATCTGTCTTTAAATTAAATTCTCTCTTAAAGGTGTATGCAGGTCTGCATGATTTGTCACCTTTAGAGATTATTTTTTATTGCTCCGGGGTCCACGCACATGGGCGGGACTATTCACTAGATTATGACTATACACAGAGATCCCCTACTACAGAACCGGTAGTGACTTACCGTCTCCTCCAGAATCCTCTCACGCAGATGCGCACCCTTGTATTATTTGCCCTCGTATTTCTCCTCTGTTATCATTGAACCCACAGGTACTGGCGAGTTCCTTGAGGCGGACATGAAATGCATCAATGGATTCCTCTGTCTGCTGCCTCGCCTGTCTGAACACAAACCTTATGTAGTCCTGGTTCACCATAGGTTCAAAATGACCTGTTAAAGCTGCTATCAATGTGAGGTGTGTCTTGGGCGCCGCTTTTGTGATTGTTTTCGATATTTTGTAAAGGCCTCTTCCCCCCAAATGGAGTAGCATGGCGCACTTCTGATCATTCGCTACTTTGGTAGCCTCAAAGAATAGCATGACCCTTTCCACCCATTCCTTCCACTTTGGGGCTTGCACTGACGGTGCATCTTCTACAATGAAGGGTTCCACTGCAGGGATATTCGACATAATGTCTCTTGTGAACGAGGGGTGGTGCACTGGTCACTCTCTTTACGTGTTGTGACCGTGGGGGTCCTGCTGCTTACATAGTCTTTCATTGCCTTTGCCCCCTCCTACTCTAGTGTATGCTTCGTATGGGTTATTGTCCTCGTTTACTTCCCTTATGAATGCTGCTCATACTATATCGTGGTGTGCCACATGTAGTTTTTACTCACACGGCTGGTGGTTTTCTCCTGGGACTGCACCCCTCGCTGACTTGCCTGCTCTTTCACACCGTCTCAGGCCCATGGCCCGTTTCCCTGTCCCACGCTGCTTGGTGTGGCCTCTTGCACTTGGGCTTGAAGTGCCATGCCTGCCCGCCGTGCACTTCCCTTCGACAGCGGCCTCTTCGCGCTCTTGCCGAGCCGTCCGGCGCCACGTGGTGTTGCACCGTGCCGACCAGGCGCAGTCGACACTGTCGATTTCCGCGGCACGAGCACCACGCACCCACACGTTGGGAGCGCAGCCGCCGAAGGATACCACCACGCCCTGAACCACCCTAGTCGCCAGTGTTGTATCGCCACTGGAAGGGGCGACACAAGGTAAGTGGTGCTCTCGAGGTGTGACGGGAAGCGGGCAATATAACTGGGGCTAGGCCTGAGTAGTGCGAATTGCAAATAGACACTCAGTACACCAATGTAACTTGTCACGTTGCTGCTCGGGCCCCTTCTCTGACTCCACGCCCGGCGACAGAGGTCTTTATTAACATGTCCCACATGACTTGGGATAAAACATACAACACTGTACAATGAGGCAAACACCTAGGCCAGAACACCCCCTGGAGTTTACTGAGGGATTGGCGTCCCTGACGTTGCGTCATCACAGGGTGAGACATTACACCCACGTCAGGCTCAAACCGGCTTCCTCAGTTAGAAAGTCAGCAGTTCTAGCCGTTAGGCCACAACCCTACCCACAAGAACGTAAGCATTTTCAATATTATATCCAACAAAGTCATAGTTGTTGCTTATTTATCTTATGCAATTTACAACCATTGACAAAGCCAATAGCACTGGCTTATTGTAGGTGTAATGTTACTTGTGTTCTATATCTGTATGCAATGACAGAAGCAGAAAAATACAAGTGAAGCAGCACACTGTACTAAGCACAGATTATTGGCTTTAGTGTTTTAGGCCACGCCCTTAATTACATCGGCTACGCCCCATGAGAGACCTCCCAGTTTTTTCATCCCACTTAAAGCCGTGCATGAGCAACAGTTACTTTACACAAGGACACATTCATTTTTTGGTAGGCACGGGCAGATTAAGTGATATGCCTAGAATCACAGGATGCTGAGCTGACGTTGAGGCTGGAACCTGATTCCCCAGCTCCAAAGTAATCAGGCCTGGCCGTGAGGCCACATCCTCTCCCCTAGTATGTTAAATGGAAACCAGTAAATTACTTCAAACGTGTATACTGCAATTTGTTTTGAAGAAGCGTCAAGCCAAAGAGTGAGAGAACAGAAATGATTACCTCTACCAAGTGGTCGAAGTGCATTAAAAAAAGTCTGGGAACTGTGATGCTGTTGTGGGCAAGGGGTCAGGGTGAATGAGCCAAGGGAAAGGGTCAAAGGCATGGCTAGAAAACAAAATATTCTGTAACTTTTTTCCTTCTTTCACCTTCAGGTACTTGCACATAAAATAATCAAACAACGGAACACAAAGACCTACCTACCCATATACCTAGGTCGAAACCTTATTCAAATTGTAAAACAGAACAATGGTCCTGTGGGTCACAGTTAAAACACAGCTCTATCACAGGAAAATCTGGAGGAGATGGGCGGATTACCACGGTATTCTGCTACCCCCACTCAACCCGCCAATGCCACTATCGAGGCGGAGCTACTGTCATATGGCTCGGGGAGATAGTAGAGGACTCACATCATGAGTCGATAAGACATCATGGGTTTCATTACTGACCAGGGGTCAGGGGGGTGGTGTTCTTTCTGTGCATGTTTTGTGGGGATCTGTTACACTGGGATCATTGGGGCCTGCTGTATTGTTGATGATACATTTATGCGACGGCCTTCCAGGCCTGGATGTGCTCAAAACTTCAATAACCTTTGTTTTAAAAAAACACAGCTCTATCACACCAATGTACCAGATCCACAGTGGGTATGATAGTAAGTCACTAAATGAGACACTGGGCTCAAAACATAATTGTTGGATTCAGTAAAAGAAAGAGATAACACAGAAATAACTTGGGAGACTTTATTTGCATCTGACACTTAAGAGGCGCCCATAACCAAGTCCTTGCACGTCTGGAGCAGCGGTCAGAACGAAGATTTTGACTGCAACTCCCAACAAGCAAGAACCTGGAGCGTGGCAACCATTGAAAGAATGCTTTCAATAAGGAGCTATAGAGGGTAATAATGTGCCAGAACGCCCACCACTCAACATCTATACATCTTTGAAATTGCAGTACCAAGACCAAGTGGTGTATTACGTGGATCTTGGTTGTGGTTTTTAACGTGAGCTTTCAAGCGCTCGGTATACATGAGTGATATTTTTTTACTCTAATGAGGCTGCTTGAGATACAGTTGACTATTGTGTTCTATTGATATGGTGTCATTTTCCAGTATACACCAGAGACATCATATACGATGTATGGTTTCTTTCCACAGACTAAACACTTAGCAACAAAAGTGCTATTTGAAGGGATAAAAAGTATACAACATACATCCCTACGACGTGGTGGGAGCTGGTATGTGGTCCCATAGCTTCTACTAGGTAACTATTGTGAATAAAGGACTAATGGCCAATTTTCAGCTAATTGGCCGTGGTCTACTATTTTAATTTATACCTGTACTGAAGCGAGCCTGTTTCTTTGGTGGTATTTTCTCTAAATAAAACTTTTCTCTTTGTGTGTCTGTCAGTCACTGTCTTTTGATGTCAGATGTCCAGGGAGGTGATTGCTGACCTCTGGTGCCCTGATGAAATTGCCATAAAATAATTGGCAATGAAACATGTTGGCCGTCATTAAAGTGGTTTACAACATGCTGTGTTTTTAACCTGGTGCAGACTCACAGTTCGGAATAAAAGTGACCAGTCTTTGTGAGTTTAGTCCATTTTTAAATAGAGACTTCTTAAGTCTCATTGTATTCACGAGGTCTTTATCTTTTTCACTTCCTTTTCTACTGGACACATCACTTTTCTTTTGAGAAAGTTATCGATGATGATACAAACGTGGGCAAGCTGGTGAGAACCTACCAGTAGCTCCTCTGGTGGTGCGCACGTGAGATACTTTCTCTTTTCTTCACACATTTTTTAGCACATAAACACTTGAAGCTGGGGTTTATGTGTTGATTTGAGTGTACTGACTGACCACGTTTTTTTCTCCTTCTCTTTAACTGTTTTAAAATTAGTGGGCACATATGATTTGGCCATATTGTGCTATAAGATAGCTGGCTGCGGATTTAGATAAGAATATCTTTCCTCACTATAATCCTATATATATATATAAAAAATTGAGAAAGTGCCTGTATGTGCCAGACTTTTGTTGTATGAACCATTGAAATAAAACAACTCTTACAACTACTTCTGGCACATGGCCAGCACGAGATTGCACAGCAAACTCATATGTACACATCACCCTTACCCTTATACAAATAAACAAAATAAACATACAAAAAAACAAATGTACTCAAGAATATTTACATATACAATTTAAGTGTATATATTTCACTGCATTTAAAGTTAACATTTTACAGGTATAGCAACATTATGACAAATCCTTCTAAAAGAGGTTTGTGCAGCATTGTTATCTACTTGAGGATCCACACCTGTAGGGTCTGAGACTGAAGTAGACTCAGCTTCAGAACCAGAACTCCACAAAGGATCATCATTTGTGCTGGAAATTGTTGCCTCTATCGCAAAACAACTAGAAGTACTAGAGCCACCCTTGGAGCTAGAGGTTGAAGGCATATATTCAATGTCAACATTGAAGCAACTTGCATTGTCTGTGTGATTAGCATACCTTTCAAAACCTTTCTCTTTATAGTTTCTTGAATTTTCCTTGCCTATCCTAATGACATTTTAACCAGGTTCCTTCTGCTCCACCGCCCTTTATCCTCTTAACAGTATGGCACATTTGGATACTTTGGAAATCCTGAAGGGAAGGGTACATTTGGATTGTCCTTTTTTTACTCACTTGTGGTTTTATAATCACCCAATCTGAGATCTTAAAATCAATATCCTTGGTATAATGTTTGCTGAAAAAATAACATTCCATGACATCCGGTTTCTCTTTTTACAATTTCCTTGATACCTGCATTGTCGTCTGATACGAAAAGCTCCTTGACCCAATCCGGGCATAATGCTTACCTGGGTAACCTTTTACGCAATAGTTTGAAATGGGATAACCCTATAACACTATGGGTATGATTATGATGTTGGGCGGAAAGCCTCCGACAAACTGTTAGAGGTTTTACGCCTGACATCGTAGGTTTCAGTCCGACCGCTGTATGAGGGTGACAGCGGTCGAAGTGAAACCTGCGGGGGGATTCCAATGCGCTTCAGATGGGCTCAAGGAGCCCGTCACAGAGCATCGGAAGCCACCATAATCCCCTAATGATGGAGGAGCCAGGCTCAGCTCCGCCATAGGGATTATGATGGCACTTTCCAACAGCCTTTTCATGTTGGCCTTTCCGGCCTGGTAAGGCTGTCGGAAAGTGTCTTCGGGAGCCCCTAGCAGAGCACCCTTGCCTCCTGGCCCCCCGCTATGGGGCCTGGAGGCCCCTATGGTACCCCCGCTAAACCTCCCTGCACCTTGTTGCGCCTGCCACACGGTGCAGGGATGTTTAAAAACATCCATTTTACAATGGCAGTTTGTGCTGCAGACCTTTTCCACCTGCTGCACAAGCTGCCATTATAAAATGGATATTTCCAACTTCCCTATCTTAAAAATGAGGTTGACACCACCGACCTAAGGTCGGGCTGTTCCAGACCGCTACGGTGTCGGGCAGACATAAGTCCGCCTGACATCATAATGAGCCCCAAAGTTACTACGTTACCCAGGAACACCAAATAGTTCAGTGACTTCCTTCTCAAAAATGTCTCCAAATTAACCAGAAAGGACAAAGCTGTTTGCGCCACTTCCTTCAAAAATGTGTTAACTCGCTCAACAAGATCATTGTAGATTCGTCTGAGCAGATAAAGTGTGTACCATTGTCAGTAACGATCTCTGGGAGGTCCTTCGATTTCAAAGATCTTTGCTAGAGAATAAATCACTGTTTTGGTATCAGGAGTCGATACGGAATCAAAATAGTACCACTTTGAAAAAAAGTCAACCAACACAATCATATATGTCATGTGACAGGGGGGTAGATCAAATGGGCAAGCACAATCCAGTGATATTTTCTCCCATGGACCCTCAAGAACAGCATGTACCTTGGTCTCCAAAGTCTTCCAGTGTTTGTCAGAAACTAAACACGTCACATTCAGCTATCTACTTGTTAACCTGAGCATCCAGACCTGGCAACCAATAAAATTGTTTGATATTACATGTGGTCTCAGAAACCCCTAAATTCCCTTCTTGGGCGATGTCAAACAACAACTTTATAAGGGTTACCAATGGAATCAAGAGGTCATGTCTGATTGTGATTGTATATGGTAGACTTCTTCTATTATTTGGTTCTTTGTTCCCTTGACTATTATGTGCCAAAACTGTTTGCTGCACTCCAAAGATCTCTCCACAGGGCCTCTTCCCATTTTCTCTTAGCCGCAGTTTGCGCTGATCTATGTTTTTTCCTATTTACAGCCACAAAATTCCTGTGGTCATTTTTTGTGGCAGGCATTAGCTCGGCTCTGCATACCTTACAGTGTTCATCATACCATTCACTTTGGTATCACTAATCATCTCACTCCTTTTCTCCTTGTGAACTTGTTTTTTAGATTTTTTCACATAGACTGCTAAATATCTCAATTAGATTTTGGGCTTCATGCTTTTTAAAGTCGTGTAGCGATTGCACTACCACAGTATAAATATGTGCCATACCAGCTATGTTTCCCTTGATCATGAACCACTTAACCCTTCTTCTGTTGTTACTAAGGACTATACAGTCAAGTTTATATCCCTCTATTTATGCAAATAAAGTCAACTTGCATTGTTCTAAGTCCGGAAAGAACTGGCATTGAAAGTAGTAAGAAATAATGGTTTGAAAGCACAACGTTGTCGACATCAATAAAGTTAGCTTTTAATGTTTCTGCTTCCAAAAGTATATCAGACTACTAAAAGGGCCGCGGAATACGTCATCATAAGTGGCGGCGCCGTTGTAGAGTATAAAAGGAGAAGTGACAATGGCGGGCGGTTTTCCTGAAAGTGAACTGAACCCCCGATAGCAGAAACGTTCCTTCAAATATAAGGTAAGGAGAGGACGCAATGCATAAATAGTTGGTGGGTGGTCTTTAAGTTTCTTGATTTAGTAAAGGTAATTGTGAACTTGAGTCCGAGCTTTGGGAAAAGGACTTTATGTCGTAAGGCGGGTGATAAAAATAGAAACAGAATCCATCTACGTAAGATTGTGGCGCTACCGAATTACCAAGCGCGCGTTGGAAAAATACTAAAAAACTTTCAACGTGGGACGCATAATATGAGTTCCGAGACAGGAACGGCGAATAGTAAAATATCGGAAGTATATTAAGAAATTGGAGGCTTGTAAATATAACATAACATGAGAGTTTTCATCCAAATTTATTTTCTCTGACATCTGCAATAGTGTCCATTCGGAAAAACACATAGTATTCCGAATAGACAACTCGAAGAGACCATGTGTGCATTAATTTGTAGGAGCACTCTTGTTTTAGGAGAGCAAATTATAGAATGGTACGGATTAGGAAAGGCTTAGATGGTAAATTTGAAAGCAGCGCATTTAAGTACATAAGGTACTACAAGAATCTCTATCGATCTACATAACTACACAGAGCGGTCCATTATGGACTTCACATGATTACTCAATTAATGCAAAAAGAATGTAAAGCAGCGCATAGGCATTGTTAAAATTTTAAAAAATAGCGATAACTGAAAGTATCCTTTTGGCTTTTGTTCCAATTTAAACCCAGGAATGTACACCTGACCAAATTGACAAAAGGCGGCTGTACATCCAAGAAGGGATACCGAGAAGGCTCACACACTTGAGCTTAATAAGAAAAGGACAAGGATCCATTTTAATATAGGGTAAGTGACTCAATATGGGAGATGTACAAAGAAAAAGTATAAGCATAATAATAAAAAAAAGAATTTAAATTATTTTTTTTCTAATCAAATATATAAATTTAAACACAGGGTTAATGAAGAACATACCCACTAATTGCTTCACTAGAGGCACAAGAAAAGGAGTATGTGCAGTCTCATTAAGTATGGAGTTATAGTAACTGTCTGCAGTTAATACCATAAGCGATAGACATCTCCGCAAAGTATAATTCATGGTATTGCCAACAGGTGAAATTTCTCCAGATTCCCTGCTTTGACGGAGGTTTTCAGACGGATAAGTAAGAAAAACCCACTGTCCTACTTTACACTTCATAGCGATTCCAACCAAGGGTAAGCGATGGTTTGGATAGATATTTATTTGGTAAAGGCCCTTTATGTAAAAATTGAGTATTATGGACACTCAGAAGTAAAAGCTCTTAAAGTGGTCCCATAGTATGCAAAATAAGTATATAATTGAGATTACTAGTTTTTGCTTTGTGGTAGTGTTATGAGTTTGAGTATGCATTGAACCAAAGAAATTATAGGTTGTGCGCACACGTAATGCTTTGCATCTAACTGTATGTGTTGGTTATTTATTTTTAGATATATTGGTCTGGTTTTAAAGAAAAATATCTTGTTTTATATTGTGAGTCCTGAAGAAGGTGTTTACAAACCACAAGATACACCGAAACGCACAGACAAAAGGACATAAAAAAATTTGGATTGTTTTTAACATATTTAGATGTTTTTTAAGATTGTAGTAGAATACATTGTATATGAATTGTATGGATTGTGTCAATAATTGCTGAAAGAAGCATCAGAATATAAAAACACACTACATAAGTTGCTGAATAGCTGTAATTGTTTCGAAAATGAATATGTATAAGGAGGTGTAATTAATGTGTTTTTATGGTAAATATTACTTTTTATTTGATATGGATGCAAATAATAAAATGACAAGAACATAAGGTTTGTTTACGTTGTTCTACTTTGTTTAAAATTAAGTGTTTTCTTTTGGTTCAGTGTAAACTGATTGCAATCTAAATATTAGAGAAATAGACAACGACACAAAAGGGAATTTTTAATCTTTAACTGTGTTATGTAACCCTGTCCCTTTTAGTCTAACCTCGGTAACTCTCTTTTTTTGGATAATAACATCTGAATCATTACACAGTGGCGCTACGCCAGATGTACCCAACCCCGCAACAGCACCTACTCTGGCTGCACAACCCCCTTCGTTGCCCGTCGAATTTGGCAACTGCATCAGCAATTTCTCAGTAGGAAGCTTATTCTTTTTTAAAATGTCTGGCACCCTACTGCTGAGTTTGGGATGCTTTGGTGACTTTTGGCTTCTGAGCAAGTACTCAACCTCTTCTATTAAAACATCAATATCGTCTGCCACACAATTTTTGCTGCACTAGCCCCCAAATAATTTTTTGCACCTTAGGCTCCCCATGGTGGCTCTCTTTCGCCTTTCTCTTGCCCATCATAAACCGTCACTTTACCCAATAGAATTCGTGTCTTAGAAAATAGTCTAGACAAGACAATTGTCCGAGGTTTAGCACTGCTGGGCAGGAATAATGATGGAGATGTGGCCCTGCCCGGCCTCTTCCTGTCTCAGGGCCCATTTTGACCTTGTCTTGCCCTGGATGCACCCCGCGCTTCAAGACTGCTCCAACGCTTTAGAGCGCGTCAAACCACTAATGGCCCCTCCTCACAGCCCCTGTGCAGGCTGGAGGTCAGAGTCCCACCGCAGCTCCAGGGCAACAATTTAGTAGGGGGCAAATGCGGGTTTGGGAAACCACTGATTACAACACCCGCATTGCGGGTCTGCTCCTGGTCCCTCCTCACTGATAACTCCCTTACAATACCACTCAATAACAATACATGTGGTCATCAGGAAGCTTCAGGTGATTCCATAAATCAAAGCCAATACCAGCTTCCAAACAACCTTTACATGTGCAGATTAATCAATAGTGCACATTTATGTTTCTTTCTGGCAAGCAGGCACCATGGCAAGAAGGCTTATTTAGCTGTCTGCCTCTTCATTGGTTTCACACCACAGGAAACCCTCTGCCTTACACTTTAGCTGAAGCATATCAACTCTCAGAATTAACAAAAAGTAGGAGAACAGTTTTTCCAAAACTAAAAATGTAGGTGTGTGTCATGCTCATCAGATACCTCCCACTTCGACCACTGCCTCTACCTCCTTCCTCCCACTCATGTCATAAGGTGTCCCCACCTCCCTGGACAGAAAGAAACACAGGAAAATTCAAAGTAAGCCCTACCCACCCTCCTGGGTGCTGTATAGATGGTAACTTACCCAGAATCCTCCTGTTATTTCTTTTTGCCCTCATTTTCATACAAGTTGTTACCGCTCGGGTCGGTGTCGGTATGTGACTTCCCTGAGGTTGTTTCTCCTGGGAGAGCCGGTCCCCAAGGATCAGGTCAGCAGGTATGGGCCTTGGTCTCTCTCTCTCTCTCTCTCTCTCTCTCTCTATCTATCTGTCTCCCAGTCTTAAAATTTTGGGGAACTCCTTTCGGCTTCTGATATCTCATCAGATAGGGAAGAGTCTTCTCTTCCTCCTGATCTTAAGGGGAAGTACATTTTAAAAGAGGCATCAAGATATCTTCTCCCATGTCAGAGAAAATATGGGTTTTCCTTCATAAGACAAGCCTTCCTCTTCTGAAGATCCTCTGCGTCCCAACTTCTGGAAACCACTTAGTTTGCTACTTCCAATCCACCATTTGTTTACAGGTCGTTCAGAATGAGTGGAGGGACTCTGAGAACATTTCTCTTGCCCAGTTCATGTCTAAATTATACCCAGTTGAGGCGATACAAACAAAGTAATTGGACGTCGTACATGTGGATTCAGTGATTGTCAGTATGGTTGGCAGATCCTCCAGAGGAAAGTATCTTAAAGGATCCAGCAGACAAAAAGGTGGCCGCTTTCTTAAATTAAAGTTTTTGCACGATCCCATTTGACTCAGAGTGTGAATCCTCATTGATAAATGATGCAATCAAGATGGCTGAGTAAATACCTTTCATCCAAGAATCGACCGTTATTCTCTCCTTAGACCCCCAAATGGCGTTTGATATGGTGGAGTGGCCCTTTCTCTTCGCGGTCCTGCACCATTTTGGTTTTGGCCCCAAATGTTGTGCCTGGGTGCACTTGCTGTACTCCAAACCTTTGGCTCACGTAACAGCAAACGGCCACATACCGGAGGATTTCCCGCTGGGGCGCGGAACACGTCAAGGATATCCCCTCTCACTGTTGCTGTTCGCCCTGGTCCTGGAGCCACTGGCTGCATGGATTAGATGGGATCCGACGATCCGAGGGCTCCACTGGGCGGCTGGTTGGGAGGATCGTATCTCCCTGTATGCCGATGATGTGTTGTTATATTTGGCATCTCCCAGACGTTCCATCCTTGTGCTGTTAAACATTTGTGACTTATATGGTCAGGTCTCCGGCTACACCATTAACTGGTCCAAGTCGATTATATATGTACTTCAGGGCCCCCCACCGCAACGCCCAGAGGGGTGTAATTTGCAGATAGCAGAAGGAAGTTTTAAATATCCATGTCACGCCAAGGTCGGAAGACTTTGTTAACAAATATCTTGTACCCCCCTTGGAAAGTCTCAGACGTGATACGATACACTGGCAATCCCTACCGTTGACACTGCTTGGGAAAGCAGCTCTTTTAAGATGATGGTCCTTCCTCGAATCCTCTATGCCCTGGAGAATACCCCGTTTCCGGTGCCACCAAGTTACTTTAAAGCAATAGCAGCAATAGTTTCTAGTTTACTCTGGCGGAACAAACCGGCACGCATCGCCATGGACAAATTGGTCTGAGGCTGATATGATGGGGGCATAGCGCTCCCGAACATACAACTATATTACTGGGCATCACAGTTGAAAGTACTGAATCAATGGATACATGCCCCGCAAACAGACCCTGCGTATAAAGCAGACAGATATGGACTGAGAGAAGGGGGCGTCATGAGAGCGCTCTATACTACAATGCAAACTACCCCATTAATCGGTCCCACGGCACATACAGTCCAGGTTTGGTACTCTGCGCTCAAAAAACTAGGCTGGAGTGGGGTTGTAACTCAGCTCACTCCACTCTGGGAAGCACAGCGACTGGGTAGACTTCGGAATAGTAAGGGTTTCCATAGATGGTATTCTATCGGCATCTCTACGGTGGGTGACTTTTGGGTTAAAGGGGACATGGTTACCTTTACTTACCTCCGGGAACACTACGAGCTGGCGTCCTCTGAAAGATTTAGATACATGCAGATCAGATACGCACTCATGGCAGTGATACCACCCGACACCACACTTCCTGAGGCCTTCCCCCCTGGAGGATAGGTTGCTGACTACATGGATAGGAAGGCTACCTCTCTCACTGATCGCAAGCTGGTAAACAATGTACCTGATCCGATGCAATCTCTACGCCTAAAATGGTCTAATGAACTGGGGGAACTAGACTACACAGACTGGCAGGAGGCGCTTTCTAAGGGGATGCGGGGTGGAAGGAACATTCTACCACACTATATGGCAGTGTCCACAGATATGGCCCTACTGGGCAGCGGTGATGCAAACTATTTCTCAAGTAGGTGGGGTCTCAGTTATGCCGGAACCCAAAAGATGTTTGTTAAATATTTGGGAACCCACTGATCTTAATCACGCATCACAGGATTGGGCGACCCTTGGGATGATGTTCGCTAAACGTAATATAGCCCATTTATGAGGATCACGGTTTCCCCCCACACTCTTTGACTGGCGCAAAGACATAGATGGGGCCATGGTGGCGGAGAAGGCGACATATGCACACCGTGGCTGTCCCAAAAAATGGGAGAGAATATGGGGAGCATGGAATAAATATAGAGGATATATCTGTACTCCACCGTTGACAGCATCAGATGAAGGTTCTGAATGAAGGGGTGGTGGGGGGATAGGGTGGCTTGCAACATTCCGTATTACATACAATGTACTGACTGTCTTGCTGATATGTCTATGGCAATTGGAAATGTGTCAACAGAATATTTTCAGTCTATCAATATGTAACAGCTTTTTAATATGCCCTGTTATCAATAAATAGAATTTACAACAACAACAAAAAAGATGGCTGAGTAAAGACAGAGCTCCGTCAGGGCCGCGACGAAGGCCCAAGATATCCGCCCTTAATCCTGTGCTTGCAGCCCTAGAATCTTCTGCGGAGGCGTGCGTTACCAAGCATTCCCGCTGGGTATCAAAATCTGGCCGCATGGACTCACACGGCCGTAGCAGCACGACGAGAAGCGTCGGCTCCTGAACAGCGAAGGGGTTCCTCGGAGCGGCTGAGCGGGGCTCGTGCAGGCAGCGTCCGGACTGCACATTCTCCTGGCCTGCGAGTGGAGGGGACAGCCGCCTACATGTCTGTAGTCACCCGAGCTGCTCCCCGGAGAGCAAGAGCCGCGCCGCCTTGCCCGCCCGGGAAGATCTGAAGAGCCGGGCAGGGTCGGGTGGGGACACAGCAACGAAGAGACCATGTGGCCAGGCTCTCCTGCCTTGCATGCGGCACCCGAGCCAGAGGGCCTGCTTGGGGGACTCCCCCCTCCTCCTGTGTTACCAAGATCTCCTCATACGCTGGAAAGGCCGTGGCGGGGGCTGGCACCTGTATTTGCGCATCAACATTTGGAATTTGCCTCTTGCCACCATCGCATTGTGGACTCCCGCGGCAGCAGGGGTTCTCATACATTACAGTCTCCCCTTGCTCCCACGGTGAGATCGGCGGATTGGATTACAGTCGAGTAACGGTGATATGGCCATCCATTGCTAGTGGGCCATACCTTCTTTATGATACAGAACTGTCCAAGAGTGTAATACCAGACCCGAGATGTATCTGCCTGCAACCGGGCCTGGGGGGACGGGGCGGAGGACCCCCCCCTTTTGTTTGGACCATGTACTTCCTGCGCTGTCGGTGCGTACATGTGGCGTGGCCTGTTGCTGCACTGGTGAGGGTGGCTGCGCCTGGACTTCCCTGGCCCACTCCATCTTGCACATTTAAACTCTTGCTGGTGGGATTGCGACCCGGCTCATAGCCCCTTCATCTTGTGGGACTGCTTGAACGGCGGTGAGTGGCTGAGACTGGGAGTGGACCGCCTGTAGATTCTTCCAGCGGGACGCGGTGTCTCCCCTCGGACTTACGGACCTGGTGTGAGGCAGACCTGTTGTGGGCCCCACTGCCTATTGGGGACGGCCCGTCTGGGTGAACAGTGCCCGTTGGGAGTGGCGGTACACAGCTGAGCTACATTGGAGTCATGTCGTGAGGGGTAGGTCCTGAATCCAGGAGTCAACAGCAATGAAACCGAAAGGGGCCCCAACGGTGCAGTCAAACAAACTGGATAAGTATGCCATCCCTCGGCAATCATCCTCGGAGGAGGGCGCCATGGGCGGCCAGGCCGACACCCAGGAACCATCAATTAGCTCCATCATGACGGCCATTCAGGTATTGGGAACGACGATGGAGACTAAAATTGATAAAGATTCAATCGAAATGAACCTCCTCAGGGCTGATATGAATAAAACCGCGGAACGGGTCACCGCGACAGTAACGAACATTGTCGAGCTTCAAAATGCCATGCGTAAGTTGGAAGAAAAGTTCAGCAGCTGGTCCATCAACATCGTCAGGTTGCATTGAAGCTGGAGGATCAGGAGGGGCGGGCCCGACAGAACAATATCCACGTGGTGGGGGTCCCGGAGGGATCGAAGGGCCCCAGCATGGATCTCTTCCTTGAAGACTTGATCACAACTCGCCTAAAGCCCAAATGACTCTCTACCTTCTTTGCTGTGGAAAGGGCTCACAGGGTACCGGTCCCCCCGCCAAAACCTGGAGCCCCCCCAGAACAATCGTAGCCAGACTCCTAATTATAGGGACCGAGACGCAATCCTCCAGGCAGCGTGACAACATGGTGACCTCCCGTACGAGAATATGACAGTGAGGTTCTTCCCGGACTTTACTTTCCAGGTGCAACCAGAACAGCGCACCCTCGATGGAGTAAAACGAGCCCTAAGAGGTAGGGGTGTTAAATATATGATGTTCTTTCCGGCAAAACTTAAAATCATCGCTGATGGTAGATCCTGTTTTTTTACAAATCCATCTGAAGTACAGGCCTGGTTGGATGAGACACGACCACAGAAAGACAAGCTGGACATGGCCGGAAATGGGAGAGACACTCATGAGGGCTCCCCGGGATCCTCTTGAGGAAGAGAAGGACTGGACCTGCACGACCGACGCTCTAGACAATCCCAGTCACTGAGCCCAGTGAACTCTGAGTCGCACCGAAAAGGACCTCATTGCTGCAGTCGACTTATTTTGGGATTGATTGCTATGTCACGTAATGTATAGCGCTGGGGATGGCAGGGTGATAACTGTATCTATCATGACGTATGTCTATGTAGGCCTACGGTTGGGCTGCAACGGGTTTTACCTTGAGGATGGGGCTGGAAGGGGGCCACGCAAAGCTATCAGGTGGTGACACCCGGTAACCCCTAACTTAGTTAACTGTTTTTGGGCGACAGGCGCTCTGCTAGTTGGGGATGTGGGTAGTTTCAAACCTACCCAGCAGGGTAGCAGGGAGTGCGGGGATGGTTTACGGGATGGTTTCACTGATGATTTCAGTTATTTGTTCATTGGGGTTCTGGGAGGGGGTTTGTTGGGAGGGTAATTGATGGTAACGTCTCACTAGCTTGCTATTGTTAGGACAGATTTGCACGTCATGAGCGCTCAGCACATACCTCCTTCTCACAAATGAGTACGCACAGGGACAAGAGCCTTAATTGGAACATCAATGGGTTAGGGGATAAGGTAAAACGGGCTACTGTGCTCCAGTACATTAAACAACAAGCCCTAAACATAGCATTGCTCAAGGAGACGCACCTTGTTGGAAACACCTGTAAAGCATTGAAAAGATGGGGGTACAAACTAGTGGCACACACCAGTTTCACGTCAGGCTCTAGAGGGGTTGGCATTCTCCTCAAACAAACCTTCCCGCTTAGCATAGAACACTCATTGGCCGACGCACTGGGGCGTTACTCGGCGGTCTCGGGACAATGGGAGGGATGCACCCTCACGGTGATAGTCGTTTACGTATCACCGGGCCTGCAGACTCAGAACTTTAAGGACCTAGGGACTGTCATGCTCTCGTTTCCGGAGGGTCTTTTGATGGTGGGAGGGGACTTCAACTCTGTTGTGTCAGGCCACCTGGACCGACACCCGCCCAGAGACATTGGCGCTGCGAGCAGCTTGCTCACAAACTTCCTGCAGGCACTAGGCCTCACAGACCTCTGGAGAGCACACCACCCAGAAAGCAAGCAATACACATTCTACTCAGGATCACACCGCACCTTCTCCAGAATAGACTACATGCTCATGCCCGTGTCACAGGCGATGACAGTGTGCAAAATCAGACATATGGCAAGAGGAATTTCGGACCACTCGCCGATATGGACACACTTGACACTGAGCGACAAGAGGGTGGGTAGTGTAGCGCCCCTTAACCCTTGGTACCTCTGTAACCCCACAGTAAAGACCACACTCACAAAAGCTCTCGACCACTACTTTCAGGAAAATGAAGGATCGGTCGGCTCTTCCACGACTCTCTGGGAGGCTTTTAAGACAGTAATCAGCGGACAGGCATTGTCGGCCATTGCTGGGTTGCTTAAGGAAAAGTTCAAGGACATGGCTCGCCTCGAGCATGATCTCCTCCGCCTGTAGGAAGAAGTGGATGGAGGGGATACACAGGAAACTCTCCATCAATTGCAATTGAAAAAAACTGAGTATAAAGCCATTGCAACAGAAATGGCCAAAACTCTGGCGAGAGATAGGGACGGCACAATATACGACCAGGGAGACAAAGCGGGGAAATTAATTGCTTGGTGAGACCGGAAAGAGAGAGCACAAAGGCTGGTCCTGGAATTAAAGGGTAGCTCCCGCACGGTGGTAACAGACCCACAGGACATAGTTAATGAGTTTGCAGACCACTATAAAAAGGTTTACCAGAGCGGTTCAGACTTGCCGGAGGAGGACTCGACGGTACTCCTCACAGACATCGCTCTGCCTACCCTCACATCCGAAGAACGGCAAACTGTAGACAGCGCCCCAACGACTGATGAAATAGCACTGGTGATTAGGAACCTCCAACCGGGGAAAGCCCTGGGCCCAAACGGACTGCCAATCGAGCTGTACAAGCTCAAACCCGACAAGTTGGCCCCACACCTCAAAAGCATGTTTGAGGAGAGTAGAGATTGTGGCCAACTCCTGCAGGATCAACGACTAGCAACGTTAGTCACCACACATAAGGAAGGGAAACCAAGAGATTAATGCTCATCCTATAGGCCCATTTCCCTTTTGAATGCGGAACCCAAAATTTTAGCTAAGTTATTGGCAGGCCGACTAAATCAGGTTATATGCAAACTGGTGCACCCCGATCAATCCGGCTTTATGCTGCATCGAAACACGGCCTTGAATCACCGGCAGCTGCACGGAGTGCTGGGGTGACTGGCCACTATCCGAGAGGACGCGGTGGTGGTTTCGCTGGACGCCACCATGGCGTTCAACACACTCGAATGGCCGTACTTATTCGCGGTTCTCAAAAAGTTGAGCTTCAGCCCCAACTTCATTGGGTGGGTAAAGCTCCTCTATTCGGACTCACTTGCGCAGGTGGTAGTAAACAACAAGATATCCGATGCATTCACCCTTGGCCAAGGGACCCAGCAGGGCAGTCCACTCTCGCCCTTGCTCTTCGCTCTCTCCCTTGAACCGTTGGCGGCCTGGATACGTAAAGATCCAGCCATTCGGGGACTCAAATGGGCGGAGGGTTGGGAGGACCGCATCTCCTTGTGTACGACATTCTCTTGTATCTCGCCTCGCCTCAAAAGTCACTCCATATTGTTCTTGATATTTTCACCAGCTTTGGGAAGAACTCTGGGTACAAAATTAACTCGAGTTATTCATTGCTCTGTGTTCTCCATGGGGACCCTCCCTCCTACCCTCGGAGCTGCCCCATACAGGTTGCACCAGAGGGGTTCAAATACTTGGGCATTTTTATCACATCTGACACTAAACTTCGCTATGAGCGTAACCTTATCCCCTCGATACAAATATTAAAGCGAGATGTTGCGTCCTGGAAGACGCTGCTGCTGTTGGGAAGAGCGGCACTCTTCAAGATGATGTCCCTTCTGCATTTCCTATATGTCCTGCAAAACTCCCCTGACCTGGCCCGACTAGGTTCTTCAGTGAAATAGAGAGCATCCGAAGGGACCTGCTGTCAGACGGTAGACCACGTATAGCACTACACAAACTCGGGTGGTACAACGGAGGCATAGGGCTCCCAGACGCCAAAAATTACTACTGAGCGGCCCATCTAGCAGCCGTTAACCACTGCACGTATCGTCTCGGTGACGACCCTGGATACAGGATGGACAGATAGTTACTCCCTGGGGGGAACTTTAACAGAGCACTTTACTCCAGACCCAACAGATATCCGTTAACGGGGCCCACAAAACATTATGTCCAACTCTGGCACATAGTAAATCGTAGACTGGGATGGGACCAAAAACTCACACTAGGCACTCCACTATGGGAAAATGGAGAAACATGGCTCTCTTGGGAGAACAAAAGGGTTTGATCAGTGGGACCTCATTGGGTTGTCGCAAATAGATGACCTCTGGGGGGCGGGCAAGGTGGTCTTGTTTGCCTCACTTCAGCAAACACATCAGTTAGCTGACACGGAGTATTTCAGATACTTGAAAGTCCAGCACTCCCTCCAATCTAACCTTCCAGAGGGGTCCTCCCCACCAGAATCCTCTCCATTGGAGCACAGACTGCTTGACGGCTACCTGCCAGACAAAGTCATCTCCCTCACTTATAAGAAACTCGTCCACAACACTCCAGATCCGCTAGTACCCCTTTGTGAGCGATGGGAGAGGGATGGGCTAGAACTAGATGATGAGGAGTGGCAGGAAGCGGTTGCCTCCCCACGTGAGGTCGCAATTTCATCCAGGCTTCGCCTTGTTTAACTTAAAATTCTTCACAGAACCTATGTCTCTGGACCCCGACTGGTGCCCATGGGTAGGGCAAGTGATGGGCTATGCAGGAGGCAATGTGGCCTAGAGGGCTCCTTCCTACACATTATATGGGAGTGCGGGCGGATTCAGGAATATTGTAGGAAGGTGCACAAGTGCATGAGTACAGTTGTGGCAGTTGTGATAAGGCCCAAAGCCAATAGGTGTCTCTTGAATGTGTGGAAACCCACAGATCTCAACAGCAAGGGCAAGCTATGGGCGACTTTGGAGCAAATGGTGGCCAAAAGAAACATTGCTCCTTTATGGGGAGCGAAAGCACCGCCTACACTAACAGCCTGGAAGGGGGACATGGATTGGTGTATGGTCAGGGAGAAAACTGTCTATGTAGCACGCTGTTGCCCCCAAAAGTGGATGGCTGTTTGGGGCAGGTGGAATGTATATCGTGGAAACATATGTGACCCCCTTGTTCTCCCCTCCCTTGACGATCCAACATCACCGTAAACAGACTTAATAATCATGTCTCGCTATGTATAAAGTGCTGTTGTGCAATTGTCAACTCCCCAGAACTGTGCAACTGGGGCTAATGTGTCTATGTATAGATGTGACCGTTACGTTTCAATAATAAAAACAGAACTTTAAAAAAAGAAAGAGATAAGGGTGATAAATGACGCAATCTCTTAATGCTGACTTCAAGTCTATATTACAGGTTGTTCAAGAGGAGAGAAACTGTCTTCCTTTACGCGAATCCATTGAGAGTTAAATTAAGCTATCATCAGACTTTTATTTTGATGTTGTAAGATTAGCGGTGTGAGAAGTTGGCCTGGTATATGCTGTCCGCTAATTAAAGTGGGCATCTTGCACCAGTCCAAACGACCCTTATGAGGTCAAAGATAACCTTTAGAAAGATATCCTAGTGGTAGCTGTGGAGAGCAACCTTCAGGCTTAATCTTGAAGGAATGTAAAGCAGCTTGTTTTACCAGAATATCACCTCCTGAATGACTAAATGAAAGGGAACCACACAGTAGTTATATAAAAATATGTATTTATTAATATAACACTCTCTACTATCCTCTACACGAGGATAGAACACAAAGCACCCAATACGAGATCAATAAAACAGTTGTAAGTAGCACAATACACATTGGGTTCCAGGGGTAGACCAAACCATATACTAAAATAGTAGTATAACAATCACGACTGAGATCAAGACAAGGTCTAGAGCACGTAGAATCGCTGGGATCCCAAGGAACCACCCAAGGTGAGTAGACAGAAACCCCACGGAGGACGGGTGCAGTGTGAGGACACGAACGCGGGCTCCGTACAATTCTATGGAAAAGTCGCGGTTACAATTTTAAAGTTTAAGGACCCTTCTAGGAGGACTTTGAGCAAACCCTTTGGAATTTAAGAGGTTAGAAAGCCACCCCAACCGTGGATACCATAGTACCCGAGTTACCTAATCCAGGGGAGCTGGGTGCATAGGTCTGGAATGGTGTCGGAAACCTCCGTCGTTTTCAATGGAAGGATGTGAAGAAGTTCTGCTGCCGGGAAGGTGAAAAGGGTCCGGTGGAATCCAAACCTGGATTCTAGATGGAAGGAACCTGAAAGCAGAGGGGACAGAGTCTGGGTCACTTCAGGGTGACCAGGGGCTCGGTAGACGAATGCCCACCGATGTCGGATGCTTCTGGTGCAAAGAAGGGATGCTTGACTCTGCAGCCACGAGGACCAGGAGACATCGAGGATGACCAGGAGCCGGAGGTGAGCTGTCCCATGAAGGATGTCGAGTGCTGAGGGGTCGATGTCCAGCTGAAGCACCAACAAGCCTTGGCAAAAGCAACCCACGTAGGAAGGTCAAACAGGTTACGGTGTGGTTCAGTAAGGTCCAGGGGACTCACCATGCAATGCGGAGTCAGGGCACGCCTGGAGCAACCAGGAAAGCCCAAAAGAAATCAAGATGACCCTCAGGAGGACCCACAGGCCGAAGGACCAGGAATCGCGAGGGAACCTTGAGCAAGATTGCAAAGTACCAGCCCATGGAGCACTCGGTGCGAGGAGGCCAGAGTTCTTTGGTGCAAATACTGCTCAGGGTCAGGACTACATGGAGTCCAATGCACAGGCTCTGGAATCGCCAACAAGCATATGCAATTGCAAATGGACGCGGCGCACAGGGGTCCGGGTTATGCAGTCCTCACAAGGGATACTGGCCTCAAACTTGCTGAGAGGGCAGATCGACCTCAGGGACCTTCAGAAACCCACATCGTGTGTTGCTGAAATCTCCGGAGTCCGCAGGAGCTCCGGAGCAGCAAACCTCTTTATCCCAAAAAATTAGGGAACTCTCTGCTCTTCTCTGTTGTTTTCCCTTCTTAAATTGTTTTGATAATGGAGTAATATTAAGACCATACCTCTCTTATCTTCTTAAAATGGACTCCTCCTTTCATAATTCACAAAAGGTGATTCTTCCTTTTTTTCTGCCCCCTTCTACAGAAGAGGACCACTCTCTGCAGTATTTGCATGTTAAAAGAGCTCTTTAAATTCATCTCAACATGTCACAACCATTCAGAAAGACAGATAGCCTGTTTGTGACATTCGGACAAACAGGAAGAGGGAGGGGAACAACTAAGACTACTCTTAGCAGAGGGTTAAAAACCACTATTCTTCAGACTGATCAAGGTTCCTCTGAAGTTGGCCTGTTCAGGGGAGATCCCATAGGGGCATGGCTTCCTCTTGGGCTGAGTTTAAGGCAGCCTCGATTAATTAAATCTGAAGGGCGGCAACCTGGTTTTCAGACTCTACTTTCATCAGACATTACAGACTGAACAATGCCATTGACTGTAATACAAATTTTAGTGTAGGGGGTTCTTAAATCAGCTCTGGGGTAATTAGGGCTTCATACCCTTGTTAAATGCAATTATTAATGTCAATATAGCATATAAACCTTCATCAGTAATCACAGTCAGCATTATTATGTGATTTAAGCATTTTAACGTAAACATAACATGGCCACAGGCCAAAGGGAAGCGAAACTGCTTTCTAAGGCCGTTTTCCCTCTACGCATGTAATAAAGTTGCACTGCAGACAAAACCGTAAACCACACTGACTTTCCTTATGAGTGTACACTAACAATATAAGGTCTACCCCAGATCAATATCTAGCCATCCATAGTCCCATCTGCGCCAGGCTACCTGTGCACTGTTACCGGGTTGGGCACAATAGTAGTCTCCCACATGTAGCCAGCACATGTGTGTACACACGTATGCGCAGGTGTTCATGTGTAACTTTCAAGTGCCCCTTACCCTAGCTGCATCGCAGCAGTCTCATCTCAAAAAGCGGACACTGGAGGTAAACACGTGAGTACCGTGGGTGACTGACACACATGTAGTGAGACTCATCCACAGTAAAAAGTCCAAAACTTGGTGTTCCAAAAAGCAAAAATGTAGGCAAACTGAATGGGTGGAACCCAACTGCGCAAACACAAAGAGATAATGGACGGAGCGCTGAAATGTTTCAGACACTCACCCCCAGTCTCTATTTGATCTGGGTTGAATCCATCATCGTCCTTTAGCTCACTTCGCCACCCCAGTTCAGACCCAGCCATATGCAAATCAGTCTTGACCCTGTACCTCTTGGGAACAGTCCAGCCCGAACTGCCAAGCCAGGTCTTCCCTGGACCGGAAACAAGCATCTTAGGACCGGTTTCGGGGTAACACCCCTCATCAGCCAGGCTAGGAACCGAACTGCAACAGTACATGAGTAATTTTGCAATTGTTTAACGTGGGTATTACACTTGCCACTAGGTATTAGCACTTAAAAATAGGACTATATATCGCAAAACGTCGTCGGCCCCTGGTTTCCCCAAGAATTAAGCCAGGCCAAAAGGAAATGCAAAAGGCTTGAGAGGTTCTGGAGACATCGTATAAAGCCCCTCCTACATAAATGTTTTGTTCAGATCTGGCTGATTTCTTTCAGACCAATATCGATTCTAGTTTATCGAAATTCACACCTACAGGGTCTGACTGCAGCAAGACACCTCTTTGCAGAAAGGATTTTTAAAGAGACAGGACTCCTTCTTTCTTCTGGAATACCATGATATGTAACAATTCCTTAAAGAGTGGGGTGGTACCTTTTTTTTTGCAAAACTGCATTAGTTACGCTGCTTTTGGAAAAGGAAACACTTGACCCCAATGTACTTTCCAACTATCACTCTATTTATCTTCTCTCACTTTTTGCAAAAATTATGGAAAGGTGGGTGAATGCGCAGTTATCCTCTTTTTGTGAGTATAATAACGTGTTTAACAAACATCAATCAGGCTTTCGATCTTGCTTTAGCATGGAAATCGTACTTATTACAGCTACTAATGATATGCGGATGATTTTAGATGCCAGAAGCTCTGTGGCACCTATTCTCCTCGACTTGTCTGCCGCGTTTGATACAATTTTACATTCTATCCTACTATTCTCCTTGACTTGTCTGCCGTGTTTGATACAATTTTACATTCTATCCTACTCGGAAGACTTGCCACTATTGGTCTGAGAGACAAGACATACAGATGGTTCGAATCATTTTTGAAAATAGATCACAGGCAGTGCAGATGGCAACCAATCACTCAGTCTTAAAGACATCCCCTGTGGTGTTCCGCAGGGGTCGGATCTTAACCCTGCGCTTTTTGATATATATGTGCCCTCCCTGGCAGACTTGATTGCCTCTTGGTTCTCAACTCTACAATTATACGGACGACACGCAAATTATCATCCGCATGGAGAGTGATATCACTGAGCTTCAGGAGAAATGTAGGGGTTGCATGACTAAGGTGGTCAGTTGGATGAATGATAACTCTCTCCGGCTTAATTCAGACAAGATGGAAGTCCTGCTTTTTAATTCAGACAAGATGGAAGTCCTGCTTTTGGGGAATTCTTCTATCTAGTCCCCTATGTGGAGGCCCCATTCCCTGGGTGAATGCCTGGAACCTGCAATCTCTGTTTGAAATCCAGGGGCACGCTTTGATAGCAGACTCTCTTTTGAGCAGCATATTACTAAGTTGTCTACGTGCTTCCTGATCATGAGACAACTTCAATGCTCCTGACTGATGTTGGTGTAAACCCTGGTGTAACGTCCTATATGGTTGACTTCCAGACTACCTCACTGATAGGTTACAACTCATACAAAAGGCAGCAGCCAGGCTGATCTTTGGGGGATAAAGTTTAATAGTGCTTACCCCCTACTCAAACAGGTTCAATGGTTCCCTATTAACTGGAGATGCCAGTTTGAGGCACTCTGTTTGGCTCACAAAGCCTTCTATACAGGAACACGAACCTTGTATATCTATGACATATTTAAAAGATATAGCCCTCCCATATGGCATTGATTGTCTTCTGCAGGTCTGATTATTATTGTATTGAAAGCTTTGCAGAACATGTATGAGCAGTAGGGTGTTTTCTGTAGTGACTGCCCAGGCTTGGAACAGATTGCTTAATGAGGTACACCTAGAGCCTGATCTTCTAAAATATTGCAGAGCACTAAAGACCTACCTATTTTCACAAATACAGGTCTATTTTCCTTATGAGGTTTATTTTTTCTATATGTGTTAGGATGCAGAAGTTATTTGTTAGCTAGCGCTAGGACAGCCTATGGGTAATCGCACGCTTTACAAACTAATACATAAAAAAAATACTTGTATCTCTGAGGCATTGTCTATTGCCATAACCTAACCACTGTTGCTTAAAGGATTTCAAATAATGTTAAACTATTATAGTGGAAGATAATTACTTTTTTATGTAATGGTACCTGTGTCAAGATGTCAAGAGTTTCCTGTGCCTACACTCTGATCAAAAGCCCATCCCTATCTAGACTGCGTTTGCGTCCTCTAACTGGAAGGACAGGCCCAGCATGACCACATCAACTCCCTCTCAGATTTAACTAAAATGTATTCAGCATTTATTTCACTGGAAAGCAAGAACATTTCACTTGCAAACATGCCTGAACCTCATCCTCCTATTCAGTGCTTATTGAGTTTCTTGGGCTAAACCAGTGTTATTTCTCTATGGTGCCCAGTATAAAGTGTCCATAACATATATACTATGTAGAGACCATGAGTAAGTGTTCATCTGAATTAATGTTCCTCCAACCGCATCTTCTGGTCTCTTAGCATCACTATCACAACCTTTTTGGTTTCTTCTAATGTCATACCAAAGGCTATCAATCCTATACATTGAACTCATTTAAGTAATAGAACTTGATGTGGTGTTATAACTATAGCTTCTCGTCTAAGACCCTTCTCTCCAAGTCTGTGAAGGTTTGTGAAATGTGGGATATGCCCTTCTTAGAGACACATGTTGCCACCACTCTCATTTTGAAAGTGTATGTGCTCCAATATACCCACATCTTTCAGGTACTTGTAGGGTTTTCCTTGGCAGCACAATACCCAATTCGAGCTTTTCCAGACACAAACATTATTGTCCATTTTATTGCACTATTAAGTCCTGCACTTTACCGCAGATTACCCTCAATAGGAGGGCCTGCATGTCACCCAGTGACACACTAGCTTACAATTTCACGAGGCCTTCTCATTAACGCACTCAGCCTGGTTCACTCTGCCACTGCTAGTAAGTGACAAATCTTGAAGTTTAGAAGTTGGAAGTTGTGCCCTAGTCCAGTTTGCACAGTTTCCTTATTATCTCTCCCTTATCTGTCTCACAATTTATACTCACATGTTGTGTGTCTCCCCTGCCCGCTCACAGTTTCCCAAATATTTCTTTCCAAATGCTCTGGGAAATGCATTTCCTTATATTACCATCATTGACCTACAGTAAGAATGAGCAGAATGAAAATATAAACATGAATAAACTGATACCTTTTCTGGATCTTTCCAGAACAGGGCCCGGAAATAGGTTTCTAGACCCCCTGGCATTAAGGACTTTGTCACTGTGGCAACCTGAGACAGAAAGCTATTTGGACTGCAACCATGTTGCAAACCACTGAGCAATATTTGAGCGAGATAAGTCTTAGGTAACAATCAATCCTATGCGATATTACAGGGATAATTAGTGGAACTCAAACCCCCTTTCATTATGGAAAGACACTCTGAAGAACACTAGACAACCAAGGTTATATTTTAAAGGTTAATTTTTTAAATCAAAATCCTATCCTAGTATATACAATATGAATAGGAACTATTAAGAAAGTTAACAAAATAGTGGCAATGAGATTTACCAAAAGAGTGATTTACAAATAATACTGTAACATATTGTGAAATGGTAAAACTTTCTGTATATTAACAACCCCACCCTCATCTCTTTGGATAACTAAACTGCCTCTAGCACATAAGAAGGGGCCTAGTTTGAGTTTCAAAGATGGTTGACACTGCACACCTCGTCTGAATAGTCGAACCAATGTTTGGTAAAATAGCAGCTTCTGCTATTGTTGTCTACTGGTAGGCAGGAGGCTGATAAGCCCGCTGACCGAAGGCTAAATACGTCTCCCAGTAAACAGTAAAGGAAGGTGATATGGCCTGTGTCTTTAGTCTCTGCCTCGAATTTCCTCTGTATCTCTTCACACCCTGTTTTTAGTTTATGTAACATATCTGGTCATTGTTGAAGCTTTCAGAATAAACAATTATCAGAAAATGCCTTGGCACCCTTTCGGTTACTTACATTCTGTGGCACCACGCCTTTTAATTAAAACAATAAATGAGAAGTGACGCTATCAGCTTCCAAGAAACTGTGTTCATTATTTATAAACAATCCAGAGAACAGAGAATCCAATTCATAATAAATAACATGAATAAGTTAAAGCAGTCTTGAGTACAACATTACAATGTTTAATGACATAAATAAATGTGATTTTTTTATTTCGGCATTTAGATCTAAATAGTCAATATATATATATATATATTGTAAACAGGCATACGGAAAGGAAATATTATAACAAAACCACCTGATTGTTCTGATTGACTTTTTGACCAGGATCCACTTTACTGCAGTGAATCAAGTTACAGGCCTTGTACAGCCAATTTTAGCATTTCTTGTCACTTTCTATCATAGCTCACTTGATTCTTCCATTTTAATTGAACATGTCAGTCACTGTTTGTGGTCACTCCGGACACTCTACTTAAAAGGCTTTAAAGTTTGTTCATTTCTGAGAGGTAATACCTTGTGTCTTCCCATGTGAACCACAGGACATGGGGTGCACTATCACCCCAGAGGGTATCCTGTCGCTGAGTGGGTGTGAGACTAGCCTTGCCTAGCGCAGACGGAAGGGCCTATTGGAAGAGCCAGGCTTCAGCTTCTTGCAGAACTGAAGAATCAAGGAAGAGGCTCTGATGTGCAACTGCAGGTTGTTCCCGTATTTAGGAGCAAGATAGGAGAAGGCCTGACCATCAGTCTAGTTCTGAGAATGTGCAGGATGTGTGCAAGTAGAATTCCACGGAGCAGACTTGTGTCTGGATGGTTTGTGAAAGGAGATGCAGCTACTGAGGTAGGATGTGCCAGAGTTGTGTAGTGCTTTGAAGGTGTGTGTTAGGAGTTTGAACTGTGCTCATTTGTTTTTTGGGAACCATTGGAGCTCCTTGAGGTGCGGTATGAGAGGTTGATTGTGAGTCTGGCTGCCTACTTCTTTTGGTATCAACTATATGCATGGCTCACTCTCAGAGGTCTAGTCGCTTATCTCTCGATCCCTGGGAGAGGTCATGGCAAAAACGGATTCTTTCTTTTTCCAAACGGTCTTAGCCTTATTTCTAACACAGTCTCTCTTTGACTCTTGCAGAGACGATTAACAATGTTTCTAGGGTCAGGTTCATTCAAAGTCTTATTTTATACATTCATTCTGGGGCCTGTTGATCTCCAATGATCTATCTTGCTGGTTAGTTCAGCAAGTGTCTCAAAACTCTATGATGAGTCTACTGGTGCTGAAAGCTGGGCCTACTCCACCATTCAGTATTCCTGTCACACATATATTATAACTCTGGTCTCTGCATGTTATGTCATCAAATTTTCCTTGATGAACCAGGGCGTCTCTTTCACTTCATTAATATTCAAAAACATTGTCTTTATGCAAGATGCTTGTCTACATATGCTCATAAAGCAATGGCTAGGTATTCTAATTCATTTTATCCGATATTCATTATGCCTTTCAGAAACGCATAGGATAAACAAGAGGTAGCCTCATTAACACCTTGGAGACAAATTTACTATGATTTTTTTTCTGAGTTTCTGTCCTAAAAGAGGTGCAAACTCTGCAGTAAGTAATCTATTGGGATTTACATTTCAATGCAAATCTTGATTTTAATGGGAACATTTTCTAAAGTAATGCAAAGTACTGCTATGCACGAATTTGCATTTCTTTGCGTCAAAAAGGTGTTACGTTGGTGGTACATGGGCACTCACATGAAGCCATTTAAGGGTTCTGATGCAAAGTCCTACCTATTAAAAAGAGGTAGACAGGCCTTTGTGCCAAAAATGACCCCTCCTCGAAGCAGGTGTAAGGTTTAAAAAAAGCTTTCTTTTCTCAAAACCTTTCCAAATTTGCATGTGTTACTGCACCTTACAGCACACATACAATGTGGAAAAAGTTTTAAAGTATCTCAGAGCATAGTTTTTGTACAGGAAAATTGAATACTCTTCCAGTACAAAAGCTATGCTTGACATCATGCACACACTCTTGTACTACAGTGCATGGGTGTGTGCGTTGGTACAAGGCAGCCAAAAGTGTGCCAGCACTGTCTCTCCCTTTGACGCAACGCTACGCAGCACCTTTGATGTGAGTACTTGGACTCCCGAGGAAAAATAACTCCTGTAGTGCTGCAGGCCAAACTGAGAGCAATGGTGAGATTACTGCAGGTGTCTTGATATAGAGAGCATACTGGCCTCCGACCACAGAGAACAAGCATTTGCAATGCAATAAGTCTCGCATCTGTAAGAGTTTGAGCTATTGGCATTATAAATGAAAATAGCTTTAATTTATGTGTTTTGAAAACTTGCAATCGGTGTGTAAACAGGCACTTTGTTCTTATAGTCATTGCTTACGAGAAGCAAGACTGGCAGTTAAGAGGCGCAGTTACTGCCAGCCTTGCTTCTCGTAAGCAACGACTATAAGTACAAAGTGTGTGTTTACGGCCCACTTGCGGATTTTCAAAACACATAAATAAAAGGCATTGTAATTTACAATGCCAATCGCTCAAACTTTTGCAAATGCGTGACCTATTGCATTGCAAATGCTTGTTCTTTCGAGAACCCAATTATCAACACTGGAGTCAGACCTCTGGCAGAGGAGCTAAGTGGTCGACAGGGTCCAGCTGGCTGGTGGTTGTACTATAAAACTTGTGCGCTCAGTCGTCCTTCGCAGCTAAGGTCCAGAGGACAGGAGTCAAGTGGTAGACATTTTTTGTCAACAACCATGATCTCTGATGGGCCCCAGCAATATCAGGGATGTTAAAGCAAAAAGCAACCCATCCAACCACAAAACATGAATTATGAAACATAGCACGCTAAGTGCAAAATGTTTGTGCATCCCTTGGACTGAAAATTGAAATGTTGCAGCCATAGCTGCCAAGTTTTCCCAATGCCTATGAGAGACATTTCTGTTTTTACAGTGCTTACGGGTGAGATTTAAGTCTATTGTGTGTGACACTTTGAAGGACCCTTTACCGGGTGCAGTTAGCAAGAAAACATGTATGGGACAACACAGCTCATCTTTCAGATTTGCAGGGCTTGGATTAGATTACCAACTCCTACTTGACATACAACATTTAAACTGTACAGTTGTCATTCTTCAAAAGGCAGGCTGGCTCTCAGAAACACACGATTCAGCAATATTTTTATCTGCTCATTTCTTTACTCCACATAAACCACAATCGTTTTGAATACCAAAACCTCACACAGACAAGTAATGCGTTGCTGGCAGTAAATTATTCTGTGAAAATCCTATGGCTATGTTCTGTGAAAAAAATCAGTTCTTGAGACGACTATTAACGGCTGCAGTGTGACCATACAAATGGATGTAATAGTAAGTGTGGAAAGGTATGAGGAAGCTGAAGAGCACGCTCAGATTTGTACCCGTTTGTCAATGGCATCTAAAATAGTGAAAATCAACATGTGAGACAGCAGAGCAGACATTTGAAATGACCAAACACATGGCTGCCGAAGTTATTTCGGCGTCAGAGCTATAGACGTGATTCTCTATATTGAGAGGTTGGTGCTGCTGTGTGCAC
Source organism: Triturus cristatus (assembly GCF_964204655.1). Taxonomy (NCBI): domain Eukaryota; kingdom Metazoa; phylum Chordata; class Amphibia; order Caudata; family Salamandridae; genus Triturus; species Triturus cristatus. Next base: position 390,249,328 of record NC_140594.1, read on the forward strand.
AAATAAATAAACACCTTATCTGCTTTTAGTGTGACAACAATGGATTGTCTGTACTACATTCCCTTCTATGTTTTAAGAGGGCCAGTCCCCCTCTTGCAGGGCACAAGTCGGCCCATCAACAGAACTACTCAAGTCGGAATTGGGAAAAAAGGCCAGCCTGCATGGAACGGTCGTGTGGAGTAGATACAGTACGGGCCAGTTTTAGTTGACCAGTTGAGGGGCTGTGGCATAATGAATGGCCGGAGGAAAGAGCGGTAAGGAAAAAAGACAAAGCTGCCACCTGCCAACTCTGTGTCTACTACCGCTGCTGGGCCCATCATCTACTGCGTGTTTACAGTAAGGAGCCCTTAGAAGGCTAACAAGCTATCGCCGTGAAAGCGCTGGGCAGGAGGGTTGTGCTCAACGTGAGACGTGCACGTGCACATCGCCTGTCCAGGCGCGCACATGGTTTGTCTCCCTTGGGCACCAAACCGACAACAATAGTCTCGCCAAGGTGAGCAGCGCGCATGCGCTGCATTTGCCAGGCGAGACCTAAAAACAGGGCTGGAGGGACATCTGGCAACATGATGTTGGTATTGTCATTCTCTTATCTGAGAACCAAATTCTTTCGGAAGGTATTCACTGTTAAGAAATAACAATGGACGGCCAGAGACTGTTGTTCTTTCTTGACTTGCATCCTACCACTTTAGAGAGGAAAAGGGAGATGTTGCAGATTAAGTATGAACTGGAAAATAGGGGACTTACAACAACAATGGGCTTTCCTTTCGAATTGAGTGTGAACCAATCTGGGCAACAGCATGTGTTTTCACAGCCTGAATCAGCAAGTTAAACTGGACTTAGACAACGGTTGAGAAGTTATTTAATGCAGCAGATTGTTAGGGCCGCCCAGAGGTATTGGATGTAATAGGATGTGTAGCTGGAACATGCTCTGGGGTGGCTGTCTTAGAGAAGGTGAGTGGATACGGGTATGTGGATTGTAGTTATGATGGTTTGATGTTTCCAGGATCTCCTGCTCTCTATTTTGATATTGCTCGTGAGGCTAGGTGTATTTGAAACCTGTGGTATAAGTAAATTAATGTTCGACACCAGTGCAGAGATGTAGGTGCCTCCTTTGTGTGATTTAACCCAATGCAGTTCAAATAAAAAATCCTTCAGAAACCATGTCTGGACCTCCAAAATAGTCACCAACCCTCAAGCGATTTGCAGCCTCTTAAGAGAGCACAAAGTCCTGAATTTACTTTGTTGGAGATCTTTTTTTCTACAGTCACTTACGAGTCTTCTTGTTATTTGTGACCTACTGTGACTCCACTGCTTGTATTTCTTATTGAGTCCCTTCTTGTAGAATAATTTGTGGACCTTGTAAGCACTTGTGGCAAATCTGAACAATTACCTCCTGGTATCTTCAACGATAATGTCCTCTACATTTCTGCAGCCCATTGAGCAATGACCATCCTCAGCTCTTCACTTTACAGTTCTTTCCCAGTGACCACCAGACATCCCACATAAAACCACTTGTGTAGAAATTATGAGTTAATTCCACCAGCCCGGCAACTTTTAAACCAGTTGCCATTGGATTGTTCTTTGGTAAGCTGATCAAGAGTTTGACGCACCTTTCTCAAAGTTAACAAAATGATTTCAGATTATTAACCTTGTTTATTTCTGGTATGCAGGACTGAATCCACACTTACTAGAACCTCGGATGACTACCATCTAAATGTCAAACACAACAGGGGCTGCGGTTTGCCTTATTGACCTCTCTGAGATTTGAAAGTCTACCACCAAATTCTACCACTAATAAACTATTTCCAACTTAATTAGTTCTTCTGCCAACATTTAACTGTTGGCAGGTTACACATCTCTGACACAAATGTTCTGCGATGGCTATGAATTAGGATTGAACCAAAATATTTAAAACGTCCTGACACTTGCATCACATCCAACATGTGTAGTTCATGTAAGTACCTCGCTATTTGTAATAACTTGCAATCAGGCAGTATGAGTTATCATTTGAGAGCTACATTTCATTCTCTTCTTTTTCCCATCTTTTCTCTAAACCCTCTTATGCCTCGTTTTTCATTTCCCTCAATTCTTTAGGTGATTGAGCTGATACTGACTAGAAACTATGGTCATTTTTTATTTCACTTTCTGAAGTTTCAGTTGTTCCTAATGTACCAGACAACAGAACACGGTGCTTTGCAACTTGATTGGCACAATTCAGACTGAAATCATATCACCTCCACTCTTGTATGCGACACGTTTTACAAATGCAATTATTTTAGGGAACTGCAAAGCTTCCAGTGAATCCAGAATTCTTGATCTATTTCTAATGGGGGCGCCAGTGGGTGTCATTAAACCCCTCTGAGACCACAGTTGTCCAAAATTGTGGATAACTCAAAAGCCGTATTGACTATCTGTGCAGATTGTTAAACTCAATCCATTGGCTATGTAGCATGCTCTTGTATTTGCTATTCATTCTGCTACATGTGCATAAATTACATTACACAAGTATTGTGGTTCCACAATATATGCTATTGTGCAAACTGCATATGCTGCTTGAAGAGGTACAAATTGGGCTTTCGGACAAGAACCATCTAGAAATAAAATCAAATAAGCCAATTGAAGTGGTATATCTTGAATGTTTGGTCTTGGTTTGATGTACAACTTGGTCACATCAACACAATTTTGATCACAGTCCTCTTTCCATCATTAAGGTCCTTGCCTGGCAATGGCAAAAGTGTTGCAGAACTCAGTGGACTGCAGCGTTTAACTAAAACATTTTCTGCTGCCAGTATAATCCTCTCATATTTAATCAAGCGACTATTTGTAAGATGCTGAGTACGAGTCACCAATGTCTCAACTGAATGTGGAACTAGCACAGTATGTGTTTGTTATCACAGTAAGAGTATGTTCCCCCCACAATTGTTTCACTTTGTACAACGGTACAGAAGCAGCTGCAATGCTTTTCAGGCACCCAGGAAGTGTGGTGTCCACTGCATCCAGTGCAGCAGAAAAATATGCAATGGGCCTCTTCACCCTCCAATCCAATGCTTCAGAGTAAGGACTGAAAGTGTGCACCCTCTGTTTCATTTCAAATAACAAAAAAAACATAATTTGCATTTCTAGAGCAGGGGTGTTACAAAAGCTGCGTCTGACATTCAGGAGGGCATGCATACATTCATTGCTCAAGGCACCGGATCCCTCATGTCACTGTGAGGCAGCCTCTGTAAAGACTTTGCAATCAAGGAAAGGTTTGAAACCCAATGATAGTAGCCAGTTATCCCTAGAAACTTTCGCACTCCTCTCTGTGCTGTTAGTGGATACATTTTGAGAACTGCAGAAATGTGTTCTTTGGACACCTTTCTCACACCCTTCTCAATCTGGTGGGCAAAATAAATCCCTTCTTCCTGACAATACTGTACTTTCACAGAAGATACTATATGTCCTCTTTTGGCTAAAGTGGGTAAGCAAAGCAATTGTGTACAGTAAATTGCACAATTCAATTTGCAAAGCAAGTTAAATCTAACAGATTAACTGGACTTGTCTCACTGATTAAAACTCCTGGTTATTCGTGATTGGGCCAATTTTACCAAGACATTAGCTGACAACGTATCAGTCACTTGTTTATTTAAAACTGCCTACAACTTGGACTTCTTGTCCTGCCGAGCACCAGGGTGGGGTCGAAGGTCAAGGACTGCGCTGGCAGTCAGCGGAAACACAAGGATTTCCCTAGCGGCTCCTGCCGCGAATCCAAATGTCAAAGACAAAACGTTCTTTAGAGAAACACGCTCCTGCACGCTCTCTTCGCCCGGGATGAAAAGGGGTTTCAATTTAAGCCAAGCACTGGCATCAAGGCATTCTCACAATTGTGGCAAGGACCATTTTTCATCTGTGCATTAATCATATTTTGTTTAGGGATGTTGTTAGTAAAAGTAGAGGATTTACTTCTGCCAGAAGAACTACCATTTCATATTTGAGCAAATTTTACACCATTACCTTGTGCATTAACACTTTGCATGCCAACGCCAACAACAACACCAGTATCAAAACTAAACCCATCACCAAAACCTGTAGCCTGAAAACCACTTTGGCCACAACCACCCTTTTGAAAAAACTCCATCAATTTATCTTTTGTTGTTTTCTTCTTAGCATCACAAAAATCACTACAATACTTCACATATGATAGAATTTCATCTAACAATTTGGCCTGCCAGAACTTCACACTTTGGTGGATACTTAAAACTAATCTCTGAATACAATCCTAACACAAATGCCTAAACAAAACCAGAAACATTGTCCTTCATGAGGCCTTCAACTCCACTATACTGTGAATACATTTGCATCAATCTCTTGTAATATGCATGCATGGATTCATTTTCTTATTACAATTATTTCAAATAAATCCGTCCAAGGCATCTTTGAAATAGTCACAATCCTTTCCACCTCTATATACCACCTCTCTGGCTCTTCTATAAGCGTGGGAAATTTTGTCATGAATGTTAGAAGATCATGGGGGCGTGGCTAGCGGACCAACATGGCGGACGCAAGCAGCTAGTGCTCCACCAGTAAACCCTTCGTTATCCTGACTATCGCTCAGCACCCGAGCCATCCAAGCCTGGAATGTGCAGGAATCAACTGGCAATGGCCCACGGTCACTGAAGAGACCTCGTAGTGATTGTGGGATTAGATGCAGCCTGAGTTATCACCGTGAAGCCGCCAAGCAGGAGCCAATACGGTAAGAGGTGGCGTATACAGCCTAGACAGGGCACGCCTGAAGCAGCGAGCAACACCCCAGACGGAGGCGGCTGCCCGGTGGCCGTTGGGCAGCAGCACTTCGCCCCCGAAAGGCCTGATGGAGGCGGTTTTGGCCGATTAACATATCGCCCATCAGCGGCTTCAACGGACGGAGGTACAGCCGTGCAGAGAAGGTGTGTGTGCGACCTCGGGGACTGGAGAGGCCCTGAGGTGGCATGACAGACGACCTGTGGACAGTGGTGACAGTCCGCGCTACAGCGGTGCCCGGAAGGAGGAGCCAGCCATAACACACGAGGAGGTCGGAGCCTGCGGAAGACGCCGGCCACCGCTATTGAAGAGAGAAACTGCAGAGGTATGCGCCTGGCTGCTGTAGGGGTTGCGCTGTGAGGAGGCAAGAACCCAGTGACCGCCGATACACCGCGCCTCCCACTAATGCCCCGATTAGAGGAGACCCGCTTGGGCAGAAGCCGCACTCGGGAGACAGAGGAGAGGATAGAGTGCCTCGCGCTACTTGTACACACGGCGCTGCTGTTGCCCAGGCTACTTAGAGGCGCAATGTGCAATTTGAGGCCCACGCGACCAGACCGGCATGTGTAAGCTATCACCAGCAAGGGACAAAGAGGCCCAGGGTGGCCATGGTCGATGCTGGTGGTGGTGGGGGCACCCCCCCCTCCTGCAGGCACAGCGGCGAGAACAAACGCCTTAGAGAACCTGGAAATCAGCGGGAAAAATTATCTACCAACAGGAAGCCTCAGGGCCGTGTAGGGGTGACGCCTATCAGGTAAACTGCGAAGATCGGTGAAAGCTCGCACTAGGGAGTGGGCGAGGTGCTCTTCACTAGCCCCTGCACACCCGTCCCGCCACCCAGGGAAGTCCTGCAGAGACACCAGGGATGACGTAAGTGGTACCGTTGGGAGATTTGAAGTTGCACTGAACTGCATGCCCCTGATCACGGAGCTAGCCTAACAGACTACGGGTGAGCAAGGTGCAGTGCCCCCAACGCTGAGGAGGCGGATGCAGAGCTGAGGACCAGAGCACGAGATCACATATAAGGAATAACGTGGCGCCGGGCGGAGCTACCCAGAGTAAGAGGCGCCCAGCAACAGGGTACTAAGGTCCTCTGACTATATCGAGGCTACAAACTGGGAAAGCCTGGCGCGGACCTGAAAAGGTACACCCCTATAGGCCCCCACTCTGCACCTGGTACAGTCCTGCTGAAAACCAGCACCACACCAAGACTGAGGAGGCTCACCACAGGCCTGCAATAGACACACTAAGGAGCCCCAACTACCGGGTCAGCTACAGGCATACAGTAATTGAACCAGACTTCACAACCGCGCTACACCAACACATGTGTTGGCGTGCAAGGGCCGCCTGCTGGGAGTGAATGCCTACTGCGCAACAACTGGGAATGGGCCGTCTACGTACCAGTGCACAGCAGGGTGCCGTGCAAGCGGGCACCCTGGAGCCAGCGCACGCAGGAGGGGAAGCAGCTGGAAACACGCAGAGCACAACATTGGCAGCCAAAATAGTCTCAGTGCTGGCAGCAGTAGACAAAATAGGCAATGCACTGCACCAAACAAGATCGTCCCTTGAATCTAGGATCGACAAGGTCACTTCAGACTTTACCCTCCTGCATGCTGACCATCATACATTAGCAGAGAAAGTCCACTTTCAGGGTCAGTCACTTACAGAGCTGAAACCCGTCACCCAGAGCCACACCGCTGCCTTGCAAGACATCCTAGACCGTATTCATGCACTGGAAGACAGGGTTGAGGATGCGGAGGGGCGCTCCCTTCGCAGTAATGTTTGTGTAGTTGGCCTCCCGGAAGGGGAGGAAGGACGGAACCCAGAACTTTACATCAAGCGTTGGCTACAGGACATACTACCCCTGGGAACACTGTCAACACGCTTTTAAGTTGAAAGAGCGCATTGAGTGCCGGCTCATAAACCTCCCCCAGGAGCCCAGCCGCGTCCATTTCTTTTCAGGCTCCTAAACTATAGAGACAGGGACGCAGTCCTGCGTGAAACTCGAAAGCTTACAGATCTTAAGTTTGGCGGGAGCCCGATCATGTTGTTTCCGGACTATACAGTGAAAGTGCAGGGACGCAGAAGCACTTACCACAGCAATGAAACACCAGCTCCGTGAACTGGAACTTCCCTACTCCCTGCTGTTCCCCGCCAAGCTGAGGGTGGTGGCAAAAGGCATGGTCCGCTTCTTTGACTCACCCGCAGAGGTGTATGGGCCGGTTGGAAGAGTCATGATTGTGGTCAGGAACTCGCCCCTCGAACACAGAACTAGCCAAGACGCCTCGTAGAGGATCTCGCCGACGGGGAAGGCGCGGGAAACCTGGATATATGAAACCAGCGACAGTGGCACCGAGACCGGTACAGAGCAGAATGGATCGTCAGGGCAGCTTGGAAGTCGTGGCGGCACTCGGAGCTGCGAGATATCAGGAGTGTCAAGATGCGTGCTCTTCTGAATCAGCTACGGCCTACGGCTCGTCGTCTCCCAGACCAGACGATCCCGACGATGCGCAGCTCCCAGATGTGACTCCGAAACCGCCAACAACATTATTTGAAGGAACACTAATGTCATGAACCCTGTCAGACAACTCACGCAAGTAGAGACTCACTTGCAAAGATTGTCAGTGTAAATATTTATGCGCTGATGATCTATGTAATGCTAACATCTTAGTCATAAAGATGTGTATCTCATACGCTGACTCCACGCCCATATGACACAAGTAATTAGTGTAATGAACGCACCTACACTATGACTGGGTAAGTGAGTGGTAACACCCTGACATAACGCAACAAACCTGCCAAACCGACAGGTAGGAGAAGATGCAGACATGGGAAACACACGACACCATTAACAACATAGCTGGGTATAGCCAGCACACATTTCAGCTAGTTAGTGCTCCGGAATAGGTTATGTCCTCATCGGGCCCATACAGCAGGTAGAAGACAGCGTACACAAGCAGATGCACTGTTATACCATTTGCCAAGGTGTGGGCGCCGCGCAGCTAGGCTGCCACACAATGGCGAGTAAGCTGATCATGCGCCACCACACACGCAAGACCGCAGCCGATGGCGCACACACCTCGAGAATATACACTCTTGCACACCGACTTGGATGGCGGGTGGCAATCTTTCTGGACATGAAGGGAATGTAAATTTTGTAGTCAATCACACATTACACATACCCTCACCAGGCACCATACTGGAATAGTTTCTTTTGTGTCGTTGTTGGACATACAGCTTGGATGGACATCTTCGAAGAGTTCGCCCCCAATTATTACAAATGTTAACGTTTAAACCGGTGTTTTGGTTAAGCAGGACCAGCCCGAGGCCCCCTATATGTACTGCATGCTCGGTAGTACACTGCCCATCCCCGATTCCCTTGACAATTGCACGAGTCCGACATGACACAAGTTAACATACTAACATGGAATATACGCGGAATGCACACACCCACGCGTAGATACTCCATATTTGCCTACCTACAGCGACACTCGACCGGTATTGCCTTACTACAAGAAACGCACGTCACGCACGGAGTTGGACAGGTTGCGTAGGTGTTGGAGAGGCCAGGTATTCGGCACCACATATTCAGCGCATGCGCAAGGTACGCTGTCTTGGGTGAGAGCGGGAATCCCATTTGTGCATGAGGAAGATGTAGTCGATGATGAAATTAGATACACCTTTGTGAGAGGGCGACTAAATGGCCAAACAATATTACTGGGATCCATAAAGGCCCCAAACGTAGACCAGCCCTCTTTCTTTGCGCGCCTGTCAGAGAATCTAGCTCCATTGACTGGAATCCCTTGGATGGTGGGAGGAGACTTTAACTCAGTGTTCAGCATAGACCGGGACAGGTCGTTTCCCCCCCTTAACAGAACCCCTGCCACATCCAACACCCAGGCTCTTGCTGACAGGCTTACACACTGGACACTCATAGACATCTGGCGCACTCTCAATCCCACAGAGCGAGCCTACTTGCATTACTCAGCGGTGCATGGACTGCATGTGCGACTTGATAGACTAGTGGGTTCACAATCGCTTCTCCCATTAATTAAAAAGACAGAATATCTCAGCTGGACGCATTCCGATCACAACCCTCTGTGGATGCAACTGTGATGGGACGCGGATCGCCCCCCCCCCCCATACCAACGTGGCACCTCCAGACTAATGCATTGTTAGACCCAGAGTTTCGCTCATGACTAGGGAAGGCCAACCCTGCATATTTTGAGCTAAATGAAGATACGGCGAGCAGTGCATTAGTAGAATGGGAGGCTTTTAAAACAACTATCTGAGGGCAGTGTTTGGGGGCCACATGGAATGTGCGCAAACAAGTTGACTGCCGCCCTCACAAAAATAGAGTCCCAGTTGCTGTGGCATGAACAGGAAGGCGAGGGGAAGGGGAAGGATCCAAGGTGCCTAGAGAAACTGCGAGCAGATCATGCTGAATTGCTGGAGAGCTTAAGATGTCATAATTCTACTGAACATACAGCCCGTACACATGCCTCAGCTGACTGAGCGGGCCGACTGCTCGCTTGGCTGATAAAACAAGAATATGCCCACGCTCGGATAGGGGCCATACAACTGCAGGGAATGTGTTATATACACAACATGAAATACATAAAGCTATGATGCAACACTCCACCCAGCTATATCAGTCTCGGGGGCGCTGCGATGAGCAAGGGTTGGAAGGGTTTCAAGGCTCCATACAATTACCCACAGCTACAGAAGAGCACCAAGCAATACTTAACAACCAGCTCACGTTAGAGGAGATCAGAGATGCCATTGCATCCATGGCCTCCGGGAAAACACCTGGACCAGATGGCTTACCGGCGGAGTACTATAAGGCATATCATGTGTCTCTCACACAAAGGCTCCATACTCTATACACTACCGCCTTAGAGAAGCGAAAGCTTCCTCCCTCAATGCGTTAGGCATACATGGTATCCCTATTAAAGCCAGATAAGGATCCTATAGAACTTGGTTTCTACAGGCCTTTGGCCCTACTTAATACAGATTACAAAATACTTGCAAAGGTGTTAGCGGATAGATTCGCGCAGGTGGTCCCTGCACTGGTCCATACTGACCAGAATAGCTTTGTGCCCTCCCGGAGCACTTCCCTTAACCTGAGACGTTTTTTCAGAGTAGTGACGGATGCTGTGCAAGAGTGGCCGAGAGCAGGATGTTTAATATTAGACTTGGAAAAAGCCTTCGACTCCTACCTGTCCGCAGCACTACTGAAATATGACTTAGGCCCAGGGTTCCTTCAATTAGTTAATCTGCTTTACACCGGCCCTACGGTAAGGGTCCAAATGGAACCATACATCTCGAACGCTATCCCGGTGCGTAGAGGAACTAGGCAAGGGTGCCCTCTGTCCCCTCTCCTCTTCGCGCTCGCAATAGAGCCACTGGCAGAGGTGATGCGCACCACACTGGGAGACAGTATACCTCTAGGAGATGCCGTGCACCAGGTATCGCTCTAAGCTGATGATCTCCTCGTTTATATAAAAGACATAGAGAGAGTTCCTGACCAGCTGGCACACCTGTTGCAGAGCTAATTTCTGGGTTGCGGATGAATGTCGAAAAATCCTGCACATATGCACTTAATGAGGAGGGTCGAGATCCAGACTTCACTATTAGTGGTAGAAAGGTGCAGTGGAGAGAAGACACTTTTCGCTACCAGGGTATCTGGATCTATCGCCAGCCGAAGGATCTGTTTGATGGGAACCTGGGAAGAGCTCTGACGGCAATCCGGTCGCAAATGCAAATTTGGGCCACACTTCCACTTGCAGTAACAGGTAGAGTGGCACTAGCCAAAATGGTAATCCTCCCAAGGCTCTTATATTACTTTGCAAATCTACCTAAATACATCCCTGCTTCCTTCTTTGCCACACTAGAGAAACAGTTTAGAGACTTCATATGGGGAGATGCCCGTCACAGAATGACGCTAACAAAGCTGTACTTGCCAACAGACCAAGAGGGCCTAGCGGCGCCCTGCTATGAGCACCACTATTTAGCTGCTCAACTGCAGTGGATAGCCTGATGGCTAGCAGATAGGAACCGCACAGACATGGCCACTGTGCAGCCACCCTACCCATTGGAACAAATTGTTAGACTCTTCCACCCTGCCACGAAGTTGAGGACACCAGAGCCATTGTTACTTGCAGTGGCATACAAATGCTTCAGCAGGAGCATATACATAACCCGAGACGTTAGTCCCTATGCGCCAGCGATACCATTAGAGGGCTCTCCCAGCGGCCATGCGGTACTCACGGCACAGTCGATTGAGGAGTGGCAGGAGAGAGGTGTTCAGACCCTCGGGGATTTATACCGTGATGGAGTACTCACACCATATAAGTCTCTAGTAGAAGACGAGGGGTTCCCACCAGGGTAATTCCTTACACACCACTCGGTGATAACCACACTGACTGCCAGATGGGGGGACATGACTACAGAGTTGCAGCCGCACCTTACCATACAGTATTTGCATGTCATGGGGCGTGGAAGACGCCTCATACGCTGGTTTGCCGCCTCGCTTAGGACCTATGCGGCTGTAAGCCTGGATTCCCTCTGCCGCAAGTGGGAGCTGGGCCTGGGGTGCCAACTCGTAGATAAGGAATGGACTCAGATACTGGAGAGTCCAACACGCATACCCAGAAACATGAGGTTCAGGCAAATTCGGCTGTATATAATCCACAGGGCCTACCTCACACCTGCTAAGATCAATCAGTATTTCAATCGAGCAGACACAGCGTGCCGGAGATGCGCTGAGTGGGGTGCTGAGCTAATACTCATGTTATGGAGCTGCCCCTTGGATAGGTGTATATTGGAGCGAGGTAGCCAGAATGTTACATACCTGCACAGGCCGCGAACTGACTTTTGAATGGCCAGTATACTTACTACACAAATTCAGGAGAACGTCAGCCACTAAGGTAACATCTAGTTTCCTAGATTTGGGGATGGTGGTAGCTAAAACATTGCTAGCTAAAAGGTGGAAAGCAACAGATCCACCACATGCGCAGACATGGTGTCATTCATTGCTAGCTTGGGCCAAGGCAGAAAGCATCGCCATCAGGTGCGAGGAAACATTGGGTCTGCGCCAGGACCCCATAGCAACACATTGGGATGCTCTTTTAATCGAGCTGCGGCAGAATGAGGGAGGGGACCTGAGAGACCTTCCGACTGACTGACATGTGGACAGATAGCATAAAACAGGCATGTTACTTGAGTGTAAACCGCGGTATTCCATGGGCAAATACGTGTCAATCATAAGACTACGGAGGCGCGTACGCCACAGACCGGAGACACCGAGGAATACATTAACAAGGCAACACTACACGAGCATATGCGGGGAAGCGGGGAAAAGGTATTACGGGCGAGGTCAATGTTGTTTTTTGTTGTATCTTCTTTTCTTATGTTAAAGGTGTTAGAACTAAACGAACTCTTGCAAAACTTCACATCTACCGTACTTGTACTTTATTGTACCTAACTGTAAGCCTTACACAATGTGAAGCGATGACTAAAAGATAAATAATGCAGTTGCTTCTAAATTCGAAAATGCTGTTAAGATACACCAGATATAATTGGTAAGCACTGCGCTGTAAGTATTATACTCTGAACCATATCGACGGTCTGCTAATGTGTACACATTGTATCAAATGCACCTGTTATAGAAAAAGCATTGTATATGTTTGTAAATGCACATAAGAATGCATAAATTCAATAAAAGAGATTTAAACAGAAAAATGTAAAAAAAAAAAATATTAATGTAAGATCATTTTTCATCCCTGGCACATGCACATACGTTCCTCCATGCGCTTCTCTCAATGGACACTCTTTTTTAACTATCACTCACATTTTTCTTCAGTTTCCTCTTTTTTGAAAACTCATTCTTATCAGGTTGTCCCGTCCATTCTTTCCGATACCTTGCCTTCCCATCTTATAATCATTTTACTAATTCTCTGAGAGTATTTCGCAAATATTTTGAAATTCTGATTCATTCATTATTTTATGGTCATTCCTATGTTATATGATTCATAAATTCTCTTTTGTTTTAAATCTATCAACTCTCTAGTCAATTCCTTCAGCTTTTCAAAAGCTTGACAAGCATGTTTACTTCTTCTGCACCTATGTATGCTAATTCATCTTTATTATACTTTGAAATATTATCTTTATCAATTCCCATTCTTACCATTATTTTCAAATCTCCTCTAAGTTTGAAAGTAGCACTCTCTAACACTTTCATCTCACTCTGTGAAAATGAACTTGACGCTGTCTCGTCTCTCCTGACACTTGGCTCACGTGCTCCTGTGTGTACTGCTCGTGCTTGCACATGAGCCTCATTATACGGAGGTAGTCTCACTTCAGCCAACAATCTGTGTATAACCTCAGCCTCTCCCTCTGAATCACTATCATTCTTCTTTGTCTCTTTCTTGATCTTATTTTTGTCATTTTATGTTTTCTTTTTTGTCTGTTTTGTCAGAAATCAAAGGGAAAGTACCTTTTGTTTCTGATAATTCAGGCTTCCATGCCTTCTTCCAAAATTGTAGTCTCACACCCATCCAATGGTTAACAGCCTTAGCAATCTGCCTTTTTGAACATCTTCCTAAGTAATCTCTCATTCATCAAACAGCCCCATTCATTCAAGGCTTCGAACTGCGCAGGTTTAAGCAGTGGTTTAATTTAAAACAACACACCTCAAATCCTCAATTATTTTCACCTCAAATGTACCATACACAGGAAATAGCACATTTTATTGTCAGCAGTGATTCTGTAACATTTAAAGCATTTCATAGGCGGCGGCACCAATAGGAAGTGGAGAATTCCCACCAATAGCAGAAATCATGGTTTATTCAGATGTGCACCCATAGTAATCTCAACCTAACTCAAAATACGTAATACTAATGCAGCCAGTCACAATATGATTTCAAAATGAAACTTGAAACACACAACGTAATCCACAAATAATTAGTCTGCCTACCGGGACACTGGATAGAAATTAACCTCACCACAGGATAGTAAAAAACACCCAATACTGAAGGTGCTTTCTATCTCAAAACGACAGTCACTCAACCAATGGCAACCCACCTTAGGAATCAGCATGTCTCTTCCTGTGCACTAAGAAAAAAACAGCACTATACCGATTAGTTCATACACATCTAGACTATTAACGACTTCATATAACTTTAACCAATAGAACTATTACCTATACACCGACGTGATGCTGCACGCCTTTCCAGCTGACAATATTAATATTTTATCTCGAATAAACCCGCTAACCAACCTTTGCACATAAATCACATAAATCTCTATATTTCTTCATCATAAACTAAATCCAATCAACTTCAGCAATTTGTGCACAACTTTACAATGCAGTACACATCTTGACTTCAATGGCTTCGCAATATGAAATAGAGAATACCATTGACATAACGCCACGATTTGCACGTGCTGTAAAACAATTAACATACTCCAAATAATATGCTGCAAGACAAAATGAGAATGTTGTTGCAATCTGCATAACGATCAGTATACAGCAACTCACCACAAGAGGCAACTCACTTCACAAAGCCCTATTTATACTCACATTATGCAACTCCAGACACCTTCAAGTGGTCAGATACCACTGTTGTACCTACATTAATCCATGTAATTCCAGGATTCCCTAAGACTGACAATTTATGGGGTGTACATTTTTTGTGAAATTTTACACCTACATATTTTGCCATAACCATCCTCTACTACCAAACTCTGCAGCGCTTTGTACTGATATATTCAAAGGGGCGATTGGACGGACCAGGTTGTTTGAGTCCCAAAGGACAATGGCCCAAGCCCAAGGCAAATAAAGGAAACATACACAAGACAAGCTTCAAAATCTAAACCATGAAACTTCTTAAAATTAAGGAACATTCCAGAAGGCAAAAAAGCAATTGGTTAGTCAACTAAAATCAGCATTAATATATATCATAAGTCAAGAGAAAAAGACTAAGTATAGGATCAGCAAGAGGACTGGCATGATGTCTACCTCTGAAGAATTATCTAAAGGCTATGGCACACATCCCAAATAAGCCACTGTTTATGGTTTCACAAAAGTAGAGAATCATGCCCTTGAAATATTGTGAGGTGCTAATCAGCTTAACAAATAAAGTTACATGACAAACCAATCAACATTTTAGAAATTGTGTTACATAAAATAGGTTACTCTTAAGGCCTCCCAAAATTAATAGGGCATTATCTCTTTAACCTACATATAAGGGCAATGGCATTGCATGATTGAACAATACATCATTAAAAAAGTGAAGTAACAAACAGTTGTGGCTGAAGGCAGCCTTATTTGGAACATTATGAACATCTGCAGAAAGTTTCTTCTGAAGCACATTAGTTGTTAAAGAGAAAAAAAATAAAGCCGTGGAAAAGATCAAATTTTTCCTCTATTTCGTATATTTCACAAACAAAATGTTAACATAATCTTTCTCTTGGAATGCCGTCAAGACTTGGAACTTTACATCTCCTGAGGCCAGGATAAACCTTCAAAGGAATGTTGAAAAAAGATCTGAAATGCCTCCTCTTCCAAGGAGCCTTCCAGAAGTAACTTGGTAAGTTTGCATGTGTTCCTTAATGTATTGACACAACACTACCTACCTGGTTTAACATGGGCAATGTGTTGATGTATATATCCTGTTAAATGCGGTTATAATGCATTGCCTGTTATGATCCTTTATGCACTACTGTTGACGCTTGGTGTAATTACAAATTATCAGTGAATTCAAGTACCTTTTGCAAAGTGCTGTGCCATTTCTGAAGTATGCTATGCACATTATACAAATGATAATAGAACATAAAAAGGATGAGTATGTGAACAGATGGGGGAGTTTTTGAATGGGAGGGAGATTGGATGAGGAGGTCAGTAAGCGAGTAGATAGATAATGAAAGGATGGTTGATTGGGAAGTAGCAGAAAAAGCATACTTGTGAAACCTGCTAATTGGCCCCGTACAAATGAGCAAGACTCACATTAACTGAAATTTCGCGTGGTTCCAATAAATATCATCTAAAGAGCAGCACATATCTGGACAACTCTCACAGAAGAAAATCCAACCAAACACAATACATCAGCTCGTATTTCGACTTGCTCTTTAGAGAGCCTGTCTCTGAATGTGAAAGACTTGAAAGCACTGACAAAAAGAATAGCTGCTTGGAAGCATTTGCAGGAGCAACACCAAGATATTGCATGCCTTCAATTACCCTGAGTTATCCTGACATGGTCTATCTTCCAAGGCACTGGAATGGCTGTCCTGATACAAAAGAATGTTCACTTCTGGGTTGCAGAAGTTAATACAAACAAGGATTGCACAATAGGGGGCGCACAATGGTCTAAGGATGAATATCCTGACCCTTAAGCCAAGGTTTTTTGTCCTAGGTTTAGAGATATATCTGCATACAACAGATCTAAAGAGAACTCATTTTGGAGTCATATAAATACTAAAGGACATTGAATCCCCCTGCCGTAAACACACGTCATAGTACACGAAGGAAACCACACTTACAATTTGTAGCAACAACTTCCAGTTTGTCGAAAGTCTGAGGAGCGTTTGATTCCAGCTGGGAAGAAATATTATACATATTTCCAAGGCTGTTGTATAATTTAAGGATGTTGTGGGGTTCAGCTTCTGCGTTGGCATGGAGTAAACCTTACAAGCACAGAGTAACACAAATGTGACTGTGACAATGGCATGTTGAGTCCCAGAAAGTGAAACTAAGGGCCTGACTTAGACTTTGGCAGAGAGGGTGCTGTCTCCGCTGAAGCAATGTTCCACCTGTCTCATTTAGAGTATGGGGAATTTCAGTATGTAAGAGGCAGAGACTACTCCGCCTCCACCGCCTACATACACCTCGGACAGCCCGACAGAGTAAGGGCTGTCAGAAGTTTGGCCATGTGTCCGCCTGCCCTATTTAGAGTGGGCGAACACAAGGCCAGTTTTTGCTTTCACATGCCGCCATAGAAAATGCGGTGGTATGTGAAAGCAAAAACCTTTAAATGACTTCCCACATCATGGGAGAAAACTCATGTGGTGGTGGGGGTCACAGTTTTTTTTATTTTTTCAGAAACAAAATCCTGCTTTGGGGATTTGTTTTTGATAAAAAAAAGTTTGATGTATGCTCTGTCATGTTGGCGTAGTCGACCCTCAAACTTTCAATACATTTACAGAAACCACTGATATAGTGATTCCTGGAAATGCAAGAGATGTCCACTGGGCTGGCAGACATCTCTTAATTTAGAGGGCGGAGTATCTACGCCATAATGCGCTGCTACTGGGTTCCTCGAACTATCTATTAGATAGATTGCAGCGCATCCAGTCTACAGCGGCCAAGCTGGTGCTTGGTTGGCCGAGTTATGCATCATCTTCACGGGCTTTGTCGGAGTTGCATTGGCTCCCTATTAGACAGAGAATCCAGTTCAAATCTCTCTGCTTGGTGTTCAAGGCCTTGCACGAGATTCGTCCTGTCACCTTGCAGAGAAAATTTGTCTGGTATATCCCAGGGAGATGTTTGCGCTCTGAATCTGCCAGACTGGTAATTGTACCTAGATTTAAGAAAGCTAGATCTGGAGGTATAGCCTTCAGTGTGATAGCTGCCAGACTTTGGAACGCGCTTCCGCTGGAGTTAAGACTGGTGAGTGACCTCCTCCTATTTAGGAGGAGATTAAAGACCTGGCTATTTCCCAGCCCCTAAATAATGCTGCCTGCTCTGCTGCTTCTGCCCACATTAAACAGTCTTTATGATGCTTAGCGCCAGGATGCCTGCAAGGTGATAGTGCGCTGTACAAGTACAAAATAATAAGGGAAGTAGAGTACTCCTCCGTCGCAATGATACATACTCCGTCTACCAAACGCGAAATCAGGCCCTGAGTCTTTTCGTTGATAGTGGAGTTGGTTACGTAATACTATCTTTCACAATTTGTCTATCTAAACTGTTATTTTATTTATGTGTTTTTTGGTAAAATGCTAGCGTTCACCCATTAAGGGTATCTTGGCACTAAATACACACCAAATAAAACAATATCTAAGCATTATGGGGAAACTGCTGTAAATAGAAAAATAAACAAGACTAGCAAAGGGTGCTATAAAGTTAGGGACTGGCACGTTTTAAGCAATTTTCAAAATGTAAACAGATTAGGGGCCACATGTATCAACACGTTTTCGCCACCATTCCCATAGGGGAAGGGGTCCCTTTAGGACCCCTTTCCATTTGTAAAAGCGTTACCACCCACTTGAAGTTGGTGGTAAAATGCAAATGTTTTGCGACCGCATTCACTGTCACAAAACATTCATACATACCGTTACGATTCGGTATTAGGAAGGGACGCCCTACACACGCCCTTTCTAAATACCAAATCACAAACTCATTTTGAGATTCGGTAATAGGTTACCGAATAGTAAAAGAGAGTTTGATACATGGGAAAAGCGTTTTTTGTGAACGCAAAATAGCTACATACAAGTGACCCTCACTTCTTGACGAAAATATAGCAACAATCTCAGATGTTCAAGACTACTTTGTGGTTTAATATGTTAATAAAGCAGAATGCTTTTAAAAGCAGTTCCATGTTAGTACGTCTTGCACAATGAAACAGGTTCAGCACTGTATGCTTCGAAATCATATACCAGCAAGTCACTCACTCAGAGGCAGAAAATCGCTGAGAAGAATCCAGTCCTGCCCGTAAACATGACAACTTGAGGACCACTAACATGATTGTGACTCAGAGAGGTTTAACATGACCACAGCAAACAATAGGGCCAACGTTATCGCTTGGTAGTCTATACTGACACAGTTAATGGCACAACCTTATCCAATGGTGTTTCAGCAACATGGAGAGTGACTTGTCTGTGCCTAGAGCTTCTTTTCCCCCCTATATTACCCTGAAAAGGAGACAAAGGAGACTTTCTGTCAGAGAAGATCTGTTGCCAGTAGCTTTAGGAGCATATTTTTAATTTTGTTTGGGTGACAACCTGAGGACATCACTTTCAAAATCATTGTAGACAGCGAGCATGGACACCACTGGCGATAACTGTCACTAAAGAAGCTGGATGCTGACCTTACCGGGAAATCAGCGCTGCACGACCATGGTTTTCATGGAAGTCTGTGTGGGTTGCTTGCACCGCATGTACCATGATGCATTGCACAAATTGTCATCATTTGCACAGCTGTCAGTTCTTTCTGTTGGGCGCAGCATGGAGCTGGGACGGGGAACTCTCATGCTGTTCATACTGTGAGACACAGTACTTGGTGTATTATCAGTTCCAGGAGATATTCCTTGCACACGAGTCTCATGCATTTGAGGGTCACTGTCTGTCTGAACTCCCAGCTTAAAAACTGCAGGCTTGGTGAGCAGGGGGTGGTCCTTTTTTAAAGTGGTTGACTACATACAGTGCTTTAAGTGGGTTGAACAAAATCAGGTTTTTTTTAAAATAAAGGGGGTGCGGGCGAAGAGCAAATAAGAATAATTTCCAAGAACACACTTCCTATGCAGTTAAGGACGCTGCTTAAAATTATTATAGTAAAATCCTGTGCTTCACACAGCATGTCACCTGAACAGTACTTTGGAGCCTTTCTGTGAATTTTCTTTTATTGCATCCAGACATATAACGCAACAATGGACAAAAGCTTAAAATAAATGATAAGTGATAATATTGCCAATACTTGTTAGCAGTATCAAATAAATGAGTAACAACAATGTTTTGGTGTGAATGATTAGAACTAAAATAATTCAATTCTGAAATAGACATTACTAAGGTCTGTTGTAGTAGTCTTCGGAGACGGGGCAGGATTGGGAACAAAAAACGGTCCTGACAGAACGTGTAACCCAGGCACACTGCTGTCCTTGTCTCATCTTTCTCTCTCCTCCTTTTTCTCCTTGCTCTCTTTTCTTTCTGTTGGTCTGTCTTCTCTCTCTCTCTCCCCAAAAGAACTGGCTGTACCTTCTGTAATTATCTGCAGAATCTTTAGAAAGTGACAAGGTGCCATCAGCCGCCCTCTGCCTTCAAAAATCGACCTCCAGCCCACTGGGGAAATGCCTGATGGAAACAATAGGAAGTCGGGCTTTGTTCATAGTGTCTCATTCACTCCTGAACTCCCCCTCATACCACTTTCCTTTGAAGTCCCTCACTCTTTTAGACACTTACATCCTTTTTATCCCTCATCTTTCTGAAATGCTCCATCTGTATATCTCACACCTCATCTCTTTCCTCTTCAGCATGCCTTTTTTATTCTCTTGTTCTGCACGTAGTTGCTTTCATCTCCTACACTTCACCATCCTCCCACAAACACAACCCATTCTCTAACCTGTAGGCACTGAATTTTCTTTTACTTTGGTTATGTCCATATTTCAAAAACTGTAGACCCCCTTCACACACTTTTACTAAATTAAAATGGGCCCATAAGTGACTGTTGCTCTGTGTGCTCTGCGTAAAGCCAAGGATTGGATGTGCATGTAGTCTCACCATCTTCATGGCCCACCAAAAGGCATAGTGAGCAACTTGCACTGCCCCTGCCTCAGCTCTGGAGCAATCAATCGTGCCCATCGCAAACCCCTACCCACAACCTGAACTCACCCAGATACCTGGAGATGACTTAGTTTACAATAAGCACTACACAAGTGTCATATTTTGCGTGGAAAAAGAATTACTGAAACATCAGGAAAAAGCAAGCAATCTTAGAGATGCAAGGTGAGTAAAACATGTGAAATGTAAATCTGGACTACATTGTTCTTTTCTTTTGGGATTTTTTAATTTTAACCTGTTAAGTGTGGTTGTCGGCCACTGTCCGACAGCCTCACTACCTTCCCAGCAAGACTGGCCGCCGATGTTGGAGAGGAACCTTTTTTGAAATCCTCACTGTGGGGAGTGAAGCGGAATCCCTTCCGCTTTAGCCCCCCCCCTAACCCGACCGACTGGTGATGTCAGACTGCAAGAGGCGCGCTGACCTCGCAAATCACGACCAGAGCGGCGAAGAAGAAGGTGAGTGCTCTGTCATACCGTGGTGGGGATTTTAGGCCAAACCCGGCCCTCCCAGTTTTGAGAGAGGCAGCGTTGGAAAGGGAAGAGTCTCTCCCTCCTTTCCGGCGATGCCTTTCTCATACAAATTCCTGTTTGGGGATTTCTGATGCGCCATGATCCACAAACAGGAATACCACTGGACGCCACAGATTTGAGTGTTTTGGGTGGTCATCTCTACTGATACAAGGGATGACCCCCCTGTGGGTATATTTTATTTTTGAAGAGGTCTGTGCATGATTGTGTGGTGGCCATCCCTTTCGAGTTACAGGCCGATCCCTGGGGGTGCATTATTTTGGCCATGGAGGTTTTCACCAGGGGGGCATACATACCTTCTGGCCGAGTTCACACTATATAAAACTACAAAAACAATTGCAATAGTGTATGGGGGTTCTTCTGACACACGAGCCGACACCCCTGTGGCATATATATGAGCATATATGTTTTCACCTGTGGAGTACACTTCCCGGGGGGAAAAATTGCCTTAATCCACTGGACCACCAGGGAGTGTGTAGACCCATGTAATTGGCATGGTGTTACCCGATACTATCACAAATATTGCCTGTAGCATGCACACATGCTGCACTCTTCTATACCGTGTCAAACACCTATACTGCCTGACTTTTTCACATCAAAATTGCCCCAATGTTGAAATGTGGTGTGCTTTTTAGGTGACGCCTTTGATTCCACTAAAATAAATAAGGGCCAGAATTACAAAAATTGTGCGTTGTGTTTGTGTGACCTTTTCACTCACACCTGAAGCAAAATCCTTGTTGGAATTTTACAAACCAACGCAAATGGGTATTTGTGTTAGTTTGTAAAACAAAAAAGTAACACAGCACATTTTGCTGCTTTGGGTTACTATGCATCAGGGAGGCGCTCCATGGCTGGTGCTTGGTTGTTCCTGTTCATCCACCCTTGTTTTCTGATGCAAATCCATATCTACAAAAACTTGGATTGTGCCAAAGTCGAGCAACTGCCTGAGGCTGGCAGAACAAGGCGAAACATCCTAACTTCACCTTGTTATTTTTTATTTGCAGAGGAAAAAGTCTCAAAGGGTAGTTTTTATGCCGGAAAGGGCCCTTTCCGGCACAAAAACTATCCTGACCATAACTTAGATACCCTTGCAGTATGGCACAAGGGTGCCTGTGCTGGCACAAAGCAGCACACAGCGCCAAAGCATGGCGAGAGCAGTACTGCACCATTTCTTGTAAGATATGGCACAATTCTGTTCTCCCTAGGCCACACAATGCAGTGCAGCAACGTTGCTCGCTGCAATGCACCATTTGTCCCATGAAGTAGTTTGTTGTGCTATTGCATGTGATGCTAGTTAAAGTAATACTTTGTTTTTTTTCTTTTTTTGTATATTTGGAGAATTTCTTCAGAGGATTCTTTGGATTATAGCAATGATAAGCTAGGTGCTTTTTTGCATTTACACTTTATAGGTCACCCACTTATCACAGATGCACACTCTCATTCACTGATTTAGTAGGATAGTTCTGCATTCTACATATGATAAAGCGTTTCAGAAGAAAGGTTTTAGACAGTCAACATAGATGGCGTCTTGTTGGAAGACTGCTGCATGGACCCTAATACTACTAATCAAGGGCAGATCTATGGTATACCAAAACAGTATCTGACGGAGAGGAAAATGGAGCAGAACCTGGAAGTGATTTTTCAGTCGGTGGAGTTCCATCTGATAACTTGTCTTCCAGGGATTCGGAGGAACATGGTCATGGCAGTCGTGATGTTGTGGATCGATAGTAGCAGGGAAGACCATGCCAGACAGCAGGCGTGTGTGTCAGCAAGCGCAGACAGAGTGCTGGATTGTAAGCCCCCAATTTAGTGCCACCCAAAATTGCATTATTCACTGCAGAAGCTGGATGTAAAGTCGACACAGCAAATTCTTTGCATTTTGACTACGTACATCTCTCTGTGTTTTTTTAGCTTTCTTTGTTATTTTCCAGGATATAAAATATATAACATTCTGGGCAATACGCAAGTGTACAAAAAAAAAACCATCACCGTATACAAAAGTATCAAAATAGAATCATGTAATGCGAACTATTCCCCCACTGTTAGAAAGGATCCATGCATGTCCTCTGAGGGCGATGCTCAAGGATTCATATCAGAATCCCTCCCTAAAGCACCATGTAAGCATGCGTAGTGATGTCATAACTGCCCATTTTACAGTAAGCCATATATGGAGCGTGGGTGTGTGTGTAACCGCCATCCACTAATGTTGTCACAGTAGTGGTCGGTAACATCACATTATCAAGTGTAGAAATGTGGGGGGGATATAGGACAGGAGGCATCACACAGTATTTATGGATCTTCTTCCCATGTTTCAGTGAGATGCATGAATACACTTAAGACCCTCTCAAACAGGTTAAGTTGATCCTGTAATTGTATAGCTTTTATATGTGGCTAACCTGATGAAAGGGCGTGCTGGGTGTTCATCAATGTCTGAGAAGGCAGATTTTGGCCACGATGAGGGCTGTCGTCATCTATAATTTCCAACGGGACGAGGCATCCTCTGTGTCTGACATACATGTAAGAGAGCTAATTTGGCTAACTCTACAAAATGGCAAGACAAGTGTGCCGGACCACAGTGGTGCATTCCGGTGCAACTGCCCATCTATTTCCCTCAATTTATGTGCATCTTTCCAGGTCTGCCACATTGCCTTCACCATAGTTGGAAAATTGTTATCATTTCGGAGTTTGTTGTAGTACAGTATGCCCAGTGTAGGTGTGGCTTTTATTTTGCCTCGTTCTTTGGAGGAGCACATGGGTCCCTCAGTGTCGGCTACTAAAAATGTATGATTTGCAAGAGGTGGTGCGTTAAATAGTATACATACATGTCTGGCAGTTGTAGGTCCCCTACTCCAGTCAGCAGGCAACCTTACATGTTTTGGTCTGTGCTGCCTGCCCGCCCATATGAATGACTTAATTCATTTATTGAGAGCACTTATTTTTTGGAATCATGCCCAAGACATAATTAAATCTCAGGACGTCACAGTTTTTAATCATTTGTATTCTACCCCAAAACGATATTTTTAGGGAGGATCACAGACGTCGTTAGCAGTCTTGGACAGCAGTGGCTGCAAGTTATCTGTTACCATGTTGTCCAGTTCCCTGTTGACCAGAATGCCCAAGTATTTCAAGTTGGTGTTTCTCCACAAGAAGCTATAGGCATCAAGTATGTGGTGCATTGGATATTTGGTGATGGGGAGGGCTTTGCTCTTTCCCCAATTTATTTCATACCCAGAGGACACTGAAAAGGAGTCGATGGATGAAATCAGGGGCAATACCCAGGTGTCTGGGTCACTGAGTGTCAGTAAAACATAATCTGCACATAGCATAATCTTGAGTTGCCCTGCTGCCCACCAGGAATGCCAGTTCCCTATGGGGATCCTCTTGCGCCACTGCCCTATACAAACCCTCTAGGAAGTGTACAAAGGCATCAGCTATTTCATGGTGGGTGGCAAGGCTGCCAATCTGGGATTTTATGGTGGGGATTGCCAAGTGGGCTTTGAGTTTATGGAGTTGCGCTACCAGTAGCCATCTTGCCTTCTACCCCAGTTCATAAAGCCTCTAATTTAAGTGCAAAAGGGCATATTCTGCCTGTGTAGTGAAATGTGTGTTTAGGGCAATCGTTGGACACTCTATTTGTCTCAGTAACTGGAGGAAAGGGTGCGTAATCGCCAAGTTCCGAACATTCGGCTCTAGTTGTGTTTGTTTTTCCCTGCGTTCTTCTTATCTGGTAGGCTCTCATTAACTCTCCTCTCATGGCAGCCTTGCACCCTGTCCATAAGAATTGGGAGGATGACACAGAGATCTAATTTTCCTCCATGTACTGGCATAGGTGGTTGGTGAGGTTCTTTCGTCTTGGGGCATTTTAAAGTGCGACATGTTTAGACACGAGCAATTGGTGGCCAGGTCTATGTGTCCCAACTCCAATTCCAGTACCACTGGGGCATTATAAGAGATTCTTCTCTAAACAATCTGGTAATCGCGCACTGTAGACTTTGTGGGGTGATTCAAGAGAAAATAATCCATCCTAGTGCATGTCTCATGCACACTTCAAATAAATGTGTACTCTGTATCTTGAAGGTGTGACAGGCGCCATGGGTCTATAAGTCCGTTATGCTCAATAATGTCCAACAGTAATGCTCGGTCTCCGTTAGTTCTATCATATGGTCCAGTCTGTCCATGTATGGGTCTCATATGAGATTCCAATCTCCCCACCACCATGATCTTTACATCTCTAAATGCTGCAAAGAGCCAAAAAAGGAATGAGAGAAAGCCAGCCCTGTCACTACTGGGTACATATATTTAGCCCATTACTAGAGTTGAGTTTATGATTTTAACTTTAGCAAATACATATCTGCCCATCGGCATGACCCACGTGTTCTTCATCGTGCATTGCAGGTTTGTTGAAGAGTATGGCTACTTTGCATTTTTTAGGGGAGTGTGCTGTGTTATGAGTTGGGGGTTTCTGTCCTTTTGGTGTAGCCTGCACTAATAACTGCCCACTCAGTCTCTCTTCAGTTACTCTGATTACGGTTTTGATAAATGTGTCTCTTGCATAAGGGTTCTGTCTGGAGACGTCATGGCTTGGTATGCTAGAATCTTTTTCCTTTTAATGTAATGACTGAGGCCACTCACATTGAATGAAAGTATTCAGAGGTTTTTGGTGTGGGTTTGTCCAGCCATCGTTTCACAATGGTATGGACTAGAGAACTAGAGAAAACTCAAGAAAAAGATGGAGCACGCCAGACCTGGAATAGTAGTAGCGATGTATGTATTTGCTCCACGTCACCTCACCCTAATGTCAAGGTCCACCTAGGCATTACTGTAGGCTGACGATGCAGCCCAATGTGAATCTGAGCTTGCAGCTATAAAAGTAAATTGCAGATGTGCGGCCCAATGTAGAGCAGAGGGTTAAAAGACAAAAACAAAAACAATAAATCCTGCACGGTTCATTTTAGGAGCACCTAATATTTCCAAACAACTATTAACTAACTTACTTAAACGGGTGAGCTTACTTACTCCTACCGGCACTTTCAAGACATAAAGCCACAGTCTCTGGTTGCTGGTTCCAAAACAACGCCCGGTACTCAGTATGGGACAGCTGTCCATGTGTGCTGACCACAGCCAAGTCCAGTTGTTCCATAGTTCCCTGTCAAAGGTACACGTACTCAGAGTCTGATCTACTGTCATGTATCAATTAGTCTGTATACATGGAATGATCTTACCCAATCTCCTATGTTCCTGCCCGTCACCAGGGCTGCTGTTACTTCCCCTGTCTTGGATCAATGCTCAAGTTTTTAGGGAAGAGCGGGATTTTTCTGTCTTGAAAGCTGTGTTTTGAAGAGTTCCTCTTGTACCTCCCCTCCCATTTTTTCAGCACAATATTCAATCTTCCTTATTTTATGGAAGGCTCTTTGAGATTGTCAACGTTGTTTAATGTTGCTGAAGCTCCCCTCGTGACAGGAGCGTCGATATTGATGGCCCATTAAGTTTTCATGTTTTTTGTCTCGAGGTATTCAATGAACCGTTCCAGGTCCTCTGGGACCTCAAATTCCATGTGTGTGCCATTAATAGAAAGAAGCATCATGAAAAGTTCAAGGAAGACGTAGCAAATGTTGTGTCTGAAGCATGGGGCGTAATGCCAGAAACCTCTTTCTATGGATCATGGTGCCTTGGTAGAAGTCTGCAGTGAGGAAAACTTTAGATTCTCTATATAGGAACGGATCATTATGTTGCTTTGAGGCCGAGTCTGCTGGTGATGTAGGAGGTAGGCAAAGATGGGACAGGGTGCCTTCTCGTTTCTTTCTGCATGGGAGCAGATCCAATGGCTATACTAAAACTTTAGTGGAGCGAAGAAAATGATACCAGTTAGTTCGGGCAGATGCTTGGGATCTTTCCAGTACTCCTAGGAATCAGACATTATTTCTCCTGCTGTGGTCCTCCACCTCTACTAGCTTCCTCCTCATCTGCCACAGTTCCCGGACCCAGTCTAAGCCTTCTTCAAGTGTGGCCATTCGGTCATTTAGGGTTACCAGTTTTCTCTCAGAAGTGCCCAACTGTAGTTGGAAAGAACCCAGATCAGCTTGTAGTGATTTAAGTTCGCTTGAGGTGGACTTTGTGTCATCATGGACCGAGTCCATGGTAGTTTTGATCAAGGTGAGTTCCTGCATCAGAGTTTCTAGAGTAATTTCCACCAATCTGTTGCTGCAATGGTATGTCTTCCCCTTCATTACATCTGTGAAGAGTATCTGGCATGCCGTCTTTCCTTTAGACAGTCGCACTTAGGGATGCATCTAAAAAAGGGTGAAGATACAGGTTAGACAGGCTAGTCTGTCCTCTCAACATGCACCAGGTAACCAATTCCAGTCACTGCATGTGGTATTATTTCTCTGTTTGTTCATCCCCCGGTGCCAAGCAATAGAGTTTTTTTTGTCCAAGTAGGATATGTGACCGTTCTTCTTAATGCCACTGTAATGTGCTAAGATTTTTTATCAAGGTGACATGTTTCCCTCATGTATGATCGATGGTGCAGATGCATCCACACCACTCATTCGGTCTCCCCTCTGCTGGTGGTAGAGTTTTCCAGTTGTGAGTAGTCACTTATGTGTAGTTTAACTTTGTTTGCTTGAGTGCAGCAGGTGTACAGTCTTCTATATGCTCTTGTCAATAAGTTGTGGGTGGTGAGGGGTCCTTCCTGGGTTGATATCATTGTCACCCAGGCTACACGGCAAACACTCTAACATTGTCCACTGCCTAATATGCATCACAACAGTTTTTAATTTGTGAGTACTTAAGGTAATTTTATCTCTTATTGCCAGTTCATGGTGCTGTGGCAGCCATGTGGGTTAAGTCATTGGTTCTCTCTGCTGGCAGTGGTTGCATCTGGTTATGCAGGATGTTCTTAAGTGTGTGGCACCGAGTGGTCCTGTAACATAGATGTTCTGGGCTTCTCTGCCCGAGAGTACCATTTTCATCAGGAGACTTGGGGGAACACTGGGTGGTGAGAAATGTGTGGCTCCCCTCAGATTCCAGAACTTTCAATCACAGAAACGTGAAGAAAAGTAGCATTTTAGACAAAATGTGAGATTTGCAAGGACTTATGGGTAAGAAAACCTAGTGGGATCCATGCAAAACACTCCACCCTGGACACCCCTTGGTGTCTAGTTTAAAAAAATGTGCAGGTTTGATAGGTTTTCCGTAAGTGCAAAGTTAAACTAGGGCACAGAATCCAGAGCTACACAAACTGCCCGTTTTCAGTGGAAAGCTTTGATGTGTCCATGTTGCGTTTTGGGCCCATTGTTGTCACGGGCAATAAACTCACCCATACAAATGAGGGATTATTTTTATCAGGAGACTTGGGGAAATGCTGGGTGATTGGAAATGTCTGGCTACCTGCAGATTCCAGAACTTTCTGTCACAGAAATATGAGGAAAATATTTGTTTTTATCCAAACTTTGAAGTTTGCAAAGGCTTCTCGGTAAAAAAAAACATTGTTGGAACCACACAAGTTATGCCACGCTGGACACACCCAGGTGTCTAGTGTTCAGGAATGTCTGAGTATGGTAAGTTTTCCTGAGTGCGGACTGATCTCTATCTACCCACATTGCAAAAAGAGGCATGGATTCTGCTGGGTGAAACATGATGTCACCAGGTCACAGTTTGGGGTGTTTAGTGTTGCAGGCGCAAGGTCCAGCTAAACAAGGGGGGTGGTACTATTTTTATTGAGAAACAGGTAGGAACACAGAATAGTAGTACTTTTGTTATCACCAATAGGATTTCTCTGCATTTGTGCCTTCCAAATGTAAACCACTGTGCAAGAAAGAAGACATTTTGCAAAATGTCTTCTGAATTACATGCTAATATGGGTATCCAGAAATTCAGAAATGCACAAATAACCACCGCTCCCAAACTCACTATCTGGTCTATATTTGATAAATGAAACCTATTAAAACCTAGCTTAATAGCATTGTTTGCTGTAGAGTCGTACAGTGTCCAGAAGGAAATAAGGGGTGGAATAACACGTTTATACACTAGGTTGTATTTCGGAACAAAGCATGCCTTTACCACGCATGCTGTACTCCGCAGTCTTTACATCGAATGCGTCTTTACCACGCATTTCTTTACCATGCATTTCTTACCACGCATATTGTTACTACGATGTGCCTTACGGAAAGTACTGGACTTTGGAGAGGTATAATTTACTATTCCAACTCCAGTCTGTGCAACAGTAAAGATGCATTCATTGTAACAGCAAAAGACACACAATTGATGGACGGAATGCAGAACAAATCAAAACATTCACCCCCAGTCAAGAGATCTGGGTTAAATCCATCGTTCTTTTGCTCACCATGCCACCCCAGTTTAGACCTGGCCATATGCAAATCAATCTTGACCCTGTGCCTCATGGGAACAGTCCAGCCCGAACTGCCAAGCCAGGTCCTCCCTGGACCGGAAACAAGCATCCTAGGACCGGTTTCGGGGTTTCACCCCTCTTCAGCCAGGATAGCTTGATTCCAGTGGCAGAGTGAGCCCAGGACCCACGTCTGGGCATACCTGGCACACTTAGGGCGAGAAAGCAAAAGACACACAATTGATGGACGGAATGCAGAACAAATCAAAACATTCACCCCCAGTCCAGAGATCCTGGTTGAAGAGGGGTGGAACCCCGAAACCGGTCCTAGGATGATTGTTTCCAGTCCAGGGAGGACATGGCTTGGCAGCTCGGCTGGACTGTTCACATGAGGCACAGGGTCAAGACTGATTTGCATATGGCTGGGTCCAAACTGGAATGGCATGGTGAGCAAAAATAACGATGGATTTGGGCCCAGATCTCTGTACTGGGGTGAATCTATGACATTGTTCTGCATTCAGTCCATCAACTGTTGTTTTTGCATTTGTCACCCTGAGTGGGAAGGGTATGCCCAGACGTGGGTCCTGTGCTATTCATGCCACTGGAATCAAGCTATTCTGGCTGAAGAGGGGTGAAACCCCGAAACCGGCCCTAGGATGCTTGTTTCCATTCCAGGGAGGACCTGGCTTGGCAGTTCGGGCTGGACTGTTCTCATGAGGCACAGTGTCAAGACTGATTTGCATATGGCTGGGTCCAAACTGGAATGGCACGGTGAGCAAAAAAAACGATGGATTTGGGCCCAGATCTCTGTACTGGGGTGAAAGTATGACATTGTTCTGCATTCAGTCCATCAACTGTTGTTTTTGCATTTGTCACTCCGAGTGGGATGGGTATGCCCAGACTTGGGTCCCGTGCTCTCCATGCCACTGGAATCAAGCTATCCTGGCCTGAAGAGGGGTGAAACCCCGAAACCGGTCCTAGGATGCTTGTTTCCAGTCCAGGGAGAACCTGGCTTGGCAGTTCGGGCTGGACTGTTCTCATGACGCACAGGGTCAAGACTGATTTGCATATGGCTGGGTCCAAACTGGAATGGCATGGTGAGAAAAAAAAACTATCGATTTAAGCCCAGATCTCTGTACTGGGGTGAATGTATGACATTGTTCTGCATTCAGTCCATCAACTTTTGTTTTTGCATTTGTCACCCTGAATGGGACGGGTATGCCCAGACGTGGGTCCTGTGCTCTCCATGCCACTGGAATCAAGCTATCCTGACTGAAGAGGGGTGAAACCCCGAAACCTGTACTAGGATGCTTGGTTCCACTCCAGGGAGGACCTGGCTTGGCAGTTCGGGCTGGACTGTTCCCATGAGGCACAGGGTCAAGACTGATTTGCATATGGCTGGGTCCAAACTGGAATGGCATGGTGAGCAAAAAAAACAATGGATTTGGGCCCAGATCTCTGTAATGTGGTGAATGTATGACATTGTTCTGCATTCAGTCCATCAACTGTTGTTTTTTCATTGTAACAGCAGCGTTGTAACTGCAGCGCATGGTTCATCCGTTGTGGTAAAGGCTGTTTCCCCTATACACCAAGATCACAATTCATGGCCCAAATATCCTACTGTATTTTGCAATTTAATTTCTCCACAATGCAGACATTCTTTTATCCTCGCTCTACTGGAGTAACCTGTTTCTCTTGGCTGTTTTTCATATGTGGTGCATATAGCCTGCAGCACATCGCAGCAACAACTTACTTCTCCATCATACCCTCTCTCTTTGTGCTGGCACTGAAGCCAGCCAGCCCTTAGGTAATCATTCCACAGGTACGAGGGAATATTAACTTTTGAAATTAGCAAGAGGTGGATTTGTAACTGTTAATAGATTTACTAACTTAGCTTCAACCAGCAATGGTGCAATATTACCTGTGATTAAGTCTGCCCCCATAGGCACAGAGAAAGGACGTTCAAGGATGGGGATGCCTGGGAAAGTTTGTGCACACCCACAAAAATGGGTGAGTGTTCACAAACAGTTTTCAGCGCATTCCAACCTTGAATATAGCAGATATTTACTTCTGAAGACTGCAGGATGGGAAAGGCCAAGGAAAAACACCACAAATCAACAGGCGCTTGACGAACAGATTTCTTTAGGGGAAAAACTGTTCCTTGTGGAGAAAAAAAAGTAAAATTCAACTGCACAAATGCAAAGCCATTTTACAAGTGCAATTGTAACCTGTACATTTACACATGCATAAAAGGATATGCATCATTATAAATGGGAATTCACAAAGTTTCCTAGAGAATTCTTTGCAAATCCCAGACATTCAAATATCTATACCAAAACAAGGGAGTAAACTTGACATAGCAGATTTTCAA
The DNA here is from genome assembly GCF_964204655.1 of Triturus cristatus. Taxonomy (NCBI): domain Eukaryota; kingdom Metazoa; phylum Chordata; class Amphibia; order Caudata; family Salamandridae; genus Triturus; species Triturus cristatus. Next base: position 390,280,905 of record NC_140594.1, read on the forward strand.
ATTTCCATGATAATCTCTCCTTTTGTGTTTTGATGACAATGACATGGAGAGACCAAAATCACACCTCCCACTCCCTGAACCCCACTACCACTGAGCCCTATGGTGTCGCGAGAAGTGTAAGCCACACCCTCAGATTTTTCTGTCTTCTGTTTTTGCACCAGGTACATGCATCAACCATTTTTGCGAGCGCAAACGGTGCGAATCACAAAAATCGGCCGTTTGTGCCCGCAAAAAGCGCATTTGTGATGCATCAAGGTTCAAAGCACTCGCAATTTGAGAATTCGCAATTAATTGCGATTTCCAAAATTGCGATTGCATTTAAGGAATGACATTTTGCGAGTCCTTAAATGCAATGCAAGAACCACTTTAAAATAGCAATTTTGCTACTAGGGTGCGCAAATTACCATGAAGTTGAACTCGATGGTAATTTGCAAAAATTTTGAAAAATGCACTAAAGTGCATTTTTCAAAGTTGTAGGTTACACACGTATGCGCAACATGTGTGCACAGAGCAATTTCAGGGGTGCAACAGGGTATCCTTTGGACACCCTTGCACCCTTAAAATTGCACATGCAATCTCCTATTCATTCCTATGGGCCTCTAGGCCCATACGAATGAATGGGAAGGCATTCCTTATTTGCGACTCGCAATTAGCGAGTCTCAATTAAGGAATGTTTGGGAATCACTAATTTTATAGCGATTCCTACATGCATAGGCTTTTACAATTCCTTAATTGCGATTCCTAAATAATCGCAATTAAAGAATTGCAAAAGGCAACATTGATGCATGTACCTGTATGGGCCTGATATAGAGTTTGGTGAACCATAACCTGCCATATTTAGATATCTGTTTGAGTCTGAGCAGATTTATGCCTTCATAAGAGCTGCTGCCATGGCGACTCATCTGAAGGCACTGAATGTTTCGTGAGCGGCTGCCATATTTTATGCAGCCACTCAGAAAACTTGTTTGGCTTTTCAAAAACAATAATTAATGACCCTGGCAGCCTCAGTGGTTTCTCCCAGGGTGTAAGGGTCATGTTTCTGTTTAGGATCGCCAGACTTTACCTCGTGGTCACGAATAGAAAATCATTTACTCTAAACAAGGCAGATGGTCTGATGCACTTGAACCGACAGTCCTAAGTCTATTGGGCCATCGGTGTATAGTTTCCATGGGCAGAGCCAGCAAGGGCACCTCCAGCAGAATCATGATGGTCTGCCCGACTCTAAATAGTAGTCAGCCACCTCCATGAAGCATTCGTCAATGCCAGTGGCGTAACACAGGCCCCCGAAGCCCCCACAGTGCGGGAGGCCCCCAAGCTCCAGGGGGCCCCCCTCAGCACAGTACTCTGGCCTGAGAGCCCCTGATTGAGTCCAGAGGGGGCCCCTCCACGCACCTTGCAGGCTCCCCCTCAAGTTTCGTTACATCAGTGTTCAGTGCCACAACTGGTGGCCAATACTTTATTTTGCCAGTGTTTTTTTCTTTGCTTTCTTTATGCTTTTTATTGTTTAGTCGTCCTTGTACTTAAACTGTCTTATGGTTACAGTAATTCAAAGCCAATAGTATCCTTTCTTTGCACCAATAAGAATCCTATTTTCTCTGATATTTATTAAAGCTAAAAAGGGTTTCTATACCTGTTCTATTAACACCTGCCTGCTAGGAAGTGCCCATGCCTTTCTATATGTGATTATTATTATTTATTTGAATATTTGTATTGCAAATATATGGCTGTCATGTTTAGGAGGCATGATTTAGGCACTGAAGAAAATGCAAAATCTGTATTTAACACAATGAATTCCACATATTTTGACTTTTCGGGAATTTGATCCCCAATACATTTCAGCAGGTCCGAGCTGCCGAAATTTGTCTGGAGAACATTGTGGAGGTGTAGTGGTTACCACAAAACATGTCATTGCAATCCCTCTGCAAATTTCTGTTTGTGCAGTGATCAGAACTCTATTCTAAATTGATTTGGAATCAAGACTTACATTCCATCCCTTCTAGATATTGTCTGTGAGCATGCATTCTTGAAAATACTCGGCGTAAAGTGGGGTATAATTTGGGTGTGAAGGCACACGTAGATGCAAAGTTGTAGATAGAGTTCTTTTATTTGATGTAAAATGACCAGCAGTGAGATCTGAAGATCACAGGCGGGTGCCTCTTTAATCGGCAGGTGAGCAGTCTCCAAAGTCATGGCGCAATCATGTAGGTGGTGTCAGATATGGAAACAATAATTCAGTGTCCTAGGAAAAATCACATCAATAATAGTCCATAGAATGAACCGACCAAGCTGCTACACCAAAACCTTTGGGGCAGGAATCATCTGATTAGTCATTTAATGATGACATGTTTACATTTATCTTTGTTTTCATATTATTGTATGGCCTTGACATAAACTGTTCATAGTAAGATATACAGGGATTTGTGTTACAATTTACTATCCATGTTACAATGAATAAGTCATTGATGTTCCCGAATAGCCAAAATGAATAAAGTATTAAAGTAAAAATGTATGAAACAACGTCATAAATGCTCTATTCCAGGTGAAGAATACTTATTTTGATTCCCATAGGTTGAGGGGCAGCTCCACGGTGGTGTGTCCTCATCCACCTCTTGGTGTCCCCAACCTGCTGAAGTATCTCAGCTCTGATGTGGCATCGATCCACTAGGCCACTCGTGAACTGGATTGGAGGAAAGAATTCCATCTATACTTGATAGTGCCTGACCAGCACCAGGAGTTTGTGGTACTTAATTTACCAGCATTGCAACTGTAAATGAACCTTTCTATTTATAAGTAAGGCTCCCTATTTCGGTTTTTACAGATAAAAGATAAAAAAAACATTTATTTTCCGGTCTGTATTTATTTTTAGATGTGGATACAATGGAAATTGGGTTACTTTTTGAATGATTCTAAATACTATCAGTCATGTCTGCCAGGCCGATAGCTGTGCGGATTGACATGTAAGGGGGTTAAAAAAGAAAGGAATTTTAGTAAAGAGGCTAGGAAAGCAGTAGATATGCCCAAGGTAGATAGTAAAAATTTCAAGTTTCCATATAAGTGCATTATTTTGTCATCCGTGGATTTTCATATCATTGGAACCTGGCAGTCAAGCATGTGTGTAGATTTACAGTTAAATAAATGTTGAAATATACAAGTTTTATCTTCATTTTTTCACAAACCCCAAAATAAATATGGTTATATACTGATAAAATAAGCAAAAAAATAATATGGATAAATATTAACCGATATGCCATTAAATAAATACTATACAACCTGGAGCCCTACTTATATGTAATTGTGTATAGTTTATTTTCCTCTATTGCATTGTTGGTATTTTCAGTGACCTGTCTTGTCCTTCTGTCTCATTAGGCGTTGCATTTAGACACGGGGTGTTATAGGTAGATTAAAATGATGGGTTAGGCTCTGTAGAAAGTCCATTTGTCATATGGATTGAAGTGGGGTGTAATTCCAGAGTTAGTGGCTGCTAGTTGCCTTTCATCCTGGCCTTGGTAATGTTTCTCCTGTAGTAATAAACCATTTTTTTAAGCTTCTGAGCGTCAGCTTTTTATTGGAGTTGCAAGGCAGTCTTTTTAGCACCCAGCCGCGCCATTGTAACTGTTATGTAACTGAGGCTTACTCTGGCCTTATCTAGTTTTGAGTCAATGCTGAATTAATAAGGAGCTCTCCCGGCAGCCTGCATGGTTCTTTCCCCATGCAGAAAACTTTTCGTATGCCACCAAAGATATGGCAGTGGTTGAAGAGGCCCAGTTACTCAGTCCAACATGCCACTTGACTTGCCAAGACTGGAGTGATGGGGAAAGTTGAGGCTCCTTACATCGCAGCTGTATTTTGTGGCTTGGAGGCTCTTGATAAAAATCTGCGGTGTGTGCCTCAGTTGTTCCTAGGCATTGTGAGTGCCACAATGTCTACCTGTCTGATCCCTCATTCCTAGGGTGGCCTATCTCGACCTGTGCTGAAGGTATAGAGCCCCTGTGCCAGTTCTCCCGTGGTGGCGAAAGTTGGACGTGATTTTGGATGTGTGTGTGGCATACCCTTTCTGAGTGGGGCGTATGGCGGTGTCCACTCTGATCCTCAAGCATGGCTTGCAGACCAAGTGGTACCACAGGCAGCGTGTGCAGAGACAGGTGTTGGATGCTACAGCATTGAAGCTGGGTATGGACCAGTGTTACCACTTGGCAGTGGCTAAGGTGAACTAAGTCTATCCACTCTCTAGGCAGCACTTAAGGTGTTGGAAAGAGGAGCCACAAATATGAGTATTGGCCAAGAGCTGTTTGATGGTTGTAACTTCCTCTTATGAGTGTGAAAGGGGAGGCGAGCCCCAAGGATCTCAGATAGCAGCTGATGACATGACAGGACGTGGCTGGCTTTGCATCTCTCCCCGCCACAACATAATGCACTCTTGGAAAGTGGACCACCCCTTACGCCTGCTAAGCGTGGACTGATTAATTTTTGCATGCTGAAGGGTTGACTAAAAACCGGAATTGCCTGATAGTGTCACTCATGATATTGAGAAACATGCCTGCTAGAGAATTGGTGCCCAGGGAGATTTCGGTCAAATGATGAAGCTATGATTACAACTTGAGTCTTTTTGGTAAACATTAGGGAATTTAGCCACCTCTCATATGGTTTTTCCACCTGCCATTCGTCATTCAATTCCCTCTTATCTTGCTGCTCCTTTCCTTTTCTCTCATGCTTCATTAGTCATTCATTCTTCTTCCCCTCGTTTTTCTTTTATCTCTTTCACATTTTCCTCTCAGTCTCTAACTTTTTCTCTCACCTCCCTTTTTTCCTCCATTCACTGACGACCTTACCAAGTCACATTCTATTTTGGCTTCCTACCTCATCTATTTTCTTTTGTCACTCTCTTTTCCTCGCGTTTTTCCACTCTCTTCAAAGGATGAGTTAGTGTTAATCTGCAGATCCATGTGAGGGCTCTGTTGCTTCAAAATGTGTTTTGTTAGTGAAATTAATCGATACTGATGCAAACAAATAAGAGAGTCTCATCGACTGAAATCCTGATAGCCCCTCTCAGCCTTTCATCCTTTTAAGGTTGAATACATGGGCATGATTAATGATGAGCTCACTGCTGCAATTTTGCACATGGAATGTTTCCACACAAGATCTACTTTTACAAGTGGGGGATCATTATCTCTAGGTCCCTTGTCCTCGACCAAGTCATAACTATATTGCTGGAGAAAGAAACAGGGAGTAAACTCAAATTCCGCCAACCCTCTGGGTGCCATAAATTGATTCCTCACCCAAAGTATTTCCGGTTTCTTTCTTCTACATAATGACATTGGCAGGAACGGGAAGTGAGGTCCCTGTTAGGCTTGGACCTGCAATAACCGTGCTCGGGATCTTTCTGTGTTGGCCCCAGGCAGAGATGGGCTGTGCTGCTTGTTTTTCAGAGGATGAAGTTGTTCTCGGTCTAGAAAGGAAGATTCCTTCAAGGAGGCTGGATGTCCTTAAAGAATCGGGTTTACCTAAATACTAATTCATTCTTCTGCAATGGAGAGTGATGCGCATACACAGTTGCAAGGATTTGCTTTCTGCAAATGCAAAATATTTGTGGGATTGGTTCACACGTGTGATACAGGTGTAGCTTGATGTGCGAACACGAACTTACACTTTTCTTATTTTACGCGGAATACCACAGCTCTGATTGTGTATACAGTTGTGCTTGGTGGGACGCCTTCTCCTTCCAGAAAGAAGTTCAGTAACAGATATGGGACTCTTCCAAAGACAATTTTGAAGGAAGAACTAGGAAAATTGTTCTAGACAGTGGCTCCTGTGCAATCTTCTAACCTCCTGCAATCACTTTATTCTACCCTTTCTGGATCTGATGGTAAAGAGGGAGAAAAAATTGATTTTACCCAGTGAGCGTAGGGGTAAATATGTAGACAAGGAGCTGCTACTTGGTATTCCGGCAAGAATCAAAACATAACACCCGCTTTCCAGTGGGAGAGACTCCCAGTACTTTTAGAAAGATGGTGCTGAGGCAACTTCAACGTGTCTCTTCCTATTCACCAGCATGTGTCTGATATGATCCTGAGAGACTCGGATAGATAAATGTACTCCAATTCACATCTGAATAATATCCCTTAGAAGAACTGGAAAATACATTTACAGGGTTTGTGGATTTATGGGTAGTGAGTTTGGTAGGCCAAATATCAATGGTAGAGAAGAACATTTGAAAGGACAAACCGTTTATGAAATGTGATTATTTACTTAAGAAGTTTATTGCTGGGGCACATTTGGCAATGAGAGAATGTACATATCAGGCTTATGCTAGACAGCCGTTAATTTCTGATTTCAAGTCCCTCTTTAAAGGGGTACAGGAGTGCACAGAATGTTCAGCACTTCTTTGAGCCACGGAGAACCAGGTGGAATTTATTTTCAGACATATCATTTGATATTGTCAGAACATCTGTGAAGAAACCTTTATTGAAGAGCGTGTCCTACAGATCAGCCAAAACATTTGCAGCTCGATGAATACCATTTGAGGGAGTCAAGCGGTTTGAAATGGAAGTAGAGGAGAAGCTCCACGTTTTCTTAAAGGAGAAGAAACATTCTTCATCTTTTCTTTAGTCAACTACAACCTCTTTCTCTCAATCTTCAAGATCTTGATTTTAGCAGCCATGTAAAAGAGCAGCTCAACAATCCCACTATACCTTCTCAAGAAATAAAAAGGAAATAGATTTAAGTCTCAAGGACTGAGGAAGACTTCTTCACCATCTAAGAATAAGCAGTCCTGAATATGCAGGGAAAGGCCTCTAATGGATGATATAATACGATCAAAAACAGAGTAAACCCTCAGAACCAGGGGACAGGGTTATGAAACAAAATATCTCAACAGTTCACCTCGGTGAAGCAAAACAGTACAATCCATTTATACTTCACCAACAACTAGTCCTAAGCGTGGTCATTGATTAAAAAAATGCTCCTGGCAAAAGGTTGATGCTGGCAAAAATGCCACATTGGTGGATACAAGTTGCAGGCATCTGATGGTAATATCGCCCGCCTTTTGAGAATCAAGAGTAGTTAACCTTCTCGAGTAGTGGATGATACACTAAAGGTGAGTGGCTTTATATACTGGTTAACGTTCCCTCCGTGGCAAATTGCTATGATGATTATCCTAGTTTTGGAAATCCTGGTCTATGAGATGAAGGGTATATAAATCCCTGATTAAACCTAACAATCTCACAGAGATTTAGGGACATTGGACCCATAGTTAGGTGATTGAATTGAACCCAAATAGATCCTGGGTCCGGCTTATTATTCACACAATAGAAGGTCTGCAAATCTACTCTGGGGAGGTGTTATTTATATAATAGTACGGAATTTTTTTATTTTTTAATCAACTGTGCCCAACAAAACGTGTCAACGGATTGGAAAGGCACGATCTACGGTGCACCGGTGGCTCTTATATGTGATTAATGAACTTCATGGACACTGAGTGACAGAATAAGTATTAGAACATTGGAATGTTGAGTGCTTGACAATGGAGTGCTCTGGGCTTCTAATGCCTGGTAGAAGCCTGGAGCATCAACATTCCAATGCTTATTTCACAGCTGTTGCTGTGGACAAAGGCCTCACAGAGCCTGAGGGGACTTCCAACCCGCTCGGGCTCTGTGAGGCCTTTCTTTTACAAATTAGAACATTCTGCGCTCTAGGGGTGGAATGTTCTAATAGCCTTAGAGCCTTTCGTAGTGAGCTCTAATGGCCATTAAAGGCCCACTCCCTCGTTAAAGGCTGGAGCGGGTCTTTAATGGATGGTAGAGCCCGCTTCATCGGACTCTAAAGCTATAGTGGTGCATATACTAAAAGACAAATTGTGTGCTCTTTGGAATATCCTCCTTATCTAGATCTTAATTTTTATGTGTCTTTTAGATGTGTTTTTAACTGATTTAAAATTATATAACAGAATTAAAGACATATATTTTTCAACTTGTTCGTAGTAATAGGTTATGTTATATGTGTGAGCGATTTAGGTATAATTAGGAATGGTTGCTGGTGAAATATAAAGTGATTGTATTGTTTTGGTTCATCGAGGGGAGTTGTTGAGATATTTGGGAGGTTGGATATCCCACTTCAGGAAGGTGTAAGATCTTAGAACTGGAGAGAACTGATGGTGATGCATTTGGCAGTACTACACTTCCAATCATATCTTCCTCACTAACATGTCCTTGTACGAACTGACAATTAAATGGCAATTTCTTACATCAGCAAACAAGGAAGGACAGAATCTTATGCTGTCAATCTAACCGCAGTGAAGGCTGAACCACAGAAATCTCTTCTAATCTTAAAGGTGGTCCACATCAGCAAAAAGGACAGTGTGACAGCACACAGACTGTGTAGGGTTTTAATGTCATCTAAAAACCTGTCCTTAGCCTCAACAGTCTTTTCTCTAATATGTCAAAGATTTGGTGTACCCTTTCTGCTCCTATTTACTTCTCCCTAAGACAGGCACCCTTGAAGATTATTGTCTTGATTTCCTGTTTCAGAAACCTTGGGATTGGACGTTCTATTTATACCCTGACAACCTCCTTTCCTTCATGCATTTCCTTTGTTTCCTCTTTTCCGTCGGCTGCAGAATGTGATGACAGTTCTTTCATTCTAGCCTAGCAGAACCTGGTTTCCAGTGGTGGAATTCATGGCTATAGCTCCTCCTTGGAGACTACCTGTATCATCTTTTCTTTTCTGTGGTGTCTTCCTCTATCAAATTCTTTTTCTCTTGATCAGGAAGTTTAGAGCATTGGTGGAAAGCAGCTCCTGTATAGAGCACCCAACATCATCAGCGACACTCTGAATCTGCTCACCTCAAATGCCAGTTTTTCTAGCAAAGTCTTCGAGTTTAGATTAGCACAGTGCCATCCACTCTGAGCTAGAAAGAGACAAAGGGCTTGATTACGAAGACCGCTGTACTTGCGGTGTTGGTCCAGCTGCCGTTTCCTCGGCGGTCCAACCACCCGATTATGACCATGGCTGTTGGACAACCACAAGACTGCTGCCACCACCAGGATCCTGGATCCCGCGGTGGAGGGGAATGTGGCGGGATGGGAGGCATTGCCGATGCTGGCACCGCCATCCCAATAACAGCCTGCCTTTCCGCCGACCTTTTCATAGTGGCCTGGGTTTGCAGAAAGGCATGGAAGGTGCCCTAAACAGAGCCCCTGGGTGATTTTGCCCACTGTGCAAAGTGCATGGGGGCACATGATGTGCCGCCCCTCTAATTGCAGTTGTGTGTGCACTGAGTGCAATGCATGACATGGTACACATTGCACCAGACGTGCCATTGGCGCTGCCAAGGCGCCGGCACATGCTTCACTCTGTCTATGAGTGGAAACATGCCTCCGCCATGGCACCGCCAAAACAACATGGCCAGCCTGGTAGTAATATTGTAATGCAGCGGTTGGGATGCTGCTGGCTTGGCGGTGTTCTCCTGACCGCGGCAACGGCAGTCGGACTGCCAAACATCTTGGCCCCAAAGTGTTGTGCCATTTCTACAGCAAAGTCTTTAAGCATAGGATCAGTACAGTGCCATCCATGCCGATCGTGCCGTGTGTCTGTATTTTATTAGCTCGAGACACAAATGTAAAGGGAAGTGCCCCTCCAATGCCTGTTTAGGGTCTCGGCAAACAGAGAAGGCATCGTCTGGCACAAGAGTTCACAGATACCCTGGTAGTCCCGGGTTTAAAGTTAAATCCTGGATAGGGCCAAAGGACTGACAGTACTGTGGCAGGCATTTTGAGGTTCGTGGTGCACTGGCTTGCAAAGGGATTGCCTGTAGTCTGAGGCTCTGCTTCCAGGGCTGCATGGGTCTTCAGAACTTCATTCTCAATCTGCCCATGTCCCACAAACCGTGACCACTACCAAACCACCAGTGTAGTTATCCTGTTCTCCAAAGTTAGATCTCCAGCCAGGGATAAGCCCCCCGCTCCATCATCCAGCATTGCACAACCCACCAATTTAGACTACACAATTTACCTGCCCGCGTGCTACCTCATCCCAGGACCGCAATGCTGCCCCCAGGACTGTGCCTTCATTCTCTCTTCCTCCCCCTCTTTCACCACAACTTTAAAAAAACCTGCACTGTCCCCACCTCATTTTGCACCTCACTGCATTGCCCACCCTCCATTCCCTTTCCCCTGTACCACCATACGTACCACCTAAACAGGCACCAGCTTTTCACAAGGAAAAGGCGAGTCCTACTGACATTATCATTGCTTTTTTATTTTTAAGGCCCCTTTCTTGCAAATTAATTTCTCAGTGAATCCCTCTTTTTAATATTTCAAGACCTATCTTCTCAACCTAACTCAATGTATGTAACACAGTTAACTCATTTTATTTAGGTCTGACGGTAACCAAGATCTTTTGGTGGTATTAAAATGATAAACATAATATACTTAAAGGGGCTTTCAGCCACCTCTTTTCATCCATTGGTCTGTTGTATAATTCACATTCTGCTTCTGCCAACTACAGTATATAGCATAGAGCAGTGAGTCAGCCTACGTAAGCCAGTGGTTATCTTCAATTTGTAGGATGCTTTCTACCAAATGTGAGCACAGGGCACTGCTGATATTTCACAGAATAACAGATTGTATCAATTTGAAACTGTTTTTTATTAAGATATCCTCTTTTTACTATGCATGCAGTACACAAACTGAAAGCTTAAATATTATATGAATTCATGTAGAACAATCCTGCAGAACACTTTTCTTTGAACTCAGTTTCACCAATGGATCTTTGATCAATTTTGCCCAGGGAGAAAACCCACCTTTTTGTGTTTAATTTGCAGCCCTTGTAACACTTTTTTGTTTGTTTCTTTCTCTCGTGCATTCCTTTTTCTTCTTCTTTCCTTCTTGAACTTTCTTTCTTGCTTCTTTCCTTCTTTATTTCCTTTTTCCTCTCTTTATTGGTTTCTTTCTCTTTTGCCTTCTTTCTTTCATTTTTTCTAGCCTTCCTTTCTGCCATCTTCCTTTCTTTCTTTCTGGCAGTACAATGGGATTTTTTAGGTCTGTGTTAGGCAAGACCTTTTGATTTCACTTGAATTATGTGTATAACATAGTTGCTTATAGGGGTTTTCAGCACCATGCCAGCCATTCGTCTGTGGTTGTGTCAATTCACATTTGTCTTCCACCCATTTGAGCATGTATCAAGGAGCAATGGATTAGCCCACTTCCACAATTGGCTGACTTTACTATGAATTACAGCATGCTGCTCTTTCATGAAGAGCACATCTCCACAAAAAGTACTTCCCGTCTGTGCCAGGGAGCATTATGGTTATGTCTGCTTTTCTGAGACAAAAACATTTTTGCTTTTTGCCTTTTTTTCAGACTGATGAGGGACTAGCAGCTTCTCGAACATAAACTTTTGCAAAAACCATGACAAAACAAAACAAAAATTGCCAAAAGACCGGTGGCCAACACCTGTCCTATTGACTTTGGCAATGCTTGTTTATTTTATTGAAACCGGGTGAAGTACCACTAATGAATGAGGGCCGTTTGGATCAAAGCAGCCCCCAGAAAAGGAATAAAGAGGGTACGACAGCACATTAAAGCAAAAGTGGCATATAGAGATTCCATTCCTTTTGAGATTCAAGAATGATCACATCCTAAGGGGTTTTGTGCAATTTACAAAATATACTTTTGCAGTTTCATGCTGCAAGAAATGGCATAGCAAGACATCTGTGCACTAAAACACAAGAACCACTATAAGAAATACAAGACTGTCAATCCAGCTTAAGGTCATGCTGCAACACCGATGCAGCTATCTTACAAATCCTAGATGCCTATGACCACAGTAAAGGTGATCTCAGCCTCCATATGTCCAAGGACATCTCAGCTGCTGTTGACACCCTACCCTCATCTACACCCTGAAGCCTTGAATAGGATTCAGAGGAAACATTCTTCACTGGTTAAACTCAATCTTCCCACCAGTTGTCCCCACGCCCCTCTAGGTTGTTATCCTGATCCATAGGAAAATAAATAACCAATATCCACAAAATACACCTCCTATGGGTTGTTCTGTCCAACGCCCTTCATCACAAGCTTTTTCACCCAATAATAAAGTCAGCTTGTGTTTCATCTCCATTTAATACAATTCCATACCCAAAGAAGAACGGTGTACTCGTTCTGAGTGAAATCAATGATAAGCTTCAAAATGAAGACACCCCCCCCACTTTGTTGTAGCTTCTCAAACTCTTGCTTTGCAAAAAAAAACCTTACCTTAATGTTTAACTTGTGCCTGCCTATCTATTTCTGTTGGCCTAAGGGCCCCTTGACTCACTCTCTGTTGAATTAACTCTGTCCAGGTAAACATTGTGCCACTACACATCTTCACCTCCTCCTTATCTGATTTAGAACACAATACTTTTCAGCTGTCCCAGGTCATTCTCTTCCAAATGAACCACTTATAAGTGTCCTTTCCTTTTAACAGATCTGCCACGTGAGCAGTTTCCCCTTGGCAGACACATTACCCCACCTCCTAAAACTGGACCTGTATCCATGGCGCATCCGGCAATTGCTGCTTCCTGAATGAATGTTGCTCTGCCTGCTTTGCTGTCCATTTTAGAAAGGAGTGGCCATAAATCAAAACTTGGATATGACTCACAACTCTACCAGGAACTCAATTAACATAGAAACAAAACAACAACCCTAGAGCTATAACGTTCTTGTGACTGAATCACTCTGCCCAGTCTGACATTACTCCCTAAAAATTACACTATCATTGCCCCAATCTCAAAATCTGCTTTTCTAAAAAAGAAAAGAACACCCTTATCCTGCCTCTGTTGCTTCCTATTTCCAAAAGGAGTGATCACCGAAATCTTAAAAGGGTAAATAAAAAATAAACAACACTCTTCTCATCACCATCAATACTTGTAAACTTATCAACGGCTCACCATGGACATGATCAAAAAACATCAGCATACCCTAAAATTGCCACTATGTTCGCATTGGGCACATGTCCTCATCTGGGCGCTGTTCCAACACCAACAGATACGCCATCACTCTCTGATTTCTCTTTGAGCTATTAAACCAAGTGTCTTCACCCCGATCCCTGTCTGCAACATCTGATCTCTGCAAACTTTGTCACCTTTTAATACCTGAAAACTCTGAAATCCTGAATTCATCAAAAAGCAACCACATCATACTTATCTCTCCAGTACCAAAGCAAATAACTTTCAAATTACCAATCGCCTTATCCAACAGCCCCTTTGTCACTGAACCCCTCATCCTACTGTGCCTCCTGAACTCTTTCGCCCGATCCTCCAAAATTTGCTGATTCACCTCAACTGCTTTCGGCTCCTACCCACAATAAACCTTACCAGACAACTTCACTCCAGCTTATCTACTATTGTCACAGGCAACAAACCTCTCTTGATCCACATCATAATGTTATTCATAGCATTGTCCTTCGGCTTCTTAAACTGCCCTGTGACCTCAGTCCTTCTCTTCATCCCGGTCAACAAAAAATTCCATCCATACCTGTTTGAGACTTCTTTTGCTGTTTGTTGGAAATTGCCAATGAATTTGCGATCAACTGAAACATCCTTATGTGTTTAGTTCCCACAAGTATATCAGCATCACTGACTGAAGTGCAATCACACAAAATCTCCTCTACTAAGAACAAGACGAAGCATTTGCAATATCATTGTGAACTCCTGGAACATGGAGTGACTTAAACACCATGGGGCCTCTTCACAAAGGTAAATTTACACATGAGTAAATCTACATATGTGAATTCACTCTTACACTTTGTAGGGACATTTTTAAAGGTTTATTAAATTTAAAAACAAATTATAAAAATATTAAGTTAATTATAAATGTAAATTAATTTTATATAGTTAATTCGAATGTAGAACAACATAAAAACAATGCTATTAACTTAACTTTCAATTCTTTTTTAAAGATTTATTATAAATAAATCCCACATAAAGTAAAATGTTTATATTTAGTTATTAGATAATAAATATTCCTTGAAATTATGTTCAGAATTAACATAATTATTTTTTAATGTTACATTTACTTTTATTTATTTTAAAATTTAAAAAAGTTATTAAAATATGTTATAACAGTATTATATTTATTTATATAATTTTTACCATTACATATATATATATATATATATATATAGATATATATTTGAGAAGCACCTACTCTCGCCGTGACGAAAATAAACTCGGACTCCGAAGTTGCATGCAGATTCTTTAATATCCAAGTGCAAAACGACGCGTTTCACCTTTACGGCTTGATCACGCTCGAAAATGCAACAAACCACCATGTTTAAATACATTAGTTCATTAAAAGACGGACTTTCACATAACAGCAGGCTAGATGTTTCTTAGGCGGCCATCTTGTAAGGTTGTCTTAATGCAGTTAATCCATTCAAATAGTAACATGATAATACAGTTTCAAATAAATGCATATTCACAGACAAAAAATATTTGATTATGGTGGTAATTACAAGAAGTTATATATAATATCGCCCAAATGGGCGTGAACACGCAGTAATAACCCACTCATTATCGGATAGCCTGTCATATGGCTAGTAACTGTTTGTCACAGCTATCATATGGTCGTATGCCCGTACACTTTAGTAGCCCAGATAGTCTGTATATATACCATTATAGGGCTAAAGAGAATGTGTCAAACTTCGTGATAACAAGAATTTCATTATCGTCTGTAATCCAATCGCCCAAGTGGGCGTGACCAAATAGTCCCTGCTCACATATTACGAAAATACAAAATTCTTAAAGAGACCCTTGTGCCTCCCTATATTAAATAAAACGGGACTTCAGTTCACGTTATCAACAAACCCATCATATGTCCAAAGGAGAGGCCCTCAGGTAGGAATACCTCCCTTTGTCAATTTAATAAAGTTACATACTCTAGTAGTGCCCAAGTGGGCCTAAAGGCAAAAAACGATCAAAAACGAAATCATGTTAAATTAGAACCCTAATACATACAAACAGATCCTAGAACTTGATACATGTAATCATTACATTAAATATGACTTCCTTCCTCAATGTTCATGTGACACCGTCTGAAATACAAACAAATACAAAATTCAAAATTTAAAATGAGTCTTAAACAGCTAGAGCTAAACCATCAATATACTTTCATTCATGCAGATGTACGGCTAATTCCTCGCTCATATTTAGACCCTTAGGTGCGAGGCTTTCAAAATCCACAATGTAACGGGATTCTAATTTCCTCAACAATAATTCCCGGTTACCTCCTCTTATTCCCAAGTTTACAGAATCAATTACCACCATACGCATCTTGGTCTCATCTTGAAAATGCTGGTCAAAAAATGAGATATAACAAAATATCAGGAAATAAGAAAAATCTCACAGCAAAACAAATCACATCCATTGATGACCTGAAGGCGGATAACAACATTGTGATCCGCAAGTCAGATAAGGGTGGTAATGTGGTTGTTTTGGATAAACAAAAATACCTGTTGGAAGGATTGAGACAGCTACAGGATGTGAATTGTTATTGTAAAACGGACATGGCAGAGGTATTAAAATCTAAGATTGCATATAGAGAGATCCTGGTTGGATGGAAGGACAGGGGATTGGTAGAACAAGAAGAATTTAGTTACCTGTACTGTGCACACCCTAGAATACCTATCTTGTATCTATTGCCTAAGATACATAAGGATATGCAAAACCCACCAGGACGACCTATAGTGTCCTCTATTGGGTCACTATATGAGAATACCTCAAGGTTCATTGATTATTTTCTGAGACCATATGTGGTTGCCCTACCCTCATACCTAAGGGACACGACGCACTTTCTGACCATCATTGATGGCATACATTGGGAGGAGGATTACACTCTGGTCTCTTTGGATGTTAGTAGCTTATATACTAGCATCCAACATGAACAGGGGTTACTAGCTATCCAGCACTTTTTTTAAACCAGATCCATTTCTCTATTACACCACTCTCAAATGATATTGGAGATGATTGAGATTTGTCTCAAAAATAATTTTTTCATTTTCAATGACATCATCTACAAGCAGTCACAGGGCACAGCGATGGGAACCTGCTTTGCCCCCAGCTACGCAAACTTGTTCATGGGCTGGTGGGAGGACCAGGTGGTGGCAAACATGCATGAATTTAACAACGTTGCCCTGTGGCTGCGATATATTGACGATATTTTCTTCATTTGGTGTGGAGATGAAGATTCTGTTCGAATCTTTATTGACAAATTAAATCTGAACACTTGTAATCTACAGTTCACTGAGAACATCAGTAGAAACTCAATGGAATTTCTGGATGTCCGCCTAGAGGTCGTAAACAACCAATTGACTTCTAAACTATTCCGTAAGGATACGGCGGGTAATAGCATTTTAAATGCTAACAGCAGTCATCCAGGGAGTTTGGTACGAAGCATCCCGTATGGGGAATTGCTACGGGCCAAAAGGAACTGTAGTACTAAGGTGGCATATGAAAAGGAGATGGCAACTATGTGCCAGAGATTCAGGGAGAGGGGCTATAGTGCCAAGATTGTGAAAGATGCCATTTCCAGGGTGGAGACAAAAACCCGCGATGAACTCATCTATCCCAAACAGAAAGAAATAAAAGAAGAAAAAATTAGATTTATCACCACTTTCTCGGGACAAGCTACTGAGATACGCAGGGTTTTCAGAAAACATTGGCATGTCCTACTTACGGATGAACACCTCAAAGATCTGAGCAGCAACCCACAGATCACATTCAGAAAGAGTCGTTGCTTGGCTGATGAGTTAAGCCATAACTACATCACAAACAATGAGGGTGATCTTATGAGTAAGGATGGGGGCTTTAAATGTTGTCAGAAATGCAAAGCGTGCAGAAACAGCACTGATTGTGTCAAGTTACAGGTACCTAATTCTAAAAGAGAATTTATCATCAAAAAGAAACTTACATGTAACACCACTCAGTGCATGTATGTGCTTATTTGCCCATGTGCCAAATGGTACATTGGCAGTACTAAACATGCAGCAAAGAAACGTGTGCTGGAGCATTTACGGGCTATACGCAATAATAACCGAGCATATCCTGTAGCTAGGCATTTTTTTGACCAGCATTTTCAAGATGAGACCAAGATGCGTATGGTGGTAATTGATTCTGTAAACTTGGGAATAAGAGGAGGTAACCGGGAATTATTGTTGAGGAAATTAGAATCCCGTTACATTGTGGATTTTGAAAGCCTCGCACCTAAGGGTCTAAATATGAGCGAGGAATTAGCCGTACATCTGCATGAATGAAAGTATATTGATGGTTTAGCTCTAGCTGTTTAAGACTCATTTTGAATTTTGTATTTGTTTGTATTTCAGACGGTGTCACATGAACATTGAGGAAGGAAGTCATATTTAATGTAATGATTACATGTATCAAGTTCTAGGATCTGTTTGTAGGTATTAGGGTTCTAATTTAACATGATTTCGTTTTTTTTTTTTTTTTTTTTTTTTGAAAAACCTTTATTTAAAAATCAGGACACAGCTATTCAGCCGACAACCCGGAGGTTCGGCAGCATCGATAATTAGAAACAGTGATGCGTCCCCAGTACAGTACAAAGAGAAGTGCAAAGGTTCAATTTTAAGCAAACACAAAAACTCACAGCAAACCCCAGCAAGGCAAGAACACTAAAAACCCATGGTGAGAGCCCCCAGGGGAGGCCGGACCCCACTAATCTACCAGTTACAAGATAGTGTAAGGAGGAAGAAGGGGGACAGCAGAGGCCCAAATAGTTCATAAACCAAACTGTGCTGGAAAGAAGGTCGGGGGAAAGTTGTTCCTCGGGAGGTTCCAGTTCAGGGGCAAGACATATTCCCCCCCCTGTATTGATTCCACCGCCCCCAGATGGCGTGCCACTTCCGGGGGCGGCCTCTAGAGCAATAGACCGTCTTCTCCCTAAACATGCTCCAGTCCATGTTCTCTTTCCACGCAGTCAGTGTGGGGGGCCCCGAGGAGCCCCACAATCGCGCGATATCCCTCTTAGCGACCATGTTACCCAGAGTCACCCATTGGGTCCGCGCCTCATCGAGGTCAGTGGGCCCCCAGACATTCAGGAGACAACACCGCGCCTCCGGCTGCACAGCAATGCCCGTCACCTCCCCCATAACTGCATGGACTCTCCTCCAGAATTCCACAATGACACCACACTCCCAAATGATGTGCAGGAAAGTACCCACCATACCACACCCCCTCCTGCACAGGCCGTCCTCCGAGAACCCCATGTGGACCAGCCTTGGCCCCGTCACATACACGCGGTGCAGTATTTTAAGCTGCACCAGCCTCAAACGCGACGGGATCGCAACCTCTTTAGGAGAAGAAACAGCTGACTGCCAGTCCTCATCATCCAACTCGAGGCCATCCCTAGTCCACTGGTCCCTCAGCCCCAGAAGCATGTCCGCCCGGACGTTTATCAGTTTCTTATATATGAGCGAGATCGTGCTCTCGGGCATATGGCCATCAAGGACCCGGTCCTCCAAAGGAGAGGACTCAGGCACCTTCTCACCCTCCACGAGGACTGATCGGAGGGCGTGGCGCATCTGAATATACCTGAAATACTCGGAGGGCCCCAGCTCATACTCAGTCTGCAACTCCTCAAAGGACTTCACCTTCCCCTTATGCAGCACATCACCCACCCTGGAGATGCCAATCAGGTCCCACTTATCAAATCCTTTTGAATGCCAAAGCCTTCCCAATCTCTCCGATTCAAACAACGGGGTAGCGAGGGTGAGCCTATCCTTCCAGCCCAGCGAGTCAGTTGCCATCTTCCACACCCGCACTGCCACACCGGTGGGCCCCGTGAGGGACGAGTCTAGGGACCGCGAGTACAACGCCCTGTAGTAGTTACCACCACGCAGCAACCACCTGTCCATGGCATACCCAGGGCTGAGGGCAGGGCCATAAAGCCCATGATTGATCGCGCTCAGCTGTGTGGCCCAATAGTACCGTCGGATGTCTGGGAGCGCAATGCCCCTGTCGTACCATGGAAGCGTCAACTTTGCAATAGCAATTCGCGGCCGCCCATCCCACAGCAACGTCTGTTGGAGGCCTTCGACCTCCCGAAAGTATTTGGCCGGCACCCAATCCAAGGTATTCTGTAAGGCGTAGAGGAAGCGGGGAAGAGACATCATTTTGAACAGGGCCGCACGCCCAACGAGGGAGAGCGGCAGCCTCCGCCAACCTTCAACATCGCGCCTCAGGCGTGCCAGGGGGGGGAGCAGATTCTTCTCATAGCGCACAGCAGAGTCCATGGAGATAAAGATCCCCAAATACACGAAACCCTGCTGGGCGACCTGTATCGAACATGTTCTAGGGATCGGTGGAACCTCGCCACTAAGAACATACAAGTACGATTTGCTCCAATTGATGACGAGACCCGAGTTCCTACCAAAAGATGTGAGTACGTCACAGACCACGATAAGTGACTTCTTAGGTGAGGCAAGATAAAACAGGATATCATCGGCATAGAGCGAAATACGGTCCTCGTGTTCAGGCGACCACCGAAGGCCCCGTATATCCGGGTGCCAACGTATCCACGCAGCCAGCGGCTCAAGGGCGAGGGCGAACAACAGAGGCGACAGGGGGCAACCCTGCCGAGTACCCCTCCCAAGCTGAAACGGAGTCGACGCCCGACCATTCACCACAACACTAGCTAGCGGCCCCTCGTACAGCAACCTCACCCAGCTCACAAAACCGCGGCCAAAGCCGAACTTGGCCAGCACGGCCCACAAGTATGCCCACTCCACCGTGTCAAAGGCCATCGTGGCATCAAGAGACGCCACAATAGCCGGTTCACGCAGCGTGCCCGCCCTGGCGATTACGCCATGAAGACGCCTAAGATTCAAAGCTGTGTTTCGGTGCGGGATGAAGCCGGATTGATCCGGGTGGACCAAGTCGCCAAGTACCCTAATCAAACGAGTCGCCAGGAGTTTAGCCAGAATTTTCGGCTCCGCGTTAAGAAGTGAAATAGGCCGATATGAGGCGCACTTATCGCGGGGTTTACCCTCTTTGTGTATGACCACAATCGACGCCAGTCGCTGATCCAACGGGAGGGTCCCACCCCCCCGCGCCTCCAAAAACATGGCGCGCAGGTGAGGGGCGACCCTATCCGGGAACAGCTTGTACAGGTCGATCGGCAAGCCGTTCGGTCCCGAGGCCTTACCCGAGTTTAACTCGCGGATAGCCCCCGCCACCTCGTCGACCGTTATGTCACCATCTAAATCGTCCCTATCTATAGCAGAGAGGCAGGGCAACTCGATATCACGGAGGAGGTTACACGAGTCCTCGAGCGGCCTATCCGACGCAGAGGCATAAACCCTACAAAAATAGTCCGAGAAACACTTTACAATCCCCTCAGGTTCCACAATCGCCTCTCCCCTCTCTCCCGTCAACTCTGGCACCACTCTATTGACCCGTTCTTTTTTGTCCAGCCACGCCATGAGTTTCCCTGCCTTATCACCAACATCATACAGTCGGCCCTGCTGTTCCCTACTGAGGGTCTTAGCGGCGTTCGTCACCAGGTCTTTATACTCAGTTTGCTTCAAACAAAGCTCATGCAGTGAAGACTCTGTAACCTCCTCCTCCATCGCTCCCTCCAGAGCCGCGATCTCCTCCTCCACCTGCAGAATCTCGCCATCTCTACGCCTCTTGGCAGCCACTACTAGGGAGAGGGCTTCCCCCCGAAGCACGGTCTTAAAGGCTTCCCACAGCGACACTGCCGAGTCCACGGTTCCCTGATTGTCCTTGAAAAAATTATCTACCTTCTTGACCAGGGCGCTGCGCATCTTGGGGTCTCGGAAATACCACGGGTTGATAGGGGCCACCCTTCCTCCTCCCTCCCGACCTAGATCCAGCCGGATCCACACTGGCGAGTGGTCAGATATACCGCGCGCCATGTGCCTCGCCTCGGATACCAACGAGGCATGCGCGGCCAGAGTGAGCAGGTAATCAATCCTGGAAAGGCTACCATGTGCCCCGGAGTGGAACGTGTATTGGCTCTGTGTGGGGTGCCGGAGCCTCCAGCAGTCTATCAGGCCAAGCGTGTCTAGGAAGTCTGGAAGCCATTTCTGAGCCCCCCCTGTGTCTCTGGGCGGGTATCTATCCAGCAGGCCGGAGCCAACAGCGTTGAAATCCCCTCCCACCACAAGCATTCCCCCCGGGAGATCCAGCAGGGCCCTACCCAGATCTGCAAACGTGGAGGCCTGCAGGGCCGGCGGGACATAAACCGAAACTAAAACCAAAGTCCGTCCTTCCCACCGCCCCGCCACCGCCACAAACCTCCCCCTATCATCAACAATGGTGGAGTCCACCTCAAATGGCAGCGAAGCTCTAACTAGGATGCCCACACCCCTGGACCCAGATGAGAATCCTGAATGTGCAATGAATTTATACCCCTTCCTATTCAGGGCATAGCACGTATTACCTATAAGATGCGTCTCCTGCAGCAGGGCAACATCCGGCATTGATCGTTTCAAGAGTTGCAAGACAATCCCCCGCTTAATGCGATCCCCCAAACCATTAACATTCCAGCTTATAACACTTATCCCCTACCCCCCATCCTCAAACGGAAAGAGGCCCACCCCACACCCGAGGAGCCACCATGGAACAGCCCTGGAAATAAGCATCATGCCTTGCAGAAATAAACCCCCCAACAACAAACCCAAAATCCCTGAAACTCCCCCCACCCTGCACCCCTGCTGCAGCTTACAAAGCCCCCCCAACTTGCAGTGTGCCTGTCGCCCTACAAAACCAAAAGTCTACAAAAAGTACCCTAAGGGAGGAAAAGAGCACCCCTCGTCCTCCCGCAACCCTCCACAGTTACTGCACTCTATGCAAGTCTTCAAGTATAGTCAAATCAAGTCAGACCGGCTCCGAGATGTCAGCCCTGTCCATCCCGGCCACTGTCTCCATCCTCGGCTGTGTCGTCCCCCGTCCGTCGCCGGGGCAAAGCGTCCAGCCATTCGCCGGCCATAACAGGAGAGTCAAAAAAGAATGTCCGATCGTCGTGCACCACCCGCAGTCTGGCAGGGAAGAGCATGGCATACTTCAGGTCTCTTTCCCGGAGCCGCCGCTTCACCCCCAGGAAGCCCTGTCTCTGCCTCTGCACCTGCTGGGTGAAGTCCGGATAGAAATTCACCGACGCGTTCTGGAAGGGGACTGGGCCCGTCACCCTCGATGCTTGCAGAATAGCGTCCCGATCTCGAAAATGAAAGAGCCGGGCGACGATCGGCCTCGGCGGGGCACCCGCCTTGGGCCTCCCGCCCGGTACTCTATGGGCCCTTTCCACCGCAAAGAACTTCCCAAGGCCCTTAGGCTTCAGATGATTAAGGACCAAGTCCTCAACAAGCAGGTCAACCGAAGCCTCATCTGAGGACTCCGGGACCCCGATGACGCGCACATTGTTGCGCCTGGCCCGGCTCTCAAAGTCCTCCAGCCGGCGACGACGAGATCACTCTCGGTCCTCAGCTTACGAACCTCGGTCTGCAGTTCCGTAACATCATCAGTGAGGCCCGTGGTCTTGAGGTCCAAGTTCTTAACCCGTTCGTTCGTTTTGCCCAAGTCCGCACGGATCAGGTTGACATCCACCAAAATGGCATCCACCTTATGCGCCAGGGCCTCAAACTGTCTCCCAATCGAAGTCTGCATCCCTTCGAGCGCGCCCATGACATCCTGTAGGGAGAGCTCCGGGGCCACAGGCGAGTCCTCCTTCTGGGCATCCGGCGCCTGGCTCGATCCACTCGGTGAGCCCTTCTGCAGAGCATATCGGTCCATGCTGTTAACTTGGGTATAAGTTCCCCGCCTGGTAGACTTAGCCTTCAGCCGATCCCCTTCTGCTTTGCCCGACATGGTTGACTCCAAGCAGGTCGGTTCAGTTAAGACAGGTCCCTCTCAAGGAGAGGAATAAGGAGTGATCAGTTCTGCCGTGGGCCGCCAGAGTAGCCTGCAGAGCGTCCTTGGGGTAATAAAGCCACCCAGAGCTCTCCAGTGGCAGGGCTGACAAAGGGAGCAAAATCGAAAGTGAAAGAGCGGGGACCTCCGTCCGACAGTTCACACCTCGCCTGGCCGTTGTTGTTGAACTAGGAGTCGGGCATCCAGCCAACTCTAGCCCCTGGCTTCCCCGGGAGATAGGCCGCAATCTTCCGCCAGGCGTAAGTCCGGTTCCCGGTGGGCGATCAGACCGCGGGTAGCATCAATCGCCTCCCTGACCAATCATCTACACGATGCCATGCATACCGACAGGATTAG
The DNA here is from genome assembly GCF_964204655.1 of Triturus cristatus. Classification (NCBI taxonomy): domain Eukaryota; kingdom Metazoa; phylum Chordata; class Amphibia; order Caudata; family Salamandridae; genus Triturus; species Triturus cristatus. Next base: position 390,304,177 of record NC_140594.1, read on the forward strand.
AGACAGGATAGTCGACGGAGGGCGCGAGGGTCTCGGGAGCTCTGAGCTCACGCGGCCATCTTGGTCAAGCGCTAGGCTCCTCCAACATGATTTCGTTTTTGATCGTTTTTTGCCTTTAGGCCCACTTGGGCACTACTAGAGTATGTAACTTTATTAAATTGACAAAGGGAGGTATTCCTACCTGAGAGCCTCTCCTTTGGACATATGATGGGTTTGTTGATAACGTGAACTGAAGTCCCGTTTTATTTAATATAGGGAGGCACAAGGGTCTCTTTAAGAATTTTGTATTTTCGTAATATGTGAGCAGGGACTATTTGGTCACGCCCACTTGGGCGATTGGATTACAGACGATAATGAAATTCACGTTATCACGAAGTTTGACACATTCTCTTTAGCCCTATAATGGTATATATACAGACTATCTGGGCTACTAAAGTGTACGGGCATACGACCATATGATAGCTGTGACAAACAGTTACTAGCCATATGACAGGCTATCCAATAATGAGTGGGTTATTACTGCGTGTTCACGCCCATTTGGGCGATATTATATATAACTTCTTGTAATTACCACCATAATCAAATATTTTTTGTCTGTGAATATGCATTTATTTGAAACTGTATTATCATGTTACTATTTGAATGGATTAACTGCATTAAGACAACCTTACAAGATGGCCGCCTAAGAAACATCTAGCCTGCTGTTATGTGAAAGTCCGTCTTTTAATGAACTAATGTATTTAAACATGGTGGTTTGTTGCATTTTCGAGCGTGATCAAGCCGTAAAGGTGAAACGCGTCGTTTTGCACTTGGATATTAAAGAATCTGCATGCAACTTCGGAGTCCGAGTTTATTTTCGTCACGGCGAGAGTAGGTGCTTCTCAAATATTAGGAAATCCGGTTTCCTGGCTCGGACCGCCCGTGACAGATTGATCCCATTATAGGAACTGGTGGCTTTGATTTATTTTGACGGGAACGATCTGACCCCTTCAGCGACCTGATAACATCGGGTCTGAGTCCGAATTCGGCGGCTGTGTGAAGTTCGCGACAACACGGAACGGTGTGAAACAGCCAGCATTACGAGGTACTGGTGCTTGGAGTAAAGACTTTCTGGGAAGGCTGTGGTCTTGCACTGCAGAGTGTGGACGTGCACCTGAACAGAGGATTTTCTTCGGCATATAGAGTGCCACTAACGGGGATATATTTATTGAAGGGCTAGGGAGCGTGTTTTGGCTATAAATTACGCCGCCATTGAGACACGCAGAAGTTGCATACTGATATTCGAGAAAATATCATGGCAAGTGCTTTGGAGGCTCGGAGAAAGCAAACAGCGGATAAGCTTTTCTTCACGCAGATTGGCTCTAAAAACAGTGTATTGAATTCCTCCACTAATATCTTGGAAGAAATTAATTTACAAACATTGTTGGGTACTCTGGAAAAGTTACACAGAAAGGAACTGGCAAAGTGGTGGGAAGCTGAATCCCTACAGCGATATATTGAGGTTAAAAGAGTCCCTAGAGGACTGAGAATTTTTACTATCCCGACTTATGAAGATCCAGACACGGATATGCTAGAGGAATGGTCCAACAATTCGGCGGAATGTTCAATGACTATGATGCGCATATTAGTTAAATATGCTTTAAAGGATCTTGCCAAATTACTACAAGAGATTGACAAATTGCTAATAGAAATCAGCAAAATCATGTCTAAAGAAGCGTTAGATAACCATTTGGACAGTTTACACAAAAAGATGGATAAACTAGAAGAAGAAATAACAGCCAAAAAACAGAGAAAATTTCTTCGTGATTACAAAGACTATCAAGCTGGAAGAACACTGACCTTCCAGAGAAAATATGATCATCTCTTTGAAAAGAAAACAGACATGATGATAGCTCCTCCTACGGATGTAGGTACAACGGAGGAGTTGGTTGAAAGTGATGTTTCTGATGGAAACGTATCTGATGTATCCGCTTCTGGCACGAACCAAGAAATTAACAACGACACACAGAAAAGAGGCAGTAATTTTTTATTACAGTTCCAGTTGTTAAACCAAAACAGGACAGAATATCAACAAGACAGTGGGGCACAGAGGGGACGAGGACGAAGAAACAGAGGAAGAACAAGAGGAACCAACAGGCCAAGAAGAGGAGGAAGCAACGTAGACAGAAGCCCGATGGGAATGGAAACAAGGGGCAAGAAACAACAACAAATATGACAGTTGTGAATCTATCTCAGCGGTCTCTTTCCAATGAAGAAATTGAGACTTTGTCACTTGGCCTCACCTTTTGCCCCACATCGAATATGAATTACACGCAGACTCGTATCGATTTATTCCTGTTTTCGAGAAAACTCAAACTTAAGAAATGGTTTAATACCAAACCTCAACAACAAGAAACTGTAAGTGTTACACACAGAGAAAGTAATCTTAATGTGTTGGACATTGAATTAATGCATGCATTGTATAACATGACAGAGAATGTTGATGTTAGCCAGTCTGTACCCGAATGGGATGTATGGGGTGAGAATTTAGATGAAAATCCAGGGAGCAAATTTAAACCTAAATCTGTATTCCTCCCCAATGTACAATGTGAAGCTATTGACATCTTTGAAAAAGGCGTGTTGTGTGACCTACAGAAAATGAGATATAACAAAATATCAGGAAATAAGAAAAATCTCACAGCAAAACAAATCACATCCATTGATGACCTGAAGGCGGATCACAACATTGTGATCCGCCAGTCAGATAAGGGTGGTAATGTGGTTGTTTTGGATAAACAAAAATACCTGTTGGAAGGATTGAGACAGCTACAGGATGTGAATTGTTATTGTAAAACGGACATGGCAGACGTATTAAAATCTAAGATTTCATATAGAGAGATCCTGGTTGGATGGAAGGACAGGGGATTGGTAGAACAAGAAGAATTTAGTTACCTGTACTGTGCACACCCTAGAATACCTATCTTGTATCTATTGCCTAAGATACATAAGGATATGCAAAACCCACCAGGACAACCTATAGTGTCCTCTATTGGGTCACTATATGAGAATACCTCAAGGTTCATTGATTATTTTCTGAGACCATATGTGGTTGCCCTACCCTCATACCTAAGGGACACAACGCACTTTCTGACCATCATTGATGGCATACATTGGGAGGAGGATTACACTCTGGTCTCTTTGGATGTTAGTAGCTTATATACTAGCATCCAACATGAACAGGGGTTACTAGCTATCCAGCACTTTTTTTAAACCAGATCCATTTCTCTATTACACCACTCTCAAATGATATTGGAGATGATTGAGATTTGTCTCAAAAATAATTTTTTCATTTTCAATGACATCATCTACAAGCAGTCACAGGGCACAGCGATGGGAACCTGCTTCGCCCCCAGCTACGCGAACTTGTTCATGGGCTGGTGGGAGGACCAGGTGGTGGCAAACATGCATGAATTTAACAACGTTGCCCTGTGGCTGCGATATATTGACGATATTTTCTTCATTTGGTGTGGAGATGAAGATTCTGTTCGAATCTTTATTGACAAATTAAATCTGAACACTTGTAATCTACAGTTCACTGAGAACATTAGTAGAAACTCAATGGAATTTCTGGATGTCCGCCTAGAGGTCGTAAACAACCAATTGACTTCTAAACTATTCCGTAAGGATACGGCGGGTAATAGCATTTTAAATGCTAACAGCAGTCATCCAGGGAGTTTGGTACGAAGCATCCCGTATGGGGAATTGCTACGGGCCAAAAGGAACTGTAGTACTAAGGTGGCATATGAAAAGGAGATGGCAACTATGTGCCAGAGATTCAGGGAGAGGGGCTTTAGTGCCAAGATTGTGAAAGATGCCATTTCCAGGGTGGAGACAAAAACCCGCGATGAACTCATCTATCCCAAACAGAAAGAAATAAAAGAAGAAAAAATTAGATTTATCATCACTTTCTCGGGACAAGCTACTGAGATACGCAGGGTTTTCAGAAAACATTGGCATGTCCTACTTACGGATGAACACCTCAAAAAAGATCTGAACAGCAACCCACAGATCACATTCAGAAAGAGTCGTTGCTTGGCTGATGAGTTAAGCCATAACTACATCACAAACAATGAGGGTGATCTTATGAGTAAGGATGGGGGCTTTAAATGTTGTCAGAAATGCAAAGCGTGCAGAAACAGCACTGATTGTGTCAAGTTACAGGTACCTAATTCTAAAAGAGAATTTATCATCAAAAAGAAACTTACATGTAACACCACTCAGTGCGTGTATGTGCTTATTTGCCCATGTGCCAAATGGTACATTGGCAGTACTAAACATGCAGCAAAGAAACGTGTGCTGGAGCATTTACGGGCTATACGCAATAATAACCGAGCGTTTCCTGTAGCTAGGCATTTTTTTGACCAGCATTTTCAAGATGAGACCAAGATGCGTATGGTGGTAATTGATTCTGTAAACTTGGGAATAAGAGGAGGTAACCGGGAATTATTGTTGAGGAAATTAGAATCCCGTTACATTGTGGATTTTGAAAGCCTCGCACCTAAGGGTCTAAATATGAGCGAGGAATTAGCCGTACATCTGCATGAATGAAAGTATATTGATGGTTTAGCTCTAGCTGTTTAAGACTCATTTTAAATTTTGAATTTTGTATTTGTTTGTATTTCAGACGGTGTCACATGAACATTGAGGAAGGAAGTCATATTTAATGTAATGATTACATGTATCAAGTTCTAGGATCTGTTTGTAGGTATTAGGGTTCTAATTTAACATGATTTCGTTTTTGATCGTTTTTTGCCTTTAGGCCCACTTGGGCACTACTAGAGTATGTAACTTTATTAAATTGACAAAGGGAGGTATTCCTACCTGAGGGCCTCTCCTTTGGACATATGATGGGTTTGTTGATAACGTGAACTGAAGTCCCGTTTTATTTAATATAGGGAGGCACAAGGGTCTCTTTAAGAATTTTGTATTTTCGTAATATGTGAGCAGGGACTATTTGGTCACGCCCACTTGGGCGATTGGATTACAGACGATAATGAAATTCACGTTATCACGAAGTTTGACACATTCTCTTTAGCCCTATAATGGTATATATACAGACTATCTGGGCTACTAAAGTGTACGGGCATACGACCATATGATAGCTGTGACAAACAGTTACTAGCCATATGACAGGCTATCCGATAATGAGTGGGTTATTACTGCGTGTTCACGCCCATTTGGGCGATATTATATATAACTTCTTGTAATTACCACCATAATCAAATATTTTTTGTCTGTGAATATGCATTTATTTGAAACTGTATTATCATGTTACTATTTGAATGGATTAACTGCATTAAGACAACCTTACAAGATGGCCGCCTAAGAAACATCTAGCCTGCTGTTATGTGAAAGTCCGTCTTTTAATGAACTAATGTATTTAAACATGGTGGTTTGTTGCATTTTCGAGCGTGATCAAGCCGTAAAGGTGAAACGCGTCGTTTTGCACTTGGATATTAAAGAATCTGCATACAACTTAGGAGTCCGAGTTTATTTTCGTCACGGCGAGAGTAGGTGCTTCTCAAATATTAGGAAATCCGGTTTCCTGGCTCGGACCGCCCGTGACAGATTGATCCCATTACCGGAACTGGTGGCTTTGATATATATATATATATATATTTATATTCATATTTCTTTTTTTTTTTAAAGTCGAAATACATTATTTTAACAGGTTCTATTTTAAGTCCCCTTCGCCATTATTTTCTAGGGGTAGTTGTTGCAGTACCAGTGGTTGGTGTGATGCTGCTCCTACTCCAGTCTTGAACTGAAGTACATTTACTACTATTTCAGGTATTGTTTCAGGTACTTTGTGTCTGTAGTAACTTTAGAAGTGAACACTGCGAATAAGAATGTACTTGCTCTTTTGTTGGTGTATGCGTTTCCTCCCTAAACTCCCCAGCCCTCTCTAAACCTCTCCCATTTCGTAGTAACTAGTCCCTATCTTTCAGCCGTCACCCCCAAATCACTCCCACATTTCCTATTCAAACCTAAGCGTGCATCTATGCAATCTCTGCAGTTGGGTGAAGATGTCTTAGTATAAAAGATAGAAGAGGTGGAAGCGGAGACCTCCCCATGTGGGTTAGTGAATAACTGTGATTGTTTGATCATGAATGAAATAAAGAAGGGACAAACACTGGTAATCTTAATGGTGGCAGTCATTCAGTAGCAGAAAAGCCTTTGAGGAAGGGCGCATGCCCGAAACGCGTCAGGCTCTGCTGACGCTGGTTGCACCTGTATCTTCCCTTACTTGGAGAGAGCTGACTGGGAGTGCGCGCTGCATTTGGGTGCTTGTGAAACTGAATATATATATATATATATATATATATATATATATATATATATATATATATATATATATATATATATATATATATATTCACTGAAAAAACCATAGGTTTCACACACGTTATAGTTAGGAATTAGCATTTAAAAAACCTTGCAAATTCACTTAAAAAACCATAGGTTTCACACAAGTTATAGTTAGCTGTACATTACACTCGTAAAAAACCAATGAAATTCCACGTTATAGTTAGATCAGGTAACTATAACTCGCGCCCCCGCAATGCACTGCTGATGACGTCACATATTACATCACTTATGACATGGTCAGTGACATCACTCATGACATCAATGATGACATCTGAAATGACACATTGTGCATTGCGGTCGCGCAAGTTATAGTTACCTGATCTAAATATAACGTGGAATTTCATTGGTTTTTTACGAGTGTAATGTACAGCTAACTATAACTTGTGTGAAACCTATGGTTTTTTAAGTGAATTTGCAAGGTTTTTTAAATGCTAATTCCTAACTATAACGTGTGTGAAACCTATGGTTTTTTCAGTGAATTTGTACGGTTTTTTAAATGCTAAGTTATGTATTTATTTTTAATTTTTGCGCGCCAGTAGATAATATATATATATATATATATATATTCCAACTCAAAGTGCCCAAGCATGTCTGGAAGCACACACCGCTGCTGTTAACCGCTGAATCACACCAACGATTAAATTAAAATATAGCAACCAGCAGGATCCGGGATTACAGTCTTTCTGCCGACGCGTTTCGAGGATGTCACCTCTTCTTCATGGGCGACTGCATTGCTAAGTCAATTTCGGAACGACCAGCACACCATTTTGATCAGTTCCCGCCCTGAGTGGGTGTTGCTTAGTGCACAGGAGGATGCTGGTAGAAGTAGTTCATTCCCTGAGTGGGATTCCGATGACTTCTTTTTGCGGTGATATTGTTACCCTAGGTAGGGTTCCGAATAAAAGCGCTGGTCTTATTCTGCTCCAGCAGTGGCGCCGATTAGGCAAGGATCAGTTCCCACCACGGCCTCTCCTCGTTTGGGACGGTGCTCTCCAGCGCGGCAGGGCTGCCGCGGTTTAAATTCCAACTCAAAGTGCCCAAGCATGTCTGGAGGCACACACCGCTGCTGTTAACCGCTGAATCACACCAACGATTAAATTAAAATATAGCAACCAGCAGGATCCGGGATTACAGTCTTTCTGCCGACGCGTTTCGAGGATGTCACCTCTTCTTCATGGGCGACTGCATTGCTAAGTCAATTTCGGAACGACCAGCACACCATTTTGATCAGTTCCCGCCCTGAGTGGGTGTTGCTTAGTGCACAGGAGGATGCTGGTAGAAGTAGTTCATTCCCTGAGTGGGATTCCGATGACTTCTTTTTGCGGTGATATTGTTACCCTAGGTAGGGTTCCGAATAAAAGCGCTGGTCTTATTCTGCTCCAGCAGTGGCGCCGATTAGGCAAGGATCAGTTCCCACCACGGCCTCTCCTCGTTTGGGACGGTGCTCTCCAGCGCGGCAGGGCTGCCGCGGTTTAAATTCCAACTCAAAGTGCCCAAGCATGTCTGGAGGCACACACCGCTGCTGTTAACCGCTGAATCACACCAACGATTAAATTAAAATATAGCAACCAGCAGGATCCGGGATTACAGTCTTTCTGCCGACGCGTTTCGAGGATGTCACCTCTTCTTCATGGGCGACTGCATTGCTAAGTCAATTTCGGAACGACCAGCACACCATTTTGATCAGTTCCCGCCCTGAGTGGGTGTTGCTTAGTGCACAGGAGGATGCTGGTAGAAGTAGTTCATTCCCTGAGTGGGATTCCGATGACTTCTTTTTCATCGTTGGTGTGATTCAGCGGTTAACAGCAGCGGTGTGTGCCTCCAGACATGCTTGGGCACTTTGAGTTGGAATTTAAACCGCGGCAGCCCTGCCGCGCTGGAGAGCACCGTCCCAAACGAGGAGAGGCCGTGGTGGGAACTGATCCTTGCCTAATCGGCGCCACTGCTGGAGCAGAATAAGACCAGCGCTTTTATTCGGAACCCTACCTAGGGTAACAATATCACCGCAAAAAGAAGTCATCGGAATCCCACTCAGGGAATGAACTACTTCTACCAGCATCCTCCTGTGCACTAAGCAACACCCACTCAGGGCGGGAACTGATCAAAATGGTGTGCTGGTCGTTCCGAAATTGACTTAGCAATGCAGTCGCCCATGAAGAAGAGGTGACATCCTCGAAACGCGTCGGCAGAAAGACTGTAATCCCGGATCCTGCTGGTTGCTATATTTTAATTTAATCGTTGGTGTGATTCAGCGGTTAACAGCAGCGGTGTGTGCCTCCAGACATGCTTGGGCACTTTGAGTTGGAATTTAAACCGCGGCAGCCCTGCCGCGCTGGAGAGCACCGTCCCAAACGAGGAGAGGCCGTGGTGGGAACTGATCCTTGCCTAATCGGCGCCACTGCTGGAGCAGAATAAGACCAGCGCTTTTATTCGGAACCCTACCTAGGGTAACAATATCACCGCAAAAAGAAGTCATCGGAATCCCACTCAGGGAATGAACTACTTCTACCAGCATCCTCCTGTGCACTAAGCAACACCCACTCAGGGCGGGAACTGATCAAAATGGTGTGCTGGTCGTTCCGAAATTGACTTAGCAATGCAGTCGCCCATGAAGAAGAGGTGACATCCTCGAAACGCGTCGGCAGAAAGACTGTAATCCCGGATCCTGCTGGTTGCTATATTTTAATTTAATCGTTGGTGTGATTCAGCGGTTAACAGCAGCGGTGTGTGCCTCCAGACATGCTTGGGCACTTTGAGTTGGAATTTAAACCGCGGCAGCCCTGCCGCGCTGGAGAGCACCGTCCCAAACGAGGAGAGGCCGTGGTGGGAACTGATCCTTGCCTAATCGGCGCCACTGCTGGAGCAGAATAAGACCAGCGCTTTTATTCGGAACCCTACCTAGGGTAACAATATCACCGCAAAAAGAAGTCATCGGAATCCCACTCAGGGAATGAACTACTTCTACCAGCATCCTCCTGTGCACTAAGCAACACCCACTCAGGGCGGGAACTGATCAAAATGGTGTGCTGGTCGTTCCGAAATTGACTTAGCAATGCAGTCGCCCATGAAGAAGAGGTGACATCCTCGAAACGCGTCGGCAGAAAGACTGTAATCCCGGATCCTGCTGGTTGCTATATTTTAATTTAATCGTTGGTGTGATTCAGCGGTTAACAGCAGCGGTGTGTGCCTCCAGACATGCTTGGGCACTTTGAGTTGGAATTTAAACCGCGGCAGCCCTGCCGCGCTGGAGAGCACCGTCCCAAACGAGGAGAGGCCGTGGTGGGAACTGATCCTTGCCTAATCGGCGCCACTGCTGGAGCAGAATAAGACCAGCGCTTTTATTCGGAACCCTACCTAGGGTAACAATATCACCGCAAAAAGAAGTCATCGGAATCCCACTCAGGGAATGAACTACTTCTACCAGCATCCTCCTGTGCACTAAGCAACACCCACTCAGGGCGGGAACTGATCAAAATGGTGTGCTGGTCGTTCCGAAATTGACTTAGCAATGCAGTCGCCCATGAAGAAGAGGTGACATCCTCGAAACGCGTCGGCAGAAAGACTGTAATCCCGGATCCTGCTGGTTGCTATATTTTAATTTAATCGTTGGTGTGATTCAGCGGTTAACAGCAGCGGTGTGTGCCTCCAGACATGCTTGGGCACTTTGAGTTGGAATTTAAACCGCGGCAGCCCTGCCGCGCTGGAGAGCACCGTCCCAAACGAGGAGAGGCCGTGGTGGGAACTGATCCTTGCCTAATCGGCGCCACTGCTGGAGCAGAATAAGACCAGCGCTTTTATTCGGAACCCTACCTAGGGTAACAATATCACCGCAAAAAGAAGTCATCGGAATCCCACTCAGGGAATGAACTACTTCTACCAGCATCCTCCTGTGCACTAAGCAACACCCACTCAGGGCGGGAACTGATCAAAATGGTGTGCTGGTCGTTCCGAAATTGACTTAGCAATGCAGTCGCCCATGAAGAAGAGGTGACATCCTCGAAACGCGTCGGCAGAAAGACTGTAATCCCGGATCCTGCTGGTTGCTATATTTTAATTTAATCGTTGGTGTGATTCAGCGGTTAACAGCAGCGGTGTGTGCCTCCAGACATGCTTGGGCACTTTGAGTTGGAATTTAAACCGCGGCAGCCCTGCCGCGCTGGAGAGCACCGTCCCAAACGAGGAGAGGCCGTGGTGGGAACTGATCCTTGCCTAATCGGCGCCACTGCTGGAGCAGAATAAGACCAGCGCTTTTATTCGGAACCCTACCTAGGGTAACAATATCACCGCAAAAAGAAGTCATCGGAATCCCACTCAGGGAATGAACTACTTCTACCAGCATCCTCCTGTGCACTAAGCAACACCCACTCAGGGCGGGACCTGATCAAAATGGTGTGCTGGTCGTTCCGAAATTGACTTAGCAATGCAGTCGCCCATGAAGAAGAGGTGACATCCTCGAAACGCGTCGGCAGAAAGACTGTAATCCCGGATCCTGCTGGTTGCTATATTTTAATTTAATCGTTGGTGTGATTCAGCGGTTAACAGCAGCGGTGTGTGCCTCCAGACATGCTTGGGCACTTTGAGTTGGAATTTAAACCGCGGCAGCCCTGCCGCGCTGGAGAGCACCGTCCCAAACGAGGAGAGGCCGTGGTGGGAACTGATCCTTGCCTAATCGGCGCCACTGCTGGAGCAGAATAAGACCAGCGCTTTTATTCGGAACCCTACCTAGGGTAACAATATCACCGCAAAAAGAAGTCATCGGAATCCCACTCAGGGAATGAACTACTTCTACCAGCATCCTCCTGTGCACTAAGCAACACCCACTCAGGGCGGGAACTGATCAAAATGGTGTGCTGGTCGTTCCGAAATTGACTTAGCAATGCAGTCGCCCATGAAGAAGAGGTGACATCCTCGAAACGCGTCGGCAGAAAGACTGTAATCCCGGATCCTGCTGGTTGCTATATTTTAATTTAATCGTTGGTGTGATTCAGCGGTTAACAGCAGCGGTGTGTGCCTCCAGACATGCTTGGGCACTTTGAGTTGGAATTTAAACCGCGGCAGCCCTGCCGCGCTGGAGAGCACCGTCCCAAACGAGGAGAGGCCGTGGTGGGAACTGATCCTTGCCTAATCGGCGCCACTGCTGGAGCAGAATAAGACCAGCGCTTTTATTCGGAACCCTACCTAGGGTAACAATATCACCGCAAAAAGAAGTCATCGGAATCCCACTCAGGGAATGAACTACTTCTACCAGCATCCTCCTGTGCACTAAGCAACACCCACTCAGGGCCGGAACTGATCAAAATGGTGTGCTGGTCGTTCCGAAATTGACTTAGCAATGCAGTCGCCCATGAAGAAGAGGTGACATCCTCGAAACGCGTCGGCAGAAAGACTGTAATCCCGGATCCTGCTGGTTGCTATATTTTAATTTAATCGTTGGTGTGATTCAGCGGTTAACAGCAGCGGTGTGTGCCTCCAGACATGCTTGGGCACTTTGAGTTGGAATTTAAACCGCGGCAGCCCTGCCGCGCTGGAGAGCACCGTCCCAAACGAGGAGAGGCCGTGGTGGGAACTGATCCTTGCCTAATCGGCGCCACTGCTGGAGCAGAATAAGACCAGCGCTTTTATTCGGAACCCTACCTAGGGTAACAATATCACCGCAAAAAGAAGTCATCGGAATCCCACTCAGGGAATGAACTACTTCTACCAGCATCCTCCTGTGCACTAAGCAACACCCACTCAGGGCGGGAACTGATCAAAATGGTGTGCTGGTCGTTCCGAAATTGACTTAGCAATGCAGTCGCCCATGAAGAAGAGGTGACATCCTCGAAACGCGTCGGCAGAAAGACTGTAATCCCGGATCCTGCTGGTTGCTATATTTTAATTTAATCGTTGGTGTGATTCAGCGGTTAACAGCAGCGGTGTGTGCCTCCAGACATGCTTGGGCACTTTGAGTTGGAATATATATATATATATATATATTTCTTTTTTAAAGTCGAAATACATTATTTTAACAGGTTCTATTTTAAGTCCCCATCGCCATTATTTTCTAGGGGTCGTTGTTGCAGTACCAGTGGTTGGTGTGATGCTGCTCCTACTCCAGTCTTGAACTGAAGTACATTTACTACTATTTCAGGTATTGTTTCAGGTACTTTGTGTCTGTAGTAACTTTAGAAGTGAACACTGTGAATAAGAATGTACTTGCTCTTTTGTTGGTGTATGCGTTTCCTCCCCAAACTCCCCAGCCCTCTCTAAACCTCTCCCATTTCGTAGTAACTAGTCCCTATCTTTCAGCCGTCACCCCCAAATCACTCCCACATTTCCTATTCAAACCTAAGCGCGCATCTATGCAATCTCTGCAGTTGGGGTGAAGATATCTTAGTATAAAAGATAGAAGAGGTGGAAGCGGAGACCTCCCCATGTGGGTTAGTGAATAACATTTTGTAGTACATGAGAAATACTATTGTAATACTACTAGACGTAATACAAAATGCTCTTTTTAGTATGTTTATTAGTACTATGATAGTAGTACTAAACCACACACATATGCCTAAACTTGGTATGGGTTCAGCGACTTTCATCAAAGCTCACTGATATGTAAAAGATGGAAGTAATGCAGCTACTGGGATGCATCTGAGGCATTATTCCATTCCACCCTCGAGCAGCTTGTGACTACTCATGAGTCATTCATAGCACAGAGGGCACAAAGACCGTTCCATAGGGTGTACATCAGAGACCTTGTTAAAAAACATCTGAAGGAAAAGGTCCCCGGGTTGTTTGTAGGTGGGTGTCATGAAGTTGTCCTTGAGCTTGACGTGTAGTCTGTTGATTCTGTACTGTGGCAGATCTCTCAGAGTATTCAAGGATTATACATCCTGCCCTGAAAACTGTCCCTTCCCCCTACCCTGAGCCCTAAAAATTGACCCCAGCCTCCCTGCCCTGAGCCCTAAAAACTGTCTCCTACAGCTGTAAACTACCATGACCCATCCCCACCCCCTGCCATGAGGCACTGAAAACTGTCCCTTTTCTCCTGCCTGAGCCCTAAAAACTGTCCCCACACCCTAAAAATGACCCCGAACCCAGACCCCTGCCCTGAGCCCTAAAAACTGACCTTTCCCCCTGTATACTACCATTACCCAGCACCCCCACCGCCCTGAGGCGTAAAACTGCCCCAGCCCTGAAAACTGTCCCTTTCCCCACTCGCCCTGAGCCCTAAAAACTGACCCCATGCCCTAAAAACGATCCCAACCCCAGCCCCCGCCCTGAGCCCTAAAAACTACTCCGCCCCAAAAAAACTACCACCCAAAACACGGCCCCAGCCCCACTTACCTGACCGCATCCTCGCCCGATCCTTCCTCTTCCTGCCTACCTATTCCAGCATCTAGACTGTGCAGTGCCTTAACCGCGCATATGCGTGGTTAAGACATATGCGTGGTTAAGACAAGCGTGGTTCGGCTTGCCGGAAAATGGCATGCTTGGCTCAGCCCGCGTTGTTGAGGCCGTTTGGTGCATACTGGTAAACTCCTGTTGCAAAGAGTTGTCATATTCTTGAAAAAGCTGCTTCTCTAAAAGTGCCATAATTTTTCTTTGAAATTTCAGTGTTAATTTTTGACAAGTGCACTCATTTAGTGCCCAAACTAATATCTTGATATTTTCAGCTAGTATACATTTACTTCTTTCAAACCTGGAAAGATAGTGCCTAGCATTGCCATGTACAAAGTCACATACACAAGGGCAGCCCATCATAGCCATGTTTCCCAACCATTTGTCGGGGGTGGCCACCATCATGTTGTGGATTACCCTATTATGCCAGACATGACCACTATTGCGCCCAACATTCTTCTCACACACACAAGCATATGGTCAGACACACAAGACATCCACACTCGGATGTACCCACCACCCAACTGTACCGGGTAATAAAAACCTTTTAAAGATGGCTTCTTAAAATAAAGTTTGGAAAATACAGACTGCTTAAACATTGCCTCATCTTTCATGGAATTGCTTAAACAAACATCAACAAAGCAAATCAGTCTCACTTTGCCAATTTTTCTAGTTGGCTTTGCCAATGCTTTTAAAATTGTGTCAACTTTGGCAAAGTCTGTAATAGTTACTGGCCATTTTGAAAGTGTATTTGCTGTACTTTCAAGACTGCTTCCACATTGCGTCACATTTTTATTCTCTCAAAATGGCCGTTATATTATGTCACAATATGTAGCATCACGCAACACTGAGATGCAGCAATACTTAGTGTTGGAGATTCGGAGAAAGGGGGGGGGGGGGAGGAAAAAACCAGGTGGGGGAGTGAGGAAAAGGAGCACCATAAAGGGCTAGAAAATTGAGTGAGAGGATTGAGCATAGTACGCGCACATGTGAAACTTGCCCCACATTCTCTCGCTGTAAAGCTCAAGATATTAGAACCAGTTTGTGGTTTCCACGGCATAGCCTTTTTATTCATATCAACATTTAAAATTGCTTGTAAGCTACGTCCGTCAAAGGACAGGTATTCATCAAGAAAACATTCATTTCGTAGCTATCAAAAGCAAGATGGAAAACGAATAGATAAGTCAAATATTATATTTCACATTCCAAGAACATCCAGCACACGTTGTCGTGAGATCCGCTGTGCGCAATGTGCCGGCAGGCCCCACCTTGCAACAGCCCCAGGATCCACCCAGGCACCCTTCCTAAAGGGAATTTACATGAAAATCATTGGGCAGTTGCACATCTCTATTTCCTCCAACCACAGAGAAGAAGGGGTACCTGAACATAGGCGTAATCCCCAAAGTTCCAAACCTGGCATCGCGGATTAGGGTGGGAGAATGCCAGGACCACCAGCAGGTTAGCCCACCCCGCGCCTGCCCAGTGCCCACACAAACCATACCCCGCCAAGGGGGCAGTCCAGTCCCAGAATCAGAATTCTTGTGTACCCCCCTTTATTATCTGCCAGGGACACCGCCCGCTCAGGGGGAGGGTGGGTGGTTGACGAGTGACGGCTGATCCTGGTCTGCACCAGGCGTGATGTAAGGGACTGTTGGACCCGGCCTCGTGGCATGGTCCTTACCCCCGTGGATTGTGCCCGTTCCCCGCCCCGGCCTTCACGGGCCACCCTTCTGAACTGCACCGAGGCCCTTTCCCCTGAGCGGCACGAGGTCGCATACCCCTCGTGGCTCCGCCATCTTGTTGGCACCCACGTGACTCTGTGCACCAGCCAGCGCGACCCCGCTCAACCCGGCCTCGACCCCAGCGAAGCCCCGACAGCGAGGCACCACAAACTGGCCAGGGGGTGCCGCAGGAACCATTCATCGCCCCCGGCGGAGGACAGTATCGATGGGACCCCCAACTGTCCTCCCCTCTCGAGGTGTGATCGCCCTGCAACTCCCTTGGGCCTGGCGCCTCTCCTGCTGGGCGTCTGGCCACCTCCACCCGGCCTCTCCGCCCCACCGGGCGCCTGGGTCCGGACATCAAAGGGCTCCAGACCTATATCTGGGGCGACCCCGCCACAGATCGGCAGTTGTATCCCGGAGTCGAGAGCCCTGCTGATTGAATCGCGGCCGACCCTACGGAGAAGAACTCTTGTCGGAACCATCACGAGCCCTGCTGACTGCGTCGCGGCTCCTTCTTGCGAACACTTTGAAGCCACCTGGAACATCGGAGCCCTGCTGACGCTGTCGCGGCCCAACCTCGCTGAAACCTCCCTCGGAGCCCTGCTGACGACGTCGCGGCTCAAGCTGAACAGAAACCGTCTTGAGAGCCCTGCTGATTGGATCGCGGCTCTCCACGAACTGTCCGCCAGAGCCCTGCTGACGCCGTCGCGGCTCGACCCCTCCGAGATCCGGAGGTCCTCCAGCTTGAGGATAAGAACTGGGCCCCAGGTACCCTCGTACCGCACTCCTGCCGAGGACTGTCCCGCTACCCCTACCCTTCCAAAGAGACACTGAGACTTTTGGTGGATCCCTCGATCCCTTCGTGTAAATATTGACCTCGTAACCTTTTTATTGCTGATAAAGAATTGCTTGTCTTGAGACAACCTCCTTGAGTCCTGTGTGGTGGTGTTACTGTGCTAGTACGTGATAGGAGAAGGATCTCTCAGGAGACTTCTCGGCAGCGCTCGGCTACTTCGTACAGTGTGAGGGCCCCCCTTGGTGGTCTCGCCGACTCCTCGGGGTCCGCCTTCCAACATTTGGTGGCCAGCGACGGGATCCGAGCCGAACGCAGTACGTACCAGCCAGTACCCACTAGCTACCCATCCAAACGTACAGTAATCATGAGCAGCCAGGAAAACAACGCGACAATGGAGTTCCAGCCCGAACGGCTGGAAGAATATACGCACAAAGAGTTAAAACAGTTCTGCAAAGACAAAGGCATTGCAACCACCGGCCTAAGTACCAAAGAGGACATGCAGAAAGCTCTGAGGACATGGCTGGAGGCCGGGGCAGGCCCCCCCAGGAAGAAGGTCCCTTACCCCTGACTGAGACCTCATCAACCGCACGGACTCCGGCAACCGGAGGAAGAAAGAGCCTAGAAACTGGCCTCTCCGAAGAAGAAATACGAGAGCGGGAGAAGGTCCGGAACCACAAGCTAGAGCTCGCACGACTGCGGCTGGACGGCGAACTCCAGCTGGCGGAAAAGAAACTGGCCCTGGAACAGCTACGGCTTCAAGAGGAGATAGAGGAGAAGAGGCGACACCGGGAGTTGGAGGAAAAGAAACTGACCCTTGAGCACGAGCGCAGTCTCAAGGAGCTCGAAATCAAGGCCAAGAACGGAGGGACCAACGCCCCCAGTACTAGAGACACTCTACCGCCTGCCGAGACCAAGGTACATATCCCGAAAGAGGTCGTCAAGGAGTACTACAAGAATGACGACATCCAACAATGGTTCAAGGCCTACGAGGTAGCCATGACCTCTCATCGGGTGCCCCGAAAAGACTGGGGCGCGGGCCTGTGGGGGCGGTTCCTGAGTGAGGGTCGAGACACACTGCTCCAGCTGCCGGAGGAGGTGATGACCTCCTACGATCACATGAAGGAGGCTCTGCTCACCCGCTACGGGCTAACCGCAGAAATGTACCGCCAGCGGTTCAGAGACTGCAAGAAAATCCCGGGCACCACCTGGGTGGAATATGTGGACTTTTTCAGTCGGGCCCTCGAAGGGTGGATCAGAGGAAGCAAAGTAACCACCTACGGGCAGCTGGTCGACCTCATCGTGTGGGAACATCTCTCCAACAATTGCTTCGTGGAACTGAGACAGCACCTCCTCGACAGCAAAATGACCGACCCGCGAAAACTTGCCGTCGAGGCCGATCGATGGGTCAACTCCCGGGTCCCCCGGAACTCCATGGGGGAGTACCAGAGGAACCCCACCGGACCCCCCCGCCAACGCGGTGGAGGGGGAGGGCCGAACAGGAACCGAGACCCTCCCGCCGGGGCCCCCAGGAGTCCCCCTCGAGGGCCACCGCAGCAACAACTCTCCCCGAGCCTAGCCCGAAGGGGGGCGCCCCCGGTCAGATCCGGATCACGGCCACCATTAACGTGCTACGGCTGCCAACAAACCGGACACTATGCCAGCGATCCGATCTGCCCCCTGAACCGAAGAAACGGGGCCGGCGGGCCCCCGCCCCGACAGCTGGCGGCTGCCGCCCTGGGAGAAGGAGAAGAGGAAGAGGAGACCCTCGACCGAGGGACCACTGAATGGGAGCCGGCAGCCATGTCCCTGGTCTGCCTGGGTAGCCGAGAAATGGTACCCTGCACCCCCATCCCAAGCAACACCCAGAAGTACCGGCAGCAGGTCACGGTCAATGGACAACGGGCCGAAGCCCTTCGTGACACTGGCGCCAGTGTCACCGCTGTCCGCTGCCACCTGGTGACCCCCGAACAGATCCTACCGAATGTGCTGTGTCCCGTCCGGACGGCCGACAACAGCGAAAGCCTGTGCCAGATGGCCCTGGTCCCCTTCGAGTGGGGAGGGGTGACGGGCCTGCTGAAGGTGACGGTACGCGACGACGCCCCCGTCGACTGCCTCCTGGGGAACGACTTGGAGAGTTCCCCCTGGGCTCAAGTAGAGCGACGAGAGCACCTCCGCATGCTGGGACTATCTGACTGGGCCTGTGCCATCACCCGGTCCATGACCGCCCGGGCCCCCCGCTCATCCTCGGCCTCCGGGGCCGCCCAGCCCGAGGGGCTCGCACCACCTCCCGCCAGCAGCGAGGGGCAGGCGGACACCGACCCTGGACCTAGTGAATCCTCCCCCGAAGAGATGGCTTCCCCGTGCGCCCTACCAGAGCTGACACAATGGCGACACGAAGGGGGCCCCACCCGGGAGCAGTTCCAACAAGAGCAGCAGTCCTGCCCCACTCTCGAAGGGGTCCGCCAACAAGCGTCCGCCCAAACCAACGGGGACCAGACCGGCACCCACTGGGTCTACTGGGCCGAGGGCCTGCTATACAGTGAGCAGAAAGTGGCAGAACTCGGGGCCAGCCGAGTGTTGGTGGTCCCCCTCCGCTTCCGGGAGTTCCTGCTCAACCTGGCACATGATGTGCCCCTCGCCGGACACTTGGGGCAAGACAAAACGTACAGCCGTTTGGTGACCCACTTCTACTGGCCTCGGATGCGGAGAGACGTGGACAACCACTGCCGGTCCTGCCAGACCTGCCAAGCCAGCGGGAAGACGGGGGGTCGGGTCAAGGCCCCCCTCCAACCCTTTCCAGCCGTCAGCACCCCGTTCGAACGGGTCGGAATCGATATCGTGGGGCCCCTGGACCCCCAGACCGCCCTGGGCCACCGCTTCATCCTGGTCCTCGTGGACCACGCCACCAGGTACCCGGAGGTGGTCCCGCTAAGAACTGTAACGGCCCCCGTGGTAGGCCGGGCCCTAATGGGGATCTTCTCCCGAGTGGGATTTCCCCGCGAAGTGGTGAGCGACAGAGGCACAAACTTTATTTCCAGATACATGCGGTCCCTGTGGCAGCAGTGCGGGGTCACATACAAGTTCACGACCCCCTATCACCCTCAGGGGAACGGACTGGTTGAGCGGTTCAACAGAACATTAAAGGGAATGATCCAGGGCATAGAAGAGCCCCTCAGGCGGAGATGGGATGTCCTGCTGCCGTGCCTCCTGTTTGCCTATCGGGAGGTCCCGCAGAAGTCCCTGGGGTTCAGCCCGTTTGAACTATTGTACGGACACCCGGTCCGCGGACCGCTCAGCCTGGTCAAAGAGAGCTGGGAGACGAAGCCCCAAGGCACCCCTCCTGACGTCTACCGATACCTCCTGACCCTCCGAAACCAGACCCGCAAGTTCCGAGCCCTGGCCGAAGCCAACCTCGAGGCCAGCCAGGAGGACATGAAGCGGTGGTACGATCGGAACTCCTCTACCATAGAATTCGAGCCAGGTCAGAAGGTATGGGTCATGGCCCCGGTTGAACCCGGCGCCCTCCAGGACAAGTGGACCGGGCCCTTCAAGGTAGTGGAGAAGAAAAGTCCCGTCACCTACCTGGTCGACCTGGAGTCCCCCCGGAACCCCCTCCGGGTCCTACATGCTAACAGGCTAAAACCCCACTTTGCCCGGACCGAACTGAGCCTGCTACTGGCGACCGACGAGGGGGGCGAGGACGACTCCGAGCCCCTGCCCGACCTCTTGCAGTCCAACGTCCATGATGGAACAATCGAGGGTGTCCAACTCGCCTCTTCCCTGACTCTGGAACAGCGCAACGACTGCCAGCAACTGCTGCAGGACTACGCAGCCCTCTTCTCCCTCACCCCGGGGGTGACCCACTGGTGCGTCCATGACGTCGACACCGGGGAGAGCCCCCCCGTGCGACACAGAGCCTACCGGGTACCCGACCGAGTGCGGGCATGCATCCAGGCCGAAGTAACGAAGATGCTGGCCCTGGGGGTCATCGAACCCTCCGACAGCCCGTGGGCCAGTCCTGTCGTCCTGGTGCCAAAGGCCGCAGCTCCCGGCCACCCCCCGGAGTTGCGATTCTGCGTGGACTACCGAGCCCTGAATGCAGTGACCAAGACGGACGCCCACCCTATACCCAGGGCCGACGAACTCATTGACCGCTTAGGAGCCGCTCGCTACTTGAGCACGCTGGACCTCACCGCCGGGTACTGGCAGATCCAGCTCACCCCCGGCGCCCAAGAAAGGTCCGCCTTTTCGACCCCGGATGGGCATTACCACTTTCGGGTGATGCCCTTCGGAATGAAGAACGCCCCGGCCACTTTTCAAAGACTGGTGAACAAGGTTTTGGCCGGGCTTGAGGCCTTCAGCGCGGCCTACCTAGATGACATTGCCGTGTACAGCAACCACTGGGCAGAGCACCTCCTTCACATTAAAGCCGTCCTGGCCGGCCTCCAGCGGGCCGGGCTCACAATCAAGGCCAGCAAATGCCAGATCGGCCACGGATCCGTGACCTATCTGGGCCATCAAGTGGGGAGCGGGCAGGTGGCCCCTCTCCAACCGAAAATAGATGCCATCCAGGCCTGGGAACCCCCCACTACCCAGACCGCTGTCCGGGCCTTCCTGGGTCTCACCGGATACTACTGGCGGTTTATCCGGGACTATGAGAGCATTGTTGGCCCCCTCACAGAGCTAACGTCCAAAAAGCAGCCCAAGAAGGTGCACTGGACACCCCGCTGCCAAGCAGCCTTCGACACCCTAAAGACCGCAATGTGTACTGCCCCGGTGCTACAGGCCCCTGACTACAATAAGGAGTTCGTGGTGCAGACGGACGCCTCCGAGTATGGGATCGGGGCCGTCCTGTCCCAGGCCGATGAAAAGGGGCTCGACCGACCAGTGGCCTTCATCAGCCGACGGCTACTGCCCCGGGACCAACGATGGAGCACCATCGAGCGCGAGGCCTTCGCTGTGGTGTGGGCCCTTAAGAAACTCCGGCCCTACCTCTTCGGTACCCACTTCCGGGTCCAGACCGACCACCGGCCCCTGCGGTGGTTAATGCAAATGCGGGGCGAGAACCCCAAGCTGCTGCGGTGGTCCATCTCGCTACAAGGGATGGACTTTGACGTTGAACACCGGCCCGGCAATGACCACGCCAACGCCGACGGCCTGTCCCGCTTCTTCCGCCTTGACGAGGAGAATCCCCAAGGAGATGGGTGACTCTCCATGCCTTCGGCTGGGGGGGACGCCTGTTGGACCCGGCCTCGTGGCATGGTCCTTACCCCCGTGGATTGTGCCCGTTCCCCGCCCCGGCCTTCACGGGCCACCCTTCTGAACTGCACCGAGGCCCTTTCCCCTGAGCGGCACGAGGTCGCATACCCCTCGTGGCTCCGCCATCTTGTTGGCACCCACGTGACTCTGTGCACCAGCCAGCGCGACCCCGCTCAACCCGGCCTCGACCCCAGCGAAGCCCCGACAGCGAGGCACCACGAACTGGCCAGGGGGTGCCGCAGGAACCATTCATCGCCCCCGGCGGAGGACAGTATCGATGGGACCCCCAACTGTCCTCCCCTCTCGAGGTGTGATCGCCCTGCAACTCCCTTGGGCCTGGCGCCTCTCCTGCTGGGCGTCTGGCCACCTCCACCCGGCCTCTCCGCCCCCACCGGGCGCCTGGGTCCGGACATCAAAGGGCTCCAGACCTATATCTGGGGCGACCCCGCCACAGATCGGCAGTTGTATCCCGGAGTCGAGAGCCCTGCTGATTGAATCGCGGCCGACCCTACGGAGAAGAACTCTTGTCGGAACCATCACGAGCCCTGCTGACTGCGTCGCGGCTCCTTCTTGCGAACACTTTGAAGCCACCTGGAACATCGGAGCCCTGCTGACGCTGTCGCGGCCCAACCTCGCTGAAACCTCCCTCGGAGCCCTGCTGACGACGTCGCGGCTCGAGCTGAACAGAAACCGTCTTGAGAGCCCTGCTGATTGGATCGCGGCTCTCCACGAACTGTCCGCCAGAGCCCTGCTGACGCCGTCGCGGCTCGACCCCTCCGAGATCCGGAGGTCCTCCAGCTTGAGGATAAGAACTGGGCCCCAGGTACCCTCGTACCGCACTCCTGCCGAGGACTGTCCCGCTACCCCTACCCTTCCAAAGAGACACTGAGACTTTTGGTGGATCCCTCGATCCCTTCGTGTAAATATTGACCTCGTAACCTTTTTATTGCTGATAAAGAATTGCTTGTCTTGAGACAACCTCCTTGAGTCCTGTGTGGTGGTGTTACTGTGCTAGTACGTGATAGGAGAAGGATCTCTCAGGAGACTTCTCGGCAGCGCTCGGCTACTTCGTACAGTGTGAGGGCCCCCCTTGGTGGTCTCGCCGACTCCTCGGGGTCCGCCTTCCAACAGGGACAAAGAGGAAGCTCTCCATGGCGTTCTGGCTTAAATAGTCCAGAGGCTTTGTTGCGCCTCTTGATGACTTCGCCGAGTGACCCTCCAACGTCTCCACTTTCTGTGCCAGCCAGGGTATGCCTGTGGCTAAGGGCGCCCCTCCTCAAGTTGCAGGGTGCGCCTGCTCAGGACATGCACTCCCATAGAGTGCTAAATCTAAAATTACCGTGAAAAAGAGGAATAGTTCTGTGACATCGTTAGTAGAAGGGATACAATTCATTCAATCAAATGTGAAGGTAACGAAGAAATGCTGCAGGGGCAGAACCAACACAAAAATACGTAGGAAAGCCATCCAAACGAGCAAGGAAGTGAAACAGACCCTAACACAAGCAAGGGGCTGGCCTAATGCCCACTCCATGTAGTATTGTATGTAAAGCTGTCTGCGACAGACAGCTGTTTGTAGCAAGACCTCAAAAATGGAAAATGAAACAAACCAAAAAGGCAGCATTGGAGACATATTATTTAGAGCGATTCAACGAGATTTTATGTGGACATAGAAGGAGTGAGGACTCCCCATTCCAGCTCCATTCCCCTCCAAAGCCAAACTGACAATTCAGGAGGAAAGAGCCTAAGTGTGTATTTATATTAGGGAATTGGTGTAGGCAGTTTTGAGTTTGGGCTGGAGGTGATAGAAAAGAAGAGGAGGAGTTTGTGTTCTAGTCAGGAGGAAGCTATTTGACAGTCTGTATTTTGGTTCTCTTCGTGATAGAAAGACAGTGGGGAAAAGAGAGGAATACAGACAGCGAGAAATAAAGAGAGAGAGCGGAAGAGAGGCAGAGGGCAACAGAGGGAGAAAGAGAGCAAAATGGTGTGAGTCCATCTGTTACTGGGGATCAGGCCATATGCTTGCAAGGCTTTGAGAAGCCCGGTCACTTAGCCATGGTGTGCTGTGTGTAGTGTGCCCGATTAGAATCCCAGTGAACGATTAACTTGAGGAAAATTGGGACAGGACCCTCGGAGGCACAAAGGATTGATGGGTCAGTACAAGATGGGCTCCGAGTCACTCGTGAGAAGATTCTACATAGAGAGCGGGATCCCTGGCCGTCGCTACAGCACAGTCAGCGCTGGAGATGAGGAAGAGCCTCTTAGAAACAAGAAGTTCTGGTGTACCATGAGGCATGAAATGAGCTACCAGTCACCACTTTAAGTCGAACAGCCAGTGCGCAAAAAGGGCATAGGTGGGATCATGCTTGATGGGCCTCTAGTGAATACAGGAAGGTTAGTTCCTCACGCCACCTTAGCTGATACTTCGACCTGACCCACCATTTTCCAGTGACATCCTTGGGGTGAGGAAGAGGAGAATCATTACTGACGAAGAATTAGGATGATGGAAATGCAACAGGTCGAGACACAAGAAAATATATTTTGTGATGGTGGGGGTGTTCCAGTTAGAAGCAGAAGATAAGGAGACATCAAGTAAAGCAGACCCTTAATTGCAGGCATGAGTGAGGACTACTATGGACAGATGTATTTGTTGCATGTTTTTCATGAGCGACGTATTCAGGTATCCAGATGCCAGAATGCATGTCCTGAAACTTGTCACTATTGATTACCCGTAGCCACACGATCACGTGCAAAACATTTCAGTATCAGTGAAATACAGTTGTTTAAAAAGAACTGAGGATGGGAAACAGTTACTGGCTGTATCTATGGTTGTGGGTGATATAGCAGTAATCATTCATGCACAAGTACCCTGCACAGTCAGACTTCAGCAAACAGGAATGGGAGCTTGAGGCTTAAAATTGTGCCATCAGCGGTTCACAGGGGCCTGCTGACCGGAGTGCCGTCAGCTGAGGAATCCAGCTGGAGACCATACAGAAACAACCTGAGAGGAGAGCACTAAAAAATAAAGAGAGACATTTGCAGAGACCGATGAAACAATAAAGGTTAAGCACAACGAGTGTGTAGATACAGAGCAAAAATCAGCTCTCCAAACTGAACAGTAATACCATTCAAAGTTATGAAACACAATTTCGGGTGTTATCCAGAATTGCCAATGTGAAATAGGGAATTCCAATCTTGGCATGTGTAAGAGAACAAAAGGTCCAGCTGCTTCTAGATATTGGCCAAAACGTCCAATCAGAGGATGTGGTACCAGAATGGCTGAGCCAGAATTGGAGTTTATCGTTCTGCCTTCTTCAACACCCAGTGAAACAGAATCTAAACGGCCTTGTGAAGAGAACTGACAACATCTGCCAGAGAACATGGTACATCCATGAAGCCACATCCTTGCCAAACATCACCAGTTAGTAGCATTCAACAAGTTAACAGAGGCCTTAGTCCTTGCATCAACCTCAAGAAATCCTGCCAAACAACCACAGCATCAATAGACCAGCGTTCACTTGTCCTTGGTTGGCTTCAGCAGGGTACATCTTCCCTGCGAATCACACCTTGCCAGCCTCAGCCCCAAAACCCTTAGCAGAATCTGAAGGCTAAGTTGTGACCTGTCAGGCAAGGGCTTCATAAGGGGTAGTGCCAGTACCAGAGGGACCATGTTGCAGCCAAGGTGGGAGTGTCAACCAACAGAGAATTGAAGCATCTGAACTGAGTGGACAAAAAGAGTACTAGAGTGATGGAGAGGCATTGGAATCTTTCATGTCCTGAGCACCAACATGGGAGTTTGAACAGATGGAAGTAGAATCAATGAGACTGGATGTACAAATTAACTGTATAACAATCACTGGCGGACAGCGATTCTTCTGCATTTTTTAGAGAAGCTAAATCATGAAGTGAGTATTGAGTGAATACTTGCATCCGGGCCCTTGAATTTACAAATATTGAGTAGTTATGAAGAACCCTACAGGAGTAAGCAGTTTTAGTAAAAAAAAGTGTGGTTTCATCAGCCAAGCAAAAGTGTATTTTTCAAATGAATCTTCATTGGTACCCGAGACTGCCCGGCATATTTGCCCTTTCCAGAGAACCATAATATGTCACTCCCCAGTCTAACTGGAATTTTATGGTTTGGCATTCTTGTTTTGCAACTGCAAAACACCTTTTGAACCTGAGCACTTTCAGCATGTTTCTCTATTTTGATACTAACCTATTTGCATTAAAGTTATTTTACTTCCTTCTGAGAAATATTGTAAAGCAGTGTCTGCCCTTGCGGAAGACGCAGATATTCAAAGGCGAAATAGTATAAAACTGTTACCGTTCTCTACTCTTTTTTAAACTTTTTTTTTTTATTGCCATTTTTACATTAGACACATTGTACATCGTGTAGATCATTCAGATAGTTATAACAGATTGTACATTCAATAGTGGTACACATCATCTGCATATATCCGTGATACGTCATCGAAGAGCATGACCCACGTGCAAACTTGATATGAGGTGTATACCCCGGTGTCTCAGGTTCCAGATATGGCACAGAAACTAGGGCAAAACAAAGGCCTAAACTATGGGGGGGGGAGGCATGAACAGGCACAACCAATGATATCAGCGAGGGTATGTAGCGTCGTAGGGGTAAGGCACCTCTGTGTCCCATGAGTGTCTATCCTATTGGGGGTCGACCTAGAATTACGTTCGCATAATCGATTTTGGGGTATGTAAGGATATCATGTGGGCGGAATGTCAAGAGATTGGTTGGGCGGGGTCTGTGACTGCGCGCGCAGGGCCGACGGTGTGAGTGGGTTGTCTATTGGATCTGCACCCGGGGATAGCTGCTTGAACTGGTACAATAGCATGGCCCATTCCATTGATATGTGGTGTTTGCGGACCCCTCTCACCTCCTCCTCCCGCAACGTCTCCTCCTCCGCCGCCGCCCACTTGTGTGTAGCTCCCACCCAAGCCGCCAGCGGTGGACCTGTGGGGGAGCGCCAGTGCATAGCGATACTGCGTTTGGCCAAAAGCACCGCCAGGGAGAGGAAGCGAGTCCGCACCTTGTGTTGCTTACCCGCGCGGAAGATGCCTATGGCGGTGGCCTCCCATGTGGTCATGCAGGTTAGCCCCGTGAGGGTACCTAGTGCGGTGTGAATGTGGTGCCAGTAGGTTTTGATGATGGAGCAATTCCAGAACATATGTTGGAAATCTGCATTCTGCTCTTGGCATCTGGGACAGAGGAACTGAGTGTCAGGGTAGAACCGTTGGAGGCGTGCGGGTGTTAAATAGGCCCTATGCAGGATGTAGTATTGAATGTTCTTAAAGCGTGCGTTCCTAGAGACCTTCTTAGGGTACTCCAAGGCTCTCCCCCACTCCCCCTCGTGAAACGCACGCCCAATTTCGGCCTCCCAAGTGGCTCTCAGCGTCTCCAGTGGTTTGTAAGACAGTTCCCGGATGGCTTTATAGATCCAAGTAGTGAGATGGCGCCCCGCACCCATGCGTAAGATCGCGTGGAGGACCGGATGTGAGTGTGGCTCCCCTTTGATTAGGTCCTGATGCGGTCGGTAGCTCGCTAAGAGTTGGCGATGGAGCAAGAATTGTCCCGGGGGAAGATCAAACTCTTCTACTAGGCTACGGAATGGTCTTAGTTGCCCCTCCTCGAATAGGGACTCCACCTCAGTTAAGCCACACGATGTCCACGTGCGGAGCTCGCTATTGGTGTAGTAGTGTTCCTGTTTGGGCCACCCCACCAGGGTGAGTAGAGGGGAGTACAGGGGAACCCCCGGGGACATGCGGTGTATCCTCATCATGCACTTACGCGCCACCGACACTTGTAAAGGGTATGTGCGCTTTGGTTTAGTGCCAGGGAGGAGTAGACGACGGATCTCCGGAGCCGATATCCGTCCTGCGACAGTGTGAGTTTCCACAGTGTATCTGTCTGCCGTCCAGTGAGACAGCCATTGCAGTTGTGCTGCCAAGAAGTAGGCCTCAAATGAGGGGGCTCCCAAGCCACCCTGTGTGGTGGGGAGCTGTAGTTTTTTCAGGGCTATCCTGTGCCTAGTGGATCCCCAAACGAGTGCGCTAAGGAGGGAGTCTAGGTCCCGGAAAAAGGCCCTAGGCGGGATCACTGGCAAATTGGTAAAAAAATACAACAATCTTGGGACTATGATCATCTTGGCTAACGCCACTCTCCCAATTGGAGCCAGTGGAAGACTCTTCCAAAATCCGATCGCAGCCCTAATACTAGCCAGAGCCCTGTTATGGTTACCCTCAAACATATCTGTGGAGGAGTGGTAGAGACGGATCCCAAGGTATCGAGGGGCCTCCGCACTCCAGGGCACCCGCTGAGCACCCAGCCGAACCTCCCGTGGGGGTAGGTCCGGGTGCAGCGGATATACCGTGGACTTGTCCCAATTCACCCGCAATCCCGAGACCGTCGCAAACTCCGTCAAGGTTTCCCAGAGGGGGGTCAGGTCATCGGTGATGTCCCGCACATAGATCAGCAAGTCATCGGCGTATAAGGAAACACTATGCACCGTGCCCGCCACCGGGATGCCCCAACTCTCCCCTTCCTGTCGAAGGCGTATGGCGAGCGGCTCCACCGCCAGAGCAAAAAGTAGAGGGGACAGTGGACAGCCCTGTCGCGTGCCCCTCCGAACGGCGAACTCCGCCGATATGTATCGACCTAGGCGCATCCGCGAGGTAAGCCCAGTATACAGTAGGCGCGTGTAGGCAAGGAGGGTGGGCCCAATGCCCGCTCGCTGCAGTACCGAGAACAGATAGTGCCATGCGAGGGAATCAAAGGCCTTCTCAAGATCCAGGATGAGACAAGCTGCTCGGGGTATATTCCCCTTACCTGATCCTGAATGTGGAACACCCGACGTATATTCTGGGACGTGCGTCTGCCGGGAATAAATCCGCACTGATCCGGGTGGACCAGGGCGTGTATGATTTGTACGTATCTGTCCGCGAGTGCTTTCCCGAGGAGTTTGCAATCGGCGGATAACAGCGATATCGGGCGATAGGAGGCCATGTGTTGCGGGTCCCTATGGGGTTTCAAGAACGTCACAATGACGGATTCTCGCATGGATTTCGGTAACTCCCCTTTCTTCAGCGCCGCCGCAAACATTTCCACCAATCGAGGGACTAGGTGCACCGCGAATGTCGTGTAATATTCTAAGGAGAACCCATCTAGCCCCGGAGCCTTATTGCGGGCCAGGGCCTGCAGGGCCCGCTTCACCTCTGCCGCGGTTATTACGGCGTCTAGGGTCTCCCTCTCTGTCCTTGTAATGGTTGGGATAGGGAGAGGATCGAGGAATCGATCCACCACACTTTGCGGGGTGGGGGCAGGGTCGCTGTATATCTCAGCATAGTAGTCCCGGAAAGCCCCTAAAATCTCCGCCTGGGAGCGCACCAGCGCCCCCCCACGGTCTAGTACTTCGGTGATGGGCTTGATGTCCGTGTCCTGCCTGGCCAACCACGCCAAGAGAGTGCCCGTTTTGTCCCTCTCTTTATGCATCCGTGTAGCATACGACCGGAAGTTGTACCTTCGTAGGTCCGCGGAGGCAGCCTGATAGGCCGTTTTTGCCTCGGCTACACGTCGCGCCTCCTCCTCGGATGTGACCTCCCGTTTGGTGAGAGCAGCTAAGCGCTGCTCCGTCGTTGTGAGAGCCTGTTCTAGCACGCGTTTAGCCCCCGTTATTTGCTTCAAGCACTCTCCCCGGGCTACCACCTTGAATGCATCCCATTCCACTAATCTAGATGATGCCGTGCCTGCGTTGCTCGTGAAATAGTCTTGGATGCTACTCTCATGATCGTGCCGGAAGACCTGGTCCGCCAGGCAGTCCCGCGGTAAGCGCCAGGTGGGGACCGGTGGACATGGGGGCCGCCAGTGTAACTGGAGGATGTGAGCATCATGATCGGATATGATCCTACCCAGGTAGTCCGAATTGACCACCTTGGGTAATATAGCCGCCGAGCATAAAAAGCGGTCAAGACGAACGCGCAGATTGTGGGGGATAGAGTGGAAGGAATACACTCTGATCAAGGGGTGGCGCATTCGCCAAGCATCAGCGAGCGACCAGTGATTAATCCAAGCCCGAAATCTATCAGTTTGCTTATGTGCCGGGGAGTGCGGTGGAGGGGGGTGCGAGCGGTCAAGGTGCAGGTCGATCGTGCAATTATAGTCTCCTCCCAGGACCCAAGGTATGGATGCAAACGGGGCAAGAATCCCTGTGAGATGGTCCCAAAACTTGTCTTGATCCACATTAGGAGCGTAAATGCTACCGAAAAGTACCGCCTGCCCATCCAATAAACCCTCCAGTAGTGTATATCTACCTTCTTTGTCAACCACCCTCCGGAGATCCTGAAAGGGGGTTCCCGGTCGTACCCAGATCAACGCCCCGCGTGCATACGCAGAATAGGTCGTGGCGCATATGAGACCCCTCCATTTTGACTGTAGTTTCCCGACTTCTTTCGCGACGAGATGCGTCTCCTGTAAAAACACTATCGGGGCATTGTGACGCTTTGCGTAAGAGTACGCCGCGTATCGTTTGCGCGGAGTGTGTAGCCCCCGGACATTGAGGGTGAGGATAGTAATGTCGTTACGTGGCGCGTGAGGTGTCATGTCCGTGTGCCTACTCGCCATGCGTGAGGACTGCGCCTACCGAGGAGTGTAAAACTCCGTTGCGCGAGCTGGCTAAGGGTGCCGGTGTCCCCCGACGCTGCGCGGTCATAGGTAGTGGATGTGTGGATCTGTGTCATGCCATGCGGAAGGTGAGGGGAATACTGAACTGGGATAAGCAACAGAACCATCGGGGTCGGGGAACATTCCCAATGCGTAGGGCCCATCGTCGGCAACGATGCGTCCAAACCTGTTTACCCAATAAAGGGGGGTACAACAATATAAGAAGGGGGCGGCGGTGCATGCGTACTGGGCCAGAGACTAATCGGGCCATTAGTAGGGAAAATGAGCGTTGCTCCTGCTGTAGCAAATAGTATGTCTGATGTCTAAATACGTGGGAGGAGAGTATACTTAGCTCCATGTCAGTTTCTAAAGTCCCATCTCATTTCGTTCAAGAGCTAGATTGTTCGTCCAGAATGTGGTCCGCCGTCTGTGGAGTGACCTTGGGGGGCGTCACAGAGTCCTCCCCCGACAGTGTTCCGTCACTTTCATTCTCCCCTTCCGAGGTGAAGATATGCGGCGGTCTATCTATGTCGTCCGGCAGGGGGGATGCTTGCAGATCGATTACAGCTTGCAGGGCCTCCCTCCTTTCTTTCACTATCTGCTCTAAATCCGGAGAGTCATGGGTGCGTGCCCGATCTCTGCCACCCACTCCGCCTCGTGGGCGCCGCTGTGAACGCCTTCCAGATCGTAAAGGCTTGGGGTGGGGGTCTCTTGTGCTCTCTGCTCTAGACTGCCGCGTGCAATGCAAGTCTGCCCAATCCTGAGCCTCTGTGGCATTAGTAAAGAATACCGTGGATTCGGCGTGAACCACTCTGAGGCGAGCCGGGAATAGGAGGGAGTATTGGATGTTGTTCTCTCGCAGCCGGCGTTTGACATGCAGAAAGGAGGCCCGTTGTTGTTGAACCGCTCTGGCATAGTCCGGGAACACCATAACCCGTTGATTGTCCACCTGCAGGGCACCTGCCACTCGTGCCGCGCGTAATACTGCATCCCTGTCCCGGAAATGGAGGAACTTCGCTATCATCGGCCTTGGGGGTGTACCCGGCGGCGGTCTGCGAGCCGGGACCCTGTGGGCTCTTTCCAGGGAGAAGAATGCCGAGCGCTCCTTTTCCGGAGTGAAGGATTTCACCCATGTCTCCAAGAAGTGCAAGGGGTTTGCGCCTTCAATTCCCTCGGGTAACCCCAGGACGCGGATGTTGCAGCGTAGTGAGCGTCCTTCCAAATCGTCCGCACGTTCTTCCATAATCGTCAGGCGATGAAGCACCTCCTGAACAGTCTGCTGGTGCTTATCGATCGTCGGCTGCATATCCGCCATCTTCTGCTCTCCGTCTTTCACTCTATCCGCCAGTTTCCGATGGTCGTCGCGGATAAGGTTGATGTCTGTCGCTAGTGTCCCGAGCCTCTCCTCCATCGAGACTCTGGAATGTTCAATGGCGGCTAGAACTTGGTCCAACTTGACGGAGACCGAAGCGTCGGGTTGTGTCTCCACCGCGCCCACCCATGTCCGGGATCTGGACATCTTCTCCGGGGCCGTCTCCGGAACCGCCGTCTGTTGGGTCCCCCGGGGCTTCCCCATCGCTGCGACCAGGGCACCTCCGCGCTTCGTGTGCGTCTGGCGCGGGATCCCTCGTCCTCCAGGGAGGTAAAGGCGTCGCCTCGTCGTCGGACCCGCGCTCACCAGTGGATTGCGCCCTCCCCGAGCGCTGCCGCCCTCTGCTGCAGGCCACCACGGGTCCAGAAGGCACCCCGGTGCTCGTCCTCCGTCCGCGCACCACAAGGGGGGTATCACGTGGCGGCACCAGGAGTCAGCGACCAGAGCGGGAGATGTGTACTGTCCAGCTTCGTGGCCCCAGGTCCAGAGGACGTCCCACAGCGGATCTCCAATGGGGCTGCCCTCCGCAGACTTGCAGGAAGCTTTTTAGGGGGGTGATGTCAGGCGTCCTCCAGTCTCGCCGACCCCCGCAGAGCAGGGCGCCTCAGGCCCGATATGAGGAGAGTGCAGGACGCTCACTGTTGCTGCCGGTAGTCTCAGGCCTCCGGGTCACACTCCAGGCACTACCAAGGCAATGTCCCGATTGGGCGCCATCTTGGAGTCAGGCGTCTCGATGTTGCGCCGGGACACACCAAGGCTCCCCTCCCGTGCCGCTCTCACCGCTAACGCTGCCTCCGGTAAGCTCACTGCAGGGGATGAGTCGTCTCTTCCCAACACCGGTCTGCCGCTTCACATACTGCGCTGGTCACTGTGTCGGGTGCGCGCCGCAGGCAACATGGCGTCCCGTCTTCTGTGAGCCGATTCCGGCGCGATGTCCCTCGGTCGCCCAGGAAGCCTCCGGTGCTCCACCAGCGCTACTCGGCCGTTGTTGCCGCTTCACACGGGTGCTGCAAGGGGGGTCCGTCGGTCTCTCGTGTGCCCCACAGCCGTCCTCCGGGAGCGCTATCTCTGTCTTTTTTGGGCGCCCGCCGCCATCTTGGGTCACCGGGACTCGGCCTGACCCTGCTTTCCGCCACCGTGATGGTTCTCTCCCTCCGTGCGCCGAGTCAGCGCATCCACAGACTCCGTGAGCGGTCCGGCGCCCAGGGTTGCATTTGTCGGCTGGAGCAACGCCTGGAAAAGTTCGTTCTGCTGGCCCGGTCTCGGAGCCCTAGCAAGCTGCAGCCGCCATGGTAGCCTGCTTGGCCACGCCCCACCGTTCTCTACTCTTTTGTGCCATTTTTGTAAATACATTATGGCCTGAAACTTTTAGGGTATAATCTTCATATATATCCTAACTTGAATCCCTTGAAACGAAATTAATAAATTATGTTTTGAAATAATTTCATACATTTCTATTTAGAAAATGCAGTAATATGTCATAGTTACATGTGCTATTTACAACAAAACTAAAATGTTTGAACACAAATAGGTTGAATGAAATATATAGAGTCCTAGAATGTATATTTCCATTCCTTTATATACTGTATTTTAAAAGCTAAATACAATGTAGGCCTGCATTTTCCTTACCTTACTTTGCTTGATTTTGTTCCCATGGAAAGGCTTCGTAAACGTGCAATGTGAAGGAAAATATGTCTCACTGGTAGAGTTCCCATTTGTGTATGAAGGCTGTTTACAACAATATCGCTACTTTGGGAACATCTGCCGTGAGAAACTCTCCTCTTGAACTCACTCATGTGCTTTTGCAAAAGGACTATTGTCTGAAAGTTATATACACTGAATGGCCTGACAACTTAAGTGATGATCACAACTTTTCTCTATTATATGTGTCTTCTTTATGCTGCATGACAATCACCCTATTCGAAATGACCACCGGACTCAGTGTTCTGACCAGATGAGGTGACCAAGGAGGTATCACCCCGGAACTTAAGCATTATATTATACATTGATGAGAAGGAGAGGGTTTGTTTCTCTTTTTGGATGCCTGGCATTGCTGGTCTAACTTCTTTTCGGACTCTACTGGCTTTTTCTTCTCGTATATGACGTATATGACGTTATGACGTCGTATATGACGTATATGACGTTCTTGACGTATATGCTGTGTGCGCTATTCTTGGACTTCTTTCCCTCTTGGCAGAGTATCTTTGAACGGTCATGGCTCATGTCCCTACCTGATCTTTTCCAGAGCTTTGGTAATTAATGGCAACCCAAATTTGGAATTGACTATCATGCACTCTTAGAGCTTAAATGCCTGACATTGATGTATTCATTCTTTTAAATAATTATGATACAATCTAACTTTAATTAAATCCTGTTTCTGCCTCTCCATGATATATCTCCAATAATTGACTGTTCATTCCAATTGTTTTATTAATGATTGGGGGGAATTCTAATAGAGCAATCTCTTGACGGTAGATACTAATGTTATTATTCGGCATAGCTTTAACAGAATTGTTAGTTTGTATGTTCTTAATTCGACTGAATTTCTTTACTTGTATAGCTTTTGAGAGTTATATTTATGAATTTAATTACAATTTTATAGGTCAGTTACCCAATTCCTGGCCCTAATCGATCACTGGACTGGATCCCCTATGTCCAACCACTCTTGGCCTGAAGCAAGATCCATCGGAGGACCATAGAGAAAGAGAACTAAGACATGTGATAAGGGATAAAAGTTAAGATGCAGTAAAGGGCCCAGTAACGCTACAACACATTCACGATAAACAAGAGGACAAACTAGTATGTAACAGCACATAAATCCACTTAGTAATGATGTTTAAAAAATTCTGCTTAGACATTGAAACATTTTCTCAGCCCTCAGCCCTTTACCTTTAAAAGCAAAAGGAATAATTATGTAGTTAAAATACTTTGACATCACATGATGCTCCCTCATTCACTGCGTCTTGGGGCATTACCAAATACTATGGGTCGTTTCAAATGTGCAGTTCTGCAGTGGCTGACTTAACTTTTAAAATAAAAGCGTTCCAGCATAGAAATACAAATCAAGCTCTTGTGACGAACATCAATTGCAGGCTAGTGATGAATTTGTAGACAAATGGGTGCCTTGGCCATTGTCAGGATGATCCCACAGCTAGCACCATCCATTACCACTGCCAGCGCTGCCGATGACAGTACTTACACAAATACCAACTATCCCACTGCTACCAGTGTGACAATTCAGACTGTTCGAGGCCCCCAAAGCTATAAGAATGGCTTGGGCAACTGGTATTGGTTGTTTTTAATGTTTATTGAACCAATAAACAATTCTTGTTCTGCTCATCTTTAAATTACACAAACAGCACCACCGCGTGGCAGCTGTTTCAAATGCTGGTTTTGACATAAAGTGCCAGTGCTGAGCACTGGAAACCACTGGCTCAAATTAAGTGTGATCTTAGCCATGCCCTAAAGTGCACCTAAGACATACTAAATGCATGTCAAATTGCCCAGCATAACAGAAACTGCCTAAATCAACACAGGAGCTAGATCAGGTGTGGTGCGGAAAATTCACTATTTAAAACAAATGTAACCACAAATCGAATGATTTGATCTGTTAAGTAATTGAGGAAGTCCCCTATAACATGGCAGTGACCATGAATGCAGACAGATCTACCCTCTAGACAGTACTGAAAATGGCCTGATTTTTTTTGAATGACAAACTATTGCTACTTTGAGACTGTAATTATTTGATCTTGTAATTTTACATTCCTTCCATTTTTATCTCTTCCAGGTTATAACACAATTGTTTTTCCTGTAATTTCCAATAAACATTAATTTTTAGCACGGTGTTTTGCTTTAATATTTATGTATTGTTAATTGACATTTCTAGCATTCATACTGGCCGCCCATCCATGGGTTCTGAGTCTTTCTTCTGTAGTATTGTTCTATTTTAATTTACCTTTTATATTTTTTTTAAATAATCAATTAAATCATGTGTCATCTTTCTGTGATCAATCTAAATAATAAATTTTTGCTCTGCATATCACCATGGTTGCCTTCTGTACATTTTTGGTTTGGCACACATTTTGTGTTGTTAGATATTGTAATAGCTCCTTTTTGTGCATACCTCACTGCTATGAAGACCTGCAGACCAGCTCCAGCACTAAATTCCTCCAAGCCGGATGAGGCTTTGTAACCAACGATTTCGCAGATTTTATGCATTTTTTTGCTTCCCGACGAAAACGTTAATGTATTCCTCTTCTTTATGAACCTTTTTTGTTTATCACATTATACACTTTTTTGTAATGTCGTATACCTCATTTTGGTCTGACTTATCCATACAGAAGGGTCTCATCACTGCAAGGATGTTTCTGCCTGTGCCACTGTAAGACAGATAATCATTTAGTTATGTTCACAATTGTTAATCTATACTTGGATGTTTGAAGACCTTTTTGGTTCCTTCTCTTTGAAGGTTTTGCCCCCTGGTCACCTAGGGCTGACCCTCACACTTTAGGTCACGGACAGAGTGATTTTCTTTAGATTACTATGCACCTAAACCCGTATTTATGGTTGCTAATCAATCACTCCGAAGCAAATTCTATACCAATCACTGGATAGTAACAGTCAGTGAGATGTGGAGTATCATTGATCTTTTGACACAGGTACATTCAGTTATATTTATGTGTGATGTTCGATCTTTTGCACTGATTTTGTGCTGCTCATCTATTTGTTTTGTTTGGTTCGTTCGTGTAGTTTCCTTCACAGTTGGTGCAGGATGCAGTATTGTGATTACATGTCGGTGTGTGTTATATTGACACCTTTTTTGTGTAACTTCTGTAGTCTTTTACCAGAATGGGAGCTCAAATCATTTTGAAATTCAGTCATTTTCTTTACATCTTGATAAATAAAACACAATTATTTACTATAATCAATTGATAATAAGTCCATTTTCTTTGTATTTAATACAGTAAAAAAGAAACTAACTTCTTAAAAAATCCTTTGGTCCTGAGAAAGACCATGAAATAGAATGAGAGGGTCAAAATGTTGACACCATGCATTGTATATACACACTGGCACACTGAAAACATACAAACCTTATTTTTAATTAAACATCCATTGTTGTGTCTGTTCTACTGTCTAACAATATTTGGTTCTGTTTTTCAGTCTGTAAGTAGGGTTGCTGAATAAGTTTTGAGCTTCACTGATTGGCACCCTGCATTGTGACACTGAACCAATGTACTGTTTGCATTTTTAAAGGACTGTTGTTTCCCACTGTGTAAACTTGTTGTAATCTGCATGCAGCATTCTCAAATAAACTCACCTGTCCAGTTTTTCTGTAGACAACATTGATTTTATTTTTTCACAAGCTTGTGAGGTGGGAGATTTATTCATGGACTTAGATTTTGTACACAAGCCCCGAACTTCACAATGAATATGTGATTTCATTTATTAAAATATCATGATGAGAACATTATACGGTCAGAAATAAACCTGCAGCTATGCTGTGCCTAAGAGCAGCATCTGTACTGTAAAAGGTATGCACTAAATGTTTTCTGATACTATGGTGTAAACATATCAAACTATCTATAAAATGGTCTATACATCCAATTGTCCCTGTGATGTGTGGTGTATTCCTTTTAATGCATTTTACCCTTATTTCTATCATTTCAACAATGCTTATTTATGTACCAAGTACCAGTCCCTTGGGCCCAGCAACCTGACAGCTCATTCCATGCATTCCAGTCAGCCACCTTCAAGAAAACTTCCCTAACTTTCTCTTACATCTGAACCTTTCTTTCTCCTCAACATTCAAAGCCAGTGTTGCTCCTACTCCTAACCTTTCTTGGACCTCCAAAGTCTTCTTCATATCCTGTACCTACCTGTAATCTTTACATTCTTATGCTTCTTGATCCTTTTGTTATCTATCTCCTGGAGTTATTGGTCTTCCTTCATACCTCTGACCTACTATTTCATTCTTCAACACCCTGGACCGAATGGCTCCACAGCTGGGTGTCAGTTTGGTAGTCTGTCTCCACTGTAAGCCATCTTTGCCCTCCTTGGCCTAGCGGTCCTCCTCTTTATTCAGACCTATTGCTGCTCCAGAGCAGAGTGTCTAAACTGCCTTTTGGCCCACCGCTTGTTTTCTGCCATAGAAATCTGGGCAGTCTTTGCTATTATCTCCTTAACCAAAGCGAGCAAAACTAACAAACTTTGATAACAACTCTTAAAGTGAACTCCCCCAACCCAGGGATTGTGTAATTGTTCCATCTGTATGTCACAATAGCTGTGTGGATCTTTCCAAAGAAAAAAGTGCAGAGTGCCATGAAATTGAAGTTGATCAAGGTGCTTTCCTAATGGCTTCTAGTGCATGAATCTTCGATCCATTGTGGGATGAGACCTGTCATTGTCCAGTGAGTAATGTAGCTCATGTGTGGCATCTCACACCGAAACTGTAGCGATTGCATTGAAGTATTAGGCATCTGCAGCTTAACAACACACATGCATTCCAACCAAGCCCTGTGGCGGAGCCAGTTCTATGCAGTACATTTTACGGTGTCTAACGTGGCCGTGGCGCACGTCAGTTTTGCACATGCCACTGTAGCTAATAGGCATGGATCTTCACTATCCGCTTCCACTGCAACATGAGGTAAACGTGGTGTGGGATGTACCCAGTGATAAACATATTGTGCCTGTGCGCAGCAGTAGTGCAATTCTATATCAGGATAACACCCTGTTCAAAAGGCAGAGTCGCCACCTCCCAGTACAGGCTCGGCTGTTTAACAGCCCATGCAAGACAGATCAGCAGAGATCTGACAAGATCAAAAAAAGCTCTTGTGAGTGGGATGGGAATGTTGACAAATAAGCAAAGGAGTTTGGGTGAAACCACAATTTTAGCAATGGCAATCCTGCCTGCAACAGACAGAGGCAATGTGGTCCAGACAGGGATCATCTCCTCCAGCTACTTAACCACCACACCATAGTTCTCATACATGTGTCCATTCCAGCGGAAATTCAGTGGGAAAGCAGGCGGTAACCTCGGTCAGGAGAAAAATCACGGTCTCAGACTAGTTAATATTGATCCTAGTGAGAGTTCCAAAGTGGAGGAATTCATGCAGCATAGGCACAAGATTCCGTGCAGGATCTCGAACAAATATAGTCACATCAGCTGCATACATGGACACAAACAGTCTCAACGCTGTGTAGGCTAGGTCCAGCTTGGCATGGTGTTGTCACAGCCAGGTGCTCCATCGCAATAGCGTAGAACATTGGGGAGAGTGGGCAACCCTGTGTTGTGCCTCTATTAATGGTGAAAGTGGAAGAGAACACTCTGTTTACTCGAAGTCAAGCAGCAGGAGACTCATATAAGAATTTGAGCCATTGGAGGAATGACTGGGTAATTCCTACGAACTGGAGCAGCATAAACAGATAAGACCATTCCAGTGAGTTAAATGATTTTGTGGCATCAAGGAATTCTGCATTTGACTGAAGCTGTGGGTTTAATGTATGGAGTAGCACAAAGGGAGTGCAGTGGTTATATGCAGTGGATCTTCACGGAACAAAGTATGACTGATCTGGACAAGTGATATCCGGCAAGAGAGGTAGGAGTCTAGCAGCAATAAGCTTGGCAAGTATTTTGATGTCAATGTTTATCATAGAGAACGGTCTGTATGAATCACACAGATTTGGCTACTTGTTGGGCTTTAGGATAATTTCTATTCTTGCCTCTCAGATTAAGGGTGGCAACCGGCCAGCACTCCTACCCTCCCAATACATTGCAAGCCAATGTGGGGCTAGTTCATCTGCATATTCTTTAAAAAACTGGGCAGTCAGCCCATCTTGATCCGGTGCCTATACCCCCTGCTACCTCTGGATGACGTGAACAATAACTTCTTCAGTAAAGGAGGAGTCTAGATACACCGTATGTACATTGTCGAACCAGAGTAGCTGAATCGAGTCAAAATATTCCATGCGCATATCCGGGGGAGCGTTGGCTGTGGTGCATACAGGGTGGAATAGAACCCAAGCAGCGTCTGGGTGTTAGCAATTGTTGTATGGCAATGCGTCCCTTCACCATTTACCAGTTCTAGAGTGTAAGAGCTACTCTGTTGTTTTCTGCTCAGGGATGCGTAGGCTGTGCGGGCCTTTTCATAGGCCGTGCTAAGGGGTCGCAGCAGAACTCCCAACAGAGCCACGGCCAAGTCTTGTGTAACCCCAAGGGTTGATATTCCAATGGTCCAGTATGCTCTACTTCGGCAGGCTTCAGGTTGACGGGGCACACAGAAGGTTCCTGGATGGCTCGCCTCGTTGAACTCTGGTTGTCTGGAGTGTGGGAATCCACTCTGGTGGTGCGATGATCCAGGGTGATGATGACAAAACAGCGATTTTCCTTCAGTTGGGCAAACAGGCAGTGAGCTATGGTCTTGGGTGACCTTGTGGAGTGAGGAGGACTAGAGGGACTTCGCAGCCCGTGTCTTCGTCTTGCTGAGGCTGTTATTCACCCGTGGCATTGGCGGTGAGGAGCAGGGATCCCGTCCGACTTGGACTGCCGATGCTTGTGACTGGACGGTCACGCTGGGAAGCATTGGAGAGAGACGCGGTTCGCGCTGGCTGCGGCTTACATTTGGTTCTCCTATTGGACTGTCTCCAGGGACATCGGTCTGGCTTCGGGACTGGACGGTCACACTGGGAAGCGTTGGAGAGAGACGCGGTTCGTGCTGGCTGCAGCTTACATTTGGTTCTCCCATTGGGCTGTCTCCAGGGACGTCGGTCCGGCTTGATGGCTGTCTGGTGTCTCTGGGTGCGCTCATCTTGTGGTGGTACGAGTTCTCTGTCCTGTCGCTCTGCTTCTTTTTCTCCTGCGCGCCTGTGGTGGTTGTCTGCCCTGTGGCGTTGTGCCACTGTTCTTCCTTCCTTCGCGGAGTGGCGTCCTGCCACTCTCTTCTCCTACTTCCGACCAGGTCCTCACTTGGATGTGGCATCCTGCCACATGTCTCATGTTTGCGCCACGTGGACATCTTGCTGGTCGCGTCAAGTTCTTGGGACGGTCTTCACTCTTCTGCGGACCTGTCGCAGGTCTGTCCTGTCAGTAGGGCTTGCTTCTTCCTCTTGGGGACCTTTCATGGGCTCCATCCCCTCCTCAGGGATTTCGCGGTGCTCTTCTTCTCTTCACTCGAGAGTGTTGTGCTTGCGCCGTCGGGGCACTTGATCCTGCCTCCCTTTGGGCATGATTGGTGGAGTTGGTCACTTCAAGTGACGTGCTCCATGTTGGCGGTGCGACTGTGGCGTCCGGGCATGTGTCGCCTGACGTCAGAACATACGTCGTGGTGGCGTCTTGCCATGTGGGGTGTGCAACTCTTTTCTTGCCTGTTGTGGATCTCTGGGGACTCCGTCTTGATGCAGTGTGAGGGAGGACACTGATGTGTTTGGCCCACTGCGGAGATTCGCTGGCATGGTGATGTAGATGATCCCCCTGCGGTCTTCAACGTTGCTTTTCTTTGACTCTCCCTTTCTTGCGGTGGTGGCTGTTCACCATTAGGGGTGAGTGGCGCTGTTTCCTTGCTTGCAGTGGCGGCTTACAGCCACTGGGGTTGCGTATTGCTCACTTTTCTCCTCGGGTGTGGTTCTTCCTTGCTGTGTGGCCTCTTCTCTCTGGCCGGCACGTAGTGTGCCTTCATAGGGAAAGCAGATCTCTGGCTGCCGGCAGCAAAATTAGCAGGCATTTACAGTCTCTGGTGAATCACTATTACGTCCTCTGGGGGCAGGGCAACTTTGCTGACGTTGTGGGCTATGCTGCTCCTTTTCTTCTTTGATCTTCCCCTTGTGCATGGAGTTACAGTCTCTTGACCTGCAACGGATAGGTAACTCACTTGAGCGTGAATGGTACTTTTGCGGAGTTCCTCTATTGACTCCTCCGCGGCATAGTACGACGAGTGTGTCCGGATTCACGTATTCTGTCAGTCCAGCAGTCACAGCAGGGTTCCGCTGGGAGGAGGGTACTCTCCAGGTTATGTGTGGCAGAATAGCTGTAAAGCTCAGCAAATATACAGTTTTGTTTGCGCTGGCAATGTGATTAGTGTGCCCCACTTTCCTAGTGTGTGCTTAAGTGTTTGTGGCTATGTGTTGGGGCATTGCTTGTTCTCTTTCATGCCCAATGTAGGGCACGTGTGGCTGACATCTTCATCCTCAGGCAGATCAGTGGTCCTTTTGGCAATGCTGCCTTCCCACGTGTTGCAATACAGGCTTACAGCTGTGTATCTCACAGGGTAACCTCTCCTTCCTTCACATACAGCCTACCCTTTTGCATGAAGGAAACTTGTGGTCCTTCTCCTGGGTAGTCTCTGTGGTGCCTCGTGTGCCTTCCCTGTGGCACGGGGACTTTGCTTTAGTCGACAGTGGGTTATTCCACTTAAGAAGCGATGCCGGCGAGACACCACCAGATGGCGCTGCAGCTACCATTCCTAGATTCGTGCAACTACAGGTCGCAGCTTGCGCACGCAGAGTGGGAGGTCATCGTTGCTGCAGTAGGCTCTTGCAGAGGTATGTGCTCGCACTGCATACTTCACACTGTACGGCAGGGCTTTTGACAATTTCCAGGTAGGTTTGAGGGCAGCTATTCAGTCGCCCGGGGCTGCTCACTGGGCTCTGCTGTCACAAATGCTTTAGCCCATTCAGCCGAGTGGGCGCGCTGGTGTGGCAGAGCGGTTTGCCTGCTGGAGGGGCAGGGGTTGCCTCTGCTGAGGCGCAGTAGCGCAGAGTTTCTTTCCAACAAAGGCTTCGGCAGCCTTCTCCTTGAGTGCGCCACAGGCCTCTCCAGTTTCGATGCCTGTTACAGGCGACGCGCCCTACCGCAGGGAGGATGACAGCATGCGGGGCGCCCTGTGGGAGCGCTGCTGGTCAGGTCGTGCTGGGAGGCTGTGGGAGCACTGGGGCACGTGCACATGGGGTGCAAGGTTCCGGCATTTGCGCTGCACGTTTTCTTGGCCTTGGAGCGGTGGGGCGGGCAATGCTCCGGCACGCTACCGCAACCCTCTCCGGCCGGAACAGCTTATCTGGTTCTGCCGTGGCTGCAGACACGGGTGTGGATTCACTCCTCCATTACAGGGGTGGGTCATACCTCTTGGACCGCCGTGGCTAGTATGAACTCCTCCTTACCGGCCGGCATTTGGCAGCTGGCCGAGCTTCTGATGGGTACGGGGGTGGACTATAGGTGCTCCGTCTGCCTCAATGTTGGTGCAGTCTTCATCCCGCCATGTGGAGGTGGGTCGGCAGTAGGGGAGCGCCTCGAGAGCGGAGGTAGCTATGATACGTCCCCCAGATTCATAGCTCTCACCCGCCGGCAGAGGGTGCGTGGGGGTCAAGACAGGGCCTCTCTCGGCTCCTCTCACCCGGGCACTCCGTCCGTTATCGGACGGCCACAGTTCTCTCCCCTCACGCGGGTGATGCTGGGGTGGAGTTTCACCTCCTATGATGTCGATCACATTGCTTGCGGTCACCTCGGGTCCGGTTCTGGGCTGGTCAGTGCAGTGGGCTGCAGCCGAGTCAGTATGCGGTCGGATGCAGGACAAACTGGAGGGCGCGTGTCCAAGCGTGCCACAGCTCCACTGCTGCAGTCGCCCAGCAGCAGGTGTGGGCGTGCCCTCTGGGTGAACTACACTTTCCCCCACACGGGACTGGGACGTGGCCTCCTCCTCACGCCTGGGACAAGACCCACTAGTCGCCATTGTGGAGTCTTGGGCCCTAGGCCCACATGCCTAGCAATGGGGGTACACAGACACTGTAGTAGGGTACTAGAACTGGCCCTGGGCAAGTGCGCCCGGCCCCTTTTATTAACAGGGTCACCTGACTGGTGACGCCTGTGATGGTTGGGTGGGTGTGTTTGACAGGGTGAAACACTAGAACGTGTCCAGCCGGACACTACAGCAACGACCTTGCATTTCCTGTGTTAAAATATCTAAGATCTAGCTCCCGGACATGTGGCTAAATGTGAGCGCAGGTACATTAGAACCGAGGATGTGGCCTTTAGAGTAGATAGGTTTGGTGACATGTAGCACCACATTGACCGTCTTAATGTGGTTCCGGAGAATATCCCTAGTTTTCTTTGTGACTTTCTGCCAGGGAGGTTAAAATAAGTTATTTTTCTTTCCAGCAGGCTATATATGAATTGCAAGGTGAGTGACTATGTTACCAAGAGCAGGTATGCCGGGAGCTCCATGGACTTGAGCGTTGCTTTTTTGCCTAGATTTTCATTAATTTCCGAAAACTTAATTGTGGTAAAACTGAAATTCTCTATTGATTCAATTTTCCTCACAAAATTACTTTTGGCCTGGGCACACACAAAAACGTGGGAGCTAAGCTAGAGACACAACTGACTCAAATTAATGTTGTCATCAGCTCCTGCATGCGTTTGTTCCATCTAGAATCAACCAGTGCAATGCAATACATTAAGGTCTAAAAGGCACAGCAATACCCAGACAGCAGCTTGTAGAGAATGTGGCTGCTAAGCTACTTCTACGAACACACCATGACCACATCTCTCCCACTCTGGCTTCTTTACACTGGCTGCCAGTGGCATAGCTCTTCACGTTTAATGCTCCCTTCCTTGTACATAAGGTATTTGTTACCCATTTTCTCAGAACTCTCGTCCTACTTTGACTGATATTATCCGCAATGCAACCCCAGATCATCACAACGCAACCATACAGTTCTTTAAATTCCAGTCTATATGCAGATGCATATGGCAGAAGAGCTTTTTTTGTAACTGCTATTTCTTTATGGTACATAGTGCCCCTAGCATTACCTAAGGAAGAAACTCAGATTGAGGAAAGGCCTAAAATCATGGCTATAGACTGAAT
Source organism: Triturus cristatus (assembly GCF_964204655.1). Lineage (NCBI taxonomy): Eukaryota > Metazoa > Chordata > Amphibia > Caudata > Salamandridae > Triturus > Triturus cristatus. The sequence goes on from NC_140594.1 coordinate 390,348,638, forward strand.
ATACAGATGTGTTGCGACCCTCTGTGGATCTTTTTTTGACTTCATAGCACCTTGAGGATTCTGGGTGAATGGTGCACTCTACAAATGCATCAAATAAATAGAGTGTATACCCAGAAGGAAGACTCATGGAAGATGGAGAGCCTAGTCCATGTCTTAATGTGTGCAGTCTACACACTGAGTGCTGTACTCTTCGGGAGGGATGTCTGTGATGTACGAGGATATGGAAGTGAGCCATGTTTCAGTGATGACATTTGCAAGTTTGTGGTATGGGTTTACATGTGAGTCTTGTTTATCGTTGAGTTGTGTTTAGTTTGATGTGGACGAGGTAGATCTGTGTGCTCTTGGGCATAGTGCAAATATTTGTGTTGTCTGGTGGTCAGTGCGGTGATAGGCAATACACAGTATGGGAAAAGACACATGTTGTTTGTTGACTGGCTTCTGCTTGTTGCTGGCACTGTTGGAGCAGGGGTTCTGTCCTAAGACCTTTCCATGCATCCAACAGGCCCGGACAGGTGAGGCCTTCTTAAGTGCTCTTTGCCTGAATAGCCAGTTTCATGGTGAATATCCTCTTTTGAAGGTCCTTTACCAGCTGGAAGGACAAAGGAGGGTTCGATTGGTAAACTGTATGCAAGTGCAGGATCGCCAGCAGGGCACAGAGTGCACGGCCATTTGGGCTTTATTTATCACACCTATTGGGCTGTATTCACCTACTGTGTGTACTAACCATAAAAATAGTACATTAAAGTTAAGTTATGGTTAGTTCTAAGAATTAAAAGCCTTTGAATTGCGCTATTATGTTCACCATATTAACCCTAACACCCTAAAAACATGCGTGTGTTTGTTACAGTTCCACTGTTTGTAGTGGTTCTAGTGGAGACTATAACTGGCCTATTTCAAGACTTTTAATCATTTGATATGAACATAAAATGTATCCTTCATATAATTTTAAAAAGGATATTTGAGCGATCATGCTGATGCCTAAAATGTAAACTGTAAGATTAGTCTAACTCAGGTGTCTCTCAGTAGCTCAGGAACTATTTAGCTTAACAGCGCCCTAGTAGTAGCTCTCAGAGGTAAAGCCGAACCCAGTGCCCCGTTCAGAAGATATGTAGGTAATAAAGAAGGCGGCAGTGCTCTTCTTCAGACCTTTAAAGTGGCAGCCGGCCAAACCAATGGCAGGGTCTCAAGATAATATCCAAACTCACACTGTGTTAGCCTACTGCGTCTGCCACATGATAACGTCTCCACTCTCAATTTAGCAAAGCCACAAGGAGATTGGCTATGTCATAGGCCATCTTTGAGTCCCACTGCTTGTGAACTGTGGGAAAAGAGAGTGCCAGCAGTAGCGAGAGAAGTAGCCAGTGTGGACTCAATGAAATGTGCCTCTAAAGGAGCCAAAGTGAAAATGTGTCAGTTGGGTGCAAGATCACCTCAGGAGCTGAGGGAAGCACAGTATGGGACCAGAGCGAAGACAATTAAGAGTCTCAAATCCATGCGTCTGTGTGTATGCATGTGTGCATATATATGTTTGTTCACTATTATTAACAGTATCAGTCCCTCAGAGCTATGCCAGCTGTTAAGCACCGCCAAAAGTATATGCTGCTTTCCTATCATAAGGGGTTTGTTAGATCTGGGGGTCTCTAGTTGGCAGAGGTAAGCACCTTAGACCAAATAGGGACCCTTGCTTCTAGTCAGGGTACAGGGACACACTCGGTAGATAACCCCTGCTCACCCTCTAGGTAGCTTGGCTCGAGCAGACAGGCTTATCCCCAAGGCAATGTGTAACGTATTTGCAAGTAACCACTGCAATGACCCCCCTGGTACACCACAAACGTAGACCACACAGGTGCGTATATTAAAAATATAGTTTTATCTAATTTCAGCAGTAAAAATCAATTTATCATAGCGTTGCACAGTAATCGGTTTCTTGGGTTTGTTAGGATCATGAAAAGGATAGTCTTAGTCTCTTGAATGAATTCCACAAAGAATATGATCGCAGGTTCTGAGTTCTTAATACACGTTATTCCGTGGTGCCCTTGCGCTCGCGACTGTAGCGCTCTTCTCCGGCTGTCCCCTCGATGGGAACCAGCTGATTAGACCTTACGCGGCAGTCACCGAGCCCCCACACGCTATGCGGGCTGTTCGGGACTTGCGAAGGATGCTACTACGTCACGGATTCCCTTTCCCTCTATAGACTCACCAGGATGGGGCCCGGGGTGCGAGGACTCGGCGCGTTGGAAGGTTTCTTCGGTGCAGGGCTCCTGCAACTCGCTAGCGCTGGCCAATCCGGTCGCGGCTCGTTCGTCGAGCCCCCAGTGACGTCGACAGATGTCCCCGGGCAACAACCAATCGCAGCGCAGCTCCTCCGGCCAAGCCTCCACGAACCACCAATCGGGTCGCGGCCTTCTCGCTTCTTCCTTCGCGGCTTTGCGGAGCGAGTTGGTCGAGACGCCGCCGGGCTTCACAGCGGCTCAGAAGGCACCCACGATCTTTTAGGCTGGCAGGAAGGCACGTGCCGATGAGCACGCCAATCTCCTCTCCACGGCAGCCGGTTTCAGGCAGGACTCGGTGCGGCGCTCTCAAGCAAAGCGGAGAGCAGCCAGCGCAGTTCACGGGCAGAACAGAGTCTTGTAGTCGCGGCAACCTTGATGTCCCTGGGTTGCCAAACAGGAGGCCAGTTCTTCTCAGGCCCTTGGAGATTCAGAGTTTGAAGACACAGCACACAGCGAAGTCTTGTTTGTAGGTCAAGCAGGTAGGGTCACAGCACACAGCAAAGTCCCTTCTCCTCCTCAGCTTCAGTTGTACAGCAGGACAGGTCAGCCCTTAGAGCACACAGCAAGGCAATCTTCCTTCAGTCCTTCAGCGGTCCGTCTTTCAGCAGAGGTTCCTCTTGATGTAGAATCTGAAAATCTGTTGTCAGGGGTCTTGTACTTATACCCCTAAAAGTCTTTGAAGTCTTTGTGCAAGTGGGTCCTGAGCCCGGTCTGATCCAGTTCTGGGTGTTGCTGGAGCACTTTGTTTTCCTGGCTTCTGCTTTTTTTTCAGAGTAAGGGGCAGAGTCGTCAGCCGCCCAGCAGGAGGTGGAGCCAGCAGTGGGGCAGGCAGGCACAGCCCTATTCACTCCCAGGTGCTATCTCCTCCCTCCACTCTACTTGCAAATGTCGCCATTCAGCAAAGGGCTGACTCAGCCAACCTCCTGGGGGATCCCCAGCCCCTGTCACTCCCAAGCCAGACAGTCAATCCACAAGCATGCCCAGGCACACAGAAGGGTCAGACAAGAGAACAGCTACTCTCTAAAAAGTACTATTCTCCAACTCAGGATTTAGAAACAACCTCTCCTAAAAGATGTGTTATTAAATGCTGAGCTCAGGGATATCAAACACTCATGTCTTATCTTGTTCCTATGGGAAGATAGGCGGATAGCCATTGGCACCAGCCTCCCCCATGTTAGCCTATGGAGCAAGATAACCTTGCAGCAGTGAACACGCAAAATGGCCGCTGTTCACTACCAGAGCATGGTACCTGCACTAGTACATGCTCCACCTTTTACATACACTGCACCCTGCCCAGGGGGGTACCTCGGGCCTTCCAGAGGGATGACTGATGTGCACAAAAAGGGAAGGGTTAGGCCTAGTCAGTGGGGACACTGACCAGGGTGACATGGCAGTCCGGGGACTGCAGGCAGGCCTGCGGTGGCAGGCCTGAGACACCATTTTAGGGCTACTCATGTGGGTGGCGCAATCAGCGCTGCAGGCCCACTAGTAGCATCTGTCATCACCAGCCCTGGCACACACAGTGCACTTTATTATTTTATTTTATTTTATCAATTTATAGGGCGCAACAGCTACCCAAAAAGGGTTTCCCGGCGCCTAGACACAGCTAGATTGAGGACAGAGAAGGAGGTGACTGTTAAGTGGTTATTGTTCATACAGCCAGGTCTTTACAAGCTTTCTGAACCTACAGTAGTTTTCTTCCTTCCGGATACCGGGGGTGAAGCGTGTTCCACAGGGAGGGTCCCAGATAGGCAAAAGATCTGCCACCTGTTCTTGCACGTTTAAACCTTGGTATGCAGAAACAGGCTGCTGTCTGTGACCGGAGGTTTCTCTTGGGCGTATAGAGGCAGGCAAGAGATTGGAGATATTTTGGTGCTATTCCTGCTTTTATTCTGAACATGTAGTTCAGGGCCTTGAAGCGGATTCTGCTCTCTATCCTGAGCCAATGAAGATTCCGACGATGGTTCGAGACTCCAGAGTTCTTCGGAATATTACAAAGGAGTCTGACCGCAGCGTTTTGCGCTACCTGTAGTCGTCCGATCACAGATTTATTTGCGCCCAGATAGAGGATGTTGCCGTAGTCAAGCCTTGATGTGATAAGGGCATTGACTACGGTCTTTTGCGTTGACACTGGCAACATCCACAGAATCTTCCTCAACCATTTAGCTATGGTGAGACAAAGGCCGGTTACTTTGCTGGCCTGTTTGTCCATGGATAAGGCATTGTCCAATATAAAGCCCAGATTTCGAGCATGGGACAACGGGGTAGGAAAAGTGCCCATCTGGTCCGGCCAATGTGCAGGGTTCCAGAGAACTTGATCCTTACCCAAAATCAGTATTTCCGTCTTGTCGCCGTTCAATTTTAACTGGTTTGTTGTCATCCAGTTCAATATTTTTAATAGTCCTTCCTTGAGTAACGACGGGGAGTGGGGACAAGATTCAGATAGGGAAAAAATGGTTTGGGTGTCGTCGGCATAATTCATAAGCGTTAGACCTAACTTTTCAACAAATTCTGCCAGAGGTTTAAGATAGATATTAAAAAACAGAGGGCTCAGGATGGACCCCTGAGGCACTCCATGTGATGCAGGTAGGGTGTCTGACACGGCTTGTGCAGATGCGATCTGAAAGGTTCTATTTGCCAGGAAGGATTTGATCCAATCCAGAGCCTTTCCTCTTACACCATTTGTATATAGCTCTTTAATAAGCGTTTCATGAGAGATGGTGTCGAACGCCGCACTTAGGTCCAATAACACAAGTGCGACCGTGTGGCCTTGGTCAAGAAGTTTTCTGATGTGTTCAGTGACACCTAACAGGGCGGTTTCAGTCGAGAAACCAGCCCTGAAGCCAGATTGTGAAGGATGGAGTAGGGAATTTTCTTCTGCAAAAGTGGCTAAAGTAGAGTGTACGTGTCTCTCAAGACATTTAGAAAAAGCAGGGAGCAGAGATATAGGTCTATAATTGGCCAGTATTTCTGGGTTTGCAGTAGGCTTTTTCAAAAGGGGTGTCACCATGGCATGCTTCCATAAGGCTGGGACAGTGGCGAGATCGAGGGATAAGTTTAAGAGGTTGGCAATGATTTCCAAAGACTGGTCATCCAATTTTTTAATAATTTTAATAGGGATGGGGTCCCTAGGGGAGCCGGATTTAACAGTTTTTAGGATTCCTTTCAATTTCTCTAATGAAAGAGTCGGCCAGGCTTCCAGTAAATTTTCACCCAGAGCAATGGGTTGAGGCAAAAATGGGTCAGAAAGAGGGGGAGGGTCAGGATCAGAATTTTTTGTCTTGATGTCTGAGATAATTTTATCGATTTTCTCAGTAAAGAAACAAGCTAACGCCTGGCATTGTTGTGTGCTTAGTGGGGGTGCAACAGCTGTGGTATGTGCGCCCGCCAATTCCTTGACTTTGGAAAAAAGAGTTTTAGGCATGTTAGTTGCTTCGATAATTGTTTTAGAGACAAAAGCAGCTCTCGCTTTTGTACAGGCAGCATGATAATGATTTCTGGCTTCATGATAGCTTCTTTTGGCATTAGGGTCGTACTTTTTACGCCATTTGCGTTCTAGTACTTTGCATTTTGATTTTTCTATTTTAAGGCTGTCGTTAAACCATGGGGCTGGAGGACGATGCCTACTCCCTTTGGTGCGAGTAGAGGGCAGACAATTATTTGCTGCATTTGTTAGCCAGTTTTGTGTTTCAATTGCTACGCGGTCCATGTTGGAGTTTAGGCTTGGAGGGTTATGTTTTAGTGCCGCATTTAAAGCATCGATGTCGACTGACTTCCAATTTTTCCTGAAAGTGACATCAGTGTTTTGTTCCAAGCTGGGGGAGGGTGGAAAAGTAATGCTAAAATTAATGAGATGGTGGTCGGACCAGCCAGAAGGTACGGTGGCAATGTACGTAAGTTCCCTGATGTTGGATATTATGGGGTCCAACAAATGGCCCGCTATGTGAGTAGGGCTGGAATTTATTATGGACAAATTTAGTGCAGCTAGGTCTTCCAACAGATTAGAGCATGAGGGGATAGTGGGATCTTCTAGGTGTAGATTTAGATCACCCAGCAGGGAAAAATTGCTTGATGACATATAGTAGGGAGTAATAAAATTTGCAAAGTTTGATACCCATTGAGAAGGGTTGCCTGGAGGTCGATAAATCAGAAGGCCTGACATTGTAAAATTGGGGTTCAAAGAGATTTTGAAAAGACCCGCTTCACAGTCTGGAATTGATACAGATTCCAAAGTGCATTTGAATTCTCTGTTAAAAATGATAGCAATCCCACCCCCTACCTGTTTTTCCCTGTCTATTCTGACAATGGCGTAGTTATCGGGGAGGGCAATAGCAACATCCGGGCCGGCGCTGTCATGCAGCCATGTCTCAGTTAAGAAAACAGCGCTAGGACTTTCTTCGGTAAGGAGATTGAAGATATCATGCTTATGTTTGGGCAATGATCGACAGTTTGTACTATAAAATACGTATGTTGGCGGCACGTTTTTACGTAACATTTTGCATTTCCTGTGTCTCCTAGATGGGTCGGGGTGGGGTTGATATACGGTGGTAGACAGTTTACATTCGAAGCAAACATGAGTTCCAACTTTGTGAAGGTTGAACAGAGAGCAATTCAGATTGGGGGTAGGGCGCAACGCTTTCAGAGCGGAAGATGTTCTTACCAGCCTAGGGGGTGAAGTGGGAGTGGGAGCCTTGGCCTCGTGCCCCGTCCTGGCACGGACGGGCACAGACGGGCTAGTCTTCGGCGTGCTGATGGTGTGCCCGCTGCGCTCGACCGCTGCGCTGTCGAGAAGTGAGCATGATAAAGAGGGGATAGAGGAGTGGGCGTGGCTACGTGGGTGGGCGTGGCCCCGAGTCACGTGGGTGCAGTGACGCTGAGTAGGGATTTTGGTCTTCCCCCTCGGCGCTGTTTAGTGCAAAAGAGCAAAGCAGCTGACTAAGTGAGTTTTAAGTCTTTTAAAATCAAAACATGAAACAAAGTGCAGTTTGACAATGATTAAAATACACGCTAGTCTAGCAGCAACACAGACACCCCGGCTTCCGCCTCAGGGTACTTAGCTGGTCAACCTTACTAGGGACTTCAGGGTGATACAAATATGCCAATCAGGTATATCCAATCAATATGATATTTTACACAGGGAGCACTTACACTCTGGCACTGATTAGCAGTGGCAGAGTGTCCAAAGCATCTAAACCAGCAAAAACGAAATCCAGCACAGCATCAAAAATCCAGGTAGCAGAGGCAAAAGATAGGGGAAAAACTCACGCCAAGGATGTCAGGTCTAAGACGTGTCCCCTCCAGCTGAAAGTGGGGAGAACTACCCACCCTCTTGGGAGTTCTCATCACTAAGGCGGAAAAACCTGGACAGACCATCAGCATTGGCGTGTTCTGTACCGGGACGGACCACCTCAACAGTTTTGGATTCTCACCCCTCATCTGCATTAACCATCTGAGGGGCCTGTGGTCGGTCTGAACACGGAAGTGAGTCCCAAACAGGTAGGGCCTCAGCTTCTTCAGGGCCCAGACCACAGCAAATGCTTCCCTTTCAATAGCGCTCCACCTCTGTTCCCTGGGGAGTAGCCTCCTACTAATGAAAGCTACAGGTTGGTCCCCGCCCTCGTCGTCCATCTGTGAGAGTACTGCTCCCACACCTTGCTCTGAAGCGTCTGTTTGCACAACGAACTCACTCGAAAAGTCAGGTGCCTTCAGCACTGGCGCTGTGCACATTGCAGTTTTTAGGGCATCAAAAGCAGTTTGACAGGCCTCGGTCCAATTCACTTTCCTGGGCTGATTTCTAGAGGTTAGTTCTGTCAAGGGGGCAACAATGGTGCCGTATCCCTTGATGAACCGTCTGTAATACCCGGTGAGTCCTAGAAAGGCTCTCACCTCTGTCTGGGTCTTGGGGGGCTCCCAAGCCAGAATGGTATCAATCTTCGCCTGTAGGGGCACCACCTGGCCGCTCCCCACCTGGTGTCCCAAATACACTACTGATCCCTGCCCTATCTGGCACTTACTGGCCTTGATAGTGAGGCCTGCCTTTTGCAGAGCCCTCAACACTTCACAGAGGTGTTGCAAGTGTTACTCCCAAGTGGAGCTGAACACAGCAATGTCATCCAAGTATGCGGCGCTGAACTGCTCCAGCCCGGTCAGTACCCGGTTGACCAGTCTCTGGAAGGTGGCAGGGGCATTTTTCAATCCAAAGGGCATGACGCGAAACTGGAAGTGCCCCTCTGGTGTTGAAAATGCCGACCTCTCCTTAGCCCCCTCAGTTAAGGCAATCTGCCAGTACCCCGAAGTCAAATCAAAGGTGCTGAGATACCTGGCAGCTCCCAACCGATCCACGAGCTCATCAGCTCTGGGGATGGGGTGCGCGTCAGTCTTGGTGACCGCATTGAGCCCACGGTAGTCCACGCAAAACCGAAGTTCTGGCGGGTCACCGGGTGTAGCAGCTTTCTTGGGAACTAGGACCACTGGGCTAGCCCAGGGACTGCTGGAGGGCTCAATCACCCCTAACGCCAACATCTTGGAAACTTCTTCCTTGATGCTGGCCCTGACCTTGTCAGCTACTCTGTAAAACTTCTGTTTCACAGGTAGACTATCTCCAGTGTCCACATCATGGACGCACCAATTGGTGACACCTGGGGTCAGGGAGAACAGGGAGGCGAACTGACCCAACACCTGGCGACAGTCTCTCTGCTGTTCTGGGGTCAGGGTGGGCGAGAGGACCACACCATCCACTGACCCGTCTTGCTCCTTGGTTGCCAGGAGGTCAGGGAGAGGATCACTATCCTCTTCCCCACCATCATCTGTAGCCATGAGCATTGTCACTTCAGACCTCTCAAAGTGGGGCTTGAGGCGGTTCACATGCAAGACTCTCAGGGGCTGCCTAGGAGTCTTCATGTTGATCAGGTAGGTCACCTCACTCTTGCACTCTACCACCTCATATGGCCCGGTCCACTTGTCACGGAGCGCACAAGGCTCCACCGGCGCCATCACCCACACTTTCTGCCCAGGATGAAACTCTACCAGAGTGGTATTCTGGTCGTACCATTTTTTCATCTCCTCCTGGCTGGCTTCTAGGTTCTCTTGAGCGAGCTTCCTGAAGCGCTATGTCTGGTTGCGGATGGCCAGCACATAGCTGAACACATCTTGGGGGGTTTTCCCACGGGATTTCTCCCACCCCTCCTTCACCAGTGTGAGAGGTCCTCTAACAGGGTGGCCATACAGCAGTTCAAAGGGGCTGAACCCTAAGGACTTCTGAGGCACCTCCCTGTAGGCAAACAACAGGCATGGTAACAAGACGTCCCACTTCCGTCTCATGGGCTCCGCTAGGCCCATAATCATACCTTTCAGGGTGCGGTTGAACCTTTCAACCAACCCATTTCCTTGAGGGTGGTAAGGAGTGGTGAACTTATAAGTTATCCCACACTCCTCCCACAGAGACTTCATGTACCTAGAGATGAAGTTGGTACCCCGGTCGGAGACCACCTCTCTGGGGAACCCCACGTGGGAAAAGATCCCCATCAATGCACGGCCCACCACGGGTGCTGTGATTGTCCTGAGAGGGACTGCTTCCGGGTACCGGGTGGCGTGGTCCACCAAGACCAGGATGAACCTGTTGCCTAAGGCAGTCTTGGGGTCCAGGGGCCCTACGATATCAATGCCCACCCGCTCAAAAGGGGTGCTCACCACAGGAAAAGTTTGGAGGGGTGCCACGCACTTTCCTCCGCTCTTACCACTGGCTTGGCATGTTTGGCAAGACTTACAAAAGGTACTGACGTGCTTCTTCATCTGGGGCCAGTAGAAGTGGGTGACAAGCCTGTGATAGGTCTTGTCTTGCCCCAGATGTCCTGCGAGAGGCACGTCATGAGCCAGACCCAGTAAGAAGTTCCTGAAGCGCTCGTGTACCACCAGCACACGGGCTGCACCGGGCTCAGCAAACTTAGGCTCACTATAAAGTAAGTCATCCTCCCAGTAAATCAAATGTTCCTTGGACCCTAGGCCCGCTGCCTGGTCTGAAGCCTGCTGCCGCACACCAATGAGAGAAGGGCACTCCTTCTGAGCCTGGCAGAATTCCTCCCTGGAGGGACCACCCTCTTGCTGCCAATGGGTCAGCTCAGGCAATTCCCCCAGTTCGGCCACCTGTTCCCCTGTAGGTTCCAGGGCATCCCCCTCAGGTTCTGCTTCCTCCTGGACCGTGGGAACAGTGGGGGCCGGTTTCCCACGCCCTCTGCCCCTTCCTCTCCTGACAGGTCCCTGGGCCATTGTTCCAGGCTCCGGTTCTACTAATCCACCCTTACTGGCTGTCATGGCACGTGTGGATACACAGATCCACGCTGGCAGTCCTAACATCTCCAAGTGAGTTCTGAGCTCTACGTCCTTCCATGGAGAACTCTCCAGGTCGTTACCCAACAGACAATCTACTGGCAAGGGCATCACTGACACAGACTTCCAAGGTACCAGAGACTCCCCCCCCATGTAAAGGGAACACGCGCCATCTTGCAGAGGCGCACTGAAGTGTCAGCTGCCACTACTGGGCGGAGCACATTGGGAATGACTTGCTCTTCAGACACCCACTGACACCTGACAGATGTCACACTAGCCCCGGTGTCTCTCAGAGCCTCTATCTCCCTCCCATTGATGGTCACCTTTTGCCCGTATTTCTTAGTGTTAGAGGGTATCAAGGTATCCTGGACCATCTCTTGGTCTCCTAAAGAGACAAGGGTCATCATAGCTAATCCCTCTTCCCCACTGGAAATCAAATCCCCTCCCAAAGCTACACTAGCTAACCCTGGGACTGGAGCAGCAGCTGGTGCTGGGGGTTTCTTGGGACATTTAGGGGCGATGTGCCCCACTTCCCTACAAGCATAGCAAGTAGGCGGTGGTCTGTTATCCTGTCTGCCCTTATGGGGCCAAGACTTCTTAGGCTTGGGGGCTTGGGACTCCTTCTCCTGGGAACTGTTTTGGGGCCCTTTAGAGAACTCCTTATTGTTAACCTTGTCCTCCCCACCTTTCTGCTGGGGACCCTGTCCACCCTTGGCTGGGATACTTACCACCCCTTTGTTGACCCTGGTGCTAGTCCAGCGGTCTGCCTCTTTAGCAAGCTCACTGGGATCAGTTAACTTGCTGTCTAAAAGATGCTGGCGCAGCTCTGGAACACATAGACTACTCAAGTGCTCCCAACTAATCAAGTGACACAACCCCACATAATCAGTAACTTTGCTGCCCTTTATCCAACCTTCCAGTGCACGCGTGTACATACTCACACACTCCACCCAAGTACTTGAATCAAGCTTCTTGAAGTTCCTAAACTTCTGGCGGTACTGTTCTGGTGTAAGCCCATACCTGAGGCATAAGGCCTCCTTCATAGTGGGGTAGGTTAAGGTACCTGCTGCTTCTAAGGGTGCCAAGACATCCCTCCCAGAGGCCTCAAAATGCTTCCACAAACCTGCTCCCCAACTCTTCTCAGGCACTTCATTCATCTTCAAGGCAAGCTCATAGGATCTAAACCATGCATAGATATCCTCACCCCTCTGATAATTCTGCACCAAATCTTTCGGTATGTATACTTTCCCCGCCTGTACTGGTTGTGCGCTGCCACCATTCGGACTGGACTCCACCTGTTTAGCTTTAATGTCCAGCTCCCTCATGCTCAACTCATGAGCCAACTGAGTTTTCTCTCTTCCAAAGCGAGAGCATTCCTCCTCTCCTCCGCCTTCTTCTCACTGTCAAGGCGCAGTTTCCTCTCTTCTGCTTGAGCTTTGAGCTTAAAAGTTCAATCTCATGGGCCCTAATCCTCTGATTCTCCTCCAGTTCCTCTGGAGAAAGGCCCCTACTGGAATGGGTGCTGCTCGCCCTAGAAGGCGACACATTTACTGGCAAATCATTGGATCCAAATCCATGCTCCTGTGTATCATCCTCTCCAGTAGTATCTTATGTTACAACATTTTTGGCCTCCCACCAGGCCCTTAGAGCTTTCTGTAGCTCATCTTTGTTAGCGCTGCCCTTCACTGGGCATCCAAGCTGTTTGCAGAATTGCATTAGTTGATCCTTCTTATATGTGAGCAACTTTTCTACTTCAAATTGCAATTCCACCTCCTTGCCTACTTCATTCAGAGACATGATGCTTCCTAGGTCTTCCAAAAATAGGTTTCAAAAACTTTGTGCAATGCAACTGCTAACTAGACTAGTGATGTACAAAGAATCACTGCAGGTCAAGTGCAAATACTGGTTCTAATCCGCACCGCTGCCCACCAATGTTAGATCTGGGGGTCTCTAGTTGGCAGAGGTAAGCACCTTAGACCAAATAGGGACCCTTGCTTCTAGTCAGGGTACAGGGACACACTCGGTAGATAACCCCTGCTCACCCTCTAGGTAGCTTGGCTCGAGCAGACAGGCTTATCCCCAAGGCAATGTGTAACGTATTTGCAAGTAACCACTGCAATGACCCCCCTGGTACACCACAAACGTAGACCACACAGGTGCGTATATTACAAATATAGTTTTATCTAATTTCAGCAGTAAAAATCAATTTATCATAGCGTTGCACAGTAATCGGTTTCTTGGGTTTGTTAGGATCATGAAAAGGATAGTCTTAGTCTCTTGAATGAATTCCACAAAAAATATGATCGCAGGTTCTGAGTTCTTAATACACGTTATTCCGTGGTGCCCTTGCGCTCGCGACTGTAGCGCTCTTCTCCGGCTGTCCCCTCGATGGGAACCAGCTGATTAGACCTTACGCGGCAGTCACCGATCCCCCACACGCTATGCGGGCTGTTCGGGACTTGCGAAGGATGCTACTACGTCACGGATTCCCTTTCCCTCTACAGACTCACCAGGATGGGGCCCGGGGTGCGAGGACTCGGCGCGTTGGAAGGTTTCTTCGGTGCAGGGCTCCTGCAACTCGCTAGCGCTGGCCAATCCGGTCGCGGCTCGTTCGTCGAGCCCCCAGTGACGTCGACAGATGTCCCCGGGCAACAACCAATCGCAGCGCAGCTCCTCCGGCCAAGCCTCCACGAACCACCAATCGGGTCGCGGCCTTCTCGCTTCTTCCTTCGCGGCTTTGCGGAGCGAGTTGGTCGAGACGCCGCCGGGCTTCACAGCGGCTCAGAAGGCACCCACGATCTTTTAGGCTGGCAGGAAGGCACGTGCCGATGAGCACGCCGATCTCCTCTCCACGGCAGCCGGTTTCAGGCAGGACTCGGTGCGGCGCTCTCAAGCAAAGCGGAGAGCAGCCAGCGCAGTTCACGGGCAGAACAGAGTCTTGTAGTCGCGGCAACCTTGATGTCCCTGGGTTGCCAAACAGGAGGCCAGTTCTTCTCAGGCCCTTGGAGATTCAGAGTTTGAAGACACAGCACACAGCGAAGTCTTGTTTGTAGGTCAAGCAGGTAGGGTCACAGCACACAGCAAAGTCCCTTCTCCTCCTCAACTTCAGTTGTACAGCAGGACAGGTCCGCCCTTAGAGCACACAGCAAGGCAATCTTCCTTCAGTCCTTCAGCGGTCCGTCTTTCAGTAGAGGTTCCTCTTGATTGTAGAATCTGAAAATCTGTTGTCAGGGGCTTGTACTTATACCCCTAAAAGTCTTTGAAGTCTTTGTGCAAGTGGGTCCTGAGCCCGGTCTGATCCAGTTCTGGGTGTTGCTGGAGCACTTTGTTTTCCTGGCTTCTGCTTTCTTTTCAGAGTGAGGGGCAGAGTCGTCAGCCGCCCAGCAGGAGGTGGAGCCAGCAGTGGGGCAGGCAGGCACAGCCCTATTCACTCCCAGGTGCTATCTCCTCCCTCCTCTCTACTTGCAAATGTCGCCATTCAGCAAAGGGCTGACTCAGCCAACCTCCTGGGGGATCCCCAGCCCCTGTCACTCCCAAGCCAGACAGTCAATCCACAAGCATGCCCAGGCACACAGAAGGGTCAGACAAGAGAACAGCTACTCTCTAAAAAGTACTATTCTCCAACTCAGGATTTAGAAACAACCTCTCCTAAAAGATGTGTTATTAAATGCTGAGCTCAGGGATATCAAACACTCATGTCTTATCTTGTTCCTATGGGAAGATAGTCGGATAGCCATTGGCACCAGCCTCCCCCATGTTAGCCTATGGAGCAAGATAACCTTGCAGCAGTGAACACGCAAAATGGCCGCTGTTCACTACCAGAGCATGGTACCTGCACTAGTACATGCTCCACCTTTTACATACACTGCACCCTGCCCAGGGGGGTACCTCGGGCCTTCCAGAGGGATGACTGATGTGCACAAAAAGGGAAGGGTTAGGCCTAGTCAGTGGGGACACTGACCAGGGTGACATGGCAGTCTGGGGACTGCAGGCAGGCCTGCGGTGGCAGGCCTGAGACACCATTTTAGGGCTACTCATGTGGGTGGCGCAATCAGCGCTGCAGGCCCACTAGTAGCATCTGTCATCATCAGCCCTGGCACACACAGTGCACTTTACTAGGGACTTCAGGGTGATACAAATATGCCAATCAGGTATATCCAACCAATATGATATTTTACACAGGGAGCACTTACACTCTGGCACTGATTAGCAGTGGCAGAGTGTCCAAAGCATCTAAACCAGCAAAAACGAAATCCAGCACAGCATCAAAAATCCAGGTAGCAGAGGCAAAAGATAGGGGAAAAACCCACGCCAAGGATGTCAGGTCTAACAGGGTTCATATCTGGCACAATTGTATTAGTTCATGGAAAAATAGTGGTATTGGCATAATAATGGTCATCCTTGACATGCCAGGCCTAAATTTAGCCACCCCTAAAATAATTGTAACCTCCCTTGTATATTAATGACCAGGACTGACCAATTGTGTGCATTCTGGATATTATGTTGTCCAGCCTTGACACAGTGGTGGACATAGTATAATAGTGAGAAAAACAGGCATTCATTGTGCCTGGGCATTTGAACCAAAATCTGTCCATCTGAGGCATTTGTAAATGTGAGTGAGTACTTGATGAAGATGACAAGACAATTTTTGTAGACCGAGTACTTCCAAAAAAATGAAAATTGATATTTTGAAGAAAAATAATTATATTTGTCTGAAGAGGTTTTTCATCTGGAAAATTGAATTGTTTACCTAAAATAGAAAGTGGTACTGGATAGAAATGTGTGTATTTTCAAAAAACTGATACTCTGATGATGACAAAAGGTTGCATTTCCAAACACTTCTAAGGCTGTTGGCCGTCTGAAATGCTTGGTCGTAACTATTGTAATGTTAACAGATGTGGTCACTAGTTTACAATGATAAAGTTTGTCATTAGCCAGAGGAATTTACTTGCTCAGAAGTATGTCTTACTATATAAAGGTGGTTGGAGACCCTGGTCTAACTCATCTGCCGAATGAATCTATAAGGTCTCTGTAACCTCAGTGACAGCACTGAAGCATGATTGTGTAAAAGCTTGCTAGCTCTACAGCACTGTCTGAGATTTGAGTATGTTTTTTATTTTTCACCCTGTCCCTTGCCCGGATATTCTTATTGTGAGAAGTTGGCCTGGTATATGATGTTCACTAGTTAAAGTGACCACCTTGTACCATGCCAAGCAACCCTTATGGTGTGGTTGAAAGTCAACCTTTTCGGACTAGCTGCCCTAGTGGTAGCGTAGGCTAAGCAGTCTTTGAGGCTAAACTCGTTTAAGCGTGTTAAGCAAGCTGTTTTACCATATGTAACCCCCCTTTATACCAATGAAAGGACACCACACAGATATATATTCAAAATATATATGTATTTATTACTCAAAGTATCCCCTAGACTCTTTATGAGCACGGGAGCACAAATCGTTAAACAATATACAGAAGTTGCACTTTATATGGATAGGCCCTGGTGGCCGCTCAAACCATATACTAAAATAGTGGTATAAGTACCACGAACAGGAAAGGGAAAAGGCCTAGGGCCTCTAGAATCGCTGGGCCTACACGGAGCTAACTTCTGTTAGTGACCAGGAGGTCCACGGGTCGCGTGTGCAGTGAGGAAAGTTACACGCGGGCTCCCATAGGTTTTCAATGGGTGCGTAAAAGTTCAAAAGTTACTGCTAGAAGGGTCTTCTGGTTGGACTACGAATTCAAGACTTCAAACCTAGACACTAGAGATGTTACTCTACACTTGTGCACCGGAGTGCCAGCTTTACCTCACCCACAGGAAGCGGGTGCATAGGTCTCGAAGTGCGTCGGGTTTCGTCTATCTGTTCAATGGAGCCTGATGACAAAGATGCTGCAGGCGGTCGGTCCAGAAGAGATGCGGTGGATCCAAGGATGGATCGGAGTTGTAGAAGACCTGTAAGCAGAGGGGACATAGTTCACAGTCACTAGCCAGTGACCGGCGTGGCACCAGGTAGATACCAGGCGATGTCGGGTGCAAACAGGTGAAGAGGTGAAGAGGTGTAGCTTGTCTCTGCAGCCACGTGGTCCCTGAAGGTCGACGACGTCCAGGAGTCGGTTCACGAGCTGTCCCACGCAGGCTCTCGCTGTCGGCGGTGTCGGCGACTCAAAAGGAGCAAACAAGCCTTGGCAAAAGCAGGAGTCGTAGGAATTGAAGAAAGCTGTTTACTCTGACCAGCAAGGTCAGAGGGGCTGCTCCTTTGGAGGGAAGCAGGGGCCAGTCTGGAGCAACCAGACCAGCATCGTAGTTTTCAAAGATGGTCGCCAAGATGGCCACTAGCCAACGGGCCAGGGTCCGGTTAGGCGCGTCGAGTTGCAAAGTGCAGAGGGGCCCCACGCAGATCGTGGAGATGCTGGAGGGCTCACCTTTGGTGCAGATGCTGCTCGGATGGTGGGCTTCTCAGGACCCAAAGCACAACTTGGAGGGAGCCTCTGTTGTCGCGCTTGCAGCTTGTCGAGTGTCTTCCAAGATGGCTGGCTCCACGTGTCTCGGTGCCTCCACGGGTTCCTTCTTTGCAGGGACTGTGGATCGGGCTGTGAGAAGTCTGGAGGTCCAGTTCTTGTCGGTCTCTGGGCTCGGGCTCCGACGGGAGGCGGCGGCAAAGCAGACGTCGATTCGCTGGTTGGTGCTTGCGTCAGCAAGATGGTCACTCCCTGACCATAGGGGAGAATTACTTCAGTCTTCTGTGCAGCAGAACGTCGAAGTTCCTGTCTTCTTCTTAGTGTTAAGTTGATTCCAGGATGTCTGAAGCCTTAGGACACAGCTCCTACCTTTAAGCGGATTCTAGGGGCCGGACTACCTGCTAGGTCCCTCCCTAAGGGTGGGACCAGGAAGGGGGGTGGTTACACCCCCAATCCTTTGTCCAGCTCGCCCCAGGTCCGGGGCTGGTGTGCCCCAGGACCGGTTTGAACTGGCATATGCACCGAGGCTCCTTGTGAGCCTCAGGCATGTCTGATTCTATTTAAGCCCTACCTGACCAATACACAAAATCCTGTCTGGGGTGGTGCTCGCACCTCCCCTGGCAGGAAACCCTTTGTCCACGTCTCCCAAGCTGGAAGGACTCCCAGCAGCAGGAGGGCAGACTTGTGTCGGTGGTGGCAGCGTCCATTTTGTGGGGCTGAGGCTATGTCTGATTTGACCTGGGTTTCAGGTTCTGTACATGTCGTGTCCCTCTAGAAGGGTGGAATGCTAACCCCGTCGCCAGAATTGGCGAGAGGTTAGTATTCCGTATTCCAATTCGTATGACACCTTACTCGACATGTTTTGATAAAGCCAAACCAAAGATAGCATTTAACCGCGAGGTTCATAATGCACTTAAGAGTATATGGTATGGCGATATCTGGAAACGGTAGAAGGAAGTTGTTCCGACCACTGCAGACAGGCTCAGCTCATGCCAGAGCACCATCTCACATGGAACCAAGCACTCTGCCTTCAGGATTGTTAAGGCCTGCCATAGGAGTGACTTATAGGTTAACATGTGTCCCATTTAAGGTTAGGTATAGGTATACTACACCTAAGTAAGAGGTGGATACACCAACTTACCCCAGCTGAGTGATCAGCCAGTTGTGTCAAATTGTTAGGCCAGGCCAGGGGTGGCACAATACATGCTTCAGCCCCTGGTAGGCCTTAGATACACCAATGCCCTGGGTACCTAGTGTACACTGGTACAGGGGCTCGCAGGGTGATCCAATTCCAATTGGTTATGCACCTAAAGTGCATAGTGTCAATTTAGTAGAGAGAACAGCAGGCTGGGGGTCTGATTAGCAGGCCCACAGCCTCAATATGTCAAAAACCAGTGAAGCAAAAAGCAAAACATTTGGGGTGACCATAGGATAGCAGACCCTACTCTCCTACACACCCCCCCCCCCCACCAAACGCAGGGACATTAAACTAGCCTTGACCAGTCTCGTCTTCATGTCCTAAGTGGAAGTACCTGGAGAGACCATCTGCATTCCCATGGTCTGTACCTGGCCGGTGCTCCACTGTAAAGTCCATCCCCTGTAGGGAAATGGACCACCTAAGCAGTTTGGGGTTTTCACCCTTCATCTGATTTAGCCACACGAGGGGCTTATGGTCGGTCTGAATCTTGAAGTGAGTGCCAAACAAGTATGGCCTCAGCTTCTTCAGGGCCCACACCACAGCAAAGGCCTCCCTCTCAATAGCTGACCAATTCTTCTCTCTGGGGGTCAACCTTCTGCTAATAAAAGCAATGGGTTGGTCTTGACCATCTACATTAAGTTGTGACAGCACAGCTCCCACACCCAACTCAGAAGCATCTGTTTGGACAATAAACTCTTTGGAGTAGTCAGGACTTTTCAGGATAGGTGCAGAGCACATGGCCTTCTTCAGGTCATCAAATGCCTTTTGACAGCTTATTGTCCACTGAACCTTTTTGGGCATCTTTTTGGATGCCAGATCATTAAGAGGAGTCACAATGGACCCATAGTTCTTAACAAACTTCCTGTAGTACCCAGTCAAGCCCAAGAAAGCTCGAACTTGAGTCTGGGTGGTTGGAGGAGACCAGTCCTTGATGGATTGTATCTTACTCTCCAGTGGTTGAACTTGGCCTCCACCTACAAGGTGGCCCGAATACACAACCTTACTCTGCCCTATCTGGCACTTAGTAGCCTTGATAGTGAGGCCTGCCTTTTGCAGAGCCTCAAGTACCTTCTTCAGGTGCATCAGGTGATCCTCCCAGGTGGAGCTAAAGACAGCAATGTCATAAAGATATGCTGCACAAAAGTCCTCCAACCCAGTAAGGACTTGATTCACCAACCTTTGGAAGGTGGCAGGTGCATTCTTCAGACCAAAGGGCATCACCAAAAATTGGTAGTGTCCTCCTGGGGTTGAAAATGCTGTTTTGGCCTTAGACTCCTCAGCTAACCTGATTTGCCAATAGCCAGCTGTCAAATCAAATGTGCTCAAAAACTTAGCAGAAGCCAGTTTATCTATGAGCTCATCTGCCCTTGGAATAGGATGTGCATCTGCCCTAGTGACAGCATTGAGTCCCCTGTAATCCACACAGAACCTCATCTCTCTCTTGCCATCGTTGGTGTGAGGTTTGGGGACCAGAACCACTGGGCTAGCCCAGGGGCTCTCTGAGGGCTCAATGACACCCAGTTCCAGCATTTTGTGTACCTCAGCCTTTATACAGTCCCTGACATGGTCAGGTTGTCTGTAAAGTTTGTTCTTTACAGGAAGACTGTCACCAGTGTCCACCACATGGGTACACCAGTCAGTTTGACTAGGTATCAGTGAAAACATATGCTGAAATTATTGTAGAACCTGTCTACATTCAATCTGCTGATGTTCAGTGAGGTTGCCTCCAAGGGTCACTCCTTCAACTGAACCATCTTCAGGGTTCTGAGACAACAGGTCTGGGAGAGGGTCACTCTCTTCCTCCTGTCCCTCATCTGTAGCCATGAGCAAGCCCATGTCTGCCCTGTCAACATATGCTTTTAACCTGTTAACATGGAGTACCCTGTTGGGACTCCTGGAAGTGCCTAGGTCCACCAAGTAGGTAACCTCTCCCTTCTTTTCCAGGATTGTATGGGGTCCAGACCATTTGTCTTGGAGTGCTGCTGGGGCCACTGGCTCCAACACCTATACCTTCTGTCCTGGCTGAAACTCAACCAAGACAGCCTTTTGGTCATGCCAAGCTTTCTGTAAGGCCTGGCTTGCCTCAAGGTTTTTGGATGCCTTCTCCATGTACTCTGCCATCCTGGAGCGGAGACCAAGTACATAGTCCACTATGTCTTGCTTAGGCTTTTTGAGAGGTAACCCCCATCCTTCCCTCACCAGACATAGGGGGCCTCTTACAGGGTGCCCAAACAACAATTCAAAGGGGCTGTAGCCAACTCCTTTTTGTGGGACCTCTCTGTAAGCAAACAGAAGGCAGAGTAGAAGGATGTCCCATCTTCGCCTGAGCTTTTCAGGTAATCCTTTGATCATACCCTTTAGGGTCTTGTTGAATCTCTCAACAAGCCCATTGCATTGTGGGTGATAAGGAGTGGTGAACTTGTAGTTGACACCACATTCCTTTCACATAGCTGTCAAGTATCCTGACATGAAGTTGGTACCTCTGTCAGAAACCACCTCCTTAGGAAACCCCACTCTGGAGAATACTCCCAGTAGGGCCCTGGCCACAACAGGAGCTGTTGTGGTCCTAAGGGGAATTGTCTCTGGATACCTGGTGGCATGATCCACTACCACCAGTATAAATCTGTGCCCAGATGCAGTGGGGGGGATCTATGGGACCCACTATATCTATTCCCACTCTTTCAAAGGGGACCCCCACCACAGGTAGTGGTATTAGGGGGGCCTTTGTTGTGCCACCTGATTTGCCACTGGCTTGGCAGGTTACACAGGAGCGACAAAACTCCTTGGTATCTTCATTCATGTGAGGCCAGTGAAAGTGAGGGACAAGCCTGTCCCAAGTCTTGTTCTGGCCTAAGTGTCCTGCTAGAGGAATATCATGGGCCAAGGCAAGAAGGAAGCCCCTAAATTGCAGAGGTATAACCAACCTCCAGGTTGCACCAGGTTTTGGGTCTCTAGCCTCTGAATAAAGGAGCCCATCATCCCAATACACTTTATGGGTACCTTGAGCATTCCCAGCAGCCTCAGCAGCAGCCAGCTGTCTGAGGGGTTCAAGAGATGGACAGGATAACTGAGCCTGCCCCAAGTCAGCCCTGGAAGGTCCCCCTGTCCCCAGAAACTCAACCTGGTCAGGTTCAAGCTCTTCAGGGACAGTTCCTTCAGGGTTCTCTAGATCATCCTCCTGGGAAGACTGATCATCACTTGGAGGCAGGGTGGAAGGCACAGCCTTAACCCTCCTGTTCTTCTTCTTGGTAGGTGCTTGGTCCATTGTTCCAGGATCCAAGACCTGAGGTTCAGTAAGGCACTTTTTGGCCTGTGACCTGGTCACAGCAAGGACATGTGGTGATATACCTAACATCTCTGCATGTGTCCTGTACTCCACTTCTGACCATAGAGAACTCTCTAGGTCATTGCCCAACAAACATTCTACTGGGAGGTCTGCACTAACCACAACACTTTTGAGGCCAGTTACCCCTCCCCATGAGAAGTTAACAATAGCCACACTATGGGAAGTAGTGGTATTGCTGGCATTGGTCACCAGGTAATTCTCACCTGGTATGTACTGTCCAGGATCCACAAAGCCTGGTGTCACCATAGTGACACTGGCACATGTGTCCCTGTAGGCTTGAGCCACGTTTGCATTAATCAATGGAGTCTGTCTGTACTTGCCCAGGTTACTGGGGCTCACAGTCAGGGACAAATCCATGTCCCCATCACAGATCAAGACTGCCTGTGTAAGGGTTCTGTCTAAGTCAGAATCTCCTTCAGTTCCCATAGTGATTCCCACTACACCCTTTGTCTGGGGACCAACACTGCTAACAGTACTGCTGGGAGCAGGTGCCTTAGGGGCAACAGTGTTGGGGGCTCCACCCTTCTTACAATCACTAGTCCAGTGAGTTGTATTCTTGCAAGATTTGCACCAGGGTTTCTTTGGACCTTCTTTCTTCTTTCCTTTAGATTGTTGGGACCCACCCTCATTAGTATTAGTTTGGGGCCCTGTTGAAGACTTCTGGTCTTTGGATTTCTGATCTCCACCCTTTTGGTCTGTTTTCTTCTGATCACCCCCTTGGCCCTGGTTCTGGTTCTTTTGCTTAACCCTGGTTCTGACCCATTTGTCTGCCTTCTTTCCCAATTCTTGGGGAGAGGTCAGATCCGAGTCAACCAAGTGTTGATGCAGTTGCTGGTTTTGACAGTTATTTAAAATCTGTTCTCTCATCATCAAATTGTACAATCCTGTATAATCAGACACCTTACTTCCCAGCAACCAACCCTCCAAAGCCTTAGTGGCACATTCAATGTATTCAGACCAGTCCTGAGTCTGTGTCTTCTGGGTATCTCTGAACATTAACCTGTACTGTTCAGTGGTTAAGCCTAACCCATCAACCAGGACACTCTTCAGGGCTCTGTAGTTTCTGACATCCTCCTCTCTAACAGTGAGGAGTCTATCTCTGCCTCTACCTTCAAAGGAGAGCCATAAGATTGCTGCCCACTGGTCTTTAGGAACCTGCTGCACTTTGCAGGCTCTCTCAAGAGCAGTCATCCACTTGTGGATATCATCCCCACTTTTGTAGGGGGGCACAACCTTGGACAGGTTCCTATTATCAAAGACCCTATCTTTGTCCCTAGGGACAATGCTGCCACCAGTGGGTATAGACCCACTCTCTCTAGGTTGCCTAGCCTTGTTCAGTTTCTCTTCCATCAGGGCTACTTCTAGCTCCTGTTTCCTGATCCTCAGCTGAGCTTCCTGCATTCTGGCCTCATGCTCCCTCCTCTGAGGGCTGGTCATCCTTCTTCTGGAGTGACCCTGAGAGCCTCTAGAGGCATGAGAGCCATTAGAGTCACCTGAGTGATTCCTCTGTCTCCCAAACCCCTGGTTAAGTCCACTAGGGAGATTCGATGGGGGGAACCCATTGTCAGTCCCAAGTAGTCTTAAGTTAGCTGAGCCAGGTATAGCACCTGGTACTGGGCTATTTCTCCCATCAGAACTACTACTACTATCAGACTCACCCCCTTTGTCATCCCTGCCCCTATGCTGATCCTCATCATCTGTAGTCTGATTCTCAACTAAGGGGCGACTGTTAGAAAAGGGGTACTTCAGTAGCATCTTCAGAAGGAGGGCCTCCTGTTCCAGTCCCTGAGGGGTCTAACTGGGAGGCTTTCTTGAGAGCTCTCTGATTTTCATCAGCTTGTAAGAGTTCTCTGAGTTCAGCAGAGGTAGGGTTCCTGGGCTGTTTAAGGCCCCTGATATTTGCCAACTGCCTGAGCTCATTCTGGTTTAGGGTAGCAAAGATGGTTGGTGCCCTCTGGGGGTGCCTCTCGACAGAGATGGGTACATTGGACCCCTCTGCCCCAGCCATTGCTCTTAAGTGTGGGTGGATGTGTTGCAACTACCTAAACTTGGGTTTTCCTACTAAACCTATCTAGTAGTTGTAGTCCGGGTGTGCTACTCCCTTTGCTCTACAACAACTAAGTTCAGTAGAACTTAAGTATATAACTAATCTTGTTTTATATGTACCTAAAGGTACCGGTATGATCTTTCAATTGGTAACAAAGAGATTACAGAGGTAAAACAAAGCAAGCTCAAATCCAACCGCTGCTCACCAATGTGAGAAATTGGCCTGGTATATGATGTTCACTAGTTAAAGTGACCACCTTGTACCATGCCAAGCAACCCTTATGGTGTGGTTGTAAGTCAACCTTTTCGGACTAGCTGCCCTAGTGGTAGCGTAGGCTAAGCAGTCTTTGAGGCTAAACTCGTTTAAGCGTGTTAAGCAAGCTGTTTTACCATATGTAACCCCCCTTTATACCAATGAAAGGACACCACACAGATATATATTCAAAATATATATGTATTTATTACTCAAAGTATCCCCTAGACTCTTTATGAGCACGGGAGCACAAATCGTTAAACAAGAAAGTATTACAATATACAGAAGTTGCACTTTATATGGATAGGCCCTGGTGGCCGCTCAAACCATATACTAAAATAGTGGTATAAGTACCACGAACAGGAAAGGGAAAAGGCCTAGGGCCTCTAGAATCACTGGGCCTACACGGAGCTAACTTCAGTTAGTGAACAGGAGGTCCACGGGTCGCGTGTGCAGTGAGGAAAGTTACACGCGGGCTCCCATAGGTTTTCAATGGGTGCGTAAAAGTTCAAAAGTTACTGCTAGAAGGGTCTTCTGGTTGGACTACGAATTCAAGACTTCAAACCTAGACACTAGAGATGTTACTCTACACTTGTGCACCGGAGTGCCAGCTTTACCTCACCCACAGGAAGCGGGTACATAGGTCTCGAAGTGCGTCGGGTTTCGTCTATCTGTTCAATGGAGCCTGATGACAAAGATGCTGCAGGCGGTTGGTCCAGAAGAGATGCGGTGGATCCAAGGATGGATCGGAGTTGTAGAAGACCTGTAAGCAGAGGGGACAGAGTTCACAGTCACTAGCCAGTGACCGGCGTGGCACCAGGTAGATACCAGGCGATGTCGGGTGCAAACAGGTGAAGAGGTGTAGCTTGTCTCTGCAGCCACGTGGTCCCTGAAGGTCAACCACGTCCAGGAGTCGGTTCACGAGCTGTCCCACGCAGGCTCTCGCTGTCGGCGGTGTCGGCGACTCAAAAGGAGCAAACAAGCCTTGGCAAAAGCAGGAGTCGTAGGAATTGAAGAAAGCTGTTTACTCTGACCAGCAATGTCAGAGGGGCTGCTCCTTTGGAGGGAAGCAGGGGCCAGTCTGGAGCAACCAGACCAGCATTGTAGTTTTCAAAGATGGTCGCCAAGATGGCCACTAGCCAACGGGCCAGGGTCCGGTTAGGCGCGTCGAGTTGCAAAGTGCAGAGGGGCCCCACGCAGATCGTGGAGATGCTGGAGGGCTCACCTTTGGTGCAGATGCTACTCGGATGTTGGGCTTCTCAGGACCTAAAGCACAACTTGGAGTGAGCCTCTGTTGTCGCGCTTGCAGCTTGTCGAGTGTCTTCCAAGATGGCTGGCTCCACGTGTCTCGGTGCCTCCACGGGTTCCTTCTTTGCAGGGACTGTGGATCGGGCTGTGAGAGGTCTGGAGGTCCAGTTCTTGTCGGTCTCTGGGCTCGGGCTCCGACGGGAGGCGGCGGCAAAGCAGACGTCGATTCGCTGGTTGGTGCTTGCGTCAGCAAGATGGTCACTCCCTGACCATAGGGGAGAATTACTTCAGTCTTCTGTGCAGCAGAACGTCGAAGTTCCCGTCTTCTTCTTAGTGTTAAGTTGATTCCAGGATGTCTGAAGCCTTAGGACACAGCTCCTACCTTTAAGCGGATTCTAGGGGCCGGACTACCTGCTAGGTCCCTCCCTAAGGGTGGGACCAGGAAGGGGGGTGGTTACACCCCCAATCCTTTGTCCAGCTCGCCCCAGGTCCGGGGCTGGTGTGCCCCAGGACCGGTTTGAACTGGCATATGCACCGAGGCTCCTTGTGAGCCTCAGGCATGTCTGATTCTATTCAAGCCCTACCTGACCAATACACAAAATCCTGTCTGGGGTGGTGCTCGCACCTCCCCTGGCAGGAAACCCTTTGTCCACGTCTCCCAAGCTGGAAGGACTCCCAGCAGCAGGAGGGCAGACTTGTGTTGGTGGTGGCAGCGTCCATTTTGTGGGGCTGAGGCTATGTCTGATTGACCCGGGTTTCAGGTTCTGTACATGTCGTGTCCCTCTAGAAGGGTGGAATGCTAACCCCGTCGCCAGAATTGGCGAGGGGTTAGTATTCCAATTCGTATGACACCTTACTCGACATGTTTTGATAAAGCCAAACCAAAGATAGCATTTAACCGCGAGGTTCATAATGCACTTAAGAGTATATGGTATGGCGATATCTGGAAACGGTAGAAGGAAGTTGTTCCGACCACTGCAGACAGGCTCAGCTCATGCCAGAACACCATCTCACATGGAACCAAGCACTCTGCCTTCAGGATTGTTAAGGCCTGCCATAGGAGTGACTTATAGGTTAACATGTGTCCCATTTAAGGTTAGGTATAGGTATACTACACCTAAGTAAGAGGTGGATACACCAACTTACCCCAGCTGAGTGATCAGCCAGTTGTGTCAAATTGTTAGGCCAGGCCAGGGGTGGCACAATACATGCTTCAGCCCCTGGTAGGCCTTAGATACACCAATGCCCTGGGTAACTAGTGTACACTGGTACAGGGGCTCACAGGGTGATACAATTCCAATTGGTTATGCACCTAAAGTGCATAGTGTCAATTTAGTAGAGAGAACAGCAGGCTGGGGGTCTGATTAGCAGGCCCACAGCCTCAATATGTCAAAAACCAGTGAAGCAAAAAGCAAAAAATGTGGGGTGACCATAGGATAGCAGACCCTACTCTCCTACACTTATTCATCACATATAATTAAGAATTTACTTCAACGGGCCAGGATGGATAAATTAAAACGAAACTGCATTGTAGAAGTGTAGGTAGATGAATGTGTAAATGATAGCCCATGTGAAATTGAATTTCTGATCTGTCTGTATCACTTATGGCTTTCAAAACACTTTTGTGTGACAAAATAAAGTGAGGGTTAATACTACAATATCTCAAGAGACATGCGCCCTCTGTGATCCTTTTACAAGAAACTCACTTAGTGGGAACTGCTACCAAGGTGCTCGATAGGTGGGGCTTCAAGATGGTAACACACTCAGCATTCACCTCAGGTTTCAGAAGGGTAGGTATACTTGTCCGAAGGGGCTGCACACTAGTAATCCAGAGCACCCAAACAGATGACCAGGGCCGCTTCGCAGCGCTTTCCTGTCAGTGGGAGTGGCGTGCCTACAATTTTGTCTCCATCTATGCGCCCCCCACACTTCACAGTCTCACCGTCCCTGCATTAGGGAAATTCCTGCTCACGCTGCCAATTGGAGAACTTATTGTAGGAGGCGACTTTAATGCCATACTTGATTCTGCCCTAGATAAGCTTCCTCGGCGCAGTCAAGGGATCACCCCCACACCCCTTTGAGAGTTCACGGAAGCACTTGGCCAGGTAGATATCTGGAGCGCACACCACCCCACGGAGCTTCAATACACGCACCACTCAGGGGCTCACAACAGTATGTCCAGAATTGACTATATCCTCTCGTCTCCGTCGAGTCTTGAACATATTCTAGACGTTAAGCACCTCCCCAGAGGAATATCGACCATTCTCCGATTTTATTCATATACACCCTACAACGTACTGGGAGACAGCGCATATACCAGGATACGTGAAAGACCCGACCATAGGTAAACAACTACACGAGACCATGAAACACTATTTCCAAGACAACATGCACTCGGTATCCTCTCCCACCATTCTCTGGGAGGCATACAAGACAGTCATATACGCAGACAAGCCATTTCCCTGATCACTACACACAAACGAAACAAAGCCCACCAACTGCAGGAGCTAGAGAAGGCGGTTAGCCTTGCGGAAGCTGATTGCACGAGAGATCCGACCCACAAACTAGCCTTCGCCACGCGGGCCCTCAGGGACCACACGTAGGAGGAAGCCAAGGCCAGAGTACGACAAACGCAACACACAATTTACGAAGTAGGGGACAAAGCAGGCAAACTCCTTGCCTGGCTGGACAAAAAGAAGCGTGCAGATCGCTGGGGAGGAAGTCATGGACCCACAGGACATAGTCATAGCTTTCGCACATCACTACCAGACAGTTTACATGCCAGCCTCACACGCCACCGTGCAAGAAAGCATGGCTTTCCTGAAAGATATACGCTTGCCAAAGTTGACCGCCCTCGAGACACAAACACTAGAAGCACCCCTCACGGCTGATGAAATTACAGCAGCTATCAGAGGACTCCAACCGGGTAAGGCACTCGGTCCGAATGGCATTCCCGTGGAGCTCTATAAGAAAGAAGCTGACATACTAGGGCCCCACTTGCTACAGATGTACGTAGACAGCCTGGAAGTGGGACTATTGCCAAGGGACCAGAGAGTAGCCACTCTGGTGGCGATTCCAAAGCCAGGTAAACCCCCTGAAGAATGCACCTCCTACCGTCCTATTTCACTTCTCAATGTGGAGGCCAAAATATTGGCGAAGGCACTGGCGACTCGGCTCCAACCCCACCTTGCGTCCTTTGTCCACCCCGACCAATCGGGCTTCATGCCCGGTCGAAACACAGCAATGAATATGAAGCTATTACATGGAGGGTCAGGGTGAGAAGGTTGTGTTTAAAACTGTACGAATTAGGTACCCCTTTCTCAAAACTATCTTGGGGTGAGTGTACATGCAACAAGACTGTGGAAGAATAGGCTTGCTTCTCACAGCATAAAAGTGCTTCAATATTTCTTGAGGGCCCTTGCCAAGCCTACTTCTTTTAAGAAAATATATTTGAAATTTGTGATGTAAAATGCAGTATACGATCCCAATGTTGTGAAGTGCTGAGTGCCCTTTTATTGCAGAAAGTCGGGATTGCTTGCTCCGCTTGCTGCAATTCGTGGCAGGTATTCCATCACAGCACTTTCAAAGAGGAACAGCAGCCACTGGTGACATGTGATGTCACTAGACATGTGACTATCGTCATCTGTAACATCATGTGTAAGGTTATGAACGTACATTGTGCACAAGTTATAACTCATCGCAAATGAACTGTTTAATTAATTTACAGTTTTAGATCATAACCATAATGTCCCACCAACTGAAGATGTTAAGAGCAGTTTTACCTAGTGATGCGATTAAAGAAATGGTTTTGTTATGACACTTTGGACCCTCCCTGAAGCATCCACTAAGCATGGCATCTCTGAGGCCTTTGGCTATATCTGGCAGGCTTTGTGTGCTCCACCACCCCCTGTGCATGCAGAGCCCACCGCACCTATCATTTGGCTGTTCCCACTGATTTCAGAATGAGTATGACCCAGTTCCGTTAATTTCCACGTCTATTTGGGTATTGAAGGAGGGTTTTGAATTTGAATTTGAATTTAAAAACATTTATTGAGCGCTCTTTTACCAAGCGGTTTCATGGCGCTATGTGTGATGCAGTGGACGGCAGCAGCTGGAAGGGCTAGGCAGTGTAAGCTCGCACAAATAGGAAGGTTTTGAGATCCTTCCGAAACTGTAAATAGGAAGGCGATGTGCGAAGGGCAGCAGGGAGGGAATTCCAGAAGACTGGAGCAAGAACAGCGAACTTCGCTCCACCAGACTTCTGTTTCTTAAAACGGGGGGTAGCTAAAAGAGCCATATGAGTGGAGCGAAGTTCTCTGCCCGGAAGGTAGGGCTTAATAGCTGAGCATATGAACTCGGGTTTTTACCAGAATCTCTGAGACTTTCTATGGTTCTGATCTGTTTCCAGTCAGAAACTTTGCTATGTGTATCTAGGGGTTTGTGAACACATTATGAATGGAGAGAATATACCTCCTTATCCCGCATTCTTTTTTCCCGCAGGGAATCAAAACGCGGTCGTTACAACGACCGCGTTGTAGTTCCGCATACCATTTCTCCGCAAGTCGGAACAACGACTTGCGGAGGGGGGGCGCTGGATGTTGAAATAGTATAATTTACTATTCCAACTCCAGTCTGTGTGGACAGTAGGGAAGGTGTTGGATTTTTAATCCAACACTCCCCCCCCGCAAGTCGTTGTTCCGACTTGAGGCGTAATGGTATGCGGAATCACAACGCGGTCGTTGTAACGACCGCGTTGTGATTCCCTGCGGAAAAAAAGTTTCGTTATAAACGTTGTTTACCGAAGCCACTATATTAGAGCGCACCCCAGGGCAAGCACAAACGTCGGAGTAGAGGCATTAAATGAGAAACAGACGTAAGGGATCACAAGGGCATAGAAGTAAGCTGAACAATGGGACGAAACGAAGGTTGTGAACAAGGAGAAACTAGATTACAAAATGGCCTAGACAAAGTGTTGGGAAGTGATATTTTGTGGGGGGGCTGGTTTATTTGTTATAAAATGTTATTGTAAGTATTAGCGATAAATTGTTTGAATATGGAGGGAAGATAAGTAGCATATACGCAATGTAAATCACAATTGAACTGTCACCAAGCATGTTATGCTCATCTACTTTCCCTCAAAAGATTTAAAAGCAAAGAGTTATAACACAGACACTGGAAATCCACTCTGAATAAAGAAATGCAAATCACAAACAGTGAAAAAACTGTCAATGTGGTAATTCAATTAAAGGAGTTGGGAAATAGCCTGCTCAACTAAAGGAACCCTTGCTTTAGCCAAAGACATGGATATCAACAGAGAAAATAATTGTAAAAATGCAATGAGTGACAAGAATACTGTGGAAAATATATTGTCCTGTATAAAGACAAAAATGTTAATAAAGAAATTTAAACAAAATGAATGGAGACGATCATGATCACAATACAGGAGTTTATATGTGTAATGTGGTTCATAAAGCTGTTCTGAGTGGAGCTGTTCGCAACCACCAAAGAATTGTGTACCTCGGTTTGTGAAATGTTCATGGCCAATTTCCCCTGGATTATCACCGTGAAGGATATGTGAACCCACACACCACTGAAGTGTTCTAGAGCCCCCTGCTCTTGTACCTCCATATGTCCTCAGGATTTTTCTGAAAAGTAGACAAAGGACTGAATTCAGCAAGGGGGCATTTGTGTAGACCGTTCATGGTTTATCATAATATTTAGGATAAAAAATAATGTAAAAAAATAGGTAAAAATAGAAATAGATGAAGGTTTCAACTGCTGTTTTTTTCCTGATTGACAGTTTAGAAAAATAAAATACAGTTTAGTCTCTCAGACCATCTTTGTTGCAGGATATGTAGTATTTGTTGTGATGCCCACAGGCAACAACTGAGCTGCAGTATATCATGATTTCTCATTGTGTGCCGAACATGCAGCAATTCATATGGTACAATCTAATTAATTAAAATGTGTATTAAGGAAACAGAAGTATTTTTGAAATGTGCAAAAGATACTGACTTAATTAATAGTAGTTATTTGTACAACTATGAAATTGGGGTTACCGATACTATCATGAGATTGATTTACGGAAGATTTTACAAAATATGTTCATTCTTGCCCACTGGCCTGCATTTGGAAGCCAAAAATGAAGAGAAATACAATTAAAAATATACTACTATTCTGTTCCCACACTTCTCCCAATAAAAACGCCATCCACTTGCTGGCTAGGCCTATTGTCCGGGAGAGTAAAGGACCCAAACTGCATCATGTAGGCATAATATTATTTTGTGAAAAATGGCCCATTTTTCCAATGTGGGTAGCTGCAGGATGTGTTCCCGGGCTCGGCCACCATCCAGAGAAACCTACCAAAACCAAACATTTCTGAAAGACACCCAGGGGAGTCCATGGTGATGTGAAATGGGTGGATACCCACAATGCCCAGAAAACGTTATGTAAAATCATACATTTTCCTCATAGTGCTGTTGGAGAAAGTTCCAAAAGCTGATGTCATCCCCACAATTCCTGCCACCCAGCATTCCCACGCTTCTAATAATAACGGTACTCCTCTTTTGTGGCTGGGCTTAATACCTGCGGCAGAAAATTTCTCAAAACGCAATGTGGAGACAACATTTTTCTCATGGAAAAGAACCCATTTCGGTGATGTGGGTGGATGTGGAATTTGGACCCGGACTCTGCCGCCACCCGCGGAGATCTAATAAATCCAGACATTTACTAAAACTAGACACCAGCGGCCTGGATACGGCAGGACCCGGTCATCCGTGGCTTGAGTGGACAGTGGGATGGGAAGATCGCATCTCCTTGTATGCAGACGATGTCTTGTTATACTTGGCTTCGCCGGCACGCTCAGTTCGCTGTCTCCTAGATATATGTACGTCGTATGGGAGGGTGTCCGGATATACCATCAACTGGGAGAAATCCTACCTTTATGTGCTCCAGGGATCCCCATCGCGGCTTCCAAGGGGGTGTGAAATACAGGGGAGCGGTTTCAAATATTTAGGGATATATGTAACAGCGGACAGAACACAATTTGTTGCTGAAAATCTTACACAACCCCTGGCCCGGTTTCGGCGCGACGTCAAGCATTGGCGTTCCCTACCACTGACACTGCTGGGAAGAACAGCCCTCTTCAAAATGATGGCACTCCCTAGGTTTCTATACGTACTGCAGAACACACCCTTCCCGGTTTCCCCTGCATACTTTATCGCAATAAACGCTGAAGTGACCAGTTTATTATGGGAGGGGAAAACACCACGGATAGCACTCCATAAATTAACAAGAGGCTGGTATGACGGAGGTATCGCCCTCCCTAACATCAAAATATACTATTGGGCATCACAGCTCATGGTTATAAACCAATGGCTGCATATACCAGGAGACGATCCGGCACACCGTATGGACCGCCATTTGCTGGGTGCCGGGGGGTTATGGGGGCACTATACAACAAAAACAGAAGACATGGCCTCACGGGCCCAACGGCACATACTATACAGGTCTGGTTCGAGGCACAACGAGCGCTAGGATGGGAGGGAAAGATAACACAGGCCTCGCCATTGTGGGACACCAAAAGACTGGGTGTGATGCGCAATACTAAGGGGTTTCGACAATGGGATCTGATAGGAATCTCAAGAGTCGGAGATCTCTGGAAGAAAGGTGAAATAGTCACGTTTGCGCACTTACAGACTGCACATGACCTGGCAGACACCGAACAATTTAGCTACCTACAAATTAGACACGCACTCCTGGCTGCGATTCCACCGGGTGCACGGCTGGCGGAGTCTTCACCGCTGGAAGATAGACTCCTCACAGAACATCTGGCTAAAAAAACCACGTCCCAAACATATCGGAAAATAATAAATAACCAGCCAGACCCCCTAAAAGCCCTTAAATCTAAATGGGAAACAGAATTAGGAGACTTTGACTAAACGGATTGGCAGGAAGCACTTTCATCCCCCAAAGAGGTGGGGATACCATCAAAACTTAAACTGATACAATTAAAAATTCTACATCGCAGGTATTATACCCGCACACTCCTGCATAAACTTGTAGGACACCCCCGCGCCGCACGGCCACCAGCTGCTGCGTGTGCCCCTTCCGCCTTGTGCCTCGCCGCCCGGCTGCTGCCGCTTGACCACGCCCTCTCCCTCGAGTCTCGAGGTCCGTGGTTGCTCCTGTGCCCTGCTGCCTTCTGTCTACCCTAATTAGTTCTGTTGCTTTATTCTTTGTGATTTCTTCATTTTTCCCTTTTTGCCAGCATTGTCGTCTTCTGTTCCCTCCCCGCTCCCCGCTTCCCGCCACCGCCGCTAAGCCCCGCCCCTTCTGCCTTCTGTATCCCTCCCCGCTCCCGCCTCCCAGCTGCCCCGCCCACCCGCGCACTTGGCCATATATGGCGACCGTGCGACGCAGGTGAGTGTGACCTACTTGTAGGACACCCCCGCGCCGCACGGCCACCAGCTGCTGCGTGTGCCCCTACCGCCTTGTGCCTCGCTGCCCGGCTGCTGCCACTTGACCACGCCCCCTCCCTCGAGCCTCGAGGTCCGTGGTTGCTCCTGTGCCCTGCTGCCTTCTGTCTACCCTAATTAGTTCTGTTGCTTTATTCTTTGTGATTTCTTCATTTTTCCCTTTTTGCCAGCATTGTCGTCTTCTGTTCCCTCCCCGCTCCCCGCCACCGCCGCTAAGCCCCGCCCCTTTTGCCTTCTGTATCCCTCCCCGCTCCCGCCTCCCAGCTGCCCCGCCCACCCGCGCACTTGGCCATATATGGCGACCGTGCGACGCAGGTGAGTGTGACCTACTTGTAGGACACCCCCGTGCCGCACGGCCACCAGCTGCTGCGTGTGCCCCTTCCGCCTTGTGCCTCGCTGCCCGGCTGCTGCCGCTTGACCACGCCCCCTCCCTCGAGCCTCGAGGTCCGTGGTTGCTCCTGTGCCCTGCTGCCTTCTGTCTACCCTAATTAGTTCTGTTGCTTTATTCTTTGTGATTTCTTCATTTTTCCCTTTTTGCCAGCATTGTCGTCTTCTGTTCCCTCCCCGCTCCCCGTTTCCCGCCACCGCCGCTAAGCCCCGCCCTTTTGCCTTCTGTATCCCTCCCCGCTCCCGCCTCCCAGCTGCCCCGCCCACCCGCGCACTTCGCCATATATGGCGACCGTGCGAACGCGCAGCGGTCACGCGCAGCGGGCGCGCCGATTGTGCGCCGAAGGCGCGCCAAAGGTAAGCCCGTCTGCGCCCGTCCGCGCCTGGACCGCGCCCAGTGCCAGGACCCCTGGCCCTCGAGGACCCCGACCGACCCGCCTGACGTACAACGCCGCCACCCTCATCGCACTCAACACCGGCGGAACCCAGGGATGCTACCGAGCTACTCCGAAGCACACCCACGGACCCTTCAGCTGCCACGCCTGCAAGTTCACCTGCATCCGGACCTGCCCGTCACCAGCACCTGCCATGCCGAACACCAGCAGCAACCACCTCAAGTGCATCCTGCTCAACACCCGCTCCGTCCACAGACACGCCATCGAACTCTGGAACCTCATCGACACCACAGCCCCCGACGTCGCCTTCATCACGGAGACCTGGATGAACGCCTCCTCAGCGCCCGACATCGCCATCGCCATCCCAGAAGGATACAAGATCACCCGGAAGGATCGCAACGCCAACCAGGTGGGAGGAGGCATCGCCATCGTCCACAAGAACACCATCCGCATCACGACCAGCACCGACAACTCCCCACCCTCCGCCGAACACCTGCACTTCCAGATCCACACCGACCCGAAGACCACCCTCAGAGGCACCCTGATCTACCGACCTCCGGGACCACGCACCCAATTCAGCGAGGACATCGCCGACTTCGTCAGCCCGCACGCCCTCCCCTCCGCCGACTACATCCTCCTGGGGGACTTCAACTTCCACCTGGAGAACAACAACGACTGCAACACCAGCACCCTGCTCGACAACCTCACCAACCTTGGACTCAAGCAGCTGGTGTCCACCCCCACCCACCTCGCCGGACACACACTCGACGCCATCTTCTCATCCAGCAAAGACATCGCCTTCAGCCACGCCACAGAACTCCACTGGACGGATCACAGATGCATCCACTTCACCTTCAGAAGAACAACGATCCACCACCACCAGCAACAGGCTGCCCGAAGAAGCTGGAACAAGATCACAGCCGACCAGCTCGCCGCCTCCCTGAGCCAGCACCCTCCGGCCAGCTCAGCGAACCCCAGCCAGGCCGCCGACAACCTCTCGAAGTGGATCAGCGACTGCGCGGACGAACTCGCCCCACTGAGGACCCCGCCCAGCAGACCCGGCAGCAAGAGAGCCCCTTGGTTCACCGACGAACTCAAGAGCTCCAAGAAGAACTGCCGCGCCCTCGAGAAAGCCTGGAGAAGGGAACCCACGCCGGACAACAGGACCACCCTCAAGCTTGCCACCCGGAAACACCACCAACTGATCCGCATCGCCAAGAAGACGGCTTTCAAGAACCGACTGGACAACAACGCACACAACTGCAAGGAACTCTTCAACATCGTGAAAGAGCTCTCCAACCCCAACGCCGGAAGCAACGACATCACCCCTTCGCAAGACCTCTGCAACTCCCTCGCCTCCTACTTCCACAACAAGATCGCGGACATACACAACAGCTTCAGCACCCATCCGACCCACGCCACGACCGCAGCAACGCCACCCACCACCACCCTCCGCGCCTGGACCCCGGTCAACACCGAAGACACCGTCCACACGATGAACTCCGTCCACTCCGGATCTCCGACCGACCCCTGCCCTCACCACGTCTTCAACAAAGCCGACGCTGTCATCGCACCCCACCTGCGGGACATCATCAACACCTCATTCGACACCGCCACCTTCCCCGAGAGCTGGAAGCACGCCGAACTCAGCGCTCTACTCAAGAAACCTACTGCAGACCCCACCGAACTCAAGAATTACCGCCCCATCTCTCTACTCCCGTTTCCAGCCAAAGTCATCGAGAAAACCGTCAACAAACAGCTGGCCGCCTTCCTCGAGACGAATGGATCCCTCGACCCATCGCAGTCCGGATTCCGTGCCAACCACAGCACCGAGACCGCCCTCATCGCCGCCACTGACGACATCCGAGCCCTGATGGACAACGGGGAAACAGCGGCCCTCATCCTCCTAGACCTCTCCGCGGCCTTCGACACGGTCTGCCACCGCACCCTAGTACAGCGCCTCAGCAACGTCGGAATCCAGGAGAAGGCGCTGGAATGGATCGTCTCCTTTCTCGACGGAAGAACACAAAGAGTCCGCCTACCACCGTACAAGTCAGAGGCCACCGAAGTCATCTGCGGCGTCCCTCAGGGATCCTCACTGAGCCCGACTCTCTTCAACGTCTACATGAGCCCTCTCGCGGCCATCGCACGCCAACACAACCTCAACATAATCTCCTACGCCGACGACACCCAGCTGATCCTCTCCCTGACCAACGACGACCCCGCCGCCGCCAGAGCCAACCTGAACGAAGGGATGAGAGGGGTGGCCGAGTGGATGACGACGAGCCGCCTGAAGCTGAACTCAGATAAGACGGAGGTCCTCATCCTGGGCTCCTCGCCCTCCGCCTGGGACGACTCCTGGTGGCCCCCGCCCTGGGCACCGCACCCAAACCGACAGACCACGCACGCAACCTGGGTTTCATCCTGGACTCCTCCCTCTCCATGACCAGGCAAGTCAACGCCGTCTCCTCATCGTGCTTCAACATCCTGCGCATGCTTCGGAAGATCTTCTGGTGGATCCCCACGGAGACCAGGAAGACCGTCACCCAGGCCCTCGTCACCAGCCGACTGGACTACGGCAACGCACTCTACGCCGGAACCACCGCCAAGATCCAGAAGAGACTCCAGCGCATCCAGAACGCCTCAGCCAGACTCATCCTCGACATCCCACGTCACAGCCACATCTCCGGACACCTAAGAGACCTGCACTGGCTCCCGGTCAACAAGAGAATCACCTTCCGCCTCCTTACCCACGCACACAAAGCTCTCCACGACCAAGGCCCGAGCTACCTCAACAACCGAATCAACTTCTACGCTCCCAAACGCCACCTCCAATCCGCAAGCCACGCCCTCGCCACCGTCTCACGCATCCGCAGAACCACTGCTGGAGGAAGGTCCTTCTCCTACCTGGCCGCCAAGACCTGGAACTCCCTCCCGGCCGACCTGCGCCTGACCCAAGACCACCTCTCCTTCAGGAAGAAGCTCAAGACCTGGCTGTTCGAGCAGTAGCGGCACCCCCCCCCCCCCGCCTCAAGACCCTACAGGTAGGTAGTGCGCTCTATAAATTTCTTTGATTGATTGATTGATTCATCGCTTTGTCTTAGACGGTGTGGTGAAGAAGTGACTCTCTTTCATACCCTCTGGCTATGCCCCGTAATTGTCCGGTACTGGAAGGCGATAATGCACACACTCTCACAGGTGACGAAAATTACGACTCTCCCGGAACCGAGGAGATGCCTCCTTAATATATGGGAACGCACAGATCTTAATCGTACAACGCAAGCCTGGGTGACATTGGGAATGATGTTGGCGAAGTGAAACATAGCTCTGCGGTGGGGATCCAGACAGCCCCCTACCCTTCCCCAGTGGTGTAGGGACATGGATACCACAATGATCGTTGAAAAAAACAGTATATATACATAGAGGCTGCCCCAAAAAATGGACCCAGATATGGGGAGGACAGAATGCCTACCGGGGGGAATATATGTGACCCCCCAAAAGAAAATTCAGATTTAGACATGAGTGATTGAAGGATTAGAGATGATAAACGGTAGAATAATAAACACTACGAAAGTCCGCGATAAAGCTAGAGGGCAGCAAGGGATCCACTGTTACTGTTACGTCAATGTATTCTTAAATCGGATGCTGAATGAATATGCACAAATTAATGGTCTGAATCAACATATTCCATGCCAATGAATGTTTATTTGTTTTGAAAAATGGCAATAAAAAAAGTAAAAATAAAAAAATAAAAAATAAATAGTTCCTTGATGTCGATAACTCCGTCCGGCCTATCACGGCGTCGTGAGCAAACAAATACAAACAGTTCTTGCTGACAGCGGCGTCGTGGGCCAGCTATGGTGTCGGGAAGACACGCAAACAGTACCTTTTAGAAATGCAGGGCATCGATGACCTCTTGTTGAGCTTCTGAAAACACAGCGTCCGCAGGTGTCGGTTCCGGAGGTCAATGCAGGAGTTGTCGGGCCCTCGAAGTCACACGCGTTGCAGGTCGATCTCCTCTCTGATGGAGTCAGGAGTGCTGGCGTCAGCAGGCGTCGTGTGCTGCGGTGCGAAGTGCAGCACTGCGGTGCCTTCAGGTCGCGGTGCGAGCAGCGGCTCAGTGGCGGTGTCAGATGGCGGCGTCGGTGAGACCAGGGTCGCGAAGCGAGACGAAGGCGGTGCTCGTCACGGTGCTGACAGGTCACAGTGCAAGCAACGTCGTCGTTGCTGAATTGTTGTTGTCGGCTGACAAACTGGAGTCAATGGTGCCGGCGTCGGTAGGCCAAGGCTGCGGTGTGGGATGAGAGCGGTGAGTCGTGTATCTTTACGACCGGTGCCCTTGAACCACGGTGCAAGCAGTGGCGTCTATTTCGACAGGGAGCGTCGTCGTCGAGGATACCAATGCTTCGTCGTGCAGCGAGGCGGTGCGGAGTGTGGTGCCCACAGGTTGCGGTGCGAGCAACGGCTCGGTGGTGCCGTCAGCAGGCATCGTTGGTGAGACCAGGGTCGCGTTGCGGCGGTGCCCTCTGCGGTGCCAAGGCGTTGTCGTGAAGCGAAGCGGTGCGGTGCCCACAGGTCGCGGTGCAAGCAGCGGCTCGGTGGCGGCGTCAGCAGGGGTCATCGGTGAGACCAGGGTCACAGTGTGGCTTTGCCCTCTGCGGTGCCTTCAGGACACGGAGTCGGCAGCGGCGTCGTAGACATCGTCAAGTTGCTTTCCTTCTGTTGCAGCACAAAACACACAGTCCCCCGTGCTGAGGGCAGAAGAGCTTGAAGTCTTTGCTGTTCCTGAGACTTCTTGAACAGGGGGCAAGCTCTACCTCAAGCCCTTGGAGAAACTTACAAAAGAAGGTTGCAGAAAGTTCAGTCTAGTCCTTTCACTGCCCAAGACAGAAGCAGCCACTGCAGGCCAAGACAGCAAAGCACACAGCAAAGTGGTAGTCCCTCCTCACAGCTTCTCCAGCTCTTCTTCTTGGCAGTCTTCTTGATCCAAAAGAGTTATAAAGTTCAGGGGTCTAGGCCCCAATATGAATATCCCAAAATCCTTTGATCTCTTAGGCAGGAAGTGTCTGTGCCCAGCCAGAACCAGTTCTGCCTTCTCTGGTGTGATTTCCTGGCAGGAGGTGGGGACGGCATTGTCAGAGGCAGACCAGGCCCTTTGAGGTGCAAGGAAATCTTCTACCCCTTCCCCCATTGCAGCCCAGGTCTATTCAGCCCTTTCCTGACCCTACCTAGACTATCTGGAGCCACTCCTGCTCCCCAGCCTTCTGTCATCCAAAACCCAGACAGGCAATCCACATTACAGCAGAGGCACACGGGATGACTGAACAAGAAAATACCTACTTTCTAAAAGTGGTATTTTCAAACACAAAATGTAAAATTCACCTTCACTAAAAGATGCATCTTTGGATTCTGAGTTCAGGCATGCTAAACTTTATTTTCCTACCTAGTTCTCAAGGCCAGTTATGTTTATAAGATGTTATAAACAAACTTCCCATTCTGTCCTATGGGGAACAGGTAGCCTTGCAATAGTGAAAAACTAAATTGGCTGTAATTCACTATCTGGACATGCCACACACACCCGGGCATGTCCTACCTTTCACATACACAGGACCCTGCCCACAGGGGTACCTTGGGCCTACCTTAGGGGTGACTGACATGTAGAAAAGGGAAGGTTTAGGGCCTGGCAAGTGGGTGCACTCGTCAAGTCGACATGGCAGTTACAAACTGCGCGCAGACTCTGCAATGGCAGGTCCGATTTACCTTTTTAGGGCTACTCACGTGGGTGGCACAATCAGTGCTGCATTTGATTTACAGGCCCTGGCACACTCAGTGCACTTTACTAGGGACTAACAAGTAAATCAAATACCCAATCCTGGAAACACCAATCCATAACACAATTTACCACAGGAGCACTTGCACTTTACCACTGATCAGCAGTGAGAAAAGTGCGCAGAAACACTACGCCAGCAAAACCAGAGTCAAAACCGGGAGGGCAGAAATCAAAAACTCAGGGGAAACACGCCAAAAGATGCCAAGTCTAACATTCCCACACTGGAAAAACTTTTTCACAGAACTTAAAGAGCTTTACTGAGCTTAGCAGCAGTTCTTTTTGTGCCATCTGTGTTAAAAGTTGTCAGTGCACTGAGAAAGTCTCAGACTGAGATTTTTTCTGCAACCAATGTTTGCAGCCTGGCTAGAAGATTAAGGGTCAATGAACGGTTGAAAGTTATCACGGTTATATCTCGGGACAGTGCGAGATGGTTGACGGTTCCTGCTCTCTGTAGATGCAGGTGATTTTAAATTCAATGACAGTCTCCCGCCAGTAAGCAACACTCTCTCAGTGCAAGTAAGCAAATTTGAAGGGAAAAAAAAGTAAATGACACTTACTTCTAGAGCTTCATGTTGCGCCAATGGGGTCACTTTCTGACATTTATCTTATTCCAAAGATTTTCCTGCTTGATTGTAATTGCAATTAAGTTTCACTAGCAGTGTCACACATAAGGCATGGGATGTCACACAAAAACACGCTTAAACCATGGTAATGTCACACATAAGCGATCTGAAAACTTAGCAACTATCCACAATGCCCTGAAAACCTCAACCTTTGTCTAAAAACATGTGTTTTGACATTTCTATAAGAGAAATATCTGACAGGGATCCACAAAATGTTATCCACCTGATATTCTCACTATTTACTTGATAAACAAGCATTAGAAATAGTGAGGTCTGGTCTCACATTTTATTGTTTTAGAGCTATCGGTATTGTAAATGTATTAAAGCAGCGAGAAAGATTACGTCCATGTCGCCATTACTAAATGGGTTCATTTACAGACAATAGATACAATGTGAAAGGCATCTTGAGATGGAAATCATTCTTGGTGATTAAATGAACAGTAAAAAATGGAGAAACCAGTGTGATTCTTACTGAAGACCGGAGTCTAAGTGATTACATGTGAAGTTGCAAACAGAACATAGACGCCATTCATGACGGGTGTGTATTAAAGCAGTGTGAAAGGTTATGTGTATACCGCTGCTGGGGAATCCATTAATAAATGGGTTCATTTTCAGAAGATAAAACGTGAACAGCATCTCAAGTTGAAATATCCTACTTAATGATTACACTAACCCTAACACTTGTAATGTGAAAAACTCTAACTTAAAACCAAGCTGTGTGTATACCATTTGCTAAATAAAATAATACAATCCATGAACATCATGTTCCTATAGCAAGCAGCAAAGAGTAAAAAACATTGCAATGGCCAGCAGGAGTCCCGTGAAAGCGAATCACAAGATGCAAATACGTCTGCAGGGAGAATCAGGTGAACTGTGACGGCTCCTCCTTCAAAGGTACATCTCATAAGACTCCTTCGAACGTATATCTCATAAGAGTAGCGACAAGATAAAACAACGAGGGAGCACAGAAGGGGATGCCTGCTTTGTCCCTGGGGGAGTACTAAGTGCGTGATGATCAGGAGCACTCAAGTCGCTCCCTGCTTGTGCCGAGGGACAACTGCTGAGTGAGCGCTTGATCGGAGTGTATGAATGCTTTTTTAATGGTTTCTGAAGCACCAAAAATATTATAACACATCCTCAAAAGAAACACAGAACGCAACCGGGAAAAAACGTATAAATGCCTTTTCAAAAGCAACAACAAAACAAAGGGGAACGAGTGTATGAATGCTTTTTGAAGCACAAAAATATTTAAACATAACCTCAAAAGAAAGATAACACAGACTGCACTAGGAACAAATGTATAAATGTCTTTTCAAATGGCAACTTCTCAACTTCAAGTACAGCACAATAATTACCACAAGCAGTGATTGGGGGGAAGGGGGTTGGGATTGTCAAGCAGCGTCCTGGAAGGGGTGGTGGAACCTTCCAAAAACATGGGCACTCTGCAACAATAAAGAGCGTGCAAACTGACAGGGAAATACAGTATAGCTAAAGGATGCGTAATAGCAGGGCTTGATGTTGGTCGGCTCTCACCGGTGCTGAGCACTGGCAGTTTTTTTAAGGAGGCTTGAAACGGGTCTCTATCGGGCTCTGTTTTGTGTCCTGGCACAGGCGGTCTGTTTTTTCCCGGACTGTAGTGACAGCAGGCACTTTGACGGGTGCGTGCTCACACTGCTAACTTCTCACTAGTGTGCGCGTGCTCACACTGCTCACTTCTCACTAGTGGAGAAGTTACAGCATGAGGTCATGCCAGGTGAGCGTTGTAGGGGAAGGGAAATCCTTTAAAGAGAGTCATTTTCTCTCTGGATTTCCCTTCTCTTTTTTAAACTCAGAAGCAGCAACATTGTCGTGGTGCCAGTGCTTAATTTGAGCCGGTGGTTTCCGGTGCTCGGCACCTGAACTTTAATTGACAGCACTGGGCCTGTGACAGTCTGCCACAAGGTGGTGCTGTCTGGCTAATTTAGAGATGACCACAACAAGTTAGTTATTAACTCAATATACGTTAAAAAAGAATATTACCTGTCACCCAAGCCATTCTTATAGCTTTGGGGGCCTCAAATAGTCCGAATTCTCACACTTGTAAGAGTGTGAATATTAATACTTGTGTTGTTACTATCAGTGGCAGGACTGGCTGGGGCAATTTGTGGCACAAGGTGCAGTGGCCTCCTGACAAAAGCCCTGGCACTTAGGTTTTTGCAAATTAAACACTGCGTGGTGCTACCAGGGCTTTAAGTGGAAACTTTTTCAATATTAGATACAAGCCATAGTTGCTGATTATTTATCTTATTCAACTAACAACCATCGACAAAGAAAATAGCCCTGACTTGATGTAGGTATCATGTTACTTGTTGTATCATATATCCGCATGCGATGACAGAAACAGCAAAATACAGATTTTTACTCTGTTTTTAAACCACACCCTTAATTACATAGGCCACGCCCCTTTGAGAGACCCCCCCGCAGTTTTATCATCCCACTTAAAGCCCTGTTTAATAGGCCAATACTCCAGGGGAGGCACAAGACACAAGAAGGCATGTCAAATAACACAAAGAAACCACATGGATGCAAGTTTTTGCGAGTGACCCTCTCCTTAACCAATCAGCAGCAAGGAGCGGAATCAAGGCCCACATTGTGACTACAGCATGTCTCAAAGATAGAGCATGCGCGCTGCGTAGATTCGACCTTAAAAGGTACCCAACTTGTGGGAAATCACTTTTTATGGACACCCAGCCTCTTCACTCTCCCCACCCCCGAAAAAAAAACTTGCAATTCTTCACACCAAATGTGCCCGAAACGTTCATGGATCGAATGAAATTGAAATGTTTGTGTTACGTTTTATGCGGATTCGTCAAACTTCAGCGACGTTATTAACCAAGCACCAAAAAAACTGCTTTTCCATGGGATCGACCGTTGTACCCCTTTGTACAGCAGTACAGTGTCGCAATCTCAGCCTCTATCACGTAGAGTTAAACAAGCGAGACGCGTGTTTTCAGCTTAGAGACCTACCTCAGTGGTGTGCGTGCCCCCAGCTCCCCGCCTCCCTCCGGAGCAGTCAGGTGGAGGCGGCCGCTTCGTCATGGTGTC
Organism: Triturus cristatus; assembly: GCF_964204655.1. Lineage (NCBI taxonomy): Eukaryota > Metazoa > Chordata > Amphibia > Caudata > Salamandridae > Triturus > Triturus cristatus. The sequence goes on from NC_140594.1 coordinate 390,392,573, forward strand.
ATATGACTTTCAGTCAAACAAGTTGCAAAATGTGAAGTTTTCTCACTTCCTGATTCCAGGGGTGCACTTCATGCAGGAGGAGCTGCGCAGCCGACGCATGGAGCTGCGCGCGCGGGGGCACTGACAGACCCTCGTGGACCGGGAAACTTCTAGCTTCAGGGCACGATGAGGGGGCGCGTGCTCCTGGCTCTGTTGACAACATGCCAGCTCACCTGGGCAGCCGAGACAACGCTCCAAAACATCGTGCTAATCCTGACCGACGACCAGGACATGGAGCTGGGGGGCACGGTGAGTGAGTGCTTCTTCGTTTCCGGCTGTCCCTAGATTCATTCTGCATCCTCCTAGGAGGGGGTTTCATTAAGTCCGGCAGACTTTAGAAAGCAGCAAAATAACTACACGGATCCCAGCCAGGAATGTTGTAGCTTTTAGCCAGCTAGCAACTGTGCGCCGCAGTGAACCGATAGTCTTTTTTGCGTAGTCACTTATTAAAAGGACAATTAACTCGGCATACTCGTTGTATGCATCAGCTGCAGGGTTTCCTCCCCTCCAGTCACACTGAGCATGAATAACAAACAGAGTAAATGTAATAAAAATGGGTGGTCTTTTTACTTTCAGAAGTTTAATGGCCGGATTAAACATGCGTTTTTAACTATAGTTTTGAAATAACCATATTTAGCAAACCCAATGGAAATGTAATGCCTTACTGTTCATGCATAACTAACTAGTGAACCAGAATCCTGACAACTGTGGTATCTATGTGCATCTCGAAGTCTCTGATGATGTGAATCATACCTCCCATTTAACTCCAAATAAGAAATTCCGTAATAAGTTTTCATCAAATAAGTTGACAAAAATACAGCTGCATGACAATCTATAATACTTATGCTTGACTAAGTGCCTGGTTTGGAGTTTGGCAGTCGCAAAACAGCCATCAGGGTGGTTCCTTTCTGTGTACAAAAGTTTGGTGGACAGCTGCTGTCGATTTTGTCCACCGGTCGCCAAACTTGTATCTTTTATTTTGGAAAACAAACTCCCAAAGGAGGAGTTTGTTTTTAAAACAACTAATGACCCCCCACACCCTGTGAGTTTTCTCCTAGGGTGCAGGGATTATTGTAGTTTTTTCCTGCCCCGCACCAAAAGCTGGTGGTGATGGACAGGAAGAAAAAAGACTTTACACCGTCCACCATAAATAGAGTTGTTGGTGTAATATCCTTCATCTGATGCCCCTACTCCATTAGGACCTTGGAGGAAGGATTCTGTCTCCATTGTCAGTGCTTGAGGTCTGTTCATCTCTAAATGAGGCAGGCAAGTCAAGGGTTTTGCAGTTGCAGCGGAGTACCTTGTTTCCCGAACTCCAAATCGGGCCTTAAATTACTAATACAGGGCTCCCACCGACCTGTGTGCTTCAGTGCCTCGTCGGGAGTATTAAGTGCTGTATTAATACTCCTACACCTCATACAATACCATGTGATCCAAATGTTTTACTACCTTAGCTCCGGGCAGGTACCGGTGAGTGTGCACTACTACTTCGTATTTAATTTAGGCCCCTGCACCTATTCTTTTACAAATTAAGCAGTGCTGCTACTTCTGCCTGTGCTACTCCTGCTCTCAGTCTGTGAATCCAGCTTGTAGTGCTAATGTATAACTTTTCTGTGTAAGACAACGTCTTTGCAGTGCTCTTCCCCATGCTGTGACTGTTTTGCAATGTCATAACAAGGGGGCTTCAGGACCTATTTCTAGAAAATGGGTCCCTGTCAATCTATTGTGAAACAAAAACAGCCATTATTGCGGTCCAATGAGCTCATAACACATCTAGGCTTTGGCGCCACTGTGCCTGCTGCACTAATAGCAGCTGCACACCTGCCGTTGCTTGTGTGATTGATGCTTCCATTGCTGCGGACTGACTAGGTTTACTCCCGCTATGCTAGTCTGTTGCGCCCAGTCTGTGTGTTAGGGAAGCTTGCACTCCTGCTATTCATGTCTTACCTACTCTTTGTAATAGAGCATGTAATGCTGCTACTCAAGCTATACTTGTTCTGTGCATGGGTGCTTGCACTTTTGCTTTCTGTACTATAGTTTTAACTGTGAGTAGACCTTTCTCTGGTACTGCTTGTGCGGTACCTATTCCCGGTGTGGCTGAAGCATGTACTGGTTCTGCAAGTGCTGTGCTGCTTGGGTGTCTTTAAAAAAAAAAAATCCTAATTGTAGCAGTGCTTAATTTGTAAAAAAAAAAAAAAAACCTGCCAGGGCTCTTGCCAGGAGGCCACTGCAGCTTGCACTACCCATTTCCCCTGTCAACACTGCCAGAACCAACACAATTACTAACAGTCACACTTCTACAAATGTGATAACTCTGACTTTTCCTGCCCCCAAAGCTATAAGAATGGCTTGGGCTGTTTTTATGTAAATTGAATTAATAAACAACTGTTGTGTTTATCTCTAAATTAGACCGACAACGCCACCATTTGGCATACTGTCATAAGTGCCACTTTTGACAATTAAGTGCCGGTGCCTAGCACCTGAAACCAACAGCTCAAATTAACCACCGATTGGCAGACCACGCTGTACCTACTTTTGGAGTAAGATGGGTGCTTGCTGTTCTGTTTGTCTTAGGGGTGTTTGAACTGCTGCTTCCTGTACTGTAACTGTTCTGTGTGTTTGTAAAGGTTTCACTGTTCCTGCTTGTGAGAGAAGCTTGTGCTGCTGCTGTTCGTACCCCGCCTGTTCTGTTGGAAGGAGGTTTGAACTTCTGCTTTCCATTTTGTTCTTTTTGTCAGGTTGTGAAGTGTGCACTACCACTGCCCATGCTGCGCCAATTCGCTGTGTGAAGCTTGCACTGCTGCTTCCCATGGTTGCTGGTTCAGTGTTTATGTGAAGTTTTTTGCTTCCTGTGCTGTATCTTTGTGCGGCGAAAGCCCCCACTGCTGCTGCCCATGCTATTCTCTGCATTGTTCTACCTGTGCAGTACTTGTTCCAGGTATGAGTGAAGCATGCAGTGATGCTGGCTGCACTCTATGTGCAAGAGGAGCATTTGCTACTGCTGCATGTGCTGTACCTGTTCTGTATGTCCTTGACTCTTGCATGACTGCTATATCTTACGATGTAGGTCTGGCTGACTGAAGCTTGCACGGTTGCTTCGGAGCTGTACCTGTATGCGGGTGAAGTAGATTGCATTGCTGCAGCCCAAGCAGTACCTGTTATTTATCTGAGGTATGCTTTCATTATCAGTGCCTGCACTCAATCGTTTCTGCAAGTAAGGGAAGCTTGCACTACTGCTTGTGATACCAGTCATCAAGTGGGAGCATTTACACAGTGCAGGTATGGACCTAATCTCAATAGCTGCTGCTGCACCTCTTAAGGATCCTTTCTGCCTAGTGCTGTACCTTTTGTGCACGTGAGGACATCTCACTCACTCTGCTGTCCAGTACTGCAACTGTTCTATATGTACAAGGAGAAAAGTCCCTGCACTGTACAAAGGATGTGATCCTCTGCCATTCATGCTCTGTGCCTTATTTATCGCTAAAGCAACATTTGCGAGACGACTCTGGGTGCGCCACATTTTTATATGCTCCTCCACTATAGCTGAGGGTATGTCACGAGCAAGTGTATCCATAGTTTATCCCTACTCTTACTTCTGTCTCCTCAGTAAACGTAATAGAGGCTTGTGGATGGGAGAGTCTCTGATGACCATTTAGTAAAAATGATGTCCCGTCCACAAAATCTCTGTCCATTACTTCCCTTGGGGTACTACACATTCACATCTCACCAGGTCTGGAGGAGCTACCCGGGACAAAGAGCTAATCCAGTCTGGTTTAGCTCACACGGCACCCATTACTCCAGATCTGCCCATCATAGTCTAGATCTACCCTTGATACCTGTTCTTTGTCTGCCCAAATATGCACCCATGTGGACCCTCCCCTCCACTCAGTGTTTTGTGCTGGGACCTACCAAACAACAAGAGAGACTCCTCCCAGGATGTTTGCTCCGTGTCACTTCAATACTCACCCTGCTGAACCTTAGGTGATGCCCCCCCCCCTCCAGTGCAAGAATTCCAAAGATGATGTGCCCTGGACTGGTTGGCTGGAATACGAATGTTGAACAAGGCATCCATCCAGAGCCATTAGGTGCATTTGGCTGAACATCTGAGGATGCTTTGCGGCACCAGCTGACACAAACATCTGCCCAGGAAATGGACTGAAAAGTTGCTGTTGTCCCCGGAACTGCGACCTATCCCACAGCAGTGGTAGTGTCCTCACTCTGGTTCCCACTTGGAAATCAAGGCGCTGGACTGCCCGCTAGGTGAAGAGCTGTTCAAAAGAGGAGGACCGCTAAAAGACCCAGTTGAAGGAGATCTGGGGTATAATTCAATGGAAAGAGCCTGCCCACCATTCATTAGGATGGTCCATTACTCAATTTAACGGTACTCACTTTATTGTCTTTGGAAGAATGGAGGGCTGTATCCTCCTTGCTTGGATTCAAACTCGTGGCCAGCAGACTGTCGTGCATGTCATTTGTGAAGGCTTACCTCACCGAGCCTTCCTTCATGTGCCTTTGTGTGTGTGAACCTGAAGCTCCCATTTTCCAGTCACATAAGTGTGTTGGCTGACCTCCTTTTGGAACTCTTTGAACCTTCATACTACAATGTATAGTTCCTGAGATACAGGAACATATAGTTCCCGTTGATTTGATTCCAACCCTAAAACAATAACTCTTCCAATTGTTGGTGGGAGCCAGTCGATGTAGTGAAGGGCGCAGGACCCTGTGGGTTACCATCCCACTAAACCAATAAGGAGCTAGAAGACCCTAAAGTTGAGGTACCTCCCCAAAGAGCACTCTGGGAGCACCAGTGCCACCCTGAATGATGACGTTGGATAGTTTGAAGGTTATGGCACCTGAATATTAAGTATTAAATATTGTGCCAACACAATATAGCAGCACAAATATCGATGCTCAAAATATTGACTGTGTGTGTGTGTATATGTATGTATATGTGTGTATATATATATTTCACTGAAAAAACCATAGGTTTCACACATGTTATAGTTAGCGGAAATTTTACTGATAAAAAAACCAGTGAAATTCCCCCGTTATAGTTAGTGTAGGCAACTATAACTCACGCGACCGCAATCCTCTGCTGATGCTAATACTGTATTTAGACACTTATTTGCCCATGTCTTCTTCCATACATTTTTAGCTATACATATATTTCAAATATTTTTTTTTCATAAAGACACATATGTCATCAGCAGAAGATTGCGGTCGCGTGAGTTATAGTTGCCTACACTAACTATAACGGGGGAATTTCACTAGTTTTTTATCAGTAAAATTTCCGCTAACTATAACATGTGTGAAACCTATGGTTTTTTCAGTGAATTTGCAAGGTTTTTTTAATGCTAATTCCTAACTATAACGTGTGTGAAACCTATGGTTTTTTCAGTGATATTTGTACGGTTTTTTAAATGCTAAGTTACTTTACGCCATTCGTGGCGTGCGCGCCCACTTAACGCAGTTCGTTCCGTGCGCGCACGGTGCGCTTCGCGCACCGTGCGCGCACAGTAAGCACGCGGTGCGCTTCGCGCACCGCGTGCCCACTTTACGCAGTTAGTGCCGTGCACGCACGGTGGGCACGCGGTGCGCTACGCGCACCGCGTGCCCACGTTACGCTAGATGGGCCATGTACGCACGATGCGCTTCGCGCACCGTGCGCACATGGAGGACATATGATGCACTTCGTTTTGAAAGGTAATATTTTAATTTTTCGTAATTTTTATAAGCCATGCACAAATGGTGCCCTTCGGGCACCATTTGCACACGGGGTGGAGAGAGTGTTGTTAATTTTTTCTTTTATTATTTTTGTTTAAAATATTGTGGTTTTTCACACTTCTATTAGGCCCTGCACATTTGGTGTCCTGCGGCCACCAAAAGCACAGGGGGTGGGGAGAGTGTGGATAGTGTTTTTTTTTTTTACATTTTTTACCGTACGCGTACGGTAAGCGTAATCGGCGAAATTAGCGAAAAAATTAAAATGCATTTTTGGCCTTGGGGGGTCTTTGGGGACTCCCTCAACATGGCTATGTGTGTGGGAGCTGTCTAAACAGCCCCTTTACATGTTTATTGGTTTTATTGAACAACCTAGCTCTCAGTGCGAGAGAGAAAATGGCGGCCGCCGCTTCCTGGTTTCGGCTGTTTCGAATGTTTACTAAGATCTAAGAGCCAATCAGAATCGCGCTCGCGCACGCCACCGTACGCGTACGGTAAGCTTACGGTAAGCGTACCGTAAGCTGGCTCAGATATATATATTGATTTAAAGGCTATTTTCTCAGAATCTACTGAACAGATTTACACCAAACCTACAAAAGGCACTTCCTTGACCTGAGGACTACCTCTCTGCCAAATTTCTAGTAATTCTGTTCAGCCGTTCGGGCTGTAGCCCTGTCTAAAGGTCCTATGGAAAAATGCATGGGAAAAACGCGTTTTGGGACCCCCCTTTTATCTCAGCCCCCGCTTGACGAATCCCCCCGAGACTTTCAGGGTAGGAGCGGAGCGTAGCGCCCCACCTATTTTGAGAAATTCGCGAGGATTCGTCGACCGGCGCCAAAGTTATTCAAAATAGAATGTTGCGGATTTCCTATGGAAAAGGGGTCCTAACTATAACTACCTACTGGCGACCGCCAGTAGGTAATATATGTATACATATACAGATTCACTACTTATCTCCTTATCGTTGTATCCACATACCTTGCTGATATGTGTGTATATGTATGTATGCAAACATATCTCTATATACATATATTCAAGGTATGTATATCTGGAGTTAAGAATGATAGAACACATAGTTTCATCAGCACAGTATTTAAAACTAGAAATTCTGACATACGACCATTTAAACAGAGACTATTCCCTAGCCTTGTGTGCTTCCCCCTTAAACTGACTACTGCATTTCATTTGGTCTGTAACTGGGGTCTAAGACCCAGAGACCCTGTACAGTTTACAATGTGTCTACCCACACACCCCTGAACTTGTAGTTTTGGCCATGATGCTGCAGCCCTGACTCGCGCCCAATCGGCTACTTCCTTTGAGCCTAGCTCTCCTGGAGAGACTAAGACGCAGACAGATCACTGTGGTGACATTGATACGACTTGACAGTACTTGGAGTGTCCCAAGGATAGAATGATGAACTGCTGTGGCCTCGTATTTCTTGTAATCGGTGGTAGATATAACATTGTGTTTGTTTATCTCTAGCAATTGCAGTTGGATTGTCTCAGAGATGCAGACCTTCCCAAGACAGTTCTTAGTTATCTGACTGAAGTGCATTGGTATCTGATGCGAAGGGACACCAGTAGAGAACCACAGAGCCCACCACAGATACTGATCATCAACGACTGTATGCCACAGCACTCATCAATATGTTATCCCTGAATGTGATAGAACCCTGCACTGCTGCTGCCTGCGTTGTGTGTGTTCTGTACGTGTGTCAAGCCTGTACTGATGCTGCCGACGCTTTGCCTGTTTTATGTGTGGAAAGATTGCACTTCTGTTGCCTGTGTTGTGCGTATTCTGCAGATGAGTCAAACTTGCACCGCTGCTGCTGGTTGTGTGCCTGCTTGGTACATGAAGCAAGCTTGCACTGCTGCTGCCCGTGCTGTGCCTGTTCTGTATGTGAGGAAAACTTCCACTGCTGCTGCCAATGTTGTGTGTCCTGTACGTGTGACAAGCCTGCCCTGCTGCTGTCTATGTTGTGTGTGTTCGGTGTGTGTGGTAAGCCTGCACTGATGCTGCCTGTGTTGTGTGTGTTCTGTACCTGTGGCAAGCCTGCACTGATGCTGCCTGTGTTGTGTGTGTTCTGTACCTGTGGCAAGCCTGCAGTGCTGCTCCACATACTTGGCCTGTTCAGTATGTGAGGAAAACGTGCACTGATGCTCCGTATGTTGTGTGTATTCTGTACTTGTGGCAAGCCTGCTCTGATGCTGCGGATGCTCTGCCTGTTCTATGTGTGTGGACAGTTTGCACTACTGTTGCTGTGTTGTGCCTGTTCTGCAGATGAGGCAAACTTGCACTGCTGTTGCTGGTTGCGTGCCTGCCTGGTACATGAAGCAAGCTTGCGCTGCTGTTGTCCTTGTTGTGCCTGTTCCATAGGAGTGGAAAGCGTATACTGCTGCAGCCTGCTTTATACCTCTTCGGTGTATTCCGCAAGCTTGCACTTCTGCTGCCTGTGCTTTGCCCATTCTCTACTTGCGGATAACTTACGAGGCTGCTGGCTATACTCTGCCTGTTTTGATAGTGAATGATGTTTGCACTGTTGCTGTCTATGGGAAAACAACCGTTACAACGCATGCATTACAACGCATGCTTTTACCCCTCATGCCAATACAACAAAAATGGCTTGCTGTAGGGGGTAGTATAAGGTGTTGGATTGAACTCCAACACCTTCCCTACTGTTGCACAAACTGGAGTTGGAATAGTAAATTATACTATTACAAACTCTAGCGCACCCCCGACAGCAAGTCTGGGTAAAACAAATTACGTTGTATTGTAACGTCATACAACCCTCTCTGTGCTGTACTTGTTCTGTTTGAGGGGCACTTGTTCCACCACTACCTTTGCTGTACCCTGTGCACTGCTGCTCTCTGTGCTGTAACTCTTCCACACGATAAAGAAACCTGCGTTGATGCTTCATTTGCAGCACCTGCTAGGTGTATTTGTAAATGCGTTTGCTACGCATGCGTTATTTGGTCAATGAATGCGAGCAAAGTCTGGCACTTTCGTACCTGTTTTCTGTGTGAGTGAAGCTTGCACTGCTTCTGGCATTTTCATACCTGTGTTCTGTGTGAGGGAAGCTTGCACGGCTTCTGGCATTTTCATACCTGTTTTTTGTGTGATGGAAGCATGTACCATTGTTGACTCGACTATTCCTATTTTACGTTTGCAAGGGAAGCTTGCACCACTGTTGCCAATGCTGCACTAGTTCTGTGAGAATGTACCGTTGTTGCCTCGGCTATTCCTATTTTACGTTGGCAATGGAACCTTGCACTACAGTTGCCAATGCTGCACTAGTTCTGCGAGCATGTACCGGTGTTGCCTCGGCTATTCCTATTTTACGTTGGCAAGGGAAGCTTGCACCACTGTTGCCAATGCTGCATTAGTTCTACGAGCATGTACCGTTGTTGCCTCGGCTATTCCTATTTTACATTGGCAAGGGAAGCTTGCACCACTGTTGCCAATGCTGCACTATTTCTGCGTTGGAGGAAAGCTTGTATTGCTGCGCTGTGTGCTGTACCTCTTCAGTGGGATAGGCAAGCTTGGTCTGCAGAGCCCGGTTTTGAAACTTCAGTACGACTCACGAAAACAGCACTTATGAAACTCAGTGGAAGAATAGCCATTTTTAGATGTAAAAAAGGTTATTAATCCGAAATATGTGAAAAACCCAATGGGTTCTTGAGAAAATTGCAAGTCTGTGTTGCATTATTGCATTTGTTGATTTCATTTCGTTCAAACAGCTGCCACTTTGGTCTTGTTTTGCAACATTCCTAAGAGATGAAAAGTAAACGCAAAAATGCAAAAACGTCTTCAGCGCTGGCTGTTTACAAGGAATGATCCACTTGAATAATTGTGTACATATAAGAGAAGCAGGATGTAGCTTCTCATGCTAAAACAATAAAAGAGAATTCATGAGAATCACAAGTATTTGCTTTCTACCGGCCTTTGAGAAACCGACCTGCCATTGTTAATTCAGAAGTTTTATTGTTGCCACTGGACCTAGAGAAAAGTCATAAATCAATAGCCCGGTGAAGAACAGGGTAATCAATGACCTTCATCCCTTGGAGCAGGCTGCATCGACAGCATGAAACTCATTTCTTAACATAGATCATCAATCCGCACTCTTCTTTAATCGAGAGAGCATAGAACTACACATGAAACGGATCATGTCAAATCATTAATGACTCATGGAACATTGGGTAGGGAAAGCATTCAGTCATCCTTCAACAACAATTTTTACAGTACCTTACTCGATGTGGCAAGATTAAAGTTTGCCTGGTCAGAGGAATTTTGAATGTTCTCTTGAAATATAAAGGTGGTAACTAAACTGTGGTACCCTACATCCTTGCAAAACGTATGTATGCCTAGCTGAATTTACAGCATGTCTCGCCCCAATGCTTTCTCCATTCATAACTAGGATTGTGAGTACATCCTTTGAGCAAGGAGCAAGCACCCCACATGCTAAAACATTTAGTTCTACTCCTACTCACCAGCAACCTATCCTGGCTCCTAATGACCCGCCAACATGTGACCAGTGAAGCCTTCTCTTGCTTGTCAAAGGTATACAGAGAACAATGATGAAGCAGAACCTCCTAGAAGATCTTCAACTAAATACGCACCCGCCAGGCCCTTGCGCCTTTTCTAGAAACACTGCCCTTCTTGAGGAGCAACTAAAAGCTCTGAGCAAGGCGCAACAAGAATACCTGTACCCATCACAGTTGACCACCAATTGCTATTAAAATATGCCTGTGCATGGTCCTGCTTACTGGCAGTGCATAAGACTGCTTTGCCTCTGGCCAGATGGAAGTCCACAGCAGCGATACATCATTTCGTACTGGCCCTCCATGACTGATCCAAACTAGCTGGATACTTGGTGCTCCACACTTGTCTTGTTTGCGCCTGGCCTCGGCCCACTGTCTAAGGTAATCAAACACTTTGAAGTTAATTTCCAGATATACGCCAATGACACCCAACTGGCAGTGCAGCGGGACAGGGAAGCTAAGGACAGCCTAGGTGCAATTGGTGATTGTGATTTGATTGTTATAAGACACCATACTTCCGAAGCTTGAGGAAATATTAGTTGTGTTGAGTGGATTATGAGAGAGATCTCGGTAGTGGGGGTTGTCCCTAGTAGCAACTGTCAAAGTAGTAAAAGAAATGGGACTGCTTTTTTACTTTTCTTAAGCCAAGTTACGAAGTCCAACTGTTTAGTGCTATATCTAGTTATATAAAACACTTCCACCAAACTGGCTCAGACCATTGCACAATTCAAAACAATGTAGCCAGACATATTGTCGAAATGACACCAAGAGATCAAATGTAACCTGCACTACAGGCTCTACAGCGGCTCAAAGTATCCTCATGCATCAACTTAAACACGGTGCTCTACTCATAAAACTCATTGGCATTTGTGACCATTATACCTAAAAAGCCTTTTTCAGACCTGCCTGCTTTCTGCACTGTTGGAGTCTGATTTAGTGTTTGGTGGTAACTGAAAATCGTTCAATTTCTGGAGGAAACTGTAAATATCTAAAGTCTGTATCCAGCAGAATTTGTTTTCACTGTACTATTCCTGCGGTGAAGGAAATTCAGCAAGTGGACTTTCCTCTGTATGTAGTTTTCTTCAGAAATAGAGCCTTCACCACAAATCTCCTTCACCACAGACCTCCTGCTTACAGGGTTCATAATGAAAAGACTGGTAGTTAGCGGTATACCCTTGAAAAGGTGGAAGTGCCTTCTAAAGACATTCAAGAAAACTGAAACAGTTCAGTGTTAGAATTGGGCTTCTTGGTTGGCTGAGGTATGCACTCAGGCTAGGCAGGAATCTCCACGCTATGGTAGCTTGGCACAGAGCAGTCAGGCATATCTAAAGAGGCAATGTGTAAAAAAAAATATATATATATATATATATATATATATATATATATATATATATATATATATATATATATATATACTCACACACTCTTTTATTGTCAAAAAAACGAGAAAAATCCAATGAAGACCTTTCAAATTACAACATTAAAAAGGCATAAAAGTTAACACAGTGTACGAAACACATTAGGTTGTTTTAGGTTCCTTACGATAATGCTAGAAAAAGACAAATAGACTTTCTTAATGTTGGAGTGTGCAAGCCATACTCCAAAATTCTGTGGTGAGTTTGTTTATGGCAGGCCCCTCGAGACCGGTTTATTTGTTTTAGAACCAGCCACCTACGATGTCGCGCAAGTCGGTTGCAGAGACCACAGGGATGTCGTTGCTCACAGTATCTTCCTCCGATACAGCGGAGCCACGTCAGTGCACAACATTGGTTCTGATCACGTGGGCGGGCGGAGCTGATGCAACAGAGCTTTCCGTTATCAAGGCAAACCCGGCAGGGCCACTCTGAAAGGGCTTCCCCAGCACTGCGGTATCTGTTGCAGAAACATGATGGTCGGTCTCTACAAAACAGAGTGCTCAATCTTGGTCAAGACAGCCAAGTGGGCCGCATTGAAAAGGCTTCCTCTGTGCTGCAGCGTCTTATGCAAAAACGGGCGCTTGATCTGTAACAAGTGAAGCGCTCGTTCTTTTCCCAGAGCACACTGGCGATCCAGCACACACTGGTCTTAAGCAACGGTACAGCTGTCAGGAGAAGTCTTAGATGGCCCTGAGACTTCAGAAAAACAGGGGGCAAACAGCAAGCCCTTGGAGTTCGTTTTAGCAGAAGGCAGAGTCCAGCTGTCCTTCAACAGAGTCAGAGAGCAGCAGGCAGCAGGGCAACAAGAAAAAAAGCAGTCTTTCCAGAAAAGCAGTCCAGTTGAGTCCTTTAGGCAGCACAGCAGCTCTCCTGGTAAACACTGCGGGTCTCATATCCCAGATGCTGGACGAGAAGACATCCAACAAGAGAACTGGGGCTGGAAAGACTTTCAGCCCGAATCTACACATCGAGGCTCATAAGTGAACATTAAACAGATGACCAGAATCGCACAAAAAGACAAAGGAATTGGATAACAGTTTGGGCCCTGCACCCGTTTTCTTATGAAAATTTCCACTAAGGACAAGAGCAAGGCATTGAAGACACGGCCACAGCCTGTTGAAAACCCCAAAACCACCACGGGGTTTAAAACACTTTGATCCCAGCGTCTGGGATATGATACCCATAGTGTTTTCCAGGAGAGATTTCACATTAATAGTACTCCCTTGTTGACAACACTTTACATCAGAGTTTCCAGAGCTACATACACTGGCAGGAGACAGGAGACATTCAGTTGGCGAATATTGAACTTTCCACCTAGTGTTTTAGATTCTAGTTAGGGACTGGTCACACATGTCACATAAGTACATATGTTATAAAGTTTGTGTAATGTATGTTAAATTTTGCACTTGTGTTTTTTGTAGATATAAGTGTTCTCTTTGTAATTTGTGTATGTATATTGTGGAGAAATAAGTAGCACAATCAAGTGTTGCCCTTTATAATGACGACTAAAATGCATCTCACACTTTTTTGAATAAGATGAAGAAAAGTGAACTAAATCGCATGGGCTTGTGTAGTACTGAAACCGGCTCGTTTACGGATTACGTTTTGGAAAATCACTTTCTAAAAGTGTCACTCCCAAACTAGTAATGTCAAGTCCAGCTTTACCAGTAAACAGGATTTGTCATTACCAATCCAAAGATATAAAGCAGCTACTCCGCTGCAATCAGGAATTACAGCTTAAAGGTATTTAAGGAATCCCCAAGAATCCACAATTTTAACCTATGAGAGGAGCAGGCCTCACTGTATTAAAAAACGAATTTGGGTGTTTGTCACTATTAGGACATTTAAAACAACCAGATACATGTCCTATGTTTTTCGTACATAGCAACCTGCCCTTAGGGTTAACTAGGGCCTACCTTAGGGGGGCTTGTATGTAATAAAAGGGGAGTTGTAGGGCTTGGCAAGTAATTTTAAATGCCTAGTCGAAGTGGCAGTAAACTGCACACACAGGCACTGCGTGGCAGGCCTGTGACAGGTTTTAAAGGCTACTTCTGTGGGTAGCACAATCAGTGCTGCCACCCACTAGTAGCATTTAACTTACAGGCCCTAGATATATGGTATAACATTTTACAAGGGACTTACACATAAATTAAATGCGCCATTCATGTATACCCAAATTACACACATTTGGGGAAGAAACACATGCACTTTAGCACTGATTAGCAGTGGTAAAGTGCATACAGCAAAACATGGAGGTAAAAAGGAAAAAGATTGGGGAAAGACCACCCTAAGGATACCAATTCTAAAATTCAGGAAAAAGTTTAAAAAACATTTCTCCCAGCAACCTACTAATCCATCCTGGTGCATTGAAGTTTCTCCTTACCACTCAACCACTGGCCTGTTTCTTTCATTTTTACTTCTTTGCACTACCTTTTGCCACATTACTAGAACCATTCCACAGTCATGAGGCAAGCTACATAAAAACAAAACACAAGCACACAGTCACCTCCAATTCACTTGAAGGACATCACTAAGTTTCCATGCTCTGTAAACACTCGTGTGTTTTTAAAATAAACATACATCATTTATATATCTTCGGAAACCCCATTGGGCGTGTGGCAGTTATGCTAAAAATAGAACTGTGCAGTATTTACTGAGCCTGTGATCCGCCAGTGACCACAAACGCCACAAAAGCTGTTTACTTTGCAAGCAGTAGAATGGACAAGAGATTAGAGGTAGAGTCTGTGTCCTTAGATGCAGGAAAGGGTGGAAATTCCAGTTGTCTGCTTAAAAGTGTTTTTTGCTATACCATGTTATAACATATTGGGGTCCGAAGCATCCACTGCGCATAAGTCATGTTACTCTTGTTGCACCTTCAAATTATACAGTGGTGTCTAATGGAGTGTATCGGTTTGAATGGCTATTTTGTTTTATCAGTTGAACAGCCCATATTCTCTCCTCCGTCCAAGGTCCATCAGCCTATGTGTAGCACGCAAAACAAATAGAAAATATTTGTAACTGGTAATGTTGAATTTCCACCGAAAATGGATGAGGTCAGTGTCTCGGTGGCCACAGGGCTATTGTCTAAAGCTAGACACTGAGAGGCAACCATCCCTTCAGTAAAGTTCATCAAGTTTACTCTCGTACACATACTCACCATGTTTTGTATATATGCTGCAGTAACTTTAGACTGACCGTTGAAACACGGGGCTGTCTGTGCTGCCATGCACACATTAGCCGTGAATTTACTATGCACTTCAAGCAGTACCTCGCCCTTCATTTTTACGTGTCTGCACTCTTTCGTATCAGGTGAGGTGACACAAATTCAACATGCACCCATTTAAGTGTGAAAAAGGGCACTTTAATGAAGCATGTTGTCGCTACATAGTAGCATAACCTGGCACACAGTCTAACAAAGATTTTCTTGGTAATACGTAAAACATTCTACCTCCCAACCCCCCTTAATGACGTCTCACCTTGGCATAATAGCCTGCATACATTTTAAAGCCCTTCAGTTCCCTATATCTATGCCCTGTTCTTGTCCTGCTACTTCACCAAATCTGCCTATTCTCATTACTTTCAGAGTGTCTTTGCTTATCTCCAACCCCAAAAGCTGGCTTGTATCCCATGCATCTATTTCCTCTCTCACTGACCCCGGCTCCAAAGCTTGGAAAGCGCTCCTCCAGAAGTTTTTATGACCCATCCCCATTTCCTATTTTTCCCTCCAGTGTCCATTTTTAGGTCTCGCTCTCGAGACCTATTGTCGCCGAGATGCCTCTCAAGGGAGACAGACCGGGGCACGCGCAGCGATTGGGGTCGGGGTCTGTGGACGCGCTTGCGCAGACGCACACGCACACACACACGCACGCGCGCGCGCACACACCCCACTGCTGCCGACTCCCCCCTCACCGCATCTGCGGCTGCCTAACGCGCGCGCACACACTTCGCCACCGCCGCCGCCCCCCCGTACAACAAGCAAGCCAATAGGTCTCGCCATTGTTACATTGGAGGTTTTCGTTTTACCATAATTCATATATAGATCACTCAAGATCATCATAGAGCCGTGGTTCCCAAACTTTTTCGAACCACAACCCACTTTTTAGAACAACAAAGGTTCGCAACCCACGTACCTTTAATGGACATGCGGTGGGGCGATATTTTTAAAACCCAACAGAAGCATCACTCCATTGAAGACTCTCGAAACAACAACAAGGGGCCGGTATTTTTTCTCTTGGAAAGGCAGCAACCCAAATTAAATAAATTAAACAGCAGGTCACTTTTATGTCATAAAAATAACGACTGCTTAAACGTATCTCTAGCTTAAAAGTAGTTTTAGAGCACTCAGCTGCAATGATGCATTCCTTTACAAAACGGCAAACCCGCTTGAAATAAACTTATGTGGCTGACCAAAATGAATGACTGCGAACGGCCCCAACTCCTACCTGCGCTCAGAGTTAAGCTAAAGAGCAACAGCCGTAACGGACGGCCCAACTCGGGGCTCTGCAGCAACATCGCAGCCTTCAACTTGACGTCCTCCGCTGTGAGCAACAGAAACAACGGGCCGTTCGCGTGCCAGTGTGCATCAACAGGACGCGTACTGGTTATACCGCTGAGCGCATCAGCAAATCAGGCGGCCATACTGTAGGGAAAGGTGCATCACTTTAGGTACGTCATTAAGGTCTGTAGCATTGTGTGTTTTTTTTATTTTTTTTTAAAGATGTCCTGTAAACGGGAACACGATTATTTTTCACCTTGAAAAAGAATTCCAAGGTATGAAAGCGTTCGTGCCGTGTCGCTTAAATGAATTGACTCAATATACTTACGTCAATTCAGCCCGGGAACATGCACAAGAAGAGGCCACACTACGATCTTGTAACCAACGTATACATTTATTAGCATACGACATGCAAAATGAAACTTCTCAATATCCCGTAACCGTTAACAGGGCACATGTCTTAAACAAGCATTAGCATAGTTTTAAGTCTCGCCTTTGGTATCTTATAAGTGATTAGCCATATGCAGCACACTATCGATTCTGTGGGCAACATGAAAAGCCGTTATCCCTAGCACGTGAAGCACCTCTCTAGCCTATATTGATCAGGCTTGAAACAGAGGAGGCGTGTGCAGGCCATCAGTGTCCCAATGGTGGTTTTACTCTAAACGTCAGTAGAGAAAACAAGCATTGGCATAGCCAATAGGACTCGCTTTTGGCACCTTATAAGTATTTAGTTATGCTGCACAATATCCTTGGTGCAACAACATAAACTGTTGCATGGCTAAACACTTATAAGGTCCCAAAGGCGAGACCTATTGGCTATGCCAGTGCTTGTATAGGTGAGTTTTCAAAGTGCTGCTGGCTGGCCTAGCGCTTGTGTTCACGCGAGCGTGCATGCGCGAATCGCCAGCTTTCAGCAGCACTTTGAAAACTCACCTACTAAAGTCATCAAAGCTGACCACAAACTCTAAAACAAGCATTTGCAATGCAATAGGTCTCGCAGTTATACGAGTTAAAGCTATTGGCATTGTAAATGACAATGCCAATAGGCATTGTTATTTGCAATGTCAATAGCTCAAACTCGCGTAAATGCGAGACCTAATGCATTGCAAATGCTTGTTACAATTTGATGCCCAGTATCCCACAATACTTTGCCCAACAATCATGTTCCTTCTCTATCAGACCCAACAAATAATGCCCATTGCCAAAAAACAAGTGCTCACTCATGCCTCAAGAAATGTACTCGCCCACTCACTATGGTGAGTCAGATTTTATCAGGTTGAGTTATTTTTAGGGACTACTGGAGTGATCTGGCAACAAAGAGCTCAAGCAAAAGAGAGCTTGAGCTGGCAAAGATCATGTGTTCTGTTATTTTCAGAAAGTGAATGAGCAATAAAGATTCCTTTAAATCTTGTTTTCATCTTTTCCCATTTGCTGTGCTTTCAAAGACAGGGGTCAAATGTCAGCCTAGGTCTTCTTACATATTGCTGCTTAATTTACCCTGGAGAATGGGGTTTACTTTTCTTTCTCTGACTGTGAAGTTAGAGGCTTTCATAAAGTGAACTGTCTGACAATTGTGCTGGGGACACAACATTTAAATAGCTTGTAAATGAACAGCACAAATATATTCAAAATATATTTTAGTAGTTTGAAAAGATTTTTTTTTGTTGTACTTCTGAACGGAGATGGAACCAATGATTGTAATTTGATCAAAAACACATAAAAATACTTTTCTTGCTGAGGTGCAAATGATAAATATTTGCTGAAACACGATTTCTACACATTATCGTTTGTATGCCATATAGTTTTAGCAGTTATACTGCATGTTGGTGGGAAAGTTTGTGGCCATTTCAGTACAAAATGCCTGTCTGTAAATGACAGTGTGCTAACGCATCATACTTTAGTAATATATATATTTTTTAAGTGATGGCTTAAATTATCAACTGAGTACCATTCCCGCCTGCGCCCTGATGACAGTGCTAATAGTTAACTCAGGAGTTGTGCGTACCCTATATGAGGATGAGATTGTTATACCTGGAGCAAGAAGTTCGTTTATTAGATCAAACAAAAGTTTTTTCATACAGCAGTCATGCTGAACTCATGTATTTAAAGATGTTCTTGTATGTGATAATGAAGAAAAAAATGATTGTGTCATAAAATTCGCCTAGGATCACACAATTTGAGATGAGTTTTTGAGTCAAGCGCATTACAATTAGGTTGATTAGATTATTCAAGTCATTAGACCTGCAGGTTTAGTAACAGTTTTCAAAGCCGGTCACGATCATTCTGCAACAGCTTGCGCTCTTCAAATGTAATCTCCTCTTGCTCAGCAACTCAAGCCATTTCCTTAAAAAAAGGATTAATCTCCCTGTTCACTAACTAACCTTTCCGCTTTGCCTATCACAACTGGTTTGAACGCCCCACTAAGCCACTCTAGGCATTATGCCCCTCCTTATGATACATGTACCTGACCAGCTATTCTCAGTCCCCCAAAGATCCAATTTTATCTCTTTTAAAAGGGGCGCTCCTTCCAAATCTACCAACCTACTATTCTCAAAATGCATCACAAATATCTCAGGACAGCCTCTGCCCTTCTGCAACTCAGACACTGTCTGCATTAATTGTCCCCAGCTACAACTACTTCTCCGCACCAGTCAACTTGTACGATTAGCCACTTATCTTTATGCTCGCCTTTCTGTCCACTTGCCCCCTCATACATTTGGCATAAAAGGTGTGGCGGCAGATAAGAATCCTTTAAATACAAATCTCCTGCCGAAAGAAAATACCTCCTACTTAAGTTTGCCTCCCAGTACTCCTCCTCTTCTGCTTCTCTGAAAACCCCATCCTTCTCACCTTTGTTGATGCTCCTATTTGTATAGAATGTGTGTGAAAAACATTTCCCAAGAACCCTAGCCTTATCATACCAAACCTAATCCTTTTCTCCTTCTGCATGATCTCTTTGATAAATTCAAGTTAGTCAATACCCATCGTCCGCCCATCCCAAGTGCCTTAGCTGCAAATCCCTGAACTGCTGTTCGTTTGTGTATGGGTGATGATATGATAACACCAGATGTCCTCTTTACTGAACTCACATCTGCTGTGATCCTAGCAGGCTGCAGTCAGGACATGAAGTAGGGCGGGTCCTTTCTAAACTCAATATTTTCTTATTCTTTTACGCTCTCCCAATATTTCACAGCTTTGAAAACCCCTTCACACACTTTCAGATAAAATGGTATCTACAGTTGGCACCCACGTGACCATCGCCCCATACACTCTGAAAAGAGACCAAAGATTGCATGGTGTTGGGACAGGAATGTCTGCTGCACAGTAAATTGATATGTATCCCTACCATGAAGGTCTGACTTCATGTTAAACTGATATCCTGACTTTTTGTTTGGCTCTGTTACCATATTAATCTAGCATGTGTTCAGAGGCTTAGGCCTGCCCCAAGTAATGGGATGTCCGGAACATGTTCTTTGACCTGTAGGGGAGGACAAAGCATACTATCAGAACAGGACTACTGCCCATGCCCTGATTGTGTCACATAAAGCAATGATGGCAGCGTACCAAGCTTTTATGAATCAATAGTGTTCCTACCTTTTGTTCTGTATCTGGGAACTTGTGGTCTATTGACCTTTCTCGTGTAATATGCCACTGTTCTGTGAGCTCCAGATCCTTGTGCTGACATTCCGTGTGTGTTCGTGTGCCAGGTGCATGTATATGCAGTGACTGTGTAGCACATGTATGGTATGAGAGTCTGCGTACTGGGACCCGTAGGATTCATCCTTTAGGACGCCTGATTTAGCATGGTACACAATGGAAAGTGGAAACAACTTACCCAGACCGTATTAACTGCATTCCCGTGGTTGGAGGGAGGATACCCAGGCATTGAAGTGAAGGATGTTTGAGATCGGGCAACCTTTCGAAATTCAGTGTGGGTCTTGTTAGCAAAGGGCTGCTAATTAGTTCTTCCTCAGCACTGCCAGATGAGAGGAGATGGCTGGGAGGGGTGGGATTATAGTTTCGATTGTTCAAGGGAAGGGATTTTTTTAGGCATGGCCTGTCCTTTTGTCTGTCGCCAATACTGCTTCTGGAAAGCTGCTAAGACCTCACACTTCATTTTGCTTTTATTTTGGGTACTGCTTGGAGCCAGCATCACTGCTGGTGTGAGGAACAGCCAGAAAATATCATTTGAAAGAGACCCAACCCAAACCTGTTCTCAAACCTTAGCCAATGGATCAACCTCTCCTATCTGGAGGTGTATATAAAAATGGAATGCAAACCACCTCACTTTCTTCCAGTGCCAAGTACTCCATGACCAAGCAAGAAAGTGCTTTGCAGAGTAGTCGAAGGACAGTTGTGTTAATAGGACTGTGGTCTGCATGACAGCCAGTTGCCCAGATGTGAGATCACATCACCTGTAGTGTCTGCTAGAGAAGCTGAGGCTCTCTGGAGCCTATAAGCATGCCTGTCTGGTTTCTGAACGAGGGGAAGATTGTGCCTGGCCCTGATCGAGGAGAGACTGTCCAGGAGAAAAAAGACTTGCACGTTACTGATGTGTGGAACGAACCAGGAAACAGGTGACCACAAGGAGACAAAGCCAGGAGTGACCCATTTGTAGAGGGGTCCCATGGGCTTCCTGAACAGTTCTTGTCGGGAACTACACAAGACTTCTAAGAAGTATCAAGCATTGTGTGTAACTGGAAGCCTGCCCTGGGACTAGTTGCTTCCTCTACCGATGTCGGACTCTGAATACTTTGTCACTGCTGAAGTGGGAGGTCCAATTGTCCTGGAGGGCACAACTGCTTAATACCCATGTTCGCTGTTGTCCTGAATGCCACATATGCCATCACTGGGCTCCGCCTGTGCGGGGGAGGCTGCTACTGCTGAAGACGAGTGCCACCCTGTGAGTTGCCAAGCTGACATCTCCCAGTCATCAAGTTCCCACCGTGGTCGCCTCTACACTTCAAGTGGCTTCCCCACAGGAGCGAGACGGCTACTCACATCTGTCCTGCATCGCCCACATTACGACCGTAAGAATGCAGGTAACCCCAGGGCCTGACACTGCACGTGGAATGAGCGACTAAGAAAGCATTCTGAGGTCTGTGATACAAACTTGAGATTTTTACTGAGTAAGCTTAAAGAGGTGAATGCGAAATTTACTATTGTGTTGGTCAAAAACTTAGTTAGGAACTCTTGCCACCTCACCCACGCTACTGCCCTAGGAAGCCTTTGAACAGGGTCGGACTGACCGTGGCGGGCACCGGGCATTTCCCTGGTGGTCCACCAGGGTGAGGGCTGGGCCTCTGCGGGGGTGCTTTTGTTACCAAGGGCCGGCAATATCACCTCCCCGTAACAAAACAGACCCTAGCAGACCGCTCGGCCGCAACCCACAGCCCGTCCCCCCCCCCCCCCCCCGGGGATCCGGCTGAGCAGTTTGCTAAGGCTGGTTTCGGTTCCCAGTCCGGCCCTGCCTTTGAATGCTTCAGCTCACTACACCGAGAGCCGAGTGCAGGCAGATTGCACTTGGAGCAGTTTGCACAGTCGGACAGACCTCACGGCATCAGCGGCAAGCGGCCTCAAGCGCAATGGTTGGGGCCCAGTAGCCTCTGTCTGACCAGTGGCCCATCAAATGGGGTCTGACATATGGACATGAAATCCTTTTGATCCCTAAAATATGAACTGTGAGAAATTCGCACCACCCTCAATCTTAACTCCAGAGATCTATATTGTGCTTTGTAACGAAGACTTGTACACACTCTAAACTCAGACACATAGAGATGAGTTACCTCAATGTATGCGCTGCACAAGACTCATATGTTGCATGAAAAAAGTATGAAAAGGCCACATCTGGGAAATCAAAATACACTTCGGCAAGATGAACTAAAACTTTGGAAATGTAAAGGACTGCATTGCTGACTTGGAATAGATTAAGGGTTTTTACATTCATTATTGAGAAATCGATCAGCTGCACTCCCATTGTGACCGTTTGGTCACATGCATGTTAAAAAGTAGCTGCTAGTTATTATGCAGGTGAGTCAATAAATCAAAAAGCATGGGCTGCAGGTACACACTAAGCATTAAAATAGATAACCTTCCATTTATGGAGGGACTTTGGGTGGGCCAGAGGGCTCACTTGGGTGGGCCTGGCTCACTTGCTGGCCCCCCGGCCACCCCCACCTGAACCAGGCCTGCAGCAAATCCTTCTACCTTGTCCCAAGCCTGCTCCCTCATCCCCTTGCCTCGCTGCCTCACTCTTGAGGGACTCATACCATGCCTGCCTTTATGCCTGTGACTCCGCCGGTGACCACTCAACCACTGTGCACTCATCCTCCCAGCTCCCACAGCCCAGCGGGTATTCTCTCCATATAACCTTTTGTCTCCCAACACATGCCTATGAACACCCTGCCACTGCATGCGAGATAAAGCATCTGTGATGTTATGTTGCACACCCTGAATGTTGCACTGTGGAAGAGACGCGTACCCAGCCACCTTTGCCGTTGCCCACCATGCTAGGTTGCCTCCATCGTTCCTCTGACACTCACCAAGAAGATAACAGCACGTGCCATGCATTGAAACACAAAGATCTGCAGCAGGCTTTACATCTTTTCATCCTTCACTGTCTGATCTACTAGCTCCACCACCTTTTCATTGTCCACATTAAAATTTCCTCCCTCACAGCACCGAAGCCACTACCAGCAGGAAGAATCCCAAAAATGTCTGCTTCAAAGAGGATTCGGCCACCTACCTGTATATTATTTGCGATGCCAGTACAATCCAAAACCTGGCTACTCAGCCTGTAAATATATTTGGACTTTCGAGTCCTTCTCCTTCACCAAGGCTCACATTGTCACGCACAGCGACACAAAAGCCTCCTAGACACTAAATTCTGCCTTCATTGTTACCTTGATCCTAACCCTCCGGTGCAGTAACTCCACTACTGACATGCCCACACCAATTTCCCATCAACAAGTCCTTCATGCCCTCACAATTCTAACCATTTCTTAACTCAGTCCCCCAAAGAGGTAGTTTTGGTGTGTCCCCTCCTTTTTCCTTCCTCAAACCCTGAAAAGGTTTCAATACCAGTCCAGCTTGCTGTATAAGGGGCACCCACTGGGAACCAGAAACAAAGCTAGAGAAACACTGCAAAAAGCTACTGAATGTCTCCGAAAACCCACTGGCAATTAAGTAGCCATGCAAATTCTATCCTATCGCAAATCTCCGCTCGACACTTCCCAAACCTGCCAGAGTGGGATGCACAGGAAAGGGTCGTTAAGGCACAGGCAGCTCGCTGTGTTGCAGTCCCAGACGTGCAGGCACCAGGCATGTAGGCGCCATCCACTGCACACATCAATCCATGTCAACTTCACCCCAAATTGCATCTTCATTTTCCTTCTGTCTTCCCCCAAACTCCTCCTCCTAACGCACCACGGTCAACATGTCCTGATTTCCTCCGAATTTGGAAAATGTAACACCTTTTCGGATATTGTTCACGGTAGAGACTTGCATAAGTCAGTAACGCCAATGTCCAATATTCAGCTCCTGTTATCGTTCACTCTGAATTCCCTGTGCAACAGTTTGTAAGCACCCACAAGCTTAATATTTTCTCTTTAATCCACATGCGTGGGTAATTTTTAGCTTTCACCACCAATTTATCTTCCCTGTTGCCTACTTTCTCTCCTACATCCACGTTTGGCTCTTCTGTTGACCCACCCTTTAGCTCCTTCTCCTCCATCCTTTCCCAACCTCATCTTCCTGCTTGTTTTTGGAATCAATCTCTTCCACTGTGTTACTTTCCAAATGTTCCCACCATTTTATCCATTGTCTCACCAACAACTTTTGTGGCCTCCTTCTCTGTCTCCGGACTTCAGTCACTACCTACCCCAGTATTCCGCTTACCAGCTTGATTCCTTTTTCCCACATTAAGTAAAGTTCAGCTCAGGTACTCTACCATCTCGTCCTACCTTACTTAAGGGGAGCCATCCTCTTTTTCTTGGTAATCTGATCTCTTTGTGGGCCACCATACGTTCTCTCCTCTTTCATTCAAATGTGTATTCCAACTTCTCCCTAACATCTGAAAAACGCGAGTTTCTTTTCTGCTGCTACTTTTGAACCCCAAATGCCACTCACCTCACAGTCACCCAGGTCAAACTGTGCGCCCCTGTTGTCCATCGAAAAACCCTCTCCTGTGCAAGTCTCCTTCGCCAAACTCCATTTCATATACTACCCTTTTTAGTCATCTTATTCCTGTAATGTAGCTCCTCTTCCTGTCCCTTACGTGGAATATTGCTCATGGAACATATCCTTGGAAGGTCTATATCGCCCTCACGTCCAGCTGACATGTCAACCTCCCTTCTCCAGTTTTTGGAAAAACAACTGCATATCTGTAAAAGAAACACTTCTGCAGACAGAAGACAAGAAAAAGGAACCCTTACCTTGTGCACCCTTTGCTAAACCCATCTGTTCCTCACTATCCGCTCCCATCTTACCAGTGGACTCCCTCACTCCTGCTGGCCCACACCCCAAAAAAAGCCTGCAGGCACAAAGGGGCTGCCCTGTCTGTTCCCAGGCCCCCATTCTGATAATTGTCTGCCTAGACAGGCACAGGAGAGGACTGTCATGCCATCATTTTACAGGTTTTGGTATATTTCCTCTGAACCCTGTTAACCAGTAACACACCCACCAAAGAGGCTTTGAAATTTACTACCCACACAATGCAAAAATGTAGGTTTGTGCATGGAGTGCTAATTATAGTAGATACTGGCTGTTGTTTTTAATTTCTCCTTTCTTTTTCCAGACTCCCATTACAAAGACAAAGACTCTGATTGGTCAGGCCGGTGTGTCTTTCACTAACGCGGTGAGTGTGCCCACTGTAGGGAACAAGAGGTAGCCATAGCCATGAAGGCTGCAATGACAGTGTCCGGTGTGAACAGGTCAAAGGTGCGCAATGTAGGACACAACACTGTTCCACAAAGTAATTTATTTCTCATGAAATCTTTAGAACCGTCCTCGCCAAAAGGCCATGTTCATTTTGTGTCGTATGTATTGTGGGCAATTCATGCCTTGCCATTGCGTGCTTCTAAATGTGCTCATAGAAACTTACATCCACGACATTGATTCACCAAATGCCAATAGTAACAGATGTGACGTCACATGCTCTTTGACCCCTGATTGCATCACAGGGATGATCCCTTGCCTCACCCTTAGCTCTTATTTGCTGTTGATGGCTTAGCGGAAGTGCACGGAGTGGAAACTAAAGAAAGTAACAGACCCCTTGCGGCCATGTTCTTTTTCTGCTCTTACCACTGCCTTTACTACCCCTTTGTGAAAGGGTAGCAAGAGCAGTGTCATGGTTATGAATCAGCAAGCCAGGGGTAGCAATTGCGACCTCTAGTTTCCCCTAATTGACGTTTATGCATATACCATGCTTTTGTACTATATGCTTACACTATAAAAGATTGTGAAAAACACTACAAATAGAGAACAGATACCCCTCCGTTTCCTCAGATGCTAAAGATTCAGACTGCATGTATCCCTCTTCTGACAAAGATATTGCAGACCCAGGTAGTAGAGCTGTCACTGAGATTAAAGGGACGCCGCAGGCTAAGGTATCAGAAAACATCTGCATTAGCCCTGGGCGAAATGTTAATTGTGCCGGAGTAATCCAAGTCCTTTTCGTAAATTTGTGTTACTCTTTTGATGGGAAATTACCGAAATATGCGATTATGCCCTTTCGCATAATTATGAGTAATTTGACACAAAAATCCCACTGCAGAGGCACAGGAGCAATTAATTTAACAAGCACAAACAGCGGCCGGCTGCTGCTGTTCGTCTTCTGTTGCATTTGGCAGCATTTTCTTAGTGCAAAATGCATCCCCGGGTCTATTTTGGAAACAAAGGTGTATTCTATTCTAGGAAAATTGTGCTAACTGCTAGGTGTTGCTCCGTGTGTAATCTCATGTAATTTCGTTGTCATTTCATGCAGTTACCCTACAGCAAATTACGCTCATTGCTAATCTGCAATTGGTTACAGGTTTTATAGGTTCAGACCTTGGACAGAAGTTAGTTCCTTAGCAAAAGGAAAAGCGTTTTATGGACTCAGACGAACGTCTTAATCTCAAATACTAATATCTTATTCCTTTTACGTTCTTTCCAACTCCTTCTCCAACCCCTGTATTACCCCTTCTTTCTCCTCTTACCCTGCCCTCTCCTGACTCTCCCCCCCCTCTTTCCCGGTGAACGTCTTCCTCTTTCACTAGTTCACGGTGGTCCCCCTGTGTTGCCCAAGCCGGAGCAGCCTTCTGAGTGGTCGTTACCCCCACAACCACCAGGTCTTTAACAACTCGCTGAACGGGAACTGCAGCAGCCCGGACTGGCAGAAGCACCAGGAGCCGCAGGCCTTCCCCGTTTACCTGCAGAAGAAGGGCTACCAGACGTTCTTCGGGGGCAAATACCTGAATCAGGTACCAGGGGGGACTACCGGGCAACCTGTGGGTCAGATGCCTCGCGCAAGCATGTAACCCTGGGAGGCTGGGGGAGATCTGACTCCCTACAGGGCGAATACCTTAAATAGAGATCAAGGCCAAATGTCTCGTCTCTCTGAAACACGATTGGGGTCACCAGACTCCCAGCAGTGGTATGTGCTGCACTGGGGTATCGGGGGATACCAGGCTTCTGCAGGGTCAAGTGTTGTAGCCTGGTTCAGGGGTGGCGGCGGCTGTCAGCTCTGAGTCTGTCGAGGTGTACTTGTGGTGAGGGATCTGTGGGTGAATACTTGGAGCCTACCTCACTCATGCACACCTCAGTCATCCACAGTAACATCAAACCGATCCCGCGCCCTCAAAGCTGCCACTTACATCCCATCACACTCTTTACAAACTGCTAATCATCGCTGCAAGTGGCTCTTAAATGCTTACTCTGCAGGGATGTGTGTTGGCGCGTGTATGTTTGTTCGTGTTTCCTGTTTCCACTCTTTGTACTACAGTATAGCTGTCCTGGGGACAGCCGTTTCTGGTTGCTGGCAAGAGACGTTCCTGAGTGCCTGCTCTGTGTGCTGGAGTGTGACACTCCTGAGCGCCTGCACAGTGTGACTGTCCCGAGTAACTCGTCTGTGTGCTGAAAATGTGAATGTGCTGTGTGCCTGCTCTGTATACTGAAGTGTGTCTGTCTTGAGTGCCAGGTCTGTGTGCTGGAGTGTGACAGTCCTGAGTGCCTGCACAGTGTTACTGTCCTGAGTGACCAGTCATGTGCTGGGGTGTTACTTTGCCGAATGCCTGCTCTGTGTATTAGAGTGTAACTGTCTTGAGTGCCTGTTCTGTGGGCTGGAGTGACTGTCCCGAGGGCCAGGTCTGTGTGCTGGAGTGTGACAGACATGAGTGTCTGCACAGTGTTAATGTCCCGAGTGCCTGCTCTGTGTGCTGGGGTGCGACTTTCCTGAGATCTTGCTGTGCGTGGTAGAATCTGATTTCCCCACATAGAATTTGTGAAATAAACTTT
Source organism: Triturus cristatus (assembly GCF_964204655.1). Classification (NCBI taxonomy): domain Eukaryota; kingdom Metazoa; phylum Chordata; class Amphibia; order Caudata; family Salamandridae; genus Triturus; species Triturus cristatus. Next base: position 390,420,277 of record NC_140594.1, read on the forward strand.
AGTTTTTTAACTTGGATGTTATCCTAAAACATAAGTTTGAGTTTCTCTCTTTGAAAAAGATTGGAGACTTATGCATAGGTAGCTAGCACCTAATCGCATGCAGATGGCAGGAAGCCGGAACCAACTATCACACGGTTTAGCAAGTTTTAATGTTGAGCCAAACCACATTCTTTGAAGCAATACTTGTGCAAGACTTTTGATATTACCGTTTACTTGTGTTTCAAGTGCAGACACATGGATTGTATTGTGTTTATATAGAGGTTTTTTTACCCCGAGTGTGAACCAAAGTGCTTTTTGTGTGGTTGAGTACGTAACTCCTCTGTATGTATCAATTTACAGAGTGCTTAGACATTGCAGTGTAGCTCTCCGATGTGTATCCTTTAGATTGTGTAGTTGAAAGTGTGTTGATTCTAGTTAGATCTGTAGGCCGCACGTTAGGAAACGTGCATGGTTTTTGGTGATTTGATAGCAAGATGTGTCGGGCATAGCTGCACACAGGCATGCAGAAGACAGTTGTGTTGCAGCATGGAATCATGGGAAAACATTGACAGTAGGTGTGTAAGACAGCACACGTCTGCATGTACTGACCATCTGTGTTCATTATGTGCTTAGTCCAGTTGTCTTTTTGCTTCAGGACACTGCCAGGTCTTGATGGCCATTCTAGATTGAAGGAGGCTGCTGATCATCCTTATTTTCTGTGGGAATGCTACAGAGCTCTTGCTCAATCAATATTTTTAGAACATGGGATCATCAGGAAGCGAGCTAGGGTTCTTCTGGATCTGAGAATCCTCCTTTACCAGCAAAGCCTGAGTTTGCAGGTAGAAAGGGTCTATTGATTTAGCGGAGCTTCTGAAGAGCCAAACACTTTTTGAAAATGTCATTTTAGGTTTCAACAAGCAGGGAAAATAGGGCAATGCTCCCCCTCTATAGGGAAATTTGGTGAAGACAAAACCTTTTGCCTGGGGATACTTTGATCCTAATAGTCGCACTGCTTAAACTAGCAAAATGGCGCAGCAGGTCTTTAGAGTCCCAGATTCCCACCTTTGCAACGCTATTCCCATCCCATTTAAAGCAAAAACTAACCATCTACTCCCTGCTAAGCTAAAAAAAAAGACCTGTCTTTTTGACAAATCGTGGTGGATTCTGGGCGTGTCAGTCTTCACTATGTCCCTATTTGATCAGTTGTTCGATAGCGCCAAGAGGCCCTTCCAGGGTGTAGGTTTGCGTTTCTCAAAACACTCTTATGGCTGGATTGGCAGGTGTGGCTGACGGGCCTTTAGAGCCCTACAGAATCCTCCTTTAATCTCTTTGAAGTTTACCTAACCTGATATTCCCAGGGCATTTTATCTTTTCTTTTTGGGTTTCAATGTAGAGGTTGGAATTTGCGCCCCTCAGAGAACTGGAAACAGCTTCTGGCCTGAGGGAACAGGACAGTGCTTTATAAATCAGGACCCAGACCAGCTGAGTGCCCAACCACTCCCACATGTCACGCGGCGGTCCTTAACGCCGCTGCACCCTGTGAGGTGTGTTTCTCCGTGTGATACAATTCTGGCCATCTACTGAGTGTGGGGATGTTCACACCTGCTCTGCGTGTTCGAATATGCACACCTGTTGCAGGCCGGTTTTGTACATTATAGAAGCAAGCCTTCAGAGTGCATACAGGGGTGAGGGCCGGCTGTGTGTGATGGTGTACATACCCGCTTTGAGTGTAGTACTCTGCATAGCAGCCAGGTTTTTCGTGTGCTTATGTGACATTTCCGTGTTTATATGGTGCTTATGTGTGACATTTCCGTGTTTTTATGATGCTTATGTGTGGCATTTTAATTCCCTATGAGTGACACATTGATTGACATTTTAATCATGACGAACAGAAAATGTATCTCCGTGAAATAAGAAAACTTAGGGAAAATTCCTCTTTCTGTGAGATAATGGTCTACAGAACTATTCATAGCTAAAAAGCCATTTTGGTCCCAAAAAATCATACAGACAATGGACATGGCTGCTTCACAGTTATTTCTTAGGCTTGCCCCTCTTTCTCCCGCTTCCCAACACACAGAACCCTTTTAAAGAATAGTAGTAGTGCTTATTTTATTACCTGCGGATGCATAAAAGATAGAGTAGGCCTTGACATAATTCGAACCTGATGCCTCCAGTTTGTGGACAACTTTCTGCAGCATTTGTTCAAACTACTAAGCTATCTCATTATAAATGGATAGAACATCCCACCACTCAACCAGTATTCAGTGATTCTAGGTCTCCCTCAAGTGGCTAGCAGAGCATGAGGACATCAGCACTAAAATGTGTTAGTCTAACCCCTGATGCGTGGTACTTGGCAGGGCTGACTGTGCATACAAGCTATTTGGGTGTTGGTGAAAACTCCTTTACTTGATTGATGCTTTGTGAGTTGAGCACCTCTGTGCTGAGAGTGTTCCAGTGTACATACCTCTTCTGTGTTTATAATCGTGTGAAAGAGAGAGAGAGAGCTAGCACGCTTGCATGTGTGACAGTGCGCCATCTGCACTTACTGTCTGTTTAACACATGTCTCCTTGGCCACAGTACGGGCATGCAGGGGCCGGAGGCGTGCAGCACATCCCCCCAGGATGGCAGATTTGGAACGGACTGGTAAGTGGCAAGTACTTTTACTTTATTTCAGATTAAACTGATCTGATTTTGTTATTGACACTTTTATAACACGAACAGCTCTCCCACTACTTTTGCTGTTAATGTTCAGCAAATATACATCATGCAACGTGGGAAAGTGTTTTTAATAATTATAAATAATGTTTATTTATCTTTGTTTAGACTAGCATAGCTAGGGTGCAAGTTGGCATTACTAGGCCTCAGTCGGCTTGCACTGACATTCATTTTAAAGCTGCTTAAGAAAAAGTGTTTATTTTATTTTGTATGAAATGAGCTTTCACGTTCACGTTTCTAGCTGGTGTTTTCCCCCCTTTAGGAAATCAACAAAATCGATTTCATTTTCATGTTGCTGTAGAAGTTGCAAATAAAATGTATGAGTTCGGTCGTCTTCCTCAGGAAGAGAGCTATGTGCTGACTGTAGCAGTATTTGTAACATATTCAAGGTCCACTGCCCGTGTCTGTTTTAGGAGTTATTCGTTAGCTGCACCGCGTATTGTTTTCACTCACTGCGTCAATGTCACATTATTTTTCCTCATTTCCTATGCAAAGTAAATGTTCCTAAAGTTGCTTCATATTTGATGTGGCATATTTACTTCTTGTATTATTGGTTCATGTTCTGTGTCCTTGTTTTTGCAGTCCTACTATCTGACTTTATACTAAGGCGTTTTGCCCTCACAATCAAAGGCAGTCTCCATGTTAGACTGGCTGCTACTCTCTGCTTAGACTTTTTAGCTCTTAAACCGGAGTCAGGCTGTCCTCTTGATGAGTTATACTTAGACTCTGCTGGATGGTAGTTCTTTGCTGAACCATAGTTTGTGTTTGGCTATTTACTTGCGTTGGGTGACCTCTTACGATTTCCATTTTTTTGATGCAATATTGATGCGGATTTCAGTCGGACTGATTACTTTTTGCCTTCTGTAATGATTCTTAAATGTTGCTTAAACCTCTATGGTTTTGAGTTTGAATTTTTTCATGCAAAGGTATTCTTTATTTGCACAAATGGTCCCCGGTCATTTGGGACGCACATGGCTGTGATCATGTGCATCAGCCCTTTTAATTTATTTGTTAAAAATGCTGACAAATGCAGAGTTGCCCCCATGCAGAACACCTGAGGCCTTATCTTGCTGCAGCCTGATCTCAGGCAAAGTCCTCATACTTATTTCAGATTTGTTCCATAATAACCTGAGCCGTTCGCCAAGGCATCCAGTTCTTACACGAATGTACAGCAACCGGTCACTCAGCACTTTTAATTAATTTAAACTTTTTTTGCTGAAGGCCTTTACTTTCTCACGTAAGAAAAATGACATACGAGTATCGCAAGACTAAAATCACAAAAAAAATGTAAGCATTTAAAGACTGAGGATAAAAGGCTTTTTGTGCAGACGTAACATGCAGAAAGTGCTGTCCACCAGTGGCCTGCCTATTGGTGTTTGGCATTATTAATATTTTAAGAAACATGTTTTTTCCTTCCTTCTTTCAAATTGTCCGAAAAGTGCCCCTTGACCCATACAGCTCTGCTTTACAGGTATTTCTGAAAGTTGTGGTCCATTAAGAGAAAGAGGGTAAAATATCAAATTTTCTTCAATATTTAGTGGATATCCAACAAATCCCACTTCACAAATTTATTATAGGTGCATGAGTCATCTGATGCAACATGTAATAGTCTTCTCTAGTGCTGTACTGGAGAGTGAAGCAAAATAACTTCTTGAGTTCCTCGTCAAAGCTGCCTCCTTAATTTATGCTTTTAAAGTTAAGAATTGTAGAAAATCATGCTCTGAAAATAATATTGTGGCCTCATTTTCAACAGTTTTTCTTGTGGGTGGGATACTTCCAAACCAAGAGATATTTGACCTGCCCACTTGCTTACTGCAATATGGAACTGGAAGTTCAACATTTTCTTGGGCTGCTCCAAGCCCAGACCTGGTTATATTTCAAATATTCTTTGAGACGATCCCTTAAAGATCATTTAACAATCGACCCTTACAGCAACTTGTTTTGACCAACAATCTGAGAGGGAAGCGTTTTGAAATTGTAACAATTTAACACATTCAAGTTAAATATACTCACATGAGATTCCACAAGCCCTCCTGATGATTTTTTCTCAAAACTGCATTTCAAAACCCAAAAGAAAGTGATTGAACCTCTTAAAACTGGAAATGTGTTTGAGACGAGAAAGCAAAATTTGCAGTTTAACTTTTTTTTTTTAAACAATATGTTTACTCAACCGATAAAGTAAGTTGCAAATAAACGCCAAACTTGTCTGAGATAAAGCCCAACATAACTGGGATGGTACTTGCCCAACATAAATAACTGCTGTACTTTCGCATAATTATGAATTTCGCCCAGAGAAATCATAATGGGTTGTAGAGGGTTAAGGGGTGTGTGGAACAGTGTAAACACTAAAATACTAATCATACTAGTTCTGGTTTAGTCAAACTCAGTGGACTTGGACTAAAAGCTACCCATCACAGAGCATCACAGAGGAATCTTTGACCTTATTCCGCAGCCTTTTTCCCCGCAGTGAATCACAACGCGGTCGTTACAACGACCGCGTTGTGATTCTGCATACCATTACTCTGCAAGTTGGAACAACGACTTGCGGAGGGGGGGGGGGCGCTGGATGTTGGAATAGTATAATTTACTATTCCAACTCTAGTCTGTGCGGACACTAGGGAAGGTGTTGGATTTTAAATCCAACACCTCCCCCGCGCAAGTCATTTTTCTGACTTGCGGAGTAATGGTATGCGGAATCACAATGCGGTCGTTGTAATGACCGTGTAGTGATTCCCTGCGTTGAAAAAGTTTCGTGGTAAACGTTGTTTACCATCACAGAGATATTGGGTCCAGCATTCACAGCTCTTACTGCATAACCTCAAAGTCATTTCTTCTTGAAGTTCTAAACTCGTCTCTGTTGAGGTGCTTGTTCTTGTAAATCTGTGTTTTTCTTGCTGTGCCACCACATATTATCTGCCATCACAGTACTCAAAGCGTGTCATTCTTCTGGCAATGGATCGCATCCTGTATGCCATGGCAGCTGGTTAATGACTGTCCCCTCTTTTATCATTGCAAAAAGCAGCAGGGACCTGGTCAAGACCGTCGCATCAGGCCTGAGGTAACTCTTCAGTGTGTTGTAGCTCTTGCAGATGAAGAACTCGGGCACTGCCTCCAAACTCTTTGCACACTATTTCAGGTGGTTCCCTTGATAGGAAACAGTAGCTCCTGTCTCCATCACCAATACTACTTCCAGAGTATTTATGTCCTGAGATAAACACAATGTGGCCTGATGCCCCTTTTGTCAGTCCTCAAGTACCATTCTTCATGCTGTCCGCTTTCGAGGGTGGATGGACAGAAAACATTTGCTGTATCTCATTCCCATACTATATGGCAGCTGGAAATGGGTTCATGAATTGTATGCTGCTGTAGTCCACATTATTATAAAAATTGCTGGGTCTGGTGTCTCAGCGGATTAATCATTCCACTCGGGGATTCTGTGTTTTCCTCATAGGCACAGGTTTGAATCCTGCCAGTTTCACCAAGCCGGAAGTTCCACCCTACCTTTCATCCTGAGGTAAATCAAATAAGTACCATTAGGTTGGAATACAATAAACCTCTGTTATTCAGCTGACTTTCTTGACTTTCTTCATTGCATCCTCCAGTGGAATCAGTGCTTCTAAGTTGTCATCTTGCCAAATATCACTTCTGTGTTCCTGACTGAGTGTTGAACACATTTCCTCAGACCCTTTGGAAGTGGAGATTCACCATCTTAGATCTCTCTCATGGCTTGTTGAGGGTCCTTCCTTCTCTGAGTCAGATTTCAGCTCTTCAAGTGCCTCTTGCTGTAAAGTGGCTGTCCATGGGCACTCCTTGGTTCGCCTCAGTCTGACAACTTGAGTGCCAATGCGGACTCCAGTGGCCACACCGGTGCAAATGAGAGATCAACTCAGTGGCACCTTCTTTGAGGCACTTGACGAGCTCCAAACGCACCCTCCCTTGCCTTTCAGAGTGTTTCAGTCCAGAATGTAAGTCAAAAATTAGAGGTCAGAAAAAGCTGCTAAGAAGAGTATTTAAAACTTTAGTCTTATGTTATACTTTAACACATGTCATGTTCCAATGAGTCATGTGTGGAATGTAGTCTTGTGAAGAATGTGGATTGTTATTGGGTCATCCAATTGGTATGCAAGAGTGGTGTCCAGTAAGTGGCAATGAAGGTTGTAGACCACATCTGGTTGAGAGCGCCTTATGTCGGGGAGAAGTAATAAAATAAACTGCCGCAGGACACTCATTGTGTACCGTGATCCAAAATTGATAAAACTCCATATTCTTTTTTTTATACAAAGTTTTTATTGGTATTTATACTCAAAGCAAGCATTAAGTGCCTTGCTCTTTTCACACCAATTCTTTATCTGCAACAATTGTAATAATGTTATTCCATAAAAACCTTTCTGACTTTCATCCTTGTATTAGCCCTTTAACCCATCCATCTCACAAACGCCCATAATCCTCTTCCCTTCCCATAAACGCCTGAGAGGCTAACCACTTTGATGCCTTTTGCTTAGGCATTCTTTCATCTTATATTAACCCTCCCTGTGGACCACCTGTCTCCTTAATTACATTGAGCCTCAGATTTCAACTCTGTCGAGGGGATTGGGCCCTATTCTATTTAGAACAGCTCTAGTATCCCCTTCTCTGATGCTGCACTAGTTAATGTATCTAGAATTTACTTGCATGTGTCTCTTTTTGTGATATCCAATCTCTTGAAAGAAAAGTCAGCCCTCCTACCCTAGCAGTGGCCAAGCATTAACAACAAACCAGGTTGAAAGACTCGGCAGTATAGGTCACCATTACTTCATCTGCAAGTTGGAATATGTAATTTTACGGGAACCACACCTACCAACTAGGTTATTTCATATTACCATATTATTTCATATGCATATTTCATATGCTGATATTAAACTTCCTCTTTTCCTACACCTATCTGAGGACATGCTATGCACCTTACACTCCTTCACTGGTGCCAATATGGCATGATAGGTACATTAAACAGGGTCTTTTTTTACCTCGCCTTACTGCGGATCTCCAGTTGAACAGGATCTTTGCCCATTCTGATTCCTCGGTGGTCACTCCCAGATCCCGCTGCAGCTTCCTAATGAGCATTATGCTTGATGACTTTTATGCCCTTGCCAGTAGGCCTAAGACACCACTCCCTTGAGTCGCTGAATGTCCCAGAGTATTTCAACATCTGCCTACCCTATCAGTCTCCCACACCAACAGAAACCAGTTTCAGACCTCCCATGCAATCCCTGTGCTGCAGGGATCCCCAGAAGCTATCCTTTATAAGGAAATATTCCTTTCTCACACTCAAGGATTTTATCACAGTCTTCTCAAATAGGTTTCTCAGCTTCATTTTCGACTTTCCATGTCAGTTCTTTCCTCAGATCATTTTTTCCCAATTCCAGTGATGAAATACAGGCAAATTGACAAGTTTTTAAAAAATTGTATTGGAGTGTTCCTCAGCCGGTTCAAATTCTCTCAGTTCTGTATGGTGGGTGACTGCCATCTTCCTGACTCCTTTCAGCAGGACCTCACTACTGTACTCTAGTATTTTATTTTCAACATTTATCCTTACCATCTCTGTGTTTCCCTCCTCCCTTAAGCGTAGCCATTTTTCACAGGTAGAATATGCACCGAGGAGTTGTGGGTTGAGCATCGAGAGCCCGCTTGCGGTACCCTCATAGTGCCGTTATGACATAGTAAATGTGACTGCGATTTGTTCCCAGCCTGTATGACGTTTCTGGGGAAGATATTGGGATTGACTAGAGCATGCAGTGCAGATGAGCTGTTAACTTTAATTTTATGACGATTGTCTTCCCTTGCAGTGACGGGTAGAATTTATCACTTAGTTTCCCCTCAGTTTTCAGTTTAGAAGGGCCATGTTCTTTCCCACCAGCTTTCTTAACTCTGGCGTGATATATATTTTAGTTCCGTACGCAGCTTTAAAGGGGCAATTTTCTCCCTTTCCATTGCTTTTGGGGAGGTGGGCAGCCGTAGTACCTCTGTTTTGGTGCGGTTTGCTGCATTTCCCAACCAGAACAAGTTTCAATATTCTGCTGTTTTTGTTACTTTGGGAACGGGTCACTCAGAAGTCCCACCGTGAGTAAGAAACTCTGCATGCAACAGAATTTTTGTCTGACACTATCCCAGGATCATTCTCCTTGTTTTCTGCATTGCTCTAAATCAGTTTCTAAGGCATAATAATATAAATGACAGGGATGAACAATTAGTGTCCAACACTACAGATAAAGACGCATGTATATTGCTTGTAGATTTCAAGAAGTCGTCCTATGGCATGCCAACTCAATTTAGGTCTGTTCCCTATGACCCGCGCGCTGTGGGGACTCTTAGGCGCAAAACAGTGCTGGTAAATGCACATTGCACAAGGGCCAGTATTTACGGGGTGTACTATTTGCGGCACGTGCTCGTCGAAATTAGGCCTGGGTAGGGAACTTCGCTCCGCTCGCGGAGTTTTCTGCACTTCGCGGAGAATGAAGATTAACACAATTATAGCGCTTCCAAAGTGTGCAAACAGCACATGCTTTTTGCATGGCAGAGTTTCACATTGTTTGACATGGCAAAACCATCCTGGTGGCATTCCGCTATGTATGCAGGTTGCACTCCAGTTGTAATACTGTGTCGGGTGCAAACAGATTTTGCATCAGATATGTGATTATATCACCGAGTGTGCTTGTGGGCTTAATGTTATTAGTAATGGATGCCATTCTGCACTATTAATTTTTTCTCAGAATCCAGCGAGAGGAGGCATTTCTGTTGTGCTAAATGTCGCGCCTATTGTGGATGGCCGTCCAAGTACCTAGTATAAAGTAAGGTGCATTTACATTGCCAATTAAGACAATTAGAAAAAACCAAGGAAAGAAAACGAAGCCATCTCAAAGCAATGACTATTAAATCCTTAAATTATGAACTTTTGAGTCACAGCTGATTAGTCCCTCCAAGCGGAAACTTAACCTGTAAAACCGATCACAACAAAAGTCCACTTTACAGCCTGAAACTGTATTAGATCCTTAATTGTAAATATACACCTCATCTTGGACAGGCGGTACAATCAAAAACAATAATCCATAACACATACAGCTAATCTAATTTAGATCTATTTACATAAACACATTTCACAGTATTAGCCCCATGTTCGATATTTTCTCCTGCAATAGAGTGGTTTTTAGTGACAAAACCCACCTGATGCCTGTGACTCAAAGTTCTGATGACTGCTTCATTTCAGAGGATTTTGGTTACTATTTCCTTTGGAACTGCACTTCTCTCTTTCAGATTGAAGCGCGTAGATATGACTTCCCATGATGACCCCAGTTATTCCCTATCTTTGCATATTATGACAAGAGTTCTTCTCCTTCTGTGTGGCTTTAATATGAAATCTAATCTGAACCAGGGTGTATAAACATGTACTCCCTATGTGTATGGCTCTGCGCCTTCCATTTAGTCCATTATCTGCAATTCCCTTCCCTTATTTTTTTGTTGCCGCCATTTTCACGGACATAATGTTCTTTGTTGAATTGCATATTTTCCTCGAGTAAAACAGTTCAGGGACCTTCTTGATTGAAACCGAGTCTATTTTACTCCCCTTCCACAAGTTATCACCAGCGGTCTTTCTATTTCAGTTCAGGCTATTGAGTCGAAGCTGCACCTCCCTTGCAGCCAGGCCTGTTAGTCCACTAAAGGGCACATTAACAGCCCGTTCTGAAGTCTCTATTGTTCTTCGTCGGTCAAGTGAGTCTGTTGGAGGAGCATCAAGTTTGAAGTATGTCGACCTTTTCTTTCTTTTTCATCATCTGGTTGGGTAGTTGACATTTCAGATCACTTTAACCGGAGAGCGAGTTGTATTAGTAGGGATGACAACTTCAGAAATTGAGTCAACATTTGAACAGAATCATCGGATGCTGGAATGTGCATCTTTTTTTCCCTTAGTTCGCTTCAGTTGGCTTCTCATCTTTCATTGCTTGCTTGATCTGTGAATCTCCTGCTTCGCATTCTCCAGCCCCATCTCCTGAAGAATGAAACCCATGCAATCCAGCCCACTACATTGCTTCTATACTCTGTGCTTATGTGCCCTGTTTGTTTTCCTGGGCTGTTTTTTTTTTACTCCAGTGTTCTGCAAAATCTGTGAATTCACATGTTTTACTGTGCTGTTCAATAGCACTAGTTTGCCCACAGTGTCGCCCAAACTGCAGTCAGGGGACTTTTGCTTCCGGATTCTAGTTAATGAAATGATGGCAGAAATGATAATTTAGGTGTACAGGCCCTTTCACTTGCTCCTGGCTCTGCTAAGTATATGTAGGCCAGCTCTCCACCCCATGGTGGAGCAATTGCCTTACCTTATGTTTGAGTCCTGTGTGGTTGGCATGTGTGCATATATGGCTTGTGTTTTACTGCCAAGAGAGAATGGCGGTGGCAGCACAAATTGGTAGTATCCTTGTAGACTCTCCTATGTTTATAGTGGACGACCACTCTGTGCCCAGGACAGGACCCTACTCCTGATATTTGTTTGATCTCTTGGCTCGAGGGAGTTTGACAACCCCTCGGTTTTTTTAGGATTGGCTTCTTTTGCAGTGAATCCCCCAACCTCTTTTCCATGTATGTCTGGCTGTCGCCTAGTGGCCTTCTTGGTCTGTCTGAAGCGCCAACACAAAACGTTTAAACTAGCTGCCCTGTAACTCACTGCAACAAGCCTGTGACATGGAGAAAGGTGAAATTAATTTGCTGTGATTACTGTGACCAATACCCAAGGAACAGATCAGGGCAAGTTAGCTCCAGGGTTTGTTCAGTTGTGATCTCTAATGGAGAAAGAGTTTGAATTTGAATGAATGCTGAACTTTATTTGCCTTAGTCACAAGACATCCGTCTGCAGGAGCCATGAACCTGATTCCCCTAGGATCCGGCTGAACCCTCAACAGCATTTGCAGTTGGATCCCAATCCTTGGACCCCCATAGTTTTTTTCTTCTTCTGGCAGCAACCTTTGAGGGCTTGTCGGGTGGGTGGTCTCCTTGTTGCCCCCTATAGCCTCAGCACAAGACGTGCTACTACCAGAGCTTGTTGCACAAGTCTCACAACAATTCCCAAGTCTTGAGAGACTTGTGCAAGAACTTGAGATCTTTTAAGAGCTCTATAGATATCTTGGGTACAAATGTATATAAGCCACATCCATGATCACAAACTTTGCTTGGCTTTTTACCATGAACGGAGAGCTTGCCCGAACCATACTTCTCGCCCTCTGGCAGCACAGTGCTAGATTTTCTGATGCATCGGGTGTAGTCTGCTGCACTATAGCAGCCATATTGTGCCTGCACACCAATCACTACCTGCTTGCCAGCCGTGACTTTGAACCGATAATAAGACAATAAAGAACTGTGCATATTTGGCATGGGCATAACAAGCACATATTCTATTACCAGCACACACCCATCGAGAACAGCACCCAGACCCTTGCATCACTGAATACCTGCACTCGCCCACCTAAAACATTGCTTTGTGCTGCAAGAGTGCGACTTCTCCTATTAAACTCGAACATTGCGCTTTATCTGCTAATTTGAAACGCTGACTTGCATTCCTGCTAAGGGCACACCCTCTAAAACAAACGGATAGTGTGTGTAAACAGATCGTGGAAGCTGACTTCCTTATGGCTGTGGTTAAACCTGGTTGCCTGGTACCTGACCCTTTCCAGTCCCAGAGACTAAGAAGCCTTGTTAATCACCCCCCCCCCCCCCTTCCCTCCGATATTGGCTGCAGGCTGGTGTTTGCCCTGATTTCACAACCCTTTGACGTATCCTTCTTGCTGCTACAGTTCCAGCCTTTCAAAAAAAAGAAATCCTACTTGCTACTTACCACTAAAATCTAGTTCCCAGGTTGAGGTGGTGAGGCCTTAGTGTCTTGTGGGTGTTCCCAATCCCACCGTTGTCTACCCACTTGAAAAACTTTACACATTTAGACGTTCCTGAGGCACGGGCTCCTAAACTATCTTACCATCCGGGGACATTATAGTTCGTGCTGACCCACAACTACTTCTGCCTCATTCAGGCTCAAGGCTGCTTAGGTCTCCCCTTCGCTCACTACCCATGAAACTTGCCAAATCACAAGCTGTAGAAGGCTTGTAAGTACCATTTTATGTTTAATACCGAGAATCTGTACAGTAGTAGATTATCTCTTGTGTTCTCTCAAAGGCCTGGATGCTTCTGACTGGGCAGGCCAGGAAATTGTGCCTGACACCTGTCGAACTTAGACCAATACTCACAGGATCATCACAAAAGCTGTCACCCTTAAAGAGGGATCAATCTATGTGAAAAAGCCAGCAACCCAAGCTGTTGGATCCAGCCACCAACTTGCAAAGTTGTCTAGCTTTTCAGCCATGATGCAGAAGTCGGCATTTCAAAGGCCCTAGAGACCTTTGAATTAAGTTGAACATTTGATGACCCAGCATCCAATCTTTGCTGTTAGTGAGGAGTCTTGAGTTCTGTTCTGCCAGTGCATTGAAGTTCAGGTAGATACTCGTCATGGGCTTTGAGGTTCTTGTCCAGATAATAATAGCAATTGTTCCTCAATACTCCTAATAATTGCTACATTCTTGGACTTAGCATCCCTAGTTTGTTCATACATTGGTGCACCAAACCATTGTATACATGGAGAAGAATGCAATAGTCAGACAAGCCATGCTCAAGACTTTTTAGCACAAAATGCCTCTAGATACCTCCAAGCAGTTGATGAGCAAAAGTGACTTTTTTGTCAATAAGCCCCTTCTGGCCGTTGACCCATGGAGGTTGGATCCTCAGTCAAACCTTCTGTAGTGATAACCGGCCTGCTGCCGAAAATAGATTTCCCATTCCACACCCCGAAGTTGGCTGACCAACAGCCTGTTTCTTACATTTATTTTTTAACCCCTGGCAAAGAACTCCGCTACACCAGCGGACTTTGTGGAGTTTTGCCGAATTTGCGCTCCATTGAGAATGCGAAGTTCAGGCAAAACTCTGACTTCGCAGCGGAGCAGAGTTAGCTGGCACCTGCCCACGCCCAAAAACAGTAAAAAAAAAAATTTGAAAAGCACTTTCCAACTCTGTGGAACTCCGCGTAGTGGCACTCCGCCAACTCTGCCTGGGTTTAATATTTTTGCCCCTGCACCCCACAGTTTTATAGCTGTAAGTCCTCCTCCATCTAAGGTGCAAGATTATGCATCTGTGGCGAACCCTGTTCATCAAGATGGCACAAAGGCCAGTGCGCTTGTTCTGTAATCTCCTCATCGAATCTTAAAGGAAATCAGCGGCGGCTTCTCCGCTATAGCAGAGGAGTGTCACCCCCCCCCATCCCCCAAAAATGGCAGCAATGGAAAAATAATGATGATAAACTCTCGTTTTATTTTTCCTTTCCACTCTTGCCGAGTCTTGGGGGTGGGGCCTGGGTTTGACAGGCACGGAGGGGAACGGTATGTGCATTCCCTTCACTGCGCATTACGGTTTGATTGGCCGTCTCAGGCCGGCCAAACCGCCATGCGCAGTGAATGCTCTCTCCAGCCCAGCAACGCAGCTGGGTTGGAGAGAGCAGGCACAGACTCGCAGTCTGTCCTGGGGTGCCAATCGAGGGCACTCCGGGCCAATCCTGAAGCTGCTCTCACACATTAGAGCAGCTTCAGGATTGGCTGCAGGGCATCCTGGGAGCCTGTGCCGCCTGGAGAAGAGGAGAAGAAGAGCACAATGTGACTGACTAAAGGCACGTTTTTTAATTTTTACTTTGCATCCCACCCCGCGACCCCTATGCCCCCTTCCTGCCACTCGTCCCTAGCACCGGCCGCTTCTGAAGGAAATGGCAGTGAAATCTCAGTGTCAAACATTGTTCAAAACAGCATCCATTGTCGCCTAAATTTCTAAACAAAATGTTACAGAAACATCTTGAAATCCAGCAACGTTTAATATCTGCTTGTTTTTCAAAATATCAATTAATATTTCTGAAATTTGGAATCGGATGCTGCCCAAAATATTAGAAAAGCACTTTTAATATCAAGGTTATATTTGTCTAAAAAAAAAAGGGACATTTTTTCAAAATCTAGGTTTAAATGTTATCCAAAACATAATCAAATACTCCAAAATATCAAGATTGTATTTTTACAAACATATAAGGAGACTTCCAAAGGAGCATGAGTACATATTGCTTAAAGAACACGAAAGGCCTCCTAAATATTGGAGATTTTTTGCCATATCTACATGTGATACCTGCATGGTCGTTAGATTATTAACAAACATATATTTTTTTTAAAATAACTTTTTATTAACAACAAAATATGCAGCATTACATTGGTCATGACACAGGTATAGCACCGACATAGACGGAATACAAGTTGGGCATATGAGACCGTGAGCACTGCATTGATGACAGCCAGGTCAAAGTCACCCCCAGTCACGGAACAAACTTATTTAAGGCTGCAAAATATGACCAACTCGAATAAACCCAGGAACAATAGACACTATTTTACTCCAAGATAAAGGAGAATTTAATTAGCCAGCAGGATTGAGAAAGAGGCCGATGACTTGTTAAACTGCTGATAAAGTTTCTTTACAGAACGCCAGAGCAATCTGTTTCTGTTACAGAAGAATACAAAGAGACCTGTGTGAAACCAGCCACCAAAAGTTGTCATGTAAATAAATCTTAATAAAATAAGAACTTGGCAACCCCTTCTTTGAATTAAAGCAGGGAAGCTCGACTTGGCATGAGGGCCGGTAGTCAATTCAATTTATTTAATCTTTATTCATCTAAAAAAAAAAGCTATAAATGGAGCATTATTTAATAAATCACATCTTTGAACATATAATGACATCGTAAGTTTAATTGGTAACTAAAATACATTTTAAGAATTGAAACGACAGTCAGTACCCACAGCTATAATTTCTAAAAAAGGTAATTAAATATACAAAACATATAACATGCTGGTGATTGAAATCAACAAGATAATAATTGCCACAATTATACAATGTGTATTCTAAAATAGCCAACAAACTAAACAAAGTAAGAAACCGGAACTGAAGTAAGCGTTCCTAATTTTGAAAGCTTTCTGAATAAAACGAATCGCAACTATACACGCGCGTACACACACTGATGCTAGCAGTTGTATGTAAAAAAAAAAGAGCTGACCTGCATTGTCTAAAATGTGAGATTATGAGCAAAGGAATCAAATAAAGCTTCCTTGGCTTCTTACAGAATTTAAAAAACCAAAACATTAATAAAAGGCATTGTCGTTTACAATGCCAATAGCTCAAACTCGTGTAAATGCGATACCTATTGCATTGCAAATGCTTGTTGTTGTCCAGTGTCTACCCAGCCCGTAGTTATCGTGCAGTAGTAGTGATGTTGTACTTTCAGCAAGAAGAAATCTTGGTTTTGAACGATTGTCTGTGGATTTGTTTTGCTATTTTAAGAGAAAATATCAAGTCATAGAAAGCGTTCATCTCCAAATGCATTTGATGTGCTTGTCTGGATTTTGCTCCCCTATACCCTCCTCCTTTACCTCCCACCTTCCCCACCGAGGAA
Source organism: Triturus cristatus (assembly GCF_964204655.1). Lineage (NCBI taxonomy): Eukaryota > Metazoa > Chordata > Amphibia > Caudata > Salamandridae > Triturus > Triturus cristatus. Next base: position 390,436,512 of record NC_140594.1, read on the forward strand.
CCCCTAATCTAGAGCCTTGTTTTCCAAGGAGGACAAACATTCTTAAAAATACTCACCCGAAGCATATGCGACATAAAGTCTACCCATGCCTTTGTATAAATAATAATTTTGTTAAAGTTTGTGCCCTTATATGCAGCGCTCAGACTGCTAACTGGCCTAATCGACACTAAACAAAAATCTTAAATAATCACATAAAACATTAATCGTAGCAGGTCTGCCTTTCATGACTTTGGTCCTATTGCCCATTAAAATTATCGCCCTCTTCTTAGCTTCATTTGGATGAAATGCTTTTTATTTCAGTTTTTCAGTGCTTACTTTACATAGTTTATTTAAACAGTACGGATGCTGTGTTCTGAACCTCCCACTCCTTAAGAGAAGCCCACGGTGCCAAAGTTAGACTCGCCCTTACAGAAGCAGTGACGCCAGTACAGGCTGCTTTCATTCTGGCCCTGCAGCCGCCCTTTCTTTATTTTGTTTTTTTAGTCTGAACTTCAGCCCAGTGTCATTGGCAGATGCAGCAAACCTGACTCCTGTGTTTTGCTTCTGTGTTGGGGAGTGGAGGAGGAGGGACAGGAGCAACCAGCTGTTATTTTGTAGTTTGCAGGTACGAGTGGATGTTTTGAGGGGGAGGGCAGCATAGGTAGGCAGCAGTATTTTGTATTTGCTGAGGAAGCCGTGTAGAGGCAGGGTAGGACAGCAGGACTCAAGTGGTATAAAATGTTATGTAATTTTCTGACTCACACTTCTGTAGTTTAGTTGCGGAATGTGATTTCCAAATGCATGTAAGTTACGCATGCAAGGATGTGACCTGAGTGAGAATGTTACATATAGTATGTGCAGCTTCCACTTTTGTTAGTGAATCCTAGCGAGACCTATTGCATTGCAAATGCTTGTTAACACATTCATCGAGCACCTGCGAGGCCCTGTCCCGTTGGCACCCCAGAGGCAGACTCTAGTGCCAGTATGAACCCCAGCCTGAGGCACGGTCCCGGTCCAACTCCAGCCACAGGGCCACTTCCATTGGAAGCATCCTTTAATCTCTTTAATAAACAAGGCTTGCATCTTTTGAAGCATCCATTAGCATGGGCACGAAAACGATTAAGTGCTATTCACACACAGCTGCTACCACTTTCAGGGTGTTAGCTTGATGTATGCCGAAGCGGGTGAAGAGCTGCGCCTTTTAATTTTTCTTTTAACACAGAACAGCCTCCTTACTAGCAGTGATGGGTAGTGCCGGCATAGCAGGGCGCCAAAGTTTAACTCGGTCACATTAAATTATGTTTTTAGGGCAGATTAAGTGAAGTTGACTGGCGGGAGATGGTGGACATATTGATCAAAGAAGCATTCATTTATAAAAGGCGCAAACTGGAACAAATAAAAAATATGAGGCTCACTGCAGGGCGACAGCAGCACTCTGGAGCCACCCCGGGCTTTACACAGGTAGCTTGCGGTACACAAGCACTCTAGGGGAGGGCAGGTGGGCCCCATTAACAGGCACCATGCCGGACAGAGTGCGTACACAGGCGGAAGGCGGGGGCAGGCAAGAGAAACTCGGAAACAACTTACCACCGGCATGCCATTTCAGGGGCTCCGCTAGCGAGAGAGGTCATAAGGCAAGGAGGGACAGGCTTACTGCCAGGACTGACCTCTTCAGCACAGGACTGGCACGACGGCGCAGGGGCTGAGGAAGTGGAGAACGGCAGAAGTGTCATGTGACACGGCATGGCCTGATGTAGTGGGAGGGGAGGGGAGGAGTGCAGTCCTAGGGAGCTCGGGTGAAATAGATACAAGATGACGAAAGGAGAGAAGTGAGTTAGACAGAACAAGAAATGAGTGAGGAAGAGTAACGGGCAGAGACAGAAGGTGAAAGAATACAAATATATAGAAAGCAGAATGAGGAGCGAAAGGGAAACGAAGAGAGAACAAGAAGGGCTGGGCGAGAAGGGAGGGGGTATTGCCAGCAACAGAGGAGCCTGCGAAAGTGAAAGTGATCGTGATTACGATCGCTACGGAGTAAAGACACATGGCGCTGCGCGCGTGCACGTTCACGTGCACTGTAGCTTTAGGCCACGGCAGCACTTTGAAAAGCCCAGATATAAAATGTCTCTTAGAGCCTTTGGCTCGCGAGACCTAAAAATATGTACCAAAACAGGGACCCGGATTTTGGTATTATTTTTTTTAAACGTCCCTATCGACCCAAAAAGGAACAGAAGCCTAACAGACACCTCGGCCGCGGCCATCACACCACCTGTCTCAGAGTCTCTGAAGGGATTTCTTTGGTGGCCATGTCTGCTCATGGAACACCATGGGCACCATTGGAGGTAGGTTACCAGAGCTTTAAGCCCTCATGCGCCCACAAATCAACCTTTGCAGCCAGTGACTGCGGAACTTCATCAGGCCACCCACACACTCTGCTTGTCTGGCAATCCTGATTCTGCTAGCCTTAGGCTCTCCCTGGACTTTAAAAACGGCAAAGTAGGCCTTGCTGTATATACACCCGAAGCCCGGTCCTCTGTTGGCTGCTTCCTTGGTGAGGACCCCAACAGAGACACCCGACCCGAGCTTAGACTAGATGGGGTTGCACAGGGACAGTGGCCTGCTGGGTGGGAGCCTCAATCAATCAATCATCGCATTTATAAAGCGCACTACTCACCCAGAGGGTCTCAAGGCGCTGGGGGGTCTGCTACTGCTCGAACAGCCAAGTCTTGAGTTGCTTCCTGAAGGCGAGGTGGTCCTGGGTCTGGCGGAGGTGGGTGGGGAGGGAGTTCCATGTCTTGGCGGCGAGGTAGGAGAAGGATCGTCCCCCTGTGGTGGCTCTTCGGATGCGGGGGACGGCGGCGAGGGCGTGGCTGGTCGATCGAAGCTGGCGTTTGGGAGCGTAGAAGTTGAGGCGGCTGTTGAGGTATCCTGGGCCTTGGTTGTGTAGGGCTTTGTGTGCGTGGGTGAGGAGACGGAAGGTGATTCTCTTGTTGACCGGGAGCCAGTGCAGGTCTCTCGTGTCTGGAGATGTGGCTGCGACGGGGGATGTCCAGGATGAGTCGTGCTGAGGCGTTCTGGATCCGCTGGAGTCTCTTCTGGAGTTTTGCGGTGGTTCCAGCGTAGAGGGAGTTGCCGTAGTCCAGACGGCTGGTGACGAGGGCCTGGGTGACCGTCTTCCTGGTCTCGGTGGGGATCCACCGGAAGATCTTGCGTAGCATGCGCAGGATGTTGAAGCACGACGAGGAGACAGCGTTGACTTGTCTGGTCATGGAGAGGGAGGAGTCCAGGATGAAGCCCAGGTTGCGTGCGTGGTCTGTTGGTTTGGGTGCGCTGCCTAGGGTGGGGGGCCACCAGGAGTCGTCCCAAGCGGCGGGTGAGGATCCCAGGATGAGGACTTCCGTCTTGTCCGAGTTCAGTTTCAGGCGGCTGTTCTTCATCCATTCGGCTACCTCTTTCATCCCTTCGTGAAGGTTGGCTCTGGCGGTGGCGGGGTCGTTGGTGAGGGAGAGGATCAGCTGGGTGTCGTCGGCGTAGGAGATGATGTTGAGGTTGTGCTGGCGTGCGATGTCTGCGAGGGGGCTCATGTAGACGTTGAAGAGAGTAGGACTGAGCGAGGAGCCTTGAGGAACGCCGCAGATGACTTCGGTGGCTTCAGATCTGAACGGAGGGAGGCGGACTCTCTGTGTCCTTCCGGCGAGGAAGGAGATGATCCACTCCAGTGCCTTTTCTTGGACTCCGACGTTGCTGAGGCGTTGTACTAGGGTACGGTGGCAGACAGTGTCGAAGGCCGCGGAGAGGTCGAGGAGGATGAGGGCCGCTGTTTCTCCGTTGTCGAGTAGCGCTCGGATGTCATCGGTGGCTGCAATCAGGGCGGTCTCGGTGCTGTGGTTGGCCCGGAAGCCAGACTGCGAGGGGTCGAGGGATCCGTTCGTCTCGAGGAAGGCGGCCAGCTGCTTGTTGACGGTCTTCTCGATGACTTTTGCGGGAAATGGGAGCAGCGAGATGGGGCGGTAGTTCTTGAGGTCGGCCGATGGCTTCTTGAGTAGGGCGCTGCGTTCGGCGTGCTTCCAGCTCTCCGGGAAGGTAGCGGTGTCGAAGGAGGTGTTGATGATGTTCCGCAAGTGGGGTGCGATGACAGCGTCGGCCTTGTTGAAAACGTGGTGAGGGCAGGGATCGGTCGGAGATCCGGAGTGGATGGAGTTCATCGTGCGGACGGTGTCTTCGGTGCTGATCGGGGTCCAGGCGCGGAGGGTGGTGGTGGGGGGTGGTGGTTCGTTCGTGGCGCTCGTCGGTTGAGTGCTGAAGCTGTTGTGTATGTCTGCGATCTTGTTGTGGAAGTAGGAGGCGAGGGAGTTGCAGAGGTCTTGCGAAGGGGTGATGTCGTTGTTTCCAGCGTTGGGGTTGGAGAGCTCTTTGACGATGTTGAAGAGTTCCTTGCTGTTGTGTGCGTTGTTGTCCAGTCGTTTCTTGAATGCGGTTTTCTTGGTGGCGTGGATGAGTTGGTGGTGTTTTCGGGTGGCGAGCTTGAGGGCAGTCATGTTGTCCGGTGTTGGGTCTCTGCGCCAGGTTTTCTCGAGGGCTCGGCAGTTCTTCTTGGAACTTTTGAGTTCGTCGGTGAACCATGGGGCTCTCTTGCTACCGGGTCTGCTAGGCGGGTTCCTCAGGGGGGCGAGCTCGTCTGCGCTGTCGCTGATCCACTTCGTGAGGTTGGTGGCCGCCTGGCTGGGGTTCGTTGTGCTGGTGGGCGGGTTCATGCTCAGGGAGGTTGCGAGCTGGTCGGCTGTGATCTTGTTCCAGCTCCTGCGTGCAAACTGTTGCTGGTGGTGGTGGATCGTGGTCCTGCCGAAGCTGAAGTGGACGCAGCTGTGGTCGGTCCAGTGGAGTCCGGTGGCGTGGCTGAAGGCGATGTCCTTGCTGGATGAGAAGACGGGGTCGAGTGTGTGTCCGGCGTAGTGGGTGGGGGTGGTGACCAGCTGCTTGAGTCCCAGGTTGGCGAGGTTGTCCAGCAGGGTGGTGGTGTTGCGGTCGTTGTTGTTCTCCAGGTGGAAGTTGAGGTCCCCTAGGAGGATGTAGTCAGCGGAGCAGAGGGCGTGTGGGCTGATGAAGTCGGCGATGTCTTCGCTGAATTGTGTGCGTTGTCCCGGGGGTCTGTAGATGAGGGTGCCTCTGAGGGTGGTCTTGGGGTTGATGTGGACTTGGAAGTGCAGGTGCTCGGCGGTTGCGAGGGCGTCGTCGGTGTTGGTCGTGATGCGGATGGTGTTCCTGTGGACGATGGCGATGCCTCCTCCGGTGTGGTTGATGCGGTCCCTTCGGATGATCTTATAGCCGTCTGGGATGGCGATGGCGATGTCCGGCGCTGAAGAGGCGTTCATCCAGGTTTCCGTGAGGAAGGCGACGTCTGGTGAGGTTGTGTCGAGCAGGTTCCAGAGCTCGATGGCGTGCCTGTGGGCGGAGCGGGTGTTGAGCAGGATGCATTTCAGGTGGCTGCTGCTGTTGCTTGTCTTGGTCTTGGTTGGTGCAGGTGTGGTGCAGGTGAACTTGCAGGAGTTGCAGCAGAAGGGTCCGTGGGTGCGTCTCGGGGTGGCACGGTAGCAGCCCGGGACTCGGCCGGCGTTGAGGGCGTTGAGGGTGGCGGCGTCGTACGTCCGGCGGCAGGCTGGGGTCTGCGGGGGCCAGGGGTCCTGGCACTGGGCACGGTCCAGGCGCGGACGGGCGCAGACGGGCTTACCTTTGGCGCACCTTCGGCGCTCCCGCTGCGCGCGTCCGCTGCGCGGTCGCTCTGGGGGCGTCATAAATCTGGAGCCGGGAGGGCGGGTCAGCTGGGAGGCGGGAGCGGGGCGGCCAATGGGCTGGAGGTGGGCGGGGCCGCAGGGAGGCAGCGGCGGGAATCGGCGATGACAGGCGGCTCAGCGGCGGCTGGGTCGCTCTGGCAGGCAGGCAGACAGGAAGGCGTTTGGCTGCAGGAGGGGTGACCCGGCCTCGTAGAAGCCTCAGGGCCTCCGTCGCTTGCTGGCCTCTATTCTATGATGGGTTAACATCGTAGCTTGGCCTGCCATTCGGAAGCCATACTTTCATACATTGGACACCAACCAAGGAATAACGTCCCTGCTAGAGCCTTGACTTCGGGGTGTAGACCTGGATCCGACTGAGGCGGTCAGGATTGGCCCCTTCAAATCCTCGCCCGCTGAGGGGACCAGATCCAGGTCCTATATCGAACAGGGATTACACATGTGGCCACCCTGTGCAAGAACTTTGACCCCCTCACCTGCCTAGAGCATCATAGGATCTACATTCGATTGCACCCAAAGAGCTCTGAACATGGGCATTTTCTCAGCAGTGCCCTCGAGCGGTTCAGAAGTGGCACCCTGCACTGCTCCTCTTGCCTGGACAGGTGCACACTGTATCTTACTTGGGATCTAGCCCTAGCGGCCAGGCCGTCTTTACCCATGTCTAACTCCCTTCCTTGACTACCACTGCCAGGCTGAACTCTCACCAACTGATTGTCCTGTGGAATAGCAAGCTTAAGTCTTGCGCTAGACCAGCTGCTCATCCCCCACCACAGCGACACACACTCCAAGACATACCCAACACCCTGTCCACAATTGTGCATTGTAAACCACATCACTAACATTTAGTAGCTGACTTGTGGTCTCAGAAGTCCCATAAAGGGGGAGCCAAACCAAAAAGAAGGCAGCCCTTCCTGAGGGGGGGGGGGGGGAGTGGTGTGTTGGCTTCCCTCTATCAGGAATATTTGGAACGACTCCTGGGTGAGATTCGTTCTGAGATTAGCTCCAACAAAATGGAACTCCGGCATCAAGAAATCTCTTGAGGTAGGAACTAGGGTGGACCCAGTCAGTCAGCCTGGCCCTTTAATGCTCGGACACCCTCAACCTCCTCTGCAGAGTCCCTCAAGGATCAGTGCTCAGCCCTGCCCTGTTTAACACCTACATGACCCCTCTTGCCAGCATCATCTGTGCCCACGGAATCAAAATCTCATCATGCACCCATAACACCCAGCTCCTACTTTCCATCTCTGACAAAACACCAAACTCCTGATTCAACAACTCTGCCTGCATGACTGATGTCGCCAGATGGATGAAAAACAAATGTCCAAAGCTAAACATTGACAGGGCGGTAGCTGTGATCTTCGGCAGACACACTTTGCCGTGGAACTCAACCTGATGGCCTGCAGGACTCTGACCCAACCCCTCTCTCTACAACTAACACGAAGAATCTTGGGTTACAACCAACTTGCCATAACCGACAAAGTAAATGCAATCTCTGCCACCTGCCTCCACATACTAAAGATGCTAAAGACGATCTTCAAAGGGCTCTCCACTCACACCCACAGACACTTCACTCAAGCCCTATTCACCAGCAGACTGGACTGCTGTAACCCTCCTTTATCCCGGAATCAACACTCCACTGACAAGACTACTCCAGACCATACAGAACTCAACAGCAATGGTTGCCATCAACTTCCCACCATGAACGCACATCACCCCGCACCTCAAAGAGCTCTATTGGCTCCCCATCCACCAGTGAGCACTCTTCAAACTCTACACTTTCAAAACCGTACACAACATAGGCCCTGAATACTTCAACAACAGCATGAGCTTCCTAACACTTACCACTCAGCAGGACTCCTACTTGCACATGTCCCCTGCATACACAGAACCAGATCTGGCGGTCATGCCTTCTTCTACCTCGCTCCTAAAGCGTGAACAACCAGACCCTGCACTCCTCTATGGTTGAATGGGCAAAAAGCTGAAGTGTATTTTCAACTAGGTCAGGCCTAGGCTCAGTCCAGACTGCTCCTTCATCAGCGCCAGGATACCTTCCTGGTGATCACATGCTCTATAAATACTCTTAACAGAACGTAACAGAAAATCGGCCTAAAAGCAGATGTATAAATGGCATCCAACACCTATACGCCTCAGGAGCATGTTACCTTTTGCCTCGGTGCTCGTGGAACATGCATGCATACATACATACATATCTGATGGTTCTGTTTGGTGATACAGACCTTCTAAAAAGATACCTTGGGGCATATTAGAAGATATTGGAGTATCCAATCCTGGCGAACCCTAAAGCGCTAATACTGGGACTGAAAGTAGACACTCTGGAGGGAATGACCTCGGTGGACTAGGCCATTACAAAGCATATGGTGAGACTGGAAAAGCAACTTATTGCTCTACACTGGAAAAAGATGACGCCGCCTCTCATTGCCCTTTGCTTGAATAGACTCTGGCTTACCCTCGCCATGGAGCCAATAACTCATAATCTATCCCACTCAGAAAAGAAATCCACAGGCAAATGGAGGCCACTGATTGGCTACCTCTCTAGATTGATATCCACATGGTTCACACACTCAAAGCTGTGCGTTCCTGCAGCTTTCCGATGTAATGCCCTTCACCGCGCACAAATATCCAAGCAAAACTCCCAAACGCAGCGCTCTACACACCGCGGCTCCGGACTCCACCAAACGATTTCCCATTGAATTTGGCCAAGTCTCACCATCAGAGGTTCCAATACACACATGGTACACTCCATGACCTGGGCTTCCCTTTCTCTCCCTCCTCTCGCAAGGGTTGCAATTGGGTGGGGTGTGGTCTACTGTTGTAATGCACAGGGAGAAAAGGTTAGAACAGCAAGTTAGTTATATGCCTGAACAGCAATGAACACCTGAAGTGGCCCTCGTAGGTGTGCTCACATGTTATGATAGTACAACATGTGGTGTTTTTTTTCAATTTGAAATGCTCAATAAAAATATTTTGAAACAAAGGTTTTATTTGTTGTTGCACAAAGAGTATCAAATGATTTCAGAACTAATATAGAATCAGCAGATTCATCCAAGCAACAAAATAAATCAGACGAGTTAAACTCAATAAATCAAATTATAACATTTCAGATTGACAGAGTCCTACTGAAGCAGCCCTCTTTTATTCCAAGAGATAGTTCCCATAGCAGGGGAAGGTGCACTTTTCCCCAGAAAGAAACATAAACTGGATTATTATCAGTCATGCAATAGGCTAAAACAGAAAAAATGACGCAAGATTGCTAATATCTTTAGAGAAAAGAAAAAAAAATCAATAGTACTAGATAGGCCCCTTCTGGTGAAAGTGGGTGCCAAAGGAAAAACAAGCCCTGGCAACGCCAATAGGTCTAGGCGATGAGAGAGCTATTGGCTTTGTCAATGTATTTTAGCCAAGAGGCCCCCTGGAGCTGGCCCGGGGTTTTCCATGGCTCTGGGCAAGGAGGACGGTGGTGGGCTAATGGCGAGCAGCTTGAATAACCGCGAGCTCTGTGTGGGATGGGGAGAAATCAAATCAAATCAAGCTGGCTCGCTAATAAATGTTAATACCTCAACAAATACTTATGGTGGATGTCCAGTGTATTATTTTTGAACAGCTCTACTTTTTCTTGACTTTTAATAAAAATGTGCTGCAATTGGCTTTGTCGAACTTCTCTTTGCGTGCTTTTCTCTCTTCGCGTCTCGCAGGGAGGCCCCGAGGGTGGCCAATAGAGTACATTTATGGCAGCTCTTTGTTTCATCATTGGGGGTTTCTGCAACAACAAAAATGTGTGCAGTTTTAAATAGTGCAAACTCGACCCAAACGGTTTGTCATGAAGTCATTGTGAGATTAAGTGATTTGCCCAAAATCACATGATGTTGAACTGACGTGGAGACTAGTTTAGTGACAGATTAGAGTCTCCAAAATCATTTTTATCCTCTCATCCCTTGAAGATCTGGCCTTTTTCTTCTGAATCGTCAAAATGGCTCATCTGTCCTAGGAAGAAGCTAAAGATGGTAAAAGATGCCTCTTCTTAGCGGAATGCTTGCCCTTGATGCACAACAATACTGTAGGACTAGCGTGACAGCAAAGAAACACTTCCAACTGATTATTTAAGTCTGCTGTAAGCCGCAAAGGAGCATGTAACCTGAAGCTCCGGCAGGTAAATCTAGAATGAAGCCTTCCTCTGAGTGTCCCGAGACCCAGATGCAAACCGGGAGTCACCTTGCAAACGTAAGACCACAATGCTACTAAGATTCCCAGTGCGCATGCACACACAATCAAGGCAGGATTCCTAGTGGCATCCCGGGTCTGGATGCCGACCGGCCAAAAAAGAAATGCGGTAAAACGGAAGCACTGTGTATTAAAACATGCATACATCTATGCACACACAAAGATTCACACCTTAATTGCCATAGCCCGCGTCCAAATGCTGACAGGCTAACAAGAAAGCAGTATAAATGAACAGCAGTGGTGCAACCCACCCTGCATCAAATCTGCTTACTGCTGCCATATGGATCTCAGGGATCCTTTCCAACTTACCTTAAAGCGGTGCTCCTTCGTTGGCAGAATTGCAGCAAGTGAAAACATGAGGAGGGAGAGTGTACGCATCATATCTGCGATTAAATAAAACAAATGGAATTAAAGAAATCCTTTATTCACTGTTTATCAGCCTCGTGACCCACAGGAAAGAGTGTTGCAAGACTGCGTGAGCTTCTTGTACTGGAGAACTGTATGTTGTATCCAACGTTCTTTCTACCAGGAAACAGTTCTACGTTGATACTGTGTGTCCGCACTCAGTCTGTGAATTCCTAGTATGGCACACCTCTCAACAGCGAAGCGAATGGGGGGTGGGAGACCTCAGTCCTTAAATGCACAGCAAATGTTATTAGTCTGTTTACATAAATGGAGCTCGGAGCGACTGAAAACTCGAGCGCCCATAAGTGCTCAAAACAAACAAAAAAAAGTAGTCTTGAAAACATTTGTTAAAATGGGAACTGGGGATGGATAGTAGTAATTAGCCCATGCTTTCTAGGAGGGCCAAACACTGGGAGAGGCATGACACATGCATGCCATGGACAAATGGGTAGCAAGAATATAAGAGCGATGATGGAGCCAGCAAATGGGAAACCTATGGGCGGGCTGAAGCCTACAAACTATAGACAACATGTCTCTTTAAGACCGCGCATGCGCTGTCAAGTGTGCTGTCAAGAGCCGAGACCTAACGATGGAACAAAGATCAGAAATGCAGCTCAAATTATTTTTAACAAAATATGATTCCTAGCTTCGCCTTGTGAATCATAATTAATGTGAGATATAACCTCACCATTCGGGCAAAGCACTCCACACAAAACACCAGAGAGTGAAGGACATTGGTGAATATTAAAATCCCCAGCCGAGATAATTTGTAGATTTTTTTTTTTTTTTTGTCTACTTCCAGGCTTTTCTGGTGTGAACACTTTAGAATTCTTATAATGTCTAAATTACATTGATTAAAATTCTTATTAACCATCAACCATTACAATTTACACAAAGCAATTGGGTGACACTGAAAAAACAGGATATATTACTGGGGAATATAACGAAGACCAAAGTTAACAAATCACCCTAGCCCGACCTGATTTGAATGGAGTTGCTGAGGTCGCATAGGAGGTAGAATCATTGGCATAGTGTCCTAGGAGAGCCTATGTTTCTTGGAGGCAAATAAAATTGAATTGCTTAATAAATAGAGTCCAGTGGGGTTTGTTCAATGTAGTAATTAAACCAGACGCATTCCATGGGATAAGATTGGTCGAATCTTTGTTGGATGTGGTTGCAGTATCAACCGTGGGTTCAGTTATATAATTAGCTAGTAAAGTGGGGGAATAACGGGATGAGCACAATGTGATGGAAGGTGACACTGTTTCATAGTCTCACAGAGGCTTATAATTGCCAAGTACTCTCTCGCGGAGTCAACCAATATGTTCACGTGATTCCAGAGGGGTGTATTTGTCAGAAGTTGGAATGTTTTAAGAATGTGGGGCAGTGTGCGAATAAGACACCGCTTGTTATGATACCGGTGAGCATTAGTAATCTGCTGGTTTATAAACCTAACCCAACAGAGATACAGCAGTCCTAGGACCTTTCCCAGGAATGTTCTCAGCCATTGGCATTTTAAATATGTCTCACCTCACTTGCTACCCTTATCTTGGACTTTGGCTTTGTCATGAATCGGGTTAGATGGAGACTGAATGCCCCTGACCTGAGAGCCTCCCTTGATCTGGTCAGGCCGTGGATGCCGGCACGCTGACTCACGTGGATTTCAAGAAAACAGAGGCATTGGTTTCCCGTGATGAAGAGGTCCTTAAACATCTGACATTTGGTCAAACTGGTCTTTCTCACTGGGGGTGACCCAAACATCCCAAAGGACAATCCGGTGTCACTCACGTTCTAGTTAACGCAGTATAAAGAAGACCTTAACCATACTTAAATCTTATGTCTGCAAAAAGAGCCATTATAGCTTCAGCCGTTACTGCCTCCTGAGCAGTCAGCGGCAGCTGCCTTTACCTAGGCCTTTCTGCCTGCTGCTCCATGTAAAGTGCAGCTGCTTGGCTGGCTGCAGACGTCACGCGTTGTTACCTCATTCACCTCGTGTTGTTTATCCTGCACTGGCTGCAGAGCATGCCAAAGTCCGGCACAAATACCATAATAGTACAATTGGCACCTAAGTTTTACTTTTGATCATTACTTGCCAACTCATATTTGATATTTTATAGCTGACCATGTTTCCATGGAACCTGGTCAGTCGTGATAGCTGAATAAGGGAACCCTCTGACGTAAAACATCTGCAGTGGAAGACACCTCAACGTTCCAGAAGATTCTCGAGACCTGGCTCTGTCCTCGGCAACCCCACCGGGGGCTTCACAAATATATGTTTGGATGTCTAATGTTCGTATGTTTGCAGGCACGCATGTGTATAAAGTGTTTGCTAATTCCACTGGCAGTGAAGAGTCGATATGGTCTTTTAGCGGCTACGCTTTATCCTGGGCGTGTGTACACTTTCAGTAAATCTGGTCCTAACATGGCATGACTGTGACTTGCAAAGACGCCACCTCCTTTTGAGAATTGTGTGCCCCCGGCTCATGGACCTGTAGCAATGCAGATTGGATTTGGGGCGCGTGGGGGTTCTGCGTATATTTGTACTGGACACACATAAGTGTGACATCCACTGCACAGTGACTTGTGCTTCCTAATGTTTATGGCTTCCTGGATTTTGGCATTGTGTACGTGCTATATAATCTTTGTAGCATACCAGTAGTCTTGGAATCATTTTTTTTATTTTTAAATCATTTAGACGACACCGAAGAAAACATCTCTCGCGCAGCCCCTGCGCTGTCTGTCTCTTTATTGAACTTAAACACGAACTTAATTAAGCCTTGAAAAAGTCCATTGGCTAATTGTAGAACACGTGTTGGCTGAATCTGCAAAGTCATTATCTGTGTACAATAAATCGTGGTCCACGGGTTACCTTAAAGCACCTCAGACAAATGTATTTGTTGATGTCATTTGGTGTTTACTATAAAATATTTCCATTGCATACCCTTGGCCTTTCTACCTAAATGTCGATTTGGGAATTACATGTGCGAAACGTATGCACGCTTACTAGAGACATGCGCGTGTGGAGTGCGTGAATTGAAAGCATGCATTCCGACTTTATTAACTACATCTGGCTTCACTAGAAGGAAAAACCTTGTAACCTTCTCGATTCGGTTATTAAACATGATGCCCTTATGCCAAGTGCCATGCGGCCAATTTAGTGGTACATTTGCAATACCATAACCCCAGTGGAGAAGTACAAGAAATATTCATTATATTGTAGAGGAAGGGCTTCTGCAACGATTGGACTTGCATTCTACCAGGGTTGGCGCGGTAAATTGAGAGATTACAATAAATAGCGCTAGGTGGCGCTGTTGTAAGTAAAAAGGCTAATGTGTTTTCTGTGATCGCACAAGCACAGTTTGCTCAACTTATCAGTAAAAGCATTGCTTTAAGTGGGCCGGGTCTCACCGGTGTTGAGCACTGGCAGTTTTTTAAGGGGGCCTCGAAACGGGTCTCTATAGGGCTCTGTTTTGTGCCCGGGCACAGGCGGACCATTTTGTCCGGGCTGCAGTGACAGCACGCACATGGATTTGCGCGTGCTTACACACTGCTTACTTCTCACTAGTGGAGAAGTTACGGCATGACGTCATGCTAGGTGAGCGTTGTAGGGGAAGAGAAATCCTTTAAAAAGAGTCATTTTCTCTCTGGATTTCCCTTCTCTGTTTGAAACTCAGGAGCAGCAACATCGTCGTGGTGTCACTAGGGCTTTAAGTGGAAGCTTTTTCAATATTCTCTACAAGCCATAGTTGCTGCTTATTTGTCTTCTGCACCTAACAACCATTGACAAAGCCAATAGTCTTGACTTGTTGGAGGTATGATGTTATTGGTTGTATCATATATCCGGATGCAATGACAGAAAAACAGTAAAATACAAGTCGGGCGGCACATTATGATAAAAAGAATGTAAGCTTACGTTTGTTTAGCCACGCCCTTAATTACGTTGGCCACGCCCCTTTGAGCGACCCCCCCCCCCGTTTTTTCATCCCACTTACAGCCCTGAGTAAAATTATGTTTTCATTAAAATTAAAATCCACTATTTGTATGCTGAAGTGGGAAGAAATAGACTCTGCTTGGCCTCCACTGGGCAGTCCTGGTTGACGGAGGGGCCCGTCTTGGTGGGCACCCCGTCTGCCTTAACTTTCCCAGAGCTGCCAGTCTCTCTGCAGCCGCAGCAGAGCTTGCCGACCGTTCTGTCATGGCTCCGTTTTAGTTTTCCTGCAAAAATATTTCTGCAAAGATTGCAGTTCTATATAAACAAGACAGTAAAAAACACTTGAAGGAGAAACGATTAGAAATAAAAAAAATAGCCTGCCTGCTGAACACCCTGCGACAGCCTGGTAAGTTCATTGGGTCCTACCCATCCAACGAGGCGCAGCAGTAATTCTATAACTGCGTGCATCTGCTTAAACTCCTCCAACCGCCCCAATGCACTATTTGGCACTTCCCCCTTACTAGAGTCCGGGTCGGCTTTTAGCATGGGCCAGCTGAGGCCAGGGCGCCAATTTTTTTAGGGTCGCGTTGAGCTGTGTGCAGTGGCGTCACTAGGGTTGGTGTCACCCGGTGCGGGTAACTCATGGTGTCACCCCCTCACGACTTACCGCATGGACCTCCTCCGCTCCGAGTCCGCCAGTGGACACAGTTGGAGATGCGTCAAGAGCCCGTGCAGAGAGAATGCTTGCAACGCAAGTTAAATCATAATGCTAGACTTTTCAGGGTAATAATTAAATTATTACCCTGAAAAGTCTAGCATTTAACTTGCATTGCAAGCATTCTCTCTGCACGGGCTCGTGACCAGGCCCGGTTCCAGGAATTTTTATTTGGGTGGGCCAAGGGTGCATTTGGGTGGGCCACTGGGGGACCAATTTGTCACTTTTTGTGGTAGCCTACAAAGCCAAGATTACATCATACCTGCAAACAGTCCCCATGATACAGCCGATAGATTCTGTGTGCATACAGAGCATGTGGAGAGTTATTTGAAAGTAAGAGCAATGTCTGGACCACAGTGCAAACCCTCAAATTCCAACAGGCCAGGCTTCAACACAAGTACTTCCAGGCCCGATTATCCACTTTTCTACCATCCCTCTCCTGTGCACCTTCTCTCACAGCTGACTTTGGGCCCCAGCCCCATATCGGCCACCATCCAGCTCCACTAAAAAACATTAGTAGTATCACCTTCAAACTTAAAACATTGACTGACGCAGTAAATATAATTAGCGCGCACTTTAAAATATGTGCCACAATTTCCTTAATTACCTGACTGCTAATTAAATAAAAACAGAAAGGCCATGACAGGGCCAGCTTTAGCACTAGTGCGAAAGTCTCTTTTGGTGCCCTACCACTGACCTCTTTCTCCGCAGATACCATTACTACCACCCGCCAACAGTGCCCCTCATCACTTCGTAGCCTCTCCCCCTCAGACTCCCTCACTACCACTCTCATCCATCCATAGCAACCTCAACCCATGACCTCCTCCTTGGATTCCCTCATTGCCACCCTCCACCAGCACCCCTCATCTCTCCGTAGCCACTCTCATATGCATTTCATTTGTTGTCTAGCGCTACTCAAATCAGTGTAGGGTGCCACAGTACTTTACATCACGAACATATTATACTGAGACAAGGAATCGTACAAGTATGTAAATCAGTCTATAGGGAATGTCAATAAGCCAATGAGGATTACAAGGTGTAGGAATCAAGTCATCCATAAGGGTGGGCAGTATATTTTAACAGGGTTTGGGCTGGGGAAGCAGAAACTCAGGATTTAAAACATACCCCAGTGGGTAGGGGTTGGCTTTACTAATAAAAATGTATATTGGCCCAAACTCTATTTAGCAAAATTAAAATAATGAAAGACTGGGAAAGTTCTAAATATATAACAACACAGAACAAAGTGAAGTTCTAACTATACCATTCATGTTTGTATGCAGCTCTATGATGACAGTTCATAGGTCACTGTCCTATGTTAGGAGCATAACTTCTGAACTGCAAGTAAGACCAGAATCTCTGTGACAACGGCAGTAACCCACTGAGCTATCCACATAAAATACAGTTTATCTGCATTTCAAAACTACCAAGAATAAGATTGATATCTAGCAGGATCATTAATCACCAGTTATCTTGCCATTTTTATTGTTTTCTCGCATCCCTGATAAAAACGATTTAAATGAAGCATACCAAAGTATGTATACAAAAAGAAAAACTGTGAGTCAAAAGTATGTGCCTTGCTGGGCCTGTGCAGATTTTAAAAATAGAAAACGGGTAGTATACTTTAAAACGTTCCTCAAAAAACGGTGTTTTTCTTTCTGTTCTGGGAGTTACGTGATTGGGGATGGCTGTGAGAAAAAGCCCAGACGCAATCACGTAACTCCTTTGAGAAAGGTGGTCTTTGTACTGCAGGTACAATACGGGCATGGCAAGGGGAACAATTCTTTATTTGGCACAGAGTAACGTTTGCCTACCGTCCTGCTGCTGTGAGGATATTTCCTTTTCTATTTCAACACTGGAGAACAGAAGTTTGTTTATTCTGTTTCACCTTTACTGACCCCTGAAGCTGCTAATCAGATAAGGACACAAACTTTGACTATCTGAGTACGTAAGAGAATGTGTTACTATTTGGTCTTATTGGCCTTCATGCAGTCACTGCGAGGTCCAAGGCTCATATTTGGGTGGGCCAGGGCGCCAGGCTCATGTTTGGGTGAGCCTGGCCCACCCGCTAGAACCGGGCCTGCTCGTGACGCATCTGAAACAATAACTTTTCCCCTCTGCTCCGGATCCAGTGAGGCTGAGTGCAGGGTGCTTGACTGGTGAATGGCGGCCACTGTGCCCTGCTGCTCGCCAGAGGCACCTGCTCCCAGTTTCACCCTCGTCTCAGTTCACTAGTCTGTTGTCAGCTGACACCTTTCCGATAATGGAACCGCGATTCGCGAATAGGCAATAGTAGGCCTGGCCACTCACCTGCTGAGTTGCAGATAGGGGGGGAGGGGGGAGTACCTCGGTCGGCCTTGCTTGAAAATGAAACTATAGTGGCAGTGTGGGCTGGGGACGGGCCGACGGCGACCTGAGACCTCCTCACCTCCTCGTCCCTCGTCGTGATGATGATGCCAAGTCACGCGCACTTGGGGGGGGGGGGCAATGCGCATGCGGGAACCCCTCTAGTGACGACATGACGTCACTGCCGAGCCGCATAGACGCGGCGGAGGAGGAGACAGTGCGCGCTGCGCACAGGCACCAATAGAACAAGGTTCGGTTGTGCGCGTCGTCGTTGCGTTTGGACTGCTGGTGTGGTTTCAAATCAATAACATTGTGCACGGACGGTTGCAGTGCACGCACCACAGACAGTGACACACCGACCGGACCTTTGGTGTCACCCCCCGTGAGGGTGTCACCCGGTGCGGTCCGCACCCCCCTAGTGACGCCACTGGCTGTGTGTATTGAGGATATGCCAACAGCAGCGCCCTTCTCTTGTTCTAGCCTTATAGTTGAAACCCAACATTTGAATGGCTAATCTTTATAGGAAGTTACCCAGTCCAGCGTGGAGGTATTGCCATTTCTTGGCTTACTAACCTTCTGGCTCCCAGTTCAGTCCTGGGTACTGCCTTTTCAAGCCTTACGCCATCTTCCTTCTTGTTCAGCAAAGAGGTTTTTTGTACCAAGAGCTTGTTCTTCCGTCACTGTGGTTTCTTTGTGGGGCACACTTCCAGGTGCCGTGAGCACTCAATAGTGGGGAGTTGTGGTTACTGAAGGGGATCGTCCTTTCTTCAACATCAAGACTTCCCAACATGGGGAATGGGCCAGGCCCTTCCATCTGGCAGACCTGACACATTGTGACTCTGTAGTCCCCATTCAGGTTACCTGCAATCACATTTTTTATGTTATGCTTGATTTGCTTAATACTCTCACGTCAAAGCTTCTTGGCGCTAAGGCTGTGACAGAGGGACGTGGATGCATGTGTGTGGTGAAGACCAGCCCCATCACCTCCCATGATCAGTTGCAGTCAATGACCAGGAAGGAATGTGAACTGAAAGTAAATTGAAAGCAGTGGTAGATCCATATTGCACCACGTGAGCGGGGCCTTCTCCAAGGAAGCCTCGTGGAGGTGTCTCCTGACAAGAATAGTTTGTAAATTGAGGCCAAATGGTGCATGTTAGTGCAGTCTTTCATGTGTAGCGGCCGTAGATATCACCAAAGGTTTTGAAGGGATCCAATGGAGTATTCCACAACTTAAGAGAATGCAGCTCTACCCAGCAGCTCGGTGTTTCCTTATCATCAAATGACACATTTGCCTATAGGAAAATGATGCGTCTGTTTCAGAACATTCTCTGCACAACAGGCAAACGAATTTGTGAAGCATGGAAATTGTAGCTCCCCGACACACTAGGATTGATGGCACGTGCCATGTAAAAATGCGTTTGTGAAGGGATCATGCTTATAAATGGTGCAGTGTTTATCACATACAAGAATAACCACGTGCAGAAAGGTTTGCACCCCTGTTACATTTCTGCTGGAATTTTAATAGGTGAAAGATCCTTGATAAATCCCAGCATTTGCATGTTTATCCCAGGCTCGGCTCATGCCACCAGGGACTCTTCATCCCACGATACTCTGCAGAGGGAGGCGAGGCAGGAGCCCATCACTAGTGACTGCTCAACCCACAGACCTGTCAGTGCTCCCTCGAACTGAACCAGCAGCCACTGGACTTCACAATGAATTGAACCTTCTCTTTGCTTCCACAGACCCTGCCTGTCGGACCCCCTGTCTGGGTACCCGCGCTCTCTCAGACTATTGCGCATAGTATTATGCTGTGATCATTGGTCGTTTGTGCATATTTTCTTGGGAGTGTAGGCTCCACAAACAGACTTGTGAGGCACTTGAGTGTAACATATGCCACGAGAATCTTTAGACTTGAGCACCGTACAAGGAGCTCATGACATACAAGGGGGTGGGGGCGGGGTGGATCTGTTTTTTGCACAACTTAGATGGACTCAGCGATGAGATTGAGGGATATGAAGAGACTGTGTGAAGACTTGGGGCTCATTTACACACAGTGCGATGAGATTTGGGGCACATAAACAGATCACGTCAGGCAGTTCTGTCACATGACAGCAGGTAGCTCAGGGTACATCAACAGAGTGTGAGGTGAGGCACCTGAGCAGACAGTGTGTGGGGTTTGATAGACATGAAGTCATGTGAGGGGCTTCGGTCACATGGACGGTCAGGGTGAGTGGCTTTGGGCTCATTGACACCTTAAAGGGCTTGGGGCACATTGATAGAACCCGTGAAGAGCTTGATGAACATGGATGGACCGTGCAAGAGACTTATGACATCTGGACAAATAGTGTGAGGGTCTGTGGACACATTGTCCAGCAGAATGAGGGGATGAAGGCACAAGGACATGTGGTGTGAGAGTTTTGGGAACCGTGGTCATTCAGTGTGAGGGACTTGCTTTACATAAAAGGCAATTTGATGAAATGAGAGCACACATACAGGCCGTGTGAGCGGATTGGGCACATGGGCTGAAACTGAGTTTGTTGGGGTACATTGCCAGGCAGAGGCACATGCAGTGTGAGAGGTCTGTGGCCTATAAACAAAAGTGTGAGAGGCCTGTGGCACATGAACAGACATGCGAGATGCCTGTGGCAGTGGGCATGGCGTGAAAGGCCTTTGGCACACGAACAGACTGTGAGAGGCCTATGGTTCATAAAGAGAAAGTGTGCGAGGCCTATGACAATGGACATAGTGTGAAAGGCCTGTGGCACGTGGACAGGCAATGTGAGATTTTACACTATGGGTGCATTGAATAATGAGATATTGAAAGGAACTCATTGAAGGAAGTGGACCCGTGCTTTATTTATACTTAAGAGTAAGGAAGTGCAAAGGTAACTAAGGAAACGATTTTTCAAATTAGGATGGAAGTCGTTAATTTCAGCCATCTCTTAATTGCAAGGTATATGTGCATGCATTTACTTGGGTAGATTACGGTAAAGTTAACCTTGGCTCTCTGGTATGCATAAGGACTAAACCCTGCAACCTGTTGCAATCAATAACTGAGTTTTGTTGTTTGGCAGGTGGGGAATTCCAAGTACTATAACTACAGTCTATCCAGCAACGGCCGGGAGGAGGTCCACGGTGACCGCTACGAGACCGACTACCTGACGGATGTCCTAGTAAGTCGGGGTTCAAAGTTCTAAGACGTACACAAAAGAGGGCAGCCGTGCCGTTAGTGGCCCTGAACCAGGGAGCCCTCATTCCCTCTCAATCGACATGCGATCTACCGGTGTCATGGAGCTACCACCGCAATGGCCGATTCGGGCCTCCAGTGCGTAGGACTGTCTGCCGCAGAGGCAGGACTTTGCCCTCCAACACAGCTTCCACCTCCTCGACTGGAAGTTGTCTTGGAAGGAAAAACCAAGTTGTCACAATTCCACTATGTGTGTATGGCATGGGTATTTTGTTTTATATTTATTATTTGAGTTTTTTACAATAATGTGGTCATAACATAGGACAAAGTAGTAACCAGTGCAGCATAAAAGCATACAAGGAAAATAGAACCTAATAAGGGAAAGGGACAAGCAGAGTCCTGGAACGATATCCAGTCCCATACAAGAAGCAGAAGAGAGCAGCGTCCTAGAAAACCCATCCGCAGGTGCAGGGCCGGACTGAGAACGCAAACCAGCCCTGGCAGTTAAGTCGAACCGGCCCCGGCGGAGGGGAGGGGAGGGGAGGGGAGGGGGCTGGGGTATTGGGCTGGTGGGAAACATTGCTCCTGCTTTTGTTAAAGGGGGCTGATATTGCAGCACTGCTGGAAAACTGTCCCCCAGTAACAAAAATGGTACCCATTGTTCCAAATTCACCCCCCCCCCCCCACCCTTCCGGCCCACCAGGAAACGCCCAGTGGCCGCTACGGCTAGTCTGGCCCTGCTCATGAGGAAGTCACAAAACATAATTTCCACAATATACGGAATACACCTCTGCAGCAAGCCAATAAAGCGAAATCGTTCTGGGACCCCGCAATACACAGGACGCATAAAGAATGCCCATCGAACCTCCGAAGCAGACAAACAGTCAGTGGGAGGTGTGCGAGTCAGGACTCCGGGGGGAAGGGCCCCATTAGTGGGGGGTGTGCGGTTTAGGGGGATGAGGGGGGAGCAACAGGACCCTGGGTGTGGCTGGACACACTGAGTGAGGAGAGGTAAGCAGTGAAGGGTTGCCAAATGTTTACTGGCCTGGGTAACGCCAGTAAGCAGCGAGTTGTTCCTGGGTAACTCTAGTAAGCAGCGAGTTGTTCCTGGCAGTAGGTCACACTGCTCAGCCACTTATCCAGTCGCTTCACAGGGCGACACCCCCAGGGAATCACAACCCTGCTCTTTGCCAAGAGCAGAAGTCAGTTCTGGGTTACCAAATAGGAAAAGTAGGCACCGGCCCATGGGCCTCACTCCATTTAGGGACCCCGTGTCAACAGATCAAAATAATATGATTTGATCTTGAAAGAAAATTACAATCAAGCTTTCTTTAACTGTTTGCAAGGGGGCTTTTTTTGACTGCCTAGGGGCTTCCACAAGGTTTAATCCAGCACTGGCAACAGCATAGCAGTGAGGCGCCGAACACCGTAGGGGGCATCTTTGACATAGCCCAGAAGGGCGATCAATGGGGTTCTGGGAGGGCAAAATTCCGTAATGGAGGAGAAGGCCTCATAGACAGGGGTCCAAGTGGTAAATCGCAGGGCACTCCCACACTAAGTGGAGAAAAGTAGCATTTATCAACCCCGCATTGACAGCACCATGCATTGTCAGATAGACCCATTTGGTACATTCTGTGGAGGAACTGAACATGCGATAAGCATAATCTATCATTTGGAAAGAGAGCTTGGGTAAGTCTGCAACAGTACCGCCTTTGAGCCGCAGTAAGTGGTGGATCTAAATCATGCTCCCAGTTGAGATGAGCTTTAGGTGTGCAGACATGCGAGTTCCCCTGCATGCTCTCATAGAGACGTGTTATCAATTTGCGTGGGAAAGAGGTGGTTAGTAGCATGTCTAGAGCAGGAAATGTGGGGGGGGCCGTGGGAAAGTATCATGCAGCACCCGGAGAAAACATTGAACGGGGTATGTTATTGGAGTGCATGTATGTGCTGCATCGAAACAAATTGTTCCGAAGGGTAAATATCGCCATTGTGTGTAGCCGCTGTACGAGTAAGCCAGAGACTTTTCAGTCGTCTGCCACCGATGGATGCCGTGGGTGACCATTCAAGGGAATGTTCGACTAATACAGGCAGGTCAGGCGGAACCGCGCTCACAGCCTGTCCTAGGCTCAGGTCACACAAGCAGAGATGTCAACTGCCACACGAGGACAACGAGCTGACAAGTATAGTGCGGTGCATAGCAGACAGGGAGCCATGTTATCCGACAACTGCGGCTGGAATGGAGGTGGGTGGATCCAGAAGGACACAAAATTAGCTTGCACACAAAACAAGTAGAGCTCCATGTCTGGAGCATAAAGGCCACCCTGGGCAAACCGGAGAGTCTGCATCTCCCAGATGATCCTTGGTTGCTTCCCGGCCCAAGCTAAAGTGACAAGGTGTGATGTCATGGGTAAATTACCTTCACTACATGTGGCTACTGGGCATAAACTCGCAGACTTTGGGTAGATTTCCAGTACCCACAATACAGGTGTCCCTCAAGGGCTTGGAATAAGCTCCCTGCATTTGAGGGACACTTGTATGTGCTTTTCGTGCAAGACCACCTTGGCTTCTAAAGCGGTCTGGCATGAAGTGTCTTATGCCAAAAATTGTGGAGGACTGACCAGCCTAAATTTGCTGGCTGGCCCGGCATCATTTTGTCTGTGTCTACAACTACCCATGTAATAGTCCCGTTAGCTGAGCCATTGATGGCTCAATGGGAGGAAAGGCAGCCTTCGCCTCTGAACCCCTCTTAGTGGCCTTTATTTTCGAAAACTCCTCTGGTTTTTAAAATGAAGTCACCTGACGAAGGTGTATACAGGAAAACTGACCTATTCGAAAATTTGCAAATAAGCTACGCAAAGGCCAAGGGGATTGGGGCATTGTCAATTTCTTTGCCAGCCAGACATTTCTCCTGCCCTGCTCAGACACTGACAGTGTATGTTCCAGCCTTACTAGCCTTCTATATGCAATTGCCTGGCATCTAAGTGACCCTTCCCCAGCCCTTAAGGCCTATTTGATGCTTTGGCCTCACTCAAGAGACTGTCACAGGGTTGCTTGTGTCTCTGAAGAATCTCCTGGTCTTTTAGAAATAGAAGTTAGACATGTGACTTGGAGGCCATTTAGGGTGCTGTCCGATCTGAAACATTTACTGTAATCCGGCTAATGTCCTGCTGCCTTAAACCCACATTTCCCATTCCTCACAAAAGGGGAGAACAGCTGGTTTTCCACAGCAGAGCCTCGCCTGGCTCCGCCATAGAAAGCTTTAGCTTACGGTCCCCGACCACAGGTACTTCGGCTACCCTGCCTTGGACCCGTCCTCTCTGGCGGGCGCTGTCTGGTGCATCTTTTCACTTTCATGACCGTCATGTGAACAGTGGTGGTCTTGAACATAAAAAATGCTAAAAAGTCCCCGAAGCACAGGATGAAAACCCAATTTACGTCAGTGAGTTTTTTGTTCTGTTTTTTTTTTAGAAAGCTTGGATTTTGGGGTTTTGTTTCTGACAAACAAGAAAAAAATGCCAAGCAGGCCACCGGCATTGCAGATTCACCCAAAGTGCACCCACCTTGTCAGCAGAAGCACTTTGGCGACATCTCTCTGCTAAAATGGCACGGAACTCTTAGTTTGGTGCGGGCCGCAGCTTGGCTGGCAGAGGTGGGGTGCTCCACCCAAGTGGTTCAGCAGCTTGACCACCAAACTGAATATTGAACACTTACTCTGGGTCAGCCCTGGTCGCTCCTCTGTGATCTATTGGCTTTGCCATTGCGTTTTAACCATGTTGCACAACATCCCCAATGCTGGGCAGCATGGCTGAAGAAAAAACATTTTAAAAAAAAATGTGAATGGGGCGAAAGCTACACAGGGTGAAGCAAGTGTGTCAGAAGCAACATGGAGGAGGGCGAGGGGACACAGAAGCAACACTGGGCCAGGGCAGAGGACACTGAAGCATCAACGGGATGGTAGGAGACGCAGAAACAACACTGGGGAGGTCGCGGGGACACGGAAGCAACACGGAGCAGAGTGTGGACTGATGCAACACAGAAGCACTCGGGTGAGCGCAACAGGGAGGGAGCAGAGAGTTTATGAGGGAGGCAGCTTAAAAACACATGCACTCTGAGTGCTGTCACCAAAAGAAAAAAAATGGTTCCCTAACACTGAAGCATAGACACCAGGCATATATACACATGGTAAAGAGATAATGCTGCATTAGAAGCACTAACACAAGGTTGGACACATTAAGACGCAGGTAAATGAGACTGGCAAGGAAAGCCAACCAATGGTAAGCAATGGGTGTGCTCTAAGCCCCTCTATGTACATGGCAAGCCACACTATACCTCGCAAAAGACAGCGCATGTGCTGTCTGATAGGCTCGACCTAAAAATGAGGGCAGACTTACCAGGAAAAGGGAATTTAGGATAGCTTTGGTAGGGTGCATGTGGATTTCAAAGGATAAGTACATTTATTAGTGATAAGCCCACCTCAAAGACAGATATAAAGCACTTTGCAATTGTGAAACACAAGATCGTATGTCAGTGTACCATGACTTAGTTCACAGCCTGAGACCAATCACTATCCAACATTGTCAGTCTTCGCGTTCTCTATCTTTCTATTCCTTCACGAAAATCAGAATCTTTTAGCAGCACAAACTTCTGGAAAAACCTTATGCAAAAATGTGGATTCCCTGTCTGTTTTTTCACTAAGATACTTCATGATGAGCAGGGTGGGGTTTGTTCCAAAATACCTTTTGTGACATTTAAATATCAGCATCACTTTTTTTCATAACACTTTACTACGTTTTATTATAAAATTATTTTTAAAAAATCATTCGAAATGATCATTTTTATAAAAATCCTCAACCTTGATACTGGTAAATAGCTTTAATTTTTTTAGAAGGCATAACATGACTTTAATGCATATACCCTGTTTACTTAAAAAATTGTGCTATTGTGAACAGAAATCCTCTAAATTGTTTTAATGAGAAATTCTTCTTCAAACAAATTTGAAATAGATACATTTCGCATCAAAGCAACCAGTAAACAATCTGAAAATTGCAAGTGCATGAGCAGTTTTAAACTGATTTGCACATACGGACAAACATCACAAATCACTGTGGAAGTTTCAGGGTGCTTCCATTAAGGCCTGGCGGTGAAAATTATCACGCACTTTCTTTTCCCAGAGGTAAGAGTTCCTATGCTTTTTTTTGTTGTTTTTTTGTTTTTGTTTAGGCCAACCGGACGTTGGATTTCCTCAAAAAGTTATCACGGCCTCCGTTCTTCTTGATGCTGTGTCCACCAGCGCCACACTCACCGTGGACCCCAGCTCCACAGTATGAAGGCACCTACAACACCACCAAGGCTCCGCGTGGGGGAAGCTATGATGTCCATGGAAAGGTGAGGCCAGAGGTGTGGGGGTGCAATATGACATAATTACTGTGCTGTTTTTCAATTGCAAACTCCTGCTGTGGGTGTTTATTTTTGTAAAAATAAATCTTTGTGAAGCGTATTAAACATAGTGTCTACATGGTGGACCGGCAGAAAGTCCACCATATTCTGAATAAGGCCCATAGTATTCTGCAGGGGTAAGTGAGCTCAAGGTTCAGACTTTGGGAGAGAAAAGCAAGGCCTGTGCAAGATAAATTTGAGGGGACAATGTGGAGTGGGAGTGTATGACATTTGGGGTGTTGGAGTTAGATAGATGCTTGCAGTAAAGATGTAGCTACTTAGTTGAGGGACTTTAGGAATTAGAGAAGGGAGAGTAAATCTGGTGAGAACGTCACAGGTCCTCACAAAAGCTTTCCCCTGGTAGCTTATTCCGTAAGCAGAGCGGCGTCACCAGAGCAAGAGCAGAAGCTCAACCTGATTGTTGAAAACATTTCAAAACCAAAAATGTCTGCCATTTTCAGATTTGTTAGGAACTACACATGACTTTCTGAAAAAAATTGAAGTGTCTTTGTTTTGATGACAGAGAATCTGGTGAACTAGAACCCACTTCAGAAACAGTGACAAATAACAATCTCTCGTTTGTTCCCCTAACATATTTAGATTCTTTAAAGAACAGGAGGTATCCTCTAAACCGACCATAAATCTTTGGTAATCTGTATGTAGAAGCAACAATAGTAATCTGCATGTTAAATTCAGGAGGATCTCAGCGGATCTCGAAAAATCATGTTATCTCAGGGCCGCCTTTAGGGAAGTGCGACTGGTGCGGCTGCACTGGGTGCTGACCTGTGAAGGGGGCGCCAACCTCAGGGGTGGTGGGGGCGCGGTGTTTAACAATAGCTTATGATTGGCGAGATGAGGGGTACTTTTGCCCGGTGGTAGTGAGAGAATCCGAGGAAGTGGTCATGAGGTGCGGGGGCGTCTAAAATGATTGTCGCACTGGACGCCACCAGCGCTAAAGGGTGTTTCTAATGAAACTATAAATGCTGTATTTGAATTACAGCAGCAGTTTTTAACTTTTTCACTTCTGTGGAACCCCACTGGATCTCTAATGGTAGCTGGTGACCTCTGCAAGTTCTACAATTTGAACCCCAAAACAATACACAAAAATACAGATACTCGTATGTATTAAACATATACACAATTTATGGAATATTTTAATTCACAAAGAAAAAATGCAAAAAAACTAAATTTTTATGGAAAGGTCGGAGTTTTTCAAAAATTATTTTAATTTTCAAAAGAAGAGATGTGCTAGACTCGATAATTTCCTTTTGTCTGGTTTGCTTCTCATGAATGTTCTCTTTTTGTCTGCACATGCCAGTGTTTCAATTGAGGCCACCAATCGTCCTTACTATATTCCAATTGCTTTATTACGCTGCCCCCACGAATCAAGTGAGGATTCCAACTCGATTTTTAGCCTTCAAATTCTAAATCCATCACATTCAGAGCATTTTAACATTCAGTTTTGCATGTTTATGTGCAAACAATTAATATGCTTATGTTATTTAATGTTCTACAGTCACAGGCCCCCTGGGTAGGCTTAATGGAGACCAGATTAGTAAAAGATGGATTACAGCATTTATTATTAGGTTACTATGGAGAGGTAAGATGATGTTCGAGGCATATGAGCTGCAGATCGTACACTGTGCATAGATCACCATCTGGTGTTGGGCTTGGATGCTTGCACCTTCTTGTTGTCTTGGAAGAAGTCTTTTGTAGTCACGAGATAGGTGACTCCTCCCTTGGACGATAGTGTGCATGGGCATCGACTCCATCCTCAGATTGTTTTTTTCCGCCATTGGGTTGGGATGTAACTTTTGCGCTCCGGTTCGACAATTCTACGGTATTGTCTTTAATCGCGTGATCTTCGCGCATCTCAACTACTCGATTCCGGTCGCCGACGCGGGCCGCTGGGCCTTTCGACGCCGTTCGGGCCTACAGCTCATGGAAAGGGCTCCATTCGAAAAATGCCCCCAGTGTGGAGCGAAATTCCCACACTGTGACCATCACAAGGTCTGTAACCTGTGTATCTCGCCTGAGCACGACGAGAACAATTGCCAGGCCTGCGCCCCCTTTTTTATCCAACAAAACCATCCGTGATCGCCGGGCCCGACGACACCTGATGGCGCAGAGAGCAGCTCCGGCACCAGCGAATATCTTCGAAGTCCCCAATGTCCCAGAGGAAGATTCCGAGGATATGGAAATCGTGTCCGAAGCAGATGACTCAGACGACCACACCACTCCTGGTCAATGAGTGAGTACAACTGCCCCTACCCCAACTCCACCTGAAGAAACAGAAGGCCCCGGTCAAGACTTCGCCTGCTGGCCCCAGTCGCGACCGAAAACTAGCTTCAGAAGCCCCGTCCCGGGCCCGGGCTCTGATGATGAAGGACAAGCCTTCCGGCAGCTCTGGACCGAGCAGACCGCATATCAGTGTCCCGCAGGCGCCTTCGGCACCGAAGACGGGAGAACAAACCCCCAAAAAGAAGTCTGCACCGACCACCTCAACGCTGAAAGACAAACCATCGGATCCAAAGCCAAAACCCTCGGAACCGAAAAAGATTTCTGTCTCCATAGCCAAGCCAAAGGACTCCAAACCACCTCCTAAGGCCTCGTAGAAGAAGTCGGCGCCGAAAGCGGTTACCGAATAGGAGGAACGTTTTCGACCGGATCCTGTCCATCCCAAGCAGAAAAACTCCATATAGACCCCAAAACAGGACATGTGGCTGCTGTTCCACACAAGAAGAGGAAGCTGGACACACCAGACACTCCTGCAGTGCCTGTAAAAAAAAAGATTGTGCCAATTCACCTATAAGACCCTCTTCTCCTCGGGGGAGCGATTATCGGGGCCTAGTGCTGCAGGAGAATGCGCATTACATCTCGTTGTATGCGGACGACCTCCTAATGTTTGTGGAGGACACTGGAGAGGAGTTAACAGCGGCAAAACGCTTGTTGACAGAGTATGGGAATAGATCGGGGTTGCGGGTTAACTGGGCAAAGACGTGACTGTTTCCGGTGAACCCGAACTTCCCGGCGCAGACCCAGGTACAAGGGATCAGATGGGAGGCGCAGTGCTTGTCCTACTTGGGAGTCCACATTTACCATACGTAAGATGGGCTCCTGGAGGGCAACATCGGTCGGGCAATCCGCGGAATTAAGGGGAGCATGGAGTTCTGGACTGCTTTGAAGATGTCGGTGGCAGGGAGGGTAGCCTTACTCAAGATGATAGTATTGCCGAGACTATTATATTTCTTCAGGACTCTCCCTGTATGGATACCTAGGGTGATGTTCAGGCAGCTGAAGAAGATGGTAGGAGCCTTCTTGTGGGGAGCCGGTAGGAGGAGGGTTGCGCTAGACATAATGATTCGCCCCAGAGCAGCGGGGGGCTGGGCAGTGCCGGACTTTGAGCGGTACTATCTGGCGGCCCAGCTCCAATGGCTCACGCAAGCGGTGGCGGCGATGTTTAGAGGGCCTGACCCGGGACTTAATTGCTGGGTGCCGCGGAATGTGCTTTCGTATGTCCTGATGGGGCAACGGCTGCGTAGAGATACTATCACAAATGAGGAGAGAACGATGCAACGTTGTTGGATTCGGAGTAACAAAAAGCATGGAGTGGAGTGCCCCTATGCGCCTGAAATGCCGATAGGGGCGTGCACAGCGTTGCCCCATGTGGGAGATTGGTCGGCACTTGGGAGGAGCAGGGCCTCTTTGTGATGGGCGACATTTATGACGACGGTGTCTTATTACCGTTCTCGGGCCTACAGGAACGGTTTGACCTGCCCCGGGGCCACTACTTATTGCACGCGGCGCTGGTAGCGGCGATCCAACGCCGCTGGAAGATGGGGTTATCGGAGCCGAAGACGTTGTTGATCTGCCAATATGTAGTTATGGCGGCTGGTACTTTCCAGGCTGTCACGTGCCTTAATAGGAGAATGGAACAAGAAGGCAGGCAGCCGCTAGATCGCCTAAAGGAGCAGTGGGAGCAGGACTTGGGGAGGGATATCCCGGACACCACTTGGCCTAAGCTCGTATAGAGGGTGTGGAAGAGCACGAGGAACGCTAGGTTCCAGCTAATACAGTTCTATGTGATGCATAGGGCGTATATGACACCGAAGCACATTAAGCGGATTTTTGGGGCAGACCAGGCTGACTGCCCTAGATGTGGAATGGAGGAGGCGGACTTTCGACGCATGATGTGGTCCTGCCCGAACCTGACTGCCTATTGGGAGGAGGTACTAACGACGTTGGGACTAGCGACAGAGAGAAAGCTTACTCACGATATGGCGGTGAGCTTGTTGCATTGGTTTCCACGCACAAAACGCAATAAGGTGACAAGCACATTTATAGACTTAGGCCTGATAATAGCCAAAAGAGAGTTAACCAGCCACTGGAAGCATAGCCAGGGGCCCAGACTGCAAAGATGGAAACACGAATTCCTTAAGTGGGCGGCGAGTGAAAGTGTGATCAAGTTACGGCTGGC
The DNA here is from genome assembly GCF_964204655.1 of Triturus cristatus. Lineage (NCBI taxonomy): Eukaryota > Metazoa > Chordata > Amphibia > Caudata > Salamandridae > Triturus > Triturus cristatus. Next base: position 390,467,013 of record NC_140594.1, read on the forward strand.
GCATTGGTCCCAGAAGGAGACGATGCTAGAGGGGGCGCGAGCTTGGGAAGCGCTAATTGAGGAGCTGCGTAGAGCTGGCGGAGGCCAGGAAGATGAACCGACCAACTGCTAGACCACAGGGTGTTGAGAGGGTGGAGGGAATGGCGGGAACGGAAAAGGTGGTGAAAGGGGAGAACGCGGGGGGCCCTGGGGATAGAGGCCGGGTAATAGTGACGGCGCAAAGTGGGCATGTACCTAGAAGTTACGACACATTGAAACTGGAACTGATGGGGGAGCACACTGGGGGAGGGATAGGGGGGGAGGCGGTAGTAATTTTGTTGGGGGGGGGAAGTTGAGGGTAATAGTTACCAGAGTGGGGAGGCTGTTCACAGCCAATGAGAGACGGGAAATAGGAACTTGGATAATACCGTACACTCTTATGGATATGTTGCCTGATAATATTGTATGTGAACTCAAGAGAGCAATATATTACTATGTATTGTATGCACCTGTTGTGGAAAGGATGACGGTATGAAGGCGGTTGCGAATAATAACACTTTTTATTAAAAAAATAAAATAAATAAGACCCTCTTTTCCTGTTCTTCCTGCTGAGCCTGTTCTTTCTCATAAACCTGTCTCTCCTCCACAACTTCCACCACAGGATGATGATAATGATATTTTAGGGGGTGGGGGAGGCAACAATGACCCTTTCACTGACCCTGATAACAACACGGACACATCACAGGACGATTGGGACGATTACGAGGACCCAATAGATCCCCCAGATCTCCCTGAACCCCAGCCATATCCAACAAAACCATCTCCCCCAGATGATAATATTGGCTTTGGTCAGCTTGTTAATAGAGCTGCTGTCTACCATGGTGTCCACATGCATTCAGACCCTGCAGACGAGGATTTCCTTCTAGACACCTTCGAACAGTCACAGAAGACTGTCCAAATATTACCAGTGCTAAAAGGGGTCATCAAACATGCCCCTGACATATTCAAAGACGCAGTGAGAGCTAGAATTCTCAATCCCAGGATTGATAAGAAATATAAACCTGCCCCCGATGATCCCATCTACATCAAAGGGCAGGCAGCTACCTTTAGACTCACTAGTGGTAACTAACCCTAGGAAACGCGCCAACTCTCAAACCTCCAGTGATGCACCACCTCCAGATAAAGAATCAAAGTTATTAGATGCCTCTGGCAAGAGAGTTGCTGCTCAAGCAGCCAATCACTGGCGCATAGCAAACACCCAAGCATTACTGGCTAGGTATGATAGGGCTCACTACGACCGGCTAGAAACCCCATTACAACATTTACCTGATCAGTACAAAACCCTGGCAAATGACTTAATTCAAGAGGGCAAATTAATAACCAACGCCACAATCAAGTGTGCCCTTGATGCAGCTAACACAGCCTCTATGTCCATTAACACTAGTGTGCTACTCAGACGACTTGTCTGGCTACGCATTTCAGGCTTTAAACAGGAGCTACAGTCAACTATCCTCAACCAGCCTGTTCAATCAGAAACAATTTTTTGGACCGGCTGTAGACACCACTCTAGAAAAGATGAAAAAGGATATGGAGGCTGGCAAATCCATGGGAGCGTTACAGTCTCCATCCACGCGTGGTTCCTTTAGTCGCTCCTTTTTATAGAGGAGCATCCAAAAACATTGGAACAGAGACCACCTCCTCTTCCTACAAAAACACCACACAAACATCCCCCAACAGAGGATATTTTAGAGGCGGATACAGGGGAAATAACAACAAAGGGAGAGGCCGAGGTAACAAACACCCGCACCTCCCCCACTAATAAACAGTGACTTCCCTCCACTCCCTCCAGACTATTCCACTCCGGTCGGGGGAAGACTTTCACAGTTCCTACCTGTCTGGGACTCCATCACAACAGACAAGTGGGTTAGACAAATTATCCAGTATGGTTACTGCCTGGAACTTACAGCAATCCCACCCACCATACCACCCAAACAGCACCCAATGTCCACAGAACACCTTACACTCTTAAAACAAGAGGTTCTCTCACTGCTTCAAAAGCACGCAATAGAACCAGTTCGCTTACAGCATCAAGGAACAGGGGTTTACTCATTATATTTCCTAGTCCCCAAAAAGGACGGGACTCTAAGACCGATACTCTACCTCAGACCCCTCAATCTCTATATACAGTCAGATCAGTTTCATATGATCACTCTCTAACAGGTCCTCCCACTGCTGCAACAAGGCGACTTCCTTGCCACATTAGATCTCAAGGACGCCTACTTCCACATTCCCATACATCTTGCTCACGGGAAGTATCTAAGGTTCATATTGGAGGGACAACACTATCAGTTCAAAGTCCTACTTATTTGGGGTGACCACCGCACCCAGTGTTCACAAAATGCCTTGCGGTGGTAGCAGCACACTTAAGACAACAAATCTATGTCTTTCCATATCTCGGCGACTCGCTAATAAAGGCCAAGTCATTCAACCAGTGTGCATCACACTCAGCAAACCATCCAGCTGCTACATGACTTGGGGTTCACAGTAAACTACACCAAGTCACATCTTCAGCCCTCTCAAATACATCAGTATCTAGGGGCCACAGTATACACCTTCAGACCTCTGGCATATCCTAATCCAAGCAGGATAGCCAGTATACAAGCCCTAATCACCAAATTTCAACCACAGCACTCCCTTCCTGCAAGGGTATTTATGCACCTCATAGGAATGATGGCCTCTTGCATCTTTATCGTATCTCATGCAAGACTTCAGATGCGCCCCTTACAGAAATGCCTAGTACGTCAGTGGAACCAGACTCGGGGACAACTTACAGATTTGGTGTTGGTGGACAACCGCACACATCGCTCTCTGCAGTGGTGGAAAACACGAAACCTGTCCAAAGGGCGGCCATTCCGCGAACCGGTTCCACAGATAGTGCTAACAGCAGACGCATAACTCACTAAAACATGAAATTCAAGGCAAATGAACCAATCAACAGAAAGTGCTCCATATCAATCACCTGGAATTACTAGCAGTATTTCTAGCATTAAAATCATTCCAAGTACATCTACAGAACAAGACTGTCCTAGTCCGGACGGATATGACAGCCATGTATTACATACAGAAACAAGGAGGCACACATTCTTTGCAGCTGTCCCAGCTCGCACAAAACATTTGGAGATAGGCCATTCCATAACATCTTCCAGGAGTTCACAATCAGATTGCGGATCTGCTAAGTTGGCAGACACAGCAGATACACGAATGGGAACTTCATCCCCAAGTTCTTCAACCATTTTTCCAACTGTGGGGTCAACCAGACATAGATCTGTTCGCCACACACGCAAATGCAAAATGTCCAACCTTCGCCGACGGTTTCCACACCCGTTGTCCAAAGGCAATGCGATATGGATGAGCTGGTCAGGCAGATTTGCGTACGCTTTTCCGCCACTCCCACTGATTCCCCTAGTAATACGCAAGCTCAGACAACAGTCTCTCAAGATGATCCTAGTGGCTCCCACATGGGCATGCCAACCGTGGTTTACAACACTACTGGAACTCTCAGTAGTTCCACACCAAAAACTACGCATCTCCCCAACATTGCTAACGCAGAACCATGGAGAGATAAGGCACCCCTATCTAGGTCAACTGAATCTAGCAATCTGGCTCCTGAAGTCCTAGAGTTCGGTTATCTTAACCTTCCGCCGGACTGTATGAACATCATTAAAGAAGCCACACGCCCTACTACTAGAGCTTGCTATGCTGCAAAATGGAAAAGATTTGTCATCTACTGCACTAACAATCCTATTGATCAGCTGGATGCTTCCATCCAGGACATCATTTGCTACTTGCTACACTTGCAAAGATGTAATTTAGCATATTCATCCATACAATTGCATCTAGCAGCACTTGCTGCTTATTTACAAAATAGACAACACTTGTCACTATTTAGAGTACCTGCAATTTAAGCCTTTATGGAGGGCCTTAAAAGAATAATTCCTCCCAGATTGCCACCCTCTCCGGTGTGGAATTTAAATATTGTTCTTACCAGGCTCATGGGTCCCCCATTTGAACCTCTACATAAATTTGAACTTCAGTTCCTCACATGGAAAGTAGCTTTCCTTGTCGCAATTACCTCTCTCAGAAGAGTAAGTGAGATCCATGCTTTAACCATACAAGAACCATTCTTACAAATACATCGTAACAAAGTGATTCTCAGAACAAATCCAAAATTCCTTCCCAAAGTCATCTCTGCTTTTCATCTGAACCAATCAGTTGAGTTACCGGTGTTTTTCCAAAATCCAGACTCCGTAGCAGAGAGAGCTCTTCACACACTAGACGCCAAAAGAGCACTATTTTATTACATTGACAGGACTAAACCCTTTCGAAAAACAAAACAACTGTTAGTAGCCTTCTCCCCACCTCATAATGGTAACCCCATCTCCAAAGCTGGGATTGCAAGGTGGATAGTAAAATGCATACAATTATGCTACCAAAAGGCTAATCTCACATTAACAATTCCCCCTAGAGCGCATTCAACACGCAAACTAGGGGCTTCCATGGCATTCTTATGGAACATTCCCCTTATATGACATATGTAAAGCAGCAACATGGTCTACACCACACACCTTCACCAAACACTACTGTGTTGACGAGAAGACTAAGCAACAGGCTTCTGTAGGCCAAGCTGTTCTTAAAACACTTTTTCAAACTACTGCAACCGATACAGGTGAGTACCAGTTGGGGAGACACTACTGTACAGTCTATGCACAGTGTACGATCTGCAGCTCAAATGCCTCGAAGGAAAATGCTACTTACCAGTATGCATCTGTTCTTGGCATATAGAGCTGCAGATCCGTACACGCCCACCCACCTCCCCGGAACCTCTATCTGTTCCAGTATTATCTTAACTAGATACACTCACACGGACATCTCTTCTATTTCTTACTGACTCCATCATTTCCCATCATGGCGAAAAACAATCGGAGGATGGAGTCTATGCCCATGGGCACTATCGTCCAAGGGAGGAGTCACCTATCTCGTGACTACAAAAGACTTCTTCCAAGACAACAACAAGGTGCAAGCATCCGAGCCCAACACCTGATGGCGATCTATGCACAGTGTACGGATCTGCAGCTCTACATTCCAAGAACAGATGCATACTGGTAAGTAGCATTTTCCTTTTCTGGATCCATTGAGAACCTCCTGAACTTACACTGCAGTGAACTATTATTGCTTGCACTTAAAATGTTTAGATCAGAACAATATAACAAAACGATACAATTTGTGAAGGCCAGCTACACCTTTGACCCCAGGGAAGAGGTTCAGATAATATTCTATCCCTACATCTAGGTGACACTGGCAAATAGACGCACTTTTCTCACTGAAACTGTGAAGTTGTACCATTTCAAGATGACCGAAGCGGTTGGGATGCAGAGGACTTCTTCAGTGTTTAATTTGTCCTGGTGTTTGCTGGTGCTCAGCCCCGGCACTTAATTCTTTGCACTGGCAATTTTTTTTATGACAGTCCATGACATTGTGGTGCAGTCTTTGTTTTTTCAGAAGACCACATCAGTTTAGTAATGCAATGTGCACTAAAAAATAATAATAGCGGAGCGTCTACATGGTATGGTGCTGGCATTTTGTTGCACTGACGGTGCAGTGGGTGGTGCAAGCTACATTTACATCCTGAGCGGTACCTTGGCCTTTGGCACTTTTTTTTTAAACTTACGCACTGAGTTAGTTACTGGACAACATCACACCAGTTGCCAAGCACAGACCATAAAATGGAGGCTCAAAGTTCAGAAGCCAGTATCCAGGCAGGGAAGCTCATGGAAAATCCCATACAGCACAGCGGGAAAGAAATAACAAGCATTTGCAATGCAACAGGTCTCGCATTTATGCGAGTTTCAGCTATTGGCATTGTAAATGACCATGCCTTTTATTTATCTTTTGGTTTTTGGAACATAAATAAAACTTATTGTTATTTACAATGCCAATAGCAGGCGCAGCAGGACAACCACTCCTTGCAGTGTGTGTGTGTGTATATTATTTTATATCCTTCTATAGCGCCTCTATCTTGGCTTTATAATCACATTCTCGCCCTACAAAGAATACGTATTGCAGAACCAGTTAATGTGCAGGGCAGAGACAGGGTGCAAGTCCTCCAGGGGCACTCACTCTTCGCTGCACAGGGCAGGCCAGAGACAGGTCAATAGCTGCACAAGCTCTCCAGGGCTCCTAATGAGGGGGTGTGATGAAAGCATGTTTAAGAGATCAAGGACAGAGAGAGTTTGTTGAGCCAGGTCTGTGTGACGTGCAACACGCGGCAGAGAGGTCGCCAATGAGCTCTTGAACGTCAGTCACTTGATACTCATCTTGCATTAAGGAGGGTCCTGTAAGGGCGTGGACCTGGTGGGGGTGAGGGAGGAATGGTGTTGATGGGGGTGGGGCGGGATGAAGGCTCTATGGCGTTGGAGGTGTGAGTTTAAGGCTAGCGGGACACGTCATTGTTGCAGGTATAAAATCACAGTAGGCAGGCAGCACTTGGATCTGTGTAACAATAACTCCGTGATCACACGTCACCACGGCAAGCTTCAAGCTTAGGTTCAAGCAAGGTTATTGGCGCTGCCCTAGGGCCACCAATGGATGCAACGGCTTGAGCTGTATGGGCACCACATGTACCTATCGCTGACGTCCGGCATGTACACGTTTCATGTCTCCCTGGACTGCTGCAGTTTACACACAACATTCCCGAGGTCTGCATAGATTTCTGCTGGGATGACACGGACCTTTTAGGATGAAAAAAGGGAAATATGTGGTGCCCTTAAAAAGGACCGGCCGCGAATCCATTCCACCCGACCTGCAACCTTAAGGGATGTCTGTTTCTCCTGTTTATGTTGACAAGGGTCAGATCTAGTCGGCCACTGCCCCTCACTTGTGAATCTTGTCCCCGCCCCTCCGCCGCACACAGCCTGACACTACAGCGCCTCATAGCCCGCCTCTTGGTACTAAGTGCGCTATATTAACATTGTTGTCCCAGCACAGGTTTCGGGAATGCCAGCTATGTTTTCACAATAAACAACAGCCTGTTGCTGTTCCTAGGTTTGGAAAGCCGCAGGATTTGAGAAGGAGTTGCACGGTGTGACGCAGGGCGTGGCTGCTGTTTCAGGCGTGTTCGGTCAGTGACTGCTGCAGACCCCCCCGCCTCCCCCCTTCCACTGGCTGAGAGCCGTGGCATCTGTTTCGGTAGTGATAGAGCTCGATGCTGTAGCTTCGGGTGCTCATGAAAACCAAACACATGTAAGTAACCTTTCAGAGGTCTCTCCGCTCGTGTTGGGGGCGTGAACGAGCCAGTTCAGCTTCTCTTGCTCACACAGCAGCTTCTCCTCCTGACATTCGCTGCGTGTTCGCACAGTGTCTGCTGCAGACCGCCCCCCTCTGCTGGCTGAGAGCCGTGGCATCTGTTTCAGTGACGCTGACAGACCAATGAGAGAGCTGACTGGTGCATGCACCAGGTGTGAAGCCAGCGTGGTTGCAGGACGCCTGGTGCATGCTCCTTCACGGCTCTCGTGAAGACATTTCTTATCAGCTTGTTAAATAAACAAGCTGATAAGAAATGTCTTCACGACAGACGCAAACCAGGCGAACCAGTCCGGCTCGGAGAGAAAGGGCGTGAACAGAAAACCATAATTTCCAATGGCAGGCCACCGTTTAGCATAAACGGTGACGCCAGCCAATGGAAATGCGGGGCTTAAAGCTCTCTTCTGAAAGTCCTCTCTTACAAAATCTCTCGTGGAGGCGGAGCAGGGCTCTGCCCTGCAACGCCACGCGAGACCTAAAAACCACACAGGCATAACCAGAACCTCACACAAACAAAACACTTGCACTCAAACATACAGTCATGTACAAACTAAGAGACATGTTCATTTTCATCATCCTCTTCCCCAAAACAAGAGTGTTTGTGATTGCCTTAAGACAAGGGCTGTGCAAAGTTTTATTTTCTCCCAATCGTCCTGTCGGTCTAATTTCTCAGCTTAATGAAGATCCAAAGTTTTCATCTTTCTACGCATCAGCTTGAAAATCCAGATTTTTAGTGACAATTTATGTCACAAAATATAACACTGCAGAAAAAATATTCTGAATGTTTGTCAGTGTGAATAGAAAAATCCTAGCATTTGCCACTGTGGGGGGAAAAAAAAGCCCACATACATATTCTATCATTGCATGCTTTGATTAGAATTAAAATGATCTTGCAATGCGATAAAACTGATCTCTTACAATGTGCAAAAAATATTTTCAAGGCAAAGCAGAACTTCAAATGGAAAATTTAACAAATTGCATAAACCGGCGCCTTTGCAAAACTTTCTAAGTGTAATAAACGACCACCACCCCTTACTAGGACCAAGCTAGTGGCTCTGTTACCCCCACCTGTAGTGATACGATTCAGATAGTGAAACTGTCCTTTTCCACCTGTTTGCTCTTGTATAAGAACCTTCCTCTAGGTTATTTTGTGGATGAAGCTGCTGAGAGCACACAAACAGACATTGGCAAAACATATTTGATTGATGGTTGGCAGCTGGATGGTGCAGAGGAAATACCACTAGTCCTCTGTGTATTCAACAACCCCGGAAGGGGGGGTAGAGTGGGAGAGTAAACCTAAAGTGCACAACATTCCTCCCTGGATTGTTATGTCTTTTATATGGGCAAGTAGGAAATGTGATAAAAAGCCCTTGGTGTATTAGCTTAGAATTGCCAGCTTGCTCTCTCTTTTGTAGCACAGTCTCGACTTTAGGATCTACATTTGGTAAATATGTTTGTATTTTACTCATGTTTTTCTTCTTAAAAAAATCATTTTGCAGAATAATGGAAGAGTAGCATGTTAAATGCCATCATGTTCTTGAGTGCAAACCCTGTTCCAGCAACAGATTTCATTATCATCCTATTGAAGTGTAGTCATGTTGAAACTTCGAACGTGGAGCCCACTGAAAATGAGTCGCGCTTAAACCTGGGCCATGCAAGGACAGAAGGTTTTTAAGCCCAGGCAGTGCAAGACCTGCAGGTTTTGTTTTATTAAAGTCTGTAAGGGAGAGAAGTGTGTAGTATTATGTTGATCTGTCCTCCGCCCAGCCTGGGAAATTGAGGTCATGTGGAATGTTGGGTGTCATCGGTGAGGACTGGCAGATCAGTGGGGAGAGCTCTGTTGAGTAGGGTAGGTGCGGCTTCCAGTGGAACGTCTCTCTTTATATTTCCAACTGAAGTCTGATTAAGGTGTGCACCTCTTTGGCACACGTATACACCATTGCTCCGGATTGATCAAGGGGCCTTATCTGGTGTTCCTCTTTGTTAAGCAAAAAACAGACCAATGTATCCTGTTATTTCTGGCGTTTTCCTGATGAGGGTGGGAAATGGAAAGAGCGGGTGCTTGTGTTTATCTGGGTTAACTGCTCTGTGTATTGTTTTTTAGGATAAACACTGGCTGATAAGACAGGCCCGGAGCCCAATGGCCAGCACATCCGTTGACTACCTGGATAACGCATACAGGAGGCGGTGAGAGGGGACGCCTGGGAGAAACACAACCTATTTCTTCAGTTCATTTGGCTGTGTGGCTAGAAAACTAACACCAGCATATCACCTTCCTCTGTCTCTTTCTGTCTTTTCCAAAAATTCAATTCTTTATCTGTCTCTTCTGCCTTCTTCCTCATCTCGTATATGGCCTCTTTCATTCTTTTTTTTTTTAGTAAATCAAAGAGGCTTTGCCCCATGCCCTCTTTAACTTTGGCCCCTCCATTGGTTCACCACGAAATCTTACATAGCTACTCCGGACGTAACTTGCACCAGGCCCATATGATGAATAGTCATCAAACATTGCTAAAGTTATAAGCATACGAACAGGTTTAATATTTTCCCGCCCACTCCTGATAATTTGCCACAAAATTTGACATGGCTAAAGCTTTTTAGAGCTTTGCTATTGTTGGGGCCACTAGGATTATGCAGCTGCGGTATCTAAATTATGAGGCAAGTCAATCTAAATATTGTGGCAAAAAAAATTAAATAATGGGGCACATTTTTAGCTTTCATCCACATCGCCCCTATGCATATGAAAGAATATTTATTTTTCATTTTTATTAAGTTGAACTCAATCAGGGAGGTGTTCGCACAGTATATCAAAACAACATGGAGTTGTATGGCAGTCCCTTGAAATGAACCCATCATATGGTGAGATGGCGCAGGAATAACCAGGACATATGTGAGAGAAAAGGCCCCTTTATTAGAAGAGGTCTGAAGCTAGCTTTCCACAACATTATATTGTAACTGGTAACCCCATTGCACTAATACATCAAACTTTCCCACTGCCGACCTCCCTTAAACCACCTTCCATTAGCAAACTTCCAAACAAGCCGGCATTTTTTCCACTCCAACACATACTTCACCAATCCACCAACCATCCAAAACCTAAGTCATCTGTTGTCTTGCATGTACCACTCCTTCTCCCTAAAGAACTCTCCTACCCCCCTTAGATGTCCCTGTCTGCAGCCCCTCTTCCACGTTTTCCACATTTCTAGCAGTAAGCGTCTTCCCTGTGACACCCCAGCCTTTGTGGACAAGTGTGTCCCCCCCTTCCTTCTTTGACATTCTTTGAACCCTGTTCTAGGCAGTCAGCGTTTAAGGATGCATAATTATATTAAGAAATTGCTTCGGTTTGACCAGGCAACTCTGGATCTGCACCACGCCCTGACCGCCTTATTCTACTTAAACCGATACCGATGAGCTAGGGCTAAATGGAGTCAAAACTCAGTTATGACTTTTGGGAAGTCTCAATGTAAGGCTCCTTGGTTTCTAGACCGCAAACCCCTGGCGACTGTAACCTCATACCAGGAAGCAAAGTACATTTGTTATTGAGAACATTGTCATTGTTATTGACTCTAATTTGATGAAAGATGAAAAGCATCTACCCCATTTCTCTCTTTCTCTTTCCACCTCCCTTCCTTTCTCCCTCATAATACTTCTCCTGTCGGTGCTTTCTTTCTCTAGATCCTTTTACCTGCATCTATTCCCTTCTCTTCCTTTTGGTGCTGAATTTGGCTCCTTTCCTGGTACACAGATGGCAGACCCTCCTGTCCGTCGATGATTTGGTGGAGAAGGTGGTTTTGCAGCTACAGGAACTGAAGTTACTGGACAACACCTACATATTCTACACCTCTGACAACGGCTACCACACTGGTAAATACTCCAGTGAAAAGTCTTTGTGTCTAGGGTCCTCTTGATAACGTTTTTCTAGTCCCCGGCTTTCCTTTTGCAAATCACTGTATAAGATGCATAAATCGAGCTGGTTGAAGCGAACCAGACCCAAACTACAAGCCTCAGAATGCACTGCTGTTATCCAAAGACCATGACTGGAAGGTGGTGTCTCGGTGCCAAGGAGTGATCCGGTCACCCTACTGGTCAGGATGTTAATAATGGGAGATTGCCACTGTCGACCAGTGTGTGACCTCATGCAGTTTCTCTTTGTGACCATGGGCTTCTCTGTGCCTTTGTGTAGGATTTCCTCTGTTACTGTTTCAATGTTTGAGACATCAAAGAGGAGCCTGTTTTTTTAAATACCACCTGCATCTACCACGGTCTTTATGTGGCCTTGGGAGGTCTTCCGCACCGCAGTGTTTTAGGTAATGTGGGGGCATTACGAACCCTGCGAAGTTATCTGTTGTCCATGAAGTTGAAGAAGGTCACAGCAGCTTGAGAGAGACCCACATTTTGGGTAAGAATCAAGTAGAAATTGTTACTCCTATCTTGATTAGCTTTCTTCCTATAAGATAGTCCCTATGAACAAAGGCATTCACGATAATAATTGTAATCACCCAACACAGTAATCTGATCGGCCACTATGCGGAGATAAGTGCATTAGATGCAGACTTGCACCAGAACATTGAAACTAAAGGTAACCAGAATGGGAACAGGGGAGAAGAACAGAATTTAACTGTTTAAACTTCAGATTCTAGTGGTTGTAAGGCTAGCGTACTCTGGAAGAAGAGACAACAATCTATGAAAAACTTTGTTCCTTCACCCATAGACCAACTCTCTTTCCTGCATTGTGCCACATGGCTTAATTCAAGTGGAAAACTTTCAATCTTTTTCACTTCTATAGTTTCATTCAAATGTATATTCCCCTCATATTATATATTTAGACTTTTTGAATAGTTAAACTGTTTAAAATCAATGAATGTATGAGTGTTTTAGATCACTCCACCGTCTGACCTAAGGGAAATTTGTGCAAACAGCAGTTTAGAAACAGTTTTTACACATTTATTTTTAAAAGTTCATCCTAATATATCTAACAGTTTGACAACGACCTAGGGGGTGATTAGGATGGCGGGGGGACTTTAGTCTGCCCGCCATTGTCGCGGTGCTGGGACTTGCCGCCAGACGTGCGGCGGTCCCGCACTGCTAATTAGGATGCAACCGCCACCCTGGCGGTCACATTCCATATTTTTAGGTCTCGCCTACGCAGCGCGCATGCACTGCGTAGGAAATAGACCTTTGTGAATCAGCACAGCTTTGCGGGGAAAAACGTGCATGCTTTGCATTGCTTCCAGTGGCAACGCGTGCACGTCTGGCGATTCCCTTGTGGGAGCGAGCTTTTTCGCCGTGTGTTCTCAATTATCGCTCCTGGCGCCGCTCGCTCCCGCAAGGGAAACGCTTTCATTTTTGCCGTTTCTGTTTTTTTTACTTTTATCGCAAGGCGCGTGTGTTTGTTTTGCATGGCGCCTACCACCAGATCTGTTGCGCTTTATGCCCAGCGGGGTTTACATGTGAGCAGCGCGATCAGCTGAATGAGCAGACAGTCTGAGCGGCGGTCGGTCTTGCGCGCGTTTTTGTAAATGCGCCCCGCCGTCACCGAAATCGAGGTTGCTGCTGTGCTAAGCATGCGCGGTGTTCCTCCTGTGTCAAACATGGCTGAGCTTGTGCCTCTGGTCGGACAATACTGATGTTACCCGGGCGCCGCTAGTGACCCGCTGGACCATGGCCCGGCTGGCGGATTACTTCGTAGTAGTGGGCTTCGACCCTGACAAGACAGGTAAGAAAAACCTCAATGATAGCCACTAGAAGCATAGGTCGCATGGCAGGTCGGACTATTGCAGCCGCAACCGCTGGTCAGAGGGTTTTTTTGAGGGGGTTCACTCGTGCAATTGTGCACAAGTTTCCCAGTAACTGGGCATGTCACATCCTGAGTGACTTAGCGGGACCCAGAGCCCGGGAGAATAGCTTCTGTGAGCTGCAGCAGGAAGAGCCTGGACTGCGCTGGACACTGCGTGTAGTCCATGCACAGGGAACCGCCGTTATCAGTCCCTAACTTGAATTCTCTGAACCCTGTTGCAAAGCACTGACTGGCCCCCGATCCACTCTACACGCCCCCTAACAATGCACAGTCGCTCCTTCAGTGGCTCACCCCTTCTCATGATGTTTGCTCCCTTTGGTAATGTAGGCCATCTCTGATGGAATTCGCTACCCTTAAATACCCCGTGGCGCTTCATTAGCTAATCCATGTCATGACGCCCCCACGAGTTGACACACGCTGCCTTTCGGAATGCCACTCCTCTTAAAAGCCCCTTTAAACACGCCACTCGTTACAGGATTATATTCTCTGCTTCCTGGTATTCCGCCTGATGGGGCACACTTCTTGAATTGAATTTGCTGCTACATGGCATGATGGCACTTGACAGCATTTGCTGTGTAATTGCATGATCCCTCTCTCTCTGAGCAAAGCATTTGTTGTTCTAACTCTCGGTTGACAATTGCTGCTTGGCTTTTTTACTCAGGGCTTGACACTCTCGTCACTAAAATTGCATTTGTTTGAAGTATCATCTTGTGGTAGACCGTTTGCAGTCTCGTGTGTTGGCAAAATAGTTGATGCCCTTAGAATTCTCTTCAGCTTGTGATTGATATTTAGTGCTTCATTGAATGTTACCTAACCAGACCTCTTGATTACACCAGGCATGTCACATTCACAGTGTTACTTCTTATGCTCCATGTCTTGACAGACCCATAGCATATTTATGTATTTTGCATTGGCATAGGCAATAGGTCTCGCTTTTGGGACCTTATAAGTATTTAGTTATGCACCACAATGTCCTTGGTGCAATAACATCATCGGTTGCATGGCTAAAAACGTATAAGGTCCCAAATGCGAGACCTATTGGCTATGCCAATGCTTGTTGACATTGCGGCAGGTAAGCAGCACCCGCCGCAATGCTAAATTGCCATGTTGTGCATTCCTATGCACAACGTGGCAGGCACCGCGCGGTGCCTGCCACCTTGTGCATGGGAATGGAGGGGGGTACCATGAGTAACCCCCATGTGCACCCCCCCCCAGGGGGCCCGCAATGGGCCCCCATTGCAAATCCCCACCAGCCTTCCCATGGCGACTTTGCTGCCATGGAAAGGCCTTTAAAACCCAGCATCCTAATATGGATGGCGATGCCTGCTAGGCACCGCCACCATATTGAGGCCCAAGTCCGCACGGCCGGCAATCCAAACGATTGCCGACCGGTGGAAAAGCGGCGGACGCACTTTGCGTCCGCCGCGATACCCCTCACCATTATAATATGACGGGGGTAAATGGTTTGCGATGGCGGGCGGATCGCCACTGCCAGGCCGGCGGTGGCAATCCACCTGCCATCCTAATCGCCCCCCTAGTGTGCAGAAAAAAACCCACCTTTTTTGTTTAGCGTTAATCTATCCACATATTGTTTTGGTGCTCGCACTTATGGCTACATAGTCCACAATTTGCATTTTTTTAAAGTTCAGCTGAATATTTGGGCTATAAATTACCAAGTGTAACTAGTTGCTTTGGTTTTACTCGAACCAAGTCCATGTGGTATTTTATGGGTATTAAACCATTGATTTACCCTTCAGCAATTGTTTTTTCGCATATTTTGTTGTACCGGGCCCACATTTGACATACGTCAAAGGGTCAACCGCTTACGTTTTTACCCAGGAATGAGTGAATCCGCTTTTTGTAATGACCACAAGATGAATACCTGGTTGCTCAACCAAGTCAGAAGGTCAGTGACCGGGTCACTGAAGGAGTGACAGTTGCCTTGAGTCTAAGAAAACCAGGGGGAGGTTGTTGAGTTATCCCCAGCCGAAACTTGGATAACACAAGTCCATAGATCTTCACATGTTGCTTGGGATTATCCTGTCATTGGATGCCTTTATGGAAAATGAATCGACTTCTCATCGTGCTTTATGCCCCACTGGAGCATTCTGGAAGCAAACAGAGCCAGACGTGTTGTGGTCCCAAACATGTTCAATACCTGCGGGAGTATGTTTTGAGGTTTTGAGTGTAGAGGGTAGTGTGAAATCCACCAGTGGTTCCCCTTGTTAGTATCCATCAAAGAATCCGCCAATAAGAGAACCCTCAAAGGATCCCTCCCGGCTTCCATGTTCTGAATGCTTTCAGCCTAGAATGATTATAAGCTCTTAAATGTAGCATACTCTATAAAATACAGCCGAACAGAAGGTGTGTATTAGACCCGAAGACAAAAACACAAAAGGCTCCCACAACGACCTCATCCTTGTATGTTTGACAGAGTCACAAGGACCTAGTAGATAGAAAAAAATTACTTTGTTGTTTAACGTTAACCTATCTACAAATTGTTTTGGTGTACCCACTTAGGGCTGTATACTATACAATTAGCATTTTGTTTTAAAAGTTCAGCAAAATATCAGTGCTATGGATTATCGAGAGCCCGTAGTTCCACTTGGATGAGTCCAGCTGTAAACACCAGTCTCTCTCTAGAAATACAGACCATAGCCTAAATCTAAAATAAGTAAACTTGCTTTTAAATACCCCAACATAACCATGACACCAACCGCTGCCTCATGGTCCCGTCTGGTGTTAACATCCATATATAGTGCCGCTGAGATGTGAATTAGAAAGAAGAGGAACTTTTTAGAAACAGGTTGCGTCAGGCTGACATAGGAGCTGAAGAATTGCGAATACAGCACCAATGCAGTCTCCTTTTGGACTTGCTACTTGCAAGGCTATGAGCAAGGAATTGCTAGCTACAAAAGGCGTATCGGAGAGTCTCAAGAGTATGTGACGGGATTTGGAGGGAAGCAGAGATGTGGTTGACTTCTAGGTGCAGTCCATTTGCAAGAATAAAGACCTGTGATCGTGGTGGCAGAGGCACCCACCAAGGGTGCTTGGGAACAATAACTTTTATGTGCAGCAAACTTCTATTTCTACAACCTCCCGCGAGATATGGGTTCTAGTTCATACCGGCCGCTTGGTACATCTAGCAAATGTGGTCCTTCACAAAACTCTCAGAAATATGTTGCTTCTGATTTACAAATGAATGTAGCAGTCAGGGACTGTGAATCTTATGTATTTGTAGTTCTAGTAAGCGAGGTGGCTGTGCTGCCTGGTGGTTGAATCACAGAACCCTAACTTTGTGTTCAGCCTCTGTAGGAATCACTTTCACCCTGTTGCTTCATCTGACTCTGGCTCTATGCCAGACTCCTTGTGACTGCTTTGATGCACAGAATCCTCGCTCTGGGTCACCGTAGTCCCCCCAGTCAGCTACTGATGTATGTGTTACTTTGGTGTCTACAATCCCTCTTTTATCTGGAAATATTGCTTTATTTTAAGTACATAAAACACAGGATGCTACAATACCTTCGATAATTCACTCTGGGCCTAACTCTTAGCCTGCCACTGCTGCTTTATATGTCATGACTCCTTTCCATCTCAGTGCTACCCTTCTCTCCTCCATATTCCTGTCCTCCTATTTACCCTGTTCCCTACTTACCTCTCACAGGTCAGTTCTCTCTGCCCATTGACAAGCGTCAAATGTATGACTTCGACCTGCGAGTGCCCCTGCTGGTTCGGGGCCCGGGTATCAAACCCAACCAGACCAAGATGGTGAGTAAATCCTAAGGGCTAGAGTGGTACCCTACAGTACCACCATCTTCTCCACCCTGCCACGGGTGAACTGAATCCCACTCATCCCACACACTTTGAACCCTATTGTACAGCATTCCTTCTCTCTGAGGTCAGGAACTGGCTTTCCCTCTGCTCTTTTGACCCCCATTCTGGTGCCGCATCACACCCTGAGCTCTAGAGCCGACCTCCACATTGCACTCCTGTGTAACACTGCACTCCAGACCATTCCTGTATTCTGACTCCACCCACTCTCCTCTGCCCCCAGTTGGGGTGACCTTTGACCTAGAGCAACCGGTTGCACAGACTCCAGTTCCACTTTCTTCCTGGGTCAATTTAAGCTTTAGAGAAGCACTTCAGCTGCACAGCACCTCACTGCACAGCTATATATTCCGTTTAGTGCAATTTCCAAGTGGAAAGCTAGTGATGCAGTGGGCTTCTCTCCCTGAGTCCAAAACCACACCTCTCAGTGCAGAACTTCTTTTACTGTGCACGGGACCTTTCTAGGACTAGATTGCCACTTTTCACTGAATTCTAAACCCCGCTCACAAAGTAATGAATGTCCGGAAGTATGCAGCCTATAGCCAAGTACTGAGCCTGTCATACAGAGCAATGAACCGCTTACAAACATTTGAATAATGTGCCCACTTGTACCTTTGGGCCTCGGAGCTTAACTTCTCTTCTTTAATTTTCCTGCTCCAAACCATCTCCCAGGAACCGGTTCTCAACATTGATCTGGCAACAACTTTCCTAGACATCGCAGGAATCAACATTTCTGAGACAACCATGGATGGACAGTCACTCCTTCCCTTGTTGGTAAGTAACCTCCTTGGATGCACAATCACTCCTCCTACTGTCCCTTATTGATCAATGCCTCGGGTCCCTTCAAGCACTCTACATTGTGTTGTTGTTTTATGAATGGTGGCTCCTTTGCAGGGTCCCTGAGTGTCCCGCATGCCGTTTCCGTGCTGTCTCTGACTGTCACCCTTCATCTTGGGTAGGGAGTTTTGTCAAGGAAGGAGTCCAAAAATGAGGAGGTGGTATTAATGCACAGATCCCTCTCTTGCCCGGGTTCCAAATGTGTAGAACGTTTGATTTCAATCTGTTGCTATTGATTGTACCTCTAGCCAGCCACAGGGCCCCAGAGCTTCTTTGGAACATATTCACCCTATAACCGACGATTGTCACGATCAGCAATGTAGAACAAGCATTGGCAAAGCCCATAGGTCCGGGTTTAATATGCGAACCCATTTGGCTGTAGCACATTAAAGTGAGATACGGGGAAGGGGAGCCAGTAGGATTGGACAGAGAGGACAACAATTATAAAGTAGTTCCTCATGCACCACAATAAAAGCACTCGAGTGAAAGCGGAATACACACAACCAGCCAGTAGCATTAGATGCAAGATGAATACACCACTGGCCTGAGTCAGGACCTGATGGACAAAGTCTCAAGCCAGTGACTGACAGAAGTAGGTCAAAAAAAGCTGGTGAGTCAAAGGGGCTATCCCGGTACACAAGTTTTGTATATTGTGAGTAAAAGGTCTGTTTCACAGTTGTGCGGTCAAAACTAGCCTTAAAAATGCACTCTGGTGTGAAACATGCATGGACTGTTTTTCAGTGCACTTTTGGTCTGGAATGGAAAGAAAGATGGAAACGTCCATAAGAGTACAGTGCCCATTAGTTTTACTTTCAGAGCATAGCAAACACAATGAGATGATGGACGGAGCGCTGAAACTTTTCAACCACTCACCCCCAGTAATGAGATCTGGGTTGAACCCATCTTTCTTTTGTTCGCTACGCCACCCAGTTTGGGCCCAGCCATATGCAAATCAGTCTTGACCCTGCTCCTCATGGGAACAGTCCAGCCAGAAGTGCCAGGCCAGGTTCTCCCTGGACCGGAAACGAGCATCTTGAGACCGCTTCCAGGTACCATCCCTCATCAGCCAGGCTAAATTGAATCCAGTGGCAAAGGGACCCACCCCTGGGCATACACTTGGCAACAAGCATCCTGGGATCGGTTTCGGGGTGCTTGCTATGCCACTGGATTTAAGGTAGCCTATGGCTCCAACTAGGGTGGCGTGGCAAGTAAAAGAACAATGGATTTACCTAGATTTGTGACTGGGGGTGACTGCTTGACAATGATCAGCATTCTGTCCATCAACGTTTTGTGTTGCTAAATGTCGCCCTTAGTGGAAAGGGTATGCTCAGATATGGGTCCCTTGCTCGCCATGCTAATGGATTCAAGTTAACCTGGCTGATAAGGGGTGATACTTTGTATTGCCTCGGGAGGGTGCCACTGTTGAGTAAGCATTGATGATGGGACATAGTGTTGCATGGGTGGTTAAGGAGAGAGGTTCTTTCAGTAGCATAGTTGTGCTATAGCATCAAGTGAGCCATGACTTTTGTAGGTGATATTAGTCGTATGTGGTGAAATGAGGGTTAAAAGGGATAGTGAGTGTGGTTTGTGAAGGACGCTAAGTTGTGCTGAGGGCTACATTGAGTTTGGGGATGTTACATTGGCTTGGGTTTTAGTGTTTGTGTTGTCTGGTGTGCAATTGATCTCACATTGATTAGTAGGCATGCGGCCATGTCTTGCATGCCCTCGAGTGAGAAATTGTTGAGGCTATGTATATACCTGTAGCATGAGACACTAATGGGAGTTAATGCTATGACTGGGTGTTGGGGTGTGCCTATGAATTTGTAGGAACATTATGGATTGGTGTTGGAGCACAGCTGGAGAAGGTATAGCAAACCGAGTAAGAGCATTTGTAGTGAGTGAGCATGAGAGTGGTGTAGGAGCGCTGCCTGTGAAGGAGCGATAGGGAATGGGGTAGGAACAATATATGTGCAGATGCTATAGAAAATGCTGATAAGTTCTGTGGGAGAGCTTTGGAGAATGGTCGTGGAACACTATGGCGAGCTGTTGGGAATGGTGTAGAAGGGTTCGCTGTTTCAAATGGCATAGGGAAAGGTGTAGACTACTTGCTTTGGCAGTTCGGGCTGGACTGTTCCCATGAGGCACAGGGTCAGACTGATTTGCATATGGCCATGTCTGAACTGGGGTGGCAGAGTGGGCTAAAGAACGGTGATGGATCAAACCCAGATCTGTTGACTGGGTGTGAGTGTTTGATTGGTTCTGATGCTCCGTCCATCACCACCCCCTTTTGGACCACTTTGTTCGCCATAAGTTGGCAGGGTATGCTCCGACGTGAGTCCCTTGCTCACTTTGCCACTGAATTCAAGCAAGCCTGGCTGAAGACGGCTGAAATGCCAGAAACCGGTCCTAGGAAGCTTGTTTCCGGTCCAGGGAAGGCATGGCTTGGCAGTTCGGGCTGGACTGTTCCCATGAGGCACAGGGTCAGACTGATTTGCATATGGCCATGTCTGAACTGGGGTGGCAGAGTGGGCTAAAGAACGGTGATGGATCAAACCCAGATCTGTTGTCTGGGTGTGAGTGTTTGATTGGTTCTGATGCTCCGTCCATCACCACCCCCTTTTGTACTACTTGCTTTGAGCCACCATGGTGTATGCTACTCTCTGGGCGCTCTCATAGCATTCTTCGCCTAATCCTGGTGATGTACTCTCGTTCTTGATGTGTTTTAGATCAACCGTCCATTGAATGGGACCTGGCGATCAGATTTCCTCGTGGAGTACACAGGAGAGGGAAACTCTGATGCAGACCCATCCTGCCCAAGTTTGGGCCCAGGAGTATCTGTGAGTATTACCTACTTGAATGAGCTTTTGAGTTTTATGCACCAAATGTTTTTCAGATTTTATACGTATACAAGGCACATGTTATTATCAAAAATGAATTGTTTTAATCTGAGAATATAATACAGAACGCTGAAATATTGACTACAAAAAGATTATGCAGTCTCTTGGAAGGAGGGGGCCAATCAGACATTGGTAGGAGGAGGCGCTACTGCCCTCCTTCAGGAGTTCTAGGCCAATATCTTTGTTCCTAGTAATGGAAGATATTGCAGTAATATTAAAAAATGCCGACCAACAATTTTGCAGGACACATCAGAGTAAAAATGTTTGACTTCATGTAACACTAGGAGCTATTTGATTTTTGTATTTATTTTATTTATTATGGTACTTTTATCTAAAGAAATTTACAATATATGAAAACTCTACAACAGAATGCACAGAGAAAGATGCAGCAGTTACCGCGACATGTTCACGGTTGGTTAGAAGATGCAAGGAGTTGTGGCTTCAGCAGTTTTTTCTTTAATATATTTATAAGTTGGTGAGGTTCTAATATCACACACAAGTTCATTTCACAATTCAGGCATAAATAGAACAAAAGAAAGAACGTGAGATAGGCACCAGCATGCTGTACAACAGATAAAAACAAAGTAGTTGAGAGAGTGAAAGGAGAAACAGAAGACCACAGGTATGGAGAGGGTGAAGAATGAAAACATTTAAAGACTAGGCAGACAAAATTAATCCAGATTTGAAGGCGTAAGGGGAGCCATCGCAGCTGAGCAAGACAAGGGGCTAATGTGCTCAGCATAGAGAAGAGAGCACAGAGGACAATCGCCTGTGGAGTCCAGATGTATTTAGGGGCAGTCTTACTTGCCTGTGGGTCGTGGAGGTGCTGGTCTGACCCTTTCTCTGGCGCAGTGCTTGGTTTCCTGGTTGTCCGGTCTCCCGCCGCCGCTCCTGCATCTACAGCGGTCGCGGAGCGGACATTGGACTACAATACCCAGATCCCCTAGCGGCAGGAAGTCGCCGCCGACGCCGTATTTTCGCGCCAGGAGGCGCATAAGAGTCGCCTCTGACTCCGGCTGAGCGGGCAGTCTTACTTGCCTGTGGGTCGTGGAGGTGCTGGTCTGACCCTTTCTCTGGCGCAGTGCTTGGTTTCCTGGTTGTCCGGTCTCCCGCCGCCGCTCCTGCATCTACAGCGGTCGCGGAGCGGACATTGGACTACAATACCCAGATCCCCTAGTGGCAGGAAGTCGCCGCCGACGCCGTATTTTCGCGCCAGGAGGCGCATAAGAGTCGCCTCTGACTCCGGCTGAGCGGGCAGTCTTACTTGCCTGTGGGTCGTGGAGGTGCTGGTCTGACCCTTTCTCTGGCGCAGTGCTTGGTTTCCTGGTTGTCCGGTCTCCCGCCGCCGCTCCTGCATCTACAGCGGTCGCGGAGCGGACATTGGACTACAATACCCAGATCCCCTAGCGGCAGGAAGTCGCCGCCGACGCCGTATTTTCGCGCCAGGAGGCGCATAAGAGTCGCCTCTGACTCCCGCCTCGCGGGACGCGCGCGGGCGGCGCCGGGAGAAGCCCGGGACAAGGGCGGGCCCTCTGTAGCCCTCAGGAGCCGAAGGAGGCCGGGCCGGGCACACCCCCTTAACATTTGCTGGTACTGTTCACAAACCTTTTTTCGTCTTATATGACATCGTTGGACTGTTGGACTGTGATATATCCTCTTTTGTAGTGTTGCTTATGTCCATACAGCGGTGTTTTTAAACAAGTCATATCGATATGGCTGATTGCGCTAATAGGGGTACACTTGATGGTTATTTATTGAAAGTTCCCACGGGCTCAGATCGTGAGGCAACACTTGCTGAATTAAGAGTGAGGCGTCGTAATTCTATTGAACTGATTAAAAGCACGCCTTCACTCACGAGCCCACAGCATGTGGTAACTACTCCAGTTGTGAGTGGGTATTCTCCTAAAGATACTCCACTCCCTTCTGGTAAAAATGATTTAATTGTACAACCCCAAAGTGTATGTGTTGTTGAGACATTGATTGATTTATCCCCAACTGTTTCACATACATCCCCGAGCCAAACTGCTGAGCCAGCAGTTTGTAATGGGTCATCACAAGCCGGTAAGACCCCATCCCACAAGGCTAATCCAGCTAGGCAATTTAAATCAATGGGTCCTTTGCCTAATAAACGGAGAAAGATAGATCCTGATTTGTCAAAGAATAGAAAGACAAAACGTAGCCGCAATTCTGGTATGGCACTCATTGATAAAGATCCTACTCATTGTGCAGTTAATTTATCTTCTCCTGGTATGCTTACATCCTGTCTTTCAAATGACATAAATGTTAAAGAGTTAATGGGTAATATAGATCAGTTATTGAAATCCCTTCTGTTACCCGTTGTTGATAGCTTAAAAGCAATTGAAAAAAGGCTGGAGAAAGTGGAATTCTTAATGAACAGTAAAATGGAATCAATTGTGGGTTTTTGTACATCGCACACAGTACCTTCCGTTGGATTAGGTTCTGTTGAAACACCTTATATTGCTCCACTTCTGGAGACCACTTCCCAAACTCAGTCGAGTACCAGTAAGATAACCTGCACAAATGTAGATGGCAATATAATGCAACCCACTACTTCGAATAATACCAGTAATTACCTGGGAGATAATGTTTTGCCACAAAATGGCCCAACGAGTGACAGAAAAGGTTATAAGACAGCTCCTATTATCAAACCACATCGAGCTTCCTTTATTAACCTGCCACCGGAAGCTGTCCCCCTTGTGGTAGTTCTTGCGGGTGTTCCTACCCTAAAAAACGGCACAACCGAGGGATATTCTCAGCTAAAAAACAAGGTGATTCACTGGCTTGCCCAGAACCGCCCTCTTCCATCACATATTAATGGGGATATTCTTCATGTACGGCGTTTACCCTGGCTGGGAAATACACAAAAAAAGATAGATGGAGATATTATTTTAATTAACTTCAGGGACCCCAGAGCTGTCAGTCATATTCTTAATTGGCATATTAATTACACGAGATCTTCTATTACTACTTAGGAACTGACTTTTTTCTATCCAAGAAGTGAGATAGTTCCCAATATTAACTTTGAGGCTCCACTTCTTAACCAATTTAACCCTCCTATCCCGCTGAGAAATCGTTATGAGGCACTAGCAAGTCTTGAGGATGTGGACTGACTTGATAGCCCTAAAGCTCCCCCTTTGGCCCTTGAACAGCCATCCTCCGATACACTTCTAGCTTCTGGCGACCCAAGCAAGCCAGTATTATTACAAGCAAGCTCAGATACTTTTATTGGCTATCCCCCTGCCCCAGATATTTTACCACCTGTTGACAGTTTTGTTGGTACCAAGACTGTCATGGGGAACCTACTCTCCTGGAATATTGCTGGTTTATCCTCTAAAATGGATTCGGAGGATTGGATAGCTTTTGTTAATCGTTATGATTTGTGCATATTCCAGGAGACTTGGCTTTGTGAACCTCTTTTTGTGCAGGGATACCTGAATTATTCGGTGCCTGCACTAAAAGGACCGAGAGGAAGACCAATGGGGGGACTAACTATATGGGTCCGCCAGATTCTAAAATTAACTATTAAAGTTGTAGAGACTAATAATCGAGATATCCAACTAATTAAAGTGAACCTAGAAAATTTAGGTATGCTGGATATTTATAATATCTATGTCCGGAGTAATAGGGTAGGGAGCCTAGAGACTCTAGCAGTCTTGAGCTGCCTTCTTGACACCCACTCTCCAAATAACAACATTGTCATTGCAGGCGATTTTAACAGAACATTTGAGCCATTGATCAATGAAGACAATCTTTTTGGGGAGGAAGAGGATTGTCAATGGGGAGTCCCTAAACTAGAGCTCAAACCGGTTGTACGTTGGACCAGTGATGTCATAGCCCTAAACTCCATCTGCTATGAGAAGGGCTTAAGAGCTCTGAATGGAAGGTCTAACAGTGACAGGAATGGAGCCAACACATTTGACAATGGGCGTTACAGTAGTCGAATTGACTACGTTTTATGTAGTCTTAGTTTGTGGCCCTCAATATGCGACATGGAGGTTGTTGGGAGAATTGAGAGTGACCATAATCCTTTGTGTATCATACATAAATGGTGGTCCCTACCCAACCAGCATGCTGGTTTTTCTGAGCCGGTTCCTCCTGTGATTGTTCCAACCAATGATCTACGTAGATTAAAGTGGGAAAAGATAGCAACTAATTGTCAAGTTATTGCTGATATATCTGACCAGGTCGATCAAGCAATGCTGGCAATTGAGCTCTCTAACTCACTTGACACCGGTTTAGATAAGGTAGAAGGAATACATAATACCCTTTTCTCCACAATTAAAGATTATTTCCTCAAACCTGCAAAAAATAACGGAGTTAGAATCTTCAAGCCCGCCAAGTGGTATAACAAACAATGTAGAGAAGCACGTCTAGCCTTGGGTAATGCTATTAAAGGTGGTACACCCCTAGTAATTCAATCAGCTAGAAGGGATTATAAAACAAGCATATCAAAGGCTAAGAAAGCATGGGACGAACACCATTGGTCTGAGCTACTGGTAGCCAGTAACAAACGGGACTCCCGGTCGTTCTGGCACATTGTCAGGTGGGGAAAATCTGGTTTTCCAGAAATCCCATACAATAATGTGCCTGAGGAAGAATGGGTGACATTCTTTAGAGCACAGTATGCCAACCCAAATAGTCTTAGCTTGGGGCCAGAAACTAGAGTAGAACAATTCCAGGAAACTTTTTTTAGTGTCTCTGAGATTATGATGGCCCTTGGTTCAGTGGCAAGTGGGCGTGCCCCTGGTCTTGATGGAGTGCCAGCGGATTTATTTATTAATGACAAAGAACGCTGGAGTAAGTACATCCACCTACTCTTGAATGCCATTGCTCTGGGCGCGCCGGTACCCACTTCCTGGCAAGGCGCAATAATCATTCCTATCTTTAAAAAAGGCGACAGGTCCAAGCCAGGTAACTATAGGCCAATAAGTCTTATAGACACTATACAAAAAGTTGTGGGACGAGTTATCGTCAATAGGCTCCTGGATTGGGCGGAGGAGTTTAATGCTCTTTCACCCTTCCAGGCAGGTTTCTGTCGCTCAACCAGTACAGTCGATCAGGTTTTCCGATTCACACTGCTACAGTGGAAAACCGTATTGTTGGGCGAGGGAAGTCTTTACGCGGCTTTTGTTGATCTAAGGGCCGCTTTCGACCTTGTCCCTCGTTCTACGTTATGGGCGGTACTTAAGAAACGGGGACTCCCAAACGAATTATTATCCCTCATAATGAGACTTCACGAATCCAATTATGCTAGAATCCAATGCGGGGGGGATGGGTTCGGTAACTGCGGACTTTACAGTTGAAAGGGGAGTTCGTCAGGGTTGTTCGATGGCTCCTGTGCTTTTTACATTATACATCAATGACGTTGTGGGCCGCATGCTCTCAGCCCAAGTGGATGCCCCTTTTTTAGCAGGGACTAAAATCCCTATTTTAATGTTTGTTGATGACACGCTCACCCTATCGAAAACTCCTAGTGGTCTACAGCATGCCTTGTCAATCTTTGATCAATTCTGCGGGGAGTATGTCTTAGAGGTTAACACTGCCAAAACTAAGCTTATGATTTTTAACCCCCATCGAAGTTTTAAATCTAAAATTACTTTGAACAATCGTCCGCTAGAGGTAGTGAAAACCTTTACATACCTAGGTATACATATATCTAAAGAGAAGACCTGGCGGCACCATATTGATCTTGCAACACTTGGGCATAGGCAATTGTCTGGTGCTATCTGCGCAGAGCACAGAAAATCCTTAACTAAACCTGTTAAACCCGCCTTGCAGATTTATGAAGCAAAGGCTTTAGGCTCTGCGCTATACGGCGCCGAGCTTTGGGGTTTTGAAAAGGTGGCAGCACTTCAAACCTCGGAGAATAAATTTCTCAGGGCTATAACTGGTGTTCCTAAAAGCACCCCATTATTGCCCCTAAAATATGATTTGGGTAGAAGAGCAGTCACAGATTTAGTTAAGTTACGTCCGATTATTTACTGGCATAGGTTGTGGACCACCCCTGTACTTAAACATTATGCCGAGGGTTTTTTAGACATTATGAGTTCTGATGTATACCACAAAATTGGATGGCTGAAATCATTAAAGACATCCCTTATTGAGCTTGGTATGTCCCCACTTTGGGAAGATCCTACGAGAGCAATCTTCCCCTCCAAAAGTATTTTAAAAAGTGCTTACTGGGAGATGGTTGCCTCCCGACATTGGAGAAGCTCTAGTGCTGGTTCAATGTCTGGTGAATTTTTAGAGGCAAAAATGTATCCCTGTTTAGAATCGTACTGGGACACTATTACCAGGCCTGGAGATAGGAAGCTCCTCTTCCAACTTCGAGCAGGTGCACTCCCCCTTAAATCTCTGACAGCTAAGTGGAATGGTGGATCCTGTGACACCTGCCCTGTTTGTGGTATTACTAAAGAAACCATCGGCCATTTTTTATTCTCTTGTAAACCCTATGCGGTACCAAGGCGTATTTGGTTGTCCCCAATGTGCAAAAATTTTGGGACAGATAGCAGTACCGTGGCCCTGCGTATTATATGCACCAGCACTTTGACATGGGTCTCAGTAGCCACCGCAAAGTATTTAGGTTGGGCGTGGTCAATTAGAAGGAGATTGCTAGGTACTTAACTACTCTCCCAACTATTGCAGAGACTGCTAGCTATTTGACTATTCTCTGTCATGTTTTATTCTCGTGTCTTATCAGCCATTTTACAACTATTTTAAATCATGTTTTTTAATTATCTTTTTTTTATCAATATAGGTAGAACAGTACACGCATATAGGACTAAATATCTCAGTTAAAAATTTTCTTCTTCTTGAAGTGTGCTTTGCAATTGATGTCAATGATTGAAGTTTAATCTTGTTTTAAAATGTATGTATGTGTCGTTTTATTGTATTGTGTTTTTGCTTTTATGAATGAAATTCGAATAAAGCATACTCTGACTGACTAACTGTATTTAGTGAGACCAACATAAAGGGAAGAACAGTAGTTAAGGGAATAAAGAACTGATTCAACTGGGCACTTTAAAAAGAGGAAAAAAGAAAATACCGAATTCTGTGTATATTGTTGAAATGAAAGAAGCACGTTTTGAAAACAGAAGTAATTAGGTGTGAACAGTTAAGTCGAGAATCAAACTCATTATCAGCAGCGGAAAAATGACAAATCAGTAGGTTGAAACAATTTGAAGAAGGGGTAGGAGATAGTGATGTGACGGGCACGAAAAGAGTCTGAAGGGGGTAGAGAAGGATGAAAAGTAAAAAAAACATTTATGAATCGTGCTAGTAGAAATGTGATTCAAACATGAATATATGTTAATAAAAGACATATAGTAGAGAGCAAAACGAGTATAGATCCTAAAACGAATTTCTAGGGAGCACCAAAGTGAATAAGAAAAGATTCAGACTAAGAATGGGTGTTGCCCTAGGTTCTAGTACTAGGAGGATCTTGGTTTGTTTCTTGTTCGTCTTGCTCTTTGCCTCAAGGTGATGGACAGAATAGGGTTGTTTGTCGATTTTGATTCAGTTCGAGGGGTTTTCCTTCCAGTTTGGTCACAGGAAGTCTTTCCAGGATTATTCATAGTGTGTCTGAGTGAGTTATACTTCTGGGAAGAGTGTGTGGGGTCAGTGGTTTGTTCATGGGGATGGCTTTGATTAGTTTCAAATTTTGGGAGCGGTGAAGATGACAATAGACCTTTTTGATCAATTCTAAGTCAGTCTATCTTATTTAGTGGGGGATCTAATACACTGTTTGGGCAGTTTTAAATTTGTGGTGAGTGTTTAGGTGGGCATTTTTTTAAGTTATGAAGCAACTTTGAATCAGGTGGGATATTTTCCTGAGTAGATGGTCTGCCGTGGGGTTGACGTTGAGATTGATCAATGTCCAAAGTACTAGATGTTTGGTCATTTGTACTAACAAGTAGGTGATGTCAGGTAAAGTGGGCAGTATTTGGTTTCGGTTTATGTTGGATCGACTGCAGTCTGAGATCTGAGGGCAGTAAGGGGACTGCAGAGGTAAAGTTGAGTTTGTATTGGTCATCAAAGTAAGAGGGGAGTTCATTTTAGGTTGAGTATAGCGTGTTCGCCAGAATGTCATGCATTTGTTTCCCTCCAGCGCTATAAAAAGAGGCCCTTGGACGTCTGGATCTCGATATTCTGTTAGCTCTCCACATTTAGTCCCATGGGCTCTAACAAGCTCATACTGCCAGCATTAAATCTTCCATTTTGATTGCAGGCACTTGTGCCTCTTGAATCAATTAAATTCAGTCCCTCTCTTCCTAAAGGCTTTGCATGTTGTCACATAGGAATAGGGTGGTCCTGTGGCCGTGGCTTTCAGTCCTTCATAATGCCGCCTCAGTTATTGCTGAGAGTCAACAGATTATTTACCAAACTACTTTACATCTTCTGAGGTTCAATAGATCCTGCACACTTGGTGGGGAGGGGGTGGGCCTATTCACCAACGCATCTGAGTATGGGAAGTACTACTATAGGACTACTCTTTAAATGACTATTACACGCCCTTGGGAATCAACCCTAAAACACCCAACTCCTTGTTAGTAAGAGTGCAGAGAGTACACTCTTTTCAATTAGCACTAATTATATTTGAATATTCCTATTTTATTCCAGTTTTAGATGTTTTGAGCCTAGTTCTCAAATGCAAGTAAAAGTACTTAAAAGCGTACTACTGGAGTACGATTTTATGTACTTTTAAATGCCTTTCTGAATTCTGCCCCAAAGTACTTATTATGGGCCTTTCAAGAACACATAGAGCTTACTTCTAATGTTAGCCATTAAGCCAGACTCTTTGTAAGTAGCTGAGGTACTTCTATCTGTGACCAGGCTTATAAGACACTTGCGCACACCGGGTTGGCTTTTGCGTTTTTGATTTGTCATTTGGTAAAAGGGGCTCCTCCTTGTAAGGGCTTCCATGACATTACAGACCAATGCACCTTTAGTGGCTTTTAGCTTCACATCCACATAGACCTCAGTTACTGGGCTCTTCATCATTTACTTCATGTTTAGTAATGCTCCACCATGTTCACTTTCTCCGCTGATTAGCAAAAAAAGTCAGGTGAATTAGCCAGGCTAACACAACTCTGGTGCTGGGATAAAGCGGGATGTTCCTCAATGGCGTGTTCAGGTTACACATGACTCGCGTGGACCTGTATGTGGGTGCTAAGGCCTGATCCCTCTTTTGTGCTTTTTTTTGTAAGTCATGATCTGCACAGGAGCTCAAATTCGTACTGCACTCTCCCCAGTCTCACTTGTGGATGAGTGTGGCTCTGAAGAAGAAGCATGGAACCTACCAGTATAGACAAGTTACTCCCCATGACTCTTGCACTGGTACTCATTAGTTCCCCTCATCTATGCCATCCTCTCACCAACCACGTTGGCTTTCTATAGCTCTCTTGCACCTTTGGTTTGGGTGGGAATTAAGACTGGTGCTTTGGAAGCTGTAAAACGTGCGCTCATTCACACAGTTGAGACAGTACGTGTGTCTGGGCATCGGTATTTCTAAGAATTTATGCTGTGCAAGTTTCAGCCCAATAAGGGGGGACTCGCTCATAATTATTTAGGACAGGGAGTTACCAGTCCAAGACTCTACATGATGAAAAATACATAATTAGTTCAGACCAATGGAAAATTCATCTATGGTCACAAAAGAGGATCTTACCTTTCATCCTTTCATATGAGAGATGTATGCAGTAATAGGCTGATCCTGTTCCTTTCTTATAGGCCATCCAGTACCAAACACAGTTCTCTTCACCTAGCCCGTCATGATAACAATCGCCATCAATAGGTGCTCTGGAATGTTGCTTTGTTTGATGATGTCTGCTTGGGTTATGAGATGTTTTAGGAGGTTATTCACTGGTTGACCCCTTTAAAGACTTTCTTCTCATGTTTACATCTGACATAGACATGGGCACACAACTAAAGCTTGGACTTGTGTTGTTAACAAGCCAGTGTTTAAAGTGATCCTCAAGTTATCATACAGATATGTGTCAGTGCGGTAGAGCTTTAGTGATAGTCGGATAGTGGTTGATGGGTATGTATACTTTCTAACAGAGAAAGCATCTGTACAGTAAGTTGTCTTTTGTTATAGTGTGTGCACGAATAAAAGATTGAGAAACAGGTTAACCTGCTTTTTCGCGATGACCTGTTGGCGATGGGTTCTTCATCAGCCGTGCAGATCGCTTTTTAGATTCCCATTCGCTAGTAGCCTCATCAGTCCAGTGTGTTTTTTTATTTGCATTCTGGGGTTTGAAGTCCTGGTTTTATAATGTGATCCACAGAACTGCAAATCACAGAATGCAGAGAGAAACCTGGACCAGATGAGTTACTCACACATGGAACTACCTGAGAGCTGTGATCGCGTCAGTTTTAGCAAGAAGCCAATGATGCTACGGGCCTGATTCTCTCTGTGCCTTTTCTCAGCTGCTGATTGTTTGACCTCCAACAGGACAAGGTGATTTAAAGGCCATTTGAGAACTCCAAGGCCCTTTCTCTGGGTACTGTAAATCAGTGCTTACTGGGCAGGAGCAGCTGATTTGTATTGTTTGTGTGTAGGAACATATTGCAGTTTTGGTGCCGACATGTCCATAATGTAAAGGGAGATCAATGGGACCAGAAGCACCTGGGAAAACCTCACACGTGCATTTGTTTGCTTACGGCCACGCGCCCCTTTGTCAGGTGCCGAGGTATTTCTTAGTGAACAACATATTATTTTTGGAAGGATGTGCATGCAAGACCAACATCTGCTCTCAGTGCTGTTGATTGACTGCTGCACAACTAAGTACACCTGTTGAAACAGGGTCATCCCACAATAACACATAATATTTCGAAGTGGAATGTAGAACTGTTGCTGCCCATCTGTAAGACACATTGAGGAAAACCTGCCAGCACCTGGGAACTTCACAAAGTAAAATTAGATTTATCCCAGAGTTCAAGAGCAGCGAATGGTTTAGATTTGATGGTGAAACTGAAACAGCTTCTTTATATAAAAAGTTGGATTTTTAGTTTTCACAGGCTACACCCAGTAGCCACCAGACAAAAATAAAGGCTGTGTTGAGCAAAGACTCGATGGAGGGCACTGCCCGAGGTCATGCCCTGCTAACAGCCAGATGGCCATAGGCCATACCCTGAGGCTCCTGCAGCCAGGTGGATTGAGGGCAAGGTGTGTCCTCAAAACATGCCCGACAACAAGAGTCCGGAATGTACAATGCAGGATCTGCTGCTGGTGACGAGGTGCAGTGAATAGCCGAAGGCCTCTCCCTGTACCTAGAGCTTGCTGCAGGCATTGGGGACTGGGCTTTGCGTGCTGCAAAAAACCACACACTGCACCGAGAACCTGCTTGTCATGGCCAATGGCTATGGCCTGTTTGTACTGGGGACAGGGTGTGGCTGATACACATGCCCTCCATCCACAGCCAGTTAGTCACAGATGAAGGCCCTGGAGCCGGGTACTAGTCATGTGGCATGGATGCTTATACTGTAAGGGTGTACTCGGGATTGTGTTTTTCTTGTTTGCTCCATCAAGTCAGTTATGTGAGTGAACACACTACACTTTTTCTGGGTCAAGATATTATTTTAAGCAAAAACGTTGGAGTGTCTAAACCTGTATTGTCCTGACCAGGTCAGTCGACACTTCTTTTCTCTTCCACACCAAGTGTGAGTTTAAATTGTGAACCTGTACTAACTAAAGTGAAGGGTGTTGTAGGAATTCCTGGAGCTACAGCGTTCTGGTTACAGGAGTACAGAGATAGTATTCTAGCTACTAAAGTATCTGCATGGTAGATCTGGCGTATTATTTGTTGGGAAATTGTGCTGTAGTTCGTTTCCATCTCTCAGGCGCTGTATGACGCGGCAGTATGTAAAGCTTTGGATAGGTGATTTGCATTTTAAGGTAGAGTTGTATCTTCTTCCTTGTCCTGAGGCTTCCCTGGTGCTGGCCTGACAGAATGTGAGCAGCGTTCCCCAACCCTCTCCTCTCATTCAAACAGCACAACTCTGTCTCTCTCAATCGTTCACTCTGACCCCAAACCTCATTCCTAAACAAGCCCTTCCACCTCTAAACCTATGCCCGAACTCAACCTCGACTCTACTCCCCGCCTCCAACTTAATTCCTTAATTCCAACTCCAAGCTCTAACTGCAGTTCTTGACCACCTCCCCATAATCAAGCCTAAAACATCTAAAAATGTAACTCTGAATCCTAACCACACCACACCACACCACCAATCCCGAAGTCCATTCTAACTGTTTGAAGTTAAGCCTATCCCAAGCCTTAACCCAAGTCCACACCCCCAACGACCCCCAATCCAACATCACCACATTTCCTGACTCAATTCCCAAACTGTAACTTCACAATATCTTCAGCTGAACTTTGAAGACCCATTCTAAACACTACCCTTTGGCTCCACCTCCTGTGGGCAGTGCTGCCCACCGCCACCCCCTTTCCTATACCTCTACCACGTGCCCCCCTGTGCCCCTTTTTCATCCGTGTTGCTCTACCCTTTAATTCACTCCCCTTTACTTCTTTTAGTCTCTCTCCCTCAGTCTCCCTTTTTCTCTGTACATACTACTCTCTTCTTTCCCCCACATGTCCTCTCTCCCCAGTACTCTTGCTTTCTCCTGGACTGGAGTGTTTCACATGCTATGTTTAAGGACAGCCCCTCAGAACACGTGTCTCTCCTTTGCTGTCCTATTATAACCCTTATATAGCCCACTCACTTCTATCTTCCATCTCTTCTGCACATTTCCCAGATAGAAGACTGCACCTCTGCTTTCATCCTCTCTTTCACCCTCCTCCATCCTTTTAAACATTCTCTTGGTGCCTATTCTAAATTTTTCCGGAGTGTGTTGTTCACTTTTTGAGGACGTTCTTCAATCTCTCTCAACTCTGTAGTGGTGGACTTGTGTAGCATCGCGCGGTTAGCGCGCGATGTAGTTTGTGTTTGTTCGAATGTAGTCGGATGCATGGAGTGTCCGCGGGCGGGGATTCGATGTCGGTAGGACAGTTGCCGTTCATCGCCTGCCTGGGAGGACGCTCCGTGTGTGTTGGGTGGAGTTAAATAAATAAAGCCTTATTCATACATCTGGAGATTGCGTCCTTATCCTTCATCATTACATTTGGCGACGAGTGACTCCACCCACATACCCACGCAAAGGAGGATTTCCGAATTTTACGAATAAACTATCGTACCTGTATCCTTTCGCCGTCTTCGAAGCAGGAGCTGCAGAATCGCGTGACAAGTCAAACGCTGACCTGCGCCGCCTGTGTGGTGAGGGTACAAGGAGGTACGTGGTCTTTGCCTTGTAATTTGTGCAGAGCACTCGGAGCACCCAGCCGGCGCGCGCTCAGCCCCCAGACGTCACTCGGCGGATCGACGTCATCACGCGACGCGACGCCATCTTGTATTGGGAGCATTGGAATTGGGATTACCGGCAACAAGCACAGCGCGTCTGAAGCCCACTCATTTTATTCAGCGACGCGCACGCTTTATTTATTTATTTGTTTTCAAATTGCCGTGCACCTGCTCAATTGCCAGCGATGCACACGCTTGAGGTTAGATTTCGTTAACGGTGTTACTCAGCGCTCCTGTGCTACTTACTGCGATGCGCACGCTACAGCAGGGGATCATTTAATTAGTTATCGTTTTCAAGCATCAGCCTGCCGAGCGTTTGATCATAAGCTCTGCTATTTCTGTTCATAGTGCATCTGTTTCTCCCAGCGATGCGCACGCTATAATTTGGAAGTTTCGAAGTTCGTGACTGACTATTGCTTAATCTGGGTCATCACAGCACTGCACAGCACATACATCTGGAATAGGGTTCATCATAACGTCCAGCAATACATCAAGTATTGGAGACACTGCATATCGTAATTGAATTATTTTTTCTCTTTCTTCAACATATTTGGTTTTTGAGAATTCATATAATATTTTGTTGGGTTGTTAAAAAGTTCTGGTACACATATTTGTCTCTGTAAATTGGTTGTTTTCTATGATGGCCAATGTTCAGTTGATAACACAACCTCCTCCTTTCCTCAGCAAACCAGGGTGCCCACCAATTATTTGGTCAGAATGGTACAGACTATTCGAAAATCATTTGGTAGCCATTGATGCAACAGAGTATTCACCTGCACGTAAATTTGCTTTACTCTTCGGATGTTTGGGTCAAGCTGCACAAAGGATTTTCGATAGTAATGACCCTGTTCCTGCTCCGGCATCCAGTTCTGGGGACAACGAATGGAACGTATATGTAGAAGCCGTCGCTCGGTTAAAAAAACAGTTTTCTGATGAGCCAAATATTATGTTGGAGCGTCATAAATTCTACAAAAAGAAACAGGGAGAGGAAGAGAAGGTCGAAGAATACATTTCAGCACTAAGGGTTTTGGCTACTACTTGTGGTTTTGGATCACTCACTGACAATTACATCAGGGACCAATTTGTTTTTAATTGTGTTTCACGAAAGATCAGGGAAAGAATTCTGGGTTGTAAAAATCCTTCTTTATCTGAGGTTACTGAATTAGCTCTGAGTATCGAGCGTTCCGTGATCTCAAGTAAAGTCATGCTAGAAACAGCTAAAACTGGCATTAATGTTGTGTCATCCGCTGAGGCAGAACAAGACAATCCTATTTGTACCATAAATGTCAAAAATAGAAATGTAAAATTCATTCAAAAGAAACAATTGTTCTGTTACAGATGTGGGTCCAAGTTCCACATAGGTAAT
The DNA here is from genome assembly GCF_964204655.1 of Triturus cristatus. NCBI lineage: Eukaryota > Metazoa > Chordata > Amphibia > Caudata > Salamandridae > Triturus > Triturus cristatus. The sequence continues at coordinate 390,502,450 of NC_140594.1, forward strand.
TCTCCAAGTTGCCCTGCCATAGGTAAACGCTGTGTTATTTGTAAAAAAGTTGGTCATTTCCAGGGTGTGTGCAGGAATGCCCGAAGGTCACTCAATGTGAACAGTATCGACAATGAGATAGATACATGCAGCAATTCGCTAAGTAATGTAATTGTTACACTTGATTGTGATAATGGACCTAACAGTATAAAAGGTCCTTTATGTTCTGCTATTATTGATAGTGTCCCATTGCAGGTAATGGCCGATTCAGGATCACCCATTACGATTTTAAGGGACACAACTTTCTACGAATTGTGGACAAGACAGGTTAAATTACTACAGTCCGACGTAAATCCCAAGGCATTTGGGGAAAAAGATATTAATATGATTGGGTATTTTACGGGCACTGTACAATGTCTCGGGAGAGAAACCGAGACTAAAATCTACGTTGCTGAGAAAGGGAAAAACATCATTGGGTGGAAAGACTTAGCACGGATGGGACTATATTTAGTCCCAGGGGATGAGAATCCAATTAAGGTGGGTGATCTGCCAGTATGTAGTTTAGAGTGTCCTGTCACTATACATGAGAACGTACAAGTAGAAAAAATAATTTCTGAGTTTAAAGAGGTTTTTAACGAGAAAGTGGGTTTGGTCAAAGGATTTGAACATCACATCAGATTAGTTCCCGGTGCCCAGCCAGTCACGCATAAAGTACGCTCTGTTCCTTTGAGTGTCAAGGACGAATTGAAGCATACTTTACAAAACCTATGTGATCAAGGGATTATTGAGGCTACCGACTCTTCACAGTGGGTGGCTCCCATTGTGGTAGCACGCAAGAAATCCGGCGAGATTAGACTCTGTGCCGACTTGCGCGCGCTAAATAAAAATGTTATTGTGGATTGCCACCCACTGCCGAAGATTCACGAGTTGTTAGCGAATCTCGGGGGGGCCAGATGGTTTTCATTGATAGATTTAAGATCGGCGTACCATCAGGTAGCGTTGACGAAAGACTCGCAAGAGCTAACAACTTTCGTCACCCCATTCGGGGCATTCAAGTTCTTACGTTTACCGTTCGGTCTTGTCTCCGCTGGCAGCGTTTTCCAGAAGCTTATGGATACCCTTTTTCATAACGTTGAGGGAGTTCAAGCTTACCTGGACGACATTTTAATTTTCGCAAAATCTGTGAATGACCATAATGTCATTTTGGGGAGAGTACTTTCTATCCTGAAGTCTAGAAACATAACCGTCCGTGCGGACAAGTGCAAATTCGCCGTACAGGAACTGGATTATTTGGGTCACTCCATATCAAGTTTTGGAATTAAACCCAAGTTCTCTGTAATCAGAGCTATTGAGGACGCTAAGCCTCCTTTAGACAAGGATGCCTTACGTTCCTTTATTGGGCTAGCTGAATATTATGCTAGGTTCGTACCTTGCTATGCCCAAGCTGTAGAACCTTTGCGCACACTGCTTAGGAAGGGACAGAGTTTCAATTGGTCTACTGAGTTAGACAAGTGTTTTGAAGATGTAAAAAAAATGGTGGTGGCAGCTCAGGCGTTACACGCTTTCAGAGATGACGGTCTCTCTTGTATAACAGTAGATGCTAGTATCCATGGGCTCGGGACAATTCTCAGTCAGAAAGTAGAGGGTCAAGAACAGACTGTAGCGTTTGCCTCGCGTTCCTTGAAATCGTTTGAGCAACAGTACAGTACCATCGAGAGGGAGGCACTGGCATGCGTATGGGCTGTTCACAAGTTCAGAATGTATATTTGGGGACGTAAGTTTGAGTTGGTTACGGACCATAAACCGCTCGTTTACATTTTTAGTAAAGTAAATTCACCTAGCATGTCGGCGAGATTAATGAGATTGGTATCCAAACTACAAGAGTTTTGTTTTGAGATCAAGTACATACAGGGTGGTAAGAATTTTCGTGCTGACTGTTTGTCTAGATTATTAATGCACAAAGATGATGACGAAGATTCGGTCCCTGAAGAGATTGAATGCGTAGCTATTGTGGACGCAATTCAAGAATATAAGTCTGCTCTATCTGAATCCGATTGGAGTTCTGCGAGCGAAAAAGATTTGGTTTTACAGAAAGTGGTAGAGTATTCCTCTCATTCTTGGCCTGATGCTAGGTGCTTGTCTGGGGAATTGCGTGTGTTTGCTCAGGTTGCTGCTGAACTTTCGGTGGAAAATAAGATTGTTCGGCGCGGTGACAAATTTGTTCCTCCGACCTCCCTTCGGCCCTCAATTATCAACGAGGCGCATCTGGGACATTTAGGGGTGACTAAAACCATAATGAAAATCAAGCAGCATTACTGGTGGCCATCATTAGATACCCAAGTCAAAAAGATGATTGATTGCTGTTCCGTCTGTTTGCTGTCAGACAAGCATTGGCGCACCATCAAATCTCCTCTACACCCCACAGAGTTTCCAGGTAGTCAGTGGGAAAAAATTGGTCTTGATTTTTCAGGTCCTTATTCTATTCTTAATCGAGACGAAAGGTATGTGATTTTAGCGGTAGACTATTTTTCGAAATGGATGTATCATAGTTTTGTGGCATCTCCGGACACTGATGCAACTATCAATTTTTTTGAGGAAAATTTTTCATTTGGAGGGTTTTCCGAAAACGATAGTTACCGATAATGGCACACACTTCGTTTCAGAGAGAATGTATTCATTTTTAAAGGATTCCGATGTCAAACATTTGAAGGTTGCATTATATTCCCCTACATCCAACGGGTTGGTTGAGCGTGGTAATAAGGTTCTGAAAGAGGGCATTCAATCCGCACTTGCTTCTGGGATAGATGTGACATGCTTTGTTGAACAAAAGATTTGGAATTGCAATACTTCCCCACATTGTACCACTGGCGTAGCTCCTTTCACTTTATTAAGGGGTAGAGAAGCACACACTGTTCTTTTTCCTTCTTGGCTACAGAAGATTTCTGGTGAAAATAAGGTCAACTTTAATGAAATTGCGGAGAGGGTAAAGTCAAAACAGGTCGTGATGAAAAATGTGTTTGATAAAAAATGTAACTTGCATTGCATGGATGTGCTGGTTGGAGATTGGGTGTTGATCAAGAACCCAAACTTTGTAAGGAAAGGGGAATCGAAATTTCTTACTCCTGAACAGGTGCTTAAAGTCAGTAAGGGGGCTGGTTTTGTAGGTAACAAAGGTTGGTGGAATAGTTTCTCCGCGTCAAGCGGAGATCATACACGATAATCACAAGAAAGTGGAAGATGATTCAGAGTGGGAACAGTGGTTAGATTCAGGGAAGGAAGCCGCGGGTTCGGTTCCACCTGTTTTAACACAAAGTGTTGAGCATGGGTCAGTCATTAACACCCAATCTGTTTCTTCCACATCATGTCATAATTCTAGTGCCTGTACCTCTAGGGGTCGGACACTGAAATTACCCAAGAAATTTGAGGGTTTTATTAGATATTAGGATTTTACTGTAAATGTTAAATACATTTTGTTTTGTGTTTTTAAAAGGGGGAAGGTGGTGTAGTGGTGGACTTGTGTAGCATCGCGCGGTTAGCGCGCGATGTAGTTTGTGTTTGTTCGAATGTAGTCGGATGCATGGAGTGTCCGCGGGCAGGGATTCGATGTCGGTAGGACAGTTGCCGTTCATCGCCTGCCTGGGAGGACGCTCCGTGTGTGTTGGGTGGAGTTAAATGAATAAAGCCTTATTCATACATCTGGAGATTGCGTCCTTATCCTTCATCATTACAAACTCCTTCTCCAATCACTCTCCAACATCCATAAACCTCTCCATCCACCAGTCTCACCGCCCCCCCGCCTCATATCTGCCCCTCTCTCCAGAAGTGTCTCCCAGACATATGTGATATCTCCTGCAGTAACACCCATCACTCACTTTGGTGCGCCCTACCGCTCTCTCACCACTCTTCCTTCTCTGCCCCAGTGTCTCCCAGAGTTAAGTGGTGTCTCCTGCAGCTACACTCATTGCTCTCTTCCGCACTCCCTCTCTCACCTCTCTCCTCTCTCCGCAGGAGTGTTTCCCAGATTGTGTTTGTGAGGACGCCTGCAATAACACCTACGCCTGTGTCCGAACCATTAGCAGCACCAACCTGCAATACTGTGAATTCAGAGACTTCGAGGTAAGGTCCGCCATGTTGTAGAAAATAGAACAGGCACCGCACCATCACAGCCAGCCCTTTGTGACCCGTCTCCAACTCTGTCTGTCAGAACCAGTTCGGAGTCGGCCTCAGTGCAACCCCCACAGGCCATCTCTTCATCTTCCTGTAACCAGTGGAAAGGGCCAAGGCACCAGCCCTTGCCTGGTACCACTGCCAGAATGACGACCCCTCCCCCCCCCCCCGACTACCCGCAGTGGAATCCATGGTCAGTGCTGCCAGCGACAAACAAAATGCAGGTACTGCCAGACTCCATGGACCAGTCATCTCAACCATAAATGACCATTTATTTTTAAGCCCAGTGACCACCTATGAGACGTAGCCATCACACCATTTCCCAGTAGCTATCATCACCATTCCCCAGTGGCCAACATCACAGGGTTAGTGCCAGCCTTCCCCCCCCCCTCTTGTGACTGTGGTTGCTGGTCCTCAGTGACCATCACTTCCAACCACGAGGAACCAGTCCCAGGAAACCAGCAGGCACCACCCCTAGCATCAACCACTACCTTCCCCATGATAGATTCGGATAGCAGTGCCTGTTCGCAGCGACAAGCCCAAAGTAACCACAGTTACTGCAGCCAGAGGCATCGAAAAAACTGTATGTGACCATCAGACCCCAGTAGCCAATAAACACCAGGCCCCAGTTATAATCAGCTGCACTCTAAAGTGACAAATAACCCTCAGACATCAACCCCAGCGACCATCACTGCTCTGGCCAGTGCTGCCACCTCAAGTGACCATCACATGCGCCACCCAGTGAGCACGCCCCCCGGCCAGTGCAATCGACCAGTGGTCCTTCTGACCAATACTCACCGCCAGCTCTCAAGAATGAGCAGATCACTTCCATTCCAGCAAATCACATGAACACACGCATAAACGTTTAAGCATCCTGCAGCGCTCCCTGAAGTCCCTCTCTAGCGCCTACCTTCTGATGTCTTCCATAGTACAAGCACCGCAAATGATGATCTTTTTTCTTTCTTGCAGAATTTTGTGGAGGTTTATAACATGACCACGGACCCCCACCAGCTGACCAATATTGTCAGCACCCTGAAGAAGGAGCAACCAGAGCTGCTGCAGAGCATGAATCAGCGCCTCATCCAGCTACAGGGCTGTGTGGGGGGGTCCTGCCGAGACCCTGGGCACCACCGGCCCTTCGGTGCACCCTAGGCCGTCCATGGAGTGGGTGAAATCCGCAAACAGCAAACCGCAGGTCCGGGGCGTGGAAGGCGCTCTCACTCCAAAGTGTTCACAGGAATGAATAAAGACCATCTCGTTTCACGAGCTCGTCCTGGTTCACAGACTGATCTGTTTTGTGGTCATCAGTGCGGCCTGGGTGTTGGACCACAGACGAGATGGTGTGCCAGGTGCCCTGCCCACCTGCCTTTACTATGCCACTGGTTCAGGGATGTCCATTGATTGGCTGCAGTCCCTTAACAAGTCCTAATAATATAGTTTTGTGCAAGATTCTTAAAGCGAATCCAAATGAAAGGCACAGCTGTTACAATCATGTTCACACAGTTGCATACAGACACTTTAAATTGCTTATTTATTGTTTTAGGTTTTGAAGATATGATGCTTTCACTGTTCATGACGACAACATTTGGTTCTTTACTTATAGGGTCCTGAGGTCAGCTATTACTTTCCTTTTCTCCAGAACCTTCAGCCATTGGCTTAACACCTTGGCAGCCACATTTTGAATCAGGCGTTAGGAGTGTTTTAGTGTTACCGTTTTCTATTGGTTATTTGAGTGTATCCTTCTGCCGCCACTGGAATGCATGAGGGATTATTTTACATCTGAAATCAGTTGGTGCGCAGCCTGGTAGCACTTGAGAGTATGTGCTGACAAAAACATCTGAAATAGAGATTCTTCATGACAAAAGGTTGCTTTAGTTTCTGCATTAGTTTTAGATGCTTTTGTCAGTAAGGGTTGCCCAAGGCTGCCAAGCGAACAGGCATGGACAAAGCCAATAGGTTTAACCCCTTCCCCGCTCATGACGGAACCGTTCCGTCATGAGCCACGGTTGGCGTGTGCTCATGACGGAACGGTTCCGTCATGACAATCCTGTTGGCGGCCGCTCCGCCTGCGCGGCGCTGTTTCCCCGCCTGTGCGGGGCGACAACGCAAATGGGCGGAGTCATGACGGAACCGTTCCGTCATGAGCACAGCTCAACTGTGGCTCATGACGGAGCGGCTCCGTCATGAGCACAGGCCCACCGCGCTGCCCCCCTGCCCCCCCCAGCGCTGCAGCGGAATGTCCGCAGCAGCGAAGGGGTTAACATTTGTACAATGTTAGCATACCCGATCCGCATACCATGTAAACATCATCTGTTGACTTTGACAATGACGAATGAAACTGAAAATACATACCTAACTTATCCCTGTGGCAGGTTAAGGTGACAGGATCCCATAGTAGTGTGTATAGAGTACTAGGGGGTGCAACGTGCCTCCTGTTTGCTGAGGAAATTAGATAAAAGCTCCTACCTGAACTCCATGCTGTAGTTTCCAGCAGCCTTTTTCTATTGTCCATCTAATAGAGGCAACTTTATACAAATCAGGCAGCAGGCCTGTTTGTAGGAATCTGCTGCGTCCTGACTCATTTTCCAAAGGACAAATGGAATATGGTGTTCCAAATGGGTTGTTTTCCTAGTTGGAGGTTCATCAAACGAGTGCGTAAAGATTTCATCATTTAGAAAATCCATTTCTAGCTGATAACAGAAAAAAGAAATTAGAAGATGATGGTGCTTATGTTGGGGTTTATGGTTCACATTATAATGAGTCACCGATTCAACGCCCCAAAATATATTTTTAGTCAATATTTACACAGAAACATTTAAATGGTAAAATTATGCATTACAGGAGAATCTAGAATATTCAGAAGATTAACTACTATTGTTAAAGGTAAGTAACATTCTTCTTTCTTTCTTTCTTTATTCGGTTTCACAAAATAGAAAAAACCATAAAAGCAATATATCAATTAAAAACATATTCTCACAAAAAAAGCAGTTCCATACTAGCATTTATCGTCACTATCTATACGTAAAAGAAAAGAAAGTCATCCAGTTCACAAATAAGACTTTTCACAAATTTGTTCTATGTTTAAAAATGCATTTTAAGAAATTGACGACATGATAGCAGATACATTCAGAATCTAGAAACTGGAGCCGTAACGTAGCCGGGCGACAACGCCTAAAGCCCCAGAATTTCAACAGAGGTAATAACCAGAGTTTGCGATGACCATGATAGAACTTACAGAACAGGACAGTGTGTATAGTCGTCTGTTCTGATATTTCATCGCAGGGGCATGGCGAAAGGATTGGGTCCCAACTGTTTCTTACAGGAAAAGCGACTAATCGATGGAAAAGATTCAACATGAATCTCGTCAAAAGAAGTCTCTCAAAAACTTTGAGATCAAGTGTCAGGTAAGGCTGAATTAGCAAGGTGGTCTGGACCGCGATTACGTGTTGGGCAGAAGCTTTCATTGCTTCATTCGTGAGCCTTAAAATTTCTAAATGGCTCAATGCCCTTGCTTTCAGATCCTTCCTTGATATCTCACAGATTGTCTCAGGTAATGTATAGTAGGACTCTAACCCTAAGTCAGTTAGAAGTTTCGCACATAGAGAAGCCAACTCATTTTCACTGAGTAATCTAGTAACATCTAGTCTGTCAAGATTTGTTTAGTTAATAGGTTCTTTTCAGAGATCCATATTTGTCGCCAAAGAAGAAGTGGTTGAATTTTTACCAAGTCCCCTAAATACGGGATCCCCAGTTCCATGTGACATGCTAATGTGGAAATGCGTTTGGCTGCCACTAAAAGGAACCTTAAAAACGTATTTTCTGCCACCTGCAGGGCACTTGTGTCAGCGTGCCCCCATACTCCCGCCCCGTACAGGGCTATTGCCTGGCATTTAGCACTATAGATTTTTAACAGTTCTACCGGGGACCTTTTACCCAGCCTTTGGGAGAAACTTCTAAGTGCAGCAATAGCTCTCATGAAAGAATGTTTTCGTGCCTCAACTGCGGCTTTCCAATTCAACTTGTCGTCTATCATGATGCCTAAATAGGGATAATGGGCCGTAACTTCAAGTTTTTGTTTACTGAGAATTATATCTTTGACCCGTTTTTTTCCCTGTACCTGCTGCCATTACATATGTCTTTTTTATGTTTATATGTAAATCAAGGCTCCCCATAAAGTCGGCATACCTATCCAAAGCCTTCTGTAGTTCGCGTGGGGTACGAGCCAGTATCACAGCATCGTCCACGTAGAGCAGAGCAGGGATTGAACGTTTTTTACCTGCGGAAGATCCTGGCCCCCCTCAACATCTCCACCTCCAGACCATTTGTATACAGTGAGAAGAGAAAGGGGGCCAGGACACAACCTTGGCGAACCCCACGCTCTACTCCAAACGACGCAGACAATTCGCCTTTTACACCGAATCGTACCCTCGCGGATGCCTTGGACTATAGCTCCCTCAAGAAATCTACGAGGGGGGCGTCAACTCCTAATTGTGACAAAACTGACCAGAGCTTAACGTGGGAAACTCAATCAAAGGCAGCGGACAGGTCTACATAGACCATGTATAGCTTGCCCTGTTTTGCGTATACGCATTTGCTCACCATCATTGATAGATTCAGGGCCTGTTCTATTGTGCCAAAGCCCTCCCGGAATCCGAATTGGAGATCGGAGAGGACCCCACCATCCTCCGCCCACCGCTGGAGACGCTCGAGCACCACTCTACCCATAACCTTGCCCAGCGAATCCAGCAGTGAGATTGGGCGATAGCAGGATACCTCTTGCCGATCTCATTTTTTAAATATAGGCACCATGATGGATCTAGTCCAGGATTCCAGCAGGCCCTTCTCTGTTACGGCCATGAACACCCTGGTCAATATTGGGGCCCAGAGATCTGTATTATACTTAAATAGGTCCGTAGGCACCCCATCAGGTCCCGGAGCCTTCCCGTTCTTACTCGCTTTTAATGCACGAAGCACTTCCGGAATATCGAATTCTAACGGGATAGGATATGAGACCGAAGGGGAGCTGCTAGTGTGAGATAACTCAGTCCCCGTTTGTGCTGGGCCTTTCTGAAATATTTTCGAGAAGTGGGCCACCCAAGCTGATTCCTCAATTGCTACTTCTATTTTTGGGAGGTTTGTATCATCAACCAGAAATGGAGATTTTACCACTCTACAGAAGGCCTTGCTGTTTTTCTCTAGGGAGATTTTATAGAGTTGGTCCCAGAGTGCTTGTTTTAGTTCGCCCTTTCTCTTCTTCCGTGCAATGTTATACTCTTTTCTGAGCATGCTAATTTCCTGTCGGTCTCTGTTGGATTTATTTAGTGCTGCTCTTAATTTGTTATTTGCTGCCGTGCAGCTATGATTAAACCATCCTACCTTCCTAAGTTGATGTCTTTTAGACTTTGCTGTCAGTGTTTCACTTATTTTTTCAAGAATTACCGCAAAGTTACTTGGAACTTCCTCCTCTGTAGCTTCTAAGTCTAGGCAACTAATAATGTATGGAAAGGCTGCTCTAATTACCTTTTCTGTGATTTTTCCGGGGTCTAGCTTCTCTCATCTTATAGAGTAACCATTTATTCTGTCTAGATGTAGGGTGTTCTGGCTTAGAGCGGTAGCTATAGTCTGTGGAGAAGAGTGTGTAAGGTTTAAATGGAGTTCTAAGTGGAGGGCCGAGTGGTCACTTAGTGCATTGACTAGTACATCAAAATGTCTGACTCTACTTGCCAGGATGTTTGATATTAAAACATAGTCACCTGTTGTTTCGTACCCCCTCCCCAGGTATGTTGGTTGGAACCGGTCTAAAGTTGGTTCCAGTTTATTTACTATCATAAGATCCAATGCTGACAGGACTTCGTTCATGTACGAACCTAGCCCTGGAGTGATTGAAATGGACGATAGGACTCTCGTGTTCATCCACCAGCCCACAGATGTTATTACTACTCTGTGGGCAAGGATGCAGGTTGAAGTTCCCCCCCCCATACAATACTTGCATGGCCCATTTCTCCATAATCCTTTGTCTGCTGGAAGAGTTTATCTTGAACGGTCGACAAAACCTTTAGAACCTGCCCTTCCGCTAGGTTATTATAGAAGTTAAGCAATAAGATAGTCTCTTTATTGCTAAAGGAAAGACAGAGAAGCTGAAAATTTACATCCAGCTGCACTACGAAAGTTTTCATTCCTTTTATTGTGTTGGCTATAAAAATAGTCAGTCCCCCTTTGGGCCTGCCCATGATGCCTGCTAGGGCTGGGGAAAAATAAGTTTTGTATCCTAGAAGGTGGAGTTCAGTCGTAGACCACGTCTCCTGAAGGCAAATTACTTTGTACATCTCCAGGAAACCCAGGGCAGTGCCGTCTTCGACCTTAGGACGGAGACCCGCAATGTTCCAGAAGATGACATTTAGCGCTTGGGAGTTTTTTGTTACAGTACCACCCGCTAGGGACCCAGGGTCTATTTCCTCCCCATATTGCACCAAGGTGTCGCCCAGTAGGGGAGAGAGAGGTCTATTTCCTCCCTGTTTCCCGCCAAAGTGCCACCCAGTAGGGGAGAAGAATCTAATTCCTCCCCATTTACCACCGAGGGCGCCTTGGTCAGTGATGGTCAGTCGACCATTTCCAGGCCGCTGTATCTGTTTGCAGTCGGGACGCCTCTCCAATAGTCCGTGTGAGCTACTTCTCTTAATTGGTTCCTGGCAGGATTTCCTCCCTACTCCTCCCATTCACCACCCAGATATCAGGGGCCCACTATATGCCAGTTCCCCTCGTGAACTGGGCTGGTACGACACCTGGGAGGATAGAAGAAGGAGAGACGTTTTGTTCCTATCCCTTCATTCATCTCAGGAGATCCCCATGAACAAATATAGTCAACTGTGCGTGGATCATTGAAATTAATCAAGACGCAGTCTCCCTGAATGGATTTCTTTCCGTGCCCCACCCAGGGAGCCCTGCGTACCATTAGAATCTTACTCGACCACGTAGGTGGTAAAGGACAGTTTATATTCAGCCAATGTTGGACCTTATTTTTTAATGACCAGCTTGGTTCTGCTACCCGATTTGCCACCTCCGGTACACCAGTCATCACTACCACAAAAGGACTGGCCTCAGGAGGCAAATTAACTGGAAATCTTCCATCAACGGCTCCCCTGTTCCAATCTCTGTTAGGATTTAAAACTGGAGTTTTCGTAATAATATGTTCCGGCCTAATCAATGGGGTTGGTTCTACAGTCTTCTCTGCAATTTTCTTTTGTATTACTATAGGTGGATTCGGTTTTGGTATTGACCCTGCAGATGATGTTTTTTTTTTTAACTTGTTGCCCTGTTAATTTGTTAGTGATCGGTTTATTTCCCCCAGTCTTTGGGTCCCCATTTGGTGGATTTTTTAAGATGACCGTCAATTCAGTTAACTGTTTTTCGATTTGCAGTAATCTGGCTTTTACTGGAAAGAAGTAGAGGTTAAATAGGTCTGCCAATTTTGTCAGAAGTTGGCCATCGACCTCTTTTATCTCGCTTCCCCCTGCTAGATCGGCCGGTATCTCTGCTCTAATAGATGCAAGGGTCTCATTCAGGATTGGGTTTGGGAGGGCAATGTACCTGTTTTTTTTCCCTCTTTCTACAATTTGATGTACCTTCTCCCTTTGATTTTCGGGTAACTCCCGTATCTTGTTAACCTTAGGTGTTTTTGGTTTTCCCCTTTTTTTTCCGGACTGCACCCTCCCTCCTTCCTCTCAACTGTCTACTTTCCTCTGGTATAATTGGTAAGACTAGTTCTGGGGTCTTTTCCAATTCAGAACTTAGTTCAGAATCGGATAGCAGTTGTGAGGCCGATAAATCCACAACATTTGGTAGGCTATGAATATCGGCGCAAACTTCAATCAGTCCGGACTCCCTAGCCCGCTCAGGTGTTTTCGCGGTGGCTAGGTGTCCCATAGAAGATCTTTTTTCTAAAGCTAGATCTTGGGACACTCTGCGTTCCATAAGGGAGATACTTTGATCTATGAAGGAATTTTCCCTGATGATGAAGTTATCTAAAGGGCCTATAAGCTGGACCTCCCCTGCCGCTGTTTTACTTCTACTTCCTCGTGTTGTCATATTGCCAGCGTCAAAGGGAAGTCTAAGTCCAAAATAATAACTATTACAGGTGAGGATGTAATCTGTGCGAATAAAAAAGATGTAACATACGTACAGTTTATGATCGAGTCCTGTATCATAAGAGGTTAGAGGGGGGGCCCGGTCGGACCGCCCACGGTCTCTAACGGGCTACAACGGGCCCGCCCTTGGACGGGCTTCGCCCGGCACGCGCCCGCGTGCGTTCCGCAAGGCGGGAATGGGAAACGCCTATATACCTATGGGAGGCGGGGGGCGGGATCCGGGAAGAGGACACAGCTGAGGCTGTTCGTAGGCTGCTGGTCCTCGCAGTCCCTACACTTCCACAATGCCCAGTTCAAAACACCAAAGTCCTACCGCTGCGAGCGGCGCCCGCAAAGCGGGGGCCGCGAGCGGTAATGAGGCTGCAGGCAGTGGGCGGGATCCGGGAAGAGGACACAGCTGAGGCTGTTCGTAGGCTGCTGGTCCTCTCAGTCCCTACACTTCCACAATGCCCAGTTCAAAACACCAAAGTCCTACCGCTGCGAGCGGCTCCCGCGAAGCGGGGGCCGCGAGCGGTAATGAGGCTGCAGGCAGGGGGCGGGATCCGGGAAGAGGACACAGCGGAGGCTGTTCGTCGGCTACTGGTCCTCGCAGTCCCTACACTTTTGTAGAAGTGGACCTCAGCTAGGCCTACCAGTGCAAGGGGTTCGCCCTTCTCTGCACAGAGTCCTCAGACCAATAGGAAGAAGTTGGCACAGAAACTGGAATAGAAAATACAAAGTTTAATAAACCTCATGAGGTGGAACTACATTCAAACAGCACCCTTCGGTATTGAGTGAAGTAGCACACTGAACAGAAAGAGCATGGTCCTTTTATACCTACACAGGGGCTGAAAAAAGGCGGTACAAGTATACATGAGAAGAGTTATGCACATAGATGGTCATACAGAAATGCACAGTCAACAGTAAAGGAGGAGCTAGCAGTTGCTGACTCTGGTAGAAACAACCTGACAGCTACAGACTAAAAACAGATGCATGGACAGTTAGACTCTTCTGCGCATGTGCAGAGTAGCAGAGTCTAAGTATAGCCAGTCCTTTAAACAGAGCACAAGGGAAAACAACAGTGAAGAAGGAAACAGCTCTTGGTGAGAACATGGCAGGCAAAATGGCTGCCAGAAATACAAATGGATTCCACAAAATGGACAAGATAGCCTCTAAATACGAGATGGATTCCGCTAATGCTAATCCAATCGCAGCCAATTTACAACACTTCCACAATGCCCAGTTCAAAACACCAAAGTCCTACCGCTGCGAGCGGCTGGTAAGTAACATGTTCTTTTACCCTTCTCAGCAGCACCTTTCAATTCTTCTCTGAATATTAGACATACCACTACTGAACTCCATAAAGAGATGATCCTTGTGCTGTTCTGTTGACTTTCGCCTGGGCATTGCATTCAGAATGTGGTGTAAAGTTGGACAGGATCCTTGTTACAAACACAAACTAAGCCTTATTTATTTACACCACACCCAGGAGGCAGTCTTCACATTGGCAAGTGAACTTTGGAGAGAAATTGGGGTGATTCGGACCTGACCGTTCATTTCAAATTTGGTAAAAGTGGCTAATCGGATGTGAAATTGAGATGGGAGTTAGTATGTACAGCATGGGAATTGAGTTTTTTCTTCACGGACAACCGTGGTTATCCATGGTGGTGTTAAATGGATGAATCGTGGTTTTGCTGTGTTTTTGAAACTAGGTCGCTGTGAGAAATTACCAAGTTACTGGACCGGACATAGTGAGTCTAGGGTATGTGTTTTAGTCTGCATCCGTTCTTGTAAGAGACACCCTCCTTTTAATGCTACAGGCCAGGTGTTGAGTCTCTCTGCCCCGGGAGCTTAACCTAAGCATCCCGGGCTCTAGGCTACTTCACTTGACAATGCATAGGAGGTTATTTGGGTTGGTCACACTGGTTTTAGCCCAACAAGGATTTGGGACACCCTAGGAAGTTTCAGGTTGAGTTGAGTTTGCAGTAGGTAGAACCCTGCCTTTCTCACTCGTGGATGTTGCGGGAGACCAGTGTCAACAAGCAAGTGACCACTAACACAGAAGGGGACCCCTGATAGGATGCGTGGGCAGGGGGAAGCTAGGTAATACCAACAAGGAAAAACCCCACTGCCTGAACACGACAATTAAAGTGCTAATCCTCACTGATTTATAAACACACGTACAAGAAACTGCCCCTCCACAACATAGGACACAAAAGTATCAAATCGATTACATTAAATTTATTAAATAGATCACAGAAAAGATGAATATATAAAGGTTAGTACATAATAACAAAAACAGTAAATAACCCAGGCGCAACCAACACAACAACACACCCGTTCACACAGACCAATCCATACTCACACACTCACATATGTCCTAAAAATATATATATAGGTTCAACAGACTCTCAACATAAACATTCTAATAATCACCCCCTTTAACAACACAGTTGATGGGAACCACAGATGGCCAGTGAGTGAAAATAGTTGTGTCAACACAGAAGTCCACGGGTCCTATACCGACATAATGACAAGGAGTATTCTAATTCTGTGACGTTAAAAGAGCGTAATGGAATTACAACCGATCATCAGGAACTTTTGAAGAGAATATAGCCCTGAGAAAGTCGCGGGATATGTTCCCCTTGAGCGACGAAACACATGTTGGCTTAAGAGACTAAAAGAGTTCAACAACTGGATAAAAGCATCCAAAAAGATTAAAAAATGAAGAAGACTATTGCTAATCTCTGATTATTATTATCAACGTTATATTTTTGCCTGTGCTGGAGGTTGATCTGTACATTGCTAGGTTGTCTTAGGGAGTGGGGTGGTTCTCCCTACCTCATTAGCATTGCATTCCTTTATTTCATATGAACAAAAAAAATTGTGCATTTCTCTGAGGCACCAACTCCCTACGATCCACCACCCAGTTTTTGAAGAGTGTTCTGGTCGGATGTTTAAAAAAAACAGACGGATTCCGGCTTCTTGATTTTGTATCCTGTAAACGTTTTGGAGATTTTTCTTATGTGCCCCTACGTAGCCTATGCTGCAGTAGTCTAGACACGATGGGGTCAGAGCCCTGATTAGTTTACCCTGGTGTCTTCCTTATAGAAGGGAAGCTGTGCTTCGGATCATCGGGAGGTAGTAGTGGGTGGGTTTGACAATAGGTGTCTTTTGGTGTTTAAAGGAGAGATCTTTGTCGGAGCAAGTATCAATGTTTCTCTCTGCATGATTTGGGGCATCCCCTCGACTATTCGAACGGAAGGGACCTTGCTAAAATTGTGCCAGTTGTCATGATTTCGTTAGAGTTGTTTAGCTGGGTGTACCTGTTCTTCATCCAGGAGTAGATCTCTTTCAGACATGATGACATGTTAGTGTTTCAGTTTGATAGGTCATCGAATATGAGCTAAATCTGTATGCCAAACTACATACATCTGGAATTCAAGTTGGTAGACGGATATAATGTGTGCCAAGTGACTTGTGTATTTGAAACTGTAGGAGGGAAACAGGAGCTGATGGGTCTCGAGTCCAAAGATGGGTCTCAAGGACGAGGACATGAACCACTGAAGCCCCAGGCCCCAGGTTCCCTTGCACTCCATGAGAATCGATGTTCTAGAATCCAGCAGACTCCTCAAAAGTTTCGGATGTGTCAACCATTCCTTCTCTGGTGGCAAAACCCTTGCAAGATGCCAGGGTTGGTGATCTGATTAGGCATCTGAATGCAGTTGTATGTGTTGCCGCATTTGTACCACGCCTCATACACCTATGTGGGGCATCGGAGCTTCTTCCTGGGCAGGTGGTAAGCTACACCAAACAGCACTGTGGGGTTGTAAGGGTGCTGTTAATAAAAATGTATCCATTTGTGAAGCATTTGGTGTTTTGCATGAGCGACCAGAGAAGTGCTCTTTGTCTGTTTAGGGTTCAGCGCTTTGTGTGGCGATGGATGAAAGTTTGAGAGATAGATGTACATGTTTCTCGGTGTACAAGGTTAGTGACCATGAATTATCTCTGCAGGACCCTGATTGTGATTTCTATCATTCTGTACCTTTCTCTGCTGATTCACAGCAGAAGAGAGTGGATTCTGCACTCTTGCTTGGGTGGGAATGTGCACAGGTTGCAAGGCGAGGGGCAATGGAAGAGGTCAGCCTGGATGACTTAAAGGCGTCTTTCTTGTGTTTAGTATTATAGGCGAGAGATCATTAAATTGGAATGCGATCCACTGGGATCACCTGTGTTAGAGTCTGCCAGTTTACCAGCTGTGTGTATAAGATCTTTGTCAAAGGGCGGACGGCTGTCTAGCTTTGAGTGCTTGAAATTAGAAGGAACTCTTATTCGATTGGTAGAGCCAACAGTGATGATTAGTTGCAGTTGATCTGATAGAATCAAGTAGAGGTGGATATCATTCTTACAGGGTGAGGTTTGGTTGGAATTATTATGATTGAGTCATGCTGAGACAGATAGCGTATCTTGGGGTGATAATTGCTTGGGGCTGCTGCGGCAGAACGATTTTTGGGGGAATAGTTGCTATGCAACCAGAGTGGTTCCATGGGATATTTTATATGTTGGTAACCGGATGAATTCTGGGAGCCTGTTCTTCTCTACAGGTAAGGTGGTGATGACTGTTGGCCTTCTCAATGCGGTGGCTGTTAATCCGCCTTTGACATTCGATTACGGTGTCCGTGAGCCCTGAGAGTCTGTTAGCTTTCATTTCTGTTATTGAAGCAGTCTAGGAGGCTATCTTGAGAACAGTGAAGTTTTTACTTCCTTTTTGAATTTCAAATGCTTCTGCATTTTGGGTAGTCTGGCTAGTAGTGCATCCCAGAGTCTAGCCACTCAGATTAAGAATACAGGTCCGCCAATAAACTTCTTTTTGCAAGGTGGCGCAAAGATCCTTGGTGTTTCTCTTAAGTGTAGTGTTCTGTTTTGGGTGTATCACTTGAAACTCAGTAGTAAGTACCATGGGCCTCTTGCTTGGGTTGCTTTGTGAATGATGCAGAGTGCATGACTATTTATTTGTTGTCCAGCCATAGGTAGCAAGTTGCAAGCTTGCAGGATTGACTTCATGTGCGCTCATGAAGATATGTAAAATAGTAGTCTTGGAGCAGTGTTTTGAGCCAGTTGTAGTTTTCTCATTAGGAAGCACCAAGGTACAGACTGTGGACCTTATTCACAAAGGTAAGCTTACACTTTTGGTCACACTGCACAGCGTTCAGTAATGCTTCTCGTGCCGTACCTGTTCTGCATGATGGAACATGCTTCTGTAAAGGATGTACCCATGTGGGTGTGGGGGAAACATGTCAGGCTTATGCCGATGCTATACGTGTCCTCTGTGTGGAGTTGCCCGTGTGTGAGGGCACTGCAGTATCGGGGGCCTAACCCTGGTGGGCCACATGGGACTTACAGCGGGGAAATAAACAGACACAGAGGCAGGTGTGCTAGTCTGGGCCGGAAGGTCCCGAGTGACCTCCTCCCTTATATTTATAGTCTCTCTGGCCACGCCTGGCCAGAGAGTGATACATAGTGTGTGTGTGCTTCCTGGGGTCGTCAGCTTTCACAAACACTAGACCGCTACATCCCATTCCGACTTAGTTCTTTTCTTTTCTGGCCAGCTTGCGCACTCCATGCAAAGTCAGTGAGCTGGCTATTTGGTCACGGATTGGGACGCAGGTTGTACCTGTATTGCACGGTGCTCATTCCTCGGGTAGGACTCCCGGTTCACCGGTTGGCCTTGGCACCGCAGCCTCTTCTTCTTCTCTTGTGGGCTGTGATCCCTGTCGTGTTTCGTCAGGGCAAGTGATGCCTGAGTCAGGCAGGGTCATGTCTGTGCTCGGCGCATCTCTTGACGCTTGACATTCTTGTTCGTCCTCCGGAACTTCTCTGAACCACGAAATGTTTCTGGTAACAACTTCTCCATTCCGCTCCACCGTTACTGCCGTGCCTTTGACTTCCTGCACTAGCCATGAGCCAACTTCGTAGGGTGTTCGGAATTTCCCTCCATTTCTTCGATTTCTTATTAACACCCTGCAGCCCGGCCTCAGGGTTCGGCTCTTTGCTCTTCTTCGGTGGCTGGCTTTCTCATTGGTCATGGCTCTGCGGTGCTGCGTCGCTGACGCGTCATACGGCTCTGGCTCCCAGGTATCGGACACTGGAAAACTGTCTCGCCGAGGTCCAGCTAGCATTAATGACCAAGGTGTCCTTTGGGTGGTGCAGTGTGGTGTGCTGCGATACTCTCGCAGAAACTTTTGAAGTTCAACTTCCGGATCAATTTGTTCCGCAACAGCGATGCGCAGGATTTTGTTGATGGTCCTCCTAAATCGCTCGGCCTCGCCGTTGGCTTGAGGCCATTGAGGAATTATACGGTTATGTTTTATTCCAAGTCTGGATAAGAATTCTTTAAATTCACCCCCTTGGAAGGGGGGTCTATTATCCGTCTTGATTGATTGTGGTAGGCCAAATAGTGCAAATACTTTTAGGAAAACTGGGGCTAGGTGATTAAACGCTGTGGATGGCAGTATTTCCACGCAGGGGTATTTTGAATAGCTGTCCACTAGTACCGCGGTGACTCTCCCGTCCGGGAAACTCCCAAAGTCTAAACTCACCCTCGCCCAGGGTGCCGGATCTTCTGTGATCACCGGGGCTGGCGCTTCTGCGTTTCCAGTCAGTTGGCATGCCCGGCAGTTTCTAACCATTCTGTCCACGGCTTCTTCTAGCCCGGGAAACCATAGCTTCTCCCTCAGTCGGGATTTCATTCGTCCGGTCCCCTGGTGACCTTCGTGTACTAGGACAATAATACGGTCGTGCAGGCTCTGCGGGATAACAATCCGGGATCCTCGTAGCAGGACTCCATCTTCTGTCATGCTCAGCTCATCCCGTACTCTCCACATTTTCCCCAGCCGTGTTCTTTCGGCCTCATTCCATACTTGGCCGATACTGAGAAAACCATCCCATGACCCTCTTGTTATCGCGTCCACTGTTCTTTTGAGGACCATGTCGGACTCCATGTGTGATGTTACTTCCTCTCGTGACACTGCCTGCGGGCAGGCCCATTGCGATATCATGTTTACGAACTCTTCGGTTCTCCGTTCTTGCTTCCTATCTGAACCATTCTGGTGCGCCGGGTGGCGAGATAGGAAGTCGGCTGGGTTTTTGGCGCCAGGGCGGTACACTAGTTCCATCTGGTAATGTTGAAGTTGTTTCGCCCATCGTTCAATTCGCGGGGGAGGATGTGGTGCAGTTCCTCGGAATAGTGGTAAGAGTGGTTGGTGGTCTGTCACCACTCGGAACGGGTGTCCACTTATGTACAAGTGAAAATGGTTGCAGGCCCATTTGATTGCGAGGGCCTCTCGCTCAATTTGCGAGTATCTGGCTTCGGTAGCTGTGAGCGCTTTGCTGGCAAATGCTAGGGGTGCCCAGGTTCCTGGTTCCGTTTCTTGGGTCAGCACTGCCCCCAGTCCTACGGGACTGGCGTCCACTATCAGTTCTGGTTGACGTCGAAGTACGCCATCGTCGTGCTGGCTAGCAGGGCTGACTTGATTTTTTGAAAGCTTCGTCTTCCTTGTGGCCCCACTGCCACCCGGCGTCTTTCTTGGTTAGCTGGCGCATGGGTTCAGCTATCGTTGCTAAATTTGGGATGAATCTCCCACAGTACGTTGCCATGCCCCTGAAGCTCCTCACCTCCGATGAGGTGCTCGGCGCTGGCGCCAGTTGAATGGCCTCCGATTTCTTCGGATCAACTTTCACTCCCTCCGGACCAAACACATATCCAAAGAAATCGATGGAGCGTTGGAAGAATTGGCACTTCTCCTTGTGCGGCGTCACCCCATGCTCAGCCAGCCGTTTGAGGTTTGCCTTTAGTCGGCGGTGATGTTCCTCTAGTGTCGCGGAGTGTATCAGGATGTCGTCACTCACGTTCATGACTCCTTGCAATCCTGTTAGCACTTCCTTTACTGCATTCTGGAATATCTCCGCGGCGGAAGATATTCCAAAGTTTAACCGCTTGTACCTTCGCAGGCCCAGGTGTGTCGAATGTCGTTTTATACCTGCTGTCTTTATCCAGTTTTAGTTGATGGTATCCAGCGTTCAAGTCTAACTTGGAAAACCATTGTGCCCCGTTCAGGTCAGCGAGGATATCATCAACTGTGGGCGTTAGGTGTCGCTCCCTCTTGATGGCTTGGTTTGGCATCCTCATGTCGATACATATTCGGATCTTCCCCGGTTGACGGGGTTTCTCTGCGATCACCATTGGGGACACCCACGGGGTCGGCCCGACACCTTTTCAATGACACCTTGTTGCTCAAGCTTCACTAGTTCTTGTTCTACTAATGGTCTCAAATGGAAAGGTATTCTCCTGTGCCGTAGTGCTATCGGCTTTACTGCAGTGTCAATATGTAACTTGATGGGGGGTCTTTTTATGGAGCCTAGACCTTGAAACAGTTGTGGAAACTGTGCTAAGATGTCTTCTGTTTGTGTCGTCTTCACTGCGTTGGCGAACGTGACGTCTTCGGCCATGTGACTCCCGAGCAGGATGTCGGCTTCCTTGTCTACCACGTGGAATGTCGTGGTGACCTCCTGGTCTTCCGATTGGACGGTTACTAGTATCTTGCCTTTGAGCGGGAGCGGAACCTGGCTCCCGTATGTGAGGATTTTCACCTTTGACGGCGTCAGCCGAGGTTTGGACCTGAGTGTCTGGTAATGTTGGTAGCCCATTACATTGACGGATGCGCCTGTGTCTATTAGGGCAGTGACGGGTGTCCCCGCTATGTTGACCTCACAGGTTGGCTGTGGGCAACGTTGTTTCTTCAAGTCGTTTACAAATGATACGAAATGGCACTCTTCCTCTTCCTCTGACGACGAATCCTCCACATATTGCCGTTGCACCGGCCAAGAGCTGTGTGTCCTTGCTTGAGCTGGTTCGTCAAGCGATAGTTGTTTCACCTGCTTGTATGGTACCCTTCTTCCTGAGACTCCTCTCGGCCTTGCTCCTCCTCTGCACACGCTCGCAAAATGATTGGGGATGCCACACTTAGTACACATTTTTCCTCGTGCTGGGCAACTGTCCTGTGGGTGTTCTTCTTTTCCAAAGTATCCACACTGCGATCTTCGTGGCGTCCGGGTGGGCCACCTTCCACGGGCCCTGCGCGGCATCGTGCGCAGCACATCGGCTCTCTCTGTCTTGACCGTGACTGTTTGCTCTGTCGCAGTATGAAGGGCTGCTTCCATTGCGGACGCCCGGACATCCGACAGCTCGTGTGAGCGTGCTAAGATAAGGATATCTTCTAGTGAGATGCGAGGTTGACTGAGAATTACGGTCCTCAGGGTTTTGTTTCGGCATCCTTGAATTAACTGTGCACGTGCTTCCTTCACTGGGTCATCCTCTGTACATGTACTAGCCAGTTCTCGAAGACGGGCGTGAAAGGCATCCATGGATTCGCCGTCGCGCTGACGTGCTTGATGTAATTTGAACCGCTCGTAGTCTGGGTTCAGCTGAGGATCGAAGTGTGCGTTCAAAGCTCTGACCGCTGCGTCATAGTCTGTGGCTGGCCCTGTGTTTGGTAAGTGTGCAAACAGTTTGTAAATTTCGTCACCCACGAAGTGTAAGAGGAGTGATCGTTTGACTTTGTCGTCGGTTTCCCTTGTGGCTATGAAATAGTTATCGAGGCGGCTCAGCCACACCTTCCATCTTGGAGACACTGTTGCGGGGTCAATAAGCTCACTGAAGGGGGGCAGCGCGCTCACTTGCGAGTGTGTCGGTGTCGCTAGCTGTGCTGGCGCCACTGGTTGGGGGCTTGGCCCTGCCGTAGCTTGGTCCACCATGTTGACTGGTTATGAGTATCTCGGCTTGCACTGACGGTGTTATTTGCAGTTGCCTCTGCTAGATTCACCAGGTGTGAGAAAGCGAGCCGTGTTATTCCCTCTTCGCACCGCCTGCCAACTAGAATGTTGCATGCACCCCTTTGTTTGCTGGGTGAGCCTCACTGTGAGTGCTCGATCCGTAGGCTTATTGTGGTTGCCAATGTTTGTTGGTGCAGATGCACAGGACTGTATCTGCTCCTGCAGGCCAAACACTTCCACTTCGCCATCCAGCGCTAGTCAGGTCATTGCATGCCAGTGTCAGCCAGAACCTTCCTTGACTCATGCAGCTCGCGTGCTCATCAGCGCATGGGACCGCCCCCCGGCTTACCGGCAGTTCGCCGCCCTCGGGAGACAGACGCCAGGCTCGCGCTCGACTCCTCCACCGGAACACGCGGCTCCCAGCACGCGCAATGACGTCCGCCGCATCCGGGCAGCTACCGCCTGGCAGCAGGACACGACGCAGGTCTCCGGGAGTGCCGCTGGGTCAGCGCCGGATCAAACAGCCTGCGGTGTGCACGCGCGGCCCTGGAGGTGTTGCGCCGCCGTGCGTCGAATCGACGATGCAGGTATGGGCCCACCCTCGTCGCCAGTGTGGAGTTGCCCGTGTGTGAGGGCTCTGCAGTATCGGGGGCCTAACCCTGGTGGGCCACGTGGGGCATACAGCGGGGAAATAAACAGACACAGAGGCAGGTGTGCTAGTCTGGGCCGGAAGGTCCCGAGCGACCTCCGCCCTTATATTTATAGTCTCTCTGGCCACGCCTGGCCAGAGAGTGATACATAGTGTGTGTGTGCTTCCTGGGGTCGTCAGCTTTCACAAACACTAGACCGCTACACTCTGTGTGTGAGGAAATCTTGCATTGAACCTGCCCCTTTTTGCCCCGCTAACGAGTGTGCGAGGGAAGCTTTCACTGCTGCTTCGCTACTGTTGCTTTTCTGAACCGGTCATTTGGGTGAGTGGGGGAAGCTTGCCCTGTGTGTGACTAAACTGTCCCCAGGGCTTTAAGTGGGATGAAAAAACTGAGGGGTCTCTCAAGGGGCTTAGCCAAAGTAATTAAAGGCGTGGCTTAAAAACACGTAAGCTAAACATTTGTGCATAGCATAGTGTGCCGTCCGACTTGTATTTTGCTATTTCTGTCATTGCATCCAGATTTATGTTACAACAAGTAACATCATACCTACAACAAGTGCGAACTATTGGCTTTGTCAGTGGTTGTTAGTTGTATAGGATAAATAAGCAGCAACTATGGCTTTTATATGATATTGAAAAAGCGATCACTTAACGCTCTGGTGGCACCACGACAATGTTGCTGCTCCTGAGTTTAAAAAAGAGAAGGGAAATCCAGAGAAAAAATGACTCTTTAAAGGATTTCCCTTCCCCTACAATGCTCACCTGGCTTGACGTCATGCCGCAACTTCTCCACTCGTGAGCAGTGTAAGCACGCGCACATCGATGTGCCTGCTGTCACTGCAGTCCGGAAAACAAACGGACCGCCTGTGCCAGGGCACAGAACAGGGCCCGATAGAGACCCGTTGCGAGGCCTCCTTTGAAAAACCTGCCGGTGCTCAGCCCCGGTGAGCCCCGGCCCACTTAAAGCCCGGACTGTCCCAATATGTGTGCGAGAAGGCGGCAGTGCTGCTATAACGTCCCGTATCTGTTACCTGCGTGTGGAAAGTTTCCGTTGCTTCTGCACACTATTCTCTGTGTGTGAGCAGGTTGCATGGATGTATATTACACTGTACTTCGTTTTATGTGAGTGACGCTTTCACTGCTCTTGCCAGTGTGTGAGGGAGGCTTTCCCTGCTCTTGCTTGTTGCCTCCGTTAGGGTGTGTGAGGGAAGTGTACTGTGCTGAATCGAAGGGGGGCGTGCACAGCCCTTGTCTACTGTACATATTTTGCGTGTGGGAAGCATCGGTAATTTTCTTTGTTCTTTGTTCACGTCGTCCTCTGAAAGTAAACTATGCAAAGTTCAGTCAAATGAGACCGTTGTGTGCTCAGCGGGTGTCGTCTACCGGCCCCGCTGTCTCCTGTCACAGAGCGCCAGGAAGTCTCACGTCGAGTGGAAGGACCTGACCGACCCGCAGCCTAAATGGTAAGACCCAGCAATCAGTTTATTTCGAGGTATAGCCATCAGGTGTGCAGCAGGTGAAGTGGCACTGGGCACGAGGTGAGAGAGGCGCCCTTCATCCGACTTTCGCCTGTCTTTTAATCCCTATCTGAGAAAAAGGGGGTCTTTTACACAATTCAATTCTCAATTGGATTTTACACTCTTACGAGGCCACTCGTTTTACATTTTCTCCAGAATTTTCCTGCGGATTTGAATTTCTGCACCCCCGTATATTCTAAAAAAAATGGTCCCATGTCACAGCAGGATGGGGGCCTTAGGGGAGCCCCATCTCACTGTGAGTGGGACACTCCGTTATATCTGGGTGCAGTGAAGCCAAAAGTGAGCCCCACCTCTGGGCAGGACAGCACCAGATGAGCCCCACATCACTGTGAGTGGTATACCCCAGTTCATCTGTCACGAGGGCTGTAAGTGGTCTGGGTCCCTCCGATTCTATGAACCAGTAGTAATTAACGAGCATTTGCAATGCAATAGGTCTCGCATTTGCAAGAGTTTGAGCTATTGCCATTGTAAAAAACAAGGCTTTTTATTTGTGTTTTGAAAACCTGCAAGCGGTGCGTAAACACGCACTTTGTGCTGATAGTTGTTGCTTACAAGAAGCAAGGCTGGCAGTAACTGCTGCTCTTTTACTGCCAGCCTTGCTTCTCATAAGCAAGGGCTACAAGTATAAAGTGCGCGTTTACGCACCACTTGCAGGTTTTCAAAACACATAAATAAAAGGCATTGTCATTTACAATGCCAATAGCTAAATCTCTCGCAAATGTGAGACCTATTGCATTTGCAGTTGCTTGTTATCTTTTACCAGATGGGGAGACACGTACAAGCTCTGGGACAAGTAGGTGTGGAAAGTCGGACATGGGGACAGGAAGAAATAAACACTAATACAAGTTACACTAGAGAAGGTCAACACAAAAACTTACAAACATGGCAGCACACGCACCACAACTGGGAGGCCCAACCTTTGCACAAAGAAGGCAGCAGAAAATGGGGCAAGGAGAACATGTATACTTGGTGAGGGAATCCTGAGCAATTATACTGGGACAAAGACCCTTGAACGTCGAGAGACATGACCACCAGGAAAGCAGACTCAAACACTGGGAATTGTAAAACTAGGGCTGGGGAATCAAATATGCTGGGATAGCAGAGACTAGTTATTTGGGATGGAAAAAACACTCCCTGCACTGCTAAAGAGGTTAGTGTGTTATACAACTGATTTAAAACGTTTTTGTGGTAGCACAAGAGAGGAGAGATGCTATAGGGGAAGGAAGGGAGTTAAAGAAATAAAGTGATGATTGGGAGAAGCGGCTGAGGTAGGGAGGGAGAGCAGCAGAAACATGGTTGTATATTGGTCTGGTGGTCATCTTTCTGATAAAGTGAAATCCTAAATGTCTTTTTTATCTTTGTATATGAGGTTAATGCTACGGAAACACTGAGGCTACTACATTAAGTTTCTAGCTATACTCTAACTTTTTTTTTAAGACAACCCTTGGCAGGCTATTGCCTACTTCGTCACAGGCTTACAAATAGACTGCTACAACAGGCTAGTTACTTAAAAATGGTCACTCGTCTTCAGAAGATTCCGATCTAAGCAGCAAGTACAGTTTGTGATTCCAATCCTCTGATAAAAAAGCTGCTAGTGGGTAGATCTATTGAGACCGAAGAGCGACTGGTATTAAATAATCTTCCGTGTGGGCGCGGACTTGAGCAGCGTATGAAAACTGATTTGTATTTTGCCTTCTGGTCTGCCTTAATCCTAGCCAGCAAACATGCACATAAACCTAAATACAAGACACGAAAGCAATCTAGATTTGGAACCAGTATTTTGGGTGTTTTGTACTACTGATCTCTGTCAGTGAGGGTCTAAATTAGAGGATCTCACTGACTGTGGAGGACTCCACAATGAAAGGTTTTCAGAAAACATGTAGAATTTTTTTTTTAA
Source organism: Triturus cristatus (assembly GCF_964204655.1). Classification (NCBI taxonomy): domain Eukaryota; kingdom Metazoa; phylum Chordata; class Amphibia; order Caudata; family Salamandridae; genus Triturus; species Triturus cristatus. The sequence goes on from NC_140594.1 coordinate 390,528,634, forward strand.
TTCAACCACTAGATGGCAGAAAATCCACAGAAGGTACAGCATGTGTGAATCTGTCTTATCAAAGTCAAAACGTATTGTTTCTGGTAAGTTATTTCGTTTTCCAGTGTAGAGAAAGATAGTAGTTATTTAAGGGACAAAACAAGCATGCTTCCCTGTGATAGATAATCGGCTGGCCCAAGAAGAAAATTAAGTGAATTTATTGATTCCATGAATTTGTGGAAAGAACATTTTAAGCGCAGCGTCCGTGAAGCTTGTGCTGCAGAGATGTAAAAGTGAAAGCGCGTCGTCCACATAAAAGCCTCTGTAAGGAGGGAGCTGGGATGAACAGTTGGATCCTGGTGTGGCAAGATCACACCTGCAGCAGGCTGCCCCCTCCCCCACAACAGTTTCTTGGAAAGCAGCATGGAGTTATGGCGGGGGCGTTCACAACATTAAACACTTATGTTTATATGGTCTGTTGTATTTTGTATTTGAATATCGGCTTCCTATGAGTTATTAGTATTGCACGGGGTGGGGGAGGTGGCAGATGCAGAAACTATTTTACTGAGTAGGTATTGGTGCACTGTGCCGCTGTTAAAACGAGCTGGCACCGCTACGCTCTGCTGAGTTTAATATATAGCACAAGAGTCAAGCCGAGGGTTTTTAAAGGGGCAGTTTAAAAAAACAGAAGACTGCACAGGCTTCACAGATGGCTTTTATGTCTACTTCACAAGAAGAAATTCAGCTTTAATTAATGTTGCTTGCAAAGTTCACCTACGTGTTTGCTCTTACTGCAAGCTTTACTGGCGTTATCGGAGGCATGTTTACGAGATTGGAGGTTTTCTTTGTACGAGCTAGCCACAGCATTTTCTTTCCTGCACCCTAAGTTACGTGGTGCCCGTCAGGGTCGGACTGGGAACTGAAAGCAGCCCTGGCAAATTTTGCCAGACCATCCCCCGTCCGGTGCCGAGCGATCGCAGCGAGCGAGCACCACCTCTACTATGAGGGTTTGGGGGAGTTCTCCCCCCAAGAAAATTTTGGAAAATGAAAGACCAAAATGGGGAATTTTACAGCACATTTTTCATTACATATACAATTGTATCAACTTTCAAAGCAGAGTAAATAGTAGATGATGACCTTTAAAGACACTGGGGAATCATGCGATGTTGAGGCTGCTGCGTCTTGCGCGTTAATTATGGATTTGCAGCATTGCACAAATGACCCATCAACTGCAGATTTTAACAACAACTAAAAAACTAAGTTCCCACGGAACTAAAGTTACTAAAAATGCAGAAACGCATTGCAGCACAGTGGATGGGTCCTTCCTAAAGTTTGACTGGTCCCCTTTATGTTCCTTATTTCTGTATTTGGAGTATTAAACTGGTAATAATGAGGTACAACATTTGAAAAAAAGTGTTTACATGAGTTAAAAAGCAAAAATAATAAGCTTATGCTAACACAACATGTGTAGCATTATTTGCCTTTTGCTGCCACATAATTTAGTCAACCTACTGCATAAGTTGGTCCTCCCCTACGTATAATTCCATTGGCCCTGGCTATGATATAACAGTTGTAGAGATTGGGACTCGTGGTGTCCCCTTACTTGTACCCAGTTTCTTATAAAAAGAATGACATTTCGGACTCAAGCTGAAGGGGACAGTGTCCGCTCTCTAAAATTAGTGAGGGGACTCACTCCATCCACCCAAGTCCTCCCCGCACTTGTACTTTGATTCAGACAATGCCAGCATGTAAGTCAACAAAGACTAACTAAACGTCCCATGATTCCAAGATTTGTAAACTTAATAACAGTGAACGCGGGGTAAAAGCAATAACTGCTACTTAAAACACTAAGAAAGACTAAAGTGTGGTAGGAAGCACTATATAAAACAAGCATTGGATAGTCTTTGGGACCTTATAAGTGTTTAGCCACGCAACAGTTAATGTTGTTCCACAAAGGATATTGTGCTGCATAACGAAATACTTATAAGGTCCCAAAAGCGAGACCTACTGGCTATACCAATGCTTGTTGTTAAGTTGTATTTTGGGGGAAATGAGGGGGTTGGATGGGCTGCTCTCTGGCGCCCAGGTTAGCCAAATACAGGAAATGTCAACCAGCCGCAAAACCAGCCATGTCCCTACCTCTTGTTGTCAACAAGCCATGCCGCCTCCCTGTTTGTGTGTCTGTTTACGCGCGCCAGGGAGAGTGTTGTTTGGCACATGGCTGCCAAGTGCCAACTCGCTAGCCAAGCGGAACTGATTGGGGCAGTTTCGGTTTCCTCACAGCAAAAGAGCAGGCTCTAGCAGGCGGCAGCGCCACCACCCCGCACTGAAGACACAAGTACGCATTTTAACAGCGCAAACTCCTTCCTTAGAAAGGAGCTTTCTTCTGAAATAAATCCGGACTGAAATCCGGACAATTAAAAAAATATAACTTGTCTGCTTAAAATATATTTTTCAGCACAAGCCCCAAGTTGGGGCTTGTGCTGAAAAATATGTTTTAAGCAGAGTTGCTGACCCCAACCTTTGCCCCAGTTACTTACAACAGCATCACACTCACAACCTCACCCCTGGTTCATGAACACGAAAGTGTGGTCTTAGTTTGTTTCTATCACTACTGATAAAATGTGCACATTGCACTCTTGTATAACTCCACTGGTAATCTATCATTTGCACATTTCTATTTGGTGATATAACTGAGGGGTTTCCCTATATTCAATTACAAGGTTATCGCTAATGGGTGAAGGTGAAGGTTGTTAAGCTGAAAGAATGGTTTATGCCTACAAATGTCTTGTGATTGCTCCTTCACAGCCTGGCGAAAGCTCTGTGATAAATGCCAGCGTGAAACACGTGTTGCCTGCTGTTTTCCTCTAAGGATGAGTTGCAAAATCAATGTTATCAATACTTCAATTACCAACTTTTTAGGCAGTACTGAGTGGAGGGCTACAAGTCTTCACACCTAAAATGTCACACATTCTGGGTTTGAGGGGCAACGATCAAAGACATCACATGAGGGGCTCGAGCACATCGATTTAGGATTTCAGTGAACAGTCAGCTTAAACTTAAAAATATACATTCATATACAATGCACGTATAGATGCATGGATGGTTGGATGGGCAAATAGAAGGATTGGGGTGTGGCGGAATACACAATAGGCGCAGAGAAGTTGACGTCATTTCTAGACCCCCTGCAGAGGAAGTAGTATTTTAGGTAGATAAATGAATGCCGTGTCTAGTCCCACTGTCTTTTCCACGTCTTGAAAAAATAGCTTCTATTGAGTGCTAAAAGACATAGCCGCACCAGCACACACAGCTAAGCAAGCATACCTTGATAAATGGGCACACAGGCATTTTTGCATGCAGATCAGCAAGCAGACAGAACCCGTGCACACACCTACAGACAAAGACGTACTCTGTTACTGACAGAAAAACACACATACAGAGACACATTGCAACATACAATGTGCATCTAATCACAAACACGATATTAAAGCATACATGGATTGACAGTTGGACAAATGGAGAGGGGGTTGATGGTGATAACACATCTACAGGCACGTTATGCAAACATGCAGATGAACATGCCTAGAGTTACCTCTGCACACAGACCAACAAACCCAGTCAGACAGGCACCTGGACACATAAGCATACATGTACATATGTATACCAGTGAAAAAAGACCAATCAACAGAAAAGTACCCATGTGCAGAGGCAAACATACAGGAGCTCAACCACACTCAAAAGCCAACAGATAATCAAGAAGACCTCCATTCATGACGTTTGGGTAGTTATTCCCACAAACAGTACATGTACCTACACGCATAATCAGACACACATCATGCACCCATACACGGAGGCCAAGCCAACAAGTATAGAGGAAATTTTGCACACATGCTAACGGGCATAAATGTACCTATGCACACAGAGAGAACAAAATATAGTGGCAACACAACTTCCTTAGATAGAACACACTAAGGTACACTTTCGATCACATAAAGCACTAATAAGGGCCTACATACAGGCACCAACAGATGTGATGGAACACAAAGAGCGATACCACGGATGGAAACATGAATAGACCGCTCATTGGATGTATGCAAAATTGGTGCAGGGCTGATGGTAAATGGAATTCAAGGTGGAGAAAAGAGTGGATTTTCAACACCCATTCGCTCTTTGTATAGTCACTGGTGAACGTACTTCTACAGGGAAATGGAATGCTTCGGTCTCCATGCCCCTCCATGTCTCACACACCTTGAAATTATCACCTGCTCTAAGCAACAAACCTCGCCGTGCCCATTCGATCCTTGGTGTACCTGGTGTAAGCGTGTTCAAGTAGCGCTGCTATTCAGTGTCTGTATCTCTTCAATAGTAACCCACAGGGATTCCACATCACTCCATGATTGTACCCAGAGAGGACTCACCAGTGTGTGGCTTGGGGGAGTCAGGGCCGGCCAGGCCCGCAGGCACCGCGGCCCGCCGCCCGAGTCGAGACCAGGAGCGCAACTCAACCAGGCCTGAACAACTCAACTCAACCACTCAAGCCAGGCAGGCCGCAGGCAGCCACCACCACCTCGCTCCGGCAGCCGGCTCGGCCTCTGCCGGGTTGTGACTCGTCCGCCTGGCCTGGCCCCTGCTCACAGTCACCAGCAGGCCAGGCTACCCTGCTCACAATAAATCAACACTCAGGGGCCAGGCGCTACTGTGCTGCGCCTGGCCTGCGCAGAACCGGGCCTGGGATTAAACAAAAAAGTATAGGTCAAGGCCCCCCTGGGCCAGGGCCCGGGGGGGGGGGGGTCGAGGTGGGGGGCTATACTTTTTGATTAATCCCGGCCCAGAATCTTGCAATTTGCAAAAATGCAAATGACTGGATGCCAGTCTGGACACGGGCAGCCAGGCACTAGAGTGACTGTGACTCTCTCTGACTCAATGGGTGACTCACGGGTGGGCGGGAGGCAGTCGGCAGCAGGCCAGGGAGTAGGACAGGCAGGGAGCAGGGGCTAGAAAAAATTAAATTATGGGGTGCCTGAGGGGGCTAGAAATAATTAATTTAAGGGGTGCCTCTCTCACCAGGTGTCGTCATCTCAGTCTCTGCTCTGTCATACTTCTGGAATGCTCCTCGACCTGGCCTCAGTCACCGGTCACGAGCACTTTTTATTGTGCGAGCCCCAATGTGCATGATCACCACCCGCCGCCTGAAGAGACCGCGCAGACGCGGCGGCGGAGACTTCTGCACGCTGCGTGCGACCCACCCACTCTATTAAATGGTGCACAGTGCTCGCATGCTATTATTTATGCTGATTGCAGCGATTGATAGAGTTGTGCTTTTTTTTCCCCTGCACAGAGCGAGGAGCGAAGCATGCAGACCGAGAGTGTGTGTGTACTCATGAACTTACTTGACTGATTGTTTTATTTCTGACTAACGCCGCCGGACCAAAAATCGGCCCCAGAAACAAAACCGTCCCCCTGCCAAAAAACCGGCCCCCACCCTGCCTACCAGGGGATTGCCCGGTGCCCGGTATTGCCAGTCTGGCCCTGGTGCCCGTGCACATAAACGTTTCTCCTTCACCTTAAGTTGTGCGGCAGCCCGTGAAGCGTGCGCCATGGCAATTAAAAAACAACTAATAAAGGAAGTAGTCCCTGAATAAAACAGAAACAGACCTATAGCTTAACTAAACGGTCGGTGCTGCTTGCTTAAAACAGAAGTGACGTAGCAGGAAAACCAACCAATAATGATCCCGGAAAGTTGAGCAACAGAGGAGTGAGCAAATACCAAGCGGCAGGCGGGATTACACTCCAAATACTGTTTACTACAGGTCTTGCGACAGTGCATGCACTGTCTAGGCTCAACCCAAAAACAGATATTGCAACGGGTCATTAACCGGGTCCTATATTCATGTCCTTAACTTTACAAAAACACTGATCGATTTCTGAAAATAAATGTAAAATACATTAAGGTAATCCATGTCAGCGATTCGGGGAGAGGATGTAGCCTTAATCTACCCATGCCTAACAAAAATTAATGTGTCCATGTGTAACGCAACTGGTGCTCATGTAAAGCACTCTGATATCTTCACGCTATATAAAACTACGGGAAAAAAAATAAAACCGTATCCTGTTTATTTTGCAGGGCTACTTACTCTTGCATTCCCAAAGAATGTTCGCTGATTCCAGGATGTTGTTTTTAGCATGTTACTCTTCTGCAGTGCTTATTTCAAAGTGAGTAGCATCCGGTTGCTTATAACGGGCCACGTTTGAGAGCATTGGAGTTGAAGCTATAGACAGCGAGTTTCTCACTGTGCCTCTCGGTGGGTCAAAAAGGTGTTCGGAATATATGGTCATTCAATCCTTGGCATCTCTCTGCAGAACGCATTGTCAGGTATTCCAGTTGAAATTCTGATTCTGTGCAAATGTGTGTGATGGAGGGACACAGTTTTCAAAATATTAGCAAGGGGAAAGTAAAAGAAAATGCAGTGCTTACAGGTGAGCGGGGGTGTTGTGTGTTTGGTGAAGTGAAGGAGATGTGAGGAGAAAGTGCATTTAGGGGAGCGAAAAGAAGGTGCTGATGAGGAAAGAGATGAGGTTTAAGATATGCAGGTGGGCGCAATGTGGTGAGAAAAAAGGCGTACAAGTCCAACGTGGAGTAAACATAATGGGAGTGTTTGAGACACTCTGAAGACCCTACACCTTCCAAAGGCCTCATCAATGTTTAATTCACACTCTCATATTTTCAGAATTGAAACCTTTTCAATATTATGTACAACAGATTTGAAGTTGTTACTCATTTATCTTAAACAGAAACACCCATTGACTAAGCCAATAGTCCTGGCTGGCTTTTAGTGTATGTCAGTTGTATTATATATCTGGATGCAACCAGTGCTGGAATGACGGGAGATCCAGCAGCTGTTATTGAGCTGGATCGGTAATCCTCCTTTCCCCGATATAAAAAAAACTGGGCACACAAAGCTGTATGCAGCAGGTGCCGTAAACCCATAAGCATGACCACAGGAATTATATGGCAGGTGTGGGCCTAATTATGCGGCAAGGCTGACTAAATTGCGGTACAAAAAGGAAAATTATGTGGCGTAATGCTGTTAGTGATAGTATTACTTAATTTCTTGTCATTTTTACCCTTGTTAAAACTGTCTGGGCTTAGATTGCACCTCGTTAGTAGCAGTATAACACTCAAATTGAGCAATTGGCAACAGAAAGGCGACCAGGCAACCTTTGCAAGGGGGCTTCCACCCCATGACAACATGTGTTTGTGCGTTTTTTGGTAACGTTGAAACATTTGAGCTAGAAACAATTTTTTGGTAACCTCTGCAGATTATGCAACAGATGATGGATTATGAGGCAAAGGTGGCAAATCCATAAATATGCAAAAAAACGCTCCACAATCTCATAATTCCGGTGGCCCTGCCCATAAGATATTTTAAAATGCAACATTTGCAACCAATTAAGCCAGAGCAGATTTACTGTCACATTTATCCTTATTGCCAATTTCTTTGCGGCAGAGTATTTAACAAATAAATGTATAAGCTGGCTGTCGGACTGACTTTCATGACTCGCCTCGCATGACTCCACATGAGGGGCTACACCTTGACCCTCAATTTATGGGGTTTTAAAGTAAAGTTTTTTCAATTCCAGCACTGGAGGCAATATTAGAGAGCTCAGGGAGGAACCAAAATACCTGTCGGGTGGCACACTATGAGAATGACGGAAATGTAGTTTACATGTTTAAGCCATGCCCTTCATTTAATACGCCACGCCCCTTTTACAGACCACTCCACTTTTGTTTAATCCCATTTACAGCCCTGAATGTCACTATTCAGTATAACTTTGATACGTCTTACCTCGGCATGCAGCAGGATAGAATCCGGTGAACACCATGTCACTAGATGCAGCAGAGTCCTAGGTCAGCCCCACCTCACTGCATGCAGCAGAGTCCCAGGCAAACACCATCTCATTGCATGCAACAGAGTCCCAGATAAGCCCCATCTCACTGCATGCAGCTGAGTCCCAGATGAGCCCCACCTCACTGCATGCAGCAGAGTCCCAGGCAAACACCATCTCACTGAATGCAGCTGAGTCCCAGATGAGCCCCATCTCACTGCATGCAGCTGAGTCCCAGATGAGCCCCATCTCACTGCATGCAGCTGAGTCCCAGATGAGCCCCATCTCACTGCATGCAGCAGAGTCCCAGATGAGCCCCATCTCACTGCATGCAGCATAGTCCCAGGTGAATACCATCTCAATGCATGCAGCTGAGTCCCAGATGAGCCCCATCTCACTGCATGCAGCAGAGTCCCAGGCGAACACCATCTCATTGCATGCAACAGAGTCCCAGATAAGCCCCATCTCACTGCATGCAGCTGAGTCCCAGATGAGCCCCATCTCACTGCATGCAGCAGAGTCCCAGGTGAACACCATCTCACTGAATGCAGCTGAGTCCCAGATGAGCCCCATCTCACTGCATGCAGCTGAGTCCCAGATGAGCCCCATCTCACTGCATGCAGCTGAGTCCCAGATGAGCCCCATCTCACTGCATGCAGCAGAGTCCCAGATGAGCCCCATCTCACTGCATGCAGCAGAGTCCCAGGTGAATACCATCTCAATGCATGCAGCTGAGTCCCAGATGAGCCCCATCTCACTGCATGCAGCTGAGTCCCAGATGAGCCCCATCTCACTGCATGCAGCTGAGTCCCAGATGAGCCCCATCTCACTGCATGCAGCAGAGTCCCATGTGAACACCATCTCATTGCATGCAGCAGAGTCCCAGATAAGCCCCATCTCACTGCATGCAGCTGAGTCCCAGGTGAGCCCCATCTCACTGCATGCAGCAGAGTCCCAGGTGAACACCATCTCACTGAATGCAGCTGATTCCCAGATGAGCCCCATCTCACTGCATGCAGCTGAGTCCCAGATGAGCCCCATCTCACTGCATGCAGCAGAGTCCCAGGTGAACACCATCTCACTGCATGCAGCTGAGTCCCAGATGAGCCCCATCTCACTGCATGCAGCTGAGTCCCAGATGAGCCCCATCTCACTGCATGCAGCTGAGTCCCAGATGAGCCCCATCTCCCTGCATGCAGCAGAGTCCCAGGTGAACACCATCTCACTGCATGCAGCTGAGTCCCAGATGAGCCCCATCTCCCTGCATGCAGCTGAGTCCCAGATGAGCCCCATCTCACTGCATGCAGCTGAGTCCCAGATGAGCCCCATCTCACTGCATGCAGCTGAGTCCCAGATGAGCCCCATCTCACTGCATGCAGCTGAGTCCCAGATGAGCCCCATCTCACTGCATGCAGCTGAGTCCCAGGTGAACACCATCTCATTGCATGCAACAGAGTCCCAGATGAGCCCCATCTCACTGCATGCAGCTGAGTCCCAGATGAGCCCCATCTCACTGCATGCAGCTGAGTCCCAGATGAGCCCCATCACACTGCATGCAGCAGAGTCCCATGTGAACACCATCTCACTGCATGCAGCAGATTCCCAGATAAGCCCCATCTCACTGCATGCAGCTGAGTCCCAGGTGAGCCCGATCTCACTGCACGCGGCGGAGCCCCAGATAAGCCCCATCTCACTGCATGCAGCAGAGGCCCAGGAGAGCCCTATCTCACTGCACGCTGCGGTGTCCCAGATGAGCCCCGTCTGACTGCATTCAGCGGAGTCCCAGGTGAGCCCTATCTCACTGCATGCCGCCCATCTCACTGCACGCAGCAGAGTCCCAGATGAGCCCCATCTCACTGCATGCCGCCCATCTCACTGCATGCAGCTGATTCCCAGATGAGCCCCATCTCACTGCATGCAGCCCTGTCTGACTGCACGCGGTGGAGTCCCAGATGAGCCCCATCTCACTGCATGCAGCAGCGTCCTTGATGAGTCACCTCTCTGTGCAGGATAGTCTCACTGGAGGACTCGGTGTGAACTCTCCAGCGAAGTGTTTGCAGGGCAGCCCCAGGTGAGTCTGATCGGACCCTAATGTAAGAGAGCCAGGACAAGTATAAATAATTATAATAAATTGGAAAGCTCCATTCGATTGGTTGTAGTGATCCGGTGTTTATTTTGCCATAATTCTACTGATCAAGAGTGATTCTTAGGACATCAGACTCACTTAAACCAAAGCATGTGCACTTGCCGTGGCTCTCTTACATGTCTATGAACTCAATGGGTGAGGGCTACTCCATTCCCAAGGACAAGTGACAACTAATACATCCTCATTAACGCAGGCCGGGCTAATATTCAGGATCCTTCACGCCTCTAATTCTGAATCTCTGATCGGACCCTGCAGGACAGCGCTAGAAGCGCTCTGTTTCACTGTATCCAGCATAGCGCCTAGAGAACCCTATCTCGTTGCATGCAGGATAGTTCAACAAGAGCCGTGTCTCATTATGCAGGACAGTAAGATGAGCTTCAGCTCATTGTGCAGCACAGATCCGATCCCTGTGCTCTCCATTTCCACATGTGCACGGTACCCCAAAGTGAACCCCGTCTCGCCGCATGCAGCACAATGCCACGCGAGCCCTCTTGTCTGCGATGGAGAGCTCTGGTGTGCAGAACCCCTTACTCGGACTATGTACAGGAGAGCTACAGGCAGGGACATCTTAAGGACTTTGGGGGACCTGGGCAAAACGGATTGTGGGGGAGGCCTGTTCAGAACAGCGTTGAATTTATAATCTAATTTCAGCTCTTTCATGCCCTGTTTTGCAAGGTCACGGACCGTGCACAGGCACACTCGTGCAAATTCTATATGTGCTGACATCTAATATTTAGGGATAGTGACGTGTTTTCAATATTGTAACACAGCAGTAGCTCACTACTATTACTGCAAATTATCTCTGTGACACACTTCCATTTCTCATATGCGAGGTCCTGTTTTAATCTAAAAGAAAAATTGTTATGGATGTAACATAAACACAACATTTCTCTCCATAATGTCTGTGATAGACTCCCACACATCAGCCACATTAACAATCAATGAAAGGAAAACAGTATTTAAAACCCTGTTTAAGTATTATTTAAGGTCATCAGGGACAGAGGCTCTGCAGAACAGAGCTGGTTGTATAAGGGGCCCCCTGAAAGGTTGGGGCCCTGGGCCTGAGCCCACTTTGCCGATACCTTAAAACGTCTCTGGCTACAGGTGACCACCCGTCTTGAGCTGTGTAGAATGGGTCTAGGTGAGATGGCCCTGATCAGTGGCGGCTGGTGACATTTGAAAGTTGTGAGTCTTAACGTTTGGGAAGAGTACCCTGCGGCGCACGAATGCAGCAAGCGCGCCCGATCGTCATAAGATGGAGTTTGGGGGGTAGTTTCCCCCCTCCCTGGGATCTAAAAAAAAAAAGAGTGGGCAAATAGTGCATTATCAAGCAAATCTGAGAAAGCAAGAAAGTTAATAAAGCAAGTGTAATTAGGACATCATTAGGGCACAAAAGAATTTAAGCCTGTAGCAAGTGACACAGGCTGATACCACTTTGCATATTATGGTGGCTCGGGTGGTCTTTTAAAAAAACACCGCTGAATTCCGAGAGCGTCCACGGTTGTATCGTAAGGTAGAATACAAAACCCATTTAACGATAAGTATTACAGAAACATACGAGGACAGCTATGGCTTTATGACTGATAAAACGTTCTTACTGACATCCAACCATCAGCTTACTGAACCATCCTTTCAGTCACCACACACTACTGTATATTGCTTTCTCTATACTTCGACAACAAGGTAATTGGATGCTGCACTTGTCTAAATTCAGAAACAAAATATTATAACATTAACAAAAATAAACATTAAAGTCTCATCCACATTAAAGGGGTGTCGATAAGGTACAAGGATGCAGAAAAAAAGTGTTGCTTCATGCGCGATCTTTCAGCTTCTCTTCTGCGCTCTTTGAGACTTTGACTTTCTTTTTTGAGTTCAGAATGTTAGTTTATTAAAGATAAAGAGGTGGATACCAATAATACATGTTACTGATCAAAAGAAAAACAACACATCTTGTAAGAGACTTTGACTTTCTAAATGTTCATTCTCTGCATTTAATAAAAGTAGAAATGCTAAGCATGGAAAATCCACGAAGGGGGAGGGGAACTGGTGGATCTGCTCCTATACCAGGTATGAGCAAGGAAAAGGGAGACATTCAACCATGGGTGTGAGTTTGAGCAGTGCTAAAGGAAACAATTCCTGGTTGAAACGAAATCTGTATTTGAACCTTATAAACAATTGATGCTGCCTTGTTTCTGTTTCAGGACTGTCGGCATAATTAATGCAAAGTTTAGTCGCGCATGCAAAGTTATCTTGAGGTAACTTTGAGTAATTAATACAATCACATCCCGGAAAGATTAATTAAGGTACTTTTTGAAAATAAATTTAGTAGCACTGTTAAAGTTAGAAATCAACATGAACTTATGTTATGAAAATGTATTGAGCGTGCGAATACCCGGAGGTGTCTCTGCGCTAGGACTGCGATAAGCTCAGACAGAGCGTCTAGTTCTGAAATAGCTAAGTTTTTAGCCCTTTTCTAAAGATGGTGAGTGAGCTTGCGCTTCTGAGCTCCATTGGAAGCATGTTCCGGAGTTTTGCAGTGCCATACGAGAAGCTTCGGCGGCCCCAGCTTGAGGAGCGTATCCCCGGAACTTTCATAAGTCTAGCGCCTGTGGAGCGTAATTGTCAGGCCGGTTCATACCAGGCAAAGATATTTCTAAGAAATAGTGGTTCTGTGTTGTTCAGTGCCTTGTATGCTAGGCATACTGACTTTAATTTAATTCATTGTGCCACCGGAAGCCAGTGGAGTATTCGAATTTCCTTGGCTACTGATTCGTGCTTAAGGACATTCAGCAGAAGTCTGGCGGCTGCATTTTGAACTGTCTGGAGCTTATTTTGATATTGCTTCTGCATACTCAGATAGGGCCCATTGCAGTAATCCAATTTTGACTGTATTAGTGTGGTTACAACCGTCCTCTAGAGTCGGTGGGGATGTAAGGTAGAATCTTCTTGAGTTTCTTTATCAGAAGGTGGGAGGCAGACACAATGGCATTGGTCTGGTGAGATAGTGTTAATTTGTTATCAATCAAAACTCCCAAATTGTTTGCATTCTGAGCTGGTTTTGGCAGCTCACCCATCTCTGCTGACCACCAGAGATTGTCCCATCTGGGTTGCAGGTTGCCAAAGATTACTACCTCGGTCTTCTCAGATTTAAGCTTAAGACGGTGTTTTCCCATCCATCTATTTATTTCCCTCATACAGTTCTGAAACTGTAGTGTGGAGGAGGCTTGATCTTTATACGCTGCCACCACTATCTGGGTGTCATCGGTGTAAGATGTGAGACTAAAAGCGAACTCTCAAATCAGAGGGGTGAGTTCAGATACATACACGATAAAAAGAGATGGACTAAGAGATGAGCCCTGTGGAACACCGCATGGGAGGACGTAGGGATCAGATTTATACTTGTCCAATGTCACTGTTGGTCTCCTTTCCTTCAGAAAGGAGAAAAGCAGGGCCAGTGCTGCTCCCTTGACCCCCAACATTTCAAGCCGCTGCTGCAGAAGATTGTGATCCACGGTGTCAAACGCGGCAGACAGATCGAGGAGAACAAAGGCAGCCGTGCCCCCTCTGTCCATCACAGTCCTGATCTCCTCGGTGGCCTTAATTAATGCCGTTTCAGTACTGTGCTCATGTCGAAAACCAAACTGGGAGTGATCAAGTAGTTTGTTTTCCTGGATGAAATAGGCTAACTGTTCGTGATTTTTTTCTACTATTTTGGCTGGAAGCCGCAGCCGAGCTATAGGGCGATAATTATGAGGATTAGACACATCCAGATTGTTTTTTTTAAACAGTGGAAGTATGGAGGAGTCTTTCCATGGACACGGGAAATTACCCGAGATGAACATATTGTTGAAGATTTCCGTGAGCTCAGGGCTCACCACCTCTGCTATATCTTTCAGAAATGCGGGGGAGCAGGGGTCAAGTGGGGACCCAGGTTTAATTTCTCTAATGTGTTTTCCACTACCTCAGGGGAAATCTGTGAGACGCAGTGAAAACTATTTACTTTAGGTTCAGGGTTTAAAGATGATTTGGTGGGACTATGAGAGGGGGTGGCTTCAGAAGCATTATAAATATCCTTGAATTTGTTCTTGAAAGCTACTGCCATTATATCACAAAAACGTTAATTGCTCTTGATTCGTTTGTTCTTAGGTAGAGACAACAGTTTATCTACTACCCCAAACAGTTCTTTTGACCTATTTTTGCCACTCTCAATCTGTTTGGTAAAAAAGTCCTTTTTTTCTGACATCAGCAGATTTTTATATTGAGTTAGTGCGGATTTATCTATATCTTTGTCCGTTATGTTATATTTAACTCTCCAGCGTCTTTCGAGTCTGCGGCACTTTTGTTTTTCTTGTCGCAGGGTGTCAGTAAACCAGGTGGCTGAAGGCGTGTTCCGATTCCCTGAGGTTTCGCCAGTGGGTACCGTGGCCTTGATGGCCTCGTTTAGCCAGTCCGTATATTTAGTGACTGCTAATTCTGGGGGGACATTTAACAGTGGGCGTGTTCTATCCAGATGAGTTTGGAGAATGATTTTGTCACCTTGTTCCAGGCAGTGTAGGTTAGTAAATGGGTTTTGGTCATCCCTCCCATCTGGGCTTTTGGGACTGAGAAGTCAAACCTGATTAAAGAGTGGTCTGACCACGTCAACGGGAGAGTCTCTTTTTACTGTTAGTCCCTGTACAGAAGTAAAAATACCATCAAGTGTATGTCCTGCCTCATGGGTGGGCGTTTGCACTGTCTGAGATAGGCCCAAACCCCTAAAGTCTCTAGCAAAGAGACAAACTCTAGCTAAACATTGAAATCGTCCAAAATTGTAAACTCATTACTGGCGAGAATGGGTGCCATAAGTGCATCTAGATTATGAATGGAGGTACTTCTGGCGCCTGGGGGGTGATAGAGTAGTATGCCCCTAATGGTTTTTCTAGCGTTTAGTTCAATTACAAAATGGAGGGCTTCATAGAAAGGAGTGGGTGTTTTTTCCCAACTGGTGTTCATTTCTTTCCAATAATGACAACGGGGACCACAAAACAAAGCTCAAAATGATAGTTTCTCAGACATATAAACCTGCTGTTTCTAGCTTGGCTGCTAACTGTTTACTACCATGTAGGAAGCTTAAGATACAAAAGATTCCGAGATACTTTAGACCGAAGTAACTTGATAGCAAGGTTTGACATTTAAGAACCAAGGGAAGAAATCTCGTACGTTCACCCTGCCTGACCTCATAAACATCTTCGATGACCGTGTGTACTTGTAACAGAATATGGCCACTAATTACAAGAAGCTGAGGAGAAATTGACTCGTTTTATTGATTTTTATCCGCAACGCGTGTCCAGACTCTGAACAAATTGCTGGATTCACTGTTGTTACTGCTGGCTGTAGTTTATGCATTATTGCAGCAGGTGGCACTGCACTTATATGGTACTGAGTAAAGTGTGGATTGTTTGAAGGAATTTACCTACAATATGTGTGTGAAATTACTGTCGACTAGTGCACTTGCATTAAAAAATGACCTTGTGTGCCACAGGAACAAGTGGATAGCATGTGTGCCTCCCCCTGGACTAGGTTAGAAAAGTGAGGCAGGTGCCAGCAACATGAGTACCCACATATGTTGTTGTGTGTCAACAGCTATTCCTGTTCACTCAGATGTACCAGGAATACACGATACCTGAACCGCCAGTTTCCAGCAGTAGGTCTTTCTTCTTAAAGTACCTTGCAAATGGGCCACTTTCACCACATACCTCCGCTCCGTCGGTCCTCATCAATGAAGGCGTTCTGTCCTGATCTAGGATCCAACAGTCTTGAAGGGAGAGTCACTGTGCAAGGTGACGTGACGGCGGTCAATGTAAGATCAAGAAACACCCGTGTGAGGTCTCGTCAGGTTTCTACATTTACACTGACGAGAATATGTAGTCCTGTCCCAGGGGAAGGTGAGGGACGGGCTCTCACATCCACGGATTTCCGAGGTGCAGTTAAAATAGAACTACTCCAAAAAGGTGAGGTCCTTCCCAGGAGCCCGTGTGCTGCTCTACCTTGGAGGCTGCGTCCTGGTCACGCTACGCTAATGCGAACCTATAATCAATCCCGTAGCTTCTGCATGCTGTTTTCAGCATGAGAGAAGCTACAGGATTGTATGGAGCAGGCAAACCCAACGCTCCTTTTGCAACAGGGGGCCTACGCCTCCAATCCCACGGCTGTTAGACTGCTGCTGGATTGGTAAGGCAGAAGTGCGCATGTCAGGGTGGCTATAGCAAGCCAGCCGGCCAATCCAACATGCTCATTCTACACTTGTGGTGTCATCGCTGCTGCTGTCAATCAGCAGCAATCACCCCCGCCCTCACACTCGCCGGTAATCACATCGTTGATAAATGACATCATTTTACTAATGCATTCACTGTGGTTTACTGCTGCGCTTGCAGCAGGTGGGGCGACGCTCTGAACTCTAGCTCAGTATCGAGGAGAGCGCCAGGGGAGCCGGTGTCGCTGCCTGAAGCCGGGTGTGGTCAGGGACGTTTTAAGGATTTTGGGGGCCCTGGGCCAAATGTATTTTGGGGGCCCCTGTTCGGACCCGCTTTGATTTTATGATCCAGTCTCAGCTGTTTCATGCCTTCTTTGGTCAAATACTAAATGTGTGTACATCTGATATTCAGGGATAGTGATGTGTGTTTTCAGTATGTAACACAACAGCAGTTCACTAATATTACTGCAAATAATCTCTGTCACACCCTCCCATTTCTCATATGCGAGGTCCTGTATTGATCTAAAATAAACTTTTTATATGGATGTTGCATGACGCATAAACACATTTTGACTGCAAAATGTCTATAATAGACTCTTACACATTAAAAATGAATGATAGAAAAACGCTATTTACAACATTGTGTTTAAAAACAATTCAAGGTCATGAGGGCAAGACTCTTAAGAACAGAGCTGGCTTTTTCAGCTCCTCCCCGCCCCCTTTGAAAAGCTGGGGCCCTGGGCCAGAGCCCACTTTGCCCATGCCTTAAAACGTCTCTGGGTGTGGTGACCTGACAGCCTGAAATGTTTGCAGAGATACTGCACCGTCACCCAGCCTCTCTGCACGGGGATAGTTTTGCTCTCTCTTCTCTAGTACGTGTAGTCCCACAGTGAGAGTGTCTGTGAGGTGCTTGGGTGGTGGAGATCCGTTGCCTATGATGACCCTACACCGAAACACAATTCACTTTGTGGGCAGGGCCTTCAGAAAACAGGGGTATTAACTGAGCCCTAACATTTTTTCAAGGACCTGCTTTCGTGCAGCTGCGTTTGTTTAAAGATTTGAAAGTGTCTGTCCAGTGTAATGATGACTAGGCCGCTAAAACCACTAGATGGTGTCAGTGCTATGTCTGCTGTGCTTCTCTTTCCCACCAGGAAGTGTTTTATAAACTTAGGCACAGGTGCCGGTCATGTGCAAGGTCCCCATGAAGTGGTTGACCTAGGCTTGTTGTGGGCAACGTCATTTACCCCTGGTGCCCCACAACCTATTCTACTATTGCACTAGAGTCAGAAAACCAGTTTACTCTCTTTGTAAACCCTACTGTCGAAGAGCAGCGATTTGAGCAGACCAGGTTTACTCACGGAGGAGTGAATGCTGAATGACAAGTAATTTAATTCAGTCAGTACTCGAAGTGCACTGAAAAAGTATGGCAACTGTCATCTTGAGGGCGCTGGGAAGTGGTCAGTGGAGGAAGGGGGTGAGATCATAGGTGTGTCTGAAGAGCCAAGTATCCTGGAAGTTGTAGATGGAGTTGCCTGCCATCTACTGGTACCGAGATATAAAATATTCAGAACTACATACATAATTGATCAACGTAATTCCATTTGATTTCTAAAGCACAAATTTGAAACACATCTACAAATTTGTGAAGCCAGAGATTTTTGTTCCCTGGCCTCAAAAAGTTCTGTCCTGTCGGTGCATGCCATTGCTGAGAGTTAGTTGTATTGCTGTGAGACTATGTGCGCTAGGACCCTTGTGGTTCTGGGCAGACTCAACAGAAGAATTAAGTAACTTGCTGGAAGGTGTTAATGTGTGGTTATTAACGGGTGTGAAGTATTGAGAGGGCAGTGTCAGATTCTAAGCTGAATAATAAAGACATTCAATCCAGAGCTCTGTGTGTGGCATATACATTTTCATGCACCAGGGCTGGGGAGGATGCTACAACTGGCGATGAGCAGGGAATCTGTGCCCCAAAGAAACGAGACTAGTCTCCTTGAGAGTTTGCAATGTTACAGCAAACTGCTTGTGCGAACCATATGGCCCCAAATTGATGAGAAGCAGTTCGAAGTTGACGTGTACAGAATTGAGGGCCCGCTCCAGCCCATATACAGCCCACAAAGAAGTTGAAGGCATGGGGAGGCGCGCATTTGAAAACACACCAGAATCCGTTGATAAGGCTGAAAGAAGAAATACTGTGTTGTGCCATAACACAGAGTCCGTATCCATTTTTGAAAAATTTTTTTAAAACATGTTTTTAATGCAGAATTATGAATAAGGCATCCATTAAGTCCACCTGTACACGCATGTTATCTCAGAGCACACCCATCGTTATAGCAATGCACACAGCCATTCAGACCACATCCCGGGGGCCGGGCGGCGTACTAGTACAGAGACTCAGAGTATCATGGCGATCACCTCACAGAGATGTCAGGTCAACAGCCTAATATAGTATCTGCGTTTATACCCATCAAACTCCCTCCCCAAAAACACCGCCAGCTACAATCAATCACTCAGAGCGGTTGGCACCAGTATTGTCCGTGTCCACAGCTTCAGTCCACACCAGTGCCCTCCCGTGATAGCAGTGCCTAAGGCCTATCAGTACGCACATCCTAGGTGCCCAAGGAGAGCTGCCCTGGAGCCCCGGTCCCCTATGGTCAGCAATCATAGACCCTTCCTGTCGGCGCTCTTCTAAACACTACAACAACACCCCAACAACTCCCCTCCACCCTACCCACACCCCAACTGCTGCTGATGTGGGCCATGATTGTGGGTTCTAACGCTAATGTTTGCCATTCCTCGGGTTTTGCATGTAGTCTCCCAAGCCTCATGGAACCCCGCCCTCCGAACGTTCGTGCTCTGTACGCTCCAGCCGGTAATCTTGCAGAGCTTGTACTATCATCTCCCAGGCCCTCGCCCACTCCAAGCCCTTCTCGTCACCCGCCTTGGTAGCCTGTCGCCTTCTAAGCACACTCTCACATCTAGACCATTTCAACAGCTCAGCCATCCATCTCCCAACTGATGGGCCCTCCCGGGATTTCCAGTGCCATGTAATTTCTCTCTGGGCCAACATGAGACCTAGGTCAATGAATTTGCTCGTCACTTTCGTCTTTGCCGTGTGAGGGAACCAGAGCAGTAGACATGCCGCCATGTCGAACTCCACCTCCCGGTCAGTGACTGCATTCAAAAGCTCTCCCACCTCGGCCCAATACGTCCCTAGCTTCGGGCACCCCCACAGAAGGTGGTCTAGCTCGGCCCCAAGCGCTAAGCATCTCGGGCACGCCGCATCCTGCACCTTAAAGTATCGTCTAATCTTTCCCGGGGTCAGGTAGGCCCTATGGAGTACGAAGAAATGTACCTGCTGAAAACTGGCATTCCTACTACCCTTCCACGTCCTCCGCATAATGTGGCGCCAGACCGTGTCCGGAATGGGTTTGCCTATGCTGTCCTCCCATCTCTCCTTCAATGCTGTAAGCGGTTCCAGTCCCTCATGTAACAGTCTAGAGTGAAGGCAGGTCACCGCCTTAATCGTTCCCGCCGCCATCACCACGTATTGGCAGGTCAGGGTTGCGGTAGGTTCCACCAGCCCTTCCCTCCAATGCTTTTGTATCGCCGCACTCACCGCCGCATGCAGGAGGTAACTCCCATCCGGGAGGCCAAACTGTTCCTGCAACACCCCGAAGGGGGCAAGCGCCCCGTCGACATAGAGGTCCCCCACCATCTGCAGCCCCAGCTCCTCCCACTTCGCCAACGGGGACCAGTCCACGTCATGCGGCAACGCTGTCAGCATCCCCAGAGGGATCTCCGGTGCATACGGTCACGCTGCTTTCGCTCTCTTCATACTCCTGTGCCAGCACAGCTGAAGAGTTCTCTCCTCTACGGATAGGCCTCTCAGGTCTAGTTTCTGTTGCATAACAATGTAAGATAAAATGTGTCTTTGGATGCCGGTCCCCCTCTCTTGTTCCGGGCCTCTAAACACTTTAGCAACGTTCTGCGTCAAAACTTGTAGCTGTGCCGCCAGGTAATATAATTCGAAATCAGGGACCGCCAACCCTCCCTCGATTTTGGGCCGCATAAGAGTAGTCAAGGCCACCCTCCGCCGTCCGGTCCCCCACAGGAAGCCAATAACCAACGTCTTCAAATTTGAAGATCCGCTGCGGGATCCAGATTGGCAGGGTACGGAAGTAATAGAGCAGCCGAGGCAGAGCCACCATCTTTAATAGTGCAACCCGGCCCTGCACCGACAACGGTAGGGAGGCCCAGAAGGTCATACACCCCTTCAGGGCCCTTAACCCCTTCAGCGCGGCGCGGATTTCCGCGCCACGCTGAAGGTTCCGTGCGCGGGCGGGACCATGACGGAACGGTTCCGTCATGCGCACAGCGCAACCGACGTGCATGACGGAACCGTTCCGTCATGCGCGTCGAAGGGGTTAAACAACGCCCTATATTACCGTCTAACAGGTTCGCGATGTCGTGGTATATTCGGACCCCCAGATAGGTGAAGCTTGTGGCCTCCCAGACCACATCCACAGTGGGAGGGGGATACGGCATATCCGCCCGCAGCGGGAAAATACAAGTTTTAGTCCAGTTCACCCTGAGGCCCGAAAGCCTGCCAAAGCCCGACAGCATCCCCATAGCCCCTACCAGAACTTCGTCGGTATTTTCTAGGTACAACAAGAGGTCATCAGCGTACAGTGAGATATGATGCGTCGCCTCACCGCAACTAATCCCACCGCACATCGTCCCTGTCCTCGCCTGTGCCGCCAAAGGTTCCATCGCCAAAGCGAACAACAGGGGAGACAACGAACAACCTTGTCTCGTCCCCCTGCGCACCGGATAATCTGAGGATATAACCGATCCCAGCCGTACCCTGGCAGTAGCAGAGGAGTAGAGGACCCTCGTCCAACGCCCGAAACCATCTCCCAGACCGAAGTTCGTCAGCACCTCATCGAGGTACCCCCATTCGAGGCTGTCGAAAGCCTTTTCGATATCCACGGATAATACTGCTGGTTTCTGATCAGGGTCCCAAACACTGTCTATTATGCGGACCAGGCGGCGAATATTTATGGCTGTTTTCCTGGTGGGGATAAATCCGGCTTGGTCCTCATGAACCAGCCTGGTCATATGTGGCAGTAATCTAGTGGCTAGGATACGACTCAGTATTTTATAATCGACCGTCAACATAGATAAAGGTCTATACGACGTCACATCGGAAACTTCCCTGCCGGGCTTCAGCAGCGGCACCACTAATGCTTCCCTCATCGACTGGGGTAGACGCCCAAGCGTCAGGGCCTCAGCGTAAACCAGCAAGAGCCTGGGCGCCAAGACATCCACATAGTGCGCATAGAATTCAACCGGCAGGCCATCCACCCCTGGCGTTTTGTTTCTAGCCATCTGCTTGATAGCCACCCGGATCTCCGATAGCGTGACAGGTCCGCCCAGTTCGTTCGCGGTCTCGACATCCAACCTCGGTAGATGAATAGTCTCCAAATAGTCGGCTATTGTAGAGACATCCACCCCCAATTGGCTCTCATAGAGGCCCGTATAATACGACTGGAATCGCTTCAATACCGCCATTTGCGAATAGACTACCTCCCCTGTCTCTGTTCTAATGCTCATGACCGGGCAACCTCTGGGTTCTGGGTTAGCTAGCCTAGCCAGTAGCGTTCCTACCTTGTCCCTCTCCGCATGCACTCTGGTGATATACGACTTATAATCAAAACACCGCAGCCGCTCTGTTTCAGTCGCAACCAGCTCCTTCGCCTCAAGCAGCTTGTCCTGTAAGTCTGGTCGCTCGGGCCTGCGCCGCTCTAAATACCGCAGCACCCCTTCCGCCTTCCCCAGATCAGCCAGGACTGTCGTCCGTACATTCGAAAATCTGCCCATACAGATGCCTCTGGCCACCACCTTCATTGCATCCCATTCTATCGCTCTCGTGGCAGTTGAGTCCTCATTCTCCCTAAAGTAGTGCTCGATGCCCTGTAGGACCGCATCACTAAACACCAGGTCTTCTAATGCATCAGGTCGCAGCCTCCATGTTGGGACTGCTGACCGTGGCCGCTGCCACTGCACCGTCAGCAGCAACGGGTTATGGTCTGAGATGGTTCTAGTTAGATACTCCGTGTGGGCCATCATGGGAGCCAGGGAGCCGCTGCACAGAATGGAGTCCATCCTAACATGCAGCGCATGCAAAGCAGAGAAGAAGGAATAGTCCCTAACTCCAGGGTGTTGCTCCCTCCACACATCCACAAGGCCCCACCTCTCTTGCCAGTCTGCCCTGTGCGCCGCTAACCGGCGGACAGGGGAGTCGGCCAATAGCAGATGCGACCTATCCAGTGCAACATCAGTGATCGAGTTGAAGTCCCCTCCTATCAATATAGGACCCGCTAGGCAGTGCGCCAGGGAGCCCGTCAGGCTAGCAAAGAAGCGGGCCTGGTCCGTATTAGAAGCATATATACTGCATAAGACTACGTCCTGGCCATAGAGCCTCCCCTCCACCGCCACAAATCGACCCTCAGGGTCCACCAGCTGATTCGTGGCCTGGAATGGGACCCCCGCTCTCACCCACACCAACACCCCCCTGGCAAACGCTGAGTACGTGGTGCCAAACACCTGGCCATGCCACCTCCTCTGCAGCGCAGTGTATTCCTGCTTAGTTCAAAGAGTCTCTTGTAGGAGAGCAATTTTGATACCTCGCCTCACCAGATGGGCGTGTACCTTATATCTTCGTGTCATAGTTCGGAGTCCACGGACATTCCACGTGAGGCATTTCAAATTAGGTAATGTCCCCATTGCAGCCAGTACCCAACCCTTGCACCAGTGACCAGTAATCACCCACATCAGTGCAGCAGAACCCCCTAACCAAAACACCCCAACAAACTCCCCCCAACCCTCTCCCCAGAACAGGACCCAATAATGCAATATCAGCCCCCATCCAAACCTGCAATCCTCCAAACATTCCCTACTCTGTGGTCGTCACCACAGAAGGCCTTAAGGGCAACGAGAGGGTGATTCAGAGCCGACCCGGGGCAGGCCGATCCCCCGCCCCGAGCCCACGATCCCATGTGTGTCTCAACACAATACCTGCTAATCCACAGAGCACCAGGGCACCCAGCTAGACCAGGAGTTGTGAATATGGCCTCACTCCCAGTGTCATTCGTTAAATAGGCCATCAGCCGTCTGTGGGGTGACCACCGGCCTCCCGGAACTATCAGCATCCGAGACGTCACCGCCGGACCGTCCGCCCTCCTCACCAGAGTCCGAGCCCACCGATATCCTCTCCTGTTGTGAGCCCGTGATGATCGCCGTTGCCGCCAGCGCTCCCCGTCTGTCGTCCGCTATCTGGTCGTTCCGCACCCCTCTCCTGAGTTTATTACGTTTGTGGATGCGTTGGGATTTCCACACCTGTCGCTCCTTCTCACCTTTCCCTTTGCGGTCCGTTCCAGCACGATACAACTCAAGCCACGACCACACCTCATCCGGGGTCAGGAAGAATTGGGTCGTTCCCCCCGAGATCACTCGTAGCTTTGCCGTAAACAGCAAGGAGTATTGTAAGCCCTCGTTCCTCAGTTCTTTTTTCACAGCCAGAAAAGAAGCCCTGTTTTTCTGGACCTCCTGCGTGTAGTCGGGGAACACCGTGACTGGGCTATTCTCCACCTGAAAGGGGCCCTCCGAGCGTGCCCTCTGTATCAAAAGATCCCTGTCCCTGTATTGCAATAGTCTGACCACCATTGGTCTGGGAGGGCGGCCCTGCATGGGCGGTCGGGCCGGGACCCTATGCGCTCGCTCCAGGGAGAAAAAGGGGGAGAGGCCCTCCGGGGCCACAATCGTTTTAAACCAGTTCTCCATATAGGCCACCGCATCATCCCCTTCAATGTTTTCCGGCAGCCCCACTACCCTCACGTTGTTCCTCCTATTACGACTTTCGGCGTCCTCCGCCCGTTTCTCCAGCGTCGCCAGGCGGCCAAGGATATCAGCGAGTTTGTGTTCTGCAGTCACCACCGCCGGCTTGAGCTCCTGTAGCAGTAACTCATTGTCCTTAACTCTGTCCGATAGTTTAGCATGATCCGCCCTCAAGAGGCCCAATCCAGTGGCGACCTGCGCTATGTCTTGATGCAAAGCCTCCTTGGTCGCGGTGATCGCCTCCAGTATTCCATCCAGCCGTTTATTCAAGCGACGTTCCTGCGCCGACCCTTCCGAGTCACTCTGGGCCCCGCCAGCCGCGGCCGGCTCCGTCGCCCGGCCGTGCCCAGGAGGCAGCTGCAGTGCAGAGCCCTTAGAGGCCATCCCGCCCTGCGCGAGCGCCAGAGCAGGGCCACCCTAGGAGGACGAGCCGGTTCCAATGTCCAGCCACCTCGGGAGAGAGGGTCCCGAGCCCGTCCCCCACACAATGGTCTCGATGCCCACGTCGAACCCCAGCCGCCACCCTCGGGGACCGATGTGTTCGCAGTCCGTATGCCCCCCTCTCGTGGCAAAATGGCCGTCCACTGGCCGACACCTCCCGTTCCAGGCGCTGGCAGCGCTCGCCTCCCTCTACATGCCAGTGAACGCCACGCGGGTCAAGGGCCTCTCGCTGTGCTGTGCAGCGTCGCCTGCAGTGCGGGCTCACCTCGTCTTCAAGCCAACGCCGAGGCAGACCCAGCTCGACCCACCCGCAGGGGCCAACAATGTAGCCTGGGGGGTGCTGCTCCGCGGCAGTCCGGTGTGCCTGCCCTCAGTGCTCCTCAATCTGAGTGCGTCCGGTGCCCCGACGGACCACCAACGTCAGCGCACAACCGCTGAGTGCCGATCTCTTGGTCCCCCTGCCAGCCCTCGGATCGCGCCTGGGCCCACTCCCCCTGCAGTTCAGCAACCTCTCTGGACAGCCATGTCCCTGCGCAGGGAGCCGTGCCACATTGGGGCCGTCGGTGGGGGCAAGCAATCAGCCCCGAAGTCGGGCGCGGAGTCCGCCGCTCTCCTCACCCACACCGTCTCCGCTATGTTCCTCTGTGTGCGGCATCCCCGGCTTGACGCCGTCTGTGTCCTGGCAGCCACTGATGTCCCGGGCCACAATCTAGGAGCGAGGCCCGTCTCGCAAGGTCGCCACGTTCGGCGATGGGGGAGGGGCGGCGCAATCCTTCACCTCCGTCGCGGCGGAAAGCTCTTCTCACCAAAGCCGTGTCCGTGGAATCATGGACGGTGGGGAACCGGCTCCGCTCAGTGCAGCAGGGGGTGAGCCACCTCTCACCCCAGCCGCGAACCGCCGTTCGTCGCTAGTCAGGCTCCGGCATTCGGGGCCGCCGCCATCTTGCCATCAGAGCGTCGCACTTCCCAGCTCCGAGACCAGGCTCCAGCACCTCCCCTGGCCTCTTGTCGTCCCGCTTTCACCGTCCTCTACAGCCCCGGTGCTCCGCGCTGCAAGCCCGCGCCGCTAGCAGTGCTTTTCCGCGGGTATACAGGATAAGTAACGGGATCTGGCTCGGAGCTGCAGGCTCACGCCGCCATCCCGATCGGCGTCCAAACCACGCCCCCCCACAGAGTCCGTATCCATGCAAAGCAAAGGCTAAAGGCAGTGATACAAGGAACAAAGGAGAGAGCAAGGAAGGAGAAATGAGGGGTGCGTCCTCTTCCCCTAATAAGTACTTTATATAACAATGTGGACGGACCCGTAGTTGTGGACTAGGATTTTCCTACTAAGTATAGTGCTTGAGAGCACAAAAGTCCTCTGGATTTGTTTAGAAGAACCCTCACCCACCAACCTAGTTGGTGGCATGCTTCATCATCCGGTTCCCAGCTGGGCTGCCGAGTGCAACCCAGCTGTGCTTTGACGCTTGGATTACTAGTAAGTTGCAGCCGTATTTCAGAAACCACCACCGCCATTTGACACCGCCAAGAAACAGAATATTGGCGCCAGGTGAACTGCATGGATCGAGATGTTCGATTACTTCATAGATGCCCTAGAAAGAGTAGATGAATAGAAAATCCTTACGTATTTGAAGAAGGATGTCGGTGATGAAGTAAAAGAAGTGCTGAAGAAAATTTTGCAGTGATGCAATATCGTACTGTCCGATCAAAGAAATATTGGGTACCAAGTTCAATCCGATGCCGAATGTCGACTATGAAAAGTACATTTTCAATCAAGCATGACAGCAAGCTGGTGAAATGATGGATACGTTTGTTAAAAGACTTGATTTCCTTATCAAACAATGCAAGTTTAGTGAGTTTAATGATGAAGAAGCCATATGTCTCTGAGACATTGAAGGCTACAGTAGCGGCTGCTACCCGACGGGGGTGGTAGGATGGGGGGGTTAATTAAGAAAAAAAACATTTACCTCAGAATGGCTGTCCGCCGTCCTCTTATTTCTTCCTTTCTCCAGTCCAGCCGGCAGCAGGAAGCACCCGGCACACAGGCTCCCCTGAGCCAATCACAACGCTGCAATGTAGCATTGTGCCATGGTTCAGAGCTCAGATGGGAACTGGGAGCCTGTACATGTTCTTCACCAGACTGTGTAATGCAGCCTGGTGGGGAACATGCAAAGTATGCATGAACTGTTTGGTCGACCCAAGAGGGCTGACCAAACAGTTCATGCGCACTTAGGGAGTGCACCACCACCACCACCACTCCTCCTCCTTCTCCTTCTCTAGCCAGCCCGCACGCCCCACGTTGAACAAGGCCACTGACTGCATGCACTGGGAAAAGTAAAATGATAATAACTATAGTTATTGTAATTTTATTTTTCCTTTTTGCGCAGTGGGGCAATGCTCCTCCGCCTTAGCGGAGGAGCTGCCACTGGATGGCAATCTTTCAGACGATGCATGTTGATAGAACTGCTTAGAGAAAGTACTAACTGCTGCAAGGGCTGAGGAAAGAGCAGATTGACATGCCACTGATATGGAAGCAGGAACAGGGAAAAATGAATCAGCGTTGGTCGTGAAAAGCAAGCACAAGGTAGATGCATGCAAGTTGACGTCTACAAAGAAGAAAAAGTTGTGTTTCCTATATGGGTTTTCATTTCCCCATGAAGGCAAATGTACAGCCATGGGACAAATGTACTAAGGTTGTGGTAAAGAAAACCACTTCATAATGGTTTGCAAAGCAAAAGAAAAACTAACTACATCACAGTGAGAAGAGAAGAAGTACGCCACAAGTTTCCTGGAGCATTCTTGCCACTCCCACAAAGTCAAAAAGCACCATCAGTTACGACTAGTAGAAATGAGACAAAGTGCCAGTCGAAAACTTCAACAGCCTGTCTCCTATGTCACGCCTCAACCCGTCAAACATGGAAAGTATATACATTGGCTGCTTCTAAATCGTTGCAGAGACAAGGGTAATTCAAAGCGACATTGAAACATAAAGCAGTATCTGTGCAAGTGCCAATTATCATTCTTCAAGGAGCTTTGTCCTGCGCATGCCTACTCAGTTTTGCTACCGCTACAGACATGGGTCTGATATCTCTCAATTACAACCTCCATTCTCAGTCTGAAGTTGTAAGTCTGTTTTCGTCGTTATTTCACGGTCTAGGTAGACTCAAGACAAGGAAAGTATGACTTCACATTAATGAGGACATTCGCCCCACTGCCCAGCAGTACCGCAGAGTTACTTTCCACCTGCAAGAAGCTGTTGAGAAAGAACTAGAAATGCTGTTGAAGCATGACATAATTAAGTGCTCCACCGGTCCCACGCCCTGGGTTTTGCCCATAGTGGTAGTGCCAAAAAAGAGGCATTGGAGGTGCAGTGCGCATCTGTGTTATGTGCCAGGCCAATAAAGCAATTGAGAAAGAAAGGCATCCTGGTCCACACTTAGCAGACATGATCATGCAACAGAATGGTGCCAAAGTCTTCTCCCATCTTGACCTGAACAAGGGATACCATCAACTCAAGTTGGAAGAGAACTGCAGATGCATCATTACTTTTTTGACTCATGTTGGTTTGTTCAGAAACAAAAGGTTGAGTTTTGGAGTGTCATCAGCTGCAGATATATTTCAGGATGTTATACATCGAATAATTCAATCTGACACAAATGCTTTTAATTACAGTGATGACATACTGGTTTGTGGAGCAACACAAAAGGAGCATGGCACGGCTCTTACACAAGTGTGGCAGTTACTTGCTGATGCAGATCTCACTGTGAACGCAGCAAGGTGTGAGTTTCACAAGACCAAACTTTAATTCTTTGGACCCATATTTTCTGATTAGGGAATGACTCATGACCCAGATAAAGCAAAAGCACTGTCAGCTACTTGCCCCCCCCCCCCCCACAAGATGTCACAATGATGCGATCCTTCTTAGGCATGACCAGTTATTGCTTAAGGTACATTTCTGACTTTGCTACAGTGAATGTCCAACTGAGAAAGTTGACAAAACAAAATGTCCCTTTCCAATGGTCCGCTGAATGTGATCAAAGCTTCAAAAGAATAAAACCTACAATTGAGAATGTAATTGAGATGGCCTATTTAGTCCCCAAGTTACACACTGAGATCATAGTAGATTCAAGCCCGGCAGGGCTAGGATCAATCCTTGGTCAACATAAAGGTCATCTGAATGCTTAGAGACACATCGTGGCCTATGCCAGTCGAGGTCTGTCTGAAACAGAACATGCCTATTATCAGCTGGAGAAGGAGTCTGGCTGTAGTCTGGGCCTGAGAACATTTTCATGTGTTTCTATACGGAAAACCTTTCACTATCATAACAGCACACCAAGCGCTGCTAACCATTTTTAGAAATCCGAAAGTCAAGATGCCCCCTCGCATTGAGAGGTGGGGGTTGCGACTGTAAGAGTACTAATATGCAATTATACACAAGCCGGGTAAAGACCAGAACCCAGTTTGACTTCCAAAACAGCTGAGGAGTACATTCATTTCATCGTGAAGTCCAGTGGGACAGCAGCCCCATCCATTGAACAGATTATTGCTGCTGCTAATGCTGATAAGCACATGCTTATTCTCCAATACATAATTTCAATTCAATTGTGGAAGAAATGTTCGACCTTTTGCTGACTATGTTGAACTTCAAAAATTCTGAAATTTACAGGATGAACTGTCTGTGACTAAGGAAGGTGTTGTATTGAGAGGCTCAAAATCGTCCTACCTGAGAGCCTAAAACAACAGGTTATTGAACTAGCCATGAAGGACATTGTGGCATTGGTAGCTACGAAAAGAACCCTAAGAGACTGAGTGTGGTTCCTGCTTTGTGATGAGCGAGTTGAGAAAGAACTAAAAGAGTGCCATCTTTGAACTATCTTTTCCCCAATGTGATGCAACATCCATTGACAAAGTCTGACCTTCCTTCACAGGCTTGGGAAAGAGTTGCAGTTGATTTCTTTGGGCCTCTAGGAAACGGACGTCATCTCGTGGTAGTCATTCATGAGTATTCACACTTTCCTTTAGTAGAGGAGTTATCATCAACAACCCATGACAAGGTCATCGAGTGGCTGGATAACATCTTTGCAGTGTGGGGACTCCCTGCCATTCTCAAATCTGACAATAGTCCGCCATCCAACAGCAAAGAATTCAAGGAGTTTCTAGTCAGATTATATGTCAAGCATAAAAGAGTACACTTCTGTGGCCACAAGCCAATGGTGTTCTGGAACGATTCGTAGGTACCCTCAAAAGGATAATTCAGTGAGCATTGATGGAGGAGATTGAGTTAAACTAAGCCCTGTGTCAAACCCTCCATGTCTATTGTTCAACTCCTTACTACACAACTAGTGAAACTGTTGCTATTCGGGAGAGCCTTCTGAATCAAAATGCCACAGTGGACAGTAGACCAATCCTTGAATGCTGATAAGGTTTGTGTCACATACACTTTTCGAAAGTGTAAAATGAAAACATACACCAATTGGTGTTGAAGAGCCCAGGAAACTGCCTTCGCTAAAGATGACTTGGTCCTGGTCAAGCAGAAACGATAGCGGAAAACAAACACTCCATTGCCTGTCAATCCTCCGAGGGTTGTGAAGTGCAAAGGACAGATGGTGACTGAACATCGAACTGAAAAGTCCATTACATGGGACTCGTCACACTTTAAGCACCTACCTTGGTGATCATCAGCTCTTGCAATTAGAAATGAGGCGATCCCGCCTGACAGTCCAGATCTAGCATCAGAACCTGTACCATCGGTGCAAGATCAGAGTGCATTTCAACCACCTCATGTCACTCGATCTGGCTGACTAATGCGAGCACCACAATGACTTATTGAAGTAATATAATGTAACTGTTGCTTGTACTTTTTTCTTTAACAAAGAGGGGGGAGATGTTGTGCGCTGAAACTCTGCGCTAGAACCCTTGCGGTTCTGGGCGGATTCAACAGAGGAATTACGTAACTTGCTAGGGGGTGTTATGGTGTGGTTATTAACAATTGTGATGTAATTAGAGAACATTGTGTGATTGTATGTTGAGGAATAATGACGTATTGTCCAGAGCTCCATGTGTGGCGCCTTCATTTGCATGCTACCGGGCTGGGTATGACGCTGCAGGAGTCATTTTACTGGGATTTGAAACTGTAACATAAGTTATTTGCACACATTTGCACTTGTATGATTGACCCGCTGACCTCTCTCACTCTTATCGAGACTTGTA
This sequence comes from Triturus cristatus, assembly GCF_964204655.1. Classification (NCBI taxonomy): domain Eukaryota; kingdom Metazoa; phylum Chordata; class Amphibia; order Caudata; family Salamandridae; genus Triturus; species Triturus cristatus. The sequence continues at coordinate 390,559,428 of NC_140594.1, forward strand.
AACAAAATGTTACGCACAAATCTCATGAGATAAGCAAATCTCTGCAGTAAATTTATATACCCACTGAATTTTAGAATCTGACCTACAGGCTTCATGGTTCTCTACACTACAACCAGGCTGTTCACATTTGAACTATCTCACACTTTGTAACCTTTCACTACAAGAATCAAAACAGACTTTAGAGACAGAGATCCTGTGTATTTTTTGGCAGGGGCTAGTAGGGGGTGGAGGTGGCAGTTTGTTTGCAATCACTAGAGAAAAAAAAACACACCCAGCACTACACGGAAACGGGCCTTCCGACAGACATATTTGGCTCACAAACGTAGGGGACGTGAAGTGTGGAACCCTGTATGTCTCCAGAGTAGGTAAGAGGGAGAAAAGGTTGAAACTGATGTCGCTTGCTGGCCATTTTTTTTTGCCTATTTAAAAAAAATCTTTATTCTATCATTACCAGCGCATGAGACTTGCAGAGGGGCAATATTAACGGTTAAACAACCTACCCCACTTTCCCACATATTTATTTTCTCAGTGCGTTTTCTTTCCTCCCTTGGCACGTTCTTTTCACGTAGAATCTAACCTAAAACAGTTTCCGTTACATTCTTTAGTGCGGGGCACCTATTGCACATACATGCATAGGAAGTGACGTCACAAGGGGCCTGCAATACCTTTCTAGTCAGCTGCTGTCTCGCACAACAGCCTACGTTTATTCTCCAGCATTACCAGGCTGCTGGTGAGTCCCAGGCTTTTTAAAAGGTTTCCTGCGACTCTCCCTTGCTCGGTGCTGGCAGGCCCAATTGAGGACCCAAAAGCAGCTCTGCAAAAAATGCTCAAACCAGCCCCGCTCCCTTCGTCTTCTTCCACAATCTCTCTCCTCCATCCATTCATTCTCTCTCTCTCCATCTTTCCTCTCTTCCTTCCTTCTCTGATCGCTTGCTCTTTACCTCCCCATCTACCTCTTCAAGCCTCCCCTGCCTACTGCTGTTAACCTCTGGGTGCTGGGGAAAGTAACAGAGGCACCACGAGTCGCTCGGGACATTCAAAATGGACCTCAAGGAATCCAGCCCACCGGGGAAATGCCCGTGGAATAAAAGGCCCGTCCGGCCTTCATGGCTGCTGGTAGATTCTTCACTGTTGATTACTTCAGTTATTTACAAAAAGTACTTTTTATATCTCCCACATCTCAACAGCAAAATTATGTGAGCAGAGACATTCACATTACTCATCGGTTTGTGCGACTGAGAACTAGACTTCGCCACAAGTCTTGATGGCAGAGAAGGCCTTTTTTGCCCTGGAGACCACGTGTGCATTGTCCACCAAGCTTTGCTTGCCACCAAATGTAATAAAACATTTACACCTCTTTCAGAGGGCAGGCTCTCTGGTGAGTAGTGATCAAAGGGGTTTCCTAATGTTTCTTAAGCTTTCCGTTCCCTCTTCTTCACAACACAGGACACCCCCTCTCAACCTATGAACTCGGGCAGCTCAAGGTCAAGATGAACAATTCGAGAACGGTTGTCTCTTCATAAAAAGAATAGAAACTGTTATTATAAAACAAATTAAAAATATCACTTGGGAAGAGCGTTTCCAACAGTTCCTTTTCACTTCGACTTCTGTGTTCAGTCAACTCACTGACCAGAAGTAGCTCTTTTAAACTTATGGGTCCTTATTTGCATAAATAGAAAGACAAAACGGCAAATTGAAGGCATATATAAACAAGCATTTGCAATGCAATAGGTCTCGCATTTGCGAGAGTTTAAGCTATTGGCATTGTAAATGACAATGCCTTTTATTTATGTTTTAAAAATAAAAGTAATTGTCATTTACAATGCCAATTGCTCAAATTCTGGCTAATGCGAGACCTATTGCATTGCAAATGCTTGAGCTTTCATTGGCTGGGGAAGTCGCGGAATGATGGGGGCAGAGGAGGGGAAAAGCTTTTTACTTGAGTTGAGGGAAGCTTTTTCGTGCTCCTTGGCAGTCAACTGCATTAGACTCCCGGGTTGGTTTATCAGATCCAGAATTTGCAGATTCGATAATTCTGGGACCAGAGAAACCCTAAACCTTGGGTGTATTTCTCTCTTGGCAACTCGTCACAAGGGCCAAAGTAAACTACTCTACGCAAGACATCACAGGGAGTGAAACATTTCTAGCACACGACTCAAGGATGGTTAATGCACCCGCTGTGCAGAAACTGAACATCAACAACTTATTTAGGAGCAATGGCTTAAAATCCCCTTCTTTTGTAGTGCAACTGCCAGCGAGTGGCGTTACCATGCTACAGTTCTGTAACAGGTAAAGCTTCCCACCGTCTGAATGTCGTAGTCAATAATGTAGGTTAGCGCCATGTTTTCGTTTCTGACTAAAATAAACACTCGGGATACAAATATCTCATGAATGAAAAAACTCAAAACTGGCGAGCAAAATCGTGAGGAGTAAATTGTTTAAAGGAACAATGACAATGCTGGAGGTAACTAATAAAGTAAGGAAAGGGTTAAATTTAAAAGGTAAATGAAGAGGGTTTGTTTAAATGAAAAGGCTGTAGGGATCCTCCCGGGTAAATTTAAAAACAAATACTCACTTTGCATATTAAATAAAAATAATTTGTAACACACGGACAACACAGAGAGGACGTGAGAGCAAATCAAATGAGTAGCCTGATAAGACTTATGGGCTGATGAGGGAGATAAACTATGCGGTCTGGGGATATTGTGAGGTCTGGCAGGGAGGGGCCCAGAAGAAAGACTCTGGAGGGAAGCTCTGCATAATTTAAATGAATACGCTTGTCCTGTGCTGGCGCAGTGCTCAGGGAAACGGAGATAAACCCCTATAAACATATTTGATAAATATGGAGAGACGATGTGGCATAGCATGCAAAGCTGGGGACTTTGGAATTGTGGCTCGAGTCTCCAGGCACTCTGCGTCTTCCAAAAATAAAATGCAGACATGTCGAGTATTAAAAGTTTTATAAAACAATAGCGAAACCCTGCTATTTATTGGTGCCTTTGTATGATTTAAAAGGGGACAGCAAGTGGATGCAATGGTGCGTGAATACTTACGACAAATCAAAACAAGTGGCTGTATTTCAGGCGATCCTCGTAAGTTGAAGCAATTAACGAGGATCAGCTGAAAACAAACATGCTAATTAAACACACACACACGTTTTACTCCTATCTACAGTCATTATATTGGGGAATGACTGCATTACCTGAGCCCCAGGGATGTTCGGGGTGATGGATCCTTCCTTTTTCTCCGGGCGGGAAGAGATGGGCACAGAGGAATGGGAGGCACACAGGGGGAGCACAGGGAGAGGGGCAGAGAGAGGGAGGGAGCCGGGGAGAAACAAAAGAAAGAGGTACACGGGGAGCAAATTTAAAAACAAATACTCACTTTGCATTTTAAATAAAAATCATTTGTAACACACGGGAGAGCAAATCAAATGAGTAGCCTGATAAGACTTATGGGCTGATGAGGGAGAGAAACTATGCGGTCTGGGGATATTGTGAGGTCTGGCAGGGAGGGGCCCAGAAGAAAGACTCCGGAGGGAAGCTCTGCATAATTTAAATGAATACGCTTGTCCTGTGCTGGCGCAGTGCTCAGGGAAACTGAGATAAACCCCTATAAACATATTTGATAAATATGGAGAGACGATGTGGCAGAGGGAAAGGGGTAGAGAGAGGGAGCCAAAGAGAACACAAGCTTTGGCAACGCGGCCGCGAAAGTGAAAGTGATCGCGATTACGATCGCGTGCTACGGAGGAAAGACACATGGCGCTGCGCGCGTGCACGTTCACGTGCACTGAAGCTTTAGGCCACGGCAGCACTTTGAAAAGCCTGTATACAAAATGTCTCGGCCAGATCAGCGCAAGCACTGGATCAGGCGAGACCTAAAAAAGGAAGGTCCTAGCGTAAAAATGAAACGCCAGGTCTCCTGGAAGAGGTGGCAGCATCTAGCTCTTGCTTGGCATACCCATGGATTACCTGTACTGGGGGGTTATTAATTTCCTCCCAAGGTTTGCGTACCGTGTGTAGCACAATCAGTATCTGTGTGTGATTTGGAAACCACGGCAAGACTGAATGGCGTCCTACAGAGCCACAGCAAGTGCACAAAATTGTGGATTTTTTGAGGTTGTCCTTCCTTTCTCTGAGGACAAGACACACTGCGTACTCCCATCCTGAATCCTTCAGGGGCGTCACCCAACAGAAAAATAATATGATAATAAAACCAATTTATTATCATTTTATTTTTCTTACCTGATTGCCAGCCAAGCCGAGGTTAGGGCAGAGGCGGGGCCACGCTGACGAGCGTCACTTCAGCAGTAAGGAGGAGTGGTAGGCATTTAAGTGCATGTCAGTTTGGCCGGCAATGCTAGGCCGGCCAAACAGACATGCGCACTTAGGTTTCTCCAACTCAGCTGTGTTGTACAGCTGGGTTGGAGAAATGGTGCAGGCTTCCTGTGCCTGAGCGAGCATTAAACCAGCCCACTCAGACCAATCCAGACGCTGCTCTCATGCTAGGTATAGCATGAGAGCAGCGTCTGGATTGGGTGGGGAGGCTGTGCAGTGAAGCCCATCTACAAGAAGAGCAATGAGGTGGCAGGTAAGTCTTTTTATTTTATTTTGTTTTTAAACCCAACCCCAAGCACCCCCACCACCTGCCCTACCACTTTACTACAGCAGAAGCCGCTACTGGATCCTGTAAATATTTAATAGGTCAAGGGACTGCCTCAGTTTCTCCGCGGTCAGCTTCTGCCTCTGACAGTACCAGAGGTTACTTCCACCTATCTGAATTGTGCAGGGCGTTGCCTAGTAACAAGGAGATGGTGGCGCAGTGAGAGGGTTTGTACCAGTTCCGCCTATGCATAAAAATCCAGGAAAAGGTGGAAAAGCCTGTGAAGGTGCGCTCTGTTGTCGGTAGTTCTATAGCATTCTGGGATGGTCCACACACATTCTGCTGCCTGATTTTACGGTGTTTGTAAACGGGCAATGAGTGGTTCATAGATAGCATTGAAGATGATGTCACCAGGGAAGACATGACGAGGGCTATTGTTAGGTCCATCTGATGCTGGGTTTGGAGTAATGGGAGGATTTTACAAAGTAGGGAGAGCGGGACATCGATCTCTTTCGCCACTGTGCTGACTTCCTGGCATTTGGAGGAGTTGAGGGAGGAGTCCCAAGACTTGAATGCCAATCAAAGCATAGCAATACAGGTTCATTTGATCCTATTATGATTAGGGCTCCCGGTTTTATGTATTTTTTTTTTTTTTTTAACATTTCCGTCTGTATTTATCCATATTTATTTTTTGCCTATTTTATCTGTATTTATCCATATTTATTTAGTGCTTTGTGGATAACTGAAGTTGTAAAACTGTACATTTGCATATTTATTTAACTGATAGGCACACAGTCATACTTTGTCATGTTTTAGCTATATAGGCGGCCAAACATTAAATAACAAGACATCCACTGGTAAATATTAGCAGTATACCACAAATGTATGTTGACATATACCATTATTTAAAAAAAAAAAATCATCCTGTTTTATAACTTCCCCATGCTGTCCATCTGTTCAGCTGTTGGGCTATAATTCATGAAAGTCAGCACGAAGAGTCACTTAAAAGAAGCCCAGTTTTCTGCATTTATTCACTTTTAAAAATAAATGCAGACAGAAAAACATATGGCTTTCTGTCTGTATTTATCTGTAAAAATCCGTAAAAACAGAAAACCGGGAGCCTTAATTATGATGCTCCCAGTCTTGGTACTGTTTACACAGAAGAAGCTGCTTTTATTCAGTAGAGGACATGGTTCAGTAATGTAGTGATGTTAGTAGTGCTGTTTGAGTTGTTGTATAACCAGAAATGGATTTGCATATGCTATATGTACATTTGGAAGTATACTTAGCCTGCTGTAGAAGCTGTGCTGGGGGCGGAAGGAGTTGCTGCGCTGGAGGCAGGGTAGGGTAGGGGTGATCCTTGGTAGAGTCCGGATGATTCAGGCTGTGTGAATTAAGCAGCTGTTCCAATCCTGATTTTTTTGGCTGCATCTGGAGAGAATGATTGTCCCCAGGATTGGACAGAGCACACCATTCCCATACAATTTTCTAGCCTGTGTTGTGGTACAGCTCTTGGGTATAAACCCGGATTATTGATAATCGAGGAGGTGGTTTAATTCCTCATAGGCTTGATGTTGTCTAATCTCCTCCTATTTCCAAGATCTTGCTGAGGAAAGGGAGGTTTGAGATGGGCCTGTCCTATGCAAGGATCTTGGGGTCTGTGTTTGGGGTGAGGATAGCAAGCTTTGAGGGTCAGGCAAGTATTCCTGATCTGAGGAAAGTACTGACCAAGTTTGCCACCTTCACTGCAAGGGAGAGAAGGGACTAGTTCAGACGCACAGAAATGCATGGGTTCATAGGCAGCCTGGACACTTCTTTTTGTAGTCACACTTAACATCTCATAGGCCTCTAGATAGGGTTATGAAAGAGGTTATGGAATTTAGTAATTGCGGAGGAAGAATGAGTAGGTATGGGAGTTGGGTGTGTGGTCTTTTCTGGGGGTTTATGTAAGTTCATACTCATGGTTGGTGGAGTTAGTAGATGAGTTTGGAGAGGTTGGGTATTGTTTGGGTTTGAGGATATGGCTTTCAATGAAAGAGAGGTTGCATTTTTTCATATGAGTTGTGGGCAGTTTTCAGAAATCATAGAGATTAATTCAAACATTCATGGGACTTTGAGAAGGCTGTGCTTAGAGGGAGGAGGCATGCAGAGGATGGAAGGAAAGGAGAGGGCAATTTTAAAGAAAAGTGGAGAGGTGATAATCAGACGTTTTAAGTAAAGATCAGTTTTCATCCCGGATTTAGAAATATCTTGGTTGTATTTGAGATAGCATGTAATTCGAGAATAAAAGACTGAACTCGCCTTCACAAAGCTGGTGAAACACATTGTTTCTTAGTCACCCGGGTTGTCCAGTCTTTTGAAGATGTTAGAACTCCCTCAGTTTGTTGGGTGACTTATCACTGCCTTTTCAGAGGTAGGTCTACATGCCTTGTGGTATCCCTTTCTGTGTGTCTTGTCACAAATACTGTTCATAGTTGTACTTTGTCTCTGCTTGGGAAGGAGTCTTTCTGATCAGGCCAGATGGATGCCAGGATTAGGCTGCTTGCTGTTTCCTGCTAGTCCCAAAACAGGTTCAGGGATCCAAGAAGCCCTGTTGCTGCAACATACTCTAGAACATGGGTACTCACAACCATTTGCCCAGGGGCCACCAAGTATGGTCTGAGGTGTGACCGAGGGCCGCACTGATGCCAGCAGGGTGGCGGTACGGGGTCTGGGTGTGTCAGAAATTCTGTGAAGAGGTCTAAAACAATTTTAAATAAACGGGCAAGCATTTCTTTGCAGGTTAATAAATGCTTGCCCGTTTATTTAACATTTTGTTTCTGGATAGTAGTGCTCAACAAGGAAACAGCAGCTTTTGCTGCTGTTCACCAGGGGGACCGCATGTAAAGGTCAAGAGGGCCGCAAGTGGCCCCCGGGCCGTACTTTGAGTATTGCACTGGGTAAACGACAAGCTGACGATTTACCAAGAGTACACAGGGCAAAGTTCATCTTATTGAAGCCTGCTTGAAGGTTGTCTTGCGAACTAATGAGAGTGAGAAAGAATGAATGAATGAATGAATTAATTAATTAATTAATTAATTAATTAATTGTCCCTCTGGCTCTTTTGGTTCTGGAGAGATCATCATTCAAAATGACAGTTGGAATCGAAATCGCTATCCCAGTTCTGGATCCCCGACTGGTGAGCCTGCTGGTAAACTTCATGCACCCAGTTCTCTGGGTGCTTTTGCAAAAAGAAACTCTTGATTGCTGCTGGAATGTTTAATGATAAATGCCCTTGTAGTCTTGATACCCTTGAGGGATGAACTCCAGGAATTGCATTCATTTTGTGACCAAAGAACACCAGTGCCCTGCCCAAGCTGGACAAGCAAAATGTGGTTGTTTTGGTGATGTGTGGTAAGGTCACCAGTGTCCAGTTACTGGTAGCTGTTTTGGGGTCACAGTCCACTGGAATCTAGCAACCCAAAAGCCAGTGGGCTACTAGCAGCGGCATTGGCTGCTTTCAGGGTGCCAGCCCTCTCTGAATAACCCATTCTAGGTGATGGTCAGTTGAGGAGCCTGTATCTCAGACGCCAGTGGTCAAGGTCAAAATTTCCAGTGGGGGGGGGGAGCACCAACAATGGTCACAGATGATGCCAAGACACAGATGGATAATACATTGCCAGTAGGGTCCTGGTTAGGGGTTCAAATGACAATATCTCCTGAACCGTTAAGCTAAAGTGAACATTCCACCTGTTCTTAAACAAGCGTGTCCTCCTCCAGCCAGGCACGCGGATCCCTTGGTCGGTCAAGGGTTCTAATCTTGGAATCCTCAAGTCCTCATTGGAGAATTAGAGGGAAAGATACAGGTTCTCAGCAGCACAGCGATGTTTAGGGATAAAGCAACCTCACCTCGGTGCTTGCTTGAAGGCAATGAGTTTCTTCCGATCCCAGATGTATTAGTGTGGTAGTTCCTGCCTCCTGGTCAACTAGCTAAAGGCAACCTTGTGTCTGCCAGACATACACTGCCTCTCTGGCTGTCCCACAAAGGTCCTTCCTAGCAGTGGGTCAGCCGCTCCTTGCGGTCAAAGTCTATTGGCTCGCATGCAGTTCAGCAACCGTTGTGCTTCCGGAGTATTGTCCTGTGTAGGCCCCTGTCTGTGTTTAGGAAAGAGGCCTCTACAAAGTTCCCCCCTCGGATTTTGTTATCTTTCCAGCTATACTGGAGTCCAGCCTATCCTTATTTACTAAGTCAATTGCTGTATAAAATACTGGCCAGATGACCTAGTACTTATCCTTCCTAGGTAGCCTGGTAGGGCTAATCAAGGTCACTGGTGCTTTCAGATTCTGAGGGCTGTATGAACCTGTTGTGTTCACCTCGTGCGTGTGTCAGGAAGGATTGCACCCCGTCCAGGACTGCTTTGAGCTGGTCCTCTGAGATGGGTATTCGCCTCAGGCAGAAGACCAAATTCACAAGGAATAGAGATTTTGGTAAGAAGAGGGAGAAGAGTAGTTTCTTTTTGCAGGGGCTACAACTACTTCAAAGCGACCTATGGGCAACCTTCTCTCCCAATAGAAATACATGGTTTCTGGAAGCATAAATTGACCAAACAAAGAATAAACAAAGAAACCAGGTTTCTTTAAAATAGTTACACAATAACAATTGCTAAATTTTAAGATATCCTTTGGGGTTACCAAACAGGTTTTATAATTTCAAAATAAGAGGTTGTGTGGAGTTGCTGTGGAAACCTCTCCCAATATTTTGGTAAGATGATATGCCCGAGGACGAAGGCCTATAAGGAAAAAGGTTTAATGTGCTGTTATCTGATGTTGATATTGGTTAGAGATAGAGGAAGTTAACTAGTCCTGGCCTCTTCGATCATGGTAATTACTGCATGTATTTATTCATCTATTTATGTGTTTATTTATTTATGCATATTTATATTGCGCAAACATTACCCAAAGGAGCTAGAGCACTTTACAGGAGTAATATTTTCTTACATGGAAGCTGCAGATGGTTTAAGATAGACAGTACAGCTATTAGTAATTACAAAGGTTGAAAGTACAACAAAGTAGATCATTACATAAAACAGAGTGTACAAAACCCGTAAGAAAGTTGAGGTAGTATGCAGGCATAAAAAGGTTGAGGCAGTATAGCGGTCTGTGCCAAGAACTGATTGCAGTATTTTTGCTAAAATGCCATCGGAAGAGAAGGGCTTTCAAGTTCGTTCTGAAAGTGGTCTGCGAGGCGCAGATTTGGATTAAAATGGAATGAGACCATCTAGGTACAGTGTCTTCCCAATAATGATGTCTCAATTTTCTTATTCTAATCCTCAATCTGTTTGCTAAGATATGCACGAAAAGTTTAGCATTCATGTTTTTCAAAGATGTTGGTCAGTTGTTTTCAACCTGTTAACACTTTTACCTAGCTTAAGAAGCTGAAATATACAGTGATGTGAAAAAGAAATTACACCATTTTAAGATTCTGTGGTGTTACATATTAAAACATATCTGACCATCATCTCGTCCTCACCAAGTCCTAACAATACATACATCTATAAATTACCCTTCTTCTGCTCCCTTGCCAATTTTATTGTTTCTGTGCTTACTGTTCGTCCTGTCCTCGTGGCCATAACTGTTAGCCTATTCGTCTAATTAAGAATTGTCTAAAATTTGCCCTGTCTGTATATTTTTACCCCATTGAACCATCTGTATGGAATGTACTGGAATGAATAATGCCCATTGTAAAGCGCTCTGATACCCCCCGGTCTTGCCAGCGCTATATAAAACTTTTCTAAATAAATAAATAAAATAAAAAATCTAACCTTTTCATTATTTGTTATACACTTATATCAACAACATGGAGTATCCTTGTGTAAAAAAGTAAATGTACCCCATGACTGAGTAAACCCTTTCCTATAAGGGTGTATCAGCTGCTCATATCAAGTGGTAGGAGTTCTGGTCCATTCCTTATCACATGTTTGAGGGCATTAGATCAAGTACAGCTCTTTTTAGGGCAACACCTCAGCATCTGAGTTGGGTTGAGGTCTCGACTTGGAATCAGTTATCCCAAAACCCTGATTCCTTTCTTTTTCTGTCATTCAACCATAGATTAACTGATGAGTTTTTGGTCAATGTACTGTTGTATGATTCACTTTCGGCTCAGCTTTACTGGTCTCACATTTTAATTTACGATACACCAGTGTAGCAAGGAATTCATAGTGGAGTCAATGATTATGAGACACCAAGACTATCATCACTCCTCTGCTTGATAGCTGTTATTAGGCTCTTGTGGTGATACACACTGTTTGGTTTTCACCAAACATACTGTTGTGTATTATAGCCAAACAACTTACTTTGGTTTAATTTCTCCTGATGATATTGTTCCAAAAGCCATGTGGTTCCGTGAGGTGCTGTTTTGCAAACCTAACCATGCAACAATGATCTTTTTGGGAGAGTTGGGGGTTTACTTCTGTCTTATCTTCCACCCTCATTTATTCATTTTTTTGTAGTGGTAGAGTCATGAACTCTAATTGTTTCTGTATTGACAGAGGTCTGTAGATCAATGGAGGTAGCTTTGGAGCTCTTTGCAATGTCTAGGAGCATCATGATCTGATACGCCTCTAAAGTCTCAAGAACTGAAGGTCTGATCTAGGTGTTGACGGGTTCCTGTTAAGCACGCCCACTGACAGTTCTTGCCATCCCTGAACAGCTGCATATGTGGAAAAGGTGAATAACACACTTGCAGTAGGAACTGGAGAAAACAGGCAAAGAGAGTGAGAGAGAAACTTTGGACTTGATCTCACTCATGGATTGGATCGTCATAGGCTGGGGACAGCAGAGGGCAACCTCGGCATCGGAGGAGTGATACATCCTGAACCAACAGTATGGTAACAGAAGATCATAGCAACGTTTATGGGAACAGTCCAGGTTCACCAGGAGAACATATGAACAATGTAAGCTTACCGATTGCTGCAACAGATGTTGATTTGACAAACCCTTGGCAGACCAGCAAACCAGGCAGAAACCCCAAGACCCCACCAAAAACAAGACTAGCTTGGAGCTCAGGAGGTAAGAGGGAGAAGTGTACCCAGGGGCATCGGGCACAACCAAACACACAATAAAGGAGAGGTCGGCAAAAAGAGGAAACAACAAATATGAGGGTTGAATAAATGTCTGTAAACTGGTATGAAGCGAAGAGCCACTACAAGTAACAACACACAGCCAGGCATAGACTCAAAAAAGCCTAAAATTGCTGGCAGTAATCCGTATCCCCCAGAAGTGGACAAGTAAACAGGAAGGAAGAGGTCTTATGTTCAGTCTTTTTAGCTTCCACTTTCCCATTCAACACATTCTTCAGCTATGGCTAGGTCTACATCAGATCACCCGCCTGTACTGACCCTCAATCCTGACAATCACTCCTGTGTAGATAAGTGACCATCTTCAACTTTCTCTATTTATAACTAATCCTGATCTGACTGTAGAAAATGGACTTCATATTATTTGGAAATGGCTTTATAACCCTTCCCATACTAAAAAGCAAGTACAATTCTTGCTCTGAGGAAGTCAGAGATGTCTTTTGACATCTACATGTGTTACAATAAACCTTTTGAATGTGTGTATACCACCTCATCCATTTATGTTCTTATACTGTAAAGTGCTCTGATACCCTCGTGGGTCACGTTTGCGCTATATAAAACTTTATAAATAAATAAAATAAAGGCTCTAGACCAAACTAACAATTTCTTGGTTTATATATGATATACATATACATAGTTCTGAACATCTAGTAATGAGGTGCACTAGTTCATGATCACTTAATGCTAATTAGCTTCTTAAGTGACATGGGAATAGTAAGAGTTGCTTCGATTTTTCACATACAGGTTCTGAATTTTAGCTGATTTGTTATGATTAAGTTGCCAAAGTGAAATTCTGTGTATGTTTTTTGTCACAAGTTTGGATGTTTTTAGTGTTAGAACTAGATGAAGGACATGTATGTCTTAAATGCTACACCACTGAGTCTTAAGAGGATGTAGTTTCTTTTCATATAAGTGTAGTAGCTTTGCCCTATTAATGTAGTACTTTTCCATTTCTAAGAACCATGTTAAATAGATAAATCAAGTGTGTACTTCAAAACCTGGCCAACAGCTTATGAACCTCATTCTGTAACCCACTAGGACTAATGACTTCTCATTTTATTGAGTTCTAATTGTATCACTAGTTTTTTCATTAGTTATTTGCATTTTTAAGTCACTTTGTTCCTCAAGATTAATTTTTGCATATACTTTTCACACAGTTTTCTCTCTCTATATACATATGTATATTACACCCGCCCTCCTTCCTCCACCACTCTTTAAACGTGCCTCTTGCTGCACTACTGGTTGGGGGTGAAGTCCCCTTAGATGCTGAGGGTTGTTGGAGGCCAAGAAACCCTCCTGGTACCACCAGTAAGTTCCACACAGCGAATTGCTGAGAACTTGTTTGAGGCCTGCCTCCTTTCTCCACTCACAGTACTGACCAATACCGCCACTCACACCCCCACTCACAGACCTATACAGTTACTCACAAAACCACTTACACTCCTTCACAACGACTCACCCACTCACAGACTCATACAGCCGCTCACACACCCACTTACAAACCTATGCAGCCACTCACAAACCTACTCACACACCCACACTGGTACTCACACACCCACATAACCACTCACACACCCAGTCACAGACCCTTACACCCACTCACACACCCACTCACAGACTTTTACAGCCACTCACACACCCATCCTGAAAGGTTATAGGTTACAGATAGGAAATAAAATTTAGGAAACCTCTGAAATTCACAGAAACAACCAAAGGTTACACGGATGATAGAGTTAGAAAATTTAATTTAAAAAAACCTTATAAATTCACTGAGAAAAACAAAGGTTGCAGGAACGTTATAGTTAGGCTCAGATTTCACTCATACAAAACCATTGAAATTCAGCAGTTATATATAGCCTGAACTAACTATCACTTATGCCTCTGCAATGCACTGCTTATGACCTTACATATTACATCACTCATGGCAGGGTCGATGACATCACTAATGACATCTCAAATTAAACCATTACTAACATCACTGGTGACGCGATCCAGAGCACTACTTGCACACCTACTCACACCCCTTACAACCTCACATATGCCCACCCACACAGCAATCACATACCCATTGACCGACCCATATACCCACTCACACACCCGCTCACTCACTTATACAGGCACTGACACAGCCACTCACTCACCCATACAGCTACAAACACAACCAGCCACCTACCCATACAACAGCTCACACAGCCACACACCCACCCAAACAGCTACTAACACACCCACTTCTTCAACTATACAGCCACTCACATAGCCATTTACTCACCCATAAAAGTACTCATGCACTCACTCTCACACCCTCACAACTACTTACATACCCATTCACACATCCATACAACCACTTACACACACACCCATACAATCACACAGACACTGACTCTCCAATACAGCCACTCACACACCAACATACTTAACCAAATACCCTCTCAAATAGCCAAACACTCCCCTCTACACTTATGCTGCCACTCACCCACCCCTATAGGTACTCAAACACCCACACACCCAACCATAGAGCCACTCACAGTTACCCACTCACTAATTTAGCCACTCACACACCCACTCACCCACCCATACAGCCACTTCCAAAGCGACTCACCCACCCATAAAGCCACTCACATAACCACTCACTCACCCATACACTTACACACCCATACATGCAGCCACTCACACAGCTACTCACTCACCCATACAGCTACTCACACACCCACTCACCAATACAGCCATTCACACACCCGCTCACTCACCCATGCAGAAACTCACTCACCCACTTATTCACCCATACACACACTCACACACTTAGTCACATACTCATTTTTTAAAAAAATATCTTTTTATTAACTTTTCGAATCCGAATCCGAGACATTATTCATAACATAGTATTGTATTCAGCATACAGTGATGCCTGCTGCGTCTCTCACTAACCCCACCCCGCTCCTTAAGATATATACAATAGAAGCATCTACAAAACTTCCTTGGGGCAACTCAACAACATCAATGAACAGGAGCAGTGCTGTACCATAGGCATTAACTTCACCCACATTAACTGCCGCTAGTGGCCTGCACCTAGTTGGACAATCTATGCAAGTGTGGGAGTTGGGATCCCTCGTTCTCCTTCTAGTGAGCCCTCTTCCGAATCTACATCTGGTGTCTGAAGTGCTGCAACCAATGCTTCCCACGCCCTTGCTGTCTCATACACTGCGTCATTATTCATACGTGAGGCCTTTTGTAATCGAAGAATTCCCTCACTCCGTGCCCATTTAATCAATTCCGCCCGCCATCTCCCCACCTTAGGCCCCTGTCGTGCCTTCCAACGCATTGTAATCTCTCGTTTTGCCAATACCAGCCCCAGGTCTATAAACTTGCTAGTCACTGTCGTTCTGGCAGTATGTGGGAACCAATGTAGTAGACAAGTGCCCGGTTCCAATGCCACTGATGTATCTGTGGCCAAATTCAAAACGTCCAAAACCTCCTCCCAATAAGTTCCCAGCGTCGTGCAGCCCCACAACATATGCAGGAAGTCCGCTCCCTCCAGAGCACATCGCGGACACTGAGCCGCTGTCTCCGCAAAATACTGATTGATCTTTGCAGGTGTTAGATACGCTCTATGCAAGACATAAAACTGTATTAATTGAAACCGGGCATTTCTCGTACACTTCCATGCCCTCTTAATCAATTGAGCCCACGTTTTCTCAGGGATTTCCTTACCTAGATCTACCTCCCATTTCCCCTGCAGTGTTCCCAACGGGTCCAGATTCTCTGTCCGCATTCGTCGGTAAAGGTACGTTATGGCCTTAAAAGTCCCCGCAGCCATTACCACGTATTGGCATGCCATTGAGGTTTGGGGTTCCGATAAGCCCGTCTTCCAATAGCGTTGGATTGCGGCAATCAGCGCCAAATGTAACAAGTAGTCCCCTCGCGGGAGATCATACCTATTTCGTAGGCCTTGGAAAGACAACAGGGCCTCGTTCTCATACAGGTCCCCCAACACCTGTATCCCCAGGTCCTCCCAATTTGCCAGTGCTGTCCAGTCCCCTCCGTGCGGGAATGCTGTGCACATCCCCAGTGGTATCTCCGGGGCATACGGGCGAGCAAACCCAGCCCTACGCTGACTCCGGTTCCAGCACAGTCTCATTGTCCGTTCCTAGGTTGTAAGTGGTTCCAGTCGCATCTTCTGTTGTAGCACTATGAAAGACAAAATATAGCGCGGGACCCAACGACCCTCCGGACCTCGGAACTCCCTTGCCACAGCCTGCGTAAGCCACTGCAGCTGAGCTGCTAAGTAATACCACTCAAAATCCGGAACCGCCATGCCCCCATCCGCTCTTGGCCTAATCAGTGTGACCATTGCCACTCGTCTCCTACCTGTCCCCCAAAGGAGCCCGCAAGTCAGAGAACGGAGCTGTCTAAACACAGAGCCTGGGATCCAAATCGGCAAAGTCAGAAAATAGTATAATAAACGCGGCAGTGCAACCATCTTTAGGAGCGCTACCCGCCCCGCTACAGACAGCGGCAGCGCACTCCAAAATGTCATGCTACTCCTGAGGCCACGGATGGCCCAACCAACATTGCCCTCCAATATATCGTCGGGGGTGTGATATATATTGGTACCAAGATAAGATAGGCATCTAGGCTCCCAGCGGGCCTCCTGCAGCTGGGGAGGTTCCGTCGCAGTTGGGGCCACTGGGAATAAACATGTCTTTGCCCAGTTCACCCTCAACCCTGAAAAACGACCAAACACACGAAGCAAGTGTCTCGCGCCATCAAAGTCCGTTGTCACATTCCCTAGGAACAACAATAAATCATCTGCATATAGGGAGATAAACTGTATGTCCCCCCGCAAATATAAGCCGGTATAATAAGTCCCCAATCGGGCATGGGACGCTAGAGGCTCGATGGCCAGAGCAAATAATAATGGGTAGAGCGGACATCCTTGTCTCGTGCCCCGTCCAATCGGGGAAGTCGATGAGATGGTCGCGCCCCTGCGTACACGCGCCATTGCAGACCTATATAACAACTCCGTCCATTCTACAAAGGATTTCCCAAGACCATAGGCGTGAAGGATGCAAGACAAATACGGCCACTCCAAACTATCAAACGCCTTTTCAATATCTACTGAGATAACTGCCGCATCCGTTTAATTAGCGTGACGCTCTCCCAAGATTCGTAACAGTCGTCGCACATTGGTTGCAGTGGTTCTCTTCGGGATAAAGCCCGCCTGGTCCCCATGGACCAAGTACATCATATGAGGAAGCAGCCGGGATGCAAGGATCCTACTTAAAATCTTATAATCCGTCGTCAGCATTGATAACGGGTGATACCCCGATAGAGACAGTGAGTCTTTCCCTGTTTTTAACAGTGGGATAATAATAGCCTCCCGAGCAAAACCCGGTAAGTACCCAACTTCCTTGGCTTTGCGATATTCCGCCCGGAGTTTAGGGATCAACGCGTCTGCATAGGCCGAGTAAAATTCTATGGGTAAGCCATCAGACCCCGGGGTTTTCCTGCGCGCCATATGTTTTATTGCACTGCGTATTTCTCCTTACGTGATCTCCTGTCCTATCTGCACTCCTTGGTCTTCCTCAAGGCGTGGCAATCGTACGTCAGCTAAAAACTCATTCAGCCCATCAGTCATGCCCTGTATTTTACTTTCATAAAGTGCCGCATAATATGCTAGGAACATCTCATTAATCCCTCGCTGAGCATACTCCATCATCCCCGCCGAAGTAGTCAACGCTAGGATCGGTGTACCCCGCCGGGCCGGTAATGGCTAACCACGCCAGGAGGGAGCCCATCTTATCCCCCTCCGCATGCGCCCGTACCAGGTATTCCTTATGATCAAAGCAGTGTAATCGTTCCACTTGCGACGCCACCTCCTCCCTTGCCGCCATAATCTCGTCCTGCAATCCAGGGTTCTCCGGGCAAGCTCTCCTTGCCCGTCGCAACCATTGTTCCCCCTTTTCTATATCTTGCAACAGCGTTTTCCGTATCCCTGTCCTCTTAGCAATGCATAATCCCTGTATTACCACTTTGAATGCATCTAATTCCAGTCCCAGAGTCGAAGCCGTCCCCCCATTCTCAATAAAGTAACGCTCTATTCCCTCTTGAATCTCATCTCGAAACACTGGGTCCTCCAAGGCCTCAGGACGCAACCGCCAGGTGGGGACAACAGGTCGCTCTCGGAACCATCCCACCGTCAATAACAGTGGGTTATGGTCCGAAATCTTCTTCGCCAGATACTCACTACTTCGCACCAATGCATGTTCATTCGGAGAGCATAGCACTGCATCCAGCCGCACGAGCAAATCATGGAGGGTAGAATAATAAGAATAATCTCGTTCTCCCACGTGGTGAGTCCGCCATTTATCTATCAATCCCCATTCAGCTTGCCAGTCCCTCCTAAGTTTTGATAGCTTATGGGCAGGTGCCTGGGGCAATGGAGGGTGTGATCTGTCCAGCTCAGCATCCAGGACGGAATAAAAATCCCCCCCTAATAACACTGAACTTGTTAAATAAAGTGCAAGTTTCCCCGTTAAGGTGGCAAAAAAGAATTTCTGTTCCACATTGGGGGCATACACACTGCACAGTGTCACATCCCTCCCACCCAATCTACCCATGACAGCCACATATCTCCCGTCCGGGTCCACCAGCTGCTGGGTCGGCTGAAAAGGAACCCCCGCTCTCACCCAAATCAGTGCTCCCCTAGCATAGGCAGAATGTGTTGTATAGAAAAGCTGCCCTCTCTAACGACGCTGCAGGGACCGGCCCTCAACTCTATCTATATGGGTTTACTGGAGAAAAGCTATTTGTGCCTCTCTACTTACCAGATAAGTGTGAATTTTATGGCGTCTCGTCATCGTGTGCATCCCCCGCACATTCCACGCAGTACATTTCAGTTCAGGTACAGACCCCATAATGCAATTTGTACTTGTGTTGTGATTGCCTTCCTCATATTGGCGCACCGGTGACATGAACCCCCCCAACAAGACCCCCAACAACCCCCCAAACCCCCCCACCTCCCCACCCCAGAACAGGCTCCAAACAACTAGTACCCATCCAAACAGTCCCCCCAAAAACCCTCTGGTAACTACCAGAGTATCGCTCTAATAGCGAGACAAGGGGAGAAGGCCCAACACCAAGAAGAGCAGACCCGCTGCTTCATCGAACCCCCTGCACCTAACCCCGTTATAAAAGAAAATCCCTCCCTCTCAGAAAGGACCCCCCCGCCAGGCGAGGACCCACTTATCGCAGACAACCCAATAGGCCCCACAACTCAGCCTGTGTTCCCCCACACCCCCCCACAAAGCAATCCCCACCCGTGTCAACTGGCCCCTCTTACGACAACAGATCAAGCGTCCACGATCTCATCCGCCGTTCTGGGAGTTATATGCGGCATAGCCACACTCCCCGCATCAGTTCCATCGGAGTCCGAACCATCCGAGCCCTTCTCAGAGTCTGTCGGTCTCAGCATCGCAGTGTCACTCGCCTGGGACAGTTCCGTCACAGCCTGCAGAACCGCCATTCTTTCTTTCTCCGTCTGAGTGATATTAGGCCTTTGCGCTCCGCCGCGCCATCTCCCAGGGCGCCGCTCACGGTGTGGCCGGGACGCATCCACCCCTTGTCCTCCAGTGTGTCCCGCTGTACCCGCTGTACCCGCTCGTGCCCGATAGGAATCCAGCCAACTCCATGCGTCGTCGGGGTCATTATGAAAGATTGTTTTGCCTTCCAACGAAATACGCAGCCGTGCCGGGAACATCAGAGAGTATTGGATGCCCTCGTCTCAGAGGGCCTTCTTAACTGCCAGGAACGGGGCCCGATGTCGCTGTATCTCAAGGGTATAATCCGGAAATAGCGTGACATTGCTATTGTCCACCCTATAGGGGCCCGAGGTACGCGCCTTGTTCAGCAATAAGTCTCTATCTTTGTAATGGAGCAGGCGGGCCACTACAGGCCTGGGGGGTCTCCCAGGCGCCAATGTGCCCGTTCCAACGTGTAAAACGGAGTGAAACCCTCCAGGGCCACTTTGCTATGGAACCAGTTCTCCAGATAATCAAGCATGCTTCCACCTTCAATACCTTCCGGGAGGCCCACCACTCGTACGTTGTTCCGTCTATTGCGTCCTTCAGCATCCTCGGCCCTCTTCTCTAGCGCCTGGATCCGACGCATATCATCCCCCATTTGAACATCTAGTGCTTTCTGCGATGGTTCCAGAGCTTCCAGAGTAGTCTTAGTCTGCTTCACCATATCCACCAACTTCGCATGATCCGCCCGCAGGAGTCCCAGCCCCAACGACACTTGAGCAATGTCCTGTTGCAGCGCCTCCTTCGTGTCAGTGATCGCTCAGAGAATCTGATCCACCTGTTGCTGCATCATCCCCTCTAAAGACGACTCTGCTTTTCCCTGCGCTCTCTGCTCCCCCCCGTCGTTGTCCGGTTCCGGTTGCGTTCCTCCCTGCCTGCTACGTGGCTTCCCCATGGTCGTATGACTGTCGATATCGTGGATACCTTGATGTCCAAAACAACCCGTACTGCCTCAGGTCTGCACTGTGATGTCCTGGTTTTCCTCTATTGTAGGGAGACGGCTACACATCCGGACAGGCAACCAGTTCCGTCATTCCCATCACCAAGACACCGCGGTGCCGCACCAGGCCTTCCCACCACCTCTGGGGCACAGCAAAGTACACGGGCCTTTCACAGGAAATGTGCGGGCCCTCAATGGCAGCTATTCTGCCGTCAATGGGGAAAAGCCTCACCTCCTGCCCGGCAGCTCCTCCGCTCCACACAGGCCGGTTCTCGACGCCAGGAAGTTCTGCTGTCAGCGCTCCTCACCGACGTCCATCTATCATCACATGCGGCTGCACCCACGCCTCTTCCCGTGGAGACTTGATGCCGGGCCATCGTCACTCCCTAGGGCGGCCGCCAATATCACCACTGCGCGGCGATAGCTCCTTCCCACTCTGATGTACGTGGGTTGCGGGGGCACTCCCAATGACAGTAAGCTCAGTCCCAGTGCTGCTGATGATGTCACATATTGCATCATTCATGACATGGTTAGTGACATCACTGATGACATCACTGATGACATCTCAAATGACATCACTGATGACATCATCCACTTGACAATCTGATACACCTCATCATACACTAGTATAACCTTTCATCACTCACTGTAAAATACAGAGTACCATATTTGAAACCATTGACACACCAATACCAGTTACTACATACCCACTCACTGATTCCTAAGTCTACACACACAACTACCCATTCAACAACAGAATCATCTATACATGCAGTCATTAATTAATAGAAAACTATCAAATGCACTTATACACATATATAGACATTGACACATCAGCAGTCATCTTAGTCGGTTATGCAGTCATCCTACTCACTCAAGAAAAAAATGTATGGCACTTAAATTTACTCACTTACACAATTATCCAACAACACCTCATTTATTCAAACACATAGTAACTCATCGTTAATATGTTAAAAAAAGCACCATTACAATTATACACTCATTCATATAGTTACTCTCACAATCACTGACTCTTACACATACTTATTTATATACACCAACTCTCACATACAATGCCTTTTATTTTTTTACTTTGTTGAAGATGTACAACTAAAACATATATTCGCTCACCAACACACAAATAAATACACTCAGTCACCCAAACAACTGTTTCCACATGCACTGTTAAACCCATACACCTAGTCAATCAACCATTCACACATCTATGCATAGAGTTACACACACCCCATCCAACCACACACAAACTCAGTGTCCCATACAAATACTCACCCAACTAATCAATAACTAATATACACATTCATGTAGTTAGTGACCAACTGATGCAGCATGTTATACAACAACAGAGACAGTGCTGCACACATTCACATAGTTTAGGTACTAATCCATGGATTAAGTGAGACACTTTTAATTACTCACTTAAAAAGACAGTCAGGCAGCTACTAAATCCTCCATCCAGACAGTTATATATCCACTCAATCTTCAATACAGATTGGTATATATATAATACATATTTACATTTCAAACTAAACCACATTCAGTGGATGATGTCATCAGTGATGTCATCAGTGGTGTCACTGACCATGTCATGAATGATGCAATATGTGACATCATCAGCAGTGCATTGTGGGGGCGTGAGTTATAGTTAGAACTATAACGGAGGAATTTCATGGTTTTGTATGAGTGAAATGGGCAGCTAACTATAACACCCCTGAAACCTATGGTTTTTTCTGTGAATATATATATATATATATATATATATATATATATTTTTTTTTTTAATATATATATATATATATATACTTGATGTGTGTATATATATATATATATATTCACTGAAAAAACCATAGGTTTCACACATGTTATAGTTAGCTGGACATTTTACTCATAAAAAACCAATGAAATTCCCCCGTTATAGTTAGTGCAGGCAACTATAACTCACGCGACCGCAATCCTCTGCTGATGCTAATACTGTATTTAGACACTTATTTGCCCATGTCTTCTTCCATTAAATTTTAGCTATACATATATTACAAATATTTTTTTTTCAGAAAGACACATATGTCATCAGCAGAGGATTGCGGTCGCGTGAGTTATAGTTGCCTGCACTAACTATAACGGGGGAATTTCATTGGTTTTTTATGAGTAAAATGTCCAGCTAACTATAACATGTGTGAAACCTATGGTTTTTTCAGTGAATTTGCAAGGTTTTTTAAATGCTAATTCCTAACTATAACGCGTGTGAAACCTATGGTTTTTTCAGTGAATTTGTACGGTTTTTTAAATGCTAAGTTACTTTACGCCGTTCGCGGCGTGCGCGCCCACTTAACGCAGTTCGTTCCGTGCGCGCACGGTGCGCTTCGCACCGCGCGCCCACTTTACGCAGTTAGTGCCGTGCACGGTGGGCACGCGGTGCGCTACGCGCACCGCGTGCCCACGTTACGCTGGATGGGCCATGTACGCACGATGCGCTTCGCGCACCGTCCGCACACGGAGGACATATTATGCACTTCGTTGTGAAAGGTAAACTATTAAATGTTCACTTAAATATTATGCCATGCACAAACGGTGCACTCCGGGCGCCTTTTGCACACGGGGGGGGGGAAAATGTGGATATTTTTATTTTTTACTTAATTTTTACCGTACGCGTACGGTAAGCGTAATCGCCGTTTTTTCGAAAAAATATAAAAATGAATTTTTGGCCTTGGGGGTTCGTTTGGGACACCTTAATCAAGGCTCGGTGGTTAGGAGCAGTCTAACCTGCCCCTTTACATGTTTTCAACCTTTGTTTTTCCTCCCCCTCTCAGAGTGCGAGAGAGAAAATGGCGGCCGCCGCTTCCTGGTTTCGACCGATTCGAATGTTTACTAAGATCTAACAGCCAATCAGAATCGCGCTCGCGCACGGCACCGTACGCGTACGGTAAGCTTACCGTAAGCGCACGGTAAGCGCACCGTAAGCTGCCACAGATATATATATTGATTTAAATGCTATTTTCTCAGGAACTACTGAACAGATTTACACCAGACCTACAAAAGGCACTTCCTTGACCTGTAGACTACCTCTCTGCCAAATTTCAAGTAACTCTGTTCAGCCGTTCGGGCTGTAGCTGTGTCTAAAGGTCCTATGGAAAAATGCATGGGAAAAACGCGTTTTGGGACCCCCCTTTTTTCTCAGCCCCCGCTTGACGAATTCCCCCGAGACTTTCAGGGTAGGAGCGGAGTGTAGCGCCCCATTAGTTTTGAAAATTTCGCGAGGATTCGTCGACCGGCACCAAAGTTATTCCAAATAGAATGTTGCGGTTTTCCTATGGAAACAGGGTCCTAACTATAACTACCTACTGGCGACCGCCAGTAGGTAATATATATATATATATATAGATATATATATATATATATATATATATATATATATATATATATATATATATATATACACTGAAAAAACCATAGGTTTCAGACATGTTATAGTTAGCGGAAATTTTACTGATAAAAAACCAATGAAATTCCCCCGTTATAGTTAGTGCAGGCAACTATAACTCACGCGACCGCAATCCTCTGCTGATGCTAATACTGTATTTAGACACTTATTTGCCCATGTCTTCTTCCATAAATTTTTAGCTATACATATATTAGAAATATATTTTTTTCATAAAGACACATATGTCATCAGCAGAAGATTGCGGTCGCGTGAGTTATAGTTGCCTGCACTAACTATAACGGGGGAATTTCATTGGTTTTTTATCAGTAAAATTTCCGCTAACTATAACATGTCTGAAACCTATGGTTTTTTCAGTGAATTTGCAAGGTTTTTTAAATGCTAATTCCTAACTATAACGTGTGTGAAACCTATGGTTTTTTCAGTGAATTTGTACGGTTTTTTAAATGCTAAGTTACTTTACGCCATTCGTGGCGTGCACGCCCACTTAACGCAGTTCGTTCCGTGCGCGCACGGTGCGCTTCGCGCACCGTGCGCGCACGGTGAGCACGCGGTGCGCTTCGCGCACCGCGCGCACACTTTATGCAGTTAGTGCCGTACACGAAAGGTGGGCACGCAGTGCGCTACGCGCACCGCGTGCCCACGTTACGCACCGTGCGCACATGGAGGACATATTATGCGCTTCCTTGTGATAGGTAATCTGTTAAATTTAATTTGTAAGTGATGACAATAATATGCCATGCACAGAGAGTGGTTTTTTTTTTTATTAAAATTTTTAGCGTAAGCGCACCGTACGCGTACGGTAAGCGTAATCGGCGAAATTTTCAAAAAATTAAAATTTACCGTTTTTGGCCTTTGAGGACTCAACTAACATGGCTATGTGCATGGGCGCTGTCTAAACAGCCCCTTTATATGTTTTTTGCCTTTATTTACAGCCCCCCCCTCAGAGTGCGAGAGAGAAAATGGCGGCCGCCGCTTCCTGGTTTCGACCGATTCGAATGTTTACTTAGATGTAACAGCCTATCAGAATCGCGCTCGCGCACGCCACCGTACGCATACGGTAAGCTTACGGTAAGCGTACCGTAAGCTGGCTCAGATATATATACTGATTTAAAGGCTATTTTCTCAGAATCTACTGAACAGATTTACACCAAACCTACAAAAGGCACTTCCTTGACCTGAGGACTACCTCTCTGCCAAATTTCTAGTAATTCTGTTCAGCCGTTCGGGCTGTAGCCCTGTCTAAAGGTCCTATGGAAAAATGCATGGGAAAAACGCGTTTTGGGACCCCCCTTTTATCTCAGCCCCCGCTTGACGAATCCCCCCGAGACTTTCAGGGTAGGAGCGGAGCGGAGCGGAGCGGAGCGCCCCACCTATTTTGAGAAATTCGCAAGGATTCGTCGACCGGCGCCAAAGTTATTCAAAATAGAATGTTGCGGATTTCCTATGGAAAAGGGGTCCTAACTATAACTACCTACTGGCGACCGCCAGTAGGTAATATATATATATATATATATATAATCGAAGCTGCCCTGAAATTGAGGCACCACGCACGAGCGTTTCTTCACCTTTTTATTTTGCAGGTAGCTGGGTCATCAGATTCATCACAACAGCAGGATGAAAACCAAACACATTTCGGGCTGCAATAAGCCCTTGGTCACTGGTATAGGCTAGAGGCACAGCTGCACAATTTTGCGCCGTGTTCAGAGCGCTTCCTTTGAACTCTGCCGTAGTGGGCGTGGCTGAATTGCATTATGGTCTCTGTAGTTCGTGGGTTAAAAATCCATATTGGAATGCCACTATGCCTACCACAAAATCTTAAAATCCTTTAGTAGGTTGCTGGAAGTGTTGAAACTCCGAGTCCCAGCTCAGTTGCACTGCAAAAATAGGTAACGCTGTTCCAATCGAAGCCGTCATCCTTCATGGCGTCCTGGAGCTGCACTTTCTGCAGCGGGGTGTCTCGCGATCCGGGTCGCTAACATATCCAATCGAAGCTGCTTATTGCAGCCCGAAACGCGTTTGGTTTTCATCCTGCTGTTGTGATGAATCTGATGTCCAGGCTACCTGCAAAATAAAAAGGTGAAGAAACGCTTGTGTGTGGTGCCTCAATTTCCCTGGCTGTGACCTAAAAAAAACACTAACAAACGGAATTTTTTTTATAAGTAACAAACTATGAATAATACATTAGTTATTAAATAAAATTAAAGCACATAATAAATAGAAAACACATTTTAAAAATATTTAATTGAATACACTGGCACCATCAAATACAAGAGGCATTTTACAGGTTACCAGTCTATTCATGGTGGCTCATGCAAAAACAGCAATTGATGGACAGAATGCAGCCCAATGTCATACATTCACCCCAGTACAGAGATCTGGGCCTAAAGCCATCATTTTTTTGCTCCCCATGCCATTCCAGTTTGAACCCAGCCATATGCAAATCAGTCTTGACCCTGCACCCAATGGGAACAGTCCAGCCCGAACTGCCAGGCCAGGTCCTCTCTGGATTGGAAACAAGCATCCTAGGACCGGTTTCGGGGTTTCACCCCTCATCAGTCAGGATAGCTTGACTCCAGTGGCATGGAGAGCACAGGACCCACGTCTGGGCATACCCATCCCACTCGGGGTGACAAATGCAAAAACAACAATTGATGGACTGAATGCAGCACAATGTCATGCATTCAGCCCAGTACAGAGATCTAAATCCATTCCTTTTTGCTCCCCATGCCATTCCAGTTTGAACCCAGCCATATGCAAATCAGTCTTGACCCTGTGCCCAATGGGAACAGTCCCAGGATGCTTGTTTCCGGCCCAGCGTGGGTCCTGTGCTCACTACACCACTGGATTCAAGCTAGGCTGGCTGATGACGGGTGATTCCCTGAATCACCCGTTCCCAGGATGCTTGTTTCCGGTCCAGGGAGGACCTGGCTTGGCAGTTCGGGCTGTACTGTTCCCACAAGGAACAGGGTCAAGACTGTTTTGCATATGGCTGGTTCCAAACTGGGGTGGTGTGGTGAGCAAAAGAATAATGGATTTTACCCAGATCCTTGTGACTGGGGGTGAATGTTTGCATTGTCCAGCATGCCGTCCATCAATTGTTTCTTTTGCAGATGGTGCCCTAAGTAAGAAGGATATGCCCAGATGTGGGTCTCGTGCTCACTACACCACTGGATTCAAGCTAGCCTGGCTGATGAAGGGTAATGCCCTGAAACCGGTCCCAGGATACTTGTTTCCTGTCCAGGGAGGACCTGGCTTGGCAGTTCAGGCTGGACTGTTCCCACAAGGAACAGGGTCAAGACTGATTTGCATATGGCTGGGTCCAAACTGGGGTGGTGTGGTAAACAAAAGAATGATGGATTTAACCCAGATCCTTGTGACTAGGGGTGAATGTTTGCATTGTCCAGCATTCCGTCCATCAATTGTTTCTTTTGCATATATTCATGGAGGCAGACAATTTTCTCCTGATTTCCTTAGGTTTTATTGACTTGTAATTCAGCTTTTGTTCAGCTGGCGATTGCTCCATTTTGTTTCTCATATCTTTTATGTGATATCTTTATGTGTGCAGTTATGTCTGACATTTAGTATCAGACTTGGTACCATGGAAATAGATTGACCAAAATGCAGACTTATTGATAGGTATTTTCCCTACACGGCTTTGATTGACAAATTACCGCTCAGGCAAGAATATCCTTGAGGGGGCGGGGGACTTGTTGGCCGAGGTCTGAATTGTATGGGTTGATCTTTGTTTCTAACGGTGTAGGCAAGTTAAAAAACTGTGAAATGGAGAGTGTCAGCAGTAATTACAAGTGGCTTTGATTCACTGATATTTTTGGGCTGTGTCCTGAGTTACTCAACTGTATCCAATCATCATCTTCCAAATCTAATTTGTAGAATGCAAAATTTGGGTTATGCATAGGTGCTGGGTTGCGTTTCTCCCAGATCCCTCCACCTGCTTCTATGTCACAGTCTTCTTCTGTCAGGTGATTTATTCCTCTTCCTGTGGGTAACTGGTTTTGAGGGAGTTAGATGCCAGGGGAAACATCCGGAAGAATGACTCCGGAACAACGAGTTCCGGAGTCACGTAATCCAAACAACGACTTGCCCGAACAACGACTTAGCCTTAACCATGCATATGCATGGGTAAGGCTAAGTTGGTCTAGTGTTCGGGATGGGTAGGGAGAGAGGAGCGTGGGACAGGTAAGAGGGGTTCGGGGTAGTTTTGAAAGGGTTGGAGGGGTCAGGATAGTTTTTAGGGGGTGGTGGGGGTTCAGGATATTTTTCCTGGGGTGGGAGGGGTTCAGGGTAGTTTTTAGGGGGCGGGGGTTTGGGGTAGTTTTTAGGGGGTGCGAGGGGTATGGGATAGTTTTTTGGGGGTAGGGGGTTTGGGTAGATTTAAGGGGTTCGGTTAGTTGTGGGGGGTGGGGGGTTCGGGTCGATGCCAGAATACAGAGGACAGAAATATTGTCCTACAAAACCAATGTTGCAACAAAAAATTGACAACCACAATAGCATGAAGGTACGTGTTTGTACATAAGTAGAGATTTACTATTATATGATCAAGGCAAATAAATGTGAAGTTAAGAATAATACTTACCTGTACACATCTACCTTCATGATATTGTGGTTGTCGGGATTCTGGTTATGATATTTTAGCAGGTCAATATTTAAAACTTGTTATTCTGGTCGAATATCCTTTAGGACCCAATCTGTGAATCTGGCAGACTGCACTGAGCCGGTTAGAAGTCTTCTCATGTAGGTGGCCATCTGTTGAGTACCAGCTTGATGAGGCCTGTCGGCTCCACCTCTGCCATATCCACTGACTCCAAAACAGATGTCTACTGGAAGCCTTGCATTCGTGGAAGCTATTTTGTATAGAGGACAAACCCAGCTACATAGTTCCTGAGGCCACTGGAAGCATCTACTGCCACTGCCACTTTCTGACTCCAATGTGGCTTCTGTTAGGTCAATGGGTGGTTTACATGTCTTGCAGGTTACAATTGAGCTCTAATCCTGGGCACCGTTTTGCTGCCTGTATGGGGTTTTCTTGTCATTTACATCACCATTTTGGCTATCTTCTAAAGAATCAAGAACCAGGACTACACTCCCTGATTCTCCAGCCTCAGTTTAAACTGTAAATAAAGACTGATTTATTCCTGCATTGTTTCACCTGCTCTAATGTGAACAGTGGGCACCACAGCACCGTGCAAACTCTCTACCGTGTTCAGTGCTTTCTTAGAGTGATCAAAGCTCTCCTTCCCGTGTATTGTTCAGTGGAATTTGTTTTAATATCAGAACTCATCTGTATGTATGGTGCCCCTTCACGCTACTGAAGAACGTTTATTCCTCATACCATAAGACTGATGTCCATGCAGTCATTGTGGTCCAGAATTATTGTTCCAGCCAAAATCATATTGTATCCCATATCATTGACCAATACCTCCTTGCTCTGCAGAATGTAATTCACCCTGTGCCTAAAAGTATTCCTAGCCCTATCAACTTTAGTCTTTCTTCTTTTCTTATCCATTACTAGCGTATCTCGCGACCTAGGTCTCCCACTTTCCTTCTTCCCAACTAACTTGACATCATCTTTTGCACCTCTTGTATAATAGTGTCACCCTCACAGATTTATTTCCCCAAATTCACATTTCACCACCACACCTTAACGTTGCACAAGCTCTCAACCTCTATAAGCAAGAGACCAACACCAAAACTATCTCCCTCTACTCCGGAATGCTAGACTAGCCTGCATAAGAACACCATTCATCACCAACCACTGTGATGTTCACACACCTCAACATCACCTTACCACACTGACTACAGCTTTCAGGAACTGCTCAAATGGTCCATTCGGTGCACACTGGCAGATCTTGATCAGGCCGCTACCTTCAACCACAACATTTCATCTGGTCCTCTGCTTCCGTAGCTCTGAGATTCTACCCAGTACTCCAATCTCAGATGCACCTGAAGTATTTTAAATTCTTGCCACCTTTCAGTATTTGGTCTACATGGTCCAAGTTTTGTGCTAAGCTACCTCTAGGAGAGTAGCTACTCTGGTACCCCATTCCATCAGGGCTTGTAAGTAGGTCACTGGCTGGGATTTGTCCTTTGATGGCCATTTTTAGTACCCCATGCAGGCTCTCCTTGACACTTGCCCTCTGTTGTTTGGGCGAGCAGGTCTACTCTGCCCCTGTTTGATTTGTGTGCTCTATCAGGCTCTTCCTCTACTCCTAGCAAATACATGATGGATACCAAGACACGGGGTGGGTCCCAGGTTGGGTTATTTGATGCACCAAGGATAATTAAAGTGCTTCTGCATGCAGCCATCAGTGTTCACTCTGTTTGAAACAACTACTCTGCATTTTTTGAGAAAATCTTCCATCAAATTTAGGACATAATCAATTGTCCATTCTTCTCCTTGCAAATTAGGAACTGACCAGTGACTAGTTGTTTGGCGAGTGTCAGTCACAGTATTACATTCATGTACGCTTCAACTTTCCTGGTGTGTGGGAGTGGTAAATACAAAGGCATTTTAACTCTCCACTCTCAGAGATTAGGTCACCCATGCCTCAGGGGAGGGTAGATCCACCTGGGAAACTCATACCACCAACAATCTTTTGGGAGTGTTCCTCTGTTCTAGAGAACATCTTGATCTGTGACTTTCTCCATTTTGGGAGGCTGCGGAGGACCTTGTTTTCTGGTCTTTGCATCATCACACAGTATGATGATGTAATCATTCATTTTATAGGGTACACATGCGGGATAACACATGTCCCGAGTACTTAGCAGTAGGGATGTCCTCGTAGCTATCTCCAGGTTTATGGCTCAGGCACAGGTAATTGGCAGGAGTGCTTGGTTGGCTATAGACATTGAGACCTGTGGAGTATGTGCAACAAGGAATGAGTCATGGGTGTAAGATATGAACTGTGATCCTGGGTGTTTCCAAGTAAACTCTGGGCACTATTTACATGCACAATCCGGTGATAGGTAGAAATCTCTTTCACAGAATTGTATTACAAAAAATGACCAACTTTTCCACAACGACCAATCTTACTCCTCAAAATATAGTGTGGTAGCAGATACATTGGACCCCAATGAATTCTTTATTCTTTACTGTGCTTTGTTGTGTGCTAACATGTTGCTTGGTGATTTTAAGAAGTTGGCTCTGTATTGGGGTGGGCGGAATTTGCAAAATTGACTTTCGCAAATTATCGCAAAATTGCTCAAAATCTCCGCGAGCACGCGGAACTTTCGCGAAGATGCGGAGATTGCTTTTCCCGCCCGTTCGCGATTGTTTTTGCGTGCTCGCGGAGAAATATATCTCCAACTTGCCCATGTGGTCGCTAATGGACGCGGCCATCTTGCTCGCAATGCTTATTTCCTGTTCCGGGTCGAATGATGTGTTCGCGATCGCAAACTCTTGCGGGATAGCGCGACTGACTACCAACAATCCAACATCTTGTGGCGCACGCGAACGGATAGGAAAACTCGTCGGCGAACGCACGGACCGAGTAAGTCGCGACCGCACGCGCGAGAACGCATTATTAAAGCACGAACAAGAAAAATACTTCCGTTTCGCTGCAGATTGCGAAAGTTTTGACATTTTCGCGCTCTCCGCGGAATGCGAATATGTCAAAATATTGTAAATTCCGCAAGCGGAACGAAATTTACCGCCCAGGCCTACTCTGTATATACTATACCAAAATGAGGTATAGTGTGCACAGAGTACAGTGAATCCCCAGAGGCTTTACAGAGGCTAAAGTAGATAATACCAATGTTCCCGTTTGTGGTAGAGTGGACGAGCAGTTAGGCTTATCAGAGGGCAGTGCTAAGCATATGTTGTACATACACAGGCAAGGAATGATTACACACACTCAATGACTAAATCTGAGACCAATGGTTTGTAAAAATATTACATTTAGTATATTCATTTTATACAAGAAAAGATAATTTGTTGCAGTAAAACGCGTTTTGCAGTATCACTGTTTTGCAATGTAAAAAGTGGCAAGTGCATTTTTCAATCAATACAATGTTATCCTATGGGACGGAACACAATCAGCAATTTTTAGGTAAGTAACTGATTTAGGATATCGAGCTTTTGAATGAACCATCAGTACCCGGCAAGGTTCAGATAAGTGACCTCACTGAACCACCAGCAGCACTGGGGTGACTGGGTGCAGAGATCAAACTCAGGATCTGGTGTCTATGTTATTTAATGGAGAAAGGGGGCAATCAAAGTGGTACTATTTACAGGTAAGTAGAATGGATTCGTATCCCAGTCTCCTGGGGTTATGGTAAGCATGGGGGGGCCACAATGCAGCATCAAACATACGCCTTCAGCGGCAGAGGGGTGGCCTGGTGCCGAGTGCTAACACAGCGTTGGGAGCCCAATCTAAACAAATGGAAAATCTTGAAGTTGGAAAAAGGCTGCAGCCTCAGACCAGGAAGCTGGACAAAATAAGTCTACAGCTGCACAGGTAAGTTGGAATGTGCTGGGGTGTTTAGGCAGAGGCGAACTAGAGCCACATTTCCGGGAGCGCTAACAACATTTTCGGAGGGGCGTTAATTCTTTCCAGCAATGGGCAGAGTGGAGATGCAGGGGCTCTGAGAAGTGGTGAAAAAACAACAAAGCCTCATTGCCAAGTAAATGGTCTTTTAAAGACCTGTGAAGTACTCAGGTGCGGCTGCAGTAAGACGGACGCCAGACCAGCCAGCCGACAACAGATGAAAAACTGTGTGTGTGCCCGGGAATCTGTCTCAGCCCAGGCTGACACACCAGACAGGGGGGCTGAAGCCCTTTGAGCCCTACGGGCATTGCTCGCCTGGGGTTGGGACAATGTTGGTAGATCTCCCCAAGGTCCAGGGGCTCCGGGTGCTGGGGTGTCCTTTGGCGTTGGAAGTCAGCGTACTAGTGCAGCTTGCAGTTAGGTGGGGTCCCCGTGCAGAGGCTGCTGGCATCGACGTGGAGTCCCGCAGGGGTCAACCCATGGTGGACTCTTGCTCTAAATTGCTAGGGAACCTTTGCTGGACCGGTGGGCCACTGGAACTCGGGCTGTGGGCGTCTGGTGCAGAGGTAGTTGGTTTGACCGTTCCGCAGGCAAAGCACTTTGGGCCTCATGTAGGTAGCATACCAGTTACCACTTCTTAAATACCGAACGTTACCGAATCGGTATTTAAGAAGTGGTAACTCGTATGTAGGTAATGAGTCGGTAATTTTTACAGATTTGTTACAATTCGGTAATTACCGAATCGGTATTTACCGATTCGGTAATGAGGCATACCTTCCCATTGAGGGGAAGGTATGCCTCATTACCGAATCGGTAAATACCGATTCGGTAATGGTGGAGAACATGCAAGGGTGGCAGGGTGTCACATTGACACCCTGTTGCACCCCTGATTCGGCCATGTGTGCACATGTGGCACACATACATGCCCTAAGGGCATGTATGTCTGCCACATTGCACACTGCTAAGCGCTGAAAAATGCTTATACACATACATTAATTATTTACCACCAACTATTAGTTGGTGGTAAATACCGACTCCTAAACACACCCACACACTCCCCCTACATCTCATTTTTGGATTCGGAATTTACCGAATCGGTATAATTACCGAATCGGAAAAATTACCGATTCGGTAACATTACCGATTCGGTAATTTTCCCGATTCGGTAATTTTACCGATTCGGTAAATTCCGAATCCAAAAATTGTCCCCCTACATACCAATAGCCAAAATACCGGTCGGTAACGGTATAATTACCGAAAATCGGCCGTTACCGACCGGTATTTGGCGACCTACATGAGGCCCTTTGTCTTTAACGTTTGTTTTCTTCTGGACAGGTCCACTGTCCATGGAAGATTAGGAGTCTTTTTAGAAGGTAGGCAGTCCTAGTCCTAGGTAGAAGGGGTTCTGGAGGTTGCTGGGCTGCGGACGAGTTGCTCTTCTTCAGCAGGGTCTTTGAGGGCTGCAGAGACGCCGGTAGGGCTGGGTCCAAGTCAATTGATGTCTTCAGTCTTCTCTGCTGAACGGCTCTTCATTGTCCCCTTATTTGTAGTTCATTGGTAATCTGGGGATTCCCTAAATACTCAATTTAGGGGTGTTGCAGGAGTTAGAAGGTAGTAGCCAATGGGCCACTTACCTTTAGGGTGCCTACACCCTTTGTATGTCCACTCCCTCTGGGGAGAGGGCATACCCCTAATGCTATTGGCTAGAATCTTCTAAAACAAGATGGAGGGTTTTGAAAAGAAGGGGCACTTCAGTTCAGGGCACCTTAGGGGTGGCCCTGGCTGAGAGGGGACACACCTCCACTGCTTACTAATTTTCCTGCCGAACTTGCTGCCAAAAGAGGGGCTTGGTCAGGTGGCAGGCATCTCCGCTAGCTGGAGAGGCTATGGCCAGCAAAACATAGAACGGGAAGCCTTTGAGGCTCACTCCCTTTCAATGGTGTTTGGGGGTAGGTGTTTCTGACTCAACAGATAAAAAGGCTCCCACTTCAGGGGTTCAGAAACATGTCTAGAGGTGACAGGCTGGTGGTGACCAGTCAAGCACATACTAGTGGGTTGGTAGGTTTTCTGAGGGTAACTCTGAGGTGCCCTCTGAGTGCATTTATTAATTAATGCAACACTGGCATCAGAGTGGGCTCACTAATCTGGGATGTTTGTTACCAAACATATTGAAATTTGGTGAAGCCATCGTGGAGTTGTGGAATTTGTAGTGACAAACTCCCGGCCCATGTAGTCAGAATGGCTTCACTGTGCACTTATAATGTCTAAGAATGGGCTTAGACACTATAGAGGCATATGTGCTCATGCAGTTATGCCCTCACATGAGGCAGAGTGCACTCTGCCTTAGGGCTGTAAGGCCTGCTGTAGTGGTGATTTACCTATGCCTTTTGTAAAATAAGTGCTACGCAAACAAATGATGGACAGAATACTGAATAATGGCCTGGCAGTTCGGGCTGGACTGTTCCCATTGGGCACAGGGTCAAGACTGATTTGCATATGGCTGGGTTCAAACTGGAATGGCATGGTGAGTAAACAAACGATGGATTTAGGCCCAGATCTCTGTACTGGGGTGAATGTATGACATTTTTCTGCATTCTGTCCATCAATTGTTGTTTTTGCAATTGTCACCCCAAATGGGACGGGTATGCCCAGACAGTGGGTTCCCTGCTGTCCATGCCACTGGAGTCAAGCTATCCTGGCTGATGAGGGGTGAAACCCCGAAACCGGTCCTAGGATGCTTGTTTCCAGTCCAGGGAGGACCTGTCCTGGCAGTTCGGGCTGGACTGTTGCCATTGGGCACAGGGTCAAGACTGATTTGCATATGGCTGGGTTCAAACTGGAATGGCATGGTGAGCAAAAAAACGATGGATTTAGGCCCAGAACTCTGTACTGGGGTGAATGTATGACATTGTTCTGCATTCTGCCATCAATTGTTGTTTTTGCTCTTGTAAAATAAGTGCACAAAAGGTTTTATGAATGTGTTTTTTTTAATAGTGTAATGTTTTTAAAAAGACTAAACACTAGAATAATAAACTATGCCTCTTTCAGTGCTGGTAGGCATGGCATACAGGGATGTGTGCCAGGTCGACTCCACTTTTATCCGCACCAAAACACACAGGCTACAGTGGCAGTGTGCACGTGTTTGGTGAGGGGTCTCTTAGAGTGGCACTATACATGCTGCAGCCCTTAGAGACCCTCTCTGATCACAATACCCTTGGTACCACTGATACCTTTTATGTGGGCCAGAGGTGTGCCAATTGTGGAAACTAAGGTACAGTTTTGGGAAAGAGCACAGGCACTGGGCACTTGATTAGCAGGAACCCAGTGCACATCCAGTCAAAGATGCATCAGAGTCAGGCAAAAAGTGGGGGGTAAGCATGCCAAAAGGGGTATTTTCCTACAGTAATCACTCCTTGGTACTGAATGTTATTAGTATAAGGTGGGCTGGGCTAGACCTGTTGTTCAGGTCCCCATTTGGAATGTCCATGGAATGTTTTTCATGAACTCTCTATCTTGTGGAAAAGAGCAAACCTCGGGTGTTGAGCCAGGATGTCCCTTAGACAGGGTCTCTCACATGAACCCTGTACCTTGATAGTTATACGTTCATGTTTATATCAATTTGTGGGAAAATGTACATCACTTTCCCTTTCTCTCCATCAATCAATCTGGATTTATAAAGCATGGCTAATCACTTGTGATGGTATCCAGGTGCTGAGGGTACTGCTGCAGGGGGGCTCGGTTGAACAGCCAGGTCTTGAGTCCTTTTCTGAATTCAAGCAGACAGGATGAGGTCTGTAGGTGATGTGGGAGATGGTTCCATAACTTCGCAGCAAGGTAGGAGAAGGCGCGTCCTTCACTTTTGCTGCAGCGGTTGTGGGATGTGTGGGTGAGGCAGAGTGAGGGGGTGTCTGGAGGGAGGGTGGAAGTACAGTCGGTGGTTGGTAATGCTGGTCTCTGGTTGTGGAGGGCTTTGAAGGTGTGGATTAACATCTTGAACTGGCATCAGCAGTCATCCACCCTCTTCCGCCTCTCCTCTCGCCCTTCTCCTTTTTCAAACCCAGCTCCTACTCTTCCCCAATGCCCTCTGCCGTGGAGCAGGTACTCACAACGTCGTTGCTGAAGGGCTGGGTTAGTGATGCCCTGATGGGTGCCAAGTTCCCCAATTAGTACACCTAGGCTGCTTTCCCAGACTTTTCTGACTGTAACAAGGTAGACCCAAAGATGAACTATGCAATGTTAATAGACAACAACAACTAAGCTTATGTGAAGGTGCCACGTGAACGAAAAGCATTCTTCCTTATGCAGTCTTTGTTAGTTATTCATCCTGTTAGCTTTCTGTACCCAGCGCGAGATATATATTAGTAAGGCTGAAACCAAATCTCAGTTGACCCAACTTTGACATGTCCTCTGATAGACTATGTGTGGAGCAATATAACTTCTAATGGGGCCTCTTGCTAAGTTTTGGAGTCTTAACTGTACGTTCTTGATGGGTCACAGCAAACTCATTGTCCTCTGACCTACACAGTGGGTTAACAGCCTAGTCTGTAGTGGTGTGTGGTGTCTTGGCAACAGGGCCAGAATGGAAATGGAATCAGCCCAGGAAAAATGTTGAAACCAGCCCCACACTGCAGGAGGCCGTGACCAGAATCGGCCATTGAGTCAAGCCAGCCCATCCTACTCTCTAGCCGGCAAACTGCCTGGAACTACCAGAGTGCCAGAATGGCAATCCCTATCTGGAGCCCTGCTGAAATGTTCATATGTGCCGACCTGCAAGCGGGGCCGCCGGAGCTCCCATTTCTCATGGTGGACAGGGTTTGTTTACTGCTGGCGCACTTCATGAGTACACCACTGCTGTTCTTATCTGCTCCTCAGAAGACGTTCTCTCATCTCTGATTCTTTCTTTTGCCAGTGAACAGCTTATTTCTTCTTCTCCAGCTTCTTCACTCTGTTCAGCTCTGATTCTTTGTCACTG
The DNA here is from genome assembly GCF_964204655.1 of Triturus cristatus. Lineage (NCBI taxonomy): Eukaryota > Metazoa > Chordata > Amphibia > Caudata > Salamandridae > Triturus > Triturus cristatus. The sequence continues at coordinate 390,596,601 of NC_140594.1, forward strand.
TGCTAAAACAAGCTTTGGCAAAGCCAATAGGTCTGGGCTTAACGTGCTAACACATGCAGCATTCGCACATTATAGCGAGACGAACAGAAGGGAGCCAGCAGGAGCGGACAGATGGATTGGAGCAGTGGCAAAGCAAAACCTTAGCAGGCCCCCCTGCAAGGAATGGTGAGGGAGGACCCCACAAAGCCCATTCCCTCGCAGTCGCCAACCACCTTGTAGAAGTACTTCACCTTTGCCTACTGCATCCATATGATCTTAGTTTCCATAATATGTTTAGCGTTAAAGAGAAAGAAGTTATCCTTGTTGAAAGAGCATGCTCTAGATACATGCACACTAAAAATTGAATCGTGTTTGTGTTGTTTGTTATAATATTATTATTTTTTTTTTATTAACAAGATTTAACTTTAGGGGCCTAAAGAATGTTCCTCTCACTGACGCCTAAATAGTGGAATAGGTTTGTAAGGAATCTGCAGGAGCAAATTAAATCTAGTCACCAAAAGGTGAAGATTAAGCAGGTTATTTATATTTTGGCAGATCAAGTTAATCTACCATAAATTAGCAGAGCTCCCATGCTATGATAATGACAGGTCCCCTCTCCATTTAATGCCTTATTCTGAGTGTCCAAGTGTAGCCATAGTTTATCTGTGACTTGATGTGTGCACCCCCTCCCCACGCCCCCCCCAGTTCACTTCTAGGGACACCAATGATAGTCTGGCTAGTGGTATTTTAGACATCGCATACAATAAAAAGGCATAGAGAAAATAATGCAGATGTATATAATGGCCCATGCACGCATGGGTAATATGGGTAATTGCGGTTTTGGGTATTAGACAGGACCACTGAAATAATATAATTCTGCAGCTGCGTCGATTTCCACATTATCATGCATTTGCCACATAACTGCATAAGCTACAGAGTTTAGCAAAACAAAATTTGTTTCCAAGTCAAACAGATCAACAGTTACTAAAATCTAAGTGACGTGTTGCTGTGCATTAGAAAGCCCTATGCAAAGTTTGACCGGTCACCTTTCAGTTGCTTGTTACTGTATTTGTATGTTAAACTGATACAAATTAGGCCAACTCCTTACCCAGGTAGTGTTGATGTGTTAAAAGAATGACAAAATTATGAAGTAATGCTATCACAAAATGTGGCACATTACATCACGCAAAAGTGCCTTTTCTTGCCGCATAATTTAGTCAACACTGCTGCATAATTTGGTTTGTCCATGCTACATAATTTCATTGACCATGGTAACAAATGTAAATTATTTGTCGAGGGGTTCACATTCAGTGTAAGAGATACTGTCGTCTTTTCAATACATCTTCTTGGATTAAAAGAAATCACATGTCCCTTCAGAACTCCTCCCCTTAGTTTATTGTATATGCAGGGAACACCATGCCCACATTTAATTTTCTGTAAACTTATAAGTGATATTTCATTGTTTACAGCAGCTAATGTGTGACATTTTCAGGCCTAACGTGTGACACCTTAGGAAAAACGTTGTCTTAGACCCTAATATATAATTTGTATATACACGTAGCAGGTATTTTCCCTGAGGCACATTCAAGGACCATATGTGGGTGATTTACCCTAATTGTGTCAACAGTAGTATCTAGCAATACAAATTGACTTCATTTGGACCTCTCACAATATAATTTCGGCAATAATTCCCTTACGACCACCTGGCAATATCATCACCTGCCCAGTACAATCGTGTGCTGGGTCCCCTTCCTCGCAGTCCCTTAGACGCCGCTTTGGCATCAATGACTTCCTTGTTATGCACGAGGAAAGGATTTTATTTTGGAAACTAAAATAGCCATTGCTGCTGTACATTCCTGTTATGGGAGCTACCAGTATGAAAACACAAACATACTTTGTGGAAACAATGAAGGAAAAGGCTTCCATGCTCCATATGTGTACAAGAAATCATCAATCAGACTGTACACAGTGACATCATATTTGTCTATGATATGAGTAGTTGCATTGCATTCTGGTACTTATAGTTCTGTCAATAATGGAAAAAGCAAAATAACAAGACACAGGTTTCAAAAAAGATACATCGGACAAGAGAAAGGTTGAGATCTCTGCTTTAGGATCCTGCAACTTAATGTGGTTATTTAAATATTGAATCCACTGAATCTTTTTATGTAACAGAGGCAATCTGCTTTGCTGACTTTACTTTGATTTAAAAAAATACCTAGATTACTTGTAAATATTTCAGTAAAGCTGGTCACTTTCATTTTTCAATGCTGTGCTTTTATTTGTATATATTTGGCAATTATTTCTAAACCTAATATATTGCTTTTAACTTTGGCCTGGCACATGATTCAGAGGTATTCAAAGCATGCCCAAGGGAAACAAGAATTCTGGGTTTCTATTAAATCCCTTAGTGGAAACATTGTGAAACCACTTGCAATGACTAGCATTTCATGTCCTGGTCGTATGTTTTCCCCTTTATTAGTACATACTTCAAACAGCTGATGAAGAAGACAAAAACTTTAAAATATGTTCTACAGCAGTCCTAATGACCCCTAAGTGATAATTTAAGAAGACAATGACAGAAAGTCCATATTAAAATGAATATAGATTATTTCATACAATGTTCTAGTTACGAATATTGTGCAGGTCATTGAAGAATCTTAAAATGAGAAGAGCAGGCTGGCATTTTCCTCTGTGAAAGAAAGGTGGCAACCCCACCTCCACTCCAGTAAATTCTGTGCTACCTCTTCCCTCTAAAACAAGCAAATTCCAATCTGGCTTCGTCGCGGTCATAGTACCGAATCCGCTATCACCCACATTGTTGATGATGTGCTCAAAGTGCTGGATCAGAACGATTCCTGTCTTCTGATCCTCCTCGACCTATTGTCAGCCTTCTATACAGTCAAACATGATTGCTTACTCTACCTTCTGGAGCATAGGATGGGGCTTTCAGGGCCTGTCCTAAATTGGTTTGCATCTTTTCCCCACAATAGAACTCAAAGATTCAAGGTCAATCAATCCCTCTCTAACCCTTCCTCAGTCAACCTTGGGGTTCCACAAGGGTCCACACTCTCTTCAACTTGTTCATGGAACCTTGAACTGAAATCTTGCAACTATCCAATATCCATTATCACAGTTATGCCGATGATATCCAACTGTACCTGAAAGTCTCCTTCTCCAGCGATATCAGTTCCCTCAACACCACCCTATTGAAAGCTCAAAACTGGTTGACTCTAAATCATCTCAAACTCAATGCTCTGAAAACAGAATTGCTTTTAATCGCCCACTGAATCATTCATCTGTCATCAGTGAATGGATAAATCAGCTAACAGCTCTTTACTGCATACTAAATGTAAATGTGTATGTACTTGTATAGCGCACTGCCACCCCCAACGGGGGTATCTTGGCGCTTTAACTCATATGGCTGTGGAACCCTTCCTGGCCTTTCCCTGTGAAATGTCCACTCCTGGGCACCCCCATGGTGAAGCCAGGCATCCCAGCGCAGCTGGGGCTGTTGTGGAGATTAAGCAAGCTATTGCCCAGAGTTGCAGCGTGGGACCCATGATTAAAATAGGCACCGAGGCGAGAATTATCAGGTCAAAGGAAATTGAATCCAAGACCCACCGAGGCGGGGGATTGAACTCTGGTGCCGGGCCAGAACTCTGCATCAGGGTCTGCTGCTCTAACCATTGAGCCACACTTCTCTACACATCATTGACTCCACGAATTCTAGGGCATAATGCTTGACAAGAGCCTGAACATGCAAAAACATATTACTGCCCTCACCAAGGGAGCCTAACTTCCAAATGAGCATCCCCAGGAAATTAAACCTCACCCCCCAATGACTTCAAATCCGTGGTGCACTCTCTGGTGATCTCCAAGTTGGACTATGGAAGTGCAACTCTCTCTGGACTCCTGAGATCGACGAGGGCTCCACCCAGGGCCTCTCTTAATTCAGCTGCTAGACTCATCACTGGCTCAAAAAGAAACCTCTAAAAATTGCTTGCATGACTCACAAAGCCTTACATTACAACACCCCACTATACCTTGCACAATAACTTACACTATCTGGTGGCTCCAGATCCTCCAGAAGCGCCAGCACCCTTCTGAAACCTCAGAAATTCTGGGAAAATGAAAACTTATGAACGAGCTTCCAGAGATCTGGAACTCCCTTCCACCGGACATTAGGACGAGCCCCTCAACTGTTAATTTAAAAAAGGAAGTTAAAGCGCTGATTAACAAATTCTTGCCCTAGAATCCCCTTGCCTCATAAGCATTCAAAGACTCGTCCCCTCTCTGTTTTTACTTGTAGTTTTATTGTATTTGTTTGAGGCCCCCCGTTATGACTTTGTAACATGATTTGTGTACTCTTCTCCCTCTTTCTTCATGCCTGCTCTTTCCTTTTTTTGCTTACACTTTTTATGATTATGCATGCCATGCCGTCATTGAGTTTCTCTCCCCAGAAATTTCTGACCATGATGTTGTTTGTTATATGGGTCACTTCTCTTTTTCGTTCACGTGTAAAGTGCTCTGATCCCCTAATGGGCCTTGTTCGCGCTATATAGAACTTCTTGAATAAAATTAACACAAAATGTCACCAGTTGAGCTTCAACCTGCAGTGTGTACTAGCCGCAGGTGATCTATCATACTGTGTGCATGCAGGATAGACCGAGGTGAAACTTGTCTCATGGAGTGCAGGCTACACAAGGTGAGTCCCATTTCTTATACAGGATAGCCCCTGGTGAGTCCCATCCCAAGAAGCATGGAAGACCTTTATGAACATCAATTTACTGTGCACAATAGCCAAGTGCCATTATGCTGGACAAACACAGGTGAGCACCATCTTATTTTACAGGATCGCACAGGTGAGACCAATCCCAAGCACGTGACAAACCTAGATGAGCTCTGCTGAATGGTACAGGATTTGCCCATGCCATTGTGCATGGTAGGCGCAGGTGAATCTCATACCATTCTACAGGACAAACCAGGTGAGTCCTATCCCAATGTACATGATAGCTTTAGGCGAACTTTACAGTGTAGGATAGCCCCATGCCATTGGGTAGGCGTTTTCAATCTCATTATACAGGATAGCCCCAGGTGAGTTGCATCCCATTAGAAAGGACATCCCAGGTGTGCCACATGCCAATGCGTATGACAGCCCAAAGTGAGTTCTAAATCACTGTGCAGATTAACCCTACCTGAAGTCCATCACAAAGCTCATTATATCCCAAGGCTAGTTTTATTTGACTCCGTAGAATAACCCCATGGCTTTGTTTACGATAAACTGAGGTCAAGCCCATCTCATTATGCAGGATGACCTGAGGTGACCGCATCTAACTGTGTGTGGTATACCCCAGGTGTAGGATACAGACATCTGAGTCCCATCTCATTATACAGGATTTTTTATTTTACAGAGTTTTATATAGCGTGAACTTGACCCGAATCGGGTATCAGAGCGCTTTACATAGCACCAGTTGCATTACATGAGGACACATTCATTTTTGTTAGGCACGGGGAGATTAACTGATTTGCCAAGAATCACAGGATGTTCAGCGTCATTGCCGAGACTCGAACCCAGTTACCAAGATTCGAGGTGGACCACCCTAGCCGTTATGCCAACTCCTCTCCTCTCCCATCTCATTATACAGGATAACCTGAGGTGACACCATCTAACTGTGTGTGGTATACCCCAGGTGTAGGATACAGACATCTGATTCCCATTTCATTATACAAGATAACCTGAGGTGCCCCTATCTAACTGTGTGTGGGATAGCCCAAGGGTTGTGTAAGCACATCCGAGTCCCTTCTCATTATACAGGATAACCTGAGGTGACCCTGTCTAACTGTGTGTGTGGGAAAACCCAGGGCAGGGGTTGTGTACACACATCTGAGCCCCATCACATTATACAGAATATCCTGAGGTAACCCCATATAACTGTGTTCGGGAAAGCCCAGGTGTAGGACACATACATCTGAATCCCATCTCATTAAGCAGGATAACCACAGGTGAGGGAGAGGCTGGATGTGCAGTAACACTGGTGTATCAGGTAGCCTGTCTTTGAATGTAGTGTATATGCAGTAATAAATGTACAACCCATATCCTATTCGATGTAGAGCGGTTGGCTTTGGTGTAAAGTTGAAAATGCATACACTAATTTCCATACTTTTTCTCTTTTTTCCAGAACGTTTTCGGAAAAAACAAAAACTTGTGAGTATCAGTACTTCCATCCACTATATACTGTACACGCCAGGGATAAAACGTCAGGAATAAAAGTGTGAGGGGATGGCGGAGTTTCCTTCTGATTAAACCATCAGTTTTATAGTTCCCTGGACATGTCCTCTGGTATGTCAGAATGTGCACTGCCTCTGCACATGCCTGTTTTCATGTGATCCTGTTTTCTTGTGATCCTGTTTTCATGTGATCCTGTTTTCTTGTGATCCTCTTTTCTTGTGATCCTGTTTTCATGTGATCCTGTTTTCTTGTGATCCTGTTTTCATGTGATCCTGTTTTCTTGTGATCCTCTTTTCTTGTGATCCTGTTTTCATGTGATCCTGTTTTCTTGTGATCCTGTTTTCATGTGATCCTGTTTTCTTGTGATCCTGTTTTCTTGTGATCCTCTTTTCATGTGATCCTATTTTCTTGTGATCCTGTTTTCATGTGATCCTGTTTTCTTGTGATCCTCTTTTCTTGTGATCCTGTTTTCATGTGATCCTGTTTTCTTGTGATCCTGTTTTCATGTGATCCTGTTTTCTTGTGATCCTCTTTTCTTGTGATCCTGTTTTCATGTGATCCTCTTTTCTTGTGATCCTGTTTTCTTGTGATCCCCTTGTGGATCCTGGTTCAAGGATGCCCTCGCAGGTGAAAGGGTTTCTGGTGTAATCATGGGAGTTTCAGCAACAACTCCTGGTTTGCTGCCCCTCCCTTATCCGTGCCACAGAAACCCACTACTGAGGCGGTGCCAGCGGAAACACTCATAACTTTTAACTCAAGGTGACATCAGCTTCCAGTTTTCCAACAGTCCTCTGCTCTGCCGATTCGAGAAAAATGTCTTGCCCAGGATCAACTTTAAAAAACCTTTTAATCTGAAGAATTTATTTTTTATATAAATGTATATATGTTGAAAAATGCAAGCCTCTAACACTATTTCTCTGTTTCTATAGTTCGTACTTACTTACAAAATTCACTGTACCTCCCAATTATCAGGATTCATTTTTATATCCATTACGATTTTGCCCTAAAGTGGGGCATAACATTAGGATTTTTGTGCTTCGGCCCCACAAGCCGCAGTAATTATTGAGGTGTTTTCACCCAATATGCGGTGGCAGGTTTGACCCGCTGGAGTATCACAGTGAGTGCTTACTAACTATCATCAGATCTGATAACCATTTCTGTGCAAACAAGTTACGCCGACCCCTCCCCAGCCCCCGTACGAACGCGCCGACCCCCCCCAGCCCCCGTACGTACGCACCGAGCTCCCCCAGCCCACGTACGTTCGAGTCGTACCCCCCGTGTATGTACACCCTTGTACGTGTCGAACCCCCGTCGAACCCCCCGTGTATGTACACCCGTATACGTGTCGAACCCCCCCGTGTATGTACACCCGTGTATGTTCGAGTCGTACCCCCACCCGTGTATGTACACCCTTGTACGTGTCAAACCCCCTGTGTATGTACACCCGTGTACGTTCGAGTCGTACCCCCACCCGTGTATATACACGGGGGGGTACGACTCGAACGTACACGGGTGTACATACACGGGGGGGTTCGACACGTACAAGGGTGTACATACACGGGGGGTTCGACACGTACAAGGGTGTACATACACGGGGGTTCGACACGTACAAGGGTGTACATACACGGGGGGTACGACTCGAACGTACGCGGGCTGGGGGGGGTACGGCACATACATACGCGGGCTGGGGGGGGTCGGCGCGTACATACGGGGGCGGGGGGGGTCGGCGCGTACGTACGGGGGCTGGGGTGGGTCGGCGCGTACGTACGGGGGCTGGGGGGGGGTCGGCGCGTATGCGGGCACGTCTCCATGGTTGCTATGGGAGTTCGGTGCGGACGGTGTTTTTTCCATCCGGTTGTAACATCGGACGCACGGGATGGATCGTGATTCCGCGGTCGGACTTCACTTTTCACATTTGTACGGTAATTCGTCCGAGGACGTGTCGGACACATTTTCCGACCCGAGGACGTGTGGGGAATAATTCCCAATGCGATTCGTATGGACTTTTTACCATGCGAATCGTAATTGGCAGTTTGTACGGCACTTGTACGATTCGTACGGTAAAAAGACCGGATACGAGTCGTACGGGGAATTTTTTTGCAAGATCGTAATTGGCACCCTAGTGTGCATTCAATACATATGCTACAAATCTCTGCCTCCTTTCTGACACCTTGGTTTCTATGTGACTCCCTCACTTGTCTCTGAACTCTTTTCTGATATGGTACTCCCTGCCTCTTATCCAACTTCCTGTCTGCTTTTTACAACATACTGGCTCGTATCTGACGTCTTCATGTGCTATGTGACCCTTCTCAGATCTTTAATGCATCTGTCCTCTGACTCCCGCCTGCTCCCTGATCCCCTGCTCGCCGTTTGTTATCTCTTTGCTCAGTCCCCCCATAGTGCATGTGTGGCAGATATCAGACTGTGCTGGTCCATATTTGAAGACAACCAGTCTCTTTTGACATTTCTTTACAGGCAGTTGGCACCTCCACCGCTTCCTCCAAAACGGAAAGGTAAGTGACCATGAGAAGATGAAGGGGTGAGGGAGCAGTGTATATTGGGGGAGGAATCGTAGACCAAGGAAGAATGGCAGAGAAAGCAAAAATTTGATGTAGGAAGCAGGAAGGTGGAAAAAAAGTGAAAGGATATTTTTCGGCAAACCAATAAAGTAGGTGTGTCCTTCTGTCTCATGACTTCTAGGGCCATCAGGCACTCCCAGGAAGGTGTGTGCTACAAGATGAAGGTGAATAACATTTTGCTACAGGAAGAGAGGGTAAAGGAAGGGATTGTCCCGGAAGTTGTGCCATGAAAAGCAGTGACAGCAAAAGGAAATGATGATCCAAATGATGATAGGGAAACCAATGACGCAATAAGCGATGGTGCATGATGTGATGGTGCTGGGAGTCAGTGATGGAAAGATTAATCTTGGAGGTAATTGCTTTAATTGGACATTATAGTAACCCATTGGGCCAGGCCAGGTTAGTGTAAAGAAGAGGGAGGAGTCGTAGGTAGAAAAGTACTCTTTTATTCCAGTGCCAAAGAAGGACCCACTGGTGCACAAGCTCAGGCGTCCTGTCAGGTCAGCTCCAACCGCTTCTCTGACATTCAAACCCAAGCTCATACCTCATCAAGTTCCACATTACATAAAACAATTCCAAAATGATGAGACAATGAAAATGACATCACATGTTCTAACTCTATAAAGAATAGTGCACAAAGATATGTTTACCACATGTATCTTTTCACAACAAAATAAACAAAAGTTACTCCAGAATATAATCATCTAATTTCTTGGGAAGTCTGGTACACCTCTTCTGCACAACAGAGTCATCATGAGTGGAAGGATCACTATTAACATTAACATCAGAATGAAGAGACTCAGGATCACAAGAATTACCTGAAGGAACAGATTCTTCAGAGCAAAATTCATCAAACCAAACATTACCACCATCACCATCCCCCATTTTTCCAAAAAAAAGATTATTGACCTGGTTTGAGAACAATAATGGAACTTTTGCTCCACCACCCTTTGTCCTTCAACAAAACAGTGGAATCAGTGACTTTTTCAACCTTAACAGGAACCGTAAATTTAGATGATCCCTTACGTGTCAAAGTAGGTTTAATGATGTGCATCCAATCACCCACCTTTACGTTTTTGCTTCTATAATTATGATAATTGTCATGATAAGATTTCCCATAAATTTGAGAATCCGTAATGTTGTCTCTAGCTTTAATGATAGAAGACTCAAAAGTATCACTCTGAATATTCTTTCTAAAGAAAGGCATTATCAAAGATCTTGCTTGTCTGCCTCTCATTAAGAAATACGGAGAAACTCCCGTGCATGTATTAGGAGTTATATGATAACTCCAAATTTTCTCTTTAAGGAACTCAAATACATCAAGATTGCTTTCCAAAGCAGCTTGGATACCTTCTTTTATAAACCTGTTAGCCCTCTCAATTTGGCCATTTGAACGAGGACTGTAAAGTGGTGCTCTTTCAGCACGTACATTAAACTTCCGCAAAAAGTTTTGCATCTTACTTGAAACGAATTGCACACCATTATCAGACAAAATAGAGACAGGTGCCCCTTCAATCCTTAAGACATGTTCCAGAAAAGAGATAACCTCATCGGTTACAGGATGTTCCACAAAGGTGTAGTATAGCCACTTTGAAAAATCATCAATAAGTACAATTAAAAATCTTTTTTCTTTACCTAAACATTCATACGGCCCCGAAAAATTAATAAAGAGTTTTTCCCAGGGACCCATGAGAGCATCTCGGATTGACAAAGGTTCTGTAGAAACTTTCCAGTGTTTATCTGATTTGACACAAATAGAACATTTGTCCACAAAACTTTCAACACATGCATCCATACCAGTCCATCAGTAGTGTATCTTAAGCAATTTCTTGGTTCCAGATATCCCAGGATGTCCAGAATGGGCTAATTGGATAAGTTTATTCCTAACACCAACCGGTGGTACAAACAAATACTGTCTCAATAACATTTCATTCTCAATGATCAGTTCTCTAGCAACTTGTGCATAGTTTCTGAGAGGAATTTCTAAGTTCTTGCACGATGGCCACCCATTCATCACAAAATGCTTAACTTTCAACAAAATGGTATCCATGGCTGCATATGCATTCCACTCCTTTTCAGAAACAGCTAGATTACATGAATCAACAGCATCTACTAATGCAACAACGCATTCATGCTGATCAATAATCTCATCTCCTGATTCAATAACCGGTGGAAGTCTAGATAAACAGTCAGCTGTAAAGTTTTTTCCACCAGGAATATGTTGGATTTCAAAATTAAACTCCTGCAATCTAGCAATTAGTCTAACCAACCTGGATGAAGCTTTTCCACTCCTGACACCATCCATCATATAAACAAGAGGTTTATGGTCCGTGACAAGAACAAAAGGTCTTCCCCAAAGAAAATCTTTGAACTTCTCTACAGCCCACACACAGGCTAGAGCCTCCTTTTCAATAGTGCTAAAATGTATTTCTGCACCCCTTATACTTCTTGAAATAAATGAAATTACTCTTTCTTTGCCATCAATAATATGTATGAACACAGCACCTAATCCTATAGCACTAGCATCAACAGTAATGTAAGATTTACCTTGAGGATCAAAAGTGTTAAGACCTGGTGCTTTGGCAATAAGCTTGAATTACATTTCTAAAAGTTTCATCATGGATATCTGTCCAAATGAAATTTGAACCTTTTTTGAGTAGTTGTCTATGGGGCTCAACAACCAGAGCATAACCCTTTACAAAATTGGCATAGTACTCACTCAACCCAAGAAAAGAACGTAAAGAATCTGTATCTTGTGGTTTACTTGCTTTCTCCAAAGTATTGATGAGATCATCTTTAGGAAAAATACCATCAGGAGTAATTCTGTGACCCAAACAATTGATTTCATCAACCAGAAATTTACATTTGTCCCTGCTCACAGTCATACCTTTGCTGTCTAAGATTTGCAAAACTTTCTCTAAAATTGAATTGTGCTGTTCACCAGTCTTAGCAAAAATTTAAATATCGTCTTGAAAAGACTGCACTCCTTTTAAACCTTGAAATAAACTTTCTATAAGTTTCTGGAAAACGCTGGCTGCTGAGGCCAGCCCAAACGGCATTTTCAAAAATCTATAAAGACCAAATGGATTAATAAAATCCGTAAGATCTTTTGAGGATTCATCAAGGGCCACCTGATGATAAGCAGATTTCAAATCTATTATCGAAAAATATTTTGCACCATTTACAGCAGATAGCATTTCTTGAATCCTTGGTAAAGGATATGTATCAACAACAATGTTTTTGTTGAGTGACCTAAGGTCCACACATAACCTGAGATCTTTATTTTTTTAAGAGCAATAACGATTGCAGAAACCCACTCAGAACTGTTAGTGGACTCAATAATTCCCTCAGCACACAAAGAGTCTAGATGCAATTTAAGTTTATCTCTAACACCTAAGGGTACCATGCGCACCTTATGTTGATTGGGTAGAGCTCCTTTTTTAAGTTTTATTTTGTGTGTGTAACCTTTCACTTGACCAACCACATCCAAAAACATACTTTTGTACTTATTAAGAATAGTATCCACAGAAGACTTCTCTAAAGAAATATCATTAAAAGATATATCCCTCAACTGGATAGGACGATCAGACCCTGGATATAGAATTACACCCAACTTACCTAAATCATACCACCCAACAATGTTTTTACCATCAATAGCCACATAAATCTTAGTCAATATTTTGCGGCTTTCAAATTCCAAGGTATCTTCAAAGAAGCCTAGCATTTTAATATCAAAATTGCCGAAAGCTTTAGGATTAATATCAGAAACAGTGAGATTGACACCCACCCAATTCTCATTAAAGAAAACATCGGACAAAATGGTCACCGGTGAACCTGAATCAGCCATGGCTTCCAAAGCTACCTTACCAACTAAAACAGTTCCCAGAGGAGCCTTAAAAGGAACAGTAAGATTATTGATAGAACCATCAAATGAATCATCATAAATGGTAAGAAGTAACTTTTGCATATCCTGCTCAACATTTGAAATATTATTCACACTAGTACTAGAACTTCTCGTAGGTGCTTTGCAAACTGACGAAAAATGCCCAATTCTACCGCATTTAGTACATTTTCTTTTAAGGGCAGGACAATCATGAACGTTTGCCAAGTGTGACTTGGATCCACATCTATAACAGCTCAAATTGTAATCTCTACTTGTTTTTACAGAACTCTTATGATTAGATTGAGCAGTACAAATAGAAGCATTGTTAGCACTTTTCATTTCTTCAGCTAAAATAATTTTTGAAGATTCATTAGATCTTTCAATGCCTTTGGCTAAATCTATAACTTCAGCCAAAGTAGGATTACGACATTCAAGAAGCCTTTCTTGTATTTTTTTGGATTCACAATTAAATACAAATTGATCTCTAATGGAGAAATCTACATTTGCCCCAAATTCACAATTTGACGCTAAAACCCTCAAGGCTGCAACATATTCTTCAACAGTCTCATCAGCTAGTTGTTTCCTTTTATGAAAGGCATGTCTCTCAATCATCACAATAGATTCATCTTCAAATTGTTTCTCAAGTCTTGCTACAGCTTCCTTAAAAACATTCCAACCATCTCCTCCGTCACTTGGTGGCACTATGGGTATAAGATTTTTGAAAATTTCAATAGCAGCAGTGCCAAGATAACTAAAGAGAACGGCATTCTTCCTTTCAGCTGAAAATTTTGTGCCATCAATGGCCACTATGTAGTTTTCAAAAGTTTCAAACCACTTCTTCCATTGCAATTTAGGTTTACCTGGTATTTCTAAAAATATTGGGGGTTGGTTACAAATTTGATGAGAAGCCATATCGAACTTTGAAGTAAAGAAAATGAAAATAAAGTTCAGTAAATAAATAAATAATGAACCAAATAAAAAAATGAAGGTAATTATTAGGTAAGTAGACAAGTGTGCATATCACTGTTGTAGAGATACTTTGTAAATATGCACCTTTAAATTAGAGCAGTGTGCATATCACTGTTGAAGAGATCTTTTGAAGGTATGCACCTTTAAACTAGAACAGTGGGCATGTCACTGTTGTAGAATTTTTTTTTGTAAATACCACTTTTAAAGTATGACCCCCTAAAAAAATTGCGATGTGAAAGGTAGTAATGAAATGATGTTTCAAATATAAATTCCCTTCCTTGTTTATAGTAGGAGAAAGTGTGCGAATCACTGAATCCGCGAAATTGCCAATGACATCAAAGAGAAACGAACGTTTCAATATGCAGTACTTAAAAAGCTCTTCAATCAGCTGTTTTCCCGTAAGATGTTGGAAATTGCACCCAAAATGGCCGCCACGTTGCGTGTGCACATAAAAAGCGTCCTTTCAATACGGCCGCTAATGACGTGTGATCATTGCTAGGGTGATTGTTATCCCTCACCTAGCAACAATCACCAGGAACACGTCACCAACCTTCTCGCGTGAAGAGCTCTGAGTGCGTAATCAAGCGCAAGCAAAGTCACAAGCGAGAGCGGCTCTCCGTATTAATCATAAACTAAACAGTACCTCAAGTTTCCAGGACAAAGACAGCGTCGGCACAGTGTGTCGGCACAACTTCAACTCGTCGCCATTGTAAAGGAGAGGGAGGAGTCGTAGGTAGAAAAGTACTCTTTTATTCCAGTGCCAAAGAAGGACCCACTGGTGCACAAGCTCAGGCGTCCTGTCAGGTCAGCTCCGACCGCTTCTCTGAAATTCAAACCCAAGCTCATACCTCAGCAAGTTCCACATTACATAAAACAATTCCAAAATGATGAGACAATGAAAATGACATCACACGTTCTAACTCTATAAAGAACAGTGCACAAAGATATGTTTACCACAGTTAGTAATCGGTTTTTTTGTTGTTTCGGCAGGAAGAGTCCTAAATAAGATGTGAGCTCCAATTCCACTGACTACATCCTTTTCATCTAGGGTATCTATTATCGGAAACATTTCCAACATGCTGTAGGGTGGCCTCTCAGATTCTCTGAGTCAAAGTCCCGACAATATGGGCCTGGTTCACAAAGGTAAACATTTACGTTTGTGTAAGTGTACGTTTTTTCAGTATTAACAAAACTGCATTTTAATAGTAAGTTTACGTGTGCAGAGACTCGGGAATGAGCATTCCGCACATAAAAAGATATGCCTGTCTTTATGTTCAGAATTCTCTACCCCGAACGACGGAGGCTCTGCACTCATAAACTTACTATTAAAGTACAGTTCTGTGGATACTGAAAAAGCGTTAACTCACACAAACAGGCAAGTTTGGCTTTGTGAATCAGGCCATGTGTGTCTTTTTTTCTATTCTAATGTAGCTGCCTTGAGCACTATATTATGTTTTTCTATCAGTACGCTTGGTGGCCATCTTTATTAAGGGCATGGCAGCATGCATGCTTCTACTTCTTATGTACCCTACCTGCTTTGGATCTAATTTAATGTGCCAAAAGGCTCCACAATTGGCTTAAAGTTTACAGATATAACAAGGGATTTCTCTAGGGTAACAATCAGATCTCCTTATCATAGAGTGCCTTCTTTTGTGGAATTTATGATGAATCTGTTTCTGACTGTAAAAGCTACATAAGGGCAAAACTATCCCCTATCAAAAGGCAGCTGGATGTTTGAGATTACAGAGCATTCATAGGGTTGGAAAACACTTCATTGCGCCTGAAATTCCAACTAAATTGGTTGTGTTCTGGCTGACCTATTATAGCCTTATAGCCCGCTGTAGCGGGTTATACTGGCCATTAAAGGCCCGCTCCAGCATTAAAGGCCCGAGCCGAAGGCGAGGGACTTTAATAGCCCAGCTGCGAACGGCTATAAGGCTATTAGAACATTCTGCCACTAGAGGGCAGAATGTTCTATCAAATTAAACAAAGGCCTCTCAGAGTTCGAGGGGTCTTAAATCCCCTCGGGCTACGAGAGGCCTTTGTGGAAACAACATTGGAATGTTGCTTTGCGGGCCTTTACCGGCCAGTAGAAGCTCAGAGCACTCCATTGTCTTCAATGGAGTGCTCCACATTCCAGTGTTCTAATAGAAATTCACTCAGTTTGCATTTGGTCCTGTGCATGCTCACAGACTTTGCATTAGAGGACTCAAACTTTTCTCTCACTCTAGTTCTGTGGGCAAAACCAGTGGACCTTTGGCATAGATAAACTACTTTGAAGTTTTCAAGTGACTGCAGAAGTTTGCCACTGTAAACAAGTTCACCAGTACTGAGATCCGGTCAGTGGCCATAAGCAGTTGGTTACTGGAGGGTGGCTACAGGGCAGCTGTTGATTTCAGCGCCAAGCAGCTTGGGAGAAGGTGTTTCAGAAAGGGGATTGATCTGCGTGAGAGGCCTATGACTTTACCAGACAACAATTACTGTACTGTAAACAAAAAGCAGTGACAGAAATGTGGTTAAAAATATTCTATTCTATGTAAAGTAATAGGGTAAAGCAATCAAAACTATGAGAATTAATATGAGTAGATGAAAAGTTAAAACACATTTTCATTGTAAAACGAATATTTGCACTTTAAAGAAGTATCAACTTTCAATCTTTATTCATAAAAAAAATAGCAAAGGCTGAATTAACTAATGCAGGCAATATTTAGAGCACAAAAAGGAACTGCAATGTTGTGTACCCTCAATGTACAATGTACAAGTTATATAATCTGACTGATACACTTTGTTCCATGCAATACAACATAATAGGGCCTTTTCACAAAGGTAATTTGGAGTAAGTAAAGCAGTAGTAAACTGGTAATAAACAGGAATATTCCCATAATGTTTTTATTCAGTTGGTACAAACAGAAAGGCTGCAACCTCTTTGCACTTTTACTAATATATAGTTCAAGGTCAGTTCACAAAGGCATTCAAGAGTACTTAAAAGAGTACTCCAATAGTACTACTTTCAATACATATTAATAGTTTTATGAATCAGCCGCAGGGCTTTTACTCAATCAGATAGGAGTGGCAGGGAGGTGAAACAGAAGTGGATAGAACATAAAAGCAATATTAGAACATGTAAGAGTAAATCACCAAAGGTGAAACCCCTATTTGGAGAACAGACTTAACATTAACCAAATAAGCCCCCAAATATTGGAGGTGGCTGGTGAAGTACCAAGTAGAGGGAAAAGAGCACTGTTATTAGCACAAAGAGAAAAAAATAAACGGATTGATATCTTGGATACTTGACACCCACATAGGATGAATTAACTGAGGATTTTACAAGTACCAAAAGAAAGATCCAATTTCATTAACAGGCATTTTGCTTCGGGGTACTTGTTAAGACTACAAACAAAAAGCAGACTTTAGACAGGAAATGTGTAACATCGAAATGTAAAAGTTCAGGAATGCAGGCAACTGCTATTGACTGAAAATTGGGACTAATTAATGATTGAATAGTAACTGGTTATACCATAAATAAGGACTTTAGGTAAATATCTCTTGCAGGTTTGAATACATGACATCACAAAGGAACTCTTTAGTTATTGATTTAACCCCTTCAGCGCGGCGCGGATTACCGCGCCGTGCTGCAGGTTCTGTGCGCGGGCGGGACCGTGACGGAGCGGTTCCGTCATGCGCACAGCACAACCGGCGTGCATGATGGAACCGCTCCGTCACTCGCATCGAAGGTGTTAAAGATTTAGAGTAATTGTTCATGATTTCTCTTTGATTTGGTGTTGAACTGCAGATTAACCCCTTCGCTGCCAGGCCTTTTCCCCTCCTGTGCCACGCCCTTTTTTGGCTATTTGGGGTAGTGCGCGCTAAGGCCCCTGTAACTTTTTGACCACATAAGGTATCCACGCCAAATTTGCGTCCTTTTCTTCCAACATCATGGGGATTCTGAAGGTACTCAGGGTTTGTGGATTCCCCTGGAGGGGTCACAGAAATGAGCCAAAATACAGCAACATATTTTTTTTTTTGGGAAAATGGGATAAACGGGCTGCAAATGAAAGCTTCTGAGATTTTCCCTGCAAGTGTTATCAAAAAAGGGTTTGTGGGGCTGAAATCACAATTTTCCCAGCTTTTAGGGGATACCAGACTTTTGCCAGAAACCCAAACTTTTTTACACAGTTTTGGCATTTTTCCGGGACATAGCCTATTTTTGCTATTTTTTGTGCTTTCAACCTCCTTCCAGTTAATGGTAGAAATGGGTACAAAAGCAATAATGGATCCTGGAAAGCTATACATTTTAGAGAAGTATACAAAATTCTGAATTCAGCAAGGGGTCATTTGTGTAGATCCATCAAGGTTTTTTTATAGAAACTAACAGTTAAATATATGATAAATTGAAAATTTGTTGAATAAAAAAGACTTTTGTGTCAACGTTTTCACCTGTAACTTCTTCTAATCATGACAGCTCTTTGAAAGCAATATCTCGTTACATCCGCTGGACATTACTGGTTGTGGGGATATATAGGACTTGTAGGTTCACCAAGAACCCGACGAACCCAGATCCAAAAACTGAGAAGCAACTTGCAATGGTTTTTAGTAATTATTCTGTAAAAATGTGTACATGGAAAAATCGGTATGAAAGACGCCTATGTAATTCTGAAATGGGAACAAAATATAGAGTTTAGAAACGGTAGATATTTGCACATTTCCGAAATTGGGAATACTCATACTAGCATGAGAATTATCAGTCATTTTTTAGAATGACTTCTTTTTTACACAATGTCTTTCATTTGGAAGGCAGAAATGCATTGAAAGTCAATAGGTAATAACAGTTCCTTTACAAATCTGAATTACCCTAAGTCTCCCGATAAAAACGGTACCTCACTTGTAGGGGTAGGCATAGTGCCCACGACAGGAAATGGCTCAAAACCCAACGTGAACACACCACATTTTCACAATGCAAAATTACCCTTTTTTAGCAAAGTTTTTTAACCCTAGCTCTGCCGGCACCTAGGGAAACCTAACAAACCTATACATTTTTGAAAGATAGACACCCAGGGGAATCCAGGATGGGGTGACTTGACTGCCTCCCACCAGGTTTTGTTACCCAGAATCACTTGCAAATCTAAAAAATTGCCAAAAAAACACTTTTTCTCCACATTTATCTGGTGGAAAGTTCTAGAATCTGCGTGGATCTACAAATTTCCACCCACCCCGCATTCCCCAAAGTCTTCCGAGACAAATGGTACCTCACTTGTGTGGGTCAGCCTAGTGCCCGTGACAGGAAACGGCGCAAAACGTAACGTGGACACACCTCAATTTTGTAGCGAAAAATGACCCTTTTTTGGCAAAGTGCCTAGCTGTAGTTTTTGAACCATATCTCTGCCGGCACCTAGGGAAACCTAGCAAACCTATACATTTTTGAAAACTAGACACCCAGGGGAATCCAGGATGGGGTGACTTGACTGCCTCCCACCAGGTTCTGTTACCCAGAATCCCTTGCAAACCTAAAAAAATTGCCAAAAAAACACATTTTCCCCACATTTCTCTGGTGGAAAGTTCTGGAATCTGCATGAATCCACAAATTTCCACCCACCCCGCGTTCCCCAAAGTCTTCCAAGAAAAATGGTACCTCACTTGTGTGGGTCGGCCTAGTGCCCGCGACAGGAAACAGCGCAAAACGTAACGTTGACACACCTCAATTTCACAGCGAAGAAAGACCCTTTTTTGGCAAAGTGCCTAGCTGTAGTTTTTACCCCATAGCTCTGCCGGCACCTAGGGAAACCTAGCAAACCTATCCATTTTTGAAAACTAGACACCCAGGGGAATCCAGGATGGGGTGACTTGACTGCCTCCCACCATGTTCTGTTACCCAGAATCCCTTGCAAACCTAAAAAATTGCCAAAAAAACCAAATTTTCCCCACATTTCTCTGGTGGAAAGTTCTGGAATCTGCGTGGATCCACAAATTTCCATCCACCCCGCGTTCCCCAAAGTCTTCCGAGAAAAATGGTACCTCACTTGTGTGGGTCGGCCTAGTGCCCGCGACAGGAAACGGCGCAAAACGCAACGTGGACACACCTCAATTTCGCTGTGAAAAATGACCCTTTTTTGGCAAAGTGCCTAGCTGTAATTTTTAAACCATAGCTCTGCCGGCACCTAGGGAAACCTAGCAAGCCTATACATTTTTGAAAACTAGACACCCAGGGGAATCTAAGATGGGGTGACTTGACTGCCTCCCACCAGGTTCTGTTACCCAGAATCCCTTGCAAACCTAAAAAAATTGCCAAAAAAACACATTTTCCCCACATTTCTCTGGTGGAAAGTTCTGGAATCTGCATGAATCCACAAATTTCCACCCACCCCGCGTTCCCCAAAGTCTTCCAAGAAAAATGGTACCTCACTTGTGTGGGTCGGCCTAGTGCCCGCGACAGGAAACAGCGCAAAACGTAACGTTGACACACCTCAATTTCACAGCGAAGAAAGACCCTTTTTTGGCAAAGTGCCTAGCTGTAGTTTTTACCCCATAGCTCTGCCGGCACCTAGGGAAACCTAGCAAACCTATCCATTTTTGAAAACTAGACACCCAGGGGAATCCAGGATGGGGTGACTTGACTGCCTCCCACCATGTTCTGTTACCCAGAATCCCTTGCAAACCTAAAAAATTGCCAAAAAAAACAAATTTTCCCCACATTTCTCTGGTGGAAAGTTCTGGAATCTGCGTGGATCCACAAATTTCCATCCACCCCGCGTTCCCCAAAGTCTTCCGAGAAAAATGGTACCTCACTTGTGTGGGTCGGCCTAGTGCCCGCGACAGGAAACGGCGCAAAACGCAACGTGGACACACCTCAATTTCGCTGTGAAAAATGACCCTTTTTTGGCAAAGTGCCTAGCTGTAATTTTTAAACCATAGCTCTGCCGGCACCTAGGGAAACCTAGCAAGCCTATACATTTTTGAAAACTAGACACCCAGGGGAATCTAAGATGGGGTGACTTGACTGCCTCCCACCAGGTTCTGTTACCCAGAATCCCTGGCAAACCTAAAAACTTGCCAAAAAATACACATTTTCCCCACATTTCTGTGGTGGAAAGTTCGGGAATCTGCGTGGATCCACAAATTTCCACCCACCCCGTGTTCCCCAAAGTCTTCCGAAAAAAATGGTACCTCACTTGTGTGGGTCAGCCTAGTGCACGCGACAGGTAACGGCGCAAAACGCATCGTGGACACACCTCAATTTTGCAGTGAAAAATGAACTTTTTTTGGCAAAGTGCCTAGCTGTAGTTTTGGAACCCTAGCTCTGCCGGCACCTTGGGAAACCTACTAAACCCACACATTTCTGAAAACTAGACACCCTGGGGATTCCAGGGAGGTATGGCTTGTGTGGATCCCCCAACATTTCCTTACCCAGAATGCCCTGCAAACCTCAAATTTAGCTGAAAAAATCACATTTTTCACACATTTTTGTGTGGGAAAGTTGTGGCATCACCGGGCTGTCACAAATTTCCTACCACCCAGCGTTCCCCCGGGTCTCCCGATAAAAACGGTGCCTCACTCGTGTGGAAAACCCAAGTACCCGCGACAGGCAAGGGCCCAAAACGTAGTGAGGCGACATGAAAATTGCCCATCTCAAAACGACCTGGTTTTGCAAGGGGGGTCACTTGGGTTTTTGGCCCGGTGCTCGGCGGCCACCTAGGGAAACCTACCAAACCCACACATTTCTGAAAACTAGACACCCCGGGGGATTCCAGGGAGGTATGGTTGCGTGGATCCCCCAATGTTTCTGTAACGCCCTGAACGTCTCAGGATCGTTTAACAGACACGACAATGAGGACGCAACCACTTGTGAAGGGTTAGTTCTTTTAATGAAGGCAAATAAAATACAAAGAACAAACAAAAGTTATAGTCACTGGAATCCTCCAGGCTAAGTACGTTACCAGCCCACAGCACGGATGGTCCTAACCGTCCTCTGCATATACGCCGATCCCGGCGTATGCCAACAGAGGGCAGAAATGAAATGGCCGACAATGCCAATCGGTAGGCTGTGAGGGGCACGAAGAGTGTTGGGGAGAATCGAGGAGTCAGGGAAACACCCAGCCGGGGTCTCTACCTGAAGGGAGCAGCCGCTCAACCTCTTCCTCAGACTGCACCGGGACGCGGAGTCACCTCCTGGTGATGCGTCACCGATACCCCAATCACAAGCAAGAAGACTGAACCGAGAGCAGCCGCTCGATCGATCCTGTGGACTTCCGAGTCTGTAACGCGGCAAACACCTCCTGGTGTGCGTTACAGCTGGCAGTCCCTGTGTCTCTGGTCGGGCTGGGAGTTACGACTCCAACCAGCAAAAGCGCCACTGCGCTTGGACTCAGCCGAGTCAAAAAGCGAAGCTCAATGGTTGACCGGTAGAGCTTCCGGGTCCTTCACAGGTGACGATGGGGCAAGACACGGCCCAGGGAGTAACGACTCGACCTACCTCCGTTCTTGCCTTACTGGAGCACCACTCCGGAACACTGCTCTTCACGAAGCAGGTACGTCGGTGTAAACACAATATCCGACAGCCTTGTACCTCCCGGTTCCTCCCTTTATAGGGCGTGTTTTCCTTGAGTTATGTAACAGCTCTCCTGTTTACATAAGGGCGTGTTTCCCTTGAGTTATGTAACAGCTCTCCTGTTTACATAAGGGCGTGTTTCCCTTGAGTTATGTAACAGCTCTCCTGTTTACATAAGGGCGTGTTTCCCTTGAGTTATGTAACAGCTCTCCTGTTTACATAAGGGCGTGTTTCCCTTGAGTTATGTAACAGCTCTCCTGTTTACATAAGGGCGTGTTTCCCTTGTATGACAGGAATTCTTGACAGTACATCCTCCCTCTCAGCGGCTCCCCACGGGTCCAGCGCTGGCAGGAAAACGCCGATGGAACAAGGAGACCAAGCGCGGAGCATGAACCCCTTCAGCCGGTTCCCATGAATGCTCCTCCGGGCCATAGCCTTTCCACGCAACCAGGTACCACAGCTTCCCCCTGCGCCATTTGGACGCCCGTATGCCCGACACTTCATACTCCACCTCTGACTCCACGCATACCGGCCTAGGTGTCCCAGACGGCTTGGAGGGTGCTGGTTTGAGCAATGATACATGAAAGACAGGGTGTATCCGCAATGACTGGGGCAAGCACACCTTCACGTTCACGGGACCCATACACTTGGTAATTCGATAGGGGCCCATGTACTTGGGATGGAACACACTGTTCTTTCGAAACCTCATGTTTCTTGTGGATATCCAGACGTAGTCTCCAGTGCGGTACAGTGGCCCGGGCCTTCTCTTCCTATCTGCCGCAGCCTTGTATCTTCTCTTGGCCTCTATTAGGACAGCCCTTGAGCGCATCAACGTGTCTTTTATGTGTGCCACCCTGTCCGCTGTGGCGGGAATCCTGTCCTCTCTGAACGGATGTAGAAATGGCAAGAACCTGGGATGTTGGCCATAGTTGCTATAGAACGGAGATGACTGTGTGGAGCTGTGAGTGGCGTTGTTATAGGCTATCTCTGCAACCCATAGCAAGTCGACCCATTCTTCCCTGCCCTGGTCCACAAAACATTGCAGATACTGTTTGAACGTTTGGTTCAGGCGCTCGGTTTGGCCGTCCGTTTGAGGGTGGTAGCTGGTGGACAGGGCGGTCTTAACATGCAGCGCAGTGCACCAAGTCTTCCAGAATTGCGCAGTAAACTGCGACCCCCGGTCCGACACGATCACCCCAGGTAATCCATGCAGTCGTACCACATTCTTTAGGAGTAGTGACGCCAATTCCCCGGCCGTAGGGACTCTCTTGCAGGGGATGAAGTGCCCCATTTTCGTCAAGTAATCCACCACCACCAGTATTGCCGTCATCCCCTGGTCTACCGGTAGGCCCACCACGAAGTCCAGTGATATGCTATCCCATGGTCTATCCGGGATCGGAAGTGGATGTAAGAGCCCTTGGGTTCGGCCATGGTCGGCCTTCATGGTAGCACACGTAGGACACTCCTGTCCCCACCTCCTGACATCCACTCTCATGGTTGGCCACCAGAAATGCCGTCCCATGCTAGCCACCGTTTTTTCAAAGCCCAAATGACCTGCGCATGGAGAGTCATGGCACCAGATGAATGCTTGTTTCCTTAGCCTAGGCGTGGGTATCAATAGGCACCTGCCCTTCAGGGGTATCCCGTCCTTCAGCTGCCATTCTCTGTGACTGAGGAGCCACCTCCGCCATGCGAATGACCTGATCCCTCTCTTTATTCCCCTCAGGAAAGTATCCGGTTGGATAACCCCCAATACCATCCTCGGGGAAATGATGGAACGCTCGGTTGCAGGCAATGGTTCCTTAACTGCAGATTGACGGGACAGGGCGTCCGCCTTCCGGTTTTCCGTCCCCGGCCGATATGTGATGCGGAAGTTGAACCCCGCAAAGAAGATCATCCACCGCAGCTGCCTGGGAGAAAGGTGTCTAGTGGCCGTCATGAACTGTAGGTTCCGATGGTCCGTGTACACCGATACCACATGTCTTGCCCCCATCAACCAATGCCTCCATTCGGTGAAGGCGTCCTTGATTTTGAGAAGCTCCTTCTCCGCAATATGGTAGTTGCGTTCGGCGTCGTTGAGTTTGCGGGACATGTACGCAACGGGATGAAGCACCCCTGTGTCGTGGTTGCGTTGGGACAAG
The DNA here is from genome assembly GCF_964204655.1 of Triturus cristatus. Classification (NCBI taxonomy): domain Eukaryota; kingdom Metazoa; phylum Chordata; class Amphibia; order Caudata; family Salamandridae; genus Triturus; species Triturus cristatus. Next base: position 390,620,926 of record NC_140594.1, read on the forward strand.
ATAGCCCCCAGCGCCACATCCGACGCGTCCGCTTCCACCACGTAGGGGAGATCCGGATCGGGGTGAGCCAACACCGGCGCCTTACCAAAGGCGCTTTTCAGGGCCTCAAAGGCTTTGTTCGCTTCAGGGGACCAGACAAACTCCTTGGACTTCCTCAGTAGCTGTGTGATTGGGGCCACCACTCCTGAAAAGCCATCTATAAACCGCCTGTAAAAGTTGGCGAAGCCAATGAAACTTTGGACGTCCTTCACGCTTTGGGGCACCGGCCATTCTTTCACCGCCTTGATCTTTCGTTCTGCCATCTCCTGTCCCTCTGGACTCAGCATCACTCCGAGGAATTCCACGGATGTGACGTGGAAGTCACACTTGCTGAGTTTACAAAACAGCATGTTTTCCCTCAGCTTTTGGAGCACAGCTTTGACGTGGTGTACGTGCTCCTCCACACTGGACGAATAGATGAGGATGTCGTCGATATATACGACCACGTAGATATCCAACTCCTCTCTGAATACCTCATTCAAAAAGTACTGAAAGGCTGCCGGGGCGTTGCACAGACCGAACGGCATGACGAGGTACTCAAAAAGGCCAAACCTGGTCTTAAAGGCGGTCTTCCACTCGTCTCCGTCCCTCATGCGCACCAGATGGTATGCCCCTTTCAAATCCAACTTGGTGTAGATACGAGCTTTCTTGACCTGTTCCAGAAGTACACTGATGAGAGGCAAGGGGTACCGATTTTTTATGGTTATCACATTCAATGCCCTAAAGTCCACACAGGCTCTCAGCTCCCCATTAGCCTTCGGGATGAAGAAGAGTGGCGAGGCGGCCGGAGACTTGGACGGGCGGATGAATCCTAGCTTGAGGAGTTTATCCAGGTACCCCCGGAGATGCACGTTTTCAGGCTCCGTCAGGGCATACAGCCTGCCGCTGGGAACGCTGGCCCCTGGCACCAGGTCGATCTGGCAGTCAAACTGTCTATGTGGTGGTAGCACTTCCGCCTTCACCTCATCAAATACATCCTCAAAACTGTGATAAGCCTGGGGGAGAGCCACATCTTTTTCTGCCGCTGTAGCCACCGTCTGACTCCCGCTCTCATCTGCGTCAAGGGATTCCGTTCTTATTCCACAATGCAGGATGCAATACGGTGACGTCATTTCGATGCGATGTGTTGGCCAATCAACAAAGGGGTTGTGTTTCTGTAGCCACGGCAATCCCAATATGACGCCATATTGGGGCGCTCGGATGATGTTAAAATCGATTTGTTCCAAATGGTTCCTCCCATATCTCATCGGAAGGACCCCCGTGTGCTGTCCGATGGGCCCCATCACCAATCGCCTTCCGTCTACCGCATAGACGTCTTCGGGTACTGCTTTGGGAAGAAGCACTAGCCCTAGCCTGCATGCCTCGTTGTGGTCCATAAACATGCCAGTGGCCCCTGAATCCACCATGGCCACAACGGGTATCCACTGGTCATGCACTCCCACGTGCACCGTGATAAACAGGTGTCGTTGTCCCTTAGTGACCGAGTTGGAAAGTGAAGGGATGGATGAGAGACTCCGAGATGCCCCTTCTCTGGTCTTGGAGTCCTCTAGTTTTCCGCCGGTATGTCCACCACGGCTGTTACCGACCGGTTGGCCCGATAACGTGACGTCTTCGGTTTGGCAGGGCATTCACGTACGTAGTGGCCTTTTTTGCCACAATATAGGCACAATCCTTGTTTACGGCGTGACTCTTTCTCCGTGGCTGTGAGGCTCGCTCGTATTGCGCTGATGTCCATGGGTTCTCCCTTGGATGCGGTGGAAGTTTCAGGACTTCCCACCGTCACATAGGATGGAAGGGATTTTCCTTTTCTCCCATGATCCCCCTTTCTTTCACTTAGCCTATGTACCAGCCGTAATACCAGGTTGATAAGGCCCTCACATGTCTTGGGTTGAGGGTCAATATGAGCCACGGCGTCCTTGAGCTCATCGCACAGCCCTTGATGGAAGAGCGCCGTCTGTTTAGCAACAGGCCACTTGGTTTCCGCAACCAGCCTTCGGAACGCGTTGAGATACTGCACCAGGTCGTTGGATCCCTGTCTCAACTCAAGCATTTCACGGTCCGCCGTGTACGAGTCAGCCCTTCTGTCGAATACCTTCAGGAATTCCTCGCGAAAAGCACCCCAATCACATAAGAGGGGGTCGTCCCTGCTCACCAGAGGTACGGCCCATTGTGCCGCGTTTCCAGCCAAATAGGATATAAGGAAAGCCACACGAGCCTGACTCGTGGGGAACGCCTTTGGTTTGCACGATAAATGTAGCGCCACTTGTGTGAGGAATACCTGCACTGTGTTAGGATCCCCACTGTACCTCTCTGGTGTTGCCAAGGGGATGGCTACCGGCATTTCCACTACTACCGCAGGGGTCTGGTTCGTGAGGGAGGTGCTGGGCGTGAGCGGGTCCAATTGGATAGCATCCAGTCTGGCTTTTACATCGGCTGTTTCTTGCCTAGAGGCAGCCACTTCAACTTGCATGGCCAATAAAGCAGCCAGCACATCATCAAGTGTTGCCATGTCTGTTATCGACCGGGAGACAGTTAGTGTTATTAAGGTCGGATATTTTGTAACGCCCTGAACGTCTCAGGATCGTTTAACAGACACGACAATGAGGACGCAACCACTTGTGAAGGGTTAGTTCTTTTAATGAAGGCAAATAAAATACAAAGAACAAACAAAAGTTATAGTCACTGGAATCCTCCAGGCTAAGTACGTTACCAGCCCACAGCACGGATGGTCCTAACCGTCCTCTGCATATACGCCAATCCCGGCGTATGCCAACAGAGGGCAGAAATGAAATGGCCGACAATGCCAATCGGTAGGCTGTGAGGGGCACGAAGAGTGTTGGGGAGAATCGAGGAGTCAGGGAAACACCCAGCCGGGGTCTCTACCTGAAGGGAGCAGCCGCTCAACCTCTTCCTCAGACTGCACCGGGACGCGGAGTCACCTCCTGGTGATGCGTCACCGATACCCCAATCACAAGCAAGAAGACTGAACCGAGAGCAGCCGCTCGATCGATCCTGTGGACTTCCGAGTCTGTAACGCGGCAAACACCTCCTGGTGTGCGTTACAGCTGGCAGTCCCTGTGTCTCTGGTCGGGCTGGGAGTTACGACTCCAACCAGCAAAAGCGCCACTGCGCTTGGACTCAGCCGAGTCAAAAAGCGAAGCTCAATGGTTGACCGGTAGAGCTTCCGGGTCCTTCACAGGTGACGATGGGGCAAGACACGGCCCAGGGAGTAACGACTCGACCTACCTCCGTTCTTGCCTTACTGGAGCACCACTCCGGAACACTGCTCTTCACGAAGCAGGTACGTCGGTGTAAACACAATATCCGACAGCCTTGTACCTCCCGGTTCCTCCCTTTATAGGGCGTGTTTTCCTTGAGTTATGTAACAGCTCTCCTGTTTACATAAGGGCGTGTTTCCCTTGAGTTATGTAACAGCTCTCCTGTTTACATAAGGGCGTGTTTCCCTTGAGTTATGTAACAGCTCTCCTGTTTACATAAGGGCGTGTTTCCCTTGAGTTATGTAACAGCTCTCCTGTTTACATAAGGGCGTGTTTCCCTTGAGTTATGTAACAGCTCTCCTGTTTACATAAGGGCGTGTTTCCCTTGTATGACAGGAATTCTTGACAGTTTCCTTACCCAGAATGCCCTGCAAACCTCAAATTTAGCTGAAAAAATCACCTTTTTCACACATTTTTGTGTGGGAAAGTTGTGGCATCACCGGGCTGACACAAATTTCCTACCACCCAGTGTTCCCCCGGGTCTCCCGATAAAAACGGTGCCTCACTCGTGTGGGAGGCCCAAGTACCCGCGACAGGCAAGGGCCCACAACTAAAAAAAATCTAAAAATCAATCCCTGGTGTTTAGTGGGCTTTCTGCCCCACCGAAGGGGCAGATTAGGGGCCAATGCCCCATCTGCCCCCCGGGGGGGCAGAAAGACTGTAGTAATTGGGGGATGGGGTGGGGGCATGGGCCTGCCCGTTTTGGGCAGCCCCCACCTCTATTTTTTTTTTATTTTTTATTCCTTGGTGTCTAGTGGGCTTTTTGCCCCCCGGGGGGGCAGATTGGGGGCCGATGCCCCATCTGCCCCCCAGGGGGGGCAGAAAGGCGGTAATGGTGGCAGGTGGGTGGGGGCATTGGCGTGCCCGTTGCGGGCAGCCCCCACCCTAAAAAAAAACCTAAAAACTAATCCCTGGTATTTAGCGGGCTTTCTGCCCCCCCCGAAGGGGCAGATTAGGGGCCAATGCCCCATCTGCCCCCCAGGGGGGCAGAAAGACTGGAGTAATTGGGGGGTGGGGTGGGGGCATGGGCCTGCCCGTTTTGGGCAGCCCCCACCTCTATTTTTTTTTTTTTCATTCCCTGGTGTCTAGTGGGCTTTTTGCCCCCCGGGGGGGCGGATTGGGGGCCGATGCCCCATCTGCCCCCCAGGGGGGGCAGAAAGGCTGTAATGGTGGCGGGTGGGTGGGGGCATTGGCGTGCCCGTTGCGGGCAGCCCCCACCCTAAAAAAAAACGAAAAGCTAATCCCTGGTATTTAGTGGGCTTTCTGCCCCCACGAAGGGGCAGATTAGGGGCCAATGCCCCATCTGCCCCCCAGGGGGGCAGAAAGACTGTAGTAATTGGGGGTGGGGGCATGGGCCTGCCCGTTTTGGGCAGCCCCCACCTCTATTTTTTTTTATTTTTTATTCCCTGGTGTCTAGTGGGCTTTTTGCCCCCCCCGGGGGGGCAGATTGGGGGCTAATGCCCCCATCTGCCCCCCAGGGGGGGCAAAAAGACTAAATTGTGCCAAAATAACCAGGGGGAGTGTCTAGTGGGTGGATCCCTGCTTGGGGATCGCCCTCCTGTGGCGATCCCCAAGCAGGGATCCACTGGGGAGGGCTACCATTGGAACGGAGAGATTCTCCCCTTTCCAACTATACCTCTCCCGTCTTTCTACGTGCTCAGGGGGCTGAGATAGCCCCCTGAGCACGTAGAAAGTGAAACTGAAATGAGCCTCTTGGCTCATTTCAGTTTCACTTTCACTGTAATGACGTCGGCGCGACGTGCGCGCCGATCGTCATTACAGTGAAAGGGGGGGGGGGGGGGGGCCTCGGGTGCTGGGGAAGCTCTTCCCCAGCTCCCGAGGCTTTTTTGGTTTAAAGGGAATCCCTCTGGTGCCCCCAGGGAATGCCTCATGACGAGCTGGACTCGTCATGGGCACAGCGCGACTGTGCTCCATGACGAGTCCAGCTCGTCATGGGCACACAAGGGGTTAATTTGGCAACATTTATTAAGTACTCCCGAAGAAGGTACATTTTTTGTCACAAACTGTGTTGAGCAGTACATAACTATATCGCTGAAATGAGTAAAATTAAAAGAATATAATTATCTAATGGATACATTGAATGGTATGACCTTCAATACTTGAGAACTATTGAGCAAAATCAATGTAATATATAAAATTAAAATAATGTGAGAACTGATGGCTCATTTAAATGATACATAAAGAAAAGCATATCATTCAAAATGAGAATATACTTTGTATTAGAACATTGGAATGTTGGAAGCTCCATTGAAAACAATGGAGTGCTCCGGGTTTATAATGGCTGGTATAAGCCCGGAGCTCCAACATTCCAATGTTTCTGGCTATGAACAAAGGCTTCAGGGAGCCTGAGGGGATTTGAATCCACTCGAGCTCTCTGAAGGCTTTGTTTTATTTGTTAGAACATTCTGCCCTCTAGTGGCAGAATGTTCTAATAGCGTTATAGCCCTTCGTAGCAGGGCTATACGGCTTTTAAAGTCCCTCTGCCTTGTTAAAGTCCCTCGCCTTCGGCTCGGCCCTTTAACGCAGCAGCGGGCCTTTAATAGCCGGTAAAGCCCGCTACAGCAGGCTATAAGGCTAATTTAAACACAAGACATGTCTTTGAAGAAATAAAAATGAATCAGGGCCCGATTCACAAAGGGCCTCTGCCCTTGTGGCAGAGGCCCTGCCCTCGTGGCAGTAGACCCGCACTCGAGGCAGGACCTCCGCATTGCAGTTTCTCATTGCGGAGGTCCAGCCCTGAGTACAGGCCTCTCCCATGATTTATTGGCCTCTAGCATGAGTGCGGGCCCCCATGGCTGCGGGGCCTCCGCCACGAATGCGGAGGCCCTTTGTGAATTGGTCCCGCAGTGTAAATAGATCATAGTGATGCTTCAAATCCAATGTGAATTCATCATACTGGACTGTGTTGTAAATATTCACATTTGTTCAGAATTCCAAACAGGATGAAAACTATTGACAATAGTCTACTACAATACATGTCTTCTCCTGCAATCATTCAACATAATGTTGAATTAAAATGTGCTGTTCTCTGTCCAGAAATAGAAATGTTAGTAGAAAATAGTGGGGACCTTATAGGCCCTGAACCAAAATGTCTCCAATGTACCCCAATAGAATAAATACAATAAAAATGAATGGATGATGACGTAAAGAGATTAGGGAAAAGAGAAAAAGAGAGACGATCCAAGGCCAGTAGAATAGGGACAATACGTCCCCGTCACCCTCCCTCTCCTCTTTCCATGCTGTGTCTCTCACCTTCCCCTCCTCCATTCTCTGTTTACTTTCCCTGGGATCACAGCTTACTGGACTTTGGATGCAGCTTTGACTCGTCTACCGGTTTGTGTCCCCGTCACCCCCCTCCTCTCTCCATGCTGTGTCTCTCACCCACCCCTCCTCTTCCCCTCCTCCATTCTGTCTACTTCCCCTGCCTACCACACCGCCTAGCCCCCTGTCCTTTTGTGCCCTTTGACTAAGCACTCCTTCTCCCCTTGTTGGGGAAAGATCCAATATTTATACTCTGGAGTCTCAGCGAACCCGCTGAGAGAGTCCACAGCGCCAAGGGAGCCACTCACAGTAGAGGTATGGTATGGCACCCCTTGCCAAAGCACTCCCTCTCCCCTTTTGGGGGAAGGATCCAGTTTGTAGGCCTTGGAGTCTCAGAGACCCCTCTGAGAGATTCCACTGCGTATAGGAAGCCTCTCGCAACAGAGATGGGGAAATGATACCACTTCCCCTGGGATCACAGCTTACTGGACTTTGGACGCAGCTTTGACTCGACTACCGGTTTGTGTCCCTGTCACCCTCCCCCTCCTCTTGCCATGCTGTGTCTCTCACCCTCCCCTCCTCTTCCCCTCCTCCATTCTCTGTCTACTTCCCCTGCTCCTACCCCCCTCCCCTGAATCTCTCCCCTTGCCTGCTTTTTCCCTTACGTATATGTCCTTTTTGTTGGTCTTGACCTTACATGTAACTATGTTTGCCAAGCTCTAATAACTGTGTAACCTTTGTAATGATGTAACCTGCAACTATGGTCTGACACTCATGTGAAGCGCTCTGATACCTCCGGGTCTACCCAGCGCTATATAAAACCTTTAAAATAAATAAATAAATAAAATAAATAAATAAATAAAACAAGATAGCCAAGGAGACAGGGGACGAGGCAGTGACATCTACTAATGTTTCCCCGTTCTTTGTTTTTCAGGGAGTATCTCTCTCAAGGTAAGTTTTCCACCCTCTTTTCATCTCTTTCAGAGAAGTTTGATTTTGTTGCCTCGTCTCTCTCTATAAAAAGATAGATAAGTGCATGGCTAATCTCTGTTTACAAATGCATCTGTTTTGTGACTGCCCGTATTTTTATATTTAGCACAGCAGAAAGAAATGCTTCTTGGTACAAGAGTAGCGAGGTATTCTGATTAGATGCTGTTGAAGGTGGTCACATTGATCAACATGGCCATAACATGAGTGATTATATATGATAGAATTGGCCAATATGCATCTTGGTTGCACTAGACTGATGGTCAGGGGACGGATCGTGGTTAGAGTAATCCCAAATGGAGGGGACCAGTGTTGCTGATGGAGCATGGGTGGACAGCAGTATCAGAGGAAGAGGAAGCAGAGGAAATGATTGGGCTTTGGAGAGGTAGGTTTGAGCTTGTCCCTGAGTTGCATGATCCTATACTTTGGGTTATGGACCTCCAGGTGAAGGTCATTCAAGAGTGGGAGTGATATGGCAAAGGAGTGTGTGCCTTCCCCTTTTTAGTTTTTACGTAACGCTGCTTGTGCACATAATTTTAATAAATACAGGAAGGGTCCTGGGGCAATAGTCTGTAGAACTGCCCTCATTGGTTAAGAATAAGAGGTATGCAAGTGTCAAATTCCGCGAAATTGAGTTTTCACTCCCACGTGCTCCCACGTGCTAATTCACTACCTACCATTGTCTTTGGCAGTCCACTGGCAGCGATTATTTTATTTGTCCAGAGAGCACTATGCGACACACATTTATTTTGATAGCTAACTGATCTATATCAGTGCATGACATTGCTCTCCGCCTGGTATTAGAGTGATTGTTTTAATGGAAGCAGTGGCCAGCGAGTTAAAAAAGATGCAGATACATGGGCACAGTAAAAGAATTAAAAACAATTTGTGTTGTGGTTGCAAATAGCAAAAGCCTTCAACTCGTTTAAAAGCAGAAACATAAAAATAGGACATCTGAAACACCTCATGTGCATTTACATTAGCAGAATAACTCAAATGGATGTGTAGCTTTTACTTTTATTTCTTTATGTTGGGGAAGGTCAAGATGCATTTATTTAAAAAAATAGGACTCTGAAAATAAGTACTTTTATAGCGAACTGGCTCTTTGTATTTTTTAAAACATCTGTTTATTGGGTTGCTTAATACAATTGACTCATACGGTACCGGTGGCAGGCTCACAGGTCGGGGCAGCATACATTTCACAATCAACGACATAGCATATCAGGCCCTGAGACGTCATGGACAGTGATACATCAAATCAAATCAAATCAAACAGCAAATGTGAAGTGCAACACTGTCACCCCGAGGGGTATATGGGCGCTGTGTCTCGGTCAAAGAGCCAGGTCTTGAGTCTCTTTCTGAAGTCTACCAGCGAAGGGGCTGTACGGAGCTGGAGGGGAAGGTCGTTCCAGGTCTTGGCAGAGATGTAGCAGAAGGTTGCGGCCACTGCTGCAGCTCCGGTGGATGCAGGGTGTGTGCTTGTGTGCGAGGGAAGAGGAGCGCACGTGTCTAGAGGGTTGGTAGTAGTTGAGTCAATGGCTGATGTAGACAGGTTCTAGGTCGTGAAGGGCTTTGCAGGCATGCTTGAGGATCTTGAACTGGCATCTCTTCTGGGTGGGGAGCCAGTGGAGTTCTCTCAGGTGGGGGCGGTATGGGTTAGTTTGGGGAGGTCCAGGATGAGTCTGGCTGCAGCGTTCTGTATGGTCTGGAGTCTTCGGAGGAGCTGGGTGGAGATGCCGGAGATGAGGGCACCAACTGTGAGGCTGCAGTCTACGTTAATGTAGGATGCAATGCTACAGAGTATACATGGTTTCAGGGGGGTGTTTGTCCGGGGGAAAACAAATGCACACACCAGTGCTTTCCACAGGTTGAGATCATCCCGCAACTTATCAGTGTAGGAAAGTGCCTCTTTTGGATGTGGTTAGCCCACACTTTTTGCCTGGAACATGATGTAATTTCGACTTAGAGACCCTCTGCGGCAGTGGGCCCTGCTTATCTTTTCTACTGCCACCTGCTGTCGGGCCAGCACAGGCCGTGGCTCCCACCTTCCTTCCTACAGTCGCCCGAACCTGGTGCAGCGAAGACCTCGATCTTCCTTGCCCAGCAGACGTCTGGCTCCCAGGCCGCAATGCAGCGTCCTTCGCTTTCACTGACTGCAGCTCCACCTAAGTCCTGGGCGGGCACCTACAGCGGTCCAGCAGTGCCCAGCAAGCCCCCAGAAGCAGCATATACATTCTTGGCTTTAATTCTTCCAGTGGTGTAGGCCTCCGCCAAGCCTGCGCGGCAGATCTGGCCCAGGCACCATCAATGGCGGCAAGCAGAAGGGGGTTGTTCTGCCTTCAAGCCACACAGCTGCATCCATGCATAGGTTGTTTCAATTTCGACTGTGATGCCTCAGGTTTAGGGCAGAATTGTGCAGGATTTGATGGGGAGGCTAGAGAGCGGCCGCAGGGTGCATCTCTACAGCATGGTGGCTAGGCCACACCCCATCTGGCTCCATGTATGCTCGTCATTGTGATTTTGAGCTTGAGCCTGACTGTTCAAAAATGGAAACTGTGCATTCTGTGAATTGTAGCATTCATTTGCTGAAATAAACAAATGCATTTGATACACATTATCTGTAATAGAAAGTTCAGGGCTAGTTACAGAAATTTTGTAAGAAGATTTAGCTTTCTGGTAAACCTAGGTGTATCAATATGTTAGTATTTAAAAATGGAGACACCGAAGAACTTGCTAGATGTATATGACAGTAGAAAGGGGGCTGTAGTATTCCATCATTAAGGAGACTCAAAGGATTCCGTAAGTATTGACAGCAAGCTTTCCTCTACCGCAAACTTAATTTCGTCAACAAGCAAATAAATATAAACTGCACAAGAAACCATTCATGCACTCATCTTTCATTCTGGCCATTTACCCCCTTGTTCCTCTATGTGTCCCTGGTTGTGTGCAGTCTGACCATATCTCTTGTGTGGGATTGTATGTGTGCCCTGATGTTTATTGTCTGTGTGTGTCAGACTCTGCTAGTTTGTGGACATGGGCACATTGCTCTCCCTAAGGTACTGTATCATCTAACAGTCTGCTATTCCTAGCTCTCTCTCTGGCCATAACTCTCACACTGTTTGTCCCCACTTTTTTATTTTTTTATTAAACCTTTTACTCTCTCATGCTCCTGTCTCCCATGCAGCCTATTTTCTTCTCCTGCTCCTTCTTTCACACCTGACACCTACATATGAAATAGAAGAAGCGAAGATGGAGTCAGTGAGGGGATCTCTTTAAGAGTCCACTTCCCCCACCCTGTCTGCCCATGGACAGGATGACCATTTCCCAGGTATTGAAGTGTGGTAACACTGGAACAGTATGGTGTCTTACCAATGATCATAAACTCTACAGTCCAAATACAGTTATTGCATATGTCATCCGCACCACCCCTGCTAGTGCACAAAATTATAAATCAATAGGTGCTACTTCCCAGAAGTTCCAATGTAAAACAAAATCTTAGTTTTTACAAATAAAAAACACAATTGATGTACTTCCTATCATTGGGATAGCGCTCAAATGTCACTCAATCAATATTGTTCTTATCTCAGTCCAATCCATCAATTCTTTCCCTTAACTATGGTCCATAATGATCAGAGAAGAATATCAGCCACATATCTACATTCAGGCTCAAAAGACTTTATTGTTTTTTCGTTATTAAAATTCAGCCTTCAGCTAACGTGTTTCGTTCATACAGAGCTTTCTCAAGGCGCAAGTCACTTCGAACAAAACTCCCATAGACATCAAATGTATTCAGGTGAATAGTTTACAGTATAGATGCATCCTCCCAAGTGTGCATCCCAAATTACTTCACTAACTGTAGCCTGGCGTATTCAAGTTGTAAGGTTCTCTGGGGTTGGTGCGCTCCTTCATTAATTCACACATTGTAATGTTTGATATTAGTGATTGTCACATGTTTTCAACTAAGCATTTTTTTAAATAAAAATATTAAACATGTCTTCGAGTCTTTTTTTCACATTTTCAGGCCATAAAGTACAGTCATAGAACCAACCAGAAACAGTCCATGCACTCCAGCTGAAGAGCCTGCACCTCCAGCTCATAGTGCTTAAAAAATATGGTAAGTTCTCTTGGGGTCATGGATTTAATGACCCAGAAGACAAACTGTGTTTTTTAATGTTACTGGGGGACTGCTGTGCTCTCTGAAGCCCTAATCAATACTTGGGGGTGCGCCTCCCTCTTCTCGGGGCAGGACCAGGATAAAAAAAATTGACTAAAGAGCACTCGCAGGGTATTATGGGGGTTCTTTGCTGGAGCAGTGATATAATTGAGTGGCTTCTGTCACTCTTATTATTATTTTTCCCCCTTTTTTCAGGTTTCCCAGTGCCCCCCTGGGGCACCAGCACTTTGAAAAATTGTTTTTTTAATATGATAGCTGTGGGAGGAGCCTCAAGTCCCCGGTGGCGCTTCGTGGCTCCCCAACCAACACCCATACTGTGCCCCGGCAAAGCTGCCAATTCCTTTTTAAACTGAATGCCCCAGTTTCCACCTGGGGCACCCACAACATAAAAATTATTGGGGGCCACGGGGTGAGCCCCAACTCCCTGTGGCCCCTGTCGGCTCCCCAACCAGAACCCCTGGTGAGTACTGGCAGGAGTTAGTATCTTTCCTTTGCTCCTGTCTGGTTTAGAGCAGATTCTTTCAAAAAATTCGGCCTGATGGATGTGGTCCCATTGGCCCTTAAAGAGGTTCAGGGAGGTGGGGCCACCTGCCTCTCTTCCCATTAACAATTATACTGACCTCAAGGGATGGGGTCCCTGGCGCCACCACAGGCAGGTGGGCTACATGCCCCCTCCCCAAAACAAACATTGCACTGCCTACCCAGCTCCTCTATATGTATTTTTTATTCTTTTTCTAGAACAAGGAACTGTGTCATGGATTCCTAAAATGACTGCTGCCGCATTTTTGTTGATGTAGTGGCAGCCAATCAGATCTTATATTTAGATCTGTTTGCTCCTTGGATCCTACTTGGAGTGATGTATACATACATTTTTAGCCTTAATTTCTCAAAAACTACAAGTGTTTTGCAACAAACCACAAAAAGCACACTTTCCGGACCAAGATCTAGCTTTCTACCAAATTTGATGTAATTTCGTGTCTAATTTTGCTATGGAAAACTGCATGGGGAAAACGGGTTTTTGGACTCCCCTTTTATCTGCCCCCACTTGACAGAACACCCCCAAACCTCCCAGCAAGTACCTGAGGTGGATGAACTTTTTAAAAATGTTTTGTGAAGATTCGTCAAATATATATATATAATTTTTATTATTCACTGAAAAAAACCAAAAGTTAAAGTAACGTTATAGTTAGATGAAATGTTCAGTAACAACGTAATGTTTTAAACAAAAAAAAGCACTGAAATTCACCAGTTGTAGTTATCTCAAGTAACTATAACGCGTGCTCCAAGGTAACTATAACTCGCGCCTCCACCATTCACAGTTCTCTCATCAGTCATTTCCTTGCAAATACTGAAGTTATTTTATCAATTATGTCATAGAAGTTGTCTTGAGTGATGTAATATGTGGGGTAATTAGCAGTGCATGATGAGAGCCCAAGTTATAGTTATCTTAGAGCATGAGTTATAGTTACTTAAAATAACTATAAGTATAACTGGTGAATTTCTGTGGTTTTTAAAGTTGTTACCTTGTTGCTGAAAATTTCACCTAACCATAACGTTACTTTACTATCTTTTTTTCAGTGAATTTTTAGTTTTTTTTTTCGTGAAGTAATAGCATGCAGCCAACACTCCGTTGTGCACGGTCTTGGCTGCTCGCTGTGGTGGGTTGGCCACAAGGCCTGGCCTGCAGCCAGGCCTTGTGGCCGACCCCGGTGGCCAACCCTAAACTGTGCAGGAACTTCGGTTCTGCACAGTGTGAGACTGGTCATAGGGCTTATGGCCATCTGCACTCATGCAGCCAACCAGGGGGATGGCTACAAAGCTTGGCCCTAGGGACCCCATCCCTGAGGGATGTTTTATTTAAAGCAGATGGGGGCCATGTGACACCCTCTTGCCCAGACCTATTATGGTCCTGGGGACTCCCACTATATATATTTTAAAGGGGAGGGGTCCGCGTGGCCTCCATCCTCAAGCTTCATTTCGCCCTGAGGACCCCATCCCCCAGGGCCTTTTTTTAAATAAATGGGGGGTACATAGCCTCCCTCCCAGAGCCTTATTAGGCACTGGGGACCCCATCCTCCAGGGCCACTACTCCAAATAAAGGGGAGTGGGCTGGGTGGCCCCTCACCCACAGCCTGAATAGGCCCTGAAGACCGCATCTCCTAGGCCCACTACTAAAAATAAAGGGGAATGGGGGGGCCGTGTGTCCTCCCTTCACTGAGCAGTTATCGGCCCTGGGGACCCCATCTCTCAGGGCCCAAATTTCTTAAAGCTGATGTCCACCCAGGGCACTCACCACATACTAACTGGGGGCTGGTGGTAGCCCCAAGGGCCCTGTGGCCCGAGCCAACTTCCTGTATACAGTAGGAATCGGCATTGTTACTTATGCTGCTCCATCTGGGTAGGAGCAATATTTTGATCTGGTTCCCTGCCCGCATCACTGTGGGCACAGAAACAGAGCAAAAGTCTGCTTCCAGCCAGCAGGAGCATTTTCAAAGCTGTTGTCGGCTAGGAGTAGACTTTGATTGCTCCCATGTGGCAGGAGTTTTGAAAACACACCCGCCAGGTGGGAGCAAACACAGGTTTCCCTGCGGCGCCAGGCAGTGAAACTGCTTTGTTTCAGCAGAGAGGCTCCCCGGGATATAGCTAGTAAGCCTGCCCCAGGGAATGGGGTCCCCGGCCGTTAATGGCACCCCTCCCTTTTACTTAATTTAGCGGCCCCAGGCGATGGGGTCCCTGGGCCTTTAGAGGCTCGGGGAGGGGGGCCCCCATCCCCTTAAAAGTACAGTGAGCCCTGGGGAGTGGGGACCACGGGGCAAATTTTGCTTGGGGAGGGGGACTGAGCATTCCCTTCCACTAAAACATATTATGTGCCCCGGGGTTTGGGCTCCCGGGGCCGCACACCCCCGTACCTCAAAACACACGTTGGGCCCCGGGGCATGGGGTCCACAGGGTCAGAGAGGGCTTGGTGTTGGGGGCCACATGCCCACCTAAGAAAAGACATCAGGCCCTCGGGGATGGGGTCCATGGGGACAAAATCTACCTTGGGAAGGGGCCACATGCACCGCCTATGCCCCCCAAAAAATAAACACCTCGTCCCCCATGCCCTGGCCCACCCCAGGGTTTTTTTGATAAATAAGTGCAGAAGTCCGACTGCAGACAGTGATAAACACTATGAGACTGTGAAAGTATGATCAGCGAGGTACAAGAACTAGTAGAGTGATTGATTTGAAATATCTAAAGTGGCAAGCGTAGAAATGAGTGTGGATTGATCAACAGCATCAGATGCCGCAGAGAGATCAATGCACATTATTATAACATTGGAATATTTAGAGCTCACCGGAAGACAATGGATTGGATGGATTGACAATGGATATGCAGACCACACACATATCCATGTCGACATACACCGCTGGTGTATGGAGTGCAGTGGACAGTGGACGCAACCATGTCACCCTAGCCAGTGGGAAAGATCCCGGAAATGTAGCTTGTTACATCCCCCCCCTGTAAGGGTGAGTGGAGTGGGCTGGCCCGGCATACGCCAGGCCAGTGTGGGGCTGTGAATAAAAAGCATGTAGCTCTGGGCGTGCTCCTCTTCCTGAATGCCCGACGTTTCTGCCAGGGCGGTGCCCCTCATCCCGCCACAATGCCGTCGCCGTCGCCGTGAGCGGTGTTGCCTGTGTTCCTGTGTGCCTCCTGCATCCCGGGCCGCAGGTCCCTGTACCAGTCCTGCCAGGCCCTGCGCACCCAGGCCTCAATGCACACCTGCCGACACCGGCGTGTGTCGAAGAGGGCCCACCACGTGCCGGTGCAAGCTTCAAGCCTGAGTCCCGCGAACCTGGCAGCCTCCTCAGACCATCACAGCTTCCGCGACACAGGCCCGCAGTACTCCCTTCTCGTTGACGTACTCCAGCGGCATGCACAGCGGACAAGTCGGTCACACATTTGGAACTGAGTCTTGATTACAGTATGGCAGAGAACATCAATTATAGTATCTCACTATATTCCCTTCGATGTGGTGCCATCAAGTCTGTGAATAGCATTCCATCCACACGTGTCCGTGGGCCCACGCGGACTACTGCCCTTGGGCCACGCTGCATTTGAGTCGGTCGCCGAGTACATATCATTGCACGCAAGGAGAGGTGTGAGAGGAAGACGCGTGTAAGTCAGTCAGGAGGAAAAAAGGATCATCGTTACGGAGGTTATCAAACACTACCGACAACTGCCCTGGTGTCACTAACTCTGTACATCGCAAGACAATGACATGTGGCTGTGGGCCCTTGCTGACCGCCGCCTCCAGCCTACACTGCGGGCGAGTAAGTCACACATTTGGGACTGAGTCTTGATCATACATTGTCCTAGTACACACATTAATGCAGCATTTACATCACTGTACTCCCTTCCATGTGGTGACACTAAGTCTGTGCCTGGCATACCTACCACACGTGTCTGTGGGCCCTTGATTACTACGCCGCCGGCCTACACTGCAGTCAAGCAGGCCTCACGCCAATCCAATCCAGTCCGTACCAGGCAGAACACGTCATCGTAGCTGACTGAACACCAGCTCGGCTCTGGTGCTTTTACCTCCATCAACCACAAGTCACCCCCATATGCCATGTCAAAGTTGTGTGTTAGAGTTCGAGGAGGAGCTCGCTGAACCGCGTCTGGCCCGCACTGACAGCTGCCTCGGGCCTACACTGTGTCATTGTACAGGCCTCATCGCAGACTGCATCCCCTTTCAGCCCCGGTGCCACTAAGTCTGTTCCCCGAGACCAATGGACACTTTCTGGCTGAACTTTGGTGGCGACTGAGTCCATGGACTTGGGGTTGTCGTCACCATCATGTTGGTGATACTGACTTTGTGGCAAAAACGATGCAGTGGCATTCCACTCCTCCATTTGCTGCTTCTGGACAGCTTCCACCCTCTGCATCATGCCCTGGAGGACACCTTCCACTGTCCCCCACAACCCTCCGCCACATTCACCTCAGACATCGATGAGAACTCGCTCAGCTCGCGTGGCCCATCTCACTGCACCGCAAGTCACCATCCCGTGGTGGGGTGCCTGTGCCGGCCGCAGTGCGTCCGGCGCCACTAACTCTGTGCAGCTCAAGTCAGGCACCCTGTCTTCTGAGAAATTGGATGGTCTCTGAGACAATGGCCTTGGGATCATCAACGCGATGCGTCTGTAGCCCTGCGCTGTCAGCTGCCTCCGGCCTCAACTGCTTTACACCAGGGCTCACACATCAAATCGAGTGCTGAGAGGCCCGGACGACGCATCACTGCAGGAGGCACACGCCACCACTGCCAGGTCCACCTCCAACTGCCAACTGCAAGAGTCGAAACAGTCGCACTGGCAGACTAACTGAGTTGCTCATACCTGTGGTGGATGCCATCAAATGCCTGATACCCTGCTTGGCACTCCAGTAGCCCCAAGCTCAGTGCACTGTAACTCACGGACACTTCTGTTTGCATATTGGGTGACCTCTGTACTTGCTCGGGCTACCTCCATGATGCTCCGTAGTTGTCTCTGTTATGCTTGTGTTTTCTGTTTCCTTTTTACTGCTGTTCACTGTTCAAGTTTTTGCCAGCACCAACAAATCCTTGCGGGCTGGCTTACACTCACCCTACATACATCCAGCACAGGCGTCACTGTACATGTGGCCCTGCCAATAAAGGGGCCTGGCACATGTGTTCCATGAACTATCTGCGTGTGTCCTTGTGTTCATAATGTATGCATGAGGGCCCCGGGCCCGACAACATTACATTGTGTTGTGTGCAACGGACGCCAACATGTCACCGCAGGCAGCTATTAGACCTTGGACATGTAGCTTTATCATCACCCACTCAATACGTTAGAAGAGTGTACTGGGCTGTCGTGCGCAGGTCCAGCATGGGTGTGTGAATGATAATTGCGTGCCTCTGGGTGTGATTCAGTACTGTAAATGTGCACATGCATGTGTCTCTGTCGCAGTGTGGGTCTCCTTGGTGTGGTGTAGGTGGTCCCTGAGGGGAATTAGCCAACCACGCATGTGGTCTAGCTCGTGTTCCATGGGTTTGGGCCCCACCCGCACCTGTTCGGCCACCTCCTTTTGTCATTCTGACACCTGGCATTGGAATGCGATGTGTGCCTAGGTGACGTGTTGGGAGCCAGCCGTGGTGGCAGGTGCTTTCTGCTGTGTGGTCTGTGCAGGGGCTGGGGTCTCCTCTGTGTGGGTTGGCTGCCCTGCTCCTGGGGGGTGGGTTGCCTAAGATGTCCATGAGCTGTTGTAGGGCATCGGTGCCGATGGTGGGGTGGTCCTCTTCAGCATCACTGATGGGTAGTCTGGTCTGCTCTGCTGGAGGTGTTGTTTGTCCCTCTCCAATGTGAAGGGGAGATGCATGTTGACATTGTGTTGACATGTATGTTGGCGCATTGCCATTGTTTACATGCAGACTGTATGACTATGTACATTGTGACTGTTTGGGAGGTGCTGGATTTTGATGTGGGACAGTGGACATTTGGACTACATGATGGATGTGGGTTTGTACGCGTACATTTCCTTCTAACAGTTTACTGCTCTCATAGATGTAGTTGGCCTGTTTCAGCGCATGAGTGCAGCCAGTTGTGTCCTCTGTTCTGCAGTGTTGGTGTTGCACTTTGTGCCACATTGTCGTCAATGTGGATGTGCTGTTATTGCTATGTGTGTGTGCTGCTGCGTGCCACGGGGATGAGGGACATGTTCCAGGGTCATTGTGGGTGTGCAGTGTGCTACACATCGTTGTGCATGTGTGCCATTGTACCCATATCCCCCTTCCCCCCAGTCCCTGGTCATTACTCGCCCTGTTGATGTTTTGTCAGGCCCTCTCGGGCTGTGTCCTGACTTCCACCTACTTGCAGCGTTTCCACACTGATGACTGTGGCCTCGGTTGCTGCCAGCTCCTCCTGTGGCGCAGGACTCCCACCTCCTGTTGCCGTTGCTGCCTTCCTGTTGGCAGCGGGTTTGTGCTTGGTTTGGCTTTTCACATCATGACAGCGACTCTTGTCCTCCTCCATTGACCGCCTCGACACTCCGACTGCATTCACGGTGGTATAATTGTGTGTCAGTTGATGATAGTGTTCTGTCACCTCCGTGACGCTGATCTGCTTTTCCTGTGGACTGCACCCCGTCTTTCTCTCACTTTTCTCCTTGGCCTTCCCCGACCCCCTTGTTCCTTGCTGGTGGCTTGTGGGGTTCACGTTGGCCTCTGCATTCGGTTCGGGTGCATCCATGGTGCTACGCAGTTGCTTTTTATCTCCCTTTTATTTCTGTGGCTTTTATGGTGCATTTTCCCACATGACGCGTGGGAATTGCAGGCCTGTGGCTGGTTTTCGCTGGTTTTTGTGTCGCGATTGGCCTCATCGCAACTCTTTTGGCATTGGTGTTTTTGCGTTTTTGCGGCGTCGTGTTGACTTTATCGCGGATATTTGATGCGTTATCTGGGCCTATCACATGGTGCCGTAGTGTTGAGAATACCAAGTTGACAAGGTGTTATTTTCCCGCGATAGATTGCGATGTGAGTAGTTGCCTTAAGCTACTTTTGCGGTAGTTATCACACGCTCTTGAGAATATCTCCCTCAGTCATATAATGTATATAGGTTGATAGTATTTGAGGGGGCTGAATGTGAGAATCGTGAGCAGGGATGGGTAGATAAGAGAGCAATAATGGGCCTTCTAATGATAGTGAAATTAGAAAATTAGCGACGTTATAGGTCATAAAAGGCCCTGTGGGGGATGAGTGAAAAGGAGGTGTGGCGCAAAGAGCTGATTGTTGATTGTCCAAGCAAGGCTTTGAAAGTGGAGCGTACACAAGTGATCAGATCACGAGGTTGGTTGGATTTTGCAGTGCTACAGTAGAATGATTTAGGGTCAGTTTATAATCATTGTGATGTTCTGTGATTTTGGAAACCCAATATTTCTGGAAAGGTGTTTGCATTTTTGTTTTCATTGATTGAATGTTTTTACAGATCCAGGGGTGAGGAGAGGGAGTGATTGTTGTAAAATGTTTACAGGGTCTGTACTGGCGAAGGAGAAGCCCCAGGTAATTATTGTACTGGTCTAGGAATTAAGGTAAAACGTAAAACTCTAGGAGATTGTTTCCTTTTGTTGATGAGGTGTTTCTTTTGAGGGCATGGTGGGTGTGAGGTGGTGACTGATGTGTGTAGGATATCATGATCCAAGGTTGACAGATTGATAAGTGGAAATAGTGAGAGAGATTTGAAGATGATAATCAATTTCCCTTAAGTTTGAGTAGATGAGGGGGGAAAAGAGGTTTGAATGCAGTTGATTGTCAAGGTTGAGGTTGAAGCCATCCGAAATGTTGTTACAACAAACAAATGATGGACGGAATGCTGACAATGCAGACATTCTCCCCCAGTCAAGAGATCTGGGTTAAATCCATCGTTCTTTTGCCCACTACGCCACCCCAGTTCAGACATGGCCATATGCAAATCAGTCTTGACCCTGTGCCTCATGGGAACAGTCCAGCCCGAACTGCCAAGCCATGTCTTCCTGGACCGGAATCAAGCATCCTAGGACCGGTTTCTGGCTATCAGCCGTCATCAGCCAGGATAGCTTGACTCCAGTGGCGTAGTGAGCACGGGTCCCACGTCTGGGAATACCCATCCCACTTAGGGCGAAAAGCGTTACAACAAACAAATGATGGACGGAATGCTGACAATGCAGACATTCTCCCCCAGTCAAGAGATCTGGGTTAAATCCATCGTTCTTTTGCCCACTACGCCACCCCAGTTCAGACATGGCCATATGCAAATCAGTCTTGACCCTGTGCCTCATGGGAACAGTCCAGCCCGAACTGCCAAGCCATGTCTTCCTGGACCGGAATCAAGCATCCTAGGACCGGTTTCTGGCTATCAGCCGTCATCAGCCAGGATAGCTTGACTCCAGTGGCGCAGTGAAATGTTGTTGGCAAACAATTCACCAGTTACTTGCACCCATCTTAGGAAACCTAAGCCTGAGCCGCCACTTCACATTGAAATATACAGGACTGTTGTCTCCACAACTGAGACAAGCCTGTAAAAGAGTGTGGTCCTGCCGATTTGTTCCAGAGATTTCCACTGCCTACCATGACTCCGCGGCCCTCTGCTCCTGGGCAGCACATACCAAAGCAGGCTCACTCACTCACAAGTGTCTCTGTAGATGTTTTAATTTATTCCCTTAATAAAATCTTCTCAATGTTTTGGAGGCTTGAATCTGTAAACCTAACAATGGAGCTCCATTCAATGGAAAATAGTTTAAGGGCTTTGCCAGCCATATAAGCTTCCCTCATAGAAGATCACTCCTTTGTGGGCCCAGGCATGCAGCATCTTAGAACCATCCTGGATATGCTGAAGAAAGTCTTATAGGTTCTCAGGTACTTTGCTGAACTGTGAGTAAATACCGTGAGTGGTTTGTACTATGTAACGTTCAGGAAAAAGATAAAAACTCAGCTTTTTCCAATGACATAAGTGTGAGCAGCTGAAGGCCCCCAGCATTACCTACTACATGTTCCGCTAGACAGCGCCGTGATATCCGCCAGGATGAATGTTGCGCTTTACAAATACAAATACAAATAGTTACAGAGACACATCTCACAGTAGAGATACAGGGGCGAGATTGTCAGAAGGAAGGCAATAGGAATTTATATGTATTAAGGAGGAGGTGGAAAGCCAAGTCATCCCATCTGTGTCCAGGAGATCTTGTGCACTCTTAAATGGAGGTCTTGCATAATGCAAATTCTGTCCCTGAACCATACATTGGGACTGACATCCATTGATGCATATTCAGCATATAGCGAAAAAGGACACACATTAACCTGGAATTCTTCAGACTGCTTAATGGGACTCTATGTGAGGTCTCATTGGAAAGTGGAACATAAGCATTTTCAAAAGATGGTTCACCAACAAATGACTTCACCACTGATTATCCCTGGTTTTCACCATCACCTACGCACCCCTACAACCCTGAACCTAGGTTTCTCATCCACTTTCAAGGTCAGACCTCCTGCAACGCTCTTTTGTAATGCACAACACAAAGTTGAGAGTTGTATGAACACTTTGGAGTATTTGTAGTGTCCTTAGCTATGATGACTGCATCTCTCGAAGCACAGAATAGCAGTGAAGGCGTGGAACCAACATACTTGTGCAAGTGTCTTATGGGTGCAGATGCGGTCCAAGGAGCTGCCACCCTTGACTCCCGATCAGTGTCAACGGGGCCACTCACAGTGTGTTTCTGATGCTTAGATAAAGCCTACTGTGGCAACGGTTACTTGAGTACTAGTGTTACTTAGGACAGTACACACTGAACATCAGATGCATTTCACCCTCCCATACACAAAGGGGAGTAGTTGATGAAAAAAGATGGACCCTGGGAAGGGAAATGGGATTGGTTGTGACCCAGATTCTCGTAGGTGTCAGGCAACGCAGCACAACACCTAAAGATGTTGCGTTGTGTTGCAGAAGTGCGCCATATTCACATTGAAATGGCTTGCTCCTCCCCTCTCCCTAGCAAAAGCTCTAATTTCAGCGCCACACGCACACCTTAGCGCCGCAGCACTACGGTGTGTGCGGGAGTCTAGCATAGGTTTTCTACAGGAAGGGTATCCTTCCTGTACAAAATACTATGCTTAGACAAGTGAACAAGCTTTTCCTACTTTGCATGTGCGCTGCACAGTGCAGCACATATGCACTGTGCAGCGCACATGCAAAGTAGGAAAAGCTTGTTATATGCAAAGTTGGAAAGGCACAGAGAAATTAAAACATTTCTCCTTTTAACGCCTACTTTTCTGCTGCGTTAATTTTGATGCTAAACCCTTTCTACTGATGTTTGGGAATAGGGTCTACCATTAAAAAGCATGGGTGGTAGCACGGGTACGCCCATGTGCCACCCATGTAACACCCCCTTGACACAAAGTAAGGCAAAGCAGTGTTTCACGCTGCTTTGCGTTACTTTTCAATACAAACCAACGCAAATACCAATTTGTGTTGGTCTGTGATTCCCCAAAAAGGTTTACCGTCAGTTTAGCATTACAAAATGAACCTTTGAGAATCTGGGACTTAGTATCACAAATGCACATATGTGATGCTGGGCACCCAGGACGGATTCCTTGCTCTAATTCACTACTCAAGCCGCAGATGTTCCTAGCCATGCACAGATGTACAGAGAAAGGGAGTAGGGCTAAATAACTTGGGTGGAAAGTTTCTCAAACTAAGGGAAAAGGTTAATTTCATCAACATGAGGGACTCTTGTCAGAGTGCACATGATCCATGGTTGTTTGCGTATTTCACTGATGTGTGACCGCCTATGTCTGTTTAGGTAACACAACATAGAGTCCTCTCTAACTTCTCTTGGAGGATATGCATGGGCTTACCCAGCGCTTAATTTGTAAAAGAATGCTGGGGCCCAAAGTTTAGTTCATAAGTCCATGGCTGGAGCTATCGAACGTCGGGGTGCCATATAGAAGATTGTGTGGTCTTGATTCCCACTCATGCATCTTTAATCCACCACCAGACACTTTGTGCCTCTTTATCCCACTCTTGCGGGATCGTTTTCATCCCTACTTTCTCCCTTTGTCACGGTCTTCTGTCTTTTTCTTCCTTTTTCTTTCCTCGTTTGTGTTTTTCTTCTGTCTTTTTCTTCCTTTTTCTTTCCTCGTTTGTGTTTTCCTCTCTCTTGCTGTGAATCAAAGTTTGTTGTAAGAAAATAAGTGCCAGTCCTCAAAAATGAGTGCCAGTAGGTCCCACCAGCTCAAATTAAACACTGGCTCTACCTCCCTCTATGAATGTGTCTTTTCTCACCTCTTTCTCTCTAATCTCAGAGCAAGACCATTGAGGAAGAAGAGGAGGATGAAGAGATGTACGAGCCCCCTCCCCATAATCCTCAAGAAAGGAGGCCGCTCCCAACACCCAGAAAACAAACCGATGACAAAGTGTACTCAGGTACCATATAGTGGGGGAGGGTTATCAGAGAAGCACGGGATGAAAGAAAAGAGAAGTAGTAGAGAAAAGAGACAGTAACAGAAATGAGGCGGGGGTGTCATATAAGGGGAAAACAAGGGGTACAGGGGAAGAAGGAATGAACAAAGGAAAACTGATTTAGGAAATTTAGATTGTAGGTAGAGCAAACAAGTATTTTCATTTCCCTATCAACAGTATTTTGACAGCAATATCTCCATAAATCAAAATTTGAGAGCCATTATTTTCCTGAAATAATACTCAGCAATACCATATGTTTATACAGCGATATTCAGAAATCCATCATTTTTATTGCACAGCATTTTGAGGGTCACTATATTCATAGCAGAATACTTTGAAAACGATATTCCTTTGCTCCCATTCTCTGGGGAACATTATTTTAGGCTAAGCTCCATCTACCAATATTGCCTCTCCTGGAACAATATTAAAAAGCATAATTTTCCTAGGTTTGTATTCAAAGTGCCAATACATCGCTGTCATGGCCTTCCGAGGAGCATCCTTTTCATAGCACTGTGTTGTGAGAGCGTTGTTTTCCTCAAGTAGCATTGGCTAGTATGGTATTCTGAGAGCCCTTACTCCTTTAGTAAAATATTTTGACGGTCAGGGTTTTCTGTAGCATAATGTTCTGAGAACTATTATTGTCCAGCTAGATATCCCAATGAAGCATTATTTTACAGCAGTGTTCCCACAACACACCATGTTCCGAGAGGGATTCCTTGTAACAACCTTCCAAAAGCCTTAATTCTCCTTACAAATGTTTCTGACATGCGCAATGCGATCACACGGGTATTACTACAAACATTATTCCCCTTTCAGGTTATTCCAAAGCCAATATTCCTCTGTCACAGTGCCTTGAGGGGCACAGTGTACATAGCACAGCACTCCAACATATATCATTATCCTGAAGGATCTCACCTTCATATTTTCATAGCCAGTTATTCTGAGGATCATTCTTCTTCTGTCACAGAATTCTGAGTCGAATCAGTTCCATAGCACAGTATTCCTAGGCACTATACTTATCCCATGGTGTTCTAAGACACTTTTCTGCATTATTATATTTAGTTTCGTAGCAAAGAGGTATTACAACCGGCTTTATACTGACACTGTATTTTAAAGGCATTTTCTAGCACGGTATTGAAAGAGCCACACTTGCCCACTATTTTGGGGGTATTATTTTCATTGTAGGCTGGTCGGAGAATCATTAATTCCTCTCTCATAGTATTTTTTGTGGCAAAAAAATTTGGGGACAGTGTTCTAAGAATCTTTATTCACCTCCCAAAAAAAGAGCATTGCTGTGTAACAGTATTCTGAGGACCATTATTTTCATATCATAGTATTTTACAACTCATTATTGTCCTATCACAATAATCCAAGTGGCATTATTGTCAGAGCACAGTCACACAGGAGCTCATTTAAATTTACCATGGTATCATGGCGGGATTGCTTAGAACAGTATTCCACTGAAGTATTATGGTGGGCGTTGTTGTCATTGTTCAGTGCTGGGAGACCCATTACTTCCCTGCTGTGTTGCTCTGTGGTCATTACTTCCACGTGATAATACTTTAATAAGACAGTGTTCCAGCTGCACAGACGTTTGAGATATTTCTCTCAAAAGATCATACTTCACAGTATATTGATTTCTCAAGTGATCTTTCCCTGCTTGTCCTGCCATCTAGCTAGCCGCAGGATAATACACTTAAACACTGCTGACAAAACTCCCAAGGGTCCATGTTGAACACACTCTGGCTGTATTTTCAGAGCATTTTTAAATAACTGTTGTTTGTTCTGTTTTCCCTCAATCAATCAATCAATCAATCAAGCAATCAATCAAGGGTTCATTAAGCGCGCTACTCACCCTTGAGGGTCTCAAGGCGCTGGGGAGGATGTGGGGGGAGGGGGGTTGCAGCTCCGTTAGCCGAAGAGCCAGGTCTTTAGGGCCTTCCTGAAGGAGTTCAGGGAGGGGGCGAGTCTGAAGTCTGCCGGGAGCTCGGTCCAGGTTTTGGCCGCAATGTGATAGAAGGATCTTCCACCTGTTCTGCGGATGCGTGGGGTTTCGGCCAATGCGAGGTTGGAAGATCGGAGGTTTCTTTTGGGTACGTGGAAGTTGATTCTGTTGTTGAGGTATTTGGGTCTGGTGTTGTGCAGGCATTTGTAGGTGTGGGTAAGGATCTTGAAGGTGACTCTTTTCTCCACAGGGAGCCAGTGGAGCGTCCGGAGGTGTTGGCTGATGTGTTTGTGCTGGTGGATGCTGAGGACGAATCGGGCGGCGGTATTCTGTATCATCTGGAGTTTTCGGAGTAGGGACTTGTTCATGCCGGCGTACAGTGCGTTTCCATAGTCCAATCTACTGGTGATGAGTGCGTGGGTGACTGTCTTCCTTGACTCCGGGCGGATCCATTTGAAGGTCTTGAGGAGGGTGTTGAAGCAGCTGGAGGTGACGGCGTTGATCTGTCGGTTCATGGTGAGGGATGAGTTGAGTACAATGCCGAGGTTTTTGGCGTGGTCCGAGGGGGTTGGTGGGTGTCCGAGGGCTGTCGGCCACCAGGTGTTGTCCCATTCTGAAGGAGTGGTTCCGAGTATGAGGACTTCTGTCTTTTCGGTGTTGAGTTTGAGGCAGCTGTTGGTCATCCAGGTGGCCACTTCCCTGCATTCCGTTCTGGAAGTTGAGTCTGGCGGTGGCGGGGTCTTTGGTGAGGGAGAGGATGAGCTGGGTGTCATCGGCATAGGAGATGATGTTGAGGCCGTGTTGTCGGACGATGGCGGCGAGGGGAGCCATGTAGATGTTGAAGAGGGTCGGGCTCAGCGATGATCCCCGTGGTACTCTGCAGGTGATTGCCGTGGGATTGGAGAGGAAGGGCAGCAGTCTAATTCTTTGGCTTCTTCCGGTGAGGAATGATCGGATCCAGTCTAGGGCTGTTCCTTGTATGCCGGCGTCATGTAGTCTGGCGACGAGTGTGCGGTGAGAGAAGGTGTCGAAGGCTGCTGATAGGTCGAGTAGGATGAGGGCTGCGGAGTGGCCTTGGTCCAGGAGGGCGCGGGTGTCATCTGTGGCGGCGAGTATGGTGATTTCGGTGTTGTGGTTGCTTCGGAATCCGGAGTGGGATGGGTCGAGGATGGCATTGTCTTCGATGAATCATGTCAGTTCCTTGTTGACTGTTTTCTCTGCGACTTTGGCCACGTAGGGGAGGAGCGAGATGGGTCGGTAGTTCTTGAATTTCATGTCTACTCATTCATGTTGTTGCATTTTAATCTCTTTGCCTAAAAAAATCATATACATGGGTCATTGATATGCTTCAAAACTCAATATGTTTCAGGGAAATTCACCCACATCTGGCAGCCTCTAATTGTTAAATAAGGAGATGTCTGAGTAAAAACTCAATGCGTTTCACACTTCATCAGGAGTGTACATTTAGATTTCTAAAAATGACATAACTTATTTGTATTATTCCCTAAGTGATGAACAACATTAAATCAAAGAAAGATTTTTTTTAAGTTTTACAAACAATATTCTCCTTTTTGTTTTTTAACCGTTATCATTTGAACCAATTTTCCAATATCCTGTTGCTTTTTATATAGCCAGGAACGCCATTTCTTGGATTTGTTTGTTCTTGTTTTCACTGCAGTCTTTTAATCTAATATTTCTGTCAGGACCTAATGTACCTGGGTCATAAGGTAACCAGCTTTAAAATCCATAATCGCTCGTGATGCAACAGCCACTTTGTCTACTATAATCACATCATTTGTGCGCTGTTAACTTTAAGGCGAAGACCACAGTTGATGTACTTTTTGTTAAAATGTCGCAGCCAAAGCGTTGGACCAGTTTCTGATGTTACGCTTGAGATTCATTCGGACTTTACATTTGCTTGTAATTTTGCCAACATGATACAGTCCATGAGGGAGTACACTCACTGATGGCTGTTGCACATTGTAAAATGTTTTAATTTTAAGAACATGGAGATGTTTAATTCGATTTGATTCAAAACTTTATTCGATATGTAAAAACAACCATAAAAGTGAATAACAATAAAACAAAAGCAAATAATCGAGAATAAATGCGAACGCACTTACATATATCTATATACATCAATAACAATAGCAAAAGTACATAGCAAAAAGTAGTTGGGGAAAGCTTCCATTCAGTTTCCTTAAAATTCATTGTGACATCATAGCACAATACTTTTACGTATATTGATTGCTTTTTTATAATAAAAAGTGAAACGCTAAAACAAACCCTGAAATCATTTAACTCGAGCATATACTCCACCTCCCTTTTACTCATCCCAAGCCTCCTCCTACTGTTATGAGCTCCAAAATAAACAAAAAAACAAAAAAATTCTAAATTCCTCTCTTCTATCCCTCCACTATCCTTTTCAACCCAAAACAGCTAACATGTCCATCACTCAAATTACTTTCTTATTTCACTATACTAATTCACCTCTAATCTTTTATGGGTTCCGGAGTAGCGTGCTACTCACCGAAAAAGCACTTCAACACCTCATCAGGGGTAGCAAGCACTATACAAATGCAAACCTTTCTACCTCTTCTACCCTTTCGCTATCCTTCTCAATCCAAATAACTGATTGACATATCCACCTCTCAAATTACTTTCATATTTCACTATACTAATTCTCTACTAACACTGTATTGGTTCCAGAGTAGCAAGCTACTTGTCGAAAAAAACACTTCAACCCCCCCATCAGGGGTAGCAAGCGATATATAAATGCAAACCTTTTTCCCTTCTCTATTCCTCCACTATCCTTCCCAAGCCAAATAACTGACTAACAGATGCACCACTCAAATTACTTTCATATTTTCACTATACTAATTCACCACTAATCCTTTATGGGTTCCGAAGTAGTGTGCTACTTGTCGAAAAAGTGCTTCAACACCCCATCAAGGGTAGCAAGCGCTATATAAATGCAAACCTTTTCCCATCTTCTACCCTTTCGCTATCCTTCTCAATCCATATAACTGACTGACATATCCACCTCTCAAATTACTTTCATATTTCACTATACTAATTCACCACTAACACTGTATTGGTTCCAGAGTAGCAAGCTACTTGTCGAAAAAAACACTCCAACCCCCCCATCAGGGGTAGCAAGCGCTATATAAATGCAAACCTTTTTCCCTTCTCTATCCCTCCACTATCCTTCCCAATCCAAATAACTTACTAACAGATCCACCACTCAAATTGCGTTCATATTTTCACTAAATTCACCACTAATCCTTTACGGGTTCCGAAGTAGTGTGCTACTCACCGAAAGAGTGCTTCAACACCCCATCAAGGGTAGCAAGCGCTAAATATATGCAAACCTTTTTCCCTCTTCTATCCCCCCACTATCCTTCTCAATCCAAAACACTGACTAACATATCCACCACTCAAATTACTTTAATATTTTCACTATACTAATTCACCACTACCATAGGGTAGTAAGCGCTATATGAATACAATATTTCAGGGCAGCAATATGCGATCTGATATTTTGTGCACGAATAAGAGGTTTTGAATATTGACGCTTAAAATTAAAATACAAATCACAGAATAACATAAAGTGCATGGTGCTTTGCGTGATCTGACCATCACAGGGGCAGAGGGTCATGTCTGGGAGACAGGACTTCATGAAGGGAAAGGCAACTAAATGATGGGCAATCCTGAGTTTAAATCTAATTAATACCAAATGGTGCAATAAATTTGAAACATGAGTTAAATAACTTTGACGGCCCTCCTCCAGCTCAAGTGAATAATAAAATATACCAGTTGGTTCCCCCCTCACTTCCCTTGTAAACGTCATGAAGTTATTATTGATGGACCGTTTGGTGGGTGTTGCTACTAGTGGGGGGTTGTGCTGGATTGGCATCTTAAACAAGAATGGAGTTGATATAACTTAGCCAGGGGATACTCAGTCTTTTATCCATGGACAAACAATCTAAAATGATTGACTTAATAAAGCTAGTCTCATCTTTTATCCAAATATAGCGCTAAAGCAGCATGCAGCCAAGTGTGACTATATCAACTAGATACTGTAGCCCTGCCTCTTTGTTTGTTATCTCTGTGGAGGCAGAGGTGGGTAGATATAATGGGCGCTTGAGGAAACAATTTTCCTCAATCTGTAGTGCCTTCCTATTATAATAACCCCACACACCAGCCCCGTATATGGCAGTAGCTAGTACCCTGGCCTTGTAGATTGCTAACATATCTTTTATAGGCTGGGTACCCAGCTTGGCTGGGAACCTAAAGATTCCGTGGGGACTTTTATTCATCTTACCCCTAGCGTTTGTGATTTCATGTGTCCAGGAGCTGTTACCTGCAAAAGTGATGCCCAAATAACAAAAGGTATTGACAGTAGCCACTGGGGTGTTATCCATAAAGAACGTTCTACATTTCTTTTGCTTGGCCCTAAAGGAGCTGGGTTCCAATCAATCAATCAATCATAGTACTAATAGAGCGCACTATATACCCGTGAGGGTCTCAAGGCGCTGAGGGGGGGGTGCTGCTACTGCTCGAAGAGCCAGGTCTTGAGGAGTCTTCTGAAGATGAGCAGGTCCTGGGTCAGTCGTAGGTGGTGGGGAGGGTGTTCCAGGTCTTGGTGGCGAGGAAGGAAAAGGATCTGCCGCCAGAGTTTGTACGTCGAATGTAGGGGACAGCGGCGAGGGCGAGGCTGGCGGAGCAGAGCTGTCGGGTGGGGGTGTAGAAGCTGAGTCGACTGTTGAGGTAGGCTGGTCTGGTGTTGTGGAGGGCTTTGTGTGTGTGGGTGAGTAGCTTGAAGGTGATCCTCTTTTCGACGGGGAGCCAGTGTAGGTTTTTCAGGTGGGGGTGATGTGGCTGTGGCGAGGGACGTTGAGGATCAGTCGGGTGGATGCGTTTTGAATGCGTTGTAATCGTCGGAGGTGTTTGGCCGGGATACCTGCATAGAGTGCGTTGCCGTAGTCCAGCCTGCTGCTGACGAGGGCCTGGGTTACAGTTTTTCTTGTTTCGGTGGGGATCCACTTGTAGATTCTGGTGCGCATGCGGAGGGTGTTGTAGCAGGAGGAGGAGACTGCGTTGACCTGCTTTGACATGGAGAGGGCGGAGTCGAGGATTATTTCCAGGTTGCGTGCGTGGTCGGTGGGTGTCGGTGCTGTTCCCAACGCGGTTGGCCACCAGGAGTCGTCCCAGGCTGAGGGGGTGGATCCGAGGATGAGGACCTCCGTTTTGTCTGAGTTCAGTTTCAGTCGGCTGTTCTTCATCCATTCAGCGACGGCCTTCATTCCCTCGTGGAGATTGGTTTTGGCGGTGTGCGGGTTTTTGGTGAGGGAGAGGATCAGCTGGGTGTCGTCGGCGTATGATATGATGTTGAGATTGTGCTGGCGGGTGACGTGGGCGAGGCGGGCCATGTAGACGTTGAACAGTGTTGGGCTGAGGGATGAGCCCTGGGGGACACCGCAGATGAGGTCCGTGGCATTGGAGCGGAAGGGGGGGAGGAGGACGCTCTGGGTTCTGCCGGAAAGGAAGGAGGTGGTCCAGTCCAGGGCCTTCTCTAGGATTCCGGCTTCTTGGAGGTGTGTCTTTAGTGTGCGGTGGCAGACCGTGTCGAAGGCGGCTGACAGGTCCAGGAGGATGAGGGCTGATGTTTCACTATTGTCTAGTTGGATTCTGATGTCGTCCGTGGCGGCGATGAGGGCTGTCTCGGTGCTGTGGTTTCTTCGGAAACCGGACTGTGATGGGTCAAGGATGTTGGTGTCCTAGAGGTAGCGGGTCAGTTGTGTGTTGACGACTTTCTCTATGACCTTCACCGGGAATGGGAGCAGGGAGATGGGCCAGACGTTTTTGAGGTCCTTGGTGTCCGCTTTGGGTTTCTTGAGAAGGGCGTTGATCTCGGCGTGTTTCCAGCTTTCTGGGAATGTGGCTTTCTCGAGGGAGATGTTGATTACTTTCTGTAGTTGGGGTGCGATGGCTGCATCTGCTTTGTTGAGTATGTGTTGTGGGCAGGGGTCTGATGGAGATCCTGAGTGGATGGAGTTCATGATCTTGCATGTTTTGTCGTCGTTGACGTTGGCCCAGGAGGTCAGGCGGTTGGTGCGGAAGGTGTACGCAGGGTTGGAGGAGTCTGGCGTTGCGGTGGTCGTGGTTTTGAAGCTGTCGTGAATGTCAGCCATCTTTCGGTGCAAGAAGGTGGCCAGCGAGTCGCACAGTTCTTGTGAGGGAGGTATGTCGTTGGTGTTGGCGCTGGGGTTGGAGAGTTCCTTCACAATGCTAAAGAGCTCTTTGCTGTCGTGTGCGTTGTTGTCCAGGTGGTTTTTGAAGGATGATCTCTTGGCTAGAGAGATGAGGTGGTGGTGTCTGCGGGTGGCGTCCTTGTGGGCTGTGTGGCTGTCCGGTGTTCGTTCGTGTAGCCAGTTCTTTTTCAGTTTCCGGCATGCTCTCTTGGAGGTTTGGAGCTCTTCGGTGAACCAGGTGGCTTTCTTGCTGGTGCAGTTGTTGGATGGTTTCTTGAGCGGTGCGAGGGTGTTGGTGCAGTTGTTGATCCATTGTCTGAAGTTGCGGGTGGCGGGTCTGGGTCGGAGGGGTCAGTGGGTGGGTTCTGAGCGAGGGTGGTGACCAGCTGGTCTGCAGTGATTTTGCTCCAGTTGCGGCGGGGCAGCTGTTAGGTGCGGTGGTGCATGGTGGGCTTCTTGTAGGTGAAGTGGATGCAGCGGTGGTCGGTCCAGTGGAGTTCGGTGGTGTGGTTGAAGGAGACGTGGAGGCTTGGGGAGAAGATGGGGTCAAGCGTGTGGCCGGCGGCGTGGGTGGGTGTGGTGATGAGTTGTCTGAGGCCGAGGTTGGTGAGGTTGTCCATCAGGGTGGCAGAGTTGGTGTCATTGTTGTTCTCGAGGTGGAAGTTCAGGTCCCCGAGGAGGATGTAGTCCATGTAGGCAAGAGCGTGGGTGCTGGCGAGGTCAGTGATGGAGTCGCTGAATTGTGGTCGGGGTCCGGGGAGTCTATAGACAAGGGTTCCTCTGAGGGTGGTGTTGGGGTCGGTGTAGATCCTGAAGTGCAGGTGTTTGACGGTGCTGAGGGTGTCGTCGCGAGTGGGTGGAGACCTTGAGGGAGGATTGGCTATTCCTCCTCCAATTCCGTTGGTGTGGTCTCTGCGGGAGACCTTGTAGCCGTCCGGGATGGCTATGGCGATGTCGGGTGTCGAGGAGTCGTTCCACCATGTCTCGGTCAGGAAGGCGACGTCTGGGGCGGAGGTGTCGAGCAGGCCCCAGAGCTCGACGGCGTGTTTGCGTGCGGAGCGGGTGTTCAGGAGTGTGCAGCGGAGGTGGTTGTGTCCAGTCTTTGGTGGTTTGGCGGCTCTTTCGCAGGTGAAGCTGCAGTTGCGGCAGGAGAAAGGTCCATGGGTGCGTTTTGGGGTGGCCTGGAAGCAGGTGAGGTCTCGGCCGGCATTGAGTGTGTGGATGGTGCTGGCATCGTAGCAGAGTCTGGGGTTGTGGTGTTCGCGGGGGCCACGGGTTCTGGCGTTGGGCGCGGTCCAGGCACGGACGGGCGCAGGCGGGCTTGCCTCTGGCACGCCAGCGGCACGCCCGCTGCGCGGCCGTGCAGCGGCCAGCATTTTAGGCTGGAAGGGAGGGAGGAGCAGCTGGGAGGCGGGAGCGGGGTGGTGAATGGAAGGCGAGGGGGCGTGGCCGTATGGGAGCAGCGGCGGGAGTGGGCAGCGGGGTACAGAAGAAAAAAGGGGGGTGGGGGAGACGAGGGCGCAAGGGAAAAACAAGGGAAAAATATCACCAAGGCAGTGTGAACAGTGGAGCACAATCAAAGGGGCACAGAACTAGAGAAAGCACAAATATACAACAGCAGGATCGAACTCACGGAATGAGCGGCAGCGAAGGGGGGAAGGCTCTCGCACACAGGAGGAGCTGTGCGGCATGGGGAGCGACCTAGATCTGCTCTGCAACCCTCAGGGTGATGGCTCTTTTATCAGCATGAAAGCATTGAGGGGAGAGAAATCGTTAGCCAATCAGTCATTGCAGTTCCAATGAACTATGACTCAGAAGAATCACAGACTTCCAATTAAGTTTAATTTATTACCAAGCCAAGAGCAGTTGGACATACAAGCACCTCAAGATGAGGGTGTAGAAATACATTGGAACTATTACAAAGCCAAACTTACGGGTAAAGTTAAGGTGGTGCAGCATGCACAGAATAAGCTGTTTGAGTATCAGAATACAGAAGATGACAAGACAGACGTCAAGATTCCCCTTCATTGGAAGTTCGTGGGTGTAAAGCATTAGTCTGTCCCTACACTGCAACTAGTGTGACATCCCTACCTAGCATTTCCCAAGGCAAGCTACATTAAGGTGTCAGCGTGTGAAGTCTTCCTAAGAAGTCTCTTTACATTAGATGGGTCAAGTAGAATAAAGCTACAGAGCTTGTTCTAAGATGCTCTCTCTCTCAAGGCAAGGTAGAAGTCACTCGGACACTGTCCATAACTTCGATACATCAGTCTCACAGGTGGTATCCCAAGATGCATTGCAGAATCACACCATCCAGTCAAGCCACCTCCTTGTAGGTGATTTTCCGTTAGGCAGCGATGCTCCCAGGCTTTGGTGAGATGACCTTGATTCCCAGGCTTGCTCTGATGAGAAAGTACAACAGTTCTTTATCATCACTATCAATGTTCAATGTATCCTCTCCTCCCCAAGCCTAACTCCTATAACAAAGACATTATTCCAATTAACAAAAATGAATTCTCCACCTACAACAGAAACGGGAGAAAGAACACATCCAACATGCACATGAAATTTACTATTAAATCTAATGCAAGAGCTTCCAGGGGAAAAATGTAATTCAGGCCTACAAAAATCAGCCACTATGAGAAATGACAGAAAGGCCTCATGAAATTACACATAAAGTGCACGTTATTTACTAAGCACATATAAATTAACATGTTACACAAGCACATCAAATGAGTGAATACTTGTCAGCGGCATGTCTGCATGTTAATGTTTTCAGCTAAACACACCTAGTTGCAACGTTAATTTCTTCACGTTTACATTACAAATATCCTTAACACGTCACCTTTCATGTTATTACCATTCATGTTCTAATATTCCAGGTTAATACAATAAAGGAATATATATCGGTGTGGACTTTTATAGGTCGTGTACCCAGCTTTGCTGAGAACCTAAAGATTCTGTGGGTGCTTGTATTCATCTTACCCCTAATGTTTGTGATTTCATGTGTTCAGGAGCCATTACCTGCAAAAGTGATGCCCAAATAACAAAAGGTATCGACTGGGGTGTTATCTATAAAGAACGTTCTAAATTTCTTTTGTTTGGCCCCACAAATCATGGTATAGGTTTTATTTTTGTTAACCACCAATTTCCTTGCGGCAATAAAATCCCCAAAGGCGTTCATTAGTCGCAGTAAGCCCACCAGGGTCCTTGCAAGTAAAACAGCAGCATCTGCATATAGTAGCAATGGTATAGGGCTCCCGGCGACTTGAGAGGCATCTGCTTGTATGGCTTGTAGAGCCTTATCCACCCCATTAACAGGGAAATAATAAAGGGGCCAGAACAAAAACCTTGCTGAATACCTCTTTTTACATAAAAATTTGCAGTCCATTCGTCTTGTGGGCCAAAGCGTACATTACTTGATAATTTCTTATACAACCTTGTGAGAAAACAAATGATCGATCTAGGCGCTCCAATGGTACGCAGGGTTGACCAGAAAATAAGGTGATCAACTAGATTAAAGGCACTGCTCAGGTCTGTGAAGCAGAGATACAATCTACCACTTTTAGCACGTGTATATTATTTACCTACTAATAGGGCCAGGTTCACACATTGCTCTATGGTCCCCACTCCTTGTTTGAAGCCAAACTGCTCCGGGGAAAATATTGAGTGTTCGCATGCCCACTCTTCCAATCTCATGAGTAAACTTTGCTCATCACTTTCACCAAAGTGTCTAAAAGTGATTTTGGGCGATAGTTCTTCGCTTCGGATTTGTTTCCCTTTTTATAGATCGGGACACTAATAGACAATCCTATTAAGGGCGGTAACTCAGTAGTTGGGGCCACATTAACAACTCTAGTTAAAATTGGACTCCACAAATCGACAACAGTTTTATAGACATCCATTGGCACCCCATCGGGTCCTGGGGCTTTACCTCCTACACTTACTTTCGGTGCTAATAGGACCACTATAGTCGTGATATTCAGGGGTAGAGTGGGCCAGGGTTACTGTTTCTCCCTTGATATGACCTCCTTCCTTACAGCTGATGATCTAAACATTTCTGTATAATGAGCAACCCAGGCATCACAGATAACATGGGAGACCAGCTCTGGGAAAGAATCACTCTTTAAAAAAGGTGAGTTGACAGTATCCCAGAAATGTTTGTGATCAGCTGTATCCGCGACCACTGACAATTTTGACCAGGCTTCCTCTTGTAGCTCTTTTTTCCTAGCAAAAAGGAAATTTTTAAAGGTAAATCTAAGGTATTTAATCAATGTACTATCTCTGGGTTGGCAGTGGAGGGCCAATTTC
This sequence comes from Triturus cristatus, assembly GCF_964204655.1. Lineage (NCBI taxonomy): Eukaryota > Metazoa > Chordata > Amphibia > Caudata > Salamandridae > Triturus > Triturus cristatus. Next base: position 390,657,180 of record NC_140594.1, read on the forward strand.
AATTCTTGGGAGGCTATAGTACATGCATGATTAAGCCAACCTCTATGTTGGCTGCGACCTGGGTTACATGGACGAGTCAAGAGGTCATTCATTATATTAGTGAAACTGATTAAACTGGAGAGAAACTGATTGGGAGTAACTTCATCCTCTAGACGATAAAGAATATATGTGCGACCCTTAGAAAAAATGCCATGAATAATTTGGGTTGGGTCAACTCCATCCCACTTTATGCGAAGCCCATTTGGTCTTACAAGGGTAATATTGATGGTAGAACTTGGTGAGATCTTGCTGGCTTTGCCCTAAAAAAAGAACATCAATACAATACAATTATGATCGCTCAGGTCTGGCTTAACAACCCTGGGTGTAGTGCACCACTTACTTGCATGGCTGAGATAAAGAAATGATCGATGATGTTTGTGGCTCTCCTTCCTATAAACGTTGGTATTGGGTCTCCATTATTATCACATGCACATTTTAGGAGGTGCAAATCCAGTTTAGTAATCATAGAATTTAGTATATTCCCATAATCATTGTTGGTAAAATGTAGGTAACACTCCCCAGCCTGGTTAGTAACCCCATAAACCCCTGTGGTGAACAGAGTCCAGTATTTGATGTTAAAATCCACCTTCCCATGGGTAGAATCAACAGTATTGTTGTAAAAATTAACCAATACCACATCCCGGCCTCCTTTAAATGTTAGCCATAGTATTAATGAATGTGGCCCTGTAGTTATTTGTTTCTTGATATTTACCAGGAGCTTATTCAATATAAGGACCAAGAGCCCCGCTTTTACCCTACTCGCAGGTGATGAAAAACCCTCAAAATAAATGGGGGCTGTACACCACCTTTCCTGGATACATATTATATTGAGGCCGTTTATAAAATCTGACCTGCCTAGTGCACCCTGTTTATTTGATAGTCCACCTACATTCCATGATGCAATTTTGTAACCCCCCTCTAGCACAGGGGAAGTGATGCTGGTAGGTGACAAGTTTTGCAATTCCACTCTCTGGCATGTATTATCCGCATTATTATTCATAGATGGCGATAAGGCACCAGTTAAATTATTGTCTGCACAATTGATATTGTTAATACCCGGACCAGTATCCACGGTCGATGTTCTGGAGGTCGCTCAATGCTTGGTACCTATTGGATACCACCAGGGGCTGACATGATTGGTATTCATGGGCACAGTTATTGGGTATATTTCCTGCCCCCTGAATTGGCAAAGGGAATTTCAAAGGGACCTATAAAAAAATCCCAGGGGCTGTAGTGATATATTCGACTCCATATGCAATGTTTGTAGTGTGAACTCCATTCTAGATGCTATTTCTGCTGTCAGAGGTGTCCAGTAGGGCTATGCAGAGGGAGTTGGCCGAGTCGCTATCTATATGTGTGTCAGGGTTTATATTGCCTTCGCTAGGGTCCCTAAAGTTGATTATAATACAATCTCCTTCACAATGTTTCCTCAGGGGGGCCAACCCAACTCACTCTCTTAGTAATCAGGATTTGCTGGGCACCCCCTATGGGCAACTGGCAGATCCTGTGAAGCAAATGTACCACTCTATTCTTCAACAAATCATGGGTTTCTATTTGATCTGGCCACAAGGGGGGGACATGAACTAAAACTGCCACATATGGGCAGAATTCTGGCGGTAAGTTATTAGCAGCATGAGCACCCGTGCTATTGGCGTTACTAACCCTTTCAAAATTGTGAGCTAAGGGCTGTAACTCATGGCGGGGAGCGTCACTTTGTGTTGGGAGGATTATATTCCTCATGTGGGCCGTAGGAGGAGGTAAACGTTCGCAACCCCTGGAATGTGGCTCAGCCACAGTGCCAGCCTCCTGGAGCCTCCAGCAGTCTGATGCCTCTCTGGGTGGTATCGGGTTGCCCCTATGTTGGGCCCTGACGTATTAGGTGTTATTGTTGCTAGTGATGGTTTGTCGGGGGCCCCCCGTCATGTCCCCCATGGGTGGATAATAATGGTTATTTTTGATCTTATACACTTCCGCAAGCAGGTGCTCTAACTTATCTCTGATGGGTAATAATAAATACTCCATTCTAGATGCTGTTCCTGCTGTTAGGGGTGTCCAGTAGGGCTATGCAGAGGGTGTTGGCCGAGTCGCTATCTATATGTGTGTCAGGGGTACCGGCAGGGGGCATGCTTACCACCAGTCGTCATGGGGGCCGTCCTGCCCTTTCTTTTCCTCCTGGGTGTGGAGGGCAGGCTGCAGAGGCACAGTTATCGGAAGAAAACACTAGAGCCGGTTCTTGATGTGTTTGAATGACTGGGATTCTGCAGCACTAAAGCAGTAGGCCTCCCCTTGATGCAACTCGGGGACTAATGACCTGACAGCATCTTCCGTAGGTATCCCGACCTCCCCCCCCCCCTCTCCTGTTCCTAAAGAGAGGCGTCGTTCTGCCATATCAATTTCTTTAGAGATAACATTTACCGCCTGCACTAAAAACAGAATCGATTGTTGTATGGGCGGTGTCCGGTGCTGGGGGAGCATTTGTGGCTTTACGCTTGCCCATGTCAACTTGAATAAGTCGTAGGAAGAGAAGGATGATTTGGCCCACTTCAACAGAATAATGCACTGGCTGATGGTGACAACTGGGAGAAAAGACTGCTGAGGGGCAAGTCCAGTCGGACAGGCTCCCAACGGCGTTGATGGAGGGTGCAGGAACCCCTGATGACCCACCCTATGTTGCTAAACAGACGGCAAGACAATATGTCATAGTAATTCAAAAGAGGGGGACAGAGGGGCTATATTTAAGGAGGTCCAATGTACGAGCCCCAACAGACTATATCCAAAAATGGGGTACAGAGTTCCTCAATTGTTAGAAGGAAGAGATGCGATCAGTAAATGGCAAATGAGCTTGCCATTTACTGATCGCATCTCTTCCTTCTAACAATTGAGGAACTCTGTACCCCATTTTTGGATATAGACAATATGTCATTCCAGCTGAGGAGGGAGGGGCGAAACCTCCATCTCCTATGAGCAGGCCTGTGAGGGCTTTGGGCTGGGTCAGGGTAGCTTTCTACATTATGCTGGACTTTCAGACTTAGTTAAAGTGACATGGCACACATACCCCGTTGTCCCACAGACGAAACAAACGCTGGGCATAATGCTCACCTGTGGTGCGGGCGTAGACTCATCTCTCTTCTATATAATGCCATGAGGTTCAACTCAACAGGTCCCTCATCAAGGCACTGTCGGCATGGGACGCGGACATGACAGAGCCCTTAGGTGAATGGGCATGGAAAGTAGTAAGTGCACTCACACATACGGTATCCTGCAATGCACGCTTTAAGTTGATACATTATTCCTACTTACATCACACATACATGACGCCAGTAAGGTTACACCGCATTGACCCGGACTGCCCAGATGTTTGTCCTCGGTGCGGCAAAGTAGGGGCTGATTTTTTGCACTTAGCGCGGGTATACCAATTCTGGACTCGGGTGATGGAGTTGGTGCAGGAGGGCATGGGCCTTCAGGTGGAGATGACGCCACAGCACTGCTTACTGGGGCACCTTAGGAAACCCCAGAAGCGCAAAATAGTACATAAACTCCTTCAATTACTCCTAGAATTGGCAAAGCGTAGGGTCGCAATAACGTGGATGGGGACGTGGATGCGTGGCTCAGGGATGTGCATAAGTGGGCACTGGTGGAGGAGGCTCACATGAAAGCCAGTCTAAGGGATGATGAACTGGAAGAGGATCTCAGGTCACGGAGGGAGTTATGCAGCGCGTTCTTGAATCCTGATACATATGTGAGTAGTCAGAATGTGTCTGATGGGAGTGAGGGCTTGACCGAGGGGGAGTCGCTTTGATGTCTCTGTTAATATAACAATGGTCTCTTTGACATATGATAACCTGTAATGTCATAAGTGAGAATGCTCTATTTGTATATTTGTGCTTCGATCGTACCTGTGCACCTTCTGTGACTTTCTTACTAAAGATAAATAAAGTTTTTTTATTTTTTATTTCTTTATTAGTTTTATACCTCCAAATCAATAAATCAAGTGTAAATACAATCATACAGCATGCCCGCCTCAGCTGAGGTGGTTTATGTTTCACCAACAATACATGTCAAAGTCTGAACCAATGGTTACATCCATGGAGATTCCTCAATCTTCAAGATAAATAAAGGTTATAAAAAAAATCTTGAAAGAAATAGTCTTTTAACTTTTGAAACTGAAAGCAGATAACAGCATATGCTACCAAACGAGCTGAATGCACTTTCCTCAGGTTTTTTGATAACAATCAGAGTCTTATGATCTCAGAAGAGTTAAATGCTTGTACAAAGTCTTTAAACTTCTGAAATTGAAATGCAGTTAAACAGTGTTCACAGTCAAGAGAAACAAATGCATTCCTGTCGTATTAAATCATAAAACTGATACAAATATTTCTAAGATGAAACTTTGATTTGTCCAAAAAAGAGCGAGCTTCCACAGCGCTGCTTACCGCACCTCACAAAGGTGAAACAGAGGCCACATCAACTCAGCAAATTTATGAGCGATTAGGCTCCGCAAGGATTCTGAATGATTGACAGGTAACAAACTCTCCGTTCGAGGTTCCACGAATGTGACATTTGAAAACCACATGGAGAGCACTCGTCCTCTTCTTCCATCAAAGGATTTTTCGAATAATAAGCCTTGGTCACTGGGTGTGGCTACCTTATATACAGGAGACACCCACCCAGGTGAGCGCAAAGGATCATGGTACTTGTAGGCCTGTAAAATCAAGGTTTTTTTTTCCCTTGTTATTTGGCCTTGTCCATGAGGCTACACATGAAATGGTCATCTCATTCCAGATCATGACACCGCCATAGTCCATGTAGAGGCCCTTATGAGAGTTTGCCCGTTGATTCTTATGGTGATTGAGCATAAACTGTTGTTTCTTGGCTTGTTGGCTTTTGTTGACACGATTGGGCTTTTTGGTTTATTCACCGGTTTCTTTTAGGCAAATAGTTTTTTTGGGCTCCATTTTTGCCTTATTATGTTGCCAGATGGAGAATGGTCTGATAATAAGGTGAGTTAAGGAGACCACTCTATTTGGCGCTATGCCTTTCCGGTGGATGCTTGGATGATCCACTGTAAAACAGGATGTAATGTGAGTAATTAGTATATTTATGTAATCTTCACAAATTGGGCACTTTCTACAAAAGGGGCTAGTTGAAAGCTTCCAAACGACCAACTCACAATACTGGTCACACTGGATAATTCCACAAATGTAATTTGAACACTACACATTTCCCCCTTAAATATCCTTACAAAGCATCTGGAAATTGTTAAATAAACTTTAGGGTAAAGGCTGTTAATATACAAAGAGCGAATGTTGATAACATATAAGAACATGAATACAATGTATTAAGAAAATATTATACACATTTACGTCAATAAAACCAAATAATCCTTCAATACATATCATACTCATGCATCCACCAAGGGCACTGTCTCACTCTCTTCTTGCATGCCTCACTTTATTTTCCTTTACTGCATTCTAGCCTTGTTTAGAATCACCATGTATAACAAAAAATATTTCAGACACACACAATGTTCGATTTGTTCCACAAATTTCCATGTGAACTTTTACCACTTGTAAGAGTTCATAATATTTTGACAACCCTTTTTTCATTCAACCATGTTTCCTCACATGCACCGAGTTTCCTTCAATAAGCAACCCACATCTATTGCAATAAATAATCCACAATGCTCCTTTTCATTAGATTTGTCACCATAATCCTGCATCCTAACTTGCCCCAACCAAGAACAAATAATGTCCCTTTATTGATCCATAAGGCGTTTTTATCAGTTTCCTTATTAGGGGTGGTATGAGATGCCCACACCAGCTTTTTCAACACTATTTTCATGTTGCACCTTCACAAAGTGCCAGCTGAAGACCTTCCTTCAACACATGGTTCCATCTTTCTACTAAACCGATACTAAACCATTACCTTGGGGATAATAAACTGAGCACTTGGTGTGACTACACCAAACTCAGATAAGAAAATCTTCTTCTCCTCTGATGCCAGCTGTACACCTTTGTCCATCACCTTTTCCAAAATTACTTCTTCGTTCAAGGACAACTCTTCCAGAAACTCAATGACAACCTTGTTTTCTATATGACTTACAAACTTTACTATCGGACACTTAAAAAAGAATTCCATGATAACAAGACCGTATTTTACTTACCTAACCAGAGTTACCAAAGGTTAAGAGATATGTAATTCTCTTCCATGGTTTAGGTACTTTTACACATGGCAGTTTTTCTGTCGTCTGAGTCTTGCCACCCCAAGCACACTGAAAGCTTATCGTTCTACCTCCGTATAAAGTCCTGGACACCGAAAATCAACTGTTAACCTCCTATTTACAGTGCTTTTACCAGCAAGCCATTAGTGTGCAAGATCTAATATATTCACAACTATATAGAAACCATCTTTGTACAACACCATTGTACCACAACAAACCCTGCTGCTGCATTAAAATAAGCCAGATCTTCCTCCAATAAAACACTTTTGTGAGGCCACCTAGTTTTAGACATAATCTTTTCACCACCAAATCTTCTAAACAATGTTTCATCCATTCCTCTTTAGATAAGCTGTACTTAATTACTTTCTCTGCTCCTGCTACCAAGCAACTATCATCCACATTCTCTTCATCCAGCTTGATTCGCCACTGTTAAGGCATTCCCGACAAGGAGTCCTCCATTATGTTCCTGACTCCAGGTGCATTCTCCATCTTACACTGAATTCCTGCAACCAGAACAGCCACTTAGCTATTCTTGGCATGACTCTTCCTACACTTTTGGTGGTGAAAAGATCAATTAATGATTTGCGGTTAGTGCACATAGTGAATTCAAATCCTCACATATACTGTCTGAAATATGACACGTCCATCCAAGAACCCAACACTTTCTTCTCCATCTCCGAATAGCTATTTCAAACCTTCTCAAAGTCCTTAATACAAATACATTTATCACCTTGCTTCCATTTTTTCCTACTTTAAAACAGCACTCAAGCCAATGTGTCTCACATCTTTTGCAATCATGATTTTACACCTCCTATCAAATGGCTTGAGTGCCGATTACTCAAATATTTATGCTTTAAGTTAGAAACATCTCTCTCATACTCCTCATACCATACAAACTTCTCTGACTTATTGAGCAATTCCTTATAATATCTGCATTTCATGAGAATCCATTTATGAATTTAGAATAGTGTTCAGCGAGTCCAAGGAAGGAACACATTTGTGGTTTGTACTCAGAGAAAGTGCCTCCATAACAGCCTTTACCAAGTTTTCCTTGGGTTTCATTCCTTTACCATTAATTATGAACTAGGTAATATCCTCCAGACACCCCAAATTGTACTTCTTTCCCTTGGTCATCATTCCATTGTCTTCTAAAGTTTTTAGGGCCCACTCTAAAACTGCAGGGTGCTTCTTCCAGTCCTATCCAAACACCCATATGTCATTAATGAAACAAGTCATGTGCTCCATCTATTTGAAGAGCTCTGTGGAACATGCCAAATGCCAAAGCTAACACAAAAGGCATGCACTAGAATCATAATGCTTCTTCTGGATTCATGAAAGCTGTTCAGGGCTTGGAATCCTCATGAAGTGCAATTTGGTTAAATGCTGAGGGCAAGTTGATTGTGGAAAACACCGTTCAACCGGTTCAGTGTTAGTTACCTTTCATTAATATTTGGCAGGGATGACTATCTACCCATTTACTGTCATTAAGATTATAGATTTCTATACACATGCGCCGTTTCATATAAGCCTTACATGCCAGCACCAAAGGAGACAGCCATTCCGATGTCTTGATCCCTTCAATTATTCTGCCTTGCATAACTCATGTAACGTATGTAACTCAGACTGCCCTTTGCCCCTTAAAAAACATATCTACCTGCATATGATGTACCTCCATAGCTCTTCCTTGATATGTTATTGCCATTGTACATATTTTTCATCTTCTGCATTCTCAATCCCCATCCTATCTCCTCTTTCTTCTCCTACCTTGTACCTGACCAATCTATTTCTTATCATAGGTCTATCTATCCTAATCCCTCATTTCTTCGTATCTTTATGGTCATCCATCACTGCATGCGATACTAGTTCCACCATCTCCTATCTTTTCGTTTCATCATTGACCTCTGCTGTATTCTCTCCTGATTTTTCACATCTCTGTCCCTCATCTCTATACTTCAGTCATCTCAAACCTCTAACCATCTTTTCTACTCATATAACCTCCTCTCAACTCTTCCAGTGGTGCCAGTGTTTTCCGTCTGTTCTACCAGTTTCATCCCTTTTGGACAACCTGATTTTGTAGTAATTATTTGTTTTGTGTTTCTTCAGTTTCAATGGGATGTATGACGTTACAACGCATAGATTTACATCGCGGTACATTACATTGCGGTTTTTACAACACAAATCGTTACAACGACTTGCGCTAGGTGGCGCTCTAGGACAAGGAATAGGACTTAGGAGTAGTATAATTTACTATTCCAACTCCAGTCTACGTACAGTAGGGAAGGTGTTGGATAGTAAATTATACTATTCCTTGTCCTAGAGCGCCATCTAGCGCAAGTCGTTGTAAAGACTTGCGTTGTAAAGACCGCGATGTAATGGCATCGCGATGTAATGCCCGCGTTGTAAATGATGTTTCCCGTTTCAATGTAATGAGATTTCCTGGTCTTCAGTATTGTTTTACTGACATCCAGTATGGGTGAGATGCGCTATATAAAAATGTGAAATAATAAACAAACAAATTGGTACCTGACTCCCGTTATGAACTTTTAATACTGCCCCACTCTTGAGTTACTCTGTGTTCAAGTCTTCAGTCTTCTCCAAACACTTTAGGACATTTCTTAGAGCACGAAAGGCCATCTCCTTCTTGGATAATATTTCAAATAATTTTTTGCATCTACAAGTAACACTTGGTTAGGATGGCTGAAACTGATGGTTAGTTCTAATGCTCTCTGTTGCAGGGAACCCGGAATACAGTCTTCAACTTTAGCCATATACACACTGGCTCGAATTATTCTTCCCTTGAATTCTAATGTGGTGTCGTAACAACCCACCACTTCAATATTTTCTTCCCATATGCCATCAGCCATATAACTAATGCTTGCAACACTTGTTTTTATATGTTTCATTTCCTCTCTAATGAGCATATATTTTGCCCCTGAACCAGTCATCATTTTCACGATATCACCACCTGCCATCACATCACAAAACAGGGCATCTTATCCTCTGTCCACATCACGCACCTGTAGCTCAAACACATCCTCATCTTCTTTTACTTCTCCTTCTATCACATTCACCCCTCTAGACATTCCTTGATAAGTTGTTCTTCCACCCTTCCCTCCACATACCCTAGCAGAATGCTGCTTTTGGTTGCACGTCCTACAAGACTGGAGTACTGCAGGGCAATTGTCTTTCATGAAATGTCCCTGAGTCCACACTTAAAAGAAAACACAGTCCATCTCCATAACCATTTTGGGCCCTTTCCTTCGCAGAATTTCGGCCCCTTTTGAGAGATGTTGATAAGTTTCAATTCCTTTTCTTTCACTGCATTCAGCACAGTATGCTCTTCACTGCATGATGAGAATTCCTTAATGTACAATAACGTTTCTTCCATTTGCTTGGCTATCTTTATGAATTTCTCCAAAGTCAGATTTCTTCTTGAAGTCAGTTTATCTATTCTCGTGTAGGCCTGGTGCCTGGGCATGCGTGCATACAGGACCACTCTTTATTCCCTCTGTATTCTTGTGTAGGCCTGGCGCCTGGGCCTGCGAGCACACAGGACCACTCTTTCCTCCCTCTGTATTCTTGTGTAGGCCTGGCGCCTGGGCCTGCGAGCACACAGGACCACTCTTTCCTCCCTCTGTATTCTTATGTAGGCCTGGTGCCTGGGCATGCGTGCATACAGGACCACTCTTTATTCCCTCTGTATTCTTGTGTAGGCCTGGCGCCTGGGCCTGCGAGCACACAGGACCACTCTTTCCTCCCTCCGTATTCTTGTGTAGGCCTGGCGCCTGGGCCTGCGTGCATACAGGACCACTCTTTCCTCCCTCTGTATTCTTGTGTAGGCCTGGCGCCTGGGCCTGCGAGCACACAGGACCACTCTTTCCTCCCTCTGTATTCTTATGTAGGCCTGGAGCCTGGGCATGCATGCATACAGCACCACGCTTTCATCCCTCGGTATTCTCGTGTAGGTCTGGCGCCTGGGCATGCGTGCATACAGGACCACTCTTTCCTTCCTCTGTATTTTTGTGTAGGCCTGGCCCCTGGGCATCAGTGCATACAGGACCACTCTTTCATCCCCCGGTAATCTCGTGTAGGCCTGGCGTGTATATAGGAACAATTTTTCCTCCCTCTGTATAGACAATTTTCCATCCTATGTGACAAGAAATTTAGATTCTATTAAGGACACGGAGGCGAGGATTATGCTTCTCAATCTTTACTGCATAATTAACAGTAGCCACTGAAAAAACAGTAACACATAAAAACACTACAAATCCCATGAGGCTTTGAACCACCCCTTCTTTAAGCACCAATCATATTAGTCCAATGTCTACAAAATTGTGAGGCACCATCTTACTGCCTCTTTGCACAAGCAGTCTTTTTATAAGTAAATCAAAACAGGGTACAGTTCCAGCTTTGAATGGAGAGCAACTTCAAAACAGCAGGTCCCAAAGAGACAACTTATCCATAAGGATGCGGAACGCCATTTGACCAAATTCCATATTCAGCTCTGTTTGGAATCCGTTCCTGAAATCAAAAATACGTTTGAGTATCATAGAACCCAAGAACGTTCTCATCTCAAGGGAGGGAAAACACAACATGTCAAAATATCCAATGACATCATGGCAGTTAAGAACTTTTTCTTACCTGTCCCACAGTGTGGGATAATCCTTGCCTCTGTGTCCTTAATATAATCTAAAACTCTTGTTGCATATGCTGGGGAACATTTTCTATTCTATGCAGGACTGGAAGCTCAGAATATGATGGTTCAAAGCTGACCAACAACAACAGAAGAAACATGTAAAATTGATTTATAATAAAATATTTTAAACATTGCGTCAGACGATCAATCAGCTGCCTTAAGAATATCTTCTAATCTGGATCCCATGGCAAAGGCTTTGGACACCATAGCGCCTCTAGTCGAATGAGCACCATGTACGGAAATATCTATACCAGCTTCAGCATAACCCATCGAACCTGGCGAGCAAACGTCGCCGCTGAAACAGGATGAAAGGGTTTCTGAATAGATAAAAGCAAATGGTCCTAAAGGGTCTGTTCTGTGAGACAAAGTACATTCTTCATATTATTTTAAACATTTCACTACACATAGCTTGTCATTATGTGAGAAACGCAGGATAATCAATTGAACATTTCATAGTTTTAGTTCTGGATATAATGAATGATACACCCTGAGGTGAAAATAACCTACCTGTTAGGTCTAGTGCACATATGTCAGACACTCTCCGACAGGAGATGAGACACAAAAGCATAGTAAGTTTCACCGAAAGTTGTTTTAATGTTAAATCTTTATTTTCAAGCTAAGATTCTAAGAAAGACAACACAAAAGAAACATCCAATAGAGTATTGTATCTGGGTTTCGGGGGTCTTGTGACCCTCATGCCTTTCAATAATTTGCAAACAACCGGGTGAATACCTACCAGTTTCCCATCTATGTGATTATGTTCAGCAGACAAAGCAGATCTATAGTTGTTTACCGACCTCTAACAAAGTCCGGACTCTGCACACTCTGCACACTCTGAGAGCAAATTCAAGACATATTTCAGATCGGATCCCACGGGATCCAACTCCCGTTGAAGACGCCAACCCACCCAACGTTTCCATGCAACAGAATATCGTTTACGGATGGAAGGAGCCCAAGCTTGTTGTATAAAGTCGGCAGCCGCCAATGAAAGGCCTTCAATCTGTTCATGTTTCCTGAGATTTTCCATACTATGATGACCAAATGGCCTTGAAGAATCAATGGATGGGGGGACTCAACTGGGTCCAGGAGTAGCTGTGGAAATATTGGAAGTTGAAAAGGTAGATCAATTATGCTGACTGACGGCAGACATGGGCTGCTGCTCTCGGGAGCATCGTGAAGGGAGAAAGGTGTAATTCATCTGAGTTCCCCAAGGATGGAGAGAGGCGCCTGTTCCCATCACCATTGGATCCGGATACCAGCTGTAGAATTTGGGAAGCTGAGTGTTCAAACAAGATGCGAAAAGGTCCATGAGGCACGGGCCGCGAATAACCATGATCTCTTGAAATATTGAAGGATGGAGCTTCCAGTCGCTGAAGTCTCTCAGAAACCTGGAATTCCAGTCTGCCACTAAGTTGCCTTTGCCAGGGATGTACTCCGCTATGACTGTGATCTTCTGCGCTAGCAGAAATGCTAGAATTCTTGAGCTATGTTGGCTAACAGCCGGGATCTCGTTCCTCCTAGGCGATTTATGTAGCATACAGCTGACACATTGTCCATCCAGAGGAGGATGCAACAATTGCTCCTCAATGGTGAGATCGACTTGATGGCGAAGGAGCCCACCAACAACTCCAGACAGTTGACGTGCATGTTCAATTCTTCTGCTGACCAGCGACCGCAGGTAGCGGATTTTCCGCATTTTGTGCCCCAGCCCCAAAGACTGGCATCCGAATAGATGATTACATCGGGAGAAACTCCAAAAATGGCCTTGCCGTTCCATGCCTCCATGTGCGTTAGCCACCGAAGAAGCTCCTCTTGCACTTCCGGTGTCAGAGCAATGGAATGATCGTAGATGAAATTCTGTTGGAGGTAATGAATTTTTAGGCGTTGCAGCGCTCTGTAATGGAGTGGACCTGGAAAGATCGCTTGTATGGAGGAGGCCAGAAGGCTGACAATCCTCGCAAGGGGCCTCAACGAAACCATCTGTTTCGATAATGTCGATTTGATTTCCCTCTTGATAGATTGTATCTTGGCTTGGGGAAGGAGTAATTGCGCTGACACTGAGTTGATCTGGAATCCTGGGAACTCTGTCTGTTAAGAGGTACTCTTCATAGATTTATTTAGATTTATCACAAAGCCCAGGTTTTGTAATAGAGATTCTGTCCACTGTAGGTGTGTCGTTAGCAATGTGCGATTCTGTGCTAAAATAAGCATGTCATCTAGGTAGACGATCATGCGAACTCCCATTTCCCTTAATCGTGTCACCACAGGTTTCAGGTGTTTGGTGAATACCCAAGGGGCAGAGGAGATGCCAAAGGGTAGGGATTGATACCGAAACCTCTGATCATTCCATTGAAACTAGAGATAACGTTGATGAGATGGGTAGAACGGGACTGTCAGATAAGCATCCTTTAGATCTAACCGAACCAGCCAATCCTTTCCTAATAACAAGTCTCTCAGTAGATTGATGCCTTCAATCTTGCAGTGACGATAGGTCACAAAGGAATTGAAAGTTCTGAGGTTTAAAACTAATCTCTGACCACCTCCTTTCTTTTGAACCAAAAAGATATTGCTGCAAAAACCTCCTGGTTGGAGGGTTCCAGCAGCAATAGCCTGTTTTGTCAAAAGATCTCTCAGCTCTGCTTCTATAAAAGACTCCTCTTGTCGGAAAAAATGGAGAGGAGCAGGGGGAAGCTGGATCGGTTTGGAGTTCAGTTCTATCTGATACCCTTGCAAGGTGTTCAGGACCCATGTATCGGAAGTGATCTCTGACCAATTGTGCATGAAATGCATCAGTCTGCCCCCTAGGGAATCGAAGGTAGAACAATTGGAATCAATACCTGAGGACTGGGCGTTGTTGTTGCGGAAGCCTCTGTTGAAATGGCCCCTGAAACCTTGGGATCTTGTGGGATAGAAACCAGCTTGGTCCGGGTCCTGTGCATATCCTCTGCGCCTGGGGTTGTAGCCACAGTGAGGACCTTGTTCGCTGAAGCGGCCGGTCGAGCGTCCTCTGCCACGACCAGCCCTGTCAGAGAGGGAATGGAATACTCTCTTGAATGATGACTGAGATTTGTCTAATGATGTAAAGGTATTAACAAATTTTGCAATATCTTTGATTAATCTGTCACCAAAAGGTTGACCCTCCGCCAAGGGGCCAGGTTCTGCGGAAGCCAGCTTGGCTAGTTGTGGGTCAATCTTTAGGAGAACAGATTTGCGCCTCTTGGAGGAGAGTGCGCAGTTGGCGTTGCCGAGGAGGTAAATTGCTCTTTGAGTCCATCCGGCCAGGACTTCGGGGTGAATCGCTGCATCCGTCTCTTGTGCTTGAAGAGCCAGTTCCAGAATTTTGGCCAAAGGGCCAGACACATCCAGAAGCTTGTCCTGGCATGCTCTCAGGGCTCTGTTGATTCCCTTTTTTGGGTCTTTACGGAATTTCTTTAGAAAAGTCTGCATGGATGCGTCTTTGTCAGGAGGGAGAGCAGTCTTGTTAGGGAGATCTGGACGAGGGCATTCAGATTGAGGCAGGATCTGACCTCTTTGTCACAACTCTTTTGTAGATTAATCTGCATATACTCCGCCACCGCCGGGGACCAATATGACAATCTGGGATGAACAATACTGGACGGATCAAAGGTGAAGGGGGACTGGGTTGTTGGAGAAGAGGGAGGTTTGCGTTTCCTAAAATGCTTATGGGGTCGTGAATGGGGTGGTTGGAGAGGGGGAGGGGTCACTACCTACCAATTTTTCAAGACATTGGGATATGGGTAGGAGAGCCGAAGACAGGGCTTTGTCAAGTTTCTTGTCGAGGGTTTTGTCAATTAGAGATTCTATATTTTCGTCATAGTAGAAATCCTCATGCTTGTTTGGACCGTAAATTGCCAGGTCCTGTTCGCACACCTCATAGTCAAATCAAATCAAATCAAAAATTAGCTTTATTCGATTTTGTTGTAAAATCATAAAAGCACATATTTCATAGTACAATAGTTAAAAACATTAAAAAGTTTTATATAATAAAATATAGCATCGTCACATGTTTACGTATATAACATATTCAACAAAAATCGAAATACACATCCCTATCACTATGCATTGTCAATGCTAAAATTAGAAAGGGGTAATCCGTTAAAAAAGATCAAATAAAAAGTCAAATTTCAAACGCTGCAGCCTATGTTGCCCCTGCCCCCATGGTATTCCTCACTCCTATTGATAATCTCAAATAGGAGGAGACCGCTTTTACCACAAGAGCTGTTTCTAATTGCTTCAGTTTACAATATGCTGCTCTACAACTCCTAATACCCCATGTTATAAGGATCGGCTTCAAAAACCTTTTCCTCGCAGTCTCATAGAATTTACAAAAAAGAATGCTGTGAATGTTAGACTGATCGGCTAAATCATCACAGGGGCACTTCACTAGTGATTTGGACAAATCATTACAATTGGGAAATGTTAACAGTCGAAAAAAAGTGCCAACCCGGAACCTGGTCAACAACAACCTCAATAAAGGACTAGGTTCTGTAAATAAATTCGGTTGAATACCTACATGAAAAATCAAACAAGCATTTGCAATGCAATAGGTCTCGCATTTACGCGAGTTTGAGCTATTGGCAATGAAAATGACAATGCCTTTTATTTTTGTTTTTTGAACATAAATAAAAGGCATTGTCATTTACATTGCCAATTGCTTAAACTCGTGTAAATGCGAGACCTATTGCATTGCAAATGCTTGTTTTTTTTTAAATCTTCCACTTTGCTCCACTGAAATGTTGGCATGTACGCTAACTGGTTGCAGGATTCTTGGCACATGGAATAAAACATCAGCAGGAATGTAAAAGAACTGTTTGTAGATTCTCGTGTTACCCTCTCCATGTCGCTTCAGTTGCACATAGGAGGTTAAAGAGAGTTAAACAGTGGAAAGAGATAAACTCAAGGAAGTCTGAGGAGCCCGGTGGGTGCAGAATGGCTCAGCGAGTTAGTCGTGCTCTCTGCTGAGTGTATATGCAGTTGTCTGCGGGTCCCTGGCAGATCCGACTCCTCCTTCCATCCTTCACGAGCCACTAAGCCAGTACCATTTATACTGGTTATGCAATAAGTATATCTCTAGCCCCATGAGCAATTTGGATATTTGATTGAAAGAAGAAATGACCTTGGAGTCTGGACGTGAAACAAAACCTTGAATTGAGTTAGTCGGGCTTGATTGAGCTGTGCTTAGAAATCAGAGCCCCTCCCCCGCCTTAAGCTGGGACATTGACGCAGCGGGTGTTGGCTGATAGCTGACATTGGAGTACAGCTGCGCAAAAGAAGGGCGGAGCCTTCAAGTAGGTGTAAAAGGCGGCTTTTGACACTTTCAGACATTCACAGAACCAGAGTAGGTTTTGAGAGGGTGGAGGGAGGGCAACGAAGGGGTGTTAAAAACATCGCCACAATAACGAATGACGACTTTAAACAGCCAAATCTGACAGAGAAACCAGGAGACACCGACAAGGCTGGTGCAAGGTAGGAGGGGCGCTGCTGTTTGCATGTCCTTAATGCGCACAGCTCCGCGCGCGCAGCTCGAGCCCCTCAGAAGAATGACTGCCTGCACCCAGCTGCCCATGCCCAAAGCCGGACCGCCAAAGCATGTTGTGGACTTCGTCTTTGATGAAGTATTATGATCACCAACAACTGACAACATTCTGGAGAAATATAAAAATATTTGGCCGTTGATTAGGAGGGTGTAACGTGTGGTGTGCCTTAATTATGTGAATTTTCTGCAAAATTTACTCCGTGTGAAAAATCGAAATCCATCATTTAGCACTATATTTGAGTTTGAAATCACTCCTTGTGTCAAGTTGTGATGCAAGGATGTATTGCGAGCTAAAACAATAGTGCCAAAAGCAACGTGAACAGCAGCTGTTCCCATTCTGCTGTTCGCATGCATTTGTGGTATTTGTTACCGAGAATGCGTTCTCTGGAAAAGTAGATTCTCGTGTTACCCTCTCCATGTCGCTTCAGTTGCACATAGGAGGTTAAAGAGAGTTAAACAGTGGAAAGAGATCAACCCAAGGAAGTCTGAGGAGCCCGGTGGGTGCAGAATGGCTCAGCGAGTTAGTCGTGCTCTCTGCTGAGTGTATATGCAGTTGTCTGCGGGTCCCTGGCAGATCCGACTCCTCCTTCCATCCTTCACGACCCACTAAGCCAGTACCATTTATACTGGTTATGCAATAAGTATATCTCTAGCCCCATGAGCAATTTGGATATTTGATTGAAAGAAGAAATGACCTTGGAGTCTGGACGTGAAACAAAACCTTGAATTGAGTTAGTCGGGCTTGATTGAGCTGTGCTTAGAAATCAGAGCCCCTCCCCCGTCTTAAGCTGGGACATTGACGCAGCGGGTGTTGGCTGATAGCTGACATTGGAGTACAGCTGCGCAAAAGAAGGGCGGAGCCTTCAAGTAGGTGTAAAAGGCGGCTTTTGACACTTTCAGACATTCACAGAACCAGAGTAGGTTTTGTAATCGGCCGTTTTTAGTGCCTTGTTAAAGCGACCCAATGGAGACACCCACCACAGGGAGTCATGGTTCAGCCTACGAAGGGGGCCAGGGAGGGGCCTGTGCTTTTAGCGCCTGCTGACTAACGAACACGGCGGCCCGGTGAACCTCCAGGCCTGGTGCTCAGAGATTGAGAACGGTGGCGCCCTTACTGATGCTAGTAGATAAATGGAAGCAGCAGGGGGCCCCTTTCTGTGCTCACTGGACAGCGCCCCGGCTGGGCGGTGAATGGCCTGAACCCAAGCATCGCTGCACCCCCCACAGGTCGCCTAAATCACCCATAGCTTAGCAGCCTTACGCTGAGGCGGGTGTTGTTGGTGTTTTGTCAGCAGGGGTGAGAGGGTGGAAGGAGGGCAAGGAAGGGGTGTTAAAAACATCGCCACAATAACGAATGACGACTTTAAACAGCCAAATCTGACAGAGAAACCAGGGGACACCGACAAGGCTGGTGCAAGGTAGGAGGGGCGCTGCTGTTTGCATGTCCTTAATGCGCACAGCTCCGCGCGCGCAGCTCGAGCCCCTCAGAAGAATGACGGCCTGCGCCCAGCTGCCCAAGCCCAAAGCCGGACCGCCAAAGCATGTTGTGGACTTCGTCTTTGATGAAGTATTATGATCACCAACAACTGACAACATTCTGGAGAAATATAAAAATATTTGGCCGTTGATTAGGAGGGTGTAACGTGTGGTGTGCCTTAATTATGTGAATTTTCTGCAAAATTTACTCCGTGTGAAAAATCGAAATCCATCATTTAGCACTATATTTGAGTTTGAAATCACTCCTTGTGTCAAGTTGTGATGCAAGGATGTATTGCGAGCTAAAACAATAGTGCCAAAAGCAACGTGAACAGCAGCTGTTCCCATTCTGTTGTTCGCATGCATTTGTGGTATTTGTTACCGAGAATGCGTTCTCTGGAAATTATTAATGCGAATGACTTATAAATACGTGGTTTAGCGTAATGGTGTCATTTCAGGAATTTTGTGCAACCTTCAGAATGCCTAATTTTCAAAATTATTCGAATTACGATAACGTTAATAACATTTTCACAGCCCTGGTATTGATGGCCTAATTGGATAGCTGTAAGGTACTTCTCAAACCGCCAAAGTTTTAATGGCAAGAAATGCAGCCAAAGGTAATGGAGTTCTTCAAATTACACTGTTTCCTCAGTAAAATAAAATATTTCCCAAATCTGCTCACGTGCCACTTCTAAAACACCGACATTACTCCATTTTATTTTACGGGACTTGAAAGGAGAAACAACGAGCACTTGGGGGCGGGGTAGCGGACCCTTTGAAGTGCTTCAAAGGAGCCAAAGCTATAGAGAAGGGAGGGGGGAGTGGGAGCAGCTGTGGGGGCATATCAGGGCGGGAACAGCGTTTACATGCAGAGGCAGATCTACTAACCTAGCACAACGTGGCTTTGCGTGAAATCCTAGCAATAATAAAAAGCAGTTGCATAAAATAGCAAAAGAAAAATCCTAGAGGTTTTAAAAGCGCTTGACTGCTAAAGTAGCACAGAACGGGGGTGATGCCTTTGGTGTAAACAGCTTAGTTTAACAACAACAAACCAGCAACAGAGGAGCCCCCGAAAGTGAAAGTGATCGTGATTACGATCGCTACGGAGGAAAGACACATGGCGCTGCGCGCGTGCACGTTCACGTGCACTGTAGCTTTAGGCCACGGCAGCACTTTGAAAAGCCCAGTTATAAAATGTCTCTTCGAGCCTTTGGCTCGCGAGACCTAAAAATGGTTTTCCAGGGTTGTGCATTTACCCTTTTCAGCAAGCCTCCTTTTATTCTGTAATAATTCCAAGATCATTTTTTTAAGTGTGCGTTTTGGAACCGTTTCTAGGCAAATGGGTTTTCAAAATATTCTTTATGCCCTATATCCGATGCCATGGTTTTGATGTAATGTAACCACTTAATATTTGCAGCTCTGTCTAAAGCTAAACAGTCAGAAACTACATCTCTGTTTAAGGATGTTTCTGGTGTTACCCACATTTTATGCCATAAGAGCAATGGGGAAGATTTAATCGTATCATCAATAAAAGGTATCCCAAGTTCACTATGGCTAAAATAAGTAGACATGGATTTGGGGGCTGCCAACAAATAACAAACCTGGCCCCCGTATCCCTATATAGTTCTCTAATAAATAGAAGGATCTGTTGGTCTACACCCATGTCACTAAGCGTCTTCCATAACATAGAATGATCTACACAGTCAAACGCGGAGCTTAAATCCACGAATGTAATAAATAGGCTTTCCTTCTTGGCTTGAGTATACTTTGCAGTCAGCAACGCAAGATTTAAGCCCTGTTCAATTGTGCCCTTGCCACTGCAAAAACCATATTGTAAATTTGATATGATATCTTGATCCTCTGCCCAAACCTGGAGCCTATTAAGAATAATCCTGCCCGCAACCTTCATTAAGGCATCCAAAAGGGATATAGGTCGGTAACATACGGGGTTGTTCCTATCCCCTTTTTTGAAAATGGGTATAACCACTGCCTCTGACCAAGTTGAAATAAAGCCAGAGGCATTAGCACAATTTAGTACATTTGTTAATAGAGGTGACCATAGAGATATCTCAGATTTAAATAAATTGATCGGGACTCCATCCAGTCCCGGAGATTTTCCCGTGGCACTGTCCTTTATGGCCTTAATAACATCCGCGTGTTCAAAAACAACCCCCAGTGGGAATGGGTTTAAAAGTTCCTGGTTATCCATGCCATTATTATGGACAGGGGTGTTAGGGTTCTTGTATAAGTTACTAAAATGCATAACCCAGACAGCCCCTGATATGGCTATGTCAATAATATCTGTCTCTCTACCTGACAGAAAAGGGGCATTTACAGCTCTCCAGAAGGCTACATTATCATTTCTTAAACAAGCCTCGTGGAGGTTCTGCCAAATTTCAGTTTTTAACTCAGTTTTTCTTCTGGCTAATGCAACCCTATACAGTTTTCTAGTCTGTCTTACCAGTTCCAATGATCTCGGAGTTTCATGTAAGGCCATTTTCAGATTTTGGTGCGCCTTTGAGCAATTTTTATCAAACCAACTCTTTGCTTTATACGTGCGGGTTTTATATTCTTTTGACAACATTTTTTTGATCTCAAAGACTATTGCACCAAAGGCATCAAGAACTTGCTGGTTACTTTCAGACAAAGAGAGGCAGGTTAGTAGCTGATCGTAAACTTTGATAACCAATTTATGCATAAAGAGTTTTGGATCAACTTTGGCCCAGTTAATGTAATAGCCATTAGTACTGGCCAAATTTATTGGTATATCATGAATAACCTCGGAATTTGGTACTGGACCCTTTTGCCCTAGACAAAAGGAAATAGGATAATGATCACTGTGGGAGGCATCTAATGTCTCCCACGACAAGACTAGGGATCGGTATCTAGAGGATAGAAGGGTAAAGTCAATTATTGAATTTGCCCCTCTCCCATTAAATGTTGGTTTAAATTCCGCCATTGGCGAACAGCTTTCATTAATATAGCCGAGAACAAACTCGTATGTCAAGGAATTTAATAGATCCCCCAGCCTTGAATGACAAAAATGAGTAGGTATATCTTTCTTATCCTCGGCGAGGTGACAGGTACCGGTAGCATAACTAGTGCATAGGGAACAATTAAAGTCACCAACCCATAAGAGAGCCAAATCTACATCACCCTTTTTTTCCAACTCTTTCAGTGATTTTCTCAGACTGACTATTATCTCTTCCCATTGGGAAGCATGGGCATTATTATAAAAATTTATAATGGCCATGTTTTTTATGCCCGGCCAGCTAACTAGTAAAATCTGATAGCAATCTGCCGAGATAAACTTAGTGGCTGCAATCCCTGATGTATTGGAAATATAGGTGCATAAGCCCCCTTTGTTTCTACCATGGGTGCTGACGTTGGCAGGAGTATTAAAGGTTTGGTATCCCAATAAGTGAGTCTCATGGACCGTCCAGGTTTCCTGGAAACACAAAATATTGTGTTTATTTATAATCTCAAGCCAGTCTAGACGATCCACTTTGTCCTTTAGACCCGCTAAATTCCAGGAAACTATCAACTGGCCATTTTGGAAAGTCTTATGGATGGTATCAGCCAGACCCTCCCTATGCCTACTATCTATTAAATATTAATTTCTGGCTGTTTTAGTGTCAGGAGACCATAGAGGTGTGTCATCTTCCCTCACGTTCTCATCGGTCCAGGTTGTAAGTCAGTCCACTCCCTCAAGACCCGAAAGAGGGGAAAAGCGATTGACAGTGGCAAAGTGTGACATTGGTCTCGCCGTATGCCTAATATTATGATGTTTAAATCTCAGTATATTTCCTACTAGGGCCCTTGGGTAGAAATAACTTAGGTCTCGGGTTGAAATGCCATCCTCAAAACTCTCTGAATACCAATCCCTAAGATAGTTTGTGGCCCTACGATCCTTAAAATTAATAAACCTCATAGTCAAACATGGTATGAAGAAGGAGAGTCTTCCTAGATAAAATTCCCCTGTGGGAAGCCAATTCATTACAGCCCTTAACAGCATAAAGGAGCTGTAGCAGAATTGCCTCGATACCCTAGCTTGCTGCCTCAGGACTTAAGGGGGGTGAGAGGCCCTGACAGCCTGTGCAGCAGCTAGAGGTTCCAAAAATTTGTTTTGTTAGGATTTCAGCAGCTAGAAATAATCCTGTGTGAAGGACATATCGTCCGATTTAAGAAGAAGGTAAATTGGCCCGGTACCAGTACTGCAAAACTGCCGAGGAACCCTTATTGTACAAGCTCTGGTCAGGCGTCACCAGCTCGTAACGGGAGGCTGACGCGTGAATGAGCGCGTGTAGGCTCCCGAGGTATGCGTATGCAGCCCACTTGGGCTGCCAACGCCACCTCGCTCCTGGGAGGGGCCACTCCCACCGTGACGCGTGTCGGTTTCGGCCCGGATGCTAGACTATGGTTGCGGGCAGAGAAAAACAGAGTGGTTAAAATAAGCACACTAGGAGAGAAAGAGGTGCAACACATGCCTAAGTAATTAAGGGGCACCGCGGGGAAGGCCGTGCGGTATCGGAAGAAGAAATGAAAACTTTCAAAATGCGAAACCTGCAACCAAAGGCGGCGATATGCACAACGAGAACTTGTGAAAACTTGCAATTAAGTACATTCAATAGTATATATATAAATACATAAGCATTAAATACATTGTGCATAGTTAGTGTCTACAACATAACAAGGCACTTATCTTGACTGCGGAGCAGCAAAGAAAGAGGAAGTAAGATGGTGCCTCGCTATTTTGTAGACATTGGACTAATATGATTGGTGCTTAAAGGAGGCGTGGTTCAAAGCCTCATGGGCTTTGTAGTGTTTTTTATGTGTTACTGTTTTTTCATTGGCGGCTGTTAATTATGCAGTAAAGATTGAGAAGCATAATCTGAGTCTCCGGTCCTGCCATAGAATTCTTGTGTAGGCCAGGCACCTGGCCTACGATCGAAGTCGCTGTCTGCCCCTGCGTGCGCTGGCTGATGGTCAGCTTAGTAACCCCCAAGGACGTTGCTCTCAGCGATTGTATGACATAATTTCGAAAGACAAAAATTCGACCTACAAAAATATCGCAACAAAAATATCGTGGTCAAGAATATCGACATCCTATCTACAACATGGTAAGTACAAAAATATCGATAATTTAATATCGATGTCAAAAATATCGTAATTCAAAAATATCGTTTTTTTTTTAGTTTAAAAATATATGTAAAATAAACCAAATAATACTTATAAATCAAAGAAACATAATTAAATATATTGTATAATATGTAAAATTTATAATAAATATATATAATTAAATGAAACTTTAATTAAACATATATATAATATATAATATATACACTTACTTAATAATTACTTTTAATGATAATTTCTGTAACATATAAATTATTAAATATTTATTTAAATTACCAATACATCTATACACATAAAACAATAACATTAATAAATATTAAATAATTACATATAGCAAATAATAATCATTAATTTTAATTTGAATTTTTTTTATTATTAATTATATATTACAATAGCTAAAATATTTCAAAACATATTTAATATCAGACACAATAAAACTACTAGTCCAACTTCAACAAAAACAACAGTAAGGAAAATGTTGGATAGCGTAGGGGTAAAAATATCTATTCCAACTCCCGAGAGTGCAACAGTAGGGAAAACATTGGATAGCGTAGGAGTAAAAATTACTATTCCAACTCCAAAGAGTGCAACAGTAGGGAAAGCGTTGGATAGCGTAGGGGTAAAAATTACTATTCCAACTCCAGAGAGTGCAATAGTAGGGAAAGTGTTGGATAGCGTAATGGTAAAAATTACTATTCCCACTCCAGAGAGTGCAATAGTAGGGAAAGTGTTGGATAGCGTAAGGGTAAAAATTACTATTCCCACTCCAGACAGTGCAACAGTAGGGAAAACGTTGGATAGCGTAGGGGTACAAATAACTATTCCAACTCCAAAGAGTGCAACAGTAGGGAAAACGTTGGATAGCGTAGGGGTAAAAATTACTATTCCAACTCCAGAGAGTGCAATAGTAGGGAAAGTGTTGGATAGCGTAAGCATAAAATTTACTATTCCCACTCCAGAGAGTGCAATAGTAGGGAAAGTGTTGGATAGCGTAAGGGTAAAATTTACTATTCCCACTCCAGAGAGTGCAACAGTATAGAAAACGTTGGATAGCGTAGGGGTAAAAATAACTATTCCAACTCCAAAGAGTGCAACAGTAGGGAAAACATTGGATAGCGTAGGGGTAAAAATTACTATTCCAACTCCAGAGAGTGCAATAGTAGGGAAAGTGTTGGATAGCGTAAGGGTAAAATTTACTATTCCCACTCCAGAGAATGCAATAGTAGGGAAAGTGTTGGATAGCGTAAGGGTAAAAATTACTATTCCAACTCCAGAGAGTGCAATAGTAGGGAAAGTGTTGGATAGCGTAAGGGTAAAATGCACTATTCCCACTCCAGACAGTGCAACAGTAGAGAAAAGGTTGGATAGCGTAGGGGTAAAAATTACTATTCCAACTCCAAAGAGTGCAACAGTAGGGAAAGCGCTGGATAGCGTAGGGGTAAAAATTACTATTCCAACTCCAGAGAGTGCAACAGTAGGGAAAGCGCTGGATAGCGTAGGGGTAAAAATTACTATTCCCACTCCAGATAGTAAAACAGTTGGGAAACCACTAGATAGCATAGTGATTCTATTAACATGATAACCAATTCAATAATTTCTTATAAAAAAATTGCATGTTAACAATGTTTTAAAAAAATATATATTATTAAATACCAATTATGTAAAATAAATATTTAAATAAATAAATTTAAATTACATCCCACACTATTCCCCCTTTAACACACAACACACTACACATAAAAATTCACATAATTAATTTAATTATCAATTAATCACTTAATACAATTAAATCACCAATGAATTACTAATTAACAATTAATTAATTAACTATAACAATAAAGAAATATTATTAATAAACTAATTATAATTTATATAATTAACCAAATAATAAAGTAATTTTACAATTAATAATTAATTAAAAATTAATTATTCTATTAATCAAATTAATTACCAATTATTAATTGATTACCAATTAATTAATCATAAATACCAATGAAACAATACATATTAATTCATTAATTATAATTACATTACTTCCCACCCTATTCCCCTATAAACCCACAACCCACTACACATAAAAATTCACATAATTAATTTAATTATCAATTAATCACTTAATAAAATTAAATCACCAATTAATTACTAATTAACAATTAATTAATTAACAATAACAATAAATAAATATTAATAATAAACTAATTATAATGTATATAATTAACCAATTAATAAAATAATTGTACAATTAATAATTAATTAACAATTAATTAATCAATTAATTACCAATTATTAATTAATTACCAATTAATTAATCATAAATACCAATTAAACAATACATATTAATTCATTAATTATAATTAAATTACTTCCCACCCTATTCCCCTATAAACCCACAACCCGCTCTGATACTAAAACGCTAAATTAAATGTAAAATAATTATAAATCTCTAAACATTTATTTTTAAATGTATTAAAATACATTACAATAATCTTTAACATACAAATAAAATACATATTAAATGACATTACACTAAATAAATATCGATATTATTGACATCGAAATTTTTACTTACGATATTACTTACATCGATATTAATTACTTCGATATTATTAACTTCGATATTACTTACCTTGGGATCGATATTCTGTCCATCGATATTCTTGACTTCGATATTCTGTACCTACGATATTAAAAACACGATATTATTGTAGGTCGAAATTTAAAACTCGATATTTTGGCTAAACACCGCTCTCAGCCTCTAATTAGGCTTCAGTCTCTCCTAGTCCACGGATATCAGCAGCCAGCTGCTTGATTAAGTGGCTTGGGTAAATAACATTCTTCGTCCATCTTGCTGACTTGAACTTCGCTTGTTAACCTGGTGTCACACCACTCATATATGAAAATATCATGAAAGGTCTCTGCAGACCCTGCAGCTTGTGGGGGAGCAGGATGGATATCAGAATATGCTCTGTGGGAGTGAATCAAAGACGTGATCCAGATCTGCCCTTAGGTATGGCATCGCCACCGGCATCCTGGTGCGCATCTGTCTCCATGCCTCTTCTCATCCTGGCTTTCCTTCTTCACCTGCAAAGTGTAATAAAGGATTTCATGAGGGCTGTTTACCAGGCTTACATTTGAGTTTGGATAGACCTAGAAATAGGTTGTGACCTTTAAATGTTTCAGATGTTGATTGAATTGCATACACAGTAACACTTCTTTCTCATGTTTCAGAGAGGCATTGTCTGCCAAGAGCCATATTCGGACAACTCTTCTTGCACAACATCCCGAGGGTCACTGTTTTTGTAATGGGGGGCTGCTTTTCTTCGGGTCTATTAATCAGAAGGTATAACTTTCGTAACAAAGAATTGAAGGAACTCTTTATTCTTTGGAACAACGCTCTGAGAGGCATTATTTTCAGAGCACACTTTTTATTGAACTGTTATTCCCCTGGCACAGCATCCTGCGGGACATTCAATGCAAAACAGATCTGATAGCATTATTTATTTAAACTTTATTTGTTGCATTTTCAAACATTACACCTAACACAACAGCTGTGCTGCAGGTAATGGTGTTACAGATTAAGTATTTTGTTGTGGAGGTTATATATACTATTTTAGCAACAATAAAACATGAATATGAACAAATCGGTGCTCAACAATCAAGGGTAAGGCACAGAATAACAGGTCAAGTACATTTACAAGCTATGAGGTTCTCGGAGTACATAGAGCAAAGGCTAGGAGGTAAATTTACGTAACTGAGTGATGTACACGATTAGAATGGAGTGACATACCACCTCTTGACATGGACTTGCGGCAAAATCCGGGGCCACTGGTAACGGGTGGCATTCACTTATCTTTACAGATGAAACATTGACCTGCAGCGCAGCCCACAACTCTTCCTCCTAGTTACTGGGGTATCCATGAAAAAATGCCTGACTTAAAAAAGGTTTATTGTCTTCACACTGCTGCTGGCCAGGTGCCGGATCACGATCCACTGGCTTAGCACAAGGACTCCACCAGTGGAGAGCTGGATCGGGATCCAGCACCTGGCCAGCAGCAGTGTCCGAGATCCTGTCATTAGTGCGGACCCTCGACAGTGGCCTTGTGTACAACAAGGAGACCATGTTTGTAAACTTTGGCCCCAAGTTTATTGTGTTGAGTGCTTCAAACAGATAGGGCCATGTGACTTTATCAAATGCTGTTTTGGTGTCAGGTAACACCACTGCCAGTTCCCGATTCACTTTTGTCACTGCTCCAAGCATGCTGGGAGTATTAATGTACTCATTGTCTCATTTAAACAGAAGGCGAGAACCTTGCTCAGTATGTTGTTGTTGGTGTTCAGCATAGACAGCGGCCGATATGATTTACAGTTCTTGGGATCTTTCCCCGGCTTGGCGAGAAGGATAATGGTGACTTCCTTCATAGATTTGGGCAGCCCCCTGACCTCCAGCGCCTCTTGGTACACTCGGGATAACTTCTCTGCCAGTGGGAAGGCAAGCACCTGGTTCCACTCCACCGGTAGTCCATCCGGGCAAGGCGTCTTTGCCCTGTTTAAGTCCTTAATCACTCCTTTAATTTCTTGTACTGTTATGAGCTCCTCTAAGAAGAGTTTCTGTCCCTGTTTAGAGTGGGCACGTGTGCCGCACGCAGAATCGGATAATTTGAGTGCCTGCCGCTGCTGGCAGGGTCATGAATAGGCACTTGTAATAGGCCAGAAATGCGTCATTAATCAGCTCTTCTGTTCATATTATGGTTCCTGTTAATCTCTGGCTGCCACTATGGCTGCCAGCGCTTTATCTCTCTTAAGCCACCAAGCTAACAATCGGCCTGCCTTGTCCCCCCGTTAGTGTAGTAATTGTTGAAAGTCTGTGTATTTTAAGTGTTTTAGCTCCAGTGTGTTTTTCCAATATTAGTGTCCTAAGCTCATGGGTCAATTGCAAGGCTGCTGCCGATCTAAGCTGCTGCATCTGTTGCTGCTTGAGCTGCTTCTCGGCCTCAGCAATTTGGCCATTCAGGACGCTCTTCCTCGAGTGCACCCCTGCCATAGCCATACCACGTACTAACACTTTAATTGCATCCCATTCAATTCCACACGTACACCATTTTGTAGTATGTCTGGTCATCAGTATTCAGTGCACACAGTGTGCAGTTGGTTTGTGGCAGGAATTCTCTGCGTGTCCTTACTGACGGTGGGGTGTGTGGTGAGGCAGGGTGCTCACGTGCAGGATTTTACTTTCCTTTTCCATATGATGTAATTGATCATTGTTTGAGTGTATATCTGCCCATGGGTCCTCATTCCTTTTGGAAGCCTAGCAAAATAAATAAAAAAAGTTTTTTTAAATGTGTCTAAAACTCTCTTCTAGGTCAGGACACCTACATTTCTTTGGTGGGCGTATACATGACTCTAAAGGGCACATATATGTTGTCGATGGAAACAGCCATTGTTATAAAATGCAAATATTATTGCTTTAGGTCTGCCAACAAATAGTACTTCTGTCGGCATTTTGGATAACTTTCTACCCTATCGAATGATGCAAATTATTCCATTGGGCCCAGTGTTTTCTCTTGCGCTGTTATCTAATGAACCTTAGCACCATTGCCAATATCTACACTTGTGTGATAACATATACTATGTGTACACTGTATCACAGCAACAGAAACACAATGGTAGCTGTTATATAGGCACAGTATTGCGGTATTTAATAACCTTATGCTGGAGAGACCAACCAACCCGATTGTTTCCCAGATAGCAGCAGGATGACGGGGAAGAATGGAAGTCAGGAGGAGGAAGATGGGCGGGGGCTATCTGCTGTGCCTGACGTCATTTCTCTTGTTTCAGGGCGTTCTGAAGTGAGTCCTGGAAAATCCCACTACCAAAATGGCATCAAGCCGGTTAAGGTGAGTACTCAGAAGTTCTTCTCTCCATTTCATTAGGCTAGTTGAGTTGTGTATGAGCGCGCGCTTACCACTGCCTCCATCCCACCAGACCAACACAGGTCAGTACTTGGAACATTCCACTACCTGCAGCCCTCAAGGGTGTTTAATAAAAGTCCAGTGAATGTTGCACTACCTCTTTCCCAACAAGTTAGCCAGTGTGAGTACCTGAAGATTCCATTGTAAGCTGGCAGGATGGCACAGTGAGTTAAACACTCGGAGTTGAGATATTCAATGCTCTGTATCTCATGGCACATCCAACTCAGCCTTCCAAGGCTGGTCAAATGAGTACCATTACATTGGGTAATAGTAACACCTTTTAATTACAGCGCTGAGACATAGCTGAGGTGTGAACGAGGCACTATATATACTATTATTCCCTGAGGTGGTCAGAGGGAGTGCCATGGAGAAATTCTGTCTCCATCTCAACAGGTCAGGAAAGGAGACCCGTTGGTGCATTCCGCATTGTAGGAAAACAAAACTAGAAAAAAGTTTTAAAAACCTGGAATCTTGATACGAAAGGGAGATTAACACAGAGTATGAGAAGTGACTGAGGAAAGTGGGGTCAAACAGACAGAATGGATACATTGTTGAAGAAGGAAAAATGAGGAGAAAAGAGTGAAAGATAAAGGTTGAAGGTCACATAGAGAAACAGAGGGGATTATGGTAAAAAAGGAGGAGTGAGACTGGAAGAAAGAGGGCAGGCATCAGAAAAGGGAGTTAGCAGTAGAGATATGAAGAGGGCAAGTGAAAGAAGGCAAGAAGAAGCAAATGGGAAAGTGTGTGCACTCTTTGGAATAGAGACTGATTGGTGAAGAATGAACAGTGGAAGTTTCTAAGGTTCGGCAATCCTTCAGAACCTAGAATTGTTGCCTATTGAAAAACGTGAGAATTTCACCCCCTTTTTCACCTTGAGACACTACTACATATGTTGGGGTCTGGTTTATGTTGTAGCGTAATCAAACGGCCTGCTCATCAGGGCCAATATTACAGATAGGGTGCACTGCTCTCTGCTCTGTGCCTTGAAGCACTATTAACTGGGTGCAGACTGGGACAATTTGCCCTATTACAGTAAATGTGCTTCCTCCAGCCTGCGGCAGGACCTCTGTGGGGTCCATAGGACCACCTTGGCTCCCTTCCATGGGGCACCAATGGGGGCAGCACAGACTCTGTGCGCACAGTAAGTGCACCTCCTTACGCCCTCTTTGTCTCTACGCACACATCAATAATACTGCAAGGATACAGAGGCAAAGTGTCATTTGTATGGAGACATGCCCCTATGCAAATTAGGGAGCACCCCCTTGAGATCTGAAGGAGCTACATGTGTGCTGGTACTATCTGTATTACAGAAGGCGCCAAGCAAGCAGCCCCTTCTGTCATATCAAAGTGCCCCAGGAGAGCAAAAAGCAGGCACTCTGCCCTTTGTGCCCCAGGGGAACATTTGGTAATACGGGCCTAGATGGCTGTTTACACAACATGGTTGTTTTATTATAGATGAAGTCACAAAACCTTGCTTTATTTCTTTTTTTTTCAAATGATATCAGTAGATTCTAAAAGTCATCCTTTCATCACATCAGATGGGTCATACTCTCCTTGGGTCTGGACCTCCCGCTCTAGAACGCGTGCATTGATAAGACGTGGTCCAGGAAGTGACTGCTTGGAATGATGAGACAACTTTTTGCTATATAGCACCTGTTTAAGAATGTGGATAGCGTAATTGTCCATAACCTTTAAGTTTAAGAAGCACTACTGAGGGAGGGGGTTTGAATCCACACGCGTGTTGATTTCCTTGAGTATGGGATTTATTTTGGCCAACACTGAGTGCTTCTGCGATGAAAAAAGGGTCCATATTGCACTTTTTACCTGTTGGAAAGCTTATGCTGAATACAGAAGAGCTGAGTTGGTTATGGTGACCAACCAATAATCAAGGCAATAGACCTGATCTGCTTATTATGTAACATTAGGAAAGAGGCAGCTGAACAGTGTTATTTATTGGGAAGAGGATGGGTTAAAGCCAATAAATATTTAAGAGTGAATTAGTACTTCACTGTGTTAAACTCTGTAGGCAGGTATTTTGTGACATGGAACCTCACAGATTAATTTAATAGGCACGAGGATGGGTTAAAGCCAATAAATATTTAAGCGTGAATTAGTACTTCACTGTGTTAAACTCTGTAGGCAGGTATTTTGTGACATGGAACCTCACAGATTAATTTAATAGGCAAGCTTGTCGTGTTGGTTATGCCACCGCAACAAATACGGAAGTGGAAGATGTGCACTGTGATCATCCTTGGTGGGCCCTCCTAAGCAGGATTGTACATTGTTTGCCAACTATAGTTCTGTACATATTTGCACAAAAAAATCAGCCTATTATATTATTTTCAATATAAACAAAATAGCAAATCATCCTGTGATAGCATACGTGAGGTGCAGGTACCTTGTTATTATTGTACATTTAGAATGTAACATAGCATTAGGCAATCCACGATCACATGTTAAAGTACAGGTGCAAGTAAGAGACCAGCCCTTGGCAACTCAGGCAGAGCGTCCGCAGTCCAATTCCCTGATTATCATGGTGTGATAGTAAGCCAGGGTCCTAGTCAGACAACCATCTGACCCAAACCAGTAAAGCCTGAGTTCCACCTAGACTTAGGAATAGTGTGATTTACTATTCCAACTCCAGCCTACGTAACAGTAGGGAAGGTGTTGGAATAGTAAATCATACTATTCCCTAGTGTATAGCGCCATCCAGCGCAAGGCGTTGTAACGACTTGCGTTGTAATGACCGCGATGTAAATGTATCACGGTGTAACGACCGCGTTGTAAAGGTCGTTTGCCCTGTTGGTCACCTCTTCCAATCCCAGAGCTCAATATATTTGATACAGCCCCCAAATATGTCCCTGTCTAGACTTTGGTGCCCTCAGCAGGCTATAATTCTATGTGGCATCATTACAGTAAGCCAAACCCCTAAAGGCTTTTGTGCACAGCAACAGCTGTGAAATTTTAAAAAATTGGAATGTTGCTCTCCGGGCTTCTGCCAGCCAGTAGAAGCCGGAGCACGCCATTGACTTCAATGGAGCTCTCAACATTCCAATGTTCTATTTGTACTTTCATTATCTCACTTACAGCAGCAAAGATCAGAACCCAATAGGCCTTGACAGCTGAGCATTCCGATGAAATATGTATAATGTCCACCCCGGCAGTTTGGCAGCGCTTACAATCAGTCAGAGTTGTCCTTGAGACCATCGGTATATAACCTTGCAAGGCTATGATAATATCTCCAAATATTTGTAATTTTATGACTGTTTATCTGATGGTTGTCTCACAGTAAAGCTTATGCTTAATAAATAGACCAAGGGGCATATGTATGAAACTCCAGTTTTGCGATTCTCAAATTGCGATATTTTGCGATTTGCAGTTTGAGATTCGCAAAACGGGATGTAAAAAAAAATCGCTAATGTTTTGCGATTTCTTAATAATCGCAAAAAAATCTCAGAAACCTCATTTGCGATTCCTTAATTGCGAAATTCGCAAATTAAGAAATCGCAAAAACGGGAATCTGCTATACAGGTGCAGCCTGATGACATCACAAACAGGAAGTTGGAGTGATTTCCTACACCTGCTCACCTGAGCCACACCCAGAGGCTGTTTGGAGAGTGTGAGGAGGCATCCCAGGAGAGAGCAAACACCAATGGAGTCCAACAAGCAACCTGAGGGCAAGGATGCAGAGAAGAGGAAACACAAGTTTTCTGACAAGGAGCTGGAGGTCCTCATAGAGGAGATGGTTTGCAGCCATGAGCTCCTTTTTGGTAAGAAGGCACTGCGTGTCCCAGAGACAAGGAAACGCAAAATCTGGCTGGACATCCAACATAAGGTGAATGCAGTGGGAGTGACCAATCGCACCATCGAGGAATTGCGCAAGTGATGGTATGATATGCGCCAGAGGTCGAAGGAGAGGGTGGCAGCCAGACTGAAGGATGCAAACCAGACTGGGGGAGGACCATCCACAGCAGCACAGCCAACACCCCACGAGGAGCTTGTGGAGTCGACTCTCCTGCCTGAGAGCGTCGGTGGTGTGGCTGACATTGACAGCTCCGACCCTGCATCCAGCAGCCAAGGTAAGATGCATGCAAAATCAATCTGCACTGATCCCCATCCCATGCACAATTCCCCAAATGCGCTTAAAATCCTCACAAAATGTCATTCCAGTCCAAGTCTTACAGCACACCCAGCAATGCATCATGGAACTTGTAGTACTATGTCTGACAGTGTGTCCATGAGACAAAGGAAATCTAATGCAACATGTGGGTTGGGGATAAGTGAATGATACAGTGTCAGAGTTTAGCCGATACAAACTGTAGGAACTTTATTAATTGCCAATTGCAGACAAAGACACAAACTCATGTAGTCCCCTTTACATCCACAGCACAATCCAGGGCACGTGAAGACAGTGCAGAGGGAGAGGAGCCTGCACATCCTGACGACTCCAGTGACGATACGGAGCACATACCAATCCAGCGCAGGAAGCGCACACATGTGCCCCCACTGCCTCCATTTGAGGATGAAATACCGGCCACAGGGGAGGACAGTGACAGAAGAGAGGGGAGTCAGGGTGTGTCACACATGCCCAGTCAGGACACACCAAGGCCAAGGATTCCACCACAGGACACGCGCAGGTCAAGGTCCTGGAGCAGCACTGCCACTGAAGCGGAAGAAACAGTATTTTCTGGGCTGGAACACAGCATGCTGCAGGAACAGCACCTGCAAAGTAAATCACTGAGGTCAATTAATAGGCAGCTATGCCGTATCCACAAAGATCAGAAAAACATGGGGGAGGGCATCATGGCCATGGCAGGTGCCATCCGTGACCTGTGTGACACTCTGAGGCACAACCAAGCCGCCAGTGAGAGGGCTGGCCAACGTGCCAATGCACGCCTTCACACATATACGAAGGCCGTGAACCGCCTCTGCACCACCACCAGCACTCTGACACGCAGAAGCGTCACAATGCAGTTGGAAATGGCGCACTGCTGCCAGGACATAGCCAGAGGACTTGCACAGGTCACCAGTGCAGTGGAGCAGCTGCAGACGGCCAACGCAGGTGGCAGCGCTCTCATGGCCTCTGGAGAGAGTGAAGAAAACTCCAGTAGGAGCAGCATCACTCCTACATTGCCTGGAGAAAGACGGCGCAGTTCCAGACAGGGTGCAGGACCCAGGAACACCATGGAGGGCACTCAGCCTGGACGCCAAACACCACCAATGCGTCACCAAAGGAGGTGAACTGTCCGGTGACAATTAATCCAAAAAGGGTGAATTAACCCAACTATGCACATTGCACAGTTACTTGTGCCTTACCTGCACTGTGTGCATAACATGTGCTGGGTACAGCAACACTTTTAATGCTTGTGAAGTGTGAATAAACACTGCACACATTATAAAGCTTTTTTGTCTCATGTCATCATTGTTCACCTAGAAGTAGTTTTGTGTGATCTCAGTCCGTCTCTGGCGTCCAGCAGCTGCCCCGACTCCTGACGCAGGTCTGCCAGGGGGAGCAGGGCGATCGTCATCCGATGTGTCTGTATCGGTCACATCAATTGTGGTGCCTTTCCTCATTGCCATGTTATGTAGCATTGCACAGCTTGCCACGATTTTACAGCAGGTCTCAGGGCTGTATTGCAGTGTGCCTCCACTTTTATGCAGGCACCGGAAGCGGCTCTTCAGGATTCCAAACGTACGCTCAATGACGCAGCGTGTAGATCTGTGTGCCCTGTTGTATCTCCTCTCACTTGCATTTGCTGGATCCAGATATGGGGTCAGGATGAAGTCCCGCACTGCAAAGGCACTGTCACCTGCAGGGATAGACACAATAGGTAAGTCAATGTCCCCACCCTCCAGTGATGTAGTGGATGTATGGATGTGTGCCATGTATTTACCTAGCAGGTATCCCTCCCCAAACTCTCCAGCACTCAGACGTCTGTGTATTCCACTGTGTCTAAAGATGAAAGAGTCATGTGTACTGCCGGGGTATTTGGGTACAATGTCAGTGATGATATACTTTGCGTTGCACACAATCTGTATATTCAGGGAATGGTAGCATTTACGGTTTCTGTAGACATATTCAGTTGCTGATGGGGGTGTGATGGCCACATGGGTCCCATCGATGCAGCCAATGACGTGGGGGAAACGTGCAATCTGGTAGAAGTCCTGTTTTGTTTGCTGTAATGCCTGTTGGGTGCTGGGGAAGTATATGTGCTGTGAGAGCCTCTGTAGCATTGCATCTAGAACGGCATGAAAGAAGCACGAAAGTGCACTCTGTGACACCCCACCAACCTCCGCTGTTACCCGTTGAAAACTCCCTGACGCCAGGAGGTGCAGGGAGCACTGGACCTGCACATGTGTGGGAATTGTTTGTGTCCTGTGTGTAGGGTGTTCCAAGTAGGGTTTCAGCTCCTCAATCAGGTCCATTATGGTCTGTGGGTGCAGTCTGTACTTGTCATAGATGTCCTCTTAAGTGTGCTGGAACAGAGTGATGCGCAGCCTGAATATACGTTCCTGTCTCATTCTCCTCTGTGCAAGAGCCCGAATACGCAGCCTCCTGGCTATCACGAACAGTGCTGCCATTGTGGTTGGTTCTGTTGCATTGTCGGGTGGTTTAAGTACCTTGCACCAGTTTACCACCTGCATGCAATTGGTGTTAATTGCGATTTCTTATTTTGCGAATTTCTTAAAATCGCATTAGCGAGTTTTTCATACATTTGTTAGCGATTTCTTAATTTGCGATATCTTTATTGCGAATTTCGCAAATTAAGAATATCGCAATTTTAGAAATCGCAAACTTAATCGCAATTTTTGAGTTTCGCAGGCTAAGAAATCGCTAATTTAGCGATTTCTTAATTTTCACTAGGAATGTGTGTCATACATATGAAATTGCGAAAATTTAGTCGCAAACGTGGTTTTTTGCGATTCGCAGCGTTTGCGTCTTAATTTTGGTTTCATACATATGCCCCCAAGTTTGCTACAGTGACCAGCCATTGATAAAGGCTAAAGGCCTAATTAGTTTACTGGGAAGGTTATGTCAGATGCCAAAGGTCTGATCTGTCTATGAAGAAAAGTGACAATTAAAATATGTCTGACATTTTACGAAAAGCATGTTAAAGAAATTTGTTTTTAGGGGGGTTGTTATTGCACTATGTTAAAGCCTGTAGGCATTTTATTACATGGAATCTCCCAGATTACTCTAGAAGGGAAAGATATTGGTTTTGGTTACCCCCTCTGACAACCCATGTGTACAGCAGATTTGTCCTGTTAAAATCATTGTTAGGCCCCATTCGAGGGGTCGTAAATTGGTTTGCCTAGTTAGGTAAATTGTTTAGTTTTGGACACAGATCACTCTAAAGCTTTGCCCCACCAGGCTGCGTTTCGGAATATTGTTCAGGAACAGTGGTTGACCCATTGTGGGCCCTGGCATTTCCAAGATGGTGCTGGGGATTTAGCATTTTATACTCTGTGCCGCTGGAAGCCAGTGCAGTTCATTCAGGCCAATGTGATGCAGATGATTTCTTTTATTTGAAACTGAGTCAGTCTGTTTGGCTTTGTAGTCTCTCAATTATCAATACCTCTTTCTTTAGAGCTCCAGCATAAACAACACTGCTTTTATCCAGGCTACTAGACTGTAAATCAAGAGAGCAGTGCTTAATTTGAGCCAGTGGTTTCGGGTGCTCGACACCGGCACTTAATTGTCAACACCTTAATTTTTGACACTCTGCCACAAGGTGGCACTGCCTCTGTAATTTGTAGATGAGCACAACAATATTTATTTATGAGTTCAATATACATTAAAAATGACTAATATCTGCCGGCCAAGCCATTCTTATAACGTTGGGGGCCTGAAATAATCTGACCTGTCATGCTTGCAGGAGTGTGATGGTGAATAGTTGTGTAGGTACTGTCACTGGCAGCACTGGTAGAGGCAAGGGGTGGTGCAAGTTTCAGTGACCTCCTGACGAGGGCCCTGGCACTTATTGTTTTACAAATTGAGCACTGCTATGGAGAATCACTTTGTAGGCACATGCAGACATAAATAGCGTATGCTCACTAAGTCTTGCATTCTCATTGTAAAAGAGAGGTTCAAAGGCATGCTGATTGGGCCAGTCTGTCCTCATTTGTCG
Source organism: Triturus cristatus (assembly GCF_964204655.1). Taxonomy (NCBI): domain Eukaryota; kingdom Metazoa; phylum Chordata; class Amphibia; order Caudata; family Salamandridae; genus Triturus; species Triturus cristatus. The sequence goes on from NC_140594.1 coordinate 390,694,402, forward strand.
CACACCACTATCAATGTAGACCTGTGCCGCAAAATATTGCGGAATTGTCTGACCCTGTAAAAACGCTACAAACAACTGTTTCTGCGATTACTTAAACTTGGCTTGGAGGATTAGCAAAAAGCAATCAGAAACATGGTTTTCAACAGTCCTTTCACCCAGTCTTTTACGTCTGGAAATCCCTTCTGGCGTCACCTCAGATAAATTCTGGCATGCGTGCAATATTAACATGACTCTAGAGTTTAGCTAGAAGGGCTGGATCCATGCTACATTCTCAAGACAACCACTAACTACGTTAACATGTTTCATTCAGACCTCTTGAGTGTGAATTGATCTCATGTGCAGATCCTGAATTGCGGCATGAATCTGGATCGCCAGGACCTGCGTTGGGTAATCATGTTCTCTACCTTCCTTCCCTTGGTGATATTGCTAATGCGGTGATTCTTTCTTTTCTTCCTCCAGCTCCCGGGGATGCAGAGCTCCACCTGCAACAAGGCGAATGGGGCAAATCCAAATGCGGGACTCAGCAAAAGTTCACGGCGTAACTATCTCTCTGTGTTTATGGGGTTCAGGGATCAAAGGATGAGGGCTATCCTGCATATGAAGCTGATCCAGGTTTAGCACCATCTGTTGAGATCAGAGTTCTCTAGTTGCCCAGGTCCATGCATGTCTAGCTCATCCAGTTCAGATTTGTTTTGCATTGTGGTACTTGAATTTATAGTTTTATAATGCGATAAACATGACTACAAGTGCCAGAATGTTAAGAAGAAACCTGGATTGGCTGAATTTCTGAGTGCTCTTTGAGATGAGATGTTTGTGTATACTGTAGTACCCAAGTGTGGATATACAGAAAGGATATTCCTGGCTACTTTGGAAGGTAGTACTGAACTCTACCCCACTTTCAAAGGTGCTAGCGTCCACGTTAGGTATGACATTTGATTCAAGCAATGTCATAGGAAGCGGTCTTACATGACGTGAGGGTATCACTCTGACAGAAGTGAGAAGGCGGGCAGAGGGATGGTGAAGTAGGTAAAATTCATAGATGTGGTAATTCAGTGTTGGTAATGGGCTGGTAAAGGGAGGAGGTGATGCACAAAGTCTCGTGGTAAGAGGTGGTACTGGGGAAGATGGTGCTCCATGAAAGCTGGTAGTATGAGTTAGTATTGGACAAGTGGGTGATGCACCACAGCTGGTAGTGGGTTTACGTTTATAAACAGGAGACACTGCTGCAGGCTGGTAGTACCAACTGATACTGGGCAGGATGTGATCCGTGGTGGCTTGTAGTAGGAGCGGGTACAGTGGAAGGATGCCTATGTTTGGGCTGATGCTGAGGGAGGATTCAGTGTTTGGAGTCCGGTAATAAGGTCTGGCACTAGGGAAAGAGGAGATGTTAGGATGCTGAAGACGACTGTACTCGGGGGAAGAGGCAATGTACATAAGGTGGGGATGGACGGAGGCTTGTAAGAGTGGAATGTTTATTGCAGATGGTGGTGGTTGGTGGATGCTGGTAGTGGAAAAGGAAGGATACATTGAAGCTGGTACAGAAGGACTGGCACTAGATGAGATGGGGAGAATGGAGGTTGGCAATGGGGGACGATTAATGGAGAAGGAGGAATCTCAAAAGCTTTTAATAGGCAACAGATATTGGGATGGGAAATGGATTTTGATAGTGGGGACTTCTACTAGCAAGCTGGAGATATAAAGGTTTGTGAGTTACTACATCATTGCAATTACATCGTCTAACCTTTACATCATCACCACTATAGTGTTAAGGTACGTTTTAAATGTTTTTTACCACAACCTCACACTAACTACTTTACGACTACCTGTAACCTACTTCACATCAACTTTTTAACTTTTTTTATTCTTAATATGTATTATTATTTTAAATTCTAATTGTAACTCTTCTCTTTTACACAATTAATATCTTTAACTATTGTGCCAAATATAATTTCTAAATGTACTTAATTAATTTATATTACAGCTAATGTAATATCGTATATCAGAATATATATTTTCTTTTTTGATAACCTGTAAAATGTTATTTTAACTACTTGACCTCTTGCTTGATAAAATCATATTAATATTCAATTATTTCAATTTAACAACCTCTATCATATCATTAAGGTATTCTGTTAAATTGCTAACATTTAAATATAAAATCATATCCCCAGCTTTGTATTCCTATAGTTTATTAATTAAAAAAACTTCAGCACAGAAATACGTTTTACATTTCTTTTTAAATGTAATAGATGTGTATATGTGTATATAATTAACATCTAAGGTGGTAGAAACAACCCTTCCCTGCCCTCACAGCCATTTTACATGCAGTTAATTGAATTGAATTGACTTTAAATTTCAAAATAAAATGTAAATTAATGTATTTAATTGTTATTAATAATTATGACCCCAAAGTGAACTACGTTAGGTTAGGTCATTTATCTGTCAGAGTTCTAGTGACCCACAATTTAGTTGTTTTCATAGCATAGTTGAGCTGATACATTGGCCAGGGGATGTAGTAGAGATGATCTAGTGCGGGTATCATGTAAATAGTTTGGTAATGGAGGACTTGCATTGGAGGTAGGATAATGTATGGATTGAGGTTGCTCTCGTTCTCATTCTCTTGCTCTCGCTCCCTGTGTTGTTCACCCACCTTCCTCCATTTTCCTTTACTCCATTGTCTCTTAAACTTTATCCCCTGTCTTACTGTTCACTGTCAGCCTTGCTTTCTTCCTTTCATTTCCATTTCCTTTTTCCTTCCTAACACTCCCAGTCTCGCTTCCACTTTTCCTGCTTGTCCGCACTTTCCTGCTTCCATTTTTCCTAATAAAGTACAAGTGTCTCACTGCACCTTTACAAAACTCATTTTTTCCTGGCTTTTCTTTGCATTGCGGTACTTGTCCTGTATAGTTAACATAACACACAGAACATTACACACCAGCAGGGGCGGCTCCTCTGCTAAGGTGGAGCGTCACCCCTCAGGAAAAATAAAAGGATAATAACTCCACGTTTTATGATTTTAATTTTCAGAAGGCTCTAATGGTGTGCCCACAGAGCGGGGCGGGGGGGGGGGGGGGGGGGGGGGATGGATGAGCACTTTCTAAGTGGGCATGAAGGTTTGGCCGGCAGTCTTGAGCCTGCCAAACAGTCATGTGCATTTAGCATGTTCTCCACCAGGCTGCAATGCACAGCCTGGGTGGAGAACATGCACAGGCTCCCACTATCTGTGTGAGCACAGAACCACGGTGTTCAGACCAATCACGATGATGCTGTTATTGTGACAGCAGCTTCGTGATTGGCTAGGGGAGTCTGCTTCCTGCTGGCTCAAAGAGGACGGACGAGAAGCGGCAGCCGGCAGCGCAGATAAGTTAATTTTTCTTTTTTTCTTAACTCCGCCTGACCTTCCCCTCCTCCCCATGCCCCCACCTACCACTACTGCCCCGTAGCAGCCGCTACTGCGCACAAGTAAGCAAAGAAATAAGGGACAAGATATGCTCCTCATGATGTGACTTCACAACCTTCAGATTCTTGTCCATTCTTTTGTTACATTGCCTCTCGCTTTCTCTCTTTCTCTTCTCTCGGTCCCTAAGGACTTCCCCAGTGTCTTCCCTCCATACACGAGTAGCTCATACAATCCAGGTTTTCTTCTTTGTATTCTGGGACTCGTGGTTGTAATTGTACAATGGGCTGCAAAAAAAAGACTTGGACTGGGACAGATACTCACTCATGTAACTGCAGAAAATCAGTTTTAAGTTATTCTCCAATATCCTTCCCTCACTTCCTCCATTTCTGGAACCCTATCCCTCTAAATCTCGGTACTATTCTTTCTTTCACTCTGTTCCTTTTTTGATCTCTGCCTACCACTTTCACCCAATCCCTTTCGGTCTTTTTGCCTCTCTTCCTCATCCCCGCTGGCAATCCATACCAGTACTTAATTTGTACAAAGATAAGTGCCAGGGCCCTCACCGGGAGGCCAATACAGGTTGCACCACCTGCAGTGCTGCCAATGACAGTACCAACACAACTACTAACCATCACACTCCTACAAGTGTAATAGTTCAGACTATTCCAGGACTTCAGAGCTATAAGAAGTGCTTGGGCGGCATGTATTTGTTAGCCATTTGTAATGTATATTAAAGTAATAAACAACTTGTGTTGTGCTAATCCCTTAATTAGACAGACAGTGCCCCAATGTGGCAGACTGTCATAAGTGCCGCTGTTGACAATTAAGTGCTGATGCTTAACACCGTAAATCACCGGCTCCAATTCAGCACTGATCCACACATATTTCCGATTTTCCCTATTTTCGAAATACCTCATACTAAATTATAAGTTATCCCATGTCAGGCATCTGTAGCTAACCATTCCTGTTTATGTTATGGTAAGTGTATTTTTGCTTTTCTACTTGCAAATTCAAACTTAAAAATACCAGAATGCATCTGAAAATCTTGACTGGGTGGGCTACTTACACCTGACACAGGACTGCTTCGGACATCTCCTCAACCAACCGCCTGCTTCTCCCTCATGTCTCTTCCTGTTTGTGTCTGCCACTTCATCCCTGTCCACCAGCCACCCTTCTTTCCCATTGCTCCAGGTATCTACTTTTCTCCCTGTCCATCTACTTCAAGTCCTACTTCCAGTGTTTAATTTGAGCTGGTGGCTTCTGGTGCTCGGCACCAGTACTTAATTGTCAACACCTGTGCTTGTGACAGTCTGCCACAATTTAGAGATGACCACAACAACAGTTCATTATTAATTCAATATACAATAAAAATGACTCTTACCTGTTGCCCAAGCCATTCTTATAGCTTTGGGGGTCTGAATTGTCACATTTGTAGGAGTGTGATGGTTAGTAGTTGTGTTGTTACTATTATTGGCAGCATAGCAGGGGCAATGTGTGGTTGCTACTGTGTCCGCCTGAGGAGAGCCCTGGCACTTCTTTTTTTTTTACAAATTAAGGACTGCTCTGCCCTCTTTCTCAAAGCTAGTAGACGACTCCATGTCACCAAGTATGCAAAGTCCTAGGCTTTTATTTTACTCCCAGAATGCACAGGGTCATTAGGCTAAACTCCAGGTCTGCATCTCTGTGTCCTTGGTAACATGAAGTCATCTGATAATCTTATTCTTTCTACAGCCTCTCTCTTTGCACACATTATTTCCCATTACCTTTTCCCCCTTCATTCCTCCGCTCTCTCTGTATTACCCCCTCACCTCCATCCTCCCGTCCCAGTCCTGCTTTGTGGACTGGGAAGAGGAGGAATCGGGTTTGGGGTAATGTCCTATTATTTACCAGTAATCTTAATTCCCTCCTCATCTCACTGAAGTGACCTCAGACTCCAGAGAATAAACAACTGCTGTTGGCATCATTGGCCCATACCATTTCATTTTGCTCATCAGGGTGCGACTGGTTTTCAGGCGCCCATGGCGGCGTCCCCTGTAATCAAGTCAAAGGGCGGCCCTTGCTTGAACTTTTTCTTGCAACCCGGAGTTCAGGGGAAGGCAGAGCGCCATCAAGCATTTTTCAGTGAGAGACAAAATCTGTCAACATTACAAAGATAGCACCATGACTTCAATGCTGGACTCAAAGAGGGGCAGCTCACAAACATGTTGAGGTGAGACAGGATGCCACAGTTCTATAGGATAAGTCAAACGAAGAGGTAAGAATGGCGGTGTGGGAGGGATGCAAGATTATGGGTGCAGGTCACACCTAAGAGGCACCATGTTCCAGCCCTGGGCTTTCCTTGTACAAATCATTGCTTTCAGGTGATTGGCTGAATTGGATCCACCCAAGTGAACCAGGACTACAATTCCAGACTATTATAATCGAAATCATAGGACTGGTACATAGTGTCCTACGACTTTATGTAAGAGGGAAATATTGTGTCCTAAATGCTATCCTCAAAAATATTGCCCCTCTCAACGTAACAATAGAAAATCAACACCCAGTGGGAGGATACTTTTGTAAACAATATTTAGGATGCAATATTGTTGTTAGACAATATCCCTATATGTCATATATATTCTAGCATACAGCCCCAGCATAACAAGACATCATGAAGAGGCTTAACTTGCTAAACCTTCTAAAGCAATGAGAATCTTTGTTGACCTCTGAACTTGTACCTACTTCTTACAGTCCCAGAAGGACACGGAAGACAAGCTCCAGCATCAGCCACCGACCCCCGCCGCTTTTCCCTTCCTTGCCCTGTCCTGCACCCACCACATCGACGGACCCCGAAGCCCACCAGCAAATCTGCAATGGACGGTATGAGAGGTGATATCTACCTTTGAGCTTTCTCTTAATGGCCGAATATTTACCAGTCAAATGCCAGCACTGACTTCAATGGGGTGACAAAAATGGTAATCTGTATGACTTCTGAGAATTGGTTCTGCCACTTTTGGCTTTAATGTGAACTTCAATCCTTGGACGTCATTCTAATTGGAGAAAGTCTCAGAGGGAGGGGTCACAAAGGTCAAAGAGCAGTGACTAAATTATCAAACCACCCATTTTGTTCACCATTGTTAACAAATTACAACTTTTCGACGTCAGATGCATGTAAATTCAAATCATGTGTGATGCAAGCATTGCATAAAGTGTCTGTGTATTTGGGTGTGTATATAATTGCTTGATAGTCTCATGAACCGGTGCACGAATTATATGAATCTGACACGTAAACATTGCACATTACGCAAATCTAAAATCATGAAAAAGAAAAACTTCATTTTTACGTAGATAAACTATTCTTTCATTCAATAAAATTCTTTCTCACGTCCCTTCCTTTCGAAATACATATTGGTCCAATGGATCAGATGCACCAATTTGATTTTACTTCTATGTGCACTTTACTTATGCAAATGAAGCAAAGAAAATATGCACTCTGAGAAATGTGTGCTCTGCAGGTTGGCCGAGCTTTTACACAGGATACAGTTAGGTAGAGAGCAAACGTGTTCCTGCATCCCTATTTCACAAAGGAGTGCGTATGCCGCTAGGTCACTTTCCCTTATACCTGACCTGCCCAGGTAAAGAATTCAACAAGTGAAGAATCAAGGCATACTTGCCTCACATTAGACTTATGCCTCTCTTGCAGAGCTCCTGTGCTCTTGAATAGCACGAGCATATGCATCCCTTGGCGACCATAAGTGCATGCGTGTGTGGCTGCCTGGGAATAGAAAGTGGGTGCCCATGGTTGGCTTGATGAAACATGCTCCTGAGTTTGGAGAACAACCAAACCTATCACTGTTTTCCATGCAGCCCCACCCAAACCATTGGTGCTAACCGCCACAAGTGGGTGTTTAGTAGTAGCACCCTAAGATACCTTCTGGTAACATCTGTAGCAAAGGCTGCCACCAAAGGGGACCTAGAGGGCCGGCGCCATAACCGACGCCGAGCCCCGGACAAAACCGTTTTTCGCGTGCCAAGTAGCAGGGAAGCTCCCGCGCCACCCCGTCCGCTGTGACCGCCAGAGAGGCACCAGCCCCCCCCGGCCAATGGGGGGCCAGGCGTGATACAAACCCCCCAATGGGGGAAACCACGCACAGAGCGGCCCAGCACCTAGGGGGGGATATAAGCGACTCACCTTGGGATGCCTTACGGCTGGGTGAGTTGGCCTAAGGGCGGTGTGTAGGACCACTCACTCGGATGCCTTTCGGCTGGGTGAGTTGGCCTACCACAAAAGGGGTAGCTAATGGAGATGGCGCTCGCTGCCCAACCCCCGCCAGATGGCAGGGCACAACAACAATCGGCATGGTAGCGAGTTGTGGCCTAACTCCGGGGACAGAAGCTACAACCCCTGCGAGGGCAAATCCAACCGAACTAAGCAACAACCCAGTAGGGCCAAGAGACAATGTAAGCCTACAAGTGACCTGTACAAAGAACTGTCAGTCTAATCTGCTATTGTGCAATAGATATATGATTTACGCAATGTATAATGTGATGACACAAAGATGACAGCTCACCAGTAATGATTTATGACAGGAGACACAACAAATAGGCAATATGTATATGCGTGTATTCCTAATAAAACTGCGGCCAACAGGGTCCACCACAGAAGAAAGTGTACGTTGGCTTATTCATGACAAGGAATACAGGGATGGAAAGTTGGGAGTGGACAGAGTGCGGGGTTATAGTTCCTCCACCCTTGCAATGTAAAATGGGTGATAAATGGACAGGGACATCCTCGTTCACACGCATACAGTATTCAGCTGTAACCGAAACCAGCATTGGTAAAGCCAGTAGGTCTGGGTTTAATGTTCTTATATAGGCAGAAATAGCACATGGGATGGAGTCAGCAGACTCAGAGTGCTAGAGTTGCAGTGTTCTCCCTCATGCAGTTCAATGCAAGCACTCTAGTAGTGGTGGAAGGTTTCATTCAAACATCCAATAGCATCAGGTGAGAGATGAATTGTTCTCTCCAGAGACTGAAAGAGCCTTATCGAAGAAAGACAATGGTTGAAAGGGGCGGACCAAAAGTCTGTTTTTTTATCCTGTTAGCAACAGGTCAGTTTCACAGCCTTAGACCTATATCTCAGCTGCCCTTTCTAGCAAAAATACTGGAGCAATATGTTCTTCAAACTCTCACCAGCTTCATGGAGACCCATAGCTTGCTTGGGGATAGGCAAGCCGGCTTCAGGGCTCATCACAGTACAGAACTGGTGATGCTGTCCGTACTGGACGAAATTAGGACTAAAGCAGATAACAAAAAACCCTGTGTCCTAGTCCTCCTTGACCTGTCGGCGGCTTTCGAAACGGTCAATCACTCACAACTCCTGGACAGAATAAGAGACATCGGCATTGGTGGGTCTATCCTCCGCTGGATTGAGTCGTTTCTGTCAGATCGCACCCACAAAATTCAGATGGGGGACTTGGTGTCAGAGAGGGGGCCTATCCCTTGCGGTGTCCCGCAGGGATCGGCACTATCCCCCCTCCTGTTTAACATTTACCTCAGACCCCTGATCAAGAAGCTTGCCTCGATGAACTGCCAAGTCTTCAACTACGCGGATGACATACAAATCATTGTCCAAATAGACAGCAACCCTCAAGCCCACGCCCGGGTAAAAGACATCTTGAGATTTGCAGTCAGGTGGATGACCACTAATTCACTCAAGATCAATCCAGATAAAACGGAGGTGCTAGCTCTCACTAATAGCAGCAATCCTTGGAACTCCCAGTTCTGGCCTGACGAGCTGGGGGCGATCCCCGCACCAGCCGCGATGGTAAAAAGCCTGGGATTTAAAATTGACGCCAACCTCTCCTTGACAAACCAAATCACCTCTGTCTTCGGTACCTGCGTGAGCTTACTCAGGCGTCTGAGGAGACTCTCCCCCATCCTCTCCTTCTCATCAATGAGAATCTTTGGGGCCACATATTTCCCCCCCCCCCCCCCCCCCCCCGGTAACAATGTCCCTCAACCCTCTCCTTCTCCAGGAGATAGTGGAAAGATTCGGGGAACCATAAATGGACCTCCTTTCATCTCCTCAGGATGCTCAACTTCCGAAGTCCTGCTTCCTTCTTCCTTCCCAGGTGACTTGGAGGGTGGACGCAGTGAGTTTGCTATGGCCGAGGTGACTCTTGTGCGCCTTTCCTCCTCTCCTCTAAAAAGAAAGGTTCTATCAAGGATCATGAAAGAGAGAGTTGGGGTTTTATTGGTGGTCCAGTTTGGAGCTGCTACCCTTGGTTGCCCTTGCTCAGACATTTATCATCCCGTCCATAATGCATTTTCCATCTGACTCCTCCTCTCAGGTCCCCATCACTCCAGGAAAGAACACTGCGCCAACTGTCTCTGGCAGTTTAGAGTATGAAAGATTAAGACTGGAGGGCTGTGGAATAGCTCCAAATGTTGCCCTCTCAACCAAGAACTCCAGAAAAGGGAGTATGTTAAAAATGTATGAGAGATATTGGAAACATTTTTCAGACTGGTAAGAAAATAATCATCTCAGGCCTCTAATGTGTTATGGGGGAATGGGGAATGTCTTGGAGTTCTTAAGGGAGGACTTTTGGGCCTAGTGGTATCCACTCTTCACAGCCAGTGGCCAGCCATTAAGGCAATTAGAGGGACTTCATTTACTCAATTTGATCCCTTGGTTTCTTGATAGTTGAAGAGCTTTTCTTTAAGAAGACCTGTCATTCATACTCCTGTTTCTTCTTGGGACCTTTTTTTGGTCTTGAATGTGTTACATGAATCTGCATTCGAGCTGCTTTCAACCATTTCCTTACGGCTCTTGACACTACAGGTGTTATTCCTTGTTGTAGTAAATTGGGGAGAAGATTGGCCGAGATAGGGGCTCCACCTTGTCATAACCTTTCAGTCGTTTCTTTCCAGGCGAGGTGGTCTTGCGTTCTGATCCTTCTTATATTTCAAAGGTCTTTTCTTCTTTTCACTTATTGAAGGATATTATTCTTCATACTTTATTTCCTCTCATTCCGCCACTTTTGTCTTTTCGTCTTTAGTACAACTATGACATAGTTGTTACTAATTCACTAATTCATTGTCATGTATCTTGGTGCTGTCCTGCTTAATGATTATTTGGGAATAACTCACCATACAGCCAAAATAATTCAAGTATGTATGTTTTAAAAATTACACAGCATACGCAGAAATGCATTAGGAAGGATCTGTTGACCCTCCTCAACTAAATCAACAGGTAGATATCAGTGGTATCATTCGTACAAGAGGTGCCACGCTGAGTGCCACCTGTTCCTCCTTCTCACCTCTTCTATTTATATATGGGCAGCCTCTGGCAAAGCTTTTGAGCAGCATCAGGTGCATTTCCAAATATGCATTTGATAATAAAATTCACATCCAAACGGAGACAAACTCAAGATCCAGGCAGAAGTCCCATTTATCGATACCATCCTTACAAGTGGATAAGAGACACATCTCCTGAACAGAGATAAAAATTAAATCCTAGGGTAATGGATGGTGTTGTGTAGAATTGGCAGATAGGGTGATGTACCATTCAGCTTGCCAAAAAAGTTTGGAGATGCTCAAAGCCACATAGCGGCAAGCAAAGGTTCTGTAAATTACAGCTGACACAGATGCTATATTGCACCCTAAATTCCATGACCATGTGTCTCAAAGTATTTCTCTACATACTTAAACCTGACACTACTTTAAACTAACTCCTGAGTAGAGTGGGATATAGCACTGGTGGTGGCCTAGTTGAAGTAATGAAATGTAATTTAAACTATGCATCTGTAAAAAAGGTTCTAGGTGTATATTAAAACGGATGACTGATATTCCTACTGATTATTTGTACAAATATGCAGGATTTGCTGCTTCTACTCTGCCCTCTATGTGGGATGATCGACTTCGCCAGCAGGACAGGACAGCTTCTTAGGAGGAATTAGGCTCCCCAAGCTGACACCTTCCCAGTGGGATTCCCTGGAACAGCCAATCCAATCTGAGGGAGTAAAACAGGCCATGAAATATTTGAAGTTGGGGAAAGCCCCAGGGCCGGTCGGGCTTACGTCTCAACTTTATAAGATTTTTCATCCTGGTTGGCTCCCAAATTAGTCTCCCTCTTCAATCATTGTGCTGGAGTGGGCTCAATTATGCCTACTTTGGGGGAAACCCTTTAGTAGGTGGGAAAAGACCCTAAGCTCTGCCCATTTTATCACCCTACTGCGTTGCTCAATATTGATGCTAAATTGTATGCTAAAATCTTAGCTACTCGCCTCATGGATATTTCCTGTCCTTGGTATATCCTGATCAGAGTGGCTTTGTTCAGTGGTGCCAGACTTGTGATAATATACGTGCCACAGTGCACCTGATGAAAAAACTAATGTAAAGAAAATACGAGCAGTCTTCTGTCTGCTGAAAAAGACGTTTGACCTGGTGGACTGGTCCTTTCTGTGCCTCACCTTATTGAAAACAGGTTTTAGCCTTGTTTTCTTGAGAATGATCTTCTCCAACTATGCACGGCCAACAGCGAGAGTGACTCTGAATGGACAGATCTCAGCACCGTTTGGGCTCCACAGGGACACATGACAGGGGTGCGTTAGTTCTACTCCACTCTTCTGAAAACGTTTCTGAGTATAAACTAAATTACGAAAAATCTGAGATGCTGAATCTTGCTTTGCCAGCTACTGAAGCAGAAATGCAGAAAGCTTTATTTCATTTGATGTGGGCTAAAAAGTCTATTAAATATCTTGTAGTTAGAATATCTGCCTCCCCTGGAGATTTGTTTTCTATTAACTACCCCCACTTCTGACAGGTATAAAAAAAAAAGGGACTTGCGCTCATGGGGGAGTCTTTTCCTCACCTGGACTGCCAAGATCATTGCAATTAAAATGTCTATTCTGCACAAGTTACTAGAGATGTTCCAAGCACTGCCAATTTGGCTTGACCGGGCACCTTTAAAATACATTCAACAACAACTGCTACGCTTTATATGGAGGGGCAGAACACCTAGGATTTCTCAAAAGCTACCAATTCAGCCTCTGGGGGGGAGAGGGGTGGCAGCACCCAGTATTACTATCACGCTGTTAAGCAACTGAGAATCGTAATGGAATTGAATGGTCAATACTCGACTTTGTGAGGAATTGGCGTTAAATGGACCATGCCCTCACTCGCCGTCCCCTCTTGGACCCTGTCTGTTTAGCCACAGAAATCTGCAAATCTGCAAACTGCTATCTCAGTACCCCCGTGAGTACCACACTGTGAGCCTTGGATAACTATGACACAATATGAGGGATGACAACTTATCCATTCCCGTACACTCTCATCCACTATAACCCTGCATTCATACCTGCTTTGGAAGGTACTGCTTTCTGACTTTGGAGGGAGGTCAAGGTGCCATATGATCTCTTATATGTTTGATAAGACAGCCCCCAAGACCTTCCTGCAGTGTATGGCTGGTTTTGACCTTACAGAGACCGAGCATTGGATCCCTAACCCCATCATTCGTGCCGCGGACACCAGGGACAAAACCGTATTTGAGAAAGCATTCTCAATTCTTGTAGACACAAGAGGCTCAATTTCCAGCCTCTACAAGCTGATTTTAGCGCAGGACTTACCTACTGTCTGGAAACACAACAAGGAATAGGAACCTGCCCTGGGAAAATGGATCACACCTAAGCAATGGGAATGTCTGGGAAGGGATATCCACTCTTCTTCCTTTTCAGTCCTGTGCAGAAAAATACATTCCAAAATATTGTTTCGGTGGCATTATACACCATCCCCACTTCACAGCATGTACCACCTTGTATCCGCTATATGCTGGAGGAGCTGCGGGACAGTCAGAGAGACACTGCACATTTGGTGGGCCTGTCCTAAGGTTCAGCCTTTCTGGGAACAAGTAGTGCACATTCTCAAGGACATTCTTGGGTTTCAGATACCTTTTACATCATACACGATGCCACTGGGCCTTCAAATGATTGATTTATGGCCATTGGAGAAGCAGAAATGCCATATGATATTGCAATGTTTGGGGGCACCAAAATGACCATAGCTTTGAACTGGAAAAGTACAACCAGTCCCCCACTCACTGAGTGGTATCAAAGACTCTGGTTCCTTTTACCCGTAGAATGCCTGACTAGTAATGTGAATGGTACTAAGAGGGCACTGGGCCTTTCTTACCATCTGTCTCTGGTCAATAGGTTTTTGTAGTAGCCTGAGAGGTAAAAGGGGGCTAACATCAATTTAATTTCCTGATTACAGTGTAGTCTTTATGACCATACAATAAAAGTCTGAGCTCATCGGAAAGTTTAAAAGGCTTATTACAGACTCAAAGCCAAGCTGTTATAAATGAGTCGCAGAAACATAATGTAAAAATACAGAATTACTAATGGGAATCCAAAGCGCCCAACTAAATTTCTCCTCAAAACAAGAAGCATATGAGGGGTTCAGTAGCTGCAATGCAGAAAATGAGAAACAGAATCTGATGATTCGATTGCATGTTTCGATCCTGCTGCCTATACACAAGTATGCCAAAGAAAATCTATTAACACACACAATATCTACATCATTATCTCCAGTAAAATTCTATCGTCTTCACTGTAGAAGTTGTCTATATCCTTCAATTCTCCTAGCTTCCAATTTGAACATCAGGGTGACCTTGAGCATCCGTTTCAGTCATGGCAACCGGTCTCCTACTTCGTTAGCACACCTCCTTCTTGCAAAGATTTCCTTCTGTACCTCACTAGTTCTACAATACACAATGCGTCCTTCTCTAACTAATGAAACCTTGAAACTGCATCTGCAGAGGAGACAACATTCAAAAACATAAACTTTCACATCGAAGGTAAAACACGGAAGCCCAAAAACTTAAGGCCTTTGGTCATGCTAACTTTAGTAATACAAATGTGCACCTGACATTTAGATATAGGTCACAGTATTATAGCGAGTATATGAGGGTACCTTAAGCATGAGTCATGATTATATGTGTAATGCAAATTCAACTAAAGGTTGCACAACTTAAAGTATACGTGTAAATACATACGAGAACTACGATTTCATGATTAACTTGAACATTAATGTGTGTACTTTAATAAATCTCTAACATTCTACAATGAGACACTCCAGAAATATAGTTGAATACTCCACTCTCATTAATGACGTTAAGACACAGTGAGTATATCAAGTGTTGAATGCACATGAAGATTTACATTTCTGTGACGTTTATGGGTGAAGCTAAAATGACGCTGCTCCGGTACCCACCATGCCTATGAGGCAAGATGGAGACCTGTATATGGTGTGCTCTGCAGGGGTGCGCCCTGTCAGTATTGCATCTCCACTGGAAGGCATTGAGTATTTTTAATTGAGCTTTGTGCGGGGGGGGGGAGGAGGTGAGATGTGGCACTATATTCTTGTGAGCTATGACTTGGTGGGTGAGTTGGGGAGAGAGGGTTGTACCTCCTCAAGTTGGGGATCGGAAGGAGTGGGGAGGTTGATGGGGGATATGGGTTACGGCCTATTGCAAGCCTGGATTGCCTTGTGTAGGCTTATCTATGAGATATAATTGCTTTGCTATGTATGTTTGTATTGTTTGAAATTTTGATGGCCAATGACCTCAGAGGTTTAAGCTCAATAAAAAGATTTGCCCAAAAAGACAAATGACCATTGGTCTTCATAGCCCACGATTTCAACACACAACAAGAGAACAACTCAATCTTAGCAAGTCCCCTTTCCCTGATAGGTTCATACTCCTGTCCATTGCTGCCACCAGCAAGTTTCACAACAGATCTCTGGACTGCCTTGTTGGAGAGCTCAGCGTCTTCATTCTAAGAATTCACTAGTGAATGAGGCAGAATGTGCGGAGACCTGTAGATGTTTCCTCTCTAAGCCCTTACAGATTCTATGATTTATACGACGACCTGTCGTTGACCATATGAAGTGCGTATTTACTATTCTAACTTCAAGGCACCTTAATGGCCACTGTGGTAATTTAAACAGAGGACGAAAGTAAATACATGTGTTCAAAAGTATATAAACAGAATTGGGGGATCAGGCTTTGTAGCGCTGTAGTCTCTGACTTTGACGACGATGTTTACCAACACTTTAACAATCGGTCCATTTCCCATATTGTGAGTTGAATATACCACACACACGGACACACACATTCACCCTCAGTGGCATTACTTTGTAATCCCCACCCCTCACTCATTGGGCACCATATTAGAGTCAGTCAGTGTCTCACCCTGGCTGTGTCTCCGTGACTCCACGCATGCGCAGGGCTCGGAAATGTAAAGGTAACTCGTGTCGGCCTACCTGACTTTGCACACAGTGATACTGGGCACCAGGCCTGGCTCCAGGAATTTTTCTTTGGGTGGACCAAGGGTGCATTCAGGTGGGCCACTGCGGCAGTCGCGACCAGCATGACTCACAGGGCGGAGTAGTGGGTTGGGCGGGGCCCGGGCAGAGACGTTTAATTTATTTTAATTTTTTTATTTTTTTTAAATTTCTTTTTATTTGCAAAAATAAACAAATCAACAACATGGTCAATGGATTCGCATTAACGTCATTCGAACAACGGTGACACACAGTGACAGTATGAGTTAGAGTTTCCTGTGAATTAGCTAGAAGCGGTCAGTATGTTCAGTCTATGGCCTCCAAGCCGGAGCGGCGGACGTTTAATTTATTAACATTTATTTTTTTAAACCAGGAACAGGAATCCGGCAGCCAGGCTCCCTCCCCTAAGCCACTCACAACACTACAAGCAGCACTGTGATTGGTCAGGACACCGCACAGCCAGAGGCTTATGTGGCCAAACAGTCTTCGCGCACTCAGGATTGGGCACACCACTGCTCCCCTGCCCTGCTCGCATGTACAAAAGCTATTGTGCAAGACGGTAATAGGAAGAAGGCATTCAAAGGGCGTCCCTTCCTAATATCGAGCCACATTTGTATGTATCATTGTTTTGCGACCGCATTGCAGTCGCAAAACACTCGCAGTTTACCACCTACTTCAAGTAGGTGGTAAGTCACTCTGGAAGAGGAAGGGGTCGCCAGGGGACCCCTTTCCCTTTGTGAATGGATGCGAAAATATTTTTTAAGAGCAGGCAGTCGTCCCGCATACCACTGCCTTCTCTTAGAAAATGAAACAGAAATGCTTCATTTTTCTTTTTGGAATACATCCCATGTAAGGTCCCTTTGATGGGAAGAGGAGGTTTCTGAGGTGGGACTATCAGGCAAGTAACACTACCCAGCCTCCCTCATTGCCAGCCATCAGAAAGAATCTCTCTTCATTGCTATCTCCACCTGACCCCGGACTCTGCAGCACCCTCCCTTCCAGGCCTGATTATCCATTTTCTACCATCCATGTCTTGTGCACCTTATCTCACAGCTGACCATTGTCCCCAGCCCCATATCAGCCACCATCTGGCTCCTTTTTCATTATTCTCGGTAAAAAAATTAGTAAAATCACCCTCAAACTCAAAACATTGAATATAACTGTAAATATAATTAGCACACACTTTAAAATATGTTCCACAGTGGCTCTAATGACCCGACTTTTAATTAAATAAACAATAACAGAAAGGACATGACAGGGCCGGCCGCTGGTGCGAAAGTCTTTATTGGTGCCCCACCACTAACCTCTTTCTCTGTAGATACCTGTACTACCACCCTCCAACAGTGCCCTTCACCTCTCTGTAGCTTCTACCCCTCGAGACCTCATCAGACTCCCACACTACGGGCCTGATTCACAGAACTAACTTAAGACAAAATCCTAAACTTACTACCATTTTGGTATTCACAGAAGGCACTTACTCATTTTGGTATTCACAAAAGGCACTTACACATCAATGAGTAAGTGCCTTCTGTGAATACCAAAATGGTAGTAAGTTTAGGATTTTGTCTTAAGTTAGTTCTGTGAATCGAGCCCTACCACCCTCCACCAGTGCCCCTCATCTCTCCGTAGCCCCGCCCCATGACTTCCTCCTCAGACTCCCTCATTGCCACCCTCCACCAGTGCCCCTCATCTCTCCAAAGCCCTCCCATGACCTCTTCCTCAGATGCTCTCACTGCCACCCTCCAACAGTGCCCCTCATCTCTCTGTAGCCCCCCCCCCCTAAACCCCATGACCACCTCCTCGGATGATGTCATTGACACCCTCCACCAGTGGCCCTCATTGCTCCATAGCCCCTCCCCCATAACCCCCTCCTTGGATTCCCTCACTAACACCCTCCAACAGTGCACCTCATCTCTCTGTAGCCCCCCCCTCATGATCTCCTCCTCAGACTCCCTCCCTACCACCCTCCACCAGTGGCCCTCATCGCTCCAAAGCCACACTCCCCATGACCTCCTCCTCTGATTCCCTCACTGCCACCCTCCAACAGTGCCCATTATTTCTTCGTAGCCCCTCTCTCATATACATTTCATTTGTTGTATAGCGCTACTCGTAGTGTAGGGTTTCACAGTACTTTACACCATGCACACATCATGCAGAGACAATTATTCATACAAGTATTTAAATAAGACTATAGGGAGTGTCACATAAGCCAATGAGGATTACCAGGTGTAGTTATCACGTCATCCATACTGGTGGGCTGTATGTTTTAAGAGGTTTAGGTCTGGAGAAGCACAACCTCAGGATTTAAAGCATACCCCAGAGGTTGGGGGTTGGCTTTACTGATTAAAATGTATATCTCCCAAACAAACTCTTTATAGCAACATTAGAATAATGAAAGACGGACAATTCTAACTATATTGCAACAGACACAAAAAATAAGTTCTAATTATACCATTCAGGTTTGTATGCAGCTCTTTTATGACAGTTCATTGGTCACTGTCCTATGTTAGGACCGTAACCCCAGAACTGCATATAACAAAGGCAGTAACCCACTGAGCTATCCACATAAACTACAGTTACAGTTTATCTGCATTTTAAAACTACAAACGAACAAAAGATTGCTCTCCAGCAGTATCATTAATTACCACAGTTATCTGGACATTTTAATAGTTGCCTTGCAACCATCACAGAGCCAGTCATGATAATGATACAAACGATTTAAATGAAATATACATTGCTTACACAAAATATGTTTCTTGCAAGGCCCCCACAGATTTAAAAAAATAAGAACAAATAGCCACACATTTTCCAAGCATCCACGTTGCTCCCACTGCACCCTTTGGACTCTGTGTCATAGCCCAATCTGATAAGCAGCTGAATGGGTCAGGAAAGGTTAAACAGCATAAACGAACTCCTTTTCTCCAGCACTGAATAGAGAAGAAAATATCCACGCAGCATGGATCTGTTACACGGTACCAAAGAAAGGATTTGCACCCTTCGCCATGCCCCTATTCTACCTGCACGAGTGGGCGGGGACACAGCTCACCTCTCTAAAAGGAGATGTGTGATTGGGGGTGCCTGTGCGAAAGAGCCCAGGCCCAATCACGCAACTCGTAGAAAAAGAAAGTTCAGAGGAACGTTTTAAATTATAGTGCCCATTTTCTGTTGGACTTCTTGAGGTTGCTGCGTGGGCTAAGGTTCATGTTTGGGTGGGCCGGGCTCATGTTTGGGTGGGCCTGGCCCACCCGGCCCACCCTCTAGAACCGGGCCTGCTGGGCACCCCAGTTTTCCAAGTAGAGATGCGCTTGTCTCAGAAGTGGAGTTCGCCCTCACGATAGAAAGGAATGGGAAGAAGAAAAATTTGAGAAAGTAATGCAGTTTAATGATCCTGTTTATTCTCTTGCTCGTTCATTCATTGATATCTTTCTTTGTTCACCACAGATTTGTACTTGCTGCCGATTTCCGAGAAGGTAAACAAAATGTGGCTAAGTGTACTGCATATGAAGCTGCATGCGAGTCTGCACTAAAGTGCCTCCTCTCTTACATCTTGTTTTCCTCAGGAAGGCTCGGATGACGATGTCTACATGGAGTGCGAGGGAAGCCCAAGTGATTCATGTGAGTTTGCCTCGCTTTGCATTCTGGGACCAGTATGTTTTACCTTCTGATAAAAAACCTCAGGGACGTCAGGAATCAGAATGCAAAGGAAAAATGGAACGTTGTGAGCTATTCGCACGTGATGTGGGACAGATTGAGATCTTTGAATGATGAAAAGTTCACACCTGACATGGGACAGAGGGAGGTCTCGCGATTAAGTGAGCTGATTTCGGTTGTCGTCGGTTCTCTAGACTCGATAAGCTATTCACACACGCAAGGAACAACCTGAACTATGTGGAGTGGGTGAGCGATCACGAAAATGCAAACAAGCTTTGACAAATGCAATCATTTTGGACGGTGAAAATCATCCTTTACAATTCACTGTTCAGACATGTCAACTCACACGATGCCGTTGTGTGTCACATGATATCAGAGCGCTCAACATGGTCCCCGCGGTGAAGAGCCAGTATCAGAGAGTGAGCACAGGGTAAGATTGAACATAATAATAACCTGATATTTGTAAAGCGCAAACTAATCACCCCTAAGGGTCTCAAGGCACTGGGGGCCATCAGAGAGATTAAGCGAGCTATTGCCCAGTGTCACATGGTGCTGGGCTGAGCTGCCGCCGGTGATCGAACCCTGAGCCGCGTGGTCAGCCACCCTGGCTGCTGTGCCACACCCCTCCCACAGAAAGTAACGAGTGAAGGCTCTTGAAGGGATCCAGTACGTATTTTTGAAATCTCCCTGTATTGACAAGAGTCTGGTTCATCAGTATTTGTGTTTAGTGGAGGGTAGGAGTGGCTGCTGAGGCAATGCCCGAAACAAAGCCCTATCCCTCTCCATAGACCCACCGTATCCAAGGCTGCTTATTGATGGACCCCATGGCCGCATCCCCTCCAGAGCCTCTCGCCCTCTCTCACAGATTTACATTTTTATGGTCTGGCTTGACAGTGCATCTATCGCCATACAATAATGTGCGCACCATTAGAGAGGAGCTGAGGCTCCGCCAACATATTAGGAGCCAAGAGTACATGTTTTGATTAAGTAGAAGTTGTGTGCACCCACAAAAAAGGTGCTTGCCCTCCTGTGATAATTTTTTATCCATGGCATTGGAATGCTATTCAAATGTCTTAGATAACTAGATCATTTATGTTGTTTTTCCTCTGGCAGCAGCACAGATAGGAGGAGGGCAGTCATTAACCTACATGATTTTTAGATCTGGCTTGACAGTGCAAATATCACAAGCCCTTTTAACCTACACCTATATTAGTCTACAGTTTTTTACTTCTACACAAATGCATATCTAACCCAATGCTATTTACTTGTAATGTTTCACATTACCACACAGCATTCCTTTAACTTGAACCTATTGCCATTACCAATGCTTGTCTGAAAGTTTGCCACATCTGACTATTGCACACATACCAGGTACATTATAGATAGCAGCAGCCCATGCTTCACGCACACATGGTCCCTCATAGACAAAACATGTGGAGCATATGCAGCAGCACTGCCATCTATTTCTTTGCTCTCCATCTTCCTATCCTTTGCTGTCTCTTTCTGTATCCCTTCCCTTTATTTCAATCCACAGAACTTTGTTCCTTTTTGCCCTACTCCTTTTAGGTCTCACTGAGTCAGCGCACATGCGCTGCTCGGAGAGACAATTTGTAGGTGAGTTTTCAAAGTGCTTCTGGCTGGCCTAGCGCTTGCGTTCACGTGAGGGTGCACGCGCGCATCCGCAAGCTTTCAGCCCCGCATCGCGTCACACACCACTCGCCAGTCTACTTTTGCCATCTCGCGCACGCACCACTCGCGCGGCGCGCGCACTTGTTGTCAATGCTACATAGCATTGGCAAATCCTATAGGTCCAAAGAGCGATACTATTGGCTTTGCTGTTTTTTGCTGTTTTGCTATCAACGTCAGTACTTTAAATGGACAGGTGCTGCACAACTTTAACTCAAGTGTTAGAGTAGCACTTTTCATCAGATGTGCAACACATTTAATGGGAGAGCACAGGCACAGCTCAGGAGCATACAGGCGTACAGAGATAATTAACATCTGCACTTTAATATTGTCATTTAAGGAGCTAGGTGCTATCTGGAGGTCAGTCACATCATACCGGGTATGTGCTTAGCTTCAGCTCTCTCTGATAGTCTGTCAGAATAAATGAAGGGTACAGCATAGACTACAGCATGCCCCTCGGCTGGCTGGCTGCCTGCGCCAGAGCTACATAGAGGCTTTTTCGCGCTCACCTCATAGCTGAGGTTCTAGAATATGGAATATGGATGTTTAACGGTGGCCATCATGAAATGGGCGGTGGTGGTATGTGTAGAAGGAGTCACTACCTGCCAATAGCTAATGATTGATGCGTGCGAGTGGGTGGCCCTCTGACTGTTCTAGACACGCCGTCTTGCTATGAGTATGGACAGGCTGGGCAGAGATGTGCTGAAAACTTCACTTGGACTCAAGCAACTGGTGAACACCCCCACCCACTACGCCGGACACACGCTTGACCCAGTCTTCACTTCCAGCAAGCACATCTCCTTCAGCCACTCAACCGGACTTCTCTGGACAGACCACAGCTGCGTCCACTTCTGCTTCAGAAAGAACACTACTCACCACCTCCCGCAACAGGTTCCCCGCAGGAACCGGAACAAGATCACCACCGTCCAGCTCACCGCATCACTGAACCAGAACCCTCCCGCCAGATCATCGGACCCCAACCAAGCCGCCCACAACCTCGCACAATGGTTCACCAACTGCGCCGACGACCTCGCACCCCTGAAAACCCATCCCAGCAGGCCCGGAAGCAAGAAAGCCCCGTGGTTCAACGACGACCTCAAGAACTCCAAGAAGAACTGCCGCACCCTTGAGAAAACCTGGCGAAAGAACCTGACCACAGACAACATGACCGCCCTCAAGCACGCCACCCGCAAACACCACCAGCTGATCCACACCACCAAGAAGACAGCATTCAAGGAACGTTTAGACAACAATGCACAAAACAGCAAGGAGCTCTTCAGCATCGTCAAAGAGCTCTCCAACCCCAGCGCCGGAAACAACGACATCACTCCCTCACAAGACCTCTGCGACTCACTTGCCACGTTCTTCCACAACAAGATCGCAGACATACACAACAGCTTCGTCGAACAGACCACACACCCTACCATAGAACCAACGCTCCCCACCACCACCCTCTGCGACTGGACCCCAGTCAACACCGATGACACCATCCGGACGATGAACACCATCCACTCCGGATCACCAACCGACCCATGCCCTCACCACGTCTTCAACAAGGCAAACTCCGTCATCGCACCGCAACTCCGGGACATCATCAACTGCTCCTTCAACACCGCCACCTTCCCGGAGAGCTGGAAGCAAGCCGAACTCAGCGCCCTCCTGAAGAAACCATCGGCAGACCCCACCGACCTCAAGAACTACCGCCCCATCTCGCTGCTCCCGTTTTCCGCCAAAGTCATCGAGAAGACCGTCAACAAACAGCTGGCCGCCTTCCTCGAGACGAACGGCTCCCTCGACCACTCACAGTCCAGCTTCCGAGCCAATCACAGCACCGAGACCGCCCTCATCGCAGCCACTGACGACATCCGAACCCTGCTCGACAACGGGGATGCAGCGGCCCTCACCCTCATGGACCTCTCCGCAGCGTTCGATACTGTCTGCCACCGCACCCTAGTTCAACGCCTCAGCAACGTCGGAATCCAAGAGAAGGCTCTGGAGTGGATCATCTCGTTCGTCGCCGGAAGAACCCAGAGAGTCCGCCTCCCCCCGTTCAGATCTGAGGCCACCGAAGTCATCTGCGGCGTACCACAAGGTTCATCACTCAGCCCCACCCTCTTCAACGTGTACATGAGCCCCCTCGCAGCCATCGCACGCCGACACAGCCTCAACATCATCTCCTACGCCGCCGACACCCAGCTGATCCTCTCCCTCACCAACGACCCCACCACCGCCAGAACTAACCTACACGAAGGGATGAAAGAAGTAGCCGAGTGGATGAAGAACAGCCGCCTGAAACTGAACTCAGACAAGACGGAAGTCCTCATCCTTGGGTCAACACCATCTGCCTGGGACGACTCCTGGTGGCCCCCGACCCTAGGCTGCGCACCCAAACCAACGGACCACGCACGCAACTTGGGCTTCATCCTGGACTCCTCCCTGTCGATGACCAGACAAGTCAACGCCGTCTCATCTTCATGCTTCAACATCCTACGCATGCTCTGAAAGATCTTCAGATGGATCCCCACCGAAACCAGGAAGACGGTCACCCAGGCACTTGTCACCAGCCGACTAGACTACGGAAACACCCTCTACACCGGAACCACAGCCAAACTGCAGAAAAGACTCCCAACGCATCCAGAACGCCTCCGTACGACTCATCCTGAACATCCCCCACCACAGCCACATCTCCAGACACCTGAGAGACCTGCATTGGCTCCCCGTCAGCAAAAGAATCACGTTCCGCCTCCTCACCCACGCACACAAAGCACTCCACGACCTGGGCCCCAGGTACCTCAACAACCGCATGACCTTCTACACTACCACCCGCCAACTACGATCGACCAACCACGCCCTCGCCGCCGTCCCACGCATACGAAGAACCACCATGGGAGGAAGATCCTTCTCCTACCTGGCAGCCAAGACCTGGAATTCCCTCCCCATCCACCTCTGCCTCACCCAAGACCACCTCTCCTTCAGGAGGCAACTGAAGACCTGGCTGTTCGAGCAGCATCGCCCCCCCCCCCCTCCCAGCGCCTTGAGACCCTCCGGGTGAGTAGCGCGCTATACAAATTTCTTGATTGATTGATTGATTGATTGATTGTAGTGATCCCACACACTTCCGCCCATTCCAAGATGGCCACCCCTGTGCGCTCTGTTTACCAGCACTGAGCACATGCAAAACTTTCAGGGGTGCTTCTCAGGTGAGTCGTGGAGATGCTCTGAATGTGGGGGTTAGGGGTTTGTTTAAAGTGGAGTCACTGGGCATATCCGGTTCCTGGGGTATTCCTGGGATCAGAGGGGCTTTCAGGAGGAAAACACTGTAGCAGAAAGAAATCACTAGTGCTTCCAGAGGGAGTTAATCTTTGTGATGCCGCTCAATAGCAATCAATTCTAGTTGTTTAAAAAAAAATTTTTTTTTGTAATACTGAAACGCAGTGCAGTTTTGATATGCTCACAGCTGCCAGGTTTTCTGGTTGCTTTTGTGTGACATTTCTATTGTTTTTGTGTGAGTATGAGGGACATGCTTGCCAAATGTGGAAAGCCAGATAAAGAACAAGCATTGGCATAGCCAATAGGTCTCGCATTTGGGACCTTATAAGTATTTAGTTATGCAGCAGAATATCCTTGGTGCAACAATATCAAGAGTTGCATTGCTAAACACTTATACGGTCCCAAAGGCGAGACCTATTGGCTATGCCAATGCTTGTTATTTTTAGCTTCTGCTGTATGTAGCTGCTGCATCAGGACAGAGAGCCCTTGAATGCAGGCACAAGAGGGTGTTAAGTCTGTAGCTTGTTTATTTACAGACAGCAAGTATGTATATATGTGAATGTGTGTATATCTATTATATAGATATTGATATTTATCTAGATAGATAGATATTTAAAGCAATTTTACAGAGGTTTCCAAGATGCCAGATAAGACCATGGGCAACAATTTTGGAGAGAAGGGTGAATTCTGATGGTGTTCCTGAACGTCTGGATGAGGTGGTAGTTTGCAGGTTAGCTGGGAATGAGTTGTGTGAATGGATCACACCAGTTTGAAGAACCAGTTTTCGAACATCACACTTGGTAGCTCAGAGGTTTCAATGACGTTTTAATTTCAGAGCGTTGATTGTGTGCAGAATTTAATGTGCAAGAGTTGAGCTTGGGTATGTCGGAGAGGTTCTATAGACAGCCTTCAAGACCAAGGTCCAACTTAAGAACAGAACTCTGTTTTTGGCACAATGCTATCCAGCGAGTCAGCAATTAGGTATTTGCATAAGGAGGTTGAAGAGTGTTCATATAGCAATGTTTATGACGTTGTCCAGACAAGAAAAAAAACACAGTACCAAGATTGATTGACTAAGAGGTTTCTGCAGTATGGAGTTTTAGTCAAACAGTGCATTGCTTACAACTGTGTGCACCGACAAAAGGACGTAGGGCTTGATCTCCAAAGGTAAACTTAACACGTTTGTGTAAGTTTACGAATTTTTTGTATTCACGAAGGTATGTTATGAGTAGTACTTTGTGATTGCAGAGTCTTTGCACATAAAAAATACGACAATCTGCAGTCGTAAAATTACTATTTGTAACATACCTTTGTGAATACGAACAAATCGTAAACTTACACATAAGCGTAGGTTTACCTTTTTGAATCAGGCCTGTTGATTTGAGCTTTTCTGAATGGAAGTGTCTATTTACCTGGCCTCCGGCCAGATAGTACAAAATCTCAGCTATTAACCCAGCTGCCAGCAAAATAGTACATAATCTCTGCTGTTTAGCACACCATATACTAAATAGTAGAGATGATGTACAATTTGATCAGTGAAAGGATCAATAGCGTGATGGAGGCCTTTATTTAGCTGGCCATGAAGAAAAAAGGGACTCCAGGCAATGGTAGTGTGGTAGCCATCTGGTAATTGGGATTCAACATGTGTGAAGCATTTGAATGTAAGTGCATATACAAATGCACAATAGTTTATAAAAAGATACGTGCATGAATTAAGCGAAGCTGTTTACAAATGAAAATAAGTCAAATCAATTTTGAAAGGAAACATTTGTTATTTTAACAGTCAAATAAGTAGAAACCAAACATAAGCTTCGGGATAAGGCACATAGATATTTTGCGCTTCAGTCAGGGAGTATTTGGCTGTCAGCAGAGAATGCTGAGTATGATTTTAAAGCATGTTACATAAATGTTTTATTACCTCACAAGAATACATTTTTTATTAAGGTTCATGTAACTCCTTTTGAATTTTGAGGGCTGGGCTCTTTTTGGACTTCTTATGAAAGGCATTGAGCTACCTTAAGGTTTGTGTTTAAGAGGGGTTGTGCTTGGTTAGTATTTCAAATCTGGTAAAACAGCCGCAATCAACAAGCAACAGCAGGGGGGGGGGTCACATTCCATAGGTAGTTGGTGTTTGGGGCACAGTGCTTTGGGACACTTGAAGACAGAAAATTGACTGAGACACTGTGATGGGGCTTCTGTGAAACGGGAAAGTGAAAGCAGGAGACAGGTAAGTAATGCATCTGGGTAATTCACATGGGGCGTTCACTCTGCTGCCTGTGAATAAATGTAATTGTTCATACTATTTACCCAGCAGAGTAGGATTAGGGCATTGATGCGTATTCCCGTGTCATGAGCAGCCCCTTTAGCCTCAGTGACATTTTAGTCACCTGTACAGTGCACCTTAGGAATGGTAGTATTGATGTTTAACATGTTTGGCAGTGTTTTAAGTGTCTAAGGTCCTGTTTATACAGGGTCCTCATTTCTGTTCTTGACAGTGCTGTTTCAGTAAAAGAAATCTGGAAGCCAAAAATAAAAAGCAATGCCAGAGGGTACTAGGAACAAATAAACGACAAGAAACAGGGCAATGAAAAACAGCATATAAGGTGCCAGGACTAGGGTGAGAAGGATCAGGTGTGCCAGGATGATGTGGAACAAGAAGATCTGGACCTCGTGGGAAATGGCCCAAAGGAACAGAAGGACTAGAGGTAGGAGGAACAGAAGACCCAGGACCATAACGACAAGAATGGCTATGAGGGCGTGTGCGCACTAACCAGAGGGACAAGGATAACCAGAGCCAGGAGTAGCAGACCCAAGTAGACAGACTGCAGAGGACCGGTACCGGGAAACCAATGGAGAGAAGGACCAGTGACAGGAGGGTCAAGACCACAGACATCAGCTCAAGGAGGACCAAGGAGCCAGAAGCAAAAGGACCTGGACCAGGATGACCATAACCAGAAAGGATGAGGGCAAGAAGTACCTGAAAACCCTAGATTAGAATGACCAGGAGCTTATAAAGGACAAGAAAATCTAGGCCAGTGTGATGAGGGTCAGAAGGTCCAGGAGTTAATAAATCAGGGTGACAAGCGCTACATGAACCAGGGTGACCCACAGCATAGGAAGTAGGAGGACCAGTGCCAGAGGAAAGAGGAATAGCAGGCTCAATGGTACCATTATTCGGAGGACCATGATAGTGGGGCACATGGTCTTATGGACAAGAACAAGGTAGAATAGGCAGACCAGAAGGACTAGTAGGAGTGAGATGGGGCAGCAGGACCAGGGACTAGGAGGCATAGGGAAACCAAGGCCACTTGAACTAGCATCAGTAGACCAATACATGAGGGCCAGACAAAGTAGCACAAGAACCAAGACAAGGACCAAGGTGATCAGGATCAGAAGGATTAGATACAGGCAAATGAGGGGACTAGATAAACCAGGAGAGCTGGATCAGGAGGACAGGAATTAGGGTGAGGAGGGTAAAAAGGTCCAGAACTGGGAGCCTGTGAAACAGGAGACCCAAGATCCAAACAACTAGGGGCAGGAGTACATAAGAATAGCAACCAGTCAAACCCGGGCCAGGAATTTCCTAGACTAGCATGAATCGGATATCAAGGAACAGAAGAATTTTAAAAGGATTGGATGATCTGTGACAGGACAAGTTATTGCAGGGCCATGCAGGCAAGGAGCAGGAGGAAGAGGGCCAGGAGGATCAGGACCAGATAGAAGAGGACTAAGGTGATCAGGTCCTGAAGGGCAATGGCCAGTATGTCCAGCATACTAGGATAAGCAGGACAGGGATTAGGAAGATCGAGGGGTGAAGTACCAAGTGCACACAGAAGATCAAAGTAAGGGAACTAGGTAAACTAAAAGGATCATGACCAGCAGGTTTGAAAACCAAGGTTAAGAGAGAGGGTCATGAAGATCAGGACCTAGTGGATTAGGGCTTGAATTACCAAGTGGGGCAGAGCAATCATTACAAGTAGTAGGAACAGGGTGAGGAGATTCTGAGATAAGAAGTTCAACTAGAATCTGTAAGACCAAGTGGAATGGACAGTGGTGGACTGGAGGACCAGGACACAAAATGACCAGGATCAGGAGGACCCAAAACAGGGAGAACCTGGATGAACAGGACCTTTCAATGGCTGCAGTACCAGTAGGACTAACTGGACAAGAAACAGATCCTGGAGTACAAGGACAACCCAAACCAGCAGGACAAAGACTAAGAGTGCCAGGACTTGAGAAACAAGATGGACCAGGATTTCAGTACCAGAAATAAGAGGTTGACAGTTAGGAGAACCAGGACAAGGGGACTAGGACCAATAGGACCACAAAGAAACAGTGCCAGATGGGCCAAGACTGGGGGAACCAGGAAGGGCCATAATGGCCAAAAGGCAAAGTTTATGATAACAAGCGCTATAGGACAAGAAGTACCAGAACGACCAGGACCAAGGTGACCAAGACTAAGATAGCAAGTGGGTCAGGTCCAGGAGAACCCAAACTATAGGAAATAAGACCAAGAGTATCAAGGACATGGACTAACAGGACCAGGAGGACCATGGTAAGGAGGAAACGGAGGAGCAGGACCAGGGACATCAGGACCAGGATGATCACAGCCGGGATGTCCAGCCCACAGGGCTATGAACAGGATGGCCAGAAAGATGAGCAAAAGGATGGCCAGGCCTAGCAGGACCAGATAAAGGAGGACCATGATGAGTTTGTGTTACAGCGAGGACAAGCAGTAGGAAGACCGAGGCCAAGAGGATCAAGACCGTATCCAGGAAAACAAGATCTAGACCAACAGGACCGGGGGACAGAATAAGCAAGGAAGGCAAAAGGGTCAGTACCAAGAATACCAGGAGGACCAGAGCCAGGAGGACCAGGACCAGAGCACAGAGGATTAGAAGGATCAGCACCATTAGGACCAGGAACAGGCCTCGGAGTGCCGGGGGACCATGACCATAGGACAAGGGCCCAGAGTACCAAGTACAGCAGAACGCCCAGGACCTCGGGGTTGCAGGACCAGGGTGAAAAAGATCAGGCTGTCCAGAACAGCCAGAGCCAGGAAGACATAAGGGACTGGACCTGGTGTGTAGGAGGAATAGGCCCAAATATGACGAAGTTCAGAAGGACCCAAACAAAGAGACCCAGGACCAAGATGGCTCAGGCCATTGGATGCGGTGCTAGAAGGACTATCAGAACATGGCAAAGAGCCAGAGGGACTAGGATGATCCAAAGCTGGAAAACAAGAGCTAAGAGAGCACGGCCTAAGAGGGCCAGCACGCATGAGGCCAGGTAGACCGAGGGACCAGCAGGACCAGGAACTGATGTACTGTTAATCAGATGAGCAGGGTGAGAAGTATCAGAATGACCAGGTTAAATGGACAAGGGTCAAGAGGATCAGGAAATAAAAGAAAGCGCTAGGAAAAGAATGCCTGCTAGGACCAGGATGGCCAGAAGGACCAGAACCAAGAGGATTAGGCATACAGAGACCCAAACATGGAGGACCAGAAACAAAATGATCAAGTCTAGTGAGCACAAAACCAGGAAGAGAACACGGGCTGTGAGGACCAGGAATAGGAAGACCATTACTAGGCAAACCAGACTGGGAGTGAGGAAAACTGGGAGAACAGGACCTGAAGAATAAAGAGGAGTTGGCCAGGCAACCAGAGCAAACAGGACAAGAGCTAAGAGGGCCAGGGCAGTGAGGACCAGGGACGCCACAACCAAGCAGAAATGGACGCTCAGTTCACAGCGGCCCAGAGTAAAAGAACATACTAGGACAAGCAGAACCAGAATGCAGAGGAAGAGAAGGACCAGGACAAGGTAGGCCAGTATGACACGAGCCGTGATGACTAAGCCGTGTGTCTAAGGACAGCTAAGCATAGGATGACCTGAACAAGGACGATCAGGATAAAGTGGACATGTTAGCCCAGGATCACAACGAGCAGGAGCACCATGGCCAAGTGTATCATGACGTTGGCGGAGGACCCAGAGAACTAGCCAGGACAGGAGTAGGTGGACTAGGGCCATTATGACTAGGGACCAGATGGGGAGGATTAGGTGGACTAGAAGAATTAGTATAAACTGGATCAGGAAGAGGGCTAGGAGGACAGAGAGGTCAGAATCAAGGTCTCAGGATCTGAACTTCCAAGAGGAGGACTAGGAACTGGGGTATTGGGACCAGGCTGGCAAGGAGCAGGGGAACCAGGACAACCAGAGGCGTGAGGACCAATGGGTCCAGACCAGGACCATAACGACTAGTCCCTTTCCAAAGGGACCTAATAAGGAGGACCATGGGAGGCAGTACCAAGTGGACCACAAGGACTAGGGTAAGGAGAATCCCAAACCAATCCCAAAACCGAACCAGGAAGACTAGGAGTGCCAGCCCTAGTAGAGCAAGGACAATAAGGCTAGGTGGATAAAGGCTCAGCGGACCAGTAGGATCAGGATGAGGATCAGTAGTATCGGGATCTGGAGGCCCAGGAAGGGCTAATAGAAAATTGAGCCAGTAGCAGGGCCAGGGATACCAGGGTCTGAAAGAACTACAACCAGGACTCCCAGATCCAGGAAACCAGTACCTGGGTGACCAGAACTAGTTAGACCAGTGCCAGGATGCGGATCAGGAGATTGAAAACAACCCAGAAAAGGAGGACTTGGAACAGGAATAGGAGGAGTACCAACGCCTAAAGTCACAGAAGGACCTGAAAATGAAGGAAGAAGACCAGAAGCAGGAGGACACCTATGTGAGTCTAGTGAGTATTAGGATATCCCTTTTGCAAATGGTTCTTATTTGTGCTTCTTATACTGCCAACCCCTAGAAAACCCCACTTCTTCACCCCACGTATAGAACCGGAAAATATTTGCTGAAAAATCAGGGCATGCAAAGTGAATAATCTCAGAGACTGTTACACACAGACCTCTGACTGTATACATGGTCTGATGCTGGCACAGTAGTCTGAGGGTGTATCTAAGGGCATAAGGACTTAAAATTGGCAGAGGGGTGTAAAGGTGGATAGGTGATCAGTGAAGGATAGCAAAAAAGGGCTTGAGAAACTCAGATAGCTGATGTCTGGAAGAAACGGTTAATGGCTAACAAAAGGGTCAAAGGGATATGGCAGTCAGCAAAGGGAAGATCAAGATCATAAGAAGACTCTGATGAGCAGGAAGAAGGGAAGATGGAGGTTCTAGATAGGTCGTTTTAGATGGCCAAAATAGGGATTCTGTTCGACCCGCAGATGTTTGTGCTAGCATTCCGTGTGTGTGTATGTGAGGGGGGTATGTATCAAGGGGAAGATGTACTAAGATGTCATGCAACACAAGGCAGCAAGGCAACTTGCTGTGCTTTGTTGTGTGACAGGGAGAGAGCAGTAATGTGCCATATCTACTAAGATATGACATATTTCTGCTTTGTCTTTTGGTGCACTGTGTGCTGCGTAGCGCCAACGACGGAACCCTTGTGCGACGGTGCACCTTCCTGCACAAACACAATTCTTTTCCTCTTTCTATGTGTGCTGCAGAATATAAATATTTATCCTCATTACGCCTCACTTGGAAAGGTGCACCATTTAGTTGCAACCCCAGGTTTACTCACCTTAGTTAATCTGGTATTTAGTCAAAGTCCATAGGGGGATGCATGAAAACGCCCATGCTCCACCCATGGAACACCTTCTCAACACAGGGTAACGCAATGCAGCAATTTGCTCTGCCTTGCGTTACTCTAGATTTACTAAGCCATGCAGAGCCACGCAGGGTGACTTTGCGTGGCTTAGTGAATTCTACTTAAGGCCATGTGTTGTCTTGTGTCACTATGCTTGCCACAAGGGCAACACAAGCCTTTAGTTTACTCCCAAAAGTGAGGGAGAATGGAGAAAGTGCTACCCCCCAAAAATCTGTGAGGTGCTTTTTAGCAAAGGGCTGCTGATTAGTTCTTCCTGAGTGACGACAGAATAGATTGTAGAAGTAAGCGGTAGGTCAAAGGTTTCTCTTGTTAAAGGTGTCAAAGTTTCTAAGCAGGGCTGCCTTTTTTTCTGTGCCTGATAACTACCCAGAAAGGGTGATGACAGCCAGGTACTGAGGTCTCATGCTTACTTGTATCTTTGTTTTGGATACTTTTGCTTGGAGCCAGCACTATTGCTGCTGCTGCCAGACCCATCACCCAGCACAAAGGCTGTGTCTGAGCGACAGCCAGAAAATGGTATTTGAAAGAGAAACACCCCAAGTCAGTTTTGAAACCTCAATAGTGGATCCACATCCTCTGTCTGGAAAATGAGTAGTAAAGTGGAACTGTGAAATGATTGATCAGTAGGTCACAAGAATGAAGGTAACAAAATGTCTCTGTTTATTCAGAGTCTTATTTCTTACAATATTCTGCTTTATAGCCAATGAATAAAAATCTCTGTGAGTTTATTTTCTTTTTTGTCTTTGATACCTATATGTCTTTCTCTGATTTACTAGGAAAATTCATTCATATTCCAATGACATTCAGTTCAAATAGTTACAGTTCCTTTCCTTTGCTTGTGGCTTCTCGACTGATTACTTCCTCTGATCGCCCAACAAAGTAGGGGCCGTCGAAGGACTTTATACCATCTACCCTATTTAGAGTAAAACCTGACTGTAAGGGAAAATTACCACGTCGCCCTGTTAAAAAACTCCCAGCGTGTGGGACCATTAGTTTCTTTATTTTTGAAAAACAAACTCCTGCTCTGGGAGTTTCTTTTTGAAAAACAAACATTGTTTTAAAAGTTTTCTAGCCGGCCATCATGTCTGACTGTACCGTCCTTCAAGTGTTTCATGCGTAGACAGGAACCACCATGGCAGCAATTCCTGTCACTGTAAAGAGTTTTCCACAGGGCCAGAGGACAGCGCTAAATCTGGCGGGATGAGGTCCCTTAGTATGTAGTGGGTATTGTCCTCTGCCCTCCTGACGGAGTTAACTCTGTACTTAACTTAACAGGCCCATAGTTTTTCTTACATATGTCATGAGATTGGAAGGAAGCCTCTCAATTATACTGTGTTGCTCACTTCATTAGGATGCCCTATGCAATTGTTTCTATTTTGATAAAATCACTCTAAATATTACATATCTCCATGTTACTGGAATACAACATTTCCATTCCTTATTTTTACAATTAATTGTTTTCCAGTGTTTAATCTGATTTGTTTAATTGATCTGAACCAGAATGAATAATTCCAGCAAGTACTGATTTGCTGCAGACAAAAGAGGTGTTCTTATAACATGCAGTCTTTTGGTAATAGTATAACTGGCCCTTGTACATTCCTATGGCTTTGTGAGTAAGAGCAAGTACAAATCTTCAGAAGAGTAAACAGCTTTAACTGGTCTTGCAAAAGTTCAAATAATCGTTATCATTAGTCACATCCACAGGTAAATGTAAAGGAGTAGGAGCATTTGTGGAGCACGAGACATTTCCATAAAGGGCATCCCAAGTCACTACGTCTTGGCCCACGGTGTAATGGAGCGGCATTCTGTGCCATGTCTGTCAAACATTTGGGACTTTTAGACATATAAGTTAGTGCCTGTATTTAAGCCAGTTTTAGTACTAAGGGCCTCATGTCGTGAAATCCCAAGTTTTGTGACAACAAAAGTACTTATCATTATGTACAAAACCCTTTTTATCAGTTGGAAATGTCTTCAGTCTAGTAAAAGGACTTTTGCGATTGTTTCTGAATTGCAAAACGAAGGGTTCATGAAAGGGTGTCGGAAGGGTTTATCATTTCAAATTTTGAAAGGGCTTAATTAATAGTTTGTGACTGTAATTGCTGTCGCAAACCATTGTTGAGGTAATGACCTCTAAGTTGGGGTAGTAACTAATTCGCAAAAGGGAAGGCAGATTTGGGAGGAGAAAGTTATCCTAAAACTACCAGCCAAACAATGCAGAATCACTACTGTTTAGCTGTCATCTTGCGTCTGTCTCCTGGTTGTTGGTCTTGGTCAGGGTCGCGCAGGGACGCCCCGTTGCTGGGGCAGCCATGCGCGTTACAAATTGGACTAATAATTCAACCAGCAGCTGGGTAAATGTATACGTTTTCCTAATATTTGCACAGCTGCCGGATGAACAGTGCAGAATCTTTACTATTTAATGAGCAGCCAGGTAAATACTGTAGTTTTTCTGCTATTTGCACGGCTGCCAGTCAAACAGTGCAGAATCTCTACTGTTTATCTAGTTGCTAGGTAAATAATGACGTTTTTCTGCTATTTGCATGGCTGCCAGGCCATCAGTGCAGAATCTCTACTACTTTGCCAGCACCTACGTAAATGATGATGTTTTTCTGTTATTTGCGCAGCTGTTGCCAAAAGCAGTGCAGAATCTCTATTACTTAGCCAGCGGTTGGGTAAATAGGGAAGATTCTCTGCTATTTTCAAGGCCGCCGGCCAAATAGTGAATAATTTCCGCTAACTAGCAGACGGGTAAGTAGCTGCTACCTTTCAGAATACCTGGTACCTGAAACCTGGAAGTGCTTGGTGTGTTAGATATGAACGACTCCAAATGCTCTCGAAGACATTGGAGGTGGGTGCTTAATGCTGGCAATGAAAAAACGATTTGGATCCCATCTGCAGCATTACACATTTGCTATACTCCTTTTATCTCCAATGAGGAAAAGACTCAAGCCGGTAGTAATGATTTCTATACCCTTCAGAGTACAATATCCAAGTGGCAACTTTGTACCAAGATTGTGGAAGTATAATGTTCAGAATTCAAAATGGGACTAATAGTAAAAAAAAAACATTAAGTGCTATAAAACGGACTGCTTATTGGAGGGTCACGTGGGGGGCCAGTGTCAGTAAGAAATGCCATTTACCTTCCTGTTTGTAGACTCTGCTAGACATAATGTACGTTAAGACCCTCATTACAAGTGGGCTGATAAATCGTGATCCCTGCTGAAGTACATCACATCATTTATATCTCAAACGCATTCTAAGTATAACGCATTCCTTTTTTTACTGCAACACCTGAAATGAAGGGCATTTTTGGGTGGATCTGTCCAGGCCAGAGTGTGAATCTAAGAGCATGATATGGCCGACTTATTGGCCTTTCCTTTTCAGATCTGGGTGGTCTATCCCCAGATGAGAGCCATGTCACTCACAGAAACACCAAATAAAGCTTCAGAATTCTGAGACTTTGGGGTAGCTATCTTGGGATAATGATGTCCAGGGGCTGGATCATAGATTGTGCTCTGTGGGCACAACAGGCATGTGCGCCTGCTTTGTGCGCTTCCGGGGCACAGTGGTATTAAAGAAGAGTCTGCAGACATTTGCGCGTCCACTTCTGTAATACTGATAGTGCTGGCACACACGTACCGCCAGTGCTATCATCAGAGGGCATTCCCTCCTTTGCATTGAGGCATGGCTCGATGCAAATGAGGTCATCGCTTTACCTCTGCGCCCATGCCGTATTACCGACGTGGGTGCAAAGGCAAACATACCCTTAGGAGGTTCACTAAAAGTGCACCATAAAAAGATGGCTCTTTCGGGGTACGTCCTAAAGGCAGCCCTCTGGTGGGGGGAAAGGGGTCCTGTGGACTCCCCAGACATCCCCTTTCAGGCGAGTGCAGTCACTCACTGCACCCCCCTGCAAAGCGCTCTCTCTACCCTCTTGAAAGTGCAGTCGACTTGCCGCCTTCACTGTGAAACATGAAGCTGCTTTGAAGCAGCCTCTCTGCTCCGTGTTTCATTTGAATGCACTGCCCCCAGGGCAGCACATTATCGTGGCTTCTCTTGGGCCAGCACATTCTGCTTAATACGGCTTACTTTCTATGTTTGCACCTGGCGCACCTTTTAAAAGGTGCATCATGGCACAAACAGGGAAGTGAGCCATATTTATAATACTGCCCCAGGTCGCTATAGAAAACAAACCTGCAGCCCTTCATCTGTATACTTTGATCAACCATTGGCTGTCGTACGGTCGCCTTCTCTTTGCTCCCGGGCCTCAACTTTACATTTTGGACACCCAGCGGCTCCCCTACAATGCTGGTAAATATAGTCACTGTTTTTTCTACATTAAATTGTCTCAAATCTGTAAGTTGTTCCTAGTCAACCAAGGTTAATTTGGCTAGTAGATGGCTAGATATTTGCATATGAGTTCGTAATTTTCACATGCATTGACTGTACTAACAGGGCACTGAAAAATAATATTTGTTTTGTTTTTGCAATTTTTCTTTTAAATGTTTGCCGGGTGACTGCTAGGAAATAGTGTAATTACTAGGTGATAGCTATTTTTTCTGCATTACTCTATGCATTCACACAGAAGAAATCGCTCTGTACCTTACTTACCATAGCCCTTTCCGCAATCCTGTCTTTGCATGTCTGTTTATACATGCGTTACAACTTTAAAGGCAGGCCCATTGTCTTTGTCAATGCTTGTTTTACTTTGAAATGTACGATTGCTCACACACTGATAGCAACACTGGTGGCATCATTTGTGGGCACGCTGACCTTGGCCCTACAATGTGCTCTTATTGAATCAACAATCACTGCAGTTTCAGACAGAACATCTGCAGCCTCTCCAAGCCAGAAATTATGGACAATGATAGGGGGTGGTTCTCATGCAAGATAAAACTAAGTGATTGATGTATGGCCATGTGCTTTGCTGCTGTCAGTATTGTACTAGGCTTACAAAAGCTGGTTGTTCCTACGACACACTTGTAGGCTATAAACCTATATGTGGCTCAAAGGATTTGATGTATATGAAGAACATGAAATATCAGCATATGTTATTTGAGAAGAATGCAACAAAATGAGGAAATTGAAAACAGCTAAAAAACGTATTGGAATCAAGACGGCGAAACCTCAGACTCGGACTGATGGGGAGAGACTCCGGGGTGGGCGCGCGGGGTGTAGATATTAGAGATGTAAAGTTGCGAGAAAATGTTTTTGAGGGATTGTCTCTAACATCCAATATTGTATTGTTTTATATTGTGGAAACACTGCATATCCAACTGCTATTCTGTATTACAACTAATAAAAATAAAGTTAAAAAAAAAAAAACGTATTGGATTTGTTGTGAGGTCTCCTGTACTTTTTAACATATGTATTTTTTTTAAAACTGTTACTTTTTTAAAGGATGCCCCCGAGGAAGTTTATTTACACTTGTGGTGATAATCCCTTGCAGTAGCTGATAAGGGAATGTCTGAAACATCTGGATCAGTTCAGCAAGTCACAGCTGGCATTGGGTATCTTGAGACTTATGAGTCATTGTCTTAGAGATCACTTTATGAGTCACAACTTTTAATGTGCACGAATCTGAAGACACAATTGGCTTTAATAGTTTTTACCTCCCTGATTCTTCCAGCTCCAAGCAGGTCCACCCTGAACATGAAGGGCGTGCCGCCTCCCTGTGTGCCAAACCGACCACCCGTCGCTCTGAGGCCGTCAGTAGCCGCAGGGCTAAAGCCGCGACCTCCGATGACATTGCCAGCACCTGCACCTAGGCTGCCAGTACCCAACATCCGAATGCCACCTCCCCCAGCGACAAAACCTACAAAGTAAGTATTGTGCAAGGGCAGGCGCCCATAATGGCGGACAAAGAAATCCAGTTGATACAGTCAGTGCAGCTTTCTCCTCTGTGGACTGCATCTAGAGTCCATTTCTGGGAATGACCAGAAATCCAGGCCAGGTTCCTCTTTCAACAATTGCCCAAGAGCCTATTACAAAGGCACAAAATACCCTTTTACCGCAATCTGCACCAATGTTTCAGAAGCACAGAGTCCTGTAAGGATTTCCTTCTCCCTTAAATAGACTTTTTAGCAATACAAATGTCTAGATCTATATTCCACCCAAAGAGACTCAAATGCCCAGTGATGGTTTACCCTTTCTTAGGGCTTACTCTAGAAGAACAGTTGCCGTGTCTCTTCACAGGAGGACAGGCAACTTAAGTAAAGTAGAGAAAAGCAGGAAAAATACTAACTTTGACTTATTATGGTTACTAATGCATGTTTCTCCTTTTTTTACCACAGACTAAAAAGCACATTTCCAGGATTTAGATCTGTAAGTGGATCTTTTCGTTCAATTAACTCCATGTAGTGGTTCAGTGATGGAAAGGCGGATGGTGCTGTAGGTCAGTGTGTGTGATTGTGTGCGGGCATGCGTGTGTGTGTGTGTGTGTGTTAGATCAGGGGCACTGTTCATTAGCAGACTCTGTTGGGGTGGGTCTCAGTTCCAGAATAGCATGGGATAAGTGCTGCAGGTCAGACTTGTGTGTAGGCAGTTCGGTGTATGTCTGTGTGCGTGTATGCAGCTCTCATGTCTAGAATATCATGGCTGCTGCAGGTCAGGATAGAGGAACATTGACAGTGCAATGTGTGGGTGTCTGCACTCTGTGTTCCACATCTCGTCCACCCATACTTCACTGCCTTCATCTCTTACCATCATCCATTTGACTCTCTTTCTTCACTTGTAAGATGTTTTCCAGCCTGACATGTCCTTTATTTCCAGCTCACAGACACCACTCCGGAATGTGAGTATACGCAACAGACAACTTTTTATGGTATCGCGCTTATATTAAGACTGTTATAATATGCTATGTCCCCAGTTTTAAGTTATGGTCATGTCTGTTATGCTATGTCCTTTATGTTCTGTTATGCCCCTGTGTGTCTTATTATGTGCTTCATCATACCCTTAACTTATGACCCTTAAATTATGTTCTTTACTTATCCCAATAGTCAGCGCAGTTTTCAAGGCCAGGCCAAGGGGTACTGGGCACTCTTCGTGACAGGTATTGCCTTTCATCTCTTCAGCCCTAGGCACTGGGTATCACAGCGCAGCTCACTCAAATGGCCGGTACCTACTGTGAGACCCCATTCAGGGTGCCAGAGAAAAGGCATGGGCTACTGGGCCCCAACCGTGTGGATTGAGATCGTTTGCCACTGATGTCCCAGAGTCCATCCTACAATGGGCCTTCAAACTGAGCCGAATACAACCCTTTTCACACTTGGCTTCCGGGGTAGCAAAGGCGAGCCATCACAGGCTTCTGAGGGAAGTAGTGTGGCGGGGCTCACACTCAACAATCAACCAGCAAACACAATAATATGAATGTCCAATCCAGTTCTTGTCTTTGCAGTAAAGAAAGTACTTCAAATACACTGTTGCACTAAATACTACACATTTCAATAGGCACACAAGTTAGTGATCCCAGGTGCAGTTCCCCTGTAGGTGCCACATGCACCACTCAGGTTCTCTGCTCCCTCCTGGGAGATCACACTGGTCCTGGGTCCCTTCTCATATGGTAACTCAGGAGTAGCGGGAATCAAGTGCAGGTGTATTTACTGCATGCCCACGGTTCAAATGTGCTAATTCTTTTAAGTGATTTTATCCATATTTGATATAGAAGGCTGTTCAAGGCTTTCTGTTGCTGCGATGTGTCCAGGCTGTCCCCCACGCACCAGCCAGGTGACAGAAGGAGCCTTCAGGTCTCTCGGTGTGCCTTGGAATAGGATATGGCTTCATTAGGCAACGAGCACGCCAAGCCCTGGCTCTAGATGTTGCGGCGTTGGGCCTGAAGCAGGTGGAGGTGCAAGCTCAGTTTCAACATCCTTCAACGATAAAGGTAGCTGCAGCCCTTGTCTGGGCTTACAGTAATGAGACAGTTGCAATCTCCACAAGAGCCTCTGGCAATCAAGCTGTTACAGACCCTTACCAGGCCTACAACAATCAAGAAGTCGCGGCCCACACCGAGGCCCATGTCAGTCTGGCAGATGCAGCCCTCGTATGGCCAAGGAGGAGCACACTATTGCAGTTCCTGTCTGGAACTGAGGTGATGGACTTAGGGGGGCCCACAGGCACAGGCATCGGCATCCTTCCTAGATTGCTCTCAAGCAGTCTACTTCTTCCAAAATGTCCCATAGTAACTGGGGACATGCAGTGGCATAACGAAACTCGGGCCCCCCTGCAAAGTACACGGAGGGCCCCTCTTCCAGCTCACTCAGGAGCTCTCAGGCCAGCATACTTTGCTGAGAGGCCCCCCTGGAGCTTGGGCCGCCCCTGCACTACGGGGGCTGCGGGGGCCTTTGTTACGCCCCTGGGGACATGCTGCACTTCACTTCTCCTGAGCAGACTCTCCTTCTACAGGGCCCGGCAAACTCCTTCCCTCCCTCAGGAGGCAGTCAGGCTTCTGGGCACTTTAGGGTATGTCAACAGCTTCCCCAGTGGAAAGGTCAGACTTCAGGTGATTTCTCCTCACCTCAGGGAGTCTGGCTGTTAGCCAGATACCAGCTCTGCTTGTACAGTAGCCCTTTCAGTACTCTGCAGAATACTCCCTTCCTTGGTCATAAAGGACTTGAAACCCGAACAAAGTGTGGTGGTTTGGGTCCTCTTTTATACACAACTTCTAGACAGGGGATCTGGATCCACTGTCACAAATTGTAGAATCAGTTTATGGAAGTTCTTAAGTGAGAGAAGGGATTCTCATCACAGCAGGCAACAGTGGAGCTATATCTATTCTGGAGCACCCATACGAGAGGCTCAAAGAGGTGTGAGGTTTCTGCATCTAAAAGTCACCAGCTCAGCAGGAGTAATCAGGGAACAGACAAAATGGCAGGCCTCACCTGCAGATTTTTCCACCTTTCTGCAGAAGTCTGTAGTCCCTTCCCAAATCTACCAAATGGCAGTGCTCAGGAAGACTAAGGAAGACTGTCTTTCACAAGGTGCATGGGAGTGTCTGGGTCACAGGAGAACAAAGCTTGCATGAAATCATAGGTCATGCCCCGGGTACTTACCGGTAATCTTCATTACTCCGAGTATT
Organism: Triturus cristatus; assembly: GCF_964204655.1. Classification (NCBI taxonomy): domain Eukaryota; kingdom Metazoa; phylum Chordata; class Amphibia; order Caudata; family Salamandridae; genus Triturus; species Triturus cristatus. The sequence goes on from NC_140594.1 coordinate 390,735,482, forward strand.
GTCTTCCTCGCCACATGATCAGCGAAGTGAGCTTCAGCTCCACACCAGAACCCTCCAAAGCAAAAGTTAGCCTCCCATGCCTCCCATGCCTTCTCAACATGGCCGACCCATATCACCCTTGACCTCTATAAGACCTCTATAAGAGGCGGGTCGGCCCAAACCCCAGCCTGATGAACTACAAAGCCCAAACATGAAGCCGATAGCACCACAGGGAGGGAGGGATGGGGACTCATGTGGCGAGGAAGATAATACTCGGAGTAATGAAGATTGCCGGTAAGTGACTGGGGCATTACCTCCTCGTAAGTCTTCCTCGCCACATGAGCAACTAAGTGAGCACATACTCAAGCAAAGAGGCTTCATTGTGAACAAGAAACCACCGACAAGGATAATATGATATCAAAATACAGGATTTAATCCAATGCATAAAACATACAGAATAAACACCCAGGACAAAACCAGAGGGCCCGATAACGGGACCGAGGATCCAGTCCCCAGAACTGCCTCTGCAAAAGCCTCAGGAGGAGAACCACCCAAAACTACCAGGCAGTGCTCCATGAACATGTGCGGAGAAGCCCAAGTCGCAGCCCTGCAGATATCCTCCATAGAAACCCCCTTAAAAGAGGCCCAGGACACCGAGAGGCCCCGGGTGGAATGACCCTGGACCCCGGCTAGGAGCCTAGACCCCTGGGACCCGTAGGCCAGCAAGATAGCCTGTTTAAGCCAACGACTCAAGGTGGAGACAGAGGGTTTGTGACCAGACCGAACCAGACCAAAGGTCACAACAACAAAAAGCTGATGTGCGGTCCAGATAAACCTTGACCGCCCGCCGAACATCCAACAAGGTCAGAGAGGCCTCAGAATCTGGAGGAAAGGAAGGCAAGACCACCTCATGGGAACGGTTCCAGTCCGAAATGACCTTGGGAAGGAAATGAGGATCAGGACGCAAGACCAGACGGACCAGGAGAACCTGCAAGAAGGGGGAGACCAAAAGGAAGGACCCCAGCTCGCCCATCTGACCAGCCGAGACAATCGCCACCAAGAACACCACCTTGAAGGTGAGAAATGTCAAATCCACCCAGCCCAAAGGCTCCAAAGGAGCATCCTGGAGGGCCTGCAAGACCCATTGGAAGATTCCAGGGAGGAGCCAGGCAAATAGCCCGAGGATGATGCAAAAAACAGCTCCGTAGTAAGCGAGCCACCCAAGGATCGGGTACGTCCAGGCACGGACTGCGGAAAGCCCGTAGGGCAGCCCACTGAGCCCGCAGAGTGGAGGGAGCCAAACCCAGGGAAAAACCCTCCGCAAGGAAACCACGTACTCTCAAGGGGTCCACCGAGACAGGGTCAGACCCCTGCAGCCCGCACCAACGAGAAAATGACCAATGGCGTGAATAAGACAGTAAAGTGGAGGCCCTGCGAGACCCTTGCAGTAAGTCAACCACCCCCATGGAACACCCCATGGCCAACAAGGTCACCCTCTCAAAAGCCAGACCTGTAGATGGAGCCGGCGCAGCCTTCCCACCGGGAGAGGAGGGACCCGCAAGGGATATGGCAGATCTGGAATCGGCCAGCACTCCCGAACCGCCAACTCGCACAGGAGAGGAAACCAGGAGCTGCGAACCCAACCGGGAACCACCAACAGAACGAACGCCTTCTCCAGGCGGATCTTGCACAAGACACGTGGGAGCAAGGGAAAATGGAGAAAGGCATGCAGGGGACCATGTGGCCAAGGGAATGACAACGCATCCACCCTCCAGACACTCGGGCACAGATGGAGTGCGCAGAAGCAGGGCAGGAGAGCATTGGCCTCATCCGCAAACAAGTTTGTCCGCGGAAGGCCAAACACAGCCACCAGGTGCCGGAACACCGAGAATGTCAGGGAGAGGACAGACAGAGGAGGAAACACCCAGCTCAGATGATCCGCCACCAAATTCTCCCTCCCCGGGAGATACACAGCCTTGAGGGACAGGACCGTAGACTCTGCCCAGGACATCAGCTCCCGGGTGAGCAACCAAAGGGAGCGAACGCGGCAACCCCCCTGATGGTTGATGTATCCCTGTACCATCTAGTTGTCCGTCCGAACGAACATGTGCTCACCCTGGAGAGAAGGAGCAAACTCCCGGCAAGCCATCAGAACCGCCTTCAATTAGCGGAAGTTGGAGGAGAATTGCGCCTGAAGAGGATCCCACTGTCCCCCCCAAACAGACCAAGATCCCAGGGTCACCCCCCAGCCGAGATGACTGGCGCCGGTCGTGACCACCTGGGACGGGGAGACTAGGAAGGGAAGATCCCTGGAGAGATGAGCCTCCACCAACCATCAGCCCAGGTCGGTCCGAATCGTAGTCCCCCGAGCAGGGATGCCAGAGGGACAGGAGATGATTCACCAAGGGATACAAGTGGAGGTAAGCCCAAGGCAGAACATTGATGGCAGCCGACATCAACCCCTGAACCCTCAACCATTGATGAACTGGAGCGGAATCCAGAGCCAGGAGAGAACCCAGATCCCGCCACAAGGTGTTCCAAAATCCCACAGGCAAGAACACCCTCCCCTGGAGCAAATTCAACCGACCTCCAATGAAAACCAAGTCCTGGGAGGGCGAAAGGTGGGATTTATTCATGTTGATCAGGAAGCCATGGGAAGACAGCACCTCGCAGACCCTCCTGACATGAAGCGTCCCCTTGGAAAAAGAAGAGGCAGAAATCAGCCAGTTGTCCAGGTAGGGAAAAACCCTTATCCCCTCCCAGTGGAGGATACCTACCAAAGGGCCAGAACCTTAATGAACACCCTCGGGCTGAAGACAAAGCAAAAGGAAGTACCTGGTACTGGTAGTGGCAGCCCCCTACGCAGAATTGGAGGAAACGCTGAGAGGCCGGATGTACGGGCACATAAAGGTAGGCATCCAGGAGGTCCAGAGATGCGATCACCTCCTCTTGAATCAGCAGGGGCAGAATCTTCTGTAGAGAGAGCATTTTGAACTTAATATGGGATGAAAGAATTAACCCTCTTTAAGTCCAGAACAGGACGAAAGTCCCCAGACACCTTCCTCACCAAGAACAGGATGGAATAGACGCCGCAACCCCTCTGAAACAGTGGGACAGGCCGAATGGCTCCCTTGATGAGCAGATGCTGAATGCCGGCCAGCAGGGCCAAGCCATGAGAGAGTCCACCTTCACAGAGGGAGGCAACTCCTTGGCGAAGTTCTGGATGGCGTAGCGCTTGGCCAGGTACCTAGGGAAGGCTTGCTTATCAACCTCCAGCCTCTCATTCTCAATAACCTTCTTGATGGAGGAATGCAGAGGAAGGGACTCAGGCTCCTTGCGCTGGTACTGCAAGAAGAAATCCTCCGACAGTTCATCCACCGCAGGGGCAGGAAAGGCCATGTTGTCCTTGATGTGCTGGAGCACATCCCGCAGCTCCTGACCCTGGACATAACGACCCCGGAGGTCCTCATCCTCCCCATCGATCTCAGACACCGGAGGGGGTTCTAGGCATGGACGCTTGGGTGAAGAAGGACCCTGTCCCTATTTGCGCTCATCAAAGACCGCTGACACCGGAACCTGGCCCGGATGGACTGTAAGGTCAGGGCCTCCGTCAGGACCTGGGAGCTTGAGCCAGCCACCACAGGAGAATCCGCCCCCTGCTCCATGAGAAAAACTTTCAACCGAATCACTAGATCAGGAAAGGATGTCAGTTGCCAGGGAGCCACAGACTAAATGATTCCACAGAAACTCGCAACTGAAATAGACGAAAACGCTGTACAAACCGGCCAATGAAAGCCAGAACAGCTGTACCTGATCAACAGTGAGCCGTGCAGAAAGCTGGACGAGCCCAGCCCTCCCCTTCGAGGCTGGCAGTAGAAATGTGGCAAAAGCGCCCCCCACCCCTCGTAGGCCGACCCGCCTGGAGGAGAGGACATCAAGACCGCGGTAGCCGCCCATGCAGACACGGGCGGAGGAGGCAGAGAGGAAGGAGCCTGCACCGGGAACTACTCCGTCCCAGACATCAAGCAGGTAAGCCCCTTTTGAAAGGCTCTGCAAGATCAGCTTGTCTAACAGAGGCTTGTTAATAGGAAGTGGAGCCCCGCAGCAGCCTGCGTCGGCCGCCAGCCCCTCGGGACAGACACACTGCAGGCCGCAGCGAGGCCCCCTGGGGCCCATAAAACAAAACAACAAGGAAGCGGAGGTGCGCCCGGGGGCTGTAGAATGGACCGCCGGGCGCCCCCCACACAAAGCTCTAAGCCGCACAGCAACGGGAGACTTGGGGATGTTAGCCAGGGAGCGGGGAACAAGCCAGCAACAGAAGGAGCAACACAAGGGGGGGCCCAGGCACCAGCAAAACCACAAATCGCTCTGCCCACATGGACGAGAGTTCAGGAAAGGGGCCGCTAGGCAGAGCCCCAGACCTCCTCATCCGTCCCCCTATAAATCCTCGGCTCGCTAAGGCAGAGTCTAACCGGCCCTGAAAAGACACCGGGGGAAGGAAGGAGGAGGGTCCCAGTGTCCTAGGGCCTGCTAGAGCAGGGCCACCACCCAGGGACCCAAGTTCCAGCTACAGCAGGAACCACTTACCCAGGGCTTCAAGTGGGCCGGGTCTCACCGGGTCTGAGCACTGGCATTTTTTTAAAGGGGGTCTCGAAACGGGTCTCTATCGGGCTCTGTTTTGTGCCCTGGCACAAGCAGTCCGTTGTTTTAAGGACTGCAGTGACAGCAGGCACATCGATTTGCGCTGCTCACTTCTCGCTAGTGGGAAAGTTACGGCATGAAGTCATGCCAATTGAGTGTTGCAGGGGAAGGGAAATCCTTGCTTCTTACATCTCCCATGTGTCTGCTTTTTAAAACACAAGACTCCGAGAGCTGTTGCGAGTGAGGGGGCCCTATTGAATAGCGCACACTGCAAATTTCAACTTCTCTTTTTGAAATTCAGGAGCAGCAACATTGTTGTGGTGTCACCAGGGCTTTAAGTGGAAGCTTTTTCAATATTATATACAAGACATAGTTGCTGCTTATTTATCTTACGCAACTAACAACCATTGATGAAGCCAATAGTCCTGACTTGTTGTAGGTATGATGTTACTTGTATCATATATCTGGATGCATTGGCAAAAACAGCAAAATACAAGTCGGGCGGCACACTATGCTAAGAACAGATTTTTAGCTTATGTGTTTTAAGCCATGCCCTTAATTACATTGGCCACACCCCTTTGAGAGACCCCCCCACCCCAGTTTTTTCATCCCACTTAAAGCCCTGCACTCACCTGACAGCGCATCTGGAGAATCAGCACAGAACCAAAAAAACAGGCCGGGGGTTGGGCTGACCCGCCTCTTATAGAGGTCAAGGGTGATATGGGTCGGCCATGTTGGGAAGGGATGGGAGGCATGTGAGGCTAACTTTTGCTTTGGAGGGTTCTGGTTGTGTGGCTGAAGCTCACTATGATGATCATGTGGAGAGTACGACTTACGAGGAGGTAATGCTCAATGGTTGAAAAGGATACGGAGGATTCTAGTAACATGGATGTGGTACATAAAATGATGATACATGGGAGGGTGGAGAAACCAATGGAGCTCAATGTAAAAAGAATAACAAAAACATTAAGTACAGTTAAAAAGTAAAAACACACGATCTTGAAGTGGTGATTCTTTTTTTAGATTAACTCTTATCAAGTTAGTTATGTCTGAGACAACCAACAGAACAGAGTAACTACCAGTTGTGCATACAATATTCTGTTTACTCTGCTTGCGCTGCTTTGCAAATCAAGCTTAGGGGAGGAGTCTTCACAACACTGCACTGCAGCGCGGTCGGAGGCTTGGCAGCAGGAGCAGGAGCATCAGAGTACTTGACCACCAGACCGCTGCCTGCTAGAAGTGAAGTGAGCCGCAGCACTTTCGGTGCAGGCGGTGGAGGGTAGAGCACGGTGGTGCATGGACGCAGCCTGCTTGTGCGACCAGGTGCTCCCGCACCTCCCCCACCACTGCTGCAGTTTTCCCCAGCCCATAGCAATTGGGCCGATTGCAAGCTAGCGGTGGAGGATGCGACTCGCGAGTGCGCCATTTTTGAAAAGTGCACAGCAGTTGCCAGGCCTGACAACTTCAGCTGCTCGGCCCGCTGACTCTGCTGTATACCTCTTGGCCCGCTCATCGACCCACTAGAACAGCCATGCCCCATCCCTGCTGTCACCACTTCCTCGATTGATTTACGGCTAGAGTTGGATTAAAAAAAGATGTGGAAGGGGGGTTCTGAAGGGCCTTGTAACATAGTCATGCTGTAGGTGAGCATGCTGGTAAACAGAGTCAGAGAGATCGTGGAGACAACTTTCAAGTATACTGTGACAGCGAGTTCATTATTGGCCTGAATGCGTCATTGGTTTTTAGCATTTTTTTTCTAACTAAGTTTTATTGTGAACCTGCAAGTTCCCGTAAGGCTCCCTTCATGAAGAAGACCAGGGCAACAAATGTGGGAAGGCATAGTTTGTTACCTAAAATACAAGCTGGCGCATGGGAAAAACAGAAAAGAAATGCTAGCAGCCCCTAAATGGATGTAAACTTCAAACAAACTCAATACAAATATTTCTTAACAAGAACAGGACGAAGCCCATGATCTGGAAACCTTAAAATTCCCTTCCATCATTATACCTAGTAAGGCATCTATCCCAGCTCAGAACCAAATTCCATACAAAAAAATAGATGGTCAGGATAAAGAATTCCAAGTCCCGATTAAGTTGTCTCAGCTGAGAAACGTGTCAGCACCCTTGTCTGCAATATCGAGCCCAAACCTGCTGAAAATACTGTAATTTAAGGATAAGGAAATAGGATCCTCTTTCCTCGAAATCTGATCCAGATTCGACCTTCCAGTCACAAAATGTAACAATGACTCAAGGGTGTCCCCGGTCTGAAAACATTCATCCTGTGTAGCCATTGAGCCCAAAGATAGGAAAGTTATACTAAACAAAGAGGGCACTGACAAAAGTAAGTTAACCGTAGATGTATTGTGGTGCTTGGGAACCAGAGCGTAATGAATCAAAGAAAAATAATATTCAATCCACCCAAGCTCAGAGGACTCTAATTGCACCGTTCATTGTTCCTCTCAGAATAAAAGTAAAACAATTGATCACTGATCCTCTCTTTTAGACATGTTTCAAGTCACCATTGACACATTAAATTTCCACTTAGAGCAACTGGCCGCTCAGGTGCATCTGCTAAATATGTTGGTGCTATATGTCACTGAAATCGACGCCAAGCTCCAACGCTTGCTTAACCTGGAATCCATATCAATTATCAAGCTTTGTCCCAAATCGAAGTCATGTATGTCGATACGCTGATGTATAAGTTAAGCACCCTATCTAGTGTGAAAATAAAAAATAATCTGAAGGACCCTCTCTCAAGCTGGCCAGGACAAGAAGATGTATAAGGAACTTGCAAATCATTAATCTCTGGAACCAGCCAATTTGTTCGCAGTCTTTAAGAAGCATATTACCAGCAACATTCAGTTCAAAGGGTAACTTTATTGGTAAAAAATAAAGGTGTCGATACATAATTCACATTGTTAAGGTCAAATCAGTACAATAAAATGTATTACAATAGAGAAGAACAAATGAATTGGATTTGTAAGTACAAGCACAGAAAATAAAACGATATAGATGAAGCATCAGAAAAAAACTTGTAATAACAAATAAGCTAGGAACATATAAGGGAATAAAGGGGGTACAGGTTCAGACTGATTTGCATATGGCCATGTCTGAACTGGGGTGGCAGAGTGGGCTAAAGAACGGTGATGGATTAAACCCGGATCAGTTGACTGGGGGTGAGTGCTTGCAATGTTCAACACTCCGTCCATCATTTCCTTTGGTGTTTGGTTTAGGGATGAGACATATATATGCTTCTGAGAAAGAGCCTGAGGAACTACCCAGCGTATTGAGTGAAATAAGTAGGGAGTGTAACTTGGGCAATAAAAGTGTAGAGAAATGTTGGTAAAATTCTACAGTGAAACCATCCGGTCCTGGGGCTTTGTCTTTTCTAAGATGTTGCAGAGCTGTTAATAATTCTTGACATGTTAAATCTAACTCTAGGGAGGAAAAATCAGGTATACTGTGTGTAGATTTCTGGATAGTGGAGAAAAAATTGGAAAGCGAGATATTAGAGGGTTGCATTTCATAAGTGTATAGTGATTTATAAAAAAGGGAAAACTCATTCAAAATCTCAGCATCTTTAAATTTTAAAACTGATTGAGTATCATAAATAGATTCAATATTTAACTTATTTTGTTTAACGTTCAAATAGTTGGCCAGTATTTTCCCTGCTTTATTCTTCCCCCCATAAAATGTTGCACTAGATTTTAACAAATATAATGAGGCATCTTCCGTTGACCTTTTATTAAATTGTAATTTGTCACTTATGAGGGTATTGAGACAATCTTTCGAGGCTGAGGTGTAATAAGTATGTTCCAAACGCTTAATGTCCTGAAGGAGATCTCTAGTAAGTTTACGGGAAGTTTTCCGTTTTGAGGTAACAAAGCTTATTATGAAATTCCTTGCTGAGTCCTTGAAAGCATCCCATACCACGAGAGGAGGCATAGAAGGGGCTTGATTTAATTCAAAGAACTCGTTGGAAAAGTTAATAAAGGAATTAGTAAATTTCGGATCTAAGAGGAGGGCATTATTAAAACGCCATCTTCTAGGACCAACGACCGGAGGAAGGATGTCAAGGCCAATTGAAACTGGGGCATGATCTGACAATAAAATAGGGCCAATCTCAGCACTTGTAAGAGTTTGCAAGATATTGTGTGAGACAAATATATAGTCAATTCTTGACTGCATGTGGTGAGAAGGGGAATAAAAAGTATATTCTCTAGTAGTCGGATTGCAAAGACGCCAGGCATCTAAAAGTTTATGTTGGGAGATAGCATGCACAAAGGATTTGTGTACTTTGTTAAGGACAAAGGAGACTTTGGAGTCCCTGTCAAGAAACGGATCAAAAATTTGATTGCAGTCGCCAGCTAAAATAAAATTATCGTCTATACAATAAGTAATTTGTTTAGCCAGCGTGGGCCAAAAGGAGGGTACACCACCTGTAGGGGCATAAACATTTAAAAGAGAAACAGGAATCCCCTTCAAAGATAATTTGACACTGGCCCATCTACCATCAGTATCTGACTCTTGAGATATAAGTGAAAATGAAAAGGGACTTACTGCATAGTATCATTACTCCATTACGCCTCCCATCCCCTGGGGAAAAGAAAACCTCTCCTACCCAACTCCTCTTTAACTTTATTGACTCTGGGGCCGAGAGATGAGTTTCTTGCAAAAAAACAATATCAGCATCTAATTTAGCCAAATTAGTCAACACTCTCTGCCTCTTGATGGGAGAATGCAAACCCTTAACGTTCCATGCAATCAGCTTTAATAACATAAGTAATGAGAAAGAAAATGAACCAAAATTGTCAAATATAAATCCAATTCAATAAGATAACTATAAAAAGTGTGAAAGAAGGAAAAGAGATTGAAAAGAATAAATGAAATGTTAGAGTGAAATGGGATAAAGATATCAAGCAACCAGGAAAAAGAATAAGAAAAGAAGATAGGAAGGAAAAAAGGAAGAGACCAAGTAGATAGGTAATAAGAAGACAAAAAGGTAAGAGAAATGACTATTGTAATGACCTTAGTATCAACAAAATTGAAAAGATGGAAAGGGATGAGTAAACAAAAGACACCATCAGAAAAAATATACGAATTATTGTAACAAAAAAGAGAACAAAAAAGACTACAGCCAACAAATCAAAAATATGACATGAAGGTAACTTACCTACAAAGAGAAGACTCAAAAACAAAAAACACGAGAGGGGGGATGAAACCACTTGGAGAAGGCCACAAATCCGGGGACAGCCACGATAAGGGATTGTAGAATCTGTGTAGGCGACAAGTGAAAGAATAAGGTCAAATAGATTTAAAAAAAGAGGAGGTTGGAACAAACAATGAATCAAATATTAATAAAAATAGCATCAACAAAGATAAACTTGGGTGAGAAACAGAATTTTGTAGAAACAGCAAGTATGACAAAAAAATCTAAAACCCATTAGCAAGGATCAGGATATCATAAGAAAAGCAACAGAAATTGAGGAACCTGTGAAAAGAAAAACTGTTATCATGTATTATAAGAAGTCGAGGGTCCAGAAAAATCCATGAGGTTCGTTTTGCAAGAATTAATGAAGCTTTGCAGACGCGTCGGATCTTTGTACGTTGTTGTTCTGTTATTATACGTAACCTTGAAAAGACATGGATGAAAAAGGCCATTACGAGCTCCCATGGCACGTAGATCAGCTCTCATGCCAAGGAAAGCCTTACGTCTATTTGCAGTAGCTTTAGCGTAGTCCTGCGAGAAGAATAAAGACGAGCCTGACCATGTAATTTTTGTGGAAGCTTTGACCGCAGAAAGAACCTTCAACAGATCAGTGTACTCCAGGAAATATAAAATGACTCCTCTTGGTCGTTGTGGAGATGAAACATGAGATGGAAGACGTCCCAACCGATGAGCTCCTTGGATGTTCAGTAAAGTTCCATCAGGTAAATGAAGAAGCTTAGGAAGGAATGATTTGAAAAAGTTGATTGGGTCAGACCCTTCAAGACCCTCTCCCAGGCCATAAATGCGTAGGTTGTTTCATCTATTGCGATTTGTAAGATCCTCAACCTGTTTCTGAAGCATCCATACCTGAGAATTTAGTTGAGAGACTGTGACGCAAGATTATTTTAAAGAAGCAACAGTGCTCTCAATCGCAGAAACCCTCACATCCATTTGAGACCAATTATCTGTGAGAGTTTGCAATTTAGTGTTAGTCTCTTCCATAAAAGGCCGAAGGGCTCTGATCTCCTCAAACAGAAGCTCCATAGAGACGGGTGAAGCAGACTTAGGCGGTGAGGGAGGGTCTTTTTTAAGGCGTTTAGAGATAGACTTCCCAGGGGCACCAGAGGGAGAATCCATATTTGTCGCAAGGCACTGGGAGTTAGATGACAGAGAGTCTTCAAATTTTGAGAATTCAGTAAAAAGTTTGGAATTTTTTATGAAGATGTGCTTTTTGGAAGGAGGAGGACGAGTCAACTTTATTCTGCCCATATAACGCTGACTGAAAAAAAAACCTCCAAAAGATATAGAGAAGTATTCCCTGAGAGGACGTGGTGAAGGTCGCAAAATGGCCGCTCAAATACAAAAGTCTCAAAATCCTTATCAAAGGTAACACCAGCAGCAAGTTATGCTGAAGTACTCAAAATGCCAAACGATGGTGCCACAATCCTATAGTGCAGCCAGTGAACAGAGCCATTAACATCAGGAGCTAATTCTCAGTCAGCTATACAAAGAGCAGGGCGCTGTAACTATTAATATATCTGAGGGAGCATCTCAAAATGGCTGCCAAACCTCAGCACCTCAGAGCATGCAAAATTTACACAGGAGCGCTGTGTAGTAACAAACCTCAGTGCCATAAAAGGAGAAAAAGCATAGGACAGGAGTGCAACAAGTCTTATTAACATCAGGAGACACTGAAAGAGAGGTATTGTTGTATTTGGAGATAGAGCGCGATCGCAGCAAATTTTCAAAATGGCGGCCGCGGGAGAACGCGACCGATGCGTTGCAAGGTGTGTAAAATAAAGATACTTGCTGAGGAAGTAGAAATACGCCAAAGACAACAACTTTGTCAGCCAGCATTCATAATTGCATGTCCGTCTTCACATTGCCGCGAAACGGGTGAAAAGCGCGATGTCTCCGTAATCCGCCGGAGAGCTTTACCCGCGGACCGCCAGCTCCATTTAGCGTCAAGCCACGCCCCCCTACCAGCAACATTCAGAAGTTACCCTTTTTCGAAGACAAAATTCCCTTGCAAAGCAATCACATTCATGGATTGTCATAAACTCTTATCTTGTTATAGCGCGCCAGTCATAATTGGGTACATGTTTTTCCAAATTCATGAAAATTAAATACATGAATCAACACTTAGGCGAACTTCCCACACTAAACCCCTACCCAAAATAATTAGTCACAGGTAATTATGAAATTTGCAAAAAAAACCATTATGCACGTTATCTGCATATGTCCCACACTGCATCCAGAAAGTCGACTTTAACTGCGCCAGTCCTTTAACAGCTTGGGTGTGCAAACTTGTCTTCAAGCCATTAAAAAATGCTATAATAGGGACAGCGTAAGGATTAATGTACAGTTGTCAGGTTTTTTAACCTGTTTTCAAACGAAGAGGTTTGTCTCAGAAGTCACAAATCCTTTATTATTGGGTAGAGTATCCAATGTTCTCGATTGACCTCAAGAGTGGGCGGTAACCCTTTCCCACTAGAGAGTATGCATCACAGAAAGTTAGAGGTCAAATCGAGTTATACATCATCGTGTTCATATTTCATATGACAATTCATAGAGCCAAATAGTAACTGAAGAGTACTGTTTTATTTATAATTAGACCAAAATACTGGTTCAAACATTGAACCAGATCTCATAGATAGCTAACAGCCAACACATGTTTTGCCCCTTCACAGCGCACGGGCCTGGGGCTTTCTCAAGACGGCAAGTAAGGAAACCGTGTCTAAGTATTATTTGGCATTACTTTGTGTCGACTCCGCCGACAGGACTGCATTGGACTCTAGCTTCCCGAGAGACTGCATTTAATATACACGCTCGCTATAAGATCTTGCTCATTTGAAACGTGCCACAAAGTAATACCAAATAATACTTTGACAAATAGAAGGTTGGATGAAAATAAAAATGTAGTTCCCTTCAGTGCCTGTGACTGCTAGGGCAAACGTGTACTTTTTGAGAATAAAAAAGGGAGGGACCCAACAACTCACACAAAAATGTTTTTTAAAAACCAAGGCACAACAAAATAAGCATTGACAATGCCAAAAGGCTGTCAGACAACGTCAGACTAATTGTCTTTGCCAGTGCTTGTTTATATTAGGTGCTTGACCATAGTTAGCCCCTACGAGAATATTTTCTTAAGCAGAAAGGGAAGCCCAAGTACCTCCCCATAAAGGGTCGTCCTTCCCTTGGAAAAAAGTTCTAGTTCTTCCGATTTCTGAATCAGACCGCAAGTTACAGTAACAGATATATATTTTGTCTCCAGGAAGGGATTTAGTCAAGTTACGATTAGCAGAGGCATAGTGTTCAGGAAGGGTATTAGCAGAGAGTCCAGTGGCGTAGCTAGGGGGAGGCCCGCCCAGGACGGCACTTTTTTGGGGGGCGGCAGAGGTGAGCAAGTCGTGCCTGTCAACCACCACTATCCCCCGCCCCGAGAACAAGTCATCCATCGGCTGCCACCCCTTCCCATCCCCCCCACTGCTCTTACCTGCACCGGGCGGCAAACTTAGGGGCACCCCGGGTGGCAGTAGGTCTATCTATGCCACTGAGAGAGTCCCCTAAAATGGCACAGGACTCAGTTTTTATTCGCCAACCGTGGGTCTCCTTAGGGTCACAGAGCCCATGGGTGGCTGACGAGAGAGCAAAGCAGCATCCCTGTGTTGTTGGAGGCGCAGAAGGTAGTCGGAAACATGATGCTTATTCCATCTCTGAACACTAAGGCCCGATTCACAGTTCCCAGGAAACAAATCACAGGTTTTCGCTCCTAGGATCATCCTTATGTTTGGAGCAAACTTCCACCCTGTAAGAAATTCATAGAGATTTCCTATATTTCTAGATATATGAGGCTCTCAGATTCCCAAGAGAACTCCCCAATGTAACTATATTAGCAAATGCAATCGTAACCGTTGTACATTTTCCGAAATTTGAATTTAAAGAGCACTCACACTTGCAAACCTTTATTTTTGTTCCTGGGCGAGAAGAATAACCCTGTCTAAAAAGCCCTTTCTCTGCATGCCCATGACTTTAGTCCAAATCTACAGCCTAAACAGGCACTAACTCTGGTCCTTGGCGGGAGTAGACTGGAAAGTGTTTTCAGGGTGGGAAACTACCGGCAAATGTTTGGCAAATACCAACAAATGTGGGAATTTGTGAGGAGCCAATTAACAAAAGCATTCATGAGTATGGGACGTAGTGCTACACGAGTAGACTTTTATGTTCTCTGTTAAGGGTTTGCCTACTTCTGTGTGAGGACCACCCAAGGAAGGCCCACAAACCACCCCTTGCACTTAGATCCCTTCCGACGGAAATTCAGCCACAGTCACAACATTTCTGTTCGAACACATTCCATTTCTGGGTGTAAAATCCCACCTGCCCCAATTCTGCCAACGAGGAGATTTTTCCTTTTCATAGCTATTTGTTTGCTTTGAATTTTGGTGCGAAAACATCCTTGTGAATCAGATTCAAAATACCAAAGGAAGTTTATGGAGGGCCCTGATTAACTGCCCCTGTCCTCTGCTTTCCTGCAGCCAACAGATCACCAGGCCGGGAGCACGTGGCTGGAGCATCCACCGAGGTGAGGCATTGTGAAGTGTGCTCAGATGAGGTATTTCGAGAATTGCCACCTCCTTGAGGTGAAACCTTTTGGCATGAGATGAGGAGGGTTGTCTGTTCTTGCATTACCATTGAACCAGCAGACTCAGGAGAGGAGGGTCTGTTCTGTAAGGGTGTTCGAAGGTGGTCCCGGACAGCTGGATCCCTACCAGATGTTCAGGATAACCAATGACTATGCAAACGATTCTGGATTTTGGATTCTTTTTAAAAACAAAATGAGTTTTATCCCCACACCGGCCCATGTGGTGACCTTTTTGTAAGTACAACTAGCGTTTTGCAAGATATGTTCGCTTTATGTTAGTATAGACTGCAGACTGATTAAGCACCAGAAGTATTAAGATCTACCGACCCTGAGTGGTCATCCTTTTATTTATCTTTACTGTTCGAATTACTTGTTTCAGGCAAGGGCACATTTTGTCATACACCTTAAGCACCAGGAGGTGTAGATCACTACAACAACACTGTAAGTAACTACAGTACTTGTATGCTAGACACAGAACCTGACGCCCAACAAGATGGATAGTCAAGGTTGGTGTCAGGAGACCCACCTAGACCTGATGAAGTGCTACAGTCAGGCTTTTTGTGGTATGAAACGTGCATGCCTAACTCGCCCTTTTCTTTTAGATGTTGCTATAGAATGACAAGAATAAGCTGCTGGTAGGTTACCCGTAGGCCATTGTAATCTTATTTGCGTACTTGCTGCACACCAGCACAATAGGTGACAGGCAGGGTAGGAGTAAGTTTTTAAAATGCACCCCTTGGAGTAGGACCACCACATTAAGTGTGAGTTCACCTCTGTCTACTGCTGAACTAGAGCAGGGCGAGGAGCGACCCCGTGATGAGGCGTGCCACCTTGTGTGGATGAGGGCGCACTGTTCTAAACACCAGGCGCCCCAAAACACAATGCAAGATGCTTACTGTGGTCCACTATTGTCTGACACACCTTGATTTAGGATTTTTTCTTTTTGCAGTGAGGGTTAGAGTAAAGGCAGATGAAAATCAGCCCAAAAAAGACCTCTCACTCCTAGGTGATTCATCCAAATGATTCCCAATAGATTGGTTGTGTGCAACATCCTCTCATTTGGCTATCCTGAAAACCTGGCATGGCTCCATTTAGGCAGGGTGGCGAGACTCTGTGGTCGGGTATTGCCCTGAGATCCTACCTTATGGAGGTAAGGAAAGGGGCCTGGGTTACAGGTCACGGCACGGCTGGGAGTCGGATGTTGGGCCTAGTTGTTCTGTCTTCGGTTGTCTCCGGTGACAGACAAGGCCGCAGCCTCTCTCTGGGAGTGCACACAGGCGGGGTATCTGCATTCTCACCAGCTGTCTCGCATTTGCTTCTACAGCAGTCGTGGTACAGTTGTGTCTGGCTGTATCACATTTTTGATAACACCACTCATCCTTGCCAAGGTCATGCCTGAAGCAGGACACACATGGATTATTTGAGATGTAAGCCAGAGCAGCTCTTTGTTTTATTTTTTATCATTTTGTCTGTTTAAACTCGCAAAATGAGTCATTTCTTCTTTCAAAGAGGTAGCACTGCACCTCGCCCATACCCTTGTCCCTTGTGTAAAGTAATTTTCGAGACAAATTGTTTTATAAAGTCCAGCCATCAGCAGCTGAAACACCTGTTCTTAAGCATCCTTCAATTACAATTAGAGGTGAGTCTGACATTGTTGCTAATCTACAGGGAGGGGGGGGGGGGGGGGGCAGTGGTACGCTTTCTCTACAGCATGTACCAAAACAAATCCAGTCCCTGGAAATACTTTGTGCTTCACACAGGCGATTCTTGGAACAAGGATGTAGTCGTGTTCTCATCACTGAGGTATGCAGACTCATTCCTGCCAATTCACACAAACTGTTCCTTTTGCCACATTCTGTTCGACAACAGTAACCTGCACACCTCCAGCGTTTGGCTTTCAGTTTTGACATGAACAACACCTGCGCAGAAAAATGCATTACTAGTGTACAAGGGGGCGCAGTCAGATATGTTTTGCGTGTAACTGAGGTGCCCGAAAACTCGCGTATTTAAATTCCACATCTCAAGTACACAGAATCAGGAGAAGTGCATTTTTAGATATGAAAAATGCATCGGGATGGTCGAAAAAATCACTTGTTGGATGGAGTTTCCACTGTCGTACATTTTAATTTAAGGGTGGGAAAGGAAGGGTGACAGGTGGTAGGGTAGACATGCAACATATATGGACCAATCACGTGCTCTAAGGGTTATAGTTATCGACAAACATTTTTGAAGTTCTGTCCCACCCTGGTAGCACTTAAGGGCCTATTTACAAAAATGTCATGCAGTGCAGTGCAGCAACTCACCTTGCTGCGTTGCGTGACAGGAAAAGGGCATTAATGTGCCGTATTTATCCAATATGGTGCATTCCTGCCTTCTCCCCTGCACTGGCGCCCTTTAGGCAGCCTAGCGCCAACGCAGGTACCCTTGCATGTTGCATGCAGGATTGTTTTTGTTTAGGAAGGGGCACCTTGCCACAATCCCAAAAGGCATGTTCCTCTTTGTATGTGTGCTTCAGAATGCAGCACACATAGGCAAGAGGAGGGAATGAGGAGAAACAAAGATATTCCTCCTCGTTACGCCTCTGCTGGGAAGGCATATCCTCTATGCACATTCCCAGGTTTACCAGTTCTAGTAAATCTGGAAATACATCAAAAACCATAGGAGTTGCATGGGAATACCGATGCAACGCCCATGGAACGCCTCCCTTGCGCAGAGTAAGGCAGCGCAACGATTTTACTCCAGATTTTTGGAGCCACTCAGGGCCACGCAAAGCCGCCTTGCGTAGCTTCAGAAATCTCCCTTAAGAATTTTGTTGCACATGTAACATGTTGCGTGGTGCAAATGCGACGCAAACCGGCTCGAAAATAGGCCCCTTACCATCCACAGTCAGAAAGCCCTTTTTCTCTCGCAAAGTAGTTTTATGAGCACAAATTGCAGAATTTACAACTGAAGTCACAAAAGAGGACATAAAAGTTGTAAATCCAGTTACTCCAGCCTAATGTAACCCTACAATAGCGCTGAAAGTTTATTAACACGCGGAAACATTTTAGTTTGTGACCACTTGCAAATTGCATTCCAACTCTCTGCCACTCTGTAAATGGATGTTTGCTTCTGGCAAGGGCAGGAGTAAATCCCTTGCAGTGTGGAAATGGGGCCCTTCCAAAGCTCTTGGCGAGGTAGGAATAAGGGTTGATTCACAGGGCGAATTGTTTTACTCCAGGGAAAAAAAACAGAGACCAAAAAGATGTTCCATTGGACAAAGACGCTGCATTTGACAGTGTGCAATTGGTTACGAGTATGCATTGTTCAAATATCAAATCTCGGCACTTGCCAAAAAAATGAAATTCAGGATACCTTCTAAGTATTACGCATAATTGCATAATTACGCATACGTGATTATCGCTGGGACCCAGTTGTGCTCTTAGAATGTTTTGTGAATTAATAAAAAGTGTAAAACTGTATTCAGGTGGGACCGTGAGGCTTCCCAAAGTTTCACACTTTTTACATGACTCAAGTCCTGTGAGTTGCATGTCTGTAATGGTTCTTTTTCCAGGGTGGGACTGGAAAGGATTCACCTTTACATTTCATGGATGTGTACAGGTTTCTTCACAGCAAAGGAAAATGTTACAACACATGCTGAAAAAGATATGTTTCCTCAGGTGAAAAAATAAAGCAATAGTTAGGTACATTGCCAATTTACCTTATACTTACTTTGGCAGAAGGTCTGTCTCAGGGCCGTAGCCACAGGGGGGAGGGGGCGGGACGGAAGGAGGGGAAGGCAGCAGGGCCCGGCACCCCCATTTTGCTTGGCCACCCCAAATGTTCTTGGCATGGGGAGATGACAAGATTTTTTAAGAAATGCTCAGTACCATCCAGGTATTTATTGCCTCAGGAGAAACAAAGAATGTAAGCTAAATGGTGCTCCAGTTAAGAATAAACCATTCTTAAGAAAAAAGCTTGGAATTCTTTTTATGACAATGCACAAAACAGTTTTCCTCTTCCATTTAAACACTCAGATTTCATACCTTGATGATGTGTGTCCTAATAAGCGGCTGGGAACTGTACAATTCATAAGTATAATACATGCAATCTGGACTAAAGTTAGCATGAGAAGTTCATATTGGTATTGTAGATAGAAATTAAAATGCAGTGTGCCTGTGAATCACTTTCAGGAATGCATGAATTGCAGATTTGAATTAAAAAGGCAATGCTGGGATCATTAAATATAAATGGACCTAGAAACAAGATAAATTAAATCACAAAAATCATCAGGGTTTGGGACACAATGTTAGAATTCATAAAATGTAGATTGGACTTTGGAAAACAATTGTATTGAATTATACTGTTTTTATGTAGCAGGAGCCTGTCCCTTGCAAGGTCTAAATCACGTTTCTGAATGGTCTGGTTTCAATAGTTATATACAGCTTCATACCAGTGACAAGGATATTGAAGCACGCGAATGGAATCAACTGCTTGATGCATGGTTGAAAGTGTGGTTGTGTAGTCTGGCCGTTACTGGACATATTAGGTGAAGAGAATGAGGTATGATAGGAGAGGATGTGCTGCTGACGCGGGTCTCGGCATTGGCTCAACATCCTGTGATTCCGGGCAAATCTCTCTGTGCCTAAAATAAATAAATAAATGTGACATTGTTTATTGCAACTGGTGCTCATGTAAAGCACTCCAATAACTTCTGGTTGAGTTTGCGAGCTATAAAACTGCAAACATTAAATAATATAAAAAAGTAATTAAAAATATGATGACATAGTGGTTACATGTCACATGGAGTGTAGCTGCTCATAAGTGTTGCAGAGGGTGTGAGAAGGACTCAGTCGCACCTTCCTACACTATAGATGGAATCCACTGTTGATATGCATCAGAAGGGTTGATTATGGTATACGGTGCTCACCAACTACCAATCACAGACAATACGTACTTTGAAGGGAAATCACCAAGTAGTTTTAAAAATGGCATAAAGTTTCCCCTGCCGTACATAATAAAAACATTGCAAGTCACCAAGGAGTTCCCAGACCAAATATAGGAGCAAAGTTGAAGGACAAGTATAACAGCCCCTTTCCTACAAACATCTTAATACCTTGAACTCAGATAATCAAAAATGTTACAAAATGCAGCACAGCAACCACAGTTGCTACGCTGTGTCGCGTGACAAGGAGAGAGGAGAAAAGCGCCATATCTACTGAGAGACCGGACTCTCCTCTTCTCTCCCTAGTGCCAACGCACAATCAGGCTGCTGAGTGCCTTGCACGCACATTTGCACCATTGTGCAAGGATGTCTGCATGAGTCTTGCATATGTTTTGTACTGGAAGGGCACCTTTTCAGTAAAAATACAATGCTTAGACTAACATTAAAACTTTTCCCACTTCGGATGTATGCTCTGCAGTGCAGCACACATGCAAAGTGGGAAACATTAGAAGAAATAAAAGCACTTCTCCCCTTTAACACCTGCTTGAAAGTGGCGTTATTTTTGTCACAAAACCCTGCCCACTGTTGTTTGTAGATAGGGTTTTACATAAAAAAACATGGGTGGTTGCATGAGAACGGACATATACAAACCATGCAATGCCCCCTTTGCAATGCAGCACACATGCAAAGTGAGAACAGATAGGCGTAATAAACGTATTTCTCATTTTTAATGCCTGCAACCCATGCAACATCCCCTTTGCTGAGTAATGCAAAGCTAAGGGCTTCTTTGCGTTTCTTTGAGGAAACTCAAGTTTTGCGCTGGAAAGTAAATTAAAAATATAGAAGTTGCACAGGTTTGCGTCCCTTTTGTGACAAAACCAGCACAAAATGTTTGGCTATCTGGGCCTTGGTGTCTTGCTCTTTCATGTTCATTACAGATAAGAAGTATAAAAGCAAAAATTGTGGTGTGAAATTAAGCACATGAAATGCACGTACTAATTTTTTTTAAATATAATAGAACCAGTTTAAAGCAAGTCGGGTTAAAAAGGCTGCCGATCAGATTGTGTAGAAACTTGTAGGGATTCTAACTTTCTTTCAATGATTTACAGTGTGGAAAAAACATGAACACCTTGGCATGAATATCTCTTCATTGCTGCTCACCTTTTCTTTTTAGAAAAATATATCAAAAGTAATCGCCTGCTCCTATTTTTATTGGTTAAACTGCCCTTTGTCCTGGCTGCTGGCAACAGGCATTCTAATTTCTGAACTCAACTGTTGTAACTTATTATAGTTGAGCAGTTATGTTGTTTCTTATCATAGATGACAAGATGTGTCTCAACTCAATGGTTATGAAGAAATTAGGCACGGGCCTTCATACAGTGATTGGAGTTTTCAATGTATTATGTGAAGTCTGTCTCGAAGCATTAGGGAGAAACAGAAGAGCAACTAATCGGAGGTGCTGTTGAAACATAGGATAGGATAATATTGATAAAATGCACTAATACCTGAGGGTGTCAAGGCGCTGAGCGGACAGGGGAGGAAGGAGAAATGCCAACACCCAGCTACAGAAGCAAATAGCCAAGTTTTCAAAAGTTTTCTAAAGATCGGAAGAGAGTCCGTCTTGGAGATGAAAGGGGGCAAGGAGTTCCAAAGTTTGATGGTTGCTACAGAGAAGGAACAACCGCCCCATCTGGACCTGTGAAATCTAGGAGAAACCAGTTTTTCTGTGAGGAGGATCTCAAATTCCTCCCCGGAGTGTACCACTGAAACATAGTTTTTCAAATGTGATGAGCCTTTGCTATGCATAGCCTTATATACTATATTCAGGACCTTGAAGGAAATGCGCTTCCTGATTGGGAGCCAATATACCACATTCAGGACCTTGAAGGAAATGCGCTTCCTGATGGGGAGCCAATCAAGACTCTAATCCCTTTCCTGGCTGACTGATACTTCGTGATGTTAAGAATCAGCCTTGCTGCTGAGTTCCGTACCACCTGAAGCTTGTTCAGGGATACTGTGTTGACGTTAAGGTACTGAGCGTTGCAGTAGCCCAGCCCGGACTACCAGGCCAGGTCCTCCCTGGACTGGAAACAAGCATCATTGGACCAGTTTTGGGGTTTCACCCCTCATCAGCCAGATAGCTTGACTCCAGTGGCATGGAGAACACGGGACCCACGTCTGGGCATGGCCGTCCCACTCGGGGTGACAAATGCAAAAACAACAATTGATGGACAGAATGCAGAACAATGTCATATATCCACCCCAGTACAGAGATCTGGGCCTAAATCCATTGTTTTTTTGCTCACCATGCCATTCCAGTTTGAACCCATCCATATGCAAATCAGTCTTGACCCTGTACCCAATGGGAACAGTCCAGCCCGAACTGACAGGCCAGGTCATCCCTGGACTGGAAACAAGCATCCTAGGACCGGTTTCAGGGTTTCACCCCCCATCATCCAGGATAGCTTAACTCCAGTGGCATGGAGAGCATGGGACCCACGTCTGGGCATACTCATCCCACTCAGGGTGACAAATGCAAAAACAATTGATGCAAAGAATGCAGAGAAATGTTATACATTCACCCCAGTACAGAGATCTGGGCCTAAATCCATTGTTTTGTTGCTCACCATGCCATTCCAGTTTGAACCCAGCCATATGCAAATCAGTCTTGACCCTGTGCCTAATGGGAACAGTCCAGCCCGAACTGCCAGGCCAGGTCCTCCCTGAACTGGAAACAAGCATCCTAGGACTGGTTTCACAGTTTCACCTCATCAGCCAGGATAGCTTGACTCCAGTGGCATGGAGAGCACGGGACCCACGTTTGGGCATACCCGTGCCACTCGGGGTGACAAATGCAAAAACAACAATTGATGGATAGAATGCAGAACAATGTCATACATTCACCCCAGTACAGAGATCTGGGCCTAAAGCCATCGTTTTTTTGCTCACCATGCCATTCCAGTTTGAACCCAGCCATATGCAAATCAGTCTTGACCCTGTGCTCAATGGGAACAGTCCAGCCCGAACTGCCAGGCCAGGTCCTCCCTGGACTGGAAACATGCCTCCTAGGACCAGTTTCGGGGTTTCACCCCTCATCAGCCAGGATAACTTGACTCCAGTGGCATGGAGAGCACGGGACCCACATCTGGGCATACCCCATCCACTCGGGGTGACAAATGCAAAAACAACAATTGATGGACAGAATTCAGAACAATGTCTTATCTTCACCCCAGTAGAGAGATCTGGGCCTAAATCCATCGTTTTTTTGCTCAGCATGCCATTCCAGTTTGAACCCAGCCATATGCAAATCAGTCTTGACCATGTGCCCAATGGGAACAGTCCAGCCCGAACTGCGTAGTGGGCAAAAGAACAATGGATTTAACTTAGATCTCTTGACTGGGGGAGAATGCCTGAATCATTCAGCATTCTGTCCATCATTTGCTACAGTTACACTTTTCACCCTAAGTGGGGCGGGTATGCCTAGACGTGGGTCCCTTGCTCACTGTGCCACTGGATTCAAGCTAGCCTGGCTGATGAAGGGTGACATACCCCAAAACGGGTCCCAGGATGCTTGTTTCCAGTCTAGGGAGGACCTGGCTTGGCAGTTCGGTCTGGACTGTTCCCATGAGGCACAGGGTCAAGACTGATTTGCATATGGCTGGGTCCAAACTGGGGTGGCGTAGTGGGCAAAAGAACGATGGATTTACCCAGATCTCTTGACTGGTCAGTCAGTGGGCTCTACTGGGGCGGTTTTGGTGCTGTGACCGGCACAAAACCCATTCTGAGAGCTGTCAAAAGAGTGATATGTAATATTCACTCAGGAGAAACAAAAAAGTAATCCATTGAAAGGGCTGTTTAAAAAAGGAGTTTATCCACGTGTGACATAGAATCAACCACCAAAACAGTAGTGTATGGAGTTCACACAGGGTGGAGTGGGGAGGGGCTTGGAGAATAAGAGAACAGCGATGGAAGGGAACCAAACGTTGGCTCAAGCCCTCACGTCTATCAGGTACCAACAGGGAACACACCACAGACAGACACTTTTATCCTTCTTCTTTCTATTTGCATGCATTCATGGACACATTGATGGGAGAGATAGAATAAGTAAGCTGAGCAACATTTACCAGTGAGAGAAAGGAGGGGCTGATCTGCACTTTAGCAGGCTCAACTACTCCACCAGCAGGTCAATAGAGACATTAAGAGACCAGCCCTCGGGGTGGAGGTAATCAGCTTAAGGCAGGGAGGAAGCTAGGGGCTGCAGGGTTTAAACATAGCCCAATCATTTGAACACAATGCTAGACACATGGGAGGAAAAACAACACAAAGCAGAGGAGGAAACATTTTAAATTTAAAGTACTGTAGATGCACAATCGCAACAAAGGGATCACTTTAAACTTTCTGACTTTCTCGTACATAGGTGAGTTACCTAAGACCACTCAAACATAACACAGAGAGTGCACAAGTCAAAAGTCAAACCTGTGCCCTCTATCAGATGAGTTCGTCAAATGGATAGACGTTGTCTAATTGGAATAAGATAGTCTATCTATATCACACTTAATCACAAATACCTGTCAACTGTCACCGTTGACATCTTAGGCAAGACCACCTTATAGCCAACAACACTTTACAATATGCAACTCATACATTGTTTGAAAAGCGAGTTTTCAAATCCCAGAGTACCAAAAAGGTGTTGGCTAAAAAGGCACAACTGAATGAAGTCAGCCGCCCATTTTGAAGCCAGTTGGCAGTCCTGACCACATCTCCACAGAGCTGCAGACTTTAGGCCATTGCATCAGGCCTATTTGTTTTCTGCTGCTGCAAATATACTTATTTCACCCCCAAGGAGAAAGACCCCCAAGGAAAAACAGTGAGCATTGTAAAATACCCTGCCAATGATCTTTCTTATGTTGCGTTAAGAGCTAAGGGGGGGGGGGGGAAGTGACAGTTTTCTTAGCTCTTTGAACCAATAACAAAAAGAAGAGTGATAATAATAGAAATCTGTTATTTGTATAACCCTCTGCAAAGGACATTTACGATGCAATTATTATTAGCAATTCATACCAGAAACTTAGGGCCAGATTTACATAACGTGCAACATATATTGTTGCGGCAACTACATTATTTGGTGAACCAACCTATGTATTAATAGGTTACTTCGCACAATAAGGATTTGGAGTGAGGCACAATCCAACCCACCCCATTACTCTTCATGAATTAGGTAGCAAATTGTGACTCACTCCAATGGATGGCCATTAGAGGAATGGTGGTCTGCTGTTAGCAGATACCCATGTGTGTGATCTCGTTTCAAATTATTTTTGTTTTAAATGCAGCCCTTTTGTCTTGATAGAAATAATGCTGCATTTAAAATTTTGTTTTTTAAAGTTCCACTGGACCACTTCCCACTCTAAACTTTTGTTTTACATTCACAACAGGGAAAGTGTCTTAAGATGACCACTTCACCATTGTGAATCGCTTACAACCACCTTTGAGGAATTGGTAACCTAAGAATGGTTTGCGACCCAAATTATGTTCGCAAACAATCGTTACATAGCATTTTGAAATGCAATTTAATAAGAATGCTGTAGCCGCCCCTTCCAAATTTCGATTCCGTATGCATTTCTAAACCCATTGTGTGATTTGACAAGGGAGTGCTTGGCAATCTATTGTTTCTGTGATGGTTAACAAAGATAAGGTCCTTGTGTACACTAACTAAACCAAACACCTTTTGGGAGCCCTCCCCACACTATCTCATAACGTATGCACATTCTCTCACTGCTTGTCCTGCTTCCAGCAGTCTTTATGCTCTTACCAAAATATAAACATTTTTTAAACAATTCAACAAGAATGCTTATTTTCCCATCCACTTAACCACTCTTATGTTGGTGTCCTTGCTCGGGCCATGCCCCTCCAAATATTCCTGGCTGGTCTGTCTGCTGACTGTTGTGGATTTCCAGGTCTTTTTGCAAATTCCCTAAAAGTCTGCAAGCTTAATAGAAAACCTGTGGGAGTAGACTTTGAAGTGCTTATAAAAGTGCCTTATGAATCACTCCTCATCGGCCAACACTTCTTACATTGTTTTTAATTTATATCACCCTTTCTGCCTTTAAGGCAACTGTTGTCTATTACATTGAAAATTGTGCCTTGCAGTAGTAAGGTGTTTAGTCGTAATTCAATTGCTTTGTTAGGCTTTGCACAACAAAATCTTTAAAGCACATACAAAAGTCAGGATACAGTAGCTATTGGACCTCTAGAGCTAGAGTTTCAGGTAACATCAGGGTATGGAGGTGTTCCCCAATCTGGCCTGGACTCTCTCTCCATCTTGTTTTCCAGGGTCCTGGAGTTTTGGGAAAACTGTGGTACGGAGGAAACTGTGACCGCAACACAGCAGAAAGCCTGCTTCAACGTTCCCACAAGGTAAGCCCTAAGAAAATAGCAGGGGTTGGTAAGTCTATTATACTGTTAACAGGGTGGTTGTATGGGTTTTACTACAGGTACCCACTCCCCTTCCATTGGACAGATTGTTAGTCTTGTTTCAGGCTGTATAGGCTTAGGGACTGTGTTATGGCTTGTGAGGCAGCAACCTATTTGCTGCTGCATGGAATTCCACTAGACTACTGTGGTTGTTCTGGAAGGGTTGTTTAGGCAGAACACTGGTTTTGGGAGCGAAAGTGCCATGCTATCTTCAAAACATATCTCAAAGCTCTTCTCTTTGAAGGATACTTTGGTAAAATGTATTTTGCTTCATCTCACTCTAAAATGTCTGCTTTCATTTTTCCAATGTTGTATCTCAAATGTACTCATGCGCTTATTGTTTGGGGACTGTAGTCGAGTACAGCATGTCTCCCACTTGCTCTTGATTGCCTGCTTTTAATTCTACCTACGTTGTATCTCTAATGACCTCCTGCTGGGATTGTTTGGTAACTGTTCTCTTGTAAAATGCTCTGATGCCTCCGAGCCATGTCCAGACTGTATAAGATCACAAACATCAATCAATAAGATCTAGCGGGCTTCGTTTGGGTGATGGTAGATATGCCTGGGATTTTATTTAAAGTAGTTTTTAATATCCAGGTGTCTTGTCACTTATTTGTGTGTGTTTATGTTTTTGTATTTATCAAGCGCATAGCTGCCCAAGGGCTTCCCAGCGCTGCGGAGAAGCGGTGATGTGTGAGGGGATTAATAGATCATCAGGGGAAGAGCCACATTTTTAGTTTTTTTCTGAAACTTAGTTCATCTCTTAGCAGTCTTTTTTCTTTGAGCAAGGAGTTCCACAGCCTTGGGACCAGCTGCGAAAAAGAAATTCCTGTCCATCTGGATCTTTTTATCCTTGTCGTCTTCATGAGCAGGTCTGAGGATGATCTAATAGACCTTTTGGGCATGTAGGGGGTGATGAGTGTTCCAAGTAGGGCTGGGCCCTTGCAGTTCATGGCTTTGTGGGCAAGACATAAAGATATGAATTTGATCCTGGCTTGGTTCGGCAGCCAATGAAGCATTTTCAGTGAGGCTTTCGCTGATTCTTGTCTGGGTATACTTCGGAGTATCCCAGCTGCCGGATTTTGGACCACCTGTAGTCTGTTCAAAACATATTTAGGGGAACCCAGATAGAGGGAGTTACTTTAGTCCCAAAGCAGGTGGCTGCCAGTTTCCTTGCTTGTATTTCCATGGAGAGATTGTGGTCCTACCAAATTCCCAAATTTGTTATGGATCCTTTAAGGGTCAGGGGACTGCCAAGTTCTTGTGGCCAACTGACAGTAGTATGGGGCACAGAATATTTCCCCTGGAACATCAGTTCAGTTTTATAGCCATTCAACTTTCAGCTACATCTGGCCATCCATATGGCTACTTTTTCATGCAGGGAACCAATTGGCTGTAATTGGACTCCGTCACTGATACTACAAGTTGTGTATCATCTGCGTAAAATACGATTGATAAGTCAAATTCCTGAACTAGTTTGGCCAATGGTTGCATGTAAAGGTTAAATAATGTGGGACTAAGAGCGGATTCCTGTCGGACTCCGCATGAGATCATTGTGTGGACAATGAACAGAGCCATTTGACAACACCTATGAACCCTTTCCGACATATCATTAGGGAGCTAACTGCAGCCCTTCATGCTCAAGGGGATTTTGAAAGCATCAGTAGTTTTGGGAGGAACAGATCAGTTACAGTCTTTCTGAAACCTCTCCTCTTCTTTCAAAGTCACATTCAAATTTTATGTAAAACATTACAAAGTTGCATCCTAAGTAAACATGAGTATTAATTAAAAAATAAATCAAAAATAGGGAAATGTTAACTTCAGTTCTATTTCTAAGGACAGGCAAATTATATCCCAAACCAAGTGAGGTGAAACGTCCAATTTCCCCTCTAGTTCAACCAAAATAATACTTCGGTTTTTCCTCTGGCATAAATATGTAAATTCCAGGATTCAAAGGCCTTCTTTGACATAAGTATAATAATCTTTCTTTGAGGTCTAAATTTTCTTTCCACAGATTTGTACCTCTCACTTCCCAAATTTCAAATTGTAGCTGAACAAGGGTCCAAATTCATCATTTATGAATGTAAATTTGCCATGTGAATTGGGTGGCGCAGTTATATAGGAATCCCAAAGGCACCTCCCAGGTGCCACTGACTGGAAGTTTTTAGGTTTGCAGCAAAGGTACCTGTCCCAATTCCTTATTTGGAGAGATGTGTTTACTCTGTCTGAAAAAAGTTCCTTTATGATTCTCTTGGCTTCAAGGGATATATTAGATTTCTACCAATTATCTGTGGCACTAATTGTCTATAGTTTGTGTCTGTCGAAGGTGAAATAATCTAACAATATGTAACTTTTAAAGAACACAATAAAATAGAAAGATATGAGTTTTAATGAATTAGTCCCCCCAAAATGTAAGTTAACAAGTGACTTAGTTCAGCTATGAAGAAAATCCATATTCCTGGAGAAGTTCCTCATTAAAAAAGTTTTACCGTCATTCATGGACTTAAAATCATAGGGTGTATACTTAATAATTCATGATGGGAATGTAGTGAATTATTAGATTTTAGTATATAAAAACATTACATCAACGAATTAAAGTTTTTACAACTTATATATAGGAATATTTAGGAACATCCACTTGTGTGCATGTTATTGCTATAACAGTGTTTCGGCTCTTAAATTATTTATGGGAGCCATCATATGGTCATAAAATTATGCTCAGTCGACAAATATTACAAAGTTCAGTCCTTCAGTTGTAAGAACGATTATATTGAATTGCATGTGAATTGTCACGTCATTTCTACTGGATGATAGTGACCAAAAGAGAGGTGAGTTAGATTGTTTTGTATTGTGACCTGTGAATGTCATATTGAGTCATACATTTTATTTCAAAAGCTAATCTCATTCACTCTGCCTTGCCCTTAATAGTGACCTGAGAAGATCCTAATGTGTGATATCGAGAGTAAGGGTGTGCACAATTCGAGTAACATGCTTTCACGTAATTACACAAAATTTCAGCAAAATTAAGGGTAATTATGCGGAATGCAAATTCATATTTTTGCGCTCTATTTAAGTACAACATGCATACTCAAGTCAGAGTCAGAGTGAGTCAGAGTCACTGAAGCTTTATTCGATTGATATATTATTCAATCGTAAAAGCACATAAAAAAGAAATATGTACAGTAGGTGAGAATTAATTAGTTAAAACAATAGAAATTTCATAATTATTATTATAACACTGTCTTCAGTACATATAGAGGAACATAAATATGAGGCTAAAAATCAATTAAACATGCATAAGCTTCTGATAGATAAAAACTTGTTTTAAAAAGATCACGATTCTAAAAACACTGTGCTCATTGTCAAGATATTGCAGAGCCTGAAAGGCTGGTTGACATTGGCGGAGACCGAACATTTTTAAAACGGGCACTATGTACAGTTTTCTTAAGTGGGTATACAATTTACACAAGAATAGAACATGGATCGTTGATTGGGAAGAACTATTATCACATAGGCAAGGCTGAAGGTTTCTTGACCAATCATTCATCTTTGGTAATGACACAAATCTGTGAAAAACCCCCAGTCTAAATCTTGTTAAAATGAATCTATCGTATACACCAGGTACAAAGGTTAGATAGGGTTGAATTTTAAATGTGGTTAAAATCATCTGATTTTGGAGGACAGTCGGTTTTAATGAATCATTTGTCATTCTGTGGCTTTCCAGAAGCAGTAGCCCTTCTCTTCTCAAGTCCTTCCTTGAAATAGTCCCAAGTGAACTTGGATTATTAAAATTCTCCAAACGACCGAGGTCATTTAAGAAGTTACGTACGTACGCAATCCAGGGGATGTTCAAAAACCCATCCAGTTTACAAATATCTAAAATAATCTCCCAATTCAATTTTGCCTCTTCCTTAATCCAGAGCCTATGCCATAAAAGGATAGGCTCTAGCTTAATTCAATCAGAGAAAAGGTAATCCCCATGTGAAAGCTCCGATGACTCCAGAACCCGGAATCCAGGCGAGGGGGACGGCGAATCCGCTCCGGATGCTCGGAGCAGTCTAGTGGCCCGAGCCTTCCAGACACACCTCCTTGCGTCACCAGCACCACGGACATGGGATTGGTGCAACGGCCACAAGGAGGCGGAGAAAGGGGCAGTCATGTGTAGAAAAGAGGCGGGGAATGCAGAAAGCGCTGTCTGCCGACCGGAAGAGACTGCCAGCGAGACGGAGAAAGGCGAGAGTGGAGAAGCGGACGAGCCCGGGAGAGAAGGAGAGGAGCCCAGCGGAGAGGAGCCCAGCGGAGAGGAGCCCAGCGGAAAGGAGCCCAGCAGAAAGGAGCCCAGCGGAGAGGAGTCCAGGGGAGAGGAGCCCAGCGGGGAGGAGCCCAGCGGTGAGGAGCCCAGCGGTGACCCAAGAGAGAGGAAGGCGGCAGATCCGAAGACCGGAGGGTCCGGGAGTGCAGAGACAACCGAGGACGCTCAAGGTCCCAGCGCCGCGGCCCAGTTCCTGGGTCGTGGCTCAAGGCAAGTGACCGCTCGGGGTTCACTGTGGTGGTGGGCTGGGCAGAGCTGCATGGGGCTGTGAAACGGGGCACAAGAGAATTGGAGGGGAAGTTTGTGTTGCCCTAGCCTTTCTAACAGCAACCCGTCACACCTCGACTAGTTCCCTTTAGTCACATCAAAGCATACTTAAACACCCCACAATCCCTGGTGACGGTGGCACCCAAACCGACTAGCGTCTGAACAAAACCAGTAACCCTGTATATTTATCCTTTTAATGTCGCTGAGACCCGGAGTCAACCACGAGAAGCGAGAACAGCCGACGGACTTCGCAAAGGAAGAAGACTCTGGTCCACACGGGACACTTTCCTCCGGACACTCCACCCTTGTTTTTCCCTTTTTGAACCCAGCTGTACTTTGACCCAGCAGTTAAGAAAGGCAAACCAATTAAAAAGAGACAACACCTCTAAAAATAGTACTTGTTTCTGTCGTGTCTCTGACAAGCCTCTTTCCTCAAAGGTAGTCACCAGGGCCCGGCCGAACGGAACCCCCCCACCCCCCGGGCTGGTACACCCCAATTCTGCGTGACATACGGTAGAAGAAGTACCACTTGGGACTGATAGAAGATATTTGAAAATGAGTTCTCAACATGCTGAATTTTGTTCACATCTGCTAGCCCCCAGAGCCCTGCTTCGTAGGTGGCTAATGAGACACACTTGGCCTTATATATTTTTATGCGTTCCACCGGTGGTCTTTTACCCAATCTTTTAGCGAAGTTAATAAGGGCAGTGGTGGCTCTAAGGAAAGCCAGTTTCTTGGCATCAATCGCTTGCGCCCATGTGTCACCGTGCGTGAAAAGAATCCCCAGATAAGAGAATTTGGCCGTAGCCTCGATCTTTTGCCCTGCAACAAACATTGTATTAAATTTCTTTATCCTACGCCCACAGTGCATAGAGTACGATTTAGACGTGTTTACTCTCAAGCCTAAATTCTTCATAAAATTTGTGAAGCTGTCCAGCAGCCTCTGAAGGCCCACCTGCGTTCGGGACATCAGAACTGCATCATCTGCATATAAGAGTGCTGGGATGGGTCTCCCAGCCACAAGAGGACAGTTGTTGTTATTTTCAAGTAGGGCCCCTTCCAAACCATTAATATAAAGATTAAAAAGGAAAGGGGCCAAAACACAACCCTGCCTAACACCACTATTTATCGAAAAAGCGCCTGAACGTTCCCCATTTACCCCACAACGGACTCGGGCCGTAGCTTAATTGTAAAATCTTTTAAGATAATAAATAATCCTATCTTCTACCCCCAATTTTTCTAAAATGGCTCAGAGTTTACTGTGGATCACACAATCGAAAGCGGCTGTTAGATCCACGAATACTAAAAACAGATTCCCCTTTTTAGGTCGAGGACTACCGGTCTGCCGAAGGCAGAACCGGAAGTCCGGAGATCTGATGTTTCTGAGAGTGGCTATTTAGCCCGCCTCTCTTTTTGCCTCTCCTCCATTGGCTGGCTTCCCAAACGGAGGCCAGCCATTGGAGGAGAGAGCCGTCCCTCCAAATAAGCTCCGTCTTTTTCAGATTCGGGGGCGTGTTCCGTGCCGTTCTTTCCACTTTTTAGCCACGCCCTTTTTAGAACAGCAGGAACACGCCCCGAATCCGAAAAAGTTTAGAAGCTTCTATCCGCCATTTGTTTGCTATCGTCTGTCCGCGAGGATCTTCTTGCTGTTGTGCGTCAAGGACCTGCACTCCGCACCGAGGCAGACAAAGAGGCCTGTGCTTGCGACATGCCAGCTGTTACTTCAACACATGTGAACAAAAAACACAACGCCTTAGGTTGGTGCAAGATGCAAAAACGTTAAGCTCATTTGAAGGCCAGGAAGGAAGGTACGGAGGAAGCGGAGGGGGCGGCAAGCGTTCCAAAAGGCACCTCTCGCGGGAGACAAAAAATGCTTATAAAAACACGTGGGTCTTGGGGAGTCAGGGCACAGGCGCGGCAGAAAAGGAAGCTTTTATTAACAACACATCTTCTCTGTGTGAAGCTTCAACCCGTGCGTTTCGTTCTCTCTTCTCTAACAGTTCACCTTTTAGCTGTCTGCCCAGGACTGAGCAACGTTTATCTATTTTTAAAGATTCACACGGGGGGGGGGGGGGGGGGGAACAAGCAGAAAGATTAACAGCAGCACCCAGTCTGAAAGGAGCGCGTGCCACCAATTTCACATTTTCGCGAGCTCCCTGGCCCAGTTTAAGATATTGATTCCTTAGGGAGTCACAGCACTAGGTTGCGGTGTGAGCTTCTTTTCAAGGGTTGTATTTTGTATTTGCAGACAGGAAATCCAATTCACTGCAGCCCTGCAAACCCATGTCCTACCTCTAAAGATGGAGGCTGCGCAGGGCAAAACACGAATGAACCAAAGGCGCGGCAACCATGACTTGGTCTCTATTCCAAGAGAGAAAGAAAAATGTGGCTATGCATCTTGTTTGATAGTAAAAGACCTCCCTCGTTGAGGTGCAAAAGCCCTCTCTCGCCCCTGGGCACCAGGGCCACGACACCTGCTGGTTTCTTACAATAACTGATGCGCCGAGATATACAAAAGGCCAGAGGTCAAAACAATATGGTGCACAGATGTCCACGTGTCAAGCCAGCAGCGGGCGAGGGCGACCACAGCCCTAGTTTAGTTTGTATTTGCATTAGCCAACTGGCTTTTGTACATCCATAATGTACAACATACACACATTTTGGAAACTGTTAAATGATTAGAAGAAAAAGTTAAAAAAAAAATAACGAGAGGGCTGCAGAAGAAAAGAAATGGCATATGAATAAAAAGACAAATTCCATTTGCAGCTGACTCCGCTGTCTTTGCAGATCTAAGGATGAAATATTTTGGTCAAATCCTCAGTTAGGAGTTCAAAAGATTCCGCAGTTTCAGACCAAGCATCCCAGATAAATAAATGGTCACTGTGTTTCTGTCAGTTGAAAAGGGCATTGTCACTCACTAACTCACTCTTTCACTACCTCACTGTCTATCTACTTCACTCTCTCTCACTACATAACTCTATACATCACTACTCCCCTCTATCTATATCACTACCTCACTATCTCACTACTTCTCTCTCTAAAAAGATCACTACCTCACTCTCTCACTACCTCACTCTCTATATCACAACTTCACTCTCTAACTCACTACATCACTCACTCACTCTCTATCTCTCTACCTCACTCTTTCTATCTCACTAACTCATTTTCACTGTCTCTTTCACTACCTCTCTCTATCTCACTACATCACAACACCACTCTGCTTACATCTCACTACCTCACAACATCCCTCTCCCTCACTACATCACTGTTTCACTACCTCACTCTCTCACTACATAACTCTCTCTACCTCACTACTCCACTCTATCTCACTACCTCACTATCTCACAACTTCTCTCTCAAAACATCACTACCTCACTCTCTAGCTCACAACCTCACAACTTCACTCTCTCTCACTACCTCAATCACTCTCTATCTCACTACCTCACTCTTTCTATCTCACTAACTCACTTTCACTCTCTTTTTCACTACCTCTCTCTATCTCACTACCTCACAACATCCCTCTCCCTCACTACCTCACTCTCTATCTACCTCACTCTCTCTCACTACCTCACTCTATTTCAATACCTCACTCTCTCTCTCTATCTCACTACCTCACTCTCTCTCTGCTAATGCAATAGGTATCACATATGCAACAAAAAAAGCTAATGCCAATAGAAATGACAATGCCATTTATTTAGGGATACAAAAATGATAAAAAAAATAATGAGCAATACCAATTGCTCTACCTATAATATTGCCGAGACCATTGCATTGCAAATGCTTGTTTTTTATTGTTACTTTATGCCACTGCTTGCATTTATTGTCCTTTCCTTTACGTAGCGTTGGACTTCTTTTGGTAGGACTCGAGCATGTTTGGGCGTCTTTCCAAAGCTATTCATGCTTGCTTTGGATTCCATGCCGGACGGGGACACACAAACGCACGCACACAAGTTCTTGCAAATAATTACTGCTGACCCCCGTGTCCTCGCACATAAACACCGTTGCTCCTATACCTACATTATAGCTCTTGTCCTGTTATTAACTGTCATGCTGTTATGTTTACTTTTTCCTAAGCGCACTGATGTGTCCAAATATAGCACACCGTCACTGTTAGAGCATCACAAAATAATTCGAAAAAAGTGACCATATTATCAGACAAACATCTCTTTCATACGTTTGGAACCGCCCTCTCCTTCTTGACACCCTCAAACCCGCCCCCACCCATTTGAGGCTTAATTGACTCTTTTCAAAAGGACATGCATATGGATCGCTAGTCAACCGTAGAGCCCAGTTTGGCGAATCACTTCATTTCCCTGTGCCTCGTCCCTTATTTTTCCCGAGCGCTATATAAAAACTGCCATGCACTGGTAAAGAGTTCAGTCTCCGTACGCCATTGATATGTCCTGGTGCTGTCTAATAAAGGTAAAGCGCTGTATAAATCTACGCTGGGATTGAATACATATGCGCTTATTTATGTTATTGGTAATATGGTCTGGTGCTGCTTTGAGTGTGATTAAAGTGCTGATTTTAAACCGCTATAAAAAAACAAATTTTGACTCTCACATCATCGATAACGTGTTCTGGTGCTGCCTTGAGTGGCTAAAAAGTGAGGAATGCTGCTTTAAAGTACTATATAACAAGCATTTGCAATGCAATAGGTCTTGCATTTATGCGAGTTTGAGCTATTGACATTGCAGATAACAATGCCTTTTATATTAGTTTTCGTTTTTAAAACATAAATAAAAGGCATTGTCATTTACAATGCCAATAGCTTAAACTCGGGGTAAATGCGAGACCTATTGCATTGTAAATGCTTGTTATTTTTTGCCCTTGTGTATTTCCCAATCAGTAATGACAGATTAAGACCCTGTTCTACAGTGCCCAAGCCTGCACAAAAGCCGTATTGGAGGTCTGACAGGACAGAGTTTGCCTCCGCCCAGTCCTGAAGACGTTCCAAAATGACAAGGCCCACAACTTTAGTTATAGCGTCCAACAAAGAGATAGGCCTATAACAGCCTGCATCTTGCCTGTCCCGCTTCCTAAAAATAGGCACGATGGTTGACTCCACCCAGGTGGGTAAAAAAGCCAAGTTGCAACTTGCAGACAACACCTGAAGAATGATGGGGCCCCACAAAGATAAATTTGACTTGAAAAAGTCAATTGGGACCCCATCGGGGCCAGGAGCTTTGCCTCCCTGGCTAGAAGAGAGAGCCCGCTCTATTTCATCCAGAGTGAAATCTAGATTCACAACCGCAGGAAAAGAGATTAACTGCTGTTTCTCATATTCATTATTATTCAAGATATCTGGATTTCCCTCACCTTTATAAACTGCTGAAAAATGGCAAATCCATTGGTCGCCAGTAATGGAGACTTCAATGGAAGGGTCAGGATCACTTATGAGGAAAGGCGCCTTGACCGCCTTCCAAAAGTAATGAGGCTTCGTGTAAGGCTTCCCAAGCATCTTTCTTCAGTGTAGCTTTCCTATCCCTAATAGCTTTCCTATATTCCCCTCTAGCGTGTCTTATATCATTTTGATTTCTCGGTATCGTGTGCAACACTTTTTTCATGATAGAATATGATTGTGTACACCTGGAGTCGAACCAACCATTAGACGTCCTAGAGCCCCTTTTCTTTCTAAGGAGAGATACCTGTATTGTACTAGAAATCTCCTTAAAAGAGTTTAAAATACTATCTGGGTTAGCAATTTCACTCAGACACCTCTCGATAGCATCCTTGCATTTACCTATCACATACTTAACTGTGGCGGTCTGGTCAACCATTGACCAGCGTACCGAGTAACCGTTAAGACTACCCAGAGCAACATTCTCCAGTAACCTATCACTACCTGACGGACTAGTAATTCTATTTGAAGGAAGTGTAATCGCCGTACAAAGGGGGAAATGATCACTCAGTGCAATCCCTGGGACGCTAAATGATTGAATAAAATTAGCGTGATTACTTGAGATTAGGGAAAATTCTATTGTGGCACAAAGTCCGCGCCCACTAAAAGTCCAGGGCATAGACAGGGGGGGGGGGGGGTACAGAATTCATTAACAAAGCCCAGATCGAGACTGAAGATTAAGTCATTATACAAATCTCCCACTACAGAATGTTTAAAGTGAGAGGTGGAGGCCCATCCTCCTGCAACCCACAAATAGTATCATCAAAGTTAGGACACAGTGCACAATTAAAATCTCCAACCAACAACAAAATTGTTTCTTTTGCCTTATTCATACCTACATTTTTTAATCGTTTGCCCAGATCTTTTATGACGAGACTAACTTTGTCAGAGGGAATATTATTATAAAAATTGGTCAAAACAAGGCGATACCTTGCATCAATATCTATTGCGACCACTTGAAAATAAGGGTCGCTAACTAATAATGTTAACTCCTTCACATTTAAGTTACTAGAAATATAGGTACATATCCCACCTTTTGCCCTCCCACTTAATGAATCCATGGCTGGGGTGTGAAATGTCCTATACCCATTTATGTGAATCGCTTTCTGGGTCCAAGTTTCCTGTAGACACAGGATGTCTGATTGGGAGATAAAAGCTTGCCAAAGCGGATTGTCTAACTTAGGGCAAATACCAGCAATATTCCAAGAGACAATATGACAAACAGCGCACTTATCGTTGTCTATCATTGTCGTATGGAATACCGGGAGGGGAGGGGCCTCTAGAGGAGCTAATGATCCAGTTTGGTTGGCACACAAATGAGATACAGGGCCCTGATGCTCATCTGGGGTGTTAACAATTTGGGAATGTGTAATCGTAGATTTACCCATTGTCAATTTTCCAGCATCATTGCTCCTCGTAGACCCAATAGCGGCTACGTTTAAATCAGTAACCATCCCCTGGCCCAGTCAATCAATGGCCTCCAGTGAGTTCAAAGCATCAAATCGATTGCTCACAAGGCACATATACCTTTATTCACCCCTACCATGGTAGTTTTCCACCCCAAACCTAGGCCTACGTGGTCTAATCGGTTGGTAAAAATAACATAGTGGAAGAATGTTAATCTCGGTGGGATTATAAGGCCCGTTACTGCTCTTTTCCAAAATTGTGTGAACCAAGTGAGGTGAATTAAAAGTTACCACTATGCAATCTCCGTGGAGGGTCTTGATGGAGTTTCCTACCCATCCAATTCTCCTTACCATTTTAAATTCAGAAAAAAGAGCATTGCTAATACCTGTCCTTAACGCAATCAAGTGTAAGGACTTGTTACGCAAAGTAGACCAATGCTCCAAGGAGTTAACTGGGACTGGGGGAATATTCGTTAAAACAACTGTGTAGGGGACTGCTTCTGGAGGAAGATTTAAATTTGTAATAGGATTCAGGGATTTAACTCGAAGAAGTTGAAGGTTTGAACCCTTTTCTTCCTTTTCTTCCACTACGTGAGGTCCTATCTTCCCAGCTTCTCTATTACCTTTACCAGAAACTATGTTACTATCAGATGTTGTATTGGAAAGTAACATAGTTGTAGAAGGGGTCTCAATAGGAGTCTCTATAAGGGTCAAATGGTTCACAACACCCAGAGTGACAGGATTCTCATTGCGCTCTAGTGCCCCTTTATTAAAAGTTACTGGGTTAACCATCCTCTTCCCTTTTTCCGCAGCATCTACAACACATGTACTAATATTAGGACGCACAGGGCCTGTTACAGACGATTTAATGGAGACCAATTCCTCTACTATAATAAGCCTTGCTTCTATTAGAGTTATCTTTTGTAAAATGGGTTCTAATAGAATGGACATCATAGTTTCTAATCTCCCCCCAAAAGATCCGTCTTCACTGCTAACAAGAGGACTCCCTCTAGGTGTGGACGAGGCGGTAACCGAGGGGCATTTCATAGGAGCTATTTCATTTGTCTCAGGTCTTAAATTTCCCCCGGTTGCATCTTTTGCAGGTTTGCTAGGTTTGGTAGGGCCTCGACTCTTGCTTTTCTTTGTCAGCGTGGCTACAGTACGAACTGCTCTCGATTTAGTTTTTTGACCTCTAGTGGAAACTGTGGGCCTGTCAACAGAGGTATCTAATTCAGAGGAAGAGGAAGCAATCTCAGTAGCAATCTCTTTCTCATTCAGGGCGTGCTCAGTCGTACAAGGTCGCAGGGAAGAAGTGGCTTGAGTAACTAGTGGACTCGGTCCAAGGAGAGCAGAGGTTAGGGAGAGTCTACTTTGGGCGAACAAGGGCGAGTCCAGTGACAATCTACGTTCGGTGAGCTCGATCTCATTAATTAGAACGGATTCTGCCCTTGATAAAAAAGCATCGAGGGTCCCTGCAGTACCCTGACCTTTCCCCAATTTACGCCTATTCATTTTTAAAGAGGTAAACGCTAGCACAAATTAAAAGGGTTAAACCTTATTACAGACAATAATACAAATCCCTCAATGTGCAAAATGATATTACAAGAGTCCGCCGTCTGTTAGTCTTAGATTATACAACAGTACCTTGTTTTGTTAGGTGAATGGTTCAGTCATAATCCAGAGTCCATAATCCAATAGAGATAAAAGGGGGTGATACCTTTAGACACACAACCAAGGGAGGTGGCCCTACCCTGCCTCTTCCTGGCAATGATGGGCAAGAACGGTCTCGTCCTTGGCCCGGGCTTGCCCCGGGCGCCACCCACGCACGTCCCGCATTGCGGGGGTCTGGTGCTGTTTAAATCGCGCCTCCAGGCGTGCTCCGCCGCGTCAGCCAGGCGACGAGGCAGAGAACTGTGGGGGATGTGGTTCCTGGTCCTGCGTGAGCCAAGGGAGCCGTTCCCCTCACGACTGGAATGTAGGCGCCTGCCGCGGTGGCCGTTTCCCTCACGGCGATGGTAAGTTCCCCCAAGCTGTAGACTGTCTCATTCAGAGACCTTCAAATAGCGCATCCCCTCAAGTCAATCTCTGGTGAAAGGATGCATTTAAACAAAGCACTGTGAACTACAGCAGTTCGTGTTCTGTTGTTCCCAGTACATTTTCACAGCAAACGCAGTACATTTTTCGAGTGAATGGCGCATATTTACGTGAAGTGGCATAATGATGGAATTTTGAGGATTTCGCATAACAGGCGTAATGCGACATTTCCGATATTACAAGAATTACGCCGGCATAATTTTAATTTTGCCAGGCCTAATCTAGAGTCTCCGCTCCTGCCAGCCCTCTATCATATCATGAAGTTCACAGGAATAGTCGTGCCTCCACAGCTATAAATAAAAAACAATATTGATAAAAATTTGTTTGAATACTAAGTATGCTGGTGTGAACTGAATCTCAAACCACAAAGGTTCTGGGGCTGGATCTGAAAGACTCAGCGGCGGCGGGCGATGCCATCTCTCTTCTGTGTCTATGTTCTATATATATCTCTTCTATCTGGTTCCTTAAATCAGTCCTATGGGACTAAGTCATTGTCAGTGGGGCACTATATACAAACATGACATCTATGCTTTCCTACTGTTCTTCTACAGCCCTCCATATGTATTGCAATCCTTTTCCCATCTCTCCCTTTCTTTGTTGCTTAGCTTGCTCACCTTTGAACCCCCACCTTAATTTTTCTTTTAGGATGGTGCCTTCATGGTGAGAGACAGTTCTGGCCAGAGCTGCAACCAGCCCTACACTCTGGTGGTCTACCACAAGGGCAGAATCTACAACATTCCAATCCGCTCCACGGAGGGGAAACAGCAATATGCCCTGGGCAAGGAGGGCAAGAACCATGAGGAGGTGAGCCTCACATTTCTTAGGAGTCCGGAGAGGTGACTGGGGCAGCACAGAGCTGCGGGCAAAGAGGAGAGACCATAGAGAGAAGAGAATGGGAAGTCAAGCAGGAGGAATTCAAATTTGTTAATTCTTCTTTAAATTAAGGCTGGTGGTATGTCCTGGCAAAGAATCCGAGAACCACAAAAGGGTGCGCTAAATTCCTTTGCAGTTTTTGTGGAATTATTGAAGCCAATAACAACATATTGCTATACCCTTTCCCAAGGCGGCTGGTCCTAGACCCTAGGCAAAAGGGCAAGAAGTGAACTCAAAACACATGAGGACTTGGGAAAGATTTATGTTAATCAAAATAACCATCATTAGATCTGAATGGTGGAGACAGAGAGGCTGACAAATGACTACTTCCAACCCCAATCCCACGTGAATTAGCATAGCTAGAGGGAGCGCTGGATGCCACGCTGCCTCCCTCCTGGACAGAGACTAAGACATTTTACAGATTAGGGTCAGACTTCACTCATTACATGTAAATGCATCATGCATGCACTATGTGACAGTTGTTTTATGCTTGCTGATTTTTTCTTACAGTTCATGTACTTTTCGCTGCGCTATCAGTGCACACCTTTGTTCCAAGTATTAACATAGCGGAAACATTTCAAAGAAAACAATTGAAATTAAAACTCTTTTGGGACGCTTTGATTGTTTTCTTGATGAGAACCACAACTTTTTTCATTATTTTCACACACCAATTCACAAAATCAATAAGCTTGGCCTTGGTGAGCTGGTGGAATGGTAATTTTCTTAATATTATATATTGTAAATATAGGTCACAAAAATAAAAAGAAGAACATATGCTTACATATAAACATTAGGGCCATATGCTTATAATAAAAAATTAAAATATTTAAAAACTAAATAACTATTGTAAATAATTTGAGCAGGTGCTTCCAAGCAGAGCAGGTATATAAAACCCCATTTTAGTTTTAATGCACATCACAGGAAAATGTAGTTGTCTTTGTGCAGAGAAAAAATGCCATTGGATTTCAATTACTGTCACCTGAAGACAATTTACACACACTCAGGTATAGCTAGAAAATAAAAAGAATAAAGAATCAATAGCAAAAAGCATTGGCAAATTAAGATATTGTCATACCAGCCCTGGCAGTGAAGTACCCTGCTTCGTAAGTGGATGTGCAATTACAATGAGCCAAAATGTGTCAATCGCTGTAAAAAATAATAATGGCTGAAGTGAATTGCCTCACACCCAGTGCTCCATGAAGGGTAGCAACATGTGCGGGGCAGTCGAAGGAACCAATGGATGAAAAGAGCTTACCCAAAGCTCCTCAGTGTGTCTATGTATCCATATTTTATTCATGATTTATTTTTATTAAATGAGACTAGCATGCTATCCAGAGCTATCTCAGGCCAGATCTAAAAGTATACATTGGCCAGAGGTAAAATGGGTTTGAAAACCACCCACTAACATAATGTTTAAAATGCATCACATTCTATTTCATGACGGAGAAACCAACACCGCTTTCAAAGTTACCTTTAAATTGTACTAATGTTGACCAATTATTGGCTTCATGTGATTACGATAGTATTTTGCTACCAGATTTGCCTCATAACTCCTGTCCAAGCTGCTAAATAGAGCTCAACGCCCCTTGGACAGCACAAGGGCTTTTTGCTTCCACACAATTGTCATGCTGGCCCCTGCACGCCTGCCATTCAGAGACAAAACAGCGCCTGTTTTTTACGGCGAATGAGCTACCAGGCATTAACGATGAATACTGTGCCGGACAATCTCCGCCCTGGGGTGTTTATCAACATTCATTATCGCAGAATAACTGAGAATGAGCGAGTTCTTGGCCTAGCAGAGAGAAATACATATTTCTAATCATAAAAAGCCTATATTAAGACAACATTTTCATACTGGTTTTTTATCTTCATCAGAAAGAAATATGTGTTTCTCAAAAAATCTACCAATTTTTAAAAATGTGTTTGCTGCACAATTCGTCTTTATATTCTCCCCTTTTGAACAGAGAGAAGGAAAAGGTGTAATTTACATAGGCATGCAACCTCACACAGAGGAAAAAGCTCATTGTCGTGTAAAGCAGCACAGGGCAAGGGCAAACATTACCAGAATGCATCACAATAGCAACTGGTTCCACAAGCCAGTTTTCCACTCTCTGTGAGTAGGACCGGCGGACACAGGACTCTGCTGTCCGTCAATTTCTTTCACTGAAAATAATTTCCCTGTGTTTGTTTATGCTCTTGACCTTTTCCTGAGTGGAAAATATGTTTCTAACTGGGTTTGTAACTCAAACTATGTGTAGGACAGCGTAACTAGGTGTGGAGAAAAATGAAAGAAAAATAGGTGGGCATGACCTTTAAATGGACATAAACCCTCACTCA
Organism: Triturus cristatus; assembly: GCF_964204655.1. NCBI lineage: Eukaryota > Metazoa > Chordata > Amphibia > Caudata > Salamandridae > Triturus > Triturus cristatus. The sequence continues at coordinate 390,778,037 of NC_140594.1, forward strand.
CCCGAGGGTGATATGCTTCATCATTTATTTATTTATAACATTTATTAAGCGCTACTGTTACCCGAGGGTGTCCTGGCGCTGTGTGAAATCTACCCAAGACTCAACATCGAAATGGAAAATTATTCTGTAAACAACCAAGTTTTTAAAGCTTTGCGAAAAGCCAACAGATTGGTCAACCCTCTGAGGTGTAATGGAAGATTGTTCCAGGCTTTGGCTGCATTCACTACAAAGCTTCTTCCACCCCAGGAGGGTTTTTTACCAAAGGCACATAAACCTGCTTAGCTGCAGATGAGCGTAGTGATCTAGTTGGAGTATACCAAAATAACCGCTCTTTTAAGTAAGCTGACCCTGTTCCATGAATCGCCTTGTGAACCAGACACAAAGCCTTAAACTGGGTACGCTTTCTAACTGGCAGCCAATGAAGCCACCGTATCTCCTTAGAGATTGAAGCATATTTAGGGGTGCCTGATACCAACCTAGCGGCGGCATTCTGCAGGAGTTGCAACCTATTCATTATTCCCTCCTGGATATTGAGATACAGGCTGTTACAATAATCCAGCCTAGACATAGTAAGTGCTGTAACGACTGTTTGATGACACTCTACAGGTAGGATTGGGAGAATTTTCTTACAGGACCTAAGAGCAAAAGACGTGGCGGAAGACACTGAATTTACTTGGTCTCTAAAACTGGGCTTATGGTCCACCCACACTCCTAAGTTTTTTACCTTCTTGTTGTGTGCGGGAAGAGGACCCAAGGTGTCAAGCCACCATTCAGGGGTCCAAAAAATAGGATCATTGCCAAAGCATACCACCTCCGTCTTGCTGGAGTTCAATTTAAGGCAGTTTCTGGCCATCCAGATCCGTACGGTGTTCATACAGTCCCTAAATCGATTCGCCGTACTCAGCCACTCATCTGTTTGTAGTGAGACCACAATTTGAGTGTCGTCGGCATAAGAGGTCAAGCTAAACCCGAATGACTGAATGAGCGGCGCCAAAGAGGACACATATACATTGAACAAAGTCGGGCTTAGAGAAGACCCCTGTGGGACCCCACAAGGTAAAGAAAAGTACTCGGATGAAAATTCCCCTAAAGACACTGACTGACTCCGATTTGTGAGAAAGGATTTCAGAAGTCTCTATGCAGAGCCCTGAACTCCGATCTCCCGCAGCCGGTCCATCAACAAATCGTGGTGGACCGTGTCAAATGCTGCAGAGAGATCTAACATGATCAGAGCAGCCTTGCCCCCTTTATCTAAAATGGTTCGGATCTCTTCAGTAGATTTCAAAAGAGCCGATTCCGTGCTGTGGCCCCCTCTAAAGCCATGCTGGGTAGGATCCAATGCTTGCGTCGCCTCCAGAAAGAAACTAAGTTGCGTATTTAAGTTCCTCTCAACAATTTTGGCAGGTAACGGAAGTCTGGATATTGGCCTAAAACTGTTGGGGTCTTTTGCATCTAGATTTGGGTTTTTTAAAAGAGGCAGGATGGAGGTTTTTTTCCATTCTAATGGGAAGTATCCTTCTAAATACATAGTATTAAAAATGGGGGTCAGAACTCGAGAGATCGGTTCTGCCGCTAATTTTATTATAGGTGTCGGACAATGGGCCCGAAGGGGAGCCAGATTTAACCCACATCAGAAGATTGAAAGTATCAGTAGCTGAAAGCTGGACAAATTGATCCAGATGAGCTTTGTTTTCTAATGTTAAGTCATCCATATTGTTCAGCGTTATCTTGGATTTAGCATGAGAGAAAGTGGAAAAGATGGCCTTCACTTTCTCATAGAAGAAATTAGCCAGTTTGTCACAAAGTTCCTGACTTGGTATGGTAGTAATAACCCCAGGATTAGCCAGACTGGTAACTGTATTAAATAGTTCCCTTGCTGAGTTTTTTGCGTTATTGATCTTAATGGAGAAGAATGTTGCCTTAGCATTATGGATTAACTGTTTATACTTAGCAAGTCCACATTTGTATTCCTCCTTATCATGATCCATATAATTCTTTCTCCATTTTCTCTCCAAATGTTTGCAAATCAATTTTTGATCCCTTAGGGCCCAATTCACAGAACTAACATAAGACAAAATTCTAAACTTACTACCATTTTGATATTCACAGAAGGCACTTACTCATTTTGGTATTCACCGAAGGCACTTACTCATTTCGGTATTCACAGAAGTTAGGAGTCCTAACTTTAGGACTCCTAAATGCCTTCTGTGAATACCGAAAGTCTTAAAATTCGGATTTTTCTTAGTTTAGTAGTAGTAAAGTTAGGACTCCTAACTTTAGGACTCCTAAATGCCTTCTGTGAATACCGAAAGTCTTAAAATTAGGATTTTTCTCAATTTAGTAGTAGTAAAGTTAGGACTCCTAACTTTAGGACTCCTAAATGCCTTCTGTGAATACCAAAAGTCTTAAAATTGGGATTTTTCTCAGTTTAGTAGTAGTAAAGTTAGGAGTCCTAACTTTAGGACTCCTAAACTGAGAAAAATCCTAATTTTAAGACTTTCGGTATTTACAGAAGGCATTTAGGAGTCCTAAAGTCAGCTTTACAACAACTCCTGCAGCTGAGCTTTGGGTTACTTGTAGCCCTGACCCCAAGCAGCATTTTCACTGAAGATTGCCCACCTACACTCCACGAGTGTTCCGTGAGCTGGCCATGTGTGTTTTCTCTCAAGGTCCCTTCGCGATCCCTAGTCTGTCGACTGGTGGGTCCCTGTGAAGGCAACTTTACTTCTAATTGGGCTTACCTGGTTGCTCCAGACGTGCCCTGACTCTCCATTGCTTGGGGAGTCCCCAGGACCTTGCTGGTCCGCACCGAAACATCTTTTCTCTTCCTGCGTGGGTTGCTGTTGCCAAGGCTTGTTGGGTCCAATCCGGGCACCACCACCGCAGCACTCGACATCCTTCTTGGCAATGTCAGGTATTCCATCAGATGGATTAGGCTAGTAATATTAACACAGTTTTTCTCTGTTTATTTCAGTGCCATCTGAGTAGGAGTAGGGATGATATTACTTCTTCTCTTCTTTTTTAGTTTAAAGTAGCGGTTTATTGAAATTATTATGCAATTAAAATACAATGAAACAAAAAAAAACTAATTTAAGCATATCATCACAAATATGCAGTATACAACTTTGACTGCCAAAGAGATCTTTACCGCCCTGAGTAGCCTTCCATCTGGCAAAGCCGCTGGGCCCGATCAGATTCCCCTCAAATTTTATAAAGTTTTTGAGGGGGCAATCGGACCTGACTTATTTGAAACAATACAGCAGGCCCAGATGGGTACCTCTGTTCCAGGCTCGTGGGCAGGGGCAGACATAGTAATTTTTTTTTAAAAAGGGAAACCACCTAGAGAACCAGGGTCTTATAGGCCAATAACCCTAATGAATTCCGATGCAATTTTTTTTTCTAAAACCATGGCAACCAGGCTTAGCAAGGTTATAGGTAAGATGGTTAACTCCAGTCAGCACGGCTTCATCCCAGGGAGAGGAACTACGCAGCATGTCCGCAGGGTTGTCACTCTCTTCGATGCCGCTGAAGTCTCAGGAGAACCCATGGCGGTCATGCTGATGGACGCAGAAAAGGCATTTGACTGGGTCTCCTGGGACTATCTCTGGCAGCTATGAAGTGGACTGGCATCGGAGGGGGATTTGTTAAAGCAGTTCAGGCTCTGTATAAAGACCCGACAGCCCGACTCAGAGTTAATGGAGGATATACGGCATCTCTGCAAATTAAGCGCGGTAAACGTCAGGGGTGTCCATGCTCACCATTGCTCTTCGCGTTCTATATTGATCCCTCGGAGGTTGGAGGCAAATGGTGGCATTCCCCCTATAAAGTTTCATGGTTTAGAATATAAAACTTTGGCGTACGCAGACGACATCGCTCTTGTGACTCCATCTCCTGCAAATGCCCTAATTGTGGTACAGTCGGAAGCTCAAGCTTTTGGCTGCGTGTCAGGATACGTGCTAAATGGGTCTAAGACTCAGATAGCCAAGAATGTGGGGGCTGTGTGCAAAGATATACATGTTGTGGACTCAGCTGTCTATTTAGGGATCAACATTTCGGCGGATTTTGGTAAGACGGTAGATAGAAACATCGAGCCAATAATATCTGAAGCTAAAAAAGATCTCGACAGAATGCATAATATACACCTATCGCTAGTAGGGCGTTGCAATGTTGTGAAAATGATCCTCTTACCCAAAATCTTGTACCTCTTTAGGGCGATCCCACTCGAATTTGAGGGCAAATGGTTTACAGCACTGAAGCATTCAGTTAACAGATTCATTTGGGCACATGGGAAAACTAGGAGGGCATTACGTTATATGTCCTTACCAAGGGCAAGGGGAGGATGAGCTGTTCCCGATTTCAGAATATATTATTGGGCGGCAGACTTTCAGTATATGTGTGGATTGATTGGTGGGGACGTGTCTGATCCGCAGGTTAAGACTGGATCATTCGATATGTATTCTATTTTGGCGGGGAAGCGGAGAATTGCTTTCCAAAATATGCTGACCCCAGCTACTTTAAAAGAACCAGGTTTAAAACCCTGATGGCTGCTTATAAGGTTTGGACAGCATTTCGCAAAAAAAGTGGTCTCGGGAGGCTGAATGGTTACACTCGGTTATGTAAGAATCCAACCCTTCCTGGGGAAATCTTTGCAGACACAATAATGGCGGAATGGGGAAGGTGTGGAATCCGGAAAGTGGGCGATCTAATGGGGCCACATGGAATTCAGCAGTTTTCAGATATACAGAACAGCTACGGTATTAATAAAAGTTTTTTTTTTAAATATCTTCAAATTCGGAGTTTTCTAGGTGGAAAAAAGGGGGGGCCCTGTGGATTTGATAAAAATAGAATTATGGACATTATTATGGGTGTGGAAGATTGTACTGTACGGAGGATCTATGCTGGGGGGGGGACGGGCACTAGATGCCCTCGATGTGATAGTATGGACGCTGAAATAATACATATGTTTGCGTTATGCCCCCAGCTGCAGGCCCTGCGGAGTGCGATAGAATCATTCTTTGACAGAACTATAGAAATTAAAATCTGCCTCACTCCATCTATAATAATGCTGGTGATAAATAGTGAAGACAAGCAAGATCCATTACAATACTTCCTTTTTATGGCTATGCCGGTACTGCGTATCTGCATTGCCTCAGCGTGGTTGGAGAAAGCAGCTCCAACCTTCCAACAATGGCTCGCTTGGCTGTTGTCCATTTATAATCTTGAGAAGGGGATTTATGCGAGGAAGAGTAAAAGGGGGCGATTGCTTGGTAAACGTATATGGGGACCCAACCATAGCTGGAAGGAAAATCAGTAGAGATCAGCATTCCCCACTCCCTCCTCATTGGCGGCCCTAGGATGGGGTTTTTGTAACAGGAGAACATAATCTTTAACTGTAATAATCACAGATGTAATTTTATCTGGACTTATTATTGTCATTTTTCTGTCTCCGTTCTTGTTTTTTGTTGATGATTCCTTTTTCCTCTTTTCTCATCCTATTTGTTAAAGCATGTACATATCTCAGATGATTTCTGTATGATTATTTTGTTATACTGCTGTGCTTAAAAAGATAAAAGTCTAATAAAAATATTTTTTTTAAATAACAAAAACAAATATGCAGTATATAACATAATCCGGAAGAAATGTAACAATGCTATAGGCACCTGAAAACATTTGTAAATAAAAACTAAATGATATGAAACAAATAAAATAGTGTTATCACTAAAGCAATTCATGGAGGTTTAGGCACTTCTTCAATTCTAGGCATATGTAACTGTGAAGAGCTGGCAGAGGTGTTTAAAAAGGTAGTTATAGGTAGCCACAAAAGATCTCTTTTAATAGCAAGAGTAATGGGATAAACGTACGCTCTATCAAGTCTGTGATTGTAACACACTCCATACCACTAGGCCTGAAAGGATACCTGAGATGTGTTCTTCTAGGATTCCGTAATTTGTTGAAAGCCAACGGCCAGTAATAAATCTATTATGTAAAAATCTTTAGAACGGGAAGTCCAATAATCGGATACACTACCTAGAAAAATGTTATTAAAATTAAATGGGGCTTGTGTATTAAAAATTGAATTTATCTTTTTCCAAACTCTCAACCAAAATTCATAAATAAGAGGGCACTCAAAAAGCATGTGCTTTAGATCCGCTGAGGGTTGAGAACAAGACCAACAATGGAAAGTTACAGCAGAATCAATTCTATGTAATGTGATCAAAAGACAGTTATAAATAAAGAATAAGGTTTGAGTTGCACTGGCCGCTCTAGACGATTTCCGTATTTCAACCCAAATCTTATTCCAAATTGAAGTAGAAAAAGTAGTGAGCAGATCTATTTCCCAAAGATTTTCCACCTCCGTTTTATCTCTAACTTCCGGAACAAGAGTAAGCTGTTGATATATTTGGGATGCCTATGGTAATACATCCAATAAATTATGCAGTGGAGGAGGTGAGTGAGAGATTATTTGATCCTGAGAGAGTTTGTTGAAAGAAGATTGAGTTGCCGAGATAAGTAAGCGTTATTTAGCTTCATATGAATCAGGAAAGGTGAACATTGATTAAACTACTCGAATTGGCAAGCAGGTACCATCTTGAAAGAATTGATAAATCCATTGAAAACCTTTAGAGTACCAATCCTTCCAGAAAATAATTCTATTATTTATTTTAATAAAGATATTATACCAAATGGATGAGTTTAAAAAACAATCTTTAGGAGTTTTATAGAAAATAAAGAATGGAGATAAAATTTTACATGTGTTCTTAAAAATTGGAAGAGATAAGGACATAGTTCTAGAGGTAAATGACAAGCATTCCTTCAGTGAAAAAGGATACCAAGATGATTTTTCAAAATCAGTCCATAAAGGATAAAGAGTAGAATCACTATTTTGTAATAGAAGCAATGTTTGTTTAAGACAGAAGGCTAAATGATACTTATGGAAATCCAGAAAATTAACTCGACCTAGATGTTTTGGTGTTTTAAGTTTAAAAAATGATATCCTAGGTTTTTTATTATTCCATAAAAATTTTGATAAAACGGAATATATCTTTTTGCATTGGAGCTGTGGCATATTAACCGTCATATTCGAGATATCAAACAATATAATAGGAACTAACATAATTTTTATAGTGTCAAGGCAACCCCACCAGGATAAAAACAAAGGATTCCAATGAGAAGTTTGCGCAAGAAGAAGTGAGTGTAACATTTTCATATTAAGGGATATTGTATCCTTAACTGTGTCAGAGAACAACAAACCTAGATATTTATTCTTAGCTGGATTCCAATGAAAAGAAGACAAACTAAAATCTGCATGAAAACATAACTTATTAAGAGGGAGAATCTCACATTTGTCTGCATTTAATTTTTAGCTGGAGACAGACGCAAACATGTGCATTTCTAATAAAAAAGCTGGTAAGGAAGTTTGAGGATTAGAAATAAAAAGCAAAATGTCATTGGCTTAGACAGAAAGTTTGAGCTGAGTGTCTCCATAAGCAAAACCTGTAATCTGTGAGTTAGAGCAAATTTTTATTAAAAACGGTTCCAAAGCAAGTATACATAATAAAGGGGAGAGCGAACAACCCTGTCGAACGCCTCTATGAAGAGGGAAAAAAGGGAACATAAGACCATTAACCAAAATAGATGATTTAGAGGAGGAGTATAACAAAGAAACATAATTAATACAATCAGGACCAAAACCCAACCAGGAGAGCATGGAGAAAATAAATGACCAACTAACTCTATCAAATGCTTTTTCCGCATCCAAAGAAATAGCTGCCAAAGAAGATTTATATGATTTGGATTTACTAAGTACATTGAAAAATAATCGAGTATTACCTTTAATGAAACCACATTGTTTTCTCCCAATTAGTTGGGGTAATAATTTATCTAAACGAAGAGCTAATATTTTTGCAAACATTTTATAATCTAGGTTATTAAGAGAAATAGGGCGATAATTTTTACACAATCTCTGATCTTTATTATCTTTGGGGAGGAGACATATTATTGCCTTTTGAAAGGAACCACCTGATGTATGAGCAGATATAAAATAAAGGAAAAGTTGGTGTAATTTGGTAACAAAAGTGAGGAAAAATAAGAATAAAATTCAGTAGTAAAACCATCAGGTGCAGGAGCTTTGCCACGTTTAATGAACCGGATAGCATTAGAGATATCTTGGATTAGAATATATTTTTCCAATATGGAAAAATTGATTTCTTGATGAGAGGGCAAAGGATTGGAAGATAGATACTGAAGAGGATCCTGAGAATTAGAGGAAGATTCTGGAGTATATAGGGCCTGATAAAAGTTTGTAAATTCCAAAAGTATATCCTAATTTTTGTGTACAGATTGATTAGTAGAAGTTAGAATAGAATCAATCATTGTACATTCTTTTTTTATTTTAAGATAATTGGAAATAGGTTTTCTTGTTTTATTTTGACCCCCATAATATTTTGCACTAGATTTAAGTAGATACGAAGTGGCACTTTCCATGGAAAGTGTATTAAACTCAAATTTAGCAGACATTAAATCATTTAAGATAGATTCTGAGTGAGAGTTATTAATAGAATGTTCCAATTGTTTAATACGTGTATTAAGTGTCTTAAATTTATTAGAGGTAGATTTCCATCTCTGGGAAAATAAAGTCTCTAGAAGCAGCTTTAAAAGTATCTCAGATAACTTGAGTAGATATGTCAGGGGATTCATTTTCTTTGAAAAATGTATTAGCAATTTTCTCAAAATCATGTGTAAATTACAAATCTAGGAGGAGAGAATTATTAAATCTCCACCGCTTAATTCCATGAGAGGGAGGAAGTTAATCCAAATCCAAAGTAACTGGTGCATGGTCAGAGTTCAAAATGGATCCTATATCAGATTTAATAACATGTTGAGCTAGAGCATTAGAAATAAATATATAATCTATACGTGATTGGGAAAAATGGACAGGAGAAAAGAAAGTATATTCCTGATGTGTTGGGTGGCACAATCTCCATGCATCAATAAGAGAGCGTTGGGATATTGTCGATGTGAACTGAGAGTGTACTTGTGAAGGAAGAAATCTAGATTTTGAGCTCTATCTATAATGGGATCAAAAACCATATTACCATCTCCTCCAACAATCAAATAGTCATCAGTATAGGTCATCAATTTGGAAAACACGCCTGGCCAAAAGGAATTATCTGGATTAGTAGATGCATACAGATTAACAATAGTGAGCAGAAGTTTATCAATAAGTAAAGAGACTGAAATCCATCTACCTTCACAATCAGCATCTTGTGAAATAGTGTGTACGGTAAGGCATTTATGACATAGACTAGCTACCCCATTACGTTTCCCTGAGCCTGGAGAAGCAAAAACATTACCAACCCATTGTATTTTAAGCTTAGTTACTTCTTTGTCTGAAATATGAATTTCTTGCAAAAGAACAATATCACCACTTAAGTTGGTAATGTGAGACAAAACCCTTTGACGCTTTGTAGGAGAGCCGAAACCTTTTACATTCCATGAGATAAATCTTAAAGCCATCTACAAAATGAAAGTAAATATATAGAACATATGAAAGGCAGTGATAGTTAATATTCGATAAAAACTGTATAACAGAACAGCAAACAACATTAAAATGCAAACCTGAAAATGTAACAACTTATCAGCAAAAATTGCATATAAGGCAAAACTTGAAATGAGAGAAGAAGAGAGAGAATACAAGAAAATAGAAGACAGGAAAAAGGAAAAAGAAGAACTGATATACAAAAGAGTTTTAAGGATGAAACTGAAAAATAAACATAGAATAGATAAAAATTCTTCGAAAAAGGAAAGTACAGGAGGAGGAGAGAAGCATGAAGTGAAAAAGAGAAAAAGAGACAAAACCCATACATTAAATATAAAAATAACATCCCAGAAAAAACTCACAAACTTCGAGGGTGGTGGAGCCACATAAGGGAGACAGTACAACAACTGGAGCTCTCTGAAACGGGCACGGGAGGGAGGAGAAATATCATCAAAAATGTGAGAGAAATCACATACATGACTCATGACAAAAGACTTAACCTGGGAAAATACAAAGTTTTAACAAAAACAATATACATCACATATAAAGCACATAGCCAGGACTACATTACATATTAACAAGAATTAATGGATTAGATTAAACACTAAACTGATTAACTTCCATATCTTCCGATCTGCAGTTGTCTAAAAATAGTTGAAGAAGACTAGGGTCTTCGTAAGTCGTGGTCTTGTTTTTATAAGTGACTTTAAACAGACAAGGATAAATAAGACCAAATCTGGCATTAATAGTTCTCAGTGCTGGCTCCATGTCCAAAAATGTCTTCCATCTGTCCGCTGTAGCTTTGGCATAATCCTGGGAAAAGAAAAACGTGAATTCATGCCAGGAGATTTTACTAGGCCTGGGTGGTAAATTCCGTTCCGCACGTGGAATTTGCGGAATTTGGGTAATTTAGCGTTCCGCGGAGAACGCAGTATTGCCAAAAATGCCGCGCTCCGCGCCTTCACGGAATTTTTTGCTTGTTCGCTCTGTCAAAATGCGTGTTTGTGAGATATTTCTCCCCGAGCACCCAAACAGCGTTCGCGAACAGGAAAAAAGCAGCGCGAACTGGCGGAACAAGAAATTCCGCGTGTTCGTGTAACTTTTGCGTGCTCGTGGAGATTTTTTACCATTTTGCGGAGCTTTGCGTAGCGCGACTATTCAAATTCCGCCCACCCCTAGATTTTACCCTTGGCCTTGACTACTTGCAGGACCTTCAACAGATCAGTATATTCTAAAAAATAAAGTATAACTCTCCTCGGTTTATTCAATGAAGACGCAGACTGTGAAGTATGACCTAAACGATGGGCTCTCTGAATGTTTAATAATGGAGACTCAGGCAGATCCAGAATTTTTGGCAGAAATGACTGGAAGGAGAGAGGATTGGGGCCCTCAAGTCCCTCTATCAGGCTGTAAATACGTAAATTGTTGCGTCTGTTGCGGTTTTCAAGATTTTCAACCAGCTTTTGAAGATGCAAGATTTGGGTTTACATAGGAGGAACTTGAGTGGCAACAGAATGAAAAGAATCCACTTTGTTTTCTAATTGAACAACCCTGCTCTCCATGTGTGACCACTTATCATCCAATAGTTGAAGACGAATATTGGTCTCATCTATACACAGTTTAAGAGCCTGAATTTCCTCAAGGATTGTCTCCATAGAGATGGAAGGAGGAGATATAGTTGGTGGAGGTGGATCTTTTGTAACCCTTTTTCCAGATAAGATGGCGGATGCGCCCTGTAATTTGGATGCCATTTTGGAGCTAGGCAGTGGAATACTTGAAAGCGGGAATCTTGATACTGCACCTTGTTCTGTATCCACCATGGTCTCTTGAAGAACGGTTGTAATGAGCCACAAGAGGTGACGAACTATTGATAGAGCGACAAGTAGATTTTATTCTCCCTATACACAAGGCAGCATAGAAAGGAACTCGGGATGTGCATCCTTAAACCAGGCCGCACACATTTAAAGGACAAAATAGTCATCTCTTTAAACTTTGGAATGCCTCAAATTATTTCCTGCAAAAAGAACAATTGATGGACAGAATGCAGAACAATTTCATACATTCTCCCCAGTACAGAGATCTGGGCCTAAATCCATATGTTTTTCCTTTTTTTTTGCTCCGCATGCTATTCCAGTTTGAACCCAGCCATATGCAAATCAGTTTTGACCCTGCTCCCTATGGGAACAGTCCAGCCCGAACTGCCACGCCAGGTCCTCCCTGGACTGGAAACAAGCATCCTAGGACCGGTTTCAGGGTTTCACCCCTCATCAGCCAGGCTAGCTCCAGTAGCATGGAGAACACGGGACCCACGTCTGGGCATATCCGTCCCACTCGGGGTGACAAATGCAAAAAGAACAATTGATGGACAGAATGCAGACACAGATCTGGGTTTAATCCATTGATATTTTGCTCGCCATGTCACCCCAATTTGGCTTGACAGCCCGAACTGCCAAGCCAGTTCCTCCCTGGACTGGAAGCAAGAATCCTGGGACCGGTTTCGGGGTATCACCCCTCATCAGTCAGGCTAGCTTGAATCAAGTGGCGCAGCGAGTAAAGAACCATCTGGGTCCAAACGGGGGTGGCAAGGTGAGCAAAAAAACAATGGATTAAACCCAGATCTGTGACTGGGGGTGGATGTTTACATCTGTTCTCTTTACACTTAATTAATCAGCCATACCTATACCAAAGCACATAAAGGGGACATCTTTAAATAATATTTCAGTCCATTGTATCCCACTTAATCAAAAATCCCAGTCATAATATTTAACACCCTCGGTACTTCCTTGTAGGAACAACCACGCATGCAAGTGCCTTAAGATATTTTGTGCAGACATGTTGCGCTATATAAACTTAAATCAATGTTTTTCTAGTATATTTTATTTTAGTAAAAGATAAAACGTAGATATGTTTGCATTCTATGGATATTTGTTTTATCATTAGGGAAATAGATTTCTCTCTGCTAAAACAAAGTGTTTTCCGGGAGAGTCACATACATGTGCAGAAATTCTCTGTGTATGAATTTAATGCTGGTGAACTCTTGTCGATTCTGGCTGACCAGGTCACTCCTTTGTGGACAGAAAATAATTTGCTGCCTGTCGAATCCCCCTGCTGACATTCTATGTGGTATAATTGTTGTCTTTCTAGCTCGTGTGCTTTCATGGCTTCACCCCACCACCTTTCAGTTGTGAGACCAATGCCCAGAGGGAGAATCCCTGAAACGGCCTTGCAAACTAGGAAATCTGAGATGTATCCACCAGTTTATGTAGCTCACTTCACTTCAACCTCACGACTCTCTCCATATCTCTCCTCTCTACAGGTTTTCCCAAGCGTGGTCAGCATTGTCCAGCACTACCAGAATGTCCCGCTGGTGCTGATCGGGAACAGCACCTCCTTCAAGGAGCAGACCTGTCTTCTCTACCCGGTCAGACCCTGACACCTCTATCCTACACACTTCGTGCCAAGAAGCACTGATGCCAGGTGGCCCTCCTTGACAAGAGCAGAACCTTTTGCTGGAGACATTGACCGCTTCTTCCATTAGCTGTTCTGGAATGGACTAAGAGTGCGCGTTGTCCAGGACCGCCAGAAAACACTTCTTGTGTGTCAAGTACTTCGGACTTGTCAAGATCTTTTGACCTATGATGATGGGTTTGTTCTGTTGACAATGGTGACCAAGGTGGTCTGACATGGAGATAGTTGAGAGGCCACCATGTTAAGACGCATGCTCAGATCCAAAGCGCAGGAATGCTCATCCTTCGTTGATTGATTGATGCTGGTTAGGGAGATTGGAAATGCTAGTTATCTTTGGGCATACCTACTGTAGAAACCTACATTTCTTTTCCAAATGTCAAGGGGTTATTAGCTATCTGATATATAGTCAGCCTTGCATGGTGTGCATATTTGAAAGCAATTATATTTAAACATTAAAGCCCACTTCACCAGCCCTTCATTTTTGGGGGTATTTTAGTTTCTTGAAAGAGTAAGTGACATCATTGATACTGGGAGGTTGGTTCAGTCAGCTGAACACGTGCAGCAGATGACAAATGTGGTGGTCATAAGTTCAAACCCTGGTAAGGCTAGTCAGTCTTAAATTCTTTTGAAGTAGGTAAATTAAATACTTTGAATTGGGTAATAGTAACATCTGTAAGTTGCAGCAGTTAGAAATATCATATGGGCAGTATTTTGCGCTATATTCACTAATAAGTTATTATTATTATTATTATGGAGATTTACTCGCAAAAAGAATATCCTGCATGTTGTGCTGTTGCCCACCTGGATTTCAAGTGTGAGAATCCCTGTTACTTCATAAAAGAGAGAATTCTTAATAATAGTGATTATCGTGTGTCTAATGCTATGATTCGTGGGTCTAAGTCATACATTTTTTACTATGGCTTGTCCTTGTAGTAAAGCAAACACAAGAAGATGATGGACGGAGCGCTGAAACTTTTCAGACACACACCCCCAGTCACAGATCTGGGTTGAATCCATCATCCTTCTTTAGCTCACTTCGCCACCCCAGTTCAGACACAGCTATATGCAAATCAGTCTTGACCCTATGCCTCATGGGAACAGTCCAGCACGAACTGCCAAGTCATATCTTCCCTGGACCAGAAACAAGCATATGGCTGGGTCCAAACTGGGGTGGCGAAGTGAGCTAAATAACGATGATGGATTCAACCCATAACTCTGACTGGGGGGGAGTGTCTGAAAAGTTTCAGCACTCCGTCCATCATCTCCTTGTGTTTGCATTGTTCTTGTAGTACCCCTGGCTTACTCCTGAATTCCAGCAGGAAGCTAGGAGAATTAGAAGAGGAAGTGACATCAATTCCTATCAAAATCTCTGGAATCAGCCAATTCATTTGCCACAGGAGAACTATTCAGCTGATCTACTACCTCAGTGTTTGCATCTCAACTGGTGAGGAAGAGAATGATTGGAGCAGCCTTCCTCGCTCCCTGGTCTCGTACGAGACTATGGGATCTCAGGAACCAAGAGCTCGGAGACTGGTACTTCAGAATGTTAGGGTAACCTGAGAACTGGAGCAGATACACCAACTAAGTCCTATTGGAAAAGGTGGTTCTAAATTACTTTGTGGGTTGTGAGTCTGTGTGAGGCTCCCATAATGGTTTACGGTTTAAACAAAAAAATTCACCCCCAAGGAGAAACGTGGAGAAGAGTAAAATTTGATGTTAATATTCTCGATTATACCTCTACATTGTTGTAATCAAAATATTGATTTTTTAACATCAACATGAAATAATATTGTGTTCAGAATTTCGACTACCAACATACGATCACGATAAGTATAGAGGCAGCTAAAGATTTACTATTCTTAACACCACATCTATCTGGCTTGAAAAAGTATAAATATATTTGTTTATACATACACATCTCTCTCTCTCTCTCTCTCTCGCTCTATATATATATATATGTGTGTATGTGTGCGTATATATATTGTGAAGGGATGTAAATGTGGATCTGAGTATAATAACATGTAATTGCCTATAGACACTTACCTTGATGATATCTTGGTTGTCAGTATTCTGAACACAACATTATTGTAGGCTAATAAACAAAATCCATAAAGCGATGGAACATCAAATACTTCAGTACACAGATCTGCTACACACCAGCTCCTTTGTTAAACTAAAGCCTCTTTATCACAATATCCCGTACGCTGCAGCAATAGGATGTCTCTCAAATAGCCTTGCACTCTAGTGTTGGGCAATCTCTCTCTCTCTCTCTGGATTTTAGAAATATCCCTAAATCACTTAAGTTAGCAAAAGTTTATGGGCAGCCTTCAAGAAGACTCTTTAGACCAGAGAGGCCCTTTTATCCTACCTGGCTGCTGATGGAATAAAAGTGGAGGAATTTCTGTAAAAATGAGAGACCTCCTTGTGGGCTGTGGCAAATAAAGTCCATTCTTTTTTTTTTTTAATATATATTTATTTATTGATATTTTCAAATAAATGCAATATACATTTTAAGTAACAAACCAACATGCCAGTTTCACATGTTCAAGTTATGCTATAGCACAAAAGACATAAAGAAATCATTAACCCTCGTGGTCTTATGACAGCGATATGCATTAGTACCACCCATTACAGTATACACATAATATTAGGCATTAACCAATTTAAGCACCTGAGTATAATGGCGGAGCACAGACCCTACCTGATATCATCCATCATTTCACCATAACAAAAAGGAAAAAACGATATCATAGGTTATACATCCCCAGCGGTAACAGCATTTAACGCAAGCTCCCCATCATCAGTCATCGGCTCCCCAAATCCAGGCAATGAACGGCTCCCATATATCACGGGGTCTCGAGGTGGGTGGCATCAACTCCCAAAATGTGGCCAATTGGGCATGATCATACGTAACCTCTCAAATCCATTCAGTAATTGTAGGCTTCCTCCTCCTCCCCCAGTGGACTGCAATTTGACACTTGGCAAACAATAGTAGCAGTGCATGTAATTTGCGTTTCTTGACATGCGTTTCCTTAACATACCCTAACAGTCCTAGTAGAGGGGATGGTGCCAGGGACATACCAAGGATCTGATTTATTGAGGTGAAAATCTGTGTCCAATATGCGGTGAGTTCAGGACATTCCCATGCCATATGTAAGAAGGAAGCGGGATTAGCGCCACAGCGCCAGCAACACTCATCATCTCTCAGCCCCATACGGTGCAGATCCATGGGCGTTCTGTAAAATCTATGGAGGAATTTAAAACGGAGCAAGCAGAGCTTATAATTGGAATAAAGTCCATTCTTGAGAGAAGTTTGTCGTTTCCTTCCTCAGTCTGTGGACAGCAGATATGTTGAGATGGGATACAAAAATCTAAAACGACTTCATATTATGTTCCACCTGTTCTTCCCTAGGCCCTACTTCACCCATTTCCTTTCCAGTTCTGTTTCATAGCTGTCCTGACTATCCTCTTCTACATGCCACCAATAAACGTGCCACCTTCAACTCTTACTGCCCTGGGAGGGGTCGTTTTCTGTGCACTTTAGACAGCCAACCCCGCTTCCTTGTTGGTTCAGTGCCTGCAGACGTTGCTGTACCCTTCCCCCACTGATAGCTTCAATATAGCATCTCCACTCCTCTTCTCCTCCTCAACTGATTTCACGTAGAGACCTCCGCAGAGCTCTGCTCCTGGTGGAGCCCCTTTTGCCTTCCCTAACCCTCCTTGGATCCTCTGTCTTCTTCTGTCAGCCGTGCCGTGGATGCCTTATTCTGGTCGCGCCCTGCTTTGGCCCTGGACTAGTGTTCTTACCGTTTTCACCACCGGAATCCTTTGTTCGTCCCCCTGCCGCCGCCGCACTAAGACCTGACAGCGGCCGCAGTGTGCAGGCGGGACTACAGTTCCCAGGAACCCTTGCAGCGTTAACTGGCCAACGTCATCAGAAGTGCACACAGAGACGCATAAAATCACTCCCAGCCCCGGCAGAGCGGGCTTCTTCTGTCAGCCGTGCCGTGGATGCCTTATTCTGGTCGCGCCCTGCTTTGGCCCTGGACAAGTGTTCTTACCGTTTTCACCACCGGAATCCTTTGTTCGTCCCCCTGCCGCCGCCGCACTAAGACCTGACAGCGGCCGCAGTGTGCAGGCGGGACTACAGTTCCCAGGAACCCTTGCAGCGTTAACTGGCCAACGTCATCAGAAGTGCGCACAGAGACGCATAAAATCACTCCCAGCCCCGGCAGAGCGGGCTTCTTCTGTCAGCCGTGCCGTGGATGCCTTATTCTGGTCGCGCCCTGCTTTGGCCCTGGACTAGTGTTCTTACCGTTTTCACCACCGGAATCCTTTGTTCGTCCCCCTGCCACCGCCGCACTAAGACCTGACAGCGGCCGCAGTGTGCAGGCGGGACTACAGTTCCCAGGAACCCTTGCAGCGTTAACTGGCCAACGTCATAAGAAGTGCGCACAGAGACGCATAAAATCACTCCCAGCCCCGGCAGAGCGGGCTTCTTCTGTCAGCCGTGCCGTGGATGCCTTATTCTGGTCGCGCCCTGCTTTGGCCCTGGACTAGTGTTCTTACCGTTTTCACCACCGGAATCCTTTGTTCGTCCCCTGCCGCCGCCGCACTAAGACCTGACAGCGGCCGCAGTGTGCAGGCGGGACTACAGTTCCCAGGAACCCTTGCAGCGTTAACTGGCCAACGTCATCAGAAGTGCGCACAGAGACGCATAAAATCACTCCCAGTCCCAGCAGAGCGGGCTTCTTCTGTCAGCCGTGTCGTGGATGCCTTATTCTGGTCGCGCCCTGCTTTGGCCCTGGACTAGTGTTCTTACCGTTTTCACCACCGGAATCCTTTGTTCGTCCCCCTGCCGCCGCCGCACTAAGACCTGACAGCGGCCGCAGTGTGCAGGCGGGACTACAGTTCCCAGGAACCCTTGCAGCGTTAACTGGCCAACGTCATCAGAAGTGCGCACAGAGACGCATAAAATCACTCCCAGACCCCGCGACGTGGGACCGCGTGCGGGCACAGCCGGGCTAAGCCCGGGCAAAGGGCGGGCCCTCTGCGGCCCTCAGAGGCAGGAAGAGGCAGAGCAGAGCCACGTCCCTTGGCATTGGTCTAGAGGTACTGTATAACGACATTATTACTAACTCCTACTTGCCCAATGTCAGTAAGAAGTCTGGTGTAAAGAAATCACACTATTATTGTGGACACTGGTTGTGCGCATTATCAGGAGACCGAAAGTGACAGTCCTGCTGCAATCCGCTAACACGTGAACTGCGAACATTAACCCGTGCCTACCACCCGCACATCTTTTATGGGCGGGGTTTACTCTGGATTGGTTGACTTTGGGAGTGGTCCTGTTTCTAATTGATTGTGCGTAGGCCAGCTAAGTCATTCCTGTCTGTAATCCATTGACTTTTGTTATTACCACATCAACTAGCTGTCTCATTCGGTTCCGTACATTATTAAGTCATTATGACCAACCGCGTAAGCCACACTAAGAAACCAGTGGGGGGGTGGTCAGTTAGGGGGACTTTAGACCATTTTATCACTAGGGCTGCCTCCTTCCTGGAGCAGGAGATAGCTATTACTGAACGCCGTTTATCTATGGAGCCCCTTTTTCAAAAACGCTCGTCGTTAGGACACATTGTAAACGCCCCTTCACCCCCTACGACTTCCATACCTATCTCCACTATAGCCCCCGCTTCTGATATGATTCCCATCTCCCAGACCTCTGGTGTCACAGACATATTATTAACGCCGAACGATATCACCGGGCATATTTCTGACACCTTATACATAACTGACAATTCAATAACGGAACAGACTCCGATCAAAACTGCAAAGAAGGTTAAAAAAAAACATGCCCCCAGTAATACTTCTTTCAATCACTCCCCAACTTCACCTGATCGACCTAGACTTCGGCTGAATGCCGACGCATCACAATCAAAGGGCCCCTTAACACGAGGGAAAGGTAAAACTAAAGCGAGAACTGGGAAGGGGACACACAAAAATGGCCAGTCTTGCAAAGGGGGAAAGTCCTTACCAACTCCAGCCACCCGTGATATAGGCATACAAACAGAGGAAATCAACCCATCCCATCAAGACCAATTATTTACCCTTGGCGAGACAATTAAGTTATCAGTGGAAAGTAGTGTAAAGACACTACAGTTAGCTGTTAGTCAGGACATCGAAACTAAACTTGGGGAAATGATCTCCTTACTTTCTTCGGTATTTGAAGATAAATTTGTCCAGCTGACTAAAACGGTACTTGACGGCATAACCAAACAAAACTCGACTAATACATCGCTGGTAACCAGTCACCCTAATCCACAATCAAATCGGAACCCATTACTTTCAACTAACCACCCCAACAATCCCAGTGTAAACACCCCTACTTTCCATTCGACAACTAGACTGATGAAGACCCATGTAACAAAGGAAACTTTAAGATCAAACACTGAACCTGATCCATCTCCGAGTTCTAACGTAGTTCTAAGCCAAAACAACAGGGCAGACTACACTACTATCCCTAACAACGATCATTTACACTTACCACCAGCTGCCCGGCCATACGTTTTGGTCCTGACAAACGTACCTTTTCTACAAAAAGATTCCACTGAATCATGGGCCTCGTTAAGGAACAAGGTCACCCACTGGCTCACTAAAAATACCTACTTCCACCCAAGACACACAAATCAGATCTTGATGGTGAGGAGAGTGGGCTGGATCGGTGACTCTATCAAAAAAAGCCCTGGAGACTGCATAGTCGTAAATTTCAGATCACCAGGTTTAGTCCGCTCCTTACTTAGAATCAATAGGACAATAATACATGAAATCAACCATATTAATATGGTGTCACTTGACTATTTCTATCACAGCGAGCAAATAAATACTCACAACGGGAATGGGTGCATCCTTACCCAAAACCGATTTGAACAGCTCAATACACTAGAAGAGGTAGACTGACAGTTAACATCAATGAGCAACCCTGAAATTCCGACTACTATCCCCTTTCTATTTCTACAACTGTCCAATCCGAGCCACACCTAAGGAAACAACAGATTTTCCCTTCCTCAACTCATTCAACACCCACAAATCAACAAGGGATCATACCCAACGCTGAACAGATCAACATTCCCGAAATTATTTCCCCCCTGACAGTTATACCTCACAGGGAGGGTGACACCAGTACCAATATGGATCCTATTGTACATAATCAAAACATTTGCAGGACAAACCCTAAACGCAAGAAAACAAACTCACTCTTAAAAATAACTTTTTGGAATATATAAGGCCTTCGCTCAAAGACCCAAAACGAAGAATGGATAAAATTCATTAAAGAATCTGAAATTATCGCTCTTCAGGAGACATGGTCAATAATCCCTTTACATATAAATGGCTATAAGACTTTTTTCAGCCCAGCACTCCCTTCTACATCTGGTAGAGCAAAGGGTGGATTAACAATATATGTCACAAACTTAATACCAACCTTGGAGTCCCATACCCTTAAAGCCGAACCACAATACCAGATTATACGCATCACTATAAGTAGAATGCCACCTATCTTAATCGTTAATTTCTATAACAATCTCCCGGAAGATAGATTTCCAGGGGTCATAAAAGAAATCCGTGTCTCCTTACAAAAACAACTAACCTCTATTAAAGGCAGGGAACCAATAATAATCTGGGGGGGAGACTTTAACTCAGCACTATGCAAGAACGCCCCAAACGGTAACTGTGGCTACCTGGACCACACACAAAACAACATTCCCCATTTCTCACACTCTCAAAACGGGTCTGTCTTGAATGAGAACATGATCCATTTACAACTGGCCTTTGCAAATGAATTCACCACTCCTATAACTCCTTTTGCCCCAACTTTCAACGGCAGAGGCCTATCCTCTTGCATCGACTTCATCTTAGTAGGGAACATCCTCCCCAACTTGATTACTGACCTCCATACCCATGACAGTGCATTCAGTGATCACTTTCCACTGACAGTCACAATCCAAACCACTGCCCCAAAAAAAAAAACAGAAACACTACTCCGTGCAGAATTCATCTCTATGCCTCGTCCAAATGGTTATGCACTGAAATGGTCAAAAATCAATCCCACTGCTATCCTTGAAACTATAATTAACGCAGCCCGCCCTGCTTTTGAAGCCTGTTTAACTGAGACAACCAACCCCGAAGAGATTGTGGCTAACTACGACCTAATAACATTACAGGTCAAGAATGCCCTGACAGTCCAACCCCGGGCACAGAAAACCCCTCAGGATAAACCCAAGTTCAGGTGGTTTAACTCAGTATGCTCCAGAGCCCACAAAACCCTCAAGATTGCCCTTAAAAAATCCCCAAGAAATATTTCCGAAATTTTAACAGCCAGACAAAATTATAATAAGGCAGTAGCATCCAGGAAAAGAGAACTTAAAGAAGAACACTGGACTGCTTTACATAGCAGCTGCCAAAACAAAGATTCGGTAACATTCTGGGAGATTGTAAACTCTTCTTTTCTGTCAGGACCGAAAGCAACCGGCACACTTGAGACTACCATCTCAGAACAAGAGTGGGTCACCCATTTTTCAAAAATCTTCTCAAAATCGGACGGGCTCCAATCACACAATCATTACGCATCTACACCCCGAATCATCCCTCCAAATATGAACTTCGAGCTTGCAGAGGTTGAGCAAGCCCTGAATGCTAGCAGATCAGGAAAGGCCCCGGGTCCCGACGCGGTCCCTATGGACCTATACAAATCAAACATCGACCTCTGGGCCCCCCTGTTACTAAATGTCCTAGACGCATTGGGTTATGTAGGACTACCAACCTCCTGGTCTGATTCGATCTTAGTGCCCATATTTAAAAAGGGAAACAGGAATAACCCCACGTGCTATAGACCCATTTCATTATTGGATTCTTTCGGCAAAGTAGTAGGTAGAATCCTCTTAGCACGTTTACAAAATTGGGCCGAATCAAACAATACCCTATCCGACCTTCAGTTCGGGTTTAGGGAAGGTAGAGGCACTATAGAGCAGGTCCTCAACCTTACACTCTTGAGAGGGAAGTATGTCCATGTAAAGGGTGGCAGTCTTTACATGGCATACGTTGACCTATCCGCAGCCTTCGACTGCGTAGATCACACCAAGCTCTGGACCGTAATGATACAACTGGGCATTGACCTCAACCTGGTTAACTACATAAGGGAAATCTACTCGAATACCACTACTAGAGTAAGATATGGCATCGGGGGGCAGCTAACATCATCTTTTGCAATTGAACGGGGAGTAAGGCAAGGCTGTGTCCTGGCTCCCTTTCTTTTCAACATTTACACTAATGGACTAGAAGCAGCCTTGCTAAAAGGCAGCCAGGACCAGCCACACATTAAACAACGCCCAATCCCCGCACTCTTATATGCGGACGACGCAGTTATACTCGCCCGCACCCCCCTTGAGTTACAACGGGCCCTGATCAGATATACGGATTTTATGAAACAACTGGATCTAAACATTAACACCAAAAAAACCTTTGTGATGGCATCAGGGAAACACCTACGTAACAAGAAAAATATCTATCTACACGACACCAAAATAGAGGACACCACCACCTATCCATACCTAGGAGTCGTGATAGACAATAAATCTACCTGGAAAAGTGCAATAGAGAGCAGAAATTTGCAGTTTTTAAAAGCAACAACGGCCCTGAAAGTGTTTGCTCGGAGGCTGGGTAAAAGAGCATCAAAGGAAATGTTAGATATTTATAACTCAAAATGCCTTAGCACAGCTATCTACGGGGCCGGGATTTGGGGAAATGCACACGTCACTTTACTCCAAAAGACAGAAAATTCCTTTATGAAATTCCTGCTGGGAGTCCCATCGTCCACCTCAACTTTTAACATTCACAGTGAACTGGGCCTTCCATACATCACGGACGTGATACGCATGCAGCCTATCCTTCTATTGCACCGTATCTGGACGACACCAGAACTAAAATTTACCCAGGAACTCATTAATGATTGCAAGAACTTGGAGCACGGATCATCAATCACTTGGCTTGCTTACGTCAAAAAGTTTTTAATGGACCTAGAACTTGAGCATCTCTTTTTAAACCCCCAAAATAACACATTAATCCCCAGAAAAAGGCTGCAAGACATTTGTTTAACCCATTTAACTGATTTGCGCCTGGCTCTTGAACTAAATAAAAACTCTGCCCAACTGTTCTTCTCAATACAGATAACAGATCAAATTGAGCCATATCTGAATTCCAACCTGAGTAACTACGAGAAATTTTTACTCACCAGAATGCGACTGAACATATTCCATCGTCTAATTACTTTCTCTGGGCAAAACGACTGGAGTACCCAACTGATGCCGTGCCCCTGTGACGATCTTTCCCCCTAAACAACCATTCATGCGATAATGTTTTGCAAATTTTACGTTGAGCCAAGAAAGCTATACTTGATCCCCTTCCTGAAACATTTGGGCCTAATTCAGTGCCGGCCAGCTTTTAGGGCCCTCCAACTGCTAGAAACAGAATCACTGGCAAAAAATATGGCAATGTTTTTAAAATTTTGTGTACGACATAGAGCTAACCTTTAAATGGAGATCTCTGTTTAAATAACACACTGACAGACGCTCTCTGCGAACCACTTAAACATACCCTACGATGAACTGGGATTAGCCCCCCTATGCATCCTAAAACTGCCACCGGGGGGTTTGTTTTTGCTCTGTCATACATTGCCCCAATTTTCTTAATTTATTTTACCATTTTCAAATTAATGTTACATTATCTTTTTTAATTCGCTCTTGCCATTTTGCACTTATTTCCACTTGCTTAAGCAAACAAATTAATCCTGTAAAAATGACATGTGCATAATTACTAATGTATTTTTTATGTGTAAACACTTTTATGGTATGTAATTCTCTTACCGAATAAAGTTTTTCAATCAATCCTCTGCAGCCCTTTTGTCCTTGAAGCCCTTTTGGAGGCAGCCATCTTGGCAGGACACTTTGCAGCAGGGCAGACTGGATTAGGACTGGAGGTCTTATATCTGTCTTTTGATCTTATGCTCTTACGTGGGCCGAATCTATATTTAAATTGTTGTCCTGAGAACTGTAGTCTGGTTATTTTATGTATAGTTTATTACCCATAACTTCTGATCAGAGATGTGAAACTCTCAGGGGCCCAGTCCTTCTTGAATAAGACTGTAAAACAAAAGAATAAGAACAGGCCCTGCAGAGGCCTCCCACGCCTTTAAAGCGGTGATATCACCTGGGCGCTGTTGCTTTCCAAGTTCTGCGCCCAGACTCCCTGAGACCTAGAAAAGATCTGACCATACGACCCTTGTCCGAAATCACTGCGATGCAGGTCTGTGAAGCAGAGAATCCTGTTCATGACTCAGCGCCTTATGATGAAACCACCTGGAGCAGGGCATGGTCAAGGCCTCCTCCGGCCAGACCAGCCTCAGACCTGAACCTACGCAGCACAAGCAAACGGTCTTATTCCTCAAGGTACAAGCAGTCCTCGTGGGGGTCTCAAGACCAAGGGGTGAGTGAGTGGCTCATCCTGGCCACAGCCAAGAAGTGATAAGGATAGCTCTCTACCGAGATGACTTAATTCTCGAAGTTGAACCCTATAGGTCCAGTCAGTTCACAAAGTGGAAAATGAATCACCCGTACACCCATCAAGGCGAATCCCCACTGGGCACTGGCACCCAGTTACCAGCTCCATCTGTCCATGCACTCTTTCATTAGGCTGAATAATTGTAGCATCCCTCACAGCACTACTTACAACAAACAAACACCTAAAAGAAGCCAGCTCTGTTGGCTTCGCCAATGCTTGTATTTTTAAACCAATATAATCATTTTGGCGAGTATAGCAGCAGTCTATGGAGATGTATACATGCCACAATACTCCTTACATGTGTGCTGAAAACGACCGAGGTGAAATTAGTGCTGAGTCATATGATTCATGTTTATTTGTGCAATCTGTTTAGGCGGATCTGTCGAATGGCAATGTTTGCAACAGGTGATATGTGACTCCTAAACTGTAGGTAGAACAGAAACAGACGAGCGCTATACATCACCGGTGACAGACGGGAACATCCCGAGGGGTCAAATGTGCTACTGAACACAACGCAGGCAGCGGAACATAGATCATTGTCAATCCGAGCTCAGAACAGCGCCGGTGGGGGGGTGAGTCAGCAATGACGTGATCAAGGGTGTCAACGCAGGCACAGAGGGATAGATGTGTTTATAGATGAGATAAGGGTGCCCGTGGCTGGCAGACATAAAGTTGGAGGCGTGAGTGAAGGCAGCCTCCATGGTGTGACATGTCCATTACCTCCCTAGTATGACTGATGTCCATATTCTTTCCACTGTCTTTAAACCTCAAAGTCCTTTAATCCTGTTCTTCAGTCAGCAGTTATTTTTTTTATTAAGGTAATTTCTTTTTTAGTGCCATTGGATCCTATGTGAGCTTTTTGTGATAAGATCAAGGCAGAGTATGAAACTTACTAGAGTGCCAGACCTAACAAAGTGAGGAAAAAAAACATCGTTATAGATATATACCAAAAGCATATAGAAGAGATTACAAACGATAAATAATAAAAGGCACAAATAAATATTTATAAATTCACAAGCAAAGCAGGAAAGTGGGATCTAGGTATTTTCTGCATGGTACTTAAGGACATAAAAATAACTGGACCCTCCTTCCAATCAGAAGATTGTTGACAATATTTACACCTTGTGCAAACTTGTTTCAAGTCTTCTGCTGGATAGAAAACCTGAAAATCGACATTACATGTGTAAATGTACGACCTGCCCATGCCCCAGTAGCTCTTTTGAGCTTTCTTTAAGATGTCTTCTTGCTGATCATCCACACTCACCTCTAGGGTATTGGGATCAAGCAAGTAATGGAGTTTTTATGAAACCCTTGGATTGTACCTACCTGAGTCAAAAGAGCGGAAGCCAGATAATGTGATAATAAATGAAGCTGAGCAAAGATCAATGAACCAGGAACAAAGGAAGTGAGGTATGAGTTCAAGGGAGTGAATGAATGAATGAATGAAAGTGATTTTGTATTGGGCAACTTAGCCCAATGGGCGTCAAGGCGCCTAACCAGATGAAACTGACTTAAAAAACATAACTAAAAGAGCTTACTGGTAGGCCTTTATAAAATACCAAGTTTTAAGAGCCTTCCTGAAAAGGGCAAGAGAGGATTGCGACTTAATCTCCAAAGGGAGATCTCCATCGGCATAGGACACTACCTCCATCCCCTGTGATCTCACTAATCTAGCAAGGGGGGCCACATAGATATTAAAAAGGGTCAGACTTAATGCCGATCCCTGGGGCACCCCACACTGCAAAGATTTAACAGGGGACAGGAACTCTCCAAGCATGACTCGTTGCTCTCTAGAATGTAAAAAAGAGTCAAGGAGACTTAAAGCCGGTCCTGCCACCCCTGCCTCCCTCAACCGAGATGTTAAGGTAGAGGGAGACAGGGTATCGAACGCTGCCGTCAGATCAAGCAGGACTAAGATCGTCGTCTGACCAAGGTCAACCTTACGACGAATGTTGTCAACCACCATAGTCAGGGCGGATTCGGTGCTATGAAATTTCCTGAATCCGTGCTGAGAGCTGTCCAAAAACTCAGAGGAGTCAAGAAAGGTGGATAGATGCAGGTTTAGATGGACTTCCAGCATCTTTGCGGGAGCAGGTAACAAGGAGATGGGTCTAAAATTCTTTAACACTCCGGTATCAAGGGAAGATTTTTTGAGAAGAGGCTTCACTATGGCCTTTTTCCAGACCGAGGGAAAAATACCCTGGGTCAAAGCCCCATTCATAATTTCCAACAGTGGAGGTAAGAGAGTATCCTTGCATTCCTTTAGAACTTTCAAAGGACAGGGGTCTAAAGGAGAGGCGGACTTAGTCCTGTCTAGCAAAAGATTCAGCCCCTCAAGTGTAAGCAAAGGGAAATGGGAGAAAGAATTATTAGAATTTCTTCTCCAGGATTCAGAGGCCTTGATATTAAGAAGCGAGGGCTCATCCAACAACTTCCTCTGGTTTTCTAAAGCCAGATGAATATCCGAAATCTTCTTATAGAAGAAATCGGAGATGTTAGTGCAAAGCTCCTGAGAGGCCACAACTGGGTCGGGTATCTGAAGAGAGCATAAAGAGTCCACGATCTTAAAAAGCTCATTAGATGGAGGAAGAGAGGTTGTCAAACTAGAGAAATACTCTTGCTTCTCTTTAATAACTCTCAATTTATACTCACGTAACGACAGTTTATGGTCCTCTCTGTCGGACGGATCCCAAGACTTACGCCATTTTCTCTCCTTAGTTCTACAGATTTGTCTTAGGAGTCTTAAAGGCTCCGTAAACCAAGGAGCAGAGGGTTTCCGACGGGCCCTATACCGCAAGGTGACCGGGGCTAAGGCGTCGACCGCTGTGGTAATGAGAGTGGCAAGCTCTTGAGCTGCCCCTTCCGCATCTCGCGAGGTAGAGGTTTCAAAGACTCGCAAAAAAGGAGAAAGGGCTTGGTCAGTAATGTTCCTATATCCTCTTTTCAGGACTCTATTACTAGAGGGAGCTTTACGTGGCTCCTCCATAGCGGGTGTAAGTCCTAAGGGAACTGCCAGATGGTCCGACCAGACCAAAGGCATGGGAGAACCAACAGAGAGTCTGGAATCGTTGGAGAACACTCCGTCCAAAATATGACCAGCCCGATGTGTAGGACTTTTTACCAGCTGAGTGAGCTCACAAGCTTCCAGCGAGTCAATCAGCTGAGAGGTATCCTTAGAACCCACATCGTCCAGATGGAAATTAAAATCCCCCATAATGGTCATATGAGATTTGCCGAAGTAGGGCTCCAAGATTCGCAATACCTCGGAGCAAAAACTGGCTCTAGGACCAGGTGGTCGATAAACCAAAATACCGGTAAAGGAGGCTGTGGAAGAAAAAGATATGCAAAAATACAAAGCCTCAAAAGCATCCGAGGGCGCAGACAGGATTTTTATAGAGCACAAAAATGAAGCTCTACAAATGATAGCCAGGCCTCCCCCTCTCCGCCCCAGTCTATCCTGTCTATGTAAGGTGAAACCCTCAGGTATCGCCAATATCAGATCATGCCCAGAGGAGGCAGATGCCCAGGTTTCCGTCACGAACACCCAGTCAGGTTGCCTGTCGTTCACGAACTCGTGGAACGCTATGTTATTCTTGATAAGTGACCTAGCATTTATCAAATAACCACTTCTAGGTTGAATGACATTCTGTAATGACCAAGAAAGTGAAGGTCCCCTACCAGAAAGATAGGAAGGACGAATCGCCACTCCACACGAGCAACAGGTAGAGGACCGGCGAAGATCCTCCGGGGACCAGCAACAATGACACGATAGAGGCGATGGTCTCAAAGCCAACAATTCATGCAGGGAGTAAGCCCTCCCTACCTGTTGAGGAGATAGGGGGGTCTCAGAGTCCAGGCCGGCCGGCAGCCCGTCCTCAGCGCGGACGGGCCCAGACGGGCTGAACTCAGGCGTAACTCCGGCGGAAGTCCGGCGGTCCCGCTGCGCGGATCCGCTGCGCGTCGTCACGACCATCTTAAATAGCGACCTAGCATCCTTGTGACAGCTAGAGCGTTAGCCTCCAAAATGGCGCCGCCAGGCGTCCCGGAGTACCCCCAATATGGCCGGCAAGCGATCTAAATCCCCGGGAGTGGACCCGTTAAGCACGGTGATCAACAGTTTTAATGTGCAAGTGAGGGGCGCAGCCTTAAGAACAAGGTAAACAGGCGAATAAAACTAACAAAAATACAAAACGGGATATTCTTTAAAAACGCACCAGCAGCAGTACAAGTACCACCCGATTGCAAGCGCAGCGCGAGCTAAACGCTTTCCAGGTAAGAAGGCACAGTACCTGGATTGCTCCCCTTAAGTAGCGACCTAGCGTCCTTGTGACAGCTAGAGCATTAGCCTCCAAAATGGCGCCGCCAGGCGTCCCGGAGTACCCCCAATATGGCCGGCAAGCGATCTAAATCCCCGGGAGTGGACCCGTTAAGCACGGTGATCAACAGTTTTAATGTGCAAGTGAGGGGCGCAGCCTTAAGAACAAGGTAAACAGGCGAATAAAACTAACAAAAATACAAAACGGGATATTCTTTAAAAACGCACCAGCAGCAGTACAAGTACCACCCGATTGCAAGCGCAGCGCAAGCTAAACGCTTTCCAGGTAAGAAGGCACAGTACCTGGATTGCTCCCCTTAAGTAGCGACCTAGCGTCCTTGTGACAGCTAGAGCGTTAGCCTCCAAAATGGCACCGCCAGGCGTCCCGGAGTACCCCCAATATGGCCGGCAAGCGATCTAAATCCCCGGGAGTGGACCCGTTAAGCACGGTGATCAACAGTTTTAATGTGCAAGTGAGGGGCGCAGCCTTAAGAACAAGGTAAACAGGCGAATAAAACTAACAAAAATACAAAACGGGATATTCTTTAAAAACGCACCAGCAGCAGTACAAGTACCACCCGATTGCAAGCGCAGCGCGAGCTAAACGCTTTCCAGGTAAGAAGGTGACATTAAAGAACAGAGAACAGAGTCCAAATTAAGGGCTTACATTTAAGTGCGTTCATATCTCAAGTAAGAGATTCCAAAAGAACAGTAGCTATATTTCAAGGAAATGGTAGCAACAGAAATGAAATCAGCATTTAATGAATTGACACTAAAGGAACTGAAATAGTTTTAAGGAAGAGTTACCACATTAGGAGGGCCAAACTCTGAAGAAGTAACACCAAAGGAAATGTGGTAAGGGTTTGCAAAAGTAACACCTAAGAATATGAGATCATAGCCTTGAATAAAGGACATGAAAGTAATGGAAATGACCAAGGAAGTGAGTACATGTGCGGTTGCAAACTACCCAATCGGCATGAGTGCAGTCACGAATGACAAGGCTGCTTTTCCCGGTTATACCTCTGAAGAAGGAATCTGACCAAAGGAATACGGAACACAATCTTTTCATAAAACTGTGCCCAGGAAGAGTAGTTGTTTTTGCTCAATTTGTATCTTTGCTTTTCAACTAACATCTCGTTGGAGCCACTGTAGATCTGTGAGGCAGGTGGACAGAATGGAGGGCAGGTGAACAGGAAGCAAAGGTCCTGGGGATCTCGACTCGCAAACCTAATGGGAAAAGAAGAGAGGCTGTGAAAAAGGAGTTCAGGAAAAGATTAGAGACAATGTCTATCATCCGTACAACACCCACCGACAATTAGACCACCCAAGAGAGACTTCTTCTCAGGGGTGTATAATAAGCCAATTTTCACACACAGATAAATAAAGGTGCTGTTTAATGGGCATGAAATCATGATAGGGATGTCCCCTTGAGACACAGCTCTCAACTGACCCAACCGCTTCCCGAACATTCCAAAGAACCCTCTTACACTAATACATTCTACAATAGAACCTTTGCACAGAGTAACAAGCACAAATGTCCCACCAATGCAAACATATACTTAATGTTACTTGAATACTAGAGGGTGGTATTGTAACATGAATTGCTTCCATTAATTACTCTAATCAAAGGGACACGCTGCTGCGGTGGGGAGATGGTCTCCTCAGGGGAATGATCTTAGAAGACCAGGATTATCTCCAGAGGAAGAGACTGGTTGGTGCTCTGGAGAGAAGTTCTCATTAGGGTTTGCTTGATGCACCCTTACCTTCAGCATGACTTTTCACTCCTCAAGAGCAGAAGAGGCACCATTACAGGATACACACCACGGCCAGAGAGAGCTCTAAAAACCTAGAGTGTACCAAGTGTTAGCCAATCATTCACCGTCCACCATGCCACAGCAATGCACTGTTAGACCACAGCCCTGTCCAGAAAACTGCCCAGCACTTCACGTCTTCAGATCTATGCTAACAGACCAAAGCTCTGCACTGCCAGACCACCGCCCAGCACTGCAAGACTACAGATCTATGCTAGCAGACCAATGCTCTGCACTGCCAGACCACTGCCCACCACTGCAAGACTACAGATCTATGCTAGCAGACCAAAGCCCTGCACTGCCAGACCACAGCCCACCGCTGCAAGACTACAGATCTATGCTAGCAGAGCAAAGCCCCGCACTGCCAGACCACAGCCTACCACTGCAAGACTACAGATCTATACTAGCAGACCAAAGTCCTGCACTGCCAGACCACAGTCCACCACTGCAAGACTACAGATCTATGCTAGCAGACCAAAGCCCTGCACTGCCAGACCACAGCCCACCACTGCAAGACTACAGACCTATGCTAGCAGACCAAAGCCCTGCACTGCCAGACCACAGCCCACCGCTGCAAGACTACAGATCTATGCTAGCAGAGCAAAGCCCCGCACTGCCAGACCACAGCCTACCACTGCAAGACTACAGATCTATGCTAGCAGACCAAAGTCCTGCACTGCCAGACCACCGCCCAGCACTTCACGTCTGCAGATCTATGCTAGCAGACCAAAGCCCTGCACTGCCAGACCACAGCCCACCACTGCAAGACTACAGATCTATGCTAGCAGAACAAAGCCCTGCACTGCCAGACCACAGCCCACCGCTGCAAGACTACAGATCTATGCTAGCAGACCAAAGTCCTGCACTACCAGACCACCGCCCAGCACTTCACGTCTGCAGATCTATGCTAGCAGACCAAAGCCCTGCACTGCCAGACCACAGCCCACCACTGCAAGACTACAGATCTATGCTAGCAGAACAAAGCCCTGCACTGCCAGACCACAGCCCACCGCTGCAAGACTACAGATCTATGCTAGCAGACCAAAGTCCTGCACTGCCAGACCACAGTCCACCACTGCAAGACTACAGATCTATGCTAGCAGAACAAAGCCCTGCACTGCCAGACCACAGCCCACCGCTGCAAGACTACAGATCTATGCTAGCAGACCAAAGTCCTGCACTGCCAGACCACAGTCCACCACTGCAAGACTACAGATCTATGCTAGCAGACCAAAGCCCTGCATTGCCAGACCACTTCCCAGCACTTCACGTCTGCAGACCTATGCTAGCAGACCAAAGCTCTGCACTGCCAGACCACTGCCCAGCACTTCACGTCTGCAGATCTATGCTAGCAGACCAAAGCTCTGCACTGCCAGACCACCGCCCAGCACTTCCCGTCTGCAGATCTATGCTAGCAGACCAAAGCCCTGCACTGCCAGACCACAGCCCACCACTGCAAGACTACAGATCTATGCTAGCAGACCAAAGCTCTGCACTGCCAGACCACCGCCCAGCACTTCACGTCTGCAGATCTATGCTAGCAGACCAATGCTCTGCACTGCCCGACCACATCTCAACGCTGCAAGACTACAGACTTATACCATCTAATCAAAGCCCTGCACAGCCAGACCACAGCCCAACACCTCAAGACTACAGACTTATGCCAGACCAAAGCCCTGCACTGCCAGACCACAGCCCAGCACTGCAAGACTACAGATCTATATTATCAGACCACAGTCCTGCCATAACACAGCATTTATTGCAAGACTACAGATCTATATTACCAGACAATTGTCCTAGACTACCAAACCACAGTCCTACACTGCTAGACCACAACCCTGAACTGCAGGATCAGAGTCCTATATTACTAGTCCAGAGCTCCGCACTGCCCTGCACTACCAGACCAATGCCGTACACTGTCAGAAAACACCTCTCACCTACAAGACCCATCCTTGTACTTCCAGAGCAACGGTCTTCGCTGGCAGACCACAGCACTAAATAACCAGGCCACAGCTCTGCACTACTAGGCCACGCCCTGGAACTACCAAACCTCAGCCATGCATGCATTACCATCATACAGCAGAGCACTGCATGATCACAGCTGTATACAATCACTCCTCAGCCCTGCACTGTAAGACAGCTGCCCTGTGTTACTAGGCCATAGTTCAGCACTGCACTGACAAACCTCAGCCTTGCACTCCCGTAGTCCTACTCTTTAGGACTACAGCTCATCACTGCATGACTGCAGCACTATACTGCAAGATCACAGCACTGTTCTACCAAACTATAGCCCTTCACTGCCAGACAACATGCCTGCATTACCATACTACATCTCTGCACTACCATAATCCAGCTCTCCATTACCATGCTAGACCTATGGAGCAAAATCACTTCCCTTCACTACCAAGACAAGGACCAGCACTACCAGACTAAACCCTTGTATTTATAAACTTTAGACATGCACCACCACAGCACAGGTCTTCACAACCACACCATAGGCCTGCACTATCAGACAACAGCCCTGCACTGCAAACCCACATCTGTGCACACTATCAGACCACAATCCAATACATGAGAGGGGAGTAGGGTGAATGACAACTGAGAAGGACAAATGAGGAGGATGGTGAGCAATGACGTCAGCAGTATAAGCACTGCAACGACCCCCAATAAGATCTACATGACACGAGGATGATTGAGGCGTGAGGAGGATTGCTTACATTGAGCTGGAAGTTGCAGGTGTTGGGCACCGCCACTCACTGCCAGACATATTTTTCATTATCAGACTTTGACCCAGATTAAGAGAAAGGCAGGAAAAGGAGAAGGAAGGAAGAAGAGAAAGGTATCAAAAGAGTGAAAAAGGGGTAAAGGAGAGATGAAAAAGAACCTGCAAGAGTGAGAAAAGGAGACAAAAAGTCTGGGGTGGTGGAAGAAAGATGCACGAGGTGAAATCAAGGCTAGGCATACTTTCAGCTGGTGTAAACTTTAACCACTGAGGACATCCAAGGGAGCGCACAATGCGTGACCAGTAAGTAGATTATGTGAGCAGAGAGAATGACGTGCGGGAGGAAAAACAAGTGAAGAATGATGAAGATGACTGAGCAGTAAGAAGGCAAAGGCAAGAGTGAGGGGCTATGGAGACAGTGAATAAGAAGAGGGAACAGTGCTCATTGAGGACAATAGGAGAGTGTGAAGGACAAGTGGGAAATGAGAAGTGTGGCGTAAGAGGAAGGAATCAGGAGTGGGAACATCAGTGAGAAATGAGGATGGCTGTCTAGATGAAGAATTAGGAGTGAGGAGGGTAGATGAGAAGGATCAATGAAAATAGGAGTAAGGAGTTTCTATGACAAATGAAGGAGGACCTAATACCTTAGAAAAAAGTCCCATCTGAAGCTAAAGTCAAAATTTGCAGGAACTAGTAGCAGTGTGCCCAAAGGGAAGTCCATGTGGTGGTCAATAGCACTTAGAAGCTGCAGCCCGCAACCTTTTTCTAAGCACGCTTAGGTATAGTCAAGAAGTGAGCGAGGAGTGATGAAGATGGGTGAACATTAAACAGAACAGGTGTGGGGGACAGTGGCGATGGTTCAAGGATGAGTGAGGATAAGTAAGGAATGCAGAGGACAAATGAGAAGTAATGACTGAGAAGGAAGAGTGACCAGTGCAGATAATGTTGAGTACAGACTATAAGGGCTTGTAAGGGTCGAGGAAATTAAGGAAAAGTGACAAGAGAGAAAGATCAATGAGGATGAATGATAAGGTAACACATACAGGCACGTTGGCAGGGTATATCTTGCTGCACCAACTACCGGTGTTTGTTCAAAGTAAATCACAATAAATTCAATAATGCTTTGTACAGTTGCTAACAAAAAATGCCCACCTCTCGAAACCAGCCACCCACTATGGTTTCAAATACAACATAAGAACACAAAAGATGAGAAAGGCATTATTGTAGAAACAACATTCATAGGATTTTAATCCCACAGAGACAAAACGAAGGCGATGACAGAAATAATCATTCTTTTACTAGATGGTGTTGTAGATCCTTTTATTCATTATTTCATACACAACAGTCAACGTGTTTCACCCTTGCGGGCTTCTTCAGGGCAAGTAAATGGTCTACAAAGTCGAAAAAAAGGATTCCACCGTGTATCAGCCCAAATCGGTCGGCGATTTCTTAAATATTATTTCTGATCATGGGATCTGAGAAAGGATATTTTTTACAAAGCTCCGTAGTCAATGTCCCAGTCAAGAACCAGGATGTATGGTGTGTTGCGTGCTCAGTCGCAGGCCTGTTTACGCGGCCATCGAGGAAACTCCTGTCACATCAAATATCCTTTCTCAGAATAAAAGGATCTACAACACCATCTAGTGAAAGAATGATTATTTCTGTCATCGCCTTCTTTTTTTCTCTGTGGGATTAAAACCCTATGAATGTTGTTTCTACAATAATGCCTCTCTCAACTTTTGTGGTCTTATGAATGATAAGGTGTACCACTTGTTATACATGAGGAGGACAAATGAAGATAGTCAGGCTTGGAAAGTAGAACCTGGTTTCTGACGATTGAATAGAAGTAGAAGCTTGGGCTAGGTAGGGGCTGTGGGTAGTACAGAGGTTAGGTAGGGAGGCTGCGAGTGCTACTGGGGCTAGGTATTTAGGCTGCGGGTACTGCTGGGGTTCGGTTGGAATTCTTTGGTTTTTATTGGGAGTAGGTAGGTGGGCTGCGTTTGCCACTTGGGCTAGGTAGAGGCTGTGGGTGCCATTGCTGCAAAGTAGAGAGGCTGTGGGTGCAGCTGGGGCTAGGTACAGAGGTTGAGGGGGCCACTGGGGCTAGGTAGAGAAGCTTTTGGTGCCACTGCTGCTACGTAGAGGGGCTAGGGCCTGAAGAAATGTGATCACATCACTTACATCCAGATGAAACTCCATTGGCTCCCCTTGCTGGCCAGTACCATCTTCAAAACCAGCTACATTATTTACAAAACTATCATGACTTGAACCCTCGCTTATCTTGTATACAAGCTCATTCTCTGATGGCTTTTGGCACATCTGTAGTCAGGAAACCATTAGACTACGAAGTATTAAAAAGAGAAAAAAAAAGGCAGCAGGCCTTATCCCTCGACGCACTCAGGGGCCTATTTAGGAGCAGTTTTGCATCGCTCTTGCACCACACAAGTGGTGCAAGAGCGATGCAAACCTCACATGTGATTTATGAAGTCACGCAAGGCCACTTTGCGTGGGCCTGAGTGGCTCCATTAATCTGGAGTAAGGCAATGCAGCACAAACTGCTGTGTTGCTTACTCTGCTCTGGGAAGGCGTTCCATGGCTGTTCCCCAAATGGGTTTAAATGCAGGAAGATTCTGACGCTATAGCAGGGCATTTAGCTATCTTTCTACTAGCCTGTTCAGCACACCTGCAAAAGAGGATGATTTCGGAGTCCCTTGACACACAGTCCGCATAGCAACCTGCCCCTAATTTTAACATTTTGGCAGATCCGGTCGGTTTTCATGTAGAATATACCCATGTCACAAGTCTCCTAATATGGCTCTATGCGATTGCGGCATGTTGCTCACCATCTTAGTGCTTGGATCTGATAGAGTTCTTGTAACCACTCAAAGCGGTTCTATTTGTGCATGGGTGGCAGCTGTATCAAGTAAACCGGCATGTCCATTTTTACCTCGACCTCAATGGAGAAATTGCCAAATGGCTCTCTCTGGTAAAAAATCTGTGTTGTATGTCCTAAACAGAACCTGACACCCCCCTTGAGTGTATGTTGCTTGTGCATGTGAGCACTGGGTACGTGTGTGCAGGTTCCAAAGATGGAGACCTGCACATATGTGTATAAAAATGGTAAGGCATTTCATAAGGTCAGTGATAACTAGACATAGCTGTCTCTCCTTTACAACATGTTCCTCTGTGCTACTTCTTTAGATCGCCCCTTACCTCTGGAATTCATTGTAAGACCAAGCCTGACTCCCAATACCCAGTGCAAGGAAGACCTTTTGTGTTCTGGTGGAAACTACAAACCAGTTCCTCCAATGAAAACCCTGCCTCCTGTGCTTTGTAGTGAACACGCTTGGTTGGAATATTCATAGATGGAGTAACAGCTGCCCCACTGATAGTTGCCATTGGCCCGTGGGTCTGTTATGATTTGTTCTCCACAAACGTTTGAGGCAAACATTATATTTGATCGGACACATGGAAATTCCAACTGTCCTCATGAGTTGGTATGAGCTTTGCCCTTCCAATGCACACCTTTCACTCTTGGAGCTCTGCACAACCCCTATAGAGAGGTTGAGACCATGGACAGGATCAAGGCTCTCTTCATTTTAGAGGTAAGGACATACTCCTGGACTGTGGAAGACAACTCTGCTGCTGATGAAGGAAGCAGGAAATGCCCTGTGAGGACAGACCTTCCATGTTAAGCCAAAGGTGACTCCAGCGTTCAGCACCTTGCTTTGTGGAAGTCAGGAGCGCCTTGCGGGCCAAGACTGGGAGCTGCAACTGCCAAGAGAGGCTCTCCTCGCCGGCAGTGCTGCAGCTGGCGTGATACCTTCTGCTGCGAACTGATGAGACCGATGCCAGTGCAGTGCCAACACCACAAGCCGTGTGTGACCATAATGATACTGTGAGGCACCAGTGATATAATGAAGCTTGAGAAGGCCCCCTGCAAAGCACATGGAGGGGACCCCTCCGATTCAGCCAGGAGTTCTCATGTAAGGGGCCACAGCCCGTGCACAATGCCGGAGGTGGTCCCCTGCAGCGCGGGTTCCTCCGTAAGAGTAGAGGAGGATCGCCCCCCCCCCACACTGATGGGCAAAAAGTGTCAAAAACTAAATGGTTATGAAATGATTTTTGTTTGATTTGGTGGGAGAGGTGTTGTGCAGCGGCCAGAGCGGCTGACTCCAGGGCGAGGGGCTCGCGGTTCGATCCCTGGCA
The DNA here is from genome assembly GCF_964204655.1 of Triturus cristatus. NCBI lineage: Eukaryota > Metazoa > Chordata > Amphibia > Caudata > Salamandridae > Triturus > Triturus cristatus. The sequence continues at coordinate 390,815,713 of NC_140594.1, forward strand.
CCGTCATCTCAGCTCAGCATCGTGTGACTCTGGGCAATAGCTCACTTAATCTCCCCGACAGCCCCAGCACCTTGAAACCTTAAGGGGTGATATGTTTGCGCTTTACAAATATGGATTATTAATATTTTACTACCATTTTAGGTTTGACACTGTCTGCCATCAAACAGAGTCCAAGGGCAGGGCTAGGCCATCGCGTCACTCCTGCCAATGATGAGCAGCGGTCTTCGGTGGCTATTTGAGTTTGCAATGCGCATGTTGATTTGGGCGACTACCTTGCTACCAAACCAACAGCACAATTTAAACCACTCCAACCTGTCTGTCTTGGATAGCTGTGTGGGAGAGCAGGCACAGTGAGCATGAAGCCAGCATGCGCCAGCCAATCAAGACGCTTTAGAACAGCGTTTTGATTGGATGAGAGAGCTGGCTGTTGGCTTCCTACTCGGGGGACGTGCTGCAAAATGTGGAGTGGCAGTGAAAGGTAAGTGATTATTTATGTGTATATTTATTGTGTATTTGTTATGTGTATTATGTGTATGTGTATATATGTATATGTATGTGGATATGTTATGCCCTCAATGTGATTTGCCACCAACCGCCACTGAGCTCGGGGACTCTCCCGCACGGGCTGCGGGGGCTAATGTTACACCACTGTAAAGCCCATGAGCTTGCACCCTGTATTGCTGCACCCTTGCTGCATGGGTCTATGCCCTGCACCTTTGCTCCATCCCCTTTGTCTGCAAATGGTCACCTAAACTCCTCGTCTGAGGACTACAGCCTACTACTACTGGGCATTGACTTCCAGGCCATACTGAGACTCTCGCTCATTCTCCTGAGCAGAAGCTTCAGGCTGTTTGACAAATCAAACAGGCTAAATCGAGAAATGCAGTCCCCATTCCCATCATAAATGTGTGTTTTGAGTGTGTATGAGTGTGGTTCAGAATGAGTGATGGTGATCCAAGTAGGGTGGTGATTTTTAATATTATTATATGGTATCGGTGTAATTTTTGTGTTGGATTGTTAGTGGGATTAATGAACTTATTGTTGGTCTGATTAAGATAACCATGAAGAAAATAAGGATAAAAAAACAATGAAATGAAAATATTAAAGGAATAATGAAATAAAACATTTGGGGCCATATGTAGGTAGCCTAACATTTACCGCTTCATAAATACCGAATTTTACCGCTTCGGTATTTATGAAGCGGTAAATGATATGTAGGTAATCTATCGGTAATATTTACCGATTCGGAATGGGTCGGTAATTTAGAATCGGTATTTACCGATTCGGTAATGGTAACTGGCTTCCCATTGATTCCTATGGGCCAAGAGGCCCATAGGAATCAATGGGAAGCCAGTTACCATTACCGAATCGGTAAATACCGATTCGGTAATGGGGGGAGCACAATCAAGGGTGGCAGGGTGTCACAGTGACACCCTGTTGCACCCCTGATTCCTGCATGTGTGCACATGTGGCGCACATACATGCCCTAAGGGCATGTATGTCTGCCACATGGCACTGTTAGTCCAGCAAAATATTGCTTTTTCCAATGTATTCGGTATTTAGCACCAACATATATTTGGTGCTAAATACCGAATTATTTTCCCTACACATCACTCATTTGAGTGTCACCTACATCTCATTTCAGGATTCGGTATTTACCGAATTGGTAAAATTACCGATTCGGTAATTTTACCGATTCGGTAAATTACCGAATCCTGAAATTTGCCCCCTACATAGCAAAAGCCTAAATACCGGTCGGTAACGGGATATTTACCGAAAATCGGCCGTTACCGACCGGTATTAGGCTTCCTACATATGGCCCTTGATGTAATGCTTTTGGGTCAGTGACTATGTTGGATTAAATCCATTTATTAATGTAGATAGGTTGAGCGGGAATGTTTTATTCATGTTTAATGTTTTGTTTCCCTTGTGTTCCCAAACCTAAAATAATGTACTAGGGGTGCCCTTTTTTGCTAGAAGTATTTCAAGAAATACTCCATAGCCACTATTCGAAAAACTTTCTTTCCATCACACTCCAATACAGCACCCATAACATCAACACCTATGGTTTCCCAGGACTTATCATGACAATTCACAGGCGTAAGAAAGGGTTTTAATGCAGTTCGTAACTTATCTGCACCTTCACCCTCCACATAAGAGCTTACCAATACTCTATGGGGCATATTCTCAAGGATCTATCGCCGAGTTAACGGCACTTTATCTCAGCCAAAGTCGCGATAAAATTATCGCCCCATTCACAAGCTGACAGCCGATATCACCAGTTTACCTGCGATAGCAGCCGCAAAAAACATCGCCACAGATGAGCCCGGCAACTATCACTAATGAGATGCAGAGTAGGCATTTCCGAGCAAAAAGCCGCGACAACACCACACCCCAACATTCTCAACGACCAGCCAGATCAGCGATAAGACCACAAAACAGGCGATACGGTGCGTTAGCAGCAGGAAAATAACACCTGCTCTGACCTGGTGCAAAGTCGGATGACAACCTGCACCCGAAAAGGGAGACAAGCCCACAGCCACACCGGAAGAACAACAGATGCCATGAAGCTACTCATTATGCAGCTCGGAGCCCCAACAGGGCCACAACACTCACCACCACCACACCCAGGACCACCACCCCCCACCGGACCCCACCGGACCCCCCCCGGACCCCCACAGAAGCAGCGCAGACAAAGACAGCGGAGCTTCAGGAAACGCACCAGCCTCACAGAATTGACACCAGAGAATGTCATTGCCCACTACAGACTCAAAAGGACAACCATCCTCCGCATCCTGAACATCATTGACCACAGGCTGAAGGTGCCAACACAGCGAACAACCAACATCCCTCCGCAGACAAAGCTGCTGGCTGTGCTGCACCTGTTTGCCTCTGGGACATTCCAACCAACAACCGCCAGAGTCGGAGAAGTCTAACAGCCAGCCCTATCCAAGTTCCTCAAACCTGTCCTGGATGCCATCATCAGCTTGGTACCCCAGTACCTATACTTCCCCCACACTGCGCAGGAACAGCTGGAGACCAAGCAAGGCTTCTACGCCATAGCTGGCTTCCCGCACGTGTTGGGGGCAATCGACTGCACACATGTCCTACTTGTGCCCCCTGCCGACACTGCACACGATTACCGCAACAGAAAACACACACATTCCATCAATGTGGACCACCGGGGACTCTTTACCAATGTCGTCGTCAACTACCCAGGCAGTGTGCATGATTCATACATCTTCCGACAGTCCATCATCAACAGGCGCTTCCAGGATGGCACCTACGGAAATGAAGTGCTCATTGGTAAGTACCAAATGACAACACCACACACCTCCAATCCACAATCATGCAACTGACAACTCTGGCAATGCACACGTTACAAAATCACATACAACATGCCAAACAACATGCCTACCCACGAGACACAGCAGCACAACTTACTGTGGCAACCTGGGCTAGCCATGTACATGAACCATCAACGTCATGGCACCTCAGCCACACAATAGCGGAATGTGGGGAGAGGTGGGAACCAGGCATGTGCGAAGGAGGCAAGTGACCCATGAATGCGAATGCACACAATGCCAAGTGTGGCGTGGATGTGCTGGACGGACTGCAGCATGCAGACCACAGACATATCCATGTCGACATATACTGCTGGTGGTGGTAGTGTTGTGGACAGTGGACGCAACCATGTCACCCCTGCTAGTGAGGAAGATTTCGGAAATGTAGCGTGTTACGTCCCCCCTGAAGCGTGTGCGGAGTGGGCTTGCCCGGCGTACGCCAGGCTAGCGTAGGGGTGTGAATAAAAGGCATGTAGCCCTGGTCGTGGTTCTCTTCCGGAATGGCCAACGTGTCTGCCAGGGCGACGCCTCTCACCCTGCCACGAGGCCGAAGTCGTGTGCGGCGGTGCTTGTGATCCTGTACACCTGCCGCAGCCCGGGCCGCTGGTCGCCGAACCAGTCTCATCCGCCCCTGCGCATCCAGGCCTCACTGCCACCTGCATACACCGGCGTGTCTCCAAGAGGGCCCACCACGTGCCAGTACAAGCTCCAAGCCAGAGGCCCGCAACTCTGGCAGCCTCCTCAGACTATCACGGCCTCCGCGAGCAAGACCTGCAGTACTCCTGTCTCGTTGACGTACTCCACCGGCATATACAACGGTCAAGTAGGTCACACATTTGGAACTGAGTCTTGATTACAAATTGGCAGAATACATATTTTATGGCATTGTTTGAATCCCTATACTACCTTCGATGTGGTGCCACCAACTCTGTGCATAGCATTCCGACCACACGTGTCTGTGGGCCCTTGATGACTACTGCCTTCGGCCTGCACTGTGTTCCAGCAGGTCTCACACCAATCCAAAACAGCCTGTACCAGGCAGGACACGGCATCATCGCAGGCTGTACACCCGCTCAGCTCTGATGCCCCCACTTCCGTCAACCAGAAATCTTCTCAACATGCCACTTCAACGCCGTGTGTTAGAGATCCAGGAGGAGCTGGCTGCACAGCCGGTGACCCGCGCTGACCGCTGCCTCTGGCCTACACTGCGGCGGAGTAGGCCACACATTTGGAAAATCCGTCTTGATTTCATCATGACAAAGTTCAACAACTACCTACAACTGCACTGGTGCCACGGACTCTGTGCATCGCAAGCCAATGACACGTGGATGTGGGCCACTGCTGATCGCTGCCTCTAGCACACACTGCGGTCGAGTAGGACACACAATTGGAACTGAGTCTTGATTTGTTCATGGCAGATTTCATATCATTGTACAGACCTCATCGTAGACTGCATCCCCTTCCAGCTCTAGTGCCACTGACTCAGTGCCACGGGAGTCATGGGCACTCTCCCGTTGAACTTTGTTGACATCTGAGTCTATGGCCTGGGGGTTGTCTTCATCATGGAGCTGATACTGACATGGTGGGAGTAAGGAGAGTGTATCATTCATCTCCTCCATAATGCCTGTTTCTGCTTGTTTCTGCCCTCTGCATCATGCCCTGGATGGACACCTTCCACTGTCCCCCATAACACTCCGCGACATTCTCCTTGGACATCAACGAGGACCCACTCAGCTCTTGTGGCCCTATCTCAGTGCACCGCAAGTCACTGTCCCTTGCGGGTGGGCCTGTGCCGGCCGCAATGCATCCGAGCTACTAACTCTGTGCAGCTCTAGTCATGGACCCTTGCTGTTTGTATTTTGAACTTCTGATTGTCTGATCACTGTTGTAGTTGTTGCCAGCACCAACCAACCCCTGAGGGGTGGCTTACACTACCCAACGCCCATCCAGCACAGGCGTCACTGGACTTGTGACCCTGGCAAAAAAAGGTGCCGGGCGCACGTGCCCGTAGCCAGTTCCACAAATTATCTCAGTGTGTCCGTGTGGTCAATATGTATGCATGATGGCCCCGGGCCGTACCACATTACATTGCGCTGTGTACAGCGGGCGCAGCCTTGTCACCTCCGGTAGTGGGGTAGACCTGGGGCATGTGGCTGTGTCGGACCCCCCTGTGAGCGTAAGGGAGTGGACCGGCGTGCAGCAGTATGGCGTAGGGGTGTGGTCATTCAACAACTGGCACTGGGCGTGGTTGAGTTTAGGCCTTGCCAAGGAAGTAACTAATGTGTGTGTCTCTGGTGTAGTGTCTGTGCCACCTGTCACACAATGTACAATGTTGCTATGTAGCATGCCCCAGGAGTGCGGGCTCAGCAGAGGGGTACATGAGGGTGTGCAAGCATGCCCAGGGTCTGGGATCATACATGCCAACTGTTGTGTGTATCGTATTTCCGCAGCATAAGCAAAAGGTATACCCTCAATCACATGGCGAGTTCAGCCAGGCATGAACTCTACATCTGTGTCCTTGCCATAGGCCTACACACACGTGGCCGCCCACCTTCAGTGCACAACATCACTGTGTCGTTGTCAGGCTTGTGGACATGCGCAGACAGGCATGACAATGGTGTGCCTTAGGGGTGCAAGTGATGCAACCGCGCAGCGCACACTAGTGAATAGGCTTGGGGGAGGGAGGAGCAGCAGTGAGGCTACGTAATACACATTGATGTCGCTCATTTGCAACAAGCAGTACATGTCATACAGGAATCACAAAGTCACACATATCACACACCAATGAACCAGTGAGCCTGCCAACACATCATGAATAACCAACTATTGACTCATGTCTCTCTGCACTGTCACAGGTGACCAAGGATATGCACTCTGCGTTTGGATGATGACACCCCTCCGAACCCCGAACACACAGGCCCAGAGGCAGTACAGTGCGGCCCACAAAAGCACCAGGGGCATCGTAGAATGCACATTTGGCGTGTTGAAGTCACGTTTCAGGTGCCTGGACGTCACAGGTGGAAGGTTCCTGTACAGCCCAGACATCGTGTGCAAGATGATCGTTGCATGTTGTGTGTTGCACAACATATGTGTACGCAGCAAGGCACCATGGATACCAGTTCCAGAAGCACCGGACGATGATGATTAAGATGAGGCAGGTGGACCACATCCCACTGCAGCCACAGCAGGAATAGCCCTTAGGGACACCATCATTGCACATTTCTTCAGATGAGCATGTCACATTGTGACAGTCCTTGGCAATCATGGGACAGTACAAATTAACCACAGGCACAGCATGTGCAAATAAAAGCATTCCTAAATAAACATTCCCTAAGTACATATCACTCATCCATACAGGCGCATCACTCAGACAAGTGTGAGTGCGACATGTATTGCTAACGATTTTATGATTTGTTCATGGATGGTGGGTGTGTCACCTCTGTACAGAGAGGCTGTTTGGGGTGTCACGTATTCGAACTGCTAGTTCTGTGTGCCACAGTTAGTAGGGTATCCCACTCTTCGACGTTTCACATGTGTCCAAGATCATTCCATTTTGGCTGCCATTTGTGACCTACAGGTGACAACAGGGCTCCTTTTGGGGTCAGATATGTACCACAATGATGCAGGGATGCCCCCTGTGACTCAAGTCCCACAACATGGGCAACATGTACGTAAGCGGGAGTCACTGCCCCTACATTCGTCCACGCTTTCATAGTTGATTGATCATGGTCATGACACGTCTGTGTGCAGAAGGGGTTGATTGTCCCTCTGCAATGTGACGGGGAGATGCAGTTTCACAGCGTGTTCCATGCATGTGTCAGCATTGGTGCAGTTTACATGCAGACTGCATGTCAATGTACATTGTGACTGTGAGGAGATGCCTATATGGTGCGGGACAATGGTCATTTGTTCCATGTCACGGATGTGGGGTTGTGCTTGTACATTGTCATCTCACCATTTTTTTGCTCTGCTTTTATGGTGCATTTTCCCGCATGACGCGTGGGAATTGCAGGCCTGTCGCTGGTTATCTGTGATTTTTGTTTCGCGAATGGCCTCATCGCAACTTTTTTCATGTTCGTGTTTCACATTTTTGCGGCATGGCGTTGGTTTTAATGCGGTCATTTGGCGCGTTATCATGGGACAATCGCATGGTGCCGCCGGCTTGAGAATGCCACGTTAACACTGAGTTATTTTCCCGCGATAGACTGCGATGTGAAGAGTTGCGTTAAGCTAATTTTGCGATGGTTATCACACGTTCTTGAGAATATCCCCCCTATATCTTAATCTAACCAGGGCCACCAGTATACTACATTCGCTCTTTTCTTACTTTTTACGATACCTAAAGGCCCTTCATGGCAGAATTCCAGAATTCTCTTTCTAAGTTGTACAGAGGGAACTATTTTGGAACCCCGAGCAATTTGCCCTTCTCCGGAGAAAGTTTGTGAAATATTTCACCAAAACAACTGATTATTTGTCCTACATGTCGCTTAAGAGGCCATCCACATTCCACATATTCAGATAAACATTTTAGTTCCTCATCCTCATTTCTAGCATCCATCTATTCTTCATGTGTTATTCCTTTACACACATCATCATTCAACCATACAACATTATACTTCTCCCATGTATCCTTCAAAATGTCTTCTAAAGGTAAAGGCAACCTCCTTAAGTAATCCCCTACCCTATTTTTTTACTTTAGGGACATACTGTATGTCGTTCATGTAGTCTATTAATCTCATAGAAAGCCTCCCAATTCTGGGTGTGGCAGTAAACAAGCCATTGTAGTCAAAACAATTGCCAGAAGTTTATGCTCACATATGACTGTTACATGTGAGCCCCACAGAAATTGCCTGAAGTGTTCTATATACCCAGACAACAGTCATGGATTCTCTTTTTATAACAGAATAGCGTGCCTCCACATGTGTAAGGGCTCTGGATGTGAAAGCTGCAGTAACTTCTCTTGCATTCATTTCTTTTTGTGATAAGGCAGCCCCAATACCCTTACAACTAGCATCTATAGTCACAATGGTTTGTAAGGATGAGTCAAAACCTTGCATAGCATCCATTGTACATAAATCACATTTGATACTTAACAAATCTTGTTAACCATAGAAGTTTGACTTTCTTTTCCAGCACCTGCCTCATCACATACGTGTTCTCAGCAAACTTTTTGACAAATCTCAAATAGATTCAAGTAGTCCTAATAGGGACCTCAATCATCCTTACTAGTAGGGGAGGTGGCAATCTTGACAGTTTTAAAAGTTCCTCCTTTGGTCTAATCCTATAAACACTTATTTAATGCTCTAAATAATTCAACTTTTGAACCACAAATTAGCATTTGGTGTATTCCACCGCTGGTCCCCCGTCTCTTAAAATATATAGAACCTCTTTAAGCCTCTGGCCATTTTTATTCCTGTCTTCTCCCATGACCAAAATATTGTCCTGAAAGGACATCATTCCAGCCGTGGAGCTACACAAGTTATGCATCAATTTTTAAATACAGCTTCTAATGAAGCTAAGCAAAATTGAGAAATTCCAGACTGCCAACTCAGAAATGAATGATGCAGATGAATTTTGGTCCTTAATAAAAAAGAAGAGAATACATCAGCCTTCCACGAGGTTTACAGAAGAGAATAAGTTTGCTTTCACATGTTTTTGTTCTTGATAGATTTACATTTGGAGGTGATACTTATGAGGTTGACCATTGGCGACTGTAAACAACCATTACAACGCAGTCATTACAACGCACTACCTTTACAACGCAGTCATTACAACGCAACATTCTTTACATCGCATGCCATTACAACGTAGCCATTACAACGCATGTCACTACAACGCATGCCATTACAATGCATGCCATTACAACGCATGCCATTACAACGCAGTATAAGGTAAGTAATGGGAAATAGTAATTTTTACCCCTACACTATCCAACACTTACCCTACTTTTGCACTCACTGGAGTGGAAATAGCAATTTTTACCCCTACACTATCCAACACTTACCCTACTGTTGAACTCACTGGAGGGGGAATAGTCATGTTTACCCCTACACTATCCAACACTTACAATACTGTTGCCCTAAACGTATTATGCGTCGTAATGGTATGCGTTGTAATGGTATGCGTTGTGAGTGTAGTTTCTAAAAATGCGTTGTGATGGCATGCGCTGTAAAATAATGCGTTGTAATGGATGTTACGATGTAAAAACTGCGCTGTAAAGGTATGCATTGTAAAAGTTTGCGTTGTAATGTGTCCTATTCATTGGTGACAGAGTCTGGTTTATACGTTTGTTTATTTCAGATGAAGAACTGGTATTATGATAAAGTTTAATGTTATGTAGGTTGATTTCTAATTTTCTGCGTTATCAATCAATGCTTTCTTTAATCAGTACCTGAAAAGACCTTCTTCATTATAACAATAGACTGGGGCTTAGTCCCAACATAATTTTACACAATAAACCTAGGCACTATGGTAATACAATGAGATTCACAACAATGTCGCAAAGAGCCTAAGATGGTGGCTTAGACAGGTTACACCTCCTAACCCAATCGGATAGTCCTTTACGGTGTAAAAAGAAGGCACACCCACTAGCCTGATTAGAACAACCTGTTGAAAGAAATTTGTGGCTAATGATAATTGGTGGGCACACTTTTAGATGCTGTATTGGATGCCCCCTGCATGACTTATTTGTGGCTGTAGCCACTATAAGATGGCGCTGATGTAGCCATGTAGCACCAATGCTTTTCCGGTTCTACCGCAGGCTTAACGGGCTGCAATAACTTGTAGCAAACCAGCCCCACTTTTGCTTGGAACTGCGCTCTACTTTGAAACACAGGCCTGTGGCCCCACATCGTTGAGAAGTAGAGAGGAGCTTGGATGGTAACTGAGGTAAGCAAGAGGGCGCATACTTTCTTTTGCAGGTCCTCTGTCCTTGAGTTTGAAATCAGCAATATTTGTTTGGTGTTACACATGGCCTCGCTCAGAGGCTCATAATGTGTGTCTCTCATGCAAAAAACAGCAACCAGAATAGCAAGGCGGGGCTGGCATCGGACCTGCCGATGCTTGATTCCGGTCCAGGGAAGACATGGCTTGGCAGTTCGGGCTGGACTGTTCCCATGAGGCACAGGGTCAAGACTGATTTGCATATGGCCATGTCTAAACTGGGGTGGCGTAGTGGGCAAAAGAACGATGGATTTAACCCAGATCTCTTGACTGGGGGAGAATGTCTGCATTGTCAGCATTCCGTCCATCATTTGTTTGTTGTAACGCCATACTATTTTAAAGCATCAAAGGCTCCCCTGATATCGGCCACAGCACCCCTTGTTTATAATAGCATATCATCCACATATAAATAGAGAAATAGCAGCTTCCCCTGCATGCAGAGGCCTTGGTAATGCATCCTTTGATGGAACACATTAGCAAGGGGTTCCAAGGCTAAGGGAATAGCATGGGCGACAAAGGGAACCCCTGTCATGTCCCCCATCCCGCACCTTAGCTATTCTAAATAATTGTGCCTGTTTTTACTCTGGCTGTCGTTTTAGTGTAAAGTAGTTTTGTACAGCCAATGAACCTGTCACCCAGCCCCATGCCTGCCATTGCGGCATAAAGTAACTCCCAGGATAGGGAGTCAAAATCTTTCTCAATGTCAATTGCCAAGTCCATGGCCCATGGGGGGGGAGCTCCGCAGAGCAGTCTAATACTTGCATGAGCCGCCAAATATTCTGCAAGGTATTACACATGAGTACAAACCCAGCCTGATCTGGGTGAATGAGGGTCTGGGTGTGGGGCAAGTGTCTAACCACCAGTATATGGCTGAGAATCTTGTAGTCTACATGAACCCAATCTCTGCATCTTGTCCTGGTTTATGCAATGCAGTAATCACTGTTTTACGCATGCTGCCAGTTAATTTCCCTGCCTCTCTAGCTAAATTAAACAAGGCGGTGAGCCTTGGGACCAAGCGGTCTGAGTAGGTCACGTAAAACTCAACAGGGAGTCTATTGTGCCCAATGATTTGCCTCCCACCCTCAGAGCTTTGATTGTCCCCCTGACTTCTTGCTCCGAGATGGCCTGACCCAATTGCTTCACCTCATGTGCGCTGATACGGCCCAGGTTAGCCCTGATGACATAATCCTGGAGCAGCTATGCTCCACACAATACGCTAGGTTCATATGAGTGTCTATAATAATCTAAAAATATTTGATTGATCATCGTGTGAGAGTGAACAATGTCAAATATCCAGTATTTGCAACCCCCCTTTCAGAGTTGGCGAGCCAGGCTAGCAAGCAGCATGTGTTATCCCGTTCATCATGAGCCCTGGTAATGGAGGAGCGGAAGTCATACCCCTTCAGCTGATCAACTAATGACAGAGAGGATTCTCTCTCTTTGAGCAGCCTGTATTCCACTGATGGGTCTCTGCCCAGCCCCTTTTACAGGCACTGAAGAAGGTCTTCCTGGAGCCGGATGACAGCATGCAGTTGCGATCGTACCCCACTCGTTGTGGCAAAGCAGTGCCCATGCATCACCGCTTTAGATAGCATCCTTTTCGAATAGTTTGGAGGAGGCAGTGCCATCATGCTCACTGAAGTAGAGATCTAGTTCCTCTCCCAGTGCATCACGGAAAACTGGCTCCTCCTATAACAATGGATTTAGTTTCCACATTGGGATCGAAGGTCTAGCCATATCCCAAACAAATTCTACAAACAGCAGGTTATGTTCAGAATGTGTTCTGGGCAGATATTCCGATAGGACCTTGGTCTGCCAGGGTGTAGCGCATAGAATTTTGTCTAACAGCACATAGACGACACGCATCCCAGAATAATAAGAGTATTGTCTCTGTAGGGGGTAACGGAGCAGCCAAGTGTCCCAAAGTCCGAATGTGTCATCCAGTTGCTAAACCCCTTGGCAGTCTTGTGAGTGGGGGCATTGGGTGGGGGGATGCAATCTGTCCAGAAGCATATCAGCAACGCAATTAAAGTCTGCCCCAATGAACAGATGATAATTGGTGACTCTAGCCAGAAGTGGGGCCAGTGTGTCTGGAAAGGAGCATTGATCCACTGTAGGTTCATATGTGTTAGGTAGTGTAACGTCTCTTTCATCCAGTTGCCCTGCCAGTAGGACATATCGTCCCTCACAATCTATTACCTCCATGACGGGGCGCAAGGGAACCCCCGGGTGTATTCATAAGAGTACCCCTCTCAGATATGGTGAGTATGTAATGCAATACACCCTAATGCTCTATCATTTCTGTAGCGCAAGCCCTCTACTTTAGTCAAACGCACCTTCCACCGCTTAAGATATGCCTACACATTGCATCATTTATTGAGGGAGTTAAGACCTCGCACATTCCATGTTAGAACTGTTACAGGCAACATCATGCAAAATTCAAGTGATACTGGAAAGTGTCGACCCTGACATGTACCTCCTCTTGATTGATAATGTGGTAACTCCCCTCAGTGAATTCGGGCAATAAATAGAGTTAACCACAACATTCCCAACACCCTCACCCAGGACTAGGAATCCAGAACACTCTGTCCAAACAAGTAGAAACAATCTTTATAGTGCAACTAGGGAAGAGACCCAACGGAAGTCTAGACAGGTGGGGACCTGTCCCCCTGTGCAGAGGGGGTTGGAACCATGTCCAATCTAGAAGAAGAATAACAGTCCTGGCAGTTGAGGTACTCCGGAGTGAAGGCTTACTCAGCCCCACCTCCTCCCGGTGAACCCACTGCACCCTATACCTCCACAATTGCCGGGTGTGTTCCATAAGCGGCTTTCAGAGATTATCAGCCAGGTAAGGAGTCAACACTGGGCTCTGCTGCAGTAGTCCATCTGAGGCACCCAACCCGCTGTCTCTTCCCTTCGAGTCTGAGCCTCACTCAGGAGCCAGCAGATCAAAGGAGGTTTTATGATAATGCGACACCTCAGCCACTACCTGTGCCCTGGCCCTAGCTGCCTTCTCTGTAGAAGGGCGATTTCACGACTATTGTTTCTGCCGTTTCCTTGTACTCTGGCTCTCCCAGGAGTCAGCAGGCATCGTGCTCTCCAAGCGTGTGTCAGCACCCTTAGAGCCGATCTAGCTCCAGGCCTCCTCGGAGGTGTGAAAAAAATAAGTGAAGTCCCCCTCCATGACCCGAAGTTTCATCGGGAACACCAGAGCATTTTCATACCCATAGATCTTAGTTGGCACTTCACCACAGGGTAGTAGGAGGGTTGTATCTGGACCACTGCCATGTAATCCGGATAGGCTGTGATATTTTAGCCCTCCACCTTTCAGGGCCCTGTGGTGTGGAATAATTGCAGGATCAGATCTCTGTCTCTTTAATTTAACTGGTGTGTGATAACAGGTCTCAGCGGTGCCCCTGGGCGTGACAAGCACCCTGGGATGCGGTGTGCACATTCTATAGAGAACGGGGGTTTTCGCCAGCCAGTACGGTCTCTGACTACCACGTTTCTAGGAATAATTCCACACTCGGGCCCTCTGCACGTTCCTGGATTCCCAAGAAACTAATGTTCTTCGACGTCTTCCACCTCTTGTGCACTTGAACCTGTATCACATGTACCATAGGCCAGAGCACCCCAAGGGTCTATTCATTATCTTTCAGATGGCTTCCTATAATCAGCCCAGAGCAGGGACATCTCAATAGCAACAGTGTCAACCTTGAATTCCAGTGTGGTTCTTGTCTCCCGAATTGCCAGCCGAATCCATTCAAACTGGCTAGAATGTTTTTCCAATGTCATATCCAATTAGCACAGTGTGCTACTATTGAACCCTTGTGATGGGGATGCGTCCCCACTGTTGCGAGAGGGGGTGGGCAACATTTTAGATAGTTAAGGTTTCACCATCATGACCCAAGTGTTTGCTCACGGGTCCCACGTGGAGGACCTCTCCAGTTATCCCAGCTCTAAACTCCTCCGCAGGGAGAGCCTGTTCGCAGTCAGAGCCGGTTTGCGGTCAGATATGCATGTGGGGGGGGGGGGAGGGACAGGTCTCTGTATAGTTCTTGACAGGAACCCACAGCAATAGGAAACGGGTATAGTAAGCTCTGCAATCCAAGCATTCCGCAGGAAATCTGGCTTATGGTGCATCTCGGGCTGGGGTGTTTTTGAGGTGTTATCTGCGCACTCCGTTGGGTTGCTGTTACAAGAAGGGAGTCTCGGACCCCTATGCCCACGTCACGCCAGTGTGCTGAAAGTACTGTGCGCTGGCTCCCAGCTTTGAGGCAGCAGGGCACAGTGCAGAATCAAAGAGTCAACCAGGGGGGTGGCTAGGGGTTCCGCCTCCCCTCACATGCAGTGCTTATGTCTAAACACTGCAGGCGGGCGGTCCCAGGCCACGGGTACTTCTCAATGCACCTTGTGTTATGAGCCAGAATTCGGCCGAGATGTAGGTAGGCCAGTCACAGTATCTATGGCGCACTACAGACCCCAGCCAGTTCGAGTCCAGTAGAGCTACAGTCCGATGAGACACAGAGCTACGGCCCTGCCCAAGCCGCTGGCTCAGCTCTGTCTGCACCCCACACTCCTTTGCCACGATCAACAGATCAGGATGTGTCTGCCCCATGGCCCATCTCCCCTGTGGACCAGTGCAAGCCAGCACAAATGGCCCTGGTATCGGCTGCAGTGCACCACCAAGCGTCAGTGGTCCACAGAGCAGGTCAAGCTTCTGTACAGCAGCGGCTCCTCTTCACCGTACAGCCGGCAGACCGTCCATCACCCGTCCGGAGCCACAGGCCCATGCCCAGCCCATGCACTGACTCCACGGCACAGGCAAGTGCTCTGAGCTGCCTGGCGTCAATGCCGCCCAAGATAGTCTGAGGTGGGGGTACGTGTACGCCACACACCACAGATGGTGTGTCGGGCCTCAAGGAGTGAGGTGGGCACAGGGTTCTGAAGGATTTCAGTGGGTCTGACCCCAGAGCTCCAGTCCTCGGGTTCGCTCAAGCCACCATCTTGGCCCCACAGGGTTTATCCTGGAATGACACTGGAATGGCATCAATGACCCTGAAGTTAATCTCCTCTTGAATCTTCTGGAGATCTGTGACCTTAAACAAATCTGTCACTCTACAACTCACTCAAAAGGGGCCACTCTTGATGCCATCATCACTAATGATGATTTGGCCTCCCTTTCCAGCATCATCCCCATTGACTGGTTTGACCATCACCTCATTAGGCCTGGGCGAAAATTTCGTTCCGTTTGCGGAAATTGCGATAATTTGACATTTTCGCGTTCCGCGGAAAGCGCGAAAATGTCAAAATTTCCGCATTCCGCAGCTTGGCGATAATTTGTTTCTTGCTCGCGCTGTAAAATAATATATTCTCGCGCGCGCGCGATCGCCTTACCTGAATCCCTGCGTTCGCCGACAAGTTTTCTTGATCCGGTCGCGTTCTCCATGAGATGTTGTATTGTTTTTAGCCATTTGCGCTGTCTCGCGACAGTTCGCGCCCGCAGTGACGTCATGTGTCGCGCGGTCACGTCTTTCTTCTCGCGATCATGCACCGCGAGACAACTGAAAACAAGATGGCCGCGCCCGCGAGCAACCACATGGGTAAGTTGGCGAGCCGTAACCATGCAGAAAATCTCACGAACATGCGGGAAAAAAACTTCTGCATCTTCGCGATATTTCCGCGTGTTTGCCATAATTTTTTACATTTTCGCGATAATTTGCGAAAGTGGATTCCGCAAATTCCGCCCACCCCTACACCTCATCCTCTTCAAGATCAATACTACTGCCCCCCCATCCATGCCAAAAGCACCAAACACAAGAAACTGACCAGAAACCGCCATCTTATCCCACCCGGCGACTAAGAAAAGAAAATCAAAGCCCAACTCTAGCTCCCTTCTCCCAAAATGCCAACCCCCTCACCTAACACTATAATAAATCAGTTACCGAGGTCCTAGACCAAGTGCCCCCCCCCAAACTTAAAACCCAAAGAAACATACCTTCCAAATCCTGGTTCAACTCTGATCTCAACAACGAAAGACGCTCCCTTAGGCAATCTGAAAGAACGTGGAGGCAACACTCGTCCCCCTCCCATCTAGCCCTCCTCCGATCTGCTAGGTCCAACTACAAAAAACACATCCTCAATGAAAAGTCTGCCTTCTTCCGCACTCAGCTTGATGGGGCCAAAAATAGACCTAGAGAAATATTCAACATCGTCAAAAATCAAACTTCCTCTGCCCCACATAGTTGATGGCTTCTATTGAGAAATGCGAAGAAATTACTAAGTTCTTCTCTGATAAAATCACCAAAATAGACCAATCCTTCATCTTAAATCCGCTTTCTCCTAACACATTACTTTCTTTAGACATTTCTCCCGAATCTCCTTCCCCTTCAAATCCTCCCCTGTCCCTGCCCATCTCTCGTCCGGTTCCTTACCACTTGAACCCAACCCTTCTCTCCCCCAGCAACATAAAAACAATGCCTCCTGGCATAATTTTCACCCTGTCACCGAACATGAAGTCTACAACATCATCGCTAAGCTAAAACCATCCTCCCACACCAAAGACCCTCTGCCCCCTAACCTTGTCCAAGACCTAAAACATATCATTGCCCCTTTCTGGACAAACATATTAACTCCTCCCTGGCCACAGGGTGTGTTCCCGCCTCCCTCCAACTGGGTCAAATCACACCCATCCCCAAAAATCCTAACGCAGATCCCAACGACCCAAATAACTTCCGACCGATCTCTAACCTCCCTCTTCTATCCAAAGCCCTTGAAAAATGTGCCCTGCTCCAACTAGATAATCACATCAACACTTTTGACCTCTTTGACTCACTACAATCTGGCTTTAGGAAAGGATGCAGCACAGAATCTGCCATGCTCAATATAGTGGACGACATACATCATTCACTCGACAAAGGTGAATCATGCCTTCTCATTCTCCTCGACCTATCCGCTGCCTTTGATACTGTTAGCCACACTGCCTTACTAAACACTCTTAAAGTCCACTTTGGCCTCAATGGCCATGTCCTGAACTGGTTCACCTCTTTTCTCCAACACAGAACCCAACAAATCAAAATTGAGAACTGCCTCTCCAACCCCACTCCGATCTCTCTCGGTGCCCCCCAGGGATCCATTCTCACTCCTGCTCTCTTCAACCTCTTCATGGAACCATTCACCCTCATACTCAAACAATCAGGAATAACTTGCCACCTTTATGCCGACGACACACACCTTTACTATAAGATTAAATCCCACTCTGGGATCCTTCACCTCAATGACACCCTGACCAAGATCCAATCTTGGTTCCACCTTAATCATCTCAAACTCAACCCTAAAAAACACTGAAATCATTCTCTTCGCGCCTAAAAACAACCCACTTCCCATACAAGACTGGCTCTCCGACCTTAATGCTCTCAACTTCTCTCTCACCACTTCTAATTCAGTTAAGTCTCTTGGCATCACCATTGATAATAGCCTTGCCCTCACCTCCCACATAAAAACCTCAGCCAAGGGAGCACTCTTCACTCTCCGTCATCTCAAGAAAATTAAGCCCTTCATCCCAGCGGATGACTTTAAAACTGTTGTCCAATCGCTGGTTCTGTCTAGAATCAACTATGGCAACGCTAACCTCGCTGGAACACCTAAAGTCCACCTTGCTCCACTCAAATCTGTGCTCAACCTAGCTGCTAGACTTATCTCAGACTACAAACATTTCAACCACATCTCCCCCGCCCTGATATCCCTCAAATGGTTACCCATCGAAGGCAGATCCACCTATAAGGTCGCATGTATCACACACAAAGCCCTTCACCAAAACACCCCAAGTTACATATCAGATAAGCTCCACAAAGCAGGCTGCACACGACCGATGAGGAACACTAACACCCTCATTCTTATCCCCCTGTTAAAGAAGAAAGGCACCCAAGCTCGCTCCTTCTCTGGTAACGCTCCCTTCATCTGGAACTCCCTGCCTAAAGACCTACGCTGTAACCCTTCCTACTTCAACTTCAATAAAGAACTCCAATTGTTCCTCCTCAACAAATACTGGGGTCCTTAAGTCCTACCTCTGACACTTTCTCACGCGCTGCGACCCCGGTATATTCCCCTCTTCTGCCCTCCAATTCTATCCCCTCCACTTTCTCCCACCAAACGCCCCTCCCTCACGCTACTCTTCCCCCCCATTCTCCCTCCCTGCTCTCTATATCTACATATGACTCCTAGCCCTGTGCACGACCTCCCTCTGACTTACTACTCCTGCTACTTCCCTAACTCCTACTCTCTTCTTCCCCCTCCTTATCTCTTCTCTCTCACCCTCAACCACCCACCCTAACCTAAGTTCTCACTACCCATGTTAGCTTAATATAGTTGTTTGGTAAATAGCTTTCGTATTTTATCTGCTTTCTTTGTTATATTGGCTCTTGTTTTGTTCATATGTTTTTGAATACTATACCTCCTCACATTCCTGTAAAGCGCTCTGATACCCCTGGGTCTAGCCAGCGCTATAGAAAACCTTTAAAATAAATAAATCCTGATGTTAACACTAACAAGCATTGGCAGAGCCAAACAGTCTGGAATTTACTGCCAGCCTTTTGGCTTTGTCAATGCTTACTTTGCTCTGTTATGTTTTTTGTAAATGTTTACTGTTGGTGGAACTGCCTGGCCCTCACAACATGAAAAAACACTGCCTAAAAGCAAAAATATTTTTTGGTCACAATAAGCACACAGGGAAATGGTAGTCCTGGCAAACTACTTTGTATATGGAGGTGCTCTTTTTTAAAGGGCAGAATAGTGTCACTCACAGTGATGTTAGCCAATGAGTGAAGTGGGTTTGCTCACTGTCCCACTTTTTATGTTGTAGTGGGTGAAAGAAAAAATGTGAATGACACCAAAAGAAAAAGGCTAGCTGAAAACCCACATAGGTTTAATATACACATAATTTTAGTAAAATCAAATGGTCTCTGCTAATCCCAGACCTAAAAAGTTACTTCGGTGAGGGAGCGGGGCATACTTGGACACTGCTACATGAAATGACCCCCAAAACGTGTAGCTGGTTAATTCGGCACACACACAATGACAACAAGTTCCGTCACATAGGCTCAGAACATACCACTGCACACAAGACAGAAGTGTCCTCAATGAATGAAGGGTCTGTAAAATTCTCTGAACCTGGAAAATAGATGAGGGCTCATGCACTTGAGAATGATGTTCTGGATGTGTGTTCAAGAATTTTCTGAAGCCTGTGTGCAAGAGAAAGCTCGACCCTAGAAAATGTTCTATGATTAAGGCTTCTGAGTTGGACATGTTTGGTTATAATCATAAAGAATAATGAGAAATCTAGGGCAATGGGTTTAAAAAAAATTATATATATATATATATCTTTCCTCAGAATATGGTAGGATTTTCCAATCGATGATTAATCGTAGTAGAATATTTTAGTGTTCTGTTGTGCAAAGAGCTGGGAGATCTGTGGCATGGAGAGGTGCAAGATACTTTAAAAGAAGCTTCCTCATAACTAATAGTTCAAAGCCCTGCAATTCCCAACACAACCTGCTACATTGACTTTAAATGCCACCCAGATTTGAAAACTGTCACTTTGTGCTTCCAACTTTCCTCATTTTCATCACAAATTCTACCCCAATATCTATAGGAGAGAATTCCTAGCAACTCCACACCCTATACATTTACTTTTAAACGCTTCTCGCCAATGTGATTTCACATGCATTATTTGCATCATTTTTATTTTTACTTTCTTTGCTGGAGAACTCCCAAACTCCTCCGGTAATCTGTAATTCGAAATTGATATTTGGTCTATGTTATTGGCCAAAACATTTTCGAAATATATAATTTGCCTTAGTTTTTCTTAAATTTCAACGGGGAAAACCCATTCGCCCTCTGTAAAATGACCTTCAATTCGTATACAGTTTGTCCAAAGTTACTGCCTCAAAACTGGGTTTTTGTTTTGGGTATTGGTGATGCCAATATTGAATCCTATTCAAGAGTCACAGCATGTCAGGGTAATTTTCAAAATCAATATCTTATTTTTTTACAGTTGATTATGACAATGCTTCCATTGTACGAAAGATCACGGACTTCTACAGTTTGTATATTATCAGCGCTCAGTGCGCCTCACTAACCCACCTGGAATGCTTTTATTGATCTATCCGGTTACGTCTATGACGGAGGGGGTGACGTTAATTGCTTTGTTCCACTCAGACTGCATCACAGGCGTTCCATCACCTTAGGATGTTGTAACCTCTGAGAGTGAGACCTCTTTAATTAGAACCATATTTGTGAAGTTCTCTTCCATGACCTTGTCAACAAACGTTTTAGCGGTGGTCTGTGATCCCTCCTGTATTTTCTCTGTTTTCCCTAATGCTGGCTCTATCACAGTGTCAGTCTGCTACTTCAATGTTATATTTCTTTCACAATTACAAAAGGGAAGGCGCTCCTCTGATTGTACAATCTTTGGCCTTTGACGCGTGACATTCAGGCGTGACACTGTCTGTAGGTCTCCATGCAAAATCCTGCATGTATCTGATTTATATTTTTTAATCTGACCTTTCTTTTTTAGTCTCTCACACATACATCCAACTCTCCCTTAAATATCCACAAAATGTCAGTGTGTGGTCTCCAGTTAGCGTTTCTTTTCAGTTGGCCCTTGTCCTGCGTTGTTGCTTTTCCTCCTTTTCTGCTTCTGTTGCACATTTCTCTCCTTGGATTGGGGTGGGGTGTGGGGGGAGGGGGGGCGTATCTGTCATGTCCCCCATTTGCAGCGATTGTGTATGTGTGATGATAGAAATAGAAGATATTGCGCTATGGACTACATTACTCTGTGGGGCATATTCTCAAGGATCTATCGCCTAGTTATCGGCACTTTATCGCAGCCAAAGTCATGATAAATTTATCGACCCATTCACAAGCTGGTGCTAACAGCCGATACCACCAGTTTACCTGCAATAGCATCCGCAAAAAACATTGCCACAGATGACCCCGGCAACTATCCCTAATGAGATGCAGAGTAGGCGTTCCCGAGCAAAAAGCCGCGACAACACCACACCTCAACATTCTCAACGACCAGCCAGATCGGCGATAAGACCACAAAATATGCGATAAGGTGTGCTACCAGCAGGAAATTAACGCTTGCTCTGACCTGGTGCAAAGTCGGAGGACAACCTGCACCAGAAAAGGGAGCCCAGCCCAGAGCCACACATGAAGAACAGCAGATGCCATGGAGCCACTGATCATGCAGCTGGGAGCCCTAACAGGACCACAACACCCACCGCCGGGAAACAACCTTTACAACGCAGTCATTACATCGCACTACCTTTACATAGCAGTCATTACATCGCAACATCCTTTACATCACATGTAATTACAACGCAGCCATTACATCGCATGTCACTTCAACGCATGTCATTACAATGCATGTCACTACAACGCAGGCATTACATCGCAAGTCATTACAATACATACCATTACAACGCATAGTACCCTTACACTATCCACCACTTACCCTACCGTTGCACTCACTGGAGTTAGAATAGTAATTTTTACCCCTACATTATCCAACACTTACCCTACTGTTGCACTCACTGGAGTTAGAATAGTAATTATTACCCCTATACTATCCAACACTTACCTTAAATGCGATGTAATGGTATGCATTGTAATGGTATGCGTTGTAAAGGTTTAATGTGATGTAATTGAATGCGTGGTAAAGGTAGTTTCTGAAAATGCGATGTAATGGCATGCGATGTAAAAGAATGTGTTGTGAAGGCTGTTGCGATGTAAAAACTGTGTTGTAAAGGCATGTGTTCTAAATGTATACGTTGTGATGTCATACATTCCCCACCGCCACCACCCCGGGGACCGCCATTTCCCCCCGGACCCCCCTTTCCCCAGACCACCACAGAGGCAGCGCGAACATAGACAGCGGACCATCAGGAAACGCACCATCCTCACAGACCTAACACCAGACCATTTCATTGCCCATCACAGGCTCAGAAGGACAACCATCCTCCACATCCTGACCATCATTGCCCACAGGCTGACGGTACCAACACAGCGGACAACCAACATCCCACCTCAGACAAAGCTGCTGGCTGTGCTGCACTTGTTGGCCTCTGGTACCTCCCAACCAACAACCGCCAGAGTCAGAGGAGTCTCACAGCCAGTCCCATCCAAGTTCCTCACACTGTCCTGGATGCCATCATCTGCTCGGTACCCCAGTACCTATACATCCCCCACAATGTGCAGGAACAGCTGGAGACCAATCAAGGACTATACGCCATAGCTGGATTCCCGCACGTGTTGGGGGCAATCAACAGCACACATGTCCTACTTGTTGCCCCTGCCGACACTGCACACAATTACCGCAACAGAAAGCACACAGAATCCAGCAATGTGCAGGCAATAGTGGACTACCGGGGACTCTTCACCAATGTCGTCGCCAACTACCCAGGCAGTGTGCATGATTCCTTCATCTTCTGATAGTCCATCATCAACCAGCACTTCTAGGATGGAACCTATAGGAATGCACTGCTCGTTGGTAAGTACCAAATGAACACACCACACACCTCAACTCCACAATCATGCAACTCACAACTCTGGCAATGCATATGTTACAACATCACGTACAACATGCCAAACAGCATGCCCACCCACCAGATACAACAGCCCAACTTACTGTGGCAACCTGGGCTAGCCATGTACATGAGCCTTCAACGGCATGGCATCTCAGCCACACAATAGCAGAATGTGGGGAGAGGTGGTAACCAGGCATGTGCGAAGGAGGCAAGTGACCCATGAATGAGAATGTACACAATGCCAGGTGTGGCGGAGATGTGCTGGACAGACTGCAGTATGCAGACCACAGACATATCCATGTCTACATGCACTGCTGGTGTTTGGAGTGTAGTGGACAGTGGACGCAACCATGTCACCCCAGCCAGTGGTGAAGATCGCGGAAATGTATCTTGTGACGTCCCCCCCTGTAAGCGTGTGCGGAGTGGGCTGGCCCAGCGTACGCCAGGCCAGCATAGGGTTGTGAATAAAAAGCACGTAGCTCTGGGCATGGTTCTCTTCTGGAATGCCCAACGTGTCTGCCAGGGCGGCGCCTCCAACCCCGCCACGAGGCCAATGCCGTCGCCGTGAGCGGTGTTGCCTGCGTTCCTATGTGCCTGCTGCACCCCGGGCCGCTGGTCCCCGAACCCGTCTTGCCTCACTGCTCACCTGCCGACACCGGCGTGTCTCAAAGAGGGCCCACCACGTGCCGGTGCAAGCTCCAAGCCCGAGGCCCGCAAACCTTGGCAGCCTTCTCAGACCATCACGGCCTCCGCGACACAGGCCCACTGTACTCCTTTCTCGTTGACGTACTCTACCGCTGCCTCCGGCCTACACTACGGTCAAGTAGGTCACACATTTAGAACTGAGTCTTAATTATACAATGGCTGTGTACACATATCAATGCAGAGTTTAAATCACTATACTCCCTTCGATGTGGTGACACCAAGCCTGTGCATGGCATCCCAACCACACGTGTCTGTGGGCCCTTGATGGCTACGCCTTCGGCCTACACTACGGTCCAACAGGCCTCACACCAATCCAATCCAGTCCGTACCAGGCAGGACACGGCATCGTCACTGGCTAAACACCCGCTCAGCTCTGGTGCTTCTACCTCCGTCAACCACAAGTCATCCCCACATGCCATTTCAACGTCGTGTGTTAGAGTTCCAGGAGGAGCTTGCTGAACAGTGGTTGGCCCGCGCTGACCGCTGCCTCCGGCCTACACAGCGGCCAAGTAGGTCACACATGTGGAACTGAGTCTTGATTATGCAATGGCAGAGTACACACTTTATGGTAGATTTTATGTCCACGGTACTCCCTTCGATGTGGTGCCACCAACTCTGTGCCTAGCATCCGAACGACACCTGTCTGTGGTCCCTTGCTGACTACTGCCTTCAGCCTACACTGAGGCCGAGTAGGTCACACAGTTGGAACTGAGTCTTGATTACTGTATGCCAGAGTTCATATCATTGTACACAAGGAGAGGAGTAAGAGGAAGACGTGGTTCAGTCCGGAGGAAAAAAGGATCATCTTTACGGAGGTGATCGAACACTACCAACACCTGCTCTGGTGCTAGTAACTCTGTACATCGCAAACCAATGATACGTGGCTGTGGGCCCCTGCTGACCGCTGCCTTGGGTTTACACTGTGGTCGAGTAGGTCACACATTGGGAACTCAGTCTTGATTTATTTATGGCAGATTTGATATCATTGTACTGGCATCATCACAGACTGCATCCCCTTTCAGCTCCGCTGCCACTAGGTCTGTTCCCCGACATCCATGGACACTTTCTGGTTGAACTTTGGTGGCGACTTAGTCTATGGACTGGGGGTTGTCTTCATCATCATGTCGGTGATAGTGACTTTGACCAAAAACGAGGCTGTAGCATTCCACTCCTCCATCTGCCGCTTCAGGCTGGCTTCTGCCCTCTGCATCATGTCCTGGAGGACACCTTCCACTGTCCCCCACAACCCTCTGCTACGTTCATCTTTGACATCGACGAGGACCCGCTCAGCTCACATGGCCCTATCTCAGTGCACCGCAAGTCACCGTCCCATGGCGGTGTGCCTCTGCCGGCCACAGTGCATCCGGGAACACTAACTGTGCAGCTCAAGTCATGGACCCTGTCTGATAGCATATTGGATGGCCTCTGGGTCAATGGACTGGGGGTCATCAAGGCCATGTGTCTGTGGCCCTGCACTGTCTGCTGCCTCCGCCCTCAACTGAAGTCCACCTGGGCTCACACATCAAATCGAGTCCTGACCCGCCTAGACGTCGCATCACCGCAGGATGCACACGCCACCACCGCCAGGACCAACTCCAAACAACAAGTGCCAGAGTCGGAGGTGTCTTACTGTAAGACTATCAGAGTTGCTCACACCTGTTGTGGGTGCCATCATCAGCTTGATATCCTGCTCAGCTCTTTAAGTGTCACTAACTCAGTGCACCACAACTCATCGACCATTCTGGTTGCATATTGGGTGAACACTACTTTCTCCGGCTTCACAGTTGTTTCTGTTATGCTGGTGTTTTCTGTTTCCACTTTAATTGTGATCACTGTTCAAGTTGTTGCCAGCACCAATGACTCCATGAGAGCTGGCTTACACTCACCCCACACACATCCAGCACAGGCGTCACAGTACATGTGACCCTGGCAATAAAGGTGTCGAGCGCACGTGCCCGTATCCAGTTCAACAAACTATCTGAGTGTGTCTGTGTGCTCATGATGTATGCATTAGGGCCCCGGGCCCTTCGACATTACATTGTGCCATGTACAACGGACACAGCCATGTCACCACAGGCAGCGGGTGAGACCTTGCACATGTTGCTTTGTTGTTCCCCACTCAATAAGTAAGAGGAGTGAACTGGGCCGGCGTACGCCAGTCCAGCTTGGGGGTGTGGATGATTATCTCTTGGCTCTGGGTGTGGTTCAGTGCTGGAAATGTGCAAAGGCATGTGTCTCTGTCGCAGTGTAGTTCTCTATTGGGGAGTGTAGGTGGTCCCTGATGGGACTTAGACACCCACGTATGTGATCTAGTTTGGCTTCCATGAGGTCGAACCCCACCTGCACCTGTTCGGCCACCCCCTTCTGGCAGTCTGACACCTGGCCTTGGAATGCGATGTGTGCTTCGGTGGGCTGCTGAGAGCCAACCGTGGTGGTAGGGGCGTCCAGATGTGTGGTCTGTGCAGGGGGTGGGGTATCCTCGATGCAGCTGGACTGCCCAGCACCTGGAGGTCGATTGCCTAAGATGTCCATGAACTGTTGTAGGGCGTCGGTGTCGAAAGTGTGGAGGTCCTCTTCAGCATCACTGTAGAGTTGTCTGGTCTGCTCTGCTGGAGGTGTTGTTTGTCCCTCTGCAATGTGAAGGGGAGATGCTTGTTGACATTGTGTTGGCATGTATGTTGACGCATTGTTCAAGTTTACATACAGACTGCATGACAATGTACATTGTGACTGTTTGGGAGGAGCGGACTATTTGATGTGGGACAGTGGTCATTTGGACTACATGACATAGGTGAGGTTGTACACGTACATTTTAAACTCACAGTTTCCTTGTGATTGGCCATTTTCTATGCACAAGCGGACTCAGTTGTGTCCTCTGTTCTGCAGTGTAAGTGTTGCACTGTGTACCACATTGTCGGTCATGTTGATGTGCTGTCTTTGCTATGTGTGTATGCTGCTTTGTGGGAGAGTCGCCCCTTCAGCTGTGATTTTGCTGCCCCTTATCCCTTGGAGGCGGTGTGCCTTTGACTTTTGTGCTTTTAAGGTGCTGCGATGTTGGCTACTTGGGTCATTCGTGCTCTTGGACGGTTTTTGCACTCTTGTGCATTGTTTGTCTGCAGATGTATTGTTGACGTAAGTGGTTGTTTGTGCACATGGATCTGTCAGAGTGTGACCTGCTTCTTTACGGATGTGGTCCACACTCAGCCACCTCAGTCTCGTGGCGTGCACAATGTCATGGTGATTTTATTCCAGCCAAGCTGCTCGTGATGTAGTGTCACTTGCATTGTCAGTGTGGCTCACAAATACGCATCTTTGCTGTGTGCATGTGTGTGTTGTGGAATTGGTGATGTGTGGGGTGGGACCCCTTTTGGCACATGGTGGACGGGGGCCTACTTGATGTTTGTATGTGTGCTACAGTGTGCCACGGGGATCAGGGACATGACCCAGGGTCATTGTGGGTGTGCGGTGTGCTACACGTTGTTGTGCATTTGTGCCATTGTGCCCGTCACACCCCGTCCCCCCAGTCCCTGTTCGTTAGTCACCCTGATGATGTTGTATCAGGTCATGTTGAGCAGTATCCGGACTCCCGACTCCTTGCACCGTCTCCACACTGATGACTGTGGCCACCATTTGCTCCAGCTCCTATTGTGGCGCAGGATTCCCACCTCCATTCGCCGTTGCTGCCTTCCTGTTGGCAGGGAGTTTCTGCTTGGTTTGGCTTTTCACATCATGCCAGCGCATCTTGGCCTCCTCGACACCACGACTGCATTCACGATGGAATGCCATTTTTTCGTCTGTGTTGCCAATGACATGGTGGAAGTGATGGACAGTTGTTGTTGGTGTTCTGTCACCTCCGTGACGACGATCCGGTTGTCATGCGGACTGAACTTCATCTTCCTCTTCCCCTTGGCCTTTCCCGACCCCGAGCATCCTTGCTGTTGTTCTGTGGGGCTTGTGGGGTTCGCGTTGACCTGGGCACTCGGTCTGGGTGCATCCATGTTTCGATGAAGTTTATTTTGTTTATGGTGTTTTTCTTGTTCTGCTTTTATAGTGCATTTTCCCGCATGACGCGTGGGAATTGCAGGCCTGTCGCTGGTTATCGCTGATTTTTATATGGCAATTGGCCTCATCGCAACTTTTTTCACGTTTGTGTTTCGCATTTTTGCAGCGTCATGTTGATTTTAAGGCGGTCATTTGACGCGTTATCGTGGGACTATCGCATGGTGCCGCCGTGTTGAGAATACTACGTTAACACAGCGTTGTTTTCCCACGATAGACTGCGATATGCAAAGTTGCGTTAAGCTCATTTTGCAATGATTATCACACGTTCTTGAGAATATCCCCCTATGTATTTTGAGATATGCCTTTAGGCCATCTGCGTGGACCTGGAGGAGCGCTCAGTTGTAAGGAGACCCATAGTTCCTTCTGCTCTCTTTCAACATATAGTCTGAGAATGTACTGCTGTATGTAAACTAATTGATGAGCATTCAGTAATGTGTTCATTTTTACAACCCCATGCGTTATTTCATGTTGCGGCCTTTGGTCCTAAAGATGTAATATGATAGAGTGGGAATGGCAAGTTTGTGTGGGGATTGCATTTTGGTATCATGTCACTGGTCCAATGTGCTTTTGTATACATCCTCTGTCTCAACATTTCTTAAAATTTATATGGGAACAAAACCTCAAATCTCTCTAAAATTATGTTTAAATCCTGTCTATTCCTAATGTTTGTTACTTGCCCAGTGTGCTTTAAAATACACCATTCCCTCAATTTTGCTTACAATGGCACTGGCAAAAAAAACAAACCACGCCTCCTTCTAAACCTCTTTCTCTCCAGTTCTGACCATTGATTCTGATACAGCATCCTATAAAATGCCTTGTTCACCAGGCGTGACACCATTCCTTATAAGAGAACTACGATTTGCCCTCAAAGTTGCTATAAAAATGTGTCATTTGAACTGTTACCAGTTCAAGGTGCCTGAAAATATACCATTTGCCACAAGATTCTATAAAATTTCTTTGGGCTGACTCCCAAAATTAAATCTAGTTGTAAACAATAGTACAAGTGCAACGCACTCTGCAATGCCCCAAATACCTCACAAAGGTCCTAGGAGAGTAAATCAATATTTGCTGCCCCTTCCACAACTAGAGGGCATAGCACTAATGAGAAACATGCTGGCACCTCCAGCAGAGACTCCCTGCCTCAGAGGGAGGGCAACCCATAGCCCCTCCCATCTTATCCAGGTACTCCGAGGACTGAATATAGTGCCTTTGTTGCAGAGATTCTGCCGGGGAACAGAACTATGATTGAGATCATAGAACCTTGATGTGAGAAGTTGGCCTGGCATATGCTGTCCACTAGTTATAGTGGGCACCTTGCACCAGTCCAAACAACCCTTATTGATGATAGGTTTAAAGACCACCTTTATTGAAAGCTATCCTAGTGGTAGCTATGGAGAGCAGCCTTCAGGCTAAGTCTTTAAGGAGTGTAAAGCAGCTTGGTTTACCTCTTGAATAACTAAATGAAAGGAGAACTGGTTTGCAGTTAGTCACTCAAAGAGATTATCTGGTAAAGCAATAGCAAGCTTGAATCCAACCACTGCACACCAATGTGAAACGTGTTCTTGGGCCAGCACCCACGGGAGCACCGTAGTACTCGACTTACCTCACCCAGGGAAGCTGGGTGCATAGGTGTTAAATGGTGTTGGGAATCGTTGTTGATTTCAATGGCGTTCTGCGGCAAAGTGCTGCTGCCGGGAAGGAGAGAAGTGTCCGGTGTGCTCCAAGCCTGGATCAAAGATCAGAAGAACCTGAAAGCAGAGGGGACAGAGTCTGGGTCACTTGCCAGTGACCAGGGGCACGATAGACGAATGCCCACTGATGTCGGGTGTTTCAGGTGCGAAGAGGTGAGGCTTGACTCTGCAGCCATGAGGACCGGGAGGTGTTGAGGACAACCAGGAGCTGCATTCGAGCTGTCCCATGAAGGATGTCGAGTGCTGCCGTGTCGGTGCCCTGATTGGACCTAACAAGCCTTGGCAAGAGCAACCCACGCAGGAAGAAAAAAGATGCTTCGGTGCTGACCAGCAAGGTCCTGGGGACTCCCCAAGCAATGGAGAGTCAGGGCACATCTGGAGCAACCAGGTAAGCCCAATTAGAATTAAAGTTGCCTTCACAGGGACCCACCTGTTGACGGACTAGGGATCGCGAAGGGACCTCAAGAGAAAACAAAGGGCCAGCTCATGGAACACTCGTGGAGTGTAAGCGTGCAATCTTCAGTGCAAATGCTGCTTGGGTCAGGGTTACAAGTAACCCAAAGTTCAGCTGTAGAAGTCACTGGAAAGCTGATGCTTCTGCAAATGGTTGCGGTGTCCAGGGGTTTGGGTTGCACGGTCTTCCACGAGGGATACAAGCCTCAGAATTGCTGAGTGCACAGATCAACCTCAGAGACCACAGAAACCCACCTCATGTGTTGCAAAATTCTTCGGAGTCCGGCGGGAGCTTTGGAGATGCAAACCGGACAGATGCGTCTTTGGTTTCTGCCTTGCAAGAGAGTAACTCCTTTACTCCAAGGGAGATTCTTCAGTCATGTAGTTCAATGTAGATCGTCGAAGTTCCAGGATTCAGTATCAGAGTTTCATCCAGGTGTAATCTAAAGTCCTGTTGCCAGGGGTTCCTTTCTTATACCCAAGGAAGGGGTTGGACAGGAAAGAGGGGTGGCTACACCCATTTCCTTTGTCCAGTTTCGTGACAGAGCACGGTCTGGTAGCCCCTGCAACCGGTTTGAGCTGGACTATGCACAGGGACACCAAATGTGCCCCCAGTGCTGAACTTCAAAGCACTCTTGGAGTGAACACACCCAGCCCCAATACACTAAAGCCTGTCTGGGAGGTTGTGACACCTCCCTGTGACGGGAAACCTATTGTCCAGGTCTCACCTGCTGGAGTTTTGGTCAGAAGCAGGAGGGCAGACTCGTGTCTGTGGCTGGCAGCATCCATTTTGTGATGCCAGGGCTCTGTTAGCTGGTACCGGGTATACCGGTGCTGTCATGTCTCTCCCTCTAGAAGGGTGGGACCATACTCCCACACCAGTTACTGGTGTGGGGTTATGGTTCCAAAGTGTTTGACACCAAACATGACATGTTTCCGTGCAGCCATCCCAAAGTTAGCATTTACCATTTAGTTATAATGCACTTAAGAGTATATGGTTTGGCTGCATCACAAACAACCCGAAGGCTGCAGAGGGGCTCTGCCTATGCATGGGTACCCCCTCACATAAAACCCAGCACCCTGCCTTCAGGATTAGTAAGGCCTGCCATAGGGGTGACTGATAGATTTATATGTGCAGTGATATGGAGAGATATAGTGAACCTATATCTCAGTAAGGGGTGCATGCATCACCTTACCCAGGCTGCAGTAGCAGTCCTGTGGTGTCATTTTGGAAGGCTTCCCACGGGTGGCATAATACATGCTGTAGCCCCTGGTAGGCCTCTGGGGTACCTATGCCCTGGGTACATGGTATACCATATACCAGGGACTTATAAGGGTACCCCAGAATCCAATCTGGAGTGTACCTAAAGTACTGGGAATCATTTTAGAGATGAAGCAGCTAGGCTGGGGTCCTGGTTAGCAGGGCCCCAGCCAGACTAAAGTCGAAAAACAGTGAAACATTAGCAAAAAGTGTGGGGTAACCATAAGAAGCAGATCCTACTCGTATGCACGTGGTCCGTTGGTTGGTGGCAGCTCTCCTTGCGCACACACTGAAACCACTGACGAGTCTCCATGAGAGATGGGCTGAGGATAGGGAGCAACCATGGACAGATAAGGAATGGGACATGATAATCGCTGGCTCCACGTATATACCGCGTAGTTCGAGGTTTAAACTCATACAGACGTATATATTGCACAGGGCGTACCTCTCCCCAGATAAAATGAACAAATACTTCAATATCACTACCTCTTCCTAGCCAAGGTGCCAACTGGCTGATGCTGACCTTTTACATATGTTGTGGTTCTACCCCTGCATATTGGCATGCAGTCACGGAGACATTAGCGAATTGCACTAAGATGCCGCTACAGCGCACATGGGAACTTTGCATATTAGGACTATGTCAGCGGACGAGAAAAATAAAGTAACTTCCAGATTCAGGGATCTAGGATTAATAATGGCAAAGTGCCTAATTACGAAGAGATGGAAACACAGCGACCCCCCAACACAGGTCAGCTGGGTGAAATCCCTCGCGGTGTGGGCGTAGGCTGAGGGTACTACATTACATAGAGAGGAAACAGCGGGATTACACAAATATCCAATAACTCAGTCCTGGGACGTTATGCTTCAAATGCTCATACATCCAGACGGCACAGATAGCCCTGCATCTTCACAACCAGTGACATTGAAGGAGCATTAGGCCGCTAGGCGCCCCCCCTCGTCACAAATGCCCTAACGTGGACCCCTCTTTCCCCAACACAAACCACACACTCAGATATTCCCGTGATACCCCAAGGACGCTTGCTACGCCACAACTCTCCTAAATCCATACACAAGCACAAGTCAAGCACTGACTTCAACATACTTCGACGCACAAATCCCGACCCACCCGCATAGTGTATTAGATGGCGTTCATTTCGCATTTTGTTTATGATTTTTTGTTTTTCTTTCGCAATGTATGTTTTTTTTCTTAGCATAAGATAAAAATGTGTTATCTCTTGGTCTAAACACCGCGGCAGGTCATTAGATCATTACGTAATGCAGCAATACCCAAACGCAGATCTCCTATGAACATAGCACTCCAACGATACATTTTCCAGCTAGGTGTTGCATTTCCGATCTAAATATGCAAAGCAGCGGTGTCTATTGTAATTAGAGGCAGCGAGTAGGCCATAACAGATACAAAGCACATTTATAAACATGGAGATGCAGTTGCAAGTGATGCTTTACTACGCAATAATTTTTTAATATTGACCCGCAATGTAACCATGTTTTCAGAAATACTGTTATTTTATTGTGCAAATGTATGCTTGGTTTCATACTCTATGTTTGTATTAAAAAATGTAATAAAAGAGATTTAAAAAAAAAAAAAAAGAAGAAGCAGACCCTACTCTCCTTCACTTGGCATGTAGGGATTGAGTCACCATACCACCACGGTACCTATGAGACCCAGTTTGACTAGCTATAGTGCTTCACTTGCCCTCCTAACCTTACCAGAGAGACAAGTGAATTTGCACCACAGAAAACAACCCTCTCGACCCTCTCAGAGATCGGGGTAACAGGACACCCCTTTCCACTCTCTCACTCATACTTGTTCACAATAAGATAAACAGGAGACACAAAGGAAGTTTAGAATATTTATTTAAACTATTGTGCTGCCAAAATGCACTATAGGTGCCCCAATTATAAAACAAATTCAAACTAAAAATACTGTTAGCATGGTCAATAAACTGTATACCATGAAAAGCCCTGTCATGTTATAAGAGGGAGTTGTCTAACCCCCCTCCCCTTTTACTGAAGCTAAATTATTTTATATCAAAGATCTCTGGGGTTAGTGGCAGACCCCATACCTTAGCATACACAGATGGTCGCTCTACATCTCGTGGATGCAGTGCTCTTGTCTCTGAACTCTCATTCCATATGTGTTCTTTGGACCTCTGTGCTCATCTATATGGCAAGACATGTGCACTCACAAACAGCAGCTGCGTTCTCATGTTATGTCTAGGTGCTAGTGCCTGAACACAGAAAATAACAACGGGCATTGTTGCTTGACCTTGTCTGTGGCGTGCAGACTAAATCCCAGGAAAAGAACAGAACACAAAAACATATGCAGGTTCTGTGTGAAAATACAATGTGGCACAAAGGCAGGCGTGTTTATATAGTAACGTGTGCAAAGGAAAATGAGGCCTACAGTATGCATAATTATGCTAACATAGGAAAAACTGCAATGGGCCATGCAGGAATCGTACAACACCTTAGCCACAGAAGCTGCCATAATGACTGACCTAGAGTGGTTTTGGGGTGGGGGGCTAGTGCTACAGGCCATTCTGAGAAAAATTGTGTTTCCTGGCCTGGATTCTCTGGTTCTACAAATACCGGACCTGTTAATCCCTGGTTCTTAACTGCTGGGTTTGTTAATCTTGGCCCAGGGACCCGGGCCCGGTTTCAGCAGGTGAACACCAGGTCAGACCACAGCAGGGCCTGTGGACAGGAGTACAGCATGATCCCGTCTGACCCCTGCAGTACCATGGCGGGGGCATACTACACTTACCCCTAGCCAGGGCCGGACTGGCCGTAGCAGGCACCGGGCATTTTAGACTCCTGGGGGGGGCATTTTTGTTACTGGGGGCAGGTTTTGCAGCGGTCCCCAGAAACAAAAGCGGCACTAAGCTTTCCGCTAGCACTTCCCACCCCCCTCCTCCGGGCTGGCAGAGCTCTTTGTCAGGGCCGGTTTCGGTTCGCAGTCTGGCACTGACCCTAGCAGACAAGACCCTCGCTGTTGGCAGGCACACTGCCCCCAGTCACATTCCCTCCACTACACTGTAGCTGCAATGCTGGCTGGAAGAAGGAGGAAGTCCCAGGTTACTGGCTGTGCCAGAGCTGATGACTCAACCAACCCAACCCCTGCAAACCGCTCCAGGAGATGAACGCCCCAGGCCCCAGCGAGAAGCCTAGAGTGTATACACTCCCACATTCTAAGATCACAGTCTGTCAAGCTCCCCGAGCCACTGCCTGAATCTCTCAGGCCTTTCCGCTGACATTTTCTGCCTGCTCTGAGCAGTTGGGAAATGACAGAAGATTTATCCTCTGAATTTTGGGAAAAAAATTATAGAACAACCAGACCTGTCATTCTGGATGCATGTGGTTATTCCATTCTCTAGGAACACATTTTGAAATTGCTAGATTTTGGTTTGGGGATACTGGCTGGTAATGATGCTTCAGGCCTCCCTGGAACTGCACACCAAAATCCAGCAAATTCACTATGAGGGTCAGAGAGTGGATATTCCTTTAAGATCTTTCCCCTGAATTCTGATACCCTAACAGAGCAGAACCTCCCTACCACACCACTTCGGGGCCCAGGCATTCCACACAAGAGTGCACCTCAGATGCTTTCACCCAGGAGAGCAGAAACACAGTCTACAGAGAGAAGATATTCTATTGTGAAGTACCCTGTCCTTGATTCAGAAACCCCGAGGAGAACAGATACCCCCTGCAACAGAGTCAACATTTCACTAGGAAGTGGATAATCGATTCTGAAACCCAACAAAAGCAGAGATAGCCCCTTCCACAGAGACATGATGTTCAACTAGGCTGTGCCCCCAAAATTGAAAATGCTATTTCGGTATGTATAAAAGGCATTTGCGGTGGTGGAAAATGTGATTTCTAACTAGTAGAAATCACATTTTGGAAATCACTAAATAAGAAATCCAAAATAGGGATTTCCAAATAACAAATCGCTAACACTATGTACAAATGATTTCCTAACTGCGAATAGTCGCAAAATGGCCATTTAGGAAATGTAATTACCATCAATGTAGATTTGGTGGTAACCAGGTACAAAGTTAAAAAAATCACCCCAAATACATCTGTCTCCTTCAGAATGGCGACTCTGTATGTCTTGGTGAGGTTGGATGAGGATTTTGGCTGGCAGGCAAAGAAGGAAGAGAAGATATTCAGAGTGAGGGTCCCCCTTTTTTAACAGACTTAGGAGAAGATATATGAGAAGTACAGACTATGTAGACGTTATTTTAGAATTAATTGCTGACCTACAAACTCGGCTACAGACCCCAACAGTCAGAAGCAATGCCATCTCACCACATGTGCAGGTGTAGTGTGGTCTACACCTTTTGATTTCATGCAGTCACCAGGGAGTCACAGCAGTGGCAGGAGGAGAGTCACAAAGTGTATTTTCTAGGTTTTGTCACAGTTTTCTGGACATCATGGTTAGCAGAGTAAACAAATACATATTATTCATGAAATATGGCCCAATATTTGCAACAGATCAAATTAATGTTTTACAGGGTACAACAGTTTCCCAATATAATAGTCTGTGTGGATGGCACACATATTGCCATATGCCTCCATGCAAATGAATTCATATACAGAAATATGAAAAGCACCCATTCACACAATATACAGGTAGTGTGTGATGCCTCATGCATCTTAACTGACCTTGTAGGCAGATTCCCAGGCAGCACCCATGACTCCTTCATGTTCCGCCACAGCGTCATACATCACCGATTGTCTCAGGGTGTATTTGGCAATGGTTATTACTTGGTAAGAGAACTGCTAACTCAATGCATACAGTGGCCAGAACTCCTTATGTAATGTGACCTAATGGTTTACCTTTCTCATGCTGTTCCATGAGACAGTGCATATGCTTTGCGTCCTTGGAAACTGACACCAAACTTGACTCCAAGAACCAGTAATGAAAGCAGGATAACAAGTCCCATAAGACAACACGGTCCATCATTGAATGGCCCTTTGGCATACTGAAGTACAGGTCCAGCTGTCGCCACAAAACTGGCAGAGCACTACTTTACAGTCCTGAGACCACCTTGTTTGGATGGGCGGAGTCAAAGGTCAGTTTTTACTGCCCCTCACCACCAGCAAAACCCTGGCGGTAAGGGGCAGTGAAAACTGATAAAATCTCCCCTCTCCATGGGAGAGGCTTGGCGGTGATTTCCAAATTTGGTGGGTGGAATAGCACTGACTTGGTGGACATTAAGTCCTCCTCCAGGCCAACGGAGATTACTCCATTTGGCAACAATCAAATAAGGCCCGTGGCTTGGTCAAGCATACACTATTCATCAACTAACTACTATACTGTATGCATGCTCGGGATAAATCGCAAATACTAACAGGATTAACCAATGAGGAAGTGGAGTATGTGGTGCCACAATAGGTAACTTCCAACAACTACAGCTTGGAGTTGGGGTGACTGGCAATGGCTCCAGTGTGAATCTTACCATAATGCTTGGTAAGACAATACATGCCCCATGTTTTGCTTTGCCCAGGTTCTCCATATTATAGTGTCACAGTGTGTCAGCCACTGCATGTCTGTCAAGAAATCTCTTGCATGGTCACGGAAATGCTTCACGCATATTACAGGGGCACTATTATTTAGCACATTAAAAACTAAAGCTGTCAAATACAGTCACCTATTTTTGACATTACACTTGCTTAGCCACCTGTATCCATAATGCCATGCGCTATAACAGGAGCCAAACCTGCGCTATGGGAGAAGGCGTTGATCACACTACCTAATAGAAGCAGATGTGAAATACATGAAGTGCTCTTTCCAACTGGGTAGAAATAGGGCTGTATGATGTGCCACTTAGGCACCAGGTATGAGGTGGGTGGATATATGTGTAGGGATACCATGCCACTGGCAATAACATTTATTGGCCAGTATCCTTGCACAAAAATCCGTCTATTAAGATTATTTCCCCCCAGAATGGTGAATAACATATGGGCCCAGCATTACCAGGTCCAAATTCATATGTCCCTATTTTGAGGACAAATCCACTTTGATTTACCACATGGTTGTAAATTGGGGTGGGGGTAGGGCAGTGAGGGTCGAAAGTAAAGCAGAGGCAGTGTGCTGGTAAAAGGGAACATTCCGTGCTCCTGTGTGCCATGGGAGGGTGTCGGGGTGCAGGCATGGCTGCATTTGCAACCCAAACGGAAAGAAAATTTACTTTTCCTAATTTGCAATTTCCTATTAGAAAATATAATTTTGCGATTTCCTCAATTGCTATTTCCTATGTGAGATTGCAAATAAGTAGAAATAGCTATTAGATGAATACACTGTTTCATACATATCATTTTGTGATTTCCTAATAGCGATTGCTGCAGATTTGCTATTTGGAAATTGCAAATCCAAACGTTCGTACATGTGGCCCTCTGATCATTCCAAAATAGTAGTGCTACTCTGTCACGGAGAGATTGAGGAGAGTCGCCCGCTAGTGCATTCCATTCCTTTTCAACTGAAAGGGGGCCCAGCTCCCTGGCAGGGGGGGATTGGGGACGGAAGCCCTTTTCCCATAATGGGAAGGGTTTGAAGTCTGCAGCCTTTTCTGAATGCAGGCTGCGAGATTTCACATTACGCTTTGTTCCACACCCCAGGCCAGAACCATACACTGATGTTTTTTATTTGCATACTTTGTTTGTATTAATGTCATGTTATATTATTTTACTCGTATGTGCATAGCAGATGAATGTGGCCCAGATAAATACAGGCGAGGCTATGCATTGACCTGAAATGGGTCCCTCCTTATCTTCAGCCGGTCCTGATAGGGAACATTCCATTAAGGGCATTAATGTTTCATTAATGCAAAATGCCCAAAGTAAAAATACTAATCTGTCTTCAGACGTCACCCATTACATGGAACCTCTTTCAA
The DNA here is from genome assembly GCF_964204655.1 of Triturus cristatus. NCBI lineage: Eukaryota > Metazoa > Chordata > Amphibia > Caudata > Salamandridae > Triturus > Triturus cristatus. Next base: position 390,853,678 of record NC_140594.1, read on the forward strand.
GCCGCGGGCATAATATTACAATATGAGACTGGGTGTGGGTGCAGGCTGAGGCTCAGTAGTAAGAGATCAGGGTAAAACTGGTGAATAGATAGAGCAACGACATTAAGTGTGGACGGCGGCGCGGGAGCGCCAGACTACAATATAAAACCGGAAGTAGAGAAAGTATCACGAGTAAGAACTAAGAGGTCACAGTACAGGTCGAAGCGACGCTCCGAACAGGCGGTCACGTTGTGAAACTGGAAAGAGCTCATGAGTAAGACGGGTTCTTCCTTTGAGGAGGTAGTCAAGGTTAGTGAGGGTGAGTGTTGGATGCCTGAAGGCAGGGGTTTAGCAATCAATAGTTCAGTCAGAGCAGTGGCACCTAGCGCACACCACAAACTTAATGGAATCTTGGCACTTAAAGCACAAGAGCTTCCAGCGAGTAAGTGGAACTGAAGTCCAGGCGGAAAGAAGTCAAAAGCGGAGGTCTATACAGTATTTCGAAGGCTGTCGGATGTATTAATAGCAGTGCGGCTTTCAGTGAGTAGTCAGTAGAAGACTAAAGGCCTTTGAGCAGATGGACAGAAGAGTGAACACCTTCTAGAGGGTGGGAAGAAGAGAGAATGATTTGTGGCGTATGGACAGAAGAGTGAATGCCTTCTAGAGGATAGACAGAAGAGTGAATGCCTTCTGGATGGTGGACACAACAGTGAGTGCCTTCTGGATGGTGGACACAAGAGTGAACACCTTCTGGACGATGGACACAAGAGTGAACGCCTTCTGGATGGTGGACACAAGAGTGAACGCCTTCTGGATGGTGGACACAAGAGTGGACGTCTTCTGGAGGGGGAATGGACGCCTTCTGGAGAGTGGAGAGAAGAGTGAAAACCTTCTGGGGCGTGGAGAGAAGACTGAACACCTTCTGGAGGGTGGGTAGAAGAGAGAATGATTTGTGGCGCGTGGACAGAAGAGTGAATGCCTTCTGGATGGTGGACACAACAGTGAGTGCCTTCTGGATGGTGGACACAAGAGTGAACACCTTCTGGACGATGGACACAAGAGTGAATGCCTTCTGGATGGTGGACACAAGAGTGAACGCCTTCTGGATGGTGGACACAAGAGTGGACGTCTTCTGGAGGGGGAATGGACGCCTTCTGGAGGGTGGAGAGAAGAGTGAAAATCTTCTGGGGCGTGGAGAGAAGACTGAACGCCTTCTGGAGGGTGGGCAGAAGAGAGAATGATTTGTGGCACGTGGACAGAAGAGTGAATGCCTTCTAGAGGATAGACAGAAGAGTGAATGCCTTCTGGATGGTGGACACAACAGTGAGTGCCTTCTGGATGGTGGCCACAAGAGTGAACACCTTCTGGACAGTGGACACAAGAGTGAACGCCTTCTGGACAGTGGACACAAGAGTGGACATCTTCTGAAGGGGGAGAGTGAATGCCTTCTAGACGGTGGACACAAGAGTGAATGCCTTCTGGATGGTGGACACATGAGTGGATGTCTTCTGGAGGGGGAATGGACGCCTTCTGGAGGGTAGATAAAAGAGTGAAAACCTTCTGGGGGGTGCTCAGAAGACTGAACGCCTTCTGGAGGGTGGACACAAGAGTAAACACCTTCTGGACGTGGACACAAGATTGAATGCCATCTGGACAGTGGACACAAGATTGAACGCCTTCTGGACAGTGGACACAAGAGTGGATGTCTTCTGGATGATGGGCACAAGAGAGAACGCCTTCTGGATGGTGGACACAAGATTGTACGTCTCCTGGAGGTTGATAGTGACCCCTTGTGAAGGGTGGAGAGAAGAGTAAACGCTTTCTGGAGGGTGGAGAGAAGAATGAACGCCTTCTGGAGGGTGTACCCAAGACTGAACACCTTATCGCGTGTGGACAGAAGACTTGTTGAAGAGATTATAGGCTCAGGCCCTTCTGCCATATCCAGAGGTTCCATGCACAGATGAATCGAGCTGGGATGCAGAAAGTAGGCAAATTGTCATTCAAGCCACAGTAGAATTTGCATACAGCCCTCAACTGCAGGTTAACACGACTTCCAGTCAAATAATTAAAGTCGTATTCAAAACAAGGTTGGCTGGGGGAAACAACATGTTTCCTTCATTAAAAGACAAAAGACAGACTCGAAAACTGTTGTAGCTCACTCTCTAAACAGTTAATATTAGGCGAACCAGGAAGCAAAATCCAAGACTCATCTCCTAAGACCAGGGTTTAATAGCTGAAATAAACAACCACTGATAAGGCCAATCAGGTTGTTTCTTGCTAGTGAGCACATAGAGACATACACAATACACATTAATACATTCATACGTACATCGTGCATACAAGATCATATAAAGACAAAGCAACACACCTAGAGACATCCATGCTAGCACAGAATAATACACCCATATGCACATAGACTAGGAAACAGAAGCACAAAGGCACAGAGATCAACATCAACCACGCATACAGATCACAAGAAATGCGGTCTCCAATGCACACTTGCCTACAAACATACCTCATGAAGCATACAGACAGCTAGATAAGAGTCACCCATTCACACAGATCAACAAACACGCAGCCACCCGCAGGGCCGGACTGGGAACCCAAAGCAGCCGTGGCAATTTTGACATACCAACCAACCAAGCCCCGGCAGTGGGGGACAGGGGGAGAATTGTAAGTGTGAAGCAATGCTGCTTATGTACTGGGAGCTGATACTGCAGCAATGCTGCAAAACTGGTCCCCAGTAACAAAAACAGCTTCAACAGCTGCAAAACCGGCCCCCACATTTTCGGCCTCACAGGAAAACGCCTGACGCCCGCTACGGCCAGTCTGGCCCTGGGCACCCGTGCCCAAAAGATCAACCAGACGTGTAGTTTCCCTTGAATACAGAACAACACAGCAACATGCACAGACAGACAAACACACACTATATATCATTTTACAGCCCACTATTGCTGAGGGTAGCATTTTGCAACCGGACCACGGGGGAAAGAAGGGTGGTATATCTGATGAAAATATGAGGTTAGCTCCTAGGGGGAAAGTTTCTCAGTGACAATTCACAGAACACGTGCTGAATTTGTAGACATGCGACTCTATGCCAGGGAAACTCAACTCTCCTACAGGAGTCAACATTCATGTCTGGCGACAAGTGATCGCCCACTTGGAAACAAAGGGTTAATTATGAGGGATTATTAATTCAACTACAGATACATGATTAATTCGGGGATTCTAGGCAAACGATCCTCTGAAAGGTCAGAAGAGCTGGGGCGGAGTGGGTCTTTCAGTGACTCGTCCAAGACCTGCTGTCTTTTGAAAAGCACTATCTTGACAACCACCTGGGTTTGTCTGCAAAATGGCAGCTAAGGTCAATGATGAAACTAAGAGTATGTTTTGCATCCTTTCATGAGATCACCAGCTCCTCAAACCCACACAGTCGGGATTCAGAACAAACCAGAGTACAGAGACAGCACTCATCACCGCCACATACAATATCCACATGATCCTTGACAGAGGAGACATGGCAGCACTCATTCTCCTGGACCTCTCTGCGGCATTTGAAATAATCTCACACCCCATCCTCATCAAGCGCCTGCATGAGATTGGCATCCAAGGACCCCTCTCTCTGCTGGAATTGCTCCCTCTTAACAGATAGAACACAAACTGTCAGCCTGGTACCGTACTCCTTGAAAGCCCGCAAACTCATCTGCGGAGTGCCTCAAGGTTCTTCGCTCAGCCGAGCCACTTCAAAGGATATATGATCCTTCTGGCCATCTTCACCCAAGCACATGACATTAACATCCTCTCCTATGCCGATGACATGCAACTCCTTCTCTCCCTCTTGGACAAGACCACCAACACACAAAAAAAGTCAACACCTGCATGACTGAAATCGCTAATTGGATTAAAGCCAACTGTCTCAAAGTCAACACCAGCAAGACAGAAGTGTGCACTTCTGCAAGAACACCTCACCATGGGACTTCAACTGGTCCCCGGCCTAACCTTGACCCACACCTAAAACTGTCACCACGCTCTAGTCACCAGCAAGTTGGACTTCAGGAACACCCTCTACGCCGGAATCACCACACAACTCACTAGAAGACCACAGACCATCCAGAACTCAGCAGCCAGACTCATCCTCAACCTCACACACAGAACTCACACCACACCACATGTCAGGAATCTCCACTGGCTTCCGATAACAAACAAGCTCATTTCAAACTCTTCACACCCATATTCAAGGCATTACACAACTTAGCCCCCACCTACCTGAATAGTCTTATCACCTTCCACCAACCACCAAGACACCTCCGCTCCATAGAACTCCCACTCTAACACATCCCACGCATACACAGAACCATAGACGGGCGTTCTTTTACATCACTCATAAAGCATGGAACGGCCTCCCACTCGACATCAGCACTTCCTCCTCTCTTCTTGAATTCCACCAGAAGATGAAGAGCTGGCTTTTCAATTAACTAACCCGCCACATACAGGGCTAGACACACACACCTGCTCAGAGGTATTATAGTAAGCTTTACAAATACACATAACATAGAATAACATAACATATCTTAAAATAACATAACAGTAAACTACAGAGAAGGTAGAATAAAGTGCATGGTACTTTGCTGGATAGTATGCAACATAGTACTGAACATAATTAATAAAGTAGGAGTGGTAAAGTAGCTGTATGGCTCTCAACCTGTTACATTACACATATAAAGCACAGTACATCATACATTTAAGTAAATTTGACAGCACACAGGCCCTCATTGAGTTGGCTGTATTTTGGTGCAATGATATAGGGAACCTGGAATAGGCCCATGTGTCCAAGGCTGTGGCCTGGCTGCTTCCCCGTGGTGTTGGGAGGGTGGGGGCCTGACTGTGCCTCTCTCCACAGCTCGAACCCCTCTCCAGCAATGGTTTTGCCAAGCGGACAACCACACCCAGTGAAACCGAGTCCGGTGTTTTTGCACCTGTTAATTTCAGGTCCGGATATAATTGTCCACTCGTAGTATGGTAACGTGGAATTTCCCTGGGGTACTGTTTCAATATGCTCTGGAAGAGGGATGTAGCAAGCTACATAGCTGGTACAGTGTAATACACACTCCATTAGATTGATGGTACAGTACAGAGATCGCACAGTGAAAACATGGTAGCATATATGGGACAGTACATACTGCACATGTTACAGCACAGTACTCAAATAGCATATTACAGAACCTGGTACAATATAGTCCAGGCATAGCAATATTCATGGTTGTTACTTTCAACTGCACCCTCAGAGAACATTTCAATCAAAGGAATAGTAAATATAACCCCCTGGACTGATGTGGGGAAACTCTGGACTTTCCCCAAATCTACTTCGAGTTAGAATAGTAAATTTGCCTTCCCATCATCAAAAAGTCTCTGCTACCATAAGGCCACAACTGAAGTAACATGCTGTAGGTAATAAATTCTGCAATTGGCGGAGTTTCGATGTAATGGAGTGAGGACATGTGGTCTACCTGCTCCTGCTTAATCGTTCTCCAGTGGTGGCATCTTGCAGAGTGTAAGCTCAATCCTTTCAACTGAGACTGCAGAACCCCAGTCTGACAGTGCCAGGAGCATGATAGCCTGAGCATTGCTGTATGCTAGCAGAGACCCGACCCCGGAGGAGCCAAGCAGTGCTAGCTTGTAGCCTGCAGCGGCCATTCTTCGGGTGTATCTGTCTGGGAAAGAGCACACCCCTACCTATGCTTGGACTGTGAAACATCTGAGATGGCAGTACAATCAGGGGTTTTGGCATACCTTCTGTTGAGGTTAAAGAAAAACACTGAGGAGAAGCCAAGAATTGGTGCTTCCTCCCCCCATTGTTTGAGGAGTGTGGGGAAATAGTGTGAGACACTGGGCCCTGCAAATACGTCAAAGGTGGGTTGGGGCAACATCAAGCGGGGGATTTTGCAGTCGCTCTGATTTCCCACCACGCCTCCTCCTCGTGAGATGGACTGGACCCACATCACCAGATTATATGCAAAAGGTGACTGTCACTATAGGTGGATCACAGTCCACTGAGGGTCTTGGACATCTGCCTTGCCCTGCGGCACCTGTTCAACATGAACTATTGACCTCATTGGATGAGGTTCGTCCTAGCAAGTAATGGGAGAAGACACTGAGCTGCAGCTGACCACCGCACAAACTCACAGGCACTTCCCACGCTGAAAGGTACAACCAGACACTTTCCTGCCACCGATGACCCCTACGGTGATTAAGCACTTTCACTGAGGCTTATACCTCCTTCACAAACCCATAGGCGGTTCCAGATCGAACAAGCCGCTGTCATCAGCAGAGATGCTGATGTCAACTTGCAGCCAGACGTCTGATGCTGACATGGATCTGACAGATCAAGAACCACAACCCTTGCAGCAGTCCCCAGTCACTGGCAATATGTTGAACAAATCTTGCAGGATATACAGGCCCCTAATTCAGTGAGGGAGGATAAATCGGATGTACTGGCTGTGGTCATTAATCTCCTCCGAATCCAGAATAATTGAGGGAAAGAGTTAAAAACATGGAGGAAATGGTTGTAGCCATTGCTGCAGAAATGAAAATAATGCACAAACAGATGAAAGCCATGCTGGAGCATATCCGATACCTAGAATACAGGGCAGAGGACACTGAAAATTGATCTAGATGTAACAACATATGGCTCATAGGCCAACCTAAACATGATGAAGGCGCTAACATGGAGCTGTTCTTGGAGTATTGGCTTCCGAAGATAATAGCCTAGAAGAGCTTTTGAAATTCTTTGCAATTGATTGAACCCAGGACCTCAGTTCCCAGCGATCTCATATGGCCCAAGGGTGTTGATAGCCCAGCTCATCTCTTGCACCGCATGGACCAAGATTTGATCCTACAGTGGGCAAGGCAGGGCACACTCACATACCTAGAAAATGTAACTATTATGATCTTTCCTGACTACTCCCAAGCAGTTCAGCAGAAGTGAAAAGCCTTCCATGGTGAAGCGCAGCTTCTGAGAGTGGAATCTGAAATATATACTGCTCTTTCCATCCAAACTCAAAGACATGGTGGAGTGAAAGGCCTACTTTTTGACAGATGCTGAAGCATCATGAGAATAGATAAGAACCAGCAAGGGATCCCAGGGTCGTAGTCGCTAGTTTGACTTGAACAATTTTGAGAAGAACTAAGGAAGGTCTAATATAGAAGAGGATGAGGGAAACTGACCCCAGTAGAGGCTGGAGAGGAGCAGGTGGCAGTGGTGATGCAGCTCCATGGATTGAACTCACGCTGGCTGGGAGACCTCCCTATGGAGACTCAATGACATCCTCTGGCTCGAGTCCTTGTGGCCAGATTCACAGAACTGACTTAAGACAAAATCCTAAACTTACTACCATTTTGTTATTCACAGAAGGCACTTACTTATTTTCGTATTCAGAGAAGGCACTTACTCATTTAGGTATTCACAGAAGGCTCTTACTCATTGATGAGTAAGTGCCTTCTGTGAATACCAAAATGAGTAAGTGTCCCATTTTTTAAAGAGGGTCTCGGTGCGCATGCTCACTTCACACGGGTGCTAAGACGGGTCTCTATTGGGCTTTCTATTTTTGCCCTCAGCGTGAAAAAAACATCTTACCGCTGCACTGCCTTCAAAGAGACCCGTTATAGTTCTTTCACTGTCTCATCATTCCAGAACTGAAGCATTTTCAATATTATGTACAAAGAAGCCAAAGTTGTAGCTTATTTAGCTTCTGCAGCTAAAAACAATTGATAAAGCTAACAGTCCTTACTTGTTGTATGTGTAATGTTACTTGTTGTATTATTTATCTGGATGCAATGACAGAACTAGCACATTTTACGGGCTGGACACTATGCTAAGCACAGATTTTTAGCTTATGTGTTTTAAGCCATTCCCTTAATTACATTGGCCACACCCCTTTGAGAGACCCCCAGTTTTTTCATCCCACTTAAAGCCTGGGCACTTCTGTCAATTCACCTGGTTTTTGTAGAGCGCTGCCCTGTTTGGGAGCGCTGGGAGAGCAGAGGGTGCATGAGTGGTTGAAGGGAGTGTGGGGAAAGCGTCAGGTGTTGTGTGTAAGTGGTGATGTGGTAGAATTACTGCAGCCTCCAAGCCTGCTCGGGTAGTATTTCTACTACATCTGAAGACCCTGTGTGACGCAGAAGTGGTGAGATGTCTGCGGGTGCAGTTGTCTCATGGGACATGATTGGGTAAGATACAGAGGGTCAGAGGCGAGCTCTGCTTGCTGTGACCTACAACACATCTGTGCTGTAGTATCCTTCTCCACACTGCTCATACCGCCTACCTTCGGAGGAAGCTGGGCGCTGGACATTTCTACCAGACGACCAGAAATGCTGGCTTGTAATTCGACAGTAACTGCCCGCTGAAGAAAGGCACTCCCCAAAATGCACTTGGGTAAATGTTTTTAAGCACTACCATATCATGGGTTTTATCACAGCAAAGCATGGATGCATATGCAGTGCCTAGAGGTGTTTTTAAATCTGCTCAACAGGAGGCACTTATGTACGACAGCAGCGTGCAATCAATCAATCAATCATAGGCATTTGTATAGCGCACTGCTCACCCGGAGGGTCTCAAGGCGCTGGGGGGGGGGGGACGCTAATGCTCGAACAGCCAGGTCTTGAGTTGCTTCCTGAAGGCGAGATGGTCTTGCGTTGTCCGGAGGTGGATGGGGAGGGAGTTCCATGTCTTGGCTGCCAGGTAGGAGAAGGATCTTCCTCCGGCGGTGGCTCTGCGGATGCGGGGGACGGTGGCGAGAGCGAGGCTGGCGGAGCGGAGCTGGCGGGTGGGCTTGTGGAAGGTCAGGCGGCTGTTGAGGAACTTGGGGCCCAAGTCGTGGAGGGCCTTGTGTGCGTGGGTGAGGAGTCGGAACGTGATTCTTTTGTTGACGGGGAGCCAGTGCAGGTCTCTCAGGTGTCCGGAGATGTGGCTGTGTCGGGGGATGTCCAGGATGAGTCGTGCTGAGGCGTTCTGGATCCGTTGGAGTTTCTTCTGGAGTTTGGCGGCGGTGCCGGCGTAGAGGGCGTTCCCGTAGTCCAGCCGACTGGTGACGAGGGCCTGGGTGACCGTCTTCCTGGTCTCGGTGGGGATCCACCGGAAGATCTTTCGAAGCATGCGCAGGGTGTTGAAGCATGAAGACGAGACGGCGTTGACTTGTCTGGTCATCGAGAGGGAGGAGTCCAGGATGAAGCCTAGGTTGCGTGCGTGGTCCGTTGGCTTGGGGGTGGCTCCCAGGGCGGGGGGCCACCAGGAGTCGTCCCAGGCGGAGGGTGATGATCCCAGGATGAGGACCTCCGTCTTGTCTGAGTTCAGTTTCAGGCGGCTATTCTTCATCCATTCGGCGACGTCTTTCATCCCTTCGTGTAGGCTGGCTCTGGCGGCGTCCGGGTCGTTGGTGAGGGAGAGGATCAGCTGGGTGTCGTCGGCGTAGGTGATGATCTTGAGGTTGTGTTGACGTGCGATGGTTGCGAGGGGGCTCATGTAGACGTTGAAGAGGGTGGGGCTGAGCGATGACCCTTGTGGAACGCCGCAGATGACTTCGGTGGCCGCTGACCGGAACGGGGGGAGGCCGACTCAGAGCAGACATCACCAGTAACATACTGCATCAATTTTAGAGTTCGCCTTGTACCTGAAAAATCCTCCCCTCATCTCAGAGGCACAGACGGGGCCTATAGTCACAGCCCATCCCACACCTGAGAGGCACAGACAGGCCTTCTCTCTGCCCTTCCCTCATCTCTGAGGCACAGACAAGCCTTCTCTCATCCCTCCTCTCATCTCAGAGACACAGACAAGCCTACCTCCTCACTCCCTTGCGCATCATGCTGCATTTTGTCTCCCTTTCTCTTCCTTCTCCCTCTTCCCCTTCTTGGCTTCTGGTATGGGGCAAGCTTTTTAGCCATTTTTGCAAGTTAGTGGTTTTGAGGCCATTCTTGTCATTATTAAAGCGAAAACCCCACATCCTACAATGCACATGCTGTTAGCTTAAAAATCCATTGTTGTCTGTGTCTCACATTTAATTTGTGGTCGGTAATTCTTCATCTGTGTCTGTGGAGTCGGCTGTCATTTAAGTCCTTTTTCTATGTCTATGACTGCTGTCAAATAGTCCTACGTTTATGTCGACAGTTACTGCAAAGTGTAGTCCTACGTCTATGTCTATGACCTGTCCCAGTTTTTTTTTGTTTTGAAAATCTGATCATCCTAAGCATGAGGTAAAAAAGATGACGGAAGCCGAGGGTAAAATACTCAGAGCCCTGGGAATTTGACAAGGGGATACAGAAGTGTCACAAGCTTGGGACGTCATATGAAAGACCGGCTTAGCTGTCTGCGACTTCCCCTCATTTCTCCTGCATCCCCTCCGCAAGCAACCCCAAACCATTTGCAGCTGAAACCGTCTGATGAGAAATGGGGCTCAGCATGTGTCTGGGGAATGGAGAGAAAGAGGATGCACCCTAACGGCTTGAGCTGCCGACTTGGAGGTGGGAAACTAGGTTCGAAACTCAGCATCAATCAGCTCAACATCCTATGATTCTGGGCATATCACGTAATCTCTCCGTGCCTAACAAAAAGGAATGTGTCCTTGTATAACATAACTGGTGCTCATGTAAGCTCGCCAATACCTTCGGGTCGACTTTGCGCTATATAAAAAAACTGCGTAACAAAAAAGAATGCTGCAAAGTCCTACATAGCTAGCATAAGTTGTCTATTTTTCAGACCAAAATACCGACACCGGTGCCCTGCATAATAGAGAACACAACACTGAATCTGTGAATCTATGCTAGAACCTAGATTTGACCACAACACACTAAAACCGATGTTTTCTGTTGCCATGTTGTAAATGTCTCTTTGTTTCCTGTTGCTGGAGCGTTGGGTGTTTCTTGTGTGTTTCATTTAACACGTTTACAGGTTGTGATCATCAAATGACTCTGTAGAGAGAAACCCAATAGATTTTTTTTTTTTTTTAAGTTGCACTCTATAAGGACACCACATGGTGGTGCTGTTCTCCAATTATGTGCCTGCTCCATTATCCGCTCAGTGTTGATACATCAAGTTGATTTCAGGTAAACAATATCGTGTCGGCTGATGCTAATTTAATTAAATTTGCTGAACTTAAAAATTATATAACAAATTCAACCCATTGATTATTTTTTGTATTCCTGATACGGTTATTTTTTTTTCCGGGAGACCTGGGTGTCGTTTTAGGAAGGCAGGAAAAGAAAGACTCTTTGAAAATAAGTAAATTTGCCTGTAGAGCCAGGCATATTCATGCACAACTCAATACACACACGCATATGTTATTCAAAAATGTCCTGTCTTTTCAGGCAACCAACGCTACATGGCGGCAATCCCTCGATAAGAAAGTATACTGTTTCGCGTAGTGTCCAGCGTAGGCTACCGTACAGAACTTGGGGCCATATTATCAAGGAACGATGACATTATCGCCGCTTTTGCGGCAGGAAAATGGGCTTGATAAAATGCCCTTGTGAATCCAGGTTCTGATGTGAACCTAGGCTTCTATGGGAATTCACAAGGGCATATTATCAAGCCCATTATCGCCGCTTTAGGGGCAGTTTCCTACCTCTAAAGTGACGATAATGTTATCGCCGTTCCTTGATAATATGGCCCCTAGGTACTACTGTCTATTCAGAGGCATTTCAAAATAAAAAATCATGCTATAAATTATTAAAAATCAGTGTTCAAAAATAATAATATACATTTTAAGCACATAGATTATAAAAAAACGAACATAATTTAAAAACCCCATTGGAATGTACTATTCATCGGAGGCTCCACCCCCACCAATGTCTTCCTGCTCCGGTGCACCCACACAGCACAGATGCATCACAACCTGGAAACCTCCCTGGGAAGGATCTTTCTCACGCACCTCTCTCTACGAGTCCACCGCATCTCCGAAATAGAAGCAAGATGTCATGGGCTTTAGTTAGATAGGTGCGGGTCTTTTTACAGATGGCGTAGTAACTACAGATGCGAAAGACTCCAGCGTTCTGGACAGACACAGAGGGTCAGATTTATTAAGGGCCTCATATATGAGGTATTGTTATAGGGCAGCGCCGCAGGCCTTCCTGCCGCGCTGCCCTATGGCAAAAGAAACCGGCAGGAATACGCCATATCTATCAGATATGGCTCATGATACGGCACATTCCTGTCCTTTTCCCCTGAGCCGTCGTACAATGGGCTGCCATACGCCAACGCAGGCAGCTTTGCACCATGGTGCAAGGGTGGCTGCATTGCAGTGATGATTATTTCTGTACAGGAAGGGAAACGAAAACAATCACAAGACACTTTTTCCTCTTTCTATGTGTGCTGCACTTAGAAAAACAAAAAAAGAGGAGAAATAAAGATATTTCTCCTCATTGTGCCTCCCTTACGCCTCCTCTGGGGAGGCGTACGTATTCGACGCTGCCTCAGTGTTATGATTTCTCGTAAATCTGGAGCAGTGTTAAAAAGCTATGGATGTTGCTGGGAACGCCCCCAGCAACACCCACTGCACGCCCATTTAATGCAGAAAACTGCTTTAATGGAACGATATTTATGAGGCAGCTTTAAGCCAAAACAAGGGGCTCAGTGCTGCCTCGTAAATATGGAGCAGGTTCCTGCGCCACGGAACGTCTCAAAAAGTTACGTTCCAGCGGCACAAGGGGCCTCATCAATGAGGCCCTAAGTTCTCATGCAGCGCAGTGCAGCAGCCGTAAATGCGGTGCTGTGCTACATGGAAGGAGAGAGTAGGAGTGTGCCAATTTCTTTTTGAAACATGGCACTCTCCTGCGGTCTCCCTAGCGCCTGTGCTGAAATCAGCTGCCGTGCGCCATGGAGACACGTTTGCGCCCTGTCTGCTTTGTTTAGTAAATTGGGTTTAGCGTCAGAAACCTTGGGTGGTTGCATGGGAAAGCCCATGCACACCCAAGGCACGCCCTCTTGCCGCTATGTAATGCAAAGCAGTGCTGTGCGCTGCTTTGCGTTACTTTCATGTTATTTCCAACGCTAAACAAGTTTAGTGCTGGAAAGTAAATTGGAAAAAAGAAAATTGTGCCAATTGACGTCACTTTTGTGATGCAAACATGGCATAAAATCTTGGGAAGAGCCACCATCAATAGACCAGGCAGTAAACTTGCCTTCTCCCAACTGAACCTAGAGTCATTACCCTGCCACATTCCAGATCGTATTATCCTTTTCTAGATGCACCATCTCATGGGCAAATCGCAATGCATAATTACATGTTAGAACAAGGAAAGCCAGATTCTGACAAACCGGATGGAAAGAGAGTAAGAATACCAAAACTGTAATTGTAAATACTGCTACAGTGTCATGCAAGCCACAACATGCTACACAAAAACACTGACCACAAAGTAGATGATGACAGTGAAGGGAAAAGTCCCAATATCTCCACTATGTCACTATGTACTGCCTCGCCTACAGAAGAGTTTTCTTGCTGCGCCTAGTTGGAGACTCTTCACACACAGGATTTTTTGGTCTTTCTGCTAAGGTGGTCCATGGAACTTTAGAACACGGCAGACTTAACCATCTGGGCATCCTCGCATCGCTAGTGCCCAGCACCACCTCCTCTAGACCTCCGTGATCTTGAAAGGTCCTGGAAAACCAATTTACTCTTCTTCATATCGTGAGGTTTCTTTACCATAAAATCATCTTTCACTTGCCAACACGTATACTTCACTCTATGACTCTCACCAAACTAGGATGTATACTTCTTCTGATGTTCCCTCATTTGAAAAGAAATCTGACTCCATAATACTGCCCTTTTCCTGGAGTCACAGCCCATCCACTTTGGATTCAATTTGGTTCACCTGTCCCTTAATATTGACAAAGGGAGAAACTCCCGTCATACACTCAGGTGGCTTCTGTGACCTCATAGGGTTTCAGGCAACACACGCTTGAGTGTACTTCACTTATCCTACCTATACAGCTCTCTCTCCAGGATGCAAAGTGACCCCCTCATGACACAAAACCATTTCACTTCACCAACCCATCATACGTAGGCCAACCTTGAATCGCCTGCTCCTCCACGTTGACCAGAATCTCCTCCTTTATTCCAACCTTCTCCCACTCAGCTTTCGCCACAGCTCGTCACTCTCCCTGAAAACTGGCCTAACGTCATTGATCTTCCTGGGGGAGTTCAAGGTGTGCATCTACCTTCTGAGTTTACATTTCAATTTTGCAGTGTTTTTTTCTCTTTTTTTTGTTGCTGTGATGCGATTGTCGTTTCGGATGCCCTTGTGTGTATCGTGGTCTGCATCAGGGTCGTGCGCAGTTATAATTTTTCCAGCAACGTTTTGAGGAGGTGACAAACTCTGCAGCTTTTCAAATTTGCAATCTGTCACCTTCGTAATACATTGCCTGGGATGAAAAAATATGCTAAAAGGTATTGATAGAAGAATGTTCTTGCAAAGCTTTTATTGGAAGAACATTCTCTCAATAAAACTATTTTGTTTCAGTGCCACAGGGTCACCTGGATTTAGGCAACTCTTAATTTTTTAGGATCCTTTTCCTGCAATTTTTAAGAAAAGACTTTGCAAGCTTTGCTGAACTTCACGAAGCTTGTGGAGTTTACAACATCTTCACACACCTGCAGTCTCTGGCTGGTGGTTAGTTTGCAGTACACGAGGAGTTTCCAATGGGTAGAGAATTTGAAGTTAGTTCCCTTAACCTCTCTGTTGGTTTGGGGGCAAATTTGATGTCTGAATCAGAAACTATCCATTAGAATGGGGATCAACTCCACATATGATTAAGGCTTGAGTCTTTGTTTCAATCAGGGAAAGTAAACTTTTCTGTATCGAGGAATAAACATGATCAATGCCCTCTGCCCTCTGTGTCTTCATATCCGCAGGGTTGCCCGGGTCGTTGTGAAACTGCACACCATCCAGATACATCTGGGATTTTTCATGATGAACTGTTTCCGGATCTAGAGAGGGAGTGTAACTATTGAAGGGGTGAGTGAGGACCCCTGCTGACCATCACATGGCACTTTCAGGGAGGATGAAACAGATGCTCCCATTCCTATTTACTGAATCAAGTTGGAGGAAAGATCAGATCCCCTCGAGGGCCTTCCCTATAAGTCCTGCTCATTCCTGAATCCTGTCAATGGGGCTGAGTGCTCCACTGTGTTTTAGGCAGCTGAGAGGCCACTGGGACCTGTAACTGCTTTGGCCCTTTGTCCAGGATGAGGAGTAGGTCTTCTCTGAGGTTTGCCTGTGCGATTTCCATGCATTGCGATGGGTAACTTCTCTTTCGAAGATCTTGCTTGGGCAATGGGATGGTTGATATCAGAGGAGAGTTGGACAGCACTTTAAGAAACGGAGATAATCACATGAGTGCATGCTTCAGAAAGTCACAAAGTGCGCCACTCAAGAAGGGAAGCGTGAAGTATGTTTCTAATGTCAGCTGCAACAATCTAAAAGAATTTCTTGAAGTGGCTGGGCGTTGTCCACTGGGAGATTGGACAATCTGATATTCTTGTTTAAAGTGCCCACAAACAGCTTTTTTCTATTTTGTTATTTAATCAATGATGGAATTTAGTGTGGAAGAGGCATAATTTCCAGTTGAACAAAGTGAAACACAAAGTGTGTCAGTGAAAGGCAACCCCTGGCCAGATGCATTTCAGTGTCACATAGGGTTGACCATTATATTGTTTACTTAACAGTGTGGATGAGAAAGGTTTCGTCATTTGTGTAATGAACTACATGTATGAAAACATGAATGCTGAAAGCATTTATTAGGAAACTCCCCGAAGGGCTGTCTATCCTATCTGTAGGAATGTGTGTTTCCATCACACATAGGTCAGTTCATTGTCAACTGGTTTAAGGGACTTGTGCTCGAAACGCTCATGAACTATTGACATCCCACAACAAGGTCATATATTGGAACGGCGTGGTTTAGTAAAGCAAATAATCCAGCGCAAGGGACAACATTTACATATCTCCTTATGTCACAGATTCTTATTCACAAGTTCATTTATACATTCATTCATTGGTGGGGCCCATAACACCAACACTCTTCACATCCACACAAACTCACTCGAATCTGTACACAGGAGAAGGGGCTGCTGGATATGTGGGTACCTTATTATCTATCAGGATTAATTTTCTTACTACTTTATATACACATTCTATATACCACTTTCAGAATGCTGACTTTATCATCAAGGCACTCCACTGTTTGGTCGATGGACCAACTAGTTCGACTGGTTGATGGTGAATTAGAACCAGCTAAAACACAATTAAAGTCTAAGAAACATTTAATATCTTCAGTGATTAATTTAAGAACCACAAACTCGTTTCTTGTTATTTCAATTTTGTTTATCTAAATCATTGATCAATCCCTGTAATCTTGCATTTATATACTACAGCTCATAATTTGAAATTTAGATTTATTAAAGAGTAATCAAGCATTTAGAAAATTCATTTAAACATAAATTTAGGAAAAATGCAGTAAATCATTTACCAATGAACAGGCGACAATAGCTTCAGATCGAATAGGGAGTTATACACATTCTCAGGTAACACTCCCTCAGATGGGCTTTCTGACACTCGCCAAAGGATCAAACCGTCAGGCAAAAATACAAGATATAACGCAATATCTCCAAAGGCTCTCCTCCAAAATCCTCCCAAAACGACTAAAGAAGAACCCATGAACAACCGCAATAGCAGCTCCTCCCATAATGAAAGATGAGGGCCTATTATACCTTTCATTGCATTACTTCATACAAAATATGGCAACTTTAGTGGCAGACCAAATGTTCTTATTGGACAGTCCGGGGTTATCAATAGTTCATTGCACTCTTCCCAGTGAAAAATGGTTCTGCATAGTGACTTGGCACAAGAGTTTTCCATTTGTAATGATTCTTCCGATTCCCATGTAGGGACAAGAAAAAGTATCTTTTCAAGGCAAAAGGGTCCTATTGACAGGTTCATTCTTTGTCTCTTCCGTGGTACTCATACATTCGTCTACTGGCTTGCGGTCAAGTCCCCAACATATCGACCTTGGCAGGGAACACGGTGTCAGGAGTTTATTTCACCTCGTGATCTCCAGACCTATCTGGGCATGCGCAAAAATCATCGCGTGCACATGGTGGCATCTGCTTCAGAGAACGCCATCATGAGTACTGCGGCCTAATAGGCCCGAATGTTAACTAAGCGAAAATAGACATAACAGCAATTAAAATATAGAAATGAAGGTTCTAATGTTCAAACCCACACTAATCCCAATGTATTTTAGTATTTTCCTAGCTGCAGCAACATTTAAAGCGATAATACTTACCATACAATAACTTTAAGCCACAATACAATCACAAAGCAATATAAACCATGCAATTTTACTATTTCAACACAATCTAAGGTTAGTTTGCGTACCATTGTTAATTATTTAATTTTGCCATGCAATTAGCAATTTAGTCCCACGTGTCTTTATGTTTATCAAGGTGCAAATATTGATTAGTACCACTTCCACTTCAAACTTGTTATGTAAATTAATTTTAGAATGATTATGTAATTAATTTCATGCAAATTAGAGGAGGTATACAAAATCTTGTTTTACCTGCTCCATCAATCCCCCCTTTGGTGATTTTTAAACATCACCACTACTCACTAATTTCACTAAATTTATCTAAGGAAATGGTTTTATTCAGATCTACTTGCATGTGTTAGTTTAAACAATAGTGTTCTCCACACTGTTCTTTTGTTTTCTTGTACATATTTTCTTTAAATTCTTCTAATTCTATTTCCTCTATTTCTCTTTCCCTTATTTCATTCTCTTTATTTTTCTTGTTTTCTCTTTTTATCTTATTTTGTAGTTTTCTTCTTTTTATGCATAGACATCCTAATCTCAATATTAACACTATAATAATCACAAAAGTCACAGGTATTAGTATTTTGCCCACAGAAGAGCTACCTAATTTTGTTAATAAATTCTTAATAAAGGAAAAACTTTTACCAAGTTTCTCCCATACACCTTCAACCGCTATTGGAACAATTTCTTCATGCAATTCAGTTATATTCTTAATATATTTCTTTATATTCTGACTTTTGTCAGGAATGTAAGTACAGCAATGTTGTACTTCAAGTATTCCACAGACTCCTCCCTCTTTTGCCAATATGATGTCAAGGGCAAGTCGATTTTGCATTACCATAGCTCTCATGGCAACCATTTCGGTATTTACCATTAAGAACCCTCCAGCTGTGTTTGTTGATAAACGATCCTCAACTGTAGACAATTTCCTAATTTTATGTGCATTCCGAGATATTCCAACTGCTGGTATCAGTGCTCCAAAAATATCACCAATAATTTCTGACCAACTCTCTATTCTTCTACGTCACGGGTACTCATAGTACGGCCCGCGGGCCGCCAGCGGCCCGGCAAGCCTTCCTTGGCGGCCCGCGGACCTTGCAGACATCATATCTGTGTTTTTTATGTATCGCCGGTTGCAGCAGCGCGGAGCTTCTGGGGCCCGGGCGATTCTTTTAAAGACCATTAACTTGTAAATGAGGCTTTATTGTATTTCACCTCTTCTTAGCGCCCATGCATCTCCACTCTGATTGAGTGGAGATGCAGGGGCGCTAAGAAGAGGTGAAATACATCAAAGCCTCATTAACAAGTGAATGGTCTTTAAAAGACCTGTTAAGTACTTTAGTGCGGCGGCTGTGTGTGTTCCCGGAAGCTGTCTCAGCGCCGGGGTGAGACAGTGCTTAATTTGTGCTGCAAGCATCTACGCGGGCTATTCTGTTTCCTTGTTGATGAGTAGTGTTGCCCTTCCTGTAAGGGTCGTGTTACCCTGCTCGCCCTTTGCCCTGGATTTTTTTCTCTATGTGCGCAGTGTGTTGGAATTAAGCTGCTGCACGTTCATTTGTAGCTGCTCCAGCAGAGTATGTTATGGCTTCACTAGTGCTGGCATCTCGGACCTCCATGCCGTTGTTCTCAGACCCCCAGAGTCGCTTTTGAGTGCAGTCGGCACTCCCTGTCAGAGCGAAAGAGGATCAAGTCAGCTAAGTGTACAGACTGATAGAGTGCCTGGCACGTACGATGTGTCTTTGAGATTTGAGTTTGTGCTTGCTAGAACGCTCTCCAGAAACTTGTGATCATTGTGCATAATGTCAATTCTGCTCATCACCCCTGAACTAATCTCATGCCTGATAAATGAAGGTCGAAGTGTCAATTTGCATGCACACTTCACATAAGCCTCACTTGTCTTTGATTTACTAGCCTATAATGTTTTTCCATTGTTAATTATCTAGGCCACAATATAGGACGCATATCACTGGAGCCAAGGATGACGGTCGGTGGGGCTGGCGGCAGTGGTTGGGGGCCATTTAAGAAAAAGTTTGAGCACTGGCACTTCTTATTTTACAAATTAAGCACTGGGGTGAGGTGACAAAGGGTGACGAGGACAGCAGGGTGAGGTGACGGAGGGCAGCAGGGAGTGAGAGCAGCAGGTGAGGTGACAGGGGGAGGAAGACAGAGTGCGCAGAGGGAGGAAGACAGAGGGAGAGGGGGAAGACAGAGGGAGACAGACAGGGAAACAGAAACAGGGAGACAGAGGGAGAGGGAGGGAGACAGAGGGAAAACAGAGAGGGAGGGAGAACAGAGGGAGGGAGGGAGACAGAGAGAGGGAGACAAACAGAGTGAGTGAGACAGAGGGAGACAGAGAAAGAGGGAGACAGAGAAAGAGGGAGACAGAGAGGGAGACAGAGAGAGGGAGGGAGACAGGGACAGAGACAGAGCGAAAGGGAGACAAACAGTGATTGAGACAGAGAGAGAGCGAGAGAGAGGGAGAGAGACGGAGAGAGAGGGAAAGAGAGAGAGCGAGAGAGAGGGAGGGAGACAGAGAGGGAGGGAGACAGAGAGGGAGGGAGACGGAGGACAGAGGGAGAGGGAGGGAGACGGAGGACAGAGGGAGACAGAGGACGGAGGGAGACGGAGAGAGACGGAGAGGGAAGGAGAGGGAGAGAGGGAGGGAGGGAGGGAGGGAGAGAGAGAGGGAGGGAGGGAGACGGAGGAGGGAGGGAGACGGAGGAGGGAGGGAGACGGAGGAGGGAAAGAGGGGGAGAGAGAGGGGGAGAGAGAGGGAGGGAGACAGGGAGGGAGGGAGACAGGGAGGGAGGGAGACAGAGAGGGAGGGAGACAGAGAGGGAGGGAGACAGAGAGAGAGGGAGGGAGAGAGAGGGAGGGAGGGAGACAGAGGAGGGAGGGAGAGCGAGGACAGAGGGAGAGGGAGGGAGACGGAGGACGGAGGGAGACGGAGAGAGACTGAGAGGGAAGGATAGGGAGAGAGGGAGGGAGGGAGAGAGAGGTAGGGAGGGAGACGGAGGAGGGAGGGAGGGAGGGAGACGGAGGAGGGAGGGAGATGGAGGAGGGAGGGAGACAGAGGACAGAGGGAGAGGGAGGGAGACGGAGGACGGAGGGAGAAGGAGAGAGAAGGAGAGGGAGAGAGGGAGGGAGAGGGAGAGAGGGGGAGGGGGACAGAGAGGGAGGGAGAAAGAGAGAGAGGGAGACATATGTTTTGAAAGTTTTTTTTTTTTACTCTAGCTCCGCCCCCCACTGATCCCGCCCCCACTGACTTCACCCCTACCAGTGCGGCCCTCGGCCACTAACCACACTGTAATTTCGGCCCCCGACAGAAAGTTTGTGAGTACCCCTGTTCTACGTGTTAGCTGTCTACCTATTTCATGCAATCCATTTTCTCCCCTTTCCATGTGAAATATTTTTGGAAAGACCAGGCCTAAGTAGCAAGTTCCGTACCAATGGTCCGACAACCTATAATAAGCTCTGTTCCCACAAATGTAATATATTCCAGGGAATACCGGATCTTTTCCTCCTTTAAATCCCCATCCTCCCAAGATTTTGTATGAATCCTGGCACTAACTTGCTCCCACAAAATAATTGTCATATACAGTATTATCTCTACTTATGCATAATTTCCCTTTCTGGGGCCAATCTAAAGCCACTGCCGGGTTTGTTTCTCCCTTTAAATGATTTTCCTTCCGAACATCCCAAAATGGTGTTTCAATTTTTTCAAAAACTACAGTTGATGGACAGAATGCAGAACAATGTCATACATTCACCCCAGTACAGAGATCTGGGCCTAAATCCATCGTTGTTTTGCTCACCATGCCACCCCAGTTTAGACCTGGCCATATGCAAATCAGTCTTGACCCTGTGCCTCATGGGAACAGTCCAGCCCGAATTGCCAAGCCAGGTCCTCCCTGGACCGGAAACAAGCATCCTAGGACCGGTTTCGGGGTTTCACCCCTCTCCAGCCAGGATAGCTTGATTCCAGTGGCATGGAGAGCACGGGACTCACGTCTGAGCATACCCGTCCCACTCGGGGTGACAAATGCAAAAACAACAGTTGATGGACAGAATGCAGAACAATGTCATACATTCACCCCAGTAAAGAGATCTGGGCCTAAATCCATCGTTTTTTTGCTCACCGTGCCACCCCAGTTTAGACCTGGCCATATGCAAATCAGTCTTGACCCTGTGCCTCATGGGAACAGTCCAGCCCGAATTGCCAAGCCAGGTCCTCCCTGGACCGGAAGCAAGCATCCTAGGACCGGTTTCGGGGTTTCACCCCTCTTCAGCCAGGATAGCTTGATTCCAGTGGCATGGAGAGCACGCGACTCACGTCTGAGCATACCTGTCCCACTCAGGGTGACAAATGCAAAAACAACAGTTGATGGACAGAATGCAGAACAATGTCATACATTCACCCCAGTACAGAGATCTGGGCCTAAATCCATCGTTTTTTTGCTCACCATGCCACCCCAGTTTAGACCTGGCCATATGCAAATCAGTCTTGACCCTGTGCCTCATGGGAACAGTCCTGCCCGAATTGCCAAGCCAGGTCCTCCCTGGACCGGAAACAAGCATCCTAGGACCGGTTTTAGGGTTTCACCCCTCTTCAGCCAGGATAGCTTGATTCCAGTGGCATGGAGAGCACGGGACTCACGTCTGAGCATACCCGTCCCACCTGTTTGGGTTGTGTCCCTAAACCTCCTCGGGGTTCTTCCGCAATCACTTCACCCTCACTCTCTGTATCTAATTCCTCTCCTTCTATCTCTACAATTTCTGGAGGAATCTCTCATGTACTTGTACTCGGGATTTCTTTGTCAAAGATTACTTGTTCCGTTTCTCCAGTTTCATGATTAGTTCTTTCTCATATTCCTGCTTCTTCTGTCTCAGATTCAGAACTAGTATCTGAAATTTCAAGGCGCCGTCTTAGTGGTACATTTTCCTGACCAATAATTTGACTTTGACCTTGTTCATCTGCTTCTGGTTCTTGTCTTGTTTTCGTTTCTTCTGATTCCGAACTGGTATCTGATACTTCCCGATGTTCTTCTTCAGATTGATCTTCCGGATTTGGGACTCGAAGAGTATGACTGGCATGAATCCAGTTCTTGACCCCTGCACACTTTACAGCAGTTGTCATTGTCAGATTCACTTGACGTGGTCTTCCCCAGCGTGGAACCAGATAATTTCTTCTTCGGTGTACTTTTGTGCGGACCCAATCTCCAGGACTCAGATCATGAGCTGGCTTCCTTTCAAGAGTGGTCGCATCTGGTCCAACCTGATGAAACACAGAATGTACCATATCAGCCAATCCTTTACAATAGTCCAAGACGAAGTCATCAGATATAAGCAGCAGTTTGTTGACATGAATGAAAACATGTCTCATTGCTCTGCCTATTATAATCTCATGGGGGCTCAGACCAGTTTTCCTATCAGGAATTGATCTAATGCTCATTAAGACAAGAGGCAAGACATCTGGGCATTTGAGACCTGTGGCCAAACACATTTTTCCCAATCTGTTCTTTATTGTGCCATTCATCTGTTCTGCCACTCCAGAAGCCTCTGGTCGGTAGGCACAATGCAATTTTTGTTGTACTTTTGATGCTTCACAAATCAGTTTAATAATTTAATTCTGAAAATGTTTCCCTCTATCTGTTTCAATCGTTACTGGGAAACAAAACCTAGGAATGAACTCTCTCAGTAGGAGTTTTGCTACAGTAACTCCATCATTCCTTCTGGTCAGGTAAGCCTCAACCCAACGAAAAAACAAACAAACAATCACCAGTACATATCTTAGCCTGTTGCATGAGGGCATTTCAATGAAATCAAGTTGCATACGAGTGGAAGGACCTCCCTCCCGTCCTATGGTTCCCAAGCTCACAACAGTTTTCCTTCCATGGATTAAATTGCTGGCATATGAGACATCTCTGGCAAAGGCTTTCAGCTATAAGCCGGAATTTTGCTTTATACCAGGTTTGTTTGAAAAGTCTAATCATGGCATCCCTTCCTATGTGGGCCTGCCCATGGTACATCCGTGCCATGGTAGAGATCATGCTATCAGGCATTACTGGTCTTCCGTCTCTGTAAATCCAAACTCTGTCTACTTCCCGTTGTGTGCATCCTGATTTTATCCATTGTTTTTCCTCCTCTTCCTCTGCTGCTTCCTGTAACTGTCTCACCTCATCCCATGTACTTACTGTGTTAGTAAAAAGCAAGGGACATAAATCCATTTCCTTTTCCCTGTTACGATTCAATGAAGTCTGATTTCGAGCACAGTATTGGGCTATGTCATTTGTAAATTCATTACCAGCTGGCACATAATCTGTTTCTTTCTTATGTGCTGTACATTTTATGACAGCTATTTGTTTAGGCAGCTGTATCACTTCAAGTAACTTGCCAACTATTGCTGCATGTCTAATTGGAGTTCCACTCGACGTCAAGAAACCTCTTTAGGATCATATCTGTCCAAAGTCATGCACCACTCCAAACCCATATTGGCTGTCTGTAACCACAGTGACTCGCAAATTCTTTCCCAACTTGCATGCTCTAATCAGTGCAAACAACTCGGCAACCTGAGCAGATCATACTCCTTTCAAACAAGATGCTTCCAAAACGGTTGCAACAGTGCACACAGCATATGCAGCACTCAAAATTCCTTCTTCAGTTCTCAGGCATGACCCATCTACAAACATCACATAGTCAGACTCTTTCAGAGGCATGTCCTTTTTATCAGGGCGCAGTTTGGTGCAAAAATAAAGCACTTCTAGACAATCATGATCAACATCATCCTTCACTTCTACATTCACAGCATCCGGCAGTAATGTCGATGGATTCACATTAGTGCATCTTACAAGATTCACATTTGTAGCACCCAAAATCACCTTTTCATATTTAGACGACTATGCGTCATGAACTGTGTTTTACTTCTTGTCAAAAGGATTGCCACATCACATGGAACAAACACTCTCACAGGATATCCCATTACAATTCCTTCGCTTTGTTCCAAGCTCTTACATGTAGCAGCTACTGCTTTCAAACATCCAGGCAGCGCTACAGCTACTGCATCTAGTACAGCTGAAAAACAGGCAATTGGTCGTCTCAATTTTCCATGTCTCTGCACTAACACGGAAAGAGCACATCCATCTCTTTCACTGCAATAAAGCTCAAATTCTTTTTCATAATCAGGCATTCCAGGAGCCGGTGCTTCACACAAGCTGTCTCTCAATTGTTTAAAAAATTGCATCTCTTCTTTATTCAGCTCAATTGGATCTCTCACATCACTCTTTGTCAAACGTACCAATGGTTTTGCAATCAAAGAAAAATGACTAATCCACTGGCGACAGTATCCCACCATTCCAAGAAACATTCTGACTTCTCTCTGTGTCATTGGGCCTCTCATTCCTTTAATGATCTTAATCCTATCCAATGTTACCTTTCTCAGGCTTTTTTCAATCTTATGACCTAAGTATTGTACTTCTTTCTGACAAAACTGCAATTTTGATGGTGATACTTTAAGTCCTCCATCTGCCAAATGATTTAACAGTGCAATTGTGTCAACAACACAGGCTTCTCGTGTCTTCGATGCCACTAATAGGTCATCGATATATTGGACTAGCACTGAACTTTCTGGCATCTTTAAATCTTCCAGTGATTTCTTTAAGATCTGATTAAATATTGAAGGACTTTCTGTATACCCTTGAGGGATACGGCACCATGCCAAAATACGCTCGCCAAACCGGAACACAAAAATTTGTTGGCTATCATTGTGCAATGGAATAGAAAAGAAAGCATGACACAAATCAATGACTGTGTACCATTCTGCATCATGGGGAATCTGATATAGAATTACTGAAGGGTTTGGCACAATGGGACAGCAAGGAACAACAATTTTATTCACCTTTCTCAAATCCTGCACTATTCTAAAAGTCCCATTTGGCTTTTTTAAACCCATGATCGGTGAATTACATGGACTGCTCATTATCTCTCTTAGAATTCCTCGTTCAATCATTCTGTCTATTACAGGCGTTACTCCTGTAATTATCTCTGGTGTCAACTTGCACTGAGGAGTATTCAGGTAATTTACTCCTTCTTTTACAGTTATTTTCACAGGATCTACCCTTTTCATTAATCCGACATCTTCTCCTGTGAAATCCCACACTTCTGTTTTCACTGTTTCTTTTAATTCTTGAGGTATTCCTTATGGATAAAATACAACAAATTTCTGGTTCTTGGTTAGCCATTGTCATTCTATAACGAACATCATTGTCTGGAGTTTCAAAAGCCATACCATCAGGTGTACAAAAGATGGTGCAGTTCATTTTACAAAGTAAGTCCCTACCTAACAGATTTACAGGACTAGTATCACATACTACAAATTGATGCATATCAGCAAATTTCCCTATTCTAACTTTTACAGGATCGGTAAGATGGGCTTTTATCTGTTTATTAGAAACTCCAACCACTTGGATTGTCTCACCAGAGAGAGGAAGATTTTTTAATTCAGCTGATCTAACAGTGGAACGAGTAGCACCAGTGTCCACTAGGAAAGTAACATTTACTTAATTCACACTTCCATCCACAAAAGGTCCAGTTTGGTCTACTTCTAGAGTTGCACCAAGTACGCACTCCTCTTCCTCTCCTAGGCACCGTCAATAACTCTCTTCTGACACACTTTCATCGCGTTGCATCCAATACTGCAAAATGGCACCAGCGCGCGGTAGCTTTGTTACCTGTTCTTCGTTGTAGAATCCTGTCTCATTACTGTATCTTTGAGGATTTAAGTTCTGTGGAAAAGGTGGTTTTGGCACCTGACTCTGTTGGGTAACAACCTGCTGCTGTCGCGGCGGTTGGCAACTCACCTCATTCTGCACCTGTGGATTTAATGATGAATTATCACCATTAGCTTTCGGTGGCAATTTACACTCGGATTTCCAATGTCCTAACTTTCCGCAATTATCTATGCTAATCTGCCCTTTTCCCTTTCCAATATTAGGTTTTGATCTTGCTTGCCCTATTCCACTAGTTTGTTCAATTAACTGGGCTTCTTGTCGCTCCGCTACTTTAACCTGTGCCCACATTGCCTTTTCCTTCAACTTGCGTTGTTTGGCTTTAATTTCATCACTAAAATATTTTGCATGATGCAACACTTCGTCTATTTCTTTATTTTGCCAGTCAACCGTATGTTGTTTAATCATTTCACTAACTTCAGGCCTTAAACCATAGACCAATCTGTAAACAAAATTACTCATATCCTTTTCACTTAGTTTCTCATCTCCACTGTATTGCTTAAAAGCCAAAAGTAACCACTCGTAATATGCATGCACTGATTCTTTGACCTCCAGGTGAGTTCTGTCAATTTTTACCCAATCAGTTTCTTTCGGGGGTACTTTATTTTTCAGATACGTAATTACCTGATCATATTTTTTCATTACTTCTGGATCTGGGGCTCCTGTCTTAGGATCCCTAGGATACTCTTGGGTTGGCAAATCTATGGTGATCTTACGTTCTGTCCATAAATCTGCAGGCACAATTATGTCAAAAAGACCATTCAGCTCTATCCATAATACCTTTGAAAGTTTGACAAACATATCTATCCAGAGTTTTGTTAAGCGCTCAGCTACTCAGACAGAGTATCCCGGCGCTGACAGACCCTAGACCACAAAGCTTCAACAGAGAGGAGGACTTACATGCCGAAAAGCCGAGTTTTGAGCTTCTTTCTAAAGGTCGTCAAGTTATCACACTTTCTTAACGCCAAAGGGAGGGCATTCCAGGCGAGTGGCGCTAGGTATTTAAACGAACGCCCTCCGATCCGGGCACGCCTAGTTGCTGGGACCACAGTGAGGGACAATGACGCAGAGCGCAAGGATCTGGTGGGTCGATAGAAACTGATCCTCTTTCTCATATAGAGAGGGCCAATGCCATGAAGCGTTTTAAATGTCATGGTAAGTGCCTTGAATTCAATGCGCTTCTTAATGGGGAGCCAGTGCAGGGATTGCAGTAGTCCCGTGGCATGCGAGCGATGGCTAAGGCCGAAAATAGCTTGCGCGGCCGAATTCTGCACGACTTGTAAGCGCGAGAGAAGGCACTTAGGGAGACCCAGGTACAGGACATTGGCGTAGTCCAGCCTGGAGCCTATCAAGGCCTGCACTGTGATCTTCCTGTGAGCGATGGACAGAACAGGAAGAAATGTTCTTAGCATTTTTAAAATGCCGAAGCATTGGCCAACTAGGCTCTGGATCTGCGGTTTCAAGGTGAGACAATTGTCCAACTTAACGCCGAGATTTTTGGCCACCAAGGCCACATCCGCAGGGGGAAACATGTCAGCAGGCCACCAAGACCTCCAACACGGATCAGGAGGGCAACCAAAGAAAAGAACCTCCGATTTGTCAGAGTTACATTTTAGCTGATTGCAATGGAACCATGTAAAGACCGCAGCCAGGCAGCTCTTAATACGGTCTCCATTGAAATCCATATTTTTGCTGCACGTGAAAAGAAGCTGAGTGTCATCGGCGTAAGAGACAATCTGGGCTCCAAAAGACTCGACCAGTGCCGCCAGAGGGGACATATAAATATTAAAAAGGATCGGACTTAGTATAGATCCTTGAGGAACTCCTACTTCCAAAGGTGGCACTGTCGCCGAGTGCGGAGGTGCCCAGACTGTCTGTTGGCGGTTGGTCAGAAAAGACTTAAACCATTTAAACACCGTACCTCCAACCCCGATCTCCCCGAGACGGGTCAAGAGGCGGTCATGAGGAACGGTGTCAAACGCCGCCGAGAGATCGAGTAACACCAACAGTGCTTTTCCCCCAGAGTCCTGAACTTCCTTGATGGCCTCCACCACCTCTAACAGAGCGGTCTCTGTGCTCATGTTAGTACGGAAGCCGGATTGGGTGTGGTGTAAGAGGCCGTGGGCCTCCACAAAGTGAGAAAGGACAGACTGGACGTGCTTTTCTGTCACTTTAGCCAAAGCGGGGAGTAAAGAAATAGGACGATAGTTAGCATGGACATCCCGATCCAATGACGGTTTTTTCAGGAGCGGAATGACCGTTGCCTGTTTCCAGGCAGACGGCACAGTCCCTGTAAGCAATGAACAATTTAGAATAGGGTTCACCAGGGGGTTAATAGCACAAGCTATTTTAGCTAAAAACTTTGCGGGACATGGGTCCAGAGGAGAACCAGATCTTATTTTGGCAAGGAGTTCCAGTGAAGATTGGGGTGCAATTGGTGGGAAGCTCACCAGACTAGGATTTACCAGGTCCGAGGTAGCGGCCTTAGTTTCAGGACCAAGTGCTCCTCCCCGTGCGAGAGCAGAGAAGGTAGCCTGAATGCTTTTAATTTTATCCGCAAAAAAACTTGCTAATTGCCGAATCCGGGGGTCCGAGAAAGAGCGCCTAGGTGTAATAGCCACTGGAGAGGTAAATTCTTTCACAATTGTGAAGATTTCTTTGCTGGTGTTAGCAGCCTCCTCAATCCGATGAGCGAAATAGGTTTTTTTGGCTAGGAAAATATCCTTATGATAGGCCCTGGCGCAACTTCTGTATGCCTCCTTCAGCGGGTCCAGATACTTTGCTCGCCAAGCTCTTTCTGCTTTTTTGCAGAGCCTTCTACTAGAGTTAAGCGCTGTGAGGAAATATGAATTTTATGATCAATTGTGTCCCCTATCTTAGACCCCAACGGCTCCATGTACATGCTACAAGTACATGTATGTTCCCTCCACTTCCAGCTATGAAGACGCAAATACATATGCGTCCAACGTTAACATGTCCTCTTTCAGATCCACCATGAATGGGTCGGATATTCCGTTCCTAAGTATGCCTTGCCACCGTCTTTATATGGTGTACCTTTCACGTTTTTCAGCTCTGGCAAGTTAGGCCCTGAATTCTGCCATCGAGCCTTTTCCTGCTTTCTGCCTCTGAATGCTCCAGCCTGGACCTGCATCTGTATCCATGACCTTTGTCTTACTTCGTGCGCGGCTAACGGTGCCTGGCCCGGCCTGTTGCCTGCCAAGACTGTATTCAGCCTTCAAGTTATCTGCTCCGCTCCTCGAGAAATGCATTCCTGTCTAGTAGTTTAGGTAAACATCCTTCCAGCTACAGAGCAAAGGGCCCGGCCTTACTGTCTCCGTGCAAGTAACTCATAGCTCCTGTTGCCATGGTAGGCCCATGCCCCCTCGCATCTCATGTAGACATGTAGACGCTTATACACGCACTAGAAGTCAGTATAGGATAGCCTCTGCCTGAGAGACCTTTCCTTCCAGATAACACAGTTCCTTAAACACAAGATATTAGATACGATTTGGGATTAGGTTGTTCTGACATCCCAGACTTCTGTCTCCTCATGTAGGGCTAAATGTCAAGTCCCCTTCACCCTCCAGTTACACGTCAATCACACGTCATGCTGCCGTGTGTGCACCTCTGCCATGTATTTCTGCTGACTTTGCAGGATTCTCTTATGGATCCACCCACCTGTGTCATCCTCAGAATGACGTTTCTAGTACACGCCCTTATGCACGCCTATTGTAACGCCTTTTTCATTACGTATGTGTATTCTTATCTCTCTTCTCAACTGTTACGCCTCCTGCATATGTCTTCACTGTAAATGCATTGACTATATATATGACAACCTGTCAATAAAGTAGCGCTCTATCCCTTCCCGAACCTTAGTGGTGACGGAACCCGATTGCCTGGTTCGAACCAATTCCTTTGTAAGGAATAAATCCCCTTTTAAAACCTCAAATACCACGGATTCTGCCTCTTATTTTTACTGAGTTATTCTTATTGAATTTTACCGCATAAATTAAGTCTAGGTAATTAAAATTTACCACATAATTGCCGCCCGAACAGGGACACCTCCCCCACCCCACGCGCCGGAGGTGCATTGCAGACCCGGTCTCCTGCCACAGCCGGACGGACAACTACGCGTACCTGCAGGATTTCCTGTATCTCCCTCAGGCCAACGGAGGTGACTGAGGCTGCGATCAACACCCAGACGAGGCGGTGAGGAGTGCGGAGGATCCCGACCAGAGCCTAGCTGAGAGAGGAAGATCCGAGGTATACAGAGGCCCACCAGGTTCCGAAGTTCCGAAGTTCCGAAGTAACTAAGTCACGAGTCGAGTCCAGTCCAGTCTGGTCTAGTCCAGTCCAGACTTTCCGAGGCCTTCTGTTCCGTTCCGTGCTTTCCGGTGAGTACCGTTGCTGGGGACGCATCTAGACGTGCGCATTGGTTTGTGCCGGTCAAGACGGGTTTGGGTACACAGATCCGGTCTGCACTGTTTTAGCAGTGTATCTGTACTGTTTAGCAGTACATCTAGTATTATGCAGTTAGCTAGTTTTATTCTAATTATTATTGTTCGTTTTAAAATGTTTTAATATGTTTTAAATGTCGTGGTATGGGTGATTGTTCGATCTTCATTACTGTGTTTATTGTATTAATTGTGTTCAAGTCCGAGTAAGAATCAAGTAGCAAGGTTTAAGATGCCGTTATTCTCAAAATTAAGACAGATAAAAACTAGAAAAGGGATACTCGAGGAAGCCGTTCCCATTCCACCTAGGGACACTCCAGGGTACTTCATGTACCATAAACATGGCCTAGATGCCGTATTATATCTCGATTTGTGGGTAGACTACACCAAGGATTTAGCAGAGAATCAGAGATGGCTCGCCGCTGGGACATGGGATGCAGATTGCATCATGAGAGTAGAAGAAGCATTATGGAAAAAGAAAGCCAGACAGTCACAGAAAGATGCCATTGAATTATGGCATAAAGAATCGCATAGACGCACAGAGAAAGCGCTCAGAAAAGAAGAGAAAAGTAGGGAGGATTCAGACAAAGCCCGAGAAAACGTATTAATTGAGGAAGGTATCCGAGTAAAAGCAGAACAAGTAGACAGGCAACAAAACAATCTTATGAATGGTATGTATCCTCTTCTGGCCGAGGGTTTACCCAAGGCCACCCTGGAAGTACCGAAAGATCTGCCACCTCCATTGCTTCCGACTAAATTGCTCACCAAGACCGCAAAGGACATTTTCCTTTCTTCCTATTTAGACGATGTAGCCCCCGAATATGTTAATGCTCCGCCGCCACGCACACCACCTGCTAACGACGCTCGACCCCGAGATAATCTGCCCCCACTTCCGCAGCAACATACTCCTCCTTCCGTTTCAAACCTTCCGCCCGTTCCTTCACTCCTTCCTGCATCTATTATTCCTACCTTACACCCAATGAATCCTTTTGGACCTAGCACCTCAGGAGGTGCGACAGGAAGTTTTCATACGCCGCCATCAGCGCGTCGATTGACTTATAGGGATTTAGCACACCAACGTACACCTCAAACAGCGAATTATGACATATATAAAGAGCCTCTTACAGATTGTAGATATGATCCAGTACCCGGTAAAGACGACAGAATGATGCTATCATCAGTACGTCTACGACGAGTTGCGAATTATTTAATGATACTACCAGGAATGATTGATCATCTAGACAAAATATATCACTTTGTCCAAACAGGGCAAGGTCCTGAAAGTATTGGCGAGGCCATGGCATACCAGAAAGTGGACACGCAAAAACTGTTGTTACGCTTCTTCATAAACTGCCTGATAAGACACAGAGATAGGCCAGGTGTAGACCCGGAAGAAATGAAAGCACTTAACAAATGGGGTCAGAATATAGCAGACGGAAAACATGATAAACAGAATAGTATAGAAAGTATGTACCGAAGGATCCGAAAAACAGTAGAACAAATATGTGAAAGAGAACAACCTGAAAGAGAAACAGATGCAGATAAGACTGAGTCCTCGGGGGAGGAGGAACAACTAGAAATGACAACAGGACAATTACAATTACCAGCTAGAGAAATGATAGCTTATGCAGGTAAAGGAAGATCCTTTAGTAATTCAATACGTCCGATACGTCCAGAAAGTAAGAGAATTTTTCAAGCAGCCATGTCAAATCCAAAGACCCCTGAACACTTATTTCAGGCTACTGATAAAATACTTCAAGAACGAATGGGGTACCATGTACTCGATTCTATGGATGAACAAGAATTAGCCAGGTCAGCAGTACAATGGGCTGACAGTTCTGATAAATATAGTGATGATGCGCTAGTACATACGTTTTTGAATCTTTCACCAGACGAACAGCGTTTAGCTGGTATATACATGATACAACACCTCCTTATATTGTATAAAGGTCAACATTCCGATCCTGGTCCCCTACCTGATATACTGATAGAACTGTTCATGAATAAATGGAGAGGTCTAGGTACCGATCTAATTAAAGTAATTCTAGAATATCGACACAGATAAAGTGCCTTTTTGTGTCCAGAGCTTGATCCAGCTCCCTCCATGGAAAGAAAAATGTATTACATAGACAGACAGAATCCCTTACGCGAAGTGCACCCAGTTAGAAATGATGATAATACTTTTAGACGCGTGTTTGTGTACACGCCTATAACTAAAATAGAACTATTGGAAATGAAAAAATTAGTGCCCAGTCATGACAGAGATCCAGCAGGTTTTCACCGTGAAATAAAAGACATGTTACTCATGGGTGATTATACCTATCCTGACATTATGAAAATATTAAAAGTATTATTGCCTGCCGGTATTTACGAGAAACTAAAAGAAAAAGAATGGGAGGTGGGAGAACAAAAGATTGATTGGACAGCATTAGAAAACGAAGAAAATGCCCGAACTGCAGGCCTAGGGCTTGGGGACAAAACTAAAGCATTACCAGGATTATTAGTACAAGTATTGCCACGCTTATTAACTACGAAAAAGGAAGACTGGGGAGCAATATCAGCTTGCAAACAGAAACCCGATGAAGACACTAGTGATTTTTATTCCCGATTTGAAAAATGTTTTGGTATTAATAGCGGCCTGAAAGTAAGTAGCGATTCATATCCACATCTTTTTGTAACAAAATTAGTCGAGAATTCCCTGCCCCAGGTTAAGAACAGAGTATTGAAAGTAGAGAGCTCTTGGCAAGCTAACACCCCGTCACAAATGTTACAAATGTTACAGTACCATCAGAATAGAATTAGAGAAGAACAAGAACACGAACAAAGACGTATGAAAGACACGAAAATGAAAATGCTCGTCGCCCAGTCAGTTCCAGCTGACAGTCATAAAAAGGGTGCGACACAGTCCAGTAATTCAGCGGTTCCTGTTAAAGGGACATGTAACTATTGTAAACAGCCAGGTCATTATATAAACGATTGTGCAGTTCTGAAACATAATATCTCTACGGGTAAAACCAAGGAGAGACCACGTCCACCTAGACAGGATCAGATCCAACAACAAGTACCTCAGAATGTACAGCCTATGCCAGCTTCACAACAGACCGTAGCGGTACCACAACCACAGCCTAGTGTCGCAACACAAAACACGACACAACAGATGTACCAGTATGCACAAAATGACTATCCCGATTATCAGCGATACACATGAAACAGCCTAGAGAGGGAGGTTGGCTTACCCCTTATTGAGGTTCCTGTAGATCAAGAGGGTCCTTATGTACATAGTCAAGTATTAGGGAAGGACAGAAAGTTTTTAATTGATACAGGGGCAAGCAGAACAACTATAAGTCACGACGAGGTTCCAGGGGCACCCCTCTCAGGCTCACAGAATGTTTCCCTTGGATTTTCAGGAAAACCTATTGTTAATGAAGTATCGCATCCTCTTCCTCTTGCAGTTGGTCCATTGACACGGACTACAGATTTATTGCTTACTAAATCATGCCCAGAAAACTTGTTAGGTATAAAGACACTGAAAGCTCTAGGAGCTGTAATATGTTGTTCCCCGGAGGGGGTACGACTATTTTTGCGTGACTTTAAAGGTCATTATGTATTTAGAGACATGGATCACCGGTTACAGAATGTCCCTGCACATTTATGGGCACAAGGCCCCACAGATGTAGGTTGTATGCATATTACACCATATCGAGTCACACTCAAAGCAGGAGTGGTATTACCACAAATTCGACAATATAAGTTACCTCCAGATGCTGTAGTGGCTTTGCTGCAAATCATTGACGAGCTCATTGCACAAGGAGTGGTAGTGGAAACCGACTCCAATGTATGTAATTCTCCTATTATTCCAATTCTTAAACGAACTGATCCAAATGCACCGCCCGTTTATCGATTAATTATTGATCTGCGCGAATTGAATAAATGCATTGTACCACAGTATCCCGTGGTTCCAGATATCTCTTCATTATTGACAGCTATTGATTCAGAAGCAACGTTCTTTACTGTAATTGACCTCAAGAACGCCTTCTTTAGCGTCCCAATCGATCCGGAAAGCCAATATTTGTTCGGATTTTGTTTAAATGGACGAAGCTTCAAATTTGCACGCGCACCTCAAGGATTCACAGAAAGCCCCAGCATCTACAGCCAAGCACTGAAAAGACAACTTGACAGTATCCACATGCCTGTTAACACTACCCTGCTTCAGTATGTCGATGATCTGCTGATCACCGCCCGAAGCGAGCCCGAATGTGAAAAAGCATCACTGACGGTTTTACATTTCCTGGCCGACAAGGGGCACAAGGTGTCCCCTTCGAAGCTGCAATTCTGTGTTCAGCAAGTTGTGTACCTTGGGCACTTGCTGTCCAAGGGGGGGAGACAGCTCACACCTGACCGCATCCAGTTAATTGTAAACATGCCACCACCCAAGACACAAAAGGAGGTGCGGGCCTTCATAGGTCTCACTTCGTACTGTAGACAATGGATTCCCCAATATGCATTTCTAGTAAAGCCACTCATTCAGTTGACAACCCAGGAGGCAGCGACTTCGACTGTCCTCCCTTGGACTCAGGCACATACACAAGCTTTTGAAGACTTAAAGAAAGCCTTATGTCAAGCACCTGTTTTAGCGACACCATGTTATAGTAAGCCTTTTACACTTTTTGTTACAGAACGCGAAGGTACTGCCTTGTCAGTACTCACTCAGGAACAAGCAGGTTCACACAAACCGTGTGCTTACTTTTCTAGCACATTAGATCCAGTAGCCCAGGCTCTGCCTACGTGCCTGAAATCAGTCGCAGCGACAGCTTTAGCGATCAGACAAAGCGATTCCATAGTATTAGGACATCAATTGACAGTGCAAGTTCCACATTCCGTGGAAGTTCTTTTAAACCGAACTCAGACTCAGCACTTGACTATAGCACGACTGACAGGTTATGAACTAACATTGTTCCAGCCACACATAGAAATCAGACGCTGTAGTACATTAAATCCTGCCACACTTTTGCCATTAAGTGGAACAGACCCATTGGCACATGATTGTATTGAAGTCATTACTATTACGACGAAACCCAGACAAGACTTGACAGACATTCCATTACCAGATCCAGACCTGACACTTTATGTGGATGGTTCATGCATGAGAACAAGTACAGGAGAGTTAGTGGCCGCTTACGCAGTCACGACAGACACCGAAGTTATTGAAACGAATTGTATTGACACATTGTCAGCTCAAGCAGCAGAGCTCATCGCTCTGACACAAGCCTGTATTCAAGCCAAAAATAAAAGAGTCAACATATACACAGATTCACGTTATGCATTCGGAGTTGTACACGACTTCGGAGTCCTTTGGCGAGAGAGAGGCTATTTAACTTCTCACGGTGCCAACATTCAACACGGTCCCCTCATTCAAGCTCTGTTAGATGCAATACATCTGCCTACTTCGATATCTATCATGAAGTGCAAGGCCCATACAAAAATTACCGATATCATTTCCCAGGGTAACGACCTAGCAGACCGAACAGCTAAGCAAACAGCACAGAATCGGACTCATGCAACTGACTTGACAAAGACAATAGTTCCGACATCGACACACTGCATGACAGTTAGGGATCCCGCCCTTGATGTAATCGACATACAGACACATGCTACACCAGAGGAAATCAAGAAATGGACTGAACTAGGAGGGATCCAAACAGATCAGGGATGGATGACGAAGGGAAAATCTACATGGTTTCTCCCCGACTCCATGGTTCAAGTTATCATTAACACAATACATAGTCCAGCGCATCTAGGAGAGAAAGCTATGTTAGACAGTATTCAAAACATTTGGTTTAATAAACACTTACGAGCTGCAGCCAAACAGAAAGTGCGTACTTGCATGATTTGTTGTCAGTTCAACCCAGGTAAAGGTGTTCCTGTAGAGCGAGGTGGATTTCAACCTCCTGATCACCCTTTTGAAGTCCTCCAGATGGATTATATCCAGATGGAACGATGTCGAGGATTAAAATATGTTCTCGTAGTTGTATGCGCTCTTTCCCGTTGGACAGAAGCATATCCAGTCTCAGATTACACTGCCCCGACCACTGCCAAGCAGCTGGTTCGTGAATTCTTCCCACGGTATGGTTTGCCCCGTATCGTGTATTCAGATAACGGCCAACCGTTCTCATCCGAGCTAATGAAACACATTTCACTCCTGTTAGGCTATCAATGGAAATTCCACTGTGTCCGGCATCCCGAGGCAGCAGGTCTCGTGGAACGTCATAATCAGACTCTGAAAATTCGACTTTCTAAAATCTGCAGAGAGAAAGGCGTCGACTGGATAGTAGCTTTACCAGTTGCACTCTTTTACATGAGAATGATAGCACATTCTCGAACAGGGCTATCCCCGTACGAGGTGGTCTTCGGTAGGCCACCAAATATGTGGGGGACGCCTATACCTCGTAAAATCACTGATGTTGATTGTATTATGCTGACAGATTACCTTGCTTCCTTGATGTCTGCACTACAATCTTGCCGTTCACAGGTAGCTGCAGCCTTTCCCGACAACACCGAGGTGAAGCCCCATGAAGTGGTTCCCGGAGATTTTGTTTTCGTAAGAAATTTCGACAGGAGGAGCCCGCTGGAGCCTCGCTGGCAAACGCCGAAATTAGTACTCCTGACCACGAGGACAGCAGTGAAGATTGAGGGTCGCAAGGGTTGGCTACATTCGAGCCATATCAAGAAATTTCATGGACTACCTTCTGATTTGAACTCTCAGCCCTACCCTCCTCCACAGACTGACTCAAAACTCCCCCTGGTCGAGAAAACTGCTGCCCAAGACTATAAACTGAAATTAAGGTCTAGCAAGTCAGACAATTTGATTGTTTAAGTCCTCTCCTAGGTGAATCGGTTAAATTAGTCTCTGACATGTATCCTCTAGACCGAAATCGAGAGAGAGATAGACAGAAACAGCTCAAGAAACGTGCATATTGTAAATTACTTCGTAGTCACTGTATAGTGACATTATTGATTATGTTTTTTCTAAATCTTCTGATTATTGCTACAAGTATACTGTTGCACATATACTATCCTATTCTCAAGCGTGCACATTCTGCTTCCGATGTTACTGCCGAACACTCTTTTAGCGAATTACCTCCACATGAGTTGCCCTACAGACTTGCGCTGCGCAATAACACATTCATTAGTATGTTACATCACTCCCATCAGGCCAACAACGCTACAAATTGTTGGATATGTGGCCGACTCCCTCCCTATCAGAAATACAAGGGAGTTCTGCCCCTCTTTCCATATCCATTCACACACAATGGTTCCTGTGGCGCATGGTTTAGTTTGATTAAATCTTTAGATTCAAATACCGTAGTTTACCAGAGCAACTGGGTATGGGGAAACCTGAACTTAGTTTTGCTTAAAGCCTGCTACCCTAACAAGGAGGGACTTCCCAAAAGGACAGGAACTGATCTAGAAAATGAAGTATAGGGATTAGGTAACTTTACACTTAACCTCATGATTCTAAATGTTGAATCCGAAGCTGCACCAGTCTTGCCTGCTATGTCCGTATTACCAGTCAAAGGTGAATTATGTGTAAGAAAGAATGGTTCAGTACACTTGGGTCATAGTAAATGTACTACTGCGATCGAATTCAGTGATCAAGGCAAGTCTACATTTAGAGCTTCCCGTCATTCCTACTTCATTTGTGGTCATACCGCATATATACGTTTACCTCTAGATTGGGATGGTACCTGTTACATTGCATTCCTTCTGCCACCTGTTTTCCTAGCCCCTCCTGATTATCATAGAAACACCCATCTAGTACACAATAGACCCCAGAGAGATCTCCCGATTGTCGACTACACTGAAACGGCATGGGAACAATATACAGACTTCAATAAAGGTCTCTTTCCCTACATAGGTGTTGTCTCTAATAGTAAACTGATACGCAGATTAACCAGAACCCTTGAAGCAGTAGTGAATGAAACTACCTCTGCCCTAGGCAACTTAACAGAGGAGCAGTCTGCGATGCGGATTGTTGTTCTCCAAAATCGTCTCGTCCTTGACGTCATCCTGGCCGATAGGGGCGGAGCCTGTAGAGTCATCGGATCAAGTTGCTGTGTTTTCATTCCAGAAAACGCGCCATCAGTATATAAAGCCATAACTCGTCTTCATAAGATTGCAAGTCAGATACACCAGAATCCAGGCACCTGGACGTGGTCCGGTTGGTTCTGGAGCATGTTGTCAGCCTGGGGATGGAAAGTCCTATCCTTCCTAGGTATTGGCCTTCTCATAGTATTCAGTTGCTGCCTGTGTCTACAATGTGGACCAGCGATTTGCGGCCTGTGTGCCACATCATGTATTCCACACTCAAGTTCTCATTCAAAATCCCGTAAGAAGAAAGAAGAACAAATGATGTTACATGAACAGATTGATGGATTCCTGAGGATCGATATCTCATGA
The DNA here is from genome assembly GCF_964204655.1 of Triturus cristatus. Lineage (NCBI taxonomy): Eukaryota > Metazoa > Chordata > Amphibia > Caudata > Salamandridae > Triturus > Triturus cristatus. Next base: position 390,892,704 of record NC_140594.1, read on the forward strand.
AGGGTCCGTAGGGGACAAGGAGGGAATGAGGAAATATGAATTTTATGATCAATTGTGTCCCCTATCTTAGACCCCAACGGCTCCATGTACATGCTACAAGTACATGTATGTTCCCTCCACTTCCAGCTATGAAGACGCAAATACATATGCGTCCAACGTTAACATGTCCTCTTTCAGATCCACCATGAATGGGTCGGATATTCCGTTCCTAAGTATGCCTTGCCACCGTCTTTATATGGTGTACCTTTCACGTTTTTCAGCTCTGGCAAGTTAGGCCCTGAATTCTGCCATCGAGCCTTTTCCTGCTTTCTGCCTCTGAATGCTCCAGCCTGGACCTGCATCTGTATCCATGACCTTTGTCTTACTTCCTGCGCGGCTAACGGTGCCTGGCCCGGCCTGTTGCCTGCCAAGACTGTATTCAGCCTTCAAGTTATCTGCTCCGCTCCTCGAGAAATGCATTCCTGTCTAGTAGTTTAGGTAAACATCCTTCCAGCTACAGAGCAAAGGGCCCGGCCTTACTGTCTCCGTGCAAGTAACTCATAGCTCCTGTTGCCATGGTAGGCCCATGCCCCCTCGCATCTCATGTAGACATGTAGACGCTTATACACGCACTAGAAGTCAGTATAGGATAGCCTCTGCCTGAGAGACCTTTCCTTCCAGATAATACAGTTCCTTAAACACAAGATATTAGATACGATTTGGGATTAGGTTGTTCTGACATCCCAGACTTCTGTCTCCTCATGTAGGGCTAAATGTCAAGTCCCCTTCACCCTCCAGTTACACGTCAATCACACGTCATGCTGCCGTGTGCGCACCTCTGCCATGTATTTCTGCTGACTTTGCAGGATTCTCTTATGGATCCACCCACCTGTGTCATCCTCAGAATGACGTTTCTAGTACACGCCCTTATGCACGCCTATTGTAACGCCTTTTTCATTACGTATGTGTATTCTTATCTCTCTTCTCAACTGTTACGCCTCCTGCATATGTCTTCACTGTAAATGCATTGACTATATATATGACAACCTGTCAATAAAGTAGCGCTCTATCCCTTCCCGAACCTTAGTGGTGACGGAACCCGATTGCCTGGTTCGAACCAATTCCTTTGTAAGGAATAAATCCCCTTTTAAAACCTCAAATACCACGGATTCTGCCTCTTATTTTTACTGAGTTATTCTTATTGAATTTTACCGCATAAATTAAGTCTAGGTAATTAAAATTTACCACAGCTGGTGTAAACCATGGGGCTGATGCACGTTGGGATTTTTTTGACAGCTGCCTAGGCGGGGCTAAAGCCTCTAGGCACCGTACAAGCCATTCTTGAAAGCACGCGAGGTCTGATTCTAGATTGCCCGTGAGAGAGCAGGGGTGGGTTAGTCGATACCGATCGATCATTTCCACGGTTACTAAGTGGAAAGGACGCGACCGCAGGGCTAGACATCCCGCATCTCTGCTAGACTTATTGGCTTGTGCCTGGATATTAAAGGCCACCAGAAGATGGTCAGACCATAACACTGGAAGAGGGGGCACAACTGTCACAAAAGTGGTGGAAAAAATCTGATCCAGGATGTGACCTTTGTTGTGGGTGGGCAGCATGACATAGAGAAAAAGGCCTAGTGGGCTAGTAATATCCAGAATTTTGATAGTATCAGACGCCTCCGTCTTATCAAAGTGGATATTAAAATCACCCAGGAGAATAAAATGCTTAAATTGAACGGTCATGCCTGAGATTACAGCGTCCAGCTCCTCATTAAAAGATCCAACCGGGCCAGGGGGTCTATAGACCAAGAGACCAGCGCAAGATTGGCCGGGGGAGAGTGTAAGACAGAAGCCGAGTGCTTCCGCCCCTCGAATGTCGTCAGTAGGTATAATAGAACACTCAAAGCGTCTGTCTATTACCAAAGCCACTCCTCCCCCTTTGCCTGTGCTCCGGTCCTTCCTTAATATGAAATAGTTTGCGGGCAGGGCGTTGGCTATATCTGGGCCAGACGCTTCGCCGAGCCATGTTTCTGTGAGGAACAGGCAGGCGGGCTTAGCATCGGCAAGGAAGTTAAACAGGTCCAGAGTATGTTTGCTCATAGACCGTGTGTTCAAAAGGGCACAGCTGAAAGAACGGGCTGCAGAGGCCAGCTCTGTTGATGCGTTTCTAGAATGGCTAGACTTTGCACCCTCTGTATCCGTCGACCTACCCCTCAGTGACCAGCCACAGCTAGTGCAGTGATGTCTAAGCCGAGTAGCAGGGTCAAAGGTACAGCACCCGCTGTCACTGTGTTGCCCAAGAGCAAGAAGCTGTTGGGCGGAGTAGACTAAGGTATGCTCATGTTGTTGACTCTCTAAAACACGGCCCCGCCCGCATCCGTCCGCATCCGGGACGCTGACGGGCACAGACGGGCTTTCCTTAGGCGCTCCTTCGGCGCGGGAAAGGCGCATCCGCTGAACGCGTCCGCTGCGCGGAGGCATCCCCGTATCACTTTATAGCTCCCGCCCGTGAGGCAGCAAGCCTAGTCCGCGGACTGGCAAGCCTGCCTCACCCAAGATGGCCGCGGCGCGAGCGTCCGACCCGATTCACGAGTCTGCAATGCGCGGGACGCCCGGGCAGCGCTGAGGAAGAAAGGAAGGCGTGGGACCAAGGACGAGACCCCTGGAGCACCAACAAGATGCTCCAGAGCCCCTCCGGTAAGAGCCGAGATCCCCAGCCACAATAGAAAGTACAGCGAGAGTCTCCCGGCTTTCTGCCTCAGGAGAAAGAAGACAAAGTGCTAAGTGCAAAGGACGCTAGGACATATACAAAAAAATACAATACAATACAATGAGTTAAAATTAGATTAAAAGCACTAGAAGCAGCGCGCAGTTTGTGCAAAATAGGCAAATAGGCGATATTGTGCAAATAGGCAAGATTTCGCTAGATTCTGCCACGCGAGGCTCAGGACCGAAGGCAGCCGCCCCGGGAGTCTCTGTGGCGTAGGTACCTGTCTATACCATTCAACTGTTTTTTCTCTCAACCTTGGAAAATCATTTGTAAATGCCAAAATATCCTGTCTAGTCCATGGAACATGTACATAGCCTCCTCCAGGAATTTCTCTCATGGGACATTCTGTTACCACTGGCTCTTTCTCATTCATCGGGAAAGCTAGAGAGGCTTTGTCTGTAGTTTCCTCTCTCCTTCTAAACCATCTACTTTTCCATCGATCCACATCACCCCATTTTCTTAATAATGCAATTAACTCTTTAATTTGGGTTAACCTTCCTGTAGTATTCAAGTTTTCAATGTCTTTTTCAGTAAAATCTACTCTGTATGTCTGATCTTATTTTTTCAAAATCTATTCCCATTTCACTCGCTGTCTCTTCTACTTTTCATGCAAAGTTCTTGCTCTCCAAGTAATGCTTTTACATAAAAACATGTATTCTTCATCTTTGTATGCTTTTAATTTTTCAGTTGGAATGGTTCCTACAATTAATTCTTCTAAAGTTATTTTTAATTTCACCACATCTAAAGGTTGTGGTTCTGTATCCTTTTTCTGCAAACTCCTTAACCAATCACGTAATTCTTCAGATGTTGGTCCTACAGGGATTGTCGCTATTCTTATTTTATCTACCCTCTTCTCGGGGGTTTCTGTGGCTGATTCTGTTGCCATAGGTGTCTTACTTGCTGGACTCTGATTTACGGTCAATTTTTTAGGTGTACTTAATCCTGATATTCCTGCAGTAACCTTCCATTCATTTTCTCCTGAACTACACCTTTCTTTCTCCTTTTGCATACCGCAATTATACGGGACTGTTAAACAATGCTCATTATCTTTTTATTTATCAAAAACTGGTATCACTGGTCCTATAGTTACAGGCACAGTCACTGCTTCCATATTCTTTGTTAATTCTCTAATCTTTTCGGTTAAATCCTGTGTTGTTCTAGCTAGTTCAACAGATTTTTCATTTTCAGTTCTTACCGTCTGTGACATTTCTGAATCATTAAATGGATTATTTTTCCGAAAATTATTCGGCATTTGTTCAAGACTTTTATTTGTTACAGTTTCCTTTGGTGGTGCACTTGGTGTCACCATAGCAGAATCCTGTTGATATGGAGGTGTTTTTTTATAAAAAATGTCCTCCAGCACTTCATCCTCAGATTCACTCACTCCATATCTATAACCTTCTGACTCAGTATTATTTCTTTTTTCCGTACATTTGCTACCACCTGTATCTCCAGCATTTCTCAGAGGAAACAAGCCTTCAGTCATGCTCGCATTACGCCATCTTCTCATTCTGTCATCATGGCCTTCTTGACCATAATGTCTTCCAAACACATAATTATACCTTCTTCCACTCCGATACCGTTCTCTTTCAAACATCTCGTCTTCCCATTCAGTCAAAGCCTCATATTGGGTAGGTCTGGGTTTCGGTTCCAATCTCATCATTCTATCTCTTAAATTTCGTAGTACAGCTAGACTAAATGAACCATTCTCCGGAAACGCTAGTACTCCATCATCTTTGGTATATTTTGCCCAATTTTCCAACCAAATGCATGTATGATAACTAGGGGTGGGCGGAATTTGCGAAGTTGCCTTTCTCAAAATTCCACGAAACAGCAAAAAATCTCCGTGAACACGTGGAATTTCACGTGCTCGCGGAGATTTCGGGGGCGGGGCTTCTTTGGGAGTTCACATGCCTCTCTTAATAGGGTTAGAGACTGATCAGAGCAGCAGAACACGGTCTGGTTGTGAGTTGTGACATCCCAAAGTGCCACAGATGACAGTGTGAGAAGTGCACGATTTGTGCACAAAAGGAAAAACAGGGCCAGCAATCCAATGGAACAGAAAAGATCCAGCATTTTAATAAGACTTGAACCCTTCCGCCCCCCTCAGACCCCTCCACCAAACACAAACACCAGCTTTTAATCCATTACCTGCACTGGAAATGATCTCAGGTGTGAGGAAGGGCCAGGAAGACTGCACAAGTATTCACAGGGACGATACAAAGTGCACCCGCCCGACGATGAAGGTGTAAAGGGCGTCCGTGGCAAAAAGAATTAATTTAAATATGAACTAAGCGTCTGCTACGAGTTTAGACATCACGGGCATTTCACGCTCATCTAATTTATAACATACCATGTGTATTTGTAAAGCGCAGCTTCACCCAAGGTTGTCTTGGCGCTGAATAACGTTTGTTGTTACCCAACCCAATGGTTCTCAAGTTTCCGACCTCAGACGGATGAAGGGCTGAGTGGCGCGCCAGGATGAGGTCGCACACAGGCTCCTGCAGTGGGCGCATTTGTCCACCAAGCACCAGACCCCCGCACCAGACCCGGCACAGACCCTCATTTATTGCATCTTTCTAAAGCAGACAAGGCGCAGGACGTTCTCGTGTAAAGTTTGTTCACCAGTGTAAGTGTGACGTGCACCCTCTGCTCACAAGTCAGTCATTTCTGTAAGTGCAGAACACGTGCTCTGCTCACTGATGCCGTCTGTGGAACAGATAAGACACAGACCTGCTGCTAATGTTTACACGTTCACCACCTCATAAATGGAACCTGTTACTGTCTCTCACGTGTTCTGTGCACATGCAGTTTTCTTCCTGGCTGCACCCCTATAGATTTAACTGCACCACGTTGTTTACAGTGCATTTAAGTGCACATAACGTGGCCAGCTTATGAAAGCACCCCCCTCTCCCCCCTTGTGCAGCATACAGGGCTTTATGGGGGAACAAACCGACAAGGCGGTGTAGAAAGTACACCGCGAGCTGCAGTGGTCGCTGTGACTCTCGAGGCAAACATGAGAGGTCCCTGCAACAGGAGCTGCTAGCCACAGGTGTTACCGAGGACACGTAGGAATGCTTTGTGAGTGACTGTGGGTGCGTTGTGAGTGACTGTGGGTGCTTTGTGTGTGGCCGGTGGGTGCTTTGTGAGTGACTTGTGGGCGCTTTGTGTGTGGCCTGTGGACGCTTTGTGAGTGACCTGTGGGTGCTTTGTGAGTGACCGGTGGGTGCATTGTGAGTGGCCTGTGGGCGCCTTGTATGTCACCCTTGGCGCTTTGTGTGTGACCCTGGGCTCTTTGTGAGTGACCTTGGACTTCTTTGCGGGTTCACACATGCTTCTTGATAGGGTCAGAGACCGATCAGAGCAGCAGACGAGGGGAAAGCAGCCACCTGGTCACAGGAACTACACGGGGATTGCGCTCAAGATACTCATGGATGTTAAGACCTCAATCAAGGATTACAGCTAATTTTCGGCGGCAGATATGGAGAACAAGTACACCTGCCCAGCCTCGACCGTGCTCACTAATTTTTTGGGCTGATTAATACGTTACTGAATTTGAGCTTCAACTCGGGCCCCTGCTTTATTTATGTCTGTAAGTGCCTCCTGTTGAGGTTTAATTTTTGTGACAGGAGCACTGTGCCAGAATGAATCCTGCCCTGCATATTTACCCAGGAAGATACTGAAGTACTTTCTACTGCCCTCATGCCCCTAAATTCCGTTCCGCCAATGATCGCGGAAGTTTCGACATTTTCGCGTTCCGCGCAAATGCCAAAATTTTGCAAGTTCCGCGGGCGGAACGGAATTTGCCGCCCACCCTTAATGATAACCATATTTCGTCATCATAAAGGATGCAGGCATTTTTGGTGAAGGAAGTATCTGTCCTTCTCTAGTTACAATCGGCTTATCTTTCTTGAATAGGTTTTTGATTTTTCCAAACCATTACTTTTTCTTCTTTTTAGGTGGATCGTATTACATCTTGTTTTATTTTTCAAAACTCTTAATCAATTAAGCTCCGCAATTCACCTTTTCACAGCTTCTCAGTTTTCTGACCAATCCTAGCTCGACACACACTAATGCACCAATCCTGAGCGTCTATGTCACCCTCGTAACTCTTCAATCCTAGCGCGTCTCACACTAGCGCACCAATCAGTGAAAGCTTCATCTTTCTACAGCTGACCAATCCCAGCGCAGTCTTTCTGTCATCTGCCTTTCCCACTACTCCTGCTCTTACTGACCCCTCCTTTACAAAATTTGTCTGCAAACTTTTCTTAAGTTTTCTTTAATCAAAATTTGTTAGTAACAACATAAACACATCTCCATTGCCTGTTTCGCTAAACCAAAGAGATAGCTTTGTCCATTTACACAAGAATTCTGTCTTTCCAGTAGGCAGCGCTTACCTCTACCCTACCACAGAATTTTTCGTTTCGCCGATAAAGTAGCACTTCCCTCTACCTTACCCTTCTAACAAGCAAAAGGCAAATCCGTTTCTTTGGGGATAAAACACATGTGGAGACTACAATTCCCCTGAGAATTAAAGCCAGTTTCACAAGAAAACCTATTACTATTCCACTCACACACATTCATACGGAGATTTCCCTAACATAACACAATTCCGTGTTATCACAATTCTTGAAACCAGACAATGTTCAATTCCATGTGACTTCTCTTGCCACAAACAATCCACTCCCTACTTTGCGGAAGCTTCAAATTTCCAACTACACTTAACATGAACAATACTCAACATAAAGGTGCCGATTCCGATCCTGTAAAACCCGGGTACAAATGGTCGTACGGAGCGTTTCCTCCGTACGACTCGTACCCGGGAATTCCACCGTACAAACCAGCAAGTACGATTCGTACAGAAATACCATTTCCATACGAATCGTAAAAAACACTGTACGGCTAAAAAATACATACAAATTCCGATCCTGGACAGCACGTACGCGACGTTCGCACGGAGTCAGGGCAGCGTTTTACGGACAAGCAAGTACGATTCGTACCCACAGCACTCCGCACGGCTATATTTTTACGGGAGCCAAAAAGTGCCGGAAAAGCCAAGTACGCCGCGATGCACGAGGAAAAGGGGGCCCGCTACGCGACGTACATGCCATCACCCACATCGTACGTGTCATCATGTATGGTGCGTACCCCAACATTGCATATGTACGGACCGTACCCCCCACCCCCTGTATTTAAGGACTGTACCCTCCACCCCCCCGTATGTACGCACCGTACCCCAGGCGTACCCCCCACCCGCGTATGTACGCACCGTACCCCAGGCATACCCCAATCCTCGCATATGTACGGTCCGTACATACGCGAGGATTGGGGTACGCCTGGGGTACGGTGCGTACATACGCGGGTGGGGGGTACGCCTGGGGTACGGTGCACACATACGCGAATGGGGGGTATGGTGCAGACATACACGGGTGAGGGGTATGGTACGGACATACGCGGGTGGGGGTACGGTCCGTACATACGGGGGGGTGGGGGGTACGGTGCGGACGTACGCGGGTGGGGTGGGAGGCTGGGGGGGCCGTACGACTCGTACCCCGGGCACAAGTGTACTCGGGGTAGGGCTCGTACAAAGTTCGCTCCGTACGGAGCCTTTTCCATGCGCTTGTGTTTTCGGACGCGCGGTACATATCGTACTTGCATGCTCGGACTTCAGTTTTACGATTTGTATGTAAAACTGTCCGGGGACGTCTCGTACACTTTTCCCGAGGCGATTCGTATGTATTTTTCACGTACGAATCGTACTTCGCCGTTTGTACGGGACTTGTACGATTCGTGCGTAAAAAAATACGGATACGAGTCGTACGGGGAAAAAAAATCCAGGATCGGAATCGACCCCAAATTTTAAACATAAATCAATAATCACCAAACCAATACAATAGAAACCATCACCTCTGCTACCATGAAATACTGAGCCAGCGCAAGGGACAAAATTTACATATCTCCTTATGTCACAGATTCTTATTCACAAGTTCATTTATACATTCATTCATTGGTGGGCCCATTCACATCCACACAAACTCACTCGACTCTGTACACAGGAGAAGGGGCTGCTGGACATGTGGGTACCTTATTATCTATCAGGATTAATTTTCTTACTACTTTATATACACATTCTATATACAACTTTCAGAATCCTAACTTTATCATCAAGGCACTCCACTGTTTGGTCGATGGACCAACTAGTTGGACTGGTTGATGGTGAATTAGAACCAGCTAAAACACAATTAAAGTCTAGGAAACATTTAATATCTTCAGTGATTAATTTAAGAACCACAAACTCGTTTCTTGTTATTTCAATTTTGTTTATCTAAATCATTGATCAATCCCTTTAATATTGCATTTATTTACTACAGCTCATAATTTGAAATTTGGATTTATTAAAGAGTAATCAAGCATTTAGAAAATTCATTTAAACATAAATTTAGGAAAAATGCAGCAAATCATTTACCAATGAACAGGCGACAATAGCTTCAGATTGAATAGGGAGTTATCCACATTCTCAGGTAAAACTCCCTCAGATGGGCTGTCTGACACTCACCAAAGGATTAAACCGTCAGGTAAAAAATACAAGATATAACGCAATATCTCCAAAGACTCTCCTCCAAAATCCTCCCAAAACGACTAAAGAACAACCCATGAACAACCGCAATAGCAACTCCTCCCGTAATGACAGATGAGGGCCTATTATACCTTTCATTGCATTACTTCATACAAAATATGGCAACTTTAGGGGCAGACCAAATGTTCTGATTGGACAGTCCGGGGTTATTAATAGTTCATTGCACTCGTCCCAGTGCAAACTGGTTCTGCATAGTGACTTTGCATAAGAGTTTTCAATTTGTAATGATTCTTCCGATTCCCATGTGGAGACAAGAAAAAGTATCTTTTCAAGGCAAAAGGGCTCTATTGACAGGTTCATTCTTTGTCTCTTCCGTGGTTTTCATACATTCGTCTACTGGCTTGCGGTCAAGTCCCCAACACATCGTCATTGGCAGGGAACACAGTGTCAGGAGTTCATTTCACCTCATGATCTCCAGAGCTATCTGGTCATGCGCAAAAATCATCGCGTGCACATGGTGGCATCTGCTTCAGAGAACACAATCTTGAGTACTGCGGCCTAATAGGCCCGAATGTTAACTAAGCGAAAATAGACACAACAGCAATTAAAATATAGAAATGAAGGTTCTAATGCTCAAACCCACACTAATCCCAATGTATTTTAGCATTTTCCTAGTTACAGCAACATTTAAAGCGATAATACTTACCATACAATAACTTTAAGACACAATACAATCACAAAGCAATATAAACCATGCAATTTTACTATTTCAACACAATCTAAGGTTAGTTTGCGTACCATTGTTAATTATTTAATTTTGCCAGGCAATTTAGTCCCACGTGTATTTATGTTTATCAAGGTGCAAATATTGATTAGTACCACTTCCACTTCAAACATGTTATGTAAATTAATTTTAGAATGATTACGTAATTAATTTCATGCAAATTAGAAGGTATACAAAATCTTGTTTTACCTGCTCCATCAATACCCCCTTTGGTGATTTTTAAACATCACCACTACTCACTAATTTCACAAAATTTATCTAAGGAAATGTTTTTATTCGGATCTACTTGCATGTGTTAGTTTAAACAATAGTGTTCTCCACACTGTTCTCTTTTGTTTTCTTGTACACATTTTCTTTAAATTCTTCTAATTCCATTTCCTCTATTTCTCTTTCCCTTATTTCTTTCTCTTTATTTTTCTTGTTTTCTCTTTTTATCTTATTTTGTCGTTATCTTCTTTTTATGCATAGACATCCTAATCTCAATATTAACACTATAATAATCATAAAAGTCACAGGTATTAGTATTTTGCCCACAGAAGAGCTACCTAATTTTGTTAATAAATTCTTAATAAAGGAAAAACTTTTACCAAGTTTCTCCCATACACCTTCAACCACTATTGGAACAATTTCTTCATGCAATTCAGTTATATTCTTAATATATTTCTTTATATTCTGACTTTTGTCAGGAATGTAAATACAGCAATGTTGTACTTTCAGTATTCCACAGACTCCTCCCTCTTTTGCCAATATGATGTCAAGGGCAAGTCGATATTGCATTACCATAGCTCTCATGGCAACCATTTAGGTATTTACCATTAAGAACCCTCCAGCTGTGTTTGTTGATAAACGATCCACAACTGTAGACAATTTTCTAATTTTATGTGCATTCAGAGATATTCCAACTGCTGGTATCAGTGCTCCAAAAATATCACCTATAATTTCTGACCAACTCTCCCTTCTTCTACGTGTTAGCTGTCTACCTATTTCATGCAATCCATTTTCTCCCCTTTCCACGTGAAATATTTGCGTACCAATGTTAATTATTTAATTTTGCTATGCAATTAGCAATTTAGTCCCACGTGTATTTATGTTTATCAAGGTGCAAATATTGATTAGTACCACTTCCACTTCAAACATGTTATGTAAATTAATTTTAGAATGATTATGTAATTAATTTCATGCAAATTAGAGGAGGTATACAAAATCTTGTTTTACCTGCTCCATCACATGTTTGTATGTTGAACATGGAGAACACGCCATAGTGTTTGATTACAATATCAAAGGATGTTCTGACAGCATGAGTCTTAGTACGGACAGTGGCAGCTAGTGAGATTTCAAAGTGGGGAGGCATAAAAGTTGTGGATGAGTGTAATGTCGCGAGTGAGCGAAGCAAGCGAGTCAGGCCAACTAAAGGAGGATTTGGGGCAGGGGCGTAGGAGACACTAAAATTCTGGGGGGGACAGGGACAACCTTGTGGACTTTCCGGTGACCCTATACAAATCACCGCCCGTTAAACAAATACAATCGCATACTTTCGAAGTGAAATATTGAGAAAAGCAGGCATGTAGTCACAGTTTGCATGTATGCTTTATTGTTATTTACATTCAAATAGTAATGAGACCAAATGTTTTTAAAAAACATATATATGAATCTTGCATCTTCATGCACAAAGCAAACAAAGGCCGCTGACTTAGGGTGGGGGCGTCTTGTGTGCAAGTGCATTATGGTTTGAAAAGTACCTGCAGCTGCATTCCTGGTCTCCAGCAATTTTCCGGCAACAATAAAAATGTAAAGATAACTTCGGTGATTATTGTTCTTTAATGAGAGAGATTGAAGGTTTGTCTAGTGGAAGTTTTAACTCATGGTAAGGTAGCCACAGTGGGGTACCATGTCTGCTGCAAAGAACGTGTACCACGCAGATCACAAAATGCATATCATAGGTCAGTGAGTTACTGCTTTTGTCTGAGATATTCTTTTGGTATTTGCAATTTATAAGATAAAATCCTAACATTGAACAACGATCTATTAACCGTCATCAAAGAGCTGCATAAAAACTTCAAGGTATAGATTAGAACGTTATGATTTTTCCCCAGTCTTTCCCTATCCTAATGTTGGAAAATGGGTTCATTAGGATAGAAATCAATTCTGATTATTAAAGAGAACCCCCAACCATGGTGTTATGTTTTAAATTCTGAGTTTGTGTCTCTCTAGTGTTGCAAACCCACCCTGTGCCCTGGGCACTCCCCAACTTTTTGCTGACTGGTACTGGTGGTACCTGACTGACTGACTCTGGCCTCTGCCTAAACAGCCAGTGCTATTCTGAAAGAGACACTTAAAAATACAGTGAAAACACCTACATACACTAGGGTGCACTATGGGTTAGGGTACCCCTCTGATTGGCATGACCTCTCCTAAAAGGCCCTAGTACATAATAGGGAAGGGGGATTAGAACTACCTTTAAGTCCCTAGAATATAATAGGGCATGGCAGTTTAGAGGCCAGCAGCCCTTTCTGTGCTTGCATGTGTGCACTGCTGCAGCCTGAGGTCAGTTTAAAAGTAGCCCTGTGTTGTAGGACTGCTTTTAAAAATGCAAATTGTGCCCAAACTCGACTTTTGGGTTTGGGGAACATACTTAATTGATCAACTACAATGTTGGGGCAAAATTAAGTTAAGTGGAAAAATGTTTGCCACTTAACTATGGCTGTATCATATTTGCCACATAATACATCATCTGCTGCATAATCTAACGATTTCCCCCAAACCAATTTTGTAGCTCAAACGGATCACAAATTACTAAAAGAAATGTGACTTATGTTGCTGTGAAGTGTAGGGCCCTTTGCAAAGGTTAGTAAAGAAAGAAATCGGTCCCAGACACTCTTAACTACACTCAAATTAATACCTGTAGGAGAGTGTAGTATGCAATCAATTCACACAACCGAAAATGTATAATGTAAAGGCATCATCCAACAAGGAAAATCTCATAGATAAGAGGCCAACCAAAGTCAAGGTTGTACCTTCAGAGACACCGATGGATGCGGTACGTCTCCTACTTGTTCTGAATTAAGAATTGAACGTGACCAATAGCAGCATATGATTAGAAGGTCTCACGCCGCTCCATTTCAGCGGTACCTCGCGGTGATTTCTCCCCCACCCTGAAGTCACTTCAGGATATTTTGACAGAGTACAGTCTGGAATTTAATTTCATCACACCTTTCCTTTGTCCTGAGGAAGACCCACAGCAGAGGAGTCTACTTACCCTTTTGCTTCAGGGTCGAAATGTCGACATTTCCCCAGTGAGCCTACACCCAAAAGCTACTCCCCTCCTACTCCAACCACAGATGAAGTTTCACTGTGCCTCCAATTGAGAAACATTTACCAAAAATTAATATTGCGATTGAGCTTATGGGTAGGCCCAGTATGGTAGGGGTACCGGCCTTGTCAGGAATTAAAGCCGGATCCTTTCTGCTTTAGAGTTTTGAACTGTTCTTTTTAAATGCCTTTTGATGATCTTCATCTTCTTTCTCTACCCCACACATGAGCACCTACTTTCCCTTCTTTCTCCTTCCTTGGAAGTAACTGCGCTAATATCACATGCTGCATACTATGACTTTGTGTATGTTTTTCATTTTATGAATATGACTTAGCGGGAAATAAATTGATGTTTGCAATTTAATTGACTTTGGTTGGCCTCTTATCTATGAGATTTTCCCTGTTGAATGTGCCTTTACATTATATATTTTCGGTTGTATGAGTTGATTGTATACTGCACTCTCTTACATGTATTAATTTGAGTGTAATTAAGAGTGTCTGGGACCAATTGTTTTCTTTACTGATCGATACCCAGGTCCTTTGACACTAAACCGGGTTACCCCATTTATTATAATGGTTACCTTAGCAAAGGTTGACTGGTCACCTTTCCCACTGCTGCATTTGTATGTTACACAGGTACTAATGAGGCGAAACCTTTGCAGAGGCTGTTAATATGTATAAATATGTCAAAATAATAAAGTATCATAAAATGTACTGCATTACGCTGCAGCCTTTTTATAGTTACACTGCAACATAATTTTGGCCTCAATTGCTGCATAACTCCTGTGGCCTGAAAGCAGGCTGCACATGTTAAAAGTGTTTGTGCATGAAGCAGAGACCAAGAAGTTTCCAAACTTACGGGCAGATTACGATGGCAGGCGGACTTCAGTATGTCCGCCATCGAATCGGGGAATGGGACCGCTGGCCTTCAAGGTGGCGGCCCCATGATAGGCATTACAATGTGACCGCCACTACGGCGTTCGCAGTGCCTATCTTTTACATTGCAGCAGGTGCTGCTGGCTGCATCATCCGCCGCAATGTAAAAAAAAGGGACATGTTAAATATATCACTGCACTACGTGGCAGGCACAATGCGGTGCCTGCCACATGGTGCAGTGATATGTAGGGGGGCATCATAGATGCGTCCCAGGTCTGGGGGCCGGGGGTAAAGGGGCCTGCTACGGGCCCCCAATGTCCCTTTCCCCAGCGTATCCATGGCAGGTGAACCACCATGGATAGGCTGCCAGGTAAGGGACATCGTAATCCCTACTGCAGTGGGCACCACTAGCATTGTAGGAACCACGAGCCCCTCCGCTGCACCGGCGGGCTCAGGAGCCCGTCGGGTGCGTGGCGGTTGGTCTTTCCGACCCCCAGGGAACCACCCGCCATTATAATATGGAGGGCTGTGATGCAGTCACCAAAAGCGGTGGGACCGCCACTGACCGGGCGACGTGGCGGTCCCACCGCCATTATAATCACCCCCTAAGTTTGGTGTGCATGCAAATCCTACATTGCCAACCCCTGGCAAGTTGCACTACTAGTGCTGGAAAAAGGCCAATGGAGGTACCAATGGGTGAGGTGGACTGGCCTCAAGGGTCTTGTGATCTCAGTGACAGAGTCACTGTCGATCTAGGGTGTGCTTCTTCGTATGCCTGCCCGTAAGAATGGAAGGGAACTGCAGTATGGATTGTGGTGGACAGGCCTTCAAGGTTAAGTCAGACTTGCCACCGTTAGGGTCCACCTGTGGGTGCTAAGACACTGGGCTTCTAAGGTCTATCGGGCCTTCTAAGGTGTAGCTCTGTCAGGAGTGTGGTCTGGTGGACTGGTCAAGAAGGCTGAACATGGTTCTCCAGCTCCAAATTCAGCAGCTCTGGCCAGAGTACCACATCCTCTCCCCCACTGAACACCATACTGCCCCATTGAGAGAAACTCGCACTGCCTTCAGCCACAACTCAATTGTGCTGCGACTAAATTCAAATTATGCACTAGACAACAGTAAAATGCTGCCTGAAAAAAAAAAAGACCACCACCCTGGAAAAAGTAGACACTCATCGGGAATGCAAGAATAAGCAAAGCATGTGAACTGTAATCAGTAACAACATGGTTACCTTAACGGTTTTAAACTCATTATTCAGAAATCAGTAAGTGATTTTGCCTGAAAAGTTCAGGACTTGGCTACAGGACCAGGAAGGGACCCGTTTGAATGTCCATTGCTTATATCCTTTCAAAATGTAAGCAGTTTGGTTTAAAAAAGACCACATCCCCGAACACAGAGCTGCATTTCATAAGCTAAAATAATTAAAACAGTTGAAAACGATCATATTAAACGTTTCCACTCTACCCATCACCCAGGTATTGCAGTCCCTTTAGGAATGGTGCACTTACCCACCCTGGGAAAACAATGTTGTTCAAAGAAAGAAGATAAAAAGAAAGTAGCGCTTTCACTGGCAAACTCTGTAAAGTGGTGCTAAAGCTTGTGGGTGTAAATAAAAATCTGGCCTGTCTGATGACCACTCTGTATTGCTTTATTTAGGTATTTAAATTATTTTTTCTCTCCGTCCCGAGGTTTTTCTTTTGAATAGAAAACGGTCAGAAAATGAGGACATTTCCAGCCAAAGTGTTCCGCCTTTTTTGGATCCATTTCACAGGGGAACAAATAAAGAAAAGGAGAGGCAAGAGAGAGTACCTTAAGAGCTGCCTCTTGAAATCAGCAGGTAAGCAGGAGCAAGACAGAAAGAGATGGAGGAATAAAGAGAGGAGGGCCGCCGCCAGAGGCGGTCCTTGCCATGAAGGAAAAGAGACAGCGTTTATTTTTTCCTTCTCAGAACGGATGAGCCTTACTGCAGCATAACAAAAGGCAGAGGGCGGGTGGCCTCTTTGACTCCAGGCAGGTCAAGTGCAGGGCCATTAGGTAGGGCTTTCGCACCCTAATGACCCTGCGAATAACAGAAGGGAGAGAGGAAATTATTTTGTCCTCTCGTCCCCCCCCCCCTACCCTTGTCCCCTGTGTCCCCCCCCCCCCCACTCCAAAATCTGGGCAGGATATATCCCCCGCGTCCCCCACACTTCCTACGCCCATGATTTGGGGGCTGTAGGGGCTCTTCCCCTCGGGAAAATAATAAAAATAGAGTGGCAAAGGGTGCATTTTTAAGCAGATTTCAGAAAGCCAGAAGGTGCAGAATTCATTTGTGAATCAGAGGGCTCTTGCAAGCGCAGCTTCTTACCCTGGGGGTCTCCAGGCGCTAGGTCCTGTGTAGTCTTAAACACTAACTCCTAACTGTGAGATCTTTGTCAGTTCGAGATGCTGTAATTTCCTAACAAAGATTAAAGGAGTTTCTCGGCAGCGCCAGAAAAAGGAAATTTAACACAACACAGGGCTCTCTTCATGCAAGGAAAGCCAACACAAACATCGGCCTTCTCTAGGGACACCGCGCCCCTAGGAGTGCTCAGCTGCGGCAGACTGTTTCTGGTGAATTTCCAAGGTGCACCTCGTGATGAACAGGTACAATACTGCTGCTAGAGGGCATTGGCTCCTTGGTTCTTTCACATGCAAGTTCTGAGAAGTAATCTGCATATTAACAGCACATATATTTACATATATTTACAACTTAAAAAAAAGAAAAACTCAGCTCTTAGAGGACCACATTCTGGCATTCGGAAATTGAATGGAAGCTCTACTGAGGCCTCTGCAGTCGGCTAGCTGCCTTACAGTCATAGGAGAGTGCTGCTTTAAAGCAATTGGCTGAAATATTGTTTTGTTGGCCCAATCAGTAGCATCCTTTTGCCTGGGTACCAAAAATGCTTGCACCCGTACTTCTGACATTTGTGTACTTTTTTGTGCATCAGGTGTTTAGTGCCGCTATTTTAAGTGTGTCTGACTCCATGTTTGAAGTCACCCTCTGCGCTGCTTTAACATAGCAGAGAGGCAGGCCTTGAGTCTGAACGGTGCCCCGAAATGCATGGCATCTCAGGCCACAGTGAAGAGATAATCCCTGCCTCCGAGAAGACGTGAGCGGTCCACGGCCCAGACTAGGACACCATTGGCCTCTCTACTATGCAGAAGCAAAAACAATACATTGCTTTGTCTGTGTTAGTTTAAAGCTGGTTCTGCGGATTCCTGAATCCATGGCTGCTTCGCTGGCCTGCAATAGTCTAAAACAGCAGGATTAAACATAATCGCTCGATGGACTCTTGTTTTAGCAATGCGCAGGGCTCTCTGTGCCAGTTCATGAGAAGTAGTTGAAAAATGCCAATATTGAGCTCCGCGTAGCACAAAAACAATTTAAACCAATATACTCCACACTTGTAATCCATTAGGTTGCTTTAGCTCGAACATTTTGAAAATGATTCAGTGAAGTACTTGTGCTTGCAATGCATTGGCACTCGATGTGGACGGTGGTTATATACCAACAGTCAAAGCTCAGCTCTCGTGTTTTTTCCACTCCTTCGTGCGCAATGCTGTTACTGTCATAGGGCAGGAAGAGGGAAGATAGCAAGGGACAGAAAATGACCAATCACTGCATGGCTTCATAATTAAGCCATCCAGTGATTTGGCATATCATGTGGATCTGAGCCACCCACCCCTGTCTGCCTCCTATGCAGAACTAGAGGCTTACTCGCATCTCCTGAGCCAATCCAGATGCTGCTGCTTTGCGGTCTATGTTAGCAAACAGCATGAGAGCAGCACCAGGATTTGCTGGGCCTGGCGAGCCTGATGGAGCCTGGACCCACTTACTCAGTAACACTTATTGACGGTCTTTTAGTGCGACTTGGTCGGAGAGGAGGAGAACATTTCAATCCAATATCCAAATAGTGTGTAAACAAGGTAATTACTTAATAACTCAGGGGCATATTAACAAGGGCTTTATCTCTGCTTTTTTGGCTTTAAAAGCCAAAGAAGCGGAGATAAAAATATCGCCCTATCAACAACAGGGTCCTAACATGCAAAATCGCATGTTAGCACCCTTTTTCACTACGCTTCCCTTTGCATCTCTAATGAGATGCAAAGTGGGCGTTCCAGAGCAAAATAATAGGAGAAATGTAGCTAAGCGACATTTCTCCTATTATCAAGCTTCACACTAACCCTGTTAGAGACAAAAAAAAGCAGCGCTAACCACGGTTAACGCTGCTTTATTACGTCTGCTAATTTTCAGATTTAGCCATGTAATCCAATGGGAGGTGGATTACATGGCTAAATCCACCATGGGCTAGCAACAAGGATATCCCTATTCTTGTAGTTTTATCGCTGCATTAACAGCGATAACCTCCCAAAATGCCGCTATCGCTGGATTTTTTATCGCCTAAGCGATTAGCGTTGTTAATAACGCGATAACCAGGCAATATTATCCAGCGATAGCGGGCGTTAAAAAAATTAACGCTAAGCGCCCTTAGCGTTAATTTTCCCTGTTCCTTGTTAATATGCCCCTCAGTTCGAAACCAATTCTCAAGTTAGTATATTTTATTCCAGATTCAAATTCAAAAACAGATTAATATAAACCAGTCTAAGTATAATAGTATAGAAGTACAATGCAAATAGGATGAAGCCAAATCTTCAAAAGCGATTCACCCTATATAGTAAAAAGAAAACCCTAGCTCAATAATTGCGATGTAAGTAATATGGAAGCAGAACTTTGCATCAGATTTCATAGATTTATCATTAAATATAAGCATGGATTCCTGTCTGTCCCTACCCTACTCAGCTCTAACAGGGCAACGCTAACTTAAGAAATAGGAAAAAGGTGGTGTCAGCCATCAGAGTAAAACAAGCTCCAACATGGGTCAAGTATCATAAAGTGTACACAGAGGAGTGCAGTTCCTATTGTGGGAAGAAAGGCTGGAGGTACCTGAGGGATTAAGCCAAGGGATCTGATCCTTCAGGAGCAAGAGCCCTCACACACCCCGAGGGGTGTCATGCTTCATTATTGGGCAGCTCCTTGTTGAGACGGCGATGCATTGCCCAACGGGCCCCACCGGGAGACTCCTTGCCAGAGTTCTTTTGAGCTGCCGCAGTGAAGTGTGAGGTGTTTAGGGCAGGTGTTGTAAATGAGTAGAGTGTTGGGTCAAAAATAACTTGAAGTGTAAACACAGCAAAATTTTTAATGCATAGAACCCTCGGCTATGTTAAAAACAGGTATAGGCCAGGGTAGATATAATGATCCAAGTTGGCTCTAAATACAGGTGTAGGTCAACATGTAGCTCTACTATTGGGGATCTCCTGGAGAATGGCGACATAATGGCCTCATCCTCTATTCAATGGGAATATCACCTACACCCAACACAATTCCTGAAATACGCTAGGTTGTGACATGGCTGGCATGCTGAGGGGCTCTTGGAGATGGACATCCCGGAATACGCCCCTCTAGAAGGGCAGATACTACTGGAGGTGATGGGAAAAGGAGTAATTTCTTTAATGTTTAAAATGTGAAATAATAAAACACCAGACAGAGGAGCCTAGCGCGCAACCAAGATGGCCGCGTAGGTGCGAGGCTCCCGAGGACCTCCGCGACCTCCTGCATAAATCCTGACAGAATCCTGTCCCAGATGAGGGGACTGTATTTGTGAGCCCGAGCAGAGGTGACACCCGTTTTCCGTTTTTAAATCGGACCTCGGACACCGGCAGGAGCATCGATAGAGGTTTGCGGCCTTCTCCACGCCGGCCCCCCGTACTGGAGTTGTGGGGCGATCCGGACACAAAGTGAACAACAGCGGCGGGCGAGGCTGTGTGACTCGCGTGCCCCGCACTTTCACTTTCGCTTTTGCGCCCTCCTTGCTGCCAGGCGAGGTTGGATTGCGGGGCGGTGTGCGGTGGTGTGGTCTCGTTGGGGTGCCCTGCCGGTCCGCCAGCTGCGGTCCGTCCTGCGGAGCGGTGGTCGCTCCCCCCTGGACCCCTTGAACTGGATTGTCGGCCCCCCCCTTTTCTTGAGGAGACTGACTCGTCTTGGGGATTGAAACCATGTCCACAAAACAAGATGGCGATCGGGCTAAGATAAAATCGACCCGCCGTGGCGCGGCCCATCAATCCAACAGTATGGACCGCTACACCCTCCAGAAGGGATCCCCAGAGGCGCCACGTAGGTCCCCTACGGGCCCGACTGATGCTTCCGCTCTGCCCACGGACCTGACCCTCCGAGACGTCATGGGCGCCATCGCCGAGATGAAGGCCTCGGTGGACCAGCGCTTCGACACTCTGGCGCAGAAGATTGACTCGGTCCTCGTGGACGTGGGCCTCGTGAGGGCTGATTTGTCTAAAACCAACGACCGGGTCGACTCTTTGGCCCACTCTACCGCGGGCCTCACAACGGACGTGGCGGCCCTCCAACAGGAGGTGCGCAGGCTTGGCCAGGCGAGCGCCCTGATGAATCGTCGGCTGGAGGATTCCGAGGGTCGGGCCCGGAGGAACAACGTCCGCATTATCGGGGTGCCGGAGGGACGCGAGGCGGAGGCGGCGGATCTATTTGTTGAGGACCTGGTTCTCTCCCATCTCCAGCCTCGGGGGCTGAGTAAATTCTTTGCGGTGGAGCGTGCCCACAGGGTCCCCGGGGGTAGGCCTAAGGTTGGAGCCCCTCCGAGGCCTCTCATCGCCCGGATCTTCAATTTTCGGGACAGAGACGCTATCCTACAGACTTCCAGGCTACAAGGGCCGGTCAAACTTGACAATATGGACATCAATTTCTATCCTGACTTCACTCCGGCAGTCCAAAAGCAGAGACTGAGCTTTTTTGGAGTTAAACGTCGCCTAAGGGACCTGAATCTCAAATATGCGATGCTCTTTCCAGCTAAGCTGAGAGTGGAGGTGGATGGCCACACGCACTTTTTTGATCGTCCCGAGGTGGCCGGGGACTGGCTAGACACTTTGCCCGGAGATCGGGGCCGGGGGGGTGGGGGGGGTGCGGTTGGTGGGGAGGGCCCGCCGGATCAGGACTGAGGGACTAATGGTAGGCCTTGCTCTGGACTGCGTTGTTGTCACTACTGACTGTTAGGGTAAGTTCCCCTCCTGTGGAGGTCGTGTGGGGTCTCTTGGGGGATCTCCCTCCTCCTCTGGGGGACTAGTTAGTTTCTATCTATGGGGCGACAGGCACACTGCACTTTGGGGGGGCTGTTTGGGCTCATGCAGGGGGGCAGGGTGGGGGGAGTTCTGTTGGGTTGGGTGGGTTGGGGTGGGGTGTGGTTCGTTTCTACCGCAAGGCAAACCCGTTATTGTATTGTTGTTTTTGAGATGCTCTGGGGGGGACAATTGATGGTTTCGTTATGTGATGGGGGGTAGGGATTTGACTTTGTTGTCCTGGAACGTTAACGGACTGGGTGATAGGATCAAGCGGGGTGTGGTCCTGCAGTATCTGAAGCGGATTTCGCCTGATGTGGTCTTTCTGCAGGAGACACACCTTATTGGTAACTCCTTTTGTGCCATGAATCGCCGTGGCTTTCGCTTGGTGGCCCACTCTGGCTTCACATCAGGCTCGCGGGGGGTGGGCATTATGGTCAAGACCTCGCTCCTGCTAGAAATAGACGAGGTGCGCCATGATGAGAGGGGACGCTACACTG
Organism: Triturus cristatus; assembly: GCF_964204655.1. Taxonomy (NCBI): domain Eukaryota; kingdom Metazoa; phylum Chordata; class Amphibia; order Caudata; family Salamandridae; genus Triturus; species Triturus cristatus. Next base: position 390,914,663 of record NC_140594.1, read on the forward strand.
TCTTGGTGGGGAGGATGGAGGGCAGGGTAGTTGTCTTTGTCTCTGTGTACGTCCCACCGGGGCTACAGTCCACCACCTTTGCAGATCTGGGACGCCTCCTTCTTGACCTCCCGGGGGGGCTTCTGGTGGTTGGGGGGGATTTCAATGCGGTGGCTTCTGGGACTATGGATCGTCATCCCCCTAGGGACCTCCCCCGGGCACAGGCGTGGCTAGCGGGCCTTTTGGACACACTGGGATTGGTGGACTGCTGGCGTTTAAAGCATCCCACCCAGCTGCAGTACACCTTCCATTCGGGTGCCCATGGTAGCCTCTCGCGGCTTGATTATGTCCTTGTCCCTGCGGCCTATGCTGGGAGGGTGGGAGAGGTGCGCCATGTGGCGCGGGGTATTTCAGATCATTCCCCGCTCCTGTTGCACTTGGGTGTCTTCCCGAGGGGAGAGGGCAGGGTAGCTCCAATCAATGCTTGGTACCTGCGTGACCCCACTATTCGTGCTGACCTGATTAAATCATTGCAACGGTATTTTGAGGAGAATGTGGGGTCCGTCCCGTCGGCTATCTCCCTGTGGGAAGCCTTCAAAACAGTTCTCAGAGGGGAAGCCCTCTCCTTTATCTCCCATGCCCGCAGACGCGCACAGGAGGAGGTGACCCGGGTGGAGGCCGAAATTACTGAATTGGAGGGTGGTCTGGGGAGTGGGGTGACTGACGCGGCGCTGCATGTTCTACACCTTAAGCAGGCGGCTTATAGGGCCCTCGTCACGGAGGCGGCCAGGGGCCTTAGCAGAGAGCAACAGGGGCGACTGTACGATGTGGGTGATAAGGCTGGCAAACTGATTGCGTGGTTGGATAAGAAGGAGAGAGCTAGTCGTGTGGTCCCGCTGATTGAGAGGATGGATGGTGTACGTATTACTGAGCCGGAAGGCATTGTTTCTTGCTTCGCGGATTATTTCCGCGAGGTATATTCTCCTGTCTCTCCTTGCTCAGAGGAGGATTCCCATGCCCTGCTGCGGGACATCGCGCTGCCCTCGCTTTCAGTGGAGGACAGGGATTCGTTGGATGCCGCTCCCACCTCGGATGAAATCGCCCTCGCCATACGCTCGGTCGCCTCGGGCAAGGCCATGGGCCCGAATGGCCTTCCTATCGAATTGTATAAGCTGCGACCGGATGTACTGGCACCTCACCTCCGCGCGATGTTCCTTGCGGCCCACTCACGGGGCTCCCTCCCGCCGGACCAGCGTCTAGCTACCATCGTGGTTATCCACAAGGAGGGGAGACCGCGAGACCGGGTTACATCCTATCGGCCGATCTCGCTCTTAAATGCGGAGCCTAAAATCCTCGCCAAGGTGCTTGCCAACCGGCTGGTCGGCGTGGTGGGCGATCTGGTCCACCAAGACCAGTCCGGCTTTATTCCCCATCGCAACACGGCCCTTAACCTGCGGCGCTTGCACGGGGTGCTCGCGCGTGTTCCATTCGTGCGGGAGCCGGCCATCTTGGCGTCCTTGGACGCCACCATGGCGTTTGACACGCTCGAGTGGCCGTACATCTGGGCGATGTTGGCGAAATTTGGATTTGGCCCGGGATTCATCAGCTGGGTCAAATTGTTGTACTCTGACCCATTGGCGCAAGTGGTGGTGAATGGTCGAGTCTCGGCCCCATTCGCGCTGGGACGGGGCACGCGACAGGGTTGCCCCCTGTCGCCGCTCCTGTTTGCACTGGCCTTGGAACCCCTGGCGGAGTGGCTGCGGTGGCACCCTTCTATCCGTGGTCTCCGTTGGACCCCTGAGTATGAGGACCGCGTGTCCCTCTATGCCGACGACATCCTGTTGTACTTAGCCTCCCCGCGTAAATCACTGATTGTCCTGGTCGATGTTCTGCGCTCCTTCGGCCGTAACTCAGGTCTTGTCATCAACTGGGCTAAATCCTGTGTCTATGTGCTTTCCGGGGAGGCTCCTGTTCTCCCGCGGGGCTGCTCGATCCAGATTGCCTCGCAGGGGTTTCGTTACCTGGGCGTCTATATTACGCTGGACCCGGTGGCCCGCTACGAGCGGAATTTTCTTCCCCCCCTCCAGCGCTTGAAGGAGGACGTTGCGCGCTGGCGGCGCTTGCCGCTTTCGCCGCTCGGCCGGGCGGCATTATTCAAGATGATGTCATTACCGCGCTTTCTATACGCTCTCCAGAACTCGATGGACCTGGTCCCGGCACGCTACTTCCGTGAGGTTGAGAGTTTGCAGCGCCGCCTGTTCTGGGACGGGAGGCCGCGTATAGCCCTGGCAAAGTTGACGCTCCCGTGGTATGACGGAGGGATTGCCCTCCCGGATATTAAGCGGTATTACTGGGCCTCCCAATTAGCTGCAATTAATCACGGCCTTTACGGGCCCGCCTTAAACCCGGCATTTGAAATGGACAAGACGCTCCTGCCCGGTGGCGATTACAATCGAGCGCTCTACACTAGCGTGCCCGATTCCCGCCTGACGGGACCCACGCGTGTCATGGTGCGAGTATGGCACGCGGCCAATGCAGCTATGGGATGGAAGGACCGTTTGACCCGGGCGTCACCGTTGTATGCGTCTGAGAGGTTGGGCTCCCTATGGACCTCGAAGGGCTTCGATAGGTGGGACACGATAGGCATTAGTACAGTGGGGGATCTCTGGACGAGGGGAGGATTCAAAACATTCGAGACACTGCAGGCGGAGTTTCAGCTGCAGAGCAGTGAATACTTTCGATACCTGCAGGTCCGTCACGCACTGGGTTCTGTCTTCCCAGACGTGGCCGCCATCCCGGAGTCCTCCCCACTGGAGGATAGAGTGCTAGATGGCCACGTTCCGGACAGCACGATCTCCCTCATCTACAAGAAGTTGATTAATGACCGCTCGGGCTTACTGATTGGGCTCCGCGAGGCTTGGGTTGCCGATGGGTTGGAGCTGGACGACGAGGACTGGATTTCCGCGGTGGCCTCCCCGAAGGAGGTGGCCATCCCGGCTCGCCTTCGCTTCGTCCAGCTTAAGATACTTCACCGGGTGTACATGACGGGGCCAGGGCTTCTGCGTATGGGCTATGCCGCGGATGGACTGTGTAAGCGTGGGTGCGGTGCATTGGCGACTTTTTTACATATTCTGTGGGAATGTCCGAGGGTGGAGCGATTCTGGCGTGGTGTGCATGAGGTCCTGCGAGCGGTTACGCATGTCGTGCTGGTGCCTGAAGCGAGGAGATGCCTGCTGAATGTGTGGGAACCGACCGACTACTCGGTTCCGCAGACGCGATGGGTGACGCTGGGTTATATGATTGCTAAACGTGACATCGCTCAACTGTGGGGATCCCAGAGGCCCCCGGCAGTGTCGGCCTGGAAAGAACACATGGATTGGTGCATGTTCCGAGAGAAGGTGGTGTATGTGGCGCGGGGTAAGCCTGGGGCGTGGCTGAAGGTGTGGGGCCCCTGGAACGCCTACCGCGGGGGTATTTGCGAGCCGCCGTTGTTGCCTCCCGCTTTACCAGCTCCGTCCCCCTAGATGACCCCCTCCCTCAATCCCGGGCACAGTGTTTTCCCAGTCCCGGACCTATTCCCCTTCCCCTCCTTCGATTTTAGTGTATGGTTGGGGTCCCCCCATTTGAGGAGCATATGTTGTCACTTTCGCTCTCGGGTTGCCTTGCGGGTGTGGTTTTATGTTGTTGTGTTGTATAAAACGAAACCGTATTGTGGGCTCAGAGTCGTGTGGCCCACGTTGTTGATACCTCCTGTTTTAGCGTCGCTGTAACGCCAAGTGCCTTATTGTATATATGTCATTTATTTCTTTCACTTTAGCGGCCGGCCGGAAGGTTGTAGGCCCATACCTGTATATATTTGAGATTGTAATAAACGGTTTCAAAAAAAAAGAAATATAAAAAAAAAAAAAAAAAAAAACACCAGACAATCTTGGTCAACTCAGAGAGAGTTGGATGCGAGATGTGGGAGAACTTGAATATATTGACTGGTAGGCTGCACTGATACATCCCAGAGAGGTGGCTATTAAATCATTCTTGTGGTTAATACAGTTAAAATATTGCCCAGGGTTTATTATCATCTGCACAGGTTGCACAGTATGTGGAGCGCCACCTCGCCAACATGTCTACGCTTTGCTGAGATCACTGGGTCCTTATTTCACACGCTCTGGGAATGCCCCTTCATATAAGCCTATTGGGCAATAATTCTTCAGGAACTCATTGCTATACTGGAATTTACTCTCCCGCTTGATCCGAAATATGTTCTGTTGGGAATGCCCAACTATGTCGGCATCCCACGCTTTAAGCTCCTCTTTAGTGCCTTGGGACTGGTGGTGGCTACAAGGGATGTGGTCAGGCTCTGGGGGGCATTTGAAGTACCAACCATTCACGAATAGAGGCAGGGAATGTATGGGATATTCAAGTGAGTTTCATAAGATATGGGGCAGCTGGATGGAGTATTATGGACTGGGGTCAAGTAACGGCAGCCCCTGACCTGCCTCAAGCGAGGAGGCCTGAGTGGTACTTGTGAACTTGTGATGGGTTGTGATTTATACACCAGGCCTTCTATTCTACTGTGTTTGGATGCTTTCTGTATTTTGTATATCATGGTAGGAATTGTTGTGTACTCCCTTGGAATCACCGTAAACATAGGCGCATGCTGCGCTTAACCGTGTTTATTTCTTTTTGTTTACTGCATAAAAGTAAAACATATTTTTGGGAAAATCCCTTTCAATCAACCTGTAATTCCTTATTTTATTAAAGGTTTATAGAGGGATATTAAAAACAAGGAAAAGGTTATATCACATTGGAGATGAGTATGGTATCCCACTGGTGGAGATGTTTCAACCAATAAATCCCATGCAGTGTCCAGGGCTTTCTTGAGAACCGGGATCCCTACTTACTGCAGTCACTCATGCACACTGTGCACATGCAGAAATTCATGCCCAATCCATGTGATACCCAATGTAATAGTCAAGATCTCCGAGGAGTGCCTGTGGGGACACAAAACATGAGATAGACAAACAAATGGAATCATATGCAATGGAGATTAATTCACTCCATATCTATACATTGTCAGGATTTAAATGTTTACTCAATAGATTATATACGACAGAAAGTCAAATTCTTGCACTGCAAATACATGCATCTGTGTGATGGCGGTAGTCAAGAAAAATACACGCAAACACCCCACTCTGATTTTGTACACATTTATGACCCAGACATTCTCACTGTTACTGTTACTTCGTTCTCATAAATTAGTAGGCACCAAGGAACGAAAGACACCAGGAGTTCCCTGTCGCCAGACACTGTAATGGGAGTAAGCACAGTTTATAGCAGTTAGAAGGTCTCTGGGAGCTGATGGGAAAATACATATCCAGGTGGAAAGTAGTACTCCTGTCATAAGGGGGTGCTGTCATCAGTATATCTATTATGTGTGCATTGGTAGCTGATAATTCAAGCAGGGAGAGAGGCAGGCGGGCCACACATACACACAGGCACATTCACTGACTCACACCCATGTATTCAAACACAGACATGCACACATACACACCCATTCGCAGCACACACTCACATATTAACATACACTCATGCATACACACATACACGGATGCATCAAACGACTTGGTAAATATATAGGCCTATACATAGCGCCTTTACCTCGCTGCCTATGTTAGCACGTGCGGGCCTCGGATCCAGGTCATTCACCATGAACACGTGCCTGGCCGTACAATGAACCTCGTCTAAGAGAAAGTCGGTATCGGTCCTGCCGCAAGTATGGCGGGGCGCCGACCCCCTCCCTCCCCTTCTCGCCTGCTCTCCCGGGCCCGGCGCGCTCCACCGCGTCATTATGATGCGGTGGGCGTGCCGCGGCGGGGATTGGCTTGCGGAGGCGACCCCTTGGCCCGGAAGCATTTAAGGCGCTTCCGGGTCAAGGGGGGACAGGGGGCGGGCCGGTTAGACCCGGCCTGCCCCCAGGAATAGTCATAAAAGGCCAGGGAGCGCGGGACTCGGTCTCTTTGTCCCGCGCTCTCAGGCATACTGCACGCAGCCTCTAGGAGGCACCTTTGCTTGTTTTTCTCTTTTCTAGGTCTTCGTATTTCCGACGGCGGTTCCAGTCTCGACGCTACAGCTGGACGCCGGACTCAGCGAAGGTGAAGCAGGTGGTCCGGAGACGTTTTTTCCCTGCGGGACGGTGTCGTGCGGAAGAATCGTCATCAGGGGAGCGGCGCCGAGCGACAAGTTATCGGAGCGAGTGGCCAGGGAGCCCCTGGGGTTTTTGGTGTAAGGCGCGCGCACGCGCTGATGAGGTACGGAGCAGGGAAGGACCGAGGCAGTTATCGTGAGTCACTGTGGCTTCACGGTTAAGGTCTGAGACTCTTACTTGCAAGGTTACCGGTACAAATCCCATTGATACTGTATATTGAGAGGCAGCAGGTTAAATAGATCACTTGGAATTTTTACAAAGTGCAGCCTGCTTAGTACAGTGGACAGAGCGTCCGTTTGGTAATCAGAAGGTCCAGAGTTTCGATTCTCAAGTAGGGCTTTAAGGGACATAAGGTGGCAAAAAATTTCCCTATGTGGCCAGCCAGCACCTTTAGTCCTGGGGGCAGTGTAAGTTAATCGCACGCCAGAAAGGAATAGAGAGCATTGAAGAAAAACTGTGGCTTATTACTGAGGCAAGACATATGCTAACTTGATTTTCACTGTAGGATTACTGAGGGGGTGCACATCACGCCAGACGAGGAGGTGAGACTGACGGTGTCGCAGGGAGGGGACGCAGGCAGGCCTGCACTTCACTGCTTCTGTGGGCCGCTGGGCTAAGAGTTCGCTCGCCTACCGCCCAGGATAGCTGGTGTGGTGCGGTCCTGGTTGCATGGTGCTTACGGCCAGCTTGTGTACCCCCAACGTAAGGTAAGGACCTCTTGGGTCCCGGTAAAGTGACGACTAGCATTGTACTTGCAGGGTAGTTGTCAGTGTGTGGATTATCTGACATTTTGGGGCTCAAGAAAAAGAGGTCTGGTAAACGGGGGACAAAACGGTCCCGCATGGAGCATATGCTGAAAGCTATGATGCGCAGGATGGCGACAATGGATAGGAGATGGGAAAAGGTAGAGCAAATGGGGCACAGCTTAGCGGAGCTCAGACAGAAAGTGGAGGATCAGGGTGGGCCATCAGGCAGGCCCAAGCGGACAATAGTGCCCCCAAAGCCCAGGGGGGAACTGGAAGCACTCCCCAAGCGGGTTAGAAGCAAGAAGGGGAAGAATCAGGACCCAAAAACAGGGCAACCTTTAGGCGAGACCCCTGATGGGGGTGGTCCCTCCGGTCTTCCGGTTACACCTGAGAGCCCGGTAGTAATCCCTGATGTAGGGCCAAATGTCCCGGTGACGCCTGTGCCAGTCCCTGCACCAAGTCCGGTGCCTCCACCAGCTAACCCGGTGGTACCAATTGTGACCCCGGTGTTGCCCACATCATGCCCAAGTGTTCCGGTCCTGATTCCTGGTGCCCCGGTCCCGGTTTTAGCGCCAAGGGTGGCCAAGTCCCGCCGGAATTAGCGTCACAGATAGCGGCAGTCCTTCCTTGGTTAGGCAAGGGGGGGGGGATGTTACCACTTTCCATGGGCGCCAAAGAAGTAGGGGAGGACCCACTGGCAGAGGCGAAAAGAATGGTGGCGAGGATTATGGCTGCCCCGAGCAGGGAGCCGAGCCCGGGCGCGAATAAGGCCAGTCAACCCCAACCAGCGCTGCAGGAGGGCGACAGTGGAAAAGACAAGACGGCGGAGCCAGCGGGAGTTGGGGCAATAGGTAAGGAGCTGGCATTGCCATTGTTGGGCGTGGGGGTGCTACCCTCCAGGAGGGAACATTTAGCACAGCATGTAACACGCGAAGTGAGGGAATTGATTTGGTCAGGTGCGTATGTCAATATGTTTTCTTTACTTGTTGACAACATGGAAATGGAGTATGCTGAGAGGCAAAAAGATTGGATGCTTCCCAGTGAGTGGCGGGTACAAATGTCAAGATTCAGGGTGGAGGAGACATTGACCAATTGGATAAGGGCTTTTTCAGTGTTTAGGGCCATAATAGCTGAACGTTCGCCTAATCTGCAAGCAGAAATGGCGTGTTACCAGAGCAGGGTAACGATGACACATGATAAATATGGTGGCGTAGGTTGGAAAGAGTACGACATGAATTTCAGGAAGGCAAAAGAATTTGACCCTTCACTCACATGGGACCGGGTGGATTCTATCTCATGGTTTGACCAGTTTGTCCCAGGGCAGCCGGGCAATACAGGGCAAAATTGGGGCAAGGGTCACACTTCTCAGCCACCTCAGTCCTTTCGGCCAACACAAACCGGGGGCACGGCCTCGGGTACAGGGAATGGGGGGGGCAAAAAGGAGTATGCTGGGATTTCAATAGAAAGTCATGCACCAAAGCTCAAGGCACTTGTAAATTCAGGCACGCATGCTCCATATGTAACCACCCCTCTCACCCAGAGTCAAAATGCCTTAAAAAAAGGAATGCCTTTTCAGGAAATAGAGGGAGGAAGAAACAAGAATAAAGAAAAGGACAAAGTGGTAACGCATTCACCCATTGACGTATTGGTTATGACTCCTTGGTTAAATAGGTACCCAGATCATGCCACAGCTAGGATGTTACAGGAAGGGTTTTTGTATGGTTTCAGGATCCCAGATGGGAATTATACAGGAGCACCAGAGTGTAAAAATCAGCTGTCGGTAAAATCAACCCCAGAGGTGGCAGCACAAAAGATTAATAAGGAATTGCGCCTGGGTAGAATAGCGGGTCCCTATGACTTCGTCCCTGTGCCAAACTTTGTCTGCTCCCCCCAGGGGGTGGTCCCAAAGAAGGAAGAGGGGGAGTTCATGTTGATTCATAATCTATCAGCCCCTAGAGGTAATTCATTAAATGACGCCATCGATGAGGAACTCTGCAGCGTAAAATATGCTTCCTTTGACCAGGCGGTAGGGATGTTAAGGGTTTTTGGACCAGGGGCCTTGCTAGCCAAATCGGATGTTGAATCTGCATTCCGGCTGCTGCCGGTTCATCCTTTAGATCACCACCTGTTAGGTTTTTCATTTCAAGGAAAATTCTACATGAATAGGTGCATGCCCATGGGTTGTTCTGTTTCCTGTGCTTACTTTGAAAAATTTAGTTCATTTTTGGAATGGGTTTTCAGGCAGGCAACTGGACACCAATTTGTCATGCATTATCTTGATGACTTTCTCTTTCTTGGGTCGGCGGGCTCCCGGGAATGCGCAGGGGCATTGGAGGAATTTTGTGTGCTCATGCGTACATTTGGGGTCCCGCTGGCACCAGGGAAGACTGTTGGGCCAGCAACCACAATTGAATTTTTAGGCATTGAATTGGACTCAGTACAAGGGTGTTTTAGGTTACCTGAACAAAAAATAATGAAATTTCGTGCAGCATTGGAAAAATGTCTCTCAAAAGACAAAGTAACCTTACATCAGCTGCAACAGGCAGTGGGACAGTTGAACTTTGCGCTACGAGTAATAACTATGGCACGACCATTCTCACGTTCCATCTCACAGGCCATGACAGGCCTGCACGAAAAACATCATCACACAAGACTGTCATCTGAGGTTCGCCAGGACGTGCGGATTTGGATCGCATTTCTGGAGGGTTTCAATGGCGGGGTAGTGTGGACCGGTCCCCCCCACTACTTCCGCTGAGTTAGGTTTATGGACTGACGCTGCGGGCAGTGTGGGATTTGGTGCCATACTCGGGAACCAGTGGGTGGCGCAACAGTGGCCGGCTTGGTGGGTCGAGAGTGGTTTAACAGCCAACATTGGTTTCTTGGAACTATTTCCCATTTGGGTGGCATTGACGGTTTGGCCTCATCATCTGCAAAATCAATCGGTAATCTTTTGGTCGGATAACATGTCAGTGGTAGAATGCATCAATCAACAAGCGGCAAGGTGCAAAATGATTCTCCGCCTGTTGAAAGAGATAGTGCTGCTATGTATGAAGCTGAACATACAGTTTAAGGCTAAACATGTCCTGGGGGTGCTGAATCATGCTGCTGATGCACTCTCTCGCTTCAAGATGCAGGTTTTCATGGAACATCTACCATCTGCAGAGACAGCACCAGCACACTTCCCGCAAGTACTTTGGCAGATTGGTGCCCCCAACTACAGAACCTCGTGGCTGCTAGCCTAGCACCCAGGACCAGGAAAGCTTACGAAGGGGCGTTTTGGTCTTACTGCACTTTTTTGGGGCAGGACTGGGCAGAGAGGTGGCATACGTCGAGTGCATTCCTCTTGTTTTTAGACAATTTGAATAGAGAGGGGCGCTCCGTGGCGACTGCCAGGTGACATGTAGCAGCGGTTTCTTTCTTTGCACAGATCAGGGACAAAAAGGACCCCACAAACAGTTTCATTGTAAGGAAGGCGTTGAAGGGGTGGCGACGCATCCAGGGGGCTGCTCCTGACACCAGGCAGCAGATTGGTTTGGAGCGGCTGAATGCTCTGCTGGCGGCATTGGGCGCCATCTGCAGTTCAATAGGGGAGGCATTACTATTCAGAGCTGCCTTTGCATTAGCTTTCTCTGGGGCATTCAGAGTGGGGGAATTGGTGGCACGCAACAAGTTGGATGTACAGGGTGGGCTCCTACGGGAGCATGTGAAAATAGAGGGTGACGCTTTGCTACTGACCATTAAAAAATCAAAAACCGATCGGGAAGCTCGGGGGAAGGGGGTGGTACTTCACAGGGCACAAAATAATCCATGTTGCCCGGTGATGCATCTAGAAGCTTACCTCAGACAGAGGAGCAATGCGGTAGGTGAGACATTGTTACTACATGCGGACGGTACCCCACTTACCATGTTTCAGTTTAAAAGTGTATTGGCAATGGTGATCAGCAAGGCAGGTCTGAATCCAAAGGATTTTGGGACGCATTCATTCAGAATAGGGGCTGCCACAGAGGCAACGGCTAGGGGGTTGCATAGCAGTAGTGTAAAGAAGATTGGACGATGGACCTCCAATAGTTATAAGCGTTATGTGCGGCTGCACATGTTGTGAAGACTCAATGCAATTGTGAACTGATGCCTGTCTTGTTTTGTTTGTTTGCTTTCAGTTTCTCGAACCTGTCACGCAGGGGGGAAACTGCCGCCGCTACAACAGCAAGATTCTTCTCAACGGCGGTCAAAACTGCAGGGCAAAGGCACACAGAATGTGTGGGTTGGGTTGTTGGTCATTCTTATATACGGCGTATAAAATCTGTTTTCCTTTCAGGTAATTACAGACAAAGAGCTGAGCAGGATTGCGTCAAAGTATCTTTCCATGGAAAAGGGGGCCTCTGCCTCAGTCAGTTTAGGGGTTTTATGACGGGTCTTTTGAATAGACACAATCCTCCGCCCACAATAGTTATTTTGCATTTGGGAGGGAATGACTTGGTAACATTAGGCAGAAGGGTCTTGATGGAGGACATAATCTCCGAAGTCGGCTGGTTAGCTAAGGCGTGCCAGGGCTGCACCATAGTTTGGTCGCAGATGATACCCAGATTTAAATGGAGGGGGGGAATTCTGTGAAAGCGTTGAATCACTCGGTAAAGAGGGTCAACAATAAAATAGGGAAAATGTTCAGATCCCCTCAATTACAGAACATTGCACAAGGGTGTGTCAGAGGGGAACCATGCTTCTTAAAAGACGGGGTCCACTTGACTAGGTTAGGTAATGAAATAATGTTAGAAAATGTCATAGCTTGGCTAGGGAGGGTAAGGGCGGGTCATGACCTTGCAGGGCAACAGGAGGGGGGGCCAGATAGTCGAGTAACTACGCTGGCCTGTGGCGGTAAGGTCATGACTGGTAAGCAGTAAATTTTAGGTCCTTAGGGGGCGGCGCCATTCTCGGATGGGGTCGCCCAGGGGGAGGGACAAGGGGTCTCTCCTATAACTCCAGGGGCGGTACATCCGGTTGGCTGGATGGGTGCGGGGAAAGGGGGGAGTCACGCTTTCTTTAGGCTGGTTGGCCACCCCGCACTGGCATGGACATCACTAAATGGCGCAGAATGCAAGAGCCCCCATTTTTTAATGGAGTTCAGGGAACGTATGGGGGTAACCGGGCCCTCTGCGCATGCGCACTCCTACGGGAGGGCGTGGCTAATTGATAAGGATCTGACACCTGTTAGCGACCTTGCCGTAGGCCCAAATAGGATACGTAGAAAGTAATTATTGCATGATTATGATCCAGATGTTAGATTCGGATAGGAAAAACTATGTATTAGTAATATGTTAAGGTTAGCCATCTGATATCTGTGCATATGAATTGTAATCAAATGTCATGTTATGTTTCTGCGTAAATTGTGTAAATATTGTTTAATTCAATTTTAATTTTGTTTTCATATTTTAATAAATACGGCCGGGGGTTGTACGACCCCCGCCTCCAAAGAAACTCCCTTCTCATGTCCATAATTAGTAAATGTGGTTTATGCGCAGGGGGGGGGGAGGGGGAAGTTCGGTAGTCCCAGACCATACCCATTTTACGATTAATCGAGCCCCACTTTTAGACTAGTAACCCCCACTACCGGCCCCACAGACATCATCTTTTGTAGATAAGGGCCCACAAACTGTCCACAGCGTCTTCCTCCCTGCCATATAGCTCTCTACAATTGAACAGGAGCCTCGCTGAGCTATAAACCCGTGTCTGTGCAGCTACATCCACACGAACGCCGGAAGTAGTTCTTAATTTAAGCCGGTGTTTGCAGGTGGGGTCCACTGACACTCTTTTTTGGGCACCAGGACATATTTTTTAATTTCACACTTTGACCAAGATCAAGAGAGAGAAAAGCAGAATAGGAGAGGACGGGCACTATGGGAAACAGTGACAACGGGAGACAGAAGGGATGAAAGATTTTAGGCGAGAGAACTAAAGGCTGTAGCAGTGCCTTGTGGTGGACAGAGGAGGCATGAGGCGGGACAGGAGGCGACAGCCTCGGTGTTTACAAGCCCGGCACTCTGTAGCGCTGGCGGCCGGTTTCTGGGATCTTTGAAGTCTGAAGCTTATTATTTTACAAACTCTGCCCTGGCCGGAAGGGACAGTCTGCCGCAGCACATAATGATGTCTGCACGCACCTCTAACTGGACCCCCTGGAGGGGAGTCCCGAGCACAGGGGTGTACACTGAGCAGCGACGCATGGACACACTCCTTACCCACACTCGCCCTTGGTAAACAAACACAGCAGGGACTCAACGTAAAATATGATTTTACAGAGATGGACTCCAAAGTTTTGCCTTGAGGGTGGAGATGGGAGTGCAAAATAAAACGCACGCATGGAATAAGAGATCATACAAGGATGCACGGGCTAGTCAGGGGCTGTGTATGATAATGGACTTCTAAAATGAATGATAAAAGTATGCATATGTCCACGCACTGGGTCTGCTGCCTCGGTATTAATACCTCCTCGGGCATGGATCGTCGCCGGCTTCGCAAAGGCGACCCATATAACGGCCCTAAACGAACCCCGCAGCTCTGCCTTTATAGATGGCTCTTGTACTCCCCAGTCCGAACTCGAGCACAACAAATGGTGAAATAAAAAGAGGATTTGGCTGAAATTAGACCCCTTTCGATGGCGAGGCAATGCGCCGAACGCGTGTTCGCATGTCCCCCTACAGTCTGGTGCTAGAAGAGGGGCACACATGTAAACCTGGCAGCACGAACAGAAGTGCTTGCCACATCACATGCCAGCGGTGCGACCAGAGCAGTGCGCGCTCTAAAACACGGCCGTCAACGTGCAATTATTATTCAAGAAAAGATATATGCAAACACCGGCACTAAACTACAAGGGCAGGCGGCGTGAATCGGGTTACGCGGGAAATACCCTGGAAATGTACTATATTATGCTACCTGCGCATCTAACATACAGCACTGTGCTGTTTTATTAGTGTGTGTAACGTACAACGCAAGGTGGTATACCAGACCTGTAACACAATGTCATTTACTCAAATTGTATGGGAAGTGTGTACTATATTTATGGGGAGTGTGGGAAGTGTGTACTGTAATTACACGGTGTAAGTTATTAAGCAACACAATGTTGTAAGTATAATATACCACACAATATATAATGCACTATATGAGAAACGTTTTAATTTTACAACATAATACACAATGCAGCCCTGTTGTAATGCACTTCAAATGAAAGGTACAACATGGTTGAATACTCGTTTAATCTAAAATACTACACACTAATATACCAAACGTGTAATGAACGGCCCCCTATAATCAGTGTAAAGACAGAGGCCTCCTGCTAATATAATGAAAGTTTCTTAAAGAAGGGCTTTAGTAATCAATGTAAATGGTTAAGGCAACAATTTGATAATATACACAAAGATAAATGACAATCAATCAACAAGGACCAAAACATTAATTATAGCAAAAACCAACTAAATTATTTATGAATGTACAAAATATGTTTTATTAATAATCAATTCAATAATAAGAAAATTCAATCTTACAAAACCAGTCATGTCTACAGTCACACTCTCATATAATCCACATTGACATTAAAAAGCAACATATAAAGGACGGACAATTATACAAAAAATATTTTGTGTAACACAGAGTCTGTGTTACACTATTAAGAGACAGTTCAGGGCAATCATTCCCATATATCACCGTTGTTTGAGTGTGGCTTTTCCTGATGAAGGCACTCCTCCAGTGCCGAAACGCGTGTAGAACACAACAGTGAAACATTATTGTGCCACATTATCTGTTTATCAAAACAAATATTCAAATAGTTTTTGTATAATTGTCCGTCCATTATATGCTGCTTTTTAATGTCAATATGGATTATATGAGAGTGTAACTGTAGACATGACTTGTTTTGTATGATTTAATTTTCTAAATATTGAATTGATTATTAATAAAACATATTTTGTACTTTCATAAATAATTTAGTTGGTTTTTGCTCAAAATTAATTTTTTGGTCCTTGTTGATTTTCCAATCTGACTACACCAAGAACCATTTCTTCTCAAGGATCCCTCTGGGAATCACCACATGCTGGTGGTCAATGGGTCCCTCCTGCTTATGGCGTGGTGAATTACATTTCACGCTGGCAAGTCCTAGGGCTTTCTCACAATTCTGTGGACCTCCTATCCCGAGCCTGGATGGAGAATATGGTAAATAATACGGCTCGGTTTGGTCTCTGTAGTTGGGTTGGTGTCAGTAGTGAAGTTTGGATCCTGTGGGGAAAGACGTTGCTGAAATCCTGGACTTCCTGGCCTCACTGGCGGCGGAAGGGTTGGCCTTTAGGTCAGTCAACACTTTTTGTTCTGCGATTTCTGTGGGGCATGCCTAGGGGATGTCTCGTTGGTGAACATCCGTTTGCTACGGAACTACTCAGGGGCATCAGGTTGTCTCTTTCTCCAGAGCTGAGATATTCAGTTCTTTGGGGTGACAACAAAGTGTTGAATTTCTTCCTCTTCTGGCCTCGGAACAAATGCCTTTCAAGGAAACAGTTGTCTGCAAAATTGGCGACATTGCTGTGTTTAGTCTCTTGTCGCAGGGTCTCAGATGTCCGTGCTCTGGACATTACCAGCTGCACGTTTACGCCTGAGGGGGGTTCCTTCCATGTATTCTGCAATACGAAGTTACATTCCAGACTTATCTCATATCCGGCCTTTCCAGGATCCCCAAAACTGTGTGGCAATTGCTCTGTCAAACAGTATGAGTCAATGACCGAAGAGCTTTGGCCACAGAAAGAATGGTAGCTGCTAATGTCTCTATGTAAACCACATAGGGCAGTTTTCTCTCCCACCATTGCATGGTGGGTTCACTGGGCCATGCAAGAGGCAGGTATTGACACTAAGGTGTCTGAATCTCATCCCACCAGAGGGGCTATCGTGTTAAAAGCGTTTGCTCTTTGAGGCTCGCTTGAAGGATATTATGAATGCTGCAGAATGGTCTTCGGATTCGACCTTTAAGAGGTTTTATTTCAAACCAGTTCCCTCCATTGCGATCCTGGTGGCAGACAAGCTTTAAACTGGCATAATCCCCGTCTCCAGATCCTGACATAGAATGAAAAGTTTCCCAGCAATCGTAAAGGAAAGTTTCAGTTCTAGAGGCAAGGATTAGCCCACCCTTTTTGCTCTGTAATCTTCGCCCACCCAGCGATGTCAGGGATTCAGTTTTTGTTGTAAGTAATATGTCTCAATCACATTACATGATTGTTCTATAAACCCAGTTGCATTCGGAACGCTAGTTAATCAAATGTTCTGCGTTAATGTGCACTGAAATACTTAATGGTTTGCCTAAGGTCCTAGTTTTTATTTTGTTTTATGGATTTTTGCAGGATCGGAGTTGTCTAAACAGGAGTGAGGTGTTCCATTGTCTGCTTCGGTCGCAGGAAGAAAGAGGACAAGCATAGGTGAATAGGGGTTCAAAAGGGACATGTCGATCCCTAGTTGGACATTGCATTACTGTTGTGTTTTTTTGTTATTTCGCCATGAATGATGGGAAATAATCAAAGAAAGCATTGCATAATCCTCACCTCCGTGTCCTTAATAGAATTGAAACTTTCCTTTACGATTGCTAGGAAGTTTTTCATTTAAGGGTACAATCACCTAATATCCTCGATCTGTCGTACAAGTAGGTGGCCTCTTCCATAAATTCTAAACCTGCCTCTTATTTCTAAATTTTGGAATACTTAATACCTTAGGAGAAGAATATCCTTTACTTGCTACTCACTCTGGTGACAATGCCTTCTACCATTCCAGGAAGGCTGGGCCTGTGCCAAGCATCCTCAATCAACACTACCTGCTGCCTTGGAGTAATCAAATTTTAGGTGTCTGAAGTCATAGACACCCTCCCCTCTACTACCCGCCCCCATCCCATTCACATCTTAGAATAATTCATTAAATACCTAGATGGTCTTTTATCTCAGAAGGATAGGTGAATCATGGGCATACCTTGAAATTCTAAAGAAAAAGGAAATTGGGGAAAGAAACAACCGCTTTCCAGCACCATTTACATTACAGGAGGAAAGAGCTCCTTTCTCCAATTTTAGATAACACAACATGCTTTTTATTTCTCTTCTAAGAAAAGTTATTCAGACTATAAGTCCATGCCAAATATACAAAGAAAGTGCCAAACATTTTTTATCACATCAACTCACGTCCCTGCTAATGGAAGAAACTCCTGTTACAAGAACATTTCCTGATAAGAACATGTCTTCACGGTCACATCATGTCGATCTTTATGGAAGCAATTCACTGTATCATAGTATGCCCTTACAAAGAACGTCTCTCGACAGCCTCTGCGAGCCCCTTCCTCTAGAGCTGAGGTCTTCTAACTGGGGGGCGGCCCCCCTTGGGGGACCATAAGTGATCTCGGGGGCGGGTGCCAGTCTCGGGCCAAGAGAAGCATCATGCTTTGTTTTAAATGTTAAACACATGAGCGGCAGTAAGCCACCTTGTAATGGGCATCACTAGCAACTTTTATCATGTATATCCTGACTGGGAGTATGTGTAAAAAGGGGTAACAGGGCTTAACGGCAATGCTTAAAGAAGTGCAGACATATTTAAACATTGCAAATATAGCAGAATAATTGTGAAAAAATAGAGGGGGGCCCCAAGGATTTCTTTTTTTGACAGGGGGTGGCAGCATTAAGAAGTTTGAAGACCACTGCTCTAGAGGTAATACCTCTTTGAACATACCCCTCCCCCCCGGTGCGTCTGCTTCTCCGCGGAATAAACTAATTTCACCAAAATATCCCCCTAATACACCTATCTCCCACACCCCTGCCCCTCTCTGTGGAGGGAGTTTATTTTATGATAGCTCTCTCTTGATACCACGGTCTCCCAAAGGGTCTAAAATGCCCTGACCCCCTCCCCCATGAAAATAGTTTCTCCTGTAATAGGATTGATTGCCTTGATAATCATAACATCTCTCTCCGGTTCTAGATGTCTGGGTTTTCAGATGCATTGAATTCCCATTCATTGAACGCGCATCAGTTGCAACGCTTTTCTTTCCTGTGTGACTCTCACTGGTTCGAGCCCGCCACACTCAGCTTCCGGGTGGGCGGTGATGCACCGGGCGGCGATGCCCCCTCGCTGGTAGGGATGGGGGCGCGTGGGCCACGGGGATGTCCCTACTGTCTGCCGGGAGCTCCGCATTGTGGTGGGACAGGCCGGCCTTGCATCAGCCGGGATTGCATCAGCCTTGCATCAGACAGAGGGGAGGACCGAGCCCTCCTTTCTACGTCCAGGGGATGCTGCGTCGGCCATTCCCCACCTGCAGGAGAGGGGGAGGGGGGAATCCCCCCACGCTCATCTGCATATCAGACAGCCTCTGCAACCCATGTCTCAATTCTAGTGGGTGTTTTTACCATACCGGTGAAGGAATACTCATTCTTGGGTGCTCTACAATAAATCCAATGCAGCGTAACATAAAACGACGTAACACACACCGAATACAGCAAAACATATGTCATGAAACATAGCATTCAACATATATGGCATATGACGTTACCTTCGAATCAGACATAACGAATGCATTTCTGATAATATGTAAATTCTGCCTAAGATATGCATCTTGTGCAGCATTCAATACCGTACACTATCTTCACACGGTACAGCACGGCACACAAATATTAGCATTAGCGCATTGCTGCAAGCCAGCCCAGCCAGCTACACCTGGGTCGTGGTTACGCAACTCAGACACGTTTTTACCTTTCCCCCATTTCCTTCCACGTCATCATTGGCTTGCAAGCGACCTCCAGCTATTATGCCCATTGACGAAACCTCACCTATGAGCTCATAATTGCTTGTTCCTGAATGACAGGCTTCAGATAATACACCTTATTGCTTGCTCTACTACCCTAATTATGCTCCATTTCAAGTGAAGTCAGTGACTTTAAACCTTAAATAAGGTGTATTTTATTAAGCCGTACTGCTGTCATAACATTGTTGTGCTGCGATTGGTGTCTTCTACAGCACTTTGATGTCTTTCTGTAACTGGTTCGTGTTCTATGAAATAGCATATATAAATACAAAATATATATAAATAAATAAGAAAAGGTTCTTCCATTAGTAAAATAACATTTGGATAAAAATGGCCCAAACTCATCATTTTACAGCACATATTTTTTTTGGCTAAAAATGCATGTTACAGGGACCTTTTTTGAGGAGAGTATATGAAATACTCTAGTTTTTCAAATCCTGACTGTACGTGCAGTTGCATTAGGACTCTGAAGCACAAGATATATGTATGTGCCCATCAGATATTTGTCTGTCCAATGAAAACACTGAATGCAAACAATAGATTATGACTCCATTTGAAGAGGTGCCAAATCATAAACATTCTGAAAGGAAAAATTACACTCCCTGAGCCAGAAACTAAAGTGCCACTTAAATTGCACCCATTATAGTCCAGGGGGCTGTTGCCACATGTCGGGATGCTGCCTGGCATGCATAAGGGATATTAAGAGGCCACTGGACAACAGGGCACACCTATCAAAGATGGCTACTAGGGCAGATGAAGCAAAAAAACTCAATTCTAATTTCAGAAATACTCAAAAAAGGTGAAGGGTGCCCCCACTGACCTGTTGCAACAAATTGAGAGCCATAATTAGGCCATCTGGTGAGTGATGTGAGAGTAGGGTCTACAACCCAACCCAAACCGACGTCATCAAAAAACAGACGGTCCAGACCCCTTATTGTTGTTTTTTGTTGATCATGTAAGACTGAGTAAGAGGTCAAGTGTTCTACTTTTCACTGGATGCCTCCCTCAAAAGCAGCCCAGATGACATGGGGATAGGTATAAAAACAAAACTTTCTTGGATTACCACAGAGAGCAGAATGAACTTCTCTAAAGATACTTGTGATATAGAGTGCACATAATCCACTCCAAATTCAAGTTCCATATGATATTTAAATAGTGCTCTGTAGTTTTTGCTTTCAAAACCAGATGAAGGCAAGCTACTGCAACTGATAATTGTTCAATTCCTTTACCATGCTTTGAGGGAAGAGATCTCAGAGTGTGAGAGAGGGAAGGTGTTTGACTGATTTAGGGTTTTCTTTTTTTCGAAATCTCCCAGTCAACAAAAAAGTCACCTTCAAGCTCCTCACAAACGCCTACAAAGCTCTCCACAACGCTGGACCAGCATACCGGAACCAGTGTATCTCATTCCACGTACCCACCAGACAACTCCACTCATACCCCAACTGTCCCTTGCCACCGTCCCTTGGATCCGCAAGACCAGGACTAGAGGAAGATCCTTTTCCTACCTCACTGCCAAAACCTGGAACACCCTGCTTCTCCACCTCATGCTATCCCCGTCGCTGACCCAATTCAGGAAGGATCTCAAGGCCTGGCTCTTGACTGAACTGCAGTGCCCAGTCGGACTTGCAGCCCCTCGCACCTTGAGACCCTCACGGGTGAGTAGTTGTGCATAACAAGTACAGATTGATTGATTGATTGAAAATCTCACAAACGGCACCCTGGAAAAACATAGAAGATTCATACAAGCAAGTAAATATCTATAAGCAATGTGATGATTACTCCTGGGCTCTGCTCCTTGTCTTCTGCTTCAGATTAAACGACTAAATGTCCTCCCCGAAACGGTAGTGAGTCTCCTGGAATCCAAAGACAACATGGAGTGACCGAGATCCCCAAGGACCCCGTTAACAGAGGGAACAAAAATGAGTCGCTAAAGAGTCAGGTAATACAAGGTTCATAGAAAGTAAACAAGGACTGGGCCAGAGAACTAGTATTTAGGCTTTCAAGCCAATTTTGAACATTCTTTTGACTGTGTTCATGTTTGGACGTGAGTTTTGGTCCTACACAAGACATAAATGGCTGCCGGGGATCAGTGTTGCCTTTCCTCCTACTGAAATAGGCTGCTTCCTATTGTTTAGTGAGAAAGTATCGGAGCAGTTTGGAGGAATATATGAGAAACAAGATTATGAATTCAAGTAGATATGTCAGCGTCCTGGGGGAGCAGCCCACTTCAGGCACCATACTGGCCGAGCTGGGGTTCTTAATGGTGGCCTGAAGGACTTGGGCGAACATATTCCTCCACCATGTGCCAGAAATGTAAGTGCGTTATTTGATACTGATCTTTCTTTCTCAGCCAAATGACTATGGTAGCATCTAAAGGTTATGCTCTGCCTCAGGATATTCGCAAAATTCTTCCTTATCTGGCCGTCTCTGCCCGGAAAACCATGGTACAGGCCGTTACTTCTTCTCGTCTGGACTATGCCAATGCTTTATATTTAGGACTACATAGACTACAGACAACACAGAATGCGGCAGCACAAGTAAATCACAATCTTTCTCACAGAACCTCTGTTAAATCTTTCCTTCCAAAGCTTCACTGGCTACCCATTCGAAAGAGGTGTGTTTTTAAGGCATTCTGCCTGGCTTTTAAAGCCATTAAGAGTACCGGTCCGGCATACTTGCCTAGAAAGATCTGTTGGTATCTCCCTTTGCTCACTCTCCGTTCTTCTGAAGCCAGATTTCTTCAGGTGCCAAGATTCAGGCCTCATTGTATTGGAGGGTGATCTTCGTTTTACCACACCACTAAGCGGTGGCACTCCCTGCCCGTTACTTTGAGGTTGACATCTGGTTATTTCTCTTTTAGAAATCTATTGAAACCTTGACTGCTCCAGCAGCTGCAATGCGCCCACTTGTTGTGCTAGTATAAAGCGCCTGGACACCCAGATTATGGGGTTACAGGGCGCTTTAGAAGTATCCATCAACTCAAATATTAACTATGTTAACAATCAATAGAAAGGACTACGGGGCATATTATCAAGAAACGGCATTAAAATAATTGCCACTTTAGCGGCAGGAAACTGCCGCTAAAGCGGCGATAATGGGCTTGATAATATGCCGCAGAGAATTACCATAGAAGCCTATGTTCTGGTGTCAACATGGGCTTCTATGGGAATTCTCGAGTGCATATTATCAAGCCCATTATCGCCGCTTTAGCGGCAGTTTTCTGCCGCTAAAGCAGCGATAATTTTAACGCCATGCTTGATAATATGCCCCTACATTCTTATCTTCTATAAGGAGGTGAAATGTATGTGTTTACGTATACCTCTACTTGGTAAACTGCAAGCTGCCCTCACACTGAGGACAGACACAACCCAGCAGCAGTGCGTGTTTTCATCACACACAGAACAGATGAAGCGTGAGCAGAAACAGGGTAAATGCCTCGTAGACAGAGACCACTTGTGTCATGGGCATCAGCAGTACAGAGTTCCCTCACTCAAATGCAGGTACAACAAGAGACACACACCCTTCCCTCATGCGCAGTAGTGCAGAAACGGAAGTGGACGTGCTCTAACCTTAGACTGAGCAGCCCTGTGCTTGATGGGGATTCACTTTAGAATATTGTATTCTGCAGAACTTTGAGGTTGAAGGTTTCGAGTCAGTTGTTGCTGGCTGAAATAGGGGCCACACCGTTTACCGTATCTGCTTAAATAAAAGGATTTCCTCGAAGACTTCCACGGAGCAAGTTCTACTACACAATGCTTCCCTTAGACACAAACAAAGAGTATAGCACAGATAGAATCAGTTCACAGTCCTCTCAAACACTAAACAGGGACAGTCTGGGATTCAGCAGTGTAAGCTTCACTGATACATAGGACAGGTGTGAGAAACTTGGTTGTTGGTTGACTGGGGTGTGAACCCTGGCCAAGCAATAGCCACAATCCCCTGCAGGGTGAACCACAACAAGTTACTAAATGAACCTGTGCTTAACCCTGGGTAGGTTGGCACAAGCAGTCAGGCTTAACTTAGAGGCAATGTGTAAAGTATTTATTTACCACACAAACAGTAACAAAGTGAAAACACAACACAAGAAAAATCCCAAACCACTTAGAAAAATAGAGTAAATTGTAATACATTATATAACACCAAAATGACAAAAATCCAATCAGTAGAACTGGCATTATGAATTTTTTTAATGTAAGGTTCAAAATAGCACCTAAAAGATCAAAGCGACAACCGCGGACATCTAATTGCCCCAGGCCGGGACTAAGTCTAAAGTTAAGGCTGACCGCAATGGAGCAGGGTTCGAATACAAGAAGTAGATTGGGCCAGGTCAGCGCTTACCTTCAGACTTAAAACAATTTCTGAAGTAACGTGTCTGAGATGGTGAACATTTCAGCGGGGAAAGGCTGCAGGAGGTGTCAGAGGAGGGAGCGTCGTCGTCAGATGGCCTTGGGTCGAAGCCGCGGTGAAGATTTGTATGTTCAGACTTAGTCACCGAAATGGAAGTCAAAAAACTCCAGCAGGAGGAGGCAGAAGGCTGCAGCAGAAGACAGTTCCACAGTGTTGGACACCCCTTTGGTGAAGGACCACTGAAATGGATTTGCTGCTGCAAAGAAGAACATAGCGGGAGAAGCTGCGAAGTCAAGCAGGTTGGTCCCGGCCTCCTCCTAGTTCTCAGAGCACTTTTTGCCCACATTTTCTGTAAGTCCTCAGTTTTGGAAAATGGCTATCTGAGCACATTTATCACCATAACCAAGGGTCCAGGCCTGGAGGGATACCTCTTGGGGGTTCAGGACTCACTCAAGCTGGGTCCACGTGCGGGTTGAAAATTGTGGGATCCCTTTATATCCCTGTGGCTCTGAACAGGAGGTCAGTAAGCTTGCCTTTGGAGAACACTTCTGATAGTCCCGGGTACAGGTGTAGATGCAGGGCCCAACAGCAGGACTGGCTTCTGAGGGTTCAGGGCAGGCTCCAGGCGGCAAAGCAGTCCTTTTAGGTACAGCAGCAGTCTAGCAGAGTGAACAGCAGGTCACATCAGCAGGCAGTCCTCTGAGAGTCCTTCCACAGGTCCAGTGGTGCACTGAAGAGTAAGTCTGAAGGTCCTATTTTTTTACCCTAGTGCCTTTCTTCTGGAAGGTGGGAGAAGTTTCTAGAAAGGTTCTTTGAAATGCATGGTATTCCCTGCCTCCCCTGGCTCTAAGCTGGCTGAAATGACAATACATGGCCAATAGGTCCTCTGTGTGAAGGCAGAACACTGGCTATTCAGGTGTAAGTGAGTAGTGCTCATCTGCCCCCATCCTGGCAGCAGAAAGCCCATTCATACACACTTCATTCCTCTATCGTGTGACTGTCTAGGAGGAATATATAGAGTTTAATTGTCAGCTACACCCAGTCATGTGACCGAACACAGGCTGGAGGCACAAAGTGCCGAGTGCGGAAAATGCCAACTTTATAAAAGTCGCATTTTCAAAATTGTAATGAAAAATCCGATTTTTTTCATTAAAGAGGGTATATCATTACAATTTCATAGGTACCAAACATAATGTATACAACTACTCTCAATTAGGAATTACAGTTTATTAAATGTAATAAGGAATCCCTGATGTTATCCTATGGGAGGGGCAGGCCTCACAGTAGTGAAAAACTAATTTGGGAGTTTTCATTACCAGGACATGTAAAACTTAAAAGTACATGTCCAACCTTTCATTTACACAGCACCCTGCCCTCTGGGCTACCTAGGGCCTACCTTAGGGGTGACATATATATGATAATAGGGGTGTTTAAGGCTGGGCAAGGGGGTTTAAATGCCAAGTCAATAGGCAGTGGGACACTGAATTCAGGCTGCAATGGCAGGCCTGGGACATGCTTTGAAAGGCTACTTGAGTGGATGTCATAATAAGTGCTGCAGACCCACTGGTGGCATAATTTACAGACCCTGGGTATATGATATGCCATCCTACAAGGGATTTATATGTGTAAGCTAAATATGTCAGTTAGGTATATGCCAATCAAACTATGTTTAGGGAAGCTCTTTAGCACTGGTTAGTAGTGGTAAAGTGCACAGATTTCCAAGGTCATAGGAATGAAAACTCCAGCTCAAATTGAAGGTAAGTAGGTAAAACATTTGGGGGAACCACCCTAGGGCTGACGGGTCTAACAACAGGTATAGAATGAGCAATAGCAGTGTTATTTTCCCTCACATACAACAGATGTAATCACAGCTAGAAGAAAACCAGACTTCCAGTGCACACAATACATCAAGCAAATGCAACAGCAGTATTCTCTGACTATAGAAGGGTACAACACGAGGGCTAGTATGCATATTCCCATCCATTAAGAACAAGTAGAACATAGTCAGCAGCAGTACAAACTTTGCTGAATGAAATACAGAGCAGGTAAAGCCCACAGAGCAGCAGTGTCTGCTTCTATCACACAAGGGAAAGGCTCACCGTGTTCAGCAGAATTGGTACCACCCAGTCAGCAGAAGTGAAAGCTTCTCTCATGCACAGGATTGATGTAAAATGAGCAACAGCAGTAAGGCTTCACTTACACACATTTTAAAGGTATAACACAACCAGTAGCAGTGCAAAGGTCCCTGGATTACACTTGTAGCAGATATAGCGTGGACAGCAGCAGTAAAAACATATTCTCTAAACAAACTAAGTGTGCAGGAGGGCTACCCTCAGACAACAACATTCCAAGCTGCACACATGCACAGGTCAGGTACAAATACGACAACGGCATGACAGGTTTCTTTCACAAGGAGAAAGGGCGTGGATGGGCAGAAGCTTCATGCACACACTGAACAGGCACAGCATTACCAGCAGTATTGAAAGCTATCTTCACCCACGCAGCATGTAGAGCGCACAGACAAGCGTGCGAGCATCTCTTACACACAAAATAGGCAAAATACAGGCAGCAGTGGCATCTTCTTCACACATTTAACATGCACAGAATGGGCCACCACAATACAAGCTTCTCTCACACACAAAACAAGAACAGTACAGTCAGAAAACATACAAATATCTTCACACACAACCTATGTACATCACAGGCACTAGAAACTCAGCTTTTGAAATACAGCAGCACAATCTTCCTTCACACACAGAGAGCAAGAACAGCAAGGAAAGTGGGAACTGCCCTCATACACGGAATAAGCATCAAGTCCATCAGCTGTCTATTCAGTTGTTCCATTACGTAACAGTCATCGGAAAACAAACAGTTGTGTTTTGAACTGGGTGGCACAATGTGCTTGGCTTCACGCTCCTTGGCAGAGGCATGGTGACCTCACCTGATGGTGGAACAGTGTGCTCACTGATCGAAGATCTGAAGCTCAGGGCATGAGCCAACAGTTCAAGGTGTTTCATCAGAAAACTCTACGCTCTTCTCCTGATCCAGGCATTTGCAGGCCCCATTTCAGAATCCCCTACTAGATTGCTATAGGATTCTGCTAAACAATAATCCATCTTCGACTATATGGATGTATACTCACACACCGATTTATCAAGTTACTATGACTACTTAATTATTTTACTACACTGTCCTTTGGTGGTGCATAGTTGCAGCACTTGTGATTTAAGGCTCCTACGGGGAATGTGGTATATGGCTCTATTCCTCGTCTAAACTCTCAGTGGCTCTAGTACTCAGGGCACTAATAAGGAATTGGTTTTCTTTGGGGTGTTATCGTAAAAACTGATAAGTTTGGTTCTATTTGCATATAACATCTTCTTATACCAAGGGGCTGACTACGATGTAGGGTGGATCGTCACCGCCCGCATGGCGGTGGCGATCCTCCCTACATTTCCCTCCGCCTGCCACCCATTTCCCCCCCGCCATATTAGTATGGCGGGGGGGACCCCGGCAGACGGAAAGACCGTCCACCGGTTTTTCACCAGTCGACCAGTCGGCTGGGCAGAAAAGGGGCTAGATATGGTGGCGGTGCCTGCTAGACACCGCCATCCATATTAGCATGGCTGCGGGAAGCAGCCTTTCACCGCCACGGAAAGGCATGCGGATTTTGCTGTCGGGGGCCCGTTGTGGGCCCCCAGGTTATGGAGGTGGGGGATGCACATGGGGGGTACCTATGGTATCCCCCTACATTGTCATGGACAAGGTGGCAGGCACCACGCGGTGCCTGTCACCTTGTGCATGACAATGCACACAGTGCACTCCCAGCATTGTGGAGGGCGGTGCTGTGAGCACCGCCCGCCACAATCCTGGGAATTGAGGATGCCACCACCACGGTGGCAGTGGCATCCTAATTGCATGTGCAGGACCGCCGCACCACTGGCGGCCGGTCCCAGCACCGCTAGTGTGGCGGGCGGACGAAAGGCCGCCCGCCATCCTAATCGACCCCTAAGTATCTATACGTAGGAGTGTCTTTCCCACTCCTCCCTCTTTCTTCTTTTTTCTCTCTTTCTTTTTCCTTTTTGGACACCATTGGTTGGTGATGGGGAGTGATATTTTCATGTGCCATGAACATATTTATCATGTTGATGTTGTACTTAATGTTTGCAGCCCTGAAGAAGTCAAGGTGTTAATGACCAATCGACGAAACACGTGTTGGCTGATTAACTGCAGGTCGATTTCATTACCTGCCTTCCGTTTGGAAAATTGTATTGAAGTACTTGTTCTCTGGAAAACGAACTAGCAGTAACACTCACTACAAGCCTAATGTGAAGACTAGGACTATATCTGTTGAGCCTGAACTCAAAACTTGGATTAAAGTGGACTGTTACTTTGAGATTGATGTACTTGTGACTGTGTTTCCAAATACCTGAGTGCTGGGATTTGTTTGTTTCCCAATTCAGAATTGCACCTTACATGAATGAAGTTTTTTTAGTTTGTCAAGAGTCATCCGAAGCCACAGAGTGGCATCCGGCTTCCCATGTTATGTTATGTTAAAATTATTTGTAAGGTACACCTATACCCAGAGGCGTCGTGGCGCTGCTACAAAATTGCTGGGATCTGAAAATTAACAGGGTTGTGTTTGGTCCTTAGTAGTTAAAAAGCCATGTTTTCAGAGCTTTCCTGAAAGGCCATGTTCCCCCGAACCATAACAATTCATTCATCAGTGACTCTTTTCGTTAAACATTACTTTTATTTTTATGTGGGATTTACCATTATTTGCTCCACAGTTCCCTCTCATGTTTCCTCATCTTCCTCATCTTCCTCATAGCTTCACACTGATGAAGGCGTAAATCTGTCCGTCTTTTCACCTACAGTGTTTGAGACTGTTAGCACACTCAGGGGTCTGGATAAACAGTGGCGGCTGGTGACATTTGAAAGTGGGAATGCGCATTTAAAATACCAGCCATCATCAAACTCCAATCTGGACCCAGGATTAGCATGCCTAGAAACACTATGGTATAATGTGGATTAAAAAATGGTTGCTAGTACAACTGAATTTAATTCTATTCACACACAACACCGCCTTTGCTCCTGTTCTCAGTCATATTCCTTTAATCCATTGGCTCTTGAGCTCTTTTCCTAGAGTCACCAATCACCAGCCACACTGTGTCACCAAGAAGCACCATCCATGTTGTGTTTCCAAATTGTGCACAAGCACTGATCTTTCTCCTCTGTCTGGACGCAAGGCACTCTTGCCTGAGTGGCATCACTCAGGTGATAGAACGGCAGATCTCCTTCAGTAAGAGTGCACACAGCATGGGATTTTACTCCCCTCTCCTAGTCAACAATCAGACTTAGAAATTACATCAGGAAATCAGAAAATGAAAATACTCGAACGAAATGGTGTTCTTCTGCAAATTGTATCCTAGTCAAAGTTCAAAGTTCAAAAAGTACTTTATTCGGTTTAAAAGACAAAAAACATAAAAGCAACAACATCAAATTACAATTTACACAGGGAAAGTATAAAAAAAGAACAGATCTATTATATTTCATCAAGACCCATTGTTTTCCGTAATTTAAAAACATTTTTAAAAAAGCTTAAAACTACAGTAACAGTTAGAACAGTGTCCATTCTCTGGAATTCTAAAAAAGCGGGGCAACATTTATTTATTTTCAATTCTTTGAGGAGTGGGATAATGAATTTCCTACGTGGTAAAATATAAAATTTACAGAAAAATAAAATATGAATGTCAGAGTGGGACGAGGAGTCATCACACGGGCACATAGGCAAATTTTGCATCCATGAATTCATTTCTGGGAAGGACAAGAGTCTAAAAGCAATATTTAGTCTAAAACGGGTCAAAAGAAATCGATCATAATTTGACATCGGCAGA
Source organism: Triturus cristatus (assembly GCF_964204655.1). NCBI lineage: Eukaryota > Metazoa > Chordata > Amphibia > Caudata > Salamandridae > Triturus > Triturus cristatus. The sequence continues at coordinate 390,943,628 of NC_140594.1, forward strand.
GTTAAGTATGGCTGTACTTTGTTGCCAATTAACAACACGAGATGCGAGGTTACTGTCTTTTTCTTCATTTCCTCTCGCTTCTCTTTTCCTCGAGGTATTCCATACATAGCTTATTCAGCAGTTTTCTGGATATATTACCCATTGAGAGTGGGTCATCAAAATATTGTTGGCAGCCAATTTCAACAAGGAAATGTTTAACATAATTTAGCCAATCAGATCTACCCACGTTATCCAACTTTAATACATCCTGCGATAAAGCCCGGTTCATAACACACTCATTTGTTGTCCATACCCTATGCCACAAAAGGATGGGTTGTATTCTAATTAAGTCAGATATATGAGGTTATCCAAGTTCAGTATGGCAGATGTAGGTCGCAACACTTTGTGGTACTGTCAGGACATCCCTCAAAAACCTATTCTCGGCTATTTGAATTGAGTCTATATTGGAATACCCCCAAAGACCCGAGTCATATAAAGCTACCGTTGTACACGTGGCTTTATATATTGTTAAAATTTCTTTTATCGGTTTCTTGCCCAGCTTTTTAATAAAGTTCTTTAAGGCCTTTATGGTTTTTAGGAACAAAAGGGTTCTGGCCTTTACAGCACTAGTCCACACCCCAGATTAATGGAACAAAATACCAAGATAAGGGAAAGTAGAGGTATATTCCAATGGGACATTATTTATAGACATTCTTTTTATCTGCTTTCCAGGTCTAGTGCCACAATTCATGGAGAAGGTTTTGCTACAATTAATTTTTAAGTCTAAACTTGACATAAACTTCTCAAAAGATATTATCATGTTTTGTAGGGCTAAGGGGGTGCGGGCCATTAGGACTGCATCGTCCGCATACAAGAGTGCCGGGACAGACCTCTTCCCAACCCTCGGCATATCCCTGCACTCCTGCAGCAGGCGATGCTCAAGTCCGTTTATGTACACCAAAAATAAAAAAGGGGCCAAAACGCACCCTTGGCGTACACCACGACCCACCCCAAATTTTCTGGTACATTGGCCCCCCCTACCATAACGGACCGATGCTGTGGCTCCTGAGTATAATTCTCTCAGAAAGCAAATAATGGAATCTTCCACACCCAGCTCTCTCAGGATTGCCCATAGTTTAACATGTGACAGTCGAACGCCGATGTGAGATCAAGAAACGTGAGATACAGACGTTCACCCTTTATCCTCGTGTACTTTGATTGCAAAATCATTAAATTTAAACATTGTTCGACAGTACCAATGCCCTTTTGAAATCCATACTGTAGGTCGCTCAATATCTCATTCTCCTCAGCCCAACTTTGTAGTCTTGCCAGGATGATTCTCCCAAGGATTTTTACAGATGAGTCTAGAAGGGAGATTGGTCTATAACATACACAGCTTTGTCTATCTCCCTTCTTATATATAGGTACAATGACCGAGACGAACCAAGACGGGTTTAAGCCCCTTGCCAGTGCTGCATTAAAAAGTTGTACCAGCATGGGTCCCCAGATCTCCATGTTTGCTTTGTACAAGTCGGCTGGGATCCCATCAGGCCCTGCGGCCTTGCCACCCTTCATTGCTTTCAGACCCATCGCATCTTCCTTCAGGGTTATTACCAGTTTTTCAGCCCCTGCACCTATATTACCCCTTATAACAGAATCTATAATATGGCATTCATCTTGAGACTTATAAAGATTTGAAAAATGCTCCACCCAGTCCTCCTACGCAATTGCAATCTCTATGCGCGCTTTAGACTTGTCGTAGAGGAACGGGGTGTTTACGGCCCTCCAGAATGCAGATGCATCCCTAAGCTATGATGCTTCACATAGAGCTTCTAGGGCCTCCTTTTTTATAGCATTTTTTCTATTTTTTAAAACCTCATTATATTTTTTCCTACAGCCTCTTATTTCTATAAGATCTCGGGGTATCCTATGAATAGCATGTTTCAAGTCAGTCAATGCCCTTGTACAGGCATTATCAAACCAACTTTTGTTACCCTTTGCCCTATTCTTTACCTCCACCCATAGACTCTTCTTAATTGTGGAAGCTATTATATTAAAATGCTCAATTATCTGCTCATTGTTAGATTTTTCTTCCAGGCAGATATCAAAACTATTTGAGCAAACATTGAACAATTTACCTAATAACATTTCCGGGACAACCTTACCCCATTTTAAAGTGTACCCGTTCTGTCTCCCAAGGGCCACATCAGGAACTGTGCACATTGAGGCCACATCCTCATGCCAATCAAAAAATGGGGTTTCAACCTCCATTATTTGAGGCAGATGGTCACTTAATGGCAGCTCCAAAATTTTTATCTTGGTAATCTTATGGCTGCAACTATTTGAGGCGATGATAAAATCAATGGTAGACAGTGCTCCTCTACCAATAAATGTAGGCACAAAGGTAGTAGGTTTTTGGGCTATTTCATTTGCATAACCCAAGTCAAACATGAACAATATATCATTTAATAGGTCCCCAGTTAGAGAATGGTCAAAATGGGTTAGGTGTATCTCCTGCTCTATCATTAAGCCACAAAAACCCTGTTTACCCTTTGTGCAAAGTTGGCAATTAAAATCCCCCCCCCATAAAATCTTTAATTCCCTGTCAGTTTTATCTGTTTCATGTTGTATGTCCTCCCTCAGCATTTTTAAGATGCTAGGAATCTCTTTCCTCGGGATATTGTTATAAAAATTTATAACAACCACATTAACTCCCTTCTTGTTGCTTAATGTTATCAATTGATAAAAACTAGATTTTGGCATGAACAAAGCCTGCTCAATGTTGAGCTGGTTTGAGACAAACGTGATTAAGCCTCCCTTTGCTCTCCCATATTGGCCCCCCACAGCCGGAGTAAAAAACACTTCTATAGCCACTTATATACACTGGTTCAATAGACCAGGTTTCTTGGAGGGCCAAGATGTCATGACCATCTATAACAGTTTCCCAAGATGGATTTTGAATTCTCTCCCGTAATCCTGCCACATTCCAAAACAGGAGTGTACAGGTTTTCCTTGTTTCATTTGCTCCAAAATCACATAAGGATGCTTTACCCGACACCTTTTCAGATCGCGGGCAGCTAACTCCTCCATTATTTCCCCCCTCATTTAAGTCAAGATTGCTCAAGATCTTGCAACTATCCTTCCCAAAATCAGCATGAGTCACTCTTTGGGCGGATTGTACTTGTATGCTATCCTCATTACCATCCCAGAGCCTCTGTTCTTTTACATTCCCAGTAATTTTGTCAGTATGCCCACCTAGACCTGATATTTTACTATGACAAGTATCCTTCTTGTGTCAATCCACATATTCAAGGCCTGAAAGAACATCAAACCGATTGTGGGTTAATACGTTATAAGCGGGTAGAGCCATGCCTCTAATATCCTGCAGATAATTATTTCCATAATTAGGGCCTGAGGTGGAAGGATACAACTGCCTAGGGTGGGAATTAAATGAACTCTGTGGTTGCAAGAAAGGAGTCCAACTATATCCATGTTGGTTAAAAGCAAGCCTATTCACAGTCTGCCTTCTTGCCTCCTGATTTATAGGATGTTGAGCTTGTGAGTATGGATAGAAATAACTAAGATAATGTGTAGAGATGGAGTCACTACTACTTAAATCATACCAGTCCCCAATATGCCTAACAGCTCTATGGTCTTTAAAATTTACAATAATTACATCCCCTATCTTATCTTTAGGTCGTGACCCCACCCAGTTAGAACGCCTAACATTTAGGATTTCCCCATTTATGTAGGCAGGCAGGGGTCTATTATTACAAAGCCAGTAAATGACTTTATTCCTTAGGGATTGATAATCTTCCCTATTCCCAAAAGGGAGCTCGGGGACACCCGCCATGACAATCGCATAAGGTGCAGCTTCTGGCGGTAAGTCTACTGTTTTGTGTAATTGCCAATTTTTATTATTAAAATTCCCCTCCTCACTATCCTTATTGACCGTATTTTGCGATGGTACTGTTTTATCTTCTAAGATCAAGTTACCCTCCGTTTGATCACCTACATTACTTTGGAATTGCACCTTAAAAGCAGGCTTCTTCTTCAGCAAAGGGGGTGTCTGTACTTTAATTGGGGGAGGACGAGTTTGCTTTTGTCCGACCTGGTTAAATTTTGAAGAGGAGGTAGGACATGTTGGGGCTTGAGTTATTGCTGTCGTCATTTTTACGGGTATTTTACTGGGGTTTATATTAATTAACCCTTTCGCCATATCAGATAGTAGGAGTGTATTGGCTTCTACCTTTTTCTCGATCAGATCCAAGTGCGTATTAATCGACATCGTCTTTTCTAAAAGGGGCTGCAATAATAATTTCAACAAGTTTTCAATTTTTTCCAATAGGCCACCCTCACTAATAGGACAGTGGGTTGCCTTTAAGGGCACCGTGGGAGGAGTCAGTGGATTAGCCACATCCCTCAAAATTGAGGTTGAACTCTTCTTTAATTTTCCAGTACGCCGCCTTTTTAATGGACCACCCCCTCTTATTTTGCTTTTAACCCTAGGTGATAACATATCATTTGAGTTTGAGGGAGATACAGAGGAGAATCTAGGGAGATATAATGACCCTTCATCATCATTGCTACTATAGAAACTCGGCAAAGGCTCACAAGTGTTAACAGGCGTGCTTAACAGAGAATCATCAGTGCAGATACTAACCGGCACTTCTCCTTTATCCTCTGTATCTCCATTATTTAATGACCCAGTATGTTCTACTAAGATATTAGTTGGATTTATCGTTGGCGAAGGCACAGTCCCTATTTGCCCCAGAGCAGAACTTTTTCCCGTTAGTGAATCCAGGAAAAAGACCCTTTTATGATTGGATGTTGCTACTCTTTTTTGGTTATACTTCCCCCTACATCTCCGTTGTACTTTTTTATATTTTCTAACCAATCTTACGGGCGATAAGGCATGCTCTATTTCAGCCCTAGAGTTGTCTGGGTGATCCTCATGCCTCTCATCATACACCTGGGCTATAGCCATTAAAACTTTCCTTACGCCAGTAATGGGAATACTGGGCACGGGTGTATCCACCGCTAGAAGAGGCGCCTCTTCATGAATTGATATGGGGGTCTCCTGTCCCAGGGATGCCCTTCTATCGTTATTGATCTGATTTACCTTCCTAATCAGGTAATTATCCATTGTGCCCATCCCAGACGAAGTATTATCACTTTTTCCTTTGGTCATCAGGTTAGCTTATTTCTACCAGCTGTCTACGATAATGTCTACAGAATAGCTACAGAGGTACTGTCCTATAACAGTCAGCACTTTTTACCCGCGTAAGTAAAATATGACTTCACAGATCGTTACCTATGAGCATTCCCTGTGCAGCCAAGATCTCTGGCCCAGCCCAGGCTCCTCAGGCCTCTGAGGGCCACAGAGGGCCCGCCCTTTGCCCGGGCTTAGCCCGGCGATCCCCGCGCGCGTTCCGCAGTTAAGTAGCGCCTCCAGGCGCTGGTGGGGTCGTCAACGGCGCGCCGGTAGTTGCTGGGGCACCTGGGGGATGTAGTCCGTGGTTGCTGCGGCGTTTCTGTTCCTCGCGCCACTCCCCCAAACCGCCGTTTCGTTCTCACACCAAGGGCACCGGGGAAACAACAAGTACAGCGCCAGGGAGGTGAGTTTACGTCTGGGACACAAAGAAACACAAAGAACACTCGGCGCTCCGCAGTTAAGTAGCGCCTCCGGGCGCTGGTGGGGTCGTCAACGGCGCGCCGGTAGTTGCTGGGGCACCTGGGGGATGTAGTCCGTGGTTGCTGCGGCGTTTCTGTTCCTCGCGCCACTCCCCCAAACCGCCGTTTCGTTCTCACACCAAGGGCACCGGGGAAACAACAAGTACAGCGCCAGGGAGGTGAGTTTACGTCTGGGACACAAAGAAACACAAAGAATACTCGGCGCTCCGCAATTAAGTAGCGCCTCCGGGCGCTGGTGGTGTCGTCAGCGGCGCGCCGGTAGTTGCTGGGGCACCTGGGGGATGTAGTCCGTGGTTGCTGGGGCGTTTCTGTTCCTCGCGCCACTCCCCCAAACCGCCGTTTCGTTCTCACACCAAGGGCACCGGGGAAACAACAAGTACAGCGCCAGGGAGGTGAGTTTGCGTCTGTATAAATTCATGCATATATACTGCCCGGCTCGTCTCTCACCACGGTCTGTTCCGTCTTTCCTGCTGCACACCTGTATCCTAGTCAAGTTCCTGGAGTGCCAGTGTGGACCTTTTAAATTTAGCATCATGCAGGAGTTATTTTTCCTGAGGTCTGGGGCTGCATCAAGTGGCATGAGGCAGCCCTCCATCTTGTCATCACCTTGAACAGGTAGTAAACTGTATAGGTTTTCTTGAAACATTTAGAAAATTCAGGGTAAGTGTCTTCACACTCTTAATTCACGCCAGCAATAACCCACGCGGACAATGTCGGAATTGTTATCAGGACCATGTCACAAACCACGCCAAGACTCTGAAATTGAATCCCTTGACTCCTTTATAAAATAAAATAAAATGCTAATAATTTCCAAAGATGAAAATACACAAAAATATAAACAGCAGGCCCTTCTATGGCTTTTCAAATATAACTAAGGGATGGGGATGTTTGGAAGAGAGTGACACGCATACTTCCTTCCGTGCAAATATGCCCAGCTTGGCAGCTTTACAGATTTTCGACGTGGACTCCGTGATTTCTGCATAATCTTGAATACATGAGCCATACAGTTAATAAGAAAGACAAAACACTTCAAGAGGCACCCAGACTTATCGTAAAAATTTGTGTCGAATTTCGAAATAAGAATTCAGGGAGCTTTTCCGAGATGTTACTAAGTCAGCTTAGGTAAAATGATGCCAATTCATAATATGTTGTGTACTTAATTTGAAAAGAGTTTTCCGAAAAACCCATTAGCTGACAAATGTACCAGGAGCAGAAAGGAATTTCAAAACTGTCGGAAAGGGTTATTAGAACTGCATATTAGTCCTGCGAAGGTTTGCAGCTGGTATTAGTTATGCCCCAGGGCCCCTCAGACACTCAGACAGGTGGACTATGTGAGTGGGAGATTAACTATTGAGGGTAGCTTCAGCCGCTGTTTTATGGCTATCGAAGATGCAGTAATGGTGACACTTTCTTCTGAAGCAAAATCTTGAGTTTAGCCTAGCCTGCGTGAAAGGGACACTCAAGTTTTTCACACCTTTTTGGGGTCCCGCTACAGGCAGCTTTAGCTCCTTATTGCCAACAACATTGTAACCAATACTATAATAAATACTTAGGGGCATATTTATAATAACTGACGCATCTCTGAATATCAGCATGGATGCGCCAGTTATTGTGCGCCCCAGCTCCGCCACCATGGATGCGCCGCATTTATAATGCGGCGCACCATGGGGCAAAAACGGCACAGATGCGTCACGCATCTGTGCCGTAAAAGTGACGCATTGCTGGAGTTGTGTCGCAAGCGTGACGCAGCTCCAGCAATGCTCTGGGGGGCCCTATCTTCACAATGCTGCGTCAATCCTTACGCCTGCTTCAAGCAGGCGCAGGGTTTTGACGCAGCATGGGCTCAAAAGTGACTGAGTGAAATCTTGTAGATTTCACTCAGCCACTTTTAGGAGGCGTTCCTGCGCCGGAACTGCCCCACCTGCACAGGAACGCCTACATGTGGTGCAGGGCTTTACAACGTGACGCATCTCCCAGATGCGTCACGTTGTAAATACCCCGCACCATGGCGCAGGATTTGCGCCGCTGCTGCGTCACAAAAGTGACGCAACAGCGGCGTAAATGAGGCGCAAGTCAAACATAAATCTGCCCCTTAGAGTGGACCTTGTGTCTGACCTTTGCTCATGGTTGAATGGCATTCTTTTCTATTTCCATTACATGGCTCTCCTTCCTATGCTCAAGTTTGTCCTGCATCTAGAGCTTTTTCTTTCGATGAGTTTTTGATTGGATGAGTATCCTTCTATTGTTGACACCAGGGAATATGTTTTCCTTTTGCTTGTTACTATGTCATTTCACTTTTGGTGCCTGATGGAGTGCTTCCCAATTTCCCTTTTACCCATGTATGTATCTCTACAGGCACCTCTCTACCAACTCGCTCTCTGCCTTCCCTTGCCTTGAATCCCATGGCCTTGCTCTTCCCTACCTTGCTTCTCAGGGTGCGCTCTCTCTCTCTCTCTCTCTCTTCCCATGCCTCTCACCCCTCCCTCTCTCCTCTGTGTTCCGGATACAACAAGAATGGCAGTTAGTTGATCGCTGGTACTGACTTTGCCAATGCTTGTACAACTGCGGAACACCCATCGGCAAAGGCACTGGAGGCAGGCGGCCATCTTGGAATAGTATTTTAGATAGTTTATTACTGTTCTTCCATTCCATAATGGCTATCACTTTGCATCTGGATCCCCCATTTAGACACAATGACATTGCCTTCTTTAACTAGTTTAACAACAGTAAAGTAGAAAAAAATGGGTTTCCAAGGCTACTGTCCACTACTAATGGTTTTGCCAATGCTTGCCCCACAGTTGTACAAACACTAGTAAAGCTAATAGAGGTGAGTGAGAAGTGGGCCTGGTATATGATGTCCACTATTTAAATGCTACGCAAACAAATGATGGACAGAATGCTGAATAAATCCTACATTCACCCCCAGTCAAGAGATCTGGGTTAAATCCATCGTCCAAACTGGAATGGCAGGGTGAGCAAAAAAAACGATGGATTTAGGCCCAGATCTCTGTACTGGGGTGAATGTATGACATTGTTCTGCATTCTGTCCATCCATTGTTCTTTTTGCACTAATGACTAATGTAAGTGGGCACCTTGCACCAGTCCAGACAACCCTTATGGTGATTTAAGAGGTCTTAGACAACCTTAAAAAGCTCTTTAAGTGGTAGCTGTGGAGAGCAGCCTTCAGGCTTAGTCCAGAAGGAGTGTAAAGCAGTTTGTATGACCAGAATGCAACCATATAGTATAGATTAAGTGAAAAAGAACCACACAAGGTATTTATTAAAATATATCTATTTATTATATAATACTCTCTAACACGTTTAGATATCTCCTACCGGAGATAGAGGGTAAATATCAGTGACCCCACATCCGTCACAACGCATGTTGTCACAACACAGTCTTTACAACGACCGCCTTGTAACAACACAATACCATTAGCCAGCAAGTGGTTACAACGACTTGCGGAGGGGGGGAGAAGGTGTTGGATTTAAAATCCAACATCTTCCCTACTGTCCGCACAGACTGGAGTTGGAATAGTAAATTATACTATTCCAACATCCAGTGCCCCCCTCCGCAAGTCATTGAAATGACTTGCAGGGTAATGGTATTGAATTGTTACAACGCAGTCGTTTAACGACTGCATTGTGACAACATGCGGGGTGAGGGAAAGCGGGAAAAGGAGGCATATTCGAGATAAACACAATGCACGCAATACTTTGCATAGAAACACAGTAAATAGCACAGAACACACAGTGGGCCTCAGGGGGGACCAAACCATGCACTAAGAAAGTAGTACCAGAACCATGACTCGGGTCAAGGCAATGTCGAGAGGACGTCGAAGTGCTGGGGACCCAAGGAACCACTCAAGGTGAGTGACTAGGAACCCCACGGAGAGCGTGTGCAGTGTGGGAGTACGACCGCGTGCTCCGCACTACTCTACGTGTAAGTCACGGTTGGAATTTTAAAGATTAAGGACACTTTCCAGTGGACCCTGAAGAAACCCTGAGGAAGACAGAAGGTTAGAGAGCTACCCCACCCGCGGATACCATAGTACCCACGTTACCTACACCAGGGAAGCCGGGTGCAAAGGTGTGAAGTGGTGTCGGAAACAGCCGTCAAACCCAATGGAGGACGTCAGGAAAGTGCCGCTGCTGACGAAGAAGAAAGTGTCCGGTGGAATCCGAAGGTGGATTCTAGTTGAGAGGTACCTGCAAGCAGAGGGGATAGAGTCTATGTCACTCAGGAGTGACCAAGAGATCTGGAAGACAAATGCCCACCAATGTCTGGAGTTGCAGGAGAGTTGAGGAGGACCTTTACTCTGCAGCTGTGAGGACCAGGTGATGCTGAAGAAGACCAGGAGCCATGCACGAGCTGTCCCACGTCGATGTCGAATGCTGAGGGGTCGGTGTTCGATGGGAGCACTAACAAGATTTGGCAAATGCAACCAACGCAGAAGTCAAAGCAGGTGCAATGTTGGGACCAGCAAGGTCCAGGGGACTCACCACAAGTAGGGGAGTCAGGGCAGGCCTGAGCATTCAGAGGAGCCTAAAAGAAACAAAGGTGACCCTCAAATGGGCCCACATGCTGGAGGCACTGGAGCCGCAAGAGGACCTCAAGCAGCTCACCAAAAGATGCAGACCACGATGCACAACGATGCGGTATTGCCAAAGATTCTGGTCACTGGAGGTGCTCGAGGTTGGGGCTACTTGGAGCCTGAAGATCTTCTTTGAAGGAAGCCAACAAGCCTTTGCAACTGCAAGTTGATGCGGTTCACAAGGGTTCAGTTATTGCAACCCCCACGAGGGATACTGGCCTGAAACTTGGTGAGAGGGCAGGGCAGGCCTTGAGAGCTGTGGAAAACCACCACCTGTGTTGCAGAACCTTACGGAGTCCGGAGGAATCCAGGATCAACAGACCAGTCGACTTAGTTGCGGTGCATGTGAATGCAGGGGAGTGACTCCTTCACTCCAAGGGAGATTCCTTCAGGTGTCTTTGATGCCCACAGGCCTTGGAAGGTTCTTGTATGGTGCACAGGCACAGACGATACAGCAGACTGGAAGGAAGATGCAGTTGAGCCCAAACGAAGTCCAGCGAAGTCCAGAGTGTCTAGACAGTAAAGGAAAAAGTGGTGTCTGGTCCGAATCTTGTCCCACAACGAATCTAGGGACCCAGCCACAGGTAAACCCTTAAGTACCTTAAGGAAAGGGTTGAGACGATTCAGGTGGTCTCTTCCAGGGGAGGGTCTGGACAGGGGGGAGGTTACTCCCATGTCCTTTGTCCAGTGTCACGCCAGAGCGGGAGCCAATGGCTCCCAGAGCTGGTTTGAACTGGACTATGCATGGGGACAACAAATATGCCCCTCATGCAGACTGAGTGGTGCTGGCAAGCACATCCACCCTGTCCCAATACACTAAATCCTGTGTTGGAGGTGGTCACACCTCCCTGTGACAGGATGCCCATTGTTCTGTCTTCCACTGCTTGAGTTTGGCTCAGCAGTAGGAGGGCAGAATCGTGTCTCTGGTTGGCAGCAACCATTTTGTGCTGTCTGGGTCAAGAAGGCTGGTACCGGGAACAATGAGAGCCTAACAGAGGGTTCTTCCAGTGCTTGGAATCATACCTCCCATACCATTTACAGTTTGGGGGTATGATTCCAACATGTTTGATACCAAACATGATAGGATTAGTTGCAGCCATTTTCAAGATGGTCATCACGTAATTACGCGGTGCCCCTCTATATAGTATATGACTTCTTCACTTACAGCCCGGGAGAACGGACTCGGTAGGCTGTAGTGATGCCCTGCTCATGCAGGGGCACCCTCTCACTTAGAACCAAGCACCCTGCCTTCAGGACTGATAAGGCCTGCTATAGGGGTGACTTATAGGTTTTAAGTGCAGTAACCCTAGATATAGGAACCTATATCTTTAGTAAGTGGTGCTAACACCAGCTTACACAGGCTGCAATGGTAGGCCTGTAGTTTCATTTTGAATGGTCTCCCCTGGGTGGCATAATGCATGCTTCGCCCATGGGGGACCCTCTGGGGTACCTATGCCCTGGGTACCATAGTACCATATACTAGGGACTGATAAGGGTGCCCCACTATCCAATCTGGGATGTACCTAAGTACTGAACGTAACAATGTAAGCAAGAAGCAGATAGACTGGGGTCCTGATTAGCAGGATCCTAGTCAGACTAGTCAATAACAGCTTAGCACCAGGCAAAAAGTGGGGTAACCATAAAAGCAGATCCTACTTTCCTACAAGGTGGACGGCCATCTTTGTTATCTTGCAATTCTACAAGCATTAGCAAAGTCAATAGTGTAAGCGAGAATAATTGGCTTGGCCAAGGTATTCTTTTTAATTTATTTGATTGTTTTAAATGCTACTTGTTTGCACTATATTGCAATTTAGTAACAATGTTAATAGAGTCACCATTACGCAATTAAGGTCTTATTCCAATCTTTTCTCGATCACAAGTGGTAAATGTGCAACCGATAAATAGAGATACTGCTAGGTGCTGTACTTACCTGGTGCACAAGAACCCCACCACCTTGAGTTTCGGACTTTGGAACGGGTAATAATTTGGTGACTCCATGGGTTTTACCAAGTCTATGCAAACTCTGAATTTGTTCTGTTTGCCTGCATGATTTGTGTTCAATTTTATTTGATGCAAATTGTGCATGCAAAAAAATAAATTGACTCTCACAAGATTTAAACTTGTGCCCTTAAGGCTACTGTCAGTATGAACATTGGCAATTGAGCTATTTTACCAGCTATACCTGTTGGCAGAGTGTATCTCTTGTAAAATGGCTTATTGGGTTAAGAAGACCCATGCCGCAGAGATGTGTGCATCCAGTAGCTGTCTGGCCCCATTTAGAAATATATAAGAACAATGGTTCCGTAGGGAAGGCAAATTATTTACAATTGGAATAAATCAATTAAAGAAAATTAAACAAAACAACACAGCAAACGATGATCTAACAAATAATTAATACTTAAACAATAAATAATAATTCAAAAAACGTAATAATTTATTTTTTGTTTTTCAAGTGAATTTCCAATCATTCATCAACTCCTTTGAATATGTACAAAAAATCAAAAAGGCTGTATATACACTGATATTTACAAGAAAGCGACGCAGTGACAAAGTGAATAAGGTGACTTGATGTGATAGTGAAACAGTGAATATTTACAATATATGTATGTGATTATCAATAAAATACATAGAAAGTTTTGCAAAGATTTTTTGCAAAAAAAGTCCTCAGCTGAATTCTGGATAGATAGTAATCCTTGTAAGGCACTGGTCCTAATTTTTCGTGTATACAAGGAGTTCCAATTAGTACTGGACTGTGGAACCGTCAACGTTTCGACCCTATACCGCCAGTTGTTCTATACAATCATAACGGGTCTTCTTCAGGACATGGGTGGTGTATAACAGCCTAATTGTAGGTGATATGGCAAGTGTCCAGCAGTGTGACGTAGTTGCCGCTCAATTTCAGTCAGAAGAGACTACCAGTGTTGTAGAAGATCTAGGTTCGTCTTCGTCTAGTTATTTAGTCATTTTCTTCTTCATTCAGATTAATGAGCCAGGTTTGAATCACTGACTTCCACGTAGATACTCTGCGTTGCGGGAGGCACGGTTATCAGGATGCGATTTCGACTGATGTGTAAATATATTCTAAATCTCGGGCAGTCAGTCCGGCGCTATAATTTGCCTTCCCTACGGAACCATTGTTCTTATATATTGATGAAGCCCAGGTTCCTTGGGTTATAGGGTTACCCCTGTGTGTTTAACTCTGGCCCCATTTAGAGGCTGCTGTACCACTCATGGTCAGACCATAATTCTGTTCGTTGCATTTCCACAACCATCAGTCATGATGGTTCCGCAAAATTAAATAGGGAATAATGTGCGAAAAATGTGTTTCTGTATGTTTTCTGCATTTATTGGTGCAAAGTTAGCATTTTGCAAGTGCTTATCTGCACAGATTTCCCTTACCTTTATGTGGTATTACTGTACTTTTAGATACAGAAACATCACTTTTCTTCAAACCATACTCTTCATCCCAGTGTATCAATCCAGGGGGCAGCATGACATTTTGAATAGAGCAAACATACACAGAGCCTGATTCACAAATGGCCCCGGCACTCATGGCGAAGGCCCCGCAGCCGTGGGGCAGTCTCTGCACTCATGGCGGCATCTCCGCATTGCGGAGATTGGCCCCTCAGTCGTGGGGCAGTCTCTGCACTCATGGCAGAATTTCCGCATTGTGGAGGTTGGCCCTGCAGTCATGAGGGAGTCTCTGCACTCGTGGTGGAATCTCCACAATTCTGAGATTCCGCCTCGAGTGCAGAGACTCCCCAACTGCGGGGCTTCCACCATGAGTGAGGAGGCCCTTTGTGACTCAGGCCCTTAAAGTTATCAGGTCCTTCCATGGGCAGGGACCATTTGTCCTCAAAAGATTTACTTTGTTTAGGCTTCAAGAGCCTGAATAGAGACAGCGACAGAGAAGCATCCTAGACGCCATGATCCTATAAATATTTTGCAGATTCCATTACAGCACATGCCGATAGACTTGCGAACTGGGGCATAGTTATCACCAAAGCAAGAGCAAAACCATACCCAAACATGTTAGAAGAACAAATGAGCTCTATTTCGAGCTCAAGTTCTACACTATCCAAACTGCCCTTAGATCAGCTTGCAGTCCCACCACAGTCTTTTCCACAAATGGAGGCCTTCATAAATTAAGGATAGAAATACATTCTGTTAATGATAACAGACGTGCAGGACCATCAGACGTCATGCTCGTGATCATCACTCCCAGAATAAATCAAACCATTATGGACTCTGGGTCTTGGCTGCCCGCAACACTCTCAGGGCTTCCAAGTAGCCCCCTGTACGGTGCATCTCCATCACCCATCGATTGCCAATTGTGCTCTATAGTAAGCTGGAATATAGCAGACCTAAAACAAAAAAACAGTGATAAGGACTGGGTCTCTGTCCTAAAATTGCAGAATATTTGCTGCTTCCAAGAAAACTGGGCACTATATAAATTGAACTTGACGGATACTATTCGTACAATATGAAAGTAATAAAGTAGAATAACGGCAGGCCAATAGGGGATCTAACTATTTGGGTCTGAACACTTCTCCTGACCAATACTCAGACAAGTAAATTATAAATAACAACATCCAGTATCGAAGGTTAACACTGTACGAGTAGATGCTTGACCTAGTCAATGTCTACCTTACACGGGAACACCTGGATGATACCTCCCCTTTATTGAAAACTCTTAAATCGAGCATCCGCAAGGTTCATCAGGACCAGGAGATCTACCTGTCCAATACCAGATGGAGTTGAAAGAAGAAAACAGAGTGATCAGGATCCCTTAATAAGAGAATTTTCACCTCCCTCTAAACATCTGTAATGACCAAAAAGCCAGCTCTATCTAAAGCCCGACAAGTTAGCCCTAAACACAAACAGGAAGAGCATACCCTGGACAAATACACCTCACAAACTTCCTGACTAGGCAGCAAGCTAAGATTGGACCCACCTGTATCTTGATCTACTAAAACATGAAAGGTACACCCGACATGAGAGCAATACAAATAAGAAATATACTCTTTAAATAAACATACAGTGTAAACAAACATAGAAAAGAATTCTCCCTTGTGTCACGCGAGGGGGAATTTTTTGTCTGTATAATTTTTTTCTGTAGTATTCTGCTCACGCAACTCACAGATCGACTGTTTGATGCTGAATGCATCAAGTTCAAAAAACGCTATTAATGGCCTTGAGAGGCATACACAGGAACCAGGAAGTGAAAGAGTGCCTGAAAAAATATATGGAAGGAATATAAACTTCTGATCAAGCACAAGAAGGGGCAATTACATCTTACAACGGAGGATGCCTTCCAAGCAGGAATCAAGGAAAAGAATAAAAAAATGTCTGGGAATTGGTGAGATGGCGTTATGAGGGCCCGCGAAAAACTTAAGAAACAGGAATTAGCCCAGCCGCTTGGATAAAGCACTTTTCCACCATGTACCACAAGGTCCTCCGAGTAAGCACGCTGTTAAACACATATTTATATCAATGCACTAATACTGCGCTCGATCAGAACCTGAAACAAATTTTACCCATAGGGAAAACAGTCCTTTACCACCCAAAGTTTACAGAGGAAGAAGTATACAAAGCCATGCTAAATCAAAAACCCTCTAAAGCCCCAGGACAGTACATAATTCTATAAGACGTGTTCCAGAACAGTCCATTACAATGAACTTTTGCCCTAACAACAGTAAACAATGCTAGTTGGGTACATGAGGATGCTCCTGCCTCCTGGAGGTCAGCCATTGTTGTTCCACTGCAGAAAAAAGGGTCTTGTAATGGTCTCCCAAACTACCATCCAATTTTCTTGTTGGATGGAGCCGATACAATTTTCAGCAAACTGCTCTTAACCATACTGGCAGCTGTGAACGAGGATAATCTGATCCTAAGATACTTCCATAGGAAAGACCAAGGCACCATTGATCAATCAATGAGGCTTCACTTATATGTTTTAAATATGTCCTCATATCAAACCCATCACTATCTATGGTATATGTAGCTCAGAAAGACAGCATTCAACTCAGTTGATACAGCTTCATTGAGATGATATGGCTGCTGTGATACATGGCCCACACAAAGAATGCACACCTGAGCGTGGAATAGCTAACAGATAGGGAAGGCTGTGTGCTTGCACCAATCCTGTTCAATCTGTTCATAAATGGTGTAAAGAGCTTTTGACCCTGAATGTCCCTGAAACTGGTGAAGACAAAATACCAATCTTACTATTCACCAATGACGTTGTCCTACTAGCTTGCAAAGTGGTAGCAATGCACCGGCTACTTAAAGGTTTTGAAAACTTCTGCAACTTTAAATAGCTTATTATCAACATCAAAAAGACGAAATTCTTGATACTCAACCCAAGGTCAAATTTCAAGACGACACTCAAAATCCACGGCCATGCATTTGGCCATGTTCATTACTATGATTACCATGATGTTCAATTTATGGACTTGATGAGTACAGGCCCCAGCTAGGCCCGCAGGACACAAGGGTTCGCTCTCCTGCAATGGAATCTATAAGGAAGTTGGCACGGAAACTGCAAAGTACAAAGACAAGGTTTATTAACCCTTAAGGGTGGTCCTACAATCCATACAATACCCTTCAGTATTGCATAGAGTAGCACACAGAACTTGCATACACGGTCCCCTTTTATACACAACAGAGGGGCTCATAAGTGGGAGGGCACGACATGAGACGAGGAATGTTACCTTTTATGGACATTTGCAATACAAGATCGATATGTGGGCGGAGCTGACATACTCCTTAAGCCCGCGAAAACATGGTCAAGCAAGGACTAACTGATAACAGATGTGGTCAAGTCTGGGCATGCGCCAGACGGACAAAGGGACTATTTATAGACTGTTACTAGGCAGATTACAAGAGCAACTAACACAAAGATAAGACTCTCCTCGTGTTGAGCACGTGGAGACATGACAGTACAAAATGGAGTCCAGACTTCAGTCAACATAACAAAAGGAACATGTGTAAGGGAGGAGAATTCATGTCTTTAGTAAATGCTTAATCACATCGAAGTTGCAATTTACAACAGACGACCCTTTCAGCATTTACTGAAGACATCCGGCTTGTTAGAATAATCATCATATATATCAATTATCATCATCTCTTCTACTTCCTTAGCTAAACGTTTCTGATAAGTGACATTGGCAATAGCTTTCTTATCGGGGATACAAAATGATACACATACGGAACAGAGCAAAGGACCACATTGAATACAGATACAGCAAGAAAACAGAACTGCTATAATTATGCAGAGACCAGTCAAAACCTTCCAACCCCAAGCAGTGATCAATGCCCAAAACCATCCAGAAAAGGACCAAGTGCCATTTTCTGTGTGGATTTCAGCTGCAATTTTATGCAACCTGTTAATTGCATTGTAGACTGAAGGTGTGTGGTCAGGAATAAACACACAGCAACTACTTCCGATAATTTTACAAGCTCCACCTCGATCAGCTAACATAACATCTAACACCATACGATTCTGCAATGCAACAATTCTGGTAATCTGTAATTCTTCCGTAAGATTCCCAAGAGCAGCAGCGGTTTGGTTTGTCACAGCCTCTACCACTCGTGTTAATCTTCGAATTTTCCTACTATTTAGGGCAGCTCCAACGAAGAAAAACAATCCCAGATTGAAGTCGATATACTGCTGTAAACTGGTGTCAGTTTGATCCACATCATCAATTGATAAAGTACGTTTATACCTATTTACAGTCACATTATTCAACAACTTTAAATCCTTATGATAGGATGCAGGTGCCAGAAATACAGGAGGTAACAAAAATGATACATAACATACTCCAGACCAACCGGCTGGCAAACGATAATAACCCTTAGTTCCACACACGAAGTACGTATTATGGGATGCTAAAAAAGTACTGTTATTCAATCCATCGATGTTTAATATGGTAATACAATCGCTAACACCGACGGGAATATAACCCACACTTTGGACACACAGGTCCGCTTGAGCTTGTGCCACTTGAATCACAAATTTATCTCTTCCCACAGTGTCTCTGGTGTTCGTAAAAACATATGGAATCGATTCATTGTCTGGTCGATACTCTTCCCATTCCCAAATTGTCCCATTCGCTTGCGGATATCCATCTTTATCCTGATGACATTCTTTATTGAGTCTGAAGAGTAATCGTCCCACTGTGGGTTTCCGAGTGGCAAAAAGCAAAGTGTACCATGCTCTACAAGAGCCATTATGAGAGAAAGGAAGAGGTATAAATGGCGTTCCTCCCTTCTTCTGATGAGCTGGCATCATACCACATATCCAACAGTTCGTAGCATTGGTGGCAACATGGGTATGATGTAACATCTGAATTAAAGTGTTATTCAAATAAGACTGACGATGCTTCAATTCTTGGTATGGAAGGGTATAGAAATAGTGCTCCGCAGGCACTGGAGTGGTCAACACAAGCAACTCTCGGGCAGGAGTCACGTTCTCCACAAACCATGTGGTTATCCCAACAATAGTTACTGTGAGCATAAAACCTGTTGCGCAGAGGATCTTCTTCTTCTCCATGTCAAAAAATAAAGAAAATCAATATCTTCCTGAAACTAAAGGTTTGTCAGAACTCTTCCCCTTGGGCAGCGGTCGATTTCTTCACCAACGGGCCAAGACGGGTGTCACTACACTAATGCAGGGCTGATCCCCCCCCCCCTTGCCTCACTGGCTCTCCGTTTCACTAACCCAAAGGCCGTTCTGACAACATGTCCCGATACTGAAGGATTCACTTTCTTGGCCTCAGATGATATCGCCTTCCTCCAGGAGTCGCGTGGTCCGGAAAGAGCTCCTCAGCGTCGTTCGATTCCACAGCACGGCCTTTCTCTGTGGTCAGAATCTCTCGTTGATCGGTCAGTACAGCGGGCTCCACCAATCCGGGCGGTACTTTGCGGCAGTGCAGGGAATGAATCCAATTCTTTCTGTTGGAAACTCGCACAGCCGTCCTGGTTGCCAGCAAGACTTGCTCAGGGCCCACCCATCTCGGCTCCAGGCTGTTCGTCCTATCGAAGATTTTCAGCATGACATAGTCTCCAGGCCGGAGACTATGTCCTTCGCCGGTGGACCGATCAGGGAGCGCCTCCCGGACCTGTTGATGAATGGAAACCAAGTTATCCGTTAACTGTGCCAAATAATCATTCATCATTACGCAAGGTACATCATACACAGTCTTAGGTTTTGGCGGACCCCAAACATTCATTCGACGTCCAAAGACAATCTCATATGGTGTAAGACCGATTCGAGAGTGCGGTACCGACCTAATTGACAACAATGCCAGCGGTAAAGCGTCTGGCCAAGTCAAAGACGTTGAAGCTTGAATTTTAGCGATCTTGAGCTTCAGTGTACCATTATACTTCTCGACTAGTCCTGCAGATTGAGCGTGGAATACTGCATGGAACTTCTGGGTGATGCCTAGACCCTTCAGAACATACTTTATAACGTCCGCTATAAAGTGGGGCCCGTTATCACTCCACAGAAGTCTACAAACGCCATATCGAGGGAAGAACTCCTTCAACAGCATCTTAGCGGTAGTCATTGCAGTATTGTCCTTCGTGGGGTATGCCTCAACCCATTTGCTAAAGGCACACACCACTACTAGAACATACTTCAAATTATTACAACGCTCCAGCTGGATGTAATCCATCTGTAACACCTCAAAGGGTGCAGTAGGCGTTACGAATCCTCCTGCTGGGGTCCGAGTCCCCTTTCCTGGGTTGTACCGCAAGCAGATCATACAGGTCTGCACCACTCTCTTTGCCGTGCTAGCAATCTCTGGATGCTCCCAAACTTGGGTAAGCAATTTTACAATTGCGGAAGCTCCAACATGTGCTAGCCCATGTGCCATCTGAACCATAGGTTGTACAAAAGCTGTGGGTAATTTCCATCGATCCATCTGCTTATTTCTCCAGCAACCCTCATCATCCAATTCTCCCTCACTGGACCATTGCTCCCGTTCTTTATCAGAAGCGGTCCTCTGTATTTCTCGCACTTCTTCCTTCGCATCATGCCATCTTTCTACTTGCGACTTTACTACATACATGGCAGTAGCACCGGGCTGCATCGCAGTCTCCCGCGCCACTCGGTCTGCTAACGCATTCCCTTCTCCAACTTTATCGACTACTTTCCTATGGGCGCTACATTTAATGATAGCAATTTTCTTCGGATATGTCAATGCAGTTAAAAGATTATGAACTAACTCCCCATGCATTATTTGTACTCCATGCGACGTTAAGAACCCTCTTTCCTTCCAGAGCAGGCCGAAATCGTGTGCTACTCCGAAGGCATAGCGGCTATCTGTATAAACATTCACACACAATCCTGTACTGAGCTCACATGCTCGTGTTAATGCTATCAGTTCCGCTGCTTGAGCTGATTTCTGTGGTATGCGTGCTGTCTCCACTATTGTTTGCAATGTGGTAATCGCATACGCTGCTGAAGTCGTACCATCTGGTAGCTTCAGGCATGACCCATCCACCCACAGTTCTCCATCTACATCTGAAAAGGGCGTATCCTGGAGATCAATACGACCCTTTGTTTGTTCCTCGGTCATGAGGATACAATCATGTGCTTCTCGTGCCTCAGACCGAGTCTCGGGGTATGGCAACAATGTGGCAGGATTTAACGTCACGCACCTCTTCAACGTGATATGAGGAGCCAAAAGCGTCAGCTCATATCCCGTTAAACGGGCACTGGTCAAATGCTGCGTCTTTGTCTGATTAAGCAGGGCATCAACAGCATGGGGGACTAATACCAACAGCTTATGAGATAGCACAATTCCCTCGCTCTGGCGTATTGACACAGCTGTCGCCGCAACCGAGCGAAAACAACCAGGCAATGCTCGGGCAACAGGATCAAGTACAGCCGAAAAATATGCACAAGGGCGCTGCTTATCGCCGTGCATCTGCACTAAAACTGATAATGCACATCCATCTTTCTCATGCACATACAACGAAAAAGGCTTGGTATAATCAGGTGTCCCTAATACTGGTGCTGAACAGAGGGCCTGTCGCAATTTCTGAAAGGCAGTGTCACACTCATTCGTCCAGGGGAGCGGGATAGGTGTATCTTTTGTCAAAAGGGCTAACAATGGCTTGGCTATATACGAAAACCCTAATATCCACTGCCTACAAAACGAAACAAGACCCAAAAATGCGCGCACGTCCTTCTGCGTGGACGGCGTCGGTGTATCCAGAATCACTTGAACACGGTCTGGTGTGAGTGCACGTCCCTCCTTAGACAAAAGGTGACCTAGATAAGTCACCTTTGGTCTACAAAATTGCAACTTTTTCCGAGAGACCTTGTGATTGTGGGATGCCAAAAAGGAAAGCAAAGACAACGTACTCGTTACACACAACTCCGGGGTGTCAGCCGCCAGCAAGATGTCATCGACATATTGAATGAGGGCGACACCCTCGGGCAGAACAAAGGAGTCCAATTGTCTTTTCAAGGCTTGACTGTAGATGCTAGGGCTTTCCGTATAGCCCTGGGGAATTCTACAAAATCGGTAAGACCTATTATTGAGAGTGAAACCAAAAAGGTATCGACTATCGGGATGAATGGGAATTGAAAAGAAGGCATTTTTCAAATCAATAACAGAAAACGTGGTCGCCGTAGGTGGGACCAAAGTAAGCAACGTCGTGATATCCGAAACCACTGGGTACTGGGGTATCACGATCTTGTTTACTTCTCTCAAATCAATGATAAACCGGTAGACTTTAGCATCCGTATCCTTTTTCAGAATGGGTAGAATCGGGCTATTACAAACATTATAGGGAACTTCTTCCACCACTCCCACCTTAATCAAATCCTGCACAATCTGTATAAGAGCCTCTTCCCCCTCCTGCGAAATACGATACTGTGGAAGGCGTGGTAACACCGCCCCCTCCTGGACACTAATGTGAACAGGCGGAATCACCATCTGTCCCACATCAGTATCCGAAGTGGCCCACAGAGCACGGGGGAGGGCAGCTAACACAGCATCTTCTGTAGCCACACACATCCGTTCAGACAGGGGGTAATTGTCATTCAATATCACCCGCACTCCAGCAGGGGAACACCGGATCGTAGCTCTGAAGTGCTTCAGCATATCAAGGCCCATAATATTATCCGGCGTGCTCGGAGCTAACAAAAACGGACAGGGTGCAGAAAAGGAATTAACCCGAAATGCAAGGGGCTGCGAAAGAGGGCTTCGGGAGAGTGTTCCATCAAACCCTACCGATGTAACCATTAAGCCAGATGGGGGAGCCCTCGGAACCAATTGTTTAGACAGCGCACTACGAGTCGCTCCTGTGTCCACTAGAAACTGATCAGTGGAGCCCAAAACCTCAGCTGATACGTAAGGACCCCTCTGATCAACTGGCACCTCAACTGATTCTAACCCCCATCCAACGCATTCCTATGCATGCTGAGAATCATGATACCCAGACCGGTCAATTCCCGACACTTGATACTGATTTTGTCGATCAAAAACATTAGACCTATCTCGTTGCTGCCCAGCAAGGTCAAAATGAGCGTGATCAGTAGAATTCCCTCTAAAATTCGAGAAACCCCCTCTACCTCTGGGGCCACTCTGAGTGTGTCCCTGACCGTGCCCCTGCCGTGAAGCATGCAACGCTGGGCATTCTCTGGCCCAGTGCCCCGATTGCTTACAATACGCACATTGATTCCTATTCAGATCAGATCGGCCCGAGGGAGGACCATAAAATCCTCCCCTACCTCTATTTACACCCCGTCGGGGCGGACCATATACTTGTGCTAACATCACCTTCGTTTTTAAATCCTTCGATTTCTTTTCCTCCTGCCCCTTCGCTTCTAGCTCCTGGCGCTCATAGTACTGAGCTATAGTCAGAAGGGCTGTCGGGGTCGTAGTGGACCAAGAACTTTCACTCGCTTTGAGGCGAGCTGCAATTGCCGGTAATAAATTCGCCACATATTTGTCAGCAAAAAGGTGCCGACCCGTATCATCCGTAAGAGACTGACCACTAAAATCATGGAACGTCTCCTCAAAGCGCGTAAAGAAATCTGCAACTGATTCATCGGCTTTCTGCTTACACGAGGCTAGCATATTCCAGTCAATCTTTTTAGGGGGAATGATGGTCTTCAACTTAGTCAAAATAGCAGCGGGGAGATCTAAAATAATCTGAGGTGGTTTCTGCGCGGGCTTTCTCTCCCTATCCTCATCCTCAAGTTCAGACCATCGAGCCTTAAAAGTGGCAACATCATCTACCTTCCGCACGGATCGCCACATATCTGGTGGTAGAATAAGCCCAAAGAACAAATCTATATCCGCTAAGGTCATAATACAAGAATTCAAGGCCCCCTCGACTTCTTCGTAAAAGGCCGCTGGATTCTTGCGGGGATCAGGCAACGCATTCTTTAATGCCATGACGTCAGCCCTGTGCCAGGGAGTATAAACCCAATTATACACAAAATATCCCTTAGCATCGGCGGAGGTAATATCCGAGCTAGTCCCCGCTCCTTTAGGAGGAACATACAAAGGCGCCGCCTCGCGCATTGGTTTAGCATGCACTGGATCGCTCTTATCTGATTGAGAGATGGATGAATGGCCGCCTCCAGTACGCGAATCCGACCGCCTTTCCTCCTCAAGATGTTGGCGCGCTTTCTCTTTAAGGTCTGCTGCCGCATCCCGCAACGCAAACAGTCGCCGAACTGCTTCAGGCGCCTTAGAGGGAGAGAAAACACCATTACGCAATGCTTTAGCATCCAATACCACATCGTCAGGTTCAAAGACGCTGGAATATTTCCGAAAGGCACCAATCACTTCATCAGAAAAGTGTCCCAAATAATACAACCTTTCTCTATCCTGCCACGACTCCCAAGAAGCCAACAGTTCATCAAGGGATAACTTGCCCTTACATGCACGATAAGAAACCTGCCGAAGCTCACCCATTCGCTCAGCCGATAACATGGACCGCGTGTCTACCTTACTCGAACCCGATCCAGAATCTTGTGGCCTCGGGGCAGACGCGCCGACATAAGGAGGCGGAGAACGATCTAATAAATAAAAATCATCGTCATGATTATTAAGGACAGGATAGAGTGGCTGACGAACAGCATATTGACCCGAGACTTGTAACCTATGTTCTTTCTCTTGTTTCTCCGTCTGTTCTCTTTCCTCCCGACGCTTTGCTTCCTGCGCTCTCACATGATCATTCTTTCGTTGCTCTTTATCAAACAGCGCTTTCTCGCGTTTCTCTCGCTCACGCACTTCCTTCACCCATAGTCGCACACATTCAAACATGTCTTGCCGCGCACGCCGTTTACACATACACTGTTCCACATACTCAATCTTACGTATATCAAACGACCCATACAACGGCCACCGTAACTCAGGATCCTTCTTGGTATATTTCCTCCATACTGTGCTGTACATTATGGAGGAAAGACCATGCTTCACATACATATCCCTATTAGGAGTCCCCTCTGGGGGAGCTGGAGCAGATTCCTCGAGGTTTAACCGGTTTCCAAAACAGCAGCACCACTTACGGAGTGCGCTAAAAGCAGGCATGCTCAAAAATAATGCAGAATATGCAGTATTATCAAAAAAATGGCACTTAAACGTTGTGCTGGTCAAAGTTACACAGTTCCGGAGAAATATCTCCACATTACCTGCCTATATGTGTTGCAACGCATATATTCTCACAATAATCAATACAAGATATGACCGGTCATCGCAAATCAAACTCAAATAGCCAACCCAGGCTTCAAAAACGCGGAGCAAGTACCGTACAACGGTTCTTACCAATCAAGAGTCCAGATTCCAACTGCCAAGCTCCGAAATTCGCCCAAACGGCTGTCACGGCAGAACCGACAGAAGAGGTCTCAGTCGAGGACCGGCGCCACCCAGATGGTCAGCTCGGAAGGGAAGGAAGAAAAACCTCGGGATGCCAGGACTAAAGTGCCTCTGGCAGTGATCACATCCCCGGCCAAATTCCTCACCTTCGTCGCGACCAATCCTTCGAGCATCCGAGTCGCCGATGAGCCCCACGTGACGGGCGCCAATTGATGAGTACAGGCCCCAGCTAGGCCCGCAGGACACAAGGGTTCGCTCTCCTGCAATGGAATCTATAAGGAAGTTGGCACGGAAACTGCAAAGTACAAAGACAAGGTTTATTAACCCTTAAGGGTGGTCCTACAATCCATACAATACCCTTCAGTATTGCATAGAGTAGCACACAGAACTTGCATACACGGTCCCCTTTTATACACAACAGAGGGGCTCATAAGTGGGAGGGCACGACATGAGACGAGGAATGTTACCTTTTATGGACATTTGCAATACAAGATCGATATGTGGGCGGAGCTGACATACTCCTTAAGCCCGCGAAAACATGGTCAAGCAAGGACTAACTGATAACAGATGTGGTCAAGTCTGGGCATGCGCCAGACGGACAAAGGGACTATTTATAGACTGTTACTAGGCAGATTACAAGAGCAACTAACACAAAGATAAGACTCTCCTCGTGTTGAGCACGTGGAGACATGACAGTACAAAATGGAGTCCAGACTTCAGTCAACATAACAAAAGGAACATGTGTAAGGGAGGAGAATTCATGTCTTTAGTAAATGCTTAATCACATCGAAGTTGCAATTTACAACAGACTGATTATCTTGGGCAGAGCAGGTCATACATGGTTAATCCATTCTAAACCATTTTTCCGGAGCAGTTCTGCGCTTTTCCAACAAATGCAGCTGTAGATCAATACAGCCAGATCTCTAATCATATATAATTAAAGCTGTGGCTATCAGCTCGTATGGCGCAGAGATCTGGGGGAACAGAAGTTTGGTAGAGCTTCGCTTTGGCCCCAGAACACCAATGGCTGCACTATGAGCAGATCTGGGTTTGCAAACAATCGATGCTCCAACTACCCTGCAACTTATCCTGCATTGGGCCTGATTGTGGACCAACCCAAAGTTGGTAGTCTACCAGAAAGCTCTTCTTGACCTACGATCTAGCAAAATGGTTTCCTTGAAATAGGCTGTATGGTCTACTGGACCAAACCTGAGTTAATGACCAGATCTCCCATGCAGCTAATTAAGAAGCAGTACTGGGCCTTTTCTCAGATGAAAAATTTTAAGCAATAGAGCAAACTAATGTCACCTTTTGTAACAATAGAAACACAGAGTTTCTTCGAAATATACCCGGACAGCAAATTCCAGGAAATAAAAGGTCACTGTATATGAAGATCAGTCTTGGAACACTCTGGTTCTTGGACTACAATAAAAACAATTTGAACAACACAACGTGTGCAGGCATCTGTGACTACATGCCTGGAGGGGCGGAAAGAGTTCTGTACTTCTTGCTGCTTTTTTGTTGATCAGTCCAAGCAAGGAGACTTTATTTGCGGCCTCTCTTTGTTGGCTTTGCCTGCACATAACTTGTGCTGTGCTTGAGAAATCTATTGTTTTTAAGATAAACTTAGAAGGGATTTACATCCCGCCTCCCCTCTTTCCTGGCTTCTCATTGGTTCCTGGGCGTGCCACTTACCTTTCCTACATTTCTATTGGCTGTAGCATATTTTTGATGCATTTACTAATGCTTGCTCCTCGTCTGCTTCTCTCATGAGTTTCCCGCTGCCGAAATACTGTTAACTTCCACTTTGGTGGAACTAAATTTTCATAGAGTTTTGCCTTTTACTCCTGTATTATATTTATATAACGATTTATCACCCAGAGAGATTAAGCGATTTGCATATCCCAGGCTCTTGAGTCAGCTGCTCTAGCTGCTGCGCCACATCCTCTCGACTCCCCTGTTATCTATCAGGTAGCTCTTTCCTTCTCCCAGACGATGATTGATAAAAAACAACTCCTTATGCATTACAGAGGTGAAACCGATGCATTACAAATGCTTGTTATTGTCTGGCTTGACAGACAACTGTCACCAGACAATTGTGTGGGATTCACCAGAGAAGGGTTTTGGCTCCCCCCACATGTTGAGAGCCAGGAGTACATGTTTACTTGGCGAGAAGTTATGTGCTTCGACAAAAAATAAGTTTGCCCTCCAGCAGCTGTGATCATTTTGTTTATTTATCCAGCTGCTCGAGCTGGAACTTTCAGGGGCACACACCTGACATTGTAATGATTTTTAAAGTGTATTATATATATATATAATTTATGGTGTTTTCACTGGCAGCATCACAGATAGGAAGAGGACAGTCATTAACCTGCATGGATTTTTAGGTCGGGTTTTGGCAGTGCACCACTCACCTCAACTTTTAACCTAAACCAATACTGTTCTACAGTTCTTCGCTTCCACATAAACACATATCATTTCCTATGAAATCTACTTATAATGCTTCACATTACTATACAGCATTCCTTTAAAGCCAGTCCTGGCGTAGCCAAGATGGCGACCGATGGAGATGTGTCTCTAAGCTCGCGCCTGGGCCGGCACTGAATAATGCCGACACAATAATGAGGCTAGCATCGACCTGCCTTGTGACTGACCCCCCCCCCCACACTAGAGGGAGCAGAGGCCACAGGAGAGGCAACCCCCACGGCCCCAAAAGCGGCGAATGCCGAGCTAGTGCAATCTGAGGCCGCAGCCGCATGGGCGTTGCACACTGAGAGGGGCGCAGGAAATGTGTGGCTCCCCCGGTCGCATACCTGGCCGGGAGCGGAGCTGAAGCCGGATCTCTGGAGCTTGCGGTGAAGAAGAAGGGCAAAACGCAACGGAAACGATCTGGACAGTACTGCGACCTGTCCGAGAAACAGAGAGTGTCTGGGTGCAGCGATGGCCGCGGACCTGGTCACTGGATCCGATCAGGGCCTGTCGGGGGCTTTGGGGCCTCCAAAGCGCCCGGTCCAGCTGGACGGAGCCTCTGACAACAGCCTCCTCTGGAAGGCCCCCTTCCCGGTGCTGCAGTGGATCTCTGGTGCCAGGGCGGGGGGAAGCCGTAACGAAGGTGCAGATTGACCCAGGAATGGAGCCGCGACCGAGGAGAGATGTGAAGAGGACGGAGCCAATGAGCGGACAGCAGTACCTGGACCTGCAGCGGTGACTGGTGGCGAGCAAGACCCTCGGGGCTGGGGGGATTGCGGTTGGGGCCTGCAAATAAGGGCCTGAATTGACTGGACTCTTTGGAGGACTGGGCCTGTGACGGATGGTGGGGACAGGCAGTCCCCTGGAGACGGGGCCCATCTCCCCCCACTACATCGAACCCCGAGAGAGTGCTCGGCCCCTGGAGACATCTAAGGACTGCCTCACTGAGGGTTTGCCCGGTGCTGCCTGAACCTGAAGTATTGTCTGCACAGCGACGGGGACTGGGGGGGGTGCGGACCTGTCTTTCCGTGCTGCCTCATGGCCCTGCCTCCCACACAGACAGCCCCCCCAACCCCTCTGCTGCTCTAGGAGCATATCCCAGCATCACTGCTGGGGGCCTTGGAAGTCCAGGGCATTGGAGCCTGCCTCTGATCGTGAGCCAAAGCATTCTCCAACACCGCGAGCCCCACACCCAGGTGGGCCTGAGACCCTGGGTTCATCTCGGGTGCGCTTTGACTCTTTGTGGAAGCCTGGACACAATGGCCATGGGCAAGGGGAGAAAGGACAGGTAGCTGAAAGACATGCTCCTCAAAACGCCCAGCTCCCTCTCTGAGGGCCTCACTCCACAAAGGAACACAGACGACCCTGGGGATGAGGGCGGATCAATCGCACCTTCATTAAATCATTGTTCTCGTACCTATGGGAAGATCTCTAGTGAAGGAAAATGAGCATTCAAGTGACTTGAGAGAGGTCTGCCGGGATCTGTATTCCCTGTGCGACCGGATCAGCACTCTGGAAAACTACAAGACCGGCAGAGATGAGGAAATTGAATGCCTCCAACAAGAGGTTCTCCATCTGTGTGAGCAGAACCTAGATCTCCAAATCCACACAGAGGACTTGGAAAACCGCTCCCGGCACAACAACATACGCATCACAGGCTTTGCATCCTGAGTAGAGGACACAAATATAGAGGCATTCGTAGCCAATCTCTTCCACACAATCCTGGAAGAGACTTATGACTTTGAAATAAAATTGGACGGCACTCATCGAGTGGGCCCCAGAAGATCAGCCCCAGCCCCACCAGCTGATATATCAAATATATTGTATGCTGTGGCAAGGTTTGGTACCAGCGCAAACCTAGAATATTCCCAATTGTTCTCAAATATCTGTGGTGCTCCAAGGGAAAGAGTGGTCACCAACACTCTTAACTTGTCTGAGGAAAACCTCAGTCATTTAAATAGATACAATGTCCTGAGCATCCAGCATTACAATATACAATAAATGTGTCCAAAGGTTATTCTTGTTCCTCGTTTCTTTATTTCTTTTCTTTTCTTCACAATTCAACAATTCACATGCTTGTTATTATTTACACTGCATAGTCACTTCAGCAGCATTCTTGGCCTTCAGTAGCCGACACATGTTTCGTCAGTATGGTAAATAATCACCTCTGACTTGATCAAGGCTACAAATCAAATACACTTACAGACCAACAGTTAGAATAGGGTACTACGAGCCTAAATCCAACACTGTTGAACACAACCTGCCTCTTGTGACTGAATTACAGTGGTGCATTTTTGACATTATCCCAAATGCGATCATGTTCACATATTAAAATTACTTTATAAATCGTCTGCAAATTGCAGTCAATGTGAAAAGATAAAATTATAGGTATCAATATGTCCTCATGAGGTATCCACCATCAATGTTTTAATCACAAAGCCATTATACAAACTTAGATTACAAAGCTCACCAGATCGTGCAGGGTTTCTACGAGGGTAAGCATATCTCTTTGTGCTCACTTCACCCGAGTGCTACCTTATAGCCCATAAGTAGGCTTACTACTTGAAAAGTTTCAACACACCAGCTCACCCGGGGCAGTGGCGGAGTCAGAGAAGTGGGCTGCCACCAACTCCAGACTGATGGAGATGCATGCTGCCCCCCGTAGGTGAGCGAGTTGGAGACGCTGGGGCAGGTTGGGGCTGAGCTGGTGGGCGATGTGATAGCTGCGGAGGTGCGGTCCCTTTAGGCCTGCGATCAGGCCAGGATTGGGGGGTGCTGGGCGCCCCCCGTCTGCACGGGGTGTGGGAAGTACAGCGCCTCCTACCCGAGCCCTGGTGTGCCTCTGCAGCAGCGCTCCCCTGTGCCTCCTCACCCCCCCCCCGCGGCGGGCTGACCCGTTTACGGTGCGGGGGTGAAACACCACCTACGGGAGAACTGGGATACAACGGCGCAGGCCTGCGGCTGGGGCTTAAGCGCCACCGGCACTGGTTTGCCAATCGTATCTGGAGGAGCATTGGGTGGGCCTGTGACCTGGGCCTACTAACAGACTGCTGTGTGCTGCCTCATCATTGCTGCTGTGTTTTGTGTTCCTCATGTCTGGGCCTGGAAAGCGGAGGAGCTGAGCGAAGGGAGGGCACAGGCAGCAATTATATCACCCTGCGTCCCCTTCCCGTTTTGGAGCAGCGTGGGGGGACGGCGCGGTGCTGTCGCCGCTTGGTGATCCTGGGCTTGCTTGTAGACGCCGGCACTGACAGAGAGAGACCCCAACTGCAGCAGGGAGCGCACCGCGTGGAGTGACCCACCGGGGCCTTGAGGCAGAATCATGGGCAAGGTGGAAACTAAGCAGCCCAAACTCACTTTCGAAAACAAGCGGCACACTAGACAGGGGGAAACGCCCCTGCAAGCGGAGGAATAAGCGACGTAAACGGAGGGTGCTGCATCCCCGGATGACGATCTCTGCTCGCATCTGTTAGATGTAAAGACCAGCCTATGCACAATTGACTCCAAGCTGGACCAGCTAACAGCCCGATTAGGCCAAGTGAAGGCTGGGGTGGATACAGCTGGAGGCAAGAGTATCGGATAACGACGATGCCCTGGCAGACGGAACCCAACGAACATGAAAAATGGACTAGTATTAGAACTGATCAAAGCTTAAAATTAGGATTTGGAATCGAGATCAAGGAGGACCAACCTCCGCATAACTGGAATACCGGAATCAACCACTATCTCGCGAATGGAGGACTATGTGGAGGCATTGTTGCGTGAACGTTTTGGCACTGGACTCTCTCCTGTATTCATGCATTACCTCTCTCATCAAGGGAGCAACGTTAACACTGGGATCCCAAACATACAAGGTGACATCGTCCGCATACATCAACACCGCCAAGCCACAGATGGTGAGGACGATTCCACGCTCTGCCCGGTGTTGCCGTAATCTGGCAGCTAGTGTCTCCATGGCGGCAGCAAATAGGAGGGGGGACAGGGGGCATCCCTGCCTAGTTCCTCTGGTTATGTCGAACCGATCTCTTAGATTTAGAGGATGGCGTCAGCGGTAAAAACATGGCAAACATATAAAATACAATGTAGAAACTGATATAGTAACATGGCTGACATAATTCAACTTTCCGAGCAGCGATGGTCCGACACTACTCGTCTTTTTAGCCGCCATATTGGTTAAACTGTAGTGCATGCAGTTAGGGCAGTTTTGGCCACCATCTTAAACTAACGTGTTCTCTAGTAAAGATTTAGCTTGGGAACGCCACATATTCTAAGCACGGTGAGATTCTGAGAATATAATCAGATGGATAATCAACTTGGAAATGATAGCGATAATACATGAGTTTTATACAGGTTTCGTAGCACTGACCAAAAGCTTAAGCACTTGGTTCCAATATAGTATATAAACTCAAGACAATATGGCGCTGGATTACTACGCTGGAGCACATACATGGTTGGAGTACTCTCTTCCGGATGATACCACGAGATAGAGGTATGTATGATAGAATAGATATTCTTACATTATTGATGGCCACTTCATTCTTTTGGATTCGAGTCGTGTACTGGTGGTATGTACAACCAAACAGCCATATGCAGTTTGGGCTACAATTATATGCTTTGGAGTGTGAGGGTCGTACATTGTTGTAATATGGTTTGATATGGACGATCTCCACTAAGAAGGACTCATCTCTAAGGTGAGGTTTTGAAAATTTTAGACTGAGTTGCTCGTGGTTCTGATTTTTATTAATAATTGAGGTCTGTAGATAGACACTAATGTTTACTTTCCTAAGATTGACACGATTACGGTAGGTGGGGATGATAAATAACATTTAGAATTGTATGACTTTGAGACCTAATTTAGTAAGAGGAATGATCGTCACTAAGATGGAGACGTTTCTTTAATGATGTTATAAGTTGTAACTAAGTTACTGGTAGATTAGACACTGTGCATAAGATTGAGAACTAAAGATAGACAGTAACGTCAAGTTGGTTTATTTGTCTGTTTTAGGCAGGATTATACTGGGTGTTTACCCTCCACTTGAGTGGATTGAACTCTACTGTTCCAAAGATGAGAATTTGAGGACCTTACACGTCATCCAAAATCGGTATAGGTTTACACCTAACATTTGGTTTCTTTTACAGAAAGGAACTGAGCACCACTAAAAAACTAAAATTACATATGCAAGTGATGATGACAGGTGAGTTGGTGTGTTGAAACTTTTCAAGTAGTAATCCTACTTATGGGCCACAAGGTAGCACTCGGGTGAAGTGAGCACAAAGAGATATGCTTACCCTCGTAGAAACCCTGCACGTTCCGGTGATCTTTGTATACTAAGTTTGCACAATGGCTTTGTGATTAAAACACTGATGGTGGATAGCTCATGAGGACATATTGATACCTATAATTCTATCTTTCTCATTGACTGCAATATGCAGATGATTTATAAAGTAATTTTAATATGTGAACATGATCACATTTGGGATAAAGTCAAAAATGCACCACTGTATTTCAGTCACAAGAGGCAGATTGTGTAGCACTCAGGTTTAACAGTGAAGGGTTTAGGCTTGTGGTACCCTATTCTAACTGTTGGTCTGTAAATGTATTTGATTTGTAGCCCTGATGAAGTCAGAGGTGATTATTTACCATACTGATGAAACACGTGTCGGCTACTGAAGGTCAATGAAGCTGTTCAAGTAAATATGCAGTGTAAATAAGAACAAGCATGTGAATTGGTGAATTGTGAAGAAGAAAAGAAAGAAACGAGGAATTTGGACACATTTATTGTATATTGTAACGCTGGATGCTCGGGACATTGTATCTCGCTGATATATCAACATGCGTCCATGACTTCCCACTCAAGGAGCGCATTGTCCGCAGAACCAGAGACAATCCCACATTTCAGTTGAAGGGCCATACACCTATGTTATACCAGAATTTAGCTTCATCCACATTGCAGAAACGCAAGGCCTTTCGGCCCATCACTGCCCACCTGCGGACTTCTGGCATATTCTATTCCTGGGGCAGCTGCAGCGTGGAGTACAAAATCCCTCCCTCCATCACAGATCAAAGATCTCACAAACACACACAACCAATACATTCGCTGGTGGGGCCCATAACACCAACATTCACTCACCATCAATCTGTGTTTCTCGGGAGATGATTACTCCAAACGCTGACATGAAAGGAAATACCTCTTTACCCTAATGAGCAACAAATCCACGTAACCTTCTGATACTCATTAGGCCCTGAATTTCACCTTTGGTATTCCTCTCATAAATTGGGATGAATCAGTTAGTTGCTGGTTTAGGTTAATTTCTAATTCTCTATTTACCTGTGAATCAATACATTTTCTATGAATAAACAACCCAACTCATTTTGTAATTAATCAATTCAATCTTTATCTAATTAATGCAAATTAAATCATTCGTTTATTCAAGCCGCCAATCATCATATTTACCTATTCTGCTAATCGTCGTCCTCTAAGTCAAATCCAGTAGTCTCACAAATCTATGCCCATCAAATTTAGTAATTTCAGTTCATCAGGAGATTGGGCATTAATTCAGTCCGTCAAAGATTCAGGGAAACAGTTGTCCTGCAGCGTCACCGTCCTCTCCATCAGCATAACGTCAGGAAAACGAGAAAGCCATACAACCGCTCTATTTTACCATAATTTATAGTAAAATCATTGGCAAAAAGTATCAAATATTGGGTTTCAGCTCTTCTGATTGGATACTCAGAGATCATCCGACAGAGTTCATATGGAATAATGTCTCTTAGGTCATCAGTCTTGCTTGTTCCAGTTTTAAGAGGCATCTTATTGTTCTTCTGAAAAGCTGGCTTGCTTCCCAGGGCGACCTTGGTGGGTACAGTCTGGTTAGGGTCACGACGAGGCCACTGTTGCTGGCGTGAGCGCAGGCGCACTTCACCCAAAACCTCGTGTAGCGTCGTCAGTCAAGTCAGGTACAGGAGGCAGCCATTTTGTGGCAGGCCCAAATGGTCAACTTAAGCAAAAGAAATACAAAACGCAATTAATACATAGAAATTACTAATAAAATGTTATTCCCTCGCTAATACCCATATGTGTGTGTATTTATCTAGCTGAAAGCAACACTCAAGCGGTTTATACTTACTGAATAAAGCACAAATCACAAATACATCACAAAAGCAACATATATCATGCAATATTCTAATTGTCTATCATTAGTATGCGTACATAATTTAGTGTACGTACTAATTAAGTCATGCAAATGCAAACCCACGTGTATTTCAGTTATTAATAAGATTGGTTAATAATTTTCACTTCATTCCATTAGTTTGATTATAATTAATTAATTAATCTAATTAATATAAACATGCAGAATGGGGAGGGTATACAACATTTTGCATTACCCGCTCCAGCAATCCCCCCTTTGGTGATTTTATCACCATACCAACCAAAAATTTTGTTCTGTCTTTTACGGAATTTTAAATGTTTTCTTGCTCTTAATCATAATTCAGTTTCACCCACGTCTCCTCTTTTTGCTGATTCATACATACTCTCCTTCCACTCTTCCAATTCTATCTCCTCAAATTCTCTTTCTTGTTTCTTGTCTTTTCTTCTCAACTTTTCTCTTTTTAATCTTTTCTTGTTTTTATCATTTTTACAGCAGATACAACCTAATCTTATCACTAATATTATGAAAATCACACATGTTAATGGAAACAATATTTTACCTATAAATGTACTACCTAGCTTTACTAAGAAATTTTTAATAGCAGCTATTTTCTTTCCGATCTTTTCCCAAACACCTTCAACCTCCAGTGGTGCAATTTCATCATGCAATTCTGTAATATTCCTAATAAAAATT
Source organism: Triturus cristatus (assembly GCF_964204655.1). Classification (NCBI taxonomy): domain Eukaryota; kingdom Metazoa; phylum Chordata; class Amphibia; order Caudata; family Salamandridae; genus Triturus; species Triturus cristatus. Next base: position 390,979,055 of record NC_140594.1, read on the forward strand.
TTCAGATCTTTACTTTCGTCAGGAATGTAAGTACAACAATGTTGAACCTTCAGCATTCCACAGACTCCACCCTCTTTTGCCAATAATATATAAAGGGCAAGTCGATTTTGCATTACCATAGCACGCATGGCAACCATTTCAGTGTCTACCAATAAAAATCCTCCAGCGGTGCTTGTTGACAAGCGATCCACTACTGTTGATAATTTTCTAATTTTGTTTACATTCAAAGATATTCCCACTGCTGGTATCAATGCTCCAAAAATGTCACCTACAATTTCTGTCCAAGATTCTCTCTTACTACATACTAAATGATTACTTAAACTATGTACACCATCTTCTCCTCTATCCATATGAAAAATTTTCAGAAAAACCAGGCCTACATAACATGTGCCATACCAATGGTCTGGCAAGCGATAATATGCCCTGTTCCCACAAATAAAATATAATCCAGGAAAGACTGGATCTTTTCCGCCTTTAAATCCCCATCCACCCATGATCCGGTATGTATCATGGCACTCACTATTACCTAAAAAATAGTTATCATACACAGTTTGATTCCTTAGAATGCAAAATTTCCCTTTCTGAGGCCAATCTAAAGCTGTAGTTGGACTAGCTTCTCCTTTCAAATGTTTTCCCTTTCTACATCCCAGACTGTTGTTTTCTCCACTTTTCCTTCTGCTACCTTTCTTTGTATTTTCAGTCTCCTTTCTTCAACCATGTCTAAGAATGTCTTTTCCTCTTTCTTCAAACTGCAAGTCAAATTGTTTCTAAAAATGTATTCTAATGTTAGTTCCTTAGTTTCTAAGAAAAATTCACCTAATACCCTAGCAGGTTTTACCTTGTTTAGTTTGCTAATGACAGGCACTTGCGCAAAAATGTTATCTACATCTGAAAAATAATATTCTAATTTTCCTGTCTGATAAAATAAACTAGCTATTACACTACATGTTATTTCATACGTTGCTGGAAGGTGATGATAAGTCACTCCTTCGGAAACAGAGGCAGGTAACTGCATGCATACGTAGCAGTCCCTTACATCCATTGTCTTTACATATTCATACAATAATTTTGAAAACACATTATTAGAAAAATCTGTTATTGGCCTGTCTTTATGTAAATAATTATTATCTATTCTAGTCGGAACTACCTTTTGAATCTTCCCTATATTAGTTTTATTCTCACTATGTCCTTCTAATGTATCTATAGTGACTTTAAAAGAGATCAGAAGAGCAAGTATGCTCCATAGAAGCATTAATAATCCTGTACAACAACAACACATTTTACACCATCTTTTCATGAATGTACATCTACCTTTGCTACTATCTATGTTAGCCATCTTCGTTAAAATGGACCGTGTCTTTTGACTTAGCCTCTTCCACTTCACAACTAGTTTTCTAACCTAAGGCTCTAAACACCTATTTGGTTCTACCAGTATCTATCTTTTGACTTAATTTCTTATTTTCTTCATCAACAGCTTTATTGATCTATTCAGTTTGGCATCTCATCATTCTTCACTTTCCTCTCGTCATCCAAATACAGAATTTCCTGAACTTCCGTTTCTTCTTCTCCAATGTCGGACAAGAGAACTCTCAGGATTTCCGATTCTTCCTCTTCTTCAACCACTTTCAGTACAGCCTCTTCTGGATTTGCTTGACTATCTGCCTCTTCTCCCTTTTCAGGCAGAGCCACGTACGTCCATTTTGGTGACTTATACTTCTGGTTAGGTTTCCTTGTTCTTTTACTTTCTTTATTCTCAATTGTTTCTTCTTCTTTTGATTTTTCTTGACTTGTCACTTCATTCACCTGTTCAGCTCTTGGCGAATTCACTCGTGTCATGGATATCTCAATTTCTTTATTTTATTGGGCCAAATGTCATCCTTTGCAACTCTTTTTACCTTACTTCCTTTGTCATTCTTTTCATTCCTCCAAGCTCTCTTTCTTAGAACTCGACCTTCAGGTATTTCATTTTCGCTCTCCTCAGACTCTGTCTTAACTTGCTTTTTCTTTTCAACAATTTCCTTTTCCACCACTTGTTTTATTTTCCCTACTTCTGTCCCTCCTCGGGTCTCCGAAACGCAATCTTCCTGCTGGCTACTTGTCCCTTCACCTAACTGGATGTTGCAGTTCCCTACACCTCCTCGGGGGTCTTCCGCAGAAATCTGTCCCTCTATCTCTGTACCTGTCCCTTGTTCACTTAAATTTGTTATTTCAGGTGGAATTTCTCTCAGTCTCTCATCTGGTACTTCCTTTTCACGAATTTCTTTTATTGTTTCTTCATTATCTTTTCCTCTTTTCTTTCTGAGTTCTTTTCTGGAACCTTGCGTTTCTTGTTCGTTTCCGGAATCGCTGGATTCAGAAATCTGCAATCTTCTTCTCAGAGAGCTACTTCTGGGGACTAAAGTTAGACTTGGTTCTGTTTCCCCCCTTTCAGAGTTTTCTCGTGTTTTTGACTCTTCGTCATCTGACTCAGTACTTGATTCTGATTCATCAAAATATTATTTTTCTGTGCTGTCCACTGGATTTGGAATTCTCAATGTGTGACTTGCATGGATCCAGTTTTTCAGTCCAGCACACTTCACAGCTGTTGTCGTGGTCAGAATGACTTGTCTTGGTTTTCCCCACCTTGGAACCAAACAATTTCTTCTTCTGTGGACCTTTATCCTTACCCAGTCTCCTAGGCTCAGATCATGGGCTGGCTTCTTTTCAAGGGTGGTGGCATCCGCTCCAACCTGATGAAACACAGAATGAACTGCGTCAGCCAGGCTTTTACAGTATTCCAACACCATGTCATCAGTTATAGTTATCAGCTTGTTGACTGGTATAAATACGTGTCTCATGGCGCGTCCCATGATTATTTCATGAGGACTTAATCCTGTAGTTCTGTCTGGAATTGATCTAATAGTAATGAGTACTAGAGGAAAGACATCAGGCCATTTCATACCTGTGGCCAAACACATTTTCCCTATTCTATTTTTGATAGTACCATTCATCTGTTCAACCACACCAGAAGCCTCTGGCCAGTAGGCACAATGTAGTTTTTGTTGTACATTCAATGCTTCACAAATTAATCCTACGATTTCATTATGGATATGTCCTCCTCGGTCTGATTCAATTGTCACTGGGAACCCAAACCTAGGGATGAACTCTCTCAACAGTAGCTTGGCGACTGTCATCCCATCATTTCTCCTTGTTGGAAATGCTTCCACCCACCTAGAGAATAGGCAGACCACAACCAAAACATACCTCAGTATGTTACAGGGAGGCATTTCAATTAAATCTACTTGCATTCTAGTGAAAGGCCCTCTTTCTCGACCTATTGTTCCTAGACTCACTACTGTCTTTCTCCCAGGATTGTATTGCTGACATATTAAGCATCTTTGACAAAGACTTTCTGCTACAAGTCTGAATTTTGCATTGTACCAGGTCTGCTTAAATGACTTGATCATGGCGTCTCTCCCTATGTGTCCCTGGCCATGATACATCTGTGCCATGGTAGACATCATGCTATCAGGCATAACTGGTCTTCAATCTCGATAGACCCACGCATGATCCTTCTCTCCTGGTGCACATCCTGCTTGTACCCACTGTTTCATTTCTTCAACTCCTGCCTCTTCATGCAACTGCCTTACCTCTTCCCAAGTCCCTACAATGTTAGAAAACATCAATGAGCAAGAAGACATTTCTCTGTCCTTAGCCCGATTGACCGAATTCTGATTACGTGCACAATACTGTGCCATGTCATTGGCATATCTGTTTCCTGTGGCGATATAATCACCACCTTGACTATGAGCAGCACATTTTACAACAGCCAATTGTCTAGGCAACTGTATCGCCTCAAGCAACTTTCCAACCACTTCAGCATTCTTAATAGGAGTTCCACTCGAGGTTAGGAAACCTCTTTGTAGCCATAGTTGGCCAAAGTCATGGACAACTCCACAGCCATACTGGCTGTCAGTTATCACAGTCACTCTCACACTTTGCCCAATCTTGCACACTCTAGTCAAAGCCACAAGCTCTGCTACTTGGGCCAATTTTACTCCTTTCAGATAGGATGCTTCTATTACTGCTGTGACTGCACACTGCGTACGCTGCACTCTGCACTCCTTCATCTGTTCTCAAACAAGACCCATCAATGAACATCACAAAATCACTTTCTGGCAAAGGTACATCTTTTATATCTGGTCGTGGTTTTGTACAAAAATCAAGTACATCCAAACAATCATGATCTGCTTCATCGCTTACTTCCACATTCTCAGCATCAGGCAACAATGTTGCGGGATTCACATTCAAACATCTTGCAAGACTCACATTAGTTGCACCTAATATGACCTTTTCATACTTAGTCAGCCGACTGTGTGTCATATACTGAGTACGACTCTTTGTTAACAGGATCGCTACATCATGAGGCACAAACACTTTCAATGGATATCCCACCACAATTCCTTCACTCTGCTCCAAACTTCAGCATGTTGCAGCTACCGCTTTCAAACATCCAGGTAAAGCTACAGCTACGGGATCAAGCATTGATGAGAAATATGCAATTGGTCTCCTCAGTTTTCCATGCTTCTGTATCAACACAGAGAGTGCACATCCATTTCTCTCACTGCAATACAACTCAAACTCTTTCTCATAGTCAGGCATACCTAATGCAGGTGCTTCACACAAACCATCTCTCAATTTTCTAAATGCTGCCAATTCCTCCTTGTTCAACTCAATGGGATCTTTCACATCACTTCTCGTCAGTCGTACCAAAGGTTTTGCAATCAAAGAGAAGTTGCTGATCCACTGACGACAGTATCCAACCATTCCCAAGAAAATTCTCACTCTTTGAGTCATGGGAGCTCTAATTCCTTTTATAATTCTGATTCTGTCTATTGTTATTTTTCTTAGTTCTTTCTCAATGTTATGTCCTAAATACTGTACTTCCTTTTTGCAAAACTGTAATTTTGATGGTGACACTTTAGGTCCTCCATTTGCCAAATGATTCAGCAAGGCTATCGTGTCTACCTCACAGGCTTCACGTGTTTTTGACGCCACCAAAAGGTCGTCAATGTATTGAACTAACACTGAATTCTCGGGCATTTCTAGACTCTCCAAAAACTTCTTCAATAACTGATCAAATATCGAAGGGCTTTCTGTATACCCCTGTGGGATTCGGCACCATGCCAAAATACGCTCACCAAAACGAAACGCAAAAATTTGCTGACTGTCATGGTGCAATGGGATGGAAAAGAAAGCATGGCACAGATCAATCACTGAATACCATTCTGCATCATGGGGAATCTGATATAAGATCACTGATGGATTTGGTACAATGGGGCAACATGATACCACAATTTTATTCACCTTTCGCAGATCTTGCACTATTTTGAATATCCCATTAGGCTTTTTCAGTCCCATTATTGGTGAATTACATGGACTACTCATTACTAAAGTATTTAGCGTGTCTCAGTACTTCATCTATTTTCTTATTTTGCCAATCAACAGTATGCTGTTTAATCATTTCACCAATTTCTGGACGTAAACCATATACAAATCTGTATACAAAATGACTCAAATCCTTTTGACTCAGATTCTCATCTCCACTAAACTGCTTAAAAACTAATATTATCCTCTCATAATATGCATGTACTGACTCTTTACTTTCTTGATGGGTTCGATCAATTTTTACCCAATCTGTCTCTTTAGGGGCACCTTGTTTTTCAAAAATACCATAACCTGTTCATATTTCTTCATTACCTCGGGGTCTGGAGCTCCTGTTTTAGGATCCCTAGGATATTCCTGAGTTGGCCAATTTATCATGAGCTTGCACTCTGTCCATAAATCTGCTGGTACTATTATGTCAAATAGACTATTCAAATCAATCCATAGTACTTTAGACAATTTCACAAATCTGTCTACCTGCCTGTCACTCGACGGGCTTCTCACGCAGTCGAGGGAAATCATTTGTAAAAGACAAAGGGCCATATGTAGGAAGCCAAATACCGGTCGGTAACGGCCGATTTTCGGTAAATATCCCGTTACCGACCGGTATTTAGGCATTTGCTATGTAGGGGGCATATTTCAGGATTCGGTAATTTACCGAATCGGTAAAATTACCGAATCGGTAAATTTACCGATTCGGTAAATACCGAATCCTGAAATGATATGTAGGTAACACTCAAATGAGTGATGACTAGGAAAAAGAATTCTGTATTTACCACCAAATATAGGTTGGTGATAAATACCGAATACCTAGCAAAACGTGATATTTTGCTGATCTCAAAGTGCCATGTGGCAGACATACATGCCCTTAGGGCATGTATGTGCGCCACATGTGCACACATGGACGAATCAGGGGTGCAACAGGGTGTCAATGTGACACCCTGCCACCCATGATACTGCCTCCCCCATTACCGATTCGGTATTTACCGATTCGGTAATGGTAACTGGCTTCCCATTCATTCCTATGGGCCTCCTGGCCCATAGGAATCAATGGGAAGGTATGCATCATTACCGAATCGGTAAATACCGATTCTAAATTACCGACCCTTTCCGAATCGGTAAATATTACCGATTGATTACCTACATCACATTTACCGATTCATAAATACCAAATCGGTAAAATTCGGTATTTATGAGTCGGTAAATGTGACCCTACCTACATATGGCCCAAAATATCCTGTCTTGTCCATGGGACATGTACATATCCTCCTCCTGGAATCTCTCTCATAGGGCATTCTGTCACTACCCTTTCCTTTTCTCTTACAGGAAATGCTGAAAATGTCTTATCTGAAGCATCATCACGTTTTCTATACCACCTGCTTCTCCATTTATCCACATCTCCCCATTTTCTCAATAAAATGATTATGTCCTTAATCTGACCTATTCGTCCTGTGGCGTTCATGTTTTCAATATCTTTTTCGGTGAAATCTACTCGATAGGGCTTTTGCAAAGCTTTTACCTTTTCAATGTCTATTCCCATCTCATTTGCCACTTCTTCTAACCTTTCATGTAGGTTTTTCGCTCTCCATGTCACACTTTTGCACAAAAATAGTAATTCTTCATCCTGATAAGTTTTCAATTTTTCTGTGGGGATAGTCCCTACTATTAATTCTTCCAATACCATTCGTAACTTAGCCACATCAATTGATTGGGATTCTTTGTCTTTTCTTTGCAAGCTTCTTAAACATTCACTTAATCCTCTGTAGATGGTCCTACTGGCTTCTCTACATTTCCTTGTCCAAAATCTTTTTGTGTTTCTGACATCGTCTCTATCATTGTCATACGTTTTTCTGCACAGTTCTGACCTACAAACGTGTTATTTGAAAAATGCGGTTCAATTATTATACTCATAGTCTGTCTCCATGGATTCTCACTCTGACTCACTCTTGGTTGTTCAACCGGTTTATTACTTTTGTATGGAACTGTCAAAAAAAGTTCACTGTCTTTCTGCTTGTCAAAAATAGGCATTACTGGACCTATCGTTACTGGAACAGTTATCGCTTCTAGATTCTTAGTCAATTCTCTAATTTTCTCGGTTAATTCTAGGGTCGTTTTTGCTAATTCTGCAGAATTTTCTCCATCTATTTTCCCTTCAGACTTCTTTTCTACCTCTCTAACGGCATTGTTTTTACCCAAATTTTGGAATTCTGGTTCCGATTTTATAATTCGTACTGTTTCTTTCATTGGGGCACTTGGTGTTAATATTTCTGGTTCAGGTCGATACGGTGGTGGATTCTTATAGAACATATCATCAAGAACATCATCCTCAGACTCATTCCCTCCGTACCCTCTCGACTCCACATTATGCCTCTTTTCTACGCACTTTCGTCCTTCATTCTCTCCTGCAGTTCTTACGGGAAACAAACCCTCAGTCATACTCGAATTCCGCCATCTTCTCATTCGATCATCATGCGTTTCATGTCCGTATGATCTGCCAAACAGGTACCTATATCCTCTACCATTTCTTTGTCTTTCTCGTTCATGCATTTCGTCTTCCCATTCCGTCAAAGCCTCAAACTGCGTCAGTCTAGGGCTTGGTTCTAAATTCATAATTTTCTCTCTCAAATTTCTCAAAACAGCCAAATTAAATGAACCATGTTCTGGAAAAGCGAATACTCAGTCCTCCTTTGTGTATCTCACCCAGTTGTCTAACCAAATACAAGTATGATATCCATATTTCGCAGCCATAAAGGATGCGGGGGTTTTTGGTGGAGGAAGTAACTGTCCTTCCCTAGTTTTGACCGGTTTGTCCTTCTTAAACCACTTCTTAATTTTTCCGAACCATGACTTTTTCTCTTTTTCTGGTGGATCGTAATACATTTTCCTGTCTTCCGTGTATCACTAGTCTCTCTTTACAACTGTACCGCTATTCTGTCCAATCGCAGTGCGACTCACACTAACGCACCAATTCAGAGCATCTACGTCACTGTCACAATCCTCAAATCCCAGTGCGACTCACACTAACGCACCAACAAGGAGCGTCTATGTCACCCTGTATTTCTCCACTCCTAGTGCGGCGTACACTAACGCACCAATCCGGAGCGTTTTACAGTTCTGACCGACTGACCAATCCCAGCGCGGTCGTTCTGATGTCAGCAGCCGCTGCGGCAGCTCCTGCTCCTGTCTACCCCTCCTTTACAAATCTGCTCAGTAAGTTTTTGTTTCAATTTCTACACTTCTGTTAGTAACAACATAGAAACGTCTCCATTGTCCGCTTCGCTAACCAAAGAATAGTAAAAGACTTTCCTCACGAGAATTCCGTCTTTCCCGAGAGGAGCACTTACCTCTGCCCTACTATGGAATCGTTACTTCCGTTGATAAAGTAGCACATCCCTCTACCTTACCCTTATAGCAAGCATCAACCAACCGCTTCTCTAGAATTAAGACACCTAGCTAGAGACTCAATGCTCCTGAGAAATAACACTAGAGTTTCGCAATTAATCGAAATGCCTTTTCATACACACACTGTCATACGGAAAAATGTAGTACATTCACACAGAATCCTATCTTTCCCGAGAACAGCGAACAGTCTGTCCTACTACAGAATTATGACATACGTTAACAAAGCAGCGCTTCCCTCTACTTTGTCCTTCTAGCAAGCTCAGAAAATACCTATTACCTTTCCAGTGATAAGCGTTATCGGAATGCCAGTTGGATCCCTGGTACCTAAGACCAGAATTTCATAGATAACCTTTGCTATCATACACACTTCTCTCACACAGAAAATGTCTCTAATGGCAACACATGGCGATGTCACCGAATCGAACCCAGACAATGCGTCGTGCAACTTCAATCGTCACACATATACTCCTCTGTACCTACAGGATAACAACAATTCCGCCTTTCCCGAGAGCAGCGCTTACCTCTGCTCTGCTATGGAACCGTTACAAACTTCCGACTTCCTACATCCCAGAAGCCGTGCAAACGTCATAGAACTCGACGCAACTCAACATAGAGTGTTAGTACATAAATCAATACCAATCAATAACCAATAATCAATAAGCAATGTACAAGCAACAATCACCAAACCAAAACAAAAACAACCATCATACTGCTACCAGAAAAACTGCTGCAGCGTGGAGTACAAAATCCCTCCCTCCGTCACAGATCAAAGATCTCACAAACACACACAGCCAATACATACGCTGGTGGGGCCCATAACACCAACATTCACTCACCATCAATCTGTGTCTCTCGGGAGATGATTACTCCAAACGCTGACATGAAAGGAAATACCTCTATACCCTAATGAGCAACAAATCCACGTAACCTTCTGATACTCATTAAGCCCTGAATTCCACTTTGGTATTCCTCTCATAAATTGGGATGAATCAGTTAGTTTCTGGTTTAGGTTAATTTCTAATTCTCTATTTACCTTTAAATCAATACATTTTCGATGAATAAACAACCCAACTCATTTTGTAATTAATCAATTCAATCTTTATCTAATTAATGCAAATTAAATCATTTGTTTATTCAAGCCGCCAAACATCATATTTACCTATTCTGGCTAATCGTGGTCCTCTAAGTCAAATCCAGTAGTCTCACAAATCTATGCCCATCAAATTTAGTAATTTCAGTTCATCAGGAGATTGGGCATTAATTCAGTCCGTCAAAGATTCAGGGAAACAGCTGTTCTGCAGCGTCACCGTCCTCTCCGTCAGCACAACGTCAGAAAAACGAGAAAGCCATATAACCTCTCTATTCTACCATAATTTATAGTAAAATCATTGTCAAAAAGTATCAAATATTGGGTTTCAGCTCTTCTGATTGGATAATCAGAGATCGTCCGACAGAGTTCACATGGAATAATGTCTCTTAGGTCATCAGTCTTGCTTGTTCCGGTTTTAAGAGGCATCTTATTGTTCTTCTGAAAAGCTGGCTTGCTTCCCAGGGCGACCTTGGTGGGTACAGTCTGGTTAGGGTCACGACGAGGCCACTGTTGCCGGTGTTAGCGCAGGCGCACTTCACCCAAAACCTCGTGTAGCGTCGTCAGTCAAGTCAGGTACAGGAGGCAGCCATTTTGTGGCAGGCCCAAATGGTCAACTTAAGCAAAAGAAACACAAAACGCAATTAATACAGAGAAATGACTAATAAAATGTTATTCCCTCGCTAATACCCATATGTGTGTGTATTTATCTAGCTGAAAGCAACACTCAAGCGGTTTATACTTACTGAATAAAGCACAAATCACAAATACATCACAAAAGCAACATATATCATGCAATATTCTAATTGTCTATCATTAGTATGCGTACATAATTTAGTGTACATATTAATTAAGTCATGTAAATGCAATCCCACGTGTATTTCAGTTATTAATAAGACTGGTTAATAATTTTCACTTCATTCCATTAGTTCGATTATAATTAATTAATTAATCTAATTAATATAAACATGCAGAATGGGGAGGGTATACAAAATGTTGCATTACCCGCTCCAGCAGGGCCATACGTTTTGCAATTCCAGGGAGAGTTCTGACAAATACACTCAGTTGCGGAAGCAGGCAAATTGTTGGCAGTTGAGACCACCTCTACGGCCTGTGTGCCACCAGTCAAGACCAACCAGAGCCACCGGAGTGTACATGCCTGGACAACGATTTGACCTTCGACTCCGGGCCTTCCCGACCCGGATACCATGGCTAAAGAAAAACAGGTGGTGCTGGCACCACTGGCAGAGGACCTCTCGGGCCCCTGCCATCATGATCTGGAGGGGGTGTTGGTCACTAACTTGCATGGCCTTTATTTTCTTCTTCCTTTGCCGGGGTCCCTGGGGCTGGGCCTGAGCGGCAAAACACCGGCCATTGGTACCCTCTGTCACTTACTCCCTGGAGCACGACGCTCATGACTTTGACCACTCACAAGATGACTGTTTGTTTGTTCGCAGTTGATATTGTTGGGGTTTGTTTGGTTTTGTTCACCCCCCTGGGATCCATACATGCTTGACTTCTTACACACCTAATCCAACCCCTACAGGTCTACACACCTTAGAACACGGAAGGGCGCAGGGATCGGGACCTCCGGGTCAACAGCGGACCTGTTCCCAGCTCCTTAATCAATGCACAGCTCCTATGGTAGCGGACATCAAAATCCTTACTTTGAATGTTAAGGGGCTGAACAATCAGTGCCCATATCTGTCTTCTACAGGAAACTCTCCTTCTGGCTGGGGACATACACAGGCTCTGATCGAAGGCCTTCCCACAACAGTATTTCTCCTCAGGCACAATCAAGACAGCAGGGGTGGTGATACTCATCTCTTACTCCGGACGGTGGGTCCTAGACGGGCTGAAATCAAAGGAAGACTTTTGGCTCACTCTGTCACTATAGGCACTCACACTTTTACATCAGGTTCAGTTTACACTCTAAATGAAGGGCAGGAGACCTTCCTCCGTCGAGTGGTGACGGAACTGGCCAGCTCGCCAGACAGGCAAGCGCTGATGGGTGGGGAGATCAATATGGTCTTTGATAATTAGCTGGACTGTTCGGCCCAGTGACATGGACTCTGTCGCTGGACGGGTCAGGATGGCTGCGGGACATGGGGCTGGCTGACATTTGGTGGACTGTCCACCCCCATAACACAGATTACAAATTCTGCTCTCATGCACATAAGATGTATATCAGAATTGATGACTTCATAGGGTCCCAAGATATGATCCCTCTCATCACATCTTCAGAGCTTGAGACCCGCTCACTCTTGGGCCATGCAGAGGTGACACTCACATTAGTTGCTCCTCCCACGGGCAGGCCATCACATTCATGGCAGCTACGCAGCACATTACTGCACTGCCCTGCCGCAGTATAGCAGCTCAAAAAGGCACTGGAGGAGCTCCTGCCCTCAATGACACCCCAACACATCCATCACCGCTTTAAGGGAAACACTTGAACTAGTTGCGAGAGGGGCTCTTATCGCAATTTCCTCTGCGGATAACAAGCTACATAGGAACAAGAGAGAGGGTCTCACCAAACAGGTGCACGAGCTGGAGTGCATCCATAAGAGAACAGGTGCCACAGGTCTGGCGTCAGCTAGAAGAGGAGCGCTCGCAGCTCACCCGGCCTGGACCTGGATAGAGCGGAATATGCTGCCCTACGATTGTGCCATTCCTTTTATGTGGGGAGGGGTGGACGTCTCTTAGCCAACAAATTGTGAGCACAAGGCCAAGCGGCAACTGTTCAGACAGTACTAGATGTGACTGGCTCCAATGCACATAGCAAACGCGTTCTGAAATTTCTATGCTGATCTCTACATGGCACAACAACTTTCTGAGGAAGCATCTCTGAAATACCTACAAGGGACGACCCATACCAAATTGACCCCGGACCAGGTGACCAGTCTGGATAGCCAATCCGCATAGAAGTGGTGATCTCCGCCATTGCCCGTCTTAAACCTCTCAAATCTCCTGGCCCAGATGGGTTCTCAGCCATATTTTATGAAACCTTCTGCAGTATCTTAGCACCTATATTAACCAGACTCTTCAACGCGATAGGCGACAATTCTAACCTTACCCCTACGATGCTTTTGGCTTTCATTGTTGTAATTCCAAAACCTGGCAAGGATAGAATGCACTGCGTCTCTTACCCACTAGTATCCCTCTTAAATGTGGACTTGAAGCTTTTCATTGGAATCTTGGTGGCCATACTAGGGCCGATTCTGCCAGAACTGGTGGACCCGGACAAGGCGGCCTTTGTTACAACCCAACAATGTAGTGACAATACACTGTGACTGCTTCACCTCATTTATAAGACCCAACACCAGGATGTAGAATGCACATTGCTCTCGGTTCAACTGAAAAGTCGTTCGACAGGGTGCACTGGCCATGCTTAACGGCCACCCTCAAACAATTTGGAATTGGGGACCGCTTCTGTAAATAGATATTTAGCAGCTATTCCTACCCAACAGCAGTAGCACATGTGAATGGACACTAATCTGCTCCCTTCCCGAACACTAGAGGCACGAGTCGGGGGGGGGTGCCCACTCTCACCCGTCTATTCTCTCTATACATGGAGCCCATGGTGCAAACGGTGCAGGGCAATCCCTTGATCAGAGGGATTCAGTTTGGCATGGAGAGACACACCATCAGTCTCTATGCAGACCATGTTATCGCAACTCTGGAAGACCTCCAGACCTCAATACCGGCCAGCTTTTCCAGCCTTAAATCCTTCTCTCAAGCAGCGGGCTTTAAAGTCAATGTTCACACCTTTCCAATATGGCCGCTCAGTTTCACCACTGTACCGGCTGCCCCACGCCCGGCACCCATGTATGACGTTGACACCTTCCCGCTAACCAATTACCAGTCCTATATTTAACGGGAGCCTTTCCATGTCACTGTTTCCAGCATCCGTGGATGTCGGGTAGGTCGTCCCGCACACCAAGGAAGAGCGCGAAGTAAGTCTTTCTCTTTCCCGCTGCTGCCAACCAGAAGAAGCACTAAGGTAACACTTTCGGAGTTACTGTTTTCAGTAACCCCGCTCTGTCTTCTTCTTCTTATTCTATCGTTTAGCTGCCTCTACCTTCCTACGGCATTGCTGAGGAGGCTCATTCTTCATTGAGGGAGGGTACGAATTTTTAATTTGTCATTTCTTAATTATTGTATTACTGCTTTATTTCGTATGTTTAACGCATGTTTATGAAGGGTCACGCCATGGGTACTTCAATTTACTATCACACCCATTGCGGAAGTTTTTACTCCCCACCATGCTCACGACACGCCCCTTCCACGACGCCGGGAGGCTCGCCTGTGTCATCTAGCGCCGAGACACCATGCGACCACTCGCACATGGTGCATACTTGGGGATGTTCATGTTAGAACTGCATCCTTTACGAGATACTTGTACCTCCACTTGTATTATCACTATGCACCTTAATTTTTAATTTTATCGTATGATCACCACGGCTGTTTAATCAGTATAGTTCACTTCGACCGCCGCTGAGTATCCCGAACACAACTTATTTTACCAGCATCACTCTGTCGACCCTAGGACGACACTGATCTCATCCGACACTCTCGCTACCAGTGTGTCGAACACATTCTTTAAAGAGCATGCCGAATTAGCACCATACTAATTACGCTTGTGCATGCTTTCAGTATGCACCCCGCACCGGTGCACTGGCACACGTGTGTCTAGCACATTTATGAGTTAGCACTACTCTATGGATGTGTGATGATGTACGTTTTCTTTTTCTTCCCCCCTCCCCCCTTGTTTTGTCTCCTTTAGGCTGAGAACAGGGCACACGCATATTTACGTGTCCCAATTACAGTACCTATGTATTATAACCTATAAGAAGGACACATGGGAATATAGGGCGTCTTTTCCCCATTCCCATATCTACACTCTTTCTCACTGGTCCTGATGAAGCGCTCTAGGATCCATTAGGGACCAAAATTCAGCGCGAAACATGTCGACCCCATTTTACACTTAAACACTCTCGATACTCACCACACGGGTTGAGAGCAGCGGGATCTTATTTGTTTAGTTTCCCCTCTCATTCCAGCATTATTTTGCGTCTCCATCCCCGTGACATTTTTATCCTGATTCAAAGGACTTTTCAATAAACTGTTTTTGTCCTTTGGATCATTTTATCTTTCACTTATCACCACTTCCCGACCCACACACCCTCATGCACAAATGCGGCAACTCCTAAAAGATCTCCACCAGAGAGCCCCTTAAAACGGGCCCGTTAGGGACTGCAGCGCCACCCCCACGAGGAGCACCTGCCCAATGATGATGCTATACACTCGCAAGGGTGTGTGAGGGCACCACAAGATTTATACAGGAGTACTCTTTCTCTCCTCTTGGCACACTCAAGTCTACTTGGAGACACCGTACACTGATTACAGCCGATTTGGCTGTTACATACCTTCCCCCTTTTCCTTAGGAACTGATACCACTTACATTGTTGTTGAGGGGATGAAATCAACTTTTAACACATAATCAATAAGTTAAGGTCAATCTCTAAAGGACCACTGACTACGAATCTTCAAATTTTAGGAATTTATTACAACCAAGAATAATTGGACATACAAACACCTCAGTACAAGGTGAAGCAAATAAATGGGCACTAATACAAAAGAAATCCTACGCAGAAGTCTCATCCGACTCAGAATAAAAAGAATAATCAATTCCAGTAGCATTAGAAATGCGATAATTACTCCAGTCTCTATATTTGAAGTCATTAGCCTAAAAGAAAATCAGTTAGTCTATCCCTACTCTACCTCTAAGGTGACATCTCTACTTAGCATTTTCCCTTCCAGGCAAGAGAGTAAAAAGGTGTCAGCAGTGAAGACTTCCTTAGAAGTACACTCACTTAGTCAGAGCTCGCTCTAATATGCTCCTTCTAGCTTCCCATCTAAGCCTCAACTGCTCAACCCTCGGGGCACTGTCCCTAATACAAAATCCCCAAAACATAGAACACGCCCTCCGGCACACCTCTTCAGCCAGGTCTTCTTCCAGTACTTTTCCAGTGAAACTTGTATCCCATCCAGCAACGGTTATCTTGACCTTTGGTCCCAGGCACCTGCTCTGCTGAAAGTATCATCCTTAAATTCCGGTGTACTCCCATATTGGCTTCTCGTACCATCTTAACTCTTAAAACAAAGACCTAGTCTCTCTAACGAGCTAAGTGTCCTTGCACCTGCAACAGAAACATGAGAACGAGAAACTTTCCACTTCTCTAAGACTTTCTAAAATCCTGAAACTCAAAACCTTACCAAGGGAAATCATTTTCGGCCTACAGCATTTAGCTAACATAAGAAATGAACAGGCCTTTCTCTTCAAACGTATATGCGATCAGGCCTTTACACAGTTGAAACCCACACTCCTAAAATCACATTACAAGCATTAACTTTGTTACACTTTATATATGAATAAGCAAACTACATGTGCAGACTTTAATATGGTGCACGTTTAAACCTAATACACTGCATTACATGGAAACCAATCATTATGCGTTTACTAAAATACATTTGCAGTAACTATGATATTGCTCTTCATGAAAAGCATGGTTACATGTCTGATCATACTATTATAAGCAGATTTGAGTGATACATTTCTAATTCATACTGTAATACAATTTCGATTATATGTGGGTGCGGACTAACGGTGAATATGATGCCCCTCTACAATTTTCTGAATAACGTGGCACTCTATCACTACTAGTTTAACCTCGCTTCTACCCCAACCCCTGTGTTTTTGCTGCCACAACTACTGTGACCAGAAAGGCTGCCCTGTCCAAAGCTGATTCTAAGAAAGGCTGTGAAATGATCAGTACAATTAATAATAACAGCTTGGATAACTCCACAATAATCAGCGTAGCAGAGGCTGGCCCCCGTGAAGAAATAAAAACGTTCTGTGTCTAAAAATTAAACCCTGGGTGCTCACTGCCAAGGTTGCAATGGCTCGTGCATGGCCAGCATGCACGACTCGTCTGCGATGGTTATTTTAAAGGCTTCTTCTACGCAGGACTCTAAAATAACACGTGCTCTTCGGCGTCTCCAACTAGGGCTTGCAGGGCCACTCGCTAGGACGTACCGTAGTGTGCTGTAACAATTGTCAGGGTGCGGGTGCTGCCATCAATGTTTCAGAACTAAAATCATAGGGAATGTAAAAAATCAAAAGGTAGCACAAAAATCAAAAGGTAGCACAAAGCACCTGCATTACAAATGAGTTACATTTGTTCAGGAACGTGGTAAGGGTGTAGTATGTAACTGATGGTGATGCATTTTTTGGGCACACTGTCGCAATTATATTACTAAATATGGTCCAGTAGCCCAAGGTCACTCACAGATAGCATATTTCCATTGAAATGGCACCTACATTTTCACAATCATGCACATCTTTTTTTTTTTTTAATTTCTTTTGCAGTTTTTATTTATAAACAGCACCAGTTGTGTATATACATTTCATTAACGTATGAGGATTAAACATCCCGTCTTTTATAAACGACATTTCGAAAAAAAAGCATTTTCTTTTACATACATTTTTAAGTAAGCTCTAATTGGGAAGTAACGGAAGGAAATTAAAAAAACTCAAAGTTATCCATGACTAGAAAAGAGCTCCAACAAATATAATATGAAATAAAGTTGTAACAAACATTTAAGCAAAATGGGATACAGCACAGCAGTAATTTCAAGATGTCTAGGGCCCATTATGAAGCTACTGTTCCTTTCAGCTATAGATAGGTGCCCATATACGTTTACCAAGTGTTTTCCCTCTCTTACTCTTCCTTTCGTAGATTCCCCTCTCCAAAGTAAATACCGCAAGTAGCCTGGCGAGCCAGTGGTGAAATGTTGGGGCGGCTTGATCCAGCCAGGCTGAAGCAACACAAATTCGCAGAACTGCCATGGCAAGAAAAAGAAAACGGTAACACGTATCTTGCCCCAGGCTATGGCTATTGTCAACCCAGAGAAGCATTAGGGCTGGGGTTAGCTCAACTTTAAGGCCCAAAGTATGTTACAAAAAGCCCCAATAGAGGATTTTAACACATCAAGACGCGGACAGGTGGAAAACATATGAACTAAGTCAGCGTTTGGTAAATCAAACCGTGAACACCTAGTTCCCACCTACCCTCCCCACTGTGCTATCCTTGCCGGGGTATAATAGAGTGAGAAAATTGTCTTGTAATGCTGAGCCTAAAGCCCAGCTGAGCATAAAACTGTCTGCCCCAGCTCTAAAGACTCAAGGAAGTCCGAATCAGTGCCCAGCCTGCCTTTCCCCTTTTCACCCTGCTTTTCTAGATCACCCTGCTTGAGTGAAGTAAGTTCAAGATAATTTCCTTTTATAGTGCAGTCCTCGCCGCTTCTTGTAAAGTCAATGATTTTAACTTTACCAAAGCCATTAAACCCACCCATCTTTTTGCTCAGGAAACTTCTGAGCTGAAGATATTTAAAGAAGTTCTTAGTACCAATACCAAATGTGTCCTGAATATCCTTAAATTGATAAATTCCCTCAGAGCTCATTAAGTCCCCCACTTTTGAAAGACCACGCCCCGCCCACTCCGCCATGATTGATCAGAAAAAAATTCTGGCAGTATGGGATTTCGAAACAGCTGGGTGTAAAATTTCACTCTGCCAATTCCCATCTTCTTCTTAAGGGAAGCCCAGATTTTAAAGGCTGCCTGCATAGTTTTGAAGTTTGTTCTTTTAAAATAGTTAGGCTCGCTAAATTTCATAAAGCACTTCACTGCATCGTCACCCACCAATAACCTATATAGATCTGGCAGCCTATATTCAACACTAGGATCTTCGGATCGCCTGCCGAACAGCCCACACATGTATTGAAGAGCTGCAGCCCAATAATAGAGTTTAAAGTGTGAGAGCGCTCAACCTCCTTGCACCTGGGGCAGTGTCATATAACGTAAAGCCCGCCTTGTTTTACGTGTGCCCAAACAAACCGGTTAACCAGGTTCTCCAATGCAGCAAACCATTGCTTCCCAAATTCTAGGGGTATTGCCCTGAATAAATATAGTATTTTTGGTAAGAATACCATTTTAACCACATCACAGCGGCTCACCAAAGACAAATGCAGATTGTGAAATTTGTCAAAATCCTTTTTAGCTTTCTGGATTATAGGATCGAAATTTATTGCCACCAGATCACTTAAAACCGGGGTTAAAGCGATACCAAGATAAACCGCTGAATCTATCATCCGTGGATCAGAAAGACTAATCCCACCATTTATAACTATCTGAGTCTTCTGCCTATTTAGGGCATATCCAGAGTTCCCACCAAAAGCTAGAGCTATCTCCTCAACTGCCGCAATTACTGCTAGTGGGTTAGGGGTGACTAAGGTGACGTCGTTCGCATATGCAAGAACTTTTGTTGCAACCCCGTGGTAAATAATAGGCTCAATTTCCCAGCAAGCATCTAATAGCCGGAGTAAAGGGTCTCTGTAGATGGCGAGCAAAAGGGGTGAGCATGGGCAACCCTGCCGGGTGCCCCGTTTAATCACAAAAGGCATAGTAAATTTCCCATTTATTCTCAAGCGGGCTGTTGGTGCACTATACATAACTTGAATGGCATTAATAAACCCCTGCCCGATACCGAACCATTTTATTGCCCGCATAGATAATCCCAGGAGACCCTACCAAAGGCTTTCTCTGCATCCAAAAGCAACAAAGCCATAGGGTCCCCTGAGACTTCTGCTGCGTCAAACAGGGTTATAACCCGACGTATATGCTGGGTAGTCCCCCTCCCTGGTATGAACCCATGCTGACACAGGTGGATTGCTTTCCCTATGATAGTATTTAATCTGGTCTCCAGAGCTTTTGAAAAAATCTTGCATCGCAATTTTTTAGCGTAATTGGCCGATATGATCGTGGTTCCCACGACGGCTTACCCTTTTTTAGAAATATTATAATATCGGCTCCTGCCCAAGAATCGGGAATCGAACTCTCAGATTGTGCCCAACGGATCGTATCAACCAGGTCGGGTCCAATTTCAACCAGGAAAGTTTTATAAAACTCCAGAGGGATCTGCTCAGGTCCAGTGGCCTTGCCTGAGGTGCGTCAAAGATCTCATCCTGTGTCAGACTTGCCTCCAGCTTCTCACTGTCCTCAGATTCAATACTCTGCAATGGTATACTATTGAGATACCCCTGAGTTAAATTCTGTCGTGCCTGGGATTCCTCATCATATAGCCGTTGGTAAAATTGTCTAAATACTTCCTGGATCCCAGGTGTATCTGTAACTAGATTTCCATATTCATCTATAATCTCATTTATCTCACTTGCGACACTCCTTTGTCTGAGTCTAACTGCCAGCGTATGTCCGACCCGCTCACTGAATTTGTGGCAAAGCTCTCTTTTAG
The DNA here is from genome assembly GCF_964204655.1 of Triturus cristatus. Taxonomy (NCBI): domain Eukaryota; kingdom Metazoa; phylum Chordata; class Amphibia; order Caudata; family Salamandridae; genus Triturus; species Triturus cristatus. Next base: position 390,999,339 of record NC_140594.1, read on the forward strand.
CTAAGAAACATTCAGCGGCCTTTACAGCGGCTCGATCTCCAATTTCTGCCTTTGTCCAGGCTCGCCGGAGCAGAATATCATCAGTTAGTAAGCCTGCAGTCACCACTGTCGCCAACTCCTCTTCAATCCTGGCTAGGTTTCTATAGAGTGTTTCCTCACATTGTGCCTCCCTCTTCTGCCGAAATAGGCTAAAACTAAGTGTCTCCCCTCTGACCCCTGCTTTAAAAGCGTCCCACACTACACCTGCCCTGGCACTATGTCTATTTATATCCCAGAAAGCCTTGATCCATCCCTTCATATGGAGAACATATTCAGAGTCAATTAAAAGCCTTCTTTCGAAGGTCCATGTCCGCTCACCCCTCTCTCCATTAATGAAAGCAACTTTAAGAGCTAGGGGATTATGATCCGATATTATCCTTGGATATTTCTCTATTCTAACCCGATGTGCTAATGAGTGTGAAACAAAAAAATAATCAAGTCTATAAACTGCCTTATGTGGGGTGGAAAAAAACGTACTACCGGGATCTTTTGTATTTAAGTGATTCCATAAGTCAATGAGTCCATGATTGTTAACCATATTAGTAAGTGCCTTAAAGACCTTCCTCTTACGTCCTGAGTATTTGGCGCCAGCAATTCCCCAGAGTCCCCCAAGCCCGTTAATATCGAAATCACCACATACCATTAGTGGGGTGGGCCAATTGGCTAATTCACCATCCAAAAACTCCAATACCTCTGGGTCATCTGTGGTTGAACCATACACCGAACACACAGTGAATGGCTCCCCTGCAAACACGCATTCCACCAATACCCACCGACCCCACCTATCTGACAGTTTCCTTTTAACAGTTATATCTTTCTTTCGGGTGAGGATAGCGACCCCTCTGGTTTTAGTACCTTGCTTAGTGGCCACCAGTAATCTGAACCCAAGTTGTTCTAGAATTCCTCCTCTAGTACCCTCTATATGAGTCTCGTGAAGACATAGGATATTAGCTCGCAGTGTTTTCAATATAGTTGCCGCCCTTTGCCGCGTGGCTTGATCGTTGAGCCCACATATATTAATGAAGACAACTCTAAGATTCATAGGATTCATAAAGCAAATTTGGGTAGTTTTCTTTCTGCGCAGAATATTTTTTAGCTTATCTGTAAATACCAACATGTCCTTCGCTTCCCTTTTAAAGAAGAACCATTCTCTGTGGTTCCTCAGACCTTTAACATCGTATTTCCTCATACGTTGTGCTATGCTATGCTGTGACCTACGCCCCCCTAAACCGCTAACCCCCCTGAAACAAACCTCCCTCCACCCCCAACCCCCCTCTACAACCCATGCCTCTATGGGACAATCATGCACTTCTGATAGTATAAAGCAACGATTTGCCCACTCTTTAAAAAAAAAAAAAGAACTCCCCCAAACCTGCTTTATGATATGTCGCAAACAAAGTGATCGAGCCTAACACTCAACAGCTGTAGAAGGCGTAGAGACTCACCACTTTCAAATGTCAAAAGCCACCACTGCACACCTCTCAGACTAAACAAAAGTAACCCAGATCGCAAACCTGATGGCTGGCGAAGTTGCGGGTCCCTAGGCACATTAAACCATCTGTTGTGGGATTGCCCCGTTCCCGCGCTTTATTGGAAGCAGGTCCTCGATGACATAGATAAACAATTTGATACACAACTGCGACGCTTTCTGGCATATGTCGTCATGGGCCTACCCAACACACTTACATTTCCACTTAAATCGCGAAAAGGTAGACAAATATGCTTAGCTTAGGACACGGCCAAAATGTATTATCTCATTGAGGCATGGACAGGACCCCTACTTACCAGGGGTGGTTATATAAAATGTGGGCCATGTTGGGCATGGAGCGCATATCCTTTTCACTACAGGGAAAGGGATCCACATTCCCAGATCTCTGGCATCAATTTCTTTCATTATTGATCAGGAAGCTACGGTAGCTCACCTGTCCTAGGTACTTACTTCTACTACGGCTCACAGAGCCCCCTTCTGATACCGCCTAGAACCGCATTGATGACTCAGAGCCTCCAATGAACCTGGTTTTCCTTCCTTTACTCACTCAGGGTCCCCCGGGGGTGAAGGCATGGGGAGGGTCCGGGAGGGAGGGAGGGTGGGATTTGAGATTGAGGTTTCACTGTTTTTATAATAAGCTCCTAATTATTCGACTTGTCAACCTATGCTTTTGTTTGAAATATTCTATAAAAAGATTTAAACCTAAAGACAGTCCTATTGGCAAGCCAATGCTTGTTCAAACATATAATCAAACGCATTAGGGAGGCACTGTCATCTTTTCGCTAGAAGCCTTGACATTTTCTCAGCATGGATGGCCGTGAGATTTGTCTCCTTTTAGGGCCGCATGTTATTGTTTCCGGCCTCCAGATGAATGAACTTGGAACAATCCTTTTTACAATAACAAAGTTACTTGCATAGTCTGACTAAGCTGAGAGAACTCAGCTGCACCCATTTTCTAAATGAACTGGAGTTTTAATTGTACGGCTTCTTGAAGCTTGAACAGCAAAGGGTATTCATTATTTTTTTTCAAATATGAACATTTTGGTAAATGAATAGAAAATCACATTCTGCAAATTTTGTGTATTTTTCCACTAAATGACAATTTCTAAATTAAGGTCTCTGGTATTTATTAGCAATGTACCTCGGGTGTAAATCGAACCTGACAGAAATATGTGTATAGTTTTGTACTCAGAGATTTAAATAATTGTGGCATATCTTGGTGGCCCAATGGGTATGCTGCAGAATACTGCAGGTAACCTGGCAATCACACGTTCATGTCCCTGTAAGACAGTATAGAGGGTTCCAGAGTTTTTTGCAGACACTCTTGTATATACCGCTGCTCACATGCTTCTATCCTGGTAAGTAGTTCAATGAGTTATGTGCCTCCTACTAACATCGGCATGTAAACAGTGTGGCATCAATTCAAATCCTTGCAGGGCAATCTCAAACGTAAACAACTCTCAATAATTCATGTCAAATGAAATGTGGGCAGTATTAATATAATACATGCAAAAATCTGCATATGTGACACAGTACATTACATATAATGTGCTTCGATTAGGCATGCTCATTTCCTTGCCTATTGGAAACGTCCTTTAGGACGAAGCCGGAATCACGCTGTGCCTTCACAGCGCGGGCAATAGAAAGAACGCTTCTTTAGCACGCATTCATTCAGCACGCAAGTCGTTACATCAGCTTGCTTTAGGGGGGCACATTGGTAGTATGGTGTTGGATTTAAAGTCCAACACCTTCCCTACTGTTGCGCAAACTCGAGTTGGAATAGTAAATAAAACTATTGCACAATCCAGGACCCCCGTAAGGCAAGTCATTATAATGACTTGGTTGCTGAACGAATTCGTGAAAAAGATGCGTTCGGACTAATGAAGGCGTTCAGAAGGCAAGCATGCTAAACACATGCGGAATACTGTCATACAATCCTTGCCTATATCGAAGAAAAATTGCCATGTATTTTGCAGCAACTGCTACTGCTTGGTGGGACAGTTCATCTGCTATCATCACACAGGGCCCGATTCACAGAACTAACTTAAGACAAAATCCTAAACTTACTACCATTTTGGTATTCACAGAAGGCACTTACTCATTTTGGTATTCACAGAAGGCACTTACTCATTTCGGTATTCACAGAAGTTAGGAGTCCTAACTTTAGGACTCCTAAATGCCTTCTGTGAATACCGAAAGCCTTAAAATTAGGATTTTTCTCAGTTTAGTAGTAGTAAAGTTAGGACTCCTAACTTTAGGACTCCTAAATGCCTTCTGTGAATACCGAAAGCCTTAAAATTAGGATATTTCTCAGTTTAGTAGTAGTAAAGTTAGGAGTCCTAACTTTAGGACTCCTAAACTGAGAAAAATCCTAATTTTAAGACTTTCGGTATTCACAGAAGGCATTTAGGAGTCCTAAAGTTAGGACTCCTAACTTCTGTGAATACCGAAGTGAGTAAGTGTCTTCTGTGAATACCAAAATGAGTAAGTGCCTTCTGTGAATACCAAAATGGTAGTAAGTTTAGGATTTTGTCTTAAGTTAGTTCTGTGAATCGGGCCCACAATATTTCTTTAGGAACATTTCATATTTTTTAGAGAGTACCTAAAGCTAGAGCCTTTTCACATGTGTGTCTATGTCAGTCAACCACAGGGCACTGTGTACCCTTGTGCTCTTCCTCAGCCCCATCTCACAGGCAAGAGCTGAGTTTCCAGGTGTGCAGACCTCTCACACCTTGTCGGGTACCAACTATTGACAAAAACATTGCTGATCGACTATCAAGTCACACAATTATACAGTCATTTGTGGGACCTTATGTCTCTTCTTTCACTAACCAGGGATGTTGGGCAATCTAAAGCTTGTCTGAAGTACACAGGGGCTGGCTAAAAGCCCCTAACTGGGCTGAAGTCAAGACTACTAGATTCAACACCTTAAATATAGACTCTTTGGTCAAAATCCAGACCGGTGAAAACCCTTGGATGAACACACCAATGAAACTGGCCCATTGAGATAGCACAACTCTTGTCGAATTGCTCTGAAGGTCATGTATAGGAGGTGGCTTGAAGACTCTGTTGTACATAATAAGCAATAACAACAATCAGCCTTCCTAGAATGGTCATGGAAGACTAACGAGCAGTTCAGACGCTATCAAGTACGGTTCCCAAGTGTCTTACAGAAGCTGCTCTATCCAGGTAACGGCGTACAGCCCTTGCTGCATCCAGACAACGAAGGCGCTCCTCTGTCATGGATATAGAGGAAACTGTAGGAAGGACCACCTTTTGGGACAACACCCTTATTGGGCCGATTTGTCTGCACTCCTCATCGTGGTGGTGCTGGAGGTGGACCGCCTTGATATCTTCCCTCCCGGTCATAAAGTTAGGAGCGTGGTAACAGGCTGACTTCACAGCGTTGGTGCATTCTATCCCCTATGAACTATCAATCAATCAGAGGAGGGAGATGTATTAAGAGTGGGTTAATTCATCTTCCAAAAGTAGCAAGCAACCAATAGGGAGTGAAACCACCAACCCTTCCAAACCAGGGAATCCTTTCCTGTTTGTAAAAGGAGTCTCACCCACTGGTGGCATGCTTCGTCCTCGAGTCGTCACCTAGAACACCTATTGTGTCTAGGTGGGCTCAACCCTCCCAAGGCGGAAGCTCTCACTAAATGTATTTGTGGTGGGATCTGTGCTGAATATAAAATTGTCTGGAGTACCCTCTGTGTGATTTTTTTAATGTTTCTGGGTACTTGGGCTAGGTTAAAAGCAAGAAAGGTGCAGATGGGGACGGATTAGGAACCTCTTGCATCTAAAGGGAGAGGTCTATATGTTTCAGTCAACATGGCCCAAGACAGGTCTTGTGGCTTTCCTCAGGAACTAATATTTGCGATTCCCTATATTCTATATGTAAGCAATTTCTCCTATGACAATCTTTATAATCTAGTATTTGTGGTCAAACCATGCTATAGTGTGTAGGACAAATACATGCATTCATGCAAGCCACAACTTATACAACCTCCAGGTTCAAGAACTGGCTCTGGTGGCTCAGTGAACTAATGCATCCTGTGCAGGGGCCTGCGTTTAACCTCATCGTCACAGGTTCAAATCCCAGTGGGTCCTCTCAGCCTTTTATCCATCTGAGGTCGATAAAATGAGTACCATTGAGCTGGGTAACAATAAACATCTGTTATTCAGCGCCAAGAGACCCTGTTGGGGTGAATGTGAGCTTTACAAAAAAAGATACACACACATTGTCCCTTATGATACCTGTGGGAAGGGGGATGTTCATAAAAATCTTCCATAAGATCAAAGGAGCTGAGCAGGGCACACTCAATTCGCATCTCTGGTCTGAACTGCCACTCCGAGACCAGTCGCCAGTCAAAGCGTATCTTCAAGACTCCTTAACACAGTTAGGCATGAACGCCCTTTGGGAGACTTCGGCAACCAACATTAGCTTTAAAAAATTAGTGTCAAAATCTATTAAAGCTATCTCTATAGTTGAAGATAAGTCTGAATTGGCGAAAAGCGCACATGGCTGGTTTGTACTTAACAATGATGTTGCTGTCAAACCACAACCATATTTGAGTGCAGGATTCAATCTATTTCTGAAGGACAAATTCTTAAGGCATCGTTCGGGCATACCATAGATTCTTCCTCACCTGCCTGCCTGGAAGCGGAACCAAGCAGCAATCACTTGTCGTCAATGTGGTACTGGAAGAGAAGATCTTCTGCACATGTACAAGTTTATTGAAAGATCGACGTTCAATGCTTCGCTCCCTTTGATCCACTTGCTACGCAATTAAACTGCCGCCTCACATGATTTCTCACTGCAGTAGAAAGGAGATTGGCCCAACTGTCACCATGTAATGAAAGAACAGACGAGCAAACCACAAAACTGAGAAAACATTACAAACGCAACATCTGATCACCTGCCAAGGACCGGCTCCCCCACTAAGGATTTGAAGATGTTGACACAACTGTCTTGAAAATCGTAAACTCAACAAGCATTATGCGCCCTGCACTTTCAACCAGAGAATTCCAAAAAGCTGCTATATTCTGCAAGTTTGTATTAGCGGACACCACTTATTGTTTACACTTACAATCATGTTTATAACCCCTTCCATGCGCACGATGGCCGGGAGCCGTCGTGCGCAATGATGCTCGTGTGCGCATGACGGCTCCCAGTCGTCATGGCACATGGCACCGGAAATCCCTCTAGTGCAGGCACCAGAGGGATTTCTTTTTCTCTCCTGTAGCCTCGGGAGCTAGGGAAAAGCTTCCCCAGCTCCTGAGGCAACCCCCCCGTTTCTGTGAAATGACGATCAGTGCACACGTTGTGCTGACGTAATTTCACAGAAACAAAAACTGAAATGAGCCTTTAGGCTCATTTCAGTTTCACTTTCTAGGTGCTCAGGGGGCTATCTCAGCCCCCTGAGCACTTAGAAAGACGGGAGGGGTATCATTGGAAAGGGGAGAATCACATTTTGTGATAGGCAATTTTGATGTCACCTCAATAAGTTTTCGGCCCTTGCCTGTCGCGGGTACTTGGGCCTGCCACACGAGTGAGGCACCATTTTTATCAGGAGACCTGGGGAAACACTGGGTGGTAGGAAATTTGTGTCAGCCCGGTGATGCCACAACTTTCCTACACAAAAATGTGTGGAAAAAGGGATTTTTTCAGCTAAATCTGAGGTTTGCAGGGGATTCTGGGTAAGAAAACGTTTGGGAATCCATGCAAGCCATACCTCCCTGGAATCCCCAGGGTGTCTAGTTTTCAAAAATGCATAGGTTTGCTAGGTTTCCCTAGGTGCCGGCAGAGCTAGGGTTCAGAAACTAACTAACTAACTAGGCACTTTGCAAAAAAAGCGTCATTTTTCGCTGTGAAAATATGGTGTGTCCACCTTGCGGTTTGGGCCTTTTCCTGTTGCGGGCACTAGGCATACCCACACAAGTGAGGTACCATTTGTCTCAGAAGACTTTGGGGGACGCGGGGTGGGTGAAATTTTGTGGATCCACGCAGATTCCAGGACTTTCAGCCTCAGAAATGTGAGGAAAATGTGTTTTTTTTGACAATTGTTTAGGTTTGCAAGGGATTCTGGGTAACAGAACCTGGTGAGAGCCAGTCAAGTCACCCCATCCTGGATTCCCCTGGGTGTCTAGTTTTAAACAATGTGTAGGTTTGCTAGGTTTCCCTAGGTGCCGGCAGAGATAGGGTTAAAAAACTACAGCTAGGCACTTTGCAAAAAAAGGGTAATTTTTCACTGTGAAAATGTTGTGTGGCCACCTTGCTTTTTGGGCCGTTTCCTGTCGCGGGCACTAGGCCTACCCACACAAGTGAGGTACCATTTTTCTCGGAAGACTTTGGGGAACGTGGGGTGCATGGAGGTTTGTGGATCCAGGCAGATTCCAGAACTTTCCACCACAGAAATGTGAGGAAAATGTGTTTTTTTGGACAATTTTTCAGGTTTGCAAGGGATTCTGGGTAATAGAACCAGGTGAAAGTCAGTCAAGTCACCCCATCCTCAATTCCCCTGGGTGTCTAGTTTAAAAAAATGTATAGGTAGGTTAGGTTTCCCTAGGTTCCGGCAGAGCTAGGGTTAAAAAACTTCGGCTAGGCACTTTGCAAAATAAGGGTCATTTTTCACTCTGAAAATGTGGTGTGTCCACGTTGCGTTTTCGGCCGTTTCCTGTTGCGGGCACTAGGCCTACGCACACAAGTGAGGTACCATTTTTCTTGGAAGACTTTGGGGGACACGGGGTGGGTGGAATTTTTGGAATCCACGCAGATTCCAGAACTTTCCACCCAGAAATGTGAGGAAAATGTGGGTTTTTTGACATTTTTTTAGGTTTGCTAGAGATTCTGGATAACAGAACCTGGTGAGAGCCAGTCAAGTCACCCCATCCTGGATTCCCCTGGGTGTCTAGTTTTCAAAAATATATAGGTTTGCTAGGTTTCCCTAGGTGCAGGCAGAGCTAGGGTTCAAAAACTACAGCTACGCACTTTGCAAAAAAAGTACATTTTTCATTGTGAAAATGTGGTGTGTCCATGTTGCGTTTTGAGCAGTTTCCTGTCGTGGGTACAAGGCCTACCCACACAAGTGAGGTACCATTTTTATCAGGAGACTTAGGGTAACACAGAATTGTAGAGCAACTGTTATTACTTATTGACTTTCGATGCATTTCTGCCTTCCAAATGAAAGACAATGTGTAAAAAAGAAGTCATTTTGAAAAATGACCTATAATTCTCATGCTAGTATGGGTACTCCCAATTTCGGAAATGTGCAAATATCTACTGTTTCTAAACTCTATATTTTGTTCCCATTTCAGAAATACATAGGTGTCTTTCATACCAATTTTTCCATGAATACACTTTCCCAAAATAATTGCTATATACCCGGTGCATAATAAAAAACCATTGCAAGACGCTGCTCAGTTATTGCTCTGGGTTCGTCAGGTTCTTCATGAACCTACAAGTCTTATATATCCACACAACCAGAAAGATCCAGCAAATGTAACGGTATATTGCTTTCAAACAGCTGTCATAATTAGAAGAAGTTACAGGTGAAAACGTTGACACAAATGGCTGTTTTTTTATGTTTAAAACGTTTTTATTGAAACAAAACAAACCATGGGGGAGGGGGATAGGAGGTTAGGGTACATATAATACAATCAAAGAAAAAGGGGGCAACTCAAGAGGGTTGGCGATGGATAGCTCGATGGGCCAGGGGAAAAGCACAATAAATGAAAGGCTAGAAATGCAATCTGTGGAATCCCTGCGTGCATATCCAACACCCCAAATCTGAGCAATGAAAGCCAGCATCAACTCAACGAGGCACAATCCACCCCCCCCATCCCCCAGCCCCCCAGTAAAGAAAGGAAGAAAGAAAAAACAATATCCCACCCCCCCCCGTCCTATGGTCCCGCGCCAGATTAGTCCTCACCAAAAAGCCCCGCACCCCCCCTCCCCCCCCCCCGGAGGGCCCCGTCTCCCATGTGATCTAGTCCGCCGGGGTCACCGGCGGCGTCAACCTGAGAAGCCTAAGATACCTCGGGCAGGTGAGCTCCCGGAATTCGGTGGACAGCAGCGCTAGAAAGGGTTGCCACAGCTCTTCAAATTGGTCTATCTCCCCCGCCACCGTAAGCGACAGCTTCTCCATTCCCAGCACATGCCAAAGCCTATGCAACCAGCCCGTGATGGAGGGGACAGTGGTGGTGCGCCAGTGGATAAGGATGTTCTGGACCGCAGACCCCAGCGCAATCGCGATCTGCCTGCCCCTGGGGGACTTCAGTGGGTACATTAGGTCATTGGGGAGGCCCAGCAGGACATACGCCGGGAAGCGCGGCAGCTCTATCCCAAAGTGCTTATCCACCTCGTCCAAAACTTCCTTCCAGTAAGCGGTCAGCACGGGGCAATTCCAAAGAATGTGTGAGAGGGTACCCTCCTGCCCGCAGCCCCGCCAGCACCCCTTGTCAGTGTGTTTATGCATTTCATACAGTCTCTCCGGGGTGTAGTACCAATAAGTGGACACCTTGGTAAAGGTCTCCGTAAGGCCCGTGTGATACGCAGAGTGCCGCGCCCGATACGCAATTTTGTCCCATTCCTTGTGGCTGAGTGTCCTACCCAATTCCCTGTGCCAGCGCTCCCTCCCCAGGTTGTAATAGTGAAACGGCGGGGGTTGTAGGTACTTATACAGATCGGTAATTAGCTTAGCGTCGGAGGTCCGGGTGGCCAGCCACCTCTCATACGGTGTAATTTGACGAGCAGCGGTGCCACGCACTTGGGGCTGGAGGGCCCAATGCCGAACCTGCATGTAGCGCAATCTGTCCAGCTCCGTCAGGCCGAACTCCTGGCGGAGTTGCTGAAAAGGAATCACTCCCTCCGGGCCATAGACCTGGAAGAGCGCCCTGCAGCCCGCCTGCACCCAATGGGAGAAAACTCCCGGCTCCATCCCTGGGGAAAAGTCCGGGTTGCCCACTATGGGTGTGAACGGCGAAGGGAAGGTGGTGAGGCCCCGAGCCTCACAGACTGCATCCCACACCCGCAGGGGGACCCGCGTAACGAAAGAAGCGTAAAGGTTAGGGGGGCGATGCGCGCGGCGCAAGAATGGAACCTCTTGTAAGGTGCGGCCCGCCACTGCCTGGTCTTGAAAGAGCCAGTGTTTGTCGGACTCCCACCTGCTCCACTCCACTAGATAACGCAGCTGTGCCGCCTGAAAGTACTTACGGAGGTCCGGAATGCCGAGACCCCCCCCCTCCGGAGCAAGCGTGGAGAGGACCCTCTTCATTCGTGGCTTGCGGCCCTGCCACACAAAGCGGGAGATGTCAGCCTGCATTTGTCGTATCCAGCCCACCGGGGGCTGGAGAGGGAGGGCCCGGAAAAGATACAGTATCTGGGGCAACACCGTCATCTTAACCGCCGCGATTCGCCTCAACCAGGACAGTAGGCCCTTGCTCCAGCGACCAAGCTCCTCCTTGATCTTCCTGCTGAGGGAGGCATAATTGGCCGTTACCATCTCCGGCAATGTGGGCGCCAGCAGAATCCCCAGGTATGGCACCGTGGACGAGGACCACTGCATGGGGAAGAGTCGCTGAAGGTCCCTCCTGGTGTCCGCAGCCAGGGACACGTCTAACGCCACTGACTTGCTCATATTCATTTTGAAGCCGGCCGCACAGGCAAAGGCGTCCAGTTCCCGGAGGCAAGCAGGCAGCGACCTCCTAGGGTCGTCCAAAGTCAACAGGACATCGTCCGCGTAGAGACTGACAGTGTGGACATACTGGCCCATCCGGACCCCAATAGCGTCCGGGTTATCGCGAATCCTCTGAGCAAACGGCTCCATGTAGAGGGCAAACAAGAGCGGCGAGAGGGGGCAGCCCTGCCTCGTGCCGCGTTCGATGGCAAATCCGCCGGAGCTACACCCGTTGACCCGCACCGACGCTGAAGGATGCTTATAACAGTTGAATACCATGGTGCGGAACTTATCCCCGATCCCCAATTTCTTGAGAACCAGCTCGAGATACGGCCAGTGAACTCTGTCGAAGGCCTTCTCCGCATCAACGGACAGCAACATCCGCTCCCCCGGGACCCGCGAGGCCTTCTCCAGAACATGCGTCACCCGCTTGGTATTGTCAACCGTCTGTCTGCCGGGTACAAAGCCAGCCTGGTCCGCCTCCACCAATCCGGGGAGGTGCGGACCCAGCCGGGACGCAAGAATCCCTGTATAAAACTTGAGGTCGACATTTAAAAGCGAGAGGGGTCGATACGAACCGCAGAGGGCCCGGTCCTTCCCAGGTTTCGGGATTACCGCGACCGTCGCCCTCAGGAGATCCGGTGGGATGGCTCCCGGTTCGGAAAAGGAATTAAATAGCCGAGTAAGGACAGGGGCCACCGCCGTGCAAAAAGTCTTGTAAAACAAAGACGTGTACCCGTCCGGGCCCGGGGCCTTACCATGCTTCAGCCGCGCGATAGCGGAAATCACTTCCTCAACATGGATATCCCGCTCCAAGTGGTCCGCCTGAACCGGATCCAGCACCGGAAGGGTCACCGACTCCAAGTAGCCTGTGGCATCCCGTGGCGAGGAGGGCTCCTCAGCATACAACGCCTCGTAGAAGCCGCGGAAAGATTCCGCTACCTCTGCGTCCCCGGAGACGGCCACCCCGTCCGTGCCCACCAGTTCCTTCACGACGCCACGCTGCTGCGTGACCCGGAGCCGGTGTGCTAGGAGCTTGCCACATCTGTCCCCCCCAGTGTAGAAGGCATGTTTCAAGCGCAGGGCGGCATACTCCGCCCTATCAAGATCCAGTGCCGACAGGAGCTTCCTCGCAGCCTTCAACTGCCTCCACACCCTTGGCGCCCCCGTGCGGCGGTGGACCTGCTCAAGCTCCCGGACCTGAACGGTCAGCTCGTCCCTCTTCCGTTGCCGCTCCCTATTTTCGGCTGCGGAGATAGAGATAAATTCCCCCCGGAGGACTGCCTTCAATGCCGCCCACTGTGTCGCCTGCGAAGTGTCGGTGTTGCTATTGTGAGTTAGGTAGTCCTGTATGACCTCTCCAATGCGCTGCACTACAGACTTTTTGTGTAAAAGGGTATCCCGGAGGCGCCACACCCCCCGAGAGGGGGAGGCCGCCGGCCACTGGAAAACGCCGGTGACTGGTGAATGGTCAGACAGGGTCAGGACCCCGATGTCCGCCGCCGTGGCAGCGGCACGCATCGGTCCACTCACCAGAAGGTAGTCCAGCCGTGAGTAGGTGCGGTGTGCGTGTGAAAAGTAAGAGTAGTCCCTATCCGTGGGGTGCATGGAGCGCCAAAGGTCGTGTAAATCCATTTCCGCAATCCGGGCCTTCACAGCCTGGGACAGTTCCCCCGTCTGCGGGAAGCGCTGCGCCGATCTGTCCATCACAGAATCGAAGACAATATTAAGGTCTCCCCCCAAAATGACGTGGCGGTCGGGAGAAGCAGTGACATCCACCAACACGGAGTCTAGGAAACGTTCTTGGTGGTCGTTTGGGCTATAAACAGAGCCGACCGTAAACGCTATGCCTCCTAAGCGCATGCGATACGCCAGAAGCCTCCCCTTCTGTTCAGCACACTTATACAAAACCTCCCCCCTAAAGGAGCTCGCTAGAAGAATGGCTACCCCCGCCGTCTTGTTCGCTGCCGAGGAGAAGGGAACTTAGCAGAGCGCAGCCTATGGCAATCCCGGGACAATAAGTGGGTCTCCTGCAAAAGGCAAATGTCCGCCTGCGTCCCCTCCAGCAAAGATAAGATCGCTCTGCGCTTCACGGGGTTATTCAGACCCTGAACATTAAGGGTCACTACCTTTAGGGCCGACATTCCTCTCGGGGATCGGGAACGCCGTGCAATGGGCAGGGGATCAGCGGGTAGGGCGCGCGGGGCAGCCGCGCGGGACAAGCCAAAACAGACCAAGCGTGGGCATGGACAACATCGGACGGGACCTCCCCAACCCCAGAACAACCCCTACACCCACCCAAAACACAACCCTGGCAACTAGCCAAACGCAAACTCAAACACCCCATTGTTCCAGTCAAGCCCCAAAACGGGCAAGTCCGTAGAAAAGAACGAAGTGGACGTCCAGCCACTCACCTCCATCTGCTCCCCCCTGACCCCCCCGCCCCGTACCCAGCAGTTAAAGAAGCTAAAGGCATCTCCCCCCGGAGTGAGTGTTAAGCCGTCAAGGCCACGCCGGTGGAGCCGGCCGAGTCCCTGGCCGACGCCCTCAAAGCGTCGGCCATGTCCGCCCTGATGGTAGGGGAATCAGGACGCCCTGCGCTGTCCGCTGATCGTCGCCTCGTCGACCTCCACCGGCTCCGTCTCTCCGAGGGCCTCCACGACGGTGTAGCTCCTTCCTCCTCCGCCGCCGTAAGCCCAAGGACTCCACAAATGTCCTGCAAGGAGCGTAGCTGGTGTAGCACCCCATTCCACCGGAAGATCAGGCGGAAGGGATGTCCCCAAGAGTATGGCGTCTCGTGTTCGCGCAAAAAGTCAGTGGCAATCCTGAAGGACCTGCGTTTCTGCAGCGTGATGGCGGAGAGGTCCTGGTAAAGCGCCACCGGCCGCTCCCGGAAAGTCAGGGGCTGTTTCCTGCGGGCCTCAGTCATGATGCGTTCCTTCAGCGGGAAGTCGGGCAGGAAGGCCAAAATGTCCGGCGGAGGTGCCGATGACTGGCGCTGCCGGCCAACCCTATGTGCCCTATCAATGCTAATGGGGAAGTCCGCAGCTTCCCCCAGTATCTCTCGGAACAGGTCCCGCAGGTAGCCCCCCAGATCGGACCCCTCGTCTGCAGTCGGCACACCACGCACTCGAATGTTGTTCCTCCGCGATCTGTTCTCAAGGTCCTCAGAGTGGGCCTGGAGCTCAACACATTGCTCCCGGAGGCGGAGAACGTCCTGTTGAAGATGGACTATCTCCTCCTCCCGGCGCTGGGCCTCCGTCTCCACCGTTTCAACGCGCTCGCCAAGGCCCTCCACCTCCCTGCGCACCTCCCGGGCCTCGCTGGCCACCTCCCGCTTCAGTGTCTGGAAGTCCTCCCTGAGGGAGCTAAACAGTTCCTCCATAAAGGTCCTCGTGACGGGTGGCTCCCCCCCAGTCACATCCGCCGAGGCCCGGGAGGGCCCCGGCGAAGGCTGTGTTCTGTCCCGCAGTTGCTGGGCCCTGCCAAGCATGTCCGGCAGGGTGCGGTCCCCCTTCTTCGAGCCGCCTCTTCCAGACATCGCAAGCACTGCGGTCGGGCACAGGTCCAGCCGCCCTAGGGATGCCCAGCTGCTGGCAAGCGCTCAACGTGGGTGTCCCCCCACAAGCAGAGTCGCTGCGTCACAGGTGACAAAATGGCGGTCCAGTCCGGTCCCCGCCAGCCGCGGGTGCCCATCCGAGACAGCAATGGAAGCTACAGTGGGGGGCTCCTCATCAACACATCCCCCAGAAAGTCAGCCCGGCAGCAGCGGCGATCACAGACATCCACCAGCAAGGGCTCCAGTGAAGGCCAACACCACTGATCCCTCGGGGACAGGATGGCGGCAGGGCGGGGCAGGGCAGAACGACCAGACCCGGCGACACCACCGGGGCCCCCAAAACGCACAGCAATCAAAGAGGTTCCGCCACCGGTTTCAGTCTGCCACACGCAAGGGCCCAGACGGGCCGACCCCAACAGAAAGTCCGCCGTACTTCGGTCAAGGGACAGGGGCCCCGCAGTGCGAAGTGACGCCGACACAAGTCTGAGTGCCAAAGCGTCCGTCCTAAGGCTCCCGCACCGTCGGGTCCCCTCCCGCGGCTCCTTCACCCTCCGTCGAGCGACGGGCCAGATTCCCTCCAGATCGCAACTTTCAGCACCAGGCCCAGCCGAGGCGCACGGACAGCACTTTGATGCGCTCCGCCTCCCAGGCCTCCGTCGCTCCTCGACCTCGATCGGACTTTTTGGGGACTTCCCCCGAGGCGATCCGAACCAAAGCGGCAACAATGTGCGCACCAGGTGCTCCGCCACGCTCCTCTCACACGCTGAGCCTCAGCGGGGGGAGAAAAGCATAAGAAAAGGGCTCAAGCTCGGCCGGGCCGGAGGAGCTACGGGAGGAAGCGTCCGCTCACCCCGCCATCTTGGCCACTGGCTGTTTTTTTCAACTAATTTTCAATTGTTCCTATATTTAACTGTTAGTTTCTATGGAGAAACCTTGAAGGATCTACACAAATGACCCCTTGCTGAATTCAGAATTTTGTCTACTTTTCTAAAATGTATAACTTTCCAGGATCCATTATTGCCTTCATACCCATTTCTACCATTAACTGGAAGGAGGTTGAAAGCAGAAAAAAATAGCAAAAATAGGCTATGTCCAAGAAAAATGCCAAAACTGTGTAAAAATGTTTGGTTTTATGACAAAAGTCTGCTTGTACCTGAAATCTGGGAAGATGGTGATCTAAGCACCACAACCCCTTTTTCGAAACCATTTGCAGGGAAAAACCAGATGCTTTCATCTGAAGGCCTTTTTTTCCCATTTTTCCCAAAAAACAAAACAAAATGTAGCTGTATTTTGGCTAATTTCTGGGTCCCCTCCAGGGGAATCCACAAACCCTGGGTACCTTCAGAATCTCCATGATGTTGGAAAAAAAGGACGCAAATTTGGCGTGGATACCTTATGTGGTCAAAAAAAGGGTATCCGGATCGTATTCTTGAGCAAACTACTAAAAGACTAGAAACTTTGGATCGTACTGATCTATTGAAACCCACCGAGAAATCACAGACTAATCGAATAGTTTGTGTATTGAAACACTCGACACAGTCCTCAATGATCAAATCTACCATCATGAAGCATTGGGATATTATACAAACTGAACCAGATCTCAATTATCTCTTTCCGCAACGTCCTATCTTTGCCATGCAACGGTCTAAGAATCTTAAAGAATTGCTGACTAAAGGATCAACGGACCTCAAATTAACATTCGAAGGCATGCAAAAATGTATGAATTGTATACACTGCAACAATGTCATGACAGGTGCTTATTTCAACCATCCCACTAAAGGATATAAAATCAAATTACAGCATTCGAGCACTTGTGACACTATGAATGTGATTTACGCCTTGAAATGTCCTTGCGATAAAATTTATGTGGGTCGAACAGAAAGAAAGGTTAAGATACGAATAGGAGAACATAAAAGCAATATTCGTTTGATGAATGAAAAGTCAACAGTAGCATTACATTGGAAAGAGGCCAGGCATAATATAGCGCAACTTCGTTTCACCATTCTGGAAGCACAAAAGCCGCCAAGAGACTGTGATCCTTCTAAATCACTAGCACGCTCTGAATTTTTCTGGACCAAAAAATTGCAATCTCTGCAACCGATGGGGTTAAATGATAGGATTGAATACAGTTGTTTTTTGTAAATATTTCTTGTACCATACTGATAATGATCCTCAACATGTTTATTTATCACCATGAATTGTTTTTTGATTCACAAACTGTTTTTTGATTCACAAACTGTAGTGAATACTTTTGTTAATAATTTTTGTATTTTGCGCATTGAAAGATAATGCCTCTTGCATTGTCAGACAGTTATTGCTGGGTGACGTTAAGCGCGCCTTCACTCACATTTGTTTTCTATGTCTATTTTGAGACACGATGATCAGCTTTCTACCTGTATAGGAATTTCAAATAAACACGTCGCTCACGTCACGTACACGGTCTTGGCTGAGGAAGCCACGCACAATCACTATACTCGGTGAGTTTGAAGTACGCTTGTAAATGCTTTGGCTTTTACCTTTTAGTTTCACGGTGGGTGATACAGTGGGGAGTTTGGGCTTTCATTTCATTTAATTAACTGCTTTCTCACATTAAGAGGTTCGAGTATTTTTAGGTTTTCTGACACCGCGACCTTTTTTAGTTTTTCCACACCGCGATCCTTACTCACGTATTTTTTCAACACCGCGATCTTTATTTATTGTGTCTCAAACACTGCGCTTTATTTTCGTGTGTCACCATGATTGTTGCTGCGTATAAGTTAATTTTCATGTAAGGCATGGTCTTCTATTTTCGACATCGGTACAAGTTCATGTAATGTTTGGTACCACCTTGTTGCATGCGCACTTTCTTTCACATATTTTTGTATCAGGCATTGAGGGTTGTGAGAAAAAATTGCCTTGTCTGTTTTCTTCATAGTATTGATTAATGACCCCTGATGAAGGGTCTGGAAGAGACCCGAAATGCATTGGGTTTGGATGGAGTAAAGTGTTTCATGGATGACTAATGAATGGTATTGAACACCATTTGATTTCGCATGAATTATTTTTGCATTGAATTAATGCAATAAATCTTGAAACATTGAACACTGGTTTACAATTGTCCACAATTGACTCATTATGAACATTTGAAAAAATTGGTTGATAGCAATTCATTTGCTGTGAAAACGGTGCTCACACCAGCAGAAGAGTTTTTCTTCACGCATTTTCGATTGAAAAGTCTGCTTGTACCTGAAATCTGGGAAGATGGTGATCTAAGCACCACAACCCCTTTTTCGAAACCATTTGCAGAGAAAAACCAAATGCTTTCATCTGAAGGCCTTTTTTTCCCATTTTTCCCAAAAAACAAAACAAAATGTAGCTGTATTTTGGCTAATTTCTGGGTCCCCTCCAGGGGAATCCACAAACCCTGGGTACCTTCAGAATCTCCATGATGTTGGAAAAAAAGGACGCAAATTTGGCGTGGATACCTTATGTGGTCAAAAAATTACAGGGACCTAAGTGCGAACTACCCCAAATAGCCAAAAAAAGGCTTAGCACGGGAGGGGGGGGAGGGGGGGGAGGACTAGCAACGAAGGGGTTAAAGGTCTAACTTTATTGTGAAATTGCACTACTTATGTTTACACTCGATGCACAGCCACTTTAACCTGAATAACGTAGCAGCTTCACTTGGATTACTGATTGGAACAAGAACAATCCCAACAATTACCAGCTGACAATCCTTTCCATCTGAAATTAACATATATTGTGCAGAATATAGGTAGAAAACTGCTTTTTTATATATTTGTTTTTTAAACGTTTCATCTTGGCTTTATATCGTTATTATTGATCGAATCTCAAAAGAGTTAACTGCACAAAAAGTGCTACCACTGTCTCTCCTTACTTACAGCTTTAAAGATCAAAGATTCACCTCCAGTGGCCTGCACATTATTGCAGTTTTTACTTAAAAAAATATATTTTGTCTAAATTATGGTAACAAATGCGTATAATGTTACGTACATGCAACGGTTTTTATTAATCATGCATAATAAACGTACTTACTGTGGTACAGGAGAGAAACAGAAAAAAATAGAAAATAACATTTATTCATCATCCCTGGTTACATTTTCCAGGAAATAAGAACTCTCTCACCACTAGCACACACTGCAATCAATACAACAAGAGGAAATGTGTGATATCATATAAGCACACACAAACATGCACGATGGACAAACACAAAAAGTGTGATTGGTGTCAGCCCTTAGGCTATCCTATATTTTAGAGATAGGGTGGTATAACAGTTTCACTGTAATCCACACTCATGCAGATCAAAACAATAACTGTTAGTGCACTAGTGGGAGGAGAACATACCTTGAGATCGGGCATCTAAGGCCCTCTAGGGAAATTAGAGGCAGGTGGACCCTCTAATCACCCACTAGAAGATGAAACAAAATTAAACTCAGGTTTATTTAGCTCGTGGTCAAAAGGTATGTGAGACAAAAAACCCTTGAGCGCTGTGACTTACTTCGTCAAGGGTGCTGTCTTGGTCGTTTCACCTACTTGTTCCTCTAATCCCTGCAAATTGCTGAGGTGAGCACTGCCATATTCTAAACACGGGAGTGGTTCGGTACATCATGGCTCCACCCCACCTGCGAAATCTTATGAAGTGCTGCCGCCTGCCGTTATGTGATTGTTATTCAGCGAAGAGTAGAAAAATGTTCAGCATTTGCGACGAGAATTTTAGATTCTATTAAGGACACGGAGGCGAGGATTTGGCTTCTCAATCTTTACTGCTCAAAAATAGCAGCCAATAAAAACAGTAATCAAACTCTACATTACCCATGAGGCTTTGAACCACGCCTCCATTAAACCCACCAATGAACAGAGGTTATAGTCTACAAAATAGGAAGGTACTATCTTACTGCCTCTTTCGGTGCGAATAGTCAGTTATATAGGAACCACAAAAGTCCAACAAGAGTCCAGCACACAGATCCAAACTCTCAATGGAGAGTTACCGGAATCCAAGGAAAAACATCTTCAGAAGGTGCAGAATAACGATGTAACTGTAGCAGGAAAATCTTCCAGACCTGGATATTAAATCTGTTTGGAATCCAAACCTGAAAAGAGAAACATTTTAGGTCCTCTTGACCAAGTATATAAATAAAATAAAATGTGAGGAACAACATATGTATGCATTAATACATTGCAATGACAACCTTGAGATTTTTAAAATCTTACCTCTCCCACCGGGTGGGAGAATCCTCACCTCCGTGTCCTTAATAGAATCTAAAATTCTTGTCGCAAATGCTGGAAAATGTTCTATTCTATGTCAAGACCGGAGGATTTGATAATGCTGGTTCAAAGCTGACCAACCCCAACAGAAGACACATGCACAATAGGTTTGTAATAAAATATTTTAAACATGGAATCGGAGGACCAATCTGCAGCATGAAGAATTTCTTCCAATCTAGAACCCAACGAGAAAGCTTTGGAAGCCATGGCGCCTCTCGCAGAATGTGCACCATAAACAGAAATGTCAATTCCGGCTTCAGACATGACTCAACTAACCCATCGGGCCAAAGTTGCTGCGGAAACAAGACAAAAGGGCTTTTGGATAGCTAGCAACAATGGACCAAGAGGGTCTTTCCTATGATTGAAGGTATGTTCTTCATAGACTTTTAGACATTGTACCACACATAATTTAAGGTAATGAGGAAAAGAAGGGTAATCAATGGAGTGTGACATGGCTTTAGTTTGTTCGGATATAATAAAAAAAAAAACACCCACAGGGGAAAATAACCTACCAGCCAGGTCTAAGGCCCGGCACTCGTTGGCATGAGAGAAGGCATAATAACAAAGTCGATTCTGCAGAAATTTGCTTTAAGGACAAATCTTTGTTATCAGGCCAAGACTCCAAAAGAGAAAAAACAGTGTTAACATCCCATAGTTGAGTGTATCTAGGCTTTGGACGACGAGCCACACAAATGCCTTTCAAAAGTTTGCATACCATCGGAAGGGCCCAAATCGGTTTTCCATCTATAGGATTATGTCCAGATAACAACGCTGATCTGAAATTGTTTACTGACCTGTAACATAAACCAGATTCCGCGCATTCAGAAAGGAAATTTAATACATCTTTCAACTCGGATCCCACGGGATCCACCTCTTGTTGAAGGCCCCAACCCACCCAACGTTTCCATGCAGAGGAATATTGTTTGCGGGTGGAAGGAGCCCAAGCTTGTTGTATAAACTCGGCAGCAGCTGCCGAAATTCTGCTGAATATATGACGTTACAACGCATACCATTACAACGCATACTTTTACATCGCATTTTTTACAACGCAACTACCATTACATCGCGGTTTTTACAACGCATGCCATTACAACGCATGTTCATTAAGATACATTAAAACTACCATTACAACGCAAACTAATACTACGCATGCCATTACAATGCATAATTTTTTTTTGTATAACCACCCCCTGGGATGGGATGCAAGGGAAATAGGGGTTTTGGATGGGTGAAATTATTAATACCCAGGTCTTCATTTTAATACTCAGATACTTTTTAAAGTGCCTCCCCATTAAAATACCTGAATATTAATATTTAAAAAAATTTACTAAATGACGAGGGGAAAAAACATTGAATTTCCACATTATTCAGCAAATACCAACTATAAACAAAGTTGTAATGAGATTATACATAAAACAATTTTGAAGCACATAAAACAGCAGTCCTTCAACTATTTTTATTACAGCTCCTGATCCCGCAACTACTCAAAATGGCTGACATTTCGAGAAGGGACATTAAAAAGAACATTTTTACACAGAAAAAAATAAATATGCATTGTGTCAGATTCTGAATCACGTGAAAAAACTGTTCCCAAAACATATTTTGACCCTAAAAAAAACGTATAAAAGATGCTGACCACCATTTTGTGCTCAGTGGTAAACTGACTTCTACAGTGACCACACACATAAGAAGTACCTGGAGACTTTTCGCATTGGAGACGTTCAACATTGCCCTCTACAGGCAGAAGGAAGTATACGTTTAAAGAAAAACAGCAATACAATAATGACACATAAATCACTACTACTACAATATTATTTTTTACTTATTTACAGCATTTTCGTAAATTGTAAAGCGGCAAGCAATTGAAAGCCGATATTAACAAGCTAATCCTTCCATTCGGAAGTAAATGAATAAAAAATCAAAAAGTTAAGAAGAATTAAAAATCACATTAGCCATTAATAAATATTGATAATATGATACTTTTGATATTAACAGATATTGGACAAAAAACAACCACAAAAACCTACAAGGAAGAAACCCCCATTTCTAAAATCATATGTAGGTAAGATGTTAATAATATTGTGTACGTTAAAAAACAAAACTTTATTGATATCAGCAAAAAATACATTAGCAGACACAGAACGGAAAAATGTTTAAAATGTAACTATTCAAATTTAGAATATCAACTCCGACCAGTGTTTAACTCAGGGAAAGTGTTGGATGGTGTTGGGGCAAATTTGCTATTCCTACTCCAACAGGGGCTTGCCTCAGGGAAAGTGCTGGATGGAGGTGGGGCAAAATTAGTATTCCTACTCCGACAGGTGCTTGCCTCAGCCATAGTGATGGATGGTGGTGAGGCAAAATTACTATTCGTACTCCAACAGGTGCTTGCCTCAGGGAAAGTACTGGAAGGTGAAGGGGTCAAAATTACTATTCCAACTTTGACCGGTGTTTACCTCAGTGAAAGTGTTGGATGGTGATTGGGACAAAATTACTATTCCTACTCCAACAGGTGTCTGCCTCAGGGAAAGTGCTGGATGGTGGTGGGGGCAAAATTCATATTCCTACTTCGACAGGTGTTTGCCTCAGGGAAAGTGTTGGATGGTGGTGGTGGCAAATTTACTATTTCTACACCGACCGGTGTTTGCCTCAAGGAAAGTGTTGGATGGGGGTTGTGACAAAATTACTATTCCT
This sequence comes from Triturus cristatus, assembly GCF_964204655.1. Lineage (NCBI taxonomy): Eukaryota > Metazoa > Chordata > Amphibia > Caudata > Salamandridae > Triturus > Triturus cristatus. Next base: position 391,022,065 of record NC_140594.1, read on the forward strand.
ACTCCAACAGATGTTTGACTCAGGGAAAGTGCTGGATGGTGGTGGGGGCAAAATTACTATTCCTACTCCTGTTTGCCTCAGGGAAAGTTTTGGATGGTGGTGGGGGCAAAATTACTATTCCTACTCCGACAGGTGTTTGCCTCAGGGAAAGTGCTGGATGGGGGTGAGTACAAAATTACTATTCCTACTCCGACAGGTGCTTGCCAAAGTGTCGGATGGTGATTGGGGCAAATTGTTAGTACTTAAATTCAAAAATTCAAAATTTATAATGTTAATTTCACATTGTCGATTCTCTTTTTTGTAAAGCATACAATCAAACTTTTTTTTTCCAGGTTACAAGTGCACAACCATGTCTTTGAACCTCATAAACAAAAGCAAAATAACTTTTTATCAACTAAAAAAGCACTAAACTATTCCTTTGCAGGCTATTAGCAAAAATGAAATTATCCATACAAAATACTTATAACATTTCATCTCTTTTTTTCAGAACCCGAAAATCTAAAACACTCAAAAGAACTTAGAGGACCATTTGAATGTCGGGCGGATCGCCACCGCCTGCATGGCGGTGGCGATCTGCCTGACATTCTTTCCCGCCCGCATGGCATTCTCCCCCCGCCATATTACTATGGCGGGGGGACCCCGGCGGACGGAAAGACCGTCCGCCGGATTTCCGCCGGTAGGCAATCCGCCCGATTGTCTACCGGGCGGAAAAGCTGTTAATATGGTGGCGGTGTCTGGTAGACACCGCCATCCATATTAGAATGCAGGCGGGGACATGCCTTCGTTGCCGCCATGAAAGGCATGAAGTCTTCAATATTGGGGGCCTGTAGCGGGCCCACAGGGATTCTGGGGGGTGGGGAGTGCGCATGGGGGGTACAATCCCTGGATTTCAATGTACAACATGGCAGGCACCGTGCAGTGCCTGTCACGTTGTGCATTGAAAGGCACAACTTGCTTTTGTGGCATTGCGGCGGGCGGTGCTTTCAGCACCGCCCGCCGCAATGTTACAAATGCGGGATGTGCCCACCAGTGTGGCGGGCGCATCCTAATTGTAGTTGCGGGACCGCCGCAAACATTGCGGGTGGTCCCGTTTCCCGGGTTAAAGTCTGCCTGCCATACGAATGACCCTCATAGTGTGAAACTCCCTGAAAAATCTAAAAACAACCACCATCTACAAAAGGATTTTTGAACAAGACAACAGAAAAACCTTAAAAAGGTAACCTTTATCATTCTCTTAAGTGAATACAAATGTAATCCTTTTTTCAATTTAAGGTATAAAAGCTGTAACAAATTCCAAACAAACATTATAAAGCCAATGCTATCAAATCCAGGAACTATGTGGAAAAGAATACAGCTGTTAAATAAAGAACTTGCACTAACTTTTCACTTGTAGGCAGAATCTTATTTTAAAAGCAACGACACTTAAAATCACTAAAACAATGTTTTTTACTTCTCTTCTTTTAACAGATAATGGCAGCAAGAAAGGAAGCCAAATATATACATTCCAGCAAGTGAAGCAGACTGTTAAGTCACAGTGGCTATGTTTATTATAAGGAGAGATTAACTGAGCCCAGGTGTCATTGGAGGTGTGTGCAATATTACTCATCCCATTGCACAGGCAGAGTGGTTACTCTTGGTGACACTGTTGAAAGGACCACCAAGCATAACCACTCTGTCTCTGCAATGGAAATAGAGGTTAGAGAAAATATAAATGAAATGAAAGCACTAGCGTCCACCTCCAATGAACCCTGTGGCTCAGTTTTGAGGGAGGTTTCTCAAAACTTTCCATCACATGTAGCAAGTTGTATGCACACAATCCCCAACCTACACAGAATTATACAGCATAAAAAACAGGAAAGTTACCCCCTACGTGAAACACCCGAACCCTTCTCTGACATTAGCATTCCTCCTGAACTTACAGTAACCGTTACTAATGAGAAACCCTCTTAAAAGAATACTAATCTTTAGCACACCCCATAATCTAGTAAAGTTAGAGAGTAATGATATTTGGATGATGGATGGCATGTTTAAATCCACACCCCATCCATTCACCCAAATATATACTATTCACGCCTACATTAATCACACAGTAGTGCCCTTAGTATACAGTTTACTCCCTGATAAACAAACCTCAATACACACTGAATTTTTGTCAGTGATAATGTCTAAAACTATGAACAAAAGTCCTAGAAAAGTGTTAAGTAACTTTGAATTTCCAATGATTAAGACAATTGCCAAATTGTACACGGATACCCAAATTCAAGGATTTTTTTTCACTTGTCACAGGCTTATTGGCAAAAAATTCAAAAAACATCCTTAGTTGGGGATTATATATCAGACAGTAAACTGCAATTTGAATTGAAGAAACTAACTGCACTTTGCTTTGTTCCTCCTGACAGTGTAGATGAATACCACCCATCAAGTACTGAATCTGATTACTTTATTGCAAAGGAGGAAAAAAAGGCACCCCTTCTAAATTACTTTGAAGACACATGGATTGGTCATCTAAGCAGGTCATGTCACAGGAGGAAGCCACGTTTCCATGTGAAGTGGTGGAACTGTTACTTGACCTACTTAGAGAAAGGACCAAAAACAAATAATGCCATAGAGGGATGTCACAACTCCTTCAATAACGGTAAACCACATCCTAACTTCTATAATTTTTGGGAAATTTTGAAGAAAGAGCAAAGTTTCCAAGAAATTAGAGTTGCACAATCATTAACTGGTAGTCTGAACCCACGAATCTTAAAAGAACAAAAGAAATGTCCGAGCGACTATTGGGTGCAATTTAAAATTTTACGTTGATGACTACCTAGATAATATTGCGCACATCCTACATTTCTAATCGACACTAACTCCTAAACCACCTTACTTGCCTGTTTTGACAAACAATCCCCCTAATTCAATTGCCATTTTTCTAAATATATATATATATATATATATTTTTTTTTTTAAACAATTTTTATTGAAACAACGAACAAAAGTACACCTTTCGTCATTACATGGTAGATCTGTGCGGTACAATGTGCTGCCATATCATCCAATTTCTGACATTGATTACTATTGTCATACCGGTACATCCAAGCCCAGTCTTCCGCCACCCGCCACCTCCCTCCTCCTCCCTGACCCTCCCTCCGGTCAAGTCCCACTTGACAATACTGCCCTGAGTTTAGTCGCTTAGCTCGGACTCTGAGTTCGGTACAGGGGGTTCGCATAAGTTGCCTCTGTATGTGTTCCATTTTCCCCATATTCTCTGCCATCTACGGGGGCAACCTCTGTTGACACACACCACCCTCTCCGCCATCATGGCACCATCTAGGTCACGGCACCATCTCACATGGGAGGGGGCGGACTGCGCCCCCCAGTATTGCGCAAGTGTCCTCTTTGCTAAAGCTAGTCCGAGAGCCACCCAGGTTTGGTCAGCTGTGTTTAGGTCAGGGTCGTCCCAGACATTCAGTAAACACATCCGGGGTTCCGGCGAGACATCTCGACCGGTAACCCGTGAGATCGTGGCCATGACCTCCCCCCAGTACAAGGTAATGTCAGGGCATTCCCATAACGTGTGGAAGAATGTGCCTAGTTGTCCACATCCCCGCAGACAGATCGGGGTAGGTGCCCTCCCCATTTTATGGAGCATGTCTCTTGTGTAGTATATCCGTGCAGTATTTTAAGCTGCACCAGCTTTACTTTGGAGGGGATAGCCACCTCCCGGGGAGACGCCAGCGCTTCAAACCATTCGAGTTCGTCCATGGGCCCCACTGCCGCCTCCCATTTCTTTTTAAGGATCTCCGTGGGGTCTTTTTGATGATTCACTAGTTTACGGTAGGTCAGTGTAATGGCTTTCTTGGTGAGGTGGTCTGCGAGCAGCCTATCCTCTAGCGGGGAGGACTCGGGTAGGACGGTCCCCTTGGGTATAGCTAGCTGTAGGGCATGCCGTATTTGTAAAAATTTAAAGTGCTCAGTCTGGTTCAACTGATACTCCAATTGGAGCTTCGCAAACGGCACCACCCCCCCTTTTTTCCAGAGGTCACCGACCTTGGAGATGCCTATCAGGTCCCACCCCGCAAATTCTTTACGTAGGTGTCCCATACCTATCTTCGGGGAGAGCCAAAGCGGCGTCTGCTGCGTAATCACCCCTTCCCATCCCAACCTGCGCTGTGCTGTACGCCACACCTGTACCGTGTGCGCTGTGGGGCCTTGTAGCTTCTTCGCCCCTGAGGTGGCATATAAGGCGTGGAGTACTCCGTGTAGTCCCAACAGCGCCCTGTCCATGCGGAAAGCGGGTTCACCTTGCTCCGCGTGTAGCCATTGGTTGACTGTTATAAGTTGGGACGCCCAATAATAGAGACGTATGTTGGGCAACGCAATTCCCCCATCATACCAACTCCGCATAAGTTTGCAGAGAGCTATTCTATGCGGTTTACCCTCCCACAGCAGCGAGCCCACCTCTGCGTTGATCAATTTAAAATAAGAGTCCGGGACTGGGGCGGGCGCATTCTGTAGCGCATAAAGGAAACGAGGGAGGGCCATCATTTTGAATAGCGCCGCTCTCCCCAGCAGCGTCAGCGGCAGGGAGTGCCAATGTTTGACATCACTTTTTAGTCGTTTAAGGGGCGGCAGCAAATTGTGTTCTAGGAATAGTTCTGGATCTGGCGTAATGTATATACCCAGATATTTGAAACCATCCACCGCCATCGGGATTATCACTCCTTTGGGGAGTTGTGGCGGAGGTCCCTGAAGGACGTATAGCACAGACTTCGTCCAATTGATCGAATAGCCAGAGAATCTACCATAGGAGTCACAAATATCCAGTAATGCCGCTATGGAACGTTTCGGTTGTGTCAAATAGACCAAAATATCGTCCGCATAGAGGGAGATACGATCATCCCAGCTCTCTGTCCATTAGAGTCCTGATATGTCTGGAGCCTGCCTTATCCATGCCGCCAATGGTTCCAAAACCAGGGCGAACAGTAGAGGGGAGAGAGGGCAACCTTGTCTAGTGCCTCGTCCCAGTGCAAAGTCTCTCGATAGTCGGCCATTCATCGCCACTTGCGACAGAGGCGCTGTATAGAGTAGCCTTACCCAGGCACAGAACTTTGGCCCAAAACCAAAACGCCGAAGCACCGCAAATAGAAAGGGCCACTCCACTCGGTCGAAAGCCATAATCGCGTCCAGCGAGAGTATGACAGCATCCTCCTGGATGTGGGGCCCACTGGCCAGTATGCCGTGCAGCCGTCTAATATTCATTGCAGTGTTTCGCGCTGGCATAAAGCCTGACTGATCCGGATGGATAAGTGTCTGCAAATGAGGTTGTATACGGGCCGCTAACAATTTCGCCAATATCTTGGCTTCCGCATTCAGGAGGGAGATGGGCCTATAGGAGGTGCACTCAGTGGGGGGCTTCCCGGGTTTCAAGATTGCGACCAGAGTCGCGACTCTGATGTCTCGTGGGAGTATACCTTCCTCCAGACTGGTCTCATACATTTGCAGCAGATGCGGCACTAGCGTGTTCGCCTCTCTCTTGAACAATTCCACTGGAATCCCATTTGGTCCCAGCGCTTTACCGGACTGTAGGCCATAAATAGCTCGGGCGACCTCGTCTGCTGAAAAGCTCTTGCCCAGCACGAGTGCGTCATCTGGAGCCAAATGCGGCAGTCGTATGTCTGTGAGGAATTTTAAATTATCCTCTGTGGTGGTCGTCACCGCAGATGTGTATACCTGTTCAAAGTGAGTAGCAAAGGTGTCCACTATGTCGTCCGGGTTTGTCACCTCCTCCCCGGAGGTCAGTCGCAAGCGCGCCACCCACCGGCTGGCCTTCTCTTTTTTGTCGAGCCATGCTAGAAGGCGGCCTGCCTTATCCCCAAGCTCGTATACCGTATGTTGCGTTTTCGCAAGGCGCATGCGGGCCGCCTCCCAGAGATGGTCCCTATATGTCTGCTTCGCAAGGTTAAGTGTATGGGTGGTCGCGTCAGTAGGGTCTCTGGCATGCTCCCTCTCTGCCGTGGTCACTGCTTCCCCCAGTGTCGCCACCTGTTGTGACGTTTCTCGCTTATGTGCTGTAATGACTGCGATGGCCTGCCCGCGCAGCACTGTTTTGTAGGCTTCCCAGAGGACACTAGGCGAGGAGACAGAGTGTACATTCTCGGGAAAATATTGTTTCGTAGTTTTATGCAACGTCTTCCTCACTGCTGGGACCTTCAGGTAACCGGGATGGATCGGGAAAGTGCGCCTCCTACCTGAGAGGCCTGAGGAATATGTGAGCATTAGCGGCGAGTGATCTGAAATGCCCCTAGGGAGATGCGTGACCTCTTGTATGCGACCAATACATGTAGGGGAGGTGAGGATGTAGTCAATGCGCGAAAGACTATTATGCGGGCTAGCGTGATGAGTATATTGACGTTCTGTTGGGTGTCGCATGCGCCAACCATCAAGGAGTCCCATGGCATTCAGGAAGCCCCGTAGGGGTGTGGGGGTCGTGGTCGGCCCTCTCGGGGGGTGCCTATCCCATTCCGGGTCCACTATGGCGTTAAAGTCGCCCCCTATGATCAGCTCTCCCTGGGGTAGGCCCAGGAGGAACTTTCCCAGGGCCGGAAAAGCTAGTGAGTGCAGTGCAGGGGGGATGTAGACCGAGACAATATTAAAGCTGCACCCCTCCCATTGTCCCGATATCGCAGCAAACCGCCCCTGGTCATCTGTCCATTTACCGGTCACCACCAAGGGGCAGCATTTCCGAAGAAGGATCCCCACTCCCCTGGATCCGGAAGTGAACTCGGAGTGCACTACCATTGTGAACCCCCATCTATCTAGTGCCTTCGTGGCCGTGCCAGTCAGATGGGTCTCTTGTAGGAGAGCCACCGACGGAGTGTGTCTCTTAATATGTTGCAACACCAGCCCCCTCTTAATTTTGTTGCCCAGGCCGTTCACGTTCCAGGACATCACTGTCAGCGGGGCGCCCGGGCCTGGACAATCACTCTTTGTTGCATTGGCCATTATGTCGATACAGGTGGCGCTTTGTGTGTGCGGTGGCTTGTGGCGTGACAAGCCTCTGTGACGGGCTCTGGGTCCCTAATACATGTTTGTCACTCAGACAGTTCCCGCTTGGGTGTACCCACCATTCGGCTCTAGGTGTAGAAGAAAGAACAACCAATTAAGGAGCAAACACGAAGCCCCCATAACCATGAACGATAACCAACCCCTAATCACCCCCCCCCTCCCTGCCTCCCTGCCAGACGGGTCCCCAACTACCCGCCACCCCAACTTAGCAGAGTGCTTTGATCCCAAAAACAGTACTTGCGTGGCGGGGTCTTGAAGTCCGAGAGTCAACCCTGTAGTTCCCCAGCCATCAAGACAGCCGCTCAGCCGGCTTTCAACGTTTTTTCCTCCCTGGTGGGCCTGTCGTCCCGACCCGTCGCCAACAGCCCTGGGAAGTGCGGGTCGTCCTGTTCACAGTGTTTGCACTTAGCCAAGCCACCATGGGCGAGAGGTTCGATTCTCCACCACGCCGTCAGTTCAACTGCCACTGGTGTTCGTGTCATTCTCCAGTGTCTGCATTCGCGGAAGGCGATGCCTGTCGCTCCTGTGTGGTGTTCGTAGTGTCCTCCCTGTCTGTTTTATCTTGTCGTCGACGCCGCCTTGAGCGCTCATCACCGTCGGCTCGCTGCCATCCCTCAAGCCAGTCGTGGGCCTCCTCTGGCGTTTCAAAGAAGTATGTCTTTCCTTCCGCCACCACCCTTAGTTTTGCCGGAAAGAGCATTGCGTATGGAAGCTCTCTTCTGCGAAGGTCTTTCTTTACCTCCATAAAACTTCTTCGGCGTTGAGCAACCGCCGCCGTGTAGTCGGGAAAGAAGGAGACCTGGGAGTTCTGGATTCGCACCGGCGGCGCCACCCTCGCCGCCTGCAGGATAGCGTCTCGATCCCGAAAGTTAAAGATGCGTGCCAGGATAGGTCGCGGGGGCGCTCCGGGTTTAGGCCTACCGCCAGGCACTCTGTGCGCCCTCTCCACTGCGAAGAGGCCTGAGAGCCCTCGAGGTTGAAGCCCAGACTGAATCAGATCTTCCACATAGAGGTCCATGGCATGCGTCCCTTCGCTCTCCGGGACCCCCGTAATTCTCACGTTGTTGCGTCGAGAGCGCCCCTCCTGATCATCCAGCTTGGCAGCCATGAGTTTATTGTCTTTCTCCAACTGACCAACTCTGTGGAGCAGCGAAGCGGTGTCTTTAGTAAGGGATTGTGTCACCTGTTCCACTTCCGTCACTCTGGCGTTCATTTTTTGAAAATCCGCTCTGAGGAAGGAGACATCCGTAGAGATCGCACCCACCGTTGTCTGCACGCCTGCAAGAGCCGCCATAATATCTTCCAGCGTCACCTTAGCGTCTCCCCCGAAGCCAGGGGCCCCCTCTGAAGGCCCCGCACGCGCCGGCGGGCTTTTGGAGTCCTTGGCGAAGGCATATTTGTCGGGTTTGGCCTGGGCGGTCACTCGCTGGCCCTTCCCCCCATCTTCACCTGGTCTGTCCCTTTCCGACAGGTAGTCCCCGCCGCCTGCCGCTAGTCTCGCTCACCAGCACGGCCTGTCGGTTTTCCCTGTCCCAGGGGTTATGAGTAGGCTTCGGGGTTCGGGGTTCCTCCTGTCACCAGCACGGCTCAGCTAATGGTCCACTCTTTGGGGCCGCGATCGTCACCCGGGTGTCTCAGCGCCGCCACTGGCTCCGCGCGTTTCGGACCTGAGAACGGCTCCGCTCCGGACTTGAATGGACGCGGGGCGCGGAGGAGGCCCCCTCCGCTCCCTCCTTCGGATGTTGCCAGCCGCTGCGTCTACACACTGTTCTAGGCCGGCCCCTAGCCGGTGGCAAGTTCCAGCGGGGCAGGGCCCTCTCCCCCTTTTACTCCAAAGGTCCTCCGGAAATCTAGGTCCCGGCTTCTGGTTCGTGACAGGCCGCAGGGGCTTTCGCGCCCTTCACCTACGCTCAGATGTCCCCTTTACCTCGTCTTTGTCGGGCCACTGGGCTGACCGGGACCCCGTGTGGACTGGCTGCTCCGGGGGTCAGCTGCTCGCGCCTTTCTTCCGCTTCGCTGTCTCCACTGGACGGAGCCCACTGCGAGGTCACCTCGCGCCGTTTTTACCCTCAGGCTGCAGAGGTCGCCGGGACTGTCCCTGTCGTTGTGCCCCCTTCAGGCGCTAGTCACCAATGGCGCCGCTCTCCGCCTTCCACTGGGGCCGCGTACACCTCCTCGCCGGCCCTCTCGTCACTGTGCCGGGCCGCTGGCCGAGATCGGCAAATTTACCCCCAGGCTGCAGGCGCCGAGCAGGGCCGCCGCTTACCGGGCGTCCTCCACTGTTCCCTGGATCCTTAACCCGAACCACGGCCAGCGCGATCGATGCCGCCCGTCTTTCGACAGAGATGGCTGTCTTGAGGGCAGGATATGTTTGCGGATAGAGTGCCGGATTTTAGGGGAAACTACTTCGCCCTCGGAGCCTCGCTAGTGCGCGGCCATCGCTGTCGGTTGCAGGCCACGCCCCCCTATTTTTTAATTTTTAATTAAAAGTTGGGTTTCTTACCTTTAGTTATCTTTTTTTTCAACTCTCGGACTTGCTTACAATTCCACTTTTCAGCAAGAGTCTTGATCAGCCCTCAAATCTATATTAAATAATCCATAAGCCTTGATGTAAGGCACGACCCAAATTAAACTAACCAACATGAACACAGTTTGGCAAAGCCATTTTTTCTAATCAGCAAAAAATTGGTGCTGAAAAATCTACTGTGCTCACTTACAAAAAACGCATCTAAAAAAAAAATCCAGAAGAAAAATTACATTTTGGCAAAAACGCAACAAAAAATCCATCGTTGCAATCCTCCCCCGAACAAATTAGGGTAAAAAGAGCACGAAAAAGAATAATCTTTTTTTTTTTGTTTAAACGCTGTGAACAAATCCATCGATGAATTCCTCTCTTGAATTAACTCCAGCATAAGTCCCAAAAACAAAAAATACATTTTTAAAAAATGTCCCCAAGAGTTTTTCTTCAATCTACGAAGTCTGGGTCCATGTTCCTTTGACCTTTCAAGAAAACCACGACGACGCAATAACTTCATTTCAAAAATCTGTTGCACCAAAAATATATATATATATATTGCTTTTATAACACTATTATTTAATAGAAAAAGTAACCTTTCTTTTACATTTTTTCTATTAAACAAGAAATGTTACGAAAACAATCAACCTGACATGGGCCTACAACTGCTACCTGTTTTGGCAAACTTTTTTGAGTTAAAACATACAAAAATATCAAAATACATCTACCCTAGTTCTTATAACCTCCCTACTCTCTCCTTACAATAAATGATTACACCACTAATATATTTATAATAATTAAAATGTGGCTTACCTGAACGCTGCTCTTCCATGCTTCTGATCCGGACCCCGATGCTCCACTAAATGATGAAAGTTACGTACAAGCGGCAACGTCATCTCATTCCGTAAAAAGGAAAAAAGGACAATTTTCGCTCGTTGACTTCAATGTTAAACCGTGGGAAAACCTACAAAGAAAATTAAAAATGTATGTTACAATACATTGTAAAATCAATTTTATTTTTTCAATAATAAATGTAATAGTTTTAAAAAAAAATTGTTTATTAAAACTGTAATATAGTTTATTAAATGTAATAAAAATGATAAATTACTATAAATATATTAATTGTTTTTTACATTTTTTATATTTTTAAATCTTTACATTTATTTTTATTGTAATTTACAATGTCTAATTATACAAACTTACGTTGCCCACATATCCTTTTAAATATTTTCAAATTAAAATTAAATTAATTTTCAGGTTAATTGTTTTAGAGACATTACATATTAAATAAATATTTATCAAGTAATGATAGCTAATAATTTAAACTAAATTTCACATCTCTCCCCTACCTACATCCACCCTTTTTATTTTACTTTAATATACATTTTTTGTAATATTTTGGGGCTCATTAGTATGGCGGGCGGACCTCGTCCGCCCGCCATAGGCCCGGGAAATGGGACCGCCCGCTATGCATGCGGCGGTCCCGCATTGGGCATTAGGATGCCCCCTCCATACTGGCAGGTGCATCCCTGGCATTGTGGCGGACGGTGCTTTCAGCAGCACCCTCTGCAATGTCAGAAATGCATGTTGAGCATGTGTATGCAAAACGTGGCAGGCACCGCGCGGTGCCTGCCATGTTGTGTATACACATGCAGGGGGGTACCATAGGTACCAACCCCTCCACCCCAACATCCTGGGTGCCCGCAACAGGCCCCCAACTTCAAAGTCCGCATGCCTTTGCCGCCACGGAAAGGCTGCCCTCGCCTGCATCCTGATATGGATGGCAGTGTCTAGTAGACACCACCACCATATTAAACCCTTTTCTGCCCGGTCGAATCGTCGACCGGGCGGAAAAGCGGCGGACGGTCTTCCGGTCCGATGCTGTCCCCCGTCATACTAATATGGCGGGGGGGAAATGGGTGGCGGGCAGGGAAGGATGTAGGGCGGATGGTCACCGCCATAGGGCGGTGGCGATCCGCCCTACATCCTAATGGGCCCCTATGTATTAGAAAAAAGGCTAAATAAATTTAAAGTAATTTAATGAGTTAATAATCAATACTCAAGTATTAGAATGAATACCTAGGTATTAATACACTCCCCTACACAAAACCCCTGATTCCCAAACATCCCATCCCAGAGGATAAGTGTCAAACTTTTTTGATTAATCTTTTTTTTATATTTAATTTATTTTTTAATTCTAAAATAATATAATTTGATTATATAGTATTAAAATTAATACCTATTTATTATTACACTCATCCACCCTAACCCCCTGTTTCCCCTGCATCCCGTCCTAGAGGATAGATGCATAACTTTCTTTTATTTTTTATTAATAATATAAGTAATGAAATTGATACCTCAGTATTAATATGCTACCCCACCCAAAAACACCTGTTTCCCATGCATCCCGTCCCAAAGGAAAGGTGCTTAACCTATTTGAAATATTTTTATTAATAAAATGTATTAAATGTAATATCACTTAAACTACATATTAATTAATTTACAAGTAATGAAATGAATACCTGAGTATTAATATACTCCCCCACCTAAAACCCCTGTTTACCATGCATCCCGTCCTAGAGGATAGGTGCATAACCTATTTACATAAAACATTTAATAATAATGCTTACATTTATTATGACTAAAACTATTTAACAAATATTTAACAAGTAATCAAATTATTACCTGATTATTTATAAACTCCCCCACCAAAAAACCAAATAAATTAATTTAAAAACTTTTTTTTAATTAAAATAATTATCAATTTTTAAACCAAAAATAAAAATAAATACCAGAGTATCAAAAGAAAATCTCACTTACCCCCATTACTTACCTAAAATGCGTTGTACTGGCATGCGTTGTAATGGCATGCGTTATAATGCTATATGCGTTGTAATGGCATGTGATGTAATGACACATGTTGTAAAGGATATTTCCCTGCCAGGACAAACACCTTGATGTTTCCGGCCCCCTTGCAAAGTTCTTGGAACTGGCCCTCCAAGCGCAGGAGATAGGCGCTTCCATCCATGCTGAGGTCCTGGGGGGTTGAACCCAGAGAGCCATTTGCTTACTAGGCAATGCAAATTTGCCTCAGAACGCCGCAAACCAGTTCTCCTTCGAATTAATCCATAATTGGGTGAGCTGGCGACTGCCGAACAGGGTCCTTTGGCAGAAGGTCAACTATTCAGGGACCCGTTCGTCAAAGACATTGCTAAATTTATGAACACATTCACATCTCTAGATAAATCTCAAACCTCCCTCAAAAGAGTTTTCAATCTCCTCTCTGGCAGGGTGGGTCGTGGCAGAGGACGCTTAACCGGCCGCTTCAACCAGCAAGGTTCTCAACGTGGATTTAGCCCCAGACGAAGAGGGTACACTCAGGAACTGGCCCAAGCAGGCTTCTACCCTTCCAGGTCCAGAGGCTTCAGAGGCCGTTTCAACAGAGGAGTTAACAGGGGTTTCCGTAATGATGACAATCAATCAGCAGGTAATGGCTCCTTTGCCCCTCCCCCTCCTTCCCCTGGGTGGCAGGCTAAAATATTTTTGCAACAATTGGTTACAGATTACGTCAGATTCATACGTTCAGAATCCTGTTCAAGGGTACCAAATAGAATTATGCTGCCCCCCCTTACAGGAGTCTCCCCCACCCTTCCCTTTTTTCCCTTCGAGATGAGTCTTTTATAAACTCTGAAATTCAGGAACTTTTGTCAAAACAAGCAATTGAACATACTTCTACCTATCCAGAAGTTTGCAGCAACATTTTCTTAGTGCAAAAGAAAGGCAGGGTCAGAGATTAGTTCTAAACCTCAGACTTTTCAACCCTTTCATGATATATCATCACTTCAAGATGGAGGGCATCCATCTTTTAAGAGCTCTTCTTCTGGAGGGAGACTGTGGTTTGTTTGGATCTGAAACGGTCCCCATTTGCCCCTCTCATTACCAATTCCTGCAATTTCAGTGGAGAAATCTATGGCCTCATTACCAATTCCTTCCTTTCGGCCTTTCTTTGGCCCCATGGGTGTTCATCAAACTTCTAAAGCCAGTGGTGACCTACTTGAGACAGAGAGGAGTGTGGATGATCGTATATCTGGGACGACGCTCCCTGTTGTTGCTTCATCTTTCCTGGACAACCTCTCTCTTACAGAATTTGGGTTTTGTGATCAATACCAAGAAATCAATGATAATTCCCTCCCAACGGGTGGAATTCGTGGGTTTTCAGATAGACCCCATCAAAGCGCAGTTACCACTTCTGCCCCCAAAGGTCAAATCCATCAAGAGGAAACTTAAGGCTACTTTGTCGAACCACATGGTCTCTTTGAGATCCCTGGCCTGGATTGTGGGTTTATTAGCATCCTCGATCCAAGAGGATGTTTTACTGGGCCCTTCAATGTCTCAAAATCCTCTACCTACAACAAGGCTTCAGTTACGATAATCTAATCCCTCTGTCACCCAAAGCTCAAGAAGAACTCCAATGGTGGCTGCGGCACATGGAAGCTTGGAACAGTAAATTCATTTTCAGAGTCTCTCCATATGTGGTCATTGAGTCGATGCCAGCCGCTGGGGCTGGGGAGCCAGACGCAGAGAATTTTCTACAGGGGGTCGCTGGTCTCCTGAAGAATTACAACTACACATCAATTGCCTGGAACTTCTAGCAGGTTCCTTTGCCATAAAGTCAATTTCTACCATCAAGAGCAATTGTTGCATCCTTCTGCGAATGGGGTTCGATACATCAACAGCTTGGAGGGCACTAGGTCACACTTGCTGGCCAACATAGCACAAGATTTCTGGCATTTTTGTCTATCTCAGAAGATTACAGTGATTGCGGAATACCTTCCGGGCAAGAACAACCAGATAGCGGACTGCAACTCCAGATTCCAGATGGATTAGAGCGATTGGAAGCTCCACCACAGGAGTTCCTGGACCTGATGTCATCATAGGGTCTGTGGCAAGAGGACCTGTTTGCGTCCTGTCTAAACTGTCAACTGCCTCTATTCTACAATTGGAGACTGGACCCAATGGCCTTGGGAACGGATGCCTTCCTCCAGACTTGGGGAACTCAATTGCAGTATGCATTTCCTCCTTTCTCCATGATCCCAAGAGTAGCTGCCCAGGTCCGATGTCAAGTGGCAAAACTGATTTGACTGGTCTTAGTAACTCCTCTGTGTAAGACACAATCATGGTTTCCAACTCTGTCATTTCCACATCTATCCAAAGGCGGTACGAGGAAGAAGCACCAGACGCACACGACTTCGGACACTACGAATGGGCCCTTATCAAGGAGGCTCTGGCTGTACATTAAGTCGCCAATCGTGTATGACTTCCCCGCTACTCTGAGATGGTCCCAACCCACCAGGAGACCATATTCCCTTCTGATTACCACATCAATTTGCGATACTAATACACGCCATGACGAAGTGCAACCTTTTTGAACAAAACGTGCTGGCTGAGGCTCATTGCACCCTTATTTTTGGATTACCCAATAAAGAAAATTTCTTTAAAAAAAAATAACATACTTACTGAACCAGTCGATTGGGGTAGTGCACCACTCCATTTGTTCATAAACTCTGTTGGAGCTGTCGATAGATCTTCCTATCCTCCTTCCAGTCTTTCCCCAGTTGCTCCTGGACCCAGCGGGCTTTCCACACCCCCGAAGTCTCCAATTGACTCTAATGGCCTGGAAAGTTTCAGGAGATGAGATCAGGTTACACAATATTGTTAACATCTTACTTACATAACATTTTATAAACGGAGGTTTATTCCTGCTAGGTTTTTGTGGTTGTTTTTTGTCCAATATCTGTTAATATTAAAAGTATAATATTATTAATATTTATTTATGGCTAATGTGTTTTTTAATTCTTCTTATGTTTTTGATTTTTTATTCACTTACTTCCGAATGTAAAGATAAGCTTGTTAATATCTGCTTTCAATTGCTTGCAGCTTTACAATTTAGGAAAATGCTATAAATAAATAAAAAATAATATTGTAAGTGGTTGTGATTTACGTGTTATTATTGTATTGCTGTTTGTCTTTAAATTTACACTTACTTCTGTCTGTAGAAGGCAGTTTTGAACGTCTACAATGCAAAAAGACTCAAGGTACTTCTGTGTGTGGTCACTGTGGAAGTCAGTTTACCACTGAGCACAAAATGGTGATCGGCATCTTTTATACGTTTTTTGAGGGTAAACGACAATTTAAAACAAAATATGTTTTGGGAACAGTTTTTTCGTGTGTTTCAGAATCTGACAGAATGTATATTTATTTTGTTCTGTGTAAAAATTTCCTTTTTAACATTCCTTCTCGGAATGGTAGCCATTTTGAGTAGTCGCGGGATCAGGAGCTGTAATAAAAATAGTTG
This sequence comes from Triturus cristatus, assembly GCF_964204655.1. NCBI lineage: Eukaryota > Metazoa > Chordata > Amphibia > Caudata > Salamandridae > Triturus > Triturus cristatus. Next base: position 391,037,988 of record NC_140594.1, read on the forward strand.
AGGGACTGCTGTTTTATGTGCTTCAAAATTGTGTTATATATAATCTCATTACGACTTTGTTAATAGTTGGTATTTGCTGAATAATGTGGAAATTCTATGTTTTTCCCCCGTCATTTAGTATTTTGTTTTTTAAATATGAATATGCAGGTATTTTAATGGGAGGTACTTTAAAAAGTACCTGAGTATTAAAATTAATACCTGGGTATTAATAATCTTCCCCACCCAAACCCCCAAAAAAAGAAAAAGGGAAAAATGTATGTGTTGTAACGGCTTGCGTGGTATTAGTATGCGTTGTAATGATAGTTTTAATGTATCTTAATGAACATGTGTTGTTAAAATATACATCGTAATGGTAGTTGCGTTGTAAAAACTGCGATGTAAAAGTATGGGTTGTAATGGTATGCATTGTAACTTCATATATTTGTCCTGGCAAGTACGTAGTGCTCTATCGATGCTCTTCTTAGGGTCTTTATGATATTTCTTGAGGAACGTCTGCATAGAGGAGTCAATGTCAGTCAATGTCAGGGGTGAGGACCGCCTTGTGGGGGAGGTTTGGGCGGGGTATTCAGAGCGAAGTCGGGATCTGGCCTCTTTGTCATAATTGTTGAACGGGGACTCCAGCCCCCAGGAGTCAACGTGGGAAGAGCCCCGCCACCGCTGCTGACACTGACGCTTTTTTCATCTGGAGAGACTCTGAAAATGTATTTACTGTTCCAAGCGCGATGACGCACGTGGGCCCACCCTCTTGGCCCAGTATTCGCTGGATTACTTCTATCATTAATGGCTGGAGCAACATTTGCATCGTTTCTCACCTGCAAAGGAGTTAGGAGGGCAAGGAAGTGGTTTGTGGCTAACCACAGGACACTGATTGCGGAACCTACATATGTGAGTGCTCTTCCCATCCCTCTGGGTCATCAATCACTCTGCCCTGCGATCGGGAGGTGGGCATACAGGATAAGAGCACCATGGGGAAAGCCGCACCCATGTGCTCCCCACAGGATTTAAATAAGGGAACCATTGATTTGTTTTTTATAAAAGCGGTGCGTGAACTTAATAAAGAAATAGACAAGGCAGAGAGGCGACTCTCTCTTGACAAAGCAGGAGCAGTATCACTGTTGCCGGGGGAGCCCTCGGGCCCGGCGGCTGAAAAACCCTTAGAGGGAGTACTGAGACAAGGTCATGTAGAGGAAGATCCAGGTGTCCTTAGCCCTAGCCCTAGCACAATTAACATTGCTTCTGGACATAACATATGGAATAGGGCCATGATGGCCACCACCTACGGCGCAGGCTCAAGTGGCACCCTGCCCCCAAGAAACAACGGAAAGTGAATAAGAAAACAGTTCCAGTAAAGAAAGGGGAGGGCATTGCAAGTACGGACATTAAAGACACTAAGGTCTTTGAAGAAGTATGGGTGCCCTTGAAACAAAAAATTGTGGAAGCAGTGACTGGTTTGTTGAATAATTTTTTTTCAATGAAATCTCTAACGTTTTGGATGACACCAGAGTCACACTTGGCAAAGTTGATAAAGCACTGTCTCCCCTTATTCAGGCCACACAGATTTTGGTCTCCCACCACCAGGTTGCTCAACCAACAACTCTCCCTGCAGTGTCACATACTGATATCCAGCCTCCTCAAGTAACCTCTAGTGCAACAGGGACTGTGACACAGGTTTTGAATTCAGGGTTAAGTTTACCTCGACCGCCGTTAATCCGCAAGAGTTGTCCAACTCGGAGGGGTCTAGCTCTCCTGCCAACGAGCTGCCCCTATACTGTGGTCCTGGTAGGGGTACCAGGACAAAACAGAGCAAAGGATGAGTCCACTGATCAGCTGATTAATAAAGCAGTACACTGGTTATGCAAATATGCAAGGTTTAATATGGTTGAGTACAGGCATATTTTGATGGCTAAGAGGGTAGCTTGGATTGGTAGGACTAGGAAAACATTTACAGGGGACAGTGTGATTGTCACGCTTAGACACCCAGAGCTGGCCCAGAAGATCCTGTCTCATACCTTCAAATCATTCTCAGTTGAATCAGGGATTAAGCAGCTACCTTCGGGTTTGTTTTATAGGCACCCTTTCAGTCCTACACCACCTCAATGTCTTGCTGAGCATGAAGAGGGTCCTAACCTGTGTGGGGTATTCTTGATACTACTTAATACATTTGCCCCCCTGAGGGATCTAAATGATATAGACTGACTACAACTGGGGGAAGGTACGCGCAGAGTCATTGATATTGGGGCGGAATCCCATGCTGAACACTGTGTCTCAGTGGAGAATAATTCTGGGGAAAAAACAGGTTTCTCTCCTGAGCTTAGGGACCATAGTCAAACTGGGCCAGGCAGTACAATGATGGGTACCATTGCTGCCCCCGTTAGGCAGGGTGGGCTCAGGACGGGGGGGTCTAAAATTAATCTCCTGGAATGTGGCAGGTTTAGCCAGTAAATGTGGGGATGAGCAATGGCTTCAATACATCAAAGACTTTCAAATAATATGTAGTCAGGAAACGTTGGAGCCAGTTAATAATTCTTTTATAGAGGGCTACAAAACATTCTTCTGCCCAGCAGTAAGGTCTAGCTCAGGAAGAGCAAGCTGGGGGTCTAATCATGTTCATAGACATTAGGATTCATGGTATGTGGAAGACCCTGTTGTGGGACTCTGATGTAGTACAAGGACTTACAATAACGAGTAATTTATATCGATTTGTATCAATTAATTTTTATAACGCAAGACCACAATCACAGGGATCAGCTAGCCTTGATGAATTAAGTAGACGCCTGGAGCAACTCCACTGGGGAGGCTGGTTGCAGTCTCAATTAATCTTAGTGGGAGACTTTAATTGTCATCTGGGTCCCAACTTAATGGTTACCCACTGAGACTGGTCGACATGCACAATAAGCGAGGGACTGCATATGGAACATATTTAGGAAGGGCAGGATTTGAGTGTCCTCTTAAATACTTATGGCCTAACTCACATGATGGATCTGATTGCTAGCCATCCTGACTCAGCCGTGCCCCAAACTATAAAGGCAGAGGTTGCTCCACAGTTATTGATTTCATATTTGTGTCTCTTACACTGAGGAGGTTTATATCCTTTTTTAACATATATTGCAGTACATTCAGTGACCACATAGTCCGTGATTATGTCACTTGTGGCCCCTTGGAAGCAGCTAGTACCCCATAAAATAACTGGGGGAATGATTTCTGCAAATGATCAAGGTAGGCGTTTACGGTGGTTACAGGCCGATAGTATTGCTTTTAATAATTCACTTTTTAGTAGAGGCAGACAGGAGATTTTGAAATGTTTAGACATGCAATTACAGGGGGAAGAATTAATTCATACATGTATTGCTTTAACACAAGTAGTGGATGGTTTATTAACAGTACCGGCAAATTCCTCTAGCAGGCATGTCCCAAGATGGCTTGATGGGGAGTGCTCTCGGCCCCTTAGAGAACTCAAGATGGCCCTAAAAAAGATACCAAGAAATAGGTGTTGGGTGGCGGCCTGCTGTAGAATATACAAGCAAGCTGTTAGGGGCGGAAGCACTCAAAGCAAAAAAAATCCTGGGGGGACCTAACAGAGGCATCTGAACAAAAGGATTGCACCCACTTTTGGAGGGTCATTAATAAACCATGTTTCAAAGATCTAAACAAACCAGGGCTAAGTCATAATATCTTACCAGAGCAATGGCAGGCTTATTTTGAGGGAGTCTACAATCAATCCCACAGAGAGGAACAATTACAGGAATTAAATCCTCTCTACAGAGCTGATCCCATTACCTTCACTCTGGACGAGTTCAGACTGGGAATTGAAGGACTTTCACGGAACAAGGCGGTGGGACCAGATGGTATTCTGCTAGACCTTTTCCACTGAAATACAGAGATATGGGCCCCCCTCCTGATTAGGATTTTAAATGTGGCAGTAGCAACACTAATGCCTGCATCATGTCCTACTGCCACCATTGTGCCAATTTTCAAGAAGGGAAATAGGAACAGCCCACATTGTTATCATCCAATGTCCCTAATTGACGTGACAGTGAAGGTCTTGGGTCGGGTCCTATTGAATAGGTTGTCTGATTGGGCAGAGACTAACCAAATAATATCGGATGTACAATATGGATTCCACATTGGTAAATCCACCTCAGATCAATGCCTCAATCTTTAGCTCATGATCGCAAAATATACAATAGTCAAACAGGGGGCGTTGTATTTGGGTTTTATGGACCATACAGCAGCCATTGATCGAGTGAATCGCTGCAAACTCTGGATACTGCATGGGGAGCTTGGGTGGACCCGGGAATAATTAACAGCTTAATGGCCCTACATTTCAACACCATGGCTGTAGTCAGATACACACAGGAGGGGAAGACTACTGGTCATTTTAATTGCTCTAGTGGGGTCAGACAGGGTTGTATATTAGCGCCGTTTTTGTTTACACTATACATTAATGGTCTTGAATCTGCCCTGACGGACTTAGAGACTGACACCCCGAGGATAGGCACAAGACCGGTCCCAATTTGTTATATGCGGATGACGCGGTGCTCCTTGCACGTACACCGAAGGGCTTGCAGCTTTTACTAGATGGGTTTGTAACTTTTATGGAAGCGATGGATTTGTCACCCAATCTAACAAATCCTATATAATGGAAATTGGAAAACAATGTAGGAGGCCCAATACATACAAAGTAGGCACACATAGCCTAGGGAAAGTACCGGCCTTTTCTTACCTGGGTATTTTATTTGATGTGAAATTGAGTTTTGATATTTATTAGAAGAGAAGTGTCTAGTAATGACAAGGTCTACTGGAGCAATTGGTAACTATGCTCATATATTAAGTACTTGGTCACCAGGGGCAATTTTAAAGTTATACAACTCTTTTTGTATTTCTAAAGCTTTATACGGTAGTGAGGTATGGGGATACAGGGTGGCCAATAAATTACAGACTGTAGAAAATAAATATTTCAGGCGGATTTTGAAAGTCCCTCACAATACCCCTGCGTACTCCTTACATGAGGAATTGGGGGCCAAGTATATCCTTGATATGGTGGCTGTTAAACCCCTCCTGTGTTGGGAGAAGATCTGTTCCAACGAGGAGGCAGGTTTTAGCAGGCTGGTAATCCAAGATTGCAAAAACAACAGTTGATGGACAGAATGCAGAACAATGTCATACATTCACCCCAGTACAGAGATCTGGGCCTAAATCCATCGTGTTTTTTTGCTCACCATGCCACCCCAGTTTAGACCTAGCCATATGAACTGGCCCTAGGATTCTTGTTTCCAGTCCAGGGAGGACCTGGCTTGGCAGTTCGGGCTGGACTGTTCCCATGAGGCACAGGGTCAAGAATGATTTGCATGTGGCTGGGTCCAAACTGGAATGGCATGGTGAGCAAAAAAACAATGGATTTAGGCCCAGATCTCTGTACTGGGGTGAATGTATGACATTGTTCTGCATTCTGTCCATCTACAGTTGTTTTTGCATTTGTCACCCTGAGTGGGAAGGGTATGCCCAGACGTGGGTCCCGTGCTCTCCATGCCACTGGAATCAAGCTATCCTGGCTGAAGAGGGGTGAAACCCCGAAACCGGCCCTAGGATGCTTGTTTCCAGTCCAGGGAGGACCTGGCTTGGCAGTTCGGGCTGGACTGTTCCCCTGAGGCACAGGGTCAAGACTGATTTGCATGTGGCCGGGTTCAAACTGGAATGGCATGGTGAGCAAAAAAACAATGGATTTAGGTCCAGTTGGTGTAGAGCAATATCGCGGTGAAGTAAAATAGAACAAGCCACGTTATGTTAATGGCGGGAACCAAGACGTTATTAACTATATTGTTCAGGTTTTGTTTCCTCTCTCATCTTGAGTTCATATTCCCCTACAATTTTTCCCCTTTTGCAAAAGATCAATTTCCATTTAGATTTGATTTTATGCTTCCCAATGTATTATAGAGAGAAATTACTTCCAGTTTCCCCACAGGTCCACTTCCTAGGAGAATAGAATTTAAGTGATGCAACCAGGTCTTGGTGCATCACAATTTCACTTGATTGGCTTATTGCTCACTCCCTGGACCCATTTGAAATCCTTTTTTTTTCCTCATGTTCCTGTACTTTTCTCAGCTTTTTGTCTTATTAATGGTTGGCAGCTTTTAAGCTCCAGATGTTTTCCCTCTAGCTGAGGTCTACTTCCAGCGTAATTGTCAGGCTATTCAGTTCTAAGTTGTAGCCTAACATTTCTGATGGTGAAAAGAAAATCTTGAAGTCATCACATATAGAACCTGCCCTTGACACCACTTTTTGTCATTAGAGGAAATCTGATTGGTATGAAATTGGGGGACAGCCTCCCAAGCAACACATCTGGAGGAAAGCCACATCTCCCCTAGATGCATCTTTAGTGATAAGAACTGAAAAACATCCCTACTAGGTTGAAAAGGTATTCCTGAATGGCCAAGGCCAATGGTAGGCAAGAGGCAAACTATTTCATCAAAAGACCCTCCCATGGTTTCTCACAGGCAAGCCAAATAAGCTCTCATCATGTAAGTGTATGGCCTGCTTGACATGCCCCTGAAGAAATTCTTGGAACTTCATATGCTCATTTGACAGAGGATGGATACAAGAATACCCTTTTTTACACACTGGCACTTATTACGAGTAGCTGATAATTTCCATATGTGTAGTAAATCCTTTTGCCATACATACATGAATTTGGAGTTTTCACATCAGGTACATACTGGTGTGAAAAAAACTGTATACCCGATTACATTTGGGCAGGTCAAACCTTCCAGAGTTTAATGAAAAAGAAAGCCCCAATAAAAATGTAATGGGCAAGACTTGCCATGGGAGATAACTATCTCACCTGATAAATTCCGATCACCTCGGTATCACATCTAAAACTGGGTCACTCATAGTGCGTGTCAAGAATTTAGAGAATTCCACTGATTGTTTAGGGTTTGATGCAGTGCTTAATTAAAAAAAAAGAATAATAATAAGGGCCATTTTCCAAAAATATTTTATCTTGGGAGGCAGCCTGAGGAGGGAGTGTGGAGCAAGAAGGCAGTGCTTATATTCCCCAGTGTTTGATCAGTCACACCAAGCACCACTGCTGGCTGGAGCCCTGGACCACCACCGATAGCTGCTCCCCATAGGATTTACAACCATTTTGCCCAGAAAGCAGCATGTAGACAGTCTGGGAATGTGAGCAACATTCCTTTATTTTCATTGAGGTTGTACCAATAGAAGGAGGATGAAAACAATTCTAGCTTTTGCAACAAGAATTTTCGATTCTATTAAGGACACAGAGGCGATGATTATGCATCTCTTTCTTTACTACCAAGACAACAGTAGCCAAGCAAAACATTTATAAACAAAATTATAAATTCCATGAGTATTAAATGTGCCCCATCCCCATCTGCTAGTGTCGGATTCGATCACCACGTCTGGTAGAGCACCAAAGATGACCTAGCGTTTCAAGCATCTATGTGCATCAGTCAACAGTTTAATTCTTCTCTGGCATCTTCGGAGAGGGGAATCTGAGTGTACGAGATGCCATTGAGGAGATGCCTGATCTTCAGATGCTGAAGAGCCCTGAAATAAAGAGGGCCCTGCAATATGGCCTGAATGGAAGACACCAGAAGCCCGACGATCCTCGCAATCGTTCTCAAAGATATCAATTGTTTGCTCAATTGTTTGACCTTCTTGATGTCTCTCAATTTTCTGGGAGGGAAGCTAAAGAGGCGCCATGACCAAGTCGACCTGGAACCCCAGGAACTCCATTTTCTGGTTTGGTATCAGAACAGACTTGTATTGGTTGATGACAATGCTTAAATCCCAAAGGAGATGAACCATAAAGGACAAGTGGTCCAGAAGAAGAACTTGTGACTGAACCATGAGAGTCAATTTGTCCAGGTAAACGATTAATCTCATGCCCTTCTCTCTGAGTCTCTCCAGCATGGGCCTCATCAGCTTGGTGAAGCACCAGGGAGCTAACAAGAGAACGAAAGGAAGAGCTCTGTATTTGCATCATTGATCCCGCCATTGAAATTGCAGGACCCTCCTGTGAGGTGGAAAGATCAATACTGTAAGATAGGTGTCTTTTAGGTCCAGAAAAACCATCCAGTTGTCCTCCATCAACGGATCTCCTAGCAATTGTATCCCTTCAATTTTGAAATGCCTGTAGACCACCAAGTGATTGAAATCCCTGAGGCTTAAAATCAGACGGTGACCACCCCCTTTCTTCTGGACAAGGAAACCGGTACTGCAAAAACCCTTGGGATGAGGGAAAGTAGTGCAAATCGCACGTTTGCGAAGAAGCTTGTGAATCTCCAAATGTATTAAGTTCATTTCTTGTTGGGAAAAAGAAGAGGTTGAAGGGGAGTCAGCTGGGGTGAAGAACCTATTAGCTGTAAATGGAAACCCATAACCATTTTCAGAATCCAGGTGTCGTGGGTGATCTGTCACCAATTGTGAACAAAAAGTTCTGCCCCTTAAACGCACTTAAGATAAAGGGATAATGCTTACTGGTGAAACTTGAAGATCGGGAAGCCTGGAAGGACCCCCTGAAAGAGTCCTGCTCTGTCTGCCTCTGGTGAAGCCCTACCGGAATGGGAGGAAGCCTGCTCCCCTGGTACCATCATGTCAGCTTCCTCTCCTGCAGCACCCAAATCCTCGAAAGGAGCATTAGACAAATCCTCGGCCTGGCGAACGGCCCATGCTTTGCCTGGCCCTGGCAAAAATGTTTGTTTGGAAAACGTTCCTAACAGACACATGAGCTTTGTCATGGCCATGAAGGTGCTAACGAACTTGCCAATGTCCTTGAAAAACAACTTCTCTCCAAAGAGGAGGCCATCAGCTTCGGGCCAGCATCAGCATGGGCCAAGTCTACCAACTTAGGTTCAATGCGCATAAGCAGGGATTTCCTGCCCTCAGAGGAGATGGTACAGCTGGCGTTTCTCAGGAGGTCAGCATGCTGAGGGTCTATGTCAAGGGTACAGGCTGTCTTGCTCAGGAGGTCAGGTCTGGGACACTCAGCATTCAGTCTGTTATAGACCTCTTTATCAAAACTCTTTCTGTGATGGTGCTGCACATACTCCGCCACACCATGGGCAGTAATCCAATCAGAGGATCTAGTGTGGACAACGTCGTATTAGGGCCAATTGAAAGGGATTAGAACCACAGGACCCCGGTTGCACTTAGGGGAGGTCACAGGATACATCTTTCTTCTTCCTGGGAGTCTCAGGGGGATCAGATCGAGAGGAATAAGAGGAGGAAAAATCTGTCTCCGAATCGTCCTGGGGAGGCTTCATGGGAGGAAACTGGGGAGGGTCACGGACACTGTATTGATGCTCGCCCAGTCAGTCCTGAAAGAGTTGAGCCAAGACATATGCATAAAGCAAGCTCTGTGGATAGAAAGGATTGTAACTAGTAGTGGAGGAACTCGTCTGAGAGGAGGTGGAGGGGCCCAAGGCTGATTTCTTCTTCTTTTTGGTCAACTGTTCCAATTGGACAGTAATGTGCTGTAGCGCAGAAGGCATGGCCTTATTTCTGAATTGACAAATCTATAACCTCCATAAAACAATCATCAAAGTACTATACCCCTCCTTGTTCAAATGGCTCATAGATGGCAGAATCTTAGGGCTCACAGTCAGACATGGTTAAACATCAAGGCCCTTTACACTGCAGGGATCAGGAAGAGTTAAACCGCATCTAACAGCCCAGAGGCATAGGACGCGTCCTTCAGGCAGAGCCTGCACCAGAATTCTTGCAGCCCTCAACAAGGCCCTACAGGGATGAGCATCTATTAGTGGCAAAGCCACAGGCTAAAAATATTATTGCAGCTGCAATTCAAATACGCAAGTCTTGCTAGGTAAGGGGAAAACGTCTGAATAGCAGAGTAAGAAATGCCCAGATGTTATGGGGAAGACAGGCCTCCTATTGTTACAGCCCAAAGAAAGGTGTCTGTAGCCACACTCCACCAGCACAGTGCCACCGGGGAGGAGCGGGCGCCTGACTGGGAATGTGGCCCCAACTGGGCTACACGGGTGCGCAGGCCTTGTGCCCAAAGAAGGGATTGGCTAAAGAGACAGTTGGACAAAACCATCCCATGGCCAGTGGCCATGGTTCTAGGTGAGTGGAGGAGGGCCTCCTATTACTACAACCTGGAGAAAGGCAACTGCAGCCATGCACAATGACCACAGAGCCATGAGGGAGAAGCAGGCACTGGACAGGGAATGGAATTGCGTGTGGTGCCCAATTGGGCAGCACGCGTGCACCGGTTTCAGGCCCAAAGAAGGGATCAGCCAAAGAGACGGCTGCCCAACACATTCCCACAGCCAGTGGTAGTGGTTCTAAGCGAGTGGAGGAGCGGGCGAAGAGGTTTGGAAGAGTGGAGACCGTGTGGGGCCCACATGAAAGACCAAGGTGTCGGGTACCGAGAAAGCAGTGATAATATCAGAAACACTTCAAATAAGAACAGCATTACAAGAGCATTGGAATGGCAAATCATAAAGAAACAACATTTAGTAAACCAAGTAATACCATCACACAAATACCATAATATAATATGTCAAAATTGAGAGATTCTTATTTTGACTGCCTAACAGCAAAGAAAGAGGGGCAAGAAGATGTTCCTTAGTTTTGTGAACATGGAGGAGCTATGATTGGTGGACTGGAAAGGAAGTGGGGGTAAGGGTGTGTTTAATACTAATGTGATTTATACTTTTGTTTATATATGTTTTGATTGGCTGCTGTGGTGTTGGCAGTGAAGAAAGAGAAGCATATACCTAGCCTCAGGTCCGGGCATAAAATTGCCAATACAATGAATAAAGCACTCAATTGGCTGTCCACCTTCTGTTTCCATTAACCTTTGAAGAAATAAAAGAAGGACAAAGTGCACATCAGGGCAGTGCTGGAGGAGGCAAAGAATCCCGTACCCTCAAATAAGTGCTGGTGGTGCTCATCAGGATCCACTGGCAGAAATGTATGGACTTAAAGGTGGATAGATGCCTGAATCTCTGGATCACTGAGGCCAAATTTTCTGATGTACCCTTTGCCATAAGACATCCCTTTTCAGTCTCCAAACTGAGAGCTTAGTGCCTGTGGGTGTCTGGCTCAGTAATCATTCAGATCGAGTAAGGTGAAGAAGCACTCCGGGGTCTCTGAGAGGTGCAGGAACAGAAGGCAGTATGACATTCTGCACCAGAAAACAAGTCCTACTAATCCCTTATGATCTTGGGCAGACCTGAACGATAGGGTGAATCAAAGGAAAGGCAAACAAAAAGTGTGTAAGCCACCGGATGGAGAACAAGCCTTGCATTACCCACTCTGTAGCTCTGCTTCTGAGGTGCATTGAAAGAGAGCTGCTCATTTGGGTATGAAGAGATCACGCCAAAGGCACCTGAACCTGTTATTTATCTCCTGAAAAAGGTTCCTCTTAAGATAGAATGACTGAAGGATGGGAACTCCTGGTACAGAGAGCAGCTTAGACATTCTTTAACCCTGGAATATTTTATGCCCAGAGTGAGAGGAAGTGAGTCTCAGTCAAAGTGTATATTTGGGTACTGTGCTGCATGTGACACTAAGTGTGTGGCCCATGGACGTTTATGTAGCAAATTGTGATCATGATGTCCATAGGAATGAGGAATAGTGTGAGCAAAGGCTCAGAATGTTTCTGAGGACCTACAGTAGTTCCCACCACCTGGATGTTCTGCCTGCTTCTGTGACTGACAAGAGGCCAGTTATAAACTCTGCCCCCAAGGTTGCTCCCCTTCCCCTTTTGCTTGAATCCGTGAGGATCACTTATTGAAGCAAGGGTTTAAGGTTTGGTCTGGCAGTTACCAAAGCATCCAGTTAGGTAAGGAGTCAGTGGTTCCAGATAGTCAATTTACATGAGTCTGGTGAACAACGATGAAGAATGTGTTGAATCAAGTGTCTCATGTGAGACCTGGCCCAAGGATTTAAAAACACTGTGACTGACACGTTCATCTCAACCTTAAGCCATTGTTATTCATGGGTTCCCATGAGAGAATTAGAATTGTCTGAGAAGGTCTTTCTTTGCTCTCGGTCAGAGTGCTCCTATGAGGGCTAAAACCTTTATCTGAACCAGAACAGATTTGTGGCATCCATGACCAATGTTTATCAATATTTTCCAGTTGCGGACAATCCTTGTGCATCGCTTCATGTTGTTGAAATGGGTGTGGAGAAGCCATTCACCCAAATAAAGATGTATTTGCAGCTTTAAATGAAGCATGGCAGCCACTGACACTAGGACTTTGGTGAATACATGAAAGGAAAACTTATGTCTTAAGAGAAACACCCACAATTGATAATCTTGATAGTATTAACAGAAAATCTGAGGATTGTTTGGTGGTGTACACACATCAGGAACTGAATGTATGCATCTTTAAGATTTTTTGAGGCTAGAAACTCTGATTGGGAGCATGAGGTTGTCATCCACAAAGAACACTGATTTACATGAGTTGATACAGACAGTCACTCAGAACATTTGGCGTCTTGAATATGACTGCTGGTTTTCTTTCCACCACACTGCCCTTTTAAGGTCAAGGCTACTAGACACTGCAAGTTGTCTGGTTGCAAAAGACATGTTGTGGGCTTACCAAGAACGTACAGGGGCTTGCAGCCCACCCATTGCTTACCACTGGTTGGCTTTACTATCACTCTTATTCGCTTGCTACCTGTTGGCTGGCTTTCCCTGTTTTATCCTTTCTTCTGTTTGTCCCTCCCATGCATAATCTCATTAGTCTCTTTGATTGGCTGGCTTCTATGCTTCCTCTGCTCACTTTAGGAAACTACCTTTTTCTTTTTGTTTAAGGATGTCATGAGAATGCATGCATTTTGCAGTAGTTTAAGCACTCCATGAGAGTGAATGCATTTTCCAGCAGTCTACCATGTGTGTTTTTCTCCTCCTCTACATTGCTCTCTCTTTCCACCCGCACTTGTTACCAGATCCCCCCATGCCTTTCCCCTTCCTCCTCACACCTTCTCCTCCGCTACCACCCACCCTCAACACCTGCAGTCCTTTTTTTTTTTATTGCTGCTATTGAGCTAAAATAGCTTTATTATCTGACATGTTGGACTTGTAAATAAAAAATACATAAAGTGGTGTCAATTTCCTAACAGCTGTGAGGCTGATTAAACTTTATGGGAAGAGACATAGTGCCTGTCTTAGGCGCCACTCTCCTCATCTGTACACTACAGCCTGGATCTGGCGCAATTTCGACAGCAGCAGTGACATTTACCTTTCATCCTTCTACACAGGAAGAAACATTACTGGATTTCCCAAAATCCATCTGCACAGGAAGTGAGATCACTAATTTCCTGCCAAAACTGTCTCTAAAAGAAGACACCAAGCAAGAAGATTTTTATTTCCCATCATACATCTGCACAGGAAGTGACCTTACTGGATTTCAAATCACCCATCTACACAGGAAGTGACATCACTGGATTTCCCCTCATCCATTTGCATAAGAAGTAACATTACTGCATTTCCCATCATCTGACTGCACAGGAAGTGACATCACTGTTTTCCAGCCAAAACGGTCTTTAAAATACTAAACCTAACAAGAGGACTTAATTTGCCATCATCCATCTGCACAGGAAGTGACATTACTGGATTTACCATCATCCATCCACACCGGAAATGACATCATTGGATTTTCCATCAACCATCTTCACAGGGAGCAAAATCATTGGTTTCTTGCCAAAACCATCCTTAACATAAGAAGTCAATCAAGAGGACTTAATTTCCCATCATCCGTCAGAACAGGAAGGGACATCACTGGATTTCCCATCATCCATATGCACATTCAGTGACATCACAACATTTCCCATCTGCCATCTGCATATGAAGTGACATCGTCCACAGCAAAAGGCGGACACAGACAAGGGCATTGCCTGTTTGGGCCTGGTAGGGCCTAGAAAGGCCTTGGGCTAGAACCTCTGTTCCAGTAAAACCTTCAAGGGAAGATCGTAATCATCTGCCTTACTTAGCACCCCATGCTGACAATTCCCATCATCACACCTAGCTGAAGCCAAACCAGACACTCACATTGCTTTCACCAGGATCACTGGAATTGTGCGATTGTGCAGCCAGGTTGATTTTCGCATAATTTTGTATTTGCCGCATTTGCCACATAATCCATCATCTGCTGCATAATCTGCAGATTTTAAGCAAAAAAATATGTTTCGAGCTCAAATGGTTCAAAAGTTACTAAAAATGAAGCAAGACGAGTAGCAGTGCAGTGAAACACCGTTTGAAAAGGTTCATTGGTTACTTATTAATACATGTGGTGTTAAAATGAGATGCAACCAATGCCCAGACAGTGTTAACAAGTATAAAAATGACAAAAAAAACAATGAAGTAATACTATCACAAAATGTGAAGCATTATGCCACATAATTTACCTTTTCTTGTCTCTTAATTTGCTGAATCGTGCCGCATAATTTGGCCCACCTCTCCCACATAAATCCAGTGGCCCTGGCTTTCATGCTAAACATGAATCCAAACTTGTACACATCCCACTAACTACCACACACCCTCAAACTACAGAACGCACATTCCAAGTCATTGTCATTAATGCTTGCTCTGCAGCACTCCGCACCCCAGACATCGCGGACCTCATTAACTATCAGATACTTGAGGACCTCTTCATCATACATACATGGTTCACACCCACATTTTCGCACATCTTAGACACCCTTCTTACCCCAGGATAAAGCATCCACTGTGCAGACCACACACATAGGAAGGAAGGAGGCCTCACTGTGATCCATATGTCCTCCTAGTACTACAAACCAGGCAAACAACACTCAATTCCATTGTACGGCTCATGTGCCATTTCCTTCTCTCTGCAACTCAAACCACCAAATTCCATCTCATCTACAGACCTCCCTGGCAAAACAAAGACTTCACAGATGAATTCTTAGACCTCCTCACTACTACATCCATACAACATGTCCACACCACCTCTTGGGTGACTTCAACCTCCCAGACAGTGCAAACTCAAAATAAACAATAGACACCCTCTTCAACCTCATAGATACACTCAACATGATGCAGCAAGTCACACAACCAACATGCTCCAAAGGTCACATCCACAATCTTGTCTTATCAACATCACCAACAATCCAATGCAAATGACCCATATCCTTGGACTGGACTGACCACTCTGCCATCCCTATCTCATTACTCAGTGTATTACCAACAAACTATGGTCAACATAAAAGAAAAAAACAAACCCTCTGATCCTTAAAAACCATTTCAATAGACAACCTAATGCTTGAGCTCATCTCTCAACAACTTCACATCTGATGCCAACACTCTTCGAAACAACTTCAACAACTTTTTGGAAAGTTTTGTGGATGTCCAAGTCCCAAGCCAAAGCTTTCAGCACTGTGGTATTCTAAAGAGCTTGCTGACAGTAAATGATCCTTTTGCAGACACCAAAGAAAATGGAAGAAAAACAGAACTCCAGAGGACCTCTTGATGCTGAAGGCCCTCCGCGCAATAGAGAGCTCATCACATCAGTCAAAGCAAACTACTACATCATCACCATCAATGCAACCACAAACAGAACACTGCATCACCCCCTTACTGGACTCACATATTCCTCATTTCACAGAGAAGTGCAATGCCATCAAATTCTTCTTCAATGAAAAAATACAGTAGCTCCAACATCACACCAATTATACCAAGCATGCTTCATCTTTCACACTCTCCCCTTCCCATAGAATCCCGCAATGGTTAGCCTTCAAAACCCTACCCCCCTAGATCAAGCTGACATATTCACGCCCCTCATAGCCACTTCTTATGAAGATGATGTCTTAGCACCAACCTTCTTCAAAGCTCTCTCTAGGGGTGCTCTCTTACCCCTATTTGCCATTATCAATGCCTCCCTCACTCACTCATATTTCCAGAAGCTCTTAAGACTGGCAGATCCTCACACTCCTAAAAAAAACCTACGCTAGACCCTGACGACCTTGCCAACTACCAGCCCATCACTCACCTACCACTCATTAGCAGGATCATTGAAAAAGCTGTCTATGTTCAACTCCAAGATCATATCAGTGCTAACCATCTCCTGCACAACTACCAGCCTCGCTTCAGATCAAGCTGCAGCACAGAGACCATCCCTTTACACATCGTAGATGATGCCCTCTTGACCACAGATGATGACAACCCCTGCCTCCTGATATCGTGGACCTCTCAGCTGTCTTCAACCCAGTCCACCATCCCACCTTCATGCGCACCCTCGAGCCACAAATGAAATTTCCTGGCAATGTCCTTCACTGGTTTACCTCCTACCTTTCCAACCAACACCACTTTGTTCACCTGGGCATCTCCAGGTCACAAAAGATCGCTATCACATGTGGAGTACCCCAGGCTTCCATACTGTCTCCTGTCATCTTTAACCTTTACATGGATCTGCTTGGTGCTCCACTCCCAGATAACAGCATCAAGATTCACTAATATGCTTATGATCCACAACTCTACTTGAAATTGTCTTCTACTTCAGCCATCCAATGCCTCTAACACTGCTTGCACATCATCCAGATCTTGATGTCCGGCGCCTACCGGAAGCTCAACCCAACCAAGGCAGTATTCCTATTTCAAACAAGACACAATAGAAACCTAGATTCATGACATGAACCTTGACGGTTTCCAACCCTAGCTCCCACTGAATTTCAAATCACTTGGATCCACCCTTGAAACCAATCTCTCCCTCAAGGAACACAATACCAAAAAACAAAGACTGCCTGTTACTGGCTCTCTCATCTAAAGAAAGTAAAACCTTTTCTTCCAGAAAAGGACTTTAGAACTGCTGTTCAAGCTCTGTAACTCCCACAACTGGATGATGGTAATGCCCTCTTCTACAGTCTCCCAGACTTCACACTGGCATCCTATATACCAAAGCACATCTCTTCCAAGGCCTGAAGAAATATGATCACATCACCCCCAAGCATGATGGAACTCCATTGGCTCCCCCTGCCAGCCCACACCATCTTCAAAACTAGCTGCATTATTTACAAAGCCATCACAACCTCTCGGCACAACTGCAGCCAAGACACCATCAGACTACAGACTAAGAAGTGTGAAAAATAAAATAAAGACAAGACAACAACAGGCATTTTCCAGCTATGCACCCAGGACCTGGACCAATATCCACACATCCAGCAGGACCACCCCGATGTTGCTCCAGTTTACGAAAGAGTTGAAGACTCACCTCTTTAAGTATACTACATCGCAATACATTAACCATTGACACTTTTGCTATGTCTCCCATTACTTGTCGACTTAAATCTTGCCTTTGACCATGTACAGTGCTCTACTGCCTTTCAGCTAGATTTGTGCTAATGACATACCAAATACATACATACATATGGAGGGGGTTCCTGACTCGCGCCGTGAGCATGATGTCTAAAGAAATTGAGATGGTAGAAAGAAGAGAATCCCTATCTAGGGATGGCCCTGTTCCCCCCATCAGTTATCACTAGCGTTCAGTTGGACCCTACTACCCCTATGGGGTCCCACATTCTCCCACCAGTATGTGAACAGGGGTGTGACCAGGCAGATTCTCCTATCACTGATTCTTCAATGCGGAGGGAGGTGGGGGCGACTTGGCTAGGGGTCTTCGAGGGGCTGTATTACAGCTCAGTCCTGTAGTTGAGCAATAAGCATAAAAGTCGAGTTTGAGCAGCTAAGAAGAATATCTCTGTTGCAAATATGGGAGTACAAACAGTTCCTCTCGGACTCCTGTTTGCACGAGAATTAGGCCCCCTTCGTCACCATTTTGATCAGCTGAAAGGGTTCTTTACTAGGGCATTTGATGCTTTGATGACCCGTATGGGAAAGATGGAGAGTCTCACTAGTCAGTTGGGGGTCTCTATGTAAGTGATCCGCTCATACCTGACTGACAGGGACCGCCCGTGGAGTCTTCTGGGGAGAGCGTGGGCACGACTGGCATGTCCGCCCTCGCTTGCTTTGCCAGCCTTGCTAACTTGTAACTTCTCCACCTGGTCAGTGTTGGACAGCCCTGTATTTTGACTGCTACCATTACCTCCTTCTTAGCCCCACTACCCCACCCAGTTCTCATTCCCGACACCACAGTTTGCGACTCACAACAAGGGAAGGTCGAGTTGAACTCTTTGGCTCCACTCAAGGTTTACATCCATAACAAGGTCTCTGTACACTTTCCCCCAGCGGCAGCTACTTATGTTGTTGTTATTGCCAATGTCCCCCCCCCTTTAAAAAAACGACCACGGAGTTATCCACAATTGAAAAATAAGGTTTTGCACTGGCTCTCTTTAAAGATCAAGATTGACCATCTTTGCATAAGAGGTATCTTCATGGTGCAGATATTAGGTTGGTTGGGACACTCCCCTAAATCTTTCACCGGTGACTGCATGGTAATCCACTGTACTAACAATTAGTGGGCAGGTGTCATCCTAGATCAATTCCGGTGAGGGACGGTGCAAAGCGGGAACACTCTCTTGGTCCCCCTGGGCTATTTTTACAAACCACCTTCCCTTACTTTGGAATGTCACCACGACAGATCAGCCGTTCCTAGGGTGATGCTATTGGGTTCCCAGGATTGACTGGGTGTCGTACCGTCCAAGCCTTTGTCTCATTCTCCCTCTGGGACTAGTTGTTGGAGGCGTGTACTCTGCATGACTGCCAAATTCTGGAGGATCGTGAACCATCCCGTTTTAGCTTCTGATCAAGTGAGTGCGCAGGCCCTGACCATTCCTCCTCAGGCATGACGGGATCATATTGGGGCGATTTATGATCTTGAATGACACTTCGTAAGAGGTGGGGGCTCCACAGGGTCTTTGCTTGCAATGGGAGGAGGTTAGGAAAGCCATTATGTCCTTGCCAGAGGGCAAAACCCTGGACCCTAATGGCATTCCGGGTGATTTCTTTAAATCGGAGGTGGATCTGTGGGCCCCCTTGCTCACGCAGCATTTCAATGCGGCCGCTAGAGGGCGGCACCCCTCTGGTTGGAAATGCTCCATTATCGTCCCAATCTTCAAGAAGGGCAGCATGGCTGGTCAATCTTGTTATCAACCCATTTTGCTGGTGGACAGCGAGGTTAAGGCGTTGGGAAGAGTCCTGCTGGACCGCTTGTCTACATGGGCGACCGATAAGAACATTCTTTCAGAAGTTCAGTATGGGCTATTGTGGATTAGACGCTGAATCCTCATGTTGACTGCTAAATATACTAGGGCCAGGGAGGGAGTGATGATCCTCTCGGTCTTCATGGACCTAAGCTCATCCTTCGGGCATGTCAACAGAGCTAAGCTCTGGGCTGTGCTTGGGTACATGGGGGTCGAAACGCCCCTGCTGTCCTTCTTACATTCTTTACAGGAAGGGCTTTCCTCTTTGGTCAGATATTGGCCAGAGGGGTAATGTAGAATGCCCCTGGAGTTGAAGAGAGAGGTGCGCCAGGGGTGCATCCTGGCACCCTTTCCCTCCACTCTTTACATAAATGGTCTGGACATGGCCCTGCTGGATCCAGGAGTGGATGACCCGACTGTAGGAGGCTGTCTGCTTTTTCTTTTATACACGGACGACGCAGTCCACATGTCTCGAACGGCTAAGGGACTGCTAGATATTTTGGTTATTTCTATGGATGGATTTGATCTTACCAATAATTACCTCGAAACCCACGTTATGGTGGTGGGCCCTAGGAACACTAGATCTAAATGTTACTCAGTTAAGGGCCATTCAATCTCCAGGGTTGGGCACTTTTCATATTTAGCAATCTTTTTGGATTCCAGATTTTGTTGGCAATCCTTGTTGAAGAAAAATACTATGAGGTTTAAATCAGTCATCAACAGGGTTGGTCACTTGGCAAGGCGTATGTCTCATACTAACGTAGAGGCGATGCTCAAAGTTTTTAAGGCCAAGAATGTCTTGTTGGCGTGTTAAGGCTGTGAAATTTAGAGCTATGTGTCCTGCCCACCCCTCCAGGTTGCAGAAAATGCTTTCCTGAGAAGTCTTCTCAAAGTACCGTCGAGCACCCTTTCTGTAACACTTCATGAGGAAGTGGGACTAGGGTATATAACGGTCTTGATTGCCATGCGCCCCCTGTTATATTGGTTGTCCGTCTGGTGGAAAGAGGATTTGTCTCTCAATAGGCTCATTATTCGTGACTCCATGGCCTTGGACGGCATGCTGAGCATTCCTTGGCTTTCTTGTATTAGGCGCACTTTTAATTCTCTGGGCCATCACGAGTTGTTTACTGACCCAGACGGTATAGACAGGTGGGATATACCATGATTAAAACAGGCATTGTATGAAAGGGCGGTTTCGGAATGTGAAGTCGCTGCCCTTCACAAACGCTCTATGCATCATTTTATCATGGTGAAAACTGTGCCTGGAACAGGGGCGGGGGGGGGGGGCAAGCTCCAGGAGGCCCCCTCGGCACGGAACTCTGGCCAGAGAGCTCCTTATTGAGCCTGGAGGGGACCCCTCTTCGTATCGTGCAGGGAGGCCCCCTCAATTTTCGTTACGCCAGTGGCCTGGAATGGAGCCCTATTTGCTGATGGAGATGTCTAACTGTCACCGCAGGTTGCTAACATGCTTTAAATGTAACATGCTTCTATCAACGTCTGTTACCCAAGTGGCCCTGGTGCAAAGTTTCAGACCTTCCGCCTTGCTCTTGTGATGATGTTTTTTTTCCTGACTCCCTCCACATTGTCACGATACAACTTTAGATGTAACCATCTCTATTATAAATTCATTCACCCATTTCTTTTGTCAAAGAATTTCAGTGAAGTTAGGCCGGTCTTTCTTCTTCTTCAAATGCTAAAATCACCTACCATTTGTTTTTATCTGACTCGTTTTTTATCCAGGCTTATTAATGGGTGGTGAATGTTATTATTTTTTCCTTTTTTTAACATTAGGGCTCTGTCCCTTTTAGCTGGTTTTAATGCTGTGATTTTATCAGTTTGTCAAAGAAGTATTATTGCATACATGTCATCACTCCCGATTCAGGCAGGCAACTACCAATTTCAAGGCTGGTCTCCCGCCTCCTGAGGCATGCATGCAGAAACCCAATTCCTCAGTGCTTCAGACTCTGCAGGGACTGGTTTTGTGTAACTCGGATTATGCACTGCCAGTAACTGGCTTCTGCAGTGCAGTGCACAACATTTTTGTCACGCTCTCTGCCTGCCATATGGTTTTCTCCATGATCCTGACAGGGAAGGAAAAAACATATTTTCATTTCTCATATACGATCCTGCAGCGGGACACTTGCAAGTCCCACACATGCCAACAGACCAGACCCGATGCAGGCTGCAACAAAAGCCAATGGGAGAAATACATTCTCCTGATAATTTAGAAAAATCTCCCACTTTCCTCTTCTAAAATGTTGGCATGTGTGTTATTGCTTCTTTTATTCATTCATAATTTGCAGTGGAGCCATGCTAAATATTTTCTATGCTATGTATTTTATTTGTATACTTTTGTGATTTCCAAAAAAAAGTGAATACAGTTTTTAGGTCGAGCAACAACGCTTGCGCTGTCTGCAAGACCTGCTGTCATCTACAATCCGACTTTCTTCATGCCTGCTACTTACCGCTTAGTTACAATTGGTTCAGTCCACCGTCCTTCTTCTTTGCTGCCTCCTAACTGGTTGGCTTTGCTGATACGCTACTTCCCTTCAAGTCTGTGGCGCACCGGTAAAATACAGTTTCCCTGCGCTTTAGTTCCTCAACTGTTGTGTGGAAGCACTTGTATAAAAAAATATTTGCCAGCTCAACTTCTTTTAGCATTTTCTGCCCGCCAGCGCCGCCAAGCATTTTTTTCCCGCAGTCAGTGTTTGTTTAAACCAGTGGCCGCTTGTTTTTTCTTTATCAATCAATCAATCAGTACATTTGTAAAGCGCACTACTCACCCGTGAGGGTCTCAAGGTGCTGAGGGGGGAGGGGGTGCTGATACTGCTCGAATAGCCAGGTCTTGAGAAGTCTCCTGAAGGTTAGTAGGTCCTGGGTCTGCCGTAGGAGGATGGGGAGGGTGTTCCAGGTCCTGGCAGGGAGGTGGGAGAGCGATCTGCCGCTGGTGGTTGCTCTTCGGATGCGGGGGACGGTGGCAAGGGAAAGGTCGGTGGAGTGGAGCAGTCGGTTCGGGCTGTAGAAGGTGGGTCGTCTGTTGAGGTATGCTGGTCCGGTGTTGTGGAGTGCCTTGTGTGCGTGGGTGAGGAGCTTGAAGGTGATCCTCTTGTTGATGGGGAGCCAGTGCAGGTCTCTCAGGTGTGGTGTGATGTGACTGTGGCGCGGGATGTAGAGGATCAGGCGTGCAGAGGCGTTCTGTATGCGTTGTAGTCGCTTCAGGAATTTGGCCGAGGCTCCTGCGTAGAGGGCATTTCCGTAGGCCAGCCTGCGGCTGACGACGGCCTGGGTGACCGTTCTTCTTGTTTCAGTGGGGATCCACCTGTAGATCTTGCGGAGCATGCAGAGGGTGTTGAAGCAGGAGGACTAGACGGCGTTGACTTGCTTGGTCGTGGAGAGTGTTGAGTCGAGGATGAACCCCAGGTTGCGTGCATGGTCGGTGGGAGTCGGTGCTGCTCCCAGTGGGGTCGGCCACCAGGAGTTGTCCCAGGCTGAGGGGGTGGAGCAGAGGATGAGGAACTCTGTCTTGTCCTAATTCAGCTTCAGACGGCTGTTCTTCATCCACCTGGCGACGGCTTTCATTCCTTCGTGGAGGTTGGTTTTGGCCGTGAGGGGGTCCTTGGTGAGGGAGAGGATCAACTGGGTGTCATCAGCTTAGGAGATGATGTTGAGGTCGTGCAGTCGGGCGACGTGGGTGAGCGGTGCCATGTAGACGTTGAACAATGTCGGGCTGAGGGATGATCCTTGGGGTACGCCGCAGGTGATCTCGGAGGCTTCGAAGCGGAAAGGGGGGAGGAGGACACTCTGGGTTCTGCTGGAGAGGAAGGAGGTGTTCCATTCCAGAGCCTTGTCTCGGATCCCTGCGTTGTGGAGGCGTGTGCGTAGGGTGCGGTGGCAGACAGTGTCGAAGGCGGCTGATAGGTCCAGGAGGATGAGGGCCGCGGTTTCGCCGTTGTCCAGCATGGCCCTGATGTCATCGGTGGCGGCGATGAGGGCAGTCTCGGTACTGTGGTTGCTGCGGAACCCGGACTGGGACAGGTCCAGGAAGTAGTTCTCCTCGAGGTGGCAGGTCAGCTGTCTGTTGACGGTCTTCTCGATGACCTTCACCGGGAACGGGAGCAGGGAGATGGCCCGGAGATTCTTGAGGTCCCTCGGGTCCGCTTTGGGTTTCTTCAGTAAAGCGTTGATCTCAGTGTGATTCCAGCTCTCTGGGAAGGTTGTGGTCTCGAAGAAGATGCTGATGGCCTTGCGGAGATGGGGTGCGATGGTGGTGCTGGCTTTGTTGAAGATGTGGTGTGGGCATGGGTCTGACAGAGAGCCGGAGTGGATGGTGTTCATGATTTTGATGGTGTCGTCGCCGTTTAGGTTGGTCCAGGTGAGCAGTGGGTCGATGTAGGTGGTGGCCGTGGGGTCAGAGGTATCGGTGGCTGTCGGGGCGGTCAGGTTGTTGAAGCTGTCGTGGATGCCTGCGATCTTGCGATAGAAGAAGGTGCGAAGGGAGTTGCACAGATCTTGCGATGGTGGGATGTCGTTGGTGTTGGAGCTGGGGTTGGAGAGTTCTTTGCTGTTGTGCGCGTTGTTGTCGAGTCGGTCCTTGAAGAAGGCCATTTTGGCGGATCTGATGAGGTGATGGTGTCTGCGGATGGCATTCTTGTGGGCTGCGTGGCAGTCTGGTGTCTGTTCGTGGTGCCATTTCTTCTCTAGTGTATGGCAGGTTTGCTTGGAGGCTTCGAGGTCTGCGGTGAACCAGCTGGCTTTCTTGTTGGTGTGTCTGTTGGAGGGTTTCTTGATCGGGGCGAGAGTGTTGGCGCAGTTGTCGATCCAACGTCTGAGGTTGAAGGCGGCGGTGTCGGCGGCGGTGGGGTCGGCGGGTGGTCTTCGGGCAAGGGTGGTGTGTAGCTGGTCTTCGGTGATTTTGCTCCAGCTGCGGCGGGGGATCTGTTGAGTGCGGTGGTGCGTGGTGGGTTTCCGGAAGGTGAAGTGGATGCAGCGATGGTCAGT
This sequence comes from Triturus cristatus, assembly GCF_964204655.1. Classification (NCBI taxonomy): domain Eukaryota; kingdom Metazoa; phylum Chordata; class Amphibia; order Caudata; family Salamandridae; genus Triturus; species Triturus cristatus. The sequence goes on from NC_140594.1 coordinate 391,062,096, forward strand.
CCAGTGGAGTTCGGTGGTGTGGCAGAAGGTTACGTGGGGGCTTGCGGAGAAGATGGGGTCAAGCGTGTGGCCGGCCGAGTGGGTGGGCGTTGTGACGAGCTGTCTGAGTCCGAGGTTGTCAATCAGGGTGGTGAAGTTGGTGTCATGGTTGTTCTCGAGGTGGAAGTTAAGGTCTCCGAGAAGGATGTAGTCTGTGGAGGCCAGGGCGTGCGTGCTGATGAAGTTGGCGAAGGAGTCGCTGAACTGAGGCCAGGGTCCAGGAGGTCTGTAGACAAGAGGTCCTCTGAGGGTGGTGTTGGGATCGGTGTGGATCTGGAAGTGCAGGTGTTCGGCGGTGCTGAGGGTGTCGTCGGTGCTGGTCAAGACCCTGAGGGTGTTCTTGTGGATGATGGCGATTCCCCCTCCTTCTCCGTTGGTGCGGTCCCTGAGGGTGATCTTGTAGCCGTCTGGGATGGCTATGGTGATGCCGGGTGCCGAGGATGCGTTCATCCAGGTCTCTGTCAGGAAGGCGACGTCCAGGGAGGATGTGTCGAGCAGGTCCCAGAGTTCGACGGCGTGTTTGCGTGCGGAGCGGGTCTTCAGTAGTATGCATCTGAGGTGGTTGCGCCCTGTCACGGTGGGTTGATTGGCGGATCGGAAGCTTGTGAAGCTGCAGCTCCAGCAGGAGATGGGTCCTTGGGTGCGCTTCTGGGCAGCCAGGAAGCAGATGTGTAATCGTCTGGTGTTGAGTGCGTGGAGGGTGCTGGCATCGTATCAGTGATGGGCGTCATGGCATTTGCGGGGGCAGGGGGTCTGGCGCTGGGCGTTGTCCAGGTGCGGACGGTATGCCCCATTTGCCCTATTTATAATGAATTAGCATTTATTTTGTAAAGCAGTCTGATGCGCATCCTGTTTAACAATAGTGGCCCAGCTCAACTTCTTTTAGCATGTTCTACCCACCGTCACCGCCGGCCATCAAGCATTTTCTGTCTGCTGTCGCTGCTACTTGTCAGTACTTGTTTTAACCAGCGGCCATGCACCTTTCTTTATGCCCCATTCGCCCTATTTTTAATGGATTAGCGTTCGTTTTTGCAAAGCAGCCCGATGTGCATCCTGTTTAATAATGGCGTCAGCTCCTTCATATGTGAGGAGGTGAGTGGGGCTCCCCCACGTTTGGCATGTATGCTGTTTCTTTCGAAAGCATTGCTGTTTTACAGACTGCAAAGACTGTGCCATTGCCATGAACTTTGGCAATCAAGAGAGTAGATTTGGAAACGTGACTACTTGGCACACCATTTTGAAGAGGTCGGTTGCTTTTCAAACTCCTTCACGTACCATTTGCAGTGCTGGTTTAAACTAGAGGCCGCGCGCCTTTCTTTATGCCCCATTCACCCTATTTTTAGGTCACGCATAGGCAGTGCAGCTGCCTCTACGAGGCATCAAGTAATCTGTATTTCTACTGAAACTCCACCCATTGCATTTGTCTTTGTTTTGTCGCTTGCCATTGGTGGAAGCTGGCATTGCTGTTCTTATCTTGCTGATTGTTGGCTTGTGGTCCGATACATCACTTCCTTTTTCTTCCATTTCTGGAGTATTACACTGCTGGCTGGTATCTTTTTATTTAGGGACTACTTTTTTTCTTTGCTGCTCTCATTTCCATATCTGGCAGCTTCTTGCACTTACCCTACCCTGTTTATTTATTTACGTTTATTTATTCATAATTAAATCACGCTTAAATTATGCAGCCCACACCGAAGCTGGAACCCTGTTTTCCTGCTCCAAAGTCAGCAGCGTTATTTTTTGAGCCACCTCCTGGCACCATGTGTTAAACTTGGTTTCAGATGCTACATTTGTCCGTCTTAACCTTGGTTTTTTTTAATTGTATCTGTCTCTCCCGCCATGTGTATTATTTTTTTAATTTGTCTCTCCCCACCCCCCGTCCGAGATCGCTGTTTATTTATTTATTTATTTATTTATTTATTTTTTATAAAAACCTTTATTTCTTCAAGAATCTGGACACAGCTATTCAGCCGACAACCCGGAGGTTCGGCAGCTTCATTAGGAGAGTATAGAGAATCGTCCACAGTACATTGAAGGAGCAGTGAGAAGGTTCCATTTTTAATAATTACAAACACACAACAAACCCCAGCAAGGCAACAACACTGAATGCCCACGGTGGTAGCCCCCCAGGGGGAGCCGGACCCCAATCATCTAACGGTCACAGTACTATGATAAGAGGAAAAAGGGGGAAAAGCAGAGGCCCAAGAGGTCAATTAACCATCACATCTACATACGGAGCTGGAATGAAGGTCAAGAGGAAAGCTGTTCCTCGGGGGGATCCAGATCAGGGGCAAGACATATTCCCCCCCTGTATTGGTTCCACCGCCCCCAGATGGCATGCCACCTCCGAGGGCGGCCTCTGGCGCAATATACTGTCTTCTCCCTGAGCATACTCCAGTCCATGTTTTCTTTCCACGCAGTTAACGTGGGGGGCCCCCCGGAACCCCACAAGCGCGCGATGTCCCTCTTAGCAACCATGTTACCCAGGGTCACCCACTGGGTCTGTGCCTCATCATGGTCAGTGGGCCCCCAGACATTCAGGAGACAACACCGCGCCTCCGGCTGCATGGCAATGCCCGTCACCTCCCCCATCACCGCATGAACTCGCCTCCAAAATTCCGTGATGACACCACATTCCCAGATGATATGTAGGAAAGTACCCACCATACCGCATCCCCTCCTACATAGGCCTTCCTCAGAGAATCCCATATGAACCAGTCGCGGCCCCGTCACATACATTCGATGCAGGATCTTAAGCTGCACCAGCCTCAGACGCGACGGGATCGCAACCTCCTCGTCCAACTCGAGTCCGTCCCTAGTCCACTGGTCCCGCAGCCCCAGTAGCACATCAGCCCGAACATTTATCAGTTTCTTGTAGATGAGCGAGATCGTGCTCTCCGGCATATGACCATCAAGGATCCGGTCCTCCAAAGGAGAGGACTCAGGCACCTTCTCACCCTCCACAAGGACTGACCGCAGGGCATGACGCACCTGAACATATCGGAAAAACTCAGACGCCCCCAACTCATACTCCTTCTGCAACTCTTCAAAGGACTTCACCCTACCCTTAATCAGCATATCTCCAACCCTGGAAATGCCGATCAAATCCCATTTATCAAACCCTTTCGTATGCCAAAGCCTACCCAACCTTTCAGATTCAAACAACGGGGCAGCTAAGGTGAGCCTATCCTTCCAGCCCAGAGAGTCAGTCGCCATCTTCCATACACGCACCGCCACCCCAGTGGGCCCCGTGAGGGATGAGTCGAGGGACCGCGAGTACAACGCCCTAAGATAGTTCCCACCGCGCAACAACCATCTGTCCATGGCATAACCAGGGCTGAGGGCCGGGCCATAGAAACCGTGGTTAATCGCGGACAACTGGGTGGCCCAGTAATAGCGTCGGATGTCTGGAAGCGCGATACCCCCGTCATACCATGGAAGCGTCAATTTAGCAATCGCTATCCGCGGCCTCCCATCCCACAACAGCGTCCGCTGGAGGCTTTCGACCTCCCGAAAGTACTTGGCCGGCACCCAATCTAGAGTGTTTTGCAATGCGTAGAGGAACCGAGGAAGGGACATCATTTTGAACAAGGCAGCGCGCCCGACGAGGGAGAGCGGCAGCCTCCGCCAGCCCTCAACATCCCGCCGCAGGCGCGCCAGGGGGGGAGCAGGTTTCTCTCATACCGCAAAGCGGGGTCCATGGAGATAAAGATCCCCAGATACACGAAGCCCTGCTGAGCAATCTGGATCGAGCAAGTTCGCGGGACCGGCGGAACCTCACCACTCAGGACGTATAAATACGATTTACTCCAGTTGATGACGAGACCCGAATTCCTACCGAAGGATGTAAGAACGTCACAGACCACTATGAGTGAGTTCTTGGGCGAGGCAAGATACAACAAGATGTCATCAGCGTATAGCGAAATGCGGTCCTCGTGGTCGGGCGACCACCGAAGGCCACGTATATCCGGGTGCCAGCGTATCCACGCCGCCAGAGGTTCAAGAGCAAGGGCGAACATCAGAGGCGACAGAAGGCAGCCCTGCCGAGTCCCCCTCCCAAGCCGGAACGGAGTCGATACCCGGCCATTTACCACCACGCTCGCAAGGGGTCCCTCGTACAGCAACCTCACCCAGCTCACAAAACCAGGGCCAAAGCCGAACTTGGCCAGCACAGCCCACAAATACTCCCATTCCACCGTATCGAAGGCCATCGTGGCATCAAGAGACGCCACAATAGCCGGTTCTCGCAGCGTGCCAGCCCTGGCGATCACCCCATGAAGGCGCCGAAGGTTCAACTCGGTGTTGCGATGCGGAATAAAACCGGATTGATCCGGGTGAATCAAGTCTCCAAGTACCCTGACCAATCTGCCCGCCAGGATTTTAGCCAGGATCTTCGGCTCGGCGTTGAGGAGTGATATGGGCCTATATGAGGCACACTTATCTCGGGGTTTACCATCTTTATGTATCACAACAATTGCCGCCAGCCTCTGGTCCAACGGGAGGGTCCCACTCCCCCGCGCCTCCACAAACATGGCGCGCAGGTGAGGGGCTACCCTATCCGGGAACAATTTATACAGGTCAATCGGCAAGCCATTCGGGCCCGAGGCCTTGCCCGAGTTCAGCGCGCGAATAGCTCCCGCCACCTCATCGACCGTTAAGTCTCCATCAAGATCATCTCTATCTACATCAGAAAGACAGGGCAGAGCGATATCCCGCAAGAGGTCACGCGAGTCCCCGGGCGGCCCATCCGACACTGAGGCATAAACCTTACGAAAATAGTCCGAGAAACACTGGACAATCCCCTCAGGTTCCACAATCACCTCTCCCCCCTCACCCGTCAGCTCCGGCACTACTCTATTAACCCGTTCTTTTTTATCCAGCCAAGCTAGGAGCTTCCCGGCCTTGTCACCAACATCATACAGGCGGCCCTGCTGCTCCCTACTGAGGGTCTTAGCGGCATTTGTCACAAGGTCCTTATACTCGGCTTGCTTCAAGCTCAGCTCATGCAGTGAGGCCGCTGTTACCTCCTCCTCTAGCGCTCCTTCCAAAGCTATGATCTCCTCCTCCACCTGCATAACCTCGCCATCTCTCCGCCGCTTGGCCGCCACTACAAGTGAGAGGGCCTCCCCTCGCAGAACGGTCTTAAAGGCTTCCCAGAGCGACACTGCCGAGTCCACGGACCCCTGATTATCCTTGAAAAAATTATCAACTGTCTTCACCAGTGCGCTGCGCATCTTGGAATCTCGAAAGTACCAGGGGTTAATAGGAGCCACCCTTCCCCCTCCCTCTCGGCCGACATCCAACCTGACCCACACTGGCGAATGGTCCGATATGCCACGCGCCATGTGCCTGGCCTCAGAAACCAAAGGGGCGTGCACAGCCAAAGTGAGCAGATAGTCAATCCTAGAAAGGCTACCATGCGCCCCGGAGTGGAAGGTGTATTGACGCTGTGTGGGCTGTCGGAGCCTCCAGCAGTCTATCAGGCTGAGTGTGTCTAGGAAGTCTGGAAGCCACTTCTGAGCCCCCCCTGTGTCTCTGGGCGGGTGCCTATCCAGCAGCCCAGAGCCGACAGCATTGAAGTCCCCCCCTACCACTAACATACCCCCCGGGAGATCCAGCAAGGCCCTACCCAGATCCACAAACGTGGAGGCCTGCAGGGCTGGAGGGACATAAACCAAAACTAAAACCAAAGTTCTACCTTCCCACCTCCCCGCCACCGCCACAAACCTCCCCCTATCGTCAACAACGGTGGAGTCCACCTCAAATGGCAGCGAGGCCCTGACAAGGATGCCCACACCCCTAGACCCGGAGGAGAATCCCGAATGAGCTATGAATTTATAACTCTTCCTATTAAGAGCATAGCACGTGTTACCTATAAGGTGTGTCTCCTGCAGTAGGGCAACATCTGGCATTGACCGTTTCAAGTGTTGCAAAACTATCCCGCGCTTAATGCGATCCCCCAAACCATTAACATTCCAGCTAATAACACTTAAACCTCTACCCCCCATCCCCAAACACAAAGAGGCCCACCCCCACCCCCCGAAGAGCCACCATGGGACAATACCGAAGATGATCACTACGCCTTGCAGAAACAGACCCCCCAACAACAACCCCAAAATCCCAACCATCCCCCCCACCCTGCACCCCTGCTGCAGCTTACAAAGCCCCCCCAACTTGCAGTGTGCCTGTCGCCCTACAAAACCCAACATCTACAAAAAGCACCCTAAGGGAGGAAAGAGCTCCCCTCGTCCTCCCGCAACCCTCCGCATTTACTGCACTCTAATCAAGTCATCAAATAAAGTCAAATCGAGTCAGACCGGCTCCGAGAAATCAGCCCTGCCCATCCCGGCCACTGTCCCCATCCGCGGCAGTATCCTCTCCCGTCCGCCGCCGGGGCAAAGCGTCCAGCCATTCATCGGCCATAACAGGAGATTCAAAGAAGAATGTCCGATCTTCATACACCACACGTAGTCTGGCAGGGAAGAGCATGGCATACTTCAGATCCCTCTCCCGAAGTCGCCTCTTCACCCCCAGAAAGCCCTGTCTCTGCCTCTGCACCTGCTGGGTGAAGTCCGGATAGAAATTCACCGACGCGTTCTGGAAGGGGACCGGGCCCGTCACCCTCGATGCTTGCAGGATAGCGTCCCGATCTCGAAAATGAAAGAGCCGGGCGACAATCGGCCTCGGTGGGGCTCCCACCTTGGGCCTCCCACCCGGCACTCTATGGGCCCTTTCAACCGCAAAGAACTTCCCGAGACCCTTAGGCTGCAGATGGTTAAGCACCAAGTCCTCGACGAGCAGGTCAACCGAAGCCTCATCCGAGGACTCCGGGACCCCGATAACGCGCACGTTGTTGCGCCTGGCCCGGCTCTCAAAGTCCTCCAGCCTGCGGGCGGCGAAATCACTCTCGGTCCTCAGCTTACGAACCTCGGTCTGCAGTTCCGCGACATCATCAGCGAGGCCCGTGGTCTTGAGGTCCAGGGTTTTAACCCGTTCATTCGTTTTGCCCAAGTCCGCACGGATCAGGTTGACATCCACCAAGATGGCATCCACCTTATGCGCCAGGGCATCAAACTGCCTCCCAATCGAAGTCTGCATCCCTTCAAGCGCGCCCATGACATCCTGCAGCGAGAGCTCCGGGGCCAAGGGCGAGGCCTCCTTCTGGGTATCTGGCGACTGGCTCAACCCACTCGGTGATCCCTTCTGCAGAGCATAGCGGTCCATATTATTGACCTGAGTATAGGCACCCCGCCTGGTAGATTTAGGCTTCAGCCGATCCACCTCTGCTTTGCCCGACATGGTTGGTACCAAGCAGGTCGGTTCAGATAAGACGGCCCTCCCCCAGCGAGAGAAATCAGGAGTGATCAGTTCTGCAATGGGCCGCCAGAGTAGCATGTAGAGCGTCCAAAGGAGAATGAAGCCACCAAGAGCTCTCCAGGGGCAGGGCAGACAAAGGGAGAGAAAGCGAAAGTGAAAGGACGGGGACCTCCATCCGACAGTTCACACCTCGCCTGGCCGTTGTTGTTCAACTAGAAGTCTGGCGTCCTGCCAACTCTAGCCCCTGGCATTCCTCGGAGATAGGCCGCAATCTTCCGCCATGCATAACTCTAGTTCCCGGTGGGCGATCCGACCGCGGGTAGCATCAATCGCCTCCCTGGCAGGTCATCTACACGATGCCATGCATACAGACAGGATTAGAGACAGGATAGTCGACGGAGGGCGCGAGGGTCTCGGGAGCTCAGAGCTCACGCGGCCATCTTGGTCAAGCGCTAGGCTCCTTCGCTGTTTATTTTTAAATAATTAAATAATGCAGCCCACGTCGAGGCTCGAACCCTGTTCTCTAGCTCCAAAGTCAGCAGCTTCAGCAGCGCGCGCAGCTTGCCATCTGTCTTGGGTCACGGTACAAGTGCTTTCACTTTCGTGACTTCGCTGCTGCGCTTGCTATACATAATGTCCGATTTTTGCAGGAAGTGTGAATGTATTATTGATGGTATTTAGCATGGCAATATGGCGTGGGACTGGTAATCAACGATAACCCGTCATATATTTTCAGATTTATTTAACAGACGCCATTGGGGTGCCTCTTAGCAAGGACTTGGAATTGAGGGCAAAGTAGGTGTACATTGAGCATGTTTAATATTGTTGGACCTTCCGTTTATACCACATGCTGTTTATTCACCGACGAATCACCCACTGATACGTGATTGTATGCACTAAACATGTCGCGCTGGTTAACTCGGAATGGGTGTTTCCATTGTTTCTGCAGTACTCGCTTCCAGCGGTAAGGATGCATGGTTTCGGTCCGTGGATTAGTGATTACCATACGTACATAGTAGCCACCTATATCTTATGTATTGACCATGGATGTGTACTGCAGTTGACATACAGCTTAGCACTATGTAATATGCACTCGGTTTTTCGAATAATGCATGAAGTGTTTCATAGATGTTATTGGGGCAGCTCTCAGTAACGTTCCATTAGGCAATACTGGTAGGTTTCCCAGCATGCATAGAACACACTTTTTGGATTTGATCACTATGCTTTATTAAAGAAGGGTGGCCGCTATTAAAGTGGAAGAGCTGCATGGGCGCTTTTACAAACAAGCATTGGCATAGCCAATAGGTCTCGCCTTTGGGACCTTATAAGTGTTTAGCCATGCAACAGTTGCATAACTAAATACTTATAAGGTCCCAAAAGCGAGACCTATTGGCTATGCAAAGCGGCCGTGCGGCCGCGAAAGTTAAAGTGATCGCGATCGGGATCACAATCAAACATCAAAGCGGCCGTTCGGCCGCGAAAGTGAAAGTAATCTCGGCCAAGCGCGGCGCGTTTGCCCGCGCACATGCACTGTAGCTTTAGGCTGGCCTGGAAGCACTTTTTGGAGCCCTCTCAATAAGTCTCGCCAGACCAGCGCATGCGCTGGGTCAGGCGAGACCTAAAAAGACATCTGTTTGCCAACTTGACAAACAGATGCTTTTTTTGCCAAAGCGCCTGTGCCGCGACTTCACTTTAATGTCAGCCACGACCCTTTCTTTAGACGCGGCTTGTCTAAAGAAAGGGACACGGTCTCCATAAATGTGAAAGCGCCGCAGTGCGAGAAGGGTGTGCTTTTTAGGTCTCGCCTGAGACAGCGCTTTAGCGCTGCTCTCGCGAGAGCTTTTGTAAAAGGGGGATCTGGAAGTGCAAACTAGTGCTTTCCAGGCCTCCAAATACAGTGCATGTGCGCCAGGCACGCGCACCATTTGGCAGCCTGAAAGCACTAGTTTGCACTTTGAAATCCCTTGTTTACAAAAGCTCATTTCGCGGCCGCTTTGATGAGAACATCAAAGCGGCCGGAAAGTGCTCACCATTTGCCACCCCCTCCCTTATCCCACTTCCCTCACAATGGGGACAGCTTGTTAGAGTTTCGTTCCTATTTAAACCTGCAGACTACTAAAAGAAAATAATTCCTTTTTTTACTGTTGGATGAAGCCAGATTTACAAGAGCGATAGTTCATTGCTGTTTAACCAGGTAAGGAAAATTTTCGGTGAATGTACTTTATATGGCATTTGTATTATTATAAAAAATCCCACTTTGCATCACTATTTTCATATGTACTATCTCTCGTGATACTGCATAAATACGCAGCAATTATATGTACAAACTTTGCTTTTTCAATGCCTCTGCCTAACTTTCCTTATTGCTAGGACTTTCTAACTGATTTATTTGTGGCCGCAAGGTGTTTGCCGTTCCTACCTTCACAATTTTCAAACTAACAAACGCAATAAAGCTGTTAAAAATGTTACACTGTGGGATTTTTAAAAATTAAATGCTAGTAAGCACTGTTTAAAACTTGTTGGTGTAACCCACTGCTCCCCCGCTCAGACACTTTGCTGCAGCGGCTCCCGCTTACTATGCTAATTGTTCTATGGAGCCTGTACTTGTCCCTGCCACTCGCCTGTATGTTATCCTTCTCCCTCACTGCCTCATAATTGTTGCTCCATACAAACACGTTTCTTGGCGGCCGCAACGTGTCTGCGTCCTCCCTGAGCACCTTACAAACACTTACCTGCAGTGGCTCATGCTTACTACAGTTATTGTCTGCTGAAGCCTCTATTCGTCCATGACGCTTGCCAGCATTTTATTATCCTCCTTAACCGTCTCACCACTGAGACAGCAGCGCTACATTCTAAGATATCACAACTAATGTGCAAGAACTAACACAGCAAGGCTTTCACTCGTGCTATCTTATATAAATGTACTGCTTAAATGGACAAAGTTTGTTATGCTGTCTTAGTCACAGCTTATACCTTTATTTTAGCCCGTTTTTAAAATTATATTTTATCGTGCTGTTGTTTTAAAGGCAATCGCGTTATATCAATAAATTATGTTAATATACTGCCATATGTTTTAGCCTTAATATACACACAGTGCTCTGCAAAGACACAGATAGCAGCGCTATCCCTCCAAATACCACAACTAATGTACAAAAACTGAGACAGCAGCGCTATCTCTCAAACGTTACAGCCCCTGTTAATAGTATGCCTTCCAGACAGAAACACACTGTACCTCCTACTCACACATACACATAGTTGTAATCAACAGTACAATTTATTTTTGGCCATAGCTGGTGCCAGCATTTTATCCTTCTTAACCGTCTCACCACTAAGACAGCAGCGCGATGTTTTCAGATACCACAACTAATGTGCAAAGACTAACACAGCAGAGCTATCACTCCTGATACTACAAAATACACATAAAATACTTTACAAGTATAAAGACAGCAGCACTATCCCTAAAATTAAAACACCTGATGTGCGATAACTAAAACAGCAGCGCTATCACTCGTGCTATTTTATATATACGTAGTGCTTACATGAATAATGTTTGTTTTTTTGTCGTAGCCACAGCTTGGACTTTCTTTTTGGCTGTTTTTACAATTGTATTTAATTGTGCTGTGTTGTTTTAAGCCAATCACGTTATATTAATAAGTACTTACACAGCGCGGCGCGCACCACGCATTGTACATAAAATAAAATCTCTTATTTATAACACACACGTTTAATCTGCAGGCGCAGGGCTGCTATGCCCCCTCACCCTTAAGGTCAGGTTTACATCGCCACAATTTAAGATCTAATTTTAAAATCACGAGTGCCAGCTACTGCAAAGCACCTATGGGCCTCTCATTTCCCTAGGTATGCTGCTGCAGTCTACCACAAGCGCTGTGTAAAGGATTAATATAGCAGTGCTATCACTCAAAATACCATGCTATTCTCACACGCATAGTAATGTATAACTAAGCACAAAGATAGCAGCACTATCTTTTTAAATGACGTAATGTACATGGACTGAAACAGCAGCGCTATTCATCCAAAGTTACAGCCCATGCTAATAGTACTCCTTCTTGGGAAAAACACACAGTGCCATAGTACTGTTTAGTAAACGTTATCTTAACACACGGGTCAGTGCGTCACTGTTTTACCAGGAAGGGCGCAGCTCGCTCTAAGACACAGCTCTCTCTCTGCTCTCGGCACTCTGGCCCTGCGCGAAGAAGGGGGGTAGCGTTATTGCTTAAAAACCCCTTGTCTGTTCTCACAATTATGGTAACTTACTTTACACAGCGCGCAGCACACCACGCATTGCAAATAAAATACCATCTCTTATACTTTATAACACAAGCACATTTAATCTACAGGCACAAGTTTGCTCTGTCTCGTCATCCTTAAGGTCAGGTTTACATCTGCACCATCTACTGCACAATCCACTGAGAGAGCAGCAGATGTTTTCAGATAACACAACTAATATGCAAGGATTAACACAGTAGGGCTAACACTCGTGCTACCTCAAAATACACATAAAGTACTTTAAAAGTATAAAGACAGCAGCAGTATCCCTCAAAGTAACACAACTAATGTGCGAAGCCTGAGAAAGCAGCGCTATCACTCGTGCTATCTTATATATACGTAGTACTCAAATAAACAATGTTTTGTTGTCTTAGCCACAGCTTGTACTTTCCTTTGGGCTGTTATTAAAATGGAACTTTTTCCTACTGTGTTGTTTTTAAGACAATCCATTATATTAATAATTAATTGTAAGATACTGCAAAATGTTTGAGCCTCAATACACGCACAGTGCTCTACAAAGACACACACAGCAGTGGTATCCTTACAAATACCAAATTTGATATACGAGCACTGAGACAGCGAATATCTCTCCAAGGTTACAGCCGGTGCTAATAGTATGCTTCCTAAGAACAAGCATTTGCAATGCAATAGGTCTCGCAGTTACACGAGTTAAAGCTATTGGCATTGTAAATGACAATGCCAATAGGCATTGTTATTTGCAATGTCAATAGCTCAAACTCGCGTAAATGCGAGACCTAATGCATTGCAAATGCTTGTTTTATTACCTAAGAGTGACAAGTGCGGCTCCATTCTTTCAAGCTGCACTAGAAGCGTTTCCTTGATCCAGGGTTGACATGACACAGCCGAAGAATGTAGCAGCACGCCCAGCCTTCGACAACTCATATTTTTTTTGAGAAAACGAACTTTAAGGTTTACAAAGGTCACTTCCTTCCAAAAAGAAGTGTTAATCGCACTCGTGTAATAACATTTTCTCTGTCCAACCCATTCCTGGTCAGCCTTTTCCTCGGGCACAGCACATAAACAATGCCACTTTAGAAAGGAACACTGGCGAAATACATTGACAGAACTAATGTTAGTGAATTTAGGGGCGACTCGACTCACGAAGGCTGATTGCAGAAATAGTTCTCCAAATGCGGTTTAAACGGGAAATACAGTAGGAGAGCAACAAGTCCTGTGAATTCGTGTCAGGCTCAGCAGTACCTCCCCGTGGCACCAAAAAGCTGCGAGTGAAGTGCCGAAGGCAGCATGGCAGCGCCATTCAGCACAACTGACACTGCAGACTTGGGAAACCAGAATGGCAAAGCAGCGCCCGAGCTCATATGTGCACTTAACGCAATCACCGTAAAGACAAACACCTGACTTCCCGGAGGCCTCACTTAACATGCGCTGCACTGACTGAAAAGTTCCAGTTGAGCCGGAGACCGCGAAAAGACATGCTGGCAGCCCTATGTTACTAACCAAACATGTGACAAAAGGGTGGGGTCGAACATTAGACGAAAAAGCAGCTGAGACGGCTCTTTTACCCAGTACAGTGCCAGTCAAGTCACTGTGTCACATGAACCGTCTGCTCAAGGGCATGGCAACTGTGGTTGTTCGGCAAAAAATAAAATAGGGTTATTGTTGACATTAATACAATCATGCTTGAATAATGTAGCAACAATTTCTGCAACTAGTTAACATTTTATTACCACATGCTGCAAACAACGATCTTCAAACCGATTCAGATGCAAAAAGACACCAGCTTTTGGGTCAAGGTGACATTTTTAAAAGAGTTGTTCTATAAGTAAACGAGAAACAGCACCTTCCTTATGTACACTTAATAGACTTTTTGGTGGATACAAAATTATTTTTTTTCAGTTGTAAAAACAATTTTTGCAATCTATTCCAGAGACTTTGCTAACACATTCTGCTCAGGTTTTGCTGAAATGCAGCTTGGGCACTGCAAGGGGAAAATAACATTGGCATCCGGTTGGGGTGCAATGGAGCACTGTAATAAGGGGGTATAGCCGCTGAGGTCCTCATTACAAGTTTTTTTTTAAAGTTTTTTTTTGCAGAGTTTTAGATAGCGCAAACTTGACCCGAATCCAATCAGGTATCAGAGCGCTTCACATAGTACCAGTTATGTTACATGAGGGGACACATTCATTCATTTTTTTTGTTTGTTTGTTTAGGCACGTGTTACGGGATTTTTGAATGAAATTTCGGGGATCCGCAGAAACGTCGCAGACTATTCTAGTTCTCCACCGACCCCTCACCCCCACTCCACCCGGCTCTCAGATTCACAAACGAACAGAGATCTGGGGGGGATCATCTGACAAGAATGAGGAATTACTGAGTTCCCATAGGAATCCAATGTTATCAGTGGAGTCCCAGGGTTCCACTCAGAATAAAGGTCAACTCTAGAACCCTGGAGCTGAAGTGTAGGGTGACCACTTCACTCCAGGTCACTACGGACACTGCCTCTAGTCCAGACCTTGCCATCTATAAATCATTGCTTTCTGGTGTGTTAGTCTAAATAGTTAAATGGAAGTACAACACTACTAACAGCCAGAATACATTAGGCTCTTACACAAAAGTCCAAAACCAGGATCAGTGTCCGTAACAACCTAGAGGAAGAAGGTTTCGCTGTTAATAGGTCACCCAGGGAACTTACCGGGTCTGGGGCACTTGTAGGGAGGTATTGTATAGGGAGAGAAGAGGGGATGAGTTTAGATTATGTACAGTAATATGGTGAGTGTGAGAGAATCTTTCCAGGCTACTGGCCAGAGGATCTGGGTCTACAGCTCATTTCTAAATTCGAAGAGACTGTGTTTAGATAGCTGCTATTCAAGGTCAGATCAGGCTCGTCTCCTCGATTCCTATTTCTCTGCACTTCTTGCTTCCACCCCTACCTATGGCCTGGTTTCACTGTGCCACGTCAGATGCCCAGGGTGTTTGTCTTTCAGCCGTGTATGTTAATGTGCCTATTCTTGCTGCTTTTTATGCAAGGCAGCAGGTTTTGAATATAATGCACACTTGGGTGGGGGCAGGGACTCTAGGACAGCAATGATGAGGTCGTATTTCAGTCCTTCCATTAGTCGATAGCACTGTGTAGGTAGAGGTGGAAGTATGCAGAATTTATTGAGAAAGGCATTCTTATGGGGTTTTAATTTTACCGGAACAAGTACCTTACATTTTTTTTTCTTTTGTGCAAAATACCCATTACTGAAAAAGTTAACGCTGACCTTGGGAAGCTTCCAGCTGAAAGGGGAAGGGATCTCCTGGTCTGTGAGACCAAGGGATGGACAAAGAATTAAACAAGCGTTTGCAATGCAATAGGTCTCACAGTTACCCGAGTTTAAGCTAATGACATTGTAAATGACAATGCCTTTTTTTAATGTTTTTAAAACAAAAACAAAAATAAAAGGCATTGTTATTTGCAATGTCAATAGCTCAAACTCGCATAAATGCGAGACCTATTGCATTGCAAATGCTTGTTAATGGATTAGCATGCGTTTTTGTGAAGCAGCCGGATGTGCATCCTGTTTAACAATAGCGTCAGCTCCTTCATATGTGAGGAAGTAAGCGGGGCGCCCCCACGTTTAGCATGTATGCTGTTTCTTTCGTAAGCATTGCTGTTTTACAGACTGCAAAGACCGTGCCGTTGCCATGAACTTTGGCAGTCAAGAGAGTAGGTTCGGAAATGCGAGTACTTGGGACTCCATTTTGAAGAGGTCGGTTGCTTTACAAACTCTTTCACGTAGCATTTCCTGTTGTTGCTTTCAATAGGAACTGAATTGCACCAAATTCACCAACACCATCTGGAAATGCTAAATATACCAAGTTTTACAAAGGCCAAATGTTGACAGGGATAACGGATGGCGGAATCTGGAGATGATCTCACCTCCACTTTCCAGTAACACCGTCTGGTCGAGGACCACGGATTCAAAGTGCAGGATGCTACAAACCACCAGATGCATTAACTTTACAAACAAGCATTGGCACGCCTTTTGGAGGGAGCTCGCTCTCCGAGGTCAAGAATAGGAACGATAGTAGGAAGTGACTCATTAATGGTACCTGCGAGTTATGTGGTGCCAATATGCCATCTAGAGCACTTTTGTATACAGAGAACTGTTAATCTGGTTTCAGTTGATAAAGGGTATCCTGTGCCTTAAAATGATCAATGATACACATGCCTGGGGTGGGTGACTGACAATTGGACATGTGGCGAGGACAGAAGGGAGGGAGTAGGGGGTCTCGGCATAAAATCAAAAGAATTGGCCATTGTAATAAACGGGGAAAAAGGGTATGCACGGAAGCCAAATTTGTGATGCGCTAATTAGTTGAATAGCAGAACACAATACCAGACCTTTCTTCTCCCCCCTAGTCCATGTACATTTGCTGATTTTTCCACTCAGTTTGGTACCTAGTTAAGTTCATTCTCTGCGGTTATCTGTAACTTGGGGTCTATAGTGCCTTTGAGTTCCTGGAAGATCCGGTTCTGGTCCATGGCGACAGAAATCTTCCTAAACTGTGATCTGTGACTGATTGGGATTAAAGGCCAAGAGAGCAAAACTTACTGTGGAAGTTTGACCCACTCCTTAAAGGCCTTCTCTTTGGACGGACCTGCATGAAATAGGCATGTTGAATACTGCTGGATAGAGAATTTGGGTGCCAAATATCGTGCAGATTTCCCAAACCGTGCTCTAGTGAGAAACACAACATAAAATGCCTTCTCAATGGAGAGTGGGTCTGAACCATAACTACGGTCACTATCGCTGACTCCGTAACAAGTATATATAATATAGAGATAAAGAGGGTCACCGAGAGCGAGGAAGAGAGACTGAGAGAAGTAGAGAAAAGTATTTGATGGGAGTGTAAAATTGTCTTTGTTCAAGTACAGTAGTGAGGTCTGGTGTCTACGTGAAAGTATAAATCTATTTGAACAATAAAAAAATGCACTAGATGGTGAGAACCCACTCTGAAGGCCCCCAGGAAAGTATGCCGAGCAGGATTAGGGAGAAACTCATAAGTGGGATCAAGTAAGAGACAGAGATTGAGCGGGAGATGGGCAGGGAAAGAAGGTGAGCAGGAGACAGGCAGGGAAAGAAGGTAAGCGGGAGACAGGCAGTGAAAGAAGGTGAGCGGGCCACAAGCGAGGAAGAGGGTGAGCGAGAGAGACATGGAAAAAAGGTGAGTAAGAGAGAGGCAGCGAAAAAAGGTGAGCAAGAGACAGACAAGAAAGAAGGTGAGCAAGAGACAGGCAGGCAGGGAAAGAGGGTGAGCGAGAGACAGGCAGGGAAAGGGGGTGAGCGAGAGACAGGCAGGGAAAGAGGGTGAGCTAGAGACAGGCAGGGAAAGAGGGTGCGTAGAAAGAAGCTGGAAACAAGCTGGCCTTCCTGAAGAACTTGCTCAGTATGAAGGAAGCCGCTGGGTCACAGAGTGCTTTCATGCACTAGACATTAGTTGAGTGAGCTCTCCCTCAACCTCCCACTGTGGGCCGATCTACGGGCACAGCTTGGCTTCCCGTCCTCACATTAACATGGATCCTGGAGCCCGCTCAGAGTCAGTCTGAGCTCCCCCTGCGCTGCAGCGGGGTGTCTAGAGTACCTCACTCAATTCCCAGAGGGCCAAACTCGCCCAGTAGCCTCACACTCAGGCACATCGACATACACTAACTTCAAACTCATCAGTCCACCTCCCCAAGGAACCTCTCGGCTTCAACCATCTCACTCTGAAGTATGTTAGTCGCCTAAGCACTTTACATGCACATGTCATTCTCTCCCTCAACAGTGTTTCACACTTGCTCGTGCACCTTGCCTTCACCAAAGCATCTCTTCGTAAAAGTACCACATATCCACTAAACTATTTCACACAAGCACTTGAAACTCACTGAGGTATCACACTGACTCACCCATATGCCTCACTATCACTGACCAGTCCTTGTACATTGTAAGAGTGTAACACACATACCTGCTACATTGGCCATCTTGTTCGCCTGCAGAAACAAGTAAAACAATCAAAGTAAATAGCAATAGAACGTAATGTCGTACAGTACCGGAACTCTTCGCTATGTGATTAACATGTAAATTGCTCGTTTAGGCATGCGCACATCTTCTGTGAAATATGGAGCTCCTCCATTCCATGTGCAGCTGACCATTCAAGTACAGGCTCAAAGTGGCAATAAAGAACTAAAGTGCTAACTAATCACAAAGAACCAATACTTCCGGGCTCCATGCTACAGCGCAAATCCTTTTTAGAATTCCCCACATTCCCATACAGCACACTTACTTGCGAAGTAAAAGTGCTTTTATCTGGAACTGAACCAAGTTACAGAACAATGGGATGCATTCCGTCTCTTTAATTGGAATTTGAAACAAAGGTGAGAGGTCAGACTAGCAAATGAGAAGCATCTGCCTATTCCATGACACACTCAAAGCATGCGCCCTCCCCCTGACAGATGAGGGCTACGTTCAGCTAAAATCAACAGGCTGTAGAGACAAAGGGGTTAATTAGATAACTAGGCACTCCAGCTCGCATAGTACCTAAAGGGGATCAGCGCCGTGGTGTGAAGATGGCACTGTGCTGATAAAATAAAAGGCATGTTGAAACATAAAGTGCTCACAGCCAATGTGCTGATAAAATCAAAGGGGCACTGAAACATGAAGTGCAGCGCATACTGAGAAAATAAAAGGTACAGATTTCTGGTCCGTTGGAGCTCTAGCAACTGAAAACACGAGCGTGCTAAAAAAAAGTAGATAGTAACCTGATCCACGAGGAATGCAGCTGCCACCCTGCGCGCCGCTGCTCGCTCCCGCAACCAAAATGCCGTGGGAGTGAACATTACAAAAGAGGTGGGACATGCACCCGCTTTTAGCCATTTGTGTGCTGTCATTATTGAAAGACACACGCAAAAGCCAACCCAATGCATGGGGGGAGTCAGACCCACACAGAGCTGTTACAAGAAGCCTTGCAGTGCAGCGCATGCATGCCGCGCTAGGCTCGACCTAAAAACTGTTACTTTCTTTTTTTCTTTCCTTTTTGTAACTAGAAAAAGGTGTCTGAAAGAGACATAACAAAAACGATACCATGAACACAAATTGAAGTGACTATTGGAAATTAGGAAGACAGGTTAACCGAGCCCGTGCTCGTTTTAATAGCATCATGGTTTTTAAGGACCCGTGATTTCTAAGACTAAATTTTCATAATATCACAGAACCAGTTATGGCATCTGTTTCCTGCGTAAAATGTGCTGATTTACGAATTTACACTCACTGTCATCTGTATTTCTTTAGAGTGCATATTTTTCAACCGGATGACAAATTACTGCATACTGGCTCGGACTGTAATAAAATCCCTAACACTTGTAGTAACGCCTGTGTTGTGGTTAGATTAATTATATTGTATTGTCTCCACCTCGTTCGACGCAAATGCTCCTTCCATTTGTGATTCTGTGAAAGGCAATAAGCCAAAGTGCTAATTTAGCGCTCTTTGGTTTGTGTGTCAATCCTGAGGTTTAGTGCGCTTGCCTGTTGGGATTTTTTTATTTTACGATCTCTTTGATAAATAAATACATTTACCCACTGCATAGATAATGTATTTTGGATGCCGTGTACGGCATTTGCTTGAGTGGCACACCCAAGATCTGCAATGGGAAACCTATTCTTGGTCAGCTCTAGGGAGTACCTTAGGCAGCACAAACATCATCCTTTCAGCACTAGTCATAGTTAGTATCATTTTAAAAATGTAATACTTTCTGAACACCAAGATCTTGATTTCACCTTTCCATCAAAGTGGAAGAAAGAAGTCGTGTAATTTAGTAAAGCATCGCTGCTTGCTGGTCAGACATACTGTCAAAAACACAATTTTTTCTTGCCCATTTATGCAACAGCTTTGATTACTATAAAAATTATCTATTTTTTGTACATAGTTGAATCCCAAATCTTTTACAAGGTCCGTCCTACTGTTCACACTTTGTAGCTGCAGGTTTGATTTTAAGTTCTTTTATAGGTCACCAAACCATTGTGAAAATGTTTTTAAAGTGGAATTAATAAACTGCTTCACACCAAAAAAATGCACCATTATGCAACTCCAAATATTTTATACAGTGTTTACAAAAGTATGAGCAATATAAAACAATGTTAATTTCATGTTTCTGTTTTGAATCACGCCCTGTATCCAACTCCTGTGAATTCGATTTTTCTCTATAACTAGGTTAAAAACTTACCCTCCCAAGGTTGTCATTAATGCATTATCTTGTTTTCCGGATATGGTGGTTTTTTAAACATCAACAAAGCTCTTGTTCTCTTGGCCCTAGAGTATTGCACCTTTGCCTGTTGTGCGTAGGCACGCACTTTGTACCTATAGTCGTTGCTTCCGAGAAGCGATGCTGGCCGTAACTGCTCCTCTTTTACTGCCAGCCTTGCTTCTCGTAAGCAAGGACTATAGGTACAAAGTGCGTGTTTATGCACCAGTTGCAGGTTTTCAAAACACACGAATAGAAGGCAAAGTCATTTACAATGCCAGTAGCTCAAACTTTTGGAAATGTGAGGTCTATTGCATTGCAAATGCTTGTTTCCTTTAGTATTCCCTATAATCATACGCTGCTCTCACTCTTGGGGAATCTGTTTCCGGAGAAGAGCTGTGTATTTTTCCTTATCCACCTTACACAACAATGCAAGAACATATATATTTAGTTGTTTTTTTTCTGCACCTTTGCAAAGTAGACTGAATTAATTGAAAATTGCTTGTAAAGTATGCAAATGTAAGCAGCACCAGTGACTCCATTTTTTTCAGCAGCATGGAGTTGTTGCCTCTGTACCGCATGAACACGTTTATAAACTGATTAGGAGTGTTGTTTTTCAGCACTTTGAATTCACACCCTAAGAAGCATTCCCAAAGTAAACTTGTCCCCTTGCCTCATTTACAGCGCCAATAGCTCTAACTCAAGCAAATGAGAGACCCATTGCATTTCCAATGCTTGTTTTACTTCAGTTACTGCAGCTAAGATGCTCTGCTGTGTATGAGCGCACTTTTCAACACTGTTCTGGGCTAGTATGTGCCAGACACTGAGAACAGATGATAGCAAGGACCTGTGCCAGTGCATATTTGTTAAGCAGTGTGATGGGCAAATGGGCAATCAGGCGGCAGCATGAGACACCATCTCATAAGACCCATTGGCTCCCAGCTATAGTTGTGTGCAGCCACTGAATGCTGCAACTGATCAGCAGACCGAGACATTACTGATATTAGCATGTTAATAAATATATCACCAGTTTATGAACTTGCTTTTTGTTTATTTTTCGCACCTCCAGAAAAACGTAAAAAGCTTCTAAAGCTTCTCTTTAGTGAATAACCTATCACATTCCAAGATGGCTGCACCATTACTCCACTCTCTAGTCAACACAATGTGTGACATCATGCCAACCCTGTTGGGACTGCCATAAGTTATACAACAACAGGAAGTAGTGATCCACGCTCCCTGATCCTTAATCTGTTCTGCATTTATACTCTTGTGAAAGCTATCCATATGTGATTCTGTGTTAGGATCCGAGGCGAGAATTATGCATTTCTTTCTTCACTTTATTTTCTCAGCAGTATTAAAAGAACTTAAACAAAAAACAGTAAAACATCACAGACTACACATCTCATCACCCATAGGGGAGCAGTCTCCATGGTAACCATAGTCCAATCACAGTTCATTCCATTGCATATAATCAGAGGACGTCCCTTCCACTTCCTCTTTCTTCACTGCTTGTCAGTTAAGTGCATTCCTATCATTCCTGTCTTATCTGATATAAAGAAGTATATATCTAGATTGTGCTCCACTGTTTTATTTGCTAGGTATTATTACCAACTGTTCAACAAGTAGGCTTTCGCCTGAGGCGCTTTTATCTCCCACTTTCGCTAAGCTATCAGTCGCTCGTCTGCGCGCTGTGTGGTCTGTTAGGCACGTGGATACCGAGGCAGCTCCGTCAAGTTCTCTCGTCGGCACTCTGCACGCAGTTGGCGAGTAGGACTTCTGAGCCTACAGACTAGGTCCTCTCACCGACCAACTCTCACCACACTGACACCGCAACGCGGTGTGATCCCATGTACGGTCGGGTCACCGTAGCACGATCTGGTGGCGGTTTTCAGTATTTTTGCCACACATCAGTACAGATTTGAGCTGTTGGAGCACCGAGAAGGGGGCTGCCCTCTTTAATTTTCTAACAAGTGTTTTTTGTGTGCTCACACCCTCCTATTAATATGTGCTCATCTGAGGACCATGTTTACTCCTCATTTCAGGAGGTAGAGGAAGAATGTCCCCCCTACCCTCCCCCAACGTCTCCTGCCTGCGTTAGACCACGCTCTGTCACAGGCTATTTCTAGGATGCTGGCCCCAGTTAGGGATCAGGTGGATAGACTGAACAAAAGCATCCAGGGGGTGTGTAGTGACCCCACTCAGGTGGAAGCTGGACCTAGTGGCTGCCGGGTGGGAAATAAAAGGGTCACGAAGCGTGATACAGGGCACTTGGAAGGATTTGATAGGCTCAGGGAAGCCTTCAAGAAAGGTGGAGGAGGCGAGCCACAGTTAAACTTGTCGTTCCAAATACACATCCCAATGGTGGTTTTCCCTTTGGAGGGGAGGATGCGTCGGAGGAAGATTTCTCCTCTGACGAGGATAGGGACTCGGGCCATCTCTGACGGCTGGGATCCCAAGCCTCTAAGTCACCCCAGAGGGGGACGGGAGTCACTCAGATATGTTTAACTCTACAGAGATATATCACCTCAGGTCAACAAAGTGGACCCCTGATGCCAATGTGGCGGAGTATGTGGCGGTAAAGATCCGCCAACCCTTGGAGAAGGAAGTTAGAACCAGACTCTGGAGGTAATGCCCCAGACATTCGAAAAGGGGAAAGTGGCAAACATGACAGAGATAAATGAAAAGTTGTGTACCTTTTTCTCAAAATATAGGAGAGATCCCAAAAAGGGAATTGATCGGTCCTGGAAAAATTGCAAGGACAAGCTCCTCAATATAGTAGGACCCATGACCCAGATTATGCAACTAGCAGAATTATTTAAGACTTCAGGAACCCCTTTGTCTACGGACAAAGTCACTGGCTGGGCGCAGACAGCGATATGCCTCCTCAGCAATGCAAACTGTGCCCTTGCAGCAGAGAGGAGAAGATCCCTCCTAATAAAGATTGACTCCAAACTAGGGGACCTAGCTACCTCTGAGGTGGGACCCATAGCACAGGGTAAGCTCTTTGGTGAGCCTTTTGTCAAATAGCTTAACAAGTTCTTCACCACATTTTCTGCCCTGGATAAGGCCCAAGCCTCCATCAAAAAGATATTTGCATGGCAGGTTTTTGCTGGGGCTGGAAGAGGCAAGGGCCCGCTCCTTCGGCCGCGCTTACGAGAAAGGTCCCTCCAGATGCTAACAACAATGGAACAATGGCTGGAATGATGACTGACAAGGGACCTTCTACCCCAGCAAAGGTTCCGGCAGAGGTAAAGGCAACCAAACCAACAGAGGAGGTGCCAATGTTCCTGGGGTACCCTCTGGTAAGGCATACCTTTTCTTCCCAGCAAGATCTAGGGGGGAGGCTACTGTACTTTGCACACAACTGGGAAAGGATCACAGTGGACCCTTGGGTTCTTTAAACTGTAAGGGGCTTCCATATAGAGTTCTACGACACCACTGTCCCAGAGTTGCGCCCCAGACCCTTGGTCTTTTCGACAGAAGAGGAATGTCTCATAAATTCCGAGGTCTCGCAACTCCTGAAAAATGAGCCATTTGCAGGTCAGTACTCCACCCATGCGGGTTTCTAAGCAACCTTTTTCTTGTAGAGGAGAAGGACAAGGGCTTCCGACCCATCATCAATCTAAAAGAATTCAACGAGTGGCTGGTCTATCACCACTTTAAGATGGAGGGGATCCATCTGCTCCGAGACATCCGACTTTCAGGAAATTGGATGGTCAGGTTGGACTTGAAGGAGACTTACCTAGCAGTCCCCATCGTCCCTCCTCTTCGGATATTTCTCCAGTTCGCATGGAAAGGTCAGATCTTCGAGTTTCGAGCACTTCCCTTTGGCATCTCTTCGGCCCCATGGTGCTTCACCAAGCTGCTTCGCCCAGTGGTGGTAATGCTCAACAAGAGGGGAGTGAGAATGATTATCTAAATGGACAATATCCTGATTATGGATCAGGCTTTGGTGCAGCTCACCCACAACTTAAACATGACTATTGCGTTGCTCCAGGACCTGGGTTTTGTCATCAACGAGCAAAGGAACTGAAAACGGCGCAACAGATGATCTTTCTAGGATTTCTCATCGATTTGGTCTCAACCTCCTGAGCTTACTAACTTCGAAGGTAGCTAAGAGTTACGGAAGGAACTCAAGTAAGTCCTTCGGTGAGACAGGGTCTCGCTATTACAGCTGGCCAGGATAATGGGCCTTCTCTCCTCATCTACACTACAGGGCCCTCCAGAGACTGAAAGCTCTAAGGAGAGGCTCAACCTGTTCAGAGATCAACTACCTGATGGAGGAAGCCAGGATGGAACTCAAATGGTGGATTGGCCACATGCCAGCTTAGAATGAGAGGGCGATCTTCGGATGGACTCCAGGTATGGTCACAGAGTTGGACGCGAGCAGACTGGGCTGGGGGAGCCAGATGCTGGGAGGTGTCAATGGGAGGCAGATGGTTGGGGGAGGAACAATAGCTGCACATCAACTGTCTGGAACTGTTGGCTGGATCCTTTGCAGTAAAGTCCCTCACCAGAGACAGGGTATCATGCTGCATTCTGCTGAGGATGGACAATATCTTGGCGGTCTAGTACATAAACCACCTGGGCGGCCCTCACTTGAAGACCATATCAAACCTGGTAAAGGACTACTGGCACTATTGCCTCCAGAGGCAGATCTCAGTGATAGTGGAGTACTTTCCCGGTCTGCAGAGCAAACGGTTTGCAACTCCAGGAACTTCTCCAACTACAGCGACTGGCAACTGGATCGTGCAGTCTTCCTGGCTTTGATGGACAAATGGGGTCCCTGCAATCTGGAACTCTTTGCCTCATGATTGAATCACTAACATCCACGATATGTGAGCTGGAGACCGGACCCAGAAGCCAAGGCAGTGGATGCCTTTCTCTAGGATTGTTCAAAGGATTGCCCATAAGCGTTGCCCCCTTTCATAATGATCCCTAGAGGTGCCCCAGAGTAGAGGCTTAAGCTTGGCTTACATTGCGCGTGCAAGACGTACAACATATACGTTTTTTCATAGAAGAATGATGGCGAGAAGGAAGGAGAGCGGCCAGGCAGAAGATGAGGCAGCCACGCAGGTAAGTGCCTTCTTTTTTAATTTGTAATTAATGTGGGAGGTGGGAGGGAGCGGAGTGAAACTCTGCGTAGAGGCACTACGCCAGCTCCGCCCGCCCTTAGGTAAAATAGGAGGATTGGGTTTCCGTTAACAGAAACCAAAGTAGTTGTGGAGGAATAAAGCAAACTTATAAAAGACAAAATAACAGTGCAAAAACCATGCCATTTAAGGGCCCACATCATAAAAAGCCAATGAAGGCGATCAAAGGCTTTTTTGGCATCTAGGGTAATAGCAGCTAGAGGAAAGGAATTCTTAGGTGCAAGATGTATTATGTTCCAAAACTTTCTAGAAATGTCAGCCAGAGTTTTACCCCTAACAAACACAGTTGGTTCACTACAAATCAGGTCAGGAATCACCTGATTAAGGCGTAGAGCTAATACTTTAGCAAAAATGTTGCAGTCTAAGTTTAAGAGAACTAGGGCGATAATTAGCACAAGATTACATTTCTTTGTCTTTCTTTGGAATCAGACAGATCATTGCTTCCCAAAAAGTGCCACGAGCCTCATTATGAGAAATGAAATACTGGTATAGAGAGCAGAGATGTGGGAGAAGAATCGGCGAAAAGCAAGAATAAAATTCAGCTGTAAAACCATCCTGACCGGGAGCTTTGTCCTTAGGTAATTGAGCTAAAGCGGCCTTTATCTCAGAAAATTATAAGTCTTGATCAAGAAAGGAACATTCCAGAGAGGGGGAAGAATGGGGAGAAAGAGATTCAAAAAACAAATTCAGTGCAGTGTCTGAAGGAGAAGACTCAGGAGTATATACATTTATATAAAAATCTGTAAAACAGTGTAATATCTCTTCACCTTTAAGATGATTAATACCTTTATCATCAATGATAATAACTAGGTAGGATTTTGGGGATTTAACTTTCAAATAATTCGCAAGCATATTACCTTCTCTGTTACGCCCACCGTAAAATTTAGAGTTGATCTTTAGTAACACACCGGATGCCTCCTCAGTTAAAATTCAATTTAGCCTGAACAAGCTGCTTAAGAGTATCCTCATTGTTGGAAGTGTAATAAGCATGTTCGAGTTGCTTAATAGATAATTATATGGATGAAGATTCCTTGAGAAGTTTTTTCCTATCAACAGCAACATAATCAATTATATAACCTCTGGCCTTTGCCTTGAAAGCATCCCATACAGTGTGAAATGGTATGTTGGGGGTAGTATTGGCATGAAAATAATCCACTAGAAAGCTTTTAAAGTGCTCCACAAAAATACGATCTTTGAGTAGATAATTGTTGAAACGCTACCTACGAGGTTTAGAGGGTTCGGATGAGAGATCTATATCAATAAAAACCGGCGCGTGATCCGATATAAGTATGGGTCCAATTTCAGCATGAATTAAGTTAGCAATACGTTGAGGAGTCACAAAAATGTGGTCAATTCTAGATTTTGAATCATGAGTGGGGGAATAAAAAGCTAATTCCAAATTATCCGGGTTATATACCTCCAAGCATCTGCCAAACCTCTAGATTGGATAGAGTTTACAAAATGTATTTGCATTTTGTTAGGGACATATCTATAAAGAGATTTCCTATCAATGAAGGGGTCCACAATTTGATTACAGTCTCCACCAACTAGAAGGTTGGGATTAGAACAAGAGTGTAGGATATGTGACATGTTCTGCCAAAACTGTGTATCTAAACTAGTGGGATCATAAATGTTAAGGAGGGAATTCGGGGTGTCATTGATAACGGGGTGAAGAAGAAGCCATCTGCCATCGGCATCCTTCTCATCCTTTTCAATAGTTAGAGAAAGAGACTTATGAAATAGTGTCACCACTACATTATTTTTCTCTTTAGCTTGAGAACAATAAACATGACCCACCCAATGCTTCTTAAGATAAGTAATGTCACTTTCAATAAGATGAGTCTCTTGTAGCATTGCAATCTTACATTGTAATTGAGATAAATGAGTTTCTTTTTAAATGACTGTTTCTTTATAGGGTTACGCAAACCCTTCACATTTCAAGACAGGATACGAACATTACCAGTCATGAAGAGAAGGAAGAGGCATTAGGAACATCGATGAGCAATCTAAAATTGATAACAGTATGAACTCACAATGTGGAAAATACAGAACTATCATAAAGAGAATTTTGCAATAAAAATAAGTGCAAGGTACAGATATTTGGAGGAAAAAAAAGAAAAATGAACATCAGGGATAGGAGAAAAAGAAAAAAGGAAGGAAATAGGAAGAAAGAACCTGCAAGACAGAAAAATAAAAGATAAAAAGAAAACGGGAGAAACATAAGGAAAAAAAGAAACAGAAAATTATTAGTAGATAAAGAAAGGATGACAAGAAGTCCAATGACTTCAGCCATTGATATACTTATAAACCCTGAGGGTTCAACAATAACAGAGTGGAATGGAGAAACGTGCAAAAGGGAACATGGACGACAGACAGAAGTCAACCAAAGCTAGAAAACAAAACCACAGAGACGTCATAAAAGAAAATTGGCTAAGGAAGAAAGCAGCAGGAAAAATGCTAACAAGTATAACAATGAAAACTCCAGAAGAAAGAAAAAGAAACCATGTCATAGGAAAACACAGAGTAGGCACTTACCAACATATGACGACAAACTATATACAAGAGGTCAGGGGTAGGGAACACATAAGAACGACACATCTGCAAGAAGGATCCAGGGAAGTAAATGGCACCTGTAAGGAGAAAAATCCAGTTAGTAACTATATATTCTTGCCTCTAAACAATAATTCAAATAAGTGCAGACAATAACATTAAATACATTAAGAACTAAGAGAACTTGTTTGCAGACAAAAAAAAGTTCAGGATTTCCCTAGATCCATAGCATCTCCTTGACTCTGAAGAATGAACTTCCGTAGATTTTCTTGGTACTCAAAGGAAAAAGATCTCTCCTTGTATGTCACTTAAAAGAAACATGGGTGCACAAGGCCATATTGAGCGTTCATTGACCGCAGGGCAGGGCGGAAAGACAGACATTTCTTGTGACGAGCTGCAGTACCATAAGAAACATCCAGAGAGAAAAAGATTTTCTGTCCATTCCATAACATTTGCTTCCTTTCTTTAGCTGCTGATAGAACCATTAGTAACTCAGTATATTCCAAAAACAGAACAATTTTCCCTCTGGGGCGACCATGTGATAAAGACACAGATGTCAAAGGCCCAATGTGGTGAGCCCTTTGCAAATTAAGGTGTGTATCATCCTTAAGACCAACTATTTTAGGAATATGTATCTTAGGAAAATCAATCATATCTGACCCTTCTGCCTTTTTAGGAATGCCATAAATTCTAAGATTATTGCATCTATTCCTGTTTTCCAAATCCTCAGTTTGTTCCTTCAAAAGAGAGATTTCTTTAGACATAGACTCCATCTTACTGGTAGCATCCTGAACATCACTCAGTCTTTGCTCCACCTCAGTCACCCTAGAGTCCAAACTAAACCATTTTTCTTCTATCCTTTGGAGCGTAGCATTAGTCTCCATGACAAAGGGTTTCATTAATTTTATTTCTTCCATAAGGTCTTCGAGGGTAAGAAATAAAGGAGACTTAGAGGGAGAGGCAGGATCCTTTTTCTGCCATTTAGTAAACGCTCCAGTCTCCTGACGAGAGGAAGACATTGCCCCAGGGGACACAGAGACCTTCTGACAATCTGGGATAGTATGTTCCACAGGAAGGAGACCAGTCAGTGGAGAAGGCAGACAACAAGCACTTAAGGGTCTGCAAAGGCGACGAAGGCAAGATGGTGGCTGCGATGCTGGCTGAGTGAGCTGACTTCTGGTGCTCTTCTGAGAACCACCCCCCCCCCTCTCTTACATGGTTTGAGGTGGTGTAGCGGTGTCGCTCTGAAGGAAAAGGATTTGGAAAAGGAATCGTGCTGCTCTCGGGCATGATTTGGCACTCGTGGTTGTGGCGTCTGGACTTACCTGCACCGTCGCGTTTGGTCTCAGCAAGTCCTCTCTTCTGGGCAGCAGTATCCACGACTCGCGCTTGTCTAATAACTCCGATGGCCCCAAAGACAGGAAAAGGATCCAAGATGCGCGGACCTCCGTCTGGAAGCCCCGGGAATGCTGTACTCAACGTGGATGAAGGAGATAATGAGACACGCCGGTCGATCGCAGGGGCAGCTATTAATCGGCCGGGAATGGAAGGAACTACTGACCGGGCTATTGGTTAAACTGGCGGAGGAGGTACCTCTGTTCGTGCTTGTCAAACAGTTACTTCAATGTTCAAAGCTCAAACCCAGAGAAATAAAAAAGTAGAAGATGCGGTTTCTGGAGCCAAACCCTTAATGGTATCCCCTACTTTACCAATGGAATCTGAAGTTCCTGTGCCCCCAGATAAGGTGCTGAATCAAGGTACTGTGACTTTGACCCTCTCTGGGACAGATTCTGATTTTAATGATCCAGTTGGGAATGGTACTGGCGGTGGGGGGGGGGGCAGGGTTCCCTAAATGGTACTGAATGTGAAACTGAAGCTAATCAGGATAATTTGGTTAAGACTTTGAAATCAGGCAGTAAACAAACAAGTAAGGTGCTAGAACAGTGCCTTCTGGGCAATATAGTTTCTCCTTGTGGGGACTTGGGGATCGTGCTGAGAACACTCAGTTTAGAACTAAGCGCAACGAAGTCTCTATCTGACCTCCAAGATGCTGAAACTTGTGCTGCAGTCCCTGTAAAGGATGTAGATTCAGGGGATAAATTCTACTCTATGTCGGACCCCTCTATGTCTTCAGGTGATGAAATCCTTGAGAGGGACTGGGCGGAGGTTGAGAGTGATGCAAGTAGTCTCCGCTTGGCCGAGGGAGGGTTTGGTGAGAACTCTCCCCACATCTCTGATACAGTTCATAAAAGGGAATTTGGCACCCCTGCTACAGATAAAGTCTCTGGCTCCGCAGGTTCAATGATCTGGAACTACTCTTGCTCTTCTAAACTGGATGGAAATGGTGTAATTGATGGAGCTACAACTTTAGGACTCTCAAACTTAAATCAAGCTACGCCTAGTAAAATAACCCTCTCTACCATCTGCCAAAGCATTGCGGCTCTTAGGGAGGAGACTCGTGCAGAGAGCACACACACCCAGGGGGCTTACTGTAAACTGCAGCATTCAATACGCAGGGTGGCTAAGACCTGCTCCGACTTCGCCGCCAGAATCGGAGAAGCGGAAGCCAGAATTTCCACACTGGAAGACGAGCTTGTCGTTCAAAAGATTCTTACTCATTCTTTGGAAGCCCAGAAGATAGATACATTCTAGAAATTAAGGGACCTTGAGAATCAATGAAGAAGAAATAATCTGCGGATCCTGGGAATCCCAGAAGGCAAGGAAGGCACAGATGTTCGTCAATTTGTGGTGGAACTATTTACTGAAGCATTTCCGGATTTGAAGCATTGGGACTGGAAAACGGAAATTCAAAGGGCCCATCGATTCGCTTTCAATCAACGAAAACAGATTGGTTTCGTTGCTGAAAAGCCACGAGCCATTTTAATCTGCCTTAATAATTTTTTGGACCGAGAGACATTATATGATCTAGCCAGGCCTGATAGGGAAAGGGCAGGAAAGAGCTGTGATTTCTTTGTGAGACCTGATTACTGCCAGGCAACAGTTGAAAAAAGATGGCAACTTCGCCAATTAATCCCACGTTTTCAGGAAAAAGGAGCTCACGTGTTTTTGCTTAACCCTGCTAAGTTGAAAGTGGTTTTTAAGGGGGAGGCAAAATGTTTTCTATCCGAAGTATATGCAAAGGAATTTTTGCATACATTATAGGATAGGCAGGGTACACATTATGATTACTTTTGTTTAGCCTGAAGTGGAATTAATATTGGTGCTGGTTTATGACACATTATTCCAGACTTGTATTGTTGGAGGGGAAATTCCTCTTTTTTGATCTTTTTATTCTTTGTTTTTTCCTTTTCTTTCTGTGGTGGGGGGCGGGTACTCAGGAGAGAGAGGTGTTTTAGTCAGCTCTCCATCACAGAGGACCAACGGTCCTTACGTCTCAAGAGGAGGGTGGAAGGGGAGGGGGTTGGGGGAGGGGCAGGGAGATCAAGGGTTAAGGGTGTGGGGTGGGATGGGGATGGGTAGGAGGGGGGGTGTTGTGGGGGTTTTGTTTTTGTTTCCTCTTGTTTTGCTTTTGTTTTTGTGCTGCTATATGGATAAGACAGTTTGGAGTATGCTTTATCATTATGCCCAATGCTCTCCTTTTTATGTACTATGTGGCCCAGAGTATACCAATTACAAGGATGATGGGTAGTCTTCGTATCTGTTCACTTAATATATGTGGTCTCAACGATAGGAGGAAGCGGGGCATGTTAGCTAAATTGCTCTGTTATATGAAGATTGATTTGTTATATCTTCAGGAGACCCATATACCATGTAGTAACGGTGGTGGTTGAAGGATCGGGACTTGAGGTTTTGGCTTGTACCCGTCAGGGCACAACAATTAAGGGGGTAGCTACTATGGCCAGGCGTGGGATGGCTTCTTGCAAACAAGTCAAAGTAGATAATCTGGGCCAGTGGGCAATCATTGAAATAAAAATAAATAATACCCCTGTTTCACTCTGTTCAATGTATGGATCTAATCTAGACGATCAGGAGGTTTTAGACTTTCGAAGCATTGAACTTGCTCTATGGTTGCAACCTTTAATATTTTGTGGTGATCTTAATATCCATTTAGGTAGTAAGTTTGACATACATAATACATAATACTTAGCCATATCAAGGTAGGAAAGTGAGAGTTTTTAACGCTCTTCAAGGATTGGTGAAGGAACATGGGCTATTTGATAGTTGGTACAAACTTAAGTCTCCTGATCCCGGATGTACGTTCTTTTCAGCTCCCCACAATAAACTAGTCCGATTGAGATTTACCTGAGAATCATCTCAGATCATAATCCTCTAACGATTGAGATTCCATTGAGGGGTATTTCAAGGGCCCAAAAACCTTGGACCTTTGAAAGGAAACTCGTGCTCGATGAGGCATACTGTACTCATATGACAAAGTGGATTGAGGAATTGTTTTCTTTTAATCGTAATACAGCCTCAGTCTCAATTGTGTGGGATGCTTTAAAGCAGCTGTCCGAGTGGAAACCTTAAGCTTCTCCATAACCTATCCAAAAAAAATACAGGAAGAAATTAAATATTGGGTCAGACAATTAAAGTTAGCGGAGTGTGAGTTAATGAGAAGAATATAGGGGGGATAAACATAGAAGAATGTCATCAACTCATTGCCATTATAAAATCCAAAATTCATCGCCACTTTAGTGTAGAGGTGGCAGCCAAATATATGCAGCGCAGGGCTGAGTAATATGAGCTAGGTGAGAACACTGGAAGGGTATTAGCCAAACGACTGCAACAACAAGAAGTAGCCAATCATATTTGTAAGATTATGGATCATGCAGGACTCCCCGGCATGAATTCTGAATGTTTTTCAGATATTCTATTGTCAACTCTATACCGAGGAACCTGTCTCGAAGGGGACAGTATCTGTGGAAGAATTTTGTAATGGTATGGAAACAACGAAGATAACCCAGAATCAAAATGAGACACTTGAAGCCCAGCTCAAATGGGAAGAAATTGATTGCGCAATAACATCATTAGCCATGGGTAAGGCTGTCGGTCCAGACGGAATTCCCCTAGAATTCTATCGGACATTTCGACAAGTACTTAAGTATGACTTTATCCTCTTATTTGAACAGGCCTGGAAAAGTCATATTCCTGATTCTTGGCGGAAGACAACTATTATCGTTTTTAGAAAAAAAGGCAAACCAGAACTCAATCCAGCATCCTATAGGCCTATAACATTGATCAATTGTGACAGTAAAATATATTCGAAGCTTTTGGTAATGAGACTCGGGAAAGTAATCACACCTTTGGTTTCTTTACGCCAGCATGGGTTTATCCCAGGAAGGGACACATCGGATCATGTTCGCCGCGTAATAACGCTTCTCGATTGGGCACAGGCCACGGGGTCACCGCTGGGGGTTCTCCTCTTGGACGCTGAGAAAGCGTTCGATAGGGTCTCCTGGCGGTTCCTCTGGTCTGTTCTATGTTGGAAGGTGCTATGTTTGAGTTTCGTACAAGCAGTTAAAGCAATGTATCAATCCCCAGAGGCGGTAATTCGGATTTCTGGGCAGGATTCCATGCCATTTATTATAAGTAGAGGCACGAGGCAGGGGTGTCCCTTTTCACCCTTGCTTTTTGCTCTGTATATTGATCCCTTTTTAAGAAAACTTGAGATAAGTCACCACATCAAAGCGGTCAGGATTGAGGAGATCGAGTATAGTGCATTGGCATATGCGGATGATATCGCGGTACTTACGAGTGATGTTGTCTCTGCTTTTCCAGTGGTGAAAGATCTAGCAACTCAGTTTGGCACTATTTCGGGGTATAAGCTAAATGTGGATAAGACCCAAATCATCTGATCAGGCATGGTTTGCCCCTCAGACTTCCCAGTTGTTTGCAGAGGCTACTTATTTCAGTATTACAATCACAGCTGTGGTTGATAAAATACCTGACTAAATATCAAACCAATAATGGAAATTGTCAACAAGAGATTGGAGAGATTGGATCACGCATCTTTCTATTTTTGGGCGTAGCAATTTCATCAAGATGTCTATTCTATCCAAATTTCTTTTCCTTTTTAGGACCATTCCTCTTGAGTTTTCCTCTTCCTGTTTTGTAAAGTTAGAAAGGATATGTTCCAGGTTTCTTTGGGGTTACCGTAAGTCCAGAAGAGCGGCCAAATGGAGGATTCTCCCAAGACAGCCAGGGTGTCTGACTATTCCTAGTTTTTTGCTTTATTACTGGGCCGCTATTCTACAACACATGGCCATTCTACTCATTGGTGCTAAAGCTAATATATCAATGGAGAGTACTCCCTCTATATATGAACTGGGCTTAGGGAATCAAACTAAGGGGTGTCTGGTCTCGTTTCTCGAGCCTAGTTACTATAAAAAGACCAGATTTACAATTGTGAGGGCAGCATACAAGGTGTGGAAACAGGTTCTGCGGAAGCTTTAAATTTCTAATTTGAACGCATATACTCCAATTTTAGCCACAGGTATACTGCCATCATTCTTTCGGGATCGGGTTACTTTTGAGTGGGTTAATAAGGGCATATACTCGCTGGGGGATTTTTATAGAAATCGGCAATTAGTAACATTTGCAAAACTGCAGGAAGAATATGGCCTTGGCAGGAGTACTTTTTTTAAGTATCTGTAGACTCGGAGCTTCTTGGGGGAAAACTCGCGCAGAACGGCTTCAAACTTTGAAAAGATACTCCTGGTGGTAGCCATCCAAAAGAAGTCCCAGCTAGGGATTATTTATCATATTCTACGTGATTCCTTCCCTGATGATATGGTAGCACATTCAGATAAATGGACAAGCAAGTGCGGGGAAGATGTAATTGATATTGAGGACTCTTTGTCCCTAGCAAGCCAGATTTTAATTACCGGGAGCCTTAGGAGTCAACATTTTATGTCAGTTTTTGATTTGTATTACACCCCCGCGAAGATTGCCAAATGGAGGGGGGGTAAGGGGAGGGAAATGTAATAGATGTGATCTCCCAGCAGTGGATACTAGTCATATGTTTTATTCTTGCCCAAAACTGGCTGTTTTTATACATGATATAGAAATATTTTTGACAACTACTTTGGGGATATCAGTTTCCGTTACACCAGCTCTTCTTATTCTAGGGGTTGAGAATAATACTGAAATGGGTAGAAGGGTAAGATCAGAGACAGGTTTTGTGTTTATAGCTATGGCTATTGCCCGCTTATGTATTACTTCCAATTGGATTAGTGTTGACCCTCCAACCTTTTCTAACTGGCGCGCAAGGTTATTTGCTGCATACAATATTGAATCCTCAATATGTAAATTAAGAGGCCGTAAGAAGAAAGCGCTGGGACAACGGCTTTGGGCTCCCATTGCAGACCTGGTTGATTAAAGGAAAAAAAAAAGGGGGGCATTTTTTTTTGCTTTCAAATGAATTAGGGTAATAACAAATTATTCAATCCTCTCAAAGGTATTTGTGGTACGAACTTAATGGCATGTATTATCTTATTTCTCCTTTATTGTGGGTCTTTTAATTGGGCCTGGAGGCCTGATAATTCTGATTTTCTTGATGAACTGTATAATTATTGATTAATCATTATATCTGGCAAGGTTATTTCTGTTTTCTTTTATTCACATGGCTTTCAATCTCCCAGATTTCTCTGTCGTTCTGTATCAGCAGCATTATTCTTTGTTTTGTTTTATGTTGTTTTTGTTTTTTGCTTTACTCGAGGGAACAAAACAAAATGTGTAAAAAATTCAATAAAAAATATATTTTTTAAAAAGGGTCTGCAAAGGCGATGAAAGAAATACTTCAACAGTCGTTTCCAGATGTGCCCCAATAAATCATGCAAAGGGTGACTCAAGCAAACCTTTTTACATGGGTACTCATAGTACGGCCCGTGGCCGCCAGCGGCCCGGCAAGCCTTTCTCGGCGGGCCTGGCAGACATCGTACCGGTGTTTATTTTTTTTACTTTACAGTGTCAGCAAACACAAACTCTGCTCTATGGGGGCCGGGCGATTCAAGTGATAGTCCGAGTGGAGCTGCAGGGGCGCCAAGAAGAGGTGAAATACAACAACGCCTCGTTATCATGCAAATGGTCTCTTAAAGACCTGTGAAGTACTCGGGTGGGGCTGTGTGTGTGCCCGGGAAGGGAAGCTGCCTTAGCTGCCACACAAGCGGGGGTGAGGTGAAAAAGAATGACAGAGTTCACTTCATCAAGTGAGGTGCGCAGGCATTTGATGACTATTTTCATTAAAACACTCACGTAAGGACCCATGAATTCTATACTTGACGGACGTGGGGCGTGTTCAAAAGTGGAGTGGTTTTACTGTGTATTAATGTTAACTGTTGGAATAGCAACTGTGGCAGGGGAAATACTCCAGGTGAAGAATTATACATGTTTGTGCATTCTGGGACATTGAGTTGTTTTGGTTAAAAGGTGGAATACACTCGGTTTGTAGTTTAAATGAACTCAGGTTTGCGTAACCAGCAGACGCAATTAATCACCTTTAGGTCATTACCAAGGGCGGAAATGTACATAAACAAGGCCTTCCGGGCAGCATAACCAGTTGCATTTAATTAGAATACGCGTGCTCCGGCACGTTAGCAAGGAGAAAGATGAAGTTACGATATTTTTAAATGGCTGAAGTTGAACGAGGCATCATGTAAATATGTTTTAGGACTTTCTGGCACGTCATGGTAAGTGCACGAAATACGATGGGCGCCTGTCTGTTTTTGTTAAATAACAGAGGATACTTTTAATAGTGAAATACAGAACGTATATGAATACCGTGGGAGCATAAATGACCGAATATAATTTACAAGCGGCAAGGTCAAATGCAGCAGTTTTCATTTATTCAGTGCTCTACATATAGACCTGTCATTAATATCTGGGATAAGTGGTATGTAAAACTAGAATGCTTCATTGACACAATATGATTAAAAGAACACATTTGTTTGTATTCCTAGATGCCCCTGACAAAGGGAGTGTTATTCCCGAAATGCATTGGGCTCTTGAAAATAAATCATGACATGCAATCCAACCAACGCTCCTGTGTGTTTTTTTAACATGGTCAAGAATGGATTGAATAAAATGAATTGAACACAAGAGAAAAGTGATAAAAAAGAATGGTGAAAAGCTAAAAAAGCAGAAGAAATTCGATGAATTTAATTCATTGGATTCAAGCTACGATATGGCTGTGCAGCTTTGTGGAACCTAAACCGGTTCCTTCGTGATTTATTAAAGAATGACAGAGGACAGCAGGGTGTGAGAGTCGGGTGAGGTGACAGATGGTGACAGAGGGCAGTAGGGAGAGACAGAAACAGACAGAGAAAGAGATAGAGACAGAGACAGACAGAGACAGAGACAGATAGAGACAGAGACAGATAGAGGCAGAGACAGATAGAGACTGGGGCAGACAGAGCTAGATAGAGGCAGAGACAGGGACAGACTGACAGAAACAGAGACAGATAGAGGCAGAGACGGATAGAGGTAGAGACAGACAGAGACAGACAGCGATAGAGACAGAGAGAGACAGAGAGAGAGACAAAGATAGAGGCAGGGACATATAGAGGCAGAGACAGATCGAGGCAGAGACAGAGACAGTTAGAGGCAGAAACAGACAGAGATAGAGACAAACAGAGACAGATTGAGGCAGAGACAGGGACGGGCAGACAGATAGAGGCAGAGACAGACAGACAGACAGGCAGACAGAGACGGTAAGGGAGACAGAGGGAGGGAGACAGATAGAGACAGGGGCAGACACAGGGACAGCCAGACAGAGACAGATAGAGGCAGAAACAGACAGAGATAGAGACAGACAGAGATAGAGACAGAGACAGGGATAGACAGAGACAGATAGAGGCAGAGACAGGGACGGGGCAGACAGATAGAGACAGAGACAGACAGAGACGGAAATGGAGACAGAGGGAGGGAGACAGAGACAGGGACAAACAGAGACAGGGACAGACAGAGACAGATAGAGGCAGAGACAGGGACAGACATATAGAGTCAGAGACAGACAGAGAGGCAGAGAGGCAGAGAGATGGAGAGGGAGACAGAGAGGGAGACGGAGGGAGACAGAGGGAGGCAGGGAGTGGGAGGGAGACAGAGGGTGACAGAGGGAGACAGAGAGGGAGGGACAGAGAGAGAGAGGGAGACAGAGGGAGGGAGACAGAGAGAGGGAGAGAGAGGGAGGGAGGCAGAGGGAGACAGAGGGAGGGAGTCAGGGGGAGAAAGAGGGAGGGAGTGGGACACAGACAGAGGAGACAGACAGAGGGAGGGAGGCAGGGGGAGGGAGACAGAGGGAGGGAGACAGGGAGGGAGACAGAGGGAGGGAGACAGAGGGTGACAGACAAAGGGAGAGAGACAGACAGAGAGAGACAGAGGGAGACATCCAGAGTGAGGAGGGTGACAGGCAGAGAGAGGAGGGCGACAGGCAGAGAGAGGAGGGCGACAGACAGAGGGAGACAAAGGGAGGGAGACAGAGGGAGGGAGTCAGGGGGAGACAGAGGGAGGGAGAGGGAGACAGACAGAGGGAGACAGACAGAGGGAGGGAGGCAGAGGGAGGGAGGCAGAGGGAGACAGACAGAGGGAGACAGACAGAGGGAGGGAGACAGAGAGGGAGACAGAGAGAGAGGGGGACAGAGAGAGAGGGAGACAGAGAGAGAGAGGGAGACAGATAGAAGGAGACAAATAGAAGGAGACAAATAGAAGGAGACAGATAGAAGGAGACAGATAGAGGGAGACAGAGGGAAGGAGAGAGAGGGAGGGAGACAGAGAGAGGGAGGGGGACAGAGAGAGGGAGAGAGAGATAGAGAGAGGGAGGGAGACAGACGGTGGGAGACAGACAGAGGGAGGGAGACAGAGAGAGGGAGAGAGAGATAGAGAGAGGGAGAGAGAGAGATATGTGTATGCCAGATCCGGTGGCTCAGTGGACGAAGGCGTCCGCTACAGGGGCCTGTGTTCCACCTCATGGTCTTTGTTTTTTTCGTTGCTCTAGCCCCGCCCCCTCCCCCAATGACCCCGCCCCCACGGTACGGCCCTCGGCCTCAAACCACACTGTAAATTTGGCCCCCGAGAGAAAGTTTGTGAGTACCCATGCCTTAATATATAGCAAAAATCAGTTTGTGAAAATATACCACATTCAGACAACGACAAAGTCCCTGAAGCAAATGTTCCCAAGGTACAGTGCTATCCAGCAAATAGGAAACCTCATTTCAAAAAGACGAAACAAAAAGTGCCTGCCAAAAAAAAATACAAGAATAAAACAGCCAGAGAGTAGCAAGAGGTCAAACGCAGGACAGCGCCACCGCTTCGAGAGACTGGAAATGGCAGCCGTAACCACCAGTCATGAGGAGAATGAAGCAAAGGAAAAAACAAGGTAGAAAACGCTCAGACAGAGCACGAAACCGGAAATCACTGGTCCCCCTGCATTCGCCTCTCGATACCGCTCAATGAAACTCCCAACAACAGCCTGCCGCCGTGAAAAAAGAAGAGCGACAGCTTCAGGCAAAGTGGAGATTGAAGAGCCTGCGGCCATATTGTGGGCGGTTTAGTCACACCCCCCATAAGTGTATAATAACATACAATTGTGACACAGATATTCTGCCAGACCTGAAAACCCCTCGGGAAAATATTAGAAATGGAACCTCAGTTTGAGTACTAGGGACTTCGAGCCATATGCACTGAGACAGTTTATCATAGACTCAGAATGGGTACAACAGTTTGATACCTCTGGCCCTAAAGTAGAGTTCCACGTTAGTACACGACACATGAAGTTCATTTATGAGTCTCTGGCTTGCCCCTTGCGACCCCTGGCACTGCATTTGCGACCCATGGCTTCAGAAGTGTCAAACTCAGTGCCAGGAACACAGAGGAAGCTCATCTTTATGGGTTGGGACTCCAATCTCCTTGTCTTTTGTCAAGTTTTTTTAATTACATTAATAGTGAATAGCATTATTCAGTATTAGCGTAATAAAAAATGGAGTACAATTAGCTGCAATATGACCCTCCCTGGCACCTGACATAAGTAAAAAATGCTTTTAAATGTATGTTGTGTCCATGCCTGCATGTGAGAGTGTGTTTATGGGAGAGTGAGTGTGTATGTGTGATTGTTTATGTATGTGAAAGCATGTGCGTGCAAATGAATGTAAAAGTCAAATGGCGTGTGATGTCACTTCCACTACCTCTGGCCTTTTGGTGAATTGACATTGATGACTGGACGTTCAGTTTATTAAATCATAGGGAATGGAAACCTTAAGATATTGTTTTAGATGCCATTATACCGGAATCATAAAATCAGATGGGGTTACATATCTCTGTAGCAAATGTATTAAGCAAACAAGCGATACAACTGGCTTTGGAGCCTGTGACCATCAGCTTTCAAACGGATTTCTGAAACAGAGGCTCGACGTGTTCTACTTTCTCATTCGGGTGAAACCTAACAGCTGCAGGTTACATTCTCTTCTGCAGCATTAGATCAACTCACTGATCCATAAATAGTTTAACATGGCTGCCAGCGGTGGTCGAAACGGAATGGAGGTAGGGTGGCGGGAGAGAGGAAGGACGCCGGAGGTAGGGGAGGAGGCAGGAGAGAGGGAAGACACGGGAAAGTGGCTATAAAAAAAAAACGTAACTTTTCACCACTTCCTCGCCGCGTCTCTCCTCTGTAGTCCTTCTCTCGCTCGGCCACAGGAAGAACAACCAGGCTCCCAGACAGCCAATCACAACGCTAACTTAGCAGAGTTGTGAATGGTATGAGTGCCGTGTTTCAGTGCTCAGAGGCTGACTGGATGCCTGGGCATGTTCTCCACGTAGGCTGTAAAGTAGCCTCCATGGAGAACATGCAAAGTGCGCAATACTGTTTTGGGGGGCCTGAGAGGGCCGGCCAAGCAGTCATTGTGCACTTTAGGTGGGTGCTACCACTCCTCTCCTGCTCGGCACCTCATGGAAAGCGGTGGGCGGAAGTACGAGAAAATAAAATTAATAATAGCGGGAGTTATCATTTTATTTTCCCTATGTTTCACTGGAAAAAAGCAGTGGGGCAACGCACCTCCGCCTTAGTGGAAGAGCCGCCACTGATGGCTTCTTTGTTCAACATATAGATCGTGAGATGTATGGCCTCTTTCCCGCTTTTTAATCATAAACGTGCTGGGCATTTGTATAGCACACATAAATTGGTAATTGGGTCAAGGCTGGTAATACCAGGTGTTATTTTTAATATACTCAGAAGTACTAATTTAATGATCTTGGAAGGATGAAAAGCTGAGTTGGCACTATTGGATTTAAAAGTGTGAACCTGAAGGTTTGGAAAACCTTTCAGTGACTTGTTGACTCAGTGAACAATCCTATATAAAAGAGGGAACAATTCAACTCCTTACTGAAGTGGGCTATACCAACTGGATTTGTAAGAAGTTTTATTTTATTTATCGATTTTTGTATAGCACGAACTTGACCCGAAGGTATCAGAGTGCTTTCTAACGTGAGGATTCCAGTACTCAGATCCCAGCAGTTTCATGCCAGGCTGCACTGTGGATCAGGCTAAAGGTGCATTTATTGGGTTCTGTTGATAACTCAATACAGTATACAAATGGATGCTGCAGGCTGAGTTATAAGTACTTTTTTAGGAACTCTGAGCGGCCTGGTTCTTGCACAGGGGTTCTTAAGATCACAGTTTTTGTAAGTTATTTACTGTCTGTACTGGTTTGTGGGGATTGAGGAGGGATGAGAACCTGGAATTTCCCTTTACTCTCTGGAATTTGTTATTGTGCAATGAAACTTGTGAATACAGGCTTGTAACTACCAGAATGCCAAGAAGGATGGGTTAGTCACGCACCTGCCATGTGCCCTTTTGGCAGCAAGCCAATGTTCTGCATAGTGGAAGGCAGCAAAACAGAAAAGGGTTTTTACAGAAATGTGTCACTCCACACGTCGTACAGCCTTAGATGTGAGTACCTTACCCATTTCAGGATCTCGTGACTCGTAGTACATGGTACTCGAAGTTTTATTTCTAGCATGACTATAAGTACCAGAATGCAGGAAAAAAGATAGGGTATGGATGAGCTACAAATGTCTGGTATAGGGAAATATAAACTGTTTGGAAGAATTGTGCATTGGAGTGGGTGTTATGCTCAGGGTAATACTGTTTAATGCTATTTTATATAGCACGAACATTAACCGAAGGTGTCAGAACGCTTTACAAAAGAACCAGTTGAGAAACATAAGGACCTCCTAACCTTCAGGAGACTCCTCAAGACCTGGCTCTTCGAACAGTAGCAGCGTCCCCCGCCCCCCCTAGCGCCTTGAGACCCTCACGGGTATGTAGTGCGCTTTACAAATGCTATGATTGATTGATTGATTAAGGACTTTGGATTACATGAGTTACATAAGAGACACAAACAGAAAAATTTGCAAATGTACAAGTTGTAAAGTCACTCAAGGAAGAGATATAAACAGAGAAAAATTGCAAATATACAAGTTGTAAAGTCACTCAAGGAAGAGGTATATACTCTAAAAACACATAGGAATTGTAGTAAGTACAAAGGTCTACATATACTAGTGGTTAGAGTTCTATATATACAAATAGTAAATTCAC
This sequence comes from Triturus cristatus, assembly GCF_964204655.1. Lineage (NCBI taxonomy): Eukaryota > Metazoa > Chordata > Amphibia > Caudata > Salamandridae > Triturus > Triturus cristatus. Next base: position 391,104,232 of record NC_140594.1, read on the forward strand.
TATTACATAGGAACATAATTTTTTTTATTTTTTTTAAAACACATCACACAGTTTCATGCTAAAAGATAGGTGGGGTAGCGGGGGTAAGCGGGGGAAAGTAAAAGGGTTGGAATAGGGGCAGAGCAAGAGGAACAGGCAAGGGTGAAAAAAAAACTTAAAGGGAAACCAAAAGTCGGGGTGAATGTCAGCAAAACCGGTTGGGGACCCGCAAACAAAAAGACCAAAGTCGGTTTCAGATTTTGCATCAAATCATTTTGGACAAGGAAAGGGTTGGGGGCGAGATACAAGGCGCAGTCCAGGGTCACGCATTGTCCAGTAAGTCCATTTATGCCAGAAAGACCGTCAAGGATGGAGGATCTAGGTTAAAGACCACAACGACAACACTACAAAATGGCGGTGTTGCTGTTTGGCGAGAAACCAATCGGAAAAGCCACAATGCAAAAATTCCCAGGTCCCCACGGGCAAAGACACTCGGGGCCACAGGGCAGCAGTGCCTCTGCTCAACACGCCATGTTGGAAGGAAAGGTCCGCTCAGAAGGCCGGCAGCAGCCCCAGATGAAAGGGGGGCAAGGCGGCCGCGGGGTCAGGTGTGTGCGCCCACAAGCAAGCGCATACGAAGAAAAGCAAGCAAGCAAGGAGTAGAGGTGGAACAGAAGACTCAATGAATTCTGGGCATGGGAGCCTCTTTTTAGGTCGAGTCTACCAGATAGCGTAAGCTCTCTGGTTGCAAAATATCTATTGTAAGCTCACTGTGGGCTTAGAGCCCGCACATTGCTTACTGTTGGTTGCTTTTAATGTCTCTCTCATTTGCTTGCTTCTTATATGATGGCTTGCCTTGCTCTTCTTGGATTTGTCCCTCCTCTGGATCACAGCCTCTTGATGATGCTTCAGATTGGCTGACTTGTATCTTTGCACTGCTCATTTTTAAGGACTTACCTTTTTCTTTGCCATTTAGAACTCCATGAGAGTTCATGAGTTTGCCAGCTCTCTCACTCCTGCTGCTAGACTCCTCAAATAGCCCCCCACCAAACCCCCAGGCTCTGTTGCCACCAAACACCCCCAGTTTGTCTGTAAAAGCACAGCAACAGGGATCTTGTTGATGGGGTACAGCTGAAAAGCAGGCATTAAGGGTTGTTTTTGTTTTATCTCCTGAATTGCACATATTGCGTTGCAGTCAGGGGCGTAACACAGGCACCCTCATCCCCCGCGGTGGAGGGGGGGGGGGGGGGGCCGAGCTGCAGGGGGCCCCCCCGGCACAGTACTTATGCCTGAGCACTCCGGAATAAATCCAGAGCGGGCCCCCTCCGTGTATATTGCAGGGGGGGCCCTTGAACTTTCGTTACGCCACTGGTTGCAGGACAAGCTTTGACACACAAAGGCTTTAATGGCGCTGGGGCAAGGGCCTTCTGCCACACTCACTCAGCTGTTGTTCTTTAGGTCAATGCATCTGCCTCCTGTGCTAGTGCAGAAAAGCAAATGGCTGAATCCTGTGGAAAGCAAATTAGACCTTGGGAAGTCTTTCCGTTTATATTCTGACATTTCCTCATTCTTTTCAAATTCTGTTCAGTGTTTCATGAGTGAAAAGCTTTTGAGATATCCTAAGACATGTGTTTGCTTTTCCTCCAAGATTTTGAAATGTGTTTCCTTTTATTTAAAAAAAAAAAAAAATGCTTTACAGACAAACATTGTCAAAGTAAACAGCTCTACGCTCGCCTTTTAAGGCGAGAACTATTGCTTTTGCCAATGCTTGTTTTAAAAAGATGCAATGCTTACATTAGTTATGGCTGCTCGGCTACTCGAAGAATAACACACTGCTGCTCCCAGCTGCACAGACAGGAAAAAACACTGTTGAGCAGGGTGTGTCAGGTGAAGTTCATTAAAGTTGGTCTACAACTGATGAACAGAGGCGGAGAAAATATTCCACATTCACAAAAGCTTTTAGCCAGCATCAACCTCAGCTGAAAAAGAGACCTGTGTATGTTTTGCACTAAATGAAGAAGACTGCCACCACTACACACAGAGTACGTCCCCTTCTTCACATGGGACACTAGCCCTGCATCTGCAACTTCTCACCTATCCATTATATGAACACCCTATTCTCCATCTTCGTCTTCCAGAGATTATGGGACAGAGGATGCTTTAAAAGTGGAAATGCATTTGGCATTCATCACATTAAGAGGACTTTGTTTAACACTAGTTGGATCTGTTTGTACATCCTTGCCTTTATTTAAATTATTAAGAACATAAGAAATCTACACCCCACCTCCACCCCACAGCGCCTTGATTTATTTAAACAGCGACAATCGACAAAATGGTTCAACTGCATAAAAACCTATGGGAACCATCTAAAGAGAACAAAATATTCTGCACCATTTTTGGTGGCCTATCACCTGCATGTAAAATATTACGCACACAGCATAAATGAAAAATGAATACAAGTGAAAATAATCATTGGGAAATGATTACCCACAATAAATAAGACTGGCTGCTGCAAAATGTGCAAACCAGGCCCATTGCTTATCATTAGCTGGCTTTAATATGTCCCATTTCCTTGCTTCTTTTTTTTTTTCTTTTCTTTTTTTATTTGGAGTTCCACATGTACATATATACATAAACAGAGAAAACATACAGTACAATTGACTTTTCCAGCGACAACTAATGGAGAAGAAAAAAACTATTCAGAAAAATGATCTATTAATGGTTGCCAAATAGCCATACCAAATTTCTTTTTACGCGTTTTTTTCACAAATACATACTAATTTCTAAATTATAAAGATTAAATAGTTTGGCTCGCCATAGATCAAAACTCGGGGCCTCGGGTTGTAACCAGGCAGTGGCGATAGAAAGTCGCGTTACAGCCGCAATAATGAACAAAAAATAACAAAATTTACAAAAAGGCTGTCCAATAGATGAAACCCCATCAATCCCTAATAAAATCATACTTGAAGAGACAGTGATTGGTTTACCTAAAATGTGAAACAAAAAACTTTCAATTTGGTTAAAAAAAGAACATAAGGAGGGGCAAGAAAAAAAAAGATGCACTATATCAGCGTTGCCAGCTTGGCAGCGAAAACATTCCCCAGATTTTGAAGCTTGTGAAGGATTGCCCCATTTCATAATAACCGCAGGAGTGTAATATAAATTAAATAGAGTTTTAAAGTGCTGGGCTTTTAATGAAGCGGAATAAAAAATCTTATGAGCTGTGCCGATGGAATCTTCAATATGAATAGAGGGAGATGAAATCCAAGTCCTCCACTTCGCATTTGTTTTATCGAGATCGTCTGATCTAGAATCTAATAATATATGATAGATAGAACCTATTCGTAATTGCGATCTCACAGCATCTATAATACGAATAGAAACAAGATGAGAAGTATGTTTCTGCAGAAAATCCCGAATCTGAAGAAATTTAAAAAATTGAGTGTTGGCTAGATCAAATTTCTTTTTAAGTTCATCAAAAGAAAGATAAACGCCTTCTGTAGAAACAAAAGCCCCTAACCGAGTAATCCCTTTGATATGCCATTGGCGCGCTATTGAATCAAAAAAAATTGGAGGTAACAAATGAGGTGCAGCAAGAGGAGTATAGACTGTATATTTGGGAATATGAAACATCTTTATAAGACTTTTCCAAACAGAAAAGGCAGAAGCAATAATTGTAAAACGAGTGCGTTTATAATAACTGCCATCAACTTCAATTTGCAGACAGTTCTTAGCACAACAACCTAGAGCCATCTGGTAGATAGTAGGGGCTTCTGAGGGATTACCTGCTTCTTCCCCTGTAAGAAGGATACGCATCTTCAAAAGTAGGCATGACATTTGATATAACCCGAACTCAGGGATAGCCCATCCACCACGAGCAAATGGTAACGTCATCAGACGGGAGGCTCTTCGAATCTTACCAGGGGCCCACAAGTATTTTTCGCATAGTGACTGAAGCTGCCGGATCTGAGGCTTTTTGACTAGTAAGGGAACAGCGCGAAAGAAGTAAAGTACTCTTGGTAAAATAACCATTTTTAGCAGGTTGGATCTGCCCACAAGAGTAAGATGAAGACTCTGCCAAGAATCCAGGGTGGACTTAGTTTTATCCAAAATATCATTCCAGTTAACTGAAATCATATCATTTAAATTAGATCTAATCTTAATGCCGAGGTACACCACTTCCTCCACTACTCTAGGATCGATAGCTGTAGCCGGATTTGTACAAAGGTATTGAGTTTTGGCAGAATTTAACTTATAGCCTGAATATCTACCAAAGGAGTTAGCAAGATGTTCAATGACCGGCAAGGCAATATCAAGGTTAGAGGTGACCACAGTGATATCATCCGCATAAGCAAAAACAATATAGGGCAGGTTCTGAGCAATAAAAGGGGGAATCTGCGTGTTTAATTCCAACATCTTCACAAAGGGATTAATATAAAATGCAAAAAGAAGAGGAGAACAGGGACAACCCTGACGGGTCCCCCTGCAGATCTGAACCACCTCCGATTTAATTCCCATTGCGCATATCTTCGCAGTAGGAGCCTGATAGAAAACCTGAAGAGCACGAATAAAACCACCCCCAAACCCCATACGCGCCATTATCTCCCAAAGAAAACTCCATGCAACCCGGTCAAAAGCCTTCTCGGCGTCGAGCAGGACGAGACCCAGAGATCTGGACTCCACCTGCGCGACGTCGAGAAGAGCAACAACCCGGCTAACATGGTCAACTGTACCCCGACCAGGAACAAACCCATGCTGCTGTAATGAAACCAATCCAGCAACAAACGGGGCCATTCGATTAGCAAGGAGTTTGGCATACAACTTACCATCGCAGTTAACCAAGGAGATGGGACGGAAGGATCCCGGCTGATCAGGAGGCTTCCCCTTTTTAGGAAATATAACAATATGCGCATAATCCCAAGATTGAGGAGGGGATCCCTGCCTGGCCGCCTCAAAAGTCTTCAGCATATCCTCTCGAAGTTCGTGAAAAAATACCTTATAGACCTCCATAGGGAGGGTATCTGGCCCAGCAGCCTTTCCCGAAGGCATTTTAAATAATGCCTGATCAATTTCCTCAAAGATGAACGGCATATCCATTTTCTCTACATCAGTCGGGTCTAGTTGTTCCCAAGTCAGTGCAGGAAGCCCCAGATCCATAGGAAGATCACCGGTGTTCGGTTGGCTATATAACTCAGAGTAAAAAAGGTGAAACACCTTCATAATAGTCTGAGGATCATGAACTAGTGAACCTTGAGCATCATAGATGGCATTAATCTTTGAAACCTGACTTTTGGCACGTATTCTTTGAGCCAAAAATCTCCCTGAAGATTTGCTGAATTCATAAAGCTGTCTCCGGTAAAGGTGATGTTTAAGTGCTATCTCCTGGGCCCATATAAGATTAATATTGGCCTTGCACTGGGCAAGCTTAGCTAAGATTTCTTTAGTATCTGCTGCTGCCCGAAGCTGGGTGGCGAGGTCCAATTCAGCATTCCGAAGAAGAGAAAGAAGCTCTGACATTTTTTGTTTGAGTGACTTTTGAACAAATAATCCATAACTAAGGACTTCACCACGAAAACAGGCCTTAAAAGCATCCCATACACCCGCCGGGGAGGCAGATCCGCGATTACACAAAAAAAAGTTCTGAATCCATTTTTTCATATGATCTACAAAAAGAGGATCATATAGCAATTTTCTGTCAAAGGAGAAGGCCTTAACACCTCTAGAAATAGCAACATTATAAAGGGAAAAAACTAAGGGAGCATGGTCAGACATTAATCTAGGAAAAATTTGAATTTGAATACTCTGAGCCCAGGCCACGGATACAAAAAAATAATCTAAGCGAAATAATTTACTATGAGGTGAAGAAAAAAAAGTATACCCAGGGTCATGCGGATGAATTATATTCCAGACATCTGCCAGCCCATGATCATTCATTAAATTATGCAGAGCTCGAAAAACTTTGGGTTTATGACCCATATAGACATACGAAGGGGAGCAAGCCCAGTCACCAAATAAATGAATATTCAGATCTCCACAAAAGATTAGTGGAGTGGGCCAGAGAGCAAGTTCCCCATTTAGATAGTTAAAGATGTCCGGTTCATCTGCATTGGAGCCATATACCGTGCAAAGGGTGAATCTTGTCTCCCCCACTAAACATTCAAGGATTGCCCACCGGCCATGGTTATCTACTAAAAAACGCCCCGGAAGGACTAAAGAGGGTCGAGCTAAAATAGCCACCCCTCGTGTCGTATCAGATTGTTTAGAGATAGCAAGTGTAGTATATCCCAGATCAGCTAATTTCTGGCTATAAGTCCAGGAGATATGCGTCTCCTGCAAACAAATGATATCAGGATTAATAATTTTTAATTCAGCCTGAATCTTATTTATTTATTTGGAGTTTTTATATAGCGCATAGTTACCCTAGGGCATCCCAGCGCTTGTCCAGGGCGACAACCATTAGCAAAAGACAGGTTCAGCAGCGTCCGGCAGGAAAGAGATGGGTTTTAAGAAGTTTACGAAACCGAGAAGTACAAGTCTCTGAGCGCAAACTCAGAGGAAGCACGTTCCACAGGATGGCTATATTGACCAAGAATCTTCGCCCACCAGCACGAGCCCTTTTCACTCTGGGAATTTGGAGCAGATGTTTCTGGTCAGAACGCAAAGCTCTATTAGCCTTATAGGGCACAGCTAAATTCCTCAGGATAGTAGATCCCTTTCCCTGAAGAATTTTATGCGCTGTGCATAGAGCCTTAAATTTAACCCTTTCCCGCACCGGGAGCCAGTGCAGGGCCTTCAAAGCGGGTTTAGCTGACTGCGTCCTTGGTATACTCGTAAGCAGCCTTGCAGCAGCATTTTGAACCTGCTGAAGTTTATTGAACGTAGCTTCAGGGGCACCTAGAAAAATAGTATTGCTATAATCTAGTCTCGATACAATAAGCCCCTGAATGAGCAGCTTCCTAGATATCCAAGGAAGCAGAGGCAGGACTTTACGAGCTGAACATACTACTGCCGTTTTTTTCGCCTGGGTCCTGAAAGAAAGATCTTGTTCCAGCCAGATCCCCAGACTCTTAATCTCCTCTTTAGGACTCGGGAGGTCTCCCAGACAGCTAGGCCAAATAGTCGAAGGGAGAGAAGGAATTTTATGCCCTAGCAGCATTATTTCGGTCTTTGAACCGTTCAACTTTAAAGCTGATTCACACATCCAGGTGTAAACTTTGGACATACAGGAGTGCAGCGAATCTGGGTTATCCACAAGTTGGGATAAAGCGACCACCAGCTGAGTATCGTCAGCATAGCTGACGATTTTAATACCAAATGGGGCCACCACATCCTCCAGGGGGGCCATATATACATTAAACAATGTGGGGCTAAGGGAGGAGCCCTGTGGCACACCACACTGGAGGGGGATAGATGCCGACCGTTCACTGCCTTCCCAAACCTGGTACGTCCGGTCGCAGAGAAATGACATAAGCCACTTCAGAGCCACACCTGTAACCCCTATATCTGACAGCCGTTGGATCAACACTTGGTGGTTCACAGTGTCGAAGGCCGCACTAAGGTCCAGGAGGATCACTGCCACGGACTCTCCTGAATCCAAAATGCTCCTGGCTTCCTCAACGACTGCCAGAAGAGCGGTATTGGTGCCCTGACCTGGGCGAAATCCAGTTTGAGAGTCTCGCAACAGGCCATTAGACTCCAGGAAGTATGACAACTGACGGTTCACCAACCTTTCAGCGATCTTACCGAGTCCAGGAAGCAAGGAAATGGGCCTGAAATTTGCCAGATCCGATGGATCCAGATTTGGCTTTTTCAGGAGAGCCTTTACCACTGCTCTCTTCCAGCTCGGTGGCACCAAGCCCTGGACAAAGGATGCATTAATTAGGTCTGTAACCGGGACCGCAATAACGGTTGCTACCTGTTTCAGGAATCTCATAGGGACCGGATCCCTAGGGGAACCACTCTTCATAGCGCCCAGTTCCTTAAGGACTTCATCTACTGATACTGGCCCAAAGGTGTCCAAATGGACAAGAACTCCCCCTGGCTGACTGCCAGTATCTATTCTCTGGACAGCCTGGGGCAAGGCATTTAGAATGTTCTCTATTTTCATATGAAAATAGTTCGCCAGCTCCTTGCATTTTTCACCTGGGCTATCATGAGTTACCAAGGGCTCGGGAACTTTAAGAAGTTCCTTTATCACTCTAAAAGTCTATCTAGAGGAGTTAGAGGAACTTTTTATTCTCTCCTCAAACAATTGAGCCTTAGCGCAACGAAGAGCAGATTTATACACCCTAATTGCCGCACGATACTCCTCTCGCCTGGCTTCCACCCATTCCTTTCTCCAAGCCCTCTCTAACTTCTTACATCCCTTCCTAAGGGTTCTCAACTTGGGTGTATACCATGGGGCAGAACCCATTCTCTTCTCCCTGTTTAGCACTCTCTTTTTAGGGAGAATAGCGTCAAGAGAGCTGGTCAGCCACTGATCGAGGTTCGCATCTTCTTCTTGCGCTTATCATAATTGTTGAGGCCACAAACATTATATGTGACTTTTCTTATCCCCTTATTAGCCATGGACCGACATGTAATGAGTTATCAATAAGTTTAAACCTTTTCACGAAAAAAAACTGATAAACATAGACAGAAAAAGAGTAAAAATCTGAAAATGTACTGTGGAACACATTTTTAATTGTAGACCCCCCCCCCCCCCCCGGACCTTCCCACCCCCACCCCACAAAGCCTCCCTTTGAACCCCCACCCCCCACACCCTCCCTTCCATGAGGCAATGGGACCTAAGCCCCTGTGAAGGGAAGCTGGTGACGCTCCCTGTGGTGCCCCCCCTGGACCATCAACATACCAAACAAAAGAAGACACCCTACGGAGAGGACCTATTTGTCTGCCCAGCTTATGCCTTTCCTGCTTCAGGAGCCAGACTTAAGTGAATGTAAGTAATCTTTGGCCTGAACTTCGGAAGAAAAAAACGTATTCTGGCCCTGATACACAATTTTCAACTTTGCAGGATTAAGAAGAAATGCTTGACCCCCCTTGGCTTGAAAGAGAGGTATTAGTTGGCGGAGCTGCCACCTCCGGACAACTGTCTCGTGACAAAAGTCAGGCCTTACAAAGAAGTTAACCCCTTTGGCGGATCTCTTCTGGGTAGGTCTAGCTAGATCATAAATGGCTTCTCGTGCAAGAAAATTATTTATAGAAATCAAAATGGCACGGGAGTAGGGAGTCTCTAGTCCAGGACGAGCAGCTTGCGGGTTACTATGGAAGGGAAAACGGTGGGCTCTCTGAATCTCGACCTCCCAGTCCCAGTGGGAGAGTTCAGGGAAAGCATCTACAAACAGCTGAATGACAAATTGTCTCGTATCGACCCCTTCTGCCCCCTCCGGAATACCTAAAACCCGTAGATTATTACGTCTCAACCGGTTTTCCAATTCGGCTAGTTTCCATGAGACATCTTCTTTTTGGGTCCTTTGGTCGTTGACCACTCCTCTCTGTGTTGCTACTTCGTCCTCTAGAATAGATATGCGAGATTCTGTCTCCCCTACTCTGGTGCCAATCTCAGAACATGTCTTGCTTATGCGTCTAATTGCGTTTTGCAGCTTACGGCAGGCCCCCTGCGTTCTGGCATTCTCAAGTCTTGACTCAGCCCTGTGTGAAAGCATTGTGTCATAGATCATTTCAAGGGTAATCGACTTATTAGGATCGGAAGAGCTAGCAGCAGCTGAGATCCCCTCGCTCCCGTCGTTGCCAATTGCTGGTGGTTGAGTGGTTGAGAACGAGTAGTCCCAGGCCAGATTCTCCACCAGAGGGTCAGAGGTGGTGTTAGCTGGTGCGGAACTTGCAGACAAAACCTGTGTGCCTGAAGGCTTGACTTTCCGAACTGTGCCATCGAGTAGAGCCATATTCCTATAACCACCCATCAAACAATCATCGATCTCACCCTGGCTAACAGATCCAGCATCATACTCAGCCCAATCTCCGCCAGTGACATCATCGTCATCGGAGGTTGATGACCCGTCAGAGAGAGAAAAAAATTTGTCCAGCACATCGTTATCATGAATGGGCTCAGTTCCTCCTATGACCTTGACCTTGACCACTGGACCTCCCCCGCTAGCCCCCGACGGGGGCTCGGCCTCAAGAATAGCATCTGACGCCTCAATAGCCCTTCCGGCAGGGGGAGGAGGAATAATAGGAATAATGGGGACTGCAAGTCCCATAATGCATCCTGCAGGTTGGCTATCCACCTTAAGCTCAGAAGCTGTGATGTCCAAGGGGGTTTGTGCTCCCCCACACTCTTGGCCCAGAGAGTAATTCAATTGAGTGCCGAACAGAAGGGGGTTAGAAGACACCTCTGGGGGAAGCTCAGTGCTGACATTTTTAGATACGCTTTGTTTCAAAGAGCGTTTGGTAAACAGGGGGGCAGTAGTCTTAGCAAAATTTGCTGAAGCAGCCGGGGTCTTACCAGCAGATGTCTTTATTAAGTCTATTTGACCGTTTGCCGAGGGAGATTTCTGCGTCTTCGGGAGCCCGCCGGGATTTCCCGAAGTATCCGTACCAGTTGTGGGCTGAGCACTGCGGGGCTTATTACTCCTGGCAGAAGTCTTGCTGATTGATTTAGGCGGCATCTCTCCACAAGCCCCCTGAAGACCGCCGAGCGCCACAGAAACAGAAGCGGCAAAAAAGCTGCGGGCAGAGAGACGAAGAGCACCGACAACTCCGAGACGCCAATTGCCTCTGTGCGGAGTCAGCAGGGATGCAGCTGCAAGCCAGATCATCGTCGAAGAACCACGAACATCATCACCTCCTAAACGTAAGTAATCGGTGAAACCTGCATCTCGCGCCGAGGGTCAAACCGCTCAGTCCTCTCAGAAACGGCGTCAGTGGGGGAGCACCAGCGGCAGGGAGAGTTTAGTCCAGCTCACTCGGCCGAAGCATCGGCCGCCATCTTGCCTTGTTGAGATGGGTTTTGATGCATTTTCTCCTTGCTTCTTTTTCAATGGCTTTCTTTGTCCCAGCTTGTCCATCTTATGTTTGTCCCTTCCCTGAAGATAGCCTCTTTGTCATGTCTCTGACCGACTGGCTTTTATCCTCCTACAGTTCACTTTTAGGGTACTACTGATTTTTTCTTGGCTTAGCAAGTGACAGTGTGTGTGCTTTTCAAGCTCTCTCGTTTTTGTGTTCCTGTCCTCCAAAACTCCACCCCCTCACCCCACGCAGTCTCACTCAGGTGCTGCAGGCTCTGCCTCCTGTGCTTCTTTCCCTGACCAAAGTCCCATCTTTTGCCTTTCCCCTCGTGCTTTTCCCCCACCCTCTGTGTTGCTCGTCCCTTCTTTGCTGCTTTCCATCCTTAACCACTCCCTATTGCTTCACACCCATCCCATAGGCTTGGTCCTAATAATAATAATAAGTTGCATGGGGGAGATGGGGTTAATCTGCGCATATCGTAATAAATTCATTGAATATGTCTTATATTTATTTGAAGGCCATGTTGCCCTGGATATCACAAAAAAACAATAAAGTTTGTTGTGAAAAAAATAGATACTTTTTATGGAGGGCTAGACAGCATTTGGTACAGGCCCCTCCTCCATAACAATGGAAAGCTTTCACGCTACTTCAATTTCCCTATTTGCTTATTTACCAGCTTTCTCGGATCAGTAAATGTCATGGCCAGCCACGTTTTTGTGCTTTAAAAAAAAAAACCTTTTGGCATACTGCACACCATCTTGCCGATGCTGTCCAAAACACATCACCAAAAAGGCATTGGCAAAGGCCCAAAAGTTGAGACCTATTGACTCTGCCACTGCTTGTATTTACTGCAGAGGGTGAAGAGTGACAGTTAGAGAGTAAGGGATCCTGGGTCAGGAGGCCTTAATGCTGAGGTTGGGAAGCTACAAGACAGTGCTACATGCAAGACCAAAATGACAGTGCCTTATGCACCAGCATGCACGCATAGAAAACTAGAACATTTTGGCAAGTGCCTGCACTTTTCTCCACCATTTAAATCACTTGCATAGACTCCATGCTGAAGTACATTGAATCAGGGGTGGAACTAGACTTGAAATTCATGGGGGTCTAGTAGTTCACGCACAGTGCGGGGGCTACCACTTCATGCCATAAGGGCGAGGTATCCTCAGAGCCAGTATGAGAACACACTTCAGCAAAGCCAACAGCTTTGACTTTAATGAGCTAACACATGCAAACAGACTTAATGCATGCCTGTTTTTATTTTAAAGCCAGATCTTTTGGCTTTGGCCAGGCTTTCCTCCGAGAGATTTAGCACTGCTGGAGCTTCAAGAGTGTCCACCAGACCTGCGAGCATCACCTGCCTGCAAGATGGTACCAAGTGAATCCTGTATCTGGTCTCTATGTCTGACACTCAGAAATGAAGGAACTGGAGCCCTATTGGAATGGTGTATTTTCTTACTAAAAGCAACTTAAGTCACATAATAAACACATGCTTCAGAGGAATAAGAAGATGTTTGTGATGGGATCTCCCAATGAGCACGTGAATATGCTCCCACAGACACAGAAGTAGACTTTTATGACTCACATTAATGATGTGGAGCATGTACAGGGATTAGTAACATTATGGGGGACTTATATCTGGCTGTCACAAAATGAGGATGGGTCACCCAGAGCTCAAACGGTAGGGACATTCACCAAGTGAAATAAGTAGAATGCCTGTTCACAAATGTAAAAACAAGTATGTGTTGATATTTATATTACACGGACCTAGCTGGTTCGCACCGGAGCACTATACATTATGGAAAGTGATCTCAACTGGGGACTTAAATCTTTACCTCTTACACACATTTCCACTGCCATCTCACAAATGTAAAGTTTAGGCACAGTGAGATTAAGTGATTTACCCAGAACTGCACAATTTTCAGTCAAATGCCAATCTGGATTCAAACCCAGATCCCAGATGTCATGGTGCTGGTGTTCAAAATGTTACATTGAAGATTAGTTCCTGCGTCATCTACAACCAGCACTGGCATCACCAACTGACCAGGTGACATCCAGACTCCTGGTGAAGAAGGGAGCAAAAGGAATTGGTGAAATGTGAGGTGTAATTTTCCTTAGCATCATTGTTGTGCTGCTTGTTCACACAACGCTCACTCTGACATCTCCCATTTCATACTCCTCTCCACTCTTCTTTGCTGTATCTGTCATATTCTCCTCTCCTTTCTTTCTCCTCTTTTCCCTCTATATTCCCTCACACTTTTTCTTTCTTCTTTTTCACTATTCTTGTTCTCATCCCACAATTTCTTCCAGCAATCCCTTCTCTCTCACTCGCCTCTTCCTTCCCACCTTCTCCTAACTTCCTATCGGAGATAGGCCATGTTGGAGACTAACTTGGGAGAGAGGCCTGTGGTGCTTCTACTGAATATGAGCTGGTGCCATGTAGCTCAAGCCCCACAAAGATCAGCTTTTGTCTTGTTGGAATGAGTGCTGAAATAGCCATTTCCATTTGTTATGCTTTATTCGACATATAATCATAAAAGCAAGTATCAAAATAGTCCAACATTACATAAAAACCCAGTTCATAAGGTACAATTAATACATATGTCGACTTTTGTTAAAACTAAGCATTTAAAATCTCCATAGATAATAAAAAGGATTAAAAAATCTGACACAATTCTAATTAGGATGGTTACGCCCGATTTTAAACTGGGTGGTCACAAGAAGGGTAACCTCTTCTTGAAGACCTAAAGGCTCAAACACGAAGAAAAAAACAGATATCAGGTAACTAGAAATAGTTGCAACACAAGATCAGTATTTACAGATGATAGTGCGAGTTTTATAATGGCATTAATTTTGACCTCATTGCCCACGCCCACCCAAGATATTTCGCAACAGCTGTTAAGATGGTGGATGAAGTGCTTGTGCGTATAATCCTTTCAGCTTCTGCGCTTCTACGTGTGCCTAGCAGCTTACATAGTGGTCTCAGCCAAACCCGGCGGGGAATTGCATAGGCTGGGCAGGCAAAAAGCATGTGTGCTACTGTTTCTTTGTGGGCCGGGCAGGTAGGGCACTTATTATCTTTAGGATTAGACCACCTTGACGTGAAAGACCTTAAGGGTAGCGAGCCCGCCCTCAACTGGAAATACAATTTCCTATCTAGTGGCTTTGCTATTATGTCCCAGTATGGTTCGAGGTACGTAATATGTTTGAATTCTAGAAATGTTCCTGTCAACGTGGCTGATTCACTATGTCTCAAGGTATTGAGAGTGATCCTCTCCCAGTATTTTTCCTTCAAGTTTTTTTTAGAAGGAAAACTGCCCGCAGACGGATCATCCCAGAGCATTTTCAGACCAAGGTCAACCAGAATGTCTCTAACAACCCGGAGCCATCGAATCTTATGGAAACTGCCTGATTTAATTATATCCATGAAGCCTGAGGCATAAACTTTTAATTCCGGTGTTGTCCATAGCCTGCGCCAGTATAATACTGGACAATGTCTAATAGAAACTTTCTGCCAAGATCATAGTGTAGCGGGCACAATGGTGTACTTTGAGGGAGGTTGGTGATGCTACGTAGAAACCTGTTTTCGGACACAGTCATTTCCTTCGTACTCTCAAACCTCCATAGCTCAGCACCATAGAGTGATGAGCTGACCACTTTCGTGTCATAAACCTGGAGCCCTGGTCTTATGGGTTTAGTGAGCGACTTCTTATGCTCCAGACATAACGCTCCCGCCAATTGCCGTTGCTTGAGGGTTGCCAGGTCAATTTGCTGGTTCCACTTTAGGTTACTCTGTATGTGAACCCCCAGATATGTGAACGCTCCTACCTGTTTCAATGGACGAATGTTCATGTATATTCTGCCTTTAAAAGATCTATGCAGGTTGAAAGCCATAAATTTCGTCTTCTACACATTGACCTCGAGACCACGATGAGAACAAAACTTTTAAAAAATGAATAGGGTACGCTGTAGCCCACTCTGGGACTACGAGATAATCAATGTGTCGTCGGCCAACATCAGGATTGGTATTATAACACCTGCTAAAATCGGGGCATCAGTATTCACGGGTGCCATGCAATCAACTATTCCATTAAGGAGCTGGGAAAATAAGGTAGGGGCCATGGCACACCCCTGACGTATCCCTCGTTCTATTGGGAACGAGCTGGTGACCATGCCCTGGCTGCCCCAACAAATTTTGGTATAGTTATTCTCATGGAGTCTCATTATTAGTGTGAGAAGTTCTTGGGGTAACCCCATTTCCTGTAACTTCACCCACAGACAGGAGCGAGGAATAAGATCAAATGCAGACTTTAAGTCTACTGGAATAGCTCAACTCAGCCTGTGAACTGGTTCTCTATGTATACCAGGAAACAGCTCTAGTTCAGTGCAAGAAATCAAATGTCTGTAAATGAGCTCACGAATATGTTTATATGACGTCTGCTCCATCTGTGCTTGGACTCTGCTCTATCTGTGCAGGGGTTCAGCACTATGTATGGAGGAACTCAGCTGTGTCTGTGTTGCAGCTCAGCTCTACAAGATTGGGGCCTGTTTGTGACAGTCCCACTCTTTCCAAATGTGCAGAAACTAATTTTATCAGTGCAAGAACTCATTTATGTCTACTAGATGTTCATCCCGATACATAGCTTCCAAGGTTTCAGATTGCTTATGTGTGACATTTTCAGAATTTCAATGGAATCATTCAATAACTATGAGTGAGACTTTCTCGCGAGCAAAATCACGCAACGGAGACAAGTGAAACACATAAATATCAGAAATTATAACCATTTGAACAATGAGAAACTTTAAGATTATCTTAAAGCTGCTAAAAAGTACCAGAAATGGAAGGGCAGTCCTCTTCAGCAGATGCCAAAAACAATACAATGTACAGGGGAGTCAAAGTTCCAACAGAAAAATGTGATAGAAAGAGGAGGAGAAAGTCGTTCTCTTAATATAATGACAGGGGCAGTGTGTCCTTGTCTTGGTGCCCTCACACACCCTGAATTATGGGTGTTGGTATGGAAGAAGGTTATTTTTCTCATTTCTTCAAAACGGATCGTTCTCTTTCCTTTTTCCCCTTTCTTAGTGTAATTGTCTTTTCCTTTTACTTTCTCTTTCCCTGTTACTCAAGTAACAAGGTAGATGGTTCTGCTGGGAATGACTTACCTTCACACTTTATGTTATCTCTCAGGTGGTGGAGACTCTGCCGCATGACACAAGGGCGCCTTTAGTTACTTTTTCTCCGAGTTAGGAGCACTAATGGTAACATTTTATATTTGGAATTACAGCCCTGAAGAAGTCAATGTGTGCAAATACACACGACGAAACACATGTTGGCTGTAGAATATTGTTTTGTCGCATGTCAACGTTTTGGAAGCTGTATACTGATTGACACTGTATTCTTGAACATCGGATGCTGAGACCCTGAACGGATATTAAAGAAATAAAATGGAACAAGCACAATAAGAGACTCTATTACTGATGGACCTGTTATTTACATTTTGAGTGCTCAGGGAGGAACCATATTGTTGACATTTAGAAAGAGCAGGGAAGTAGAGGCAAAGGATGTAGACAACGGTAAATAAAAAAGAAGACACAAATGAAATGTAAGGAGTGGGAAGCAGTAGATGGATGAAAAATTAAAAGGGAGGATGACGGGGAGCAGAGAAGAGGCAACAGCATGGGGGGAAGAGAGGGGCTACAGGGATAGAGTGCAAGATAGAGGGCAGGATGAACAGTGCTAAGGCTGAGGTGACGGCCCACAGCTGATGCAGAAGTGGTCGAAATACACTGCAGCGCATGGAAAGAAAAAAGCAGGCTTGGGCAGGAAAGCAAATGGCAACTAATAAATGTGCTAAATTTCAAGTTTTGTATCTTGACAACAAGCTTCAGCTTTAAAATACACTGTTTAAGCAGCGAGTTGCATAGAGTGGCATAGAGTTGTAGAGGGTGAGGCAGGCACCAGCTGATTGCAAAAATGATCAGCTTGAGGAATAGCAGCAAGGCTGAGAAGCCAATATGCGTTTCAAGTGAGCCTCTGAAATGTATGTGTGTCTCAGTCCTCGTTCTCCCTTCATCTCAAGGTTTTCCAAGCACAAGCTGTCACTTGCAGAGATGGGAAAAATGACCAAGCGGTAGACCCCACAATTGCTGAGCTGTCTGGGGCATTTATTTATTTATTTATTTTATAATTTTATATAGCGCTGAATCACCCCAGGGGGTATCTCTGCGCTTGTAACAACTAAACAACCAGGCAACAAGTTAGAAGAGATGAGTTTTCAGTAGCTTTCTGAACTGGAGAATAGTCATATCGGTGCGAAGATATTGAGGAAGGCTATTCCAGAAACTCGGAGCAAGGTAGGAAAAAGCTTTGTCTCCGGTGCGCGATTTCTTGATTCTGGGAATAGAAAGTAATCTTTTAGATCGAGATCTAAGAGAGCATGCAGGAGCATAGATATTACATTTCCTGGCAAGATAGGAAGGACTGAGCTTATTTAAGGCCTTAAAGATCATACATCCTATCTTAAATTCCACTCTTTTTTTCCACTGGAAGCCAGTGAAGCTTTAGTAGCAAAGGCAGAGAAGGAGTTCTAGGTGGTAAGCCCGTCACTAGACGGGCTGCCGTATTTTGTATAACCTGCAGTTTTCCTAAGGAGGCTACGTGCGTAGAAAGAAGCAGAGCATTGCAATAATCAATTCTGCTCATGATCAGGGCCTGAATCAGAGTCTTCCTGGTAGAGATAGGAAGTAGAGGAAAGATTCTCCTAAGTAGACTCAAGACATGATACCAAGTGCCAACAGTTGTATTGACATGGGCATCTAAGGTAAGTTTATGATCTAGTTTGATGCCGAGGTTTTTTATCTCCTCATACCATGCTGCTGCAGCATGAAAGCTTCAGTAGGAGAAGTACCAGGTCCTGTCCATGTACAGGGCCAAGCTGACCCGCCTCTTCAGTCTATTATGTGTCCGTCCACTAAAGGCACATTGACAGGCACACAACGGCCTTCTCTGAAGTGGCTTATGAGAGGTTAGTACCAGTAGTCCACAACAAGGGCATAGTGAATGTTGCACCTCGTGTGTCCCTTCTTTAGTGTGCATATCCTGCTCCAGCCCAATTTAGCTGCAGAGCAAGTATGAGGCAGAGGAAAACAGTGACAGGCTGCTCTGCAACACTGAATCAAAAAAGGAGCTATAGAGGGAAAATGTGCCAGAACACCCTCCACTCAATTAACATTTAAACAAACAAGAACTGGCACCCAATAGCACATATTATTTTAATCTGGAATGGGAGGAGGAAAGACAAATTAATCAAAAACCTCCATCACCCATCTACCATCTAATGACTTGGTGTAACCCCATCCAATGTGCCACATATTCTAAAAATTCAAAAAGATAGAAAATAAAGAGTGAACAGTCAGTCCTCCAAACAATTTTATAGCTTATCTCACTTTACACACACACCCTCTTTTTTCTCTAGAAATACGTGACAAAATTGTGTAAAGAAAGAGAAAGTATCTCATGTGCGCACCACCAGAGGAGCTACTGGTAGGTTCTCACCAGCTTGCCCGCGTTCGTTTCATCATCGATAACTTTCTCACAGAAAAGTGATATGTCCAGTGAAGAGAAAGGAATAAACACAAAAAATTGGTGTCCCCCGTGAAAAACAGAGACAAGGAAGTCTCAAAATCAAAACATATAGAGAAAAGGGATAGACTCACAGTTATTATCTTTTTTATTCCAATTAAGGAGTCTATCCAGCGATTAAAAACACAGCATGTTGTATACCATATTAATGACGGCCAACATGTTTCATTGCCAATTTATTTGTGGCAAATTCATCAGGGCTAACGAGGTCGATGATGAAACGAACGTGGGCAAGCTGGTGAGAACCTACCAGTAGCTCCTCTGGTGGTGCGCACGTGAGATACTTTCTCTTTCTTTACACAATTTTGTCACATATTTCTAGAGAAAAAAGAGGGGGTGTGTGTAAAGTGAGATAAGCTATAAAATTGTTTGGAGGACTGACTGTTCACTCTTTATTTTCTATCTTTTTGAATTTTTAGAATATGTGGCACATTGGATGGGGTTACACCAAGTCATTAGATGGGTGACGGAGGTTTTTGATTAATTTGTCTTTCCTCCTCCCATTCCAGATTAAAATAATATGTGCTATTGGGTGCCAGTTCTTGTTTGTTTAAATGCTCTGCAACACTGCCTGAGTACTTTCTCTCAAAGTAACTCTGTGACAAGATGCTATTGTCAAGCCATCACCCTGAAGCCAATACTGAATGATAGACTCACAAGCAACATCAGTGCCTTCCTTCTGAGACAGAGCAGGACGCCAGGGATATTTGACTCAGAGGATCCAGACTGCTGCCTGTGGGACCATTTTTTAAAAGACCTCTCTCCGAACTAATGCGCAGAGCCACTGGAATTATGTCATTCTGTGACCCCAGCCTTTTTGCATCATTATAGATTTGCAATTGCCACATTTTGCAGACACTAGCAGAAAAATGTGTTTCAAGCTTGAATGGATCAAAAGTTAGTGAAAATGCAGCTATATATGTTAATGCGATGTGGAAGGCCTTGCGCAAAGGTTGACTAGCCACCATTAGTCGCTTTTTCCTGTATTTGCGTGTTAAACTAATACTAGTGAAGTCAAACCTTAACCCAGATGCATAAAAACGACGAAATAATGAACTAATACTATCACAAATTGTGCCACATTACATCGCATAGTATCTGGTCATCCCCTGTGGCACTATCCCAGTGGCTCTGTTTATAAGTGCAGCTGCCATCCGCCAGCAACCACCGAAACACAGTATCGCCCATTACCTTATTTCCCAAAACCACTTAACAGGGTTTTCTTTTTTTAGCCACTACTTGAATTTTTAGAAGAAAAATCACAATCCACCTCCACCCTCACGGAATGGAAGATGTGATACTATTTATAAAAAATGTATGGACTGTCTGGTGCACACTGAACCACTGCAAACCCACTTAAAAAGAAAAAAAATGCTCCCCTTCATTATGTATGTATAGTGCCTGCTACCGCTCATTATGGGTAATACGTGCTATATATATAAATGCCACTGCATACAATAGAATGTGCCCTTTTCTGCCCAGTTCTGCCAATTTGTCATTTTCTGCAAACCCATTTAAAAAGAAAACAAATGATCCCCTTGACCGTGTTTATACAGTGCTTGCTACTGCTCCTCCGGGTAAAAAGCGCTATGTAGAAATGCAATTGTCTACAATGCGATTTGTGATTTTCTGCCTTGCTTTCTTAGGAATTCAAAGCATATCAGTCAAATTGTGGAGGAGGCAGAGATCACCTTTTAAGTACAGAGATGGTCTCTCTCATCCCAGGGCTGATCGGCAATCATTAGCTCTCCATTAAAACAATAGTGAAGGCTCGAACACATTGACCTGTCTGTCAAGTGCCCCCACATGAGGTCTGCACCCTGGGAAATTGTGAATCACCAGTCACCTCCACCCCTTCCTGAGAAAACATTCCGTAGCAGCAGGAGACGCTGAACCTGTCCCACACGACGAGGGGCGTGGTGAGGTGGGGGGAGGGGAAGGGGGGTGCTGAAGCCCGTTTTAGCCCAATGGTCGTGGCACGCCTGCATTGATTTGCTCACCCTTTCCGTGTCCGCGGCGCTCTATAACCAATATTATTGCCTTTTCTACAACATGCCCTGTATTCTAGGAGCGTGAAAGCTGTCAGTTGATTTCTTAGGAGCAGGGCCCCTAACATCAGGGATGGGTGTCTGAACATTCCCTTAGCCTTTCCAAACAGACATTTCCCAGACGCCTTAGATCACAGCTGGATCGAACCCTAACCAATCTAGAACCTGTCCTATATATTCCTCTGTGAGGACCGCTGAGACCGTGGTGACGTAGCAGTGGCCCAGAATTCTAGAACGACCACTCCTTGATTTTCGATTCAATTGTGTTCTCTATTAATTATGCGGCATTCATATCTTAATATCTACTCAGTGGCTATCATGATATAAAAACTCAATTTACAATTTTAACCTAAATTCAAGAACTCACTCAACAGGCTGGATTGTTCATACATTATTGCACCCGTCCTAGCAGATCATAATTAGGCAGCACTTAATTACAAGCCACAGCTGCTGGAGACAAAGGGTGAAGTGAATAAATCTCAGTGTCTGAGGAAGCGCACACATCTTCAGTTTCCTGCTCCTTCACACACACCCTGTTTGCACACATTTATACACGGGCGATAGCTGCTGCACAAGCCCTGAGGACACTTCCTCTCTCCTTGACAGTTATTATCCCGGTGTGACCTACACTGCAGCAGGCACCCAGGCAGCGGCAACGCAGGAACATATCCAAGCGCTGTGTACTAGCATTCTGAGGGCGTAGCCACCAGCGGTGCAGCTGGTACAGTTGCACCGGGGCCCATCTTGCCCTTCACCACTTGCAAATAATTTTCACGTGCCAGTGTCCTCCTGAGCCTGGCCCCATGTTTATTTCTGCATAGCTGTCAAGTTTCCATGGTCGGTGCATGGCTAGTTAGGCCAGTCCCGTTTTTAGGTCTTGCTTATACAGCGCGCACGCGCTGCATAGGAGACCTTTAGCCGTCGTTCAGCTCTTTTTCGAAGCACATACTCGTGCTTGTGGCGGCATACACCTTGCGGGAGCGCGCAGGGGCGCGCCGCAAGCACGATTATGTGCTTCGGAAAAGAGCAGACTGCGCACGCACACACGCACGCACCACTTCCGAGCTTGTTAAGATAAGAGTTTAAAGTGTTTTCTCAGGTGCGTTGTAATCCTTACCCGATGTGCTGTCTCTCTATCTTAATTGAATTACTTTAAAATGAAATCGATTAATATAAATTAGCAATGACGAGCACAAGCTCAAGTGCTTTAAAACAGCTGCTGCTTGTGCTCTTTTGAAAGATGGGAAATTACAGGTTTTCAGAACATGCGGATTCAAGTCTTCACTATAATTGTTTCTTTTATTTGTTCTGCATGTATTTATTTGCATACAATAATGTAGTATCCTCAGAGCATTAGAAATAGCCACAAATCGTTAAACTCTGCAAACATGTACTGGTTTTATATTCGAACCATTGTCACAATGAAAGTTGAGCTTTAGAGTACTCACCCTAACTGCAAATGCCTTGCATTAATGGCTGACTCACTCTCACTGACTAAGACACTCTCACTGACACTCTCAAAAGACTCTCACACTCTCACTGACACTCTCACAGACTCTCACTCTCTCACACTCTCACTGACACTGACACTCTCACTGGCACTGACACTCTCACTCACACTCTCACTCACACTGACTTGCTCACTCACACTGAATCTCTCACTCACACACTCAATGACTCTCTCACTCACACTGACTCTCACTCTCACTGACAGACTCTCCCACTCTCACTCTCTCACTGACTGACTCTCCCCCTCTCTCACTCACTCACTCTCTCTCACTGACAGACTCACTGACAGAGTCTCACCGAAAGACTGACTCACTCACTCTCACTGACAGACTCACTGACTCACTCTCACTGACAGACTCTCACTGACTGACTCTCCCACTCTCTCACTAACTGACTCTCCCACTCTCTCTCACTGGCTGACTGACTGACTGACTCTCACTGACAGACTTTCACTGACAGACTCTCACTGATAGACTCTCACTGACAGACTCTCCCACTCTCAGTCCCTGATTGACTCTCTCACTCTCTCTCACTCACTGACTGACTCACTCACTCTCATTCACTGACTGACTCACTCACTCTCACTCACTGACTGACTCACTCTCACTGACTGACTGACTCTCACTGACACACTCTCACTGACAGACTCTCACTGACTCTTCTCTCACTGACTGACTCACTCTCTCTCACTGACAGACTCACTGACAGACTCACTGACAGACTCTCACTGACAGACTCTCACTGACAGACTGACTTACTCACTCTCACTGACAGACTTTCACTGACTCACTCTCACTGACAGACTCTCACTGACTGACTCTCCCACTCTCTCACTAACTGACTCTCAAAACTCTCTCTCTCTCTCACTGACAGACTCACTCACTCACTCTCACTGACAGACTCTCACTGACTCACTCTCACTGACAGACTCTCACTGACTGACTCTCCCACTCTCTCACTCACTGACACTCCCACTCACTCTCACTCACTGACTGACTCATTCACTCTCACTGACTGACTGACTCACTCAGTCTCACTGACTGACTCACTCACTCTCACTGGCTCACTCTCACTGACTCACTCTCACTGACAGACTCTCACTGACAGACTCTCACTGACAGACTCTCACTGACACTCTCTCACTGACTGACTCTCTCACTGACTGACTGACTCACTCTGACTGACTCACTCATTCTCACTAACAGACTCTCACTGACTGACTCACTCTCACTGACAGACTCTCTCACTGACTGACTTTCCCACTCCCTCACTGACTGACTGACTGACTCACTCTCACTGACAGACTCTCACTGACTGACTCACTCTCACTGACAGACTCTCTCACTGACTGACTCTCTCACTGACTGACTGACTCACTCTGACTGACTCACTCATTCTCACTAACAGACTCTCACTGACTGACTCACTCTCACTGACAGACTCTCTCACTGACTGACTTTCCCACTCCCTCACTGACTGACTGACTGACTCACTCTCACTGACAGACTCTCACTGACTGACTCACTCTCACTGACAGACTTTCACTGACTGACAGACTCTCACTGACAGACTCTCCCACTCTCTCTCACTGACTGACTGACTCACTCTCACTGACTCACTCACTGCCTGCCAGACTCTCACTGACAGATTCTCCCACTCTCTCTCACTGACAGACTCTCCCACTCTCTCTCACTGACTGACAGACTCTCTCTCACTGACTGACAGACTCTCTCTCACTCACTGACTCACTCACTCACTCTCACTGACTGACTCACTCTCACTGATTCACTCACTCTCACAGACAGACTTTCACTGACTCTCTCTCTCACTCTCTCTCACTGACTGACTGACCCACTCTTTCACTGACTGTCTGACTCACTCTCACTGACAGACTATCACTGACAGACTCTCCCACTCACTCACTCTCACTCACTGACTGACTCTCCCACTCACTCACTCACTGACTCTCCCACTCACTCTCACTCACTGACTGACTCAATCACTCACTCTCACTCACTGACTGACTGATTCACTCTCACTGGCAGACTCTCTCACTGACAGACTCTCTCACTGACTGACTCTCCCACTCTCTCACTGACTGACTGACTGACTCACTCTCACTGACTCATGACTGACTCACTCTCACTGACAGACTCTCACTGACTGACAGACTCTCACTGACAGACTCTCCCACTCTCTCTCACTCACTGACTGACTCACTCTCACTGACTGACAGACTCACTCTCTCACTGACTGACAGATTCACTCTCACTCACTGATTGACTCACTCTCACTGACTGACTCACTCTCACTGACTCCCACTCTCTCACTGACTGACTGACTCACTAACTCTCACAGACTGAGAAACTCTCACTGACAGACTCTCCCACTCTCTCTCTCACTCACTGACTCAATCACTCTCACTGACTGACAGACTCACTCTCACTGACTGACTCTCTCCTTGACAGTTATTATCCCGGTGTGACCTACACTGCAGCAGGCACCCAGGCAGCGGCAACGCAGGAACATATCCAAGCGCTGTGTACTAGCATTCTGAGGGCGTAGCCACCAGCGGTGCAGCTGGTACAGTTGCACCGGGGCCCATCTTGCCCTGCACCACTTGCAAATTATTTTCACGTGCCAGTGTCCTCCTGAGCCTGGCCCCATGTTTATTTCTGCATAGCTGTCAAGTTTCCATGGCCGGTGCATGGCTAGTTAGGCCAGTCCCGTTTTTAGGTCTTGCTTACACAGCGCGCACGCGCTGCATAGGAGACCTTTAGCCGTCGTTCAGCTCTTTTTCGAAGCACATACTCGTGCTTGTGGCGGCATACACCTTGCGGGAGCGCGCAGGGGCGCGCCGCAAGCACGATTATGTGCTTCGGAAAAGAGCAGACTGCGCACGCACACACGCACGCACCACTTCCGAGCTTGTTAAGATAAGAGTTTAAAGTGTTTTCTCAGGTGCGTTGTAATCCTTACCCGATGTGCTGTCTCTCTATCTTAATTGAATTACTTTAAAATGAAATCGATTAATATAAATTAGCAATGACGAGCACAAGCTCAAGTGCTTTAAAACAGCTGCTGCTTGTGCTCTTTTGAAAGATGGGAAATTACAGGTTTTCAGAACATTCGGATTCAAGTCTTCACTATAATTGTTTCTTTTATTTGTTCTGCATGTATTTATTTGCATACAATAATGTAGTATCCTCAGAGCATTAGAAATAGCCACAAATCGTTAAACTCTGCAAACATGTACTGGTTTTATATTCGAACCATTGTCACAATGAAAGTTGAGCTTTAGAGTACTCACCCTAACTGCAAATGCCTTGCATTAATGGCTGACTCACTCTCACTGACTCTAAGACTGACTGAGTCACTAACTCTCACTGACAGACTCTCACTGACTGAGAAACTCTCACTGACAGACTCTCCCACTCTCTCTCTCACTCACTGACTCACTCACTCTCACTGACTGACAGACTCACTCTCACTGACTGACTCACTCTCACTGACTCACTCACTCTCACTGTTTCACTCACTCTCACTGACAGGCTCTCACTGACTCCCTCACTCTCTCTCACTGACTGACTCACTCTCACTAACAGACTCTCACTGACTGACTCACTCTCACTGACAGACTCTCTCACTGACTGACTTTCCCACTCCCTCACTGACTGACTGACTCACTCACTCTCACTGACAGACTCTCACTGACTGACTCACTCTCACTGACAGACTTTCACTGACTGACAGACTCTCACTGACAGACTCTCCCACTCTCTCTCACTGACTGACTGACTCACTCTCACTGACTCACTCACTGCCTGCCAGACTCTCACTGACAGATTCCCCCACTCTCTCTCACTAACAGACTCTCCCACTCTCTCTCACTGACTGACAGACTCTCTCTCACTGACTGACAGACTCTCTCTCACTCACTGACTGACTGACTCACTCTCACTGACTGACTCAGTCTCACTGACTGACTACCTCACTCTCACTGACTCACTCTCACTGACAGACTCTCACTGACAGACTCTCTCACTCTCTCACTGACTCTCCCACTCTCTCACTGACTGACTGACTGACTGACTCTCACTGACTGACTGACTCTCACTAACAGACTCTCACTGACTGACAGACTCACTCTCACTGGCAGACTCTCTCACTGACAAACTCTCTCACTGACTGACTATCCCACTCTCTCACTGACTGACTGACTGACTCACTCTCACTGACTCATGACTGACTCACTCTCACTGACAGACTCTCACTGACTGACAGACTCTCACTGACAGACTCTCCCACTCTCTCTCACTCACTGACTGACTCACTCTCACTGACTGACAGACTCACTCTCTCACTGACTGACAGATTCACTCTCACTCACTGACTGACTCACTCTCACTGACTAACTCACTCTCACTGACTCCCACTCTCTCACTGACTGACTGACTCACTAACTCTCACTGACAGACTCTCACTGACTGAGAAACTCTCACTGACAGACTCTCCCTCTCTCTCTCTCTCTCACCGACTGACTGACTCACTCTCACTGACTGACAGACTCACTCTCACTGACTGACTCACTCTCACTGACTGACTCACTCTCACTGACTCACTCACTCTCACTGTTTCACTCACTCTCACTGACAGGCTCTCACTGACTCCCTCACTCTCTCTCACTGACTGACTCACTCACTCTCACTGACTGACTCACTCACTCTCACTAACAGACTCTCACTGACTGACTCACTCTCACTGACAGGCTCTCTCACTGACTGACTCTCCCACTCTCTCACTGACCGACTGACTCACTCACTCTCACTGACACTCTCACTGACTGACTCACTCTCACTGACAGACTCTCACTGACTGACAGACTCTCACTGACATACTCTCCCACTCTCTCTCACTGACTGACTGACTCACTCACTCTCACTGACTGACAGACTCTCTCTCACTGACTGACATAATCTCTCTCACTGACTGACTCACTCTCACTCACTCACTGACTGACAGTCTCTCACTGACAGACTCTCCCACTCACTGACTGACTTTCCCACTCCCTCACTGACTGACTGACTGACTCACTCTCACTGACAGACTCTCACTGACTGACTCACTCTCACTGACAGACTCTCACTGACAGACTCTCCCACTCTCTCTCACTGACTGACTGACTGACTCTCACTGACTCACTCACTGCCTGCCAGACTCTCACTGACAGATTCTCCCACTCTCTCTCACTGACAGACTCTCCCACTCTCTCTCACTGACAGACTTTCACTGACAGACTCTCTCACTCTCTCACTGACTCTCCCACTCTCTCACTGACTGACTGACTCACTCTCACTGACTGACTGACTCACTCTCACTAACAGACTCTCACTGACTGATTCACTATCACTGGCAGACTCTCTCACTGACTGACTCTCTCACTGACTGACTCTCCCACTCTCTCACTGACTGACTGACTCACTCACTCTCACTGACTCATGACTGACTCACTCTCACTGACAGACTCTCACTGACTGACAGACTCTCACTGACAGACTCTCCCACTCTCTCTCACTCACTGACTGACTCACTCTCACTGACTGACAGACTCACTCTCTCACTGACTGACAGATTCACTCTCACTAACTGACTGACTCACTCTCACTGACTGACTCACTCTCACTGACTCCCACTCTCTCACTGACTGACTGACTCACAAACTCTCACTGACAGACTCTCACTGACTGAGAAACTCTCACTGACAGACTCTCCCACTCTCTCTCTCTCACTCACTGACTCACTCACTCTCACTGACTGACAGACTCACTCTCACTGACTGACTCACTCTCACTGACTCACTCACTCTCACTGTTTCACTCACTCTCACTGACAGGCTCTCACTGACTCCCTCACTCTCTCTCACTGACTGACTCACTCACTGACTGACTGACTCACTCTCACTAACAGACTCTCACTGACTGACTCACTCTCACTGACAGACTCTCTCACTGACTGACTTTCCCACTCCCTCACTGACTGACTGACTGACTCACTCTCACTGACAGACTCTCATTGACTGACTCACTCTCACTGACAGACTTTCACTGACTGACAGACTCTCACTGACAGACTCTCCCACTCTCTCTCACTGACTGACTGACTCACTCTCACTGACTCACTCACTGCCTGCCAGACTCTCACTGACAGATTCTCCCACTCTCTCTCACTAACAGACTCTCCCACTCTCTCTCACTGACTGACAGACTCTCTCTCACTGACGGACAGACTCTCTCTCACTCACTGACTGACTGACTCACTCTCACTGACTGACTCACTCTCACTGATTCACTCACTCTCACAGACAGACTTTCACTGACTCTCTCTCTCACTCTCTCTCACTGACTGACCCACTCTTTCACTGACTGCCTGACTCACTCACTTCCACTGACAGACTATCACTGACAGACTCTCCCACTCACTCTCACTCACTGACTGACTCTCCCACTCACTCACTCACTTACTGACTCTCCCACTCACTCACTCTCACTCACTGACTGACTCAATCACTCACTCTCACTGACTGACTCACTCACTCTCACTGACTGACTCAGTCTCACTGACTGACTCACTCACTCTCACTGACTCACTCTCACTGACAGACTCTCACTGACAGACTCTCTCACTCTCTCACTGACTCTCCCACTCTCTCACTGACTGACTAACTCACTCTCACTGACTGACTGACTCTCACTAACAGACTCTCACTGACTGATTCACTCTCACTGGCAGACTCTCTCACTGACAAACTCTCTCACTGACTGACTCTCCCACTCTCTCACTGACTGACTGACTGACTCACTCTCACTGACTCATGACTGACTCACTCTCACTGACAGACTCTCACTGACTGACAGACTCTCACTGACAGACTCTCCCACTCTCTCTCACTCACTGACTGACTCACTCTCTCACTGACTGACAGATTCACTCTCACTCACTGACTGACTCACTCTCACTGACTAACTCACTCTCACTGACTCCCACTCTCTCACTGACTGACTGACTCACTAACTCTCACTGACAGACTCTCACTGACTGAGAAACTCTCACTGACAGACTCTCCCTCTCTCTCTCTCTCTCACTGACTGACTGACTCACTCTCACTGACTGACAGACTCACTCTCACTGACTGACTCACTCTCACTGACTCACTCACTCTCACTGTTTCACTCACTCTCACTGACAGGCTCTCACTGACTCCCTCACTCTCTCTCACTGACTGACTCACTCACTCTCACTGACTGACTCACTCACTCTCACTAACAGACTCTCACTGACTGACTCACTCTCACTGACAGGCTCTCTCACTGACTGACTCTCCCACTCTCTCACTGACTGACTCACTCACTCACTCTCACTGACACTCTCACTGACTGACCCACTCTCACTGACAGACTCTCACTGACATACTCTCCCACTCTCTCTCACTGACTGACTGGCTCACTCACTCTCACTGACTGACAGACTCTCTCTCACTGACTGACATAATCTCTCTCACTGACTGACTCACTCTCACTCACTGACTGACTGACAGTCTCTCACTGACAGACTCTCCCACTCACTGACTGACTCACTCACTCTCACTGACTGAAAGACTCACTCTCACTGACTGACAGACTCACTCTCACTGACTGACTCACCCTCACTCACTGACTGACTCACTCTCACTGACTGACTGACTCACTCTCACTGACAGACTCTCACTGACTTTCTCACTCTCTCTCACTGACTGACTCACTCACTCTCACTGACTGACTGACTCACTCTCACTAACAGACTCTAACTGACTGACTCACTCTCGCTGACAGACTCTCTCACTGACTGACTCTCCCACCCTCTCTCTCACTGACTGACTAACTGACTCACTCTCACTGACTGACTCACTTTCACTGACAGATTCTCACTCACAGACTCTCACTCACAGACTATCCCACTCTCAGTCACTGACTGACTCTCCCACTCTCTCTCACTGACTGACTGACTGACTCACTCTCACTAACAGACTCTCCCACTCTCTCTGACAGACTCTCTCTGACTCACTCTCTATGACTCACTCTCACTGACTTACTCTCACTGACAGACTCTCACGGACTCACTCTCACTGACAGACTCTTGCTGACAGACTCTCACTGACTCACTCTCCCACTCTTTCTCACTGACTGACTCACTCTGACTGACAGACTCTCACTGACAGACTCTCACTGACTCACTCTCACTGACTCACTCTCACTGACTCACTCTCACTGACAGACTCTCACTGACAGACTCTCACTGATAGACTCTCACTGACTCACTCTCACTGCTCTCCCACTCTCTCTCACTTACTGACTCTCCCACTCTCTCTCACTGACTGACTCTCTCTCACTGACTGACTCACTCTCACTGACACACTCACTGACTCACTCTCACTGACTCAATATCACTGACTCACTCTCACTGACAGACTCTCACTGACAGACTCTCACTGACAGACTCTCCCACTCTCTCTCACTGACAGACTCTCCCACTCTCTCTCACTGACTGACTCTCCCACTCTCTCTCACTGACTGACTCTCTCTCACTGACTGACTCACTCTCACTGACACACTCGCTGACTCACTCTCACTGACTCAATATCACTGACTCACTCTCACTGACAGACTTTCACTGACAGACTCTCACTGACTCACTCTCACTGACTCACTCTCACTGACAGACTCTCACTGACAGACTCTCCCACTCTCTCTCACTGACTCTTCCACACTCTCTCACTGACTGACTCACTCTCACTGACAGACTCACTGGCTCACTCTCACTGACTCACTCTCACTGACAGACTCACTGACAGACTCTCACTCTCACTAACTGACTCTTCCACTCTCTCTCACAGACTGACTCTTCCACTCTCTCTCACAGACTGACTCTCCCACTCTTTCTCACAGACTGACTCACTCACTCTCACTGACTGACGCTCCCACTCTCTCTTTCACTGACTGACTGACTGACTCACTCTCACTGACTCACTCTCACTGACTCACTCTCACTGACATACTCTCACTGACTGACTCACCCACTCTCTCTCACTGACTGACTGACTCACTCTCAATGACTGACTGACTCACTCTCACTGACAGACTCTCACTGACAGACTCTCTCACTGACTGACTCTCCCACTCTCTCTCACTGACTGACTGACTCACTCTCACTGACTGATTGACTCTCTCTCACTGATTGACTCTCTCTCACTGACTGACTCTCTCTCACTGACAGACTCTCTCTCTCTCACTGACTGACAGACTCTCGCTAAAAGACTGACTGACTCTCGCTAAAAGACTGACTGACTCTCGCTAAAAGACTGTCTCACTCTCACTGGCTGACTATCCCACTGACTCACTCTCTTTCACTCACTGACTAACTGACTCACTCTCTCACTCTCATTCACTCTCATTCACTCTCACTGACTGATTCTCACTCTCACTGACTCACTCTCTCACTCTCACTGACTGACTGACTCTCACTCTCACTGACTGACTGACTCTCTCACTCTCACTGACTGACTCTCTCACTCTCGCTGACTGACTCTCTCACTCTCACTAACTGACTAACGGACTCTCTCACTCTCTCACTGACTGACTGACTGACTGACCTTCACTCCTGTTATTTATGCCCCCCATAACAAAACAAGCATTGGCATAGCCAATAGGTCTCGCATTTGGGACCTTATAAGTGTTTAGCCATGCAACAGTTTATGCTGTTGTACCATTGATATTGTGCTGCATAACTAAATACTTATAAGGTCCCAAAAGCGAGACCTATTGGCTATGCCAATGCTTGTTTTCTTAGAATTCTTATTTAACAAAATCCCACAATTGTAAGAAAAATCTGGGACTGGACCCATGTATTCACGCATGGACCTGGGAGTGGGAAATGTGGCAGCAATGCTTTTAGGAGGGGACGGTGGCACGGAACGGATACAGGCCCCAGGCAGATACCAGAGTGGAGCTCGGAATTCAGACAGACAGTCTGTCTCCTGCTAGTCACAGGGCATGTTGCTTCATGAGAGGATGACTGCAAAGGCTCAGTGCTAAGAGGATGAGGCAGGGCAATGACTGCTGGCACGTGGAACTGGGGTAGGGGTAAGGGGGTGGGGTGGAGAGCATGGACGTCAATTCACCAAGATTCCTGGGGTAGCAGAAGTGACATTGCACACCATTCGACCTTTACTTTGACTCACACACTCATGCTTATACATACTAACACATTCACACACTCTCACTCACATAAACAAATTCTCGGCCGCACGCATGCACACAACATACATTTAACAGCATTTTTTATTTACCTTAGCTTTGAGATAGGTTCATATTCCAGGCAATGCACTCCATTTTTTATTACACTAATAGTGAATAATATTATTCACTATTTGTATAATAAAAAATTAAATAAACCAGGTCAGTGGAGCTTCAACCAGCGTCTATTAGAAAGAGCTGCCCTAGTGTTCCAGGCACCGATTTTGCCATCTCAGAGGCCAGGAGTCGCAAAAGTAGTGGTAATTGTAGCAAGAGGCAAGGCAGGGGTCGCAACTGCGACCCCTAAATTATGTTCATGGTGGAGAGGGTTATGATGGTGGCTGGCCAGGCAAAATACGATTCTTTTGATGACAATGCATGTAAAAACATTTAAGTGTCAGTGATGCAAGTCATGTTTGCATTTCACTTGTTTTACGCAAGCTTGTATTCCCAAAGGAAGTTTGCTTTTTCCAAACATTGATAAAAGAAGTGCTAAGACTAGCATAGTTTGGCAGTATGCAAGTGACTTTATGGCACGTGACATCACGGTTCGTGACATTGGCTTCACAGGAATTGACATCACAGGAAGTGGCATCACAAGTCATGACCTTACAAGAAGTGGCATCACAAGAAGTGACATTAGATCTCAAGACCTCACATATACTTTGTTTAGCAGGTGTACCATGAGTACATGTAAGCCCATTATGAGTATACATGCAAACCCTCCTGATTTAGGCAAAAGACTCACACTTTTGTAAGTTGCACATGAAACAATGTTGCCTTTTGTCAGCGTAAAACTTCCTGTACCCAAGGATTGAACAAACTAACTCCACTGCCAGCCTACTCAACCAGAAATAATATTCCATATACAGCACATTTCCATTTGATGTGATTGCTTTAAGCTGCCTGCGCTCTCCAGAGGTGAAAACACTCTCCTATGCGAAGTATTCTTACTAGGCCTTACTTACCTGAACTTATTTTAGAAGATTAAAGCTGATTTTTCACCAACAAACCATGATCCAAAGCAAGATAGAAAGAAAGAAAGGGAGGAAAGGATAAATAGAGATAGGAAAACAATGCTAAAGGCAGAATATGAATCTGCAAGAATAGGCAATTGTAGGGTATTGATAGTAAAGGTTATTACAACCTTGGCATTCAGCAATAGGACCCTAAGAAATGTTTAGGGCTCTGCATTTATGTTTTTTCAAATTACACACTTCCCCCCACATTTAGCAGCAGATATCTCTAATGTTCTTATTGTTGGCGTAACTATATCTAAACCACCCTCACATTCTCCAGTGAAACCTGACAGCTCGCCCTGGAATCAGTACCAGCAGAATGCCCACACAAAGAATGCACCATAAATTCTAAAGTAAGAGGTATCAGCTCTGCATCAAAATAAGTGTAAGACAAACAATATCCAAGGATGAGAAGGAAATGGAGACAAAGGTAACTCACACGAAGAAGACACATGCAATTCCAGCCCCATCTAGAACTTTCAAGACAATATTGGCTTTCAGAAGGAAATATTACTAGTTTGCATTGAAAAACTACCGAAGTGGGGAGGTGTAGGAACAGCGAGAGACACCACAAACTATGGCCAGTAATCAGAATCTACTCTAGACTGCGCTCGCTAATAAGACCTTTGCATATCCTAGACATGTTCCACTGCCAATATGGTGACCTGGAGACGGGAAACAGTGTTTACAACGCTGTCATTACATCGCTGTATCATTACAACGTGGTCGTTACAACTACCGCGTTGTTAGCATGTGATGCATTTACATTGCAAGTCATTACAACAAATTGCACTAGGGGGCGCTGAGGTATTGGAAATTAATTCCAACACTTTCCCTACTGTTTCGCAAACTGCATTAGGAATAGTAATTAAAAACTATTCCTAAGTCCAGCGCACCTCCCTAGTGCAAGTCGTTGTAATGGCTTGCGATGTAAATGCATCGCATACTAACAACGCGGTCGTTACAACGACCGCGTTGTAAAAGCACGCGATGTAATAAATCACGTTGCAATGTACCATATTCGCCGGAGATGGTCTACTTGACCAACTTGTTTACAGTAACATTGACGCTTGGGCTCGCCTATTCACTACAACCTCATCCTCAAGGAGCCAGCCCTAAGTAAGTACACATGATCTTTCATTTCATACTAAGAAAACTCTGAATTACATCAGTCTCCCAGACCTAAGAGCATCATAACAACAAACTACCCTGTGTTAATCTGTTATAATGCAGTCCCCTGCACACCTTGCAACACCGCTGCAGTAGGTACATGTGAGAAGGGCAAAAATAAAAACCACACATACCTCGGCAGTGTAACAAACTAGCAAAATTTAACACCGTCATTATCCGGCTCTCTTGAATTTCCAGAGCTACAAAAAAGCAACTTGTCTTCCTTTCAAGGAATACAGCTCTTTAACATTTAGCGTTTGGAACTGGTAAATAAAGCACATCATTTAAAATGTTTGGAAATCAATTTTTGTTATAGTGTCACAGATTTAGATAATTGTGCACAAAGCTGAAATAGTTGGATCGTGGAGGAGCAAGCAGGATTATGCAAGGCTGTCCTTATTTGAAGTGAAAAATGCATAGTTGCAGCATCTTCCTGCCACCCATGCTATAACTTCATGTGCCAAGAATTAAAGACAACACATTAACTTTGATATGAAATAGGAGAAATAAAGAGATGTCCATCTAATGGTTGAAATGAGCAATGTGAAAAGCAGAAACCTGGGATAAATCCCGGCTTAACTAAATTCTGTGATCCTATGGCAAATCTCTCTCTTGTGTTTCATTAAATAGGCTGTAGTGTTGCACCATGTGTAATAAGAATTTAGGATGCAGGGGAGAGAGGAGCCAATTAGGTTAATGGCCAGGAAGAGACCTTTGATGAAAGTTTGACTACAAGGTCCACCTGCCTCCTTGCCCTCTTAGAGCTCTAAATAGGATGCTACTAAAGAAATGCGAACATAGGGACAACATGAGTCAGTGTGTATGGGATGTATGAGTGAGGTGAATGGAAGTTTAACAACTAAATGCACACAAATAGGATACTAAAGCGATCCGTATGAGGTTCTGATGAAAGCAAACTAGCCTGGTGAGGCATTGGTGAGATGGCTGACATTTTTTGACCAAGGGATGCAGAGGATACTAATTTCCTTAGTGAATATTGAAAATGAAATTAACTCTCAGGACACCATTAGACTATTTTAAATCTAGGATCTCTTCCAATAATCAAAGAGCTTCCTTGACTACCACTTATTTGGTGCCCCATGCAGGCTCCAGAGGCGGTGAATAGGTCGTGGGCCAAGCACGGACCCATGATGACTGTGTGACTATTGGGCACACTTCCCTCCAGAAATCCCCATGAGGGACCAGGTGTCCACTAAATAAGTGGACCCACTTCCAAGGAAGGTTACTACGGTACTGTACCATGTGTGTGGCATGTTATGAATGATTGAATAAATTGCCAGCCACCCTTTCCCAAAAGGGTAATAATAGCGACATACTGATCATGACAAAAGCCACTGGATTGGGGTACGTTGCAGAACCTAGTTGATCACACTTAAGGGCCAATCAGTGATAGTAACTCCAACTAACCTGTTTTATCCAGTTTTTAACCTTGCCAGATGGACCGGTGAATAAGTACTGACTTGAGCATCACCTAGGCAATTTTAAAGATTACCTCATATACATCCCACACCCTTTTGCCTTAAAAGTTCTCTCTTGTAAGGAAAGAGAATGCAGCATACCCGACCCTCAGATTGTCGGTAAGAATTTGATGATGAAGCATCTTACTGGAAAACATTCAGGGAGTGAGAGTTCCTTAAAAAAAAGTTATTTCCCCTATATCAGTGGGCCCACCTCAGATGATTTGAGGTTGACTTTCCCTTGATTGTGTCAATGTATAAGAAGAGGGTGAGTCACTACCTCTGTTTCCCTCTTCCTTTCTTCTCCTGATTTTCACAAAGTTACACTGTTCACCACTTTCAGTTTAGAAACTCCCCACTTTTTTCATCCCACTTAAAGCACTGATCAGTGGCCCTAGTAGCAATAGACATTCACCAATTTAACAACAAGCTCTGTCTCAATTACTGTTATTTTTTTAATCTACTGTGTTATTTTCTGTTTTAACTGAACACAAGTCGTGTTGTGGTTTTCATAGCAAAATAGTATTTATTCCAGATATGAAATAAGCCTGGTTTCTTTGTGAGGTTCACTGTAGGATATTTACTTTCAGAGTAAACTATGGTCAGAGAGAGATCAAGATGTGCAATCGTTAAACAGTTAGATAGCTCAGTGGGGTGAGTGCGCGCTTTGGAACTTTGTGTACACATGATTGAATCTTGATGGGACGAACTTTATGATAAAAAAAGTACCAATGAATTGGACAGTGATAACAAGTTATTTAAGTAACATTTTGCTTTGTGGGGGGCACTACATGACTAATATATAGCACTGGAAATCTACTCTCAGTCCCATAGAGAAATCAGACCAAAATATCTCCATGCGAGGCTAAGGGGAATATGAAGTTGTACTACTATTAAAAAAACACTAAAACACTGTATAGCGCTATGAAATAAAGGTTGGGGAGCGCCCATTCTACGTCCTTGATTATGAGGGCCTTGTTAATTAACAGTTGTACAGGTATTGAATTTACAAAGGGTGCTATAAAAGTCCTACCACTTGAAATTATGATTGCAGATGCACGTGGTACAGTGTTTATCATGTCCACTAACTAATGGGTAACATAAAAGCTGCGCCTATCGATTGTTCCCTTATAAATTTCAGCAGGTAAAACCTATTTAAATATAACAGAGGAAGGGGACCGAAAAATAACAGGGCAAACATATCTGCATTTTATGTCCCATTTTTGAAGGCTCATCTTTTAATAGTTGCCATATAATGCCAGCAAACACAAAGAGATAATGGACGGAGTGTTTGCTTTATTCACCCTAAGTTGGCAGGGTATGCCAAGACTGATTTGCAAATAGCTGGGTCTGAACTGGAATGGTGAAGTGAGCTAAAGAACAATGATGGATTCAACCCAGATCTGTGACTGGGGGTGAGTGTCTGAAAAGTTTCAGTGCTCCGTCCATCATTTCCTTGTGATTTCTTTATTTGCCCTAAGTTGGCAGGGTATGCCCAGATGTGGGTCCCTTGCTCACTTTGCCACTGGATTCACGCTAGCCTAGCTGATGAGGGGTGTTACCCTGAAACCTTTCACAGGATGCCTGTTTCCGGTCCAGGGAAGACCTGGCTTGGAAGTTCGGGCTGGACTGTTCCCAAGAGGCACAGGGTAAAGCCTGATTTGCATATAGCTGGGTCTGAACTGGGGTGGCGAAGTGAGCTAGGGGTGAGTGTTTGAAAATTTTCAGCGCTTCATCCATCATCTCCTTGTGTTTTCTTTTTTGCCCTAAGTTGGCAGGGTATGCCCAGACGTGGTTCCCTTGCTCACTTTGCCACTGGATTCAAGCTAGCCTGGCTGATGAGGGGTGTTACCCCGATACTGGTCCCAGGATGCTTGCTTCCAGTCCAGGGAAGACCTGGCTTGACAGTTCCCATGAGGCACAGGGTCAAGACTGATTTGCATGTGGCTAGGTCTGAACTGGGGTGGCGAAGTGAACTAAAGAATGATGATGGATTCAACCCAGATCTGTGACTGGGGGTGAGTGTCAGAAAAGTTTCAGCCCTGTCCATCATCTCCTTGTGTTTGCCAAGTATTAAAGATGGCCTACGTTTGTAGCTGTATACAACTCCAAGATGTGCATAAATACACCGTCTAACTATCCCAGGATTCCAAACTGTGTGATCCATGTTACACTTTGATTGTTACAACAGCCACAAGAACTTATTGACCTACCGTGTTTTCAATACCTGTCTGTGCTAATATGGAGTGATGAATAGCTTAAGTGTTTGCAACATGGGTGAAGGGGGTGTGGCTCGAGGTCGCATTTTCATGGGTAGAGCTCTCTCTAAAGCACTGATCAGCCCCGCCCCTGCCATCACGCTGTAGCAGTGCGAGCCTTGGACACATTAATAAAATGGTATTTATTGCCATTTTATTAATGTGTGTGCCTGCTGCACTGGCAGCAGGTGGGGCAACGCTCCTCCACCATAACGGAGGAGCCGCCGCTGAATGTCACCTTCCCCAAAATCTCAAAAAGCCTCTGTTAGGTACTACAAATCCAATCCACAAAACAAAAAGTTGACACTTGGCATGTCTACTTCACATGGTGTACCCAGTATGACCAAATGACATGTGAAAGGAATATCCATATTTAATATCGTCTCCAGTTCCCTAATTATGCTTTTCCAATACTGATTAATCGGTAGACAGTCTAAGACTGCAATGAGCTTTCATTTAAGCAGCATTTAAAGCAGGCAGGAGACAGGTCTCTGCACATCTTATAAAGCCTGCATTTATGATGATATATTCTATGTAGAATTTTCAGTTAGATGAGCCTCAGCCTGGCTTTTATCCTACTCCTCTGGCGTGCATCAGGGCCGCCTCAAATCCACATAATTCAGTGTCCCTCAAGTCCATTCCAGATCCCGCTGAGTTCCAATAGGGTGTCCAGTTTTTTATTAATTATGGAACAATACACTTGAGAGACTTCTTTGTTGGGATCTCATCCATCAGTAGGTAATGCTTGAGTGAGCTGCTATCAGATATATCCCCAGTCGACCGTTTCCACCATTAAAAGCATGGTGTAGCTGCAGTAATTTATACCTTTGAGAAGGCATCAACTCATGCTCATCCTGCAGCTTTTCAAGCCTGATAACCCCCTCCCCATCCATCATGTCACCTATGCTTGAAATCTCTATTATATCCCTCTATTCAAACCCATGAGTTTCTGTATTTCCTGTAGAACATTCCCTTGCCATAGTGGGTTTCTTTGGTGACCCTACCCTTCTATCCTAAGTATTTTGTGGCTTTGTCCGTTGCATCAGTGGGGACCTGGGTGGGCTCCAAGAGTAGAAAGTCCACTGCATATGCATTGGCCAAATGTATGTATGTCCATTTTGGATCACTCTAGACTCGTGACCTGGTCGTCACTCAGAGGGAAGCCCCACTCAATTTACAATCTGCATCTCAGAGGCCCACTAATATGCCCTGATGTCGGGGAGGGCAATACCCCCATTGTATGCTGATCTTTGCTGGGGGTGTGGTGCTATCCTGGGTGTGCCCTCATCCCAAAGGAGCGCGTGCACAGTCCGGTCAATTATGAAAGCTGCAGCTCTTCCCATCAAGGGCATCTATCTACATCAGTTTGAAATTCTCAGAGGACTACTTCCATGTTTCTATTTAAGAAATGCATTTTATTTTGCGTTATCTCCATTCCCAGGTATCAGAAGTCATCATTGATGTCTTTAATACAGTGTGTCGTAATTCGCACCTGCTCCCTGTTATCAATTTCGCTGAGTATCGATTTATTCCAATTGATCCTACACTTCAAGCACTGGAACATTCCAGAGTTTGTAAGATAAAGCAGAATATGGCCTGCAAAGAGCAAGATCTTTTCTGGTTCCCCCCATAACCCCTGGGAATTCTGTGATGTCAAACCTCAGTCTAACCCAGAAAACCAGTGGTTCCAAGCAAAGAGCAAGGGCGAGAGCGGGCATCCCTGCCTAGTGGCCCGTTCTAATTTGAATGTGTCCAATAGCACACCATTCACCCTCACAGCAGCTGTTGGCGCTTCTAACAATAAGGTCATGCACTTATAGAAGTTCAGGCCAAATCCAAACCTCTTCAAGATCTGAAGTAGGTAAGACCAGTTAAAAAAATTAATGTCCTTTTCAGCATCGGGTGATATAATAGGCAATGGGTCTTGCTTATCTTTCACATCATACATCCAAATATTCAATCCTCTGCAGTTTAGTCTAGTCGCCCTACCCAGCATGAACCCTATTTTGTCTCTATGTATGGTGTGTTTATGACTTTCGCCAGGCGCATTGTCAGTATTTTGGCCAAGATCTTGACCTCAGTGTTTAATAATGAGATGGG
Organism: Triturus cristatus; assembly: GCF_964204655.1. NCBI lineage: Eukaryota > Metazoa > Chordata > Amphibia > Caudata > Salamandridae > Triturus > Triturus cristatus. Next base: position 391,144,731 of record NC_140594.1, read on the forward strand.
CCTGTACGAGACACAGGCACATCTAGGCTTATTTTCTTTGAGGATTACTACAGTTATCGCATGACATGGAGCCTCATTATGATGGCGGTGGGAGCCTCACCGTCAGGCTGTTGGTGGCAGTCCCACTGCCATCGGACCATGCTAGACCGCCCACCACATTAGAATGGCGGGCGGATGATGTGCAGGCAGAGAGACCGTCCGACACAAATCCGAGAGGCTCAAGGAGCCGTCGGACCGATGGAGGGTCTCCACATTGGTGGCGGTGCCTGCTCAGGCACTGCCGTAGGGATTACAATGCCAATTTCCACCGGCTGTTTCATGGTGGTTAATCCGCCATGAAAAGGCTGGCGAGAAGTGACTTTGGGCTCCGCTATGGGCCCTGGGGGCACCTATGGTGCTCCACTACATATTCCTGCACCATGTGGCAGGCACTTCATGGTACCTGCCACATAGTGCAGGGATATGTGCAAAATGTTTATTTTGTATTGGGGCGTGTGCTGCAGCCCCCAGCACACGCCACAATAAAAAATATACAGATTGCGACTGCCTTGAAGGCGGTTGCATCATAGTCTCTATGTGCCAAGGTGAGGGGGGCATATAGCAGAGGATCAGGATAAGGAAAAGGGAGCAGGCCCTACAAGGGGATTACAAGCTGGTGGACAATCATCCAGAAAACCACAGATGGATGAGGTGTTACCTAAAGATAAGTGCCTTCAGTCCCCTCCTGAAGGAGCGTGCCAAATCTAGGTTGTGAGACAATTCCAGATCTCTAGAGAATAGGAGAGGGACGATATCTGTTTTGTAATGTCTGATCCAGTGCGCGGGAAACCCAGAGGAAAAAGAAAAGGTAACATTTTTACAACTTATCCTCCCTGCGTCGCAGACCCGCGTCACACTAGCTCATTCACACACGCATTAATTGGTGGGGCCCATAACACCAACACTCACACGTCTCCACTCATGAGTCTACACAAAGGAGGGATGATAAATCAAGCGCTGGACATGTGGGGGAGTACCTCATTACCTATGGGGAAGAAAAGTTATTTTACAAAATATACATTAACATCACCACCTATAGGATCCTAACCTTAAACATCAAGGCACTCCACCACTTGGTCGACTGACCAATTAGTTGGACTGGTTGATGGTGATTTAGAACCAGCTAAAACACATTTAAGACTCAGAATCCTCCACCCTCTTCATTGAAAAAAAAACACAAACTCGTAATTTCTGTTAATCAAATATTTGTTTATCTAAATATTGTTTGCAATTAATATTTAGCATTTTGGTCAATCAAAGTTTAGAATTTTGTTCAATCAGCACAAATCGCATGACATTTATATTTACCTATTCTTGCTATCTGGATTTTGCCTAATTCATTTGGCTCTGCATAACCGAATTTAGCCGTTAAATTGTCCAAATAAAGCAGGCCAAAGCTCAAAGTCCAAAAGTTCTTCGCTCAGCACGTTACAGTCCCAAAGATCTCCAAAAGACCAGAAATCGTGCAAGCATCTGTCATCGCCTGTGGGGTCAATAGGGGTGTGCAGTCATCGAAAACCACAGAAAAAGCCAGCCCCTCCCTATTCTACTACCCTTTTTATAATGAAATTCGGGATAACATGAAACATTCTTAGAGTAAGAAAGCAGATGATTGGTTAACGTCTTATTTTCACATCACTTGAGGTTCTCATGGATTTTGCTGGTTCACTTCCTCTGTCCATGTTGCCCTTATGCAACATTGTAAATGTTTTGCTTGTATGTCCCAATTGTTTATTTAAGACCAGATTTTACTGTCTGAAGTTTGGCAGTCCTCCATGTTCCTATTCTTGACCAGGAACACTGTCCTTTGATGTCGCCTGGAGGGCTACGGAGCCATCCGAGTCTGCACAGTAGGCATCGCGCTCACAAGACGGTGGCCACTTCTGAACTCCATTTTTGATGCCATGTTTTGGTAGGCCCAAATGCCAACTTAAGCAAAACAAACACAAAAGAGTAATTAATACATAGAAATGAAGATTCTAATGTTAAACCCTCACTAATCCCTTTATGTATTAGTATTTTCCTAGCTTTTAGCGACATTTAAAGCAATAAAACTCACCCTTCTGTCCAAAACGGAAATGCAAACGTCACAAAAGCGACATAAATCATGCGATATCTTATTACCACACATACTACTATTTAATATGCGTACATAATTTAGTTATTCGAGTTATTCTGCCATGCAAATAGCAATAAGTCCCACGTGTAATTGGTGTCTAATAAAAGTGCAAATAGTTGATTAATGTAACACAGCAAACAGTTAGTCCAAACTTGTTATATAAGTAATTAGTACTTACATGCAAAATAGAGGAGGTATACAAAATTTTGCTCCATCAATCCCCCCTTTGGTGATTTTTAATATCACCACAAATCCCTTAAATTTTAATAAAATGTATAATAGAAATTAATTCAGTTCTCTTAATTTTTGTTAGATCACATAATTGTTTCCCCTGTCTCTTCTTCTTTTGTTTTCTTATACATATTCTCTTTCCATTCTTCTAATTCTATATCCTCCATTTCTCTTTCTTTTCTTTCTTTCTCTCTTTTCTTTGCAGTTTCTCTTGTTATATGTTTTTGTAATTTTCTTTTCTTGCTACATAAACATCCTAATCTCAGAATTAATAATAAAAATATCACACATGTTACTGGGAATAAAATCTTACCAATAAAGGTACTATCTAATATTAGTAAAAAGTCCTTAATAGTAGAAAACCTTTTCCCAATCTTTTCCCAAATACCTTCAACCTCCAGTGGGACAATTTCCTCATGCAAATCAGTTATATTCTTTATGTATGTCTTTAAATCTTGACTTTTGTCAGGAATATAAGTACAACAATGTTGAACCTTCAGCATTCCACAGACTCCACCCTCTTTTGCCAAAATTATATCAAGGGCAAGTCGACTTTGCATTACCATGGCTCTCATGGCAACCATTTTGGTATTTACTAATAAAAATCCTCCAGCAGTGCTTGTTGACAAACGATCCACTACTGTTGATAATTTTCTAATTTTATGTGCATTCAGAGATATTCCAACTGCTGGTATCAACGCTCCAAAAATGTCTCCTTTTCCTCTTCCCACATGAAATATCTTTGGGAAAACCAGACCTAGATAACATGTGCTATACCAATGGTCAGGTAATCGATAATCGATAATAAGCTTTGTTCCCTCAGATAAAATAAAATCCAGGAAATACCGGATCATTTCCTCCTTTAAATCTCCATCCACCCATGATTCTATAAGTATCATGGAAATCACTTGCACCTATGAAATAGTTATCATATGCAGTTTGAATTCTTCTAATACACAATTTCCCTTTCTGAGGCCAATCTAGAGCCATTGCTGGACTAGCTTCTCCTTTCAAATGTTTTTCTCTTTCAATATCCCAAACTGTCTTTTCTTCTTTTCCCTCAGGTACCTTCATTTGCATTTTTATTCTCCTCTCTTCTACCATATCTAAGAAAGTCCTCTCCTCTCTTTTCAGACTACAAGTTAGATTATTTTTTAATACTGACTCTAATGTTAATTCTCTAGAAAAATTCACCTAACACTTTACCAGGTTTTCCTTTATTCAGTTTATGGACTACGGGTACTTGTGAAAATATGTTATATACATCTGAAAAATAATATTCTAGTTTCCCTATTTTGTAAAACAAACTTGCTAATACGCTACATGTTATTCCATATGTCACTGGAAGGTGATGGTACGTCACTCCCTCAAACACTGATGCAGGCAACTGCATGCATACATAGCAATCTCTCACATCCATTGTTTTTACATATTCATATAATAATTTTGAGAAAACATTGTTAGAAAAATCAGTTATGGATCTATCTTTATGTAAATAATTTCTATCTATTTTAGTCGGATAAATCTTCTGAATCTTTTCTACATCAGGTTTATTCTCACTATGACCTTCTATTGTTTCTAATGTAACCTTAAATGAGACCATTAAAGCTAACACACTCCACAAAAGCATTAGTAATCCTGTACAACAACAACACATTTTGCACCATCTTCGAATGAACACACATGTAGAATTTCTACTTTCTGTGTTTGCCATTTCAGAAAATGATCAGTGTCTTTTGACTTAGCCTCGTCTACTTCACAACCAGTTTTGTCTAAACCCAAGGCTCTAAGCACCTACTCGGTTCTTTTCTGTTATGTCTTTTATTTAGTCATTTTCAAGATTCTCCTTTTAGAGCACTTTTGTCTCTTCAGTTTGGCATTTGATCGTCTTTCACTTTTCTTGATTCAGAATTTCCTGAACATCCGTCTCTTCCCCGATGTCGGACAAGATAACTCTCAGGATTTCCGATTTTTCGTCGTCCTCAACCACTTCTAGTATAGTCACCTCTAGATCTCCTTGGCTGTCTGCCTCTTCTTGTACTTCAGGAAGTGCCACATACGACCATTCTGGTGACGTATACTTCTGGTTAGGTTTTCTACTCCTTTTGCTTTCCTCTGATGGTGCCTGTTCAACGTCTTTTGATTTCTCTTGGCTAGACACCTCATTCACTTGTTCAGCTCTGGATGATTTTACTCGTGTCAATCTGTATCTCAATCTCTTTATCTTGTTTGGCCAAATTTCATCCTTTGCTGGCCTTTTTAACTTATTTCCCTTTTCATTTCTCTCAGTTCTCCATGCTCTTTTCCTCAGGACTTGACCTTCTGGTACTTCTTCGTCACTGTCCTCAGATTCAGTTCCAACTTGACTCTTACTTTCAGTAGTCCTTCTTTCCACCACTTCCTTTCTCTTATCTACTTCTGTCCCTCCTCGGGATTCTTCCACACAATCTTCCTGCTGACAAACTGTCCCTTCTTCTACCTGGATGTATGGTTTCCCTACATCTCCTCGGGGGTCTTCCGCAACAATCTTTCCCTCACTCTCTGTATCTGGTACCTTACCATCTACTTCTGTTATTTCAGGTGGAATTTCTCTTGCCTTTTCATGCAGAACTTCTTTATCAAGAATTTCTTTGATAGTCTCTTCACTGTTTTGGTTTACACTCTTGTGTGCTTGTACTGATTCAGTGTCTGAATCTGAGCGGGTGTCAGAAATTTGCAATTTTCTTCTTAATGGTAGATTCTCCGGTGCTACACCTGAACTTGGTTCTGACTCCCCCTTCTCAGGAGTTGGTCTTGCTCTTATTTCTTCTGTATCTGATTCGGAACTTGTATCAGATTCTTCAAAGTATTCTTCTTCTCTGTTATCCACTGTATTTAGAATTCGCAAGGTATGACTTGCATGATTCCAATTCTTCACTCCTGCCCATTTCACAGCTGTCGTCGTGGTCAAGATCACCTGACGTGGTTTACCCCACCTTGGGATCAAACAATTTCTTCTTCTATACACTTTGATTCTTACCCAGTCACCTGGGCTCAGATCATGAGCTGGCTTCTTTTCAAGAGTGGTTGCATCCGATCCAACCTGATAAAACACAGAATGAACGGAATCAGCCAAACCCTTGCAATAATCCAACACCGAGTCATCAGATATAGGCAATAGCTTGTTGACAGGTATGAAAACATGTCTCATCGCTCTCTCCATCACAATCTCATGAGGACTCAAGTCAGTATTCCTATCCGGAATAGATCTAATAGTCATGAGTACTAGAGGCAAGACATGAGGCCATTTCAAACCTGTGGCTAAACACATTTTTCCCAATCTGTTTTTAATGGTGCCATTTACTTGTTCCGCCACACCAGAAGCCTCTGGGCGATAGGCACAATGTAGTTTCTGTTGTACATTCAATGCTTCACAAATTAATTTCATGATTTCATTATGAAAATGTTTTCCTCTATCTGACTCACTCGTGACTGGAAAACCAAATCTGGGAATGAACTCTCTCAATAGTAGCTTTGCTACTGTAATTCCATCACTCCTTCTAGTTGGGTATGCTTCCACCCATCTACAGAACAGACAAACTATCACTAGAACATACCTCAACCTGTTGCAGTGGGGCATTTCAATGAAGTCAATCTGCATTCTTGTGAAAGGCCCTCCTTCTCGTCCTATCGTCCCCAGACTTATCACTGTTTTTCTACTGGGATTGTATTGCTGACATATAGGGCATCTTTGACAAAGGGTTTCAGCTACAAGTCTGAATTTTGCATTATACCATGTCTGTTTGAAAAGTCTGACCATAGCATCTCTCCCTACATGTGCTTGTCCATGATACATCCGTGCCATGGTAGAAACCATGCTATCAGGCATGACTGGTCTTCCATCCCGATAAACCCACACATGATCTGTTTCCCGTGGTGCACATCCTGCTTTTACCCATTGTCTAATTTCCTCATCTCCTGCTTCTTATTGTAATTGATTCACTTCTTCCCATGTATTCACAGTGTTAGTAAACATCAAGGGACATGAATTCATTTCTTTTTCTCTACCCCGATTTACAGAGTTCTGATTTCGTGCACAATACTGAGCCATGTCGTTGGCAAACTGATTTCCCGCTGAAATGTAATCAGCAAACTTCGAATGTGCAGCACATTTCACCACTGCTAACTGCTTAGGCAGCTGTTTAACCTCAAGCAATTTTCCAACCACTTCAGCATTCCTTATGGGAGTTCCACTCAATGTCAAAAACCCTCTTTGGGACCAAATCTGCCCAAAGTCATGCACCACACCAAAGCCATACTGACTATCGGTTATCACAGTCACTCTCAGACTCTTTCCCAACTTGCATGCTCTAGTTAATGCAAAAAGTTCAGCAACCTAGGATGATTTCACTCCTTTCAGACAAGATGCTTCCAGTACAGCTGCTACCATACATACTGCATACGCTGCACTTAAAATTCCCTCATCCGTTCTCAGGCATGATCCATCCACAAACATCACATAGTCACTTTCTGTCAAAGGTACATCTTTTATATCCGGATGTGGTTTGGTACAAAAATCAAGCAGTTCCAAACAGTCATGATCCACATCATCTCTGACTTCCACATTCTCAGCATCAGGTAACAGTGTTGAAGGGTTCACATTCAGACATCTCACAAGACACACATTTGTTGCACCTAAGATGACTTTCTCATATTTAGTCAGATGACTATGCGTCATGAACTGAGTGTGGCTCCTTGTTAAAAGGATTGCCACATCATGAGATACAAACACTCTCACAGGATATCCCATCACAATTCCTTCACTCTGTTCCAGACTCTTACAAGTAGCTGCTGCAGCTTTCAAACAACCAGGCAATGCTACAGGGTCTAACATAGCTGAAAAATATGCAATTGGTCTCCTCAATTTTCTGTGTTTCTGTAGTAACACAGAAAGTGCACATCCATTTCTTTTGCTGCAGGAGAGTTCAAATTCTTTCTCATAGTCAGGCATGTCAAGCGCTGGGGCTTCACACAAACCATCTCTCAATTGTTTAAAAGCCTTCAACTCTTCTTTATTTAATTCAATGGGATCTTTTACATCACTCCTTGTCAAGCGTACCAGAGGTTTTGCAATCAATGAAAAATTACTAATCCACTGACGGCAATTTCCAACCATTCCAAGAAACATTCTCACTTCTCTCTGAGTCATTGGGGTTCTCATTCCTTTTATTATCCTGATTCTATCCGCAGTTACTTTTCTTAGTCCTTTTTCAATTTTATGGCCCAAATATTGTACTTCTTTCTGACAGAATTGCAATTTCGATGGGGATACTTTAAGTCCTCCATCTGCCAAATGATTCAACAATGCAACGGTATCCACTACACAAGCTTCTCGAGTTCTCAATGCCACAAGTAGGTCATCGATATATTGGACCAATACCGAACTTTCAGGCATTTTTAAATCTTCTAGAAACTTTTTCAGAATCTGATTGAATATCAAGGGACTTTCTGTATACCCCTGTGGGATTCGGCACCATGCCAAAGTACGTTCGCCAAACTAGAACGCAAAAATCTGTTGGCTGTCAGAGTGCAAAGGAATGGAAAAGAAAGCATGACACAAATCAATCACTGTGTACCATTCTGCATCACGAGGAATCTGATATAAAATCACAGATGGATTTGGTACAATGGGACAACATGAAACAACGATTTTATTCACTTTTCTCAGGTCTTGCACTATTCTGAAAGTTCTGTTAGGCTTCTGTTAGGCTCAGAATTACATGGACTGCTCATTATTTCTCTCAAAATACCTTGCTCAATCATTCTGTCTATTATAGGAGTAACTCCTGCAATTATCTCGGGTGTCAGTTTGTACTGTGGAATATTTGGGTAACTTACTCCTTCTTTTACAGAAATTTTTACGGGATCTACATTTTTCATTAATCCCACATGTTCTCCGGTGAAATCCCATACCTCCGTTTTTACTGTTTTCTTCAATTCTTGAGGCAATTCCTCTGGATCAAATACAGCAAATGCCTCGGTAATTTCAGGTTCCATATTCGCTATAGTCATTTTGTACAGTACATCCTCATCAAGAGTCTCAACAGCTATACCATCAGGAGTACAGAATATTGTGCAGTTCATTTTGCACAGCAAGTCTCTCCCTAACAAATTTACAGGTCTTGAATCGCACACGACAAAACGGTGCATTTCAGAAAATTTCCCTATTTTAACCTTAACTGGTTCAGTGAGATACATTTTTATCTGTCTGTTGGATACTCCAACTACTTGGATTGTTTCATCCGAGAGAGGAAGATTTTTGACATCAGCTGACCTAACAGTTGAACGAGTAGCACCAGTATCTACTAGGCAAGTAATGTTTTCGTCATTTACCTTTCCATCCACAAAAGGGGCTGTCTGGTCTACTTTTAGAGTTGCGCCAAGTACGCATTCTTCTTCCTCCCCTCGGCACCGTCAATAGCTTTCTTCTGACTCACTCTCATTGCGTTGTAGCCAATACTGCGAAACAGCACTAGCGCGTGGCGGCTTAGTTACCTGTTCTTCGTTGTAGAATCCTGTCTCATTACTGTATTTCTGAGGATTTACGCTCTGTGGAAAAGGCGGTTTTGGCACCTGCCACTGTTGGGCAACACCCTGCTGCTGTCGCTGCGGTTGACAACTCACCTCATTCTGCAACTGTGGATTCAATGATGCATTATCGCCATTAACACTTGGGGGAAATTTACACTCGGTTCTCCAATGCACTATTCTTCCGCAATTATGACATGGCCACTTCTTTTTCGCTTCTTCTATACTAATCTGTCCTTTCCCTTTCCCAATTTTGGGTTTTTGTTTCATGCTCGTACCATTTGCTTGTTCAATCAGCTTGGGCTTCCTGTCTCTCTGCCACTTTTACATGAGTCCACATGGCCTTTTCTTTTAATTTACGCTGCTTTGCTTCAATCTCATCACTAAAATATTTTGCATGTCTCAGTACTTCATCTATCTTTTTATTTTGCCAATCCACTGTATGCTGTTTAATCATTTTGCTTACTTCAGGACGCAACCCATACACAAATTGATTTACAAAATTACTCAAATCCTTCTCACTCAAATTTTCATCACCACTGTATTGTTTAAAAGCTAACAACAATCTCTCATAGTAGGCATGTACAGATTATTTTACTTCTTGATGAGTTCTATCAATTTTGTACCCAATCAGTTTCTTTAGGAGGCACTTTATTTTTCAGGAAGGTAACTGTCTGTTCATATGTTCTCATTACTTCTGGATCAGGAGCACCTGTTTTTGGATCTCTAGGGTATTCTTGCGTAGGCCAACCTATTGTAATTTTACATTCTGCCCATAGGTCTGCTGGCACAATTATGTCAAATAAACTATTCAAATCAATCCATAGTACTTTTGATAATTTTACAAACCTGTCTACCTGCCTGTACCATTCAACAGGCTTCTCGCGCAAACTAGGAAAGTAATTGGTGAATGATAAAATGTCTTGTCCTGGAATCTCCCTCATGGGACTTTCAGTTACCGCCTTTTCTTTTTCTCTTACTGGGAAAGCTGCAAATGTTTTGTCTGTTGCATCGTCTCGTTTTCGAAACCATCTACTTTTCCATTTGTCTACATCGCCCCATTTTCTCAGTAAAACAATTAGATCTTTAATCTTAATTCTTCCTGCTGTATTCAAATTTTCAATGTCTTTTTCAGCAAAGTCTACTCTGTATGGTTTCTGTAATGATTTTATTTTTTCAAAGTCGATACCCATTTCACTTGCTACTTCTTCCAATCTTTCATGTAAATTTCTTGCTCTCCATGGTATACTTTTGCATAGAAACATTAGTTCTTCATCCTGATAGGCTTTTAACTTTTCTGTGGGAATAGTTCCTACTATTAATTCTTCTGTAGTGGTGACGGAGTTTTATATACACATTGCTATGTTAGCATAAGCGCTTTAGAAGCTAGGAACGCCATCTTGCCACTTTTGCTGCTTTTACATACGACACTGCAGATAGATGTTATTATATGAAAACTGCTGGCTTGCTTTTTCTTCACATGAGAACGGTCTGTTGTTCACATCCCTGGATGTGCACCGCGACCTTGGTCTGAACATTGTGTGCAGACACAGTCAGGGCCAACAAACAATGTATGCTTTTGAATTCAGGTTGATCGGCCCACGTTCTAGCCATAACACGCACACAGCTGCAAATACCTGAAATTCGAGCGCCTTTAATATTGCAGTCTGCATGCATTAGACACACATTCTGGAGAATACTTTTTCAAGGCACAGAGCAAAGCTGATCCTGTGATGTGATTCACCTAAGCTGATATTTACGGTATGGGGTTCCCCATTCAAACCTAGAGACCTTCTATTAGTTTAATAATACTAGCTTACTAGTGAAGGGAAGGTGATTGTATTCCACTATCATTTGTAACATGATTTCTCCCTTCATTTTCTATGGTATTGTAACAATGCTGATGGTTTTATTTTTAATCATTTGTCTGCTTATGTTAGCAAAAGTACTGCATCTTAGGACACGTAGTTTATAAAATAAACATTTGATACTTTTCTGTGTCTCTGATTACTCTTGTTGTGGACTGATATGAGAATAATAATGAACAGGTATTTCTGATTCCCATCATTCCTGAGAGTACTCTAAGTCGCATGTTCTGGGTTGTCTAACCATTGGTAGCTCCGAGATGATATGGAGAGCGAATGAGACACTGATGCTAATCGGATAGGGGTTCTGGGTACTGAGGTGAGTTTTTGGTACACCGCAATTCACTGAGGTCCTGGTTTCCGGCACATAGTTCTGTGCATGAGCAGAATCCCTGCAACACTTCTAAGACTATTTTTAATTTAGACACATCTAAAGGTCGAGGTTCAGCATCTTTATGCTGTAAGCTCCTTAACCATTCGCTTAATTCATTAGAAGTAGGACCTACAGAAATTGTTTCATTTTGTGTTTGGTCTAAGCTTTTTGGTGACCCTGGTACTGATTCTGTCGTCAATATTGCTCTATTCGCTAGACTCTGATTTACTGTCACATTTTTAGGAGTACTTAGTCCAGATGTTCCTACCACTTGTGACTTGTCCCCATGGATTTTCTCTTGAACCTTTTCTTTCCATTTCGGTTTGTTTGTTACTGTTATAAGGAATCGTCAGACAATGCTCACTATCCTTTTGTTTATCAAACATAGGCATTACGGGTCCTATTGTTACAGGAACAGTTACAGCATCCATGTTTTTAGTCAATTCCCTAATCTTTTCAGTTAACTCTAAAGTAGTTCTGGCTAATTCAGCTGAATTTTCATTTGTCATTTTACCAGGTTGTGTATTTTCTGTTTCTCTAAAGGGATTATTTTTTCCTACCTCAGGTGGTATTGACTCATACTTTATATTTTGTGGTGAATCTTTTACTGGGGCACTTGGTGTCAACAATGTGGAATTTGGTTGCTATGGGGGTGGATTTTTATAAAACATGTCCTCAAGAACATCATCCTCGGACTCATGCACACCATACTTATAACCTTCTGATCCTGTATTATTTTTCTTCTCTGTACATTTTATACTACTAGTCTCTTCATCACTTCTCATAGGGAACATACCATCAGCCATATTTGCACTTCGCTATCTCATTCTATCATCATGATTCTCTTGTCCACATGGTCTACCAAACATATATTTGTACCTTCCGCCACTCTGCTGTCATTCTCTTTCATACATCTCATCTTCCCATTCCGTCGATGCTTCAAACTGAGTAGGTCTAGGTCTCGGTTCTAATCTCATCATCCTTTCTCCATCATCTTTTGTATACTTTGCCCAATTGTCTAGCCAAATACATGTATGATATCCATATTTCGCAACCATAAAGGACGCAGGTGATTTCGGTGGAGGACGCAACTGTCCCTTTCTAGACACAATCGGTTTATCCTTTTTAAATAGGTTCTTGATTTTTCCGAACCAGGACTTTTTCTCTTTTTCTGGTGGATCGTAATACATCATTTTCTTTCCTTAGTATCGCTAGATTTCTCCTACAACTATTCTGTTGTCTTATCCAATCGTAGCGCGACTCACACTAACGCACCAATCCGGAGCGTCTACGTCACCCTGTAATTCTCGACTCCTAGCGCGGCTCACTCCAACGCACCAATCCGGAGCGTCTACGCCACCCTGTAATTCTCGACTCCTAGCGCGGCGTACACCAACGCACCAATCAGGAGCGTCTACGTCTCTTACTGACTGGCAAATCCCAGCGCGGTCTTTTCTGATATCAGCTTTTCTCGCTACTCCTGCTTCTGCTGACCCATCCTTTACAAAATATATCGGGAAACATTTCTTACGTTCTCTTATACTCAAAATCTGTTAGTAACGACATAAAAACGCCACCATTGTCTGCTTCGCTAACAAAAGAGATAGTCTTGACCTTTTTCACAAGAATAAAGTAGCACTTCCCTCTACCTTACCCTTCTAGCAAGCATTAACTAACTGTTTCTCTGGAAATAAGACACTTGTTGGAGACGCACTGCTCCTGAGAAATAAGACCAGAGTTTCACAATTAAGTCGAATGCTATTTCATTTACACACATTCATACGGAAAATGTAGTTCATTCACACAGAATCCTGTCTTTCCCGAGAGCAGCGCTTACCTCTGCCCTACTACAGGATTATGACATTTGTTAATAAATTAGCACTTCCCTCTACTTTATCCTTCTTACAAGCTTAGGGAACACCTATTACCTTTCCAGTAATAAGCGTTATCAGAGTTCACATGGACTCCTGTTACTTAAGACCAAAATTTCACAGTTGGCCTTCGCTACCCATACACTACTTTCACACAGAAATGTCCCTAACGATAACACATGGCGATGTTACCAAATCGAACCCAGACAATGCGTCGTGCAACTCCAATCGTCACACGTTTTCCCCGTGTACCTACAGGGCAACAAACAATTCACCATGTGACTTCACTTGCCACAGGCCATCCGACTTCCTACATGCCAGAAGTCTTCAAAAACAACATAGAACGCAACGCGACTTAACTTAGAATGTTAGTACATAAATCAATACTCAAAAAATCGGAAATCAATAAGCAATAATCACCAAACTAGCCAATAATAACCATCATTCTGCTACCAGAAAAAATGGATGCAGTACGCGGGAAACCCAGAGGAAAAAGAAAAGGTAACATTTTTACAACTTATCCTCCCTGCGTCGCAGACCCGATGTCACACTAGCTCATTCACACACGCATTCATTGGTGGGGCCCATAACACCAACACTCACATGTCTCCACTCACGAGTCTACACACAGGAGGGATGATAAATCAAGCGCTGGACATGTGGGGGAGTACCTCATTACCTATGTGGAAGAAAAGTTATTTTACAAAATATAATTAACATCACCACCTATAGGATCCTAACCTTAAACATCAAGGCACTCCACCACTTGGTCGACGGACCAATTAGTTGGACTGGTTGATGGTGATTTAGAACCAGCTAAAACACATTTAAGACTCAGAATCCTCTACCCTCTTCATTTGGCTCTGCATAACCAAATTTAGCCGTTAAATAGTTCAAATAAAGCAGGCCAAAGCTCAAAGTCCAAAAGTTCTTCGCTCAGCACGTTACAGTCCCAAAGATCTCCAAAGGACCAGAAATCGTGCAAGCATCTGTCATCGCCTGTGGGGTCAATAGAGGTGTGCAGTCATCGAAAACCGCAGAAAAAGCCAGCCCCTCCCTATTCTACTACCCTTTTTATAATGAAATTCGGGATAACATGAAACATTCTTAGAGTAAGAAAGCAGATGATTGGTTAACGTCTGATTTTCACATCACTTGAGGTTCTCATGGATTTTGCTGGTTCACTTCCTCTGTCCATGTTGCCCTTATGCAATATTGTAAAAGTTTTGCTTGTATGTCCCAATTGTTCATTTAGACCAGATTTAATTGTCTGAAGTTTGGCAGACCTCCATGTTCCTATCCTTGACCAGGAACACTGTGCTTTGAGGTCGCCTGAGATCTACGGAGCCATCCGAGTCTGCGCAGTAGGCATCGCGCTCACAAGATGGTGGCCACTTCTGAACTCCATTTTGGACGCCATGTTTTGGTAGGCCTAAATGCCAACTTAAGCGAAACAAACACAAAAGGGTAATTAATACATAGAAATGAAGATTCTAATGTTAAACCCTCACTAATCCCTTTATGTATTAGTATTTTCCTAACTTTTAGCGACATTTAAAGCAATAAAACTCACCCTTCAGTCCAAAACGGAAATGCAAACATCACAAAAGCAACATAAATCATGCGATATCCTATTACCACACATACTACTATTTAATATGTGTACATAATTTAGTTATTAGAGTTATTCTGCCATGCAAATAGCAATAAGACCCACGTGTAATTGGTGTCTAATAAAAGTGCAAATAGTTGATTAATATAACACAGCAAACAGTTAGTCCAAACTTGTTATATTAGTCGGTTAAGTGATTAGTACTTTCATGCAAAATAGAGGAGGTATACAAAATTTTGCTTTACCTGCTCCATCATGTCCTTCCCTAATATTTTTGTTTTAAGCCCCAGGATGTTGCTGCTTGACGTGTTATGTAGCTCTCCTAAGGTCTTGCCCTGAGGGTGTGCTTGTGTTTGCCACTTTGTAGGATGGAGCAGATGTTGCAATTGAGAGATCTTTGAGGCTGGGTGAGACTCCTCCAAACCTCCTGAGACCCTTGATAAATAAGGATACCTTGTGAAAGATGCTCTTTTTGAGGTCAGATAACCCTCTGGATGCCAGAAACTAAGGTATCTCCTTCGTCGAGGTGAGATAAGACCAAGGCTTGTGCTAGTTGTTCTAAAATCTGGTCCAAGGAGAACCCATTTCAGTTTGTAGAACACAATGAGTTAGAGCTGGGGGCAGTTTGAGCTAGTGCTGAGGCTGATTGGGAGCCTCTGGTTATGCATGCAGGTGCTTCCATCTCCACTTGTGTATGGGACTGAGAGTGCTAGTAAACCCAGCGGTCACAGGTATGAATACTGGTGACCACCAAATGACATTTATGTCTGAGCTACATTTGTTTTTTCCAATGGAGCCCTTGATGTTTGGGTTGTATTTGTTTAGTCTGAAGACAGTCTCAATGCCAGAGCTGTCTGTATATGCAACTTTGTGTTTTGCTGTCAGAGGTGTGTAGTGTTGGTATGTTACAGCATTTATTGCTTGTGTAGATCATCATTCACCCTACATATGGACCAGTGGTACTCTGGAAGGCACAACATGTCAGCATTTGCTATTCTTTTCAATGTTTACAGAAGACCACGTGGTCTGATGAGCACTAGATTTTGAAAGCAAGATGAGAAGACAGATCCAACGTTTCACCTCTTTCACCTGTGTCCTGTGTCTATTTATTCGCCCAAATCACCAGAGGTGCAACTTCCCCAGACAAGCTCCTTGCTGCCAAATAATGAAAGGTCCGTACTTACATGATAGACATTTCCACCACTGCGGCTCCTCCCCTTTCCTCTTTGAGTTGCTAAAAGAGAGTTGTCAGCCCCAGCCTCCTCCTACGTGTCTGTCTGTCTCAACAGGGGGGCAGGATACCCTGTCGGCATGCGAGGCAAGCCATTGATGCTGACTTGCACAGTGCAAGGACCATATGATGAAAAGCAGTGAGGAAGGAGATGCCGATTCCTTACCCGCTTCACTTCTGCTGAGCACTGGACAGCTGAAAAAGGAACAAGGTTGTGGAAGTTCCTGCCACAGAAGGTACATGTGAAGAGAAAAGAAGCTGAAGAAGGAGTTGTTGGGGGGTTGTCTCTCTATCATAAAATGTCACCATAAAGAATGTCTCGGCATCATGCAAAATGCTTGGGCAGTACTTTAAATGGAAATGTAGAAGTGCAGAAACTCACTATTTAGGGTACCTGTTTGCTCCTGAGAAGTGTCGGTACTCTCCCATTAAATGTAGTGCAGAAGTCCTGGGAAGTGCAGGCACTCTCCCTTCCAAATCAAAGAAGTGCAGGGTACTCAGTTGGAATTACAATTATGACATTTGCTGACAGTGGTTGTACCTGTAGGATCGTTACTCCGTCTTGTCTGAAATAAATCCTTTTACGTCTCCATTTTCCCTGAGCTTTTCTACAGTGAGGACATGTTGGTCCCCACAGCACAGCCACAATAACATGATCGAATCCAAAGGTGTGTCCGAGGTCAACCTCCCCTTTTCGTAGACATGCTCTGTGAGGAAACCAAAGGGCGTCACAGGACACAGGATGAGGGCTAAACTTGTGCAAAGTCCAGTGCTGACTATGGGCCCGATTCACAGAACTAACTTAAGGCAAAATCCTAAACTTACTACCATTTTGGTATTCACAAAAGGCACTTACTCATTTCGGTATTCACAGAAGTTAGGAGTCCTAACTTTAGCACTCCTAAATGCCTTCTGTGAATACCGAAAGTCTTAAAGTTCGGATTTTTCTCAGTTTAGGAGTAGTAAAGTTAGGACTCCTAACTTTAGGACTCCTAAATGCCTTCTGTGAATACCGAAAGTCTTAAAATTTGGATTTTTCTCAGTTTAGGAGTAGTAAAGTTAGGACTCCTAACTTTAGGACTCCTAAATGCCTTCTGTGAATACCAAAAGTCTTAAAGGTAGGATTTTTCTCAGTTTAGGAGTCCTAAACAGGGGCGTAACACAGGCCGCCGCAGCCTTGGGTGGGGGGGGGGGGCCCACGCTCCAGGGGCCCGCTCACTCTCAGTGGAGGGAGACGGCTCTTCAGTCTTCGCAAATAAAATGGTGCTCCTGCGTGCACGGCCTCCCCAAGTCCCCATAAATTAAACTGTGGGCGCACACCACGGTGACGGCCTCTAAGCTTCCGAGTCTTCCCTCTCTTTCTGTCTCGCTCCTCAGAGTGAAAACCGATACTTCAAGAAACCGGAATTACCCTCTCTTTCCTCCTTTCTTGTATTTGCTCCCCTGTGAAATGGATCCAAAAAAGATTTTTTTTTTGCTGGAAACGTTGTCTTTTTCTGACACAAGTGCAGACTCAGGGTGGACAGAAATAAAACATTCCAAATGTGAAAAGTAAATAACTAATTAAAGCAAGACAGAGTGGTTGCAAGGTGGCACCTAACACATTAGCGCCACTTTACAGTGTTTGCCAGTGAAGTGATACTTTTGTTTTCTCCTCTCTCTTTGAACAACATTGTTTTCCCTGTGTGGGAAAGTGCACCTTGCCTGGAGGTACTGAAATACCTGCTTGATGGGTGAATTGGAAAACAAAATATGTACAGCAACTGTGTGTTTACGAATGTGGTCTTTTTAAACCATACTGCCTATGTTTTGAGAGGATATAAGCAATGGGCACTGAAACGGGCCCCTTCCAGGCCCTGTAGTCATGGCCTTACCTTTTCATGCAAAAGCACTCACTAATTTCAGAATAATGAGTGTAAAAGGAAAAAGGTAACCATGTTGTTCCTGCTTACATTTCACATGCTTTACTTAATCTTGCATTCCCTATGAGTGTTTGCTTTTTCTAGGCTGTTGTTAATTTTTTTTAGGCAGCATATTGCTGTTGTCTAGTGCGTAATTAGAATTGAGTCACATCCAGGTGTTTATAGCGGGTCAGTGCAGTGCAAGTTTCTATAAGTGGGGCAGTATGGTGTTCAGTGGGGAGAGGATGTGGCGCTATGGTCAGAGCTGCTGAAGTGGAACTGGTGAACCAGGTTCAGCCTTAATGACCAGGCTCCCAGACCACTCTCCTGAGGGAGCACATTCCTGTGCTACACCTTAGAAGGCGCCGCAAGACTTTAGATGCCCAGGTGTTTTAGCACCAGCAGGTGGACCCCAACAGTGTCAAGTGTGGATTAACCTTGAAAGCCTGTCTACCACTATTCATGAAGTTCACCTCCAGTCTTGGGGACAGACCTATGAAGCAGCACACCATAGAGTGGCAGAGACTCTGTCACTGAGGTCACAGGACCCTTGAGCAGGGTGGCTCTAGGGCAGTGCGACCGCACCGGGCGCTAACTTCAGGTGGGGGCATCGTGTTTGTAAGTATAATATGGTTTTAAAAGCACTTGCTGCCTCCTTCCTGGCCACCAACATTTTTGGGCAACAATAAAAATGTCTTGATAACTCCAGTGATTAATGTTCTTAGTAGAGAGAGATGGTGTTTTGTCTAGTGGAAGCGTTGACTCATGAAAAGGAATGGCAGAGGTGTAATGTGCATGCTGCTAAGAACATGTACCATGCGGATCACAAAGTGCACATGATGTAAATAGGTCAGTGGGTCACATAGAACAGTGAGCTATTAACTGTCATGTAAGAGCTGCATGCAAACTCCAAGGTATAAATTAGAGCGTTTTGGTTTTTCCCCAGTCTTCGATTATCCTAATGTTGCAAAAAAGGGTTCATTTGGGTAGAACTCAATTCTGATTTTTAAAGAGAACCCCCAACCATGGTATTATGTTTTTAATTCTGAGTTTGTATTTCTGCAGACCAATCACTATTACACTATGCTGCCTACTAGTATGGTTGTCATGTGACTCCTACACCTTGTAGTCCTTTGTCTTATGTAACATTTCCTACACAGTTATTTACACACTTATGAATGATTGTCTCTGTGTAATATGTATGATGCAAAGTGCTCTGACACCCTACACTGGTATTAGTGGTGCTGTAAATTTTCTGATAATTTATTATTTTGAAATTTTACTCATGCTAACAGTCTTCTTCCTCAGCCTTGTTTGCCTGCCTGTTTTGCAGTGCTTACTAATAAAGACATTATGATTGAAATTGCTTCCTCAGTTCGCGTTATTATCATGCACAACCCTTGACAGTCGCTTGTGTGTGGCATGCAGATAATTCACCAGTCTATTTCTCTTGACTTTCGCAGGATACTGAGTTATAGCTTGTGTACTTCTCATGTATATTGTCAGTCGAGTTTTTATGGAATTGCAGGTTTGGGTTGGTCTTTCAAAGTTTCAAGGTATTGTCAATTCTATTTCAGACCCTTCATAGTTGTTCTTTGTTCTTCAGCCATAGGCAGTTCCTGAGACAATAGGATCGCTCCTTGGCATTGTTCTGATTGCTGCCTCAGTTAAATAATCTGCTTTTGACAGTATTGTTACAAATGGCATTGCTTGTATGTTAAGAGTGTTTCCCACTTTCTCATTAGAACTTAGAGAAAGACAATATAGAGGCATTTCATTTAAATGTTGGAGGTATCAAATCAAAATATGCTAGATTTCTGGGTGGTAGGGCAAAATGGTAGATGGTGGGCCGCGCCGCCGAGGGAGGGGGGCCCCCTCCATGTGCTTTGCAGGGGGGCCCCCTCAAGTTTCGTTACGCCACTGGTCCTAATGTTAGGAGTCCTAACTTTACTACTCCTAAACTGAGAAAAATCCTAACTTTAAGACTTTCGGTATTCACAGAAGGCATTTAGGAGTCCTAAAGTTAGGAGTCCTAACTTCTGTGAATACCGAAATGAGTAAGTGCCTTCTGTGAATACCGAAATGAATAAGTGCCTTCTGTGAATACCAAAATGGTAGTAAGTTTAGGATTTTGTCTTAAGTTAGTTCGGTGAATCGGGCCCACAATGTGGTGTTGGCTCAGGCGCAGAGGACCTCCAACTAGGGTTGGATTGGGATTAAAAATCGGCCCGGGCACGCTAAAAAAAGTGGCCCACATTTATATATCGCCCTTCCGCAAATCTCTGCTTCAGCGAAGTTTCATACAAAGAAGGGGGTGTATCTCTGACAGAGACATGTTTTCTTAACTGTATTCAGATAAAAAAAATGCACGGATTAGTTCACACTGGTGAACTGAAACACACCTGAAAACAAGTGAGGCCACTTCTGCCCCCGCTCAATATGCATACATTAATGTGCCGGCCCAGCGAGAGAAAGGGAGTGACGCCTCTGCTGGTTGATAAAAGGAAGGTAATGGAAGCCCATCTGCCTCCAGAAAGGTGACTCAGGCACCCACTGGGCTGCTGGCAGCATCCGAACAACACAGACACCGCCAAAATCGAGGAATACATAGGAAATCCCTTTCCATATATATGGTTCAGAGGTTTTGTGCGTTGCCACTCGCACTTGAGCCCCCACCCTGTAGAGTTCGGCGGATCGTGGCAGAAAGTTGTAACGTCTCAAGGCGCTTGGGAAAACGCCGAACCACCGTAACTATCAACGCATGGCCTGGCCGGTGCAAACTGGGTGATGACTTCATCATGTTGCCTCTGCCTACTTAGGAGAAGGGATCCCGGTGCGCTGGTGGTGATATCGGTTGGGTGAAGGTCAGTGAATTCAGCCCCTTTCACTACAAGATCCATAATGCAAAGGGAGCTGCAGACACCGCCCACTGGGGCAAGGACTTCCACATGTGTTTCTGCAGCAAATGAACTCGAGGCAGCGAGTCCGGGAAATCTTCCTTTAAATGGTGGAAGGAGTGTCGCCACCGACTTCAGTGAGACGCTCCATGTCTTCAAGTGAACAGTGAATTTTTGAACGAGCAATGGCATCTGAGGAAGGCACCTAGTGTTGAAATGCATTATGCCGCTCGCTTTTAACTGTTATTAAAGGACGTTGGATCCACTTACCTGTGTGGGCTTACATCTCTCGTACTGGAGGGGTTGTGTGGTTCAGAGGTTTTGTGCGTTGCCACTCGCACTTGAGCCCCCACCCTGTAGAGTTCGGCGGATCGTGGCAGAAAGTTGTAACGTCTCAAGGCGCTTGGGAAAACGCCGAACCACCGTAACTATCAACGCATGGCCTGGCCGGTGCAAACTGGGTGATGACTTCATCATGTTGCCTCTGCCTACTTAGGAGAAGGGATCCCGGTGCGCTGGTGGTGATATCGGTTGGGTGAAGGTCAGTGAATTCAGCCCCTTTCACTACAAGATCCATAATGCAAAGGGAGCTGCAGACACCGCCCACTGGGGCAAGGACTTCCACATGTGTTTCTGCAGCAAATGAACTCGAGGCAGCGAGTCTGGGAAATCTTCCTTTAAATGGTGGAAGGAGTGTCGCCACCGACTTCAGTGAGACGCTCCATGTCTTCAAGTGAACAGTGAATTTTTGAACGAGCAATGGCATCTGAGGAAGGCACCTAGTGTTGAAATGCATTATGCCGCTCGCTTTTAACTGTTATTAAAGGACGTTGGATCCACTTACCTGTGTGGGCTTACATCTCTCGTACTGGAGGGGTTGTGTGGTTCAGAGGTTTTGTGCGTTGCCACTCGCACTTGAGCCCCCACCCTGTAGAGTTCGGCGGATCGTGGCAGAAAGTTGTAACGTCTCAAGGCGCTTGGGAAAACGCCGAACCACCGTAACTATCAACGCATGGCCTGGCCGGTGCAAACTGGGTGATGACTTCATCATGTTGCCTCGGCTTAGTTAGGAGAAGGGATCCCGGTGCGCTGGTGGTGATATCGGTTGGGTGAAGGTCAGTGAATTCAGCCCCTTTCACTACAAGATCCATAATGCAAAGGGAGCTGCAGACACCGCCCACTGGGGCAAGGACTTCCACATGTGTTTCTGCAGCAAATGAACTCGAGGCAGCGAGTCCGGGAAATCTTCCTTTAAATGGTGGAAGGAGTGTCGCCACCGACTTCAGTGAGACGCTCCATGTCTTCAAGTGAACAGTGAATGTTTGAACGAGCAATGGCATCTGAGGAAGGCACCTAGTGTTGAAATGCATTATGCCGCTCGCTTTTAACTGTTATTAAAGGACGTTGGATCCACTTACCTATGTGGGCTTAAATCTCTCGTACTGGAGGGGTTGTGTGGTTCAGAGATATATATATATATATATATATATATATATATATATATATACAGTTTTGCTGCTCACTTCGCTCCCCAATCCTCGAGATAACAAAGCAGGCGCGGACCACAGTTCTGTGCAGATAATTTTATTTTTCGCTAGTCGGCCATGACGCGTTTCGGTCCCTCCCGGACCTTGATCACATGACAACGCTTCTTGGCTTCAGCCGCCATTTTATAGTAATTCAAAGTGCAAGTGCAAGTGCAAAAAACGCAATAGAGAGCAACGAAATCCTCGATTTATCATAAACAGTAAAAAAATACTTAAATGATACTAACATGTTTGATCAGTAAAATGTGTTAAAATACTTTGTTTTTTCGCTAGACCTAGTGTAAATTATTCTAGAATCAGGCTTTGATATAATAAAAGACTAATGCCTAATATCACTCAATTTAAAAGCATTTAAAACCACATAAATGAATAATCGCATGAAGGTGCATAAAATTCGAATGTGCTTCAATAGCTCTAAGCAATTTTTTCTAGTACAACAAAGATATATAATACACATTAATTATACTGGCGTGTCCCGTACAGTATTGCCGAATTTCAAACATAATTGCATAAATGCATGATGACTTAGTTCTAAATTCAATACCTTGTACTTTGCACAAGAGCGTAAACTAGGAAATGTTGCTCAACTATTCATTGATGCTAATCTAAATGGTGCAATGTAACACACGTGTTAGCTATAATGACCAAAGAATGAAGAAATATATATGTATATATGGACCTGTAAAACATTAATTAAAGTGCTAGTGCATGTAGCCTATTTTAGCTGGTTTTTCTTTTGTAGGTATAGGCAAAATCCAAGGTTTGTAAAAAATCCTATAAAAACTTTAAAATCTTTATAAAAATCTTTTCTTCCCCCAAAAGGATTTGTAAAAGCACCGGGCTTCAAGTTGCAGCAAGTAATTGGTCCCATTAAATACCTGTCTATCTTTTAGTTTGATTTACTAAAAACCAGGAGAAACATATTGCCTGGATGTGGATTGTTTATTGGCTTTGGGCAGAAATGTAATTCAATGGTCATACTTATTTGATCTGCCTTAACCAGTTAGATGCAGGTGTAAAGGTCCTCGGTGGCGCTCAGACCTCCTGGTATCTTGCTATCCAGATTTAAAATGTAGCGGGTCTCCAGTTTGCGTAATGCACCTTCTCTATCCCCTCCTCTTCTGTTTTTAGGTACCATATCAATAAGGTAATAGGATAGGTGCTTGGTGTCGCTATTGTGAATTTCCTGAAAATGTCTAGCGACAGGGTAAGAGGGGTCCCTATTGGTGATGGCTCTGAGGTGTTGTAAGATTCTTTTATTTGCCGGGAGTTTCGTGCTGCCTACATATTTAAGGTTGCATGTACATTCTAAAACGTATATTACGTGGTCAGATTTGCAGTGTAGAGCTTGCTTTATTTCCACCTCTTTATCGCTAAATGGCATTTTATACGTTTTCCTGCTTGTTCCATGAATGCATGCTTTGCAGTTTTTGCATGTTGTAAATCCCTTTCTCTGAGAGAGCCAATTACCAGAGTCCTGTACTTCAGGGCTACTGGTTACCAGACTATTGCTAACTGATGGAGCCCTTCTGAAGGTTAAGCCCAATCTTTTAGGCAATAGTGATCCTATTACTGGATCGTCAAGTACTATTGCCCAGTTCCGCTGCACTATGTTTCTAATGGTTTTGTGTTGTAGGTTGTATGTGGTGATAAGTCGCAAGTCATAGATGGAGTCGTTTTTGGGTTTCGTATCTAAAAGTGGCTCTCTTTCTAGATTCAATGTTTTAGCGATTGCTGAATCAAGGATTTTTTCATTATACCCTCTCGCTAAAAATCTTGTTTTGCATTCTGATTGAGCCTTTTGCAGATCAAGAGCACAACTACAAATTCTTTTGATTCTTAGCATTTCCCCGTAGGGAATGCTATTAATCAAATGTCGTGGATGGAAACTTGACCAATGTAATAGTGAATTTCCTGCCGTTGGTTTTCTGAAAAGTTTTGTTTCCAGTCTACCATTCATAACAAACAGTTCTACATCTAGGAAATTGATCTTGAATTTATCTATTGTTGCTGTAAAGCTTAAGTTGATCTCATTGGTGTTTAAACTTTTAGCAAAATCATAAGCATCCTCTGAAAGGCCATCCCAAACTAAAAAAATATCATCAATGTATCTATAAAACAATTTTACATGTTTTTCCACCATCAAACTGTGTGTCACCCCTAGGACCAGCTCCTCCCACCAGCCCATGTGTAAACATGCATAGCTGGGAGAGAAGCTGGCCCCCATCACAACACCACGCGTCTGCTGGTAGACAGTTTTATCAAATAGAAAAACATTGTTGTTCAAACAAAATTGAGTCAAATCACTTAGCATCATACTGTGTGCGGAAAGGCTTGGCTTCCCTTTACTGAGGAAATGTTCTAGTGCTCTTAAACCATCCCTGTGTTTTATACTCGTGTATAGGGATACCACGTCCAAAGTCATAAGCAGATAACTGTTTTGCCATTTGAAATTGTTGATTTTTTGCAAGAAATTGCTGGTATCCCTTATATACGTAGGCAATGCCTGTACCAGTTCCTGCAGAAAAAAATCTATGTACTGGCTTGCATTTTCCAATAGACTGTTCTGAGCCAAAATAATAGGTCGACCAGGTGGGTTCTTGGCATCCTTATGAATTTTGGGGATGAAATATATATTAGGTATAGTAGGATTTTCTTTGTACATAAATTTGTATTCATCCATGGTTAGTGTTCCCGCACTTTTCCAGGCCAATAATGTTGTATAAAAATCATTTTGTATTGCTTTTAGGGCGCCCCAATTGCTGGTTTTATAGCAGGTTCTGTCATTTAGATGTGATAATGCCTCCTTCATATATTGTGTCCTGCCCCATAAGACAATGTTGCCCCCTTTGTCCGCACTTCTTACAATCACATTTTTGTTGCTTTGTATTTTTGTCAGTAGTTGTTTGAGTTTCCTGTCTTTGGGATGCCATTTCGATTTGCTTTGCATGATCTTGTAATTTAATTTTTTAATTTCGTTGATTACTTGATCGTTAAAAATATCGATACTGTCTCTTGGCATTATGGGATTGAACTTTGACTTTCGTTTGAAAGGTGTGTTCTTTCTATGCTCCGGTAATGCTGCAAAAGTCGGGGAACTCGTGATTGATGCCTCTAACGTTGACAATTGGGTATTGTTTGCTGCTGCGCCCATATTGTACTTGTCATTCTGTAGCTCCATAAGGGTTTCAAGGAGAGAATCTTCAGACATTTGCGAAGGTTCATTGGAGATGGATTCTGCCGTATTGGTTTGGTTTTTCATTTTTTCATTTTTTTGGTTTTTCTGATGCTGATCCGCTTTTTCTTTTGAAGGTTTCGTACTGAGTTCATGATGTTTTTTCAGTTTCAGTTTCCTTATAAATCTATAAACATCCATTCACGTTATAGTTAGGAATTAGCATTTAAAAAACCTTGCAAATTCACTTAAAAAACCATAGTTTCACACATGTTATAGTTAGCTGGACATTTCACTCGTAAAAAACCATTGAAATTCCCCCGTTATAGTTAGTTCAGATAACTATAACTCGCGCGCCCGCAATCCACTGCTGATGACGTCACATATTACATCACTCATGACATGGTCAGTGGCATCACTCATGACATCACTGATGACATCATCCTTGTGATAGAGTGGCGGTCGCGCGAGTTATAGTTATCTGAACTAACTATAACGGGGGAATTTCAATGGTTTTTTACGAGTGAAATGTCCAGCTAACTATAACATGTGTGAAACCTATGGTTTTTTAAGTGAATTTGCAAGGTTTTTTAAATGCTAATTCCTAACTATAACGTGTGTGAAACCTATGGTTTTTTAAGTGAATTTGTAAGGTTTTTTAAATGCTAAGTTATGTATGTTTTATTATATTTTTTATATATTTATTTTACAATAAGCTACCTATGTATATAGTTATAAATTGACTGTATCCCGTAATATGGAATGGCTCGTTTAAAATGTTTTTTTTTTAAAGGTTTTTTACCATGCGCGCACCCCGCGGTTTTTTGAAAAAAAAAAATATTTTTTTTTACCCTTCGGGGTCCTTCAGGGATCCCCTGACAAAGGCTAGGGGGTCAGGAACTCTCTACCCTGCCCCCTTTTCACGTTCTCCACCTTTCTTTTTCACTGTCACACACAAAACAAACAAAATGGGGGCCGACACTTCCTGATTTCGACCGATTCGAATGTTGACTGACATGTAACCGCCAATCAGAATTACGCTCGCGCTCGTTATGGTGCGTGCACCGTGCGCGTACGGTGCGCGCCTATAGATATTTATGTACTTTTAACTGCAATTTTCTCAGGAACTACTGAACAGATTGACACCATATATGCAAAAGGCACATGCCTGACCTGAGGACTACCTCTTTGCCAAATTTCAAGTAATTCTGTTCAGCCGTTCGGGCTGTACCTTCGACTAAAGGTCCTATGGGAAAATGCATGGGGAAAACGCGTTTTGGGACCCCCCTTTTTTCTCAGCCCCCGCTTGACGAATCACCCCTAGACTTTCAGGGTAGGAGCTGAGCGGAGCGCCCCATTAGTTTTGAAAATTTCGCGAGGATTCGTCAACCGGCGCCAAAGTTATTCAAAATAGAATTTTCAGATTTCCTATAGAAACACGGTCCTAACTATAACTATCTACTGGCGACCGCCAGTAGATAATATATATCTATATATATATATGAATTTACTCCGGCCTGTCCAAGGTACACTGCGTTCGTATACAGAGAAGCAGGTTGGGCACTATTTTACAGATGGCATCATTGGGGGCCCATTGAGGCTTGAAAATATGGACAAATTTGGGAGGCAGTAAACCATTGGAGGAGAATATGTTAATGCGAACCACAAGTCCCAGGAGGCCACTGGGATGAGCCATCGGAGGACGATAAAAGCAGCCAATGAGGTGACTTGTGGTTTCGTTACTGCCGATCTTCCAAGCAGCCCGTGAACAAGGGGAAGGATCCCCAAAATGCGTTGGGCTAGGGAAATGCCCGGCAATGCATGTCTGTGCTAATCGAATAAAGGCTCCTTTGGAAACAGTGGGGCCTGCTTGTTTCTGTGTGCATCTTCGCTTTTTGGACTGCTTTGTATGATATATATATATATATATATATATATATATATATATATATATATATATATATATATATATATATATATATATATATATATATATATATATATATATATGCCACAAAGAATCGTCTCACAGCTTGCACATAATCCTCGCACAAGAGACGAACACGGACCCAGTAGTGAGTGCCAATTTTCTTTATTCAGTCCAATACAATCGCACCACCGCCATGACGCGTTTCGGCCTACTGGAGGCCTTGATCACATGGCGCCATAGATCGAAGCCTGAATTTTTAAAGTGCCAGTGCAGTATCACGTGCAAAATTTAGTTAATGGACATAGAAAACAGATCACATTGCCGATACATCGGAGCAAATGTGGAATACATTAGATAACTGTATAATACGTCGATATAACGGAAATAAATGACTATAGTCGGTGACTGTAAAGTAAACACATTCCTTGCAGGATATAAATACAATGTGGATTGGATCAACATGTAACAGTAAGAAAAGCAGAAATGCTGGTTACACAAACTAACACATTACCCATACGGCAGATTTGAGTAAGTTGTCATGATGACTGTATGTGTGTGTATAAATACGCCTTTTGGGTACAAACGAAGGGGAGGAGAAAGGAAAGAGTTAGTGCAACTACTTGGTCAAACATCAAGTTGCTGCCAACCACGGGAGAGACTGTACGGTGACTGACACTGAATAACTAATTAATTAAATCAGCTGATGAAAACCCGAGTGGGTACCAGTCACTGTGTCAGTTAAATTAAACCCTGTCAATATGGATTGTGACTTCATCCTTTCTATGTGTAGCCTAGGACAAGGAATCTTGAAATGCCTTACTACTCATCGTTGTCCCCTATAAGTAAACGGGTTGATCCCCTCTACTGGAAATCCTGTGCATCGATTAAGTGTGTTACTTGTGTCGCTTATGCCTCCTGTGCCTGACTATGTCCTAAAGTGCTTGTGCTAAAAAACTTTATAAATGAAATTTATCTAAAAAGATTACTTTACGTTAGTACATGCTTTTCGGAGGATAGGCATCGAGTTTGACTAATCGATGGATTTGTTATTCAAAACTGATTATGGCTGTTAGATTTAATTCATAGCCACGTATAAAAATCTTCGCTGGAGTTTAGTCCATTCAGTGTTTTAGAGTCTAGCTCTAAGATATACTGTGTTTCTAATCTCCTTAGTAGGGCTTCTCGATCCCCCCCCTCGTCTGAGTGGTGGAACTGAATCAATGACGAAGTAGCTAAGGTGTTCTAGCCTGCTGTTATGCTTCTCCTTGAAGTGTCTAGCTACTGGATAAGATATGTCATAGTTGGTAATAGCCCTCATGTGCTGGAGTATACGTTTGTGAGCCTGCAATTTGGTACTACCAATGTATTGCAGGCCACAAGTACACTCCAGCACATAAACTGCGAAATCAATCTTGCAAGTTAACTTTTTGGTGATTTTACATGGAGTTTCAGAAAATATATATATATATATATATATATATATATATATTCACAGAAAAAACCATAGGTTTCAGGCACGTTATAGTTAGGAATTAGCATTTAAAAAACCTCAGAAATTCACTGAAAAAACCATAGGTTTCAGGGGTGTTATAGTTAGCTGGACTTTTCACTTGTACAAAACCATTGAAATTCCCCCTTTATAGTTAGTTCAGCTAACTATAACTCGCGCGCCCGCAATGCACTGCTGATGACGTCACATATTACATCACTCATGACATGGTCAGTGACATCACTCATGACATCACTGATGACATCTCAAATGACATCACTGATGACATCACTGATGACATTATCCAGTGAATGTGTGTTTTTCTGAAAATTAAATATGTTTTATATATGTATATCTCAAGGTCGATGGAAGAATAAATGGGTATATAAGTGTCTAAATGGATGATTTGTTTTCGAAAAATTGATTGTGTAACTGACTGATTAAGTGTACCATAGTGAATACATGACTTAGTGAGTAATGTTTAAATATGTAAATATCTGTATGAGTCTCTCACTTTGTGTATAAGTGGCTGCATGGGTTGGTGAGTAGCTACATGGGTGTCTATATAGGTTATTAGTTGGTTTTTTGAGTATCAGTCTGAGTGTCTGCATGGTTCGGTGGGGAGTATTACGTAGTGCATAGGTGCATGAATGAGTGACTCACTGTTTTTATGTGTTGAAACAGCATGTGTGCAGGACTGTATGGGTGGATGAGTGTGTGTATGGGTGTGTTAGTGAGTGAATGACTGTCTCAATAGTGTCTTTATGAGTAACTACATATGTTTTACACTAGTATATGTGACTATTGGTGTATATAAGTTAGTATATGTGAGAGTGAGAGATTGAAAGAGTTCCTGTATGAATAAGTGTGTGTTTCTATAAGTGATTGTTTAAAAGACTAAGTATGTGTAAGATTCCGTAGAAGTAAGTGTGGTGGTGTGTGTATAACGGTATATGCAAGTAAATGTATGTTTGATTCTTTATTAGCATGAGTGACTATGTGTGTGAGTAACTCTATGGATGAGTGGCATTGTGTAACAGGATGTATAGGTGTATGAGTACATATGATGAGTGAGTACATGTATGAGTGACTGTATAGGACTGTTGGTGAATGAGTGTATGTGTATGTGGATCTTAGAATTACTGAAGAGGTTGTTGTAACTGGTATTGGTATGTCCATTGTTTTGAAAATTTTAGTCTCTATTTTTGAATGTGTGTATCAAAGGTTATATTAGGGTGAGAGGAGGTCTGCCACTCTATCACAAGGATGATGTCATCAGTGATGTCATCAGTGATGTAATTTGAGATGTCATCAGTGATGTCATGAGTGATGTCACTGACCATGTCATGAGTGATGTAATATGTGACGTCATCAGCAGTGCATTGCGGGCGCGCGAGTTATAGTTAGCTGAACTAACTATAACGGGGGAATTTCAATGGTTTTGTACAAGTGAAAAGTCCAGCTAACTATAACACCCCTGAAACCTATGGTTTTTTCAGTGAATTTCTGAGGTTTTTTAAATGCTAATTCCTAACTATAACGTGCCTGAAACCTATGGTTTTTTCTGTGAATTTCAAAGGTTTTTTAAATGCTAATTTCTAACTATGCCTACAGAGATAGGACATGTGAAGAAAGAAGAAAAAATGCACAGAAAGAAAAAAAAGAAGTGCAGAAAGAAGCAACAGAAGTCCTCAAAGAGGAAGAAAAGTGCAGGAAGAAGGATAACATGCAGAAAGAACAAAAAGAAGAGCAGAAAGAAGCCTTGTTGCAAAATCATCCTGTACCCTCAACTTTTTCAGACGGATACTGGTGGTAACTGAGTCTGACTAACCAGTCCTAGAGCCAGTGCTATGTTAAAAGACACTTAGAATACAGTGAAAACACCTACATACACAAGGGAACATTATGCATTGGGGTCCCCCTGTGATTAGCATGACCTCCTCTGTAAGCCCCTAGTATATAATAGGGCAGGGGGATTAAAACTACCTCTTAAAACAGGCCACAGGGTGTTTTTGCACACGTTAACTCAGGCCCCGTCCCCTCCCTTCACCACTGTGTAAACACGCCCTGTGTCCGTTTTTAGTTGGGAGAATAAGTTCATTTGAATCCTGAGGGTCCCTAGGGTCCAACTAGCCCACTAGGTAACTCCAGTAAGTGCCACAGAGCTGCGTTGCAGAGAGGTGTAACAAGTGGCACGGCCTGGACCACCTCTCTGCAATGCAGCTCAGTGGCGCTTACTGGAAGCACTCGGTGGGCTAGTTAGCCCCCAGGGGCCCTCAGTATTAAAGGGAAATTATATCCTCAATTTAAAACGTGCCATAGTGCGTGTTTGCACACGTCACCTCAGGCCCCGTCCCCTCCCTTCACCACTGTGTAAATGCGCCCTGTGGCTGTTCTAAGTTGAGAGATTAAGTCCCCTTGAATCCTAAGGTTCGCTAGGGTCAAACTAGACCACTAGGTACCTCCAGTAAGTGCCACAGAGCTGGACAAACCGTACGTACCTATCACCATGACGATTTGCGTGATATTCATTAAAAGGCGACTATGCATACAATGAATCCACGTGGAATGTATTTACACCACTAGTGAAGCTCTGACATGTCTGATGCCCTACCGTGCCTAATCCCGGTAGACACCCTTGTCGTTTATTTATACAAACATGGGTAGCTATTGACGGGCACATTTAATACACATGCACACCAAGCCATTCAAAGGGGATTCAACAAAAATTCGACCAAAACTATGCAAGAAACCCCCCTCACGGTTAATAAAACACACATCCACTGCCGGATGTGTAATACTTTTTATTTTACTCTCTGGAAAGGGGACGAACAGCACTTGAGAGTCACAGCACGCTCCTGGCAGAGCCCAATGCTGTGTTACACCCACCATTGCCTGCTGAGTGCCACACACCTCTGCATTGTATTCCACTAGCTAGTGCATATGCTATGACACTCTCTAGCCCATGTGCACTGTAACACCACCCCGTGAATATGTCATGCCACACTTGTCTTCGCACAGGTTATATTGCCCCATCTAACGTGCCTTCCTCGATGCCTATGTTATAACGCACAGTGCTATGCCATACATATTACAATCTGGGATCCATATCTTTGTCACAGTGCATATGCAACGTTACACTCCCCAGCACATATTTTATATTACAACTTTAGAGACTAGTTAGGTTACACAACACTGCCCTGTGCATATTACACTCCAAGGCGCATATCGCATAGCACGCGCTAGTGCCTGTGCTATCTCGCGCTCTCCAATGAATCTGTAATTGCGCACAATGTATTGCATATTATATTTCACGCACGGTTCATCTTATATCACACTTTTTGGTGCATAGTTTATACCATACACTATATCTAGTTTTCATTTTCAATCGTGCTCTCAGGACTCTGTTCTATATAACACTGTGTTCACCTACCCTTTTCACGGGCATTACATTTTGCGATACGGGGTGGAGGGTCAGGGGGTGTTTCTGCCAAGTGAGCCCGGAGTCACAGTCACAAACGTCCTCTTCTTCCTGAATAAAAGTGAGATTATGCTGCATACTTGTTCATATTTTAAGTAGTTCGCACAGACACACGTTTTAAAAACAATAAAGTTCCTAATACCCGCCTTCTCTGAACAGTTAGATTGCTGCCCCATCCCCCTCCTCCCTATCCTCTGTTGTGTGAATCCATGGACTAGCCTCCTCCCTCCTGCCATGCATGGTCTGATGTGCTGCCACTGCCCTCAATTTAGTATGATGTACCAGTCCACTCCTCCTGCCCTCCATTGCCCAATTCTATGCCCCATCATTGACCTCCTGCTTAAACTCTGTGCTTAGCTTGCTGCCCCTACTCTCCTTCCCCCTGCCCTCCGATGTCTTTGTGCATGCCCTGCTCCATCCTTTTTGCCCACCATGTTCCATGGACCTGCCACTCCTATCTACTCTGAGTGTTCTGTTGAGCTGCCACTCCCCTCCCACCTGCCTAGCATTGTCAGATGACTGTAACCTGTCCCTGCCACCTCCACCCTGCCTGTCCACATGCCATGCACCTATCCTCTTCCTCCTGTCCTACATGGTCCATTGTACTGCCACACCCTTCTGCCCTCCCTGGTCTGTTGTGCTGCAACTGCTCCTCCTGCCTGCCCCGTGCGGTCTGTTGTGAGGCCCCTTCCCCTGAACTTTCTTGTCTGTGCACAGGTCCTGACCCTCCCTTCTATCCTCCATCGTCCTTTGTACATGCCCCTGCACCCTCCTTCTTGCCCATCATAGCCATTGTGCTGCCACTAACCCTCCCACTTGCCATGCATGGTCTTCTGTGCTGCCATGGCCCCTCCCACCTTCCCTGTGTGGTCAGTTAGCTGCCCCTGACACCCTCCCACCTTCCCTCCATGGTCTGTGTGTATGCCATCACAGTCTCAGTGTTGCTCTTCATGGTGTGTCTTGCTTCTAGTGCCCATCCTGCCTGACCTCCATGGCTATCTTGCTGCTCCTGCCCTGCCCCCTTGCCCCCAGCCCTCTGTTTACATGTGCAGACCCCTACTCCCTCCCTCCTGGCTTGTCTGTTCCATTGTAATGCCCCTGATCCGTCCCCCCCTGCCCTTTATGGTCTGTTATGCTGCAGCTTTCTCTCCTGTCTGTCCATTATGGTCAGCTAGCTACCATTGCCTCTTGCCCCTCTGTTCTCTGTTGTCCATGTGCATGGTCCTGTCCCCTCCCTCTTGCTTTCTATGGATTGTTGTGCTGCACTCCCGTCCCGCATGCCCTGTGTGGTGTATTGTGCTGCTGCAAACCCTGATGCCTGCCCTGCAGGGTCAGTTTGGTGCACCTCTCCATGTCCCTCCTGTCCTCTGTTATCCAAGTCCATGTCCCTACCCCATGTCCTTCCATGATCCAATGTACCATACTTGCGAACATTTTGAACTTGGTAAGAGGGAGATTTTGAAAAAAAACTGGGGTATTGATTTTCCCCTTTGAGTTACATTGAAAAAGAGGAGATTGTAGACAGGAGACAGATCAAATAAAGCCCATTTGAGCTTAAAAACATTGGACGTTTCCTGGCTGAATCGGGTCTGTTGGCATGTATGGTTGTACTACCATTGCCTCTTCCTTCTGCCCACAATGGTCTATTACATTGCCACAGCCTCTCTTGCAAGTCCTGTATTGTTGGTTTGTTGCCCCTGCCCCCCTTTCCACTGCCCTCCATAGTCTGTTGTGCTGCCACGGCCCTTCCTGCCTGCTCAGTGTGGTTAAATTGTTGCCTTTGCACTCTCCCACCTGCCTTCAATTTTCAGAGTCCGTGCCCCTGGCCTCTGCCTCTCAACAGTATCCTAATGAACAACTAGATTGCTAACATTCTATATTTATTACAAAAGTGTGGAACGCCTGACGTCGTCTTGATGTAATCAAAACTGTAATACCTAGAGCATTTCCTTTAGAAATTACATATTTGAGAGGGTCTTATTGGCATCAAAATTATGGTTAGTGCTCTAAAAGACTAAAATAAGGACATATTTTCTGAGTTTTCAATAGCGACAAAGCACTTTTAAATTATTTGTTATCTTTATGTTTTTTTATCCAGTTGACCACTTGATTAAATGTTGCACTTAGGGGAGAGGATGTGGTGTTACTTCCAGAACTGCAGACTTTGCAACTGGGGAACCAGGTTGGAGTTTCTGCTTCAGCTCGACATTCTGTGATTCTGGTCAAATCACTTAGTCTCCCCATGTCTACAACCAAAATGAATTTGTTCTTGTGTGATGTAACCAATGATCATGTAAAGCACTCCAATACCTGACAAGTCTGCACTATATAACACTGCAAAAACACAAAATAATACGTGTTTTGCACACTTCTGTCATTGGGCTATATTTGGGCTACATCTGGGTGATTTTGGGCTACATTTGGGCTCTTATGTCTCCGGTGGCCATCGTGGGAGATTTATTTGTTATGAAGTTTCCTAATTTCCTCATGTACTGCAGTCTCCTCAGTAGGAAATGCTTTCAGTTTTTTACTTTGATTCCATCATGAAGGTATTCAGATATGTCACACATTTGCCATAAATTCTGAATGTTAGCACTCTAGTTGCTCATTAGATCACTGTAGTAAAACTACTGTTCACCATGGAAGTCTGCTCCTGGTATTAAAGGTGCATGTTTCAGTCTGCATGTCAGAATTTTTTCATGAAATAGAAGAGGATTTGAGAAGTCACTCAAAATGTGCCCTCATTTTCTTTCTTCAGCATTAATCATAATTTCTATGGCAAAATGAACCCCCTCATTGTGTTCCTTTTTAAATTAACTGTTTTAAGTGTTACCAGTTTATTCCAATCAAGATGGCTTCAGGTGTGCCATACCTTTGTCATAATGAAGACAGTAAGCGCTCTAGTTGTTTTTAAGAACACTCTGGGACATTCTGTCATTGGGCTATACTTGGGCTACATCTGGATGATATTTGGGCTACATTTGGGCTCTTTTGTCTCTGGTGGCCATCTTGGGAGACTTATTTGTTATGAAGTTTCCTAATTTCCTCATCTACTGCAGTCTCCTCAGTAGGAAATACTTTCAGTTTTTTACTTTGATTCCATCAAGAAGGCATTCAGATGTGTCACACATTTGCCATAAATTCAGAATGTTAGCACTCTTTTTGCTCATTAGATCACTGTAGTAAAGCTACTGCTCACCAGGGGAAACTGCTGCTGGTATTGAAAGTGCATGTTTCAGTCTGCATGTCAGAATTTTTTCATGAAATAGAAGAGGATTTGAGAAGTCACTCAAAATGTGCCCTAATTTTTCTTTCTGCAGCACTAATCATACTTGTTATGGAAAAATGAACCCCCTCATTTTGTTCCTTTTTAAATTAAATGTTTTAAGAGTTACCACTTTAATCCAAGCAAGATGGCTTCAGGTGTGCCATATGTTTATCATAAGTAGGACTGTTAGTGCTCTAGTTGTTCTTTGGAACACTCTGGGAAGCTGCAGTAGAACACAAAGGAATCAACTGACAGTCTCTGCCCTTGTTGGATGTACATGTTTTACTGAGAATGTCAGATTTCATTCTCACATGACTGAGAAAGATAATGTGAATTTACAGAAAATAAGCTCTCAGTTTAGCTTATAGATGACCTTCCAAACCTCTGTGGGAAAAGCATGAGAAAATATTTTTCTCTCAATCATGATATCCCAGCAGAAGGCTTTTTCACATGGTGAAATCACCTTAGAACATACCACAATTCCTAAAATGAGTATGGTACCATCAACAAATGATTTATAATGTAACTAAAGTCTTAAAACCTTCTATTAACTGCAATGCTTTTTAATGAGGTGCTATCATGTATATTGGTCCCAAGATGGCTGCCAACACTTCTTGGATGAAGTGCTGACAGCCAATCAGATCTCAGGATGAGATGTGTGGTTAGGCTCTGCCCACATATATATATGATTTTACTTTTTATTTTTTCAGGAACTACTGAACAGATTGACACCAGACCGGCAAAAGGCACTTCCCTGACCTGAGGACTACCTCTCTGCCAAATTTCAAGTAATTCTGTTCAGCCGTTCGGGCTGTACCTTGGACTAAAGGTCCCTATGGACAATTGCATGGGGAAAATGCGTTTTGGGACCCCCCTTTTTTCTCAGCCCCCGCTTGACGAATCCCCCCGAAAATTTCAGGGTAGGAGCGGAGCGGAGCGCCCCACCTATTTTGAAAATTTCGCGAGGATTTGTCAACCGGCGCCAAAGTTATTCCAAATAGAATGTTGCGGATTTCCTATGGAAACACGGTCCTAACTATAACTATCTACTGGCGACCGCCAGTAGATAATATACTATCTACTGGCGGTCGCCAGTAGATAGTTATAGTTACAACCTAGTTTCCATAGGAAATCTCAAAATTCTATTTTGAATAACTTTGGCGCCGGTTGACGAATCCTCGCTAAATTTTCAAAACTAATGGGGCGCTCCGTTCAGCTCCTACCCTGAAAGTTTCGGGGTGATTTGTCAAGCAGGGGCCGAGAAAAAAGGGGGGTCCCAAAACACGTTTTCCCCATGCATTTTTCCATAGGACCTTTAGACACAGCTACAGCCCGAACGGCTAAACAGAATTACTTGAAATTTGGCAGAGAGGTAGCCATAAGGTCAAGGAAGTGCCTTTCACAGGTCTGGTGTAAATCTGTTCAGTATTTCCTGAGAAAATAGCATTTAAAAGCATATATATATATGTGGGCGGAGCCTAACCACACATCTCATCCTGAGATCTGATTGGCTGTCAGCACTTCATCCAAGAAGTGTTGGCAGCCATCTTGGGACCAATATACATGATAGCACCTCATTAAAAAGCATTGCAGTTAATAGAAGGTTTTAAGACTTTAGTTACATTATAAATCATTTGTTGATGGTACCATACTCATTTTAGGAATTGTGGTATGTTCTAAGGTGATTTCACCATGTGAAAAAGCTTTCTGCTGGCATATCATGATTGAGAGAAAAATATTTTCTCATGCTTTTACCACAGAGGTTTGGAAGGTGATCTATAAGCTAAACTGAGAGCTTATTTTCTGTAAATTCACATTATCTTTCTCAGTCATGTGAGAATGAAGTCTGACATTCTCAGTAACACATGTACATCCAACAAGGGCAGAGACTGTCAGTTGATTCCTTTGTGTTCTACTGCAGCTTCCCAGAGTGTTCCAAAGAACTACTAGAGCGCTAACAGTCCTACTTATGATAAACGTATGGCACACCTGAAGCCATCTTGCTTGGATTAAAGTGGTAACTCTTAAAACATTTAATTTAAAAAGGAACAAAATGAGGGGGTTCATTTTTCCATAAAAAGTATGATTAGTGCTGCAGAAAGAAAAATTAGGGCACATTTTGAGTGACTTCTCAAATCCTCTTCTATTTCATTAAAACATTCTGACATGCAGACTGAAACATGCACTTTCAATACCAGCAGCAGTTTTCCCTGGTGAGCAGTAGCTTTACTACAGTGATCTAATGAGCAAAAAGAGTGCTAACATTCTGAATTTATGGCAAATGTGTGACATATCTGAATACCTTCATGATGGAATCAAAGTAAAAAACTGAAAGCATTTCCTACTGAGGAGACTGCAGTACATGAGGAAATTAGGAAACTTCATAACAAATAAATCTCCCAAGATGGCCACCGGAGACAAAAGAGCCCAAATGTAGCCCAAAATCACCCAGATGTAGCCCAAATATAGCCCAATGACAGAAGTGTGCAAAACACTTATTATTTTGTGTTTTTTCAGTGTTATATAGTGCCGACTTGTCAGGTATTGGAGTGCTTTACATGAGCATTGGCTACATCACACAAGAACAAATTCATTTTGGTTGTAGACATGGGGAGACTAAGTGATTTGACCAGAATCACAGAATGTCGAGCTGAAGCAGAAACTCCAACCTGGTTCCCCAGTTGCAAAGTCTGCAGTTCTGGAAGTAACACCACATCCTCTCCCCTAAGTGCAACATTTAATCAAGTGGTCAACTGGATAAAAAAACATAAAGATAACAAATAATTTAAAAGTGCTTTCTCGCTATTTGAAAACTCAGAAAATATGTCCTTATTTTAGTCTTTTAGAGCACTAACCATAATTTTGATGCCAATAACACCCTCTCATATATGTAATTTCTAAAGGAAATGCACTAGGTATTACAGTTTTGATTACATCAAGATGATGTCAGGCGTTCCACACTTTTGTAATAAATATAGAATGTTAGCAATCTAGTTGTTCATTAGGATGCTGTTGAGAGGCAGAGGCCAGGGGCACGGACTCTGAAAATTGAAGGCAGGTAGGAGGGTGCAAAGGCAACAATTTAACCACACTGAGCAGGCAGGAAGGGCCGTGGAAGCACAACAGACTATGGAGGGCAGTCGAAAGGGGGGCAGGGGCAACAAACCAACAATACAGGACTTGCAAGAGAGGCTGTGGCAATGTAATAGACCATTGTGGGCAGTAGGAAGAGGCAATGGTAGTACAACCATACATGCCAACAGACCCGATTCAGCCAGGAAACGTACAATGTTTTTAAGCTCAAATGGGCTTTATTTGATCTGTCTCCTGTCTACAATATCCTCTTTTTCAATGTAACTCAAAGGGGAAAATCAATACCCCAGTTTTTTTTCAAAATCTCCCTCTTACCAAGTTCAAAATGTTCGCAAGTATGGTACATTGGATCATGGAAGGAAATGGGATAGGGACATGGACTTGGATAACAGAGGACAGGAGGGACATGGAGAGGTGCACCAAACTGACCCTGCAGGGCAGGCATCAGGGTTTGCAGCAGCACAATACACCACACAGGGCATGCAGGATGGGAGTGCAGCACAACAATCCATAGAAAGCAAGAGGGAGGGGACAGGACCATGCACATGGACAAAAGAGAACAGAGGGGCAAGAGGCAATGGTAGCTAGCTGACCATAATGGACAGACAGGAGAGAAAGCTGCAGCATAACAGACCATAAAGGGCAGGAGGGACGGATCAGGGGCATTACAATGGAACAGACAAGCCAGGAGGGAGGGACTAGGGGTCTGCACATGTAAACAGAGGGCTGGGGGCAAGGGGGCAGGGCAGGAGCAGCAAGATAGCCATGGAGGTCAGGCAGGATGGGCACTAGAAGCAAGACACACCATGAAGAGCAACAGTGAGACTGTGATGGCATACACACAGACCATGGAGGGAAGGTGGGAGGGGGTCAGGGGCAGCTAACTGACCACACAGGGAAGGTGGGAGGGGCCATGGCAGCACAGAAGACCATGCATGGCAAGTGGGAGGGTTTGTGGCAGCACAATGGCTATGATGGGCAAGAAGGGGTGGTGCAGGGGCATGCACAAAGGACGATAGAGGATAGAAGGGAGGGTCAGGACCTGTGCACAGACAAGAAAGTTCAGGGGAAGGGGCCTCACAACAGACCACACGGGGCAGGCAGGAGGAGCAGTTGCAGCACAACAGACCAGGGAGGGCAGAAGGGTGTGGCAGTACAATGGACCATGTAGGACAGGAGGAAGAGGATAGGGGCATGGCATGTGGACAGGCAGGGTGGAGGTGGCAGGGACAGGTTACAGTCATCTGACAATGCTAGGCAGGTGGGAGGGGAGTGGCAGCTCAACAGAACACTCAGAGTAGATAGGAGTGGCAGGTCCATGGGACATGGTGGGCAAAAAGGATGGAGCAGGGGCATGCACAAAGACATCGGAGGGCAGGGGGAAGGAGAATAGGGGCAGCAAGCTAAGCACAGAGTTTAAGCAGGAGGTCAATGATGGGGCATAGAATTGGGCAATGGAGGGCAGGAGGAGTGGACTGGTACATCATACTAAATTGAGGGCAGTGGCAGCACATCAGACCATGCATGGCAGGAGGGAGGAGGCTAGTCCATGGATTCCCACAACAGAGGATAGGAAGGAGGGGGATGGGGCAGCAAGCTAACTGTTCAGAGAAGGCGGGTATTAGGAACTTTATTGTTTTTAAAACATTGTGTCTGTGCGAACTACTTAAAATATGAACAAGTATGCAACATAATCTCACTTTTATTCAGGAAGAAGAGGACGTTTGTGACTGTGACTCCGGGCTCACTTGGCAGAAACACCCCCTGACCCTCCACCCCCTATCGCAAAATGTAATGCCCGTGAAAAGGGTAGGTGAACACAGTGTTATATAGAACATAGTCCTGAGAGCACAATTGAAAATGAAAACTAGATATAGCGTATGGTATAAACTATGCACCAAAAAGTGTGATATAAGATGAACCGGGCGTGAAATATAATATGCAATACATTGTGCGCAATTACAGATTCATTGGAGAGCGCGAGATAGCACAGGCACTAGCGCGTGCTATGCGATATGCGCCTTGGAGTGTAATATGCACAGGGCAGTGTTGTGTAACCTAACTAGTCTCTAAAGTTGTAATATAAAATATGTGCTGGGGAGTGTAACGTTGCATATGCACTGTGACAAAGATATGGATCCCAGATTGTAATATGTATGGCATAGCACTGTGCGTTATAACATAGGCATCGAGGAAGGCACGTTAGATGGGGCAATATAACCCGTGCGAAGACAAGTGTGGCATGACATATTCACGGGGTGGTGTTACAGTGCACATGGGCTAGAGAGTGTCATGGCATATGCACTAGCTAGTGGAATACAACACAGAAGTGTGTGGCACTCGGCAGGCAATGGTGGGTGTAACACAGCATTGGGCTCTGTCAGGAGCGCACTGTGACTCTCAAGTGATGTTCGTCCCCTTTGCAGAGAGTAAAATAAAAAGTATTACACATCCGGCAGTGGATGTGTGTTTTATTAACCGTGAGGGGGGTTTCTTGCATAGTTTTGGTCGAATTTTTGTCGAATCCCCTTTGAATGGCTTGGTGTGCATGTGTATTAAATGTGCCCGTCAATAGCTACCCATGTTTGTATAAATAAACGACAAGGGTGTCTACCGGGATTAGGCAGGGTAGGGCATCAGACATGTCAGAGCTTCACTAGTGGTGTAAATACATTCCACGTGGATTCATTGCATGCATAGTCGCCTTTTAATGAATATCACGCAAATCGTCATGGTGATAGGTACGTACGGTTTGTCCAGCATGTCCTAGGTGTGTCTATAAATATATATTTTTTAAAAATAATAAAAAACAGTGGCCGGCCCTGGGGATTGGGGTCAAAAAAATATAATTAGGAGACCGGCCCTGTGGGATGGGGTCATCAGGGCCAATAAATTAGAATAAGAAGGGGAACCACACTGCCCCCCTTCTTAAAAAATTAAAATAAATAAAAGACTGGCATCGTGCCGGAGGCCATGCCCTCTCCGTGCAGCACTCTGCAAACGCGCCCCAAACAGGCATCCCCAGTATGCGCCAGGGAGCTGCGCTGCAGACAGGTGTTCTGAGGCCAAGCCCCTTTTTACACCTCTCTGCAACGCAGCTCTGTGGCGCTTACTGGAGGTACCTAGTGGTCTAGTTTGACCCTAGGGACCCTTAGGATTCAAGGGGACTTAATCTCTCAATTTAGAACAGCCACAGGGCGCGTTTACACAGTGGTGAAGGGAGGGGACGGGGCCTGAGGTGACGTGTGCAAACACGCACTAT
This sequence comes from Triturus cristatus, assembly GCF_964204655.1. Lineage (NCBI taxonomy): Eukaryota > Metazoa > Chordata > Amphibia > Caudata > Salamandridae > Triturus > Triturus cristatus. Next base: position 391,186,682 of record NC_140594.1, read on the forward strand.
GGCACGTTTTAAATTGGGGATATAATTTCCCTTCAATACTGAGGGCCCCTGGGGGATAACTATCCCATCAAGTGCTTCCAGTAAGCGCCACTGAGCTGCATTGCAGAGAGGTGGTCCAGGCCGTGCCACTTTTTACACCTCTCTGCAACGCAGCTCTGTGGCACTTACTGGAGGTACCTAGTGGGCTAGTTGGACCCTAGGGACCCTCAGGATTCAAATGAACTTAATCTCCCAACTAAAAGTGGACACAGGGCGTGTTTACACAGTGGTGAAGGGAGGGGACGGGGACTGAGTTAACGTGTGCAAAAACGCCCTGTGGCCTGTTTTAAGAGGTAGTTTTAATCCCCCATTGCCCTATTATATACTAGGGTCTTACAGAGGAGGTCATGCTAATCACAGGGGGACCCCAACGCATAATGTTCCCTAGTTTATTTAGGTATTTTCACTGTATTCTAAGTGTCTTTTAACATAGCACTGGCTCTAGGACTGGTTAGTCAGACTCAGTTACCACCAGTATCCGTCTGAAAAAGTTGAGGGTACAGGATGATTTTGCAACAAGGCTTCTTTCTGCTCTTCTTTTTGTTCTTTCTGCACGTTATCCTTCTTCCTGCACTTATCTTCGTATTTGAGGACTTCTGTTGCTTCTTTCTGCACTTCTTTTGTTTCTTTCTGTGCATTTTTCTTCTTTCTTCACATGTCCTATCTCTGTAGGCATAGTTAGAAATTAGCATTTAAAAAACCTTTGAAATTCACAGAAAAAACCATAGGTTTCAGGCACGTTATAGTTAGGAATTAGCATTTAAAAAACCTCAGAAATTCACTGAAAAAACCATAGGTTTCAGGGGTGTTATAGTTAGCTGGACTTTTCACTTGTACAAAACCATCGAAATTCCCCCGTTATAGTTAGTTCAGCTAACTATAACTCGCGCGCCCGCAATGCACTGCTGATGACGTCACATATTACATCACTCATGACATGGTCAGTGACATCACTCATGACATCACTGATGACATCTCAAATGACATCACTGATGACATCACTGATGACATCATCCTTGTGATAGAGTGGCAGACCTCCTCTCACCCTAATATAACCTTTGATACACACATTCAAAAATAGAGACTAAAATTTACAAAACAATGGACATACCAATACCAGTTACAACAACCTCTTCAGTAATTCTAAGATCCACATACACATCCACTCATTCACCAACAGTCCTATACAGTCACTCATACATGTACTCACTCATCATATGTACTCATACACCTATACATCCTGTTACACAATGCCACTCATCCATAGAGTTACTCACACACATAGTCACTCATGCTAATAAAGAATCAAACATACATTTACTTGCATATACAGTTATACACACACCACCACACTTACTTCTACGGAAACTTACACATACTTAGTCTTTTAAACAATCACTTATAGAAACACATACTTATTCATACAGGAACTCTTTCAATCTCTCACTCTCACATATACTCACATATATACACCAATAGTCACAGATACTAGTTTAAAACATATGTAGTTACTCATAAAGACACTATTGAGACAGTCATTCACTCACTAACACACCCATACACACACTCATCCACCCATACAGTCCTGCACACATGCTGTGTTCAACACATACAAACAGTGAGTCACTCATTCATGCACCTATGCACTACGTAATACCCCCCACCGAACCATGCAGACACTCAGACTGATACTCAAAAAACCAACTAATAACCTATATAGACACCCATGTAGCTACTCACCAACCCATGCAGCCACTTATACACAAAGTGAGAGACTGATACAGATATTTACATATTTAAACATTACTCACTAAGCCATGTATTCACTATGATACACTTAATCGGTCAGTTACACAATCAATTTTTCAAAAACAAATCATCCATTTAGACATTTATATACCCATTTATTCTTACATCGACCTTGAGATATACATATATAAAACATATTTAGTTTTCAGAAAAACACACATTCACTGGATGATGTCATCAGTGATGTCATCAGTGATGTCATTTGAGATGTCATCAGTGATGTCATGAGTGATGTCACTGACCATGTCATGAGTGATGTAATATGTGACGTCATCAGCAGTGCATTGCGGGCGCGCGAGTTATAGTTAGCTGAACTAACTATAACGGGAGAATTTCAATGGTTTTGTACAAGTGAAAAGTCCAGCTAACTATAACACCCCTGAAACCTATGGTTTTTTCAGTGAATTTCTGAGGTTTTTTAAATGCTAATTCCTAACTATAACGTGCCTGAAACCTATGGTTTTTTCTCTGAATATATATATATATATATATATTATCTACTGGCAGTCGCCAGTAGATAGTTATAGTTAGGATCGTGTTTCCATAGGAAATTTGAAAGTTCTATTTTGAATCACTTTGGAGCCGGTTGACGAATCCTCGCGAAAGTTTCAAAACTAATGGGGTGCTCCGCTCAGCTCATACCCTGAAAGTCTCGGGGTGATTTGTCAAGCGGGGGCCGAGAAAAAAGGGGGGTCCCAAAACGCGTTTTCCCCATGCATTTTCCCATAGGACCTTTATTCGAAGGTACAGCCCGAACGGCTGAACAGAATTACTTGAAATTTGGCAAAGGGGTAGTCCTCAGGTCAGGGAAGTGCCTTTTGCATATCTGGAGTCAATCTGTTCAGTATTTCCTGAGACAATTGCATTTAAAAGCATATAAATATCTATAAGCGCGCACTGTGCGCGCACCGTGCGCGCACCCTAACGTGCGCTAGCGTAATTCTGATTGGTTGTTAGATGTCAGTCAACATTCGAATCGGTCGAAATCAGGAAGTGTCGGCCGCCATCTTGTCTGTCGCACTGAAAAGGAAAGGTGGAAAAAAGGTGTAAAACGTGAAAAGGGGGCATGGAAGAGAGTTCCTGACCCCCTAGCCTTTGTCAGGGGGTCACAGAAGGACCCCCAAGGGTGAAATAAACATTTTTTTTTTTAATAAAAATCGCGGGGTGCGCACACGGTGCGCGCATGGAGCACGGTGCGCGCACGGAGCACGGCGCCCAACCCGCGCGCACTGTGCTCGCACGGTAAAAAACCTTAAAAAAAAATATATATATTAATAAATACATAACTTAGCATTTAAAAAACCATACAAATTCACTTAAAAAACCATAGGTTTCACACACGTTATAGTTAGGAATTAGCATTTACAAAACCTTGCAAATTCACTTAAAAAACCATAGGTTTCACACAGGTTATAGTTAGGTGGACATTTCACTCGTAAAAAACCAATGAAATTCCCCCGTTATAGTTAGTTCAGATAACTATAACTCGCGCGACCGCCACTCTATCACAAGGAGGATGTCATCAGTGATGCCATGAGTGATGCCACTGACCATGTCATGAGTGATGTAATATGTGACGTCATGAGCAGTGGATTGCGGGCGCGCGAGTTATAGTTATCTAAACTAACTATAACGGGGGAATTTCATTGGTTCTTTACGAGTGAAATGTCCACCTAACTATAACCTGTGTGAAACCTATGGTTTTTTAAGTGAATTTGCAAGGTTTTTTAAATGCTAATTCCTAACTATAACGTGTGTGAAACCTATGTTTTTTTAAGTGAATACACATATATATATATATATATATATATATATATATATATATATATATATATATATATATATATATATATATATATATATATATATACCACCAAAGATTGCCCTGCAATTGAAGACGCATCCACCAGGAGGTAACATTGTGCACTAAAGGGAACTACAAGTTCCGGCGTGCAATGGGAATTAAGTTTTGGAATGGCACACCGGAGGCGAATTAAACACGCAGAGAACTATGGGTACGTGCTAAATAGTTGTGTTCTTTTAAACTGCCTCTGATGAAAGAGCATGAATGCTCTGAAACGCGTTAGGCTCATGGATGGAAAAGCGGAGCTGAAATCCTGCTTCTGAGCATTAAAAAGTTTGATACTTACTGGCTGGTGGATGCGTCTTCAATTGCAGGGCAATCTTTGGTGGTATATGATATGCGGCTGGCCCAGCCGCAGAAGCACGCATCGCCCTCGAATTCAGGTGACAGGGAACGTCAGGCCTGGAACTTTACAGACCACGGACGGCGCAGCTGGTGCTGTAATTGCGGAGCAAGCTCTCAGCTCTGGGGCCCACTGGAGGGCTGACACTGGTCCAATATTTGTTTTAAAAGGACACACAACCACTGGAGGTAACATTGTGCACTAAAGGGTACTACAAGTTCCGGCGTGCAATGGGAATTAAGTTTTGGAATGGCACACCGGAGGCGAATTAAACACGCAGAGAACTATGGGTACGTGCTAAATAGTTGTGTTCTTTTAAACTGCCTCTGATGAAAGAGCATGAATGCTCTGAAACGCGTTAGGCTCATGGATGGAAAAGCGGAGCTGAAATCCTGCTTCTGAGCATTAAAAAGTTTGATACTTACTGGCTGGTGGATGCGTCTTCAATTGCAGGGCAATCTTTGGTGGTATATGATATGCGGCTGGCCCAGCCGCAGAAGCACGCATCGCCCTCGAATTCAGGTGACAGGGAACGTCAGGCCTGGAACTTTACAGACCACGGACGGCGCAGCTGGTGCTGTAATTGCGGAGCAAGCTCTCAGCTCTGGGGCCCACTGGAGGGCTGACACTGGTCCAATATTTGTTTTAAAAGGACACACAACCACTGGAGGTAACATTGTGCACTAAAGGGTACTACAAGTTCCGGCGTGCAATGGGAATTAAGTTTTGGAATGGCACACCGGAGGCGAATTAAACACGCAGAGAACTATGGGTACGTGCTAAATAGTTGTGTTCTTTTAAACTGCCTCTGATGAAAGAGCATGAATGCTCTGAAACGCGTTAGGCTCATGGATGGAAAAGCGGAGCTGAAATCCTGCTTCTGAGCATTAAAAAGTTTGATACTTACTGGCTGGTGGATGCGTCTTCAATTGCAGGGCAATCTTTGGTGGTATATGATATGCGGCTGGTCCAGCCGCAGAAGCACGCATCGCCCTCGAATTCAGGTGACAGGGAACGTCAGGCCTGGAACTTTACAGACCACGGACGGCGCAGCTGGTGCTGTAATTGCGGAGCAAGCTCTCAGCACTGGGGCCCACTGGAGGGCTGACACTGGTCCAATATTTGTTTTAAAAGGACACACAACCACTGGAGGTAACATTGTGCACTAAAGGGTACTACAAGTTCCGGCGTGCAATGGGAATTAAGTTTTGGAATGGCACACCGGAGGCGAATTAAACACGCAGAGAACTATGGGTACGTGCTAAATAGTTGTGTTCTTTTAAACTGCCTCTGATGAAAGAGCATGAATGCTCTGAAACGCGTTAGGCTCATGGATGGAAAAGCGGAGCTGAAATCCTGCTTCTGAGCATTAAAAAGTTTGATACTTACTGGCTGGTGGATGCGTCTTCAATTGCAGGGCAATCTTTGGTGGTATATGATATGCGGCTGGCCCAGCCGCAGAAGCACGCATCGCCCTCGAATTCCGGTGACAGGGAACGTCAGGCCTGGAACTTTACAGACCACGGACGGCGCAGCTGGTGCTGTAATTGCGGAGCAAGCTCTCAGCTCTGGGGCCCACTGGAGGGCTGACACTGGTCCAATATTTGTTTTAAAAGGACACACAACCACTGGAGGTAACATTGTGCACTAAAGGGTACTACAAGTTCCGGCGTGCAATGGGAATTAAGTTTTGGAATGGCACACCGGAGGCGAATTAAACACGCAGAGAACTATGGGTACGTGCTAAATAGTTGTGTTCTTTTAAACTGCCTCTGATGAAAGAGCATGAATGCTCTGAAACGCGTTAGGCTCATGGATGGAAAAGCGGAGCTGAAATCCTGCTTCTGAGCATTAAAAAGTTTGATACTTACTGGCTGGTGGATGCGTCTTCAATTGCAGGGCAATCTTTGGTGGTATATGATATGCGGCTGGCCCAGCCGCAGAAGCACGCATCGCCCTCGAATTCAGGTGACAGGGAACGTCAGGCCTGGAACTTTACAGACCACGGACGGCGCAGCTGGTGCTGTAATTGCGGAGCAAGCTCTCAGCTCTGGGGCCCACTGGAGGGCTGACACTGGTCCAATATTTGTTTTAAAAGGACACACAACCACTGGAGGTAACATTGTGCACTAAAGGGTACTACAAGTTCCGGCGTGCAATGGGAATTAAGTTTTGGAATGGCACACCGGAGGCGAATTAAACACGCAGAGAACTATGGGTACGTGCTAAATAGTTGTGTTCTTTTAAACTGCCTCTGATGAAAGAGCATGAATGCTCTGAAACGCGTTAGGCTCATGGATGGAAAAGCGGGGCTGAAATCCTGCTTCTGAGCATTAAAAAGTTTGATACTTACTGGCTGGTGGATGCGTCTTCAATTGCAGGGCAATCTTTGGTGGTATATGATATGCGGCTGGCCCAGCCGCAGAAGCACGCATCGCCCTCGAATTCAGGTGACAGGGAACGTCAGGCCTGGAACTTTACAGACCACGGACGGCGCAGCTGGTGCTGTAATTGCGGAGCAAGCTCTCAGCTCTGGGGCCCACTGGAGGGCTGACACTGGTCCAATATTTGTTTTAAAAGGACACACAACCACTGGAGGTAACATTGTGCACTAAAGGGTACTACAAGTTCCGGCGTGCAATGGGAATTAAGTTTTGGAATGGCACACCGGAGGCGAATTAAACACGCAGAGAACTATGGGTACGTGCTAAATAGTTGTGTTCTTTTAAACTGCCTCTGATGAAAGAGCATGAATGCTCTGAAACGCGTTAGGCTCATGGATGGAAAAGCGGAGCTGAAATCCAGCTTCTGAGCATTAAAAAGTTTGATACTTACTGGCTGGTGGATGCGTCTTCAATTGCAGGGCAATCTTTGGTGGTATATGATATGCGGCTGGCCCAGCCGCAGAAGCACGCATCGCCCTCGAATTCAGGTGACAGGGAACGTCAGGCCTGGAACTTTACAGACCACGGACGGCGCAGCTGGTGCTGTAATTGCGGAGCAAGCTCTCAGCTCTGGGGCCCACTGGAGGGCTGACACTGGTCCAATATTTGTTTTAAAAGGACACACAACCACTGGAGGTAACATTGTGCACTAAAGGGTACTACAAGTTCCGGCGTGCAATGGGAATTAAGTTTTGGAATGGCACACCGGAGGCGAATTAAACACGCAGAGAACTATGGGTACGTGCTAAATAGTTGTGTTCTTTTAAACTGCCTCTGATGAAAGAGCATGAATGCTCTGAAACGCGTTAGGCTCATGGATGGAAAAGCAGAGCTGAAATCCTGCTTCTGAGCATTAAAAAGTTTGATACTTACTGGCTGGTGGATGCGTCTTCAATTGCAGGGCAATCTTTGGTGGTATATGATATGCGGCTGGCCCAGCCGCAGAAGCACGCATCGCCCTCGAATTCAGGTGACAGGGAACGTCAGGCCTGGAACTTTACAGACCACGGACGGCGCAGCTGGTGCTGTAATTGCGGAGCAAGCTCTCAGCTCTGGGGCCCACTGGAGGGCTGACACTGGTCCAATATTTGTTTTAAAAGGACACACAACCACTGGAGGTAACATTGTGCACTAAAGGGTACTACAAGTTCCGGCGTGCAATGGGAATTAAGTTTTGGAATGGCACACCGGAGGCGAATTAAACACGCAGAGAACTATGGGTACGTGCTAAATAGTTGTGTTCTTTTAAACTGCCTCTGATGAAAGAGCATGAATGCTCTGAAACGTGTTAGGCTCATGGATGGAAAAGCGGAGCTGAAATCCTGCTTCTGAGCATTAAAAAGTTTGATACTTACTGGCTGGTGGATGCGTCTTCAATTGCAGGGCAATCTTTGGTGGTATATGATATGCGGCTGGCCCAGCCGCAGAAGCACGCATCGCCCTCGAATTCAGGTGACAGGGAACGTCAGGCCTGGAACTTTACAGACCACGGACGGCGCAGCTGGTGCTGTAATTGCGGAGCAAGCTCTCAGCTCTGGGGCCCACTGGAGGGCTGACACTGGTCCAATATTTGTTTTAAAAGGACACACAACCACTGGAGGTAACATTGTGCACTAAAGGGTACTACAAGTTCCGGCGTGCAATGGGAATTAAGTTTTGGAATGGCACACCGGAGGCGAATTAAACACGCAGAGAACTATGGGTACGTGCTAAATAGTTGTGTTCTTTTAAACTGCCTCTGATGAAAGAGCATGAATGCTCTGAAACGCGTTAGGCTCATGGATGGAAAAGCGGAGCTGAAATCCTGCTTCTGAGCATTAAAAAGTTTGATACTTACTGGCTGGTGGATGCGTCTTCAATTGCAGGGCAATCTTTGGTGGTATATGATGTGCGGCTGGCCCAGCCGCAGAAGCACGCATCGCCCTCGAATTTAGGTGACAGGGAACGTCAGGCCTGGAACTTTACAGACCACGGACGGCGCAGCTGGTGCTGTAATTGCGGAGCAAGCTCTCAGCTCTGGGGCCCACTGGAGGGCTGACACTGGTCCAATATTTGTTTTAAAAGGACACACAACCACTGGAGGTAACATTGTGCACTAAAGGGTACTACAAGTTCCGGCGTGCAATGGGAATTAAGTTTTGGAATGGCACACCGGAGGCGAATTAAACACGCAGAGAACTATGGGTACGTGCTAAATAGTTGTGTTCTTTTAAACTGCCTCTGATGAAAGAGCATGAATGCTCTGAAACGCGTTAGGCTCATGGATGGAAAAGCGGAGCTGAAATCCTGCTTCTGAGCATTAAAAAGTTTGATACTTACTGGCTGGTGGATGCGTCTTCAATTGCAGGGCAATCTTTGGTGGTATATGATATGCGGCTGGCCCAGCCGCAGAAGCACGCATCGCCCTCGAATTCAGGTGACAGGGAACGTCAGGCCTGGAACTTTACAGACCACGGACGGCGCAGCTGGTGCTGTAATTGCGGAGCAAGCTCTCAGCTCTGGGGCCCACTGGAGGGCTGACACTGGTCCAATATTTGTTTTAAAAGGACACACAACCACTGGAGGTAACATTGTGCGCTAAAGGGTACTACAAGTTCCGGCGTGCAATGGGAATTAAGTTTTGGAATGGCACACCGGAGGCGAATTAAACACGCAGAGAACTATGGGTACGTGCTAAATAGTTGTGTTCTTTTAAACTGCCTCTGATGAAAGAGCATGAATGCTCTGAAACGCGTTAGGCTCATGGATGGAAAAGCGGAGCTGAAATCCTGCTTCTGAGCATTAAAAAGTTTGATACTTACTGGCTGGTGGATGCGTCTTCAATTGCAGGGCAATCTTTGGTGGTATATGATATGCGGCTGGCCCAGCCGCAGAAGCACGCATCGCCCTCGAATTCAGGTGACAGGGAACGTCAGGCCTGGAACTTTACAGACCACGGACGGAACAGCTGGTGCTGTAATTGCGGAGCAAGCTCTCAGCTCTGGGGCCCACTGGAGGGCTGACACTGGTCCAATATTTGTTTTAAAAGGACACACAACCACTGGAGGTAACATTGTGCACTAAAGGGTACTACAAGTTCCGGCGTGCAATGGGAATTAAGTTTTGGAATGGCACACCGGAGGCGAATTAAACACGCAGAGAACTATGGGTACGTGCTAAATAGTTGTGTTCTTTTAAACTGCCTCTGATGAAAGAGCATGAATGCTCTGAAACGCGTTAGGCTCATGGATGGAAAAGCGGAGCTGAAATCCTGCTTCTGAGCATTAAAAAGTTTGATACTTACTGGCTGGTGGATGCGTCTTCAATTGCAGGGCAATCTTTGGTGGTATATGATATGCGGCTGGCCCAGCCGCAGAAGCACGCATCGCCCTCGAATTCAGGTGACAGGGAACGTCAGGCCTGGAACTTTACAGACCACGGACGGCGCAGCTGGTGCTGTAATTGCGGAGCAAGCTCTCAGCTCTGGGGCCCACTGGAGGGCTGACACTGGTCCAATATTTGTTTTAAAAGGACACACAACCACTGGAGGTAACATTGTGCACTAAAGGGTACTACAAGTTCCGGCGTGCAATGGGAATTAAGTTTTGGAATGGCACACCGGAGGCGAATTAAACACGCAGAGAACTATGGGTACGTGCTAAATAGTTGTGTTCTTTTAAACTGCCTCTGATGAAAGAGCATGAATGCTCTGAAACGCGTTAGGCTCATGGATGGAAAAGCGGAGCTGAAATCCTGCTTCTGAGCATTAAAAAGTTTGATACTTACTGGCTGGTGGATGCGTCTTCAATTGCAGGGCAATCTTTGGTGGTATATATATATATATATATATATATATATATTCACTGAAAAAACCATAGGTTTCACACACGTTATAGTTAGGAATTATCATTTACAAAACCTTGCAAATTCACTTAAAAAACCATAGGTTTCACACATGTTATAGTTAGCTGTACATTTCACTCGTAAAAAACCAATGAAATTCCACGTTATAGTTAGATCAGGTAACTATAACTTGCGCGACCGCAATCCACAATGTGTAATTTCAGATGTCATCATTGATGTCATGAGTGATGTCACTGACCATGTCATGAGTGATGTACTATGTGACGTCATCAGCAGTTTATTGTGGGCGCGCAAGTTATAGTTACCTGATCTAACTATAACGTGGAATATATATATATATATATATATATATATATATATATATATATATATATATTCAAAACAAAGGACATCCGCACTCTGGAACCTTGTAATATATATATGTTTAATTTAAATCGTAATCGTACATCACTCATGACATGGTCAGTGACATCACTCATGACATCAATGATGACATCTGAAATTACACATTGTGGATTGCGGTCGCGCAAGTTATAGTTACCTGATCTAACTATAACGTGGAATTTCATTGGTTTTTTACGAGTGAAATGTACAGCTAACTATAACATGTGTGAAACCTATGGTTTTTTAAGTGAATTTGCAAGGTTTTGTAAATGATAATTCCTAACTATAACGTGTGTGAAACCTATGGTTTTTTCAGTGAATTTGTACGGTTTTTTAAATGCTAAGTTATGTATTTTTTTTTTTTTTTTTTTCTGGTTTTCCACTATGCGCACAACCTGCGCGCACGGTGCGCTTCGCGCACCGTGCGCGCGCTGTGGGCGCTCGGTCCGCTTCGCGCACCGAGCGCCCACGTTGCGCAGTCCATGCCGTGCGCACCTCGCCTTTTTTTACGCAGTAACATTTGTTTTTTTCTCCCTTGTGGGTCCTTTAATTAATTTAATAAATGTGATTGTTACTTCTTTATTTTTTATTTTTTATTTTTTTTGCCGTGCGTGTACGGTAAGCTTACCGTACGCGTACCCCGCGATTTTTTTTTTAAATTATTAAATTTATTTTTCGTACTTTTGGGTCCTTCTTGGACCCCCTGACAAACACTAGGGGGTCTGCAACTCTCTTCGTTGCCCCCGTTTCACGTTCCCCACCTTTGTTTCTCAGTGCGAGATACAGAAAATGGCGGCCGACACTTCCTGATTTCGACCGATTCGAATGTTTACAGTCATGTAACCACCAATCAGAATTGAGCTCGCGCACGGCACCGTACGCGTACGGTAAGCGCACGGTAAGCGCACGGAGCGCGCTTACAGATATATATATTGATTTAAATGCTATTTTCTCAGGACCTACTGAACAGATTTACACCAGACCTACAAAAGGCACATCCTTGACCTGAGGACTACCTCTCTGCCAAATTTCAAGTAATTCTGTTCAGCCGTTCGGGCTGTAGCTGTGCCTAAAGGTCCTATGGAAAAATGCATGGGGAAAATGCGTTTTGGGACCCCCTTTTTTCTCAGCCCCCGCTTGACGAATCCCCCCGAGACTTTCAGGGTAGGAGCGGAGCGTAGCGCCCCATTAGTTTTGAAAATTTCGCGAGGATTCGTCGACCGGCGCCAAAGTTATTCCAAATAGAATGTTGCGGATTTCCTATGGAAACACGGTCCTAACTATAACTATCTACTGGCGACCGCCAGTAGATAATATATATATATATATATATATATATATATATATTCACTGAAAAAACCATAGGTTTCAGGGGTGTTATAGTTAGCTGGACTTTTCACTTGTACAAAACCATTGAAATTCCCCCGTTATAGTTAGTTCAGCTAACTATAACTCGCGCGCCCGCAATGCACTGCTGATGACGTCACATATTACATCACTCATGACATGGTCAGTGACATCACTCATGACATCACTGATGACATCTCAAATGACATCACTGATGACATCACTGATGACATCATCCAGTGAATGTGTGTTTTTCTGAAAATTAAATATGTTTTATATATGTATATCTCAAGGTCGATGGAAGAATAAATGGGTATATAAGTGTCTAAATGGATGATTTGTTTTTGAAAAATTGATTGTGTAACTGACTGATTAAGTGTATCATAGTGAATACATGGCTTAGTGAGTAATGTTTAAATATGTAAATATCTGTATCAGTCTCTCACTTTGTGTATAAGTGGCTGCATGGGTTGGTGAGTAGCTACATGGGTGTCTATATAGGTTATTAGTTGGTTTTTTGAGTATCAGTCTGAGTGTCTGCATGGTTCGGTGGGGGGTATTACGTAGTGCATAGGTGCATGAATGAGTGACTCACTGTTTGTATGTGTTGAACACAGCATGTGTGCAGGACTGTATGGGTGGATGAGTGTGTGTATGGGTGTGTTAGTGAGTGAATGACTGTCTCAATAGTGTCTTTATGAGTAACTACATATGTTTTAAACTAGTATATGTGACTATTGGTGTATATATGTGAGTATATGTGAGAGTGAGAGATTGAAAGAGTTCCTGTATGAATAAGTATGTGTTTCTATAAGTGATTGTTTAAAAGATTAAGTATGTGTAAGTTTCCGTAGAAGTAAGTATGGTGGTGTGTGTATAACTGTATATGCAAGTAAATGTATGTTTGATTCTTTATTAGCATGAGTGACTATGTGTGTGAGTAACTCTATGGATGAGTGGCATTGTGTAACAGGATGTATAGGTGTATGAGTACATATGATGAGTGAGTACATGTATGAGTGACTGTATAGGACTGTTGGTGAATGAGTGGATGTGTATGTGGATCTTAGAATTACTGAAGAGGTTGTTGTAACTGGTATTGGTATGTCCATTGTTTTGAAAATTTTAGTCTCTATTTTTGAATGTGTGTATCAAAGGTTATATTAGGGTGAGAGGAGGTCTGCCACTCTATCACAAGGATGATGTCATCAGTGATGTCATCAGTGATGTCATTTGAGATGTCATCAGTGATGTCATGAGTGATGTCACTGACCATGTCATGAGTGATGTAATATGTGACGTCATCAGCAGTGCATTGCGGGCGCGCGAGTTATAGTTAGCTGAACTAACTATAACGGGGGAATTTCAATGGTTTTGTACAAGTGAAAAGTCCAGCTAACTATAACACCCCTGAAACCTATGGTTTTTTCAGTGAATTTCTGAGGTTTTTTAAATGCTAATTCCTAACTATAACGTGCCTGAAACCTATGGTTTTTTCTGTGAATTTCAAAGGTTTTTTAAATGCTAATTTCTAACTATGCCTACAGAGATAGGACATGTGAAGAAAGAAGAAAAAATGCACAGAAAGAAACAAAAGAAGTGCAGAAAGAAGCAACAGAAGTCCTCAAATACGAAGGTAAGTGCAGGAAGAAGGATAACGTGCAGAAAGAACAAAAAGAAGAGCAGAAAGAAGCCTTGTTGCAAAATCATCCTGTACCCTCAACTTTTTCATACGGATACTGGTGGTAACTGAGTCTGACTAACCAGTCCTAGAGCCAGTGCTATGTTAAAAGACACTTAGAATACAGTGAAAACACCTACATACACTAGGGAACATTATGCGTTGGGGTCCCCCTGTGATTAGCATGACCTCCTCTGTAAGCCCCTAGTGTATAATAGGGCATGGGGATTAAAACTACCTCTTAAAACAGGCCACAGGGCGTTTTTGCACACGTTAACTCAGGCCCCGTCCCCTCCCTTCACCACTGTGTAAACACGCCCTGTGTCCATTTTTAGTTGGGAGATTAAGTTCATTTGAATCCTGAGGGTCCCTAGGGTCCAACTAGCCCACTAGGTACCTCCAGTAAGTGCCACAGAGCTGCGTTGCAGAGAGGTGTAAAAAGTGGCACGGCCTGGACCACCTCTCTGCAATGCAGCTCAGTGGCGCTTACTGGAAGCACTTGGTGGGCTAGTTAGCCCCCAGGGGCCCTCAGTATTGAAGGGAAATTATATCCCCAATTTAAAACGTGCCATAGTGCGTGTTTGCACACGTCACCTCAGGCCCCGTCCCCTCCCTTCACCACTGTGTAAACGCGCCCTGTGGCTGTTCTAAGTTGAGAGATTAAGTCCCCCTGAATCCTAAGGGTCCCTAGGGTCAAACTAGACCACTAGGTACCTCCAGTAAGCGCCACAGAGCTGCGTTGCAGAGAGGTGTAAAAAGGGGCTTGGCCTCAGAACACCTGGCTGCAGCGCAGCTCCCTGGCGCATACTGGAGATGCCTGTTGGGGGCGCGTTTGCAGAGTGCTGCACGGAGGGGGCATGGCCTCCGGCACGATGCCAGTCTTTTATTTATTTTAGTTTTTTAAGAAGGGGGGCTGTTTGGTTCCCCTTCTTATTCTAATTTATTGGTCCTGATGACCCCATCCCCCAGGGCCAGTCTCCTAATTATATTGTTTTGACCCCAATCCCCAGGGCCGGCCACTGTTTTTTATTATTTTTAAAAAATATATATTTATAGACACACCTAGGACATGCTGGACAAACCGTACGTACCTATCACCATGACGATTTGCGTGATATTCATTAAAAGGCGACTATGCATGCAATGAATCCACGTGGAATGTATTTACACCACTAGTGAAGCTCTGACATGTCTGATGCCCTACCGTGCCTAATCCTGGTAGACACCCTTGTCGTTTATTTATACAAACATGGGTAGCTATTGACGGGCACATTTAATACACATGCACACCAAGCCATTCAAAGGGGATTCGACAAAAATTCGACCAAAACTATGCAAGAAACCCCCCTCACGGTTAATAAAACACACATCCACTGCCGGATGTGTAATACTTTTTATTTTACTCTCTGGAAAGGGGACGAACATCACTTGAGAGTCACAGCGTGCTCCTGACAGAGCCCAATGCTGTGTTACACCCACCATTGCCTGCCGAGTGCCACACACCTCTGTGTTGTATTCCACTAGCTAGTGCATATGCTATGACACTCTCTAGCCCATGTGCACTGTAACACCACCCCGTGAATATGTCATGCCACACTTGTCTACGCACGGGTTATATTGCCCCATCTAACGTGCCTTTCTCGATGCCTATGTTATAACGCACAGTGCTATGCCATACATATTACAATCTGGGATCCATATCTTTGTCACAGTGCATATGCAACGTTACACTCCCCAGCACATATTTTATATTACAACTTTAGAGACTAGTTAGGTTACACAACACTGCCCTGTGCATATTACACTCCAAGGCGCATATCGCATAGCACGCGCTAGTGCCTGTGCTATCTCGCGCTCTCCAATGAATCTGTCATTGCGCACAATGTATTGCATATTATATTTCACGCCCGGTTCATCTTATATCACACTTTTTGGTGCATAGTTTATACCATACACTATATCTAGTTTTCATTTTCAATCGTGCTCTCAGGACTATGTTCTATATAACACTGTGTTCACCTACCCTTTTCACGGGCATTACATTTTGCGATAGGGGGTGGAGGGTCAGGGGGTGTTTCTGCCAAGTGAGCCCGGAGTCACAGTCACAAACGTCCTCTTCTTCCTGAATAAAAGTGAGATTATGCTGCATACTTGTTCATATTTTAAGTAGTTCGCACAGACACAATGTTTTAAAAACAATATAGTTCCTAATACCCGCCTTCTCTGAACAGTTAGCTTGCTGCCCCATCCCCTTCCTCCCTATCCTCTGTTGTGTGAATCCATGGACTAGCCTCCTCCTTCCTGCCATGCATGGTCTGATGTGCTGCCACTGCCCTCAATTTAGTATGATGTACCAGTCCACTCCTCCTGCCCTCCATTGCCCAATTCTATGCCCCATCATTGACCTCCTGCTTAAACTCTGTGCTTAGCTTGCTGCCCCTATTCTCCTTCCCCCTGCCCTCCGATGTCTTTGTCCATGCCCCTGCTCCATCCTTTTTGCCCACCATGTCCCATGGACCTGCCACTCCTATCTACTCTGAGTGTTCTGTTGAGCTGCCACTCCCCTCCCACCTGCCTAGCATTGTCAGATGACTGTAACCTGTCCCTGCCACCTCCACCCTGCCTGTCCACATGCCATGCCCCTATCCTCTTCCTCCTGTCCTACATGGTCCATTGTACTGCCACACCCTTCTGCCCTCCCTGGTCTGTTGTGCTGCAACTGCTCCTCCTGCCTGCCCCGTGTGGTCTGTTGTGAGGTCCCTTCCCCTGAACTTTCTTGTCTGTGCACAGGTCCTGACCCTTCCTTCTATCCTCCATCGTCCTTTGTGCATGCCCCTCCACCCTCCTTCTTGCCCATCGTAGCCATTGTGCTGCCACTAACCCTCCCACTTGCCATGCATGGTCTTCTGTGCTGCCATGGCCCCTCCCACCTTCCCTGTGTGGTCTGTGTGTATGCCATCACAGTCTCACTGTTGCTCTTCATGGTGTGTCTTGCTTCTAGTGCCCATCCTGCCTGACCTCCATGGCTATCTTGCTGTTCCTGCCCTGCCCCCTTGCCCCCAGCCCTACTCCCTCCCTCCTGGCCTGTCTGTTCCATTGTAATGCCCCTGATCCGTCCCTCCTGCCCTTTATGGTCTGTTATACTGCAGCTTTCTCTCCTGTCTGTCCATTATGGTCAGCTAGCTACCATTGCCTCTTGCCCCTCTGTTCTCTGTTGTCCATGTGCATGGTCCTGTCCCCTCCCTCTTGCTTTCTATGGATTGTTGTGCTGCACTCCCGTCCTGCATGCCCTGTGTGGTGTATTGTGCTGCTGCAAACCCTGATGCCTGCCCTGCAGGGTCAGTTTGGTGCACCTCTCCATGTCCCTCCTGTCCTCTGTTATCCAAGTCCATGTCCCTATCCCATTTCCTTCCATGATCCAATGTACCATACTTGCGAACATTTTGAACTTGGTAAGAGGGAGATTTTGAAAAAAAAACTGGGGTATTGATTTTCCCCTTTGAGTTACATTGAAAAAGAGGATATTGTAGACAGGAGACAGATCAAATAAAGCCCATTTGAGCTTAAAAACATTGGACGTTTCCTGGCTGAATCGGGTCTGTTGGCATGTATGGTTGTACTACCATTGCCTCTTCCTTCTGCCCACAATGGTCTATTACATTGCCACAGCCTTGAAGGAGGGTAGATTTTGTATCACAGGGGGCCCCTGGCCCGTTCTGTCCACACCTGAAGTATGAGACCCTTGTCCTTGCCCTGCCAGCTGCATTTGTAGGCCGTATTAAATTGACCAGCGGGTCCTGTGTTGCTATATAATTATCCTGAGACATCCTTACCACTCAGCCAGCATAAAACCCCTGTGTAGGCCCTTCTGTTCAATATGTAGGCCTCTTTGTTAAATTGACCATAGCTCTGCAATTTTAGTGTATAGCAGTCTGAAGGCAGGTCTGCGAGGCCTTCTGATCCAAACTAGTAGCCCCCACCCTACCCGAGTGCTCCGTGCTCGGTATCAAAGTTCAACATCCCCCTGAAGCTGTCGACATACAGTAGGCTGCATCCTGGACTGGTACTTGCTTCCTGGGCAGGTTTCCCGCTTTTAAGGAAGTGGCAACCGCAGAGCGTCAAGTTAGGAGAACTGAGGAGATTTTATACATGAATATATTGAATTCCCGTACAATACCCATTATTTTCTGCTTGCTCTATGGAACTTACGATAAGCGATTGGCCTGAGAGACTGACCTTTTCACCCAGTCCATTGTCAGCATTAAGTGGGTAAATGACGAAATGTCTGGTAAAATCTGCAGACGAAGCTTTTGGGTAGCATACGTAGGTAGATGTAGCGTGCAAAGGAGCCCACAAAATGATATAAAAAGGGAGCACCCACAGATATCGACGGACTACCTCGCCGTCTGTATGTAGGTTAACAGGCAGTGCAGGTTTTCCCCAAGAGCTGGGAGCTCTTGTCTTCCTTTGCTTAAAATGTCTTGCTCTGCTTTGCTTGAAGTATCTTATTCTATTTTACCTATATGAAATGTCATGTTATGTTTAACCATTGTTCTCTTTACTTTTGCATTTAAAAGATTTTGTATTGTAATTGCAGGAATGCTTGCTCTAAGAGTAAACGTGAGTGTTCCTAGGTAACATTTTCCTTGGTGTAACTTGTTTCTCATGATGCATTTATAGATGTGTTTTCTCTCTCTCTCTGTCAGTACATTAATTGAGATACAGAGAATATTATGACAGCTGTATGATTATCTGGATTCTGTATTTTGTACTTTATGTCTCTATTCTGCGGTTTCTTTGAAATTGCATCTTCTCATTAAACTGCCATTGTATTCTGCCTCCAATTCCATGTCTCATATGTCTGTTTTCTTCATTTTTGGAGCAAGCGTTCCTAGGCACCCCGGCTCAAATTAAGGTGCCCCTTTTCTCCCTGACTCACTCTCCTGCTCAGTTCTGTGGTGGCTCCCGGGGATCTGGGGACCGCCCCTAGCTTCCTTGACCCGTAATAGATCTTCCCTCCAACAGCCTCTCTTGCAAGTCCTGTATTGTTGGTTTGTTGCCCCTGCCCCCCTTTCCACTGCCCTCCATAGTCTGTTGTGCTTCCACGGCCCTTCCTGCCTGCTCAGTGTGGTTAAATTGTTGCCTTTGCACCCTCCTACCTGCCTTCAATTTTCAGAGTCCCTGCCCCTGGCCTCTGCCTCTCAACAGTATCCTAATGAACAACTAGATTGCTAACATTCTATATTTATTACAAAAGTGTGGAACGCCTGACATCATCTTGATGTAATCAAAACTGTAATACCTAGAGCATTTCCTTTAGAAATTACATATATGAGAGGGTCTTATTGGCATCAAAATTATGGTTAGTGCTCTAAAAGACTAAAATAAGGACATATTTTCTGAGTTTTCAAATAGCGACAAAGCACTTTTAAATTATTTGTTATCTTTATGTTTTTTTATCCAGTTGACCACTTGATTAAATGTTGCACTTAGGGGAGAGGATGTGGTGTTACTTCCAGAACTGCAGACTTTGCAACTGGGGAACCAGGTTGAAGTTTCTGCTTCAGCTCGACATTCTGTGATTCTGGTCAAATCACTTAGTCTCCCCATGTCTACAACCAAAATGAATTTGTTCTTGTGTGATGTAACCAATGCTCATGTAAAGCACTCCAATACCTGACAAGTCTGAACTATATAACACTGCAAAAACACAAAATAATAAGTGTTTTGCACACTTCTGTCATTGGGCTATATTTGGGCTACATCTGGGTGATTTTGGGCTACATTTGGGCTCTTTTGTCTCCGGTGGCCATCTTGGGAGATTTATTTGTTATGAAGTTTCCTAATTTCCTCATGTACTGCAGTCTCCTCAGTAGGAAATGCTTTCAGTTTTTTACTTTGATTCCATCATGAAGGTATTCAGATATGTCACACATTTGCCATAAATTCTGAATGTTAGCACTCTAGTTGCTCATTAGATCACTGTAGTAAAACTACTGCACCATGGAAGTCTGCTCCTGGTATTAAAAGTGCATGTTTCAGTCTGCATGTCAGAATTTTTTAATGAAATAGAAGAGGATTTGAGAAGTCACTCAAAATGTGCCCTCATTTTCTTTCTTCAGCATTAATCATAATTTCTATGGCAAAATGAACCTCCTCATTGTGTTCCTTTTTAAATTAAATGTTTTAAGTGTTACCAGTTTATTCCAATCAAGATGGCTTCAGGTGTGCCTTACTTTTGTCATAATGAAGACAGTAAGCGCTCTAGTTGTTTTTAAGAACATTCTGGGACATTCTGTCATTGGGCTATACTTGGGCTACATCTGGGTGATATTTGGGCTACATTTGGGCTCTTTTGTCTCTGGTGGCCATCTTGGGAGACTTATTTGTTATGAAGTTTCCTAATTTCCTCATTTACTGCAGTCTCCTCAGTAGGAAATACTTTCAGTTTTTTACTTTGATTCCATCAAGAAGGCATTCAGATGTGTCACACATTTGCCATAAATTCAGAATGTTAGCACTCTTTTTGCTCATTAGATCACTGTAGTAAAGCTACTGCTCACCAGGGAAAACTGCTGCTGGTATTGAAAGTGCATGTTTCAGTCTGCATGTCAGAATGTTTTAATGAAATAGAAGAGGATTTGAGAAGTCACTCAAAATGTGCCCTAATTTTTCTTTCTGCAGCACTAATCATACTTTTTATGGAAAAATGAACCCCCTCATTTTGTTCCTTTTTAAATTAAATGTTTTAAGAGTTACCACTTTAATCCAAGCAAGATGGCTTCAGGTGTGCCATACGTTTATCATAAGTAGGACTGTTAGCGCTCTAGTAGTTCTTTGGAACACTCTGGGAAGCTGCAGTAGAACACAAAGGAATCAACTGACAGTCTCTGCCCTTGTTGGATGTACATGTTTTACTGAGAATGTCAGACTTCATTCTCACATGACTGAGAAAGATAATGTGAATTTACAGAAAATAAGCTCTCAGTTTAGCCTATAGATCACCTTCCAAACCTCTGTGGTAAAAGCATGAGAAAATATTTTTCTCTCAATCATGATATCCCAGCAGAAGGCTTTTTCACATGGTGAAATCACCTTAGAACATACCACAATTCCTAAAATGAGTATGGTACCATCAACAAATGATTTATAATGTAACTAAAGTCTTAAAACCTTCTATTAACTGAAATGCTTTTTAATGAGGTGCTATCATGTATATTGGTCCCAAGATGGCTGCCAACACTTCTTGGATGAAGTGCTGACAGCCAATCAGATCTCAGGATGAGATGTGTGGTTAGGCTCCGCCCACATATATATATGCTTTTAAATGCTATTTTCTCAGGAAATACTGAACAGATTTACACCAAACCTGCAAAAGGCACTTCCTTGACCTTATGGCTACCTCTCTGCCAAATTTCAAGTAATTCTGTTCAGCCGTTCGGGCTGTAGCTGTGTCTAAAGGTCCTATGGAAAAATGCATGGGGAAAATGCGTTTTGGGACCCCCCTTTTTTCTCGGCCCCTGCTTGACGAATCCCCCCGAGACTTTCAGGGTAGGAGCGGAGCGTAGCGCCCCACCTATTTTGAAAATTTCGCGAGGATTCGTCGACCGGCGCCAAAGTTATTCCAAATAGAATGTTGCGGATTTCCTATGGAAACAGGGTCCTAACTATAACTACCTACTGGCGACCGCCAGTAGGTAATATATATATATATATATATATATATATAAAATATGTGATAAGTGGGAGTGAAGATTCACGCAAGTATTTTCAAAGGGGTTGTCGTGCCTATTTTGTTCTAGGATGCTAGGGAGGTGACTTAGGGCTTGATTACAAGTCAGGCTGTCTTGCAACCACCAGACTCGCGATTGCACAGGAGTGTCAGTCCACCATTTTGCCGATTATGACTTTATAAATGTTATCAGCGGGTAGGCCGCTGGCTGCGTCAGGGAACAGTCATTCCTTATACTGAGGAGGGACTGGTGTAGTATATTTTAAGATCCTGTACCGCCAGCCTTTTCATGGTGGAGCCTCGCAATAAAGAGGCTGGTGGTGCAGGAACAAAGGGGGACCTCCTTCCGTCATGGGGATACATTAGGAGGGCACAGTGTGTGCCCTGCTGTCTGTATTCTCTCCAGTTCAAGCACTTTTCGGCCATTCTCTTTGCAATGCCTGTTTTCAAGGTAATGCCATGGGAAAGGCCAAAGGACTGTCCACCATTTTACGAGTTGTACTTTTACAACTCGCAATATGGCTGGCGGTCCATGTGCGGGTTTGGTGTAGCTGAGCCAGCGCCGCTGTGCCAAACTCGTAATCAGGCCCTTAGTTCAAAGATGGCATCCTTGTATATTGTGCAGCTGTGGGACTACCACTGGGGTTTGGAGAAAATATTGTCAATTTTACAGAAGACCATCGTGACTTTGAAGAAAGAAAGAAAAAAATACTTTGGTGTCGACAGAGTGAATTATTGTGGTAAAAGAGTGGCAGGCAATGGTATGAAACTGAATAAAAGTTTGCTAAAAGCTATAAGTGACGCTCCTAGTCCTGAGCGTAAAGGTCATCCCTGATGCAATTGTTGAAAACGAATGGACAATTCCAATGGAATGAATTTGTGAAAAAACATTTCAACAAGTAAAGGAGGGAATTGTAACAGCTAACCATTAAAATCATTCAACGCCACAGACAAAAATCTAATGAGGACGGATGCGAACAGAATTATGATACCTAACCACTGTAACCATTCGACACCAGAGACAAAAGTCTAGTACTGCCAATTGCAAATGCATTGGGCCCCTCCTGGGCACACCAATCGGCGCCCAAAATTGCCCCAAAGCCCTCTCTACCCGATGCATCCGTGAAGAGGCAGAGCTCCGGACTGTCCGCCCAGGGTGCCCTCCAGATCACCGTCCAATTGAACTGCGTGAGGAAATTGCACCACATAGTGAGGTCTTTCTTCAAGCCTGTCCCCAAACAGACCCAATGATGCTTCTTCTTAACCTTTGTGGTTGCCCTCACTAGTCTCCTGGCAAACACCCTCCCCACAGGAATCACCTTGGCTGCAAAGTTAAGCTTGCCCAAGAGGCATTGGATGACACCCAGTGTGGCTTTGTCTTTCCCCAGCAATGCCTAAATGTCCTGATGCAGCGCCTGTACCTTGTCTGCAGTGAGTCTGGACTCACCCTTGATCGTATTTAGCTCGATGCCTAAAAAAGTCAGGACTTGCGCCGGACCCTCAGTCTTGCCAGTGCTAACGGAACCCCCAGGTGCCTAGCCATGACCTGAAAGCACTGCAAGCCTCTAGTACACTCCTGCGTATCTGCCCACCTGATGAACAGGAAGTCATCCAAGTAGTGGGTTACGCCCTCCACCTTGAACATCCTCACCAGCACCCACTGCAGGAAAGAGCTGAACGCCTCGAAGTAGGCACAAGACACGGAGCATCCCATGGGCATACACTTATCAAAGAAGGCTTTGCTCTGCCACTTGAAACCCAGGAGGTGTTGGCTGTCAGGGTGGACTGGCAACAGGCGGAAAGCTGACTCAATGTCTGACTTAGCCAACCATGCTCCCTTCCCAGCCCTCCTGACCATGTCCACCGCCAGGTCCAGGGAGCAGTAAGACACAGAGCACATCCCCTCGTCTAACCAGGAGTTCACTGAATCCCCATCCGGAAAAGACAGGTGCTGGATAAACCTAAAGGCCCCAGGCTCTTTCTTGGGTACCACTCCCAGCGGGGAGATAACAAAGTGCTTAAGTGGTGGCTGGTGGAAGGGGCCCGCCAACCTCCCCAAGGCAGCTTCCTTATTGATCTTTGCCAGCACGACCTCAGGTTGATCCCTGGCTGATTTGAGGTTTTCAGCGTCCCTGCTCACTAGTGGGCCCTGGTACGGTATTCTGAATCCTTCCACAAAGCTCCTCGGCTAGGAGCAGTCTGTCCTTGGGGTTAGGATACTCATGGATCAGGGGGAGGAGGTTGGCGATGAGGATGGGGGACGGACCCTTAGCCAAGGGGAGGGTAGAAGACCCACCCCCAGAGAGCAAGGAGGGGCCATCACTGATGGGTGGGAATGGGAGGGATAGTGGTGGTTTAGGGGGGCTGAAGGGTGAGACTGGTCTATTTATCCTGTCTTCCCGGTAGCGTCGCGGGATTGTCTCGCTTGGTGCAGGAGGTGGCTGGATGTGCGGCCCCACACTTGCTACAGGTGTGGGAGAACCTGCAGGCTTTCCCCCAAGAGCAAGACCTCGCGTTGTATAACCTGCAGGTCCCGTTGTACACTGATCTTGCTCCCTGTTTCCTGCCCCCTCTGCGACCCCCCCGAAAGAACTTCTTGAAATGGCCCTTCGCTTCCTGCTTCTGATCCTTGGGCTTGTCACCCCCACTGCTTGACTGTCCCTTCAACTATGCGCTTTCCCATGTGGTTGACCCAGAGTCTCACCTTCATTTGGTCCCACTCCAATTCTGGACACATGGCCATCTTTTTCTGAATTCACGGTCATAGTGGTACCATCCCATCCCCCCGCTTGTCTCTGCCTCATTGGTGATAATGCTGGCGTACTGAAATAACCCCGCCCCTGGTCCGGGTATTTTACCATTATCACTGCCGCCAGGATGGCGAAAGCTTGCCCCCAAGTGGCGATATTCTTCTCTGGCCAAGCTTGGAAACGCACTTTCTTGTCCTCATCCTTACCCCCCATCTTTCTAGTATCGACCCCCTCCGCCCCGTGCAAGAGCAGAGTAAATATGTCGATGAACTCTCTAATCCAAATCCCCTCTTTGGCTGCCAAAGGAACTTCCCACCCCAAACAGCATCGTCCAGAAAGCATAGGCGCCAGTGTGACCAGTGGCTTGGGCACCACTGCTGCAGTGGGCAACTCTGCAGGACACGTGATTGTAGGGACAACCTGTGGTGTGGTGGGCGGGATCACCACTGGGGGCGGTACCGTGGGGGAGGGGACACTGGCCGGCGATGGAGTGGCCACCAGTTGCTGCCCACCCGCCTCTAGGTGGCTGCCCATGGAAGATCCCCCACCCTGGGGAAGAGATGCGCTAGCCGTGCAGACCCCCCTCCCCACACTTGCGTAATAGACGGGCCCCAGGCGCCCCCCCCAGAAAGGGCTAAAACAGCACCTCCCCCCACAATGGGCGAGCTGGCCCCTGCTAGGCCTGCTCTGACCTCCGCCATGAAGCTCCTCAAAGTGTCTGTGAGCTTACCCAAGTCCTCCGTTGTCGCGTAGCCCACTGGGAGTGAGCTGCTGGCTGTGGGGGTTACTGGTCCAGGTGCCAGGGCCGTGGGTACAGGTAAAGGTGAGGTGGTGCTACGAGGGGGGACCATGGCCCAACTCTTGGTTGGCAGCGGTTCTGCCGGGAAGTCTTTGACCGTGGGTCTGTGTGTCCTCTTGGAACTAGTGGGGCCTGCCTCTTCACTGGGCTAGTGTTCTGTGGATGGAACCTCACTGGCGAATCCAGAGTCCTCCGGATTATTGGCCTTCAAAAATTATTTGGCCCAAGCCAATCCCTTGGCCAAGTCGAGGAAGGCTGCGATCTGCGCATCTTGGGAGGTGCCTGGCTGGGTCTCATCGACTAGGGACCTCTGCGAGAAAAGCGATGGGGATCCCTGACTATCCAACCTGTCTCCTGCGATTGGCTCACAATCGGGAAGAAAAGTAAAAATTGTTGCCATATAGCCTTGGCCAAGATGCCAGGCTTGCCCTGCTTCTATCCCGGTGCACCCCACTTCGACCCTTCCCCCGTCGGCTCCGTACTTAATTACTCCCAGAGGGATAACGAACGTATCGCTGGAGCCGGTCGGAAGGTGCTTCGGTGTCACTGTGTGTAGAGATGAAGGTAGAGGTTAAGAAGCTTCCCCCATACCTCCCTATGCACCAGCCCTCCAGGCTCGTCACCCCCAATAACGCGGGCACTACCTGTGACCCTGTTCTGCTACCCTTCGGAACAGAACAGGGCTTGCAATTCTCCCTGCTCGCTAAAACTTTCGTACGCTGCTGCCTGTTCAACCAGATCGCCCCCCCCAAGCCCATACCTGCTGCGGGTGTGTATACCCGGTGAAATCCGGCGCTATCTGCGCTGAGTGTCCAATATAGACCTGCTTGTGGAGACAAAACCAAGAATAAGGCACTTTACTGGCACAGTACTGTCCTCCAATACTGACCGCTGGACAGTGTCCACTCCCTTACACAAAGGGTCTGGAGGATGACAACCCCTGTGCCCTTATCGGTTGTGGCTTCCCACCCAGGAGGCGGCCTAAACTTCTGTGCCCCGCCGTCTTGTTACCTTGAACCATGTCTCCAAATGTGCGGGCCTGCACTTCTCCCCTAGTACCTAGCGAAGTGCGTCAGCAGCTGAAAAACAAAGAAAGTGCGGGGTGAGGCATGGCAAACAGGCAAAAAAGGGGGGGCAGCACCCCCCGCCCCAGCACCTCAGGGTTGTGTCTAGCATGTTGACCCAGCCAGCGTGAGAAAGCTGTTTCTGCCACTGCATCATGTGCATTAGAAACCCTGCCACATCGATCCAACTGCTACCCTGTGGTAGCTTGGCACAGAGCAGGCAAGCTTGATTAGGAGGCAATATGTAGAGTAATTGTGCCACACCTTGGACTACAATAACTCACTGAAACCATCACATCAACCCATTCCCAAGCTAAACCGATCACACAACTGGACTAACCAGCGACCCCCAAAATCTAGCCGACAGCAGCGTTCGCTACCCTTCGCCTCGGCGCCACCAAAGATATCTACCTGACACCTATCGTGCATCTATGCTGCGTAGGAGAAAAGATTGTGATGCGTGATCAGCCGTGGCGCAGAAACCTAATCTCGTGCCTACATCTGGATGGGAAGACCCGGGTCAATGCATAAGGCAGTGCGTACTCAAAGCTGACACTGGAAACCCAGGAAACGGCAGTTCAGGTTCGGGCCACGCAACATGCGGCCGAGCAGCATGCACAGCCCCCCTAGCCCGCCCCCAACCCAGCGGGCATCCGCAGGTCAGACACTCCGATGCCCAAAGTTGAGCAGTCTGATTCCACCAAGTGAATTGACTTGACCCGCTCAATCACAGCCCCCCCATGCACATTTACAAACCTGGTGACTTCCTATTGGGAGCCCCTAGCCCCAGAAACACAGTCAATCTTGACCCTGGCATGGCTCATTAAGCGCATTACCCTGTCCGAAGCTCTGTTCCACCCACTGTATCAGCACGCGCTGCGGGCGCCCTGGCGACCGGCTCCTGCCGCCTAACTGATGCATTGTCCCGGGCAATAAATGGAACCGAGTAGGGTGCCTGTGCGACTCGAGGTCCGGGGCAACTCTGCCCTACGCTGTATGGCCCCTCGCGAGCAGTGATCACGCGGCCAGAAGTTCCACATTCCAGCGATGCGCGCTGAACACAGTATCGGTCGCCATAGGGGGATCCTAACCACTGGAACATTACCCTGAGGACCCCGTGCGTCCAGCGCATAACGCAAATAAAGGAGTGCATCCCCCCATGGGGCGGGTTGGAGGGGGCCGGGGGGGGGAAGTATTGCGGCCTAGCCTAGCGAGCGGATCCAAAAGAAAATGTGCATGGCCGCCTATCCGTAGAGCATGGCACCATAGCCCGTGACCAGTTACGGTACCCAATGAATGTTGATAGGCACGGGGGAGATTAGGCACTAGCCCCTCCTCACTAAAACCCTTCCACCACTCGAACCCGGTTTCACCCGCGTGGCATCGCATGGCAGCATTATTCACCAGTAAGGCAACGTGGCACTGGACCCTGCCGCGCCTCAAACCTGGTATCACCCGCTTGGCAGCATAAGTGAACGATGCGGGCCCCTACATTCCATTAGGCACGGGGGAGGTTAGCAGAATGCCCAAATCCAAGACCCTGCCACGCTTAGATCCCTCGCCCTTATGTCACCTAATTACCCTCGGAAAGAACCCTGCCAAGGATGAGGCGACCCCGGGCCTATGCACTCCAACGTGAGCCTGCCACACTTCCCGTCAAGCACTACGTTGTCATGCCTCGGGGTGTGGGGACCAGTGCAGGTCTGATCTAACAGCGCAATGCTGAGGGGAACACGAGAGTATGCCCCCCTAGCTGACCCGGAACCTCGAGGAGCTCACCCGACTGCGGTCTAACTACTCCCGAGTGAAGGGTCCTATTCTAAACTAAAACACGCCGACTTGGACGGTAGGGTCGGGGGGACAGATGCGATATAAACTGGGGGCAGCCCCTGCCAGTCTCCCCCTTTCTATCACTCCCCCAGTCGGCCCGCGCTGCACCTCGGCAGCAATCCCAACCAAATGGGCCTCTGCTGGGCCTAGTCCAGAAATCCACGGGGCCCGCAGCCTCTAAGGTCCGAGGCGACCACGGCCAGTGGATTACAGGGGGTTGGGGGGCGACTCACCTCAAAACAGCACGATGGCTAACGAAACGAACTGATGAAACGACCCCCAACGAAAACGACCATAAACGAGGGAACACTCCTTCGACGGCGTGTGCGGTGATCAAAAGAGGTCGCCAAAATGGTGGGGGAGGCATATATACCCTCCCCCAAGTCCAGGGTGCCCAGGAAGTGACAACCCTCATGCACCGCAACCAGGCTGGAGGGGGGTGACTCCAACCAGAGTCCCTGCCCCTGAAGGGGGCGGGGGGCGCCCAGGCAACACTAGAGTGCTGACCTCTCTAGTGGCCCCCTGTGGGTGCCTCGGCCAGCAGCAGAGCTGGGAGTTATATTGATTCAGGAGAAAAATGGGTGAGAAATAGCGGTGTCCTTTGCCTCCAGGGCACTACGGGGAGTCAATTCCAGTGTTTTGGCTTTCTGAGGAGAGAGCCCTTGCTTATTGGTGTGGAGCCCACCATTTTAGAATGTACTTATGGGGGTCAGAATGTGTACTGCGCACAGATCAACAGCCCATGGTAGATATATTTAGTATGGATGGTGTCAGTTTGACCACACTGCGTATTGATAATTGGTGATACCGAATGCAAGAATTTAAGTGCAAACTAGTAAAATGTTTCAGGAAAACAATATCACAGCAAGGATGATTGTTGTACTTACCTATGTCTTATGAGGAGTAAGATTTGTTTGGCTTGAATGTAGTGCCTGGTGGCACACAGATAGTGTTAGAATTGGGAATCTCTGGTTGACACAGGTAGGGACTTGTGTCAAGCAGGGATCCCTTCTTCCAGTCAGGATGCGGGGATTACCCTCTTCAAATAACCCCTGCTCACCCTCTGGGTAGCTTGGGGCGAACAGACAAGGCGTTATCACAGAGCGTCATAGGTTAAGCATTGGTGAACCCATACAGTGACCCAGTGACCCACCACAGATAGACTCCACACAAGGATTATCAAAAATAAGTATCTTTATATATATCAGGCTTAGCACAAGACCAAATAACGTTTACGGCCCACAATACTATTAGCACAAAGAAAAGGAAAGACTTCTTGAGTTTAGCGTAATGTTAAAGTTCTGTGCGCGTCGTGCCTCTTCGTACGCTTCGTACGCAGTGGAAAAATGCTCAGGCACGGGTCTCACACACACTGCAGGTGCTTCGGGGTGAAGCGTACACTTTACGGTGCGAACGTACACAGTACCTTTATCTTGAGGAGTTCGTCACGGACGATGCTTTAAAAACCAGCGCGTTGTACGTCGCGTTGTCCTCCTGTCACGGGGCGTACTACGGCACGTTGGGCCTTGGGTCGCGTTGCTCGAGGGGACGGTGCGGAGGTACGGTGCTCTTGAGTTTTGTGGTGGCGTACGCGCTGTACCGTGAGATCAGCATCCTTCTTTGAAGCACGCTGAGGAAGCGAACCATACGCTCCACTTGGGGGAGACTACGCAGCTACTCTACGCACCACAGCCTTTCCGAAGCAGGGGAAAGGAGCGTACGCTGAGTAGTACGGTTCGTAGGAACTGAAAGCAAGTACGGTGCGAAGTCCTTCCTTTACGTTGTGAGCTACGGCTCGCAGGGGCCTCTTAGTCGCGTTGCTCGAGCCGGACAGGTCCTTCCTTTGCGTTGCGAGCTATGGCTCGTTGGGGGCCTCTAGTCACGTTGTGCTGGCCGGACAGCGGGGTATAGGCTTTTGAGGGTACGCTTCGATCGTCGAGACGTACACAGCAGTTCGCTTCCGCATTATGGGGAAACCGCGGTTTTCCGGTGCTCTTTTCACGGCGGTGAAGTCCACTGGTCCTGGGACTTCGTTCAGGGGGCAAGCTCCAGCACAAGCCCTTGGAGACCTTAAACAGCACAAGTTGAAGCAAAGTTTATCAGCAATCTTTCTCCTCTCCTTCAGCAGCAAGGCAACCACTGCAGGCCAATCCGCCAGGTCAGGGACAGTACTGCTCCTACAGCTTTCCCGGTTCCTTCCCCTCAGGCAGAGGTTCGTCTTGTAGCAGGATCTGATTTCTTAGGAGCAGGGCTCCTATACTTAAACTACATTTCTTTTGTTCTTGCAGGCCAGGGGGGCCCTTGCCTAGTTTGGTCCGGTTTCTGAGCACTTTGTTGACATGATGCAGGCTACTTCTTTCAGTGTGCAGGGCAGAGTCATCAGACGCTCCACAGGGGGTGGAGCCAGCATTGTGGTGGCAGAGCACAGCCCTATTCAGAGTCCAGGTGTACTCCTCCCACCCATCTATATGTCAATCTCTCTATTCGCCACCAGGCTACCTAGCCCTGCCCCTCTGGGATTCCCCAGCCCTGTCACTCACACAAGCCAGACAGCAGATACATATCATCGCAGAGGTGGGCTGAAATGGTTAGGCAAGCAAAGGCCATCTTTCTAAAAGTGGCGTTTGCAAACACAGACTATTAAAATAAACGTTGCTAAAAGATGTACTTTATTATTCTGAGTTCAGGCATACTAAACTCGATTTTCTACCATGTTCCCTGGGTCTGTTAGGATCATAGGATGTAACAATTCTAATAGCCCATTCTGGCCTGTTAGACCTGGCACCTTGGCGTGAGTTTCCCTTCCACTTTTTGCTGATGTGCCTCATGTGTTTTGTTGGTGTTAGCTGCTGAGGGCACTGTGCCACTGCTAATCAGTGCCACAGTGCAAGTGCTCCCTATGAAAAGTGTATACATTGATTGGTGTCCATGTTTGGCTTATTTGGTTTACTATCAGCCCCTAGTAAAGTGCACCAGGAGTGCCAGGGCTTGTAAATACAAATGCTGCTAGTGGGCTTGCAGCACTGGTTGTGCCACCCACAGAAGCGGCCTAGTAAAATGTGTCTAAGGTCTGCCATTGCAGGACTTGCGTGCAGTCTGGTACTGTCATGCTGACTGTGCAAGTGCACCTACTTGCCAGTCCCTAAACCTTCCCTTAACTACATATTAGTCACCCCTATGGTAGGCCCAAGGGCAGGGTGCATTGTAATCATAAGGTAGGACATGACCTGATGTGTGTGGCATGTCCTAATAGTGAATTACAGCCATTTTCGTTTTTCACTATTGGAAGGCTACCTGCTCTCTATAGGCCAGAATGGGCTGCTGGAATTATTACACTCTATAATCCCAGCGGACTCAGAGAGCATGGTAGAAAGTCAAGTTTAGTATGCCTGAACTCAGAATAATAAAATACTTCTTTTAGTAAAGTTTAATTTTATATTGTGTGTTTGTAAATACTACTTTTAGAAAGTTAGTATTTACTTGCCTAGCCATTTCAGTCCGCCTCTGCTGTGTTTGTGTGTGCTGCCTAGTTTCAGTGAGGGGCAGGGCTGGCGAATTCCAGGAGACAGGCTGGCTGCCAGGTGGTGGGTAGAGAGATTACACCAGGATGGGTGGGAGGAGTACACCTTGACTCTGAATAGACCTGTGCTCTGCCACCACAATGCTGGCTCCGCCCCCTGTGGAGCGGCTGATGTCTCTGCCCTGTGCACTGAAAGGAAAGAGCAGAGTCACCACAACAAAGTGCTCCAAAACCGGACTGAGCCAGGCACAGGCCCCCTGGCCACAAAGAACAAAAGAAACTGTGTATAAAAGAAGGAGCCCTGCTCCTAAGAAATCAGATCCTGTTTATGCCAAGAAGAACCTCTGCCTGAAGAGAAGGACCTGGCAAAGCTGCATGGAGGAGTACTGTGTCTAAGCCTGAGAGACTGGCCTGTGGTGGGTGCCTTGCTGCAAGAAGGAGAGGAAAAGACTGAGAAAGACTTTTGATTCAACTTGTGCTTTGTGAACAATCTCCAAGGGCTTGCTTGTGAACTTGAACTGCGCCCCAGGAACAGTGGGCCCTACCCCTCCCTGGAAGAAAGGAAGCTGCTGCTGGCGAATTGCCTTAACGCCGACTCCAGAGAACCTGTGTGCCCATCCCGCTGAGCAACGCGACTCCTGCACGACTGTGCTGCTGTGAGCACCGTGACGGCCTGCCCCGCCTGGCCTGAACAAAGTAAGCTGCTGCCCCCTCGAGCCGGAGCTCGCAACGTAAGGAGGAACTGTCCATCTGAGCAACGAGCCTCTGTGGCCCACGAGCCGTAGAGATCACCGCAAGAACTGACGACACCCAAGTTCACCACTTCTGGACGACGACGCAGCGCCTCACGCTGAATTTGCCACCGAGCCGCCCCTCCTTCCACCAACCTCGAGCTGAGCCTGAAAGTCCCGAGGCGCCCCACCAAGCATCGTTGTCCTCTGCCAAGCGGGACTGCAACGCGACGTGGGACGCCCCTCCTACGAATGCCGAGGCCGCCTCGAACTCTACATCAAGAAATAAGGTACTGTGCGCTTCGAACGCCCCGGTACGACGCGTACCAGCCACTGTACGGCCCATACTGCTCTGTACGCCATCGTCCCCGTACGCTGACACACGCGGGAAGCGTGAGCCTTCGGAGGGATTGTCCGGAAGAGCGTACACCCTGTTACGACGCGTACTATCCACAGTACGGTCCGTACTGCTCTGTACGCCATCGTCCCCGTACGCTGACATACGCGGGAAGCGTGAGTCATCGGAGGGATCGTCCGGAAGAGCGTACACCCCGGTACGACGCGTACCATCACCCATACGACCCGTACCAACACCGGTACGACCCGTACGGACGGCGCTTCGACGCGCACGGACCCCCAAAAGGTGCAGATTGCACCCAAATCGTGCATTTTGAAGAACTGTGGCATCCTTGAACATTGCAAACAAGTAACTGGAACCGTATTTAAAAGTTAAGGACTGTATTTGAAGCCTGCTTGAAGAATTTATATAAAGAGCTTTATTTTAATAAATACAGTCTTGTGTCTCTGTGTGGTGGGTTGGTGATTGTTGTGGGACATCCTAAATGCTTAACCTTATATACTCTAGAGTTTAGCCTGACTGCTCGCGCCACACTACCTAGAGGGTGAGCAGGGGTTATTGTCTGAGAGTAATCCTTTGCCCTGACTTAGAGGAGAGGGTCCCTGCTTGTCGCAAGTGCATACCTGCGCCAACCAGAGACCCCCGATTCTAACATGGCCTATGAGAACAGGTAGCCTTACAATAGTGAAAAACGAAAATGGCTGTAATTCACTATTAGGACATGCCACACACACCAGGGCTTGTCCTACCTTATGCTTACATTGCACCCTGCCCTTGGGCCTACCATTGGGGTGACTAACATGAAGTTAAGGGAAGGTTTAGGGACTGGCAAGTGGGTGCACTTGCCCGTCAGCATGACAGTACCAGACTGCACGCAGGTTCTGCAGTGGCAGACCTTAGACGCATTTTACCAGGCCGCTTCTGTGGGTGGCACAACCAGTGCTGCAATACCACCAGCGGCATTTGTATTTACAAGCCCTGGGCACTCCTGGTGCACTTTACTGGGGTCTGACAGTAAACCAAATAAGCCAATCATGGAATCCAACCAACATATACATTTTATATAGGGAGCACTTGCACTGTGGCACTGGTTGGCAGTGGCACAGCGCTCTGAGCAGCTAACACCAGCAAAAACATGAGGCACAACGAAGCAAAAAGTGGAAGGGAGACTCACGCCAAGGTGCCAGGTCTAACACCTGGCCTGACAAAAAAAGGAACTCCGCATGCCTGGTCCTGCACAAAATGGACTACAAGTGCTTGGTATGGAGAAATAGATACTCCCTACTAAGGATGGCATGACAAGGATCACCCGGGTCTCTGTCCCCGGTCTGGCACAGAAAGGAGCCTTGCTTGTCCCTGGCCTGGCACAAAAAGGTCTATTCATGCCTGGCCTAGCACAAAGGCTTTCTGCATGCCTGGCATAAAAAGGTCTCTGTGTGCCTGGCCTGGCACAAAAGGGGCATCAGGGTTATGGTCTGGCACAAAAGGAACTCTGCATGCCTGGCTCTGCACAAAAGGGACTCTGCTTGCCTGGTCTGGCAAAAACTGGACTCCCATGCCTGTTCCAGCACAAAAAGGACTTTGTGTAATGGGTCCGTCACAAAAAGGATCTCCCTCCCCGGTCTGGGACAAAAAGGGTCTCCCTTCCTAGTCTGGCAGAAAAAGGGTCTCCGTGCTTGGCCTGGTACAAAAGGGTCGATGCATGAATTGCCTGACACAAAAAGGTCTCCACCGTCCCTAGTTTGGTCTTGCACAACAGTGTCCCAACTTGCGTGGTGTGGCACAAAAGGGACCTCGGGCGCCTGGTCCTGCACAATAGGGACCTTGCATGCCTGGTCCAGCACAAAAGGGACCTCATGTGGCTGGTCTGGCACAGTAGTGACACTGGTTGCCTGGTCCGACACAAAAGGGACATCCCTCCCCAGTATGGCAGAAAAAGGGTCTCCCTTCTTGTTTTGGCACAAAAAGGTCTATGGGTGCCTGGCCTGAAACAATGCCTTTCCATGTACCTGGCCTGGCACAAAAGAGGCTCCAGGGTTATGGTCTGGCATAAAAGGACTCCGGTTGCCTGGTCTGGTACAAACTGGACTCCCATGCCTGTTCCAGCACAAAAAGGACTCTGTGTACCTGGTCCGTCACAAAAAGAGTCTCCCTCCCGGTCCTGGAACAAAAAGGGATTCCCTTCCTCGTCTGGTAGAAAAAGGGTCTCCCTGCTTAGCCTGGCAGAAAAGGGTCAATGCGTGACTTGCCTGGCACAAAAGGGTCACTAATGTGCCTGCTCCAGTACAAAAGGGTCTCTCTGCTTGGCCTGGCACAAAAAGGGTCTCCCTGCTTGGCCTGGCACAAAAGGGTCTGTGCTTGCCTTGCCTGGCACAAAAGGTTCTCCGCGTGCCTGGCCTGGCCTGGCACAGAAAGGGTCTCCACGTACCTGGTCCAGTACAAACAGAACTCTGCATCCCTGGTCCAGCACAAAAGGGGACTCTCTGTGTCTGGTCCTGCACAAAAGAGACTCTACGTGCCTGGTCCTGCAAAAGGGACTCAATGTGCCTGCTCTGGCACAAAAGGGTCTCCCTGCTTGGCCTGGCACAAAACGGTCTCTGCGTGCCTGGCCTGGTGCAGAAAGGGTCTCCCCATGCCTTGCACAAAAGGGAATCCACGTGCCTTGTCCTGCACAAACAGAACTCTGCATCCCTTGCCTGGCACAAAAGGGACTCCGCGTGCCTGGTCCTGCACAAAAGGGAATTCACATGCCTGGTCCTGCACAAAAGGGACTGGTCTAGCAAAATAGGTACTCCCTGCCAAGGGTGGCACACAAAGGGTCACTGAGGTCTCTGTCCCCAGTCTAGCACAGAAAGGGCTCTCTCCCTGGCCTGGCGCAAAAAGGTCTATGCATGCCTGGCCTAGCACAAAGGGTTTCTGTGTGCCTGGCCTGCACAAAAGGTGCTCCAGGGTTATGGTCCAGCACAATAGGGACCCTGCCTGCCTGGTCCAGCACGAAAGGGACTTTGTGTTCTTGGTCTGGCACTAAAGGGACCTTGCGTGCCTGGTCCGGCACAAAAGGGACTACGCAAGCCTGGTCTGGCACGAAAGTGACCTTGTGTGCCTGGCCCAGCACTAAAGGGAGCTTGTGTGCCTGGTCCGGCACAAAAGGGACCTTGCATGCCTGGTCCGGCACAAAAGGGACCTTGAGTGCCTGGTCTGGCACAAAAGTGACCTTGCGTGCCTGGTTCGTCACAAAAGTGACCTCGCGTGCCTGGTCTGGCACAAAAGGGACCTTGCATGACTGGTCTGGCACAAAAGGAACCCTGCGTGCCTGGTTCAGCAGAAACTGGGACATCACATGCCTGGTCTGGCACAAAAGGGACCCCGTGTGCCTGGTCCAGCACAAAAGAGATCCCGTGTGCCTGGTCTGGCACAAAAGGGACCTCGCATGCCTGGTCCAGCACAAAAGGGACCTTGTGTGCCTGGTTCAGTACAAAAGGGACATTGTGAGCCTGATCCAGCACAAAAGGGATCTTGTATGCCTGGTCTGGCTTGAAAGGGACCTTGCGTGCCTGGTCCGGCACAAAAGGGACCTCGCATGCCTGGCCGGGCACAAAAAGGGAATCTGCGTGCTTGGTCCGGCAAAAAAGGGAACTTGCATGATTGGTCCGGCACAAAAGGAACCCCGCATGCCTGATCTGGCACAAACTGGGACCTCACATGCCTGGTGTTGCACAAAAGGGGTCTCCTTCCCCAGTCTGGCAGAAAAAGGGTTTCCATCCCCGCTCTGGCAGAAAAGGGGTATCCTTCCGATGTATGGCATAAAAATGGTCTCCCTCCTACGTCTGGCACAAAAAGGGGTCTCCCTGCTTCGTCTGGCACATTCTCCAGGTGCCTGGCCCAGCACCAAAGGGACTACACGTTCCTGGCCTGGCACCAAAGGGATCCCGCGTGCCTGGCCCGGCACAAAAGTAACCCTGCATGCCTGGTCCGGCACAAAAGGGACCTTGCATGCCTGGTCTGATATAAAAGGGATCTCGTGTGCCTGGTCCTGCACAAAAGGGACTCAGCGTGCCTGGTCCCACACAAAAGGGACCCCGCATGCCTGGTCCCGCACAAAAGAGACTCAGAGTGCCTATTCCAGTACATGAGGGACTCAGCGTGCCTGGTCTGGCACAAAAGGGACCGCCCCTGCCCGCTCCGGCAGAAAAGAGACCTAGCGTGCCAGCTCCAGCACAAAAGAGACCTCGCATGCCTAGTCTGATACAAAAGGGACCTTGCGTACCTGGTCCCACACAAAAGGGACCCTGCGTGCCTGTCCTGCACAAAAGGGACCCCGCATGCCTGGTCCCGCACAAAAGGGACTCAGCATGCCTGGTACCACACAAAAGGGACTCAGCGTGCCTGGTCCCACACAAAAGGAACTAAGTGTGCCTGGTCCGGCACATGATGGACTCAGCGTGCCTGGTCTGGCACATGAAGGACTCCGCTTGCCTGGTCTGGCACAAACAGGACTCCCATTTATGGTCTAGCACAAAAGGGACTTTGTGTACCTGGTCCGTAACAAAGGCACTCTGTATGCCTGGTCCTGCACAACAAGAAATCTTTATGTCTGGTCTGGCAAAATAGGTACTCCCTACCAAGTGTGCCATAAAAAGGGTCACCCAGGTCTCCATCCCCGGTCTGGCACAAAAGGGTCTTTGCGTGCCGTGTCTGGCACAGAAGTGTCTTCGCATGACTGGTGTGGCACAAAAGGATCTCAGAGTGCCTGATGTGGCACAAAATGTACTCCTCTCAAAGTGTGGCACAGAAAGGGTCACCCGGGGTCTCCCTCCTCGGTCTGGCACAAAAAGAAGTCTCCCCGCCAATTGTGGTTCAGAAAGGGACACCCAGGGTCTCCCTTCTTTGTCTGGTATGAAAAGGGGTCCCCTTGCCAAGTGTGGCACAGAAAGGGTCACCCGGTGTCTCCCTCCTTGGTCTGACACAAAAATGGGTCTGCCTTCTAAGTGGGGCACAGAAAGGGTCACCCGGGGTCTCCCTCCTTGGTCTGGCACAAAAAGGTTCTCTGTATGCCTGGCTGAGCACATAAAGGGGCCTCACGTGACTGCTCCAGCACAAAAAGAGGTCTCGCATGACTGGTCCTGCACAAAAGTGTGGCACAGAAAGGGTCACCAGGGTCTCCCTTCTTGGTCTAGCACAAGAAGGGGTGTCCTTGCCAAGTGTGGCACAGAAAGGGTCACCCGAGGTCTCCCTCCTTGGTGTGGCACAAAAAGGGGTCTCCCTGCCAAGTGTGGCACAGAAAGGGTCACCCGTGGTCTCCCTCCTTGGTCTGGCACAAAAAGGTTCTCCGCATGCCTGGCTGGGCACAAAAAAGGGCCTCACGTGACCAGTCTGGCACAAAAAGGGGCCTCGCATGACAGCTCCAGCACAAAAATGGGCCTCGCGTGACTGGTCCGGCACAAAAAGGGGTCTCCTTGCCAAGTGTGGCACAGAAAGGGTCACCTGGGGTCTCTCTCCTTGGTCTGGCACAAAAAGGTTCTCCGCATGCCTGGTCGGGCACAAAAAGGGGCCTCATGTGACTGGTCTGGCACAAAAAGGGGCCATGCATGACTGGTCTGGCACAATAAGGGGTCTCCCTGCGAAGTGTGGCACAGAATGGACACCCGGGGTCTCCCTCCTTGGTCTGGCACAAAAAGGTTATCCGCGGGCCTGGTCGGGCACAAAAAGGGGCCTCGCATGACTGGTCCAGCACAAAAAGGGGCCTCACGTGACTGGTCCGGCACAAAACAGGGTCTTGCATGACTGGTTTGGCACAAAAGAGGGCCTTGCGTGACTGGTCCAGCACAAAAGGGGGCCTCGCGGGACTGGTCTAGCACAAAAGGGGGGCTCGTCTGACTTTCCCGGCACAAAAGAGAGCCTCGCATGACTGGCCCGACACAAAAGGGGGCCCGCGTGACTGATCCGGCACAAAAGGGGGCCTCGAGTGACTGGTCTGGCACAAAAAGTGGCCTCGCATGACTGGTCCGGCACAAAAGAGGGCCTCGCGTGACTGGTCTGGGCACAAAAAGGGGCCTCCCGTGACTGGTCCGGCACAAAAAGGGGCCTCCCATGACTGGTCCAGCACAAAAAGGGGCCTCGCGTGACTGGTCCAGCACAAAAGAGGGCCTCGCGTGACTGGTCTGGCACAAAAGAGGGCCTCGTGTGACTGGTCCGGCACAAAAGGGGGCCTCACGTGACTGGTCCGGCACAAAAGAGGGCCTCGCGTGACTGGTCTGGCACAAAAGGGGGCCTCGCGTGACTGGTACGGCACAAAAGGGGGCCTCGCCTGACTGGTCTGGCACACAAGGGGGCCTCGCGTGACTGGTCCAGCACAAAAGGGGGCCTCGCGTGACTGGTACGGCACAAAAGGGGGCCTCGCCTGACTGGTCTGGCACACAAGGGGGCCTCGCGTGACTGGTCCAGCACAAAAGGGGGCCTCATGTGACCGGTCAGGCACAGAAGGGACCTCCCGTGCCCGCTCCGGCACAAAAGGGACCTCACGTGCCAGCTCCGGCACAAAAGGGATCTTGCGTGCCTGCTCCGGTGCAAAATGGATTTTGCGTGCCTGCTCCAACACAAAAGGGACCTCACGTGCCCAATCCAGCACATAAGGGACCTCACATGCCTGGTCCTGTACAAAAGGGACCTTACGTGCCCGGTCCGGCACAAAAGGGACCTCACGTGCCCGGTCTGGCACAAAAGGGACCTCACGTGCCTGGTCTGGCACAAAAAGGACCTCACGTGCCCGGTCTGCCACAAAAGGGACCTCGCGTGCCTGGTCTGGCACAAAAAGGACCTCGCGTGACTGGTTAGGCACAAAAGGGACCTCGCGTGCCCGGTCTGGCACAAAAAGGACCTCGCGTGACTGGTTAGGCACAAAAGGGGGCCTCGTGTGACTGGTCTGGCACATAAGGGACTCTGTGTGCCCGGTATGGCACAAAAGGGACCTTGTGTGCCTGGTCTGGCACAAAAGGGACCTCACGTTCCTGGTCCGGCACAAAAGGGACCTCACATGCCCAGTCCAGCACATAAGGGACTCTGCGTGCCCAGTCTGGCACATAAAGGACTCTGCGTGTCCGTTCTGGCACAATAGGGACCTCGCGTGCCCAGTCCGGCACCAAAGGGGGCCTCGCATGACTGGTTAGGCAGAAAAGGGGGCCTCGAGTGACTGGTCCAGCACATAAGGGACTCTGCGTGCCCGGTATGGCACAAAAGGGACCTTGCGTGCTTGGTCTGGCACAAAAGGAACCTCACGCTCCCGGTCCGGCACAAAAGGGACCTCACATGCTCAGTCCAGCACATAAAGGACTCTGCATGCCTGGTCTGGCACATAAGGAGCATCACGTGCTGGGTCTGGCACAAAGGGGACCTCACGTGCCTGGTCCGGCACAAAAGGGACTCTGCCTGCCCGGTCTGGCACAAAAGGGACCTCCTGTGCCCGCTCCCGTACAAAAAGGACCTTGTATTCCAGCTTTGGCACAAAAGGGACCTCACGTGCCTGCTCCAGCACAAAAAGGACCTTGCGTGCCTGCTCCAGCACAAAAGGGACCTCGCATGCCCGGTACGGCACAAAAGGGACATTACGTGCCCGGTCCAGCACAAAAAAGACCTCACATGCTCGGTCCGGCACAAAAGGGACTCTGCGTGCCCGGTCTGGCACAAAAGGGACCTTGCGTGCCCGGTCTGGCACAAAAGGGACCTCGCGTGCCTGGTCCAGCACAAAAAGGGGCCTTGTGTGACTGGTCAGGCACATAAGGGACTCAGCGTGCCCAGTACGGCACAAAAGGGACCTCACGTTTATGGTCCAGCACATAAGGGACTCTGCATGCCCAGTCTGGCATATAAGGGACTCTGCGTGCCAGGTCAGGCACATAAGGGACACCGCATGCCTGGTCCGTCACATAAGGGAATCCATGTGCCTTGTCCAGCACATAAGGGACTCTGCTTGCGTGGTCTGGTACAAACAGGACTCCCATTCCTGGTCTAGCACAAAAGGGACTCCACGTACCTGGTCTGTAACAAAAGGGACTCTGCATGCCTGGTCCAGCACAAAAGGGAGTTTGCATACCTGGTCCAGCACATTGGGGACTCCGCTTGCCTGGTCCGGCACAAAAGGTACTCAGCTTGCCTGGTCCAGCACAAAGCGGGGCTCCCTCCCCGGTATGGCACAAAAAGAGTCTCCCTGCCTGGTCTGCCTCGAAAAGGTACCTTTTTCGCTGTCTGACCACATCCGTTTCGGAAAATTCCATTGTGGGCGTGTCCTTAGCTAACCATGCAATATACATAATGTATCTTTATGCTTACTGTTCCTTAGTTCCCTCTGTAGTACTCTTACGAGACTGTGCAGACTGAGCCCCACTCTGAGCGTATACTAATAAATAATTATTGGTGTATATTCTCCACTGTTTCTCTGACTCTTCATTCGGTATGGAAGGCTGAGAGGTGTTCTGTAGTGACCCGGGTGGCCCTAAGCGGGTCACTTCCTTCATTTAGTGCCCGAACAGGGACTCCATCATGGCATGACCCATCCATTTTCCAAAAAAAGAGGGAGGACAAGAACATCATTAGGTCGGACTGACAGCTCGGGGATTCCTGCACGAAGAGATACGCTTCTAGCAGCTACTGCCTCTGTCCCGCCACAGGGTGCCCCGACTTGAGTCTTGAACAGCAAACCTGTGATCTGACTGTTTGGTCGGCAGTGGAGTTTGAGTTTGAGTTTAAAATTACTTGTAGAGCGCACGTCTACCAGCGGTTTCTTGGCGCTATAGTTAACAAGGTCCTGGCCTAGAAGACTGGGGAAGCTGCTGACGTGTTATTCGAAGGACTTCATGAACAGGAAGGTCTTGAGGTGTTTGCGGAATCGCGGGTATGAAGTGATCGAGCGAAGTTCAAGGGGGAGGGTGTTCCAGAGGGTCGGGGCAAGGGTGGCAAATTTTGAACCTCCCCACTTTTTTCTCCGGTAGCGTGGGATGGAGAGGAGTGACTGGGAGGACGAGCGTAGTTCCCTGGTGGGAACGTAAGGAATGATCTCGGAAGAGATGAATGCTGGTGTCAGGCCAAGTCGGGCCAAGAAGGTGATGGAGACGAGCTTGAATTGAACCCTAGCTCGCACCGGGAGCCAATGTAGGGATTTCAGAAGAGGGGTCGAGTGGTGAAATTTAGGGAGTTTGAAGGCCAGGCGGGCCGCCTGGTTTTGTATCTGCTGAAGGCGTCGCAGGCTATATGCGGGGATGCCGGCATATAGGGCGTTGCCGTAGTCCAGGTGGGACACCACCATGGCCAGGATGATGAGCTTAAGGGCGGGGAAAGTGAAGAAACGGGACACCCTGCGTATAGTGCGCAGTGAAAGGAAAGAAGAAGATACCACAGAGCTAACCTGGGAGTGGAGGGTGAGTTGAGAATTGATTTTTATGCCTAATGTTTTGACAGAAGAAGAGGGTACAGGAGAGGGGCCAAGGGAGGGGGGCCAGAAAAGAGGAGACCAGGGGCTGGATGAGCCACCCGTCAGTACCAGCTCGGTCTTGTCGGGATTAAGTTTGAGATGATTGTGGCTCATCCAGTCCCTGATATGGAGCATGACAGATTGAAAATTTAGAACAGAAGAGGGGGAAGAGGATAGATTGAAAACAAGCTGGAGGTCATCCGCATAATTGAATATGGCGACCTCCATCTGTTGGAGAGAGAAGATAAGAGGAGCGACATACATATTGAATAAAAGGGGGGAAAGGGAAGAGCCTTGGGGAACCCCGCACTGAACTTTCCGGACGTCCGCTGTGAAGTCACCCAGGCGGACAGCCTGGGTGCGGTCCCTCAGGAAGGAGGAGAGCCAGACCAGAGCGGTCCCCCCGATCCCCACCGCCTTGACACGGGAAAGCAAGATGGTATGATCCACCGTATCAAAGGCGGCTGAGAGATCGAGGAGCACTAGGGCCTGGCGCTGATTGGTATCCATACCCTCCCTGAGGTTGTCCAGGACCGAGATGACAACGGACTCCGTGGAGTGTGCGGGGCGGAAGCCAGCCTGACGGGGAGCAAGAGCTCCATGCATCTTCACAAAGGAGCTCAGAGCGCAGGTGACATGGCGCTCGAGCACCTTAGCCAAAAATGGCAAGAGGGAGATGGGGCGGAAATTGGCAGGGACAGAAGGGTCTGCCCCAGGTTTTTTCAGGATAGGCACGATAACCGCGGACTTCAAGGGTTTGGGAACTACACCTTGAGCGAGAGAGCTGTTAAGGAGATGTAGGGGAGGGTCTGGGCAGGTAACAAAGATAT
The DNA here is from genome assembly GCF_964204655.1 of Triturus cristatus. Classification (NCBI taxonomy): domain Eukaryota; kingdom Metazoa; phylum Chordata; class Amphibia; order Caudata; family Salamandridae; genus Triturus; species Triturus cristatus. The sequence goes on from NC_140594.1 coordinate 391,229,513, forward strand.
GGCGGAGAATGTGGGCAGGACAGGGGTGGAGCGGAGAACCAGATTTGACCAAGGGAACTAGGGAGATCAGAGATTCTCTAGTGATGGGGGAAGGGAGATGAGTTCAGCCTTTGGAGGGGGACATTGGGGGTCGACAAAGGAGGAAGAAGGGGGGGGAATGTTGGCCTTAATGGTAGCGATTTTATGAATAAAGTAGTTATTTAGGGAGTGGCAGAGTTCTTTGGACGGTGCAGGCTTAAGAGTGGTTCTGTCCGAGAACGCCAGGTTGTGGACGCTCGTAAATATCTCCTTAGACTGGTTTTCCTCGGCTAGGATTTTGGAGGAAAAATATGATGTTTTAGCCTCCAGGATGTCTTTTTTATACTGGGTAAGGATGGTGGTATACTCCAGTTTTAGAGTGGGGCAATAGTTTCTCCTCCATGCCCGTTCCGCGCGGCGTACTTTTAGTTTGGTGGACTTAAGCTCTTCATTGAACCACCGATTGGCGTCCTTCTCACGCTTGGAGGAGATGCGCTTGAGCGGGGCGACGGAATCGCGGCCGAAGGAGAGCCACTGGTCTATGGCCTTATCCTGGGAGATACTGGAAAGGCTCTGCAGGGAGAGGAGGGAGGAGGTAAGAAGGGAGGAGAGATTTTCCGGATTGACTCGGCCCCATGATCGGACCCAGGTGTTTTTAGGGCGGGGGGGCTTAGCTGGGGAGAAAATAGGAAGGGAGAATGAAATCAGGTGGAGGTCAGACCAGGAGCAGGGCGAGATGGAGAGAGATTCCACAGGGCAGTTCAGGGACCAGATCTGGTCAAGCGTATGACCTTTGATGTGGGTGGAGGAGTGAACGTAGGATGTGAAGTTGAGGGATTGGAGGGTGTCGGAAAATTCCTTAGAGGAAGGACATTCAGCGGGGTCAGAGGGCCAGAAATTAAAGTCGCCAAGAAGCAGAATGGAGGAATTGTTGACTGTAATAGTGGCTAAAACATCCAAAAAATCGGGGAGAAACTGTAGAGGGGTTTGAGGAGGACGGTAAACAAGAAAACAGGTCAGAGGGGGGGAGGTGGAAGTGGTGCGGATCACCAGATATTCGGTGGTCGCGATATCAGGCAGGGATAGAATTTGAAAGGGAAGATCGGCACGTGCGATGACCGCTACACCGCCCCCTGCTCTGCCAGTAGGGCGGTCAGCCCTAAGGGCATAGTAAGTGGTCAGTAAGGTGGATAATAGGGCGGGGAGGGAGTCTTCGCAGAACCAGGTCTCCGTTAAAAAAAGAAGATCCGGGGCATGAAGATCCAGCAGGACCGAAAGTTCATGCGCATGGGCGACTGCAGACCGGGTGTTGAGATAAAACACCGTAAGAACTTTAGGGGCTGCAGGAAGAACAATGCTACAAGGCGAGAGAGGGGGGCCGACTGTAGGAAGGGGGATATGAGGGGGAGCGGCGGGGGAGAGACCAAGGGAGGAAATGCGAGAGCAAATAGAGACTGTGATAGGCCAGTGTCCCTGGTAACTGCGTAGTTGGTCCGGGGTATAGGTGATAAGCGGGGCAGAGTGGCGTGCCCCTCGCCCCGGACAGTCGCGGACGGGCGCAGACGGGCTTGCCTTTGGCGTGCCTTCGGCGCGCATTCGTCGCGCCCACTGCGCTCGTCCGCTGCGCTTCCGGGGGAGGCACATATTTATAGGCTGTAGCCTCAAGGTCACGCTCCCGGCTTCCGCCTCAGGAGATCTGTCAATGAGGATTACTTTGCTTGTGGTCAGCGCTATAAATCCTGGTTCGCGGTGGGCGTTGCCTCAGAAGGGGGCGTGGCCTCAGCGAACGAGCAGGAGATGGCGGCAAAATTCAATAGCAATTCGCCGTGGCAGCGTTACTATCAGCTGCGCGGCGAGGCCAGAAGCAGGCAAGTGCCAAGAGTGAGAGGGAAGGGGTAAAGGTGAGTGATTTAAAACAACAAATCATACAAAATGCAGTTAAAAATATCAGCAGGTCACGCTCCCGGCTTCCGCCTCAGGAGGTCTGTCAATGAGGATTACTTTGCTTGTGGTCAGCGCTTTAAATCCTGGTTCGCGGTGGGCGTCGCCTCAGAAGGGGGCGTGGCCTCAGCGAACGAGCAGGAGATGGCGGCAAAATTCAATAGCAATTCGCCGTGGCAGCGTTACTATCAGCTGCGCGGCGAGGCCAGAAGCAGGCAAGTGCCAAGAGTGAGAGGGAAGGGGTAAAGGTGAGTGATTTAAAACAACAAATCATACAAAATGCAGTTAAAAATATCAGCAGGTCACGCTCCCGGCTTCCGCCTCAGGAGGTCTGTCAATGAGGATTACTTTGCTTGTGGTCAGCGCTTTAAATCCTGGTTCGCGGTGGGCGTCGCCTCAGAAGGGGGCGTGGCCTCAGCGAACGAGCAGGAGATGGCGGCAAAATTCAATAGCAATTCGCCGTGGCAGCGTTACTATCAGCTGCGCGGCGAGGCCAGAAGCAGGCAAGTGCCAAGAGTGAGAGGGAAGGGGTAAAGGTGAGTGATTTAAAACAACAAATCATACAAAATGCAGTTAAAAATATCAGCAGGTCACGCTCCCGGCTTCCGCCTCAGGAGGTCTGTCAATGAGGATTACTTTGCTTGTGGTCAGCGCTTTAAATCCTGGTTCGCGGTGGGCGTCGCGTCGCGGTGGGCGTGGCCTCAGAAGGGGGCGTGGCCTCAGCGAACGAGCAGGAGATGGCGGCAAAATTCAATAGCAATTCGCCGTGGCAGCGTTACTATCAGCTGCGCGGCGAGGCCAGAAGCAGGCAAGTGCCAAGAGTGAGAGGGAAGGGGTAAAGGTGAGTGATTTAAAACAACAAATCATACAAAATGCAGTTAAAAATATCAGCAGGTCACGCTCCCGGCTTCCGCCTCAGGAGGTCTGTCAATGAGGATTACTTTGCTTGTGGTCAGCGCTTTAAATCCTGGTTCGCGGTGGGCGTCGCCTCAGAAGGGGGCGTGGCCTCAGCGAACGAGCAGGAGATGGCGGCAAAATTCAATAGCAATTCGCCGTGGCAGCGTTACTATCAGCTGCGCGGCGAGGCCAGAAGCAGGCAAGTGCCAAGAGTGAGAGGTAAGGGGTAAAGGTGAGTGATTTAAAACAACAAATCATACAAAATGCAGTTAAAAATATCAGCAGGTCACGCTCCCGGCTTCTGCCTCAGGAGGTCTGTCAATATATGGTCTATATGTGTGCCTGACATAAGGTGAATCTGTTTCAGTTTCATGTGGATGTGGTACCATTGTAAATTGGTTTTGTTTCAGTCTAACGGCTGATTTGGTCAAAAGTGTTTGCGAATACTTTGCCAGGTAAAAATAACGACTTTGTTTTTCATTTCTTTGCAATGCCTGAATTTAGTAAAATTCGGTGTTTGTGTTGTGGTTGCTGTTCTACAGATGCACGGTTGGCAGAATCTCAGCCTGCACCTCCTGAGGGCAGTCCTAATTTTGATATGTATATAAAACATGGCCTTGGCCCTGTTATGTTTAGTACATTATGGCACAAATATACGAAGGACAATGCAGAGTTACAGCGGCCTTTGACAGGCTCCTTCGATGAACAAAAGATGGGATATCTTCAAGAACAGTTGTTTAAAAGATGCAGTAGACGGTCCATGTTGGACTCCCTTCATACTTGGCAGAAGGAGGCCAAACAGAGGTGATTAAAAATGGAAAAGAATGCAAGAAAGTGAGGTATGCAGACCCTTACACAGGAGGCTGTCGCTTATGATAAGGAGAAGCAGGACACAGGGATGGAATGTGCGGACAGGAGATTGCAATTTGATAGGTTCTTTATGGGTCAGGGGGATGGGGATACTTTCATGGAGACCCTATTAGATGCCCGACTCCTGCCACCATATGTCCCAGGACGGATATGCCCTGTTGTTCCCCATCAGCAACAACCTGCTCAAGGTGCACCAGTCTCTACAGCTGTCACACCTACCGCCCCTGTTAATGTACCTCCTACTTCTTCTCTTTCATTACATTTCTGACTGCAGCAATACCTTTTACTCCCGTTCCAGTCATTCATCCTCCATTGTCACTAATTACTGACACACCACTGCATGGTCTGGAAGATAGTGATTTGACTGGATTCAGAGAGAACAGTTGGGTCCGTTAATGCGATCTGGAGTGAGAGAGGGAGAGAAGGAAGTAATAGTGGACCAGGCAATTTGGTGGGCTCGCAACCCAATTTACAGTCTTTAGGATATCTGGCAGGTAATGCGAGACTTTGACCCTATTCTTGAGCAACATGCCCTTAAACATTTGTCCTTCACCCTAATTGACCTCTAGCGCACACACATCGAAATGGAAGCACCTCAAATACTATTTGATATTAAAGAAGGCGCTTATATAAATGATTTGAAGTCAACCTCTCTGTATAGGAATGTGTCAACGCTACTGACTTATAGTGGTAGACTGCATGATAAGAGTCCCACTAAAAACACTCAATTCCCAATAGAGAGGTTCACCCCGTTTATCACCCGGAAATTCCTGAAGCGGTGGATCAACATGAAGCGGTTACCAGACTAGCTGTGTCTACCCGTTATCATGAACAATGGGTTTATACTCCATGGAAAAGGAGTGTAGTTCCGGCCCTTATGGCTACATTGCCTGATCCTAGGAAAAATCCTACTGCTTCCTTTAAAAAATTGACAGAAACTGCCTATTCTACTGTGATGACCCTTGCTGAGATTGAAATATTTTTGGCCTACTAGTTTCAGTTGATATTGGGTGACAAGTGTATATCCAAGACCATGTCGCCTAGTTGGAAGGAACGTGGGATGTGATTAAGGGTTGGGAACGAGATAGGAAGCCAGGAGACAAAACATGTGCTGAGTTACTCGCTTTGCCCGGTCGCATAATAACATATATGCATACACTCATTCCTCCCAAGAAAATTATTTGGGACAGATTGACTGCCTGTCGGCAGAAGAAAGATGAAAGTGTTTCTGATTTTTTCAATAGGTTTGTAGAGACATTTCTGGATTACAATGGGCAGGACATGTCTATGGAGGGAGGAGTCCATCTATTTGTTGATAGGTTTGTTACTAATCTCTTTCCCAAAATAATGTCTAAACTTCAAGCAGGTGAGAGTACTTGGTCTACGTCTTCCCCCTCCATGATTTTAATTATGGCCCAATATTATGAGCATAGGGACAATGAGGAGAAAGACAAAAGTGAAAAGAAACATAAAGATCTGAAGACAGAAGTATTACTGCAAGAAGCATATCTAGGTAACACTAGGGGACAGGGACCCCAATAGAAATTCTTCCATGCTAGACAGCCATCCATGACACCTTTGGGGCAGAATCAGTGCGCTTATTGCAAGGAAGAAGGTCACTGGTGTAGCCAGTGCCCTATACTTTTGTGCAATGCTTTGTCCACTAGATGAAGAGGTCCTGGAAACAGGGGCTGTGGGATCAATAGGCAGTAACCCACTACTGCCTCTGTAGACCGTTCTGGCAATTATTTTGATGACACTAGGGATAGGCAATACTATAATGATGACTATGACATTGATGGCGTGACAAGGATGTCCTTCAGTTTGGACAGCCAGGGACAGGGTACGGGACCAGTTCACATACCTGTAGATCAGTGTGGCTCTTATGTCAAGATAGATCAGCAAGGATCTCCTAAGGAGTTCTTGATTGATACAGGTGCCACAAAAAGCTCAATTTCTCGACACCTGGTCCCTGGGTCGCCCCTGTTTGGCCATAATAATGTTTTGGTGGGTTTTTCAGGAGTACCGGTTATAAGCCCCATCTCACACCCCCTTGCCCGTACTGTTACCCAATTTTTTTTAACTTCCAGTTGTTGTAGGAATTTGATGGGCTTGGACTTACTAAAGAAGCTGCTTGCTACCATATATTGTTCGCCTGATGGCGTCTATCTTACCATGGGCCGGGACGTGGGTACCAGACAATGTCTATCTAAGGATGCTCCCCTTCCACCTGAATTTGATCAAGTACCACCCACACTACGAGCGACTGGTGACACCAATTTAGGCTTGTTGCATATACCCCCAGTTTCTATACAGGTTAAAGACAATGCCAAATTACCCTTCATTCCTCAGTGTAAAGTACCACAGGCAGGAGAACGAGCTCCACTTGACATTGTTCAGGACTTAATATGCAAGGGAGTTGTCAAAGAGACTACTGGTAACATATGCAATAGTCCTATTCTTCCTTTTTTAAAAAGGGCACCTCTAGATTCTCCTAATAGTGCTAATGATGTATATAGTTTTGTGATTGATTTGCGCGAGGTCACGCTATTCCTAGTGTTCCTGATATCACTACACTTTTATGGTTTAAAATCTCTTTATTGAATTTTCAACATACAAAAAGGTTCAGCAATACTTCAACTGCTGTTTGCTATAGTCACTTTCTTAACATATGGTCTAACTGGCCACCCAATTTTATTATTATTTATTTTATTTTAATTATTTATATAGCGCAGCTGATACCTTGCAGGCTTCCTGGCGCTGAGGAAAAATACTATACTGAAGAGGAGCACAAGTAGGTAAGACAGGGAGGTCTAAGGGAAGAGCCAGGTCTTGATGCACTTCCTAAATGGGAGAAGTTGGGGGGTTTGGCGTATTTTAATGGGCAGACTGTTCCATAACTTGGCAGCTGCGACCCTAAAGGATCTGCCCCCGGTTCTGGCTTTATTGTATCTGGGCACCCTTACCAGATACGCCGAGGAAGACCGAAGCTCTCTAGTAGGAGTATACCACTGAAACAAGGTTTGCAGGGGCCTGGGCCCGAGTCCGTGCAAGGCCTTGAATACAATGCAGAGGGACTTAAAAACCACCCGCTGCTTTAGGGGTAGCCAGTGCAATTCGGCCAGTGCCGCAGTGGCCGAAGACCTTCTCGACCAGCCGAGAGCCAGTTTGGCCGCGGCTGATTGAATTCGTTGCAACCGGTCCAACAGCGTGACAGGGGACTCAAGGAGTAGGGCGTTGCAGTAGTCCAGGCGACTCAGAATCGTACACCTGACTACCAGCGCCCGGGCTTGTGCAGGGAGAAGTGGCATAATTTTTCGCAGGGAGCGTAGCAAAGCCGTGCAGATCCCCACTGTTTTTGCCACCTGGGTTTCCATACTCAGCTTGTTATCGAGCATGACCCCCAGGTTGCGGACCGAGGAGACAGGTTTAGGTTTCTCCCTTGTCTCAGGAGGCCAGAAGTCGTTCGGGAACTGGTGTGATAGCGTGGTGCCAGCATGGAACAAAACCTCTGTTTTAGAGGCATTAAATTGAAGAGAGTTCCTATGGAGCCAGCCAGCCGTTTCTCTAAGACACTCATGGAAGGAGGTCAGGGAGATGGAGTCCTCTCCTTCCCAGGAGAGAATGAGCTGGGTGTCATCTGCGTAATTAATTGTTTTTAACCCGAATGACTTGATTAATGTAATCAGTGGTTTAAGGTATACATTAAAAAGGATGGGACTGATGGAGGATCCCTGGGGAACTCCCTGTGGCACAGGTGAGAAAGCAGATTGAAATGGGGGGAGGGAGACAGCCTGTCTCCTGTCCTGCAGGTAAGAATGAAACCAAAGCAAAGCTGTGCCTTCCACACCAGCTTCCCTGAGTCTCAACAGCAGCGTCCTGTGGTTGACCGTATCGAATGCGGCAGACAGGTCCAGCAGTATCAAAGCCACTGACTGGCCCCTGTCTGCACGCATGCGAAGATCCTCCATGGCTGTTAAAATCGCCGTTTCGGTCCCGTGGGCAGGACGGAAGCCGAATTGGAGATCGTCCAGAAGGTTGTTCTGCTCAAGATGGATAGAAAGGCAGGAACTGACCCATCGTTCCACTACCTTCACAGGGAAAGGCAGTAGGGAGATGGGTCGATAGTTGGAGAGACAGTCTGGGTTGAGGGAGGGTTTCTTCAGGAGCGGGGTAACAAGCGCCTGTTTCCACGGGGTTGGAACATAGCCACATTGCAAAGACTGGTTGCAAATTTGGCGCAGGATGCCAAAAAGTTCTATTCCAGAGCTTTTCCAAATTTTTGGAGGCAGTGGGTCGAGCGGGGAACCTGAGGTAATACTGAACGCCAGTTTTGCAAACTCGGGTTCAGAGATCATGGAGAATGCTCTCAGTCTAGCCGTCGCGCAGGAAGATTGAGGCGACAAGTCCAGGGGGCTGGTGCTGGCTCCCTGAGTATTGGCATCTCCCAGTGCGGGGGGGGTCTTCAGGTTTTGAATAATGGTATTAATTTTATTAATGAAAAAGGTTGCCAAATTATCACAGAGGGCTTGGGTGGGAGGCTGCGTTGATGTAACACAATCTGGGTGAGTAAGATTTCTAAGTATCTGGAAAATGCTTTTTGCACTATTTGTGGCGTTGGTAATCGTAGAACAGTAATAATTAGCCTTTTCTCGGACAATGGCAGATTTATACGCTCGGAGATTGTCTTTCCAAAGAGTTTTATTGGAGTCGAGATAGCCTTGCCTCCACTTTCTCTCAGATTGTCTGCAAACCAGCTTGAGGGCTCTCAGGGAGTCGTTGAACCAAGGGGCGGCTGCTCTTCTCCTTGGCTTACATTTTTTCAGAGGAACGATACGCTCTGAGATATTAACGATGTTGGTGCAGAAGGACGTATAGTTGTCCTCCACCGACCGGGCTGTGGAGAAGCTGTCTTCCACCTCGAATACGGGGCCAGCCAGTCTCTGTTTATCTAAGACTTTCCAGTCTCTATACAGAGAGTCGGGTGTGATACTGAATGACGGTTTGTTAGCTCTGCCGCTGGCCATGTGAAATTTAATAAGTGCATGGTCAGTCCAGCACAAAGGCAGAATGTCGTTCAGGAAAGCCAGCTGGGGGGAAGAAAAAATAAGGTCGAGCTGGTTTCCAGCTGAGTGTGTAGGTTCACTGACCAATTGCGAAAGTCCCACACCTTCGCAGGAGAGTAGAAGATTGTTTAAAGCAGAGTCCAGACTACCATTGGGCCAAAGATTGAAATCACCCAGAACAAGCAATTTGTTGTGGGAAGTGGCCATATTCGTAATAGTCGTGAGGAGCGACTGCTGTTGTGTGGAATTAAAAGCTCCCGGCGGGCGGTAACATATTACAGCCGTGAAGGATGTTCCGGAGAGACAGTTAATTGAAAGACCTAATATTTCCGTACCAGCCACTGGGTCCATGTCAAGTGTTTTTATGGACCAGGAGGCTCTGTAAATTATGCCAACTCCACCACCCCGACCCTTGGGTCTTGGGAGATGTAAGATTTTATAATCTTGTGGACATGCCCAGTCTAGCTCTATGTTACAGTCGGAGTGGGTCCAGGTCTCAGTCATGAACAATACGTCGAGGTGGTGATTCTCGATAAGCTGAGAGATTTCATTGGCGTGTTTGGGCAATGACCTGACATTCAGCAGGCCGCCCATCAGTAGACCTTTGCAGGCGAAGTCTTGTAAGGGGAATGCAGTGTCCATGAAGGAGAGTTGGCCTTCATGAGCAAAGTCTCTGAGGGAGAGTAAAAACTCACGTGACAGATGCGGAGGGCTGGTGGAGGGTGTAAGGGCAAGAGCATCGGGGAGCGCTGCAGCCACTGCCGAGGCGCGGACGAGCGCAGACGAGCTTGCCTTATGCGCGCCTTCGGCGCGCATTCGTCGCGCCCGCTGCGCTCGTCCGCTGCGCTTCCGACAGAAACTCATGATTTATAGGTAGTGTCGGTGCGTAGGAGGGGGGCGTGGCCTGGCGCGGTGGGCGTGTCCGGCGGCGACCAAGAATGGCTGCAGGACGCGATGTGCTCTACGAGCAAAGCGGCAAGCTGTCAGCCGCTGAGCTGTGGCACAGGTGAGGCCAAGGTCCTAAGCACAGTACAAGTATTAAAAACACACTTTATACACAGAGAAACAAAGTTTTAAAACTAGCGACTACCGGCTTCCGCCTCAGTAGTGTTTTCCAGGTTGTAGAAGGGCGCAGGCGCTTTGGCGCGTTATTTATACCAATTTAGGCGGGGGGGGCGTGGCCTGGCGCGGTGGGCGTGTCCGGCGGCGACCAAGAATGGCTGCAGGACGCGATGTGCTCTACGAGCAAAGCGGCAAGCTGTCAGCCACTGAGCTGTGGCACAGGTGAGGCCAAGGTCCTAAGCACAGTACAAGTATTAAAAACACACTTTATACACAGAGAAACAAAGTTTTAAAACTAGCGACTACCGGCTTCCGCCTCAGTAGTGTTTTCCAGGTTGTAGCATCAATGGCATATCAAAATATCATGAGACATTGCATACAGAACCATAAAAGGAACCTTAGTAAACCTCTCTAGCCCCCCCCCGCTCCACCCCCCACCCCTGTCCCTTGTACACCAAATAAAAGATCTAAACTGTTACTCGGATCCCCTCAGTAGAGCCTATATGTTCCTGTTCAGTCTGCTGTGGGGCGGAAAGGTGCAACAGTCGGAGATACCTGGGACACGTGACCTCCCTAAGTTCGGAAGCGAGAAGAGACTGGAAAGGCTGCCATAGCTCAGCGTATATGGATCCTTTCCCTGCTATTGTCAAAGTCAATTTCTCCATTCCCATGCCACAGGCGGTATAGCCAGCCTGTAAAAGTCGGTATGTGGGGGGTGCGCCAGTGCGTAAGTATGTTTTGTCTTGCAGAGCCTAGCGCGATCGCCATCAAGCGACCTATACGGGATCGTAGCGGGTAGGTCAAGGGATTCGGAAGGCCTAGGAGAACATACAGCGTGTATTTCTGTGTCGAAGTGTTTATCCACTTCATCCAGGACCTGATTCCAGTATGGCTGAAGATGTAGGCATTCCAATAGCAAGTGTACTAGGGTACCCACAGCTCCACAGCCCCTCCAGCACGTCGCTCCTTGAGTGGGGTCTATTAAATGAAGGCGCTCTGGGGTATAGTACCAGTAGGTAGCTAATTTTGTAAGAGTCTCCATCAGCCCCATGTGATATTCTGAGTGGCGAGCACTATAGTACACCCCTTCCCATTCTTTGTGACTCAATGCTCTGCCTAGTTCTTTTTCCCATTTCGCCCGACCAGGGTTATACCTATGCACCTTCGTAGCTTGTAGCATTATGTACAGATCTGAAATACATTTTTTGGCTGATGTGCGGGTAATGAGCCACCGCTCGTAGGCGGAAAGGTGTCTGCTGGCATCCGGTTTAACCTGGGTATGAAGCGCCCAATGCCGTATCTGGAGATAGCGGAGCCGTTCAGTTTCAGGCAGTCCGTATTCCTGCTTGAGTTGCTGGAACGGTATAACCCCATCTGCATCAAACATATGGCATAGGGAGCGGCATCCCGATGCTCTCCAGTTTGAAAAGGCTACCGCGTCTGTACCAGGTTGGAAGTCAGAGTTGTCCAACAGTGGCGTGAGTGGGGAGGGGAAAGTAGTGAGAGCATGTTTAATGTTAGTATGATCCCACGCTTCAAGGGTAGCTCGAGTGATGTGAGATGCATATAAATTGGGAGGTCTGTGTCGCTTCCGGAGTAAGGGAATGTCTTGCAGAGGTCTGGCTGCCACTGCCTGGTCCTGGAAGAGCCAATTCTTTTCTGACTCCCATCGACTCCATTCGACCAGATGACGCAGTTGGGCTGCCTGGTAATATAGCCGGAGGTCAGGAATCCCAAGTCCCCCTCCCTCCGATGGGAGCGACACCAATGCTTGCTTTAGTCGTGGTTTGCGGCCATTCCATATGAATTGTGCAAGGTCAGATTGTGTTTGTTGTATCCACCTTTGGGGCGGTCGGAGAGGTATAGTCCAGAATAGGTATAGGATCTGGGCTAGGATGGTCATTTTGACCGCTGCTATTTTGCCAAGCCAAGAGAGAGGATAGTGTTTCCACTGGCCAAGCTCCCTGTGGATCTTCTGTCTCAGGTGTGTGTAATTAGCAGATACAATGCCCGGCAGGGAAGGAGCCAGCTGGATCCCCAAGTATGGAATCACGTCGGTCGCCCATTGAATGGGGTGGAGGTCCTGTAAGTGTGAGCGGGTAGAATGTGCTAGGGAAAGGTCTAGGGCTACCGACTTATCCATGTTTACCCTAAACCTCGAGGCCCGTGTAAAGGTCTCAAGATCCGCTAGACACACTGGCAGCGCAATTCTGGGGTTGGACCAGGAGATCGGGGCGTCATCCGCGTAGTGACTTATCTTGTGGGTATAACCACCAAATTTAATCCCGGTAATCGATGGATTGTGTCAGATCCTTTGGGCTAGGGTTCCATGTAGAACGGAAAAAGAAGGGGTGACAGGGAGCACCCTTGCCTTGTGCCCCTTTCTATAGGGAAGCGGGAAGAGGTGTGACCATTCACGCGGACTGTAGCTGTGGGGAACTTATAACAATTCAAGATGCATGTGCGGAACTTTTCTCCCAACCCCACCTCTTCTAGAACTTGCTCCAGATAGGGTCAGTGGACCCTATCGAAGGCCTTCTCGGCATCGATAGTGAGCATCATGTATTCGCCCTGTGTGCGCATGGCTTTCTCAATGAGGTGTAAGGCCCGTTTCGTGTTGTCTGAAGTTTGGCGCTCCGGGATAAAGCCTGCCTGGTCCAGGTCTATGAGGCCAGGCATGTGGGGCGCAAGGCGGGCAGCTAGTATCCCCGTGTACAATTTAAGATCGATATTAAGAAGGGAAATGGGGCGATAGGCCCCGCAAGTAGTCTTATCTTTCCCTGGTTTGGGGATAACTACTATGGAGGCTTCTAGCATATCTCCAGGGATCGCTCCGGGTTCAGCGAATGAATTAAAAAGCTGGGTAAGGAGCGGTGCAACTTGGGCACAAAATGTCTTATAAAAAATGGCGGAGAAGCCATCTGGCCCAGGGGCCTTAGCCGGTTTGAGGCGTGTGATGGCGGCGACAACCTCCTCGACCCTAAAATCATCTCTGTTTAGGTGGTCAGCTTGAGCTCTGGTCAGAGCTGGTAGGTCCACAGACTCGAGGAAGGAGACCCCATCTGAGTTAGATAGCGGCGCGCCAGCGTAGAGGCGAGCATAAAATTCCTGGAACGCCTCAGCAATCTCTGGGTCCTCTGAGACTCGTTTACCGCCTCCCCCTTGGATCTCCCGGAACCCCCTGTTGCTGTCGGGTCTCACGCAGTTTGTGGGCGAGGAGGCATCCGCATCTGTCTCCTTCCATGTAGTAGGCATGGCGCAGCCGAAGTGCTGCGAATTCCGCTCTGTCTTGATCTAATGCTGCGAATTGCTGCCGCATGTATTTTAGTTGGCCCCAGACCCGCAGTGCTGCCGTCCGTTGGTGCATTTGCTCTAATTCCCTGTTTTTTTGGGTTTGTTCATCCCTCTTGCACCTGTGCTCTGCGTTCTGTGCTGCTGAGAGAGCTATCAATTCCCCCCTTATGACCGCTTTGAGTGCTGCCCACTGAGTAGCGAGGGTAGTATCCTCATTAGCATTATGGGAGATGTAGTCTGTTATGGAGCGTCATATATGGTCAACCACCACTACCCGGTGTAAAAGGGTGTCTCGGAGTCGCCACGTCCGCGCGGGTAGCTGTGTGGGTGGGAGGGCGAGGGTGACGATGACTGGTGCGTGGCCGGAGAGTGAGGCAACCCCCATCTCTACCCCTGTCGCCATCGTCTGCATGGGTGCAGATACCAGCAGATAGTCCAGCCTAGCATAAGTTTGATGTGCACTGGAATAATAGTAGTATTCCCGACTGAGGGGGTGAAAGCTGTGCCACAAGTCCCGCATGCCCTGATCGTGTATGCGGGCTAATCCCTCTGCCAACAGCGCCCCGGTCTGAGTAGTGCGTTGGCCTGATCTGTCCATAGTGTTATCGAAAACTAAGTTCAGGTCACCCCCCAAGAGGATTCTGCGGTCCGTTGTGGCTGTTGCTTCAGTGAAGACTGTGTGTAAAAATTGTTCTTGCCCTTCCTTGGGGGCGTACACGGAGCCAACGGTGAATGTCAGGCCGCCCAATGCAAATCGATAAGTGGGCAGTCTACCCTTGATTTCGGCTTCTTTATGTAGGACCTCCCCTTTGAACCTCTGGGAAACTAAAATGGCTACGCCAGCTGATTTAGTGGGCCTGAGGAGAACAGTTGATTTGGGAACTTACGGGACCTGAGGCGATGGCAGTCTCTAGCAAGGAGGTGCGTCTCCTGTAGTAAGCAAATGTCTGCATTGGCATTTTCTAAACATGACAGGGCTGCTTTACGTTTCACAGAGTTATTAAGGCCCCGCACATTCAAGGTGAGCACTTTAAGCGTAGTAGAAGGCATTTAGGGGTTTGAGGAGACTGCGAGCATGCGCAACATCTGGGGTCTGGTACTACAGGGGTGTGTGGTGGGTAATAAATCTGAAGTGCCATGGTTGCGGGGACCTCTGTGATCTAAAAAAAACAGGTGGACAAGGAACCCCAGAAACCCAACAAAGTAATCCCCCAGAAAAGTCCTTAATTAAACCTGCAAAAAGAGGCAAAAGTGAACTAGAAAAACAACAAAAGGCATGTCGTAGTCCATCATATTCCGATGATCGGAGAGAACTTTCCATGGGGAACAAGTCGTGGCCAATGACGTCCCCCCCCCTCCCGCTAGGCTCGCCTAGCATATGCGGACACATCAAGAAACTTAGGTGCATTATGACGAAGTCAACCAGACTGTGACTTTGCTAGCTCTGCCGGCAATGTCTCCAGCGCTGCTTTCTGGCCTTTGGAAATTTCCGCTTGGTTCGGTCGTTTGAGCCGGTGTCTCCAGCCCTGTTGCCTCCATCGGGGCTTAGAGTCATCTGTGCCGGGTGTGGGGCCTTCGTCACTGCTCTCGTCTGCCAGGGGATCTATTCCTAGGAGGCGGCAGGCCTCCGCGAGAGAAAGGAGTTGAAACAGCTTGCGATCCATGCGAAAAATCAAGCGAAATGGGTGGCCCCAACTGTATGCGATATCGCGTTGGCAAAGGTATGAGGTAACTGGTCGAAAGGTCCTTCTTTTGTGTAATGTCAGTGCGGCTAGGTCCTGGTACAGGACCGGGGACTGGCCACGGAATGTCAGTGGGTGCATCTGCCGCGCTTTCCGTAGGATCTCTTCTTTAGTCCAAAAATTTTTCACACAGACTAAGATGTCGGATGGTGGAGCCTTGCCCGGGCGCGGTGGTCCCCCTCTGTGCACCCTGCCTAGTGCAATGTCTGTGTCGAACGGGTTTCCCAGAACATGATTGAATAGCTCTCTGGTGTATATGAAGATGTCGCCCGCCTCTTCATCGGTTTTAACCCCTCGGATCCTAATATTGTGGCGTCGAGAGCGGTTTTCTAAGTCCTCAAGGTGGGACTGAAGGTCCACCTGCTGGTCGTGGATGCGGATGACTTCTTGTTGTAGCATCGATATCTCTGCATCTCGCCTGTCAGTCTTTTCTTCTAGTTCAACAACCCTTTCGCCTATGCCGTCCATGTCTCTGCGGACCCCTTTGATTTCCGCCGTGAGGTCCTGCTTAAGTGTTTGCAGATCTTCTCGCAGGGTCACGAACAGGGATTCAAGGAAGGCCTTGGTGATCATTTCCCCTCCTTCAGGTAGATTCGGCTGCCTCCGGGCTCAGTGGGGTATCTCCGGTTTTCTGGCCGCTTTGGGCTTTTGCGAATAAGTCCTTGAGGGTTTTGTCCTTCCGACCGAGTGAGGTGGACATGCTATGTATGGGTGAGGGGCCGTATCAAGCGTCCAGGAGCCCAGCGTCTCACGCTGGTGGGGGGGCCTATGGAGTGAAAGTCCGCTTTACAACTTTGCACAGCAGCGTCGAGCTTCTAGTCGCCCCTTGGACTTACTCAGGTGACAGAGTGCCAGGTCACTCACGCAGCCCCCGGTGGTAGCCAGGTATTGTCGTAGCGAGACCCTAGGTCTCCACGTGCTCCTCGGATTGAGAGTGTGTCTTCTGGGGGGCTGGGGGCCTCAGTCCTTCCAGGTGCTCCAGGCCGTTTCCAACAACACGTCGCAAGCCCTCACGGCTCTCGGTCCCAATGGGGGTCTTGAACTGATGCAACTAGCTCCGTGAAGGGTATGCACAGCCCCCACAGGCGGCCCTTCGTGAAACCTGTAAGTCTCAAGGGCGCTGCAGCACAGCCCACCGCGACCCCGGCAATGGCGCTATGGCACCAGCCGTGTGCGCAGCTATTTCTCTTTGCGGGACTCGTCGCTGCGGGGCTCTGCCTCCCCGCACCGGCAGCCGTACCTCTCCCCGCTACTCCCAGTGCCGATATGCACTGCGGCTTTCCCCCGCGGCACAGACACTTGCCTGTGATCAGGGTGGCAGCAGTGATGTTCAGGCCTGTGGCGCCGCCGGCCGGGTCCAGCGTCACAGGCGGGTCTCTAGGCTTCACCCAAGATGGTGGATCCGCCGCACCGTCACAGGCAGCACGCTTGTCGGGGGTATCAGTGGGGCTCCCCTAAGTGTGCCGGGTGGCAGGGCTGTGCCAGTCATCAGGTATTGCCTCCAGTAGCGGGGCTTCAGAGTCCCGGTACATCGCAGGGAGTTCCCTTCCAGTATGGCATACATAGCGCGGCAGTCTCTGCTCCAGCCGGGCCACCCCTCGCCACCCTGCTAATAGCAGAGCTATTAGAGAAGATCGCCGGCAATTCTTTCCCCCGCAGGTTCCGCTGCCTCTGCCACCTCGGTGAGACACTGTTGCGTGATCTCTGGTTGCTCTATACAGCAGAGCGCTGGTGCTTTGTCAGGCGGCCAGCAGGAGAGGACGGGCGGCACGTCCTATCGAGTCGCCATCTTGGCCACCCACTACCCTTTTAACACTGATTCCACCTACCGCTATGTTTTTCTCTGTTATTTTGATTTTAAAAATGCATTCTTTAGCATTCCTATACACCCAGACAGCAGGTATTTGTTCGGGTTTTCGCTAGCTGGTAAACGTTTCTGATTTTGTTGCACTCCACAAGGCTATTCTGAAAGCCCTAGCATCTATAGTCAAGCATTGAATGATCAGTTTGATTCACTCTCACTTTCTCCAGGTAATGCATTGGTGCAATATGTCGATGATTTGTTGATTTCTTCTGATACGGAACAAGGTTGCAAGGATAGTACGGTGAGGTTGTTGTTGCACTTGGTACATCGTGTTCATAAGGTTTCCCTTTCAAAACTTCAATACTGTCGACAGGAGGTCACCTATTTAGGTCACCTTCTGTTGAAAGAGGGTAGAAGGTTAACGCCAGAACGCTTCAGTACCATCAATAAAATGCCCTGTCCACAAACTCAAAAGGATGCGCATGCTTTTATAGGTATCACTTCCTACTGTCGACAGTGGATCCCTAATTATTCCTTACCAATCAAACCTCTGCTTGCATTAACAACGCAAGCAGTGCATGAGACTTTGCCTTGGACGCCAGATTGTCAGCAATCTTTTGAACAATAGAAAGCCGCGCTTTGCCCCCTCTCGGGGGAAAACTCTACAGGAAATGGCATACAGGATTGCAAACGTTGAAGATATATCGAGCAGCAACGTCTGAACACAGTGATGCCCAGCCTCCGGGATGTGGGATAAGTTGAGATGATGTGTAACCATTTGTAACATTGCAGCCGGCCGCAGGGTTGTAGGCGCACAGCTATGTATGTCATCATGTGTTGTCAGTTAAAAATAAACAAATTAAAAAAAAATAATAAAAAAGAAAGCGGCGCTTTGCTCTGCTCCAGTGTAGGCACGCCTGATTATAGGAAACCATTTGTGCTGTATGTTTACGAGATGGCTGGTCGTGCTCTTTCTGTCTTGACCCAAAACTTTGGCGATAGACAGAGACCTTGCGCTTATTTCTCTGCTGTGCTCGATCCTTTTGCAAGGGCCCTCCAGAGTTGTCTGCGATCGGTCGCGGCTGTGGCCACTTCAATTAGACAATCTGCTAGACTCGTACTTGATACTGACTTCACATTTATGGAACCCCATGCTGTGGATGCACTTTTGAATAAAACAAGGACAAAGCACCTCACCAGTGCACGTCTTACCGGCTATGAATTGACATTGTTTGCTAAGCATATCATGATTAAAAGATATGCCACTCTGAATCCAGCCACGTTACTACCCCTCCCTTCCGAGAATGATGCAGTCAACAAACATGACTGTATTTTCCGTACAGAGGAAGAGACGAAAGGACGGGTAGACTTGACTGATGTTCCCTTATCTGATCCCCAAAGAGAACTATATGTCGATGGCTCTTGTTTTAAATTGCCAGATGGTACCACCACTGCAGCTTATGCTATCACTACATTGCATATGGTAGTCGAGACATCACGGGTTCCCTATCAATCCGCACGAGCAGCAGAACTTGTTGCCCTTATACGAGCTTGTGAATTGAGTGAGGGGTTAGTTGTCAATATTCACACAGACAGTCAGTCGGCATTTGGGGTGGAGCACAATTTTGTGTGCCTGTGGGCAGAGAGAGGGTTCCTTACCTCCCATGGTACTAAGATACAACATGGACATCTGACATTACGATTGTTTTCTGTACTAACACTTCCTAAGAAAATGGCTATTATAAAGTGCAGCGCCCACAAGAAAGTGACAGATAACGTAGGTAGAGGGAATGCGTTCGCAGAACAGACAGCCAAGGAAATGGCTCAGAGTAAGATGAAGAGAATGTGTTTTGCAGGCCCAGCTAGATAGGCTCCCGAGAACGCCATGTTTGAAAACACGGTTGAGAGTGTGAAAGAGATACAAAGTGAGGCCACAATAGATGAATTAGCGGTGTGGCAAGAAAGTACAGCACGCTTAGATGATGAAGGGTGTTGGATTGATTTGTCTGGAGAACAGAAATGGATGTTACCCAGTGAATATGTACTCCCTGTGGTTACTATGGCTCGTGGTCCTGCTCATATCCGTGCAAAATGTATTTGTAAATTATTGGCCCCGTTTTGGTTTAACGATAATATTTCTAAGACCGCTAAACATTTAATGAAAAGTTGCATAATTTGCATGAAGCACAATCCAGAAAAAGGTACCCCTACACCATCTGGTAACTTTGCATCACCTTAATTTCCCTTGAAACTCCTCCAGATGGACTTCATGGAGCTAGAACGTTGTAGCAATCTCAGGTATGCCCCAGTGGTTATATGCACGTTCAGTAAATGGGTTGAGGCTTACCCCACTAAAGACAATACGGCCGCCACAACTGTAAAGGTGCTCATTAAAGAGTACTTCCCATGATTTGGAATGCCTAGAGTTATCTGGAGTGATAACGGATCTCATTTTAATGGGAAAGTGATTAGACTAATATGCGAAGGTTTGCATATTAAGCAGAAGTTCCATGCCACCAATCATCCACAGTCATCGGGTCTTGTCAAGAAGTACAATGGAACATTAAAATTGAAATTGGCAAAAGTTCAAGAGACGACAGGGTTGAGATGGCCAGATGCTCTTCCATTTGCAATTTTGTCAACAAGGACTACAGCACACACTAGAACTGGTTTATCACCCTTCGAAGTCGTTTTGGGCTGCCCAGCAAATGTCTGGGGTGTCCCTAGGACAAAAAAATATTTGGACATTGAATATCCTGTATTGCTTGATTATCATGGACAAGTGACAGAAAGTTTTCGTTCTATTCCTCAACAGCTACGAGACTCCTTACCTCCTAAACAAGAGTGTTAAAAATACAATGGTCTCTGCTTGAGCATTATCCTATATAATTTAGCATTCGCTGCACCATTTTCTGTTAAGACAGCATTTTAAATCATGATCGAAACTAATCCTTTGCTATTTCTGAGAAAAGACTTCTCCTAGGTTTCATTTCTCCAAGGTTGAGTTTTAATTCACTAATAGACCATTCTTATTAGCGCATACCTTTCTCACTAGATACAGGCCTTCTCCCACTTCTCTGGCGATGGGTCAGACTGGAGTAGCCTTGGACTTTGTAACTTTGTAAGATATGAGTACTGAGATTGTTTATCTTTCGTATTCCATTGCTGTGCAGCACCTGCATGGAAAATACCATTATGGGCGTGTCCTAGCCCAGCTATGAAATGTACATAATGTATCTTTATGCTTGTCGATTTCAGTCCCACTGCAGCACTCCTAGAGACTGGGCAAACTGGGCTCCACTCTGAGGGTACCTGAAGTAACAGATATTGGTTTGTATCCTCTACTGTCTTACCGACTCTTCATTTGGTACGGAAGGCTGAGAGGTGGTCATTAGTGACCTGGGTGACCCGAATCTGCAACTTCCTTCAGTTGGCGCCCAGACAGGGAATCCTTTGGGTGAGTGACGGAGGGGAGGTCGGGGCTATCGTTGGGTCAGACTGACGGTTGAGGGATTCCAGCACAAGGAGTACTGATTGCTCGCTGCAGCCCCTTGTATCTTGTCGCATGGTGCCTCGACCAGTGGTCATCCCGACTGGAGTCCTGAGCGGCAAAACCCTTGGATCTGATGGTTTGGTCTGAAGAGTTGGCAGTGGAGAATCGGTTTGTTTGTGCTACTCGTATCAGGTGAGTTTGTTTGGGTTCTTTGTGGATATGGTACCATTGTGGTTTGAGTTTGGTACAGTCTGTGGGCCGTTTTTTTATTCTTTTGATGACCTACTTCTGAGCGAACCACCAGAGTTTGAGGACGAGCTCCTCTTCCCTGACAACTAGGCGTTCAAATTGTTACTTTCTTTCTTCCTTTATTTGTGTGTGTCTCTGTTTTTCTGGTTCATTTTTTTTAAATACTCTTTATTAAATTTTATACATTTACACCCCCATAAATTGCCCACCCCCCACCCCGGACTCAGACCTGCCCTGTACCAACAATTCAAATGATATTCCATTTCATTAAATATTTTATCATCAGTATTATAGGAAGGAAAACCTTAGGGAAAGAGAGAAAAAAGAGAAGAAAGAAAAGAAACAGAGAAGAAATTTCGAATAATACTGAAACTAACACAGTTGGGGTCTATAATAGATATTTAACCTATATTAAGTATTTTCTATTTGTCTTTGTGACCATTGTAATAACGGATCCCATATTGCAAGTCCTTTTTTACGTTTACTACGCCCCTTTCTTTTATAAATGACTACCTCTAAGCTACAAGTAGCCAGCAATCAAGATCTCCATTGTTGGACCACCGGTGAATTTGTGTCCAGCCATGCTGACACAAAACATAATCTAAAAACCGCCATTGCAACGAATATCAGCCCTCGCATATATTTTAGTCGTTCAGTGTTAGCTATACCTAACATAATTTCATCAACTGAGATTTCTACTCTTGTGTTAAATACCTCTGATAGGAAGGCTGAGATAACATTCACTACATTCGTTAACACTTCACAGGAAGCAAATATATGTATGCTGTCAGCTTCGACTAATGCACATCTAGGGCATACGGTTCCTTTTCTGTTTAGCAATTTTGTAGGGAGTATAGTATAGAAAAAAAAAGGTTTTATAATATTGAGCCTGTAACTTAGTAGACATTAAACAGGACTGATATAGTACGAAGGAGTGGTGGATGGTTTCAGCCGAGACTCCGAGTTTAACCTGCCATTTAGTTATATATTTATCCAAATCGTCTGGATAGCAAGTGTTCAATAATTCATAAATTTCTCCAATTTTAGTATTAGTCTTTTTAGTCAAATTCTCCATTTTCTGAACTGCTTGAAATTTTATTCCCCACCACCTTTCTTCGAAAGAAAATCCAGAATTTGCAAGTATTTAAAGAAGTCCCGATGATCCAGATTGTACTCCATCTGTAATTCCCCAAAAGATTTCAGTCCTAAAATACTATAAAAACATCCAAGTTGTGTTATCCCGTTCAATGCCCATCTTTCCATACATGTGTCGTTAAAAATCCCAGGAAGATTATTATTTTTATAAATTGGGGTATAGTGAGATAATCGTCCGATACCCAATAATTTGTGCACATAGTTCCAAACCTTATAAATACCAAATATGGACTTAAATCTAACTTTTTAAAAGTAACTATCGTTCACATTGCGCCATAAACATCCACTAGATTCATTCCTTAATAGAAGCTCTTGTGGTGTTGGAATATTCCCTTCACTGCTGGCGTCTATCTTAAATAGTAAATTAATACAATATTTTAGTGTGGTGGCCCAATAATATAATTTGAAATTAGGCAGTGCCATTCCCCTCTATCTTTAGGTAGGATAATGGATTGTAGTGCTCTTCGTGGTTTCTTATACCCGAATAGGAACCTTGAAAACATACTATCCATGTCTTTAAATAATTGTGAGGGAAATTCTAAAAACAAATATAAAAATCTGGGCAAAAAAGGCATTTTAATCAGGTTACACCTGCCCCCGATAGATAGATGAAGATTATTGCACCGGATCATATCTTTTTTTGTGCATTGCATTAGTGGAGCCATATTATCATTAACTAAATTCCCTACTTTGGCAGTTATGCAAACGCCAAGATATATAGCTTTCTCTGTTACCCGTTCACTGCTCATCTCAATTTTGCTATTGGGGATGATCTGGGTTTTGCCTTGATTTAATTTACAGCCTGATATCTCACCAAAGATCTTAGCTTCTTCTTCAATCACCCCAATTGAGTTCACTGGGTCACTAGTAACCAACGCGATATCATCCGCGTATGCCAATGTTTTTGTGGCCGGGTCTCTTATCCAAACAGGTGGGATTGATGCATTATTATCTAGTCTCCGGATAAATGGATCAATATATATAGTGAATAAAAGAGGCGAACACGGGCAACCCTGCCTTGTCCCTCTGGTGATGGGCAACGGTTCTGATATTGACCCATTCACCATTACAACAGCAGACGGGTCCCGATACAGCATCTGTATCGCTTTGATACAGGGTTCCCCAATACCACTCCTTGCCATGACTGTCCAGAGATATTTCCAGGAGACCCTATTGAAGGCCTTTTCGTCATCTAATAATATAAGTGCCATAGGGTCTCCTGTAACCTCAGACCAGTCAAACAATGAGATCACCCTCTGAATATGATCGGTTGTAGCCCTGCCGGGGATAAACCCGTGCAGCCGTACCGATACAATTTTATGTATAATCGGGGCTAGTTATTAACGTAAAAGGGCGATACGACCCAAGTTCAGTAGAATCCTTATGTTTTTTCAAAAAGACTACGATTTTGGCCATGGACCATGATCCCAGAGGTCGTCCGCCCTGAAATATATGGACATGGAATTAATAAAAGTCCCTGCTTTCCCGTATTTGGGGGTTCTTTTTGATGATCGGCGTACGTGGCTCACGCAGCGCTTGCACAAAAAGAACACATTAGCTAGAGCATCGGGGGCTATTTTAAGCTTTGCAAAAAGAATTGGCTCTAAGCCACTCCCGGCCCTCATGAAGATTTACAATACTAAGTGTCTCCCATTGGTGACCCATGGGAGCGACATTTGGGGGCACACAGCCAGTAGAGAAATTCAAGCGGTTGAAAATACTTTCTTCCGTAGATTGCTGCCGGTTCCGAATTCTACTCCAGTCTTTAATATACATGAGGACCTAGGAGCTGGTTTTATTTCTGATCAGATCGCGGTCACCCCCCTATTGTGTTGCTTAAAATTTGACTTATTCTTGAGACCCAGAGCTCTGGGCAAGTCAGCCATTAGAGGTTTTAAGCGGCAGTTCTTGGGCAGATCCAGTCAGATAAGGGAAGAAAGGGAATTGGTAAAACCGACCGTGAGAAGTTTTGTCACGCTGACTCTAGGTAGACAGTTGCAACCATACTTATCTTACATAAACAAACCTTACCATCTATTTGTATTAATAAGCTTTAAGCATAACATGGTTCCCTGGCTCCTAGCATTTCTGAAAGGGTTTTTTAAAGAAGGGTCATTAAGTCCCTGTGACAACTTCTCTGAACAGAATACTCTCCATCTGATATTTTTCTGTGCCTATTACGACTCACTACGTAAGAAATATATTATCCCCCTGCTAAAAGGTCACAACTTTGAACAAGTTAGGCCAGCACTGGCATACCTGCAAATGCTGGCAGCACCAGTGGTGTGTTTTGGGGTTGCAAGCTATATAGTAGGCGCAATTAGGCGTAGGAACAAGCTACCACCGAACCATAGTGGGGACTCTGTTTCTTAATTATGTCACTCATTTACTATTCTATTTTAACCTCGTTTGATAATGGTTACGTTTTGATCTGGTCAATTTTTATCTTAGATATTTACATAATTCCCAGGACTTATTAAATGTAGTTGGAGCATTTGAACTCTGGTTTCTCCTATTAGGGACTATCTGGGGCTCGACTCTTTTATATGATGTTTTATTGAAATTTCAAGGCACCATAACCTGATTGAGTCATTTTAATGTATGTATGTGCTGTGCCTGAATTGTTTTGTTTTGTGATATGTACTTTGATGGTTTTAACTAATCGAATAAAGTTTGACTTGACTTGATGTGCGACCAACTCTGACAGTATACTTTTTAATTGTGGGGAGGATTTAACATAAAACTCAGTGGGGATCCCATACATGCCGGCAGCTTTACCTGGAGCAAGACTATTTATTGCAAGAAGAATTTCCTCCCACTGCGGAATAGCATCCATGCTTTCTACGTCATTACTCTCTAATCTTACAAATCTGTCTTGATCAATATATTCCTTTTTTTTATTGACTCCCGTTGTATGTCCGTATCCCTGTAAAGATCCTGATAGTATTTTTGAAACACAGTTCTAATTGCTGCAGGATCTGTCCTTAGCCCCGCTTCTGGATCCCGAATAGCCTTAATAAAGTTAGCAGTACTTTGTTCTCGGGTTCGTACCGCCACTGATGTCCCACCTGTTCACTTAATTCATAGACATTTTCTTTATATATTGTAGCTCTATCGATGGCTCTTACCGTTAATACATCTATAATACAATTTTTATCGATTGCAATCTGCCCAAGTTCATTTTCAACTTCCCTTCCCTCTTGGACGGCTTTTATTAGTCCTTCTTCCGCAATAGCTATGTTGTTCTGGAGTACTTTCATATCTTGTTTAGCTTTTTTATTAGAATTCAATTAAAATCGAAGTGTTTCACCTCTAATCCCTGGCTTTAGGGCATCCCAAACAATATCGATTGGTGCACTACCCATATTATCTTCAAACAATCTGGGGATCCACTGCCGCATGGAATCACAGTACTTCTCATTAATTAATAATGCACTTTCAAACGTCCATGTTTTCATATTATACTTTGTTGACCCAAGTTCAATAGTTAAAAGAAGAGGGTTATGGTCAGAGAGTACCCTTGGTAGCTTTTCGATGGTACAGCTAGCGGCTAGTGTGTTGGAAACCAAAAAATAATCCAGTCTTGCTTGGCGTGCATATGGATAGGAATAATGAGTAAAACCTGGATTCTTTGGATGTTCAGCTTGCCAGCTGTCTACCAGACCATGGGTTTGGCATACATTTTTGAAAGCTTGGAAAACTCTTGGCTTCCTGCCCTTGAACTGTAAACCAGAGTCCTCTGACCAATCACTAGGTAAATTTAGATTAAAATCCCCACAGATTATTACTGGGAGAGGCCAATGGACAAGCTCATTAGATATATGATCAAGAACTTCTGGGTCATCACTGATATTACTATATATTGTACAGATAGTCATTTTTACCCCATTATTCTGTGGGCACTATGTGATAGCCCATCGTCCGTATTTATCGGATACAGAGCGAGTAAATTGTATCCCGCCCGCTTTCCCCAATATAGCTACACCATTTGTCCTTACGCCTTGTGTTGAGGCAGTAACCACCTTGAAACCCAATTTATGGAGTAAATGTATTTGAGACCCCTCGATATGTGTTTCTTGAACACAGAGGATATTAGCCCCAGTCAGTTGTAACCCGATAGCCACTCTTTGCCTTTTCTTTTCATCGTTGAGGCCACAAATATTGACAGTCAGAATTTTTAACTTTAGCCATACTGATGTTTTATCATCCCTGGTATGCGCTTACTTATCTTCTCTACATTTATTCTATTTATATACTTTCTCCCCTTACTTCTTGTTTCTACATCAGCTTTTGAATTTTTTAAGATCGCCATTACCCCAGGTCTGAGCTTCTCTCCTCCCTCCCCTCTCCCTCCCCTCTGCCCCTCACCAGTATATAGGCAATCAGGCTCAGTACTGAGCCTGTTTTGATAGCGTCTGTCTCATCCTCACCCCACCCCCGCCACCCTCTCTGTTCTTATAACTACATACAAATATTTTCTTTTCTCTCTTTTTTTTCCCTTTTTTTTCCCAGACAAATTTCCAATTTCTACCTAAAAGTGCTCCCATCCCCACAAAAAAAGAACCAAAAAACAAAAAGAACAACCCCGGACTTACTGACCATTACTGACCATTACTGACCAAAGCACAGCCTAAATCAAATAATTACAAGATATTATATAAGTGGAAGATAGCTACATTATTTCATATCTATTCTCTAGCGATTATTCTCCCTAGCGCCCTTTTTACCTGTAGTAATTTCCTCTAGCACTTTCTGTGCTTGTATTTCAGATGTGAAATAAAAGTACTGTCCTTGGAAATAAACTTTTAGTTTAGCAGAGTTTTGTAGATCGATGGAAGCACCCGCTTTCTGAAACGGCGCTGTCATCTGTCTGAGTCGCCATCTCCTCTCCACTGTAGCATGAGCGAAATCTGGTCTGACAAAATACGAAATGTTCTCCCAGTTCCTTTTCTTGTCAGGTCTCGCCAGTTCGAACACAGATTGTCAGAGAAGAAAGTTTCAGAAAAAGATTAAAATTGCTCTTGGATATTGTTGGTCATTTGGACGCCGTCTAGATATATTTAGGGGAAATCTGTGTACCTGCTGAATTTCTTTATCCCGGTCCCATTGTGCGAGTTGGGGAAGAAAGTTTTTTAGCAGATTGATTGTAAACTTCCTAATGTCATCACCCTCGCTATTCTCCGGTATTCCTAGTAGCCTTAGATTGCTACGGCGTTGCCGATTTTCCGCCTCTTCCATCTTCCACATTACGTTTTTCAGGGTAGTTTCTTGAGATGTTGTTGTTTTTTTCAGGGTATCGACCGTAGTTTCCAACAACTCTGTTCGATTTTCCAGCAGACTTAACCTCTCCACAATCTCTGTACACGTTTTCCCAACTTTTCTAATTGAACCCTGTAGCTTTTTTGAGGACAGTCAGGCTTGCCGGTTCTCCAGTTTAACTTCATCTTGAAATGATTTGAGGGACTGTAGAATCAAGGATAAGGATGGTTCTCAAGGTGGACCAGAGTCTTTCTGTCCGGACAAACTCGTTAGTTGTTTTCTAGGCGGCCTCATAGTCCCAGGTGCACCATTACCTAGCAGTGTCTGCGTGTCCGAGTAGTCCCAGCCTAGTTTTTCCTCTTCCTCTGACTCTCTCCGTCTCTGATTGCTCTTTTTTCCATCCGATAGCCTCTTCGTTTTCCTAGACAGTCTTTTTTCCCCTTGCTGACTACAGTAGGTTGTGGAAGTATCCTCATGCCGTTCTTCATCACTGCTCGAGTTTGAGAGCATATTTTCAGACTCCCCAGACTCCTCATTCAGAGAATACATTTTTTTCCAGAGGATCTGGAGACAAAGAACCCGTCTCATGATTATTTTCCCCCTGTATTTCCTTTTCCTTTTCAGTGGGAAGAATGGGAGGAATGGGAGAGGTTAAGTCCCTATCATTGGTCATGTCTAATCCATTTGGGGCTTCTATGGCTATTCTTGATGTCTCAGCTGGGAGGACCATATTCGGGGTATTACCTTTGGTTAGAGCTTCCTCCTCTCCTAGGTGATTGCCTAAACATCGCTCTGGCGTACCCAATACAGTTGTCTCGCCGCTGGACCCCCAGGACAGCCGCCCAATACTGATTTCCGTCATTATGTCAGTAATAGTGTTGGCAACTAAGGGGTCTGTAACAGAGGGTTCGGCGCCGGTAGAAGCTTCAATTAGAATATCGGTTATGCCGTTTGTGTCCTTTGACTGCTCTTGCCCCTTTTCACATTCAATTATTCCTTTGACTGGGAACAAGCTCGTTATGGCTAACTGTTTTTTGTTCTGGTCCCCAGTTATTACACCTTTCGATAAAGTACTTTTGTTACTTTCTTGCTTCCCGCCCTTACCGGTATGCAGCTCATGTTTTTTCCTGTCACCATCTGCTTTTTTGTTCAGTTTGAGTTGTGCAGACGCGGAAACCGCCTGCTCCATTAAGCGCGTCTTGCTCCAAACACCTCGAGCCGCCATCTGTTCTCCCGGCTGTACTCTGGGTTCTTCGGCGTCTGTGTTGCTAGGCAGCGCCGCTCCTTCGTCAGTGATCCCACAGCCGGCGGCAACCGCCATCAGTAGAAGCCGCGGAAGAGACTCCCAGTGTCCGCACCGGCCCCTGTCCTGCACGCTCCTCTCCAAGGGTCGTCTAGCAGCCGATCTGCAGCAACCTCTACACCATCCGCTCAGCAAATGCCATCCATCATTTTCTCCGTGCATAGCCAGCGCGACTTGAGAAAAGAACCCCGTCGCCCTAGAGGATCTCCAGGAGAGACGCGGGGGGTGAGTACTAGAGGATTTCACTCAGGCGCCATCTTGCATTTGCAATTGCTTTGCCAGGCATAAATAATGAACTTTGCTTTGCAGCACCTGCCTGGAAAATTCTATTATGGGAGTGTCCTAGCCCAGCTACGAAATGTACATAATGTATCTTTATTCTTGTCGATGTCAGTCCCTCTGCAGCACTCCTAGAGATTTGGCAGGCTGGGCTCCACTCTGAGTGTACCTGAATAAACAGATATTTTTTTGTATTCTCTACTGTCTGACCGACTCTTCATTTGGTATGGAAGGCTCAGAGGTGGTCATTAGTGACCCGGGTGACCCGAATCTGGCCACTTCCTTCAGTTGGCGCCCGAACAGGGACTCCTTCGGGTGAGTGACTCATCCCCTTTCTGCGGACGGAGGGGAGGTCGAGGCTATCGTCAGGTCGGACCTACGGTTCAAGGATCCCTGCACGAGAAGTACTGATTGCTCGCAGCTACCCATTCCGTCTTGCTGGACGGTGCCTCGCTCAGTGGTCATTCCGACTGGAGTCCTGAATGGCGAAACCCTTGGATCTGACCGTTTGGTCTGAAGAGTCGGCAGTGGAGAATCGGTTTGTTTGTGCTACTCGTATCAGGTGAGTTTGTTTGGGTTCCTT
The DNA here is from genome assembly GCF_964204655.1 of Triturus cristatus. Taxonomy (NCBI): domain Eukaryota; kingdom Metazoa; phylum Chordata; class Amphibia; order Caudata; family Salamandridae; genus Triturus; species Triturus cristatus. The sequence continues at coordinate 391,258,528 of NC_140594.1, forward strand.
GTGGCTATGGTACCATTGTGATTTGAGTTTGTTACGGTCTGAGGACTGTTTTTGTTAAAAGCATTTGCAAATGCTTTGCCAGGCATAAATAATGAACTAGTTGTCTTTTTGAAAAATGCCTGGAATTAGTACGTTTTTCTCTTTGTGTTGTCATTGTTGTTCTGCAGATGCTCGATTAGAAGAAGCCCACCCGGCGCCTCCAGAAGGCACTCCTAATTTTGATATGTATGTGAAGCATGGCCTTGGCCCTATTATGTTTAGTATATTATGGCACAAATATACAAGGGACAATGTCGAGTTACAGTGGCCATTGACGAGCACTTTTGATGAGCAAAAGATTGGGTTTGTACAGGAACAGTTATTCAAAAGACGAAGCAAACAGTCTATGTTTGGTTCCCTCAGAACATGGCAGAAAGCAGCTAGGCAGAGATGATAGAAGATGGAAAAAGATGCACGGAAAGGGAAGACGCAAACACTGACCCAGAAAGCTGTAGCATATCATGGAGAAAAGCAGGAGGCAGGAGTTGAATGTGAGGATATGAGGTTTTGATTACAGATTGATAAATCTTATTTGGCCCAAGAGGAAAATTATACTTTTGTGGAGGAATTGTTCGACACTCGAACCCGCCCCCATATGCCCCACAGAGGATATATCCCATTGTTCCTTTGTTATCACAGTAGCCTGTTCTTACAATAAATAATTTAAAACATAAGAGCATTTTCACTAACACCCTAAAACAGCAATTCCTACCTCCCCCCCACAGCTTACAAATTTCATATAAAAACACTCATAATATTCTCAATAAAAAAACTATTTAAGAATATATCTTAAAACTAATATACAGCCTAAAACGCAATTTATTTATTTAAAACGTGCCCCACTTTACTTCCGTGCTAATTTTATCCAACCATATTCATTCCAACGAAACCCTTTTTATCACTTTCATGTATTTTGCCATGGCAATTGCTATATCGAGGTTTGGCATGTCAGTAAGGAGTTTGATTGCTAACAGGTTCTCAGTTATACCATATTTTAAAAAAATAGGTCGTAAAAACAGTTTCCGCTGTGGCACAAATTTTTGACAGTCCAATAAAACATATAAATTGTCACACTTAGGGCCATATTATCAAGGAACGGCGATAACATTATCTCCGCTTTAGCGGCAGCAAACTGCCTCTAAAACGGCGATAATGGGCTTGATAATATGCCCTTGTGAATTCCCATAGAAGCCCAGGTTCACACCAGAACCTGGGCTTCTATGGGAATTCACAAGGGCATATTATCAAGCCCATTATCGCCGCTTTAGCGGCAGTTTCCTGCCGCTAAAACAGCGATAATGTTATCGCTGTTCCTTGATAATATGGCCCTGAGTACCTAGTCCACAGTGACATTTGGCATCAGATTGTACCATTACTGCTTTTCTACTTACATTTGTTACCCAATGGTTGACGCCTATTCTCCATCTGAGCACTTTGGCTCTGAGGCCGGAGTTAGGTAGTGTGTCCAGGTAAGGGTACCACGTTTCGTTCTCCCAGCAATTCATCATATAATGAACTGATGCTTTCTTTCTCAGGTACAATATATCATTTAACCTGGATACTTCCTTTCCTATTGTTCTGAGCTCCCCATTCGTGGCTTCTACCAAGAATGTCACCTGATCAAATTTCACTTTTAGATTTTTGCATGTTGTGCACAATTTCATTCTAACATCTTTGGCCCACTTTAAGTCACTGTGCAAGGCCTCCTCCTTACACCATTGTGATACTTTTGTGACTTCCTCAGATCCTAATCTCTACCAGAATCTTAAAAGGGCCACTTGCACCTGCACATTCCATGATATCAATCCTAGTTCCAATCTGATTGCCTGTATCATAGAGGAACTAGGTCATGACATTAGTGGTTTCAAACATTTCCCTTCCTCAATATCCCTGCTCGTCTTCCCATTTAAACACAAGACTTCGGCACCATTCTGTACTTTTGGGGGTATCATTGCCTTATAAGCTTTCAATAAAGGTCTATGGGACATATCCCCATAAATACGATTACATTTCCTTAGCCCACACCTCGATGTATGGGCTTTGGCGTTCTGGGCTACCAAATGGATGTCCCATTTTAAAGATTTTTCGAACCATATACCGAGGTATCTATATTCATTCACAAGTTCCAATTTGGTAGAGCCCAGATGCCAATTAAAATTCTGGATTTTTTTCCCAAAACATAGTATTTTGGTTTTATCCATATTTACAGTCAGACGTTTAGTCACACAGTATTCATTAAAGGCAGTTAACTTCCTTTGCAATCCCATCTCCGTCTGATCAAAGATTACCAAATCATCAGCATACAACAGGCAGGAAAGATGTTTCCCATTCATTTTAGGGCTGGCACTTCTAATCCCCTCCAAAGTGGCTGGGAGATCAGCCAAGTATATAGCGAAAAGTAAGGAGGCTAATACACATCCCTGCCTTAGGCCATTCTTAATCAATATTTTCGGTGTCAAGGATTCAGCTGTATCCTGGATGATTTGTGCCCAGTTATGTTTGTGTAGCTCCTGGATAATTACCAAGAGCCCCTCTGGAATGCTATATTTCCTTAGGGTCTCCCAAAGGCATTTCCTATCCACTAGATCGAATGCCGCACGGAAGTCAACAAAGCAGCAGCACAACTTTCCCTGCTTTTCCATGGACTTCCGTGCCACTGCCCACAGTGCAAAACAGTGATCGGTCGTGGAATACCCCTTCTTAAAGCCCCCTTGTTCCACTGGCCCGATTGACCACTGTTCCACCCAATCTTTTAAACTGCCCAAAATTATTTTAGTAAATACTTTTTCCCCAACATCCAGTAGATTAATCAGTCGGTAGTTTTTTGGAGCTTTCCTATCTCCCTTCTAATGGATGGGTCTGATTACTGCTCCTCGCCACTTTTCAAGGATCTGACCAGACTCCAATATAGCCAGAAACATACAGGAGAAGAATTCCACCCACCAATCTTGCTGGGATTTTATAATGATAGCTGGTAGATTATCTGGTCCCGCAGCACGGGTTAGGTTTAAGCTTCTTATGATATCATTCACCTTTTCTGTTGTAAAAAGGAGTTCTAGATCTACTACAGCCTCCCTTCAGGAACAAGTATGCCCACCTGCACTTCAACATCTGTTCCGTATAACTCACCTAGATATTCTTCCCATGCTGCTTCCTCCACTACACAGGGCATAGCCCAGTTAACCTGACCAGATGCTTCCTTTATCAAGTTCCAAAACTACCGCAATATTTTAGATTCAATAATTTCCAGCAAGTTTACCCAGCATTTCTCTTTATAGGCGCTCTTCAAATTTCTAACTAACATCTTATATTCCGTCCTCATTTTACTTAAATGTTTGTGCCTTATTGGATCATATTTTTTCTTTAGGTTTCTTTCTTTTCTTCTTATTAATCTTTTCATATTTATACACTCCCCATTAAACCAGCTTGGCTGTCTACCTTGTGATGGTTGTTTAGCGTTTGGGCACGGTTTCTTACTTTTTAGTTCTACTTTAGGGCACTGCGCCATTTCTTTTAGCATTTCCTCAAACCATGCCACTTTCTTACTTCTAGCATCTTCTAACTCTACTTCCTGTTGAAAGCTAGCTAGCTTTTCAATATATTCCTTCGTTAACATTGTTGTCAGACGTTTGGGGTACTCAACTTGTTGGGGGAGGATTATTTCTCTAGAGCTGGTAGGCCCCCCAATTAATTCGAATTGCAAGGTATTATGGTCACTACCTTCACAGGAAGGTATCCGAAATCCTTTGATGAGGTCAAAATTCCAGGCGTGAATAAATACATAATCAATTGGACAAGGTTGGGAACCTAACCTGAAGGTCTGCTTTGCCAGGCAATCTGTTTCCCATCTGCCATTTAGGCAGAACAGCCCTTTTAGCCCCAAGTATTTGCCCAGCTTCACATCTTGTTTAGAGATAGTACAATTTGGAAAAACCGCTGGGGATATGCCCTTGCTGTCCTTCATAAATTTTGATGCAGCATGCATAGTACCACCTGTATGCAGCCACAAGCATGGGCTACGTGCCAATCACTGTAGTAGTCATAGAGACACTTGACTACAACACTTCTATTGCCACTAAGATTGCACTTTATGTTGCGAAAAAATTATATGTTTTGTTATGTCTCTTCTTTTCCTGACAGGTATTTTTCAAGTGTCAGTGAGTACGCCGACATTTTTTACCACACACCGTAGCGTGTGTGTAGGTATTAAAAAAGGTTTCACGTTGCACTATTCACCTTTGCCACTCCCTATTCACTCACCTGGTCCTGAAATAAGCCCTTTTCACTGTTTTTACTGGCTGAAACATGTAGACCGCCACACATAGTCAACTTATGGTAATAATTCCAGATTAGTTGCACTACACATATTGTTTTTAACCATATCCTGAGCCGCCATAATAAAAGTCATAGGCAAGGATCCTCAGAGATATTTTTAACTGTAAATAATTAGTTACACAACATTTATGCACAACACCTGCTCCGCTGTAATCAGGCGTCATAGCACAACCGGGAGGCACTCAGCCGCCCGGTTGGGACCCCAATGATGAAGCATGACACCAACCAGCTTGGTGTGTGAGGGGTCTTTTAACAACACCTAATGGGTCCATGTTCTTACTACTTACAGTGATTTAATTGCATACACATAGTGGGTCCGTCCACATTGATTAAGTTTTGTGATTAAAATGACCCATTACAAATATTATCTCATTTTCAAATTTTTCACACAGCATGTCTAGGTCTTCTTCAAAGCGTCTCATTACCACCTCATATTCTTCATTTGTTCCCCATTGTATGTATACATTTACAATTACCATGTGATCATACAACCCTTCAGAGCCCAGCAAAAATACATAACTAATCAACAACCATTTACATGTCGTATTTACAGCCAAAACCCTTCTCGCAATCTTGGTCGAAACAAGAGTCATAATCCCCCCAGCCGGGCGACCAAAACTTTTCCTTCTTGCTGGTTTATGCAATTGTATAAAGCCTTCAAAGACAGGGGTATTGTCGCATAGCCAAGTTTCCTGCAAACCTATTATCTCCACTTCCTGGGCTAGCGTTTTTATATTTTCTACTTTTGTCTCCCCTCCTAGCCCGTTTATGTTCCAGGATATCAGATTTATGCTATGCGACACTCCCCCTCCCTAATCAATATTGCTGAGGTGGTCGGTAATGGTTTTATTCCCGTATAGGGCGTTTCGCCGGCTATCATCGACAGACCAATCCCCCCAGGAATTCCCCGACTCATGGTTCTCAACTACCATTCTCAAATTTTCTCTTACCCTTCCATCGCCTAAGATCAGACTTATCTGTCTTTTCCCCAAGCCTAAATGACAAGAAGGCTCTATCTTGCTGGTTCTTCTCCTCTAATTCTCTAGCTGGTATCAACCTTATCCCCTCTTTTGCTATCTCTTTTTCTGCCCTTACTATTGCTGTTTTACCAGGTTTGAGTACAATAATACCTTGGTAAGTTCTTTCCCATTGTTAATATTACTGAAACCTACTTGTTTTAGGTCTTTCGTACCCAACTCCCTCAGACTAGGGCATTTAGAGAAGGAGTATACCAGTTGGGAACGATTTAGGGGTATGACCTTCCTGACTTTTTTTCTCCCCTTCTCTATTTCCATCGTTTCAAAGTATAAACACTGATTGTTCACATCTTTTGCAGGTATTGTACCAAGTTGCTCCCCTTCCTTCCCAATCCTTTCCCTTCCTCTTTTCACAGAGACCTCTCCCCTGTCTAGTATTCTATTCATATTCCTTTGCCCCTGAGGTGATTTCCATGGGTTAGCCACCTTGGCCTCCCCTCTATTTGACAGTGCTGGTTTTACTTGCTCCTTTCTTTCCCCCATTACTGTCTTCTCTGTGACCCTCATTGACCTCCTATTTCTTACTATAGCCCTGCCTTCTTGGGGGGGGCTACCATTCCTTTGATCCTTTTCTTCACCACCTTTGCAGCTCCTTCCAGCTTTTTCCCCCCTACCCTTGGCTTTCTTTTTAAAGCCACTGTTCTTCCTTTAGATCTCCATACGTTATATCGCCTGTAACCCAGTACGTCCCTCCATCTATTTGCCAACATTGGGCATCTCGATATATAGACCTCCTGAGGGTCAGTTATTTGCTCACAATCCCTCTCATCTACCTGCGATGGGAGGTCCGGGATCTGAACTGGTCTCACTATCGTGGGCATCAGCCCCCTGATTTCTTGCAATTCCCCTACAATCTTTTGGAATTGTGTTTCATGGGTTTTTAAGATATTGTTATTTGACATTGACACTTTTAACAACCCTTGCAAGGTCTTTTGTAGCATTAACATTATATCTAACATTGAGGCCGAAGATGACGCTGATATATCTATACCCAAAGTATTATTACGCGCTGGATTTTCTATAAATTCAGCTCCTTGAATTTCAGGTTGCTCCGTACTCTTAACGGTCGTAGATATTCTAGTCTGGTCAGAGTCACTTCTCTGTTCTCTTGAATTAGTTAGGTTCATCCCTTCACGGACCATATCGATGCCATCGGACAGGGAGAAAATCCAAGGTCAGGAAGATAGTCTAGGTTCCGGGGTAACATCAATTAGACTTAAATTCAATTGATTACTGAAGGATGCATCTGTCCTGATCACACAGTCCTCCCGATCCGTTTGTTCATACAATAGTTCTTTATTCAGGTCTTTTAAAATGTTTTCCCACAAAGTCTTTTATTGATTTAGATACTTGTGCTCCTCCTTTTACACCTGCCTGGGTGCCTTCACTTGTATTTTTATTCCTTTTAGAAGACCTATTTGCCACGCCTTTAAGTATATCCGTACTCTCTCCCCGGGGCTCACTTTCAGGCACAGCTTCATTAATGAGGCTGTCCGGATCTTTCCGTCCTTTAAGGCTTTTAGGGCCATATGTAGAAAGCAAAATTGCGATCGCAAACGCCGAAATTCGCTGAATTTCGGCATTTGCGATCGCAATTTTGCTAAGTGGAATGTAGGAAGGCAAATCTGCGGGCAAAATAAGGAATCACTAAATTTGCGATTCCTTATTTTGCAATTGCATTTAAGGAATCGCAAATTTTGCGATTCCTTAAATGCAATGTAGGAAGCACCAAAAAAGTGCAATTTGGCCTTAAGGAATCGCAAATTACCACCAACTACAGGTTGGTGGTAATTTGCGATTTCTTTCAAAAATGCATATTTTTGCATTTTTCAAAGTGGAATGTGGTGCACACACATGTCCTTAGGGCATGTATGTGTGCCACATGTGCACCCATGCTCATTTCAGGGGTGCAACAGGGTGTCCTTTTGACACCCTGGCACACTTGAAATTGCATTCTCAATTTGCGATTCTCTAATTGAGAATCGCAAATTGAGAATGTCTTCCCATTCATTCCTATGGGCCTCTGGGCCCATAGGAATGAATGGGGAGGTATTCCTTAATTGCGAATTGCAATTTGCAATTCGCAATTAAGGAATAAGTAGGATTCGCAAAATTATTTGCTAATCCTACCTACATTCCGTTTTGCAATTCTCTAATTGCGATTCCCTAAAAATTGCAATTAGAGAATCGCAAAACACTTTCTACCTACATATGGCCCTTAGTCTTTTTTGGTGCCATCATACGATGTATTTAACTTTCCAAATTAAGTAAGAATAGCTTGCTTTATTAGGCAGCATTTTGTTCAATCTCCTTTCCACCAGTGTTTTGTGTGGCCGTCTATTAGCTCCGCCCCCCCTTCTTACAATTTTACTTTATGGGTGTCAGTTTCTATATCCTATAAGCTAATATCAAGATTAGGCTAAATTTTTATCTATAAAGCGGCTTAATCACAATTACTGGTCCACTTACCTTCACTGTGCACGTGCAGGCTGTCTGACCGATTGAACTACTCCACGCTTTCTCCACGTTTCCCCTGGGCCAGGGGGATTATTCCGCTTTCTCAGGCACGATTTCCTTGCCTCAAGCTTACCCCAAGCACCACATGACTGCTAGACCACAGGCTTTTACTCCCATCCTTATTTGATTAGCCCAGGTTGAAGGATTCACGCCACCTCTGTCCTTGGCGCCTCGGTACTCCGTCAAACCGTGGCAGCCTGAGGGGCTTCTCGATACCACTTCAGCCCGTAGCAGCCTGAGGGACTTCTCTACGCCCCACGCCACCTCACGTCTTTCTCCTCTCTCCTTGCACCTTCCTTCGGGATTCTCGCTCAGATGCGCGCGCTCACGAGCAGCGTCGGTCCGCATCCACAATTCCTCGCGCTGACTCACGTTGCGCTGTGGTCAGCACAGCACAGCTCTACGCCACAGCAGAAGGCTAAAACCTAAACTGCCTGTTACAACTGCTCCAACTGTTCCTGTGTCTACTGCTGTCGATTCGATGGCTTTGGCTATGGCACCCCCTGCTCCCTCTTTGTCTTCGCCATCTGTGGCAACTGTGACTGTTAGGACACCTATTGTCTCGTCTCCTATACGTCCTGCTCTCTCGCCTCCGGCGCAACCTCCAGCGACGATTGTACCTGTTACTTCTGTTGCCTCTCCTTCTATGGTTCTTCACCCCCAACAATTTTGAGTATTGAGACGCCAGGACGTGGATTTGAGGATAAAGATTGGATGAAATTTAAGGAGCGAATGGGCTCATCAGTGCGCTCTGGGTAGGGGGATGAGAAGAACATAATAGTAGCTGACCAGGCTGCGCAGTGGGGTCGTAATCCCATTTATAGTGTGGAGGACGTTTGGGCAGTTATGTGCGATTTTGCACAGCAGCATGCTCTTAAGCATATGTCTGCTACGTTGATTAGTCTTTGGCAGCAACACTTTGGGGATGATGCACCGCAAATTCTATTTGATATTAGAGATCGTGTGTATGCTAGAGGTTTGGAGCCTGGCCAACTTTTCGGGACTGTTATGACGTTATTTGCTTATAGGGGTAGGGTGCATGAGAAGAGTCCTACCCCGATGTCTCAGTTTCCGATGCGAGAGGTTCATCCTATATATCACCCAGAAATACCAGAGTTAACGGATCAGCGCAGTACTGTCACCAGACCTGAGGTAGCGGCCCATTTTCAAGAACAGTGGGTTTATACTCCGTGGAAAAGAAGTGAGGTTTTATCCCTTAAGACTCATTTGCCTGATCCTAGGAAAATCCCTGCTGCTTATTATAAAGAACTGACAGAGGCTGCCTCTTCTACTGTAATGACCCTTGCTGATATTGAGATGTTTTTTTGGCCTTCTTGTTCTGGTTGACATTTGGAGACAGGTTCATACTCAAGATCACGTAGTGGAGTTGGGGGGCACTTGGGAGGCGATTAAGGGATGGGATCAGGAAAGGAAGCCAGGTGATAAGCCCCGAGCTGAGATATTTTGCTTTGCCTGGTCATATTATTACATATATGCATTCTCTTTTTTCGCCGAAAAAGGTGAGCTGGGATAAGTTGATGGCTTGTAGACAGAAGAAGGATGAAAGTGTGTCTGATTTCTTAACCCAGTTTGAAGATACCTTTTGGATTATAGTGGGTAGGATATGTCTATTGAGGGAGGAGTTTGGTTGTTTGTTGATAGGTTTGTTTCTAATTTGCTTCCTGAAAATGTGACTCATTTACAGGCATCTGAGAGTTTAGTGAGGATATGAGATTACCTGTGGACATTGTTAAATTAGAATAAGTTAGTATGTGCTTGGCCGCCATTTTGCCCCTTTTTGCACGCGTTCCTACATGGCTCTGTTCTCATAAATATTCTGCTTGCGCTTTTTTCTCATGAGTAATGTCTGCATTTCACACATTTAGCTGTACATTGTGCTCCTTGTCTGAACAGCGTGTTCAAGGTTGAAAAACAATGTATGCTGTTGATATAACATGGAACACCGCTGCACTTCTGAAACTCGGGTGCTTTTAATATGGCATTACATGCATGAAAGGGCACTTGGAGAAAATCATTCCAACGAAGAAGAGCTGTGCTTGTCCTGAGATGTAAATCCTTGCATCTAAACTTGGAGGTGTGGGGTCCCCCTGACAAAGCCCAGAGGTCTTCTTTAATTATAATAAACTAGCTCATAGCACGGGAGGGTGGTAAGGCGCTGTAGTCCTTTTTCCACTATAATATGGTTTCCCCTTTTGTGCTATATGGAATTGTAACAATGCTGAATATATTGTTCTTATGCATTTTGCTGCTAGTATTAGCTCGTGTACTGCATTATAGAGCATGTTTGTTGAAATAAACATTTTAAACTATACAGTGTCTCTGTTTACTCACGTTATGGACCAGTATTAGTGTTTGAAAGAAAGAGTGTTCTTCTTCCCGCAATTCCTGAGAGGGTTGTGGTGACATGGTCTAGGATGTCTTATCATTGGTAGCTTCGCTGCAGCACGGAGAACGAATGAGACACTATAGCTAGTCGGATTGGGGTTCTGTCACCGAGGTGGGTTTTTTGGTACACCACTACACACTGAGGTCCTGGTTTCCTGCGCATAGTTCTGTGTATGTGCAGAATCCCTGCAACAAGAGCACTTGGTCCACCTCTTCTCCCTCTGTTATTTTGAATATGGCTCAATATTATGAACACCATGATCAAGATGAGAAAGAGAAGACAGATAAAAAGCTCAAGTATTTAATGACAAAGGTGCTGTTGCAGCAAGCATTTAGAGGGAATGATAGAGGACGTGGTGGTCCTGCCAGACGGTTTCCACGCACTAGTAGGCAGCTGACCACGACACCTTTGGGGCTGAATCAGTGTGCGTACTGTAAGGAGGAGGGCCATTGGCATAGCGAGTGCCCTGCGCTTTTACAGAAGTTTGCTCTTCCTAGAGGACGGGGTCCTCGTGGACGAGGTCATGGGACTGATAGAGCTCAAAGTGCTGCAGTCTTACAGGGTCATTCTGATACCAATTATTTTGATGACCCTCGCGATGGACAGTATTACCATGATGATTTTGATATGGATGAAGCGACAGGTATGCCTTATAGTTGGGATAACCAGAGACAAAGTGAAGGACCAGTTCCGATACCTGTAGATCAGCGTGGTCCTTATGTCACTGCGGAGTTGCTAGGATCGACTAAGGAATGTTTGGTGGACACAGGTGCAACAACGAGTTCTAAGTTTCTCGGCCTATGGTCCCTGGGGCGGCTCTGTCTGGCCATAATAATGTTACGGTAGGTTTTTCAGGCGTACTGGTAGTAAGCCCCATCTCACGACCCCTAGTATTGACTGTTGATCCTTTTACTGTGGATTCCCCGTTTTTGTTGACATCCAATTGTGGGAAAAATTTGATGAGTTTGGATTTCTTGAAGAAATTGCATGCTACTATTTATTGTTCCCCGGAAAGTGTTTATACAACGATGGGCCCAAATGTGAGTACTAAACAGTGTCTGTCTCACCCTCTTCCCGTTGAGTTTGCCAATGTACCATCCACTTTATGGGTGACAGGTGATACAGATAGAGGACTTTTGTATATAACACCAGTTTCGATACAGGTCAAAGACAATGCTAGTTTGCCTCGCATTCCTCAGTATAAGATACCTCAGGCGGGAGAACAAGCTGTTCTTCAGATTATTCAGGATTTGATACAAAAAGGAGTAGTTGAGGAGATGTCTGCTAATATTTGTAATAGTCTTATTCTTCCGATTCTTAAACGGACGTCCTCGGATTCCCCTGATGATCATGAGGATGTTTACCGTTGTGTGATTGATTTGCGTGAGGTTAATAAAATTGTGGCCCCCCCCAGTTTCCTATGGTTCCTGATATTACCTCTCTTTTGACAATAATTCCTTTCACTGCTAAATTATTTTCTGTTATTACTTAGAAAAATGCATTCTTTAGTATTCCTATTCATCCTGATAGCAGAAATTTGTTTGGGTTTGCACTAGCTGGTAGACGTTGTAGATTCTGTTGCGCTCCTCAGGGCTATACAGAAAGTCTGAGTATTTATAGTCAAGCTTTGATGAGTCAGTTGGATTCCCTTTCACTTTCCTAAGGTAACGTATTGGTGCAATATGTTGATGACCAATTCATTGCTTCTGACACGCAACAGGGTTGTAGAGAGAGTACAGTTAAATTGTTAGTGCATTTAGCTCATCATGGACATCAAGTTTCTCTTTCTAAATTTCAGTATTGTCGACAGGAGGTCATCTATTTAGGTCACCTACTGTCGTAGGAGGGTAGGAGGTTGACCCCTTTGCGCATCTGTACCATTATTAAAATGCCCATTCCACAAACTCAGAAAGATATGCGTGCTTTTATAGGTATCACTTCCTGCTGTCGCCAGTGGATAACTAACTACTCTTTACTAATCAAACCCTTGCCTGCATTAGCAACTAAAGAAGTGCATGAGCCTTTGCCTTGGATGCCTGAATGTCAGCAGTTGAAAGTTGCGCTTTGTTCGGCTCCCATGCTTGGCACATCTAACTATGGTAAGCCATTTGTGTTATACGTCCATGAGATGGTTGGTTGTGCTCTTACTGTCTTAACACAAAAATTTCGGGATAAGCAATGGCTGTGTGCTTATTTCTCTGCTGTGCTTGATCCTGTTGCAAGAGCCCTCCTGAGTTGTCTAAGAGCGGTCGTGGCTGTGGCCACTTCGATCAGACAATCGGCTGGACTCGTACTTGATAGTGACCTCACAGTCATTGTAACCCATGCTGTGGACACGCTCTTGAATAAGACAAAGACACAGCACTTCACCAGTGCACGTCTTACCGGCTATGAACTGACATTGTTTGCTAAACAGATCACGATTAAAAGATATACTACTCTGAATCCAGCCACATTACTACCCTCCCCGACCGAGAGCCATGAAGTTGACAAACATGATTGTATCTTCCGAACGGAGGAAGAGACGAAAGGAATGGTAGACTTGACTGATGTTCCCTTATCTGACCCACAAGGGGAACTATATGTCGATGGCTCTCAATTTAAATTACCAGATGGCACCACCACTGCAACATATGCTATTACCACACTGCGCACGGTGGTAAAGACATCACGGGTCCCTTTCAGTCAGCTCAAACTGCTGAGTTCAAAAAGAACTATTGATGGACAGAATGCAGAACAATGTCATACATTCACCCCAGTACAGAGATCTGGGCCTAAATCCATCGTTTTGTTGCTCACCATGCCATTCCAGTTTGGACCCAGCCATATGCAAATCAGTCTTGACCCTGTGCCCAATGGGAACAGTCCAGTCCGAACTGCCAGGCCAGGTCCTCCCTGGACTGGAAACAGGCATCCTACAATAACGGCACCATCCTCATGCAATCCACGGACCATAATTTAAACCTCCTGGATAGCATCTTCCCCATTATTAAAGATCAAGTGTCGAAATCCCAACTGTCACCCAGGCCATCCTCACCATCACCACACAAATCACCCCAGCATCGCCCCCCGCTGACAGCCATGTCACATCACCAGCTCCACCACTACTTCCATCTGATTTAGACGCTACTTCCACCCAGACTACCCAGGACTACAACACGCAGCACATCATCCTATCAAACACTCCCCCCATCCTTGCTCCGTTATTACACCGATCGGTAGACACATTGGATTCTCCGGTAACTACCATAGCGCCTTACCCTCATGCAATATTCCAACCCAGCACTACCGCGGTAGCACACGCACAAATCACAGATAACCAATCCCCCTTATGCTCGAGCATAGTTGTCCCACTTGTCAACATCCTCCCCCCCATAACCAACACTCCAACCACTCCATCGCCGTTACTCACTGAGACTCCCTGCACAGATAGCCTTCAGTCCAGCCTAACACACCCGATTCAAGTATCAGAACATAATAATACTTTCCATCTCCACGCTGAGGATATACCACCACCTGAGCTCCTTCTGTCCCCAAGCACACCTCCTACACCCTCTGCCCAGCCTTCCACATCAACAGCTCAACCTTCCACATCCCCTCATCACCCTTTCGCGCCCGCTACACCTCCTCCCACACCACCCATACCTGCACTAGACCTCAACGCACCCAGCCACATCCACATTACAGCCCACAACACCACTCTTCAACACTCCAGACCCCAGACTCGATGAGATCATGAGCGCATTACATCAAATCAAAGAAGAACTCCAAGCATTTAAGGAGTTGATTTCTAAACAACCATGGCTCTCTAGTACTACAAGACAGCCCAATGCTAGCGGGCCCTTGATGCACCCAACAAACACCTCTATTCCGTTCCTACCCGGCTGGAAATCAGTTCCCTCCATTAATAATCCAACCCGCCCACGCCGAAGCACCAATTCGCTTTCAGAGTTGGAGCTACTATCTCTACTTCACTCATATGCCCCTGCCCTCACGAACCCTATCACGCCCTCGTCCATGACCATCCAACGATCCCCCTCAACCCACACAGGTCCATCAAACATAACATTAGAGGCGTCACTGACAACAACCTAAAAAGAGTCCCCCTCATTCAAGAACCTACTTCATCCCTCATCACGCCCCGCCTTAAATGCATCCTCTTAAATTGTAGATCGGCGGCTAGACACGCAGCAGATATAGCCGACCTCATTCTCTCACAAGATCTGGACTTGATACTGCTTACCGAAACCTGGCTAAATGAATTCTCCTCACCTATCATCGACATACTAGTACCTCCTAACTATGACATCATAAGATTGGATAGAACTGATAAAACAGGTGGAGGCATCGCTTGTATACACAGGAGTAGTATCTCAGTAAACAGATCACTAACACCGGTATTCCCTTCCTGCGAATACATATGCCTCAACATCACCAGTAATGACAAACCACTTTGCTCCTTACACACAATATATCATCCACCAGGTGACAACCTGGCCTTCATCGAGCACGTCATGGACATGGTATCAACAAACACCGGGCGCCAAAATACACAAATATTCCTAGGCGACTTCAATCTCCACTGGAATGACCACAAGGATGTAGTGGTGAATACCCACAAAAACTTCTTAGATGACCTAGACCTTACCCAAATATGCAACAGCCCCACACACGACAAAGGCTCAATACTGGATATAATAATCTCTAAAAGAGATTGCATTCAGCTAGACTCGATCCAACCTTGTGACTGGTCAGACCATCATATCATTACCTTCTTTATCAAAGAAGTAGTGAAACTGAACTTGGTGCAATCCACAAGACCTAAAGTCTGGAAAAGAGATACGAAAAAAATAAACCCTAACACTTTTCCATCGTCCAGTTACAACCTACTCCTGCCTCCCACGGGATCGTCGGAAGTCCATGACCTTACCAATCACTACCTTAATTCCATGACCAGGATAATAAATGAGGTAGCCCCCCTGCAACTAAAGAGAGCCTCCATAAAGGACTCCAAACCGTGGTACAATGGCACGCTCAACAATGACAGACGCTCTCTCCGAGCTTCGGAACGCACCTGGAGGTCAACTCCTTCAGCCAACCACCTAAATACACTAAGGCAAAAGAGAAACGCTTACTTCAGAAAGATCAAGCGCACTAAAGCAGAATTCTTCAGCCACCAACTAGACCAGGCAAGAAATCGTCCCAAAAAACTCTTTGAACTAATCAAAACCCAATGTAAGGACACACCTCAACGTCCACAACACTTAGATTGCCGGCAACCCAACTGTGAAGAATTCTCTGCCTTCTTCACCCTGAAGACAGATAATATCAAGATTGACCTCCTCAATGATCTAAGCCTACACACGGGACCGCACACGAAGTCTTCCCCAGAAATGCCAATTGCACTGTACCACTTCCCATCACAGCCTAACCTTAAAAACGACGCAGACTGGTCATCCTTTTCGACATACTCCGAAGAAGCCATAAGTAAAATACTTGGTGACATGAACCCTGCCAATCACTTTGCTGATCCTCTACCCGCTAACGCCGTTAAAAACCTAACACCACTATTTCTGCCCCTCTGGACCAAGATCATAAACAGTTCACTTCAACAAGGCTGCATCCCGGACACCCTCAAAGTGGGGCAGGTCTCACCCATTTTAAAGAAACCCACGGCTGACCCGACGGACCTAAACAATTATCGCCCTATCTCCAACATCCCTAGACTAGCCAAACTCTTGGAAAAATGTGTACACCTCCAACTGACAAGGCATATTGACCACTTTGACTGCCTTAACAAATACCAATTAGGATTCAGAGCAGGTTACAGTATTGAATCAGCCATGACACATATAATTGATGACGCGCTACAAATCCTGGATCAAAACGGAGCCTGCCTACTCATCCTGCTAGACCTATCCTCAGCTTTTGATACGGTCAAGCACGTGAACCTGCTGGATCTCCTGAAGCATAGAATGGGTTTATCAGGTGCAGTGCTAAACTGGTTTACCTCATTTCTCCAAAATCGACACAACAATTCAAAGCCAACAACACCATGTCAAAACCCGTACCAGTTACACTAGGAGTACCGCAAGGGTCCTCTTTATCCCCGACTTTGTTTAACCTGTTCATGGAACCCCTCACTGAACTTCTTCAAGCATCTAACGTGCACTACCACATGTACGCGGATGACACGCAACTATACCTCAAGATCAACATCTTAGAAGACATCAAACTGCTCAACAAAACGCTTGGTTACACCCAGATATGGCTGGCAAAAAACCATCTCAAATTAAATGCCCAAAAAACCGAATTCCTGCTTATAGCTCCACCCGCCCAAGTCCCTGTAATGCAAGAGTGGATAAAACACCTTACGGCACTCAATGTTCAACCAATCATCGTAGACTCAGCCAAATCACTGGGAATAACTCTTGACAGTAACCTCAATATGCAAAAACATATCAGCAATGCTATAAAGGGAGCTAACTACCAGATCAACACACTGAGGAAGTTGAAACCTTTCCTACCAAGCAAGGACTTCAAGCAAGCAGTACAAGCACTAGTTATCCCCAGAGTAGATTACGGAAGCGTCTCTCTCTGCGGCCTACCCAAAGCAACCACGGCACCACTAAGAGCCTCAATCAATGCCGCAGCGAGACTCATCACCGGTTCTAAAAGAAATGCACACATCTCACCAGACCTCAAATCACTGAATTGGCTTCCCCTGGAAGCCAGAATTCATTTGAAGATAGCGTGTATGACGCACAAAGCCATGCACCACAATGCACCTAGATATCTAACACAGAAGCTGACTATCTCTGGTGGGTTCAGATCTTCCAGAAGTGCGGAAAAACTATTACTAAAACCACAGCGATTCAACAAGAAAAAAACATACAACCGTACCTTCTCAGGAATGGCACCAAGAATCTGGAATGCTTTACCATCCGAAACCAGACTTAACCCCTCTATTGTCTCATTCAAAAAGGAAGGAAAATCAATTCTCATGGCCAAATTCACCTGAATAAGGCCCAAAGTTTTGTGACGAACTACTATAGCGCTGCCATTACCCTGACTAGGACAAGGGACCTGCTGAGCAAGCTGGACATTCCATCTTCCTGTTGCTTGTCGCAAGAGGATAGCGTTCTGTTGTACCTAATCACTTTGCTTTTGTAACATGTTTGTGTACAGATGCTTCAATTTGCCTTTGGTTTATGTATAAAAACTTTATTTACTGTTAAGCGCTCTGATACCCGCAAGGGTCTTGTCCGCGCTCTATAAAACGTTCAAATAAATAAATAGGACCGGTTTCGGGGTTTCACCCCTCTTCAGCCAGGATAGCTTGATTCCAGCTGCCCTTTTTCAAGCTTGCGAATTAGGCAAGAGGCTGGTTGTCAATATTTATACTGACAGACTGTATGCCTTTGTTGTCGCGCATAATTTTGGGTGACTCTGGGCGGAGATAGGGTTCCTTACCTCACAAGACACCAAAATCTTACATGGGCACCTCATATTGAGGCTTTTGTCTGCTTTGACACTCCCCAAGAAATTGGCAATAGTGAAGTGTAGCGCCCACCGGAAGGTCACTCATGATATAGGTTGAGGAAATGCTTTTGCAGATCAGACAGCTAAGGAAACGACCCGCACAAAGATGAAAAGAATGTTTGCAGCTAGTCCAGCTAGGTGGGGCCCTGAGGTTGTCATGTTTGAAGATACCCTTGAAAGTGTAAACGAAATATAGAGTGAAGCCACGATAGAAGAATTAGCGGTGTGGCAGGAAAGTACAGCACAGTTGAATGACGAAGGATGTTGGATTGATAAATCAGGGAAGTAGGAATAGATGTTGCTAGATGCATATGTTCTTCCTGTGGTTACTATGGCCCACGGTCCAGCTCATATTAGTGCTAAAGGCATTTGTAAATTGTTAGATCCCGTATGGCAGAATGATAATGTCTCTAAGACAGCTGTACATTAAGTGAAGTACTGCATGGTATGCATGATGCATAATCCTGGGAAGGGTACCCCTACACCGCCTGGTAATTTCGCGCCACCCACCTTCCCTTTTGAAGCCCTTCAAATGGACTACATTGAGTTAGAGAGATGTAATAATTTGAAGTATGTTCTGGTGTTTGTATGTGCATTCAGTAAATGGGTTGAGGCTTACCCCACTAAAGACAATACAGCCATTACGACTGGAAAGGTACTCCTGAATGGAGTTCTTTCCTCGATTTGGCTTGCCCTGAGTGATCTGGAGTGACAACGGAAGTCATTTTAATGCAAAAGTGTTTCAATTGATTTGTGAGGGTCTTCATGTAAAGCAGAAATGTTATGCTGCCAATCATACTCAGTCAGCGGCCCGCGGGTTTGGTTGAGAAGTACAATGGTACTCTCAAACTGAAACTGGCAAAGATACAGGAGACGACAGGATTGAAGTGGCCAGATGCTTTGCCGTTGGCTCTTTTGTCAACATGAACGACGGCACATTCTAAAACAGGATTGTCATCCTACGAGGTCGTGTTTGGACGCCCGGCAAATGTCTGGGGCATCCCGTGTCCTCGGCAGTTCTCTGAAATTGAGTACCCTATGTTACTTGATTATCTTGGCCAGTTAACCCAAAGTTTACGTTCTATTCACCAACAGGTGCGTGAATCTCATCCGTCCACACCAGAGGGACCTGGCCATGATATCCAGCCTGGCGATTATGTATTATTGAAGAATTTTCAATGAAAGAAAAGTTTGGAGCCGCACTGGAAGGGGCCAGAAAAGGTCCTGTTGGTAACCCGCAAGGTTGTAAAGGTTGCTGGCCGTAAGAACTTGGTGCATGCCACCCATTGTCAGAGGGTTCCTTTCTCTCTACCTTATGATCAGTGGGTCAAGGATGGCAACGGGGACTCCGAGTGTGAACAAGTGCCTCGGTTTGTTCCCTTTAGCGATGCCTCACTGACATGGACGCAAACGGATAAGGAGAATGAAGATGTGCTGAATGCACTGGTCCTTTGAAAATACGAGCTAACCAAGAGCCCTTATTTGTTGTTCATTCTGTGCCTGGAGCTGCCAGGTACAATTTTCACCCTCGGCTGAGGGAAAGTGCATCTAAGGAGAAAACATATTAGGGATGGACTGTGTAAGATAGGTTGTACTGAGTTATAGTACCAGCGGAGATTTATTGAGCTTGGTGAAGAATTTCACTTACTTTAGTTTAGCTGCCTGACATTAGATAGGGAATACCAACGTATACCGTGAATGTATACCATTGTGAGCGACGTGGGATACGAGCTTAGGACAGAGCAAGCTCCACCGCCGGTGCTCAAGAGCGCCAACACATTGATGGACAATAGGAGCCTGTACCAGTGAGGCTCTGACGGACACTGGGAACACTCACATTTATTGATTCCTTTTTTCCTCCTTTCTCTTTTCCCCCTTGTTTATTATGTATCCTTTTGGTAGACAAGTTACTGAGGAGGATCAGCCAATTGCTCCTATACAACATAGTACGATTTGGTCTATACGAAGTAACATTGTGTGTGTCATTGTTCTTGTAACAGTGGTAATAATAATATGTGGGGTGTCATGGTTTCTGGAAGATGCACATAGTGTGCCCACACTTAATGTAAGTGCGCACATTTCCCTAGGTAAAAATAAGAGGGCTGCTACACATAATGTGTTTATAGAAATGCACAGGAGATTTTTGGGAAAAGGGACCGCCTGCTATCCCACTCGATCTGTAACTAGCCTTGAAACTACATACCCATTCTCGCTTGTTAACTACACATACACTCGGCCAACTCAGTTTGTGGAAGTAAAGGGAATGTTTGGATTTGGTTATACTGGACCATGTCTGTATCATCAAAAACCACAGGGTAAGGGTTATCCGGTTGTGATAACAATACATATTGTGATAATTTTTATATGGAAGAGCAGAATATAACACTAGTTGGTTGGCATTACAAAGAGTTGACAGTACCCCGAGAGGCTAGTTATTACCCTGCTTGTTGCCCCATAGTGAACTGTACAGATACCTTTTTGTACATAAATTGTTCAGGGACAATACTATATGAAAACATCCTTTCTCTAGTCAATAAAAAAGATTCAAGCACTTCGGGAATTAATTCCAGATATACTGCAGTAAATTAAGAGGGGCCGATATAAGCACATCCAGGGTTTTTCTTTCTGTCCAATGGGACTTATTCCAATGTCTATAATGGTACCGATGATGTGGTTCTTGGAATGGTACTGCCCTTGGGTGTTCCATGTAAATATGCTCAACCTAGAACAAGATGGGTAAAAATAACATTAACAAAATAATTTTGTGAAGGGGTAAGAGACTTGGAAGTGAACAGCTATAGTAATGGTATCACATTTGGATACATCCTCTCCTCTATCTGTACATTGGGTGGTACTGCCATGGCCAGGGGTGAAAAAGCTAGAGAATATTTTGGATGCAAGTTGCAGATTCTATCCAATACTACAGTGGCGGCCTTGATAGACATTACTACTCAATTAGAAAGCATGCAGGTGTATTCGGAACAGACTAGATATGCAGTGGATTTTATCTTGGCAAAGAGTGGTGGAGTGTGCGCAATAATTGGCAACCAGTGTGTTGTTGGGATAGAGTATTTGGAAAAAAACACAACACATTATGGACATAAGTGAGAACATCAAGGAGATGGAAAGTGGAAATTAGAGTTGGTCTTGTTTAGGTAGTTGGGGTTGGATCCTCAAGGAAATCATTTATTTTATAGCAGTATTAATATTCTGTTGCATTCTCATTCAATGCCTCCCCCTTTGTTGTTCTTATTGTGCCACTGTTTTAACGCCCAAACAGAAAATATCCGCGCATGTTACCAATGCTGCTATGATGCTCCAAGTTGATATTGATGGTCTTATGAAGATAGATGAGGGAATATTTGGGGACTTCCCCTCCTTGCTGTCCCAATATCTGATGTTGACTATACAGTGAGCCCATAGCTTCACCTTGATTGCATTTCTAACTTTTAGGCTCTATCCACTTCTGATGCTGTTACAGTTGCCCCGCACATGTGGCTGTTTTCCCTGTTTTTGCATAACAGAAAATGTCTTCAGCTCATGCTAAAAGGAGGGTTTGTTAGATTATGCTCGTTGTCACTCTCGTAATGCCATGTATAAGTTAGCACCATTATCTTATTCAAGAGTCCATTTTGTGTGAGGTTTGAAACTAATCCTTCCCTGTACCAAGAAATACCCTTTACTAAGTTTTGTTTCTGTAACAAAGAGCTGCTTGTGCCCATACATAGTTTTCCCTAGATAAAGAACCTCTCCCACCTGTTTGGCAGTTTGATCGCAGCACAGGATGGATGGCCTTGAGGTGTCCTGAACTGTGCAAGATATAAGAGTAGAAACCTTTTTTTATCTTTCGCTGTCCAACCAAATCTGTTTGGAAAGTTCCATTGTGGGTGTGTTCTTAACTAACCATGCAATGTACATAATGTAACTTTATGCTTACTGTTCCTCATTTCCCTCTGTAGTACTTTTACAAGATGGAGCCCAGCTCTGAGCATATACTAATGAATGATTATTGGTGTATATTCTCCACTGTTTCTCTGACTCTTCATTGGGTATGAAAGGCTGAGAGGTGGTCTGTGGTGACCCGGGTGGCCCTAAGTGGGTCACTTCCTTCAAAAGAGACCTCGCGAGCCCGGTCCGGCACAAAAGAGACCTTACGTGCACGGTCCGGCACAAAAGAGACCTTGCGTGTCCGGAATGGCATAAAAGGGACCTCCCGCGCCCGGTCTGGCACAAAAAGGACCTCCCGCACCCGGTCCGGCACAAAAACAAAAAGGACCTGCCGCGCACGGCCTGGCACAAAAGGGTCCTTGCATGCCCAGTCCGGCACAAAAGGGATTTTGCGCTTCTGGTCGGGCACAAAAGGGACTTTGCGTGCCTAGACCGGCACATACGGGACCTCACGTGCCTGGGCCGGCACAAAAGGGACTTTGTGTGCCTGGTCCAGCACACAAGGGACCTTGCATGCCTGGTCTGGCTCAAAAGGGACCTTGTATGCTGGTCCATCAAAAAAGGGACCTTGCATGCCTGGTCTGGCACAAAAGGGACCTTGCATGCCTGGTCTGGCACAAAAGGGACCTTGTGTGCCTGGTCCGGCACAAAAGGGACATTGCGTGCCTAGTCCAGCACAAAAGGGACCTCTCGTGCCTGGTCCGGCACAAAAGGGCCACCGCATTCCTGGTCTGCCACTAAAGGGCCTCTGCGTGCCTGATCCAGCACAAAAGGGCCTCCATGTGCCTGGTCCGGCACAAAAAGGGTCTCCCACCCCAGTCTGGCACAAAAAGAGTTCCCTGCCTGGTCTGGAATAATAAGGGTCTCCCTGCTTAGCCTGGCACAAAAGGGCCTATGCATGTCTTTCCTGGCACAAAAGGGTCTCCCTGTACCTGGTCTGGCACAAATGGGTCTTCGCATGCCTGGTGTGGCACAGAATGTACTCTGTGCAAAGTGTGGTGCAAAAAGGGTCAACTTGGGTCTCCCTCCCTGGTCTGGCACAAAAAGAGGTCTCCCTGCCTTGTCTGGCACAAAAAGGTTCTCCATATTCCTGGTCTGGCACAAAAGGGACTCAGCGTGCCTGGTCTGGCACAAAAGGGACTTCGCATGCCTGGTCCGGCTCAAAAGGAACTCTGCTTGCCTGGTCCAGCACATAAGGGACTCTGCTTGCCTGGTCTGGTTCACTTGTGGAGCAATAGAGCTGGAATCACTCAGCAAGCGTACTCACTAAGGTAACCGAATAAGGGGTACAACTTTGGAGAAACATTGCAGTTACTGCAACTTTCTATATATTGGAATTTTGTTACTGAAATTTTTCGAGTTTCCAAGGACTATAAGGAACCTCGTTACACAGTAGAACAGGGATTCCGTTTGATGTGGGTAGACGCCACAATTTAAAGTCAGCTGGGACGGAAGTAGAACCGGCGGGGAGGAGTCTGACATTGAATTTGCTAGCATGACAGCCCTGAAGAAGTCGAAGGGTACTTCCCTACGACGAAACACGTATTGGCTGGACATTTTCAGATTTAAAGAACAGGCGAACATTAACGACTTGGATTTCTCTCATTTTGTTATATATCTTGTCAGTTGAATATGTGCTGAGTCTACTAAATATTTACTGAAATTAGAAATTAAAGGAGCGCGTGCATAGGCTTGCTGTAAATTTTGTCGGACCCTAGGGTCTACTTGGAGGGTGTTTTCCCTCACCTTTTTGCACTGCCTTATGTGCTTTACTTTAATTAATGCATACCCGATAGGCACCATTTTCTCCCACATAAGAACACCCCCCCTTTTTTGTATCACAAACAGGACTCCCATGCCTGGTCCAGCACAAAAGGGACTCCGCATCCCTTGCCTGGCGCACAAGGGACTTCATTGTGCCTGGCTTGGCGCAAAAGGGACTTCATGTGTCTGGTTAGGCACAAACAGGACTCCCACATCTGGTCCAGCACAAAAGGGGCTCCACATGCCTGGGCTGGCACAGAAGGGACCTCGCGAGCCTGGGCCTGCACAAAAGGGACCTCGCATGCCTGGGATGGCAAAAAAGGGACTTCCCATGCCTGGGCCTGAACAAAACGGACCTTGCGTGCCTGGGCGGGCACAAAAGGGACCTTGAGTGCCTGGGAGGGCACAAAAAACCTCGCATGCCTAGGCCGGCACAAAAGAGACCTCACATGCCTGAGCCGGCACAAAAGGGACCTCGCGTGCCTGGGCTGGCAAAAAAGGAACCTCACATGTCTCAGCCGGCACAAAAGGGACCTCACATGTCTCAGCCGGCACAAAAGGGACCTTGCTTGCCTGGTCCGGCACAAAAGGGACTGGGGCTGGCACAGAAGGGACCTCGCGAGCCTGGGTCGGCACAAAAGGGACCTCACGTGCCTGGGCCGGCACAAAAGGGACCTCCCATGCCTGGGCCAGCACAAAAGGGACCTCGCGTGCCTGTGCGGGCGCAAAAGGGACCTCGCGTGCCTGGGTGGGCACAAAAGGGACCTTGAGTGCCTGGGCGGGCACAAAAGGGACCTCGCTTGCCTGGGCCAGCACAAAAGGGACCTGTGCCTGGGCTGGCACAAAAGGGACCTCGCGTGCCTCGGCCGGCACAAAAGGGACTCACATGCCTCAGCCAGCACAAAAGGGACCTGTGCCTGGGCTGGCACAAAAGGGACCTCGCGTGCCTCGGCCGGCACAAAAGGGACTCACATGCCTCAGCCAGCACAAAAGGGACCTTGCTTGCCATGTCTGGCACAAAAGGGACCTTGCATAACTTGGCCAGCACAAAGGGACCACGCGTGCCTTGGTCAGCACAAAGGGACCCCGCGTGAAGTGTCTCTGCGTGCCTGATCTGGCAGAAAAAGGACTTTGCTTGCCTGGTCCGGCACAAAAGGGTGTCCGGCACAAGGTTTCCACGTGCCTGACCTGGCACAAAAGGGTCTTTGCATGCCTGGTATGGCCAAGAAGTGTCTCTGCGAGCTTGGTCCATCATAAAAGGGTCTCTGCAAGACTTGGCTGGCACAGAAGTGTCTCTGTTTGCTAGGCCTGGCACAAAAGGGTCGTCGCGTGCCTGGCCTGGCACAGAAGTGTCTCTGTATGCCTGGTCCAGCACAAAAGGGAGTCTGCGAGCCTGGTCTGGCACAAAAAGGGTCTCCCTGCCTGGTCCAGAAAAAAATGGACTTTGCGTGCTGGTCTGGCACATCAGGGACTACGCATGCCTGGTCCGGCACATAAGGGACTCTGCATACTTGGCCCATCACAAAAGGGACA
The DNA here is from genome assembly GCF_964204655.1 of Triturus cristatus. NCBI lineage: Eukaryota > Metazoa > Chordata > Amphibia > Caudata > Salamandridae > Triturus > Triturus cristatus. The sequence goes on from NC_140594.1 coordinate 391,283,650, forward strand.
TGGCATGCCTGGTCCAGCACAAAATAGGTCTCCCTCCCCTGTCTGGTACAAAAAAGGGTCCCCCTGCCTGGTCCGGCACAAGAGTGACTCCGCGTGCCTGGCCTGGAACAAAAGTGACACTGCGTGCCCGGCCTGGCACAAAAGTTACTCTGCATGCCTGGCCCAGCACAAAAGGAAATCCACGTGCCTGGCACGGGACAAAAGGGACTCGACGTGCCCGGCCCGGCACAAAAGGGACTATGCGTTCCCGGCACGGCACAAAAGGGACTCAACGTGCCCGGCCCACACACAAAAGGGACTTCATGTGTTTGGTCTGGCACAAAAGGAACTTCACGTGCCCGGTCCTGCACAAAAGGAACTTTGCATACCCGGTCTGGCACAAAAGGGACTCCACATGCCTGGTGCGGCCCAAAAGGGACCCCGCATGCCCGGCACAGAAAGGAACCCCGCGTGCCTGGCCTGGCACAAAAGGGACCCTGCGTGCTCGGCCCGGCACAAAAGGGACCCCGCGTGCCCAGCCTGGCCAAAAGGGACCCCGCATGCCTGACCCAGCACAAAAGGGACCCGGCGTGCCCAGCCTGGCACAAAAGGGACCCTGTGTGCCTGGCACATATATATATTTTTTTAAAGAGTTGGGTGAGCTATGCATATGAAAAGAAAGGCGTGTGACCACCATTAATAAAGATGAAGTGTGGCATGCTGCGCTGCTTTAAAATTTAAAAAAGCAATGACTGTGCACCACACTGAGCCAGGAAAACATGTGGACTCCGCTTTGTAGAAGCGGGAGTGTGTGCTGTGCCTTAAATAGTAGCTAGAAGAAAGTCATTATTCAACCCACACAGCATTTTCAAATCATTATGAAAATAGTGCTCACAAAGTTTAAATAACACATACTGAGTAACAACACATGTAACAGGGGCAGACCTTATAGGAGGTTACAACAGGGGAAAATGAGGTACTAAGGAGGGACTACTAAACAAATTACCAAATGGAATTTTTTTTTTAGAAAAGACAGTCAAAGAAGCCAATAAAATACATCGGCAGAAAATGGGCAGAGCTTAAAGCACATATTCAAAATACAACATGTCTCGAAGAGACAGCGCAGGTGCTACCTAGGCAAGACCTAAGACCTAAAAAATGTTTTACCAGTGGTCTGTTTGCAAAAATAAAATATTGGAAAGGTGAGCTAAAATGCAAAGGGATGGGGGGTGCTTGATTGCAATGTGGGCGGCATTAGACAGCAATGTGGATTAAAACAAATAAAATCAAAAACAACAAGTTTTACAATGCAAAGCACTGAAGCAAAAATTCGAGCTGTGATTTAAGGAGTTAGACATAACATACGACTTTTTGGCAGCTTATGTTGATTTTGCATATGAAACAAGTAGTCACTGCTTTCTAAGTGTTTTTTTAAAGCTCAGATGTGCGCCTTACACGCAAGCCTATTGACCTGCACAACGAGAGTCCCAGGACTTTGCATGCAATGATAAGAACTCCCTGCAGCCCCAAACCCTCTTGTGATAACATCTGCAGCAGAAGTGTCCTCTGTGGTGGCGAATGTTTTCTTGGCTGAACGCAGGCTTTGAAGGGCTCTCATGAGATGCAGTTGCTGGAGTCTGCTGCCATTGAGGAATGTTTTCTTTATTATAGCATATTAGAACAGATTTACAATAATTAAAAAAATATTCCCACCCACTTCTACCGCTACGTGTCAAAACCAAAAGTGTATTAGAGAGTTTGATGGAGGAATGAAACAGCGAAGAGTATCAGGAGAAAATTGTGACCGACAACGGTCCATAACTGTGGCAGGAGGATTTGAAAAGTATCTGGAACAGATCGGGATGAAGCACCTAAAGACATTGCTATATCATTCCAGAACCAATGGGCCTATAGAGCGCTTAAATTGAGTGATAAAAAGATGTTCCAGCAGTTGGTAATAGTTCATAAATAAGAAGGAAGAATATGGAGGAGTGCTCTAAGCAGCGCACACTACACCATACATTAATTCAGGAGTTGCTCCTTTTGCCTTATTGAGAGGGAGAGTGGTGGAAGGATGCTTGAAAAAGGGTGCATAGAGAGGAAGGGTGTCTCCTCAAAACCTCTGGAGAAGGAGTGTAATGCATTAAAGAACAGTATTGAGGAAAGAGTGTGGGAAGAATTTATGTTGTGGAGGGTGTTTGAATTAGAATCAATAAAGACTGGTTTGTAGGAAGAGGTAATAATCGATTCTCCAAGCCTGAGAAGAATGAGGGTTGGTAAAGATGAAGGGGCATATTTACAATAACTGGCGCATCCCTGCATATCAGCAGGGATGCGCCAGTTATTGTGCGCCACTGCTCTGCCACCATGGATCCGCCGCATTTACAATGCAGCGCACCATGGGGCAAAAACGGCACAGATGCGTGACGCATCTGTGCCGTAAAAGTGGGGCATTGCTGGAGTTGTGTCGCAAGCGCGACGCAGCTCCAGCAATGCTCTGGGGGCCCTATCTTGTTAATGCTGCGTCAATCCTTACGCCTGCTTCAGGCAGGCGCAGGGTTTTGATGCAGCATGGGCCTAAAAGTGACTGAGTGAAATCTTGTAGATTTCACTCAGCCACTTTTAGGAGGCGTTCCTGCGCCGGAACGCCCCTCCCCTGCACAGGAACGCCTGCCTACATGTGGCGCAGAGCTTTACAACGTGATGCATCTCCCAGATGCGTCACTTTGTAAGTACCCTGCACCATGACGCAGGATTTGCGCCGCCACTGCGTCACAAAAGTGACGCAGCGGCGGCGTAAAAGAAGCGCAAGGGGTTTGTAAATCTGCCCCGATGTGTTAGACAGTGGGAAGGTATGGAGTAAGCACAGGATCTCGTTGGTGCGTGCCGATATGGGAGAGCACACTTTGAGGAAAATGGGTCTAGAAAATGCGGTGCCTCATGATGGTGTCCTTAAGGTGGGTGTGATGCTGAGAAGAGGGAGGAGATTGAAAAGGCACCATCTTGGTTTAAGGATTTTTTTGTTGCCTGGCTTAATCGTACTATGTTTGTACATAGTTGTATTCCTCTTAATCGGGGGTTTTACATTACTGTGGCGTGCGTTCAATGTATGTACCATTGTATATAGCTGTCTTGCATTTCCAGGATAGTGGAAGAGAGGAGTGTGTTGGGTTCTTTTTAATAGAATATTCATTTTAAGAGCGTAGTGGCACCAGGCCGACCTTTGAAGGGTAACTTATTTGGAAATCCAGTTATGACAGTTGCTGGCAGAGACTGCGGCTGTATGATCATTACTAAGTGTTGCCTGGAATAAATCCAGACTTCTGCATCTGTGTTATGCTTTCCTACACATGAAAGACTAAAGCCACAGATCCGGGCATCCTCAAACTTCTTAACTTTTTATTTTATGGAGATGGCTTTCTCACTTGGAAATTTCGACCTATATCCCTTGTTGCATTCCTATAGCTCCATCATCAGTACATAGATATGAGCCTTCTCAGCAGGTCAAAGAGGTCCAGCACTCTCATGCAGTTTGGGCAAAGATTGCCTGCCTTCGTGAACCCCACCAGCAGGAGGCGCCTTCCTGGAGAGTATTGTGTGGAGAAGGGTGCTCCTCTTTCTGCAGTCTTCTCTCCTTTGGCCCCTTCAGTAGCATTCTTTCTAATAGAGCTGTGTTTGGTGAATAACCCCGAGTTCCTAAAACTTCAGTAAATCTCTGGAATATCACCAGTGTTAGCTGGGCAGCAGGCTGCTAGCTCAGTGATGTTTGATCACTGATCTTTTCTTGTAGGCATGATTGTTTCAATCATCCATAAAACTTTAATCCCTTTACACTTTTATTTAGCTTTGAATGTGCTTTGGTGTGCTTACGGCATTCATTCTGTTGACACAGAAACTAATGGCTCTGTCAGACTCTGTTCGCCGAGGAACTGAGTGAGTAGGGGGGTGGGGTTGGAATGTGGGGTGGCGTCTGGTCACTGGGCCAAAAGGAGCTCCAGGGTCTCCGCTGTGGAGCCTGGGGTCGTCTGCTTCTGATGGCCTACGGACCATCCTACTATTGCTCTACGGAACTGGGAAAAGTTCAACCCCTCCAATGGGTGACTCTCCATTGTAGCGATGACCAGAAGTCACCGCTTCTTAGGGACGTAGTGGGTTTTGAGCTCAGGACTCAGGACTCAGCAACTACTCAGCAGTGCAATTACTGACAGCCCTATCTAGTTCTTTACTTTGATAAAGAAAATGACATTAATTTACACACTTAAAACATAATATTCACAGAATAGATCACGGGTACGAATTAGCATAGTGGCACATGGGCTACTGCACCTTGGATTCTGCCCCCGCTTCGCCCCTTCTCCGGGTGTCCCCCCTTTTTGTAACTCTAGGCATGGTCTCCCCCCGAATTTCAGCCTATCTATTGGGCATATATCAAGACTACGGTGCCGATTATTCCTTAGTTCCGTTTTCAGTGCTCAGTTATTCAATAAGTTCCCTTTTCAGCACAATCTCTCCACTGCATGGATAGCAGAGTCCTTTTCCTGGAGGCAGGTGGGGAAGTGCACCTTCTCACTCCCCTTCTGGGAGGAGATGCTCCAGTTACAGCCAGTGATCCAGCATTGAGCCGTAATAGATAACAGCAGATGCCATCCTCTGAGGTCTTCACACACAGGCAAATTGCTCCACTCAGTGGCAAAAGTCTCCAAAGGACAGTGGACCGACTTTTGGGCCTCTGCTGCAGTGGTTGGTTGTTGAAGGGTCAAAGGTCACTGCTGCACAAGGGCAGCTGCAGCTGAGTCTTTAGCTGCAGTAACAGCTTACCTCGGTGGGGGGTGAAATGGGTACTGCACTGGATAGCATGTATTAGAGCTGTTACTAGCTTGATAGCTTGATTCCTGGCTGAAGAGGGGTGAAACCCCGAAACCGGTCCTAGGATGCTTGGTTCCAGTCCAGGGAGGACCTGGCTTGGCAGTTCGGGCTGGACTGTTCCCATGAGGCACAGGGTCAAGACTGATCTGCATATGTCTGGGTTCAAACTGGAATGGCATGGTGAGCAAAAAACGGTGGATTTAGGCCCAGATCTCTGTACTGGGGTGAATGTATGACATTGTTCTGCATTCTGTCCATCAACTGTTGTTTTTGCACAGATCACTACATTCAGCATAAACATGATCCCGGAGAAATGGAATGGCGGGTTATACAAGTCATCTAGGGCTCATTCTGTCACAATAACAGACTGTCAGCTTACTGACTTTTGAGAACCATTGGACATGGAAAGTTTATAAAGTTGCTAGTATTTCTAAGGGCCTGAATGTATATGTCAAATTGTTCTCTAAGACACTCAACAGATAATCATATCATATCTTTTTCAGTTATGTCTTTATGCACTGGTCATATACTCTGAAGTTGTTCACACCATTTATTTTCTCTCCATTTAGAGCATTCTAGAAAGTAATATAACATTTGATTTGGTATAATATGGCTCTTTCCCACAAATAAGACTTATAATCTATTGGAGGGAAAATGTTTGAAAACTATTAGGTATAGAATTAGGTATTATACATATAATTATGAAAAGATCTAGAGTGTGCTTTCACTCTTTTCAAAAGTTATTGTGACATATTATGTGAGATGTTTAATTCTAGTTAAGTGACTATGTAAACCACTTTTAATTTAGGTTCCCCGCTCGTCTTTTATTGTAACTTCTTTTTTTGTGGATTTATGCTGCTCACACTATTTGATATTGCATTGCCATTTGCCTAAATGTATTGTATATTAGCAGGACTAATTGTAGACACTTAGGGGCCAATTTCGATGTCAAACGGACCGGAGTCCGTCCGACATCGATTCGGTTGTGGGACTGACCGACCTCCTGTCGGCGGTCCCAACCCAGCAATTAGGATGCGACCGAACCCTGTTTGGTCACAATCCTATTCTTTACACAGGGAGCATGCATTCCGACCGTAATGCATGCTCTCAGAGTAAAGAGACGAGGTGCAGTTCATCCCTGCACCCTGTGGCAGGCACCTCAAGTCTCAATCACACTCACCCAACAGCTTTTGACAAAGGCACTATTTGCCAGGATTTATTCCTCTTCATACTATCACTTTAATGGCAAGCCATGCTTTGCCCGTTTTGGCCTTGTTTTTAATTTAATTTGACATTCAATTTCTTTAAAGTATAATTTTTGTGCTGTCTCTTCACAGCACTCACTTGATTTCCTCAAATGATACTCGTGTCAGGTGAGTCCCATCTGTGTACTGGACATGTAGTTCGGTCTTCTCTTCATTGGGCTATTCATTTAAATAATGGCATTTATTGTGTAGTTTTAGACTTTTCTGCCTAACATATCCCTACACATGAAGAAATCTTTGGACCATGTAGGCTGAGCTTCACTTTTATTATGAATAAATGTCAATTTACTAACTAGCTTCTTAATAAACATGTATATGATTGGTTTATATGATTGGTTTATCTTTGCATCTCAGACGCTCCTGGCTGTGTTCTCACAACACATCTAGAAATATGTGGACAATGTAAGCATGGCTATGTTGCATTTCGGATATCTTTTCAGCTTGTTTATAATTCCCTACCTATTTCGTGCACAATGTTTTTGTTCTATTGTGGAATGTTCTCACATCAAGTTTGGTCACACTTTTTAAATACACTACACTATCAGTGACTTAGTGTGCCCTTGTTCACGTGTGTTCACGTGTGCTCTGCGGGCTACACATAATTCAATTCTCGTATTTAAGGCGTACATTAAAGTCATATTATCTCCTATTCAGACTCCACCGGGTTCTTGAATTATCATCTAAGCATAGTCCTGAAGATGGTCTCGCTTATTAGTTAACCAAGAGACCGAAACATCAACATGTTTCCTCTACTTGCCATCTCATAAACATCGACTGCATTGTTTATGTTTGTGCATTTGTTTACCAATGGACAACTAACTGCGGCTGAATCTGTTCCGGCAAGAGTGGACCAACATTCATCTGACCCTCGTCCAGAGAACTGTGCCAAACAAACTTATTTAGCGACATATGAGTGCTGTTTGCTAGAACAAATAACCCCACCATTACTTATTGGTTAGAAATGGTATGTAATATAACTTGTTGTTGAGATTCCTTTGAAAGAAGTAAACCTTTTACCTCACATGTACACCTCTGTATATGTTTCCATGTATATTTGCTTGTCCTTTAAGCACTAGCCTATACTCAAATCGTTCAAAGCTCTAATGGGGTTTGTTATGAATGCTTAATTCTGTGTCTAAAAAAGGTTTTGTTCTCTAAAAGTATATTTCCTGAATGATCCCTTTGTTTACATTACCTTTGTTGCTGTATTCTCAGACCTAAGCTCTTATGGGGTTATTGGGTTGCTCTTCCCTTTTTTTTAATATATGGAGACTAATCAGCAGCTCCTCTACGCAAAAGACCTAATCGAATTTCTAATGAAGCCTTCTCTCCTCTGTTCCCACTTCACTGTCTAGATCTCCTCCTTCCAGCTACAGGAAAGACAACATTACACTACCAATGTCTTGAACCTTGGTAGTGTAAAGATGGATTTGAACCTCGACTTCAACTCCATCTTGCGAACAGGAAAATGATAGAGGCTTTCAAATGGACCACACAGGCCTCCATTAATCATTTGGGTATTCCATATATGCAAAGCAACAACCATGCAGGACATATATGTGAACATGCAAAACATGCACTTGGGATGTTATCGCTAGGATTTTGAATAGCACATAGAAGCAGAGCTTTACACAACTGGGCCAGTAGGCCTCCACTTCAGTGACACAAATAAAAAGGCCTGGCCATGACTATGGATTCATAAAACATGGTATGAGGCACCACTGTTCTACATACTAAACCTATGACACTGGTCATATACTCTGAAGTTGTTCACACCATTTATTTTCTTTCCATTTAGAGCATTCTAGAAAGTAATATAACATTTGATTTGGTATAATATGGCTCTTTCCCACAAATAAGACTTATAATCTATTGGAGGGAAAATGTTTGAAAACTATTAGGTATAGAATTAGGTATTATACATATAATTATGAAAAGATCTAGAGTGTGCTTTCACTCTTTTCAAAAGTTATTGTGACATATTATGTGAGATGTTTAATTCTAGTTAAGTGACTATGTAAACCACTTTTAATTTAGGTTCCCCGCTCGTCTTTTATTGTAACTTCTTTTTTTGTGGATTTATGCTGCTCACACTATTTGATATTGCATTGCCATTTGCCTAAATGTATTGTATATTAGCAGGACTAATTGTAGACACTTAGGGGCCAATTTCGATGTCAAACGGACCGGAGTCCGTCCGACATCGATTCGGTTGTGGGACTGACCGACCTCCTGTCGGCGGTCCCAACCCAGCAATTAGGATGCGACCGAACCCTGTTTGGTCACAATCCTATTCTTTACACAGGGAGCATGCATTCCGACCGTAATGCATGCTCTCAGAGTAAAGAGACGAGGTGCAGTTCATCCCTGCACCCTGTGGCAGGCACCTCAAGTCTCAATCACACTCACCCAACAGCTTTTGACAAAGGCACTATTTGCCAGGATTTATTCCTCTTCATACTATCACTTTAATGGCAAGCCATGCTTTGCCCGTTTTGGCCTTGTTTTTAATTTAATTTGACATTCAATTTCTTTAAAGTATAATTTTTGTGCTGTCTCTTCACAGCACTCACTTGATTTCCTCAAATGATACTCGTGTCAGGTGAGTACAGGTAAGGCGTACATTAAAGTCATATTATCTCCTATTCAGACTCCACCGGGTTCTTGAATTATCATCTAAGCATAGTCCTGAAGATGGTCTCGCTTATTAGTTAACCAAGAGACCGAAACATCAACATGTTTCCTCTACTTGCCATCTCATAAACATCGACTGCATTGTTTATGTTTGTGCATTTGTTTACCAATGGACAACTAACTGCGGCTGAATCTGTTCCGGCAAGAGTGGACCAACATTCATCTGACCCTCGTCCAGAGAACTGTGCCAAACAAACTTATTTAGCGACATATGAGTGCTGTTTGCTAGAACAAATAACCCCACCATTACTTATTGGTTAGAAATGGTAAGTAATATAACTTGTTGTTGAGATTCCTTTGAAAGAAGTAAACCTTTTACCTCACATGTACACCTCTGTATATGTTTCCATGTATATTTGCTTGTCCTTTAAGCACTAGCCTATACTCAAATCGTTCAAAGCTCTAATGGGGTTTGTTATGAATGCTTAATTCTGTGTCTAAAAAAGGTTTTGTTCTCTAAAAGTATATTTCCTGAATGATCCCTTTGTTTACATTACCTTTGTTGCTGTATTCTCAGACCTAAGCTCTTATGGGGTTATTGGGTTGCTCTTCCCTTTTTTTTAATATATGGAGACTAATCAGCAGCTCCTCTACGCAAAAGACCTAATCGAATTTCTAATGAAGCCTTCTCTCCTCTGTTCCCACTTCACTGTCTAGATCTCCTCCTTCCAGCTACAGGAAAGACAACATTACACTACCAATGTCTTGAACCTTGGTAGTGTAAAGATGGATTTGAACCTCGACTTCAACTCCATCTTGCGAACAGGAAAATGATAGAGGCTTTCAAATGGACCACACAGGCCTCCATTAATCATTTGGGTATTCCATATATGCAAAGCAACAACCATGCAGGACATATATGTGAACATGCAAAACATGCACTTGGGATGTTATCGCTAGGATTTTGAATAGCACATAGAAGCAGAGCTTTACACAACTGGGCCAGTAGGCCTCCACTTCAGTGACACAAATAAAAAGGCCTGGCCATGACTATGGATTCATAAAACATGGTATGAGGCACCACTGTTCTACATACTAAACCTATGACAGAGACCGTAGTCCAATGTCAGTAAATGAGGACATGCTTGGGACACCCCTACAGGTCACAGACCAGGTCCAAGACCTCTCTCATTTGAAGAGATAGGATGATGCCTCTTCCTACACACTAGATTAATGTGAGAATTAGGCCAAAATAAAAAACATAAATGAACAATACACGATTCTCGCAGTTGGGCACTCGGGGCAGGGGTACACAACTCTACATAATGGAGGAGACATTCCTCTCAAACAGACTCGAGCCACTTTTTATATTGTACTTCTGCCAGATAGTCAGTCAGAAAGGAATGCATTAAATCTAACAGGGAGTGGTAGAGACTAAGTAACTTAGAGCTAGAGTTTGATGAATTGGTACTGTGTCTCAAACTTCTCCGGTATCCTGTCTGCCTTATAATAAGTTCCTGAGCATTTACTGCGCTTATAGAAAGGTGGACGGGATAGCAGTCACGTTTGTGATGGAGTAACCCATCCGCCAAACTCTAAATCAGGTCTATAGTGATTGCATGTCAGAATATCATTAGTAAAAATATTTTCTGTCAGAAATTGTGTGTCCCAAATATCATTGACACAAATAGTGTCCCAGTGGGTGTAGATATTGTATTATCCATACCAATGGGGAAATATTTTTGTAAACTTTATTTAGGCCATGATATGTCTGTCAGAGGCTATTTCAGTGATGATACCAAATCAACTTAGGATAGAAGGCATGTACTGAAAGATCCTCTTCCAGTTGGCTGCTTAGGGATTAATTACACCTATTCAGGATTCGAACTTAGCTTTCCGCCACAGATTTGTGAGATCTCTTCAGGAAAGCAGCTCTGTACTGTACCGTTTTGAATAGGAGCTGGGGTTTCTTGCACCTACCTTCACCCCATTTCTCAGCTCATTATTAAAACCTTCCTCTTTTAGAGCTGTAATGCTTTAGCTTTGAGTCCATATTATGGTCTGTACATCGCAGGGTTGCCCAAGTAAATAGACACCCCCAGTGACAGGAGTGCGACTGTGGGCTGAGTAAAAGTAAAGGTGCCACTCAAGAGGCGCGTGGCATACCTGGAATCCTTGAGGGCCTGACCCTCGGACTGGCACCGTGCCACCTCTCTACACCGACCAGACTCGAGGCAATGACCCAACACAGCAGGAAGTGGTTACTGGGCAATATCTGAGGTGGCTTCTGATGCTAATTATTCATATCTTAGACCTTCCAGTTGTATAACAAAGACACTCATTTGTATGCTGGACTCTAAGGGCAACGGGGATGAGTAGTCAATGCGCTTTTGTGGAGGCGGTAGAAGGTCTGGAAATCCGTTCCAATAGGGCACGCGTAATTACACTCAATAAACATAATGTCCAGTTACAGCTATATCTTTAAAAAGGTTTTCTATTTACATATACGAAAGTAAGGCAGATAAAATTACGAGCAACCACAAACCCAAATGCATGGGAGACAAGGTCATTCAAGTGATGCAATTCGCATCAACAGTGAGTTACAGCAAACAAAACATGTTTTACCTAGTCTTTCTTCCTGTACTCACAGGAGGCCTGATGTTTACAAGGACTCCTCTGCAGAGTCTAATGACATGCAAGGTATGTTTCATTTTAAGCTATGTAGTCTAAGCATGTGATGTGTAAAATTGAAGGGAAATTGTTAGCAGAATTGAGATGATCTTTACAGCGGTTCGTGTTTATTCACAGGCTATTCATTGCTTTCAGCGCGCGCCTATCTAGATCCCCTGATTATGGAAACTCTTCAACATAAATATATCACGGCAGTTTCAAGGACAGACATGTTACTGTGCATGGAAATGAACTGTAGCAGATGGAACTGTTCTAAAGGATGCACTATCTGTTTAACTTGATTGGGATAGTCATTGTATTCACACAAGATGCCCTCCATCTCAGCGACTGGACACACTAAACACCTGTGTTTAAATAAAGCACTAAATATGAAACTGTCATTGTTGGATCCACTTCTGAGACATCTTTGGGGAGCATCGGGGGTGGACTCTTCATTTGTTGTGAAGCATGGTTGTCAATACTCAAATATTCGCTGGATCTGCGGCACTATCGAATTGTGCCCTGACCCCCCCCCCCATCCCCCCACCCCACACACACAAACGTAGGGGTGTGGGCTGTTGATTCCTTATTGTGGTTGTTTGATAAAGTTCACGTTCAAATGTGCATACATTTGCAGCATCTGTTGTAATGTTGGCAGAAATGAAGCAAACACTGTGCTCTTGGGCCCTCTGCAGTCAAGGGTTCTATCTTCACTGGACCGGGCACTTTCTACCCATCAGATCATGGAGATCTGTCGGGGGAGGGGTGGGGGTAGATCCCCAATATCCATGTATCCGGTGGCTGATTGTTTACATGCAACTGGACTGTCTATGACTTCCTTCCTCTGCTGCAGTGTGAAGTTACTGTATGCCATGTGTTCATTTTGTCGATTGCATCAACGAAATATAAAATGCAATTCAGGTATATTTACAAAATAAAAATATGAAACTGTACATGGGGATAACACATAGCAACGATTTACACTGTGTATCTAGTTCAGAAGATGGGGAGCCTGGCTGCTGCAGATGACAGTCACAATGCACCTAGGGTCCAAGACAACCCTCTTCCTCTGCCACAAAGGTAGAATTCTGGTGGAAAATACCAGTTAAAGAAGTCTGTGTTTTTCCTTTGCCCAAGGGTAGCACAGTGCCTTTGGTCCACTGCTTTTAAAATAGGTCTTGCAGAAGGATCCCGCATCCTTTAGGAAGGCTTCCCTGCGACTTGTGACATGAGGCTTTTGCATAAGCCTGCACTTTTACCGTAAGGATGTCTTATTTAGAAGGGAGTTTCCCAGCCAGCTCTGCCCATATAACATACTTCCTATAAAGTTTTCCTCACCCTCTTGCTTGTTGAGACCCTCCCGTTCTGGATTGCCTAATCTCCTTTCATTGCCTCTAACTCGGGACCTAGTAATATGTCAAAATCCAAAAACCCTGTCCTAGGTCTTTCAGAAAGGGTGTCATTCTCTGCGGCCAGCTGCGGGTGACTGCATGAAGCCTCAGTCCTTGGGCACTGTGGACATGATGTCCACATCCATAGCGCTCCCAGTCGGGCACTATGGATGTGGAGGTCACATCAGGCGTGGCCGGCAAAGGTAAGAGCGGTGAGGCAGGAAAGTCGACAGACAACGAGATAGGTAAAATTAAATTAAAAAATAATAAAGCCACCTGTGGTTTTATTTGTTTTTTTATTCAATTTTACCTATCCCGTTGTCTACCGACTTTCCCTCGCCCCCGCCCCGCCCCACTGTTCTTACCTGTGCCGGCCACTCTTTGGTCACATCCACAGGCCCAGCACTAGAGCAGAAGCTGTTGTGGGCTGCTATCGGGCCCCTGCATCCCTTGCCACACCCCCAGGGTTAGAACAGGAGATTCCCCTCTTGGCCCAGGGGAGTGTGATCCTCCTGCCAATGATGCAAATCATTGGGAGGCTGGCGCCCAGGAAACCACTCCTGGTTTCCATGGGAGCATGGAGGGGGCTGAAAACACCCTGTTCTCCAAGATCCTAGGGAATTATACCACAAGGGAGGTATCATTGGAAAGCTGAGAAACTCAGCTTTCCAACAAAACCTCTCTTTACCTGCAAAGAGCCAGGAGATCACAGTAGGATGGGTTTACCTGGCATTCACCCTAAACACCAGGGATTTTTGGCAGGGAGCACTGCCCTTGGGCAAGGGCCTGTACTCCTCCCACCCCTTAACAAGATCAGTCTTTTTGCCCTTCCTCTCCCCAAACTGGCCCCCTGGGGGCAGAAAGCCCACTAGATACCAGGAATTTAACATTTGAGCAAAAGAAAGGGGTGCAGGTGTCCCTCCCTAACATTAGGTCGTATCCCCACCCCAAAAGGGGCAAACTAGCCTTTCTGTCACCCCCTCGGCAGAAATCGGGGCTTGCCCCCAATTTTCCCCCATAGGGGCATAAAGCGCAGTAGACACCAGGGACTTAAAAATTTTGCCAAAACAAACAAAAGGATGGCAGCAGTCTACCTGGGCATTAAGCCATACCCCCATTCCATAGACCTAATGTGCACCCCCACCCAACCCCTCCCCCCCCAAGTGTAGAAAGCCCACTTGGTATTTTACACTTTGGCAAAAGAAAGGGGTGTAGGCATGGCACCCTGGTATTGGACTACTCTCCCACCCCAAAAAGGGCAAACCAGTCATTCTGCCCTCACAGGTGGGAGAGGGGGTTTGCTCTTAATTTGACCCTTTCAAAGTTTCAAAATGCCACCAAAACAAACAAAAGGATAGTGGCGGCCTACCCTTGCATCAAGCGATACCACCTCTCCTGCTCCCAAAATGGGTAATAGAGTCTGTCTTCCCCTGATTAGGGAGGTTGCCTTTAATCTAACACACAGGAGGGCTGAAAGCCAAATAGACACAAGGGATTTTAGATTTGGGCAAAAGAAAACCCATTGGTTGGGACAGAATAGAAATATACACACTGGGAGACCTCAGGGGTGGGTCTGCCATGTAATCATTTCAGGATTTACGTGATTTCCACTTATCAAACATCCAAATCGGCAAACACTTACAACTCCAGCATGCACTGACAAGCTATCATGCTGAGCTCACTTGGCAACCAGAATTTAGTCCGATGGAGGCCAAGTTACTGAAGGGCCACCTGGGCTGGGGTGGGATATCCCACTAATTTGTAATGCACCCAATGACTTCGTAAACCTCAGGCATAAATGGGAAAGATGGATTGGAAACCTACACAGAGTGGCAGAATGTATGTGTGGCCCCCAGAGATATTGCCATCCCTTCCCTTCTTAGATGGATCCAATTACACTACCTCCACATTACCTGCCTCACACTACAGTGCCTTTGCCACGCCGGGGTGCTGACCAAACCTAGTTGCATCTGGTGCCATCAAACAGCAGCAGATTTATTGCAAATGGTGTGGCAGTGTCCCAAGATTGGTCCCAGCTGGTGACCGGATAGACCATCAGTCCCAGGGTGCCCTGCCGAGTGAACAGGCCCATCGGACCCTGTGCAGAAACAAAATTATGTTTAAAGAAGCGGTAAATGCGAGTTTCAGATCAACATAGTCTTGAGAGCAGGCATTTGAGGTCAGGAGCTGTACGAGGGTTATTTGCAATTGACATGAGAGCGGAGCTCATTGTCATGGGGTGGTTTCCAGAATTAATGTTAAAGCTGCAGGCATATAGGTATATCGTCTGTTGGCAGGGCGAATGTATTGTTTACACTGGCATTTTAAGCAGTTAGTATCTGCTTTAGGTACCATTGTGGCATTAAATTTACAGTTGTCAGAGATATATGAGGTGCATTCTCATAGAATCTTTTCAATATTTATATTCCCGTCACCCCTGACGAACGGACGTGTCCCGAAATGCACTGTGTTTTAAACATACACGGATGTACTTGGATAGTCACATCCTGAGGAACTATGCTGCAAGCTATCTTTTCTGCGTTCTTCAAACATTGGAATGTTTAAGATGACATTGAAAGTGACTATGAAAACTTGTGGAGTCTACTGTTTCATCTTGTTTGAAAACTTTGGCTTAATATGGATTAAGCATGGTTTAAAAATGGATAAGAAATGTTTACCATAGAAGAAATGTTGCTAGAGTTTGAAGGTACCCATGGGCCCGTTCACTTGGAAGTGCATCCTGGGACAGGTGGTCTATCCGGTCACCAGCTTGACTAATAATTTTTGAGAGGTTGGACAGAACTCGCTCTAGGTTGCACACCACAATTCATGCATAGAGCGTCGCAAAATTTGTTTAAGATTACAAAGAGTGTTGAAAGTAGGGTGTGCATTGTGTTATTTGCAAAGTGTCCTCAAATTTCCACGTACTTGGAACAGGTTGCTTTAACCCATAAGCATATCTTTAAGAGACCAGTTGAGTTGTCATCTAAGATGGCTTTGTTGGGTCTCCTGGAGGACCTAGGAGGCAGCAGAGGAGATCAGACACTTGTGGGTATGGGGACTATAGTAGCCAAGAGAGACATTTCACGCAAATGGAAATCTCCCAACCCACCCACAATATCCGATCTGTGATGGAATGGTGTGCCAAACAGTAAGAGGCTATTTATACGGCATGGGGTTTCCCCAAGATATATCACATGATACGGGGTAGTTGGTGGGGATTTTATGGATTGATGAGTTTGCCTGGACATTGATCTTGACATGCAATTGGGTTAAGAACATATGACAGAGTAGGGTTTATACGGATGCATTTTCATTGTGTTGTGTTGATGCTCATCTACATATTAAAATCAATAAAATTTCATTAGATATATAGATTTTTTTTTTAAACTGCTAGATACCAGAGATTATGCATTTGGGCAAAAGAAAGGGTTGTCGACATCCCACCCTGACACTGCTTACCCCGTCCCTAAAAAGGGCAAACCAGTCTATTTGCCCCCAACCAAGGGCAGAAAGGTGGTTTGCTCTCATTTTGGCCCAAGGGGGCAGAAAACCCACTGGAAGTCAGGAATATTTTTTATAAAATAATGGTGTGGGGTTTGGCCCTTTCTGACATCAAGCCACACCCGCTAAAGCCTCAGTAGACTTTTTGCCCCACTGGGGACTAGAGCATCCCCATCTTTGGCAAGCAAGAGGACATTTTGATTCATTTGAGTGCTGTTTTTACATATGGACCAAAGGAGTGGGGCTAAATCCCAATATAGACCCACTTACCATGCTGAATGGCTGCACTTTTGGACTCGGGTCGGCCACCACCTGCGGAATCCTGCCAAAACCAGAAATTTCTGAAAACTAAGTGTTAGAAATGGAATCTCTGGTTGGCTAAGGCTTGTGCCAAAGCCAGGCAGAGACCACCACTCTAAGTCAGGGCTGGGAAGTTACACGCCAAAGATAACCCCTGCTCACCCACTTGGTAGCTTGGCACGAGCAGTCAGGCTTATCCCGGAGGCAATGTGTAAAGCGTTTGCGCGCTCACACAGCAACAACACCCTAGGCCCACCACAAAAGAAACTCCACACAAGGTTATATATAAAAAATAGCCTTTGTATTATAATAAACACATTAGATGATAATCACATTATTTACACTGTGTCAACTGGCACTGGGCAGAATTTTACAGGGGACAATTTACACAAGACAGGGCCACATGGACCCCTGTCAGAATTAGCACAAATCACCAATTGTAAATGTAGAACATATACCAACTGTATCACAAATTATAACTGTAGAGCACAACCAGTAACTACTGGCGCAATAATGACCTCAGCATTATCACAATAGAATCAGGTATAAAACCTATCCTGTATACATCACAGGGGCATAAACACATTACGCAATCTCTCACAAGTCTAACGCATTAGACCCTACCTCCTAAGTATAATTACACTAGGGGCGTACATCACACAGGGAAGTATACTCTCCCTATCATAAACCTAAACAGGTAAAACAACCTACTATGCAGAAATCATATCTAGAGGTATAAATCACAGGGTGCGCAAAACATACTACACACGGTACATTTCCTAACACCCAACGCATTAAACAACCTCCTATGTAGAAATCATATCTAGAGGTATAAAACACAGGGTGCGCAAAACATACTACACACGGTACATTTCCTAACACCTAACGCATTAGTATATAAATCACAATAGCACCTAAATCACATTAGGGTCCGGGTCGCATCAGAACAGAACCTAAACGTAGCAGCTGCCCACTACTTGCTTGGCAGCTGGGGACAAGAACAGGGCCTAAACGCTGCAGCTGGCTCTAAGTGCTGCGCAGCTGTGGAAGGCCAAAGTAGGGGCAAAGGAATGCGTCCCACTCCTGAGTTCACAAAAAGCAAGTCCCTAGGAAGAAAGACCTAAACGGTGCAGCTGCCCACTACTGGCTGGGCAGCTGTGAAGTCAAACAGTGGGCTCTCACTAGCCCTCCAGAACAAACGGCGCCAATCATTGGAGCCCTCTAGGCTCTAGAACACCCAATGCACAAAACGTGGGAGCCATCTGGCTCTGGAAACGAACATGTGTCCCCTAATGAACTGTGGGGGGAAGGACGAAGGGGGCCCTGGCACAACGGTGCCCTCTGGGCCCTGTTGGGGGCTCTTTAAAATAACATTGCCCCCGCTGGAGCCATGCACGGGCTCTAAGACAACGTCTGTGGGGCGTGGGAGCCATCTGGCTCTGAGAACTCTGTGCCCCCACGGAGCACACTGGCTCCTAAAATAAACATGACCCCGAGCGTTGGAGCGGCCCACTGCCATATGGGGCCGCTCAGAAACTTCAGCACCGGCCGGGTGCCCATCACAAAGCTCCTCTCTGGGGCTCCTTAAAGGCATATGCATATGCCACACGTTGGGGCGGCCCGCTCTCTCGCAGGACCGCCCAGGACTACTCCGGTGCCTCGTGAGCACCAACAACAAAGAAAAGAGGACGGCCTAGGCCCCACTCACCGGGCTGTGCTGGCTCCTCTCGGTGGTCCTCTGGCGCCGCCTCTTCTTCCCTCACCTCGCCCGGTCCCTCTCCTGGGGCCGGGACCTCTCAGGACACTGCGGGGCTCCCTCAGCCCATGGGAGCCCCGCGCAAATTCACCACTCTGGCGCCGCTTCCGGCGGGCTGCAGGCTCCGCCCCTGTCACGGGCAGGAGTGCCTGACTTCCGGTTTGGCCGAACAGGCCGCAGCGGTGATTTCTTTTCGGTGGTGAGAGGGGTAGGCTCCCTCGGTGTGGAAATAAAGTTGACATGCGGGGTGGGCACCCGCTAGGGCTCCCATAAGCGGGGTGGGCACCCGCATTAATTTATGAAGTAAAAAGAAGACGCAGGGTGGGCACCTGCGCACTAAAAGCTAAAAATAAGCGGACAATGAGGGGTTGGCTCCCTCTGAGGCACAATACCAAGCGGTGTGGACACCCGCGAGCAACCACAAAATGCGGGGCAGTCCCACATCGCAGCACAGCGCTGCAAAACTCCAGCTGGCAATTTGAAATCCAGAGATCCCAGGCGCTAGAAGAATGCAAAAGTCCTGGGGCACAGAAAATAAATCCAAAAAGGTCCCAGAAGTCTTCCAGGTATCCAGGGGCTGGGCAGGGCCCAGGGAGGAAAGCCTTCCCCTGGGCCCCAGCAGCAGCATGCCCCTGGCAGATTCGAGTCCAAGAACAAGAACATTTTCATGGGGTCACAGCCCCTCTTTTATACACAAAATCCTTTGTCTCCAAAGGTGCAGGGAAGGGGTGAACCAGATGCAAGTCAAGTCAATCCACTTTAATCGATTAATTAAAATCATAAAAGTACAAGACAACATTTACATTCATAGACAAATACAAATACAATAAATAACAATGTTATTCTCATCATAGATATATCCATAGAAAATTATTTCATAACCATCAAGGCTAAGGTGCGTACAAAAACGTGGTCACTAATAAAATACCGACCCGTCAGAATCCAACATATTTTGAGAGTTACTTAACTAGGTCATTGATCAGTTTGATCAATAGGAATTTAAACAAATTGTAAAAATACATAAGGAACCGAGAGTCGCTAAATATTCTATCTGATATAGATACCAAAATGTCAACTAACTATAATTCTACCCCTCAACCTGACTGCAGCCACTAAAAAAGAAGCAATGTTAAAAATTTCCCACGTGTTAGTTAACATTTGTAAATAAAGTACAGCAGGTTTGGCCTGTAGAAAGCCCCTCTTGCGAAGTAAAGGGACCAAAAACTTCTTCCGAATAGCAGTGTAATGTTTACAAAACAGTAAGAAGTGTAGGGTATCTTGAATAGAATAATTGTCACAAGTACATAATCCTGCTTCCTCAGGTTTAGACCACCCCACAAAGTCCCCCAAGGACAGATGTATCAAATTAAATCGAAATCTGGTCAGGAGTCAACGATGAAACGGCTTAGTAACTATTAGCAGATAGGGTTCTGTTGACAATGTTGTTTTTATTAGAGAATGAGCCCTAACTAAAGGTTTCTGCAGCTCATACCCTTCCCTTTCTGCCATCTTCATTTTTATAAAATTATTTTTAACCCATTTCAAATCATGCTTCCTAATATTTTCTGGGTGATCATATAGTTCCTGACGACCTAATTTAGAAAGCATGGATTCAACATAGACTAGCCACTTAATATTACTCACTTTATCCAACTTAGCACAATCCCGCTGTAGATCTTGGTTCAAAGTTAACTCTGAATTAAGCCACACTCTGAGCCAGCAAAGTAACGGCGCCAAGCTCAGAGAGTCAGATAGAAAACCCAACCCCAGTTCCTGATGTAAGGAAAAATTAGGGGTAGATTGCGGTACTGAAAGGAGATTCCGCAAAAATCTATTTTCAGCTATCTGTAGTTCTAACTGGGGTTTGTAACCCCAGATAGCGGAACCATAACCTGCTATGGCCAGACACTTAGATTTGTATATTTTGATAATGGCCTCCATTGGTCTTGCCCCCAGATGCAACTGGTTCCTGAGCACTTTGTTTTGCTCAGCCCCTCTCCCTATTCACAGGACAGGCCAAGGACATCAGTCGCACCACAGGGGGTGGAGCCAGCATTGTGGAGGGAAAGCCCAGCCCTATTCAGGTCCCAGGTGTACTCCTCCCTGCCATCAACATGCAGATCTCTCCACTCATCACCGGGGCAGACCCATCCTAACTCCTGGAGCCAGGCACACCAGCCAATCACAAGCCAGACAGTCACTTCACATTTATTCATTCATTCATTATTATCTTTATTCGGATATGCATTATCCATAAAAGTACAAACATTACTCATAATCACATACATAGTCCATCATCATTAAAATAAAAAATAAAAAATAAAACTCATCATTAATACTAATCAGTTAAAATATTACTAAATTATCCGTAACTTGATATCATCGACGATGTTAAAGTGACAGTGTGCAAAGTGCAAATATTTCACGGAAGAGCAGCTAAAGACGGGCAAATCCTTAAATCTCAGAAAGGTTACAGTTAGCAGCATTAAATGAAAGTGCAGGTGTGCATAGTACAAAATGTAAATACAAGCAGTACAAAGTCCAAAAATGCATATTGTACAGCCTAATCCAGCAAGCATCAATTCATAGAAAGACGTGAGCGGATGGCCATTTTCAGGAAGGTGCACAGTCGATATGTTATATCATCATCTTTAAGCTGGAAAATAATTTTGTATGCAACCTTAAAATCCGTTGCGCCCTTTGCCCTGAAAAACGGTATCAATAACTGCATACTATATTTTTGATAAAAAGAGCAAAAGAACAAAAAGTGTAACATAGACTGTTTCCCTAAGTTACCACATGGGCAAACCAGGTTCTCAATATTAGGTTGATAACCTATAGGGAAGCACAACAGACACTTTATTGAGCCCGATCTAAGACGAAAAAGAAGGCTCCGCTCCCAGCGAGTAATATCTCTTAAGAGATAACTAATAGGAGAGCTTAAAGGAGATCCGCCCTCGTCTGTCATTAAAATATATTGTTTCACAGATACTTTGGCGGATTCCTGGGCATATCTCACATCCCTGCAATATTGATATAAAACTTTGCAGATAATCTTTCCATCAATTCCATCTAGTTGCTCAGGATTATTAAAAATATGCTCTAGATTGACCACAGTCAAATTTGCCCGTACTTGGGCCAGCCAAGGGATATCACCGCCCTTATCACATTTTAGACAATCTGTCAGAATCTCCCTTGTTAATGAGGCTGCTGGATTTTTCCAAACCTTTAGCCAAAATAAAACAGGGCGGGACCTAATATAATCTTCCAAGTATGGCATTCTTAACTCTTTATGGCATACAAAGGTGGACGATGAAATTGGTAGGCCCAAAAGTCTCCTGCAAAATCTGTTTTCTTCGGCCTGGACACTTTTCAAATTTATATGGCCCAAAATTTCAGCCCCATAGGTCATGATTGGTACACATTGTGTCCTATAGATTTTAAGTAGGGACAGTACCACCTCAATTCTTTTCGGTTGGGGGAGATTTATTACTGAGTTTATGGCTCTTGAAAATGTAGTCCGTCCATAAGCCAAATGTGGTGTCCAGGACCCATTATAAGAAAATTGTAAGCCTAAATAAGGGAAAGTGCGAGTGCATATCAAAGAATCAGGGCCCAAGGTAATAGTATTAATGAAACGTTTCTTAGGGCCACAACACATTAAAAAAGATTTTTTTAAATTTGTGCAAAGATCCAGATTATTCATAAAAACTGCAAATCCCCTAACTAGGATTCTCAAGGCATTAGGTGTTCGGCCCATTAAAACAGCATCATCTGCATATAGTAAGGCGGGCAGTTTGTTACCATTAATTATAGGGACATCGGTGGTTTGGTTAGACAGGACATTATAAAGTTCATTAATATATAAAATAAATAAGATTTATTACACAGACATGCCAGTTTCTAGAAGTGGCACTTCTACACTAGACACAGTAACGCCGCACACATCATCGCGCAGCATTCAATCTCACGAGTTCGCACATACCAAACTCGGCCCTGCACTCCTCTCACATCAGGACTTAACACGGTCACTCAGATCCCCCATGCATTCCTATGGGAGGGCAGGTCAGTCTCACTAAAACATACACAGAGCGCACGCACTTTCCACTGGGACACAGTGTAAAAGCGCCTAGAGGCCTAAAACCACTAATACAACATAGGAAAAAGGCTAGGATAAATGCAAAACGTTTTAGGGGTGAACTTGCCAGAAGGGCCAAGTCCAACACTAAGCAACCAGGAGAATGAATACTGGCTGGCACAATGAAGATCCCACAATGTTTTTTCATCCACAATGTCCTGCAAACCTCAAACTTTTCCTAAGATCGCATATTTTCTTTATATTTCTGTGATGTAAACATCTGGAATCTGCTGTGATCTGAAAAATTCCTACCACACAACAATCCCCCATTGGTACCAATAAAAACGCAACCCATTTGTGTGACTCAGCCTAGAAACCTCAACACAAAAGGCCCCAAAACACAATGTGGCGACATCAGAAATAAGAGCAACTGTTGTAATTAGTCCTGGGCTCGTCCGCCACCTGGCAAAGCCTACCAGACCCAGACTTTCCTGAAAACTAGACACGCACAGGAGTACAGTGTGGTGCACCTCACTTGGATCCCACAACATTTTATAGCCCACATTACCTTGCAAACCTCAAAATTTGCCTGAAATCATGCATTTCCCTTGCACTTCTGTTAAACTTATGGAATCCAGAGATCTTCAACATACATACAACCCAGCATTCCCCCACTTGCCCCAACAAAAACAGTGCCCGACTTATGCTGGTGGGCCTAGCACCTTCAATAGGAAAGGCCCCAAATCAAATGTGGAGACATCAAGATTTTCTGTCAAAAGAAATTACCTGATTTTGCAATGGGGGTAGCTGTGGTAATTGGGAGGGTGCAGGGCCACCATTTAGGGAAACATATCAAACCCAGACATTTTTACAAATCCACCACACTCCTGGTGGAGCCAGGGTGGCGTGCCTTACATGGATCTCACACCACTTTCTTACCTTCAATGTCATGCAAACCTCTAACGTTGCCTAAAATCACTCATTTTCACTGCATTTCTCCACATTGTGTTTTGGGATCTTTTCTGTAGCGAGTACTAAGCCCACCGACACAAGTGGGGGTAGAGTTTTTATCAAGAGCCTTGTGGGAATGCTTGGTGTTAGGGAATGTGTGGCTCCCTGCAGATTCAGAGAGTTATTTCTCAAAAATGTGCAGAAAATATGTATGCATTTTTAGTTAAAGTTTGAGGTTTGCAAGGGCTTCTGAGTAAAAAAACTAATGAAATCCATGCAAGTTACACCACCCTGGACTCCCCCCCGCATCTACTGCTCAGAAATGTCTGGGTTTGGTAGATTTCTCTGGGTGCCTTGGTTTTGAGTATAAAAATTTGATCTGTCCATGTTGCATTTTGGGCCCTTTCCTGTCACTGGCACTAGGTCCTCCCTGGGTTGGATTGAGACAAAAAGTAGACCTTGGCACTTAAATAAAAGTGGCCTTCATTAGCGAACCATATAGCTAAAAATGTGGCCCTCGTTTGCAAATCAGGCAGTTTTGAACTTTGAAAGGCAGCTGTAGGTTTTTTGCAAGTTATGTGAAACAGCATGGATTTGTGTTTGCAGCAGTCAATGTTTGTGGTAATATCAGGAAAATCAAAATAGAAACCGCCCCACCTGGTCATAAAACAGACCCGCAAACAGTTAACAAAATGTCTGATTTGGACCCTCTCACACAAGTGGGGTACCGTTTTTAAAGGGATAAGTGTGGGATCGCTGGTTGGCAGGAAATTTGTGGCTCCCCATGGATTCCGGAACTTTTCTTCACAGTAATGTGAGAAAAATGTGTGTTCGTAGCCAAAGTTTGAGGTTTGCAAAGGCTTCTGCATGACAAAACCTTGTGAGAACCACATTAGTACACCACCCTGGGCTTCCTGGGTGTCTAGTTTTCAGAAATGTCTGGGCATGGTAGAATTTGATGGGTGGCTGCTGAGCTAGGGCCCAAAATCCACTGCTACCCTCATTGTAAAAAAAAAAAACGTTGATTTTGCTTGGTGAAATGTGATGTCTTTGGGTTGCGTTTGTGTCACAGGCGCTAAGCCCAGTCATGCAAATTGGGCACCGTTTTTACCGTGAGACATGTGGGAACACAGAATAGTTGAACATTTGTCATTGCCAATTGAATTTCGCTGCGTTTGTGTCTTCCAAATGTAAGCTAGTGTGAATTAAAGAAGACACTTTGCAAAATGCCCTCTGAAACACAATAGTATAGGTAACCACAAATTTAGACGTGTTCAAATAACTACTTTTCCAAAACTCAGTGCCCTGTGTATATTTCGCAAATACATAGGTTTCCTGCATACCCATTTTTCTTTCTTTATATTTCAGCATAAGAATAGCTGTACAGTTGAAACACAAAGAAAAATCATTGTAAGGTGCAACTGAGTTGCCCGATCTTTATATTGCATAATTTTGGAGAATCTATGTATTTCCGCAACCAGAAGTCAGATGTAACGGTATATTGTTTTTGTAAATTGGACATCGTGACAAGAAGTTACAGATGAAAACTTCGTCACAAATGGCTGTTTTTTCCTGCTCATTTTTGTTATTTTTTTATTTCAACAGTGAGGGACTGATTCACAAATGTAAACTTACCCTTTTGTGTATGTTTACTATTTTTTTCTATTCAAAAACTACAAATAGTAAGTTTACGACTACGGAGAGTCCGCAGTCAGAGCGGAGAACTCTGCACACAGAAAGATAGGACAGGCTTATCACCCCTGCGTGATTAAAATTTCGCCCATACCTACTGTTAGACCTGACATCCTTGGCGTGGGTTTTTCCCCTATCTTTTGCCTCTGCTACCTGGATTTTTGATGCTGTGCTGGATTTAGTTTTTGCTGGTTTAGATGCTTTGGACACTCTGCCACTGCTAATCAGTGCCAGAGTGTAAGTGCTCCCTGTGTAAAATATCATATTGATTGGATATACCTGATTGGCATATTTGTGTCACCATGAAGTCCCTAGTAAAGTGCACTATGTGTGCCAGGGCTGGTGATGACAGATGCTACTAGTGGGCCTGCAGTGCTGATTGCGCCACCCGCATGAGTAGCCCTAAAATGGTGTCTCAGGCCTGCCACCGCAGGCCTGCCTGCAGTCCCTGGACTGCCATGTCCTCCTGGCCAGTGTCCCCACTGGCCGGGCCTAACCCTTCCCTTTTTGTACACATCAGTCATCCCTATGGAAGGCCCAAGGTACCCCCCTGGGCAGGGTGCAGTGTATGTAAAAGGTAGAGCATGTACTAGTGCAGGTATCATGCTCTGGTAGTGAACAGCGGCCATTTTGTGTGTTCACTGCTGCAAGGTTATCTTGCTCCATAGGCTAACATGAGGGAGGCTGGTGCCAATGGCCATCCGCCTATCTTCTCATAGGAACAAGATAAGACATGAGTGTTTGATATCCCTGAGCTCAGCATTTAATAACACATCTTTTAGAAGAGGTTGTTTTTAAATCCTGAGTTAGAGAACAGTACTTTTTAGAGAGTAGCTGTTCTCTTGTCTGACCCTTCTGTGTGCCTGGGCATGCTTGTGGATTGACTGTCTGGTTTGAGAGTGACAGGGGCTGGGGAGCCCCCAGGAGGTTGGATGAGTCAGCCCTTTGCTGAATGACTGCATTTGCAAGTAGAGTGGAGGGAGGAGATAGCACCTGGGAGTGAATAGGGCTGTGCCTGCCTGCCACACTGCTGGCTCCACCTCCTGCTGGGCGGCTGACGACTCTGCCCCTTACTCTGAAAGGAAAGCAGAAGCCAGGAAAACAAATTGCTCCAGCAACACCCAGAACTGGATCAGACCGGGCTCAGGACCCACTTGCACAAAGACTTCAAAGACTTTTAGGGGTATAAGTACAGGACCCCTGACAACAGATTTTTAGATTCTACAATCAAGAGGAACCTCTGCTGAAAGACGGACCGCTGAAGGACTGAAGGAAGATTGCCTTGCTGTGTGCTCCAAGGGCTGACCTGTTCTGCTGTGCAACTGAAGCTGAGGAGGAGAAGGGGTCTTGCTGTGTGCTGTGACCCTGCCTACTTGACCTAAACAAGACTTTGCTGTGTGCTGTATCTTCAACTCTGAATCTCCAAGGGCCTGAGAAGAGCTGGCCTCCTGTTTGGCAACCCAGGGACATCAAGGTTGCCGAGATTGCAAGACTTTGTTCTGCCCCGTGAAGTGCTTGGCTGCTCTCCGCTCTGCTTGAGAGCACCGCGCTGATTCTTGCCTGGAACCGGCTGCCGTGAGGAAAAGATCGACGTGCTCATCGGCACGTGTATTGCTGTGGCCGAGAGATCATGGGCGTCCCCTGAGCTGCTGTGGAGCGTGGCGGTGTCCCGATCGGCCTGCTGACTCGAGACGCCTCGAAACCTTCTGCCCGCAATTCACCGCCACGGCCCTGGGGCCCGGAACCGATCCGAAGCTGTGTCTCCCCGTTCCGCAAAGCGGCGGAGAAAGAAGCGAGGAGGCCGCGACCTGATTGGTTGACGGCGGAGGCCTGGCCGGAGGTGCCGCGCGGCGATTGGCTGACGCCCGACGTCGTCACTGGGGGCTCGTCGAAGGAGCCGCGACCTGATTGGCCATCGTCTGGGAGCTGCAGGCAGTCTGTCTCGTGGAAGGGCTCCGACGCGCCGAGTCCTTGCGCCCCGACCCGCAGCCTGGTGAGTCTGTGCAGCGAGAGGGAACTTCCGTATCTGTGGTGACAGCCCGCTTGACTCCCGAACGTCCCGCATAGCGTGTGGGGCCCGGGGACCAACGCTCAGGGTGCAATTGCCGGAGAAGAGCGCTTTAGGTATAAGCGCAGGGGCAGAGCTGAAAGAGGTGTTTTTCAGTACGAAGAGCCTAACGACATATTCTTAAACAAAACCTAACTCGCGCAAAAGACTAGAGACTATACTTTTATGTTCCTAACACCCCAGAAAGCTATTGACGTGCAATGCTAAGATAAATGATTTATTTTTACTGCTGAAACTAGATAAAGTTATATTTTTAATATACTCACCTGTGTGGTCTACGTTTGTGGTGTACCGGGGGGGTCATTGTGGTTGTTACTTGCAAATACTTTACACATTGCCTTGGGGATAAGCCTGTCTGCTCGAGCCAAGCTACCTAGAGTGTGAGCAGGGGTTATCTACCGTGTGTGTCCCTGTACCCTGACTAGAAGCAAGGGTCCCTATTTGGTTTAAGGTACTTACCTCTGCCAACTAGAGACCCCCAGATCTAACACCTACTGTATATAACAATGCTTAACATTGATACCTTCTATACTAAGGTATTAGGGAAACTGTGGGCCCAGTAGATTTCAGTAATGGCAAAACAGTGCGTATGGCGCATTGAATACCTCTGGCGAAGTAGAATTAAGGATTATCAAAAACATTTGATCAAAGAATTGAAGAATTTGTGTGGAGGAACAATCTGGAACCAGAACTCGTGTGTTCAGCTGTGAACTGTTCATTCTAGTTGTGAAAAGCCATTCAAATGAGGCGGGGGTAGGTGGGTGGATGCTGTTTTCAAATGCTGTGGGATGGTTCAATTGCAGTGGGAGTGAATACCCAATTAAAGGATTGCATATTTTTATTCTTCAGCCATGCAGGCACATTTGGGAAACTGAAAGAGCGTTTATCAATAGGCTTGCCACCTAGCCAGTACTTTAATAATCTACTCGGTATTCCTATGTAAAGCTGACTAAAAATGAATTAAAAAAAATTGTAAAAAGGCAGAACTTTTCCCTATGTTATGTTATTGAGTTTTATATAGCGCTCGAATACCCGATGTCTTGGCGTAGGGTGACCAACCGACCATAAATTTCACGGACAGTCCGTAATTTCGGCCGTCTGTCCGTTGTCCGTGAAGGATTCTTTAACGGACGCCATTTGTCCGTAATTTTAACCGGGCACCGGTTGCACCGCCCTAAAGCCGGCACAGCTTGCACCCACCTCCCTTCTTGACTCCGATGCTGTTGAGGTCGGGTGTAACAGTCTCCGATGCTGTACCAAAGCTCAGATACCCAGCAGCATTGGAATATTACCTTCACATAACAGACCTTATTGTTACTCAATTATTTTCAGATGGACCAACCTTCCGGGAGGATGGAGGGTAAAGACGATTTTCCCATGATTCGAACTCCTAACCTGCCAAAACCACTTTGAACAGGTGATAAACATTCAATACATGAAGCCATGCATCCGACTTTCAACAGCAAGCTTCTATGCTTCCCTTTCAGATAGCCCCTTGGACTGGTATATCTTTAAATCGTACCCGGCATGTCCTCCTCCTACTATAATGTGGCCTTCACCCTATCAGACAGGCTGCTTTGCAGAATATGAAAAGTAATATTTTCATGTGTTTGTGTTTTCTTAGAGGCACACTGAAGCTTAAACAAGTAACCAGGCTCTTTGATTTAAGCTGCAACTAGCTCTTCTCTGGGGCATATGTTAAAACTTACATATAAATGTGAACACTCTTTAAAATTGAGGAGTGTGCTGCAATCTTTTTTAAACTCTAAAAAAATGAGTATGACCCCGAGGAAGCACGTGGTTCTCTTCACAGAGCAGAGCTTAATTACTGTCACTAAATTGTAAGCAAACCTTGGTTCTTCAAACATACAGTCTATGATGTAATAAAATAAAGAAATGACACAATCCCGCCCACACTGATTAACAAAGTATGGTGGACAATCAGTTACATCAGTTCTCTTGGAGTATCTCCTTTAAGTACTGTACATCACAGTGGGGGATGGCAAAACTAACATTTTGGAAAGAGAGCCTGTCTTTCGTTGTCTTGTCCAGGAGGGGGTGAGGAGCCCTACCCCACCCTGGAAGAGACCAAGATGATACTAGAATACTGCATGCCCACCCATGTGCCCACCATGGGTGGTTCCTGTGCCCGAAATGTGGTGGATCCTGTCCCCCCCTGTGATGGCTCCTGCCCCCCCCCCATGATGGCTCCTGTCCCCCCCATGTGGTGGCTCCTGTCTCCCCTGCCTGTGATGGCTCCTGTCCCATCTCCCCCCCCCCCCATGTGTTAAATGGTAGCGGCAGTTTCAGTCGATAACCTTTCAAGTATTTGCCCGGCGGTAATCGCCTCTCATACCACTCGATAATTTACCAATAAAAGAGGCAGGCGCCGGAGACTGGAAGGCAGGAAACAAAGTTTTATTCCGTCGGAGCAGAACACATCAGATCTGACAGCAAGGTATCGTCACGAGGTGCTCTAACTGCATCTCTGAGACCTGGTCTCTTATACACTGGTTTATTGCTTTATTACACATAGTACATTCTTGAGATTCCCTTGATGTGCGGGGGAATATCCCCTGAAGCCCCTGTTCAGATCCGTTCCCACACATAGATACAGTAGAAGTTCCCACCCCATCCACAGTAGGAGATGGCTATCGCGCAGCAGGGAATTCCGCTAATTCCCGGGGGTGTGTGCAACCGGCCGGGTCTCAGGGGGTAGGGGCTTTGATCTACTGTAATCCCTTTGATGTGGGGTGTTTCCCTTACAGTAGGGGCAATAAACTGCATCCGCAGGGCTAGGTGATGGCCTGGGACCAGGGGGCGCAGAGGAAGGGGGGTTATCAAAGGAGAGGCATGACCATGTATGGGTTGTCGGTCGGAAGTGGTTCCGTAGCAGGGTCGCGCAAAAGGAGAGGGTTTATGGCCTGTATGAGAGAGCGGGGGTGGCCGGCGCGCGGGGGATGCTCGCAGCGCCGGGGGAAAGCGCTGGCGATCGAGAGTGAGCGGGGAGAGAGAGTGGGGTGCCTAAAATGGCGACCGTACATTTGCTATGCGTGGCGCTGGGGAGAGGCAAGATGGCGCAGATAATGTTCAGTTTGCAAGCTAAATTTCCACAGTCCTCCCTTTTAACATATCTCGCCAGCTTGTCCGGCCAATATTCACCTTTGTTAGCCTTTCAGTTACAGTATCGTCAATGTTCGTCATACATTTAAAGATACAGAGTCTTAAGGGTAGGCAGGAGTAATCTGACACATTTGTACATTGTCTCATACAGTTTGATAAAGTAGGCGAGGAGGAAGTACATTCAAAGTTGCAGTATAGTCGTGTACATGGCTGGTGTTGTATGAATGTTACTATACAAAGTTACATTTTCTTAACTTCTCAGTGTACAGTCGGAAGTGATTGAAACAACATCATGAAGAAGATAGTTAATATAATAAGGTGGTTGGGAGAGGATTTTCAACTTTGACATGGGTTCTTCTTTCCAGTGTCCTTGTTTCATAAAGAGCTATCACTGGTAAGCTCTCATTGTTGTTCTTCTTTCGTTGGCACTGTTGAGCACCGGCGGTGGAACTAAGGTCCAGCTCAAATCCGATTTCTTCACGTGGCAGGGTGCGACCACTCACTGTTCTTTGATTCCAGTCCTGTTCCTTAACACAGTTCACCACAGGTACTTTTGAGACAGGGTGCCGGCCTTTTGTTCCTCGGTAGTAGGTCAAAGTCATAGTCCAAATGAAAGAGGAAGAGAGAATGGGGTGGCATGGGATCGGATCAAAAATGCGGACCAAGGAGAGCAGAATCTTTTCAGCACTGGGCCCATCAATCGGGCCCGACGGGTTGAGACTTCAGGCACGCTGGTCAGTGAGCAGGGGCCTCGATGTAGCCCTTCGCGCTCATCGTTCTGATAATGGTGTCTCGTCTCACACTCTTGTTGCTTCGTCGCTTCCCCCTTGGTCGATGTCATAGATGTTTTATGATCCGCAGCCAGACTGTGCGTCACGTCCGACCCCTCTCTTCCGATGGCTGCAGGTTATCCTTGAATAGGTTATAAGAAACGAAAGTCTTAGAGATCTTGGCAGGGAAGACATTTACATACTTCATTCTCTCTCCCAACCACTGAGTAGTTGCGGAAATGCTCTTATCTGTTACTACATGATTGGTGCCTATTAACTCTGATGTTAATGTGCGTGTTACTAATCTATTAATTACTGCTGTGGTGCAGGGTTCTGTGGGTGTCCCTGTCCATCGTCTGGCCTTCTAGGTGTCGGTTTCTGCGCCTTATAATACAAGGTTTGGTAGTACCCGTAAGTGCGAGGTGCTACTGTCATGCGTTCATGAGTATCCTTTTCATACAGTAGGTGACCCTTTATCAGTTTAAAACAGGGCCATCAGTTGTTTCGTTCGGGATACTCTGAGACGGCTTAGTATAGGGCTGGAGTTATCTCTGGGAGAACAGGGTGCTTTAGACATTCTATTTCGGGCTAATTGGTCAGGAGTAATTCTGGGTGGTGGAGATGGTGTCCTTTAAGAACAAAAACCACTGACATATAGTCCCCGTGTTGAGGGTCAGATTGGGAGACATCAGTCGTCTTACCTGTCCTTTCCTTCTCAGCCGATTAGGCTTAACGTTTGCAGAAAGGAGAGGTAGTAATCGTGGTAAAGTATGGTCGTTTTTGTTTCTGTCAATTTTGTTCGAACACCACCGTGTTCGGGCCAATTATACACTTACCAAAGAGGTGTATGTCGTTAATTTATTCAAGAAGAAAGAGGACAAGAAAGAGCCTTTTGCGAGGGAGGGGGAGAGAGAGTGAGAGAGAGAGAGAGAGAGAGAGACGTGTGCAGAGAGAGAGAGAGAGAGAGAGAGAGAGAGAGAGAGAGACGTGTGCATCAAGTAGGCTATTTTGGCGTACATACGACACAAAACAAGAGAGAGAGAGATGGGTAAGATAATAGGCCACTTGGTGCACACACAACATGGAGTAGCATGGGTCTGTTCCATGTAAGAAAACACAAGCGGGGAAAAGACATAAATTCGGTGACCACGTACACACAAATGCCGGATAGGGTGTGACAGTACATGCATCAAGACGGAGACTCAGGGCTGCGTCGAGCACGGGGACCTCTCCTTTCCTGTCCTCTATTCCTATGTATGCTGCGTACCTTTAGCATTTTGTAGTTTATCTTATGGGTTGTCTGACCCTTTATTCTCCTCCCTTTGATCGGTGGACGAGCACCTCAATCATACGATGACGCTCTCTTCAAGTGACCCGAACATGAAATGCATACACATTCATATCGTATAATCGTAGTACACACGCACAATCATATCATACAGTTTTTCATGTTCCCAATGGTGGTCTGTAATTTTACGCACTATCTCACAACGTTTGTCTATGTTTTCCCTGATATTGAACTTGGTTCGGTCCATGTCCACTCCACTCTTCAGTCGGAACTTCGTCGTGACCTATAGAGGGGAAAATAAGAGGGGAGGGGAGGGGAGGTGCAGTATTCAAAATACCCCAGCGCGCGCAGACACGAAAAGTTCTACCTACCATGTACCAGGCTAGCCGCAGGGGTGGGTAATACCACGGACCTATTATTCTTTAGTTCGAGGCAAAGATGCTCTAGTTCATTCATCTCCTAAATTCGCGTTCCCTGGTCGTGCATGTATTTCTCAATTGGTCGTGTATTATGGTGCAGGATACCATACCTTGCGTGCGACATATACCTTAAGTTTATAGTTCATTATTGATTTGACAATTCTTGGAAAAAGGGCAGGCATGATGGGTACAAATTTCGTTAAACAAAAAGATTTTTAGGCAAATTGTGTCTGTATTATCTGTATGCTTTCGCTTAGGAGTAACAATCATTTATTTAAAAGAAAAACCTTCAACAACCTAGATGATTAGTCATGACACTGATTCCGTAATTCTTTTTTAAGAAGCCCTTTATTTAAAACAATGTCAGTATGGAAGTACGGGCCTACAGCCGCCATAGACCGGCCACGGTGTGAGAGGCGTCGAGCAACATGAGCAACACTAGATTAACATAAAAATTGGTTCCCCCCCTTTTCCCCACCATCGTGTGTGAAAGCATCGCATATATATATATATATCTCTTTTTTTTTAACACAAATGTCACGTGACTGGAACGCCACAAGGAGTTGTAGGCCACTCCTACATCAGCGCCATCTTGGGGCGGGGGCGGGTCAGTGCACAGTCTAAGTCTTTCCATGAATTAGCTGTTGAACCAGAATTCCTTTCGGTAGTTCGAGAACTTTCGTTAGCGTCAACTTTGCGTCAGCATGGCGTCACTGCAACCCTGTAGCAATGCCACGGTTTGTTCTTAGGGCGGGGCAGCAGGCGGTTTCTTCCGCCGACGCTTTACTGTCTCACTGTATCAAGCGGAGGCAAGGTGGCTGCCGCCCGGGGGCAAAAAGAGCAATGGTGGTGGTTTTGTCCTTACCGGAAGTCCGCAGGAGTCGAACGTCAAATGACTCCAACCAATTCTGCAAGGCTGAGGGGAGCGTTCTGTCAAGGGTGGGGCCCATGCCCTAGCAAACAAGCTTTCGAGTCCAGAATTGTCTCACGGTGGGCCAGGCCTGGAACCGGAGGGGTCAACCGCCGGAGTTCAAGGGCAGCAGTAGCAGCAGCTCTTCGGTACAGTCACCGGAGAGGAGCCAGCAGCAGTAACAGCGGCAGTCCGGATGGTACTGCCACCGGGGTGATTCCAGTAGCAGTGACGACAGCAGTTTGGATGGTATCACCACCAGGGTGGGTCCCCGATTACCTTGCTGCGGGGGCCCACTCCTCACGTCGGGTGCTAGCGGCAGTCCTGGTGAACCCGGTGCTTGGGTGGTTGCCTGGCGGCCGCGTGCAGGGGTGCCGGCTCAGCCGAACGGCGAATGAAGTGGCAGGGCGCAACTCAGCTGGCTGACGTGTGAAAGATGCGGTTTGGGGTGCCCTCATCTGCTGGCGAGCCTCCACCTGGGGAGGTGGGGGAGGCCCGTCCGCGTCGCCTCCCCCCGCCAGGGCACCCTCCGTTATTGAAGGAAGAAGTGACTGGGAAGATCCGCACAGCGTGCCAGGGTGAAATTCAGCAGGCCGATGAAAAAGATGGCTGGGTGCAGCTTAGCTGGTCGGCGAGTTAAAGACGGTTGGGGTGCCTGGCGAGCCTCCACCTGGGGAGGTGGGGGAGGCCCGTCCGCGTCGCCTCCCCCCGCCAGGGCACCAGCCCTCATTAAAGAAAGAAGAGAAAGCGGAAAGGCCCGCACAGCGTGGCGGGCTCCGCCTTGGTGTTGCCAGAACTTCGGCGCTTCGTATAGCCTCCGGCCTATTCGCACAATCGCCCGCCACTGATGTCAAGGGATTTTTGCATGGCTTTTATAGCCCAAAGTCAACTAAGAGGGACCGCCCAAAACAGGCCAATGTTGCGATTTCGAGGAAGGAGAGGCGAGGACGGTGTCACGTGGACGTTAAGGCTTTGGGATGGAGGTTGCAGCAGACTGTCATGTAAATAGTTGTTTTAAAACGTGTTTTAACCTGTTTACCCTGTTGGTGTGTTTGTTATATACTATAAGTTATTAAAATGTTATAACTACATTACTTCGTTGGAGTGTTTGTACATATTTGTAGTTTGATGACGAGCACAAGGAGGTTACTGTGCAATCGGAAAAATAACATAGCCCAATTGTGCGCGATCTAGCCCTAGTTTGGTGACGTCGATGGTGGGTGTCAGCAGGCTTCCGTTTGTGCGGGATTTTGTCATGCTTATTGGGCGGGGTGGGCAGTAGGGCAGACATGTTTAGGTAGCGAGAGTAATGGAGTCGGGCTACCTCGCGGTCGTCTCGACCGTGAGCTTGACTCCTTCCCTTGGTTTCATATGTCCCACAAAGGGCTAACTCCTAGCGTTATTTTAGTTTTTGTAAGGTCAAAAAGGATCCTACCAGTGCCTTTACTATCTTGTCGATTCCTGTTCGTTCATCCTTAGTTAATCGATTCATTCTGGTGGACTCTTTCTTTCCTATCTCATGGTCGTCTAGCGTTGTAGTCGACGTTGGGTTCGGCACAAGAGGCTCAGCCGGCGCGGAGGCCGTGAGGGCCGAGGCCCTTGTACTGCTTTCGCTCGTGTTCGGGGGTTGTGGGTGTTGCACTATTGATTGGGAGGGTGCATACGGAGGGGGCATGTAAATGATCGGGGGACCTAACAGTAATTCGTCATTCGTTCGCTGCTTGGAGGACAACTCAGGGTAGAGCAGAGAAGGGGTCCTAACAGCGTACTGGCCTGAGGTTTCGGGCTCCTGTCTTAGTTTAGTTTCCCTTCTCTCCTTTATGTCTTCTTCTAACTTTTTAGCGGCAAGGTGAGCTGCCTTTCGTAATTCCTTTTCTGCTTTTACTTCTTCCCTCTTTTTCCGTTGCGTCGCTTCTTTGCGCCACATGCCAATACTGTCAAGCATAGTAGGCGTCGTCTTATTGCTACGCAGAGCTACTTCTAGCGCTTCTATCTTGCGGTCGTCGAAGGATCCCATCAGTGGCCACTGACTTTCGGGGTCCTTCTTGGTATATTTATGCCACAGCTTGCTATAAGCTACGGCGACTAGTCCATATTTAGTGAACATGTCCTTATTAGGGGTGCCTTCCAGTGGAGCCGGGTGGTTCACCTCTAATAAGCGGTCCGGGCAGAACCAACTACCAATCAGTGGGGAGAAGATAGGCATGACGGGTTTCAACGGGGACAAAAGTCAGCACTACCTATCTTTTCACTGCTTGCAAAGACTAGACAGAATATCTCTATTCTTCGTTATTTGTAAGCAGAGAATACCTCCAAAGAACCAATATCGAACAACTAGTGTTCGGACAATCAATCAATCAATCAATGGGGAGATAAAGATAGGCACGACGGGTTTCAACGGGGACAAAAGTCTGCGTTACCTACCCTTCACTATTTGCAAAGACTAGACAGAATATTCCTATTCTACGTTATTTGCAAACAGAGAATATCTCAAAGAGCACTATTCTTCAAAACAATCAATGTTCGGACAATCAATCAATGGGGAGATAAAGATAGGCACGACGGGTTTCAACGGGGACAAAAGTCTGCGTTACCTACCCTTCACTATCTGCAAAGGGAGAGAGAGAGAGTATTTCTACTCCTCCCCGTTTGTAGACAGCGAATATCTCAAAGAGAACAATCAATGAGCAATACTAGTATTCAAACAATCAATCAATTATTTCGCACTTTTGTCGTATTTCACGACCTTACCCGGACCGCGTGGACAGTTTCTCGTCTTCCGCCTCCAGCGCCCGATCGTCCTCTACTCTCCGTATTTGCCGCGGCACTCCTGATGGTTCCCAGTCAGGACCGTAGATCACTCGAGAGAGGTCTGCTCGGAACCAGTGAAGTTCGGATGATCGGCTGCCAGACGAGGGTCTATTGGGCAGGAGCTCTCCCGATCGTTGCAGTCGTTCACTCTGTCGTCGGGACCTCTCCCACTGGATCCACGTGTCGCTGATGGGCCCCACGTTTGGGACGCCAATTGTTAAATGGTAGCGGCAGTTTCAGTCGATAACCTTTCAAGTATTTGCCCGGCGGTAATCGCCTCTCATACCACTCGATAATTTACCAATAAAAGAGGCAGACGCCGGAGACTGGAAGGCAGGAAACAAAGTTTTATTCCGTCGGAGCAGAACACATCAGATCTGACAGCAAGGTATCGTCACGAGGTGCTCTAACTGCATCTCTGAGACCTGGTCTCTTATACACTGGTTTATTGCTTTATTACACATAGTACATTCTTGAGATTCCCTTGATGTGCGGGGGAATATCCCCTGAAGCCCCGGTTCAGATCCTTTCCCACACATAGATACAGTAGAAGTTCCCACCCCATCCACAGTAGGAGATGGCTATCGCGCAGCAGGGAATTCCGCTAATTCCCGGGGGTGTGTGCAACCGGCCGGGTCTCAGGGGGTAGGGGCTTTGATCTACTGTAATCCCTTTGATGTGGGGTGTTTCCCTTACAGTAGGGGCAATAAACTGCATCCGCAGGGCTAGGTGATGGCCTGGGACCAGGGGGCGCAGAGGAAGGGGGGTTATCAAAGGAGAGGCATGACCATGTATGGGTTGTCGGTCGGAAGTGGTTCCGTAGCAGGGTCGCGCAAAAGGAGAGGGTTTATGGCCTGTATGAGAGAGCGGGGGTGGCCGGCGCGCGGGGGATGCTCGCAGCGCCGGGGGAAAGCGCTGGCGATCGAGAGTGAGCGGGGAGAGAGAGTGGGGTGCCTAAAATGGCGACCGTACATTTGCTATGCGTGGCGCTGGGGAGAGGCAAGATGGCGCAGATAATGTTCAGTTTGCAAGCTAAATTTCCACACATGGATCCTGTCTCCGCCCTGGGTGGCTCCTCTCCCAGTCCTGGGGTGGCTCCTACAGCAAGGGGGAAGTTCTTGATGGACCTCTTCTGTCTGCAACTCTGCAGACAAAGGCTCAGCTCAAAATTAATATGAAAAGGTGGGCGAGTGAGTAAGTGAAGGGATGGCTGGATGGATTAGTGAAAGGGTGAATGAATAAATGGAAGATTGACTAGATGGATAATGAGAGAGGATGGATGGATGGATGAGTGAGTGGAAGGGTGGATGAGAGAAAAGGTAAATAGCTGGATGTATGGGTGGAAGGGTAGCTGGATGGGTAAAAGGGTGGATGGTTGAGTGAAAGGATGGATGGATGAGTGAAAGGATGGATGAGTGAAAAGGTGGATGATGAGCGAGTGGGTGGATGGATGAGTGAAATGATGGATGGATTGATGAATTGATAAGTGCAAGGGTGAATGGATGGACGGATGAGTGAAAGGGTGGATGTAAGGCTGGATGAGTGAGTGAAAGGGAGGGTAGATGGACAAAAGGATGAATAGATGAGTGAATGGATAGATGGATGAGAGAAAGGATGGATGAGTGATAGGGTAAATGGATGGATTCATGAGTGGATGAGTAGATGGATGTGTGGGTGGATGGATGGAAGGAAGAATGGCTAAGTGAAAGGGTCGATGGAGAGAGAAAGGGAGGATGGCTGGATGGATGACTGAAAGAGTGAATGGGTGGAAGGATTAGTAACTGGGTGGATGGATGAGTAAGTGAAAGGATGGCTGGATGGGTGAAAGGGTAAATGGCTGGATGGATGAGTGAATGGATGGATGGGTAGAAGAGTGGATGAATGAGTGTACAGATGGATAGGGTGAAAGGGTGGATGGATGGATGGATAATGGATGGATGAGTGAAAGTGTGGATGGAGGGATGAATGAGTGAAATGATAGATGTAAGGATACATGAGGGATAGGTTTACAAATGGTTGAATATGTTTGGATATGGATGGGCTTATTTATATACTATTGCGCGACCTCCTCTGATGCGTCCTGAATTTTGACCTCATGTCTTGAATTTGTGTCCTGAATTTTGACCCTTTGTCCTGAATTTTTACACTCACCATCCTGAATTTGCACCAATGCCAGTTGGTCACCCTATCTTGGCGCTGCGTAGAGAAAGGACGAGTAACTGAGAGGACCAAGGCCGAACTATTGGTAGAAAATCCACAACTAAAAGGACAAATATAAGAACAAAGCAATTCACACGTGTTTGGGAGCTGTCAAAAATATTCCAAAATTACTACAATAGCTAACAGTCAGAACTAAATAGGATACATGGAAGGGAGTCGCTCCTAGCACTTCCAGAATCTCAAAACATGAACACATGGCGGTAGTTTATTTTTTCGTGGAAAAGGAACTTGTACAAATATTGCTTCGGAAGGTACGTTTTTATCGCTCAGCCTGCCCGACCACCGACCCCCAACCGACCCCCCAATTATCCACAGCTGCGGATGCCAGAGGACCCCTGCTCGCCCCAGAAGCAGACTGATGGCAACAGGTGGAGGAGGCCGGAAGGGGGCTGCTCTCAAATTACGCTGAGCGAATGAGAATGGAATAGCCCGGCCCGCCTGCCAAGCGCGCGCACACCTGTCACCCTGACGGGAATACCCCTGCCCGCCCTGTACTGGAGACTCTCTGGGGACGACTGTACGTGTCACTGTACATACGTCATTACATCTGCATGTCTATCAGTGTGCCACCTTCATATGTGCAGCATAGATGCCAAGGTTTCAGTTTGCTTATGTGTGACATTTCCAGTTGACGGGTCTGCTTTTGTGTGACATTTAAGACCATATGTGTGACACCTATCCGCGAATCGAATAAAACAGTTAAGTCATGAAATAAGATAAATATTGGGTAAGTCTCGCTTTGTGCGTTACAATTGTTTAGAAATTGCCTTAAAACAGACCAGACAGCGAACTGATCTTCTGTGAAAAGCAAGCACTGAATGGAGATTTCAGTCATTCAAGGCCGGTGTCAAAATGCTACAAGCAGGCCTGTACTAATCCCAGGTCCTGTAAATGTCCGACACAATCTGGCATTTGCCGTCCTGTGTTTACAATGGGGAAAACAAAACGATTCTATGCCATAATGAAAACATCCAGTGCTTCTAAACTAGATTTGAGCCTCAGGCTTGCCAAGGGAAAAAATCTAAATTGAACGACGAAAGCCTCATAGTCAAAGTCACGAGACGGCCCCGCGGCTCTAGCATGGCGCGGCGCCCTGTGGCAAGAAAACAAAAGATTACATCAGGCATGCACATCCGTCCCACAACTAGAACAGCACGCCCTGTTTTGTCGTGAATGAAGATCTGTGCCAAAAGATGCGTGCTCTCCTCCCACCCGACGTGCTCCACCAGGAGGCACGGTACCTCACCGAGCACAAACCAAGGTGAACTGCAGTAACCTTCGGCAGAGCTGCGCGTGCAGCGAACTGTGACGTAAGGAAACGGAGAGGTTTCCCGGCTACCTGTGCCTCTAAAGGGGCAGTGGGGTGAGGCAGGGTCAGTCACAAGACATATCTGATTCTCTGAAATGTTTTAAAAGGGGTAAGCCCGGGGTCAGACTTGCCTATGGAAACACTTAAAGTGCCAAATGGGTGCGTCTGGCAGATCATTGTGTGTTCTGGTTTTGCCTGGGCTGGTGTTGTAAACATCTTTAAATAAAACGCATTGGTAAAACCAATAGATCATACCTTAGGGACCTATTAGCTTTACCAATGGTTTTAGCAATATGTAACTGTATATGTAGACACACACACCCACTCCTCATTGTACTGTCAATTGAACACAGAAAACGTATCAACACAACACCATGCTACACACAAGCCAGAGTTAAATAATACAGTGTGAATACAATTACGCCGAAGCACTATTCCACACACACACCAGCACACAGTCACATCATTCTACAACCAAAAATCACATTGGTAGACATGTAACCAATTAGCACCGTCATACATTAGATGCACACAATTGTGTACACTATATGGCATTATCTAAATTGACGCCTCATTGAATACACACCACCAAGCAAAAAACACACACCATTCCACAAATGTTCCTTAGGGTGTGGAGTATGCTTGAAGGTTGTAGCACCTAGGGGGATTTTCTCAAGAACGTGTGATAACTATCGCAAAATTTGCTTAATGCATCTTTGCACATCGCAGTCCATCGTGGGAAATTAACGCCGTATTAACGTTGTATTCTCAACATGGTGGCACCATGCGATAGTCTCACGATAACGTGCCAAATGACCGCCTTAAAATCAACGATAACCAGCAACAGGCCTGCAATTCCCATGCCTCATGCGGGAAAATGCACTATAAAAGCAGTTCAAAATAAATAAATAAACTGCGTAGCACCATGGATGCACCCGGGCCGAGTGCAGAGGACAACGCGAACCCCACAAGCCCCACAGACGACCAGCAAGGATCTTCGGGGTCATGGAAGGCCAAGGAGAAGAGGAAGATGCGGTTCAGCCCGCAGGAAAACAAGATCCTCGTCACTGAGGTGACAGAACACTACCAACCACTGTTCGGCACCTCCAACGTGTCATTGGCAACAAAGACGCAAATATGGCAGACTATCTTGGACCATGTGAATGCAGTTGCAGCTTTGAGGAGGACAATGGAAGAGGTCAAGAGGCGCTGGAATGATGTGAAGGGCAAAACCAAGAAGAAACTTGAGGCCAACATGAAAGCAGCAACGCTCATTGGAGGTGAGGGTCCAGCGGCACAACAGGAGCTGGATGACATGGAGAAAATGGTGGCCATAGTCATCAGTCGGGACACGGTGCCACAAGTTGGGGATCCCGATACAAGTAAGCAGAGCACACAACACACCCACAATGACTCTGGATCATGTCCCTGATCCCTGCAGCACACACACATAAGATTCTGAGCACCTCTACATTGGCAACAATGTGGTACAGACTGCAACACTTTCACGACAGAACACAGGACACAACTGGTGCCGCATGTGTGCACAAAATGGCCAATCACATCTGTCATAGCAAGAAACTGTGAGATAACAATGTACGAGTACAACCTCACATCCGTGATGTAGCACACATGTCCACTGTCCCGCATCAAATAGGCATCTCCTCACAAACAGTCACAATGTACATTGCCATGCAGTCTGTATGTAAACTTTGCCAATGAGTCAACATACATGGGACACACTGTGAAACTGCATCTCCCCTTTACATTGCAGTGGGACAATCAACACCTCCTGCAGAGCAGACCCTACAGCACGTCAGTGATGATGGAGACGAGCCCCCAGACATCGACTTCGATGAACTCCAACGGTTCATGGAGAACCTCCGGAGCCCACCTCCAGTTGCAGGGCAGCACAGCACCATCGAGGTGAGCCCACCCCCTGCCCAGACCACACAGCAGGAAGCACCCACCACCACGTCTGGCTCCCAGTGCCTCAACGAAAAACACATGGCGTTCCAACGCCGTGTGTCAGACTGCCAGAAGGAGCTGGCTGAACAGGTGCGGGTGGGGTTCGCCCTCATGGCTGCCAAACTGGTTGCCATACGTGGGTGTCTAAGTCCCATAAGGGACCACTTACATTCCATAACGCACACCCACAGTCCGCCCCATGCCCTCCAACAATCTATGGCTGGCGTTGCTGGAGTCATGACTCCGAGACAATAACAACTGTCCAGTCTGAGTGGCTACAGCGATGTCATCCTTGATTTGGGAAACATGAGGAGGGTCATGAAGAACATGGAGAGGATGCATGCGCAAAGAATGGCTACCACGGCTGCACACGAGCAAGCTGTAGATGGGATCTTCAATTCCCTGCAGATCCTCATCATGAGAGTGATGCAACAATATATTGCGCAGATGAATACTGCTGCTACTTCTACATCCACATCTCCGGCCCCTGATGTGTCAGTGTCACACAGTGCTGCGGAACAAACACCACCACCCACATGTGAGGCACATGAAACGTCAGAGGACGATGATGAGGATGAATCTGCCTCAGTGGTAAGAAGGAAGCAGTAGCATTCTTCTCCGCCATATGGCATGTTACTGCTTGTTTCTGCCCTCTGCTTCATACCCTGGAATCACACTTTCCACTGTACCCCGATACACCCTGCGACAATAACCTCGGACCTCGACATGCACTGCCATATTTTGTGTGCCCAACAATGACACAGCAACCTGACTGCGGACTGTACACTTCCTCTTACGAGTAACCTGACAATCCCCAAAGGACTCTGGCTGGCCCTCCACGGAGAAACATTGTAAAGTGTTGTTAGCATGGCCCAGTACTAAGACAGCTTCAACACTCCACTAAACGTGAACAATATATTCTAATACACACAGATGTGTCATGTCTATGATTAATCAAGTAAGAAATCATGGACAAATGTAGGGCCAGTGATTCCCCCTTACGTCCATGTTGCGTGACATGAGTCACAGGGTGTATCCCTGCATCATGGTGGCACATGCTTGACCCCAAAGGAAGCCCTGTTGTCAATTGTAGGCCACAAATGACAGCCTCGATGTAATGATTTGGGACACATGTGATACGCTGATGAGTGGGATTCCATACTATCTTTGACACACAGAAATGGCATTTCGAAAACATGACACCCTAAACAGCCTCTCTGTACAGAGGTGACAAATCCACCATCCATTTCCCATTTTAGAGATTGTCAGCACTACTGGTTGCATTTACACTTGTCAGAGTGATGGGCCTGTACAGAGGAGTGACATGCACTCAGGGAATGTATGTTGTAATGAATGTATTTGCACTTGCTGTGCCTGTGGTCATTTTGTACTGTCCCATGATTGTTAAGGACTGTCACAATGTGACGTCCTCATGTGAAGAAACTAGCAATTATGTTGTTCCTACGGGCTATTCCTGCTGCAGCTACAGTGGCATGTGGTCCACCTGCCTCTTCTTCATCATCATCGTCCGGTGCATCTGGCACTTGTATCCATGGGGCATTGGTGCTACACATATGTTGTGCAACACACAACATGCAACAATCATCTTGCACACGATGTCTGAGCTGTACAGGAGCCTTCCACCTGTGATGTCCTGGCACCTGAAACGTGACTTCAACACGCCAAATGTGTGTTCCACGATGCCCCTGGTGCATTTGTGGGCCCAATTGTTTTGCCTCTGGGCCTGTGTGTTCGGGGCTCGGAGGGTTGTCATCATCCAAGGGCAGAGTGCATATCCTTGATCACCTGTGGCAGTGCAGAGACATGAGTCAATCGTTGGTTCTGCATGATGTGTTGGTAGGTTCACTTGTTCATTGGTGTGTGACATGTGTGACTTACTGA
This sequence comes from Triturus cristatus, assembly GCF_964204655.1. Classification (NCBI taxonomy): domain Eukaryota; kingdom Metazoa; phylum Chordata; class Amphibia; order Caudata; family Salamandridae; genus Triturus; species Triturus cristatus. Next base: position 391,327,524 of record NC_140594.1, read on the forward strand.
TTCCTGTATGACATGTACTGCTTGTAGCAAATGAGCGCCATCAATGTGTTTTACGTAGCCTCACTGCTGCTTCTCCCTCCCCCGAACCTATTTACTCATGTGCGCTCCGCGGTGGCATCACTTGCACTCCTACGGCACACCATTGAAATGCCTGTCTGCGCATATCCACAAGCATGACGATGACACTGTAACGTTGTACGTTGTAGATGGGCGGCCACGTGTGTGTAGGCCTATGGTAAGGACAGGGCAGACACAGATGTAGAGTACATGGCTGGCTGAACTCGAGATGCGGTTGAGGCTAGACCTTTGGCTTATGCTGCGGTAATAGCGATACCCACACAACAGTTGGAATGTATGATCCCGGAAGCCGAGCGGGCTTGCGCTCCATCATTTATCCCTTCTGCCGAGTCCGCACTCCGGGGGCATGCTACACTGCAACATTGTCCATTGAGGGATGGGTGGCTCTGACACTGCAACAGAGACACGCGCATTAGTTACTTCCTTGGCAAGCCTGGAACTCAACCACGCCCAGAGCCCCGGGGGAATGATCCACACCCCTACGCCGGACTGTCGTATGCCAGCCCACTCTGCTTACGCTTACAGAGAGGTACGACACAGCTACATGTCCCAGGTCTTCCCCACTGCTTGAGGTGACATGGTTGCGTCCGCTGTCCACAGCACAATGTAATGCAGTTGGGCCCGGGGCCCTCATGCAGACATAATTATCACACTGACACACTTAGATAGTTTGGGGAACTGGCTACGGGCACGTGTGCCCGGCCCTTTTATTGCCACGGTCACATGTCCAGTGATGCCTGTGCTGGATGGGTGTGAGGTGAGTGTAAGCCAGCCCTCAGGGAGTGGTTGGTGCTGGCAACAACTACAACAGTGGTCAGACAATCAGAAGTTCATAGTTCAAACAGCAAGGGTCCATGACTTGAGCTCCACAGAGTTAGTGGCCCCGGATGCACTGAGTCCGACACAGGCACACCGCCATGGGACGGTGACTTGTGGTGCACTGAGGTAGGGCCACGAGAGCTGAGCGGGTCCTCATCGATGTCCAAGGTGAATATCGCCGAGTGTTCCGAGGGACAGTGGAAGGTGTACTTTCAGGGCATGATTCAGAGGGCAGAAGCCAGTTGACACAGGCAATCTGGAGGAAAAGAATGCTACAGACTCATGTTTAGCACCAAGTCAGTACCAGCCACATGATGATGGAGATAAACCCCAGACCATAGACTCAGACGCCACCAAAGTTCAACCAGAGAGTGTCCATGATCTTAGGTGCACAGAGTTAGTGGCACCAGAGCTGAAAGGGTATTCAGTCTGCGATGAGGCCTGTACAATGGTATAAACTCTGCCATGAATAAATCAAGACTCAGTTCCAAATGTGTGACCTACTTGACAGCAGTGTGGGGCGGAGGCAGCGGTCAGCAGGGACCCACAGCCACGTGTTGTTGGCTTGCAATGCACAGAGTTGGTGGCACCACAACGAAGTAACTTAAAATCAGCCATAAATGTGTGTACTCCGCCATTGTATAATCAAGACTCAGTTCCAAATGTATGACCTACTTGACTGCAGTGTAGGCTGGATGCAACGGTCAGCGCGGCCCAAACTCTGTTCAGCCAGCTCCACCTTGAACTCTATCACACAACGTTGGAATGGCATGTGGGGATGATTTGTGGTTGACGGAGGTAGGAGCACCAGAGCTGAGCATGGGTGCAACCTGCGATGATGCTGTGTCCTGCCTGGTCCGGACTGGTTTGGATTAGTGTGAGGCCTGCTGGACCGCAGTGTAGGCCGGAGGAAGCAGTGGAGTACGTCAACGAGAAAGGAGTAATGGGGGCCTGTGTCGCAGAGGCCAGCGATGGTCTGGGGAGGCCGCCAAGGTCACGTGCCTCAGGCTTGGAGCTTGCACCGGCATGTGGTGGGCCCTCTTTGACACACACCAGTGTCGGCAGCTGAGCAGTGAGGCTTGGGTGCGCAGAGGCGGCCAAGACAGGGTCTGGGGACCAGCGTCCTGGGGTGCAGCAGGAGCACAGGATCGCAGGCACCACCGCTAATGGCATAGGCCTCGTGGCGGGGTGAGAGGCGCTGCCCTGGCAGACACATTGCCCATTCTGGAAAAGAACCACGCCTAGAGCAACGGGCTTTTTATTCACACTCCTACGGTGGCCTGGCGTACCCAGGGCCATCCCAATCCGCTCACGCTTACAGGGGGGGACGTAACACGCTACATTGCCGCGATCTTCTCCACTGGCTGGGGTGACATGGTTGCGTCCACTGTCCAGTACACTCCAAACAGCAGCAGTATATGTCGCCATGGGAATGTCTGTGGTCTGCATACTCAAGTCTGTCCTGCACATCCACGCCACACTTGGCATTGTGTACATTCACCTTCATGGGTCAGTTGCCTCCTTCGCACATGCCTGTTTCCCACCTATCCCCACAATCTGCTATTGTGTGGCTGAGGTGCCATGCCGCTGATGGCTTGTGTACATCGCTGGCCCAGGTTGCCACAGTAAGTTGTGTTGTCGTGTCTGGTATGTGGGCATGTTGGTTGTCATCTTGTATGTGATTTTGCAACGTGTGCATTCCCAGAGTTGTGAGTTGTATGTTGGTGGGGTTGAGGTGTGTGGTTTGTTAAGTTGTCACTTACCAACGAGCACTACATTCACATAGGTGCCATCCTGAAAGCGCTGGTTGATGATGGACCGTCATAAGATGATGGAATCATGCACACTGTCTGGGTAGTTGGCGACGACATTGGTGAAGAGTCCCCGGTGGTCCACTATTGCCTGCACATTGATGGAATGCGTGTGCTTCCTGTTGCGGTAATTGTGTTCAGTGGTGGCAGGGGGCACAAGGAGTACATGTGTGCAATCGATTGCCCCCAACACGTTCGGGACGCCAGCTATGGCATAGAAGCCTTGCTTGGTCTCCAGCTGTTTCTGCGCAGTGTGGGGCAAGTGAAGGTGCTGCGGTATAAAGCTGATGATGGCATCCAAGACAGTTGTGAGGAACTTGGATAGGGCTGGCTGTGAGACTCCTCCGACTCTGGCAGTTGTTGGTTGGAAGGTCCCAGAGCTCAACAGGTGCAGCACAGCCAGCAGCTTGGTCTACGGAGGAATGTTGGTTGTCCGCTGTGTTGGTACCGTCAGACTGTGGGCAATGAGTGTCAGGATGCGGAGGATGGTTGTCCTTTTGAGCCTGTAGTGGGCAATGACATCCTCCGGTGTTAAGTCTGTGAGGCTGGTGCGTCTTCTGAAGGTCCACTGTCTTTGTCTGCGCTGCTTCTGTGGTAGTCCAGGTGGGGGGGCGGGGGGGTCCTGGAGGGGGTGGCTGGCCTGGGGGTGGTGGCGGTGGGTGTTGTGGCCCTCTTGGGTGTCCGAGCTGCATGATCAGTAGCTCCGTGGTATCTGTTGTTCTTCTAGTGTGGCTGTGGGCTGGGCTCCCGTTTCCAGTGCAGGTTTACTTCCGACTTTACACCAGGTCGGAGCAGGTGTTAAATCCCTGCTGCTAACGCGCCTTATCGCATGTTTTGGGATCTTATCGCCGATCCGGTTGGTCGTTGTGAATATTGCGAAGTGGTGTTTTCGTGGCTTTTTGCACGGGAACGCCTACTCTGCATATCATTAGAGTTAGTTGCCGGTGTCCTCCGTGGTGATATGTTTTGCGGAGGTTATCGTCGCAGGATAACTGGTGTTATGGGCTGTTAGCACCGGCTTGTGAATGGTGCGATACATTTATCACCACTTTGGCTGTGATAAAATGCCGCTAACTCAGTGATAGGTCCTTGAGAATATCCCCCCTAGTGTCTTATTTGCTGATATTTACATATATCCATTTCACATATACTGTATTTGAGTTTCATGTCTCCAAATGTGTTAACACCTGTTTCTGTGAAGACCTCTCCAATTCTTAATCTTTGTCTTAGCTCCATTCAGTAAATGAGGGATCTGATATCACCTGAGAGAAATCAGAGTTACCCACAACTGGTGTAAATGGGGATGGGAAGATAGTCTTTTTGCCTTAGTCATTATGTCCCACACTTATAGTGTTAGACAGGTATCCAAAGAGGAGTATAGACCCCCAGCTTCAGTATTTTTTTTAAGTAGCTAAGGGACTTTCCATGTCTTTTTTAAAACATTTGTATTTTTATTCTTCACGTTTTGAAACTGAGAACAAACACAAATGTCACAGTGCCCCTCACACATCATATCAATTGCAGTAATATTGGTACACATGGCCCTCACATGAGTCATGTTATCCTCATCTCCACTGGAAGTGACCCACGCACCATGAATAGCCAGATTCCTTCTGTAAACTGCAGGAATGCCACCCCCTTTCTTTCTTTAAATAGGCATGACTCTGTGTTTCATCATTAGAATATAGTGTTTGTGATTCTTGCTGTACATCTGGCTCCACTGCCTCAGATAATGCCCTCCTCTTATCTGCCCAAAGCATCAAGTCATCTACCACCTTCTCATCTTTTCAGGATATTCTACTGTGGGTCTCCTCCACTGAGGGCCATTCTGTTGTTTCTCTGACCACATATTTGCACCTTGTGTTCCCAGCCAATAAATGGCTATATGTCTTTTGCCAATACTAGTGCAAGGTGCATATACTTATAATGCATTTTCTTTTTTTCGGTTCACAACTGTGCCTAACAAGCAATGTCCTGGAGAGAGCTTTAATGAATCCACCACTATCCTGCTTAACTTTGCAACTACTTCTACCCAAAACCCTGAGACCTTAATACTGGACCATTTGAGGTGCATAAAAGAAGCCTCATCCACCCTGCACCTTGGACATACAGCTGACTGACCCCAGTATATTCTTCTCAACTTGACTGGAGTCTGATATGTCCGATGCAGAAAGGTAAAGTGTAGCACCTTAAAATTATCATTGCATGAACCTTCCCTTACCAATGCCCATGTTGACACCCAAGCCCTGTCAATGAATAACTCAGCTATATCGACCTCTCAAGCCAACATGGTGTTGCATAAACTGAGTCTCTGGCTCAACTCTACAAGGTTTGTTTCCACACCCACAGGTGACACGAGTGAATTTAATTCAATGCCCCAGTGTTGAATGTGAAAGACAGGTTACAGTAGTCTTGCAGAACCCCGCCTAGTACATGACTGAGGTGGTGCCAATGCTTTTAAGGTACTTACAGGGAGTATTGGTAATCCAAATGATCGTTCATGAATGATTTACACCTTGAAGAGCACTAGAAACATAATATACATTTCAACATGTTTATTTTAAAATAGTGATTTTAAAATGCCAGAATCTAGTGCATACAATATTACTAACATCACAAAAGATGCAGCTAAGCTTTGGGAAAACAGGGAAAACATTCGAAAATCACAATTTATAGCCCCTAACACTCTTACTGTGCTATCTCTAAGCACTATGCTTTTTCTAGCAGGTGAATAAATAAGCCTGAGTTTCAGAGGTGGTGTGCATACCTAGACAACAGTGTTTGTTGTCAGTTTGAAATAGCTTGTCAGAAATTTTGAGGACAAGTCCAAGAGCTAGGAGATTGCATCTGTGCAGAAACACAATCCTGCAACCAGTTTCTGAAGGCAAAAAAGTATGTCTTGCAGAGCCTTGGAGAGCCTTGCTGGAGGCTTCATCAGCCAAGTTGGAATCTGGGCCACATGTCCAAAATTTAGGATTTGCAATCAACTGTGATTGTTACCAAATAGCAATTTGGAAATCGCAATTCATGATGTAAGAAAACTTTACATTTTTTCAATAGTGATTCTTAATGGTTCACAAATTGACATACCTCATAAATATTAATGAGGGAGGTCGCAATTTGCGACCCATTAGGAATGATAGCAATCACAGGGATGGTGACGTGCTGGGGGATGTATTTAAAAACACAAAATGAAACTTTGAAGTTTTATTTTTTAAGAGTAGGCACCAGTCTGTGGGGCCACTCTCAATAAAATTAGAGCCGATTTACAAAGGGCTCCGCGCTTGTGATGGGGGGCCCACAGTCATGGCCGGACCTCCATGCTGCACTTACTGATTACGGGCCCCCTGCCACAGATGTGGCCCCCCCGCGACTGCAGAGCCTCTGCCACGAGTGCGGAGTTCGTTTGTGATTCAGCCTCCAAATGTTTTGTGACTGTATTCAGTCACAAAACATTCATGCATAGCACTGCAATTCGGTATTTAGAAGGCATGCCCTAAGCATGCCCCTTCCCAATACCAAACTGCTAAACCAAATTGCGATTCGGTAACAAGTTACAGAATAGTAATTTGTATTTCATACATTTTTGTGGTTGGAAACAGCCATATCGAGCCGTTCCCAAAAGCAAAAATGTATTGTACATATATGGTCCCTGGTGCTGTGTTCATCTGGATCTGCAAAGTGCATCTGTGACCTAGATGAAGTTTCTCTTCCGACAAGTTGTCCAGTGGCAGTCCTTTTATATTGCATCTGATCTAACTTGGAATTTGCAATGTCACCTTCGGAATGTTTGATATAACTAATGCGCATCAAGAAGCTAGTCTAAAACTTATTCCTTTAAGCATTTATGGTATAAGTACAACAATTCAGACTACACTATTTTGACCATTGTTCTTTGTTTGACTTTGAAATTGAGATAACAGGGCACTTGTTCCAGACTGATGTACCATAAGCAGCTCATTACTCTAGCTTGATCACCACAAGCACAAATCATAGCAAAACTATATTCTCTCTACTGAAGGATTTGATCTCCTCCCCCGCGGAATCAGGCAATACTATTTCCTCTGACCAACACTGTGATGAGCTGGCGACCTTCTTCTTGAAAAAGGTCGAAGATATCTACTAAAAGTTCGGTCATGGTACATCCTCCAGTGTCTGTGGGAAGAATGTTCACGTAGGCTCTGAGACTGTCCTTCTCGCATCACTTCCCTCTATCCCCCTAAATGAGCTAGAGAGATTAATGGTCAAAATCAAATCAGGATCTCCAGACGACCCCCTTAAACCAGACGCTTTCAGGAAATTTCAACAAGGTCTTCTACCTGAATGTCTGGAGCTACTTAATCTATCCCTTTCTACAGCGGTAATACCTAAGTCATGGAAGCATGCTAAAGTAGTTCCTTTACTCAAAAAACTAACGCTTGACATCTCTAAATCGGAACGGGGAACATCCTTAACATCGTGGTTAGTACACCGCGATGCGGCTACATCGCAATCGTTACAACGAACGCGATGTAACCACGCTATGCCATTACAACGCAAGTCTTTACATCGACTTGCGCTAGATGGCGTGCTAACATTACAAATAGTGTAGTTTACTATCCCAACACCTTCCCTACTGTTAAGTGGACTGGAGTGGGAATAGTAAATTACACTTTACTAATGTTAGCTCGCCATCTAGTGCAAGTCGATGTAAAGACTTGCGTTGTAATGGCATAGCGTGGTAACATCGCAGTCGTTGTAACGACCGCGATGTAACGGCACGCGTTGTACTCACTCACGTTGTAACATCATACATCCAACCGGAACACTACCGCCCGATTTCACTGCTCCCTTTTCTCTCCAAAATCCTGGAGGCACACGTGAACTCTACGCTAACGCACATCTTAGAAACCAACCATATACTCGAGAATTCACAGAACGGTTTCCATCCACGGTACAGTACCGAGTCGGCTCTATTGGCTGTGGTAGAACAACTCAAATCCACGCTAGATGCCGGCAGTACATCAGCACTGGTGCTGCTGGATCTAAGCGCGGCATTTGACACAGTCTCCCAGGAAATCCTGCTCCTCCGTTTGGAGGAGATAGGAATTGGAAATAAAGCTTTATCGTGGTTCTCCTCCTTCTTGGCCGACCGGACGTTTCAAGTGACCGCTCCCCCTTTCTCCTCCCATGTCCACCCTCTCCACTGTGGGGTTCACCAGGGCTCTTCATTGAGCCCTACGCTCTTCAATATATATATATGAGCCCTTTGGCACGGATGGCCAAAGCACGAGGAATCTCCCTGGTGTCATACGCCGACGACACCCAACTGGTGATCGCCTTGTCCAATAATCCCAATCAAGACAAAATAAAATTTAAAGAAGATATCTCTGCTATCGCAGAATGGATGACAGCTAACTGTCTGCAATTGAACTCCACCAAATCGGAGATTCTCCTGGTTGGCAGAGAATCCCATTTTTGGATGAATGAATGGTGGCCTCTGGCACTTGGTGACCCCCCTGTCCCTAAACCCGCAGTGAAAAATTTGGAGTGTGCAGCCTCAGACCGATTTTGGGTCTTTTTGATGCCCAAACATGCCAGTTGATTATTCAAGCCTCTATCCTGGCCCGCCTGGACTACTACAATGTGCTTCTTCTTGGCTCTAATAAATCCGTGCTTAACAGATTACATCGAATAGCGTGTTTGCTTTAAGACACTTTGCATCACGCACAAGATACTGTCAGGAATCGCCCCAGATGTTCTAGGCGATCTGTGCACTCTGTACACCCCATCGCGTGCACTGCGTTCGGCGAACCAGTGTCTTGCACGTATCCCTCGTATACGTAGAATTAGATCGGGTGGTCGCTCTTTTAGACGTCTGGCCCCCGCTCTTTGGAATTCTCTTCCCCTACACATTTGCAGTAACCCTGACCATCAGACCTTCAGACGTCTTGTGAAGACCAGTGGCTCTTTTCTCAGGTCTAACCCCTTCCTGTCACCTCCCTAGTCTTGCTTCAGCGCTGGGACGCCTCTTTGCCGAGGCAGCCATGCACTTTATAAGTATTTTAATCTAATCTAATCTAATGTCGAATCTAGGGCCATATTATACATTGTGCCCTGGGGGTGCAGCGGGCTCTGCGCCCGCTATGTATGCCTCTGGGACACATTGGTATTACAGAGGAGGCTGCAAACGTTTCTCCGTTCCCTTCTGTAAAACAGATAGAACTAGCGCACATGATGCGCCAGTGCTATCATAAGAGGGCGTTCCCTCATTCACATGGGGGCATATTTTACTTGAATGTGCTGCTCCAACGGCAGCACAAGTTAGTAGCTGCCTTGGGGGCACTGCACTCTTTCCACAGTGCACTGTCCTTGTTTGCACCAGCTGCACCATTTGAAAGGAAAGCCATGGTGGTCCACCATATTCATAAGAAAGCCCCTGGTGCTTTATTGATGTCTATATCTAAATGACTTGACACTTTCACAGTTCTGGGAAAGATAATCAGAGACGACATCTGTGTCAAAGGCAAACATGTCGATGAATCTGCAGACATCCAGAAAATAGAGCCTCAGCCCATTTAAAATGAAGTTTGGCCTTATAGTCTTTATGTCATAATGACATGCAGTAGCTGCTGGGCCAAAGGTAAAGATGCCGGGCAAGCTAGCTAAAATGGAGACTGTAGCTAAATTGGAACCTGTCCTGGATGTGTTTAAGAACCTAAAACTAAAAGAAGGAAACCTAAAAGCAAGTGATTAAAATAGATAAAATAATGGAATTATGAAAATAAATAGTCATGAGATTTATGACATTCCTGGAACAATTCTAAAGTAAATAGTCACCAAATTATCACTAAATGTGTTTTTGATTGATCTTGCTTATCACACATATTCATTTTACACTTTCAGAATAAAAGTACACGCCAGAAACGTGCATTTGATGAAAGAGCAATTAATCACTTGTTACATGTTCAATGACGTCTTCAAACTGAAATGAAAAAGGGGACTCTGTGCTGGAAGACATGATCCTTACAACACTGGCTTTCGTTATGGGCTTGGCTTTATCCGCTTCGGGGCCTTATACTTCGATGGCACCAAGTGTTAACCCATTCCCAGCTGAAGAACATCCTCGAGGATCCCAGTTGAGGGAGGAGCATTGGGAAAAGTCAGTCCAAATCTCTCGGGCCATCCCGGTCGATCTAGCATATTGGAGGAACTGGCCAGGTCCCCAATTGAATGTGTATTGCACTTCTTGAAAGGTGATGAATACATCTCCTGGGTAGAGATTCCCCAGCAATTGACAGCCCCCCTCCTTTCAAAGTGCCAATGCCATGTCTGCCCTTATGTGTTTGAATGGCGCTAGTGCCCTCTATATCTAGCTCCCTTGTGAAAGGTGGCTGCTCTAGAACTCTGGCAACTATTAGTTTCCAAAGCTGAGCAGTGTGCCTCATAATAAAAAAGATATTCCCTGGTAATGTTACCTCCTCTCATAAGTAGTTTCATTAGTGAGGTGTCTCAATGAGTTCCGGTCAATAATTGCTTCTCTCAGCTGTCTTCGTCCGTAGTCCATTATCATCTAGTCGCATGCTATATGTGTGCCGCATAATAATATAATTCCCAAATCTGGAAGGCCTACCCCCCTCACCTAGATCTAATTTTAGGGTAGCCAGTGGTACTCTGATTTATTCACCATCCCATACCAAGGACACCAACAAACAATCCAGTTTTCTGAATCTATCAGGCAACAGTGGGCACAGAGAGTTTTGTACAGTATGGAGACATCTCACTAGAAAGACCATTTTTGCAAATCTCCCCAAAATGGAAAGGGGTAGTGTGAGAAGTTGGCCTGATGTATGATGTCACTAGTTATAGTGTACACCTTATATCAGTCCAAATACCCTTATGGTGATTGGTTGTAAAGTCAACCTTATAGACCAGCTATCCTAGTGGTAGCATGGACAAGAGCAGTCTTAGGCTAAACTCTGAATGGCATGTGAAGCCAGCTGTGATACCATATATAATCCCTTGAATACCAAATGAAAGGACACCACAACAGATATATATATGAAATAAAGTGTATTTATTCTAAGCAAACCCTCAGCACTCTTTATGAGATTAGAGGTAAGTACAACACAGTCTTATTTATGCATACATTAAGTCACACAGGTAAGTAATACAGTTAGGCCCTAGGGGCCACGCAAACCATATACTAAGTAAGTGGTATAAGAACCACTGTCACGGAAATAGAATAGGCCTAGGCCTAGGGAATCGCTGGGGCTACACTACGCTAGCGTTAGTTAGGAAGTGGGAGGCCCACGGGATTCGTGTGCAGAGTGGAAACACTCACGCGTAATGCGTAAAAGTCAATAGCAATAGTACAGTTTAGAAAACGGTAGATTTAGGACACTTCCGGAGTAGCTAGGAAGTTGAGACTTGAAAACTAGACACTAGGATAGTCACTATCCTGATGAGCACCGGAGTACCCAAGTTACCTAGCCCACAGGCTGCGGGTGCATAGGGGTGAAGATGCGTCGTTTTCGTCGTCGACTCCTATGGATGCCTGAAGAAAGATGCTGACAGGCAGTCAGTGAAGAGTGTCCGGTGGATCCCAAGGCTGGGATCAAGAAGAGAAGAAGCCTGCAAGCAGAAGGGACAGAGTCAAGGTCACTAGCCAGTGACCACGTGGAACCAGGAAGGAACCAGGCGATGTCGTGAAGATTGCAGGTGAAGGTGAAGCTTGTCGCTGCAGCCAGGAGGACCAGGAAGCGTCGAGGACGACCAGGACCAGGAGGCGAGCTGTCCCACGAAGGCTCTTGCTGTCGGCGGCGTCGAAGTTGGACTAGGACTCACCAAGCCTTGGCAAGCGGAACCCACGAAGAACGAAGGACTTGCTTCTGGTGCAGACCAGGAAGGTCTGGGGTGCTTCTTCTTTGCAGAGAAGCGGGAGCCAGTCTGGAGGAGCCAAACCAGCGCAGAAGATTTCAGGGTGCGTCGTCACAGAGGCCACTAGCCAGCGGGCAAGCAACCGGACAGACGCGGCAAGCAGGAAAATGCTGAAGGGCCCCACGCAGGACTCGTGGAGTGTGGGGGGCTGATCTTCGGTGCAGATGGTGCTTGGGGTTAGGGCTTCTCAATCCCCGGTGCACAACTTCGAGGGTGCCTCAGAAGCTGCGCTGTAAGTTACTAGCCACTTTTTCCAGGTAGCCGGTCCCACGTCGCTCGTCGCCTCCACGGATCTCAGCTCTGCTGCAGATGTGGATGAGGGTCGGAGAAGTCTGGAAGTCAAGGCTCTGGTCTGGCTCTGCAGTCGGTTCCTCGAAGAACGTGGGCAAAGCAAAGGGTAGTCTCTTGATGGTGCCTGTTTGCACAGGGTAGCCACTCCTTGGCTACAAGGGAGATTCTTCAGTCTTCTTCTTTCGTCGAATGTCGAAGGTCCAGAGTTTCTGTTCAGTTTTGCAGGTTCAGGATAATCTAATCTCTTGAGGCCCAACTCCCACTCTTATACTAATCTGGGGGGCTGGGATACCTGCTAGGTCACGCCTTATGGGTGGGACCTGGGAGGGGGTGGTTACACCCACTTCCCTTTGTCCAGTTTTGCGCCAGAGCTGGGGCTGGAGTGCCCCAGCGCCGGTTTGAACTGGACTATGCAAGGAACACCTTGTGTGCCCCAGGCATGTCTCATTCCTTTCAGCCCACCCTGCCCCAATACACTAAAGGCTGTCTGGGGAGGTGCTAGCACCTCCCCAAGCAGGAAACCTATTGTCCAGGCCTCCCTGGCTGGGATCACTCCCAGCAGCAGGAGGTCAGACTTGTGTCGGTGGCAGCAGCATCCATTTTGTGATGCTGAGGCTTTGGTTAGAGATAAACAGCAACGTAGGATTTTAACATGTCTCTCCCTCTAGAAGGGAGGAATAATATCCTCATCACCAGAAATGGTATGGGGGTATTATTCCAAAGTGTTAGACACCTTACACGACATGTTTTGATAAAGCCAAACCATAGTTACCATAACCGTTTAAGATTATAAGGCACTTTAAGAGTATATGGTAGGCTATATCATAGAACAGCTATAAGGACATGGTTCCGAAAGCTGCAGACAGGCTCAGCTCATGCTAGAGCACCATCTCACATGTTACCAAGCACTCTGCCTCCAGGATTGTTAAGGCCTGCCATAGGAGTGACTGATAGGTACACATGTGTCTATATATAAGGGTAGATATAGGCATACTATATCTAAGCAAGGGGTGATTACACGACCTTGCCCCAGCTGAGTGATCAGCCAGTTGTGTCTGATTGGAAGGCCAGACCAGGGGTGGCATAATACATGCTGCAGCCCCTGGGAGGCCTAGGGTACACCTATGCCCTGGGTACCTAGGGTACACTGTACAGGGTCCAATAAGGTGATCCTTACCAATTGTGTATGTACCTAGGGTACATGGAGTCCATTTTACAGAGAGAGCAGACAGCCTGAGACCCTGAATGGCAGGATCTCAGGCCAACTAAGTCGAAAAACCAGCTAGACACTAGGCAAAAAGTTGGGGGTAACCATAGTCAGATATCCACCTTCCTACACAACCCCCCCCCCCAAACGAAAGGAGATAAGGCTGGCCTTGACAAGGTAAGCCTCTATTGCCTGAGTGGCCATATAAGGAAGAACCAGCACTGGCATGGTTACCCCCTGTCTCATGGTCCACTAAGCAATCCCTCATCCTAAAGATATCATAGGGTCTCCACCATAGGGAATCTCTACCTTTGGTGTGTCTTTGCAAAGTAAAAGGCTGGTGTTGAGATGGAGTACTGAAGTGAGTGTCCTCAAAGTGAGGCCTCAGCTTCCTCCAATCATCCTCCACCATGGATGCCTTTCTTTCTCTAACTGAGTTGCACTGTGCTCTCAGGGTCAGCCTCTGGCTACCTAAAGCTGGAGGCTGGGTCCCTTTTGTGGGCTTACTGGAGGGACAGGTCAGGTTTGGGGCCCTAAGGTCCCGTGTTTGCCTGTGCCCAACAGAATCCCTCTGGGGGAGGTCCCTAACTACCTGTGAAGGGGATCCCTCAGGAATGTTTACCCATCACCTGGCTAGGGCTACTAGCCAGGCAATCCTCATTCTTTTGATGGGGGGGTTCTTGTGGACAGGGGCCCTCTTGGGGTCCACTGGCCTCCCTGACCTCTGCAGCCCTGGGCTGACTGAGGCAGGGTAGAGAGAGGCAGGCTACCTGCACCAGACTGGGTCCCACCTTGGAAGGGGCCACTGACATCAGAGGCTCTGCCAGGCCAGGCCTGGCTACCTCTGGGGCAGTCCCTTCACAAGGGGTGAGGTCAGATCCCTGAGGAGGCTGACCTTTTCCTAATGTCTGGGGAGAGGGAGACTTTTCTTCCTCCCCACTACTCTCTGTTTGTGTGGAGTGATCCATAGTTTCAGGCTTCACTACACCTATATCAGTCTGAGTGTGGGCTGAGACCATTACAGCCTTGCCAACCTTTTCAGGAAGGCACTCAGTTTGTGTTTGAGCTGTGACTGTCACAGCTCTGCCAATTTCTACAGGGAAGTCTGTCTGTGCCTGGGCTGTGGCTACCACTGCCCTTCTAACCTTTTCAGGGAGGAAAGCTACTTGGACAGGGGTTGTGACTGGCACAACCCCACTACCCTTTTTGGAAAGGCCTACCATTTTAGAATGGGTGTCTTGTTCAACTCCAGCCCAAGCTGAGAGTTCTAAGTCATTCCCCAGTAAGCAGTCCACAGGCAAGGTTGGAGACACTGCCACCCTTTTAGGGCAAGTGACACCTCCCCAGCTGAGACATACCTCTGCCATGGGATGACTGGTCTGTTTGCCATCAATGTTAGTTACCTGGTATGAGAAACCAGGCAAAAGCTGCTCAGAGGGAACTAGCCTATGGGCCACCATAGTGATGCTAGCTCCAGTGTCTCTGTAGGCCTCAGCTTTTCTACCATTGATGTAGGGTTCCTGTCTGTACCTACCCAAAGTGTTGGGACAGGCAGTGAAGTTGGCAAACCCCATGCCACCATCACAGACAAGAGTAGCTGCTGCAGGGGAATTGGCTAAGCCAGGATCCCCCTGTGTTCCCCAAGAAAACCCAACCAAATTTTTGGGGGCACTCCCACCACCTGGGGGATTACTGCTGACAGTAATAGGTGGTGTGACAGGAGTAGTTGGAGGAACAGTTTTGTTTTTAGCCTGTGGACAACTGCTGTCAGTTTTCCAATGCCCAGGTGTTTTACACACATGGCAGTAAGGCTTTTTAACTGTGGTAGAGGAGGGAGCTTGGGACCCACCACCCTGTGTGGAGTTTTGGGGCCCTGAGGAAGATTTCTCTTTTGCTTTATCCCCACCCTTCTCTTGAGGCTTGGTGGTATCTTTCTTTTGGTCACCACCCTGATTTTTAGGCCTAATCCTGGTCCTGACCCATTTATCTGCCCTCTTTCCCAATTCTTGGGGAGAGGTCAAATCTGAGTCTACCAGGTGTTGATGGAGAAGCTGGTTCTGACAATTACTAAGGATCTGCTCCCTCATAATCAAGTTGTACAATCCTGTATAGTCCTGCACCTTGCTGCCATTTAACCAACCTTCCAAAGCCTTAGTGGCACAATCCACAAAATCAGACCAGTCCTGTGTCTGTGTCTTCTGGGTGTCTCTGAACAACAACCTATATTGCTCAGTGGTTAAGCCAAACCCATCTATCAGAGCACTCTTCAGGACTTTGTAATTGTTTGCATCCTCATCACTGACTGTGAGGAGCTTGTCTCTACCTTTGTCAGAAAAGGAGAGCCACAAGATAGCTGCCCACTGACTTTGGGGTACCTGCTGTACTTTGCAGGCCCTCTCCAAAGCAGTCATCCATTTGTGGATGTCATCCCCATTCTGATATGGGGGGACTATCTTGCTTAGGTTTCTATGGTCATAAGACCTATCCCTATCTCTAGGAATGTTGCTGCCACCAGTGGGTTCTGACCCACACAATTTTTGCTCTCTAGCCAGAGCAAGCTTCTCTTTGGCAAGGGCAATTTCTTCCCTCTGAATCCTCAGATTAGCTTCCCTCATTCTGGCTTTATGCTCCTTTCTCTCAGGTGAAGTCATTCCCCTGTGAGAGGAAGCATTAGAGATGCTAGAAACATGGGAGTGGATGGATTCCCTTGAAGGGGATCTGTCCCTCCTGCTTCTCTGTGAAAGCCTACTTGGGGGTCTGTATGGGGGGACCCCATGCAAACTCCCATGTAGACTTAGGTTAGCCTGGCTAAGTCTCCTTACTTGGCTCTGGCTGTCTACCTCCCCATCTGAAGCCCCATCTGACTCCTCTGTGGTGGGTAGACCCTCCTCTGTGCCTAGGGCACCTGCCTGAGATGCCCTATGAGCATCATACTCCTCTAGGAGTTGTCTTAACTGAAGGAGGGTAGGGTTTGCACCCTGTTTTATTCCTCTGGAGGTACACAAGTGTCTCATCTCCTGGAATGTTAAGGTATCATATCTAGAGGGGATCTTTTGCAGACCTGATCCTCCTGAGAGAGCATCTACTTGATCTCCTCTCAGAGACATGATCTAGTGAGGGTGTGGTGTGTGCACCTATCTACACTAGTTGTATCTACTAAACCTCTCTAGTAGTTGTAGTCAGGGTGTGTTACTCCCTTCAACCTACAACTACAAAGTCCAGTAGGACCTAAGTATAATAATCTATGTTATATGTACCTAGACAATATCTGTGTGATCTTTCAATTTAGTATCTCAAGATTACAATGGTATTACAACAGCAAGCTCAGATCCCAACCGCTGCTCACCAATGTGAGAAGTTGGCCTGATGTATGATGTCACTAGTTATAGTGTACACCTTATATCAGTCCAAATACCCTTATGGTGATTGGTTGTAAAGTCAACCTTATAGACCAGCTATCCTAGTGGTAGCATGGACAAGAGCAGTCTTAGGCTAAACTCTGAATGGCATGTGAAGCCAGCTGTGATACCATATATAATCCCTTGAATACCAAATGAAAGGACACCACAACAGATATATATATGAAATAAAGTGTATTTATTCTAAGCAAACCCTCAGCACTCTTTATGAGATTAGAGGTAAGTACAACACAGTCTTATTTATGCATACATTAAGTCACACAGGTAAGTAATACAGTTAGGCCCTAGGGGCCACGCAAACCATATACTAAGTAAGTGGTATAAGAACCACTGTCACGGAAATAGAATAGGCCTAGGCCTAGGGAATCGCTGGGGCTACACTACGCTAGCGTTAGTTAGGAAGTGGGAGGCCCACGGGATTCGTGTGCAGAGTGGAAACACTCACGCGTAATGCGTAAAAGTCAATAGCAATAGTACAGTTTAGAAAACGGTAGATTTAGGACACTTCCGGAGTAGCTAGGAAGTTGAGACTTGAAAACTAGACACTAGGATAGTCACTATCCTGATGAGCACCGGAGTACCCAAGTTACCTAGCCCACAGGCTGCGGGTGCATAGGGGTGAAGATGCGTCGTTTTCGTCGTCGACTCCTATGGATGCCTGAAGAAAGATGCTGACAGGCAGTCAGTGAAGAGTGTCCGGTGGATCCCAAGGCTGGGATCAAAAAGAGAAGAAACCTGCAAGCAGAAGGGACAGAGTCAAGGTCACTAGCCAGTGACCACGTGGAACCAGGAAGGAACCAGGCGATGTCGTGAAGATTGCAGGTGAAGGTGAAGCTTGTCGCTGCAGCCAGGAGGACCAGGAAGCGTCGAGGACGACCAGGACCAGGAGGCGAGCTGTCCCATGAAGGCTCTTGCTGTCGGCGGCGTCGAAGTTGGACTAGGACTCACCAAGCCTTGGCAAGCGGAACCCACGAAGAACGAAGGACTTGCTTCTGGTGCAGACCAGGAAGGTCTGGGGTGCTTCTTCTTTGCAGAGAAGCGGGAGCCAGTCTGGAGGAGCCAAACCAGCGCAGAAGATTTCAGGGTGCGTCGTCACAGAGGCCACTAGCCAGCGGGCAAGCAACCGGACAGACGCGGCAAGCAGGAAAATGCTGAAGGGCCCCACGCAGGACTCGTGGAGTGTGGGGGGCTGATCTGCGGTGCAGATGGTGCTTGGGGTTGGGGCTTCTCAATCCCCGGTGCACAACTTCGAGGGTGCCTCAGAAGCTGCGCTGTAAGTTACTAGCCACTTTTTCCAGGTAGCCGGTCCCACGTCGCTCGTCGCCTCCACGGATCTCAGCTCTGCTGCAGATGTGGATGAGGGTCGGAGAAGTCTGGAAGTCAAGGCTCTGGTCGGGCTCTGCAGTCGGTTCCTCGTAGAACGTGGGCAAAGCAAAGGGTAGTCTCTTGATGGTGCCTGTTTGCACAGGGTAGCCACTCCTTGGCTACAAGGGAGATTCTTCAGTCTTCTTCTTTCGTCGAATGTCAAAGGTCCAGAGTTTCTGTTCAGTTTTGCAGGTTCAGGATAATCTAATCTCTTGAGGCCCAACTCCCACTCTTATACTAATCTGGGGGGCTGGGATACCTGCTAGGTCACGCCTTATGGGTGGGACCTGGGAGGGGGTGGTTACACCCACTTCCCTTTGTCCAGTTTCGCGCCAGAGCTGGGGCTGGAGTGCCCCAGCGCCGGTTTGAACTGGACTATGCAAGGAACACCTTGTGTGCCCCAGGCATGTCTCATTCCTTTCAGCCCACCCTGCCCCAATACACTAAAGGCTGTCTGGGGAGGTGCTAGCACCTCCCCAAGCAGGAAACCTATTGTCCAGGCCTCCCTGGCTGGGATCACTCCCAGCAGCAGGAGGTCAGACTTGTGTCTGTGGCAGCAGCATCCATTTTGTGATGCTGAGGCTTTGGTTAGAGATAAACAGCAAAGTAGGATTTTAACATGTCTCTCCCTCTAGAAGGGAGGAATAATATCCTCATCACCAGAAATGGTATGGGGGTATTATTCCAAAGTGTTAGACACCTTACACGACATGTTTTGATAAAGCCAAACCATAGTTACCATAACCGTTTAAGATTATAAGGCACTTTAAGAGTATATGGTAGGCTATATCATAGAACAGCTATAAGGACATGGTTCCGAAAGCTGCAGACAGGCTCAGCTCATGCTAGAGCACCATCTCACATGTTACCAAGCACTCTGCCTCCAGGATTGTTAAGGCCTGCCATAGGAGTGACTGATAGGTACACATGTGTCTATATATAAGGGTAGATATAGGCATACTATATCTAAGCAAGGGGTGATTACACGACCTTGCCCCAGCTGAGTGATCAGCCAGTTGTGTCTGATTGGAAGGCCAGACCAGGGGTGGCATAATACATGCTGCAGCCCCTGGGAGGCCTAGGGTACACCTATGCCCTGGGTACCTAGGGTACACTGTACAGGGTCCAATAAGGTGATCCTTACCAATTGTGTATGTACCTAGGGTACATGGAGTCCATTTTACAGAGAGAGCAGACAGCCTGAGACCCTGAATGGCAGGATCTCAGGCCAACTAAGTCGAAAAACCAGCTAGACACTAGGCAAAAAGTTGGGGGTAACCATAGTCAGATATCCACCTTCCTACAGGTAGCTTATTTTAATTTCCAAGAACGTACTGTTGAGCCAGTGTCCAGGATAACATCGGTTTCTGTCCTCTGCCACCTAAATGTAAAATGCACTCTACTGAATATACTTATGGACTGTGTTTTTTATCTTACTAATCGTATTACGTTTTTAGGACCTTTGTTTTTTAAAAATAGAATTATCCAAAGGAGGAAGGCTGTAGAGTTGTTATCAAAAATGCGTTATTTAGATGTGGCAGTAGGAATTGCTCGGTTTTTACATTCCATCAGACAGAGTTTTAATGATGAATTGTAGCGGGATGGGGGTGTTGGGCCGGCTAGATGGTTTTAAACTATCTATTTTAGTTGCCCATGTGTTTTTTAGAATGTTTTATGGACAATTGTCTAAATAAACTTGTTTCCACTACTATCAGGCAACAGCAAGCACAGGGAGTTTTGTACATTATGGAGACATCTCAGGAGAATAAACATTTTTACAGATCTCCCCAAAATAGAAAGGGGTAGCTTACTCTAATTTCCAAAAACGTATTGATGATTCAACCCATAATATACCCTACCCATATTATATATGTACTGTCTTTCCGTCATCAGTGCTACTATGATTCCAAGGTAACTGCATCTTTCCAACTTTCATCCAAGGCTTAAAACAAGCAACCACTCTTTCCAGCATGTTTTTAAAATTCCCGGTGGAAACAGTATAGTTTTGCATTTATTAAGCCTTAGCGTAGTTACATCGCCAAACCTATCTCAGTATTCCAGCAGCAGCAGAACCTAATCCTTGGGCTGATTCAAGTACACAAAGGGGTATATTTACAAGGAAAGTGGTGAAGCATGTTGTTAAGTCAAGAAGATTAACGACTCACTCCGCCACTTTAAAAATGCAGTCCTGCACCATATTTACAAGAATATGGTGCTGCCCTGTGTTTCCCCCTTCGCTGGCTCTAAATTTAGCTGCCTAGCACCTGCGCAGGTACCCTTGCACCATAGTGCAAGGGTGCTTGCATTGAGGGGAGTGATTATGTGCAGAAAAGTACCCCTTCTTGCACATAAACCATCCGAAATGACGATTTGAATATTCCATGTGTGCTGCTTAATGCAGTGCACATAGAAGCTGCAAAATGTCATTTTTTAAAAATGATTGTTTATGTCCAGGAAGAGATCCCATCCTGCACATAAACAATCAAAGGCGTTTTGTTGTTTCCATGTGTGCTGCACAACGCAACACACATGGAAACAGCAAAAACGAGGAGAAATTAAACATTAATCTTCGTTTCGCCAGAGTAAGACCAAGTTTTCCCTGGTCTCAATTTTGGTTCTGCCCCATATTTACGCCACCCTTGTAAATATGGAGAAGCATCAAAATCAATGGGTGTTGCGGTGGAACGCACACAGCAACACCAATTGCCCTCCCCTTTCACGCTAAGTATAACGTGAAAAGGTGCCTTACTTACAAGGTTGTGTTAAGCCACGTTAAGTGGCTTAATGTTGCCTTGTGAATAAGGCGAAGCCCCTATTGCCACCAACACATCCAAAAAAGTGACTTTCCTGTGGCAATAGGGGCTTGTAAATATGCGCCAAAGTGTCTCCAGTATATAGGGAGACCACATTAGTAGTGTCTGCAACTTTAATTCCCTGTTCTCCGTACTCCTTTCTAAGTATGAGTGTTAATGGTTCTAGCACCAAAGCAAAGAGCAGGGGTTATAGCAGGCACCTTTGCCTAGTGCCACGTTTGATACTCAAACTGTCTGAAACCATCCTTCCCCTTCTGACCCTGGCCTTGGGTTCCTTATAAAGCAAGCTCACCCAGCTACAAAAAAATTGACCAAACCCCATTGTTCGCAGGATCTGAATCAATTAGAACCAATTGAGAGTTTTGAAAGCCTTCTCAAGATTGACAGCAACTAAAGAAAGCTCCTCCTCCACATCAACACATGCACTAACCTATGGATATTTATTACAATACTACAGCCCAGTGGGAAGAAGCATTGTTCTTCATGATTTTAACTTCCCTTCACATGTCAGCATCTTTCCTCCAGGATCTTACACAGAACCTTAGTGTCTGAGTTGATCATGGTCAGGGGTCTATAAAATGAAGCTTCAGCCAGATTACCATCCGGCTTAAGCCTTATACAATTAATGCCCCCATGCATAAGACTGCCCACCTGCCTATCTTCCTTGAAAACTTTTAGTAATGTTTTGGACAACTAGGCCACAAATGTCTAATAAAATTCCACTGGGAAGCTGCCACCTTCAGGCGTCTTACCCTTCGGCATCAACTGTAAAGCCATCCTCAGCTCTTAAATAGATCTCCACATCAAGCCCTTCTGTCAAAAGCTCTAAGATCTTCAGAAACTCCGTATTTTCTATGAAAGTGATTACCGTCTCATTGATGTCTTGACCCGTGTTCTTATATATTCGCTGTAAATGAGCTCGAAGTGTGCTATTACTGAACACTTGCATCATGGTAGTTATACCATCAGGGCAAGTCAAGGTGAGAATTGAAGCAATACATATCTCTCTTTTTAGCATCCTGATGAAAGTTCACTTGATTTATCCCCCTACATATGCAATCTCTGCTGATATTCCATCAGTGTCACTTTATCTAATCTGTTCCAGATATCTCCCTGGGTACTTCTAAGTCGTACTAGTTGCATTGGGGGGGCCTCGCTCTCATTCTTCTGCATTTCAGTCAATTTCTTCTCCTGCACCTTCAAATCTTTCTAGAACTGTTCATGACCCCTACACACTTTTCCCAGCTATTCCACACACATTACAGCTTAGCACCTCGCATTTGATGGGTCTGCTATTTTTGGATCCCAATTGCTCTCCAAGCATGCATTGAGGGAAACATCAAGGCATACAGGATCTGTGAGGACCCTCGGGACCAGCCTGTAAGAGAATGCCATACTATTTGCATTCTCCACTTTGAACTCTACAAATAATGGAGAGCGGTCAGAGAAAAATCTGCTCAAATATCTTGCATCGCTGTTCTAAGAGGAAGCCACGCTGCAACCAAAAACCAATCCAGTCTGCTAAAGGTGTTTGTGTGTGTGGCAAGGATAGTCTTTAATTGTGTTATTCATAGCCTCTACCAATGTCAAGCCTGGTTTTGTATGCATTTTGCTGGGAATCTATCCAGATACCCACCTAACACGCTATTAAAATCTCCAGCCCACAATTCTGGGGCATCTCTGTACTCAGCCAATGGCTCCTGAATAGTTGATCATCATTCTTGGTTGCATGAGTATTAATTCTACACAATTCCTTGACATCTAGGGTGCCATGTAGGAGAATGTATCTGCCTTCCAAATCAACTTCCAAGTAATTAAGCTGAAAAGGGGCCCAAACTACCACCCATATGCTGATGTACATCCACCCAGCGCATTTTCCAAATGCGCTGGGTGGATGTACGGCGAATGCAAGCACCCTTGCGCCATGGTGCAAGACTGCCTGCATTGTAAGAGAGATTGTTTTTGTGCAGGAAGGGACACCTTCCTGCACAAAAACAATCACGAGAGGTGTTTTACTCTTTCTATGTGTGCTGCAGAATTCAGCACACATAGAAAGAGGGAAAAACGAGGAGAAATCAAGACTTTTCTATTTCTATGTGCGCCTCCCTATTGACACCCCTGGGGTGGCGTTAGAATCATACAAATTCCACGGTTTACGATTCCTCTTAAATCTGGGAATTATCAGATTCCATGAAACACCCACAGCAACACCCATGGAACGTCCCTGTCAAGCAGTAGTCTGTGTGAAAGGGGCACATATTTACAAGGCCATAAAAAGCCACGCAACCTGACTCTGGATGGCCTTGTAAATTTGCTACGGCACATTGCGCCACTAGAGCATCAAAAAAGTGATGCTCTGGTGGCGCCAAAGTGCCGCTAGAGGCCTCGTAAATGAGGCCCTCAGTCTCTTCCTTGATCATATCAAATGGTCAATTATTTTTTGTAACTTTTTAATGACAGATGTGGATGTTGGTGAAATGGAGGGATGGTTTGAAAGTGAATTTCAGGCTGGAATTGTCATCTTGACTGCATCCATTCAGCCTATACGAAGAGTTCCATTTTGGGCACTGTTTGTTGAGTTTTTTAATTTCTCTTAATAGTGTTGAGTAGTTGGCTTCCGCATTTTTCCCCAGGTCGGGTTAGTGAGAATCCCTTAATATTTGTCTGTACCACTCCTCAGGATGTACTACTGCCTGCAGGTGAGTAAGCAGAGATAGCAGGACCAAACTCTGAAGGGAGTGGGGATGGGAATGAGAGAAAAGAGAAAGCTGAAGCCCCCCATCTTGTATGGTGTACTTCTCAAACATCTGGGGGCTCATGTTAGCGTTCTTACTGGTTAATGTCAAAAGCTTACTCTAGATGTGAAAAACAAAGAAACCTTAATTGCTATTCACAGGCAGGAGCAATGAAAAAACAAAGATGTTTTTTATAATTATGCTTAATGTAATGGCTTCAGAATGGCAGACCGCAGTGAACCTAAGCTAACATGGAGGAAGCCGATATCGAAAATGGTGAACTCCAGTTTGAAAGCAATGTTGGAAAACTGCTAAGAGGATACAAGGGACAAAACACAGCAAACCAAGCTCAAATATTACTCCACAAGCAGGTCAAAGGTAAGGCAGAAGTCAAGAACCCAAGGGAGCTGAACAATCAGCAAAACAACAAATGTAAAGGATGGCTAATATGGTGAACAACCTATAGCAACTGAGAATTAGCTAATACGACACAAGAAGTTCCTAGGCACCTTCCTAAAGGAAGGGAATTGTTTATAAACCACTGTTGCCACTCATGACCTGGAAGACCCACGTCATGACCTTCCGGTCAACTAGTCCTGGTGCCATAGGCTGGTCCACCACAGTCTCACAGGTCACCCAGTGCTGATTCTGTTGCGTCTTCTCCCAACAGCAACTCACCATCTCTGCTCACCCTGCTTATTCCTGACAGTGTTTCAGAGAAGTGGACGTTTTGGTGAATCAATACAAAGACTGTAAGGCTGTAGCTAGTGGCTGTGATACTGATATTTTTTGAGTCACAGCGATCTTGACCTGACCCCAGTCCATGTTCCCTAAATCCCTCCATTAAGGCGGGAAGTGAGTGGGTAGATGACCGACACCAGTGCGAAACTGGCATACATTGACAGTTTTCATTCTTCCTTGCCACTGTGTACACTTTTGATATTGACATTGTGACTAACTCTCTCCACAAAAGTTTCTATATCTACAGTAATAAGCAGAGGGGACCTTGCCATGTTCCAATTTCAGCTTGAATACGTGAGAGGAACAGCCTTTTAGCCAGACTCTTGGCTTTGTGTTTTGAAAGCCACCATTAGCCATCTTCTAAATGTAGGTAGTAGACCAAACAGCACCATGTTGAGTTTCATAAAGGAACATTTTGCATGATCAGAGGCCTTCTCGGCATCTAAGGAGCCTGTTTTTGTGTCTGGAGTATGCTGTTTATCATATGTAAGAATTTATTTGTGTTATCTCCGCTATTGCACCTAGCAATAAATCTGGATAGATTCTGTCCATCAAGATGGGTAATATAAGCTTTAGTTGTGCTGCTATTATGCCAGTGAATATTTTCATATCTAAGTTAAACAATTATCGGTATGACTCACATCCTGACTGGTATTTCCCTGGTTTTGGAAGGAATTACTTTGATGTGTGCATCAGTCATTGAGTCTTGTCTCAGCAAATGAGATGTCAGATTACTAGAGAAGAGAAGGGTCCTGCAAACTCATTGCAGAAAATTAGGTGTGAACCAACTTGGGCCCGGCCCTTTTCCCTTTTCAATTTTGAAATGGTATCAAGAGCTTCTTTGCTACTTAGGAGATTGTCTAGATGTGCCATCTACATTTCAGATAATGCCTGTACCTGTGAGTTGTTGAGGTAGGTGTTCATTTGCGCCTTGGTTGCATTTTCATGGAGTACATCTGTGCATAGAAGGAGATAAATGTTCTTGTTATTGAGGGGTCCTCTGGCTGGAGAGGCCGTACAGTGCCTCTGATTACCTGATTTGCTTGCATTTTGCATAGAAGTAGGTGGCTTGCTTTATTTTGCCCCGAGTAATATATTTGCTTCATTTTTAAAAGGTCATATTCCTCTTTATCATAATCTAAGGCCTTCACTATTGCTCTTAAGGCAGTAATGTGTTTCCATAGCTTCATAGAGTTGTTTTTCTTATGGACCTCTCTAGTTCATTGAGGCGTTTAAATACATCACATCAAATTTCTGCCTTTCTTTTATTTTCTTCTGCTGCTGTCAACATTATATGCCCTTCAAGGACTGTCCCATTGCATCCTAAAGTGTGGACAGCTCTATCCCCTTTTTTCATAAGTCTGTAGTTATTGTAGGATATGTGTGTGTATTTCTTCTCTGGTGGAGTTATTTTGTAGTAAGAAATTGATGTACCTCAAATGCTGTGGAAATTGTATATTTGCTCCCAAGGTTACTGGCACAATGTGTCTAGTGTCTGTGTGTGTCACTGGCTTGTCCATGGATGTGCTTTTCAGGAAGTGATCTAGTCTAGCATATATTTTATGGGAGATAGTGGAATATGTGTGATCTGTTGTGAAGGTGTGTGCCTCTCCATATAGGTCTAGAAAGCCTAGGTCCTGTAACAAGCCCTTCCCCGCTTGTATCATGGATCCTACAAGTGCAGTGCTCAAGGTGGACCTGTCTCGTGCCTGTCCATGACTAAGTTCAAATCTCTGCTAATAATTATGTGGCCCTCTGCAAATTCTAAGATATTGACTATCACGGATTTAAGGAACTTTTTCTGTCTCAAGTTAGATATTAAATATACTGACTCTAATCTTTAGTTCAAGTTAAATAAATCATCACCTCTTCATCTAATTGGGAGTAAAAAATCTGGCTTTGAGCTCTTCAGTCTGTTGAGATTGCACCCCACGCCTTTTAGATGGGCATAAGTACTGGATGGGGAACCATTCTGATTTCGAGCAGAATCATTCTTTTTCAACAAGTGCATTTCCTGGAATAAGCAGAATGTGATCTTGGTGTAATGCAGAGCATTTAAAACCGTCGTATTACTGGGGAGTTGAGGCCTCTAGTACTAAACGCAACAAAATTCTGAATTGGATGCCTAGAAGAAGGTTTTTATTTGAGCCTATCCAGCATGAAGTGGGAAGAATTAACATGTTTAGGGTGTCATTGGGCTTTGATGATGTTCTTGAGAAGAATATCCGGTGGGCACCCCAAAGTTAGAAAAAACACTTTCAACAGAGAACAAACCTTCTATAAGGGTAAAGAACTATACCCTTACACCTTGCCCCCTGCCGTATGGACATTACATATCCATTAAATTAGGGTATCGTTTTTGATTATAGAGGTCCCACCTTTCCTATTCTACCACTGGGAATGTCCCCCCTATTTCCCCTCCATCACCTCTTAAGCTGATTTCTTCATTACCTTTTGGGGAGTCCTTGTTTGAATCGTGCTCAGAGTTATCCTTTGGTTTTCCGTTCTTCTTCAAGCAGATCTTGTATCAGGTTGGTGTTGGCAGTGGCTATGTTCTCTGGAGTTCTCTGTTTTGTACTGTTTGTCAGTAGTTACTTCCTTCCAGCAGTCTGATTCAGTGATTCATCTCAGATGTGTTGTAGCATAGGGCTTTTAATTCCCCAAGGAGCATTCACTGACCAGTAGTTTTCTCGCTTCCCTCACAGTGTGGACAATAGTCTTTGTGTCATGCCAGGTAAAGTACAACACAAAACGGATGACCCCACTGCTGTTGAATATTCTTGTTGCAAAAGTGGTCCGCCGGCTCTAGGGCGGCGCCATCAGTGCAACCGGACCGGGCGTTGACATGGGGTGGGGGCGCCATTTTTGAAAAAGTGTACCATCATTTTAAAAGCACCTGCTGCCTCGTTCCTGGCCTCCAGCAACTTTCAGACATTTAAAATGTAATCATCTTCCGGGAAAGAGACCGGAGGTGTGTCTTGCGGAAATTCTGACTCATCCTAAGGTAGCGCAGAGGGTTAAAATGTCTGCGGCTAAGAAAGTGTCCCATGCGGATAACGAAGTGCATAAAGTGTAAATAGGTCAGTGGGTTACTGTTTCTGTAAATGAGCTCCTTTTGTTACTAGTGGTTTATAAGTCAAAATCCTAATATAGAACATTGAGCTATTAACTGTCACCCTAGAGCTGCATGCAAACTGCAAGGTATATGTTAGAGCTATATGTTTTTTTGCCCAGTCTTTCATTATCCTAATCTTGTGAAAAGAGTTCATTTGGGTAGAAAACAATTCTTATTATTTTATTTATTTGGTGTTTTATATAGCGCGAACCCTAATAGGGTATCAGAGCGCTTTAAATTTCCATAACTTTCCACTTGTAAATTGATACTTGTATAGCACACTACTCACCCGCAAGGGTGTCAAGGCGCTTGTACGAATACCACTGTGGAACCCATCCTGGCTTTCCCTGTGAGGCATCCACTCCTGGGCACCCCCAAGGTGGAGGCCAGGCATCCTTAGCGTTGTGGAGATTAAGAAAGCTATTGCCCAGAGTTGCAGAGTGGGACTCCATGATTGGAATAGGTAAAGAGGCGAGAATTATCAGGTCCGTGGAATTTTGAGCCCAAGACCTGCCAGGGCGGGGAATTGAACCCTTGTCCCGGGCCAGACTTCTGCATCAGGGTCTGCCGCTCTAACCATTGAGCCACACTTCTCCACTTAGTACAAGCACCTTGCAGTTACAATCTATATCTATATCTATAAGTGACTAGCAACGGTTTTGCTACAAAGACATATTGTAATTGTACATTGAATTGTGAACGAAACATTTGTACATGACATTAAAATTTATAATACCAAAATGATGTTAGTGGTCGCTGTGTGGTAGCGTGTGTATTAAACAAGAAGGTCCTCTGATAATGTCAAGACTGCTGGAGTTATGGCATGAAAGGCAACCCTCAACAATGATGTTGCGTTTTAAATTCTGAATATGTGCCTTTCCTAAATAAGAACTTTAACTATATTGCCTCCCAGTATCGATGACATGTCACTCCTGCACTACACCTCGTAGTCCTGTCTGATGTAAAATTTCCTATACACTGATTTACACACATATGATTGTCTCTGTGCAATGTGTGTGTGGTATAAAGTGCTCTGACACCTTACACTGGTATGAGAGATGCTATAAAACTAAATGAGTCTGAGAGAAAGTGGTTATGGATACTTGAGAGGCACTGTTAAAGGGTGCTAGTGAGGGAATCCATGGCAGAGGTGGTCATTGGGGGGGGGAGGGGGCGCCAACAAACATTGTCGCACAGGGCGCCACCAGCGCTAAAGCCGGCCCTGATAATTAGACTCAAAGTTTGTCATCTCTGTAGGATAGAGAGCACCAGATCTTCAAATAGTTACAATGGGTGACCTTGGCAAGTTATTTCTTTAAATCCCTGGCGATGGACATCATTTACTCTTGGCTTCTAAAAACGACACTCTCATGACGATGGAAGAAGTTTGCTTCTGGGGAGATCATGTACTGTTCCGTGTATACTGTCTAGCCTCAGTGGTTCAGGTTCTGGTTCATTCGAAACTTGGTGCAGCAGATCTCGTACGCATCCTTGCATCTCTCTCTAGTCCACACCGCTGGGTAGGGCCCACATGTATATGTTGTTCGGTTTTAAGAGTAGCTCCTCATTCTGTGCCTTCTGCATCAGTATCACTGTCGACACGTGGTGTTGTTCCTTGGATCTCCCATCTAAGATTCCCTCCTTGTCTTCCACTCTTAACCTCCAGGAAGGTAATATCTCTCTTAAGCTTGATGAAGCAAGACTTTATGTCTGTCTTGATTGTCACTATCTCTGTTTTGATCTCCTGAAGGAGCTCTTGAGTGATGTCCATTTGGGTTGATTCAAAGTGTCGAGTATTTTATTCACTATCGAATGTGGACACTAACCTTTTTTTTGTTTGCTCAACCCGTAGAAGCTCCTTCACCGATTGATTTCTTCTACTTTTCTAACTGTCCATTTAGTCCTCTAAAGGTGACACCAGTCCTTGCTCGCAGGTCTCTGATAACTACAGTACAGGTTCTGTTTTCCCCCAAGTGTATTCAAATAATTTTTTCCCCAAGCTGGGACGTCTTTGCCATCTTCGTTGTATTCTTGTCTTTTATTTTACCCCTCCACCTAATAGATCATAATATCTATGGTCCATTCCATAGCTCCAAGAAGCAGTGGTGTTTAGCATGCACTTTACGTGGAGTCCCGGATGTACCTTATTCGGACAAAGGTCCGCATACCCCCAGCCACGATTAAGGATGCAATTAAGGTCTCAGCCTCTGGTCCTAATAATGCCCCTAGAGGTGTTGAGATCCGTGGGCCCCACTTGCTGTCCAGAGCCCTGCCTCTGCTTCTTTCAGCATCTCTGGTACCACCACAGATTGTGCTGGGTTCTGCAGATTATTGCTACTTCTGGTGTGGAAAGCTAGGGTCTATGCACTTACTTGTGTGTGGCCCAGTATGTAGTTCAGGCCTGGGCTTCAGTGCCCAGCGGTGCACACGGTAGGTATATTGTTCTTGGGTCCACTCACCCACCTGGCACCTGGGCATGTCTTCGTTCTACTTTTCATTGGTCGGTGGGTCACTCCCTGGCACATTTCAAGCAGAAAGACTCTGGGGCAGATTTACAATGAAAGTGACTCAGTGCATTTCGCTAGCCATTTGGCTGCGCCACACTGAGTCACTTTCAAAGCACAGGGATGCGACATATTTACAACAATATTTCTCATCTCTGTGCTTCCCCCTGCGCTGGTGCACAAAGTGCAGCCATGCGCCGGTGCAGGCACCCTTGCACCATGGTGGGGAGATTGTTTTTGTGCAGGAAGGGGCACCTCCCTGCACAAAAACAATCACTACAGGCATTTTCCTCTTTCAATGTGTGCTGTAGAATGCAGCACGCATTGAAAGAGGAAAAAAGGAGGAGAAATGAAAACATTTCTCCTCGGTGCGCCTCCCTGCGCCTCCCCTGGGGAGGTGTAGCCCTCACATGCATTTCCAGATATAGGATTCCTTGTAAATCTGGAAATGTATCTCGTTCCATGGGTGTTGCTCGGGAACACCCACAGCAACACCCATGGAACGCCCCTTTCACGCAAAGTGCTGCGTGTAAAGGGGCCATATTTACAAGGACAGGAAAGGCCACGCAGGGTGGCTTTTCCTGTCCTTGTAAATATGGAGCAGTAAGATACGCCACCAGCACGTCATAAAATGTGATGTACTGGTGGTGCAGGGGGCTTGTAAATCTGCCCCTCTGTATTTTCTCAGGACTTGGAGGAGTCTCATTGAAATGTATCTACAGAAGTTTTGTGCCAGGCACACCCTAAATGAATTTTTAAACAAATTAGCAAGCTATATTGTTGAATGGGAGCATAGATATATCACCATTTATGTGCATCAGCAAAGGTATGTGGTCACTGATAATTATAAGATCAAGTCAGAAAAATTCCTGTGACACAAAAGAAGGATATGTTAAAAATAAGACTGTTAACAATATTATATTTGTGGAAGTAAAGGAAGTAGTACTCCTCAAAATATTGTTTATGGAAATCTTGCAAAAGATTTGTTGTACTTTTGATAATTTGGGGATTTTGTCTAAATGTTGGTTTTGGAAAATGATTCACAAATGGTGTCTGTTAAATTGCTTATACCAAGTTTGCTGAAATGGGAGTCCGCCTGAATTGTGATTACAAGCTGTACAGAAACCAAGAACGCCTCAGTTATTTTTCCTGCACATATTTAACTAGGAAAAACATGAAAGAATGCGACTGTAATAAAGAGGAGGGTAAAAGATACAGGAACTGGTGCACACACACGAATTGAATTGGTGCACAAGCACAACCTAAGGGAGAGTTAAACATTTCTGCCTTTCACCAAGGGATCTTTGAAAAAATGTTAGCAAATGATGTTGTTTACATCACTCTAGCCCAGCAAATTGTTGAAAATTGTAAGAATATAAATAAAATGTTATAATCTTTGGGGGATGTGCTAGGATCTGTTTGAAGAAAAGTTTGAAAAAACAGTGGCAAACGATGCATTTTAAAGCTAATTTGGTCAAAAACACTGTTAAGAACTGGATATTTACTAAAGGCAATTCTAAGGAGGACTTCAACTTCTTAGTCAAATAATGATTGCGAATTATACAACATGAGTGACAATATAGCTCTTCAGTGACCTTCTGAATATCAGTGTCACTACATAGTAAACAAACATTATTTGTCTTAAAAACTGTATCTGATATCCATAGAAGCTGTAAATCTAAATGTTGTCTATCTTGACACAATTTCCTCATACTAGCAGTTAACCATTGACGAGGCTGTTACCCTGTCTAAGTAGGGACCCTTTTTTCTAGTCAAGATAAGGGGGACACCTGCTCACCCTCTTGGTAGCTTGGCACAAGCTGTCAGGCTTATCTCAGAGCATTGTGTAAAGCATCTGCACACATCCAACAGTAATACAGTAAAAACAGTAAAAACACTACACAAGAACACCACACAAGTTTTAGAAAAATAACCAATACTTTATCTGTGCATACAAGACAAAAAACTATAAAAAATCCACCATACAGTTCTCAGAAATATACATAATCAAAAATAGACTTAAAACACAGCTCCTTGAAGTCGGGACTATCATGGCATTGTGAACAACAAATCCAAACAGTTCTGGCTGACTGCGGCATCGCTGGCCCAGCTACGGTTTCAGGGAAACCCTCAAAACAGTACCTTTAGAAATGTAGGGCATCAGCGACCTCTCAATGAGCTTTGAGGAGCCTGTTCAGGCATACTAAACTCCATTTCTCTATCTTGTTCCAATGGGAAGTTATACTTGTTATAAAAGGGAAGATTAGGGCTTGGCAAGTGGGTGCACTTGCCAAGTCGACATGGCGGGAGAAAACTGAGTGCAGACACTGCAGTGGCAGGTCTGAGATACCTGTACAGGGCTACTTCTGTGGCTGGCACAACCAGTGCTGCACGCCCACTAGTAGCATTTGATTTACAGGCCTTGGTACTCTCAGTGCACCTTACTAGTGACTTAACAGTAAATCAAACATGCCAATCATGGAAACAACAGTCCATAACATGATTTGCAGTAGAAGCACTTGCACTTTAACACTGAACAGCAGTGAGAAAGTGCACAGAGACACTAAACCAGCAAAAACAGTCAAAACCAGGAGATCAGAAAGCAAAAATACAGGGTGAAACACACCATAACATTGCCGATTTTGTTTTGAACAACCTCCTAGTAATAATCATTGGGAGTTTCCACAATGCTCTTGTAAATATGCACAGCAATTTATGGCAATGTCCTAGTTAGCAAATAGAGAGAATTCCCTTGATTACACAATTTCTGGGAGCATAAAGTACTATGTCAGAAAGGGGAGTTCTATATAAGGGTTTTTTTATTTAAAAAACATGTTTATCATTATAAAACATACACAATCCTAAAACATTTCATAATACATCAAATCAAATATGTTAAAAACTTCATACAGTACAAATCAATTCAATCTCAATCATGTGAAACAGTATAACCCAATTATTACCAGCATAACATGGAGACAGACACAACATGTAAGATCCAATTACTCTTCTTTACAAATGCACATCAAAATGAGCTCTAAGATACAGCTTGTTATACATGGATAAATCAGTATATAATTTGATCTGTATTGATTCTTTGATTGTGCTAATCCACAGCGTCGACGAGTTTCGATGGCTTACAATGATATTCCCATCTTTGTCAAGACCACATAATTCTGTCTCCCACCACAATTATTGTTTTTACTCTTACTGTCTTGATTTGTACACATAATTACTTTTCATTTTAAAATTTTTAAAATGTTTTTGTGCTAAAATATTAGCCCAGTCCATATTTGGATTCTATTCCTGTGACCATTATGCAAAACACGGCACAACATCTTGAGTTTCAATTGTTCTTTTAACCCGAAATAATCCATTATTTGCCCACCATTTCCCATCGGAAAATATTCTATATTGACCCTTTCCTTCATTGAATCATGTTCAGTTCAGGCCGCAGGCCAAAGACCTGGGGGTTACAATTACTTCATGTTGTTAATTAAAGGTAGGGTGGCTGCAAAACTCCATGTTACTTAAATGCAGGCACATTCTCACCTTGGTGTAGGGGGATTTTTCTATATGCTCCTGGCTCTTATAGATAGTGAGATAAACACCAACTCTCCTTCTATTTGCCCTTGTAAATTCTCGGATAGCTTGTTGCAATTTATCTGAGATAAAGAGAGATATGTGGATTAGCTTGTTCTTTCCTGTCGTTATAAATAAACTGACTCTATTGGACCCATGTCCTTGCTATCGTTCACTTATTTACCTTTCCGTGATTCTTGGGGGCTTATTTTTCATACACTGTGTCTCCCTTCGATTATGGTCCGAGATTCCCACACCACGAAGATATACTAAAATCCTCTTCTTTTTTTGGCAGCAAGTCTAAAGAGAGGGGTGGGTGGGAGGGAAGAGT
The DNA here is from genome assembly GCF_964204655.1 of Triturus cristatus. NCBI lineage: Eukaryota > Metazoa > Chordata > Amphibia > Caudata > Salamandridae > Triturus > Triturus cristatus. The sequence continues at coordinate 391,361,254 of NC_140594.1, forward strand.
GGATACATTTGTTGTTTAAATATCAAAGGGTCAAAGGGACATACTTTCCTCAATCAACCTTGATTTAGAAGCCTCTATTACCTTACCTAAATTCCGCAGTTTTCTCTCCGATGTGTTTATTATCGGATCGGAGCAAAATCACTCTCCTGTTCTTACACTTACTATTTATCTGTTGTATCGACCGCGCTCATTGGTTAACCTGCCTCACATGACGCGTCCTCAGGTACTATCCGAATGAGCTGCGCAGGGATTGGCTGCCACAGCCACCTGATCTAGTATTCCTCCTGCATGTTTTTTTTCCTTCTTTTTCGTCCCAACTTTATTGCTTTTCACCACGTACATGCATGGAGGCGCCGAAGCCGAAATACACTCCATTCCGTGGTCTCTCGCATCGGCTCACCCATTCTGCATATTTCTCCTCATAATAATAATCGTTCCAACATTATACGCCATATTTACAATGGCCTTTCACGAATCGTCCCCAACACTCTTTATTCTTCTATTCTGCATTATTTTATTTTTTGTTCTATTAAGAGTTTCCTATTTCTCCAGAGAGTTATTATGCTATCTATTCCAGGTAGGGTGGAATAATGTTGGAACGATTATTATTATGAGGAGAAATATAATGGATAAAGAATTAAGCCCATTTGGGAGTTTTCTCACCAAATAATCATCTTTGACCCACAAGGTAAAGTGGAAGCACACATTGGGGACTTTTATTGCCTAATCAATGCACCGCGCGCGTGTGCAGAATGGGTGAGCCGATGCGAGAGACCACGGTATGGAGTGTATTTCGGCTTCGGCGTCTCCATGCATGTACGTGGTGAAAAGCAATAAAGTTGGGACGAAAAAGAAGGAAAAAAAACATGCAGGAGGAATACTAGATCAGGTGGCTGTGGCAGCCAATCCCTACGCAGCTCATTCGGATAGTACCTGAGGACGCGTCATGTGAGGCAGGTTAACCAATGAGCGCGGTCGATACAACAGATAAATAGGAAGTGTAAGAACAGGAGAGTGATTTTGCTCCGATCCGGTAATAAACACGACGGAGAGAAAACAGCGGAATTTAGGTAAGGTAAAAGAGGCTTCTAAATCAAGGTTGATTGAGGAAAGTATGTCCCTTTGACCCTTTGATATTTAAACAACAAATGTATCCACTCTTCCCTCCCACCCACCCCTCTCTTTAGACTCGCTGCCAAAAAAAAGAAGAGGATTTTAGTATATCTTCGTGGTGTGGGAATCTCGGACCATAATCGAAGGGAGATACAGTGTATGAAAAATAAGCCCCCAAAAATCACGGAAAGGTAAATAAGTGAACGATAGCAAGGACATGGGTCCAATAGAGCCAGTTTATTTATAACGACAGGAAAGAACAAGCTAATCCGCATATCTCTCTTTATCTCAGATAAATTGCAACAAGCTATCCGAGAATTTACAAGGGCAAATAGAAGGAGAGTTGGTGTTTATCTCACTATCTATAAGAGCCAGGAGCATATAGAAAAATCCCCCTACACCAAGGTGAGAATGTGCCTGCATTTAAGTAACATGGAGTTTTGCAGCCACCCTACCTTTAATTAACAACATGAAGTAATTGTAACCCCCAGGTCTTTGGCCTGCGGCCTGAACTGAACATGATTCAATGAAGGAAAGAGTCAATATAGAATATTTTCTGATGGGAAATGGTGGGCAAATAATGGATTATTTCGGGTTAAAAGAACAATTGAAACTCGAGATGTTGTGCCGTGTTTTGCATAATGGTCACAGGAATAGAATCCAAATATGGACTGGGCTAATATTTTAGCACAAAAACATTTTAAAAATTTTAAATTGAAAAGTAATTATGTGTACAAATCAAGACAGTAAGAGTAATTGTATTCATTTGTTTGTTTTAGGAAAAACAATAATTGTGGTGGGAGACAGAATTATGTGGTCTTGACAAAGATGGTAATATCATTGTAAGCCATCGAAACTCGTCGACGCTGTGGATTAGCACAATCAAAGAATCAATACAGATCAAATTATATACTGATTTATCCATGTATAACAAGCTGTATCTTAGAGCTCATTTTGATGTGCACTTGTAAAGAAGAGTAATTGGATCTTACATGTTGTGTCTGTCTCCATGTTATGCTGGTCATAATTGGGTTATACTGTTTCACATGATTGAGATTGAATTGATTTGTACTGTATGAAGTTTTTAACATATTTGATTTGATGTATTATGAAATGTTTTAGGATTGTGTATGTTTTATAATGATAAACATGTTTTTTAAATAAAAAAAACCCTTATATAGAACTCCCCTTTCTGACATAGTACTTTATGCTCTCAGAAATTGTGTAATCAAGGGAATTCTCTCTATTTGCTGGTCTAAAGTACCCTATTTCCCTTGAGTTTAAAGGGGTCCCTCTCAAATCTTTTTTATATGTCCTAGTTAGGACAAAATGTGCAGTTCCCAGAAAACTCAAGTTAACACAGGTTGCCGTTTTCCACAATGGCAAATTGATTGTGTGCACACAGCATTGGTGAACACTCATTCTTAGTTTCCAGGAAAAAAATACAGCCACATTCAGAAGTGGTGCAAATGTCTCTTAGAAACAAGGATTGTCAGAGCATATAGGTATTGCCTTTGCCAATGTGTTTTAGCAATGTTGCACACCAGCGCCCCTGCTTTTCAGCATGGCTTAAAGTTAATGACATGGAGGAGAGTGGCATAGAGTATCGTAGAGTGGAATGGCGAAGTGTTGAGTAGAGTGGAGTGGCATAGAGTGTCGTGTATTGGAGAGGCAAAGAGTGAAGTTGCATAGAGTGGAGTGTTGTAGAGTAGAGTGGCCTGATGTAGAGTGCATTGGTGTAGAGTGTTGCAGAGTATAGTGTCATAGAGTGTACCGGCATAGAATTCAGTGTCGTACAATGAAGTGTCATAGAATGCAGCAGGGTAGATTAGAGTGTTGCATAGTAGTGTGAAGTGGTGTAGAGTGCATTGGTTCAGAGTAAAGTAGAGTGGCATAAAGTTCAGTGGTGCACATTAGAGTGGCATAGAGAGCAGTGACTTAGAGTGGTGCAGAGTAGAGTGGCTTAGATTGGTGCAGTGCAGAGTGGCAGAGAGTGGTGGAGAGTAGAGTATAGTGCTGTAGAGTGTAGTGGCATACAGTGCAGTGGTGTAGATTGGAGTGCTGCAGAGTGCAGTGGGGTAGAGTGAAGCGATGCAAAGTAAAGTGGAGTGATGCAGAGTAGAGTTGAGTATAGTGCAGGGGCGTACAGTGCAATGGCATAGAATGCAGCAGAGTGAGTGGAGTAGAGTTCAGTGGCATAGAGTGCAATGATGCAGAGTAAGAGTAGAGTTACGTAGAGTGTGGTGGTGTAGAGTGGTGTAGAGTACAGTGGCGTACGGTAGAGTGGTGTTAAGCAAAGTGTCATACAATGGTGTGGCATAGAGTAGAGTGGACTGCTGTAGAGGGCATTGGGGTTGAGTGTTGCAGTGTATAGTGGTGTAGAGTGCAGTGGCGTAGAGTGCAGTGGCGTAGAGTGCAGCGGCGTAGAGTGCAGCGGCACAGAATTTATCAGCATAGAATTCAGCTTTGTAGAATGCAGTGGCGCAAAATAGAGTAGTGCATAGTAGAGGGAAGTGGTGTAGAGTGCATTGGTTCAGAGTAAAGTTGAGTGGCATAGAGTACAGTGGCGTAGAGTGCCATGGTGCAGAGTAGAGTGGCATAGAGTGTAGTGACATAGAGTGGTACAGAGTAGAGTGGCTTAAATTGGTGCAGCGCAGAGTGGCGGAGAGTGGTGCAGAGTAGAGTGTAGTGCTGTAGAGAGTAGTGGTATAGAGTGCAGTGGTATAGAGTGCAGTGCTGCAGAGTGCAGTGGGGTAGAGTGATGTGATGCAGAGTAGAGTGGTGTAGAGTAGAGTCATTCTGAGTAGAGTTGCTTAGAGTGCAGTGGCATACAGTGCATTGGCATGGAATGCAGTAGAGCAGAGTGGCCTAGAGTGCAGTGGCATACAGTAGAGTGGTGTTAAGAAAAGTGGCATAGAGTGAAGAGGACTGCTGTAGAGAGCCTTACCGTCAAGTGTTGCAAAGTATTGTGGTGTAGAGTGCAGTGGTGACGAGTGCAGCAGCATTGAAATCAGCAGCATACAATGCAGCTTTGTAAAATGCAGTGGTGGAGATTAGAGTAGTGCATAGTAGAGTGCAGGGGTGTTGAGTGCAGTGCTGCAGAGTGGAGTGTTGCAAAGTAGAGTGGCATAGAGTTCAGTGGAGTAGAGCAGAGTGGCATAGAGTAGATTGGCAGAGAGTGCATTGATGTAGAGTGCTGCAGAGTGCAGCGGCATACAGTATGGTGGCGTAGAGTGGAATACTGCAGAGTGCAGTGGCATAGAGTGGAGTGAAGCAGAGTAGAGTGCTGTAAAGTGCATTGGCATAAAATGCAGTAGTGCAGAGTGGAGTGGCGAACAGTGCATTGGTTTAGACTGCAGTGGCATAAAGTAGAGTGTCATAGAGACCAGTGGCGATGAGTACAGTGGTGCAGAGTAGAGTGCAGTGGTTTAGAGGAGAGTGGCATGAGGTGGTGTGGCCCAGATTGAAGCAGAGTGGCATACAGTGCTGTGACGTACAGTAGATTATTTGAGCACAGTGGAATGGTGTAGGGTAGGGTACAGTGGCAAAGAGTAGAGTGGCGTAGAGTGTAATGGCATAGAGGACAGTGCTATAGAGAGCAGTGGCATATATGTAGAGTACATTAAAGTGGTGCACAGTGGATTGGCGCAGAGTTGAGTGCTATAGAGTAGAGTGCACTAGAGTAGTAGAGTTCATTGGCATAGAGTGCAGTGTTACCGAGTGGCATAGAGTAGAGTTGTGCAGCATAGAATAGAGTTGTGCAGCAAAGAGTGGAGTAGGCTAGACTGGAGTGATGTAGAGTGCAGTGGTGAAGACCGCAATGGTGTACAGTAGCTTGGCATAGATTGCATTGGCATAGAGTAGAGTGATGCAGAGTAGAGAGGCGTAGAGTGCTGTGGCACAGAGTGAAGTGCTGCAGAGTGGAGTGCAGTGGCGCGGAGTGGTGCAGAGTAGAGTGTGGTGGTGTAGAGTGGCCTAGAGTGCAGTGGCATACAGTAGAGTGGTGTTAAGAAAAGTGGCATAGAGTGAAGAGGACTGCTGTAGAGGGCATTACCGTCAAGTGTTGCAAAGTATTGTGGTGTAGAGTGCAGTGGTGACGAGTGCAGCAGCATTGAAATCAGCAGCATACAATGCAGCTTTGTAAAATGCAGTGGTGGAGATTAGAGTAGTGCATAGTAGAGTGCAGGGGTGTTGAGTGCAGTGCTGCAGAGTAGAGTGTTGCAAAGTAGAGTGGCATAGAGTTCAGTGGAGTAGAGCAGAGTGGCATAGAGTAGATTGGCAGAGAGTGCATTGATGTAGAGTGCTGCAGAGTGCAGTGGCATACAGTGTGGTGGCGTAGAGTGGAATACTGCAGAGTGCAGTGGCATAGAGTGGAGTGAAGCAGAGTAGAGTGCTGTAAAGTGCATTGGCATAAAATGCAGTAGTGCAGAGTGGAGTGGCGAAGAGTGCATTGGTTTAGACTGCAGTGGCATAAAGTAGAGTGTCATAGAGACCAGTGGCGATGAGTACAGTGGTGCAGAATAGAGTGCAGTGGTTTAAAGGAGAGTGGCATGAGGTGGTGTGGCCCAGATTGAAGCAGAGTGGCATACAGTGCTGTGACGTACAGTAGATTATTTGAGCACAGTGGAATGGTGTAGGGTAGGGTATAGTGGCAAAGAGTAGAGTGGCGTAGAGTGTAATGGCATAGAGGACAGTGCTATAGAGAGCAGTGGCATATATGTAGAGTACATTAAAGTGGTGCACAGTGGATTGGCGCAGAGTTGAGTGCTATAGAGTAGAGTGCACTAGAGTAGTAGAGTTCATTGGCATAGAGTGCAGTGTTACCGAGTGGCATAGAGTAGAGTTGTGCAGCATAGAATAGAGTTGTGCAGCAAGAGTGGAGTAGGCTAGACTGGAGTGATGTAGAGTGCAGTGGTGAAGACCGCACTGGTGTACAGTAGCTTGGCGTAGATTGCATTGGCATAGAGTAGAGTGATGCAGAGTAGAGAGGCGTAGAGTGCTGTGGCACAGAGTGAAGTGCTGCAGAGTGGAGTGCAGTGGCGCGGAGTGGTGCAGAGTAGAGTGAAGTGGCGTAGAGTGGATTATGCATGGAATGGTAGCACTCTGCCATTACAGACAACACATTTTAGATTGAAATTATCTTTATATTTGCACAAACATAGTTTTACTAATAACACTATACAGTTCACAAATACTTGCACAGGTCATTCAAATGTTTTGTGCTAGAAAATAAACTTTTCCTACCCTCAGTATCCAGCAAGATTGTCATATAAATCCTCTCACCTTGAAGTCAGTGAAAGAAAAGTAAACACCAAGCTCCAGCAGAAGACAGAGCCTGACATTTGACCTTTGTCTTTGAATGTACAGCAAATGTGAAAATATAAGAACAAGATTTACAAGCCTGTTTACAGAAAGAAGCAATTGCACAATAATACAAGGAGTGGTAGTGTGAAAAGGCTTTACTCGTTTGGGGGGATTAAGTCACTCTGGGCTGCTTAAACAAGCAAATACAGCAAACAGACAACCACAAAATATGAGTTACAAACCATAAAACAAATGGTAAGCAACAGGCAGAATGCATTCCCAGGGAAGCTTTCTGAATGTCCCCAAGATGTCTTCACCAAACCAGACAGCTGGGCTGTCTGGTAGGCTTCGACCTAAAAATATATGCAGACTGCGCTGCCTACAGCAAACCATGACCCCCACAACAAAACAAATTAAGTATGAGCAGCAGCAGGAATGGCATTCCCATTTTTACAAAAGCATATTCTGGCATTATTGTTAATACAAAATATTAAAATCCATTGCAATCATAAATCCTCATTTATGCCAAGTCTATTCAAGATGAAGCGAAGACTGTCAGTATGGAGTTAAAGTTGCACAGAAGAACTAGACCCGCAAGTTGGAGGTGTTTCTCATTTAGGGCTGATGGTCCAGTCTTCAAGACTATAGACTCAGGGCCAGATTTCTCACACTTTCAAGTAACGCAACTCTTTAAGACACCTTGTTGCGCTGCCTGAATGGAAGAGGGGAGGACTGCACCGTATTTAACAATATATCGCACATTCCTGTCCATTTCTTGTGAGTGTGCACAACGTGCTGCCTTGCACCAATTCAGGCACCCTTGCACCCGGCACAAAAAAATCCTATGAGGCTTTTTCCCTTTTCTATGTGTGCTGCAGAATACAGAACAAGTACAAAGTAGAACAAATGAGAAGAAATAAAGATATTTCTCCTCGTTATGCCTCCCCTGGGAAGGTGAAGCATTTTGACGCAGTCCCAGGTCTATCACTGATGGTAGATCTGGGAATTAGCCAAGATTCATGGGTGGATGCGTGGGAACACCCTCGCTTCGCCCATGGAATGCACGGCGCAAAGCAACCTAAGCAACTAAGAGAAGCAAAGTGGCCTTCCGTTGCTTGGTAACTAGGACTTTATTGTTCCGCTGCCCTTGTGCAGCGCAACACTATTATAAATCTGGCCCCTAATATTTATTGTACTCATTATCCAGCCCAATGCACTGTCATATTACATGTCAATGTGTTCAATAATTTTTCTAGAGGGGTGATCACAATACATGTAAATCAGTGCTCAATTGAACATGCCCCCTCCGGTAGATATCCAATCTAAAATGCATACAAGGCCATGTGAAGAGAGGGGCATGGCAGAAACTAAAGGTATTTTTTATCAGCAAGCTGATCAACTTTTTAAGTAGAATAAAGCGAACTTTCCCCGCCAAAAAACAAATTTGGTAGGTTTCAAATGAGAACTGCTCTAACTTATTTTATAGATGTCCACCAATGTAGCTGGCGATGTATTTAAAGAATCACCAGTTGGCACAGTTGTAAAATAATGTTTCAAAATAACATTTCTAGTGAAGTTATATCCAATTCTGACTGTTACTAGCCGAGTGTGCTTTAAAACACACCATTTCCTACTACGTTTCCGAAAGGTGTCTTGGGAGCAATCTCCAAGTCCACTGTTGAGGGCTATTTAACCCATTTCAGTTCTGCCCAATGCTGCTGGGCCAATGTGCTTCAAACTGGCCCTTTCTGCAACAGATTGGCCAACAATTTTGAGGGTGGTTCTGGATCCTACCTATCTCTGAGATATGACCTGTCTGACTAATGGCACGGGTCTGTTGATTTTTATATGGAATGAGTTCTCAGTATTTATGCAAAGGATACTCAGGGCGTCATGTGGTCTTTAAACTACATCCAGTTCTGACAACAGTTATTCATGTATCGCTCCTTAAATTACACCATTGTTCCTAAATTTCAGCCATGGGCACAGCTTCCAGAATCTCTGTGACCCAGCGATGGTGTCAGCAATACTAAGCCAATGCCACTCTTATTTTTGTCTTGAAAAGTTGACCTTATGTAAGTATTACTATGGCACAATAGTGATTTTTAATCTGGGCTCCCATGTAGTACAATTCTGGGTTTTCAGTCCACAAGATGTGTACGGTTTGATGTGTGGCATTAAAATAGATTTTTTTGTCGTTTTGTAAATTGCTTGCATTGTTAAATGTGAAAGTAAAAAAAGTTGGATGCTGCTAAATGTCTTTGCAGGGTGCAAAGTGTATTGATGGGTGTATTGAAGGACTTTGCAGATTTCATTTAGCATTAGGGTGGCATATGTTGGAGCTTGGGCCCATTTGGACAATTATCTCCAGAGCGGAAACCTTTCTAGCTGCATGAGAGGCAAAGGGAGAAAAACTATCACTTGTTAAGATCTCAATGCAGTGCAGCCAGCGTGGCCACACAATAACCCACTTGACAAATTGATCTGAGTTTAGTAGGGTTTCGTTATACATTTAGAAACAAATCAATGTATCCCAATCTCAAAATATTCATATAGAAGTACAAAAAGATCAAAATAAGTCCATAATCAGGCCTCGAAAAATCAAAAATGTTTTACTAGACCTGCAGGTCTAGTGACTTAAATAATCTACTTGACTTAACTGAAATGCTCTGGACCCATAAACTGGTTTAAAATTATGTGATCCTGGGCAAGTATTTTAACTTACGGAGACACCATTTTCTTCTTGAGCACACATGAGAGCACCTTCAAATATGCGAGTTTGGCATGTCTGCTGTTCAGAAAAATCTTTGATTTATTAGAGTAAACTTTTGCTCCATATTTAATACAAATCTAGCCACATATAGGATACACATGACCGCTGACTTGCCTCAGTTCATTAACCGCATTGTCATCGGTGCGGGGCAGGAACATTTCTCAAATTATGTTTAGAAACTATCCCTTTTATTAAATATATAACTAAAGCATAAAGTAGGAGCATACTGTCATTTGCAATCAGCAGATTTTACATTCAAATAGCCACAGAATTTCCCACTCACCGTAGTTTCAAAACTATATAGTGTACAATGTCTGCAAATCAAGTTTCTGCAAAAATTTGTCATTTGCACATCACCAAGTAAAGTGTGTTGATTTGTTATGCTCCTATGTAAATCTTTGTTTGCATCACACTTCTGAATTACAAAAAAAATAGTCCTTTCATAATTCCCTGATATATACTTGTACTATTCATTCACAAGCTGTTTAAATGTTGATTGAAAAAACCCTGACATTTTGCTGCCTTTTTTCCACAATTATTGACAGTTAACTCACTTGACAAACACCACTACCTATAACAAGAGCACGAAAAATAAAGACCATTTTCCAGGAACAGATAAGCAACCATTAATAAAAACAAAGTGACTTTTGACCTCTGTCCTTGAACAGACTGCAAATGTGTAGAGACCAAAACAAGATTTAAAGGCCTCTTAATTGCTCATTCCCTTTTCGAAAGAAAAGAACACCTGTTCCTTGCTGGACCTGATAAAATCTCACCTGCAATTGCAGTAGGTGAGTGGATTTTTCGAGGGCTGAAATCTCCTGAAGAGATTTACCCTCTATAATACAAAGCAGACGACTAACTCTATGATTAGACAGATTATCAGGAAAAATAATTTAGTATTAACTTCCATCAGATACTTTTTAATGAGAATGAGCAAGTTATCTTTCCCTACACTACCTGAAATGGGCAACCCTAAGCTAAGAAGCATTTGGTAAAGGTCGAATCAGAAAGGTGTCACTTGTCGGAGTCTTCAGTAGAAGGCACCAGGGCTGGCCTCGCCGTAGCGGGCACCGGGCGTTTCCCCAGTGGGCCGCTAGGGTGGGGGCCGATTTTGGGCCCCTGGGGGCCTTTTTTTTGTAGGGCCGTTTTTGCAGCATAGCTGCAAAATTGGCCCTGTAACAAAATCGGCCAAAACCGGCCCTGGCATACAGCTCGGCCGCTCCCAGGGGGGCCGGCTGAGCTCTTTGCCAGGGCCAGTTTTGGTTCCCAGTCCGGCCCTGGAAGGCACTCCAAAAATGAGTCAAGTAGCATAAAGCCACACAAGCAGAAGCATAAGGCAGCTCTCAGATGACTCTCTTGTCGCTCACTTTCTTCAGCATAAAATATCAATTGCAGTCTGAGTAGACAATCCCATGTGATCTTTGCCAGTGAATTTCATTAGCTCCGGCACAACTGGATACTTTCACCACCTTTCCTACATCGATAAGTTGTAACTTTGCTCATCCTTGGTCATTCCTCCCATGAGAACTCGCCTCCTTGTCAACTTCCTCTTCTCATACCTTGCCATCTGAGGAAAACAAAACCCTCCTATGCTAATCTAATGAGGCTTTCTCCCTCCATTCCTGCAGTGGAAACAAAAAACAAGTACACACATTCTACATCGTAGGTTAAATATGAATTACATGTTAAACATTAAATGTGAGCATGGACCAAACTGGTTTCTTGAGGACCACTCTGGTCAATTTAGTAGTGCACAGGGTTACAGAATATGTGCACATTTCTACGCACACAATAAATGCAGCTTCTTAATACATGTATAAATTGTAAATTCATTATGAAATATCAATTTAAATGCACCTACATTAAATTAATTCTTGTGACACGTATAAATGTTTAAACATTAGTTTACACACATTCTAATGTAATAACCTTACTATGAGACACATTTATGTTAACTTATCCTGTCATGTTAATATGTAAATGTTGCATAAACCTTTATTAATCATGTTCTATACACAAGTATTTCATGTGGAATACTTTAAATATGAAATACTCCATTCTCTTTAGAAACGTTAATTAACCTGAATATATTTGAGTGCTGATTATACATTAATATGATGCACTCCTACAATATCTCAGATGGGATCATGATTACACTTCTCCACATATGCATTGCCCAGCCTTGCAGATTGTTTTCTAGGTAAGCAGCTATGATGTGATGCTGTGTATGTGATATACTTAAGAAAACTTTAGCTAAATTGGTTTAAAATGTATGCTGGTTTGGGGTGTAGTATTACTATTGAATGGGCAGTGCTTGGCCAACTATATGGGTTTGGTGCACCGCTGTGCTCATGAGGGAGTCAAAATGTCCATTTAGCATGTTCTATTTGTGAACCGCGAATTTAAGAATGACTAATTGTAAGTGCAGTGGGCAACTGTTGTGTCGCAAGTACTTTTGGAAAAAAAGATGGAATGCTGTTTGGTGCCACAATAGCCAAATACGAGGTATATCTGGGTCATGTTGGACACGTTAGGAGTTCTGCCCAGTGTATTTCTGTTGGAGATAGTATGCAGCGTGCCATGATGTGAACTGAGGCTTAGTGAACAGTGTTAGCCAACAGTATGATAAACCTGTGCTTTGATGGATGTTCACAATGTGGTCTATGTATCAATCAAACAGTATTTATAAAGTGCAACTCTGTCACCCCTAGGGGTATCTGGGTGCTGTGTCTCCCTCAAAGAGCCAAGTCTTGAGTCTGTTTCTGAAGTCTGCCAGCGAGGGGACTGGAAGGAGCTGGAAGGGAAGGTTATTCCAGGTCTTGGCAGTGATGTAGAAGAAGAAGCAGCCACTGATGCAGCAGCGACGGATGCATGCAGTGTGTGCGACGGAGTGAAGAGGAGCGCAGGCGTCTAGAGGGTTGGAGGAAGTTCAGCCGATGGTTGATGTAGGCAGGTCTTAGGTCGTGGAGGGCTTTGTAGACGTGTGAGGATCTTGAACTGGTATCTCTCCTGGATGGGGAGCAAATGGAGGTCTCTCAGGTGGGGGCTATTTGGATTTGTTTAGGGAGGTCCTGGATGAGTCTTGCTGCCACATTCTGTATGGTGTGGAGTCTTCTGTGGCGATGGCAGAAGATGACGGCGTAGAGGACGTTGCCATAGTCGAGGCAGCTGTTGATGAGGGCTTGAGTGACCGTCTTTCTGGTGTTGGTTGGGATCCATCTGAAGATTCTGCAGAGCATGCGAAGTGTGTGGAAGCAGGAGGAGGTGATTGTGTTGACTTGTCGTTTCATGGTCTGTAGGCTGTCTAGGATGATGCCGAGGTTGCATACATGGTCAGTCAGTGTGGGTGTAGGTCCGAGTTCTGCAGGCCACCAGTTGTGGTTCCATATGGAGGTGTTCTTCCTGAAGATAAGTACTTCAGTTTTGTAAGAGTTGAGTTGGAGGCAGTTGTCTCTCATTCATTTAGCTATGTTGGTCATGGCTTGCAGAAGATGGTTTCGGCGTTGGAGCGAGAGGATCAGTTGAGTGTTGTCTGCGTAGGAGATTATGTTGAGTCCATGGGATCTGACGATGTCTGCGAGGGGGGTAATGTAGATGTTAAGCAGGGTGGGGTTGAGGGATGATACTTGTGGTATGTCGCATATGTCGTCTTTGGGTGCGGAGGTGAAATGAGGCAGCCGGATACTCTGCATGCATCCTGTAAGGAAGGAGGCGATCCACTTAAGTGTGTCTTGCTGTATGCCTATGGTGTAGACTCTGTTAATGAGGGTGTTGTGGGAGACAAGGTCTCGAGTACTTTGGCCGGGTAATGGGACTAGGGAGATCAGATGATAATTTTTGAGATCGCTGGGGGTTGACAGAGGCTTTCTTTAGGAGGAGGCTGACGTCTGTCTGGGAAGGTTGCTTTGGAGATGGAGGTGTTGAGGACGCTGGTGAATTGCGTTTGATAGGGTTCATTGCGAGGTTGTGCTGGTGGTGGGGGTAGGGGTCTGTGGGTGCCCCGGAGTGACTAATTTGAAGAGTTCCTTTGTGTGGATGGAGTTAATGCGGGTGGTGATGGCCTCTATCTTGGCTGCCTTCTGGTGAAATTCGATGGGTGCTGTTTTGTGAGGTGCTCTGTTGGTGGGGTTCTTCGTGGCTTGCCATTGTTTCTTCAGTTGGGTGGCAGTTTCACTTTGTGGTCCTGAGATCTGGGGTGTACCAGCTGGCACGGTTGACGGTCTTGTTGGATTTTGTAGGTTTCAGTGGATCGGCTGTCGGCTCTGTCGGTGATCCATGCAGTGCAGTTCTGGACGGCCTGGTTGAGGTCTGTTGAGGCCTCATGTTGGGAGTTGGTGAGGGCACTAAGTTTCGGTGACCTTGGTCCAGCTGTGGTGGGAGGGGATTTGATAGCTGATGATGGTGTGCTGGGTGTCGGTGATTGAGAAGTTTACAATGGAGTGGTCAGTCCTGGCGAGTTCTGTGGTGTGGCTGAATTTGATTCTGTCGCTGGAGGTGAAAATGGGTTTGACTGTGTGTCTGACTTTGTGTGTGTTGTTTCAGTGACCAGTTGGGTGAGGCCGATGTTGTTGAGGTTCTCCAGGAGGGCGATAGAATTGGCATCATTGGGGTCATCGATGTGGAATTTGAGGTTTCTAAGGGGGGCAATGAGGGTTGAAATGTTATTTCAGAATGTGATGTAATATGCCCTATTGGACGTTTGTGTGGATATTGTGTACTGCTCGATTTTCCCGGCCCTATTGTGTTGATGGGTGATTAGGGTGACTTCAGTCTCTTACCATTCAAGCCTAAGGGTTAGAGTAGTGAATGAAGTCTATTTACTAGGCACTTCGACATGATCCTGTGTTCTTCCCCATAGATTAGGGCTTGCACACATATCCTAGGGGATAGATTCGTTAGTATTAGGGATAACCTGCCCTGTAGTGAGGGTATTTCATGGAGCCGTGCTGAATTCAGGCCTGGTAGGCCTCAAACGGGAGAGACTCCATCTTTCTTTCTGCTCCGGCAGCTTGAGATGCTTCTAGGTTAAAGGGGATGTTTTAGTTATGATGAGGTGTTATTCGCTTGGAGAGAACCGGTTCAGACCGCCCCTTATCGAAGGATTGTATTTTTCTTCATGCCGAAGACACTACATCAGGCTGGCCGGCTGGGAAAGTGTCCTTGGTACGGGGAGGTACAAGAATTTGGTGGGCGGCAGGTTACGGGCCGGAATTTTCCATGAGGAAATGCACCTCTATATTAGTGAAAGTCTGAGGCAGTTACGTGGCACACTTACTTCAGTCCGTAGGTGGCATCTAGCCGTTAGCAGTAAAGCTACTACTTATTCCAGGGAAGACAGATGACAAACTTGAAGGCGGAGAAAAACCGAGAGACAGATACTCTTCTAGCAGAATTGCCAGAGAGGAGAGAGTAGCCGATGAGGAAGAGGTCCCAGTGACTCGGAGAAGGGAGCTGTGACTACGGAGGTGTGACCTCCAGGCGAGCCGAGGCACAGACGAGAAGGGAACCTAGATGACCATTGAGTGCAGGCTACACACGACTAAGGTGATGTCGACCCCTTTCTTATTAGAGTGTACAACCTAATCTTTCACTTTTCTTTGCAGGTTATGTGTTACACAGTAATGTTATGTGATTGCGTATATAATAAATAATAAAGTATCCAGTTTGTAGTGAATCAACATGTGCTGCGTGTTCTTGTATAAGAGGGTAGCCTATTCTTCTAGTCAGCTGTGACTTGACATGAACAGATGTTAACCCTGATCAGGTAAGTGGTAACTGAATAAGGGAGAGAGGAGCCCCTCGAACCAGAGAACAGGTTGTGCTCAAACTGGCAGTTCTTGTGTGATCTGATAAATAGTAAAACTGATTCCCCTGTTGTATGTTATAGTAATCATAGGATGAACTTGTACTGAGGCTGCCGTCTGGGTAGGAAGTCCTGGGTCCGTCTGGGACCGCGAGGCTAAGGCTGCCGTCTGGGTAGGAAGTCCTGGGTCCGTCTGGGACCGCGAGGCTAAGGCTGCCGTCTGGGTAGGAAGTCCTGGGTCCGTCTGAGACCGCGAGGCTAAGGCTGCCGTCTGGGTAGGAAGTCCTGGGTCCGTCTGGGGCCGCGAGGCTAAGGCTGCCGTCTGGGTAGGAAGTCCTGGGTCCGTCTGGGGCCGCGAGGCTAAGGCTGCCGTCTGGGTAGGAAGTCCTGGGTCCGTCTGGGACCGCGAGGCTAAGGCTGCCGTCTGGGTAGGAAGTCCTGGGTCCGTCTGGGACCGCGAGGCTAAGGCTGCCGTCTGGGTAGGAAGTCCTGGGTCCGTCTGGGATCGCGAGGCCGCCACTTGTATTATAAGAGGTCTAGATACATATATATATATATATATATATATATATATATTCAGTGAAAAAACCATAGGTTTCACACATGTTATAGTTAGCTGGACATTTTACTCGTAAAAAACCAATGAAATTGCCCCGTTATAGTTAGTTCAGCTAACTATAACTCGCGCGCCCGCAATGCACTGCTGATGACGTCACATATTACATCACTCATGACATGGTCAGTGACATCACTCATGACATCACTGATGACATCTCAAATGACATCACTGATGACATCACTGATGACATCATCCAGTGAATGTGGGTTTTTCTGAAAATTAAATATGTTTTATATATGTATATCTCAAGGTCAATGGAAGAATAAATGGGTATATAAGTGTCTAAATGGATGATTTGTTTTTGAAAAATTGATTGTTTAACTGACTGATTAAGTGTATCATAGTGAATACATGTTTTAGTGAGTAATGTTTAAATATGTATATATCTGTATCAGTCTCTCACTTTGTGTATAAGTGGCTGCATGGGTTGGTGAGTAGATACATGGGTGTCTATATAGGTTATTAGTTGGTTTTTTGAGTATCAGTCTGAGTGTCTGCATGGTTCGGTGGGGGGTATTACGTAGTGCATAGGTGTATGAATGAGTGACTCACTGTTTGCATGTGTTGAACACAGCATGTGTGCAGGACTGTATGGGTGGATGAGTGTGTGCATGGATGTGTTATTGAGTGAATGACTGTCTCAATAGTGTCTTTATGAGTAACTACATATGTTTTAAACTAGTATATGTGACTATTGGTGTATATATGTGAGTATATGTGAGAGTGAGAGATTGAAAGAGTTCTTGTATGAATAAGTATGTGTTTCTATAAGTGATTGTTTAAAAGACTAAGTATGTGTAAGTTTCCGTAGAAGTAAGTGTGGTGGTGTGTGTATAACTGTATATGCAAGTAAATGTATGTTTGATTCTTTGTTAGCATGAGTGACTATGTGTGTGAGTAACTCTATGGATGAGTGGCATTGTGTAACAGGATGTATAGGTGTATGAATACATATGATGAGTGAGTACATGTATGAGTGACTGAATTGGACTGTTGGTGAATGAGTGGATGTGTATGTGGATCTTAGAATTACTGAAAAGGTTGTTTTATCTGGTATTGGTATGTCCATTGTTTTGAACATTGTAGTTTCTATTTTTGAATGTGTGTGTCAAAGGTTATATTAGGGGAAGAGGAGGTCTGCCACTCTATCACAAGGATGATGTCATCAGTGATGTCATCAGTGATGTCATTTGAGATGTCATCAGTGATGTCATGAGTGATGTCACTGACCATGTCATGAGTGATGTAATATGTGACGTCATCAGCAGTGCATTGCGGGCGCGCGAGTTATAGTTAGCTGAACTAACTATAACGGGGCAATTTCATTGGTTTTTTACGAGTAAAATGTCCAGCTAACTATAACATGTGTGAAACCTATGGTTTTTTCACTGAATTTCTAAGGTTTTTTAAATGCTAATTCCTAACTATAACGTGTGTGAAACCTATGGTTTTTTCACTGAATTTCAAAGGTTTTTTAAATGCTAATTCCTAACTATAACGTGTGTGAAACCCATGGTTTTTTCAGTGAATTTGCAAGGTTTTTTAAATGCTAATTTTTTTTTTATTCTTCAATTTTTTCAAACATATTTTTAATTTAATTTACTTACCTTTTATAAAGACTATGCTTTAATTTTTAAAATCCTTAAATATTTTTTTTAATATATTTTTTAAAATAAACATGTAAAATTTATTTCCAGGTCTTTTTTTATTTTTTTTTATTTTTTTTTGGTACGCGTACCGTAAGCTCACGGTAAGCGTACGGTTTACGCAACGTCCGTAATCTATCTACGCTGCTTGCGTATAGTTACGCACTTTGCGTAGCCGCGCGTACTGCGCGTGGGACGCGTGCGCGCTTACGCCACACGCGCACGTTACGCGGAAGTGCCGGGAAATGACTGTTATGCGCATGCGCGCAAGCGCGTGTCTTTTTTACGCGCACGCGTACTTTTTGCCGTAAGCGTACCGTAAGCGTACCGTAAGCGTACGGTAGGTCATGTGATCTTGAAACACAACTTTTGATTGGTTGAAACTACTTTCAGTTCTAGAACTCTCCTACACCACACCCATTCCCCTCATTTCTGCTTGTGATCCCTTGGGAGAAGGAGCTGGTTTGTCTTTGGGATACGATGGCAGAACAGCAGAGCTCTTCTGAGAGTGAGGCTAGCACTAGCAGCACTGTCTTGAGGCAGAGATCGAGGAAACAAAAGCCTTCTTATGTTTGGGATTATTTTACTTTTCCAGAAGGCCAGCAAAAGGTGAATGCACCCTTAGTTACTTGCAAGCTGTGTCAGCGTGTACTTTCTAGAGGTAATCCTAACAGGAAGTATTCCTTTGGGAATCACACCATGAAGAGACACCTCCAGGATGTACACAGAAGGACACATGGTCATCTTTTTGGAGGTAACTCTTCAGAAAGACGAGCCAGTACATCCACAGCAGCTCAGCCTGGACCATCACCTGCAGGGCTTACTCCTTCTTCTGCAGGTCAGGTGAGCCCTTCATCTGTGGGGGGAGAATCTCCTTTTGCTGGCCCTCTGGAAATGAACCCTCGATTTCGGAAGGTTGATATTCATTGCACATTTTGTAAAGATCTAATTTGCCATAGGGAGACCAGTGTTTCCCTAGTGAACAACAAAATAGATCAGCACATTTGTCGCTTTGAATAATTTTCCCATGCTTCCTTTCCTCTGTCCCTGCATGAACACAACGGTTCTTTTAAGAGCCAACCTTATCTTTCATCTTTTTTTTACATATGTTTTTAAAAACTTTTTTTTATTTTTTTTTACCGTACGCGTACGGTGCGCGTACTTTTTTTTTATTTTTTAAAAAAAACACTAAAAATCATTTATCACATTACATTGTCCTTGAGAGACTACAATTATTATTATTGACTTACCATACTCACTGAAAAAATATTTATTCATTTCTTTTTTTAAGAAATAGTTTTAAAAATGTTTGTAGTTTTCGAAAATTTTCTATATCTATCTGGAAAAAAAGAAAAAAGTATTAATATTTTTTAAACATTTTATAATACAGTACACATATTTACATTTTTTACCAAAAAATCTTTTTGCCTTATTTTTGCTGTTTTCAGAATATATTGCATTTCACTATAAATTGTGAAAGCAATTGCATTCATCATTTTACAGCGGGCAAAAAAAAATACCAATCACAAAGATTGTATTAAAAAAGCCCTGATTCTTTTTTTAATTAAACTTAACATTATAGAAATGCATAATATTGTAAAAAAATATCATCTAATACCAATACTTATTTCTTTAAAATACCGTCTGATATGTTTGTTTCAGAACTATAATCACAATATTATATCTCAAATAACTCCAAAATACATCTGATTTCATTTCCTTTAGGCCAAATAGTAATTTTTTTTTTTTTTTTGGAATAAATTTCCAACGGAAATCCAATAAAATTCTAAAGTTTAATTTGTCCAGATCTCACCGATTCTCTGTAACATTTTGGTTCACGAAAATTTTTTGAATAATTTATTTAGTCCACAATAGAATTGGTTACTTTTCCACATGGCCAAATAGTAATTTTTTAAATCATTTTTGAAAAAATTTCCAATGGCAGTCCAATAACATTCCAAAATTTAAAATGTGCAGAAGTTACCGA
This sequence comes from Triturus cristatus, assembly GCF_964204655.1. NCBI lineage: Eukaryota > Metazoa > Chordata > Amphibia > Caudata > Salamandridae > Triturus > Triturus cristatus. The sequence goes on from NC_140594.1 coordinate 391,380,502, forward strand.
TAATCTCTAAATTATTGGTTTTTCAAAATTGCATTAAAAATTAAAAAAGTCCACATTACAATTGGTTATCTTTCCATTAGGCCAAATGATAATTTTAAAAATCTTTTTTTTACAAAATTGCAATGGTAATCCAGTAAAATGGTAAAATTATTTTGTCCAGATCTTGCCAAGTCTCTCTAAAATTTAGGTTTCAGGAAGATTAGATAGGAATTTGCTAAATCAAAAGGCAAACGTTGTTTGAAAATCAATTGGGAATCATTACACAGTGTCCAGCCTTTTTCACATTTTAGATAAACTGTGTAATGTCCAGAAGTAACAGTAGGTCCATCATGGAAAATTATTGCAACAGTTACAAAAGTTTTTCCTGAAATTGATAATTGCTGTCCTGTAAACTTCTTTATTAAAGTATCCAATTTTGAACCATCAGCTCTACATCGTTGCATCATTAAAATTACATACTGTCCGTATTCCTTTAAAATTAATGTTGAAAACATGTCAGAATTACACTCACCACATTTCATGCTATGATTAGCATCTTTAACTAATTTTGCAAAAGTGACTGTTTTACTCTCTGGCAATGTCAAATAAATAAACCTTTCATTATCAACAATAGAGCCACATATATTATAACAATTATCACAACTATGTTCCCATTTATAAGAGAGACCAAAAAAAATGTCAATGGGAACTCCTTCTTCTTCCACTACCTGAAGAAAATACATCAAAAATTCATGTGCATCTTGCTGTTCATTTTGAGAAAACTGTGTTCGTCCTGAACATACATCTAAAAGTTTTCTAATGTCAGTAGCACTTTCTATTTGAGTTTTATCTTTACTCAACTTTTGAAAAAGGAGACTCAGCTCTGAACAGAATCTTTTTCCCTGATTTACTATTATCTGCTCTTGCAAACTTTCCAGATAAAATGCAACATTCAGCACTACATTTGCGTAGCAGTTGACACCAGAGCTATTTTCAAAATGACATCCTACAACCTGTTCTTCATTTTCCTTTTTCTTTTTGCTTGCAATTACATCACTCCTCTTTTTTTTCCTCTTCTCTACATCTTCACTACAGATATTCTCATTTTTTCTTTTACGAGAAACTACACGTTTCTCCAACACAGGATACTGACCTAAATGAGGAGCATAGCTTCTTCTTAATCTATTATACTCCTTTACACAATTTGTATCAGCACTAACTTTTGATTCTTCAAAGTCTATCATGAATAAACCTGATAATGTTTTGACTCGTGACAAAGCAACATATGCCATACCTTCTTTGAACACAGTTGAACCAATGTTCACAAATGCACAATCTACAGTCAATCCTTGAGACTTGTGAATAGTTACAGCATATGCTAGAGAAAACGGAAACTGCTTCCTACGTACATATAAGTCTTTCACAAGCATAAAACGAACTGTACAACGACAAATATCTTTAACTTCATCTATCTGATCAAATTTTATTTTTAAACATTCAATTCCTTCTTTTTTCTGATAATTAATAAAACCCACAACTCTTCCCATCGCTCCATTAACTAAACCTTTCTCAACATCCAAATTTCTCCTTAAAAACACTCTACAGTTCATGCAAACATATAGATTTTTTTCTAATTCAGCTGTTTTGGAGATGTTCTTCTCTAGTGAGTCCAATTTATTTTTCAGTTTGCCTGTTACTGTGACAGTAATTCTTCCATCCTCAATTTTGTCCACTGCTTCCAATTTCCTGATCTCTTCCTTTTCCAATTTCAAAAGCTCCTCATTGAATATTGAGCATTCACGTAGAGTAGGCATTAAGCAGATGACACTTTTGTTTTCTGCAATGTTCTTGTATATCTTCTCTGCAACTATTTCTTCCTTTGGAAATAAATTATGTAGCAGCCGAGTCTGTAATGCTTTTTTGCCAGCTTCTGTGAGTAGTCCAATCCTGATATCTTTCAGAATACTTCCATATTCTTCATCGTCTGCTTGCCTCATATTAGTTGTAAGTTCCTTGTACTCAAAGAAGGACCAAATATTTGTATTACCGATACTTCCCAATGACTTCTTCGTGTCTTCATGTGTCACAGTATTAAACACTGGTTGTCCTTTAACTGGAGTAAGTTGCAAAAGATCTCCAAAAACTATGACGTGTTTTCCACCAAATAACACGTCATAGTCTGTCTTCAAAATTTGCTGCATTCTTAAATGCACAAAGGCAAGCATTAAGTTTGATACCATGCTCACCTCATCAATAATGAGAACTTGCATCTTCTTCAATACTCGTGAAACTTCCAAGGATGCTTCTCCAGTTAGCTTGTTGAATTGTATTTTGTTCTCATGCTCCACTGGTAACATTAGCAAACGATGTAAGGTGATTCCTTTTATGTTATATGCTGCTAACCCAGTTGGAGCAGTAACCACACAAGACAAAGTAGAATCCGTTTTTTGCTTTAGGTAGCTTCTGATGACTTTAATTAGGAAACTTTTTCCAGTGCCAGCTTGTCCGCTTACATACATCCTGATTGGATGAAATGATGTGCATGAGCACTCTTTTTTTACATGTAGAAATCCGTGATCAATTTTGTTTTTGATCTCTTCATAAATTTGTTGCTGCTCTTGATTCAGTTGTCTTTCCAAATTTTCTAAGTCTATAAATTCTTCTTGAGCTTGATTCATTGCTGTTTCCACTTCATTCATGGCTATTGATGCTTCATTTTCAACGATTGGTTGTCCTAGGGGATCTTGACTGTGTGTTCCTGAACTTTGGCTGTCCTGAGAACTGTCTCTAGCTATTTCTGCTGCAATTGTAGTTTCCTGTTCAATTTCTTCATTTAACATTTGCAGATAAGTTGTGAATGTATTGCATTGTATGCTGTCTTTGCAAGCATTAAATGAATCCTCATAGCTTTGAAATTCTCCCAGTAGTTCATCCTCTGTACGCCATGGTTTAAACAACTGTAAAAGAGCCAAGTAGTAAAATTCTTTCTTGTCGGTAGTGTCGCAACTCAGCTTCCGGTGATTTATCAAACTTCCTTCTTCACCAACAACTTTATATTTTCCATTATTAATGTCTTCTGCAGCTTTCCGTGAATAAATGTAGTTCTGCAACACTTCATAGAGACACATGTTCTCCAGATGATGACTTCTCTTGGGATAATATGTGTCCAACATGTTTGTTTTCAATATATCTGTACTTTCTGGGTCATTCTCGGCCAAATATTCTATTTCTCCAACAGATTTCAGTACCCGATTTCTCATTGCTGCAAGGCCTAAACTTGCCCAAATTATTCTTCTTGACTTCGAGTAGAGACTTGCAGAAGATAACCTATCTGAACATTCGTAGGATCCAATTTCTCGATGCGATAACATCTTCAAACTGAAACTGTACAGCTTCTTACTGACAGTCTTCTCGTGAGAAATCTCTTCCCACATTTCCTTCAATTCTGTTTTTTCTGATTTCGTAATGTAAGACGTTACATATCGTGCAACAGCAATGGAATTGTCAGCTACATACTGTATATCCATGTTAGCGTTCCACATGGATAAAATGACTGGGTTGTAGTCATTTATATTTTTTGATTCTTCTTTTCTTTTAAGGTTGTAGGTATTCTTAGGTGATTTTCTTGTGATAGTATGTCTCACAGCTGACATAAAACTGTTTACTCTTCCATTTGAAAGAACAGGTCTAGGAAATCCAAATCGACATTTAGTGTAGTATTTTTCTTTGCTCTTGTATTTCCGTCGACAGTATTTTCCACACCGATGACTTTGGAAACGTAAAACTTGCTCCTTTAACTTGTTCTCTTCTGTGCTTTTTGGTATACCACATGTTGCATATTCTTCAATGTAAGATAACACTGCTTCATCAGTATCTGTTCCAAACTTTGGGGCATCCTTGATCCACAACAGCATATGAATATGAGGAGCACCTCTTGCCTGGTACTCTTTGCTCCAAAAGAAATCCACTACTTCTCCAAGGGGTGGATTTTTTTTATTGCAGATGAAGGACATCATAGCCTCAAATCTATGATTGAAATATCTGCAAACATTAACCGGATACAATGAGCACAGTTCTCCTGCTGTCTTGTATTCGATGTTTTTAATGTTTGAATTGGCCTCTCGTAGAAAATCCAGTAAATCATCCCAAGCGTACTCGGCACAGCTTAGGGTAAGGAACCATGTTGGTGTTCCTAAATTGCGTAACATGCATTTTAGCGTCGGTACCAATATTCATTTGTCCCACGCTGACAAGCCATCAGATTGATCAGTTGTGTTTCCAAATGATCATCTCGGTGCTGCACTTTCTCCATAAAATCCTTAGCAGACACATTTTGTAAATGTACTCCACTTTTTAAAATGTGATTTACTGCATAAGACAGTGCAGACAAGTCGCTTTCAAATAAAAGATGAAACAAATAAGGAATACTTTGTCGAAATCTGGGATCTTCAGCATATAGTCTTGTAGTCCGATACTCTGAAGCTGGAATCTGTTCTGGACGTTCATCGTATCGTCCTCCTTTTCCCGTAGGAAACAGCTGGGGAAAACATCGAGCTTCCAAGCTCTCCTCCCATACACTCACGGGAGTTCCTTTTGCTTTCTTCATCTGAAAGAGATCAATATTGTCTCCCATAACTTCTTTCGAATGAAGAGGATGTATGCTAAAATGTTCATAAATTTCTTCTTCCTTTGTCTTGTCCACTTTTTCAATTTGTCCAGTTGGTGTTTCTGTGTCTTCTTGAAAATCTTCGTCTTCTTCTTCTTCTTCTATATAAATTGATTCATACCATTTGTTATTTTTTTTCAAATACAAATTTGCTCTTTGTACTTTCCGCACATCTACCAGCTCCTGCCAAATCTTCTTATTCTTTGTAGGTACACCATTAACCAGAATAATTAATGGTTCAGTTTCCAAAGTATCCGCATCAATAGTTTCCATATTTTTTTTCAAATCCAAGGGCAAATACACCACTCTACCTTTTAAACCTCTCAGTAAATCTGAAGGAGGTAATTTACCAGTTTTGGGCTCCATACGTACTATGGTCTGGAACGGATGAACACATTGAATGAGTATAGACTCATATGTATTTAATTCAGAAAGTTCAGCAGGAATAGCATCCAATTCTAAATTATTATGTACAGCTCTGGTCGGCATTCTATTTTCCTCTAACTTGTTGTAACAGTATTTACAAATACGCTGATCTTCACCCAATTCAAAACAATTTTCAAGAAATATATATGTGGCAAAATCCATCCACTTATAATTATCTTCATTTTCACTCTTTCTGTAGAGATCAACATTCCTAGTTTGTTTTCTATAATGAGTTCTGCGGCAACAAATACAAGTAACATTTGGTCTTTCATTAGAGACTATTGCAAATTTTGTTATGTGATCATTAAATGTCTTACTTACAGAAGGTTCTACATTCTCTTCCACTTCTTCCTCATTTACTGTGTCCTTCTCTGCACTGTTTTGTTCAGGACCAAAGTAACAAAACTGAATTTCATCAACAACCTTCTCTACATCTGATACCGTTCCTCGGAACAGAGCCCTATTCAATTCATTTAACTTTATTGCTGGACTTTTGGCAAAATACAACCGTCTCACAAACTTTCTCATTTCAGTATGATGAACAGCCAGCATCCTAAAATGATGGAAAACACTATTGCACACTTTTCTAGATAGACAAGCCAGAGAATGACCCTGCAAACCAGTATTCTCTCTCACTCTGCATGGATCCAGACTTTGAAGCACCTTAATCTTCTGTTTTACACTTTTTTTACTATATTCTCTTAGAAACTCTCGAAATCTGTCAATAGATTCCTGACGCACAGTGCAAATACTACTACAATTCCAAGTGTACACTGGGGCTTTAGGACGTCTCCCCATTGCCTCATCTGCCATCACTTGTACCTCATCTCTTGGAACCATTATCTCCTTCTCCATTATGCAACCATTTTTTACTTCGTATGAACGACCTCTGGTGTCAACTGCATGCAGCAAACTATTACTTTGAAAATAGCTCTCTTCATTAAAAAAAGGTTCACTACTTGAACTATGCATCCACTTTCCTAAAAACACTTTACAAAAGTTTGTTCTGTTCACTACTCTTTTGCTTTTGCTTTGTGATTTCAGTACATTAACCATTTTATCTAATGTACGCATCCTATTCAAAATTAATATGAATAGTTTCCTTTTTAATTCTAATGCTTTTGCTGCAATGGCTTCAATTTCTTTTTTTCTCTTGTAATATTTTGCCTTTTGCTTATATTTCTTCACATCCTTTATCAAATTGGACATAACTCTTCTCTGAAACATTTTTCTACGTATCTCTTTAAACGCTGTTTTTCTGTTTATGTAAAACTTTTCAGTTGCAGAAGGTATATTTGCATTAACTAAATTCTCAATTTTTTGCTGTTCTCTTCGTTTTGTTACATTCATCCCTGGACAGACATTTTGTACATTTTTCTTTGTTTTGAATATTTTTTTAAGAAATTCTTTTTTCTGCTTACCAGAAGATTTTTTCTTTTTCCCAACATGAGCATCTTCTACTAACTTTGGTCCTCCAGTTGTCTTCAAATATAGTTTTTTTTTTAGCGTTTTTTGAACTCGAGATTTTGTAGGCATCTTAAATTTTGTTCACTGTTCTTCAGCAATACCTGAAAAAAACTAAAAAAAAATCCTTTATTGTATTTAAATATATTACTACATTTCTTTTCACAATAGTCACAAAACAAAATTTCTTTGCCAATTTGAATGCACACAAACTGCTCTTTTTTTTGGGCAAGTGAAAATCTCTTTTACAAACTGTCACATTATGAAACCACTTTTCAGATTTTTTAAAAAGCCCATGTCCAGAGTGCTACACTCCAGCAAGGGCAACCAGCCTTAGTGAAGCTCAATGTATTTGCATTACAGACTGAAACCTGAAAACCCCACTCGCTTCTAAATACTGTGCATGACTATACACGGCAAGCACATGGGTGTGTGCTAAGACTCTGCTTCTTCCCCCAAAAATTCACTCCCCCTTTCCATCTAATGCAACTGTGAAATCACCAGAGCAAGACGCAATAAATCTCTGCCTATAATTCCTCTATGCACACAGAGTCATGTTTTCACATTAGTCCCAAAACGAAATTTCTTTGCCATTTTTAAAGCACACTTACTGCTCTTTTTTTTTTCGGGGCAAGTGAAAATCACTTTTACAGACTGACACATTATGAAACCTTTTTTTTTAATTTATTTAATTGCACTTGTCCAAGCTGTTTTTTTCAGACCACCACCATGTGTATTCGCGGTGACTGCCTTCACTCCAGCAAGGGCAACCAGCCTTAGTGATGCTGAATGTATTTGCATTACAGACTTAAACCTAAAAACCCCACTCGCTTGTAAATACTGTGCATGACTATACATGGCAAGCACATGGGTGTGTGCTAAGACTCTGCTTCTTCCCCCAAAAATTCGCTCCCCCTTTCCATCTAATGCAACTGTGAAATCACCAGAGCAAGACGCAATAAATCTCTGCCTATAATTCCTCTATACACACAGAGTCATTTTTTCACATTAGTCCCAAAACGAAATTTCTTTGCCATTTTGAAAGCACACTTACTGCTCTTTTTTTTCGGGCCAAGTGAAAATCACTTTTTACAATTGGAAATCACTTTTACAGACTGACACATTATAAAACCACTTTTTTTGATTTATTTAAATGCACATGTCCAAGCTGTTTTTTCAGACCACCACCATGTGTATTCTCTGTGACTGCCTACACTCCAGCAAGGGCAACCAGCCTTAGTGATGCTGAATGTATTTGCATTACAGACTTAAACCTGAAAACCCCACTCGCTTCTAAATACTGTGCATGACTATACATGGCAAGCACATGGGTGTGTGCTAAGACTCTGCTTCTTCCCCCAAAAATTAGCTCCCCCTTTCCATCTAATGCAACTGTGAAATCACCAGAGCAAGACGCAATAAATCTCTGCCTATAATTCCTCTATGCACACAGAGTCATTTTTTCACATTAGTCCCAAAACGAAATTTCTTTGCCATTTTTAAAGCACACTTACTGCTCTTTTTTTTTTCGGGGCAAGTGAAAATCACTTTTTACAATTGGAAATCACTTTTACAGACTGACACATTACGAAACCACTTTTTTTGATTTATTTAAATGCACATGTCCAAGCTGTTTTTTCAGACCACCACCATGTGTATTCTCTGTGACTGCCTACACTCCAGCAAGGGCAACCAGCCTTAGTGATGCTGAATGTATTTGCATTACAGACTTAAACCTTAAAACCCCACTCGCTTCTAAATACTGTGCATGACTATACATGGCAAGCACATGGGTGTGTGCTAAGACTCTGCTTCTTCCCCCAAAAATTCGCTCCCCCTTTCCATCTAATGCAACTGTGAAATCACCAGAGCAAGACGCAATAAATCTCTGCCTATAATTCCTCTATGCACACAGAGTCATGTTTTCACATTAGTCCCAAAACGAAATTTCTTTGCCATTTTTAAAGCACACTTACTGCTCTTTTTTTTTTCGGGGCAAGTGAAAATCACTTTTACAGACTGACACATTATGAAACCTTTTTTTAAATTTATTTAATTGCACATGTCCAAGCTGTTTTTTCAGACCACCACCATGTGTATTCTCTGTGACTGCCTACACTCCAGCAAGGGCAACCAGCCTTAGTGATGCTGAATGTATTTGCATTACAGACTTAAACCTGAAAACCCCACTCGCTTCTAAATACTGTGCATGACTATACATGGCAAGCACATGGGTGTGTGCTAAGACTCTGCTTCTTCCCCCAAAAATTCGCCCCCCTTTCCATCTAATGCAACTGTGAAATCACCAGAGCAAGACGCAATAAATCTCTGCCTATAATTCCTCTATGCACACAGAGTCATGTTTTCACATTAGTCCCAAAACGAAATTTCTTTGCCATTTTGAAAGCACACTTACTGCTCTTTTTTTTTCGGGCCAAGTGAAAATCACTTTTTACAATTGGAAATCACTTTTACAGACTGACACATTATGAAACCACTTTTTTTGATTTATTTAAATGCACATGTCCAAGCTGTTTTTTCAGACCACCACCATGTGTATTCTCTGTGACTGCCTACACTCCAGCAAGGGCAACCAGCCTTAGTGATGCTGAATGTATTTGCATTACAGACTTAAACCTGAAAACCCCACTCGCTTCTAAATACTGTGCGTGACTATACATGGCAAGCACATGAGTGTGTGCTAAGACTCTGCTTCTTCCCCCAAAAATTCGCTCCCCCTTTCCATCTAATGCAACTGTGAAATCACCAGAGCAAGACGCAATAAATCTCTGCCTATAATTCCTCTATGCACACAGAGTCATGTTTTCACATTAGTCCCAAAACGAAATTTCTTTGCCATTTTGAAAGCACACTTACTGCTCTTTTTTTTTCGGGGCAAGTGAAAATCACTTTTTACAATTGGAAATCACTTTTACAGACTGACACATTATAAAACCACTTTTTTTGATTTATTTAAATGCACATGTCCAAGCTGTTTTTTCAGACCACCACCATGTGTATTCTCTGTGACTGCCTACACTCCAGCAAGGGCAACCAGCCTTAGTGATGCTGAATGTATTTGCATTACAGACTTAAACCTGAAAACCCCACTCGCTTCTAAATACTGTGCATGACTATACATGGCAAGCACATGGGTGTGTGCTAAGACTCTGCTTCTTCCCCCAAAAATTCGCTCCCCCTTTCCATCTAATGCAACTGTGAAATCACCAGAGCAAGACGCAATAAATCTCTGCCTATAATTCTTCTATGCACACAGAGTCATGTTTTCACATTAGTCCCAAAACGAAATTTCTTTGCCAATTTGAAAGCACACTTACTGCTCTTTTTTTTTTCGGGGCAAGTGTAAATCACTTTTACAGACTGACACATTATGAAACCACCATGTGTAACTACAACAAAAACAATTCCCATTTCTATTATTCATTTCTTAAGTTACCACATACATACCCTCTCAAACTGTAAACTCACCTTTAAAATTAGTTTGTTGTGAAAGAAATGTGACACTCAAACAGCAGATTATCAGAGCCAGGATCTCTGTTGTGTTCACCTCTCTCCTCTCAGCAGAACCAGATAATGGCAAACTTTCCCTCTATTTTTCCACACATATACATGTAAGTTTCAAATCTCAGTCCTTCCCCCTTTTTTTCAAATGTAATCACACATTTCTATTGGTTGAAAACCAACCCTTTTCCAAAAGTACCCTTCCCCCAACTTGACTTCTGCCTAGTACCCTTGCCCCAACTTGACTTCTGCCTGCTACCATAGCAACAGCTCATGGAACACTGCTGTGTAGAGTTAGGTCACAAGTTCGACACACAATGTTTCAATTCCACAGAGCAAGAGTGCTTGACTTTTCAAACCTTACAGCAAATCCATAGTACTGTTCTTTGGTTACACATTTTTCTGTACCAATACAAAACATGCTTCTATTAATTTACACATACAGCCTAGTTTTTATTCTAGAATGGTATGAAACAGCCAATCAGTTCTTTTTGTTTTGAAAAAAATATGTATGCCTCCATTTCCAAACTGTCTTTCTTTTCATATTGCCATTCTACTGAAAGACACCTCCTGAGTGCATCCAGTTCTCCTTTGAAGATGTTCACAGTGTGGATTGTAGGGCACAGCTATGTCTTCTGGAGTGAAAAGTTTGCAGAGAAAACAGGTATGGTGAGAGACCTTGCTTTGCCAAATGTAGACATTAAATGGATTGGTCAGAGAGGGTTAAAGTGGCACCAATTGATGCCATTGGTGAAATCCTTCATTCAAATCCAACACCCCGACCTCATAATAGTGCACTGTGGTGGCAATGACCTAGGCACTTTGACTGGGGTAGGTCTGGAAATGCTTATGAAGGACACCTTTGCACAACTGTTTACACTTTTCCCTAAAACTGCCTTTGTGTTTTCCAACATATGCCAAAGGCAAAAATGGAACTGGTCCAATCATTTCTGTCCGCAGATTGACAAAGCAAGAAAGCACGTCAACAAATCTGTTTCTGCTTTCCTCCGTGACTATGGTATGGGTGCCATTTACCACAACAACTTGCGTTATGACATGCAAGACATTTATAGAGGAGATGGTGTGCACTTCAATGATGAAGGGAACAGAGTCTTCCTCTTGAACCTTAGACTCTGCATCGGTACTTACTTGTAGGTACCACTAAAAAAATGACTTCATAAACACAACAGCTCTTTTTAGAGCTCCCTAATTTCTAAACTCTTAAATCTGCTTTTCATTTATTTATTTTTTTTTTTTTTACCGTACGCTTACCGTAAGCTTACGGTACGCGTACCCCGTGATTTTTTTTAAAATCAATAAATGTTTTTTTTGTACTTTTCTGTCCTTCTTTGACCCCCTTACAAATGTTAGGGGGTCTGTAACTCTCCTCATTGCCCCCTTTCCTTGTTTTCTCTGTTTTTTTTCTGAGTGAAACACACAAAATGGCGGCCGCCGCTTCCTGGTTTCGGCCGATTCTAATGTTTACTAAGATCTATGGGCCAATCAGAATCTCCTTCGCGCACGCCATGTTTCTTCCGTACGCTTACCGTAAGCTTACCGTACGCGTACCCCGTGATTTTTTTAAAAAATCAATAAATGTTTGTTTTGTACTTTACAGTCCTTCTTTGACCCCCTCACAAATGTAAGGGGGTCTGTAACTCTCCTCATTGCCCCCTTTTCTTGTTTTCACTCTTTTTTTTTCAGAGTGAAACACAGAAAATGGCGGCCGCCGCTTCCTGGTTTCGGCCGATTCGAATGTTTACTAAGATCTAAGAGCCAATCAGAATCGCGCTCGCGCACGCCACCGTACGCTTACCGTAAGCGTACGGTAAGCGTACCGTAAGCGGGCTCAGATATATATATTGATTTAAAGGCTATTTTCTCGGAATCTACTGAACAGATTTACACCAAACCTACAAAAGGCACTTCCTTGACCTAGGGACTACCTCTCTGCCAAATTTTGAGTAATTCTGTTCAGCCGTTCGGGCTGTAGCTCGTTCTAAAGGTCCTATGGAAAAATGCATGGGAAAAACGCGTTTTGGGACCCCCCTTTTATCTCAGCCCCCGCTTGACGGATCCCCCCGAGACTTTCAGGGTAGGAGCGGAGCGTAGCGCCCCACCTATTTTGAGAAATTCGCGAGGATTCGTCGACCGGCGCCAAAGTTATTCAAAATAGAATGTTGAGGTTTTCCTATGGAAACGTGGTCCTAACTATAACTACCTACTGGCGACCGCCAGTAGGTAATATATATATATATATATATATATATATATATATATATATATATATATATATAGTAGGAATTCCCTGTCCTTAGGTGGTATATATATATATATCGGTGGTTACTTGTTGTGAATAGGTCCTAGGGAGAGGGTAACGTTCTGGCTGGGTTAGAGAGGCTCTGATGAGCGGGTTCTATCTGATCCGAAAACCCAAGCAGAACATATTGCCTGTTAGCATTCATTATTACTTGGTGGCAATCATTTTGATTTCTGGTGTTTCATAGTATGCCTTTTCCTGTGGATGAACAATATAGTTTGGACAAAGCTAGTCACATTTTAAGTATGTGCCTCTAAATAGTTTGTGGTAATCGAGTAGAATAGTTAAAATATCAGCCTGAGTTAGGGTTTGATGGGCAGTGTAATGTCCGTCATGAAGGCAGAAGACATTACCTCCGCCATCCCAAAGATACTCTGTCTGCCAAATTTAGAGATGATTAGCAGCCTAGCAGTCTTCTCTGTACATTGTACTAATAGTTTGGCGGACAGCCACATTCCATTTTGATGGCAGTCTTCCATTTTTTTGTTTTAAATATTTTTTTCAGAAACAAACTCCCAAAGACGAAGTGTGTTTCTGAAAAACAAAACACAAATGACCCTCATACTGATGTGCAGGTCATTAATGTGATTTTCTCTAGTCCTTCACCAACAGTATTTTCCTGGCAGTGACAGACAAAACAAAAAGGACATTAGTGCTTCAATAGGGCCGATGGTGTAACATCCTTCCTCCAAAGGCCCCTACCCCGTTGGGTTGTTAGAGAAAGTATTCCGTTGATTGGGTAAACAGGTCTCCATCAACAGAATACCTAAGGTGCACCTATCTCTTAGACAGGTGAACTGATGTTTTAGCAGGCAGGGTTATCCATTGTATTTGCGAGGGAGCATCATGTTTGCCAAACTCTTAATCAGGCCCTAAATCATATGTCCCTGAAATGCTAGTAGGTGTGTGGACACAAGCTAATATTTTGTCTCTGTGAAGCTTATAGGGTCTGCACAGGGGGGTATGAGAGGCAATATATACTGAGAACAGATGGGAAAAGTGATATGTGCAAATTGAAAAAACAATGAGTAGACGTTGTCGTTGTAGCCTTTGTGTTTCTTTATTTCAAATATGCTTGGTTTTCATAAGTAAACAGCCAATGCGTTTCGCCCATACATGGGCTTCTTCAGGGCTGCAATAGCATACAATGTACATAAATATTAAAAATCTGTGAATAACCAGTAAGCAGATTCAAAAGAAATTCAGATGGAATAGAAATAAGAAAAGAGAAGAGTACTCCAAGGGAGAAGAACCGCGAAAGAATAGTGGAGTGAAAAAGAAAAGGTGTTGTATGACAAAGTGTGGAAAATAAATGTGAAATAAAAGGAAGGGGAGAAGCAGACATTGGAATGGTGAAAGTCTGAGGAACTAAAGAATGCACTAATCCAAATGGGTAGTGTCCCTCTACGCACAGCCGAAAGGCAACAAAGTTGCAAAGTTTCAAGGAAAGTTCCAATATGCTGTTTTATTATCAAAAGCTTAATCAATATTCATTCCACGTTGTATTCACGGGTTTGTAACATGAACATTGTAATTCAGCGCAGGACTTTTTAATGCACTCAATGCATTTCGGGTCACGCACGACCCTTCATCAGGAGAAGTCCTAAAAGAATTCAAAGGGAGAGTTTTAGCGACCTACTCAAATGTAGAAATATCGGTAAATTGAGCAAAAATCCACCGGTTTAAACGAAAACTCTGAAATGCCGTGATGTTAAACGAGAAGAGAACGTGGTTGATCATAGAAGGAAAACCCAGTTAAAAATGTCCAAAAAGAAGTGATGTTAAACGTGAGAAAAACATGGTTGGTCGTAGGGAGAGAAGGGACCCTTCAAGGAATCCCTAAAAGTAAACGGTGTTCAGAAAACGAGCTAGAAGTGATCAGTTGATTTTATGACAAGAGTAAATGGAGACACGCTTTTTACTAATGATAGAAAACACCAAGTCAACCCATTATCAAAACCGCTTGTGCAAAGAAAAGAGTTTAGGTGAAACATTATGACAGACCCAATAAATTAAATCTAAAGAAGCATACCTGAAAGATAAGGAATCAAAGGTTTCGAACGTCCGAAAGACGGACGGCAAATACGCGTGTGGTTCAAACACCAACACCTGTGGTATGTAATCGAGAGTGAAAAAGGAAGACGCTGATATATGTGACGTGAAGAATAGAAAGAGAAGAAGGGTTGGAAACATCCTGAAGGCAGCCATATTGGAATGGAGTCATAGTATAACAATGTTGATACAGGATAATCACAATGTGTAACAAAAGAAGAAGGAGGTTAAAGAAATTCTCAAAATATAGAAAGTAAGATATGCAGAGTAAGAATATGAGGGTTCAAGACAGAAAAAAGTGAGGAGAAAAAATGAAAGTTTATTAATAATAGACACGAATGAAAAAAGTGGGTGAATAAAGTTATTCAACATACAAAGAAAAAATACGAATCAAAGACAAATTAATAAATCAGTGGAGATTGCAATGGAGATTACAGAAATTCAAGGAATACTAAATCTGCAATTGCGATGCACTTTCTGGCCAAGAGTCATAACATTAGTCAATTAAGGTTTTTGGTATGCGAGGGGGTACCGATCAAAGATCACAGAGACAATCGCAAACATCTTCTCCAGAGAGAAATGTTTTGGATCTACAGAATGAATGCCCTGGTCCCACATGGACTTAATGACTGCGTCGAACTCAGTTGTTTCCTATAAACTTTGCTCTGTGCAACCCAATCCTATGGAATGACAAACATCGGTTATGTTTTCTTGCATTTAATGTTAACACAGTATTATTTACTATAGCACAGTAATTGCCAATTTCATCGTCTTATGTACTCTTTAGGTACTATTTACTTGTTTTGATGTTGTTTAGTTTCTTTTCATATCTTCTCACTCTTGATCATCAAATGGTTCTTAAGGTGTGTTTTCTTTCAACTCTATCCACTTGCCTTCTGTATTCAATTATATCATCAGCTAACCCTCGTTTCTGTTCCCCCTTTTTTCCGTCTTTACATTCCTTGAATTTCTGTAATCTCCATTGCAATCTCCACTGATTTATTAATTTGTCTTTGATTCGTATTTTTTCTTTGTATGTTGAATAACTTTATTCACCCACTTTTTTCATTTGTGTCTATTATTAATAAACTTTCGTTTTTTCTCCTCACTTTTTTCTGTCTTGAACCCTCATATTCTTACTCTGCATATCTTACTTTCTATATTTTGAGAATTTCTTTAATCTCCTTCTTCTTTTGTTACACATTGTGATTATCCTGTATCAACATTGTTATACTATGACTCCATTCCAATATGGCTGCCTTCAGGATGTTTCCAACCCTTCTTCTCTTTCTATTCTTCACGTCACATATATCAGCGTCTTCCTTTTTCACTCTCGATTACATACCACAGGTGTTGGTGTTTGAACCACACGCGTATTTGCCGTCCGTCTTTCGGACGTTCGAAACCTTTGATTCCTTATCTTTCAGGTATGCTTCTTTAAATGTAATTTATTGGGTCTGTCATAATGTTTCACCTAAACTCTTTTCTTTGCACAAGCGGTTTTGATAATGGGTTGACTTGGTGTTTTCTATCATTGGTAAAAAGCGTGTCTCCATTTACTCTTGTCATAAAATCAACTGATCACTTCTAGCTCGTTTTCTGAACACCGTTTACTTTTAGGGATTCCTTGAAGGGTCTCTTCTCTCCCTACGACCAACCATGTTTTTCTCACGTTTAACATCACTTCTTTTTGGACATTTTTAACTGGGTTTTCCTTCTATGATCAACCACGTTCTCTTCTCGTTTAACATCACGGCATTTCGGAGTTTTCGTTTAAACCGGTGGATTTTTGCTCAATTTACCGATATTTCTACATTTGAGTAGGTCGCTAAAACTCTCCCTTTGAATTCTTTTAGGACTTCTCCTGATGAAGGGTCGTGCGTGACCCGAAATGCATTGAGTGCATTAAAAAGTCCTGCGCTGAATTACAATGTTCATGTTACAAACCCGTGAATACAACGTGGAATGAATATTGATTAAGCTTTTGATAATAAAACAGCATATTGGAACTTTCCTTGAAACTTTGCAACTTTGTTGCCTTTCGGCTGTGCGTAGAGGGACACTACCCATTTGGATTAGTGCATTCTTTAGTTCATATTTGCGCCCTGGTTTAGGAGGCGTTTTCCTCTAAAGCACGCCCTAACTGGAGTAATCCTATTTCATAAATTGGTGTGCGTGGTCTTTCCACGTTGAAAGTCTGAGGAAGCCAGAGCCATAAAAAAAAACAATCATGTGAGAGTAAAGGCTCACAAAAAGGTGAGCAAGCGTGGGCATGTGTAAGGAAAATGGATTGTGTAGAGTGATCTCAGGCTAAGAGAAACACCCATGTGACCCAGTAAGAGACAAAAAACGTCATATGCGAGAATCGGCTTACCAAAGGTGGAGTTGCTGATATCTCGCCAAGTAACCTCAAGTTCGTCAATGCTGAGAGCGCGTCCGTGTCGGTACGTGAAGATTAAAGAGATGGCCTAAGTAATGTAAGAGTAGTGTAAGTGATGGTGATAACCACTGTAGGTAACTAGTGGAATCAGTTAAGAATTCAGGTCAGAACATACCTCAAATAGAGTGGACCACCTATATGTCCATATAGGAGAAATCCCCGGCCAGTACTGTAGTAATACCTGGACGTATCATCAGTGTAAAGTATATCTATAAAAAAGCAAAGCCTATAATAAATAGCTGTATGCGGGCCAAGCCAATGTACAGAGCAACTATGTCAATAGTGCAACTTATCATTTAACTAGGATCCCATGCTCAGCTATGTAAAGATTCATGAGTCAGGTAAGGTCATTTATTGTTAGAATGTCTAAGCTGTTAGAGAAACAAGGACCAGGCTCATCCAATAGAAGTGCCAGTGAAGACGAGTAAAGCCTTAACTGCTGCCTGTGCAGTCAAAGCGCACAACTTTCCTGTGTTTAAGACACATGCTGCCCCCAATAACATAAAAGTGCAAATGTACATATGGGGCAAGGTGAGATAGGTAGTTCGCTACCCAAACAACCGAGACTGGTGGTATGAGTAAAAGAGGTGGCGATCTGACCCTCCGAAACCCCGCAAGGGCGGGCGTGAATCCCAGGGTCTAATGCGGGGCATCATTGCAAAAGTTAAAAAGTGGGCAAAAGACCAATATCACAGCAATGAATAACTGGAACTGTCTGCGCTGCTAATGCAACCAATGGTAGCAGTGTTAAGTAGCGGGCAAAAGAACAGCGTGACAGCCAATAATTAGCAGAAATAAAAGGCGCTGCTTACGCAAAGTGTGGTAAGCCAACCGCAAAAGAAGCCTGACACTAGTCATATGTATGAAACCAGCGATGATCAATGTATATAAGAAAATATCTACTTTAATGAAAAGGATTCACTAAGTGAAAAAATAAAATAAAATAACGGGATCCCGCACCAACCAGTGACTAAAAGGTTAGTGCTCAGCCCACAAAATCATACCCGCATCAGAGCTAAGCGGCGTGTCCTGAGCAAAGCTCATTTGTCGCCCCCTGACTTACTTGTAAGCAAATGCTGTGTAGTTTGAAGAACGTGTCTGGTGGCGTCTTGTCGCGGCGTGAGGGTGTATTCTCTATCAGCCACGATTACTTCAACCTTAAAGTTTAATACGTGTGCAACACTTCCTGGTGAAAGGATCACGTCAGTGTGCATCCTGCGGATGTCTAGACCAACAACCAGGTGTCGGGAGAAAGCCATCTTGCCAGTACATGACTCGTGAACGAAATCGCTTGTTTTTTTTTTTTTTTCTTTTTTTTAAAAATGTTATTGAACATCATCAAAACAAAATATATACATAAATTTACTTTAACATAAATATCTGATACAGCAAAATTCCTTCGGTTTAGGTTTTAGTCTCTTAAAGTAAATATAAAAATACAATATATCATGTGTATATATGAAAAGAAAAAGAAAAACATGGTGAAAGATCTTGAGAAGAAAACATAGGATCAGAGATGTATATAATTAATTATCGAGCAGTTTCAATATTCCCATCTAACACCATATCTGTATGAGTATATGTCTACCCCCTTTTTTTAGATTAGCCATCTGTTTTAAGTTTCCATTTTTCAAGTGGGGCCCAGATCCGTTTCCCAAGCTGCCTTGTATTCCCACCTTTTTTTTTGTATAGAGCTTTCTCTAGATTGTAAATAGCCAATAGTTTTGTAAGCCATTGTTGGAATGAAGGAGGGTTAGAATCTTTCCATGCCGTTGTAATACAAAGCCGGCTCAACGTCATTGCGATAAACAGAAATTCTTGATGGAGTATGTCCTGCCCTTCCTTTACCACACCAAGAACCATGATCTCATTAGTTAAATTAATAAAGATCCCCAATTCGTCTTTAAAGAAGTTTTCTATAGCTTGTTTAAAGGGATCTAGATTAGGGCAGGTTGCAAACATATGTATCGTGTCTGCCTCCAAACTCTGACATCTAGGACAAGAGATCCCACTCGTACCCCCCCAACGGGCAATTCTATACGGAGTATAATATAATTCATGCAGAGTCTTGTAATATTGTGCCTGTAAATTTGTGACTTTTAGAACAGTGTTTCCAAGTCTGAGTGATTTTTCCCCCTCGTTCCCAACTAAATTAAGTTTAGTTCTCCATTTTTCAAAAACCTTTTCTCTATCATCCTCCTTATATTGGCATAATGCACCATAGAGTTGAGAAATTGAGCATCCCTTCTCAGCTCGAACAAGTTCCATCAGGTCTATCCTAGTAACCTTACAATAGCCTGCTTGTTTTCTCTGCAGTACTGATCTTATCTGTAAGTATTTGAAAAAATCTCTCCGATCCAATTTATATAATTGCTGTGCCCTTTCAAATGTTATTAATCCTGACTGGTCCATAATATCTCCTATCATACCAACCCCAAGTTTATCCCATCGCCTCATAACTTCATCATGAAATACATCTGGAAGAAGTTCATTCAAGTATAAAGGGGTATAAAAATTCATTCTTCCTAATTTAATTTTCTTCTTAATAATTGACCATAGTGAAATGGCCGCCCCCAAAACCTTGAACTTCGTTCTTTTGTAATAGTTTTGTTCTTTATATGTAAGAAGTCCCTTGTTAGAATCCAAAACCAGCAGATCGTAAATGTCCGGAATACCCACGCTACTCTTCCAAATATCTTTCGTATTCCCACCGAGAAGTCCTTTACAATACTGAAGGACTGAAGCAAAATAATATGCCTTAAAGTCAGGAACTGCGAGCCCCCCCTGTTCTTTAGGGAATGCCAGCCTCTTTATAGCTCTTCGAGTTCTACCCTTTGCCCAAATAAATCGATTACACATCCCCTCTATTTCCTTGAACCAATTATTGACAAATAATAAAGGAATTGTGCGGAATAGATACAAAATCTTGGGCAGAAACAACATCTTTATAACATTACATCGCCCTATAATTGTTAGATGTAGATTGTCAATCCTATCTAAATCTAGTTTTGCCTTTTTAATTAATGGGGTCAAATTTTTCTCCACTGCCTTAGTTAGATCGGATGTTATAATAACCCCTAAGTAGACCGCAGACTCTATAACTCTATCATCATTAATTCTTGCAAATTGATTTACGACTATTTGTGTTTTCCCTTGGTTCAATTTGTATCCTGACAATAATCCATATTTCTTAGCCTCCTTCTCAATTTCTCCTATTGCTATAGCTGGTGTTGATGATGTAATTGCTAAGTCGTCTGCATATCCCAAGATTTTGGTCTCATATCCATTCAACACAATTGGGGTGATATTTTTATTTTTTTCTATATGTCTAATAAATGGATCTATATAACAAGCAAAAAGTAGAGGGGAACATGGGCATCCTTGCCTGGTCCCACGCTCGATTTTTATTACTTCACTCAGTTCCCCCCCTACTCTCAGTCTAATGCTTGAACTTTTATACAGGGCTTTTAATGCTCCTATACAGACTTGCCCAAAGTTGTATTTATTCAATGTTGCCCATAAGAAATCCCACGAGACCCTATCAAATGCTTTTTCAGCGTCAAGCAATATTAAGGACATAAGGTCTCGTGAGGCCGTCGTACCGTCCAACAACGTAAATACCCTTCTAATATGATCAGCTGTCCCTCTCCCCGGTATGAACCCATGTTGCCAGGGTGTTACTATCTACCCAATTATCGTACTCAGCCTGTTTGCCAGAATTTTAGAATAGGCCTTAGTGTCACTATTCATTAAGCTGATTGGTCTGTATGATCCGGGATCCATAGAGTTTTTATTCTTTTTTAAAAACACCACCATTGAAGCTTCTCCCCAAGACCCAGGAGGGGCAGCCCCATTTTGTATTAACCCCATAAGTTTATTAATGTCTGCTTTTAGAATTGAAAAAAAATTCTTATAAAATTCTAATGGTATTAGGTCAGGTCCGACTGCTTTTCCTGACGGGAGATCCATGAAAGCTCTTTGTATTTCTTCCGGGGTGAAATTGATTTCCAGAGAGTTCTTGTCCTCTTCTGTAAGGTTATCTAGAGAGGAGGATTCTAAATGTCCCTCGATTTCTATTGCTTCTGGTTCTCCATGATCCTTAGTATACAGTTTCTTATAGAAGTTCTGAAATACAGAGCAGATTTCCTTTGGTGTTTGTACTAGTCCTCCTGCCTCAGTAATCATTTCTTTTATCTGCCCCTGAGTAGCTGCCTGCCGGGTTTTTATCGCCAGGATTCGTCCTACCTGTTTGCTATATTCATGTTGCTCTTCTCTTCTAGCTAGGTATTTACCAGCTGCCTTTGCAGCATATACTTCACCCACTGCTGCTTTGGCTAAAGCTAATTTTTGCGTTGCTTTTGTCACATCTTCCTTCCCTCTTATACTTCTTACCAGATCTTCCTCTAGTTTTGCTACTAAGTTTGTCTTCTTCTCCATAATTTCTTTTTCCTGTTTACTCCGTCTAAGAGAGTAACTTAAAGTTTCCCCCCTGATACCTGCCTTCATTGCGTCCCATACTATTTGAGGTGGCGCTGTATCCCTATTATTTTCCAAAAATTCTCTTAACCAAGTTTCCATATGTGTGACATAATCTGTATCCTGTAACAATGCTCTCTCAAAAGTCCAGCTATTTATTCTTTTCTGTGAGTTTGGTATAGAGATCTCCAAAAAAAGCGGATTATGATCTGAAATCAATCTGGGCATCTTTTTAATTTTCACTTGCGGTATTATCGAAGGAGAAATCAAAAAATAGTCTAGTCGAGCTAGGGTTTTGTGGGGGGCCGAATAATATGTGCTGCCTCCTCCTCCATTTTTATGTTCCCAAATATCAATTAAACCATTGTCTTGCATAAGTTGTATCAATGCTCTATGGGTTTTCTTCTTTTTGCCCATGAACCTTACAGGATCGTCTCTCCACAATCCATTAATACCATTTATATTTAAATCACCACAGAGTATAATGGGGAGAGACCAGTTTGGTAATTGAGAATTTATATAAATAAGGGTTTCCGGGTCATCAACTGTTGGTGCGTAAATAGAGCATAACGTAAACTTAAAATTTTGTATATGACACTCCGCCAAGACCCATCGGCCATGACTATCTACCTGTTGTTTTTTTAGTATGATTTCATTCCCCCGTCCTAGTATTGCGACCCCACGTGTTCTGGTGCCCTGAGTCGTACAAGTCAAGATTTTATATCCCAGGTGTTCCAATAAAGATTTCTGTGATATCTCTATATGCGTCTCCTGAACACAGATGATGTCAGCTTGCAAAGTTCTAAAATATTCTTTCACCTCCCTTCTTTTCCTTGCATCATTTAAACCACACACATTAATTGTGACTATGCACATCATTTTTCTTTTTTTCCACCCGTTTTAGATTACTTTCCTTTTCTGATGATGATTTTTTCCCCCCTTTCCTCCCCAAACAACCCCCCCATCCCCCCTTACCTCCACTTGAGGCATCCTGGGTCCAGCCGGAACCAGGTATGGGCGCCCGAAGATTAGTATGCCTCAGTGCTCCCCCCCCACCCTGCGTGAGTTTTATATTTCAAATGAATGAAAGAGAGAATAAAGAGATCTTTTAAGTCCAGGATTATAATCCTACTGAGTATATTTTCGGATATTACTTCCTACATGAGTTATATTTATTATTGATCTCATGTAATTACTCACAGTAGGGTTATTCTTATAAAAAATACTTTTTGTGCAATACATATTTATAAGAAAGATATTAATTCTTATTCGTTTTCAGATGCTATTTTTTAACCGTCTCTGAAATTTCTTTGAGATAATTTTCCGCTTGGATTTCACTCGTGAAACTACGGATTGCCCCCTTAAATATTATTTTTAGTCGAGCAGGATTTTGTAGATATACTTTAGCTCCAGTCTGTTCAAATGGAGTAAATAGCTGCCGCAGTCTCCATCTTCTTTCAACAGTTGCATGGGCGAAGTCTGGCCTGACAAAGTATGTACTGCCATTGTACTCTCTCTTGCTTGTAGGACGAGCTAGATCGTATATAGAATCTCGAAGTAAGTAATTTCCAAAGAATACCAACATTGCCCTTGGATATTTTGATTGGTTCTGTGTTTTCTTTGACTGAGTGAGGGGAAAACGATGGGCTCTTTGAACTTCTCTCTCTAGGTCCCAAGTTTGCAATTCAGGAATAGATATTTTTAAGAGTTTAATCACATACCCCCTAGGGTCGTTGTCTTCGGCCCCTTCTGGGATCCCTAGGAATCGCAGATTATTTCGCCTTGCCCTGTTTTCCTGTTCCTCAACCTTTGTCATTAAATCCTGTATGATACTTTCTTGATTTTTTTCCTGCTTTTGTAGGTAAGTGACCTCCTTTTCTAGATGGTCGGTCCGGGTTTCAACTGATACCATCCTTTCAGAGATTGCTAAACAGGTACTACCTACTTTATTTACAGCCCCTTGTAGTTTTTGGATAGCTACATGATGTTTTTGAGTGTCCATTTTTATATCTGTATGCAGTTTCTTTATTGAAGTCAATATCTCTTTCAAGGATGGTTCGTCTGTTTCTCCTACCTCATCGTCTTCAGAGATATACATTGTAAATCCCTCCCTACTACTTTCTCGGGGTGCTGTTGTTTCCTTCGGTTTTTTAGATTTAAAGTTTTTACGAGAGTTGGTAAGCTCTGTATTACTTCCTTGATCAGTGGTTTCATCATAGGTAGATTTATTTAATCTCTTATTCCTTATTTTTCTTTTCTCCAGTTTTTTCCTGGGAGTACTTCCTTGCCCCGGATCACTCTCTTTCCATTTACCAGAGCTGCCTGATATTTCCTGGGTTAATGGATCTTGGTCTTGTTCTTGTCTTTTACTAACACCACTTGCCTCACTAGAGGTAGAAATTCCAGTCTCATATATATCTATATCAGATTCATCTGAATGTGAGTCAGTTTGTGCCACGGATAATATATCGGATGAGGGATTCAGAGTTGCAAATCGATCAATCGCCGGGAGTCTTTCGTTGCCTCCTCCCAGTTTTGTTGGCTCCTGGACTGTTACATCATGGCTTATCCCTTTATTTGCCCCCATTTTAGACAGTGGGCTAAAGATATTTAATATGCTGGGTTGCAATGCAGTTGTCTTGTCTGTCGCAGTCGCCTTTGCATTTGCTTTCAGGTCTTTAATAGTTTGCAACCGTTTTGCTTTTTTTAACATTAATTCCGTTTCTGTAGTCTCTTCTAAATCTTTCTCTTTCTCTTTACCTTTCTCTTTGAATTTTTCCTTCTTGTTTGTTTTGTCCTTATCTTTATCTTGATCTTTATCTTTTTCTGGGCGCTTTCTACCTCCTCTCTCCTTCCCCTTCTCCTTCTCTTTATCATTTGGTCTATCCTTCCGCACATCTTTATCTTGCTCCTTGCTTTTTATAACCATGGCTTTAGTACCTCTAGTTTCTCGTTTTAGAAGTATTGGTTTTAAAGTGTGGCCATTATCCACTTTTTGTGTCTCTTGTGTTTTCTCGGTAAAGTCAAGTTCTTCATTCCATTGTGCGCTCTCGATATATAATTGAGGCATGAGCTGATCAGTGACCAAGTTTTTATCGTCTGATTTAGGTGGCTCCTCCTGGGGGCTTTCCTGGAGAGTCTCATTTCTTTCTGTGTTTATTACATCCATCTTCTCTATCTCTGCTATCTCTGCTTGCTTTGTAGTCTGTTCGTTATACTCTATTTTGTCACAATGTCCATTTGGTTTTGGTTTTGTTTGTGCACGGCGCAGGAGGGCCGATTCCTGCTTTAGGCTTACCAATTTTAATGCATTTGAGATAGTCCAGATATCCAAGATTATATGCCGGTCCTGTGCTTTCAATTGGCAATTGAGTTGACACGGGAGATCTGATTTCTTTATACCACCTCCTGTGTTTTGTTTATTGCGTTTTCTTTGTGTCTGTATTCTATCGCTTTGTAAATCCTTGACGCATACCTGAGTTGCAGGCACTATAACTGTTATTTCCAAATCTATATTCTTCTTAGTACATGCTAGGTCAAGTTTAATTTCTCTCCCCAGACTCTTGCGCGCAGCAGCAGTACTTATATATCTGTACTGATGTTCACGGTTTCTCCACCGAGACTCCTATCGCATTATGTGGTATTATGGTAATATGCTATGTGGATGTGGCCCTTTAAGAACTAGGCGTCCCCCTTTTTTTTTTTTTTTTTTTTTTTGTATCCAGGGCACGACTAACCACTGACAGCCTCCAGACAGGCGATTTAGAAAACAAGATCAAGTCAAGTCAAATCAGAGTCATGTCAGAGAACAGATCCTCTTCTGTCTGACTTAAAAGAGACTTAAAAGAGACAATGTTGGCCGGTGCACAGATGGTATTCCCTTTTGACATTTAATATTTGTTTTTTAGGAATGACTTAGTGTAGGTTTATTACTAGCAGTTCAAAGTCTGTCTTTAGTAGATTCAACTCCATTCAATTCACAACTCCCGTCCCTCGCTCTCTATCGTCAAGAGCATCTCAGCGCTGTACTCTAAGACGGGTTTCCCCATCCGTTAATGCCTTCGCTGCCTGATATTAAACTGAGGCTCAAGCCACAAAAGCTACCAATGAGACAGATGATAGATGATAGATGATATTCTGGTAGTATTCTGGTACTACTGCAGAATTTTTTTTTTTTTTTTTTGTCATTCGCCTTTTCACTCGTATTTTTGACTCTGACTCTTTACTCAAAGAGACGCTGCTACCGCTCGACCACTCTGCCGTGCCTCTCTCCACTTAGCCTCAATCAAGTCTTCAATCCCAGTCAGGCCGATGTCGGCACTGATTATCACTTAGGACGGCTATAGAGCAGACAGCAGGAGGAGAAGGTAGCAAGCAGCAAGCAGCAAGCAAACAGTCTAAGTGAGACGAAAGCACCGAGCATCGGAGGACAAAGAGCAACCGTTGAAAGTGCGGTAATACGGTGGTACTGTAATGCGGCAGTGCATTGAATCGGATACCGAGTAAGTAAACAAGCATTACGGCCACATGGGGAGAAAGCAACAGTCTCAGGATTTAGTCAACTTCACCTGAAAGTCAATCCGGACTGCAGGATAATCTCTCGATTTTCTCACTGCTCATATCCTTCGCACAGATCATCAAGACTGACCTGCCTCGAAGTAATTAAGTTAAATTAATTTCGTTGCACTTAGCTCAAATGTTACATGCGCCCAATCCGACTCGACCTCGAACTTGAACTTGACCCGAGCCGTCTCCGCTGTCTCAGCAGTTTCAGCTGCTCAGCTGCTTCAGCCACTTCAGCCGCTTCAGCCGCTTTCACTGCAGACCTTGGTGCTCGAAGCTCGGTCTTCTATCCTCGGTACTTGGTACTCGGAGCTCAATATTTAATGCACAGTAAGTTGTCCCGGTCTGTCCAGCTCAATCGTAATTCATTTTCGCTCTTAATTCTCCCGATACTCCCAGTGTTCACGCAGGGATTTTGCGAGGGCAGGAGGGAGCTCAGTCAGCGTCCAGTCCTTCTGCCGCCATCTTGCCACGAAATCGCTTGTTAATGCAATATTAAGAAACCGAAACCAACAGTCACTGTAATGAGTGTCGGCCAAAGAGTAATAAGCTTCGGTCAAAAACCTGGAAAAGGATGGGTAGCCTTATCGTGACTTGAAAGTGCCACTATTACTAAATTTAGACGGTACGGAAATGGTATTGTTAAAACCTAAACAAAAAAGTTATATTGTTAGTAAACGATGTCACAGCTAGTGAGTAGGGGTGACTTAACCTCTTCAGTGCCCATGACGAGATAGTCTCGTCATGGAGCACGGTTGCGCTGTGCCCATGACGAGACTATCTCGTCATGAACCCCACCCATTAGTGCAACGCCCAGCACAGGAGGGGGAAAGGGCGTGGCACTGAAGGGGTTAATTACAGGATCACGGTTCAAGTGTATGGAATTGAAAATTCAAGAAGGTGAATAAGAAGTGAGAGGAGTAAGGACAGCAGAAAGAAAGTGACGGGACAATAATATTTTGTTTCTTAAACAAAGTTATCAGAAAATAGAATCAAAATTACAGCGGTACGTATATAAATGTAATCGTCATGCAGTGCATCATATTCAAATTCATTAAAGAGAAACAAGAAAGTACGAAGAATTAGGAGTGTTTACAATTACATTAACATTTGTTTATATGCAGCCACCCCTTCATACATAAAAGACAACACAGTAAAATGCGAGTTAAACGGTGGACTCATTGTCCCTAAGACTCAGTAGTCAGGGGTATTTGGAGAGTACAATTGGACGTAATTACATTGGTGTGTGAGCGATTAAGTATACAGTGTCACACATCATAAAAAAATGGTATTCGGCATCACAGATGTTAAGTGAGTAAACCAGTACCTTCGTTCGCAATGTGATTGCAGAGGTGTAAGGATCTTAAAAAGCTTAAGAAATGTGTTGATAAATGAAGCAACGGACAAGGAAAACGGGGACACACCAGTAGTGTCTACACCGTAGATTAGGTTTCCTTGACATACTAGCGCTAACAGTGTGAAACTCAAATGTTGAAAGGAGTCAAAAATAGAAAAAGGTTGGCAAAGGTGGAAAATGCCATAAGATAGGGTTGGATGCACATAAGGTTACTTATACAATAATAAACCAAAGAGAACCCTAGTATACAGGACACATTGTCAGACTACGAAATTGTTGGTTCCTCATCTGCATGACGTGGGTCCTTAAAGGTTATGAGCAGGGCACATTCATATTACACATCAAATATGGAACAACAGAGTCAAATTATAAGAAGTAGTGCATTTCATTATCACTGTTGAGACCTAGTGTGGAGGAGCGTAGGGTACATATCCATCTGGCTTCCAGCTGTCTGAGGGCCAGTTTTCTATCCCCTCCTCTTTTATTGTGCGTGGCAACATCAATGCCATGAAAGCGGAATTCAGCCTTATCCGTTCCTCTTGTGCACTCATGTGAGACTAATGCATATGATGTGTCCCCATTCAGGACTGCTCTACGGTGCTCTTGGATGCGTATCTTAAGCTGCCTTGTGGTGCTGCCTACATATATCTTGCCACAACCACAGATTAGTATGTAGATCACAAAGCTGGTGAGACAATTAATGAACTGTCGTATCCTGTGTTGCGTACCCGTGTTGTATCTAAAGCTCGTAGTTTTGTTGCAGCCTACATTGCAGATGTTACAGGTACCACAGGTATAGAACTCCACTGGCTTGTGAAGCCAGCTTTTCTGATGTGGTATCTTGCAGAGGGTATAGCTAGGACACAAAGAGTCCCTGATTGTCCTACATCTTTTGAACATCATAGACAGTCTCTGTGTGATAATGTTGTTAACTCCTGGTGCCCCCTTTAACAGTGAATAGTGTTTGCAAGGTATTTTAAACACCTTGTGGTTGAGTGAGGAGTGTGTTGTGATGAATGACAGTCTTTCCTTACCCTTTTAAGTGTCCCTGGTCTTGCTCACTAGTTTGTCTTTTCTCCTTAGGGTCCTGGCCCTGTTCTCTGCCACTGTAAGCACACTTTGAGCATAGCCTCTTCTGCTGAGTCTGTCCGTTGCTAAGTTAGCTTGTACCTCAAAGTTGGCATCCGCGCTGTAGTTCCTAAGAATGCGTATCAGCTCTCCATAGGGGATAGCCTTTTTAGTTGACGGTTGGTGAGAGCTGGTGTAATGCAGAAGGCTGTTAACTGCTGTTTCTTTCCTGTATAGTGTACTGTGTATCCTGTTGTCCTGCCCATATAGCTCGAGATCAAGAAAGTGAATTGTAGACTGAGACATCTCAAGGGTGAAAGTGACAATGAGGGTGTTAAGATAGAGGAAGTCAAAATAATCAGTTCATGTCCTGTGTCCGTCCAGAAGATAATGATATTATCAATGCAACAACTCCAGAACTGGATATGTCTGGTCCAGTCTGAGGCTGCTCTTGACCATGCATGGGTGTGCTCAACCCACCCCATGAAGATACCTTAAGTAACCTTATGTGCATCTAACCCTATCTTATGGCATTTTCCACCTTTTCCAAACTTTTTCTATTTTTGACTTCTTTCAACATTTGAGTTTCACACTGTTAGCGCTAGTATGTCAATGAAACCTAATTTTACGGTGTAGACACTACTGATGTGTCCCTGGGTTTTGTCCCCGTTTTCCTTGTCCCTTGCCTCGTTCATCAACACATTTCTTAAGCTTTTTAAGATCCTTACCCCTCTGCAATCACATCGCGAACGAAGGTACTGGTTTACTCGCTTAACATCTGTGATGCCGAATACCATTTTTTTATGATGTGTGATACTGTATACTTAATCGCTCACACACTAATGTAATTACGTCCAATTGTGCTCTCCAAATACCCTTGACTACTGAGTCGTAGGGACAATGAGTCCACCGTTTAACTCGCATTTTACTGTGTTGTCTTTTATGTATGAAGGGGTGGCTGCATAATAACAATTGTTAATGTATTTGTAAACCCTCCTAATTCTTCGTACTTTCTTGTTTCTCTTTAATGAATTTGAATATGATGGACTGCATGACGATTACATTTATATACGTACCCCCCTATTTTGATTCTATTTTCTGATAACTTTGTTTAAGAATCAAACTATGATTCTCCCGTCACATTCTTTCTGCTGTCCTTACTTCTCTCACTTCTTATTCACCTTCTTGGATTTTCAATCCTGTACACTTGAACTGTGATCCTGCAATTAAGTCACCTCTACTTACTAGCTGTGACCTCGCTTACTAACAATATAACTTTTTTGTCTAGTTTTTTAACAATACCATTTCCGTACCGTATAAATTTAGTAATAGTGGCACTTTCAAGCCACGATAAGGCTGACCTGAAGCTTATTACTCTTTGACTGACACTCATTACAGTGACTTTTGGTTTCAGCTTCTTAATATCGCATTAACAAGCGATTTCGTTCGCCAGTCATGTACTGGCAAGATGGCTTTCTCCCGACACCTGATTGTCGGTCTAGACATCTGCAGGATGCACACTGATGTGATCCTTTCACCTGGAAGTGTTTGCACGCGTTTTAAACTTTAAGGCAGGAGTAATCGTGGCTGATAGAGAATCCACCCTCTCGCCGAGACAAGACGCCACCAGACACGTTCTTCAAACTACACAGCATTTGCTTACAAGTAAGTCAGGGGGCGAGCTATGAGCTTTGCTCAGGACATGCCGCTTAGCGTTGATGCGGATATGAGTTCGTGGGCTGAGCACTAAACTTTTAGTCACTGGTTGGTGCGGAATCCCCTTATTTTATTTTATTTTTTCACTTATTCAATCCTTTACATAAAAGTATATATTTTCTTAAATACATTGATCGTTGCTGGTTTCATACATGTGACTAGTATCAGGCTCCTTTAGCGGTTGCCTTACCACACTTCACATAAGCAGCGCCTTTTATTTCTGCTAATTATTGGCTGTCACGCTGTTCTTTTGCCCGCTACTTTAACATTGCTACCATTGTTTGCATAAGCAGCGCAGACAGTTCCAGTTATTCATTGCTGTGATATTGGTCTTTTTCCCACTTTTTAACTTTTGCAATGATGCCCTGCATTAGACCCTGGGTTTCACGCCCGCCCTTACGTGGTTTTGGAGGGTCAGATCGCCACCTGTTTTACTCATACCACCAGTCGCGGTCGTTTGCGTAGCAAACTACCTAACTCACCTTGCCCCATACGTACACTAGCACTTTTATGTTACTGGGGGCAGCATGTCTCTTAAACGCAGGAAAGTTGTGCACTTTGACTGCAAAGGTGGCAGTTAAGGCTTTACTCATCTACACTGGTACTTCTATTGGATGAGCCTGGTCCTTGTTTCTGTAACAGCTTAGACATTCTAACAATCAGTGACCTTACCTGACTCATGAATCTTTACACAGCTGAGCATGGGATCCTAGTTAAATGATATGTTGCACTATTGCCGTAGTTGCTCTTTACATTGGCTCGGCCCGCATGCAGCTATTTATTCTAGGCTTTGCTTTTTTATAGATATAATTTACACGGATGATACATCCAGGTATTACTACAGTACTAGCCAGGGATGTCTCCTATATGGACATATAGGTGGTCCCCTCTATTTGAGGTATGTTGTGAACTGAATTCTTAAATGATTCCACTAGTTACCTACAGTGGTTATCACCATCACTTACACTACTCTTCCATTACTTAGGCCAGCTCTTTAATATTCCCGTCTCGACATGGACGAGCTCTCAGCATTGACAAACTTCAGTTTACTTGGTGAGATATCAGCAACTCTGCCTTTGGTAAGCCGATTCTCGCATATGACGTTTTTCGTCTCTTACGGGGTCACGTGGGTGTTTCTCTTATCCTGAGATCACTATATGCAATCCATTTTCCTTACACACGCCAACGCTTGCTCACCTTTTTGTGAGCCTTTACTCTCACATGATTGGTTTTTTGTTCCGCTCTGGCTTCCTCTGACTTTCACCATTCCAAAGTCTGCTTCTCCACTTCCTTTTTTTCTTCACACTTATTTTCCACACTTTGTCATACAACACCTTTTCTTTTTCCCTCCACTATTCTTTCGCGGTTCTTCTCCCTTGGAGTACTCTTCTCTTTTCTTATTTCTATTTCATCTAAATTTCTTTTGAATCTGCTTACTGGTTATTCACGGATTTTTAATATTTATGTTCATTGTATGCTATTGCAGCCCTGAAGAAGCCCATGTTTGGGCGAAACGCGTTGGCTGTTTACTTCTGAAAGCCAAGCATATTTGAAATAAAGAAACACAAAGGCTTCAACGACAACGTCTACTCATTGTTTTTTCAATTTGCAAATATCACTTTTCCTATCTGTTCTCAATATAGATTGCCTCTCATACCTTCCCTGTGCATGTTCAATTTTGTGGTCAAGTGGCAGCTGACCATTTGAGGCGGGCAATATCCAGAACCTACTTGACTTTACTAGGCAGTGCTGTCTCCGTTAACCTGGCTGCCTTCTCCTTTCTGATTAGCTCATAGGGTCTGCCTGTTAGACCTACAAAGCTGTTAAGTGGCCCCATATCATGGGGCACCTTCAGTGAGTTATGTGTATTTAAACCTACTACACTTTGCATTCTGGAACCTGTTGTTTAATATTCGTATTTTAGATTTGACTCTACAAGTTCCAGCCATTGAAGTACAGTTATCTTAAAAACTACAACCAGATGCTGGTGTATGTATCATAATCATCGCAATCCTAAACCATCATTTCTAAAATACCATAGGGGTATAATAAACCACAACTGATATAATTGTCCATTCCATTTGTGCTGATTTGGGGGGATCCTAGTTTCCCCAAGTTACCCGGCAGGCCCATTGCCTTCAAATGCCTCCTCTCCAACTCTTTACAGACCACAAGGAGGGATGTGAGATACTTTTCAATTTTCCTTCTGGCTTTATCCACAACTCTAAGGGCTAAGGTCCATCTAACTTGGCCAGGTATACTCCCAAAAGGGGCGCTACGCAACGCAACTCCTCATTGTGGAAAGCAAGCATCCTTGTACAAGGGCACACTTTTTTCTCTAAGGGGAAAATTTGTTTTTCCCTTGGAGAAATACCATGCCTTTTCACATTTGCCTTTGACAGATTTTGGAACAGCCAATATGTAAGTGAAGGAAGAGGTGCATCAACTTTTCAAATGCTTCTGTCATTTCGACTAATAAAGTAACACCAGTAACTGAACCTAAATGATTCCCAGACAACGTGCAATCATTACAACTAGTTGCTTGCATTTCGAAATGCTTTCCGCCGAAGGTGGAAATTGCTGCCATTTCAATGGACGGACGCAGGTCCCTATAATGCCCACATTGGGCAACCCAATATCCTTGTCAACTCTGAAAGATCTTGCATACTCACAATCCCAATGGACAAACGGAGCAACTAACTACCTACCCACACATCATGATGCTGGAATCCTTGTGAAGCTCAGAAAAGGAGCTGAAAATGAGAAGCCCTCACCAAGAAGCAGTGATTTTAATATAAAAAAAAGGTTGCTTTATGGTAATTACACTGCAATTGGTTGCTGTTTTTAAGCAGAATAAAAGTTAGGTCATACATATAAGTACAGTGTGAAGTATTCAAGAGATTGCAGCTACGCTTTTCTGAAAAACACAGCTTCACCTTCTCAGCTTTGCAGCAATTACCATGCACTGCAAAACATGTTACAGTAACTGGCTTAAACATATACAGTGACACCAAGGACTACCAATGATTTTAAAATTGCAGTGTCCTATAGAATTGACTATGTATGGTGAACTGTTTACTTAACTAGAAACTGGGAAGACGATCTCGTCTTGTATCCTTGGAAACTGGTGCACAGAAGAGGAATTTTTAGGAGTGGCCTAGAGTCAACACCCTCTTGTTTTACATAATAATGCTCTAAAAGTGCATATACATATGGTTTCAGGTCATTTTAGTTAGCCATTGGCTGTTGAAGAATAATTCAGCTTGCTTCCACTCACAAGCCAGTATACAGCATGGGGTAATTGGTCAGCCCAGTTCAGTTATAGGCTGCATTGCCCTGTGAGCCATGGCATGTTGCTCATTCACATGAGCAAATGATATGCACGTGCCTCAAAATGAGTGCCCTGTACTGGGGAGTGCTTCACTTGTTCACAGCGTTCTCAACTTCTTCGGAGCCAGGTCTGGTGGCTCAGTGGACTAATGCATCCACAGCAGGGGCCTTTGTTCGACCTCATGGTCACAGGTTCAAATCCTGACATGTCACGATAAAATGAGTGCCACTGAGTGGGGTAACAATATGCATCTGTTATTCAGTCCCAGCATGCCTCTGGGTGAGCATGTGCTTTAGAAATACACATTATGTTTTGGGCATCACTTGCATGGGCACATAGCATTGCTTCTATTTCTTTGTCCCATAATCCTTATTAGAGTGCACCACCAGCTTTTGATTTACTTTGTCTCTCCCATGCCTGGCAGTTCTTCCCATTTTCTTGCCAAATACTTACAGTCATATTTACACGTGCTACCCTTACTGAAAAGTCTGTGAGAAATATTTACTTTAAAAAAAAAAGAAACCTTTATGCTCTCCTCTTTCTCTTTTCTTTTTATTACTTTCCGAAATATGTATTTCACAAAATTATAGTCTATCTGTGCATTTTGATAATGTGTAAGTCTTCAATTCCAAGATGGGGTTATATTCAATGTTCAATGGGAACATTTTTAATGTTTTGCCATTCTTCTATGTCATTATTTGTTTTGTGAATGGACTCAGAAGCATGTTCCTGGCTTCCTGTTGTCCTACCATTGTTCACTTCTACCTTTTTCCTTCCAAACTTTGAGGCAGATTTACGTGGAAGTGCCGCAGCGCGGCAACGCAAACCCTTTGGCTGCGCCACGCTACGGCACTTCCAAAGCACAGGAATGCAACTTACATTATTAACTCAACCCTACAACCCAAAACGGTTAACCTGGAATGTTAGAAACAGTGACTCCATTATGGAGACATGTAGCACATTATTAACACCGCTAGATGCACATCAAGACATAATAGAAGCCTGGGAGTCATTTGTAACCGACTTAAACAAAAAATTCCAAACCAACTACACTGGTCACAAAACTCCAAGAAGAGGAGGGGGGCAGTGGTACACTCCAAAAATACAGGCAAACAAATGTGGCTAAATAAACAACTAAGTACATTTTGAACAAATGCTAGTTTGCTAGGTTGGGTGGAATTAGATTTTTCCCTCAGTTGGAGTGAACCTAGTTCCAGGGACTTCTTGATTAACCCTCCAACTACCTCCCATGAACAGGTTGTGCAGAGGATATCTCTAAAGATTTTTAGAGGTGCTGCGTCTAAAGGTTATCCTGATGGTCTGCTTGCAATAATAATGTTGAGGACATTTTTTCTGAGATTGTGTGGAAAGTGTGTAGTGGTGATAAATTACTTTAGTCTCTGTATGGTGGTCGGGTCATGTGTTGGGGCGCTGTTGCCTTTGTTCTCCTTAAAGTAATTTTCTGTCATTCAAATTTTTTTTAAATCAATTGAATGATGATTTTGTCACAGAAGTCTTGCAATTGCCGTATTACTGTGTTTTGGTACTCTGGATTGCAGAATAATATAATTATGCAACAATCTTGTAGAGTTGCTTAGAAGAGCAGTCTGCTTCAGTTATGCTTGTTGAGTAGGGTTGTTTTTTCATGGTTTTGATGACTATCATTTGCTTGTTAAAGTGGTGTTGTGTGATTTTGTCTCTCATCTCTGGATTTTGTCCATTTGACTTGCAGTACGTTGAGTCCTTTTTTCATTGTTTTGTTGTCATTAATCTATGTGGTGTGTGTTTGTGGTTAAACCTGGATGAGGTGTGTATTGGTATTTGTTTCTCCAGTACAGTGGGGATCCAGTTGTAGAAGGTGTGTGTCCTTGAGGTTGCACACTTATTGGGCTCTTTCAAGATAGGAGTTGAGTTTGTGGAAGTCTAGTGCTTTCCATTGTATGTGCATTGTTTGTGTTTTTTTGGTGTCTTCGAAGTGTTCTTGTTGACGGATGTGTTGATCTTGAAGGTGAAGAAGCTGTGGTTGCTCCAGCTTACAGGGGAGTTGTCTTTTACAGTGGCCTGTCCCAAGGGGAGAATATGACATCCAGTGTGTGTTCAGTGGAGTGAGTTGTGCAGCAAACAGTTTGTTGCAGGTTGAAGGCCTCAAGATTGGTTGTGATAGCTGCTTTTGTGGTTAGATTGTTCTGGTCAAACCA
Organism: Triturus cristatus; assembly: GCF_964204655.1. Lineage (NCBI taxonomy): Eukaryota > Metazoa > Chordata > Amphibia > Caudata > Salamandridae > Triturus > Triturus cristatus. The sequence goes on from NC_140594.1 coordinate 391,416,080, forward strand.
TATGTTGAGGTCTCCTAGAATGTATAGGTTTAGGGGGTTCACAAGGGCCCTGATCACTGCATGTGGTAAGACATCTTAAATGTTTGCATTGCTGGGTGGTAGTCTGTATTTTAAGGGCATGGAATAAGTGATAATTGGAGTGAGGTGACATCTTATCATTAAGGATTCGCAACCGTCCATAGTGTGGTTTTCAACGTGTGTTATTTTTAGTGATTTTTTTATGGATGACGGTGAGATCTCCTCTAGTTTTGCCAATTCAATTTTTTGTTAATGATGCCACATTTCAGGTGGGTTGGCTTTGTTTGTGGCATGTGGGTGTAAAGTAGTCACTGAGCCATGTTTTTGTAATGAAGGTGAGTTCTGGTGTGGTTTCTGAGAGGTGATGAAAAATGTTGACCCTCTTTTTTTCATGGACCTTGCATTTTAGTTCTTGTCTTTCTTGTTGGTGTCATGGTGTTTTGAGGGAGATGTGTGATCTAGTATGGGTGGTCTAGTACAGGACGGCAAACAGGGGGATAGGGAATATAGGTGTTGGTGAGTTGGGGGGTCTGATTGCAGTCTGGGGTGAAGGTGTTGTGAAGGTTGTTGGCTGAGAGAATTTTGAGGATTGAGGTGTTTTGGCTTTTTGTGGAAGCGAGTTCTGAAGGAACGTGCGATTAGGGAAGCTGTGGCCATGCATACAAAAATCTAGAATTGCGATTTCCTAATTTGGATTCTTACAGAACCTTAATTAGGAAATCGCATTTCCTGATGTAAGAAAATTTCTATCTTTTAAATAGCAATTCCTCGTGGATTGCAATTGAGTATTAAGGAGTATTAAGGAGGTAGGACACAGTTTACGCCCATTAGGAATGCTAGCCATCACAGGGATGGTGGACTGCTGGGGCCAGCAGACCACCACGTCTGTGATTGCATTTAAATATTAGGCAATCTTTCTTTTTTTTTAAATGAAGCCCGTTTTCCTTAAAGGAAAATCGGATGCGCTTAAAAAAAGAAAATTAAACTTCTCAATTTTTTGTTTTTTAGAAAGAGTAGGCAGTGGTTCTGTCTACTCTGTCTACTCTGCCTGCTCTTAAAACATATTTTTTTGAACATTCTCAAATTGGAAGGAGTCCCCTGCGGACCCCTGCCCATTTGCGAATGGCTACCTCTTACTTCAATGAGTCTGTAAAATAATGAATGTTTGCTACCGTAATTTGGTCGTAAAACAGTCGTACATAGCACTGCAATTCAGTACTTGGAAGGGACACCCTAAACACGCCCCTTCCGAATACCAAATCGCTAAACCAAATTACGCTTCAGGAAACGTTACTGAATCGCAATATGGTAAAGGTACATTAGAAAATACTTTTTTGCAGTTGCACACAAGCCGATTCTGCAAATTGTCCCGCTTCTGACTGCAAAACTGTGTTTTTTCATTTTTCCTGTGATGCAGCAGCAGATTTTCAGTTTTTTGGCTGCGATAAATGGTCTCTGATGCCAACCATTACAAGGTCTATGCACTGATGATGTTCCAAATTAATATTTTCCCCGGCTTCACTGGCAGTTTCTTGTCACATAGTGGGCATGTGACATCCATTGCAGCTTTTTCTCTCCAGCAGGGATGGAGAAGCATTGCCTCACTGCAGACTCAGGTGGAGAACTGAGGCCGGTTTATACTTGAGGCGCCCTTGCCTGTTTGCACTGGGTGCAGACTGGGACAGTGCACTCTGTTACAAGTTATGTACATGATAAATCACTGCTTCTCTCCAAGAAGCACACTTGAGGCTGTTTGAAGTAGCTGTTCTGTCTTTCACAGTACAGGAGGTTCCACTTCAGGGGGGGATACACAGGTCCTCTCGCAGGTGGGTGCAGTGAATGAGTGTATGTGCCTCCAAGCGGGTGTCTCGGGGGTCCATGGAACGCCCATTTCCCATTTTCTCAGGGTGTCCTCGGGAGGTACACTGACTGTACACCACCTCTTTGTGTCGCAGAGCCAGTGCACCTACTGACTCGTCTGCCTCTGTGCCTGCATCCATAACACAGTGCAGAGCATGTTCCTCTGGGTATGCCTTTTGCTTGTCATCTTGCCCATAGTTAAAATAGGTAAAAGTTTTTTTATCCTCAGAAAAGGATGTACAGCAAAAAAAGCAGCTCTCCTCTTTAGCTGAGGATCTCCTGTAGCAAGGGGTGAAGTGATGTGTAATATAAGGAAACTACCAGTTCAATCATGCATTTCAAGTTGATCTTAGCAAACCCTTGGCCTCAAACTCAACTTTGTAAACATTTATGGGGTCCTCAACTCGGATTTCAGAGTCGCATACTCTGAAAAAGAACTTCCGCCTTCCACAAAAGCGTAGCATTGTTTCTATGGGAGAGGTGGAGGGTCTGCTGATCCTCTGAAAACTCCCCAAAAAACGAAAGGAGACATTTGATTGCTTAAAAAGCCATCCTGTCTGAATTCCAAACCCACAATCTCTAGAAAAATGTTGAGTTTGTTACTTCCCAGTGCTGCAATAAAGTTTAATGCATCTGCATCTTGCCTTCTCAGCAGCAGAGTGGAGGAAGCCAAGAAGCTGTGGGAAGAAGAGAAGAGGAGTCTTCTCCACAACCCCAACAAAATGATGTTGTATTAGTAGATTTACTGCTGCTGTCCCTCAAGTAGACACAATCTTTGGTGTGGCAATTTGTTATGCTCCCTGCAGGGGTTAAAATAGTTAATGCCGGTAAGGTCACATGTAATTTGTGTGACCAAGCCCTGCAGAGAAGGGATCCTCAAATGCACTCATTTAGAACAAGTTGGATGATGTAACATCTCTGTGCCATGCACCCAAATTAGGACTCTGGGGTGGAGGTGCAGAGGCAGCGCCATGAGTAGGAACAGGGGACCCTGCCTTCAGGAGTAAAGCAAGAGGCAGAAGAGGAGGATCATCGGTTGTAGTATTTTACCACCTTCTGCAATCAGCGCACTGAAGTGTTCTCTTCAAGAGAGGACACATCGGTCATGACTCAGGCAAGGTGAACAACCTTTACAACGCAAATGTTACAACGCACTACACTTACAACGAAATTTTTACAACGCAACATCCACTACAACGCATTCCATTACATCGCATGACACTACAACGCATGTTTAAAAACTACCTTTACAACGCATTCCATTACATCGCATACTACCTTTACAACGCATACCATTACAACGCAATCCAACACTTACCCTACTGTTGCACCCCCTGGAGTTAGAATAGTAATTTTTACCCCTATACTATCCAATACTTACCTTAAATGCAATTTAATATTATGCGTTGTAATGGTATGCGTTGTAAAGGTAGTATGCGATGTAATGGAATGCGTTGTAAAGGTAGTTTTTAAACATGCGTTGTAGTGTCATGCTATGTAATGGAATGCGTTGTAGTGGATGTTGCGTTGTAAAAAATGCGTTGTAAGTGCATGCGTTGTAAAAGTGTGCGTTGTAACGACATACATCCCTCAGGCAATGGAAACCCATCGGCAAAAATTTCATTAAGATTTTTTTCAATCTTAAAAAAAATGAAGAATTCAAAAAGAAAGTTTAAAATGATAGTTACATAAAAGCTTACCAAAGAAACACAAAAAAGTATAACAAAAACACAAAAAGCACAAAAAAGGATCCAAAACACACAAAAAACTCAAACAACAAAAATGGTTGCCTATAGTTGGTTGTCTAAAGGACATACCTGTAGTCTGTGCCCTGTGGCTCGACTTCACTGCACACAGCCAAAGGCTGTGCGCGGCAGGGTTCACCTGCCTGCCCATAGAGGGTGACTCACAGGGCCTATGTCCCACGCATTTGCTCACAGCTAAAGGTCATGTGCACTGTGGGGCTTCCCGTCCATGGTCCTGGGGGTTGCAGGTAAGAAACAGAAGAGGCCCTCTGAAAAGAAGATAAGGTGAAGCACACCAGGGGAAAAGAACAATCAAAGTACCGCAAGGAAGCAATGCTTCTCTAATACATTTTAAGTAGGCAGAGCTCTCTATATATACAAGATCATGAGTCAGAACAATAAAGTTTGTTTTATTTTTCAATATACGTTCATATAAATTCATCAGTTCATATTAATAGAGATATTGATGGGTTCCCTAGGACAGCAAAAACAAATTGCAAAGAAGACACATACTTACAGTGAGAGTGACATACCAAACAGTAAAAACATAATTAGCATTTTCCACGCATGTTATAATGCAGAATCAATAGGCCAGTATCCTTTTGGCATGAATAAACATATATAATAATTTTCTTCTTGTAGACAGTACATCTATTAGTATAATCCGTCAGTTGATGATGGTAAATATTTTAAAAAACATAGAAATTGGGCCAAACAGAGATATTGAGTTGGCGCGCGTTTCGTTGAGATGCACACACTGGTAGATTATAGCACCTTCAACAGGGCACTGGGCGGAATAACAAATTAGGTGACTAAGACCATCCAAGTAGAGCAAATGAGGGATGGAGGGAAACTCACATCCGGTCCCTTAAGTGGTTTGAAACATGAACAGTTAAAAAATAATTTAATATAACCATAAACTCAACTATACAATAACAAAGACCAGGGGCTAGTGCAGGTATTCCGACAACTATCCAAATGACCAAATCACCACTGTGCAGGGAAAAAGAAATAATAATATAATTATTCTAAGCAGAGTTCAGAACCAAGGATGAACTCCTTGAGAGGTAGTGAGGTACTATAGATAGAAACCCATACCTAGTGAGGGTAGGATTCCTGAGAAGGGATGAATCACAAGCTTTACTATAGAGCAGTTCGAGACAAAATTTAGAAAGAAGTAGAATGAGAGGGGATAAGGAAGATATACCTACTAAGACAATGAATAATAGACTCTCCATAATGGGGAGATAGCCATTGGAGGATAATGTTCTAAAGGAACCCGAGGTAGGCAGTCAAGGAGGCCCGGAAAAGAATATCATAGGGCCTTTATGGGACAAATCTAAGAACAAAAGCAAATAAAATCATTTATATCCAGTTTGATGAAAGGGTTCACTATGCAGTTAACACGAGTGATGAAAGTTGTTCAAACTTCAAATACCTACCACGTTCTAAGTCCAAATTACAAGGAAGGAGGATCAAAATGGACATACTGGTCAAAATGAAAATATATAAAATATCTGTATTACCTCAAGTAGATGAGGGTAATTCCACACAGCAGCCCTGGAGAACTGCAGGAAAATGACACTACAGGATGAAAAACAAAAACACATTTATAAGCCATCTAGAGATGCCTATTGCATTCACCATATTTTGAGATCCAATTAGCCCTAACCAAAAAGGGCAAAGGATCTCATGATCCTAGTCCAAGATGAGGTTCAGGTACGGGATGAAAAAAATCTTGCTCAGTTGCCTAGAAGAGAGTTGAAGCGGCCTCCAATATGGGGGCTCAAACTCAATGTAGAAAAGCATATTTCAAACAAGGAGTGTGAATGTCCATGTGAATTAGTAACGTTCCAGAGATGGGATCCGCAAAGGAGAACTATATCACTAAAGGAATTACAGAAAGAATGTGGTGAAGCATGGCAGTGGTGTGCCTCATTACAAACTGTTTACGCGTTCAGGTCAATGTATTCTGGAGTTCAAAAGGTATCCTTCATAGTAAGATCCGCCATAAACTAAGAAGATTCCAACTTTAAACTGAAGTCCATACCAGTAAGCATAGTGAGGCTAACGGCTGTGAATGGATGAGCCCACATCTACTACAAAGCTGAAGCACGGTACCTGGAGGTGCGGGCAGTAGAGCTGCGGCTCAACATAGGGTACGGCACCACATAACTGTTCCATGATATTGGGTCGATTAGATGGAGGGTTCCTATTTAATTAAATTAGAAAAACCTGCAGGACCTGATGCCCAGGGGGTTAGCATGTCGGTTGACGCGATGAAAGCGGGGGCAATTCCGGGCGCCATATTAGAAGAACTATACGGGATTGGAGAGACGCCTCCGAGAGTAGGTGATCATGGGTAAAAGCGTACTGACGCCCAATGGAATAATGGAATAGAAAACAGCCCTAGTAAACTTATAAAGGAGGAGTCTGTCTAGGACCACCCAATCATTTTCAAAAATTAGATGTAAGAATCCAGAGGGAACAAGACTTTTTTAGAGATAAATTGGTTAATTCTATTGCTAACAACTGGAGTTACATCCCAACTAGGTGCCTTGGTCGAAAATATGTCCTTCATTGGTGGACATATTGGGAAAGAATAAAACTAACTACAGACCTAGAGGGATTTGAAGCTAACCGAATAAGACAAGAACCCCAGAAGGATTTTGCAGACAAATATCTGTACAGGCTGGACAAAGAGAGATGTCGAACTGGAAAAAGTGGCATGAGTGAACCAAAGATAAATTGATCAAGAGGGATTCCCATCAATGCTGCAATACGGCCAAGATACAACAATGAGGCAGTCCATAGCTCAGAAAGGAATAACTCACAGAGGGCTCAGTAACAAGAGTATAGGGATACCAGAGTATAAAATAGATGTGAGATATCAGTGGGTCTACAAAGGAAGAGAGTAACTAACTCTAATAGAACTATCTAAAGAGCAATACAGCAGAGCAGTGGGTATGCGCAATACAGTAGAGCAGAATGTAAGCGCGCCCGTATAATGAGGCTGCACTGAAAGATGTAGAGTGACAAGGACAAATGAGAAGTATACGCATAAACCATAAAATTAAAGAATAATGAAAACCTAAATTCGGGTTGTCCAACAGAAGTAGCCATAGAAAAATGAAATTCTTGATCTTTGCTAAGATGATCCAAGTTAGATCAGTCGCCATATAGTTAATAGTGAGCAATTTTCTACCAGAGGAGCTCCTATTCTGTTGTTTCTTAGGACCGATTTATGTTTGCTGGAGCGAATCCTGAATTCCCGACTAGTTTTCCCAACATATCCCAGAAGACAAAAGCATCGTATTAAGTATACCATATTTCTGGTCCTACAGTTGGTCATTTCATGAAGTCCGTTTTCATTTTTCCCCAGGTAAGGGTGTCTGTCACCAGGGCATGGAGACACGCATGCCAGTTGTCACATTTGTGGTTACCAACGACCACTTTCGAACCTGTGATTGATTTCTGAATGAAGTTCGATTCATCCTCACAGGTCGCTTTGAATAGTGGGTTTCTCATGTTCTTGTTTCGTCTAAATGCATATACAGGTTTTGGGAGTTTTGTTGTGTGATACCCAGCATTTAAAAAGGCCACTGTGATCCTATAATCTTGTCTAATTTTGTTGTTCAAATTAGAATTTCGGGTAGCACAAACCAGTTTTTGTTAATTTGTTTTGGATTTGTCCTGGAATAGGATTCCTATAATTTCTCTATTGTAGTACTTTGCTCTTTTATATGAGTCTCTGATAAGTCATTTCGTGTATCCTCTGTCCAGGAACTTACTTTTAAGCTGTTCTACATTCATGTCGTAGTCTTGAATGCTTGAACAGTTCTTGTGCAATCGCAGGAACTGACTTAAGGGGATACCCTGTTTTTGGCATCGGGGATGATAACTATCAAAATGGAGAAGGGTATTCCTAGCAGTAGGTTTAGTATACAAAGAAACCTGGATAACCCTGTTGTGATTAAGAATCCAGATGTCCAGAAATTCCACTTTGATTTTTCTGGTCTTTGGAGTGAATTTCATGTGAGGGTTACATAGTTGACCCACATAAGAAACTCCTGAAGCTGTTCCTACTCAACCTTCCATATGAAGAACATATCATCAATGTACCGAGCCCATTGATGAACATTTTCTGAGAGGGGTGAAATCTCATTGTAGATTAATTGCTCTTAGAAAATCCCCATAAATAGAGATTGGCCACATCGGGGGCAGAGGCCACCCCGTGCAAACACCCTTTATCTGTTGGTAATATGTATTGTTGAACTCAAAAACAAAATCTTCAAGACAATGTTCAGGTATTTATTTTATTTTATAGTTAAATTTATAAGGCGCGACAGCTACCCAAAAAGGGTTTCCCAGTGCCAGGACGGCAGTGAAACTGACTGGTGAAGTACAAGGAGAGAAATTACTGGCTAAACTGCCAGGTCTTTGTGGATCTACGAAAGCAGATATAGTTGGTTTCTTTTCGAATGGCAAGTGGCAAGGTGTTCCAGAGGGTGGGGCCAAGGTAGGAAAAGGACCTGCCACCCATCCGGCAAGTCTGAAAGGAGGGATCGTGAATTTCTCAAGCGTAGAAGAACGGAGATGACGCGTAGGGATGTAAGGGCTAACAAGAGTATGCAGGTAGGGTGGTGTTAAACCCTGCCTTATCTTGAACATAAAGCTCAAGGCTTTGAATTTTATGCGATTTTCCACTCTAAGCCAATGAAGATCGCGGAGGTAGCCAGAGATGTGCGAGCTTCTGGGAATGTTGCAAAGAAGTCTGACTTCAGCGTTTTGAACCAGCTGCAGTTTACGGGTTACAGACTTGTTTGCACCTAGCAGTAGGACATTTCCGTAGTCCAACCTTGAGGTTATGAGGGCATGGACCACTGTTTTTTGAGTGGTAGTGGGCAGCATCCAAATGATTTTTCGCAGCCATCTCAAGATGGTAAAGCATGTGGCTGCGACCCTGACGGCCAAGACTGAGAGTCGTCAATGTAGACGCCCAAGTTCCGTACATGATTAGAGGGTACCGGAGGGGTACCCATCTTGGTAGGCCAGTGAGATGGACCCCAGAGGTCTTTATCCTTACCCAGGATTAAGACCTCGGTTTTATCACCATTGAGTTTAAGATGGTGTTGGGCCATCCATGAGGCGATGTTCTTCAGGCCAAGTTGTAAATCAGAGGTTGAATTGGGATCGGCGGAAGAGAGAGAAAAGATGATTTGAGAGTCATCTGCGTAAGAAAAGAGAGTAAGGCCGGCTTGATCAGCGATGTCCGCAAGAGGCCTTACATAGAGATTAAAAAGCAGAGGGCTAAGTATGGAGCCCTGGGGTACCCCATGGGGGGAGGAATGAGTGTCAGACTTGTTAGTGGCTGAAAAAATCTGGAAGGTCCGACCATTCAAGAAGGAAATGATCCAGTCCAGAGCAGAGAAACCTATGCCCAAGGATTTTAGAGTTTTAATAAGTGTAAGATGTGAAATGGTGTTGAACGCTGCGCTAAGGTCAAGCAGGACAAGCGCCACGGTTTCTCCACAGTCAAAATGGTGGCGAAGCTTCTCTGTGACGCCTAGTAGAGTGGTTTCAGTGGAGAAATTGGACCTGAAACCGGATTGGGAAGGATGAAGAATTCTATTCTGTTCGACAAATTGGGCAAAATGAGAGTGAATATGACTCTCTAGAATCTTGGAAAAAATTGGCAGAAGGGAAATAGGATGGTAATTAGAAAGAATGAGAGGGTCAGCAGATGGCTTTTTCAACAAGGGAGTCACCATAGCATGTTTCCAATGAGTTGGAACTACCGATTCACGGAGAGAGGCATTGAGGACATTCAAAATGATATGCATGTGGGGAAGATCCAACTGTTTAAGAATAGAGGGGGGTAGGGGGTCGCTAGGGGAACCGGACTTAACTTTATTTAAAATTAGAGTGAGAGAATCCATATTGAGGAGTGGCCAAGTGTCAAGAAGAGGAGTCGTGGTGGTGGGCACAACCGGAAACTCTGCCGCAGAATGTTCATTGATATCTAAGTAAGGAACATTCTGAGCGGTAGTAGAGAGTGGTGTCGTCAAGAGGCTGCTATCGAGATGAGAGTTGGCAATATCAAGGTGGATCTTCTCAATTTTTTGTTTAAAAAAGTGAGCAAAATCCTCACACTGGCCGCTTCCCAGAGGGGTAGGAGCAGCCAGGGTCTCAGATACGGCAAGCTTTTTGACCAGGCTAAAGAGTGTCTTGGAACAATTAGTAGTGGAGGTGATAGAGTTCGAGACGAAGAGAGCCTTCGTGGATTTACATAAGTTGTGATAGAGTTTTTTTGATTTTATATATGCCGTTTTATGTTCTGGCATATAATCTCTCCTCCATTTACGTTCCAAGGATTTGCATTTCGCTTTTTCGATTTTTAGAGCATCGTTGGACCAAGGAGCCGGGGGACGGTGATTGGTGAATTTTTTCTGAGTAGGAGGAAGGCAGGAGTCAATAGCAGTTGAAAGCCAGCTATGTACATTATTGGAGAAAGACTCAACATTAGAGTCATATTAAGGACCATTCAGGCGTAGGGCATCGTTAAAGGCATTCTGGTCGAATTTTTTCCAGTCTCTTTTGGAAGTCTTTAGGAAATGAGATAGAAATGTGGAGGCGAGAGGAGCCGAGATAGTAAATGAAGATAGGAAGTGGTCAGACCAATGAATGGGCAATGCCGGGTCACAATGAAGACTAGGAAGGTTAGAAAAAATGGGGTCGAGGAGGTGGCCTGCTTTATGAGTGGGTCCCGAGTTATGCAAAAAGATGTTCATAGCGGCAAGATCTGAGATAAAATTGCTACAAGTGGAATTAGCAAGATTGTCTAAATGTAAATTAAAGTCGCTGATTAAAATCATGATAGTCTGAAGAGCCTGTCCTATCCAGTGTAGATCTCACAGCTTCAAATGCTTCTGGCTGTGGTATATTTGTGTATAATGCTTCGATATCCATAGTCACTACGGTATCGATAGCAGGATCAAAGGGAATACCTTCCAGCTTTGCTATAATTTGGCCAGTATCATTAACGTAAGCTGGAAGAGCAGCAACCAGAAGTTAAAGGAACAGATCAACATATTTGGATAGGGGCTGTGTGGCCGAGCCTATGGTGGACACTATAGGTCTAAGTGGTGGGTCCACAGAGTCCTTGTGTGTTTTGGGTACCCCGTAGATCAAGGGTGTCCGTGTGTGTTTCCTATTGAGGTACTCAAATTCTTGTCGGCAAATGATGTCTTTGTTCATCGCACCCTCTGTGATGTTAAAAATGTCTCTCTTTATCCTCTCTTAAGGGTTATTCCTAACTTTACAGTAATGATCAGGGATACCAAGCATAGTTTTCATTTTGTTCTTGTACTGTTGGGTGTCCAGTAGTACAATGCCTACCCCTTTTTCCCATAGGTTAATAGTGACCCCACAATGTTTTCGCAGGTTGGTAAGAGCAATATTGTTCTGTGCACTTAGGTTGTAGGGGGGTTCAGGAATGTATTTCAACATAGCTTGCATTTTGTTGTATACAGTTGTTTTGAAAATGCTTACATCTGGGGGTTGGAGGCCCTGGCCAGAAGCAAAGCACTTCAGTCAACTCCTGTTGTGACCTGCCAAAAACAATGTGCAGTTATGGTTGGATGCCAGTGGAGAGTGAAGAGCAGGGCCTGGCCTCACACCACACCCTGATGTCCACCTCTGCTGTGCACGATCGAAGGCTGTGCATAGCTGGGTTTGGATGATCATCTGTCGGGAGTGGGCTGCAGAGCCTAACCACAGGTCAGCCCCTTCAGCCAACATTCGCTACACACGGATAAAGGCTGTGTGCGGCTGAGGTTGGATGCAAATGGAGGGCAGGGTACAGGGTCTGGTCAGAGGCAAGGCCCCTGTGGTCCATCTCTGCTGCACACAGCTGATGGCCAATCACAGTGGGGATTGATTGCCAGTGGTGGCTTGAGATTGGCGGTCCACACACCGTATTATGACTACGCAGGTGGAACCTCCAAAGGACAGCTGCTACCACCGGGATCCTTGATCCCATGGTGGTGGCGCAGCAGTCAGAGGCCACAATATGCTGGTGGTGCAGCTGCTGTACTGCTAAGCATATTATGAGTTTCCTCACTACCCTCCATTTCATGGCAGCGAGCCTGCCATAAAAAAGGCAGCAGTGAGGAAATTAAGGGGACCCTACAGGGCTCTCTGGTGCCTCTGTGCACAGGGGTGCATGAAGGGGGCACATGGTGTGCCCCTTGTCTGTATGCACCCCTATTTTCCTGCACAGAACAAAGTGCACAGCATTGTGCATTTCGGTCCGTGCAGGAGCATGCTTTGGTGTTCCCATTGTGGTGATTTTCTAAGGCTCACTGTTGTATTCTTATGTTGGCACATTGCAGAATATGTGTTCTAGTGCTTTAAATATAAAGTTCTAGGTACAGTTCCAGCACTCACCTCCTGGGACCATCAAAGCACCGCCTGCCAGACCAGGAGAAAACTCCTAATCTGACGGGCAGTTGGCGGATGGCTTTGTCAGTGTAGCAGCGGCATTGGTGGCCAGCTGCCACACCGCCAAAGTTGTAACCAGGTCCTTAATAATTTTAGAAATACTTCCATGAAATGCAAACATTTAAATGAAATCATACATTCACATATTCACTGCTGAACACAAAAGAGGTACACATGCAAACAAAAAACTATCTCAAACAAAACTATAACCTACTATACAATATGATGACAGAATGTACACCGTAGACCTATAAAACCACTATGCAAACTAACTGTAGGCTAACACATAAAACATCATAAAAAATATATTAATTATTTTTAAATAATATTATCACAAAAACAGTTGATCCTAAACAACGAATTATGAAAATGAGTATTGCTTATATTACATAAAATATAAATACGAAGATTCGGCATTCACATTGTTGGAATGACCATCCTTTGCGTGGTGTAGCCACAGGTATTTCCCTTGACTTGTTTTTCTTGCTGTAGAACTCTGTTCGCTTTACCCCCACTAACCACTGGTAAAGTACCTCCTTTTTACTATGATGAAATTGATATACACCTGATTAGGGTACTTAACTTACCCCATAAGTCTCTAGTATTTGGTACAAAGTAAACTCAGGGCTTGGAAGATAAATGCCACCACTGCAGCACCTATTTTGCCAACCACTACAGTGGCAGTGTAAACATGGCTTCAAACCTACCATTAAACCCTGACTGTAGCAGTGTAAAGCCTGCAATTCGAACTCTTAAAATGAGCACGTTTGACAGGTGAAAAGCTCCCTTTTAAATATTAAAACATCACCTCTATGTAGGCCTTGTGGCCCATGAGGCACGGTGCATGGTATTTAAGAAGTAGGATGTGTAGAATGTTAATCTTAACATGTCCTTACAGTGACTAGCACACAAAAGCTATTTTCACTGTAGCAGGCATAGCAGTCCTATGTAGAAAATGAGAGTACAGAATAAAATATCTCGTGAATGGGACTAGCAAGAAAATAATTAAATAATTATTTGTAATAGTTATTAAAAATACAATCCAATGATGAAGGCGGATGTTTAATACATTTAAGGGGTAGGGCCCTTACTTTGTCCCCAAAGCCAGACAGGCTCCAATCATGGTGGGCCTAATTTTCATATTACAGTGTCAAATCCTACTGGAGTGTCAAGTGTTAGGTCTGCTGGGTTTTACATATAACACTGGGGCACACTTGAAAGGATGGGTACACATGATGCCAGAACAATTCTTGTGTATCCACTTCTTTATTGTGGTTACAGTGACTGCTCCAAACTGGATTTTAGTGTTAGATGTGGGAGTACAATAGGATTACCATATTATAGTCCCCCCACATACACCCCAAGTCCTCAGAGCCCAAGGTTAGCATGGCCGAAGACTTCCACCATCTTGAAAGTACCCAAAATGGGTAGTGTTGGCCCTGGGACTTTAACCCCACTGGTTAGGACATACCCAGGAGTCATTCTCACCCACCACATCATGCCAGGCATAAATGTGGCACCTCCAGTCACACACTGCAGGAAGAAACTGGCTTTTTATTAACCTTTTTGAGTATGTGGGGTGTTCCGCCAAAATATAGAATAATTAATACTGTGATAATATTGTTGCAATAATATTGTGATGTCAGGAACATCATGCACTTTAATGCTGCGGGGAAGAATAGTTTTTTAGGTGTAATATAGTTGTTGTTATTACAGTTTAAATTATCTTTGTATATAATATTGTTTGTTTAAAATATTTAAATACATTTTTAATTAGTTTAGATTTTTAGTAGCTGGATGTATGGTTTATGGGGACAGGGTGGGAAGTATTTTTTTTTAAATTGTGTCTTAACTGTTTATGTAGTTTGTGGTGTAGTTTGAGTATTTCCCCCCAAAAATGTAAATTTATTATCTACATTTTAATCTGATTTTATATTTTTAGTTAAAAAAATTATTTTTGTGAACCGTTTTAGGAGTGGATTTTATGTTTTTGAGGGCAATTGGGTGGGGAGTTTTTAACATTGTTTATTATTTAATAAATTATATAGGTGTCGATTCCGATCCTGTAAAACCCGGGTACGAATGGTCGTACGGAGCGTTTTTTCCGTCCGACTCATACCCTGGAAAAACACCTTACAAACTCGCAAGTACGATTCGCACAGAAATACCATTTCCGTACGAGTCGTAAAAAATACCGACCGGCAAAAAAATACATACAAATCTGATTCTGGACGGCGCATACGCGACGTCCGGACGAAGTCAGGCAGCGTTCTACGGACCAGCAAGTACGATTCGTGCTGACGTCACTCCGCACGAAGCAGTTTTTACGGGAGCCAAAAACTGGCGGGAAATTAAGGACGACGCGAAGAAGGAGCCCCGGTACGCGACGGACAGCGATGGACCCCAACCTACGCGTCATCCCGGCACTCATAGCCTACCACCTCGTGTACAGAAACCGACGCAGACGCCGCAGAAGGTCAGAACAACCCCCAGGGGCAAAGGGGGGTGGGTGTGTGTGTGAAAGGGGCAGAAACATAACCCACACCCCACAAATTAATAAAACATCCTGCACATTAATTACCTCCATGGACTGGTCACTTCGAGGGGGCGTGTCCACCAATCCCACGTCCCGCCACAACGGAAGTGGACGTGGACGCGTACCCGTCACCACCACAATGGTGGTACAGGACGTACCCACGCCCCCCAGAGCATGGGTACGGACCGTACCACGCCTACCCCTACGTCACACCAACAATGGCGGTACAGCCTGTACCCACGTCCCAAAGGTATGGATACGGGCCGCACCCCCAAAGTTGGGGTGCCGTAGGGGTACGGGCCGTACCCAGGCCATCAGCGTGTGGGTACGGCACATACCACGCCTACCCCTACGTCACACCAGCAATGGCGGGGCAGCCCATACCCACATCCCAAAGGCATGGATACGGGCCGCACCCCCAAAGTTGGGGTGCCGTAGGGGTACGGGCCGTACCCAGGCCATCAGCGCGTGGGTACGGCACATACCACGCCTACCCCTAAGTCACACCAACAATGGCGGGACGGCCCGTAGCCACGTCCCAAAGACATGGGTACGGGCCGCACCCCCAAAGTTGGGGTGTCGTAGGGGTACGGGCCGTACCCAGGCCATCAGAGCGTGGGTACGGCTCGTAGCACGACAGTGGACAGATACATAGGGGTGTGTGCCTATCACTCCCAGCAGTGCCCAGACATATGAGGGGTGGGTGCCTATGACTCCCAGCAGTGCCCAGACATATGAGGGGTGGGTGCATATCACTCCCAGCAGTGGCCAGACATATGAGGGGTGGGTGCCTATCACTCCCAGTAGTGCCCAGACATATGAGGGGTGGGTGCATATCACTCCCAGCAGTGGCCAGACATATGAGGGGTGGGTGCCTATCACTCCCAGCAGTGCCCAGACATATGAGGGGTGGGTGCCTATGACTCCCAGCAATGCCCAGACATATGAGGGGTGGGTGCATATCACTCCCAGCAGTGGCCAGACATATGAGGAGTGGGTGCCTATCACTCCCAGCAGTGCCCAGACATATGAGGGGTGGGTGCCTATGACTCCCAGCAGTGCCCAGACATATGAGGGGTGGATGCATATCACTCCCAGCAGTGGCCAGACATATGAGGGGTGGGTGCCTATCACTCCCAGCAGTGCCCAGACATATGAGGGGTGGGTGCCTATGACTCCCAGCAGTGCCCAGATATATGAGGGGTGGGTGCCTATGACTCCCAGCAGTGGCCAGACATATGAGGGGTCGGTGCCTATGACTCCCAGCAGTGCCCAGACAAATGAGGGGTGGGTGTAGAGGACCCCCAGCAGTGGACAGACACATGGGGGTGGGTGCAGAGGACCCCCAGCAGTGGACAGAGACATGGGGGTGTGTACATCACCCTCCGATGAGCAAAACTCCATGGGTGCATGAAGGCATCCACAATGTGCGACAATGTTGAGAGTGCCATGACAACACATCACTGACAGCAGTGTCCCACTCCCATGAGGATGGATGTCCTTCCCCCACTGCATGACACACCACATGTGGGTGCGATGACAAATTACACATGCATACCCACCCCTGGCGGAGGCAGCACAATACACACACTGAGATCATGCAACACGACTGTATCCTCATGTCAAACACCACTAAACTAAGAGAGCCTAAGGGAACACACACTGTCACCCACATTCCAGGAATGATAGGAATGTACAGGTGCCGGGGCAGCCAACAAGTTGTAGCCTCCCATGGAAGGAAAAGGGTGGAGTACACACAGATACAATGCCCACAATTGTCAGTCAGGTGCCCAAATACCCTGCAGAACACGTAACACATGTGTGTGAGGCAGGGAGTACACACATGCATAGTGCGAAAAAGGGAAAATGTCCACATGAAGTCATGTCAATATACTCCATACACAAGTACAGTGTACAGCAAGGATGCCACAAACAATGCAGGTGGAGACATTGCAGAGCATGCATGGCCAAAGTTGAAGGGATGTGTCACACACCGAGGAAATGTTGACACAGCTCAGCACAACAATTGGGAAACACCCTGCAGGGAAGATGTCAGGTGCCACAGAGGAAGGAACACACCTTGGGACAATGTCCCCATGCAGTAAGAGCTAACATGACCTACGAATATATGCAGACACCTTGTGACGGCATGCAGATACCAGGGTCCACCCCATGAGCAGCACACTACAACATTTCCCAGACACCCAACACATTATCACCACCCCAACTCAGGGAGCAGCAGCACCAACAGCAATACCAGAAAAGCTAAAGTGTGCAAAGGAAAAACAAAAAACCACATTCAGCATTTCGAAGAAAATTAGCTACAGTACACTATTCACCAAGCCCATAGGCCACGCCAGATGCGAAGTTCTGGGGGGGGGACACGTTGGGACGAGTCTCCCCTAGCTTGCCTGCATGGTGCACTGTACCATATCATCCACAGAAGGGGGGGCATCATGTGGGGGGGAAGAACCAGGCACCGCCGTGACAGGAGGGGCACGGGTAGGTGTCGTGGGTGCAGGGACGGATGACTCCACCACAGGGGGTGGGGCAGCGCCAAAGGAGGAGGTCAGTATGGCGCTGCACACGAAGGAACCACAGGCCCCAAGGAGGGGGGGGGGGTCGGAGGGATGGGTCCCAGCGCAACTGGGGGAGGGTGTGGACAGGGGGGGGGGAATCAACTACCCTGCCCGGGGAATCCCTCAAACGCTTGCGGGGTGGTGTCACACTGGGGCTGAGGGACGGACTGGCCATGAAGGACTCTCTGTCCGACTGTTGGGCAGGAGAGCCAAGGGGAGTGGTTTTGGAGGTAGTGGGTCGTGAGGACTGCGGACTCCTACTGTGACAGCGTGGCTGCTGTTTGCCCCCCGACCCAGTGCCTGTGCCTTCTCCCCCCTGTGTGTGTGTGTGACAGGAGGTGTGCGCTTGGCCTTCAATGCTGGTGTGCTGCCTGTGTCTGGTGGGGTTCGTGCATGGGGATGTCTGGGTGTGTATGGGACAGGCATGGGAGTGTGAAGTGCGGATGGTGCCGGGGTAGGGGGGGGGACGGAGCGCTGCAGGAGACCCACTGCTGCCATCAGTGACGAGTCCATGGACCTCAGCAACATCCGTTGGTCAGACATCGCTGATGACATGCCCTCCATGGACGACACCATCCGTGTCAGCAGTCTGGTGTGGGCATGGAGGACACGCAGCAGCGATGTCTGACCAACCTGCAACTGGCGCTGAATGTCCACAGACTCTGCATTGACGGCAGCAGGGGAGACAGGGGCAGGGGGTGCGGTGCCTGGCACGAAGGAGACATGATTGGTGTACCACAAACTCCCCTCAGAACCCAGAACCCCTTATCCGACTAGCTTAGTGTCCCATTCGTTAGCCGAGGTTGAGCTCGGCGGTCCCAATGTATAGACAACCCAGAACAAGCGCATGACAATATTCTCAGGAATGGTGGGAATCAGACATACCTGTTCGTAATTATTCTCAGATCAGTCCACAACAGAATAGACACAGACACAGTAAAGTTGAAAGAGTTCATTCAATGAACCTCGCGTCCTAAGATGCAGTACTGTGGCTAACATAAGCAGACAAATGGTTAAGTTCAGAAGCATCAGCATTGTTGCAATATCATAGACAATGAAAGGAGCAATCATAAGAAAATGACAGTGGAAACAGCAACCTTCCTTTCGCCAGTAAACCAATAGTAGTATCATTCGACTATTAGAAGGTCTCTAGGCTTGAACGGGGGACCCCCCACCGTACAGATCAGCTCAGTGGAATCACATCACAGGATCATCTAGTCTCATCTCCTGCGAAAGTCCTCCATCACAATGAAACTAAAACGTGCTGCACTGCAATATGGCAAGCACTCGTCTATCAGGTATCTGCAGCTGCGTGCATGTAATGGCTAAATAGTGGGACGATCAACCTGCACACAACAACATGCACCGTCTAGTCACCCAGACTGTTTGTGTACACAATGTACAGTACAAGCTCGCTGCTCACTGTGAAGGATGTCAAACAACAGACAGTCCTCATGTGAAGCAAACTCAAGTAGGCATTTTAAAATTAATAACACACAACTACAGTGTCACGTGCAAAAGCAGCAAAATTGGCAAGATGGCTTACTAACAACTAACGCGGTGGTGCCAACTTAGCATTGTACATAGGGAGATAGGAATCATCAGTACACCCCCCCTTGTTCGTACCACTAACCACTAGGGGCGCAAATTCGAGAACGCAGAGTTCAAGTTTGATAGAACGGAACCAAGGGCATGAACTGGAAGTCCATAGAAGAGAAGCGAAAAGTCAGAAAAGAAATGTCAATTATGAACGATGTTGCAGGGAAATTAACCATGTAACAAGGGAAAAAATATAACATCGATGGATGCACCATGAAATGAGCAGGGCTAAAGTCAATCCATCAAGGTATAAGCACAATAAGTTGCAACAGCTTCCAAGAGGAAATCATTTGAACGTTCCGCAAAATTATCTGCCATCCAGTTCAGCAGGGGGAAAGAACACACGTGTTCCTCAACAATCGGGGCATCCAGCACCATTTGTGGACAACAGGTGGGGACATCAAGATAACTTCTGGATAAGAATTCAGTTGCAGCCATTCCGATGTCCCAATTCCCTAGGACTCCATATGCTGCAGCACAGGCCATAATCCTGACGCCAGAACAGTCCAACTCATGAGCCACTAAGGAGCTCATCAGTCGATCATAATCCGGGTCAAGAGACACTGAGTTAGACAGGCACAAATCCAGAGCCCATTCGAATGGACAATCTCGGCAATGAAAGACAGGTTGCACGCAGGTAAAGAAGGGAAACCGGAAGGACAATCCATAGGCACTGCTTAAGGTCGCCAGCGGCAGAGTGCCGTAGAATTCAAGCATCTGTTTCCGAAGATGGAGCAGCCGGTGCATGCTGTCTTGTAACGCAAGTTGTGAAGCCACAGCGTAGTACGCAGATAAATAATAGCACCCCAGCTACGAGGGCGAGAAGCAAAGGGAGACCTCCGAAGACGCTAGAAAAAATCGAATGATGAAATGTGGGGATCACACCAAACAGAGTTTGGAAGGAGGTCACGAGCCCGGAGCCCACAATTTAGAAAAAAACATCCCGGCCACTTGTTGACGAGGCATGAAAGATAGTCTGAATCCGAGTCCCAAATATGTAGTGGGAGATCAGTGTTCAAAAGCGCTTGCACCTCTGTGCGCGTGTGAGCTACGTGAAGGACAAATGTTTCTCGGGATGAAGTCAACACGACTTGTTTTTGAGACAATAGAGCCCTTATTCTGCTCATCTTGTTGAACTCTGCTTTCAAGGTTGGAATGGAAGGCCAGATGGATACATTGAGCCGGCCATGCGGGGGTGGGAAAAGGACGTAATGACAGAAAACCACTCGTAGTGATACAGTCACGATGTGAGGAATTCCCGGAAGCATCCCACAGCAAGCTTCATCATTGAATAGCACATAATTACCGTTAGCAAGCAGCGTAAAAGACGGGGTCATAACTGGCACACAAATCCCTTTCAGAATACAAGCTAAATCATGAGCGTGCATATGACAAGCACCATGCAATTGAATGTGCCTACACACCACAGAATGATCCGGAGTGGAAGTGCACCCTTCACCTTTTAAATACACTTCCTTGCCGTCTCTCACGCACCTGTTGCCGCCTAGCACGGACACAAGGGAATGGAGGGTGCGGCGAGAGATGGAGTGCTGCTTTCAGCTCTGGGAGCAGTCTCCCAGGTCCTCCGCCTGACTCCCCTCGGCCTCCGTGCCACTTGCTGCGCCAGACTCCCCAGCACTGGTGGCCCCGGTGCTGGATCCCTCCCCTACGTCCGTGCCAGTGTCTCCCTCGGTTTCCCCCGACGATGCTGTGGGCAAGGTGAAGAGACAGGAAATGATCAGACACCTGTATACATATGACACATGAGTCCAAACTACATAGGACACAGCGCATAGCATGAACAGCAACATGAGTGACATCTACAATACTACAAACATATGTAGGCCCTGCACCACACAGTTGGTTTACCCACCATGCCACTGGGAAACAATGGGGAGCATGACACAACAGCAAATTACTTGATATCAATTGATACAGAGGAGCTACTCTCTGGGGACAGTCGAGCACTGCATCACTGGCATGGCACAGTCACCTACACCCGCAACTGTCCCCTCATGCCAGGGACACGGATAATGACACCTGACATGTAACTACCGGCGTTGCACGATGTGACTATGTCATGTGTGTGTCATGTGTTCCCATGAGCTTGCTGTAGTTGTTACATCCAACATGTGTGTGCGTGTCGATGGGCATGGCACACTATTACGCACACCAGGCCACATGTGGAATCAGACGTAACGGGTGTATGTATGCATCGCACATGGACTTGCGAGACAAGGACATATATGCGTAGTCTCAATGTATGTGTGATCATTCCTGACATGTACCCCTTCATGGCAAGGTGTGTGGCTCGTCCTATTTCAAGGACATGTGACCTGTGCCTCTAGTGTTCCGCAGCCGGTCTGTATGATGAAACATCCTTCTTATGCATATATGTGGATGTCTGTCACTCCTGTAATGCGTCTGCCTGTTCACTTACACTGGCCCACAGCTAGTTCCATGGCATGTCATGTTGACCTTGAGCACCCACGTGTGTAGCTGACTGTTGGTAGGGGTGTCACCTGGCTGGCATACGTGTCCTGGATGCATTGCACAGTACAGACTCTGTATGTAGCATATGTGTATTAGCTGTTGAACATGTGCTCAGTTCATTGACAGTGGTGTAGTGCTGTACTCAATCTTCGTTATTCCTTCCAAATTTCTGCAGGGCACCGCCTCTCCCCCGACCAATGCCAGGCTTGGCTGCCATGAGGGAACGTGACTGTATACGCCGCTACCGCTTCTCCCAACCGTTGATTGACAACTTGACCACAAGGCTGGAACCACACCTCCAACCGCTACACAGGTATCCTACTGCACTGACATCCAAGATGAAGGTGATGGCAGCCCTACATTTCTTTGCCACGGGTACGTTTCAATTGACCATAGCTGATGTAGGTGGCATGTCTCAGACCATGTTCAGCTGTGTCCTGCATGATGTGTTAGAGGCCATGTTGTTACACCTGGATGAATTCATACATTTTCCAACTCGTGAGCAGTTGACAGGTGTCAAGGGTGAGTTCTATGCCCTGGGAGGGATGCCCCATGTCATTGGGGTCATTGATAGGACACATGTGGCTTTGGTACCACCACACGCACAGGAGGTAGCCTTCCGTAACCGCAAACATTACCACTCCATCAATGCCCTTGTGGTATGTCTTGCTAACATGATGATATCCCATGTCTGTGCCTGTTTTCCAGGATCAGCACACGATGCCTACATCATGAGGCGTAGCAGGGTGCCTGAAATGATGCTGCAGCTGCGCAACGAACGTGCATGTCTTGTTGGTGGGTATACTCTGTTAGTCCTGTATTTAGCGGTATCTTAATATCTTACTGCTTCTCCTGACCCACTTCTGTCCATGATGTTTCCATGTAGGGGACGCTGGCTATCCCAACATGCCATGGCTGATGACGCCTCTCCGCAACCCTAGAACAGCCGCAGAACACCGGTACAACAACACCCATGGGCAGACGAGGCGCGTGATTGAGAGGACGTTTGGACTCCTGAAGAGCAGATTCCGGTGCCTCCACCAGACCGGCGGCGCACTCCCATATGCCCCGGTGAAGGTCTGCAAAATCTTCCTTGTGTGCTGCATGCTGCACAACATGGCAGTGGAGAAGGCCGTACCGCTCATCCTGGATCTGGATGAGCAGGATAATCCACCCGTGGAGGATGAAGGGCTCGGGTACGGCGCAAGTGAGGATGAGGATGAGGATGAGGATGAGGACATCCGGAGTCAGCTTATCCGCAACTTCTTCTCATGATGGTGAGTCCCTGTGTCTGAGTGTGCACGCTTAGAGCCTTGTGTGGCATGTGTTGCAATGTGTGTGTCGAGCTGACTGTGTGCTAAGTGACTTGGAGGTGTGTTCTGATGTGTCATTCAAGTGATGATGTCATTCCCCAAATTTTTGCGGGTACACAAAATTCATTATTAGCATGGTGACAACATCAATCCTTTAGAGTGCATGTACATGTCTGCGGATTACTACCTCTTCGCTGACTTGTTGTGTGTCTGTCCTCCCCAGGTTCCTGCGGCTGTCGTCTGCTCATGTCATCATTGCACTCCTGCTATTCCTCATGAGTATTGCAACGTGTGCTGGATCAGAGTTACATGCACAGACATGGTGAAAAGTCATTTTGGGTAAAGAGTGCAGCAAGGCGTTTTGTGGGTGGTACGTGTTTGTGATATGTGGGGACTGCTCCTGTGCATGTTGTGTTACCATGCATACATGTCGACTCACCATGGGCCACGTGACGTGTTGCAAGGCTCCCATGAATTGATAGTCACCCTTCCTGACAGTCATCTGTCATGGATTGTGGATTCTGATGAAGGCATCAATGTGTGTATAACGTCCCTCAGGAACATACGGGATGCTAATGGTGGACATGGTGTGGGACATCCCCATATGAGGCTCAATGGGGAATTGTAGACTCTCCGTCTGCAGCAAGGGGTGTGAGGCTCAACCCCTTCACTTGTGTGCCAGCTCAGTAGGATTTACCACATCTGTGTGTTGCAGGGGGTGTCCAGTGTAGGTCACACATGGTCAGCCGAATGACCTGTGATTCTGTTCCAATGGATGCAGTGCCTCGTCTCTGTCAATGCAGGTCTCTTGCCACTTGGCATGCGGCATCTCTGGCATACTTGCTGTAGATAATGCATAGGAGTCCATGTGTAGTTTAGCGACATGCATGCAGTTGCTCATGGATTAGGCTCTCTATTGGGCATGAAGTACATGGTCGTGTATGTTTTTTAGCAAGGTCGACCACACAATGGGCCATCACCAGCTGCTGAGGGTGTCTCTCCTGTGCGCAGGTCGCCCTTCAGTTTCCTGATCCGGTGTGATGGCTCTTTGGTGATTGTGCATGCATTGTCTCTGGGTGTGCCATGTGACACTGGACACTCCTTACTTTACACATGCGCCTGTTGCAGTTGTCCTTCTGACATCCTAGTCTTTGTGTGCAAAATGGGGCATTTTTCAGGGAGATGGCGCCTGCTGCTGCGTGCCCTGCACAAGCACCCAGTGGCCACACACACAAGATGGTGTGCATCATGTTTGGCTCGCTCACATATGCCATGCTAGTCCACAGCATCTGTACCTCATGCTGCAACGCCCTCTGCATTATGCACATGATCCACAGATAGATCCACTCCAAGTTACGACAGACCATCCCCCAGGTCCATGACAACATCCATCTCATATACTGCCCTGCCCTCTACGGAGCAACTACATCCAAACTCCAAGGAAACGGGTCCACTTCCAGGGGGCATCTGCACACCTCAGCTTCTACACCCTGCGCCCCAGCCACCTCACCGTCCACCATAGATAGCTGCAATGGATCACTGTCTGCTGCAGGATGACCTCCACACTCCCCACCCACACTCAGGAGGCAGTCCACAACCCCGACCCCAAACCAACCTTGTACGTCTGTCATCCTAGATTCCGTTATTCCATCTCCGTGCATCCAACCTTGCCCTGGCCACCGTTCTTCACATCCACCGTACTCCAGCATACAGGACATTGTTCTCCCACCTGGCCACACATACCTGGGACTCCCTCCCCGGGTACCTCCACATGGGCCATGACCTCTACGCCTTGATGATGATCTCCCAAATAGGTCTGTCCGCACAGTTTAGCAAGCACCCTCTCAGCAGCCAGAGGCCATCACAGGTTAGTGTTGTGCTCCATGCCTACATTGAATGATACCTTGTGACCCATGTGTGTCCTGTACCAGACTCTGTTCCCAGGGTATGGATGGCTGGAGTTGGTTCAACACTCAGGCATAGTTAGACATTTCCACACACATGTCGTTGAATAATGCAAAATGACAGCAACATCTCATGTGCAGAACAATATGAATTTATTTTTGGTGGGGTGAGTCTTTTGGTAGATGTGCTAAGGTGCTCTACCGGGGGAATAGAATCCAACGTTCACAGGGGGAGATGGCATCCTTGTCAGTTGGAGTCATCAGAGTCCAGACCACAGTGTTGGTCATCATTGGTCAGACTGTGACCAGCAAGTCCATGTGGCAGAGAATGTCATTGGGTGAGGTGCTGCTGTTGCGCCAGAGGTCCAGGTGCCAGGTGCCAGGCCAGGTGACCTGGGAGATGGGGATGGTCCGCTGACTCTCACGGTCTTTTCCGTGGACAACCCACCTTCCTCCGGGGACCCTCAGATGCAGGCCTTGACGATGCTAGGGACGCTCCGTCAGATGAATCCTCCTCCTCCTCCTCCCTCCCTGTGTCTGGTGCTGGTCTACGCCTGGTGGCACAGGGAGGGTTTGCCAGACTTTGGGCGATCTGACGGAGTGATTGGCTCACGACCCTGTGCACCGCCAGGAACTCAGCCAGTCTTGCCTCCATCCGTCCTTAGTGTTGTTGATGACTGGCATGATGCTCGACCTGCAGGTTCTTTATCTCATCGAGGGTCCCCTGCATCCCAGAAAGTCTGGACATCACCTGGTCCATGCCTCTGGTGTCACGCCGGTATGAGTCCAGGATGTTGCATATGTGTGACATACCGGGGTCCTGAGCTGGCTGGTCAGGTTCGCGCCTCCGCCTGCCTCCACTCCCACCACCCCTGCCCACACGAGCCTGGCCTGCCGTTGTGGGCACATCGGGTCTACGGGACCCCTGAGGGATGGCATTTGCAGGGTTGTCTGCCTCCTCCTGGGTGCCCGCAGAACCTTGTCCCTCCTGGTCAGACTGGCTGTGTTGTTCAGTGCGAGCAGGGCTCCTGGGTGTCTCCTGGGATGTGGCAGGAATGGGGGTGGGGGTTGGCACAGATATACCTGACGCAGGTGCTGCAGGGGCTTGAACACCAGAGGGGCCAGGTTGGTCGGGGTCATCCACGGAGTGGTGAGAGTCGTCGCTGCCGGTGGGATCGTCTTCACGCGGTGCCTGGGACTGTGACTCTTCCCCCCAGTGTTGGGGGGAGATCGTCAACGTTGCCCTGTGTGTGAGAGAGAGACAATGTTAATGCTGTTTCATGCCACATCCATGTTTCATACATATTCAAGTTGACACAGTTCCCCCAGGTAGTTGGATGTCCCTAGCATTCCTCTCAGTGTCCACTTGGGGATGGGTATGTTGCGGGGGGACAGATTGGGATGTTCTCCTGAGTGTGTGACCTGTAGATAGTTGGCTCTGATGCTTACTTGGCTCTGGATTGGTCTTGTTGTGTCACATGTCCATTGTGGGAGTGTGTGTATCCGTTGCCTGCCCCGGGGGGGGTGTGCTTGTGTAGGGGGGGGGTGTGACCGGGTGTGCTGTTGTGTGTAGTGTGAGTTGTAATTGGGTCTCCCAGGTGATGTGTGTGTCCCCTCATGGTGCATGCTGGCATGACAGTGTGTGTGAGTTCCTGTGCTAGATACCTGTGCTTGTGGAGTTGGTGTTTGAGTGTACAGTGGTCCCAGGAGGGCCTTGTGCTGCATACAGCAGGGCCCAGTGTCAGCTACCTTGTCAGTACTTTGCCAGTCCCTGTGCATTGTGCATGGGTATGTACCTATGCCATATGGGCTGAGGACATTGTTGTCTGCATCTCATTTTCACAATGTGTTGTGTGCGGCCCATCCTCCCAGCCTCCTGGACATCCAGTCTTGTGTTTGTGGTTGTTGTAGCCTTGGACATGGCCTTGCCTTGATTTGTGAAGGGTGAATGGTGGCGTTAGTGGCATGGGCGTGGTTTTTGAGTGTGGTTGTGTGCGGTGAGTGCTTGGGGGTAGGTGCGTGCATTTGTTGTGGTTGGGGTGTGGATACCATTCCCCCCATGTTACATGAGTTGTTTGTGTACTCACCAGGCTCTGCGACTCCTTCGACTCCGTGTAGTCCCACCGGCGGTAGCATGGCCATCACCTTCTCCTCCCAGGGATGGTAGTGTACGGGTCTGCGGGGCGGCCCACCTCCAGTGATGTTGGTCTGGGCATGTTCTTCATTCATTTTCCTCTTGACCGCCCTGCGCAGATCGTACCACCTGGCCTGGCATTCATGCCTGGTCCTTCGGATGGGCGCAACAGCATTCACCTTATCGACAATCCTCTGCCACATGGCAGATTTTTGAGCTATGCTGGTCTGTCTGACCAATGTTCCAAACAGCTGTGGCTCGACTCTGATGACTTCGTTGTTAAGGAGGTCCAGCTCCGCCGTTGTGAACTTTGGATTCTTCTCTGTGGGCATGGTGTGGGGTGTGGGTGTGGGTGTGGATGGTTGTGGGTGTGAATGTGAGTGTGTGTGTGTGAATGTGAAGAGGGGGATGTTTGTGGAGGTGGTTGTGTGAAGGTGTGTGAGTGAAGGTGTAGCGAAGGTATGAGTTATGTGGGGTTGTTTGTGTGTGGGCTCTGTCAGCAGTAGGTCTGTTGCAAAGGCTCATGGTTTGTGTGTGTGGGCCCTTTTTATTGGTCTATTTTTGGGTGTGGCTGTGTTTGAATTTTGGTGGGTGTGTTATAAGAGATGGTTGTGTTTGGGGCCTCTGTTGGCCTGTTTGGATGTGGCAGGTCAGTCATTGAGATGTATTTTGTCGTGTAGACGTGTTTTGTGTTGTTGTGCGAGTCGATTTGACCCTCCTTGTGCTGTTTTACAGTGTCCTGTATGAGTCTTTTTCGCGTAGGTACGATCCGTACATACGCGATGCTGGGTGAGGGTGCTGGGGTACGGTGTTGGTGTGCGGCGCGTACATGCGGTGCAGGGGTACGGTGCGTACATGCGGTGGGGGGCTGGGGGTACAGTGCGTACATGCGGTGCTGGGGTATGGTGCGTACATGTGGTGGGGGGGTTGGGGGTACAGTGCATACATGCGGTGCTGGGGTACGGTGCGTACATGCGGTGGGGGGCTGGGGGTACAGTGCGTACATGCGGTGCTGGGGTATGGTGCGTACATGCGTTGGGGGGCTGGGGGTACAGTGCGTACATGCGGTGCTGGGGTACGGTGCGTACATGCGGTGGGGGGCTGGGGGTACAGTGCATACATGCGGTGCTGGGGTACGGTGCGTACATGCGGTGGGGGGCTGGGGGTACAGTGCATACATGCAGTGCTGGGGTACGGTGCATACATGCGTTGGGGGGCTGGGGGTACAGAGCGTACATGCGGTGCTGGGGTACGGTGCACACATGCGGTGAGGGGGCTGGGGGTACAGTGCGTACATGCGGTGCTGGGGTACGGTGCGTACATGTGGTGGGGGGCTGGGGGTACTGTGCGTACATTCGGCCCTGGGGAACGGTGCGTACATGCGGTGGCACGGCACGTACATGAGGGGGTGCTGCGCATACATGGGGGGGGGTACGGCACGTACAGTTGCGGGCCTGGGGTGCAGTGCGGACAGGGTGGTATACGGTGCTGACATATTTGGGGGTGGGGGGGCTGTACGGCTCGTACACGGGCATGATTTTACCCGTGTACATGTGTGCTACTGCGTTGGCTCCGTACGGGCCTTTTTACGTGCGATTGTGTATTCGGACAGGCGGGCGGGATCGTACTTGCGCGCTCGGACTTGTGTTTTACGATTTGTAAGTGGAACTGTCTGGCTCACTTTCGTACACTTTTCCCGACGATATTCGGACGTGGACACTTTCCGACGCACTCTCGTAGACTTTTCCCGACACTATTCGTGGTTATTTTTCACGTACGAATCGTACTTGGCAGTTTGTACGGTACTTGTGCGACTCGTACATAAAAAAATACGGATACGGGTCGTACGCAAATTATTTTTAACGGATCGGTATCGGCACCATAATGTTATTAGCTTATTTTGAATTATTAAAATATTAATTGTATTTCTTTTTAATTAGTATTTTGTATTTAATATGTATTTGTTAATTTATTTTTAGATTTACATATATTTGTTTTTATTTTATTTTTAAATATATTTTTTGTCATAAAGCAATATCTCAAATTTAATAAGTCATTTATTCTGTGTTAATATTTTTGGTTGATTTGACATTTACAATATTTATGTTTGTATTTGTTTCAGTATTTTTTTGTTTTAGTTTAAAATTTAGCAAATTTAATATTTTTGAATTTTTATGTTTTTTAGAAGTAATTTCTTCATGTATCTTTATTTAAGTTTTTTATTTTCCTAAGGTTATCTAATGTGTAGTTTAATTTATTGTTGTTAATATTTATTTTATTGTAAATATTTTTGTATTTATTGTTTTTAGAACTTTTATAGCTATATGTTTTGTATTTGAAGTACAATTATTTTAGTTATATTTTCAAACTGTTATAATTTTTAATATATGGTTTATAATATAGCAGGAGTAATAAATCAAACTCACTCAATGTCCAATGCTTTTCTCAATGTGGCTTAGATTGGAGAGAGAACAGTAAATCGATTTCATTCAAAATCCAATGCTTTCTCCAGTGAGGTTTAGACTGGAGTGGAAATAGTAAATCTACCCCCTCAAATTCCTCTTTTTGTTTCCCAATGTGGCATAGATTGGAGTGGGAAGAGTTTGATAACCCTCCTAAAAGTCCAACGCTTTCCCAAATGTGGCTTAGTTTGGAGTGGGGATAGGAACTTTATTACCCTCAAAATCCAATTGTTTCCCCAATATGGCTAAGATTTGAGTGTGAATAGTACATTTACACCTTTCAAAGTCCAACACTTTCCCCTATATGACTTGGATTGAAGTGAGGATAGTAAATCTTTTCCCCTAAAAGTCCATGGCTTTCCCCATTGTGGCTCAGATTGGAGTGGAAATATTAAATATAACCCCTTTTAAGTCCAAAGCTTTCTCAAATGTGGCTTAGATTGGAGTTGGAATAGTAGATGTACCCCCTCAAAGTCCATTGCTTTACCCAGTGTGGCTTAGATTAGAGTGGGAATAGCAAATCTGCCCCCCTTAATGTCCAATGTTTTCGTCAATGTAGTTTAGGTATGGGTGGGAATTGTCAATATGCACTCCTCAAAGTCCAACATTTTCCTCAAAGTGTCTTAGGTTGGAGTGAGACTAGTAAATGTATTTCCCTCAAAGTCCACTGCTTTACCCAATGTAGTTTAGACTGGATTGGGAATAGTAAATATACATTTTTATATATTCTATTTTGTGTTTTTACTGTTAGTTTAGTAGAAATAACGTTTTTTAAAGAATTCTTACTACCTTGTAGCTTTAGAGGTGAATGCAGTTTCGTATGTGAATACTAAATTGTTAGTAACATGATTTGCTTTACATTTTAAGTTATGAAGTGAAAAGTCAAGAATTGCACATTGTTTTTATTTTCGACATTCATTTATTTTAGTAACATATACAATTCTGAACTTCTGCTGTTTTTTGTATAGTTTGTTTTTATTTATATTTCAACACACATTGCTATATATCTTTAGGTATTATTTTATGTTTATTATTTTTTAAACAACATGCACATTTTTAACATATATATATTTTTTATTTTACACATTTGTTAAAATACATGTTAAGAATTTTACATTGTTATATGTTTTAGATACATATATCTTTATATATCTTTATCAATTATATATTACATTGTTTAAGACATATAAGCTATTGTATGCATTGTATATCCACATATATTTTAGCTGCATCAAAAAGTACTGTAGGTCATTTTTATTTATTTATAGTTCTTTGTAATATAAGTTTACTTTTTATGCATTTACTTTTCTTCAATTTTTCAAAACTTGTATTTCTTTATTATAATATTTTTGAAGAGTACAAAAATAATACACAATAATATGTTTTTATTTTCCATTGTTTTCTATGGGGTTTGAGTCATTTGTTATGTTTATTTAACTGCCATTTTTTTACTGCTTTATATATTTTGTAGTCTATCTTTGTGATTTTTTTTTTTAAGTTTTCAAAAACCTTTATTGGGAATTGACCACAACAAAGTTACAAGATTGCACTGTGTCAAAGTAACATGCACAGTCATACAATAGGGTATAGCGAAGGTTACCTCGTACATGTACCACTGAAAATCAATACAAATGAAAAAGTTTGTGAAAACACTACAACAATAAAGGGGAACTACAGTTAAAGGCACCATGAGTGAAAAGGGGAGGCTTTGAGGAACAGGGGGGAGTGGGAGCGAAAAGGAGGCAGCTCATTGACCTTCACCGGCGGCAGCCACGGGCGGTGCGCCGGCGGGGAGAGCGGGAGAGGTCGCCGGGTGCTGGGGATTGTGACTCAGAAGGTAGGACACGAGCGGTCACCATATATCAATTGGGCTGGATCTGGCAGGCAATAGGTCCCAGAATTCGACAGGAGAGTCTGGCAACGGGAGGCATCCTCCAACCAAAGGGCCACCTTAGGAGCAGGCCTGCGACCCCAACACATGGAGACCCTACGCCACGCGAAGACCAGCAGCATGGCAATCAATCTGCGGGAGGCATCTGGACAAAATTTAACAAAGCCTAAGAGGCAAAGCAGAGGGTCGTGTTGGACCAGCGACGAGGTGATCTCAGAAATAGCAGCGCAAACCTCACGCCAGTAAGCGGAGACCTGGGGGCACAGCCAGGCGAGGTGGGAAAAGTCAGCCGCAGGAGCAGAGCAGCACAGGCATCTATCGTTGGCAATGAGTCCCATCTTGTGCAGTTAGACAGGGGTCCGATAGAGCATATGTAAATACTTAAAGTGGATAAGGCTCAGGCAATTGTTAGGGGAGAGACGTTTAATCTAATTACAGCAATACAGCCAATCGGCTTGGGAGATTTCGACACCTAGGTCCTCTCCCCAATCCACGCGCGCCCGGTCAGTAGAGATGGAAGACGCCGCTAGCGTGAGAACGGAGATTTTAGTGAATAATTTCTTTGGGGAGGGGGACGTATAAAGGAGATCGAGAGTGGCATTGAGGAAGGAGGCTGGGGAACGAAGGGTGAAGTTTGCCCGCACATCATCGTGACGGATTGATCGGCATTTGAAATTCTAAACGAATAGAGCTATACAGCCTACCTGATTTCTAATGGGATATACTTATATATGCCAACAAGTGGAAGTGGATGAGCATTGACTATCACTCCTAGCCGTTCGATAAGGAAAAAAAACCTTTCTTAACGATTGATCGTGATTGATAATAGACCGTGCAAAACAAAAAATACATACAAAAATGAACGCAAAGTGAACCTTATGTCAATGGTTCAAGCCGTAAAGTCAGCGACACACCGTGAGCTACTAAATCAACGACTTGAGTTGAAGAATTTGTATGTAATATTCACTGAAGGAAGGAATATTATTACCCGTCCTGAAGAAAGTGGCTTTATCTCTTTACACCACCGAAACGCGTTGACGCTTGTTGTTTGGTTGCATTTGTCCTGGGACCAAGACCACTAAAAACCAGGGTAGATTGTTCCCGGTTACTATTGGTCCATAGGTATTACAAACCAACATTGCTAAGGCACGATTGTGGTGCTTTGTTGTACATTTTCTCCTTCCATGTGATTGTGTGGATTTTTTTTTATTGTCTTTTTATGAAATCTTGAATTTAATGAACTGTTTTAACTTTATATCTTTTTGTATTAATACATACATGTTTTAATAAAATTTCATACCTGATTATCTTATTTTTTTTATTTTTATTTTTATTTCTTATTTTGATTGCTGTGAATTGAATCATATTTGTGATATGATATTCTGTTTTGTATATATTGCTTCTCGTTGGTTTCTCACACCTCATGTCATATTGTTTATAGCCTTGGGTGACATTTTATTGCACGATATCCTCCAAGATAGGATATTTCAATAGTGGTCTAAATATAAGTTGCTACTAGTACAAAGGGAACTCTTCATACTTTACAGTGAAGTTTCCTACAGAAAGCCCTGAGCTGATAGTAAAGCAAAGTGTCCATGGGGCCAGAGTCAGTAGCAGGTGTGAAGAATGTGTTCCCAGGATAAAGATATGACACAGTAAAGGGCCCCAAATGAGTGGCGTGCTTCACCATCCCAGAAGACTGGAGAGGAGTGAAGGCCGGGTGATGAGCGATGGCCATCGCATCTGCAGAAAGCGTGTCCGAACCTGAGATTTTCCAGAGCCCCTTCCATGCCCAGCGTAGGGTCTCAACCGTATCGATCTCAGCACGTGGAGGTTTCGCCGGGACAAATAAGGTGGTAGTGAGCGGCCACGGGGCAGCTAGGTCAGCCTCCACCGCGACGTGGAGCTGGAACAGAGTAGGATGAAGCCAGAAGTGAAGAAAACTGGCTTGGGCGCTGAGGGCATAAAGGTTAAAATCGGGGACGCCAAGCCTGCCGCGCAACATTGGGAGGGTATGCGATCCTGGGTTGTCGGCCGGCCCAGATCAGAGTGATTAGCAAAGAGTGAATTTTATGGGAAAAATGGGCGGTGAGAGGGATGGGGATATTGACGAATAAGTATAAAAACTTTTGGAGCACTACCATCTTGGCAATGGCTATGCGACCTGCTAAAGATAGTGGTAACCGGCTCCAGAGGGGAATCTTGGACTCAAACCAGTCCACCACGCGACCAAAGTTGGCACTCCAAATTTCATCGACGTCCCTACTCAGCCAGATTCTTAGGTACCTAGTGGGCTCTGACGCCCACACAAAGGGATAGTCCGGGTCAAAAGGCATCGTGGCATCGGTAAGGGGAAACAGCACGGACTTGTTCCAGTTCACCTGGATGCCAGAGTAGCCGCCAAAGCGTATCACCTCACGAACCAGTGGGCTGAGGTTCTCTTGAGAGTTGCGGACGTAAAGAGTAACATCGTCCTCGTACATAGAAACTAGTAGAGCGCGAGCCGCAAAACCGATGCCCCTCTGGGTATGATGTTGGCGAAGTCGAGCTGCAAGGGCCGCCATTGCGATGGCGAAAAGCATGGGTGACAGTGGACACCCCTGCAGAGGAGCAACACTTTTCGTATAAAGACCGGGCTGAAGCCCAAGCGAGGGAAGAGATGAAACAGGAAGGGCCACTCTAAGGTATCGAAGGCTTTAGTGGCATCAAGCAAGGCGGCCACTGCCGCGTGCGCTGGGTTTATTTGAAGGAGAACGGAAAAAATGGTCCGAAGATTGTGGGAGCCCGGGATGAAACCGGACTGGTCCGGGCGGGCAATGAGGGTCATGAGGGCAAGCAGGCAAGAGGTGAGTAATTTGGCAAAAATGTTATTGTCCGTATTAATGAATGACAATGGGCGATAAGAATCTCGCAGCTCAGGCGGTTTTAGGAGTAAAGTGAGTAAGGTCTCGCGGAGCGATGGGGGAAGCTGACCTGTCTCGAAGGACTCGTTATACATGGCGGCTAGATGAAGGACCAAAATAGGGGCGAATGCCTTGTAGAAAGAGGCCAGCAGGCCATTTGAGCCAGGGGCCTTGTCATCGGACATGCCATTAATCGCAGCTAGGATTTCTTCTTTGGAGAAGGGCTCGTCAAGGAACTCCCGGTGGGAATTGCCGAGCCATAGAAGCTGGAGGGTGTCGAAATATTAGTCAAGAACCTCCCGTGGAGGCACAGAACCGGCCGTGTAAAGTTGTGTATAAAATGTAGTAAAGCTCGCTTTAATATCTTCAGGTGAGGTAGTTCGATCAGGACCGCCATTCTGGAGGGCGGTGAAATAGGATGTGGCCCGAGACGGGCGAAGGAGGTTGGCCAGGGTTTTTCCAGGGCGATCGCCCTCGCCGAAGTGGCGTGCCCTCACCTCCCTACCTAGAAACTCAAGTTCTCTGTTGACCTCATCAGCAAGTCGGTAAGTTTCCCCCGGATCTGGGCAAGCGTATCGGGGTTGGGGACCCGAGAGTGGTAAGAGTCAAGATCCTTAATCTCCTTTTCCAATTTATCAAGAGTGCCGCGGATGGAGCGAAGGACACTGAACTGTTTAGAAATACATTCCCCACGAATAACGACTTTGAAACCCTCGCAGAGCATGGACAGGGAATCAACGGAACCCTCATTAAGCTCGAAGTAATTTGTGATTGAGGTTTGTATCTCATCGCAGAATACCGAGTCGCATAGCGCATTAGGGGGAATCTGCCAGGAGAAAGCACGGCAGGGGGAGTGTTGGAGGCGCAGGCATAGGTGAACAGGAACATGGTCGGAGAGGGTGCGCGCCATGTTGTCCACTGAGGTGAGCCATGCAAGGGCGTCCAGGGTAGTGATCCAGAGGTCCAAGCGGGACCAGCAGCCGTGGGAGCCAGTGACACAAGTGCCTTCGCGTGTATCGGGGTGAATGTGGCGCCATGCGTCGTATAAGGAGTTATCAGTAAGAATTGAGCTGAGAAGGGCAGTAGCGCGCGGGTGGGAAATGCGGGGACCGGACTGGTCGAGGGTAGAAGACAGTGTTACATTGAAATTGTCCCCCCAGAGGAGCGCAGCAGGGCCGAGAGCCGAAATGTGGTGCCAGACCTGCGCGAAGAAGTCAGGGTCGCCGCTGTTGGGCCCGTACAGAGCAACAGGTGTCAAGGGCTGGGCTTGTAGAGTGCCGTGAAGGAGTACAAAGCACCGACCAGGGTCGACAACCACCTGGGAAGTCTGCCAAGGGATCCCCTTGCCCAACAGGATGGACACCCCCGAGAGTAGTTAGAGCAGTAGGAGGAGTGAATTTCGCCCCAGTGATGAGAAAGAAGCCTGGAGGACGTGGCGGGCATCAGATGGGTCTCCTGTAGAAAACAGACGTCCACCTTATGCCGAATGAGGTGGGCATGTACCAGGCGCACCTTTCGGTGGTCATTAAGTCCACGGACGTTCCATGTCCATAGGACAGTGTTCGTCATAGCGCTGAGTCAAGGGGAGCAGTAATCCAAAAGGCGATGGGGGAGGGAAACATTTTGTGCAGATGCGTGTGGTGCTGCCAGGAATGGTGCGAGACGAATGTCAGTGCAATAATCATGGGAGCGCAAGGAGGTGACATGATCCAAAGTACAATCAAAGCCTCACACGGGGCGCCAATTCAAACATCACAGTCCCTTCAGTGGAAATTCGACCAACAAAAGTGCATTGAGAAAGAATGACGTAGAACCCATAGGGTGCAAAGGACAGACGTGCATAATTGGAATGACTTGTCATGAAGGAGCCAGTTACGTAAACCAGTGCAAGAAAGAACAATATGGCCTCAGAAGGAGGCAACAAACCCCAAATACCCCCAACCCAACCACCCTCTTCCCCCCCAATGAAACAACCCCAGAGGACCCACCACCCCCACCCCCACCCCCGCACCCACACCAACCCCCCAATCAGGCTGAGATACCACCCATGCCCACCCCGGGGACCCACACCTGGGAAGGGGAAAGTCAATGTCCAGCAAGGGAATTATCCCGTGGAGGCATGGCATTGCTCAGCATACACCCCTGCCGTAGAGGCAGGGTGGCCAAGCCATAAGGCATGGCAGACAACACAAAAATGGATACCAGATAGCAAAGGATCACAAGCCCAGTACATAGACAGGGAATGGTATACCCTGGGAGTATGTAGCGACAAGGGGAGCCAACTTAGAACAAGCGCTTAAACCACATGGAATGCAATCAGCCGTCAAATAGGAGTGCGCAGCAGGTCAGTCATTATCACTGAGGTTGTCAGCCGCGGTGGCCTGAGAGTCGGTAGGCAAAGAGCGATGCGACCTGTCCAATTTCTTTGCAAAGGCCAGAGCTTCTTTGGGATCCGGAAAAATAAGTGTTTTGGAGCCCTGCCTAACACTCGGTTTCACAGGATATGCCAATGAGTAGGAAACCTCGAGCTTTTGAAGGATCCGCTTCGCCGGGAGGAATTCACAGTGAGCCGCCTGGACCAAGGCCAGGACAAGGGCCGATGGAGCGGTGAGCCCGCTTGACAATGAAGATTGAGGAAAGGATGTTGCCAAAGAGTTCTCTGATGAGCTGTTCCACAAAGCCCTCCATTCGAGAGATATTGGTGGATTCGGGCACTCCCGTGATGTGGAGGTTGCTCCTGCGGTAACCTCCAAGTCTTCATTTTTATTCCGAATGAGGTCAAGTACCTTGTCCATCTGTAACAATTTTTGGCAATCTTGAGTGGCGGCATCCTCAGTATCAGAGACCCTAGTTTCAACATACAGAAAACGGGCATCATGTGAATCAACTCGGGCCTTGACTATGTCCAGACGGGCTGATAACTGATCAAGCTGGGCCGCAATGCCCGTGACTGTGGATTTGACGTCCAGCATGATTGCCTTTAGATCATCTTCACGTGTGGGGGCCGTCTCCGTGGAGGCAGCGGGGTCACCCCCATCAGAGATTGCGCCATCCTGGCGCGTCTGGTGGCGCTTGTCAAAGGCGATCTTAGGCTGCTTAGGGTCGGTTCTCCCCATGGCCGGCAGAAGCAGGTGGGAAGCTCAGCCAGAGAACAGAGGGGCGGCAACGGCGAGAGAAGAAGGCGACCGGTGGTGTTGGAGGTGGATAGCGGACGAGCAGCGGCCAGGCCAAATGCAAAGGTAGTGAAAGAGCCGCAAATAGCACCCCCAATGCAGGCGGGCAGAGACAGGTGATTGCTGGGCCCGCAGGTTCAGTGGGAAAGTGGCAGGACCTGGCGTAGGGTGTGTCCTCTACACTGGCAAGATGGCGGTATAACAGAGGCCGACACAGCAGCCGCAGCGGAGTCCCACGGAAGCCGCGCCGGTCCCAATTCCGAAGGATGGTAGGTACCCAACAAGTCCAGGGGGCCCAGCCGAGGGCAGCAGGGTAGACAGCGCGATGACAGCGTTCGGCCTACAGAAATGGGCTGGAGATGTCGCCCAGCGAGGCATGGCCCCGGGTATATTCGGGGCCAGGGTGTAGGCGGCATAAAGGATTGCACAACCGCGGGGTGAAGCTGTGGAGAGACACGGGGGCAGGCAGCCTACAGCGCGGGGCCAGCGTAGTGGGGTCAGCTGACGAGGATGTAGCAAGGATGTCCGCACAGCAGTGGAGTGTGGAGAGGCCCCACGGTATGGCGTGCACACCCCCAACCCCGCCGCGGGTCCCCCGCAGAGGTAGCACTTGTCGTGGAAGTTCAGCGTCAGAGGGCCGGAGGGCACCAGGAGCGGCTGTGGAAGCGCGGTGGGCGGTATAACGCCAAGGCCAAAACTAGATGTCCAAGGGCCGAGGGGCCTGCACAGGAAGGTGCAATAACCAGATTATGGCCAACAGGAGGGTCGGAATGACCGCAGGGTACGTTGCCAGGCATGGATCAGCAGGTAGGCAGGTGCGGCAAGTGGGGCTGAGGTGGACAGCCCAGACGAATGCAGGCCAAGTAGGCTGGACGAGAGCCAAGAAGGTGCGGCAGGTAGCAGGGAGGAGGAGGCCGAGTGAGAGGCAGAGGGCGCCAAGCGGCCGCAGCAGAACACCGGGGGGAGCCGAGGGGCCACGCCAGCAAAGAACCAAGTGCGGCGGGGAGTCGCGGGAGCGTACCGCCCCCGTCGCCAATCACTAAGGGCCGCTACAGAGGGTGCCAAGGACCAGGAAAATGGCGCCCACGCCGTGGGAAGTCCTGGGCCAGGCGGTGCGGCTCATGCGCCCCCTATCCCTCCGCAAGCAGCGGCACTCACCAGCTCCAGGAGTCCAGAATCGCAGGCAGTCCTCCGGCCAGCCCTCCAGGCACAAGGGGCCGCAGCAGCAAGGTAGCAGGAGAGCTGGGCCTCACCATAGGCAGGGCCTGGACCCGGCGTGAGGGTCAGGCAGACGAACACGGCTCTTCCTCAGCACTGGGGGCCGAGAGTCACAGTAAATGACGCCCCAGGGTGAGTTGAGTTTGGAATGTGGAGTGCCGGGCAGATTTGATGCAGTTGTAAGCAGGATTCTTACGGATTTTAGGCTTGGCTGGCAGAGCCCACTTACAGTGCGGCCATCTTGCAGCCGGCTAAGCAACGCCCCCCCCCCCATCTTTGTGAATTTGGACTGTTCTTGGATCCCTTCAGTCCCGGAGCTCTGTTCCTATTCTCCGATTAAGGATATGTTATTTTTTTATTACTGTTTGGGGGTTTTGTGCTGTAGGTGTGGTCATAGGTTTAGCTTGATTAGTTTGGTTTAATGTTTTCTATATTTGTTTAATGTTGGAATTGTCTTGTAGTTGTGGTGGTCGAATGTGGTAGGCCTCATTGTAGTGTTGTTAAATGTTTATTATTTTTCTAAGTTGTGTATTTATTTCATGTGTATTTTAATTGTATAATGTATTTTAATGTTCATGTAGTTCATGTTTTGCACAGTTGGGTATTTTATGTTTCTTGTACAGGTTTTCGTTTGGGCATCAAAGATTTTTTTGGAATGCTTTTTTTCACAGAAATGTAATCAGTAACTTTTCTTTGGCTAATGTTATTTTTAATTTTTTGATTTTTCCTGGAGCATTTTTTAACTTTTAATTTTTCAGGTTTTGGATATCCCTCACAGATTGTTATCACTTATTAGAATTTTATTTTTGACTGATATTTTGGCATTTTTGGAGTTTTTGATTTTTTTACTATGGATTATTTTTGCCTTGAGAATTATTAAGGGTTTGGATCTCTTCAGCTACAACACTGTAAGTAAGTTTTTATTATTATTATTATTTACAGGGTGAATCATGGGCCTCATTATGTTGGCGGTCGGATCATATTGGAGACGGGACAGCTCCACTTGCTGTCATTAAAATGCGACCACCTCCAAGGCGGTCGTAATTTCTCTGTTTTGTATTGCGGCGGGTGCTGCGTGCTGCAGTACATGCCGCAGTGCAAAAAATAGACATAACACAAATCCCTGCACTATGTGGCAGGCACCATGTGGTGCCTGCCACATGGTGATAGGATATAAGTGGGGCACCATAGGTGCCCCCAACACCCAAAACTATGGGAAAAGGGGGCCCCGTTACAGGCGCCCAATGTCTCTTTCCACCAGCCTTTTCATGGCTGGTAAACCACCATGAAATGGCTGGCGAGGAGGGACATTGTAATATCTATGGTGGTGCCTGGCAGGTACCGCCACCATTGTAGGGATTATGGCTGCCTCTGACGCACCGGCGGGCTCAAGGAACCCGTCAGATGCGTGGGGGTTGGCCTTTCTGACCACCCAACCGCCATTGTAATATGGTGGGCAGTCAACATGCTTACAATGGCGGTAAGACCGCCACCAACAGTCTGTCGGTGGGGGTCTCACCATCATCGTAATCAGGCCCTATGTTATTTTAAGGATTTTTTTAAATTGTACATGATGTTCTATGTGAATTTTGCACTGCGTTTTGTATTTCATATTTAGGTTTAGAAATGTATCAAATGATTTATCTATTGGTCATTTATTATTTTTATTTCAGTATTTTTTACTGTTCAATTGGGTTGGACAATTGTATATTTTTATTTTTGAATAGTAACAACATCAAAGAATTTTACCACAAACTAATTTGCATTTCCTAGTTTTAGACATTACATATTTAATGCTCTTTCAACATAGTGTTTTGTGGTCCTACCTTATAGAGTATCATGTTTAGCAAATTATTTCGAGGGGCACAACAGTTGAATAGTACAAGCATCTGTGTCCAGACAGCTAGACTGCATTTAAGTTGAACACTAACAATTTTCAATATAAACTGGGGGAAGAAGGAATGGTGTGTGGGCAAGGGAGGGGGGACTAGAGAGATAACACTGCATGTAAAGCGTGAAAAGTCAAGATCGGATTTATCAGCGGCTATTATACTTCTACTTGTGAGGTAATACACTCATATGAAATGTGCAGGATGTTGGACTTGGCCCTTTTTGCAGGGTTATCCCCAAACATTTTGCTTCTTCCTCCTTTTTTTTCCTGACCTGTTGTTGTTGGCTTTAGGACTCTGGGCACTTTACCACTGCTGACCAGTGCTGAAGTGCATATGCTCTCTGTATAAATTATTATTACAATTGGTTCTCCCAGATTGGCATTTTGAATTACTGGTAAGTCCCTATTAAAGTGCACTGAGTGTGCCAGGGCCTGTAAATCAAATGCTACTAGTGGGCCTGCAGCACCGATTGTGCCACCCACATGAGTAGCCCTGAAAAGGTATCTCAGACTTGCCACGGCAGTGTCTGTGCGCAGTTTTTAGCTATCAGGGTGACCTGGTAAGTGCACCCACTTGCCAGGACCTAACCTTCCCTTTTCTTACATGTAGGACACCCCTTTGGTAGGCCCAAGGTACCCCCAGGGGCAGGTTGCAGTGTAGGTGAAAGGTAGGACTTGTACTGGTGTGTGACATGTTCTGATAGTGAAATACTGCCAATTTTGTTTTTCACTATTTGATCTGTCCCGTAGGATAGAATGGGAGGTACTCTGTAACATCGTACAAGTATAACTTCCCATGGGGACAAGATTAAGGAATAAAGTTTGGGCTCTCTGAACTCAGAATTTAATAATACATATTTTAGTGAAGATGGTTTTTAAATTATGTGTTTGAAAATGCCACTTTTAGAAAGTAAAAAGAACAATTCATGGACAGAATGCAGAACAATGTCATACATTCATCCCAGTACAGAGATCTGGGCCTAAATCCATCGTTCTTTTGCTCCCCATGCCATTCCAGTTTAAACCCAGCCATATACAAATCAGTCTTGACCCTGCGCCCAAAGGGAACAGTCCAGCCCGAACTGCCAGGCTAGGTCCTCTACTGTAATGTAATGTAATGTAAAAGGGTACTTGTAAAGTGCACGGCTACTCCACAGAGTGTCCTGGCGCTAAGGACCACAAAACAGAGAAAAACCAGAGAAAAAGAAAAAAACAACCATGTTACAGAAAACACTATCAACTGTTATTGCTGAAACAACCAGGTCTTCAACTGTTTCCGAAAAGAGAGCAGATCCTGGACCTGCCTAAGCGGCAAAGGCAAACAATTCTATTAATGGGCGGCTAGCGCTTGAAAAGAGCGGCCGCCTATTCGGGAGCTGGAAAACTTAGGATCGTCATAAGAAACTGTTGTGAAGATCTGAGGGCTCTTTGCAGCACATAATGTTGGATCCTATTTCTGATATAAATAGCGCTAGTATCATGGAAGGCCTTGAAAGCCATAACCAAAGCTTTAAATTGAATCCTTTTACGAACTGGCAGCCAGTGCATGGACTTCAAATGAGTGGACATTCCTGCTCTGGGCCCTACCATAAGCATAGCTCTAGCCGCCGCATTCTGAACCACCTGCAGACGGTTCAATAAGTACTCCAGGAAGCCAAGGTACATGACGTTAACATAGTCAAGCCGTGAGACAATCAAGCCTGGACTAACGTCTTCTTGTGAGCATCCGGCAGCCGGGGGAAGAAAGTTTTTTAACATTTTTAGCAGGTGCCGGCCACAGTTTGCACCTGGGCCTTCATGGATAGCTGGGCATCTAACTATACCCCCAAGTTCTTAACAATGCTCACTGAAGCTGCTGGGGGAGACCTGTCACGCGGCCATCACTGATGCCATCCTTCGCGCGGAGGCTGGCATGGTGAGCAAAAGAATGATGGATTTAGCCCAAGTCTCTTGACGGGGGGTGAATGTTTTGATTTGCTCTGCATTCCGTCCATTAATTGTATGTCTTTTGCTTTCTCGCCCTAAGTGCGCAGGGTATGCCCAGACTTGGGTCCCGGGCTTACTGTGCCACTGGATTCAAGCTATTCTGGCTGATGAGGGGTGAAACCTGGCTTGGCAGTTCGGGCTGGACTGTTCCCATGAGGCACAGAGTAAAGACTGATTTGCACATGACCAGGTCTAAACTGGGGTGGCATGGTGAGCAAAAGAATGATGGATTTAACCCAAATCTCTTGACTGGGGGTGAATGTTTTGATTTGTTCTGTATTCCGTCCATCAATTGTGCGTCCTTTACTTTTAGAAAGTAGGCATTTTCTTGTTTAACTATTCTGTGCGCATTTGCCTGTTTATGGATTGACTGTCTAGTTTTGGAGGGACACGGGCTGGGATGTGCATTCGCTATAGACAGCTACTGTGGGGTTGAGGTGTGCCTGGCCCTTCCTGGATGACTCAGAGCTGAGTTGAATGGGACTTGGCTGTATTTAGAGTAGTGGAAGGAGATTTCCTTGCACCTAAATAGGGCCTGTCTCCCTTGCACAATGCTGTATCCACCCCCTGTGCTCATACTGCACCAGTGAGGACAGGCCTGGTTTGGACTGGGCTCAGAGACCCTTGCACAAACAGAACAAAGAGAAAATGGGAAATAAGAAGTAGACCTTAAACCCCACAACTTTAGATTATTTTTGGACTCAAGATGAACCTTTGTCAAGGAAAAGGGCTGAAAAGCGGTGAGGAGGAGTACTGCCCCTTT
Organism: Triturus cristatus; assembly: GCF_964204655.1. NCBI lineage: Eukaryota > Metazoa > Chordata > Amphibia > Caudata > Salamandridae > Triturus > Triturus cristatus. The sequence continues at coordinate 391,459,050 of NC_140594.1, forward strand.
GCTGTGTGCTGTGTAGGGTTGGCCTGCAGTTGCTTCTCTGCCAAGGAAAGGACAAAGACTGGAACTTTGTGGTAAACCTGCTTAAAGAAAATCTCCAAGGTCCTGTGTTTGCTGGACTCCTGTTCTGAAGTCTCAGGGACACAAAGACTTCACCCCCAGCTCCCCTGAACGCTGTTGCTGAGAGTTCTCACCTGCCAGGAGGTCCCTGTTCCAGTTTTGGGCCTCTGGAGGTTGCTCCTGCTGTTGGGAGCTGGAAGAAAAGAAGAACTGAAGAAATCGATACATCGCTCTTCTTGCGACTGTTTTTTTGACACATCACTACTGTGCGAGAAGAATCTCCATGCATCGCTGTGCCTCTGCAGAACCAACGCACCGCCTGTCATGGCTGCAAGAACCGACGCATTGAGGGATCGTGGCTTAAAAAACTGCAACAGCACCGCTCGATTTTTTTTTTTTGCTTATTTTTTTTCTTGTTTTTATTTTGTGTGTTTTATTCTTTTTTTTTTGTTTTGCTTTTTATTTCTCTTTTTTTTATTTACGCATCACTTCTCCTGCGTGCAGCAGAACTGTCGCATTGCCTCCACAAGGTCTCAGGAACTGACGCATCACTTTGTTTTTCGATGCTTCCCATCTCTGCAGCTGTTTGGCCTTGTGAATTTTGACGCATGTACAGGTACTTTGTGAGAAATCAGACATCCATACTTTTCTATGGACCAAGTTGTATGAAACCTTTTTAAAGTAATATTCTTATTACATGTATATTGGATTGTTGTCGTTTTGGTCTTGTTGAATTTAGATAAAGAGACTTTATTTTTCTAAACTGGTGTGGTGTCCGTTTGTGGTGTTATTATCACGGCATTACTGTGTGTTTTGAGTACAAATACTTTACATATTGACTTTGGGATAAGTCTGTCTGTTCGTGCCTAGGTACCCAGCGGGTGAGCAGGGGATATCTAAAATGTGTATCCCCCCTTACCCTGACTAGAAGCAAGGGTCCGTATTTGGACATAGGTACCTACCTCTGCCAACTAGAGACCCCCATTTCTAACACAGGAAAACCCATAAAGAATAGGTAGTGGTACAGGCAGCTAGGGAAGAAGCTGGACAGTGATTTAGGTTGGCATGTTATCAGTGCTTAATTTGAGCTGGTTGTTTCCAGTGCTCGGTACTTAATTGTCAACACCGGTGCTGATTAGCGCTAACCACACAATGCCGCTGTTTAGCTAATTTGAAGATTAGCACAACAACAAATGTTTATTAATTAAATATTCAGTATAAATGGCTAATACCTGCTGCCCAAATCATTCTTATAGCTTATGAGGCCAGGAATAGTCTGAACTGTTACACTTATAGGAGTGTGTTAGGAAATTAAGCACTGTATGTTATGTGCGCTTTTCTGAAGGGGCTGTGCTTTTGCAGCTAGAATTGTCTGAAGACTTTCAACAGTGTATCCCACGTCAGTACTACAGGATACTTGTGCAAGCTCATAGCCCCTTCTCTACGGAGGATTCTGCCCTGAACTTATCCCACTTGATCAGAGTTTTATATATTTTGGATTAAAGTGATAGATTAGTTTTGTTTGAGAATGCTGACTTGGTTGTGCGTTAGAATGCTACCCCTGTCTTATATTGCTATTACGGTTTCTGTTAGAATGGTGGTTCAGATATGTTTTAGAACACTTGTTCAGTTGTGTGTTAAGATATGATCTCAGTTTGCGTAAAAATTAAACTTTTATTATTTTAAATCCATACTTCAGTTTCGTGTTGTAAGGCCACCTCTGTTTGTTTTAGAACGTTAGCTCAGTTGTGTGTTAATATGCGAACTCCATTTGTGTTAGAGTGGTGGGTCTTTGCATTAAAAAGCTATCATATTTGAGTTAGTATTAAACTTTCTGTTGGAATGTTGGCGCGATTGTGTGTTCAAGTGTCAGTTCTGTTGTGTATTACATTGCTTGCTCATTTTCGTGTCAGTATGCAACTGAATTGGTGTTTTGATGTTGACTCGGGTACGTTTGAATTTTAGTCCATTTGTGTATTAGACAGCTAGCTCTTTTTCATAAAGTACCTGTGAGAAGGTGGCCTGGCATATGCTGGTCACTAGTTATAGTGGCCACCTTGCACCAGTCCAATTCGACTCTTATGGTAGATAGGTTTAAGACAACCTTTTAAAGAAAGCTATCCTAGTGGTAGCTGTGGAGAGCAGCCTTCCGGCTAAGACTCAGAGGAATGTAAAGCAGCTTGTTTTACCTTATAATCTCTTGAATTACCAAATGAAAGGACACCACACAGGTATATATATCAAATATATATGTATTTATTTCTAGACACACTCTACTAATCTCTTTATGAGATTAGAAGCCAGGAACACATTCAAATATCAACGTTTCACAATAAGTTAAGCACAAATATGGCTGGGGCCCTAGGGGCGTACCAGACCATATACTAAAAAAGAGGTTTAGGAAAGTCGACTTGCAAAATGACAAGGCCTAGGACCTGTAGAATCGCTGGGGCATCACTAATGCAGCAAAAGTAGGTAAGTAACAGACCCACGGGAGACGCATGCAGTGTGTGAACACAGCTGCGGGTTCCCTATTGATTACAATGGAGCAAGTCGCGGTTTGATTTTTAAAGTTTTAGAGTACTTCGAGGAAGTCTACAAGCAAGCCACTTACAAGGTAAGTAATTTGAGGGCCAACACACACTAGGGCACCGGAGTGCACGAGTTACCTCACCCAGGGAAGCCAGGTGCATAGGTGTCTTTTGGTGTCGGGTCGCGTCGCGGTTTTCTATGGAGACCAAAGAAGATTTGCTGCTTCGGAAGACTGGAGAAGTGTCCAGTGGAATTCAAAGGTGGATTCCAGATGCATATGACCTGAGAATTGAAAGGACAGTGTTCACAGTCACTTGCCAGTGACCGGGGGCCAGGAAGCTGGTTGCCCACGGAAGTCGGGTGATTTCAGGTGATCAAGGGTGTTTTGACTCTTTGCTCACGAGGTCCAGGAAGAATTTATGATGACCAGCAGCTGGATTTGGAGTGTCCCACAATGTCTGCAGCTTACTGAGGTGTTGGCAACTGGATTGGAGCCAACAAGCCTTGGCAACAGCAAGTCTTGTGGAAATCAAAGAAGGTCAGTGTTGCAGACCAGCAAGGTCTGAGTGACTCACCCAGCAAAGGTAAGTGAGGGCAGGCCTGGAGCAACCAGGGGAGCCCTTTGGTTTGTTCAGAAAGTCTTTGGTGGACCCACAAGCCAATGGGCAATGGATCGCGAAGATGCCTCATGAGGAAATGCTTTACAGAAGCCCACGGTCACTCGAGATGGGGTAGGCCTCTGATTTTTGGTGCACAACCTTCTGGAGGCTTGGGCCACAACTGGTCCAAAGCACAAGTTCGTAGAGTGTTGTGAAGGGGTTGCACTTGACAATAGTGCACAGTTCCCTGGTATTGCAGTTCCTCGTCACTCGTGGGGTTCACTCACCTCCGCTTTGCTGGGGACTCACAATGGCCGTCGAGAAGTCAGGAAATCTACTTCTGAGGCTGCAGGGACTTCGAACTCCGGCGGGAGCAGGAACGTTTGCGACTGTTGAGTAGAGTTTTTGGTGCCTGCCAAGCAGGGGAGTCACTCCTTGACTCCAAGAGAGATTCTTCTGTCTTCCAAAGGTAGTGGAACGTCGAAGGGCCAGGATTCTTCTTTGTAGAGCGTCGTCCAGGGTTATCTACTTTGCAATGGCAAGGTTTCCTATCTTATACTGAAGATAGGGGATGGACTAGCACCCACTTCCCTTTGTCTAGTTTCGCGCCAGAGCAGGGACAGGTAGCCCCTGAACCGGTTTGAGTTGGCATATGCACAGAGGAGCCTACTGCTCCCCCAGTGCAGGACTTCAAAGCACTCTAGAAGTGCACCCACCCAGCCCCAACACACTAAATCCTGTCTGGAAGGTGGTGACACCTCCCTGTGACAGTATGCCTATTGTTGGGCCTCCTCCACTGCGAGTTTCAGTCAGCAGCAGGAGGGCAGCCCAGTGACTGTGCTGGTGGCATCCATTTTGTGATGCCAGGGCTCTTTCAGATTTCTACCGTGTTACCACAGTCGGTACATGTCGTCCCCTCTAGAAGGGTAGGATCATAGTATAATTCTAAGTTGTTTGACACCAAACATGACATGTTTTGATGCAGTCATTCCAAAGTTAGCATTTACCGGTAGGTCATAATGCACTTAAGAGTATATGGTTTAACCGCATCCACAAACAGCCACAGAGAATAGACTCTGCCAGCTGCAGAGGGGCCCTGCTCATGCAGAGGCACCCCCTCAGATTGTAAACCAAGCACCCTGCCCTCAGGATTGATAGGGCCTGCCATAGTGGTGGCTTATAGGTTTATATGTGTGCGTATGGTGAAATATAGGAACCTATACCTCAGTGAGGAGTGCTAACACTACCTCACCCAGGCTGCAGTAGCAGGCCTGCGGTGTCAGATTGAGTCTGCTTCCCAGGGGTAGCATAATACATGCTTCAGCCCCTGGTAGGCCTGTGAAGTGCCTATGCCCTAGGTACCTAAGGTACCATACACTAGGGGCTCATAAGGTACCACAGTATCCAATCACTAGTGCATCTAATATGCACACCAAGTCGTTTAGAGAGAACAGAGAGACTGGGGCCCTGATTAGCAGGGAGCCAGCCAGACTATAGCCAGAAACCAGTGTATGCATCAGAAAAAAATGGGGGCAACATAAGTGCAGAACCTACTCTCCTACAGTACCCAACCTCATTTTGTGTTTGAATGTTGACTCGGTTGTGTCTGAATGTTATCTCTGGTGTGTATGACTGTGCTGTTCCTTTTAGTGTTAGAATATACTCGATTTTGTGTTGGAGTGTCAGGTCTGCTGTGCATGGCTGTGCCGGCTATGTTTTCTGCTGTCATGCTTTGGAATTCAGGGTTATATTGTTACCTTTCCTTGCTCTATAATTTGCGCCAACTCCCCAGTTGTTTTGTGAACCTAAAGACGAGATAGTGATCCGCAGAGACAGGTCTGCAGTGAACGGACAGCTCCTGGGGGAGGATCAAGGCTGGTTTGTTCTGGAGAACAGCGCCGGCCCGAGGGAGGGGGGTGGGTCAGCAAGAGACGCGGCCTGACCAATGAGGGGAGAACAACAGGATTCCGTCAGCTCAGGCCTGGGGGAGAGGACGCGGAGAACTGAACATTTCAGACAGACTGTTTCAAAGAACTCAGAAGTGAGCAATTAATGACAGAACGGCCTGTGTGCCTCAGATACCGGAGGCATTAACCATAGAACGACTTGAATGTTACTTTTACCAAAGGTATTAGCAACAAGGTGATCAGTTTGCATCAGATTTCAGACGTATTAAACCATAAATGTCTCGTGTGTCGGAGGTATTAACCAAATAATGCCTCGCATGCCGCAGGTTTTAGAAGTGTTAACCATAGAAACACCTGTGCGCCGCTAATAGCAGAAGTAGTAACCATAGAAGCCATAGAAACACCTGTGCGCCGCCAATAGCAGAAGTGTTAACCATAGAAACAGCTGTGCGCCGTCAATAGCAGAAGTGTTAACCATAGAAAGACCTGTGCGCCGCCAATAGCAGAAGTGTTAACCATAGAAACAGCTGTGCGCCGTCAATAGCAGAAGTGTTAACCATAGAAACACCTGTGCGCCGCCAATAGCAGAAGTGTTAACCATAGAAAGACCTGTGCGCTGCCAATAGCAGAAGTGTTAACCATAGAAAGACCTGTGCGCCGCCAATAGCAGAAGTGTTAACCATAGAAACACCTGTGCGCCGCCAATAGCAGAAGTGTTAACCATAGAAACACCTGTGCGCTGCCAATAGCAGAAGTGTTAACCATAGAAACACCTGTGCGCTGCCAATAGCAGAAGTGTTAACCATAGAAACAGCTGTGCGCCGTCAATAGCAGAAGTGTTAACCATAGAAACACCTGTGCGCCGCCAATAGCAGAAGTGTTAACCATAGAAAGACCTGTGCGCCGCCAATAGCAGAAGTGTTAACCATAGAAACACCTGTGCGCCGCCAATAGCAGAAGTGTTAACCATAGAAACAGCTGTGCGCCGTCAATAGCAGAAGTGTTAACCATAGAAAGACCTGTGCGCCGCCAATAGCAGAAGTGTTAACCATAGAAAGAACTGTGCGCCGCCAATAGCAGCAGTGTTAACCATAGAAAGACCTGTGCGCCAATAGCAGAAGTGTTAACCATAGAAAGACCTGTGCGCCGCCAATAGGAGAAGTATTAACCATAGAACCACCTGTGCGCCGCCAATAGCAGAAGTATTAACCATAGAACCACCTGTGCGCCGCCAATAGCAGAAGTATTAACCATAGAACCACCTGTGCACCGCCAATAGCAGAAGTATTAACCATCGAACCAACAGTGTGCCTCAGATACAAGCGGCGGCAACCTGAGAACAAATTTTGTGCCAGCGACACTAGAGGTATTGACCATAAAACATCATATCTGTTGCTGATTCCATTGATTTTTCAGATAAATGTTTAGGTGAACCTGTTTATTGCAGATAATAATGACAGAACGCTGATAGCACTCTCATGAAAGCTACTTATGACAGGAAAACCTGTATACATCAGTGTAGAAGAAAGTAACCGTATGAGTGCGCATTGCTACAGGAGATTGGGGCCCTGTGGGGATGGGAGAAGCCTTGCTTGCAGTGAGTCTGGGTGTCGGGGAGTGGAATAGTCAGTTGTGCCATCCTGTGGGTATGGGAGCAACCATGCTTGTCCCAGTGAGTCTGGGTGTCAGGGAGTGGAATGGTCAGGTGCACCATTGCTCCACAGGGTGGCAAAGAAGTGAAGACGGACTGGCAAGTCAATGAGGTGCATCTGAGAGAACTAGGACCAGGAATGGAAGCAGGACAGGTAGTCTCAGGTATGGATGGACAGGTTGGTAGGTCCAAGATTGCTAAAGACAATCAATAGGCCATCTACGTAAGCATGCAAAGTAGGAACTGAAACTTCACTGGTTGGTTCTAAAGGAGTGGACATTGGGTAAGCCCAAATTGACGTTAAATTTAGGGACAGAAGTGTGGTCGGACTATTTGAAGTATTGCTTTGTGTGCGCAGGGAGGTTTTGTAAGGCTTACATGGCTAACTGTTTCCCTTTTGTTTTTGCCTGCTCTGCTATGTTGTTACCCGTCATTGTGGGCCTTGCCATCCTTGCCTGGCTGCCAGTTTTTTAGGTCTCGCCTGACCCAGCGCATGCGCTGGTTTGGCGAGACTTATTGAGAGGGCTCCAACAACTGCTACCAGGCCAGCCTAGAGCTACGTGCCGCGCTTGACTGCGATTATATTCACCTTCGCGGCCGCACGGCCGCTTTGATGTTTGATCGCGTTCGGGATCGCGATCACTTTCACTTTCGCGGCCGCTTGGCATAGCCAATAGGTCTCACTTTTGGGACCTTATAAGTATTTAGTTATGCAAATGTTGCATGGCTAAACACTTATAAGGTCCAAAAGGCGAGACCTATTGGCTATGCCAATGCTTGTTAAACATGGGGTTGGCTATTACTACTATACTTGCAAGATGCGCAGGGCAGTACGATTGTGAGTTGCAGGTGTTTAGGCACTCAAAATAGTTTTCTTCCATTAGTGTTCCCTTATCTCTCCACTTTGGCCAGACTTCAGTGTACTTGCGACTCACACATGCTAAGCCTACTTAAATTCTCATTGGCTGCATTACTATTCCGTCCTCCTTCCTGGTGGCAAACCACTGGTTATTCAAAGGGCAAGGCAGCGGGGGTTCTCATCATATAGTTTGTTTGGAAAACTCTCAAAGGATAAGGATGAGAGAAGTAAGTACTTACAATTTCAAGGCACTACATAAATCTGTCCCAGCCTACCTCAACAGTCATATCTGCTTTCACAAACGTTCCAGACACCTTTGCTCACATCACACACATTCAGAAAACCAGAACCGGTGATCGAGCCTTTTACATCATGCCTAAAACATAGAACGACCTCCGCTACACATCCAAGCCTCCTTCTCACTTCTCGCAAGAAGCTGACGACCTGGCTTTTCGAATAGTCACCCTTTGCCCTAGGCTGCCTAGACTCACCCTTGCTCAGGGCCAGGATACCCTCCCGAGTGGTGGTGCGCTTTACAAATCCCCTAAACATAACACACTTACCAGAGGACATTTCATTAATTGAGTGTTACCCCATTGTTGGAATGGATGCATCTATGTTTTCATTTTACAATCAGGTCAGTTAATGGCCACAACCTGGTTGGGCATATTATTGTGTCTAGTCCCCTCCATCTGGCAACAGGAAATTCAGCACTTTCAACAAGTGATAGTCCACCAAACCCGTGTGACAGAGGTCTCTTGATATTCCTGCCCAAGGAGTTGTCATTTAGTGATACTTTGCCAAACCCACTTCCAGAGGCAGATTATTCACTAAAGACTTTTTGCCTGCCTATTACCCCTAGAGCACCCACAGTCATGCCTTCAGATTGGAGCCTGATAAAAAGATTTTTTGGGGCGGGAAAGTAAGTGCTCTGGGGTCCATGTCATAAGTGCCACCTGGAACCAAGGTGCATGCGAACTCGGTGTATTAGTCTGCACCTAGTGCAGTCAACATCAGGAATATGTGCATGGCATGTTGTGCATCGGGCAAATGAAACTGTTTTAAAGTATACTGTTGTTGAAGTCTCTGGGTTGATTGACGTGGCTGCCGAGGAGAGCCTGTCTCTAAGATTTAAAAGCCTAAAGAGCATAAAACTTCTCAAAATGAGGGTCGGTATCAGGTTATCAGCAAATGCTCCAGAGGTCAAGGGTGATGTATTATGTTTTACTTAATGAAGGCTCATTCTGATGTAGAGTAAGGAGATTGGAGATAATATGACAAAAATGTACAGTGAAGGCTAATGCAACGTATTGTGGAAGATGTTCTTACTTGTTTTAGGATAGGTCTCTCGAACAGATAGCTCGGGTGCCACTGGTATCTCACTAGTACACTGAAAGTTGCTCCTTCAAGTATTGCCCAGCACTGTACATCATTCAGAGTGTCTGGCCATTTTGAAGATGACAGTGCTACAAAACTCCATATCCTTTGGAGTGATGCCAGCTAAACTAATGTCAGGGTCACACACTTAAACACAAATACACACTGTGATAACCTGTGGTACCTGCAGCATGACCCACTGTATCCACTCCCAATTTAGCAGTGTTACATGGAGATTGGTCACTTTGCAAGCCCCACTCTATCAGTCATACAGTGCGTGTGAACACGGAGCCAGAAAAGAAGCGCCAGCAGTAGCCAGACTGGAATCGATTGTGTGAGACTGTCAGAGACAGAGTGGGATCTGTCTGTGATCATCAAGTGTTACCTGTCCTGTAGCCAAGGAAAGCAGAGGCTAAATTGAGAGCTCATGAAGGTGATGGTCTTTTTTGTTTCAGACAGTGGGAGTGGTGTGTGCATGTGTGTATGTGTATTTGTTGAAATGTTTCTTTATATATATATGTATGTACATATGTGCTCGCATTTTGTGCATGTGTCTGGTGTTAATTCATCCTTGAAAGATATTTTCTAGCCCAGCAAGCCTTTACTGTTGTTAGGGAACACCAAATGTGTATGGTACCCCCACAATAAGGGGTCATCGTGGCATAACAGCAACTTTCCCTGCTATAGTGTGAGTGAGCTTGGGCTAAATGTGGCCATCCATCACATAATTGTGGCCATCCTTGGAATAACCATGTCCAAGACTGACCTGATGTGGTGGTTCTTAGAATTATGGTTGGTAGTCATGGCACAATTGTGGACCTGACATAACGGTGGGCATCGTTGGCATAATGTAGACCATTCAAAATTATCACCAGGGCAGGGATGTTTAAACCTCGCCATTCCTTTTCTAACTCTTGTATGGGGATTTTTGACAGGTTTGACATAACCCTGGTGCATAAGATCCAAAAAGCAATTTTCTTTTTCCGTTTCTCAATGCCCCCCCTTCCCAGTGACCATGTATACATGAGAGACAGTAGTAGCAATGGGGAAAGGGTTAACAGTGAAAACATAGATACAGTGCCCCACACTCTGCCTTGTCACGTCTGGGGTTAAAGAGGTCTGTAGGTTATGGTACATCTCATACTCACATCTTTGTATAACCAGTTCTCAGTGGCTTGGTAGGGTACTGGGACATTTTTTTAAAAATAAAGCTGTGGTACTATCCACTCTTTTGTGGAAGATGAACATGGATTCTACTTGACTGCTGTAGAACATTTAACACTTATACACCTATAAAATGTCCCCTTAGTATCAGTCCTGTTCCGTGAAAGAACTCCTAGCAGATAAAGAACTCCGTTCTCTAGAGTTGTTCAGACATGTTCACATAAATAGTTCAAGGTTCGTTTTCAAATCACACACGACTTCAAGATACTCCCCTAAAAATCAAAATGTCCATTAAAACATCGATAGATAATTTGAGGTCTTAACCCTTGTAGCGAGGTCCCCCTGCCCAGCAAGCACACTGAGCACTACAAGAGAGGCATAGCTGAAGACCCAAGATGGCTGCCGTCTGGAGAGATGCTGTCACAGGTCTGCGGCCCATTCGCAAATGTTTTTCACTACATGGCATGGCAGGTTCCCAAAGCCCTCAGCATAGATGATCTTAAGGTTCTCTTTCCTCGTACACAAACCTGACTTGACGGTTAGTGACACATCCAGCCCTGTATCCTGACGAATTAGAAGGGTATACCAAACGGAGTTATAGAGGTAAGGAGGTCTGTACATTCAAGCATGTTACAAGCATGTTTGTTCCTTATATGTTTTGCATTGCAACTCTGAATGCAATAAACAAAATAGAATTCTAAAAGTTAGAGAGGAGTGGAGGGGGCAGGAGATGAGCCACAGGCTGTCCACGCTCACGCTGGTAAATGCTCGCCTCCATTTTGTTTTGACAGTTGGCTTTGAAACTCTCGCGTTACCTCTGTACTTGGTGCAGGTTTTATTTTATGGTTTTTGGCTGATGTTAAATATTCCAGCCTTGGAGCAACAGGCCATTTGATATCGAGGAACCTGTTGCTATTGTTGAGTAAACCAAGAGTTGACAACAAAAAATGCTAAGTGTCTCCATTTGGGACACACGACTGGTCCATTCCAATGACCTCATCATGAATATTGTTAGTTTCACGTAATAAAATTGTCCAAAAGAAACGAAACAGGCGAGTTCAAGCTGATACACCGCAAACCCTTCCTGTTAAATGACGCCATCGGCATCATAAACGCTCAGTGCCTCCTTGGATCAGGCAGAGCAGGGATTGGCGAACAAGTTGTGCGCCAAGGCTGGTATACAGGAAGCCTTTTGCTGCTTCCAATGCAGCTGGCAACCCCAGAACGTTCTGCTTTCAATAAAACAAAATCTTTGGACGTTGTACAAATTATGAATGATGCTGGTGTTACTTTGGCAAAGGCCAACTCTGTGCACCTCATGACTTTTGATCGGTATGGAGTTGAATTCTGTGTCTGATGACACATTTGAGATATTTTCTAATTCTATCTGTTTTTTAGGAACAAACAGGCACTTGAGAAATGCTTGTTTTGCGGCTGGCCAGTTGATTTTCCATAGTCCAACACTAAACGAAAAGAGAGGCACATCAATAAACCTGAAGCGTGGCCATGGCCATCGTGTTGTCCTATCACAGTTTGAGCACTTTTTTACTGGAGGGATCCTTAGAGGATAACCGATGTATTAAAGGAATGAGGCCATACTACCTCATTAACAATTCTCAAGATTCATGGTACAGCACTTCATGTTTTGGAGTTCGACAAAGAAGATTATTTCACCCCTCATTTTTCCCAGGCTGTGCTATAACACTAGGTTGGTCTTGGCGAGAGTGAGAATAGTTGAAGATAGGGTGTCTTACTATTTCAACTGCACTAACTCATTGTAATGACTAGTAGTCTGCAGTTTTTCATTTTTACACCTCTTGTGTTTTTTTCCTGCTTTCATGATGGTTGCCACATTTTTGTGAAGCAGGCAGTATTCCAGTGAGCCGAGTTCTAAGAAAAGGGTTTCCATAAGTGACTTCAACTGGCATTGGCGGCAGCTGTTCAGAACAGCTGGGAAATCATACTCACTTACTCAAGTACTCACTTGCTCACTCATTCACAGAACATATACGTTCAGCTTCACGCATACTGGTTCTTGTGGCTCACTGTCACACATGAGGTATCATTTTCAATCTTGTTCTCCTGCATGAAGGGAAGCAGCATCTCTTCCATCCGGCGGAAACCCAAAGCATGCTACATGCTGCATGCTACATCTTCTCTAGGTGCAGTAGACAACACTGAGGTGTAACAGAATCATTTCAGCTACTGTAGAGTCCATCCCTAATTAATCTTGTTTGGGTCCACCTAGTGTCGGGCATGCCTGGAGTGCCTTGCCACAAATGATTTCACCGAGGGTTGAGGTGGGAGCAGAATCCACGCCTAGATATGCTCAACACCTATGGTCCTAACCTCGAAGTTGGTAGCTAAATCAATAGCAACCAGCAGCATGTGACCCACTTACTACCAGACCACGTTATTAGGTCTGGGTTCCTCTGGCTTTGCTACATCTTCTGCATCTTGTGACGCTGGACTGCTGGGACCAGGAAACAGTCTGCTGAAGACTTAGGCCAGATTACGAGTTTAGTTTGGCGGTATGGGAGAAGACTGCCACATCAGTTCTCTGCTCCCACACCACCAAACTCGATCACCGGCCACCCACCAGATTACAAGTTTCTTCGTGTTCTGGGGGGCGGGCCTTTGGTAGTCCAACGGAGGTGCCTATTAGAAAGGCACCGCAATGGGAGCCAAAGCCTGTTCCTGCACTCCATGGACTGTGCAGTGCATGCTGCACAGGAACAGGGGTGCATGCACACAGGGGGGCAAACCACGGTCCCCCCTGCATGCATCCCCAAGCCCATAGGCAAGGGGATAGCCCATAGGCAAGGGGGCCCTATAGGGCCCCCTTAGTTTCCTCACCACCAGCATTTTCATGGTGTGAGCACCACCATGAGAGAGCTGGGGGTAAGGAAACCCGTAATATGCTTGCCAGTGCTGAAGCAGCATCGCCAAGCATATTGCGGCCTTAGACCACTGCTCCACCACCAGGGATCATGGTACACCGAACGTTGCAGTGGTCCCATGACGATTAAATCTCCAGACTCTAAATACGGAGATTGGACCACCGGTGCGGCGGTAGCCGCACTGCCACTGTTGCAAGACCGTGGGTCCGGCGGTCCATGGACCGCCAACCTCATAATCAGGCCATAAACTTCACCTTGTACTAGACTGTCCATCACTTGGTGCCCGAGGATTCATTTGACTGATCATGAAGCGGGCCCATGCAACTCGGTGGTGCTACTTAAGGGAAATCTTTGTTCCTTATGTTATCATGGGCACGGCTCTGTAGTCTGCCCTAGGGTAAGCTTGCCTCTCACACTGGCATCTTCCAAAGCATTCATCTAGAGGAAAATTACTTTATCTGTGTAGGCTAGAAGGACATCAGAGAAATTCTGTTAGCTAATTGTCTCACATGATCCTCCAAAGATTTGGATCAAGATGTCAGATCGAGGGCCCTCAATGAGTCAGTGTGCAAGATGAGCTCTAAAATGGATTCACTGACTTATGGGAATGATCACTTGAATGGCGTAGTACTGCATCATTTGACAAAGTGATAACAGATGTTTTACAGTGTGGCATCCATCTCTACAAGCAGAGCATGGGTGGTTTTATTGACACTCTCACGTCATCTGCTTGTTCTCGCCTCTTAAACCCTCATCTCAAGTACAGTCGTTACACCCAAATATACTAATACCACACGGACTGGTAATTCCAAAGGGCAAATAAAAATAAAAAGCGTTCCTGATGCAACACAGTAGTTTGCTGAGGATATTATCCAAGATGTATGGTGCACAGAACAATGGGAAATCTGTAGGTCCATAAAAGGTATCAGCTATTAAAAAAATTGTTAGGTATGTCTTCACACATCTACTCAGGTGTCACCTGCGGGCTTCCTCATTTATCAAAAATGGTTATAATGACAAATTGGCTTCCTGAATGTTAAGGAAGCACTACGTTTGGAGGCAATTGAAGGTGGGGGGTCCAGGGAATTAAAAATCACCCCCCCCCCCACAGTATATCAGATACATCTTTACTTAATGAGGACCAGGGGACGGGGCGTCAAAACATATATTAAATGATGGCCAGGCCATCAAGCACTCCAGCATCGTTCTGGTCGACATGTTTCTGCCTAGTGGCCCCAACAGGTTCTGTAGCGTTTATCAAGACCAGGATCTCTCTGGTTCTGCATTCAATAACCACTGTAATTCTTCATATTTTCGGGCCTTTTTCCACCCCCATAGTTTGCTAGCTAAATGCTTAGATAAAACGTTGTAAATGGGTGTTTTCACTGCTGTCCTTGTGATCCCAAAATGGCTTGCCTGCCAAATGAGGATTGCTTTCAGTTTCTGACCATAGTGGAGAATGCTGATGACTGGAAGATACTAGTCGCCTTGTGGTCTGTTTCTATTATTTTCAAGCATTTTACACCCCTTTCACCACAGTTTTAATAAACGAAGATAGCTGCTATCAATTTGGTCTAGGGAGGATTTGGTTTATCTCCATTTAGACCCTAACATCAACTCGTATATGGTGCCAATGGAGGACTATGGTACAAGACATGGTTATTGTCCTTGATTTATCCTCATGAGGCTGCAGGAGAGCTGTCAAATCATGAAGATACTCTTGTACACATTTTATTTTGGATTGTCTTCCTCCAAGGGTTCAGTAATACTGTCTGGAGGTTCAACTCTTATCAGAAGGCACTCGGCACGACCATGCAGTAAGAGATTACATCTGCATTGGCAGAAGACCTTGCAGAAGTGCTGTGCAGTGTTGTGGGCTTGTTTAGCTGAGAAACTGCACTAAGCCTATAAAACATCTCTCAGGAAACAACAGCCCACCCATTGTTCCTAGTTTCTGGATTGAGTTGCACTCCGTCACAACTTTCTTTTTAGGTCTCGCCCACAGAAAGCGTTAGGTGTCTGTCAGAGACGTCATGTTACCAGTAGCCACACACACATACATACAAATGGTACAGAAAAGTGGACTTTTCATCAGCCCCCTTTAGCCATTGCCTGTGGCCATTTTTTATAACTTACCATTGGGTGGGTGGGCTGTTCTGAAAACCATTGACATTTTTTGTGAGGGTTACATGTGGATTTAAGTAGTACCCTGTGGTATCCTCTCCTCTGTCTTCTGCCCCACTCATTCTCTCTGCACCCTTGCAAGTTACCCCAAATGCTTAAGTGAGGATTGTTGCACATCTGGCTCCCCTAGGCCTGCCATCTAAGTCAGCAAGCTCTTATATTTGCTTAGCCAATGTTTGTTGAATTTTGTCGAAAGCATTGACAAAGCCAAACCATTCCAGTTTGGCCACTGTGTAAGTGAGCATATGCAGTGGCTATCCTATAATGGAGATTCTTGTTTTTTTTAAACTTCCTTTATGTTGGCCATCTTGTAATGGAGTTTCAGAAAACATAATAAACTCCATTACATGATGTCCGCTGTGCTTATGTGTGCATGCTTGGTGGCCATCTTGTAATGAAGGGTCTTATGTTTTTTTAAATTCCATTACAAGATGGACACCAGCGTGTCCTGCCTGAGGGGCTTCTGCCCTGATACGTCTGAGGCACTGCCCGTATTACACGAAATATGCAATTCAAAACCTGGTCTTCAGCGTCAGGCATAAAACACTGAACTAATGCCATAATCAGAAAATACAGAAGAGTTGTAATTCACCAGGAAGCTACTGTGAACCTAAAATGTTGTGACAGAATGACTCAGTTGACACCCATCATTCAACTAACATCGGAGCTAGCCCTAGCTAGAAAATATACCTATAAGAGTTCAAATGCAGCACTTCAAATATTCCTCAGTCTTCTCAGAACATGGCTGCAGCAGATCAAAATTCAGTCAAACTCAGCCAGGATGAATTACTAGCTCAGCAGGACGGTGATTCCAAGTTGCAAAGCAATGTGGCACGAGCCATCTGCAGGACTTACGTCATCAGAGCAGTGCTCACGTGCGTCAGGCTAGCCATGGCTCTGCACCTGCCCCTCTCTGATGCATTACTTCGTTGCAGAGCCTCGGGGCCTGATTTAGAGTTTGGAGCTCATAGTGATTTAGGGGCTCTGGAGAGACCAATTGTTGCCCAATAGGTACAGACTATTATTTTTAGTCTTGTAAATTACAGAGTAGCATGCTTATGTAGTGGTGCCGCCAGCACTCTATATTTCAAAAGTGACTCGTCTGCAATGTCCTGGAGTTGTTTACTGTATTCATTCAACGCATGGTTTACATCCAGGTATCTACAATATTGGCTGTTTACAATTTCAAAATGTTTTGAGAGCTTGGAGATGCCGAGACAGTTCCATTCCCTAAACCCCTCAAGTTTATTCAAGTCTGCAAAGATGCTGGGGTACCCCAAAGGTGTTTCCCTCACCACCTCGTCTTTTGAGAAGCTCTGTTCTAGATCTTAATTAATGTTGCTGATGGAGTTGGCTGCTGGCCTGTAAGGCCCTTACCTTATAGCGCCCTTACACATCCCTTTGATAACTTGGCTCTCATATCTGACTGGATTGAGACTCTTGTTACGTGGCAAAATCCCAGTCATTTACTACCAGTAACTGGGCCACCTAATAATATAGTTTCAGGTCTTGGATTGCAATGCCACCCTCATAAAGGTTCCTTGGCAAAGTTGCCAGTGCTATTCCGGCCCCACCCCTCCCAAAGCAGGAATCGTGTCATGCTGTCTACTTGACTAGTCTGGGACCTCATACGGGGCGTTCTGCAGCAATATACAAGAATGTAGGTAGAGTGATAATTTTTGTATAGGGCATCCCTTCCCATTGAAGAAATCATGAGCTTTATTATTATCATTATTAGCACTTGTAGAGTGCATGGCTACCCATAGACATCCCAGCGCTGACAGTACCGCGCACAATACTCAACAGGACAAGTACCCTGTTACCGCATTATATTTTGAAAGAGCCAGGTTTTAAGCCCTTTTCTATAGGGAAGCAGACGGTTTTCCGAGCACAAGGACAAAGGGAGGGCATTCCAGAGTAAAGCAGCCTTGTATGAGAAGGATCGTCCTCCCATTCTTTCCCTCCTGATATGAGGAATAAGAGCTAGATGGGCGGTGGTGGACCGCAAGGTTCTTTGAGGGAGATAGAAAGAAAGCAAAGATTGAGAGATCTCCAGAGTCTGACAACTGCTTTATTTTTTTCCAGGATTTTGCCCATGTGCCGCATGAATTTATCAGGGTCTTTCCTGTTATGTTATGTTAGGTTATGTTATTTTATGTGTATTCTTAAAGCGCGCTATCACCTGCAAGAGAATCCTGGCGCTGAGCGGGTGTGTGTGCCGAGCCCTGCCTATGGTAGGTTGGTTAATTGGAACTTCAGGTCAGTGTGTCTTGTTTTCGCCTGTCAGATTCCATCTGACAGCGGTGAGTTTTTGGATACCGAGGCGATAGCCTCATTACTCCACATTCATTTTTGAGTTTTTTAGTCGCTGTTTCGGTTGTCTTATTGATGTGACGCTTTGTCACAGTTGAGGTTGGATCACAAGGTCAGCGCTGTGAAAGGCCGCAGGTTGCGGTCAATATGGTTTGCGGAAGTGTCAGCAAGTTTTATCGCAGAGTCTTGTATTCGTCTGCCGAATGTCTTCTGGCGGTGATGAGCTTTTGATGGCTGCCGCGGCGGTTGCCTTCTGACAGTGATGAGTTTTGGGTACCTGCCGGGGCGATTTGCCCTCAGGCAGTGATGGTTTTTTTTGGATGCTGTGTTGTTGTTTCAGTTTCACAAGTTTAGCGCTTCGATGGGCCTCGGGTACCGGTCAAATGGGTTCGTAGAAATGTCTGCAAGTTTCCTGATCAGTGGGTTATCTTTTTGATCCAGGGAACTTCAGGTCTTCAGCTTCAGCGGAATTCAAGAACAGAAAGAGCTAAAGCCTTCTTACATCCATTGCAGTGGACATTCCGATTTGCTCAGCGATTAGGGAGAAATGCCAATGACTTCCTCTATGTTATGCGCACACCTCCGTGTGCCGCAAATATGTCTGATATCTCAAAGATTTGGAGAATTTTAGCTCTCAGGGTCTTTCGGACATAGGAGCAAGTCACCTGCATAAAAGGGAGTTGATGTTCTACTATTCCGGGTCCCATCTAGAGGCCACAGATGAAAGTGTCACACCCTCACTCAGTTCACCAGAGGCTCCATCATCAATGCAAACAACCAGGAGGAGAATGGACAGCTGTGTCTCTTCCACAGGTCTAGTTGGAATTCCCTCCAAGAGTGTGCAGTTCATCCGGCCTCTCGCTATTAAGTTAGTGTACAACAGCTTAATCCAGGACAGGAATTCGTGGGCAAAGCCCATTCTCCTTGAGACTGCTATCAGGTACGGCCACTCCAGGGAGTCAAATGCGTTTTTGGGTCTAGGCCCAGTAATACTTCTGGTTCTAGTATTCTGTTCAGCCTTGCCAGGCATCCATGTAGGTGTCTGAGCTTATGATGTGTTGACCTCTGGGGCATTGATTCTGACTGATCCACTATTATTAGTTTGTCAATCACTCCATGGAGGTGGTTAGCCAATATCGTTGCCAGTATTTTGGCCTCGACATTAAGCAGTAAGATAGGACTATATGATGTACGCGCATTTGATGGTTTAATTATTTTCAATTAAATGCGATAATAGCTGTCCTGAGGTCCCACTGTAAACTCCCCTCTCTCTGAGCCTTGTAGAGCATGTACTAGATTGGCCTACCAAACTTCCCAATCAGGTACTTGAAGAACCCAGGCTTAGGGCATTGGGCTCCGGGTATCTTCCACTTGTGATATGCCTAATTGCCTCTGTGAGCTCTACTTTTAATTTTGGTGTAATAGTGCACTATCCCCTCGACGGAACATCTCCTTCTCCCATAGCTGTCTGTACTCCTCCCTAGCTAGCACAATCTGATGGGATAAATTGGCCTATTGTTCTTGTACATATTTTGCTTCTGACTGTCCCAGATAAATTGTTTACCAAGAGCAGTAGCTCTACTGCTGAAACGGTTCACTGACATAATACCGAAACCATAAATATTGTGCTACAGAAACATTGTGTCAAAAATATCGAGCACAAAAATATAATTTTCCTATACTTATAAAGGTAAGTACCAAAATATTTAAAAATATATCGTTTTACACTAAAAAATATATACAAATTTATTGTTTGGAACATAGATATATATATATAGGTGAAGGCCGAAACGCCTCCTGACATCTTTGGTGGGGATAATTATTGAATAAACTGTTTGGCACTCTAAGAGGTCTGCGCCCGTGATTCCCTTCCAGGGAGCTTCCATTGCGAGTTGTTGAGATATATATATATATATATATAGTTAAAAATATAAAATCTTATTTTTTTTACATAAAACATTCATATAATGTTATTAAATTTGTTTAAATAATATTTAAAAATATATATACATATTTACTTATTCAAACACACACACGTGTGTATGTTTATATATAGATATATCATGTAAAACTATTAAGAAAAATATATTTAATTTATATTATAATATTTCTATTTTTTTTTATTTACTAATATAACATATATATATATATATATATATATATATATATATATATATATATATATATATATATATATATATATATATATATATATATATATATATATATATATATATGTGTATATATATATATATATGAAATTTTAGTGTGTAATAATGTGTTAACTACTACCCTTTTTAGAAAACCCACCGCTGGAAATACACTGCTACATGCCACAAGTGCACACCCCAAACATCTTATAAACAGTATTCCATATGGGGAGATGCTTAGAATTAAGCGCATTTGCAGTGATCCAGCTGACATGAAGATAAAACAAATGGAAAGTCAGGTTCGGTTTTTAGATAGAGGATACAGCCCCAGAGTGGTAAAAGCAGCCATAATTAAAACACAACTCCAGCACAGGGAAAAGCTTCTCCAATACAAGAACAAAACGTCCACAGACAAAGTGGAGCCAGTCCGTCTAATCTTTACCTACTCAAAACAGGAGAAGCAATTGAGAGATATTGTCAGACGTAACTGGCATTTTGTTAGAGATGACCCTGTGATAGGTGAACTGATGCCACACAATCCAGCCATAGCTTTTAGAAAGTCCACTAGTATGGGGAATGTCCTTTCCAAAAACAGCCAGGAGCTCTGTAAAAAGGAGGGCTGGCTTACAGCAAGGAAAGGATTTTACAAATGCACAAGCTGCAGAGCTTGCCAATTTGGTATCAATACCAGAAACTATAGGACATTTTTCTCTAATACTGATAGGGAAATAAAACAACATCTAACATGCAAAACTGAATTTTGTGTGTATGTCCTTGAATGTGATTGTCACCTTAAATATATTGGCAGCACAAAGTTGGCAGTTCACAAGCGAATCCTCCAACATCTGAGGGCAATAACCAACAAAGACCCGAATTACCCTGTCGCCAGACACTTTGAAACCATGCATAATAGTGACCCTCGATTTCTTCACTATTTTGCCATTGAGTCCATTCCTACAACAAAGAGAGGAGGGGATAGGGAGGCTACCCTCCATAGGCTAGAGACCAATTATATATTGGAATTCAATAGCAAATGGCCAGGTGGTTTAAATACAACGGAAGATTTGCATACCCTACTATGAAATTTATGAAGAAACAGAGGGTGCCCCATACTGGGTGGATATCTGTACATCATTTGGCTGTATTTATGGGGACGCTGTTTTTTAGCAATCAGTTTTAAAGGAATTTCATGGGTAGTTTTATCTATGTTTTTTTTTATATATTGGTTGTTTTAAACTTGTCACCGGGCTACTCTTATTGAATTAATAATTTTAATCTTCAGGATTGATTGGTATATCATAGCTCCTCACAAGATGAAGTATATTTTATATCTGGCTATCCTCAATTGAGTGTTCTTTTCTTATTCATGTCCCTGATTTTTGCTGCAAACACTGTACATTTAATGGTTTTTATTTGTATCATAGTATATCCAGTTTTTAAGTATTGTGTATACTTTGAAATGATAATACTATAGCACTTTATTTCGGTGAGCACTTTATATCCTATGTTCATTGTGCAACAAATCAATTTATGAGTAATTTTAACATATCGATGATACTCTCATTATATATTTCCCCCAATAAGCACATTATTGAGATATCCATATTTATATGTAAAATACACAAGGCATTTAGGCTTTTATTGTATGTGTTAAATTATTTTAACAATGGGGGACTTTCTGAACATGATTGTGACTTTTAAAACATGTTTTTTGAAAAATAATGGCTAACATTTGCCGTGATTTGTAATAATGAGACCATAGTATGTCATCTATGTTTATTGTTGAAGGTTGCACTTGCACTTTAAAAATGGGCTACTCTGTGACGTGCGATCAGGTGATCAAGGCCGCTTGGACGGCCGAAACGCGTCCTGACACAGGAGGAGATAGAAAATAAAAAATAATGCTGCAAAAGTTGGTCTGTACTGGTAATTTCCGTGCATAAGCGGGATTGCATCACGAGTTGCTGCGATATATATATATATATATATTTTTTTTTTTTTTTTTTTTTTTCCGCAAAACGGCCCACTTTGGAATTCCAGGTGCTCTATGGCGGTGCGGATGAGGTACGGCAGGGCCAAGCCGTTTGTAATTTCACCTTCGTTTCCCCAAGGGGGATTCCCCACGCACTCACGGACAGAAGCCAAACTTAGCCAGTAAAGTTTTCAGTTGTATTCCATTTAATCCATTAATTCACAGCGTGCCAATTCAAGTAAAAGGACTCTACGCGTTTCACCTCCCCTGAGGCTTGTTCACGAGATTTACCAATGATACACAGGCTTTTTTTCTTTTTAAATGCATGAAAAAAACATAAAAAAAACGTGAAGTGACATCACATCCTGTTTTGGTGCAGCAAGGGATTATGGTCTTAGTAGTTTGTAATCCTATTTGTCACAAGTTTAACTAACAGTGTATCCACACAATTTATAAACAAAATTAACGCAAACAAATCGCAATTGAAGTTGATCAGGTTGACTTTGATTTAGTCATGCAGTCAATTGTTGGACTCTTAAGGTTTAACAATAATTATAACCCTCCAGTGGGTCAATATAAATCAAAACCATGGATTATATTCACAATTGTTATATATGGGGCCCTCCAGTGTGCCTGACCTGAATCTGATATTTTGATATGTCGGAATGCAATTATGTGGCAATCGAACCTTGAATTCATTTTACGATGTGACGTGCTGCCTAGTGACACCAGCAATTGATTAACTGTAAAAGTCAATTTGTCGTTTACATCATTGAGTGTCCCTGTTCTCTGAAGTACGTGGGAAGCACAAAGTGCGAGTTAAAAAAACGTATATTGGAGCATGTGAGGGCCACGATAAACAACGACAGAAGTAATGCGGTGGCCAAGCACATGGAAAAAGAACATCATGGCAACTGGAAAGAACTTAAATTTTACGCTGTTGAAGCGGTGGGAATGCATCCCAGAGGAGGTGACCGTGAGAGAACTCTCAGGCAGAAAGAGTCGAAGCACATCTTAAATTTCAGGACTCTGACTCCTCATGGGTTAAATCAGGATGAAGAACTCCATTATCACCTATAAACTTTCATTATCATGGATAAGGTCATAGAATGATAAAGGACATGAACTTTGGCCTCCTGTATTTTAATATTTTAGGTTTTTTGATGATTACTTTCACCTAATTGGTTTTTGTTAATTTGGGGTGTCACTAGGCAGCACGTCACATCGTAAAATGAATTCAAGGTTCGATTGCCACATAATTGCATTCCGACATATCAAAATATCAGATTCAGGTCAGGCACACTGGAGGGCCCCATATATAACAATTGTGAATATAATCCATGGTTTTGATTTATATTGACCCACTGGAGGGTTATAATTATTGTTAAACCTTAAGAGTCCAACAATTGACTGCATGACTAAATCAAAGTCAACCTGATCAACTTCAATTGCGATTTGTTTGCGTTAATTTTGTTTATAAATTGTGTGGATACACTGGTAGTTAAACTTGTGACAAATAGGATTACAAACTACTAAGACCATAATCCCTTGCTGCACCAAAACAGGATGTGATGTCACTTCACGTTTTTTTTATGTTTTTTTCATGCATTTAAAAAGAAAAAAAGCCTGTGTATCATTGGTAAATCTCGTGAACAAGCCTCAGGGGAGGTGAAACGCGTAGAGTCCTTTTACTTGAATTGGCACGCTGTGAATTAATGGATTAAATGGAATACAACTGAAAACTTTACTGGCTAAGTTTGGCTTCTGTCCGTGAGTGCGTGGGGAATCCCCCTTGGGGAAACGAAGGTGAAAATATATATATATATATATATATATTCACTGAAAAACCAGAGGTTTCACACACGTTATAGTTAGGAATTAGCATTTAAAAAACCTTGCAAATTCACTGAAAAAAACATAGGTTTCACACATGTTATAGTTAGCTGCACATTTCACTCGTACAAAACCATTGAAATTCCCCCGTTATAGTTAGTTCAGCTAACTATAACTCGCGCGACCGCAATCCACTGCTGATGACGTCACATATTACATCACTCATGACATGGTCAGTGACATCACTCATGACATCACTGATGACATCTCAAATGACATCACTGATGACATCACTGATGACATCATCCAGTGAATATGTGTCTTTCTGAAAAATAAATATTTTTTATATATGTATATCTAAAGGTTAATGGAAGAATAAATGGGTAAATAAGTGTCTAAATGGATGTTTTTTTTTGTAAAATTAATTGTATAACTGACTTATTAAGAGTATCTTAGTGAATAGAGTGATGTAATATATGTGACGTCATCAGCAGTGGATTGCGGTCGCGCGTGTTATAGTTAGCTGAACTAACTATAACGGGGGAATTTCAATGGTTTTGTACGAGTGAAATGTCCAGCTAACTATAACATGTGTGAAACCTATGGTTTTTTCAGTGAATTTGCAAGGTTTTTTAAATGCTAATTCCTAACTATAACGTGTGTGAAACCTATGGTTTTTTCAAGGTTTTTTAAATGTTAATTCCTAACTATAACGTGTGTGAAACCTATGGTTTTTTCAGTGAATTTGCAAGGTTTTTTAAATGCTAATTCCTAACTATAACGTGTGTGAAACCTATGGTTTTTTAAGTGAATTTGCAAGGTTTTTTAAATGCTAATTTCTAACTATAACGTGTGTGAAACCTATGGTTTTTTTAGTGAATTTGTAAGGTTTTTTAAATGCTAATTTATGTATGTATTATTATATGTTTTATATATTTATTTTACAATAAACTACCTATGTATATAGTTATAGATTGACTGTATCCTGTAATATGGAATGGCTCAGCTCTTTTTATTTGAATTTGGATAAAGTTGAACAATATAGTTAATATCTTCTATAAACTTATAAACAGTTTAAAATGAAATTTTTTATTTAAGGGTTTTTCACGGTGCGCGCACCGTGCGCGCACCCCGCGATTTTTTGAATAAAACTAAAATGTTTTTTTCACCCTTCGGGGTCCTTCAGGGACCCCCTGACAAAGGCTAGGGGGTCAGGAACTCTCTACCCTGCCCCCTTTTCACGTTCTCCACTTGTGTTTTTAGCTCTCTTCTGCCTCTAAAACTCAAAATGGTGGCTGGGTGGTGCGCGCACCGTGCGCGCACCCCGCGATTTTTTGAAAAAAAATAAAATGTTTTTTTCACCCTTTGGGGTCCTTCAGGGACCCCCTGACAAAGGCTAGGGGGTCAGGAACTCTCTACCCTGCCCCCTTTTCACATTCTCCACCTTTCTTTTTCACTGTCACACACAAAATGGCATCCGACACTTCCTGATTTCGACCGATTGGAATGTTGACTGACATCTAACCACCAATCAGAATTACGCTCGCGGACATTTGGAGCGCGCACGGTGCGCGCATATAGATATTTATGTACTTTTAACTGCAATTTTCTCAGGAACTACTGAACAGATTGACACCATATATGCAAAAGACACATGCCTGACCTGAGGACTACCTCTTTGCCAAATTTCAAGTAATTCTGTTCAGCCGTTCGGGCTGTACCTTCGACTAAAGGTCCTATGGGAAAATGCATGGGGAAAATGTGTTTTGGGACCCCCCTTTTTTCTCAGCCCCCGCTTGACGAATCACCCCGAGACTTTCAGGGTAGGAGCTGAGCGGAGCGCCCCATTAGTTTTGAAAATTTCACGAAGATAAGTCAACCGGCGCCAAAGTTATTCAAAATAGAATTTTCAGATTTTCCATGGGAACTCGGTCCTAACTATAACTATCTACTGGCGACCGCCAGTAGATAATATTTATTTATATATATATATATATATTTGCTACTATATGCTACTAGTAACGATCCCATCACGGATGGTTCTACACAGGGGAATGCTCTAAAGGATAAATTCAAAATTTTGGAGAAGAAGCTCAAAAACGAACAGAGCAAGTGGTGGGAGTCGAAATCGCTACAAAGCTACATCGATGTCAATCGCATCCCCCGCGGGCTGCGTATTCTCACGGCACCCAGCTACGAAAGCCCTAATCCCGAGCTCATGCGTGAATGGGCTGAAACGAACTTGGAATCGTCCCGTAGGATGGTCCTAATATTGATAAAATATGCTGATATCGACAGGGCTAAGCTGCTCAAAGAAATTGATACTCTCAATGAGGAACTGGATACGTTTGGGGACTCAGAGGAGAAAGCTAAACTAAGGAAAGAGATGACAGATAGGCTCAAGAAAGAAGAGAAAATAATCATGGACAGAAAAGCGTATAAGTTCCAGCGCGACCGCAATGACTACCAACTGGGCCAAATCTTCACTTTTTCAAAAAGATACGATGCCTTGCGAGTTTCAAAGCTCAAAGCGGCCCCCACCAGCCGGGGCCCGAACAAAGGAACTGCCTCCAATGACACAACACAATCGGATCTCAGCTCAATGGGTGGTAGCGACTCCGAATCGGAGTTACGTGATAACCTGACAGCGGGAACAATACCAAGACCTTCTCCAGCACAAGAAATGAATTTTTTATGCGAGGAGAGGAGGCAAACCCTACGACCAAGACCGGCAATAACGAATCCGGCCGGAAGCATTCAAACTTCAAATCCCGGCAGAGGCAGAGGGCAAGGAAGAAACGCCGCAAATCCGAACAGGAGAAGAGGAAGGGGGTATTGGACAAAGAACCAATAATGAGTGAGAATGCCAACACCATCATTAATCTGACATCCCTAGAGCTCACGGATGAAGACAAGAGGATACTTGCACTCGGTTTATCCTTTGCCCCTCAAAACAACTTTGATTATGCCTCTGTACGGTGCGATGTGTACAAAGCTGTTCGGAAGCTTAAACTCAAAAAATCATATGCGATGCGCAGCAATAAACGCAGCCCTCCCGACCCTGACAATGACAATGCTCTGCAGGAGGCAATTCAGGATCTTTGGGACACGGAGGGAACAGGAATCAGTGCGGACTGCACAGATGGCTCCAGCTCCAGGGGGCCCACTACGCCCTTTAGACCGAAATCTACATACACCCCTATCATGCCCCATGATGCTATCGACATCTTTTATGATAATGTAACTACGGAGATTAAAGCCCTGCATGCCAAAATTCAATCTAGGAAGCCACGCTATAGCCGACAATCTCGGCTATACAGTCAACTCATCAGCAAACTTAAAACCAACAGAAAGATTATCATCCGCCAGAGCGACAAAGGTGGCAACATCGTTCTACTAACCAAGGAACTCTATGACCACGAAGCCTCCATCCAGCTCAATGACAGGAACTGTTACACGCGTACCACGGCGGTGGCCATCCGGATTGCCAACAATGAATTCCGGGACAAATTGGCTAACTGGAGGGGGCATAAGCTCATTACGGAAGCGGAATTTAACTTCCTGAAAAAAGACAACCCTGTAATTCCAACGCTGTATTTTATCCCTAAGATACACAAGGACCCTGTCAAACCACCTGGCAGACCTATAATCTCAGCACGTGGGGGTATGTATGAGAAAACATCGCAATACATTGACTACTTTTTACAGGACTTTGTCAGATCATTGGATTCATACATACAGGACACTGGGGATTTCCTGCAAAAGATCAATGGAGTCCAATGGAGGGATGGCTACTGGATGTTGGCTTTAGACGTAACATCTCTTTACACCAGCATTAGCCATAAAGATGGCATACAGGCCACCAAGTATTTTCTCTCACGTAAGCCCACCCAATTTGAAAGCCACAATGCAATGTTAACTGAGATGCTTGAGCTCTGCCTTCTCAACAACAACTTTATGTTTAATGGCTTACTATACCGGCAATTGAGGGGCGTAGCAATGGGGGCCAGTTTTTCCCCCAGCTACGCCTGCCTCCACATGGGGTACTGGGAGGAAACTACCCTTCGCCAGGACTATGCACAGTGCCTCGCTGACAATGTCGTCCTATGGTTAAGATTCATTGATGACCTATTTGTTATTTGGAAAGGGTCACTGGAGGAGGCACTTGGGTTTATTGAAGGTATAAATGTAAACAATCTTAACCTACATTTTACTGCCACATGTAGCCAAACACAAGTCACTTTTCTAGACACCGAGGTGTACACCCATGCGGGCAAACTAGAAACTAGGCTACACCGCAAACCCACAGCAGGCAATACAACCCTCCATGCCACGAGTGCACATCCACCCCACCTCATAAATAGTATACCCTATGGGGAGATGGTGCGACTGAGGAGAATCTGCAGCAATGATAAGGATCTCCAGATAGCCCAGGAGCACAGCAAACTCAGGTTTAGGGCGAGGGGTTACTCGGCTAGTACCATTGAAAGTGCCATAGTCCGATCCAATGCTTTGAATCGTGAAGATCTACTAAGACCCATCAGCGGAGTAACTAGCAACGCATTGGTGCCCTTTAACCCTGAGGAACCCAGTAAGAACTCCTGTCACAATTTTAGGATCATCATGGGCTATAGCAAACAACAGACTGATTTGCGTAAAATCATCAACAAAAACTGGCCCATAGTACGTAGTGACCCTATACTTGGTTCTTTACTACCGCGACAGGCGTCTATTACACATAGCCGGGCCCCCACTATGAGACAAGCACTGGTCAACACTAATCCTGAAACGGTCGACAAAACGTCCTGGCTACAGCTCAGCAATGGTTTTTATAAATGTAAGACCTGCAAAGCCTGTTCTCATGGAATAAACACTAAAATCTATGTTGATCCTTTCAGCATGAGGCAGCTCAGGATCAATAAATTGTTGACCTGCAAGACAGAATTCGCTGTATATGTCCTCACTTGTCCATGCAACCTGAAATATATAGGCAGCACGAAGCTAGCGGTACACAAACGCATTTTACAGCACTTGCGTGCTATTACCAATCAAGACAACACCTACCCCGTGGCGCGCCATTTCAGGGAAACACATAATAGTGACAATAGGGGCCTAAGCTACTATGTAATTGATTGTATTGAACCTAGTAGAAGGGGTGGGGATCGTGAGTTGAACCTCCGTAGATTGGAAACAAGATACATTCTACAATTGAACACCAAGGTCCCCACAGGTCTCAACATGACAGAGGACATGCATACATGCTTGGGTTGATTTTACACTTCTTTTACTGTTTTTAATGGAAAACCTGTTTTATCTGATGTGTTCTTAGTTATTTTTTACGGATTTTTAGTCATTTGTCACAATCCTATTTAATATGTTTTTTAGGTAATTTATTTAGTATTTTACTATTTATTGTTGACACAATGCACTTTATCCCATGTAAAATTTATGAGATCGGCACATCCGGTTACCATTATATAATGTAATGTTGCTCAACCTGTGATCCAATACTGCACCCACTATTGCTCATATGCTGTCCGTTTGACCATGATAGGTCAATCACACAGGTACTATTATGAAACCTTCTCCGGTCCCATCGTATATTATGATCTCTATATGTACTAGTCCAGCTTTCCCAACTGGGAATCTACTGTATCCATGTATTTACCTTTAATGCCACCGATTCCACCTAAGTGGTATTCACCTTTCTAATTACCCCTATCCCTGTGCAACCTCTGGATGGGATCTGCATATATAATAAATTTTTCCAATTACCTTGGGTATGTAATATCCCTTATACCTAGAGTCCAGGCACTTTTGACAAACATGTTTATCCACATGTTTTTTTACTTCATCAATTTAATCACTTTTATAGTATTTTCTTCCTCACAATATTCACTTTTTTAATAAGAGGGGTTCATGGGACAACTTTAATTAACCACAATCAGGAAATATATATTTTTTTATGCCTAAAATGTTTTTTAAATATATTTATATATTTATTTACTTGTATTTTACAGTTTTATGGCATTACGGTCTGACTAGCGTGTTTGTAATTCTTCTGTTTGGTATTTTGGCAATCAAGAGCAACTGGTTATTTTTTATTTCCAGGTCTCACAACAGACAATTGCTCCTATCCTTTCCGAATCTTTTAGCATTCAAGCCGACATTTTAAATTATTACTTTCGTGTTGAGCTATGTATTATTTTACTTGTTGAGCTATTTTCACTGGTAAATTAGCGATTGGATACCTCTACTGTTTTTACCAAAGATATTTTACTCTTGTCTATGTCTATGACTGCAATCGTAAAGTGATTCCCCCCATGTGACCTACCCTTTCACTTTAAATTTGTTACCTCACGATCTATTTGCTGTCATGTGATCAAGGCTCCACGGAGCCGAAACGTTATGGCCGTCGCTCTGGGCAAATAAAGTAACCAGCACAGATTCCAGGCTCGTGTACTCTTTCCTGTAGCAGTTGAAGGATCCTCAAGGCTGTTGGAAGTGGTATTTCTGATATATATTTACATACACATACAAAATATTGCCAATTTAATAATACATAAAAGGTAAACAATAACCAAAAATACGTTTTACAAAAAATATCTT
Source organism: Triturus cristatus (assembly GCF_964204655.1). Lineage (NCBI taxonomy): Eukaryota > Metazoa > Chordata > Amphibia > Caudata > Salamandridae > Triturus > Triturus cristatus. The sequence continues at coordinate 391,489,157 of NC_140594.1, forward strand.
ACAAATTACATACATTTATTCATATGAAAAATATAAAATTAAATACACAAGCACATCATAATAATAATATATTTTAAACAATCTTAACAAAACTATTAAACTCTAGGAATAATAAATAAACTAATCCTACTTCCATCCATACAAAAGTAGGGTAAGCTTTGGACTATGGAGGGGTAGCATTTACTATTCCCATTCTAGTCTGTGCAACTGCATGGAAAGTGTTGGACTCAGGAGGGGTAAAATGTACTGTTCCCGCTCCAGTCTGTACAACAGTAGGGAAAGCGTTGGACTCAGGAGGGGTAAAATGTACTATTCCCACTCCAGTCTTTGCAACAGCAGGGAAAGTGTTGGACTCAGGAGGAGCAACATTTACTAGTCCGCCCGCCATCGTAGCGGTGTTTGGGACCACCCGCCAGACAAGTGGCGGTCTCACTACTGCGATTAGGATGCGTCCGCCATACTGGCGGGCACACCCATGGCTTTTAACATTGCGGGCGGTGCTGCTGGCTGCCAATTGGTCCTGATACAACACAGAAGCCTCTAATGTCGGCACCTGTGTTATCATCAAAATTCAATTTTTAATCCTGACACCGGGTAGCGGAATTAAAGTTGTAGCATAGCTAACCCCGTAGTTAGTTTTAAATCACTCACATTATAGCACTGCACGTTTTTCATAGCACACCAGGCTCACACAGGGTGTTAGTACACCTGCTGACCTCGCAATAAAACATCCCTGAGCTCCTCCCTCACAGTGAGGGGGTTGTAGCCCGCGTAGAGACTAGGGGGTCTACTAGGATGTAGGGCGGATCACCACCGCCCGCATGGTGGAGGCGATAAACCCTATATCATACCCCGCCCGCCACCCATTTCCCCATAGTATGGCGGGGGGACCCCGGCGGACGGAAAGAACGCACGCCGGTTTTCCGGCGGTTGACCGGGCAGAAAAGGGACTGGATATGGTGGCGGTGTCTGCTAGACACCACCATCCATATTAGCATGGGCAGTGGTGCAGGGCTTTCCATGGCGGAGACCCCGCCATGGAAAGCCATGCAGATTTCGCTTATGGGGGCCTGTTGCATGCCCCCAGGGTATTGCGGGGTTGGGAGTGCACATGGGGGTACCCATGGTACCCCCCTACATTGTCACGGACAAGGTGGCAGGCACCGCGCGGTGCCTGTCACCTTGTACATGACAATGCACAACGTGCATTCCCATCACTGTGGTGGGCGGTGCTGTGAGGACTGCCCGCCACAATGCTAGGAATAGAATATGCCACCCCCACGGTGGCGGTGGCATCCTAATTGCCGGTGCGGGACCGCTGCACCACTGGCGGCCGGTCCCTGCACTGCTAGGGTGGCGGGCGGATCCTAATAGGCCCCTGAGTCTCTCACGTGAGGCGGCACCCCTATGATGAAGCATGACACCTCTGGTGTGTGAGGGGAACCGTCCTAAAAAGGGAATTCCTTGTTGCGCGTAAAAGTACACTTAGCTCTCCGCTGAATAACCCCCCTAGCTAACTGGACCCGAGAACCCCCTTTTTTTTGTGATATTATTAATGAGTGGGGAGCCGGTTCTTGCTGGTCTTTAAATCTCCTCAAGCCCCCCTAGTGTGACTCATTTCTGATATGATTGTAACTCAGCTCAGAATATGGAACACTTTTTCTTCTTTTGCCAGCTTTAATCCAAACCACACAAATACTTTATTATTCCACTATTACGCATACTAAATATTAGAAAATGTAGGCCGGCGCTTCATTATCTCCAGCTGCTTGAAACTGAAATATATGTGAAATGGTACATAAATGTATTGCCACTGTTGTGAGACTAAGGAATATCATAGGTAAATGAATATGTTGTTCCGTTATTGGTTATTCTTTGTAGAGGTTTTATCCTTTTATGGACCTTTTATCTTTAACTTTGCACTGATTGTTCTATACAGTTTTACAATTGCAATATTTATGAACTGATCCCTGTATATTTATCGAGAACTATTTATATGTGAAGATGTTATTGAGATTGTATTTAACGGCTAATATTACTGGAATCTATTATCAACGTTGGCTTTTACAATTCTCTGCTTTACCGTTGCATAATTTGAAGAATGAACTTGATTGATTGTGGCTGAGTTACTGATGAGCTTTTTTTGATTTAGGCATAAGTCATTTTATGATTATAATTGGGCAAGGGAGATTGATCTGTTGATTTTTTAAGACATTTTTTATGCTGTGTTTTCCTTTATGGTTGTTATTAACCGAATAAAGATCGATTGACTGACTGATCATGAGTTACATATATGAAACATTTTCTTAATGATTGTAAACTATCAAAATCAAGTATAACTTCTTTATTAAAAGGAATAGTAGAGTACAAAAAGAATTGACTTATAACCTTAGCAAAACATCCCATCTACTTGCACGTTTAGGGCACCTGTGTGCTCTGGACACCCAGCCTCTGTTGTAACACACACACCACACACAGTCAATCTGGGAAAGGCGAGTGAAGACACAAGCTCTCTGCTCCCTTTCATTATTCACTTTGAGCACACTCCTGCTGTCAGATTTCAAGGCCAGAAGAAACACCACATTTCTCCCAAAACAAGAACATCAGCCAGGCTAGCAAATATACCTAGAATTTAGAAAATAAATTGTACAAAGGGTTTCAAATTTGTTCCATGCTGAGACGGGTATTTTGGGTTTAGTGTTTTTTTTAGGTTGGTTGCCCCCTTATGGATGTTCCTGGTCTGTCCCAACTAGTGACTGGATTTTGGGGTGAATTATCTGGGGATCATGGTGGAACGGTGGTCCTCACATGTTCAGTGAAATGCTTGAACACAGAAAAGTTGCATTAGCCTCGTGATTTAGTTCTGCTGCGACCTTGCTTTGCTCAATAGTGAGCACTATCCATGGACTATACTTGAACAACATGTGGAACTTCCCTCCCAGGTGACGATCTAGAACCAATACTTCGTCTTCTACACTGATGGTGCACTATAACCTTTGCTACAACTCACTCTGCCATAGCTGGTGCTACAACTATGCTCTGTTCGCTCTGGTGTTGTAGTGGTAGGGGTAAATGTAGATGCTTTCGAGAGAGGACTTTATACCATTAGTTCAAACAACTTTACGGATGGGGTGAAATGCTGTTCAGTTTGGTATATTCAGAGAAGCAAACTGGTACCCTGCCCATTCAATGACGTCTTGTTGCTCAACACACACTCTCAGGAAGCACTTTGCCATTGGCCTGAGGCCTTTGCAGCAGGATTTTGTGATGTGTTGTTTTGAGATTTCCGAAATACTCTTGGAATTCATGTACAACGGGGGTTCATTGTCCATTTTCAGGATTCCAGGAGGGTCTGTGTGGCCAGCATTTAATCCAGCATGGGTTTCGCTGCCTCAAATGGTTGAATGTAGTGATTTTGGTGGCAGGTTACTTGACGCAGAAGTCTATTAAGACAAGTGACTATCGTACATCAGGCAGGGTGCAGACGTCAGTGGCAGCGGTGCTCCAGGGATCTAGACACTCATCCTGTGTAATGATTGGGGTAGGCCAGGCTATAGTACAAGCTGGTTAGCAAAGTTGGCAGTTGCTAGTTGTTTCTTCTACTTTCTCATCAAGGCTGAAGCCCCAAACATACTCTCTGTCTTTGTCTGCACTGTAGTTTGGTGTCACTTGTGTGTGAGCTGTAGAATCAATCAATCGATCTGTACTTGTAGAGCACAACTTATCACCTGTTAGAGTATCCAGGTGCTGGGTCGCTGTTCTAAGTTGAAGAACCAGGCCTTGAGTCTTTTCCCGAAGTCCGTCAGCAAGGGTGATGTTCTGAGGTGAAGAGGGAGAGCGTTCCAGGGCTTGGTGGTGAGGTGGAAGAAGGAGCGGCCTCCGCTGTGGCTACGGCAGACATGCAGTGTCTGTGCAAGGGTGAGGCAGGTGAAGTGAAGGTTTCTAGATGGTTGGTGGAAGTTCAGGTGGTGCTTTATGTATGCTGGTCCTTGGTTGTGGAGGTCTTTGTAGTTGTGCATCAGTAGTTTGAAATGGCATCTTCTGGATGGGGGAGCCAGTGGAGGTTCCTCAGGTGTGGGGTGATGTGGGTTCATTTGGGTAGATTGAGGATCAATCTGGCCACTGAATTATGTACAATCTGGAGCCTTCTCATGAGTTTGGTGGTGGTTCCAGTGTACAGTGCGTTGTCGTAGTCCAGATGGCGTGTGATTAGGGCTTGTGTGACTGTTTTTCTCGTGTTTATGGGGAGTCATTTGAAAATTCTTCAGAGCATGCTGAGAGTGTGGAAGCAGGCAGAGCAGACTGTGTTGATCTGTCGTTTCATGGTGAATTTGCTGTCCAAGATGATGCTGAAGTTGTGGGCATGGTCTTTTGGTGTGAGGGTGGCTCCGAATAACGCGGGCCACCTGTAGTCATTCTAGAGGGAGGCGTGGTTGCCAAAGATCAGCTCTTCATTCTTGTCCATGTTGAGCTTTAGGCAGTTGTCCTTCATCCAGGCTGCAACGTTCTTCAAGTAGTTGTGGAAGTTGGTCTTGGTAGTGAAAGGGTCTGCTGAGAGCAAGAAGATAAGCTGGATGTTGTCGGCGTAGGATATCATGTTGATGTTGTGGGTTCTGAGACATCACAGTTCTTGATCTGATTAAACAGTGGTTTCATAGAGCAGTTTATCCTCCATGGGGCAGGATGTAGGTTACATTATTCAGAGGGCCTAGAGTGCTGACTGGGACTCACTGTCTCTGCAATGGTGACTCTCTGGAAACATTTTTCTTTAACTGGACCTTTTTGTGGTCAGTGCAGCTGGAAGATTCTAACCACTGGTGGTGGCTTTGCAGATCTCGCAGAGGCTTATAGCATTATGGCAGTCTCTTTTGGGCATAATACAAATATGTCCTACCTTGGCTACAGCATGTCACGGTCTGACTCAGTCTTGGGTCTCAGGTGTGTGGAAAGATAGTCCAGAGAACTGTTGTACCCTGGCTAGTAATTCACTGTGAGTTTGTAGCAATGAAGCTGTAGGACAACCCTCTCTTTTCTAGGCATTGGGAGCAGAACAGGGCCCTGCAAATAGAGGATTAGCTGTCTGTAGTCTGTGATTACTCTGGAGTGAAGTAATGGCTATGCAGGTACAGGCAGAGGCATTGTGTATACCGCAACAGAGACTGGGAGGTAAAATCCTATGAACAGTCCTCCCTAGCAGTTACAGCATGCCTCCTGACAAGAGCCCCGGCTCTTCTATTAGTGCTGCCTGTACCAGAAGCAACTACCAACTAGGAAAGAGGAGCGAAGATGTGGTTTAATGGCCAGAGCTGCCGACTTCGGAGCTGGGGAATCAGGTTAGATTCTCAGGTCAGCTCAATATCCTGTGATCTCCCCGTGCCTCATAAATGATTATGAATGTGTCCTGAACTGGTGCTCCTGCAATGCCCCGGTGTTGATGATTAAGTGCCAGTGCTGAGCACCGGAAACCACCGGCTCAAATTAAGCATTGCTTTCTGTGTACACTTTAGTGAAAGGAGGGTGTTGTCCTGGATACTTCAGTACACACTATGCTTTGAAATGCATTTGCAAAGCAGTTCATGCAGAGCAATGAATAACTTAGGGCTCCATTACGATGGCGGGCGGACACCGTAATGGAAAACGGGACCGACCGCCAGAGGTGCAGCGGTCCCGCGAGGCCAATTAGGATGCGCCTGTCACACTGGCGGGCTGCTCCTGGCCTTTTAGATTGCGGCGGGTGGTGCTGTAAGCAGCACCCGCCGCAATGTAAAATAGGCATGTTGTGCATTGTCATGCACAACGTGACAGGCACCGCACGGTGCCTGCCACCTTGTGTATGGTAATGTAGTGCAGCCCCCCACCACACCGGGGGCCCGTAACGGGCCCCCAAAGCAATTTCCGCCGGCCTTTCCATGGCGGCATCGCCGCCATGGAAAGGCCCTGAAAAATGCTCATCATAATATGGATGGCGGTGCCAACTCGGCACCGCCACCATATTGTGCCCCAGATCCGCACGGCAGGCAATCGTAACGACTGCCTGCCGGTGGAAAAGCGGCGGACGGACTTTCCATCTACCGTAGTACCCCGCGTCATGCTAATATGTCAGGGGGTAAATCAGGTACGGATGACGGGCAGATCGGCACCGCCAGGCTGGCGGTGGCGATCCACCCGCCATCATAATAGGCCCCCAAGTTTTGAAACTGGTATCCTCAAAAATAGATTCCATATCAAAATTCCATTTGATCTCAATTCCAACATTAATTAAGAATTATTATCAGTACTTATTATCAGTACTTCAAAATACTTAATATACATGTATATGATTTCTAAAAATCTTTTTTTTAATTTAAGGTATAGGTTTTAAGGGTCACAAGTGGACTTTAAGATTCAGGGATGAGTACTGTGGAGTGATAGTGAGGAGTTTTAGGTCTCATGGGTAGGTAGTGTAAGGGGGTATTATGGTGTCTTTAGGGCCCCAGGATGGGTGGTGTACTAGATCAGTAAAGAGTTTTTAGGATGCAGGTATGGGTAGTCTACAGGTGTAGTATAGAGTATTTAGGGCTCATGGATGGGTAGTTTCTAGGGATAATAAGGAGTTTTTAGAGCTCAAGAATAGGTAGTGTATAGGGCTGGTAAAGAGTTCTAGGGCTCAGGGATGAGTAATGTATATTGTAGAAGGGAATTTTTAGAGTTCCGAGATGGCTAGTGTATATGCAGATAAAGGGAATTAGAATGTACTTAGATGAGTAACATAAAAGTAATATATGATAATCAAAATACGTTTTATTAAATATTTGTTGTAATTAAAATGAATAATTAATAATATAGTAATATAAGTTAAAACGTAATGGAATTACATATATTTAAGTAAAATTATTTTAGAATTTAAACTTATATTAATTTAGATTTTTACACAACTACTGACACATATAGACATATATATATATATATATATATATATATATATATATTCACTGAAAAAACCATAGGTTTCACACACGTTATAGTTAGGAATTAGCATTTAAAAAACCTTAGAAATTCAGTGAAAAAACCATAGGTTTCACACATGTTATAGTTAGCTGGACATTTTACTCGTAAAAAACCAATGAAATTGCCCCGTTATAGTTAGTTCAGCTAACTATAACTCGCGCGCCCGCAATGCACTGCTGATGACGTCACATATTACATCACTCATGACATGGTCAGTGACATCACTCATGACATCACTGATGACATCTCAAATGACATCACTGATGACCTCACTGATGACATCATCCTTGTGATAGAGTGGCAGACCTCCTCTCACCTTAATATAAGCTTTGATACACACATTCAAAAATAGAGACTAAAAATTTCAAAACAATGGACATACCAATACCAGTTACAACAACCTCTTCAGTAATTCTAAGATCCACATACACATCCACTCATTCACCAACAGTCCTATACAGTCACTCATACATGTACTCACTCATCATATGTACTCATACACCTATACATCCTGTTACATAATGCCACTCATCCATAGAGTTACTCACACACATAGTCACTCATGCTAATAAAGAATCAAACATACATTCACCTGCATATACAGTTATACACACACCACCACACTTACTTCTACGGAAACTTACACATACTTAGTCTTTTAAACAATCACTTATAGAAACACATACTTATTCATACAGGAACTCTTTCAATCTCTCCCTCTCACATATACTCACATATATACACCAATAGTCACATATACTAGTTTAAAACATATGTAGTTACTCCTGAAGACACTATTGGGACAGTCATTCACTCACTAACACACCCATACACACACTCATCCACCCATACAGTCCTGCACACATGCTGTCTTCAACACATACAAACAGTGAGTCACTCATTCATGCACCTATGCACTACGTAATACCCCCCACCGAACCATACAGACACTCAGACTGATACTCAAAAAAACAACTAATAACCTATATAGACACCCATGTAGCTACTCACCAACCCATGCAGCCACTTATACACAAAGTGAGAGATACACTTAATCAGTCAGTTACACAATCAATTTTTCAAAAACAAATCATCCATTTAGACACTTATATACCCATTTATTCTTCCATCGACCTTGAGATATACATATATAAAACATATTTAATTTTCAGAAAAACACACATTCACTGGATGATGTCATCAGTGATGTCATCAGTGATGTCATTTGAGATGTCATCAGTGATGTCATGAGTGATGTCACTGACCATGTCATGAGTGATGTAATATGTGACGTCATCAGCAGTGCATTGCGGGCGCGCGAGTTATAGTTAGCTGAACTAACTATAACGGGGCAATTTCATTGGTTTTTTACGAGTAAAATGTCTAGCTAACTATAACATGTGTGAAACCTATGGTTTTTTCACTGAATTTCTAAGGTTTTTTAAATGCTAATTCCTAACTATAACGTGTGTGAAACCTATGGTTTTTTCAGTGAATTTCTAAGGTTTTTTAAATGCTAATTCCTAACTATAACGTGTGTGAAACCCATGGTTTTTTCAGTGAATTTGCAAGGTTTTTTAAATGCTAATTCCTAACTATAACGTGTGTGAAACCCATGGTTTTTTCAGTGAATTTGCAAGGTTTTTTAAATGCTATTTTTTTTTTTTATTCTTCATTTTTTTCAAACATATTTTTAATTTAATTTTCTTACCTTTTATAAAGACTATGCTTAAATTTTTAAAATCCTTAAATATTTTTTTTATATATATTTTTTAAAATAAACATGTAAAATTTATTTCCAGATTTTTTTTTTTTTATAGTACGCGTACCGTAAGCTCACGGTAAGCGTACGGTTTACGCAACGTCCGTAATCTATCTACGCTGCTTGCGTATAGTTACGTACTTTGCGTAGCCGCGCGTACTGCGCGTGGGTCGCGTGCGCGCTTACGCCACACGCGCACGTTACGCGGAAGTGCCGGGGAGTGACTGTTATGCGCATGCGCGCAAGCGCGTGTCTTTTTTACGCGCATGCGTACTTTTTGCCGTAAGCGTACCGTAAGCGTACCGTAAGCGTACGGTAGGTCATGTGATCTTGAAACACAACTTTTGATTGGTTGAAAGTACTTTCAGTTCTAGAACTCTCCTACACCACACCCATTCCCCTCATTTCTGCTTGTGATCCCTTGGGAGAAGGAGCTGGTTTGTCTTTGGGATACGATGGCAGAACAGCAGAGCTCTTCTGAGAGTGAGGCTAGCACCAGCAGCACTGTCTTGAGGCAGAGAGCGAGGAAAGTAAAGCCTTCTTATGTTTGGGATTATTTTACTTTTCCAGAAGGCCAGCAAAAGGTGAATGCACCCTTAGTTACTTGCAAGCTGTGTAAGCGTGTACTTTCTAGAGGTAATCCTAACAGGAAGTATTCCTTTGGGAATCACACCATGAAGAGGCACCTCCAGGATGTACACAGAAGGACACATGGTCATCTTTTTGGAGGTAACTCTTCAGAAAGACGAGCCAGTACATCCACAGCAGCTCAGCCTGGACCATCATCTGCAGAGCTTACTCCTTCTTCTGCAGGTCAGGTGAGCCCTTCATCTGTGGGGGGAGAATCTCCTTTTGCTGGCCCTCTGGAAATGAACCTTCGATTTCGGAAGGTTGATATTCATTGCACATTTTGTAAAGGTCTAATTTGTCATAGGGAGACCAGTGTTTCCCTAGTGAACAACAAAATAGATCAGCACATTTGTAGCTTTGAATGATTTTCCCATGCTTCCTTTCCTCTGTCCCTGCATGAACACAACGGTTCTTTTAAGAGCCAACCTTATCTTTCATCTTTTTTTTACATGTTTTTAAAAACTTTTTTTTATTTTTTTTTTACCGTACGCGTACGGTAAGCGTACCTTTTTTTTTTTTTTTTTTAAAAAACACTAAAAATCATTTATCACATTACAAGGTCCTTGAGAGACTACAATTATTATTATTGACTTACCATACTCACTCAAAAAAATATTTCAGACCACCACCATGTGCATTCTCTGTGACTGCCTACACTCCAGCAAGGGCAACCAGCCTTAGTGATGCTGAATGTATTTGCATTACAGACTTAAACCTGAAAACCCCACTGGCTTGTAAATACTGTGCATGACTATACACGGCAAGGACATGGGTGTGTGCTAAGCCTCTGCTTCTTCCCCCAATAATTCGCTCCCCCTTTCCATCTAATGCAACTGTGAAATCACCAGAGCAAGACGCAATAAATCTCTGCCTATAATTCTTCTATGCACACAGAGTCATGTTTTCACATTAGTCCCAAAACGAAATTTCTTTGCCAATTTGAAAGCACACTTACTGCTCTTTTTTTTTTTCGGGGCAAGTGTAAATCACTTTTACACACTGACACATTATGAAACCACCATGTGTAACTACAACAAAAACAATTCCCATTTCTATTATTCATTTCTTAAGTTACCACATACATCCCCTCTCAAACTGTAAACTCACCTTTAAAATTAGTTAGTTGTGAAAGAAATGTGACACTCAAACAGCAGATTATCAGAGCCAGGATCTCTGTTGTGTTCACCTCTCTCCTCTCAGCAGAACCAGATAATGGCAAACTTTCCCTCTATTTTTCCACACATATACATGTAAGTTTCAAATCTCAGTGCTTCCCCCTTTTTTTCACATGTATTCACACATTTCTATTGGTTGAAAACGAACCCTTTTCCAAAAGTACCCTTCCCCCAACTTGACTTCTGCCTAGTACCCTTCCCCCAACTTGACTTCTGCCTGCTACCATAGCAACAGCTCATGGAACACTGCTGTGTGCAGTTAGGTCAGAAGTTCGACACACAATGTTTCAATTCCACAGAGCAAGAGTGCTTGACTTTTCAAACCTAACAGCAAATCCATAGTACTGTTCTTTGGTTACACATTTTTTTGTACCAATACAAAACATGCTTCTATTAATTTTCACATACAGCCTAGTTTTTATTCTGGAATGGTATGAAACAGCCAATCAGTTCTTTTTGTTTTAAAAAAATATGTATGCCTCCATTTCCAAACTGTCTTTCTTTTCATATTGCCATTCTACTGAAAGACACCTCCTGAGTGCATCCAGTTCTCCTTTGAAGATGTTCACAGTGTGGATTGTAGGGCACAGCTATGTCTTCTGGAGTGAAAAGTTTGCAGAGAAAACAGATATGGTGAGAGACCTTGCTTTGCCAAATGTAGACATTAAATGGATTGGTCAGAGAGGGTTAAAGTGGCACCAATTGATGCCATTGGTGAAATCCTTCATTCAAATCCAACACCCTGACCTCATAATAGTGCACTGTGGTGGCAATGACCTAGGCACTTTGACTGGGGTAGGTCTGGAAATGCTTATGAAGGACACCTTTGCACAACTGTTTACACTTTTCCCTAAAACTGCCTTTGTGTTTTCCAACATATGCCAAAGGCAAAAATGGAACTGGTCCAATCATTTCTGTCCACAGATTGACAAAGCAAGAAAGCACGTCAACAAATCTGTTTCTGCTTTCCTCCGTGACTATGGTATGGGTGCCATTTACCACAACAACTTGCGTTATGACATGCAAGACATTTATAGAGGAGATGGTGTGCACTTCAATGATGAAGGGAACAGAGTCTTCCTCTTGAACCTTAGACTCTGCATCGGTACTTACTTGTAGGTACCACTAAAAAAATGACTTCATAAACACAACAGCTCTTTTTAGAGCTCCCTAATTTCTAAACTCTTAAATCTGCTTTTCATTTATTTATTTTTATTTTTTTTACCGTACGCTTACCGTAAGCTTACCGTACGCGTACCCCGTGATTTTTTTTAAAATCAATAAATGGTTTTTTTGTACTTTTCTGTCCTTCTTTGACCCCCTTACAATTGTTAGGGGGTCTGTAACTCTCCTCATTGCCCCCTTTCCTTGTTTCACTCTTTTTTTTCAGAGTGAAATACACAAAATGGCGGCCGCCGCTTCCTGGTTTCGGCCGATTCGAATGTTTACTAAGATCTAAGAGCCAATCAGAATCGCGCTCGCGCACGCCACCGTACGCTTACCGTAAGCGTACGGTAAGCGTACCGTAAGCGGGCTCAGATATATATATTGATTTAAAGGCTATTTTCTCAGAATCTACTGAACAGATTTACACCAAACCTACAAAAGGCACTTCCTTGACCTAGGGACTACCTCTCTGCCAAATTTTGAGTAATTCTGTTCAGCCGTTCGGGCTGTAGCTCGTTCTAAAGGTCCTATGGAAAAATGCATGGGAAAAACGCGTTTTGGGACCCCCCTTTTATCTCAGCCCCCGCTTGACGGATCCCCCCGAGACTTTCAGGGTAGGAGCGGAGCGTAGCGCCCCACCTATTTTGAGAAATTCGCGAGGATTCGTCGACCGGCGCCAAAGTTATTCAAAATAGAATGTTGAGGTTTTCCTATGGAAACGTGGTCCTAACTATAACTACCTACTGGCGACCGCCAGTAGGTAATATATATATATATATATATATGCTCGCTCAAAGGTTGCCCTTGTAGTGGGAAGCACTCCAACGCTGTTTATAGTACAAAGACTTTAATGGTATAAGGGGAAAGGTATCACCAAAAGCGTAGGCAGTTCAACGGCGTCCTTCTCGCCTGACGCGTTTCGAGGTCAATTCTCTTCTTCAGAGGCGTGGACGTGGGTGAAAGTTCTGTGCCTTCAGGACTCCTCCTTTAATACAGGTAAGCCCGCCCTCATGGGCAGTTCCAATGGAACAGAGCAAGGATTGCTGGGCCACGTAGTCCTGATGGATTGTTTCTTTAATCGCCGCACAGGTGATTAGCTGCCGCAAAAGTTCCAAGCCCTCAGATGGGCCTTGGTGCACACGTCTCCCCTCTAGATCCATACAGCGTCCCCAACACGAAGATTGGCCCCCCAATTCCGGGGTGGTGCACTCCCGACGGCTGGGCTGCCGCCAAAAATGCTCGCTCAAAGGTTGCCCTTGTAGTGGGAAGCACTCCAACGCTGTTTATAGTACAAAGACTTTAATGGTATAAGGGGAAAGGTATCACCAAAAGTGTAGGCAGTTCAACGGCGTCCTTCTCGCCTGACGCGTTTCGAGGTCAATTCTCTTCTTCAGAGGCGTGGACGTGGGTGAAAGTTCTGTGCCTTCAGGACTCCTCCTTTAATACAGGTAAGCCCGCCCTCATGGGCAGTTCCAATGGAACAGAGCAAGGATTGCTGGGCCACGTAGTCCTGATGGATTGTTTCTTTAATTGCCGCACAGGTGATTAGCTGCCGCAAAAGTTCCAAGCCCTCAGATGGGCCTTGGTGCACACGTCTCCCCTCTAGATCCATACAGCGTCCCCAACACGAAGATTGGCCCCCCAATTCCGGGGTGGTGCACTCCCGACGGCTGGGCTGCCGCCAAAAATGCTCGCTCAAAGGTTGCCCTTGTAGTGGGAAGCACTCCAACGCTGTTTATAGTACAAAGACTTTAATGGTATAAGGGGAAAGGTATCACCAAAAGCGTAGACAGTTCAACGGCGTCCTTCTCGCCTGACGCGTTTCGAGGTCAATTCTCTTCTTCAGAGGCGTGGACGTGGGTGAAAGTTCTGTGCCTTCAGGACTCCTCCTTTAATACAGGTAAACCCGCCCTCATGGGCAGTTCCAATGGAACAGAGCAAGGATTGCTGGGCCACGTAGTCCTGATGGATTGTTTCTTTAATCGCCGCACAGGTGATTAGCTGCCGCAAAAGTTCCAAGCCCTCAGATGGGCCTTGGTGCACACGTCTCCCCTCTAGATCCATACAGCGTCCCCAACACGAAGATTGGCCCCCCAATTCCGGGGTGGTGCACTCCCGACGGCTGGTCTGCCGCCAAAAATGCTCGCTCAAAGGTTGCCCTTGTAGTGGGAAGCACTCCAACGCTGTTTATAGTACAAAGACTTTAATGGTATAAGGGGAAAGGTATCACCAAAAGCGTAGGCAGTTCAACGGCGTCCTTCTCGCCTGACGCGTTTCGAGGTCAATTCTCTTCTTCAGAGGCGTGGACGTGGGTGAAAGTTCTGTGCCTTCAGGACTCCTCCTTTAATACAGGTAAGCCCGCCCTCATGGGCAGTTCCAATGGAACAGAGCAAGGATTGCTGGGCCACGTAGTCCTGATGGATTGTTTCTTTAATCGCCGCACAGGTGATTAGCTGCCGCAAAAGTTCCAAGCCCTCAGATGGGCCTTGGTGCACACGTCTCCCCTCTAGATCCATACAGCGTCCCCAACACGAAGATTGGCCCCCCAATTCCGGGGTGGTGCACTCCCGACGGCTGGGCTGCCGCCAAAAATGCTCGCTCAAAGGTTGCCCTTGTAGTGGGAAGCACTCCAACGCTGTTTATAGTACAAAGACTTTAATGGTATAAGGGGAAAGGTATCACCAAAAGCGTAGGCAGTTCAACGGCGTCCTTCTCGCCTGACGCGTTTCGAGGTCAATTCTCTTCTTCAGAGGCGTGGACGTGGGTGAAAGTTCTGTGCCTTCAGGACTCCTCCTTTAATACAGGTAAGCCCGCCCTCATGGGCAGTTCCAATGGAACAGAGCAAGGATTGCTGGGCCACGTAGTCCTGATGGATTGTTTCTTTAATACCTTTCCCCTTATACCATTAAAGTCTTTGTACTATAAACAGCGTTGGAGTGCTTCCCACTACAAGGGCAACCTTTGAGCGAGCATATATATATATATATATATATATATATATATATATATATATATATATATATATATATATATATATATATATATATATATATATATATATATATATCGCAAACAATCCACTGCGTCTAACTTCCTGAATTCTTGGACGAAAGAACAAACACTGGAGCCGCGGCCTCAATTAAGAAGTGTGTTTATTTAAACACTAGGTCCGACGCGTTTCAGAGTTTACTGGCACTCCTTTTTCACGGGCCCTTAAACTGCATAAACACTCCTACATATGAATGGTTTTAGGATCTGCCACTTAGTGTCTGTAAATGGCAGAGGCACCTCCGTTGTGGTCACCCGAAGTTGCATGCCTTACATTTGTGACAGCGCCGGAACCCTTTGCTTCCACTAAGCCAACTTTGCTTTGGTTTCAACCCGGGGGTGTTGTTGACTAAATCAGTCTTGATTGAACTAGCCTTCCGGAAGGTTAATAGGGGTCTTTTCTGGGTTCTAGGACCTAATATTTGGTCACTACAAATAAAGTGCCAATACTGCTGGAAAATGGCACAAATCTCTTGATGTTGATTACTAAACAGCATGATGAACTTTATGGGCTGACCTGAATTTGTCTGTATGAGTCTTTGCTTCTCTTCTGTGAATATGAGTTTTTCTCTGGGACTCTGTTTGGCCCTGACTCTTGCTGACTCTAACGTGGCCTTGCTATACCCTCTCCTTCGGAAACTCCCTGTTAGTTTTGTTTGTGCTACTTTTAGCTGTTCTTCCTCACTGCAGTTTCTCCTCATGCGGAGGTTCTCTGCATAGGGTATGCTGTTTTTTAGCTTTGTCGGGTGGAAACTCCGAGCATGTAGCACCGTGTTTACAGACATGCTCTTCCTAAATGTCTTGGTTTGCAGAGTCTCATCCACCACATAGAGAGTCAGATCGAGGAACTCAACCTCTTTCTCACTTATGTATGTGGTAAATTGGAGATTCAGCTCATTATCATTCAGTCTCTCTACAAATCTTGAGGCTTAATTTTTGTCTCTAGGCCATATGACGAAAAGATTGTCTATATAACGTGACCACAAGATCACATTATTAGACAGTTCAGTGGGAAAATGTCTTCGCCAGCACCTGCTCCTCCCACCAACCCATATGCAGATTCGCATAGCTGGGGGCAAAGCAGGTGCTCTACCTTGGCTACGCCATGTCACGGTCTGACTCAGTCTTGGGTCTCAGGAGTGTGGAAAGATTGTCCAGATAAGTGTTGTACTGCCACTGGGCATGTACTTGGAAGCGGTTGCTTCAAGTGTAAAAAATATGTATTGCTTACTATGTATGAACTTGAAAATTTTTATTTTAAAGTTGAAATATGTATGTAATACTATGTGAGCATCACAGTTCAAAGTATCTGTGTATTTTTGTCACAACCAATAATGACTGCAATGGGCAGTCTTTCCTCCCATGAAACCAGAGAATGATTTGTGTTCTCTTCGAGTCTGTTTTCTTGCTCATGAATGTTTACTCACTTTTTATTTAGAAAATAGAGCACTTCCGGGTGTGGAAAGGGACTCTGACAATGACCGTTCCGGTGGAAACGCGTCAGCCAATAAAACTTTATTCTCCGAGATCCTGGAGTGTGGTTAATACTTTCACGTGACAGCGTGAGGACTTTTGGATTATAATTGCGGGTCCTGCGCCTGCCTAACCGGTACCAACCCCACCTTGATGGAAGCAGTCGGACGAAAATGGCAGGAGCCATTTGCAACGACGATATATATAAATCTTGAAAAATGCATGCGCAGTGAAATAACAAAATGGTGGGAACATAAATCTCTCACTAAATACGAGGAAGTTGGGAGAGTTCCGCGTGGACTGAGAATTTTGCTTGCACCAAGTTTCGAAAACCCGAACCCTGCAATGCTAAAAGAATGGGGCACATCTAATTTGGAGGCATCAATGAATTTGGTAAAGTTATTAATCAAATATGCGGAAATTGACAGGCAAGAATTACTGGTACAAATTGAAAAAATCAATGAAGCACTGTTGAAATTGGGACCCAATGACTTCATTGAAAAAACAAGAAAAGAAATTGATGCAAGATTGAAGAAACAGGAAGACAAAATAAAACAGCGTAAGGCTCAGAAGTTTCAAAGAGACGAAAAAGTCTATCAAGAAGGGCGCATTTTCACGTTTGCCCGAAAATTTGAAAATGCGAGAAAACAGAAAATTTCAAAAGCCCCCACAACGCTTCCAAACACAACGGGATTCGGCGAAGAAAACCGGGCATTATCGGAAAACGAATCCTTAACAAGTGATACAGGCTCTGAGGTTGGAAGTGTCAGTGGTTCAGAGGCACATAGTGAAACAAGAAAATTAGATTTGGGAGAAGAAGTGGATTTTTTATCCTTCGACCGTCGTCAAACCCTGAGGCCACGAAATCGGATCAGACAACCAGAAGAAGCAAAAATGCCCGCAGAAGGGAAAGGCGGAAAAGGAGGAAAAGGGCCAAATTACAAAAAACCCCAATGGCAAAGGAGATGAATGAAAGTGACAACACCATCATCAATCTCTCGACTTTCACACTCTCTGAAGCGGAGAAACAACTTTTATCGTTAGGTTTGACGTATGCACCCTTGTGTGATTTCAACTATACACGCACTAGGGTGGATGTTTTTCAGTTTATTCGAAAATTAAAACTCAAAAAAATTTGCACCGTCAAAGATGGTTTAAAAGATAAAAGCGATTCTCCCGACATTTGTGAAACTTCAGACGATGCCTTACAAGCTTATGACATTCCAGTCCTATTGACACTGCACAATCTTAGTAATGAATCTAATAGACCAGTACAAGAGACACTTGCAAGTCAATCTACACAAGAGCAGATGGTACAGGCCAATATTCAACAAAGTGGAGCGGGTTCTTGTCCTTTTAAACCGAAATCTACCTTTATACCTAATATGCCAAAGGACGCAATAGATATCTTCCACGAGAGAGTGGTGGAGGATATAAAATTGTTGCACCATCAAGTATCGCGAAAGACTCATTCCCGTCATTTCAGAGACATTCAATATGAAAAGCTTATCAAAAAACTGCAACAAAATCATGAAGTAATCATTGCTAAAGCAGACAAAGGAGGAAATATTGTAATTTGGCCACAAGCAGATTATTTAAATGAAGCATCAAGACATCTAAGTGACAAAATATGCTATGAAAAAACAAACATCAAACAATACAACATAGCTAAGGACTCCCTTAAAAAACAACTTATGCAATGGAAACGAATAGGCCTTATTTCACTAGATGAATATAAGTTTTTACATATTGAATGTCCAATCGTGCCAATAATCTATTTTATCCCTAAAGTGCACAAAGACAGGGTCCCAATTCCAGGTAGACCGATTATTTCGGCCATAGGTAGTATGGGAGAGCATATAGCCCAATATGTAGATTATTTTTTGCAAGATCTGGTCAAAAAACTTCCATCATATGTGAAGGATACGGGCGATTTTCTGAACAAAATCCGCAATATTGAATGGAATGATGATTGTATTCTTATGGCATTAGATATAGAATCGTTATACACGAGTATTAATCATGGGACAGGTATAAAAGCAATCCGCCATTTTTTAAACTCACGATCTATTGACTGTTTTAATCATAACACGATGTTAATTGACATGATCACCTATTGCCTAAACAACAATTACTTCATGTTCAAGAATGATGTTTATGTTCAGAAGCAAGGTGTTGCGATGGGGGCCTGTTTCTCCCCCAGCTATGCCTGTTTACATGTTGGCTGGTGGGAGGAACAGGTTCTCAAGCGCGCCCACTCGGTTGAATATGAAGGGCACATTCGTCACTGGTTAAGATTTATAGACGATGTTTTTGTTGTATGGCAAGGAAACATGGCTAGTGCACTGGAATTTGTCGAAACCATTAACATTAACAATGAGAATCTCAAATTCACATCAGTAATTAGTGCGAATGAGGTGGATTTTCTAGATGTAAAAATTTATTTGAAAGAAGGAAAACTAGCTACTACTCTCCACCGGAAAAACACGGCAGGAAATTCAACACTCCA
Organism: Triturus cristatus; assembly: GCF_964204655.1. Lineage (NCBI taxonomy): Eukaryota > Metazoa > Chordata > Amphibia > Caudata > Salamandridae > Triturus > Triturus cristatus. The sequence continues at coordinate 391,507,908 of NC_140594.1, forward strand.
TGCCCCAAGTGCACACCCAAAACATGTTATTGACAACATCCCTTATGGTGAGATTTTACGTTTAAAAAGAATCTGCAGTACACAGGAAGATCTCAAGTCATGTACCGAGGAAGCTTTAAGTAGATTTAGAAGGAGAGGGTATAGAGAGGCAATTTTAACATCTTCAGTCAATAAAGCAAACTCAAGGTCACGCGATTCACTCCTAGAACAACATTTGGAGAACAAACAAATAGTTAATACTATTGACAATGAGGGACCTAGATTAATTCTCACATACAACCAGCAAGAAAGAAAATTGAGATCAATCATCAACAAAAATTGGCCAATCATACTAACAGATGGAGTCCTAGCATCCAGAGTCAGTACTGTTCCTACTATTACATTTAGAAAAGGGATCACAATGCGATCGCAGATAGTTAAAAGCAGTCCTGAACTAGGCAAAAAAGAGTCATGGCTACAACCTAAGTTGGGTTTTTTCAAGTGCAGCACATGTCGGGCCTGCAAATTTGGGATAAATACCACCCATTTTTACACTCCATTCAGTAAGGAGAAGCAGGCGATTAGAGGCAATTACAATTGTAGAACAGATTATGCCGTGTATGTTCTGACGTGCACCTGTGACCTTCGATATGTGGGCAGCACCAAGTTACAGGTGCACGTCAGAATTCTACAACATTTGCGAGCTATCGTTAACAATGATACAGCCTATCCAGTAGCCAGGCACTTCAAAACCCAACATAATAACAACCTTCAAGATTTAAGGTATTTTGTAATTGCAGCCATTCCAAAACAACGAAGAAGGGGAGACAGAGAACGATCATTAAGACAACTGGAGTCCAAAACAATCTTAGAGCTTGACAGTAAATACCCCAATGGCATAAACACAACTGAGGACATGCATTACTTTTTATGAAATCCTATTGTTTTTAGCGTGGTTTTTTATGAATTATACTTTTTATATGTGTTTTTTTAAGGAAAACCATGCTATATTTGAGCAATAGGATAAGTCATTGTGATTCCTTATGGATAATAAATGAGACTGTATTTCAGTGTGGTAAAACAACAGTTTAACTTGACCACCCCAGAAATTTACGATATTTTTTAACTAATTTTAAGAATTGGTTATTATGGAACGAAATCCTTTTTAGCAAGGTTTCTTTATTTTTTAAAACAACTATTTTTAAGTATTTAGCAGTACTTATCATGTTAGTCACATTTATGCATTTAAGCATTGAAGGGCACTGTAGAATAACGCGTTATTTGCACAGATTTCTTAATTTATTTGGATACTACCTCATGTTACAGATTTGAATATCATCTAATCCAAAGGTAGCTGTATTGATCAATTAGCATCAATACTGATCTATTATTTTGAGCATTCAAGCACCTTAGTCAATTAAGCACTTTATGAACAGCACTTAGCACTTTATGGAGAACGCGTTATTTGCACATACTTTTTAACTTAAACTTGTTAAATGGTAGCGGCAGTTTCAGTCGATAACCTTTCAAGTATTTGCCCGGCGGTAATCGCCTCTCATACCACTCGATAATTTACCAATAAAAGAGGCAGGCGCCGGAGACTGGAAGGCAGGAAACAAAGTTTTATTCCGTCGGAGCAGAACACATCAGATCAGACAGCAAGGTATCGTCACGAGGTGCTCTAACTGCATCTCTGAGACCTGGTCTCTTATACACTGGTTTATTGCTTTATTACACATAGTACATTCTTGAGATTCCCTTGATGTACGGGGGGAATATCCCCTGAAGCCCCGGTTCAGATTCGATCCCACACATAGATACAGTAGAAGTTCCCACCCCACCCACAGTAGGAGATGGCTATTGCGCAGCAGGGTATTCCGCCAATTCCTGGGGGTGTGTGACCGGTCGGGTCTCAGGGAGTAGGGGCTTTGATCTACTGTAATCCCTTTGATGTGGGGTGTTTCCCTTACAGTAGGGGCAATAAACTGCATCCGCAGGGCTAGGTGATGGCCTGGGACCAGTTCAGACAATGGGGCGCAGAGGAAGGGGGTTATCAAAGGAGAGGCATGACCATGTATGGGTTGTCGGTCGGAAGTGGTTCCGTAGCAGGGTCGCGCAGAAAGAGAGGGTTTATGGCCTGTATGAGAGAGCGGGGGTGGCCAGCGCGCGGGGGATGCTCGCAGCGCCAAGGGGACCGCGCTGGCGATTGACAATGAGTGGGGAGAGAGTGGGGTGCCTAAAATGGCGGCCGTGCATTCGCTGTGTGTGGCGCTGAGGAGAGGCAAGATGGCGCAGATAATGTTCAGTTTGTAAGCTAAATTTCCACAGTCCTCCCTTTTAACATATCTCGCCAGCTTGTCTAGTTCGGATTTATCCCCATAATACTACGGACCTCCACCTCATAAAGGGCTTTCATCCGCTCTGTTTCAAAGTTCAAAGTCTTAGGGCAGATGCAGTTCATAAAAAGCGAACATAAAGGTGGCAGACACTGAATCCCCAAGCAACATCCACATAGTATCACAATCGGTATTAGGATAAATGAAAACAGCCTCCATCCCCAACTTTTAATAGCGTCCCAAAACCAACTCCCCAGCGACCATTCTTCTTGCTCTTGATGGACCTCTGTGGACAGTCTGTGGAGGTGTTCAATTGCTTTGTAGACTGAGGGTGAGTTGTCTGGTACGTAGGTACAACAGCTGGACCCAATGATGCGGCATGCTCCTCCACGATCAGCCAGAACCACATCTAGAACGAGGCGGTTCTGAAGGGCCACTAAGCGGACGGCCTGGAGCTCGGCGGTGTTGTTGGCGAGGGCGCCAGCCGTAATGCTCATTGCCGTTTCGACTGCCTGGGTTAAGTGGCGGATGGCACGGCTGTTTGCCATTGGGCCCCAGAGTGGAACAAGGCCTTTGACTGCGTCCATGAACTGTGCTCCGGTGGAGTCGGCCTGCACAATGTCTTTGGCCCGTTTCTGTCGGTGATGGTTTGCTGGGGCCACATACGTCGGAGGAAGGACAAAGGCGATGTAGCAAGTGCCTCCCCAACCTCTCGGGAGCCAGGTGTAGGCCTTAGTACCACAGACGAAGTACATATTCGGGGAGGCAACAAAGGAGGGTGGGTCAACTGAATCCAATGTTCGGGTGATGAGGCAGGAGCTGTGGCCCACCAGCTGTGCCCCCAGGCCTTCGAGGCATACAGATCCAGTGATGTTGATGACGGACAGGGCCACTGTTAGGGTGGCGGCCGTCCGTTTTCGGAGGTAAGAGAAGGTGGGTCTGGCTGGATTGTTGAACACTTGCATTTCAACTCGTTCTTTGGCAGGGATGTCCATGTGAAAGGAAGTGTTCGATCTCAGAGGGCAGAAGAGGGCGGAAGTTCTACCAGTTTTGTTCATCCAGAACCCATGGTAGAAGTGTGACATGGTTCTGCCGGAAGTGGCATTGTCCTTGTAGCTCTCCTGCAGAAGGATCAGCCAGGCGAGGCAGGAACCATGGACAGAAAAAGGTGAAGGGATGAAAGGGATTGAGTGCCCAGTGGCATGTGGTAGCAATCCACAGATCCAGCAGTTAGTGGCGTTGGTGGCAAGATTGTGTTGGTGGAGCAACTGCACAAAAGAGTTATTCCAGAACTCCTTACGCCTTTCTCGGAGTTGGGGTGAAAGTGAGATCAGATGGTGCTCCTTCGTGGTGGTAGGTTGAACGGTGGTCAGCAATGTCTTATGAGCGGGTGTGTTCTCCTCCATGATCCAGAAGGTGACCATGAGGAGAAGGCAAAAGAGAAGGGTAATAAAAAGTGTTATAGTCTTAAAGCTGTGCATTCGGTCAGTCTTTGGGTTTTTGTAGGGGATCTTCGGACGTCCGGTTGCTTCCATCACCTTCATGTCGGGCGCTTCCATCACCTTCGAGAGACTCGGTAGCGGGCAGAACCACAGACTTTGCTTAGTTTCTCTCCTGGTGGCCTTTGAAGTGACTAGGCTACCGCTCTGAGATTTCCACTTAGCCTGTGGTCTGCTTAGCCGAAGTTCTCTCCTTTCGTCGCAAGTTATACCCTTCTTTGGATGGCACAGTGGGATCGGGATATTCAATCAATTCAAGTGTCTCTGTATCCGGGCAGCGGCTCAGGGATGGTCGGTCTTTGTTCAGAAGTTCCTCTTGGGCGGTGACGTTGTCCGTGGTTGTCAGGGTCGGTGATACCTTCTTGCAGTGGTGTGCATGCAGCCAATTGCGTTTCCCCTCCACTCGAAGAGCTGTTCGGGTGGTGATCAGGACTTGCAGGGGGCCCGTCCACCGGGGCTCCAGACTCTTGGTGCGCTGGAAGTTACGCACTAAGACGAAGTCACCTGGTTGGATGTCGTGCCCGGGGCCCCTGGAAACATCGGGAATGGCGTGCAGCACCTGCTGATGGATGATAGACAACGTTTTAGTTAGATTGTACAGATAATCAGACATGAGGACGTCCGGGACGTCGTGGATGGATGTCGGTTTTGGTGCAGTCCAAAGGTTCATGGGCCGCCCGAAGACGACCTCGTAGGGGGTTAAGTGGTGTTTGGTGGGGGTGGAACGCATTGATAGCAATGCTAGTGGGAGAGCGTCTGGCCATCTTAGCCCTGTGGTGGCGACTATTTTTGCTATCTTAAGCTTCAATGTGGCATTGTGTCGTTCAACCAGGCCTGCAGATTGGGGATGGAAAACCGCATGGAACTTCTGTTTTACACCCAACCCTTTTAAGATGAGTTGGATAACTTCGGCTACGAAGTGGGGGCCATTGTCGCTCCACAAAATTCGACAAAGGCCGTATCGGGGGAAGAATTCCTTCAGTAGTACCTTTGCGGTAGTCATAGCGGTGTTGTCATGGGTTGGGTAGGCTTCCACCCACTTGCTGAAGGCACACACAATGACGAGTACATACTTCAAACCTTGGCACCTTTCTAGCTGGACATAGTCCATTTGTAGGACTTCAAAGGGGTGATTGGGGACCCCAAACCCTCCCCGGGGTACAGCAGTTCCTTTCCCAGGGTTGTGTTGGAGGCATACTAGGCATTGTTGGACTAGACGTTTGGCTGAGTCTGGTATTTTGTCGTTGTGCCAGACTTTAGAGATGAGTTCGATCATGGGGGCAGACCCTATGTGTGCGGGGGAGTGAGCCATGGTCAGCATGGGGATCAAGTATGAATCTGGCAACAACCATTTGTTCAAGTCTTTGGTTCGCCAGCAACCGTCATCGTCCTTCAATCCCACCCGGGCCCATTCAGTTAACTCGTGTGGTGTGCTGGCTAGTTGGATATCCCTAATTGTTTCCCTAGCATCCTTCCATTTCTCAGTTTGTGACCTGGTCACGTACATACGGGTCGTGGACCTATTCTCGGCTGTGGTTCGGGCAGTAATGTCAGCTAGTGCATTTCCCTGTCCTATAATGTCTGTCACCTTCTTGTGTGCCTGGCATTTGATCACAGCTAACCGTGTGGGGAGGAGGACTGCTTCGGTCAGGGCAGAGACTAGATCTCCATGCAGGATGGGTGTGCCATGAGAAGTCAAGAATCCCCTCTCTTTCCATAAGAGCCCAAAGTGGTGAACTACCCCGAAGGCGTACTGACTGTCTGTGTAAATGTTTGCGGTTGTCCCTGCTGCCAGGATGCAAGCTCGTGTAAGAGCAATTAGTTCCGCCGCCTGTGCGGATCGCTGTGTGATGCGGGCTGTCTCAACAACTGTTCGGGCTGTGGTGACTGCATAGGCAGCTGAGGTGGTGCCATCGGGGAGCTTGATGCATGAGCCATCCACCCACAGTTCTCCGTCAGGGTCCGGGAAGGCAGTATCCCGGAGGTCAACCCTACTCTTGGTTTGTTCGTCGGTGAGGGTCACGCAATCATGTATAGGGGATGCATTGGGGTCAGCGTCAGGGAGAGGCAGTAGTGTAGCTGGATTCAGAGTGGTGCATCGTTTCAATGTGATGTGGGGTGCAAGCAGAGTCAGTTCATAACCGGTCAGTCGTGCGCTAGTCAGGTGTTGAGTCTTGGTTTGGTTCAGGAGGGTGTCAACAGCATGGGGTACCAATACCGTGAGGGGGTTCGAGAGCACGATCCCCTTACTTTGTCGGATAGAGACAGCAGCGGCGGCTACTGCTCGAAGACAGGCGGGCAAAGCTCTGGCTACGGGGTCGAGAGTGGCAGAGAAGTAGGCACAAGGGCGTTGCTTAGGGCCTATGGACTGGGTTAGGACAGACAACGCACATCCCTCCCTTTCGTGGGTGTAGAGGGAGAAAGGTTTAGTGTAGTCTGGGGTTCCTAGGACTGGGGCCGAGCAGAGGGCGTCTCGTAATTCTTTGAAGGAGGATTGACATTCAGGTGTCCAGGGGAGGGGGAAGGGGACATCCTTAGCCAGTAGGGAAAGCAGAGGCTTTATGGTAAGACTGAAGTTTGGCAACCACTGTCGACAAAAGGAGGTGAGGCCCACTAGGGATCGTACTTGCTTCTGAGTTTTGGGAACAGGGGTTTCTAGGATGGTTTGAATTCGGTCAGGGGTAAGTTTCCTCCCGTCTTTGGATAGTAGGTGGCCTAGATACGTTACCTGGGGCTGGCAGAATTGCAATTTCTTTCTGGAGACCTTGTGACCGTTCTCCGCAAGGAAGCGGAGGAGGTGAATGGTGGCTGTGACGGCAAGAGGAGTGGTGTCGGCCGCCAAAAGAATGTCATCGACGTACTGTATCAACACCACTCCATCGGGTAGTTGGACTGCATCCAGTTGCCTCTTGAGGGCTTGGCTGTAAATACTGGGACTCTCAGTGTAGCCTTGGGGTGCCCTGCAGAATCTGTACGAACGGGCTTTTAAAGTGAAGCCGAACAGGTAGCGGCTGTCTGGGTGGATGGGGATGGAAAAGAATGCGTTCTTGAGGTCAATAACAGTAAAGATGGTGGCAGTGGATGGAATCAGGGTGAGGATGGTGGTGATGTCTGAGACTACGGGGTACTGGGGTATGACTACTTTGTTAACCTCTCGCAAGTCAACAATGAAACGGTAGGCTTTCTCATCCCCCTCGCCTTGCTTCTTTACAATGGGTAGGATAGGGCTGTTGCAAACATTACTGACTACTTCTTCTACCACTCCTGCCTCGACCAGGGACTCGATGATTTCCACCAATGCCTTCTCGCCTTCGGGTGATATCCGATACTGTGGAAGCTTTGGGAGCACTGCGTCCGGTCGGACGGTTATGTGTACCGGGTCGATCACCATGCGCCCTACATCTGAGTCGGTTTTAGCCCATAGATGTGAAGGTAATGTGTCGAGTAGGGACGTATCAGCATCGGTTATAGAAAGCATACGCCGTGTGTGACAGGGTCTGGACAGATCTGGGTTATCGTGAAGGATGACTCGAACTCCGTCTGGGGAGCATCTGATGGTGGCTCGAAAATGTTTTAGCAAATCGAGCCCCATAATAGCATCGGGGGTGTTGGAGGAGAGCAGAAAGGTTGTGTCAGTGGTGTTATCTTCTAAGTCAAAGGAGATTGGTGCTGATAAGGGGTTAGTGGAGGGCGTTCCGTCAAAGCCTATTGAGGTTACGTGTGAGCCAGACAAGGGTGCCCTAGGAATCAGTCGTTTAGATAACGCACTACGTGTCGCCCCAGTATCTACCAGGAATGGAGATTTTGTGCCCAAGACCTTAGCGGTGACGTAAGGACCTTGCTGGTCAACACGGAGTTCGACTGGATCCCTCCCTTGTCCCTGGCGGTCCTATGCGAAGTCATGGGTGCTCTCGTAGTCGGACTGCTGACACTGGTTTTGTCGGGGGCGATCAAAGGTGTTCGGTCTGCCTGGCCTGTCGTTGATGGTGTTGTTCGTGTGCCCTCGTCCCTGTCCTCTATTTCTGGGGTCATATGCTGTGTCTCTGGGGTCCCTATTCTTGTTCATTTCCAGAAGGACCGGGCACTGGGATTTCCAGTGTCCGAACCCTCTACAGAACGCACATTGATTCCCATCTAAGTCTCTCCGTCCGTTGTAGGGTGTAGGTGTATGGTCTCTAGGGGGTAGCTTTCTAGGGGCGGTTGGTTGGTAATTCTCCTTCGGGGGTTCCCTTCCCATGGTCACCCCTTGCAACTGTGCTATCATTACCCTCTCCTTTAATTCCTTTTTCTTCTTCTCTGACGCCCTATCATTCTCGTTCTTCTGGTTTTCGTAGTACTGGGCCATCTGGAGAATTGCTGGTTTGGAGGCTGCCCAACTACTCTCGCTGGTCTGTAGTTTCTGGGAAACTTCTGGCGACAGACCCTTTACATAATTCTGGACAAAGAGGTGATGTCCGGTTGCGGTGGTCATGTCTTGGCCACTGTAATCGGAGAACACAGTCTCGAATCGGGAGAAGTATTCAGACACATCCTCCTGGGGTTTCTGGCGGCAAGCCGTCACTATCGACCAGTCTACCTTTCTTTCTGGGATTAGAGTCTTCAGCTTTTGTACAATCTTGTCTGGGAGCTCTAAGATGGCCTTCGGGGGTTTCTGTCCTGGTTCTCGCTGTTTATCTATGGTATCGAGTTGTACCCAGGTATATCCGAACGGCTCAGCGTGGTCAACTTTCCGGATTTGTTTCCACACATCAGCCGGCAGGCATAGCCCAAAGAACAAGTCGATATCTGCTAACGTCATTATCGTTGAGCCTAAGGCTGTACCCAATTCAGTGTAGAAGGCAGTCGGGTTCTTTCTCAAGTCGGGTAGAGTCTTTCTAAAGGTCAAAATATCTTGCCGGTCCCACGGCTGGTAGACCCAGTTATATACAACCCTTCCCTTCGCATCTTGGTGGTTGATGTCGTCGTGTGTTCCCTGACCCCGTGGGGGGACCCAGTAGGGGGCAGCTTCTTTAATGGGCATCATGGCATCGGACCTTCCTCCCTGGGGCTTAGTTGCTATGGGGGTTTCTGTTTTGGTGGTCTGTCCATGTTCTTTAAGGTGTCGGTAGACCTCGAGTGTACGGGTGAAGAGGTTCGCTACATCGCCCTCTCTTTCTTCCCCAATGTCTACCTTCCTATATAGGGCCGCTAAGCCTTCGGGACCTTTATCGTGGTACCTATCCTCATATGCATTCAGGGCGTGATAACAGAGCCGTACGACGAAGTGTCGTCTGCGGCTGTCGGCGTACGAGTTATACACGTCTGTTATATACTCCTCACTTTCTTTTCGTTCCACCAGCGTCCCTACTATCTTGTCAATTCCTGCTCGTTCATCCTTAGTTAATCGATTCATTCTGGTGGACTCTTTCTTTCCTATCTCATGGTCGTCTAGCGTTGTAGTCGACGTTGGGTTCGGCACAAGAGGCTCAGCCGGCACGGAGGCCGTGAGGGCCGAGGCCCCTGTACTGCTTTCGCTCGTGTTCGGGGGTTGTGGGTGTTGCACTATTGATTGGGAGGGTGCATACGGAGGGGGCATGTAAATGATCGGGGGACCTAACAGTAACTCATCATTCGTTCGCTGCTTGGAGGACAACTCAGGGTAGAGCAAAGAAGGGGTCCTAACAGCGTACTGGCCTGAGGTTTCGGGCTCCTGTCTTAGTTTAGTTTCCCTTCTCTCCTTTATGTCTTCTTCTAACTTTCTAGCGGCAAGGTGAGCTGCCTTTCGTAATTCCTTTTCTGCTTTTACTTCTTCCCTCTTTTTCCGTTGCGTCGCTTCTTTGCGCCACATGCCGATACTGTCAAGCATAGTAGGCGTCGTCTTGTTGCTACGCAGAGCTATTTCTAGCGCTTCTATCTTATGGTCGTCGAAGGATCCCATCAGTGGCCACTGACTTTCGGGGTCCTTCTTGGTATATTTATGCCACAGCTTGCTATAAGCTACGGCGACTAGTCCATATTTAGTGAACATGTCCTTATTAGGGGTGCCTTCCAGTGGAGCCGGGTGGTTCACCTCTAATAAGCGGTCCGGGCAGAACCAACTACCAATCAGTGGGGAGAAGATAGGCATGACGGGTTTCAACGGGGACAAAAGTCAGCACTACCTATCTTTTCACTGCTTGCAAAGACTAGACAGAATATCTCTATTCTTCGTTATTTGTAAGCAGAGAATACCTCCAAAGAACCAATATCGAACAACTAGTGTTCGGACAATCAATCAATCAATCAATGGGGAGATAAAGATAGGCACGACGGGTTTCAACGGGGACAAAAGTCTGCGTTACCTATTCTTCACTATTTGCAAAGACTAGACAGAATATTCCTATTCTACGTTATTTGCAAACAGAGAATATCTCAAAAAGCACTATTCTTCAAAACAATCAATGTTCGGACAATCAATCAATGGGGAGATAAAGATAGGCACGACGGGTTTCAACGGGGACAAAAGTCTGCGTTACCTACCCTTCACTATCTGCAAAGGGAGAGAGAGAGAGAGTATTTCTACTCCTCCCCGTTTGTAGACAGCGAATATCTCAAAAAGAACAATCAATGAGCAATACTAGTATTTCCAAAGCATCAAACAATCAATCAATTATTTCTCAATTTGTCGTGTATCACGACCTTACCCGGACCGCGTGGACAGTTTCTCGTCTTCCGCCTCCAGCGCCCGATCGTCCTCTACTCTCCGTATTTGCCGCGGCACTCCTGATGGTTCCCAGTCAGGACCGTAGATCACTCGAGAGAGGTCTGCTCGGAACCAGTGAAGTTCGGATGATCGGCTGCCAGACGAGGGTCTATTGGGCAGGAGCTCTCCCGATCGTTGCAGTCGTTCACTCTGTCGTCGGGACCTCTCCCACTGGATCCACGTGTCGCTGATGGGCCCCACGTTTGGGACGCCAATTGTTAAATGGTAGCGGCAGTTTCAGTCGATAACCTTTCAAGTATTTGCCCGGCGGTAATCGCCTCTCATACCACTCGATAATTTACCAATAAAAGAGGCAGGCGCCGGAGACTGGAAGGCAGGAAACAAAGTTTTATTCCGTCGGAGCAGAACACATCAGATCAGACAGCAAGGTATCGTCACGAGGTGCTCTAACTGCATCTCTGAGACCTGGTCTCTTATACACTGGTTTATTGCTTTATTACACATAGTACATTCTTGAGATTCCCTTGATGTACGGGGGGAATATCCCCTGAAGCCCCGGTTCAGATTCGATCCCACACATAGATACAGTAGAAGTTCCCACCCCACCCACAGTAGGAGATGGCTATTGCGCAGCAGGGTATTCCGCCAATTCCTGGGGGTGTGTGACCGGTCGGGTCTCAGGGAGTAGGGGCTTTGATCTACTGTAATCCCTTTGATGTGGGGTGTTTCCCTTACAGTAGGGGCAATAAACTGCATCCGCAGGGCTAGGTGATGGCCTGGGACCAGTTCAGACAATGGGGCGCAGAGGAAGGGGGTTATCAAAGGAGAGGCATGACCATGTATGGGTTGTCGGTCGGAAGTGGTTCCGTAGCAGGGTCGCGCAGAAAGAGAGGGTTTATGGCCTGTATGAGAGAGCGGGGGTGGCCAGCGCGCGGGGGATGCTCGCAGCGCCAAGGGGACCGCGCTGGCGATTGACAATGAGTGGGGAGAGAGTGGGGTGCCTAAAATGGCGGCCGTGCATTCGCTGTGTGTGGCGCTGAGGAGAGGCAAGATGGCGCAGATAATGTTCAGTTTGTAAGCTAAATTTCCACACACTGATACTACCTCATGTCATAGATGTAGACTCAGTCTAATCTAGAGGTAGCCGGAAGGATAAATCAGTATCAACACTGATCAAATATCAGATACCATTAATACAAGATGAGGGTTTTCACAACATCATAGAGAAAACAACACACCATTACTTGTACCGCTGTCAAAATGGATATTTTCAATTAGCCAACAACTAAGGTTTTATGACAAACAGTTTGGATGTTTTAGCGTTTTAAATACAAAATGATGTATGTATATACATATCAAATGTAATTTGTGACAGCTCCTTGAAGACATTATGTCTAAATCATATATGGCAAAACTTTTTGAGATAAATAGTTTACAAGGCGTTTGTTCATAATCCATATAGATCTATACATTGTCAACATAAATTTTAAAACGCGGACAATTAGGTTGAAGTGCCAATGGCAGTATGTTGTTTGTTTTTATTATCCATACGCTTTGTTCAGTACACAAGTAAGCTACAATAATTATGTATGAGTGTTTGACCCTGCTCTATTGTTCAATATCCTTCAGATTTAAATAAGAAAAGTGATATAGGAGCAAAAAAAGTGGTAAAGAAAATTTAATAGTATGTTTTCCATTTTTATCACATGTGATCGGGTGAAGCACTGCATCTTTAAAAACAAAAAAATAGCCTTACAGTTTGTGTTATCGTGAGATCAAGGGCACTTGTTGCTCGAAACGCGTCACGAATGAGGTCTTTGGAAGAATAAAACATCTCTGCCAAAATATCTGTGGGTTTGTGTGCTTTCCTCTCGCCGGCCAGGAGGTTTGGAATAGCGATTGTCGTTGAATATATATATATATATACACATTTACATTAAATTATAAGGGGTCAAAGTAATACTTACCTACCTACCTGCGAAGTATAGGCACTTCAGATGTAAACCCATGCACTTTAATCACAGCCCCAATGTAAAATCATACGATGTAAAGGCATTCTTGATGTAAGGACCGCTATGTAATAACTCCTGATCTAGCGATCTGCAAAGTAACAGCTTACTTCGTTCTTTAGCAAGCAGAAGCTTCCTTGTTTTTCCCTGCCTGGACACACAATACAATGATCGAAAACCCATTGGTAAATGGTGAACAGAAATTACCACAAGGGTATTGGCACAGATTCATTGAAAATGTACATACACTTTGAAGATAATGAACCAAAAGAAAAGCTAGGAGAACCTGAAAGAGTGGACCAGGTCACTGTTATGTACGTATGCCATACCAGAAGAATTTACTAGATCATAATCGTCCAAGGGACGAAGATTGCTCAGCCAAACATCACTGGCTGGACACCAAGAACAGGGTGATGTGAAGAAAAGTCTTAAGGGAGGGGTGAGTAATCATAAAAATCATTGCCGCCTCCCTAAACAAAATTCATGCAGGCACATTATGGTCTTCAACTAAAAGTGCAAATGATTCGCGCTGCCTCCAGATAGAAATTACCATCTGCAAACCTGCTTTTGCCTACCTGCTGCAGTATACACCATCATTTCCCAGGGAGTGAGATTTAGACTGGCATTTCTTTTTCCCCTTTCTCCATTTTGGACATCCATCCGCACTCCAAATTAAACAATATCTCATGTATAATTGTTTTATGGAGTTCATAAAACTGTACAAAACTGATGGAAATTCCCGTGGACCAGTTACAAATAATTTTACTAGATCCTATTGCTGGTGCATTGTTTTCTGGATATCTGCTGCACTGCTGCATTGCTGCTAGAATACATTCCACTTGGTTTGCCATTCAGGCCTTAGAACATTTTTTGTTGCCAATTGTCATGGCCCTCGTTCACTGCCCAGAGCCCATGCAAAGAACCCTGCACAGAGCTTTCATGTAGTTTCTGTATAACTGAGCCATAACAAACATCATTGTCTGTCAGCCAAATCCTAGCACACTCTCAGAGATCACTGAAACCGCTATTCAATATATCAAAGATTCCCCATTACACATCCTGCATGATCAGCATTATAGCGTTTGCAGCCCCCCATACACACAAGATGTAGTCATTCATGAGGGGTTTGCGAGTAGTTCTGACCTGACGTTGCCCCTCCAAGTGTAGGTGAATTCAATATCTTTCCTGGAAGCTGCAATTTGATATTTCTAAAGGGAAACCACGTTTTTTGTGTGAAATGTTTTAATGTTGCCCTACATTTCAATTTTGTCTAACCTTAACTAGTGTAATACTTTTTCAAAAACGCTGCCAGAGAAGTTGATAAATAAACTTCACATTCTTCAAATTAATGTGGTGCGCCTTGTCTGTCCCACAAAAATGTTCCAACATATTAAACGAGACCCTGAAGAAGTTGATCTTCTTAACTTTTCGAACAGCCAGGCTTTTTTTTGTAAATACATAAATGAATTGAAAAATCGGTGAAGTCCTCAAAGTTTTTCTTAGGAACCTGTCACCATTGCTTCGGAAGACCAGGTTACTGAATGACAGGTTAACGAATACTAAAACTGCCTCTTTCTCTCACCACCTAAACTCTCTTTATTTCACTCTTGAAGGTTCTTTTGATTCCTGTGTTCTCCCTATGTCACAGTTTTCTTATATTTCTCTTACCACTTCTTTCTCTCTTTGGCTGTGTGTCACAGATGATGACAACTAAGTCTCAGTCCCCATAAATGAGTGCCACTGACAATCACCTGCAACCCCAGACACAAATGAAGTGATGTCAGTCATGTTGACAGTGATACAAAAGCTCTCAATGATAGAGTTCATGAATAGCTAACACACTTAGGGCCTCATCTAGTCATCCTAGAGGAAGCTTGTGGTGGGTCCTCTCGTGCCTGAAAGGGAATAGTAGTTGACGTAACTACATGATGTGATTCCCTACCGTTTTCCTAGCATGAAATGGGACAGTCTATGAAATTCAGGAAGGCACTGAAGACTTGTCTATTTGGGAAGTCTTTTCTGTGAGCTGTGATGTCTTCCATTCTATTCTTTCTGATTACTCTGGCTCACACTGCCAATGGGTAGCGCCAAGACTTAGGTGAAACTGGTGTAATGGGGTCCAATGGTGTTTGTTGGATTCGATTGTTATTTTTATCATTTGGAATGCTTCTTTTTCCTGCTGAGAGTATAATGTTAAGAAATACATATGCATTAATGGATCTAGTAGAAACCATCTGTAGGTGGTCAACAGGAACTTGTAACATGGTAACTGATTAACTTATGTATTCATGTACAATGTCATTCAGAAGGTTCCCATGGCAATTAAGACACATGCTGCTAGGCATCCTTGAATTCTCCATTGAAGGGCTCTGAAAGAAACTTTTGGGGGAAAATGAAAAGTACAGCAGCGCTTTCAGGAGCTTTGTACCAAAGAGAAGTAAACGTGCTTCCCTGCACTCCGGTTAAATATATTTAGTGTGCTTTAGAACCCCTTGAAAGGACATACATTCTGAAATGTTTGAAGCTCATAATGCACAGTCCGGTCAGTAGGGCAGTGCTCCTATAAGTCAATGAATACCAGCAGTTTTAGAGTGCCACCTAGTGGTGGGGCAGAACTATTGCAAAGGAATTAAAAACTATCTTGCAGGTTGAAGTCTACCAGGCAGCACAGCTGTCTGGGTGCAAAGTCTTATGCAAGGGGGCATGCTGAAAGCTTCCATAGGAATGCATTCAGCCCATTGCTTACCATTTGCTCTGTAACTTACATTTCCCTGCTTTCAATTTGCTGTCTTTATTTGTTGTATGCCTTCCAGCATGTCGTTGTCCCTACTTCGGAGCTTAGCTTGTTTACCACCTCTCTGACCGGCCACTTGCTTTCTTCCACGGGTAGATGCTTTCTGGAAACTCTTCTTTTCTTTTTCATGAGCTACTCCACAAGAGTACATGTTTTCAGTTATCTCTCTTGTATGATAGTTCAGAAAGCAGTAAACATGCTGGGCCCGATTCACAGAACTAACTTAAGTCAAAATCCTAAACTTACTACCATTTTGGTATTCACAGAAGGCACTTACTCATTTTGGTATTCACAGAAGGCACTTACTCATTTCGGTATTCACAGAAGTTAGGAGTCCTAACTTTAGGACTCCTAAATGCATTCTGTGAATACCGAAAGTCTGAAAATTAGGATTTATCTCAGTTTAGTAGTAGTATAGTTAGGACTCCTAACTTTAGGACTCCTAAATGCATTCTGTGAATACCGAAAGTCTTAAAATTAGGATTTTTCTCAATTTAGTAGTAGTAAAGTTAGGACTCCTAACTGTAGGACTCCTAAATGCCTTCTGTGAATACCGAAAGCCTTAAAATTAGGATATTTCTCAGTTTAGTAGTAGTAAAGTTAGGAGTCCTAACTTTAGGACTCCTAAACTGAGAAAAATCCTAATTTTAAGACTTTCGGTATTCACAGAAGGCATTTAGGAGTCCTAAAGTTAGGACTCCTAACTTCTGTGAATACCGAAGTGAGTAAGTGTCTTCTGTAAATACCAAAATGAGTAAGTGCCTTCTGTGAATACGAAAATGGTAGTAAGTTTAGGATTTTGTCTTAAGTTAGTTCTGTGAATCGGGCCCGCTGTATTTCTTTGAAAAGGCTTCCTGCCTCCTATCTTTCTGCTTGACTGATTCTACTTATTTCTGCCCCTACCAATTCATCAATCCACTCCCACATGCCTGTGAGGAATCAAACTTGTTTATAACGGTCAGTGCTTTTTACTAAAGCCATAACTTAAACAGTCCTCTTCCTCAATGTCATGCCCATGTCATTGGTGCTGGGAGTGGGGTTGCTGAAGGACACTCAAAATAACCATGCTGGAGTTCAGAAGTGAATGAGCAAAAAGATGGCTTTTATATTTTGTTTTTATCTTATAACATTTGCTGGGCATTCAAAGACAGAGGTCAAACATTAGGCTCTGTCTTCCAAGGCACTTGACTTTTACTTTGCTGCAGAGGGACAACAAGACAACATATATATCTACCTGAGACTAGGGTAAAGATTTATCATAATGTCACGCAAAGGCAACTTGCTGCGCTATGTTGCTTGACAGGGAGGTAGCAGGAATGTGCCATATTTATCAAGATATGGCATATTCCTGTTGTCTCCTTGTGCTGACATACTCAGTGCAGACTAGCCTGAACGCAGGCACCCTTGCACCATGGTGCAACGACGCCTGCGTTCCAGCCAGCATTGTTTTGTGCAGGAAGGGGCTACTTCCTGCCTGTAAACAATTATTAGATGCATTTTCCTCTTTCTAAGTGTGCAGCAGAACGCAGCACACTTAGAAAGAGGAAACAACAAGGAGAAATAAAGATATTTTCCTCTCATTGTGCCTCTATCGGGAGGGCATACAATTCTGACGCATTCCCAGGTCTACCAAATCTGGGAATGTGTCAGAATATAAGGGTGGATGCATGGAACACCCACATTCGACCCATGTAAATCCTTCCTGGTGCAGTGTGACACATGGCAGAGGCTTGCGCTGCCTTGTGTTACACCAGATTTACCAAGCCATGCAGGGTGCCTCTGTGTGGCATGGTAAATCTCATTCTAGGTTTTGTGTCGCCTTTCATGTCGCAAGGGTAACACAAAACCTTGATAAATTGGGCCTTGGAGCATAATTCAGAATGCGGGTGGAATGAATCCCACAAAAAAACTCCCCAGCTCAGTCCACACCAAGTACATCTTCCAAGTACCTCTTTCACTCCACCTACACCCACCTTATATCCACCTGTCCTCTGAGCTGGAACCTGCTGGCATCAATGCAGCCTTCTGCCGCGCTACAGACCATACATTTTGACTCCTGGGAAAATCTTTGTGAGTATCTATGGTGTAGAGCATCACTAAAAACCATTGGCAAACCAATAGGTCCCAAAGGCGAGACCTATTGGTTTTGCAATGCTTGTTTGAGTCTGGCTTGACCACACAGCTGTCAGCCAACTTTAAATGATCAACGGACTTTAAATGATCAACAGAAAAAGCGCTTTACGAAACACTGCTTTGGCTCCGTCCACATGTTGATTAGCTTGAGTACTGCATTTCAGTGGGCAGACGTGTGAAAAAGAGTGCTTGCTTCACACTTTTTACCTTGTGAGAAAGCATATGTTCAGTGCAACAGGACTGAGCTGGCTGTAGCAGGCGATCTATCTATTATGAAAAGTTACAATAAAAGCAGTAGACCTGACATATTGGTTGTGAAAATAATAATAGGTATTTACGGATTGATATTGTAACAATTTGTAATTTTATGGCTGGATACATGACGATGGCTTGTTGAGAAAACGCATGCTCAAAACAGTAGGCTTTTACGTTTGAATTTTTACTACACTTTTTTAAAGCTTCTGGACAGGTAGTGTGTTACGTGAGATCTCACAGTTTGTTATGGAAGGCACAGGCTTTGGTGTTGGTCATCCCCTTGGGCAAACCCAGGGGGCAATAAATTAGGCTTGCGTTGTTTATGCTGCAAGGCAATGATAAAGACAATAGGCCTGATTCGCTTTTTCGAGACATTTTATGTCAAATATCATAGGTCTGATTTAAAAAAAAATATATATATATATACACAAAACGTAGTGGGCCAGACGTATTTATTATGAAAAGCATATTTTAAAGGCAATAGGCTTTTACATTCTTTTAAAGGTGATAGTCACAGTAATCTATGAGGAAACTCACAGATTATTGTATTGTAGGAGGCAAGGGTTTTGGTATTGGTTACCCCTCTGACACACCTTGTTGGTAGAAGATTTTCACTGAGATAATCCTTGTTTGGCCCTCTTAAAAGGAGTTGTATATTATTTTGCCAACTGTATTTGTTTATTTTTATGATTGTATGCCTGGTGCTTGCCTTGTGGAATAGTTTATGCTTAATGCAAGAGCCCAGAGTTGCTTATGATGACAAGACAATGATCAAAGGTAGAGGTCTGATTGATTAATTGGGAAACGATGTGTGAGATGCAACAGGTCTGATCTGTTTATTACAGATAATAATGTCAAAGGCAGTAGGCCTGGCTTATTTATTGTGAAAAACATATGTAACAGGCAAAAGGCCCTTGGGGTGGATTATTAGTCCACTGTGGAAAAGCCTGTAGACAAGTATTTTGTTTCATGGAAGGCCACGGATGTACCAGCCTGTAGAAGTTCACTCAAATGTAGGATGTTTCAGAGCACAGACATGGCCTGTGCCTAAGGATGTAGGAGAATAGCCACAGTCATGTACAGGTATCTAGGTCAACATGGCAGAATGTACTGCAAACACAAGTTTGACCTACTCAGGGAGGAGCGACTGCTGAATGGACACCTTTCATAAGGTAGTAAGAGGGACAAGAAGTTAAGGCTTGAAGGAGAAGAATGAGAAATGTTATACCAGCTGTGTGACAGAAAGTCATGTCGTCCACGATACGTGCCTCAGGTGAGAGAATACCAGACCATTGAGCAGCTTCACAAGAGATGGCTGAGGTGTGAGGAAGGGATATTTGCACTTATTTATGTGACATCACCTGTGTCTGAGGCACAAAAGCTTGCAGAAGGCCTTTCCAAGGTGAAGCTGGGCTCACAGTGGTTTAGGCTCTGGGTGTCAACAGTTGTCCACAGCAGCCTAAGAACGTGCTCAAGTGCCTTATCTGGTGGCTCTGGACCCATGGATAGACCAAGACCCTGTGTCCTCTCGATGCTGCTGGTACATCACCCAGGGTTACCCACAAACAGAATCAAAGCACTCCCAGTGAACAAATGAGCAGCTGTTGCATGCACGTAGAGGTACAATGCTTTGCCCTAATTCACACAGTGCAAACTGGACTTGCAGAGCAGCTGTTGCTTGCACATAGAAGTACAATGCTTTGCCCTAATTCATACAGTGCAAACTGTACTTGCAGAGCAGCTGTTGCTTGCACATAGAGGTACAATGCTTTGCCCTAATTCACACAGTGCAAACTGGACTTGCAGAGCAGCTGTTGCTTGCACATAGAAGTGCAATGCTTTGCCCTAATTCATACAGTGCAAACTGTACTTGCAGAGCAGCTGTTGCTTGCACATAGAAGTGCAATGCTTTGCCCTAATTCACACAGTGCAAACTGGACTTGCAGAGCAGCTGTTGCTTGCACATAGAAGTGCAATGCTTTGCCCTAATTCACACAGTGCAAACTGGACTTGCAGAGCAGCTGTTGCTTGCACGTAGAAGTACAATGCTTTGCCCTAATTCATACAGTGCAATCTGGACTTGCAGAGGAGCTGTTGCTTGCACATAGAGGTACAATGCTTTGCCCTAATTCACACAGTGCAAACTGGACTTGCAGAGCAGCTGTTGCTTGCACATAGAAGTACAATGCTTTGCCCTAATTCATACAGTGCAAACTGTACTTGCAGAGCAGTTGTTGCTTGCACATAGAAGTGCAATGCTTTGCCCTAATTCATACAGTGCAAACTGGACTTGCAGAGGAGCTGTTGCTTGCACATAGAAGTGCAATGCTTTGCCCTAATTCACACAGTGCAAACTGTACTTGCAGAGGAGCTGTTGCTTGCACATAGAAGTACAATGCTTTGCCCTAATTCATACAGTGCAAACTGGACTTGCAGAGGAGCTGTTGCTTGCACATAGAAGTACAATGCTTTGTCCTAATTCACACAGTGCAAACTGGACTTGCAGAGCAGCTGTTGCTTGCACATAGAAGTGCAATGCGTTGCCCTAATTCATACAGTGCAAACTGGACTTGCAGAGCAGCTGTTGCTTGCACATAGAAGTGCAATGCTTTGCCCTAATTCATACAGTACAAACTGTACTTGCAGAGCAGCTGTTGCTTGCACATAGAAGTACAATGCTTTGTCCTAATTCATACAGTGCAAACTGTACTTGCAGAGGAGCTGTTGCTTGCACATAGAAGTACAATGCTTTGCCCTAATTCACACAGTGCAAACTGGACTTGCAGAGCAGCTGTTGCTTGCACATAGAAGTGCAATGCTTTGCCCTAATTCACACAGTGCAAACTGGACTTGCAGAGCAGCTGTTGCTTGCACATAGAAGTACAATGCTTTGCCCTAATTCATACAGTGCAAACTGTACTTGCAGAGCAGCTGTTGCTTGCACATAGAAGTACAATGGTTTGCCCTAATTCATACAGTGCAAACTGTACTTGCAGAGCAGCTGTTGCTTGCACATAGAAGTACAATGCTTTGCCCTAATTCATACAGTGCAAACTGGACTTGCAGAGCAGCTGTTGCTTGCAGATAGAAGTACAATGCTTTGCCCTAATTCATACAGTGCAAACTGGACTTGCAGAGCAGCTGTTGCTTGCACATAGAAGTACAATGCTTTGCCCTAATTCATACAGTGCAAACTGGACTTGCAGAGCAGCTGTTGCTTGCAGATAGAAGTACAATGCTTTGCCCTAATTCATACAGTGCAAACTGGACTTGCAGAGCAGCTGTTGCTTGCAGATAGAAGTACAATGCTTTGCCCTAATTCATACAGTGCAAACTGGACTTGCAGAGCAGCTGTTGCTTGCACATAGAAGTGCAATGCTTTGCCCTAATTCATACAGTGCAAACTGGACTTGCAGAGCAGCTGTTGCTTGCAGATAGAAGTACAATGCTTTGCCCTAATTCATACAGTGCAAACTGGACTTGCAGAGCAGCTGTTGCTTGCACATAGAAGTACAATGCTTTGCCCTAATTGATACAGTGCAAACTGGACTTGCAGAGCAGCTGTTGCTTGCAGATAGAAGTACAATGCTTTGCCCTAATTCATACAGTGCAAACTGTACTTGCAGAGCAGCTGTTGCTTGCACATAGAAGTGCAATGCTTTGCCCTAATTCACACAGTGCAAACTGGACTTGCAGAGCAGCTGTTGCTTGCACATAGAAGTGCAATGCTTTGCCCTAATTCACACAGTGCAAACTGGACTTGCAGAGCAGCTGTTGCTTGCACATAGAAGTACAATGCTTTGCCCTAATTCATACAGTGCAAACTTGACTTGCAGAGCAGCTGTTGCTTGCACATAGAAGTGCAATGCTTTGCCCTAATTCACACAGTGCAAACTGTACTTGCAGAGGAGCTGTTGCTTGCACGTAGAAGTACAATGCTTTGCCCTAATTCATACAGTGCAATCTGGACTTGCAAAGCAGCTGTTGCTTGCACATAGAAGTACAATGCTTTGCCCTAATTCACACAGTGCAAACTGGACTTGCAGAGCAGCTGTTGCTTGCACATAGAAGTGCAATGCTTTGCCCTAATTCACACAGTGCAAACTGGACTTGCAGAGCAGCTGTTGCTTGCACATAGAAGTGCAATGCTTTGCCCTAATTCATACAGTGCAAACTGGACTTGCAGAGCAGCTGTTGCTTGCACATAGAATTGCAATGCTTTGCCCTAATTCACACAGTGCAAACTGGCCTTGCAGAGCAGCTGTTGCTTGCACATAGAAGTACAATGCTTTGCCCTAATTCATACAGTGCAAACTGGACTTGCAGAGCAGCTGTTGCTTGCACATAGAAGTGCAATGCTTTGCCCTAATTCATACAGTGCAAACTGGACTTGCAGAGCAGCTGTTGCTTGCACATAGAATTGCAATGCTTTGCCCTAATTCACACAGTGCAAACTGGCCTTGCAGAGCAGCTGTTGCTTGCACATAGAAGTACAATGCTTTGCCCTAATTGATACAGTGCAAACTGTACTTGCAGAGGAGCTGTTGCTTGCACATAGAAGTGCAATGCTTTGCCCTAAATCACACAGTGCAAACTGGACTTGCAGAGCAGCTGTTGCTTGCACATAGAAGTGCAATGCTTTGCCCTAATTCACACAGTGCAAACTGGACTTGCAGAGCAGCTGTTGCTTGCACATAGAAGTGCAATGCTTTACCCTAATTCACACAGTGCAAACTGGCCTTGCAGAGCAGCTGTTGCTTGCACATAGAAGTACAATGCTTTGCCCTAATTCATACAGTGCAAACTGGACTTGCAGAGCAGCTGTTGCTTGCACATAGAATTGCAATGCTTTGCCCTAATTCACACAGTGCAAACTGGCCTTGCAGAGCAGCTGTTGCTTACACATAGAAGTACAATGCTTTGTCCTAATTCATACAGTGCAAACTGTACTTGCAGAGGAGCTGTTGCTTGCACATAGAAGTACAATGCTTTGCCCTAATTCATACAGTGCAAACTGGACTTGCAGAGCAGCTGTTGCTTGCACATAGAAGTACAATGCTTTGTCCTAATTCATACAGTGCAAACTGTACTTGCAGAGGAGCTGTTGCTTGCACATAGAAGTACAATGTTTTGCCCTAATTCACACAGTGCAAACTGGACTTGCAGAGCAGCTGTTGCTTGCACATAGAAGTACAATGGTTTGCCCTAATTCATACAGTGCAAACTGTACTTGCAGAGCAGCTGTTGCTTGCACATAGAAGTACAATGGTTTGCCCTAATTCATACAGTGCAAACTGTACTTGCAGAGCAGCTGTTGCTTGCACATAGAAGTACAATGCTTTGCCCTAATTCATACAGTGCAAACTGGACTTGCAGAGCAGCTGTTGCTTGCAGATAGAAGTAAAATGCTTTGCCCTAATTCATACAGTGCAAACTGTACTTGCAGAGCAGCTGTTGCTTGCACATAGAAGTACAATGCTTTGCCCTAATTCATACAGTGCAAACTGGACTTGCAGAGCAGCTGTTGCTTGCAGATAGAAGTACAATGCTTTGCCCTAATTCATACAGTGCAAACTGGACTTGCAGAGCAGCTGTTGCTTGCAGATAGAAGTACAATGCTTTGCCCTAATTCATACAGTGCAAACTGGACTTGCAGAGCAGCTGTTGCTTGCACATAGAAGTGCAATGCTTTGCCCTAATTCATACAGTGCAAACTGGACTTGCAGAGCAGCTGTTGCTTGCAGATAGAAGTACAATGCTTTGCCCTAATTCATACAGTGCAAACTGGACTTGCAGAGCAGCTGTTGCTTGCACATAGAAGTACAATGCTTTGCCCTAATTGATACAGTGCAAACTGGACTTGCAGAGCAGCTGTTGCTTGCAGATAGAAGTACAATGCTTTGCCCTAATTCATACAGTGCAAACTGTACTTGCAGAGCAGCTGTTGCTTGCACATAGAAGTGCAATGCTTTGCCCTAATTCACACAGTGCAAACTGGACTTGCAGAGCAGCTGTTGCTTGCACATAGAAGTGCAATGCTTTGCCCTAATTCACACAGTGCAAACTGGACTTGCAGAGCAGCTGTTGCTTGCACATAGAAGTACAATGCTTTGCCCTAATTCATACAGTGCAAACTTGACTTGCAGAGCAGCTGTTGCTTGCACATAGAAGTGCAATGCTTTGCCCTAATTCACACAGTGCAAACCGGACTTGCAGAGCAGCTGTTGCTTGCACAAAGAAGTGCAATGCTTTGCCCTAATTCACACAGTGCAAACTGGACTTGCAGAGCAGCTGTTGCTTGCACATAGAAGTGCAATGCTTTGCCCTAATTCACACAGTGCAAACTGGCCTTGCAGAGCAGCTGTTGCTTGCACATAGAAGTACAATGCTTTGCCCTAATTCATACAGTGCAAACTGGACTTGCAGAGCAGCTGTTGCTTGCACATAGAAGTGCAATGCTTTGCCCTAATTCACACAGTGCAAACTGGCCTTGCAGAGCAGCTGTTGCTTGCACATAGAAGTACAATGCTTTGCCCTAATTCATACAGTGCAAACTGTACTTGCAGAGCAGCTGTTGCTTGCACATAGAAGTGCAATGCTTTGCCCTAATTCACACAGTGCAAACTGGACTTGCAGAACAGCTGTTGCTTGCACATAGAAGTGCAATGCTTTGCCCTAATTCATACAGTGCAAACCGTACTTGCAGAGGAGCTGTTGCTTGCACATAGAAGTGCAATGCTTTGCCCTAATTCACACAGTGCAAACTGGACTTGCAGAGGAGCTGTTGCTTGCACATAGAAGTGCAATGCTTTGCCCTAATTCACACAGTGCAAACCGGACTTGCAGAGCAGCTGTTGCTTGCACGTAGAAGTACAATGCTTTGCCCTAATTCACACAGTGCAAAACTGTACTGCAGAGGAGCTGTTGCTTGCACGTAGAAGTACAATGCTTTGCCCTAATTCATACAGTGCAAACTGGACTTGCAGAGCAGCTGTTGCTTGCACATAGAAGTACAATGCTTTGCCCTAATTCACACAGTGCAAAACTGTACTGCAGAGGAGCTGTTGCTTGCACGTAGAAGTACAATGCTTTGCCCTAATTCATACAGTGCAAACTGTACTTGCAGAGCAGCTGTTGCTTGCACATAGAAGTGCAATGCGTTGCCCCAATTCACACAGTGTAAACTGGACTTGCATATTAAAGTGGCTTCAATATTTCCACACTTCCTGTAGGA
The DNA here is from genome assembly GCF_964204655.1 of Triturus cristatus. Lineage (NCBI taxonomy): Eukaryota > Metazoa > Chordata > Amphibia > Caudata > Salamandridae > Triturus > Triturus cristatus. The sequence continues at coordinate 391,532,829 of NC_140594.1, forward strand.
TTCACATTTCCTGATCCAGCAGGAAGCGTGGACCAGTATTGGGGCAACTTATATTTGACCTTGAATCAGGCTACCAGGAAAGGAAGTTCAATTTGCTCACTGTGTGATCTTATACACAAGATTCTTTGTGCATGCACCAACCACATTTGATTAAAGAACGAGATTTACCCAAGTATAACGGTGGTGCAACAATGCTTTTCAGTTGTCTCTTTTTCCCAAAAAATGAAGTATAACTTCATGTAGAGTCATCCTCTGTGCTGGGGCAGAGGCCAGGGCCCTACACAGAGAGTAGGCACTGGGCCCCCGCCGATTCCCAGTAGCCATGGGTGTAGGAAGTGTGGGGGAAGCGGGGGCTATATCACCCCCCTCGGATTTTGTAGTGGGGTGACACAGAGGACAAGGGGGGGGGGCGAAGGGACAAAATAATTTCCTCTCTCTCTTCTGTCAGTCGCAGGGCCATTGGCACGTCAAGCACTACCTACAATGGCCCTGCACTTGGCCTGTGATCTTCCCTTTTGTTGTGCTGCAAACCTCCCTGAATTGCTTCTCACCCTGCCCTTGGTGCCATGGCTGCCTGCAGTCTGCACTTCCAGGGCAAAGGAGGAGAGGTCGCTTGTTGATTGCTGTCTGCATCCTGCACCTCCTCAGCCCGGACCCTTCCTTATTTGACTATTTCCCACTGTGCAACTCAGTCACTCAAAGGCAAATGTTTTGTTGAACTGTTTATTTTGAGCAGTTGTTCCTCGCTCTGGAACATAAAATCAATTAGTATCAGACATAGTCTCAGCACACATCTTGCATTACATTGTGTGTCAGATGTGTAAGTCTGTCCTAGTATTTACAATACCACTATTTTGTCTTATTTCTTTTACAGAGCAACGCAACCAGGGTGCTTTACATCACACATACACATTATTCATTGACAATAAACCATGAGTGTAAATCAATTTACAGGATGTGTTACATAAGATCGTGAGGGTTAAAAGGTATAGGAGTCACATGTCCTTTCCTGCATAGTTCACTGTGCTACATTAGAAGGATTACAAGTTATGAGCGGCAAGTAACTAAAGGATCTCTGTGTTAAAAGCAATAATCCACTACCTATTTCACATGCTGTGCTTTGCGAGAGACATATTAACCCTCTATGGTGCTTTGATTCAAAACTGGGACTAGAAAAAACACCTGTCTCTAAAGCAAGCGCATTAACCTACAGAGTTATTTTACCATATATTATTATTTCCTGAGATTTACTGGGTACATAAAGATCTATGCACCAGGTGCCTTAACCCCCAAACAATATTTTAAAATGCAGACTTTGCAACCAATTATCCAGAACATATATACTGCTATGTTTCTCCTTGTTTCCACTTACTTTCTTGCATAGTTTTAATAAATAAATGTACAAGTGGAGGCCTAGATCTTGCGCCGGGGTTGCATCACTTTTTTGGCACAACTCCTATGCAAAATCTATTTTGTTAAATATTGTAATGCACTCAAATGTACTCATGATAGACCTGCTTTACATATGTGAGGTCTTAGAATCTGATGTCATTATTTGTGATATCACTTCCTGTGAGGTCATGGGTTGTGATGTCACGTGCGTTTTCACTTACATACTGCCTAACTTGGTTAGTGCCCCACTTATTTTTTTAGGACTTGTGTCTTGGTGGAGAACTGTTGGTGGTGGTTTTGTAGACTGGGCATCAAATGTATATGTTATGCTTGCCTTATTAAGAGGCCAGTGTAACTCGATGGAAATTAGGGTAATGTGATCGGATTTCAGAGACAAAGACATATGTTTAGTTAGGCATGTAGGACAATTTTCAGTGGCAAGAGGCAGACTTGTGAGATGCCCACAGGGAAGGCGTGGCTGATGTAAAGTCATGACAGTATTTTTTGTAGAAAAGAGACAAGAATAGGTCAAGCTTTTCAGGACCCAGAGGTAATAAGTTTGTCACTTTAAAGATGTTGTTTATATAGAGGAGTCAAACATGATGATGAGCAATAAAACAGCAGGTGACATTGATGGTAAGTCAGCAATGTCTATGAGCCTATGTGCTTTTGCATGTCATTGTCCGCTAATAAAATCCTGGCTGGCATGCAGAACTATTGTCCCCCATGTGCATGCAGGAGGGGTTTCTGTCTTCCCTGGACGAGTTCCTTTTAAAGTATATGTTGAAATACTTGAATTTTACAGTTCTAGGGGACATTAATATATATATGTGGACGCATCATCTGACCCGCATGGTTAACTTCTTTTGGAGAATATATCATCTTGTGATATGTCACAGTTTGTGACTCAGCCCACTCACATAGTGGGTCACACCTTAGACACCATTTTATCTAACACTCAAGTTTTGGTACACAACATTAGTCCCTAGACTTGGTTCGACCATGATCTCATTCACTTCCATTGGTCACTGGTCCTCTGCCCTCACGGATGGGGGTTTTGCTGTTCTCTACCGCATCGTAATTGGGTCACTGTCTCTTCTACGGAGTTTAGTCTTACCTTGGTCAAGCACTCTCCAGCTATGAATGAGGACATGGAGGTCGATGTCAGTCGGTCAACTCCTTGCTTACACAGGAGGCTAACCACATCGTACCTATTAAACACAGAATTGTTAATTCCTCAGGGAAAAGACAGTCGACCCCTTGGATTAGTGAGGAGCTTAGAGTGCTTTGTAAGCACTGTAAGAAAATGGAAAGGGATTGGAGGCGCCATTATCTTTGTAAAGACAAAACGCTCAACAAGAAGGCTCTAAATATCTACCATCATGCAGTTAAAAATGCTCAATCTGACTTTTTTACAGATCAGATTGGCATGTCTCAAAACAAGTCCGGAGAGATATTTAAAATCGTCAAAGCTTTTATGCACCCAGAAGTCTTGCTTCAGCCTTTAAAATCTTCTCTTAATTTATGTACCCAACTGTCCAACTTCTTTGACACTAAAATCCAAACCATTGTCAATGCTTTACATCTCACGGACGCCGCCTCAATGAGAATCAGCGGCCACATACACTGTAGGTAGAAATAGTGCCCTCTCGTGGCCAATTGTTACAGGAATTCACCTTGATTTCACTTTAGGAGTCCGCTCAGGCCTTAAGTGCCTGCAAAATAGGGTCGCCAGATGACCCCTGTCCTCTTCACATTCTTGCCGCCAATTGTACAGCCATCAACCCTGTTCTAAACTAGCTTCTAAATCAGTCAATTCATTTGGCCACAGTGCCCATGGGTTTGAAGCAGGCCAAGTTGATTCCCCTTTTAAACAAACCCTTGGCAGACAAGACCAATCCTGCCAATTTCCGCTTCTGCCTGGGTTTCAGCGCCGAGACCACATTATTAGAGGTGTCAGATACAATAAGGCATAGCAGTAAATCTAGGGAAGCAAGTGGCACTGATCCTCCTTGATGTATCAGCAGCTTTTGACCCGGTTTTGCATTCGACACTCCTGCAGCTCCTTGAAGCCACAGGTGTCTGTGGTTCGGCTTTAGTAGGGCTCCGTTCCTTTATGACAGACAAGTCCCAGTCAGTTTGGATGGTTCCATATGCCTCTGATCCTAAACTGTTGGGTTATGGTGTCCCTCAGGGGTCTGCAGTAAGCCCCATATTGTTTTCAATGTGTTTCTGACCCCTTTGTCACCCCTAATTGAATCCTTTTGAGTACAGACAATATCTTATGCTTATGATATGCAACTGCTCCCCACCCTTGACAGAAATTCACCTAATGCACTACGTACCTTCCAAACCTGCTTGACATCTGTGTTTCAGTGGATGCACGATGGTGGTCTCCAATGTAATACTAACAAGATAGAAATTCTGCTCTTTGGGGTCCCACCGCCCAGCTGGGACAATGACCATTGGCCCAAGGATGTACCCCCGCCACCTCCCAATACCACGGCAGCATGTAATCTTGGGGTAAAATTCAATGGTACTGCTTCATCCCCCCAGGCAGGAGGGGGGAGGGTAGTAGGCATCTGCTTTGGCCTGCTAAAAACGTTAAACTCTCTTTAACTCCTCCACTTCTCACGGCAGACAAGAGTGATCTAGGTTTTGATCACCCCAAGGCTGGATTATGCTAACTCTCTGTACTGGGGCCTACCTGCCTATCTCCTAAAGAGATTACAGCTGGTGCAGAATGCTCTTGCCAGGCTTCTACAATGCCTTACCAAGAGAGCCCACATTCAGTCAGGCCTAAAGGAACTGCACTGGTTGCCTATAAAAGAATGTGTGGGGTTCAAAGATTTGGTTCTGGCACACAGAGCTTTTTACCACAAAGGCCCTCAGTATTTCAACAGATTCACACCTTACCAACCAGCTTTGTCTCTTCAGACATCCAACTCCTTGCTGGTACTAATTCCTCATTTCACACTCAAAAAAGTGGAGCAGTAGCTTCTTCTCTTATCTCGCCACCAGGAAGTTAAATGCCTTCCCAGTTCAGCTTCTTCTTCCAGGGACATTCTGACCTTTCAGAGACTTCTTAATACCTGGCTCTTTGGTTCTGTCTTTTATTACGTCTGTTATTTAGGGCTCAGACTTGCTACTTAGTGCCGGGGCACTCTATTGAGTAGCTGTTGCGCTTTACAAATCTTTAAATAATAATAATGTGCAATTGCTTCAGCAGGTTAGGGTTGAAAGACTTTTTGTCCTTAGAGAACAGGATGAAATATTTTTTTGTGGATTTTGAATAAATAAATTCTTTAAATGTTGTAAATGTTTACAAGTACAGATGAGCATGTCCAGTGATGAAGACGTGTTAAGGAAGATTAGGGGGTTGTCTAGGTATTGTTGGATAGAGACATCTTTTTCCAAGAGTTACATAACTTGGTGACCAAGGGCCCTAATGCAAACACATAAAATGAGATCCCACTCCTGCAGATAGCTGTCCCAAATCCTCAGCGAACCTTGCTACTCTTTAACCTTCCTCAGAATTTTTCACACAAGCCTGTCCGTCATAGGAGTTGACAGCAGTGACATACCTTTACTTAAGATTAGATATAATAGATGTCACTGGCTGCACATCACATTGTCTTTGCTATTAGTGTTCACAATGGCTCAAGTTAGCACAAAACCATAATAAATACAAGCCCCATTATTAAAACAAAATATTTCATTCTGAATAGAGTCAGAACAGAGTACCCCATCATAGCGTGTATCTGCTATGTTTCTACAATCCTATATGGATGCACATCTGCCTAGGTTTACACTATCCAAATGCAAGTAGAAGAGCACTTTTTTGCCCAGTGTTAACAGCGGCGCTGTAATGCACATATGTTCTCATTTTCCACAGTGATACTGTAAAGTTCATATTTGCGAATGTTGGTTAACCATTTGTGGTGTTCTTCATTAATTTTTCTTTGTGTAGGCAAAACTACCCATTTTCACCAGCATTCAGTTATCTGCACAGTTTAGAAGAAGTGATATGTTTGTTTAAAAACAATACATTGTGTTGTGCGACAGCTCCTCCTCAGACAAACTCATATTTTGGGTGCTTGCTTCCAAGACAACAGAAGCCGTTTTCCTCACTCGTTGCTGTTTGTGTTTGTATAATGCTGTGTTTAATGAGAGGAAAAGACAAGGTCTTCACTACAGCCAGTGTCAGGGCAAAACCTTTTATTCTAATTTTGGCTTCCCCTCCACCTTCACTTAACGTAGTGTGATCCTGGACATGTTGTTCAATCTAACTTAGCTTCTGGCCTTCTAAACTCTTAGAAAGTAGCCCCCCTTCCTTACTTACTATTTATTGGCTTCATTGTCAGCCTTTTTTCTTCTTTTTCATCAATGAGCTCATTTCTACGCATGCCGGCTCCACTTCGTCTCCATGTTTTTGTTTTCTTCCCTGAAGCATATCCCAAGTACTGTTTCTCAATGTCTTCTTATTCCACCTTCCCCTACAAGTTATCTGTACTGCAAAACTGGTCTAAAGGAAACTACAATTCTTTCTCTTCCTGGTGCTGGATCTCCCTTGTCACACTTCCCAAAAACTGCAGGTTTATATATATATATGTGGTACATTATTTGTACTCGAAGTACATTATCTGTCACACAAGACACAAATCATCAGTCTAAGTGAAGCACACACAGTTCTACAAGAAGGTAAGGAGGTAGTTAAATACACAAGGCCATAGTTAAATACACAAGGACATCAAGTACTGCAGTCACAAATAAGAAGTTATTTGGTTCTATCTATAATGCACTATTCCACAAAATATGGCAAACAGTGTTTCACAACGGCATAGTGAAAAAGTAACCCCTCCATGGTTCAATGTTTTCCATTCTACCAGATCAAGGGCATCTTCACTCAAGCTTCTCCAAGCAATCACAACTTGCATCTCTAAATTATGTAACCTTTGGGCAAATATTGTCCTCAAAGAGGCCAGGCACCAATAATCCTCCCCCTCACGTCCCAATGTTGTCAATGTTATCACACAAAGGGAGAGTTTTTCCTTGAAGCTTCTTAACATGAAAGCAAATACACCAACCATACATACACTTCGAGAAAATGATGTCCATATCAGAGCTACCAAACCAGATCACTCCTTTTCTTGGTAGCAATAACTATTCCCCAAAGATTATTTCACTATCAATACACAACTCTCCAAATGTCACTTGTAAATAATTCATCATAGTCTTGGGCAAGGCCTCCACGCCTTCAAAAATTGTTTCAATCAAATGCTTCAAATTTTGCTCGAATAATCCTAGCATGAGGCATATTTGCTAGTTTTGAGCATTTTATAGTTTTTGTGAGCCTCTCATAAAACAAGGTTTTTGTGCTTTAGTGCATCGCACGCACTACTCATTTGTGACCTTCCACTGGCTGTATTTGTTTGTAAGCTTCACACACAAACACTATGTTTCTGATGTTCATCACTAACACCTCATATCTGAACTTTGCCCACACACCTTATTCTGCATATCTCACTATACCTATCTACTGTGAGGATCTCATATGTGTCTCGCACAGCAGGCTTTTTTACATTGGTAAGCATCTCTCTCCCATACAAACACTGTACATCTCATTTTTGTGAGCATCCCACAAGAGGCTAATTCTTATTGCAAATTTATTTCATAGGGCTTCTTATATTTTGTGCAAGATAATGCGGTTTGAGTGCACGCTATACTAATTTTATCCAACTGCAATAACACTTCTCATAGATTAGACAACAAAAGTTTTTTTATTGTGTTGTATACTTTGGAAGGCATTAAGGGTTTCTCCACCCTCCAGCCGCAGGAATGCAGGCGATAAACTTCCAGTGTTTGAGAAACTATTCTCGCTCTCCTTCTTGTGCCCTGCTAAACCAGGGGCTTCCAAAAGGGATCCAACTGACTTCAATACTCAGACACACAGAATCCTATACCATACTATTAGACCTGCTAGTCTTAGGGTGGTTTTTCCCCAAAATTGTTGCCTTCTTACCTCCTCTATTTGATGATTCTTTTTGTTGACCTTAGGACTCTGAGGACTTTACCACTGCTGACCAGTGCTAAAGTACATGTGCTTCTCCCCTAAAACATGGTGACATTGGTGTATACCTGATTGGCATATTTGGATTACCTGCAAGTCCCTTGTAAAGTGGTATACCGTATACCCAGGGTCTGTAAATAAATGCTACTAGTGGGCCTGCAGCACTGATTGTGCCACTCACACAAGTAGCCTTTTAAACATGACTCAGGCCTACCACTGCAGAGCCTGTGTGTGCAGCGTTACTGTCATGTCGACTTGGAATTAAAAAACCCTTGCCAAGCCTTAAACAGCCCTTTTATTACACATACATCACCCCTAAAGTAGGTCTTTGTAGCCCATAGGGTAGGGTGCCATGTTACTAAAAGGGAGGACATGAACTTTTAAGTTTTGCATGTCCTTGTAATGAAAAAACAGCTACATTTGTTTTTCACTACTGTGAGTCCTACTTCTCTCATAGAATACCATTGGAAATTCCTTAATTCACTATTTTAAGCTGTAATTCCGTGATTAGAAAGGAGTAGTTGTGTCATGTCTTATATGTTTGGAATGGCAATGATAACTCCTCTTTGCTGCTAAGATTGGATTTCACATTACTATTTTAGATATGCCACTTTTAAAAAGTGGATTTCTCTGCTCTTACAGCTCTGTGTGTCTACAGCCTGTCTACAATACACTCCAATATTAATCCAATTGCATTTTGAGGTTTAGGAATGGAATATTGCGAAGAGCATTCCGTTTATTCTTCCGTTTTTCGTCCCACCATTGTTTGCTTGGTGCATTAAGATGTAGATTCAAAAACAGTTTTTACACATTTGGCCTAATTACTTTGTGAATGTAAATAACAATTAAAGCATACTTGAAAACTGTGACTACATACCTGCCTTTATCAATATGTCACTACAAAACTATGCGATTGTATTCGGTTAACAGAGTGTACGGCTCTCAGACAATGGGCAATTTACAGAGGGTCACTGGAAAGTCCAAAAAGTTGTCCTTCTCCCATCCCACCCCCCCAGAACTTTAGTGTCTCCTACGCCCCTGCCAGTAGCCTCTACATGAGATAAACTCCTGAAAAAACTGACCGCCCGACAGAGGATCCCCTCCCACTTCTCCCATTAAACCAACCCTCTCTACACCCCCTACCGCTAGTAGCCAACAATAACCCAGCTGCTGCAAACCACATACCCCAAACTACAGTTTCCACATATGCACCTCCCGAAAGCAGACTCCCACCCGTCTCCCCTCCTCACTGGACCCAGTTCTCTCGCCCCATCCCAATTAGACATTCTTCCCTCTCCCTTAATACAGGCCACACGGCACAGCTTGTGCACCAACAGCACCCCCCCCCCCCTTTTTCACCCCCAGCCCCCTCGATACCTCTGTGGAGTCCGTGGGGTAGGTATCCACTATGGGCACTACATCGGATAACACTGATTGATTGATAAGCCAAGCTTAAAACGCTTTGTCGCTTTACCTAATGGCCAGAACTGCCGACTTCGGGGCTGGGACACCAGGTTTCAGTCTCAGCATCAGCTCAACATCCTGTGATTCAGGGCAAATCACTTACTCTCCCCCTGCCTACCAAAAAATGAATGTGTCCTTTTGCAATGTCACTGGTGCTCATGTACAGAGCTCCAATACCTTCGAGTCGAGTCCGCGCTATATAAAACTGAAAAATATATATATATATTTGCATGGGCCTGTAAGCTTATGAAAACTTCTTTCAATAAAAATGCCTATGATAGGGCATCAGTAGTCGCATTTAGCATCACGTTATCAACAGTGTTATTTGCTTTAACGTGACTAATAACATCGAGGGCGTGTATTATGTTTAAACTAAGATGCTGCTCAATTTATGTCCATTTGCGCAACATATCGGATTTTAGGCATCGTTGCGAAAATCTTAATAAATCTGACACAGATTTTGAGATCGATTGTTGAAGAATTTGCTATAACAGGCAGTGAAAAGATGGTATGCTAGGGTAGGCCCTTGTTGGACTGGCAGACTGGTGGGCCAGGGTGAAGCAGAGGCAATATCACATCATTTGGAAGTTGAAATTAAATCTCTTAGGACTGGCCGAGAGCTAGGCAGGTGGCTTGCAAAGCGAGTGTTAGACAAACTGGGAGTTGGTATTGAAGCTGACAGGGTCGGTATATGAGCGAAGAGTAGACTTTTCAGTTTGCTTTCCCTCTATAAGTTAACGCCTGCAAGTCCCAGAAAGTAGACTACTGTTTGCTATATGATTGGACCAGTTGATATGGGGGAAGGCTTCGGTTCTGGTGACAGATGATGCCTAAACACAGGGGGCCCGATTCACAGAACTAACTTAAGACAAAATCCTAAACTTACTACTTTTGGTATTCACAGAAGTTAGGATTTTGTCTTAAGTTTGTCTTAAGACAAACTTAAGACAGACTTAAGACAGTCTTAGGACAGTCTTAAGACAGTCTTAAGACAGACTTAAGACAAACTTAAGACAGGCTTAAAACAGACTTAAGACAGACTTAAGTTAGGATTTTGTCTTGAGTTTGTCTTAAGTCTGTCTTAAGTCTGTCTTAAGTCTGTCTTAAGTCTGTCTTAAGTTTGTCTTAAGTCTGTCTTAAGACTGTCTTAAGTCTGTCTTAAGACTGTTTTAAGTCTGTCTTAAGTTTGTCTTAAGACAAACTTAAGACAAAATCATAACTTCTGTGAATACTAAAAGTAGTAAGTTTAGGATTTTGTCTTAAGTTAGTTCTGTGAATCGGCCCCAGAGACAAGACCCATCCATAGAACCTTTGGGAGGGAACTGGCCAATAAGCAAGGTTTTTAGCAACCACCAATGAATCCATGTTTCTATGTAACAACCAAAGCGGGCGCTGCTCATGGGGTGCAGCTGTAAGTCCTATGGCGTCAGGGGAGTAGCTTCCATTGGTGCAGTACGTACAGTGGCACTGGGACACAGAGGACTAGGGGCAGCATTGGATTGGGAAGGTGGGCAGTCGGGCATTGGCCGGTGCCTAAGGATCACCTGTGGGCTACGTTTTGTTAGCTCTATCAACCGGCCCACAGAGCTTTACTGTCTCTTCCCCGCCCAGCCACTGTAATGTGGAGCCAGCATCATGGACAGTTAGGCTTGGAGGGGGTAGATTGCAGCAACGTCCCTCAACAGACTCAACAGACTTTAGCTTCGTCCCCGTGGGGCCAGGGCAGACACTCAGAAGCAGTGTGTCACTTCCCTGCTGTGCTGTTCAACTGAGGCGCCTGGTTGGGAGCAGGTTTTGCGGCCGTTGGGCCATTATCACCTCAGCTCCCCAGAAGCCGCAGCAGCAGCTCTGTGCTGTACTTCACCCCTCCCCTCCCCTGCCAGGCCATCTCCCTGTGGCTATACTTGGCTGGGGAGGGCGAAGAGTAAGTGAAGGGGTCCTGCTGGGGACCTGTTGTTGGCACCTCTGAGCCAGTGTCATTCGGGCCTTGGTAGAGGGGGGTGCACTGGCGTAACGAAAAGTGAGAGGGCCTCCCTGCACGGTATGTAGAGGGGCCCCCTCCGGGCTTACTCAGGAGCTCTCCGGCCAGAGTGCTGTGCCGAGGCGGCCCCTTGGAGCTTGGGGGCCCCCCACACTGCGGGGGCCTGTGTTACGCCCCTGAGGGGTTGTATGTTTGCATAGGCCTCGCTGTGAGGCATCTTTCACAGAGAGGACATTTGAGAGGATGTAATATTACGATTAGAGCTGCTGGATTTGGAAATAGGGTCGAGGCCCGGCCCCAGCTCAACATCCTATGATTCTGGGCATATGACCTAATTGCCCAAGGCCTAAAATAAAAGTTGATTTGATCTGTAATGTGACTGGTGCTCACATAATCGCTGCCCTTGGGACAAGTTCATGCTAAAACTACAATAAAAAATAATCTTCTGTTTGCTCATGTTTTAAGAGTCCGCAAAGGCTGGAATAATAATAAAAGATAATTCTTTACACAATAATAAAAATGTTCCTATTCCTTCTTGACATGGCTTTTCTGCCTTTGTTTAGTTTTTAACTATTTGTTCATTAAAGCAGCTTTAGACCCCATTTTAAACTCCATTCATCTTATGTTTATTGTTTAAAGTACATATTGATCAGAGAAGAAAATACCAGCATTAGGTGATTTTCTTCATTTTCCTACGACCAGGACATTAAAATACCAGTAATGCTGCTTAAAAAATGGGCAGGTGGCAAACAGCCACATCAGGAGTTGTGGCCTTTGGGTCACTTTATTTACACCTCTCTCGCCCAGCCAAAATGTAGTGCTTCTAGATTTCACCAATGTTTCTGGCTCTATGAGCTTTAAAATATGTAATTTATCAAACATTTTTCTAAAAATGAGTCCAATGAGACTAGCCAAATGCTGTTTTATGAATCAGTGAAATCGGGAACGTGGGCACATTTTTGACGGGGTGCCCCAGCCGAATTGTGATCCCTATCCGATCCTGGCCAGGGGGCCCACTGAACCCTGATTAATGATGTATTTCCACAAGGGGCCTATTTCCTTCTTTGCACAAGGGCCCACTGCGCGCTGGCTATGCCACTCCATGGCGTCAAGCCCGTCGTTCGGCTATAAGGCTGTCTGTGGGCCACTGAAGGGTTGTGACTCAGGTGTTACTGACCTTGTTCCGGCTGTACAGGCTTTTCAGAGGCCTTCTCTTGCCAGAACCGCCGGAGTTCCCTATGCTTCATTTCACATTTGGAGATTATGATAATTCAACTATAAACTGCCCTCCTCTCCAGCTCCCCATTCCCTTGCACCCAAACAACCCTTGTCGACATCTTTCGGGTGGGTGGCTGAACCCTGACAGATTACCAGGTCCAAGTATTCGGGACCTTTCCTTGCCCTCCGCTCGCATGCGGTGACGTCTGTCGAATCTCGTGACAGGAAAAAGGGTGACCTCGGATACACATGGTTCAACCGGTCTCCTTATTTGTACAGTGATATGGCTGTTCTATTGCCGGACGTTTCTCTTCATGGTTACGACTCTCGGATATGAGCCAAGGTTCCACCTTGATAGCACTTTCGTTTCCGAAACAATAACACCTGGCCAGTGGCCAGACCTCGCCGAATATGAAAATATGGAAACTCAAACAGGGAGCCTTAGAGCACCGCCGCCGCCGCCGCGCCCACTCACAGCACCGCCTGCGCTGCTCGTGCCCGGGTTGGCCAGGTCGGCCAGGCCCCTCGAGGGCACGCGAGGCCTCAAGAGCAAGGTTCATCCAGCTCGACTGGTTACGTACAGCACGTGGGCAAGGTGCGCCTTCCAGGGCCCGCCTACTCTCACTACTGCTCTCCAAAGTGCACCTAACTGCAGATGCTTTCTGGATGCGACCTCTGAGCACAGTGACCGCAGATGACGCAACACTGTCTCACACTGACTATGCATAATACAAAGTCACAGATGAAATTGTCGAATGATGACGTTACATATACTCTGCACAAGCCCATTTTATTCGGCCCTCAGACGGCCAGTGGTCACTTCACACTATCAGTGGTAGGCAGGACAGTGTGGCCCCGCACCAATGCGATAGAGTCAGTCAGGCCACGGCATGAAAGTTGCCACCTTGTAACTGCTATGGTAGCAAGGGGAACCCCAGGGGAGGGGGCCCCCATTCCGAGTTGCAAACTCGGGTTCGTCTGGCAATTAGGCCTCCACCCACGCAGAGGCACAGCGGGATGGCTATTGCCCGGCTGTTTAGCTCCCTGGCAGTATGGAGATGAACAACCCTCACACCTTCAGCCCTTGATGGGCTGTTAAGAGATGCTTGTAGGTTGCAGAGAGGGAGTGGCCGCAGCTGTTGCTTCAGGAGCGGGTGGGGGGGGGTTGGGGGGCTTCCATTGAGATACAGACAGCCCTGAATGTGCCAAGTCTATGCCACTCACATTCCCCTTTTGCCCAGGGCTCCAAAAATCCTAGAACCGGCCTTGGTGGTAGGTACCAGAGGCGCAGCTAGTGCCACATTTCGGGGGGGGGGGGGGGGGGGCTAAGAAAAAATTTCGGGGGGGGGCTGAATATTTAAGCAATGGGCAGAGTGGAGCTGATTTCGGGTGGGGGCGGCTGAATCTTTAAGCAATAGGCAGAGTGGAGCTGCAGGGGCTCTTGGAAGGGGTGAAACAGCAGCGAGGCCTCAGTAACATGCAGATAGTATTTTAAAGACCTGTGAAGTGCTCGGGTGCGGCTCGGGAAGCTGTCCCATCCCGGGCTGCCACACACGACGGGGTGGGGGGGGGGGGGGGGCTGAAGCCCCGTGAGTCCAATGGGTGTTGCGCGCCTGGTAGGTACTGCTGTTTACCACAGTGACTCACATCCTAGGGTACTACTGCACTGTAGTTGGATAACCAATTTACTACTCCCTTTATACACGTGACTCTACAGGGGTACCGTGCATACATTGTTGCACCAAAATGCCATAGGTGATATTGCACACCCTTTGATCCCTAATGACTTCATAAAGCTAGCACGTTCCCCCTGCCTTTGCTCCCCAAAAGCCTGGATGGAGGCTGGTAGGTATTGTTCAGGGCATGGACTGCAAACTAGAGACAGTAAACAGGTCTCATGAAGTCTGCTTAGTTTCTGTTACTTCACAACACCCATAAAACAAGGAGGAACAAAGGAAATACGCAGAAACCATGGGACAAGACAGGGACAGCAGCTGCTACTCCTGGCTACCAATCATTGGTGTCCAACTAGCTAGGTTGTGCAATCACACCTTACACCAGGATGTGGCCGTAGGTTAAGCAAATCTATTGCACTCAATAAACTAATTTTCCAGTCACAGCAGTAACTTTTGAAAATAGTAGGACTCTATATATCTGTAATGTACGTGAGTTAAAATGGTCAACAACAAAACACACTGCAAGGGTATTGAACCTTACTGAATTATGTGGTAAGGCGCTACAAATCATCAAATAACCTAGGCATCTATGGACATTTTAGTCTTTATTCACAGAAGCTTTGAGCTGTCAGATGTCTTACTATAGATGTGTTAAAAGTCACCGGTCTGTGGAACAATGGTGGCAAACAGAATGTTGCATTGCCTATGACAACATCTGCCTTTTCTCAATAGCCATGGTGTTAAATGGTGAACTCAATGGGTTTGAGCCCAGGATCATTAGAAGGGGTAAAGAATATTGTATCTTCCTGGGACTTTTGAGTCGCTCCCAGCTGCAGGCACCCTCCAGAGACCTGGGCTCCTTCCCAGCTTGGGTGGATGGGGGTGAAAAGCAGGGTTCAGACTAGTCCAGCTCCCGTTCCTCACACCAAGAGCGCTGGTAGGAAACCAGAGCCAACCAAATGCTGTGCCATGGTCAGCGTCCATACATCTGGCTTATCAAGCTAGGGTTCTTCTTTGCAAGCTTTCTCTGAAAAAGAAACAGTGGGAGCGGTAGTACTTGATCACAGGAACTACTGCAGCAGGGAGAACACCGCAGAGTTTCAGAGCGGGGACTTCCAGGCGTCTTCCAATATAGAAGGAAGGATGCAGATTTGGGTATAACAGAACAAGCCAAGTAAGGACAGCTTGTTGCTGAGCAAACTTGCAACAAACCTTCCCCAAATAGAAAACAGCTTGGATTAGTAGTTTGCTAGCTCTTCAGCGGGGCTCAGGTCTGGCTTGGGCTGAATGAGGACAAATTAGACCGTCCCAGAGGAGCTACTGGGCTCTGCCTGAGAAAATGACATGTATACTGGCATATCCATAAGGCAACATTGATAGAACTCCAACTTGTGCTACATTTTCCAAGACCTCCATCGCAACCCCATTCACACACATTTAAACACCCCATGCGCTACAAGTATTCCACTTGTCACAACTCACTGTACATACGCAGGGGGAAACAAATGAACCATTTATGGGAGACTGAGCAGAGTGGGTACAGGTGAAAAGCCTTTTCCACTCAATGTATTTATTTGTACCAGCTCTCATTTTCGCCCATAGTCTGATGGCAGAGGAATAGCTTCTCTCTATTGCTGGATGAGGATATAAACCTTAGGTAAACCTCTGGGCCATAATATGCCTTTGTTCTATTGGTGAAACTTCAGTGTGCACGGTACAACATCAATGGCCTTGTTGATTATAGGGAAAATTGAGAGAAAAACACGGAGCATGCCAGAAAAGGCGAGGAAAAATGCAAGATGGCACACAGATGTCCATACAGTGAAGCAGGTTTTGTCCACACACTGTATTCCAAATAATGTTCTGTCTCCCAGTGATGATATCACTGATCAAACTGAATCCAATTAATATCGTATAACCCTCTGTCGCACCATTGGTGACATGAGCTAGCTCAATATCTGTGCTAAGAACACCACAGCGAATATAGTCTCATCTCAGATGACATCTCAGGACACAATGTTTCCCAACCACAATGTCACAGGGAACAATGTATCCATATAAGTACATCCCATAACACACAGTCTTGGCACTGATGACAAGAGATAATATACACTGCTGATATCAAAGAACACACTGTCTCATTACCGATGACATCCCAAAACACACTGTCTCACAGTTTAGTTAGAAGTTTTATGAACCCAAACATCTCTGAGGCCACTTCAGACAGGTAGAAGAGCTCTGACTTGATAGAAGGAGAGTTCTGAATGGTGGATCAGATAATCTGAGGAGGATCGCAAGGTCACTGGTCAATTGGGCAACCAATTTTTGAAGAAAGCTATGCCCTTTGCTGCAATATTCTGTATGCAGTATTCATTAGGTTTTGAATTTGATACTGAATTCAGGTGGGAACCCAGGCGTAGCCTTAAGAGTAAAGCTGACTTAACATCAGTCACGGCTGGCATGTCTCGCGGGTGGGAGGGGCAGGTGGGTCGCGCGGGGGGGCGGGAGTCACGCGGGGGTGTTTAATTGGGGGAGAAGAGTTGGCCTAATGGCTAGGGCGGTCAACTTTGGAGCTGGGGAACCAGGTTCGCGTCTCGGCAGGGATGCACAACATCCTGTGGTTCTGGGCAAATCACTTAATCTCCCTGTACCTACCAAAAATGAATGTGTCCTCAAGTAACGCAACTGGTACTAGTGTAAAGCGCTCTGATACACATACCTTCGGGACAAGTTCGCGCTATATAAAACTCTGTTAAAAAAAAAAAAATTAATAATGATAAAAATATTTAAACCAGCTTTTCGCCGGCCGGGTCCCGCATCTTCAGGAAGCAGGCAGCCTCCCTCCCTTCCCCTAAGCCAATCACAATGCTCCAGTGGAGCATTGTAATTGGTTGGGACATCGCCTAGGAAAGGGGCTTACTGGGGAGGCCATGTTCTCCATGTAGGCTGCATTGCAGCCTACATGGAGAACTATAGAGTGCGCATGACTGGTTTGGGCGGCCCCAGAGGGCAGACCAAACAGTCAGTGCCCTCAGCAGTGGGCACACCACTGCTCACCTGCCCCAGAGCAGACCCGCCCACCAGCTCTGCCCCCAACCAAACCCTTCTGCTTTCTTGCAGTGCGAGAAGCAGAAACATAAAATGGTACTTATTACCATTTTATGTTTATGTTTCTTCCACTGCGAGAAAGCAGTGGGGCTACCCTCCTCCGCCCTAGTGGAGGAGCCGCTCTGCTTAACATAGTCTCATTTCCATATGTGCAGGACTATTTTGGCTGCTTGATTTTGTACTCTTTGTAAATTGACAGTGTGTGTTCTTGGATGGTCCGTGTATTCTACGTTACAGCTGTCCAAAGCGGCCATGGCAAGTGCTGTGCCAACTCAATATAATTGGTCAATTTGGAGGTGTGGAAGGAGGGAGAGTTTGAATAGTTTCCTTTGCGTACTGAATTGATTTGTCGAGTGAAGTTGAGGTCCAAATTGAAAATGATTCCCCACATTCGAGACCTACTGAGAGGAGTGGTAGTAGAACCACGATTTGAAGAACAGTTTAAAGCTGGAGACTCCAAACCTCCCTCACAGTTAGAGCTCACGTATTTGCTGAAATCAAACTTTCCTTCATCCACAAGTAGACATGGAATGGGAACTCGACCATGCTCGTATGCTTCGTCACTGAGTTCTCATAACCAATGAGTATTTCAGTAAGATATGCATACGTCTAGAACTTTATCTGATGGTGGTCAAGAACTTGTGCCAAAGGAAGTATGTAAATATTGAAGAGAAGTGTCAAGAGAGAAGATCCCTGCGGTACTTCATGTTTTACTTTACCGGAGGATGAGTTAGAAGTAGCTGTAAGTATTTATTTGCTTTAGGTGTGAAGAAATGGGTAACTCCAATTGGGGACCATCGCTAAAAATACTGCTCAATCCAGAAGACTGCTTAGTGGTAAGGTGTGGTCACCATAGCACAAACAACTGAGAGGTCAGTGCTGCTTGCTGACCTTCATTGAGGGAGAGGAATTCTTCCTTGATGTTTGCAAGGGTGACTCTTTACCTTGAGGAAGTCTGAATACAGACTGGAGATCATTCAGAATGTGGTTTCACATACCCTCGGCTTGTGACTGCTCCTTCCAGGATCTTGCTTTTCTGTGAAATGTTTGAGATTGGACTGGAGCTGGTAAGGAGGTAGTGATGACTGCATGTCTCAAAGAGTCAGGAATTGTGCTGCTTAGGGCCTCATTACAAGTGCCCCAGTAATCCCAAAGAGGTCAGTAACCAGAGTGACTGTCCATCAGGATTACTAGTTGTGGGAATTCCCATTTCTTTATTCTGTAATATTTCTTGCCCCCTGGGTTAGGAATGCCCTTGGTATCAGTGAGTTGGTGGGATGGGGGGAGGGTTTGAGATCCAGTGCCACTGAATTTCCCACCATCTCTCAGCACAGAGAGTGACATCACTGGTTTCCTGCCAAAACTGTCGTTGAAAGAAGAATGCTAGCAATGTTTCTATGTTTGGTTAGGTTTTGTGCAAAGGAGTTTCCGGTGTGAGGGCTTTGGATGTTTCCACTAGAATTTCTACTTCAGAAAGTATTACCTTTACGATGTCATGTAACACTAAGACCAGTATTACAATGGTTCCCTGCCCATCTTTCCTAGACAAATCCAAAGTTGTGTGTAGTGCGATGAATTAGGGCTTAAGAAGCATTAACAGCAAATATCAGACAGGCTGGTACCGGTCAGTTACTGAATGCATTAAAAAAACTTTTTCATCCCGTCTCTTCCCCAGTGATAGTCAGATGGGTCCAATGGGTGATGAAGGAAGCTGGCATTAATAACTTCATATTTGGGGCACACTCTGCCCATGGAGCAATGGCCTCTAAGACATTATGAAGGCTGTGGATTGGTCATCCGATTCCACTTTCAAGAAGTTTTATTTTAAGCCAGTAATGAACATGGCTTCAGTGGTAAGCAAGCTTTAAACAGGCACAATCTGAGCCTCCAGTAGAATGAAAAAGTTCCTGGCTACCCTGAAGGAAAGTTTCAATTCTACTAAGGACACGGAGGCAAGGATTTTCCCACACGGTAAGGACTTAGACTACTGGAACATTATTGGGTAAAGAATAAGTCTTTTTATCGTACATTTTGTTCATATCCAAGAAGTAGAGGATGTGACCGTACCACACTGTTTTCCTGTACATTTGCAATTGTTGAAAGTTCCATTGATCTTGAATGGTGTTACACTTTGTTTCATAGAGTAAATACTGATTAGGTTTTTATTTCCCAATAGGAACTGACGAGAAAGAGAACTACCAATGAAGAAGATGTCATTTTGGGTCTCTCGTACAAAGAAAGAGGGAGTGCTATTCATTGGGGATGTTATTATATGGTGCCTGACCTACTTGATTGGTTAACCTGTGGAACATTTTTGTTTGGTGTGAGAGTTGGCCTGGTATATGCTGTCCACTAATTAAAGTGGGCACCATGCACCAGTCCAAACAACCCTTATGGTGATTAGGTCAAAGATAACCTTTATAGAAAGCTATCCTAATGGTAGCTATGGAGAGCAGCCTTCAGGCTAAGTCTTGAAGGAATGTTAAGCAGCTTGTTTTACCAGAATGCAACCTTGTAGTATTAGTTAAATGAAAGGGAAACCACAACAGTAGTTATACAAATATGTATTTATTATATTTATCACTCTCTAGTATCCTCTACATGAGGATAGAACACAATTCAAATAATACAGTTGCAAAGAATTGATCGTAACTAGCACAATACAGAGTGGGCTCTAGGGGAGACCAAACCATATACTAAAATAGTGGTATAAGAACCACGACTCGGGACTAGACTTAGTCTAGGAGGTGTAGAATTGCTGGGACCCCAAGGTGAGTAAGTAGGGACCCACGGAGGACAAGTGCAGAGTGAGAACACGACCGCGTGCTCTGTACAATTCAATGGGGAAGTAGCAGGTGGAAAATTTAAGGTTAAGGACCCTTCCCAGCAGATTACGAATACAACCCTTGGAACTTAAGAGGTTGGAGAGCCACCCCACCCGTGGATACTGTTGTACCAGAGTTACCTATCCCAGAGGAGCCGGGTGCATAGGTACGAAGTGGCGTCGTAAACCCTTGTTGTATTCTATGGAAGTCTGCAAAGAAATGCTGCTGCTGGAAGTAAGAAAAATGTCTGGTGGTATCCAAATGTGGATTCTTGTCGAAAGGAACCTGAAAGCAGAGGAGACAGAGTCTGGGTCACTTTGGAGTGACCAGGGGCTTGGTAGACGTATGCCCACCGATGTTGAATGCTTCAGGTGCGTTGATGGGGACCTTGACTCTTCAGCTGCAGGGACCAGGAGACGTCTAGGACAACCAAGAGCCCAATTTGAGCTGTCCCACAAAGGATGTTGAGTGCTGAGGGGTCGTGTCCGGCAGGAGCACCAACAAGCCTTTGCAGCGGCAACCAACAAAGATGGTCAAGTTCAGTGTCGATTTGGCCCAGCAAGGATCAAGAGACTCACAACAGCAATGGGAGTCAGGGCAGGCCTGGAGCAACCAGGGGAGCCCAAGAAAAGCAGTGTTGACCCTCAAGTGGACCCACAGGCCGGAGGCACAGGAGTCGCGAGGGGACCTCATGGGGTTTCACAGGATACCAGCTAGTAGGGCACAGAGTGTGGAGATGCTGGAGTTCTTTGTAGTAAAGATGCGCTGGGGTCAGGGCTACAAGTGGCCCAATGCACAGAATTGTTGCACAACAACAAGCATATGCAACTGCAAGTGAACACAGTGCACAAAGGTATGGGTTATGCGGTCCCCACGAGGGATACTGGCTTCAAACTCGGTGAGAAGGCAACTCAACCTCGGAGACTTTCAGGAACCTACCTCCTGTGTTGGTGGATCCTTCAGAGTCTGCAGGAGTTCAGGATTAGCAGACCAGCCAGATGCGTTACGGTGCTTGTGAATGCAGGGGAGGGACTCCTTCACCCCAAGGAGAGATTCTTCTGATGACTTGGAGGTCCACAGGGTCCTGCACGGAGCCTGTATGGATCACAGACACTGATGAGGCTTTGGACAGTAATGGGGAGACGAAGTTGAGCCCAAGGGAGTCCAACATGTCCAGACGGTCGAAGTGTTGTGGTTGCTTCTTGCAGAATCTTGTCCACGTAAAATCTAAAGTCCTGTAGCCAGATAACCCATTTTATACCCACGGGACAGGGTTGGACAGATTTAGGGGACCCTCCTAGGGGAGGGGCAGGACAGAGGGGTGGCTACACCCATGTCCTTTGTCCAGTTTCGCGCCAGAGCAGGAGCAAATGGCTCCCAGAACTGGTTTGAGCTGGACTATGCACAGGGACAAGTGTGCCCCCCATGCAGACTTTCTGGCACTGTTACAGTGCACCCACCCAGCCCCAATACACTAAATCCTGTCTGTGAGTTGGTAACACCTCCCTGTGATAGGATGCCTATTGTGCTGCCTTCCCCTGCTCGAGCTTGGCTCAGCAGCAGGAGGGCAAACTTGTGTCTGTGGCTGGCAGCATCCATTTTGTGCTGTAAGGCTCGAGAAAGTTGGTACCAGTAGACTTAGGTACCCCCAGAACCTCAGTTCTGAGGGGAGGAATCATACCTCCCACACCAGTTACTGGTGTGGATGTATGATTCCAAGGTGTTTGACAGTAAACACAACATACTTCGTTGCAGTCACTTTCGAGATAGCATTTACTGTGAGGGTATAATGCACCTATTTGTCTGGCAGTGTCACAGACAACTCGGGAGAATGGTCTCCGAAGGCTGCAGAGGGATCCAGCTCATACAGGAGCACCCTCTCACGTAAAACCCAGCACCCTGCCTTCAGGATTGTTAAGGCCTGCTATAGGGGTGACTTATAAAGGTTTTAGGTGTAGTGACATTTAGATATAGTGAACCGATATCTAAGGTAAGTGGTGCAAGCACCATCTTACACAGGCTGCAGTAGCAGACCTGAGGTTCCATTTTGCATGGCCTCTCATGGGTGGCATAATACATGTTTCAGCCCATGGGAGGTCTCTGGGGTGCCTATGCCTTGGGTACATGTGTACCATATACTAGGGAATGATAAGGGCACCCCAGTATCGAATCTGGAGCTGTACCAAAGTACATACATAGCAATTTAGGGAGACAACAGATAGGCTGGGGCCCTGAATAGCAAGATCCCACCCAGACTACTCAAAACAGTGGGTGCAAAAAGCAAAAAGTGGGGATAACCATAAGAAGTCGATCCTACTTTCCTACACTCTCCCCCCCCCCCCCCAAAGAAAGGAGATGAGACTAACCTTGCCCAGTTGAGTCTTCATGTTCTAAGTGGAAATATCTGGAATAATCAGGACTTTGCAGAATTGGAGCAGTTCACATGGCCTGCTTGAGGTCATCAAATGCCTTCTGACAGCTAACTGTACACTGCACTTTCTTGGGCATTCTTTTTGATGTTAGATCATTCAAGCGAGTCACTATAGACCCATAATCCTTGACAAATCTTCTGTAATACTCAGTCAGGACCAAGAAAGCTCTGACCTGAGTCTGGGTGGTTGGAGCAACCCATTGCATGATGGTCTGGATTTTGCTCTGCAATGGTTGAACCTGGCCTCCACCCACAAGGTGCCCCAGGTACACATCGTGACTCAGTCCTATCTGGCACTTAGTGGCCTTGATATTGAGGCTTGCCTTTTGCAGGGCCTCCAAAACATTTCTAAGATGGACCAGGTGATCCTCCCATGTGGAACTAAAGAAAGCAATATCATCTAGATAAGCCACACAATAGTCTTCCAGGCCTGTGAGAACTTTATTCACCAACCTTTGAAATATGGCAGGTGCATTCTTCAAGCCAAAAGGCATTACCACAATTTTATAATGCCCACTAGGGGTTGAGAATGCTGTTTTTGGTTTGCAATCCTCAGCTAGTCTGATTTGCCAAAACCCAGCAGTAAGGTCAAATGTACTTAGAAACTTGGCTGAGACCAAAGCATCTATAAGTTCATCTGCCCTTGGAATTGGATGAGCATCAGTCCTAGTGACTGCATTGAGTCCCCTGTAGTCAATACACAACCTAATCTCTCTCTTACCACCCTGGGTGTGAGGTTTAGGTACCAAGGCTACTGGACTAGCCCAAGGGCTATCTGAGGGCTCAATTACTCCCAGTTCCAACATCTTTTGGACCTCAGTCCTGATGCAATCCCTAACATGGTCAGGTTGTCTGTAAAGTTGCTCTTTACAGGTAGATTTCCACCTGTGTCCACTTCATGGGTACACCAGGTGGTCTGACTTGGAATCAGTGAGAACATGTGCCTATACTGATTGAGGACCTTCCTGCAATCAGTCTGTTGTTGCTCAGTGAGGCTGCTTGCCAAAGCTACACCATCTACTGAGCCGTCATAAGGGTTCTGTGAGAGGAGGTCAGGGAGTGGATCACTCTCTTCCTCCTGTCCCTCATCAGTAGCAATGAGCAAGCCCATGTCTGCCCTGTTAACATAAGGCTTGAGTCTGTTTACGCGGGGGCTCCCGGAAGTTCCAAGGTCCACCAAGTAGGTGACCTCGCCCTTCTTCTCAAGAATGGTATGGGGTCCACTCCATCTGTCTTGGAGAGCTGCTGGGGCCACAGGCTCCAACACCCATACCTTCTGTCCTAGCTGGTAAACAGTCAAGAGAGCCTTTCGGTCATGCCAGGCCTTTTGCAGTTCCTGGCTAGCCTCAACGTTTTTACCAGCCTTCTTCATGTATTTAGCCATCCTGGAGTGGAGACCAAGTACTTAGTCCACAATGTCTAGTTTGGGAGGTTTGAGAGGTAACTCTTTCACCAAACACAGTGGACCCCTAACTGGGGGACCAAACAAAAGTTCAAAAGGGTTGTAGCCAACCCCCTTCTTTGGCACCTCTCTGTAGGCAAATAGAAGGCAGGGCAACAGGACATCCCATTTTCGCCTAAGCTTTTCTGGGAGTCCCATTATCATACCCTTTAGGGTTTTGTTGAACCTTTCAACTAACCCATTGCACTGAGGATGATAGAGTGTGGTAAACTTGTAGTTTACACCACACTCTTTCCACATTGCAGTTATGCAACTAGACATAAAGTTTGTACCTTTATTTGTTAAGGCCTCCTTAGGAAAACTCACCCTGGAGAAAATCCTCAGCAGGGCCATTGCCACCACAGGTGCTGTGGTGGTCCTAAGGGGAATAGCTTCTGGATACCTGGTGGCATGGTCCACCACCACCAGGATGTAAGAATGTCCAGATGCTGTTGGAGGGTTCATGGGACCAATTATGTTAACCCCAACCCTCTCAAAGGGTATTCCCACCACAGATAGTGGTATCAGGGGGGCCTTTGTAGTCCTACCTGTCTTACCACTGGCTTGGCAAGTGATACAGGAGCGACAAAACTCCTTTGGGTCCTCTGACATATGAGGCCAGTGAAAGTGAGGGACAAGCCTGTCCCAAATCTTGCTTTGACCTAAGTGTCCCGCTAGGGGAATGTCATGTGCTAGGGTGAGTAGGAATCCCCTAAACTTCAGAGGTATAACCAACCTCCTGGTGGCACCAGGCTTGGGGTCTCTACCCTCTGAATATTGGAGTCCCTCATACCAATAGATCCTGTGGGCCCCACTGACATTCCCTGTAGCCTCAGCAACAGCTTGCTGTCGGAGTGGTTCAGCAGGGGGACAGGTTTGCAGCTCTGGGCTCAGATCTGTCCTAGAAAGTCCCCCTGTCCCCAAGAACTCAACCTGATCAGGTTCAAGTTCCTCTGAGACAGTTCCTTCACAAGTCCCGGGATCATTTTACTCAAAAGACTGATCCTCACTCTGAGCCTGGGGGGAAGACACAGCCTTACCCCTCCTGCTCATCTTCTTGGAAGGCACCTGGTCCATCTTTTCAGGATCCAGGGCCTGTTCAGTGATTTTCAGTTTGGCCTGTGACCTGGTCACAGAAAACACATCTGCAGTGATGCTCAACATTGCTGCATGAGTCCAGGGTTCCACTTCAACCCAGGCTGAAGTTTCCAAATCATTGCCCAACAAGCATTCCACAGGGAGGTCTTAACTTACCACAACCTTCTTAGGGCCAGTTACCCCTCCCCAGCTGCAATTAACAACTGCCAAGGAATGGTCTGTCCTGACATTACTAGCATTGGTCACTTGGTATATCTCACCAAGTATGATCTGGTCAGGGTCTACAAGATCTTTCGTCACCATTGTGACACTTGCACCTGTGTCCCTGTATGCCATGGCCTCCTTACCATTTATCAAAGGCTGTTGTCTGTATTTGCCCAGGTTACTGGTACTAACAAATAGGGAGGCAATATCCATGCCTCTATCACAAACTAGAATTGCCTGAGCTGGAGTTCTGACTAAGCAAGAACCCACCTCAGAGCCCAAGGTTAACTCTACTATTCCCTTGTTCCCTGTACCACCATTCTAAACTGTACTAGGGGGAGCAGTTGCCTTAGGGGAATGGTGGTTACAGTTGAAATATTGGCCCTTGTACAATTGGCATCTTTTGTCCAATGGGTTGTTTCCTTACATATGTAACAGCAAGGTTTCTTCTTGCCTTTTCCCTTGTTAGATTGTGACTCCCCCCCCCCCCAGATGCAGGTTTTTGGGGCCCCGATGAAGACTTCTGATCTTTATTTTTGTCCCACCCTTATCTGAGGTTTTAGAATCTGTTTTCTTCTGGTCACCACCATTGGTCTGAGGTTTCTACTTCACCCTGGTTCTGACCCACTTATCTGCCTTCTTTCCCAATGCTTGGGGAGAAGTCAGATCAGAGTAAACCAGGTATTGATGCAACAACTGTTTTTGGCAATTATTAAGGATCTGTTCCCTCATAATCAAGTTGTACAATCCCTTAAAATCATTCACCTTGCTACCAAGTAACCAGCCTTCCAGAGCCTTAATGGAACAATCTATAAAGTTTACCCAGTCCTGAGTCTGTGCCTTCTGGGTGTCTCTGAACTTAAACTTGTACTGTTCAGTGGTTAAGCCAAACCCTTCAATGAGAGCACTCTTCAGGACTGAATAATTATCAGCATCCTCTTCTCTAACAGTGAGGAGCTTATCTCTACCTTTGTCAGCAAAGGAGAGCCACAAGATAGCTGCCCACTGTTCTTTAGGAACCCTCTGTACTTTACTGGCCATCTCTAGAGCAGTTATCCATTTATGGATGTCATCCCCTACATGGAAGGGAGGGACAATCTTGCTCAGGTTCCTATGATCAAAGGTGTGTTCCCTAACCCCAGGGACACTGTTGCTGCCACCATGGGACTCTAGTCCCAACTTCTTTCTAGCTCTCTGTACTTCTAGGGACTCTTTATCCAGGGCCAATTGCCCTTTCCTAAGCTTAAGCTTAGCTTTCTCAAGCTCAAAAAATTGGCACGCCCTGTCATCAGAGTTGTCCCTCTTGCTAGAAACAGAGGTCCCTCTAGAATGTCTAGAATTATCTGACACAGCAGAGGGAGATCTGGATCTCCTTGTTAAACTCTGCATTCTCCCTGGAGGAATGAAGTGATTATCCTCATGACCCTC
Organism: Triturus cristatus; assembly: GCF_964204655.1. Classification (NCBI taxonomy): domain Eukaryota; kingdom Metazoa; phylum Chordata; class Amphibia; order Caudata; family Salamandridae; genus Triturus; species Triturus cristatus. The sequence goes on from NC_140594.1 coordinate 391,559,165, forward strand.
ACCATCTTCCTCTGGAGACCTGAGTCTTCCAGGGGAGGATCATTTTGATCCTCCTGTGTAGGGTTTGAGTCCAGATCATAGAAGGTTTCCACTCCTGCCCTGTCCTCATTCCCTGTCCCACTCACTCTATCTACCTCATCAGAACCTGGGGTCTTCCTAAGGTCATCCAAGAGTAACACCTCAATGAGATGCTGGGATGTTTGCTGTTCTCCTGTGTTCCGCTTTCTAGATGCACACCTGGCTCTAAAATCCTGAAATGTGAAAGCATCATATCTAGAGGGCAAAGAACCACTGGGTTCTCCTTTAGAAGACATACTAGGTGTGGTGTGGTGTATGCAGCTACCTAACCTAGTGGAGACTAAACTCTCTAAGGTTGGAGAAACGGTGTGCTAGAACCTTGACTGCCCAACCCCAAGTTCAGTACAACTTACTATCAAGGCTAGTATTATATGTGCCTAGAGACTAGTGTTTTTTTCAGATAATAAATACAAAGATTTATCTGGTAAAACAATGCAGGCTTGAATCCCAACCGCTGCACACCAATGTGAGAAGTTGGCCTGGTATATGCTGTCCACTAATTAAAGTGGGCACCTTGCATCAGTCCAAATAACCCTTATGGTGATTAGGTTAAAGATAGCCTTTATAGAAAGCTATCCTAGTGGTAGCTATGGAGAGCAAAAGCAAGGGGTGGGGCATCCTTTTTGCCTCTACCAGATGCACAGCTGAATGCGCCATCAAGGCGATCATGTAGTTAGTCCATTGTTATAAATGATGATCACTGTACTCATTTTAAACCAATGTGTTTGACATCCTTTCAAGTTACATTTGTTTTTCAAGCCACACACGGAATGGTTTGCCATTTCCCAAGTTTCTTGTGTTCCAACCGTGCCCATCCGGACCTCTTGAAAGAACATGACCAATGCAAAAATTCATCCAAGACAGTGTTTTATTAAATAAAACCCAATGCATTTCGGGCAGTCTAGTGCCCTTTGTTAGGGGTCACTGTAAATAACAATAAAAACAACAAATATGACCATTACCATTTATGTGAAACACAATAATATATCATGCATTAAACTGACATTCACAAATTAATTTTTCAAAATGCGCTTTACAAAATGCTATATTTGCACTTCAACCTCCTCTGATTACCCGACTCTACCTGCCTCAGACAGTAGTGTTAAGCACCCACCGTTCACCTTAGTCAGTCCCTTTCTTAGCTAATACATTCCCCACTTTTTTCCGTGATTATTCAAAACCTGCTCAACAATCTGCTTTCCCATGTTTGCCCCGGCTTCCCTTCAACTACCATCCTCAAACTCTCCACAACAACCTACACCCTCCTCCTTGTCCTACTTTCCCTTCACACATAAAAGTGATCAAGGACTCTCCCCCTCACGACTGAATCCTAGCACTGTGTCTCTCATTATTATGTCGGTTTCCTATATTCGAAAACAGCTGTCCCTAACTCAATCTATTTCATAAGTACCCTGAGTTATCCTCCTATCAGTGCTATGATCAAAACTGCATAGTAAACAATCCTTCCACCATGGCACAGTCTTTCACCCCTCCTTCATCCCTCAGCTGTAATCTACAACCCTAATCCTCCCGTACCTGCCGTAAGCGTTTAAAAACATCCTGTCTCCTCTCCGTTCAAAGCCGATTGTTAGCTCTACATCCCTCCCTTATTTAACCACATGTGTTTTTGGTTTAAACTTCCTGAATTGGCTTGTTTCAAACACTTTCCCGCCATCAATGCTGCAATCAAAACTATTTACAAATCACACTGACTACATTACCCATAATACAGTGGACTAGTTAAAACTCTACCAGAGTTCGCGTAATCACATTACTTCCTGACCCATGCAAGAAAAACAGTGCGAATTATAAAAGTGCTCATTCAATGCAACTAATCTCCAAATGGTAATGTTAATTATTTTTTCAATTGTTTGTTTTGGAAAAAAAGTCTCCTTTTTAATATTAACACCAGCTAGTGTGATGAATCTCGATGTTTCACCGTGTGTGGTAGCGTACATAGTTCTCTCTTTCTGCTTCTTATTCCATCTGAATCTGACGGGTGCTACCCCAGAGCAGGGCAATCTTAAAACATGAACAATTCTGGGGGTGGGATGCACACCTTTCTTACATTTTGCTTGTCCAAACTTTACTTCGTTAATCAAGGAATGCGTGCAAACTGGTAAATGGTGCCTTGCCCAAATGGCACCAGGTTGAATTCAAAAGCAAGGGGTGGGGTATCCTTTTTGCCCCTCCCAGATGCACAGCTGAATGCGCCATCAAGGTGATCATGTAGTTAGTCCATTGTTATAAATTATGATCACTGTACTCATTTTAAACCAATGTGTTTGACATCCTTTCAAGTTACATTTGTTTTTCAAGCCACACACGGAATGGATTGCCATTTCCCAAGTTTCTTGTGTTCCAACCGTGCCCATCCGGACCTCTTGAAAGAACATGACCAATGCAAAAATTCATCCAAGACAGTGTTTTATTAAATAAAACCCAATGCATTTCGGGCAGTCTAGTGCCCTTCGTCAGGGGTCACTGTAAATAACAATAAAAACAACAAATATGACCATTACCATTGATGTGAAACACAATAATATATCATGCATTAAATTGACATTCACAAATTCATTTTTCAAAATGCGCTTTACAAAATGCTATATTTGCCCTTCAACCTCCTCTGATTACCTGACTCTACCTGCCTCAGACAGTAGTGTTAAGCACTCACCGTTCACCTTAGTCAGTCCCTTTCTTAGCTAATACATTCCCCACTTTTTCCGTGATTATTCAAAACCTGCTCAACAATCTGCTTTCCCATGTTTGCCCCGGCTTCCCTTCAACTACCATCCTCAAACTCTCCAGAACAACCTACACCCTCCTCCTTGTCCTACTTTCCCTTCACACATAAACCGGATCAAGTACTCTCCCCCTCACGACTGAATCCTAGCACTGTGTCTCTCATTATTATGTCGGTTTCCTATATTCGAAAACAGCTGTCCCTAACTCAATGTATTTCATAATTACCCTGAGTTATCCTCTTATCAGTGCTATGATCAAAACTGCATAATAAACAGTCCTTCCACCATGGCACAGTCTTTCACCCCTCCTTCATCCCTCAGCTGTAATCTACAACCCTATTCCTCCCGTACCTGCCGTAAGCGTTTAAAAACATCCTGTATCCTCTCCGTTCAAAGCCGATTGTTAGCTCTACATCCCTCCCTTATTTAACCACGTGTGATGAATCTCGATGTTTCACCGTGTATGGTCGCGTACACAGTTCTCTCTTTCTGCTTCTTATTCCATCTGAATCTGACGGGTGCTACCCCAGAGCAGGGCAATCTTCAAACATGAACAAACATGTCTGAGGCAGGTAGAGTCGGGTAATCAGAGGAGGTTGAAGTGCAAATATAGCATTTTGTAAAGCGCATTTTGAAAAAGAATTTGTGAATGTCAGTTTAATGCATGATATATTATTGTGTTTCACATAAATGGTAATGGTCATATTTGTTGTTTTTATTGTTATTTACAGTGGCCACTGACGAAGGGCACTAGACTGCCTGAAATGCATTGGGTTTTATTTAATAAAACACTGTCTTGGATGAATTTTTGCATTGGTCATGTTCTTTCAAGAGGTCCGGATGGGCACGGTTGGAACACAAGAAACTTGGGAAATGGCAAACCATTCCGTGTGTGGCTTGAAAAACAAATGTAACTTGAATGGATGTCAAAAACGTTTGTTTAAAATGAGTACAGTGATCATAATTTATAACAATGGACTAACTACATGATCGCCTTGATGGCGCATTCAGCTGTGCATCTGGGAGGGGCAAAAAGGATGCCCCACCCCTTGCTTTTGAATTCAAACCTGGTGCCATTTGGGCAAGGCACCATTTACCAGTTTGCACTCATTCCTTGATTAAGGTGTGCATCCCACCCCCATAATTGTTCATGTTTTAAGATTGCCCTGCTCTGGGGTAGCACCCGTCAGATTCAGATGAAATAAGAAGCAGAAAGAGAGAACTGTGTACGCTACCACACACGGTGAAACATCGAGATTCATCACACTAGCTGGTGTTGATATTAAAAAGGAGACTTTTTTTCCAAAACAAACAATTGAAAAAATAATTAACATTACCATTTGGAGATTAGTTGCATTGAATGAGCACTTTTATAATTCGCACTGTTTTTCTTGAATGGGTCAGGAAGTAATGTGATTACGCGAACTCTGGTAGAGTTTTAACTAGTCCACTGTATTATGGGTAATGTAGTCAGTGTGATTTGTAAATAGTTTTGATTGCAGCATTGATGGCGGGAAAGTGTTTGAAACAAGCCAATTCAGGAAGTTTAAACCAAAAACACATGTGGTTAAATAAGGGAGGGATGTAGAGCTAACAATCGGCTTTGAACGGAGAGGAGACAGGATGTTTTTAAACGCTTACGGCAGGTACGGGAGGAATAGGGTTGTAGATTACAGCTGAGGGATGAAGGAGGGGTGAAAGACTGTGCCATGGTGGAAGGATTGTTTACTATGCAGTTTTGATCATAGCACTGATAAGAGGATAACTCAGGGTACTTATGAAATAGATTGAGTTAGGGACAGCTGTTTTCGAATATAGGAAACCGACATAATAATGAGAGACACAGTGCTAGGATTCAGTCGTGAGGGGGAGAGTCCTTGATCACTTTTATGTGTGAAGGGAAAGTAGGACAAGGAGGAGGGTGTAGGTTGTTGGGGAGAGTTTGAGGATGGTAGTTGAAGGGAAGCCGGGGCAAACATGGGAAAGCAGATTGTTGAGCAGGTTTTGAATAATCACGGAAAAAAGTGGGGAATGTATTAGCTAAGAAAGGGACTGACTAAGGTGAACGGTGGGTTCTTAACACTACTGTCTGAGGCAGGTAGAGTTGGGTAATCAGAGGAGGTTGAAGTGCAAATATAGCATTTTGTAAAGCGCATTTTGAAAAATGAATTTGTGAGTGTCAGTTTAATGCATGATATATTATTGTGTTTCACATAAATGGTAATGGTCATATTTGTTGTTTTTATTGTTATTTACAGTGACCCCTGACAAAGGGCACTAGACTGCCCGAAATGCATTGGGTTTTATTTAATAAAACACTGTCTTGGATGAATTTTTGCATTGGTCATGTTCTTTCAAGAGGTCCGGATGGGCACGGTTGGAACACAAGAAACTTGGGAAATGGCAAACCATTCCGTGTGTGGCTTGAAAAACAAATGTAACTTGAAAGGATGTCAAAAACATTGGTTTAAAATGAGTACAGTGATCATAATTTATAACAATGGACTAACTACATGATCGCCTTGATGGCGCATTCAGCTGTGCATCTGGTAGGGGCAAAAAGGATGCCCCACCCCTTGCTTTTGAATTCAACCTGGTGCCATTTGGGCAAGGCGCCATTTACCAGTTTGCACGCATTCCTTGATTAATGAAGTACAATTTGGACAAGCGAAATGAATGAAAGGTGTGCATCCCACCCCCATAATTGTTGAGCTATGGAGAGCAGCCTTCAGGCTAAGTCTTGAAGGAATGTTAAGCAGCTTGCTTGACCAAAATGCAACCTTATAGTATTGTTTAAATGAAAGGGAAACCACACAGTAGTTATAAAAATATGTATTTATTACATTTAACAGTCTCTAGTATCCTCTACATGAGGATAGAACACAATTCAAATAATACAGTTGCAAAGAATCAATCGTAAGTAGCACAATACAAAGTGGGCTCCTGTGGGAGACCAAGCCATATACTAAAATAGTGGTATAAGAAACACGACTTGAGACCAGACTTAGTCTAGGAGGTGTAGAATTGCTGGGACCCCAAGGAACCACCCAAGGTGTGTAAGTAGGGACCCCACGGAGGACAAGTGCAGAGTGAGAAAACGACCGCGTGCTCCGTACAATTCAACGGGGAAGTCGCAGTTGCAAAATTAAAGGTTAAGGACCCTTCCCAGCAGATTACGAAGACAACCTTGTGAACGTAAGAGGTTGGAGAGCTACCCCACCCGTTGATACCTTTGTACCAGAGTTACCTATACCAGAGGAGCGGGATCCATAGGTACGAAGTGGCGTCGGAAACCCTTGTCGTTCTCTATGGAAGTCTGCAAAGAAATGCTGCTGCTGGAAGTAAGAAGAATGTCTGGTGGAATCCAAATGTGGATTCTTGTCAAAAGGAACCTGAAAGCAGAGGGAACAGAGTGACCAGGAGCTCAGTAGACGAATGCCCACCGATGTCGAATGCTTCAGGTGCATTGATGGAGACCTTGACTCTTCAGCTGCAGGGACCAGGAGATGTCTAGGATGACCAGGAGCTGGATTAGAGCTCTCCCACAAAGGATGTCGAGTGCTAAGGGTCGGTGTCTGGCAGGAGCACCAACAAGCCTTGGCAGCGGCAACCAATGAAGATGCTCAAGTTCAGTGTCGATTTAGCCCAGCAAGGGCCAAGAGACTCACCACAGCAATGGGAGTAAGGGCAGGCCTGGAGCAACCAGGGGAGCCCAAGAAAACCAGTGTTGACCCTCAAGTGGCCCCTCAGGCCGGAGGCAAAGGAGTCGCGAGGGGACCTCAGGCGATTTCATAGGATACCAGCTAGCAGGGCACAGAATACGAAGATGCTGGTTTTCTTTGTAGAAAAGATGCACAGGGATCAGGGCTATAAGTGGCCCAATGCACAGAATTGTTGCACGACAACAAGCATATGCAGCTGCAAGTGAACGTGGTGCACAGAGGTGTGGGTTATGCGTTCCCCACAAGGGATCCTGGCTTCAAACTCAGTGAGAGAGCATCTCAACCTTGAAGACCTTCAGGAACTCACCTCCTGTGTTGCTGAAGCCTTCGGAGTCCGCAGTAGCTCAGGATCAGCAGACAGGTCAGATGCAGGGGAGTGTCTCCTTCACCCCAAGGGAGATTCTTCTGATGTCTTGGAGGTCCACAGGGTCCTGCACGGTGCCTGTATGGATCATGGACACAGATGAGGCTTTGGACAGCAAGGGGGAGATGAAGTTGAGCCCAAGAGAAGTCCAGCGAAGTCCAGCATGTCCAGATGGTTGAAGTGTAGTGGTTTCTTCTTGCAGAATCTTTTCCACATAAAATCTAAAGTCCTGTAGCCAGGTAACCAATTTTATACCCACGGGACAGAGTTGGACAGATTCAGGGGACCCTCCTAGGAGAGGGGCAGGACAGAGGGGTGGCTACACCCATGTCCTTTGTCTAGTTTTGTGCCAGAGCAGGAGCAAATGACTCCCAGAACTGGTTTGAGCTGGACTATGCACAGGGACACTAATAGTGCCCCTCGTGCAGACTTTCTGGCACTGTTACAGTGCACCCACCCAGCCCCAATACACTAAATCTGGTCTGGGAGGTGGTAACCCCTCCCTGGAAGAGGATGCCTATTGTGCTGCCTTCCCCTGCTTGAGCTTGGCTCAGCAGCAGGAGGGCAGACTCATGTCTGTGGCTGGCAACATCCATTTTGTGCTGTAAGGCTCGAGAAAGTTGGTACCGGTAGACTTAGGTGCCCCCAGAACCTCGGTTCAGAGGGGAGGAATCATATCCCACACCAGTTACTGGTGTGGAGGTATAATTCCAAGGTGTTTTACACCAAACACAACATACTTAGTTGCAGTCATTTTCTAGCTAACATTTACCACGAGGTTATAATGCACCTCTACCTATATGTCTGGCGGTGTCACAGACAACCCGGGAGAATGGTCTCCAAAGGCTGCAGAGGGGTCGTGCTCATGCAGGAGCACCCTCTTACGTAAAAGTCAGCACCCTGCCTTCTGGATTGTTAAGGCCTCCTGTAGGGGTGGCTTATAAAGTTTTTAGGTGTAGTGACATACAGGTATAGTAAACCTGTGACTAAGCTAAGTGGTGCAAGCTCCATTTTACACAGGCTGCAGTAGCAGACCTGAGGTTCCATTTTGCATGGCCTCTCATGGGTGGCATAATAGATGCTTCAGCCCATGGGAGGCCTCTGGGTAACCTATGCCCTGGGTACATGTGTACCATATAGTTGGGACTGATAAGGGTACCCCAGTATCCAATCTGGAGTTGCACCGAAGTACATACATAGCAATTTAAGGAGAAAGCAGATAGGCTGGGGTCCTGAATAGCAGGATCACAGCCAAACTAGTAAAAACAGTGGGTGCAAAAAGCAAAAAGTGGGGGTAACCATAAGAAGCAGATCCTACTTTCCTACACTTGGACTCATGGGAGGACCTAGCATTTGTCGGGTTGGATTAGTATATATGTTGGGCTGCTGAGCTAATTAAGGAGGAAGTTTAGAGTATAATCCTTGCCACCATGTCATTAATAAAATTGAAACTTTCCTTCATTGTAGCTAGGAGATTTGTCATTGTTGAAAAATACCTGGCAAAGTGACCCATCTTGACCTACCTTGAAAACTAGACTGTCCTGGATGTCTTGCAGATGGGTTTCAGAAAAGAGAAAGAGATTGAAACCATGCTGGTAACTCCTTTGAACGAACTCAAGCAATGCTTCGACACCGGTCATTTTGTTAGCTCTTTCCTTAACATTTAATATGGTGGACCCCTTCTTCTTAATCCACAGTTATGGAAGAGGATGACATTCATGGACTTATCTTGTCTAGAGTCTCATTGTGTTTCTCTGGTCATAAGTAGCCTTTGGCCATTTCAGTGTCTCATCCTTACAGGGCTTCATTATCCTCCACCTAATTCACTACATGTATGTTAAATATCCACTGGTGGTCTTTACTTAATTTTTTTAATATGCTGTCAGTTGCATATGGTGTTGAAACCTCACTAATCCTGTGCTCTAATTGACCTCTGGTTGAGTTTCAGGCCTCTCTCCAATCCCGCTTATTTGTCATCCATGCCGACTGAGTAATAACCTGCTGAAGCTCAACAACAACAGGATGGAAGCATTGGTCCTGGCCAAGCCAGTAGTGCTTGTGGGACTATGACATTTGGTCCAATGAGATGGGATTACTAGCTTCCCCTAACTCGAAGGTCAAGAATCAGGGCTCACATTTTTACAAACAGTTGCCTACAATGTAAATAATTTATGTAAATTATACACCGGTGACTATAAAGAAAAGGCTGTGCCAAGCAATACACTTAAATTGTTACCATCGCTGTTGCTTTCTCAAATGATGGGCCAGAATAGATGCAGACATTGGCTATGGGTTAACTGTGCTGACCTTTACATTAATTATTTGCACTGTAGATGTAAAATTTATGGTCACTGACGGCCACCTCTATTTATATTTTGATATATCCCAGTGAAGATTGATTACTCATGATTTGGAAGGTGATCCAGGAGCCTTTAACGTTCGATTACTATTTCCCCCACCACCTCACCTCAGTAACCCATCATGCACACCCGCAACCACACCCTCACCCCCCCCAGACTCAACCCTCATCAGACATGGCCCCAACTCGTGGACCATTACTTACCCTCCTAATCTCTCAAAAAATGGCAAAACATTTTTAAACATAAACTACTAATTCGACATCCTGAAACACTAATTGTTGACAACTACCTCAGCCTTTCCTCCCCTATAAAAACCAATTACATCTTCTACTCCAAACTCCCCTCCAAATGGAAAAGTATCTTCCTTCAACACCTCCCAGTATCCAAATCTATCAAAATCCCTTATGGATTTAAACTATCCACTACCCCTTCCCCAGCTTTTCCCGGAGAAATTGACATCTCCTTATTTAGAACAGGTAAAATCCTCATACCATCTTCTGAACACCGCCTCTCCATCTTTGGACACCATCTCCAGACTCTGTCCTTCCTTCTATCCAAACCTTCACCTAACCCCCCGTCTACCCAACCCCTAGTCGCCCTTCTGCTCTCACCATCTCCCTCGACTCTTATACCCCCTTCCCTAGATGTCTCTACTGCTAATGCTGTCCCTCAATTCTCGACATCTAACCACTTAGTCCCTCCTGAGACTTCCCCCCGCTTCCAAACAACATCATCCATCTCCCAAACTCACACTCTTTCCAATGACCTCCTACCGCAACCCCCTAATGCTACCCTAGACCACACTCCAGCCACCTTACCCACCCCAATTGGAACCCCCTCATTCCCCCTCACTCGGCCCGACCCCTTCCTCACTCTTTTAGAACAGCAGTCCCTCCCCTACATCAACTGTTGCCCATTCCCACCCCCCCTCATGGCCTCTTATCATCCCATACCACATCTCCTGACTCTATGAATGCCCCGCCCTTCTCATCGGCCCTCCGTGCATCCTTCAAACCACGCACTCCTCTTATCCCCCCCAAACTGTCTCCATCCCCTCACTCCAGATTTTCCCCCAACCAACAATGAACCCACCCTTCCCCCCACCTCTTCCCCAACCGCGTTTGACCCTATTCCTTCAATCCTGACTCTGTCCAACATTGAACGCAGCCTCTTAACCTTGACGACTGAACTCACACAGGTGAGAGAAGATTTCAACTCCCTCTACTCCAAGTCCCTCTTTAATAGCTCTAACCCGTCCTCCCTGACCCACAACGATTCTCTGATCCCAAACCATGGAACTCTAACCCCTTGGCTGCCGTACCCATAGGCCCCTCTGTACATCGAGTCATCTCACCTCTTCCGACCTCCATGACCTCTGCAACTCTTACCTTCCTAATTCCTTGATTAACGTCCCCCCCCCTCACTCCAACATTTCCATTATTGTGGGGACCTGCAGATTCCCCCCTGTCCCCCCTCCCCGGGACCCCTACCTCAACGTACCACCATCCAGTCACGCTCCCCTCCCACAGACTTCCCGAAACCCCTCACCTACAGTCTCCCTAGCTCCAACATGCCCATTATTGTGGGGGCCAACAGATCCCCCTCCTCTTCCGTCTCCCCCAGACCCCCAGCCCAACGTACTACCATCCATTCACGCTCTCCCCCCAAAGACTTCCATAAACCCCTCGCCTGCATGCTCATTAACTGCCATTCGGCTGTTCAGCATGCAATCGAAATATCAGAATCTATCCTTAGCGAAGCCATCGACATCGCCTTCCTCACGGAAACCTGGCTCAATGACCACTGTACTTCTAGCCTTGACTTACTGTCCCCACCGGGTTATTCTATCATCAGAAAAAACAAAACTGATAGAATAGGGGGTGGATTAGCGATTATCTTTAAAAATGAACTTCAACTGTCCCTTGTCAAGAACGCCGACTACAACACCTTTGAATACCTCGAAGCCGAACTTAAGTCTCAAGGTTCTACCCCGAGTCATCTACATAATACCTACCACCCTCCCGGAGACCCACTTCCATTCTTAATCAATCACCTCTCTTTAACTCAAAAAATCTCTTCCTTGGAGATTTCAATCTCCACTGGAATGTGATTGATGACCCCTCAGTCAACCTCCTCACCAATCTTCTTGAGATAAATGAACTCAAACAACTCTGCCACTCTCCCACCCAGTCCAAAGGGGCCACTCTTGATGCCATCATTGCCAACAACGACTTGGCTTCCCTGTACAACATCATCCCCATCGACTGGTCTGACCATCACCTCATTCTGTTCTCCATCGCAACCTCGGCTCCACTCCCCCACACCAATAACATTAAGACCTCTATATGGACCAGAAATCTTAATCGCATCCCCCCTATTAAACTTGAGTCCAAACTCCAAGCACAACCTCTTCTCACCCCTCTCTCCCTAAATGCTAACGAACTCACTGAACATTTTAACAAAACAGTCATTGATGTCTTAGAATAAATTGCCCCGTCCAAACTAAAAACCTTAAGAAACATTCAGTCTAAATCATTGTTCAATTCCAACCTTAATGACGAAAGTTGTGCTCTTAGACTTTCAGAAAGAACATGGGGACAACACCCTTCCCCCGCCCATCTTGCTCTCCTCAGATCTGCCAGAGCCACGTACAAGAAACACATCTTCATGGAAAAGGCCTCCTTCTTCCGTACTCAACTCGACCGCGCGAAGAACAGACCCAGAGAGCTGTTCAACATAGTTCGAAACCAAACGTCCTCTACCCCTCCAACCCTGACGGCCACAACTGACAGATGCGAAGAAATTACTAACTTCTTCTCCGAAAAAATAGCAAAAATAGACCAATCCTTCCTAGCATCTCAGATCCCTCCTTTTCCTCTATATCTATCGCTGACTCTACCTCTAAACCCCCCTCTCTATTAACCCCCCCGACTCCTCATCCCCCCTTCATACCATTTCCCCTCCTGATACCAGCCTTTCTAAATCACAGCCTAAAAACAATGCCTTCTAGCACAATTTCTACCCCCGTAACTGAGCTTGAAGTCTCTAACATCATCTCCAAACTTAAACCGTCCTCACACACCAAAGACCCTCTCCCTGCTAACCTTGTTTTGGAGCTTAAGCACATCTTTGCTCCTTATTGGACCTCCATCATTAACTCCTCCCTTTCCTCGGGTTGTGTCCCCCCCTCCCTCCAACTCGGACAAATCACTTCCATTCTTAAAAATCCCAATGCTGACCATAATGACCTTAATAATCTCCGTCCCATCTCTAACCTCCCCCTCCTTTCCAAAGCTCTTGAAAAATGAGCCTTTCTTCAACTGGACAAACACATTGACACCTTTAACCTACTCGACTCCTTACAATCCAGCTTCCGAAAAGGCTGCAGTACAGAAACTGCCATACTAAATATTGTAGACGACATCAATCACTCTCTAGATAATGTTGAGACCTGCCTACTCATTCTCCTCGTCCTCTCTGCTGCATTTAATACTGCTAACCACCCAGCCTTGCCTAATGCGCTCAAAGTTCGATTTGGCCTTATTGGCCTGGTACTTAAATGGTTCTCCTCCTTCCTCCAACACAGAACACAACAAATCAAAATCCACAACTGCCTCTCTATCCCCACTCCCATCTCCCTCGGTGTCCCCCAGGGTTCTATTCTCTCCCCCTCTCTCCTTAACCTCTTTATGGAACCCCTTATCCTCATTCTAAAACAAGCTGGAATCAACTACCACCTCTACGCTGACGACACCCAACTGTACTTTAAGATCAGATCCCAATACTTCTACGCCTTAACAACACTTTGTCTAAAATCCAATCCTGGTTCCACTCCAACCACCTCAAACTCAACCCTAAAAAAATGGAAATCCTTCTCTTCTTTCCAAAAAACAACCCTCTTCCTATCCAGACATGGATCACTGACTTTAATGCCCTCAACTATACGCTCACCTTATCAAACTAAGTAAAATCACTTGGCATCACCATTGACAATAGCCTAACCCTCCAGGCCCACATAAAAAACTCGGCCAAAGGAGCGCTCTTCACTCTACGCCATCTCAAGAAACTCAAACCCTTTATCCCAGCTGACGACTTTAAATCGGTCGTCCAATCACTTGTCCTCTCGAAAAGTGACTATGAAAATGCTATCCTCTCCGGAACCCCAAAAGTTCTCCTAACCCCACTCAAATCTGTGCTAAACCTGGTGGCCAGGCTAATCATCGACTGCAAATGCTTTGACCACATCTCCCCAGCCCTTAAGGCCCTTAAATGGCTGCCCATCAAAGGCAGATCCACCTACAAAATGGCATGTATTACTCACAAAGCCCTTCACCAATAGGCCCTGCTATATCTCACTGAAAAACTCAACAAAGCAGGCTGCGCACGACTGTTAATAAGCACCAACGCCCTCCTCCTTGTCCATCCCCTGAAAAAAAAGAAATCCGCACAATCTCGCTCTTTCTCCGGATATGCCCCCAGCATCTGGAACACCCTCTCTAAAGACCTGCGCTGTAACCTCTCATACATCATCTTTAAAAAAGACCTCAAACTACACTTGCTCAAGAAATATTGGGGTCCATAATCCTTTCCTTTCTATACTTTTCCATTCTCTCTCCCTTTTCCCTCCCCGCCTTCCCCTTTTCTTCCCCTCTTCCTTCCATACTTCTCTCCTCTTAATTACTACCCCAACTCTTTTTGTCTAATTTCTCTCTACTTCCATTCACATTTTATTTATGTTTCTTTCTCTTTTGGTTTGACATGTGCTAATTGGTATTATGCTGCCTGTTCTACATAACCCGACCTATGTCACCTCTACGCTATGTATAATTGTATTATGCCTGTACTATCTACACTTATGTAAAGTGCTCTGATACTCCCGGGTCCAGCCAGCGCTATATAAAACCTTTAAAATAAATAAAAATAAATAGATGTCTGGAGGTATGTTATTTGCTGATCATCTACTAGTTTATTTTCTAACTACAGTAAGCTCCCTCCCAGTACATTAAGGGCCCTCTTTGTTCGGATTGCAGGTCATTAAGTCAGATGGCACTAATTGTCAGGAGACCCACTGATTAAATATAGGGTCAGAACATCATTGACATCTAAGGTTGTGTTATAATCCACTCAGTAAGGAAATCTGTGAAAAAAAACTGGAGGATTTCCATCCAATATGTAGTTATGAAACAACCTCAGATGCACCAGTGATTTTATGTTCAGCAGTAAATGTATGCACCACTGTGAGCACTGCTCCATCTGCACTATGATGTATCAGATGTGAAACACTTTATTGTGCTTTTAGAAAAGCTTCTGCAAAAGAGAGACCTGTTTGAATATGTATTTATTGATTTAAATTTGGTTACATGTAGATAGACATGGATTCATCCATATTGGTGCAATTATGAAGATGTTAGTATTTAGGCGAACACACATTAATGTTACATTAATTCTAGTGCGCTACTCGGGTTCCAAGTGGGTATAATGGGTTTTCCCTGTTTGCAAATACTAGTGCAGCACTTGGTGTGCTAGAACGCTCAAGTGTTTTTTCTAGATCCCCAGATCTTTACATCTCTTGTTTACTGCATTAGAAATAGCTGGAGAGATAATCTCGTACTCTGACGAGTAAATAGCCAAAGTAATTGGAAGTCTGTCCATTTGGGGACCAAAAACGATCTCCATACTGTAAACCGATTTAGATACCTTTGAAGAATTAAGGAAAAAGACAGTGCAGACAGAATTACACAGCAAACCTCTAATGGAATATCTTAAAGCTGATATTATCCAATTAGGGCTGCAGGTGAAGAATTTCGTCCCAGTTATATTTGGCAAAAATGAGAAATTTAAGAAGAACTTCAGTTTCATATCCAATAACTGTTCAATATATTGAATGGTACTGGGCATAGATACAGCACCAAAGGAACTCAATTCATTGAAACAAACAGATTTCATATCCTGAAGAAAAAATGCGAAATGGCAATGTAGTAGAAAATGTCAAAGCAGACCTGGACAAGTTACAGAAAACTATAGAAGACTTCACTCAATTAATCTGGAGAAGAACACAGATGAGGTTCAAAAAGATGCTGCCAGATACGGAAAAGAATTAGTATATCAATTTCTACACAGCAATTTCTCTGCCCTTTACAACAGAGAGACCACAAGCGGAGCAAGACATACGGAAGACAACATTGAAGTGAAGGTGAGGTGGTGAAGCTCGATTCCAGAGCAGGCAACATCGCAACTATACTTTCGATCAGAGAGCGCAAATGGATGGGTGGACTACAGTCTTCAACAAATGGACTGAACAATGTGTATGAACTACACAGTATTGCAACTCTCACTGTATAATGCAACATGAAATGATAGCAACGCACAATGTTATTGGAAGTGCATGTGGATAAGACATTGCTAAGTTACTACTTTTCTGGTAAGCTGTGCTGGGCTTTACACCAGTTATTTGAATTGTAGCTAGAACAAGTACGGTCAATGAAGGCCGCCTCTGTTCATATTTCGATATGTATTCCAGTGAAGATCAGTTGCCCATGATTTGGAAGGTCATCCAGCAGCCTTTAAGGTTTGAGTGCTATTTAGATGACTGGAGGTGATGCATTACACAACACCGGACCAGCGTACCTCAACAAACGACTCAGCTTCTACACCCCCACCCGCCAGCTCCGTTCCGCCGACCGCGCCCTCGCCACAGTTCCCCGCATCCGAAGAGTGACCTCCGGCGGCAGCTCATTCTCCCACCTCGCCGCCAAGTCATGGAACCCCCTCCCCATCCACCTACCGCAGACCCAAGACCTACTGACCTTCAGAAGACTCCTCAAGACCTGGCTTTTCGAGCAGTAGCAGCATACCCCTCCCCCCAGCGCCTTGAGACCCTCACGGGTGAGTAGTGCGCTTTACAAATGTTATGATTGATTGATTGATTGATTTACTCGTGACCTACTAGTTTATTTGCTAACAGCAGTAAACTTCCTCCCGGTTTACTACGGGCCCTCTTTTTCTGACTACAGGCCATTCAGACAGATGGAATTAGTCCTTAGGAGACCAGCTGATTAAACGTGGGGTCGAAACGTTAGGTTGTAATTTGATCTAATCAATACGGAAATCTGTTAAAAATTAGAGGATTTCCATCTGATATGTACTTATGGAACAACCTCACATACACCTGTGATTTTATGCTCAGCTGTAAATAAATACACCACTGTGTGCACTGCACGTTTGCGCTATGGTTTGTTAGGTTGGAAACACTGTATTGTGTAAATAGAAAATGCACTTCTGCATAAGAGAGGCCTGTTTGTATATGTATTTATTGATTTCATTTCGGGTGCATGTAGACAGACATGGATTAAATTGTTATTT
The DNA here is from genome assembly GCF_964204655.1 of Triturus cristatus. Lineage (NCBI taxonomy): Eukaryota > Metazoa > Chordata > Amphibia > Caudata > Salamandridae > Triturus > Triturus cristatus. Next base: position 391,575,795 of record NC_140594.1, read on the forward strand.
TCGAGATGTAAGATGTATATAACATAACCTCATGGTACCTTTGTCACATTACTTCTAGTTCTCTAACCTGGTACCTGCCAAGTGAGTATTAGGGTTTGTCCGTGTTCGGAAATAGTTATTGCAGATGAGGTCACCAAATGCGCGGTGTCACTGGTGATCACAACAGCAAACGCAGTTTATCACTGTGTTTGACAGCACAGGCCATGCGGTGTCACTACTGATGACAGCAGAGAGTAAGATGTGTTATCATTATCATCATAACAGTTTATTGCAAATTGCACTATCAAAGCTTTTACATTGGTTTCAGAAAGACAAACGCATATCTAAACATATACATCAACCTAAACACCCACACGACTCATATAGCTCTTGCAACATTTGTTTTGACATGTGTGCGTCAACTCACAACAGCGCATTTACCAAATGCAAGTTTACTGATAATCACAGCGGATTACACAGTTTCTCACAATCCCGGCGGGCGTTTGTAGGACCAAATCAAGCCGTATCAGATAACACCGTCCGCGTGCCTCATAAACAGGCAGCATCTAATGGTTTTAGCCGAGGCCTTTGGCGAGAGCAGCACGTGACCCTGATCTCGCGCCCTCTCAGAAGCTCGCGGGCCTGCAACGCTACCTGTCCTAACCGGATTGTCTTTATTATCCCAGAGCCCTGCTGAGTCATGGCCTGCCTCAGATAATCTTTATCTCCGCGTCATGCTTCATAATGAGGGCGCTGTCTGGCCAGTGTACAGCCAGAGTTTATCTCGGCGCACCTGATTCTGTTTTTGCACTGCATGGATCGTTTTACACGCGTTTAAATTGATTCACTCTCCAAGTTGCGAGGGAATGATTTCAGACCTTGGTAAACGTGATGCAAAGAATCTTGGACTTAGAGCATATACTATCGTCTCTCTCCTGTCGCTGCATCTATTTATGTTGCTGTTTTGTTGAACAGTACTTGCCAGGGGGACACTAGGAGGAACAGCGCAAACACAAGTGCGCCCTTGGACCTCATAACTGACATGCATGTGAGATGCAAGGATGCAAAAGACAGCGTCAATTTACTTCCACCTATTAAAGACCTAAGGGGGTAATTACGACAGCAGAGAGACCGCCACCGACAGGCTGTCGGTGGCAGTCTCCCCGCCATCGGAAGGCCATTCCCTGCCCGCCACATTAGGATGGCAGGCGGTTCCGTGGCGGTCGGAAACTCTGACCACCACGCATTCGACGGGCTCCTTGAGCCCGCTGGTGCGGCGGAGGATCTCCCTATCCTTAAAATGGTGCCGGTGCCTACCAGGCACCCCTGTAGGGATTATTGTGTACCTTTCTGCCTGCCTGTTCATGGCGGTTAACCTGCCATGAACAGGCAGGCGTAAAGGGCCCCCCTTACCTCCTGGCCACCAAACACGGGACCTGGGGTGCACCTATGGTGCGCCCATACATATCCCTGCACCATGTGGCAGGCACCGCATGTTGCCTTCCACATAGTGCAGGGAAATGTAAATTGTCCCCTTTTTGCATTGTGGTGGGTGCTGCATTCAGCAGCACCCACCACAATGCAAAATATAGGTAATGCGACTGCCTCGGTGGCGGTCGCATTGTAATTCGTACTGTGGGACTGCCAACTTGTAGGTGGGCGTTCCCATATACAATACGATGGCGGATGGGCTGAAGTCCGTCCGTTATCGTAATGACCCCCTAAGTTTGGAGCACTAATTTGCATTCTATCAAACTTAGTAAATGAAGGTCTAAGTGCAGTGGCGTAGCTAGGGGGGGGCGGTGGCGGCGGTCCGCCCGAGGCGGCACTATTTTGGGGGCGGACAAAGGCATTCAGATAAGGCTCGGCTTGCTTTCGTGGACGTTCGGGGACAGGCAGAGAAGGAGTAGGACTCGGGCAATGTCCTCTTCTTTTTTGTGTTGGCAGCTGTCCCCCCCTCTCCTATTATTCCCTCTCTTTCTGTCTTGCTCCTCACTTACTGTAAACCGTAACTTGAAGAAAGGGTTCACAACCTCTCTTTCCTTCTTTCATTTAGTTGCTTCCCTGTGAAATGGATCCAAAAAAGAACAACACGCTTGCCGGAAATGCCCTTTTTCTGACATTTTTCTATTCCAAAGTGCAGCGGGATGGAGAGAAATAGGTGGTTTTAAATATGAAAAATAAATACATAACTAAACAAAGCAAGACAGAGTGGTTGCAAAGTGGCCAGATTGGTTTTATTCACATCCAAATACATCAGCCTCACTTTGCAGAGTTTGCCAGTGAAGCACTACTTTTGTTTTCTCGTCTTTCTTTGAACAGCATTGTTGTCCCCAGGTGGGGAAGTGCACCATTCATGGAGGGACTGCAATACCTGGTTGATGGGTGGATTGGAAAACAAAATGTGTACCATGGCTCTGTGTTTATGGATGTGGTCTTTTTAAACCATACTGCTTACGTTTTGTAAGGGTATAAGCAATGGACATTGAAACGGTTCCCTTCAGGGCCCTGTAGTCATGTCCTTAACTTTTCAGGTAAAACCACTCGCTGATTTCTGAATAGTGAGTGAGGGATCGTTAACATAACCATGTTGTTTCTGCTTACATTTCACATGCTTTATTTAATCTTGCATCCCCTATGAGTATTTGCTTTTACTTTTTTTTTTTAGGCAGCATATTACTCTTATCAAGTGCATAATTTGAACTGAGCCACATCCAAGTGTTAATAGCGGGCACAATTAGGTTGTAGCTGAAGGCAATGCAAGTTTCTCTCAGTGGGGCAGTATGGTATTCAGTGGGGGAGAGGATGTGGCACTATGGCCAGAGCTGTCGAATTTGGAACTGGGTTCAGTCTTCATGACCAGTCCACCAGACCACTCTACTGAGGGAGCATATTGCCATGCTAGACCTTAGAATGCCCCACTAGACTTTAGAAGGCTTGATGTCTTAGCACAAGCAGGTGTACCCTAGTGGTGTCAATTGTGAGTTAACCTTGAAGGCCTGTCCACCACAATCCATACTGAAGTTCATCTCCAGTCTTGCGGGCAGGCCTACGAAGCAGCACACCATAGAGCAACAGTGATCCAGTCACTGTGACTCTGTCACTGAGGTCACATGAACCTTGAGCAGGTTAGGGCGGTGCGAACGGTGTGACCGCACTGGGTACCTATTTCGGGTGCGTGAGTAGCGTTTGCAAGTATATTATGGTTTTAAAAAAACTTGCTGCCTCCTTCCTGGCCTCCAGCAATTTTCAGAAACAATAAAAATGTCATGATAACTTCGGTGATTAATGTTCTTCCTAGAGAGAGATCCGAGTTTTGTCTAGTGGAAGGGTTGACTGCTGGAAAGGTAGCACAGAGGGCTAATGTGCCTGCTGTAAATAACATCTACCATGCAGATCACAAAGTGCACTGCTTTAATGGGGGGACCATGATGAATGGTCATTTAATGTCAGCTGTAGATGATGAATCCCTGAACAGTGTCATGTATGTGCATGTTTGCATTGTGCTGAGGGGATTACCAGGTAATTGTTCACGCAGCTCTCTGATGGATGTCACATGCAGTTTTACTGAGTCCCCAGATAGATCATGCGTGTGTTCTCTTTTGTACTGCCAGTCACCGGTGTATTCAACTGTGTAGCCTTGGACCGTGTCATGTATGTGCATGTAACTTGCATGATCGAGGTAACTATTAGCGGCGATAATACGTGTCTCTCGGTCCTCTTTCAAGTGCTTGCCATCCTTTTTCCCCAGCAAACCCCCCCCCCCCAGGGGCGGCAATCTGAGGGATAGCTCCGGGCGCCACAAGCTCTAGCTACGCCTCTGTCTAAGTGTGATAAAGGGTGCTTCAGTGAGGCGCCTCTTAGCTTACAAAAGAGTTGCTATATTTGACTAAATCTTCTTACAGGGTGAACCTAACACGAACATTAATAAAATTCAACTCCTCCCTCCACCGCTAATTAACCAACCCATTTGTACTTACTGGGCCCTATGCCACTCCTAGGAACAAAGAGGACTAACCTACCAGATATGTAAGCCCGCCTTTTCTGACCAACCCATTCTTGTACCAGCGTTTCTTCTCACCCTTTCCTACTCATCATAGCTGTCCGTTCCTACATCCTTGACCCATCTGTTCGACCTTTAGACCCCTTTTTAACTTGTAGATGTCATGTAGAGTGTAAGAAATTGTGTACTAGTTGAGGGGGTTGAAACACTTCTCAGCAGCAACGACAATTTTTCTCAGGGTGAAGTCACAAGCCAACCCTAAATTAACCTGTGCTCAACCCTCAGGTAGCTTGGCACGGGGCAGACAGGCTTAACTCAGAGGCAATCTGTAAAATATTTGTGCAACACTTCAAACAGTAACACAATGAAAACACACCACAAAAGGAGCCTACACCTGATTAGAAAAATAGAGCATTTTTGAAATAAATAAATAAAACAAGACCAAACTGACAAAAATCCAGTCAGTAGAACCGGAGAAATGCAGGTTTAAGGATTTTAGTGAAAATAGCACCAAAAAGCACAAAGCACCATCTGTGGTTATGTAATTGCGCGAGACTAGGACAAAGTCATAAGTTCAGGCTGACCTTAATGGCGCACGGGCCATCTACAAGGATCCAGTTAGGCATGCTGAACAAAGTACCTTACATCGTGGTTTGCAGAGCATTGCGAAAATCCAAGTCAAAGTTCCCTCGCACAGCCGAAGCAATGCGTCGGTTCTGAGATGAGGCGAGGCTGCAGTGCAAGGTCCTGCATTTTCATTGAGGATCCCACTAATGAGGGTTTGCAATGCAAATTCTGGCATCGAGAATGTATCATGCACTCTGGCCAGGCATTGTTTCCGAAGAGCTGCGAGGCTGCAATGCAAAGTCCATCGTCGTCTTCAAGACAGCCATCGACGGAGAATGTGAGGGCGTGTATTGAGGATGCATCATGCAGCGGCGGTTCCGATGAGGTGACAGACTGCAATGCGATGCCGGTTTTTGAGATGGAATCGATCCATACAGCAGCGAAGCATCAGATCTGCTTGGGGTTGCGCTGTGCAGCAGAGGAGATGCATTGGTTCTGCTACACCCACAGAGGCTGGCAGGGCACATTAAGCCAAACCCCGTGAGTCCAGGACTGGGGTGGCACCGATTAGCAGGGTAGATTCACAGATGGCAGAGTCCAGGTGCAGATGCAAAGTTGTGGGAAGCTTGTTGTGTCCCTGAGGCTTCAGACCAGGAGGCCAGACAACTCACCCTTGTAGTCACTTTGGGGTCTTTGGTTCAACAGATGCAGGTCCAGTCCTTCTCACCCAGGCATGAGGGCAGCAAGCAGCAGGTCAGCACAGCTGGGTAGCAGTCCTTCAGAGTAGCAGTCCAGAAAAGTGGCATTCCTTGGAGCAGCACAACAGTCTTTATTCCTGTAACAGTATCCACAGGTCCAGAAGTCAACTGAAGAATTGGTGTCTAGGGTCCAATATTTATATCTGGTGCCCTTCCTTTGGAAGGTTCGGGAAGCTTCTAGAAGTTCCCTTTGAAGTCCCAAGGCATCCTGCTTCCGTGTCCTCGCTCCAGACTAACTAATGGGGATATGCAGCCCTTTGTGGAGGCAGGACCCATCTATTCATGTGTAAGTAGGGCTGTGCCTTGCTCTACCCTCCCATCCTGCAAATGATGGCCCATCCAGGCACACCTAGGCTCTTTATTAATGTGCATCTGTCTAGGAGAAATACACAAAGCTCAACTGTCAGCTACTACCGGTCTACCCAGAGATAGGCTGCTGGCACTAAATGGCAAAGGCAGGAAAATGCCAGCTTTCTAAAAGTGGCATTTTCAAAACTGTAACTTAAAATCCAACTTTACCATGAAAGATGACTTTTCATTACAATTCCAAAGTCACCAAGCATGAACTGATTGCCTGCTCTCATCTGGAAATTTAAGCTTATTAAATGTAATCAGGTAACTCCAATGTTAGCCTATGGGAGAGCTAGACCTTGTTGTATTTAAAAACACATTTTAGAGTTTTTCACTACCAGGACATGTAAGACTTAAAACTACATGTCCTACTTTTTAAATACACTGCACCCTGCCCTCTGGACTGTCCCAAGCCTACCCTAGGGGTGACTTATATGTATTAAAAAGAAAGGTTTGGGCCTGGCAAAAAGTTTAGTTTGCCATCTATAAATGGCAGTTTAAAAACCGCACATGCATACTGCAATGGCAGACCTGGGATATGTTTGAAAGGGCTACTTAAGTTGCTAGCACAATCGGTGCTGTAAGCCTAGTAGTAGCATTTAATTTACAGGCCCTGAGTACATGTAATACCATTTTACCAGGGACCTAAAAGTAAATTACATATGCCAATAGGGTATGGACAAGTGTTATCATGTATTGAGGATTGAGCACATGCACTTTAGCAGTGGTTAGCAGTAATGAAGTGCACAGCGTCCTAAGGCCAGCAAAAACTAATTCAGCAAAAAGTGGAGGGTAAAGGCAATACGTTTGGGGGTGACCCTGCAGTGAGGGCCTGGTCCAACAAAAAGTATCACTGAGGGTATCACACAATACCACCTAGTTTTACACTGCCATATACATTCAGTTCTGCAAGAAATACCAGACATAGCATAATTCTCATGCCTACCCTACCTCTTTGAATGCCCCAGCCTTGTACTATGCACAACATGTATCCTTAAAGCAATGCAGAAATGTGACTCATGCCTTCAGTCAAGCAAATGGCACTACAGCAAAAACAAAAGTACATGGGAAAATCAAATCAAATGCACAACTTGCATATTTCATAGTTAAGATTCAGATTGATACTTGCCACCTGTATGTCCCGGGCAGACAAGTCAAATACATGGATCTTTTGTAATCATCACTTCCTTCCAGGTCAGTGATTTTCAGGTCTGGTATAACAGCACAGCTGTTCTCTTACCTTAAGTGATCACCAAAAAAAGAGCTTTAAGCAGCAGGGCTGAGACAGGGGTTTAGGTTCTGTCCACATGTTGAGCTCACTGTCTACAAGCTTTTGATTCGAGAGAAGATACGTGCTTCTACTGAAAAAGAGTGCCTGTTTGCTTTGTTGGAAAGTTTATTGTCAATACAGTAGGACCAAGGTGGTTGTATTGACGAGCCAATGATCAAAGGAAGAAGCCTGATTGTTTTTTTGGGAAACGTTATGTCAGATGCAATGGTAAGATCAGTTTATTAAGGGACATTATGACAAAGGCAGTAGGTTTGGTTTAATGAGTGTGAAGAGCTTAAGTTATGGCCAATAGGCATTTGGTGTGGATTATTATTACACCGTGGCAAAGTCTGAATGTAGACAGGTATATTGTACATGGAAGCCCTCAGATTTTGGTGTTGTTTACCCTTTTTGCCAAACTCTGCTGGTTGTAGAGGATTTGCACTGTGATAATATTTGCTGAACCGTGTTAAACAGTGTTGTATAGTGTTTCTGCAATTTTGTCTGTAGCTGACATTTTATGCATAATATTTAGCTGTGTGTGTTCTTTTTATATCTGGTCTGTCTGCTTTATCTGTCTGTCAGGCTCTTTAATCAGTGTTAGGGACTGCCATTTTGGTTTGGGCCAAATGCTGCACTTGCACACTAAATATACGTGGTGCTACTGCCATTTTGGTACGATGTGAGACTCTGCATATTCATCCAGCCGATTGACTTGGAGACAGTGGGTCTGTGCGAAGTCCACACAGTCTGCTCTGGGCAGCAGTTATTGAGAACAAGGGGGACTTGTAATTCCTTTGCCTATGCAAAATCCTTACTTAAATATGACAGGTAAAATGCCATCACACACAGTGCCTTACACCACAAAAACCCACATTTGGAGGACCTGACTTCAATATGGCCACCCGAGGATTCCCAAAATCACAGCTTTTTATTTGATTGTGGAGGACCCTCGTGTAGTCAGGCTATCCCAGTTTGAAAAGGGTATTTTACAACAAAAAGTTATTTATTATGTACGGTCAGAACATAAACCTTATGTATCAGAATGATGGGAATTATTATTGTATCTCAGCTGACGTTATATAGAGTCAGATGAACATTGGAAAAACCCAAAGCCTTTTGCACCACTCATCCCTACTGTTTGTAAGGAACTTGTCTTATCCATGACTTGACATAAAATAGCTAGGGAGATTTCTAAGTGATCAGCCGATAGAATAACCATGAAGCTGATAACATATATATAGCCTATCATATCTATCTATCTATCTATCTATCTATCTATCTATCTATCTATCTATCTATCTATCTATCTATCTATCTATCTATCTATCTATCTATCTATCTATCTATCTATCTATCTATCTATCTATCTATCTATATATATATATATATATACATATATATTTTCTTTTTTTTTCTTCTAACAAATGCCCAAAGCTTTTGAAGACGCACTCAGCAGGAGACGTGATTGATAAAGGCAGCCAACAAATTCATCCCATAATAGGTATTTAATTCATTTTGAAGATGCTCTTACTGACTGTCTACCTCTGAAGAAGAGAAAACTCTCGAAACGCGTCAGGTTCCAGTCAGACGCTTCACTAACGGCAAGCGCTGCTGCTCTTACCTTTCATGGCATTGGGGAAAGCAGATCTGTGACTCGAGTGCGGCTCATTGCTTTGGACCCCCCCGGTGTGTTATCATATATATATATATATATATATATATACATATTATTCTTTTTCTTCCAACAAATGCCCAAAGCTTTTGAAGACGCACTCAGCAGGAGTCGTGATTGATAAAGGCAGCCAACAAATTCATTCCATAATAGGTATTTAATTCATTTTGCAGACGTGTTTTGGGGCGGCACGCCCCTTCTTCACAGGCAGTGAAGGATGTGCGCAAGTACGCTCCAATTACTTCTTTTATTTCCATGCATTACCTATGGTAGGCTTACGTATAGTACGTGATTTTGTGAAGCATGTTGGGACCTGCAGTCCATTCATGGGGCACCATATTTAACTTTTAGTAAGTCCCGGCACATCCTCAAGATTAAAACCATTTACCTCCATCAGTGGGCGTCTGGATGAATTGCTGGCCCATTTCGCCGCATCTCCTGCGCTGCACTATGAGCATGGACACAGTTCCAGTTCCGCAGCCTCGCATTTTCATTTAGAGCGATGGTGCTGCCTTCCATGGTCAGGACGGCCGTGCAATCAATATTCCAACAAATGCCCAAAGCTTTTGAAGACGTACTCAGCAGGAGACGTGATTGGTAAAGGCAGCCAACGAATTCATTCCATAATAGGTATTTAATTCATTTCACCGATGCGTTTCAGGGCGCAATGGCCCTCCTTCACAGGCACTTAAGGATGTGCGAGAGTACGCTCCCATTACTTCTTTTATTTCTATGCATTACCTATGGTAGGCTTACATATAGTACGTGATTTCGTGAAACATGTTGGGACCTGTAGTCCATTCATGAGGCACCATATTTAACTTTTAGTAAGTCCCGGCACATCCTCAAGATTAAAACCCTTTATCTCCTTCAGTGGGCCTCTGGATGAATTGCTGGCCCATTTCGCCGCATCTCCTGCACTGCACTATAAGCATGGACCCAGTTCCAGTTCCACAGGCTCGCATTTTCATTTAGAGTGATGGTGCTGTCTTCCACAGTCAGGACGGCCGTGCAATCAATATTCCAACAAATGCCCAAAGCTTTTGAAGACGCACTCAGCAGGAGACGTGATTGATAAAGGCAGCCAACAAATTCATTCCATAATAGGTATTTAATTAATTTCGCAGACGCATTTTGGGGCGGCACGCCCCTTCTTCACAGGCAGTGAAGGATGTGCGCAAGTACGCTCCAATTACTTCTTTTATTTCCATGCATTACCTATGGTAGGCTGACGTATAGTATGTGATTTCGTGAAGCATGTTGGGACCTGTACTCCATTCTTGGGGCACCATATTTAACTTATAGTACGTCCCGACACATCCTCAAGATTAAAACCATTTATCTCCCTCAGTGGGCCTCTGGATGAATTGCTGACCCATTTCGCCGCATCTCCTGCACTGCACTAAGAGCATGGACACAGTTCCAGTTCCGCAGCCTATATATGATACCTAGGAAAAGCGTTTTTGACTTGCCTATATCTTTGGTGCTGAATGATGAATTTTCACAATATTTTCCAAATAAAAGCGTGCCAGTAATTCTTGAAAAGGGGAGGGGGGGTCAAAAAAAGTGTTTTTCCCATTTTAATTTCCCTAGAGATTTTTATCTACGACTAAAGCCCGAACTGCTAGATGGAATTACACCAAATGTGGCAGAAAGGTAGCTCTTGGTCCAGAAAGAACCCTTCTTGTTATTTGTATGACTGTGTTCATTAGTTTTTGACTTATAGCTCTTGGTCCAGAAAGAACCCTTCTTGTTATTTGTATAACTCTGTTCATTAGTTTTTGACTTATCAAAAAATAAAATTGTATATATAGGGATCGGATCCTTTGAGGATCCGACAGTCCCCGTGTTGAATTGTGATTGGCTAACAACAATTCAACCAGGAAGTGTTGGCAGCCATCTTGGGGCTTGGCTTCTGCTGAGTCCCGAGAAAAACATGTAAAAAGAAGAAAAGGAGGCAGGGTAGGAATACACTGACCCCTTAGCTCTAGTCATGGGGTAAATGTTCAATGCGGAAATGTGACGGAGCTGCAAATTTGCGGGAAAAATCATTAAAAAAAAGCACAGTTTTGAATAGAGTCCGCAGGTGGGCCAGGTCCTGGGAGCATTTTATTTTTAAAGGAGGGGGCACACGGGGCACACAAGGCTTTATAAGTTCTGGGGACCACCACCTCCTTGGGGGCTAAAGAAATATTGATGGGCGCAGGTCAGATTCCCCAGAGCCCTGGGGACCACCACCTCCCTGGGGCTAAATATGACAGACTGGGTGCTTATTGACCGCCCCTGGGTTCTGGGGACCACCAAATCCTGGGAGCCAATTTTTTTAAAGAATTGGAGAGGTGCCACGGGCCCCCCTTCTGGGCCACCTAGGGCCTTGGGGACCTCCACCTTCCTGGGCTGCCCGTGAACAAGAACGGAGGGTGCCACTCACCCCCCCTCCTGGAGCCATACATGGCCCTGAGGACTTCCACCCTCCCAGGGCCGGCACCTGTTATGTCCCGTGGTGCCCACCCCTTGACATAGCTGTCTCCTATGACTTAGAGGGAGCTCTGACAGCTCCCATCAAGTCAGGGCAAACACGAACTCTGCTCTCAGCAAGTGAGAGCTGTGAATCGCTCCCGCTTGCTGAGAGCGGAGTTTTTGGGCAGGGAAACAGATGAAACAATTGCTCTCACAGACAGGGAACTGCATGTTTAACAGCTCCCTGTCGGTGAAAGCCATGCTGGCTCCTGTAGAAAGCGTGGAGCCGGCTGGGACCGCGGGGCCCTTGAGGCTCCCCCCGTGGTCCCCATGCTGCACACATCGGCCCAGGGAGGGTGCCCATGCAGCTCCCCTCCCCATTGACTTCAGGCTGGGCCCTAGGGTTGGGGTCCCTGGGGCCGTATGGGTCCAAGGGCCCCCCTTTTGATTAATGGATTCAGCCCTGGGAAGGTGGTGGTCCTGTGGCCTGGAGAATCCACACAACCCCCGCATAATTTTTAAGTTAGCCCCAGGGAGGTGGTGGTCCCTGGGGTTTATGAAAGCCCTGGAGGGGGGTCTTTTGCCCCCCTTTGCTTAAAATAAAGCCCTGTGGACGTGGTGGTACCCAGGGCTCTTAGAGCTCAATGGAGGGGGGCCCCCACGGCCCCCCTCCTTAATCTCAGTAAAGCCCCGGGAAGGCGGTGGTCCCCGGGACTCATAAGAGGGAAAATAGAGGGAAGAAAAAAGAGCAGGAAAGACAAAACAGAGGACAGAAAAATGATCAGGAAAGTCAAAACAGAGGGCAGAAAAACAAGCAGAAAAGGCAAAACTGAAAGCAGAAAAGACAAAAACAGAGCAAAAGAGGACAAAACAGAAAGCACTTAGACACTCACGCACCCACTCACAGACTCACTGTGACACTTATGCACCCACTCACAGACTCCCTTAGACACTCACATACCCACTCAGAGACTCACAGACCCAATCAGAGACTCATGCACTCACTCACAGACCCACAAATCTCATGTGCTCTCTCACAGACCCACACACCCGCTCACAGACTCACTTAGAGACTCATGCAACCACTTACAGACCCACTCAGACACTCACACACCCACTCACACATCCAGTGAGACACTTATGTAGCCAGTTCCAGGACCACTCAGACACTTACACACCCACTCACACACCCATTGAGACACTCACATGCTCACTCACACACTAACAGAGACACATACACTCACTCACACACTCACTGTCAAAGATTACAGTTTATACTTATGAAATAAAATTGAAAACACCTTAGACATTCACTTAAAAAACCAAAGGTTACAGAGACGTTATAGTTAGGAAATAGAATTTGAAAAACTGAAGAAATTCACTGAAAAAAATAAAGGTTACAGGGACTTTAAGGTTAGGCTCAGATTTCACTCATACAAAACCAGTGAAATTCAGCAGTTATAGTTACCTGAGCTAACTATAGCTCATGCCCCGGCAATGCACTGCTTATGACCTCACATATTACATCACTTTTGACATGGTCAGTGACATCACTAATGACATCTCTAATGACATCACTGATGACATCACTGATAACATCATCCACAGAACCACTAACACACCTACTCAAACCCCCATATGATCTCTCATATACCCACTCCCACATAACCCCTCACATATCCATTCACAGACCCGTACAGTACTTCACACAACAAATCACCCATCCACTCACACACATATGCAGCCACTCATACAGCCACTAACACATCCATACAGCCACTCACACACTCACTCACCCACTCAGACACCCACTCACACACTAATACAGACAGTCGCACAGTCACTCAGATTTGTTATGTTCGAAATTGTATGGCTAATTACTAGTACAGGAAGAAAAGTAATTTAACTAACATATCCTGTAGCTTAGTATATATGTTTAAGTCTTAGAAACATTTATGAAACACACTCACTGGATGATGTCATCAGTGAAGTCATTTGAGATGTCATCAGTGATGGCATCAGTGAATTCACTGACCATGTCATGAGTGATGTAATATGAAAGGTCATAAGCAGTGCATTGAGGGGCATAAATTATAGTTAGTGCAGGCAACTATAACTGCTGAATTTCACTGGTTTTGTCTGAGTGAAATCTGAGCTTAACTATAATGTCCCTGTAACCCTTGTTTTTTTCGGTGAATTTCTACGTTTTTTAAAATCCTATTTCCTTCAGGGCGTGATACACTTAAAAGGCACATTAAACAGATAAGTATATGAGAACTGAGCCCATCCAAGGGAATGATTAAGATAGTTCGAATTGAAAATCATGTGTAATGTGTTTACTCTCACATAATGTAATGAATTATGACAACATCTATGTGTAACTCGGATCAAATCAATCATCTATATTGATGAATTGTAGATGGTATAGTATGTTATAAGATGGCGCACATAGAGACATTGGAAGTAGAAAAAAGAACATGAAGTCCCTTTTTTTGTTAATGAATGTGATGTAATTGACATTGATTGACATTGAATGACATTGATTTATAAAGAAGGAAAAAATGGCGGGCGCGGGGGGCGCTAGAGGGCGCCGGACTGTCATGGCCGCACATCCGTGAGGCTCCCGCCCGCCGGGCGAGTTTATCAATTCATCAGCCCATCCTGCACCCTCGGAATCAAAATCTAATCAGCGCCGAGTGTTGGGCTGGGGCGGCGACGCGCCTGTGGCGAGTCCTGGGCCATTCTGCCGGGCACACACGGAGCAACAGCCGCCGCAACTTTCAGCGGAACCGACTGTGGAACCTGTGACGTGAGGCGGCTGGCGGAGGTCTGTACGCGAGGTCGCGGCTCACACGTGGGCGGAAGGCCGCGGGACGCTGTGACTGCGGAAAGGGACGAAAGGAGATCGCGGCTTGAGACGATTGCCCTCCCGGAGTGCCGGTAAGGTGAAGGGGGGCTGGGGGGTCGTTGGGGTGGAGCTACCTGTGGCCCCGGCGTACAGGGACAGGTCGCTTTGGAGCGGGGGGGGTGCTGCAACTCCGGCACGAATATCGCCCTGAAACTCCGAACGGGCTGGGATCCTAGCCGCCGGGAGCCCCCCCCCCTCCTAGTCTCCCCCCTTCGCCCCCGATCCCCAGCGGAGAGCTGCTTGCTGCCTGGACGGAGCCGCGCCGGGCCCGGAGCAGTCCCCACTGAGGGTGCGTTGCTTCTTGGCACCGGCGGGGCCCCCTGGTGCTCGGCGAGGCCCACGAAGAGTGACGCTGCTGGCCCGCTTCCTCGCCGCACCAAGAGTCTAAAATGCTTGATGGACTGTGACCCTAACCCAAGCTACTCTCATCTGCTGCACCAGACTGTGTCGCCCCCCTTGAATAGTTGGGACCTCTACGAAGTGGGACTAGAGGGCCTGCAGTGGAGCACAAGGCTCTCACCTCGACACAGAACTCTACAGTGGAGGCCGTGGACGGGGGGACCCCTACCCCTCATGCCAATCCCTAACCCATACATCCGCTGACATCGAGCAACACCGGGGGCACCCGCTGCATCCCATCGATCTCCACGGCGGGGTCGCGGGGACTCCGGAGAAGGGCTCTCATACAGGCGCACCTACAGGGCACGTCAGACTTACTAGCCTCTCACAATGGGGAAGTCAGACACTAAGCAGTCCCGGCTCCCATTTGACACCCCAAAGAAAAAATCACGTGCCCCGCCGCCGGGAGACGGCGATACTGATGGTGGGGATACTGATGAAGTGGACTGGAAGGCGCTTCTCCTCAACATGCAAACCAGCCTAACCTCCATAGACTCCAAGATTGACGGCATGTCTCGTCGCCTCGACTCAGTGGTGCACAGACTTGATCAGCAAGAGGAGCGGGTCAAGGAGTCTGAACAGCAGATCTCAGGTCTGGAGGATGGGGCAGCGGCCACTGGGGCCAAAGTATCGCAGATGGAGAGACTGCTTAAGGTGATCGCCGACAAGAACGAGGACTTAGAAGCGAGATCACGCCGCAATAATGTACGCCTTCTTGGATTGGCAGAATCCACCGCGGTGGGCAAAATGGAGCTCTTCATTGAAAAACTACTCGCTGACTTGTTTGGCGCTGATGCCTTCTCGCCACAGCTGGTGGTGGAGCGGGCTCATCGCACCTTGGGGCCTCGTCCGGTGCCGGGAGCCCCCCCACGGCCTGTACTTATTAGATTCCTGAACTATAGAGACCACGATACCCTGCTTCGCCTCGCCCGGGAGAGGCAGCCAGTCCGGTTCGACAACACCACCCTCTCCTTCTTTCCAGATTTCACGCAATCGGTGCAGGAGGCGCGCCGTAAATTTGGACCGGTTAAAAAACGACTTATGCAAAGCGAAATCCAATACTCCATGCTGTACCCGGCCCGGCTTAGGGTGTTTCATCAAGGCAAGCCCCACATTTTTCAGGACCCCTCTCAGGTGGAACTCTTCCTAAAGGACCACAGGCGGGCCCGCGGTGCTGCTGAGTCCTCGTCAGGGGAGGCTGGCTCCCGCTCGCCCACTTCTGCTCTTGACTGATCGCATCTTCGCATCTCCTGTATTGGATCCTCGTAATGATGAAAATGTGCTCTGCTCCCGCCTGGGGTTTAGGCCCGGGCGCTCGACATAATGGCTACTTTCTGCTCTAGCCTGGACTTGGTAGGCTACAAACAGTTGTGCCTTACTTATCTCCTAGATTCTTGGATGTGCACTAGACCTATTTCTCGCTCTGGCACCCACCTCCCCCTCCCGTGTTTTCCGCAGGCTATTGTCGCTAGCGGACAGCGGGTGCAATATCGAGGGGAGTTGGAGGCAGGTCCGGAGCCCTTGTGTCCCCCAATTGGGTGTTCCCCAGTAGGATATGATTCGAAGTTGTGGGATTAAGTGGGGTGGGGAAGATGCCCGACGGGTTGGGGTTGTCGGAGTGGGAGGGCGGGGAGGATTTCAAGGGGTTGTTCTTGTTTGGTTTACAGTACATACTGATATTGGTACTTGGCATAGAGTTGATACAACATCCGACACCTTAACGGCACAGTGGCACCAAAGAGGGAACGATACAGTACGTCCCATGACTTGTTCTTCACCCATCGGCAGATATGAGTTACGTGGTGAACCTTGACATCGCTAGGGGGGGGCTGCTCTCCGTTATCACCTGGAATGTAAGAGGGTTGGGAGACCCAAGAAAGAAGAGACAAATACTGGGTGCCCTCGACAGATTGGGGGCCCAGGTCGCATTCTTACAGGAAACTCATATTGATCCCCGACGTGGGGGTTCCTTTGCCTCCCGATGGGCAGCGCACTCTGCCTTTGCTTCCTATTCGTCCTATGCGAGAGGTACTGCAATCCTGATAAAAAGAGGCGTCCCATTTGTTCCCATTGGTGACGCTGTAGACCGGGAGGGAAGGTATTGCATGGCTTGGGGCAGGATGGGAGTGGAGACTATCACCTTTGCCTGCTCGTATGGCCCTAACTGTGACGACCCGAGCAGCTTCATAGCTCTCTGGAACAAGATCAGGGAAGTGGGCTCAACACATCTTATCTGGGGGGGAGATTTTAATGCTGTGCTTAATCCCGCGTTGGATAGATCCAACCCCTCTTCCCAACACTACACCACCACACACAAGTACCTACGGGACATTTGCGACGCTCAGGACATCGTAGACACCTGGCGCCACTTACATCCGACTCAGACGGAGGGCACACACTGGAATACCGCTCATGCCACATGGGCCAGACTGGATTACGTTTTAGTATCCAGAGGCTTGGCACCCTCACTAGTCACAGTCCAACACGTAGCGCGCACATTTTCGGACCACTCCCCGGTATTGGTTGAGCTCCGCTTACCAGATATAATGGGAAGGTCACCCTCCTGGCGACTTCAACCCAACATTTTACTAGACGAACTGTTCCGCTCTGAACTAGGTCAGGAGCTTGCCGACTTTCTTACTCACAACAAGGGTTCGGTGGAACGAGTTGCCACTCTCTGGGAAGCGCTGAAGGTCACAGTGCGAGGCATCTGCATCTCAAAGAGCTCAGGAGTACTGAGAACTTTGCGTGCCTCGCTGCGCACACTGGAAACTACACTGCACACGCTAGAAACCCGACCGGACTATGCCACCGACTCGGATACACAGGCACAATACAGAAAGGCCCTATCGGAATACACCTCTACCGCCGAGAGAGAGGTCAAATTCCGGGGTAAATATTTTAGGGCGAGGGCTTATGGTGAGGGCGAGCGGCCCGGGAAATTTCTGGCGGGAATGGTTCGGCCCCCACGGGGCTCAAATTTCGTTTTGGAACTGGAGAGAGAAGACGGGATGCTTCTGCGAGACTCGGACTCGCTTCTGGCTGCCTTCACTGCCCATTATTCTGCTCTTTACGCAACTACCAGGGTGGGTGCACTAGATATGGACGATTACTTGAAGGAGCTGATGCTGGGCTGGCTTTCGGACCGTCACCGGGAATTCTTAGCTGAACCCATTGGCCTAGACGAAATCAGGGATGCTATCAGACAGATGAAACCCGGGAAGGCACCTGGCCTGGACGGCCTGCCTATGGACTTCTACAAGGCATATGTGGATCTACTTGCGCCGGTGCTTCGGGAGGTTTATATGGAGGCTCATGAGTCCGGCACACTTCCCCCCTCTATGCAGGAAGCCCTAATCACCTCGCTTCTAAAACCCAGGAAACCGCCTCACTACTGTGACTCTTACAGGCCCCTTTCACTAATCAATTGTGATGCAAAAATCTTGGCCAAAGTGCTGGCCAATCGCCTGCAGCTAATACTGGGGGGCCTGGTACTGGCAGACCAAGCGGGATTTGTCCCAGGCAGAGCCACCTCCCACAACCTCCGGACCCTTTTCTCCATAGTGGATAATGTGGACCCTCAATTGCCTCTGGCAGCGGTCCTACTGGACGCCACCAAGGCGTTCGACTCCCTAGAGTGGGACTATCTCCACTGTATCCTGAGAAACATGGGGATGCCGATAGGCTTTACGCAATGGATCGGTGTCCTTTACCGCAGACCAGTGGCTCGGGTGGGGGTGAATGGTCGGATTTCTGAGGCCTTTGCTGTATCCCGGGGAACTCGTCAAGGGTGCCCCCTATCCCCATTATTGTTCGCCATAGCGATGGAACCGCTTGCCGCTCGTCTTCGACAGCATCACCGGGAAAGGGCTCTGCGCTGTCTTCAAAGGGAAGTGCTCATATCATTGTATGCGGACGACATCACGTTATACATCCGCGACCCTGCTGCTAATCTTAACCCTATCTTGAGGGAATTCATTCGTTTTGCCGGCCTGTCAGGTATACACATTAATTGGGGAAAGTCCACTATATTCCCGCTTACCGCGGCCGCCCAGCCATTTCCGCTAGATTACCCTCTGAGATGGTGTGAGGATGAGGTCCGATACCTGGGCATTCTACTCTCCCGCGATAGGACCGAACTGATGCGGATGAATTATGGTCGCACGTTTGAACATATCCAAACTTGCGTGACCAGATGGATCACGCTGCCCCTTTCTTTTGCAGGGCGGGCGTCTCTCATTAAAATGGTGATCCTTCCCAAGCTACTTTACCTCTTCCTAAACATCCCATATTACCCAGGCAGGTCCTTCTTCCGCCTTCTGCGCTCTGAGCTCATCCGACTGGTATGGGGAGGGAAGCGGCCGCGCCTGAGCTGGGACGTCTTGACCCGTCCATTCGCCCAGGGGGGCTTCGATTTACCGGAGCTCGAACTGTATTACTACAGCGCTCAGGCCCATTATGTTCACCATTGGATCCACCCCACTCCCTTTATGCCACATATAGCGGTGGAACACTGGCTAGTGGATCCTATTCCACTGGAGGGGGCCATCTTTAATGTGCCGGAGACTGGGGCTGCACACCACACCACAGTCTCCAGCTCGGCTCTCGCGTGGCGTAAGATCGCAAAAGAAGCCGGAATGACACTTCTGTATTCTCCTCTGTTGCCTCTGGCACATCATCCCCGGCTCCCCATTCTACAGGAGCAAATATTTAAGAAATTTATGGCTAAATTTAACATCAAGACGTGGGGAGACCTGTACCATAACGGGCTATTTCGGTCTCAAACGCACATGCTAGCGGATCTCACACCCACTCCTATGGATACATTTATTTATACTCGTCTGCGTGGGGGGGTCCGATCGCTAACCGAGGGGTTCCCGGAGGAGCCACCCACTTTAGACCCTCTACATCAGCTGCTTAAGGCTGCCACTCCGGCACACGCGGTTTCTAATCTATATCACTCTATACGCGCGGTGTCTGACCCGGGAATCTGCAGGGCCCGCACTAGGTGGGAGGCTGACTTAGGGATACCCATAGAAGACGAACTTTGGAGTTATTGTTGTCTCCAGACCGCACAGATCTCCTCCAGTAGTCGATTTAGAGTTATCCACTATAAGTTCCTGCACCGTCTTTACTGTACTCCAGTTCATATGTGTAGGGTGGGCCTCCGAGGGGACGATCTCTGTTGGCGCTGCCGCACATCAGCGGCAGATTTTTTACACATGGCTTGGGGCTGCGGAGAAATAGCCGACTATTGGCAACAAATATATTCCGGCATTTCGGAAATGATAGGAGTCTCACTTACACCATCTCCGATGCAGGCACTTCTGGGGTACACGAAAACCATTAAGAAACCAGTTCGTCGGTTTGCCACCATTGCTCTCCTCCTGGCGAAGAGGCTAATCGCCTGCAGATGGGGCAGGGGCAGGGCTCCCAAATACAAAGACTGGATCGACAACATGGTACATTGCCAAGATACGCTGCTCTGCTATGCTGAGCTGCTACCCACAGCGTCCAGACCGGTGGATATTTGGAGTCCCCTTACGACATATCTATTATCACACCCGCTGACAAAGCACACCCTCACTTACCCGATTGCCCGAATACTATACCACTAATTCCACTGGGTCACTCCATTTGGGGTGTGGGGGGTGGAAACTCTGTTGGATGGGGGAGGTCCTAGATCTCACTCTTGATCGGCAGGTCGGAGCACCCGTTGCTAACTGCTGATCCCTCTGGGGACTGGCATGCCCTCTTCCGGGGTACTGAAAGATGATGAGGCTGTAGCCATCCCGAATGTCACCATAGACCATGAAACAGGTGCCACTGTGACCATGATCCACTGTATGCCCCAGGTGGGACTCGTGCAGTCACTACACTATATAGTTTCTACCTATGCACAAATTGTAATGGTTTATTAGGTTTAATGATACATACAATTCGCGTGACGTAAAGTATGTTGCAGCCCTACTGAACATCATACTGTGGCATTACTGCTCCCTGTAACGCTGCCGGCCCCTGAAGGGGTTGTAGGCGGACAGCTGTGTACTTAACCATCATTCAATTCGTATATTACGCTGCCGGCCAGTTGCTGGTTGTAGGCACAGGAGCTGTGTACTGCTTATTTCCGACTTAATAAAGGTTTTTTGAAAACTTAAAAAAAAAAAAAAAAAAAATGGCGGGCGCCTACATTGATAAAGGCGCTTTTCCGAAACGTGTCCGCATGCATGAAAGTCCAAATAAATTAGATTTTTTTCTTGAGAGTGCTGGTTTTCGTTCCTGAAGGAGCATAAGATAATTCACGGGGTGCACGCTCGCGTAACCAATCACTCGCTTATGAGTGCAGAAGCTGATGTGTTAAAAGGAGCTTGGATATATATATATATATATATATATATATATATATATATATATATATATATATAGATAGATATAGATATAGATATAGATATAGATATATATATATATATATATATATGATCCTGAATGGAGTCCCAAACGCACTCTTGGAGTAGAAAATAATTACCAGGGAAACGGATGGTCACATTGACACAGGTAGGTTTATTCACGTCATAAACCTGCTGCAACGCGTTTCACCCACAAACGGGCTTGTTCACACAGCGTGCCAAACACAAATGCCACAATACATACTGTTCCGTAGAAAAATCATTAACATGGACAAAGGACTTGAAAATACAAGCAGTCTGTAATGGTACGCTAAGAAAGGCGCCATTTTGTAATGTGTTTTCACTGGTAGTACATATAAGTGATCATCCACTATTTTATCTGTTATTCTGTCAGAAAATATCTACCATGAAAGAAAGTGTCACCATTGTAATGGTGCTAATCCTTCACTAGTTAGCGGAAAAATCTGCATCAACATCATACTTTGGCATATCTTGCGTTAATACAAACAACGATATACAAATTAATTTCAAGGCATGCGATACTAATTAAACAACAGTGTCTGAGGCTGATTATAGCATTGTGCCGTTCGTAATGTGTGGTCTCTATTTTTGGGTTAGAACCTTCACATGCTAAGTAGCCGTTTTTTTAAAATAAAACTTTATGTAAGTATGTGAATACAACGTAATCACTGGGATCGTGTAATGATCGCCTAATAGTGGCAAACACCATTGTAATGCATCTGTTTGGATATAAGCAGTAACATATACTAACCCAAAAATAGAGACCACACATTACGAACGGCACAATGCTATAATCAGCCTCAGACACTGTTGTTTAATTAGTATCGCATAGATATGCCAAAGTATGATGTTGATGCAGATTTTTCCGCTAACTAGTGAAGGATTAGCACCATTACAATGGTGACACTTTCTTTCATGGTAGATATTTTCTGACAGAATAACAGATAAAATAGTGGATGATCACTTATATGTACTACCAGTGAAAACACATTACAAAATGGCGCCTTTCTTAGCGTACCATTACAGACTGCTTGTATTTTCAAGTCCTTTGTCCATGTTAATGATTTTTCTACGGAACAGTATGTATTGTGGCATTTGTGTTTGGCACGCTGTGTGAACAAGCCCGTTCGCGGGTGAAACGCGTTGCAGCAGGTTTATGACGTGAATAAACCTACATGTGTCAATGTGACCATCCGTTTCCCTGGTAATTATTTTCTACTCCAAGAGCGCGTTTGGGACTCCATTCAGGAATATATATATATATATATATATATATATATATATATATATATATCACACGATTCTCCTCCTCACAAAAGAGCAGAGACCACAGCGGGGGATGATCATGGAAGCGTTTAATTGATACAGAGATGTCATGGCGAATGCATTTCGGCATAGTGCTGCCTTCCTCAGCGCCCAAGTTTTCAGGTGGCTTCCATCGTCACAAAATGAAAAGTCCTGCCGCCTTATGTAGTTGTACAAAAAGGCTCCGCCCTCTAAAACGTATCTCCACCTATTTGCAGTGTTCGAAGTGTTTGAAAACTCCAAATCCCAGAATGCAGCGCTCTGCTTCCAGGTAGGTGATGTGTGGAGTGGTTGATGGACCATGTGGTCGGGCGGAATGCAAGGTTCTGATACAAACGTGAGCCAAATTGTCCTGCTTGTAGTAGCAATCAGGCGCTCCCCTGGGTCCCCACACCACTTCAGCCCCGGGTCACAGGAACATAGTCAGCAGGGGTAGCGATGTCAGTGATGTCATTAGAGATGTCATTAGTGATGTCACTGACCATGTCACAAGTGATGTAATATGTGAGGTCATAAGCAGTGCATTGCCGGGGCATGAGCTATAGTTAGCTCAGGTAACTATGACTGCTGAATTTCACTGGTTTTGTATGAGTGAAATCTGAGCCTAACCTTAAAGTCCCTGTAACCTTTATTTTTTTCAGTGAATTTCTTCAGTTTTTCAAATTCTATTTCCTAACTATAACGTCCCTGTGACCATCCGTTTCCCTGGTAATTATTTTCTATTCCAAGAGCGCGTTTGGGACTCCATTCAGGATCCTATTACTGCCTGTTGTCTCCGCTGGTCCGGGCCACCCCTCCTACGGGGGCTAGAACTTCAGAAGGAGTGACTTCGTGGATTAATATATATCTATATATATATATATATATATATATATATATATATTACCTACTGGCGGTCGCCAGTAGGTAGTTATAGTTAGGACCCTGTTTCCATAGGAAATCCGCAACATTCTATTTGGAATAACTTTGGCGCCGGTCGACGAATCCTCGCGAAATTTTCAAAATAGGTGGGGCGCTACGCTCCGCTCCTACCCTGAAAGTCTCGGGGGGATTCGTCAAGCGGGGGCTGAGATAAAAGGGGGGTCCCAAAACGCGTTTTTCCCATGCATTTTTCCATAGGACCTTTAGACACAGCTACAGCCCGAACGGCTGAACAGAGTTACTTGAAATTTGGCAGAGAGGTAGTCCTCAGGTCAAGGAAGTGCCTTTTGTAGGTCTGGTGTAAATCTGTTCAGTAGATCCTGAGAAAATAGCCTTTAAATCAATATATATATCTGTGGCAGCTTACGGTGCGCTTACCGTGCGCTTACGGTAAGCTTACCGTACAAGTACGGTGACGTGCGCGAGCGCGCTTCTGATTGGCTGTTAGATCTTAGTAAACATTCGAATCGGTCGAAACCAGGAAGTGGCGGCCGCCATTTTCTATCTCGCACTCTGACGGGGAGGAGGAAAAACAAAGACAAAAAACATGTAAAGGGGCTGTTTAGACTGCTCCCAACCACCTAGCCATGATGAAGGTGTCCCCTAAGACCCCCCAAGGCAAAAAATTTAATTTTTTTTTTTTTTTAAATCGCCGATTACGCTTACCGTACGCGTACGGTAAAATAAATATAAAAAAAAAAATGTATCCACACTCTCCATACCCCATGTGCATATGGTGCCCGAAGGGCACCATTTTTGCATGGCCAAACAATATAATTAAAAAATCAAACATTACCTTTCACAACGGTGCGCATAATATGTCCTCCATGTGCGCACGGTGCGCGAAGCGCATCGTGCGTACATGGCCCATCCAGCGTAACGTGGGCACGCGGTGCGCTACGCGCACCGCGTGCCCACCGTGCGTGCACGGCACTAACTGCGTAAAGTGGGCGCGCGGTGCTCGAAGCGCACCGCGTGCTCACTGTGCGCGCACGGTGCGCGAAGCGCACCGTGCGCGCACGGAACGAACTGCGTTAAGTGGGCGCGCACGCCACGAATGGCGTAAAGTAACTTAGCATTTAAAAAACCGTACAAATTCACTGAAAAAACCATAGGTTTCACACACGTTATAGTTAGGAATTAGCATTTAAAAAACCTTGCAAATTCAGTGAAAAAACCATAGGTTTCACACATGTTATAGTTAGCTGGACATTTTACTGATAAAAAACCAATGAAATTCCCCCGTTATAGTTAGTGCAGGCAACTATAACTCACGCGACCGCAATCCTCTGCTGATGACATATGTGTCTTTATGAAAAAAAAATATTTGTAATATATGTATAGCTAAAATTTAATGGAAGAAGACATGGGCAAATAATTGTCTAAATACAGTATTAGCATCAGCAGAGGATTGCGGTCGCGTGAGTTATAGTTGCCTGCACTAACTATAATGGGGGAATTTCATTGGTTTTTTATCAGTAAAATGTCCAGCTAACTATAACATGTGTGAAACCTATTGTTTTTTCACTGAATTTTATATATATATATATATATATATATATATATACATATATATTGATTGAAAAAACCATAGGTTTCACACACGTTATAGTTAGGAATTAGCATTTAAAAATCCTTGCAAATTCACTTAAAAAAACCATAGGTTTCAAACATGTTATAGTTAGGTGGATATTTCACTCGTAAAAAACCAATGAAATTCCCCCGTTATAGTTAAATCAGAAAACTATAACTCGCGTGCCCGCAATCCTCTGCTCATGACGTCACATATTACATCACTCATGACATGGTCAGTTGCATCACTCTTGACATCACTGATGACATCATCCTTGTGATAGAGTGGCGGTCGCGCGAGTTATAGTTATCTGAATTAACTATAACGGGGGAATTTCATTGGTTTTTTACGAGTGAAATATCCACCTAACTATAACATGTGTGAAACCTATGGTTTTTAAGTGAATTTGCAAGGTTTTTTAAATGCTAATTCCTAACTATAACGTGTGTGAAACCTATGGGTTTTTCAGTGAATTTGTACGGTTTTTTAAATGCTAAGTTATGTATGTATTATTATTTTTTTTATATATTTATTTTACAATAAACTACGTATTAAATATTTTTTATTTGTTTTTATGGTTTTTCTCCGTACGCGCACGGTGCGTGCACCCCCGGGATTTAAAAAAAAAAATGTTAATGTTTTTTTCTGCCTTCGGGGTCCTTCAGGGACCCCCTGACAAAGGCTAGGGGGTCAGGAACTCTCTACCCTGCCCCCTTTTCACGTTCGCTACCTTACTTTTCCACTCTCGCACTGAAAACAAACAAAATGGCGGACGACACTTCCTGTTTTTGACCGATTCGAACGTTGACTGACATGTAACAACCAATCAGAATTACGCTCGCGCACGTAAGGGTGCGCGCACGGTGCGCGCACGGTGCGCGGCTATAGATATGTATGTGCTTTTAACTGCAATTTTCTCAGGTACTACTGAACAGATTGACTCCATATATGCAAAAGGCACATCCCTGACCTGAGGACTACCTCTCTGCCAAATTTCAAGTAATTCTGTTCAGCCATTCGGGCTGTACCTTCGACTAAAGGTCCTATGGGAAAATGCATGGGGAAAACGCGTTTTGGGACCCCCCTTTTTTCTCGGCCCCCGCTTGACGAATCCCCCCGAGACTTTCAGGGTAGGAGCTGAGCGGAGCGCCCCATTAGTTTTGAAAATTTCGAGAAGATCCGTCAACCGGCGCCAAAGTTATTCAAAATAGAATTTTGAAATTTCCTATGGAAACACGGTCCTAACTATAACTATCTACTGGCGACCGCCAGTAGATAATATATATATACATATATATATATATATATATATATATATATATATATACATATATATATCAAAAGTTCCAATTCCTACTACTTCCACTCAGCGGCGGCGAAGAAGGAAACTCAGACCCCGCTGGACTTCAGGTAGGATGTTTATTGCAATTCACAACCCACGCACGACGCGTTTCGGGCTTCGGGAGCCCTTGATCACATGCGAATTCTACATCGCCTCTCCAATTTTTAAGTGTTTGCTTAGTGTACCGCCTACTTCTCCCATTCTGCGTCACATGGTAATAGACATAACAAACAGACTTGTGATGTGTACTGAATGAAGCAAACTCCATTGTAGGAATGTTTTGCTTATCTATCTCAATACATATATGTATATATATTTTGTATGTTTTCCTTGTGCAATAAATGCAATTTCAGGATGAATCCATAAAACATTAAAATATAGCAGCAAGTCATGATAAAAAACGGGCTCATCTATATATATATATATATATAGATATATAGATATAATATAACTTATGACACATTACATTATGGCGGTCATCCATACTAGGCGATACTACTTGTATGCAAGTCCTCTTTCTATGTTAAGTTTTGGCGTCTATGTAATGCACCACGTCACAAACGCCCAATGTGTGATCAAGAGAGTTTCTCTCGAAACACGTAACGTTGGAATAAAGATTTACTGTCTGAAAACTGAGAACGCGCTGTAATTTGAGACTTTGCCAAAAACTAATCGCCGGCTGTAGCTCCACCGGCTTTCGTGCGCCACCGGACAACGGGCGGATTTCCTTGGAGGAGCTGTGTTTGTATTGGAAATATATATCTATTATTGATGTCGCTGAAGGCCCGCCATGATAGCAGTGAGGCTTCCTCGCGGCGAGGCTCGTGGTGCGTTCGCTGCCTTCCCCCTTTGCCAGTGAACAAGGACGGCGGTACGCCCGAAACGCGTTTGGCTACAGACATTTTGCGAAGGAGCAGCTGGTTTGTGAATCCTGCATTCTACAAATAAAGGTTTAACTTGCCGTGGTGCGGCTTCTTCTTTGGAGGCAAATCTCATGGTTCATGTTATGCGCCTCGCCGCGAGGAAGCCCCACTGCTATCATGGCGGGCCTTCAGCGACATCAATAATAGACGCTGCGGGAACGGCGAGTCCGCTTTGTGGAAGGAGTATGGGCAGGATGACAACCCTGACAGCTTCAAGCAGCCCATTTGGGTAGAACTATGTACATTTTAGGGGCGAGGCATGCGACCCACTGGGGTGTATATTGAAAAACGCACTACAATTACCAGCATGCAAGTTGCGCTTACGCCCACTGGGGCGGGACATTTAAATTAGCGCATGTGGTGCGTTCGCTGCCTTCCCCCTTTGCCAGTTAACAAGGGCGGCGGTACCCCCGAAACGCGTTTGGCTACAGACATTTTGCGAAGGAGCAGCTGGTTTGTGCATCCTGCATTCTACAAATAAAGGTTTAACTTGCCGTGGTGCGGCTTCTTCTTTGGAAGCAAATCTCATGGTTCATGTTATGCGGCGAGCCTCGCCGCGAGGAAGCCCCACTGCTATCATGGCAGGCCTTCAGCGACATCAATAATAGACGCTGCGGGAACGGCGAGTCCGCTTTGTGGAAGGAGTATGGGCAGGATGACAACCCTGACAGCTTCAAGCAGCCCATTTGGGTAGAACTATGTACATCTTAGGGGCAAGGCATGCGACCCACTGGGGTGTACATTGAAAAACGCACTACAATTACCAGCATGCAAGTTGCGCTTACGCCCACTGGGGCGGGACATTTAAATTAGCGCATGTGGTGCGTTTGCTGCCTTCCCCCTTTGCCAGTGAACAATGGCGGCGGTAAGCCCGAAACGCGTTCGGCTACAGACATTTTGCGAAGGAGCAGCTGGTTTGTGCATCCTGCATTCTACAAATAAAGGTTTAACTGGCCGTGGTGCGGCTTCTTCTTTGGAGGCAAATCTCATGGTTCATATATATATATATATATATATATATATAGATATATATATTCACTGAAAAAAACATGGGTTTCACACACGTTATAGTTAGGAATTAGCATTTAAAAAACCTTGGAAATTCAATGAAAAAACCAAAGGTTTCACACATGTTATAGTTAGCTGGACATTTCACTCGTAAAAAACCAATGAAATTCCCCCGTTATAGTTAGTTCAGCTAACTATAACTCGCGCGCCCGCAATGCACTACTGATGACGTCACATATTACATCACTCATGACATGGTCAGTGACATCACTCATGACATCACTGATGACATCTCAAATGACATCACTGATGACATCATCCAGTGAATGTGTGTTTTTCTGAAAATTAAATATGTTTTATATATGTATATCTCAAGGTCGATGGAAGAATAAATGAGTATATAAGTGTCTAAATTGATGATTTGTTTCTGAAAAATTGATTGTATAACTGACTGATTAAGTGTATCTTTTTGAATACATGGCTTAGTGAGTAATGTTTAAATGTGTAAATACCTGTATCAGTCTCTCACTTTGTATATAAGTGGCTGCATGGGTTGGTGAGTAGCTACATGAGTGTCTATATAGGTTAATAGTTGGTTTTTTGAGTATCAGTATGAGTGTCTGAGTGTCTTCATGGTGCGGTGGGGGGTATTACGTAGTGCATAGATGCATGAATGAGTCACTCACTGTTTGTATGTGTTGAAGACAGCATGTGTGCAGGACTGTATGGGTGGATGAGTGTGTGCATGGGTGTGTTAGTGAGTGAATGACTGTCTCAATAGTGTCTTCATAAGTAACTACATATGTTTTAAACTAGTATATGTGACTATTGGTGTTTATAAGTGAGTATATGTGAGAGTGAGAGATTGGAAGAGTTCCTGTATGTGTTTCTATAAGTGATTGTTAAAAAGACTAAGTATGTGTAAGTTTCTGTAAAAGTAAGTGTGCTGGTGTGTGTATAACTGTATATGCAAGTAAATGGATGTTTGATTCTTTATTAGCATGAGTGACTATGTGTGAGTAACTCTATGGATGAGTGGGATTGTGTTACAGGATGTTTAGGTGTATGAGTACATATGATGTGTGAGTACATGTATGAGTGACTGTATAGGATTGTTGGTGGTTGAGTGGATGTGTATGTGGATCTTAGAATTACTGAATAGGTTGTTGTAACTGTTATTGGTATGTCCATTTTTTTGAAAATTTTAGTCTCTATTTTTGAATGTTTGTATCAAAGGTTATATTAGGGTGAGAGGAGGTCTACCACTCTGTCACAAGGATAATGTCATCAGTGATGTCATTTGAGATGTCATCAGTGATGTCATCAGTGATGTCACTGACCATGTCATGAGTGATGTAATATGTGACGTCATCAGTAGTGCATTGCGGGCGCGCGAGTTATAGTTAGCTGAACTAACTATAACGGGGGAATTTCATTGGTTTTTTACGAGTGAAATGTCCAGCTAACTATAACATGTGTGAAACCTTTGGTTTTTTCATTGAATTTCTAAGGTTTTTTAAATGCTAATTCCTAACTATAACGTGTGTGAAACCCATGGTTTTTTCAGTGAATTTCAAAGGTTTTTTAAATGCTAATTCCTAACTATAACGTGTGTGAAACCCATGGTTTTTTCAGTGAATTTGCAAGGTTTTTTAAATGCTAATTTTTTTTTTTTTCTTCTTTTTTTTTTTACATATTTTTATTTTAATTTTCTATCCTTTTTTAAAGACTATGGTTAAATTTTTAAAATTCTACAATATGTTTTTTTAAACATTTTTTATAAAATAAACAGGTAAAATTTAATAGCAATACATTTTTTCCTTTTTTTTTTATTTTTTTTTAGTACGCGTACCGTAAGCTTACGGTAAGCGTACCGTTTACGCAATGTCCGTAATTTATCTACGCTGTTTGCGTATAGTTAGGCAATTTGCTTAGCCGCGCGTACTCCGCGTGGGGCGCGTACGCGTGTACGCTACACGCGCACGTTACGCGGAAGTGTCGGGGAGTGACTGTTATGCGCATGCGCGCGAGCGCGTGTCTTTTTTACGCGCATGCGTACTTTTGCCGTAAGCGTACCGTAAGCGTACGGTAGGTCATGTGATCATGAAACACAACTTTTTATTGGTTGAAACTACTTTCAGTTCTAGAACTCTCCTACACCACACCCATTCCCCTCATTTCTGCTTGTGATCCCTTAGGAGAAGGAGCTGGGTTGTCTTTGTGATACGATGGCAGAACAGCAGAGCTCTTCTGAGAGTGAGGCTAGCAGCACTACCTTGAGGCAGAGAGCGAGGAAACAAAAGACCTCTTACGTATGGGAGTATTTTACTTTTCCAGAAGGCCAGCAAAAGGTAAATGCACCCTTAGTGACTTGCAAGCTGTGTAAGCGTGTACTTTCAAGAGGTAATCCTGACAGGAAGTATTCCTTTGGGAATCACACCATGATGAGACACCTTAAGGATGTACACAGAAGGACACATGCTCGACTTACTGAAGGTAACCTTTCAGTAAATCAACCAAGCACATCCACAGCAGCTCAGCCTGGACCATCATCTGCAGAGCCGAGTCCTTCTTCTGCAGGTCAGGTGAGCCCTTCATCTGTGGGGGGAGCATCTCCTTTTTCTGGTCCTCTGGAAATTAACCCTCGGTTTGCGAAGGTTGAAGTACGGTGCGCCAATTGTCACGATCTAATTACTTATAGGGAGACCAGTATTTCCCTAGTGAACATTAAAATAGATCAGCACACTTGTCGTACCGTCTAATATTCCCAATCTTTCTTTCCTCTGTCCCTGCATGAACACAACGGCTCTTTTAAGAGCCAACCTTACCTTTCATCTATTTTTTATATATTTTTTTTAAAACTTTTTTTTTTTTTTTTTACCGTACGCGTACGGTACGCGTAATTGTTTTTTTTTTTTTTAAAAAACACTAAAAATCAATTATCACATTACAAGGTCCTTGAGAGACTACAATTAAAAACTGCAAATGGGATTGTAGAGAAGTGGAAAAAAGGGACCATGACATTATTGACTTACCATACCCACTCAAAAAAAGATTTATTCATTTAATTTTTTTTAATTGCTTTAAAAATGGTTCTAGTTTTCGAAAATTTTCTATCTCAATCTGAAAAAAAAGAAAAAAGTATTAATATTTAATAAAACATTTAATAATACAGTACACATATTTACATATTTTTCAAAAAATATTTTTGCCTTTTTTTTGCTGTTTTCAGAAAATATTGCATTTCACTATAAATTGTGAAAGCAATTGCATTCATCATTTAACAGCAGGCAAAAAAAAATTAACAATCTCAAAGATTGTTTTTAAAAAAGCCCACAATCTCTTTTTGCATAAACATAACTTTATAGAAATGCATAATATTCTTAAAAAATATCATCTAATAACAATAATTATTTCTTAAAAATACCGTCTGATATTTTTGTTTCAGAAGTATAATCACAATAATATATGTCAAATAACTCCACAATACATCTGGTTCCATTTCCTTTAGGCCAAATAGTAATTTTAAAATTCTTTTTTTGTTTAATTTCCAATGGTAATCCAATAAAAAACAAAAGTTTAAATTGTACAGATGTCACCGATTCTCTGTAACATTTTGGTTTCCGAAAGATTAATTAATAATTAAATAAGTCCACAATACAATTGTTTACTTTTCCGCATGGCCAAATAGTAATTTTAAAAATCTTTTTTGAAAAAATTTCCAATGGCAATCCAATAACATTCCAAAATTTAAATTGTGCAGATGTTACCGATTTTTTCTAAATTTTTGGTTTTCCAAAGTTTCCTTAAAAAATGGAAAAATTCCACATTACAATTGGTTACCTTTCCATTAGGCCAAATGATAATTTGTTAAATCTTTTTATTTGTAAATTCCAAATGGTAATCCAATAAAATGGTAAAATTGTTTTGTCCAGATGTTGTCAAATCTCTCTAAAATTTAGGTTTCAGGAAGATTAGATAGGAATTTGCTAAATCAAAAGGCAAACGTTGCTTAAAAATCAATTGGGAATCATTACACAGTGTCCAGCCTTTTTCACATTTAAGATAAACTGTGTAATGACCAGAAGTTACAGTAGGTCCATCATGGAAAATTATTGCAACTGTTACAAAAGTTTTTCCTGAAATTGATAATTGCTGTCCTGTAAACTTCTTTATTAAAGTATCCAATTTTGAACCATCAGCTCTACATCGTTGCATCATTAAAATTACATACTGTCTGTATTCCTTTAAAATTAATGTTGAAAACATGTCAGATTTACACTCACCGCATTGCATGCTATGATTAGCATCTTTAACTAATTTAGCAAAAGTGACTGTTTTACTCTCTGGCAATGTTAAATAAATAAACCTTTCAGAATCAACATTAGAGCCACATATATTATAACAGGTTTCACAACTATGTTCCCATTTATAAGAGAGACCAAATAAATTTTCAATGTTAACCCCTTCTTCTTCCAGTACCTGAAGAAAATAAATCAAGAATTCCTGTGCGTCTTGCTGTACATTTTGAGAAAACTGTGTTCGTCCTGAACATACATCTAAAACTTTTCTAATTTCAGTAGCACTTTCTATTTGAGTTTTATCATTACTCAGCTTTTCAAAAAGGAGACTCAGCACAGAACAGAATCTTTTCCCTGATTTACTATTATCTGCTCTTGCAAACTTTCCAGATAAAATGCAACATTCAGCACTACATTAGCGTAGCAGTTGACACCAGAGCTATTTTCAAAATAACATCCTACAACCTGTTCTTCATTTTCCTTATTCTTTTTGCTTGCAATTACATCACTCCTCTTTTTTTTCCTCCTCTCTACATCTTCATTACAGATATTCTCATTTCTCCTTTTACGAGAAACTACACGTTTCTCCAACACAGGATACTGACCTAAATGAGGAGCATAGCTTCTTCTTAATCTATTATACTCCTTTACACAATTTGTATCAGCACTAACTTTTGAATCATCAAAGTCTATCATGAATAAACCTGATAATGTTTTCACTTGTGACAAAGCAACATATGCCATACCTTCTTTGAACACAGTTGAACCAATGTTCACAAATGCACAATCTACAGTCAATCCTTGAGACTTGTGAATAGTTACAGCATATGCTAGCGAAAACGGAAACTGCTTCCTACGTACATATAAGTCTTTCACAAGCATGAAACGAACTGTACAACGACAAATGTCTTTAACTTCTTCTATCTGATCAAATTTTATTTTTAAACATTCAATTCCATCTTTTTTCTGATAATTAATAAAACCCACAACTCTTCCCATAGCTCCATTAACTAAACCTTTTTCAACATCCAAATTTCTCCTTAAAAATACTCTACAGTTCATGCAAACATATAGATTTTTTTCTAATCCAGCTGTTTTGGAAATCTTCTTCTCTAGTGAATCCAATTTATTTTTCAGTGTGCCTGTTAATGTGACAGTAATTCTTCCATCCTCAATTTTGTCCACTGCTTCCAATTTCCTGATATCTTCCTTTTCCAATTTCAAAAGCTCCTCATTGAATATTGAGCATTCACGTAGAGTTGGCATTAAGCAGATGACACTTTTGTTTTCTGCAATGTTCTTGTATATCTTCTCTGCAACTATTTCTTCCTTTGGAAATAAATTATGTAGCAGCCGAGTCTGTAATGCTTTTTTGCCAGCTTCTGTGAGTAGTCCAATCCTGATATCTTTCAGAATACTTCCATATTCTTCATCGTTTGCTTGCCTCATATTAGTTGTAAGTTCCTTGTACTCAAAGAAGGACCAAATATTTGTATTACCGATGCTTCCCAATGACTTCTTCGTGTCTTCATGTGTCACAGTATTAAACACTGGTTGTCCTTTAACTGGAGTAAGTTGCAAAAGATCTCCAAAAACTATGACGTGTTTTCCTCCAAATAACACGTCATAGTCTGACTTCAGAATTTGCTGCATTCTTAAATGCACAAAGGCAAGCATTAAGTTCGATACCATGCTCACCTCATCAATAATGAGAACTTGCATCTTCTTCAATACTCTTGAAACTTCCAATCATGCTTCTCCAGTTAGCTTGTTGTATTGTATTTTGTTCTCATGCTCCACTGGTAACATTAGCAAACGATGTAAAGTGATTCCTTTTATGTTATATGCTGCTAACCCAGTTGGAGCAGTAACCACACAAGACAAAGTAGAATCCGTTTTTTGCTGTAGGTAGCTTCTGATGACTTTTATTAGGAAACTTTTTCCAGTTCCAGCTTGTCCGCTTACATACATCCTGATTGGATGAAATGATGTGCATGAGCACTCTTTTTTTTCATGTAGAAATCCGTGATCAATTTTGTTTCTGATCTCTTCATAAATTTGTTGCTGCTCTTCGTTCAGTTGTCTTTCCAAATTTTGTAAGTCTATAAATTCTCCTTGAGCTTGATTCATAGCCGTTTCCACTTCATTCATGGCTATTGATGCTTCATTTTCAACGATTGGTTGTCCTAGGGGATCTTGACTGAGTGTTCCTGAACTTTGGCTGTCCTGAGAACTGTCTCTAGCTATTTCTGCTGCAATTGTAGTTTCCTGTTCAATTTCTTCATTTAACATTTGCAGATAAGTTGTGAATGTATTGCATTGTATGCTGTCTTTGCAAGCATTAAAAGAATCTTCATAGCTTTGAAATTCTCCCAGTAGTTCATCCTCTGTACGCCATGGTTTAAACAGCTGTAAAAGAGCCAAGTAGTAAAATTCCTTTTTGTCAGTAGTGTCGCAACTCAGCTTCCGGTGATTTATCAAACTTCCTTTTGTTTGCTTCACCAAACATCCTTCCTCACCAATGACTTTATATTTTCCATTGTTGATGTCTTCTGCGGCTTTCCGTGAATAAATGTAGTTCTGCAGCACTTCATAGAGACACATGTTCTCCAGATGATGACTTCTCTTTGGGTAATATGTGTCCAACATGTTTGATTTCAAAATATCTGTACTTTCTGGGTCATTCTCGGCCAAATATTCAATTTCTCCAACAGATTTCAGTACCCGATTTCTCATTGCTGCAAGGCCTAAACTTGCCCAAATTATTCTTCTTGATTTCGAGTAGAGACTTGCAGAAGATAACCTATCTGAACATTCGTAGGATCCAATTTCACGATGCGATAACATCTTCAAACTGAAACTGTACAGCTTCTTACTGACAGTTTTCTCGTGAGAAATCTCTTCCCACATTTCCTTCAATTCTGTTTTTTCTGATTTCGTAATGTAAGACGTTACATATCGAGCAACAGCAATGGAATTGTCAGCTACATACTGTATATCCATGTTAGCGTTCCACATGGATAAAATCACTGGGTTGTAGTCATTTATATTTTTTGATTCTTCTTTTCTTTTAAGGTTGTAGGTATTCTTAGGTGATTTTCTTGTGATAGTATGTCTCACAGATGACATAAAACTGTTAACTCTTCCATTTGAAAGAACAGGTCTAGGAAATCCAAATCGACATTTAGTGTAGTATTTATCTTTGCTCTTGTATTTCCGTCGACAGTATTTTCCACACCGATGACTTTGGAAACGTAAAACTTGCTCCTTTAACTTTTTCTCTTCTGTGCTTTTTGGTATAGCACATGTTGCATATTCTTCAATGTAAGATAACACTGCTTCATCAGCATCTGTTCCAAACTTTGGGGCATCCTTGATCCACAACAGCATATGAATATGAGGAGCACCTCTTGCCTGGTACTCTTTTCTCCAAAAGAAATCCACTACTTCTCCTAGAGGTGGATTTTTTTTATTGCAGATGAAGGACATCATAGCCTCAAATCTATGATTGAAATATCTGCAAACATTAACTGGATCCAATGAGCACAGTTCTCCTGCTGTCTTGTATTCGATGTTTTTAATGTTTGAATTTGCCTCTCGTAGACAATCCAGTAAATCATCCCAAGCGCACTCGGCACAGCTTAGGGTAAGGAACCATGTTGGAGTTCCTAAATTCCGTAACATGCATTTTAATTCACCATGGCGTCGGTACCAATATTCATTTGTCCCACGCTGACAAGCCATCAGATTGATCAGTTGTGTTTCCAAATGATCATCTCGGTGCTGCACTTTCTCCATAAAATCCTTAGCAGACACATTTTGCAAATGTACTCCACTTTTTAAAATGTGATTTACTGCATAAGACAGTGCAGACAAGTCGCTTTCAAATAAAAGATGGAACAAATAAGGAATACTTTGTCGAAATCTGGGATCTTCAGCATATAGTCTTGTAGTCCGATACTCAGAAGCTGGAATCTGTTCCGGACGTTCATCGTATCGTCCTCCTTTTCCTTTAGGAAACAGCTGGGGAAAACATCGAGCTTCCAAGCTCTCCTCCCATACACTCACGGGAGTTCCTTTTGCTTTCTTCATCTGAAATAGATCAATATTGTCTCCCATAACTTCTTTTGAATGAAGAGGATGTATGCTAAAATGTTCATAAATTTCTTCTTCCTTTGACTTGTCCACTTTTTCAATTTGTCCAGTTGGTGTTTCTGTGTCTTCTTGTAAATCTTCTTCTTCTTCTTCTTCTTCTATATAAATTGATTCATACCATTTGTTATTCCTTTTCAAATACAAATTTGCTCTTTGTACTTTCCGTACATCTACCAGCTCCTGCCAAATCTTCTTATTCTTTGTAGGTACACCATTAACCAGAATAATTAATGGTTCAGTTTCCAAAGTATCCGCATCAATAGTTTCCATATTTTTTTTCAAATCCAAGGGCAAATACACCACTCTACCTTTTAAACCTCTCAGTAAATCTGAAGGAGGTAATTTACCAGTTTTGGGCTCCATACGTACTATGGTCTGGAATGGATGAACACATTGAATGAGTATAGACTCATATGTATTTAATTCAGAAAGTTCAGCAGGAATAGCATCCAATTCTAAATTATTATGTACAGCTCTGGTCGGCATTCTATTTTCCTCTAACTTGTTGTAACAGTATTTACAAATACGCTGAACTTCACCCAATTCAAAACAATTTTCAAGAAATATATATGTGGCAAAATCCTTCCACTTATAATTATCTTCATTTTCACTCTTTCTGTAGAGATCAACATACCTGGTTTGTTTTCTATAATGAGTTCTGCGGCAACAAATACAAGTAATATTTGGTCTTTCATTAGAGATTATTGCAAATTTTGTTATGTGATCATTAAATGTCTTACTTACAGAGGGTTCTACATTTTCTTCCACTTCTTCCTCATTTACTGTGTCCTTCTCTGCACTGTTTTGTTCAGGACCAAAGTAACAAAACTGAATTTCATCAACAACCTTCTCTACATCTGATACCGTTCCACGGAACAGAGCCCTATTCAATTCATCTAACTTTATTGCTGGACTTTTAGCAAAATACAACCGTCTCACAAACTTTCTCATTTCAGTATGATGAACAGCCAGCATCCTAAAATGATGGAAAACACTATTACACGCTTTTCTAGATAGACAAGCCAGAGAATGACCCTGCAAACCAGTATTCTCTCTCACTCTGCATGGATCTAGACTTTGAAGCACCTTAATCTTCTGTTTCACACTTTTTTTGCTATATTCTCTTAGAAACTCACGAAATTTATCAATAGATTCCTGACGCACAGTGCAAATACTACTACAATTCCAAGTGTACACTGGGGCTTTAGGACGTCTCCCCATAGCCTCATCCGCCATCACTTGTACCTCATCTCTTGGAACCATTATCTCCTTCTCCATTATGCAACCATTTTTCACTTCATAAGCACGACCTCTGGTGTCAACTGCATGCAGCAAACTATTACTTTGAAAATAACTCTCTTCATTAAAAAAAGGTTCACTATTTGAACTATGCATCCATTTTCCTAAAAACACTTTACAAAAGTTTGTTCTGTTCACTACTCTTTTACTTTTGCTATGTGATTTCAGTACATTAACCATTTTGTCTAATGTACGCATCCTATTCAAAATTAAAATGAATAGTTTCCTTTTTAATTCTAATGCCTTTGCTGCAATGGCTTCAATTTCTTTTTTTCTCTTATAAAACTTTGCCTTTTGCTTATATTTCTTCACATCCTTTATCAAATTGGACATAACTCTTCTCTGAAACATTTTTCTACGTATCTCTTTAAACGCTGTTTTTCTGTTTAAGTTTATCTTTTTAGTTGCAGAAGGTATAT
Organism: Triturus cristatus; assembly: GCF_964204655.1. Classification (NCBI taxonomy): domain Eukaryota; kingdom Metazoa; phylum Chordata; class Amphibia; order Caudata; family Salamandridae; genus Triturus; species Triturus cristatus. Next base: position 391,613,839 of record NC_140594.1, read on the forward strand.
TTGCATTAACTAAATTCTCAATTTTTTCCTGTCCTTTTCGATTGAAATCATTCTTTCCAGTACAGACATTTTGTACATTTTTCCTTTTTTTGAATATGTTCCTTAGAAAATCTTTTGTTTGCTTACCAGAAGATTTTTTCTTCTTCCCAACATGAGCATCTTCAACTAACTTAGGTCCTCCAGTTGTCTTCAAATATAGGTTTTTTTTGTGGTCTTTTTTTACTCTGGATTTTGTAGGCATCTTAAATTTTGTTCACTGCTCTTCAGCAATACCTGAAAAAAACTAAAAAAAAATTCCTTTATTTTATTTAAATATATTACTACATTTGTTTTCACATTAGTCACAAAACGAAATTTCTTTGCCAATTTGAAAGCACACTTACTGCTCTTTTTTTTGGCAAGTGATAAACACTTTTACAGACTGACACATTATGAATCCACTTTTCAGATTTTTTAAAAAGCACATGTCCAAACTGCTTTTTCAGACCATCACCATTTGTAACCTGGGTGACTGCCTACACTCCAGCAAGGGCAACCAGCCTTAGTGATGCTGAATGTATTTGCATTACTGACTGAAACCTCAAACCCCACTCGCTTGTGAATACTGTGCATGATTCCACATGTTAAGCAGCTGGGTGTGTGCTAAGAGTCTGCTTCTGCACCAAAAAATGGCTCCCCCTTTCCTTCTAATGCAACTGTGAAATCACCTGAGCAATACGCAATACATCTCTGCCTGTAATTCCTATTTGCACACAGAGTCATGTTTTCACATTAGTCACAAAACGAAATTTCTTTGCCAATTTGAAAGCACACTTACTGCTCTTTTTTTGGCAAGTGATAAACACTTTTACAGACTGACACATTATGAATCCACTTTTCAGATTTTTTAAAAAGCACATGTCCAAACTGCTTTTTCAGACCAGCACCATTTGTAACCTGGGTGCCTGCCTACACTCCAGCAAGGGCAACCAGCCTTAGTGATGCTGAATGTGTTTGCATTACTGACTGAAACCTCAAACCCCACTCGCTTGTGAATACTGTGCATGATTCCACATGGTAAGTAGCTGGCTGTGTGCTAAGAGTCTGCTTCTGCACCAAAAAATGGCTCCCCCTTTCCATCTAATGCAACTGTGAAATCACCAGAGCAATACGCAATAAATATCTGCCTGTAATTCCTATTTGCACACAGAGTCATGTTTTCACATTAGTCACAAAACGAAATTTCTTTGCCAATTTGAAAGCACACTTACTGCTCTTTTTTTTGGCAAGTGATAAACACTTTTACAGACTGACACATTATGAATCCACTTTTCAGATTTTTTAAAAAGCACATGTCCAAACTGCTTTTTCAGACCATCACCATTTGTAACCTGGGTGACTGCCTACACTCCAGCAAGGGCAACCAGCCTTAGTGATGCTGAATGTATTTGCATTACTGACTGAAACCTCAAACCCCACTCGCTTCTGAATACTGTGCATGATTCCACATAGTAAGCAGCTGGGTGTGTGCTAAGAGTCTGCTTCTGCACCAAAAAATGGCTCCCCCTTTCCATCTAATGCAACTGTGAAATCACCAGAGCAATACGCAATAAATCTCTGCCTATAATTCCTCTTTGCACACAGAGTCATGTTTTCACATTAGTCACAAAACGAAATTTCTTTGCCAATTTGAAAGCACACTTACTGCTCTTTTTTTTGGCAAGTGATAAACACTTTTACAGACTGACACATTATGAATCCACTTTTCAGATTTTTTAAAAAGCACATGTCCAAACTGCTTTTTCAGACCAGCACCATTTGTAACCTGGGTGACTGCCTACACTCCAGCAAGGGCAACCAGCCTTAGTGATGCTGAATGTGTTTGCATTACTGACTGAAACCTCAAACCCCACTCGCTTGTGAATACTGTGCATGATTCCACATGGTAAGTAGCTGGCTGTGTGCTAAGAGTCTGCTTCTGCACCAAAAAATGGCTCCCCCTTTCCATCTAATGCAACTGTGAAATCACCAGAGCAATACGCAATAAATCTCTGCCTGTAATTCCTATGTGCACACAGAGTCATGTTTTCACATTAGTCACAAAACGAAATTTCTTTGCCAATTTGAAAGCACACTTACTGCTCTTTTTTTTGGCAAGTGATAAACACTTTTACAGACTGACACATTATGAATCCACTTTTCATATTTTTTAAAAAGCACATGTCCAAACTGCTTTTTCAGACCAGCACCATTTGTAACCTGGGTGTCTGCCTACACTCCAGCAAGGGCAACCAGCCTTAGTGATGCTGAATGTATTTGCATTACTGACTGAAACCTCAAACCCCACTCGCTTGTGAATACTGTGCATGATTCCACATGGTAAGCAGCTGGGTGTGTGCTAAGAGTCAGCTTCTGCACCAAAAAATGGCTCCCCCTTTCCATCTAATGCAACTGTGAAATCACCAGAGCAATACGCAATAAATCTCTGCCTGTAATTCCTATTTGCACACAGAGTCATGTTTTCACATTAGTCACAAAACGAAATTTCTTTGCCAATTTGAAAGCACACTTACTGCTCTTTTTTTTGACAAGTGATAAACACTTTTACAGACTGACACATTATGAATCCACTTTTCAGATTTTTTAAAAAGCACATGTCCAAACTGCTTTTTCAGACCAGCACCATTTGTAACCTGGGTGTCTGCCTACACTCCAGCAAGGGCAACCAGCCTTAGTGATGCTGAATGTATTTGCATTACTGACTGAAACCTCAAACCCCACTCGCTTGTGAATACTGTGCATGATTCCACATGGTAAGCAGCTACCTGTGTGCTAAGAGTCAGCTTCTGCACCAAAAAATGGCTCCCCCTTTCCATCTAATGCAACTGTGAAATCACCAGAGCAATACGCAATAAATCTCTGCCTGTAATTCCTATTTGCACACAGAGTCATGTTTTCACATTAGTCACAAAACGAAATTTCTTTGCCAATTTGAAAGCACACTTACTGCTCTTTTTTTTGGCAAGTGATAAACACTTTTACAGACTGACACATTATGAATCCACTTTTCAGATTTTTTAAAAAGCACATGTCCAAACTGCTTTTTCAGACCAGCACCATTTGTAACCTGGGTGTCTGCCTACACTCCAGCAAGGGCAACCAGCCTTAGTGATGCTCAATGTATTTGCATTACTGACTGAAACCTCAAACCCCACTCGCTTGTGAATACTGTGCATGATTCCACATGGTAAGTAGCTGGCTGTGTGCTAAGAGTCAGCTTCTGCACCAAAAAATGGCTCCCCCTTTCCATCTAATGCAACTGTGAAATCACCAGAGCAATACGCAATAAATCTCTGCCTGTAATTCCTATTTGCACACAGAGTCATGTTTTCACATTAGTCACAAAACGAAATTTCTTTGCCAATTTGAAAGCACACTTACTGCTCTTTTTTTTGGCAAGTGATAAACACTTTTACAGACTGACACATTATGAATCCACTTTTCAGATTTTTTAAAAAGCACATGTCCAAACTGCTTTTTCAGACCAGCACCATTTGTAACCTGGGTGACTGCCTACACTCCAGCAAGGGCAACCAGCCTTAGTGATGCTGAATGTGTTTGCATTACTGACTGAAACCTCAAACCCCACTCGCTTGTGAATACTGTGCATGATTCCACATGGTAAGTAGCTGGCTGTGTGCTAAGAGTCTGCTTCTGCACCAAAAAATGGCTCCCCCTTTCCATCTAATGCAACTGTGAAATCACCAGAGCAATACGCAATAAATCTCTGCCTGTAATTCCTATGTGCACACAGAGTCATGTTTTCACATTAGTCACAAAACGAAATTTCTTTGCCAATTTGAAAGCACACTTACTGCTCTTTTTTTTGGCAAGTGATAAACACTTTTACAGACTGACACATTATGAATCCACTTTTCATATTTTTTAAAAAGCACATGTCCAAACTGCTTTTTCAGACCATCACCATTTGTAACCTGGGTGACTGCCTACACTCCAGCAAGGGCAACCAGCCTTAGTGATGCTGAATGTATTTGCATTACTGACTGAAACCTCAAACCCCACTCGCTTGTGAATACTGTGCATGATTCCACATGTTAAGCAGCTGGGTGTGTGCTAAGAGTCTGCTTCTGCACCAAAAAATGGCTCCCCCTTTCCTTCTAATGCAACTGTGAAATCACCAGAGCAATACGCAATACATCTCTGCCTGTAATTCCTATTTGCACACAGAGTCATGTTTTCACATTAGTCACAAAACGAAATTTCTTTGCCAATTTGAAAGCACACTTACTGCTCTTTTTTTTGGCAAGTGATAAACACTTTTACAGACTGACACATTATGAATCCACTTTTCATAGTTTTTTAAAAAGCACATGTCCAAACTGCTTTTTCAGACCAGCACCATTTGTAACCTGGGTGTCTGCCTACACTCCAACAAGGGCAACCAGCCTTAGTGATGCTGAATGTATTTGCATTACTGACTGAAACCTCAAACCCCACTCGCTTGTGAATACTGTGCATGATTCCACATGGTAAGCAGCTGGGTGTGTGCTAAGAGTCAGCTTCTGCACCAAAAAATGGCTCCCCCTTTCCATCTAATGCAACTGTGAAATCACCAGAGCAATACGCAATAAATCTCTGCCTGTAATTCCTATTTGCACACAGAGTCATGTTTTCACATTAGTCACAAAACGAAATTTCTTTGCCAATTTGAAAGCACACTTACTGCTCTTTTTTTTGGCAAGTGATAAACACTTTTACAGACTGACACATTATGAATCCACTTTTCAGATTTTTTAAAAAGCACATGTCCAAACTGCTTTTTCAGACCATCACCATTTGTAACCTGGGTGACTGCCTACACTCCAGCAAGGGCAACCAGCCTTAGTGATGCTGAATGTATTTGCATTACTGACTGAAACCTCAAACCCCACTCGCTTCTGAATACTGTGCATGATTCCACATAGTAAGCAGCTGGGTGTGTGCTAAGAGTCTGCTTCTGCACCAAAAAATGGCTCCCCCTTTCCATCTAATGCAACTGTGAAATCACCAGAGCAATACGCAATAAATCTCTGCCTATAATTCCTCTTTGCACACAGAGTCATGTTTTCACATTAGTCACAAAACGAAATTTCTTTGCCAATTTGAAAGCACACTTACTGCTCTTTTTTTTGGCAAGTGATAAACACTTTTACAGACTGACACATTATGAATCCACTTTTCAGATTTTTTAAAAAGCACATGTCCAAACTGCTTTTTCAGACCAGCACCATTTGTAACCTGGGTGACTGCCTACACTCCAGCAAGGGCAACCAGCCTTAGTGATGCTGAATGTGTTTGCATTACTGACTGAAACCTCAAACCCCACTCGCTTGTGAATACTGTGCATGATTCCACATGGTAAGCAGCTACCTGTGTGCTAAGAGTCTGCTTCTGCACCAAAAAATGGCTCCCCCTTTCCATCTAATGCAACTGTGAAATCACCAGAGCAATACGCAATAAATCTCTGCCTGTAATTCCTATGTGCACACAGAGTCATGTTTTCACATTAGTCACAAAACGAAATTTCTTTGCCAATTTGAAAGCACACTTACTGCTCTTTTTTTTGGCAAGTGATAAACACTTTTACAGACTGACACATTATGAATCCACTTTTCATATTTTTTAAAAAGCACATGTCCAAACTGCTTTTTCAGACCAGCACCATTTGTAACCTGGGTGTCTGCCTACACTCCAGCAAGGGCAACCAGCCTTAGTGATGCTGAATGTATTTGCATTACTGACTGAAACCTCAAACCCCACTCGCTTGTGAATACTGTGCATGATTCCACATGGTAAGCAGCTGGGTGTGTGCTAAGAGTCAGCTTCTGCACCAAAAAATGGCTCCCCCTTTCCATCTAATGCAACTGTGAAATCACCAGAGCAATACGCAATAAATCTCTGCCTGTAATTCCTATTTGCACACAGAGTCATGTTTTCACATTAGTCACAAAACGAAATTTCTTTGCCAATTTGAAAGCACACTTACTGCTCTTTTTTTTGGCAAGTGATAAACACTTTTACAGACTGACACATTATGAATCCACTTTTCAGATTTTTTAAAAAGCACATGTCCAAACTGCTTTTTCAGACCAGCACCATTTGTAACCTGGGTGTCTGCCTACACTCCAGCAAGGGCAACCAGCCTTAGTGATGCTGAATGTATTTGCATTACTGACTGAAACCTCAAACCCCACTCGCTTGTGAATACTGTGCATGATTCCACATGGTAAGCAGCTACCTGTGTGCTAAGAGTCAGCTTCTGCACCAAAAAATGGCTCCCCCTTTCCATCTAATGCAACTGTGAAATCACCAGAGCAATACGCAATAAATCTCTGCCTGTAATTCCTATTTGCACACAGAGTCATGTTTTCACATTAGTCACAAAACGAAATTTCTTTGCCAATTTGAAAGCACACTTACTGCTCTTTTTTTTGGCAAGTGATAAACACTTTTACAGACTGACACATTATGAATCCACTTTTCAGATTTTTTAAAAAGCACATGTCCAAACTGCTTTTTCAGACCAGCACCATTTGTAACCTGGGTGTCTGCCTACACTCCAGCAAGGGCAACCAGCCTTAGTGATGCTCAATGTATTTGCATTACTGACTGAAACCTCAAACCCCACTCGCTTGTGAATACTGTGCATGATTCCACATGGTAAGTAGCTGGCTGTGTGCTAAGAGTCAGCTTCTGCACCAAAAAATGGCTCCCCCTTTCCATCTAATGCAACTGTGAAATCACCAGAGCAATACGCAATAAATCTCTGCCTGTAATTCCTATTTGCACACAGAGTCAGGTTTTCACATTAGTCACAAAACGAAATTTCTTTGCCAATTTGAAAGCACACTTACTGCTCTTTTTTTTGGCAAGTGATAAACACTTTTACAGACTGACACATTATGAATCCACTTTTCAGATTTTTAAAAAAGCACATGTCCAAACTGCTTTTTCAGACCAGCACCATTTGTAACCTGGGTGACTGCCTACACTCCAGCAAGGGCAACCAGCCTTAGTGATGCTGAATGTGTTTGCATTACTGACTGAAACCTCAAACCCCACTCGCTTGTGAATACTGTGCATGATTCCACATGGTAAGTAGCTGGCTGTGTGCTAAGAGTCTGCTTCTGCACCAAAAAATGGCTCCCCCTTTCCATCTAATGCAACTGTGAAATCACCAGAGCAATACGCAATAAATCTCTGCCTGTAATTCCTATGTGCACACAGAGTCATGTTTTCACATTAGTCACAAAACGAAATTTCTTTGCCAATTTGAAAGCACACTTACTGCTCTTTTTTTTGGCAAGTGATAAACACTTTTACAGACTGACACATTATGAATCCACTTTTCATATTTTTTAAAAAGCACATGTCCAAACTGCTTTTTCAGACCAGCACCATTTGTAACCTGGGTGTCTGCCTACACTCCAGCAAGGGCAACCAGCCTTAGTGATGCTGAATGTATTTGCATTACTGACTGAAACCTCAAACCCCACTCGCTTGTGAATACTGTGCATGATTCCACATGGTAAGCAGCTGGGTGTGTGCTAAGAGTCAGCTTCTGCACCAAAAAATGGCTCCCCCTTTCCATCTAATGCAACTGTGAAATCACCAGAGCAATACGCAATAAATCTCTGCCTGTAATTCCTATTTGCACACAGAGTCATGTTTTCACATTAGTCACAAAACGAAATTTCTTTGCCAATTTGAAAGCACACTTACTGCTCTTTTTTTTGGCAAGTGATAAACACTTTTACAGACTGACACATTATGAATCCACTTTTCAGATTTTTTAAAAAGCACATGTCCAAACTGCTTTTTCAGACCAGCACCATTTGTAACCTGGGTGTCTGCCTACACTCCAGCAAGGGCAACCAGCCTTAGTGATGCTGAATGTATTTGCATTACTGACTGAAACCTCAAACCCCACTCGCTTGTGAATACTGTGCATGATTCCACATGGTAAGCAGCTACCTGTGTGCTAAGAGTCAGCTTCTGCACCAAAAAATGGCTCCCCCTTTCCATCTAATGCAACTGTGAAATCACCAGAGCAATACGCAATAAATCTCTGCCTGTAATTCCTATTTGCACACAGAGTCATGTTTTCACATTAGTCACAAAACGAAATTTGTTTGCCAATTTGAAAGCACACTTACTGCTCTTTTTTTTGGCAAGTGATAAACACTTTTACAGACTGACACATTATGAATCCACTTTTCAGATTTTTTAAAAAGCACATGTCCAAACTGCTTTTTCAGACCAGCACCATTTGTAACCTGGGTGTCTGCCTACACTCCAGCAAGGGCAACCAGCCTTAGTGATGCTCAATGTATTTGCATTACTGACTGAAACCTCAAACCCCACTCGCTTGTGAATACTGTGCATGATTCCACATGGTAAGTAGCTGGCTGTGTGCTAAGAGTCTGCTTCTGCACCAAAAAATGGCTCCCCCTTTCCATCTAATGCAACTGTGAAATCACCAGAGCAATACGCAATAAATCTCTGCCTGTAATTCCTATGTGCACACAGAGTCATGTTTTCACATTAGTCACAAAACGAAATTTCTTTGCCAATTTGAAAGCACACTTACTGCTCTTTTTTTTGGCAAGTGATAAACACTTTTACAGACTGACACATTATGAATCCACTTTTCATATTTTTTAAAAAGCACATGTCCAAACTGCTTTTTCAGACCAGCACCATTTGTAACCTGGGTGTCTGCCTACACTCCAGCAAGGGCAACCAGCCTTAGTGATGCTGAATGTATTTGCATTACTGACTGAAACCTCAAACCCCACTCGCTTGTGAATACTGTGCATGATTCCACATGGTAAGCAGCTGGGTGTGTGCTAAGAGTCAGCTTCTGCACCAAAAAATGGCTCCCCCTTTCCATCTAATGCAACTGTGAAATCACCAGAGCAATACGCAATAAATCTCTGCCTGTAATTCCTATTTGCACACAGAGTCATGTTTTCACATTAGTCACAAAACGAAATTTCTTTGCCAATTTGAAAGCACACTTACTGCTCTTTTTTTTGGCAAGTGATAAACACTTTTACAGACTGACACATTATGAATCCACTTTTCAGATTTTTTAAAAAGCACATGTCCAAACTGCTTTTTCAGACCAGCACCATTTGTAACCTGGGTGTCTGCCTACACTCCAGCAAGGGCAACCAGTCTTAGTGATGCTGAATGTATTTGCATTACTGACTGAAACCTCAAACCCCACTCGCTTGTGAATACTGTGCATGATTCCACATGGTAAGCAGCTACCTGTGTGCTAAGAGTCAGCTTCTGCACCAAAAAATGGCTCCCCCTTTCCATCTAATGCAACTGTGAAATCACCAGAGCAATACGCAATAAATCTCTGCCTGTAATTCCTATTTGCACACAGAGTCATGTTTTCACATTAGTCACAAAACGAAATTTCTTTGCCAATTTGAAAGCACACTTACTGCTCTTTTTTTTGGCAAGTGATAAACACTTTTACAGACTGACACATTATGAATCCACTTTTCAGATTTTTTAAAAAGCACATGTCCAAACTGCTTTTTCAGACCAGCACCATTTGTAACCTGGGTGTCTGCCTACACTCCAGCAAGGGCAACCAGCCTTAGTGATGCTCAATGTATTTGCATTACTGACTGAAACCTCAAACCCCACTCGCTTGTGAATACTGTGCATGATTCCACATGGTAAGTAGCTGGCTGTGTGCTAAGAGTCAGCTTCTGCACCAAAAAATGGCTCCCCCTTTCCATCTAATGCAACTGTGAAATCACCAGAGCAATACGCAATAAATCTCTGCCTGTAATTCCTATTTGCACACAGAGTCAGGTTTTCACATTAGTCACAAAACGAAATTTCTTTGCCAATTTGAAAGCACACTTACTGCTCTTTTTTTTGGCAAGTGATAAACACTTTTACAGACTGACACATTATGAATCCACTTTTCAGATTTTTAAAAAAGCACATGTCCAAACTGCTTTTTCAGACCAGCACCATTTGTAACCTGGGTGACTGCCTACACTCCAGCAAGGGCAACCAGCCTTAGTGATGCTGAATGTGTTTGCATTACTGACTGAAACCTCAAACCCCACTCGCTTGTGAATACTGTGCATGATTCCACATGGTAAGTAGCTGGCTGTGTGCTAAGAGTCTGCTTCTGCACCAAAAAATGGCTCCCCCTTTCCATCTAATGCAACTGTGAAATCACCAGAGCAATACGCAATAAATCTCTGCCTGTAATTCCTATGTGCACACAGAGTCATGTTTTCACATTAGTCACAAAACGAAATTTCTTTGCCAATTTGAAAGCACACTTACTGCTCTTTTTTTTGGCAAGTGATAAACACTTTTACAGACTGACACATTATGAATCCACTTTTCATATTTTTTAAAAAGCACATGTCCAAACTGCTTTTTCAGACCAGCACCATTTGTAACCTGGGTGTCTGCCTACACTCCAGCAAGGGCAACCAGCCTTAGTGATGCTGAATGTATTTGCATTACTGACTGAAACCTCAAACCCCACTCGCTTGTGAATACTGTGCATGATTCCACATGGTAAGCAGCTGGGTGTGTGCTAAGAGTCAGCTTCTGCACCAAAAAATGGCTCCCCCTTTCCATCTAATGCAACTGTGAAATCACCAGAGCAATACGCAATAAATCTCTGCCTGTAATTCCTATTTGCACACAGAGTCATGTTTTCACATTAGTCACAAAACGAAATTTCTTTGCCAATTTGAAAGCACACTTACTGCTCTTTTTTTTGGCAAGTGATAAACACTTTTACAGACTGACACATTATGAATCCACTTTTCAGATTTTTTAAAAAGCACATGTCCAAACTGCTTTTTCAGACCAGCACCATTTGTAACCTGGGTGTCTGCCTACACTCCAGCAAGGGCAACCAGCCTTAGTGATGCTGAATGTATTTGCATTACTGACTGAAACCTCAAACCCCACTCGCTTGTGAATACTGTGCATGATTCCACATGGTAAGCAGCTACCTGTGTGCTAAGAGTCAGCTTCTGCACCAAAAAATGGCTCCCCCTTTCCATCTAATGCAACTGTGAAATCACCAGAGCAATACGCAATAAATCTCTGCCTGTAATTCCTATTTGCACACAGAGTCATGTTTTCACATTAGTCACAAAACGAAATTTGTTTGCCAATTTGAAAGCACACTTACTGCTCTTTTTTTTGGCAAGTGATAAACACTTTTACAGACTGACACATTATGAATCCACTTTTCAGATTTTTTAAAAAGCACATGTCCAAACTGCTTTTTCAGACCAGCACCATTTGTAACCTGGGTGTCTGCCTACACTCCAGCAAGGGCAACCAGCCTTAGTGATGCTCAATGTATTTGCATTACTGACTGAAACCTCAAACCCCACTCGCTTGTGAATACTGTGCATGATTCCACATGGTAAGTAGCTGGCTGTGTGCTAAGAGTCTGCTTCTGCACCAAAAAATGGCTCCCCCTTTCCATCTAATGCAACTGTGAAATCACCAGAGCAATACGCAATAAATCTCTGCCTGTAATTCCTATGTGCACACAGAGTCATGTTTTCACATTAGTCACAAAACGAAATTTCTTTGCCAATTTGAAAGCACACTTACTGCTCTTTTTTTTGGCAAGTGATAAACACTTTTACAGACTGACACATTATGAATCCACTTTTCATATTTTTTAAAAAGCACATGTCCAAACTGCTTTTTCAGACCAGCACCATTTGTAACCTGGGTGTCTGCCTACACTCCAGCAAGGGCAACCAGCCTTAGTGATGCTGAATGTATTTGCATTACTGACTGAAACCTCAAACCCCACTCGCTTGTGAATACTGTGCATGATTCCACATGGTAAGCAGCTGGGTGTGTGCTAAGAGTCAGCTTCTGCACCAAAAAATGGCTCCCCCTTTCCATCTAATGCAACTGTGAAATCACCAGAGCAATACGCAATAAATCTCTGCCTGTAATTCCTATTTGCACACAGAGTCATGTTTTCACATTAGTCACAAAACGAAATTTCTTTGCCAATTTGAAAGCACACTTACTGCTCTTTTTTTTGGCAAGTGATAAACACTTTTACAGACTGACACATTATGAATCCACTTTTCAGATTTTTTAAAAAGCACATGTCCAAACTGCTTTTTCAGACCAGCACCATTTGTAACCTGGGTGTCTGCCTACACTCCAGCAAGGGCAACCAGTCTTAGTGATGCTGAATGTATTTGCATTACTGACTGAAACCTCAAACCCCACTCGCTTGTGAATACTGTGCATGATTCCACATGGTAAGCAGCTACCTGTGTGCTAAGAGTCAGCTTCTGCACCAAAAAATGGCTCCCCCTTTCCATCTAATGCAACTGTGAAATCACCAGAGCAATACGCAATAAATCTCTGCCTGTAATTCCTATTTGCACACAGAGTCATGTTTTCACATTAGTCACAAAACGAAATTTCTTTGCCAATTTGAAAGCACACTTACTGCTCTTTTTTTTGGCAAGTGATAAACACTTTTACAGACTGACACATTATGAATCCACTTTTCAGATTTTTTAAAAAGCACATGTCCAAACTGCTTTTTCAGACCAGCACCATTTGTAACCTGGGTGTCTGCCTACACTCCAGCAAGGGCAACCAGCCTTAGTGATGCTCAATGTATTTGCATTACTGACTGAAACCTCAAACCCCACTCGCTTGTGAATACTGTGCATGATTCCACATGGTAAGTAGCTGGCTGTGTGCTAAGAGTCAGCTTCTGCACCAAAAAATGGCTCCCCCTTTCCATCTAATGCAACTGTGAAATCACCAGAGCAATACGCAATAAATCTCTGCCTGTAATTCCTATTTGCACACAGAGTCATGTTTTCACATTAGTCACAAAACGAAATTTCTTTGCCAATTTGAAAGCACACTTACTGCTCTTTTTTTTGGCAAGTGATAAACACTTTTACAGACTGACACATTATGAATCCACTTTTCAGATTTTTTAAAAAGCACATGTCCAAACTGCTTTTTCAGACCAGCACCATTTGTAACCTGGGGGTCTGCCTACACTCCAGCAAGGGCAACCAGCCTTAGTGATGCTGAATGTATTTGCATTACTGACTGAAACCTCAAACCCCACTCGCTTGTGAATACTGTGCATGATTCCACATGGTAAGCAGCTACCTGTGTGCTAAGAGTCAGCTTCTGCACCAAAAAATGGCTCCCCCTTTCCATCTAATGCAACTGTGAAATCACCAGAGCAATACGCAATACATCTCTGCCTGTAATTCCTATTTGCACACAGAGTCATGTTTTCACATTAGTCACAAAACGAAATTTCTTTGCCAATTTGAAAGCACACTTACTGTTCTTTTTTTTGGCAAGTGATAAACACTTTTACAGACTGACACATTATGAATCCACTTTTCAGATTTTTTAAAAAGCACATGTCCAAACTGCTTTTTCAGACCAGCACCATTTGTAACCTGGGTGTCTGCCTACACTCCAGCAAGGGCAACCAGCCTTAGTGATGCTGAATGTATTTGCATTACTGAGTCCAACCTCAAACCCTTAAACTATTCTTTTATTATACCAGTACACCTTAATTTATTGTGAAAACATAGTCCATATTATTTTACTTGTTCCTCACATTTAAATTTCTCCCAAAACAGAAAATAATAAACACAACTTCAACAAAAAGAATTGCATTTCTATTATTCATTTCTTAATTTACCATATACATCCCCTCTCAAACTCTAAACTCACCTTTAAAATTAGTTAGTTGTGAAAGAAATATGGCACTCAAACAGCAGATTATCAGAGCCAGGATCTCTGTTCTTTACACCTCTCTCCTCTCAGCAGAACCAGATAATGGCAAACTTTCCCTCTCTTTTTCCACACATATACATGTTAGTTTCAAATCTCAGTGCTTGCCCCTTTTTTTCAAATGTAATCACACATTTCTATTGGTTGAAAACCAACCCTTTTCCAAAAGTACCCTTCCCCCAACTTGACTTCTGCCTAGTACCCTTCCCCCAACTTGACTTCTGCCTGCTACCATAGCAACAGCTCATGGAACACTGCTGTGTGGAGTCAGGTCAGAAGTTCGCCAAACAATGTTTCAATTCCACAGAGCAAGAGTGCTTGACTTTTCAAACCTAACAGCAAATCCATAGTACTGTTCTTTGGTAACACATTTTTCTGTACCAATACAAAACATGCTTCTATTAATTTACACATACAGCCTAGTTTTTATTCTAGAATGGTATGAAACAGCCAATCAGTTCTTTTTTTTATGAAAAAAATATGTATGCCTCCAATTCCAAACTGTCTTTCTTTTCATATTGCCATTCTACTGAATTACACCTCCTGAGTGCATCCAGTTCTCCTTTGAAGATGTTCACAGTGTGGATTGTAGGGCACAGCTATGTCTTCTGGAGTGAAAAGTATGCAGAGAAAACAGGTATGGTGAGAGACCTTGCTTTGCCAAATGTAGACATTAAATGGATTGGTCAGAGAGGGTTAAAGTGGCACCAATTGATGCCATTGGTGAAATCCTTCATGCACATCCAACACCCTGACCTCATAATAGTGCACTGTGGTGGCAATGACCTAGGCACTTTGACTGGGGTAGGTCTGGAAATGCTAATGAAGGACACCTTTGCACAACTGTTTTCACTTTTCCCTAAAACTGCCTTTGTGTTTTCTAACATATGCCAAAGGCAAAAATGGAACTGGTCCAATCATTTCTGTCCGCAGATTGACAAAGCAAGAAAGCACGTCAACAAATCTGTTTCTGCTTTCCTCCGTGACTATGGTATGGGTTCCATTTACCACAACAACTTGCGTTATGACATGCAAGACATTTATAGAGGAGATGGTGTGCACTTCAATGATGAAGGGAACAGAGTCTTCCTCTTGAACCGTAGACTCTGCATCGGTACTTACTTGTAGGTACCACTAAAAAATCACTTCATAAACACAACGGCTCTTTTTAGAGCCCCCTAATATCTAAACACTTAAATCTGATTTTCATTTCTTTTTTTATTTTTTTTTTACCGTACGCTTACCGAACGCGTACCCCGCGATTTTTTTTAAAGTCAATAAATGTTTTCTTTGTACTTTTCTGTCCTTCTTTGACCTCCTTACAAATGTTAGGGGGTCTGTAACTCTCCTCCTTGCCCCCTTTTCTTGTTATCACTCTTTTTTTCCTGAGTGAAACACACGAAATGGCGGCCGCCGCTTCCTGGTTTCGACTGATTCGAATGTTTACTAAGATCTAAGAGCCAATCAGAATCGCGCTCGCGCACGCCACCGTACGCGTACGGTAAGCGTACCGTAAGCGCACCGTAAGCTGGCTCAGATATATATATTGATTTAAAGGCTATTTTCTCAGAATCTACTGAACAGATTTACACCAAACCTACAAAAGGCACTTCCTTGACCTGAGGACTACCTCTCTGCCAAATTTCTAGTAATTCTGCTCAGCCGTTCGGGCTGTAGCCCTGTCTAAAGGTCCTATGGAAAAATGCATGGGAAAAACGCGTTTTGGGACCCCCCTTTTATCTCAGCCCCCGCTTGACGAATCCCCCCGAGACTTTCAGGGAAGGAGCGGAGCGTAGCGCCCCACCTATTTTGAAAAATTCGCGAGGATTCGTCGACCGGCGCCAAAGTTATTCAAAATAGAATGTTGCGGATTTCCTATGGAAACGTGGTCCTAACTATAACTACCTACTGGCGACCGCCAGTAGGTAATATATATATATATATATATATATATATATATATATATATATATATATATATATATATATATATATATATATATATATATATATATATATATATATATATATATATATGTATATATGTTATTATATGAACTAATTGACCCAGAGCATTATGTTTGAATACGTCTCATTTTAAATACCTTTTAAACAATCTTTTATGTATTTTACATGAAATTTGATATTTGGTATTTATAAGATGTTGATATTAACCCACCCTAACGTTTTTAATCCATCATACCGTTATTGCTGAATTTGCACAGTCTTATTTAAAGACAAATGTTATGATATGAAGTATTTCTTCTATGTCTATTCTTTCAACTTTGCACGTGCATGGCACCTTGCACTTTAAAAGAAATTACGTAACTCCTAGAGGGCGTCATGTGATCAAGGCCGTGTCAGGCCAAAACGCGTCATGGCGATTATGGTGAATGAGCAAATAAACTAAACAAAATTGATGCACAAGACTTGGGTTCGCCTCCGTTTGTTCCCAAGGAGAAGGGAAGTGGCAGAGAACGGTGGAGTGAAATATATATATATATATATATATTGCATGATTAAGGCAGGTGATGTCGAAACGCGTAGCAATGGAGTGATAACATTAAATCTGTGAATCCAGCAAAAGTCGTTGGTGTCGGTGTCCTTTCTTTTGTGGAAGATTGGAGTTGGTGGTTGATATATATATATATATATATATATATATATATATATATATATGATCAGCTTTAGGGCTATGCTATTGGCTGATCAGTTAGAAATATCCCGAGTCTTTTGTGCCAAGTCATGTGTTTATCCCTGCATTCCTCAGAAAGCTGTTGGACCTCCAGTCCGATAATGGCACCCGGCATGACTCTATGTCTCTTTATACCTCACAATGATTCTCTATAGAGAGCAAAGGGGGAATTGTTGTGGCGTCTTTTGTATCTTGTTAGACCTGGCACCTTGGCGTGAGTCTCCCTTCCACTTTTTATCGCTGTGCCTCATGTGGTTTGCTGGTGTTAGCTGCTCAGAGCACTGGGCCACTGCCAACCAGTGCCACAGTGCAAGTGCTCCCTATATAAAATGTATATGTTGGTTGGATTCCATGATTGGCTTATTTGGTTTACTGTCAGACCCCAGTAAAGTGCACCAGGAGTGCCCAGGGCTTGTAAATACAAATTCTGCTGGTGGGATTGCAGCACTGGTTGTGCCACCCACAGAAGCGGCCTGGTAAAATGTGTCTAGGGTCTGCCATTGCAGAACCTGCGTGCAGTCTGGTACTGTCATGCTGACTGGGCAAGTGCCCCCGCTTGCCAGTCCCTAAACCTTCCCTTAACTTCATATTAGTCACCCCTATGGTAGGTCCAAGGGCAGGGTGCATTGTAAGCATAAGGTAGGACATGCCCTGATGTGTGTGGCATGTCCTAATAGTGAATTACAGCCATTTTCGTTTTTCACTATTGTACGGCTACCTGTTCTCCATAGGCCAGAATGGGCTGTTAGAATTGTTACATCCTATGATCCTAACAGACCCAGGGAACATGGTAGAAAATCGAGTTTAGTATGCCTGAACTCAGAATAATAAAATACATCTTTTAGCAAAGTTTATTTTGATGTTCCGTGTTTGCAAATGCCACTTTTAGAAAGTTGGCATTTGCTTGCCTAACCATTTCAGCCCGCCTCTGCGCTGATGTGTATCTGCTGTCTGGTTTGTGTGACAGGGCTGGGGAATTCCAAGAGACAGTCTGGGCAGCCAGGTGGTGAATAGGAAGATTACACCAGGATGGGTGGGAGGAGTGCACATGGACTCTGAATAGGGCTGTGCTCTGCCACCACAATGCTGGCTCCACCTCCTGTGGAGCGTCTGATGTCTCTGCCCTGCACACTGAAAGCAGAAGCCTGCATCATGTCAACAAAGTGCTCAGAAACCGGACCGAACTAGGCAAGGGCCCCCCTGGCCTGCAAGAACAAAAGAAATGTAGTATAAGTATAGGAGCCCTGCTCCTAAGAAGTCAGATCCTGCTACAAGACGAACCTCTGCCTGAGGGGAAGGAACCGGGAAAGCTGTAGGAGGAGTACTGTCCCTGACCTGGGGGATTGGCCTGCAGTGGTTGTCTTGCTGCTGAAGGAGAGGAGAAAGATTGCTGATAAACTTTACTTCAACTTGTGCTTTTTAAGATCTCCAAGGGCTTGTGACTGAGCTTGCCCCCTGAACGAAGTCCCAGGACCAGTGGACTTCACCCCCCCTTGAGAATCGCCGCCGAGAACCGCCGTTCTCACCGCAAACCTGAAGCCGAGGAAAGCGTGCGCCGCCTAGATCGGCGCGCACACTGGAAAGCCTGTGCCCAGCTGTCCGGCCCAAACAACGTGACTAAGGCCCCCTATGAGCCGTTGCTCACACCGTGAAGGAAGGACTCCGTGCCGCACTTTTGTTTCCCCTCTTCGAATCACACTGCTCTGGCGTGCCCCCCTACCCCTGTTGTGGGCAGGCTGCGGCGCGTAGAGTGGTTGGTATGTCGCTCACCATCGGAGCGTACTACCTGCTTGGCACCACACTGAAAGAAAAGGCGCCCATCTCAAGGTACGGCTCGTACGCCGCACGAACATCAAGAGCACTGTATCTCTGCACCGTCCCCTCGAACAACGTGACTGAGGCCCCCTATGAGCCGTAGCTCGCACTGTAAAAGGAGGACATCGCAATGTACAACGCGCTTGTTGTCATCGCATCGTCCGTGACGAACTCTCCAAGATAAAGGTACTGTGTCCGCTTCGCACCGTGAGATGTACGCTCCACACCGGAGCGTCTACAGCGTTTGTGAGCCCCGTTCGTAAGCACTGCAGGGTGTACGCTTCGCCCGGAGCGTCTGCAACGCTTGTGAGCCCCACTCAAAAGCATCTTTCATCCCGTACGAACCGTACGAAGTAACACGAACTGCACAGAACTGTAAAAGACGCTTGAATCAAGAAATGCTTATTGCCAAGAGTATTGTGGGACTTGGGATCATTATTTGGTCTTGTGCTAAGTCTGCCTATATATAAAATAATTATTTCTAATAAACCCAGTGTGGAGTCCATTTGTGGGGTTGCCATTGAATTACTGTATGTGGTCACAAATGCTTAACCATTGTGCCCTGAGATAAGCCTTGTCTGCTCGCGCCAAGCTACCTAGAGGGTGAGCAGGGGTTGTGTTGGGAGTGTAACCCCTTACCCTGACTAGAGGAGAGGATCACTGCTTGACACAAGTACCTACCTGTGCCAAACAGAGATCCCCAATTCTAACATATCTACACTGTAACAAATGGCTAATGTCTCAGTCAGAGAATCGTTTTTAAGGCAAACAAATGTTTCCAACTGCATTTCGTTTTTAATTCCAACTTTGTTCTGTGCGCGCCCGGATGGTCTTGCAACTTAAATTACTACAAGTAGCCTTCTGAACCACAAAATGGTTATTTTTTTTAGCACAACCAATGTCAACCCGCTCCTAACACAATAAAGCAATCTATTAGTTATCATGATCATTCAAAATATTAGTTGACTAGGCCCCAAGTCTTGTGTACACACATTCAAAGAGTTAGTGCATCTCATTTTTGTCATACATTTGTGCCTAATTTTTAAGTAACATGTATGTATTATCTAGAAAGCCCTGCCCCATACTGACTTTGTCTCTGTCAGTATGAGTAGTCGCCACATACTCTTTGTTGTCGAGACTATAGCATGGCAGCTTCTGGAGTAGAGTGGCATATTTCTGCCTTCTTTGTCACAAGTTTCTGTTGTTGAGAGGGCTCTCAAATTGTTCCTGTTGTAAGTCGCCTAGTGATTTGTCTAGTTTAGTGAGCTTATTCTCTATAGCTGTATAATGTTCCTTATTCCCACTACATATCCTATTCTTTCAAGAGAAGTCCCACACAATATTCTGGCCATCCATGTGTGTTGATTGTGCACCCGGAGAAGAATTAATATTCCTTAGACTTGGTGTGTCACTGTCTCCTTGATTCTACCAGCACCCAGTTTGCTATCGAAAAGGTCAGCCACAGAGTGGGATTTTTCCAAGGACAAACTAGACAATGCAGGTTATGGGTTCATGTCCTCTATAAATTATAGTTATTACCCATCATCATTGGAAAGTTGTTCTGACAAAGTGGAAAATTATCTTCCGTGATATCTGCTGAGGCATACATGCTACTCATTATTACACAGTTCCTGTCCAACTCACTCCTAACCATTACAAATCTGCATTCCATATCAATTTTTATATCGATTGCAGCAAAAGGTACCCCTTGCGTACGCAAATATAGCTTCCTGCGTGCAATGAATATCCAGTAACAAGTAGCTGCCCCCTGTATCTGAGCTGTAGTTTTTCAGCTGTGCTTCTCGTGAGGTGTGTTTCCAGTAGGAATAATATGTGGGCTCTCCTGCGTCTGAGGTAGGAGTTTATCTGAAAATCGTTTTGTAATTGTGCCCATGACTCAAACTCTTGATGGAAGGAATGTATATTTTACATTATTAATCTTCAGGATACTTTAAGTAGTTTTGGCCGTTAGGCACCACCTAGTAACCAGGTCTCCAACCCCACAAATCCTCAGCCCAGGGAAATACCCCATATTCCCTCCCACTCCTAAGGGTACCAGACGCCAGTCGGTTGCAACCGCTTTCAGCATAAACAAACTTGAATGTAACATGTACCTTCCCTTCACTGTGGAGTTTAATAGTTGAGGGGTGCGACTACCACTTAAATTTCTCTCCCACTAGCCACACATTTTCTCCATCATCTATTCTATGGCTAAGTGAACCCTCCAGGCTCATTTCAGAACGTCTATCAGGAGAACCAGCTTATCACCAACAGCTAAGTATAAGTTAGGGGGGCATGGCTTAGCCGGCTGCGAGATGGCCGCACTTTAAGTGGGCTCCGCCGGTCAAGCCTTAAATCCGACATCATCCTGTGGATTCATCGGGCTGACTCTCCTACCTCAGCGCTCTTGACTCCCTGCTTCGCGGGATGACGAGAAATCCCTCAGGGGAGCCCGACTCCACCGCCTCGCTACTGCCTGGCAGAGCGCGGTCAGAGGCTACGCCGGGATGCCGTGGAGCTGGGGGATCACCTGCGATACTTCGCTGAACCTGTTGCTGCCCGCTGCTGATCCCTGGAGTCCAGCTGTCCACCCGGTCCAGTAAGGATGTCCTGCGGGTGGGGCGGCTTGTGACGGGGTTGGGGGCGCGTGGGCCGTACCGCGGGGCCCGGGCCATCTCTCCCGTGGTTGAGCGCCTTCTTACGCTCTATTAACCCTGCTCCATCCCTTGCGCTGATTTGGGCCTCGCAACGTGGGCAGCATGGGCGGCGTGCTCCCCGAGTCTCCCCGTTGCCTGCCGCTCCTCTGTTCGCGGGCCTCCCGCTGAGACCCCCGCCATCTTGCCTCTCTGGCTGGGAGTTTTGCTCCGGCCCACCCTGGGATCGCCGATATTGCTGCCTGGCCTGCTGCACCAACCCCAGACTACTCTTCCAGAGGCTTCGACTTTCTACAGCACCGCCTCTGTGGCCCATCTTCTGCTGCACCCCGCGCATTTATTGAGGTCCGCTGCGCATTGGGGGCATACACTGACTGTGCCGCTGACCGTGGCCCCCGCAGGAGGCCAATCGACGGTCGGCGCCTTAGTGCCCCCGGGGCACCGGTCACCCCTCCACACCCCCTCCCACTGGGGGGGGGGGGCGGGGACGCAGACCGGAGCCCCCCTCCTCGGGCTGGCCGGAAGTGCAGCGCAATGCGTGTCACTTCCTGGCCCTGGTGTGAGGGGGAGGCTATTTAGCCTTCCCCCACCCTCCTGGCGACCTCTTTGTCGCCCACCTCGCCATTTCGCAGCATCGGTCCGTCGTCCGCGCCTTCCTTGCTGCGATTCCGGCCCCCATGCCGCTTTGGTCGTCGTCGCGCTGCGCTACTAGATCTACGGTGAGTCTTGCAGCACCCACTCCGCCCCGGCCCTGTCCCTGGGCAGTACCAGGTCGACGGGGCCCTGTGGCTAGGATGGCCACGGGCGGAGGGGGCGCAAGATAGGGGCATGGGTAGTTTAATAGGCGGGCGCTGGCAGAAGAGCTTTCGCGGGTTTTAAATATGCAAGCTGCAAAGTCATTGTGGCCTAATTGTTACGGTCGGAGACGCTTGCTCGCAGGTTCAATTTACATTGATTCTGGTTACATTGATTCTGTTTCCCGTTGCGTGCTCGGAATGTACCTTCACCCCCCCCCTCGCGCATTGAGCTAGGTTTCGGGGGTCTTGGGGGCACGGTTTAAGTCATCCCCTGCTCACGCGTCGCACGCGGTGCAATTTAGTGCGGGTATGGCGATCATAAACTGTGCGGCAGAGCACTCATTTTACTAATCTTGTGTATGTCGGCTTAGTTCGTCCCTCGGATGACCTAGTAGGCGAGGGCGCTGCGCTAAGGCCACACTCATTATGGGAGGCATGGGTTCGCAGCAGAGAGGAGTTGGCCTAACGGCTAGGGCGTTTGCCCTTGAATCTGGGGATCCGGATTTGCGTCTCGGCAATGACGCTGAACATCCTGTGATTCTGGGCATTTTACTTAATCTCCCCGTGCCTAACAACGTTTCGAGAGCTCAGTTGGGAGTGCGGAGGACTGTAGTGGGGAAGCGGGCATCATAAGGTCACTGGAGCATTTAATCCCCCCCGCTCTGTCCACGATATTGGCGCTGGCTTGGCTAGCTCAGCTGGTTGCGCGCTCGCCACGGAGCAGTTAAATCACCGCTGCGAATCACGAAGAGCCGACTCGAGCTACACAAACTCGACAGTCTGCTGCCAATCCCACGATAACGTGCATAAAGGGGTTAGCGGCACATCCCCCGCCCCTGGCTCTTTATGGCGTGCCACGCGCAGGCAGATAATGAATGGTGGGAGCGGCCGCGCAAGGCCCGCCGGGCCATTACCGCATTCCCTGCGGCCTTATACAGTAGAATAGGTGTGTATACGCCGGTGGGGTAGGACACCAAGCCTCGTGTCTCGGGGGCGCGTTCGCGTCATGGTGGGCCGAAATTTAAAGAGGCTTGCTGCACTTGGTGCTGGGGCGGTATTGTGAACGTTGCAGCGCTCCATAATACCGCCGGGGCGCCCTCGCGCTCGAGAAATTACGGGCACAGAGCCCTCCTTTACACTGTATTCGACGCTTTAATTTGAACGTCGTACTGGGTAAGCGCTCTTAACACTGTAGAACCATTCCCGGCACCGCGAATCACTTAATCTCCCCGTGCCTGAATACGTATTGTAAATACGATGCTATGTACAGCGCTCCAGGACCTGCGTGTCGAGATCCCTTGGGCGAGTTGGTCCGTTAAGGCAAAAGATGGCCAATTCTTTAAATAATCCCTCTGTTGGGTCCAGGTGGGCCTTCGAGGATGTGACCCGTCGACTGCGCTGCCGCAAAAAGGGCGTGAATGCGGGCGGCGAGCTGCGGGGGGTCGCGGCAATGACAGAAACAGCTTGATGCAGGTGGCCTGCTCACCAGGCGTAGTCCAGAGGTGGCATATTTAATACGTGTCTTGCGCAGAGAACTAATTATACAGCATGTTTAGCAGGGTAAGCAAGGGCAAGTGGGGATGCACTTTCTTTATCAGGTGCAAAGGCAATTCCGACCCCCGTGTCGCCTCCTCATGCTTGTTTTAGGGAGAAGGCATTTGCCCCCCCCCCTCGGGTGCGCGGCCACTGGGGGCGCGGGGGGCATGCAGCGGGCCGCGTGGTCCTGGGCAATGGATGCGCTGCCACCGAATGCGTGAATGCGTAATGTAAACACTGTACTAGTTGAAGCGCTTCAATGCCTTCCAGACCTCCTCCTGCCCATGCATCGGCCGCAGCGAGATAGAGGTTGGCGGCCGCATCGAACTAGGGTTCAGGGGTTTCACGGGCAAGGTCTAATCCCCTGCCCAAGCGTCGCCGCAGCGTGATTCAGTGTAGGGTAGAGCGCTCATTCCACACTGTAT
This sequence comes from Triturus cristatus, assembly GCF_964204655.1. Lineage (NCBI taxonomy): Eukaryota > Metazoa > Chordata > Amphibia > Caudata > Salamandridae > Triturus > Triturus cristatus. The sequence goes on from NC_140594.1 coordinate 391,637,623, forward strand.
CGATCGTGTGTCCGTCGGCCTTTCGCCCGCGGGGCATACTTGTCAATGGCGGCGGCCCTCGCGAGCAAAGTAAATGAATGGGGGTGCGACGGCAAAGAAGCCGCACACCCGGCGCCGGGGGAGCCGTTAGGAGATTAGCGTCGGTTCACGGCCCTAATACACCAGCACTGCAAGGCTGGGAGGTGCCTGGGTCCCCGCGGATCGCGGGTGGTGCAACCCCCGTGGCGCTCCCTGGATAAGGTTATCGCCCCCCCCCTCCCGTCGGCTATGCTGCCGTTGAGGGCGGGGGTATAATATGAACAATTGATTCTGTTGGGTAAAGGTAATTTCTTTAAAGCCCTTAAACCAGTCATTGGTTTACTCATAGGAACAAATAATTCATCAAAAAACCACATATAAGTAACACACCAAGGGACACCATAGAGGGTATTCAGAAGTTTTATAAATTACGTCATTTAAGAATACCACCATTGATTCATGAGGCTGTCAAAACGTAAGAACACAACATAAAATGCGTTGCAATTTGTGACAAGGTGAATATAGTGCTCAGTGCAGTGGTGAAGGTGCACAATATATACAAAGTGAATTTCACAAAAATGTCGTTTTTGAAAGGCCAGAAAAACAACAATGTTTGAATAGCTCTGTAGATTAAATGAATAGGTCTTGACACAGAGTCTTTCAACTGGTCCAGGGCAAATGTCGACGTTTCAACCCAGGGAGCATTACTGTATTAGTCAATGCGGGTCTTCATCAGGACAAGAACAAGCGGGACAGCCTAAGGAGTAGTAAGAGTATGGGTCAGGTGTGTTGTAGTGATGGATGCTAGGACTAGTCATTGCAAGGACGGCGGAAGACTCACCTAAAAGGCCCAGTAGGACTCAGGGTCGTGTATATGTTCATGCAGCTACAACATTCAGCTGTCAATTGAGGAATAATCAACCAGGGGACCCTATTGATGAAATGAAGCATATTAGGGACCGGAAGAGCCAATAGTGTGGAGTAAGAACCGAATAGTCATTTAATGAGGACTTACCCCAAGGGAATCAATCAACCACGGTGGCATGAGGCATTGAATACCAAGGAGGAGGAACAGAGGGACCTCACGTCTCCTGTGCAGTAGAGCGCAGCAAATGCGCGTTTCTATATGAAAATTTTTAAAAAAAGAGAATTAGCTCCTTCCGTAAAACCGCATAAACTCGGGATGTAATCTTCCATAAGTGAATGTCATCTTCCATAAGTGAATGCTCACCTCTTACGAAGACCAGGGGGCCAACCCAGACGGCAGCAGCAAACGTCCTGTCTCGTGCATGGTGGAGACGGGAATGCCGATTAAATACAGGTTTAACGGGTGAAGGCGCGTGTACGTAACGTAGTGTCTTTGGGTAGGTTGCTAGGCAACGCATGACGTGCTATGTCATGCGGGAAATCATGTCTCAGAGCTGAGAGAATAACATTGTTATTGGAGGATGATACGAGTAAAACCATTGGAAAACGACAAGTTGCTAAGCAACGCATGACGTGTTCTGTTATTGGGAGGATCAAATCTCTGTGTAAAACATCACGTAGGCAGTCCACTGTTATATCGTGGGATGATGAATGTAATTGGAAAACTATGGCTATGGAGCTAAGATGTTCATGAGTAAAATTAGCAGTGGATCTCAAACTGGGAAACATATTGTTAGCCTAGGTACAAATGAACCTTAATTAACATTTTACATAAAATGCGCAACCCATGGGAGAAAATCATTACGAGTGTGCATAGACTTCATCGACACATCAATTAAGAAGGAAAGTGTAAGTATTTCGGCAAAGATCACAGATATGCATCAAAAGTATAAGTAAATAGCACAATCACAGTTAAAGTTATTAACCAATCATTAGCTGGAGACACACCACTGACCTGCGATATAGGACTCGGAAACCGAGTAAATATCAAGTATGCGATCATGTGAACTCAGGTATGTATGACTAGAGTGTGAGATTTCTTAGCTAGAGTGGGGCAGGGATAGCTATAATCTCATCTGAGTCCCTGTCTAATAAGTTGAAGGTGTGTGGAACAGTCAGAAAGGGTAGCTCATCTATCTCTATGTCAGATATGCGATTACTAACCCAGACTTGGGCAAGAAAGGTTAGAGTTGCCCCATTTGTCTAGTAGTCTCTTCTATTTCGTTCAACCCATTCTGGATTGAGATGAGTGAATGAATCCATCTGCATTCCTTGTAGTTCAGGACCCCAGAGATTGCGCCTCCCCTTGGGTTGGGACAGATCTTCTCAATAATCAACCATCTTATGCTGTCTGGAGAATGGTTGTATGTCAAAAAATGGTCAACCATGGGTGCGCCCTGTACTTTACACCTTATCCTACTCATATGCTGGAGGATTCTGGTTTTTGCTTTCTGGATGGTTTGCTCCACATATATCAGATCACAAGGGCAGAGGATGGCATAGATTACATGGGAGCTATTGCAATTTGTAAAGTGTGGTTGTTTGTACGTTCTGTTGTTATAAGTAAAAGTCGTTCCTTCTTGACAAAAATCACATGCTTTGCACTGTCCGCATTTATGGTGTCCACTTAGTGATGGTAGTCCAAAGTAGTTCCTTAGATCTGGTTGCTTGGGTGGTTCCAGAAATGCTCTCACAGCGGTATTCTTGATGTTCTTGCCTCTCTTGAAAGCAAAGATCGGATCTTGTTTGATCATGAGTTCACTTGCCACTAGATTCCAATATTTCTTGACGATCTTTTTAATGTCATTACTCCTGGTGTTGAAGGTCGTGACACAGACAATGTTATCTGATTTGGTGTCTTTGGTCTTATCTTCCAGAAGTTGGTCGCGTGGGCAGTACCAAGCTCGTTTTTTCGCTCGTTTAAGCAGTCCTTTTGGATATCCTCTCTCTCTCAGGCGACTCACGAGGGTATCTGCTTCTTTGAAGAAATCAGTGCGCCTGGTGCAATTCCTTCTGAGTCGGAGGAACTGCCCATAAGGCAGGTTATCCCTCAGGTTACGGGGATGGTGAGAGTTGTACATCAACAGTGTGTTTCTTTCCATTGGTTTCCGATACAGGTCACAGTACAGGAGACCTTCTTCCACCCGAAACGTGAGATCCAAAAAATCAATTGACTCATTGTTACTCGTCATGGTAAATTGGATGTCATTCGATCTGGCATTAAGCCAGACATGGAACTCATTCAACTCCACTACATCGCCTGCCCACACCATTATAACATCGTCGATGTAGCGTTTCCAAACTGTGATCTGATCTAGGTATGGATTCTCATTGCTGTACAAGTGTTCCTCCTCATAGTGATCCATGAAAATATTGGCCAAGCTCGGCGCATAGGTAGCTCCCATCGCCACACCCTTGCATTGGAAAAAGAATTGTTTCTTAAAAACAAAATAATTTTTCTTCATTGCAATCTCCAAGAGCGAGATCAGGAAGTCTGTGGGGATCCAGTGGGGTCTCTGTCGTCCATCTAGTGTGTTTCTGATGACCATCAGTGCCTCATCCTGAGGGATTGATGTATAAAGAGACGATACATCAAGTGTTACCAGCAGTTGTGTCTGTACATCAAAGGCCTGTCCCTCCAAAAGTTGTATGATATGCATCAAGTCACGTACAAAGGATTTGGTTTTTGGAACCCAAGGCTGTAAAAAATGGTCAATAAATTGGTTCAATGGTTCAAGTATAGAACCACAACCGGACACAATCGGTCTGCCTGGTGGTTTACTTAACCGCTTATGCACTTTAGGTAATGTGTAGATGGTCGGAATCCGAGGTTCCTTCTTGTTAAGGAAATCATGTTCATGCTGGCTTAGGAATCCAGAAGCCATACCTTCCTTTGTCACGTTCTCTATCATGGATTTCAGGTTCGGTGTGGGGTCACGTGGGGTAGGTTGGTAGCTCTCCCGGTCACTCAGTTGGAGGTTTATCTCATCCACATAGTCAGCGGAGTTTTGTAGCACCACTGCCCCACCCTTATCTGCAGCTTTAATAACAATGGAATCATTATTTCGCAGTGAATTTAGTGCAAGTTTTTCTTCCTTGCTAATATTATACTGTACATATTTTCTTTGATCCAGGAGTAGCATAGTCTCATGGAGGACAATTTTCTCAAAGGCCAGTATTTTTTCATTTATCAGGTGTGAACCTGGTGTGAAGGTGGAGGCAGGTCTGAAGCCGGTGGCAGCTGGTTTAGGACTGTAGGTGTTTAAGCTGAAGTAATATTTCAATCTGATCTTCCGAAAAAATTGTTGGAGCTCAAGTTTAACTTGAAAAGAGTCAGGTACAACGGTCGGCACAAAGGAGAGCCCCTTAGCAAGGACACGTCTCTCGGCAATAGACATAATGTGGTTTGACAAATTGATTATAGGTTCGTTCTGGTCTGACATTGTGATTTCATTGGGTATTGCTGTTTGTTTAGATGCACTATTAGACAGCTCTACCGGTGTTGTAATATTGGTGTAAGGTGGGTTGAGAGTTGTCACAATGTTGGGAACGGTTATGGCATGTCGTGTTTCCAAAGTGTTGGTACTTAATATGTTGACAGAAATCAATTCTTGGTTTGCCGTAGTACGCATGTCAACACTATTGTTGTCAATAAGGTTAGATCTAATCTGTGATTCAGTGTTAGCAAAATTAGTCCTTTCGATTTCTACCACCTGTATGTGGGGGGCATGCAGTGGGCTGCGTGCGGTAGGCGTGGTGACCTGCAGAGGTGGGGTAGTCGGACGACTGCGAGCTGGACGCTGGTTTAGGGAAGTGAGGTTCCGCCCCTTGAGGTCGCGTCCGCATTATGCGATTGCGGGCATTACTGAACCCCGCACCTCATTGGATAATTGGTACGAATCTTGTAAGCTCCCTGTGCTTAAATGTGTAAGGTAAATAAGGTGCTCATGTAAAGCGCTCCAATACCTTCGGGTCGAGTTTGCGCTATATATTTATGCAACATGTATTGCTGGCTTCCTATAAGGCGGATACATGATACAAGTGCATGCATTTTCACATTATGCGATTGGGGGCATTACTAAACCCCCCGCACCTCAATGGATAATCTGGTGCGGTGCTCGCGTGATCCGGTACGGGGAGCGTGTAATATGGTACGATTCTCTTAAGCTCCCCCTGCTTGAAGGTGTAATGTAATTACGGTGCTCATGTAAAGTCCTACAATACCTTCGGGTCGATTTCGCGCTATATAATATGCAACATGCATTGGCTGGCTGCCTATATGGGCAGATGCTGATGCAGGGATTGCATTGTTCACAAGAATTTTGCGCCAATACCTTCGAGTCGAATTTGCGCTATATAAATATGCAAGCTGTAATTGCTGGCTGCCGAAGAATGCGGATACATGATACATGTGTATGCATTGTTCACAAGATTTCGCTCGTGCCCATATTTGCGCACATTAGACGATTCCGGACATTACGACACCCCCCTGCACCTCAATGTGAATTTGGCAAGGCGCTCGTGTCCAGCGCTCCAATACGTTAGCGCGCATGAATGTATTAATGTCGTGGCCGAGCGGTTAAGGTTGATAGACTAGAAATCTATTGGGGTTCCCCCGCGCAGTTTCGGATCCTGCCGACTACGAAAATCTTTAAAGCCAGTGCGCTCCCACATATGCGGGTCTGACTCCACCCCTCACCTTTGCGCCGCGTTCCCTGCTCTCCCCGAGTATGTGTCTCTGATGTCAACGGCGCTGGGGACGGATTGGGCGGCTAGCACCCCATCGCCCCACCCGGCCAGGTCTGGTCCTTCCGGCTGGGTCTGGCTGGCGTAGGGCTGACTGGCGTAGGGCTGAGCAAATCTCTCTGTTCCACATCTTGAGTCCGAGTCCCCGACTACGAATGGCTGGGGGGCGCTCTCTGCCACGCGAGGCAGACAGACACGCGCTGGGACAGATCGGGCTCAGCTGCGTCGTGGAAAGGACACCGGTGGCTGCGTGGGTCTGTTCACGTCCTGCAAGCTGGCAGGAAGAGCCCCAGTGCATGGCTCCTTGGTTGATTGGTCGGTATCACGGCGATGCACACACTGACAGCCCGTGCCCAGTTTGCGAACTGGGCCTGATAAATGAGGTTGTGTTGTAGTGAAGGGTGTCCATTTGCGCGCATTATGTGATTCTGGGCACTACGGCACCCCTTACACCTGAATGGGTTATTTGGTCGGTGCTCGTGGCCGGCGCTCTAATACTTTCGCGCGCATTACGGTTTAAAGGAATTTCGACATTCCACGCGCATGAATGTGTGACACGTTGCTCGTGTCCGGCGCTCAAATGCATGCGCGCTAATTACGTGATCCCGGGCATGACTACATCTCCCGCACCTGAACTGATTAATGTGGTACGGTGCTCGTGTCCGGTGCTCAGTTACTTTGGCGCGCAGTTGCGCTATGGACAGAGGCTTCTTCCCCCCTCAACCGGTGTCTCAAGAAGGCATCGCCGGTGTGCGCACACGGGTTCCCGAGGGTCGCGGACCTCCCGTGCCCGAATATGTGTGTAAATATGGTGCTCATGCACAGCGCTGCTATACCTCGGGTTGAGTTCGCGCGATATAAAAGTGCTATTTACAGCAATGGTCGCGCAGTCCGATCCTGACCACACGTGACGCTTTGTAACCTAATGGGGTAGTGGGAAAAGCGCGTAGGCATGTTACTGGTTCTATACGGAGGCGGAAGGAACAGCGACATACAGGTCAGGAGGCCCACCACTCTAAACTAAGTAAGCAAGCACATGTGTTAAGCCTCGTCCTTATTTAATTTGCCCTCGCCCCCCCCTCGCTCAGCCGACTCGAGGCCCGGGGTGGTGCGCCTGCATGTCTCCTCGAGTAGCATGTGCAGGCAGGGCCAGAGGATGCTCGGCGGCCTGGAGATAATTATGTGGGAGTAATTGAACTGGTGCTTATGCGGAAGATCCCGGCCGATTGTGCGCCAAGCAAATAACAAATATATATTCATTATATATTCGCGCCACCGCCACATCTTTGCCTAGGAAGCGCGGCTTTGGTGCTGGTAACCAGGGTAGAGCCTCGGGGTTGCGTCCTGTGATTTTGAGAAAATCGCTTAATCTCCCCGTGCCTGGATAGGAAATGAAAATACTGACCATGTGCAGTTGCCGACTTTAGTACAGGACACCAGGGTTAGGGCCTCGAGGTCGCGTCCTGTGATCCTGGGGAAATCTCTTATCTTCCCGTGCCTGCATATGTATTATAAATACGGTACTCATGTGCAGCCGTCTACTCTGGCGCAAGAAACCAGGGTTCGAGCCTCGAGGTCGTGTCCTGTGATTTTGGGCAAATCACTTAATCTCTCCCTGTGCCTGAGTAGGCAATGTAAAGGCAGTCTCATGTACAGCTCTCCAATACCTACGGGTCGAGTCCGCATGCTTTGCGGACTGAATGTCAAATCTAGAAGGTGTCGCTCCTAGTACACATGACAGGCGCTAGTTTCAGGATTGCCCATGTTGCAAATGGTACGCCACCGGTTGGCACCGTGGCGATGCTGTACCAGCACTAAGCCTGAAAGTAGTGGTAAACACCACATAGAGCCTCATGGCGTCAGGGCATTAGTGACCATGCAGCATTCGCAACATTCAGAATAGGGCCGGTAGTTGCACCAAAGTTTACGGTTGGTTCCCACAGACTTGTCTGCCCCCAAGGTTATCCTCTAGGGGTTAGAACTCGAGACTAAGGGGGCATCTCCTGCTTCGGCGTCAAAAATAAGCGACAGCTGCGCTGAGGTGGATTTACCATGCAGGTCCTGCCACCACTGGGTTCCCCCCAGGCGTTGGGATCAATCTAAGTGGGAACACGAAGTCTACGGTCTTGGGAAACTTCCAGCGGTAGGGCATTTAGCAACAGATAAAGTACCAGCGTGTAGGTAACAGACATCTGCTCTCCAGCAGCACCGTGCCCTGGGAGCACGCGTGTTGCCCTAACTCTGAGGCCCACCCATAGGGGGGCCGAGTAGCAATACAAGTAAATAGGTTCCATAGCTGGGTGAAACCACCATCATTTGGAGATAGGCCCAGGTAAAATAGGGTTTCTTCATGTCTAGAGGACCATTGCGGTTGGGGGTATCCCCCAACGGAATCACTGGTCGCGTACTGCAGCTGCAGGAGACTGGGATCCTGGTTTATGGACACTTTTACCGCGCTCAGGGAGTGCTGCCAGCCTACATATGGTGCTGCTGTCCCAATAACTGGGGTGTCAGCGGGGCAAACACAAGGGGACATTATGTCTATAGAACACTTGTCACGCCCAGGGTGCATTAAATCTCTACTTCAACGGAGCAGGAATTTGGCACCGCTGGGGATGCTCTGGGTTTGTGGGGGGGGCACCCCCCCCTGCCACCCTAGTACTAGGGAGCATGATGGGAGGGGCGAAGTAGGACTTAGTCAACCCTCAATGCTTGAACTTTACAGACAGCGCGCAATGCTTAAGTCAGACAGATTCCCGAAGCTGTTATGCCTAGCGCAATGCTTAAGCCAGACAGTTTCCCGAAGCTGGTATGCCTAGGGGGTTTCATCACTGAGGGATCTGTAGGGGCATAATTCCCATAAGGAATAAGGGATGGTGGGCAGGGGCAAGAGTCGCCCCTTGCCCATGGTCACGCGCGGGCAGCTAGGAGCACTCCTGTGCTCCAGGTTTAGCAATCAGAGGGGACTGGCCAAAGGTTAAGTAAAACCCTTCTCGCCCTAATAGCCAAAAAGGGCCGGCCCAGAATTGTGAAGAGGTGTAACCTTCCCGCAGGGGGGCGAATAGTTCTTGGCACATCTTCGCAGGCCCAACGGGTCCTTTATTTCAGCAAACCCTATCCGATTGGGATGGCGTCTCGGGCTTTGGGGACATAGATGGGGCCATCTACAACACCAGGAGCTATAGCTCACTGGTAAGTCTTGTGCCTGTGGTTATAAAGGATCTCACAGGACAAGGGTTTGTGTCCCGCTAGCGCTGTCAAACTGCCATAGGGTGGCAGAATTTCAAACTCTTCTTTCTGCAGGGATGGTTCCCTTCCAGCTAGTTGCAGGAAGCCCCCAGATAGGAGAGGTTGCAGGTAAGACTATAGCGGGTTGGTGGGGGTCCTGGCTGCGACGGTGAGCCGCCTCCAGGGCTGTGGCGGAGTTACAGGGCGATCTGGAAGCAGGCCGGTACAAAGGGTACATCTGCGCGGCACCATAGGGGGTGCCTGAGCCAAAACCGAGGAGCCTCAAGGGAGGTCCCGGAAGCCGTGTTGGCGCCCCGCTAGTCCTGCAGGCGGTTGTGGGCCTGAACAACCGGGGGCTTGCTATGCGACGCTCCGCCCCGAGAGGGGGGGCGTGAGTAGAATTACCAACGGCACGTGATCGTAGAAAGAATCACCTGGAGGGCAGCAACGGCGGGCATCGCTCCCGCGCTGCCCGGCTCATCAGGCGGGCAGGCGACCCAGTTGGTTGCCTGCCCTTGGATCGCCCGTAAGATAACCCACCCATTACATATTATGGAATTATGTAATAAACCTGCAGCATTGTTACCCAACACCAACTGTCTTGTGTGTGTCATTTGGGTAACCTATTATGGGTGAGGGGGGACAGCGGGGTGCCCCTGGGGGTACTATGCCGCTGACCGTGGCCCCCGCAGGGGGCCAATCGGCGGTCGGCGCCTTAGTGCGCCCGGGGCACCGGTCACCCCTCCACACCCCCTCCCACTGTGGGGGGGTGGGGACGCAGACCGGAGCCCCCCTCCTCTGGCTGGCCAGACGTGACGCGCAATGCGTGTCACTTCCTGGCCCTGGTGTGAGGGGGAGGCTATTTAGCCTTCCCCCACCCTCCTGGCGACCTCTTTGTCGCCCACCTCGCCATTTCCCTCCCTACCGCTTACCCGGCGTAGGCGTTGGGTGGGGGGGGGTTCTGAGCATTGTAATGTTTTCTTTTTCGTTGCAGGCGGAGTTACAGGGCGATCTGGAAGCAGGCCGGTACAAAGGGTACCTCTGCGCGGCACCATAGGGGGTGCCTGAGCCAAAACCGAGGAGCCTCAAGGGAGGTCCCGGAAGCCGTGTCGGCGCCCCGCTAGTCCTGCGGGCGGTTGTGGGCCTGAACAACCGGGGGCTTGCTATGCGACGCTCCGTCCCGAGAGGGGGGGCGTGAGTAGAATTACCAACGGCACGTGATCGTAGAAAGAATCACCTGGAGGGCAGCAACGGCGGGCATCGCTCCCGCGCTGCCCGGCTCATCAGGCGGGCAGGCGACCCAGTTGGTTGCCTGCCCTTGGATCGCCCGTAAGATAACCCACCCATTACATATTCTGGAATTATGTAATAAACCTGCAGCATTGTTACCCAACACCAACTGTCTTGTGTGTGTCATTTGGGTAACCTATTATGGGGGAGGGGGGACAGCAGGGTGCCCCTGGGGGTATTATTCCTGGTGGCGAGGTCGGCCCTGGCCCCCTGCATAAGCCCTACTTTCACTTGCTAGCGTCTCAGGTCTGCTCCTTTCTTGTTCCGCCTCCTGTTTGGGGCACGTGTCAGCTGCATCGTCCACCGCCCTGCCTGCGGCCATTGAGTTCCCTGCTGGCCCCCTCCTCCCATCCAGCAATCTCGTCACACTTGCTTTCTTGAGGTGCTGGGGGTGCGTTTTGGTGACTGTGGTGGCCTGGGCATGGGGAAAGCAGACACCAAACAGCCTAAGCTGGCCTTCGACCAGCGCAGACTGACGCGTCAAGATGGGTCCCCCCGGATACGGGCGACCTTACAACACAGACTGAGGCTGGCCCAACTCGAGAGGATGACCGAAAAGCCATCATGCTGGATGTAAAGGCCACAGTTTCTGGCGTCGCCACCCAACTTGACCAACTGTCCGCTCGCCTAGACACTGTTAAGGCCCAGGTGGACACACACGACTCGCGCCTGGCCCACGTGGAGGCGAGGGTTTCTGATGTTGAAAACGCTGCGACTGGTGACCGCCAAAAACTTCTCCAAATGAACAAAGTGCTGGAACTCATCAAGAATAAGAATGAGGAATTGGAGGCGCGCTCTCGGCGGAGCAACCTCCGCATTACGAATCCTCCAACATTTCCAAAATGGAGGACTTTGTTGAGCAACTCCTGCGTGACCTATTTGGTGATGTCTTATCCCCGGTCTTCATTGTCGAGCCGAACTGTTAAATTTTCGGGATCGTGACGCAGTTCTCCGCGCTGCCAGGGAGAAGGGTGAAATTCATCACCAGGGCAACTCTCTTTCCTTTTATCCCGATTACACGTTGGCGGTGTAGGCTGCCTGACGCGAGTTCCTCTCAGCCAAACGGCTGCTCCAGAAACACAACGTCTCCTATTCCCTGGCCTACCCGGCCAAGCTGCGAGTCAAGCAAGGCTCCCCCATTCATGTCTTTACCGAGCCAAAAGATGCCTTGACCTGCGCTAAAAAACCTGATAAACAGCACCGCTGCACCCCACCTAGTTCCCAGCTAGCCGATGGTGATGGTTTGAGCCACAATGACTGATCCCGATACACATGGCAAGGATTTTGCTTTTCAGGTTGCTCGCTTCGTTGTTAACTAACCTAACTGTCCTGCTGGTCAATGCTGTAACCGCACCTGTGTTTACTCTATACGTGACTAAAATGTCAATGTGTTATTGGGTATCTGATTGCCTGTGGTAGATCACCTCTGGTCCGTTTTATGCTCGCTTTGCTTCGCTCTCCTATAGCACCGTTGACACCATCGTTGCCTGATTTCCTATTTGTATTGTTCGATATACCCTTGGGGCGGGGATGTTCTATAGGTCCTCTTGTTCTAGCCCCTAATGTCCCCCATTATATGCGGCTGGGCCACCCTGTCCTAGTGGTAGGGGTGTACGCCTGGCAGAGCCATGCCTCCTTGGGAGGATTCCCTGCTTTGCCCTTGACTGTTTCCCTCCCAGTTGGGGTGGCCCCGGGGGTGGGGTGGGTAGCTCACCTAATTGGGGTGGGTGGGAGGTTGGGGGGTGTCATGGTATGGGATGCCGCCTCTTCGTAGAGGCCTGTTTTTCTTATTGTTTTGTTTTGTTCTTTGTTATTGGTCACAAAAGGCGTTCAATTGCATCTTATACAACCGGGCACTCGCTGTTTTGAACCCTCTGGCACGCTTGGCACGCATTGTTTGATATCCCTGTCTCACCTCCAATGACTGACACTAGAATCTGGACTTGGAACATTAGAGGTCTAAATGACCACCGTAAAGCACGCTTTATGCACGCACACCTCACATGCCACCAGGTCGACATCTGTTTCCTCCAGGAAACCCACCTTCTCTCTGCTACCTCCTCCAGGTTGAAATCGCGACACCGGGATGAGACCCACTCGTCCTTCTATTCTAACTATTCCCACGGCGTCTCCATCCTGCTTCGCAGGGGACTCCCTGGCACACTACTAAATCTTTTATCAACTCCGAGGGCCGCTATGTTATTTTAAAAGGGACACTTCTCACACAACCCCTAATACTTGCCGCAATTTATGGTCCTAATACTGACACCCCTGAATATTTTATCCATGTGTGGCAACTTATTTCTTACCTGGGTCCTTGCCCTCTCCTCTGGGGGGGTGACTTCAATATTGCTCCTTCCCAGACACTTGACCACTCAAGTCTGCGTGCGCAGCACCCCCAGTCCACCACCCTTCTCAATGCGATCATCTCCGACCACTCCTTGCTTGACATGTGGAGACACAACAATCCAGATCGGGGCGAAGGCACTTGCATGTCTGGCTCGCGGCGGTGCTGGTCCCGTCTGGACCTTTGGCTCACCACTCGTGATGTCGCCTCATGGGTTACATCCACAGACCATATGCCCTCCACCCTTTCCAACCACGCTCCCATGCAGCTACGCCTGCGGCTCCCAATCTCCGCGCGCCACATGTTCGCATGGAGGCTGCCTTCCAGGAGGAGATCCGCACTTGTATTGTCAATTACTTTGAGCTGAATGTCGGTTTGGTAGAGTCCCCTTCTACCCTTTGGAAGGGCTTTAAGGTCGTAATCTGGGGAGAGTGTATTTCCAAACAATCCGGAGTGCTGCGTTCTCTTCGCGGCACCCTTGTGCGCCTCGAGACTGAGATTAAAGCTTTGGACCTTCAACATCATCTCAATCATCTCTGGCAATGACACAGCCACTGAGAGACTATCTTTATTTGTCGACCTGCACCTCCAGCCCATTGTACAGGAACTTCCATCATTTGTTAAAGATACCAGTCACTTCCTTCAGATTATTGAAAAATTAAACCAAACCTACACATTTGATGATGATACTCTTCTGGCTACATTTGATGTTACATCATTATACACCAATATACCACATGAGGATGGGCTTATGGCATTATCTGAAGCTCTTGATAAAAGAACTGTGAAAAAGCCATCAACAAATGTGCTTACCAACTTTGCAAGAGTTATCCTTAAATCCAACAATTTTACATTCAATGGTAAACACTATCTGCAGATACAAGGGACTTCCATGGGCACTCGGATGGCTCCATCCTATGCAAATATCTCCATGGGCAAACTAGAGAACTGTATACTTGCTACTTCTAGCATCAAACCACTGATATGGCTACGATACATTAATGACATATTTATAATATGGAATGCGGGAAGTAGAACATTGGAACAATTTACAGCTTATATCAACAATATCCATCCTACCATCAAATTTACCAGCAGCAATACTAAACAGAAGCCTCATCTCCCTTTTCTGGATGTGCTACTCACCATTCATGAACACAAAATTACAACTGATCTGTACCACAAGCCTACAGATGCTCATTTGTATCTAAACTGGACTTCATGTCACCCACACCACACTAAACTGAACATCATCTACAGCCAAGCACTCAGAATAAGACGCATCTGCAGCAATGAGGAAACCTGTAAAGACCATTTACAGGAGCTTGCTACATTATTTAAAAGGCGAGGCTATCCTCTGCATGTCATACAGCAACAAATTGACAAGTCTTTGCAGTTACCCAGAGAAGCACTTATTTGGAATACCAACGGCAGAAACAAAAGTGACAGAACTCCATTTGTAGTTGACCATCATCCATCAGCTCCTAACTACAGAAATATAATACAAAAAACATTTCCCTTACTGTCCACTTGTGAAAAATTGCAAAAGGTTTTTCCAAAACCACCAGTCATTGCTTACCGCAGAGCTCCAAATTTACAATCTCTTACTGTGAGAGCTGAACTCAAGCAAGCTGTAACAAATGCAGGGGTTTATTGCTGTGAATCTAAAAGGTGCATTACGTGTGAATATCTTTTACAAACATCATCTGTAACTAGTTCTGTTACGAGAAGGACCTATGCAATAAGGCAGCATCTTACATGTCGCTCAACATGCATTATTTATGTGATTCAGTGCCAACGGCAAAGCTGTAAAAAACAATATGTAGGCCAAACAGTGAATGACCTCCGTACACGATTCAGGAACCACAAATCTGCAATAATTAATAAGAAAATTGACCAGCCTGTAGCCAATCATTTCAACCTTGTGGATCATTCACTATCAGATTTGAAGATTTTCCCCGTGGAACATGTTTCAAAGGAAGAACTACTGGACTCCATGGAAAATTTCTGGATGTACCGTTTAAAATCACTGCATCCAGATGGACTGAACATTACTGACAACACAACCTGATTACTGCATATCTCAAGAGCTCTCAGGACTGCATTGATTCCCCATTCCAAATGGAATCTTCACTCATGATGCTTTTTGAAAATTCAGCTGTGTCATCTGTGCAGCCACAGAGCAAACCATCTTGTACTACCTGAGGAAGGCGGAAGCTGAAACGTTGTAGTGGAAATATATTTTTGTTCTTTGGTGAATCTATCTGTTTGAGTCACTTCTTTCTTGGATATTTTATTTCTTTGTGACTCATTGTATCCTTTGGGATCCAGATTTTTGCCCTGGCTGACTGTTGTTTTCATGTGATCCTTCATGTTCAAGTAAATATATATATATATATATATATATATATATATATATATATATATATTTTCACTGAAAAAACCATAGGTTTCACACACGTTATAGTTACGGATTAGCATTTAAAAAACCTTGCAAATTCACTTAAAAAACCATAGGTTTCACACACGTTATAGTTAGCTGGACATTTCACTCGTAAAAAACCAATGAAATTCCCCCGTTATAGTTACTGCAGGCAACTATAACTCACGCGACCGCAATCCTCTGCTGATGACGTCAGATATTACATCACTGTATTTAGACACTTATTTACCCATGTCTTCTTCCATTAATCTTTAGCTATACATATATTACAAATATTTATTTTTCAGAAAGACACATATGTCATCAGTGATGTAATATCTGACGTCATCAGCACATATATAAATATTTCAGGCGCTGATCTCCCATAGGGCTTAAAGGGCTTCAGCCCCCCATCCCCCGTCATGTGTGTCTGCCCAGGCTGAGACAGCTTCTCGGGTATACACACACAGGCAGATTGAGCTTATCGCAGCCGCACCCGAGTACTTCACAGGTCTTTAAAAGACCATTTACCTGTTAATGCGGCTTTGTTGTTTTTTTACCCCTTCATCTCCACTCTGCCTATTGCGGGAAGAATTAGCCCCACCCCCCTGAAATTTTTAGTAGCCTCCCCCCCTGAAATTTGGCTCCAGTTGCGAGATATATATATATATATATATTATCTACTGGCGGTCGGCAGTAGATAGTTATAGTTAGGACCGTGTTTCCATAGGAAATCCGCAACATTCTATTTGGAATAACTTTGGCGCCGGTTGACGAATCCTCGCGAAATTTTCAAAATAGGTGGGGCGCTCCGCTCCTACCCTGAAAGTCTCGGGGGGGATTCGTCAAGCGGGGGCTGAGAAAAAAGGGGGGTCCCAAAACGCGTTTTCCCCATGCAATTTTCCATAGGGACCTTTAGTCCAAGGTACAGCCCGAACGGCTGAACAGAATTACTTGAAATTTGGCAGAGAGGTAGTCCTCAGCTCAGGGAAGTGCCTTTTGCAGGTCTGGTGTCAATCTGTTCAGTAGTTCCTGAGAAAATCAAAAGTAAAATCATATATATATGTGGGCGGAGCCTAACCACACATCTCATCCTGAGATCTGATTGGCTGTCAGCACTTCATCCAAGAAGTGTTGGCAGCCATCTTGGGACCAATATACATGATAGCACCTCATTAAAAAGCATTGCAGTTAATAGAAGGTTTTAAGACTTTAGTTACATTATAAATCATTTGTTGATGGTACCATACTCATTTTAGGAATTGTGGTATGTTCTAAGGTGATTTTACCATGTGAAAAAGCCTTCTGCTGGGATATCATGATTGAGAGAAAAATATATTTTCATGCTTTTCCCACTGAGGTTTGGAAGGTGATCTATAAGCTAAACTGAGAGCTTATTTTCTGTAAATTCACATTATCTTTCTCAGTCATGTGAGAATGAAGTCTGACATTCTCAGTAAAACATGTACATCCAACAAGGGCAAAGACTGTCAGTTGGTTCCTTTGTGTTCTACTGCAGCTTCCCAGAGTGTTCCAAAGAACAACTAGAGCGCTAACAGTCCTACTTATGATAAACGTATGGCACACCTGAAGCCATCTTGCTTGGATTAAAGTGGTAACTCTTAAAACATTTAATTTAAAAAGGAACCAAATGAGGGGGTTCATTTTTCCATAACAAGTAAGATTAGTGCTGCAGAAAGAAAAACTAGGGCACATTTTGACTTCTAAAATCCTCTTTTATTTCATTAAAAAATTCTGACATGCAGACTGAAACATGCACTTTCAATACCAGCAGCAGTTTTCCCTGGTGAGCAGTAGCTTTACTACAGTGATCTAATGAGCAAAAAGAGTGCTAACATTCTGAATTTATGGCAAATGTGTGACACATCTGAATGCCTTCTTGATGGAATCAAAGTAAAAAGCTGAAAGTATTTCCTACTGAGGAGACTGCAGTAAATGAGGAAATTAGGAAACTTCATAACAAATAAGTCTCCCAAGATGGCCACCAGAGACAAAAGAGCCCAAATGTAGCCCAAATATCACCCAGATGTAGCCCAAGTATAGCCCAATGACAGAATGTCCCAGAGTGTTATTAAAAACAACTAGAGCGCTTACTGTCTTCATTATGACAAAAGTATGGCACACCTGAAGCCATCTTGATTGGAATAAACTGGTAACACTTAAAACATTTAATTTAAAAAGGAACACAATGAGGGGGTTCATTTTGCCATAGAAAAAAAGATTAATGCTGAAGAAAGAAAATGAGGGCACATGTTGAGTGACTTCTCAAATCCTCTTCTATTTCATTAAAACATTCTGACATGCAGACTGAAACATGTGAACAGTAGTTTTACTACAGTGATCTAATGAGCAACTAGAGTGCTAACTTTCAGAATTTATGGCAAATGTGTGACATATCTGAATACCTTCATGATGGAATCCAAGTAAAAAACTGAAAGCATTTCCTACTGAGGAGACTGCAGTACATGAGGAAATTAGGAAACTTCATAACAAATAAATCTCCCAAGATGGCCACCGGAGACAAAAGAGCCCAAATGTATCCCAAAATCACCCAGATGTAGCCCAAATATAGCCCAATGACAGAAGTGTGCAAAACACTTATTATTTTGTGTTTTTGCAGTGTTATATAGTGCAGACTTGTCAGGTATTGGAGTGCTTTACATGAGCATTGGTTACATCACACAAGTACAAATTCATTTTTGTTGTAGACATGGGGAGACTAAGTGATTTGACCAGAATCACAGAATGTCGAGCTGACGCAGAAACTCCAATCTGGTTCCCCAGTTGCAAAGTCTGCAGTTCTGGAAGTAACACCACATCCTCTCCCCTAAGTGCAACATTTAATCAAGTGGTCAACTGGATAAAAAAACATAAAGATAACAAATAATTTAAAAGTGCTTTGTCGCTATTTGAAAACTCAGAAAATATGTCCTTATTTTAGTCTTTTAGAGCACTAACCATAATTTTGATGCCAATAAGACCCTCTCATATATGTAATTTCTAAAGGAAATGCTCTAGGTATTACAGTTTTGATTACATCAAGATGACGTCAGGCGTTCCGCACTTTTGTAATAAATATAGAATGTTAGCAATCTAGTTGTTCATTAGGATACTGTTGAGAGGCAGAGGCCAGGGGCACGGACTCTGAAAATTGAAGGCAGGTAGGAGGGTGCAAAGGCAACAATTTAACCACACTGAGCAGGCAGGAAGGGCCGTGGCAGCACAACAGACTATGGAGGGCAGTGGAAAGGGGGGCAGGGGCAACAAACCAACAATACAGGACTTGCAAGAGAGGCTGTGGCAATGTAATAGACCATTGTGGGCAGAAGGAAGAGGCAATGGTAGTACAACCATACATGTCAACAGACCCGATTCAGCCAGGAAACGTCCAATGTTTTTAAGCTCAAATGGGCTTTATTTGATCTGTCTCCTGTCTACAATCTCCTCTTTTTCAATATAACTCAAAGGGGAAAATCAATACCCCAGTTTGTTTTCAAACTCTCCCTCTTACCAAGTTCAAAATGTTCGCAAGTATGGTACATTGGATCATGGAAGGAAATGGGGTAGGGACATGGACTTGGATAACAGAGGACAGGAGGGACATGGAGAGGTGCACCAAACTGACCCTGCAGGGCAGGCATCAGGGTTTGCAGCAGCACAATACACCACACAGGGCATGCGGGACGGGAGTGCAGCACAACAATCCATAGAAAGCAAGAGGGAGGGGACAGGACCATGCACATGGACAACAGAGAACAGAGGGGCAAGAGGCAATGGTAGCTAGCTGACCATAATGGACAGACAGGAGAGAAAGCTGCAGCATAACAGACCATAAAGGGCAGGAGGGACGGATCAGGGGCATTACAATGGAACAGACAAGCCAGGAGGGAGAGAGTAGGGGTCTGCACATGTAAACAGAGGGCTGGGGGCAAGGGGGCAGGGCAGGAGCAGCAAGATAGCCATGGAGGTCAGGCAGGATGGGCACTAGAAGCAAGACACACCATGAAGAGCAACAGTGAGACTGTGATGGCATACACACAGACCATGGAGGGAAGGTGGGAGGGGGTCAGGGGCAGCTAACTGACCACACAGGGAAGGTGGGAGGGGCCATGGCAGCACAGAAGACCATGCATGGCAAGTGGGAGGGTTAGTGGCAGCACAATGGCTATGATGGGCAAGAAGGAGGGTGCAGGGGCATGCACAAAGGACGATGGAGGATAGAAGGGAGGGTCAGGACCTGTGCACAGACAAGAAAGTTCAGGGGAAGGGGCCTCACAACAGACCGCACGGGGCAGGCAGGAGGAGCAGTTGCAGCACAACAGACCAGGGAGGGCAGAAGGGTGTGGCAGTACAATGGACCATGTAGGACAGGAGGAAGAGGATAGGGGCATGGCATGTGGACAGGCAGGGTGGAGGTGGCAATGACAGGTTACAGTCATCTTACAATGCTAGGCAGGTGGGAGGGGAGTGGCAGCTCAACAGAACACTGAGTAGATAGGAGTGGCAGGTCCATGGAACATGGTGGGCAAAATGGATGGAGCATGGGCATGCACAAAGACATCGGAGGGCAGGGGGAAGGAGAATAGGGGCAGCAAGCTAAGCACAGAGTTTAAGCAGGAGGTCAATGATGGGGCATAGCATTGGGCAATGGAGGGCAGGAGGAGGGGGCTGGTACATCATACTAAATTGAGGGCAGTGGCAGCACATCACACCATGCATGGCAGGAGGGAGGAGGCTAGTCCATGGATTCACACAACAGAGGATAGGGAGGAGGGGGATGGGGCAGCAAGCTAACTGTTCAGAGAAGGCGGGTATTAGGAACTTTATTGTTTTTAAAACGTGTGTCTGTGCGAACTACTTAAAATATGAACAAGTATGCAGCATAATCTCACTTTTATTCAGGAAGAAGAGGACGTTTGTGCCTGTGACTCCGGGCTCACTTGGCAGAAACACCCCCTGACCCTCCACCCCCTATCGCAAAATGTAATGCCCGTGAAAAGGGTAGGTGAACACAGTGTTATATAGAACATAGTCCTGAGAGCACGATTGAAAATGAAAACTAGATATAGTGTATGGTATAAACTATGCACCAAAAAGTGTGATATAAGATGAACCGGGCGTGAAATATAATATGCAATACATTGTGCGCAATGACAGATTCATTGGAGAGCGCGAGATAGCACAGGCACTAGCGCGTGCTATGCGATGTGCGCCTTGGAGTGTAATATGCACAGGGCAGTGTTGTGTAACCTAACTAGTCTCTAAAGTTGTAATATAAAATATGTGCTGGGGAGTGTAACGTTGCATATGCACTGTGACAAAGATATGGATCCCAGATTGTAATATGTATGGCATAGCACTGTGCGTTATAGCATAGGCATCGAGGAAGGCACGTTAGATGGGGCAATATAACCCGTGCGAAGACAAGTGTGGCATGACATATTCACGGGGTGGTGTTACAGTGCACATGGGGTAGAGAGTGTCATAGCATATGCACTAGCTGGTGGAATACAACACAGAGGTGTGTGGCACTCGGCAGGCAATGGTGGGTGTAACACAGCATTGGGCTCTGCCAGGAGCGCGCTGTGACTCTCAAGTGATGTTCGTCCCCTTTCCAGAGAGTAAAATAAAAAGTATTACACATCCGGCAGTGGATGTGTGTTTTATTAACAGTGAGGGGGGTTTCTTACATAGTTTTGGTCAAATTTTTGTCGAATCCCCTTTGAATGGCTTGGTGTGCATGTGTATTAAATGTGCCCGTCAATAGCTACCCATGTTTGTATAAATAAAGGACAAGGGTGTCTACCGGGATTAGGCACGGTAGGGCATCAGACATGTCAGAGCTTCACTAGTGGTGTAAATACATTCCACGTGGATTCATTGTATGCATAGTCGCCTTTTAATGAATATCACTCAAATCGTCATGGTGATAGGTACGTAGGGTTTGTCCAGCATGTCCTAGGTGTGTCTATAAATATATATTTTCTAAAAATAATAAAAAACAGTGGCCGGCCCTGGGGATTGGGGTAAAAAAATATAATTAGAAGACAGGCCCTGGGGGATGGGGTCATCAGGGCCAATAAATTAGAATAAGAAGGGGAACCACACAGCCCCCCTTCTTAAAAAATTAAAATAAATAAAAGACTGGCATCGTGCCGGAGGCCACGCCCCCTCCTTGCAGCACTCTGCAAACGCGCCCTCTGGCGAGTTGTAAGTTGGGAATTAATTTCTCTTCAATACTGAGGGTCCCTGAGGGCCAACTAGCCCAACAGGCATCTCCAGTATGCGCCAGGGAGCTGCGCTGCAGACAGGTGTTCTGAGGCCAAGCCCCTTTTTACACCTCTCTGCAACGCAGCTCTGTGGCGCTTACTGGAGGTACCTAGTGGTCTAGTTTGACCCTAGGGACCCTTAGGATTCAAGGGGACTTAATCTCTCAACTTTGAACAGCCACAGGGCGCGTTTACACAGTGGTGAAGGGAGGGGACGGGGCCTGAGGTGACGTGTGCAAACACGCACTATGGCACATTTTAAATTGGGGATATAATTTCCCTTCAATACTGAGGGCCCCTGGGGGCTAACTAGCCCACCAAGTGCTTCCAGTAAGCGCCACTGAGCTGCATTGCAGAGAGGTGGTCCAGGCTGTGCCACTTTTTACACCTCTCTACAACGCAGCTCTGTGGCACTTACTGGAGGTACCTAGTGGGCTAGTTGGACCCTAGGGACCCTCAGGATTCAAATGAACTTAATCTCCCAACTAAAAACGGACACAAGGCGTGTTTACACAGTGGTGAAGGGAGGGTACGGGGCCTGAGTTAACGTGTGTAAAAACGCCCTGTGGCCTGTTTTAAGAGGTAGTTTTAATCCCCCTGCCCTATGATATACTAGGGGCTTACAGAGGAGGTCATGCTAATCACAGGGGGACCCCAACGCATAATGTTCCCTAGTGTATGTAGGTGTTTTCACTGTATTCTAAGTGTCTTTTAACATAGCCCTGGCTCTAGGACTGGTTAGTCAGACTCAGTTACCACCAGTATCCGTCTGAAAAAGTTGAGGGTACAGGATGATTTTGCAACAAGGATTCTTTCTGCTCTTCTTTTTGTTCTTTCTGCACGTTATCCTTCTTCCTGCACTTTTCTTCGTCTTTGAGGACTTCTGTTGCTTCTTTCTGCACTTCTTTTTTTTCTTTCTGTGCATTTTTTCTTCTTTCTTCACATGTCCTATCTCTGTAGGCATAGTTAGAAATTAGCATTTAAAAAACCTTTGAAATTCACAGAAAAAAACATAGGTTTCAGGCACGTTATAGTTAGGAATTAGCATTTAAAAAACCTCAGAAATTCACTGAAAAGACCATAGGTTTCAGGGGTGTTATAGTTAGCTGGACTTTTCACTTGTACAAAACCATTGAAATCCCCCCGTTATAGTTAGTTCAGCTAACTATAACTCGCGCGCCCACAATGCACTGCTGATGACGTCACATATTACATCACTCATGACATGGTCAGTGACATCACTCATGACATCACTGATGACATCTCAAATGACATCACTGATGACATCACTCATGACATCTTCCTTGTGATAGAGTGGCAGACCTCCTCTCACCCTAATATAACCTTTGATACACACATTCAAAAATAGAGACAAAAATTTTCAAAACAAGATCCACATACACATCCACTCATTCACCAACAGTCCTATACAGTCACTCATACATGTACTCACTCATCATATGTACTCATACACCTATACATCCTGTTACACAATGCCACTCATCCATAGAGTTACTCACACACATAGTCACTCATGCTAATAAAGAATCAAACATACATTTACTTGCATATACAGTTATACACATGCTGCAGATCGGAGCATATAAATTCTCCCTACTTCCACGGACAGAGTAATTCCACGGTCATACGCACATACACTCACCATACGCTAGGGCCCATCACACTAACATTCATTCTATTACTCTATCCACACTGAATATATGAGAGAAATCCTAAACAATCTGCGTCTAAAGCGAGGTCAATGCAACCTAAAGAAATTGTCCTGAGTCATGATTTAAACATAGGAAATACATTCGAAACTCAATAAATGACAAAGAAATAACCACCCGACACTGTTATTCAAACAAAAGGGTTATTTATCTAAATTAGTTCAAATGAAAGTCAATCATTAGCAAAATCATTATTCTCATAATTACCTATTCTAGCTAAGTGTCATTTGGGTCAGGACAGGTATCTCAGTAAAGTCTCCCGAGTCGCCGTCCTCTCAATCAGCGTCGATCCTCACGAGCAAAGGTTCGGAAGAAGTGGCCTTAGACCCTCTCTAGTCTAACAATATTTATAGGGAATTTAACAAATTGAAAGTAACAAACAATCACTAAACGTCCGTTGAGCCATCGAGCAGAGCTAGCAGGAAAGGATGTTGACTCGCAACATTTAGAAAACCTCCGATCACAAAAATCACAAAAATAAAAACACGGAAGAAGGAAGCTCAAACTAAAAAATTATACATCCATGAATGCTCTTCCTCGGAATCATAGTGAAGCCACTGCAAGTTTATCAGAGTTCATTGTGGCTTTATTCTTCTCCAAGGGCAATTGGCAGCAAGCCTGGAGCTGCTGGCCTCACGGAAACTTTTAATACAGTCAGAGGCCGAAGTCAGGTGGTTTTCAACCATGTTCAGCGAGGCCTCTCGTCACATTTCAATCACTCAAGAGCAGGCTGTAAATATCGGCCATCTTGGATTAGGCCAAAACGGACCATCTTAATTAAAAGAAACACAAAACAACGTTACCACATCGTAATGATTATACAGTGTTAATTCCCACTAATACCCTTATGTGTATGTAATTACCTAGCCATCTGCAACGCAAAGAAGCATTAAAGCACGTTATTTTAAAGCGCAAAAACAAAACAAATAGCATTTTTTTTTTTTTTTTTTTTTTTTTTTTTTTTGTTTTTCAAAAACCTTTATTGTTCCATCGAAGAGTACACCGCTATTCAGCCAACAACCCGGAGGCAGGCAGCTAGTATACGAGGCGGAACTCCGCCCAAGCATTTGAGATCGTACTTTCAAACGGCAATACAGCATTTCACAATGGAACAAACAAAACAGAACTAAAAGAGAGCCCGAGTCGAAGGAAAGCAAACAGTAAATAATCGAAATGACATAATCATCTTCACGCTGCGCCCACAGCCCGCCCAAACAGAGCAAGCGACAGACAACCCCCCTCAGAGAACGAACCCCAAATCTCAGATCACTTATGCCAGGCGGATCTCCACTTACAGCACCCCACATTCGAACTCCAACCTCTCCACGACATTTAAGCCACGATCAGCCCGCTTGGTCATCTTCCAACGCTGTCGTACTAGCCAACCAGTCTACCAGTGGCTGCCAGATATCTACAGGCCGCGAGCGCTGCGGCAGCTGGTCCCAGTATGAGGTCAGCTGCTCCCTACAGTACACCGCCGATCTTATCCAGGCCTTCACGTTTGGCGGCATTGTCTTCTTCCAGTGTAGTGCTACCTGACGCTTAGCAAGTAATAATAAAATGGCCACAAGCCTACGTGAGGTCTTGGGCACATTTCTAACGAATCCCAATAGGGCCACAAGTGGGTCCGGCCCCAGTACCATCCCCACGATCTGCCCCACGGCATTGAAGACTGCAATCCAGAAGTCGCGTATGGGGCCACACACCCAGACAAGGTGATAGAACGCGGCATCCTGCGCACCGCATCTCCAACAGCACGCATCAGGCCGCAGACCCATCCTACACAATTGAGTGGGCGTCCGGTAGGTCCGGTGCAGATAGTTGAAGTGTACCAACCGCAGCCTATAATTAGGGGATAGGTTTTCAAGTTGGGAGCAACAGAACTCCCACTGCTTCTCGGTAATAGATATACCCGCTTCAAGTTCCCACGCGGATCTGGAGTCAGTGTGCGCAACCGGAGCCGTGCTTTGAGTAGCTCTATAGATCCGTGTGATTAGTTTGCGTGCGGAGGAGTTTGAGAGTACGTCCTCCAAGGCCGCAATCGTCGGCGGAGCCTCTGGAAACATAGGGTACCTGCCCTTGCAGGCGGACCGCAGTTGATAGTAGAGAAGAAGCTCCGAGGCCGTCGGTTCCGGCGCTGCCGCCATGTCCCGCACTGTGAGGAAGGTATCGTCCGGGTACAAGTCTCCCGCCACCTTCAGTCCGCAGGCCTGCGCCCGCCGCGCCACTGCCGCGTCCGTCAATGGCCCCAAGAGTGGATTATCCGCGAGGGGCATACTCGGCGCATATAAGTCATCTACGCCTGCACGTTTGGCAATGCTTGACCAGGCCCAGCGTACCATCTCAACAGTGTCAATGTCGTCCCTGGAGCGTCTGTATCTCTGATATGCCGCTGCACGAAGGGGGCAGGGGGCCGCAACATCCATCTCGATGGCCACGTGCGGCTGGTAAGGGATCGGGTGCTGCCAGTAGTGCAGATACTGGGCCTGAGCACTGTACGCATATAGCTCCATGTCCGGGGCCGCGAGTCCCCCCTGACGGAAGGGAAGTGTGAGGAGGTTCCAGGCCACTCTGGGCTGCTTACCCGCCCAGACCAGTTCAATCAAGGCGGAGCGGAGCCGGCGAAAGAACGACTTAGTGAGTGGCACGGGGATGTTTACGAATAAGTAAAGAAACTTAGGAACGACCACCATTTTAGCAATTGCTATGCGGCCCATCAGAGATAGTGGCAGCGCTTTCCAGCGCTTCACTTTGCACTCCAGCCATTCCACGGCCACCCCAAAATTGGCCAGCCATATGTCCTGTATCGATCGGCTAAACCGTATGCCCAGGTATTTAATCTCATCAGTGACCCAGTCAATCGGGAATTCCGTGTGGCATTGACTCGTACCGTCCGTCAGCGGGAACATCGCCGACTTTGACCAGTTGATATCGATACCCGTGAGGCCGCTGTACCTTGTCACCTCACGCATCAGTGGGTCGAAGTTTTCCAATGGATTCATCATATATATGGTTATGTCGTCGGCGTACATAGAGACCAGCAGGCCACGCGACGTGAAGCCGATACTGCGATGAGTGTGGTGTTGGCGCAAACGAGCCGCCAGCGGCTCCGTCGCAATAGCGAACAGCAGTGGCGACAAGGGGCAGCCCTGCCGAGTGCCTCTTGTTATGGGGATCGGGGAAGACGTCTGACCATTAACCCGTACCCTAGCCGTCGGGTGATTATAGATTATTCCAATACGCCTGGCAAAGGAGGGGCTGAAACCCATGCGAGTGAATAGCGCCCGTAGGAATTTCCACTCTAGTGAGTCGAACGCCTTAGTGGCGTCAAGCAATGCGGCCGCGGCTTGTACCTTGGGATCCAAATAATGCAGGAGCCCAAACAGCACTCTTAGATTGTGGGAAGTGGACCGCCCCATCACAAAGCCCGACTGATCGGACAACGCTATCTGAGGCAGCATAAGTTTCAGGCGGTCAGCGAGTAGTTTCGCGTAGATTTTGGCGTCAAGATTAATTAGCGAGAGTGGGCGATATGAGTCCGGGGTAACAGGATTCTTGCCAGGTTTAAGCAGCGTAATGATGAGGGCCTCTCGCATCGAGGCAGGGAGGATGCCAACCTCCATCGCTTCCTCAAAAACATTATGCAAGCGAGGGACCAGTAGGTCTGCGTATTCCTTGTAGAAGGCTGCCGTCAGCCCGTCTGGGCCTGGTGCCTTGTTGAGCGGCATAGCGGCTATAACCGCTCGAATGTCCTCCTGCGTGAAGGGGAGGTCCATATATTGTCGGGCACTATTACTGAACCACGCAAGAGCTATGGTGTCCAGGTAATCACTAATAATAGTGTCATCAGGGGACACCTTAGAGGTGTACAAGTCCTTATAGTAGTCTGTCATCACCGCCAGTATAGCCGGAGGATCTCGAATCACTGCACCCCCCGACTCCTGTATCTCAAGAATATGCTCCGACCCGCGTGGCGGGCGCAGCAGATTTGCTAGTGTTCGGCCAGCTCTATCACCCTCTCCGTAACGCCTGGCCTGAGAATCCCTGGACAAGAACCTGACCTCCCTCTCAGCCTCCTCTTGATACTCGGTCAGTTTCGTCCTGAAGTCTGCACTCGCACCACCAGACGGGGTTGCCACCATCGCAGCTTCAAGTCGAGCCAGTTCAGACTCCAACCTGCCGAGAGTAGCTCTAATGGAGCGTAAAACCCCAGTTTTTAGCGCCATACAGTGGCCTCTTGTCACAGCTTTACAGGCCTCCCAGAGCACGCCAGGTGAATCTACTGAGCCCTCGTTTAGTGCGAAGTATTCCTCCAGTTTTTCCCGCAAAGAGTGCTGGAAGACCTGGTCGCGCAGAGCCCGGGACGGGAATCTCCAACTAAACGGCTGAATGTACTGCGGCGGGGTGGATATCGTTAAGCAAACCGGGGCATGATCAGAGAGTGACCGCGGCAAGTGAGTCACCTCTAACACCGATGAGTGCAGATCTCTGGACAGCAGCCAGAAATCCAATCTGGACCAGGCAGCACGATGGGCCGTGATACACGTACCGGCGCGGGTCTCAGGGTGCAGTGTCCTCCAGGAGTCCACCAGCCCTGCCTCTTGCATAATATGGCCAAGCGCCTCCGACGCCCTAGGGTGATGTTCCCGAGTGGTGCCCTGCCTATCTGCAGCATCTGACAGTACCACATTATAGTCTCCTCCCCACAGTATCGCAGCAGGTCCACAGTTCCGCACCTTATGCCACAATCCCTCGTAGAAATCTGGATTATCGTCATTCGGGCCATAAACATTCACCAGAATCACTCTCGCGCCGCACAGCGAACCTACCAACAGAACAAACCTGCCCCCCACGTCCCTGATTTCCTCATGCGTCCTCCAGTGAAGCCCTTTTCTGATAAGTATCGCCACTCCTCTAGAGTAGTTAGAGTAGTGAGCATGAACTACCTCACCCCATCGGTTGTGTCTGAGCAGCTGCGCAGCATTGTCCGTCAGGTGCGTCTCCTGCAGAAGGCAAATGTCCGCACCCTTCCTAATCAGAAAGGCCTGTATCAGTCTCACTTTCCGCCTATCATTCATGCCCCGTACATTCCAGGTAATACACTTTATGCTATTCACCGCACCATACGTGTTAACAGAGTTCGGGCAAGCCGCAAGCATAAACCTATCCCCCAGTCACCCGGCCAAGTCACGCCAAATCTCGAAGCACGCATTTCCAATCCAGCGGGTCCCAATATATGAGGGCGGCAGTGCCACAGCAATCTGCACGCCCGCCAACAGGGCAGGGAACCTCCACCAGGCACCAAGCAGGGAAATAGAACTCGAGCAGGCCACGGACCCGTTCCTCGTTGCATCGATTCCTGCAGCCCGTCCCTGTCAGACAGCACACATCCCACCCGGCCAGCTGGGCAGCCTGCCCGGTAAATACCAGTACACCTCTTGCTAGGTGACTGTCGACATGACAGCGCGCTGCGCACAGCGTGCGATTCAATAGCAGTTTTCGCCACCCTCGACCCGGCTCTGAAACGTAAATAAAACACAACAAAAACCCCCAGCCCCAGCCAAACCCCTAACCCTCCCGCTCCAACCCCCCAATCAGGTTGTGCAATGAACTCCCTGGACCCCCTCCCAACTACAACAACTGTAACTACAGTCTCTAAATGTGAACAGTGAATGGGAATCATCCCTTGAGGTACGCAGGTTGGCCACCTACAGGCCCTGTACTTGTGACAGGGCGATCGAGCGCGAGACTAGTGTACCAGCTCAAGGACCATTCCCCCCCAATCCCGCAGCCCTGCTCAGCTCCCTCATAGCATCTGAAATTGGAACTCCAGGGAATTAAACATTCTCAATATGGCCCAGCACAGCGTAGACAGGCGACACCCAGCGATTTAACAAGATGCAAACAGGAGTAGTCATTCAACGTCACTTAGCCTGTCCCGCTGGTCCGGGTCAACTGCCGGCGTCTGAGCCTTTTGGTCCTTTAACAGTTGTTTGGCATATTTCATAGCCGCCTTAGCGTCAACAAAAAAGGATGGCTTACCGGGACCTTGGACCCGGAGTTTAGCAGGGTAGATGAGGGAGTATTTGGTGCCCGCCTGTTGAAAAAGTTTCTTCGCCGGCAAAAATTCCCTTCGAGCGGCTTGAACCTGCATCGTATAGTCCGGGTATAGTGCAATGTGGTTGCCCCTGTATTGCAAGACCGATATGTCCCTTGCCATTCGTAAGATCACGTCCCGGTCCCTATAATTCAAGATTCGTGCAATAATAGGCCGGGGCGGTGCACCGGGTTTAGGCCTGGGCCCCAGTGATCTGTGAGCCCTCTCGACCAGGAACATCGGAGACAATCCCGACCCAAACAGATCCTTACACATTTGTTCAACAAAGAGCTCCATGCTGGTTATGTCCGTCGTTTCCGCCACACCCGTGATGCGGACGTTGTTGCGCCGCGAGCGCGCCTCCAAATCCTCATTTTTCTGCTGAATGAGTGTTAGAATCTTCTCCATGCCCCGAAGTTGGCCGGCAAGGCCGGTCTGGTTTTCCTCCGTGTCGGCCACACGTGTTTCGAGCGATTCCACTCTCCCCTCTTGTTTGTCCATGCGGGACGTGATACCGTCCATGCGGGCAGCCAGCGCATCCATTTTGCCATCTATGCCATGTAAGCTTGTTTTCAGTTCCTGAAACATGGCCTTAATGTCCGCCTCCTGAGCACCACTCTGGTCCGCTCGAGAAGATTCGGCCTCTCGGAGGTCTGGGTCTGGGTCCGGCGGCTTCTGCTTGGACTTGTCGAAAGTGATTTTCGGCTGCCGCGTGTCCGGTTTGCCCATGGCCACTCACCAGCCGTCACCCGGCGCCGCGAGTATGCCCTGGCGGCCGCGACCAGTCGCCGCCGGTCGCCGACCCTCAGCGTCTCACCGAGGGCAGCAGGGCGGTTAGTCCCAGTAGGTAGGCTGAATGGCTGGGCCTCCAATAGCGGGGCGCGCACCCTAAGCAGAGCAGGCGGGGAGAGTCACAGCGCAGGCCGCCGGAGCAGGACGACCTTAGTACAGCCGTGCACTGTCCCAGGTCAACGCTCCAACCTCACCACAGTATTGTCGGGGCATGTACGGCAGCCGACCTCGTCTCTCCGATCGTCTCCCTGGAACCTTCAACCATGGGACTTCTGCTTCAGGCAAAATGGCCGCCACTGCGATCAGCCGCCCGGGGCCGTCGCCGTGCGCCGTCGTGCAATCCAGGGGCGGACGTTCGGCGGTCTTCCACACCAGCCGCCGCTTCCTCAGCTTCACTCCGACAGCCGTAGGGGGTGAGACCTTCGCCGGGGTGCGCGTTTCTTTGGGCGAGCGAACAGCCTCTGCCTCACCCCTCGGATAGGTTTCGGGCACTCCACACGCAAGGCCCCGGCTCTAGCGAATGGTGTAGGCCTCCACGACTCCGCGCCGCCCGCGGGCCGCTCTCCGTCCACAAGCCGCCGACGGGGTCAGAAAAGCCAGAGCACAGGGCGGACACCCAGGACTACCGTCTCGGGCGGGGAGGACCGAGCTCGCACCCCAGTTCAGCTAATAATTGAAGGATTTCTGTGCTCGATCGGCGGAGCTGCGGTTTCAGGCAGCCATTCCGCTCAGCAGCCAAGCCACGCCCCCAAACAAATAGCATTTTTAACAACACTTAATTAATTAATTCGCTCACCAACTTAGTTCACATATTAATTAGGCAACACAAATGCATTCCCGCGTGTAATTCTTTCATTAGTAATGTTGGTTAATCAGAAACTTTAACAAAATTAGTAATTAATAATTAATTATCAGTAATTTTAATTATGACATATAAACATAAACTGGAGTTTAAATCTCAATAAATTTTCAAAAGAAAACCCTGCTTCAGCAATCCCCCCTTTGGTGATATATATCACCACATAAACCAACCAAAAAAAAAAAAAAAAAAATGTAGTCCCCATTTTTAGGAGAAATTGAAATGTCTTTTTATGGCACTACACACCAGACTCTCTTTCATCATCCCTCTTCGACTCCAAGTAAACACTCTCCCTCAATTCCTCTAATTCTATTTCTTGTGGGTCTCTCTTTGACCTCTTTTGTTTCTTTTCAGTATTTCTTCTAATTATTCTCTTTTTCCCTCCCCTGTTTTTACAACACAAACACCCTAATCTAAGCATCAATAAAGCAACAATTACACATGTCAAAGGAAATAATATTTTACCTATAATGGTACTACCTATCTTAGCAATAAAACTCTTAACAGCAAGAAGCTTATTAGCCATTTTAGTCCAGATACTTTCAGCTTCCAGTGGTACTAATTCTTCATGCAAATCAGTAATATTTTTGATATAGACCTTTAAATCTCTGCTTTCGTCAGGAATGTAAGTGCAACAATGTTGAACCTTCAGCATTCCACAGACTCCACCCTCCTTGGCCAATAGAATATCAAGGGCAAGTCGATTTTGCATAGACATGGTACGTACGGCAATCATCTCCGTATTTACCAAAAGAAACCCTCCAGCGGTACTTGTCGATAAGCGATCCACCACTGTTGACAGTTTCCGAATTCCATATGCATTTAAAGAAATTCCCACTGCTGGAATTAAAGCTCCAAAAATATCACCTACAATTTCTGACCAAGTTTCTCTCTTAAAACGTGTTAGTAGATTAATGTGTTCTACATCTTCTGTCTTATCTATATGAAAAATCTTTGGAAAGACCAGGCCAACATAACACGTGCCATACCAATGGTCAGGCAACCTGTAATAAGCCTTATTCCCACAAATATCATACACTCCCGGGAAAACTGGATCTTCTCCTCCCTTGAAACCCCATCCTGTTGCAATGAAGTATGTATCATGACACTCACTAGTCCCAACAAAATACCTATCATATTGGGATTTCCTTCTGGTAATGCATAGTTTACCCTTCTGTGGTGCATCTAAAGCCAAAGTTGGACTGGCCCCATTCCTCAATTCCTTTCCCATCTCAATATCCCATATTGTCTCACTCACTTCATATTTCCCTGCCTTTTCATGCATGCTCACTCTCCTTTTCTCTACCATGTCTAGGAAAGCCTTTTCTTCTTCTTTCAAACTGCAAGTTAAATTGTTTCTAAAAATGTAATCTAATGTTAATTCTTCTGTCTCAATAAAAATCTCACCAAAAATGTTAGCTTCTTTAGCTGGATTCAGCTTTTTATTCATAGGCAATTGCCCAAAAATGTTATCTTTGTTAGACATCTCATAATCTATTTTCCCTATCAAATAAAAAACACTACTTAACACACCACATGAAATTCCATACGTAGCTGGTAAATGATGATAAGTAACACCCTCTGAAACGGATGCAGGCAATTGCATACAAACGTAGCAATCCCTTACTTCCATTGTCTTTACGTATTCGTACAACAACTTTGAAAAAACATTGCTAGAAAAATCATTAATTGACCTATCTTTATGTATGTAAATGTTACTAATTCTAGTTGGAACTATTTTCTGTGAACTCTTCTCTATGTTAGTCACATTTTCAGTATGTATTCCAAAAGTGTCTACTGTAACTCTAAAAGTAACTAATAAAGCAAGTACACCCCATAGTAGCATTAATAGTCCTGTACAGCAGCAGCACATTCTACACCATCTTTTCAAGAAGGTACATCTACTTTGATTATTTTCTGTGTTAGCCATGTTATTACTGTTATTACTCTGGCAGTGTCTTTTGACTTAGCCTCTACTACTCCACTACTGAATTTCTGGAACTCTAAATTATCTCAAACAGCTAATTTCAGATTTTCTTCTTTTCACTCTTTCCAAGTGATTCCTTCAGTTCACTCAATTTGGATTTTCATCACTTTTCACTTCTTCTTCAGCAACATCAAATTGTATCAGATCTTCAACATCCTGAGCATCTGACTCTTCTCCAATGTCAGTCAAAATTACTTTCAGGATTCCAACAGTTCTCTCCTCCTTAACCACTTCTCGTACGGTCCCCTCTGGATTTCCTTGACTTTCTGCCTCTTCACCTTCAGACAGTGCCACGTACGTCCATTCCGGTGACCTATACTTCTGGTTAGGTTTTCTGATTCTCTTGATCTCCTCCGGTTCTTTTGAGACCTTTTGTTTATCACCTTTTGCTTGATTCTGACTGGACACCTCGTTCACCTGTTCAGCTTTCAATGAATTCACTCGTGTCAGTCTGTACCTCAGTCTCTTTATTCTGTTAGGCCAAAGATCTCCTCTTACACTCCTCTTCGGTCTCACTTCTTTATTATTTCTTTCTCCGATCCAAGTTCTCTTTCTCAGAACTCGAACCTCTGATTTCTCATTCTCACTCTCATCTGATTCTGTTTCATTTGCCTCTGGTCCATGAACAATTTTCTTTTGCTCCACAGACTTCTTCTCCACCAATTGAGATTTCCCTATTTCTGTCCCTCCTCGGGTCTCCGACACGCAATCTTCTTGCTGTCTACTTGTCCCTTCACCTATCTTATCAGGAATGTTCCCTACACCTCCTCGGGGGTCTTCCGCAATCTGTCCCTCTCTATCTTCTTCTGACCCTGCTTCTTCAGGAGTAATCTCAGGTGGATTCTCAACCTCCTCATCTGATTCAGGTGTAGTCTCTGTGGATTTGTTCTTTTCTCTTCTTTCTTCTCCACTGCTTGTTGGAGCTTCAGGCACTCTTACAGAATCCGATCTCTCCTCTGAGACCCTCAATGTTTCTCTTGAAGTCTCTCTTGGAAAGAAAAAAGAATCACCTGACTCTCTTTCTCCTTCCCCCCTTTCAGGATTCTTTTTTCTTCTTACTAGTTCAGTTTCTGCATCATCACTGGAATCTGATTCTTCAAAATACTCTTTACCAGTCCCATCCTTTGGATTCGGAACTCTCAGAGTATGACTTGCATGAACCCAGTTTTTCACACCAGCACACTTCACTGCAGTTGTCGTAGTCAGAATAACTTGTCTTGGCCTTCCCCACCTTGGAACCAAGCAATTTCTTCTTCTGTGTACTTTTATCCTCACCCAGTCCCGTGGACTCAGATCATGGGCTTGCTTCTTTTCAAGTGTTGTAGCGTCTTCTCCAACCTGGTGAAACACAGAATGAACTGCGTCAGCCAGGCCTTTACAGTAATCCAAAATCATGTCATCAGTTATTGTCATCAACTTGTTGACAGGCACGAAATCATGTCTCATCGCACGTCCCATCAATATTTCATGTGGACTCAACCCTGTGGTTCTATCTGGAGTAGACCTAATAGTCATTAGCACTAGAGGCAAGACATCAGGCCATTTCATTCCAGTGGCTAAACACATCTTACCAATTCGGTTTTTGATCGTGCCATTCATCTGTTCAACAACACCAGAAGCCTCTGGTCTGTATGCACAATGTAGCTTCTGCTGTATGCTCAATGCTTCACAAATTAAACCCATAAGCTCATTGTAGAAGTGTCCACCTCTGTCTGACTCAATTGTCACTGGGAACCCGTACCTAGGAATCAACTCTCTTAACAGTAATTTTGCCACTGTTATTCCATCATTTCTCCTGGTCGGATAGGCCTCCACCCATCTTGAGAACAAACAGACTACCACTAGAACATACCTCAATCTATTCACTTGGGGCATTTCAATGAAATTTATTTGCATCCTGGTAAAAGGACCTCCTTCTCTGCCTATTGTTCCTAGGCTCACCACTGTCTTCTTTCCAGTATTGAACTGCTGACAAATCAAACATCTTTGACAGATGCTCTCTGCAATCAACCTGAACTTTGCATTGTACCAGGTTTCCTTAAAGGACCTGATCATTGCGTCCCTCCCCAGATGTCCCTGGCCATGATACTTTCTTGCCATTGTGGATAACATCGAGTTAGGCATGACTGGTCTTCCATCTCTATAGATCCAAACATGATCTGTCTCTCTTGGGGCACAACCTGCCTTGATCCAATCTCTCATTTCCTCATCTCCTGCTTCATCCTGCAACTGTTTCACTTCATCCCACGTTTCTAGGACATTAGTAAACATCACAGAACAAAAAGACATCTCCCTTTCTCGTCCCCTGTTAATCGAATGATTGTTCTTTGCACAATACTGTGCTATGTCATTGGCAAAACGATTACCAAGAGTAACAAAATCATCTCCTTGTCCATGAGCAGCACATTTTACAACTGCTAGTTCTTTAGGCAGCTGTATCGCCTCAAGCAACTTCCCAATCACTTCAGCATTCTTTATTGGAGTTCCACTCGACGTCAAGAAACCTCTCTGTAGCCAAAGTTGGCCAAAATCATGAACCACTCCAAATCCATACTGACTATCAGTCATCACAGTCACTCTTAAATTTTTCCCAATCTTGCAAGCTTTCGTCAATGCCACCAATTCAGCCACTTGAGCAGACCTAACTCCTTTCAAAGGCGAAGCTTCCATAACTTCTGAAACCTTGCACACCACATATGCTGCACTCAGCACACCATCATCAGTTCTCAGACATGATCCATCCACAAACAGCACATGATCACTCTCAGGTAATGGTAAATCTCTTATATCTGGTCTGGGTTTTTTGCAATAATCAAGCACATCCAAACAATCATGATCAATATCATCTCCCACATTCACATTTTCAGCATCCGGTAACAAAGTTGCTGGATTCACATTCACACATCTCTCAAGAGTCACATTTGATGCTCCCAGAATGATCTTCTCATATTTAGTCAGCCGACTTTGTGACATATACTGAGTCCTGCTTCTTGTCAAAAGAATAGCAACATCATGAGGTACAAACACCCTTACAGGATATCCCATTATTATACCCTCACTCTGTTCCAAACTTCTGCATGTTGCAGCTACTGCTTTCAGGCAACCTGGCAAACCCACAGCTACGGGGTCAAGTGTTGATGAGAAGTACGCAATTGGCCTTCTCAGTTGTCCATGTTTCTGAATTAACACTGAAAGTGCACATCCATTCCTCTCACTACAGTACAACTCAAACTCCTTCTCATAGTCTGGCATTCCCAAAGCAGGGGCTTCACACATTCTGCTCTTCAACTCTTCAAATGCTGCCATTTGTTCTGCATTCAGTTCTAATGGGTCTCTCACCTCACTTTTAGTCAATTTAATCAGTGGCTTTGCTATCAGGGAAAAATTACTTATCCACTGACGACAATAACCCACCATCCCCAGAAACATCCTCACTTCTCTCTGGGTCATTGGGGCTCTCATTCCTCTGATAATTTTGATCCTGTCATCGGTCACCTTTCTCAGACCCTTTTCAATATTGTGTCCAAGATAATGCACCTCTTTCTTGCAAAATTGCAATTTGGCTGGAGATACCTTTAACCCTCCATCTGCCAGATGATTCAGTAAAGCTATGGTATCTACTTCACAAGCTTCACGTGTCTTCGATGCCACAAGTAGGTCATCGATGTACTGCACTAGTACTGAGCTTTCAGGCATGATCAAACTCTCCAATGATTTCTTCAACAACTGATTGAATATCGAAGGACTCTCTGTATACCCCTGTGGGATACGACACCATGCCAAAATACGCTGTCCAAACCGAAATGCAAAAATCGGCTGGCTGTCATGATGCAATGGAATTGAAAAGAAAGCATGACACAAATCAATTACCGTGTACCACTCAGCATCATGAGGAATCTGATACAAAATCACTGACGGATTTGGCACAATGGGACAACATGCCACCACAATTTTGTTAACTTTTCTCAAATCTTGTACAATCCTGAACTTTCCATTAGGTTTCTTTAGCCCCATTATCGGTGAATTACACGGGCTACTCAGTAACTCTCTCAAAACACCCTGTTGAATCATCTTGTCAATTATAGGGGTTATTCCCTCAATTATTTCTGGTGTCAATCTGTACTGTGGGATATTAGGATAAACGATTCCCTCTTTCACTGAAATCTTCACTGGATCTACATTATTCATCAATCCCACATCTTATCCAGTAAAATCCCAAACCGCTGTTTTTACTGTGTGTCTTAACTCTTGGGCAAATCATCTGGATTGAACACAGCATATGTTCCAACAATCTCACTCTCTCTACCTAGGGACCTGTTGCTCCTGAGACGAAAAGCCGGGAGCCAGTTAGTTTAACTATTTTAATCTCGTATTCTTTTCTCTGTGTTTAAAATAAAATTGGACATTTTACTTACGGAGCACTTGGCACATCGTTCTGGGCGCGTGAAGGCTACCGCCTTACACCGCTGCTCCCTGCAGGCTTCCTGGTGACGCTGGGCACTCTGGACCAGAGGGGCCGACACACGATAGCGGCCATCTTGGGAGGAGGAGGAGATCACGGGCTAGTTGTTGGGAGGTAGGGCTACACGCGCTGCCACGAAAACGCATAAATTAAGCAGGACACAACACTCGTGTCAGACCTAGGGACCTGTTGCTCCTGAGGCGAAAAGCCGGGAGCCAGTTAGTTTAACTATTTTAATCTTGTATTATTTTCTCTGTGTTTAAAATAAAATTGGACATTTTACTTACGGAGCACTTGGCACATCGTTCTGGGCGCATGAATGCTACCGCCTTACACCGCTGCTCCCTGCAGGCTTCCTGGTGACGCTGGGCACTCGGGACCAGAGGGGCCGACACACGATAGCGGCCATCTTGGGAGGAGGAGGAGATCACGGGCTAGTTGTTGGGGGGTAGGGCTACACGCGCTGCCACGAAAACGCATAAATTAAGCAGGACACAACACTCGTGTCAGACCTAGGGACCTGTTGCTCCTGAGGCGAAAAGCCGGGAGCCAGTTAGTTTAACTATTTTAATCTCGTATTCTTTTCTCTGTGTTTAAAATAAAATTGGACATTTTACTTACGGAGCACTTGGCACATCGTTCTGGGCGCGTGAAGGCTACCGCCTTACACCGCTGCTCCCTGCAGGCTTCCTGGTGACGCTGGGCACTCGGGACCAGAGGGGCCGACACACGATAGCGGCCATCTTGGGAGGAGGAGGAGATCACGGGCTAGTTGTTGGGAGGTAGGGCTACACGCGCTGCCACGAAAACGCATAAATTTAAACGTTCCCCTACGCGTTAGCGTACGCGTTGGCGGGAGCGCCTTGAGCGCCGAAGGAGCGCCTAAGGAAAGCCCGTCTGTGCCCGTCTGTGCCAGGACGGAGCAGGACGGAGCCTAGGACTGCAGTCATGGCAGCTCAACTCCCAATTAGACTTGTGTATAATGGTGAGTTTTTATTGACACTGAGAGATCACGCTAGATCACTCTGCCCCCCGGTGGCCATTTTAGAGAGCATATCCACCCATTGCCATCGCTGCACTACACTGCACTGCAATCCCCTTAATTCAGTGAAAACTACTAACACCCCTATTATTTTTGCCTTGTTAAATTGCAGATCCCTTCCGCAGCATTCAATAGAAATCAACCTGATTCTAGAGGAAAGAGCCCCAGACATACTCTTCCTAACCGAGATGTGGCTCACTGAATCATCTGACCCGGATATTGTTCAGGCCCTCCCCCCCAATTACTCTATTATTAGACTAGATCGCCAGACAGGACGGGGAGGAGGTGTGGCAATTATCCATAAGAATATATTTAGTTGCAGAACTCAAGACAGCCCTCTCACAGACTGCGAGAGCCTCGGCTTTTCCATCTCCATTTCGCCCACGAGTACCTTCTCAGGGATCTTGGTCTATAGACCCCCGGGTGACCATCACAGCTTCTGTCATAATCTTCTTGATAAAATCTCCCTTTCTATTAGCAGCTCCTCTAATTTTTCCATTCTGGGCGATCTTAATATTCATCTGGATAAACAGATACAGCTGCGACTCAATGCCTGCTGGATACCTTGGGATTAGTTCACCTTGATCAAATAGTGACCTCCCCTACACATACAGCAGGTCATTTGTTAGACCACTGTTTCACTAATCTCAAGAATATAGTGTGTGAGCCACCCCACTTCATCCCCTGGTCAGATCACGCCCTACTTTCTTTTGCTTGGTCTCCTGACACGCAGAACCATAAAGTTAGACTCTCAAAGAAAGTAGGCCGAGTCTGGTCCAGACTATCGGTCAGCGACTGGGAAGTTGCCCTGAGGAGATGTCCACCATCCCTTTTTGAGGATCCTGTGGCTGCTAATGAAGCCTTTGATCACTGGCTGAACCACACTCTAAATACCATCCTTCCAAAAAAAGAAATGCGACATCGTGAAGGCCATAGCAAACATCCATGGTATACTGACAATCTCAAACAGCATAAACAGTCCTGCAAACGGGCAGAGAGGAAATGGAGGAAAGTCTTTTCTCCCGTTGCTAAAACGGAATATAAAACAGCCCTTAGGTCTTATAAAAAATTACTCAAACTCACTCAAGCAGAATACTATCAAATAAAAATATCAGAGGCAGAGAATTCCACCAGAGAGATTTTCAAGGTCTTTCAATCACTGGTTGCTACTCCTAGGACCATCAACCCGCCACCTGACTTGCAAAAACATGGTGAGGCATTAGCCAACTTCTTTGCGACAAAAGTGTCTAACATCTACACTAGTTTTCCAACAATCCCTCTTACGCCTGATAAATTGGATAATGTTACTGAAAGCTCGGAGTTAGTTGCTCCTAATTCAGGCGATGATCTCATGGCCTTCCCGCTATTAGATCTTGTTACGGTGGAACGTCTTCTTACCAACTTAAAATCGGGCTCGCCTCAGGACATCGCTCCACCGGCTGTACTCAAACTTGTCTCTAAAACGGTCTGCCCTATTATAATGCAGGTCATTAATTCATCTTTGACCTTAGGAGCGGTTCCCCCGAATTGGAAGAGAGCAAAGGTACGCGCTTTATTAAAAAAACCTAAGCTGGACCCAGAAGACCTGACCAACTACAGACCTATTTCACTGTTACCCAGTCTCAGCAAAATAGCTGAAAAGCACGTCAACCATGTCCTCTCTTCTTTTGTTGAATCCTCGGGTGCCCTTCACTCTTCTCAGACTGGTTTCAGACCTAAGCAAGGTACCGAAACAGCGCTGGTGGAGGTAGTCGAGGCGACCAGGAGGATTGTGGATGCTGGAGGCTGCGCTGCGGTGGTCCTATTGGACCTCAGCGCAGCTTTCGATACGGTAAATCACTCTCTCCTGCTACACCGGCTGCGTCTTGCTGGGATATCAGGATTGGCTCTCAAATGGCTGCATTCCTTTTTATCCGACAGGTATTTCTCTGTCTTCGAGGACGAGGTGTCATCAAACCAGTTGCATCTGAGCCACGGCGTTCCCCAGGGATCATCACTCAGCCCTACACTCTTTAACATTTATATGAGACCGTTGGCTGATGTGGTGCTTCCTTGGGGAATTCAGCTTGTCACATACGCCGATGACACGCAGCTGGTGGTTTCTTTGGCAAGGGACAATAATTTACATCATGGGCTTAACAATCTCACCCCGTGTCTCACCAATGTCCTGGAATGGATGACTTCCTCTTGCCTAAAATTAAATGGAGCCAAAACAGATATCATGTTGTTGGGCTTTAAAGCTCCGATAAACCTTGATCCCTGGTGGCCCAGCTGTCTCGGAACCCCCCCCCAAACCTAAGACCAAAATAAAAAGTTTAGGGGTTTGGATGGATGACACTCTAAACTTCCAACATCAGGCCAACAAGGTAGCGGCAACCTGCTATGGTCTCATGAGATCGCTAAAAAAAGTCCTTGACCTTCTTCCCTTTGAAGCAAGACGCATTCTGGTCCAGTCGTTAATTCTCTCAAGACTGGATTATGCTAATGCCATATATTTGGGGACATCAGCAGCCACTTTAAAAACTTTGCAAGCTGTTCAGAACTGCGCAGCACGTCTGCTCATGAAGATCCCCAAACGCTGCTCAGCAAAAACCTCAATTCGTACTCTTCATTGGCTCCCAATTCAGGAGAGGATCACATTTAAGGCTCTGTGTTTGGCACATAAGTCCATTCATAATATGGGCCCCTCTATTCTGAACCCTTGGTTTCAGCGCCATAAATCAATAAGATCCCTCAGATCCAATCATCGTAATCTTCTCGTGGTGCCCAGGGTGAGGCTCGCCCGGATGGGCGGCCGGCTTCTCTCTGTACAAGCGGCTAACCTCTGGAATAAGCTCCCCGATAACATCAGGCATGAATCAAACATTACCATCTTCAGGAAGCAACTAAAGACTTTCTTGTTTAAGTAGGTCTATTATCATCCTCTAGGTCTTACAGGGCTGGGATGCCCATGGGTAGCCATGCGCTATATAAGAAAGTATTCATTCATTCTATTATCTAGAGTCATTCTGTACAAAACATCCTCATCTGGTGTCTCAAAAGCTATTCCATCCGGAGTACAGAAAATTGTGCAATTCATTTTACACAATAAGTCCCTACCTAACAAGTTCACTGGACTAGTGTCACAGACTACAAAT
The DNA here is from genome assembly GCF_964204655.1 of Triturus cristatus. Lineage (NCBI taxonomy): Eukaryota > Metazoa > Chordata > Amphibia > Caudata > Salamandridae > Triturus > Triturus cristatus. The sequence continues at coordinate 391,678,997 of NC_140594.1, forward strand.
CTGTGCACATCTGAAAATTTCCCTATTCTTACCCTTACTGGTTCAGTAAGACGAGTCTTAATCTGTGTATTTGCTACACCAACCACTTGGATTGCTTCGTCCGAGAGAGGAAGATTTCTTATATCTGCTGACCTGACAGTTGATCTGGTCGCTCCTGTGTCTACCAAAAAAGTAACACTCTCCCCATTTATTTTCCCATCTACAAATGGTCCTGCCTGGTCTATTTCTAGAGTTGCACCAAGTATGCACTCTTCCTCCTCTCTTCGGCACCGTCAATAGTCCCCTTCAGACTCACTCCCCTCATTCTTTAACCAGTACTGCTGTACCGGGTTAGTACGTCTCGGTTTGTTTACCTGCTCATCATTGTAGAATCCTGAGTCCTGGTTATACTTTTGGGACCCTCTATTCTACGGCAAGGGCGGTTTTGGCTCTTGACTCTGCTGTCTGACAACCTTCTGCTGTTGCTGCTGATGATTACACCCCTCGTTCTGCACCTGTTGATTCAATGATTTATTCTCATTACTCACTAATGGTGGATTGGTACACTCGGATCTCCAATGCCCCAATTGTCCACAGTTGTGACATGGGAACTTCTTCTTTGCTTCTTCTAGATTCCCCTTTCCTTTTCCTGTACCGTATCTAGGCCTATTTCCTGGATTATTTGCCTGTTCCACCAACTGTGTTTCTTGTCTTTCAGCAACTTTCACCTGTGCCCACATTGCTTTTTCTTTCAGCTTTCTTTGTTTTGCCTCAATCTCATCACTAAAGTACTTTGCATGTCTCAAGATTTCATCAATCTTTTTACTCTGCCAATCAACTGTATGCTCACAAATTCTTTCACTTATTTCAGGTCTCAAGCCATATACAAATCGGTATACAAAATGACTCAAATCCTTATCACCCAGGTGTTCATCTCCACTGAACTGTTTAAAAGCCAGTATCAGCCTTTCATAAAAAGCATGAACTGATTCTTTCGCTTCCTGATGTGTTCGATCTATCTTAACCCAGTCTGTCTCTTTCGGGGGTACCTTATTTTTCAGGAACACAATAACCTGTTCATATTTCCTCATAACCTCTGGGTCTGGTGCTCCCGTTTTCGGATCTCTTGGGTACTCCTTTGCAGGCCAATATACAACTATTTTACACTCTGCCCACAAGTCTGCTGGAACAATTATATCAAACAGACTATTCAGGTCAATCCACAGCACTTTTGACAATTTCACAAACCTGTCTACCTGCCTATACCACTCGACGGGCTTTTCTCTCAGACGAGGGAAATCATTTGTAAAGGACAAAATATCCTGTCTAGTCCATGGGACATGTACATATCCTCCTCCAGGAATCTCCCTCATAGGATAAGCATCCACTGTTTTTTCTTTTTCTCTCAAAGGAAAAGCTGAGTAAGTCCTGTCCACTGAATCTTTCCTTTTCTTGTACCACCTATCCTTCCACTTTTCCACATCACCCCATTTTCGCAATAAGGAAATCATTTCCTTAATCTGCCCTGTTCTGCCAACATCATTTAGATTCTCAATGTCCTTATCCGAGAAGTCTACTCTGTAAGGCTTCTGCAAAGCTTTTACCTTTTCCATGTCAACTCCTTGTTCACTCGCTATTGCCTTTAACCTGTCATGTGTACTCTTAGCCCTCCAGGTGATACTTTTGCACATAAATAACAACTCTCCATCATGATGATTTTTCAATATTTCTGTAGGAATTGTTCCTGCAATAAGCTCCTCCAATTCTATGCGCAACCTTGCTACATCAATTGCCTGTGAATCTTTATCCTTCTTTTGAAGAACTTTCAACCAATCATTCAAATCCTCAGCTGTTATTTCTGTAGACCTCTTCACTGCACCCACTTGTTCTGCCATCCTCTGTGGTTCCAAAATTGATCCTCCCAAACAACCAGTATTCAATCCTGATTTAGGCTGTACATCTGACCCTCCACTACATGTGTCATGTCTCAACTGTCTCAAATTATTTTCTCCCGTCCTCATTCCTGATTCCTCCAAAGAACAAGAACCAACCAAACCATTTCCTACATATGGAACTGTCAAACCATTTTCGCACATTCTTTGCTTATCAAAAATAGGCACAACCGGACCTATGGTTACAGGTACTGTAACAGCTTCTAGATTTTTTGTCAGCTCTCTAATTTTCTCAGTCAGCTCAGATGTGGTTCTGGCTAATTCTCGTGTTTTCTCATCACCGATTTGATTCTCTCTCTCTCGCTCTCTCTCTCTTTCCCTTTCCGTGAAAGAGCTACCACTTTTCAAATCAGGTGTCACAATCTCAGTTTTAACAATTCGCAAAGTATCTCTTATGGGAGTAGCAACTGATGTTCTCTCTTCTGGTTCTGGTCTATATGGAGGTGGTCTCTTATAAATCATGTCATCCAAGACCTCATCCTCATAATCATTAGCCCATACCTTCTCACTTCTGCATCAGGCACCTTTTCCATACCCTTCCTCCCTTCCGTCTCTTCAACAGTTCTCATAGGATATAATTAGGGCTCCCGGTTTTATGGTATTTATTTTTTTGCCATTTCCGTCTGTATTTATCCATATTTATTTTTTGGGCTTTTTTTCTGTATTTATCCATATTTATTTTTGCCACAAGCAAAAGGCGACGCTACAGCTAGTATTTTTCCACATTTATTTACACCATACTGCCCCACTGAGAGAAACTCGCACTGCCTTCAGCACAACTCAATTGTGCTGCGACTAAATTCAAATTATGCACTGGACAACAGTAAAATGCTGTCTGAAAAAAAATGAATAACACCCTGGGAAAAGCAAACACTCATAGGGAATGCAAGAATAAGCAAAGCATGTGAACTGTAATCAGAAAAAAACATGGTTACCTTAACGGTTTTAAACTCATTATTCAGAAATCAGTAAGTGATTTTGCCTGAAAAGTTCAAGACCTGGCTACAGGACCAGGAAGGGACCCCTTTCAATGTCCATTGCTTATATCCTTTCAAAATGTATGCAGTTTGGTTTAAAAAAGACCACATCCCCAAACACAGAGCCGCATTTTATAAGCTAAAATAATTAAAAAGTTGAAAACTATCATATTAAACGTTTCCACTCTACCCATCAACCAGGTATTGCAGTCCCTTTAGGAATGGCGCACTTACCCACCCTGGGAAAACATTGTTGTTCAAAGAAAGAAGATAAAAAGAAAGTAGCGCTTTCACTGGCAAACTCTGTAAAGTGGCGCTAATGTGTGTGGGTGTAAATAACAGTCTGACCTGTCTGCTGTCCACTCTGTATTGCTTTATTTAGGTATTTAACTATTTTTTCTCTCCATTCCGAGGTTTTTCTTTTCAATAGAAAACGGTCAGAAAATGAGGACATTTACAGCCAAAGTGTTCAGCCTTTTTTCGATCAATTTCACAGGGGAACAAATAAAGAAAAGGAGAGGCTGCCTCTTGAAATCAGCACGTAAGCAGGAGCGAGACAGAGACAGAAAGAGATGGAGGAATAAAGAGAGGAGGGCAGCCGCCAGAGGCAGATCAGGAGGAAAAGAGACAGCGTTTATTTTTAATCCGTTCTCTGCCCTTCCCAGAACGGCTGAGCCTTCCTGCAGCATAACAAAAGGCAGAGGGCGGGGGCCTCTTACTCCAGGCAGGTCAAGTGCAGGGACATTAGGTAGCGCTTTCGCGTGCTAATGGCCCTGCGATAAGAGAAGGGAGAGGGGAAATTCCTTTGTCCCCTCGTCCCCCCCACCCTTGTCCCCCGTGTCCCCCCACTCCAAAATCTGGGGGGGATATATCCCCTGCGTCCCCCACACTTCCTACGCCCATGGCTCTGACAGGTTTTTAAAGGCATTGCCTGGCTGTGGTCGCATGCCCTCTCACGCTCTTTCACAGGGCCTGATACAGACTCTTACAGGTTTTTAAAAGCATTGCCTGGCTGTGTTCACATGCCCTCTCACGCTCGTTCACCGACAATTTAGAGGCTCTTACAAGTTTTTAAAGGCATTGCCTGTCTGTGTTCTTCACATGCTCTCTCATGCTCTTTCACATAGTCTCTTACAGGCTCTTACAGGTTTTTAAAGGCATTGCCTATCTGTGTTCTTCACATGCTCTCTAACCCTCGTTCACAGGGCCTGTTACATGCTCTTACATGTTTTTAAAAGCATTGCCTGGTTGTGTTTACATGCCCTCTCACACTCTTTCACAGAGACTTTACAGGCTCTTACAGGTGTTTAAAGGCATTGCCTGTCTGTGTTCTTCACTTGCTCTCTCACGCTCTTTCACTGGGACTGTTACAGGCTCTGTCTGGACTCTGCTCAATCCCTGCGCTCTCTTGCACGGTCTCACTGTGTGCTCTTCTACAGGCTCGGTTACAGCTCCTGTTCTTCCTTGCTCTTTTTCTGGGTCTCGTCCCCCACACTTCCTACGCCCATGCCCAGAAGGAAAGGAGTTGTGCACTGGCCTGGCAGGTTGCTGGCAGTGCGTACCCCCCCCCCCCACGTTTGTGGCAGCCCAGGCTGAAACAGCTTACACACAGCCGCCCCGAGCACTTCACAGGTCTTTAAAAGACCATTCGCTTGTTAATGGGGCTTTGTTGGTTGTTCACCCCTTCTAGAGCCCCTGCATCGCCACTCCGACTATTGCTGGAAGAATTAGCACGTTACACAATACTGCCCTGTCAGCTGAAACCCAGAGGCATCTGGTTTTTGCTTGCAGGAATCGGGAGGCGGGAGACTAGCGCGGCAACATTTACTCGTATTTTACCGTTTATAAATATAAATACAGACAAAGGAAATATCGATTTCCGTCTGTATTTATATGTATAAATCCGTAAATACGGAAAACCGGGAGCCCTAGATATAATCCCTCTGACATACTAGCATCTCGCCATCTCCTCATTCGATCATGATGAGTCTCACGATCATATTTCCTCCCAAAAATATACCTATAATTTCCTCCACTCCTCTGCTTTTCTCGCTCATGCACCTCATCCTCCCATTCCACCAACGCCTCAAACTGTGTCGGCCTTGGTCTAGGCTCTAGACACATCATCTTTTCCCGTAAATTTCTCAACACGGCCAGATTAAATGAACCATGTTCCGGGAATGCTAAAACACCATCCTCCTTAGTGTACTTAGCCCAATTGTCCAACCATATACAGGTATGATACCCATATTTCGCAACCATGAAGGATGCAGGAGTTCTCGTCGGAGGTAGCAATTCACCTTCTCTAGTTATTATGTCTTTATCCTTGTCGAACCATCTTTTAATTTTACCGAACAAGGATTTCTTTTTCTTTTCCTCCGTTTGGTAATACATTTTCAGCGTTTACCACTATCCTCTAGTCCCTTCCGCAACTGTACGATCTTTTGTCCAATAACAGCGCGACTCACACCAACGCACCAATCCTGGAGCGTCTACGTCACCCTGTACTCCTTCCAATCCCTGCGCGGCTCACACCAACGCACCAATCACAGCGCGAGCACTGTTCTAATCCACTGTCCAATCACAGCGCGGTCTGTCTCTGACTCCCTGACATTAGTAGTCGCTGCAGACGCTTCTGCTCCTGTCTCCTATCACTCGTTTACCCCTCCTTTACAAAATCTTCTCAGTAGACTTTGTTTCAGATTCTTACAAAATCTATTAGTTACAACATATAAACATCTCCATTGTCTGCTTCGCTACCACAGAATAGTAAAGGAAAATCTTTCTCACAAGAATCCCGCTTCTCTCTAGAACAGCGCTTACCTCTGCTCCACTACGGAATTATTACTTTCGTTGACACAGTAGCACATCCCTCTACTCTGCCCTTATAACACGCATCCATTAACTGTTTCCTCCAGGAATGCTCCAAAGAGTCTCACAATCAATTAAATGCTCATACATTCACGCACTTTCACACTAGAAAATGTAGCACATCCACACAGAATCCTGCCTTTCCCGAGAACAGCGAACAGTCTGTCCCACTATAGAATTATAACACACGTTAACCAAGCAGCGCTTACCTCTGCCCAGTCCTTCAAACAAGCTCAGAGAATACCTATTACTTCTCCAGCAGTAAGCTTACGGATCCCTGGGACTTAAGACCAGAGTTTCACAGATAACCTTCGCCACCATACGCACTCCGTTTATACTGAAAATATGTCCCTAATAGTAACACACGACGATGTCACTAATTCCGAACCCAGACAATGTGACGCGCAACTTCAATTGTCACACGTTTTTCCCCGCATACGTACAGGGCCAACAATCCCGTCTTTCCCGAGAGCAGCACTCACTTCCCTCTGCCCTACTACGGAACCGTCACCAGCTCCCCACGTTCCAGAAGCCGTACACACTACATGGAACTCAATACGACGACTTCAACATATAGTATTAGTACATATATCAACATCAATCAATAAATCAATGAATCAAAAGCCTATCTACAAGCAATCTATCAGATCAAGACAATAATCTAAAACCATCATACTGCTACCAGGAAACTGCTGCAGATCGGAGCATATAAATTCTCCCTACTTCCACGGACAGAGTAATTCCACGGTCATACGCACATACACTCACCATACGCTAGGGCCCATCACACTAACATTCATTCTATTACTCTATCCACACTGAATATATGAGAGAAATCCTAAACAATCTGCGTCTAAAGCGAGGTCAATGCAACCTAAAGAAATTGTCCTGAGTCATGATTTAAACATAGGAAATACATTCGAAACTCAATAAATGACAAAGAAATAACCACCCGACACTGTTATTCAAACAAAAGGGTTATTTATCTAAATTAGTTCAAATGAAAGTCAATCATTAGCAAAATCATTATTCTCATAATTACCTATTCTAGCTAAGTGTCATTTGGGTCAGGACAGGTCTCTCAGTAAAGTCTCCCGAGTCGCCGTCCTCTCAATCAGCGTCGATCCTCACGAGCAAAGGTTCGGAAGAAGTGGCCTTAGACCCTCTCTAGTCTAACAATATTTATAGGAAATTTAACAAATTGAAAGTAACAAACAATCTCTAAACGTCCGTTGAGCCATCGAGCAGAGCTAGCAGGAAAGGATTTTGACTCGCAACATTTAGAAAACCTCCGCTCACAAAAATCACAAAAATAAAAACACGGAAGAAGGAAGCTCAAACTAAAAAATGATACATCCATGAATGCTCTTCCTCGGAATCATAGTGAAGCCACCGCAAGTTTATCAGAGTTCATTGTGGCTTTATTCTTCTCCAAGGGAAATTGGCAGCAAGCCTGGAGCTGCTGGCCTCACGGAAACTTTTAATACAGTCAGAGGCCGAAGTCAGGTGGTTTTCAACCATGTTCAGCGAGGCCTCTCGTCACATTTCAATCACTCAAGAGCAGGCTGTAAATATCGGCCATCTTGGATTAGGCCAAAACGGACCATCTTAATTAAAAGAAATACAAAACAACGTTACCACATCGTAATGATTATACAGTGTTAATTCCCACTAATACCCATATGTGTATGTAATTACCTAGCCATCTGCAACGCAAAGAAGCATTAAAGCACGTTATTTTAAAGCGCAAACACTAAACAAATAGCATTTTTAACAACACTTATTTAATTAATTTGCTCACCAACTTAGTTCACATATTAATTAGGCAACACAAATGCATTCCCGCGTGTAATTCTTTCATTAGTAATGTTGGTGAATCAGAAACTTTAACAAAATTAGTAATTAATAATTAATTATCAGTAATTTTAATTATGACATATAAACATAAACTGGAGTTTAAATCTCAATAAATTTTCTAAAGAAAACCCTGCTCCAGCACACACACCACCACACTTACTTCTATGGAAACTTACACATACTTAGTCTTTTAAACAATCACTTATAGAAACACATACTTATTCATACAGGAACTCTTTCAATCTCTCACTCTCACATATACTCACTTATATACACCAATAGTCACATATACTAGTTTAAAACATATGTAGTTACTCATAAAGACACTATTGAGACAGTCATTCACTCACTAACACACCCATACACACACTCATCCACCCATACAGTCCTGCACACATGCTGTCTTCAACACATACAAACAGTGAGTCACTCATTCATGCACCTATGCACTACGTAATACCCCCCACCGAACCATGCAGACACTCACACTGATACTCAAAAAACCAACTAATAACCTATATAGACACCCATGTAGCTACTCACCAACCCATGCAGCCACTTATACACAAAGTGAGAGACTGATACAGATATTTACATATTTAAACATTACTCACTAAGCCATGTATTCACTATGATACACTTAATCAGTCAGTTACACAATCAATTTTTCAAAAACAAATCATCCATTTAGACACTTATATACCCATTTATTCTTCCATCGACCTTGAGATATACATATATAAAACATATTTAATTTTCAGAAAAACAGACATTCACTGGATGATGTAATCAGTGATGTCATCAGTGATGTCATTTGAGATGTCATCAGTGATGTCATGAGTGATGTCACTGACCATGTCATGAGTGATGTAATATGTGACGTCATCAGCAGTGCATTGCGGGCGCGCGAGTTATAGTTAGCTGAACTAACTATAACGGGGGAATTTCAATGGTTTTGTACAAGTGAAAAGTCCAGCTAACTATAACACCCCTGAAACCTATGGTTTTTTCAGTGAATTTCTGAGGTTTTTTAAATGCTAATTACTAACTATAACGTGCCTGAAACGTATGTTTTTTTCTGTGAATATATATATATATATATATGTGATCAAGGCCTCTTTGCAGGCCGAAACGCGTAATGGCGGCAGTGCTGGGTGATATGAAATAAAAACTTCTGCACTGATTTTGGGTCTGTGTTCGTCTTTCCGAGGAGACGTGGAAGTTGGAGACGAATCTTGTTATATATATATATATATATATATACACACATATACATACACATACATACATACATATACATATAGTTATATAAATATCTGTACCGGGCTAAAATAAGTAATTTGCCCAAATTCACATGATATTGAGCCGACCCCGAGGATGGAACACGAATCCCCAGCGGCTGATACGCATTCCCTCCTCCCTCTCGTACTGTGGCTGTAGCGTTGAGTGCTCGGACACGGCTCCAGTTATGTGCGGCGCTCTCTTTGCAACTTCATCGAAATCATAGTTTAGGTGAAAACGACTATTCATCTAATAACACTCTATCAGCAACTGGCACAGCAGAAAAACAAGGTAACATCGAATAAATGTCCTTCTAATGTATATCTTTGAAGAAAACTCATTTCAGGTCACCTGGAGGACAGTACATAAAAGTGAAACATAGTATGCCAACAACAGCGGGAAAACGCTCAGTGCTTGTACTAAGTCGTTACTGCAACTGAATGATTTGTATGATAATATATGGGTCCGTACCAGGAGGGGCAGCGCAGAGCAGTGTGTGGCCAGTGAAAGTGCAGTTGAGAGCGCACTGGGTTCCTGGCCCCGTGAATGATGGGGCCAAGCCCTCCTTGTGTGTGGCGCAGAGAAGATAGCGGCTGATTATGTGGAGCCCAGCAGCTGGGCTAATAGAGAACCATTCAGTGCACCGTGAGACGGGCAGAGAGCCACCCACGGCCATCCAATCTACAGTTTATATTTTTTTGTATATGCATGTTTCCTCATTTAGTTGATGGGCATTTGACACCAGAGTTGCCCCCATTGCAAAATCTCTTTTCCCCTCACAGTTGTTATAATGAGGATCCGCTGATATTTAAGTGTTGGTAAATGGCGTTACCAAGTTCTCCAATGCCGCTTGTGACACATTTTAGCACATTAACCAACAGTATTCTGCGTAATCCGATTGTTGAGTACATATTTTCAGTGTAGACGTTCCAAAATGCTGCTCGACAAAAGGCCGTGACTTTCAGAAGAAGTCATAAAGGCACTGCTCCTGTATGGGCAGGACCACTGGATTGATGTGGAAGGGAGGGCCAAATTATGTCGCAGGGTTGATTAAATTATGCGAGAAGAAATATAATTTATTTATGCAGTATAATGCAATTCATTTTTAAGCATTATTAACAATTTTGTCATTTTTCCACGTTAAACCAGTGTGGGCAAATATTTCACATCAGTAGTATAAGCCGGCAGAGCGGGCGCAACACAGGCTGAAACTGGCCGTGCATCACAGAATGACACTTTGTTTTTAACCTGAGAGTTATTCGATAAATGATGCGGTTCTGAGGCTCTGCAGCTCTGTCTAGGTCCAGTGGTTCTTGTATTAGTAACCTGGTGGTGCCTGATGTTGTTGCCCTGTTGGGGCCTGTGATGGTTCCCTCACATTGCCATTGGTTTTGCGCAGTTTGTGCTTTTACCTTGTTGGTTCACCTGTTGTTGTGATGGAGGCGGTATTGTTGTAGTTATGACGGTACATTTATTATTGCTCTAATGGGAATGTCAGCAATGTTCTGATGGGAATGGTGTTGTATGTTGCTACTCGACTTATGATGTAGCCCTAGGGCTCGAATCATATTGTTCATTTCATTTGGTGCCCTTGTCATTGTGATGGTTCAGTTGTCTGAAAAAAGGCACACTTTGGACTGCTAGTGGCTGAGTCCAGACAATAGTTTTTTTAGTTTGCAGGGCAACATTACGAAGATTTATAAACCTCAGCATTATATAGAAAAAATACCCCCTTGAACATTCGTTCAAGGGGGTAAAAAGTCACCATATGAGTACAGAAAGAGGTGTGCCATGTATTTTGCACAACTGTGTATTCAGAGAAAATGTTATTGTGGTTTGTGAAGGAATGCTGTAATACCACTATGAGTTACAACAGAAAACACTACAGCCTTGTTTTGGCTAAACAAGCTAAATATGGATATTCCTAGTCAGAATGCCACTTCAAGCAACCTGACACTGCTCCCAATGCTGCAAGCTTCCATACGTTCCCCACACCTGCAAGCTTTCCTCGGCTGCCCCTACACCACTGCTAGCTTCCCGACACTGCTCCCAATGCTGCAAGCTTCCATACGTTCCCCACACCTGCAAGCCTTCCTCGGCTGCCCCTACACCACTGCTAGCCACCCGACACTGCTCCCAATGCCACAAGCTTCCACACGTTTCAATTTGGGCTTGATATAACCCTACACATATTCAGGAATTAAGCCATGATTCAACCACCCAGGATAATGTGCTGAATAGCTAAACACTACTAGAGTCCCAAAGGACCTATGCTTGTTCATGTTTAGTTTTGTGGAGTTTTATATGGCGCAAACTAGACCCGAAGCTATCAGAGCGCTTTACACGAGCACCAGTTACATTACAAACAGACACATTCATTTTTGTTAGGCACAGTGAGGTTAATTGATTTGCCCAGAATCACAGAATGTTGAGTGTTCCTACTTCCTACTGAGACTCGAACCCGGTTCCCCGCTTCAAGGTTGACACCTTAGCCTTTAGGCCACATTCTCTGGGGCAAAGGTTTTAATGACTCATTAGTACTAGCTTAACCAAACACTGCAACAAGCAACGAAGGATAACCAGACAACTTTTGCGAAGTGCCTTCAGCTAGGCAGGAGCACATGTTGCTACATTTTATGTAACTTTTGATCCGTTTGTGCTAGAAGCACATTATTTTGTTAACATCTGCAGATTATGCAGTAGATCGATTAGGTGGCAACTCCGGCAAATCCATAATTATGCAAAATTACGCTGCAGCCGGAAAATTGCATAATTCCAGAGGCCCTTCATCTCACTATGCTAATTATCCGGCTGGTTTCATTGACATGCTGTGGTACCACTATATTTTAAAGAAATATTAACTAAAAAGCAGGTCATCGACAGCACATGCTGCATCACTGCTGACGGCAGCACTGAAGAAGTTACTTCATAGCCACATGCAGTACTATTTTAGATATGTCAAAAAAGAGAAGAGAGGGGCTCCGTACCACAAAAAGGGGTAGAGCACCAAAAGACACTAGTCACAAGCAAAATTCCCCTTCTTGGCACACTAGATTTCTATAGACTCACCACACAAAGATACCGCCATTCTGTCACCAGAACAAGACACCAAAAAAAGAACCTAATCCAATATTCATATGAAAAAAATCAATGTATTTTATTAAAATATAATCATATAGCTTTATACAATAACAAATTCATACACCACAAAGATAAAAAAAAATTAAAAACACAAATAGATATACATAATCATGAATACTCAACAAACAAGGACGTGGGGAGAAGTAGTAAGAAAAAATATTTTCTTATCAACAAAGAGGGAAGACATATGATCAAGATCAGCTCTTTTCCTAGGTAGTAATACAAACACTTAATAATTCGGAAAAAGAGATGTCATTATAATCTATAGTCTCCCTTCTAGACTTGCGCCGACGCGTTTCGGTGGGACTCAAAGCATAAAAGACCACCTTCTTCAGGACAAATATTATATTCTCCCATGGAGTATACGTGCAATCTTATAATTTTAGACAATACGTTAAAATATGGTGACTGCTCAGGGGTCCTTGCCTCCTCGTATTCCACCACCAACAACACTAGATGGAGTCGCACAGAAATTGACCTGTCAGTCTGTCGTCCTGTGCTCATGGGGTCACCAGGTTCAGGTATTTAAAAGCAACAACCAAATCTTAATCGATTCGTGGAAATTGAGTGTTCTTTTAAAAAGGACAAAATCCTGGGGAAGCCTTTATTTAGTTCACTCACTCCCTCAGAATATCTCGATCACAACTTAATTTCGAGATTCTTTTGTTTTGCTCATCTATCGGGCGTAAACGCCTCGTAACGCCCTACGGGTCCACACGTCTCGAAAGTCCAAAAATATATATTTTTTTCTATTAAGAAACCTCCATTATCATCACTAAATTATTAAGTAGTATCAGACTTGCTAGCACAAAACACATTTTTTTTGGAGACATGAATTTACCTTAATCGAATATCTCGATCACAACTTAATTTCGAGATTCTTTTGTTTTGCTGAAAGGACAAGAATACCGTATTCAGTCGTAATTACATCAACTACTATGGCGAAAATACTAATGGAAAAGCGGCATTGGCTCCTTCGTATCAGTCAAGTAATTCCCCACGAATGGCTATACTTAGGGAAGAAATCCCTTACTTCTACACTAGACCCATTGTCGGAGAGCCAGGGTAGAACTTAACACCAAAAACTCCGACAATCTCTACTAGTGCGGGATGATTATTCTACCCCTGCTTTGCCTCAGTGGAACTAAACCCCCCAGGCTCAAACCTTCTCTGCAGAAGCGGTGTGATTATACAGGTACCTGGTCGACACGTGTGGACCCGTAGAGCGTTACGAGGCGTTTACGCCCGATAGTTGAGCAAAACAAAAGAATCTCGAAATTAAGTTGTGATCGAGATATTCTGAGGGAGTGAGTGAACTAAATAAAGGCCTCCCCAGGATTTTGTCCTTTTTAAAAGAACACTCAATTTCCACGAATCGATTAAGATTTGGTTGTTGCTTTTAAATACCTGAACCTGGTGACCCCATGAGCACAGGACGACAGACTGACAGGTCAATTTCTGTGCGACTCCATCTAGTGTCGTTGGTGGTGGAATACGAGGAGGCAAGGACCCCTGAGCAGTCACCATATTTTAACGTATTGTCTAAAATTATAAGATTGCACGTATACTCCATGGGAGCATATAATAATTGTCCTGAAGAAGGTGGTCTTTTATGCTTTGAGTCCCACCGAAACGCGTTGACGCAAGTCTAGAAGGGAGACTATAGATTATAATGACATCTCTTTTTCCGAATTATTAAGTGTTTGTATTACTACCTAAGAAAAGAGCTGATCTTGATCATATGTCTTCCCTCTTTGTTGATAAGAAAATATTTTTTCTTACTACTTCTCTCCACGTCCTTGTTTGTTGAGTATTCATGATTATGTATATCTATTTGTGTTTTTATTTTATTTTTTATCTTTGTGGTGTATGAATTTGTTATTGTATAAAGCTATACGATTATATTTTAATAAAATACATTGATTTTTTTCATATGAATATTGGATTAGGTTCTATTTTTGGTGTCTTGTTCTGGTGACAGAATGGCGGTATCTTTGTGTGTGAGTCTATAGAAATCTAGTGTGCCAAGAAGGGGAATTTTGCTTGTGACTATTTTAGATATGTCCAGCATCGGATTGGGAAGGCGGGCAGTCGGGCATTGGCCGATGGCCCTGTGCCTAGGGTCACCTGTGGGCGGTTGTTAGAAGCTCTGTCACCGGCCCACTGAGCCTCTTCCCCTCCAGGCCACTGTAATGTGGGGCCAGCCTCATGGGGAGCCAGGTGCGGAGGGGGAAGCTTGCAGCAACGCCGCTAGGTGGCCAGATTCTGACTGCTGCAGACTTTAGTTTGCCCCCCCCCTCCCCCAAGGGCAGGGACAGACTCTCAGAAGCAGTCTCCCAGTTTCCTGCTGAGCTCTTAGACTGAGGCTCCTGACTGGGAGCAGGTTATGCGGCCGTTGGATCATCATCACCTCATCTCCCCTGAAGCAGCAGCAGCTCCCTACTTTTCTTTCACCCCTCCCCTGCCTGCCAGGCCATCGCCCTGAGGCTTTAGTGTGCTGGGAGGGGGGAGGGTGGGGGGGAGTAAGTGAAGCAGCTTCACTTAGGGCCTGTTATTGGCACCTCGGCCCCAGTGTCTTTCACGTCTGTTTGCATAGGCCTCCCTGTGAGGCATCTTTCCCAGAGAGCAAAATTGAGAGGATGTAATGCCGGGGTCAGAGCTGCCGAATTTGGAACCCTTTGGTATCGCTTTGTTCGCCCTAAGTTGGCAGGGTATGCCCTGACGTGGGTCCCTTGCTCACTTTGCCACTGGATTCAAGATAGCCTGGCTGATGAGGGTTATGAGCCCGAAACCGTTCCCAGGATGCTTGTTTCCGGTCCAGGGAAGACATGGCTTGGCAGTTCGGGCTGGACTGTTCCCATGAGGCACAGGGTCAGACTGATTTGCATATGGCCATGTCTGAAATGGGGTGGTGGAGTGAGCTAAAGAATGATGATGGATTAAACCCAGATCAGTTGACTGGGGGTGAGTGTTTGATTTGCTCAAACGCTCCGTCCATCATCCCCTTTGGTATCGAATTTGGAACTATGGAAATAATTCAAGTCCCAGCCACAGCTCAACATCCTGTGATTCTGGGTAAATTACTTAATTGGCTAAGGCCTAAAATAAAAATGAATTTGATCTTCTGTAATGTGACTGGTGCTCAAATAATTGCCGTCCTTGTGCTCCTTGAGTTCATGTTAAAACTACAATAAACACGCATTTACAATGCAATAGGTTTCGCAGTGACATTGTTTTGAGTAAATGGCCTTGTAAATGACATTGTTTTTTAAAGTGTATATGTTTTGTAAAAATGTATTAAAATGATTGTAATGTAAAATGCAAATAGTGTTAAAAATTTTTAAATCCAGTGATGGTAGAGTCCGTTCTGGGGAAGGGGGGGGGGGGGTGCTTCGCTATGTGAACAAAAAGCCTCATGTGATTTCTCTTGAAAGGGGAGAGGGTGAGACCTAAAAAGGAGAGGGCACAGGGGAGCGAGGACTTAGAACCAAAGTGATTGGGTTGATCTGATTAGAATGTGTGGGGAGTCACTGTTAACATTTAGTTTAGTGTGAGGAACATAGTGAGTAAGGTCAAAGTGGACCGGGGATGCAAAGTGTGAGCTTTATCTGCCTCAGAACTACTTGTGTACAAATTCATAAGCATTCCCTCTGGGTTTTGCTCGGTCGTCAACCATGTAACATCATCCGATCCAGAAGGGCCTAGAAAGATGGATCTAGTCGAAAGCGCCTCCTCCTACAGTCTCTGAGCAACAGTAGCCGCATTGAATCACAGTTGCTCAGTCCTTTTACCCCAGGAACAGACTAGTAAATGCTGCCAGTGGGGCTGGGAAGAAGAAGGTAGTGTGTTACATTGTAGTGGTATTTACATAGTGCTTGGTATCCTTGATCGGGCTTTGCAGTGGTTTATCGAAGGATATCTGGTGAAGAGAAGGGCCTCCTTGTTATAGTCTAAATTTCAAGTCTGGAGGGGGCACCTCTCTGTTGCTCAATATTTCTCTCATCTCGCATA
This sequence comes from Triturus cristatus, assembly GCF_964204655.1. Classification (NCBI taxonomy): domain Eukaryota; kingdom Metazoa; phylum Chordata; class Amphibia; order Caudata; family Salamandridae; genus Triturus; species Triturus cristatus. Next base: position 391,695,066 of record NC_140594.1, read on the forward strand.
CACCCTAAACCACACACAACCTCCCACACGCTGAACACAACGCACACACCAAACTGCACATGAGCGCCACCAGCCACACACTCTAAACACAACTCTCCCACACTCTGAACAATACACACACACCAAACAGCACCAGTGCACCAGCCGCACACTCACACGCTAAATTGCACACAACCTCCCACACACTGAACCACAACACAAACTCTCCAAAGCACAACAACTATCACTCCTCCACCTCTCTTCCATACACACACACACTTTGCTTGTCAGTTTCTCCTCTGTTTTCCCTCTCCCCCCTCCTCCCTTCTGGTTCTTTCTCTCTCTCAGCCTAGCCAATGCACAAGCCCACCTCCCTCCACCCCTCTGCTCATGGCCTTTCCATATCAGCTTCTGTGTAAATATCAGACTCCCGGAAGCTACTGACCTTGGATCTGGGAGTGAAGGTAGCAGGAATCCACCTCCCCTGCCTGGTTATTGTCTGCCACCAGTTGACAGGTTGTGTGATCTTGGCCATATGACCGCATTTCAGTGCGTGACCCCCCGTTCTTGATAGCTTGGTTGTATATTGCATCAGAGAGAAGGCTGGACAGTGTTGAAACACATTAAGCTTCGCTCTGAGAGGCGGTTAGGCCTCGGCACAAGTAATTCCTTGTTAGAAAGATGTCCCTGATAAGACTTGAGCAGAGGCCATGACGTCATGGTTCGGTGCCCCTGAAAGACTGCCAGTAGAAGGGTGGAGTGATTCATGTTTAGCCAATGCCTTTTAAAGTTGAAGGACTGGGGTAGAGACGGTCATCGAATCGGAGAATAGTGCGAGAGCAGAGTCAACCACATGTCGGGTTGTTTCCTTTGAAAGGCCTGTTGGGCTGGAGCAAGGACAGTTCCGTGGCAGATTGCTAGTGTCTGCACAGGCATTGGCCTGCACACTTTCCCTCTTTCCCCACAGGGTGATGGTCACAGGAGTTTGGTAAAGCAATAGGAAGTGGACCTCCTTCCGCTTATCAAATACAGATGAACGCGCAGCTCTTGCTGAAAGTCAAGGGTGGTGCTTCGCGCAGGCCAGGGAACCTTGCCAAAGATCACACAGCTCTCAGGAGCTGCCCAAGAGCAGCCGCAAACCTGCCGTGTGAGCCGAGCCTTAGATCCGTGCCTGCTTCACGGCTGTACTGAAGAATTTTCTTATCTGCTTGTTAAAATAAACAAGCAGATAAGAAAAGTCTTCACGACAGCCGGGAAGCAGGCTATCGTGTCCGGAGAGGCAGTCCGAAAAGCGGACAGGGTATCAACTAAAAACCCTCTTTTCCACTGGGAAGCCAGCGTTTACCATAAACGCTGACGCTACCCAATGGAAAAGAGGGGCGGGGCTTAGAGTCCCATTTACAAATCTTGTATTTACCAGATCACTCACAGAGGCGGCGGAGCAGGGCTCTGCCCTGTCACGTCCAGGCGAGACCTAAAAAACACAGACTCTGGCGAGAAGCCCAAGCAGCAACGCTCGCAAAATATGCATGCAGGGTGGGCGGGGCCTAATGCCGACAGGGTGGACACCAACCCCGCTTCCACAGGCCCTGGACACAGAAGCAACAACAATAGATCTTGCCGAGGCGATGCAGCGCATGCGCTGCATTAGCAGGCGAGACCTAAAAAGAACCTTCTGTTTGCTCATGCTTGAAGTGTCTGCAAAGGCTGGAATAATAATGAAAGAGGATTCTTTGTACAATTATAAAAACGTCCCTATTCCTTCTTAACATGGCTTTCCTGCCTTTGTTTAGTTTTTAACTATCTGCCGCAGATCATTAAAGCAGCTTTAGACCACATTTTAAACTGCATTCACCTTATGTTTATTTCTCTAAAAATGAGCCCAATGAGACTAGCCAAACGCTGTTTTATAAATGGGTGTGGTCTGGGATTGTGGGCCACTTTTTTGGGGGTGCCCCGGCTGGATTGTGATCCCAATCCGACCCTTATGTCATATATGTGTGAAGAGGTACTAACATCTATTTAAGACAACACTATAAACAGCATGCTGTAAGTTTGTGCTTTTTACATTATACTTACTTACATTGCACTATTTACAATCTCAAATGCGGCAAGATAAACTGATTTGTTCGACATTGCACGGCTTTATCAAATGATAATCACTGTAGTGGATTACAATAACTGAAGCGTGTAGGCACATCAGAACACACACAGTTAAAAGCTGATGAAGCGCGGAACTTGCTGAGTCACGCTGATGGCAGAACATCCTGGGTCCTTGCCGAGAAAGCAAAGAACGTGCGTGGTCATTGTTGATGAGAGAACATAACCCGCCTGTTCCGTCTAGCAGCCTCCTTGGTTACTGCATGTTATTGTATAGGTATTTATAAAGTGTGTTTCATAGCCCTTCAGAAGAGTAAGTACCTATTCCACGTGTATCATTTATAAAGCCCCGACGAGATCACAGCAGTAATGTGATTTGCGTCAGGTTCCTGGGTGTGATTGTAGCTTGGCCTATGTGAGTTTGAGAAAGTTGGGTGCAGTGCGAGAAGTTTGGGGGCCGGATGTAAGTGTTGCATAGGGGTTCCCAACATATGTTCAAGGAGTTGCCTGGAGAGTAAGAACAGAGGCAGCTGTACATCTGGTACTATCTGTACACAGATTATTTTATAAAGAATTTGACGTTGATGGTGTTTGTATAATGCTCATTGGAGTATGTGATGCTGTGGAGAGGAAGCAGGAATCCTCAATTATGTATAGTCCATCCAGTGACAGTATGGGCTTAAACCTTTAAGACATTGAGACCGACCTTGTAGCATTTTGATCCAGGTGGGAAGGTTTGGCGGGGCACAGGGGTACCTTCTGCACTCTGAGACTGTTGGCTTGTATCTGTGGCTAGGTTGTAGCATCCAGTTGTCTACCTGTTGGCGTTTGGTAACCCCGGTTGCCCCTAGGTCTGATGCTTTTTTTTCAGTTTAAGCAACATTTGGGTATGATCTGCATGGTTGTAACATACTGGTTTAAATGAACTGATAAGTAGTGCTCCCAGGTTCATGGTATTTATTTTTTTAACATTTCCTTCTGTATTTATCCATTTTTATTTGTTTAACATCTTATCGGTGTTTATTCATATTTATCTTGTGTTTTTTGAACAGATGCGGTGATAACTCATATATTTCTGCATTAATTTAACAGATAAACGAGCACTCATACTTTGATGCCGGTCAGGTTTTAGCACAGTACTCAGCCAAAAAGAGTAAACTAATAAACCCACATTAAAAAAAGAGTATAATAGCACATATACATTTTGAGTTATGCAGTAATTTAAGCACATCTCATTGAGCTTTGTAACTCCCCATGCTGCCAATATGTACAGCTATTGGTCTTAAAGTCATAAATCTCAGCATGGTGAGTCACTCAAAAGAAGCAAAAGGGTCTGTTTTGTTCCGCTTTTTAAAATAAGTATAGACAGGAAAGACAATGTCTGTATTAATCTGTAAAAATGAGACAAAAAGGGAAAACAGGGAGCCCTACTCATAAGTTTAGAAAGTGTGGTCAAGCCTACTGAAGAAAAGAGGGGCAATTGTTATCTCTATGATACTGGATTTGAGAACATTTTTCAAGAGCTATGGTAGGGCCACAAGTCAGAATGTGATAATCATAGTTCATTTGTTTCTTTCAAGGACTGCAGGTTAATCAACCATAGTGTTTGATGTGTATTTTTGTAGTCCTACTTCGTCCTGCTTAATAGTGTGATGTGGTTCCTGACCATCTTTATTAGGAAGTGGTTTCAAGACATATGGCTCTTTTAGTCAGGTAGTACTAGGGAGCGATTGGCACAATCTAGTGAGTGCTCTTGCTTTCAAAATTCAGCAATAATTTTGAATAGTTCTTTGGTTAAATTAGTGAGATCTGAAATGCTTTGGCAGTAGTGAGATTTTTTAACTTTTGTATTGTTTACCTGGTAGAGTCTGTATTGTCTCTCTTCCCTGTTTTTCTTTCTTTGATGTATTTTCCTCATTGTTTTTCTAGATTTCTCATGTTACTTTTTTGTAGATTTACACTCAAATTTAACCAGCCCACTTTTCAGTGTGGAGTCTTGAGGCTTTAAGCTGATCAACTTTGTTGAAAACCTCTGTGAGCCAGTGGTGGAATTGATTGTCTTATATCATTGTGGTCGGTTGTCCTGTTACCACGAATTTTGTCAGCAACGTGTTGATGTTAAAACTCTTCCATGGGTTGTTAGGGTGGATATAATTAGGCATTGTTGAGAGTAGTGGTGCCGTGGAAAGGTTTAACATTAAGCAAATCAGGTGGTGGTAGTTCAAAGTGGTGGGCTATATTCCTTTGTTTAAGATAAGATTTTTTAAGGTCAATATGGAGGATATGGCGTCATCATATGGCTCTGGTGACAAGGTCAAGGTTGCTTGAGTAGGCCTGCAGTTTGCTGGAGATCAGATTTGTTGAAGCAGGTTTTGAGGTCTTCTTGGGTACATATATTAGGGTGGTCAATTTTGTTATGCAATATGGAGTCCAGGAGCACGTCTGTGAATGGTGGTTTGTGTGGAGGTGGTTTGTAGATTAAAATAAAGCAGAGGAAATTCTGGAGTGGTGAATGGCTATTGAGTAAGATTCACACCCTTGAGTTGACTTATCAATAATAGTAGTCTCTAGATAGATTTTGACAATTTCAGGTAACCCTCACTAAATTTTTCATTTGGTCTGTTTATGTGGAGTGTGAAGTATTTGTTAGCAATGGCTTCATGTAAATCGCCATCTCCCATCTGTGTTTTTGTGATAAAGACGTCCCTTCATTTTAAAGATCTAGTTTTGATCATTATGGATGATCAGCATTTGAAGGGGCGATCGGAAAGTTTCGGGGTCCTGTTTGGTTTGGTTGTATTGATACTTGCTCTTAATATAATTACAATGGGGTGGAATCAGTGAGCAGAGATTGACATTTGAATGTTCCGGAAGTAGTTCTACTGGTTACTGCTAGGATGCACCAGGGTTTTCCTCTGTCTTTTGTTGAGGCTGGTATGGCTTTAGTGTTGATACCCCTGGGGACTTTTCCATTGTTTGATGCTCCTTTCTCAACAGTTTCTGAGAGGCAGAATTCAGAGTTATTTCGTTCATGTTGGATGAGGTGTTAAATGATCTACTGTATGTCAGTTGATTCTTGTGTTCTGGTTGGTGTAGTGACAGCTTCTTTAGATATGGTGTTGAGTGATGACATCACAGAAAATGCTTTCTGAACATGCTTTGTCACTATTGACATAAATCACCAAATGGTGCTATTGCTGATGAAAGCAAAGGTCGCTCTGTCTTAGTAACAACGACATCACAGAACATGATTAACCACATCCGGGGTCAGCATAGAACATACTGTAACACTGTTGATTAGATCAGAGAATCTAGTGTGTCAATACCACTAATATCAGAGAGCACATTTTTTTTTACAGTTGATGACATCAGATAATGCTGATGATATTTCAAACCATTATATGTTATTACTGGGCACATCGCCAATTTGTACACTTTCTCATCCCAGCCCAAAACACACTGCCCCACTGCTGATGACATCAAATAACATGCTTGTTCCTCTCTGATGACTCAAGAGATCATACTGGAACATGGCAGATAACATCACAGATGTAGGATATCATGCCTGTTAGAAATGGGAGGCTCTAGTTGGCAGTGGCTTGTACCCTGTACAAGTAGGTACCCTTCCTTCCAGTCAGGGTAAGGGGATTACATGCCTAAAATAACCCCTGCTCACCCCCTGGGTAGCTTGGCATGAGTAGTCAGGCCTATCTAAGAGGCAATGTGTAAAGCTTTTCTGCTTAAACACATAGTAACACAGTGAAAACACTACAAATGGACACCACACCAGTTTAGAAAAATAAACAATCTTTATCTAAGTGAAACAAGACCAAAACAACAAAAACCCATCATACATAAGCAAAGATATCACTTTCAAAAAGTTTCAAATACTTCAGTCATAGAAAACTATGGGTGCATCACTTTTATCACAAAGTACCTGGGACGTATCATAATCAAAGACAAAAACAGGAGCAGGGGCGCTGAGGCGCCGGAAAAGCAAAGCGATGTGTTGGTTCCTTACTCCCAAGGTGGGTGATGTATTGGTTCCTTACTGTCTGGAGAGGTGATGCATTGGTTCATTACTGCAGTTCAGGGGAGGTGAAGCATTGGTTTCTTACTGTGAGGGGAAGTGATGCATTGGTTTCCGGCCATGCATCCTCAGTTTCTTACTGCTGGGCTATGTCGATGAAGAACTTGACGCACAGGTATGATGCGTCAAAAATCTAGACCCGCTGGGTCAATGTGACGAAACAGGCGCTATGTTGATTTTCCAGCCGTGTGGCAGGTGATGCGTCAATTTCTTCAGCCGCACAGCAGGGCTTGCGTCGAAGTCGGGGCGGGTGTCTCAGACATCAGGCAATACGCTGCTCAGGACTCGGGCTGCGGCTATCTTTGGGCCAACAGGCAGGCACTGCATTGATTCTTCTTCCACACCGCGGCATTGTGTTGATTTTCAACCGCACGGCGGAAAAAACAGGCGCTGAAGGTCAAAGCGTGGATTTTCTTCTCTTCTTGCAGCAGAAACCCCCTCCAAAGGCCCAGAACTTAATTGGCACAACTTGGCAGGTCAGAACACCCAGCAGAGGAGTTCAGGGGCTGCAGATGAAGTCTTAGGTGGCCCTGAGACTTCTGAACAGGAGACAAGCACACACAAGCCCTTGGAGAACCTGTGCAAGCAGGATACAAAATCAACGTCCAGTCTTTTTACTGTCCAAGACAGAAGCAGCAAGCAGCAGGCCAGCACAACACAGCAACACGCAGAGTGGCAGTTCCCCTCCTACAGCTACTCCAGCTCTTCTTCTTGGCAGAATCCCCTCTTAATCCAGAAGTGTTCTGAAGTTATGGTGTTACAGCTCCAGTACTTATACTAATTTCTGACTTTGAAGTAGGCAACTTCAAAGAAATGTCTTGTAGTGCACAAGGCCCTGTCTTTCCATGACCTGGCTCCAGACACACTACACGGGCTTGTAGACCGCTTTGTGAGACGACAGGCACAGCCCTATTCAGGTACCAGTGATAACTCCTCCCACCACTCTAGCTCAGGAAGACCCATCTGCCTGGTGGTGGGCCATCAGGATATGCAGGGCACACCTGCTCACTTTGTGTGACTGTCTAGAGTAAATGCACAAACAGTCCAAATGTCATTCTAAACCAGACATGGGTTCCACAGGCAAGCAGAGACACAGAATGGTAAAGCACGAAAATGCCTACATTCTAAAAGTCAAAACGCGAAACAATGAACTCTACACTCCTACTACTCATGTAGTAACGAACAGTCAACTCTTTTATCTGTCCGAAAGATGCCGAGTTGAGTCACAACCAGCATGGTGGACGAGTCGAATATTGCTTCTCGTTTTTGACTGAAAAATAATACCCGTGAGGGAAAGCACGCCCGTATTTCAGCAAAAGGAAAGCCCATTACATTCAGAGTTTTGAATTGGTTAAGATGCGGTAAAAATAAAGAGTCTTCAAGGAACTCAGTCCTGGCATACTCTGCAGTGAAGAAATTCATACTGGCAAAGGGTTAAGGGAGCCTCGTAGGCAGTAACATAAACGAGTCCAGTGGCAGAAAAGCCAATAACTCTTGGAGTAAACGAGCTGGAGCGGCCGCTCCATCTCTAGAAAACAGAATATCCGGTCCATTTATATGAAGCCCTGACGATAGTCAAAGTACTATTCGCCTGGGTCTTGAAATGCGTTGGCATTTTGGGAGGCATTTAATTAATTCTGAATGTGGCGAGCGTTGAAGGAAATTATTGGATAAAGGGTTGATATACTATTCAGACACTCTTTTGACGCTGGAGTTGGAATAACACATGCGGTTTATAACATTGGATATTTTCATGTTTATTACTAAATTTTGTATATGATGTAAATTTTTCTAAAAATGTGTTTTGCATCAGATTAATGTATGAATTCATTTGCTGATTTTGTCATGTTGCAAGCTGTTGCCAATAATGTTTTCACAGTGTCTAAGTCCATTTTTGTCTTTAAGTGTATGTTAATGTGAATTGTATATATGTGTAAGTTCATGTGTGAATTTGATAAGTCTGTGTTTCTTTTTCAGTCCAAAAAATTGTTTTGATCAATTTTTAAATTAATAAGAAACAGGAATGGTCTAATAAAAATTCCATTTCGACAGATAAAAGAGTTGACTGTTCATTACTCCATGAGTAGTAGGAGTGTATACGGTAGTACGGAGCCGGGTTCATTATTTTGTGTTCTGAATTTTGAATAGCCCAACCTGGCCCCGGTCCGTTGGGCTTAACCCCTATAGGTTTTTACATTCTAAAAGTGGCATTTTCAAATGCGCAATTTTGAAACCCACTTTACTAAAAGATGTATTTTTTAATTGTGGGTTCAAGGAACCCAAACTCCAAATCTTTATCTGTGCCCATTTGAAAATAACACCTATGGGAGGGATAGTCCTTGCAATAGTGGAAAACGAAATTAGTAGTATTTCATAATCAGGACATGTAAAACGCACCAGCACATGTCCTATCTTTCACATACACTGCACCCTGACCATGGGTCTACATTGGGCCGACCTTAGGGGTGCCTTACATGTAGAAAAAGAGACGGGTTGGGCCTGGCAAGTGGGTGCACTTGCCAGGGCGACATGGCAGTTTAAAACTTCACTCACAGACTTTGCAGTGGCAGGTTTGAGATATGGTTGCAGGGCTACTCAAGTGGGTGGCACAATTGGTGCTGCAGGCTCATTAGTAGCATTTGTTTTACAGGCCCTGGGCACACACAGTGCACTTTACATGGGACTTACCAGTAAAGCAAATATGCCAATCATGGATAACCAATCACAATTTACACAGAGAGAACTTGCACTGTAGTACTAAACAGCAGTGCTAAAGTGCCCAGAGTTTTAAAAAAACAGCAAAAATTAAATGCAGCACACAGTCAAAAACTGGAGTTCAGACGCAAAAAGACAGGGGAATAACAGACTAAAGATTCCAGGTCTAACAATGCCTTTTCTGCAAGGTAAGGATGTTCGCCTTTTGCTGGCTTTGAACTGTGTTCACTCTACCCCTGCTAACCAATAGTAACATGCATGTGCTCTGCCATTTTAACATTTTTGAATTGCCATTCTCCTCATTTGTAAGTTTAGCTTGCCTAGAAGTCCCTAGTATAGGGTGCAAAATGCACAGAGGCAGTGGCGTAGATAGACTAGTTGCCGCCTGTGGGGGGCCCTGCGGCAGCAGCCCCTCGGCCGTATGTAGAGCAGGGGGGATGCTGTTGATACCCGGCCGTGTGTAACAGCGGGGGAGGGGCAATGCCGCTGGTAAGAGCGGGGGGAGGGAGGCCACTGCCCCAAAACGTGTGCCACCAGTAGCAGACTGCCCCCCCCCCCCCCTTGCTACACCACTCTATCCAGGTCCTGGAAATTAGATGCCACTAGCAGACTTCAGCACCTATTGTGCCATTCACTATGTTGGCCATGGAAACATAACTTCAGGCCTACCACTGTAGCCTGACTGTAGCTTTGCAAAACATGCATTGCAACATGTCACAATTGTCCCTTTTGGCAGGTAAAAACTTCCCTTTTAATTATTAATCAATCTCACCTATCTATGTATCTAAAAAATTGGACAGCTAGAAAAATAATAAAACAACTATTTTGAATAGTTATTAAACATCCAATCCAATGGTGAAGTCAGAGTTTCAATAAATATTAAGGGAATATAACTTTTAGAAAGTTATCTTTTCCTTGCCCGAAGTTTCTGGAGGCTAATTTGCATTGTCTCTCCAGCTCCTCCCAGCCTGGAAGTAGCCCTTAATAGCTGTGAATAGATTTGAAACGCTTCTCTGAAACAAACAATAGGCTGACCTGAATGGGCACAGATGATTTCTCTGAACTGCAACGGCAGCTATGGGCACCCTTATGTGTCAAATCGAACTTGAGTTTACAATTCTGCTTGACACGTCTGCTGGGTTTGCATATAATACTTGAGGCACACTTGAAAGTGGAGAGAACATGATGTCAAGGCAATGCTTGTAGATCCACTGTTTGGTTGCTGAAGGACTCTGCCTTTGTCCTATCATATATCTGTCACTGGGTTTACATACAACTTTGGGGTTTATTTGAAAGGGGAGGGAAGAGGATGTTAAGACAGTTATTTTGGATCCACTGTCTGGTTGCCAAAGGACTCTGCTTTTGTCCCACCAGAGCTGTGTCACTGGGGTAATTGTGGGTACAGTGACTGCCTCAAACTGGGTTTTAGTGTTAGATATGGGAGGACACTAGCATTACCATAGTACACTCCCCTCACACACATCAGCCTTCAGAGCCCAAGTTTAGTGTAGCCAAAGACCTTTGTCTTCATAAAAAGGCCAAAAGTTGGTAGGGTTGGTTCCAGTAACGTTTACCCCCAATGGATAGGGTGTGTCCACTCACTGTCTTGTGCATGGCATAAATGTAGCATTTCCATGCACCCACTTCAGAACACTTCCTGGACGTGCGGATGATTAGAAGAGGACTGAGAGGAGCCAGAAGGACTGGACCTGCTTCCTCTTGTACCCAGGACAAAAAAGAGGACTCCAAGGGTCATAAGCCCGACCTCCTGCTCAAGCTACAGGAGGCCTTTACCTGAAATATCAAGCTGACCAGTGTCAAATGGACCAAGACTGGAACCTGCTGTTGCCCCCTGACTGACACCCTGTGAATATCAAAGTGCCTCCCCTGAAGTCCTGGTGGGGCTTTAAAAATTTACTCCTGTGGTGGATTGAGAATGAAAGGATTTAGGACCCTATTTATATGTTGGCGGTAAGCATACTTCATAGCAATGGCGATGGAGTAAGCTTACCGCCAACATAACCTTTGGTTTAGTCACGGCAGAGACTACTACGTCTCCGTTGTGATTAAACTCCTCCAACAGCTGTATTGAGTAAGGGCTGTTGGAGGCAGACCTCTAATTAGCTCACCTAATTCAGATGGGTGAAATTGGAGGCCAGTTTTAACTGCCCCTCACTGTCAGGAAAAACCTGGCGATAAGGGGCAGTTTAACCTGCTAATTGCTCTCCACGCCAGGGGAGAGGACTCCAGTGTAAAGGGTAGAATTTATGTTTTATTTTCAAAAAGAAAATCCTGCTCCCAGGGCCAGACTGGCTATAGTGGGCCCCGGGCGTTTCCCCAGTGGGCTGCCAGGGTGGGGGCCCATTTTGGACCCCTGTAGGGGGACATTTTTGATACAGGGGGGCAATTTTGCAGCATAGCTGTAATATCAGCCTCCTGTAACAAAAGCAGCTAAAGTGGTTTCCACGTGCACCCCGCTCTGCCCCTCAATGACCCCCCGCGGCTGGCCGTACTCAATTGCCAGGGACAGTTTGCGTTCCGAGTCTGGCCCTGCCTGCTCCCCCACACAAAAAGTAGCAATTATTAGAGACTGAATATGTTCCAGGGATAGGAAATGGGCGTAGGAAAATCTACATTAGATTGTCACACTGCACTTTGGCTGGGGACAGCCCAGGCCCATTAGAACTAAAGGGAACAGCTTGTTCTCTGGAGCCAACAAAATAGGGGCTCACCTTTGAAGTTTTGGTGGGAAGGGATGAGGCAGTGTGTCAGCGAGGAACAGAGCTTACGCTCTCAGAGAAGCTCTTTCTAGATAAAACATGAAGTCGCCATAAGGGATTGTCCCAGAATGTTGTGCAGGAGGGTTGGGACAGGAGTGGAGGCATGATGTTGCATCCTAGGATTGGCCAAGGGTTCCTGGCATCTAAAAGATTCCACTCCTACTTTTACACCCCTGCACAAGGGAGGGACAGAGACAGTTGAGAAGACCCTGGACCTGGGAGACAACGATGGCAGAAAGGATGCCCAGGTGGAAAAATAAGTAATCTGATGCCCTACCAAGATGGACCATGGACTTTGCCACCAGCTGACCCCCAGGACTAGAATGGGTCTTTCCAGGGCGAGTGGTGCTTGCCACCTTGTGACCCCTGAGGACCAGTTGGGGAATGATATAGACACCCATTCCCCACCAGGTGCCCTGCAAGACAGCTAGGAGGCTCAACGGCCTGGGGAGTGGGCAGGAAGATGCTTTGCTGGCTGAGAGCAGAGTGGCTGAGTAAATGCCCCCACCAGCAGTAGAGGAGCACCAGGAGCCAGGCAGAGGATAAGGCTGGCAGAGGGAGCCATAAAATAAATCTTTTTGCAAGATGCGCCCTTTAGAGGCGAGGAGGCCTGTTGAAAATGCTCCTGGTGACTAGGCTTGGCCACCAGGAGCAAAATTAGCCAAAAATGAAGTATTACCCCTGGGTTGGGCAAGACCCAGGGGTAGGCATAACATGAATTTAGTTTCAACATTATTCCCTTTTGTGGAGGGTTCATGCATGGAGCACTCCTCCCATACTCAGTTATGCCCTGGGGCCTCCATCTCCCCAAGGACTGACTCAGACATTTTTTTCTGCCTCTGAGACTCCATCTTCCAAGGCAGGAAAATGTTCACTGGGCAGACTGTTGCCCCCACATGCCAGTGTCTGAGATGGGGGTGGGCACACCCTGCCACACAGTGCTGGCCCTGCTGCAGGCGGGAGCAGGAGACATGCTGTGGGAGGAGCCAAAGATGTGCTGGCTCCAATGTGATGTACTTGTGGTGTTCATCTGAGCAGGAAACCTGGGAAGCATACTGTAGTGGGCTTCCCAAGCTGCCCACTCTATGCCTATCTGCACCCAGGTACCCAGCGGGCACTGGCACTCAGGATCTAAGCAAATACAAAAGAACTACTGTGGTGTGAAGCCACAGCTAAACAAATGCAGCTATAAAAGCCCACAAATAAACTCTGTATTTTTCAGGCCTGGGGCGCACCATAATGCCTTGCAAAGGCTTATTTGACTATTTTATTTTACATTTGGTGCCCCATGGAGTAACGGGCAATGCCAGTGGTATGTTTATGTGTTGTGGGTGACTGCAAAGAGTGCAATAGCCCCTCTTCAATATTTATAAAAAAAATGACCATGTCTCCCAGGTCAAAGAATGCATGAGGTTTAGCTTATTTCGAGCACTTTCTGGTCTGGAATTTTGCTGACGTTCAGGGACTCCTAGTGGTTGGTCCTATGGCTGCCTTATGTGGTCTATAGACAGCAAAGAACGACTCTGACACATATGTTTGCACTTACTTTGAATACAAATACATTATTATTGTGCTGGAGAGGCACAACGCAATGCTTATACTTATCATTAATGCACATAAATCTGTTTATTGCCCCAGTGGTTTTAATGTTGCTATTGTGATGATTTATAATATGTGACACCTAAACAAAGCCAGTAGGCTTGCCTTATATAATGTAATGCAGCAGCTTGGTACAACCAATACCTTTATTAGTGTGGGACCCCTGGCAAAGCCAGCAGGTTTGCCTTATATATAATAACACCCCTTATAGTGTGGTGTTACATTTGGTGTAGGTGGGGGTATTGCTATTGGGGGGTTCAGACACACTAGGGGTGTAATATGATACAAGGGTGTCCCCAAAGGTATTTTCCATCTGCCTGATTTATATATTTGCAATTTATTGCAATAGCATTTGGCAGCATGTGCTTAATATGTATGTTATGTTATATCAGCTTATAGAGCGCTCTAATACCCGAAGGTGCCCTGGCGCTGTAGTGGAGTGTCTGGAGAGGCAATGAACAAACTGTAACCAGAGACGAAGTGAAGCCTAGACTGAGAACAGCCAGGTCTTCAGACCTCTTCTAAAGGAAAGGAGATCAGTAGTGGACCTAAGAGATAGAGGAAGTTCGTTCCAGGCGTAGACGGCCTTGCGCACAAAGCTCCTCCCGCCCCAGTTTGCCTTTTTGGCCCTGGTTATTACAGCCAGTTTGGCATCGCAAGAGCGGAGAGCTCTCCCCGGAAGGTACCACTGGAAACGATCTCTAAGGTCAAGAGGTCCGGCTCCGTGAAGTGATTTATGAGCTATACAAAGGGACTTAAAAAGAACCCGATGTTTCATGGGTAGCCAATGCAAATCCCGTAGTTCTTTGCTAACGGACACAAATTTAGGAGTATTAGTTAGTAGCCTGGCTGCCACGTTCTGTGCCAACTGGAGTCTGCTTAGATGTTTTTTGTGAACCGTAAGAAAAAGGCTGTTGCAGCAGTCCAGATGGGACAGAGCTAAGGCGGACACAACAGACCTGAAGCTGTCGGTAGTCAGATAGGGATTTAATTTCTTCAACGTCCTAATGGTTAGAAAGCAAGTGGATGTCACTTTATTAATCTGCTTCTCAAAGGAGAGCTTATTGTCAACAATCACCCCCAAATTTTTCACTTTCAAAGTGGGGGGGGGGGGGGGGGGGACCCAAGTCACTGGGCCACCAGGTTGGGGACCAGAGGCAGGGATTGTTCCCGAACAGGATAACCTCTGTTTTTCCAGCGTTAAGTTTCAAGCAATTGGCAGCCATCCAGCTAGTGATGGCGGTCATACAGTCCTGACAAGTAGAGGCTTTGGTAACTTCGGTCCCGGACATTAAAAAGTGTTGGGCTCAACAAGGACCCCTGAGGCACTCCACAGGGAAGAACAAATGACTTGGAAGAAAAAGTACCCATGTCCACATTTTGAGTTCTGTTGGACAAGAAAGACTTAAGGAGGGCAAGGGCAGTGCCCTGAATCCCGACCTTAGATAGTCGATCTGTTAGAACAACATGGTGTACCGTGTCAATACAAGTGCTTTTCCTTGTTAAAAGAAAAAGCACTGAATGGAAAATAATGTATAGACTGTTGTTGCTAGCTAATTAGGATTGCTAGCCCCCCGAGTAGCCCTTGGACTGCTCTGCTTCACTACTCTGAGAGAGTCAAGTGCTGCAAGGGGGTACTTGGTACCCAGTAAAAAGACAATTGTGCACTTCTTACTTGCATAGGACTCACATTCTTTACAACTAATTACACAATTTCTTACATCAGTCACCCCAAATAATAATCCTGTTTCTTACATTGGTGTTCAGTGGTGGGATCATGTGATTCAATACCTGTGTTTTGCCGTGATTTAGGCTGAAATTAAAAATCTCTTTTTAAATTGAAAGCAAAAAGAGGCGTTTTGGATTTTTTAATTTACTTTTAGTTTTGACTGGGTCATTTTTTATTCTTTTTCCTAAATGTGTTCTTACCCTCAATATTTGCACCTTTTTTTGGGAACAAGGGGTTGAATCTGCTGAATGTGGAGAGGCTTAGCATGGCAGATTTGAGGAGCATGTTCAAGCAGAGGGGACTGAAGCTGAACAAGCAGTCTAAGCAGGAGGATTATCACTGCCCTCAGAGCCTGGAAGGAAGTCTGTCAGCTTCAGTGCACCTCAACAGAGGATGAGGTTGTGGTTGAAGAGGGGAATGAGGAGGGCATTGAGGAAGACCCATTGCCAGGGAAATGTTGTCCCCAAGGAGCAGCATCACCTGCATTGTGGATGGACGGGGCGATGGGTCTCCTCTCACAGTTTGTCCCATCAGAGCTTGGGTGCAGACAGGTGGGTGAGGGATTTTGAAGTATCAACTGGCTACCCTAGCCCTGGAAGAGAAAAGGCTGGCTGCTGAGGAAAATAATTTAGCCAAGGCCCTGGAGTAGATAAAAAGTTGTGCTGGACCATGAGAGGAGCCAGGGAGAGTTGGACTTGAGGTCCAAAAAGACCTCTGAGTCCAGTGATTATGGTGGCAGCAATGCAGACGTGCTCAGGAGAGGTAAAATAGTACACATTCCCAGAGACCTGGTGCCCAGTTATGTTTTGGGGGATAACATAGACAAGTGATCTATAGCATATGTGGTAGCCTTGCATATGAATAGAGTCCCAGAGGAGGAAAGAGGGCTATCCTGTGGTAACACCTGCCCATTGGTGGAGGGATACCTTATGGGCCATACATCTACTGGGCCATATGACCTATGCCCCCATGATGGAAGCCCTTGTCTGTATGTGTGGTTTAACCCCAGAGAAGTATCCCCTGAAGTTCAGGGATTGTCAGCAGCGGGCACACCAGTCCTGGGTGGAGTTTGTGGATTTGTCCAGTAAGGAACTGGAAGGTTGGATGAAGGGCAGAAAAGTAAATGATTATAAGGGACTATACAATTTGTTCACAGAGGATCCCATTTTAAGTAATTGTTTAACATATTGGCGTCAACATCTCATAGATTCCAAGTTAACTGTGCCTGGAGAGATAGAGAAAGACACTGATCTCTGGATTAGCAGAGTGTTCTAAAAAAGTACCTTGGAGTGACCACAGGAAGGGTGGTTCAGGTTCCCTTCTACAGAGGGACAAGGGATGCCAGGATAATACAGAGAAGTTCCCACAAGTCCCCAAAAAGTGTCTGAAGGAGAAGGATTCCTAGACCTTTTCAGAGCACAGAAGAGGAGGTTTTAATGGGTGGAAGCCCAGGGTGCCCTTTCACCTGCACCAGTGTTATGACTGTCTCCAGACAGGGCAGTATAAGCGGAAATCTGTATGTTCCAGGATGCCACCCACAGGTGGAACTGCCACGTGGTAGGCACTGTAGCCATGGGAAAGGTTGTTCCTAGAAGGAGAGGGTAAAGCATGCCCTAGTATCCCTTAGCCAGGAGGTGGATCCAGAATGTAAACTGATGAACCCTGGGGGTAATATACATTACTTCAAGGAAGAAATGTCCCTGTCACTGCTCTGAGGTAAACCCAAGCCAGCCAGAAAATGGCGGTTACAAGGCTGGTTTCCTCAGAACAGTATTTGGCAGGATAGGGCTTAGCCGCTATATGGCCCTGGAATACCTAAAAAAACAGAGGGGGGGTATTTGTACAGAGGAAGATCATTGCCTGTCCCCAGATGCGCATTGACTGCATCCTTGGCAATGAGCTCCCACTGGTGAGAAAAAGGCTGAAATTAAATGGAAAAAGATTTTTCTTTCACAACTATTTTTTTTGTTGACAGACACAAGAGCCCTGGCGACACCAGGGTAATACACTGTATAGGTATCATGGCACTGGTAAAGATGTCAACTTTTACAATTTACAGTTGTCAAAAATATGAATATGCAAAATCTGAATTAAGCACAAACAAACATCTGAAATTAGAAAAATCGGTGTCACAACGTCCATATACATGTTATCGTACAAGATCTCTGATTGTAATATTTGAATACAGGCATAGTTATTATCGGTATTGGTACCCAACAAAATAAAAAAATAAGAGATTTATAAAGCACAACAAATGCCCAGAGGCATTTAGAGCTGCAAAGAGGTGGCCACCCAGTGGGCTCCCAAAACACAGATTTCTCAGAGTGCTTCTCTAAACGGAGAGTATGGAGGCCTTGACGGAGAGTAAATGGTAGGAGATGAGCACCCCAAGACTGACCGTCATGAGACCACTTCTGACCAGAATATCCTACCTGTGCTGTCATAGAGACAGAGCACAGGAGATCTGCCTCAGACAGACCCCTATATGACACAGACACAGTGTATCACCCTAAAGGGGAATGTGTTTCTCCTCTAGAAGTCCTGGACTGCTTGGAACATGTTAGGGTACAGACCTTTAGCAGATGAGCGAGGATCAAAGTGTCACTCATAATATAGTGGAAGTAAGAGTGTAAGAAGATTGTCCGCAACTTGAAGTTGTAACCCCCCTCCTCCAAGAAACCTAAGAGGCCTAGGGTATTTCAGGTGCAAATTGGGGACTTCTTGCCAGTCCCACAGCTGGAAGTGAGGTCTACCCAAGGCCTCAGATTGGAACCTCCACCTGGCAGTGGATGACCAAGTCCTAGTTCTTTACTAGGAGAACTGTCAGGGGCCTCTGTTGGCTGTTAGACATTTGAGTAGAGCTTGCCCTAGGTTGGAGGAGACACGTCTGTCCTATAAGTCCCTAGTATATGGTACACAATATACCCAGGGCCTGGAGGTTAAATGTTATCAGTGGACTGCAACACCTACTGTGCTGTCCACATCTATGGCAGTGGAAACATTGCTTCAGCCCTACCCCTGTACCAGGACTGAAACACTGCAAAATATGTGATGCAATCTTTCAAAATAATCCTATTTTGACAGGTAGAAAAAAATCAATTTTAAATAATAATAAGTCACTTCTATATAGGCCTTGGAGCCTGCAAGACAGGGTGCGTGGTGTGTAAAAGTAGGTCATGTAGACATTTATGGCCCAATTACGAGTTTGGCGGGGTGGCGGGGCCACCCTGCCACCGCACTGCCAAACCCAAGTGAGAGACGTCCGCCGTATTATGGCTTTTTTAGTAACTGGCAGGTGGTTACTTTTGCGTTCCCATGGCGGTGCCTATAAATAAGTTAAAATAGAGAACAGAAGAGTACACTCCATGGGATAATCCAGGTATTGGAAGGTGAAAAGGTAGGTGAAAAGGTAGGTGGTGCAATCAGGGTTAGTCCTCCTGAGTATGAGGAATTAGTAAGCAAACGAACACTGCACTCTCCTTGGTCCAAGGAGAGCGTCTCCCTGATACACTCTATGTAATGTTTAGTTTGTTATTCCATGAGTAAAAACTTCTTCATTAAATTTTTAAATATGATCAATCATTTTATTCTTGATATTCGAGTTGTATTCTCAATGTTCATCAACTCCGTTATTATTCCTTCATAATAACTCTGATAATAAACCAAACAATTCTCAATGCCCAATGCCCTTCAGGGGCTGTACACAGAAAAGTAGAGGAAGTAGGGTATCAGCACAATGCGCTAGATGAAAATAGACAAAAAAGGGTGAGGGTGACGACTTTGAGTCGTGTATTAAAGTGCTGCATGCACTTGGACTTTCAATATAACCGATAGAGTCATGCTGTGAACCTGCAAGATGACTGTTAATGTAACGCAAAAAGATTAAAACGGATCCACAAGTGTAGTTAAGACCAGTGTGGAAGTTTGATTAGAAAGTTGAACACACACATTTAAAAGTGTTACCCAAAGCGCAAGGGTCATAGCACCCAGGGTACAAATCCCGTAAGAATACGTGACACTGAAGCGTACTATAACCGTGACTTAACCGAGGTGCCGAAAACATGCATAATGCGGAAACCTGCTGGGATCATAACTCACGTGACTATCACAGTTCACTCTCATACTCAAGTGGTGCTGTAAACCGAAATAAAGAATCAGTTCGGTGCTGTCTGCATATGCAGCGGAAGGATTGGAAAAGGCTTGAAGCCAGAATGTACTTACTAGGTCATAGATAGGCGAGTGCGCGGTGCTTGTATAGAGGTGTAACCGAGCCGCAATGACCCGGAGTTATATGGGGATCACGTGGTAATTCAGAGTGTGTTACCCGAAAGTGAAGATACATATGAACTGGGTGTGTGCGTTTAATACAAGTGTATCAATATTCTTCGGGTTGTCAAATAATGATCATGTACCATACGTGAAATCCGCACGCTGAAACACCAGAAAAAGGTGCGCACCACTGTAAATGCCACTAACACCAAAATGGGTGAACTACAACTATGTAGATAATAGAAAAAAGACTTGCATTTTGGCTAAGATCTTTAAATAAACAACAGATAATCGTACTACTCATCCATCATAACGAGTCATGGTAATTACAAGCATTATGACACGTCAGAGTGTCTTGAAATAATCAACACTTAATCGTACTGCTCTTCCATCTTAACAAATCATGGTGATGCTTATAGCACTATCAAATCAAGAGGGAGAATGGACCACTTGTACCTGTGTAACCAGGGTCTATTGGTTTGCGACTGTTCCTTAAAAAAACTCTCATATACGTACACAGGTTGTGGGCGGTGTATCTTGGCTCTCCGCCTGTTAGTGATGTGACAGCATCCTCATTGGGTTTTTAGCATAGGTATGCTGAGCTCCACCTGGAGGAAGCCCAACTGGTAGTACAGTAGTGTCCAGGAATGAAAAAAGTGAGTGCAGTGCTCGTGTGAAGTGATATTAAAATTCTCTACACCACCATTTAAGAAGATTCTTTAATGGTGTGGTGGTGTGAAAAAGTGTAAAAACAGTGTTGGTGCGTGTGCAGATCAAGTTACCGATCTTACGCACACTTAGATTAATCGATGGTCAACATGTTTCAGTCTCATTGTCCAATAGGATCAACTTGTGTCTATAGCGTCTTCTCCATTAAGTGTAGCTCTGTGAACAATTGTTTATTAGAACCATTATTTGAGCAGCTAATATTTTGGGAAAGCTTTAACAATGTTTATTAATGATGATAAATGGACCACTGTGTTCTTTTCATTTATTTACAGGTACAGGTACTATTGACCTGACCTGATTCTACTAAATAGGTAAGTGCATAATTTACTTACCGTAGTTGCCACAACGTGCATCTACCCTTTTTTGATCCTGAAGAAATCCCCTAGATCCTATTGGACAACGAGCCTGAAACATGTCGACCATCGATGAACCTAAGTGTGCGTAAGATTGGTAACTTGATCTGCACACGCACCAACACTGTTTTTACGCTTTTTCACACCCCCACACCATTAAAGAATCTTCTTAAATGGTGGTGTAGAGAATTTTATTATCACTTCACACGAGCACTGCACTCACTTTTTCATTCCTGGACACTACTGTACTACCAGTTGGTCTTCCTCCAGGTGGAGGGCAGCATACCTATGCTACAAACCCAATGATGATGCTGCTACGTCACTAACAGGCGGTGAACCAAGATATACCACCCACAACCTGTGTACGCATATGAGGGATTTTTAAGGAACAGTCGCAAACTAATAGACCCTGGTTAGACAGGTACAAATGGTCCATTCTCACTCTTGATTTGATAGTACTCCATGGAAGCCGAATGGACTGTAACTTCCCTTTCCCTCCTCCAGTTTGATTTGAAGATTCTTATAGCACGTCAGAGTTGTATAGCACATGTGTCTACGTGTGTCACATGATGTATCTCTAATCTGAATAAACAAGCATATATAAATAAACAAGCATATATAAAGCATAGTTATATGAGGAGCATCAAGTTAGGAAACAAATGCTTCGTGCGCTATGTGCGCGTAACTGTGTTAGTGATAACTGTGTGGTCTGTGAAAAAACGATAAAGGACAGCAATGACAGTAGAATGGAATGAAAAAATAGATAAAAAACAACTGTGCCCTGAATTAATGCGCCACTTAATGTATGTCCAAGAACAACTAGTAAAGTCTAATTCCAATCATCTAACGTTGGAACTTCATCCTTGTATTTAAAGAAAGCAACTAAAATCGTAACGTTCATTGAGCCCCCTGGGGCTGATGTTATCCATGCGGTTGATCCAATAGATCTCCCTCTGTAACATAAATTGTGTATTGTTTCGACCCTAGAAGATGGGAACTTGTTCGAGGATCAGAAAGCGAAGTTGACTAATGTTATAGGTTCGTAGTATTGAAATGCGCTGCCACCGTTGATTTGACTTCAAGTTACATGTTTGTGGGTGCATCTTCTGTTGTACTAAGAAAGAGAAAAATGACTTAAAATAGAGAAGAAGAGTGCACTCCGTGGGATAATACAGGTATTGGAAGGTGAAAAGGTAGGTGGTGCAATCAGGGTTAGTCCTCCTGAGTATGAGGAATTAGTAAGCATGTGAACACTTCACTCTCCTTGGTCCAAGGAGAGTGTCTCCCTGATGCACTCAATTTAATGTTTAGTTCGTTATTCCATGAGTATTGAGCATTGTGCTGATACCCTATTTCCTCTACTTTACAGTGTACATCACCTGAAGAAGGGCATCTGTGCCCGAAATGCATTGGGCATTAAGAATTGTTTGGTTTATTATCAAAGTTATTATGAAGGAATAATAACGGAATTGATGAACATTGAGAATACAACTTGAATATCAAGAATAAAATGATTGATCATACTTAAAAGTTTCATGAAGAAGTTTTTTACTCATGTAATAACGAACTAAACATTACATTGAGTTTGAGTGCATCAGGGAGATGCTCTCCTTGGACCAAGGAGAGTTCAGTGTTTGTTTGTTTACTAATTCCTCATACTCAGGAGGACTAACCCTGATTGCACCACCTACCTTTTTACCTTCCGATACCTGGATTATCCCATGGAGTTCACTCTTCTGTTCTCTATTTTAAGTCATTTTTCTCTTTCTCAGTATAACAGAAGACGCACCCACAAACATGTCATTTGAAGACATCGCAAAAATTACCGAACATAGAGCAGAAACTTTTGTTTACAGTCTGGATGAAACCCAGCGGATTTACACTCTTATTGAGGAAACTGAAGGCACCAGCACAATCAAACATCAAACAACTTTTGTACATTTCGAAGAAAGCCAACAATCAAAGACTCCATGCCAGCACCCTAATAGAGTACCACAAGGTCCAGAGAATACCGAGGGGCCTCAGAATTTCACTAAAATCCACATTGTGCAAACAAATACAAGATTCACTGAAAAATGGGAAGCCATTCTCAACAAATGCTCACTGGATTTAATCCTACTGATCATAGAGGAATTATCAAAATTACTGGATGATCTCAAGAAAGAGATCCTACAACTCAAACAGGAACTATCTGACAACATGGCTGATGAAAATTGGAATGAAACACTCTCTGACCTCAACAAACAACTCGAGGCTTACACCAAAGAAATCAACGAGAAAATAATTACAAAATTCAAAAGGAATACCGTTGATTATAAGCTGGGCGAAGTGTATACTTGGTCAGAGGTATACGCCCAAAGAAGACAATAGAGAGATAACACAGGCCAGTTCTCAAACACAGATGCATCATCATCTGATGACGCACACCAAAGAAGTCGACCACAACGAAGTCAGGAACAATATAGTTCCCTTTCTGATGTTGCACAATAAAGAAGTTCGCCACAGTCGACCCATGAACAACAAGGACAGGAAAAAGAGTGTCCATCTACCTCTGCAAACACCAATGATAGACAGCCTTTTTTAGAATTAGGCACAAGACCACCAGATGAAACCGAAGGAAAATCTCATCAAACAAAACCAGTAGCAAAGGGAACACGAAGCCAGAGAGTCTTTTGATCAACATCTCACGTTATCAACTCACGGATTTTCAAATAAACACTTAACAAAAGGGATCATCCTTCGTCCCTACGTATCACACCAATCCCTTAGAGGCTGCGAATTGCTTGTATAAATTTATGCGGACACTCGGATTGATTTTTGTTTAATAACATCGTGGAACCCATTCAACGACCACAAGAGAATACCCTTCTCGGGTTACGCAATAGAAGCACGTTCATGGCTCCTACAAGTCACAAAGTACTAGATGCATTTGAGACAGTCACACAGAAAGAATTGCAGATAATATTTATGCAAAACAAGTCTAAAAAGTAGTACATCACCGAAAAAGAACGACAAGCACTATCACAGATAGCGCAGAGTACAGAGATAACCATACGCCAAGCAGACAGAGGAGGGGCAATCGTCCTCATGGACACTGACTTCTAGGAGAAATGTGTTAATGAGCATGTACAAGATATTAACACATACATGCCTTTGACATTTGATCCTACCAATGAGTTTGCACGTATACTCACCAAAATAATTGATGACGCCGTTGGCAAGACCCGAAAGACAAGAGGTACCTCATAAAAACCAACCCAGCAGTACCTTACATTTACATGATCTTGGAAATCCATAAACATGCCACTCTACCACCTTTCAGACCGATTGTTTCAACCA
Source organism: Triturus cristatus (assembly GCF_964204655.1). Taxonomy (NCBI): domain Eukaryota; kingdom Metazoa; phylum Chordata; class Amphibia; order Caudata; family Salamandridae; genus Triturus; species Triturus cristatus. The sequence continues at coordinate 391,718,748 of NC_140594.1, forward strand.
CTAACTCGATACACGAGCCGTTAGGCAAATATCTCGACAAACATCTACAACCATTGGTGCAATCACTGACAACGTACATAAGGGATACTACAGACTTTCTAAACATACTGGAGACGATCAAAACACAAGTAACGTCGGAAGCCATTCTTTGCACCATTGATGTGAAATCCCTGTACACATCCATCCCTCATGACTTGGGTACTGAGGCAGTTGAATCATTTTTAGTCAACAGTGATAAACTGCAACCATTAAAAATCTTTCTCATGGAACTCATCCATTTCACACTGTATCACAGTTATTTTAAATGGTCTGACAAATACTTCATTCAATGCTCCAGAACATCTATGGGCAATTGTGCCGCACCAACTTATGCAAATCTGTTTATGTATGCTTCGAGCTAGATCACATACTCAATCAGGATGAGTGGGTAGAGCACCTGATTCTATACAAAAGATACATAGACAATATATTTGTACTATGGCAGGGATCTCCAACGGATTTACAAATGGCCATCGAAACCCTAAATAGGGTAGATCAAAGTATTGAATTCACTTCAACCATCAGTAGGGACCAAATTTCTTTCTTAGATACCCGTATCACCAACGACAATGGAACACTAATAACCCAAGTGTACACCAAACCCACAGATCGAAATAACCTACTACACTTCCACAGTTTCCATCAGCCATCCTTAAAAGAACACTTGCCAAACTCCCAGCTAGTCAGACTCAAACGAATATTGTCCAGTGACCAGTTGTATCAAGAAAGCATGGGGAAGAGCATTGACAAGTTCAAGAAATGGAATTACCCAGATGAAAACCGCAATCCGCAAGGCAGAGAAGAGATGAAGAGCAAGTCTACTCACTAACAATTTCCAAGATAATGGCCAAAACAGATATGTGTTCGCATTGAAATACTCTATCCAAAGTCACCAGATAAAGAAAATCATCTTAAAGTACTGGCCCATGTTGAGCGCAGAAAATGATTTCAAGAACATATTTGACACATCCCCAAGATTCGCATATAAGCGATCAAGGAATTTGAAACAAATGTTAACCACAATCACAAGTCATAAAGAATTGAACTTCAAGGGAAACACACCTTGCTTTAACTGTGATAACTGCAATTCCATAATAAAAGGGAATACAACAAGACACCCCAGCAAAGGAACCATCATTAAATTAAGAGTCAACCAAGATGCAACAGTCAGAACGTAATTTACATACTTAAATGTCCATGTGGATTGGCTTATGTTGGTAAGACGGAATGGAAAATCCGCAAAGGATTGACTAACATAAAAGTAACATTCGCACCCACAACGTCAAATCTAAGGTGGCAGCGCATTTAATACTATGAACCATAACATAAGTCAACTTCGCTATCTGATCCTCGAACAAGTTCCCATCTTACAGGTTCGAAACAATATACAATTTATGTTACAGAGGGAGATCTATTAGATCAATCGCATGGATACCATCAGCCCCAGGGGGCTCAATGAACGTTACGATTTTAGTTGCATTCTTTAAATACAAGGATGAAGTTCCAACGTTGGAATTAGACTTTACCAGTTGTTGTTGGTCATACATTAAGTGGCGCATTAATTCAGGGCACAGTTGTTTTTCATCTATTTTTTCAATCCATTCTACTGTCATTGCTGTCCTTTATCATTTTTTCACGGACCACACAGTTATCGCTGACACAGTTATGCGTGCATAGCGTATGAAGCATTTGTTTCCTAACTTGATGCTCCTGATATAATTATGCCTCTATATATGCTTGTTTATTTATATATGCTTGTTTATTCAGATTAGAGGTACATCATGTGACACACATAGACACATGCACTATACAACTCTGACGTGCTATAAGAATCACCATGATTTGTTAAGATGGAAGAGCAGTACGATTAAGTGTTGTTTATTTTAAGACACTCTGACGTGTCATAATGCTTGTAATTGCAGCAAACTGCTGGTGAACAGACACCAGTATACTGAGTGCACTGCTTATGAGAGAAACTTGTTACAATATTATTTGGCATTTAGGCAAAATCAACATGGATTTAAACTTGTTAAAACAGCAATCTAGTGAACAATCGACACTGAATTTGTGGCAAAATGACTGTATTAATGAGATGAAAACACAGCAACAGTTCAATTAAACATAGCATCAATCTGCGAATGGTAAAGAAAATGAAACATAATGATACAGTCAATGACAAACTGCACAAAGGCAGTGAACTTCATCGTCAGTTCTAAAAAGCTAACAAGCCCAATGCATTTCGGGATGATTCACATCCCTTCTTCAGGGGCAGCTGTAGGAAATAAAAGAAATGACGTTGAGAGCCAATGCTATACAAGTAGATTGGAAATTCTTATGTTAAAGCAATGACAAGATGCATCGTATCAAGGCACAAAAAATTGGAAACTGGTCTAGATCAGACAACAGCAATTCACCAGAGATATCGTGAAAAGATTAAAAGTGCTGACAAGCTTAAAGTAAAAACAAACCGGTCCAAAGTATTGATCAAACTAAACAATGTATGCAAAGTGCCCCAAGGTTGCCAAAGTGAAATTGTTACGAAAAAATAAAGGAGTCACCCGTGAAGTAGAACTAAGTGAAAAGACCAACATCGAATTCTTACTGATTCTGAAAAGACGATGATGCACAATGCGGGGTTGACAGAAATGGCAGCAGGTGAAGAACAATGGCAACAGAGCGCTGTGTGAAAAGAAAGAGTCTGAGAAACCGGCTCATGAAATAATGGACTTAATGCTGAACAAAAACTGGAGACAACTTACGGCTGTGTAGCGTGATAAAGTGCCGCTGAACTCTAGTGGAACTGAGTCAGTGACCGGGCTCGAAGATGGAAAACTACGCTGGCAAACTATAAAGTAGAAAAACAAAAAAACGGGATGTGGCATGGAACAATACTGCTGCGGGTGGCACAAAATGTGTGAAAAAAGGGACAAGAAACTTACCACTGGAACGTGTAGGGCACAACGAGGAAGCAACACGGGCTGGAAACCTTCAAAAGGGCGAATGACACGAACAGACGGCAAGCTGCGCCGGCTGGGAACCTCCGAAAAAACGAGTGACGTGAGCTGACGAAACCAGGTGGTTAAATGGACGTGCTGCGCGAGCACATCCGGACGGACGTTGTGGAAATGAAGAGAGGACTACGGTGTGAGCTGAGAACCGACAGGGAGACGAGCACTGTTATGCTGTGGGAGCAGGGAATGTGTAAAATAAAGTTGGAAATGAAAAAACGGCTATTGAAACAGTCAGTGTGAGCTGACGAAACCAGGTGATAAAAAGGACGTGCTGCGCGAGCACAACCGAACGGACGTTATGGTAACGAAAAGAGGACTACGGTGTGAGCTGAGAACCTACAGGGAGACAAGCACTGTTGTGCTGTGAGAGCAGGGAATGTATGAAAATAAAGTTGGAAATGAAAAAACGGCTATGGGAGCAGACAGTGTAACGCAATATAGTTAGGATAACAACAACAGCAGAGGAATGTTGGTGAAAAATCTGAGAAAAGCATGGGGCAAAGTAAGTGTAGAAGAACTGAGAACAGACTAGAAAAAAGTGATGAAGTGCTAGAATGTATAGAAACAAAGGGAAAAGATGAGGAAAAAAAACAATGATACTGGCTGAAACAGGTAAAGAGAGATAAGAACCCAGACTGGTGTTGAACAGATTAGTTAATAAACTCAAAATCCAAAGTGCTCTGGAGAAACGAAAAAAGAAAAAATCACGATTCCTGCAGTGAAAAGAATGAAAATTGTGTTGAATTGCTCAGTCTGAAACAGACGTACAATCTAAGGACAATGAGTACACATGACGCACATGACAAAATATGACTAACAGAATGGAAGCAGTTCTGAATGAACGCAGTCAAGCCCAGATGGGAAAACTGCTTAGAAAAGAGACCGAATGTCAAAAGTGCGTGTTTATAAAAAGCATTGCATTTCTAATCTATCATTAAGACCAAAGGGTGTCAGGGTCTGTAAGTACTTGATCCACCAAACTTCTCTCTGTGAGAGTAACCTTTCTGTATTGATCTGGGTGTTGCGAGGCATCATTTCAAGTATGGTGAATCTTAGTTGTGCGATAGTGTGATGATGTTCTGTCCAATGTGCAAACAAGGGAGATTTGAGACTGTTAGTGCGGATGGAACTTTTGTGTTCTGAAATCCTTATTTTGATTTTGCGGGAAGTTTTGCCAACATACATTGAGCCGCAGGGACATTTGATGGTATAAATGACGTTGGTACTGTCACAGGTGCCAGTGTATCTGAGTTTGATAGCTTTGCCTGAACGTGGATGGTGAATGACGCAACCAGTGATAACATTATGGCAATTGACACAATTATAACATTTCTGCATGCCTTTGAACTCTTCATGGTCAATTGTGGGTGTAGCTGACAGTATGTCTTTAATGTTTTTACTACGAGTGAATGCAAAGATTGGTTCAGAGGAGAAAAGGTCGTTGAAGTCCGGTTCCTGTTTAAGCACTTCCCATCTGTTTTTGATGATCTGGCGGATGCGCCTTGAACTCGTGGAAAATGTGGAAACAAATACATGACGGTTATGGGGATTTTTCTCTGAGGGCGTAAGGAGTTCTGCACGCGTTTTTGTGGAAGTTCTGGAAATGGCTGTCTCAAGGACTGTTGCAGGATAACCACGCTCTTGGAATTTCACTACTTGTTTTTGAAGTGATGATTCTAGGAGTTGACTGTCAGAAATGATTCTCTTTGTTCTGATCAACTGAGAGTATGGAAGATTACGAATCAATGAAGGAGGGTGAAAACTAGAGTAAAGAAGAAGGTTGTTTCTGTCCGTGGGTTTGGAATAGATTGTCGTTACTAGAGAGTTGGATTGTTTCATTATCAGTACATCCAAGAAAGGCAATTGTTCTGTGCTGATGTTGTGTGTGAACTGGATGCGTGGATTTTTTTGATTGAGTTTGCTGATTTGTTCAACCAACAGAGCTTCGGAATTCTTCCAAATTAAAAAGATGTCATCTGTGAACCTAGCAAAGAATGCCAAGTTGTCAATCCAGATACTGTCAGAAAAAATGTGGTCATGTTCAAACTTTGCCATGAACGTGTTAGCATAGGCAGGAGCACCGGAAAAACCCATAGACGTGCCGCTTATCTGCAGATAGAATTCATTGTTCCACTGTAAGTAACTGTGTTGGAGACAGAAAGTGAGGAGCTCCATGATGAAAACTTTGTCTATGGCAGTTTCTTTTAGCTGGAGTAATGCCCATTCACTGGCTTCCAGGCCTTCTAACAGTGGTATCGATGTGTATAAGGATGTAACATCGAGTGAACAAAGAAGCCATGATTCTGAAAAATTGTGGACTTGATTGAGAAGAGATAAAAAGTGAGTGGTATCCTTAATGTAGCTTTTCCATGTTTGTACAAACATCTGAAGGAAGTAATCCACGAGTTGGCCTGCTGGCATGAAGATTGAATCACATCCAGACACAATGGGCCTGAATGGTGGGTCTTGTAAATTTTTATGTATCTTTGGCAGCATGTAAAGTTTGGGTCGTCTGGGATGTGAGACTGTAAGAAAACTGCGAGTTTTGTGAGTTATCCAAGACATTTCTTCAGCATGGTCCAAAATCTGAGTCAAGGTTAGTTGAAATGACGATGTTGGGTCTTCATCAAGTTTTATGTAGGTGGTAGTATCTTGTAAATGAAGAGTGACTTTGTGTTCGTAGAACGCTCGGTCCATGATAACCAAGGCGCCGCCTTTGTCTGCTGGTTGCATTGTCAGCCTATTATCTTTAGCTAAATTCTTGATAATGGCCACTTCATGTTTTTTCAGGTTGGTAGGAAATGGTTGCTTGAAGTTAAGTTTTGACAGATCACTGCGGACGAGTGCTTCAAACGTGTCCAGAGTTTTGTGGGACATGGGTGGCATGAAGGTAGATTTGGGTTTGAATCGTTGCAAATCTGAATTAGATTCTTCAATTTGTCCTTCAATAGAATCTTGCGAAGGTAGAATGTTGGAAAAAAAGTGCTTCAATCTAAGATTCCTCATGAATTTAAACAAAGATATTTCTACCTCTAAGGAGTTTGTGTGGTGAACAGGAACAAAGGACAAACCTTTGTTCAAAACTTTCTCTTGAAATGGAGATAAAGGAATTGATGAAATATTTATGGTAAGGGTTTGCCTTTGCTCCTGAGATTCCGGGCATCCAGATCTTTTTCCTTTTCTTTTGCTCCTCCTGGTTTTTTTAGGTCTGGTGGTCGACTGGAGGATGGGCCCCTGGACAAAAAAGAAGAGGAAGAAGAAGTAGGTTGGACATTCGTGTCTTTATCCGTAGGTAGAGCACTCGTTGTTGGTAAATCTTCGGAAAGTGATACTGGTGTGCGTGTAGCGTCTAGTTCGCGATCTGAGACAACGGATTCTTGAGATGAGGTGTTAGGTCTCTGGAATGGTCTTCTGCGGGCGTACACTTCCGCCCAGGTATAAACTTCGTTAAGCTTATAATCTATGGTGTCTCTGCGGAATTTCCGTAATTTGCGCTCTTGTAATTCTTTGCCGTAAGTCTCAAGTTTGTTGTTTATATCATCAAGAGTAAGTTTCCAATAGTCAGCTTCGCATCGAGTGGATAATTCTGATTTTAGAGACACTATTTCTTCATCTAATTCACGAATTGTTCGGGCCAGTTCCTCAATGAGCAATAAAATAAGATCCAGTGAACATTTGTTCAATACTGCTTGCCACTTGAAGTGGCCATTATCAAGAATTTAGCTAAAGATAATAGGCTGACAATGCAACCAGCAGACAAAGGCGGCGCCTTGGTTATCATGGACCGAGCGTTCTACGAACACAAAGTCACTCTTCATTTACAAGATACTACCACCTACATAAAATCGATGAAGACCCAACATCGTCATTTCAACTAACCTTGACTCAGATTTTGGACCATGCTGAAGAAATGTCTTGGATAACTCACAAAACTCGCAGTTTTCTTACAGTCTCATGTCCCAGACGACCCAAACGTTACATGCTGCCAAAGATACATAAAAATTTACAAGACCCACCATTCAGGCCCATTGTGTCTGGATGTGATTCAATCTTCATGCCAGCAGGCCAACTCGTGGATTACTTCCTTCAGATGTTTGTACAAACATGGAAAAGCTACATTAAGGATACCACTCACTTTTTATCTCTTCTCAATCAAGTCCACAATTTTTCAGAATCATGGCTTCTTTGTTCAATCGATGTTACATCCTTATACACATCGATACCACTGTTAGAAGGCCTGGAAGCCAGTGAATGGGCATTACTCCAGCTAAAAGAAACTGCCATAGACAAAGTTTTCATCATGGAGCTCCTCACTTTCTGTCTCCAACACAGTTACTTACAGTGGAACAATGAATTCTATCTGCAGATAAGCGGCACGTCTATGGGTTTTTCCGGTGCTCCTGCCTATGCTAACACGTTCATGGCAAAGTTTGAACATGACCACATTTTTTCTGACAGTATCTGGATTGACAACTTGGCATTCTTTGCTAGGTTCATAGATGACATCTTTTTAATTTGGAAGAATTCCGAAGCTCTGTTGGTAGAACAAATCAGCAAACTCAATCAAAAAAATCCACGCATCCAGTTCACACACAACATCAGCACAGAACAATTGCCTTTCTTGGATGTACTGATAATGAAACAATCCAACTCTCTAGTAACGACAATCTATTCCAAACCCACGGACAGAAACAACCTTCTTCTTTACTCTAGTTTTCACCCTCCTTCATTGATTCGTAATCTTCCATACTCTCAGTTGATCAGAACAAAGAGAATCATTTCTGGCAGTCAACTCCTAGAATCATCACTTCAAAAACAAGTAGTGAAATTCCAAGAGCGTGGTTATCCTGCAACAGTCCTTGAGACAGCCATTTCCAGAACTTCCACAAAAACGCGTGCAGAACTCCTTACGCCCTCAGAGAAAAATCCCCATAACCGTCATGTATTTGTTTCCACATTTTCCACGAGTTCAAGGCGCATCCGCCAGATCATCAAAAACAGATGGGAAGTGCTTAAACAGGAACCGGACTTCAACGACCTTTTCTCCTCTGAACCAATCTTTGCATTCACTCGTAGTAAAAACATTAAAGACATACTGTCAGCTACACCCACAATTGACCATGAAGAGTTCAAAGGCATGCAGAAATGTTATAATTGTGTCAATTGCCATAATGTTATCACTGGTTGCGTCATTCACCATCCACGTTCAGGCAAAGCTATCAAACTCAGATACACTGGCACCTGTGACAGTACCAACGTCATTTATACCATCAAATGTCCCTGCGGCTCAATGTATGTTGGCAAAACTTCCCGCAAAATCAAAATAAGGATTTCAGAACACAAAAGTTCCATCCGCACTAACAGTCTCAAATCTCCCTTGTTTGCACATTGGACAGAACATCATCACACTATCGCACAACTAAGATTCACCATACTTGAAATGATGCCTCGCAACACCCAGATCAATACAGAAAGGTTACTCTCACAGAGAGAAGTTTGGTGGATCAAGTACTTACAGACCCTGACACCCTTTGGTCTTAATGATAGATTAGAAATGCAATGCTTTTTATAAACACGCACTTTTGACATTCGGTCTCTTTTCTAAGCAGTTTTCCCATCTGGGCTTGACTGCGTTCATTCAGAACTGCTTCCATTCTGTTAGTCATATTTTGTCATGTGCGTCATGTGTACTCATTGTCCTTAGATTGTATGTCTGTTTCAGACTGAGCAATTCAACACAATTTTCATTCTTTTCACTGCAGGAATCGTGATTTTTTCTTTTTTCGTTTCTCCAGAGCACTTTGGATTTTGAGTTTATTAACTAATCTGTTCAACACCAGTCTGGCTTCTTATCTCTCTTTACCTGTTTCAACCAGTATCATTGTTTTTTTTCCTCATCTTTTCCCTTTGTTTCTATACATTCTAGCACTTCATCACTTTTTTCTAGTCTGTTCTCAGTTCTTCTACACTTACTTTGCCCCATGCTTTTCTCAGATTTTTCACCAACATTCCTCTGCTGTTGTTGTTATCCTAACTATATTGCGTTACACTGTCTGCTCCCATAGCCGTTTTTTCATTTCCAACTTTATTTTCATACATTCCCTGCTCTCACAGCACAACAGTGCTTGTCTCCCTGTAGGTTCTCAGCTCACACCGTAGTCCTCTTTTCGTTACAATAACGTCCGTTCGGTTGTGCTCGCGCAGCACGTCCTTTTTATCACCTGGTTTCGTCAGCTCACACTGACTGTTTCAATAGCCGTTTTTTCATTTCCAACTTTATTTTACACATTCCCTGCTCCCACAGCATAACAGTGCTCGTCTCCCTGTCGGTTCTCAGCTCACACCGTAGTCCTCTCTTCATTTCCACAACGTCCGTCCGGATGTGCTCGCGCAGCACGTCCATTTAACCACCTGGTTTCGTCAGCTCACGTCACTCGTTTTTTCGGAGGTTCCCAGCCTGCGCAGCTTGCCGTCTGTTCGTGTCATTCGCCCTTTTGAAGGTTTCCAGCCCGTGTTGCTTCCTCGTTGTGCCCTACACGTTCCAGTGGTAAGTTTCTTGTCCCTTTTTTCACACATTTTGTGCCACCCGCAGCAGTATTGTTCCATGCCACATCCCGTTTTTTTGTTTTTCTACTTTATAGTTTGCCAGCGTAGTTTTCCATCTTCGAGCCCGGTCACTGACTCAGTTCCACTAGAGTTCAGCGGCACTTTATCACGCTACACAGCCGTAAGTTGTCTCCAGTTTTTGTTCAGCATTAAGTCCATTATTTCATGAGCCGGTTTCTCAGACTCTTTCTTTTCACACAGCGCTCTGTTGCCATTGTTCTTCACCTGCTGCCATTTCTGTCAACCCCGCATTGTGCATCATCGTCTTTTCAGAATCAGTAAGAATTCGATGTTGGTCTTTTCACTTAGTTCTACTTCACGGGTGACTCCTTTATTTTTTCGTAACAATTTCACTTTGGCAACCTTGGGGCACTTTGCATACATTGTTTAGTTTGATCAATACTTTGGACCGGTTTGTTTTTACTTTAAGCTTGTCAGCACTTTTAATCTTTTCACGATATCTCTAGTGAATTGCTGTTGTCTGATCTAGACCAGTTTCCAATTTTTTGTGCCTTGATACGATGCATCTTGTCATTGCTTTAACATAAGAATTTCCAATCTACTTGTATAGCATTGGCTCTCAACGTCATTTCTTTTATTTCCTACAGCTGCCCCTGAAGAAGGGATGTGAATCATCCCGAAATGCATTGGGCTTGTTAGCTTTTTAGAACTGACGATGAAGTTCACTGCCTTTGTGCAGTTTGTCATTGACTGTATCATTATGTTTCATTTTCTTTACCATTCGCAGATTGATGCTATGTTTAATTGAACTGTTGCTGTGTTTTCATCTCATTAATACAGTCATTTTGCCACAAATTCAGTGTCGATTGTTCACTAGATTGCTGTTTTAACAAGTTTAAATCCATGTTGATTTTGCCTAAATGCCAAATAATATTGTAACAAGTTTCTCTCATAAGCAGTGCACTCAGTATACTGGTGTCTGTTCACCAGCAGTTTGCTGTTTTGGTTGCGAGGTGGGCTTCCTCGTCTCTGGGTAGCACGCCTCATTTGTCTATTTGTATGAAATGTGACTTATCTGTTTACACTTCGTGTGCGCTAACTTACACTCCATTGTTCAATATCTTTGTTAGCCCGTCCTTAGTTAGCTGCACCCCTTACATTTTTTCCTAACATGTCTTTTGAAAGCATTTCTAACCTAACTGACAACCGAGCTGATACTCTCACATATTCATCATCACAAGTTAATGAGATCTATTCACTCATTCAAGATGCACCGTCTTTCAACGCACAAAGTGGGTCCGTGTCACAACAAATACGCCAACTTGAATTTGTCACCCGCAGGGCGTTAAGCCAAAGACTCCATGCTTCAACACTCATCCAATACCACAAAGTTCAACGAATTCCACGAGGACTCCGTCTACCTATTAAACCGTTATTATATAAGTTTCAATTTAATAAAACTTTCATGGACAAGTGGCAAGCAGTATTGAACAAATGTTCACTGGATCTTATTTTATTGCTCATTGAGGAACTGGCCCGAACAATTCGTGAATTAGATGAAGAAATAGTGTCTCTAAAATCAGAATTATCCACTCGATGCGAAGCTGACTATTGGAAACTTACTCTTGATGATATCAACAACAAACTTGAGACTTACGGCAAAGAATTACAAGAGCGCAAATTACGGAAATTCCGCAGAGACACCATAGATTATAAGCTTAACGAAGTTTATACCTGGGCGGAAGTGTACGCCCGCAGAAGACCATTCCAGAGACCTAACACCTCATCTCAAGAATCCGTTGTCTCAGATCGCGAACTAGACGCTACACGCACACCAGTATCACTTTCCGAAGATTTACCAACAACGAGTGCTCTACCTACGGATAAAGACACGAATGTCCAACCTACTTCTTCTTCCTCTTCTTTTTTGTCCAGGGGCCCATCCTCCAGTCGACCACCAGACCTAAAAAAACCAGGAGGAGCAAAAGAAAAGGAAAAAGATCTGGATGCCCGGAATCTCAGGAGCAAAGGCAAACCCTTACCATAAATATTTCATCAATTCCTTTATCTCCATTTCAAGAGAAAGTTTTGAACAAAGGTTTGTCCTTTGTTCCTGTTCACCACACAAACTCCTTAGAGGTAGAAATATCTTTGTTTAAATTCATGAGGAATCTTAGATTGAAGCACTTTTTTTCCAACATTGTACCTTCGCAAGATTCTATTGAAGGACAAATTGAAGAATCTAATTCAGATTTGCAACGATTCAAACCCAAATCTACCTTCATGCCACCCATGTCCCACAAAACTCTGGACACGTTTGAAGCACTCGTCCGCAGTGATCTGTCAAAACTTAACTTCAAGCAACCATTTCCTACCAACCTGAAAAAACATGAAGTGGCCATTATCAAGAATTTAGCTAAAGATAATAGGCTGACAATGCAACCAGCAGACAAAGGCGGCGCCTTGGTTATCATGGACCGAGCGTTCTATGAACACAAAGTCACTCTTCATTTACAAGATACTACCACCTACATAAAACTTGATGAAGACCCAACATCATCATTTCAACTAACCTTGACTCAGATTTTGGACCATGCTGAAGAAATGTCTTGGATAACTCACAAAACTCGCAGTTTTCTTACAGTCTCACATCCCAGACGACCCAAACTTTACATGCTGCCAAAGATACATAAAAATTTACAAGACCCACCATTCAGGCCCATTGTGTCTGGATGTGATTCAATCTTCATGCCAGCAGGCCAACTCGTGGATTACTTCCTTCAGATGTTTGTACAAACATGGAAAAGCTACATTAAGGATACCACTCACTTTTTATCTCTTCTCAATCAAGTCCACAATTTTTCAGAATCATGGCTTCTTTGTTCAATCGATGTTACATCCTTATACACATCGATACCACTGTTAGAAGGCCTGGAAGCCAGTGAATGGGCATTACTCCAGCTAAAAGAAACTGCCATAGACAAAGTTTTCATCATGGAGCTCCTCACTTTCTGTCTCCAACACAGTTACTTACAGTGGAACAATGAATTCTATCTGCAGATAAGCGGCACGTCTATGGGTTTTTCCGGTGCTCCTGCCTATGCTAACACGTTCATGGCAAAGTTTGAACATGACCACATTTTTTCTGACAGTATCTGGATTGACAACTTGGCATTCTTTGCTAGGTTCATTGATGACATCTTTTTAATTTGGAAGAATTCCGAAGCTCTGTTGGTTGAACAAATCAGCAAACTCAATCAAAAAAATCCACGCATCCAGTTCACACACAACATCAGCACAGAACAATTGCCTTTCTTGGATGTACTGATAATGAAACAATCCAACTCTCTAGTAACGACAATCTATTCCAAACCCACGGACAGAAACAACCTTCTTCTTTACTCTAGTTTTCACCCTCCTTCATTGATTCGTAATCTTCCATACTCTCAGTTGATCAGAACAAAGAGAATCATTTCTGACAGTCAACTCCTAGAATCATCACTTCAAAAACAAGTAGTGAAATTCCAAGAGCGTGGTTATCCTGCAACAGTCCTTGAGACAGCCATTTCCAGAACTTCCACAAAAACGCGTGCAGAACTCCTTACGCCCTCAGAGAAAAATCCCCATAACCGTCATGTATTTGTTTCCACATTTTCCACGAGTTCAAGGCGCATCCGCCAGATCATCAAAAACAGATGGGAAGTGCTTAAACAGGAACCGGACTTCAACGACCTTTTCTCCTCTGAACCAATCTTTGCATTCACTCGTAGTAAAAACATTAAAGACATACTGTCAGCTACACCCACAATTGACCATGAAGAGTTCAAAGGCATGCAGAAATGTTATAATTGTGTCAATTGCCATAATGTTATCACTGGTTGCGTCATTCACCATCCACGTTCAGGCAAAGCTATCAAACTCAGATACACTGGCACCTGTGACAGTACCAACGTCATTTATACCATCAAATGTCCCTGCGGCTCAATGTATGTTGGCAAAACTTCCCGCAAAATCAAAATAAGGATTTCAGAACACAAAAGTTCCATCCGCACTAACAGTCTCAAATCTCCCTTGTTTGCACATTGGACAGAACATCATCACACTATCGCACAACTAAGATTCACCATACTTGAAATGATGCCTCGCAACACCCAGATCAATACAGAAAGGTTACTCTCACAGAGAGAAGTTTGGTGGATCAAGTACTTACAGATCCTGACACCCTTTGGTCTTAATGATAGATTAGAAATGCAATGCTTTTTATAAACACGCACTTTTGACATTCGGTCTCTTTTCTAAGCAGTTTTCCCATCTGGGCTTGACTGCGTTCATTCAGAACTGCTTCCATTCTGTTAGTCATATTTTGTCATGTGCGTCATGTGTACTCATTGTCCTTAGATTGTACGTCTGTTTCAGACTGAGCAATTCAACACAATTTTCATTCTTTTCACTGCAGGAATCGTGATTTTTTCTTTTTTCGTTTCTCCAGAGCACTTTGGATTTTGAGTTTATTAACTAATCTGTTCAACACCAGTCTGGGTTCTTATCTCTCTTTACCTGTTTCAGCCAGTATCATTGTTTTTTTTCCTCATCTTTTCCCTTTGTTTCTATACATTCTAGCACTTCATCACTTTTTTCTAGTCTGTTCTCAGTTCTTCTACACTTACTTTGCCCCATGCTTTTCTCAGATTTTTCACCAACATTCCTCTGCTGTTGTTGTTATCCTAACTATATTGCGTTACACTGTCTGCTCCCATAGCCGTTTTTTCATTTCCAACTTTATTTTCATACATTCCCTGCTCTCACAGCACAACAGTGCTTGTCTCCCTGTAGGTTCTCAGCTCACACCGTAGTCCTCTTTTCGTTACCATAACGTCCGTTCGGTTGTGCTCGCGCAGCACGTCCTTTTTATCACCTGGTTTCGTCAGCTCACACTGACTGTTTCAATAGCCGTTTTTTCATTTCCAACTTTATTTTACACATTCCCTGCTCCCACAGCATAACAGTGCTCGTCTCCCTGTCGGTTCTCAGCTCACACCGTAGTCCTCTCTTCATTTCCACAACGTCCGTCCGGATGTGCTCGCGCAGCACGTCCATTTAACCACCTGGTTTCGTCAGCTCACGTCACTCGTTTTTTCGGAGGTTCCCAGCCTGCGCAGCTTGCCGTCTGTTCGTGTCATTCGCCCTTTTGAAGGTTTCCAGCACGTGTTGCTTCCTCGTTGTGCCCTACACGTTCCAGTGGTAAGTTTCTTGTCCCTTTTTTCACACATTTTGTGCCACCCGCAGCAGTATTGTTCCATGCCACATCCCGTTTTTTTGTTTTTCTACTTTATAGTTTGCCAGCGTAGTTTTCCATCTTCGAGCCCGGTCACTGACTCAGTTCCACTAGAGTTCAGCGGCACTTTATCACGCTACACAGCCGTAAGTTGTCTCCAGTTTTTGTTCAGCATTAAGTCCATTATTTCATGAGCCGGTTTCTCAGACTCTTTCTTTTCACACAGCGCTCTGTTGCCATTGTTCTTCACCTGCTGCCATTTCTGTCAACCCCGCATTGTGCATCATCGTCTTTTCAGAATCAGTAAGAATTCGATGTTGGTCTTTTCACTTAGTTCTACTTCACGGGTGACTCCTTTATTTTTTCGTAACAATTTCACTTTGGCAACCTTGGGGCACTTTGCATACATTGTTTAGTTTGATCAATACTTTGGACCGGTTTGTTTTTACTTTAAGCTTGTCAGCACTTTTAATCTTTTCACGATATCTCTAGTGAATTGCTGTTGTCTGATCTAGACCAGTTTCCAATTTTTTGTGCCTTGATACGATGCATCTTGTCATTGCTTTAACATAAGAATTTCCAATCTACTTGTATAGCATTGGCTCTCAACGTCATTTCTTTTATTTCCTACAGCTGCCCCTGAAGAAGGGATGTGAATCATCCCGAAATGCATTGGGCTTGTTAGCTTTTTAGAACTGACGATGAAGTTCACTGCCTTTGTGCAGTTTGTCATTGACTGTATCATTATGTTTCATTTTCTTTACCATTCGCAGATTGATGCTATGTTTAATTGAACTGTTGCTGTGTTTTCATCTCATTAATACAGTCATTTTGCCACAAATTCAGTGTCGATTGTTCACTAGATTGCTGTTTTAACAAGTTTAAATCCATGTTGATTTTGCCTAAATGCCAAATAATATTGTAACAAGTTTCTCTCATAAGCTGTGCACTCAGTATACTGGTGTCTGTTCACCAGCAGTTTGCTCTTTTGGTTGCGAGGTGGGCTTCCTCATCTCTGGGTAGCACGCCTCATTTGTCTATTTGTATGAAATGTGACTTATCTGTTTACACTTCGTGTGCGCTAACTTACACTCCATTGTTCAATAATGCTTGTAATTACCATGACTCGTTATGATGGATGAGTAGTACGATTATGTGTTGTTTATTTCAAGATCTTAGCCAAACAACAAGTCTCTTTTCTATTATCTACATAGTTGTAGTTCACCCATTTTGGTTTTAGTGGCATTTACAGTGGTGCGCACCTTTTTCTGGTGTTTTAGCTTGCGGATTTCACATACGGTACGTGATCATTATTTGACAACCCGAAGAATATTAATACACTTGTATTAAATGCACACACCCAGTTCATATGTATCTTCACTTCCGGGTAACACACTCCAAATTACCACGTGATCCCCATATAACTCCAGGTCATCGCGGCTCGGTTATACCTCTCTACAAGTACCACGCACTCGCCTATCTATGACCTAGTAAGTACATTCTGGCTTCAAGCCTTTTCTAATCCTTCCGCTGCATATGCAGACCATATCGAACTGATTCTTTATTTTGGTTTACAGCACCACTTGAGTATGATAGTCACGTGAGTTACGATCCCAGTAGGTTTCCGCATTATGCATGTTTTCGGCACCTCGGTTAAGTCACGGTTATAGAACGCCTCAGTGTCACGTATTCTTACGGGATTTGTACCCTGGGTGCTATGACCCTTGCGCTTTGGGTAACACTTTTATATGCGTGTGTTCAACTTTCTAATCAAACTTCCACACAGTTCTTAAATACACTTGCGGATCCGTTTTAATCTTTTTGCGTTACATTAACGGTCACCTTGCAGGTTCACAGCATGACTCTATCAGTAATATTGACACTCCAAGTGCATGCAGCACCTTAATACACGACTCGAAGTCGGTCACCGTCACCCTTTTTTGTCTATTTTCATCTAGCGCATTGTGCTGATACCCTATTTCCTCTACTTTACAGTGTACAGCCCCTGAAGAAGGGCATCTGTGCCCGAAATGCATTGGGCATTAAGAATTGGTTGGTTTATTTTCAAAGTTATTAGGAAAGAATAATAACGGAATTGATGAACATTGAGAATACAACTTGAATATCAAGAATAAAATGATTGATCATACTTAAAAGTTTCATGAAGAAGTTTTTTACTCATGGAATAACGAACCAAACATTACATTGAGCGCATCAGGGAGACGCTCTCCTTGGACCAAGGAGAATGCAGTGTTAGTTTGCCTATAAAATAAGTACCACAATGGGAACGTCAGAGGAAGTTCCAGCAAGGCATGGTCCGTGAAGTCCATGCCCTGCTGGAACTGGGGGTGCATGCACACAGGGGGGCACATGTTGTGCCCCCCCGTGTGCTTCCACATAGATTGAGGCCCCCTTTCTTTTCTCACCGCCACTGTTTTCATGGAGGAAACACCTCCATGAATCAGTGGTAGTGAGGAAAGTCGTAATATGTTTGGCGGGACCGCTGCGATCCTGTCAAGCATATTGCTGCCTCATGACCCATGCGCCACCACCAGGGAACGGCGGTTCCAGGACTGCACAACCACCAAGGTCGTAATGTGGCGCTCAGAACACCTCCACCTCTGCCCCACCACGAGTCTGGCAGTCTGAGGACTGCCAGACTCGTAATTAGGTTCTTAATATTAACATGTCCTTACAGTGACTAGCAGCCAAAAGCTATTTTCACTATGCAGGCCTAGTTGTCTTTTAAACCTGTTAGCTTTGGGGTGATCTTCCCCCAAATGTTTTGCCTTCACCCCTCCTACTTTTGCTGAATTTTCTTTGGTTGGCCTTAGGACACTATGCACTTTACCACTGCTAACTAGTGCTAAAGTATGTGTGCTCTCTCCTTGAAACATAGTAAAATTGGCTTACACCTGATTGGAATACTTAATGTACTTATAAGTCCCTTTTAGAGTGGTATATCATGTACCCAGGACCTGTAAGTTAAGTGTTACTAGTGGGCCTGCAGCACTTATTGTGCCACCAACTTAAGTGGCACCTTAAAAAGTGTCAGAGGCCTGCCATTGCAGCCTGGATGCAGTTTTAAACTGGCAATTTGTCTTGGCAATATAACCCCCTTTGTAAGCCTTAAACTCCACTTCTATTGCATATAGGTCACCCCTACGGTAGGCCTTAGACAGCCCATAGAACAGGGCACCCCGTAATTAAAAGGTTGGACATGTACTTTAAGTTTTACATGTTCTGGTAGTGAAAAAACGAAATTTTAACTTTTCACTTCTGTGAGGCCTGCATCTCCCATAGGATAGCATAGGGTTACCTTATTACATTTAATGTGCATGCTAACTTTTGATTGGAAACAGGTAAGCGTTTTGGTGTCTGAGAAATTGCAATTAAAAATCGCCTTTAATGGTCAAGTCAGATGTTAAGTTACAATTTTGGAAATGCCACTTTTAAAAAGTTCACGACTCTGCTATTGCCACAATACTGCATGCAGCAAGCACAAATATATGTGGTTCCCACAGCCTGCTAAATACCTGTACAGCTGTCTTTGAAATCTCAAAACGAACCCCATTTGGAAATATGGGCCACTTTTCAAGATATCTAATTCTCCTATTTTTGTCCCCGGAACTATTTTCTGTCCCAGTTCAACCTGGAGTGTCCTCCGAATCTAGATTTTTCTGCTGAGTTCATGTTTTATTTCTGCTACATCTTCCTGGCTCCGTCCTTTCACTTTTGCCATGCAGACACATCTCTCTGCTGCTACCGACCTTCAGCGCGGATTTACAAGGACAACATACACAATAAGGTCGCATTTCATAACAATGGCCCTGTGAGTTTATTTCTGTCTTTATGAATGCTTTAGGCAGGGAATATTGCACCAACAAAATGAGCACACATGTTGTATCGTAATCAGGTTTCTAGACCACAAGTCATGTCTTCACATATGAAATGCTAAAATTGAAAATGCATGTTTAATTAGAGCTGATACTGCATGTTGAAAAGTACAGCTGGAGTCACAGGCTAAAACCACATCTAAGCAAAAGGTTTGCAAAGTGTTCTGGTGCAGAACAGACAAATGAAGATTAGGTCTGGGCGGAGTTTGCGGAGTTCTGCTGTGGGGAACTTCACGAAGTGCAGGAAACATTTCACTGCACTCTGCGGAGTACCGCTGTAAAATCAGGGCAAATGGCAACACGTGCACCACAAGAGGGCGATGCTTCTTTCTGCCGCTTGAGTAGATGTTTTACTCGAGTGGCAGCTTCATCAACGTGCGCAGCAGGTTTCTCAACACGAGTGGTAACAACCTACCGCGACCGGCCGCATTGAGAAATCTCATCTGGAGGTGGTCTAGCGTATGATTTTTCTCGCTCGCCAACTTAACGTTGGCGAGCTGCGAAGAGAGAGAAATCTCAACTCAGCACCACTTTGTAGAGTTTTTCTGGACTCTGCGCTCCGAGCGAAGTGGTTAAAGTTCTGCGTACTCCGCCGGCAGAGCGGAATTAGTCGCCTACCGCAAATGATGATAGAAAATACGAGTAGACTTGGGCCTTATAATGAACGTGTGTGCGTGCACAGAGCACATCTGTTTGCTTCTTGCACGTGTAAAGTTCAAACATTTAAATTGGAATTGGGGTTTGGGGTTGGACATTTTTGTGCCTTACCTCCCTGGGCTTCTTTGGCGAGTACTGCTGCTGAGGGCTGAGGGGGACAACCATTGGTTGGGGATCAAGGTGGGGACGTTTTCTGTTTTAGAAGGCATTGGCAAGGAGATGTGAGTTTTGGTCCAGACGGAGTTACAGTCGGTATGAAGATGACAGGCTTTGGATCAGCCCCTGACCTTGAGGCCAGGTAAGGAATTACACAATGGGGGAAACTGCAAAAAGGGTTTGGTGGCACTACAGTCGATGGGAGTGGGGGATGGTGATGTTACAGAAGGGAATAAAGTGCCTTATTGAAGGGTAAGTATGTTAAGGATCAAAAGACTGATGCGGGTGGGGAAGGCAAAGAGAAGGTAAGATCGTAGGATTCAGCTCAAAGGTTGGAGGATAGGGGGAGTGAAGGGGAAGAATATGACAAAAGGGCAAAGGAAAGTAAGGAGATTAAATGTAAAAAAAATGGACTGTATGGACATTACTAAGCCCAAAGGAGCCCATTTGATGGCGGTGACAAAGAAGCATAGTTGGAAAGAGGAATAGGTGGAAGTTTTTAATGCTTTTTTCACAGGGAGGTGAGAGCAAAGGAAAAGTCCAAGTAGGAGAAGTATGATCTGTCGAAGAGACTGCGTGTACCTGTTACAATAGATAATTGGAGAGCGGCATTCCTCACATAGGCCGGCGTATACTGTGAAAAGATTCCCGAATGTTGCATGGCCTTGTTTAAATATCTACACATTATGAGAAAGGAGCAGTGAACATTCGGTCGTTGGGCATGGGTAAGATGCAACAAGGATTTTAGGGCACATTTGGCAGAAGATGCTGACCGGGTTTGGGGTCAGCTGGATAACAAATCGTTTTTGCAGACGGTGACACCAGCGAGGCCAGCCCAACAATGCAAACTGCCAGTGGATGGCCGTTGATTTACAAGCCCTTTCTGGGTCATCCCATTCAAGGAGGGGTGGGGACAGTTGGCAGGAGCAGACAGGGTGGTGCAGGTGCATGCTGGGCATTCAAAAGAGGTTCTTGCATAAGGGAGTTTGCACTACAAGGAGGGGGTGCAGGGCTCCAAGGTGGTATGGGTGGACAGGATCCATCTTATAACAAGAGAGTTAGGAGAGAGGAGGACAGAAGACTTTAGGGAAAGGTTCGTACACCTTTTAAATTGGACATGTTGCGATATTGGAGCTCACACGCTGGTGATTTTGGGGAAGCAAGGTTGTTGTCTGAAGGTTTTGAGTTTGGTTGCAAGTTGTTCTACAGGGGGCCGAGGGAGAGAAGATGGGCAGAGAATCTGTGTTCAGTACAGGACATAAGAATGTGATATGGACCAAAATTATGAAGGAGGTGCAAGAAAGTCGAATGGAGGGACCCTTCCCAGATTGGCCTTTGACAAATCTGATTGTTTCACTTATTGGGGTGGTTCCCAAGAATGAAGTGGGGTAGTTCTGGCTGTTTCAGCACCTTTCATGGGGGACAATCAGTGAATTATGTAATTCCTGAAGAGTTGAGCAGAGTTCACTATGCCTCAGTGGACCCTGCAATAGCATTGGTCAATAGACTGGGACCTGAAGCTCTAATGTCAAAGTGCAACATTACGTCCGCTTTCAGATTGTTGCCTGTGCACCCTTTGGATTTCAAACTTTTGGGTGATAAGTTCGCAAGATTCTTTTTGGTTGACAATGCATTTCCTAGGGGTTGTTCTATACCGTATTCCTTGGTTGAGACATTCAGTACTTTTCTACAGTGATTGTTCTAGTTTGTAACTGGGAGAGACAACATGACCCATTACCTTGATTACTTTTGTATAGCTAGTTCTGCAGTTGCGGATGAGTACGAAAAGCTGCTTAGTGAGGTTCATGTGTTGAGGCAGGATTTGCGTGTACTATGGGCCCAACAGAAGTTATAACATTTTTTGTGCGTAGAATTGGACTAAAAAAAGATGGAAGTGCAGTTGCCTGTGTAGAAAAAGAGAAGCTAATGCCATTGATAGAAAAGATGCTGGCCAAAGACTAGGCACAGAACAAGGACATTCAGATACTCCAGGGGCATTTGACTTTCGAAGAGAAGACGTCTTGTTGGCGCCCATGGTTGGCTTTTTCAGAGGTTTTGTTGCCCCACCACATGGTTCAATTGACTGCAGGTGAGAAAGCGTGTTTCGGAGTACGGAAGAATTTTTCTGCAGGATTTTCATGGTGTGTCCATGGCAGCGATGAGTGAAGAGGCTGAATTGTCTCTGGAACTTTTTCCTGATTCAGAAGGTGGTTCTGGTTTCGGAATTGTTTGGCAGGGGCATTGTTGCGGAACATCTTGGCCTGAGGAAGGGAAGGGTGGGGGCCGTTGCATTGCCTCTTTGGAACCCTTTCCATTGGTAGTGGTGGTTTGTCTTTGGAGCCCCCATTTCGCTAACAGGAAAGTGCTATTCAACATTGATAACCTCGCAGGGGTCAACATAGTCAACAGACAGTCAGCCAGAGATTTGAAATTGTTACAATTGCTGCACGTGTTTGTGTTGGAATGCTTGCATTATAATGTGACATTTATAGCAAGGCACATTGCAGGGGTCACGAAGGACATTGCTGAAGCTCTCTCTCATTCGCAGTGGCAGAGATTCCGTGGGCTTGTATCATGGGCGGGCGAAAGGAAGACAGCAATGCCAAAGCACCGGTGGCCAGTTGGAAGGGCCGCATGAATCAGTTGCTCATTGAGTCTTTATCAGATTCCACAAGTCATGATAACGGTTTGGCGTGGTAGGAGTTTTTGGCTTCGGGGCTCGGAGACGAAGTGTCAGCAAGGGGGAAGAGAAGAGAAGGGCGGATGTGGTAAAGTTAATTATGCTGTTGATTGTGCGGGGGTTGTCGGCAGTGATAAATTGGCAGGCCTGGCCTTTTTTGGCAAATTGTTTGGGGATATGAGCTGTCAGCTGGGGGAGATGGGGAGGAGGATCCTGGAAGGTGGGGCCCTGGAATGTGGAAGAAGAGTCAGGGTGCTGTGACCGGTGACTTTGAGGGTATTGGTGGGAAGGCTTCTTGAAATGTGGGTTGAGGGGCAGGACTGCTTATTGTTCTCTGTGGTTGTGATGTGGTTTTTTTGAGCATTGAGAGTGTCAAAGATTGTGTCAAAGGAGAAGAAAGGGATTCAGGGGGAAGACTTAAGGGTTTTGGATGAAGTGATTCAGGTGTTGATACCCAGGTCAAAGACGGACCAATCCAGTCGAGGAAAATGTGTGAATTTGCGGGGGTATCCAGACGAGTGGATTTGCCCTCTGCGTTGGTGGTTAAAGTGTTCACAAAGGACAAAAAGACAGGGGGAGGTTTTTCAGTATGCCAATATTAGAAAGATTGGACCATCATAAGCTTTGGGAGTGCTGAGGAAGGTGTTGGCTGAGATGGGGTAACCTGGGCAAGAATTTGGTACCCACTGATTCCATATCGGGATAGCAATGGAGACAGAATTGCAGGGATGGTCTGGTGCAGACATACAACAGTTAGCGAGGTGGATATCAGAATGTTACAAGAGGTACATGAGGTTGGGATGGTCATTCCATTAGGGTAACTCAGCGTAATGATTTTGTTTGTTCATGTTGCGTTGCAGGTCCAGGGCGTGAACACATAGAGGTCTGGATTCGAGAGCACACCTGAATAAAATGTGCAGCACATCATGCCGAACGATGCAATTTTGGGAAGCATCTTGGGTTTGATAACTTCTCAGCGCAAATAAAATGGTTCATAAAGGTGGAATTTGTTGGCACTACCTGTGGCTGAAGCTGGAGGTACTGACGAGATCAGTACCATGCCCAGATTTACTAGCCATCCATCTAGGACAGAACTATTTGGTTGAAATGAAAGGTTTGGCTGTGCTGAAATGTAGGAAAGAGGACTCGTTGGAAATAGAGAGGTTGTGGTCAGGGATGACTATTGTTTGGAGGAGTTTTTGCTGCATAGAGAGTGGAGGGGTGTCAAGGAACCTGGGGCGATTGACAGGGAGCGGAGGAAACTTAACAGGGAGATGAGGAGGTTTCGCTGAGTGGAAGTGATTTTAATGTTGGAACATGCAGACATTAGGTACGAAATTGTTCACTTCTTTAGGGATGATGGAGTGCATCTGTTGGTCTTTGGAATGGAGCTTTATTTGCTTCAGTTACAGGGTGTTGTGAAAGAATTGTTGAGGACCCATTGTTTGGGAGTTGTAGGGGGGCAGAAAAAAACAGGGAGGTTTTTCCTGGTGGCAGTTGATTTTTAAAAAATGTGAGTGATTACAAGGATAATGGTCAGTTTGAGGCCCAATTTAGAGATGAAGGGGGGGAGTGGATAGGAAGGGGTACGTTGAAAGGCAAGAGGAAGACGAGTTGAGTAGGCGCAGTGATGGTTGGTTGTGTGATGCTGCGAGTGAAGAAAGGTTGCACGTGGTCTTGACACATGACACATGATGGGTTATTTAGGGGAGGTGGATGGTTAGGTTAGGTTCTTTTAATGTCTAGTGAGGTCAGGTTTAATGCTAGTCTGTACAGTGTAATGCCAAGGATTGTTTAAGTGAAGTCTTAGCACCCGTTTCATTAAAGGTGCCTTTTTCACACTGAACATTGTCTGTGGCTGTGCTGTCTCCCCCAATTTCCTCAAGTTTGTGGATGAACTGCAGACAGCAAAACAAGGTAACAGTGGACAGAGGTTCCCCTGTTTCCAAACTGTGTCTCTGCAGATCATTCACTAACTCAAAGAATGGATGCCCTTTATGGCAGTCTCCTAAAAAGGAACACAGATATGCTCTGCAAGAGCACACTGGTTCATAGCATGGCCCCAGTTGTCATTCAGAGACAGGTTTTCTAACTCAGACAATGCTTTCATGTGACACCTGGTTTCTTTACTAATCCAGGGCAACCTGGTGAGCCAGAAACCCTTGCACAGAATAGGTTTCCAGCTCAGGCATGAATGCTCAGCACAGCTGGGCTCTGGTTAACAGGTTCAAGGACATCGTCGATGGCTGCAGATTATTTTGTTCTTGCTGTGTGAGAGGGTGGGTGTGTTTGTTTGGCAAGTGCAGGCGGACAAGGAACCACTCTCCATGGCATTGCCCAGTGCTTAATTTGTAAAAGCATAAGTGTCAGGGTCATAAGCTTTGCTAAGAAGCCCCCGCCAGTGAATGTCACGTGCCACATACCAAGGCTGCACAGTCATGATGGCACCTCATGTCTCTTTCATCCACCACCAGACTCTACATGCATCTTTACCTCCCTTTTGTAGGTTATTTTCATCCCTGCTTTCTCCCTTGTCAAGGTTCTCCGTCTTTCATCCTCCTTCTCTACCCCTTGTTTGTTTTTCTCCTTCATGCTCTGAGTCAAAGTCTGGTGATGAAAAATAAGTGCTGATTCCCAAACAATAGTGCTGGTGGGCCCCAACCACAACCCTCGGCTCAAATTAAGCACTGGCGTATCTCAAAGGCCCCGCCACCTTCTTCCTGTACAATCACACAGTAAAATGTTTAAAACGTTACCAGGCCTTTGAGTGGAATACAGTTAACAAATATGCAATGTAGATTTTAATGTGAACTCATAATTTAACATTATGTTCTTAAAATCTAGTAATAATAAAGCACTCATTTAGAGGAGTTGGTAATGTGATTTCTGGCCAAAAGTGGCGGGGGTGCGACCCCTCCTCCTATGTGCTTCTGTCACCATAATGAAAAGACAAGGAAAGGAGGCCTTACTGGTTGTGGAGCCTCCACTGTCTCAGACATCAGAATGCCATGCTGGCAATGTAGACACCTCTGAAAGCGTGCCATGCTACCTTTTTTTGGTGGTGCCATCTCAATGCAAAATTGTCTTGGAAACTACAGCTCTCTTGACCAGAATGCTCATGCAGGAAATACAGTAATATAACTTCCAGCATGCCAAGGATTCTTTGTGAACTAGAATAGATGGAGGTAGAAGGGAAGAGGGGTTCACTCAGCTTCCAAGTAAATACTAGATAAATTGAAAAGGAGTGAACCACACCAATCTTGGTACTAGAGTCTTGCTAAGGTTGTCTCGGAGACCCTCAACCACATATTATAGCCAGTAGTGTAAATAATCTCCACTGGAGTGATTAAGTGCGCAGCGTCATCATCGGGTCTCCAACCCTGGATTCCCAGGTGAGTAACGCCTCCACCAGGAGGGAGATTGTCTGGGTGAAGATAATGGTGGGATCCATGCAAAGGGAATAAAATTACCTCCTATGCCTGTGAAAGTGATTTTAATGTGAAGATCGGGCTAGAGGTAAGACTAAAAACAAAGAAGTTTTTCGGTCGCATTACCAATCTTTAGCATCTAGAAATCTGGTCACCATGTTTTGGCCTAGTGTGCCCCCATGGACCCGTTGGCCTTCATCAGGACCTTGTGTATCAGATGCCTTTTTTGCTTGATGTTCGATGAGATACTCTGATAAGTACATTAACTTACGGTTCTTCGTTATGGGCGTGGTTCTTGCCCATAACGGGTCGATGTTACAGGCATAATTGTTGCCTATAACTTAAGGGAAACAAGAGGAGATAATCACATAGAAGTACTAAAAACATGCTCTCATTTCATCTGTGACACCTTCTTTATAGATCCGATGTATGATATTATTGAATGTAGCATGTTACAACGTGTGATTTTACCACACGGTAGGTAACAATGCGGTCGTTACAACGACTGCGTTGTTACCACACGTGGCATTACATCGCAAGTCGTTTCAATGACTTGCGCTAGGTGGCGCGCTGGATTTAGGAATAGTATCAATTACTATTCCTGCTCCAGTTAGCGTAACAGCAGGGAAGGTGTTGGATTTAAAATCCAACACATTCCCTGGTGTTGCACGCCTCCTAGGGCAAGTCGTTGAAACGTCTTGCGATGTAAATGGACGCATGGTAACAACGCGGTCGTTGTAACGACCGCGTTGTTATGTACCTGCATGGTATTGCCAGCGTTGTAAACGCTGTCCCCCGATACTTATTTGAAGTGCAGCTACGCCCAGTCAGTGCATGTCTTATATGTTGGATTCACTTGTAAAAACAGCGTAATCATTTATTAGATGTGTTTATACAATCCCTGTGTTCAAAGATTTGTTTAGTATATAGGAGAATGTGCAGTGGTGTTCTGCCAACAGAAAGGATTGTGGTGGGTTTAAAAATAGGGAAAGTCCCTCTTTCTGAGTTTTTTTTCAGGGAAAAAATGCCCTTTTTTAGGATGTGTGTATCCTCTGTTTGAATATGCAGCAAATGCATGGTGAAAACTGCATCCTGTGCCCACATATAGTTAAGTACATTATTATAGTGCAGACACACCTAGAGAGATGATATGGGGCAGTCGATAGTTGATAGTGGTATGATGTTGTTATTTTTGCATAATACCAGAAAAGTATGTTATCTCGCAGACACGCCTAGTGGCGTAGTGTCTTGAAGCCACAATAGTGATAGTGAGTAGTGGTGTCTTGTGTCTTCACTGAAAGACGGTAAGGAGCGATTGGTAGTTGATAGCAGTATGACGTTGTTATTTACTATCATGTGCCAAAAAAAGGTTCCATAATGTGAACCTACATTTTTCGTATGGTCCAGCTAGAGTGAGTCGGGACTTGGCTGCCCTGACGTCAGGAAGGAGGAGTGGTTGTGCAATCTGTAAAGTGCATATGAATGTTTGACTGGCCCTCTCGGGCCGGCCAAGCATTTATGCGCATGTCGCATGTTCTCCATGCAGGCTGCATTACTGTTTGCATGGACAACATGCCCAGGCCCCATTCCCTGGCTGAGTGCCAAACCACTGTGCTCAGACCAATCTCAACACTGCATTGTAGCATTGTGAATGGCTGTTGGGAGCCTGGGTGCTTTACCGGTCCCCGGGAGAGACTCACTGGACGTGGGAGAGATGCAGCGATGGAGAGACGCGGCGAGTTGAGGTAAGTGATTTTTCCTTCATTCAGAACCCCCATCTCCCCCGTTGTCCCACCACCCCCATATATTTCCGGCCGCCACTACTTACAACTGGTTGTAGGCCACTACTCCAGCGAATCATGCTCAGTGTGCCGCTTAACTAAAGCAACCAAAGTCCTGGATCTTAACACCAATCTTAAGTGGACATTAAGAAGGCACACAAACTGCAACACAATCCACGTCATCTAAATGATCACTTGTCCTTGTCCCCTCAGATACATAGTAATGATGCGCAGGAAGACTTAAAACCTGTATATGAGAACATTGAAGAAACATCAGGGGCAAAAAACAACACGCATGAGCAACCATTTCTTGACAGCTAAACATACGGCTAATGAGCTGGAATGGGTAGTCCTTGAAACAGTAGACACTACTGACAGGAACGCAGTAGGAATCCTCTTTCAAAAAGAGCAGTGGTGAATCTATCGTCTCCAAATCTTTGACAAAAGCTTTAACGAAAATGTCCTGTGGACAGCATTTAGTTAGTAGAACTTGTGTAAACAAATCTGCAGATACCAATCACTCGTGTGAGTACAAACAATAGTACATAATTAGAGCTCAAACAGAATAGAGTTAGTCTGTATCTCAGTCAGGACAACTGACACCGTGATGAAAACGAAAAACCTCTCAGAACAAATATCTACCCTACAGCTCTATTCCTTGTTACGATCACCTTGGCACCAATAACAAACACAAACACTGTCATCACTCTTGCAACAAAATGATGATACCTACGGGAATTATTATTTTCAATAAACATCAGTTAAGCACTACGTTTTAGGACCTACATACAGTTACCAAATCGAATAAGATTTTAACAGAATATATACACCGTATATGACTCTCATGCGGAGCCAATGATACCCATGGAAACAAAAAATTTGTCTTTTTCCAAAGACTATTTACTGATAACACCTTAAGAATTACACACAGGCTAACACAGCTTACATATTTAATAAGACTCCAATAAGACATACATTGGACAGTCTATCATCAAGCGGTATCAGAGAGCTGAGTATGAACAAGGATCCTGTCCTTGTTGTTATGTTTTTCATACAATAGGGCCTTTTTCCATACCACTCCCATCTCTTTCAATTGATCACGGCGGACTGCTGTGATCACCTGTATCTCATTCTCACCAATTGAATACCCCGCACCCACCCTTTTATCCTGGGCCACAATCAGTAGAAACCAATATTCAGGACGGGGAGGACACATCAGGAGTACACACAGGTTGGTTAGAAAAAAAATAAGGAAGTGAAAACATAATTGTAAATTTGTCAAACTTCACTAGCTAGAGATGCGAAGTATACGATGGAGATCACCTCGTTGAGCTATTTATGCTTATGCATCAAGTAATTTTTTAGTAGGTTAAGACGAGTCTTTCCGTCTCTACTCGAATCCTATGGGGAAGTTATACACCTGCTCAGAGGTTAACGCCTCTGATATTTACTCGGTGCATTTTAACATAAAAGCCATCACTTACAGCCCCAAGGGGAGTTTGGGGGGGCAGCCGACCGCAGGGAGGTCTCCCCCCTCGGGCGGTTTGGGAGGGGCTGGCCTCGCCGGCCATTTGAAGTTTGGGCTTGTTTATTTGTAGCCCAAAAGGAGCCCAAGCATAAATGCTTTGGGCTCCTGCTCCCAGCCACCATTTTAGGTTTGGTGACCTGGTGGCTGGGAGCTTAGTCTGAGGTAGTTTTTGTGGTGTTAGTAATTTTCGATTTGAAGTGTTCCTTCGCCAGCGGTGGTCGCGATATGGCAGGTGAAGACTATCGTGTTGACAGAGCAGGGCCGTCGCGTCCGGTTCGACAGGCCTCAGCAGGTGTAGCAGTGGCGGTTGCCGCATGCACGTCACCCAAGCGGCCACGAGTTATGCCGGTAAATGAACGGGGCCGCTCGCGCTTTAAAAAAGCTGCCCTGGTGCGTGCATCACAGGCGGGGGAAGGAGGTGCATCTGCGTTGGTGGGCGGTGTGTGCGGGATGTTTTAAGTGGAGTGGGTGAGCGGGGATGTCATTTTTTCCCATGGAGCGCTCCTTCTCTTCCCCTGCGCTGAGAGTGAAGTGCGAGGGAGGGAGGAGCGGTAGGCGGCGCGCGCATTAACTGTCGGCCTCGCATCGCGTTCCAAGGCCTTTTGGTACTGAGCGGGGAAGAGATTCGGACGGGCTGGCTCCTCAGGGTAATGTGAGAGAGAGCGAGGTGGGGTTGTTTCCCTCGGCGCGTGCGCCGGTTACTTCCCGGCCTAGGGTCAGCGCAGAGGGTTTGAGAGGTTGGGGCAGCTTTAATACTGCCTCAGTGGGGAGGGTTATATCGCGTGTGGTTTCTCCTGGGCCCAAAGGCGGTGTGGTATTGGGGGTAGACTTAGAGAAGGTCAGGGATTATGGGCAGTTTGCTAGCCCACTCTTTTTCTCTCCCATAGGTTCTTATAGGGGTGAGACTGTTTCTTTGGGGGGTAGTTCTTTGGGAGAGGGTGAGTGGGCACAAGTGGGAGGTGGGAGCGGTCCACAGAGGAAGGGGTCAGTTTTTGAGTCTGGGGTGTTGGGGACACCCCCTCATTCTAGTGGGGGTGCTCCTGTCAGGGGTGGGGGTGAACTGTTTTTGGGGATGGGGGAGCAGAATTTGGGGTTCACGATGAGTTGGAGTCGGCTGGGGGTGGCACAGCTGGGGAGGGCTTAGATATTTTCCCATCTTGGGCGGAGGGGGAGCGCTCGGGGGATGATTGGGTAAAGGGGCGCAAGGGGGGTACACGATGGTGGTCAATGGGAAGAGAGGGTCCCGGAAGCAGGGAGCAGGCAGACGTCAGGGTATGTTGGGGTTGGGGGAGGGTAGTCAAGGTTGGAATGGAGTGGAGAAGAGGACGGGGAATTACCCCCCCCCCCCCGGGAGTTGGTTGTTCCATCGGGGTTTTCTGGAGTTAGGCGGGCTAGAAAGTTTGTTGGCGGTTTGCAGGGGGTAGGTTTTTCAGATAGGAGTCAGGTTACCAGCACACCAGTCCAAACATTTTCTTTGCAGGGCGGGGAGCATAGCAGAGTTGCGGACTCGGTAGGGCGGGGTGCGGCCCAGGTACACTGAGGAGAAGGGAGGGTGAGGCCTTGTGCGGCACATTCCGTACTGGCAGGAGATCCCGTCGCGGCCAGCGCACGAAGGTCCGGCACGACCTCGGCCCCAGCGTTAAGCAGGTCACGATGGTCAACCTTACCAGCGGAGACAGATTTACAAAGAGATCAACGCATGGGGGAGTACCGGCGGGTACAGTCGGCTCCCCCGCCAGGGATCCCATCGCGGCCAGCGCACGAAGGTCCGGCGCGACCTCGTTGGCCCCAACGTTAAGCAGGTCAAGGTGGTCAACCTTACCAGCGGAGACGGATTTACAAAGAGATCAACGCATGGGAGAGTACCGGCGGGTACAGTCGGCTCCCCCGCCAGGTGGACATGCAGGGGCCGTTAGGGCCAGTTTGGGTCATGCTGGGGCTGGTAAGACCCGTGCTGTCGATTTTGCTACTGAGGTCTTCCAGGTGGAGGAGCCAATTTTGCTTGGTTATGATGACGATAGCCACGAAGAAGGGGAATTGCGGGATAGTGAGGAGGGGGGTGCCCTCTCACGTGTCTCATAGTTTTTTACAGGTTGCTGGAGCGGTGCCACAAAAGCAGGCAGTGGCAGTAGGAGCCAAGAGGGAGCACGGCCCATCGGTGAGGGCGCATCGTACAGGGGATCGAGCTGACAAGTGGGCATGGCGGTCCGATTCCGTCCGAGCAGCCTCGTTAGAGCCAGGTGAGACCGCTACAACACAGGCCAAACCTAAAATGGTGTCTGTGGGGACGGGGGAAGGAGTGGTGGGGTGACTGAGGGGAGATTTCACAAGGCTAGATACGTTAGGGACACAGAAATTGGCACTGGAGATGGGGGGCTAGAACTGGATGCTAAGGCGGAGAGCGGGACTAACACAGATGCAACGGTGAGTGTTAAGGAGCCTTTGGATAGTAAGGAACTGAAAATTAAGAAGCTACCTTACATGGGGGTGACAAAGCCTTTGGATGCCCATTTAATGCTGTCAACTAAAGAGCGCATGTGGAAGGGCGAATATGTTGAAATTTTGAAGCTCTTTCATAGGGAAGTAAGGTCCAAAGAGGGCTCTAAGGAGGAGGAGTATGAGTTGGCTAAGCGCCCTAAAGTCCCTTTGACTATTGAAAATTGGACAGCAGCGTTTTTGATTTACGCTAGCGTATATTGCGAACAGTTTCCGGAGCGCAGCGTGGCTATATTCAAATATATGGATGTAATCCGGAAAGCCCAGATTACAGGGAGTGGTTATGCTTGGGCCCAGTATGATGAGGAATTTCGGGCACGGATGGCGTGGGATTCGGAGGCAAAATGGGGAAAGTTGGACAATGACTTATGAAAACATACGATGGGGGCAGCGGCCGGAGGCAAGACCATTTTTACAGCTAGTGGGCTACCTTTAGTTTACCGGCCCTTTCTTGGGAAGCCCACCCGGGGTGGTGTGGGAAGCGCAGCAGCGACGCAAACTGGAATTGGGACAAAAGTGGGAGAGGCATTGCAGGGATATGGGGATTTGGGGGCGAAACAGAGGCTTTTGGAGGGGTTTCAGTGGGGATTTCATTTGGGCTCCTGGGAACCAAGGCAGGGAAGGTGGGCAGATAACTTGAAGTCAGCGGCGGAACATAGCAGGGTGGTGCAGGAAAACTGAGCAAAGAAGTGCGGGAAGGGGGGATGGCAGGACCTTTTGACGATTGGCCAATGGAGAATTTGATTGTATCACCCATTGGGGTAGTGCCTAAGAAAGAGGAAGGCCAGTTCAAATTGATTCAGCACTTGTCTTGGCCGGAGGGATATTCAGTGAACGATTTCATCGATGAGGAGGTTGCCTCAGTTTGATATTCCTCAGTGGACGTGGCCATGTCACTGGTTGTGACCGCGGGCACCACTGCAGAGATGGCAAAATGTGACATCAAGTCAGCGTTTCGGTTGCTTCCAGTCCATCCAGATGATAGGGATCATCTGAGTATCCATTTTCAGGGTAAATGGTACGTGGACAAAGCATTACCGATGGGTTGTTCAGTGTCATATGCATTGTTTGAATGTTTCAGCACCTTCCTGCAATGGCATTTCACGCAGTGCTCAGGTCATAAGTTGATAACGCACTATTTGGACGACTTCTTCTTTGTCGGTTCCCCGGGCTCCGCGGAATGCCAGATTGCTCTGGACACTTTCCATGGGTTCATGGAGGATCTAGGAGGGCCTTTGGCGCCTGAAAAGACAATGGGTCCTTCTACAGCTTTATCCTTTTTGGGGATTGAGATTGATTCTGTCGCAATGCGGGCTCGCTTGCCAGATGACAAAAAATTTAAAATGCTAGAATTGTTGGACAGAATGTTGTCAAAGCGGAAGGTGACGGTGAAGGACATTCAAGTGCTACTGGGTCATCTTAACTTCGCTTGCAGGGTGGTCAGGGCGGGGAGGACTTTTTGTAGGCGGTTGGGCCGAGCAGGGATGAAGGAGGATTTGCGTATGTGGTCAGTTTTTCTAAACTCCTTTAATGGAGTGCCACTGGCTGGGGAGGACGACGTCCAGTGGGTTGTGCGAATGTTCTCTGATGCAGCAGGTAGTGACGGTTTTGGCATATATTGGCAGGGCAGGTGGTGCGTGGGGAAGTGGCCGCAAGAATGGAGGAATGGGGGAGGAGCATAACATTTCTGGAGCTTTTCCCGTTGCTGGTGGCTTTGACCCTTTGGGGCGAGGAGTTGGCATATAAGAAAGTGCTTTTCCGGGTGGATAACATGGCAGTGGTGGAGATCGTCAATAGGCAGTCAGCAAGAGATGAACAGATTTTGAAGTTGTTGTGTGTGTTTGTGCTGGGCTGCCTGAGACATGACATTTCATTTAGAGCCCTTCATGTATCTGGTGTGGACAATGACATAGCCGACGCCTTGTTTTGTTCGCAGTGGGGGAGATTCCGTGGGCTGGCCAAGGAGGCGGACAGGACAATGCCAGAGCACCTTTATGATGTAGGCAACGCAGGGTTTTTCAATTGGTGGTAGGTTCATTGTCTGCGTCTACCGGGCGGCATATGCACTGGCATGGAAGGATTTCTTGGCATCTGGGGCCTGTTGGCGGGATGAGGCATGGCGCCGCTCAGAGGATGCGATACAGTTTATCTTAGACCTCATTGAGAGAGGCCTGTCCAGGGTTAATATCGCTGGGAAATTAGCAGGAATTTCTTTTATGGGGAAACTCCTTTGGGGTTATTCCCCTTCTGCTGGGGAAGTAGGTAGGAGAATGCTCGAGGGCTGGGATAGAGAGCGGGGAGGGGTTCCGCTGTCTCGTTCACCTCTTTCTTGGCAGACTTTCGCACAATTGTTGGAGGTTTTACCTGCGGTTTGCAGGGATGATTTTGAGTCTTGCTTGTTCGCCACTCTTATGGCGTTTATGTTCTTTGGGGCGTTTTCGAGTCTCTGAGCTCCTGGGTACTAAATCAAAACGGGGCATCACTTGGCAAAAAGTGTTTTTTCTCGGAATAGGGGTTGTGTATTTGGCTGGCTAGTTCGAAAACCGATCAGAGAGGCACTGGCAAAGGTGTGTGGTTGGAAGCGGAGGCTCCTAGTTTTACTTGTCCTCTGCGGTTAGCCAGGCGCTGGAAAGTTTTGTCAGGAGGGTCTGGGAGTGACTTAGTTTTTCAACATATCAATGGCGCTCGGGTAACAGATTACCAACTGCGCACGGTTTTATCGCAAGGGGCTGCAGAGGATTGGTTTGGATGGGGCGCAGTATGGGACTCATTCTTTTAGGATTGGGGCAGCGACTGAAGCTTACAACCGGGGTTGGTATCAGGGGGACATTATACGGCTAGGGCGCTGGTCGTCGGATTGTTTCCAGAGATATGTGAGGGGGAACGCGGGGGCGGCGCAGGCGTCATTCGTCTTTTTGTGAGGCTCATTCTGTTTTCTCTTTTCAGGTTCTGTGGCTGGTCCCCATTCGAAGGAGTTGACTGTTTGGATAGTGGGGCATTTGTTCATCAAATGGGCACAGGTTCAAGCGTGCCAAAGTTACTTTGGAAAATGTTGGGGTTTAATGAGCATCTTTTTCGAATTGTGTTGAAGGGAAAGGGGGGTATGCTCTGGAGTGATCTTATACCGTTTTTGAATAATTCGATGGTGAGGGGCCAGTGCCCGGATATTTTGTTGATACATCTTGGTGAGAATGATTTTTGTGAGTGAAGGGTGTGGTTTTACTGAGGGTCATGAAGAGGGATTTGTCCCTGTTAAAGGAGTGTTGGTCGGGATGCCATGTTTTGTGGACGGAGTTGGTCCCGAGGAGAGTTTGGAGAGGGGCGTTGAACCCTAGAGCTATTGACAGGGCTCGGAGGAAAGTGAATTCTGAAATTGCTTGGTTCTGTCGCAGTTTGGGGTTTGGGAGAGTGACTCACAAGGAAATTCGTTTTGAGGCGGTGGAGTTTTTTAGGGTTGATGGAGAGCATTTATCTAGGCTTGGTATGGACCTCTATTTGCTGGAATTTCGGGAAGTTTTGTCAAGATGCTTGAACGTTCAGGGGCATGGACAAAGGATTAGAAAGGTTTTTCCTATGTGGGGGATAGAAAGGGGGGGTGGGTAGTTTTTCTCCCCCTCCCTTCTTTCTGGGTGGCGGGGGTTATTTGAATTTTGACAAGTTTGGCAGAGGTTGGTTGATTAATTGTTAAGTTGGGTTATCGGCAGGGAAAGGATAGGTTGGTTATTTTCAGTTCGGTTACACAGGTTGGGTGATTGACAGCTGTAAAGGGGCAGGCAGGGGAGTTTGTTTATGGAAGGGTTGTGGTTATAGGATTATATGGGGTTAGGCGGTAATGTAATGTTTGGTATTGTTTGAAATGTTGTAATGTACGGGTGGGGGCGGGTTCGAAGAAATTTAGGGGAGGGGGCGGGGTGCGGGGTTAGGTATATGGTTTATTTAGTGAGGCTTAGTTTTGGAAGGCTTTGCCAAGGTTTATAAATTTGTTATGTGCACCTGTTCCAATAAAAAGCGGCCTTTTTCACACAGTTCTTGGTCCGTGGTCTGCTTCCCCCCCACCCCTCCCTCCCAAGGGGGGCTTGGGGGGGCAGCTGACCGCAGGGAGGTCTCCTTCCCGGGCGGTTTGGGAGGGGCAGGGGGGGCTGTCCTCGCCGGCCATTTTAAGTTTGGGCTTGTTTATTTGTAGCCCAAAAGGAGCCCAAGCATAAATGCTTTGGGCTCCTGCTCCCAGCCACCATTTTCGGTTTGGTGACCTGGTGGCTGGGAGCTTAGTCTGAGGTAGTTTTTGCCCTCCCTCCCTCCCTATTTCCCCCTTTTTGATTTTTCTCATGTTTTTCCTCGGGTTTTCTCATGTTTGTTTTTCTTAGTTGGTTTTTGTGGGACAGGTGCGCAGGGGTTTTTGCTATGTATTGTCGCTTGGAGCAGGTGCTGTGCGGTGGTTATTTGAATTTTGACAAGTTTGGCAGAGGTTGGTTGATTAATTGTTAAGTTGGGTTATCGGCAGGGAAAGGATAGGTTGGTTATTTTTAGTTCGGTTACACAGGTGGGGTGATTGACAGCTGTAAAGGGGAGGCAGGGGAGTTTGTTTAACGGAAGGGTTGTATTTATAGGTTTAAATGGGGTTAGACGGTAATGTAATGTTTGGTATTGTTTGAAATGTTGTAATGTACGGGTGGGGGCGGGTTCGAAGAAATTTAGGGGAGGGGGCGGGGTTAGGTATATGGTTTATTTAGTGAGGCTTACTTTTGGATAGCTTTGCCAAGGTTGATAAATTTGTTATGTGCACCTGTTCCAATAAAAAGCGGCCTTATTCACACAGTTCTTGGTCCATGGTCTGCTCCCCTCCCACCCCTCCCTCCCAACACTTTATAATACATTGTTTTATGGTGTGTAGCCTTCCCAGTGTACCAGTACAGCAAGTTGACCCTCGGAGGCCAATATAACAGGTGAGGCACGTGTCAGATTCAACTCAATTACAGTGAGCTATGCGTTCCAGTCAAGGGGGTTAGGAGTAATTGGGTGACCCGGTACATTACTGCGTGATATATTGAGTTCAGCCATCAGGGCCCTGTTGAATTCGGCGAGCCATGTCTGAACGTAGGGGGCTGGGTGTGAATTCCAGGTCATGGCAAGTCTCAGTTTGGCTAATACCAATGCTAGATCTAAGAATTTGTTGAGGGTTTTTTGCTTTGCAGTGCATAGTGTGAGACACAGCCGGAAGTGTGAACTGTGGGATGCTATTCTTGTCCATGTGGTCTCCGTGAGCGTGTCCACTACCGCTGTTCAGTACAGTGTCAGTTGTGGACAATTCCACACCATATGGAGAAATATGGCCTCTGTTTGTTGGAATCGAGGGCAGACATCCAGGGAGCCTGGATGCATTTGCGCCAGTCTGTTAGGGGTAATATATGTATGGTGGAGGTAATTGAATTGTGTATACTTAAGTCTAGTATATGTTGATATGACCTTCGGAGCCCCCAAGCATTGCTCCCACTGTTTGCCGTTCAATGCTGTGGAGAGTGCAGTGTCCCCGTAAGTCCTAACCTCTGTCAAAGGTATCATGTTGTCTAGTCTCAGGGAATTATATAGCATGATGATGGCCCATCTGCCTGTACTGTGAGAGAGCAAAGTTTGGAGTACTCTAGATGTTCTTCCCCATACCCTGTGTAGCTGGCTCATGAGAGATGCATATAATAAAACGGAGCCTGGGGGTATCCCATAGTCGTCCTTAAGGTTTTCATACGTACAGCGGATCGAGTCAGAGAACAGGTCCCCCCAGGTGGTAATACCGGCCCTAGTCCAGTCTGCCGCTTCAGGGTGCAGAGCAGATGTAGCACAGTCCGGGACCACCCAGAGAGGTAATTCAGGAGCATAGGGTGGGAGAGAGTGTTTCTTGGTCAAATACCGGGACCAGCAAAATCAGGGCGTGGTCATTAAAATATTCCCTGCTCCGGTTGGGATTACAGTCTCTGACCCCATCAGCCATTCCAGTACAGTATGTTGGCACTGCCCAGTCGCCCATTGTCCCAGCTCCATAGTATTGGGGCCAGCCAGCCAGCACATTGGCCACTGTAGTTGTGCGGCTGCATAATATTGTTGGTAATTGGGGGCTCCCAGTCCCCCTTCTGATAGTGGGGCATAGCACTTAGTGAGGGAAACACATGTCCGGTTCTTTCCCCGTATGAGGGAGAACAGTAGGGATCTGAGGTCGCAGGACCATTTTTGAGGGCAGTGGGAAGCGGAGGACTGCAAAGAAGTAAAGCAGTCGGGGCAACAGTAGGATTTTAACTATAGCTATATGTCCCATGGTGGAGAGCGGCAGCTCAGCCCAAAACGATAGGGAAGATCGGTCGTTGGTTAGTACTCTACTGTTTGGCAGACATGCACCCTCAGGTATTTAAAGGCATTGTAAGACCAGAGGAGCGGGTTGCATGGTAAGTTAGTCTTCTGTTCGGGCGTCAGAGGTCTCTCCCAGTTCACCTTTAGCCCGGATATTCGACCAAAGCGGTCCCATTGTGCCATTAACGTGGGCAGAACTGTTGTGTCTCCATGCAGGTAAATCAGTACGTGGTCGGCATATAGCAAGACTACGTCCCATTGAGTATACGTCTTTACACCCTAGTCGGTTACATGTGAGCATAATGCACAGGCCAAGGGTTCCATCGGCAATGCGAAAATTATCTGCTGGGCAACTACCGTGTTATCAGTTCTTTTTAACAGCCGCAGGCAGGGTCGGGTGGATGATGCAGTGCAGGAGACCTCTCCTGGTTCCAGCCATGCCTATCTGGTCAGCACAAATTAAAAAAAATTGGGTAACCCAGTAGAAATTGTCAAAAGGACCTGGGTATCGATCGATAAAGAAAACAGTGGCCCTAGACAAACCTAACTACATCTAATTAGTATCTGTAATACATTTAATTTATATAGACAAAAATTCATAGTCTAAAGGCACATCAAAAAAAGGGGGGGGGGACATCAATTATGCGAAGTCGTAAAATAGAGGGCCACCAAGGTTCATTGATTTTAGCAAACA
Source organism: Triturus cristatus (assembly GCF_964204655.1). Classification (NCBI taxonomy): domain Eukaryota; kingdom Metazoa; phylum Chordata; class Amphibia; order Caudata; family Salamandridae; genus Triturus; species Triturus cristatus. Next base: position 391,757,292 of record NC_140594.1, read on the forward strand.
TCAATTTATTTTTTACATTTGATATAATTCATAGAATGGAGAAAAACATGTATTTATAGCATAATATGCCGTTTCAGTGCCCGCGGCCGCAGACAGCAGGCACTACATCACCACCATCCCACTGGTTGTCGGACAAGAAGTATTCTGCCGCCAGCCACGTGCCAGGGTACTTCAAGGGCAGGGAGCCATATGGCACTCCGGGGCTCCACATTGGCCACAGAGTGGTGCCCAGTCCACCGTCCGAAACAGGCAGGGCTGTCTGCTGTACAGGGGTTCCCCACACATGGAGGTCTCAGTGTTCATGAGTTTAGAGTGCGACTGCTCATGTTCCGCGATAGGAATGGTGCGTGACGGTGAAGCAACATGGGGTTACCCTGGGCCACATCCAGCAGTAGGCCGGTCGTAGCCAGGGCTCCACAAGTCCCACTGCGCCGGTTCGGGCGGTGCATTAGTCACTCGGCTCTGACCACCAGTCACTCCCTGCCTCACCTTGATGCCCACCGACCGCCCAGTCCTCAGCGTCACCTGGGCTACAGGGCACACAGCCCAAACGAAGGACCCAGTACCTCAGGGCAGGGTAGCTTCCTCTCCACTGGTGTGTCGTTGTCTGTGGGTGCCCCTCTGACCATTGTGCGCAATCTAGTGTGGGCCACGTCACAAGATCAGCTTGGGCCAAAGCCCCCAAGGTGTGAGCCCACCCCCTCGGCTCCGCCAGTGCTCAATCACTCCCATTTTCTGTGCGGGGCCACTAAGAGTAGTAGGTGGAGAGATACAATTGTCTCTGGGTCAATGCAAGGTGTGGATTACGACAGGATTCTGTGCAGGCAGAGCGCGGAGCTCAATCTCATGCGTCTGCCTCTGTCACTATCTTGGCCACGCCCCAACAAAGAACTGTAAGTTAATGTACTTACCTAAGTATTTAATCAAACATCAAGAAAAACAGAGATCTGATTTACAAGGTCCTGATGAAGAACAACAGGCCCATGGGGTGCACTATGCCGAAACATGTTGACTAGATTTCTAAATGCTAAGGATTGGTAATACGTCCGAACAACATCTCTGTTTTTAGTCTCACCCCATCCTGATCTTAACATTAAAATCAATACCCTTCGCCTGTTCCCTGGTGCCCTGGCAGTGTGACCGCGATCTCGGCCGCCAATTCGGGCGGCGGGGTCAGAGGGCTGATGGCGGCCAGCTCTGGATTGCCAGGGAGGGGCCTGTCTGCTTGAGGCCTTGGTGTCCGACGGCTCTACGGCACCTGGGGTCCTCCTGCACTTTGCTCTGGTTGTGGGGCATGCATGGAGGCGGCTGCCATTTTGGGCGGCAGGAGCTGTGTGGGCCCTCTGTCTCCCTAAGTGTCCCGGCAGTCCAGCTCACCTATTGTTGACAGTGTTGCTATACGGGTGACGCTGGGTGGTCTCGGGAGAGGAGACTGACCTGCGCCGCCTCCTGGCCGCATTGTTGAGATTCCTGTGGGCCCGGCGCTCTCCCGCGGTGTGCGGCTCTGGGGAGGCGCCCGAGGCATTCCTGCTCTCCACACCGTCTGCGGGGTGCTTGTGGATACGGCCGCCATATCAGGCGGCGGGAGCTGTGTCGCCCTCCTATCTCTCCCCCCCCCGCTGGAGTGTTAGCAATCTCCTGTGGAGGAGGTGGTGGGTGCTGCTCTTGGTGACGGGCAGAGGTGACATCTGGAGTCCTCGGGCCTGCTCGCGCCCGCTTCTAATTGGGACCTGCCTGGGGAAACGGCGCCGTATCAGGCAGCGGGAGTAGCGGTGATTGGCGTTGGAGCTTGGCGAGGCTCTGATGGTGCCTGGTGAACTGGCGGCGGTGGGGTCCGGGACGGTGGAATTGGGGCCCCCGTGCGCACAGGCTGCCACAACCCTGTGTGGTTCCCCGCGTTACATGGCTTGATCTCTCCCGCTCAGAGGGTGCACGACTTGTCTTCGTTTGGACAAGACCCCGGTCTCAAGCCTGTGGGCCTGGACGTTCTGCGACCCCAATTCAGCCGCGGCATCGAGCGGCGGGGTACTTGGGGTGGACCCTTTGATGTCCGGGAGGTCTTCCTTGGCCGACTGTTGTGTCCTGTCCGCCTTCTCACCCTTCAGCCATCCCGAGAGACACCCTTTGCTTACAGCCCTCCTGTTGGGACCTTCAGCAGCTTGCCCCAGGCGGGGCCTGTCTGGGCAGGCTCGCTGGTCCGTAGTTACAACGCTGAGCAGTGAGGGCCTTCCCCGCAGCGTCCCCGCGGACAGAGATTTGGACTGCACGGTGCTTCGGCGCTGATCGTTTTGCCTGCTCGTTTTTGGGCCGCCCGCGGGGGCGCGAGATGTTGCCCGCTGTGGGACTTCTTTGCAGGGGGCCCGGGTGCTTGGGCTCTCGGGGGTGCTTTCATGGGCAGGACGGATAGGTCCTCCAAGGCCCCCGCCACCCAAACCAAAATGGACCATTTCACCACCTCGGAGGCGGGTGCTTCTGGGAGGGTGGCGGAGCAGGAGCCGCCACCCTCAGCTGAGTTGTCAACCATCCTGCAAGCTATCCACGCTTCGCAAGCTTCGGTGGAGGGGAAGATCGCTGAGGTGCGTGTGGACGTGACCCTTATCCGGCAGGACCTTCGTAACGCCAACGCACGGATCAAGGAAGCCGAATCTCGTATCTCCACTGTTGAAGATGACGTCCAGCAACTCAAGGGGCAGGTCACTCGTCTTCACTCCCAAGTTCAGGAGCTGCACCGCCGGGCAGAAGATGCGGAGAACAGGTCCCGGTGAACAACCTTCGCCTGGTGAGGTGCCCGAAGGGGGCGGAGTAGGGCCGTACGGTGGACTTCCTCGAGAAATGGCTCAGATCGTGGGTTCCCAAAGGTTCGCTCTCCCCCTGGTTTGTGATTGAGCGAGCCCATTGCTCCCTGGCCCCGAGGCCTCCCCCGGGTGGGGCCCCCAGGCCTATCATAATGCGGGTCCTGAACTTCAAAGATCGGGACGCCATCCTGTTGGAAGCCCGCAAACAAGGGAAACTCCTGTACGAGAACTGCACCATTATGAACTTCCCAGATTATACCCGCGAGGTACAGGGTCAGCGTCGCTCTTTTGATGATGTGAAACACACGCTGAGGGCACTCAATATCCAATATCGTCTTCTCTTCCCGGCGCGCCTGCGGGTGGTGTTCGACAATAAGACCCTTTTCTTTGACAATCCAACGGAAGCCTGGACCTGGGCGACGGAGGAACACCCGCGGCGCACTGATGATCGGGCCCTGCAACAGGATGGGGCCGGGGGTGATTCAGCCTGACCCCTGCCCCCCACTCCTCAGCCACAGCGAAGCCGCTCCCGCAGGTGCCGTGGGCGGAGACGGACGCGTTCGGGCTCCTCACCCGGCCGCCCCCTTCCACCGACGTTGCTTTCCGATGCTCCACCATCTAGGATGCGCTCTGGGTCATCGGACCACTTGGCTCCTGGGGCCACTTCGCCCTGTCCATCCTTGCAGGTCCCCCCAGATACAGACCTCTCCTGCAGCCCAATGCTTCTGAAAGACCCTGTTTGAACTCGTCTCTGCCTGCCGGGCCTGGCTCCGCAGCCGGAGGACATACTTAGTTTAATCTGATTTTCTTTCCATCTGATGGTTCGCTCAAGCACATCCTGAAATGAGATGGGGTCCTCCAAGCTTCCCGCTTACCTAGCGTTTTGGTTTGTGTGTTCGCTCTTAGGTTTGTTTTTGGGCGACAGATGCTTCTGTTCCTGAAGTGTAGGGAGGGGGGTGGGGGTAGGGGGGCGGGATCATTGTCCCGAGTTTTCTTCTCAGTTTTGTGTTTTAATACGTTTCCTAGTTTGTGTTCATTAGCACTCATGCATCACCTTGCCTTCCACCTGACGCAACAGATAGACCAGATCTCCCCCTTCTGGCCTGTAGCTCCAGTAGCACTTCACATACCACGTTCGACATGCCATTAGTAAATGCCCCCCTGCGTATCATGTCTTGGAACGTTAATGGGCTCCTGGACCGCCTTAAACGCATGGCCGTCCTTAAGTACACGCAGCGCATAGGGGTGGACATCTTATTCCTCCAGGAAACCCACCTGTTGGGTAATCACTGTCCCTTTCTGACGCGTTATGGATTTGACAGAGTGTGGCACTCGGGGTTTACTAGGGATTCCCGGGTGGTGGCTCCCTTCCTCTGGTGCCCGTTCACACGGCCCTTGACGCTCAGGGCACTCTTGTGGCAGTTAGTGACACACGATCAGCGGCAACCCGCTTAACCTGGTGTCCCTTTATTCCCCCCCTCGATGCTTACAACGACTTTGGCTAAATCTGTTGAGCTCTTTGCATCATTGCCCCCCAGCCCTACATTCCTTGGGGGCGACTTCAATGCGGTCTCGTCACCGGACCTCGACACGACAGGCCCCTCATCCCCAAGTAGAGTCGCGCAGGCCAAGCAGCTGCGGTCATGGTCCGCCTCTCTTGGTCTGTGCGACGCCTGGCGACTGTGGCATCCCCACGTGAGACAGTTTACACACACCTCGGCGGCCCACCATACACAGGCACGCATTGACGCCATCTTCGTTCCGTCGACGGACTGTCTTCTGATTCAAGAAGTCTCGGCTCTTCCGCGAGGTATCTCCGACCACGCGCCAGTGCTGATTCGCGCGGGGCCCCCTCCCGCCGCTGCCCGACAAACATGGAGGCTGAACGCTTGGTTTCTTCAGGACAAAGACTTTAGGAAGGCGGTGGGGGTGGAGCTCAGGCAGTACTTTCTCTCCAACGAGGGCTCAGTGTCCTCTCCGGGCACCCTGTGGGAGGCGGGTAAGGCCACGATCAGGGGGGTCGCTAAGGGCCACCTCAGGCTCCAGCGCCAAGCCCAGCTGGAGCACATTACCTCACGGAAGGCACAGGCCCTGCGCCTCGAACAAGCTGCGACCCGATCCCCGTACGGCTCCAGCACGCGACTCCTGGCCTGGCTTCGGATGGAGATTAAACAGCTGTCGCTGGATGCGGCGCGACTCCTTTGGCGCTCTTCTGTAGCCAGAGTATATGGATGGGGCGACAAAAACGGTGTACTCCTTCACCGTCTGGCAACGTATCCCAGAGCGAATCGTATAATCCCTGAGATAGTGACGCCGGAGGGGTCGCCGTGCCGTGCCCCATTGGAGATGGAGCAGGCATTTGCTGCCTACTACCGCCAGCACTACGGGGCCCGGGCCCCGACCCTCTCCCTTGCGGACCTGATGGCTGGTGAGGGTGGCTGCCTCCCATGGCTTGACGCCACTGTCCAAACCGCCCTGGACCGTCCCATTTCCTGTGAGGAAATTGGAGACGCTATCGCTCTCATCTCTTCTGGCAAAACTCTGGGCCCTGACGGCCTCCCCCAGGAATATTATGCCCACTACCGGGATGTTCTCATCCCTCATTTAGCAGCGTTGTTCCATGAGGCCGTGGAGAAGGGTTCCTTTCCCCAAGAAACGGATATCGCCACCATTGTGGTCATTCCGAAGTCCCAGCCCCCTTCGCCGCAGTGCGCGGACTACCGCCCCATCTCCCTCATCAATACTGGGATCAAACTGTTCGCCACCCTCCTTGCCCAACGACTCAGGCCCCATCTGTCCACGTTGGTCCATCCCGACCAATGTGGGTTTATGCCTTCCCGTGGCACCTGACACTGTCTCCGCAGACTGCATTCCGCCTTGGCTCACCGTCACCTCCTCACTCCTTACCTTGCGCTACTCCTGGTGGACTTCGAGAAGGCCTTTGACTCTGTGGATTGGGGCTTCCTACAAGATGTTCTCGAGGCGATGGGACTTGGTCCCCGCTTTCGGGCCATGGTCAAGGTCCTCTACGCCCTCCCGCGGGCTCGTGTCCTTGTAAACGGGGTCCTGTCGGAGCCCTTCCCGGTCCACAGGGGAACAAGGCAGGGTTGCCCCCTCTCCCCCCTGCTTTTTGCTTTAGTGATGGAGCCTCTGGCATCCTTGATGCGGTCCTGTGACCGGATGCGGGGATGGGAATGGCCCAGCCTGGAGCCAGACAAAATCGCCCTTTACGCGGATGACGTTCTCATCTACCTGGCAGACCCTGCCCAGTCGGGTCCCCATTGTCTTCGTCTCCTGCGATCCTTCGAACAGGCCTCCGGCCTTCGTTTGAACCCCAATAAGTAGGTCCTGGTCCCCTTGCACCTCTCTCGGGAATACTTTGACTGGCAGTCCAACATACCTCTGCGCCGTCAATCATTTAAATACCTGGGTATTTGGGTGACCCTACTGCCCGAACTTAGCTGGGCCCTCAATGTCACTCCACTGGTAAAGCGAGCCAAGGCGGATCTCCAGCGGTGGCAGTCATTACCCCTCAACCCCATGGGGAGGGTGGCTCTCTTCAAAATGATGGTGCTCACCCATGCTTCAGAATGTCCCTATGTGTTTTCCCAGGGCCTGGTTCCGTATGCTGGATGGCTTCATCACCAAGTTCCTATGGGGGAAAAGTAGGTCCAGATTGGCGCTCAGTACCTGCAGGATCCCTTTGTTTGACGGGGTTTGGGGATGACTCACCTCTACCTCTACTATTTCGCCACCCGACTCCTTTCCATACATGACTGGTTTAATGGGGGATGGTCCGACCCGGCCTACAGGCTTGAGTTGGGGGAACTGAGCCTTGACAGACTACATTCCTTCCTCTACGGGACCTCGATTTCATCCCGTCTCCCGGAGGTGACACATTCGGTGCTGTTGGCCTGGCGAGCCGCACTGCGGCACGTCGGATGGACACGCACACTGACCCGCTGTACGTCCTTGTGGCGCGGGACCTGGCTCAGGGAGGTGTCCGGGCTTCGGGGCTTTGAGGCCTGGGACCGCATAGGCATTTCACAGCTGGGGGATGTTTGGTGGGGAGATCACATGCGTTCCTTTGAGGATCTCCAGGCCCGGTACTCGCTGCACCCCTCACAATTCTTTCGTTACCTCCAGCTACGGCATTCCATCCACTCACACCTGGCGACGGGCACACGCTTGACTGACCATAGCCCACCGGAAGCACAGATTATGTTCGGGGACCCGGGGAAGGGAGGCATTTCCCATATTTATCGCACACTGATTAACAACACCCCGACTTCCTTGGACAGACTGCGGGCGCAATGGGAGGGCTGGGTAGGCCCCTTAGAGGAAGAGGACTGGCGGGATGCCCTTATGGCTCCTAGAATGGTCACCGCCTCCGCTCGGCTGCGCTTGGTGCAACTTTACAACCTACACGCCGCATATCTCACCCCTGTACGTCTTCACTGCGCGGGGCTTCATCCGTCCTCAGCCTGTACCAGGTGCGGCCATGATCCCGCAGACGTCCTGCACATGGTGTGGGCCTGCCCCCTCCTAGCAGGATTTTGGGAGGGCATTGAGGTTGAGCTTTCAGAGGTTCTGGGGTGGGAGGCCCGCACGACCCTAAGCACACGATCCTGGGCATTACAGATGGATTGGATGGGTCACGAAATGACAAACTGTTCTTTAATACGGCCATGGTGGTTGCTAAGAGAGACATTGCGGCCTTGTGGAAGTGTCCTGACCCTCCCACCATGGGACGTTGGCGGAGTGGGGTGGACTGGTGTGCCACGCAAAAGAAGGTTATGTACGCAGCACGTGGCTGCCCCAAGAGATACCGTAAAATTTGGGGGAAGTGGTTGGGGGGGGGTGGTCTAGCCATGAGGGGCTTGATTGGTTCCATCGTTTCTTTGTCTCATTATATCTGTATGCTGGGGAGGGGGGGGATTCTGTGACTGTCATTGTCGATCGTTGACTTATGGTGTGATATAGCTGGTGCATGTCTTTTGTAAAATGAATAAAATTGTTTATCAAAAAAAAAAATCAATTTCACAGGTAATTTCACAGGGAATTTTATTTCCTTTGCACAGATCCCACTATTATCTTCACCCAGACAATAGAGGCGTTACTCATCTGGGGAACCCAATGATGATGCTGCCCAGTAAATCACTCCATTAGAGATTATATACACTGCTGGCTTTAATAAGTGGTTGAGGGTCTCCAAGACAACCTTCGCGAGACTCTGATACCAAGAGTGTTGTGGTTCACTCCTTTTTGATTTGTGTAGTGCCAAGGACTCTTGTCATGTCAGGTATTGGAGCCCCACTTTAGGAGTACTTTGCAAGTACCCACATTTGGTTATAGCAATAGCAGGTTGCCACACAGACATTGCGAAATTGCCACCTACAGAGCTTTCTCACTGGAAGGAAGTCCCACAATAGAAAATCACCTGGGTGAAAACATGTGTAGGCACATAGCTTTTACTCTTTGCCCTACCAGTCACTGGGACATACACCTTAAAGACCTACAAGCGACGCACTGAGCACTTGCTCTCTAGATTAGACCCGGGCAGTAACCATGCACCAAACACAGATGCTGTCCTGTACTAACACCTCATTTAGCTGTGTTGAAGATGACCGAAAGTGCCACCGGCCTGACTCTGGGAACAGCAACATAAGGCTTTTAATTGGCTGCCTATTTTATGGTCCATTTTATTGTCTTCTAAGAAGGTGCACAGATACTGTGCAATCAACACGAAGCGCATAACTCTTGACCTCTGGGGGTCTTTCAAATGCAGTAAATGTTTCAAAAGTTTAATACAATGAGTCGTTCACTTATTTGGATACTTTATCTTGATGTATCATTTTCATTAGCACGTCCTCTAACAAAATAGAACAAACAAAGTTTCATAATACATCATGCTCGAAGAGCATGAACAATGTTACATCACATTGCTTTATACAATAGCATAATTTCAGCTGAGCTTGTGACACGATTCCCAATGCAATTGTGGTATCAGCCCTACGCCAGGGGAACTGCAAAAATAACATATCTGTAAAAGCAATATTTCCATGTGCGAACCAGGAGCAGAGTTCTTTACATGTGTGAAGGCATGTGTGTTCCAAACATATTTAAAATAAGGTGCTATGTATTGGTGTGTTCTCCAACAAACATTAAAACAGAAAGTGGTGATCCCATGCTCATAGAAAAGAAACTGGGGTACTGCCCAAAGCAACGGCGTGAAACTGTGTACTTATCTATGACACCTAGTGACTCATGTGCAACACCCACCATGAGAAGAAAACAAGAGGAAAACCGTCACCAGCACCATTATACGTGGAACACCAAGAAATGCATGCTAAACCTTAAACACACCATGAGACTCAATGTAATCGCCCCTCCTATGGACCGAATTCCGGATACGTGTGGGAACACTAGGAAAATACAATCTTACTGTAAAAACCAAGATTAACGATGGTCTCCACATATCTCCCCTCCTGTCAGTGGACACAATGGTGAGAACAACTCCCGGACCACTATAAGACTGGGTGGTGGAGTATTTCCTAGGCCCACTGGCTGATCGGTAGTCCCACCAGTCAGCGTTGGCAGCTCTATTTCCTGTGGAACCGTTGATCTTGTTTATTCTACTATGATATGTATTTCTAGTTAGATATATAGTGCTCCATTAGGTAAGGATGTGCCCAACAAATGCTTCAATAAATATACAGAGATGGGCAAATAGAATCCTTAAATATATCACGTTTAGATAGTTATTGGTATAGAATTGATCTAGCCTTTTGGTTGTTCTCTCTATCAAAATAGAAATCTCGAAAGACCATTTGTCTTGGCATATTGAGTCCCACGCTCATGTTCCACTGTGACATTGAAGTTTTAGATAAATGTACACAATTGCTCTTCGCTTTATACTTAGATCCTTTGATTCAAGTGCTGAATTATACTGTGTATCTTCACCTACAAGTGCAACTGAATAAATTGATGTGAACTTCGAAGTCTTATCAGGGTATAAGCTCAATATTGATAAAACCTTACTGGTGGCTAACAACCCAGATATGAGATCTGTTAGCAATGGGATTCCTGTTTGGCTGAGGTAGGCACCCAGGCCAGGCAGGAACAACCACTCTAGTCAGGGTACGCTAGATACACACTAAAAGATAATCTGTGCTCACCCTCTAGTAGCTTGGCACAAATCAGCCAGTCTTATCTAAAGAGGCAATGTGTAAAGTATTTGTGTAACACGCACACACACAGTAACACTATTAATACACCACACGTGTTTAGAAGAATAGAGGATATTTAAATAATCAAAATAAGACCAAAATGGCCAAATTTCAATCAGTAGAAGCCGAGATATGAATTTTTAAAGATTAAATGCAAAAATAGTGCTTAGAAGTCACTAGCAGTCAAAAGGTTACTTGCGGTCGTGTGGGATAGGTGCAAATCCAAGCCTCAGGCCGACCGCGTTGGAGGGCAGGCTGGCAACATGATCCACGCAGGGTTCGATGAGAAATAACCTTGGTTAGAGCAAAGCATCGACGCTGAGGGCTCGATTTGTCAATCTTTTCCACGCAGTCAGGCACTGCGTCGTCGTCAAGCTTTGGTGAAGTGAAGTCAATGTATCATCATCAAGCATCACAGAGTGCCTTCATCGGGCTGTGCAGGCTGTGGAACCGCTGTCGTTGAACAGCCTCTGCATCGGCATCAAAAGGTGATGCGTCTGTTCCGATCGGTGCAGTGGTGACGATGCGTCGGTTTTGAAGAAAACAGCCACAGACCCACTTCTGAGGCCCAGAACTTGGAGATGGCACCTCAGGCAAAGTTAGGACTCACAGAAGGCAGAGTCTAGAAACACAAGCCCAATTGCAGGAAGTCTTTTGTATCCCTGTGATTTCAGAAAACAGAAGGTAAGCCCTTGGAGATAACTTGAAGAGAAGGCTGAGTCCAGCTCTCCTTCAGCAGAATCAGAAAGCAGGAGGGCAACAAGCAGAAAAGCAGTCCTTTCAGAAAAGCAGTCCAGGTCAGTCATTTAAGCAGCACAGCAGTCCTGAAGAGAGGTGTCTTATTTTAGGAGATCATAGACCCAGTACCAGCCGCGGTCCATACAGGTAACAGCGGTGGGGCGGTGGGGCTGGGTAAGTGCTCAGAATGCAGATGAGCCTCACCTTCCTGTGTTTGTGGCTGTCTGGAAGGAATGCACAAAGTGTAGCTATCACCTAACCCAGACATGCAGACATGTATTGGAGACAGGCTGTCAGGCAGAAAGAGCAGTAAGTACAAAATGATGTCCACTTTTTAAAAAGTGGCATTACTAAAACAGTAATGGTAAATCCAACTTCACCAGTAAGGAGGATTTATCACTATTATTTCAAACATATGAAACATGAAAAAGCTACTCCTCTTTGATCAGAATTATAGCTTAAAAGCGTATTAAGGAATTCCCAATGCTGGCCTTCGAGAGGGGTAGCTCTCACAGTAGTGAAAAACAAAATGGGCTGTTTGTCACTAGCAAGACATGTAAAACACAAAGGTACATGTCCTACATTTACTTACACAGCACCCATCCCTTTGGTTTATTTAGAGTTGCCTTATAGATAATAACAGGGGAGTTTGAGGTTTGGCAAGTAGTTTTAAATGCCAAGGCGAAGTGGCAGTAAACTGCACACACAGGCACTGCAGTGGGAGGCCGGAGAGAGGTTTGAAAGGCAAATTCAGTGGGTGACACAATCAGTGCTGCAGCCCACTAGTAGCATTTGAAGTTCAGACCCTTGGTATATGGTATACCACTACACAAAGGACTTACTTGTACAACAAATGTGCCAATCAGGTATTTACCAATGTCATTATGTTTAGGGGAGAAGCACATGCACTTTAGCTCTGGTTAGTAGTGGTAAATTGCTCACTGTCCAAAGGCCAACAAAAAGAATCAGCAAAACGTGGAGGCAAAAGGCAAAAACTCCAGGGGAAGACCACCCTAACGATCCCAGGTCAAACAAGAACTGTCTCCAGGTGGGTCAAATCTGTCTTTTATCTTGGAGTATATATCACGTTGAGTATGAAGGACATCATAGATCTTAATTTTGCAACATTTGGTCATAAGTTGGATAAGAATCACTTTACCCTTTTGAAAAATGGCTTATAGTGATACTTGCAATTTCGAAGCTTCCTTTCGTCTATTCCTTCCAGAGAAATAGATCTATCGCTAATATTACTTTAAAAAGTTTTTTCAATGAAGACTCCCAGACAGGTGAATATATACATCTGGCACATAGAGTACTGTGCAAGAGAGGGGAGTCCAGAATAAAATTTCTTAGCTTTTAAATTTTATTTAATTTTGATTTGATTTTACAGTTTGTATAGCGCTCCAATGTGCTGCTTTACACACAGATCTGCTACCTTATGCTCCACAGTGTAGCTAGTTATTGAAAAGTCAGGTTTTTAATGATTTCCTGAAAGACAGGAGGTTTGGACTTTAAATGGAGTCGACAATTAGGCCAGCTGGTCACATTCTATGACTTTATAAAAGTAGCATGCTGGCACATACTGTACTTAACATTTCACGCATTAAACAACATCATTTCAACACTCTTAATTATTTATGTCACACCTCACTTCATTTATATAACTGGGATACTGCCCCCCCCATGCTGCCCTGGGGACCACCACCTCCCCAGGGCAATCTTGAGTTATGTGTGGGGGGGGCCTCGCCAGCCCCCCAAGCCCTGGGGACCGCCACCTCCCCGGGGCTTAAATTCATAAACATAGTGTAGGGGGGCCCCTGCTCCCCCACACTGCCCCGGGGACCACCACCTACCCAGGGCAAACTTTATTTACATATGGGGGTCCGCAACGGACCATATAGGGACAACCACCTCCCTGGGGCTATCTTTACCTTGGGAGGGGGGCCCCGCGGCCCCCCTCCTGGAGCTCTAGATGGCCCTGGGGACCGCCAACCTCCTTCTTTGCTTTTTGGAAGCAAGAGCAGGAAACCTGCTCTCGCTTCCAAAAAGCAAAGCAGATTGCTTTTGCACAAGGGGAGCTGCATGTCAGCAGCTCCCCTTGAGCAAAAGCAATGCCGGCTCCCACAGGAGGCGGGGAGCCGGCTGGGACTGCGGGACCATTGAGGCTTCCCCGCAGTCCCCAACGAGAGGCCGTGCCCCGGGGGTTGGGGTCCCCGGGGCTAAAAATGGCCTGGGAGGTGGGCCACTCGGCCTCCACCCTTAAAAAAATAAAAATAAAAAGGCATTAGGCATGCCTCGGGGTATTGGGGTCCCCGGGGCCAAAAATGGCACAGGAGGGGGCCACACGACCCCCTCCCTCTAAAAAATAAAGAAAGAATTGGGCATGCCCGGGGGATGGGGTCCCCGGTGCCAGAACTGGCCCGGGGAGGGGGACCATGCGGCCCCCTCTGGGATAAAAAAAAGAAAAAGCAATGCCTCAGGGGATGGGACCCCAGGGCAGATAAATGCCTCAGGAGGGGGGCTACGTGGCCCCCCTCCATTAAATTTTTTTTTTAAAGTATTTGTGGCCATTCCCCAGGGAATGTGGTCCCCGGGCCGAAATTGGCCTCGGGAGGGGGGCCGTACGGGTCCCCAGAGCCCAAAACATATTGAAAGAAGGGGGGGGGGCACACAGCTCCCCTTCAAAGATTCTTTTTCGCCGGAGTCCCCGCCCCCTCCCTGCACCACTTAGCAAATGCACCCCCTAGCGCGTTCGAAGTTGGGGAATTAAGTCCCCTTAAATATTGAGGGTCCCTGGGGACCAACTAGCCCATCAGGTACCTCCAGTAAGCACCACACAGCTGGATTGCTGAGAGGTGGTCCGAGGCCATGCCCCTTTTTACACCACTCTGCAAACACGCCTCTTAGCACACTGCTGGTGGGGCAATGTGGTCCTCTTGAGTCCTGAGGACCTCAGGACTAAAGTGGACTTCATCCCCCAAATAGCAGTGCACCAGGAGGCGTGTTTGCAGAGTGGTATAAAAAGGGGGCGTGGCCTTGGACCACTCTCAGCAATCCAGCTGTGTGGGACTTACTGGAGGTACCTGGTGGGCTTGTTGGCCCCCATGGACCCTCAGTATTCAAGGGACTGAATCCCCAACTTAGAATGCGCCAGGAGGGGCGTGTGCAGAGTGGTGGAGAAAGGGGGCGTGGCATGTGTCCAGCATTCAGCAATCCCACTATCTGGGACATACTGGATGTATCAGGTAGGCTAGTTGGCCCCTAAGGACCCCAAGCAGCGAAGGGGACTTTAATCCCCATCCAAGAGCGTGCCAGGAAGTGTGTTTGCAGAGTGGTGGGGAAAGGGTGTGTGGCCTGCTAAGACAACTTAGCAATCCTGCTGTGTGGGACTTACTAGAGGTAATAGGAGGAGTAGTTAGCCCCCGAGGATGTCTTTGGGGGCCTACTACCCCTCTTGTTACCTTCAGTAAGTCCCACACAGTGGGATTGCTAAGACGTCTTCGGAGGCATTATCCCCCGTTCTCCACCACTCTGCAAACACGCATCTTGGCAGAGTACGGGATGGGGGATGAAGTCCAATTTACTCCTGAGGGACTTTGGGGGCCAAGAAGCCCTCCTGGTACCTCCTGTAAATCCTACGCAGCGGAATTCCTGATTGCTGGTCAGAGGCCCAGCGCCCTTTCTCCACCCCTCTGAAAACGCGACTAGTAGTCAAAGATGTGTTAGCAATGTAATAGGTTTCACATTTGCAAGAGTTAGAGCTATTGGCGATGTAAATGTAAAAGTTTTTTAATAATGTTTTTCAGAGTGGAGTGGATGTACGTTGTGTGTAGTGGAATTATGTGGTAAATTGTGCAGTGAAATTATGTGGATAGAAAGTATGTGGTATTTATTTTATAGGAATTATGTAGAGTAGGATTATGTGTTATGGAGAGTAATTATGTGGTATGGTAGTCTGTGTTGTGGAGTGGTACCCTCAGGTTTAGTTATCCTCGTTTCCATAAAAGCTAAACTATGAACTCAATGAGACAAAAAAACGGAAGGAATCACTATGGAGCACTTCTGGACCTAGTCAGAGGTATGAGCAGGGTCACTGGAACTATGCGACTGTTTGGCTGCACCAACTTTTGCACAGTCATACATTTTCCGCTTTAGCCATATAATTCATCATCTGCTGCCTAATCTGCAAATTTGAACAAAAAAAGCCTTCTGTCTAGCTCAAGCAGATCAAACGTTACCAAAAATGCAGCGACAAGTGTTAAAGCGTGGTGGAAGGTCCTTTGTAAATCTAGAATGGTCACCTGTTACTTATTGCTAAATGTGGGTGTTAAATTGGTACTAATGGTGTGCAAGCCATTCTTGCTTCTTTCTGGCATCTCTTGCCTCTTTCTGCACATCTCTTCTACTTTCTGCAGCCTCTTGCATCTTTCTCCACCCCTCTTCCCCCTTTCTGCATGTCAGCTGCTTCTTTCTGCACTTCTCTTGCCTCTTTCTCCACCTCTTTTCCCTCTTTCTGCATCTCTGCTGCTTTTTTCTGCATTTATCTTGTGTCTTTCTGTACCTCTATTGCTTCTTTCTGCACCCCTTGTGCATCTTTGTGCACAACTCTTCTCTTTCTGCACTCCTCTTGCCTCTTTCTGCACCTCTGTTTCTTCTTTCTGTACTTCTTTTGTTACTTTCTGCATCTCTCTTGCTTCTTTCTGTACCCCTCTTGCCTCTTTCTCCATCTCTCTTCCCTCTTTCTGCACATATGTTGCTTTTATCTTACCTCTCTTGTTCCTCTCCCCTAATTCTGCACCTCTGTTGCTTCTTTCTGCACCCCTCGTGCCTCTTTTCTGTACCCCTCTTCTATCTTTCTGCACTCCACTTGCCTCTTTCTGCACATCTGTTCCTTGTGTCTGCACTACTTTTGCTTCATTCTGCACCTCTCTTGCTTCTCTCTGCTTCCCTCTTGTCTCTTTCTCTACCCATCTTCCCTCTTTCTGCATCTCTGTTGCTTCTTTCTACACTTCTCTTGTTGCTTTTTCCACCCCTCATCCCTCTTTCTGCACCTCTGTTGCTTATTTATGCACTTCTCTTGCTTCTTTAGGCACCTCTGTCTCTTCCTTCTGCAACCCTTGTGCCTCTTTCTGCACACCTCTTCCCTCTTTCTGCACTCCTCTTGCCGTACCTCTGTTGCTGCTTTCTGCACTTCTTTTGTTTCTTTCTGTACCTCTCTTGCTTCTTTCTGCAACCCTCGTGCCTCTTTCTCCACCCCTCCTCCCCCTTTCTGCATCTCTGTTGCTTTTTTCTGCACTTCTCTTGGCTCTTTCTGCACCGCTGTCCCTTCTTTCTGCACCCCTCTTGCCTCGTTCTGCACCCCTCGTCCTTCTGTGTTCAACTCTCTTGCCTCGTTCTATACCTCTCTTGCCTCTTTCTGTACCTCTCTTACCTCTTTCTGCACCCCTCTTGCCTCTTTTTGCACCCCTGTTGGTTCATTCTGCACTGCTCTTGCTTCTTTCTGCAACTCACTTGCCTCTTTCTGCACTTCTCTTGCTTCTTTCTACACCTCTGTTGCTTCTTTCAGCAATTCTCATGCCTGTTTCTGCACCTCTATAGGGTCTTTCTGCATCTCTGTTGCTTCTTTCTGCACCTCACTTGCTTCTTTCTGCACTCCTCTTGCCTCTTTCTGCACCCCTCATTCCTCTTTCTGTACCTCTATTGCCTCTTTCTGCACCCCTGTTCCCTCTTTTTGTACCTCCCTGCCAATTTCTGCACCTCTCTTGCCTCTTTCTGCACCCCTCGTCCTTCTATGTTCAACTCTCTTGCCTATTTCCACACCTCTCTTCCCTCTTTCTAAACCCCTCTTCCCTCTTACTGCACCTCTGTTCCTTTTTCCTTCACTTCTTTTGTTTCTTTCTGCACCCCTTATGCCTCTTTCTGCACCCCTTGTGCCTCTTTCACCACCCCTCTTCTCTCTTTCTGCACTCCTCTTGCCTCTTCCTGCACATCTGTTCCTTGTTTCTGCACTTCTTTTGTTTCTTTCTGCACGGGTCTTGCTTCTCTCTGCTTACCTTGCCTCTTTCTCCATCCCTCTATCCTCTTTCTGCATCTCTGTTGCTTTTTTCTGCACTTCTCTTGCCCCTTTTTTCACCCCTCCTCCCTCTTTCTGCACCTCTGTTGCTTCCTTCTGCACTTCTGTTGCTCCTTTCTGCACCTCTTTCCCTTCTTTCTGCACCCTTCTTGCCTCTTTCTGCACCTCTCGTCCTTCTGTGTTCAACTCTCTTGCATCTTTCTACAGCTCTCTTCCCTCCTTCTGTACCACTCTTCCTTCTTTGTGCAACTCTCTTGCCTCTTTCTACACCATTATTCCCTCTTTCTGCTCCTCTGTTCCTTTTTTCTTCACTTCTTTTGTTTCTTTCTGCACCCTCATGCCTCTTTCTGCACCCCTTGTGCCTCTTTCTGCACCCCTCTTCTCTCTTTCTGCACTCCTCTTGCCTCTTTCTGCACATCTGTTCCTTGTTTCTGCACCTCTATTGCTTCTCTCTGCTTACCTCTTTCTCTACCCCTCTTCCCTCTTTCTGCATCTATGTTGCTTCTTTCTGAACTTCTCCTGCCTCTTTTTCACCCCTCATCCCTCTTTCTGCACCTCTCTTGCTTCTTTCTGCACTTCTGTTACTTCTTTCTGCACCTGTCTCTTCTTTCAGCAACCCTTGTGCCTCATTCTGCACCCCTCTTCCCTCTTTCTGTACCTCTGTTGCTTCTTTCTGCACTTCTTTTGTTTCTTTCTGCTCCTCTATTGCTTCTTTCTGCATCCCTCTTGCCTCTTTCTCCACCCTCCTCCCCCTTTCTGCATCTCTGTTGCTTTGTTCTGCACTTCTCATGCCTCTTTCTGCAACTATGTGCCTTCTTTCTGCACCTCAACTGCTTCTTTCTGCACTCCTCTTGCTTCTTTCTGCACCCCTCTTCCCTCTTTCTGCACCTCTCTTGCCTCTTTTTGCCCCCCGTTTCCTCTTTCTGTACCTTTCCTGTCTGTTTCTGCACCTCTCTTGCCTCTTTCTGTACCTCTGTTGCTTCTTTCTGTACTTTTCTTCCTTTTTGTGCACCTCTCCTACCTCTTTCTGCACTTCTCTTACTTCTTTCTGCACCTTTTGTGCCTCTTTTAGAACCACTGTTTTTTTTTGCATGGTTTTTTATATAGCGCTAACTTGACCCGAATCTGGTATCAGAGCGCTTTTCATAGCACCAGTTACGTTACATGAAGACACACATTCATTTTGGTTAGGCACGGGGAGATTAAGTGATTTGCCAGAATCACAGGATGTTCAGCGTCATTGCCAAGACTCGAACCCAGTTCCCCAGATTCGAGGTCCACCGCCCTAGCTGTTAGACCCCTCTCTACCTTTCTGCACTGCTCTTGCTTCCATCTGCTACTTTCGTGCATATTTCTGTACCCCTCTTGCCTCTTTCTGCACCTCTCCTACCTTTTTCAGCACCCCTCTTGCCTCTTTTTGCTCCTCTGTTGATTCTTTCTGCACCCCTCTTCTATCTTTCTGCACCCAGCTTGCCTCTTTCTGCACCTCTCTTGCCTCTTTCTGCACCTCACTTGCCTCTTTCTACGCTTCTCTTGCTTCTTTCCACACCTCTGTTGCTTGTTTCAGCAATTCTCTTGCCTCTTTCTGCACTTCTCTTGCTTGTTTCTGCACCTCTCTTGCATCTTTCTGCACTTCTGTTGCCTCTTTCTGTACCTCCCTTACGTCTTTCTGCATCCCTGTTCCTTCTTTTTGTACCTTCCCTGCCTGTTTCTGTACATCTCCTGCCTCTTTCTGTACCTCTGTTGCTTCTTTCTGCACTTCTCTTCATTTGTCTGCACCCCTCCTGCATCTTTCTGTACCTCTCTTGCCTCTTTGTGCACCTCTCCTACCTTTTTCAGCACCCCTCTTGCCTCTTTTTGCACCTCTGTTGGTTCTTTTTGCACTGCTATTGCTTCTTTCTGCACCTCACTTGCCTCTTTCTACACTTCTCTTGCTTCTTTCTACACCACTGTTGCTTCTTTTAGCAATTCTCTTGACTCTTTCTACACTTCTCCTGTTTCTTTCTGCACCTCTCTTGCGTCTTTCTGCACTTCTGTTGCTTCTTTCTGCACCCATTTTCTCTCTTTTTGTACCATCCCAGCCTGTTTCTGTACCTCTCTTACCTCTTTCTGTACCCCTGTTGCTTCTTTCTGCACTTCTCTTCATTTGTCAGCTCTCTTCCCTCCTTCTGTACCACTCTTCCTTCTTTGTGCAACTCTCTTGCCTCTTTCTACACCATTCTTCCCTCTTTCTGCTCCTCTGTTCCTTTTTTCTTCACTTCTTTTGTTTCTTTCTGCACCCTCATGCCTCTTTCTGCACCCCTTGTGCCTCTTTCTGCACCCCTCTTCTCTCTTTCTGCACTCCTCTTGCCTCTTTCTGCACATCTGTTCCTTGTTTCTGCACCTTTATTGCTTCTCTCTGCTTACCTCTTTCTCTACCCCTCTTCCCTCTTTCTGCATCTATGTTGCTTCTTTCTGAACTTCTCTTGCCTCTTTTTCACCCCTCATCCCTCTTTCTGCACCTCTCTTGCTTCTTTCTGCACTTCTGTTACTTCTTTCTGCACCTGTCTCTTCTTTCAGCAACCCTTGTGCCTCATTCTGCACCCCTCTTCCCTCTTTCTGCACCTCTGTTGCTTCTTTCTGCACTTCTTTTGTTTCTTTCTGCTCCTCTATTGCTTCTTTCTGCATCCCTCTTGCCTCTTTCTCCACCCTCCTCCCCCTTTCTGCATCTCTGTTGCTTTGTTCTGCACTTCTCATGCCTCTTTCTGCAACTATGTGCCTTCTTTCTGCACCTCAACTGCTTCTTTCTGCACTCCTCTTGCTTCTTTCTGCACCCCTCTTCCCTCTTTCTGCACCGCTCTTGCCTCTTTTTGCCCCCCGTTTCCTCTTTCTGTACCTTTCCTGTCTGTTTCTGCACCTCTCTTGCCTCTTTCTGTACCTCTGTTGCTTCTTTCTGTACTTTTCTTCCTTTTTGTGCACCTCTCCTACCTCTTTCTGCACTTCTCTTACTTCTTTCTGCACCTTTTGTGCCTCTTTTAGAACCACTGTTTTTTTTTGCATGGTTTTTTATATAGCGCTAACTTGACCCGAATCTGGTATCAGAGCGCTTTTCATAGCACCAGTTACGTTACATGAAGACACACATTCATTTTGGTTAGGCACGGGGAGATTAAGTGATTTGCCAGAATCACAGGATGTTCAGCGTCATTGCCAAGACTCGAACCCAGTTCCCCAGATTCGAGGTCCACCGCCCTAGCTGTTAGACCCCTCTCTACCTTTCTGCACTGCTCTTGCTTCCATCTGCTACTTTCGTGCATATTTCTGAACCCCTCTTGCCTCTTTCTGCACCTCTCCTACCTTTTTCAGCACCCCTCTTGCCTCTTTTTGCTCCTCTGTTGATTCTTTCTGCACCCCTCTTCTATCTTTCTGCACCCAGCTTGCCTCTTTCTGCACCTCTCTTGCCTCTTTCTGCACCTCACTTGCCTCTTTCTACGCTTCTCTTGCTTCTTTCCACACCTCTGTTGCTTGTTTCAGCAATTCTCTTGCCTCTTTCTGCACTTCTCTTGCTTGTTTCTGCACCTCTCTTGCATCTTTCTGCACTTCTGTTGCCTCTTTCTGTACCTCCCTTACGTCTTTCTGCATCCCTGTTCCTTCTTTTTGTACCTTCCCTGCCTGTTTCTGTACATCTCCTGCCTCTTTCTGTACCTCTGTTGCTTCTTTCTGCACTTCTCTTCATTTGTCTGCACCCCTCCTGCATCTTTCTGTACCTCTCTTGCCTCTTTGTGCACCTCTCCTACGATTTTTCAGCACCCCTCTTGCCTCTTTTTGCACCTCTGTTGGTTCTTTTTGCACTGCTATTGCTTCTTTCTGCACCTCACTTGCTTCTTTCTGCACTTCTCTTGCTTCTTTCTACACCACTGTTGCATCTTTTAGCAATTCTCTTGACTCTTTCTACACTTCTCCTGTTTCTTTCTGCACCTCTCTTGCGTCTTTCTGCACTTCTGTTGCTTCTTTCTGCACCCATTTTCTCTCTTTTTGTACCATCCCAGCCTGTTTCTGTACCTCTCTTACCTCTTTCTGTACCCCTGTTGCTTCTTTCTGCACTTCTCTTCATTTGTCTGCACCCCTCCTGCATCTTTCTGTACCTCTCTTGCCTCTTTCTACGCTTCTCTTGCTTCTTTCCACACCTCTGTTGCTTGTTTCAGCAATTCTCTTGCCTCTTTCTGCACTTCTCTTGCTTGTTTCTGCACCTCTCTTGCATCTTTCTGCACTTCTGTTGCCTCTTTCTGTACCTCCCTTACGTCTTTCTGCATCCCTGTTCCTTCTTTTTGTACCTTCCCTGCCTGTTTCTGTACATCTCCTGCCTCTTTCTGTACCTCTGTTGCTTCTTTCTGCACTTCTCTTCATTTGTCTGCACCCCTCCTGCATCTTTCTGTACCTCTCTTGCCTCTTTGTGCACCTCTCCTACGATTTTTCAGCACCCCTCTTGCCTCTTTTTGCACCTCTGTTGGTTCTTTTTGCACTGCTATTGCTTCTTTCTGCACCTCACTTGCTTCTTTCTGCACTTCTCTTGCTTCTTTCTACACCACTGTTGCATCTTTTAGCAATTCTCTTGACTCTTTCTACACTTCTCCTGTTTCTTTCTGCACCTCTCTTGCGTCTTTCTGCACTTCTGTTGCTTCTTTCTGCACCCATTTTCTCTCTTTTTGTACCATCCCAGCCTGTTTCTGTACCTCTCTTACCTCTTTCTGTACCCCTGTTGCTTCTTTCTGCACTTCTCTTCATTTGTCTGCACCCCTCCTGCATCTTTCTGTACCTCTCTTGCCTCTTTGTGCACCTTTCCTACCTCTTTCAGCACTCTTTTTGCACGTATGTTGGTTCTTTCTGCACTGCTCTTGCTTCTTTATGCACCTCACTTTCCTCTTTCAGCATTTCTCTTGCTTCTTTCTATACCTCTGTTGCTTATTTCAGCAATTCTCTTGCCTCTTTCTGCACTTCTCTTCCTTCTTTCTCCACCCCTCCTGCCTCTTTCTGTACCTCTCTTGCCTATTTCTGTACCTATCTTACCTCTTTCTGCACCCCTCTTGCCTCTTTTTGCACTCCTGTTGGTTCATTCTGTACTGCTCTTGCTTCTTTCTGTACCTCACTTGCCTCTTTCTGCACTTCTGCTTCTTTCTACACCTCTGTTGCTTCTTTCAGCAATTCTCATGCCTCTTTCTGCACTTCTCTTGCTTGTTTCTGCACCTCTCTTCCATCTTTCTGCACCTCTTTTGCTTCTTTCTGCACCTCACTTGCTTCATTCTGCACTCCTCTTGACTCTTTCTGCACCCCTCTTGCCTCTTTCTGCACCCCTCGTCCTTCTGTGTTCAACTCTCTTGCCTCTGTCCACACCTCTCGTCACTCTTTCTACACCCCTCTTCCCTCTTTCTGCACCTCTGTTCCTTCTTTCTTTACTTCTTTTGTTTCTTTCTGCACCCCTCATGCCTCTTTCTGCACTCCTTGTGCCTCTTTCTGCATCCCTCTTCTCTCTTTCTGCACTCCTCTTGCCTCTTCCTGCACATCTGTTCCTTGTTTCTGTACTTCTTTTGTTTCTTTCTGCATGTCTCTTGCTTCTCTCTGCTTATCTCTTGCCTCTTTCTCCACCCCTCTCCCCTCTTTCTCCACCCCTCTTCCCTCTTTCTGCACTTCTCTTGCCTCTTTTTTCACCCCTCCTCCCTCTTTCTGCACTTCTGTTGCTTCTTTCTGCACCTCTTTCCCTTCTTTCTGCACCCCTCTTGCCTCTTTCTGCACTCCTTTTCCTTCTGTGTTCAACTCTCTGGCATCTTTCTACATCTCTCTTCCCTCTTTCTGTACCACTCTTCCTTCTTTGTGCAACTCTCTTGCCTCTTTCTACACCATTCTTATCTCTGTCTGCTCCTCTGTTCCTTCTTTCTTCACCTATTTTGTTTCTTTCTGCACCCCTCATGCCTTTCTGCACTCCTTGTGCCTCTTTCTGCACCCCTCTTCTCTCTTTCTGCACTCCTCTTGCCTCTTTCTGCACATCTGTTCCTTGTTTCTGCACTTCTTTTGTTTTTCTGCACCTCTCTTGCGTCTCTCTGCTTACCTCTTGCCTCTTTCTCCACCCCTCTTCTCTCTTTCTGCATCTCTGTTGCTTCTTTCTGCACTTCTCTTGCCTCTTTGTTCACCCCTCATCCCTCTTTCTACACCTCTCTTGCTTCTTTCTACACTTCTGTTACTTCTTTCTGCACCTCTGTCTCTTCTTTTTGTAACCCTTGTGCCTCATTCTGCACCACTCTTCCCTCTTTCCGTACCTCTGTTGCTTCTTTCTGTACTTCTTTAGTTTCTTTCTGCTCCTCTCTTGCTTTTTCTGCATCCCTTTTGCCTCTTTCTCCACCCTCCTCCCCCTTTCTGCATCTCTGTTGCTTTGTT
Source organism: Triturus cristatus (assembly GCF_964204655.1). NCBI lineage: Eukaryota > Metazoa > Chordata > Amphibia > Caudata > Salamandridae > Triturus > Triturus cristatus. The sequence goes on from NC_140594.1 coordinate 391,780,535, forward strand.
TTGCACTTCTCTTGCCTCTTTCTGTACCTCTGTGCCTTCTTTCTGTGACACATGTGCCTCTTTCTGCACTCCTCTTCCCCCTTTCTGCTCTACTCTTGTCTTTTTCTGCACCTCTGTTGCTTCTTTCTACACATCTGTTGGTTCTTTCTGCAATTCTGTTGCCTCTTTCTGTACCTGTCTTGCCTCTTTCTGCACCTCACTTACTTCTTTCTGTACCCCTCTTGCCTCTTTCTGCACCCCACTTCCTTCTTTGTGCAACTCTCTTGCCTCTTTCTACACATCTGTTCCCTCTTTCTGTACCACTCTTGCCTCTTTCTGTACCTTTATTGCTTCTTTTGCACTTCTCTTGCTTCTTTATGCACCGTATGAGCCTCTTTCAGCACCTCTGTTGGTTCTTTCTCCACTGCTCTTGCGTCTATCTGCTACTCTTGTGCACATTTCTGCACCCCTCTTGCCTCATTCTACACCTCTCTTGCCTCTTTCTGCACCTCACTTGCCTCTTTCTATGCTTCTCTTGCTTCTTTCCACACCTCTGTTGCTTCTTTCAGCAATTCTCTTGCCTCTTTCTGCACTTCTCGTGCCTGTTTCTGCACCTCTCTTGCATCTTTCTGCACTTCTGTTGCCTCTTTCTGTACCTGCCTTGATTCTTTCTGCACCCCTGTTCCTTCTTTTTGTACCTTCCCTCCCTGTTTCTGTACATCTCTTGACTCTTTCTGTACCTCTGGTGCTTCTTTCTGCACTTCTCTTAATTTTTCTGCACCCCTCCTGCCTCTTTCTGTACCTCTCTTGCCTCTTTGTGCACCTCTCCTACATTTTTCTGTACCCCTCTTGCCTCTTTTTGCACCTCTGTTGGTTCTTTCTGCACTGCTCTTGCTTCTTTCTGCACCTCACTTTCCTCTTTCTATACTTCTCTTGCTTCTTTCTACACCACTGTTGCTTCTTTTAGCAATTCCTTGCCTCTTTCTGCACTGCTCTTCCTCCTTTCTACACACCTCCTGCCTCTTTATGTACCTCTCTTGCCTCTTTGTGTATCTCTCCTGCCTCTTTCTGCACCCCTCTTGCCTCTTTTTGTACCCCTGTTGGTTCATTCTGCACTGCTCGTGCTTCTTTCTGCACCTCACTTGCCTCTTTCTGCACTTCGCTTGCTTCTTTCTACACCTCTGGTGCTCCTTTCAGCAATTCTCTTGCCTCTTTCTGTACTTCTCTTGCTTGTTTCTGCAACTCTCTTGTGTCTTTCTGCACATCTGTTGCTTCTTTCTGCACTCATCTTGCCTCTTTCTGTACCCCTCTTCCCACTTTCTGCACCCTATGAGCCTCTTTCAGCACCTCTGTTGGTTCTTTCTGCACTGCTCTTGTGCACATTTCTGCACCCAGCTTGCCTCTTTCTGCACCTCCCTTGCCTCTTTCTGCACCTCACTTGCCTCTTTCTGCGCTTCTCTTGCTTCTTTCCACACCTCTGTTGCTTGTTTCAGCAATTCTCTTGCCTCTTTCTGCACTTCTCTTGCTTGTTTCTGCACCTCTCTTGCGTCTTTCTGCACTTCTGTTGCCTCCTTCTGTACCTCCCTTACGTCTTTCTGCACCCCTGTTCCTTCTTTTTGTACCTTCCCTGCCTGTTTCTGTACATCTCCTGCCTCTTTCTGTACCTCTGTTGCTTCTTTCTGCACTTCTTTTCATTTTTCTGCCCCTCCTGCCTCTTTCTGTACCTCTCTTGCCTCTTTGTGCACCTCTCCTACCTTTTTCAGCACCCCTCTTGCCTCTTTTTGCACCTCTGTTTGTTCTTTCTGCACTGCTCTTGCTTCTTTCTGCACCTCACTTGCCTCTTTCTGCACTTCTCTTGCTTCTTTCTACACCACTGTTGCTTCTTTTAGCAATTCTCTTGACTCTTTCTACACTTCTCCTGTTTCTTTCTGCACCTCTCTTGCGTCTTTCTGCACTTCTGTTGCTTCTTTCTGCACCCATTTTCTCTCTTTTTGCACCATCCCAGCCTGTTTCTGTACCTCTCTTACCTCTTTCTGTACCCCTGTTGCTTCTTTCTGCACTTCTCTTCATTTGTCTGCACCCCTCCTGCATCTTTCTGTACCTCTCTTGCCTCTTTGTGCACCGTTCCTACCTTTTTCAGCACTCTTTTTGCACGTCTGTTGGTTCTTTCTGCACTGCTCTTGCTTCTTTATGCACCTAACTTTCCTCTTTCAGCATTTCTCTTGCTTCTTTCTATACCTCTGTTGCTTATTTCAGCAATTCTCTTGCCTCTTTCTGCACTTCTCTTCCTTCTTTCTACACCCCTCCTGCCTCTTTCTGTACCTCTCTTGCCTATTTCTGTATCTATCTTACCTCTTTCTACACCCTCTTGCCTCTTTTTGCACCCCTGTTGGTTCATTCTGTACTGCTCTTGCTTCTTTCTGCACCTCACTTGCCTCTTTCTGTACTTCTCTTGCTTGTTTCTGCACCTCTCTTCCGTCTTTCTGCACTTCTCTTGCTTCTTTCTACACCACTGTTGCTTCTTTTAGCAATTCTCTTGCCTCTTTCTGTACTTCTCTTGCCTCTTTCTGTACCTCCCTTGCTTCTTTATACACCCCTGTTCCCTCTTTGTGTACCTTCCCTGCCTGTTTCTGTACCTCTCTTGCCTCTTTTTGTACCTCTGTTGCTTCTTTCTGCACTTCTCTTCATTTTTCTGCACCCCTCCTGCCTCTTTCTGTACCTCTCTTGCGTCTTTCTGCACCTCTGTTTGTTCTTTCTGTACCTCACTTGCTTCTTTCTGCACTCCTCTTGCCTCTTTCTGCACCCCTTTTTCCTCTTTCTGCACCTATATTGCCTCTTTCTGCACCCCTGTTCCCTCTGTTCGCACCTCGATGCCTGTTTCTGCACCTCTCTTGCCTCTTTCTGTACCTCTGTTGCTTCTTTCTGCACTTCTCTTTCATTTTCTGCACCCCTCCTGACCACCTATCTTACCTTCTTCTGTACCCCTCTTGCCTCTTTTTGCACCTCTGTTGGTTCTTTCTGCACTGCTCTTGTCTCTTTCTGCACCTCTGTTGCTTCTTTCTACACATCTGTTGCTCCTTTTTGCCATTCTGTTGCCTCTTTCTGCACTTCTCTTGCCTGTTTCTTCACCTCTCTTGCCTCTTTCTGCTCCTCACTTGCTTCTTTCTGCACCCCTCATGCCTTTTTCTGCCCCCTCTTCCTTCTTTGTGCAACTTTCTTGCCTCTTTCTGCACATCTCTTCCCTATTTCTGTATCACTCTTGTCTTGTTCTGTATCTCTGTTGCTTCTTTCTGCACTTCTCTTTTTCTGCACCCTATGAGCCTCTTTCAGCACCTCTGTTGGTTCTTTCTGCACTGCTCTTGCTTCTATGTGCTACTCTCGTGCACATTTATGCACCCCTCTTGCCTCTTTCAGCACCTCTCTTGCCACTTTCTGCACTTCTCTTGCTTCTTTCCACACCTCTGTTGCTTCTTTCAGCAAATCTCTTGCGTCTTTCTGCACTTCTCTTGCTTGTTTCTGCACCTCTCTTGCGTCTTTCTGCACTTTTGTTGCCTCTTTCTGTACCTCACTTGCTTCTTTCTGCACCCCTCTTGCCTCTTTCTGCACCCCTCTTTTTCTCTTTCTGCACCTCTCTTGCCTCTTTCTCCACCCCTGTTCCCTCTTTTTGCACCTTCCCTGCCTGTTTCTGCACCTTTCTTGCCTCTTTCTGTACATGTTTCTTCTTTCTGCACTTCTCTTCCTTTTTCTGCACCCCTCCTGCCTATTTCTGCACCTCTCTTGTCTCTTTCTGCACCTCTCCTACCTTTTTCTACACCCCTCTTGCCTTGTTTTGCACCTCTGTTGCTTCTTTCTACACCTCTGTTGCTTCTTTCAGCAATTCTTTTGCCTCTTTCTGCACTGCTGTTCCTTCTTTCTGCACCTCACTTGCCTCTTTCTGCACCACTCTTGCTTTTTTCTACACCTCGGTTTCTTCTTTCAGCAATTCTTTTGCCGCTTTCTGCACTGCTCGTCCTTCTTTCTACACCCCTCCTGCCTCTTTATGTACCACTCTTGCCTCTTTGTGTACCTCTCCTACCTCTTTCTGCACCCCTCTTGACTCTTTTTGCACCCCTGTTCCCTCTCTTTCCACCTCCATGCCTGTTTCTGCACTTCTCTTGCTTCTTTCTACACCTCTGGTGCTTCGTTCAGCAATTCTCTTGCCTCTTTCTGCACTTCTCTTGCTTGTTTCTGCTACTCTCTTGTGTCTTTCTGCACCTCTGTTGCTTCTTTCTGCACCTCATTTGCTTCTTTCTGCACTCCTCTTGCCTCTTTCTGCACCCCTCTTCCTGCACCTCTCTTGCCTCTTTTTGCACCCCTGTTTCCTCTTTCTGCACCTTTCCTGTCTGTTTCTGCACCTCTCTTGCCTCTTTCTGTACCTTTGTTGCTTCTTTCTGTACTTTTCTTGCCTCTTTCTGCACCCTTTGAGCCTCGTTCAGCACCTCTGTTCCTTCTTTCTGTACTTCTCTTCCTTTTTTTGTACCTCTCCTACCTCTTTCTGCACTTCTCTTACTTCTTTCTGCACCTTTTGTGCCTCTTTCAGAACCACTGTTGTTTTTTTTTGCATAGTTTTTTATACCGCGTGAACTTGACCCGAATCTGGTATCAGTGCGCTTTACATAGCACCAGTTACGTTACATGAGAACACACATTCATTTTTGGTTAGGCACGGGGAGATTAAATGATTTGCCTAGAATGACAGGATGTTCAGCATTATTGCCGAGACTCGAACCCAGTACCCAGATTTGAGGTTGACCGCCCTAGCCGTTAGACCTCTCCCCACCTTTCTGCACTGCTCTTACTTCCATCTGCTACTTTCGTGCACATTTCTGTACCCCTCTTGCCTCTTAGCACCTCTCTTGCCTCTTTCTGCACCCCTCTTCCCTCTTTCTGCACCTCTCGTGCCTCTTTTTGCACCCCTCTTCCCTCTTCCTGCACCTTTCCTGTCTGTTTCTGCACCTCTCTTGCCTCTTTCTGTACCTCTGTTATTTCTTTCTGCACTTTTCCTGCCTTTTTTCTGCGCCCTTCGAGCCTCGTGCAGCACCTCTGTTGCTTCTTTCTGCACTTCTGTTGCATCTTTCTGTACCTCTGTTGCTTCTTTCTGCACTTCTCTTCCTTCTTTCTGCATCACTCCTGCCTCTTTCTGTACCTCTCTCGCCTCTTTGTGGACCTCTCCTACCTTTTTCTGCATCCCTCTTGCCTCTTTTTGCACCCCTGTTGGTTCTTTCTGCACTGCTCTTGCTTCTTTCTGCACCTCACTTGCCTCTTTCTGCACTTCTTTTGCTTCTTTCTACACCTCTGTTGCTTCTTTCAGCAATTCTCTTGCCTCTTTCTGTACTTCTCTTCCTTCTTTCTGTACCCTTCCTGCCTCTTTTTATACCTCTCTTGCCTCTTTGTGTACCTCTCCTACCTCTTTCTGCACCTCTTTTGCAAATTTCTGTATCCCTCTTGCCTCTTTCTGCACCTTCTCCCCTATTTCTCCACCTTTCTTGTCTGTTTCTGCACCTCTTGTGCCTCTTTCGGCACCTCTGTTGCTTGTCTACACTTCTTTTGCCTCTTTCTGCACCTCTGACGTAGAGGTAATTTTAATCCCCTTGCCCTATTATGTACTAGGGCCTTACAGGGGAGGTCATGCCAATCACAGGGGTACCCCAACCCATAGTGTACCCTAGTGTATGTAGGTGTTTTCATGTATTCTATGTGTCTTTCAGGATAACACTGGCCCTGGGATTGGTTAGTCAGAGTCAGTTACCACCAGTACCAGTCAGCAAAAAGTTGTGGGCACAGGATGACTTACAACAAGGCCTCTTTCTGCACCTCTGTTGGTTCTTTCTGCATATCTCTTGCTTCTTTCTTCACCTTTCTTTGTCTTTCTGGACTTCTGTTGCCTCTTTCTGCATTTCTCTTGCTTCTTTCTGTGCTTTTCTTCCTCTTTCTGCACATGTCCTACCTCTGTAGGAATAATTAGAAATTTGCATTTAAACAACCTTTGAAATTCACTGAAAAAAACATAGGTTTCAGGGACGTTATAGTTAGAAATCAGCATTTAAAAAACCTTTGAAATTCACTGAAAAAACCATAGGTATCAGGGACGTTATAGTTAGAAATTAGCATTTAAAAACCTTAGAAATTCTCTGAAAAAACCACAGGTTTCAGGGATGTTATAGTTAGTTGGACATTTCACTCGTACAAAACCAGAGAAATTCGGCCGTTATAGTTAGTTAAGCTAACTATAACTCTCACCCCCGCAGTGCACTGCTGATGACGTCACATATTACATCAGTCATGACATGGTCAGTGACATCACTGATGACATCTCAAATGACATCACTGATGACATCATCCACCTGATAATCTGATTCACCTCCTCACACCCTAATATAACCTTTGATACACCCACTCTAAAATACAGAATATCATTTTTGAAACCAGACACACCAATACCAGTTACTACATGCCCACACACTGATTCCTAGGTCTACACACACATCCACTCATTCACCCACACAGTCACTTATACATGCAGTCACTCATCAATACAGCACTATCATATGCACTCATACACCGCCATTCATCCATAGAGTTACTCACACACCTAGTCAGCTATGCAAAGAATCAATCACTCTCCGATTTACTCACCTATACAGTTACACACACACCACCTTACTTATTCATACAGATACACATACTTAGTCTCTTATACAATCACTGAGACAAGCACACACACATCCATACAGCCACTGTCACAATCACTCACTCACATATAGTCATTTATATTCTCCAACACTCACATATACTGCCTTTCACATATGTAGTTACTCACACATGTACCACTGAGACATCCATTCACTCACCAACACACCCATACATATTCACCCACCCATACAGCCCTTCACAGATACACTCTTGAACCCATACACCCAGTGAATCACCCATTCACACATCTATGCACAGAGTCACACACTCCCCACCCACCCACACAGACACTCAGGCACCCATACAGATACTCAGACAACCAATCAATAACCCATATAGACACTTGTGTAGCTACTCACCAACCATTTAGCCGCTTACACATCAACTAACAGCCTGATACAGACATTCACACAGTTTAGTCACTAATCCATGCATATAGTAAGACACGATTAATCACTCACTTATACAGTCACGCACCTACTAAATCATCCATTTGGACACTCATACACCCACTCCTTCTTCAATACACCTTGAGATATATATATAAAACATATTTTAAACTTTACAGAAGCACACAGTCACTGGATGAAGTCATCAGTGATGTCATCAGGGATGTCACTGACCATGTCATGAATGATGTAATATGTGACATCATCAGCAGTGCATTGCGGGAGCGCAAGTTATAGTTAGCTTAACGAACTATAACGGCCGAATTTCTTTGGTTTTGTACAAGTGAAATGTCCAACTAACTATAACGTCCCTGAAACCTGTGGTATTTTCATTGAATTTCTAAGGTTTTTTAAATGCTAATTTGTAACTATAACGTCCCTAAAACCTATGTTTTTTTTCAGTGAACATATATATATATATATCGGGGTCAATAAGAAAACTATAAAAGACCCTGAAGGAAAAAACATCAACATCAATCAAAAAATAACGTGCACAACGAAATTTGTAGTTTATGTCATCCAATGCAATTGTGGCATGATGTATATAGGCAGCACCATCTGCATGTTGAAAAAACGCATCTTGGAACACATCAGAGCAGTGAAGAATAAAGATCAGACCTACGCAACTGCCAAACATCTACTTACATGCCAGGAAGGTAATTGGTGAAACATGACCTTCTTTGGAATTGACAAAATAGAAAACAATGAAAGGATGGGTGAGCGAAAAAAGAAACTCCGACAGCTTGAATCCAAGTACATCATCAGACTTCGAACAAAGAACCCGAGGGGGATGAATGCTGATGAAGAACTCTATGTTCATCTATAAAATACAATATCACTACCATGAACAATGTTAAAGAAGAAGAAGAAGAAAAACTCTGGAAAAATCCCAAGTAAATTTCCTGAAATCAAACTGATGATAGAATGATCTGAGAAGTGTGGGAATAACAAAAGAGACTTGATCTTTCGGAAGGAAAAACTACCAAGATCCTTGCCTGGATGCTATCAATTTATTGGGTATAACAATTATAAAGGAAGAGAACAACTACGGGTACTATACCCACAATTCCCATTCCACCTTATGAGATTTGGATCACCATGCATAATGAAGAGCGCGATGTAATATACAAATAGACATCGTCATTAATACTTTATTATTCGAAGAATGACAATCATGCTCATTTGTGATCAGACATTAGAAAATCACATACAAAAATGCCGGTATTTGTGAAATGTAATACTAATGTGTTTATTGTTTCTAAAACGATACTGTCACAAGGGGTTCTGTGTTGAAATATTTTTTGAACTACAAATCCCAGAAATCCATGGGTTATGTATGACGCACAGGAAATGACATAAAACAGTTGTGAAAAGTAGTGCCACCTACCGTGAGCAAGGCCGGTTAGGCTGAAACACGTTGGTGTGACAGACTGGGCTCTGTTAATAAATTCTGAAACAATCTATAAAGTTCCAGAGTGCGGGTGTCCTTTGTATGAAAATTGATTCATGGCTATTGGTTTGGCCCAACGCCCGCACCCGCTGCTGAGCGATCTGGCTGAAACCACATTGAGAGAAAAAAAAAATATATATACATATATATATTATCTACTGGCGGTCGCCAGTAGATAGTTATAGTTAGGACCGAGTTTCCATAGGAAATCTGAAAATTCTATTTTGAATAACTTTGGCGCCGGTTGACGAATCCTCGCGAAATTTTCAAAACTAATGGGGCGCTCCGCTCAGCTCCTACCCTGAAAGTCTCGGGGTGATTCGTCAAGCGGGGGTCGAGAAAAAAGGGGGGTCCCAAAACGCGTTTTCCCCATGCATTTTCCCATAGGACCTTTAGTCGAAGGTGCAGCCCGAACGGCTGAACAGAATTACTTGAAAGAGGTAGTCCTCAGGTCAGGCATGTGCCTTTTGCATATATGGTGTCAATCTGTTCAGTAGTTCCTGAGAAAATTGCAGTTAAAAGTACATAAATATCTATAAGCGCGCACCGTGCGCGCACCGCACCATAACGTGCACGAGCGTAATTCTGATTGGTGGTTACATGTCAGTCAACATTCGAATCGGTCGAACTCAGGAAGTGTCGGCCGCCATTTTGTGTGATTTGTGTGTGACAGTGAAAAAGAAAGGTGGAGAACGTGAAAAGGGGACAGGGTAGAGAGTTCCTGACCCCCACTGCGCCCTCCACGGCCTGGTCGCCCCCACGCTGCCCGCCTGCTCTGCCTGCCTCCTTACCTGCTGCCTGCCCGACCTCGGATCCCCGGCGCCCCAGCCGCCGCAGGGCCGCCCGACCTCGGATCCCCGGCGCCCCAGCCGCCGCAGGGCCGCCCACCAAGCCCGCATAGGTTTTCCCGCCGTTCCCTGCCGCGACCCCGCCCCCCCACCTGCCGATTGGCCCCCGCGCTCCCCGCCTCCCAGCGGACCCTCCCTCCCGACTCCCTTCTTATGACGCCCCCTGAGCGACCGCGCAGCGGACGTGTGCAGCGGGAGCACCGATTGAGCGCCGAAGGTGGGCCAAAGGTAAGCCCGTCTACGCCCGTCCGCGCCTGGACCGCGCCCAGCGCCAGGACCCCTGGCCCCCGCAGACCCCAGCCCACCCGCCGGACTTACGCCGCCACCACCCTCAACGCACTCAACACCGGCCGAATCCCAGGATGCTACCGAGCCACCCCGAGACGCACCCACGGACCCTTCAGCTGCCACTCCTGCAAGTTCACCTGCATCCGGACCTGCACTGCACCAACACTCACCAAGCCGAACACCAGCAGCAACCACCTGAAGTGCATCCTGCTCAACACCCGCTCCGTCCACAGACACGCCGTCCAACTCTGGAACCTCCTCGACACCACAGCTCCTGACGTCGCCTTCCTCACGGAAACATGGATGAACGCCTCCTCAGCGCCCGACATCGCCATCGCCATCCCAGAGGGCTACAAGATCACCCGGAGGGACCGCGGCAACCAGACCGGAGGAGGCATCGCCATCATCCACAGGAAAACCATCCGCATCACGACCAACACCGACGACACCCTGACAACCGCCGAACACCTGCACTTCCAGATCCACACCGACCCCAAGACCACCCTCAGAGGCACCCTGATCTACCGACCCCCGGGACCCCGCACACCATTCAGCGAAGACATCGCCGACTTCATCAGCCCGCACGCCCTCCCCTCCGCTGACTACATCCTCCTCGGGGACCTCAACTTCCACCTGGAGAACGACAATGACCGCAACACCACTACCCTGCTTGACAACCTCGCCAACCTCGGACTCAAGCAGCTGGTGACCACCCCCACCCACCTCGCCGGACACACACTCGACGCCGTCTTCTCATCCAGCAAGGACATCGTCTTCAGCCACACCACCGGACTCCACTGGACGGACCACAGCTGCATCCACTTCAGCTTCAGAAGGACCACGATCCACCACCACCAGCCACAGGTTGCACGAAGAAGCTGGAACAAGATCACAGCCGACCAACTCGCCGCATCCCTGAGCCAGCACCCTCCCGCCAGCTCAGCGAACCCCAGCCAGGCCGCCGACAACCTCACGAAGTTGATCAGCAACTGCGCGGACGAACTCGCCCCTCTGAGGACCCCGCCCAGCAGACCCGGCAGCAAGAAGGCCCCTTGGTTCACCGACGAACTCAAATGCTCCAAGAAGAACTGCCGAGCCCTCGAGAAAGCCTGGAAAAGAGACCCAACACCGGACAACATGACTACCCTCAAGCTCGCCACCCGAAAGCACCATCAACTGATCCACGCCACCAAGAAAACAGCATTCAAGGACCGCCTGGACAACAACGCACACAACAGCAAGGAACTCTTCAACATCGTGAAAGAGCTCTCCAACCCCAACGCCGGAAACAACGACATCACCCCATCGCAAGACCTCTGCAACTCCCTCGCCTCGTACTTCCAAAACAAGATCGCTGACATACACAGCACACAAACAACGCCCCCCACGACCGCACCAACGCCCCCCACCACCACCCTCAGCGCCTGGACACCGATCAACACCGAAGACACCATCCGCATGATGAACTCCATCCACTCCGGATCCCCAACCGACCCCTGCCCTCACCACGTCTTCAACAAGGCCGACGCTGTCATCGCACCCCACCTGCGGGACATCATCAACACCTCCTTCAACACCGCCACCTTCCCGGAGAGCTGGAAGCACGCCGATCTCAGCGCTCTACTAAAGAAACCAACAGCGGACCCCACCGAACTCAAGAACTACCGCCCCATCTCGCTCCTCCCGTTTCCAGCCAAAGTCATCGAGAAGACAGTCAACAAGCAGCTGGCCGCCTTCCTCGAGACGAACGGATCCCTCGACCCCTCACAGTCTGGCTTCCGGGCCAACCACAGCACCGAAACCGCCCTCATTGCTGCCACCGATGACATCCGAGACCTGCTGGACAACGGAGAAACAGCGGCCCTCATCCTCCTAGACCTCTCCGCGGCATTCGACACTGTCTGCCACCGCACCCTAGTGCAGCGCCTCAACAACGTCGGAATCCAGGAGAAGGCACTGGATTGGATCATCTCCTTCCTCGTTGGAAGGACACAGAGAGTTCGCCTACCCCCGTTCAGATCTGCAGCAACAGAAGTCATCTGCGGCGTTCCCCAAGGCTCCTCGCTCAGCCCCACCCTCTTCAATGTCTACATGAGCCCCCTTGCGGCCATCGCACGCCAACACAACCTCAACATCATCTCCTACGCCGACGACACACAGCTGATCCTCTCCCTCACCAACGACCCCGCCACCGCCAGAGCCAACCTACACCAAGGGATGAAAGACGTAGCCGAATGGATGACGACCAGCCGCTTGAAACTGAACTAAGCCAAGACGGAAGTCCTCATCCTGGGCTCCTCGCCCTCCGCCTGGGACGACCCTGGTGGCCCCCCGCCCTGGGCACCGCACCCAAACCGACAGACCACGCACGCAACCTGGGCTTCATCCTGGACTCCTCCCTCTCCATGACCAGACAAGTCAACGCCGTCTCCTCGTCTTGTTTCAACATCCTGCGCATGCTACGTTAGATCTTCCGGTGGATCCCCACCGAGACCAGGAAGACGGTCACCCAGGCCCTCGTCACCAGCCGTCTGGACTACGGCAATGCCCTCTACGCCAGAACCACCGCCAAGCTCCAGAAGAGACTCCAGCGGATCCAGAACGCCTCAGCGAGACTCATCCTTGACATCCCCAGACACAGCCACATCTCCAGACACCTGAGAGACCTGCACTGGCTCCCGGTCAACAAGAGAATTACCTTCCGGCTCCTCACCCACGCACACAAAGCCCTACACAACCAAGGCCCGAGTTACCTCAACAGCCGCCTCAACTTCTACGCTCCCAAACGCCATCTCCGATCGACCAGTCACGCCCTCGCTGCCGTCCCCCGCATCCGAAGAGCGACAACAGGAGGAAGGTCCTTCTCCCACCTGGCCGCCAAGACCTGGAACTCCCTCCCTCCCGACCTACGCCTGACCCAAGACCACCTCTCCTTCAGGAAGAAGCTCAATACCTGGCTGTTCGAGCAGTAGCGGACCCCCCCCCCAGCGCCTTGAGACCCTCCGGGTGAGTAGTGCGCGTTATAAATGCCTTTGATTGATTGATTGATTGTCAGGGGGTCCCTGAAGGACCCCGAAGGGTGAAAAAACATTTTATTTTTTTTCAAAAAATCACGGGGTGCGCGCACGGTGGCAAAAAATTGATTAAAAAAATTACAACACAGTATATTAGGAATATAGCTCTTCTTGGAGAAGTGAAGTGAGTTCTGAAAAGAACTGTTGTTTTTTGTCGAGCAGCAAAAAAAAGAAAAAAAATGCAGCAAAAAAAAAAAAAGGAAAAACTGTTCACCAGGAACAAAAAAAAAAAAGGGAACAAATTAGGGGCTGGAGCATGTGTGCTGCTGTATCTTGTTCTCTATTAGGTTAATGCTGCTCTCACCATAACAGAGAACAGCATTGCACACATTGCACCGTATATGCACCTTCGTGAACAGAGGGTGCATATCCAGAGGTCTGGAAGCAGGTGAAGCTGCGGCTGCAGATGATGTGCTCGGCTGAGCTGCGACTGCAGATGATGTGCTCGGCTGAGCTGCTGGAGGGTTGTCTCTTGCAGCCCAAGCATAAGCCACAGGATGCACTGCTTTAAAGTGCCTTATCATGGAGAAAATACTAAAGGAGCATTTTTTTTTAGTTTTAGGGTCTCCTCTAGATAAGACCACTCCACAAACAGTGCAGGTGACTTTAGGAGCATTCACCTTCTTCTGACCCTCTAGAAAAGTAAAAAATTGCCAAATAAATGAGTCCTTTTGTTTCCTCTGCCTTGGGGGCACAAAGGTCTCCTCCTCACTCCCTGAAGAAGTCTCCTGTTCTGCCATTTTCAGGTGCAGGAAAAGCTGTTCAGCTCCTTCTCCCAGGAAATAAGAAGTATTAATGAGGGGAGTGGGTGTGGTGTTGGAAGATTCTGGAACTGAAACTACTTAGAACCAATGAAAAGTGTTGTTCTGTAATCACATGACTTGCCGTGCGTGCACCGTGCGCGCATGGTGCACGCGTGCCTGCGCGTATGGAGCACGCGCGCACGGAGCACACACGGAGCACGCACGCATTCGTGCACGGAGAACGCGCGCATGCGCGCATGGAGCACGCGTGCATGCGCGTACAGAGCACGCGCGCACGGAGCACGCACGCATGCGCACACGGAGCACGTACGCATGCACACACGGAGCACGCACGCATGCGCACACGGAGACAGAAAACTTTTTTTTAAAAAAAGAAAAACTGTTTATAAGTTTATGGAAGATATAGGTTTCACACTTAGGAATTTGCAAATTCACTGAAAAAACCATAGGTTTCACACACGTTATAGTTAGGAATTAGCATTTAAAAAACCTTGCAAATTCACTGAAAAAACCATAGGTTTCACACATGTTATAGTTAGCTGGACATTTCACTCAAAAAAAACCATTGAAATTCCCCCGTTATAGTTAGTTCAGCTAACTATAACTCGCGCGACCGCAATCCACTGCTGATGACGTCACATAGTTAGAAATTAGCATTTAAAAAACCTTTGAAATTCACATAAAAAACCATAGGTTTCAGGTAGTGTATTGTTCGCAATTAGCATTTAAAAAACCTTAGAAATTCACTGAAAAAACCATAGGTTTCAGGGGCGTTCTAGTTAGCTGGACTTTTCACTCGTACAAAACCATTGAAATTCCCCCGTTATAGTTATAGGAGATGTCATCAGTGATGTCATGAGTGATGTCACTGACCATGTCATGAGTGATGTAATATGTGACGTCATCAGCAGTGGATTGCGGTCGCGCGAGTTATAGTTAGCTGAACTAACTATAACGGGGGAATTTGAATGGCTTTTTTATGAGTGAAATGTCCAGCTAACTATAACATGTGTGAAACCTATGGTTTTTTCAGTGAAAATATATATAGACTGCTTTTTAACCATAACCTGTATTGTGCTTTGTAATGGACTGCTGTGAGTGATTTGAGAGCGCGTTTTTTATGTTACCTGCTCTGCGTGTGGGGCTTGTATCGAGGTGGGGGAGATCTTAAAATTATTCCGCATTGGAAGCGAGCTAGTCTGGTGAACTGCAACAAATATTTTAAATCATTTAATTTTAAAAATTGCACTTACCCGCACGTAAAACTTTGATTCACTCTCGCGCTTGCGAGGGATTGTCTCTCTCTTCTCTTCCGGTTCTCTTCCGGTTGCCACTGTAGCGCCGCCATTTTGGTTGACGGTCTAGTTCTACGGTCTGGCTCAACCAACACAGCCGACCCTCTATTTAGGAGGGGCCATGCAATGCGCGCAGTCCTAAGACTGCTTTTTAACCATAACCTGTATTGTGCTTTGTAATGGACTGCTGTGAGTGATTTGAGAGCGCGTTTTTTATGTTACCTGCTCTGCGTGTGGGGCTTGTATTGAGGTGGGGGAGATCTTAAAATTATTCCGCATTGGAAGTGAGCTAGTCTGGTGAACTGCAACAAATATTTTAAATCATTTAATTTTAAAAATTGCACTTACCCGCACGTAAAACTTTGATTCACTCTCGCGCTTGCGAGGGATAGTCTCTCTCTTCTCTTCCGTTTCTCTTCCGGTTGCCACTGTAGCGCCGCCATTTTGGTTGACGGTCTAGTTCTACGGTCAGGCTCAACCAACACAGCCGACCCTCTATTTAGGAGGGGCCATGCAAGCGCGCAGTCCTAAGACTGCTTTTTAACCATAACCTGTATTGTGCTTTGTAATGGACTGCTGTAAGTGATTTGAGAGCGCGTTTTTTATGTTACCTGCTCTGCGTGTGGGGCTTGTATCGAGGTGAGGGAGATCTTAAAATTATTCCGCATTGGAAGCGAGCTAGTCTGGTGAACTGCAACAAATATTTTAAATCATTTAATTTTAAAAATTGCACTTACCCGCACGTAAAACTTTGATTCACTCTCGCGCTTGCGAGGGATAGTCTCTCTCTTCTCTTCCGGTTCTCTTCCGGTTGCCACTGTAGCGCCGCCATTTTGGTTGACGGTCTAGTTCTACGGTCTGGCTCAACCAACACAGCCGACCCTCCATTTAGGAGGGGCCATGCAAGCGCGCGCCAGAGGCAAGCCCGTCTGCGCCCGTCCGCGCCTCGGACGCACCCAGCACCGGCCTTGCTGTTAGAACCAATGTAAGACTAGTGAAATACACTAGGGAACAACTACTAGACATAAGGAATAAGGTCAGTGGGGGGCAAAAGATATTGCGACGCCAAAGCCCAGCCTGGTCCTTGAGTGTGGCCTGATTAATTGTCGATCTCTGACAAAACATTATCAGGAAGTCTTTAATCTGGTGGAAGACCTGCATTTAGATGTGCTATTCCTCACGGAGACTTGGTGTGGTGATGACTCTTTGGTGGAATTAGGGCTTGCTTGCCCAGAGGGATATACGATCTTCCATAAGCCCAGAGCAACTGGACGGGGTGCAGGGGTCGGGGTGATGTTTAGGGATACCTGGGACTTCGCCCCATTTAAGGTTGACGAGGTGGCGGGCATCGAGCTATTAGGATTCTCCCTACAAGAACAGAGAGGGAGGCTCCTTACAGGGATGGTCAGTTACAGACCCCCAAGCTCCAATACTCAGTTTCAGGCGCTCCTGGATGTCATTGCGGCCCAGTCATTGACCCACTCAAGAATGATGCTCTTGGGTGATTTCAATATGTGGGAGAATGGTGCTCATGATAGCCACTTAAGAGACTTGACGGAAACTTGTGAGAGTCTTAACCTGCATCAGTTGGTCCAGCAACCTACCCATCAAGGTGGGCACATCTTGGATCTTCTGTTTGCTGACTCTAAAGAAACTGAGGTGGTTAACATTCTACCTCAGACCTGGACAGATCACTCGTTGATCCAGTTTCGGCTTTGTATACCTGGTGGTAAAATAAGTAGACTGCCTCCTACTACATATCGTATGGGGAGAGACTGGGCAAAACTCATGAGGAGCAGGGTTGAGCCACTTTTTCAAAATTTGCCTCCTTTTGATCCTCATGAGTCAGTGGACCTAAACTATCGTCTGTACCAGAACTACATTTTTGAGGTATTAGATCAGCTCATACCTCTGAAACGCCTGAAGGCCAGAATAAAACATTCCGCACCGTGGTTAACTGAAGAGTTGAGTATCATACGTAGAGCTTCTCGGCAGGCAGAGAGGAATTGGCGCAGGCACTATGCTGAGCATGATAAAGTGGCCTTTAAAAAAGTACAAGCTCAGTATAAAGAATTGTTGGCTAAGGCCAAGGTGGACTTCTTCCTCAATTCTATTTTGTCAGCACCAAATAGCGCCAGAGCTCTTTTTAAGATCATTAGAGACCTCTCTAACCCCACTAGTGTGGGAAATAAGGTGGTCGCATCACAGACGTTATGCGATAAAATCGCCTCCCATTTTGAGGAGAAAATCGCTAATATTGTAGGGGGGCTTAACATGTGCGACACCTCTCCGCTAAATGCTATTGGACAATCGCCCCTGGAAGAACTAGGGGGAGTAACTTCACTGGAGCACTTTACACCACTCACCAATGAGCTGTTTAATAAATGTGCACAGAATGTGAGGTCAGGGTCTCCATTAGACCCCATACCTAACAGGATCTGGAAAGATCATGCTTCGGCATTGCTCCCTCGGCTATGGCAGATATGCTGCCAATCCTTGGAGGAAGGGATGGTGCCCGAAACATGGAAGTTGGCTGTGGTTACTCCACTATTAAAAAAACCATCCCTGGACCCAGGAGACCCTACTAGTTTTAGGCCCATCTCCCTGCTACCTTTGCCTATAAAAATCCTTGAAAAGGTAGTGAGTAGTTCTCTTTCTGGGTATCTGGAGGAGTTCCATCTCCTGGATAAGAGCCAGTTTGGCTTCAGGCCAAGTCATGGAACGGAGACAGCTCTGGTCACGGTGCTGGATAACCTTCGGATGCGGGCTGACAGAGGCCTTTCATCGGTAATGGTCCTCTTAGACATGTCAGCCGCATTTGATACGGTAAACCACCGAATCTTGCTGAACAGACTGGAGCATTTGGGAGTTAAAGGATGTGCCTTGAGATGGATACGATCTTATCTCACAGGGAAACAACAGCTGGTTTCCTTGCCCCCTTTTACCTCCAGCAAGACCTTGGTGGAACATGGGGTTCCCCAGGGATCAGCCATCAGCCCCATCCTTTTTTTTTTTTTTGAAATATTTTGATTGGGTTTATCAACAAAACATAAAACAAACACCACTCGTTTAGTGCAAGGCATGGCATACAGGGGTTACAAGGTACCGGAGCAATGACAGTACAGGTGTCACAGAGAGAAATAAACAGCCCAATGACAACACACCATCGCTCCCCTCCCCGCTCATCTCCAGCAGTGGAGCCATTAATCCTGGTCACTGAGATCCGAGTCCGCTGCATCCGGTGGGGGCTCACAGATATTTCCCCGGTATACATTCCATCCACCCCAGACCTGGGACCATTTCTTGGGGCACCCTCTATGGACATACACAGTTTTTTCGGTCACCATTACAAGGTCCATATCTCGGATCCAATGCGTCAGGGTAGGCCCCAGCCCCGATCCCCATTTCTGGGCTATATTACGCTTTGCAAGCATGAGTCCCAAAGTCGCCCAAAGCTGGGTCACCCTCTTGTGGTCCGTCTGTTCCCAGACATTGAGGAGGCACAGCCGAGGTTCCGGCAGCGTGGGAATTTTTGTTACCTGGGAGAGAATACTCAACACCCCTTTCCAGTAAGTCGCCACGACAGGGCACTCCCAGAGGGTATGCAAGAAGGTCCCCTCGTGGCCACAGTTCCTGAGACACAGCGGGGACTCCACCCGGTGGAGTCTGAATAGGAGGGTGCGGGTGTAGTATGTGCGGTGCAAAATTTTGAGTTGGACCAGTCTGAGCTTGGAAGATATGCCCACTTCCCTGGGGGATGAGAGCGCGGAATTCCAGTCCGTCTCATCAAATTCTCCAAGTTCTGCCTCCCACTTCCCCTTGAGGGTGGAAAAAGGGTCGGGGCGGTTATTTATTATCTTCCGGTACGTTAGGGACGTCGCCCTCTGGAGCAGATGCTCCATGAGGAGCCGGTCCTCCAAGGGCGATGACTCAGGGAGCCGAGTCCCACGTGGTATCGCCGCCTGAAGAGCGTGTTGAACTTGTAAATATCGGAAGTGCTCGGTGTCCGCCAGGTCGTAGTCTGCTTGCAGTTGGGCAAAAGTGATCACCTCTCCCCTGCACCAGAGGTCTCCCACCCTGGAGATACCAATAAGATCCCACTGGTGGAACCCCTTGGTAGTGCGAAGTACCCCGAGCTGCCTGGTGTCCCAAAGCGGCGTTGCCTGGGTAATCTTTCCAGCCCATCCCATCGCCCGTTGCGCCGCGTGCCATATCCGGAGGGTATGGGCTGCGGGCCCCGCCGGAACGCGACCCCTTTTTGGGTTGTAAAGGGCTCCCATCACCCCTCCGGGGCCAAGTAGTTGTCGGTCCATACGGTATGCGGGGTCATCCCCCGGCACATGGAGCCACTGGTTAATAACCATGAGGTGCGACGCCCAGTAATAGGTCTTCATGTCGGGGAGGGCTATACCTCCATCATACCAGCCACTGGTAAGCTTATGGAGGGCAATGCGAGGCGACTTGTCCTCCCAGAGGAGACGAGTGATCTCAGCGTTGATCGCCGTGAAGTAAGAGGGTGCAATGGGGAAGGGGGTATTTTGCAGCGCATAGAGGAATCTCGGGAGGGCGAGCATCTTAAAGAGCGAAGCCCGCCCAAGCAATGTCAGCGGCAATGCGCGCCAGTGTTTAACGTCGGTGCGAAGCCGTTGGAGGGGCCTCATTAGATTTTCCGCGACAAATTTGTCCCGGTCGGCCGTGACGTACATGCCAAGATATTTGAACCCGTCGCTAGCTAGTAGAATGTTACAGCCTGACGGAAGCCGCGGTGGGGAGCCTCGGAGCATATATAAGATGGATTTCTCCCAGTTTATTTCGTATCCGGACCTACTACCATATGATTCACATATGTTGAGGAGACAGGCGATAGAGCGCGCCGGCGAGGCGAGATAGAGGAGCACATCGTCCGCATAAAGGGATATGCGATCCTCCCAGTCCAACGTCCACCTAAGGCCACGGATCATCGGATCCTGTCGCACCCACGCCGCCAATGGCTCGAGAGCCATAGCAAATAGGAGCGGGGAGAGGGGGCAACCCTGCCTAGTCCCTCGACCCAGCGGAAAGGCGTCAGAGACGCGGCCATTGACCACCACCTGTGCAAGTGGCTTAGTGTAAAGCAGCTGGATCCATGCGCAAATCCTGGGGCCAAGCCCCATATGGCGGAGGACGGCAAAGAGGAAAGGCCACTCCACTCTGTCAAACGCCATCCGCGCATCTAACGACAGTATGGCCGCATCTTCCTCGATCGAGGAGCGGCCGGCAATGATGCCATGGAGACGCCGCAGATTCAAAGCGGTGTTCCGGTGGGGCATAAATCCCGACTGGTCCGGGTGTATTAGGGTCGAAAGGTAGGGCTGCAGCCGCGTTGCTATCACCTTGGCCAGGATCTTCGCCTCGGCATTAAGCAGCGAGATCGGGCGATAAGAGGAGCACTCGTGGGACGGCTTGTTGGGTTTAGGGATCACCACTATTGTAGCCATCCTCTGATCACGGGGGAGCATCCCCGTCGATAGACCGTCCCCATACATGGCTAATAGGTGAGGGACCACAAGAGCGGAATTTTGCTTGTAGTATTCGATTGGGATTCCGTTGGGCCCCATTGCCTTACCACTGCGGAGGGCCAAAATCGCCAGCGTGATTTCCTCCGCCGTCAGATCCGCCTCCAGGGCTTCAGCCCCCGAAGCGGCCAGCCGAGGCATTGCGATGTCCCTGAGGAAGAGCTCATTGTCTGCCACGGTGGCCGAGGCCTCCGGGGTATAGATGCGTTGATAATGGGCCGCGAAGGCCCCGGCTATGCGCTGGGGCTCCGAGGTAAAGTCTCCTTCGCCCAGGCGAATCCGCGCCACCCAGCGCGACGCACGGTCCCCCTTCTCCAGCCACGCCAGGAGTTTGCCAGCCTTATCACCGAGTTCATAGATGGTGTGCTGGGTGGCTACTTGTCGAGCTCGGGCCCCCTCCCAAAGATGGGACCTGTATTCTTGCTGCGCCATATGAAGGGTATGCGCCGAATCTCCGTCCCCCCGCAGTGTATGGGATGCTTCCGCCTCCACTATCGCCCGCTCCAGCTCCAGTACAGCGAGCCGCTGGGTCTTAGTGTGGTCCGTAATGATGGAGATGGCCTGGCCACGGAGGACGGTTTTAAAGGCCTCCCAGAGGGTTGCTGCGCTCTCGACAGACTCAGCATTCTCGGTAAAATAGTTCTTGGTCGCCTTTTTGAGGGTCTTAGCAATTTTAGGGATTTTAAGATATCCGGGGCGGATCGGGAACAATGTGCGCCTTCCTGGGTCACCGGACGCAAACGTGATGACCACTGGCGAGTGATCCGAGATGCCCCTGGGTAGGTGCGACACCTCCGTCACCCCTTTGTACCCGGCCGGTGAGGTGAAGATGTAGTCGATATGGGAGAGGGTGTGGTGTACCCCGGAGAGGAAGGTGTATTGTCTCTCATCAGGCCAGTATGCCCTCCATGTGTCTACTAAGCCAAGCGCGGTAGCAAAGTCTGCGAGCGTGGAGGCGTCGGCCCCAAGAGTCCTGTGTGCAGACCTGTCCAGTGCAGGGTCCATGGCTGCATTGAAGTCTCCGCCCATGATGAGCTCCCCAGGCGGGAGCGCCAAAAGGAATTCGCCCAGTGCCCTGAGGGAGGCTTGGTGTAGTGTTGGGGGGATGTAGACAGAAACCAGATTATAAACCCTCCCCTCCCATTGACAAGTGAGTGCCGCGAAGCGGCCATAGTCGTCCCTACGGGAATCAAGAAGAATCATGGGGACACGCTTGTTCACCAGTATGCCCACCCCCCGGGACCCTGTCGTAAACTCTGAATGTGTTGCCATCTTAAACCCCCACCTATCCAGGGCTTTGGTGGACGTACCCACTAGGTGTGTTTCTTGCAAGAGCGCCACCCCGGGCCCCTTGCGCTTGAGATATTGAAGCACTAGCCCCCTCTTAATCTTGTCTCCCAGGCCGTTAACGTTCCAGGAGAGGACCGCAAAGGAAGGAGAACGCTGCTGAGCAGGGGCGTCTGCCAGTGAGTCAGAGGCCGCTCGAGGCAAGCTATGTGACGTCGTCTCCAGGGGAGGGTGTGTTAGTCGCGTCTTGCCCTGTGCCACCCCTGTGCACCTGTACCTGCCCAATCTGCCGCATGTACCCCTGAGTGGTTGGTGAACCTAAAACAAAACAAAAATCAACATTCAAACGAACTCCCCATCCCCCCACCCCCCTCCCTGCCTCCCTGCCCAGCGGATTTACAACTACCCGCCACCCCAACACAGCAGAGTGCTTAGTTCCCATAAACTTGGTACGTGCGTACGGGGGAAAGCCGCTCAGCACACAGCCGCCACTCCCCATACCGTAAGTTTGTCCCCTCAAGCAGCAGACTGTCAGATGAGAGAAAAGAAAAAAGGGGGATCCGGGGTCATCCGCCCCTTGTAGGTTCAAGGCCCCAGGGGCCGACAGCCACTGCAAGGTCCCAGGTCGCCAAGCGTCCAACAGTTCGGTCACATCACAGCCCCATGCCTCAGGGCACTTCGTCACCCGCGCCTGAGTCCTCAACGTTCAGGGTTTGGTGAGAGTCGGGAAGGCCGCCCAGGGCGCGCTCTCCCCTGCCCCTCGCTCTTGCTGGACGCCACCCCTCGAGCCATTCCGAGGCCTCCGCCGGCGATGTGAAGAACCATGTGCGCCCCTCCGCCTCCACTCGCAGCTTTGCAGGGTACAACATTGAATACTTTAGCTCCCGAGAGCGGAGGTCTGCCTTAACTGCCATGAAGTCCTTACGTTGCCGCACTACTGTAGCGGTGTAGTCCGGATAGAGGGTGACCTTAGCGTTGTCCACCCGCAGTGGTGGGGCGGCACGCGCCGCCTGGAGGATCGCATCCCGGTCTCGGAAGTTGAAAATGCGGGCCAGGATCGGGCGCGGGGGGGCCCCAGGCTTAGGCCTCCCACCCGGCACCCGGTGCGCCCTCTCGACCGAGAAGAACTTGGAGAGCCCGCGGGGCTGCAGCTGTTCGGTGATCAGTTTTTCAACAAAGAGGTCTAAGGCAGGGCCGCGTTCACTCTCAGGCACACCCACGACCCGCACGTTGTTGCGCCGAGACCGGCCCTCCTGGTCGTCCAACTTGGCCAGCAGCTGCTTTTGCACCAGTTCAAGGGCTTGTATGCGTTTGTGGTGGTCTGCCGTGCCCCGCGTGAGGGTCTCCGTGGTGGCCTCGACCTCAGTCAGTCTGGAGTTAATTTTGGCGACATCCGCCCGGAGGAGCGCAACATCTGTGGAGATAGTGCCGATTGAGGCCTGCATCTGTGTCAGCGTGGCCATGACGTCCGCCAGCGTGTACTCCGCAGGCCCGTCCGGGGGGGACCGTTTCTGATCCTGACAGAACGCGTATTTTTCAAGCTTCGCCTGTGCCCCACTACGGTGGCCCTTCCCCCCCATGGTGCCAGGCCGTCTCCGCGATCACTCCCGGCCGGTGCAGGCGCAGGAGCGACCGACCCACGTGCAGGGCAGGCCCAAGGGCGGCGCCGCCCGACCACGAGTGCCGCAGCGGGCCGAGATAGCTCCAGGTCGCCCCGACGGCGCGGCCGCCGATATCCGAGGTGCCCCAGCGCCGGCAAGCCACAGGCAAAGCGACGGTCACCACAGCAAAAGGTCAGAGTATGGCCGCAGGCACTGGGGCGATGCACTGTATCCCAGGACTACACGTGCTGGCCGGCAGTCTGCGTGAGGGCTCCACCCGGGTCAGGCGCTCACAGTCCCCCCAGAAGGCCGCAGGGAGGCCGCAGTCCAGAGCGGCAGGGCGCCGCCAGCCCCGTGTAGGTCAATCCCAAAGTCCGATCTCCACTAACCTCCCTGTAGCCGGCGAGTCCACCTCTGCTCCTCCTCAATGCTGGTTGCCTCGAGGCGCGGGCCGCTGCCCAGGCCCCTCTAGGCACGGAGATGGACGGGCGGCGGGACCAGGGTCATCAGTCAAGGAGGCGCTGCAGGTGGCTCAGCTCACACGATTGATCCGCGGGGCCAGATCGTTCCGCGGGGCCAGATCAGCACCCCGCCTTCGCCCTGGCGCGAGTCCGCCGAGGGCCCTCGAGTCCTGCCACAGGTCGCTCCGGGGACCGGCCCGTCCCAACAGAGCCCGGCCGCACGCAAGGCGACGCAGCCACGCCCCCTGTCTACCAGGCCCCGGGGATGCGAGGCCCAGCAACGCGCCAGAGGCCTCGCCTCACAGCTCCGGAACGGGGGGGCCACCAAGAGTCGAAAGGCCAGATCTGGGACGCCGAGGCCCCCGGACCCAACAGCAGTCGTCCAAAGATGATTTTTGCCTGAGGGGGTGTCGGATAAATACAGGATAGTAGGCCGGTGCGGAGGAGCTCCGGGCTCAGGCGGCCATGTTCGTCGCGAGCCAAGCTCCGCCCCCAGCCCCATCCTTTTTAATATCTATCTGCAGCCATTAATTCCTATCATCAAGGCGCACGGGGTTGACATTATCAACTATGCGGATGATACCCAATTAGTGTTTTCACTAGAGGGAAAGGATGCCATGACTGTGGATAAATTCCAGAAATGTATGAGTCAGACCTCGGACTGGCTCAGGGCCAACTCCCTGCAATTTAATGGAGGCAAGACTGAGGTGATCTACTGCTCCCCAGCGAGAGTAAGGGATATGCCTTTTGACTTTAGACTGGCCCCAGAAATGGAACCCATTGTCCCTGTGACAACAGTGCGGAATCTGGGGGTCATGTTCGATAATGATCTTCAAATGGCTTCGCAAGTTAAAAAAACCGTGGGGGTGTGCTTTGCCCTTATGGAAGCCCTACAGCAGATTTTACCTTTCCTGCCGGTGGAGAAAAGACCTTTGGTAGTTCGCAGTATCATCTTGAGTAGGCTGGACTACTGCAACTCTCTGTATTTAGGAGCACCTCTTTACATCTTTCAGAGATTGCAGAGGGTCCAGTCTATGGCAGCCAAATTGGCGCTGAATAGGAAACGTGGCTCCTCAACCACGCTGGCGCTTCAAGAGCTACACTGGCTTCTTATGAGGGAAAGGGTCAAATTTAAATCCCTGTGCATTGTCTATAAAGCGGCACACGGCTTTGGCCCAATTTCCCTACAGGAGAAGATTTCCTGGTACAAACCTCAAAGGACTCTCCGTTCTTCGAACGCCTTTTTGGTAAACACTGGCAGGATTAAGAAGGCCAGAATGGGAGGTAGGGCCTTCAGTACATATATATATATATGCAAACAAAACTACTTCCTCACAAGTAAGGATACCAGACTCTCCAAAGTACTGCAAAAATGTAGATTTAATGGCACAAACGGACCGTGATGAAGGCGAAAGCCGAAACGCATCGCTTGTGCCATTAAATCTACATTTTTGCAGTACTTTGGAGAGTCTGGTATCCTTACTTATGAGGAAGGAGTTTTGTTTGCATTCATTATGGGTTATCCGGTAACCCGTGCCAAACCGCCCTTCTGACAGCTTCGACATACCGGAACTGGATGTGTATATCTATATATATATTCACTGAAAAAAACATAGGTTTCAGACATGTTATAGTTAGCGGAAATTTTACTGATAAAAAACCAATGAAATTCCCCCGTTATAGTTAGTGCAGGCAACTATAACTCACGCGACCGCAATCCTCTGATGATGCTAATACTGTATTTAGACACTTATTTGCCCATGTCTTCTTCCATAAATTTTTAGCTATACATATATTACAAATATTTTTTTTTCATAAAGACACATATGTCATCAGCAGAAGATTGCAGTCGCGTGAGTTATAGTTGCCTGCACTAACTATAACGGGGGAATTTCATTGGTTTTTTATCAGTAAAATTTCCGCTAACTATAACATGTCTGAAACCTATGGTTTTTTCAGTGAATTTGCAAGGTTTTTTAAATGCTAATTCCTAACTATAACGTGTGTGAAACCTATGGTTTTTTCAGTGAATTTGTACGTTTTTTTAAATGCTAAGTTACTTTACGCCATTCGTGGCGTGCACGCCCACTTAACGCAGTTCGTTCAGTGCGCGCACGGTGCGCTTCGCGCACCGTGCGTGCACAGTGAGCACGCGGTGCGCTTCGCGCACCGCGCGCCCACTTTACGCAGTTAGTGCCGTACACGCAAGGTGGGCACGCAGTGCGCTACGCGCACCGCGTGCCCACGTTACGCACCGTGCGCACATGGAGGACATATTATGCGCTTCCTTGTGATAGGTAATCTGTTAAATTTAATTTGTAAGTGATGACAATAATATGCCATGCACAGAGAGTGTTTTTTTTTTTTTATTAAAATTTTTAGCGTAAGCGCACCGTACGCGTACGGTAAGCGTAATCGGCGAAATTTTCCAAAAATTTTTTTTTACCGTTTTTGGCCTTGGGGGATCTTTGAGGACTCAACTAACATGGCTATGTGCATGGGCGCTGTCTAAACAGCCCCTTTATATGTTTTTTGCCTTTGTTTACAGCCCCCCCTCAGAGTGCGAGAGAGAAAATGGCGGCCGCCGCTTCCTGGTTTCGACCGATTCGAATGTTTACTTAGATGTAACAGCCAATCAGAATCGCACTCGCGCACGCCACCGTACGCGTACGGTAAGCTTACGGTAAGCGTACCGTAAGCTGGCTCAGATATATATATTGATTTAAAGGCTATTTTCTCAGAATCTACTGAACAGATTTACACCAAACCTACAAAAGGCACTTCCCTGACCTGAGGACTACCTCTCTGCCAAATTTCTAGTAATTCTGTTCAGCCGTTCGGGCTGTAGCCCTGTCTAAAGGTCCTATGGAAAAATGCATGGGAAAAACGCGTTTTAGGACCCCCCTTTTATCTCAGCCCCCGCTTGACGAATCCCCCCGAGACTTTCAGGGTAGGAGCGGAGCGTAGCGCCCCACCTATTTTGAGAAATTCGCGAGGATTCGTCGACCGGCGCCAAAGTTATTCAAAATAGAATGTTGCGGATTTCCTATGGAAACAGGGTCCTAACTATAACTACCTACTGGCGACCGCCAGTAGGTAATATATATATATATATATAAATATATATATAAATATATTATTTTATAAAAAATCAAAAATGTCTCGGCTAATACCACATCTAAAAAGGAAAGTCTTCCAAACTGCTACCAAGTCAGCTGGGTGCCAGATAGTTAAGATGTACGGCAAGGGTTAGGGCAATGTCAAAACTGTAATTGTATCAGAGGTTCTCTGCAGGCCTAGCTTCTTCCACTTTTACGACAATGTGACCTCAGTAAACTCTGACAGAGTTAGTGCAGGGCACCAAAAGGGAACCAGAGCTGGGTCAGAGGAGAGGATGCGCTTCGCCATGCTGGGTTGGAAACACGCAGTTCTGTGCTGATTCCTGTGAAGTAAAGCATTCATAACTTGAGCAATTACAGTCTAATGGTTTGTTTTGCTAGAAGCTGATGTGAGAAATTCCAAAATTCCAGTGAGGCCTTTCCATAACGGCCTATTAACTTATGTAAGTCTCCATTCGAATCAGACCGTCACATGGCCCAGCAGTTCTGGCAGGTCACAAGCTGGCTGATCACATCTACTGTTGGAACTAAATATTGCCTAAATGGCACTGGAGAGCAAGCACTCCTGCCCTAAGCTGACCTCCTGGCAAGTCACTCCACTATCACTAAAGTGTTTAGATTTTTACCTCAGTGAACGCAATAACAACACATGCTCACCGATCACATTGACTGCGACACGAGAGGGCGTTCCTGAGGTTAAAGGAGCGTCCAAAGGGTACGTCTATTCTAGGGTGTTGTTAATGTCGTCTCTACCCAGCCTTAGTGGGACTGGGAGTGGCAGCTGCATTGACTCTACAAAATAGGTGGGATATTTTTTCTAACCTATCTTGCTTGGGGGAGATTCCTACCAGCCTTCCATTTAAAATGCATTGCATGCTGGGAGCCGAGCCAGGGCCTGATTTCTGCAGGGTTTTGCTGGACCCACTTGAGGGAGGTAAAATCCTGCCTCCTGGGGAGAGGTGTGCTGAATGTGCCCCTACAGAGTACAGCCTGCCGAGAAGAGGCAGTTTGAAATGCTTGAAATCCTGAATGTGTTTCTCCCCTGTTCTTGTCACCAAACATGGTTGTTTATCAGTTAAGCTTTTTAGTTCACCACAGGTGTTGAAGTGTTGTTCTATCCAGGGGTATAGCTTAGTCAATAATATTAGGGGGTTTTAAATTTCCCAACAAGTAACCAGGTTTCCCAAACTGAAAAGAATAAGGTGGGTTGCGGCCAGTGGATGATGATACTCGTTAGGGTTAGGAGTATTTTTTTCATTTATTTGGAAACGTAAGGCCAGATAACCTGGACTATGTTATCAACTCTAATCTAGTTCCTATTCACAACAATGTAGGGTGGACAGGACAAGGAGAGCAGGCTACGATAAATCCATACCTATGATTAACAGATTAGACTTAGTTGGGTGGCAAGAGCTGGCCTTTTTGTAGCCAAGGCCCAGCCTTATCAGTCGTAAATAATTCCCTTTATAGAGCACAACAAATTAATATTTTCATATTCAAACACTCAATCAAAAAGAACATTCACACTCCCAGTCTCTAATGAATAAGGTTACAAAAACACATAGAACAACAAATTCTTCAAAAAATATACAATTTTTTTAATATAAAAATTCAATCAATCATCCTGATATATAAAAAGTTCATACTCGTAAAGGACTTAAATGATTAAAAACAACATAAATACAATAATAAAAAGAGAGGGGCACCATCAAGACAATCACATTTATCATTAATCCAAACTAATTTGTAAGAATCATAAAGTTCAACACATAGATAAGACTATTTCCTTTTTCTTACGTGGTCCTGTTCCTAGGCCCAGCAACAGACCTCGCCTGGAAAAATAAGGAAATTGGGGAAAGTAGGCTAGGTAAAAGCTGTGAAATTGTAAAAATGCTGCAGAATAACTAGCAGCATGTAATGAAGTAAGGCACCTAAAACTCCAGGAAAGGAAAGTTTGAAACTTACTGGAATTTAAATCCTGTGTACACTGTGGTTATCTCTTGTACACTGTGGTGATCTACACAGCAAGGAATCAGTGATCCCGCATTTGTTCGCCCTTTTAATAGAAAATATAGAAATGGTACAACAAGTGTAAAGATATGAAGGTTATAGCCATTGAATTGTATGCTGAAAGACACTGGAATTTGATTTGTTCTATTGGGATACATGCTTGTCCCTTGTTCAGCTTCAAAGGGTTACATTGTGAGCTTCCTTGCCAACATATGTGGTTTGATGCCATTCTAAGTGTTTGTGGGTTTGACTGGTTTACTTTAATTGTTTCACAATGGATATGTAGACTGATGATATGATATCCTGTGTCAGTATAACTTGATGGGATGTGCCACTAGGGAAGCAAGCACTTCGACAACTGTATGGCTTTGATTGATGTTGTACATATGATGGTGATAGGAATTGCCTTGTGTGTGTTGTTGTAGGATAATGTGTAATGCAGCTTGAGATAAATGCACTACTGATCCAGAAAACACTGAACCATCTGGATGGGTTTTAGCCAATTGATTGCCCAAAGAGCTGTCTCCTCACCCATTGGCATGTTATAGGACCCCATGATGCAATGACTTGAAGGGAGATAACAACAGAAAGGGTAGATTGAACCAGGGTGAGGCAGGAAGAGTATGCGAGCCACTGAGTCCAAGTCAAACCCCCCACCACCACCCCAAGCGAAGCAGATGATGACGGTGCCTTTAGGCGGACACAAAAGGATTGCAGGAAGGCTACCTCACATTACATAAATACAGAATATTTTCAAGATGGGTCTCTATGCACAAGCTCTTAAAGCCAAGCCAGACTCTTGGCTTGGTTCTGGCTCAGCTCTTCTTGTTAGCTCATCTGCTCATCTACTTCAACCCAGCCTGCAGCAACAGTAAATTGATGTCGAGAGCTGATCCGACTGACACTGCCAGGCCATGACCTGACTATGACATTATTAGGGTGGTGGTCCCACCCCTTATACCTCCTCGGAAGCTGCATCCCTGGTTCCACGGTTACACAGATATTGTGATTCGAAAACTTTATATCCTTAAGTGACGGCCATTCCCATGATCAGACACCAGGACTATTTTAAGTTTCCCTTCGTGAGTGGACTCCTGTGCCTTTTCCCGCATTAACCCCATTCCTTTCCCAGGGTCCAAGTGCATCCAGTTATATTGGGTCTTTGGCCCTCTTTTGTGTTGACGAGTTTTGGCTAGGGTGGATCCTGCATGGCCATCCATGAACCTGAAATCATCCGAGAGGCTTTGCTGTGGTCATGATGTCACCCTCCAGAGCACCACAAAATGTGGGGGGGGACAACTTCTCTGTGCTCGACTGTCTCAGCCCCAAGACTGCACAACCGATTTGAATGAAAGCAAATGTAGTGTCAGCACTATAATGAAAATGGCTTTCTCTCATTTACATAGGTACATGGCCCCAGGCAAATGAGGGAATCACTTTGCCTCTGGGCCTCGTCATATTAAAGATACGGGCGCAGAGCTAAATAAGCCCTTAGGAGGGTCACTGAAAGTGCACCCCCCACTGTCAGTACCTCCCCCGAGGGCATCCTTCTGGAGGAATGAAAGGGGTCCCACAAACCCCCAGACCCCTCCAGCAGGCAGGTGCAATTACTCACTGCACCTGCCTGCTGGAGGATCTCTCTCTCCTCTTCAAAGTGCAGGTGGCATGATTGATTGATTGATTGATAACAATTTATATTGCGCAAGACAATAACCCGCAGGTATCAAGGCGCCTAACAAAAACAGAAATGGAAATGTATATGTACAGCCTTACACATAGGCTCGCAGGAAGAGGCGAGTTTTAAGGGCACTTCGGAATCTCTGCAGGGAAGGTAGCGACCTGAGATCCAAAGGAAGATCATTCCACCACTTAGGAGCCAAAGTGGAGAAAGCCCTGCCACCCCACCTAGCTCTTCGTATACGGGGGACTGTCAGGAGCAGTTTCCTGGAGGAACGCAAGTCCCTTCCAGGAATATAGTGGGAGATGATAGAGCCAATTCCCATGTCGCTATTCCTTGCAATGGCTCTATAGGTCATACATAAGACTTTAAACCGTACTCGATACTCTACCGGTAGCCAATGCAGCGCTTTCCTGGCCAACGTGGCCGAGGAGCGTCTGGGAACATCCAGAACAAATCTGGCTGCGGCATTCTGGACTACCTGCAGGCGCTGTAGTAGGCTCCTATTTAGCCCCGCATACAGCGCATTACAGTAGTCCAGTCGTGAGCCGATAAGAGCGACAACTATTTGCTTTCTGGACTGCAGAGAAAGATATTTCCTGATTCTTCGCAGGGTGTGAATTAAGCCCCAACAGGTAGAGATGGTTCTACTAACCTGTCCGCCCATGTCCAGGGCAGGGTCTATCATCACCCCAAGATTCCTAGCAGATATCGTGGGGGAAGGGCATACTCCTAGCGAGTCAGGCCACCAGCTGGCTGACCAGATGTTCTCATTCCCTCCAAACACCATCACCTCAGTCTTCTCCCCATTCAGTTTAAGTGAATTCTGAACCATCCACTGACCAACAGCCTCCATGCAAGATCTAAAATTGGAGGCAGTTGGTACATCTGAATGGGAAAGAGAGACGAGGATTTGGGTGTCATCTGCATAAGAGACTACCTCCATCCCGAAAGTTCTAATTAATCTGGCCAGTGGGGTCATGTAGATGTTGAATAGGGTCGGACTGAGGGCCGACCCCTGCGGGACCCCACATAGCACCGGTCGGGATGGAGATAGGAACTCCCCCAGCTTGACTCTTTGTTCCCTTCCTTCAAGGAAGGAGGTCAGTAGATCTAGAGCTGCGTCCCTCACCCCCACTTCCCTCAGACGATATATAAGTACTGAGGGGGAGAGGGTGTCAAAGGCCGCAGTTAGATCTAACAGGACCAGGAGGGTGGTCTGGCCCCCGTCCACTCTAGTGCGGATCTTATCAAGCACGATAGTGAGGGCCGACTCAGTACTATATTCCCTCCTAAATCCATGCTGGGAAAAGTCCAAGCAGCCCGAGCCTTCCACAAAGGCAGCGAGATGCTTGTTTAGATGTGCCTCAAGCAACTTCGCAGGGGCTGGAAGCAGTGAGATCGGACGGTAGTTTTTTAAGACCTCCGGATCAAGGGAGGCTTTCTTTAGCAGGGGTTTAACTACTGCACTCTTCCACTCCAAGGGGAAGACACCATCCCTCATACCTAGATTCATGATTTCTAGTAGAGGTGATAAGAGGGATTCCCTACACTGCTTAATGATCTTCAAAGGGCAGATATCTAGGGGGGAGCCAGATTTGGTTTTATTAAGCAAGATCTCCAGATCTTGTAGGATCAGCGGGGGAAAAGAGTCTAGAGTGCTCAATGGGGAGATGTCTGACGTGGTCCTATTCATCTCAGCCAGGGCAGAGGGCCCGCTGATCGAGGCTCTTTGTGTCTCAAGAGCCAGGTAGATATCCTGTATTTTGGTGTGAAAAAAGGAAGCAATTTTATCACATAGATCTTGCGAGGGTACAACAGGGTCAGGCGTTTGTAGGTTGACTAAGGAGTCAACTATTCTAAAAAGCTCCTTCGGCGAGGAGAGCGAAGTTGTCGTGGCCACAAAGTAGTCTTGTTTGGCCTGCACAATCTCAGCCTTGTATTTCCTGACCAGGAGTTTATGAGCTTCCTTATTCTTGAGGTCCCAGCCAGAATGCCAAAGCCTCTCCATCCTCCTCACTTCTTGCCTGAGGAGTCTAAGGGATTCCGAATACCATGGGGCAGAGGGTCTCTTCCTAGCTCGACGACGGGTCTGTAATGGAGCCAATTCATTCAGGGCCTCAGTGATAACCTGTTCAAAGGCTGACAACCCATGGCGCAAGGGAATCATTACTAATATTTCTAAAATTTCTGCCAGTTCCCATTGTGTGTTTCCCTGTTTTACTTCCATCCATCTGAGGGCATTCCAGAAGGAAAGGGACCGCAAGGTGATCGGACCAAGACAGATGTAACGGATCCTTAACGGTCAGACGATGGTCATTAGAGAAAATACCATCTAGAATGTGGCCTGCACGATGGGTAGCCCCGCGGACTCGCTGCGTGAGTCCACAGGACGCCAGAGCATCAATAAGACACGAAGTATCTGATAAGTCAAGCCGTTCTAAATGGTAATTAAAATCCCCTAGAATGGAGAAGTTTTCTCGACCAAAGTAGGGTTCCAAATACTGCAGGAGATTATGCATGAAGTCGGTCCTCGGACCGGGAGGTCGATAAAGCAGCATTCCATTAAAAAGAGGGCATTGCCCTTCCTTTACCGCAAAGTAGAGAGCCTGAACGCTATCCAAAAGATCAGGTATAGGCACTGTGTGGCATTGCAGGTGATCTCTATAGAGAATGGCTATCCCCCCTCCCACTCGTCCCTGTCTGTCCAGTCTGGCCAGGCAGTATCCTTCCGGGACCGCTTCAATCAGATCAGGGCCAGATGAGTCTTTAGCCCAAGTTTCAGTGATAAACACTAGAGCAGGCTTTCTATCCAAGACCATCTCCCTAAACATTATCTTATTTTTAACCAGGGAGCGGGCATTGATCAGGATGCCTTCTACTCCCATTATCTTGGGTCTAATGACGGCAGGGTGATCGAATGAGGGGTGAAGGGGAAGGGGAACAGAATTACCAGACAGACACGTATGGTGGCAGCCACATCATAGGGGGCAAAGAGAGTCGTCTGGTTCGAAGATATGCGAGCACCTCAGATGACGAGGTTTCAGGCGTAGCATCTCCTGATGCGTGTATCTCCATGAGGAGGCGACGGCCTCGTCTGAGTCCAGAGTCCAACCGCCCAGCGCGTCCTCAGCGCGGACGGGCGCAGACGGGCTGGACTCTGGCGTGACTCCGGCGTCACGGTGGCGTCCCCGATGCGCGTACACGCTGCGCGTCATATCCAACCAATTAAGTAGGGCTCAAGCCAGTCCACGTGACGGCTCCAGCAAATGGCTGAGGAGTGCTTCTATGACCCACCCAAGATGGCGCCCCAGGTAAACAGAGCGCGGGGACCGGGCCGCCCAAATGGCGGTGGAAGCAGCAAAATTTTACAGTGCAGAGATGCGGTCCGGGTCTAGGAACACAGGTAGGGGCGACTATAAGATGTCTAGGCAATTCTAAGCTAATTATTAAAACCAGGGTGAAAGTGAGTAAAATTAAAAAAAGAAAAAACGACCAAACAGGGAATTTTAAAAAATGTCAGTAGGCATCTACCAAGAAGCGCTATGTGCAAGGCGATATCCAAACAGGAATGAAGCTCTCACCTACCCACCTTAAGTACGCACTCCAAGAACAGCCGCTAGCCAGTCCACGTGACGGCTCCAGCAAATGGCTGAGGAGTGCTTCTAAGACCCACCCAAGATGGCGCCCCAGGTAAACAGAGCGCGGGGACCGGGCCGCCCAAATGGCGGTGGAAGCAGCAAAATTTTACAGTGCAGAGATGCGGTCCGGGTCTCGGAACACAGGTAGGGGCGACTATAAGATGTCTAGGCAATTCTAAGCTAATTATTAAAACCAGGGTGAAAGTGAGTAAAATTAAAAAAAGAAAAAACGACCAAACGGGGAATTTTAAAAAATTTCAGTAGGCATCTACCAAGAAGCGCTATGTGCAAGGCGATATCCAAACAGCTTGCATGCCGCCTGCACTGTGAAACACGGCACGGATGTTTGAAGCAGCTGCTCAGTATTCCACGGAATGAGCTGCCTCCAGGGCTCCCCTGCGGGCACTGCATTCATCATAATAAGGTGCACTTTCTCTGTTTGTGCCCAAGCACTTATTTAAAGGTGCACCGTGGCGCAAAAAGGGAAAGTGCATCCTATTTGTAAAACAGGTCCATGTGTTCACCTGAGAGACAAGTGCTAACGTGGTGTGCTTGGTATTCAGTTATAAATACGGTCAACTAACATGATTGTTTTGGCATCAACTGACCAAGGTCTGACACTCATTTTATCACTGTGGTCATCAACTGTGTCACTTACAGCAGCATTTGATGGCTGAGGCAGGCTTACAAGCCTCAGCTCTGGGTGAGCACACAAGAAGATATTTGTGGGATCTCACAAGGCCAGATGGAATCCCTACAACATGGCTTCCACATGCAGGAGCAGAATACTTAGCGTTGGAGGTTGGTACCACTTTTGTTACTACATACCAGAGGAGAAAGCAATGTAAAAAATGTATATAACAACGAAAAAGAAATTAGGAATTAAAGGCTGTGCTTACCTGTTACCATCAGAGTGCAGACATTATTTCCCATACATTTACCTAAAAAATAGATCAATAAAGATACGTTTTGTGTTAGCATCATCATGATCATTGGCACCGCTGGTGAGAGCGTGGTCTTCGCAAAGAAATTCCCAACACACCATATTCAAATAAAATGAATGTGCAGAGAGACTAATCTCCTTTTTAGAGTAATTTTTCTCATGGAGAAGTCCGCCCCATGCATTTCACCTACCTGTAGAACTGCTTTTTTGTGATTCTTTGGGGCCACCATCTGGGATTCAGGGGTACCTAGGAAAAAAACACTACCTAGGAAAAAACACCCTTCCCCCTGTTGCATACCTCTTGTTGATCGGTGCTGGGTGTGATGGTTTGTTATGGCGATTCCGCATGTTGACAGTGGCTCAGAATGCTCAGAAGCGGTTCTAATTGGCATGTAAAAACTATGCAGACCGCCAAAGCCTGCAAACAGCGAATGAATATGTAAAATTAAATTTCTGTCCTTGCGTTCATAATTGGCGCTGCAAATAGACAATTCAATGGCACTCATTTTATCAACCATGCAGGGGCAGCTGGTGTTCTTTGAAAGTGGTGGGGGGTAATACTCTCTCTCACTCATACTCTCACTTTCACTTATGCTCACTCCTTCTTACATTCACTGTATCCCCCATTCACTCTAACTCGTACTCTCACTCATTCTCACTCATATTCACTCCCTACTCACGCACGAACGTATTCAAACTCACTGGATATCACATTCACTTACAAATACACTGGCACACACTTCTCCTTTTACACTCACTGACTCTGGGCCCTCGTGGAGCCGCACCTGCTGCACCATTGATATCTATGTCCCTGATTCAGTCCCTCTCACAGTCTTCAATCACTCAATACTTCTAATGCACTACACTCTTTCCCTCACTCCCTTGCACTCCTTATCACTTATTCATACACACTCTCAAACTCAGATTCTCACCCACTTTCACTCTCTTTGACACACTCATACACACAAACACTTAATCTGGTTTACACTCAATCACTCACAAACACATTCACAGATGCACAGAGAAAACACATTTTATTACTTACCTTGCTTGCTTTACTTGTAACTTGGAGGCTCCGTGGCAGCAGGAGAGTAGGATCTGGCCCTGGGCATTGGAACAGCAAGCCATGATTCCCAATGAGCACTCAGACAATGCATTAGGCTAGGTCTGAAAAGGGGAAAACCCACCTCAATTCCGCTCCCAGCTTCTTGACAAGAATGAATGCAGAGCCCTATAAGAAGCTGGGACAGAGCTGAGGATCCTGTCCCTGCTGCTCTTCCCATTGGCCTCAGTGTTCGCCCTGGAAGACACATTTTGGCAGATATATCGAGCTGCCTGAAGCATGCGCAGTATATCTGCTACATGAAATGGATTATGCCAGTGTGTGGAATCCAGGCATTCACCTAAAGTGTGTGTGTTTTAACATCACTCTATAGCTGGATCGTGCCTAAGCCCCCTCCTGCTTCTCCTCCTCCTTCTGTCATCAGGATCCTGGAGAAGACACTGAGAGAACTGACCTGTACACCAGCAATATTCAGGAAAACACAAAAGTTGTGTTTTCATGAACATTGTCTTGTTAAATAATGTGCAGTGTTAAGATAGGCAAGGGGCAGAATGTGGGGCTTCACATGCGTGAAGGCTGCACCCTGAAGCCCCCTGATAAAGAGACACCACTGCCAACTTGGAAGGCAGAAAGGTTTGCAATAATTTGAACCTGTTGACTGCAGGTAACCCACATATTTGCAGTGGCCAATGAGCACGCAGCTCATTGAGTTATGTTGCCAGGGGAAGAGACTCAAGGGTGGAGTTGTTTAGTGTGCTTTCTCCATGTTATTAAGTGTACACAGCACAGCTTCCTTTTCTGGCAAATGGCGGGAGATTTCAGCCGTGATTTCCCTGGAGTTGTTGACAAGATGAATATCCGGCTAGGCCTGCGCCTGAGGTATTGATACCTGTGCGTCACTCCAGCACAGTCTTCTGCCAACTTAGCAGTCACGTAGGACTGCCAGGAACCCAATGCTTCATATGGGAATGCAGTTCTTGGCTTCCAGAGTCAGGGCGTAGACCCAAACATGTTGAGGCAGGGAGAGGAAGTTCGACAGTAAACAGTTCAGGCACCTCCTCCTCAGTGCTATAAATGAGGATTCCAGTTTCATGGTATTTTTGTTTTACATTTCCGTCTTTATGTATCCATATTTTTTTATGTTGCTACTTTTATATGTATGTATTTTGTGTTTAAGATAAAAATAAATCTGAAATGGGTATAATTCCACTTTATTTAACCAATAAAAGGACACTCATGTTAGAATATCCAGCGGGTTTCCAGAAATGTCCAGTACAATGTAATCATCATTTATTTTGTAGAACTCGCACAAATTTGTACATTTACAGCTATCTAAACTTCATTATGAAATCTTATTTCTTTTTATTAACTCCCCTACCTGTCAATTTGCACAACTACTGACCTGCCCCTCATGACTGGCAGTAGAGAGAATCGTACAAGAGAAGACCTATTATCTGTTTTTTTTTTATATCTAAAAATAAATGCAGAGAGAAAAATAGATGTTTTTCTGTCTATATTTATCTGTAAAAATCAGTAAGAAAAGAAACCTAGGAGCCTTATCTATAAAGTAAGGATGGGCGGAGTTCATATAGCAGCCGCAAAAAAACTCAGCCGCGCTACGCGGAGTTCCGCGAGCGGGTGGAGTTGACTGTGCAGCCCGTTTGTATGATGTTTCTGCTGTACGGCAAGGCGGATTGCGTGCTCAAGTGGAAATATCGGGCGAACTGCACCACGCAGTCGCACATGGGTGTGCCCATCTTGTTTCTTTCTCTGTTTATGGTGTTGGGGCCTACTTTTTGATCCTTCTTTAAGCCTTTCAATCCTTGATTTCTAAAATGTATTTTCCTGAACGTTTTTATTTATTATCTTACCCTCTGTTTTCCTAAGTGTGTATTTTGCATTCTGTTCTACCATTTGTGTTTTGGTGAGTTTTGTACTTTATTTTTTCTCTCTGCTTCCAGCCTAATTTTTTTTACTTCCTTCCCTCTCCTTCCTGTTTTTATTTATACTTTCTACATTTTCTCTCTTCTGCCCCACCCCCCCCCCAAGAATCATGGTACAGAAGTGTGCCCCAAAAAAGGCGGCAACCAGGACCTGCCTTAGAAGGCGGAACCCGGAAGGGGCAGCCCTGGGCCTTGTTTTTGGAGGTGGAGGTGGCAGCGCTTCTTTTTTTTGTCCAACGCAACTCAGAATGCAGATCTATTTCTTCACGAAGCATAGAATGTCCAGTGTAAATTGAATTATAATGTCACTTGTGGGGCAGTCCATCTTGGGTAGGAAAGGATAGATAGTCACGGCCCAGGGTTGGAGACAGGCACACATTTGTTTGTGTTCTTCATCCAATGCCCTTGAGGGAAATTGCTGTGGGGGAGGGGAGTCTGGACTTCTTCACTGCACACAGTTGCAACTCCAATCCAGCAATGAAATGTGTCTAAGAGTAAGATGGTGGGGATGAATTAGTCAACCAGACACAAACAAATGATAAAGTAAATAATAATGTTCTCTAGTAGCTATATATTTTTTGTTTCTGGCGTCAAAGAAATAAAGAAAGCAGATCAGCGATAGACTAGAGACTGAGGGGCATATGTATCAACCGATTTTGTATTCGCAAACGCTGCGAATCGCAAAAAAACCACGTTTGCGAATACAAAATTGCAAAAGGAGATGTATGAGGCATTTCAGCCTCGCAATCTTAAGGAATCGCTAAATTTGCGATTTCTTAAGTTTGCGTAATTTCTTAAATGCAATGTAACACGCACCCAAGTTGTGCGATTTCTCCTTAAGAAATCGCAAATTACCACCAACTTCAAGTTGGTGGTAAATTGCGATTTCTTTGAAATATGCACTTTTTTGCATATTTCAAAGTGCCATGTGGTGCACATACATGCCCTTAGGGCATGTATGTGCACCATATGTGCACAGATACTGATTTCAGGGGTGCATCAGGGTGTCATCATGACACCCTTGCACCTTTGAAATTATTCTCAATTTGCGATTAGCAAATAGCGAATCGCAAATTGAGAAGGACTTCCCATTCATTGCTATGGGCCTCCTGGCCCATAGGAATGAATGGGAAGGTATTCCTTAATTGCGATTTTGCAATTTGCTAATCGCAAGTAAGGAATTTTAAGAAATCGCAAATGTTTTGCAACTTTTTAAATACATCCCGTTTTGCAAATCTCAAATAGCGATTCTCAAAAAATCGCTATTTGAGAATCGCAAATGGAGATGTTGATACATATGCCACGAGAGAGAAAGTATTATGGTTGTTGTTGGCCTAGGCCTAGTAGTCAGGGAAGTAGAGCTCATTCTCAAATTCTGGTGGTTCGCCCAGAAGTAGGTCATCTAACAAACTACTTCCATTACCTGAGTCTCCCTCTTCTTCCTCCTGTGGTACTTCAGGTATGGAGTAATCAGGTGATATAAAGTGCTGATTCCTTTTGATCATGGTTCATCTCTCCACGTTTTGGGGTGAGAGACTGGTCCTTCTCACTGTGACAATGGCACCAGCAGCACTGAAAACATGCTCATCAGAGACACTGGCTACCAGACAAGTCAGATAGTTTATTGCCAGACTGCCGAGCACTGTCTAATTGCGCCTCTTCCCATACTAATACACCAATGTGTTTTGATTAAAGTAGACCTCTGTTGCACCATCCAGATAGGCCTGGACGATTCGCTCAGTGTTCATTGCTGGTGCTCCACCTTGCATGACCTCTTTTGCCGTAACCTCTGCACTGGCCTTAAACCCTGCCAGTAGAAACCACTCAGTTGCAGATTTTGGGGCTGATGCCCCTGTACTTGTTGTTGATGGTGTTCTTGTTGTTGGTTTTGTCTGCTGTGAAATAGTAGCACTGCCTCAGGCTCTGAATTTGAAGGCTGCCTCACAGGACTTGTGAAAAAGTACAAACGGTTCTGTCGGGTAAACAATATTACTTCAAGAAACAACCTTCCATTTGATCCATTTGCTCAACTCTGTACAGACCGGGTTGAACGAAATCGAGGAGACTGCAAGACAGATGGGGCAACTTTAGCCTTACAATATCTCTAGTGCTATGGGTAATACTGCTATATGATTTCCTCGTGCATGCCCTTGCATGCCGTTTGGGACACAGACCACGCTGTGTCTTGCTTTGACATAGACCAGGTTGTGCTAAAAATTGAGGCAATCAGATAAGAACACTTTGCATAGACTCCTGTGTTTTAAATCACCTGCAATCTGTTAAAAATGTATATCTAAACAATACTTTAATTATTGAATTGCATGTTTAAAATGCTTGAGGTTTTTGGCACAATTAAATTTCTATTTTTAATTTATTCATTTTACAAATACGGGAACAACACAGGTTAGATGTGTTAGAACCTACCCGCTTTTTTGTTGACCTTTTAAATGTACATAATCACAACATCTCTAAATGTCTACATGAACCAAATATTTGCAGAAAAGCCATTGGTGTATTAATAATATATTAGGCTTTTTATTCGTTGATTATATCTGCTTCACTAATGCCTCTAACACTCGATGTATGTAAATAATTTGAATATGCGTAGACAAGTCCACACTGTGCCACCTTGCCTGTTACATTGTTGACGCATACGATGATATTATGTGCATAATCCAATTGATTAACCATGGATTGACACTCAACCCTTCACTCCTTGATTTTAACCATGCGATTCATCACGAAACCGCTCCCAATTATCACCTGGTCGCGCCTAAATAGCGAGCGCTGTGTTAATAATTTCCAGTAACGAAGGCTTGACGCCGCCCCAGTCCGAGTACACACACCGGGGCCCCTAGCAACGAGCGCTTGACGTTGTTAGCAACGTTTATTCCAGCCAATCCAAATCCCCCTTAACAACGAATCAGGACTCAGAGGTCGGAGTCACGAGCGTTCCTTAGCAACCTGCACATGACGCGGCTGCACGCGCCAATCCCAACGCGCCCCTTTTCCATTTAACTGACAGCGCCTGTCATACTCGCTGACAGACTTCGCGAATGACAGGACGCTTGCCTGCGCGCTGCTGATTAAGAAGTATTTGCTGTAAACCAGACTAACTCGGATGGTGAGTGCGCGCTAACCCTTCTCTCCCCCCCTCCCAGAGTCAGCCGCCTTGCCTGGTTGAACTTGGAATCTTGACTGAGCTTATTTATTTATTTTATCTTGACAGTGATTCGTCCTTCTGAAGGACAAAACTTTGTCCATACTCACGCATTTCCCGCCCAGGACGACTAATCCCCTACGCGGGTTCACTCATACGATTGAAAAGAATTCACGCACCCACCAAGTGAGTTTATCAATCTCTCTTCAATCATGCGATCATTTTATTAGCCACGACAGGGCCATCACTAAATCCTATTTTCTTGAATTGATTCCTAACCAGGGAGAACAGGATACAACTGCTCTTGCCTCCCTTTACATATCGCCCTACAAGCTATATTGGGCCTCCTCCTTTTGGTGAGTTTTCACCCTGCATGCACAATTTTAGACGGCATTCAGTCTTTCGAACGCACCTGACCATATTCCTTACTATTTCATAGGCTGTCACTCCCTGTCCTGATGAAGACCCGTATTGACTAGCGAATAACGCTACCTTGGGTTGAAACGTCGACACTTATTCAAGGATCAGTTGGAAATACTCTGCACAAAAGACTGATTCAATCGATCTGCAGATTGTTTTGATTATTCGCTTAAACTGGCCTTTGTAAATTATCAGTAACTGCAAAAATCACACTGTATATATTACGCACTTTTCACCACAGCACTGAGCACTTTATGTCACTTTATGCCACTTTGTCACAACTGTGTTTTTACATTTGACAGCCTTTGTCATTAGTCATTTATGAATGATGCAATTCATAAAGC
Source organism: Triturus cristatus (assembly GCF_964204655.1). Classification (NCBI taxonomy): domain Eukaryota; kingdom Metazoa; phylum Chordata; class Amphibia; order Caudata; family Salamandridae; genus Triturus; species Triturus cristatus. The sequence continues at coordinate 391,822,639 of NC_140594.1, forward strand.
CTTTTTGAAAACTACTTATGGTCTCTATGTGTGTTCGTATATGCAAACAAACGAAGGTTGTTTCTTGAAGTAATATTGTTTACCCGACAGAACCGTTTGTACTTTTTTGATAATCCGCCCAGGTTCTGAGGGATACTGGGTTACCCCATTTTGATATTATCACAGGACTTGTGGCCTGGAGGAGTGGAATTCTAATTCCCTGCCATTCTTTTTCTAGTTCACTGCCTTGCTCAGCTATCTATGTTTTGCATTTTCTAACATCCCTGGCTGAAAAAGGAATGAAAGCGGACAGTAATGGTTTGTAAGATGGATCAGGAGTTGTGGCACAGATGCAATGTTTGGAGGACGCAATGTTTGGAGGATGCAATGTCTCTTTGCACCCTTGTGTTAGCAGACAAGCGAAGAATTCATATTATACGCATCTTTTTTTCCCTCCACACCTGTGTACATTGCAGACAACTCCTTTAGCTGTTCCTGTAGCATGTGTGACAACGGGATAGCTTGGCCCATTGTACTGTCTTTTTGCTGACTTCCTGTGGGAACACCTCAAAAGGAAGCAGAATCTCTGTCAGGCATTTGACTAGGCCCCATTGGTCCATTCACAGGGTCATGCCTTTCACAATTGCATCCCCTCTTTGCATGGCATATTTATTGATAGGTTGGTACTGCTCAAAAAGGCATCCAAACATGTAATAAGTCAAGTTCCTACGTGTTAGCATCTCCTGTATGAGTGCATTAACTGGCATTCTATTATCACGCTGAATGACTCTCAGCTGTTTACAGGCATTAAATGAATGGCTGAAATGAGTGTAGATAATTCTGCAGGTGGACAGTAAGATGGTTACTTAGTCTTCTTTTTTGAGAAAGTTCTGTACAATGATGTTGATGCAGTGTGCCAAACACAGGACCCTAAAATACCCACTATCGGCCATGGCCTTAACTATACAACTGCGATTGTCCGTTGCAACAAATTCAATCTTAAGCCCTCTTGGTCACAGCCATTCAAAGACCTTGTTGTTAAAGTCTTACCAAAATGTTTGCAGCTGTATGGGATTTCTCCACGGCGAACATAGCTACTGTTGCATGCTTCGGAACAGCATTAAAAATCTCAGCAGTGTCAACACCTTCAGATATTTGTTCTCTAGCCCCGACATAAGAGATCCAGTGTGCAGTGATGCACATGTAATCAGTGGCTTGGCAACTGGTCCACATGTCTGTTGTCAGGTGGATACTGTGAACAAAACTCTGCTGCAAAGCTTGTCCAAGCAATTCCAGCACATCATGATGTAGCACTGGAACAGCAACTGTGGCAAAATAGAACCGTCTGGGAACCTTCTATTTCTGGCATATGGCTGCCACAAATTAAAGAAAACCCACCCCTTCCACAAAAGAAAAAGGGAGAAGATCAAGTGCTAACGTTTTAACCAGCTTCGTGTTGTACAAATGTGCCGTTTGGTGGTTGCGTTCATACTGCCCCTCTGGCCTAAACATGGCCGAAATAGTAGCCTGAATTATTTTCTTTTCTGATGCCACTGATGCAGGTGACTCATTGAGAGCAGGCGGTAGTTGACTCAATGTGCTTTTCAGCAGGGCACCTCCCAACGGATCATATGGTGCTTTTTCAAATGGGTTGTCTAGCCCCCAGTACCATAGTTTATACCAAGCTTACCCCGGCTAACACCCCCGAGGAGAATATGGCAATGTTCACCTCCATCTGGCTAACTGAAAAGAAGTCCCAAACTGGGGAGCTCAACTTTCTGAAGGTGTTGGTGACACTGCCAATATCGGATGAACTGGTGGTAGGTGGGCGTTTTGACGTTTGACTCTATGCATTACCTACTTCTACTGAGGTGGTTGTGGATGATGTAGGTCGCTGCTGGAATTTTGCAAATATGGCCACTGGTGGTGGCTGGATCTGTGGTGCCACTGTCACATCCCCCAGGAAGTTGTGATGGTATATCTTCGCTGTCCTTCGCTGGGCTAACATCCATGATGACCGGCTCGTCATCATTCTCCTCCTCTACATATGCCTCCATAACTCTAAGGCTTTCTGGAGCATTTGTTTTCTCTAGCCTCATCTTGTGGTGTGTCTCATCCTCAGACTGAGGTGGATCCAAGTGTTGTCTAGCTTATCAGACGGGGGGCTTGAAGAAGAAGATGATGCACCACTAACCCTCCTTTTTCTAGCTGGAGATCTGGAAGACAATGAATCTTCTAAAAGAGCAGATTGCTCTACTTCCTGAGTATGAAGCTCAATCTCTTGAACTGCTCCTACTTCAGGAGGAACTACTATTGGCAGTTGTGGCTGTTGTTGTTGTCCACTTCTCTGAGTTTCCTGCAACAATTCGGTACTACTTTGCAATAAGTCAATTTCAACATCACTGCTCGTTGACATGATTAGTGGGTGGGTCCACTGATTTGGGGGTGCTGCTCCCAGCTTGCTCCCAAGAGGCCCGTGAGGCAGGCAAAAAAAAACAAATTCCCCCAAAAAGATCTGGGGCGACAACAACATACCAGTTGTGGTAGTGGTGGTGGTAAGCTCTGTCTTCTTCTCACTGGCCACTTTCTTGGTAGCACCTTTCTTTGGGGCAATCTTGAAGCTGTCAGTTAGCAGTGGCACTTAGCTTTACAAGTTGAAGAGATGTCTGTGATGTGTGGGTCACTCACGCTTTCTGGAGGTACCGTGGGTGATGTCTCTTGTGCACCTAAAAGAAAAGAAGTAAGAAGGACATCAGTGAAATGTGGCATTGTTGCTGTTCAATTAGTAATACAAACAAACACAATATCATTTAGTGTGGTCACTGGTTACTCCCTATTATAAATAATTACCAATACAGTGTATCTATTCATAAAATGGAAAACTACACCAACATAAACTTTCATGGTGACTGACTGTACAAACAGGAAGGATAAGAAAGAAAAAACAACAACAACATACAGATAAAACTGTTTGCTTTGTGTGCGTCATGTGACGTCACTCACATTTGATGTGGCACTCAGGGAGGTGCAGCTGACATATGACAATGGAAGGAATAATCCCTAGACAATGAATGCTGTTGTGCACCTATAGCAGACATGGGGTTTATTGATGCCAGATCTAGTGGAAAATGGTATGAACAAAAAATAAATAAACGTAAACATTTTTGGCTAAAATTACAAAAAATTTAAATATAATACTTCAATTAATAAAAATGGGGAAAAATTAAAATGAAAAAAATATACATAAGTGAAGTTATCCTCAAAGATATAATAATAAGTTATTAAACTGCTATTTCATTGCTCACCCATCCATGCAGCCTGTGGCAAAGGGTCACACTGGCTGGACATACAAAATGGCTGCCAGCCAGTAGCCCATTGTCATCAACAACAACAAAACTGAGCAGGAAGGCATTGGAAACAAAGAGAAGACATGCAGGCCTATAAAGAAAGGACACTGGCTGCATATACAAAATGGCACCAACCACATGGGCACAAGAGAAAACATGCAGGCCTGTGGGGAAAGCACACTGGCTAGCTAGTAGTAACACAAAATGGCCGCCAGTCACATGGTCACAACAACAAGTGGCGGGAGGGCTAGGCCTGGAAAACAAAGAACATGTGCAGGCCCATGGACACTGAATCTATAAAAAAATCACCCCTGGCCACATGGCATGTGGAACAAAGGCAAATGGTGGTCTATGGCAAACACACACACACACACTGGCCAGACAAAGGAGGCACGGTAAAACAGAGAAAACAGCATTAATTCAGAACTGCCAAAAATGCAAATTAACAGGGCTAAAAGTGTTTACAACCACACACATCCTCCAAAGGCATTACCCACACTGTGTGCATGAAAAAAAGTGAAATGCCACAGAAAAAACATATTTTGTATTTCAATCCAAATCCATCTGTGGCCTAAAAAAGCTGTTTCATCCAACAGACAACACTAAAACAGTTGTTTCATGCACCTATCACTAGTACTGGGCCTACTGGCTGGCAGGGCCATTGGCGGACTAGGCCACATAGTAGATTAAACTAAAAGAATATTACACATGTATTAGGAAACATGGAAAAAATTTACCAAACTGTGCAAAATGTTTACTGTACAAATAAGAAAAATTACATGCATAACAACAACAACCAGCAAGGGGGCATGGCCACAAACAAAGGACAAATGCAAGGCTATGGCACATGCGCACTGGCTGCCTACACAAAATAGCCGCCAGTCACATCATCACAGCAAGAAGCAGGAGGCCTAGAAAACAAAGAACGCATGCAGGCCTATGACAAAAAGCACACTGGCTTCCTTCACAAAATGTCCGCCAGCCACATGGTTACAAAAACAACAACCAGCAAGAAGTTATGGCCACAAAAAAGAAGACATGCATGCCTATGGCAAAAGCACACTGGCTGGATACACAAAATGTCTACCAGCCACATGGTCACAACAACAACAACCAGCAAGAAGGCATGGCCACAACAAATAAGACATGCAGGCCTATGGCAAAAGCACACTGGCTGGATGCACAAAATGCTGCCAGCTACATGGTCACAGCAAGAGGCAGGAGGGTGAGGCCTGTAAAACAAAGAGCACATGCAGGCCTATGGACAGTCCACTGATTATACAAAATAGCCCCTGGCCAATGGTCAGATGGCATGTGGAACAAAGGCAAATGGTGGCCTATGGCGCACACACACACTGGCCAGACAAAGGAGGCATGGTGAAACAGAAAACACAGCATCAATTCAGCAACAAATTAAAAGGGCTGAAAAAATATTTACAACAGCACACATCATTCAAAGGCATTACCCCACCTAGCCCTATACACTGTTTACAGGGGGGGGACACATGAAATACCACAATAAAAGCACATTTTGTATTTCAATCCAAATCCATCCATGGCCTAAATGCTGTTTCAAGTTCAACAGTCACCACAGAAACAGTTGTTTCATGCACCCAGGACTAGCACTGGGCCTATTGGCTGGAAGGCCAATTGGCAGAACAGGCCACATAGTAAATTAAATCAATATTGCAAACGTATTTAAAAAACATGGAGAAAATTTAGTAAACTGTGCAACATTTTTCCTTTACAAAAGAAGAAAAATGAAATGTAAAGGAATCACTAGGCCCCTACTAAAACAACAAGCCACACACCAGAATACATTTTAAAAATCCATTAAAAGTACTAATAAATACTGGTGCACGGCCCCAATAAAACAAAAAACAACAGTTTTCCAACTTACATGTAAAATCTCAAATACAAAGTCCTTAATCCAATGTGCAGGAGACACAAAGAGTGATCCTTACAGCTCCAAATCCAAATGAAAAGTGAGCAGGAGATGGACAGAGCACTTGGAGGAGCCTGCTGGACTGGAACAGGACGTTGGAGACTCTGAGGCACTTCCTTCCAGTTGGAAATAATGCAACGCCAAATGTCAATTTGAGGAGGTCTTTTAACTCCAAATCGTTAGAAGATTATGATTTCTCAAGGACAGAATCTTCCCCAGATTGCAGCTGCGGTAGGTCCTGTGTGTTCTGGATCGCATACGGCAGAAAGCATCCGCTGGAAGTCACTGGCACGACGGATGACGTGTTGGCGACTGCAGAATCTCGCCGGAGCATGCGGCCGGCTAGAAAATCTCATGGCACCATCGTACAGCCCTGAAAATCTTGTGGGCGATTGCGAGTGCCTAGCAAGTTGCTCTCGCATTCAAGCGAAGGGACATTTATTTTGAGCGCGCTAACCAAAATAAAACTCTGCTCTGTGGCGGAGTGCAGAGTTTAATGGTAACTCCGTGTTCTCTGCAGAAAACAGAGCCGACGAATTCGGCAAACTCCGTGAACGGAGAAGTCTTTTACGCCTGGGCTTACTATAAAGTAGCGTTCATAGTTTTTGAAAGTAGGCACTTCAGCACCAGTTCTTTAAATGGGCAGGTCCTGTAGGGTACTGTGTACCCGTGCCTCTTTAATTTGAAAGAAAGAGTACTAGAGTTTCTCAGCAAGGTTGCAGATAATAGGCGAATGGGGGATTTCTCAGTAACAAAGGGGAACTGCAAGTATCTTTCCTCTTAAATTTGCATTTTAGGCCCTGCTGGGCACCATTAAGTTACCATGTCGAACTGGGGTCACATTTATTGAAAGTTACGCACGGGGTTTAGCGAGAATTGGGAAATTAAATCATGAGCGCTCATAAGTTTGGATTCTGGGGGCCATAACATAATTCCATTTTCTACTTTGACCCGACGCAAAATGGGTCTGTAGCTTTCTTTTTCTGCACTACATAGAGACAGTGCACACATTAATTAGAAAAATCTCTGAATTAAGTCATGGGCTGCTGACAGCAGAGCACAGGACAGTAATTACCTCTATGTGTTTCCAAACTCACCTGTCAGTGATATATGCAATAAATCAGAGATTTTTCAAGTTAATGTATGTGCTGTCTATAGACTTCTGTGTTGGAAATATCAAATGGAATACATGTGACAGTAACCCTGATAGTACTGCAGGTGCACAAGCTTGCAAAAAACCTTGAAAAGAATTTATAAGAAAAGCTAATTTTTGACACTGTGCTTGTAAATTAAGAATCCTCACTTACTACTGGCAAACACGAAAACGAGGCTAAATACACCAAGGGTGAGATGGCCTACACATGTTTTGGTTAACATGGGCAATCAAGATGGTAATAGCTGAAGTAATATAGCATCTGCTGTTCCAGTATTTTCAAATACATTCACATAGTTTCTCAATCCCTTTCTTTTACACCACTAGGTGCAATCTTTAAAGAAAATCTATTGACATCTGTCTACTAACTTTCGTTTCATCATCTTCATGATATGCACAATTATCATCTTCAGAAACAGCAAGAGGAAAAGGTAGGGATGAACCTTAAACGTTGGTGAGGCAATGAATATAACACAAAAAACGTATGAAAATATATAGAAGAATCAGAATGGTAAAAACAGTCATTATTATTTGAAGGATTCTTATACCCCATCCACCAATAATACCCTTTAACCACAGCCCTATTCCTTCTCAGCTGAATCCATCATTAATATTAGGCAAATCTTTTACATTATCTTGAATATGATCTATTTGTTCTTGAACACTAAAGGAGACATTGGGGAAATACAAACAACATTCTGTACCCACAATGGGGCAAATCCACCCTAGCCAACAAGGGCAAAATCCAGAGGCACATGATTTTGCAGAGTAATAGCTCTTTGAGCCTCTAGCTGATCCACGATCAGTCATAAGGTGATAGTGGTTGCATTTAAGGTGTCCTCAAAAGTTCTGGCAACAGTTTTAACTTCAGAGCTAGTGATTCCCATCCCGTACAGAGAAAACAGGCCAAGGAAGTATTTGGCTGTCTCAGATATAGGCTACATCGCCACGCACATAATACATTCGAGGATGTTCATCCATGTTTACTTTGAGCATATAGTACACTTGCGGGGAGTTCGAAATTAACAAACATTGGGACATTAAGATCTGGCTAGACTTGAGCTTAAAAGAGACATTTACTCTGAGCTACAAAGATGGCTCCATTGTGTTGTTCACAGTACAGTCCTTGGACAGAATAAGAAAGCTCCAGTACGATGCTTTGGTTGGAATTACTGAAATCCATGGTGGTCAAAGAATGTAGGTCAGTAATATTGCCACACTCCTCAGGAAAGATGAACATGTAGCTTGATACATTGATCCTCCTTGTCAAATGGCACAGTGAACTAGGGTGCAACTTTTTGTTAATCATTGGTCAGTGTGTGGAAATCCAGGCAGAGGAAAGACTTAGGTTTCAACCGGTTCCAGTAATTGCAGGAAAGTGTTTTCGTGGTACATGGAACGTTGAATCTGGAAATGAGATGTGGGTAAACTGTGCTTTGTCTCGGGGCACCCACAACATTTTTCTTCAATACAGTAATATGCTATGTCCAAAACAACAATAACAAGATTAACTGCTACCAAGGAGGGCCAGACGCATTGCAGTATCTGGTGCTGATAGGTCTACCATCTATCACAGTCTAAGTTATTAGTAATGAGAAGAAGAGGCTACATCCTGGAGTGGGTGAGACCATTGAGGCACAGCAGCTAAAGCCCCTTCCTGCAGCCTTGGTGTACGCTGGAGCAGAGCTAGAAGCAGAAGGCGGCCATAGTGGCGCACAGAACGGGTATAGAAGAGCTAAAGTCCATAATATTGACTGTCCGTTTACAATGTGAAGACGTTATCCAGGTAGGGAACCTATGACACTTCCCAGCTGTATTTATGGTGAGCAAGACTTGAAGGGACCCTTCCCCCTGACCTGTAGCAAAGACTTTAGCTGGTGGGTGAGGATGTGTATTTAGCCTCAGGCTGTAGATCCTGGTAAGCTTTGTTTATACAATCAGGGAGGGCAGCCTGAACCTGAAAAAGAAAACTGCAGATACATTTAATCAGTTACATCATCATTAATTTGCACTTCAAGGGCGGTTTAAGAGACTGTGACATCAAGGGTCGGCCCATAATAATCTCATAATCTCATATGGACTAAGTATTATTTTCTGTGAGGGTATGGCTTGACCAGAGTGTAAATGGCAGTGCATCTGGGTATTTAAGATACACTGTAAAGCTCAGCTTCAGGGAGTGATTCGTGGTGTTAAAGGCAGTAGGTCTGATTGCGTATTATGAAACATATATGTTAAAACCAATATGCCTTCAAGGTTGGATTGTTATTGCACCGTCTTAAAGCCTGCATGCATGTATTTAGAGACATGAAACCTCACAGGTTACCTTTGTAGGCAAGTATTTTAGGGCTATTAACCCCTTTGACAAACCTCATGGCAGAGATTTGCACTGTAATCTCGCTAGAATCTCTTCAAAAGGTCTGTAAGGCTTAGTTGTCTGCCAAGATCTAATAATTAAAAAAATACATTACAATCTCACACACACATATACACACACACCTATATGTTATACATTCACTGAAAACAAAGGTTAAATCAACTTTATAGTTGTCTTGTAATAATATGAAATACTAATGTTTAAAAAGCAAAATAAAACCACTGAAATTCACCAGTTATACTTTACTGAGCTAACTATAATGTGCACTCCCCCAAGCACTGCTGATTACCTCATATATTACATCACTCATGACATGTTAAATTACATTATTGATGACATCAATGACGACATCTCAAATCACATTATTGATGACATCACTAACCTGACCCCTTGTATCTAATTTTATTTCTAAACTCAGGACACAAGGATTAAAGTCCCCAGACCAAAAATGTAGGTCATAACATTTCTGTTCATGTTGCAGTAGCCAATCAGATTGCCGGACCAAAGACGTTGACAAGAAAAAATAATTCGGCCAAACAGAATGCTCTATTTGAGGTAGAGCAGGAATGCTGAGGAACTCCAGAGAGACCAACCATCCAGATTTCACATCACTTAAATGTAAGTTTCTGGGAAACGACAACATTCTGGAAAGCACACTTTCTGAGTGAAGATCTAACTTTCTGGCAAATTTGGTGGAATTCTGTTCAGCTGTTTTTCTGTATCACTTACCAAAATTCTTATGGGAATTAACATGGGATGAAGATGTTTTGGGACCATACTCCTTGCTTTTTCTCTGCTTCACTTGACCGTTCACCCTGAAACTTTGAAGGAAGGAGTTGAGGTGGATCAACTTTTTTGGGGAAGACTCATGAAGTATTCTGGGTTTTGAGTTAGTCCACTTCTGCCATTGGTCTGTATAAATGACATTTAAACTCTTCTTCCATCCATAACAGCAAAGGTATGTTTGTCAGCCCACTTCAGCCTCTGGCTCTTTTGCTTGGTTAGGTGTAAGAGAGCTGATCACACGCACATCTGTTTGACAGTTAGAGTGCTTCAGTGCCAGGGCTTGTGGGACAGTCGTTTAGTTTTTAATTTTCTCTTGTTGTAGCTCCTCTTTCTTTACTTTCCTTCTCTTCTCATTTTTAGAGCATACTGCAGCTCCCCAGACAGTGCTTATGGGCCACTTGCTTCGTGCCCTTTACATTTGCAGCGTGCCGCATCCCGAGTTACCACTGCCGCTAAAATAGTCGACAGTCTAGGAATGTTATTGTCCATAGTTTATCATTGTTTACCACTCTCTGACGGCCAACATCACGTTTCTAAACATGCAGCCATGCGGGATCTTCAAAATAATACCCTGTGCACAATACGAATGCAAGATGGCCACCCACAGCTATGTTTAATTTAATTTGCTATGGGAAGCATGTGCCTAAAATGCATATCTTGTTGAGTTTGTGAGCGTGTTTTTTTGTGGTTGTGTAAATGAGTGAATGTAATAATGCATCAGTGAGTAGTTGAATGGAATGTGTGAGTACAAGGATGAGTAATATGAAAGGAGAGAGGGGGCCCACTCTCCGAGGGACAGGGCACTGTTAAAGTGAAAGAGAACAACTCCCACGGAGGAAATTCTTTTAAACACACCTCAAACAAACACTCACACGTACTTGAATATACATACGGAGGGCATATGTTAAAACTCAAAAGAAGAAAATAAGAGGGTTCCTCTAAAGCTCAAAGCTCTTCTTGTGGATCTTTAATCGTGATAAAAAAGTGGATCCTATTATCACTCGAGAAGTTTTCAATGTCAAGGCGTTCAGTTGAAAATCTTAGTTATGTACTGGCATTCTCCTCTGTACCTCCGCCTGGCTGGTCGGGGCCGTAAAGTCATATAGGACTAAAATCCCTTTCCCCCCCCCCCTTTTTTATTGTGTATCTTTTTTTACTGTGTTTATTTTTATTAGTAGGCAATGTATTTTATTTGAAGTATTGTGTTCTCTTGATATTGTGCGAAATAAACTGTTTTAAATTTTATTATCATTGCAAAAAAAATTTTTGGGTGACTTCATCAAAGACGTTCATTGACCTTTGGGCTCCGACTTTAGAGGAACCCTCTTATTTTCTTCTTTTGAGTTTTAACATATGCCCTCCGTATGTATATTGAAGTACGTGTGAGTGTTTGTTTGAGGTGTGTTTAAAAGAATTTCCTACAAGGATGAGTGACAGAGTATATGTTTGATGACTTTGAGTGGCATCAATGACTGAAGAGTTACTTTCCTCAAATAAGACTTATTTATTCAAAGAGTATTTTTGGCAATCATTTGAAACTTTGATACAGAGCTTATCAGCAGCTGAAAGCTTGCACCCTGATTAAGTAGTTGGTCAAATGAGCGTGAGACTTTTTCTACAGATGGAATGCATTGGGCGCTGACTTGAATTGGAATGCGACACATATTTGCAATGGTGAATGATCACATGGCCCATTGAGCTATCCCAGCCGGTTCCCTGAACTCTATGTTGCCAGGTTAAGAGAGTCGAGGGTGGGGTTGTTTTGCGTGCTTTCTCTTTGTTATTATGCTGAACACAGTACACTTTCCTTTTCTGAGTAATAGTGGGAGTTTCGACCTGCGATTTCCATGGAGGTGTTGACATGATAAATATACGGGTAGGCTTGTGCCTGAAGTATTGCATACATGCCAACATTTTAGAAGAGGAAACTGGGAGTCTCCCTCTTGAATTGGTCTATTGGTAGGACCTGTGCATCGCACCTGCACAGTCTTCTACTAACTTAGCAGTGATATCGGACTACTAGGAAACCGACAATGCACGTTGGAATACCAAGCGTGAACTGTGGCACAGAGAGAGCAATTCTCAGCTTTCAAGGCCAGGGCATAGACCTTAAAATATCAACCTAAGCAAGGGAAGTCGGGCAGAAGTAGACAGTTCAGGCACCTCCTCCTGCATACCATAAAGTAGTGCCAATCATCTTCAAAAGTAGCGCTTTAAGTAACAAATGGAAAGGGCCTTTAAAGTACAGTGTACCTGCACTCCTTGAGTTTGAAATGGAGAGTATCTGGAATTCTCAGAAGGGTTGCAAATAATAGGCAAGTATCGCATTAGTCAGCAGTGTTGTCTAAAGGATGTTTGGAGCCCCGATCAAGACATATACCTGATAAGGACATCTAGCCCCAGATTCCTTACCTTTGAATTTCCCAGGCACCAGACTGGATCTGGAAGATTTTTCTTCAACCAATACCCTTGCGCACCGGTAGGTGACGTCGGTTCACCTATAAAGGCACCACCTCGGTGCGCTGACCTCCGTTCTTTTCTTTCCACACCAGCCTGTGCAGGTGCGTGAAGAGAGCTTCCCTCTGTCACTTTTTGACAGGCTTTTCTCAACATTTTGTCGAACATTTTTTGGTGTGTAGGTTTTTTCCAACATGTCAAAGAAGACTTTTGGATTAAAACCATGCGGCACCGGAAACCGTGCCATGTCGGTGATGGATACAAACTTGAATTGTCTTTGGTGCCTGGAGAGCGACCACAACATGAAGTCATGCTCTGACTGCCAGGCCATGGCTTCGAAAGTTTTGACAGAGCAGTACCTAAAGCTGTTTGCGACCCGGCCCTCAGCACCTCGTCATTCGCCCGGAGGTATCGTTCTCTGTCCAGAGGACAGTAAAGTCCAGACAACACTCTGGGAGCCCTAAGTCCTTGTACGCCCACTCAAAGTCGTTGGGTAGGTCAGGTTAAAGGCCTTTGACTTCTCCCCGTTTGTTGGCTGACATGATAGAGGAGCCTCAGCACTCTAGGCCGCCTGTGTCGGCTCTGCTCTATCCTGCCTACCCGGGAGCTGGGGTGACCCTCATCCAGCAAAAAATGTTTGATGCCACGTGCCTCATATCTGGGCGGCCTGACCCTCTCGGCACTCCTTTGGGCCCCAGAGGCTCAGAGGGGGCTCCATGGGGTTCTGCGGCAGCAGCTCTGGCACTGATGTCCCTCTTTGGATCTGGTGGTGGATCCAGACTGATGCCGTTCGTGACACTGGACCTAACACCGAGACTCCCAGCGGCACCAGCCCCATTCTTATCCCCAACACCCCAGATCTGGATCGGTGCTTACTAACGCTGATTCCGGTGCCGACAGCACCCTTGGGTCCTAGGTCGGTTCCTCAGCCTTATTGTGAAGGGCTAGAAATGGAGGCAGATTGGGAGGGGTTGCTTGACTCTTTACAAAACAAGCCTGAGCATGAGATGAACTGATATGAGGAATTGGATGAGGCCAGTGGACTGGATTCCTCACCAGATTCTGGCCTGCATTTTCCCCCTATCGTGGCTACGATGGAGGTAGCTTCATATGCTATGATGGTGAGAAGGGCAGCTGAGGTCCTGAACATCTTGACAGAGGTCCTGCAGCAGGGTATCTCCTCCTCTGTACTCCTCCTGTCATTTACGAGGTCTTGACTGATGTCCTTCTGGGAACCTGGTCCAAGCCCAGTACAGGGGCTCCTGTGAATTGGACAATCACCCGCTACCATCGCCCTGCACCAGGTGACTCAAATTTCCTCACCAACCACCTTATCCCCAAGAGTTTGGTGGCCCAAGCCACTGCCTCACAAGACGCCTTCCTTTCCGCACCCCCAGGCAGGGAATCTAAGAGGCTGGATAGTTGGGGTAAGAAATGTTTTTCTTCTGCCAACGTTACATTGCGGTCAGTGAACACCGCATGCCTACTGGGTTGTTACTCCCACTTCCTGTCGGAAACAGCTGTGCAAATGCTGCCACAGATCCAAGAGGAGGCCCGGTCCATCCTCTCTCAAGCAGTCTCAGACGGGAGAGATGCGGCAAAATTCGCCATTCGTTGTGAGCTTGATAAGACTCACTCACAATGCAGAGCGATGTCATTGATGGTAGCTGTTCAATGCCACGCCTGACTGTCAACTTCTGGCTATTCTGAGGATGACCAGGCTTCCCTCGTGGACCGGCCCTTTGATGGCATCCATCTCTTCGGAGACAAAGCAGACATGGCCCTGGAGCGCTTAATGACTCACTGGTAGGCCTGGGCGAAGTTCACGTAGATCAAAAACTCTGCTGCGCTACATGGAGTTCCGCAAGTGGTGGAGTGCATTATGTTGCGCCGTTCGTGCTAATTTTTAGCACTGGTGTTTGCCCTAAGCTGTACAATCAGCGGTGAATGGCATCACGGGCAGTGCAAGAAGGCACTGCTTCTATCAGCCGCTCGAGTAGATATTCTACTGGAGCGGCAGCTTCCTAAACGCGAATGGAAAGTTTCTCAACAGGAGCGGTAACGGCCATCCACAACTGCCTGTGCTGAGAAATCTTTCCGGGAGATGGTCTGGAGTAAGATTTTCCTCACTCGCATTAGCCAACTTAACATTGGTGAGCGAGGAAAAAACTCTGCTCCGCTATGCTCTACTGAGTTTTTTGGGAACTCCGCGCTCTACACAGAGCACGGAGTGGAAAAATCTCAGCAAACTCCCCCCAGTGGAATGGAATTACACACCGAGGCCTACTTACGGGCTACGGCCAAGTCCCTGGACCTCTTAGTGGCCACACAACCCCTCTCTGCTTTTCACCCCTTTCATGGCTATGGAAGATGCTTTAAGCTGCGCCATCCTTACCCCAGCCACAAGGCTGTGCAAGTTCAGGAACCTCTGCGTGGCCGTGGGCACGGTTCGTTCTGACCCCTTGGGTTGAACAGCCAGAAGTCTGGTCAGTCCACCACCACCCCCTGCAACCTCAGCTTCCAAACTCTCCTAGTCCAGCCCTTCAAGATCATGGGTGGGCAGTTGGTGGCAGGATCAGCCATCACCTCCACCAATGGCAAAACATCATGTCGGCCAGGTGGGTTCTTCAGATAGTTGAGGGGGCTACTCCCCTTCAAGACTACTCCTCCCTCCATGCCTCCAACCTATGACTGGCTGATGAAGGATCACCTGATTTTGCTTCAGGAGGAAGGTATGACTCTCTTGGCCAAAGGAGCCATAGAGAGGGTTCCAGGGCCAGAAGGCTGTGGCCGTCCCAAAGAAGGAAAAGGGTCTGCACCCTATCCTAGATCTGCGAGCCCTAAACTACTTCCTCAAAAAGGAAACGTTCAAAATGCTCACTCTAGCTCAGGTTTTGTCAGCCCAGGACCTAGGAGACTGGATGGTATGGTTAGACTTACAGAACGCTTATTTTCACATTCCCATCCTGTCTGCCCATCGGCGCTACCTGTTGTTGGTAGACCACGGTCACTTTCAGTTTACCATGCTCCCATTTGGCCTTAGCAGTGCCCCTCCAGGGTTCACCAAGGTGATGGCGGTAGTCACAGCTCATCTGTATTTGTCAGGGATGCAAATCGTATCCCTATCCCTATAAAGGTGGGCTCACCGTCGGCTGTCGTCTTCCACCTCCAGATTACGGCTAACCTCCTGCATTTGCTAGGGTTCACTATCCACATCCCGGTATCACACCTGACTCCCTCTCAAACACTCCCTTTCATTAAAGCTGATCTGGACAAAGTGCAGTTTCAGGCCTATCCTCCTGAATGGCGTGTCCAGGATATTCAGGCTATGATACCGATGTTTCAGCCTTCATCCTGGATTTTGGTGAGAATGACTCTGAGGCTGCAGGGCCTTATAGCCTCCTGTATCCTGCTAGTGACACATGCCAGATGGAATATGCGGGCCCTGCAGTGGGACTTAAAGTCCCGGTAAGCGCAGCATCAGGGGAATCTCTCCAACATGGTCCAGATCTCGGTGGGAACTGCACAGGACCTGCAGTGGTGGCTGACCAACCGCGATTGAATCAAAGGCAGACCCCTCTCCCTTCCCCAGCCAGAACACACAGTAGTGACAGATGTGTCACTCCTGGGATAGGGCGGCCATCTGGGAGAAGAAGAGCTCAGAGGACACGGGTCTCGAACGCAATCCAGACTTCGCATTAACTTGCTGGAGCTCCAAGTGATTCGCTTGGCAGTGAAACCCTTTCTTCCTTCAATCAAGGGGAAGCTGGTTCAAGTATTCATGGACAATACCACTGCCATGTGGTACTGCAACAAACAGGGCGGGGTGGGGTTGTAAACCCTATGTCAAGAGGCTCTGTAGCTCTCTGCATGGCTGGAATAGCAGGGCATTTCCCTGTTGGTTCAACATCTAGCAGGTTCTCTGAACGACAGTGTAGATTAACTCAGCCATCGATGCCTAGCGGATCACGAATGGCATCTCCATCCGGAGGTGGCGCAAGGTCTCTTTCAGCAATGGGGAAAAACTTGGCTAGATTTGTTTGCCTCCGCCGAGAACACGCAATGTTTTGTGTGCTGGAGTTTCCAAGCTGGCAATCACTCGGTGACGCTTTTCCTCTCAAGTGGAGTTCAGCTCTCCTGTATTCCTTTATGCCAATACAAATCCTGCTCAGAGTGATTAAGAAGATCAGGAGCGAACGAACGCAAGTCATTCTTGTGGCTCTGGACTGGGCATGCGGAGCTTCTCCAAATGAGCCTCGATCCTCCGATCAGGATGCCCCTTCAGGAGGATCTTCTGTTGCAGAAGCAGGGGCGGGTCCTCTACCCGAATTTATCAACTCTACGCCTTCTTGCGTGGAGATTGAGCGGCGGCAGTTGATAGCATTCAAACTTCCTCCCAAAATCTGTAATGTTATTTTGGCAGCCAGGTGTCCCTCTACCAAGACCGTGTATGGCTGCCAGCGGCAGAAATTTGGAAAATATTGTGCAGAAAGATCTATTGATCCTCTTTCTGCTTCCCTCTCTCAAGTCCTTCTCTTTATTTTGACACTTTTCCAGCAGGGATCTGCTCTGGGCACTCTCAAAAGGTTCCTTTCTGCCCTGTCTACCTCCTTGAGACTACCAGACCAACCCTCTTTATTTATATCACATTTCGTAAATAGATTTGTTAAGGGGCTTGAACATATGTTTCCACCTGCCCCTTTCATCATGCCTCAGTGGGACCTTAATTAGGTTCTCACTAGGGCTAGGCAGAGCTCACGGAGTTTCACTCCGTGAATTCCACAGAGTTACCGAAAACTCTGCCAAATTCCTTGGAGTTCCGTGAGCAGGCAAAGTATTGTTCAGCCACACCTAATATTAATGTACAGGCATGCTAGTAATTTCCTGAGTAGAGCTGGCCTCCAAAAAGTTTGTTTACTGTTTTTGCCTCAATCTTGAACATAATTTACAAGGTTTTCCTGGGCCTGCACCCTATCAGAAATAACATCATAACTGCTACCTGTGTGTGCGGCCATTGAAATACAGAAGGCGATGATAACCCTAGCATGGCACAGCCTGTAAAGCCTAAGCCAGCTTTGAAGTTCGAAGTAGGCGGGATATCTGGCATATGAAGTAGTTCTCCATAGAAGTCTATAACCTTGATGAAAGAAGTTAGCTTACAGTTATTAAATATGGAAAGTGTCAGGTCCTTCCTCCTCACTGTACATTAATAGCACCGCTACGCAGTATGCTAACATCCATAATTTAAAAAAAAAAACATTTTAAGAAGACCTGAAAAAACACAAGACATGCGTCTGGCAAACATTTCACTATGTAACTGTGATTGCTGCGAACAGGAAATGTATTTCTTCACAGAGAGACGCATGATTGTGTCCCCCTCTTCCATTTGAGATTAATATAGGTCCCTGATGGTAAATAAGTGAGACTTCATGCCTCTGGAGAGTGATGGGACTTATCTGAGGCCAGTGGTTAAAGGAGCCCCAGGCTAGGCCTATGCGCAATCACATACACAGCTTCTCAGTGTGGACTATGCCCAGAGCAGCCTGAAAAAATAGCCCTGTGTTCATATTTGAAAAAAAACAGAGACCGCGAGTGCGCTACTTTAGAGGAGAGATAGTGTCAGACCAGAAGAAACAACAGCGCTACCCTTCAAAAATACAGCGGTTCTACTCCTGCAGCATGCAAGGTCCTCAATAGTAGCAATACTCCAGTACACAATTTCACTAACAAAATCCACGTAAAAGACATAAGCTCAACCCAAATGAAGGAAAACCACCTACCTTTAGATTGAACTTGAACAACGGCAGCTGGGGGTGGCCTGCCCTGCCCAGCACATGGAGGGCAGACGTGCAGCTCCCTTGGACGGTTTCTTAAAGCACTGAGTATACCACGTACACCTTACATACCACGTACACTCTACATAGGAGCCTGCCTGTCCGCACTCCCCCCTCACTCTCCCTGGAGCTCTCTGAACTGTGCACTGTGAACACAAAGATTAGCGACAGCTGAGGGGAGCGGGGAGGTCTGCCAGAAGCTGCACCATCCACCGGCCTCAGAGAGGAGGCGCATACAAAGCCAGGGGCAGGGAGCAGCAGCTCCACTGTACACACATCAGGAACCTAGAGACTGGCAGCTGCAGAGTGTTTGCCAAACTCTGCGCTCAAAGCAGCGCGTGGAGTAGCAAAATTCCGCTAACTCCGGCAGAGTGGAGTTTACCACCCACCCCTAGTTCTCACTTTCCTTATGTATGCTCCATTCAAACCTCTGCACACCTGCCCCCTCTGGCTGCTTACCATCAAAACAGCCTTTTTAGTGGCAATCACTTCCGCCAGGAGGATGAGCGAATTGCAGGCTCTGTCATCCAAGCCTCCTTAACTGACCATCTTCCTGGATAAGTGGGCACTTCGCACTAGGGCCTCTATCTTACCGAAAGTTGTAACACCATTCCATGTGGGGCAATCTGTCACCTTGCACACTTTCGATGCTCCTCTGCACGCCTTTAAGAAAAGAGTAGCGACTCCACCGTCTGGAACACAAAAAAAGCTTGACCACACTAAAGAGTTCCTCAATAATGACTAACTCTTCGTGGGTATGTTGGATTAAAGAAAAGTTGTGCGGTACAAAAGAGGACTGTCTCATGATGAGGCGTCCTCTGCATCAAAATGTGCTACGGTCCGGCCAAACGGCAGCCTCCTAAAGGCTTAAATGCTCATTCCACCAGAGCTAAGGCTGCAACCACGGTGTTGCAACATGGTGTTCCAGTCCTTGACAGTTGTCAGGCAGCAACGTGGGCATCCCTGCACACGTTTACCAAACACTACTGCCTGGACAGTCAAGTCCGAAGGGACGGCCTTTTTGGCTGCTCTATCCGGCAAGACTTCTTGGTCTAAACTTGTCAGCAGTCCCTCCTCTGAAGATGGTATTGCTTGGGTATCTATTCAAAGGTAAGGAATCTGCGGCTAGATGTTTCTGTCAGATGGGCAAGTTACTTACCTTCGGTAACGCCTTATCTGATAGAGACATGATCTAACTGCAGATTCTTACTGACCCACCCATCCTCCCCGCACTGCGGATAGGTTTTTAGGGTTAGGGCTGACCCCCCTTTCAGCATCCTAGTTGTTCAGAAACACACCAGTGTCAGTGCACTTCATAGCTCTGAACTTCATTTTTTTTTTTTTTTTTTTTTTTTTTTTTTACAGTTTTATATAGCGTGAACTTGACCCGAATCGGGTATCAGAGCGCCTTACATAGCACCAGTTGCATTACATGAGGAGATCAGAAAACAGGGGGAGGGAGAAGTATGTGCTAGGTCCAACCTCCTAATACAATAGTAGACCTACAAAATCCGAGATGTCGGATAAAGAACCTAGCAAAAAGGGATATGATTTTCGCTCAATCTGAGTCGGAAAATCAGCAGACAGGAAAGAAAAAAAAATTCTTGAGTCCCCTCACTCACCAAGGTTTCCCCTTAGTGACATGCTTCATCATATGGGCCATCTCAATCCGCTGCGGATTGAGGCGTGCTGCGATTTACGATTGAGCGAAAATCATATCCCTTTTTGCCAGGACACATACATTTTTGTTAGGCACGGGAAGATTAAGTGATTTGCCCAGAATTACAGGATGTTCAGCGTCATTGCCGAGACTCGAACCCAGTTCCCCAGATTCGAGGTCGACTGCCCTAGCCGTTAGGCCAACTCCTCTTCCCAACTTCTGGCATGGAAAGTCGTGAAAAATAACTGACGTCAGTGCACCGAGGTGGTGCTTATATAGGTGATGTGGAGGTCACAACGGGGAAGACGTTGGCAATGACGTCACACGGAGGTGACCAACACCACCTACTGGTGTGAACGGGTATTGCTCGGGGAAAAAAAATCTGGATCCAGTCTGACACCTGGGAAATTCAAAGGTAAGGAATCTGTGGCTAGATCATGTCTCTACAAGATAAGGCGTTACCGAAGGTAAGTAACTTGTCCTTTGGGGCCCCCTGTTCCTGCCCATTTTCTGTGAATTGAAACCCTCATGATACCAAACAAACTTTCAGAAACTGGGCTCACACATAAACAATTGAAATATGTCTTTTCAGAGCTCTCAAAAATCCTTAAGCTGCCGCTGGGAAAAGCGAGAGGGACTCGGAGGTTGAGGTGGGCAGAAAGGAGAGGGTGAGATATGGAAATAGACAGAGGTGAGCTAGGTAAAGAGAAAGTTTACTTTCCCAGGGAGATTGGGGGTATTGGAAAATAGGGAGCCTGAGCAAGTGCCCACTTTGCCTGTGCTTTAAAACGTCTCTGATTGTTAGAAGCAGAGAGTTACTGAGAGTACCCACGCTTTAAAATATTCATTTCAAGCCCTGCTGGGCACAATCAAGTTACAGTGGAGAACTGAGATAACATTTACTGAAAGTTACACAGTGGTCCTGATTGACCAATGGTAACTTACTCTTTTGAACAGCCGTGGCCCGTCCAGAGGGGCTATGCTTCCTCACCTTTTTCCCCTCAAGAAGAGTGTCTTTCAGGCTGAGCAAAGGTCAGCCAGACAGACACTCTACATTTTCAGGCCAGGCAACCAGGAGCTAGAAATGCGCGCTACATGCGCAAGCTCCTGGCTGCCTAACCTGAACTTTGCTGGGCTGACGATGTCACAGCTTCTGTGGGCGTGACCTCCTCAGCTCAACAAAGATCCTCGAGGCCCTCCCCCTTGTGAAGCGGGGCAGCGCCACTCATTGGGTCAGACCTGGGTCCTTCAGTTTTAAGCACTGAAGTGCCCAGGGCCGAGTGTCAATCAGTGACACCGCATCACAGAGTGGGGTGGGGTCAGCAGTCTCACTGTCCCATCCCACTCTGTGACAAGTGTGGGACTGCTGCCTTCCCTCATTGGCTGGCCTAAGTCCAACCAATGAGGGTTGTCAGCAGTCCCAACCCTCCTGTGACCTCTGAGGCAGAGCTGTAGGTAGGTGTGATTTTTATTTTTTAATTAATGTTTGGTGCGTGCATGTGTGTATGTTTAAATATTTGTTAATGAGTGGTGTGAATGGATGTGTGTGAGCATATACGTTTGCAAATGCATAGGAGTGAGTGAGGCTGTATATATGCATGTGCGTCCTGTCCGCCTGTCTCCCTCCTAAAATTACTGGGCACGACTACTTTTGAGTACATTCGCTATATTTTGATTATTTACAAAATCTGAATGGAAGTTACTACCAAAAAACAAAAAACAGTAGTACGTCACCAGACATGAACAATGACTGGTACTGCAACACCCTTCCATAGAAAAAAAGGGGGTAGGGAATTTAAATAAAACCACATTGGAATAAATGTGAAATTGCATTATCTAACATAGCTGAGAATATAACTAAATATAATTTAATGTTAAAAATATAACTACAGTGCTATTACTATCATTGATTTGCACATCAAGAGCAGCTGGGGTGCAAAGTCAAGAGAACAACATCCTAAACTACGGAGACCCACAGGCGGGACTAAGGGGATGGTACAGCATGTGTGGTGCCTTTGTTGATAAAACTCAATAAAGTATCTTTAAAGAAATCAAGAGCAGCTGGAGAGATTGGAGCATCATGGTGCCGCCAATGATAATCTCATATGGATTAAGGGCTTGATTACGATCTTGGCGGATGGGATACTCCGTCAGAAACGTAATGGATATCCCATCTGCCGTACTACAAGTTCCATAGGATAAGATGGAATTGTAATACAGCAGACAGGATATCCGTCACATTTGAGATGGAGTATCCCACCTGCCAAAATCATAATCAAGCCCTTAGTTTAGTTTCTGTGAGGGTATAGCTTGACCAGAGTGCAAATAACAGTATGTCTAGCCACTTAAGATGGATTTTGGAGCAAATTTTAACCAGGTTATGTTTTGAAAGATCTGTTGCAATATTCAACTTTACTGGATGACTGGGGGCAATAGGTGCAATGGAAGCGTTGTTTCATTCCTATTACATCAGTGGTTCTTAACTTATGGCCTGGGTACCTCTGTGGGTCAGCAAAGCCTACTCAAGAGGTTTGCTACTGCTTAGAAAATTAAATAATTTTAACAGATTAATAAAATGCACATAAATAAAGAAACAAAATGTAAAATTGAAAATGTTCTATACATGAATGAATTTGCTACTGGAGGTTAAGTTAAGGTAGCATCCTCAGATTGGTTTGTGGTAGCAGTGCAAGTGCATCAAGCAATACAGTATGGACGATTAGTATCATCAATTGCATTTAGAAAAGCTCCAACCTTCCTGTTAATTTTTCTTTGTTTTTGTTTGAGAAGTAAATAGGATAGTTCAGCACTTTGGTATTTGTTTGATGAATGCATGTTATTGTATTTTTTTCTATTGTTTTGTGGTTCACATGATCAAAAATACTTAGGCCATGAAGTGCTACAGGCATTTATATGCATTGTGAGATCCTGTGGTGACCGTTGACTCCATGTGTTTTAATTGACTCCATTTTGAATGTACAATATCATTTTGTGCTCTTGTATGATTTCATTTTGCAGCTTCAGAGAGGGATACTTTATTTCTTCACAGCACAGAGCAAAACAGCCTTGCTTGGAACAGAACGCATATGACGTGCGTTTGAAAGCATGAGAGAGTAATGTACTTCTCTGTCTCTGAGTCAAAACACGGAGGTTTTGCTAGCATCTGTCCTGAACTCAACACAGACCGGTATGGTCAGCCTTGGTTTTGCAATAGATGAAGGGAGCGGAAATTTCTAGAAGCCTCTCTCTGTGTTAGTAAAAGGTATTAAATACGGAAAATATTGGCGCTCAGACAGAAGCTCACTTGTGGGTTGGATGCACCGTCACAGGGACATTTTTGGTGTTTCTCGATTGAGACTTCTGGATGACTGAAAAGGGCTTCCCAGTCAAGCTGACTAGAATGATGTGTTTCTCACATTAGGTGATGCATACACTATAAGTTTAATTTCTCTGTGAGGTTTTCTTGTTGTGCATACATGCTCTTTATATTTGGTTCTTGCATTTGACAGTGCTTATTCCTGGCATTTGACAGTGCTTGTTTCTTGCATTGAACTTCCATTATTATTATTTGCTTGTGTTTCACTCCCTTGCCTTTGACTTGTGCATCTTCCATTATTATTTGCATGTGTTTTACGATAATTATTACTTGCTTATACACACACACACACACACATATATATCTACCAGATACCAATTTATATATATATATATATATATATATATATATTACCCATAAGTTGCTCCGAATGCTCGAGGCCGCAACCCACTGCAAGTGAAGGGACAACCTTTATTTAACCAAACAAGCAGCTTTCAGGTCCGTATTTTTCCTTTGGCCTGACGCGTTTCAGGGATTCACTCCCTTTCCTCAGAGGCCTTCATTTCGCAAACGGTCTTCTTACAGCATCCCACAAATGTCTCTGCGCACTTTCCAATAAAGTTAAATAGCCACAGGTGTGCCTTGTACTGTTTCGTTGTTCACCAAAGCACGCTGGTATTTGTAGTCTTTCACGCTGAATTATACCCTCCAGTGGGCCCGTTTGTGATAGAACATTTCAGGATATCAGTTTTTAGCCCTCGATTGAGCCCCAGAATTGAATTAAGCCTGTTTCGCAGTGGGTTGCGGCCTCGAGCATTCGGAGCAACTTATGGGTAATATATTGTGGCAGCTCCAGCCACAGAGGGATCGCGCCGCCCGGAGATGTTTTGGGAACCACACGGAGGAAATTTCACCTGTGAATGGCGCTGCAGGTACCAAAATTAAAACAGGCTTAATTCAATTCTGGGGCTCAATCGAGGGCTAAAAACTGATATCCTGAAATGTTCTATCACAAACGGGCCCACTGGAGGGTATAATTCAGCGTGAAAGACTACAAATACCAGCGTGCTTTGGTGAACAACGAAACAGTACAAGGCACACCTGTGGCTATTTAACTTTATTGGAAAGCGCGCATAGACATTTGTGGGATGCTGTAAGAAGACCGTTTGCGAAATGAAGGCCTCTGAGGAAAGGGAGTGAATCCCTGAAACGCGTCAGGCCAAAGGAAAAATACGGAACTGAAAGCTGCCTGTTTGGTTAAATAAAGGTTGTCCCTTCACTTGCAGTGGGTTGCAGCCTCGAGCATTCGGAGCAACTTATGGGTAATATATATATATATATATATATATATATATATATATATATATATAGATATATATTTTATCTACTGGCGGTCGCCAGTAGATAGTTATAGTTAGGGCCGTGTTTCCGTAGGAAATCTGAAAATTCTATTTTGAATAACTGTGGCGCCGGTTGACGAATCCTCGCGAAATTTTCAAAACTAATGGGGCGCTCCGCTCAGCTCCTACCCTGAAAGTCTCGGGGTGATTCGTCAAGCGGGGGCTGAGAAAAAAGGGGGGTCCCAAAACGCGTTTTCCCGATGCATTTTTCCATAGGACCTTTAGTCGAAGGTACAGCCCGAACGGCTGAACAGAATTACTTGAAACTTGGCAGAGAGGTAGTCCTCAGGTCAAGGAAGTGCCTTTTGCATGTGTGGAGTCAATCTGTTCAGTAGTTTCTGAGAAAATTGCAGTTAAAAGCACATACATATCTATAGCCGCGCACCGTGCGTGCACCCTAACGTGCACGAGCGTAATTCTGATTGGTGGTTACATGTCAGTCAACGTTCGAATCGGTCGAAATCAGGAAGTGTCGGCCGCCATTTTGTTTGTTGTGAATGCGAGAGTGAAAAAGAGAGGTGGCGAACGTGAAAAGGGGGCAGGGTAGAGAGTTCCTGACCCCCTAGCCTTTGTCAGGGGGTCCCTAAAGGACCCCGAAGGGTGAAAAAACATTTTTTTTTTTTATTTTTTTTAAATCGCGGGGTGCGCGCACCGTACGCGCATGGTGAAAAACCTTAGGGAAAAAATAAACCCATAACTTAGCATTTAAAAAAACATACAAATTCACTTAAAAAACCATAGGTTTCACACATGTTATAGTTAGGAATTAGCAATTATAAAACCTTGCAAATTCACTTAAAAAACCATAGGTTTCACACATGTTCTAGTTAGGTGGACATTTCACTCGTAAAAAACTATGAAATTCCCTGTTATAGTTAGTTCAGATAACTATAACTCGCGCGACCGCCACTCTATCACAAGGATGATGTCATCAGTGATGTCATGAGTGATGCCACTGACCATGTCATGAGGGATGTAATATGTGACGTTATGAGCAGTGGATTGCGGGCGCGCGAGTTATAGTTATCTGAACTAACAATAACGGGGAATTTCATTGTTTTTTTACGAGTGAAATGTCCACCTAACTATAACATGTGTGAAACCTATGGTTTTTTAAGTGAATATATATATATACAATGGTATCTGGTAGATTTTTCTTCCCCACAGGGTACAAATCCCACAATGCACTTTCCTCTTTCGTTTATATGCTGGCTTAATATACCCTTTCAGGAACCATTTTGTCGATGTGTCCTCTAGCTCCCTCGAACAAAATGGCTGTGAGTAAGAAAAATCTACTAGAGATACCATTGTTCCACGAGCACGTTGTAAAAAGCAAAAATTAACAACAGATGGTGGTATGCTGGTGTAACGGAAGATCAGACTGTTTGGAGTCTGTCATCACGGATTGAAAGAGAATGACCAATGGGAATGTGTCTCTCTGTTTAAAAGTTTGCAGTCATGAAACTCCCTGTGGGAATGGCATTGAGAAAGGCAAAACCTCGCCGAAACGCATCTGCCTTAACAGACTAAATAGATTCTGTTTGTATCCACTGGGTGCTCCTTATGTTCATTTGAGCGTCTTTGATGGTGATATCATTCTGTGTAGCCACTTGTGCAGATAATAGAAAGCACCTGATCTGAGAAGAGTTCGGCAGTATACAAGTGGCATTTGGTGGAGAATATATATATATATATATATATATATATATATATATATATATATATATATATATATATATATATATACCTACTGGCGGTCGCCAGTAGGTAGTTATAGTTAGGACCACGTTTCCATAGGAAATCCGCAACATTCTATTTTGAATAACTTTTGCGCCGGTCGACGAATCCTTGCGAATTTTTCAAAATAGGTGGGGCGCTACGCTCCGCTCCTACCCTGAAAGTCTCGGGGGGATTCGTCAAGCGGGGGCTGAGATAAAAGGGGGGTCCAAAAACGCGTTTTTCCCATGCATTTTTCCATAGGACCTTTAGACACAGCTACAGCCCGAACGGCTGAACAGAATTACTTGAAATTTGGCAGAGAGGTAGTCCTCAGGTCAAGGAAGTGCCTTTTGTAGGTTTGGTGTAAATCTGTTCAGTAGATTCTGAGAAAATAGCCTTTAAATCAATATATATATCTGAGCCAGCTTACGGTGCGCTTACGGTGCGCTTACCGTACGCGTACGGTGACGTGCGCGAGCGCGATTCTGATTGGCTGTTAGATCTTAGTAAACATTCGAATCGGTCGAAACCAGGAAGCGGCGGCCGCCATTTTCTCTCTCGCACTCAGAGTGTGGATTAAAAAACAAAGGACAAAAACATGTAAAGGAGCTGTTTAGCCAGCTCCAAAGCACCTAGCCATGTTGAGGGAGTCCCCAAAGATCCCCCAAGGACAAAAACTGAATTTTAATTTTTTCGCTACTTTTGCCGATTACGCTTACCGTATGCGTACGGTAAAAAATTATTGAAAAAAAAACTATCCACACCCTCCCCACCCCGTATGCAAATGGTGCCCGAAGGGCACCATTTGTGCATGGCTTATTAATGTTTAAAAAAAATAAAATATAACCTTTCACAACGAAGCGCATCATATGTCCTCCATGTGCGCACGGTGTGCGAAGCGCATCGTGCGTACATGGCCCATCTAGCGTAACGTGGGCACGTGGTGCGCGTAGCGCACCGCGTGCCCACCGTGCGTGCACGGCACTAACTGCGTAAAGTGGGCGCGCGGTGCACGAAGCGCACCGCGCACGGAACGAACTGCGTTAAGTGGGCGCGCACGCCACGAATGGCGTAAAGTAACTTAGCATTTAAAAAACCGTACAAATTCACTGAAAAAACCATAGGTTTCACACACGTTATAGTTAGGAATTAGCATTTAAAAAACCTTGCAAATTCACTGAAAAAACCATAGGTTTCACACATGTTATAGTTAGCGGAAATTTTACTGATAAAAAACCAATGAAATTCCCCCGTTATAGTTAGTGCAGGAAACTATAACTCACGCGACCGCAATCTTCTGCTGATGACATATGTGTCTTTATGAAAAAAAAATATTTGTAATATATGTATAGCTAAAAATTTATGGAAGAAGACATGGGCAAATAAGTGTCTAAATACAGTATTAGCATCAGCAGAGGATTACGGTCGCGTGAGTTATAGTTTCCTGCACTAACTATAACGGGGGAATTTCATTGGTTTTTTATCAGTAAAATTTCCGCTAACTATAACATGTGTGAAACCTATGGTTTTTTCAGTGAATATATATATATATATATATATATATATATATATATATATATATATATATGTGTATCCAAACTGGCAAGGGTAGGCGTCGGCGCTCTCAGGTTACGGGGTGGTGCGTGCTTGACCGGCAGAGCCACGCCGGTAAATCTGAATAATTTATCACTGTGCGGTGAAAGTAAAGAACGCACTCTCTCGATTGTAAAATGAATGGCGGTTTATTCAATAGCTGCCATGCCCCAACGCGTTTCGGTCCTGTTACTTGGACCTTGATCACGGGTAAACATTACACGGGGACTGGGCGTCATTTATTTCTATTGCCCCACAGTTACTTCCTGTTTTCGCAGTGCATGGTAGTTAATGTAGAAATTTTAGAATATACCCACTGGGGTTTTATTCTTTTATCTTATTTATTATACAAATAGGATTTCACATATATATTTAATTTATATATTTATATATTTATCCAAATAATCAGATGTTTAAATATTTATATTTATTGATCTATATTTATTTATATATATGTTTATATGATGTGTTTAAAAATTGAACATTGGTTCAGTTTTTTCCAGAGTAGGTGAATCATATTTACTTTACTACTTATATACATAGGACCAAAACAAGTTTCTTATGTTATCAATCATTATGATGACCAATAATATTGATTTGACGCTTTGTCCCGTTTCCGACATTATGTCAACCATGAACAACGTTTCTTAAACGATTTTGATTGTTTCTATGTCTATGGTGACCTAATTACTGTGTACCACGTGATTATGCACTAGCACTTTAAAATCTGTGAATGTCGTCCTCACATGTCATGTGATCAAGGCCTCTTTGCAGGCCGAAACGCGTAATGGCGGCAGTGCTGGGTGAAATGAAATAAAACAGAAACTTCTGCACTGATTTTGGGTCTGTGTTCGTCTTTCCGAGGTAACGTGGAAGTTGAAGACGAATCTTGCAATATTGATTCTACTGGGATTGCTTCCCCGGTATACACGAGACCCCTCCTTCTATTTTGGGCCTGCGGCAGGAAGCAGATTTTCGGTTATCCGGAAGGAGTTCTACAGTCCTGTAAGGACCAGCCGCGGCAGCCCCCGGACCACGGAACAATCCTCTATGCCCTAGACGAGAGTGGTGGAGCACGAGTCGGAGGACTCGAGCAACGTCAAGGAACTCGCTGAGGTAACGGAGGGATAAACGTATGGTCTGGTGAAGGAGTGTGCGTGAGCTCAGCCCGTGATATTTTATCGGAGGCGCTTTTGCTCACCAGTTGATATTACACCCGAATAGTAGCACAATGGCCGCTGATGTGCTGAGGAGCCGAGAGGAAGCGGCTAATGAAATGTTTGAAGATTCACCGGCTGGTGAATTTTCACAAACCCCGCAGGCAAAGGTAACAGTAACGGGATCTCCCTCATTAAAGGAACATTTTAAAAAACTAGAAAAGTTAATGCGCACAGAGCAAGCTAAATGGTGGGAGCATCGTTCACTGTCTAGATATTTGGAAGTAGGACGAATTCCCAGAGGTTTGCGCATTATGTTAGTTCCAAGTTATGAACAACCGGATCCTAACATGCTTAACGAATGGGCAGAAAGCAGCCTAGAATCATCGGGGAGACTTATGAAAATTCTAATTAAATATGCGGAAAGTGACCGGATAGCATTACAAGCTAAAATTGAGGATGTTAATGCTGAAATAGAAAAACTGGAACCATCAGAGCATGCCAAGAAACTCCGTGAAGAAATGCTTATTCGCCTAAAAAAAGAGGAGGAAATAATCAAATAAAGAAAAGCGTTCAAGTTTCAGAGGGACAAAACAGATTATCAAAATGGACAAATTTTTACTTTTGCAAAAAAGTTTGATTCCCTAAGAACGCCAAACAGGCTTCCCATTAAAACCACGCAGGTCTCTGAGAAAGAAGCCCCAGAACCAGCAACATCGGTATCCGATCTCAGCTCAGCAGTAGACAGCGAGTAAGACAATGAGCAACAACGTTTAAGATTGGGGTTTCCACGACCTTCCCTGGCACAAGAGGTGGATTTTTTACGTCAAGATCGACGAGCAACACTACGACCCCGCATGGCAGATACAGTCAAGCCAAACGAGCAAATGCGAAACGGCGTGAGCGTCGAGTCAGCAACAACAGGCGCAAAGCAAAACAGCAACAAAAAAATGGCATACAAGCAGAACAAGTGATGGAATCGCAAATAAATAAAACAACGATCCATCCTCAAACGATTATTAACCTTACAACAACACCACTAAGCAAAACAGAAATTGACATTTTATCACTGGGTCTAACCTACAGTTCGGCCAGCGATTTTAACTATACTCAGACGCGGATCGATATGTATAAGTTTACCAGAAAAATGAAGTTGCATAAATACTTCGCTCTTAATAAATATCAAAGAGAAAAACAATCCAAGACGACAATGCAAATAACATCAGATTTGTGTGCCAAGGATCTGGAAACATTACAAAATCTCTATGACCTGGCCGAAGAAGGCAACAGTGACAGCAACCAAAGTGACATTACATTGAATATGTCTACTAGCACACACTTTAAGGCCAAATCTAGTTTTACCCCCATTATGCTTCATGACAACATTGACATCTTCTCAGAGTTAACCACAATTGAACTAAAAAAACTTTACAAATCTATTGGTTACTCGAAACGTAGATACACGCACCAAAATCAATGTTATTCTCAATTAATCAAGAAGCTTCAATCTAATGGCAACATCATAGTGCGCCAGGCAGATAAAGGGGGAAACATTGTTTTATTGTCAAGAGAATTATATCTGGAAGAGGCGATGAACCAGTTGAATGATCATAATTGCTACAAGAGAAGTGAGGTTGGCAAGGTGAAACAAATGTGGTGCGATTTTTATTTAAAATTGACTGCCTGGAGAAGTGCGGGCCTGATAAGCGTTGATGAACTTAAATTTCTCAAAAATGACCACCCCGCCATACCGGCCATATATTTCATCCCTAAAGTGCACAAGAACTTTGAAAAACCCCCAGGCAGACCCATAATATCTGCAAGGAATAGTATCACTGAAAATACCTCTAGATATGTAGACTACTTTCTACAAGAACATGTAAAGCAGCTGCCATCGTATATCCGTGACACCAGCGATTTTCTACAGAAGATCAAAGACATTACGTGGGATCCGGACTTTTTATTGATAACACTTGATGTTACCAGTTTGTACACCAGCATTCACCATCAGGACGGCATCAGGGCAGTTGAACACTACCTTGGTACCAAATCGATTCATATGAGTAATCACAACAAAATGCTGGTGACCATGATTCACACCTGCTTACACAACAACTTCTTTATGTTCCAAAATCAGGTATATCAACAGGTCAGAGGTGTTGCAATGGGGGCTTGCTTCTCTCCCAGTTATGCTTGTTTGCATATGGGACTGTGGGAGGAGCAAGTCCTCAGATCAACATACTCTGAACTATTAACCACACATGTAATCTGTTGGTGTCGGTTCATTGATGACTTATTCATTATCTGGAGGGGCTCTGAAACACAGGCCAGGAACTTTGTAGATCAGATTAATGTCATTTCCTTGAATCTTGATTTCACAGTCAATATTAGCAGGGAAATCATCACTTTTTTGGATGTGGAGATTTATATTTGGGAGAATCAGATCCAAACTAGACTCTATAGAAAACCCACAGCTGGGAACTCTATACTCCACGCCTCTAGCCATCACCCAGGCCACCTGATTCGCAGCATTCCCTATGGGGAAATGTTGCGCATCAGACGAATCTGTAGCCAGCATGAGGAATGTCTAAAGGCACAAAAAGAAAGTAGACAGAGATTTCTAGCCAGGGGTTACTCGGCGAAGGTAATTGATCAGGCAATCAGGAGAGCTAACCTTATATCTAGAACTGACGCCCTAAAAAACAAACAGATGATCCCCATTCCTAATGACAATTTGCCCACAGAGCCAACCAGATTGATATTGACTTACAATCGACAACATCGCACTATCCGCAAGATAATCCGTAACAATTGGAATCTCATTTGTAACGACCCAGTGATAGGAAAACAGACAGCACCAATCCTCAACATTACCTTCAGAAAAGCCCGTTCCATGTCAAGTGACTTGGTTAAAAGTAGCCCCGAGGTTATTTCCAACAAAAATTGGCTAAATTCTAGAAAGGGATTCTATCGTTGTACAAATTGCAAAGCTTGTAAACATGGTGTCAGCACAACTACATACAGAACCCCATTTCATATGGAAGAAAGAAGGATAAGTAAATTTCTAACTTGCAAAACAGAGTTCGCTGTCTATGTGCTGGGGTGTCCCTGTGGCCTGCAATATGTTGGTAGTACCAAGTTGCAAGTCCACAAGAGGATACTCCAGCACATCAGAGCTATTTCTAACAGTGACCCTACTTATCCAGTCGCGAGACATTTCAAAGAATGTCACAACAATAACATTGAGCATTTAAAATATTTCGCAATAGATTATGTATTGCCACTTAGACGAGGTGGCAACCGTGAAGCCTTGTTACGCAAACTTGAAACCCGATTTATTCTAGAACTAGACACCAAGTCACCTAACGGGCTTAATGCCAATGAGGATCTCTATACGTGCCTATGATACCAACATTAGGCACTAGTACTGTCCCCAAGCCTGCTATATCCCCTATGATAAATGATAGACGATAAATGATAGACGAGACATTGTAGTATTCTTTGAAAATCCCTTCCTCTATTGTTTTAATAATCACAGCTATATATTTAGTTTTATGTATATTTTAGACACTGGGTAGCACCTTTTTATGCAACATAGGCACCTTTGTTTTAAAGAAACAGTCTTGATTCAAAAATGTTTACATCATTTTCAGGTCAAAAGCACCAGCACTTTATGTTTTTTGAAAACTATGTGAAGGACTTGTGTATACTGTTGAACCATCATTACACATGGATTTTAACCAATGATCAGAAATTTTAGAATATACCCACTGGGGTTTTATTCTTTTATCTTATTTATTATACAAATAGGATTGCACATATATATTTAATTTATATATTTATATATTTATCCAAATAATCAGATGTTTAAATATTTATATTTATTGATCTATATTTATTTATATATATGTTTATATGATGTGTTTAAAAATTGAACATTGGTTCAGTTTTTTCCAGAGTAGGTGAATCATATTCACTTTACTACTTATATTCATAGGACCAAAACAAGTTTCTTATGTTATCAATCATTATGTTGACCAATAATATTGATTTGACGCTTTGTCCCGTTTCCGACATTATGTCAACCATGAACAACGTTTCTTAAACGATTTTGATTGTTTCTATGTCTATGGTGACCTAATTACTGTGTACCACGTGATTATGCACTAGCACTTTAAAATCTCTGAATGTCGTCCTCACATGTCATGTGATCAAGGCCTCTTTGCAGGCCGAAACGCGTAATGGCGGCAGTGCTGGGTGAAATGAAATAAAACAGAAACTTCTGCACTGATTTTGGGTCTGTGTTCGTCTTTCCAAGGTGACGTGGAAGTTGGAGACGAATCTTGCAATATATATATATATATATATATATATATATATATATATATATATATATATATATATATATATATATATATATATATGTGTGTGTGTGTGTATCCAAACTGGCCCAAGGGTAGGCGTCGGCGCTCTCAGGTTACGGGGTGGTGCGTTCTTGACCGGCAGAGCCACGCCGGTAAATCTGAATAATTTATCACTGTGCGGTGAAAGTAAAGAACGCACTCTCTCGATTGTAAAATGAATGGCGGTTTATTCAATAGCTGCCATGCCCCAACGCGTTTCGGTCCTGTTACTTGGACCTTGATCACGGGTAAACATTACACGGGGACTGGGCGTCATTTATTTCTATTGCCCCACAGTTACTTCCTGTTTTCGCAGTGCATGGTAGTTAATGTAGTTTTACAAAATATAAAGTGCTCAATACATTCAAAAAGAGGAATGTTTGTGCCCAGTGCTCAGTGTGTGATTTATGATAACACATTTAACTTTTTTAACTTCATATATGTGTCAATATGGCAAATCTCATTATTAGTCAGATTATTTACAGTAATAGTTCCTTCATGCTCTCCAGTGAGCCTATTTAATGATGCAATTCATGAATTTCTCAGCTCTCTGGTGAGCATTTTATCAATTGATCATTGGTGCACAATTTTAACGATTTTAAGATTTTCTTAGGGAATGTTTACAAATGTACATAAAGGTCTTCGTCCTGGTTGAGCCCTCTAGGGGTCAGGGTCCTGAATGTTATGATGTGTTTGGACTCCCTTTGTCGCAGAATCTTTTCGCGGTTTCCTCCTCTTTCCCTTTCTGGAATTTGTTCGACCGCCCAATATTTCAAGCATTCCCAT
This sequence comes from Triturus cristatus, assembly GCF_964204655.1. Lineage (NCBI taxonomy): Eukaryota > Metazoa > Chordata > Amphibia > Caudata > Salamandridae > Triturus > Triturus cristatus. The sequence goes on from NC_140594.1 coordinate 391,856,548, forward strand.
TTGCTTTGATGTTGATTTTACATATGCTTAGCTATTGCATTAGAGCGATCGTTATGTTTGATTGCTCGGATGTGTTCCAGGATTCTTTTCTTCACTTCAAAGATGGTACTGCCTATGTAGCGTAGTTTACACGGGCACTCCACCATGTAAATTACATATTTGCTTTTGCAGGTCAGATGTTGTTTAATTTTCCATTTGGTGCCTTTGTTGTTGTCAATCTCTTGTTTGTTTGTTTGTTGCGATTTTACAAGACTTGCATTGCTTACATGGCCAGAATCCTTCTCTTTGTAACCAGCTAGTTGTTGAGGCATCTTGGAAATGGCTGTGTGTTATTTTGTCTCCAATGTTTTTAGCTCTGCGATATGTGATGTTAGGGTGATCACCCATTATTTTTGTTAGTACTGGATCCAGTTGTAATATACCCCAATGTTTTTTGATAATTTTGGTTAGGCATTTATTTTCTGCACTGTATGTTGTTATGAGTCTTATTTTTGCTTGGTTTTGCATATAAGTGAAAATGAAAACGAAAACACCCCGCAGACTCCAGAAAAAAAGACCAATTTTTTAACGGAAATGAGAATGGCATTAGAACAACAACACAAGGATCAAATACCAAAGAGAGGCAGGGGCAGAGGAAGAGCAACAAGGGGAAGACAAGGAGAGGCAAAAGAGGCAAGAGAGGATCCCAAACCAGACACATGGTCCAAATATCGATTGAGGCAACCGAAAAAATAGATAAATCCACTTCACAAGAGCTAAATGTCATTAATCTCTCTGACAAAATTCTAACTGAAATGGAAACAAAGGTTCTAAAAAAAGGTTTGCATTGGTGTTACAGGAAGTGTCTGAGATACAAGAGCCCCCTGTGAAGTGGGGTAAGCTGTTGAGGCAAGACTTCTGGGAAATAGCGCAAAGCACAGTTACTGTGTATCATGTAGATCCCCACTGTCCTATAACTTCACCAGAAAAATCTCGGAGGTAGAGGTAGCAATACAGGATTCAGATTTGGTGGGAATGGCTAAGTGGGCACACCAAAAAAGTGAACACCTGGGAGAGAAAGCCACAAAACAGATGGGCAGAGAATAAAGGGATGAATATTTCCCTAGATTTTATTAGAACTGTGATTCCAATTTGTCAGCATACACAACACAGACCATCCCACAGTTGGTGTAGGGCCAGTTAAAGAGAGGAAAATTACCAGCACAGACATGGCAGATTGATTATATTGGGACTATGCCAAATAGCCATGGGTATACTTATTCAGCAGTGTATGGAGGGATAGCCAGGAAGGGGACTATCCCAACACTTCTTACTGTGTGAGGGGAAGGAGGGTTTGGCTCCACTAACAAGAACCCAGAGGCCAAATTGTGGGCAAAATCCGCAAATCATCCCCCAGAACCGGCAGAGATCATTGCAGACGGTAAAGACAAAACTTTGTCAATAGATAAAAAGCAGAAAAAGGAGAACATGTGCTTTCTGAAAACTTTTACTTGCAAGAATAGTCATTCTTGTTTCTTTCCTAGATCATACTGTTGAGTGTCGGCATGTTGAGTGTCCCGCCTGGCATGTAGTTGGCTGTCTGAGTGGGGTAGTGAGGGACCGGAAGCCTCCAACCCCAAAATTACAACCTGACAGCGCAGACTGATGCCTTTTGCTGAACCAACAAGATGATATATAGCACAGACTGTTTTCCACAGGTCGTATTGAATGTGCTCATATGAGATTGAACTAAACATATGCTAAAAATTAAATACGAGTCAAGCTTGACAAGAATAGTGACTCCAAGAGAGAATATATAAGACTGTCCCACACACAAAAGGGGGCTATGAGGAGATCTAAGGACCCACTCGTAATATTCATCACAAAACAACCCACGGGTCCAGAACAGGAGTCTGAGGGAAATGTGTCAACCTAGCTGAGAGGCGGGATCCATGTTTAAGGTCCGTTCCCCTCACACACCAAAGGTGTCATGCTTCATCATAGGGGTGCCGCCTTGCATCAAGAACCTAGTCTTAATGCGGGCTACAACCCCCTCGGTGCGAGGGAGGAGCTCAGGGATGTTTTCAATGAGTCAGGCGGGTTTTCCTAAAACCCTATGCAAGCATGGTGTGTAGTGAGAGAAGTGCAGTGCTTGTGTAAATGTGGATTAAAATGGGCTACCGGGTTAGCTATCAACAAATGTATTCAGCTACCCTGACTCAGGATTAAAAACATCAAATCTGATAATGGAACTGTCAGAATTAAAGATAGCTAGATTAAAGTCTGATCAACATGTTTCGGCCTTGGGACCTATCAAAGTGTCATCGCCTCCATCAGGATCAGTTAGGGTAATGCAATCTACTGAATGATTCAAATGTTTGTAACCATTAGTGGTAGCATAAAGGGACGATGGGAAGGTGAGATTGTGTGGATTTCAGATATTTAAAAAGCACTAGTCTGGTGGTCAATTTCCTGTAGCTAAAGAAGGAGAAATGCAATCATTAATTATGCATAAGGATTGGGCTGTATGCTTGATCTTTTATGTGCCTACTGCCAAGAGCTATTGTGTCAAGGGAGCAAACAATGAATTGTATTTTTAACCCTTGATTGATAGTTTTAGTTTAAGCGAATTTGGTTTGGAAGCCACACTGTTTCCGAAATGTAACCATGAACTACTGGATGAAGTGAAGTAATGATGTATTTGCAGCATAATATCTTAGGAAGTATTTAAACTGAACATCAGGAGAGGTTGGAAGCAATTTTGAGAAAACGGAAAAGAAAGGTTTAACAGCAGAATTTCAAAGTGGAAATTTTGCGGAGGTCAGGGTAACACACTTAGGGCATGAAATGTGCAAAGAAAGAATAAGACAGAAGGATAAACAGATTTAAACGATTAAAATTCACTAGTTCCAAGTAACAAAGATGACTTCAAGTCATTTATAGGCTTTGTCGAACTGAATTCAAAATATGTTAAGAAGTTCACCCAAAAAATCTTTACCATGAGGAAAGTGATAAAAAAAGTAGTGTAACTTTTGATTGGTTGAAGCATGCCAAATGTTTTTGACAACATAAAAGAGCTAGAAGTGAACACATCCTCTACAAAGAGCATGCTAGACAAGCAGAACGCATACTACCTATCATATCAGTTGAAAATGTAATTGCCTGTGTGTCTCTGCAGAAAAGAAGCATTCGGTGTTCGAAAGTGAAGGATCAGGTTGTATTTAGGGGATGGAATATTTCTGGCACTTTGCATGGTGGAGTAGAGGATTCATCTTAGGAAGTGGCCATAAACATTTGACAAAGCTGCTTACCACAGTAAGGATATTCTGTGCATCAGCAAAGATAGCCAGGTTATCAATGTGCCTGCAATATTATATATATAAGCTTGTACCTGGTGTAAACAATATAATTGCACATTTCTTATCAAGAGCGCCTATTCCTATGTAGGTAAGTACAGAAGAGTTAAGGAAGGAGCGTAAATTTGCACCCGTTTGTGAGATTGTGGATGACGCCATTTCTAGAGGAGAATGAGTTAAGAGCAATGGAAAGGATCATCTGTTTTAAGAAGATTAGAGAATATTTGAGATTTGGATGGATACAGGAGATTAATCTCAGCAATGAAAATGAACCTTTTGGGGAATTAAGGGATGAACTGGTGGATGAAGAAGTGTTTGATAGGAGGAAGAATAGGACAGTTCCACTACAGCAGACGAGACATGGGATTTTAAAGACGAGTTATGGGAATAGAATGTAATAAAAAAAGCAAAATTTGTATATTTTGGTGACCAGCCACAGATGTAGAAATTGAAAGGATTATGAGGAGTTGTATCAAGTGTGAAGGTTTGGTTTAGGCTAAGTCTCAAATAACATCAGGGCCTCATTGTGTCCTGCAAAAATGCCCTGCAATGCCGTGGGAAAAAGGTTGCCATTGATATTGCTGGTCCTGTTCAAGTACATAATGATGTGTGTCAATATACAATAGCACTAAGAGCTGTATTTTCCACATGGCCAGAGTTGACAATTGTTGTAAGTCTAAAACTTGTAATGTGTTGTCTGAAAGAAGGAGCATCCTTGTTTTTAATCAGTGACAACGGTGTATATAAAGCAGTACTTCTGTAAGATAGGCACAGAAGACAGACTAATGATCTTCACAGTGGCTATGAGCTCGTACAAATGTTAAATCGAGTGCTCGAATAAACTATTTAGTGAGGAGTTAAAAGAAAATAAATTAAAAGAAAAAAATCAAGAAAATGCTATAGGCACTCAGAGTAACTTCTAATAACAGCACAGGTTTTAGTCATTTTGGCTTTGCTAGTGTTAGAACTTCCATTACTAAAGGAGTTCCAAGTTGAGTGCAGCACTCAAGAGTGGTGGACTGGTCTTCAGTTGATGTAAAAGATAAAACGGAAAGAGACAAAAAATAACTACAGCACAGAAATATAAAAGATTCGGAGTAAAACGTGTTGCCGCTGAAGAAGGAAAATGGGTTAGCTCAATGAAAGGTGTAAAAATGACTAAAGGATAGCCTGTGATCTCCAGTGCTGTGGAAGTATTGTGCAGTTGTGTTGAGCAATTGAAAGGATTGGTAGCTTAGCAACACTGCGTTGGGTAACAACAAGAATCTGGATAAAGGTGATCGTCAAGGAAGAAATAGAGAAAGTGAAAATCAAGACTTGAAATGACAATAAACATGGATTGCGAAGGTGAGCCAGAACTTAGCGATATAAGATCCAAGCCAGGATGGGTTGATGAGGAGAGATATGTATGCATTGGGGACATGGTATATTCTCTCTTTTTCGGGTTTGTCTCACTCACTTCCTGTGAGCATCCTGCTTCCAAACCTTGAGCCCCCCTTTGGAACAAGATTTTGGGTTGGTGGTGAGTTCTGGGAGTCAGAGGATCCGATGCCACTGGTGCAGTGCAGCAGGAAAGGCTGCTAGACACACTGTGATTCTGCGGGAGACTTGCTGCACATGGAGGGGAAGGTCCCATGTACTGGCCCTGGGTGTTGCAGGTGAGATCCAGTGTATACATGTGTGCATAGATGATTGTGTATGGGATAGTGCCAGAACGTGGCAGCACGGTCACCTACTATATAATAATGCAGTCAGTATTTGACTGAGTGTGGGTTTAATGCCAGAGGAAGTCTTCTGCATCTTTGAGTGCTCTCACCTTCTGCATAAGATAGGGAAGTAACGGGTGGTCTCATAATGGAGCAACAGAATTGATGGCCAATCACAGTACATGTACAGCTTATCACTGATTTTATGATCAACTAATCGCTTAAGGATCACATTAGATCTTGGATGGTCCATCTATGGCCCATCACTGAGTCAAGCAAGACACAACTACTCAGAACATTTTGTTCTCAGCACCCCTCATCCATGCCACCTTTCCCCTCAAACATTCCTCTGTCATCGCACTTTAAGCCAGAGGCACCTGCATGAAAATCAATGCTCATCTGTGTCACTCGCTTGTTTATCTCTTTGTCTTGTGTTTTATGCTGCCTAACCTTTGTACTTGCTTCAATCTTGGAATGCTTCCAAGCACTACTGTGCAATAACAAATATTATAACGTGTTTGCTCGCACTTCACACTGCAGTGAACAGTTGTTCTACTCTTACTCACTTCACTGATATAAGATAAAAAAGTTTGGCAGCACATCATCTGTATCTGTTAATAGGGATTGAGACCACCAATCTGAGGCGGAAAAGAGATCCATCAAATATGCAGTGTGTTTTGTCCTGGCGTAGAGATTGGCATTTAGTCCACTGATGTCTTGGTTGTGTAAGGCACCTAGGATTCTGGGGCAGGAGTACTGAAGGGAATTGAAAAAACGTAGTGAGCAATCACAAGCTATTCCGGAAGCTCCATGCTGCTTCGGGCAGTGTGAAGGGTGGGGTAGCATGGCGTGTTTTCTCCAGAGCTGCTGACATAATCAAAAAACGTACACCTTCTTTTTTGGCAAAGGGTTGGGCCCTCAAAGGGGATTTCCCTTGAGTTATAGCATTGATCAATACCTGGGCAGAGTTAGTTGCTCCCTATGCCCAGGGTATAGAAATTCATACTTTGCACAGCAGTGTCTGCCAAATTTTAATTCTGGCTCTGCTACCAGGAACAGCGGCACTGCACTTTGGAATGTCGTAATCTATCCTCAGGCCCCACATCCAGGGAGTCACCCCTCTTCCATTGGACTAGCCCTCCATGGCTTTGGTGAGCTCTGACTTCCTCTCTTAAGCATGTCTGTGCAGAACATAACCTCACAATCCGAAGCAAGGTCTTATCCAGCCTCTACAGCATGATCTGGGAGACAGCCTAGTGTTTACTGTCTTGGTCCATTCCATGTCTCCCCTAGTGCCACGAGCTTTGCTGTTGGAAATGGAGTTGGAACGCTAGGGTTGAACCCAGCACCATCCTGTAGCTCAGTCTGTTCACAAAGGTTGATCTCGTCCGGGCAACTTTAGAGAATGTTCAGATTTACTCTAAGTGCCAGCACAGCTAAAGGGTTCCTGGTGTAATAAGATTGTTCCTGTCCACGCACAGGACCAGGACTCAATTATGTGCCCGGCATGGTGTGCATTTGATCGATGGATTGATACGTAACCACTATTTGCAGACCAGTCAGATCCTTCAGAGCTGAACTAAAAACATTACACTATGGGGGCATGATTTTCCTGCCAGAGAAAATGTAGCCGGACAGCTTCAATTGCTTGTGTGAAATACCCCTTGCCCTGCAGTCAGAGAGAGTCTAAACTTTGCTTTCTACATGGCGTTGGCCGAACTGTCAGCTGTGATAGACAAATATATGGCATGCCTTAGCTTTCTTAAATGTGAAGTGAGACGTTTTGTCAAATGTGTGCTCTGAGGTGTTTTCGCATGTTGTGCATGTGATGGGGGTTACTTATTAATCTTGCAAGCCTGAAGGAATATACAAACATGTCATATGGGACTAGGCGTTGGAACTGGGAGATGTCATCCAGGAATAGTGGGGATTGGACTGTGGAATGTTATCCAGGCAGTGGCTGCTGGCTGCCGTCCTGATGGTCCTATTTGGTGGTATGCCTGGTGCCTTGATCTCCATTAACCACTTAAGAGGAGCTATGTTGGAGTGGCACTACAACCGTCTTGAAGATTATTGTTGTTGGAAGCACACTATGCAGCTATATAACCTGTCGGCGTTGTGTTGGGCAACGTCTCCTGTTGAGTTTTGTTATGTGACGTGTCTTAGGTCTTCCTGCTGGGGGCACTCTGTTAACCATTTATACATAAAATCTGTGTGTGTTGAATATAGAATGATTGTTCTGTTTGTGTGATGTATCTTACTGGCAAATATTGTTGGAAGCGACATGTTATTAGCAAAGTTAGCGGTGGGGCCCACCTCATCAACCATGGACTGTACTGAACGTGGGCTTTATTAAACAAATCATTGTCTGGTTGTATGTTTGTTTAGTTGGAGCCTCTAAAGGGAACCAGAAATACAATTCAGAATGGGTTATGTTATTAATCGAAAACCCACACCTTGAACAGATACTAGGCACATCGGTGCTGTGTTTGATGTGTGTGAATTGTTCTGTCTAGTGTGTGCTGTGAACGCTGGCTGGATTTGGGGATTTGGGGAACATGCAGCATACAGAAATCTTATTTAAGTCACCAGCACTCTCCCTGTCTCTCACCAGGATCGAAATGCAGAAAGTTTACATGTGGCCCGCTCATCCTTGGCAGAAGTCTGACTCCCTGCTCCTGGCTTCTAACACCACCAGAAAGATGCAGATATGTGGCTGGAATCTGTTGCACAATGTCATGAATTTGCTGCTAAAACATGCATTGACATTGTGAGTCATTTTCACGGTCACTGTCCCAAGGAAGGACAGAGTTGGGAGAATTTGAAAGAGGCTGTTGGAACCAGCACTTTCTGGTTGGCTGAAGGGATGCCCCCAGCCAAGCAGAACCTACTGCTCCCTTCAAGGGCGGGTGATTACACTCACTGTATAACCTGTGCTTACCCTTGGGTAGCTTCTCACGGAGCAAACGGGCTTTCCTCATTGGCAATGTGCAAAGCAAAGGCACAGCAGTCACTAGCGAAAAATACACTGAGCATCACAAAAGAGACTTCACATTGGATGTATGTAAATAACGTTTATATTCAACACACACATTCAATTATTATAACATGAAAATCATATACTTTTAGGCATAAAACACATTGGGAACTATTACGAGCAGTACTATGCCCACTTATATTGTTATGAGATGAATGTTGTATGCATACTGTGGACAATTCCTAATCTAATCCCCATATAGAGAGAGCAATCTTATGCGGTGCGACATGCTGTCTACCCCAGGCCAACCCTAGAAATCCTGACAATACAGTTCTGCACAGTTATAGGGTACACCCCGGTCACAACGATATCAAAGATATGTATATACACTACAATAGAACACTTTATAGCAGCACCAAAGGCCGGAGCCACACGGGTAAACCCAATGTCAAATGCATTGTGCTTTTTGGCATGAAATCAACATATAAAGCGGCACTGTCGGTCAGTGTCGTGAATCACAGACAGTCCGCAGATGATCACTCTCACACATACACACTCACTCTGCACCGCTATACGGTGCAACAGGTATCAGCCAGTCCGTATGGAACGTTCTTGCACACATACGGGCTCAGCACCCTATTGCGGTGCCACTGGTACCAGGCAGGTCAATAGATAACACCCTGCAGACTCTGTGGTCCCAGCAGGTCAATGAATAATACCCTGCAGACTCCGTGGTCTCAGCAGGTCAATGGATAACACCCTGCAGACTCCGTAGCCCCAGCCTCCCTACACCCTCTAGTTCACCCCTATTGTCCTATACCCCCGGATGGAAGATAACCAGCCCTTCTTCCAGACACTGGGCCACATGCGGCCGAAGTCACACTTAATCTTGGTGCTCGGGAAGCAGATGGAGATATGTAGCAAGTTTTAATTAGGAGCTAGACGTAAACAAGGGGAGTTTAGCAGCCACTCGGGAAGTTCACCCACAGGTCTCAAAATACAAAGGAGTCACGCAGTCTCTTGACCCACTTTCGAACTGTCTCAGAAGAGTTCCTTCACCTCAGTCAATCTCTTCCGCTACTACCTGCCACAAAGATATCTTCGGGAGGGGCCAGGTGTGGAGAGGGCTGTTGGTCTGCTGCAATGAGAGTCAAAAGGGAACAATCGATGAATGGAGAGTAAAACAGGGGAACCTCTTGATAGGAGAAGGCCCCCCGTCCGGTACACGTTGATCAGGGTCATGCCCAGTTAATCTGGGCACAGCATCTGGTTTGCGGTGGTATGAGTCACACCAGATACTTCAGGTTTCAAACACGAAGAGTTGCAAATTCTGTACCTTCCTGGAAATGAGGCACAATGACTGGTGCTTGTTCAGATGGGTTGCACCAGGCCCGTCCAGTCACCCAGTCAGGCGCAAGTTCATCAGAGCCACATGGGGTAGAATGGGGCACTACTACGGGTACACCCGCACCTCCAAGTGTTGCACCCTGTGAATCAGACACCGCACGCAATGAGCATGCTGTCAGCGTGTCGCACAAAAAAGATGCAGCACGATCAACCAACCAGGTCACGCAGGGTCCTGCAACCAGTGAATCTGCTCACCACCAGCAAGACGCTTATGAGTGTCAGGGTCCCTCAGTACAGAAACCATATGCCTTAGATGGGACCAACAATTCTGTGGCTGTGCAGTAAACAATCCGGTATCCAGACACTAGTCTTAGTTCTGCGCTCACACCGCACTACCAGTTGGGATTCAGTAGCCAATGTGATAGCTTGAGAGGGCACCGCTCTCCAGATATCACAGGTAGATGGTGTAGGTCCACCACTGGAGATCTTTGATGTCGCTGAGATCTCCGGAAGAAAAGGAGGCCCGCAGATGGGCCTTTGGAGAGCACACTTCAGGTCACCACATTTCAGCAGGTCATCGGCCCAGGCCAGCCACTATTCAGAAAGGGCATGGGGTCCCCTTCATGGGCAGTAATCCTCCATGTGCACAACATAGTCCTCTGGCAATGTGCACCACGAAGTCCGGGTTTTCTTGTCCTGTGTCCCCACAAGCATATCTCACCCTGTGCTGAAGGATGGCACCAGTAGTTATACTGTTGTGTGTCTTTGAAGTTAGGGGTGGTTTAAGAGGTTTCCCTTTGAACCACAGATGTCTTCCCTAAATTGTAGGCCTGTCTGCCATGGGGCCGTGTAATGCAGATCTAAAATCTTTAGTGGGGTCATGATCCTGCCCCTAGAGTCTAAGTGTCAAAACCTCTCCCTCCAATCTATCCCATTCCACCCTCAAATGGCTGAGGTCTGCCATTCCCGTGGGATGCCCATGGTTTGTGGCTATCACTTCGGGAAGGCACAGATGGGATTCCCTCAAACCCTGGTGTCCCCCGGCACACAAGACTCTTAGAGCATAGAAATGTCCATATTATATAAGTGAAATTTCTAAGCGAGTTATGCCAAAACCCCCTTTACCAATGGCAAGGGTATGGTATGGAGAATCCATGGATAGGAAACATTGTGAGGTTGCACCACTGCAATCCACTATTGCTGCCCAAAGTAATGTCAACCACTTACCCATGTTAACCTACAGGAAGAGCAAGCCTCATATGCAGTGAAAACACGCACAGGCTACACTACCTGGTGCACGTGCGCTAGTGCGCACACAGACCTGCGATGGCAGGTTGGACATAGTCCTCAGCAACAGGGGTGCAAGTGAGCCCGCCTGAGTCTACAACAGCAGACTGGACATGGGTTTACCTAATACGTGTGTCAGTCCACATGCACAAACCTGTGATGGCAGGTGACGCACACAATCAAGGGCACCATAAATGTGGGTGCTCACTGGCAGGCTGCTCATACGTTTAATCACAATATATGCCAGAGCACACACACCAGTCTGCGATGGCAGACCGGCAAATGTTTTAGAATATCAAGTCAGCGCCACTTCTCAACACGGGTATGAAGGGCGCATGCACTTTCACCCCATATTCACAGTGGGAAAGTGCCCAGAGCCCGGAGGCCACACAAGAGAATCAGCAATACCCAGCCGGAAAAAGCAAAAAGAGTTTAGGGAACCAATAATTGAGGGGTATCTGGTCCAACAGAGGCCCTCATAGTAGAACTTGTTTATCCATCTGTAGCTAACGGTCCTTCAAATGTGTACCACAGCAGCCATCTCATCATTCCATGCGTGGGTCCTCTGAGCAAGCCACAATCTGCTAGTCTACACCCTATCGGAACAAATTTAATTTAGGCAGGAGTAGCGGCTTTCGCTCTCCAATTCTCTAGTGTACAAGGCACACTGCTACATCTGTTACTTTCCAAACCCATGGAGATGATTCATGGGAGTAGCACAGATAGCCTAGTACGCCATTCCCCATCAGATGCATAGTCTGGCCTCCATCCTGCTCCCCTTTACCTTCTATCTATGGTGAGGTGCTAGTGGACTCCAATAACTACCGGCACATTGATTAACTATTTTAAAGGTTCAAGGGGTGGGGGACATCTAAGAAACGGACTGTTTCTCACCTAGTCCTACTTATATTTGGTCACCAACTGTCATCTTGAAAAGGTTATTGTTTACTGATTTCAATTTAAGTTTATTATGATTTGGCTCTCAAAGAGGGCCACATAAAATAAAGACACAATTATACAACAATACTTACAATAAAATCACAGACAAACAGATGAGAAGAAGATACATCATATACACTGGTCTGACAATTGACAGATACTTCTCTATATTTCATTCAATAAATATTTAAAAAACCTTTAAAAAAGTTAAAAACTTTAAAACAGAACATTTCATTTGGAGGACAGTAAAGTGCATGAAAAAAGTGTTTACATTTAAAATTCCTAATTGTAAACAGATAGGTTTCAACCATTTGTAACGCAATGGGCGTAAAACAGGACAGATAAACAGAACGTGATTACGATCCTGTACAGCATTATGACAAAGATTACATATAGGAGATACACCATACCATTTAGCTAAAAGTGGATTTAGTGGAAGCAAATCTTGTCTTAACAGGTACCATAACCTACGGACTCTGTGGGGGATATTCCATGTGAGGTATTGTTGTGGCAGCTTTAATGTATATGTGTTTAAAAGAAGTTGCCTTTCCGATTTTCCTTGTTGGGCAATCATATCCAATTTATAACCGAGCTCCCAAGATGCACTTTTTAATTTAGATTTTAGTTCGGAGGGAGTAAGTAGGAACAGAGTACTTACATCCAGCTCTAACAGAATTACTGCTTCTCTAAAGTTTTTTACTAACAGGGAAAACTCATTGAAATTGCCCAGAAGCTCATTTTTTATGGCTTCCCGTAAGGAATCCTTTTTACCTCTAGCTATACAAGCTACCCACCTTACCAGAGCTATCAGCCCCTGTACCCAACAACTTCTGAGTCCGAGCTCCAATCTACATGAGGATACAGAACAAGCTGTATTAATGGAAGTAATTCTTCTTAATATCTTTCCTTCCGTTCTATGTAAAAATCCCCAGTGTTTTAACTCTACTAATTCTAACCCATACAATAAAGTTGCAGGGATCTTTGCCCTAAATACCTCCAAAAATAGTGTAAGGTGTCTCTTCCCTGTAGCCTTGTACAAGGAGCATAATCCCATACCATGGGCTAATGCTTTACGCGAGTTATGATCTGTATGGAGTTTCTCACTTAAGTTTGCCGATATTATTTTACCCAAAAAGGTGTAGGTTTTTACCACCTCTAACTTATGTCCGCCTATGGCCCATCCATAATTTACAGACCTACATTTTTTCTTTCCAAAAATACACATGATTTTACTTTTCGAAGCATTAATCTTCATGAAATTTGCTTCTGAAAATTGATTTAATGCACATAAGCGGTTAGACAAGCCCTTCGGAGATAAATCTAATATGAGGATATCATCTGCATACATTAGAATTGATACAGGAGATCCTCCAATTATCGGGGCTATCCCACCGCGCACTGAAATGGAAGATGGAAGGTCTGCCGTATAGAGAGAAAACAATATAGGGGCCAATATGCACCCTTGTTTTAGCCCATTAGGTGAGGGGATAGATTGAGACAAACCTCTTTCTCCACCTTGTAATACCTTACACCACGTGTTCGAGTGGAGGGCTTTTACAAGTTTGAGCAAATATAACGGCATCCCTAAAATAGCGAGTTTTCTCCACAGGGTTGGTCGGTCGACCTTATCAAACGCTGTGGAGAAATCAATGAATGCCGCATATATTCCACCACCGCGAACACGTACATATTTATCGACAATCACCTGTAATGCTGTTAAGTTATCAAGTGTACCATGCTCTTTACGAAATCCAGTTTGTTCCAAAGGAAGGATGTCATTCGCTTCCATCCATTCGGAGATTAAAATCAAAAGACATTTTGCAAAAATTTTCCCTATCGAATCTAAAAGAGCAATTAAACGATAGTTCCCAGGGCTATCCCGCTCTCCTTTTTTGAATATCGGGATTAATATACTTCCCCTCCACGAATTAGGGACTGATCTCAGTAAAAAGCACGCACGGAATACTAGAAGGAGAATCCTACTCCAGGATGTAACGTCTTGCTTTATTATAGACATGGGCAGCTCATCTGGGCCCATAGCTCCGGACGCACTCATACGCTTTATCACCGAAGCGATCGTTTTCTCAGATGGGAGCTCTATAATAGGCTGACTATTTAGGGCTAAATCCCAGCTATCCCCCTCTACATTATTAGAAGCATACAAACTGGATATAAATGATATCCAGACATTTTCGGCAATAGAGATAGGGATAGGGGAAGTTCTTACCCCACATCCTTTCCCTATTAGGGTCCAGAATTCTCTAGATTTATTAAAGGCCGATGCCTCTCTTAACCTGATCCAGAGAGAATCTTCTTTTTCTCTTTTTAATTTGATTCTAAGTCTAGCTCGCCTTCTTCTTAATAAGGCTATCTTATACTCATTTTCCTTAGTTCTACTAATGAACTGTTGCCTTACGAGTTTATTTATTTCCTTATTTAGGGGTAATAATAAACTAGGAGGGAGATATGGCTTTTTAGGTTTACTTAATTTCCTAGCTCTCTTGGTAAGGGTTTCCTTAAGAGTTTCAAAACATGAAAATTCCCTACCCTGCCAATCATCTAGATCAAGTAAGGTTTGGGCAAGAATATTTTGTACGTCTTTCATAGTGGAAGGGTCTCAGAAACACCTTCCAGACTTGCAATGAATAGAAACACCTTTATTAATTATAGACCATGATTCAGTATCTGGGGTTTGTAATGAAACTGTTATATTAATCACATTATGATCGCTCAAACAAGATTGAGAGACCACCATGTCCTGAACATAAGAAAATGAATCATAATCCGTAATTACATAGTCCAAGATAGATTCACCCCTAAAGGAATTATGTGTAAACTTAGCCGGAGTGTCAGAGGGCATCCTACCATTTACAATTAACCCCTCTAAATAGCTAAGTTCTTCAAGTAATATCTTTCCTCTTTTGTTAGTTTTCATTTTACTAGGAAAGATTGCTTGGGGTATATTGTATGCTTCTTCCTTAAATTTACTTCTAAACAAGTCTATACTCGAAGTGGACACTTTACTATTTAGGTCACCCATAAGTAATATATATGGGGGGTGATCGAGCTCCAGTAGTTGTTTGACATGAGAAAACATTCGCTTCAGAACGGTATTAAAAATCTCTTCAGGTGGGATATATGCATTAAGAATTACAAGAGAGGACCGCCTACCTGTGGACACTAAATTATTAATAGTAATTGATTGAAAAAGATTACTAGTGTCCTTATAATGGGAAAATTGCCATTGTAATGAGTTTGATAAAAAACAGGCTATTCCTCCTTTCGCGTGCCCTTTTTTTGAGGGTGTGGCAGAGGCCTCAAATACAAAATAATTTTTCCCCCCATAAAGAGAATCTTTGCACCATGTTTCCTGAATACATAGCACATCTGCATTCAGAGAGAACAGATAATCAAACTTCTGAGGACAATTATGTAATCCTGCAGCATTCCAGGATATGATTTTTAATTGACTGTTAAAGATGTAGAAGCGGTCTTAAGTTGTTCGATGTGTTACTGGATAAAACTCCAGGAAGCCAATTCCAGTGTTGATTATCTTCTGTCATGGAAATAAGAAGATTTTCAGGGGGAGAAGGTACCTGAGAGACCATACGCTTTCCTCTAGAAACCCGTATCTTTAGATCTTTATTTTGAATAGTTGGGTCTTCTTGCCCAAGTCCCAGCTCAGAAGCTCCTTTTCTAAAGAACATATGATTTCCATTATTAATAAAGGGCAGCACATCAATCCCTCTACGTTGAAATGATTCCGCTTGTTGGAGGACAAGATTCGCAATTATTTTTGAACAGAATTTTACCCTTACGCGCGGACCATTTTCAATCCCCATTATTGAAACCAAATCAATGTCGCTTGACAAAATAAGTTTTAAGCATTCAATGTCCTTGAAGGAATTCAGCAACCATGATCTGTTCATATTAAGGTCTAAATCGAATAAGGGGAGAAAATCCAGTGACAAAGTATCCACACATGGGTTGGGAGTTTTTAGTGTTACAGTAGATGAATTAGTGGTCACATGCGCTAAAGGCCAAAAAGTAGATGCCGATGGATTAAGTACTATTTTTTCAATAGGCCTATTACTTGTAACTTCATCCTTTGGTTCAAGAGGTTCTATCCCACCAGCCTCAGAACAAAGGGGTCCTCCATCCAAGGTGCTGACACCAGGGGGGCCTTGAGCTAGAGGATCGGTGAGGCCACCAGCAACCTCAATAGATGAAGTCTCCTGTATTAAACTATCTAGAGTTTCTATAACATCAGTTACTTCTGTATTTACATGCTCTTGAAAGATAATTTTCCTCTGTCTTTTCTTCTTATATTTGCGAACAGGTTTCCTATTTTTCCATTTAATCTTTCTGTTTTTTTCTATTACTGTCCCAGTAGTCACCACAATACCTTCAGGTTCTTTTTTATCCTGAATAAAAATAGGAAAAAATTCGCTTCCAGCGGTTGGGTTAACCACTGCCGATTGTTCTTCCTTCAAAATCGGTTCTAATTCTTTCCTCAAAGATGCAGAGATTGGTAAAGAAGAGGTTGAGGGCTCATGAATATCTACTTTTAATACCAACCCCGCAGATACATTTTTTCTTAATGCAATGTTACTATCAATAACGTTCTGAACAATAGGTTCGATAGGAAAAATAGACCTGTTCACAGCATTTTTGGCAGTTAATACTTTCAATATTTCAGTAACTGAATCCATAATACAGTCAGTGCTCCCAACGAATTTATTCAATAAACCTAATATGGAGGTCAGGAGATGCTCAAGTGCTATCAGAGAATCAGAAATTGGTTTTTCATTTTTTATATATTCAGGTGCAGTAAGAGAGCAGATACCTGATAGGTTAAGTTGAGGAGATTTCAAATCGCTCTGCAGTGAAAAATTATCATTAGATGTCATAGAGGGGGTGCTACTATATAGCCGTAATCCTGAAGGCGTTGCTCCGTTTAAGGAAATACAAGGATCAGGCTGTTTCACAACCCTCTCACCCATATAGCGACCACACAATTCTAGATCAATACTAGACGGAATAGAGATTTCTTTTATATCCTCCACCTTCTCTTCTGTAACCTTAGGAGTATTATACTGAAAACCTTTCAAATCTGCCTTCAGTAAGACTGAATTATCTCCTTTGGGAGGATATGCTAGGATGTCTACATCTTTAGTCAGGAGTAAGGTGGGAGAAACTTTTTGCGTAGCTGACCTAGAGTTAGTGTCAAAGGCTGCTTCTATCTGCGGTTCCGTCGTAGTTATTATCTCATTGTCAGTAGTGACTGGAACTTCCATATATTTATTCTCTGGTTTTTCCCATAGTTTAAACAACTGCATCTGTCCCTTCAATTGTAGACTATGTTCAAAATTATTCCTCAGGGGGTTGGACCTAGTTTTAATACATGATCTCCCCCCTAAGACTCTTCCAGAGCGTAGTTTTTTGGCTGTCATTTTATATCAAGTAAAAGGATAAAAGCAAAAACTAATACACAATAAATTAACCAATAATATACTAAGAATCAACTGTCAATGTATAGTTTATATATGCGACCAGTCAATAGTTGTATAGTTGTATCACCCTCACCGTTTTATCGCCTTCAATAGCAGTAGAGAATGTACATGCTGTGAGCAGCAATATGGAAATAACGGGGCCCTGCCCGGCCAACCTCGGCCACTGAGGGCCACAGAGGGCCCGCCCTTTGCCCGGGCTTAGCCCGGCGTCCGCCCGCGCGCGTCCCGCGACGCGGGAGGTGTGCTTGTTTTTATGGGACCTCCGGGCGCGTGATTAGCGTCACCTGCTCCTGGGGCTGGGGATTCTGGGGGCTGAAGTTTTTCTCCTCTCGGCGGCCGCGTAGTCAGCAAAGCGGCGGCGGGAGAAATGAGAGCCAGCAGCAACCACAGGACAAGCAGGGAGAGCAGGTAACTATCTGCAGGGTTCCAATGTTCGTAATCAGCTCAGGGCAACACCCGCTCCCCCGGAGGTGTGCTTGTTTTTATGGGACCTCCGGGCGCGTGATTAGCGTCACCTGCTTCTGGGGCTGGGGAATCTGGGGGCTGAAGTTTTTCTCCTCTCGGCGGCCGCGTAGTCAGCAAAGCGGCGGCGGGAGAAATGAGAGCCAGCAGCAACCACAGGACAAGCAGGGAGAGCAGGTAACTATCTGCAGGGTTCCAATGTTCGTAATCAGCTCAGGGCAACACCCCTTGTTTACTGAATAAAAGGTCCCTAATTCATGAATAACTTGTGATTGGTTTGAAACAAAACGTTGTACTGTATCAAAATGCCCATAAATGATGTTATAACCCACAATCTACATAAAGGTCCCTGATAAATAAAATAATAAATCTTCAGTTTACCAATCTTGATGGATCTCAAAATCTTATATACAAACTCTAAACCTTTGAACTTTTAAAGCACTAGATTTATTTCATCTAAGTATGTCAGAACCCATGTTACTGGACCCAACTGAGGGGGTGGAGGCCTTTCACTCCCGATGTCCCAGGGCTCAACATGCTATGGGTCCTGAGCAACTGTGTACCACTTCAGCACCTTACTTTCAGTGGTAGTGCAAGTTCAAGCAGTCCAAGGCTTCTCAGAAGAAGTATTACGGGGGTGAACACAGGTTCACAACTCAAAATATGCTCAATGGCAGCTAAAATGGTTGTCCAGTCAAATACTTTCTTTTATGACAAAAGGAGAATTTATATACAATAACAAAGTGCAATACAGCATACACAAACAATACGCACAGCCCCCTGAGGTCAGGGTTCTAGTCTTTGATAGGCATGTCCTTGAGTCCCACTTCCCTCTCACTAGCGGAAGTGGTTATTCCACATTCACTATAAGCTACATTCATGTTAGGCCACATTAGTAGTCCAAGTCTCAGGATTCCCAATTCGACTCCGATAAAAGTCAAAAGTGTATCAGTGCCCGAAGCGCTGTGTAGCAGAACATGTTCCCCCATGGTCTTCTAGCCCTGCGATCAGTCTTACCCTCTCCTGCAAGGATGGTGCATCCGGAGTCTCCACGGACAGCAGCAGAGGCTGCTGTTTGTGAGTATCTATCTCTCGCAGCTCTGCTGGGGCAGTGGATGGGCATCCACAGATCTTCCACTGGCACAGAGGTAAGTTCCTCTGATCCTTCCTACGAGTGGGGGATAGTTTGCTCTGAGTCTGAATTTAGTTGGGGCTCAGGCTTGCATGGGCCACCACCGCAGCCTCTTCTCATGATGATGGCTTGAACAAAGTGACAGTCCTTGTCCTTTCTGGTGGCACCACCTGGCATGTGGGGTACCCGACCTTGCTTCACACACTGGCGACGGCCTGTTCGGCATGACAATAATCTTCACGGCAGGCCCATCTAGCTTACAGGGTCACGGACTTTCCTCCGAACACCGGCTACAGCCCGATTGGTACAGCAGTAACCTTCATGGTGGCTCAACCTTGCATATTGGTTCACCTACTTTCCTCCTTACACGGGCTAATGCCTGATGTTCACAGCAGTAATCTTCATGGTGGCTCCATCTGGCATACAGGGTCGTCAACTTTCCTCACACACGGGCCACAGCCAATTTGGCACAACAGTGAGACTGACAATGGTTAACTTCACAGTGGCTCCTTCTGGCATATGGGATCGCTGATTTGAACCTGCACCCTGGCAACGTCCCAATCAGTGCAGCAGCTGTCTCATCACACTTCAGTACAGGTATCCACTCACCAGGATCGCCCACTGGACCTTGCTCCCTTCAACGTTATCCTCTTCCTCAGAGAACACACCAGTCTTGGCAAACAGGCAGGCACTGGTGCTCCAGGCTCCATGGGCAGGTGGTCTTGGATGTCTTTTCTTTCAGGGATGTCCCCTTGCCCAGCTGGAAAACTGGCAGGCCTTAGCCTACAGCACTGGTCACTCGCAGAATTCTTCCAGATCTTTTCTTCCTCAAATAGCCCAACTGTTTGCTTGACAGTTGACAGTTTTAAGGGCCTCGAGCATCTCTTCTTATAGTCCATTTCCAAACACCAAATGGGATTTAGGGTTTGAGGCTTTGAAGTGCTTGTTGGGGGTCTACTTCATTTTGAAGTGTCCACTCCTCAGCCCTGCACTTCCTCCAGAAGGCATTCTGTCGTAGCAGGAGTGACTCCAAATCTGATATCCCCACAATACAGGCCATGGGAATAACTAGAGGTTCGCCCCGATGTCAGACACAGTGAAATGTGCATCATAACGTTACCCAGGAGGCACTGCCCTACTCTTTATGATTCCCTTATCAGCCCCATCTCCTTCCTGAGATGTGCCCAGGCCCCTTTCCAGAGACCCTTCTCTGAGACAAAGAGCACACTTTGAAGTGTATAGAAGAGCCTGGCTCTTCTTCCTCAAGTGTGGGTTCCACCCAGCCTACAGGAATGTAGCAATCCACAAATCTGGGGGTATTCCTTCACCTCCTCATGCTCCTTCAGACAGCTCTGTCCTCCACGTATTGTACCATTTACATGCACACATACACCCGGCACCTGCATACAGCACACATGCACTGCACAGCTCTACATTCTAACTTGATGTAAGCCAATGGTGAGTGAAGCACACAGCAGCAGAACTTTACATTAGTAAGCCGGTAGGCCTCAATCCAGTGACACAGGTCAAAAAGCCTGTTCACTTTTAATGATCACTGCACAGTATGCTGCCACCATCCGGCTCATGCTACTTACCTTCTTGCAAAGGCAGAAGTCAATAGGGGCTTTGGGCACCGCTTCAGGTCCAACAAGACCGCAATTTGTGAGTAAGGCCTATGTCATGATACATATACATAATCTGTGCTCACACATGATGACAAAAATCAGCACCAGGGATCCAGACGTGGTTGCAGCGGGGACGACTCAGGGCAGGGGTGCACGTCCGCCACCATGCAAGGGACTTTTTCGTACCAACACTATACATCATAGGATATAGAACACGATTGATCATGCTCTTGATGGCTATAAAAAAGAGAAGAAGTGAAAGGCCAGCTGTAATTGTGGTTGAAAACAATGATGTTCACTGTGCATGTTCCTGACCAAGTGGATGTTTGATGTGCCCACTCATATCAACTTCTGTACGTTGCATTACCAACCAAACCAGCGAGAATCTAGTAATGAACAGACATCACTTTGCATGTCTCATGAGTAATCATGCCACCACGAGAAAACAACTGCTGATTGGACAGTTAGTCAGCCCAATCTCTGTATGAAAGATACAAGCTTCACTGAAACACAGTCTGAAAAAGGTGTTTTCTGTTTCAAAGAAACATTTTTATGCAGGTTTATGCAACCAGATGTAGATTTTCGACAAAGTCAATAAACTACTACATATGGAATATCCCTAAGCTGTCCTGTTTTAGGTTTAAATTTATAATAACTGATAAAAACCCACCGAAAGGGAAATAGCCCTCACCAGTGTAAACATATAAACACTGAAAAAACACCTGCACAGCTACAAACTAAATGCCATTCAAAGAAAGAAAAGGAGAGTGAAATGGTCATTTTTATTTCTTCCTGAAGGGGCCAATTGAATGTAACTTCGTTGTACAAGGTAGCAGCAGTAAAGGCTGGACTAACATTATCCTGCTTGAGTTTAGTTGTTTAAGGATGTCACTAAAATATTGTTACTTCTTCATTTTGCTTATTTCAGTTTTGTGGTCTTTGGTCTAAAGATGCAGGGTTTTTAGAAGCATGTTATAGGTCTTCTTTAATTATTTTATAAACTGCAGAGAATCAGGAAATATCAAACTCATATTTGATATTTTGACTGCGTTTGATTCTTTCACTCATAGGTTAAATGGCTAGTTTCATAAGACTCTTTCCCAATATGTACTATCACATTTAGCCACAGAGAATGGGTAAAAAACCCTTGATACATCAGCCCCTTTACTAGTGAGTCAGTATTGATAGTAGGTGAATTGCCAAACACCCCAACCTTTAAACATTCAAAGCAAGGTGTGGTGACGGGTATATGTGAAAACAGTGCTGTCACTAAGCATCTGGGATAGTGGTGAGAACATGACACCAGACTTTTGGAAAACATGGAACAGAATGTCACATGGAATGCTGCTGCAATACGTTCTTACCGAGTTCAACAAAGATTAAAGTGAAATTGTTTGTATTTGCAGTGATTCAGCTACGTATTTGAAAAAAAGATTGATGACTTGTCAAAATCGATTCCTAAGCTGAAGTGCTTCCCTGTAAGAGATCCTTGTCACTTGTTATATGTTATGTTGAAAGCATCATTACAATCTTCAGAGTGAATGAAGAATGCATTGACTTTTTATTTCATTCTGGTGCACTGTTTTGTTATGCGCAGGAACTAAAACGCAAATATGTCTTATTTTGTGCTTTGTGTGGCATTAAAGAAAAAAGAAAGATTCATCCCAACTGTGTCACTTAGCTGGTGGTTCTCAGTCCTAGAGGCCA
The DNA here is from genome assembly GCF_964204655.1 of Triturus cristatus. Lineage (NCBI taxonomy): Eukaryota > Metazoa > Chordata > Amphibia > Caudata > Salamandridae > Triturus > Triturus cristatus. The sequence goes on from NC_140594.1 coordinate 391,878,578, forward strand.
TGAATGCTATATTATCCATGTGGCAGCCATTTACAGAATTTTTGCTGAGTGATGATGCCAAAGGCAAGAAATGTGAGGATCTTTGGTTGCATATTGATAGTGATGTGAAAAAAGTAAACTCTACTGCATTCCTAGATTTTTACAGGAAAACATGACTACTGTAGTGAACATAATAAAAAATAACTAGAGTCTGAAAACACCCTTGTCTACCAAGTGTTCAGCATAATTGAGAGTAGGATGAGCGACACTTTTAATGACTTTGGCTCTGAAACATGGTACATGTTAGAGTACTTACCACTCAATGTATGAGAATGGTTTGCAATGATGCATAGAAATGTTGCTTCACCAACTTGGAATTTGAAGTCAATTAAGCCTCACTGTGGTACCCTGCACAAGTTCTAGATCCCCTCCGTTAAGGGGAATTTTCTCAGAGTTTCAAAAGTGCTGCTTCATTTTTGACCACTTCAATAACTGAGGGCACATGCGCCCAGTTCAATGCATATGTTGCAGAACCTGTCACAGAGAATCTCAATTTTCAGGTGCACCAGTATTGGCATGGAAAGCTATGTCAGTGGCCAGAGTTAGCAAATTGTGTACAGGATGTTTTGGCGTTGCCCTTCTCAAGTGCCAATGCTGAGAGGGCTTTTTCACAGATAAAAGTCTACATGGGAAAGAAAGAGCGAGCGAGCGTGCATGACCAAAGACTCACTGAAGAAGTATTGTATGGTGTACTACAATAAGTTTAATTTGTAAAAACATATTTGGACCTCTTATACACTGTACATACACTGTCTATATACCATGCTCTATCAGTGCAGAAAGCAAGCAATAATAAAAACGAGACATTCCATAAACACCGGAAAAACACTGTTTCTGTTGGTTTTTAATAGTGCGAAAATGTGTAACCACTGATAACCACTGTTTTTTAAGGTATTGAAATCACTTGAAAACACTGAAACAACCCCACCAGAATTTACCAAAAATAGAAACTGTAAACAGGAAAGCCTAAATATCCCATATTATAACAATAACAGGTTTACTATTCTCCAATAATAAGTATGATACCTACTCACTTGCCTCTTGCCTACTCTACTGCTGTGGTCACCCTGCAATATAAGGTGAACACCTCTCTCCACTTCATAACTGACACTGTTTCCAGTACATTTGTGTTACCCATATTTGTCCTTATTCTTCTCTTACTAATGCCAGACGTCAACAACACTGTACTCTTCAACACTACCACGATGACCCTCAAAATGCTATCATAGTATCTAAACGGACTAATTAAATCAATTTAGAGGCAAATCACCTTGGTGCACCTTCATGGGAAACTTTGTGAGCATAGCACTCTTGCTAGACCCAGAGGTAAAGTTAGAAAATCCCCAGAAAAAGATAGATATCAAATTAAAATTAGCCATTTGACTGCAAAAGGCATTCAAACAAACATTTTTTCTCAAAGTACAGACCAAAAGGTCTATCATTCTATCCTCAAATTTGTATTTATTGGGGGCGTGGCTATCCACCGACAAAGATGGGCGCTTAGCACAGTGGCTCTGAGACCCGCCACTATAATCCCCAATAATCTGATATAAAATCCAAGGCCCAATAACCCCGGACGGTGGCAGAGGATGGTCCGTTGTTGCAGCATGGACGCCGCTCATCAATAACTAGTTTGTGATCCCGGAGAGATGCAGTGGCCTGGAGGCCTTGATGATGCCACAGCCTAGATTTACCTCAGCCAGCTGAAAACCCACTGCACCGCGATCCCTCCGGGACCCAGCACTGATCAATCGGCAGCAACTGTGCGAGAGATCAGAGGCAGTGTCGCCTGCCCCCCATCCCAATGCAACAATGTCCAAATTTTGGAGGTCCCGGAGCATGCTGAGGAACCAGCAGCTGACTTGTTTGTAGAGGGCCTGATCCTCAAGCATCTCAAGCCCCTTGGACTCTCCACATGTTTCTCCGTGGAGAGGGCACACCGAATGCCAGGGTCTCTCTCCACCCTGGAGCTCCACCGCGTCTATTACTTGCCTAGCTTTTTCACTTTAGAGACTGTGATTCAATTCTTCAAGCAGCACAAAGAGTTCTGCCAGTCCTATACGAAAATGTGCGAATAACCGTCTTCCATATTTTACGCTGAAGGTCTAGAGACAAAGACAACAGTATGGGAGTCCAAGGACTGGGGCACAGGAGTGGGGGGGGGGATTTATATAGGTAAATTAAAACGGGGATAGACACAAAGCGCCCTGAGTTGCGTCTTCTGTCCTGGAATATAAATGGATTGGGGACAAAATGAAAAGGGGGATAGTGTCAGAGTACATCAAACGACACTCCCCAGATGTCATCCTATTACAAGAGACGCACCTCCTGGGTAATGCAAACAGGGCACTTGATCGTTGGGGATACAAAATGACAGTACACGCTGGCTATACCTCCAGCTCCTGCAGGACAGGTATCCTTCTTAAGAAGAGCTTCCCAATCTCAATCCAAAAGACTTGACCAGACAGACACGGTAGATATGCTGCACTGACAGGCGTTTGGGAGGGGGAACAGATTAATTTCATATCTGCTTATGGACCTCCAGGCCTAAACTCTGTCACCCTTCCAGACCTAGGCGCGCTCGTGCTCCAGGCACCAGAGGGCCAGTTCGTAATAGGAGGAGACTTCGACATAACACTTAACGATAAAATGGACCGACATCCCCCAGGACGGGCTCCCCTTTCTAACACTCAACCAACAAACTTCCTAATAGCGCTGGGGATGGTGGATGTCTGGAGGAGCCTCCACCCATCTATACAACTCTTCACTTTTCAATCTGGGCCGATGGTAGTATGTCCGGCATTGACCTACTCATCTCAACTGCCTCTTCTCTAGCAAAATTCTGCGATGTGAAACTCCTGGTGAGAGGACTATCAGACCACTCCCCTGTGCGGGCGAGATACTGTAGGGACACTCCAAGAGTACGGGACACATTTTTCATAAATCACTGGTTACTAAAACGCCCAGTAATACGGGATGGACTCCTAAAACACAAAATCCATTATTTTCATGAAAATGAACATTCTGTTACCTCCTCCCTGACACTCTGGGAAGCCTACAAGGCGGTAATCAGAGGGCATGCCCTCTCACTGATGGTGGGGCACAAAAGAGACAAAAATGTGACTTTAGAGACGCTCGAACAAGAAGTGGAGTCACCAGACGGAGAGCGCCTGAGAGACCCCAAAGCTATTGCAGACGCTTTTGCAGCCTATTACTCACAAATATACTCGTCTGATTCAACGACTTTGTAGCATGACTCCCGGACTTTCCTAGCGACTCTCGCTCCGGATGAGGCTTTGTTCCTAGAAAGCAACCTCACGGAGGAGGAAGTTAAACAAGCCATCCAATTAATTAAACCAGGGAAAGCTATGGGACCTAATGGTATGCCTATAGAACTGTATAAACTTACTGCACCCACCATTGGGCCTCATCTCCTGAAAATGTTTAAGGAAAGTAGACAAGTAGGCACACTCCCAGAGGAACAGCGACTTACTTTAGTTGTTGTAATTCATAAAGAAGGTAGACCTCCAGATCAGTGTGCCTCCTACAGGCCTATATCCTTACTTAATGCAGAGCTGAAAATACTAGCCAAAATCCTTGCACTCTGTGTGACTCCACTAATGACGAAACTCGTGCATCCTGATCAATTGGGGTTCATCCCTGGCCAAAGCATGACATTAAACCTACGCCGACTCTAAGGAGTCTTGGGACGAGCACATAGAATCAAGGAGGATGCGATGATCCTGTCACGCATGGCCTTTGATACCATGAAATGGCCATATCTTTTTGCTGTTCTCCGTCACATAGGCTTCAGCCCAAATTTCTTATCCTGGCTGTGACTACTATACTCCTAGCTCCTGGTGCGAGTGGTAGTGAATGGTAGAGTGTCAGAGGTTTTTTTCCCTCCATCGAGGAACACGACAAGGCTGCCCTCTCTCCCCTGATCCTTGCATTGATCCTAGAGCCACTGGCGGCATGGGTCAGAGGGGACTCCCTGATCCGGGGTTTCGCTGGGCGGAGGACTCGGAGGACAGAATATCATTGTATGCTGATGACATTCTCCTTTACATTGCCTCCCCCAAGTCTACCATCCCCAGGCTAATGAACATTCTATCGATCTTTGAGGAATACTCCGGGTATTTAATGAATTGGTCCAAATTGGTGATGTTCATCCTTCACAGCCCGGCACCCTGCCTCCTACTTGGATGCGAGATCCATGTGGCCACAGAGAGTTTTCGACATCTAGGCATCCATGCTACCACTGATTCCAAAATATTTATAGCCAAAAATCTGACGGGTCTCTTGACACATCTTAAAAGTGATGTGCGACACTGGAGATCTCTCCCACTTTCTTTATTGGGAAGGCCAGCGCTATTTAATATGATGGAGCTGCTCTGTTACCTTTATGTCCTGCAAACCTCCCCCTTTCCTATGCCAGACACTTATTTCAAAGCAATTATTAGCGAAATCAGGACCCTGCCCTTGGAAGGAGGATCCCCCCGTGTGGCCTTGACAAAATTGACCCCAGGATGGTACGAAGGAGGGATAGCCCTTCTCGATCTTCAAATGTATTATACAGCAACAACCGTCAACTATTGGGCCCACCAGCCCAGAGAGGAACCCGCCTACCGCATGTAATACCTGGTCCTCCAAAAAGGGGGCTACCGTGGAGCGTTATACACCGATCCATGCCATTTATCCCTAGCGGGACGCAGCCCTAGCAGTCACCCTCTGGCACTCAACCCTACGTAAACTAGGGTAGGAGAGGGGGATTACACAAGCCACACCTTTATGGGATGCGAAACTTCTGGACACGATGGCAAATAGACAGGTTTTTGATAAGTGGGACTTAATAGGGATCTCCACGGTGGGAGGCACATGTACAACCAGAGGGGTAATTCCATTTGCTGACTTACAAAAAACATACAAATTAGACCCCATAGACGCCTTCCGGTACTTACAAATCCGACATGCCCTTCAGGCAGTATTTCCCCCTGTTGAAGTCCTACTGGAATCATCTCCTCTGAAGGACAGACTGTTGGAGGAACGCCTCTTCACCAAGGCAATGTTACTCATGTACTGAAAACTCATAAACAATTCCCCCGACACCCTCGCCCAGCTCCGACAATGCTCGGAAACAGCTCTAGAAGACTTGCAGGACAAGTACTGGGCAGAAGCCCTGGCCTCAGTGCGAGAGGTTGCTGTTAGACTACGCTTTCAATTAGTACAGTTAAAAATTCTGCAAAGAGTCTACGTCTCCTGCACTACACAGGCAAAAATGGGCATACAGATGGACACGTGGTACCTTAGGAAATGTGGCAAAGTAGTAACTTTTATAAATATTTCAATGCCCAAATGTCCAAATATATTGGAGTGCGGTATTAGCATGCATCAATGAAGTCACCGGTATTACCACAAGATCATCGGCTAAATTATGCCTCCTTAATATTTGGGAGGCCAGAGATCTTACTCGGGCAGACCAAATGTGGGTCACATTAGGCATGATGGTAGCTAAACGCGACATTGCACAAATGTGGGGGGTGGCGACAACTTCATCCCTTAACAACTGGAAAAGAGACTTGGATTGGTGCATGGTGACGGAGAGATCTGTGTACAAGAGTAGGGGGTGTCCGAAGAAATGGGAGAAGATCTGGGGTAGGTGGAATATATACAGAGGGAGCCCATATGCCGCCCCGAGACTAAGGGCTTCAGATACGATATCACAGGCACTAACGGCATGATTTAGATGGGGATATTGAATATGCTGTCCTGCTTACCTGATCATACTTAACAATATGCGTAATAGACTGTTGCTTTGCAAACCTGCTTATACCAATTGTTGAATATTGTATTGAGCCAGAAATGTGATATCAACTATGAATATCTGTACATGTGGTACAACCAGCACATGTCATGTGTTGCATAACCCCTTGTTAATAAAAAGAAATGTCAACAATTTTGTGTGATTTATTATCAGACCATTGACCCTGTTAAAATTTGAGCACCACATATTATTGCAGGGCAGGTCGGATGGCGTGGATGTGGCCTTGGTGAACTCGTACCGCCCCAAGGTTGATGATGAGTCTTTCTGTTTCGCGGTGAGGGATGTTGTGTCTCCAGCGGTAGATGCATGGTTGATTTGGGTAGGTTACTTCAACTGCATTCTAGATGGTGCGCTTGACCATCACATATCAAGGACACACATTAAGCCTATGATGATGTCTAGGCTGCGGTAGGTTATGGAACAGCTGGGGCTGTGCGATGCTTGGAGGGAGTTACACTCGACAAAGCAAGAGTATACCTGCTTCTCACCGATGCATGGCACCTATAGCAGACTTGATTGTGTCTTATTGTACACATACTTGGCCCCCAAAGTAATGGAGGTGACTCATTGGTCCCGTTATCTTTTAGATCATGCTCCAGTACCGTGTCGGTAGGGATGGGGTAGCGGCATTAGGTCACCATGCACGTGGAGGTTCCCACCTAAAATATTGCAAGACTGTGTAGGCAGGGATGCTTGATGACGTCCTGACTGGCAACCTCGAAATTAATTGTGCCTAGACCCAAAGTCAGGCACTGGAATGGGAGGCGATGAAAGCTGTCTTACAGGAGCGATGTGTAGGATTATCCTGTGGGGTGCGCTGGGTTTTACAAGAGGATCTCCTTCATAAGTAGGAAGCATTAGAAGAGTTGCAGCGGCTACCTCCGGACAATGTGGAGGGTCGACGGGATGAGGTAGAGACTCAATGTCAGGCTGCCTTGGCTAGAGATGGACTTGAAGGTTATACTCTGAAATCTTACCGACAGTTGCTATATAGGGAGGGAGACCCTTCTGGGCAGCTCTTGGCGTGGGTGGTCCATAGGGAGATACCGCGTGCACCCATATTGTATCTCAGGACCACACAGGGGCGGGAAGCATACAAGCAGGGTGACACTGTGGTGACCACTAGGGAGCATTTGGAAAATGTCTACAACTGCCCATGTCGCTCTGACCCTGGACTCATTACTGACTTTCTGACTAGGTTACCGATTCCTAAGCTGAAGGAGGTGGCGACATAGGAATTTGATGCAGAACTCAGAGTTAAGAGATCAGAGTGGCCCTTGCATGTGTCCCAGGAGGGAAGCCTCCTGGGAGCGATGGCTTCTTGGTTGAGTTCTATCATACCTGCACACCGGGCCTCATGCAGCGATTGCTAGAGGTGTACATTGAGGCTCAAAAAATGGTTTCCTACCCTCATCTATGCACGAGGGCTGTATCTTCATGATGTTGACGCCGGGGGCACATGCCTCTGATTCGTCTCGCTACCGCCCTCTTTCAATAACTAATACAGACACAAAGGTACTGTGTAAGGTACTTGCCCTTAGACTACAGTAAGTGATTACACAACTGCTACACGAGGATCAGTGTGGTTTTATCCTACGGCGTAATACTACCATGAATCTTAGGTTATTAATGCATGTGAAGTATGAGGTGAAAGGACAGGGAGAGGAAATGGCAGTGGTTTCAATGGATATTGCTAAGGCCTTCGACACTGTGGATTGGCATAACCTTATGTCCGTGCTGGAAGCAATGGAATTTGTCATGCAGTATCGATCATGGGTGCGTCTACTGGATACAGCACCAATGGCGAGGGTCAGGGTGAAGGTCGGTCAGCTGTGCTCTGACTCGTGAGCGGTGGGTAGAGGAATGCAACAGGGCTGCCATCTCTCAGCTCTACGTTTTATCATTGTGCTTGAGCCACTAGCGATCCTGATTCATCAGAAGATGTTTCACTGTGGAATAAGAGTGGGGTATGGTATCCATTTATTCTCTTTATATGTGGATAATACACTTTTTTATCTCACTGCCCCACAGGAGTCCTTGCCTCTACTTTCCCAACATCTGGATACATTTGGAGAGCTCACTGGCCTTAGGGTCATTCAGGGCAAGTCATTGCTTTTACCCTGGGCTCGTTGGCGACCAGGGATCCTGACATCTTGCCATCTCTGTCTCTGAGATGGGAAACTGAGCAATTTTGTTACTTGAGGGTCATGGTGGGACGCACTGCCCGACAGCGATGATGCTGCAATGTTGACAGAGTGGTGGCAGATTTGGATGCCTTGGTCCACTTTTGGAATAGCCTCCTGTTGTCTCTGATGGGATGGGTAGCAGTGGCAAAGATGGATTTGTTGCCCATGTGCCTGTGCAACACTCGTTCATCCGTGGGCGATATTTTGGAAGCTGTATTCTATTCTTATGACGCTTCGATGGGCGGGTGGCAGGAGCAAGGTTGCACGTGAATATCTGTGCTTGCCACACTGGAGGATGAACTGTCTGTCCCTGATCTGGATATGCATTACCAGGCACCTCTGCTGCAACATGCTACACATTGGTTGTCGGAAGGGGCGAATTGGGAGAAAGTGCTCCTGGCAGATGAGACATGTAGGGTTTCTCTCCCCCATCTGTTGTGGGAAGAGGGTGGACCCAAGTCACCAGTAGCTTACCTTATTCAACATACTCTGGGAACGTGCAGTCCAGATAATTCTGGGGAGAGCTCCCTTTGCTCTGGAGTTTCAGTGCTGGGACCTGCCGGTCTTTCTTACGCCAGCGGACTCAGTTGATATCTCTGCCTGGCAGGGGTGTGGATGCGGGACCTTAGGAGACTTGTACCCGATGAAAACTGTATTACCTCTGTTTGAAGAAGCTCAGGAGACCTTTGGGATAGGGCCTGGGCCATATTTAGTTTATACCCGTATAGCGTCCATAACTAGAGAAATATGCCTTACGTCCCCAGCTGCCCCGCCCATGCCTATATTGTTCTGGGGTTGTTGGAATTTGGAGGTGCACTTCATCTGGTATCGCACCTATTTAGTGCCCTGATTGCTGCCAGGCCTCGTACCCATTTCCGGCCAGGCCCGCTTGGGAGGAGCAGTTGGGGCGCCCTGGATGATGCCTTGCGGGGCAGGTCCTGTGCTGTGGTCCGGACCGTGTCTGGAAATGCAAGATTCATAACCAGAGCTGCAAATCGTGTCCCATTATGAATACTCACCCAGAACCCGAGCTCATCAAGCCATCTAGAAGGAGCTCAATTCAAATAAAAGACAGACAAAAACACAATACATGGGAAAATACCCATAGGGAATTAAATATGAATTTAAAATAAAATGTAAATAGGGATTATGAATGAGCTCAAGGCTTTGTACATCCAGCATTCCCTTTGTTTGTTAAGGTCTTGATTTCATCAAAAGTGCCTAATATATCACTATTATAACATACACATTACGCTGTTTCTTTCTACAGTCTTACATCCTCAAGCTGCATGCCATTTCCAAAAACAATGTCTATATTTTTAAATCTTGCTTGAAAACTGACCTAACTTCTCACTGATGCCTCTATTCTTTTCTATCAAAGGTCCCTCCCCTTGCTTTCCATCCTCTGCATGCCTTCTCCCTGTGAGCACAACCTGCTCTTAGTCACACTGGTGTTTGCCTTAATCTGTTTGATTACAGCTCTGAAAACCGCCCACAGCTCATTTCAAAGATCACAGCCTCTTCTTCTTCCAAAGTCATACCCCTGCAACCTAACAATACCTTAAATCCTCAAGCTCCTCTACTAATCCCACCGATCACCTGCGTAAACTCAGATGCCGCCACACCACTAATGATCCACCAAACTCCTGTTAACGTAACCCATCACAGAGAAACTGGAATAAATGCATGGAATGGTTTGCTGAGCACCCAAGACTAACCCTAATAACTAACACTGACTAATAGTACGAATCAATCACTAACCTTGGGTTCTGGAACAGCAACCGGCCCTACGTAAAGCGCTACAATGCCTTGTTAGGCATAGTAAGCGCTATATACATGCAATTACAATTACAATATCAAGACCATATAGGGAGCCATTTCAAAGATAGTTTTTAATTGCTGCTGCAACTGAGACCTGGCAGAGCCCGGCCCACTTAAAGCTGTGCAGGTAATACACTGATGTGGAGTGAATGACAGGGGCCCAGTCAGATCCGCACCCTTGACCACCCTGCCTACACATCACCCACCTCTTTATAGGTTACTCTGTCATCTACGGTCCAGTTTTATTGACTGGGACAAGCTACAGAAAGCTCAAGCAAGGCTTAAATTAGATGCCTCACTTTGGCTCACCCTGAGGTCCTCTTCAACCTCTTCTTCTGCCTGTCCCCAAGTTCTAACCTTTTGCACCAAGAATTAACAATAAAGCACTGACCTTCGATGTAAACAGGTCGAGAGAAAGAGATGCCCACCGAGTAGATGAACGGCACAATGTGAAACCAGAAAATCTGGGATCTATCCTGACCTCCTCGCTTGAACAAATTGTGTGATCCTAGGCAAATATTTTATTTCACTGAGCCTCCTCTTTGTGCGTTATCATTATCACATAAAACGTGAGGTCATGAAGTGCGCTGTAGAAAAACCTCTGGGGCCTCATCTACAAGAAAATGATGCAGCGCTGCACCGCAAGCCATTATGCTGGGCCGTGCTGCATCATTTTGAAAGCACAGGGATGCGTTGTATTAACAACAATACGACGTATCCCTGTGCTTTCCCCTACGCTGGCGCACAATTGGCTGCCATGCGCCAGCACAGTCACCCTTGCGTCATTTTGCATTGGTGCCTGCACTGCGGGGAAGATTGTTTTTGCAGGAAGGAACACCTTCCTGCACAAAAGCAATCATTAAGGGGCATTCTCCTCTTTCTATGCGTGCTGCAGAATGCAGCACGCATAGAAAGGCGAAACAAGCATTGCCAATAGGTCTCGCTTTTGGGACCTTATAAGTGTTTAGTTATCCAGCACAATATCCTTAGTTCAACAACACCAACTGTTGCATGGCTAAACACCTATAAGGTCCCAAAGGCGAGACCTATTGGCTGTGCCAATGCTTATTTACTAGGCTGCAGCGAGACATGTTTCACAATGGCTGAATGAGCCTTATCAGAGAAAGTCAATGGTTGGAAAGGACAGAACTAAAGCCCACTGTTTTGTTAGCAAAGATGTTTGAAACGCGGACACCGTCACGTTTATTGAGACCTCGATCCGTTAAAGTCAGAAAAAGATTTGTTGGGCTTTTTACATCACATGCACTTGGCAACTTTTTCTGTCGCCTTACGTCCCTTAGGCATTCTACATTAGTTGTGATTAAATGGTGCAAAAAACGTTTTCCTAACTTTTTCAGCCAGGCACTATTCTTTGAACTTTACATCAGATTGGTCGCACACTGCTACACCTACCAGTCGTGTTCCCCCAATGAAAATGGTCCCTGAAGGTCAGCGTCGGCGGATACACCTATGCTCAAGAGTGCGTGCAAGTATGCGTGGCGTGTGCCATCCCTGGACACGTGTTTCGAGGTAGTTGCCTCTCGTCAGCAGGGAGTAGGAAAATGAGAGTGGGGTTGCTGTGTAAGCTGCTAAAAACATAATCAGGTCTAGTACCTCTCTAGCGCGCAGGTGCGTAACCATGAGTCCGTCGACTCCACCAGCTCAAGGGAGCCTGAATATAAAGTTACATCAGATTGGTCGCACACTGCTACACCTACCAGTCGTGTTCCCCCAATGAAAATGGTCCCTGAAGGTCAGCGTCGGCGGATACACCTATGCTCAAGAGTGCGTGCAAGTATGCGTGGCGTGTGCCATCCCTGGACACGTGTTTCGAGGTAGTTGCCTCTCGTCAGCAGGGAGTAGGAAAATGAGAGTGGGGTTGCTGTGTAAGCTGCTAAAAACTATTCTTTGAACTCCTGCCAATAAAATAGAAATGTTTCCACGCGCGAAGCACCATAACGGTGCATACTGTGTACAGTTTTTGTTCCAAACTGCGAAGAAGAGAAGCAGCAACGTTTACGGCCCTGAACTTAAACATGCTTTGCATTTGGCTAAGTAACTGGTGACACCTCCGGTCGAGACCTGCTAAAAACATCCTGTTCAAGAGCTCTGGCGTACTCTGCCGACGCCAAACGTACGGCGACCTAAATCACCGACTCAAGTAGCCATGCGGCACTGATTGGCACACATCTTAATTACCTTTTAATACAAGTGATCTGATAATTGCCCCTCGCCGCATCCACGGCGAAACTGTCACAGCGATTAAAGAGATTTAAAAAATTAAAAAATGAACCTCTCCGCCTCCAGCTGCCCCGCTGACCTTTGTCAAAGAACCCCATCTGCTGGTTGCCACGGTAACTGAAGGCAATTGATCGAGCCGAACAAGAGCGGCGTCGAGAAGTTTGACGCCAAAGGAATGCTGCAGTATTTCAGAACTGAGACGGGGCAGCACGCGCGCATTCACATTATGCATATGCACTTTTGCGAAAGCACTAGTTGAGGATTGGCCCCAGAGAGGCGAAAGCAAGCATGGTTTGCTCTGAAATGCTTCCTTCTCGTGACCAGAAAACATCCCAGATCTCTGGGCTTTCACTATCCTTTCGAAATGTTCCAATTTGCAGGCCTTAAAATGAAAGCAGCCGATGTAAACAAACATTAACAAAGGCAAGCGATGTTCTGCCTATCATGCAACAAACATTCAGGCAGTAGGCCAGGTTTGCATTTTGAGCCCAGACTTAAATACATAACAAAAACAAGCATTGGCAAAGCCAATAGGTATCACCACTGGAGCTATTGCCAATGCATTTTGGCCATGCTCTACAGCTTTCGGCATTTTCTTGACGATGTGCATTATCATAACAAATAATAATAATAAAAGGTGCACATAGCAGATGGAGCATGCATAGGGCACACGTGGTGAGAGATAAATGGGCACGAACCGGGAACCAACATAAGCCAGCTGGGAAGGCTGAAAGAGGCAGCGTGCACAGGGGCAGCACTGTATGCCTGAGGCTGCAGGTATATACAAGGGGAAAGCGGCAGCATGCAGAAGTTATTGGAGCTCAGGATCTTGCCCTGGGTAGAAGCATGCATGAAGCGGCTGGATATGAATACAGGCTGCAAATGCATAAGGCACATGAGGATCAGGCTCGAGCGGTGTTGTCCCATGATCAGCCCTCTATTATCTTGTGTTCCTGTTTGGTGAACTTTATGGCGCAAAGGAGGCAGAGAAATAGTAGGCCGGCAATCACTGCGGCTCGTCCCTTCTTCACCATGTTTGAGTGTGAGCTTTGCAGCGCCGGACTTTCGAGTCTGGGGGGTTATGTCATCTCTAGGGATGGATGATCGCAGGACAGGATGAGGACAGCACAGAGGTTCAGCAATGCTGGAAGAGAGGCTTGGAGAGGCCAGCTGGGATGTGAAAATCGGGCAGGGGAAGCCTATGGCGCGAAGGGAGCAGAGAAGCAACCAAGAACTCTTTATCACAGCTAAGCAGCACAACCCCATCTGTAGCCTGCAAACACCACCTCCAATAGAAAGCAGAGTCAACAAAACAATTGGCAATAAAACATAAACATTAGTGCTCGGAACAAAAAATCCATAAGACATGCAGAGATCATAAAAAGTAAAAGAAGCACAGAAGACAAAAAGTGGCATTAAAGCATAAATACAGTGAGGCAAAGAAGCACAGCCACGAAAAAACATGCAGTAGCAGAAAGAGAAACAAGAGTGCTAAAAAGAAGGGAAACAAGAGGGAGATGGGTAAAGAGAAAGACAAGCTCGCATGCTGAAAGTTTAAAACAAGCTGCGAGACGCGCTCTGTGGTGGGGGAGGGGCATTGAAGCGAGGCGCGCACGCTTGGCCGAGCGAGAGGAAAGCCACATGGCGCCTCTGCTTGTGCCTGTGAGGGTAACTGCACACTGTATGCCACACAAAGCTGTGGTCGGACTTTGAAAACTCCACTCCTAAATGTCTCGCCAGAGCAGCACATGCGCTGGCTCAGGCGAGACCTAAAAACGAGGAGAAATAGAAGCCTTTCTCCTCATTGCACCATTCCTACCCTCCCCTGGGGAGGCGTGGGATTCTAACGCATTCCAAGTTTTACAAAATTTTGCAAATCTGAGAATGCGTCAAGCTCCATGGATGTTGCATGGGAACACTCACAGCGAAACCCATGGAACGGCCCTTTCAGGCAGAGTAATGCGTGAACGGGGTCCATGTTTACAAGGCCTTTAAAAGTCATGCAGGGTGACTTGCGTGGCCTTGTAAATATGGGCAAGTCCATTGCACCACTGATGCATCAAAGATAGTGACGCACCGGCAGTGCAATGGTCTTGTAAATAAGCCCCCTAGTGTTTGATTTAACAGATTATAATATTGCTCCATCTATAATAAGAATATAGAGTACGCAGGCAACTGACCTGCCTCTGAATTCACAGGTGGCATCATCGTCAGAAGAGGGAGGGGCAGGGGGCCTTAATGTTTCTAAGTTCAAGTTTTAAAACTGTCATTTTTATTAATGAATACCTCTCAATGCAGTGATAGAATTGAATTTACTAAGGTAAAACCCTTCAACATGTTAAAGAAATACACCTTAAAAAAAAAAAAATTAGAAGCAACTTTACAATATTTTTACATGATCCTTGTTAATGGATTCACAAGCCAAATATTTTCAAGGCATATCGCATGTGAGGCGAGTGAGGGGGGCTTAGTGCCAAGTCTGGATCTTGGCTGGGTTCTGGCTCGGCTCCCCGTGTTAGTTTGCCAGCTCGCCCATCTACCCGGGCTGCAGCAGCAATGAATGGATACCATTGTTTCTGCAGGCAGCTGATCAGACTATCACTGTCAGGCCATGACCGGACTATGAATTTATCAGGGGGTATCCCACCCCACAGATCCCCTGAAGCTACAAGCCTGGTGGTACCCTGCGAGAGGCACCCCAGGAGATTGTGGGCTGCCTGACGTCCACGAAGGGGACCCTCCTAATAGGGCGGCCCCTTTAGTGCCATAGGATGGCACATGGGACAGCCCAGCGTCTCGAGGCCGTTTGGGGTCCCGCTCGTCATTTCTGGCCCAGGTGGGTTGGGGGGGTAGAGGTATAAGTTCCTCCCCCACCCACCTAGCGGCCTCTTTTTCCTCACCCCCTGACACCGTTTTGGTCTTGTCTCCTGAGCTGCTGCGTCTCCAGCGAGGTGAGTGCATACGCCCCCTCTCCCCCCCACCTGGTCTCCCCAGTCTGGGGTAGTACCCAGGGGTGGACGGCCCGGCTACGGCTGCGGCCCGCGGGGGGGGGCAGAATGGAAGGTTTTGAGCAGCTCTGGGCGTCATGGGTGGTGGAGTTAGAGGATCTCCCCCTTCGGTATAGGGGGGCGAGGCGGGGCCCCTAGCCAGCGGCGCTTGCCTTATAGGGGCTACGAGGTAGAAGTGTCCATCGCCCAACTGGGTCTGTCTCCCGGAGGGCTGCGCAGCCCCCCCCTCTTCTGGGGTTAGTGGTTCCAAGGGCGGTGGGCCCGTGTGGGGGCAGCGGGGATTCCGTTGGCAACGGGGAAGGTTCTTGGACCGGGGGAGTAGCAGTGCGCATGTCATAGGCCCTGCGGGGGGACATTCCGCCACGTTGGAGGTCAGCGGGTGCCGTGGAGGCGCCCTCATCCAGGAATCCAATTTTGCGGCGGGGCTTAGGCTCGGTGCTGCAGGGGGTGTCTGATTACGGGGGAGGGCAGAGTATGCTGCATAGGTGCTCCCCGCTGGGACGCAACCCTCCACAGCAATGTGTGCCCTGGCCTGCACTGGGCCTACCTCCACTGGCCGGGCGCGTCCCGCGTCGCCAGGGGCCTTTCCGGTAGTACCGTTCCCCGTGACTGGTGCTACGGAGTTTATGTTACTAACCCTGCGTATGGGGCAGCCCTGATCAGTACCAGGCGTGCGCAGGAGGCAAAGCGGCCTGCGGTTAGGCCCCTGCTGGGTCTCCATAGGCCAATTGGGCCCATCACCACATGCGGTGCATAGGTGGTAAATCTGGTGAGTAATCCCATCTGTGCAGGAGCCTCGGCGGCCGAGCGGGCACGGTCTCTGACTCCGTTTCAAAGAGGCCAGGTGGCTAATCCGGTGTTGCAAAGGGTGTACTCGCGAAATTTTAATCAGGCGGGTGCATGAGCCTCGGCAGCCCAACAGGAACGACCTCCAACGTGCACCAGTGTTATGTTACAAATCGGATTCAGGAAACCTCTGATTCCAGGCGGTCCTCTGGAAGTCGTGTGCAGTTGAGACATGCTTTCTGCGGGGTCTTGAAAGCCAGGTGCGTTTACCATGTCCCCAGAGATTGTGCGGCTGGGGCAGGGTCACGGCGGTGTATTAGAGTCTAAGTGGGGTAATCCTGGTTCCACAGGTTGGGCGTTTTCGGACCTTATGGTTTGGAAACTCCGCATAGATCTTGTCTATTAAGGGAGGCGACACCTCCCAGAGAGAGCCACCCTGCTGAGTAAAAGTGCCCGAGGCTGTGTTTGGCCCAATGTCACGCCCCTCTTCACACAGTGAAATATTTTCATACATTGGCAGGTCTGACAATTTTTTACTTACCCTCATTTGATGCTTGAACCTTATGTAAAACAACACAGCCCTCTCTGATAAATTCAACAGATTAAGATGTGATTGTCTATGATGGAGCATGTAATAAGAAAGAATGGGTTTAGTATATAAGTAAACAACATCAGACTAGTATAAAAGAATGTCGCTGCACTGGTAATTAATTACTGTCCTGCGACTAATTAATACAGCGAAGCTCCTGCTGTCAGAGGTGCATGCATATATAAAGGGATCAATCGGGAATGGAGGGCAAAATTATGCAGCAAGATAGGACATTGAGTGGACCACGGTGCCAGTATTATGTTGTCATTTTACCACACACATAAATAGTGTTTGCAAAAGACTCTCAGTATTTGTACCACTTTATCACCCAAATATAGTGGTGTTTAATAAACTTCTTAAAGGCGTTGTGCGCCTGCTTTGGGCCACGGGGGTATTCTTCTCCTCTTTGGCAAGGACATGATTTAATCGATGAGAGCTCTGAGGCAGGGCAGCGTCTTTAAACGGGGTAGACCGAAGGGTAGGGGCGTGGCCATGCACCCGCGGTTATGATTTCCATTCCTGACCCTGGATAACCCTTGGTAGAATCTAAAGAGCATTCAGCACTCGAGACCTAAGCATCCCGGGCCCTGGAGGCCAGTAGGGTTGAGGTGGTCCAGCCATCTCTGTTCTGGAAAAGGGAGATAAAACACGCAAGCTGGGCACTAGCAGCAGCCTGCTCTTTCCAGCGCAAATTCGGTGGCACTCGCAATTTTGTCAAAGAGGCAAGTTTTGGCCCTGGTCAGAAGAAAGATGCCAGGGTATAAGTATATAGTTCACTTCTGGGGGTCCACAGGGATTCCATGCGGGGTTCACCTATCTTATATATATCTATATAAGAGTATATAAACAGCAGTGCTGCGGTCATCAAAGGGAACCTTTTGTGTGTTGGATGCTGCCAAGTGGGCTCCCGCGGGACCAGTGCATCTGCAGCCCCGACGCAGGGTTGCCATGCCTCATTGGGCAGAGGTGGATTGGTTGATTTCGTGGCGCAGCAGGGGACTGGAGCCAGTTTTGGCCTCTTACTGTGCAATGTGTGGTCCCATGGGCAACTGAGACGGAGTGGACGTGGTTCGTCGTTATTTGGGGGTTCAAGCACCAGACATGGCAGCTCGGTATTTGGTGTCACGGGTCAGTGTACTTGGGCAGGTAGGGTTAAGTCCCTCTTCTGGCGACAATATACTGGCAGCAGAAACCAAAGCATATGCTTGAGCGACCCACAGGGGGTGTTTTAGCCACCATGTGGCACTGTCCTGCTGTTCACATTCGGTTAATGGTGTGTTTGGCATGTGGGAGCCTGCAGTGATGAAGGTGGGGCAAACTGTAGCCTCAAGCTTACAGAGTCTGGCGTGCTCAGATAGGCCTCAAGTGTAGCTGCACTATTAGAGGCTCTGGTAGAGGCTCAACTAGGTATTATACAAATCAACACTGAACCCTCCCTTGGCATGAGCCGGTTGGGAGCCTCTGTTCCTGAGGAGGTCCCTGGTCACATGGACAGAGGTATGAGTAGGCCTGGTCACACGATTGTGAAAGCTGCACGTTTCACCATATATAGAAGGCAAAGGTGCTCTAGGGCAGTGGAACTTAGGTGCATTTCCCTCTATCACCCTGTGTCTCCAGGCATGGCTCCTGTAATCACTGGAGGGACACCGGGTGCATTCACACTGGAGGTGTAACCGTGGGCAAGTATACTTGAGGTGTTACGGTTTGCAAGTACACAGGAGGGGACCCCGTTGCAAGTACAAATGTTTAGACAGGGTGTGCAAGCACACACGAAGTGACTCGGTCCACAAACGAGGAAGGTCTGGGAGCCGACCTCCGGTGGCCGAGATTATTTCAAGCATTTCATCCAGCACCCTGCATACTTGAAGTAATTATGCTGCGTCTCAGACTAAGAAGAGCATCCGCGAGGGACAAACAGCTACCCGTTTTACTATGTTTAGAATGTAGAGTGTGCTCTATGGCGGGGACAACAGAGTGCACCTGCCTCTATCTCCCTGTGTCTAAAAATGAATGCTCCCTCAGGTACACAGGAGGTGACGTGGTGTGCATTTTCACACGAGGTGACGCGGTGTGCATTTACGCATGAGGTGACGCTGTGTGCATTTACGCATGACGTGACTCTGTGTGCAGTCACACATGAGGTGACACTGTGTGCAGTCACACATGAGGTGACGCTGGGTGCAGCTACCATAAGGAGACACTACAGTTACACTTGAGGTGACACTGTGTGCAGTTACTCATGAGGTGACACTGTGTGCAGTTACACATGAGGTGACACTGTGTGCAGTTACACACAAGGTGACACTGTGCGCAGTTACACACAAGGTGACACAAGGTGCAAGTACACAGGAGGGGACCCCGTTTACTATGTTTAGAATGTAGAGTGTGCTCTATGGCGGGGACAACAGAGTGCACCTGCCTCTATCTCCCTGTGTCTAAAAATGAATGCTCCCTCAGGTACACAGGAGGTGATGTGGTGTGCATTTTCACACGAGGTGACGCAGTGTGCATTTACGCATGAGGTGACGCTGTGTGCGTTTACGCATGAGGTGACTCTGTGTGCAGTCACACATGAGGTGACACTGTGTGCAGTCACACATGAGGTGACGCTGGGTGCAGCTACCATGAGGAGACACTACAGTTACACTTGAGGTGACACTGTGTGCAGTTACTCATGAGGTGACACTGTGTGCAGTTACACATGAGGTGACACTGTGTGCAGTTACACACAAGGTGACACTGTGTGCAGTTACACACGAGGTGACAAGAGGTGCAAGTACACAGGAGGGGACCCCGTTGCAAGTACAAATGTTTAGACAGGGTGTGCAAGCACACACGAGGTGACTCGGTCCACAAACGAGGAAGGTCTGGGAGCGGACCTCCAGGGGCCGAGATTATTTCAAGCATTTCAACCAGCACCCTGCATACTTGAAGTAATTATGCTGCTGCTCAGACTAAGAAGAGCATCCACGAGGGAGAAACAGCTACCCGTTTTACTATGTTTAGAATGTAGAGTGTGCTCTATGGCGGGGACAACAGAGTGCACCTGCCTCTATCTCCCTGTGTCTAAAAATGAATGCTCCCTCAGGTACACAGGAGGTGACGTGGTGTGCATTTTCACACGAGGTGACGTGGTGTGCATTTACGCATGAGGTGACGCTGTGTGCATTTACCCATGAGGTGATGCTGTGTGCAGTCACACATGAGGTGACGCTGGGTGCAGCTACCATGAGGAGACACTACAGTTACACTTGAGGTGACACTGTGTGCAGTTACTCATGAGGTGACACTGTGTACAGTTACACATGAGGTGACACTGTGTGCAGTTACACACAAGGTGACACTGTGTGCAGTTACACACGAGGTGACATGAGGTGCAAGTACTCAGGAGGGGAAACCGTGTGCAAGTACACATGAGGAAACGGTGTGCAAGTGCAAATGAGGTGACACGGTGTGCAAAGTAAGGAGGAACTGGGAGGTGGCATCCAGTGGCCGGGATTATTACAAGCATTTCAACAGCCTTGGCATGCTTGAAGGGAATATGCAGCCGCTCTAAAGAGAAGAGCCTGACTCTTTGATTAAAAGTATAGTTGGCAAACGTGGAGTGAACTGCTAAAACAGCTTGGCCCTCACATGTTATACAATGTAGGTGTCTGTGGGCACCCACACGTTACCAACGGGGGGAGCACCACACTTTTCCAAGTAATAGGACTAGCAGTCCGGGGCATCTAAGTTCAGGGTAAATAAAGGGGAGTTCTAACCCTGTATTGGACTTGCCACGTTGCTGCGCTTCAAATGGAGGTTGAATGTCTCCTGACAAGTTCTGCTTGCATTTTAGTTGTTTCAACATTGGAACTGGTGCCTACAATCTCCTTGCGTTTTGCAGTTATAGAAAGAAAATAATTGTAAAGGAATAGCAGTGTATGAACTGGGCACACTTAGCAGTAAAGCCAGCAATTATGAAGAATTGGTGGGTGTCAGATATTATTTGCAGTAATATCAGGGAGCTGCGGCTATGTTCCAACAGAATGAGGTACATTGATGACTGTCATGCTTTTATCCACAGATTAGTATACGTGTTATACAATAGGGTTTTTTAACCTGCAGGGGGAAGGACTCCATCAACTTTCACCCTCCCAATAGAGTCACAGTGATACACACTTTACAGTCGAACTACACATGTGCTTGAACTATGAACTGACGGATTTAACTCTGCCCACATTAACCCCTTGTGTGCGAGTTTATTTCACGCGCTGTGCGGGAGAAATAAACGGTGGGCGGGATTACGACGGCTCCCGGCCGTCGTGCGCACACGCCCACCGTAATGCACGACGGCCGTGAGCCGTCGTGCGCACACAAGGGGTGAACTAAAGTTGTATCACAACATCACCTTTTTCTTAGACTCAGGGCCATTGGCATTATGGTGATGCAGCAGCAAGTTGCACAGACCTTGGGGCCTGCAGTAGCCTCTCATATACCTCCTCCATTCTGGCCCACACTTAGTCCATTCTGCTCTGACTCCACAATTGGTCTGGCAGATACAATAAAGCCTTTTACTTGTTTAATCTCTTTGGACACATATTGGCACATTCTGGCCATGTATTGTTTGTGTCTTCGCATGAGTGCCTGCGATTGGTTCGGCTGGTTTCTACTTGAAGGGCACGCATATGCGCTGTGTGTGAAGTAGCTTAGAATCTTAGACTTGACGCTATTGTCATCGGGTCCACTCACATTAGTACTATTTGCACCCTGGGGAATGGGGACAGGGCTGTACAGTAATTTGCTGCACGGGGGTGGTTGATATTCCCTCCGCATCCAAGCTACTTTCTAGCCATCCAGGGGACGCGGGCAGTACACTAGTAACGAACAATTGGTAGTGGCACTGTTATCAAGTTTGGAACCCCACTTTACAGGATTAGCATCTGATTGGGGAAAGTGTTCTGGATGCGGGGTGAGAGGATAACGGCCCTTTGGGGGTATGCTGCTACCACTAATTGATTTATGCATGGTGTAGGTTAGGAGGTATGGCAGAAGTACCTGATAGATCTACGGTAGAGCGTGGTATGTGGCAGGAAGCATTGGGTGCCAACCAGCAAAAGGAAAGACCACAAAGGGCTCCATAGTAGTCTGCACATTTGACGGCAGCAAAGTCATTGACCGGTCATATAATAGTCCTCTATTAACATACAGGAAGTAAAGGTCAAGGTCCTGCCGAGGGGGCAGGCGCAGTAGAGGCCAGGCGGCGCTTAACGTTAGACTGGGCCAGCAGCAGTACGTTCAGTGGTTTTACTCAGCAGAACTACAAGGACCTTCAGATAGGGAGCTTACCAGCTTCCTAGCGGATGTGTATCTCAAGAGAAACTGGGATACATGACGGTTAGGCCTTTTATCGTGTCATAGCAGTCCAGAGCTCTACACAGAGGGTGTAGAAGGGGACAAGCACTTGCCGTTTTATGCTTCCTTTTATTCGCCCGGTATGGGGCGGGCAATGTCATTTAAACTTGGTAGCCAGAAACGTTAAGTCGAAGAATTAACTGGGAGGGTGCGAGGTGCACTATGCAGTGAAACTAGAAGTTTCAGCATATTCCTGGAATACCTGCAGCGGAAAACTTAGGATATGGGGCTGGGGCGGGAGTGTCTCTCTCCCATGAGAGCGCTGTTGCCTCGATAGTGCTGAAATAAAGGGGTTGGATCAATTACGGACAACTACCAGAGCACATTTTGCATCCTTATTAAGGGGGTGTAGCTACATTGCTCATAGGTTTACTCCATGTCCTCAGACCCAGAACCATGGCATACTTCCTCTTGTTTCTGCTAAGCAAAATTCCTCGTGAGTTGTCTGCCAACAACGGGACTTTGACCCAGTTTTGGCCTACGAATTCTGAACGGTGTGGTACTCCCATCAGGGGTGTAGGGTGGGACACCCAGGTATGCACTGGAACTGCTTCCTGAGGCAGCTGCAGCAGAGACTAGGGTGGGGGGGGGTATCGCCCTCCCAGCATCCTGGTTTTCAGCTGGGGGGGGTCGATTTGACTCTTCCGGGGCAGAGGGCCTGCTTCACGGAATGAAGGCCATTTATGAGTAAGTTGGGGGGCATGTGAACTAGGGGGGTCAGAGATAACCCTCCGGGGGTGCAGTGCCTGTTACAACTAGATGCGAGCTGGAGTAGTTGTATAATGGGGAGTGCAGTGCTTATAAAGGCTAGCAACTGGCCTTCTTCACTTTGCCAGCACCTATGTCCTGGGTTTAGGGCCGCCCGTGCGTTCTGCGAGTGGCACGACGGGCGGAATTCATGAAATGGAAGCTTGGGGGTTGCACCACTGTGTTACGTTGGCTTGCACAGGAAGCTGCGGCACACTACTGAGTCAATAGGTTTGGGGGTCTCAGGCAAGCGCTGGACCAGCGGGCTGCGCAGCTGGCACAGTCTAAGTGAGAGGGGGGTTCCTCCCCACCCAATTATGGTACCACCCTGGTAGGCAATGTTTTGACTTGTCTGGGTAGGAGGACACTGCAGCCAGAAATGAATCCCACTGGTGTAAGTTATGCAACGTGTTGGGGACTTGGGAGGTCATGTTGGACAAAGAGAACCCCACTGGTAGTATAGCGATGGCCTGATTAGGGGTTGCCGAGGAACCCTCACACAGGCGAATTAACAATGCCATGAACAGAGTCACAGAACAATGGGGCTCGGTGTCAGGCTTGGCCTGCGGCACGGTGAGCAAGTGTCTTCCCTGGACCGGAAACAAGCATCCTGGGACCGGTTTAGGGTTCATAGCCAAAGTCCACAGGGCGTCTTTAAGAGGATGGGGTGCACCTGTCCAGTGTCGGACTTGCTCTTGCTGGACCTGGAGGAGGCCCTAGAAATAGCAGGATGTAACTAGGAATGCCGGCCTTGGTGGGGGGCCATGGCTGCGACGGTCGCCACACCCAGGGCTGTGGAGGAGTTACCCTCTTCAGGAGAACAAAGGGTGCTGAGGCCTAATATCCCCAGGAAGTCTGCGCAGTGGACCCAGAGGTGCGACGGCGCCCCGTCTGTCCTACGGGCGTTTGGAAGCCTGTACAACCGGGGGTCGCTTGAACGCTCTGTCCCTCGTAGGGGGGGTGTGAGTAATGGGGTGGACCGACGGTTCACCGGAAGTGGGTGGGGCTATCCCCTCACCATAACCGCTAAGCACCGATTGGCTAAGGTCACAAAGCAAGTTGGCCCATCAGGTGTTAGGCAGCGAGGGGTGGCTTGCCTTTGGATCGCCTGTAACTCCGCCTGCAAGCTACAAGCCTGGTGGTACCCTGCGCGAAGCACCCCACGAGATAGCCTGTCACCACATGGCCGCCATCTTGGCCAGCACAGCTCACTGCTGGCAGAGGTGACAACAAACCCCCGTCGCTGCGCAGCGTTGGGTCAGCCTAAGACCTCCCTCTACAGCTACATAGATACGTTCATTCTCCAGTTAACTAAACCATTACAGTGTTAAATACAAAACCATGATGAAATCAATATACAAAATAACCACTCATGTGGTTGGGAGGGAGAGGCTTGAGGGTGGCGTCTCTCCGGGTCTGCTGATGGTGCTAAGAATTCGTGTTGCATAGCCTGCATACCTTTCACAAACCCTGCCAAAAACAGCTCATCTTTGCAAAAGAAACATTTATCGACAGCCTCCCTGAGAAACACTGCCCTCAACAAAATGCTTTGGTCGAATTTTAGGACCAGGCAGAGACAGAGATTATAAAATACTTGGATTGATTTAGTGTTACACAAACATATTGGTTACAATGTGCCTCATCTTTCCAACTCTGCTCGGTTTCACTAAAGTAAAAAAAAACAGATCTCAGCCTGAAGTAATGACTTTTAAAACAAATGCAATATATTGTCGATTTACTGGTTTAGTGAGAGAATTCTCCACATACCTAACTTTTTGCAACTGCTAAACAGACGAGGACCCTGTTTAAAGGGTAGGTGTTTCACGTCTCTTTTCGGTAGACTTATAAAGTGATTTTAAGACAGGCCAAGGTCCCAAATAAATTCCATGGCTAGATTATTTAGAGCAATTTTCAAGGTTTGATACCAGCTCTTATGATGTGCATCCAGGGCGTTCAGCTCTTCCCATAACATGGCTTTTAGGGAGCCAGCTTTGGCACATTTATCCCTGCACCAGCAGCGTTATAGCGTTGCTTCTCCAGCCAATGTTGGTTTATCAGGCCAACCTTTTACCTAACCTGCTCATGTGATGATAACTGTGGGGACAAAGTAGTCGCTTATATATAGATTGCATTGGGAGAGAGAGGTCAAGCCAGGAAGACAGTCTGCTATGATAACACTTGATTCTCCAGCTTAAAGCCAGAAAAACTTTCACCCTTATGTTTTCTAAAATGGGGGCCATAGAGAGCCCTGTCAACTCACTAAATAAGCAGGAACGTGAGAGTGACACTGATTTTAGTTTCAAAGTGGATAGAGGAAAGCGATGATCGCCTTTTTCATGAAGTCATTGCCGAGTAATTAATATCCCGTAACCTTGGTTGTTGGGGAGCCCTTATATGCCCAACAATCATGCATTTACTGAATATTGGTATGTTCGTTTTTAGGGCATTCGCCATCAAGAAGTTATTATCACAAGTAGACTCCAAGGAAATAAGAAGGCTGAAGGCTGACACCAGTCTTGACTAACAGGACAGTGTCATCGGCTATTGTAAGATTGGCGCTGGATTACCATCTAGCGTTGGAGGATGGGACCTGTCATTCCTGAGAGCGAGGCCTAGGTCTGATACATACAAATGAAAAAGTAAGGAGGATAGCACACATCCTTGCCCAAGGTCCCTATTTCTTTTTATCGGATCTTAAATATGATTGCCCCTAATTTAACACAACCGCAAGTGTCATGATATAGTCGCTGTATAGCCCTAAGTAGTAAAGCAGGGTTGTTCCATCGATGCAGCTTGCTCCATAGCAGATTTCCATCAAAGGTTGTTTGAAATGCTATAAAGCGTGCAGATAGAGGAGAACAACCGGAAATGGTGTGGGCTTCACTCAGCATTGCTATGGCAAGTATGTTATCAATTGTTCCTCCACTGTCACAAAAGCCTGTCTGGAACCCAGGGATAAGGTGGTTTTCATTAGCCCAGTATTTCATATCTTCTAGTGGCATGGAAACAGGAGTAGTAGGTAGAAAGCATAAAATGTAGCATCTACGTTGATTATGATGATCATTTTATACATTTTAGCGTCTGTTCAAGGACCCTTTTTGAATAATGTATGCAAATCTAAACCCAGACAAGCGTCTGGTAGATTTGTAGGATTAAAACACCCATTAAACAACAAGCTGGAGCATATTGGCCAGAGGGGAGCATCCTGTTTGCAAAGCTCAGTTGGAAGCTCACAGGGCCAGGAGCGTCATCAGACCTCCACTTTTTGATGATCTTACAAACCCTTCAGGGGTTGCCCATACAGCGGTCTCCCTTCTCGTAAGGTGCTTCAGACATGTTAATACCTGAAGGTAACATACAAAGATTTATTGTAGAATTGCCTCTCATCTAGGGAGACATAACTTGACCTTTGTACTGGTTGTGTTTCCTATAGCCTGTTGATGTAGTTCCAAAATGTTTTTGTAACCCAAGAGGTTGGTTTCATGTGTATTTCCAGACACTGTTTATGTTTGTTTTCCCTATTAGCCTCCCATATTGCTCTCTTATAGGCACTCTTGAAGTCCCAAATGTTGCCCCCAATGAATCCAGTGAGCCATGACTTTCTTAGGACCCTCATGAGTGCCCTCTATGCATCTCTAAGATCTTACCAAACTATGTGGGCTTACCAAACCACAAAGGTGACTGATTTTAATAAGACCTACCAACGAAATACCTCATCGTTGCAGACCAAGCTATTTCTAGCAAGATTCTATCACAATAATTGCCCAGAGGAGATGTTAGCTCCGTTACTAACTGACATTTCAACCAATTAAATATTTTAGGAATTGCTTGATAATCTCATTTAATTCTCACCAACTGGATGACACCATTAAAACTGTTCCTTTTCCAGCTCTCTACAAGGAGTGTGTAGGTAGTATACTCGGGGGAGATAGAATTACATTACAATCACCAGTTACCCATAATAAAATCCCAGGAGAACAAACGTGTAGGTCCTGTAGGACATCAAATATTTGGCTTTGTGATTGTTTTTTCTTTGAATAAAGGTTGACTCTGACATCTATTACGATGAAGTGTACGGAGTTAACCTTGGTCTGTTACTGAAATAACACTGTCTCTTTAAAAGGACTGTCGATGTTCAAGCATTTCAAGTTAAGAAGATATCTAATGGCAACATAAATTACCTACCAACCCACCTAGGCATCTTCTTCCTTTAGAAGAGGTGAAAGCTGGGACAAAAGAACTCGGTAATACAGGAAGGGAAGTGGGTCAATACACCAAGTCTCCTGGAGACAAATAATCTCATGGTTTTGATCAAAGTGGGTGGTGGAACTGTTCACCTGTATCCTACTCCATCCACCCATATTCCAGGAGCAAAAGAAAGATTAAATAAGTGAGACTTAGTTGGTCATTTAGGAATACCGGGTGGACTCTGCCGTCTGAGATGGGGGATCTGCTGATGCCAAAGCCTTAGCTAGCCAGCACCAATCCACCCTGTCAGTTCCAAGATTATCTCTCTTCATACTGCACGCATGACCTTACATTTTAGTATATGTAACCAAGATGTTGGGAAAGGGAGGGAAAGAACCTAACACTATGTTTAGCACTCAAGTCACGATGGCTGAGACTCAGTGCTTAATTTGTTAATAACATAAGTGCCAGGGCTCTTGTCAGCAGGCCACTTCCGCTTACATTGCCACTGTCAATTACAGTAACAGCATAACTAATAAGTCACACTCTACAAGTGTTACAATTCTGACAATTTCAGGACCCCCAGTGACGTAGCAAGGGCTCTAGGGGCGGTGGCCTCCCCCCCACCCCCCACTCTTACCTGTGGCCATGGCAATTCCTGTGACCGCAGGAATTGCCAGCACACAATCCCCCCCGCTTGTTTATTTGCCCGCCGCGGATAGCAAACGCAGGGGCCTAAGGCCTAGCTATGCCACTGAGGACCCCAAAGTCAGGGCAGCTCCTCAACTAGGGCGGTGGAGCGTTGCCCCACTGCTTTCTTACAGTGCGAGAAGCAGAAACATAAAATGGTAATAACTTTTATTTATTACCATTTTATGATTGGTTGCAGGCGGGCGGGTGGGCGCGGCTGCTCTGAGAACAGGGCAGGGGAGGAGTGGTGTGCCTGCCCACTCCCGAGTGTGCAAACAGTGTTTGGTCAACCCCTTGGGGCCGCCCAAACCAGTCATGCGCACTCTGCCCTTCTCCAAGCAGGCTGCAATTCAGCCTACATGGAGAAAATGGCCTCCCCATAAGCCACTGGCTTGGCGGCGGTCCGACCAATCACAACGCTGCCTGCTTCTGCTTCCTGTTCCTGGAGAGCAGGAGAGCAGAGGAAGCAGATGAAGACACAGGACCCGGCCGGCGGAACGGTAAGTTTAATTATATATTTTTTTTAATGATTAAATTAACCCCACTGCGTGACCCCCCACTCCCCACGCGACCCCGCCTCCACACCCCCCACCCGCGAGTCATGCCGGCTGCGACTGCCTAAAGTTAAAAGAATGGCTTTGGCAGCATGTATTAGTCATTCTTGATGTATATTGAATTAATAAGCAACAGTTGCTGTGCTCATCTCTGAATAAAAAAAAAAAGTGCCACCATGTGGCGGACTGTCATAGGTACCAGTGCTGACAATTAAGTGCTGGTGCCGAGCATTGGAAACCAACAGCTGAAATGAAGCACTGCTGAGACTAGGATGGAACTACAACACATGGAGACTATTTCCTCTATCAAGGGTATCAAGGGGCCCACTAAAGGTGTACTGAGGTCAGAATAAATTTGTTGCAGTCAATAAGGCTGGGGGATCGAATCTCAGCAAGTTTCTTTTAGTGGGTCATGAGTGGTGGGACCTGGGGAGCTTGAGAACCCACACTTTCCTGTCTTTACCATTGGTGGACGCCTAAAGGCGCAATGGCTGACTGAAAGAAAATGCCCCGGCCATCAGCCGGCCTGCTGTGGGACTGGAGGTCCCTGGATGTACTGGAGAGCAGGCCACATCAGTCTTTGTGGTGCAGAGGGGGGGCATCAGAAATTACAGAGGCAGATTGAGGAGCAGAGGGAACTTGCTTGCTGTTGTTGCATTTTGCAGCCCTTGGAATCAAAAAGGAAGTAACTACACATTCCACATACTTGAAATATTTGTGCAAAGCTGTTTCAGCCACCTCTGAGGATAGCCTGGTTCGAGGATCGTGGGGGCTGGCTGCTCAGTTTGGTCGGCAGAGGTGACATTTCTGCCTCAGGAGCTGTCTGGGGAACTTTTTTCAGGGGATTTTACTGCTTTGAGAAAGATCAACAGATAAAGGGGCTTTTTGCTTCCAAAGTTGCAAAGCTGCGTTTCCTTCACAGAGGCTCTGTGTTTTTATTGAGCTTTCTGATATTTTTCAGATTCTTCTTTGAAACAAATGGGGATCCTCGCTGTTGACATCTATAGTATTGCAAACATTATGGCAGTTTATATCATAGGTTCTTAAAAAACAAGATCAGGATTACTACCTCCCAGGTTGTGTGTGGATGCCCTGTATAGAGACAGCACTTTTGTTCCCTTAATTCCTCCACCAGCACTTGAAGGATTGCAGGAAGGGTTGAGACCTTTTCAAGTATTGGCTCATTCTTGCACCTCTCTGAAGATTGCTGTGTGCCAACTTGTGC
Source organism: Triturus cristatus (assembly GCF_964204655.1). Classification (NCBI taxonomy): domain Eukaryota; kingdom Metazoa; phylum Chordata; class Amphibia; order Caudata; family Salamandridae; genus Triturus; species Triturus cristatus. The sequence goes on from NC_140594.1 coordinate 391,907,870, forward strand.
ACGCATACACATATTGTTTACATTCTTAATTTTGCTATTGATCGCAGTGACGTAGCTGGCCACAGTTTGCAATAAATCAACCTGTATTTCGTTTTGTTGGACTGAAATTAGTGGGCCTAAAATCGGCGAGTTAAATAACGTTGGGCTAAGTAGAATTGGCCGGATGTTTACATACAATGTTGGAGAGTTCAAAGTGTCTTCCCCTCTTCATTTTGATTTAAACAAGGACTATCAGCCTTTATATGTTCTTGAAGTAACCTCTCAGTCGCAGAGCTCTCAACAACAGCTTTTGTTGTGTCGGTGCCAAAGGAGGCGGGGATCCTACATTGAGATGCTGGTGTCTATAGGCTAATCTCACAACTCATGTCACTGTCTCCAATAATTAGGTGAAGGAAATTTCTGCAAGCCACTGCTGCATGCCAATGAGCACCTGGCACCTTGTTTTTGTTACAAAAAGAAAGCAGAGGCAGAAAAAATGGAAAGGTGGATTACTTGTCACTTGTGGTTAGGATGCTCTCCTAAACAAACTCTGTGTTTTCAGTGCACCTCTATGGTGCTTCTTTGGCGCCATTGCTCTAGTGGTGGTAGATGTGGCCTAGCTACCTCAAAGTAAAGGAAAAAAAGATGGGTACAGACTACTTCAGTGTAGCTTCAAGCCCAACAAGGTGCAAAATCTATTACTGACAGCAGGTTCCAATAAATAAAATAAAATAGTCTGTACCATAAGAGTGCCCCCAAAGGGGACCCATGCTTTTTTCCAACCAAACAAAGCTGGAGGCAACAAAGGTCAAGACATTCAATTGCCATTCATTAGCTGGGCCTCCTTGCCACCTATCCACAAGATGGTATGTGTCTCCAACAGGTAAAACAGTTTCCTCAAGAGCTCCAATGGGCTTTCTTCTAATGGGCCAAAATCCTGGAAAGGGCAAAAAAGGCCGGATTGAGTACTAATGGTGTGGTGACCGCAGCTGCCGCAAACCACAGCAAACCCCGCCTCCGCTGCCACCATCAGTGCCTGCTGCACTGCATTGGTCCCCCCTCCTGCTTCCCTGTGCCTTCTCATACTTCCCCCTTCAGGAGTAAGAGGGACATGCTGGGGCGACCACTATCATGGCCTTGACCTCAGTAGAGGCATCGCGGAAGGGCACTGCAGTCGAATAAATGGCAGAGCCACAGGGCAGAAAGGAGACCCTCAGAGCAGTGGGCAAGCACATCGAGCTGCTTCTGCGGTGCAAAATGAAACAAGGCATAGCTACACACAGGTCAAGGCCTCTAAGTCGAACCAGAGAAAACCAACTTCTCAGAGGCCCTGAATTCCTTCATGAGTTCTCCAACTTCCAAGAGAGACTCCTGAATGGTCAGATACTTATGCACCAGAGCTCCAGGACAGTGATCTTGCTCTGGACTAATAAAAGATTAAATTCATATATGATTGTCATACTGACTTCCCTGCGTGTATCCTATCCGCGCCCCATTTCTACAGCATAGAAAACAGGAAAAACATAATCGCTGAGATAATGCATAATAAGGCAAATTCCATAGAACTTCTTAAAGATATTGTGCCTATTTGCTTGGTAATAATAAGTGTTATTCCTGTTTTTTATATAACAGTGTTTGGACATTCTATCGCAAGTGATACATTTAGTGCCTGAACAAATACTCTACACCCCCACACCACCCTCCAGAGTAAGCTTTGACCGTTCGACATCGCTAGTCAAAGTAAAAAAAACAAGGCCCTTTTAATTGTACAGTGCCCACACCGGTAACGGTTATGTGTTACCCATGTGTGAAGAAAGAAGCGATAATTGTTACAATGATTATTTATCTACAGGGAGAACTGTCCCGACAACCCTTAATCTAAAAGACTGTGACCAACCATGGCCAAGTGAGGGAGGGTACTCCCTTGACAATAGGATGGATGCACATAGGGTGCCCCTTTGACAGCCAGGGCCTAGCCCTTGGCTCTTGGAAGATTCTAGGGCAGTTCACTGCAAGACGTATGCCAATGCACTCTGTTGAGCCCCTCCAGCCGTGCCTTCAAAGCAACAGGCTCAGACTCCCATGCCTAAATGTCTAAGGGGATTATTAGGAAACAGGAAAAAGAGGAACAACACCCAGCTGCAAACGGGTTGGACCAATGACAATAAGAGCCTTCCTTCAAATCTTTCTACCAGGGCATTCCATGTGAAATAATGTTGTTCCACCCAAGTATAGGCAAAATAAACACCAACGTGATTAGGAAGACAGTTCAGAACAGTGCCATTTTGTTTTTTTTGCCACTCTACCATGCTTTGAAGCAGTGGCTGCATTTTGCTGGTTGGGGTGGGCAACGACCTGGGTATGATCCCTTCTTCTGTAGGCCACCTCTTTTTTGTGTTCTGGGGTGCCCCACTGATAGGACGGGGATGCCCCCTGCAAATAAAGAGACACAATTCTCTTCCCTGATTGGAACAACAGGTTGTGTTGTTCAAGGTGAGGACGTTTCTAGGCAAGACCTGCCCTTTTGCCTGTTCCTGATGATTACTGCTTTAGGTAGGTGATGGCAGTATGGTGCCCATGTTTTGGATACTACTGCTTGGAGTCAGAACCCCTGATACGTATAGTGAGAGACACCAATTTACATAAATGGCATATCTAGAGTGCAGTCTAAAAGTGACATTTGACAGAGAACCACCTTCAAACTGGTTCTGAAGCCTCAAACAATGGATCAACAACTGCAAAATGTGTAAAAAAAGTGGGATCCAAACGACCCTAGTTGGTCACAGTTCCATGATCTTCATGACAAACGAAGATAGTGCTTCACAGTGTACGCAAAGACTGCTGTAAGACCAGGGCAGGTGTCTGCATGACAGCCCATCTCCCCAAGGCAGGGGGACATCACCCGATGTTTGCAACTTGCTACAGAAACGAAGGGACTACCAAGAGCATAGAAGCCTATCTTCCTGATCCGAGAGGAAATGAGAGTACCCTGCAGGAGGAGAGATTATCCAGGAGGAGAAGGCCAGCATGTTCCAAGGGTGTTGGATACCCAGACATGAAAGACTACTAAATGGGAGTGACTCGACAACTGTTCCCCAGTTTACTGTGGCAGCTCCTGCTGAGAGCTACACCACAAAGTATTCACCAACAGCCATAGACAAACACCCACCTGGATCAGCCTCAAGGGATGCAACTGCTGCGGATGAGCGTCCACCTGCATTGGCCTTCAAGGTTCCAACTACCGTAGATCAGCCCCCACCTGCATTGGACCAATGGCAGCTACTGCTGAAGATGAGCATTGCCTGCATTGGACCAATGGAAGCTACTGCTGAAGATGAGCATTGCCTGCATTGGACCAATGGAAGCTACTGCTGAAGATGAGCATTGCCTGCATTGGACCAATGGCAGCTACTGCTGAAGATGAGCATTGCCTGCATTGGCCTCCAGGGCTCCAACTGACGAAAGCAAGATTCCACCTTCATCAGACTCCAGGGATGCAACGTCAAGACATATACACCCTCCTGTGCTGACCCTGAGGTCATGGCCTCCCGCCCCTGTGCAGGGAGTAAAATGGCTGACAGCATCCTCTGTGCCTCTGACTCACCCGGGCAGTAAATAAATGCCTTTATTGAGAGACTGTTCAGCAGGGTGGCACTCCCGGGCCAGCCACTAGCAACAAACTTTCCTTGGAATCACCAACCATGACAATCTATATGACATCAAGTGGAATGCAGGGACATTCTTCATAAAGCTATTTAACACAGCCCCCTCCCTTATACAATAGACATTAATTCACAGAAAAATCATTAAAGAATGACCCATGAAATCACCACTCATGATATTTTATATGACATCAAGTGGAACTCAGGGACAATGTGCATAAAGCTATTTACAACAATTCTCCTTCCCTTATACAATAAACATTAATTCAACAAAAAATCGGCAAATGATGAAACGAGGAACTTAAGGCAAACTATAGACAAGAAACAACTACATTTAAATGAGGCATAGGAAACGGTAATAGATACTTTGTGTGCTATCCTAAATACACCTCACAACACACTATTGTAATTACACAGATGATCATCTCATCCTTTTTATTTGGCCAGTGTTCACTCTACATGGAGAAGTAGTACTTATCTCTCTTCCCACTGCCACTGTTGTTTACTCTACTTACTCTATCTCACATCCGTCTACATACCTCTCCAACTCTAATCCTCTATCATTATCGTCATCTTTACACTACAGTCCTTTCCCACACTTTTCACTTCACTTTTCACATTTCTACTTTTTATTTTTTTATACTTTAGTTTCATTTTCTTATAGCTTACAACATAGTATGGTGATTCACTGCAATCATAAATTGTAATAATAATAAAACAAGCATTATTTGCAGATCAATTGTGCACAAGCATACAACAGACCAATGTCTCAGGGTAGCATGCACACCATACATTGAGATGTCCACATTTGACCAACCTGGAACCGCTGGCTCTCCCCAGGTGTCAGGGTCACACCCTCGGTGATTCAATAAACACAACAATTTGAGCAAGTTGAATGAGTCCCGAATTACCCCACCCCGGTGGGGACTATCCCAGCAGGCTGTTGTGAAGTAGGGGCAGCACCGATCTCTAGTAAGTAATCTTTAAGAGGCTCCCAGATGTCCTAGGAAGGACCTGACCTGTTTCTTGGTTTTGGGAGGTGGTAGGTCTTTGATCGCCTTTACCTTATCCCCCTGGGGCAGAAGGCGGCCTTCTTGTATGTGCTACACCATGAATCGGAGAGAGTTGGTGGCCAACAGGCATTTCTCGGGATTCACCGTCAAGCCGATCTGTCGGAGAGTAAGCAACACCGCTTCCAGGTGTTGTAAGTGGAGCTCCCAGGATGAACTGAAGACCACTATATCATCCAGGTATGCTGCCACATAAGCCTAATGTTTACTGAGTATCAGATCCATCAAGCGTTGAAAGGTTGCAGGGGCTCCATGTAACTCAAACTGGAGTATTTAGAACTGATATAGTCCGGTTGGGGTTGAAAAGGCAGTTTTCTCTTTGCGGAGGGTGCAAGAGGGATCTGCCAATAGCCCTTAGTGAGGTCCAGTGTGGTCATATAGGAAGAAGACCCCGGGTTCTCGATCATCTCCTCTATTCTGGGCATTGGGTAAGTGTCGAAGTGTGACACTTCATTTAGTTTGCGGAAGTCAATACAGAAACGGATAGACCCATTGGGTTTGGGAACTAGCACCACTGGAAAGGACCACGGACTGCAGGATGGTTCTATGATTCCCCCCTCCAGCATGGCCTCTACCTCCTGTTTTACGGCTTGTCTCCGTGCTTCCAGTATGCGATACGGCCGGAGATGTATGGGGTTTGCTCCCTCTGTTCTGATGTTGTGGTGTATCATGTAAGTGTTCCCTGGTTGGGCAGAGAATACTTGTGTGTCAAGGTGTACAGTGAAAAGTGTTGGGTCTCTGACACATCGGGACCCGTTGGGACATCCCCCGCCCTGTGTTTGGAGTGTTTGTTTGGGCCAGAAATGTCTAGAGGTTCAGAGTCAGTCACGTACAGCGCCAGGGTTCCCTCTTCCACCCACTTCTTCAGGTGGTTAATGTGGTATCTCTGTCCCTGACCCCCTCTCTGTGGGGTGTCTAATTTATATGTGACAGGCGTGACCTTATCCGTGATTTTGTAGGGACCCTGCTATTTGGCTAACACATTATTGTCTGAAGAAGGAAGGAATACTAACACCTTGTCTCCAATCGCTAACTCTCTCAACTGGGTATTGACGTCATACATAGTTTTCTGTCTCTGCTGTGCTTTTTCAAGGTTCACGCGGGCCTCTTCCCATAGGGTTTCCAACTTTTGTTTCAGTTTGGAGGCATAATTAAGGAGGTCAACCCCTTCATCCTCCTGTTCCTCCCACCTCTCAGCAGCCATGTCCAGAAGGGAATATGGCTTTCTGCCAAATACGAGTTCAAAAAGGCAAAACCCCGTGGAGAATTGGACATGGGTACGTATGGCAAACAGGACCAGGGGTAGCTGTCTGTCCCAATCCTTACCGGTCTCTGTGACCACTTTCTTCAGGAGGGATTTGATAGTGCGGTTGTACTGCTCCACCAGCCCATCTGTCTGTGGGTGGAATACCGAAGTGCGTATTTGCTTTATCCTCAGTATTTTACAGACCTGGGACATCAACTTGGACATGAAAGGAGTTCCCTGATCCGTCAGGATCTCGTTGGGGAAACCTACCCTACAGAAGAATCCTACCATCCCCTGGGCCACAGCCAAGGTGGCCATACTTGTCAGCGGAATGGCCTCTGGGTACCTTGTGGCATAAACAACAAGAACAAGGATGTATTGATAGCCGCTTGTGGAAGCCACCAGGGGTCCCACAAAATCCATATCCACACGGGAAAGGGGAGTTTCAATGATAGGGAGGGGCTGTAATGGTGCCCTCGGGACATGGGGAGGGTTCACCCTCTGACATCTTTCAGAGGTAGCATTTGAAACGCCGTATGTCTGAGAACACCCCTGGCCAGTAGAATCTTCGTAATAGGTATTCCTCGGTCTTATCTCTCCCGAAGTGGCCTCCTCCTGTCTGCCCTTGGGCTAGGTGTAGTACTTGGTTCCTGAAAGGCAGAGGAACTAACAGCTGGAAAATCAATTTATCTGGGTGTCGAACTCGCCTATACAACAAGCCCTTGGAGACATAGAAATAGGGTCCTACCCGTCCTTCTTCGTTGTCAACGGCTTGAGCCCATGCTCGTTCCAGTATGGGGTCTTCTCTCTGCTCTGCCCTAAAGCTGTGGGTCGTTACCGGTGCCTCGTCTGTGGAAGAGGAAGAAGAAGTACAGGGCATGTCAGAACCACCAGCAAGGACATATCGTCGGTTATGTGCGCATTTTTCTCGTGGGTCATTTGAGCCTTATACCTACCTCCTGTTATTTCCTCCCGGGAAAAAGGCGCCTCCTCCCACCATATGCTTTCTGCTTCTCTTTCACAGCCTTTGTTAGCAACAATGGGAACTCATCATAGTATGTCCCTAGGATCATGTCTTCCACCAGATCTGGGATACCTGCCACCTGCAGCGAGTTATATTGCCCGTCATGGTTCAAGCTTCTTTGGGCTAGGGGATATTGTTTACTGTCCCCATGGACACATGTGATCCAGGCCGTCTCCCCTCGTAACCACTGTCCCGGACCCACCAGTGCCGCCTTTATCACCGAATGAAGACATCCTGAGTCAAGTAACACCTGTCTGGGGTTATCATTGACGCCCATCACGTAGTGGTATTTTGCTTCTCCTTGACCTGTCCATAACACCCGCCCTTGTAGGTAACCAACCTCCATGGGCTCCGTAGTTGTTACCTTCTGGGGACAGTTCCTAGCTATGTGTCCCCATTCCCCACAATGAAAGCACTGGGGTCCCGTTATAGTGTCTCGAAATGGTTGTCTAGGCACCGGTCTGATGTCTGGAACCTGTCTTGGGGAACCCATGGGTAATGTGAATCTCCACTTGAGGGCCACAGGAGTGGGCATTCTGGGCATGGAGGATCTTGTTTCTAGGGGTCTGGGTTGGAACGGACAGGAGTCAGTTGCCCGTTGATAGGCACATGCTAGTTCTATGGCTGTGTGGACGGTAAAGTTAGGGTGTTGCTTCACCCAGGCTCTTGTGGGATTAGGCAGGCCATCCAGGTATTGTTCCAGGAAGATCTTGTCAACCACCTCCTCTAAGCTAGATGTGGTTGGTTGTGGTCAATGGTTGCCCAGATCCTGTATCTGATAATAAAGGCCACAAGGGTTATCATGGGTGTTCCACTTTTCTCTGCGGAATTTGGACCGGTAATACTCATCGTCATATCCAAGATGCCCGAGGATGGTTCTCTTAATCTTGGGATACGGGGTTATGCCAGCAGGGTTCGCGGCTTGTAATTCACCGGCCAAAAGAGAAGCTATGTACTGGCCCCATCTTTCTGGTGGCCAGGAGGCTGTGGTGGCTACGTGCTCAAAATTGGTGAAGAAATAGTCTGGGTCTTTACCAGGTTGGAACTTATGAAGCACGGAGCTAGGGACACTGGGGTGTACCCTGGAGTTGGAGATGGTATCCGTCAGCTTCTGTATGGCAGTGTCCTGGATAACCTGGTTATTAGTGATGACCTCAGCCTGGGCCTGTAGTGCTTCCTGTAGGGATTTGCGGTCTTTTTGTGTGGCTGTAGCTTGGCCTTCAACGACCAGCTGCAGGTGTCTCTGGCCCTCAGCCTGTTGTTAGACCATGTTGGTCATGGTTAGGGGTTGGGTCATCTCCTTGTCCTATCTGAAAGGGGGGAATCCCACTTCTGACACCACTGTGATAGGACAAGAAGGAAGCGTAGTCACTTAATTGTGTATGAAGGGGTTTTTATTTGTGTCTCTCTGTCCCTTAGTACACGTATTCTTAGTCCGCTGGTGCCCTTCTCCAAGTTCTTCTTCACTCGTCAGGCCGCCTTGGTATCTTTTCTCTGGCCGCCCCGGTATCTTTTCTCCTCTTTTCCCTGTCTTTCTTCTTTCTCTCTGGCGGTCTTGCCTTTGGGAGATATAGACAGGCCCGGGACTGTTAGAAATCACACCCCCGACAATGAGTAGCCCTTCACCAAACACCACTGTGAGACAACCAGACAGCCAGGTCAGTGGTTCTGATCCCCTTGGCAACCCTCGGTGCCTGTTCTCAGATTTGCAGGGAAAGCTGGGAGCTTACTATAAGGAAGTAACTCCAGGATCCCCTTCTGTTGTCTCAGATTCCTTTTTCCCCTATGCGCCTCTAACACCCTGCCCAGCAACCACAAGCAAAACCCCACCCTCTTCAGGACTTCTCCCTGTGATAACACTTGCCTTGAGCCGTGACTCCGGACTGGAGTCCCGGCCGTCCCGCCTTCCCTGGGGTCACTTGCTGTACTTCTCTCGGCGTCTTCTTCGTCCTCCTTTCGGCTCCTGCACTCGACTCCTGCACTGCTTACTCTGCGCCTCTCCTCAGCTGTTACCGCCTCGACGTCACCTCCTTCTCCGATGTCCTCGCCTTCTCTTCCCTCTTGCGTTCGTCCGTCGTCTCAGCACGTTTCTCCGGCAACCACTTCAGGTCGGAACGGAGTGGACTGGTAGAGCGCATCCCTCTAGTGCCCCCAGGGCGCCTCTCGCACTTATCCACGATGCTCCTACCACAGAACCTAAGACCTATCTTATGAGCAAATTCCTCCCATACTAACAGCAGACCAGACACTGTTAGGGTATTATCTAGGTCACGTACTATACTATTATAATACAAGTCAATCTTTAGTAATCGTTAGCACATGTGTTTTGTAAGTACAAATGACTCACATTGAAAAAATAAATATTTATGCTTGGTAATTTTGCTTAAAGGTCGTGTCAACCTTGCTGTCGAAAGTTAAGGCTATGGAATTGTGAAGCGCTCTGATACTCTAATTGGGTCATGTTTGCGCTATTTAAAACACTGAATAAATAGATGATACAATTCAGCCTTTCCACCATACCATTTGATTGTGGATTGTATATTGAGATTCTATGGTGGTTCATATCAGGTGCTTCTAAATATTTTTTAATTTCCCATGAACACAATTGTGTTCCGTTATCTGTGATCAATGTTGTGAGTGCACCCTGTCGGGCAAAGAGTTTAATAACAATCTAATGGTGTTGTAAGTCGTAACATCTTGTATAAACCCAATTTTTAGCAACCAGTTATGGACACCAAAAAACACACTCGCAAAATGTTTATAAGTAGGCAAACCCCATATTGGCCCAAAGAAATCTACTCCACAGAGTACCAAGAAACACTTGTATCATCCAATTGTTGCACAGTGCCCCCTCCCACTTTCATTTTTTTCTCATGCATTCCCATGCATTCTAGGCCACTAAAAACTCTCTTCCACTCTTCTGAGAATGAACAATTGGACTAAGTCCTCTACAAGTGTGCTAAGTCAATTATTCTCTGCCTTTTTGCATAGTGGGAACAAACCTCTCCACTCTCATCACTATTCCTAAGTGTTTAACGAGCCTGTCCAATTTGTCTAATTTTGCCGATTCCGATCCTGGAAAAACCGGGTACGAACCGTCGGTCGGAGCGTTTTCTCCGTCCGACTCGTACCCGGGAAAAAAACATTACAAACATGCAAGTACAATTCGCACGGGAAACACCATTTCCGTACGAATCGTAAAAAACACCGACCGACGAAAATTAACATACAAATGTGATCCGGGAAAGCGCCGATGTGACGTCGGGACGCATTCAGGCTGCGTTTCACGAACCAGGAAGTACGATTCGAACCGACAGCAGTCCGGACGGCAATATTTTTACGGCACCCAAAAAGTGCCGGAAAAGCGAAGTACGCCGTGATGCGAGCGGAATTGGGGGCCCGGTACGCGCCGTACCCCCCCCAGCCCCCGTATGTATGCGCCGTCCCCCCCCCAGCCCCCCCCCCCGCAGATGGACGCGCCGTACCCCCAGCCCCCCCGCGGATGGACGCGCCGTACCCCCAGCCCCCCTCCGTGTATGTCCGGTGCGGACCCCCACCCCACCCCCAGAATGTACAGAGCGTACCCCCACCCCCGTATGTACGGTGCGGACCCCCACCCCACCCCCCGAATGTACGGAGCGTACCCCCACCCCCGTATGTACGGTGCGGACCCCCACCCCACCCCCCGAATGTACGGAGCGTACCCCCACCCCCGTATGTACGGTGCGGACCCCCAGCGCTACTTAAATCATATAATTCAGAAATTCGCACCGTAAAATAAACACACAGATATCTTTTCGGTTTTTTATTTAATTTATTTTATATCCGCCAAGCGACTCAAATTGCTCAAAAATCTCAATGCTTTTGCTTGAACCTCCTTCTCAGGCTTGATAATGAGCATGATATAGTCAGCGTATAATTTCAATTTTCCCATAGTTGGCAGTGGAGGGCAGATATCTATGCTGTTCCTAATGGCTATCGCCAATGGCTTGATAATAAAGGCAAATAACACCGAGGACAATGGACAGCCTTGTCTAGTCCCCCGTTTAACCTTGAATTGGCCTACCTGTGTGGCATTAATGATAATGTTGGCTTCTGCATTCAAGTATAATTTCTGAACCAACCCCGTGATTTTGGGAGGTATGCCGGAATTTACCATAATAAAAAATAAGGTCTCATAAACAACTAGTTCAAATGACTTCTCGGTGTCTAATAGAAGGACCAGAGCTGGTATCTTCAGAGTCTCAAAATAATTGTGTGCTTTCGCTAAATAGTGCGTCTTGGTGCCGAGCTGCCTCCCAGCGATAAAACCATTTTGATCAGGATGGATCAGGTGCGAGGCAATTCCATTAAATCGATTGCCTAACAATTTAGTCATTATTTTATAGTCAGAATTTAAGAGCATGATGGGACGATAAGAATTAGGGTCTTCACTATCCTTGCCTTTTCTTTTTTTAAAACTGACTATATTCCCTTTTCTAAATGACAATGATACTAACCCACCCTTTAACATTGAGTTGACAATCAATAAAAGATAATCCGAAATAGTGCTCGAAAAGATTTTTAAAAATTCAGCCGGGAGGACGTCCTGGCCACAGGCTTTACCATTCGGGAGATTTTTAATGACATTCCCCAGTTCTTCTTTTGTGAAAGGGCTCGCCATACTCATTTTTTCGACATCTTTTAAGTACGGGCAATTCATGTCTCTGGAGAAAGTCTCTCAAGGATGTCATATCAATGGGCTGTTGTTGGCCATATATGTTCCTATAATGTTGTAACATTATATCCCCTATAACACCCGGGTCATCAGAGCGAGTACCAGTTATAGGACATCTCAATGCGGTAATCTGATTAGTTACTGCCTGCTCCCTGGCCTGCCACACGAGATACCTCCTGGTATAATTACTCTCTTCACAGACCTTTTGCCTGTGGTGCTGATAAAAGGATTCACTTTTAACATAATATTTTTTGCTAAGATCCCGTTTAGTCTGATCAAGCTGTTGTTGGTTAAAAGCAGAGGGGCTACTGAGAAATGTATTAAAGTACCTTTGCACTTTCCGCTCTAAAATTCGCTTTTCTTCCTTAACTTTCCTTGAATTATCGGCATCTTTTCTGATGGCTAATCCCCGTACAAAAGCTTTAAGCGAGTGCCAAACCACATGCAAAGGTGCTGAGCCATGATTTCGCTCAAGAAACTCGTTAATCTCAGTTTTAATAAAGAGCACCCAGTTCTCTTCTAATAGATATTGCCGATTTAACATCCATCTTTTAGAGGTCATAATACATTTACCTAACTCTAACTCAAGAATGACCATTGCATGATCCGGAAATCCATTCTGAAGGATTCTCTGCTGGCTGAAAGCCAGTCTCCTGGAAATAAGAAAAAAGTAAATGCGTGAAGAGGTGAAAAATCTACCTGAGAAACAAGTATAGGCGATCTTAGTTGGAAATTGTTAGACCTGGCACACTGCCCTCCATGGATCAAATATGTCCAAAGTCAAGCCATAATTTTGTAAAACTTTTAAAGTTTTGGGTTTTAGCTGTTTTTTGGATATAGCTCAGTAGTCAATTTTAGGGTTCATTAAAAAATGAAAATCCCCCACTAAAATCATTTCACCAGGTACTTGAATTAAAGATTGAAAAAACTGTTCATATGGCAGAGAATTATCCTCTACTGGGGCAAATATGCTGGCAAAAGTTAAGAGTCTGCTCCCTAAATTACACGTGGCCCAACACCACCTTCCGCTCTGACCACTTACAAAATTAACTACCTCAGCCTGGAGTTTTTTGCTAAAGAAAATCGCCATCCCCCGATGAGATGCTGAAGAGGAGGAGAAACCCCTATAAACTGCCAAGGACCTAAACATTGGGAAATCTGCTAGTTTCCCCGCTGGTGTATGAGAATGGCCGCTGGATTTTCTGTCTTAATCCATGCTTCAATGGCCCACACTTTTGTCTTATTATTAACATTGAAAGAGACCACTTTCAAAATTTCCTTTTTATCCATTTGAAAAAGGCAAGATAGTATCCGAGCAGCCTAATAACATGGACAGAAATGTGCTGAGAAACTACGACATAGGTCAATGGTCCCATCCGAGGTCTAACAAAATATGGGTCTATTAATAATAAATGGATGCATCTGGATTTAAAAAATGGATTTTGTTTTTCCGCCATGCTCCCTTTTCCACCCCCGTGACCCCGCCCTCCTCCCGTAGCCACAATGAGCAGACCACCGTCCCTGCTCACACCTGACAGGCTATCACCCCTCCAGTAACTGGCACTATGACTTGGTGCCAAGTGCTACCGGTCTACCTACCCCCATCTCCTTCAAAAAGAAGAAAACAAGCAAAAGCAGAGACAAGCAAAAAAAAGAAGAAAAAACAGAAGGCAATAGATGACAAACTGCCAAAGAAGATATACTAGAAAAAAAATGGAAGAACAGCAGGATAAGAGGCCAAAACTAGTGATTGAAAAACTTTTGAAAACATTTGTAAACTTATAACATTAACACTATGACAATATATTGACATTATAGATTCTACAGGCCATTAGGATTTATCCAATGACATTTGTTGCAGTAATTCCTGTGCTTCAGGAACATTACAAAATATGTGAAATCTGCCTTTAACTAGCACTTTTAACTTGCTCTTTTGGGCAATCATTGCCTGCGCCCCCTGTTCCTTGAACAGATGTAACATTTTTACAAACTATTTCCGTCTTTTGGCTGCGGAAGCCGACATGTCCGGGAAGATGTGACAAAGTGGAACCTCTGTCGAGGTAAACTGTCGCTGTTTAATGGCCTTAGTTAAAATGTGTTCCTTAACCCTGTAATCACAAAAATTAACCTAAATAGTCGGTGGAAATTTAGCGTTGGGAGGAAGATGTGCTGGCACCCGGTGGGCTCACTATTAAACTCTGGGAGGACTTTTTTTTAAATAAACAAATCACCCCATTGTAGAGTCTGCTGGCCCTCAAGGCCCTCCGGAATACCAAGAATGCGGAGATTAGAGCGCCTAGAATGATTCTCTAATTCCTCCAGTTTATACTCCAATGCTGTTCTCTGGCTCTGGAAGGCGGCGACTTTATTATTCATAGTTGAAACTTGGTCCTCCAATTGCGAAATCCTAGTCTCTGCATCAATAAACCGTGCCAGGACCTGAGCCATGTTTTCTTCAATTTTAGTTAAACGAGCATGGATTACAGCGATCTCACCGGATTGGGAGGCTTTCAGCTCTCAAATCTCCTCCAGAATCAAGTTAAGGAGGCACTTGGCATCCCATTGCATAGAGAAGGATCTGTTATCCTGGGAGGAGTTGTCCTGAGTCAATTCTGGCCTTGCTTCAGACTGCGAAGCCTGTGGGTCAGAGGATATAGACTCTACTGGGATGGTCAAGACAGCGTCCACAGGAGTAGATAGATCAGATGAGCTCCCCCCAGAGGAAGGAACAAGCAGAGAAGGGGATGGAGAGGGAGAGTGGCTCCCATCCATAGCATCTCTAAGACTCCCATCCTTACACAAATCCATAGGGTTGTCAACTAGAGGGGGCCCATTCCCTGCCGTCTCCTGCTCCGCAGATGACAAACCGGGCTTAGCTTTGAAAAAGAAATGATACTTTTTGAGGTCCTTGGGTTCCCCAGCTGAATCGACCAGCGTCAGTGTCTTTAGCTTGGTCAGATCTGATGAGATGGAGGTACCTGCCCTAGAAGAGGCAGTAGAGAAAGGGCTAATGCTCGAATCAAGGTCCACAGAAGCACCTCCAAGGTGATCTTGTTTAGCAGCCTCAGAACTTGCCATCTCAGCGGTTTTGGTATTCAAGTCCAGATTTTTCCTAAGAGCCCCAGCGCGGTTTGCCCGAGCAGCAGCCTGGCCAACTCATTTTTTCACCCTTTGACCCAGGCTTGGGGAGTCAGAGTGGGCTATTACAGTTCCTTTAGCTCCTTTGGTGAGATTTTGCATAATGCAGTTATCACGCAGATCCCGTAACAAGGCGGCCAAAATTAATACCTGGGACCCTCCACCGACCCTCAACCAAGTGGCATAGGGAACCCCCATCCACCCGCGGGTAAGGAAAACACGTGCACTTACCCCCTCTTGGAGAGAAACCTGGTGGTCCCAATGGCATAAAGGAAGAAAAAAGAAAAAAGGGAAAATCTGCAACCCTAAGGAGCAAAAGCGCCAGCACTGCAGGGAGTGTCCAGGCTCGTGGAGCATGCAGACTAGCCGGTAAACCACCTCAGGTCACTATGGAGCTGAAATGGTGTCAGCATGTTGAAAACCAGCATGTAGAAAACCCGCTATAACAGTGTAGGCAGGGTAGGCACCTCACACTTGGTAAATCAGGGTTGTTCAGGCGAACAAAAAAAGCCCGACGGTACACACCGGTGCACGCACCACACCGCTCCTGTGCAGCTTCAGTTTCCCGGCTACCGCTGGCTCCCGCTGGCGTATTCGTGGAGCTCAACGGCTCGGCTGCATTCCGCAGCTCGGCTGCCTCTCACATCTGACGTCAGCTCCTGCTTCAGAAGAGGAAGGGGGTGTATGGTTACGGCATACTCAGCCGGTAACCTGCATCCCCTAAAGATGACGCATCATTGATAGATTAACTGATTCAGCAAATCTTTCTTCCAATTTCATTTTGGTTTCCATGTACACATTAATTATATCTTTTCCATATTGATTCTTAGCTAGAGGCAAAAAAAATAGAAAAATATTATTTTCCACCTTTACACGTGTGCTAATGAGCAAAGCATTTTTCCTATTCGCAGTAAAGTCTTGGCGATCCAAAGCAATTCATATAAGTCAATCCATTCCTCCCAAACAGTAGGAAGTGGCCTACATTGTGCCTGAAAGAAAGGTAGTTGGATGATGACTTGTTGATTCATAAAGCAAACTACACTCAGCAGAGGTTAATGTGAACAATAAAGCACTGGAGTGAATGACTTGTCTTTTGCGTTGTGATCAAACTGCAATACTCAGTACTTGATGATTGTGAAGCTGACTTACCACCAATAAGCACTTGATAAATACAACACTTAAATAAATAATGCAATATCATAGGCTGCTTCTGGGGCTTACCACTTGTAGGTGGCACCTATTGAGGGTCGCATTCATTTCAGCAGAGGATTCAGTGTTGGCACTGAGACATGAAGTCGGTGCAACTCTCTTTAGTTTTGGTAAATCGTGGTGGATGAGTCTCCAGTGCTCCTTTAAGGTGATTGTAATGCTTTGTTGATCAGGGAATGCACTGTCGGAAACAAACACCACTGGTATTGTAGTACGACTTCAAATGAACAGAAGTTGGGTTTCTGTGTATGTCAGGGAACCACATGTTGCTGTTGCGTTGCATTAATGCTTGAATGACACCTCCTCTCTGGGTGACAAGCACTGAACAATGTGTGCTGAAGGACAAGCACTCATAAGGTAAACCATGTGATGGGTGGTCCATGCTGGAAGACATCCACGGCAGAAAATCAAAACCTGCCAAGGTTTGACCCAACAGTTCTCTCCCACACATACTACACATACTGATGTTAATTCGATAAGAAGTATTCTGTAAAAAGGGCCCCCCAATGGATTTACTATTCAGTTACAAACAGTGCCCAAAACTGCATTAACTGATGCAGACAGTTCAGTTCTTTGAAGCAGCCAATTTCTCGAAATACATAAAAGAGTCCTTTTCCACCATACCCGTAAGGGTTGGCCAGTGTTGACTGGCTACTTGTCACCATACTGAAGTAAGTTCTGAAGCCTTGTAGATCCAGTAAAGTAACTTTATATGAGACAAAGCAGGGTGGTGTAAGAAACTGGATTATTAGTTAGGGTGGGTGACTACTCACCTCAAGGAATAATAACAACCATTGTCAGGGTGAAACCTCCAAGTCACTAAAGTAACCTAAGCTCAACCTCTGGTAGCTATTCCACAGAGTAGACAAGCGTAACTTATGGCAATGTGTAAAGCATTAAAGCAGTATGAAAACAGTAATAAAGTCTAAATGTAAAATAATAAAAATCTCAAACTGAATTTAAAAAACAGATGGTAAACAAAATGGCACCAAAGTGACAAAAATCCAAAATGGGGAACCAGATATATGAATTAAAAAATATATCTAAGTAGATAATAGCTTCAAAAAGCACAAAGCGCCAACGATAGCTAAGTTGACCACGACCTAGGCACAATCTATGACTGATCGCGATGGAGCGCAGGTCGAATACAGTAACTAGGTTCAACCTGGTCAAAGATTTTACCTTCTGACCTATTCTTTTATGCCCCTATCCACCACAGGAGTACACTTCTAATGCCCCCAGGACCTCAGAGGAGGAACTAAGAGACTCACAGGGTGTTAGGCAGAGGCCAAAAGAAGCATCCAATTTCTACTACTGGTCAGCTGGGTACTTCCAGGGAAAGGCCTCTTGTGGATTGTTGCATTCCTGTAGCTTTAACAAGAGGTCAGCCATGTGACATTGGAGTCCACTCCTTTGCCCTAGGTACAAGAGGGAGTCCTTCAGAGTCCAGTCCTTCAGATCCCTGAGGTCACAGACAGCAGGTCCAATCCTTGTCTGATCTTCCAAAGATTTCAGTGTTCCCTAGTGGGTGCCTGGGGGTGCCCCATTTAGGCCTAGCACTAGCTAGTGAGTGGGACTGAATCCATCCAGGGCAACCCCTGAAACTATGTAATAAATGTTCCTGCAGCCATCCTTCCCACTTATGGCATTTTCATGTAGCAAAAGTCTTCAGCCTCACTAAACATGGGCAACTATAAAGTGGATCCACAAGAACTGTCTTTGCACTCTGTCCTCTCCCTTTTAAAGTGTGCCCCAAGTGTTATATATGAACCTAGCAGTCCTGTCAAGCAGTATTTGAAACTCAAGCAGGATATGACACTGTTGTATCAAGAATGATGACCACAGCCCCCACCCAGCATATTCAGAAGAGTCATCTCTGCCCACTCACATCAGCATAATATTTGCTTCTGGGGAATATTTCACATCTATTTACATCCAAGCTAATTACTGATTGGGGGTTGCCAGAGGTTTATGTTATTTAGCCTTCTGACAGTTCAGGCAGGTAAAGGGTAACTTTCTAAAAGTTACTTTTCATTATTATATATTAAAAATCTGACTTCACAATTGAATTGGATTTTTTATAATGATTAAACGAGTGGTTTAATTGTTTTTATAGATGGTCCTTTATTTGAGAAACAGTATTAGTATTTTAATCTGTACTCTGGTTTTCTACATAGGACAGCTAGGCCTGCCACAGTGAAAATAGCTTTTGGTTGCTAGTGACTGTAAGGACGTTAACATTTGATTTCTACGTGTCCAACTTTTTAATACCATGCGCCCTACCTTGAGGGCTAAAAGGCCCTCATAGGGGTGACTTATTAATATTTAAAAGGAAGGTTTTTGCCTGTCAAAAGGGTTTCTTTTGACAGGTCGAACTGAATTTCGACACTGCTTCAGTCAGGCTACAATAGTATGCCTGAAGCCTTGTTTGCACTGTCACTGTAGTAGATGGCACAATAGATGCTGGAGTCCAATAGTAAAACACACAAGATGATGGACGGAATGTTGCACATTGACAAAACATTCACCCCCAGTCACAGATCTGGGTTTTATCCATCGTTATTTTGCACACCACGCCACCGCAGTTCAGACATGGCCATATGCAAATCAGTCTTGACCCTGTGCCTCATATGAACAGTCCAGCCCGAACTGTCAAGCCATGTCTTCCCTGGACCGGAATCAAGCATCCTAGGACCGGTTTCGTGGTTTCACCCCTCTTCAGCCAGGATAGCTTGACTCCAGTGGCGTAGTGACCACGGGACCCACGTCTGGGCATACCCTTCCCACATAGGGCTAACAGCAAAACACACAAGATGATGGACGGAATGTTGCACATTGGCAAAACATTCACCCCCAATCACAGATCTGGGTTTAATCCATCGTTATTTTGCACAACACGCCACAGCAGTTCAGACATGGCCATATGTAAATCAGTCTTGACCCAGTGCCTCATGGGAACAGTCCAGCCCGAACTGCCAAGCCATGTCTTCCCTGGACCGGAATCAAGCATCCTAGAACCATTTTCGGGGTTTCACCCCTCTTCAGCCAGGATAGCTTGACTCCAGTGGCGTAGTGAGCACGGGACCCACGTCTGGGCATACCCTTCCCACATAGGGTGAACAGCAAAACACACAAGATGATGGACGGAATGTTGCACATTGGCAAAACATTCACCCCCAGTTACAGATCTGGGTTTAATCCATCGTTATTTTGCCCACCACGCCACCGCAGTTCAGACATGGCCATATGCAAATCAGTCTTGACCCTGTGCCTCATGGGAACAGTCCAGCCCGAACTGCCAATCCATGTCTTCCCTGGACTGGAATCAAGCCTCCTAGGACCGGTTTCGGGGTTTCACGCCTCTTCAGCCAGTATAGCTTGACTCCAGTGGCGTAGTGAGCACGGGACCCACATCTGGGCATACCCTTTGTTGGAAACCGGGCAACCGGGTTAGCAGTCACCAGGTTCCCAGCACAGTGGTAGCTTGGCTCGAGCGGTTGGGGGTCAGGCACCGTGTTAAGCGTACGTCACACCCTCACAATAACCATGCGTTCATCCGTTCCAAAAACGACACTACACCGTAAAAATTATGGAAGTCAAGTTGAAAATATATATGTCTTTATCTTATTTTCTCTTAGTTGCAGGCTTCACATCATAAATACAATACAATAGGATTTTCCTTCAAAAGAGCAGGTCAAATAAACAATGCTACTTCGGAATTTCAACAAATAGGTTCAGGTCATCATTAAGCAAAGAATAAATAGAGGTGCAATAAATATAGACGGCAAATAAATACAGTCAGACAATAAATACAGTGCAAGAATAAATTAGTGGAAGACAATAAATAAAGCACCTTCAATAATTAAGGTAAAGCAATCAATGACAATTACAGATCAGATCACTTTCATGAGGTCACTTGGTCTTACTTTGCCCATACACAGCTTGTGGTCATTTGGATGGCATGGGGGTGTCCCACCTAGATTGGTCAAGGCTGGGGCTTAAGCTGAGGCAGAACAAGGGTAACCTAAAGATCTGGCCCTCCAAACTACACAGCCCTTTACGGAGGTCACTGTACCAGTCTCAGTTCACCCCTGGCACTCCCAGGCTGGTCCTGACACCCCTCTAACCCCTAGGATGGTCTTTAGGGCTCCACGGGGCCTCAGACGCCCCCTCTACCACTTACTGTCCCTTCCTCGACGATCGGCTCCGCTCGGCGCCGTGTCGACGCCGTGAGGCGGCTCCGGATCGATGTCACTGGGCGGCCTCGACTCGATGTCGCTGGGCGGTCTCGACTCGATGTCGCTGGGCGGCCTCGACTCGATGTCGCTGGGCGGTCTCGACTCGATGTCGCTGGGCAGTCTCGACTCGATGTCGCTGGGCGGTCTCGACTCGATGTCGCTGGGCGGTCTCGACTCGATGTCGCCTTCCGGCGTTGCAGGGACATGGTCTCCCCGCTTCCGGGTGTCTCCGGAGTGCGATCTCCACTCCCGACCTCCGGCGCGCTTCACCTCAGTTTCCGGCGACTCCGGTGGGCGGACTTCACTCCCCTGTCGACGCCTCACCTCGACCTCGGGTGACTCCCTACTCGACCTCCGGCGCCTCTCCACGACCTCCGTCGGCGCCATCACTCGACCTCTGGTGACTCCCTACTTGACCTCCGGTGCCTCTCCACGACCTCCGTCGGCGCCCTCACTCGACCTCTGACGGCTCCGGGTACGACGTCTGCTTTCTGTCAGCGCCGCTTCTCTACCTCAGGCCCCAGGTCTCCAGGCTTCTCGACGTTAGGACTTCAGGAGGACACCGCTGAACAGGTCAGGAGCTTGCTGTTCTTCCTCTTTAAGGCCTGTTCCAAATGTTCAGATCCTTAAGATGGTTCTTCTGGTCTTGGTCCCACACAGGGCTTTAGGCTGGGCTTGGTCAGTAGGGACTAGCATCAAGGGTGGGTTTCTGGACCCCACTCCAAGCACTGGTTTCCACCCCTGCTGCCTTACTCCGACCTCCTTCTATATCTGTCCTCTCTCCTCTCCAGTCAGATGCCAACTGCTTCTCTAAGATGGCCTCCTAACATTCTAAAACTGCCTCCCACTATCCCAGGATTCTAGAATGTTACAGAAGGTTCTAGAAACCTCCAGTGAGTTCTGGTTATGTCACAGGTGACAATGGGTGGCCACCATTTTGTGTCTCAGGCCCTCAGACAGAAGTTCCAGGGGTAGGGAAAATGGCTCCCTGACCCTGCATCAACACTAACAAGTCTGGTGGTTCCCAAAAAGGAAAAATTATAACAGGGTTTGAGGCAGAAGTGGGACAAAATAAATAATGATGAGGAGGGACCACCCAAAGGGCTGACAGGTCTAACACGCGTCCCCCCCAGCTGAAAGTGGGGAGAGCTACCCAACCCCTTGGGAGTTCTCATCACTAAGGCAGAAATACCTTGAGAGACCGTCTGCATTGGCGTGGTCCACTCCAGGCCGATGTTCCACCTGAAAGTCCATTCCCTGTAGGGAGATAGACCACCTTAGCAACTTGGGATTCTCCCCCTTCATCTGCATCAGCCACCGAAGGGGTCTGTGATCGGTCTGAACAAGGAAGTGCGAGCCAAACAGGTATGGCCGCAACTTCTTCAGAGCCCATACCACTGCAGAGGCTTCACGCTCTATTGCACTCCACTTCTGTTCCCTGGGAAGTAGTCTCCGGGATAGGAAGACCACGGGTTGGTCCAGACCCTCTTCATTGAGTTGCGATAACACTGCCCCAATGCCATGTTCCAATGCATCCGTCTGGACAATGAACTCCTTGGAAAAATCTGGGGCCCTTAAGACCGGGGCCTCGCACATGGCTTGCTTCAGTTTCACAAAGGCCTGCTGACAAGCCTCCGTCCAGACTACCCGTTGAGGTTGCTTCTTGGACGTAAGCTCCGTGAGGGGGGCCACAATGGTACCATACCCCTTCACGAAGCGGCGGTAATATCCGGTGAGGCCCAGAAAAGCTCGGACCTCAGTCTGAGTCTTGGGGGGTTCCCAGGCCATGATGGCCTCGATTTTCGCCTGGAGGGGTTGCACCGCTCCCCTACCCACCAAGTGTCCAAGGTACACTACCGACCCCTGCCCGATCTGGCATTTACTGGCCTTAATCGTTAACCCAGCTTGCTTCAGGGCCTGGAGAACAGTTTGCAGGTGACGCAAGTGATCCTCCCAGCTGTTACTGAAGACGGCAATGTCGTCCAGATAAGCAGCAGAGAAACTCTCCATTCCAGCGAGGATCTGGTTCACCAGACGCTGAAACGTGGCAGGTGCGTTCTTGAGCCCAAAGGGCATCACGCAGAACTGGTAGTGGCCCTTGGGCGTGGAGAAGGCTGACCTTTCCTTAGCTCCATCAGTCAGAGAGATCTGCCAGTACCCGGAAGTAAGGTCAAAGGTACTCAGATATTGGGCAGCTCCCAGCCGGTCAATCAGTTCATCCGCCCTTGGAATCGGATGAGCATCAGTCTTGGTTACTGAGTTCAGTCCCCGGTAGTCCACACAGAACCTCAGTTCCGGTTGGGCACCCGGTGGTACAGCTTTTGGTACTAATACCACCGGACTGGACCAGGGGCTGCTGGAAGGTTCAATCACTCCTAGCTCCAGCATCTTAGTGACTTCACTGTCAATGCTGGCCTTCACCTTGTCTGTCATCCGGTAGATCTTTGACTTCACAGGTGGGCTGTCTCCTGTGTCCACATCATGGACGCACAGGTGAGTCCTACCCGGAACAAGGGAGAACAACGAAGAGTACTGCCCCAGGACCTGGCGGCAGTCCTCCTGCTGTTCAGGAGTTAGGGACGGGGAGAGAATCACTCCCTCCACCAACCCATCCTTCTCTTGAGACGCAAATAAGTCGGGGAGAGGCTCGCTTTCCACGTCCTCTGCTCCGTCAGTCACCATCAGCAATATGACTTCGGGCCTCTCATGGTGGGGTTTGAGGCGGTTGGCATGCAGCACCCGTAGGGGCTGGCGAGGGGTCTTCAGATCCACCAAGTAGGTAGCCTTACCCTTCTTCTCCAACACCTCAAAGGGTCCTGACCAGCGATCCTGGAGGGCGCTAAGCTCTCCTGGTTCGATCACCCACACCTTCTGGCCAGGCTCCAATTCCACCGGATGAGCATTGTGGTCATACCACGCCTTCATTACTGCTTGGCTGGCTTCCAAGTCAGAAGCTTGCTTCCACAACTTAGCCATTTGGCTCCGGAAGGCCAGCATGTAGCTCACCACGTCCTGGGGAAGCTTTCTGGGAGTTCTTTCCCATCCGTCTCTCACCAGGCCGAGAGGTCCACGCACAGGGTGCCCATACAAAAGCTCGAAGGGGCTGAAGCCCACTCCCTTCTGTGGCACTTCCCTGTAAGAAAACAATAGACAGGGTAGGAGGACGTCCCATTTCCTCCGCAGGCTTTCAGGCAGACTTCTGATCATGCCTTTCAAGGTTTTATTGAACCTCTCCACCAGACCATTGGTCTGGGGATGGTAAGGAGTGGTGAACCGGTAGGTCACTCCACACTCCTTCCACATGGCCCGCATGTATGCTGACATGAAGTTGGTCCCCCTGTCAGACACAACTTCCTTGGGAAAACCCACTCGGGTAAAGATTCCCATCAGGGCCCTAGCCACAACAGGTGCAGTAATGGTCCTCAGAGGTATAGCCTCTGGGTACCGTGTGGCATGATCCACCAGGACCAGGATAAACCTGTGACCAGCTGTAGTAGGCGGATCTAACGGACCCACAATGTCAATGCCCACCCTTTCAAAGGGGGTGCTAACGACAGGAAGTGGTTCCAGGGGAGCTTTCAGCTTCACCCCTGTTTTCCCACTGGCTTGACAAGACACACACGTCCGGCAGTAGGTGTCGGACGACACTTTCATTTGAGGCCAATAAAAGTGTGGGACAAGCCGGGCAAAGGTCTTGTCTTGCCCCAGGTGTCCTGCCAAGGGGATCTCATGAGCCAATTCCAGGAGAAAGGCTCGATAACGTTGAGGGACAACCAAGGCCCGTGACGATCCGTGCATGGGTGCCTTGGGTTCACTGTAGAGGAGGCCATCCTCCCAGTAAATGTTGTAGTTCCCCTCAACGTTCCCTGCTGCCTGGGCTTCGGCCTGTCGCCTCAGTCCCTCAAGGGTAGGACACTCCCTCTGGCCCTTGCAGAATTCCTCCCTGGTTGGCCCTCCCTCCACGTGCCACTCGGCCGGGATGGGTAGGTTCTCCAGTTCGGTAACATCCCCCTCCGCGGACTCCTGGACCACCACCTCCGGTGGCCTATCCGTCACACGGGGCGCGGATGCCGAGGCAGGCTCCTCGTGCCCTCGGTTCTTCCCTTGGTCGGCAGCCGGCTGTGCCTTTGTTCCAGGCTCCCGCCTAAACGAACTCCCCCTCCGGGTAGTCGCAGACCCTGTGCTGACACAGGCCCAGTCAGGTGTACCCAGCATCTCCGCATGAGTCCGGTATTCCACCTCCTTCCAAGCATTATGCTCCATGTCATTCCCCAGCAGACAATCGACTGGCACGGCAGGGCTTACGGCAACTCGAAGCAACCCTGCAACCCCTTCCCATTCAAATGGAACCTCGGCCACCGGATAGTGGCCCATTCTGCCGTCAGCCATCGCGGCAGTGTGGAGTACAGTGGGGATCACCTGCTCTGGAGACACCAGTTGGCTACGTACCATAGTCATACTGGCTCCTGTGTCTCTCAGAGCCTCCCCTCTTTGGCCGTTGATGGTGACCCACTGCCCATACTTTGTGGTATTTGCGGGCACCTGGATCTTAGGAACCATCTCCCGTTCTCCCAGGGACACTAAAGTGACACCCGCCCACTCCCTTCCCTTATCTAAAGGCATCTCCTCCCCGAGCACTACACTAGCTACTCCGGGGGCCTTTCCTCCGATGGGAGGGGGTGGTCTTTTCGGGCACTTCACATCTCCCTTATAGTGTCCGACACCACCGCACTCGAAGCAATGGACAACCCTTGGCTGCTGACTCTGGCCAGGATTAGGGTTTCTGGGTGGGTTAGCCCTAGGGGTGAATCCCGTTCCCTTCTCTTGGAAACTATTTTGGGGGCCTTTAGAGAACCCCGTTTTCTTTTCCCCTCCCTCTTTCTTCTGGGGGGCGCCCTGTCCGGTCTTTTGAGAGTCCCCTCCAGTCCCCCTTGTGGACACCCGGGTACTAGCCCAAATGTCCGCCTCCTCAGCAAGCTTCCGGGGATTGGTCAGCTTGCTATCCACCAGGTGTTGACGCAGTTCGGGGAAACATTTTTCGAGCAGGTGTTCCTTCAACATCAAATCAAACAACCCCTCGTAGTCCCTCACCTCGCTGCCCTGTATCCAACCCTCTAATGCCTTCTTTGCATAGTCCAGGAAATCCACCCAATTCTGTGTGCCCAGTTTGTGGCTACCCCGGAACTTCTGTCTGTACTTCTCGGGTGTTAGTCCAAACTTCCTCACGAGCGCCACTTTCATGGTGGGGTAGTGGGTCTGCTCATCCTGCTCCAGGGCCAATAATGTATCCCTGCCAGCTGGAGGCATGTATTTATACAATCCCCCTCCCCAATATTTCTCTGGAACCCCATGGGCTCTTAAAGAGACCTCATAGGCCGCTAGCCACTTGGCGATGTCATCTCCCGCACTATAGCTGGCTACTATGTCTTTTGGCAGATAGGGTTTGGGTTCCCTGGTGATTTCTCTCTCTTCGCTGCCACCATTAGGAACAGTGTGTGCCCCGACAAGTAGGATCTGGAGATCTATCTCCCTGAGCCTCAACTCGTGAGCCATCCTCCGTTCCTCCTTTTCTTTCTCCAGCTTCGCCAACTCCCAGGTGAGCTGTCTTTTCTCCCTCCGGTCAGTTAATTCTGCTTCTGATAAGCCGCTGCTAGAGACACTGCTGCCCTTCCTTGAAAGTGTTCTGGGCCCCGCTAATAGGTTCCCCACCTCAGGTTGGTACAAACCAGCCCCCTCGCTGTCAGTCTCTCCATCCCTGTCCTCCTTCTCAACCTTACTTTCTCGTCGTGCCTCCCCCCAAGCCCTCAAGCTGGTCTGGAGCTCACCCTTCTTTGCACCTTGGGGACAAAACACCCCCTCTCGCTGACAAAACTCTCTGAGTTGGGCCACAGTGTAAGTTTCCACATCCTCCAACACAAACTCCATTTTGCCCACTCAGGATAGAAGACAGTTGCTTACAGAAGCTATGCAGGGGGGTACCTTTTGTAATACCTCCTCCCACCACCAGAAGTAAATTTGGAAAAAACAAAACTCAAAATTAGGAAGTCCGCTTGGAGAAAACTCCCGGTGTAGGCCTATGGACTACCCAAAGTTATTGTCGAGTAGACGCAAGCACAGCTCTATCCCACCGCTGAACACCAATTTTATGTTGGAAACCGGGCAACCGGGTTAGCAGTCACCAGGTTCCCAGCACAGTGGTAGCTTGGCTCGAGCGGTTGGGGGTCAGGCACCGTGTTAAGCGTACGTCACACCCTCTCAATAACCATGCGTTCATCCGTTCCAAAAACGACACTACACCGTAAAAATTATGGAAGTCAAGTTGAAAATATATATGTCTTTATCTTATTTTCTCTTAGTTGCAGGCTTCACATCATAAATACAATACAATAGGATTTTCCTTCAAAAGAGCAGGTCAAATAAACAATGCTACTTCGGAATTTCAACAAATAGGTTCAGGTCATCATTAAGCAAAGAATAAATAGAGGTGCAATAAATATAGACGGCAAATAAATACAGTCAGACAATAAATACAGTGCAAGAATAAATTAGTGGAAGACAATAAATAAAGCACCTTCAATAATTAAGGTAAAGCAATCAATGACAATTACAGATCAGATCACTTTCATGAGGTCACTTGGTCTTACTTTGCCCATACACAGCTTGTGGTCATTTGGATGGCATGGGGGTGTCCCACCTAGATTGGTCAAGGCTGGGGCTTAAGCTGAGGCAGAACAAGGGTAACCTAAAGATCTGGCCCTCCAAACTACACAGCCCTTTACGGAGGTCACTGTACCAGTCTCAGTTCACCCCTGGCACTCCCAGGCTGGTCCTGACACCCCTCTAACCCCTAGGATGGTCTTTAGGGCTCCACGGGGCCTCAGACGCCCCCTCTACCACTTACTGTCCCTTCCTCGACGATCGGCTCCGCTCGGGGCCGTGTCGACGCCGTGAGGCGGCTCCGGATCGATGTCGCTGGGCGGCCTCGACTCAATGTCGCTGGGCGGTCTCGACTCGATGTCGCTGGGCGGCCTCGACTCGATGTCGCTGGGCGGTCTCGACTCGATGTCGCTGGGCGGTCTCGACTCGATGTCGCTGGGCGGTCTCGACTCGATGTCGCTGGGCGGTCTCGACTCGATGTCGCCTTCCGGCGTCGCAGGGACACGGTCTCCCCGCTTCCGGGTGTCTCCGGAGTGCGATCTCCACTCCCGACCTCCGGCGCGCTTCACCTCAGTTTCCGGCGACTCCGGTGGGCGGACTTCACTCCCCTGTCGACGCCTCACCTCGACCTCGGGTGACTCCCTACTCGACCTCCGGCGCCTCTCCACGACCTCCGTCGGCGCCCTCACTCGACCTCTGGTGACTCCCTACTCGACCTCCGGTGCCTCTCCACGACCTCCGTTGGCGCCCTCACTCGACCTCTGACGGCTCCGGGTACGACGTCTGCTTTCTGTCAGCGCCGCTTCTCTACCTCAGGCCCCAGGTCTCCAGGCTTCTCGACGTCAGGACTTCAGGAGGACACCGCTGAACAGGTCAGGAGCTTGCTGTTCTTCCTCTTTAAGGCCTGTTCCAAATGTTCAGATCCTTAAGATGGTTCTTCTGGTCTTGGTCCCACACAGGGCTTTAGGCTGGGCTTGGTCAGTAGGGACTAGCATCAAGGGTGGGTTTCTGGACCCCACTCCAAGCACTGGTTTCCACCCCTGCTGCCTTACTCCGACCTCCTTCTATATCTGTCCTCTCTCCTCTCCAGTCAGATGCCAACTGCTTCTCTAAGATGGCCTCCCAACATTCTAAAACTGCCTCCCACTATCCCAGGATTCTAGAATGTTACAGAAGGTTCTAGAAACCTCCAGTGAGTTCTGGTTATGTCACAGGTGACAATGGGTGGCCACCATTTTGTGTCTCAGGCCCTCAGACAGAAGTTCCAGGGGTAGGGAAAATGGCTCCCTGACCCTGCATCAACACTAACAAGTCTGGTGGTTCCCAAAAAGGAAAAATTATAACAGGGTTTGAGGCAGAAGTGGGACAAAATAAATAATGATGAGGAGGGACCACCCAAAGGGCTGACAGGTCTAACACCCTTCCCACATAGGGCGAACAGCAAAACACAAAGGATGATGGACGGAATGTTGCACATTGGCAAAACATTCACCCCCAGTAACAGATCTGGGTTTAATCCATCGTTATTTTGCACACCACGCCACCGCAGTTCAGACATGGCCATATGCAAATCAGTCTTGACCCTGTGCCTCATGTGAACAGTCCAGCCCGAGCTGCCAAGCCATGTCTTCCCTGGACCGGAATCAAGCATCCTAGGACCGATTTTGGGGTTTCACCCCTCTTCAGCCAGGATAGCTTGACTTCAGTGGCGTAGTGAGCACTGGACCCACGTCTAGGCATACCCTTCCCACATAGGGCGAACAGCAAAACACACAAGATGATGGACGGAATGTTGCACATTGGCAAAACATTCACCCCCAGTCACAGATCTGGGTTTAATCCATCGTTATTTTGCACACCACACCACCGCAGTTCAGATATGGCCATATGCAAATCAGTCTTGACCCTGTGCCTCATGAAAACAGTCCAGCCCGAACTGCCAAGCCATGTCTTCCCTGGACCGGAATCAAGCATCCTAGCACCGGTTTTGGGGTTTCACCCCCCTTCAGCCAGGATAGCTTGACTCCAGTGGCGTAGTGAGCACGAGACCCACGTCTGGGCATACCCTTCCCACATAGAGCAAACAGCAAAACACACAAGATGATGAACGGAATGTTGCACATTGGCAAAACATTCACCCCCAGTCACAGATCTGGGTTTAATCCATTGTTATTTTGCCCACCATGCCACCGCAGTTCAGACATGGCCATACGCAAATCAGTCTTGGCCCTGTGCCTCATGGGAACAGTCCAGCCCGAACTGCCAAGCCATGTCTTCCCTGGACCGGAATCAAGCATCCTAGGACCGATTTCGGGGTTTCACCCCTCTTCAGCCAGGATAGCTTGACTCCAGTGGTGTAGTGAGCACGGGACCCACGTCTGGGCATCCCCTTCCCACATAGGGCGAACAACAAAACACACAAGATGATGGACGGAATGTTGCACATTGGCAAAACATTCACCCCCAGTCACAGATCTGGGTTTAATCCGTCGTTATTTTGCACACCACGCCACCGCAGTTCAGACATGGCCATATGCAAATCAGTCTTGACCCTGTGCCTCATGGGAACAGTCCAGCCCGAACTGCCAAGCCATGTCTTCCCTGGACCGGAATCAAGCATTCTAGGACCGGATGCCTGAAGCCTTGTTTGCACTGTCACTGTAGTAGATGGCACAATAGATGCTGGAGTCCAATAGTGACATTTAACGTACAGGCACTGGGTACACCTTGAACTATATACTAGGGACTTATAGATACATTAAATATGCCAATTAGGATTGTGCCAATTTCATGATGTTTAAATGGAGAGCTCAGGTACATTTCTACTGGATAAAAGGGGTAAAGTGCATAGAGTTCCTAAGCCAGCAACCGATAGGCCAGACATCTGGGAGTACACCAAGCAAGAGATGGTCATTTCCTATTGGTGGTGTTCTCAGGCCAGCCAGAAGCAACTGACTCTCCATGGCATCCCTACCCATGGCATTCTATATGATATCAAGTGGAAGACAGGGACAGTCCACACAAAGCTATTTACAACAAAATGTTGTTGTTCTGTGTCTTCCTGTGTGTGTGGTTCAGTATAACCATAATATACAGCAACATAACCACTGTTTACTTGTCTGCTTGTGGACAACAGTGGGCGGATTATTTGTCCTATCTGTCAAATACATTTATAGTAATAAGAGGATCAAGTTCAGGATACATAGTATTTGCAGGGTCGTATCACTGAACCCTCCCAGACGTCGCCTACGATTCAACACTCGAGCAAACATGTGAATAAATAAAATAACACTCTCACTGTTCCATGATAGAAAAGGAGGTGGGTGGGGGAATAGAACTAGTCTGAATATGGTACTTCAAACTAGACTGAATGATGTTTTCTGACATTCACTGTCTCCTCTTCTTTACAAAGACAAAACTGAAACTTGAATACAATGCACTTTTCTCTAGGAGAATTACCCGCTAGAACTGTAAGAAACTAACCAGGTTGGCTTGAGATCAGTCCAAGATGAACATTCTTGCCATTGTCATCGGTTTGGTCACTAACATTTCAATGAACATGGCCACCTTGAGGGCAAGCCCTATCAACAATGCCTGATAAAAAGGTACAAGGGTGTTTAGCGGTGGTGACGCTCTAACGCAGGAAAACTAAGCCATTGTATTCGGCACCCAGTTAAAAGGAACACCAAATTCAAGAACAAAATGAAAAAACAAGAACATTTAAAAATTGGCATCGTGCAATTACAAGGATATTCTAGGGTTGCTGAGTCTCCAAAGTCCATATTGGCGGGTTCAAAATTTCCGCACTAGGGGCCATATGTAGGTAATTTCTATTTACCAATTCCTAAAGAACGAATTTTACTGATTCGGTATTTAAGAATCAGTAAATAGAATGTAGGTAAAAAATCGGTAAATTTTACCGATTCGGTAATATTCGTTATTACCGATTCGGTATTTACCGAATCGGTAATAAGGAATACCTTCCCATTCATTCCAATGGGCCTGGAGGCACATAGGAATGAATGGGAAGCCATTCACTATTACCGATTCGGTAAATACCGATTCGGTAATAGGGGGAGCATATTCAAGGGTGGCAAGGTGTCACATTGACACCCTGTTGCACCCCTGAATCGTGCATGTGTGCACATGTGGCGCACATATGTCTGCCACATGGCACTTTTAAAACAGCACAAAATTGCTTTTTAAAAGGTATTCGAAATTTACCACCAACCTGTAGTTGGTGGTAAATAACGAATCCTTAAACCAAAAATGCACTCACTTGAGTGTTTCCTACATAGGATTTAAGGATTCGGTATTTTACTGATTCCTTAAGATAACAAATCGGTAAATTACCAAATCCTTAAATCCAGCCTCCTACATCGCAAAGGGTTAAATACCGGTCGGTAACGGTAAATTTACCGATTTCCGGCTGTTACCGACCGGTATTATCCTACCTACATATGGCCCATAGTATTTTGGAACTGTCAGTAGGATGAAGATGGTGAACACACTTCCCAAATCTCTGAAAGCAGAAGACTAGAAAATTCCGAAAAAAAAGTTTCTCCTTAAGGCCCTCATGTAAAAAGATTTCAAATAAGAAATTGTAAATTGAGATGAATAATGATCAGAAATTGTGATTCCTTAAATAGAATGTAGGATAACAGACTCTGTAGAAGGGGTCACAATTTGTGCACAGACTTATACCGAATCCATTTTATTTTGTGAAGCGACCGAATCGTAATGTGTCGCAAATCAACATACATCATTAATATGCATGTGGTAGTTTAAAATTGCGACCCATTACAATTGCCTACATTTACAGGCATGTATGGTGGCCTGCTGGGGTCAGCAGACCACCATGTCTGCGACTGCTTTTAACCCCTTCGCTGCTAGGCCTTTTCCCCTCCTGTGCTAAGCCTTTTTTGGGCTCTTTGGGGTAGTGCGCGCTTAGGCCCCTGTAACTTTTTGACCACAGTAGGTATCCACGCCAACTTTGCGTCCTTTTCTTCCAACATCATGGGGATTCTAAAGGTACCCTGGGTTTGTGGATTCTCCTAGAGGGTTCCCAGAAATTAGTCAAAATACAGCAAAATGTTTTTTTTTTTGTGAGAATGGGGAAAAGTGGCTGCAAATGAAAGCGTCTGGGTTTTTCTCTGCAAATGATATCAAAAAAGGGTTTATGGGGCTGAAATCACCATTTCTCCAGCTTTTAGTGAATGACAGATTTTTGTCAGAAATCCAACATTTTGTACACAGTTTTGACATTTTTCTGGGACATACCCTATTTTTGCTATTTTTTGTGCTTTCAACCTCCTTCCAGATAATGGTAGAAATGGGTAGAAATGCAATAATTGATCCTGGAAAGCTATACCTTTTTGAAAAGTAGACAAAATTCTGAATTCAGAAAGGGGTCATTTGTGTAGATCCATCAAGGTTTCTTTATAGAAACTAACAGGTAAATATAGGAAAAATTAAAAATTTGTTGAAAAAAGCAGCCTTTTGAGTCAACGTTTTCACCTGTAACTTCTTCTAATTATGACATCTCTTTGAAAGCAATGTACCGTTACATCCGGTGGACCTTCTTGGTTGTGGGGATATATAGGACTTGTAGGTTCACCAAGAGCCCAACGAACCCAGAGTAAAAAACTGAGCAGCATTTTGTAATGTTTTTTTTTTTTGTTCCGGGTGTATAGCAATTATTGTGGGAAAATGCATACATGGAAAAATCGGTATGAAAGACACCTATGTATTTCTGAAATGGGAACAAATTACAGAGTTTAGAAACAGTGCATATTTGCACATTTTCGAAATTGGGAATACTCATACTTGCATGACAATTATTGGTCATTTTTCAAAATGACTTTTTTTTTACACAATGTCTTTCATTTGGAAGGGAGAAATTCATCAAAAATCAATAGGTAATAACAGTTGCTTTACAAATCTGAACTACCCTATGTCTCCCGATAAAAATGGTACCTCACTTGTGTGGGTAGGCATAGTGCCCACGACAGGAAGTGGCTCAAAACCTAAGGTGAACACACCACATTATCACACTGAAAATTTACACATTTTTTGCGAAGAGTCTAGCTGTAGATTTTGAACACTAGCCCTGCCGGCACCTAGGGAAACCTAGCAAACCCATACATTTTTGAAAACTAGACACCCAGGGGAATCCAGGATGGGGTGACTTGACTGCCTCCCACCATGGTCTGTTACCCAGAATCCCTTGCAAACGTAAAACATTGACAAAAAAAACACATTTTCCCCACATTTCTGTGATGGAAAGTTCTGAAATCTGCGTGGATCCACAAATTTCCACCCACCCGCATTCCCCAAAGTCCTAGGAGAAAAATGGTACCTCACTTGTGCGGGTCGGCCTGGTGCCCGCGACAGGAAACGGCGCAAAACGCAACGTGGTCACACCTCAATTTTGCAGTGAAAAATGACCCTTTTTTGGCAAAGTGACTAGCTGTAGTTTTTTAACCCTAGCCCTGCCGGCACCTAGGGAAACCTAGCAAACCTATACATTTTTGAAAACTAGACACCGAGGGGAATCCAGGATGGGGTGACTTGACTGCCTCCCACCATGGTCTGTTACCCAGAATCCCTTGCAAACGTAAAAAAGTGACAAAAAAAAGACATTTTCCCCACATTTCTGTGATGGAAAATTCTGGAATCTGCGTGGATCCACAAATTTCCACCCACCCCGCGTTCCCCAAAGTCCTACGAGAAAAATGGTACCTCACTTGTGCGGGTCGGCCTAGTGCCCGCGACAGGACACGGCGCAAAACGCAACGTGGTCACACCTCAATTTTGCAGTGAAAAATGACCCTTTTTTGGCAAAGTGACTAGCTGTAGTTTTTGAACCCTAGCCCTGCCGGCACCTAGGGAAACCTAGCGAACCTATACATTTTTGAAAACAAGACACCCAGGGGAATCCAGGATGGGGTGACGTGACTGCCTCCCACCATGGTCTGTTACCCAGAATCCCTTGCAAAGGTAAAAAAGTGACCAAAAAAACACATTTTCCCCACATTTCTGTGATGGAAAGTTCTGGAATCTGCGTGGATCCACAAATTTCCACCCACCCCGCGTTCCCCAAAGTCCTACGAGAAAAATGGTACCTCACTTGTGCGGGTCGGCCTAGTGCCCGCGACAGGAAACGGCGCAAAACGCAACGTGGTCACACCTCAATTTTGCAGTGCAAAATGACCCTTTCTTGGCAAAGTGACTAGCTGTAGTTTTTGAACCCTAGCCCTGCCGGCACCTAGGGAAACCTAGCAAACCTATACATTTTTGAAAACTAGACACCCAGGGGAATCCAGGATGGGGTGACTTGACTGCCTCCCACCATGGTCTGTTACCTAGAATCCCTTGCAAACGTAAAAAAGTGACAAAAAAAAGACATTTTCCCCACATTTCTGTGATGGAAAATTCTGGAATCTGCGTGGATCCACAAATTTCCACCCACCCCGCGTTCCCCAAAGTCCTACGAGAAAAATGGTACCTCACTTGTGCGGGTCGGCCTAGTGCCCGCGACAGCAAACGGCGCAAAACGCAACGTGGTCACACCTCAATTTTGCAGTGAAAAATGACCCTTTTTTGGCAAAGTGACTAGCTGTAGTTTTTTAACCCTAGCCCTGCCGTCACCTAGGGAAACCTAGCAAACCTATACATTTTTGAAAACTAGACACCCAGGGGAATCCAGGATGGGGTGACTTGACTGCCTCCCACCATGGTCTGTTACCCAGAATCCCTTGCAAAGGTAAAAAAGTGACCAAAAAAACACATTTTCCCCACATTTCTGTGATGGAAAGTTCTGGAATCTGCGTGGATCCACAAATTTCCACCCACCCCGCGTTCCCCAAAGTCCTACGAGAAAAATGGTACCTCACTTGTGCGGGTCGGCCTAGTGCCCGCGACAGGAAACGGCACAAAACGCAACGTGGTCACACCTCAATTTTGCAGTGAAAAATGACCCTTTTTTGGCAAAGTGACTAGCTGTAGTTTTTTAACCCTAGCCCTGCCGGCACCTAGGGAAACCTAGCAAACCTATACATTTTTGAAAACTAGACACCCAGGGGAATCCAGGATGGGGTGCCTTGAGTGCCTCCCACCATGGTCTGTCACCCAGAATCCCTTGCAAAGGTAAAAAATTGACAAAAAAAACACATTTTCCCCACATTTCTGTGATGGAAAGTTCTGGAATCTGCGTGGATCCACAAATTTCCACCCACCCCGCGTTCCCCAAAGTCCTACGAGAAAAATAGTACCTCACTTGTGCGGGGAGGCCCAAGTACCCGCGGCAGGCAAGGGCCCAAAACGTAGTGAGGCGACATCAAAATGGCCTATCGCAAAACCAGCTGGTTTTGCAAGGGGGGTCACTTGGGTTTTTGGCCCAGTGTTCGGCGGCCATCTAGGGAAACCTACCAAACCCACACATTTCTGAAAACTAGACGCCCGGCGGCTTCCAGGGAGGTATGGCTTGTGTGGATCCCCCAACATTTCCTTACCCAGAATCCCCTGCACACCTCAATTTTAGCTGAAAAAATCACTTTTTTCACAAATTTTGGTGTGGGAAAGTTGTGGCATCACCGGGCTCACACAAATTGTGCCTCACTTGCGTGGGAGGCCCAAGTACCCGCGGCAGGCAAGGGCCCAAAACGTAGTGAGGCGAAATCAACATTGCCTATCAAAAAAATGTTTGGGCCCTTGCCTGCCGCGGGTACTTGGGCCTCCCCGCACAAGTGAGGTACAACTTTCCCACACCAAAATGTGTGAAAAAAGTGATTTTTTCAGCTAAAATTGAGGTTTGCAGGGGATTCTGGGTAAGGAAACATTGGGGGATCCACGCAAGCCATACCTCCCTGGAAGCCGCCGGGTGTCTAGTTTTCAGAAATGAGTGGGTTTGGTAGGTTTCCCTAGATGGCCGCCGAGCACCGGGCCAAAAACCCAAGTGACCCCCCTTTCAAAACCAGGTGGTTTTGCGATAGGCCATTTTGATGTCGCCTCACTACGTTTTGGGCCCTTGCCTGCCGCGGGTACTTGGGCCTCCCACACAAGAGAGGCACCATTTTTACCGGGAGACCTGGGGGAACGCTGGGTGGTGTTAATTTTGTGTGAGCCCGGTGATGCCACAACTTTTCCACACCAAAATGTGTGAAAAAAAGCGATTTTTTCAGCTAAGATTGAGGTTTGCAGGGGATTCTGGGTAAGGAAACGTTGGGGGATCCACACAAGCCATACCTCCCTGGAAGCCGCCGGGTGTCTAGTTTTCAGAAATGCGTGGGTTTGGTAGGTTTCCCTAGATGGCCGCCGAGCACCGGGCCAAAAACCCAAGTGACCCCCCTTGCAAAACCAGGTGGTGTAGCGATAGGCCATTTTGATGTCGCCTCACTACGTTTTGGGCCCTTGCCTGCCGCGGGTACTTGGGCCTCCAACACAAGGGAGGCACCATTTTTACTGGGAGACCTGGGGGAACGCTGGGTGGTGTTAATTTTGTGTGAGCCCGGTGATGCCACAACTTTCCCACACCAAAATGTGTGAAAAAAGTGATCTTTTCAGCTAAAATTGAGGTTTACAGGGGATTCTGGGTAAGGAAACATTGGGGGATCCACGCAAGCCATACCTCCCTGGAAGCCGCCGGGTGTCTAGTTTTCAGAGATGTGTGGGTTTGGTAGGTTTCCCTAGATGGCCGCCGAGCACCCGGACAAAAACCCAAGTGACCCCCCTTTCAAAACCAGGTGGTTTTGCGATAGGCCATTTTGATGTCGCCTCACTACGTTTTGGGCCCTTGCCTGCCGCGGGTACTTGGGCCTCCCACACAAGTGAGGCACCATTTTTACCGGGAGACCTGGGGGACCGCTGGGTGGTGTTAATTTTCTGTGAGCCCGGTGATGCCACAACTTTTCCACACCAAAATGTATGAAAAAAGTGATTTTTTCAGCTAAAATTGAGGTTTGCAGGGGATTCTGGGTAAGGAAACGTTGGGGGATCCACACAAGCCATACCTCCCTGGAAGCCGCCAGGTGTCTAGTTTTCAGAAATGTGTGGGTTTGGTAGGTTTCCCTAGATGGCCGCCGAGCACCGGGACAAAAACCCAAGTGACCCCCCTTGCAAAACCAGGTGGTGTTGCGATAGGCCATTTTGATGTCGCCTCACTATGTTTTGGGCCCTTGCCTGCCGCGGGTACTTCGGCCTCCCACACAAGTGAGGCACCATTTTTACCGGGAGACCTGGGGGAACGCTGGGTGGTGTTAATTTTGTGTGAGCCCGGTGATGCCACAACTTTCCCACACCAAAATGTGTGAAAAAAGTGATTTTTTCTGCTAAAATTGAGGTTTGCAGGGAATTCTGGGTAAGGAAACGTTGGGGGATCCACGCAAGCCATACCTCCCTGGAAGCCGCCGGGTGTCTAGTTTTCAGAAATGTATGGGTTTGGTAGGTTTCCCTAGATGGCCGCCGAGCACCATGCCAAAAACCCAAGTGACCCCCCTTGCAAAACCAGGTGGTTATGCGATAGGCCATTTTGATGTCGCCTCACTACGTTTTGGGCCCTTGCCTGCCGCGGGTACTTGGGCCTCCCACACAAGTGAGGCACCATATTTACCGGGAGACCTGGGGGAACGCTGGGTGGTGGTAAATTTGTGTGAGCCCGGTGATGCCACAACTTTTCCACACCAAAATGTGTGAAAAAAGTGATTTTTTCAGCAAATATTGAGGTTTGCAGGGGATTCTGGGTAAGGAAACGTTGGGGGATCCACGCAAGCCATACCTCCCTGGAAGCCGCCGGGTGTCTAGTTTTCAGAAATGCGTGGGTTTGGTAGGTTTCCCTAGATGGCCGCCGAGCACCGGGACAAAAACCCAAGTGACCCCCCTTGCAAAACAAGGTGGTGTTGCGATAGGCCATTTTGATGTCGCCTCACTACGTTTTGGGCCCTTGCCTGCCGCGGGTACTTGGGCCTCCAACACAAGGGAGGCACCATTTTTACCGGGAGACCTGGGGGAACGCTGGGTGGTGTTAATTTTGTGTGAGCCCGGTGATGCCACAACTTTCCCACACCAAAATGTGTGAAAAAAGTGATTTTTTCTGCTAAAATTGAGGTTTGCAGGGGATTCTGGGTAAGGAAACGTTGGGGGATCCACGCAAGCCATACCTCCCTGGAAGCCGCCTGGTGTCTAGATTTCAGAAATGCGTGGGTTTGGTAGGTTTCCCTAGATGGCCGCCGAGCACCGGGCCAAAAACCCAAGTGACCCCCCTTGCAAAACCAGGTGGTGTTGCGATAGGCCATTTTGATGTCGCCTCACTACGTTTTGGGCCCTTGCCTGCCGCGGGTACTTCGGCCTCCCACACAAGTGAGGCACCATTTTTACCGGGAGACCTGGGGAAATGCTGGGGGGTGTTAATTTTGTGTGAGCCCGGTGATGCCACAACTTTCCCACCCGAAAATGTGTGAAAAAAGTGATTTTTTTCAGCTAAAATTGAGGTTTGCAGTGGATTCTGGGTAAGGAAACTTTGGGGGATCCACGCAAGCCATACCTCCCTGGAAGCCGCCGGGTGTCTAGTTTTCAGAAATGCATGGGTTTGGTAGGTTTCCCTAGATGGCCGCCGAGCACCGGGCCAAAAACCCAAGTGACCCCCCTTGCAAATCCAGGGGGTTTTGCGATAGGCCATTTTGATGTCGCCTCACTACGTTTTGGGCCCTTGCCTGCCGTGGGTACTTGGGCCTCCCACACAAGTGAGGCACCATTTTTACCGGGAGACCTGGGGGAACGCTGGGTGGTGTTAATTTTGTGTGAGCCCGGTGATGCCACAACTTTCCCACACCAAAATGTGTGAAAAAAGTGATTTTTTCTGCTAAAATTGAGGTTTGCAGGGGAGTGTGGGTAAGGAAACGTTGGGGGATCCACGCAAGCCATACCTCCCTGGAAGCCGCCTGGTGTCTAGTTTTCAGAAATGCGTGGGTTTGGTAGGTTTCCCTAGATGGCCGCCGAGCACCGGGCAAAAAACCCAAGTGACCCCCCTTGCAAAACCAGGTGGCTTTGCGATAGGCCATTTTGATGTCACCTCACTACGTTTTGGGCCCTTGCCTGCCGCGGGTACTTGGGCCTCCCACACAAGTGAGGCACCATATTTACCGGGAGACCTGGGGTAATGCTGGGTGGTGGTAAATCTGTGTGAGCCCGGTGATGCCACAACTTTTCCACACCAAAATGTGTGAAAAAAGTGATTTTTTCAGCAAATATTGAGGTTTGCAGGGGATTCTGGGTAAGGAAACGTTGGGGGATCCACGCAAGCCATACCTCTCTGGAAGCCGCCGGGTGTCTAGTTTTCAGAAATGCGTGGGTTTGGTAGGTTTCCCTAGATGGCCGCCGAGCACCGGGCCAAAAACCCAAGTGACCCCCCTTGCAAAACCAGGTGGTGTTGCGATAGGCCATTTTGATGTCGCCTCACTACGTTTTGGGCCCTTGCCTGCCGCGGGTACTTGGGCCTCCAACACAAGGGAGGCACCATTTTTACCGGGAGACCTGGGGGAACGCTGGGTGGTGTTAATTTTGTGTGAGCCCGGTGATGCCACAACTTTCCCACACCAAAATGTGTGAAAAAAGTGATTTTTTCAGCTAAAATTGAGGTTTACAGGGGATTCTGGGTAAGGAAACATTGGGGGATCCACGCAAGCCATACCTCCCTGGAAGCCGCCGGGTGTCTAGTTTTCAGAAATGTGTGGGTTTGGTAGGTTTCCCTAGATGGCCGCCGAGCACCGGGACAAAAACCCAAGTGACCCCCCTTTCAAAACCAGGTGGTTTTGCGATAGGCCATTTTGATGTCGCCTCACTACGTTTTGGGCCCTTGCCTGCCGCGGGTACTTGGGCCTCCCACACAAGTGAGGCACCATTTTTACCGGGAGACCTGGGGGACCGCTGGGTGGTGTTAATTTTCTGTGAGCCCGGTGATGCCACAACTTTTCCACACCAAAATGTATGAAAAAAGTGATTTTTTCAGCTAAAATTGAGGTTTGCAGGGGATTCTGGGTAAGGAAACGTTGGGGGATCCACACAAGCCATACCTCCGTGGAAGCCGCCAGGTGTCTAGTTTTCAGAAATGTGTGGGTTTGGTAGGTTTCCCTAGATGGCCGCCGAGCACCGGGACAAAAACCCAAGTGACCCCCCTTGCAAAACCAGGTGGTGTTGCGATAGGCCATTTTGATGTCGCCTCACTACGTTTTGGGCCCTTGCCTGCCGCGGGTACTTCGGCCTCCCACACAAGTGAGGCACCATTTTTACCGGGAGACCTGGGGGAACGCTGGGTGGTGTTAATTTTGTGTGAGCCCGGTGATGCCACAACTTTCCCACACCAAAATGTGTGAAAAAAGTGATTTTTTTCTGCTAAAATTGAGGTTTGCAGGGGATTCTGGGTAAGGAAACGTTGGGGGATCCACGCAAGCCATACCTCCCTGGAAGCCGCCGGGTGTCTAGTTTTCAGAAATATATGGGTTTGGTAGGTTTCCCTAGATGGCTGCCGAGCACCATGCCAAAAACCCAAGTGACCCCCCTTGCAAAACCAGGTGGTTATGTGATAGGCCATTTTGATGTCGCCTCACTACGTTTTGGGCCCTTGCCTGCCGCGGGTACTTGGGCCTCCCACACAAGTGAGGCACCATATTTACCGGGAGACCTGGGGGAACGCTGGGTGGTGGTAAATTTGTGTGAGCCCGGTGATGCCACAACTTTTCCACACCAAAATGTGTGAAAAAAGTGATTTTTTCAGCAAATA
This sequence comes from Triturus cristatus, assembly GCF_964204655.1. Taxonomy (NCBI): domain Eukaryota; kingdom Metazoa; phylum Chordata; class Amphibia; order Caudata; family Salamandridae; genus Triturus; species Triturus cristatus. The sequence continues at coordinate 391,948,584 of NC_140594.1, forward strand.
TTGAGGTTTGCAGGGGATTCTGGGTAAGGAAACGTTGGGGGATCCACGCAAGCCATACCTCCCTGGAAGCCGCCGGGTGTCTAGTTTTCAGAAATGTGTGGGTTTGGTAGGTTTCCCTAGATGGCCGCCGAGCACCGGGCCAAAAACCCAAGTGACCCCCCTTGCAAAACCAGGTGGTTTTGCGATAGGCCATTTTGATGTCGCCTCACTACGTTTTGGGCCCTTGCCTGCCGCGGGTACTTGGGCCTCCCACACAAGTGAGGCACCATTTTTACCGGGAGACCTGGGGGAACGCTGGGTGGTGGTAAATTTGTGTGAGCCCGGTGATGCCACAACTTTCCCACACCAAAATGTGTGAAAAAAGGGATTATTTCAGCTAAAATTGAAGTTTGCAGGGGATTCTGGGTAAGGAAACGTTGGGGGATCCACACAAGCCATACCTCCCTGGAAGCCGCCGGGTGTCTAGTTTTCAGAAGTGCGTGGGTTTGGTAGGTTTCCCTAGATGGCTGCCGAGCACCGGGCCAAAAACCCAAGTGACCCCCCTTGCAAAACCAGGTGGTGTTGCGATAGGCCATTTTGATGTCGCCTCACTACGTTTTGGGCCCTTGCCTGCCGCGGGTACTTGGGCCTCCCACACAAGTGAGGCACCATTTTTACCGGGAGACCTGGGGAAACGTTGGGGGGTGTTACTTTTGTGTGAGCCCGGTGATGCCACAACTTTCCCACACGAAAATGTGTGAAAAAAGTGATTTTTTCAGCTAAAATTGAGGTTTGCAGGGGATTCTTGGTAAGGAAACTTTGGGGATCCACGCAAGCCATACCTCCCTGGAAGCCGCCGGGTGTCTAGTTTTCAGAAATGCGTGGGTTTGGTAGGTTTCCCTAGATGGCCGCCGAGCACCGGGCCAAAAACCCAAGTGACCCCCCTTGCAAATCCAGGTGGTTTTGCGATAGGCCATTTTGATGTCGCCTCACTACGTTTTGGGCCCTTGCCTGCCGTGGGTACTTGGGCCTCCCACACAAGGGAGGCACCATTTTTACCGGGAGACCTGGGGGACCGCTGGGTGGTGTTCATTTTGTGTGAGCCCGGTGATGCCACAACTTTTCCACACCAAAATGTGTGAAAAAAGTGCTTTTTTCAGCTAAAATTGAGGTTTGCAGGGGATTCTGGGTAAGGAAACGTTGGGGGATCCACACAAGCCATACCTCCCTGGAAGCCGCCGGGTGTCTAGTTTTCAGAAATGCGTGGGTTTGGTAGGTTTCCCTCGATGGCCGCCGAGCACCGGGACAAAAACCCAAGTGACCCCCCTTGCAAAACCAGGTGGTGTTGCGATAGGCCATTTTGATGTCGCCTCACTACGTTTTGGGCCCTTGCCTGCCGCGGGTACTTGGGCCTCCAACACAAGGGAGGCACCATTTTTACCGGGAGACCTGGGGGAACGCTGGGTGGTGTTAATTTTGTGTGAGCCCGGTGATGCCACAACTTTCCCACACCAAAATGTGTGAAAAAAGTGATTTTTTCTGCTAAAATTGAGGTTTGCAGGGGATTCTGGGTAAGGAAACGTTGGGGGATCCACGCAAGCCATACCTCCCTGGAAGCCGCCTGGTGTCTAGATTTCAGAAATGCATGGGTTTGGTAGGTTTCCCTAGATGGCCGCCGAGCACCGGGCCAAAAACCCAAGTGACCCCCCTTGCAAAACCAGGTGGCTTTGCGATAGGCCATTTTGATGTCGCCTCACTACGTTTTGGGCCCTTGCCTGCCGCGGGTACTTGGGCCTCCCACACAAGTGAGGCACCATTTTTACCGGGAGACCTGGGGGAACGCTGGGTGGTGGTAAATTTGTGTGAGCCCGGTGATGCCACAACTTTCCCACACCAAAATGTGTGAAAAAAGGGATTATTTCAGCTAAAATTGAGGTTTGTAGGGCATTCTGGGTAAGGAAACGTTGGGGGATCCACACAAGCCATACCTCCCTGGAAGCCGCCGGGTGTCTAGTTTTCAGAAATGCGTGGGTTTGGTAGGTTTCCCTAGATGGCCGCCGAGCACCGGGCCAAAAACCCAAGTGACCCCCCTTGCAAAACCAGGTGGTGTTGCGATAGGCCATTTTGATGTCGCCTCACTACGTTTTGGGCCCTTACCTGCCGCGGGTACTTCGGCCTCCCACACAAGTGAGGCACCATTTTTACCGGGAGACCTGGGGAAATGCTGGGGGGTGTTAATTTTGTGTGAGCCCGGTGATGCCACAACTTTCCCACCCGAAAATGTGTGAAAAAAGTGATTTTTTTCAGCTAAAATTGAGGTTTGCAGGGGATTCTGGGTAAGGAAACTTTGGGGGATCCACGCAAGCCATACCTCCCTGGAAGCCGCCTGGTGTCTAGTTTTCAGAAATGCATGGGTTTGGTAGGTTTCCCTAGATGGCCGCCGAGCACCGGGCCAAAAACCCAAGTGACCCCACTTGCAAATCCAGGTGGTTTTGCGATAGGCCATTTTGATGTCGCCTCACTACGTTTTGGGCCCTTGCCTGCCGTGGGTACTTGGGCCTCCCACACAAGGGAGGCACCATTTTTACCGGGAGACCTGGGGGACCGCTGGGTGGTGTTAATTTTGTGTGAGCCCGGTGATGCCACAACTTTTCCACACCAAAATGTGTGAAAAAAGTGATTTTTTCAGCTAAAATTGAGGTTTGCAGGGGATTCTGGGTAAGGAAACGTTGGGGGATCCACACAAGCCATACCTCCCTGGAAGCCGCCGGGTGTCTAGTTTTCAGAAATGCGTGGGTTTGGTAGGTTTCCCTAGATGGCCGCCGAGCACCGGGCAAAAAACCCAAGTGACCCCCCTTGCAAAACCAGGTGGTGTTGCGATAGGCCATTTTGATGTCGCCTCACTACGTTTTGGGCCCTTGCCTGCCGCGGGTACTTGGGCCTCCCACACAAGTGAGGCACCATACTTACCGGGAGACCTGGGGGAATGCTGGGTGGTGGTAAATCTGTGTGAGCCCGGTGATGCCACAACTTTTCCACACCAAAATGTGTGAAAAAAGTGATTTTTTCAGCAAATATTGAGGTTTGCAGGGGATTCTGGGTAAGGAAACGTTGGGGGATCCACGCAAGCCATACCTCTCTGGAAGCCGCCGGGTGTCTAGTTTTCAGAAATGCGTGGGTTTGGTAGGTTTCCCTAGATGGCCGCCGAGCACCGGGCCAAAAACCCAAGTGACCCCCCTTGCAAAACCAGGTGGTTTTGCGATAGGCCATTTTGATGTCGCCTCACTACGTTTTGGGCCCTTGCCTGCCGCGGGTACTTGGGCCTCCCACACAAGTGAGGCACCATTTTTACCGAGAGACCCGGGGGAACGCTGGGTGGTGGTAAATTTGTGTGAGCCCGGTGATGCCACAACTTTCCCACACCAAAATGTGTGAAAAAAGTGATTATTTCAGCTAAAATTGAGGTTTGCAGGGGATTCTGGGTAAGGACACGTTGGGGGATCCACGCAAGCCATACCTCCCAGGAAGCCGCCGGGTGTCTGGTTTTCAGAAATGTGTGGGTTTGGTAGGATTCCCTAGATGGCCGCTGAGCACCGGGCCAAAAACCAAAGTGACCCCCCCTTGCAAAACCAGATTAACTATTGTTCCTACAGCGTGAGAATTTTGGAATAATATTGCAATGAAAACGTGGCAGACATTTTGAGGTTTGCAGGACTTTGGGGATAAAAAAACTTTTTGAATTCACAAGAGAGACATCACCATGAACTCCCATGGGTTTTCGACAATATCTACAGTTGGTGGGTTATTCGTACATGGAAAGTGTACCTTGGCAGAGAAACTAAAGACAAAGATTCCTGCACAACCATCTATTCCTCAAACACACACACATACTGGTTGGATTTGGCACGAGGGCGAGTCATGGTTCAGTGTATTAAATTTTATTAACAAGAGATTTCACAAAAATGAAATGCACTGTCAATAATTAAATTCACGAGGAGGAGCTTAGCGCGCATCCAAGATGGTCGCGTGAGCACAGGGCTCCCCGGACCCTCGCCGCTCCTCGCAACTTATCCTGATGATATCCTGATTTCTTGGACAGGCTTTCGAAGGCGAACCTAGACTGAGTCCATAACTCTTTCCAGGATTTGAATCGGACCTGGGCAACCGAAATTACGGCACTTTGAACTTTTGAAGCCCACCCTGAGGCCGTGCCGGGGACTTGGTGATCTGTGGAGCCGGGGCGTAGTTGAACAACAACGGCATTGGGACCTCCTCAGCGGCCGTGTCCCCACTTTCGGTTTCGCTTTCGGTTTCTGGCATGGTCTGATTGAGGGCCTGTTTCGCTCGGCCGGGGTCCATCCGGCCTCCTTCTGTTGTCATCGCTGCCTTCTCATCACAGCGTACTGGGTCAAGTCGCGCCTCTCTCCGGACCCCACGAGCCAGCTTCTTGGCCGGCTGGTGCCCGACCTGCCGGCGGCCATTTTCACTCGGTCTTGTGGGCCCCTCCGGGGTGCATCTTCCACCATGGCGGGCAGGGGTGAACCCGAGAAGCGGAAGACCAAGACGTCTCTTCGTGGGGGACAGTTCCAGACAAATGTTATGGACCGCTATACTCAAGCCAAAGGATCCCCCGGGCTTTCCAGCAGTACCCCGGAGGACGCCAGAGAAGACCCACCTGCCCCTGTTGACTTGTCCCTGCAGGACATTATGGGCGCCATCACCGGCATGAAGGAGACCATCGGCCAGCAGTATGAGGCCCTGGCTCATAAAATTGACACGGTCGCCATTGACGTCACTCTAATCAGGGCTGACCTGTCCAAAACTAACGAGAAGGTGAAGTCGTTGGATTTGAAGACCTCCAGCCTCACGGCCGATGTGTCGGGACTTCTAACAGACCTTGGCGCTCTGAAATCGGCCAACGACTTGATGTCCCATCGGCTGGACGATTTTGAGAACAGGGCAGGACGCAACAACATTCGCGTCATAGGTGTTCCGGAGAATCCCGAGACTCGTTCTGTTGACCTCCTGGTCGAGGATCTAATCCTTACTCATCTTGCCCCTTCTGGACTCAGCAAGTTCTTCGCTGTGGAGCGTGCACATCGTGTTCCGGGCGGCAAGCCCAAGCCTGGCGCTCCCCCGAGGCCTATCATCGCTAAACTCTTTCATTTCAGCGACCGTGATGCGATTTTGCAGGCTTCGAGGGTGCACGGCCCGGTGAAATTTGAAGACTCCTCTGTCAATTTTTTCCCGGACTTCCCTCAACTTGTGCAGAGACAGAGGATGGGCTTTCAGGGGGTTAAGCGACGTCTTCGGGACCTGGGCTTGAAGTATGCTATGCTTTTCCCTACCAGGCTTCGAGTGGAACATGAGGAACGGACCTTCTTTTTTGAACGACCGGACAATGTGAGTGACTGGTTGGATTCTCTGCCTGGCCGGGGCAATCGAACGGGGCATCCTGGCGGTGCCGAGGGTGGTGAGTCTCCACAGAAGTGACCTTTCGGTCCCTAACCTTGATAATCGGACATTGCTCAGTTGGGTTCTACCTCTTTTGTATATTTTGTCTTATCGTAGTTTGTGTCTGGGTGGCGGGTGGAGACGGGCCTCTCTCCTCCTCCGGGGTCTTTTTGTAGAATGGGATTGTTAGGACGACAGGCACACTGCATTTTGGGGTGGTTTTGTTGTTTGCAGGGGTGCAGGGAGGGGGGAGTTGTAATGGGTTTTGGTTGGGGTGTTTGTGTTTGTGTTTTCTTTTCTCAAGGCGGCATATTGGTTCTTTCTTTGCTTCTGGTGTCCTGCTCTCTGTGGGGAGACTCCTGCTACTTTTGTGGGGATGGGGGGTAGTGGGTTGAGGTTGATATCTTGGAACGTCAATGGATTGGGGGATCGTATCAAACGGGGTGTTGTATTGCAATATTTGCGTTGTTTGACTCCTGATGTTGTACTCCTGCAGGAGACGCATTTGGTTGGCAATGTGTGTCATGCTATGAACAGGTGGGGATACCGATTGGTTGCACACTCTGGGTTCACCACCGGTTCCAGAGGGGTTGGTATTCTTATCCGGTCTTCCCTCCCACTAGAGATTGATAATGTCATCCTTGACGACAGAGGGCGTTATGCTGCCCTAACTGGGAGGTGGGAGGGCAGGACCCTTTCCTTGGTCACGATATATGTTCCCCCAGGCCTCCAGACCTCTACTTTCTCTGATGTCGGCCGGATGTTGTTGGAACTCCCCGATAGTCTTCTCCTCATGGGTGGGGACTTTAACACGGTGCTATCCGGCGATCTGGATCGTCACCCCCCCAGGGCCCTTCCCGTTTCCCAATCATGGCTCGGTGGGTTCTTGGTCTCCTTCGGTCTGGTGGATTGCTGGAGGTTAATGCACCCGACGCAATGTCAATACACCTTCCACTCCGGGGCTCATGGGAGACTCTCCAGGCTTGATTACTTCCTCATGCCCGTGGCCCAGTCCACCCACGTTGGGGAGGTTCGACACTTGGCCCGGGGCATTTCAGACCACTCCCCTGTGTGGCTGCTTTTTGACACGGGGACGCAAGCCGCGGGGCGGATCGCCCCTATTAACCCTTGGCATCTGCGCAACCCCAGGACTCGCGACAGCCTCATTAAGTCACTCGACCACTACTTCCTGGAGAACGAGGGGTCTGTCCTGTCCTCAGTGTCCCTGTGGGAAGCTTTCAAAACTGTTATTCGTGGACAGGCCCTCTCTCTAATAGCTGAGACCAAGAAAGCTAGGAATGGGGAGGTTGTGAGGCTGGAGGCTGAAATACTGGAGTTGGAGGCTGAGCTAGACTCGGGTGTCACCCAGGATAGGCTCCACGCCCTTGGCTTGAAACAGTTCGAATACAAGTCCCTTGTTACTGACGCTGCCAAGACACTGTACAGGGAACAGCAAGGTAGACTGTATGATGTTGGGGATAAGGCGGGTAAACTGATTGTGTGGCTCGATAAGAAGGAGAGAGTGAACCGCGTGGTCCCTGTGCTTTAGGATTCCGGCGGTGTGCGTGTGACTGACCCTGGCGAGATTGTGGAGTGTTTTGCTGATTATTTTCGTGTGGTTTACTCCCCGGTGTCCGACAGAGATGAGGTTGACTCTCGTTCCTTGTTGAGGGACATTGCGCTGCCTTGCCTGTCTGACGAGGATCGAGAGTGCATGGAGGCATCGTTGTCAGCCGACGAAATTGCTATCGCGATTCGTTCCATTCGTACTGGTAAGGCTATGGGCCCCAATGGATTGCCCATTGAATTGTACAAATTGTGTCCGGATAAAGTCGCGCCTTTTCTCCATGATATGTTTTTGGAGTCGCGTGAGCTTGGTTCCCTCCCTAGTGACCAGCGTCTGGCCACCATAGTTGTGATTCCCAAGGAGGGCAAGCCTCGTGATCGTTGTGCCTCATACAGGCCCATTTCCCTACTGAATGCTGAACCAAAGATTCTCGCCAAGGTCCTCGCTAATCGCCTACTCGCTGTTATCTGTGACCTGATTCATCCGGATCAATCTGGTTTCATCCCGCACCGGAACACCGCTCTCAACCTGCGGCGTTTGCATGGCGTTCTCGCCAGGGCGGAGTTTCTTTCCGAGCCGGCCATCTTGGCTTCCTTGGACGCCACGATGGCCTTTGATACGATAGAATGGTCATACCTCTGGGCCACACTGGCGAAGTTTGGTTTCGGGCCGGGATTTATTAGTTGGGTCAGACTTTTATATATACGGATCCGCTGGCTCAGGTTGTTGTCAATGGGAGGGTGTCCCAGCCCTTCGCTCTCGGGAGGGGTACTAGGCAGGGGTGACCGCTGTCCCCCCAGCTCTTTGCTCTTGCTTTAGAACCGCTCGCAGCCTGGCTCCAATGGGAACCGTCGATAAAGGGCATTCAGTGGGCCCCTGGCTTTGAGGACCGAGTCTCGTTGTACGCCGACGATATTCTTTTGTACCTCACCTCCCCGCGTGAATCCCTTAATGTCCTTTTTGACGTCCTCACTTCTTTCGGGAAAAACTCCGGGCTGATCATTAACTGGTCCAAATCCTGTGTGTATGTTATTTCCGGTGACCTTCCCCCCTTGCCGAATAGGTTTCCCATTCAAATTTCGCAATCCGGCTTCAAGTACTTGGGGATCTACGTATCGTTGGACCCGGCGGTCCGCCATGAGCATAATCTCCTTCCTCCTCTCCGGCGATTGAAGTTGGACGTGGCTCGCTGGCGTAGGTTGCCGTTGTCGCCACTCGGTGGAGCGGCACTTTTTAAAATGTTGTCCCTGCCCCGATTTCTCTACGCACTCCAGAACTCCTTTGATATTATTCCGGCGGCCTACTTCCGGGAGGAGACTTATTTGGGACGGCCGCGCTCGTATCGCTCTTGCAAAGCTGACTCTCCCCTGGTATGACGGGGGCATTGCGCTCCCGGACATCAGGAGGTACTATTGGGCCTCCCAGCTGTCCGCTGTCAACCATGCTACGTATGCACACGGCCCAAATCCGGCTTTCGAGATGGATAAATATCAGTTGCCTGGTGGCAACTTCAATAGAGTGCTCTATTCTCGGACGGCGGGGAGGAACCTAACGAGACCCACTAAGATTGCAGTGCGTGCGTGGAAGGATGCCAATGTGGCCATGCGTTGGAATGATCGCCTGACACGAGCGACCCCCTTGTTTGCGTCGGACGGATTGGGATGCCTCTGGACGACGAAAGGTTTTGAGAACTGGGATATGATTGGCATTAGGAGAGTGGGTGATCTCTGGGTGAAAGGTTCTGTCAAATCCTTTGCGGCGCTTCAGAGTGAGTATGAGCTGAGTGAGAGGGAGTTCTTCAGGTACGCACAGGTTCGCCACGCTTTGCTGTCGGTTTTCAAGGCCGGTACCACGATCCCCGCAGCTTCACCACTTGAGGACCGTATACTTGATGGTCATCTGCCCGATAGTACGATTTCTTTGATTTATAAGAAGTTAATCAACAGTCGGGCGGACCTCCTTGTGCATCTTCGGGAGGCCTGGACCGGAGACGGGTTGGAGTTGGATGACGAGGACTGGCAGTCTGCATTGTCTTCCCCGAAAGAGGTCGCCATTCCTGCCCGTCTCCGTCTTGTCCAGCTTAAAATTCTTCACCGTGTTTATGTGACGGGTCCTCGTTTGGTTGCAATGGGTTTTTCTTCGGATGGGCTGTGTAAGCGCGGCTGTGGAATGAGTGCCACCTTCCTTCATATCCTTTGGGAGTGTCGCGAGGTTGCGGCTTATTGGCGCCGTGTGCATGCGGTAATGGAGTGTGTCACTGGGGTTGCTCTGTTGCCTGAGGCTCGTCAATGTTTGCTGAATGTATGGGAGCCGAATGATTACAACGTTGCCCAGGCCCGGTGGGCGGCACTTGGGAACATGATCACAAAGAGGGATATCGCGCAGCTCTGGGGTTCCCGACGGCCTCCCACCGTGTCAGTGTGGAAGGAGAACATGTTCAGGGAGAAGACGGTATATCTGGTTCGGGGCATGCCTGGGGCGTGGGGTAGAATTTGGGGTCAGTGGAACGCCTACCGAGGTAACATTTGTACGCCCCCTTTTGAAGACACTCCTGATATTTCCCTGTCCCCCTGATCCTGGGGTTCCCTGAATACCGTACTCTTTACGCTGATTGTTCTGGCTTCCCCGCTGCCTCCCCCCCCCCCCGGTCATCTTTATTGACCTCCTGATTCTTTACCTGGTAGGGTGGGGTCCCCCCGTCGGCGCTTGACACTGTCTAGACTGTTTCTCGCCTTGAGTTTTGTTTTTCTTTTTTTTTGTTCGTTTTCTTCTTTTAAAATTTAAAATATCAGTATTCTGCCTAACTTCTGAGTTGCCGAGCATAACTTTTGTAATCCTGCTGCGCCTCTGGGGATCGGTCGCTGCTTTGTGACGTGACGTAATTGGCATGAATGTGCTAGCGGCCGGCCCTGGTGGTTGTAGGCCCACGTTTGTACTGTTGGTTTTCTGCACAATAAAGTTTTTCAAAAAATAAAAAATAAAAATAATAATTAAATTCACAAAAAACCAAACCAATGACTCGCAGCTCGTGAGCTGTAAAGCCACGTCAAGGCACCAACCACTTTACAGGCCATTCACACACCTTTCATACGTGACACAAACAAGACCATTCGCACCACCAGGCACAAAAGCAACACATTACATAATTCACAAAAAGGGACAAGGTACACCCTGCTTCAGAAAGACAAATATTACTGCACAGCCATCTAATCCGCAAGCACACACACATACTGGTTGGATTTGGCACGAGGGTGAGTGATGGTTCAGTAGATACAATTGTATTAGCAAGTGATTTCACAAAAATGAAATGCACTGGTAATAATTGAAAGGGCGAGAAACTGAACCATTGACTCACAGCTCGTGAGCTGTAAAGCCACGACAAGGCACCAACCTCTTTACAGGCCATTCATACACCTTTCATACGTGTGAGACATACAAAACCATTCACACCGCCAGCCGCGGGCCCATCACATAACAAAACTCACACCAGCACACAGCGCCATTCAAGGGCCCATCACTTTCACACGCCCACAATCCTGACACAGCAACTACACAGGCTGATGGATTGCGTGGAGTGGCACTCAGCTAGCAGTGTGTGTAGTGACCAGCAGAAAGTCACTACTCACACACAGCCAGCCGAGCGCCAGTCCACACACACCGCTAGCAGAGCGCCAGTCCACGCACACCGCTAGCCAAACACCAGTCCACGCACACCGCTAGCCAAGCGCCAGTCCAGGCACACCGCCAGCCAATCACCAGTCCAAGCACACCGGCAGCCAATCGCCAATCCACACACACCACCAGCCAAGCTCCAGTCCACGGACACCACCAGCCAAGCACCAGTCCGCACACACCACCAGTCCACGCACACCGCCAGCCAAGTACCAGTCCACGCACACCGCCAGCCAAGCACCATTCCACGCACACCGCCAGCCAAGCTCCAGTCCACGCACACCACCAGCCAAGCACCAGTCCACGCACACCGCCAGTCCATGCACACCGCCAGTCCACGCACACCGCCAGCCAAGCACCATTCCACGCACACCACCAACCAAGTGCCAGTCCACACACACCAACAGCCAAGCACCAGCCTACACACACCGCCATCACATTTAGGATTTTTTTAGAAAAAAATAAAAACACAAACAAATCGCAAATAGATACAAATCTGCAAACACAAAATCAGCAACTAAATACATTGCACTAACACCAACCTTGAAACAGAATCAAATTATCCATAGAATACAGACCAGGCAGTTCACTTTACCACTCATGAATGCTCCCAAAAATTCTTTTGCGAGTGGTACGCTCTAAAACAAGCAGGGACACACAGTGCAGGTTGAGAAGGACAGTCGGGGCAGTACATACGACTCTCCTTCCGCGTACCTCTTCGCCAACAGACTCTACATCTCCTACTGGGAAAATCTTTTGAGGGTGTGGGAGGAATGTGATCAGGAAAGTGGCGATCTTTCAATCTAGCAACATCCTCCACCACTCCAACTCTAGGAACACTTGCCTGTTCCACTACAACAAGGCTGCCTATTACAGACTCCTGAAAATTAACAAAAGTCATCTTTGACTCAGGGCAAGAATCCTGGAACACAACAAAAGCATTAAACATTGCCAAGTGGAAAAGATGGATAGCCAACTTCTTGTACCAAATGTAAGCCTTACGAAGAGCAGTGTAAGGTTCCAACCTCTGATCTACTCTGTCAACACCACCCATGTGCCTATTATAGTCTAAAATGCACACAGGTTTGCGCGCTTCAGCGACCTGACCCCAAACAGTCACAGTTGCAGTGCTTTCATCATGGATGGTAGTCAGCATGTAGACATCTCTCCTGTCTGAAAACTTCACAGCAAGAAGCTCCTGGCAACGCAACGCACTGCACTGTCCCCGCACAAGCCTTTGACAAACAAGTTCTTTCGGGAAACCTTTACGGTTAGAGCGGATTGTGCCACAAGCAAGAGTGTCCACTTTGGCCAATTCCCTAAACAACCGCACACCAGTGTAGAAGTTATCTACATATAAATGGTGGCCTTTGTTAAAAAATCCTCTACCAAGTTCCCAAACAATTTTCTCAGTCACTCCAAAAGTGGACGGACAACCAGGGAGGTTAATCCTGGATTCCTTACCGGTGTACACCCTGAAATTAGAGACATATCCAGTCCTACTGTCACACAGCATATACAGCTTTATTCCATAGCGTGCCCTCTTACTAGGAATGTATTGCCTAAATACCAAGCGGCCCTTGAACAACACCAAAGACTCATCCACTGCAATTTCTTTCCCAGGAGCATAAATCTCAGAAAATCGATCAACAAAGTGATCAAGGACAGGCCTAATCTTAAAAAGACGGTCACACTCAGGGTGATCTCGTGGCAACGCTAAACCATTATCAACAAAATGCATCATCCGAAGCAGAAGCAAATACCTGTCACGACTCATGACTGCCGTAAAAATAGACGTTGCCATCAAGGGACTGCTAGACCAATATGAAGACATTGATGGCTTCCTTAGCAAGCCCATCAAAAAAGTTAAACCCAAGAACTTCTTCATCTCTTCAAGATTTGTGGGAGTCCACCGGGTAGCTCTAGAGTGTGGCTTAAGACTGGCACTGTTGTCCCTCAAAAACTGTTCGGCATACAAATTAGTCTGCTCAACAATCTCTGCCAAAAACACATCGTCCATAAACAACTGAAAAAAATGTACAGGCGAAACGTTTTCAGTATTCACTCTAGACCCTGGAACACCAGTAAACTCTGGCAATGCCGGCTGCACCATGCCAGGGGCAACCCAGAGGTCATCACTTTCAAAGGGAAGCCTTGCAGCCCCAGCCTGCAGCCCAGATGCCTCTTGCTGCACTACACCAACGGGAAGACTTGCAGCCGCAGGCTGCAGCCCAGAAGCCTCTTGCCGCACTACACCAACGGGAAGCCTTGCAGACCCAGGCTGCAGCCCAGATGCCTCTTGCCGCACTATCGGCACATCAGTCTCCTCCTCTAACACAGGCACTTCATCTGCACTAAGAGTATCTTCATCATCCGACGACTCCATACGGAGAGAAAACTCACTGCCAGAATCGTCCCCTGCCTCCTCTCCCTCAGATGCAGAGTCAGTCTCTGAACCATGGACAGAGGAAGACTCAAACAGCAAACCAACAACCTGCTGAGCAGTAATCCTGCGGCTAGCCATTATACTTACTAAGATAGAAGACTGCACAAACAAGTCAACAACAACCAACAATGTGCAAACCAAGTAAGTAAAGAAATGTGTACCTTTATCACAAAGATCAATGTACTCAAAAACTATACAATTCAATTACAAGAGACAGCTGCACTCACCAGAAACCAACTCTGCAGTGACACAGCAAAAACCAACAATATCCAACTAGAAAGAAGAAAAAAAAAATTACTCACAAGACAACAAAATACACATTGAGCACCAATGCAAAAAGTTTTTGACACTCAAAAAACAAACATACTGCTATTATTACACCATTTGCAAAAAAAATTCATGCAGAGAAATCAAACACATTTACATTGTACAAAAAAAAGTCTCTTACCAAACTACACAAACAGCAGAACCACCAGTAACAAAACGGCAAACTGAAAAGAGCAAAAGCCTTCACCTAGAACAAAAAAGTTTAAAAAAAACATTACAATTGCAATTCACAAAAAATATAACAATAAACATTATAACATGCTATGTTACTACCCAAATGGTCAATCGGGTTGTGTGCCAGGTGGGGCAGAAAACAGCAGGAAAAAAAAAGGCTACTCTGTCCCAGGGCGGGTGGGCCAAATACATATTATAACAAATTGCACCCTGGAAGCGAGGGATCACTTCTATTTTTATTTAAACTAATTCCCTGGTGTCTAGTGGGCTTTTCTGCCCCCCCCCTGGGACCAGAAACGGCTACACAAAAGACCGATCTGCCCCCAGGGGGGGGCAAAAAAGTATTGAAAAAAATTTGGGCCCCCAGGAAGCGACCCTTGCCCAAGGGGCCGCTTCCTTTACGCAAAAAAATAACATCCCTGGTGTCTAGTGGGCTCTTCTGCCCCCCCTGGGACCAGAAACGGCTACACAAAAGACCGATCTGCCCCCAGGGGGGCAGAAAAGTCTTGAAAAATATTTGGGCCCCCAGGAAGCGACCCTTGCCCAAGGGGTCGCTTCCTACAATAACAAACAAATCCCTGGTGTCTAGTGGGCTTTTCTGCCCCCCCCCTGGGAGCGGAAACGGCAACAAAATTAAACCGATCTGCCCCCAGAGGGGGCAGAAAAGTCTTCAAAAAAAATTGGGGGCCCAGGAAGCGACCCTGGCCCAAGGGGTCGCTTCCTACAATAAAAAACACATCCCTGGTGTCTAGTGGGCTTTTCTGCCCCCCCTGGGAGCGGAAACGGCAAAAAAATTAAACCGATCTGCCCCCAGAGGGGGCAGAAAAGTCTTCCAAACATATTGGGGCCCCAGGAAGCGACCTTTGCCCAAGGGGTCGCTTCCTTTACTACAACAAAGCATCCCTGGTGCCTAGTGGTGGCATTCCTGCAGCACGATCGCGACGCTGGGCGCGATCGTGCTGCAGGAATGCCCTGTATTGAGACAGCAGGGAAGAGGAAATACTCTTTCCTCTCCCCCGATGCCTCAATACTTACGAAATCACCCCCGCGGCCCCACCGGAGATCGAAACATACCTGCTGCTGCTGGGACGCCTGGAAGCAAATGGCTTCCAGGCGTCCCAGCGCTTCCTGATGACGTCGGCGCGCGCTGTGCGCGCTGACGTCATGGGGAAGCGTGGGGGGGCTCGGGGGTGGCAGCGGAAACTCTTCCGCTGCCATCCCCCTCTGTGGGGGCACGATCGATGCCCCAGGGGGGGAGCGCCAGCGCTTCCCCCAGGGGCTGTGCTCATGACGGAGCGGTTCCGTCATAAGCACAGCCCAACCGATGCTCATGACGGAACCGCTCCGTCATGAGCATCGAAGGGGTTAAATAAAGCAATCTTTTTTTTAATGCAGCACAGAAAATACGCAGCCCCGGCCGTAGCCATTACCCTCGACGCAGAGAAGGCGTTTGACAGAGTCTCCTGGTCTTTTCTCAAGAGCTGCATGTCCGCCTTTAATCTGGGAGAAACTTTCACTGATTTGGTTATGGCCCTATACCGGTCACCTTCCGCACGCATTGCTATAAACGGTTCATTGTCGGACGCCTTTCCCTTAGAACAAGGGACTAGACAGGGCTGCCCCCTCTCCCCTTCACTTTTCCTCTTGGCAATGGAGCCCCTAATTGCACATATAAAAAAAAATGATAACATCAAAGGTGTGAAATTCGGGGATAAGTGCGTCAAACTCGCCGCCTATGCGGACGATATCCTGATTGTAACGGAATCACCAGAATCTTCAATCTCTGCACTAATGTCCACCATAGATAGTTATTCTTCCCATTCAGGATACAAACTCAACCGGGATAAATCTGAGGTCAAACCACTCAATATTTTAACCACCAAAGAGGTGCTGGGAGACTCAGGGCTATGTTGGCAACCAGAGTTTGTGAAGTACCTAGGTATCGAGTTTGGTGACTCCCTCATGGAGACCCTCCATCGAAATGAAAAAATCACTTTAAATAAAATCAAGACGCAACTAGAGGGGTGGTCCCCCCGTTTCATCACTTGGTGGGGTAGGGTGGAAACCATCAAGATGATGATTTCACCTCTAGTTAATTACCTCATATCTATGCTCCCACTAACCCTCACACCAGACTTCTATCACAAACTAGACATGGCCATCTCTAATTTCCTATGGAAAGGGAAAAGGGCAAGAATCAGCATAAAAAAGCTTCGCTTAGACAAATCCGCGGGAGGGGTCAATTTACCAGACTTTAAGAGATATGAGACCGCTTTCCTAGCCAAACAAGGAGCCCACTGGCTCGCTCCCTCACCTGAATACACCCCAGTATGGCTAGAAATTGAGGAGGAAATTCTTAACGGTATCTCCCCTAGCGCGGCCCTCTCATCCAACCTGAACAAACTGACCCATTCTAAATCGATATTTCATAACACAAAATCTGCTCTCCTAAAGTTTGATAGAATCCTAGAAATCAACATCCGGGGCTCACGATGGGAATCCCTTTGGGACAACCGTAACATTCTGTACAAGGGTAAGCCCATGAACAACGAGACATGGATCAAAAAAGGCACACTGTTCCCACACCAGCTGTACGCGGGGGAATACCCTATTCCCTTCAGCGACCTACAAATCAAATACGATCTTGCACCAATTGAATTCTATAACTTCCTAAACGTAAAAACGGCATTGTCCAAACTCAAACTCTCCCCGACACCGCCCTCACGCCCACCATACCTTGCCAGACTAAACAGACTAGGACACCAGGTTTCCTTTCTCTTTAAACTCAGCCGTCCCCAACAATCTGGCCTTACTGCCCCAATCACACAATTCTGGAATAACCTTTCATCTAGGCCAATCACAGACTCAGATTGGACCAACGCATGGATATCCTGCACGAGACACAAAATCAGCCCTACACTATCACAGACAAAATACTGGCTCTTACACAAAGCCTTCTGGACCCCTGCACGATTATTTGCACACAACCTCTCCCCAGATGCCTTTTGCTGGAATTGCAAACGCGCGGGGGGTGACTTATCACACATCATCCTAGAATGCGACTGCGTGGCGCAATTCTGGGAGAATATATTCGACTTGATCTCAAAGCTATTCCCCATCTCACCGGTGAAAGAGCTCCCTTACCTAGTTTTCGGGTTCACCCAGAACCCATCCCTTGATGCAGATGATAGGGCATTACTTGACCTCCTCCTCTCGGCTGCAGTTAAGACAGTCCTCAGCAACTGGAAAGATACCAGCAAGGCCAACTACGCAGGGTGGTTAAATTGGATAATTAGCTTACGTGGAGCAGACAATATTACACTCCTTCAGACACCGTGGCGTCCTGCCACGAGAAAACTATGGTCGACTCTTGATAACTACTTCACGACACGTAAGCCACCTTAGATGGGCCCACACACCGTCCACGACTCACCAACATATGCTGCCCGACTGCCTTCATTGCACTCCTAGCCACCGTAAATAATTGTCCTTAATGAATGAGTAAAATGCTGTTGAAATACAATGTCTGTTACTGAATTGTTGTGAGTATGTGATACGTGCTCTACTGTTGTACTTTTGTACTGACATTTACTATGATGTACTGTAGCGTACAGTAATTTTGATTCGTAAATTTATGACTCATATTACACTAATGGACTTGCTTTATATATGTCTATGCTGTAACAACCAATAAAAAACTTTTGAAATAAAAAAAAAAATAAATGACAAATTACACAAACCTTTTTTACACAAAAGAGGTGGTACATTATTAATGTTTTGCTACAGGATTTTGGTCGCAAAACATTAATACACCCCTAAAGGAATCGGTATCTGAAAGGAAGGCCCATCAAAAATACTGATTCAGTATCTATTCCCAAACAGCAATTTGGTAAGTGACATCTTACGGAATCACTGTTTGAGTTTTGTGAATAGAAAAATGCCATTTTGCGATTGGAGAGGCTCTGATTTTAGAAATCGTAGCCTTGTCATCCCAGAATAGCATAGTACACAAGGGTCAGTCTTTCTTAAGCTAAAGCTGTGCGATCTCTACCTTGACTGCATCCGTGAATCCCATCATAATATACACTTGTGGTTGCCTGTCAACCTTCTTGTTCAACGTGTTGTGAAACAGAATTTGACAGTTTGTTTATTTAAAACATATCCATACATGCCAACCCTCCTGATTCAGGTAGACTACCAACTTAAAGGCTAGTCTCCCACCTCCCAATTCCTGCATGCAAAAACCCGATTCCTCTGCGGGCTTCAGCTGACAGAGACTGATCTAGTGTGACTCGGAGTATGCACTACCAGTAACCTGCTGTTGCATGCCACTACACAACACTGGCATCAGGCTCTCTGCCTGCCATATCGCTTTCTCCGTGCTTCTGACAGGTAAAAAAAAAAGTACATTTGCGTTACTAATATCTGATCCTGCGGCAGCAGACTTGCAAGTCCCATACATGACAGTAACCCAAATCAGGCTCCTACAGAAGTCAATGGGAGAAATACATTTTTCGATATTATTTTTAGAACTCTACCACTTTTCTCTTCTAAAATGTTGGCATGTATGCATACCTATCACAACAAACCATACATATGGGGAGTTGTACCTTTTTTAGGTCTCACCTAGCGACGCAGCGCATGCGCTGCTCACTTAGCGAGATCTATTGTCGTTGATTTCTTTTCGGAAGGGAGACAGGAGATGTGCACGCGCCCCGACAGGAGATGTACACGCGTATGGTGTTCGGGCATAGCGCGCTTACGTCAGCTGCTTCCATTTACCAGCTTGTGAACGGACAGCATTCCACTCGTCGCTGCTTGCCACACTAAACCCCCATCCTGCTTTAATTGACGTGTTCGCTTGGCTTTTGAAGTTGCTCAGGGACCTCCACTTTTATAGCTTCAAAAGACTCCTGCCTTAAAGTGCCGCAACATTGTATCTCTCTATTTGCCTAAGAGTGAAATGTGTGCTGTTTCTACTTGTAATGAATACGTAAATTTGCCTAGTTTCCGTTTAAACTTTTAGCACGTTAATTAAATCCTGCTTTTGTTTGCTGTGGGTATGCCTGTAAACTTGTCTTGTGTGTTTGTCGTTTTTCATGTGCAGAATCTACTCTTAAACTCGTCGGGTCATAGTTTTGCATTTTCTGTAACAGGAACGCCTCGCTTGTGCTGGTTAAACTGGCTTTAACAACATTGGATGCAATTTACGTCACATTGTATCTCACTGCTTGCTAAGTCCATGCTATGCGCTGTTTGGAACGGCAACGTTGTTTTTGCGTTCAAGTGAAGGGGCCAGGGTTTATTTGCTTGTGTTTGGGCCCACACTACCCCTGAATTTCGCTGCAACAGTTTTATGGTTCACATCTTTTCAAACTTACTCCTTAATCGGGGCTTGCGTCTCTCCAGTAACTGCTTTCTCAGCTCCCCACTTGTGTATGATTACTGACAGTGATGTTGGTGTACAGACCTTAATAGTCGAGCGCCCATTTGGATATTGCTTTGCATGCTGGATGTTGTAGTATATATTTTATTGTTAGCACTCTAATTTTTTTAACTTGGTAAGTCATCTTTATTGATTTTCTGGATCCCTCTGTTGTTGTCTGTATATGGTTTTTACTTTTGAAAATGTTCCTTTATTGTGTTGGTATGTCGTTCTGATTCTTAAGCTTTTTAGAGAGTCTTCCTTCGTTTTGTCTTCTTTTATGTGCCTTTTGATTCACTGATTTTTGACTGTGCGCCGCCACATGTCCTGATCCATTCACAGTCGATGTAGTTCAGACATTTTGTCAGGGCCATTGGTCACTGTATGGAATCTCAAAGTTAGATACACTTCTTATCTCATGAGGCTTGCTTCTGAATCTCCGCCTCTTGGTTTTGGTAACATCACACTGAGTACTGTCCATTGAAAGTCTTTTTCTATATGTCCAATAGTAATACAAATATTGACAAGGGGTGCCCTGACAGTTTTTATTTTGATTCAAGATTTATGTTGTATATTCAGTCTCATTTTTTTATTTGTTTTTTCAATTTATATTTTTTCGTATGGGCAGATAATTTCATACATTACATTTTTTGTCCTGCATTTCGAGAAACAGGTGTGTTTCCATTCTATATGCTCATTTTGAACAAGTATTTGCAATGCAATAGGTCTCGCAGTTACACGAGTTAAAGCTAGTGGCATTGTAAATGACAATGCCTTTTATTTATGTTTTTAAAACGAAAACAAATATAAAAGGCATTGTTATTTTCAATGTCAATAGCTCAAACTTGAGTAAATGCGAGACCTATTGCATTGCAAATGCTTGTTCAATTGGGCAGAGGCGTAGCCACAGCGGTGCATCCGGGCTAGTAGTGGCACCGCAGTTAACTTCACAGGCCCCTATGTGGTATGTAGACACCAACCAGGAACTGTAGAAGGAAGTTGTTTTTAGGTCTCCCCTAGCGACGCAGCACGTGCGCTGCTCGCCTTGGCGAGATCTCTTGTTGCCGGTTTCTTGGCCGAAAGGGGACAGGAGATGTGCACGCGCCCGGACAGGCGCTTCAGTACAACGCGCGCCTGACGCGCTTTCACGTTCCCTCCTTTCCTACTAGCCCACCTGGAGTGGAGATGTGCTCGCGCTCGTGTGCTCATGAGAAAACGCAGGCAGCTTGTTTTGTTTTGGCACTGTGTGTGAGCTTTGGATCTGGTAACTGCTTGGTGTTTTTTAACAGTATGGAATGTTTAGACAGTGCATCTCTTACATTTGCACGGGAACAAAACACATCAACAGGAGACATCAGGTTTGCTAAATTGGACAGAAATGTCCACTGCTAATTTATTTTTGCCTCCATAAGAAGTTCTAGTCCGGCTCGCCATCTGTGTCTGGTGAATTAGAGACGCCAGGACTGATAATTTAATAGCCCTTTGGGTTTATTAATAACTGTTTTTATTTTTAAATTAGCAGCGGGGTTTTGATGTAAAGTTCCTGCAGATGTTCTGGTATCCGTGGAACTATGTAAATCTGATTTATTTCTGCGACGTGACCGGTCCCGGGTTTTCAGGGAAGCATCAGGTCAGCTGCATTTAATTGACTTGTGAGATTGTGGTTCCCTTGCAAAGACTCGGTTTTAGAGACAATTGCGGAGATAATATACAAAGTTCCTTCAAAAAGACACCGTGGGTACACAAAATCCAATTTAAGAAGTGAAAGGCTACTCGTGAATCCGTCATCTTTATCGATCGCACATCAATTTGCCTTACAAATAGACCCGCAATTGAAATGTACAATAGATTGTGATCATAATAGGAATAACGGGTAGCACAGTTTTAGAGGAAACGGGGATTATTTAATTTATGCTGGAGAAATCTGGAAATTAAATAACCTACTCGCTCCTGGAGCAAGAGCTTTTGCAGACACTGAGCAGCCAAGCAGGAAACTGAGAAATCATTTCAAAGCTTAGTCCGGTACTGCGCAGGCGCAGGAACCAGCGTCAAACTTTAACACGCAGGTGTGCTAAAATTCAGAGACTGGCTCAGCCAATCCCAAGTATGCAATTAACTCTTCTTGATTGCTCACATTCTAAGGTCAATGAGAGTGTGAAGGATGGATATGGAACAGAAAGCGTTCACCAGCTTGTCCATCTTGTGTGAGAGCACGGGGTTGCGTGCTAATAGCCTTACAGGTCACATTCTGTTGGGAAATACTATAAATTTTGAGTCGGGCAGTGTTTAGTGTTAATGCACTTTGCAGAGAACTTGAACTGCTGGTAATGCTCTGCTCAAGAAAACTTAATTAGAACATTGAAATGTTGGGTATTCCAAGAGAATATTGCGGCAGTGGGCAATAATAGCTTACATTGGCCTTCGGCATGCCGTTTTTAGGTCGAACCTGGGCAGCGCATGCACTGCGTTGCGAGCCATGCTGTATGGGAGTACGTACTTGAAGCCTCGCCAACTCCCTGCCCATATTTGTCATTGGCTTGTGTCATTGTCGTTTGAAGATACTGGCTTCTGATTTGTTATTAGGCTTGTTAGTCCCTCCTTAGTACCGCCTTGTCTTCATTTATAACCTCCCATGAGGACTGACCCTTTTACTTCAGTTGTTACACAGTATGCCTTCTTTAGTATGTAAGGTTATTTTCTTTAATGAGTTTCTCTTACTGCAGGAGGGTCTCTCGTGTGCAGGTGTGACCACCTGCGTGCTTATTTAACTCTTAGTAAACAGGGAGCTCTTCAGGGGCCATGGGAGACAGTATGGGGCAACTCAGCGATGCCTTCAAGCATTTGGAATGCAATAGGTCTCGCATTTGCGAGAGTTGAAGCATATTGGCATTGTAACTGACAATGCTTTTTATTTTTGTTTTAAAAACCAAAACATAAATAAAAGGCATTGTCATTTACAATGCCAATAGCTCAAACTTGCGTCAATGCGAGACCTGTTGCATTGCAGATGATTGTTTTTTTTACTTACCTGTAGGCATCCTATTTGCCAATAGATTTATATGCTATGATTGCTCGGCACCACATTAAATATTGTCTTTTCCTTTTGGGAGAGGTTTATTTAAAAAGAAATACGTTTTTAGGTGCTCCCTTTATGTGTGAATAGATAAGATATTATTACGATTCTTCTGCTAAGGGCGCACTGTGGGTGTATTTTGGGATCACGGGACTTGGGGGCTGCAGTCAGAAGAAGCTAACCTCTTACGGCATGCCAAGCGTGACGCATTACCCAGCACAGTTTCAAAAAGAACAACAAGGCCCGGGAGAGGTCGTGCAGGAAGAGAGTTCCGTGTACAATTCCCGCCGAAGAACCCCAGGAGGGAGAGCCCCGGCTGACACACCCCGAACGGGGATTGGAGGCCCACAGCTGGCTGAGGCCCACGCCCCTCTCGAACATATCCTAATGTCACGAGAGCGGGGAAGAAAATACCTAACCAGTAATTGGACGCCCACGTGGTGTGCATGGGCTGGACGGGGTAACTCGAGTTCAAAAATGTGTGGCATGGACACCTGCTGGAGCTAGGATGTGGTACCATTAGAGAGGGCCTGGTATGCAGCCGGGAATCAGAGCAGCACGGCAGGTCTGTTTAAAAAAAAAAAAAAACGAAGGATCGGCAAAGCCAATAGGTCACGCCTATGTGAGCGCTATTGCTTTTGACAATGTCTTTTGGCCATGTTGTACAGTAGCACTGGAGCAGACTGGCATGGAGTGGCGATGCGTAAGGTAGAGTGGCAGCGGGTTGCGTGGAGTGGCACAGAATAGAGTGGTGTAGATTAGAGTAGCGTAAAGTGGAGTTGCGTGGGGTAGAGTGGATTGGAGTGGCTTAGAGTAGAGTGGTGTGGGCTAGAGTGAATTGAAGTGGTGTAGAGTGCCATAGCGTAGTATTGTGTGAAGTGGTGTAGAGTGGAGTAGCGTGGTGTCCTGTAGAGTGGAGTGGCGTTGAGTGAGGTGGCATAGATTGGAGTGGCATGGCATAGATTGGAGTGGCATGGAGTAGAGTGGACTGACGTAGAATAGTGTTGAAGTGGCGGTAAGTGCCAAGAGTGGAATGGGGAGGCGCAGAGTGGAGTGGCATAGAGCAGAGTGGCGTAGAGTAGAATGTGAGAGTGGGGTGCAGTAGAGTAGCATTTTGTGGAGTGGACTGGTGTAGAGTACAGTGGAGTGGCATAGTGTAAAATGGCGTGGAGTGGTGTAGAGTGGAGTGATGTGGAGTGGTCTAGAGTGGAGTGGCGCAGAGTAGATTGACGTAGAGTACAGTGTAGAATGGAGTGGCATAGAGTGGAATGGCTTATATTGGAGTGGTGCAGAGTGCCATTGCGTGGAGTGGAGTGGCGTAAGGTAAGTGGGGTGGCGTATAATAGAGCGGAGTGGCATAGAGTGGTGTGGAGTGGGTTACAGTGGAATAGCATAGAGTGGAGTGACATAGATTAGAGTGATGTAGAATGTAGTGTTGAAGTGGAGTTAAGTGCCATAGAGTGGAATGGAGCGGTGCAGAGTTGAGTGGTAAAGAGTAGAGCAGCGTAGAGTAGAATGTGATAGAGTGGGTTCAGTAGAGAGGCATTTTGTGGAGTGAAATGGTGTAGAGTACAGTGGTGGTAAAATGGTGGGGTAGTGTAGACTGGAGTGGTGTAGAGTGGAGTGATCTGGAGTGGAGTGGTCTAGAGTAGAGTGGTCTAGAGTAGAGTAGCGCAGAGTAGAGTGGCATATAGTAGAGTGTTGTAGAATGGAGTGGCAGAGAGTGGAGAGGCGTAGAATGGAGAGGTGTAGTGTGGCATTGTGTGGAGGGGAGTGGCGTAGAGTGGAATGGCATAGAGTGGAGTGGTGTAGAGTAGAGTGTTGTAGAATGGAGTGTCATAGAGTGGAGAAGTGTGGAATGGAGTGGTATATAGTGGCATTGTGTGGAGTGGAGTGGCGTAGAGTAGGGTGAGGTGGCATAGAATAGTGCGGAGTGGCATAAAGTGGTGTGGAGTGGCATAAATTGGAATGGCATAGAGTAGAGTGGCATAGAGTAGAGTGGCGCCGAGTGGAGTGGTAGTGTAAAGTGGAGTGGTGTACAGTGGAGTAGAGTGACATAGAGTAGAGTGGCATAGAGTGGAGGGAAGTAGAGTGGAGTAGCATAGAGTAGAGTGGTGCGGAATAGTACAGTTTGGGGTAAAAGTAACTAAAGCATCAATAGAAGCTGCAGGTAGGGTGAAAGCAAATTAAATAAGAAGCCGTATATCCCCGCTAAAAGTAGTAAAGCACAGTGCATGTCCAGGAATAATTCCAAAACGCTTATTAAAACAAGCATTTACAATGCAATGGTCTCAGCATTGTTAAAGTTAGAGCTATTGGCATTGCTCATGACATTTTTGTTTATGTTTTTAAAACATTTAAAGAAACGGCATTGTTATTTACAATGTCAATAGCCTAATCTCTCTCAAATGCGAGACCTATTGCATTTGCACCCACACAGACCCACACACACAAAGCCACCCACACACACAGAGCCACCTACACAGAGCTATTCACATAGAGCAACCCACACACAAATAGAGCCACCCACACAGAGCCACCTACAAAAAAAGCTACACACATACACACACACACACTGATGACGTCTGGTGACTGCTGGTCTCTGTATATATAATTAAAGGTCTCATTGTCTTTTCTTGCAAAGCTTTGCTTCCTTCAAATTGCGTCGCTTGGCAAACGAGCGTTGTTTGTGCCTTTTGTTGTGTGTTTAGCTTCGCCTCCTCTATTCAGCGCTCATCTTGCACCAGTACGGTTTGTGAAAATACATTTGTTTGATATGAAGTAGCCCAGATAACAGGTCAGGTCATTACAGTTAGGTGAATTATATTATTCAAGTCACTAGACCTGCAGGTCTAGTAATATATTTATATGATTTTTCAAGGCCTTATCAAGTAATCTTAGACATCAGTTTTGCGGAAAGGGTGGGGATGGGCGTGTTCCAATTCCAGAGAATACATTTGGCAACAGATTAATCACGGACACAGAAAAATATATTCAGCCCCTAGGACGGCCTGGCATTCAAAAGCGTCTATGCAGCACACCCAATGGCAGACCTCCCTTTAAAAAAAAATATGTATCATGTGGCTATCCGCAACTACATGAAATCCGTTGAAGAGGCCAGAGAAGAGTTTGCTTCCAAAATCAAATCTTCTGCTACTTACAGTTAAGACACACACTAACAATTTAGTTAGCACATGAGGGAAAGCTGCTCAAATTTACCTCTCTGGAGTCAAAATTCACAATATCCAGACTACTAATCCATAAATGCATTAGTCAGACAGTCTCTTGGCTTGTGTTCCCCCCCCCCCCCCCCGAACTTCACGAATGAGTTAGGGGCTGGAGGTGGTAGCTGGTATGGCACAGAAGTTATTGTAAAATGGAGCAAGGTATGTCCCAGAACTAAACAAAACAACTGCTGGCAGTGACTATAAAGAAAATTGTCAACAAAAAAAAAGTGATCATTTAATGTCTCCACTAGCTGTCACAGGATGGAGGAAATTGTAATCGAGAGAAAGCATAACAAATTATTTTTAAGCCATGGCCAACTAAAATTATGTGACTGTGGCATTTTCTGCAAAATTATGGATTTGCCTTCCAATTTATCATTTGCTGTATAATTACAAAAAAAGTGTTTGTAGCGGAAACGGTTAAAGGTTTCTAAAAATGCTGCCACGTGCTTAGTTGCTTATTGTAAGGCAATTTGCATAGGATAGTTGCCCGTTTCCAGTGGGTGATTTCTCTGTTTAAGTCGTTAACGGATACTAACGAATTGAAACTTTAGCCCAGTGTCCAAGTTGTAAAAAGGACAACATACCACAGACTGCCTCCACTTGTGCCATAGTACATCGCATAATATCCCTTTTCTTGCCACATAATATAGTCCTCTCTGGCGCTAAATTCTAGTGACTTTTATTAGCTTACAAAAATGTGAATCTCGTGCTAAAATTGCCCATATTGATATGTATGGTGAATTTCCAAAAGAAACATGACTCAACATCTCTTTTTAGAACAGTCACAATATTTGTTTAGATGATATTCTTAGACAATTTACGGTTAAACATATCTTGTCATTACACAAATCTTATGACACTTGCACAGAATATTTTTTGCGCCTAGAATCGCCACTTACCACACTACTCATTTTTAGGCTGCCAACAACCGTCATGCAAACCTCTGCGATCGCTAAACTGCGAGTTTCCTCAATTCCATTTGCTTCACGAAGCCACCCAGACGTTTCCCTTCTCGGTGAAATTAAATACACCCATGCACCACTATGGGGTAAGAGGCAACTGCCACACCAGTGCCACACAACCTCCCATACAACCTTAGAGGCTGAAACCTTCCACTGTGGACCATTATACTTGTGCAGTTAGAACCCATACTGGCTCCAAACCCAAAAGCACGCTCCAGTTACCTAATGGGCCCAAGTAAAAGTGGTATGAGAAGTCCCTCAAGTATGGGTTTGAATTCACACGCCCCTTTACCAACATCAGCCCTCATTCCCCTTCGTCCACAGGCCTTTACCCGGCCTCATTTATCTTCACTGGACCCATGGCGGCCTGAGCACTACCGATGGTAGCCTTTCTAACCAGCACACTGCACCCTCACAGCCCTTGACCGCCAGCCAGAAACCTGAAGCCAGACACCCACCAATAATCCCTCCATATCACCGCTTCCTCTGGCCCAAAAGCTCCACTTCACTTTCTCCTTCACGGGCCCTTTACACCTTACGCACCCCCGAGAGTAGGGATCTTCTACCCGCATCCTCTCCCTCCAGCTCCCCCGCTCTCTTTCCTCCAATGACCTCGCGCTCCCGCCTCCTGCGCCAATCACACGCACGGGCCGGTGTCACCTTGGCCAATTAGAGCCCACCCCGCCGCAAACACCCCTGGGAAAGGCTGACCGTCACTAACCACTATTGCTGCCTTCTTCTTCTTTCCGAAGGCCCGTATCCCCACGCCGCCCCGTTTCCGCCGCTTCTCGGGAGACTCAGATAGGTAGCGGACAGTGAAGAGAAAGAAACAAAATGGCGGTAGCTATAGCCCCGCCCCCTTGCTGCCTATCATGAGTCCCTCCCAGGCCATCAGCCCGCCCGCACAGGACATACTGCGCAAGTGCAACAGTCATGTTGAATACAGTCATGGACATGGAAGAAAGACCACTTATGAAAAGTACGAACAAAGGAAGTAGAAATGAAAATAAGACGCGGGCAGTCGAATTGATCGCTGTGGGAAGCCACATAAAACAAGATTTTGTCGCTAAAATTTGTGTTTGGGGATGTTGGACGAGGCTGGCATGCTGTACTCAGAGCTGATGCCATTTATTCGACTTGAAAGTGCTTTTTGGCAGTGACATTTTATTTAGGGATCTCAATCACACCGAGCTGCCCAGTTCCCGTCAGAAGCACTACGTAGTAAAAAAAAAATGCAAGGACAACTAAGAAGAGGTTTTCAAAATGTATTCTTATCCCTAAGGACTGGCTGGCTCACCTGTAAAACAAGCACACCACTGCCTTTCTCCGAGGCGAAGCAGAAATGCCTCGGAGAAAGGCAGCGGCGTTTCCGGATTCGGGGGCGTGTTTTGCTTTTCTCTCCTCTTGCCATTGGCTGGAGGAGATAATGAGAAAAGTTGAAAAAAACACGCCCCCGAATCCGAAAAGGACGGGGCCTGTTCGGAGTGACGGACCTCTTCTCCAATGGCTGGCCAGCATTCAAGAGGCCAGCCAATGGAGAACAGGGGAGAAGAGGGGCGGGTTCAAGCCCCTCTTCTCCAAGTCATTATGTCTCGCGAGCGAGACTGCGCAAGCGCAGCCTTTGCTAGCCGAGACCTAAAAAGGCTTGTTTTTAAAAAGCATCTTCATGTCCCAGCAGCCAACAACCTTCCACCAAGTGCCAAACTTGCTTAGCGTCTGGGACTGTGTATATAGTTTTATGTATTCTAAAAAATCGAGTCATTATGAAATTGTCTTCTAATTAATAGTGAAATCTTTGTTCTGACCCAGGGGTATTTTACTTGATGTTATTATAGCGAATTGTCCCACTTCTGCTTTGCTTTTCTCCCTTAATAGGTTAGTGTTTTGACTCCTTCTACCATGTCGACCTCCCATTCCTGCCTTTGAGCTACCAAGGTCCAAGTGGGTTGCAATTGTCTTCGCCACACTGCCCCTCCTACCTTGTTGGTTCTGACCCCGCCCTTGTCCTTCCTGGATGGGAAACCCAGGGTTCCAGGTAAAGGGCAAAGATGGTAATGGCGACACCCCTGCTAGAGCTGGAAGTTAAGAACACACCAGAATAAAAATAATTTTGACCAAGAAACATAGTTGATTTACTCTTTTGTTATTTAAAAAAACATTGGATATAAATATGGCTGTCACAAACAAAAGTGTATTGCAGCGATACAAAAGTGACTGTTGTGAAGAAGTTACAAAAAACAACGGTCCTAGACCTATACTTAGAATGAATTAATCAAAATACTTTGTTTCTTGTATGATTCAATTAACCATATCATTAAATGAGGTAAACAACATAAAAAACAGAAAACGACCTTGAAAAGAAATCACCATAGAGATAAAGAAGAAGAATACTTCAACACATTATCAAGACTCACCCATAATTGATAGGTTGCCCAGGCCAAGTCCTGATGAAGATCCGCAAGACCGAGGCTGTCTAATTTCCCTTATGGTCGAAAGTCGGATCGAAACGTCGACGCCCCATTTGTATTTAGTCTGTACCCAAAATACCCTCCTTAATGTGCTACTCCGGAATTGATTTCTGTTATGAAACAAAAGTCAAGTTTACATGAATGCCATTGGGACAGACTAGCTAGGACGGTGACTTGTAACCGCTCTACCCTGCCTTGACATATTAAATTCTTGATAATGTGTTGAAGTATTCTTCTTCTTTATCTCTTTACACTTGAGCACCCTCTTTTTCACTGCACACCTTCCTCTGGTGCAACCTCCTTTGATTGATTCATGAGATTAAAATAATATATATGGCTTTTATCCAAAATATTATTGAATAAATATATGGTGATTTCTTTTCAAGGTCGTTTTCTGTTTTTTATGTTGTTTACCTCATTTAATGATATGGTTAATTGAATCATACAAGAAACAAAGTATTTTGATTAATTCATTCTAAGTATAGGTCTAGGACCGTTGTTTTTTGTAACGTACATTACCCAGGTCCCTGACCAGATTGGGTTACCCCGTTTTCTGTAATGATCACTGTTGTGAAGAAGTGGCATGTGATGACAAGTGAAATCAGTGGTGCACTATATACAAGACAGACATTAGTGACATAGATAAATACAGTTCAGAATTATTGTTTGTTCTATCCTGCGATTTTTCACATGAATGCCAGACAAGATAATGATTTCATGTTAAAGTCGAGCAAACTGTATGGACATGTGTGACAATAGTGTCAACGTTTCGACCCTGGAAACAGCGCAGAGTGATATGCATCACAGCCGGTCTTCTTCAGGACTGTAAAATGCGAGGTGGACAGCCACACAAGACAATATTCCAATCAATGGAGTTAAAGGAGAACTGTGATCACGTGAAAGATCAGCAGGGGAAAAGCGGCTACTAGATGAGTGACAAACGCACATAATTCGAAGTACCCGACCTCTTTTGGTGGCAATTGTCAACGGGCAAACTAGATATCTCACGACTCCAACCGGATGGTGGAAGTCCATAGTTTTGAGGGATTGCCTGCATCAGAGACCCCAACCGGCTTGTGGAGATCCCCTACGTTCTGAGCGCCTTTCATTACAATAAGAAATCTACCGGATGGTGAAACGTCTCCAAACCTTTGTTTTTATCACCTATAATAATTTTGGATACCATTACTAGATCATCAAACTTTTCTGATCTTTCACGTGATCACAGTTCTCCTTTAACTCCATCGATTTGAATATCGTCTTGTGTGGCTGTCTACCTCATATTTTACAGTCCTGAAGAAGGCCCGCTGTGACGCATATCACTCTGCGCTGTTTCCAGGGTCAAAACGTCAACGCTATTGTCACACATGTCCATATAGTTTGCTCGACTTTAACCTGAAATCATTATGTTGTCTGTCATTCATGTAAAAAAAATCACAGGATAGGACAAACAATAATTCTGAACTGTATTTATGTGTCACTAATGTCTGTCTTGTATATAGTGCACCACTGATTTCACTTGTCATCACATGTCACTTCTTCACAACAGTCACTTTTGTATCGCCGCAATTCACTTGTGTTTGTGACAGCCATATTTATATCCAATGTTTTTTAAAATAACAAAAGAGTAAATCAACTCTGTTTCTTGGTCAAAATTATTTTTATTCTGGTGTGTTCTTTTCCAAAATGAGTGTTTTTCATTTGTTGATAACAAAATCATGATACATAGTGGTTTCTGTATTAAATACGTGATTTACAGCAATTATATTACCCAACAGAACCAACTGTTTTCTATATCATTAATACTCAGGTTCTGAGGGACACAAGGTCACCCCATTTACTTTAAAGAGCTGGGAATGAAGGCAGAGAGGGTAAAAGTGATATCTCTCATTGAGCATGAGGTTAAGTGCGAAGAGGGTAATGGCAAATTCCTATGGTGATTTCTGTCTTTAGGCCTGAGGGTAAGGGCAGAGAGGGTAAGGCCAGTTTCCCAATTGGCCCTGCTAGGGCCTGGAAAGGGCCTAACCTTTCATCATCTCATCTATATCCCACACTCCTATCTCCTGCCATTCCCCTTTCCTCTCAATCTAATACTTTCCTTTCGCAGAAATCCAAAGTTTGCCTAATAGCAGGACTAGTCACTGTCACTTCAGTGGCCTATTGGCTCATGACTATTTAAATTTGCAGGGCTATATCCTAGCTTCTCTTTGATTCCCCCAGTAGCCCTCACAATTGTGATGTCTGCGGATCATTCCAGATTGCACCATCTCCGCTTCTGTTGCTCCAGCTCTGCTTCTGGGTAGACTTCATAGACCCATCAATGTTCTGTCTGTGAATCATACTGAGTTCTACCATCTCCTGTTCTGTATTGGTGAGTAGAAAGCTGCGATTTTTAATTTATTTCCCCACCTCTTATGCAAGTCTACTTCAGCTGGGAGCTTATCACTCAGAATGCCTTTCTTTTTGTCCCTTTAGCAAACTGCCTGTGCCCACATGGCTTATCTTCTTCGTTTTTCCATCAACCACTTATGTGAGGAGCATGTGTGTCCCCACTTGCCAGGCCAATCAATTACCCATATGACATTTCTCCCCATGTGTAAATAGTCTGAGGATTCACATTTGTTCAGTGAGCTACCGCAGTCAACTGATGGTTCTACTAGGGGGCAGAGGCAATGGAGTATTTTCATGCTTATCACTTCTGTCCATATCCTCAGAAGAACTGCTGCCGAAGTAATAAAACCACACCCTCCTTTGGAAGGTCTGGTTCCACCCGAACAAGGAATGTATTTCGCCCATCCACCAGCTCAGCATGTCATCTTCCGTAAAACTATCCAGACCAGGTTCATAAATGCCTGACAGAGGGATAAGTCAATTTAAAACTTTCCTCTTTTGATCGTTTTCTTGATGTTTGACATGAACTGTTCAGTCATTCCCTTTACCTGGAACCACTAAAGCTTGATTATTGGATGATTCAGGCTCCAGGACCTTGAAATTTTGCAAAAGTTATCACTGTTGAATTAGGGTCTTTTGTATAACTGGGATTCCCCAGGCAGCCCACATATCATCAAGGATGGGCAACACCAACATAGCTTAGGAGGATGGTACCTGCATAACTGAGGAAAATGTGGAATACTCTTATGTGACCGCTACATATGTTATTTAAGGTTAAGAGGTCCAGTGAAGTCTGCATCTAGAAATGACCATGAAGAGTCTGTCAGTCCCAAATGAAATCGTTTTTCAGGATGTGTTCGTTTGTTTGTACTCTGGCACA
Source organism: Triturus cristatus (assembly GCF_964204655.1). Classification (NCBI taxonomy): domain Eukaryota; kingdom Metazoa; phylum Chordata; class Amphibia; order Caudata; family Salamandridae; genus Triturus; species Triturus cristatus. The sequence continues at coordinate 391,980,632 of NC_140594.1, forward strand.
TCTGGAAAGTTTTGATGGAGTCTAGTTTGGGGAAGTCTACAATTTCTCGCTGCAGACTTTTACCTACTATGATTGCACAGAGACTACCAGGAGCAATGTAAATAATTTTTGGATCATCAATTTAGGAATGAGCACAAGTGAATATTTGTAGTCTGATGCCCTTGGTGGTTACAGCTGTTCATAGGCTACTTGAACAGAACTATGACCTCCAAAACAAAAAACAAGAAGTCTAAACCCTTCACTCTTCTATCCTTCCACTATCCTTTTCAATCAAAATAACAGACTAAAATGTCTACTTCTCAAATTTCCTATTTCACTATACTAATCCAACACTAATCGTTTATGGGTTCTGGAGTAGCGTTTTACTCGCCAAAAAAGTGCATCAACACCCCATCAGGGGTAACAAGCGCTATATAACTCCAAACCTTTTTCACTCTTTTATCCCTTCCCTACACTTCTCAATCCAAATAACTAACTAACATATCCACCACTCAAATTACTTTTATGTTTCACTATACTAATTCAACACTAATCCTTTATGTGTTCTGTAGTAGTGTGCTACTTGCCAAAAAAGCGCTCCAACACCTCATTAGGTGTAACAAGCACTATATAAATGCAAACCTTTTTCCCTCTTCTATCCCTCCGCTATCCTTCTGAATCGAATTAACTGACTTACCTACCCACCACTCAAATTACTTTCATATTTCACTATACTAATTCAACACTGATCCTTTATGGGTTCTGGAGTAGCGTGTTACTCGCCGAAAAAGCTCTTTGATGCCTCGTCAGGAGTAGTAAATGCTATATAAATGCAATTACAATACAAAACACTACAATTAAAGTGCCATGACATGATATTCTTCACCATAGTTTGGGTCATGCATTGACTGACTGGTGATCTCCTCCAATGGTAAAATCCTTTCAGGAGAAAACTGTTGCACAAAGAAGTTGCTAAATTATTTAGCCAGCAAGGACCGGCTTGTTGTTTCAGATACACTTACGTTGTATTTTATCAGACATATAACCCCCTTTTCGATTTGTGGGGGTATCTTCGTTGCAAGGATTGCCATATACAGTAGCCCCTGGTGATCAATGACAATGATGAAGGGATGTCCTATAATAAAACGTGGTGGTGCTCAAAGGCCCACACTACAGGGAGACGCTTTTTCCAGTTGGCAGTATTCCCAGTCTTCATGGGTCAGGCTCCTGCTGGCATATGACACAGATGACTGGCCACATTGGTATCTACTGTGCATGCTGTCCATGTGATCTGATGACCAAGGGATCCACTTGGTTTTCTGAAAAGCAGCCACGCATTCAGGCATCCAAATGAAAGGCCGAACTTGTTTAGTGAATTTTCTAAGATGCTGACTTTGTTGGGCAAAATCTTTAATGCCGTGTAAACAGTAACTCCCCATCCTAAGGACTGACCTCAGATGACTTGTGCTCACTGCCCCTAGCGTGTTCCCTTGTGCCATGCCTATCTTTGAGTAGGGTTGCATTCCTCTATTAGAAAATATAGATATAATGATGAGCATTTTAAAGTGTTTTCCAACATAGGACCTTACAACAAAGTTAAGTATGTGTCTTTAAATGACATAGGGGCATATAATCAAGCAGGGCGTTAAAATTATCGCCGCTTTAGCGACAGAAAACTGGCGCTAAAGCGGCGATAATGAGCTTGATAATATGCCGCAGAGAATTCCCATAGGAGCCGATGTTCTGGTGTCAACATGGGCTTCTATTGGAATTGTCTGCTGCATATTATCAAGCCCATTATCGCCACTTTAGCGGCAGTTTTCTGCCGCTAAAGCGGCGATAATTTTAATGCCCTGCTTGATAATATGCCCCATAATTTTTATGTCACTTAAAAAAAGCAGGGTTAAGGGATAGGATATTTTGGAGTCAGAGGTAGGTAGAGGTAAAGGGTTAAAGGTTCTGGGGTTCAGGTGCTAGTTGAGGTAAAGGGAGGTAACGTTTTTTTTAGTAGGCTTGGCAGAGGTTCTAATTCCATTGACTGAATCAATTCCTTGTTACTCTTGTAACGCAGAATTAAGCATTAATTAAAATTCCGCTGCTCCGCCGGCGGAATTAAAGTATGCAGTGGTTTCTAAAGTTTTGAAACCACTGCATACCACTCACGGCCGGACTGAGAAGGCAAACCAGCCCTGGCAATTAAGTCAGACCGGCCTCGGGGGAGAGGGGGGTGCTGTTGGAAACACTGCTGCAAAACCGGCCTCCAGTAACAAACAAGCATTTGCAATGCAATAGGTCTCGCATTTATGCAAGTTTGAGCTATTGACATTGCACATAAAACATAAATAAAAGGCATTGTCATTTACAATGCCAATAGCTTAAACTCGTGTAAATGCGAGACCTATTGTATAGCAAATGCTTGTTTTCTTTGAAATTTGGGACTTGTGGTCTGGGTTTTACAATGAAATAAACAAGACTACGAGTTCTAGAATTCAAAGAAAAGAAGCTGGATTGAAGCAGGCAGTCATGCATGTACCTGGAAAACTTGGCAGAGATGGGTAGGCCATGCACCTGAAATGTGTCCTTCCCACTCCTGGAATCAGGGATTTCAGAATCTGGATTTGGGTACCTAGTCTACAAATCCATTGTGTGAGGTATATTAGAAATAGGTATATCAGTGGCGTAACGTAGGCCCCCTGCAGTCCTCACTGTACGAAGGAACGGAGGGGTCCTCAGCACAGTACACTGGCCTGAGAGGTCCTGATTGAGCCTGGAGAGGGCCCCTCCATGTACTTGCAGGGGGGGGCTCACGTTTCGTTGCGCCACTGATGTATATTAAGTGGTAAACTGGCCAATAATTTTGTGTTAGCATCACCAACTACATGGACTAGTCGCAATTTGTAAACTTGCAATAACTATTGCGTGAGTTTTACATTTTTACTAGGTACAATTAATTGCCTGTAGGATGGAATTAATGTTTTGTCCACCTCCTTGGGAGGCCGTCACCATATAAAGACAGAGCTTTTAAATCAGATTCATGTGCGAGTAGCTCGTGCAGTCCTGATTTTGTCTTCGTTTTCTGGGACTTGTAGTCCTGTTTATGCCATTACATACTAAGAACTGCAAGTCCCAGAAAGCAAAGCAAAATCCTGGCTCAGATGATGATCTACTCAAGCCTGGACCTGGAAAACTTGAGAGTTATGTAACGATTGAGAACAAGCACAGCAACTTATTCGAAGTGTTTTTGTAGACATGCACACTTGAGACAGACTTTAAATCGTATTTCCGGAGTAGGCGACACACAGCTGCGTCTACTGCAGCATGACATGTAATTCACATGTTCTGAGTGTCCTCCATGCTGGAACGAAGTGATGTTACTCCGACTGCTTTGTCTATTGTGGCATCTATATGATGTTAAAAAATGTAAAGACTTACAACGCCGCACATAAAACGAATAGAGCATTCCGAAGATGGCTACAAATACATAAAAACATGCCTCCATACGCTGTAATGCATTAATTCCACCTGAGAAGGGCAAAGCGCATCAATTAACGCGCTGAAAGGCTAACAAGCAACCGAGGTCCTCCTGCCCGCAGCCTTGATGAATCTGCCGGGGCTGCCTTCCTGGCAGAGGACGGTAATGACGGGAAGCAGGCCTGGCCCTTTCCAGGGGCCGCTGACGCCAGGCTCATCTCAGCCCTGCTCACTGCGCCTTCAAGATGCGGCAGATTTAATCAGGGCGCTTTGGAACAGCCGTCCATGCTGCAGGATGCTCGTTGCCGGCTTTAGCAATAAACACGAGAGGCGAAGCAGACAGGCCGGGCAGGACGTTCCCTAGCAACTAGAGCGCTGACCGCAGCCGTGATTGACAGACGAGCCTGCGCTATCTGCCCAGGGATGCGCGGACCGGTGAACCCTGCAGACGATGACACATTCTAGACTAGGAAACCAATTAATTGGAACCTGCAGAGTGGAAAGGGGTGCATAAAAATAGAGGTGGAGTCTTGCATGACGGAGGGGGGAGGCAGCATCTCAGTCTGGGAGATTACAACACTCGCACCAATGATGCTGTAAGTGAGAAAAGTGATCCGAGGTTTAGGAGAGGCACTTGGAGCTGTAGACGAAATAAGGACACTGAAGCATAACGAAGAGTTCAATTAAAAAGCAGTTTTACTCGAAACTGAGCCTGCAGCACCCGAGATGTTTTACACAAAGAACCACATGTGAAATTACAACAAGCGCTCACCATGACGTAGACTTTTCATCTTTTTCTGCCGTCCCAATTGGACGGCCTGCTTTCCTTCTGAAGTAAAAGGTTTATTATCTTTATGGGGCCATGTGTTTGGCCCCATAAAGATAAGAAACCTTTTACTTCTGAAGGAAAGCAGGCGAGGCTGTCCAAGTGGGACGGCAGAAAAAGCAGAACGAAAACGTCACTACCAGCTCTTTTCCAATGGCTGGCTACCGTTTAGCATAAACGGTGACGCCGGCCAATGGAAAGAATGGGCGGGGCTTAAAGCCCTTTACAGAAAAGACCTAAAAACGTTGAATCTCGCCAGCGAGACTGTGCATGTACGCAGCCTACGCCAGGCGAGACCTAAAAAGTCCCCCACTGCTCCATAACCGGCCTCCACCCTTCCGGCCCACTGGGAAAACGCCTGGTGGCCACTGCGTCCAGTCCGGCCCTGATACTACTTGCACCCCTGCATACTCTGCAGGGATTAACTTTTAATCACTGCAGCATTGTAAGGGTGACGAGTGATACAGGCAGAGGTTTCTAAATAACCTCATATATCAAACGCCTGTGCCCTGGCATACTCTGCAGTTTTAATCTAAGTGTGCAAGGGCACCAAGTGGTATTTGGTTGTGCTATTTTTATAGCTCAAAATGCACCCTTGCATCCATTTTTGGATGTGAGGGTGCATTTTGCTCTATGAAAATAGTGTTAAATGCCCACTCTGCGCCATTGTCGAATTCTGTGGCATTTTAAAATGTAATTACGTGTGATTCCACAGAATGAAACTCTGCCAATTCCGTCCACCCCGATTTTTTAGGCTTCAGGGTGAGGTAAAGGTAAAGGTAAAGGGAGGTAAGGGTTTTTAAGATTCAGGGTTGCGTAGAGGTAAAGGAAGGTAAGAGGTTTTTAGGGTTCAGGGGCAGGTAGAGATGAAGGTATCTAATGTGTTAATTGGGTAGGGACAAGGAAAGGAATTTTTAAAACAAACACATAAAATATAAATATATAATATACATAGAAATAATCAGATTTTTTTTTTTTTTTTTTTTAAATGAATTTCAAAAAGGGGGTATACTAATTGGGTTCGTACCCCAATAGAATTCATTATTGGTTGTCACCTGCACCTAAGTTTTGGATGTTCTTCTATGTACATACATAGATTTTCTGCTATAATTACGGGTTACCCATTCACGATATCGGAGCGGTTTCATCAGGGCCAGCAATCGAGTTGGATGGGAATAGCTGGAGTTGTTAAAGGGGAGGGGCGAAGTTTGAATTTCGTATGGCACATTGCTCTACATGGAGCTTGTAGAAGTCACCGGGTGCGTGTTGCAGCAGTGGCATCTTTTGCGATATTTGACCTTTGTGCCATCCTTATAATCAGTCATCCCTATTGGAAATTTTGAGCATGATGCGAACACGTAAGTTTGATCAGTGGTGGTTTGGGAACAAGGGCTGTTCAGGTTTGGTTTGAGCAACAGAATAGGAGTGCATGGGGGTGGGTTTGAATACGCGGTTAGAGGAGGGCGCCAGCAATTATTGTTCCATTCATTTTCACTCGGTATTGTCTTTCAGGGATTGTTTTATTCGGTCACCATAATGAGTTAGTATTTGTAGTAGGGAATCACTTTTGGTGCGTGGGTGGGTGAAACATGTAACTTTACCTTGATTCTGAATATATGCTTTAAATTTCCGATTTCAGCTAACCCTGAAGAAGAGATTTTAATCTCGAAATGCATTGGATGTGTGACACCATGGTTGAATATTGGGTTTTAATGATGAACCCCAAGACAAAGTGGATTGTAATCTGTTGGAATCACTGTATGAAGAATAAAACACAGATGATCTGAATACCGCGTTTCATCTTTTTAATTGATTTAAATTTGGAGTACATAATGGATTTATTGATATAAGAGAGAAAGTAATGGTGAAAAATATTGTGAACAAAAATGGACGTTTATAAAATTGTATGAATTCAGAGCGGCCCACGGGCCAATTTCATGGCTGTGCATCGGAGTTCCCATGTTCCAGATCCTGGGTCACTTATATTGTTCTAATAGCTGGAGTGAAACAAATATATATCATGTGATCAAGACCGTGTTTCAACGGTCGAAGCGCGTCATGGACAGAAGGCATTCAGCTTTCGTAACAGCAATGAGAATTTTACCTGAATAAAACACTTGAATCTTGAAGTGGATGTGGTGTCCATTCCTGGTATTGTGTTGGAGAGCAACTGCAAGCAAGGATTTGGTTGATATAATATATATATATATCTATACATTTATATATTTATAGACATATATACACACACCCATGGTCACCACAGGGTAGTTGTAGTTAGATCCACGCTTCCATAGGAAACAGATTTTTTGGTTTGCTAATAACCGTGGCGCTGTTTGACGAATCTTCTTGAAGTTTAAAAAAAAAGTTCAGCCACCTGAGCTTCTTCCTAGAAAGTTTGGGTGTTCCATCAAGTGGGAGTGTAGAAAAAGGGAGGGGGGCAAAAAGCATTTTCCTCATGCAATTTGCCATTTGAAAATTGAACAGCGATACTGCCAAAACTGTTGAAAGGAATTACACCAAATTTGTCAGAAAGCTAGATCTAGAGTTTGAAAAAATATGGTTTAAAATGTATATATATATAGAAACGCTGAAGGTCTGCAGATCCAACAGATCAAAAGATATGATCTTATTGGCTGCTATCACATCAAAGATGTGGCAGCAGCCATTTTAGAACTTGGGAACTCAGTCTTAGGTCTTAAAAAAAGTATAAATAAAACATATATGGGGCAGGGTAGGGACGACTGGTGGGGAGGGCCCAGTGGGACACTCCCCTCCCCATGGGGCCAAAAACTATATTTTGTTTTTAGGGACGGTTGATCTGTGCAGGAGAAAAAAAGGGTGACCTCCAGTCCTTTCCAGTTTTAATACCTCCTGTGTGGGCCAGTGCTGGCCCTCTAAGCCATTAAGAGGCCACAGGGACCCCAGCTACTGGGGCCACTTCACATCAAAGGGAAGGGGGAGCTTGGCCCACCCCCCAGTGCCATAATAAGACCCTGGGAACCCCATGCCCTTCGGCCGATTTACTTCTTATGCTGAGGGGGCAGGGGATGCCCATTTCCAAGGGCCAAAATAACTTTTAGTTGCCATGTGTGCCCCGGTTCCATCTGAAAGACCGGCAACACTGATAGGCCTAGTGGCCGCGGGGAAGCCTCAGTTCCCTGCCTGCACTCATCTCGGGTGTGGCAGGATCAGGCTGCATGTGTTTGCTCCCACCCGAGGGAGCTGCTTTTCTCTGATCCCGCCGAGCCGGAGCAAATCTGTGTTCTCAGGCTGCATTTTATAGCGTCACCAAAAGATAAAAACACTTAACGACATGTTAATGTTTTTTTAATGCTTTATTGAAAATATTTTGTGACAGTTACTATTAACAAACATTAAAAAATGTGAATTTATAAAATATTCATTTGATTTAAGTTATTGGTGACTTTTAGACAAGGAAGTTGATGTGCTAACCCCTTGAAAAATACAATAGTTGCGCTTTTCATATTTTTGTGTTCTGCCCCTTTACAAAGTCGGTACGCCTCCCTTACTTAAAATGTCTCACTTTATATTGTTACATGACATATTCAGCCATGCGTACTTGCAGCGGAGAGTGCCATGAGAAACTTCGCCCAATCCCACTCCGCTCATGGCCTTCGGCCCAACACACTCTGGGCAGCGAACTCCCGCTGTTGAGTAATGTCCTGGCCTCCCTTTTTTCATGACGCTGTGGATTCAAGAACCCCCTCATCCCCAAAAATGTACATGTGCCACAGAACTGCAGATTTTTTTTTAATTTTAGTTTGACCCTGGGGGGTCCTTCTTGGACCTTCGCACAAGTCCCAGGGGAACAGGGTAGCCCTGCCCTGCCCCCTTATATGTTTTCTTTTTATTTTCTATGACACGTGAACTGAGTCCCCGAGTCCGAAAATAGCATCCGCAAGTTTTTGTTCAGATGGAGCCAGACAATCAAATCGCATAGTGTGAGCTTGTGGATCCCCAAATCCTTGTGGGTCTTTTGTTAAGGTACCCGAGGTGTGAAATATCAGTACATTGTTAACCTTAATCCTTCCAAAAATACTGAACGGATTTACACCAAATCACAAAAGCATGCTTTCTGGGTATGGATCTAGCTTTCTGCCACATTTGGTCTAATTCTGTTCAGCCTTCTTTTCTCAGTCGCTGTTGGGAAATTGTACGGGAAAATGCATTTTGGGACCGCCCCTTTTTTGGGGAACATTTTGTGATGAATCGTCAAACGGCACCACAGTTATTAGCAAACCAAAAAATCAATTTCCTAGAGAAATGTAGTCCTAACTATAACTACGCAGTGGAGACTACCACTGGGTGACATAAATATATGTAGGCAAAGCAAATTCCTTATATAGGAAGCAGCACTCTACCTGTAACAAACCAGTTTGTACAGACACGTAACAAAACACTTCGACTTCACAGAAGCCGTTGTCAAGTTAAGAAAAGAAATCAATCCACCTTAGAAATATACGTTCACATTATCGTGGCTATAGAAAAATACAATCAATGTTTACTTGCATGATATCAGATTAACTTAAAATAATCACATTTTTCAACATATTATGGCAGGCAGAAGGTGTCTAGTCATCTTAAATTGTAATTCATATACAGATTTCATCATGTATAACTGAATAAACATGTAAGAATCAATGTTACTTCATCAAGCCCCAACAATATATTCCAATTAGATTTGTGCAGAGTTCATTATACTCGTCTACTAATAATGATGAACCAAGTGCCAATATAATCAATACAGCACAAAAACATTATAAATAATGATAGAAGTGAAACCATCCCTCCAAAGCTTGTGAAACAATACCTAAAATATGCCTGAATATGTTAGATATCGTGATCTGAACAAGAAAAGCCCTAGTGGCCTCAAAGGGGATGAGGAACTATTGGTGAACAATGATTGCCTTGCAACGGGCTTATTCAATCTCATAGGCATGATATTTGAGACTATTGTGTCTTTTTGAAACTATGAGAAATGCCAAGAAAGATTCTATGTACTCTCTGGAAATGACTAATGATGTACAAGCTGGAATAACAGATACATTACCATTGATGATTTTTACGTACATTAATCAGAGAGGGACGATGGTTAGCAACTTAAGTCAACATTGGGAGCTTTATAAAATAAGAAATTGCAGGCCATGTAGACATTAAAAAAGAGGATAGTTCATCTTCCTGTTCATGATCCTGGATTATTTCCCGTGTTCTGTCGCAACCCTCCACCGCCCTTTCTTCCTTTCCCCCTTTTTTTCTATTAACCGAAAGGATCCTCTTGTCAGTTTGTTGTCTGATCCACAGACTACTAATTTTTGCAATAAGTACTTTTCAAACTCAACCCAAACTAGCGACTGGGTAAGTTTTCTTTGATATTGGTATGCATAGACCAAAAGAGATGTGTATTTTGTTTGTATTTGTTTTTGATATGAATGCTATGAGTATTGTGTTAGGTCGGTAGATTGTTCAATATTGTCCTCATCCAGCATATTCATCATGTCCTCTACTTGACACTGCATGAGCACAGGTATTTGATGTTTTTTGTGTGCCACAGTTTAATGTGAAGAGTTATTTCACTGTCCTTGAACTTGCCCAAGGTGTGCACCAGCACCTGGACTTTCATTATTTATAAATGAACGTTACATTGAATTTCATTTCTCATAACACCATGAACATTCAGCTCTTCCCAAAGATGTGTGGCTCCATTGTAAGAGTTTATTTGAAATGTCCCTTCTCTAATTGATGTTTTTCCACCTTTTTGCATGATCGCGTTTTTACTTGTTACATTTGGGAAATTATTTTTGACACCACTGGCCTACGACTGGTCAAGACCTGAGATGGAGGAACATACGACTAGAGTGGTAGTATAAGCTTTGTTAGCCCTGGTTTGAGTTAGAATACATCTTTCTTTTCATTTTCCATTTGTATAGCTGGTTCAGCTTTTTTGCTTCTTGATAGCTCCATGCTGACTCATGTTTTTGTATCAGTTCCTGCTGCTTTGAGTATTTACTGAAGGATCTGTGATTCTTTATTTCTGTACATTTTGGCTTTTGCGTATGATGGGGTTCAGCAAGCAATCTCACCAAAATATATCAATGATCTAAAAAAGAGATTTGGCTTGGGTATTTAAAATATCTGTATCTATGTCATGGTATTAGTGATTTGAAATCGTCACCACTTTGGAACGCCCCTCACTTATACAGAGATTATGTATTGTATTTTATCTCTAAAAGACAATAGTGCCTAGGCCTTAATACCATAGCTAGCAAAATGATGCCCACTAAGATAGAGTGGTGGTCTACATTTTTGCTTATTGCATTAACTTCATAATAAATATGGAGGTTGATGGGTGGAGCCTGCCGGACTACAGATTCAATACACTACAGAGGGGCTCTGTCGCAGATAGCACTTTCTGGGCTGGAGGCAAGAGTGCTCAGAAACAATGAGATACGTAATAACAGAGCATGTGAACCATAGGCTGGTCCATTCCTAGCACTGCCCATATTTCTCACAAGTGCAAATTTCGCTGAGAAGTGGAACATCTACCTACCCTCCAGAATGCCCAAAACGGCATTGTGGCCTACAAGGTGAATTGGAAGGTGGAGGCCACAATGCAGAAGTATGCTTGTGTGCACCGCTGAAGGTGGTTGTTATGGTACAAAAGGGGGTGGTGATGGACGGAGCATCAGAACCAATCAAACACTCACACCCAGTCAACAGATCTGGGTTTGATCCATCACCGTTCTTTAGCCCACTCTGCCACCCCAGTTCAGACATGGCCATATACAAATCAGTCTGACACTGTGCCTCATGGGAACAGTCCAGCCCGAACTGCCAAGCCATGCCTTCCCTGGACCGGAAACACGCTTCCTAGGACCGGTTTCTGGCATTTCAGCCGTCTTCAGCCAGGGTTGCTTGAATCCAGTGGCAAAGTGAGCAAGGGACTCACGTCTGAGCATACCCTGCCAACTTATGGCGAACAAAGCGGTACAAAAGGGGGTGGTGATGGACGGAGCATCAGAACCAATCAAACACTCACACCCAGTCAACAGATCTGGGTTTGATCCATCACCGTTCTTTAGCCCACTCTGCCACCCCAGTTCAGACATGGCCATATGCAAATCAGTCTGACCCTGTGCCTCATGGGAACAGTCCAGCTCGAACTGCCAAGCCATGCCTTCCCTGGACCGGAAACAAGCTTCCTAGGACCGGTTTCTGGCATTTCAGCCATCTTCAGCCAGGCTTGCTTGAATCCAGAGGCAAAGTGAGCAAGGGACTCACGTCTGATCATACCCTGCCAACTTATGGCGAACAAAGCGGTACAAAAGGGGGTGGTGATGGACGGAGCATCAGAACCAATCAAACACTCACACCAGGTGGTTGTTGGTCCCAAAGAGTGAAGGAGGTTGTACAACACTCAGACAACTGATCCTGGAGGATCTGACCCTATGGAAGAGGGGCCTCACATTGTGCGTCTGCCATGGCAGCAGGGTAAAGCCAAGAGCGGAGGGAAATAGGGTCACATGGAGTCTGTCCAGCCTCGATGTTGCATGAATGTTTGAAAGCTGACAGTTCTCAGTTTGCAACAATACACCCTAAATGTACAGACATTGAATAAACATAACCACACTGGCTTCCGCTCCAAGAAGTGGAGACCACCAGTCAGTAATGCTCGCCAAAATACTTAAAGACAAAGGGGTAAGTGATAAGATGGATTGTTGTAATCAGAGTAAGGCACAGTCATTTAAGCAGATAAAGGATGACCCAGAGGTGTGACCCCTAGGCTGCCTGGCTAACCAGAAGTGACACACTGCTCCAGGACTTACTGAAAGAGGTGAGAGATAGTGTGGGGAGTATAGACAAGAAGGTCTTCTCAATTTACACTGCCTTAAGGATCTTGAAGGCAAAGTGAGCCAAAATTTGGTACAATTGGGAGGCTTCTGGGGGCGGAGCTTGCCTGGCTCCAAGATGGCAGCAAGTTAGCGAAGCTCCGCCGTCCCGGCCACGATCCAGCATGATGCTGCTCCCAAAACTGATGGTTTTGGTCAACCAAGAGTGCAGGTGCTGTCCTGCACCCGTCCATTACGAAAATCGTCGGACTGCGCTCCGGAATTGAACCTGTGAGCCGGAGATCGCACTGGCGGCACCGCGCGAGCCGAGCCTGCTCCGTTGCTGACGCCCTAGGCATGATTGGCCTGGAGGGGACTGCCTGAATGCGGTCCATGTCGATCCTATCTCTCCGCCCGGCGGACGCTGCCTGCTGAGTTTGCTTGGTGTGTGTCAAAAATGGGGATCTCTAGTTGGCAGCGGTTGGCGCCGATGTCCAAATAGGGATCCTTCTTGCTAAATCAGAGTAAGAAGCTACACCCTTTGATAACCCCTGCTCAACCCTGTGGTAACGTAGCATGAGCAGAAAGGCCTATCTCAGAAGCAGTGTGTGAAGCATTTACGACCATACACAACAACGCAGTAAAGACACTACAAAGGGACACCACACAAGTAGCTATTGAAAAATAAGTATCTTTAAGTAGGCTTAACACAAGGCTTGAAAGCGATCAAGAAACCACAATGCACATAATTACAGATTCACTTCAAAAGCAATAGAGGCACTCAAAAAGATTGTGGAACGAACTTAGTTCGAGGCCGGTGTCCACGCGACCCGGTGATGCACAATGTACCTGAGATTTAAAGGGGCACAGCACGCAGCCTCACAAGGAGGCCGCGGTGATGACAGGTGGACTCGCAGCAGCCACAGCTCCCCGCTGTAGCGGTCCGTGGCGTGCACTCACAATAATCCTGGGACGGGGCTTAAAGGCGGGCACCCAGCGGCACCCGCAGGTGATAACAAGATCCTCGAAGTAGTGACTAGTGCGGGCACTCAGCTGCAGCGGCCCACAATATCGACAGTGATGATTCTCGTAGGACAGCAAATGCAGGCACTCAGCGGCACAGCTCCTCAGCTGCAGCGGCCCACAATAGCGATAGCAATTATTCTCGTAGGACGGCAAATGCGGGCACTCAGCGGCACAGCTTCTCAGCTGCAGCGGCCCACAATAGCGATAGCGATGATTCTCGTAGGACGGCAAATGCGAGCACTGAGCGGCACAGCTCCTCAGCTGCAGCGGCCCACAATAGCGATAGCGATGATTCTCGTAGGACGGCAAATGCGAGCACTCAGCGGCACAGCTCCTCAGCTGCAGCGGCCCACAATAGCAATAGCGATGATTCTCGTTGAACGGCCAAGGCGAGCTCTCAGCGGCAACAGCTCCTCAGCTGTGGCGGCCCACAATAGCGATCACGATGACCTTGGTAACACAGGCGAATGCGGGCTCTCAGCTGCAACATCTCCTCAGCTGCGGCGGCCCACAATAACGATCACAATGACTTTGGTAAAACAGGCAAATGTGGGCTCTCAGCGGCAACAGCTCCTCAGCTGCAGTGGCCCACAATAGCAATGCGATGACTTTCAGCCCGCTTTCCCCGCAGTAGAACCAGAGGCTCTGGAATTCTCAACAGAGGCCTCACCTGCGAGTAGAATCCCTCTCACATATGAATCCGGACGGCTGATGGGTCAAGTCTAATGTTCCTGAGACTTCAGCAGGAGGCAAGCTCAAATCAGGCACTTGGGTAGTTACTTTAGCAAGATGGATAAAAGTTTCAAAGTCCTTTCCCTCTCGTTACACGGACAGAGGTTCATCTAGACATCCAGAAATAACACACCGTGTAGGGGTTTTAGCACAGATCTTTATACCCGAAAAGTCTTTGTTCTCAAAAAGTCACAAATCACTGAACCCAGCCAGAACCAGTTTGGTGTCGTCCTGGAGCACTTTATTTACGAGGCTACATCCTGCCTTTCAGGGAGAGGGGGTCTGCCATCAGACGCACTGTGGGAGGTGGAGCCATCATTCACCTTGACAGGCACAGCCCTGCTCAGATCAAAGGGTCACCCCTGCCCATACTCCAACTGCAGATCTCTCTATTTAATCCAGGTCGGTCTCAGCCTGCCCTGACCCTCCAAAACCAGACAGTCAATACACATTTATTTTTTATTTTATTTATTTTATTTTATTTAGTGCATTTTTATAAAGCGCGGACATTACCCAAAGGTGTCAGAGCACTGTACAATAGAGCTAGTTACGTTACAAGAGAAAAGTGGTACAGAATATAACATTACACAGACTAAAAATGAAGGGTACACAAACGCAAAGTCCAACACAGCACACAGGGGTGAGGAATGTACAGGAAAAAATACAAATTTACAACGAAGAGCGAACTTCCAAGAGTGGCCTGAGAATAAAGGGTGCACAAACACAAAATCCAACACAGCACGCAGGGGTGAGGGATGCACAGGAAAAAATACAAATTTACAATGAAGAGCGAACTTCCAAGAAGGGCCGGAGTATGAAAGTATTAGTTCTGAAAGTATCTTTGGAAGAGAAGAGTTTTGAGTTCAGCTTTGAAAATCCGGGACGAGGAGGTGGCACGGAGCAATGGGGGAAGTGAGTTCCATATTCTCACCGCATTGCCTGAGAAGGATTGCGCCATTGATCTTTCCCTTTTGAAGACGGGCAGAGTACACAGGAAGGCTTAGGCAAGAAAATACCTACTTTCCAAAAGTGGTAGTTTTAAACAGAATATAGAAATAATCGTCACTAAAAGATGCACTTTAATATTTGGAGTTCAGGCATACTAAATTCGACTTTCCTATCATGTTCCTTGGGTCAATTAGGATTATACCAATTCATACAGTCAATTTACAACAGGGAGCATTCGCGCTGTGGCACTGAATGGCAGTGGCACAGCGCCCAGAGCATCTAACAACGGCAAACACAGAGGAGACAAAAGCGAACAAGCATTGAAAATGCAATAGGTCTCGCCTTTTATTAAGTTAAAGCCATTTGCTTTGCTAATGGTATTGTATAGCAAAGCAAATGGCTTTAACTTAATGAAAGGCGAGACCTATTGCATTTTTAATGCTTGTTCATTTTACTTCACACACAAGCACTTTCTCTGCACCCCTTTTCCCTGAGCAATATTCCATTTCGAATACATATGGTAATGTCTTCACCTTCCTTGTGCATTTTTTGAAAATATATTAAAAAAACGAAGATTTCTACTAAAAAACAGTGGGTTTTTTGTTTTCTGTTCTTGGTGCGTATTGATGAATGTTTTCGTTATGCATTAATTACTATATGCTGAATATTTGACCAGCAAAGTACTTCATATTCTAAAAATCATTTTCCTCAGTGTTTTTCTAAATACGTCTGTGAGCACTTGTTGTTCATATTAAACTATAATGGAACAGCACATCTGTGCACACGACAGTAATATTCAGAGGAGATTTCATAAGTACCAAGCCCACATGATCAGACAATGTGGACAACACTTTGGCACATGCTGTGGCCTCCTATTCCATTAGCTGTTGAGGCAATCGGAAGAAAGTGATGTGCAAGAAAGTAAGTGGCTTTTTTCCTCTTAAAAACGGCATCAATTAAAGAGTTTCTTTGCTAAGCTTTCAGGAACAGGCAGTTGTAAAAATAGTATATATATAAATATATGGGCTTCATTTCAAACATTATTCAAAGTTTTCCATTTAAATACATGACTTCCACAGCCAAGCCAACACGTTTCGCTGGTTTCTCACTTTTTCAGGACTTTCAATTTTATGAATCAAGTAAATCCTTCAAATTTCCATTCTTTCTTGTGAACACGACCTAATCATCAGAGTGAGTGAGTGAGTGTGTGTGTGTGTGTTACCTTACCCAGGCTGCTCTGCAAACCCCTACCTTATCGAAAGTTAACAGTAGTGATGGTTACATTGTCTCTGGGCTGTGGCAGTGAAAGCCTTTTGCCCAACTATGAAAGACAATTAAAACCAGGTCCTGACAGACAATGCAATTTGTGACAATGCAGCAAGCAAGATGCTGTTGGATTGTGGGTACTATGCCAGAAGTGCTGAGGTACCGGCAGTGGCTCGATTTCTACGAGATCTCCACGACAGACAATCATTTGGTGGGCTCCATAAATGCCCGGGTGGACAAGCTCAGCAGACAGCATCTGACACCAATCAAAGGCATCGGCACCCAGGGATGGTTCAAGGCGCCTTAACCCTGGGCATATCTTTTTGCTATAGAGCAAGGTCAGATGTGGAGAAGGCTGAAAAGTCTTACCTGGAAGGAGGAGAAGTAGAGGAAAACACAGAAAGCATTATACAGAAAAAAGGATGGAGAGTAGAAAAAAGTGTAGCATTCAAGATCATTGAGGGAAAGAGAGTGTGCATAATCAAAGTAAAAGGGCGATACAGTGGGACTGGCCTTGAAGGAAATGGAAGAAATGAAATCATGCCGCAAGAGAATGAAGGAAGAAGAAAATAGGAAAGTAATAAGAAGGAAGAGAATGATGAGGAACGAAAGAGGGAAAAGGCCAGAGGCGTGAGAGAGAAGAATATAACAGAAAGGGCAAGGCAGGGAAGTAGAACACCAGGAGAAGCAGAGGGCAGCAGTATAGAAATAATGAGAATACCGAGGAAGAGAAAGTTGTTGACAGCTCGGGAAATATAGGAAACGAAAGATCAGACTGCAGAAATGGGGAAGGAAAAGAAGAAAGTGGAAGGAAGAGCTATAGCGAAAATGGTACCAGAGAAGCCAGGGCAGAAGGTGTGAGCGCATGAAGGGTAAGGGGAGAGCATGGCTAAGGAGAGAGCAGACCTGTCGATATTAATAGGAGAAGCGAACACGGGCGGGAGAGAGAGCATCGGGGATTCTTCTACCTGAGACGGAGGAAGGGAGGTGAGAAAAGCATGAAATCGGTCTCTAGGCGAAATCCGGTTAGGCCACGACACTGCTCCAATCGCATCTTTATTACATTTACAGCGATTACAGGACAGGCTGCCGGCAAAGATTCTCGAGCAGCCCTTCCTCACGAGCAGCCATGCCTGCACTGGGCAGGGGGAGGGGCGGTGCCCCTGTGCCAGAGACAGCAGTGAGACCCCCACTCACCCCTGTCCAGCGAATTACCAGCAAACAACCCGACAGTAGAAAGCAATTACTCCCACCCCTCCGCCCCCTCCGCATCATCTGTGGGATGAAGCCCTCTCCATTACCAAGCATACGCTGCATTTAAATGAATGAATGAGTTTATTTATAGAGCACTACGTTCACTCCAAGGAGCATCTTGGCGCTAGCGAAAAGCGAAACGAGACAGAAGCAGCAGTGAGACGAGGGAATAAGAGTGAGGCCATGCATTCATGTCTATGTCAAATAAGGGAAAGCACAGTACTGTCGGGAACAGAGAACATCCATGTTTTCAGAAGCTTCCTGATGAGGCGTTCTGATTGAGCCAATCTCATCTGGAGCGGCAAACTGTTCCAGGCTTTTGTTCCTAGAACGGCTATGGTTTTGCCTCCTTTTGTTTTCAGTCGGTAGCTAGGGACTATCAGATAGTTCCCCGAAGACGATCGCAGAAGACGTTGTGTAGTATAGGGGCGAATTCTGGACCTAAGATATGTCGGCCCTGATGCTTTTATAGCTTTATAGGTAATCGTTAAAACTTTAAACAGGATTCTTTTGTGAATTGGTAACCAATGCAGTCGTTGAAGTGCTCCTCTAGGATGCCTAAGCCTCAACCTGGTCGCTGCGTTCTGGACCACCTGTAACTTTTTTATAATCGATTTATTTACTCCTGCATACAGGCTGTTACAGTCGTCCAGACGCGAAAGAACTAGTGCCACCGCGACTGTTTTCCTAGCGTTCAAGGGCAATAGGTCTAGAAACTTTCTCAAGATTTTTATGGTATGGAAACACATGCCTGCTACCGCTAATGCTTGGCTGTGGAACGATAGAGAGTGATCAAATATATTCCCTAGGTTCCGTACTGTATCTGCAGTGTTAGGCGGTGGAACCATGTTTTCAGGCCACCATTGACTGGGCGTAAAGAGATTTGTTTTCCCAAACAGCATGATTTAGTTTTTTTGGCTGTTACATTTCAGATGATTGAGTTCCATCCAATTCATGACTGCCGTTAGGCAGTGATAGAATTTTTCATGAGACTTCTGTCACTACATCTGTCCCCGAAGCCTCCCGCTCCGGCGGGAGAGGAGTTCATCTCACCATACGAGGCCCCGGACAATCTGGAGCATGAAAGGGGTGCGCGCACTGGCAGTCTGGGCTATAGGGATTTCACAGCTGGCATGAGAGACTAGCAGGTCTGGGGCAGTCTAAATTTGTCAAGCATCCCAGCGACAACCAGGATCCTGGACGCTCTCCGCCTCCCCACCCCGCCCTGTGCAGGAAAGCGAAATCACCCCTTGAAGAGAACAAGCACACAAGCGCCACCATTCTCCCAGTAAAGAAAATAGTGCTCACACAGTAATTAAAGCATCCCGTATAATGCCGCCAGTAAAAGATCCAATCCCGGTGGGCGGGGCCAAAAGGAGACAAGGCGGCAACAAGGAGGGAGTAAGAAGCCTCCTTTACAATCAAAAGCTAGCGTTTTGCATGGAAGCTGACGCAAGCCAATTAAAAAGATGGGCGGGGCTTCAACTCTGCCTCCGAGAGCTTCGGAATCTGTATTGATTCCAAGAAGCTCTCGGATGCCGAGAGCAGCGCATGCGCGCTGCTATCTCCAGCCGAGACCTAAAAATGGAAGGGAGACCCACGCCAATGGTACCAGGTCAGGTCTAACAGTGTGGGTCGCCTGTTCTGAATGGCCAGCATGACTTTCACTGATGGGCAGGGAGCGCTATCTCAGCCCCTGTTGGATGCGGCCGGTGCCGGAGACCCCCTACGGGACTTTGCGGTGAGTTTGAGTCCTGCATTCGGGCTAGAGAGCCGATCTGCTGTGCCTCCCCCTTCCCTACTGCCCCCCTCAGTGGCAGGTTTTCATGCTTGGGGGTGTGCGGCAGGGTGTGGCGGTGGTTTAGGCTACAAACTTTGCTCCTGTCTCTCCCCTCCACGTGTTGATATCTGCTTCGGCCCGGCGAGGCCCGCCCCGGCTGGGAGGAACGGCCGCTATCGAAAGCAGATTTTCTCTACCATGCAACGCAGCTTAAATAAAATCGACTGAAAAATCCATGCATTGTCATATCGTATGGACAGGATGTGAGAACGAATTGACAAGCACACAGAATGCTTAGATGCTGTGGAGCAGAGGGTTGCGGTGGCCGAGGACGCTCTGGACAGCGGCACGTAGGCCCAGGCTAAAATGGACAAACTTCTAAGGAGCATTCAGCCTAAAGCGGAGGATTAGAAGGCATGCTCCAGATGAAAAACCTTCACCTCGTGGGTGTACTGGAGTCCACCAACATAACAAATATAGAGCATATGTTGAACAGTTGTTGGCTACCCTTATGGGCAGGGACATCTTCTCCACTATGTTTGCGGTGGAGCACGCACACAGATCGCTAGCTCCTAGATCTGCCCCAGGCGCTCCTCCCTGCCCCATCATTGCGAAACTTTGAAACTACAGGGACCATGACTCTGCCCTTCGCAAGGCGAGAGAGCTACAAGATTTGCATTATGAAGGTATGACAATTTCTGTTTATCCTGATTTCACCCAGCAGGTGCAGGAGGCACGGCGCCTATTCGCTCCAGTGAAAAAATGGCTACCCGAACTACACTTGGAGTATAACATGCTGTATCCTGCAAAACTTAGAATCATTGTCGACGGTTCCCTGCAGATTTTTGTGGACCCTAAACAGGCCCTACAATTCCTCAAAAAACACAATGAAGCTACTCGAAAAGCAAGTTTATCAGGGAGTAACAATTTGAGCAGGTCTGACCCGGGTGAACAATGACCAATAACTATGTAAGGTACTCTGGGGCTTTTTGACTGCATATGTGCAGTGGTTTACACGCCATTCCTAAATTAATGGGGCTACTGATCGCAGCTAGGTTCTTGTAGACTTTTGTGGGCTGATGTGTCAGAGCCAGTGCCTGGATTACGGGTAGCCTCTGGGGCCACAGTCATTATGTTACTCTCTCCACTGTGAACGGTTACATTGGTGCTGGTCTGTATATAGCATGTTGCTGTGGGGAGTTTTGTAATCCACGATGTTATATAGCAAGTGGTCTGAATTTCTGTATGAAGATAAGGGCAGATGTCCCTATAAGGATGGGTTCGGATGGGCGGTGAGCGGTACCGTACGGTTCGGAGTTCACATCGCTGTATTTGGGTAGCATTAACTAAAACCGCACGTAGGTGGGTGCGCTGGGCAGTGGTTTCCTCATTGTTAGTCAGCAACACCTAGAGTGTGTTCCACACGGGGTTTGCTTTGTTGTTTGTTTGTGATTGCAATGGGTAATGTTTTATTTTGGGAAAATGGGTGGGTTCTTCGTCTGTGCATAGTTTGGGTCTGCATAGAGTGGGTGGATGGTGGGGGGGTTGAATGTAAGGGAGTTAATGTTAAAGCATGACACTCAGACACGGCTTTGTCTCTCATGGTCTATATGAGAATGACTTGCTACACTGCTTGGCTTGACACAAGGGCATGGAGCTGAAACACTCGCTGACGAATAACATACGATTTCTTATTTGGAATGTCATGCGTTTAAACGAGCATAGGAAAGCTCATAAGGTGGTAGCATACCTTAGACGTCATAATATAGATTTAGGACTGCTGCAGGAGACTCATCTTGCCCCGGGCAGTAAAATACTCTCACACAGAGTTTTCCAGGGGGCAGCTGGGGACCCAGGTTTCACCTCACATGCTAGAGGAGTGATGAAATGGCTGAACCCCAAATCGGGTGTGACCCTGCAATGCTTGCATGAAGACACTAATGGCAGGTATATTGTTGCTAGATGTCACAAAGCGGCTCAACAAATGCTAGTGATCAATGTCTATGGGTCGAATTACGAAGACCATCCCTTTTACAACGCTTTGGCCTCACTGCTGATGCGGAAGTATGATGTGCCGATCGTTTGGGGGGGGATTTTAATTGTATTTTGAACCCTAATATAGACAGGTCCAAAGGTCCTCCATACAGACATTCAGTGACAGCCAGCACCATAATAGAGATTATTGATCAGGTTCACTTTGTCGATGTTTGGAGACAGACATTCCCGGAGAGGGCTGGGTATACTTATTATTCAGCTAGCTACGACACCTATACACACATAGATCACTGGTTGGTCTCTAGGACATTATTATCACAGATTGGCGATTGTGAAGTCCTCCCCAGAATGTATTCTGACCATTCTCCTGCTATTCTTAACTTAAAAGTTGGGGTAGGGGGACATGGACCCTTCCTCTGGCGCTTCCCACCGTTCTCCCTTTTGGACTCCGTATTCAAGTCGGAATTGGCCCAGCTCATAGAAACATTTTTCATAACTAATGTGGGGTCCGTAGACAAGTTTGCTCCAGTTTGGGAAACCTTAAAGGTCTACATCAGGGGGATGACAATAGCTAAACATGCTGGGGTGCTCCGTGCCATTCGAGACAGGTTGTCTAGATTGGAGAGGGACATAGCTATCCTAGAACAGTCCTATCAGGATACTGGAGACGTTGCATTCCTTGAGGACATTAAGACTGCCCTGGAGGACTTTCATGAGACAGCAGATAATGAGGTGAAACACCTTGGAAAATATGCCTCAGCCTTGGTATATGGTGAGGGAGACCGTCCGGGAGCCATGCTTGCTAGGCTTACTCGACCCAGGAGGGAGGCTGCAGCAATATTGGAAATTATAGACAAAGGGGGAAATAGACTTACATCTCCTGGAGAGGTCGCTGATGAGTTCAAGAGGTACTATACAGACCTGTACACCACTAAAGCCACAGCAAACAAGGAGTCCATTAGGCACTATCTGGATTATATCCAAATGCCTTGGCTCTCTAATAGCAATAGGGAATACTTGATGGCCCCCTTGTACCCTGCAGAAATACGAGCAGCTCTTAAAACAATGCGCTCAGGTAGCGTCCCAGGCTCTGATGGCCTAACACTTATGTTTTATAAAACGTTCCAAGAGGAACTTATCCTCCATCTGACTGCTCTGTATGAGGAGATGGCGGAATACAGAGAAGTTCCCCAAACATTAAGGGAGGCCTTGATTGTCACATTATTGAAACCTGGTAAGCCGCCGAACACCTGCTCCTCATATAGGCCGCTCACGCTTTTAAATGTTGACGCAAAGATCTTTGCGAAGATATTGGCCAACCGCCTCGCCCCTCTGATTCCTCATTTGGTCAAGCCAGAGCAGGCGGGTTTCATGCCGGGTCGCAGTGTTTCATATAACTTACGTACTATTTTTAGCACAATCCAAATAATCGCCCCTGCAGTGAAGGCAGTTGCAGTATTCCTCGATGCAGAGAAGGCATTGGATTCGGTTGAATGTGTTTTTTTTAAAGGCGTCCTGAATAAAGTGGGGGTAGGCGACGTATTCCTTCTTTTGATCTCAGTTTAACACATGAGACCATAGGCCACAGTCCGGGTAGGCAACATAGTTTCAGACATTATAAAAAACTCGTGGGGCACCCGACAGGGCTGCCCTCTGTCTCCTTTATTATATGCCCTAGCACTCAGAGAATACAATCACCACAGAGCCATCCGTTTTCGCGATTATTCCCTTTTAGTGTCAGCATTCGCTGACAACACCTTAATCTATGTCCGTGAGCCGGAGAGGAAAGTTGAACCAGTGTTAGTTGAGGTTACGCAGTTTGGACAGGTCTCAGGACTACGTATTAATTGGTCCAAGTCGATTATGTTCCCCCTTACGCCGGTCACTACTCAAGTGCAGCTCGAACTCCCTTTGCAATGATCCACTGACCCAATAGGTATCTGGGGATCCAAATTCATACCAATTCTGAGATAGTCCTGCCTGAAAACTATGGCAGGGCGATATCTCGGCTCGAGGACAATATTAATAAATGGGTTAGACTCCCCCTCTCTCTAATAGGGCGTATATCTTTGATGAAAATGGTGGTGCTGCCCAGATTTCTCTTCCTTTTCACAAATGTGCCCATCACCCTTCTGACTCGCATGCTTAATATTCTCAAATCCTTAATGATTAGACTGTCGTGGGCACGTAAACAGCCCATGGTCAGTTGGGAAACTCTAACTCTGCCCTACTCTGCCGGAGGGCTAAATGCCCCTGACCTAGAGCTATACTATAGAGTGGCACAAGCCTCGCACGCACATGGCTGGATACATGGTCCAGAGGACTTCCCGCACCTTCGTATTGAAAGGGTGGTAGCCGACCCGATTCCTCTCTCTCACCTGATTTTCTATAAGCCCAATCATAGACACGGAATTCTGGACTCAGTGCACGCCACTATACATGCTTGGAAATGCCTCCTAGAAAAACAGGCGGGAGTGCTCCTATATTCTCCTTTAATACCGACACAATGGTGCAAATGGTTCCCGACAGGGACTGAGCCGGAGGTCACCAAAGCGCTGCAGACACTGGTGTAGGAGAGTAGGGTCTGCTATCCTATGGTCACCCCAAATTTTTGCTTTTTGCTTCACTGGTTTTTGACATATTGAGGCTGTGGGCCTGCCAATCAGACCCCCAGCCTGCTGTTCTCTCTACTAAATTTACACTATGCACCCTAGGTGCATAACCAATTGGAAGTGGATCACCCTGTGAGCCCCTGTACCAGTGTACACTAGGTACCCAGGGCATTGGTGTATCTAAGGCCTACCAGGGGCTTAAGCATGTATTGTGCCACCCCTGGCCTGGCCTAACAAATTTGACACAACTGGCTGATCACTCAGCTGGGGTAAGTTGGTGTAACCACCTCTTACTTAGGTGTAGTATACCTATACCTAACCTTAAATGGGACACATGTTAACCTATAAGTCACTCCTATGGCAGGCCTTAACAATCCTGAAGGCAGAGTGCTTGGTTCCATGTGAGATGGTGCTCTGGCATGAGCTGAGCCTGTCTGCAGTGGTCGGAACAACTTCCTTCTACTGTTTCCAGATATCGTCATACCATATACTCTTAAGTGCATTATGAACCTCGCGGTTAAATGCTATCTTTGGTTTGGCTTTATCAAAACATGTCGAGTAAGGTGTCATACGAATTGGAATACTAACCCCTCACCAAGTCTGGCGACGGGGTTAGCATTCCACTCTTCTAGAGGGACACAACATGTACAGTACCTGAAACCCGGGTAAAATCAGACATAGCCTCAGCTCCACAAAATGGATGCTGCCACCACAGACACAAGTCTGCCCTCCTGCTGCTGGGAGTCCTTCCAGCTTGGGAGGTGTGGACAAAGGGTTTCCTGCCAGGGGAGGTGCGTGCACCACCCCAGACAGGATTTTGTGTATTGGTCAGGTAGGGCTTGAAAGAAACCAGACATGCCTGAGGCTCACAAGGAGCCTCGGTGCATATGCCAGTTCAAACCGGTCCTGGGGCACACCAGTCCCGGGCCTGGGGCGAACTGGACACAGGATTGGGGGTGTAACCACCCCCCTTCCTGGTCCCACCCTTAGGGAGGGACCTAGCAGGTAGTCCGGCCCCTAGAATCCGAATAAAGGTAGGAGCTGTGTCCTAAGACTTTAGACATCCTGGAATCAACTTGAAACTAAGAAGAAGACGGGAACTTCGACGCTCTGCCGCACAGAGGACTGAAGCCAATCTCCCCTGTGGTCAGGGAGTGACCACCTTGCTAACGCAAGCACCATCCAGCGAATCAACGTCTGCTTTGCCGCCGCCTCCCGCCGGAGCCCGAGCCCAGAGACTGACAAGACCTGGACCTCCAGACCTCTCACCGCCCAATCCACAGTCCCTGAAAAGAGGAGACCCGTGGAGGCAACGAGACACGTGGAGCCAGCCATCTTGAAACGACCATGACAAGCTGCAAGTGCAACAACCGAGGCTCCCTCCAAGTTGTGCTTTGGGATCTGAGAAGCCCAACACCCGAGCAGCATCTGCACCAAAGGTGAGCCCTCCAGCATCTCCACGATCTGCGTGGGGCCCTTCTGCATTTTGCCACTTGACGCGCCTAACCGGTTGCTGGCCCGCTGGCTAGTGGCCATCTTGGCGACGAACTTCAAGAAATACACCACTGGTCTGGTTGCTCCAGACTGGCCATTGCTCCCCTCCAAAGGAGCAGTCCCTCTGACCTTGCTGGTCAGAACCATCAGCTTATTTCGTTTTCCACAACAATTGCTTTTGCCAAGGTTTGTTTGCTTCGATCAAGTTGCCAACAGCGCCGACAGCGAGAGCCTGCGTGGGACAGCTCGTGAACCGACTCCTGGATGTCGTCGACCTTCAGGGACCACGTGGCTGCAGAGACAAGCTACACCTTTCTTCCTGTTTGCACCCGACATCGCCTGGTACCCACCTGGTGCCATGCTGGTCACTGGCTAGTGACTGTGAACACTGTCCCCTCTGCTTACAGGTCTTCTACAACTCCGATCCACTCTTGGATCCACCGCATCTCTTTCGGACCGACCGCCTGCAGCATCTTTGTCTTCAGGCTCCACTGAACAGATAGAAGAAACCCGACGCACTTCGACACCTATGCACCCGCTTCCTGTGGGTGAGGTAAAGCTGGCACTCCGGTGCCCAAGTGTAGAGTATCATCTCTAGTGTCTGTGTTTCCAATCTTGAGTTCATAGTCCATCCGGAAGGTCCTTTTTGCAGTAACTTTGTAACTTTTACGCACCCATTGAAAACCTATCGGAGCCCGCGTGTGACTATTTGCTCTGCACACGCAACCCGTGGACCTCCTGGTCACTAACTAAAGTTAGCTCCTTGTAGGCCCAGCGATTCTAGAGGCCCTAGGCCTTTTCCCTTTTCTGTTCGTGGTACTTATACCACTATTTTAGTATATGGTTCGAGCGACCACCAGGGCCTATCCATATAAAGTGCAACTTCTGTGTATTCTAACGTATTCTTGTTTAACGATTTGTGCTCCTGTGCTCATAAAGAGTCTAGGGGATACTTTGAGAAATAAATACATATATATTTTCAATATATATCTGTGTGGTGTCCTTTCATTGGTATAAAAGGGGGTTACATTTGGTAAAACAGCCTGCTTAACACGCTTCACAAGTTTAGCCTCAAAGACTGCTTAGCCTACGCTACCACTAGGGCAGCTGGTCCGAAAAGGTTGACTTACAACCACACCATAAGGGTTGCTTGGCATGGTACAAGGTGATCACTTTAACTAGTGAGCATCATATACCAGGCCAACTTCTCACATTGGTGAGCAGCGGTGGGATTTGAGCTTGCTGTGTTTTACCATTGTAATCACTTGGTTACCAATTGAAAGATCACATAGGTACCTGTAGGTACATATAAAACAAGATTAGATATACTTAAGTTCTACTGAACTTAGTGTTGTAGAGAAAAGGGAGTAGCACACCCTGACTACAACTACTAGATAGGTTTAGTAGGTAAACCCAAGTGTAGGTAGATTGCAACACATCCACCCACACTTAAGAGCAATGGCTGGGGCAGAGGGGTCCACTGTACCCATCTCTGTTGAGAGTGACCCCCAGAGGGCACCATCCATCTTTGCTACCCTTAATCAAAATGAGCTCAGGCAGTTGGCAAATATCAGGGGCCTTAAACAGCCCAAGAATCCTACTTTTGCTGAACTCAGGGAGCTTTTACAGGCTGATGAAGATCAGAAAGCTCTCAGGAAAGCCTCCCAGTTAGGCCCCTTAGGGACAGGAACAGGAGGCCCCCCTTCTGAAGATGCTACTGGAGTACCCCTTTCCAATAGCCATCCCTTAGATGAGAATCATACTACAGAGGAGGAAAGTGGTGGGGATACAGAAGATAGTGAGGATGAAGGTAGAACTAGCCCAGTGCCAAGTATTATACGTGGCCCAGCTAACGTAAGGCTATTGGGGACTGACAATGGGATCACCCCATTGGATCTCCCCAGTGGACTTAACCAGGGGTCTGGGAGGCAAAGGAATCACTCAGGTTAATCTAATGCTTCTCATGCCTCTAGAGGCTCTCAAGGTCACTCCAGGAGAAGGATGACCACCCCTCAGTGGAGGGAGCATGAGGCCAGAATGCAAGAAGCCCAGCTGAGGATCAGGAAGCAGGAGCTAGAAGTAGCTCTGATGGAAGAGAAACTGAGCAAGGCTAGGCAGCATAAAGAGAGTGGGTCTATACCCACTGGTGGCAGCATTGTCCCTAAGGACAAAGATAGGGTCTTTGATAATAGGAACCTGTCTAAGGTTGTGCCCCCCTACAAAAGTGGGGATGACATCCACAAATGGATGACTGCTCTTGAGAGAGCCTGCAAAGTACAGCAGGTTCCTGAAGACCAGTGGGCAGCAATCCTCTGGCTCTCTTTTGAAGGAAGAGGCAGAGATAGACGCCTCACTGTTAGAGAAGAGGATGTCAGGAATTACAGAGCCCTGAAGAGTGTCCTAGTTGATGGGTTAGGCTTAACCACTGAACAGTACAGGTTAATGTTCAGAGACACCCAGAAGACACAGACTCAGGACTGGTCTGAATACATTGAATGTGCCACTAAGGCTTTGGAGGGTTGGTTGCTGGGAAGTAAGGTATCTGATTATACAGGATTGTACAATTTGATGATGAGAGAACAGATTTTAAATAACTGTCAAAACCAGCAACTGCATCAACACTTGGTTGACTCTGATCTGACCTCTCCCCAAGAATTGGGAAAGAAGGCAGACAAATGGGTCAGAACCAGGGTTAAGCAAAAGAACCAGAACCAGGGCCAAGGGGGTGATCAGAAGAAAACAGACCAAAAGGGTGGAGATCAGAAATCTAAAGACCAGAAGTCTTCAACAGGGCCCCAAACTAGTACTAAAGAGGGTGGGTCCCAGCCTAAAGGGAAGAAGAAAGAAGGTCAAAAGAAACCCTGGTGCAATTCTTGCAAGAATACAACTCACTGGACTAGTGATTGTAAGAAGGGTGGAGCCCCCAACACTGTTGCCCCTAAGGCACCTGCTCCCAGTACTACTGTTAGCAGTGTTGGTCCCCAGACAAAGGGTGTAGTGGGAATCACTATGGGAACTGAAGGAGATTCTGACTTAGACAGAACCCTGACACAGGCAGTCTTGATCTGTGATGGGGACATTGATTTGTCCCTGACTGTGAGCCCCAGTAACCTGGGCAAGTACAGACAGACTCCTTTAATTAATGAAAAAGTGGCTCAAGCCTACAGGGACACATGTGCCAGTGTCACTATGGTGACACCAGGCTTTGTGGACCCTGGACAGTACATACCAGGTGAGAATTACCTGGTGACCAATGCCAGCAATGCCACTACTTCACATAGTGTGGCAGTTGTTAACTTCTCATGGGGAGGGGTAACTGGCCTCAAAAGGGTTGTGGTTAGTGCAGACCTCCCAGTAGAATGTTTGTTGGGCAATGACCTAGAGAGTTCTCTATGGTCTGAAGTGGAGTACAGGACACATGCAGAGATGTTAGGTATATCACCACATGTCCTTGCTGTGACCAGGTCACAGGCCAAAAAGTGCCTTACTGAACCTCAGGTCTTGGATCCTGGAACAATGGGCCAAGCACCTACCAAGAAGAAGAACAGGAGGGTCAAGGCTGTGCCTTCCCCCCTGCCTCAGAGTGATGATCAACCTTCCCAGGAAGCTGATCTAGAGGACCCTGAAGGAACTGTCCCTGAAGAGCTTGAACCTGATCAGGTTGAGTTTCTGGGGACAGGGGGACCTTCAAGGGCTGACTTGAGGCAGGCTCAGTTATCCTGTCCCTCTCTTGAACCCCTCAGACAGCTGGCTGCTGCTGAGGCTGCTGGGAATGCTCAAGGTACCCATAAAGTGTATTGGGATGAAGGGCTCCTTTATTCAGAGGCTAGAGACCCCAAGCCTGGTGCAACCAGGAGGTTGGTTATACCTCTGCAATTTAGGGGCTTCCTTCTTACCTTGGCCCATGATATTCCTTTAGCAGGACACTTAGGCCAGAACAAGACTTGGGACAGGCTTGTCCCTCACTTTCACTGGCCTCACATGAATGAAGATACAAAGGAGTTTTGTCGCTCCTGTGTGACCTGCCAAGCTAGGGGCAAATCAGGTGGCACAACAAAGGCCCCCCTGATACCACTACCTGTGGTGGGGGTCCCCTTTGAAAGAGTGGGAATAGATATAGTGGGTCCCATGGATCATCCCACTGCATCTGGGCACAGATTTATACTGGTGGTAGTGGATCATGCCACCAGATATCCAGAGGCAATTCCCCTTAGGACCACTACAGCACCTGTTGTGGCCAGGGCCCTGCTGGGAGTATTCTCCAGAGTGGGGTTTCCTAAGGAGGTAGTTTCTGACAGAGGTACCAACTTCATGTCAGGATACTTGACAGCTATGTGGAAGGAATGTGGTGTCAACTACAACTTCACCACCCCTTATCACCCACAATGCAATGGGCTTGTTGAGAGATTCAACAAGACCCTAAAGGGTATGATCAAAGGATTACCTGAAAAGCTTAGGCGAAGATGGGACATCCTTCTACCCTGCCTTCTGTTTGCTTACAGAGAGGTCCCACAGAAGGGGGTTGGCTACAGCCCCTTTGAATTGTTGTTTGGGCACCCTGTAAGAGGCCCACTGTGTTTAGTGAAGGAAGGATGGGAGTTACCTCTCAAAAAGCCTAAACAAGACATAGTGGACTATGTACTTGGTCTCCGCTCCAGGATGGCTGAGTATATGGAGAAGGCATCCAAATACCTTGAGGCAAGCCAGGCCTTACAGAAAGCTTGGCATGACCAAAAGGCTGTCTTGGTTGAGTTTCAGCCAGGGCAGAAGGTATGGGTGTTGGAGCCAGTGGCCCCAGCAGCACTCCAAGACAAATGGTCTGGACCCCATACAATCCTGGAAAAGAAGGGAGAGGTTACCTACTTGGTGGACCTAGGAACTCCCAGGAGTCCCCACAGGGTACTCCATGTTAACAGGTTAAAAGCATATGTTGACAGGGCAGACATGGGCTTGCTCATGGCTACAGATGAGGGACAGGAGGAAGAGAGTGACCCTCTCCCAGACCTGTTGTCTCAGAACCCTGAAGATGGCTCAGTTGAAGGAGTGACCCTTGGAGGCAACCTCACTGATCATCAGCAGATGGAATGTAGACAAGTTCTACAATCATTTCAACACACGTTCTCCTTGATACCTAGCCAAACTGACTGGTGTACCCATGTGGTGGACACTGGTGACAGTCTGCCTGTAAAGAACAAGCTTTACAGACAACCTGACCACGTCAGGGACTGTATAAAGGCTGAGGTACACAAAATGCTGGAATTGGGTGTCATTGAACCCTCAGAGAGCCCCTGGGCTAGCCCAATGGTTCTGGTCCCCAAACCTCACACCAAAGATGGCAAGAGAGAGATGAGGTTCTGTGTGGATTACAGAGGACTCAATGCTGTCACCAGGACAGATGCACATCCTATTCCAAGGGCAGATGAGCTCATAGACAAACTAGCTTCTGCTAAGTTTTTGAGCACATTTGACTAGACAGCTGGCTATTGGCAAATCAGATTAGCTGAGGAGTCTAAGGCCAAAACAGCATTCTCAACCCCAGGTGGGCACTACCAATTTGTGGTGATGCCCTTTGGTCTGAAGAATGCACCTGCCACCTTCCAAAGGTTGGTGAATCAAGTCCTTACTGGGTTGGATGACTTTTGCGCAGCATATCTTGATGACGTTGCTGTCTTTAGCTCCACCTGGGAGGATCACCTGATCCACCTGAAGAAGGCTCTGGAGGCTCTGCAAAGGGCAGGCCTCACTATCAAGGCTACTAAGTGCCAGATAGGGCAGAGTAAGGTTGTGTATTTGGGCCACCTTGTAGGTGGAGGCCAAGTTCAACCACTGGAGAGCAAGATACAATCCATCAAGGACTGGTCTCCTCCAACCACCCAGACTCAAGTTCGAGCTTTCTTGGGCTTGACTGGGTACTACAGGAAGTTTGTTAAGAACTATGGGTCCATTGTGACTCCTCTTAATGATCTGACATCCAAGAAGATGCCCAAAAAGGTTCAGTGGACAGTAAGCTGTCAAAAGGCATTTGATGACCTGAAGGAGGCCATGTGCTCTGCACCTATCCTGAAAAGTCCTGACTACTCCAAAGAGTTTATTGTCCAAACAGATGCTTCTGAGTTGGGTGTGGGAGCTGTGCTGTCACAACTTAATGTAGATGGTCAAGACCAACCCATTGCTTTTATTAGCAGAAGGTTGACCCCCAGAGAGAAGAATTGGTCAGCTATTGAGAGGGAGGCCTTTGCTGTGGTGTGGGCCCTGAAGAAGCTGAGGCCATACTTGTTTGGCACTCACTTCAAGATTCAGACCGACCATAAGCCCCTCTTGTGGCTAAATCAGATGAAGGGTGAAAACCCCAAACTGCTTAGGTGGTCCATTTCCCTACAGGGGATGGACTTTACAGTGGAGCACCGGCCAGGTACGGACCATGGGAATGCAGATGGTCTCTCCAGGTACTTCCACTTAGGACATGAAGACGAGACTGGTCAAGGCTAGTTTAATGTCCCTGCGTTTGGGGGGGGGGGTTGTGTAGGAGAGTAAGGTCTGCTATCCTATGATCACCCCAAATTTTTGCTTTTTGCTTCACTGGTTTTTGACATATTGAGGCTGTGGGCCTGCCAATCAGACCCCCAGCCTGCTGTTCTCTCTACTAAATTTACACTATGCACCCTAGGTGCATAACCAATTGGAAGTGGATCACCCTGTGAGCCCCTGTACCAGTGTACACTAGGTACCCAGGGCATTGGTGTATCTAAGGCCTACCAGGGGCTGAAGCATGTATTGTGCCACCCCTGGCCTGGCCTAACAAATTTGACACAACTGGCTGATCACTCAGCTGGGGTAAGTTGGTGTAACCACCTCTTACTTAGGTGTAGTATACCTATACCTAACCTTAAATGGGACACATGTTAACCTATAAGTCACTCCTATGGCAGGCCTTAACAATCCTGAAGGCAGAGTGCTTGGTTCCATGTGAGATGGTGCTCTGGCATGAGCTGAGCCTGTCTGCAGTGGTCGGAACAACTTCCTTCTACTGTTTCCAGATATCGTCATACCATATAATCTTAAGTGCATTATGAACCTTGCGGTTAAATGCTATCTTTGGTTTGGCTTTATCAAAACATGTCGAGTAAGGTGTCATACGAATTGGAATACTAACCCCTCGCCAAGTCTGGCGACGGGGTTAGCATTCCACCCTTCTAAAGGGACACGACATGTACAGTACCTGAAACCCGGGTAAAATCAGACATAGCCTCAGCTCCACAAAATGGATGCTGCCACCACAGACACAAGTCTGCCCTCCTGCTGCTGGGAGTCCTTCCAGCTTGGGAGGTGTGGACAAAGGGTTTCCTGCCAGGGGAGGTGCGTGCACCACCCCAGACAGGATTTTGTGTATTGGTCAGGTAGGGCTTGAAAGAAACCAGACATGCCTGAGGCTCACAAGGAGCCTCGGTGCATATGCCAGTTCAAACCGGTCCTGGGGCACACCAGTCCCGGGCCTGGGGCGAACTGGACAAAGGATTGGGGGTGTAACCACCCCCCTTCCTGGTCCCACCCTTAGGGAGGGACCTAGCAGGTAGTCCAGCCCCTAGAATCCGAATAAAGGTAGGAGCTGTGTCCTAAGACTTTAGACATCCTGGAATCAACTTGAAACTAAGAAGAAGACGGGAACTTCGACGCTCTGCCGCACAGAGGACTGAAGCCAATCTCCCCTGTGGTCAGGGAGTGACCACCTTGCTAACGCAAACACCATCCAGCGAATCAACGTCTGCTTTGCCGCCGCCTCCCGCCGGAGCCCGAGCCCAGAGACTGACAAGACCTGGACCTCCAGACCTCTCACCGCCCGATCCACAGTCCCTGAAAAGAGGAGACCCGTGGAGGCAACGAGACACGTGGAGCCAGCCATCTTGAAACGACCACGACAAGCTGCAAGTGCAACAACCGAGGCTCCCTCCAAGTTGTGCTTTGGGATCTGAGAAGCCCAACACCCGAGCAGCATCTGCACCAAAGGTGAGCCCTCCAGCATCTCCACGATCTGCGTGGGGCCCTTCTGCATTTTGCCACTCGACGCGCCTAACCAGTTGCTGGCCCGCTGGCTAGTGGCCATCTTGGCGACGATCTTCAAGAAATACACCACTGGTCTGGTTGCTCCAGACTGGCCCTTGCTCCCCTCCAAAGGAGCCGTCCCTCTGACCTTGCTGGTCAGAACCATCAGCTTATTTCGTTTTCCACAACAATTGCTTTTGCCAAGGTTTGTTTGCTTCGATCAAGTCGCCGACAGCGCCGACAGCGAGAGCCTGCGTGGGACAGCTCGTGAACCGACTCCTGGACGTCGTCAACCTTCAGGGACCACGTGGCTGCAGAGACAAGCTACACCTTTCTTCCTGTTTGCACCCGACATCGCCTGGTACCCACCTGGTGCCACGCTGGTCACTGGCTAGTGACTGTGAACACTGTCCCCTCTGCTTACAGGTCTTCTACAACTCCGATCCACTCTTGGATCCACCGCATCTCTTCCGGACCGACCGCCTGCAGCATCTTTGTCTTCAGGCTCCACTGAACAGATAGAAGAAACCCGACGCACTTCGACACCTATGCACCCGCTTCCTGTGGGTGAGGTAAAGCTGGCACTCCGGTGCCCAAGTGTAGAGTATCATCTCTAGTGTCTGTGTTTCCAATCTTGAGTTCATAGTCCATCCGGAAGATCCTTTTTGCAGTAACTTTGTAACTTTTACGCACCCATTGAAAACCTATGGGAGCCCGCGTGTGACTATTTGCTCTGCACACGCAACCCGTGGACCTCCTGGTCACTAACTAAAGTTAGCTCCTTGTAGGTCCAGCGATTCTAGAGGCCTTAGGCCTTTTCCCTTTTCTGTTCGTGGTACTTATACCACTATTTTAGTATATGGTTCGAGCGGCCACCAGGGCCTATCCATATAAAGTGCAACTTCTGTGTATTCTAACGTATTCTTGTTTAACGATTTGTGCTCCTGTGCTCATAAAGAGTCTAGGGGATACTTTGAGAAATAAATACATATATATTTTCAATATATATCTGTGTGGTGTCCTTTCATTGGTATAAAAGGGGGTTACATTTGGTAAAACAGCCTGCTTAACACGCTTCACGAGTTTAGCCTCAAAGACTGCTTAGCCTACGCTACCACTAGGGCAGCTGGTCCGAAAAGGTTGACTTACAACCACACCATAAGGGTTGCTTGGCATGGTACAAGGTGATCACTTTAACTAGTGAGCATCATATACCAGGCCAACTTCTCACAACTGGGTATTAATAAACTGGGGGATTTTTTCGACGACAGGGTGGTCTATAGGTGGGATGACGTCCCGAAGGAGGAGGGGTCCTCCACTGTGCTAGACCAGTTCCAATTCCTTAGGGCTCGACATGCCTGGCGTGAACTGCTTGAGGATGACCTGCTAGAGCCTGAAGCTTTGCCTGCTCTCACGTATGTCTTGCAGACTGGTTCCCCCTGTAAGTTGGTGACCAGGATGTATGGGTTACTGTAAGATCAGAAAAAGTAACTGATGTCTAAGGCTCGCCTGGGTTGGCAGAGGGACCTCAACATAACTATAGATGACAAAATGTGGAAATATTGTTGTTCTGTCACCAAGAGTATTTCCTTAAATAGTAGACATAGACTTGTTCACTTCAAATACATTAATAGAGTGTATTATACAACAGAAAAACTTCATAGATACGGTTTAAGAGATACAGCTGTCTGCGACAGATGTCCGGAGCTGACGGCTGGTTTTATACACTTGGCTTGGTACTGTTGAAGATCCTGGCCTATTGGGAGAAACTATTTCTCAGGTTGAGTGAGATTACTGGACGTACACTAACCCCTGACCCGGTGCTGGCTCTCCTTGGCCTAGATAAGGATATAGACAAAGAGATCACAAAGCTAGTAGCAGTTGGTATGATGATTGCCAAACGCCGTGTTGCTATGAGATGGGGAAGAGGTCCCACGCCTACGTCGGAGGAATGGGCTGCTGATATGCTTTATTGTAATACTCAATCTGATGTGTACAGCGAATTGTTACCACCCCAAAGCAGGCCTAAAAGTTTCTGGGGGTTCTATCAAAACTACCTAGTAGGGAAGGAAACAGGTGAAACTGAGGGTGGATAGCAACCTGTATAATGCTTCTTACTATTGGTATATGTCACTAGCCGAACAATCATATGTTATATTAAACAATAATACAGCTTGAAAGTCCGGGTCGTGACTTTGATACACCGCTGGACTTATATGTCTTGTTAAAATGTTTTCTCTCTCATTTTACTGCTCTCATGTATTTGGCTTTTGTTGTCTGAGATCTTTCCTGCCGCAGTATTTGGTAATATCTAGTCTTCGAACGTTACAGCAGTAATGGTAATTATGTAAGCTATTGTATGTACCACCCTTGTAGGGTGCATTGTTGTACTGAGAAGTGCTGTTTCTTGTTATGCTGATGTAAAAAATCAATAAATATTTTTTTTTTAAATAAAATAAATAAATAAAATTGGAGGCTTCAATCCACAAGTGTTAAAAATTGAGGATTTGGTGCACAGACAGGAGGAAGCACAGATGGAAGAAGAGTACTTTAAAAAGAGCTCTTTCACTGCCCTGATCTGATTGGTAAAGGAGATGGATTTCCTGGACAACGTGGCAAGAAGAAATTAGTTACATACCCTTAACTCCAGTTCTCAAACATTGGTATCTTTTATATATTCACATGCTTGATTCCTTCTCTGTTGTCAGGTTGGGAATCCCCGGTACAATTAAAATTGCTGTATACAGTGTGAAACATAATCAGTATACACTAATGTAAAAAGGCCATAGGCCTGAAACAGCCCAGTATGTTTAGTAGCACAGCCACCTCATTTGAAACAACCCAAACTTCAACCAATGTGGTGGAGGCTAAAGCTCTCCTACTCCCCGTAGAGGCCATAATAGCTCAGATTTCAAAGACTGGAGATATATAAATGATTGAAGATGTTCGAAAACTGGAGTTTAGTAACTAATGTCTTCTTCAACATTGGATCTTTTATATATTAACATGCGTGAATCAGAATAGCAAGCAATATACATTATAATGCATAACCAAACTGAGACGCAGGCTCACCTTTACCGAAACAGGTTTCTCAGTACTGCCTGTCCAACTGCTGCGTCAGCCTCTATGTCAACGTCACAGCAGTAATGCTTTGAGTTATGTGCCAAGTTTTCCAGGTGGCTGCACAGCAGATGTCTTTCAAGGGCATTCCAGCATAGAGTTCCAAAGTGTAATCCATGCTCCTGGTAGAATGTACCCTCACTCCAGTGACTAATGAAACTTGAGGGGGGGCCTCCCTCTGCAAAGTACATGGAGGGGCCTGCCTCGGACTCACTCAGGAGTCTCAGGCCAATGTACTGTGCTTAGGGGACCCCCTAAAGCCAGCCCCCCGCACTGCAGGGTCTTTTGGGGCCTGTGTTATGCCACTGCCTCACTCTTACCTGGAATGGAGGCTTGGACTTATCATGAGAGGAAATACAGGCTGAGAGCCAGCACGCTATCCCCTGCATGGGCAGGGTGTGACCCGGCCATGGCTGTCCAAAAGACACAAGCAACTGATCTGAAGTACGATGTCCTTTGTTTTGTTTATGTAGAATCTGAGGCATTTATCCTGGCCCAATGAATGTAACAATCTTTCCGGTAGCGTAGATTGATTTGGGAAGAAAAATCGTAGAATGAATGCTTCATTCAAATGAAAGTCAGTCAGAGCCTTACGTATAAACTTGGGATTGGTTCTCAGAATTACTTTGTTCTTTTCAAACCTAAGAAAAGGTTTCTTGATGGTGAATGTTGGAATTTCTTCCACTGTTGTGAAAGCCAGAAGGAGCACCTTTTTCCATTAGAGAATTTTTAAATGAGCCATATCTATAGGTTCGAAAGGAGACAGCAGCAATTGACTTAAGTTCCCATGGAATTGGTGGGCATTGAACAGGTGGAAATGCTTTAAAGAGTCCTTTTGTTAATTGTTGTATGATTCTTTGGGAGAACAAAGAGGGTGACTGCTTAGTTCTCCTATCCGCCAGATGGACTCTGACTGAACAATATTTAAGCCCACTGTTCACTAGATTTAATAAATACAGAAGGATTTTAGGAGGTTTCATTCTAAGTGGATGACAACCATTATTACTGCAACATACAGTTTCCATCATTTGCAGTAAAGTATTTTTAAAAAACACAATTGGCACCTGAACTATTTCAAGGTGCCTGCTTATAGGCGGAATGTAAGACCTTGAATCATGAGGAATACAATCCTGATGGTAATCATTGCCTGAATAAAAGTTGTTTTACTCCATGCCATCTACAAACTTCAGGACATATTTCACATTCAGTTGTGCTAGGCTATACGCAGTTTGCAAACCATATTCACTTGCCTCATCAATCTGATCAGATTGCAAAATGTGAGTTGGTGGTAATGCGCATACCTTCAATGGTGAAAGCAGAGGTATGAAAACTGCATTTGATGGTGTTGACTTCAACTGAATGATTGTCGATGGTAACGTTGCCGTCGACTGCATAGTTTCTACCATCGACGGTATGGTGGTCACCGTCAGTGCGTAATCGATGATGGAAAAGCCGCCGTTGACGGAGCAGGTTCCTTAGTTAACGGAATTGGTGTCCACTGGATTGTTGTTGATGGTTTTTTTGCCTTCACCGCTTCAGGTCTTGTTGTCGAAGGTCACATGGACGACAATGCAGATGAGGTCCTCAAGGAGGTTGATTTTTCTTCTTATTTAGAGGTTGATCCTCAATGCCTTTTGATGAACCCTTAAAGGCATGTTTTCTTTGTTTAGAATTATATGGGGGGGCTGCAAGCACTTTTCCAAACAAGTCCAACTCAGGTAACTGAATAAGTCTCCTTTTTTGCACTGCCTTATTGGAAATACTTGGAGGAGCGCTTTTCACTTAATGTTCCCCTGAAGATGGGGCATCCCTTATAGAAAGAGGAATCTTTTATTTTGCCATCAGGTACAAAGTCAACACCTTTCTATGTCCTTAAGAGCTTTAGATTAAAAAAAATCCTAAATATGTCACATTTAGTTCATTTATGTTTCATATGCAGGCAATAATTACACAGTAAATGAGGATCTTCAATGTAAATCTTTTTTAGACCACAGGATAAACAAGCTTTGAAAAAAAGATGTCTTGTCTCTGCCAGCCATGATGGCAATTGCCTGTCCAGTAAAAAGAACTCCCTGGCTCAGAAATGTATACAACTTCTCAAAAAACACAACTCAGTGCTGCAGCACTGGAGATAGAGCTAGTTCAAATCCAGGGCAAATCAAGAAAGTAACACATTTAAGGTTCACTGTAAGATCAGAGCTGAATGCTGTCAGGGGACTCCCTCACACACAACATGCAGTAGAAATCTGAGCTATGGTGGCTTCTACATGGAGTAGGAAAGCTTTAGTCTCCACCTCCTTGGCTGAAGTTTGGGTGCTTTCAAATGAGATGGATGTGCTACTAAATGTACTGGGTTGTTTCAGGCCTATGGTTTGTTTACACTGTATACTGTATATGTTTTTATACTTTATACTGCTATTTTAATGTATTGGGGATTCCCAGCCTGATGACGAGATATGATTCAAACATGTGAATATATAAAAGATCCAATTTTGGTGAACTATTGTTACACAGATCTTGGGTATTCCACAACTGGAAGTGATCATCCATCTCTTAAAGTTGGTGGTATTGGGGCACGGAGATGCTATTTATTTGAAGGTCTGCAAAATGGTCCAATTGTGAAGAGGCCCCAGAACAGACATACAGGGTGCCGTTGAAGTTGGAAAGTCCACAAAAGTCTGTGACATGGGCTACTGCTCGATGCAGAGGGGTGACCTTTAGGCAATGCATAGTGTTGAATTTTATGTTGACAGTATCAAAAAAGAGCTGCTAGCACCTGGGCCTGTGGCCTGACAGTGGTACCGTGCAAAATTGAAGGTGCACTGTAAAGAACAGTGTTATGTCTTCATAGACTCCAAGTATAGGGGGATTTTCTGGACACAGAAAAGAGAAACAAACAGCAAGTGGCTGCTTTGGTGGAAAGCCTTGAAAAGACTGGTGGTCTGTTCATATATGGAGGCTAGGTGTAGTGATCTAACTGACTGGAGTAGATCTGTTTTATTCGAATGTTATTCATAGTTAGGAATACACTGTTGTTGTCATTTTCTCCCTCCCTTCCCCCAGTGTCCCATCCTTATATCCCCTTTCTCTTATTGAGTGTTTTAATACAGTTTAAAATACTTTGTTAAAAGGCGTCTTCCAGTGCAAAAAAATACTGCATGAAGAGATGATTGTCACTATTGAGCTAAATTCAGTTGTTCTATCTGTGTAAGATTGTTTGATAACATTATCCTCGTCCAATAAACACATTTAAACCATCAAAATATGAATGTTTACTAGAACAATTGGTTTTGGCTTGTGTGGTCCCAAAAAGAAGTATAGGTGTCCGCGATTCCTTCCATCTAATATCTCCCTTGAATTTTATTAATTGCATTTTTACAAAATATTGGAAACAGCACAATTTGGTTGGATGAGAGAGACATTATCTCGGACATACAGCTCAGTAACAGTTAAACAAATCTAGCTATGATTTTTTTTTACTTGCACACCTAGAAGTAAAGCACCGTTTCATCCCGGATGACAGTTTCTTTGTAGCATTCATAAATGTAATGAATAGTTGAAATAGAATCTCCAGATTAATTCCCTGGGGAAATAGAGGCATCCATGCACACACATTAACACACATAGAGTCACCCCTGAACACAGAACAAACAAGCATTGGCATAGCCAATAGGTCTCGCCTTTGGGACCTTATGTGTTTAGCCATGCAACAGTTGCATAACTAAATACTTATAAGGTCCCAAAAGTGAGACCTATTGGCTGTGCGGCCGCTAAAGTGAAAGTAATCGCGGTAAAGCGCGGCGTGCGCGCCCGCGCACATGCACTGTGGCTCTAGGCTGGCCTGGTAGCACTTTTTGGAGCCCTCTCAATAAGTCTCACCAGACCAGCGCATGCGCTGGGTCAGGCGCGACCTAAAAACACAAAGAGTCCAGGGCACACAGATGCACCTATGCACACACACCAATATACACATGTGCACCACACACAGGCACTAATACACTCATATGCACACACATACAGTGACAGACAGCAGAGACACGTGGTGTGACAGAAGAATGGACAAGATGGACAGAGAACAAGAGGATTATTGTGAGATGGATTGGTGTAGACTTTAAGTTTGGAGGGTTTAAAGTCCCAGACGCTTTATCTAAGTGACAACCTGTCCTCACTTGATCATTCTGGCAGACCCAGTATGTTTTCTTGTGAGCAAGACCTGTACCAGGAGTCTCACAACAAATTCTCAACATGATTACTTTTTTATTGAAATAACTTAAAAGTAATCTGTGTACACCCAAAACAAATATCGCAATGTGGAGTTGAGAAAACGTATAATCACAGGCTGTGCTCGGCTATGTTCTCCTGTTAAACCTGCGACTGTATTGCAGATTAAGTGGCGGCAGCCCCTGTCACACTTCAACAGTTAAAGTGCCACTAGATAAGCTTTCCTAGGTAATGTTAATGTCATAAAACCGCTTAAATTATTTGTCATGTTTCCTATATATATAATTCAATCATAGCATTTTCTTTAGAAAAAAAATAACGCTTCTTGGATTTTACATTCATTGGGAGTAGTACACATGTTATCTAAATTAAATGCTCTACTTTGCATCCTCCAAAAATAAGGTGTCACGATTCAACATTGATACCTTTAGAACGTCAAAACCTTAAGAGAAGCAGCTTAGCAAGTCGGTAAACTTACATTAGAACCTGTTCCCTGTCCACGGACTACGTCAATACTTGTTGCAAAGATGATCAGCCCTCAGGATGCACAGGCCTTGGAGGCTTGGTGGGAGAGTGCCCACCTAATCTTTAGACACTTTGGGCCTGATTACGACTTTGACGGTGCAACGCAGGGTCCGCCCATCACCTCACCGCCAAAGCTGTGGTCAGACCGTCTACCCACCAGATTAGGAGTTCCCTCCTGTCTGGCGGGTTTTGTATTTGACGTTCCCAATGCGGTGCCCTGAAAATGGGCACCACAATGGGAACGCCAAAAACAGTTCCGGCACGGCATGGACAGTAAAGTCCATGTGTGCAGGAACTGGTGAGCATGCACATGGGGGGGCTCATGTTCAACCCCCCTGTGTGCATCTACAGGGCGTGAAGCACTAGGGGGCCCTACATGTTTTCCCTCAGCCACAGTTTTCATGGTGGTGGAACCACCATGAAAACCGTGGCAGAGGGGAACTTGTAATATGCTTGACGGGACCAAGCAAATTACTGCCTCCTGATTGCTGCAACACCACCAGGGAACGGCGGCTCTCTGGCGGCTGCGGCAGGGTTGTGGTGATCCGACTACTCATATCATAATAAGGCGGTCTGGAGACCACCACCGCTGTGCCCTCATGAGTCTGGTGGTCCGTGGATCGCCAGACTCATAGTCAAGGACTTATTATTCAAGGGCCTTCACTTAGCTCCACATCATCAATATTTATATGGTGCCTCGTGCCATTTTAGTCAGATTCTGTTGTTTGTAATTTGGGAGTCAAATGTAGATGACACCCAAATTACCGACAATAGCTCAACATGAGGAAACTACCAATAAACATGTCAAGCAATGCGTGTCTGACATAGCCAGCTGGATTCACCTGAACTGCCTGCAAGTTTACTAGTAAAAACACAGAGGCCTCCTCTTTGGCAAACAACCTACATTTTGGTCTCCCTCTTCGTGGTCAGAATAGCTCGGATCACCATTCTGAGCTATTCAGTCAGGTCACCACCTGGCCCCTTTAGCTCAGCCAGAAAGCTAGGTATCATGGTTGATAACTTCCTCTCTTTCTCACGGCACATAACGTAGAAAACACCTGCGTTGTAGTGCTGCATATTCTTTACCAGATGTTCCCAATGTTATTCCAGGCCTCTCTGAAGAGAGTGGTACAAGCACTGAGTACCTTCAGATTAGACTGTGGCAGCTCCAGTGCTTTAAATGGGCCGGTACTGAGTACTGGCACTTTTTTATTTTTAGAGGTAGAGTACCTGCACTTCTCAAGAGTGACATAATACGTTTGATTGTAGAGTACCTGCACTTATTAGAATCAAGTAGGTACTCTGGTACAGAGAACAGAGTACCTGCACTTCTATTTTTCCAGTTCAAGCGCTGGGCATCTCCCTATATTTGGGGCTTCCCCAGTATCTAATATAAC
Source organism: Triturus cristatus (assembly GCF_964204655.1). Lineage (NCBI taxonomy): Eukaryota > Metazoa > Chordata > Amphibia > Caudata > Salamandridae > Triturus > Triturus cristatus. The sequence goes on from NC_140594.1 coordinate 392,023,165, forward strand.
ACAGGCAGACCATTCAAACTATAACACACGCAGGCCATTCAAAATGCAGCAGCACAACATTTTAATTATCCCTAAGCATGCTTTTGTGACATGTCACATAAGAAAACTCCATTGGCTTCTGGTCTGCCAAAGACTTCTATTCAAAGCTCTCAGTTTTACTCACAAGACTATTCTTAACACATGACCTTCTTATCTTGAGACCAAAATCTACCATCACACTCTGTCACACCTCCTGCACTCTTTCTCCCAGGATCTATTAGTGGTTCCAGAAGTTAGGCTCCTAATGGAGGGAGGCAGAACGTTCTCTCTCACAGCACCTACACTCTGGAACTCTCTTGTATTTTGTCTCAGAGAAACACCTGTCTTTGGAAAAACTTTAAAAGCAGGTTCCCCATATGTAAATAGCCTGACTTCCATTGCTTCTTGGTTAGGCTAATCTGTGGCTAGTGCAGCGATGTCCTATGGGCAACTGGTGCGCTCAATAAAACATATTTCCTTCATTCAGAACGGTTTTCAGGAAGGATTGCACGAGGCATAATGCAGCTCTGCTATGCTTATGATAAGCCCTGCAATGAGGAAGGGTGCTGTGCAGCTCTATTGTGCTTTTGCATTCTTTGCTACTGCGTTTCATAATATATATGAGTCACTTTTATAGGGTAAATTGCTGAATGGGAGGGTATGAGAACATTCAGTGCTCAGGTGGTAAGTGAACTCTGTGAATTAACTTAGGCAACCATACTAATTGGCCGCAGAACAAAAACAGATATGAGGGTTTGGTGCTGCTCCAGCCTCTGTCGTGCCCCCTCTTGTCACCCTGTACATTCTTGAACTTGAGTATGGCCCCAGAATATCGAGTTTAATACCTCGTAGAGACCAGTTTGCTCGATCCAAGGCATTTGTCTATCTGTGTGGTGGGCAGCCTATGTAAACTTTCGTGAACTCCAAACATTGCAAGGGTGGGTGGCACCATTCGGTATTGCATCACTGTCATAAGGCATTATTTGGCATTACACTGCAGATGATTTTGCAGTGGTGCTTATAGTGCCTAGCCTGGCTCTGTTTGCTCGTAACTGCTGCCCAAGTGACATGTGCCTTTTTAGGTCTCGCCTGACCCAGCGCATGTGCTGGTCTGGCGAGACATTTTGTGAGGGCTCCAAAAAGTGCTACCCGGCCAGCCTAGAGCTACAGTGCATGTGCGCGGGCGCGTGCGTCGCGCTTTACCGTGATTACTTTCACTTTCGCGGCCGCTTTGATTTTTGATCGCGATCACTTTCGCGGCGCACGGCCGCTTTGATGTTTTCCATGAGGCTTCAATAGATTACAGCAGTTAAAACATGCATTGGCATAGCTAATAGGTCTCGCTTTTGGGACCTTATAAGTGTTTAGTTATGCAACTGTTGCATGGCTAAACACTTATAAGGTCCCAAAGGCGAGACCTATTGGCTATGCCAATGCTTGTTTATGGTCAGACGTAAGGGAAAAGTGGCAGCCAGCAGCGCGTGCAGGCCTAGCGTCAGCGGGTGTGGAGGGACCCGAGGGCATGTTCCATTGCCTGCGTTTCGAGAATCCCATTAGTGTCCAGTTATCTCATAGTCATACCGTGGAAAGTGGCGGTGTCTGGTGCGGATAGAAGGTCAGACTCGCAGCGAATCCCTGTAGGTCCACCCGGACCCCGGACCCCTGCGTGCACCCCGATGGCACGAGGCCGATACGGCAGTGGGCAGCGCAAGGCTGCTGCTGGACTCCACGCGCCCAGCCTGTAAGGGTGCCCATTGAGTTGATACGTCTGCTTCAGTAATCTGTTTGTGAACAACAGGTAGTTAAGCCCCGGGGCACATGGCTCAACGGGGTTTGCGTTTGCTGAGCAGTCCAGGTTTATTCTGACGCATGGTTTTCCGTGTCCAGTAGCATATGTACAAAAAACAAAATTACCGCCCAGATAGTCTCAACGAGCTGGCCTAAGGCACTAAATGTAAAGCAGGGGTCGCGGGTCAACTAATCCTCCAGGGATCAAAATATTATAATTAACACGAGGATAATAATCGCGAGCATTGTCATCAATTAGCGCCCTTCAGAGTTGTTATAATGTATCACAAAGCACCAGAGGCGCAACTAGAGTCAAATTACGTGGGGGGGGGGGTTTAAAAATTTCGGGGGGTGGCTGAATCTTTAAGCAATAGGCAGAGTGGGGCTGCAGGTGCTTTTATAAGGGGTGAAACAACAGCGAGGCCTCATTAACAAGCAAATGGTCTTTTAAAGACCCGTGAAGTGCTCGGGTGCGGCTGTGTGTGTGCCCGGGAAACTGTCTCATCCTGGGCTGCCACACACGACGGGGGGGCTGAAGCCCTTTGAGTCCAATGGGTGTTGCGCGCCTGCAAAGCACCCGGCTGAAACTCTCGCTGCTCACTGCCCCGGAAGTGCACCTTGACCAGCTCCGTGGCAAAGGGCGACAAATCCCCGCCTGACGCAGCGCGTATTTATCTCCTTGTGAGGGAGCCTCAGCCTCGGTGTCCCGGCCACAGCGCAACACAGATTACTCCGCTTGTCTATTACTGATAGGACCCAAAGCAACATCAGGCCACCTGCTGAAAACATACCTGGAACCCCCACGGGCACCGTCACCTGGTTGTACGTTTCATTAATAGCAGAAATGTGTTCCGCTATCAACGAAACGTATAGGTGACCTTGTGTAGTATGTGCACATCATAGGTGACATCACTGATGCTCCCGCTTAAAAGAAAACCACGCCAAGTGCGCCTGTGCATCTTTCAACCTTTGATACCGCCTCCAGTGCCGTTGCTTGCATTTGGGACCCACCAGCTCTCATATTTTTTTTGGGGGGGGGGGGACACAAAAGTCGGCAGGAAGGAGGAAGTAAACGGCAGTGACACATAAAGAAGGCAGTGATGAAAAAGAACCTGCAAGAGTGAGATGAAGAGGCAGGGAGTGTCTGGTGGTGGATGAAAAAGGCACAATGTGGAATCAAGGCTCTTAGTATTCAGAACTCAGACCTGTAATAATGCTGTTCACGGTCAGACCAAAACTTTGCGCATTCTCTTTTACAAACGAATCACTGACTTCCTCCTCAGGGAACACAATACCACGTGCACTTGTTCATCACCTATATCACCGGAAGGCATCACCTGCTAATATGGGTCACTCTTCCCTATGGGGGGGGGGGGGGGGGAATAAAGTTGCACATCTCACCTGTCACCAGAAAATGTTAAATTGGCCACTACTGCATCTGTATCTGAATATCATTGATCTCATCCCCAGGGACCATCACACACCACCTGAACAACACTGATCTCGTCTTCAGACTCTGCTACACCACCCGCTGTACCTGAACATGACTGATATCACCTCCAGGGATCACCACACTAACTCACTGATATCACCCCCACAGGGGACGACCAACACATTACAACCCATACATTACTGATGTCACCCCAGGGACCACTTCGCCAACTGTACCTGAACATCATTAATCTCATCACCAGAGACCACCATTCAACCTTCTGTACCCAAACATCACTATTATTACCTCCAAGACGACCACAGCACCTCTATCCAAACATCATTGATATCATTCTCATGGATAATCACAGCACACATACTGAACATCACTGACCTCACTCTCATGGGTCACCACAACACCTGTAGTCAAACATCACACATTAGGACCATCACACGATCAGTACCTTTCTATTGCTGATGTCACCTGCATCCCAACATCCCCAGAGACCAAAAAAAAACTGTTTCTAAACATCACTAATAACACTCCCACAGCGCACCATGGCACATGTACCTGAACATCGGTTAAACCAAAGCCAAGGACCAACAACCCCCTTGAACACCACTCACATCACAGACTAGGAACAATGCACCTCTTGTACCTGTCCCTGATATCACACACGGATAGCAGATAGAACCTCTACACCACCTCCATCTGAACAGATTTCATCCTCTACCTATGAACCCCTTATACAAGGGGGTCGAGGAAACAACAGGAATGGATGGGCTGTCTACATTTGCATCTTCCCAAAGTACAATATAAATCACAAAAAGCAAACGAGATACAAGGGAATGAGGTCCACGCCTGGGTAATACTGTAAATATGGGGGGCCCTTGAGTACCTGCATGACATCAGATATGGATAGGACCTGAGAATCTATAAAGAATTTCAAAAAATTGCCTAACAGACCACTCTGGGTGTCATGCTTCATCATTGACTGTCATTGCTTGCCAAAGAATCCTCTATTGGCAGGCAGGCTTCCTGTATTCGCAGGAAGTGCTTATGGATGGAGTGTGGGGAATGGGATCCTGAGCAAAGAATAAAAATCATGGTTCCTCATCATAGGAATTACCTTTATTGGTTGGGTAGGCAGGGAAATGGTTAGAAAACAGAAGGGAGGCAAAGGAGTGATTATTACTACTGCAACTGGCAGGTCTTCATTTTTTAGCCTGTGGTCCCACCTGGGGTCCGTGTCTTTTGTCAAGACTGGGGATCCCTACAATCATACACTATAAGTACTTACACATCGACAAAACAGAAGGTACACACACAATACTAAATCTTCTGTTCCTGCTGAACGCTAGATTACTTAGTGCATATTCTATGGGCCTGTGATAAGTAAACATACAAAAATGAGTAAACTAAAACAATAAAGTGAAGAACATATAGCACAAATAGGTACTGGCAAAACTAGAAGACAATGCTCCTTGTTGCATGCTGGATTCAAGCTGTATGTGAAAGACCATGCAGCACTCGTGTGGCACTTACAGTACACCAGTATAAAACACACCGCTACTACCTGTCTATCACTAATAGCACTCCAGGAAACACCACAATTACCTACACCCCCACAGGCTACCAGAAATGAATGCATATGTTACATATCATAAGGAAAAAACAAGGGAGGTCCCCTTATAATCCAATCAGGGACAGGGGCAGCATATTAAAAACAAATCAGTCCCTAGCGACAATAATGGTAAATAACAGGCTTAAACAATGCTGGTGGTCAGGGAGTTACCGATTTGAGAAGACATTACAGTTATACAGTATCATAAAGTCAACACTACAATTAAAAAAGCCAAAAAAGATCATATATGAGCATTAAATATTTATTAAATACAATTACGTATACAATAGCATAAAAACATTTCATTAAAAATACATCATTATGAGAAAACAGTTGTAGACGCAGCGTTTCGGTGAGTTCGTGAATAAACACCTTCAGGACAGTATTCTAAATGGCAAAAGACATACAATTATTATCATATACATGTTGACCACACAATGCTAGTTGACAGGTTTAACAGGAGAACATAGCCAAGCACAGCCTGTGATTATACGTTTTCTCAACTCCACATTGAGATATTTGTTGTGGGTGTACACAGATTACTTTTAAGTTATTTTAATGAAAATGTAATCATGTTGAGAATTTGTTGTGAGACTCCTGGTACAGGTCTTGCACACAAGAAAACATACTGGGTCTGTTTTTGGGTGCTTATTATGTTTCTTTGGTCTCTGTATTTACTCTATTATCACATGCTGGTTTTGGAATGTTTTCCTCTTCCTGTGACTTTCTAACTTGGTTACTTCGATTACATAAAGAATATGTAATGAATGATGTTGTGATACATTGGAAGTAAAAATTATTTTGTATGTATGTATTTACAGCCCTGAAGAAGTTACCTCACTGTGAAGTAACACGTGCTGGCTGTTTCTGTGTGGAATATATGCTATGGAACAATAAGCTCTTTGATTCCTGTCCTTCATTTGAACCAACATTGATTAAAACAATCTAGTCTATAGAACTCAATTTACTAAATTTTGACTTTTTTTTAGAGTGCTTGAGTACTAATTTCTTTCTTGTATTATAATCCTCCATTGTGTTTTATGGCGAGTTGAAAATAGGTTCAGCAAACGTGTTTTGCCCCATGAGTGCCTGCGGGGCTGGGGCGTTTTCAAGGCTTGTGGGGATTATAAATAGTTATAATCTCAGAATAGCAAGAATTTTATCATTCTTTAGATTGGATGAACCATAGACATAAATAACAGAATGGTATTGGTCTCGGGTTAAATACCGCAATGCTACATACTCCAGCACCCAGGCCGCAACTTACTACAACCGTCCCTGACCTTCTTTCAAACTGCTGCAAGATCTACCTATATTACTACAGACACCAAAGAAATACTATTAATACTTTGTGGTATTCAATCCAAGACCAAGACCAATTCATTCTATTATTTATGTCTACGGTTTTTGGATTTAATTTTATCAGAACTCCACAGGATGGCATTCTGTAAAGTACTCACAGCCCACACCTCGGGAATCAAGAAAGTCATTTGTAATAAAGCACTGAACACTTAGTACATGAGAAGTTAATAGCATTTTCAGCTTTGTCTCCATCCCCCTTAAAGGATGTCTCAGCCAAAGGGTATTTCTTGAAAATGATCCCCATTCTCATTGCCCACTTACTTTGACTGTGCTTACTTTTCAGTGAAAGCCACCCCTCCACTAAGAACTTTAGTCTCATTTTGTGACTCCCTGTACGTATTAACTGATAGTGACTAAGTTACATTCAACTTTGAGCTAGATACACTATGGTCCCGGAAAACATACCATTAAATGAGTTAGAACAATTGAAAAACGTATAATAAAGGTCCACAGCTTCAACAAAGACTACAATCTATCACCGACAACAAAATTAGGGCATACAAATGCTCCAATATTTATCTCTCTAGCATCCCAAAGATACTTAACAGATGCCAGTACACAGAAAATGTTAAATCACGATCTAAGCTATTGGCTCAGTTGCTCTGAAAAATGTCAATGGTGGGTGAGGCTTGGTAGTCTAAAGTCTACCGGCGTATTTGTGGGATCAGCCAGGTGTCTTTTAAGCCCTTTCTGTGTATCTCTCTGACTGCTATAAGAAAATGTTTTCAAACCATGCAAAACAGGTTGTATATGTGCTATTATCTCATACCTATCAGCATTAGAATGGGTATGGCGGTTTATAGAGATCTTTGGAAATTAAGTTTGTTGATGGATAGTATCGGCAATAGGGGATTCTGACCTGTTAATTTGTAAATGTTTAGAATTATTGTATTTTACCCTTTAATAATGTGCAATGCTTTATGGTATCCTTTGACCTGAGTCCACTTGACTTGAAAACAAATATGTTGGCACAAGCTTAGTGTTTGCACTGGATCAGCACCTATAACTCTCACTTTAACCATGGTACAGGCTGTCACCTATGGGTTGGGTACTGGTAAATTGGACCAGCCATGTGTGTAGTTTGAGTCTGACATTTGGGCCTTCCCGTTCGACTAATTCGATCTGGTGGCCTAAAAAAGGGGTATGCCTGGCATTCCTATCTTCTAATCTCTTCAACTATTGCTTTCGAAGCTCCCAGGTAACAAGCTGGGGATTTAAATGATGCACAATTACAAGTGCATTTTTGAGGTGGGCGAGTCACTGAAGGCTTGAGTTCATCTTAAAACAGACTCTGTCTGGCTCAGTTCGAGGCATTTGGTCCCGTGAGTCCAAAACGAGCTGAGCTTTAACGTGGCTTCTACCTGCCACCCATATGATCATTGTGTGCTAAGAATTATTAAAAAGAAAGCATAAACCTTTGGTGTTAATGTTAAAAAGGAGAGAAAGAGGTAGTCATCTAGTGAGTGAATTGCATATTTGTGAAAACAGAAAACCTTGGACAATCCTGGCTTCCCCAGATCCCATTTGACCAAATTGTGTGATCCTAAGCAAATATTTTATTTTGCAAAGCCCCTTTTTTCCTCGTTATCACATATCAAAGCACATTTCATTGTGTGGGTATGGTGAAACGCTTCTGCATATTAAATACCGTTTTTTAATCTTGAAGAGACTATCATATTTTCACATGACGTTTGTTGCATTATTTAGATGCCAAGTTGCCAACTCAGCTCTCCCTGCTAATTTGTTGGCTTGCCCGACTCAATGCATTTTATTGCCTTTGTTCAAAGTGGGTATTATGTAGTGAATGCTACACAATAAGCGACAATGTTTACAATTACATTAATGGGGGAAAAAAACAATTTTCGAGTTGACGTTCATAACCCTGCCTCCTTCCCGGTACACGGCTCTAGTAAATATTACGATTTCTAATTGTAAATAATTCCTATAAGAATAGGACCTGGGAGGGGGGGTCCGCTGGGCGCACGCTACAGTGCAAGAGTACTTCACTTGGAGAAGGCATCCATACAACTTGGATGGTCAATGCAAGTGTTTCAGGGATCAGCAGTGGTGGCTGGCAATACATAAATATGGGGGCGCGATGTGCTTAACGCTAAACTCACCACAAATGAAGCTCCCGCCCGGTGCGGCACTGCTCTACCGGCATCAGTGAGAAATTTTCAGCTAACAATTTCCACTCCCTGTGAAATAGACAGCTCATGTGTCTAATGCACCTGCTGCATGAATGTGTGTGTGTGTAACTTAATGGACATACAACTTATACGGTTATATGTGTAAAACTCGCACGCCACTGGTTTCAATTGAGTACCTTATCATATAGTAACAATACCACGCTTACAACACTGTGAAGCTTCTGGACTCCTCAAAAAACTGAAACATGCCTCACGGTGTAAAACCAGAATTCGACTATCACTTTCGTTAACAGTAGAAAACACAGGTGTATACTTAGAATAGTAATCGACAGGTTGGGAGTAAATCGTATTGGTGACTTTAATGGGACGTAGACTTGAGGTTAAGAAAGACAAAAACAGTACGTGATGTATGTGACTGTCAATAACCGGACTCTTTCCCAACCCCACCGGCTTTTGGAAGCAAAGAGTCCATCGACTTTTAGACGTACGAGTCGGACACGGGAACAAAGGTCCCAATATCTGCTGCACTTTGCAGGTACGTTGACAAGACATCGTGACTTAACCTGGGCACTTGTTACAAAGCAGACTAACAGCCCCAAAACCACCTGCCTTTCAGTGACTACGGTTTTATATTGAGAGCCACTGCCTTCATGAGAGTGTGTAAACTCGATCAACAATAATTATTCTACAGACCGAAGCAGACCGTGACACGCGAGACAATGGAACTTTCAAAGATCCATCTGCAACTGCGCCAAAATGTCGGGGACAACACGAATAGAGTTCATCATTAACCTAAACTCACAGCGCCATGCTCTATCCCCACCCACAGAACACTGAATGGTACAGTCCCTGGCATTAAAAGAGGAAAGGGGTTTGGACCACTGACGCAGAGGTAAAGTGGGTGGAGTCTCGTTACAGTTGGGTCGCGTGGGCTGTCTGACGTCACGGCGAACGCGAGGCGCCTATAAATAAGAGCGCACGACGCTACTCTGACTTCACTTCTCCACGCAGAGTTAGTGCCGGTATTGTCTGCTGGTGTCAGGCCGTACTACCAGTGCCCCTGCCAGTTGCTGTCACCACAGAGCCGCCGCTATGAACGGACAGATGCTGAACGGCTTCCACGATGCCTTAATCGACGAAGGCAGCTTTCTCTTTACCTCCGAGTCAGTGGGCGAGGGGCACCCTGGTAAGTGAGGCCGCGCGCTGGACACGCGGCCATGACAGGCGGAGGGGCTCTTTGTTAAATGTCAGGAAAGACTGCACTGTTTCGTCGTCAAAAGAGTAAAAATTGCAGTGGTTTCTAGAACTGTGCACCGTAGAAAAATTATTTGAGTCCTCTTTGTAGTGTCCATGGAAGCGAGGGTTTGCGGGATAGCGAAAAGGCGCGCTCCGACCGAACATTCGCGCCATGACGCAGGAGAGAGCGCGCTCCACTCTAGGGCGCGCGCGCCATGTCTTTTCCTGCTTCTCCAATAGATGGCCGCCTCGCAGCCGCCACCTTCTTAACAAGAACGTTTGATGGTATCACGCACGCGCAATTCAATGCGGCCATGTTGAGTCTTTACGCGCCCCCTATTTCCTTAGCTTGTAACCATTTGTTCTTCTTTGGTTGCCGCCCTTTGTTTCTGTTAATGTTAGGAGATGGCGAAATGTGCCTCTGCGTCAAGTCCGCCCTCCCCCAGAGCCTAAATAATACAGTGTACGGGAAGATGGTGGAATTATCTAGAACGTTCCATAGTACGCCTTATTGGGAGTGGGTCAGTGTAGTTTAAAATTGTTATTGCTTTGGGCCAAGCTATTTTTTTTTTTTGAAAGGTTAAACGTATTTCGTCTCTAGAAAGTTGCTATCATTTAATCAGAAATGGTTGAACCAACGTTTTAAAAGGGTGTTAAAAAAACGATCACATTTATGTTAATGCTGCGCTTCCCATTTTGTCTCATTGTCCTCTTCTCATACGGTATATGCTCCAGAGTTGAATTGTTGGAGAGTTTGTTGGCAGGTGTGTGTGTGTTTAATCTATCTCCATGAAGTCTGAAGTGCTGATTGCTATAGAGCCAGTACTGGGTTTAGGTGGCACGAGTCAGAAGGGCAACTTGAAGTAGGGCTAGGAAAGCCCCACCCTCTGTAGGGACTATGGCCATACTGTACGGGCTGGTAACTGGCTGGGTTCAGATATCGTATCGAGTGACTGGAGCTTGACTGTAAAAGGTTCTCACCTTGTGGCTAAACATAGTCCGGGACCCCTTCGGTGACTGGGCTAGTCTATGTCGTTGAAGTATCTTATTGGACCAATGCCTTGTCTGCAGCGGGCGTGGACTCCTGCAAGCTGACCTTGCTGCAGAGATTGCTGTGCAGCGTTTGTGGTTGAGAAACTGTCAACTCATGATTTCTGCAGACTTTTTCCCTATGAGCATTGGACTTGTATATCAGTATTTCGCATCGCGCGGCACCTAGCTGACCTGGTTCTGTAATCTACTGTGCTGACACTGGCATAGTGGTTTAATCGCTGTCCTTGCTTCGCAGTTTAGTATGAAGGCACGTTTGTGCCAGTCCGATTTACCTCAATGTTAGTGCATTCTAGAAGTGATCGGGAGGGGTCCTTATAGTGCTTCATTCTTGTGCACATAAGTTTATCCCAGCCTGTCGAAGGCTGGTACACCTTGTTTGAGTTTTGGTATTAAGGGGAATACTTTTTAAAAGGGCTTTTTAGAGGTCGGTCAGTTAACTGGCATCTTTATTGTAGGACTATGCTATTCATTTATCAGTAATGCTTTAGGGTTACTTTCACTACTTGGTTTTCGATACTTGGTGTTTGTAGGGTTTCTGTGGAGGTCCTGGTTGTATTTTAAACCAGTGTTACGAACTATAGTTTACTATATCTGTCGAACGTGTTGTGACTATGACTGTTTTTCTCCTAGATAAGATATGTGATCAAATCAGCGACGCTGTCCTGGATGCACACTTGAAACAGGATCCTGATGCCAAAGTTGCCTGTGGTAAGTTATAACTTGTGTGTATGATGGTTGCAGCATAACAGCAAGAAAAGTCAGAAGTTATAGTAAAATTATTCATCCACAGAAACCGTTGCAAAGACTGGCATGATCCTCCTTGCTGGCGAGATTACTTCTAGAGCTGCCGTGGATTATCAGAAAGTCGTCCGAGATACTATTAAGCACATTGGCTATGACGATTCTTCAAAGGGTGAGTGAGTGCTGCGGTGTAGTTTGATACATTTGTATTTGGCGTGTCAAGTCACCTTTCTGTCCTCTTGTGGTGACTCTGATTCCAGTTTTAAAAATTATTTGAGGTTAGCATGAATGGATGTGGGAATCTCGTTAAAATGGAAATCTTTTAGCGTTCCGTGACAGTTCTTTTGCCGGCAGACCTCCACTATGTTTACCATTTACTCATTGACAGGATTTGACTTCAAAACATGCAACGTGCTTGTCGCATTGGAGCAGCAGTCGCCCGATATCGCGCAGGGAGTACATTTGGACAGAAATGAAGAAGATATTGGGGCAGGAGACCAGGTGAGCAGTTTGTTCCTCCATTGTTAAACGTTCAGTTGTGTTGTGACTGCCTACTTTATTTTATAAACCATTCATAGGGCCACGATAAAAGCAAAACCTGGTTTGATCTATTTTTAATTACCCTCTGCACTCGTGATTTGTATAGTCGCCCCCCCCCCCCCCCCCCCCCCCCCGCCTGTGTTCCTGTGAAGTGCATAAGACACAGGAGGTATGATTTGTATTGTTTTCCATTGTTACATTTAAACTATAGTTCCCCGTCTAACGTTTCAATCCAATTGTTAGTTACCATAGTATGTTAATTTTCGAGTCGCATCAGAATCGTCTTTGTAACTTTTAAGAATTTCTAAGGAAACTACACTAGCGCCATCCTTCTAAACTAAGCATTCAAAATGCCACACTTGAGCGAGCTCGTCCCTTCGTTACTCTGGCTAACGTATGCTATGCCTGCCTTCATTAGTCTGCTTTCTTTGTATCTCGAGGCAGGGGCCTTCAGTTAAATGTGCTTATTCTGTTTTGGAATTCGGGCAACTTCTATAGTGCAATTGTATGCAGATTCTGTTACAAACTGGCCAGCTTGGCACACTAGTTGGCAAACTCAATTTCAAAGCAATGTTAACTGAAATAAATGGTGGCTAAAGTGGGCTATGCAATAACCCAATTCTGTAGTGCGCGGAAACCCCACACTGCGGCCCAATGGTTTAAGATGTCTCGCTGAATATTATGCGTATCCTCATTTTTAGAAAAATCAATTTATTGTTAGACCTAAACATTATAGATTGATTCCCAAAGACACAGCTACATCTTAAGATTTATACTTTTATGCTGAATAAAGCTGCTTCTCCTTTAAAAGGTGATTGTCTTATTTACATAAAGTCGATCATGATTTCTCATGTACAGCCAACTTCCTGGGTTCGTGGTACTACTGTGCTACAGCTGCTCAAGTTAATTCCTTCGCACAGGTCCATGTAGTTTATTTTCTCCACAGGAACCGACCAGCCTCTATACTCTGCACCACACATTCTTTGATCGAGTACTTGCCACTCGGTTCTTTAATGCTGTTTAATCCTTATCGAGCCAGCTGTTAACCCTACCTCATTTTACTGCTCCCTTGACTTTGTCTGGTAATCACTGGCACTTAACTTATTCGTCTCAAACTCTGCAGTCTTTCGTGCACGACCACGTATGTCTGCTCCTCGATGCCTACCAACTGTACAAATTGGTATCGGCACGTCAGTCTGAGGGGACCTAATTGCTCCCTACACGCAACTTGCATGGGTCACATTACTCCAGTGGTTTTCTTATTTCTTTCTGTCTGATTACCACGTGATCGCAACCTCACTTGAATAAACCATCCCTGCTTGACAGCTGCTGTCTGGTTTTACATTTTGCCCCACTCCCAAAATATATTTGACCTGAAGGGAAATTTTCCCTCGGTTTGTTCATAAAGCCCATTACGTCACGTTTACCAGTAACCAACTTGCCCCTACTTAACAACTCTCCATACCACTAGCTCACATCAGTTTGTATCGCATCTTTGCAGATGAATGAAATGTATACACCCAAACGGCCCTATACGGTACCTTTCATGTTATCGAGCACCTGCTGGAAATATTGCTACGATTGACTACACGCGAGTTAAACGTGGACACTTGTTGCTACGACTGAGTCACAATTTCAGTTCAGGGTTGACACCGTTTTATATTGCTTTGAACTGTCGTGTTACCGTTCAATCTCTTGATTTAAAATGTTATCCTTCTTGCAGGGTTTGATGTTCGGCTATGCTACGGATGAGACCGACGAGTGCATGCCTCTGACAATTGTTTTGGCCCACAGGCTGAATGCAAAGATGGCAGAACTGCGACGTAATGGTACTCTGCCCTGGCTAAGGCCAGACTCCAAAACACAGGTGAGCAAATTGATAACTTCGCCCGTAGCTGATCTGTCTAATTGTGTGTTTCTCCCTGTGTTTCTGCAGAGACCCTAGATAGCTTTGCAATGCTCCTGATAACGCCACATACTGGATCGGATGTCTTGCTTTCAGTTTAGTTTTGGGTCTTCCTATAGTAATGCGATATGCCGATCCTTAACCTCAAGCTCTGGGTTCAGAGTCGTTGTGGCTGGAATATGCTCCTTAAGTTTACACTTTCGTGTTTTGCAGGTGACGGTGCAGTACATGCAGGACCGTGGTGCTGTTATCCCAATTCGTGTACACACGATTGTGGTGTCCGTGCAGCATGACGAGGATGTTAGCTTGGATGAGATGAGGGATGCTCTAAAGGAGAAAGTGATCAAATCCGTTGTACCTGCCAAGTACCTTGACGATGACACAATCTACCATCTGCAACCTAGTGGACGCTTCGTCATTGGTGGGCCTCAGGTAAACTTCCGAGATCATAAAGTCACGGCTGACCAGCACTGCAAAGAATACCACACTTAGTCTTCAATGTCTGGTTTTATTTTTTTAGGGGGACGCAGGTCTGACTGGAAGGAAGATAATTGTTGACACCTACGGTGGCTGGGGTGCCCACGGTGGAGGTGCCTTTTCTGGGAAGGACTATACAAAGGTGGATCGTTCAGCAGCATATGCTGCCAGATGGGTAGCCAAGTCTTTGGTGAAAGCTGGTCTGTGTAGGAGAGTGCTGGTCCAGGTATGTGGCTTACATTCGGTGGTTATTGCAACTGATGCCCGGGGAAGTAACATGCTTATCGGAATATAGGATTAACTAATGGTAATTCCGACAGGTAGCTGTCCTTGACACCCAACCCCCCAAAAAGAATAGCTTCGAGTGATAATGCCATGTGCTTAGAACTCATTATTTCTCCATTTAAATCTGTTGTTGGCTTGTTTAGGAGTTACCGAATTTCATGCTCCCTTGCTGTTATCCAGGTATCCTATGCCATTGGTGTGGCACACCCCCTCTCCATCTCAATCTTCCACTACGGCACCTCTCAGAAGAGTGAGCGGGAGCTGCTGGATATTGTGAGGAAGAACTTTGACCTTCGTCCTGGGGTCATTGTCAGGTAATGCGTGTGGTGGGAACCCCTGGTGTGTAACAGTTATATTGGTAGTTTGCAAATGGGCGCCACCATCTAGAGAAGAAAGTGAACATGCACTGTACTGGTGTGTTTCTTGGCGAGGGTGGGTCCCGAAGATTCTTGGGATACCACAAAGCACTGACAAGGCATTAATAGTAGCTCTGGTTATTGTGCCCCACAATAGATGGCAAATTGTTCCTCCTGCTGACGGATGAATGTGCTAGCTAGACCTGGTGTACCATTACCGTACTGCGAGGAGCTGAATACAGTAACCAGTTTGTAGTGTAGCTTTGACTTTCTTTCTTGTCCAGAGCCATAGTGAAGTGAGAAAGCAGGGTAGTACTTCTGGGAGTCTTTATTGTAGTGAAGTAGCGCATGAGCTTCGGGGCTCCGAAGTCACCTGGGCAAGGCAGTGATTAAATATGCCGCCATGGGTGGCATGGTTTCCTTGACTGGGGGTAAAAACCTGTCCAACGTCCTTGAGTGATGGGGAGCTGTTTGGTCTACTCTCTCGCGACCTTGTTTGGGGTTTGCATCCAGCATAGTGGCTAACTGGTTTTCTTGTGCCTGCCCTGAATTAGTGTTTGCTTTGCTGAGAAATGCTGTGCATTAAATTATTTGCTTGTATATTCTAGGGATCTGGATCTGAAGAAACCCATTTATCAGAGGACTGCAGCATATGGCCATTTTGGCAGGGACAGCTTCCCATGGGAAGTGCCCAAAAAGCTGAAGTATTGATTGTTAGGCTTTTTTCCCCCTCAGACCTGTTGGCGTTTATTACAGAGAAGCCTCCAGGATCTGTGGTGGAAGGGCCCTTCTACTAACCCTTTCTTCTCTCCTTTGTTCCTGTTAGCCGCTGCTGTAGCTCTTGTCTGTGGGTAGGGGACCACCTGTCTGTGCTGTGCTATTACACTTAAACACATTTCCTTATGCAGTCACTAACGTGGGCATACTGATCATTTTGCCTTTAGGGCACCAAGCTCCGGCCTTTGCATGTGATAAGAATCCATGACCAAGATCCAGTCGAACGGACTACCTTCCATCATTTACCTTCCCTCACTTAAGGTGTATGATTCCATAATGGGCGTTGGACCATAGACTTCTATTTTAATCCAATTTACCTCTCAATCTCTTTGCTGCACAATCAGTCATGCTTGTCAAAACATCGCTTTAGGTATTGCTCCCCGTATCAGCAAGATGTGGGGTGAACTTTCACCCCACAGCGCCAGATGCTTGTCTTTTGCCCCTCCCCTTCCTAGAGTATGTACTTAATATATGGGTCTGGATAAATCTGTAGACCCCTATGCATTTTATAGCACTAACTGAACATCTATTTATGAACTCTGCCTCTCCTCACCAGGCAGACTCTTGGTTGCCCCCGATGTCCTACAGAGAAGTCGTGGGAGATACCCGGAGGTCTGTAGCTGCTCACTTTGATACCAGAGTATTCCTTTTTTCTTTATAAGAAAGTTTGAGAAACTCACACTGCACAAGATCTTGGGCCGCGCACAGCCTTTTTAACTAGATCCCGAACATTATCAAAACTAGGTCCAAAGTAGTGCTTTAGAGAGCTGGTGTAGCTACAGAGAAACCAACTTTCTTCAGCACACGGGGTTAAACGGGGTGGAGACGGAAATACCTTTGTACTTGAATAACCTTTTTTCTAAATGCATAATTTATTGTTTCTGGGGTGTTATGGTGCAAGTACAGAGTAGCCATAACCTCAGATGGCAGCTTTTTTAAAACTCCTGATTTCCTCAACTGTTTCCAGCATTCTCTGGTAGGCCAAGGTGTCCTACAGAAAAGCCTTGGGTCCAACCTACAGGGGGTCTGGCTGGTGTGAACTGTGGACGGTAAGGAGGGTGCAGCTCGGGCGGCTGGCTGGGGATGGCACAGATTTGGCTGGTGTTGTACAGAGAAGCTGGCTTGTTTACATGCCCTTCCTATGCCAGCTGCTCGATGCTACCGGTGCCTTCAGGCTTTTTTTTTTTTAATTGTCTGGCTCTTCTGGGGGGAGCAAAAGTATCAATCTGAAGAGTATTAAATAAAACGCAAGGTTCTCCCTTTAACAATGTCTTGTTTTTATTTCTATATGTTTAACAGTTGGTTGGGGGGAGGGAGACTTGTGTAATTTTGTATTTCCATCATTGACTTGATGATCTGTGTATGTTGCTTAGTTTATAACGACCAGCCGGAATAAGAGTTTTCCTGATATATTTTTTTTAGGAGGGGGGAGGGTTGGGTATAACTGTCCTGGTCTGACCCCCTGGGCAGTGGAGAAAAGTGGTTAAAAAGCTTGCCTACATGTATTAATGAAGTCTGTACTGCAGCGTTATGTGCGCCGATTGTGGGGTGTGGGTGGAGGAACACTGGGTCAAAGGGAGGGGACCTTTTCACATGGTAGGTTTACATTGTTTTTTATAGCAGCACATGCCTGTGGCTTCCGTTGGCAAAGCTTCTCTTCGCTGAACTCGTAGTTGCTGGGCTTTGACAATTCAATGTATCTGCTTTGGCGGTAGCTTAGGTCGAACTGTCTTAGTGGCTTTTATTATATCTTTGTGCAGTTAAATAAAACCATTGCAGCTATAAGAGGGAAAGGGTGGAAAATAAATGTCACTTCATGCAGACATGAAACCAAATGTGCCCTAGAATTGTAAAGTGCATGGAATCAACTAATTATGCAACAAGAGGCTAAAATAGTCAGCACAGTCGGAGCCCAAAGCTGACTGCTTTCGTCCGTTACCCTCCCTTTTAAAAATGTACTTCAACTCTAGTCCTGCCTTGTGCAACATAAGCATTCCATTTAAACTTTGCTACCTTTAAAATCTCTAACAGTTCAAATATAAAGTGATTATTTCTTGTCTGGACAAGTTTGTGCAAATTCACAAGGTTGGCTTCGATCAGCAGTGTTTCAAACTAGTGCTGCATAGTTAGTCATTCAATTTAAAAACACCCCCGTTGGTTACAACAACTAAAACTATGCAAGAAAATAGAGCATTTTATCAGCAGGTTTGAAGGTCTCTTGTCATTGGGCTAATCGTCTGATTAACCAGTTTATACAGGTTTGCACATAGTTCAACCAGTGATCCTTTCGCTCGAATTACTCATTGAGCCCCCAGCTGGAGAGGGCAATACCATATTATAAGCCAATTTGAGTCCAGGGCTTTCCCACTGTTCTGCTTTTTTTGCAGGAGACCGAACTTAGTCCCCAGACTGTTCAGTTCCCCTCATGAGCTGTTATTAAAGCAGAATAAAAGGTCTGCTATTAAAGTAAGTTTGTGGCAAAGACCCTTGAATTCTAAACATTCTTGGTGGCTTTCATGTTAGTTGTTCCTTTGTTTTGAACTTTAAAGCCCTAAACATTTTGGCAATTGAGGGTGCTTTGTAAATCAGTACCTTAAAACACCTTTTGTTGCTAGTAATAAGCTGGCCAGCCTTTCAATTTCAGGATATGGACAAATAGTCCATACCCCAGTTGTGCAATGGGCGCTCAGCGCCAGCCTCATTCTTTATGCTGAATTTGCACCTACCAGTGCAGATGTAGCTCCTGCCTTCTGAAGAGCTGGGAATGGAGGAAGATTGGGAGGGGTTGCTGTACCCTTTACATGGCTAGCATTATCAGGAAATGGACTATCAAACTAGGCGACGTCCAAGGACTGCTCCAAATTATGGCCTGCTTTCTTTCTCCCCTCTACCATGTTTATAGAGGAGCGTATGCTATGTTGGTGCAGAGGGCAGCTGAGGTCTTGGACCATCTGCTCCCTTCTGTGGCAGTGAAGACCATCTTGCTAGAGGTCCTGCAGCCAAGTGGCTCTTCAGAAACCTTGCTGTCATTAACAGATGCCCTTCTAGGTACCTGGTCCAAGACCAGCACAGGTGCTCCTATGAGACCAATCGCCTGCCATCGCCCTGCACTTGGTGACTAAGATTTCCTTGACAACCAGCCTACCCTGGAGAGCTTGGTGGTCCGAGCCTCTACCTCCCCCAGCAGGTTTCCTTCTCCCCTGTACAGGAATGAAAGCTGGACAGTTCCCCTTGTGTATCCGTTCCTGTAAACTAATCAAACCGATTTAAAAAAGCTGGAGAGTTGAGGTAGGAATCTTCTGCCAACCTTGCATTGTGGTTGAACACCACATACCTAGTGGGCAGTTTCTCCCACTCATGGTAGGAAACTGTTGCCCAAGTGCTGGGCCATCCTTTACCAAGCCATATCAGACCGGTTCAACAATTCGTTGTGGTCTCAACATGACTGACTCAGTAAAGGCCAGTTGATGAAATTGCTCTTAAAAAATGCCATGCCTGGTTGACTTCAGCTTTTCAGGGGATGTCTGGCCTCTCTCATGGACTGGTATTTTGTTTGGCACCAGTTAAGGCATACATGGTGCTGTAGCCAAGTCCATGGGCTTCAGTGGCCACCTGTCTGCCTGTAGTCCCTTTCGTGGCTATGGAAGGGGTTTTCAGCCATATCCTTGCCACAAAACTGCAAGTTTAGCAACTTCTGCACCGGTGTGGCTTGTTCACTCCAAAGGTTGGGTCAGTCTACCCTGCAACCTCCACCTTCCTAGTACTCTTCCAGACTATAGGCAACCAGTTGGTGGCAGGATCAGCCATCCCGTCCATGCTTTCAACTTGGACATGCTGATGATGGATCGCCTAACTGCTTCATGAGAAGTCATGAATCTCTTGGCCAAGGGAGCCAGTGGTCTGGTGCCAATAGTAGGCTGTGGCTGTTCCGCTACTTTCGTGTCTCAAAAGGGCACAGGTTTGTCTTATCCTAGACCTGCAAGCCCTCAACTGCTTTATCAAAAATGATAAATTCAAGATGCTCAATGTAGATCTGGTCTTGTAGCCCTGGGTCCAGGAGACTGGATGGTTGTGCTGGACTTGTAGACTATTCACATTCACATCCTCCCTGCTCATTGGCACGAACTGCAGTTTACAGTAGGCCACGAGCATTTACAGTTCACATTGCTCCTTTTTGGCCATACCAGTGATGCACGTGTTAATCAAGGTGATGGTCGTAGCTAATCTGTGCCGATCAGGGGTGCCCCTTAACTATCGATGACTGGCTGTTGAATGTGGGCTTGTCTTAGGCTGTCATCGCCCACTTCCAGACTACAGCCAACCTCCTGCATTTGCTGGCGTTCACCATCGCTTTCCCTAACCAGACCGTGATGGGGCTGTAATCTGTGGGAGGTGGAGCTCAGGACTCTGGTTTCTGGCTGAATCTGAACTCCACATCAGCTTGCTCAAGCTCTGTTATTTGCTTGCCATTGAAAGCCTTTCTCCTTCAAGGGAAAGCTGGTTCAAGTGTTCAGACTGCACTGCCATGTGGTACTGCAACAAACTGAATGTTTGCGTGGGAGTTTCCAAGGCAACTCTTGCTTAGACATCTTGGTCTCGCACAGAGCTCAGGCCTCCTATACACCTTCCTGCCCAGAGAGCTCAATCTGGAGGGACTGAGCCAAAGTCATTCTTGTGGCTCCAGACTGGGCTTGGAGTCTATCCTGAGCTTCTCCACATGAGCATCAATCCTGAGGCTGCCACTTAAGGAAGATCTTATGTCACAGCATCCGGGAGGGTCCTCCACCCTAATCCTTGTGTGGTGAGTGAGTGGCATAAGTTGGCATTCAACCATCAACGTTTAGACAGCCCTGTGCAAAAAGTGTGCACCTGGCAGTTGAATACATTTGTACAAATATTGCAGAGAATGGTCTATTGATCCTGTCTGCTTCCCTTTCTCTAGTTTTGCTTTTGATTTTGCCCCTGACTCTTCACATGGCACACAAGGGTACCTTTGGGCCCGATCTAGCTTCTGAGGATGCCAGACCATCATTTAACTCTCGCAATGCAAATGGATTTACACCGTTCCCCATTCATTATGCCTCAGTGGGACCATAATTTGTTTCTCACCTTTCTAATGTGTTCTCCATTCCAACCTCTGCATAATTACTGCTTAAGCTCAAAACCTCCTTTAGTGGCATTCACATTTGCTAGGAGAATGAGCTAATGGCAGGCTGTCATCTAAGCCTCCTTACCTGACCATCTTCCCTGATGAGTTGGTGCTTTGCGCTAGGGCCTCTTAACAAAAGTGGTAACATCATTCCATGTGGGGGATTCTCACCTCACCCACTTTCTACACTGCTCTGCACCCCTCTAAAGACTGCTGTGTGGGCCCAATAAAGATCATTGTTCTATCTTGACCATACTAAAGAGTTCAGGGTGGATATAGGCACAAAGCTTGTGGTGCGGATATGGAATCTCGTGATGGGTTAGCCTCTATCGAAATGGCCTAAAAGCCTTCTGCAGGCTTAAGTGCACACAACCAGAGTTGAGGCTGTTACCATGACATTGAAACTTGAGTTCAAGTCCTTGACACTTGTCAAGCAGCAACATGGGTGTCCCGGCACATTTACCAAGCACTGCCTGGACAGTCAAATCTACAGGGATGGCCTCTTTGGCTGCTCTGTCCTGCAGGAGTTCCTGGTCTAAATTTGGCCACAGTCCCTCCTCCAGCAGTGGTAATGCTTGGGTATCTAGTCAAAGGATGATAACCTGCTCCTCTGAGGAGACCAGTTTCTTGCCTTCAGTAACGCCATATCGAATGGAGATGATCTAGCAGCCAATTCCTTAGACTCGCTTATCCTCACAGCACTGCAGACCAATTTCTAGGGACAGGGCAACTGTTTATTTTTTCGTTGGTGTAACCAACGATTTGTTGCCATCGAAAAATGGAGACTTCTGGCTATGACTTGGTGCAGATGGTTAGTTTCCTGATTTGGAGTTTTGCTTTTGCCACACAGAATTGTGGATTTCATGTCTAAACCTACTGGGATGCACCAGTACACTGGCAAAACTGGGCATGGAGATCATTGGCAATACCTGCATATTCCACCATCTCCTAGGGTATATTTCTAGTGCTCCTATTTAGTCTAAGAAGCTCTACCCAAGATGCAATTGTAGAATTATCACCAGATTGCGAGTTTTACTGTAAACAATTGCACTGGTAAAAACCTACCACACTTATGTTGCACAGTCTTGGCTGCCTTTGCCTAGATGGGCAATTATTTGGGGTAGACTGCCTGCTTCAAAGAATATTCACAGCCCATGACAGGGTGAACCCTTGGTCACTAAATTAACCTGATGAAAGCCCTAGTAACTAGCACAGAGCAGACAGGCTTAACTTGAAAAGTAAAATAAAATTACACACTGCAAAGATCTTCAGTCGAATATGAATGGTGACCATCTAGGGTTGTGGTAGACAGGACATGGGTGTGAATTGAGGCTGGCCGCAAGTAGACAGATTAAACCAACCAGGTTCAGTCTAGGCAAAGGTTACCCCTCCAAGACTTGTCCCAACCAGAGTATTTTGAACCCCCATGACTTCTGGAGGGAGGTAGAGCCTCTGTGTGGGCAGAGGCTCACAGCAGGGGCTGATCCAGTTGCTACTGGACAGCTGAAGACCTCTGGCGGCATGTCTTCCTTTATCCACACAGGTAGACAACTCTTCTCAGTCGGATCTTCAGGACTCCTCGTTAAACGGCCTGTCTGTCTAGACCTTTGACAGATCTATAACATTCTGTAGTGGGTACCTGGAGATGCCACACTGGTGTCTGGTACCAGATAGTGGTGGTAATGATTTCTGGCCCCTCACTACACAGATAGTCACAGGACCTGACTGGACTACTTCAGCAGTAGTTATTTCCCTTAACTGCAGACTAGCCCAAAATGCAATGTCAGGGCAAATCAAAGATGCAGTCTCCCTAGATGTGAGGCTTGGTGTGTCCCTGCCCACTTACCCCACACCTCCATTTTGAGGGGATAATGAATCCACCATAATCTCAGACAACCTTGGTAGTTAACATCTGGGTTGTTGAACAACCAGACAGTGGGTCCTCCTGAATTCTTAGCATCCTTGATCTCCTTTTCAGGTATGCCCCAAGTATTGCATGTGGCTTAACTGACTTGCCAAGCAGAATTTGATGCCAATGTCAAAGGTTACCCAGCGTTCTCACCCTGCATGTTTGGCAGAGTTCAGTCTTCATAAAGGCCCATTCAGGTCCAACCTAATTGCTCTCTGGATGACTTTCACACCTATTCAAGGTTGAGCTGGTAGAGATGTAGTGAAATTTGCTTTCAGGGAAGGCCATCCTAATTATGCAATGCTGCAGTGACTTTCGCATAAGTGTGCTAGACCCCCCCCCTCCCGCATTTCCTTTGCTAGAACGTGAGCTACCTCTTTCTTGATCTTCGTTTTTCCTCTTTCTGAGGGAGACAACACTGCGTCCGATTGGTATTTACCTGAAACTCCTCCAAATTCTGTGTATGTCATTTCTTCGCATTGGTAATGAACCTTACGGTAAGATCAGTGGACCACTTCATGTGCTTCATCAATACACTTCTCCCCCTCCCCCCCCCCCCCCCTGTTTCTGAGACCTCAGTAACCGGTCAGGATAGGTCTTTCAAACTGCTCCATTGAGCAACATTTGGGTAACGCCTGTCTACCAGTGTTACTTGCTCCTCATCTAAGGACCAGTCTTATTGGCTGACACCTTTAAGTAAGGAACCTGGCAAAACTCTATTTTGAAACAACGGTTTGTAATACCCAAGAATCCTATGTTATGGCAGACCCGTCCTGGGCAAAAAATTTAGCCATCCCTCTTATTTGTCAGAAGAAGCAATTAGAGGGTTGAAACTTGATCTCCAGCTCCCTTTAATCTGCCTTGTGAGCGTGCCAAATTGAATATCCTGCTGTATCCCTGGTGGTAACTGGGGCCTTTGTAGCCCACAGCTGACAGCCAGGCCCCTCCTGTCAGCCTTTCCAAAAATTCTATTGTGAAATCTCACTCTTGCTGGATTGGGCATTACTTAAGGCAGTTAACGATGTATTTGCCTAGAGTTTTAATAAAACTTTCCCCCCGAAGACCATTTCGCTCCCCTGGAGTTGTCTTGTTGGCAAGATTCCCCCACTTTGGATTTATCTTTTTGAGGATAGTTCTTCATTTGGCAATTAACCTGGAATTGTCAAGCAGATATAAAGCCCACTGGCTCCAGCCCCTGAGTAGTTCATCTATGGGCATGCCTTTAAGGTAGGCGTCCTCTGCTAAAGCCAAGATCGTGGCCAGTGGACCCAGAGTATCCAATCTATCTTGACACTGCTTGAGGGTTCCTTTGCCTGATTTAAAAGGAAAGTTAATGGCTCTGGTTCCAGGTTAGGTGTTCCTGAGTAATTATCCTGGAATGGTCTGGGACGTTCAGCTCCTGCATCTCCTTATCAAGGCTTATGGATCTAAGATTTTGTAACGGGTTACATAATCTGTGGGCCACCAGTCTGACCCCGTGGATGTAATGCAGGTAGGGTTGAACATTCTCCACCCAAGGGGTCTTTGCTAGCCGTTGAAGGCTGGCCCAAATCACACTAGCTTTTCCTGAGGATTGGCCACCTACTAGTCACCTTATCTGCCATCTCGTTGTTGTATGTATAATTATCCCCAGTATTCATACTGTGGTATCTTGTCCCATGAAGGCCACTCATTCAGTTGTCCCCTGGGTACTGGCCTCCTCCGACATGAGGCTTTATTTATTTTGGAATGGGTATTAAATGCCTCCAACCCTCCCTATTGGTTTGCCTCAAACGGCAATCGTTGGAAGGAGACAGCATTGCTAGAGTAACACTGCCTATGGAAAGGGTTTACGGCCCATGGTGAAATGGCCACTGCTACGCTGAGCACTCTTAAATCTTTGACGACTTGGCTTGCCCGTACAACATCAGGAGACTGCCACTCTGAAGGCAAGCACACTATTCCTATAATGCTGGAGAACATTGCTGATGTTTGCAATGTGTAGGGTAGACACGCTCTTGCCAAAATGTGGGATGAGGCTTCAGTTTGCAAGGTGTGCTATGGGCCTACTGCACAAAGGTAAATCAAGCAGCTACCTTGATAGCAAGGGAAAAGATGCTGCATATTTTAAAATAAATGCAGAGAAACCAAACCATAAATTTGTGTTGACAGACATTGACCTACCTGGAATAATTAGTTGTCTCCAAGCCTGCTAAAATTTAAGTAATCACGCATTGTAAACAAAAGCAATAGAAACGCCATAGTACTTGTCAAGGAGCAGTGAATGAAAGACTAGTCTTGGTGATGGAGTTGTTTACAGTCTTCAAAGTTTCAGGAATAGAATGTTTTTGATGTATTTTCTTTTCTTTCAAGGGCTGCACTTTGGAGCAGCAGTAAAAGCTTATTGGATAATGGTAGGCTACAGTCTTGAAATGGAAAATCAACATTTGACCTGCACAGAACGTTTTGAACAAATAGCCAATGGTTATGGCAGAGTGGGACAATCTTAAAGGTGAGGGAGTATTGAGGTGCTTGTTATGGGTGAGACTAATCAGAGGGTTGCTTTGCAGTGATGGTTTGCTGCTTAATTGGAGGTTAAGCAAAGAGAAATGGTAAAAGACCTCTTTGTGAGGGAGTTGGAGACAGGAAAGGGAATTTTCTGTATGGTTTTGTTGAAATAGCTACTGCAGATGGAAAGCCTTGTGGGTAAGATGTGAATTGATTGAAATTGGTGTCTGAAATGAGGTTTGGTAGTATGCAAAACTGACAGGCCATTTGTAACGAGTTTTGCAATGTTCGCTCTGTTTTGTACCACTTAGCAAAGCATGCTCAGGCCATCAAATGGCACAGCCAAGGCAAAGCATTTAAAGGCCTGTTCAGCAGCAAATACCCTTAAATGGGTTTCAGTAGGTATTGGATGAGAGATGGAGGTCATCTGAGGTAGGGGTGTCGAGCTGAAAGAATTAGAGTGGTTAAGTGGTACAAAACTGGTCCAATTAATGGATCTTTGAGCAAAAATGACCAGTCTTCCTCCATTGTTAAATAAGGTGAAGTTGTCTCCTCAATCCCATGTCTTCACTAGAGAAGACCATGGGCTTCATAAGTGCTCAAACTAGGTTGTCACATATTGGGGTGGGTGGGTTCACCAAAACATTACGATCCAGCTCTGCAATGGTATTCCTGATATTCTAAAACGAGAATGGATTTGGCTAAGCAACTTGAGCAGCTCCTTCTGGGGAGGCCGGCAAGTTTGAATCCTAGCCTCAGTGTTATTCCCAACTTTTTGCGATTATGGGCAAAACGCTAATCTCCCTGTTATTAAATGTATTTGTGTGTCCCTCTTGATGACCTGATCTGTGAAGGTCATCAATTCATATTGCATTGAGCAATGCTCATTTGCTTTAGAGCTATATCATATAGGAATACTAATGCATACATACTTCTTTCTGAAGAACTGTTTCTTAGGCGTTCAGTGTGAAGAGAATCAAACTTAAGGGTCCTAATACCGTTACAAATGGATTCAGGCAAAACTCTTTTATATTTCTAACTTAAGGGGTCTGCCAGGTGAAATTCAAAGATGCCAATTTGAAACCAGCGGTTCACCTCTAAGCCTACTATAATTTCTTGGTATAGCCTCAGAAGGGGTAGTTTTCAACCCTCGCAAATGCTCTACAATGTGGAAGTTTAGAAGATATGTAGCTGAGGGCAACCCACTGTAGGATGAATTTATAGGAACTGAGAAACCGTATCCAAAAGTGGACGTTTTTCTCAGGTTGCCATGGTTGTCTGTAGAGCTCAACACGAAGTTTCACATATCACTGTGAAAGCAAACTCTGTTCAAATCGAGCAAAGCAAGATCTATTACGAAGCTCAGGAGAAGATAAGCAAATGATCTCAAGCTCCTCTAATTGCTTATAACTTGTGGAACGTCTTGTAAAAACGTACGACTGTACAATGTTCCAGTTCAGGAGTGTCAAAGCCACAGACAATAAATTCAACATCCTGTTTCTACAAAACAAATCCATAGTATAAGTCCCTAACTGCAGCAGAGAATATTCTAACTCAAGACCACCGTCCTTTGGAGAAGAAGCCCTCATTTTTAAGGTGACCGGATTTATTCTAAAGAATTTTCAATCCGACCCCCAGAAATAACACCTATGATTGGTCTGTATATTGAATCACTCCACACAATCATACCCAAACAAGCATAGTCAGTTAAAGAACCTACTGGAAGAACTACCACATATGCCTGATTAATTTCGTTATACAATGTGTTAAGTTGGTTAAACGGAGAATTTGTTTCGAAGACTAACTTTTCTTACAGGTGACTGGAACTTCTGTTGGTAGTGCATGATATCAAGCCAGGCACTTTGGTATGTTCATCATTTTGAAATAACCTACATCTATCTACATGCAAATCCATTTAAGCCCAACATAAAGCTTTGGAATCAAGGAAGGAGCAGATGACACTGTTCCAGAATTTAAGTGGCTTAATCAATTAAACCCGCACTTAAAAATTCAGAAGCCAAAATAGTAAGAATAATTTCTTGACTAATATCAAAGATGGAAGGTTGACCAGTGAGGTGCATAAACTACAGAAACTCCCTCCTTTCATGTAATCGCTACTATCATGAAAATCTTCCTTGGGTCCGTTTCTAAGATTAAGAAAATGCTCAGACTATAACAGCTATACTAAAACTCTACTATTCTCCAGAACCATTTACTACAAAGAGCATATCATAGGAAGACCACACGAAAAGCTGACTAACGAAATGGGAATAACAAACGGGAAACTGTACTCGAAAATCGCCACAATCCTGCTACAGATAAACGTGTGTGTAACAGCCTACTGCAGTTACCTGATTAACAAAAAATGGCAATCCTGAATTATCTAGGGGTGGATAAGGGAATTGAGTGTTAAGGGTGCCTTGAGGGGTTGAGGTATAGGGTGGTAAGGGCATAGGGTTTTAAGAGTGGGTAAGGGCATATGGTAATTTATTTTTAGAGTTATGGGGTGTAGGGCTATAGGCTGGTATGGGTATTTTATGGGATGTAGGGGCATGGTGTGAAGGATATTTTTAGGGTTTGGCTTTAGGGGTGGGTAATAAGGGTATTGGGGTGAGTAGGGACAGAGTGGCAAGTATTTTTTTGAGATTTGGGGTGGGTAGGATACAAGAGTGGTAATGGTTATTAAGAAAAAGGTTTGGAGGGCTCCCCAACAAAAATGTAATAAAGTGGGGCAACTTTTGGGGTGTGTGGTAAAGGAATGTGTAGTAAAAGCATGCGGTGTACGACTGTTCAGTATGTCCCTTCACAAAATAAACAACTCTAGTTGACTTGGGGGTATCTACACCATTGGAACAGTGCCACTTCACGAACTGTCAAAAGAGAAAAGGTCCTACACATGGTGACGTGCCCATGTTCATTATGATATATTGGTATGATCAACCATAGAAGCAACATCAGATGTAGGTGTAACACCACTAAGCTTACCAACCAATTTTTGACACTCATACGGAGAATAATTTGACTGAGATCGTGATCGACAACTCTCGCGTGTGACTTTTGAGTTGTGGCTTGTCTAATTTTCTTCTACTAAAAGAACGTTGAAGTCAACGCTTTCAGACAGACACCAGAGGATTAAATGATGAAATACCATGGTTCTCTCTATCCCAGTCAAGTAACGTGGGTAGGTGTTGTCAACACGGAAAAAGATCTCGTTGGTTTCACTAACTCTCCTGTGATTCCTACTTGTATGTGTAAGCAAAACTTCATTGTTTATTAGCAAGAGCTTCCCTCCCTTCAAAACTGTTCTTCTCGCCGACATTACTGGAAGAGATTCTGCTGGTCCTGTATTTTTATCTCCAAATTAAATAGATGCTGGTATGAGTGACATCCGGGTTTAGATTATAATTACTGAATAGCAGTAACATCGTTCCGCCAACAAGTTTCACCTGCGAACCTATTAGTTAACTACACATCATCCATTCCCTACCTTATTCACCCCCTAGTTTTACTGTGGGCACCAGAAATTAAGCTAGCAAATATCCTGTTTTACCACCCACCTCGGTCTGATGTTCACATGTTCCAATGCATAATCTGCATATTACCCATCTTTGTAACAATGTGATTCACCCTTTGAGCTGCTGTAGAGACCAACAAGTTCAACAGCATGCGCTGTCAGGAAGTGAACTAGCGGTACAAAGTGCACGTGATTAAAAACTGCCAACAACTCCTAAGAGGCTTCCCGTAATGGTTAACTTTGGCTTGCGTTATCCTAAAATTTCAATGGTCATTTGCTCAAAAAGTTGAGTCGTCTGCAGTACAATACGGTGCTGGTACACACAGTCCTCCCCATTGCCTCACTAACTTCAATAGTAAGTCCTTAGAGGGTTAATACTGAAATAACCTACCGCCCACATAACAGGTCACTTATTTACTAACAAACTCCCCTTGTGTTCTCAAAAAGCTAAATCCATGCACAATGATGTTTATTTGGTAGTTCAAGAGAACACTACCAAACTACCACAACACAAATGTTCAGAGCATATAGGCAACATTCTGCAAAATAAGTATAATGACATAGCAGCATTCCAGGACCGTCAAACCAACTGACATGCCATAGGCCTTCCTAGGTCATAGGTGCAGCAGCCAAAAGTGCTGCAACTGGCGCTGCTGTGATGTGGTGCATGGCTATCGTCCAGGTTTTGCTTAGATGGTATGACTGGCATCAGTGGTGGGAGCTGGAACCTCTGCTACAACAAATTCCAGACCCCACGAGAACAGTGCCACAGGAAATAATCTAAGATGTCAAATCAGTTTCCAAAGTTGGCATAAAATGTGCTCGACATATTACATATCTGCCCAGCAACAAATTAGCGGCACCCTGCTGCCCAGTGACTTGCTTAGCTAAAGCTTTCAGACTTTAAACCTGAGGCACAACAGCTTCTATTGTGCCTTTTTCTGACAAAGCATCTTCTTGGTCGTATGGTTACTTAAAAAGGCCTAAGGTGATCACCATTGCTTGAATTAAACTGTGCAATAGTGTCACCAAACAATGCAATACTGCAGCAGATTTGTGTGGCAGCATAAAGTCTGCAACAACAGCTTTTGCAAAATACCTTGATGTTATAGCTGTGTATCTCTCATCAAAGTGTTCATCTACATCTTTACTTGGATGATTGGCTAATAAACAGGATTTAAATGCAGAAATGCAAAACCCGAAATATAGGAAACGGCATCATTGCTGTACAGTGGGGCTTTACCATTAATGTGAAAGAGTACATTTTCTACTGCTCCTGATTCAAAACTTTCTGGGGTTGACTCACTTCAGTGGAATGTGTAGTGGGTCAGCCAGTGTGGACTTGCGTCCTACCCTGTGCCCAAATGATTACACAACACACTTAGCAGGGTGTGGGCAAAGACTTCTTGCGGCCTTTTGCGCCCTTATCTCCTCGGGGCAAGCCCACCCTGAGGAGCGATACAGGTGCAACATTGTTGTGGAGAGGCCAGGTGGCTCTCTACAATATGTATGAGCATTTATATAGCAGTGAAGTGATATCTGAGAGTCAATCTGAAGTGGTTTGCTGGAGAGATGTGTTGTGCAGCTGCCAGGGTGGCTGACTGGAACACAGGCTCATGGTTCCATCCCCAGTTCAACTCAGCACCATGTGACTTCTGGGCAACAGCTTACTTAATCTCCCCGACAGCCCGTAGCGCCTTCTAACCCGCTTTACAAATAGGAATTATTTACTATGCCGTTTCACCCGTGCCGTACATTTGTAGTACTCGCTCAGGTGGTTTTACTTGTACAAATACCACATATGTATGTTAGTTGCCATAAATTTGAGTTATTTGGGTACTTCATGCTACTGTACATTAGCATGCATATGAATGGTCCCGCAGTCCTGCTGTATGTAGTGGCTGATGTTTTGTTAAGTGTGCATATACCAAGCATAGACGTCCAGGCACCAGCCTTGCAAAGAAGGAACAAAAGACAGTATGAAGAAGAGAAAAAAAAAACCTGGCTCATTTAAGAGGGGAAAGGGCACTTTTAGAGACCTGCAAAAGGCACGTTTTCCTGTATGCACAAAGGAAGAGGGATGAGATTACAGTAGTGGAGAGCACGATAAATAGTCTAGCTGTCATCTTGTACGTCACACGTTATTTGATAAGCTGGTAGCCTGAACTTCAGGAAGTAAGGGAACTGCATTATTTTAATTCTTTTTGTGGTTCATGCTAGTGCTGAGATGGTCTCATGTACATCAGGTCATGCAGTGCATACATTTATGTAATAGTGATCCACAATTGCAAATTTGGCATGCACTCAATACAGATGGTCATGGCACATGCTCTGTGTAATCCTCTTCAAGTAACAAGAGTGTGACCCAGAGTCATGTATTGTATACAACCAGCCAATGATCTCTAGTACATCAAGTGTGACTACGGGCAGTCCACTGTCACACACGAGTGTGCAGTCTCCATAAACTTTATGTAATGACAGCAACAACAGCCAGTGTCTTCTGACACACAGAATATAGCATTAGGAGTAAGTCTCTTTAAGAATTAACAACTACCAGCTTTAAATAATTTTTGGAAATTCACTCATTTTGTTTCCAAAAGTCAGTGTCAGTTTCTAAAAATACACATTCTGTCAAATGTAAGCGCTTGGTTTTGGGTAAATAAAGTCAATTCCCCCAAATATAAGCTATTTTTGCCTCAAAATGCCAGTTTTCATTCTGCGTGAACACGTTTTGCCCCAAAAGATCTGATTATTGAGCTATACAACTGTCTTAAATAGATTTTGCATGACCTGCTTTTGCGTTTATATTATATGTTAAAGATTCCCACCATTGTGCCAATCATGCCCCCACTATGCTCCAGATCACCACCATAGAGGTAGCATCATAGTGCTAAAGCCATGGCCACCTGGTATAATGCAGACAGTTGTCATAAGGATCCCACTTTATGCCAAGGATGTCCTGTCGTGCGGTTGCCACTTTCTGAGTAGGAACTGTTTGTTTGGGCAACATAAACGTTGGGATAGTGCTAGACTGATTACATGCACCCCCTCAGGATATGTTGGCCGATAGTCCTGCTAGCTCACAATGCCACCATAAGTACCCCCTAAGCCTGGGCAACCTCAGAACATGACAACCCTGACTCTCCAAGGAATCCTGCTAACAGATCTAGAACCTTTTAGTTCAGTGACTCATGTATACTCCGGAAGATACAAAAGAAATACCCAAAGGGGCGTTTCAATAGTTATTGAACCATTGTGCTTTTTTCAAATAAGATCTTTTTATCGAACAGTTCTACAACTTAAACACCAGTGATGTTATATTTGTCGCATATCTGGTATAAAGCCAACAAAACAGACGGCTGCAGTTCCCGACATGGACCAAATAGATCAATAATGTTCCCAATATACTGTGACACTGAAGTTTCATGAGACGGCAGTTTTGTGTTAATTACATCAATCTACTCTGGCATCCACAGCGTCAGCCAAGAAATCGCACAAGGCTCTAATGTATTCATTCCATCCGCCCCATATTTTGTTCCATTATTCGGGCAGCCCCATCCCACATATACCACACTCTGCCAGCATGCACCAGTCCATGTCTTTCTTCCAATCCTCCAAACTTGGACTCCCCTCTGCCTTCCACATGCGGGCTATATTTCGCTTAGGCACCATTTGTCTCAAGGTGACTCAAAGCCATTTCGTACGGGTAAGATCTGATCCCTCCCACACAATAAGTAGGCACAGTTTAGCAGACAATCTCAGATCACTGCCAAGGCAATCGAGCACCCCCCTCCAATAGTCTTGAAGCACGGGGCAACTCCATACCATATGGAACAAGCATTTGCAATGCTACAGGTCTCGCATTTACGAGAGTTTGAGCTGTTGGCATTGTAAATGACAATGCCTTTTATTTATGTTTTGGTTTTTGAAACAAATAAAACGCATTGCCGTATACAATGCCAATAGCTTAAACTCGCTTAAATGCGAAACATATTACATCGCAAATGCTTGTTTTTTAAATTGCTGTTTATTTTAGTTTTTCAGAATCATAACTGTGAAATACGATGGTACAATGATACACAAATCAGTCAACATGTAAAAGTGAAAATACATTTTAGGCCCAAAAGTCTCATTTTGGCCTGCATTCAACGGCTCCTGGTGTCCCCCTACTACTCCGAATTCTGCATGCCAATCCCCCTTTATTAGATTTGTAACTAAATCTAGAGTATAGCATTGTACAAAACAATAAACACAACAAAGCTGTTTCCCTCATTCCCACAATGTCCTATCTCCCTGTCCCACCACACCCAATAACTCATCCGTTGCTTAACTTAAATAATGAACAAAAGCTGCACATGTTTGCTTGAGTAACACTTGACCTTCTAGCATACCATCTAGGCATACCATGGGGTCTAGTTGCAACGACCTCTCAATCCTCTCCCAGGTCCCCCGGAGTCCTGCGCCCGTGCTGTTCAATCAAAAGACACTCCCACACCATGTGGTAAAACCTTGCATCCTCTACATGGCACCTCGGTCGAGCTGAACTTACCCCTGTAAACATGTGGGCAAGATGCCCAGGTGTCAGATATTTTGGGTGGAGATTACTGAACTGGGTAGATTTTAACCTGGCAGATCGGGATACTCTGCACCCACAGATCCTCATCCCAATCTTTATCTGCAATTAATTTCCCCATACAACTCTCCCATCTTTCGGGATGTCATATGTGCAGGGAAATGTTGCGTGATTACCATGGAATAGAGCACTGGTACTTCTCTCCTTCCAAAGGCATGAGTCAGTGGGAGCTGTAGCTTGGCAAACGTGGGCGGCTCCACTTGATCTAGGGACCACAGTTATCCCAAAGTGTGTTAGTGCATTTTACACAAGGAAATGCTCATGGCACATGAGGTATGAATCTTGCACATCATCCCATGTCCGTAGAGTACAATGAAAATGCTTTAAAAAAATAAAAATTTAAAAAAAGATCTGGACGCGTCTTAAATAAGCAGAGTAAGATAGCAATTACGAAATAATAGTTCAGTTTTTGAATTAATTCTAATTTGTGTGCCGTTGTGGTAGAATTGCTAAATCGGCAGGGTCCAGACTGGTTTTGAAAGCCAAGAAAACTAGTCTGGGCGACCCTTTACAAATTATTCTGGAAAAGTAGCACAAATGTATTTCATTTTGATGGGGAAAAGGTGTTGGCAGAGACCGGTGGATTGCAACAGATAGACTCCAAATTACCATGTGACATCACTATATCACAGACTGAGACACGGCATGGGTGTGCCAGACTAGATCACAAATATAAATTGGGGAAACTGAAAGCAGGGTTTGGGGTCACAAAATTATTACTCGAAGAATGAGCTCACGCCCATATCACAACAGAAGTCGGAGGCCCACTCCTATTGCAATTGGGTGGTACACTGACACAAATGAGACGAGGAGTGGAGGTTCCAGATTGAGGACACGTTTATCTAGACATGAAGAGGCATCGCATCGATACAGCGGCAATCACAGTAATTATGACACAGGAAGTGATAGTAGAAACCAGGCCACTTTACACACACCCAATGGCCTCTGGGCACTTCAATCAAGGGTCTCCACACGTCTCATCATCTCGATGACCTGTCATACTGTTCTCCATTATAGGTTGACTCTCACTAAACACCGATGGCCATGACCACAATATCTCGGCTGCTCCAGAGTCTTTAGCCAAGCTTTATTATTCTCAGTCTCTCTGCCTTCCCAGCATCCCCACTCCACAGCCTATCCCAATGCCCACCACTATATAGCCCCGCTAGTGCATGCCCCCTTGTGTACTCACTCTGTCTCCAGGCCCTGTCAGCCTGCAACAGTCAGTCCACCGGTCCCGGATCCTTGAATCGCTTGCGCTGGGTTTCCTGCACTGCCTTTGTCAGCACGGAAGAGGTGTAGGTCGAGCACCATCTTGTCGCGGCTGTTCTGGGGTTTGTTCCCACGCCTCTGTTCAGTCCTTTTCAAAACCCAACCGAACTGCAGAAGGGGACCCCTGAGAAAAGAAAGTAACACGCCTCTGCACCACCAAGCATGCCTCAACAACGCGACACGTGCGCAGAAAAACACACAGCATCCGGGCGTGATGCACTGAGCAAGCGCTGCGGGTGCAGTTAGTGAGCATGCGCAAACAACCCCGCTAGAGGTTTTTGACAACAGAGTTGCGCAAACTTATGGCACTGTATTTCTATAAAGGCTATATTTAGAGCTGCCGTGCTCACTTAGGTGACAGCCATCGCATTGTTGACTGGAGGAAGACACAATGCGCAAGTTATTAAATATCCTACGAAATATCCCTATATTCACCACAATCCTGCGAGTGGTGCGCACGCGCCACAGCGAGATGTGCTTTCAAATATCGCGCCCATATCTGGGCACGATAATTGAAACCACATGGCCTATTGGTGTGTATTACGCGCACCAAGCGCGTAATAGACACCAATAGGCCGTAGGTGGAGCAACGCGCCCGCCTTTGGCCAATTGCGTGCAGTCTTTTATAAAAAGACGCACGCAAAGGCCAATGGGGTTGCAGAAAAGGAATCGCACAAGCGTGTGCGATTCCTAGGTCGATTTCTGAACCCTGGAACAAAAGGACTCTCGCCTGCGCGAGCACTGCTGTGCAGTGCAACGCAGGTCACGAGACCTAAAAAGGTACACTCCTGGCCACAATCTCTAGGGCACCCAGCATGGTCGATTTTAACCAGTGTTGTGCATGCATAGTATTGTTGCAGTATTTTCAGCTGAACCAGTCGGAATTTAGAATTTATGGCCACCACTCTAGGAGAGGCCAAGGCCTCCTGCCAGTCGTCATCTTCCAGCTCCCCAAATCATTCACCCAATTCACACACAGCTGAATCAGGGGAATTATTAATCAATTTGCGATAGGTAAGTGAGCCTATTATGGCATATATTCATCTAGCAATCTGTCCTTGAGTGGGGAGGACACCGGAATGTCTATCCCTCTAGCGATAGCTCTCTGCAGTGCACTTCTGACTTGCACGTATCTGAACGTTTCGGTGGGGGCCAACTGGTATTCTTTCTGCTATTCAGGAAAGGAAAGTACATCTCCACCTTGGCCCTGATCCCCAACCTTTGAAATCCCTTTCAAATCCCACTTGTCAAACCCGCCCCACATGGTCAGGGTGCCTAACTGAAATGTGCCCCAAAGAGGGGTGGCATGTGTAATTTTCCCTCTCCACCCTAAGCTGTGAAGTGCGGTGTGCCAAACGGTTATTGTAAATGCGACAATATCTCAGCAGGATGTACTGAATTATTTAGAAAGGTATGTACAAGACATTACAAGGAACACAAGAGAGGCAACTCAAGGTTATTTTTTCAAAAGCGCCAATCGGCGTCATATATTTGGCAGATCAAAAGAATTGCAGTAATAAGAGCACAGCAGGGTATAAAATACTCTGGCAACCCTAGTGAAAAAGTGTACAAAGTGCTCGTGCTAGTGAAACAACGGCGCTAGTGACAACGTGAAAAACCACAACAGACGGCGCATAAAGGCAATATATACAATACAAGGTCCATATAACAATTTACTCGACAGTAAAATTGGTATTTTTCTTTGTTTCAATGAACCAGGTTTGTGAGCGCCAAGAACGTTTAGGCTGGTGGGTAATGGTCGACGGCGTTTCGATCCTGTCAATTAAGGATCATCATCAGGACCTGGGTCGCCTAAACTGGTAGTGCTCTGTAAAGAAATAATTACCGGATCAGAGCGGCGGTCAGGAGACAAGAAGAAAGGAGAGTTTGGGCAGGGAAAAAGCCAAGAGGGATAGGGCGTGTAAAGGAAAGAAAGATTGGGAGGGGGGGGGGGGGGGGGGAAAGGAAAAGGAGAAAGGGAGGCGGGACGGGAAAAGGGGATAAAAATGGGGAAGGAAAAGCAGGGAGAGGATAGAAGTGGAACAGGCAATGACTGAAAGCCTACCTTGTGCATGGGGAGAGGGCTGGGTGTTCAGCAATAGGTGAATGCTGGAATAAAGGGCATTCACCTATTGCTGAACACCCAGCCCTCTCCCCATGCACAAGGTAGGCTTTCAGTCATTGCCTGTTCCACTTCTATCCTCTCCCTGCTTTTCCTTCCCCGTTTTTATCCCCTTTTCCCGTCCTGCCTCCCTTTCTCCTTTTCCTTTTTAAAAATAACCTTGAGTTGCCTCTCTTGTGTTCCTTGTAATGTCTTGTACATACCTTTCTAAATAATTCAGTACATCCTGCTGAGATATTGTCGCATTTACAAGTATTTACCCAATCTCAGTTGGGTCTATGGGTATAACTCCTGTGATTATTCTACAAACGGTTATTGTGGCAGCTGTGGGGCTTAGTAAAGGTGTAGCTTTTGGGCCTCCGTTAAGGGCTCTTAGATGACTGCCTGGCCTCATGTTATCCATGTCCATTTTATATGCTGGATCATCCCTTGGTAGATGAACCCAGTGATTTATTGTCGTTAGCTGTGCCACCCAGTAGTACTTTTGGATGGCTGGAAGAACTATACCACAGTCAAACCAGCTCCTAGTCATTTTCTGGAGGGCGAACCATTGTGATTCTTGTATAGCATATAAGTGCTTCGTTGATTAATAGACGGAAGGGAATGAAAGTGATTAGCAATATGAGAACAATGAAAAGGATAAATAATTCCACCATTGTACTAAAGCATAATTTATATGCTGGCATACAAGTACTGTGTATAGTGTATTCCTACTTTGCGCTCCCTAACCTAGTTGCCTATGGTGGGTGTTCTACCAAGAATCCCCTACTGGATGATCTAACTCCCCATTAACTGAAGGTGAATGTATCCAGGTCCCCATCTTGGTCACAAGTTGAACATCCCTCCTCGCAGAAGATAAACAGGAATTAGCTGGGCTCAGACTTGAACATTGTCGACCTCGCAATGAAGGCAGAGTGCTCTTCTGATTTGAACACAGAAACGGGTGTGTATTTATAATAACAGCATTCATGCTTCCGTTTTGAGGCTTCAGCCAGGCTGACAGTGTTTATTCTCTTGTGACAACCATGTAGCCTCATGGACGAATAACAAACAACAATGTGTGTTCAGGCATTGTACTAAATGTTCATGGTGTTATAATAGCATACTTACGAAGTGGATTTGCAAGCAATGTGGTTTCACAGAAACTAATCCTGCACTGTCACTCAAGCAAATGTGTGTCAAAAGTCATCTTGTGTGTGGAAAAGAAGGCAACTTAAGAAACGTGTGCATGTAAAGTTCTTCCCGGGCCTAACCTAACCATTTGACAGTCCTTCAATAAACTGAGGCAGCTTTGATTACGCCATGGATGCCCACAAAATGCCCCAAATGGCCATGATTAATCAAGGGCCACAAATGTACAAGGGCTGCTGAACCTTATATCAAGGATTCCAACAATATTTGAAAAATAGGCATCATTACATCGGGGTTGGCCACCATAATATCAGGAAAGCCCTCCGTCATGACAAAATGGTCACAGGATGTGGTGCACAGTCATGCTAAGAATATTCACATTCTCTCAAAGTTTTGCACAAATGACCATGATTATGCCAAGATGAACTACATAATACCACAGATTTCTGCAATACATGAAAAATGGCTATGCATTGCCAGGATTGACCTCCATTTTTCCACAGATGACCACAATTATACCAATGATGTATATAGTATGTCGAGTATTATGAACATTATGCTACAGATGCATAATGCCAGAGATTATCCTGTGTGCTTGTGTGGCATGAGATGCCACTAGTAGCCCCACAAGTCAGAGATTGCCACCAGAGAGGACCACCACATGGCACGCTAATACACAAATTCAGCCAATGATACATGGATGTGCTTTTGTTCAACAGCATGCATACACTTGTGAACACATATTCAGGGTGCAGATATGAGCATATTCCAGACCCAGCAAGGCATTTACCCTGTTGCCCCTCTGTTCAGCTTGCAGATGTCCGTTTTGGTTCTCAAGGTCCCACACTCCTGCTGCTGCCCCTACCGCTGACAAAAGGACTTTATTTTTGACCATTATGGTTGGCCCACCAGTGTGCTAGGTTGGATGGAGGATAAACATCCACCAGATTGCCTCGCCTGATTGTGACCCCCCTCACACTTTTGCTTCTACCCACTGGTGGTAAGACAGAGGCTACCTCCGGGGAAATGGTCAGTGTTCCGACCCTCTGTGATTCTACCCTTTCTGCTGTGTCATCTCTGGCCCAGCCCCATTACCAACACTTCCTTCCTTGAGCCATGGATCAAATGTGAGTCCTAAACATCGACAGACGTAGATTCTGGGGCTTAGTGTCGCTGGCATGCTGGGAGATTTTTCCAAGAGAGATAAAGATAGTTTAGACTATCATCAAAAACAGTGGTGGATTGGTTGCTCTAAATGGGGTAGTCAGTTTACTACCATCTACAGCTGGGCATCTGCTACAAACATGATGGAACTGATGGAGAAAACAAAAAGAGCCATCAGGTCCATGTCTTCTGCTGCCTTGTGAATGAAGTGGGTTGCATATGTGGGCAAACAGGAGAACTGGCATTTTTTGGGGGATGCCCACCTCTAAATCATACAGTAAATCGCCTTCTTCTCCAGTATTGGATCTTTTATAGATTCACATGCTTGAATCGTCCACATAATCCTCCACTCTGGCGAAACTGCAGTACTCCTCTTCCTGGCCACCTTCAATACCATCTCTCACTGCACCCTAAGCACAAGACTCCACGACACTGGCATCCGCGACAAAGCCCTGGAATGGACCCCCTCCTTCCTCACCGGCCAGTCAGTCCAGCTACCACTGTTTCACTCCAAACCCACAGAAATAAGCTGCGTTGTGCCTCAGGGCTACTACCTTAGCCCCACTCTCTTCAACATCTGCATAGCCCTGCTCACAGCCATCGCCAGGATCCATGGACTCAACATCGTCTTCTACGCTGACGACACCCTGCTGATTCTCTCCCTCATCAATGAATACACAGTCGCCAAGACCAACTTCCATGACGGGATGAAGGCTGTCACCACCTGGATGAAGAACAGCTGTCTAAAGCTCAAATCAGAAGACCGAAGTCCTCATCATGGGCTCCACCCCCTCCTCTCTTGCTTTATAAGTCACTTGATTGATTGATTCCCCGTAGTCAAAGTAGAGTCCTACGGTACCATAGTGAAGCAGTATGTAATAGTATCATAGGCTATAATGGCAATGCAAAGTCATATTATTTGCCTTGCTATGTCCTTTAAAAAAAATCAGGCGATAGCACCCTCTAGAGCACTCACTGTATAACTCAACGTTTTAGATCCACAATGTCGGAGTCTTCTAAGAAAGGCCTCTTCACATCCTGCAAGTCCTGTGGGAAGAAAAGGCTGCATGTGGATGATCCACACAAAGATGGTCTTTATTGCCTCTACCCTCGGCAACGGGTAAACGAGTGCAAGAATATTTGCACCTTTTCTTCTAAAACTTTAAGAGACAGAGCGGAAAGGCTACTTCTGTTGCTACAGAAGTCTTAATCCCAGAAATCTAGCTCTTCTGAGGAGTACAATGATTCATCTGATGGACCCCACAAAAGGTCAAGATTCTCTGACCATGGGACATCTGAGGGGAGTAGAAAAGCATTGAAGACACACCATAAAGAACCCCTGCGATAGAAGAAACTTATGCTCATCTCCACAGGGACAGCCTCCTCCCAACCTGCTACTTTAGCTGACAAAAAAGTGGAGCGACAAAGTTCTCCATTGTCAGAACCGTCGTGGACAAAAAACCTCACAGAACTCCGTCAACGACACCACAGTTGACGCTAGTATCAACAGTGACGGTAACCGTCACCACAGTCTCGTCGGCGGAGCCATCATCATCATCGAGGACTTCAACAGCAGCTATCAATGCTCCAATTTCATCCACTGAGGCAGAATTCTTCAATCTGTGGGGCACGCCCCCCTGGGGGAGCGCGACACCATCCTAGGGGGCGTGCGCACTCCACTCTAATTTTACCTTTGTTCCCCGAGTCACAAGTCGCAGGTCTTTTTAGAGAACTCCGGTGAGGGGTGAGGGAGGAGAAATCGACGGGGCACGAAGTGCCCACGCTTTTGTTAAGTTAACCGTCCCAGGAGGGGGTTAATTCATAGAGCTGAAATGCTTCAGCTGCAGTGAGGAGGCAGGAAGTCTCCTCTGTTAAAACCGAAGGTAAACAAACAGACAGGCCTGTTCCTTCGCATTCGATATTATAGTAGAGGAGACTCCTAGCCTCGCACTGCAGCTGAAATGCCTGTCTGTTAGTTTGCTTTCAGTTGAATCAGTGGAGACAAGCATTTCAGCTCTATGAATTAACCCCCTCCTGGGAGGGTTAGCTCTTCCCAGAAAGGAGACAAAGTTTATTTTAAAACTACACAGGCAGGCGCGCAAAATACCAGCCAGCCATGTGTTCTTTTGAACAGACTGCAAATTGCTTGTCTGTAAATAAAGAAGCATGTTCCCTTTTATTATCAGCCATAGATTATTTTTGCACCGCGTGGGACATCAAAATAATGAGCTGGCAACCCTAATCAGAAGACTGGGAGTTTTTTTGCAGGATCACCACATTATTTATTTCCTCCACCCTGATCCCTGGTTACTGCCATATTAGCAATAGTTTAACACTTTTGAAACCCTACGCTGCCATCAATAACATTCTGAGTTACTTCAGATGTCGGGGAATGCACCTTGCATTCAGACAACTCGCTCCTCATTCTCGCCCTTCACTTTCACGCTCACCCTGCACTCACACTGATCCCCATGCACTCACACCATTCACCCACTTACCCTGCACTCAGTGATCACTTTGCACTCACAATTCACTTGCACTGTTCACCCTGTACCTCACCCTGCAATCACACGAGCACACTACTCAACCTGCGCTCAAGTGACACTTCACTCACCTGTCCCCCTTACTGCTCAATCTGCCATCTCACTCAAATAAGCCCACCACTAACCATACATTCATTCGTCCCACTCTGCACTTATATCTGCACCCAAATTCATATGCTCACCTCGCTCACCCTGCAGTCACTCCTCTTACCCTACTCGCAAACTGTCGCATGGCTCCCTGTGCACTCACATGACCACTCCTGCCACCCACACAGCGCAGAGGGTTAATGTGCCTGCTCCATAGAATGTGTACCATGCAGATCACAGAACTGAGTGTGAGTAAACAATGAGTAGCACTATAACAAAATGAAGAGAGATGAGGTGCATCGTTGGTGAGTGGTAGTGAGGGAATTCATGGAGAAGGAGGAAATATGGGAGGGGGCACCAAAAAAGACTGTTGCTCTGTGTGCAACAAGTGCTTGGGCCAGCCCTGGCTGGGAGTGTCACCCCCACCCGAAGTTCGGGCCTAGGTGCCCTGTACACCAGTATTGGCATGTGGTGTCCCATCAAGATTTTCTGTTTTTGCCCTGATGGCCTGGAATAATTCCTAAACAAATTCTTGTAAATACCGTTTTGTTTTATTTCTTTTTAATGTGATTGATGTAAGGAGTCCATTACTATTTGCAGAGAAATGTTTGTTTCAAGCAACAACCATAAAAAAGTTTATTTTAGATCCAAGCGGGTCCTGAAATATGAGAAATTGAAGGATATCACAGATATTATTCGCTGTAAAATTAGTGGGCTGCTGCTTTGTTACAACAGTGAAAACACACATCACTATCTATGAATATTAGATGTAAATGCTTTTAGAATTTCAACCATAGTGCCTGTGCACCGTTAGTAGCCTGGCTAAAGAGGGTAAGGCAGAGCTGAAAGTAAATCATTTAGGGCCATATGTAGGTAATTTCTATTTACCGATTCCTAAATACCGAATTTTACCGATTCGGTATTTAAGAATCGGTAAATAGAATGTAGGTAAAAAATCGGTAAATTTTACTGATTCGGTAATATTCGTTATTACCGATTCGGTATTTACGGAATCGGTAATAAGGAATACCTTCCTAGTCATTCCTATGGGCCTGTAGGCCCATAGGAATGAATGGGAAGCCATTCACTATTATCGATTCGGTAAATACCGAATCGGTAATAGGGGGAGCATATTCAAGGGTGGCAGGGTATCACATTGACACCCTGTTGCACCCCTGAATCGTACATGTGTGCACATGTGGCGCACATACATGCCCTAAGGGCATGTATGTCTGCCACATGGCACTTTTACAAAAGCACAAAATTGCTTTTGAAAAGGTATTCGGTATTT
The DNA here is from genome assembly GCF_964204655.1 of Triturus cristatus. Taxonomy (NCBI): domain Eukaryota; kingdom Metazoa; phylum Chordata; class Amphibia; order Caudata; family Salamandridae; genus Triturus; species Triturus cristatus. The sequence continues at coordinate 392,066,212 of NC_140594.1, forward strand.
ACCATCAACTTGTAGTTGGTGGTAAATAACGAATCCTTAAACCAAAAATGCAGTCACTTGAGTGCTCCCTACATAGGATTTAAGGATTCGGTAATTTACCGATTCGGTATTTTACCGATTTCTTAAAATAGCGATTCGGTAAATTACCGAATCCTTAAAACCTGCCTCCTACATTAGAAAGGGTTAAATACCGGTCGGTAACGGGAAAATTACCGATTTTCGGCCGTTACTGACCGGTATTTAGCTATCTACATATGGCCCTTAGACAGGGCCCCCAAAATAGTTTTGGCCCAGGGCACCCAAAATCCTTAACATGTCCCTGCCACCACAAAGTTTGTCAGACAAAATTGCTATGAAGTAAAATAGACATCATTCAATTATTATTAGTTCTATTTTTTTTAAACATAAGCCCGACGTGTCCTTAACCGGCAGCGGCTTCAGGCAAGCAACTCATCGTACTACTTAGGAATTCTCAATTAGGTGTTCGTTCAACGCCCTCTCTGTGGACTTTCAACTTTGTCTTCGGGTCCATAACAGGTTGGTGGGCATTTATCCCATTATAATGCTGCCTAAAACATTTGTTAATGATTTCTAGAGAAGATTTGTTTCTCGTGTACCAGCTCTGAGCTAGGGAGTGCTCGAAAAATCTGACAACACTGTCTCCCTTACAGTCCCTGTCTTGGCTGAAAATGTCTGCAGAATATTCAGCTTTGAGAGAAAATGCTATCAAAACTCTCTTGCATTTCAGCTCATCCTATTTATGTGAGATTGGGTTCTCAGCACTTGCGGTATTAAAGACTAGGGGGCAGATTTACAAGCGCCCTGCGCCACCAGTACGTCACTTTTTGTGATGTACTGGTGGCTCAGGGGGCTCCTCCATATTTACAAGGACGGGAAAAGCCACCCTGTATGACTCTTCCTCTCCTTGTAAATACGGCCCCTTCACACGCAGAACTTTGTGTTGAAGTGTTGTTCCATGGGTATTGCTGTGGGTGTTCCCACGCAACACCCATGGAACAAGATCTCCAGATTTACGAGGAATCGTAAATCTGGAAATGCGTCTGAATGCTACGCCACCCTAGAGGTGGCTTAGCGAGGCGCAATGAGGAGAAATGTTTTCATTTCTCCTCGTTTTTCCCTCTTTCAATGCATGCTGCATTCTACAGCATGCATTGAAAGAGGGAAATGCCTGTAGTGATTGTTTATGTGCAGGAAGGTGCCCCTTCCTGCACAAAAACAATCTCCCCACAACGCAGGCATCCTTGCACCATGGTGCAAGGATGCCTACGCTGGCGCATGGCTGCAGTTTGTGCGCCAGCGCAAGGGGAAGCACAGAGATGCGTCATATTCTTGTAAATATGTCGCATCCCTGTGCTTCGGAAGTGCCTTGTAGATCTGCCCCTGGATGTGGAGCACAACCTGAGGATGGCAGTAGCAAAAATCCATCCACAGATTGACCGTCTGTGGCGAAAAACAGGCACACCCGTCACATCTATGTTGGTGGTGTTATCAATCAATGTCATGTGTAAAACAAAGCATCCTAGTAAAAACAATTTGTGCATATTTTATCTAGGAAATGGTGGTTTGAGCTGTGTAATAATCGGTCATTTCAGCACACCCACTCACAAACCTGCACTTTACTAAACACTCTTATTGTGTTGAACATTATTTGCTGGATATGGCCCCGGATATGCGCGCGGCGGTCGATTATGTAATGTACCAGATTCCAGAAATTTCTGTCACTTGTTGGGGGGGCCCAACAGCTAAAAAGAATTGAGCCTGGGGGGCTCAACCTACAAAAGTTTGTAGACCTCTGCACTAAGGTGATTTCCTCCTCTGTCACCATCAATGTCAGAATTGACTGTCACTGGTCCAACGTTGAAGAAATCGCAGTCAACAGACACTGTCGACAGCAGCACCGTTGACAGCGATGCCGGCGACAATAACACTGATAATAGCATCATTGATGACAACACAGTCAACAGTGGCCCCGTCGACGACAGCATCATTGACGATGGTTCCATTGACGAAGGAACTCTTTCCGTCTATGCCCCAGTTCACTTTTACTTCATTGTCGACAGGAACGTCGACGAAGGTTAGAATTAATGACATCACCAAAACTACCTCAAGACCTGAAATTACCTTTCCTAGTAAGGTCTCACTGTTGCTTCCTAGCTATTTACTGTATGTGGAAGAGTTGGATGATGATGGGCCTTTTGGGGATGTGCACAGTCCTTTGGAGCTCCAGGTGAAATACCAGATGAAGAGCGATGCTACCAGTCATATTATGCCCTTCCTAAGCGGTATAATGCAAAAGACAATGGTCCCAAATCAATTATTCACACAAAGTAACAATCCTCTTGAATTATATCGTTCTACTAAGTGGAGCTAGAAATCATTTAGAGTAGCTCATAGTAATCAATACATTAATGTATTGATTACTGTGTGAATAATTGGTTTGGGACCATTGTCTTTCGTATTAAGTCTATACCCAGGTCCTTGACTTTTGGGTTACCCCATTTTTGTAATGGCTAAGCGGTATAATGAACCTTATGAATAGCACCTGCATCACCAGCCTAGATATGATGAAATGGACATGCCCAGTTCTCTAGTTCAAGATCTACAAGCTGTGCAGCAGGATTACGAGATGAGATTTATGGATCCTCCACAGGAACAGCAACCACTGCCACCCCAGCTTGCTTCTCCTGCCACCATAAACGCCCAGGATAACCCCTGCCTCCCATATCGCATCACCTCCTCCTCAGACGATAAGAAGGAGAGATCCCGGATCCTCAGGAACCATAAGATGAATGGGATGATTACCTGGTTCCTATTCCATCCCTTCCGCCACCTCCTCCTGCAGACTCCCCTCACCCCCCAGAGGACATTGGGGCTTTCATAAGCTGATGGAATGAGCGGCTGCACGATTCCATCTACCAACATCTGTCAAGCAGTCCGACTGCTTTATGCTCAACCTTAAGGAGCTAGCCAGAAAGTCTGTAAGAGCCATCCCCGTTATAGACTATATATGAAGTGAGGAGCTTAAAATAATGAAAAATCCAGCTACAGTAGCACCAGTACCACCTCGCCTTGACAAAGAATACCAGGCCACTGATGATTCCCCTGCTTGCCTTATCAGTCATCCCATGCCTGATTCTGTCATCTTTCAAGCGGCACAAAAGCACTCAAAAAATCATTCTGTACCAATATCTGTGCCACCAGACAAAGAGGAAATGCGCTTGGACAACATAGGGAAGAGATTCTCCCTCATGTCTGCCATCACCTTTCGAGCAGCCAACTGAATAGCGATCCTGGGTCGCTATGACCGCCAGATGTGGTCAGATATAAGAAGCCTGGTTGATTTGATTCCTGAAGACAGGAAGGCAGAAGTAAAGAAAATTTTACAGGAAGGTGAATGCTCTTGGATGACAGCTTTCCATGTGGCTATAACATCTACGCGGCGACGATTTGGAAACTACCAGAGTGGTGTACCCACATTGACGTAAGTTTGACTACAGGGGGTCACCCCCAACACCTCGCTATTTCTAGAGACTTAATCTATGAAACTCTAACACAAATTGTGTGTTGTTGTAGGTATCTCTGCATGACTAGGAATATATTCTACAGATACTGGAGGTTGGATCAGAGGGGACCTCCCTTTTTCTGTCCCGAAGGGTCGTGATGAATGCCTATGATATCCCTTTTTGATGGGCACACCTTTAACCGCAGAAACATGTCGACACCCTGGCAGTAAGGAGGGGTGAAGGAATCTTAATTCTCTCCTTTCACCTCTATCCATTTTTAAATCTAGCCGGATGACCCTGGAATAATTTGTGAGTCGGTATACATCCGAGCTGGTTTTAACTCTCACTGGCTGCATTTTTCTTCAGTGATCCCAAGAATTTTCATCGTTTGCATTGTCTTCCCCTCCCTTTTGCTCCACCCCAGGTGTTGGTCTGCGCAGGGATGTTTGTATCACGCCCACAGTGTTTCATGCATCTAAGTAGTCATGAGAACTTATCCAAAATTCCTCCGTAAGGTGGTTTGGATTTCCATGTAAACCAGACACTTTCTTTACCTACCTTTTTCCAACACCCTTCTACTCCAGCTGAGAGATCCCTTCATTTCATGGATGGTAGATGGGTTTTAAAATTTTATTTGAATTTGGATATACGGAGATCTGACTAATTATTTGTAAATTATGGCTCCCTCCGTACAGGTCTAGTGACTTCTAAGCAGTCCATCTCCCGATGGATTGTTTTGTACATCCTACTTTGTTATCAATAAGCTAACGAATCTCTAGCTGCTAAGCCTAAAGTGCATTCTACCAGAGGAAAGGCAACTACCGCGGCTTTGCTCTGCAACATACCCATTCCAGAGATATCCAGGCAGCAACCTGGAAATCAGTTCATACTTTCACTAAACACTACTGGCTGGACTCGGATGCCAAGGCAGATAAGTAGGGCAGTCTTTCCTTAGGAACCTTTTTGCTTAATTCTGTCCATCATTGTCCTCTGTCTCCTCCACCGCATTCTGTAGGCATGGGCTTGCTAATCTATTCAAGTGCTTATGACTATACATGGAAATCCCCTACGAGAGAAGGAACAGTTTCTTGCCTGTAGCTCCAGTTCTCTTGTAGGGGTATTTCCATGATAAGTCATAAGCAACCCTATCGCCTCCTAGGTGGGAAAGACAGACGGATCCAGACAAGAAGCATGTGTTCACTTCTCATCGCCCTCAAAAAGAACTGAAGTAGCTGCCACTAGCTGTGCATGTATATGATGGGATGCTGGTGGTCTCTGGGTTCTTAAAGGCATAGCTTCTATTCTGTAGTAGGGGATCTCTGTGTATAGTCATAATCTAGTGAATAGTCCCGCCCATGTGCGTGGACCCCGGAGCAATAAAAAATAATCTCTTAAGGTGACAAATCATGCAGACCTGCATACACCTTTAAGAGAGAATTTAATTTAAAGACAGATAATGCAGCCTATACCCACAGGCTACACTGTCCAGTACTTCAACTAGAATTCCACCAACATCCACAAACAGCACTGCCTGCCCAGCTTTTCTCCACAAAGGAAAAAACCCTGCCTCTATCAGCAAAAGCCTCTGGAATGATAGAGAGGAAGGAATGGACAGACAAGCCCCATAGGCTGCCATTATGTGGCTGAGAACAGGATACTGTGCCTTTAAGAAAACTTTCCAGAACTTTCTCAGTATCCCAGAATGCACAGCAGGTCCCTCTTACTTTCAGTTCTTTTTTCCGGCTCCTGCTAGCAGGACCCTGGAGCATTGAGCTCTCCCTTTTCAAGGGTTATTGGTCACTTTTCAAGTGATTTAGAAGTATTAGTTAAGTCCTTTCCTTCTGGGTTGTCAGCATGACTGGCTTGTTCGACAAGTGTCCTGATTGTGGAGGGAAAAAGGCTAAATCAGACCCACACAGGGTGTGCATCGTCTGCCTTCCCCAGTCCCACGTGCCTGAGGAGTGTGAGATTTGCCGCTCTTTATCAGCCAGGACCCTGAGAGAGAGAATGAAGATCAGGCTCCAGGTCCTGGAGGACAGAAGGCTGAAGGCACGAGGTGGGTCTGGAGGGGCTGATTCTGCCCATGCTGAGGCCTCTGGGGGTCTCCCCAGGGGCAGGAAGACCAGCAAGCGTCCCCACTCCCCGTCGAGGGCGTCGACGGCGGCGTCGAGGGGGATGACTACGGTCTGTTCGCCATTGCCCCAGGGCTCTGGGGAGAAGCGGCTTCGACGTCGAAGGAGCTGAACAGGCCGCCGTCGACGACATCGGCATCTTCTGCGACGACGCCGTCGCGCCATCGGCGGCGAGATCAGGCCCGGCGTCGGTGCTCGCCGTCGAGGGGAGAGCGCCGCTCACCGTCGGCGAAAAGAGACGACGGTCGCCGCCGAGGCGATCGACGTCACACAGATCGACGTCAAGGAGATCGACGTCAAGGCGATCGACGTCAAGAAGATCGACGTCGAGAAGACGAGCGACGTCGAGAAGGCGATCGACGTCGAGAAGGCGATCGACGTCGAGAAGGCGATCGACGTCGAGAAGACGATCGGTGGCGAGAAGACGATCGGCGGCGAGAAGACGATCGGCGGCGAGAAGACGATCGGCGTCGAGTAGACGATCGACGTCGAGGAGGCAGTCGACGTCGAGACGGCGCAGGGGGAGCCCTGACGCCAGGAACAAGAGGGGAACGGAGTCGCCAGGATCAGGGTACTCCGTGGTGTATACACCCCCTCGGAACCCTACGCCATCGCCACCTCCGCCACCACCACCACGACCGCCGACTCCTCCGACACCACCACCACCACCACCACCACCGCCTCCACCACCTGTATCACCACCTCCACCTCCCCCTCCACGGTCTATACCACCTCGCACTCCGTTGGGGCCGCCTGCAGTTCCACCGAGGTCTGTCTCCTTGCCCAGGTATCCAACTCCGCCGCAGGGGACGCCGAGGCCGCGACATCCACGGTCACTGGGCCCGGCTAGGCCGGCGGACAGGCCGAAGCCGAGGAGGTCGCGCTCCCGCTCCGTCAGGAGGAGAAGGTCGTGGAGCCATAGGAGGTCGTCGTCGTCGACTTCAGGACGGCGCCATAGGAGGCACAGGTCCAGGTCACGCACACGGTCCTCGGCCAGGGATTTCTCACCGACGCTGTCGGACTCACTGGGGACTAGGGTGTCTCCTGTGGACGATCTAGTCTCCTTCCAGGAGGTGCTGCTGAGGGGGGCAGCCAAGTTGGGAATCACGGTGACGTTGCCGACACCCACGACGTCCGTGATATTCGAGACTGTACACAAAAAACACCTGTCTCGCCCCCTGCTGCCTCTAGTGCCGGGACTGGTGGAGCCCACGTTGGAGTTGTTCCTCACTCCAGCGGTGACGAATTCCGCCCCCTCATGGCTCCTCAAAAAGTATCGGGCCCCGGACTCGGATCCGGCTTTCTTAAGGATGGACCCGAAGCCGGACTCTGTCATCGTGACGGCGGCGAGGAAACAACATGCGACCGCACCTTCATCGACGGTTCCGCCCGACAAGGAAAGCCGCTGGCTGGACTCGGCTGGCAGGAAGGTGTGTGGGACAGCGTCTACCACCATGAAGGCGGCGAGTGCGGGGGCGCTGTTGGGACGTTACGACCGGGCCCTGTGGGAGTCCCTCCAACAGTATGCGGACTTGCTGCCCCGGGACAGGAAGGAGGACTTCCTGGAAACGGTGCGAGAGGGTATGCTGGTTTCGAACCAGGTCATCAGTGCGGCAGCGGATGTCTCCTTGTTGGCGGCGCACTCCTACTGTCATGGCGTCCACCAGAGGCGTCACTCTTGGCTGCGCCTGACGTCGCTCAAGCCAGAGGCTCAGCACAGAGTAGCCAATCTGCCCTTCTCGGGGGAGACCCTGTTTGGTAAACATGCGGATGATGAGATGGCCCGCATGAAGGCGGAGACCCTGACGGCCGTCGGGTTGGAGAAGGCCGAGAAGAAGAAGCGCCCGTTCCAGAGACGGTTCGGGTCTACGGGCAGAGGGCGTGGGCAGGGTTCGGGACAGCAGCAGCACCAACAGCAGCAGTTCCGGAAACCCTTCCAGAAACGCCAGAGGGGTAGAGGAGGCCAGCAGGCCGCTACCACTACCAAGGGCCCGGCCGGGTCTCGGCCCTGAGCGACTACCTTCCCTGCAACCGTTACCCACTCCAGTGGGGGGAAGCATTCAATTTTTTCCGGCAGAGTGGAGAAAAATTACTCAAGACAAGTGGGTGCTGAATATTGTTTGCAATGGATACAGTCTTCGGTTTATCAGCCCGCCTCCAGCGATTCCGCCGGTAAGCTCTCAGTTTCAGCTACGAGAGCTCCAGGCGGAGGCAGACATCTTGTTGAGAAAAAAGGCGGTAGAAGAGGTACCTCTGTCTCAAAGGGGAAGAGGTCTGTACTCTCGGTTCTTCCTCGTTCGCAAGAAGGACAAGAACGAGTTCAGGCCCATTCTGGATTTGCGACAGGCAAACAAATGGATTCGCAGAGAGAGGTTTCGCATGCTATCGTTGCATCAGATTTATCCTCAGCTGCAATGGGGAGACTGGCTCTGTGCCATAGATCTACAGGATGCGTACTTCCATGTGCCCATCGCTCGGAAGCACAGGAAGTTCCTGCGATTCCAAGTTGGCGCAAATCACTATCAATACGCAGTACTGCCCTTCGGGCTAAAGTCTGCGCCCAGGACCTTCTCGAAGTGCATGGCGGTGGTGGCGGCACACCTGCGGAGGAACAAGGTGTTTGTCTACCCGTATCTGGACGATTGGCTGATCAAGGCTGTGAGAAGTTGGCCTGATGTATAATGTCACTAGTTCTAGTGTACACCTTATATCAGTCCAAATACCCTTATGGTGATTGGTTGTAAAGTCAACCTAATAGACCAGCTATCCTAGTGGTAGCATGGACAAGAGCAGTCTTAGGCTAAACTCTGAATGGCATGTGAAGCCAGCTGTGATACCATATATAATCCCTTGAATACCAAATGAAAGGACACCACAACAGATATATATATAAAATAAAGTGTATTTATTCTAGTCAAACCCTCAGCACTCTTTATGAGATTAGAGGTAAGTACAACACAGTCTTATTTATGCATACATTAAGTCACACAGGTAAGTAATACAGTTAGGCCCTAGGGGCCACGCAAACCATATACTAAGTAAGTGGTATAAGGACCACTGTCACGGAAATAGGATAGGCCTAGGCCTAGGGAATCGCTGGGGCTACACTATACTACCAAAGGTTAGGAAGTGGGAGGCCCACGGGATTCAGGTGCAGAGTGGAAACACTCACGCGTAATGCGTAAAAGTCACTAGCAATAGTACAGTTTAGAAATAGACAGATTTAGGACACTTCCGGAGTAGCTAGGAAGTCGAGACTGGAAAACTAGACACTAGGATAGTCACTATCCTGATGAGCACCGGAGTACCCAAGTTACCTAGCCCACAGGCTGCGGGTGCATAGGGGTGAAGTTGCGTCGGGTTTTGTCGTCGACTCCTATGGATGCCTGAAGAAAGATGCTGACAGGCAGTCAGTGAAGAGTGTCCGGTGGATCCCAAGGCTGGGATCAAGAAGAGAGGAGACCTGCAAGCAGAAGGGACAGAGTCAAGGTCACTAGCCAGTGACCACGTGGAACCAGGAAGGAACCAGGCGATGTCGTGAAGATTGCAGGTGAAGGTGAAGCTTGTCGCTGCAGCCACGAGGACCAGGAAGCGTCGAGGACGACCAGGACCAGGAGGCGAGCTGTCCCACGAAGGCTCTTGCTGTCGGCGGCGTCGAAGTTGGACTAGGACTCACCAAGCCTTGGCAAGCGGAACCCACGCAGGACGGAAGACTTGCTTCTGGTGCAGACCAGGAAGGTCTGGGATGCTTCTCTTTTTCAAAGAAGCAGGAGCCAGTCTGGAGGAGCCAAACCAGCGCTGAAGATTACGGGGTGCGTCGTCACAAAGGCCACTAGCCAACGGGCAAGCAACCGGACAGACGCGGCAAGCAGGAAAATGCAGAAGGGCCCCACGCAGGACTCGTGGAGTGTGGGGGGCTGGTCTTCGGTGCAGATGGTGCTTGGGGTTGGAGCTTCTCAATCCCCGGTGCACAACTTCGAGGGTGCCTCAGAAGCTGCGCTTGAAGATACTAGCCACTTTTCCCAGGTAGCCGGTCCCACGTCTCTTGTCGCCTCCACGGATCTCAGTTCTGCTGTGGATGTGGATCAGGGTCGGAGAAGTCTGGAAGTCAAGGCTCTGGTCGGGCTCTGCAGTCGGTTCCTCGTAGAACTTGGGCAAAGCAAAGGGTAGTCTCTTGATGGTGCCTGTTTGCACAGGGTAGCCACTCCTTGGCCACAAGGGAGATTCTTCAGTCTTCTTCTTTCGTCGAATGTCGAAGGTCCAGAGTTTCTGTTCAGGATAATCTAAAGTCTTGAGGCCCAACTCCCACTCTTATACTAATCTGGGGGGCTGGGATACCTGCTAGGTCACGCCTTATGGGTGGGACCTGGGAGGGGGTGGTTACACCCACTTCCCTTTGTCCAGTTTCGCGCCAGAGCTGGGGCTGGAGTGCCCCAGCGCCGGTTTGAACTGGACTATGCAAGGAACACCTTGTGTGCCCCAGGCATGTCTCATTCCTTTCAGCCCACCCTGCTCCAATACACTAAAGGTTGTCTGGGGAGGTGCTAGCACCTCCCCAAGCAGGAAACCTATTGTCCAGGCCTCCCTGGCTGGGATCACTCCCAGCAGCAGGAGGTCAGACTTGTGTCGTGGCAGCAGCATCCATTTTGTGATGCTGAGGCTTTGGTCAGAGGCCAACAGTAAAGTATGATTTCAACATGTCTTTCCCTCTAGAAGGGGGGAATAATATCCTCATGTCCAGAATTGGTATGGGGGTATTATTCCACAGTGTTAGACACCTTACACGACATGTTTCGATAAAGCCAAACCATAGTTACCATAACCGTTTAAGATTATAAGGCACTTTAAGAGTATATGGTAGGCTATATCATAGAACAGCTATAAGGACATGGTTCCGAAAGCTGCAGACAGGCTCAGCTCATGCTAGAGCACCATCTCACATGTTACCAAGCACTCTGCCTCCAGGATTGTTAAGGCCTGCCATAGGAGTGGCTGATAGGTACACATGTGTCTATATGTAAGTTAGGTATAGGAATACTACACCTAAGCAAGGGGTGATTACACGACCTTGCCCCAGCTGAGTGATCAGCCAGTTGTGTCAAAATGGAAGGCCAGGCCAGGGGTGGCATAATACATGCTGCAGCCCCTGGTAGGCCTAGGGTACACCTATGCCCTGGGTACCTAGGGTACACTGTACAGGGGCCAATAAGGTGATCCTATCCAAATGGGTTATGCACCTAAAGTACATAGTATCAATTTAGAGAGAGAACAGCAGGGCTGTGGGTCTGATTAGCAGGCCCACAGCCACATCTAAGTCGAAAACCAGTAAAGCAAAAGCAAAAAGTGGGGGTGAACATAGAAAGCAGACCCTACTCTCCTACACAACCCCCTCCCCCAAACTTAGGGACATTAAACTAACCTTGACCAGTTGAGTCTTCATGTTCTAAGTGGAAATATCTGGAGAGTCCATCTGCATTGGCATGGTCAGTCCCAGGTCTATGTTCCACTGTGAAGTCCATCCCCTGTAGGGAAATGGACCACCTAAGAAGTTTGGGATTTTCACCCTTCATCTGATTTAGCCACAAGAAGGGCTTATGGTTGTAGGAAGGTGGATATCTGACTATGGTTACCCCCAACTTTTTGCCTAGTGTCTAGCTGGTTTTTCGACTTAGTTGGCCTGAGATCTTGCCATTCAGGGTCTCAGGCTGTCTGCTCTCTCTTTAAAATGGACTCCATGTACCCTAGGTACATAACCAATTGGTAAGGATCACCTTATTGGACCATGTACAGTGTACCCTAGGTACCCAGGGCATAGGTGTACCCTAGGCCTCCCAGGGGCTGCAGCATGTATTATGCCACCCCTGGTCTGGCCTTCCAATCAGACACAACTGGCTGATCACTCAGCTGGGGCAAGGTCGTGTAATCACCCCTTGCTTAGATATAGTATGTCTATATCTACCCTTATATATAGACACATGTGTACCTATCAGTCGCTCCTATGGCAGGCCTTAACAATCCTGGAGGCAGAGTGCTTGGTAACATGTGAGATGGTGCTCTAGCATGAGCTGAGCCTGTCTGCAGCTTTCGGAACCATGTCCTTATAGCTGTTCTATGATATAGCCTACCATATACTCTTAAAGTGCCTTATAATCTTAAACGGTTATGGTAACTATGGTTTGGCTTTATCAAAACATGTCGTGTAAGGTGTCTAACACTTTGGAATAATACCCCCATACCATTTCTGGTGATGAGGATATTATTCCTCCCTTCTAGAGGGAGAGACATGTTAAAATCATACTTCACTGTTAGCCTCTGACCAAAGCCTCAGCATCACAAAATGGATGCTGCTGCCACGACACAAGTCTGACCTCCTGCAGCTGGGAGTGATCCCAGCCAGGGAGGCCTGGACAATAGGTTTCCTGCTTGGGGAGGTGCTAGCACCTCCCCAGACAGCCTTTAGTGTATTGGGGCAGGGTGGGCTGAAAGGAATGAGACATGCCTGGGGCACACAAGGTGTTCCTTGCATAGTCCAGTTCAAACCGGCGCTGGGGCACTCCAGCCCCAGCTCTGGCGCGAAACTGGACAAAGGGAAGTGGGTGTAACCGCCCCCTCCCAGGTCCCACCCATAAGGCGTGACCTTGCAGGTATCCCAGCCCCCCAGATTAGTATAAGAGTGGGAGTTGGGCCTCAAGACTTCAGATTATCCTGAACCTGCAAACTTGAACAGAAACTCTGGACCTTCGACATTCGACGAAAGAAGAAGACTGAAGAATCTCCCTTGTGGCCAAGGAGTGGCTACCCTGTGCAAACAGGCACCATCAAGAGACTACCCTTTGCTTTGCCCACGTTCTACGAGGAACCGACTGCAGAGCCCAACCAGAGCCTTGACTTCCAGACTTCTCCGACCCTGATCCACATCCACATCCACAGCAGAGCTGAGATCCGTGGAGGCGACGAGCGACGTGGGACCGGCTACCTGGGAAAAGTGGCTAGTAACTTCAAGCGCAGCTTCTGAGGCACCCTTGAAGTTGTGCACCGGGGATTGAGAAGCCCCAACCCCAAGCACCATCTGCACCGAAGATCAGCCCCCCACACTCCACGAGTCCTGCGTGGGGCCCTTCTGCATTTTCATGCTTGCCGCGTCTGTCCGGTTGCTTGCCCGCTGGCTAGTGGCCTTTGTGACGACGCACCCTGAAATCTTCTGCGCTGGTTTGGCTCCTCCAGACTGGCTCCCGCTTCTCTGCAAAGAAGAAGCACCCCAGACCGTCCTGGTCTGCACCAGAAGCAAGTCCTCTGTTCTTCGTGGGTTCCGCTTGCCAAGGATTGGTGAGTCCTAGTCCAACTTCGACGCCGCCGACAGCAAGAGCCTTTGTGGGACAGCTCGCCTCCTGGTCCTGGTCGTCCTCGACGCTTCCTGGTCCTCCTGGCTGCAGCGACAAGCTTCACCTTCACCTGCAATCTTCACGACATCGCCTGGTTCCTTCCTGGTTCCACGTGGTCACTGGCTAGTGACCTTGACTCTGTCCCTTCTGCTTGCAGGTCTCCTCTCTTCTTGATCCCAGCCTTGGGATCCACCGGACACTCTTCACTGACTGCCTGTCAGCATCTTTCTTCAGGCATCCATAGGAGTCGACGACGAAAACCGACGCAACTTCACCCCTATGCACCCGCAGCCTGTGGGCTAGGTAACTTGGGTACTCCGGTGCTCATCAGGATAGTGACTGTCCTAGTGTCTAGTTTTCCAGTCTCGACTTCCTAGCTACTACAGAACTGTCCTAAATCTATCGTTTTCTAAACTGTACTATTGCTAGTGACTTTTACGCATTACGCGTGAGTGTTTCCACTCTGCACACGAATCCCGTGGGCCTCCTACTCCCTAACTAACGCTAGTGTAGTGTAGCCCCAGCGATTCCCTAGGCCTAGGCCTATTCTATTTCCGTGACAGTGGTCCTTATACCACTTACTTAGTATATGGTTTGCGTGGCCCCTAGGGCCTAACTGTATTACTTACCTGTGTGACTTAATGTATGCTTAAATAAGACTGTGTTGTACTTACCTCTAATCTCATAAAGAGTGCTGAGGGTTTGACTAGAATAAATACACTTTATTTTATATAGATATCTGTTGTGGTGTCCTTTCATTTAGTATTCAAGGGATTATATATGGTATCACAGCTGGCTTCACATGCCATTCAGAGTTTAGCCTAAGACTGCTCTTGTCCATGCTACCACTAGGATAGCTGGTCTATAAGGTTGACTTTACAACCAATCACCATAAGGGTATTTGGACTGATATAAGGTGTACACTAGAACTAGTGACATCATACATCAGGCCAACTTCTCACAATGGTCTGTCTGAATCTTGAAGTGAGTGCCAAACAAGTATGGCCTCAGCTTCTTCAGGGCCCAAACCACACCAAAGGCCTCCCTCTCAATAGCTGACCAACGTTTCTCTCTAGGGGTCAGCCTTCTACTTATAAAAGCAATGGGCTGGTCTTGACCATCTACATTCAGTTGTGAAAGAACAGCTCCCACACCTAACTCAGAAGCATCTGTCTGGACAATGAACTCTTTGGAGTAGTCTGGACGTTTCAGAAAAGGTGCACTGCACATGGCCTGCTTCAGGTCATCAAATGCTTTTTGACAGCTTACTGTCCACTGAACTTTCTTTGACATCTTCTTGGAGGTCAAGTCATTAAGTGGTGTCACAATGGACCCATAGTTCTTAACAAACTTTCTGTAGTACCCAGTCAGGCCCAAGTCTCTGACCTGAGTCTGGGTAGTTGGAGGAGTCCAGTCCTTTATGGTCTGGATCTTGCTCTCCAGTGGTTGAACCTGACCCCCACCAACTAGGTGGCCCAGGTATACAACCTTGCTCTGCCCTATCTGGCACTTAGTGGCCTTGATAGTGAGGCCTGCCTTTTGCAGGGCCTCTAAAACATTCCTCAGGTGGACCAGGTGATCCTCCCAGGTGGAGCTAAAGACAGCAATATCATCAAGATAAGCTGCACAATAATCATCCAACCCAGTAAGGACTTGATTCACCAACCTTTGGAAAGTGGCAGGTGCATTCTTCAAACCAAAGGGCATTACCACAAATTGATAGTGTCCTCCTGGGGTCGAGAAAGCAGTTTTGGCCTTTGCACTCTCAGCTAGTCTGATTTGCCAGTAGCCTGCTGTCAGGTCAAATGTGCTCAAAAACTTAGCAGCTGCCAGTCTGTCAATGAGCTCATCTGCCCTAGGTATTGGGTGGGCATCTGTCCTAGTGACAGCATTGAGACCTCTGTAATCCACGCAAAACCTCATCTCTCTCTTACCATCTTGGGTGTGAGGCTTTGGCACAAGGACTACAGGACTAGCCCAAGGGCTCTCTGAAGGTTCAATGACTCCCAGCTCCAACATCTTTTGTACCTCAACTTTTATGCAGTCCCTGACATGGTCAGGTTGCCTGTAGATTTTACTCTTCACAGGCAGACTGTCACCAGTGTCCACCTCATGGGTGCACCAGTTTGTCTGACTTGGGGTCAGAGAGAACATATGTCTGTAGGACTGCAGAACTTGCCTGCAGTCCTGTTGCTGATGGGCAGTGAGGCTGTCAGAAAAGACCACACCATCAACTGAGCCATCATCAGGGTTCTGAGTCAACAGGTCTGGGAGAGGGTCACTCTCTTCCTCCTGCCCCTCATCTGTAGCCATGAGTAGCCCCATGTCTGCCCTGTCAACATATGCCTTCAATCTGTTGACATGAAGCACCCTGTGGGGGCTTCTGGGAGTCCCAAGGTCCACCAAGTAGGTGACTTCTCCCTTTTTCTCAACAATAGTGTGGGGTCCAGACCATTTGTCTTGGAGTGCTGCTGGGGCCACTGGCTCCAACACCCACACTTTCTGTCCTGGCTGGTAAACAGTCAGTACAGCCTTTTGGTCATGCCAAGCTTTTTGGAGTTCTTGGCTTGCCTCAAGGTTTTTAGAAGCCTTCTTCATATACTCTGCCATCCTGGAGCGGAGACCAAGTACATAATCCACTATGTCCAGTTTGGGTTGTCTGAGAGGTCTCTCCCATCCTTCCCTCACCAAACACAGGGGTCCTCTTACAGGATGCCCAAACAAAAGCTCAAAAGGGCTGTAGCCAACCCCCTTTTGTGGGACCTCTCTGTAAGCAAACAGAAGGCAGGGTAAAAGGATGTCCCATCTTCGCCTAAGCTTGTCTGGTAATCCTTTTATCATTCCCTTTAGGGTCTTGTTGAATCTCTCAACAAGCCCATTGCACTGTGGGTGATAGGGTGTGGTGAACTTGTAGTTAACACCACACTCCTTCCACATTGCAGTCAAGTATCCTGACATGAAGTTGGCACCTCTGTCAGAAATGACCTCCTTTGGAAAGCCCACTCTGGAGAATACTCCAAGCAGGGCCCTTGCCACAACAGGAGCTGTTGTGGTCCTCAGGGGAATAGCTTCTGGATACCTGGTGGCATGGTCCACTATCACCAGTATGAATCTGTGCCCAGATGCTGTTTGTGGGTCCATTGGTCCTACAATATCTATGCCCACTCTTTCAAAGGGGACCCCCACCACAGGTAGTGGTATGAGGGGGGCCTTTGTGGTGCCACTTGATTTGCCACTGGCTTGGCAGGTGACACAGGAGCGACAAAACTCCTTAGTATCTTCTGACATATGGGGCCAGTGAAAGTGAGGGACAAGCCTTTCCCAAGTCTTGTTCTGGCCTAAATGTCCTGCAAGGGGAATATCATGGGCCAAGGTAAGAAGGAAGCCTCTGAACTTCAGTGGTATGACCAACCTCCTGGATGCACCAGGCTTGGGGTCTCTAGCCTCTGAATACAGTAGCCCTTCATCCCAATACACTCTATGGGTACCTTGAGCATTCCCTGCAGCCTCAGCAGCAGCCAGCTGTCTGAGGGGTTCAAGAGAGGGGCAGTCTAATTGAGCCTGCCTCAGATCTGCCCTTGAAGGTCCCCCTGTCCCAAGAAACTCAACCTGATCAGGTTCAAGTTCTTCTAGGACAGTTCCTTCAGGGCTCTCAGAATCATCCTCCTGGGAGGGCTGATCCACCACCTGAGGCAGGGGGGAAGGCACAGCCTTAACCCTACTGCTCTTTCTCTTGGGTTGTGACTGGTCCATAGTTTCAGGATCCAGCACTTGTTCAGTGGTGCACTTTTTGGCCTGTGACCTGGTCACAGCAAGGACATGTGCATCTATTCCCAGCATTTCTGCATGGGTCCTATACTCCACTTCAGACCAAACTGAAGTTTCAAGATCAATGCCCAGTAAACACTCTACAGGAAGGTCTGAACTAACAACAACTTTCTTGAGGCCAGTTACCCCTCCCCAGGAGAAGTTAACAATAGCCACACTATGGGAGGTAGTGGCATTGCTAGCGTTGGTCACTAGGTAATTCTCACCTAGTATGATCTGTCCAGGGTCCACAAAAGCAGGTGTCACCATTGTGACACTAGCCCCAGTGTCCCTGTAGGCCTGAGCCATCCTTTGGTTGATAAAAGGAGTCTGTCTGTACTTGCCCAGGTTACTGGGGCCTACAGTAGAGGACAAAGCTAAGTCCCCATCACAGATCAGAACAGCCTGAGTAGGTATTCTGACTAGGCCAGAATCCTCCTCAGTTCCCAGGGTTAACCCTACTACACCCTTTTGCTGGGAACCACCACTTACAGCTGAACTAGGGGGTAGAGTTGCCTTAGGGGCAATGGTGGCTGGGGGCTTATCCTTTTTGGTGCACTCACTAAACCAATGTGAGTTGGACTTACAATAGTTGCACCATGGTTTCTTTTGGCCTTCTTTCTTTTTATCCTTTTTGGGACCACCCTCCCCCTGAGCCTTTTGGGGGCCTGGTGAAGACTTCTGGTCTTTTTGTTTCTGATCATTACCCTTCTGGTCTGCCTTTTTCTGATCACCGTCCTGGTTCTGGTTTTTCTGCTTAACTCTAGTCCTGACCCATCTATCTGCCTTCTTTCCCAATTCTTGGGGAGAAGTCAGATCAGAATCAATCAGGTGTTGATGCAATAGCTGGTTTTGACAGTTGTTAAGGATTTGTTCTCTCGTGATCAAATTATACAATCCTGTATAGTCCTTAACCTTACTTCTCATTAGCCAGCCTTCCAGAGCCTTAGTGGCACAATCTACAAAGTCAGTCCAGTCCTGAGTCTGTGTCTTCTGGGTATCCCTGAACAACAACCTGTATTGTTCAGTGGTTAGGCCAAACCCATCAATCAGAGCACTCTTCAGGACAGTGTATTTATCTGCATCCTCATCACTAACTGTGAGGAGCTTGTCTCTACCTTTCTCAGAGAAGGAGAGCCACAAGATAGCTGCCCACTGACTTTGGGGTACCTGCTGTACTTTGCAAGCTCTCTCCAAAGCAGTTATCCATTTGTGGATGTCATCCCCACACTTGTAGGGAGGGACAATCTTGCTCAGGTTTCTATTATCATAGTGCCTGTCTCTATCCTTAGGGATATTGCTGCCATCAGTGGGTTCTGACCCACTTAACTTTTGCTCTCTAGCCAGAGCAAGCTTCTCCTTGGCAAGGGCAAGTTCTTCCCTCTGAATCCTCAGATTAGCTTCCCTCATTCTGGCTTCATGTTCCTTTCTCTCAGGGGAAGTCATTCCCCTGTGAGAGGAAACACTAGAGATGCTAGAGACATGGGAGTAGATGGATTCCCTTGAAGGGGATCTGTCCTTCCTGCTTCTCTGTGTAAGCCCACTTGGGGGTCTGTATGGGGGGACCCCATGCAAACTCCCATGTAAGCTTAGATTAGCCTGGCTAAGTCTTCCTACTTGGCCCTGGCTGTCTACCTCTTCATCTGAAGTCCCATCTGACTCATCTGTGGTGGGTAGACCCTCCTTTGTACCTAGGGTACCTGCCTGTGAGGCTTTAAGAGCATCATACTCCTATAGGAGTTGTCTTAACTGAAGGAGGGTAGGGTTTGCACCCTGTTTTATTCCTCTGGAGGTACACAATTGTCTCATCTCCTGGAATGTTAGAGTATCATATCTAGAGGGGGTCTTCTGCAGACCTGACCCTCCTGAGAGAGCATCTACTTGATCTCCTCCCAGAGACATGATCTAGTGAGGGTGTGGTGTGTGCACCTACCTACACTAGTTGTTTCTACTAAACCTCTCTGGTAGTTGTAGTCAGGGTGTGTTACTCCCTTCAACCTACAACTACTAAGTCCAGTAGGACTTAAGTATTATAATCTATGTTATATGTACCTAGACAATATCTGTGTGATCTTTCAATTTAGTATCTCAAGATTACAATGGTATTACAACAGCAAGCTCAGATCCCAACCGCTGCTCACCAATGTGAGAAGTTGGCCTGATGTATGATGTCACTAGTTCTAGTGTACACCTTATATCAGTCCAAATACCCTTATGGTGATTGGTTGTAAAGTCAACCTTATAAACCAGCTATCCTAGTGGTAGCATGGACAAGAGCAGTCTTAGGCTAAACTCTGAATGGCATGTGAAGCCAGCTGTGATACCATATATAATCCCTTGAATACCAAATGAAAGGACACCACAACAGATATATATATAAAATAAAGTGTATTTATTCTAGTCAAACCCTCAGCACTCTTTATGAGATTAGAGGTAAGTACAACACAGTCTTATTTATGCATACATTAAGTCACACAGGTAAGTAATACAGTTAGGCCCTAGGGGCCACGCAAACCATATACTAAGTAAGTGGTATAAGGACCACTGTCACGGAAATAGGATAGGTCTAGGCCTAGGGAATCGCTGGGGCTACACTATACTACCAAAGGTTAGGAAGTGGGAGGCCCACGGGATTCAGGTGCAGAGTGGAAACACTCACGCGTAATGCGTAAAAGTCACTAGCAATAGTACAGTTTAGAAATAGACAGATTTAGGACACTTCCGGAGTAGCTAGGAAGTCGAGACTGGAAAACTAGACACTAGAATAGTCACTATCCTGATGAGCACCGGAGTACCCAAGTTACCTAGCCCACAGGCTGCGGGTGCATAGGGGTGAAGTTGCGTCGGGTTTCGTCGTCGACTCCTATGGATGCCTGAAGAAAGATGCTGACAGGCAGTCAGTGAAGAGTGTCCGGTGGATCCCAAGGCTGGGATCAAGAAGAGAGGAGACCTGCAAGCAGAAGGGACAGAGTTAAGGTCACTAGCCAGTGACCACGTGGAACCAGGAAGGAACCAGGCGATGTCGTGAAGATTGCAGGTGAAGGTGAAGCTTGTCGCTGCAGCCACGAGGACCAGGAAGCGTCGAGGACGACCAGGACCAGGAGGCGAGCTGTCCCACGAAGGCTCTTGCTGTCGGCGGCGTCGAAGTTGGACTAGGACTCACCAAGCCTTGGCAAGCGGAACCCACGCAGGACGGAAGACTTGCTTCTGGTGCAGACCAGGAAGGTCTGGGATGCTTCTCTTTTTCAAAGAAGCAGGAGCCAGTCTGGAGGAGCCAAACCAGCGCTGAAGATTACGGGGTGCATCGTCACAAAGGCCACTAGCCAACGGGCAAGCAACCGGACAGACGCGGCAAGCAGGAAAATGCAGAAGGGCCCCACGCAGGACTCGTGGAGTGTGGGGGGGCTGGTCTTCGGTGCAGATGGTGCTTGGGGTTGGGGCTTCTCAATCCCCGGTGCACAACTTCGAGGGTGCCTCAGAAGCTGCGCTTGAAGATACTAGCCACTTTTCCCAGGTAGCCGGTCCCACGTCTCTCGTCGCCTCCACGGATCTAGGCTCTCCTGTGGATGTGGATCAGGGTCGGAGAAGTCTGAAAGTCAAGGCTCTGGTCGGGCTCTGCAGTCGGTTCCTCGTAGAACTTGGGCAAAGCAAAGGGTAGTCTCTTGATGGTGCCTGTTTGCACAGGATAGCCACTCCTTGGCCACAAGGGAGATTCTTCAGTCTTCTTCTTTCGTCGAATGTCGAAGGTCCAGAGTTTCTGTTCAAGTTTGCAGGTTCAGGATAATCTAAAGTCTTGAGGCCCAACTCCCACTCTTATACTAATCTGGGGGGCTGGGATACCTGCTAGGTCACGCCTTATGGGTGGGACCTGGGAGGGGGCGGTTACACCCACTTCCCTTTGTCCAGTTTCGCGCCAGAGCTGGGGCTGGAGTGCCCCAGCGCCGGTTTGAACTGGACTATGCAAGGAACACCTTGTGTGCCCCAGGCATGTCTCATTCTTTCAGCCCACCCTGCTCCAATACACTAAAGGTTGTCTGGGGAGGTGCTAGCACCTCCCCAAGCAGGAAACCTATTGTCCAGGCCTCCCTGGCTGGGATCACTCCCAGCAGCAGGAGGTCAGACTTGTGTCGTGGCAGCAGCATCCATTTTGTGATGCTGAGGCTTTGGTCAGAGGCCAACAGTAAAGTATGATTTCAACATGTCTTTCCCTCTAGAAGGGGGGAATAATATCCTCATGTCCAGAATTGGTATGGGGGTATTATTCCACAGTGTTAGACACCTTACACGACATGTTTCGATAAAGCCAAACCATAGTTACCATAACCGTTTAAGATTATAAGGCACTTTAAGAGTATATGGTGGGCTATATCATAGAACAGCTATAAGGACATGGTTCCGAAAGCTGCAGACAGGCTCAGCTCATGCTAGAGCACCATCTCACATGTTACCAAGCACTCTGCCTCCAGGATTGTTAAGGCCTGCCATAGGAGTGGCTGATAGGTACACATGTGTCTATATGTAAGTTAGGTATAGGAATACTACACCTAAGCAAGGGGTGATTACACGACCTTGCCCCAGCTGAGTGATCAGCCAGTTGTGTCAAAATGGAAGGCCAGGCCAGGGGTGGCATAATACATGCTGCAGCCCCTGGTATGCCTAGGGTACACCTATGCCCTGGGTACCTAGGGTACACTGTACAGGGGCCAATAAGGTGATCCTATCCAAATGGGTTATGCACCTAAAGTACATAGTATCAATTTAGAGAGAGAACAGCAGGGCTGTGGGTCTGATTAGCAGGCCCACAGCCACATCTAAGTCGAAAACCAGTAAAGCAAAAGCAAAAAGTGGGGGTGAACATAGAAAGCAGACTCTACTCTCCTACACAACCCCCTCCCCCAAACTTAGGGACATTAAACTAACCTTGACCAGTTGAGTCTTCATGTTCTAAGTGGAAATATCTGGAGAGTCCATCTGCATTGGCATGGTCAGTCCCAGGTCTATGTTCCACTGTGAAGTCCATCCCCTGTAGGGAAATGGACCACCTAAGAAGTTTGGGATTTTCACCCTTCATCTGATTTAGCCACAAGAAGGGCTTATGGTTGTAGGAAGGTGGATATCTGACTATGGTTACCCCCAACTTTTTGCCTAGTGTCTAGCTGGTTTTTCGACTTAGTTGGCCTGAGATCTTGCCATTCAGGGTCTCAGGCTGTCTGCTCTCTCTTTAAAATGGACTCCATGTACCCTAGGTACATAACCAATTGGTAAGGATCACCTTATTGGACCATGTACAGTGTACCCTAGGTACCCAGGGCATAGGTGTACCCTAGGCCTCCCAGGGGCTGCAGCATGTATTATGCCACCCCTGGTCTGGCCTTCCAATCAGACACAACTGGCTGATCACTCAGCTGGGGCAAGGTCGTGTAATCACCCCTTGCTTAGATATAGTATGTCTATATCTACCCTTATATATAGACACATGTGTACCTATCAGTCGCTCCTATGGCAGGCCTTAACAATCCTGGAGGCAGAGTGCTTGGTAACATGTGAGATGGTGCTCTAGCATGAGCTGAGCCTGTCTGCAGCTTTCGGAACCATGTCCTTATAGCTGTTCTATGATATAGCCTACCATATACTCTTAAAGTGCCTTATAATCTTAAACGGTTATGGTAACTATGGTTTGGCTTTATCAAAACATGTCGTGTAAGGTGTCTAACACTTTGGAATAATACCCCCATACCATTTCTGGTGATGAGGATATTATTCCTCCCTTCTAGAGGGAGAGACATGTTAAAATCATACTTCACTGTTAGCCTCTGACCAAAGCCTCAGCATCACAAAATGGATGCTGCTGCCACGACACAAGTCTGACCTCCTGCAGCTGGGAGTGATCCCAGCCAGGGAGGCCTGGACAATAGGTTTCCTGCTTGGGGAGGTGCTAGCACCTCCCCAGACAGCCTTTAGTGTATTGGGGCAGGGTGGGCTGAAAGGAATGAGACATGCCTGGGGCACACAAGGTGTTCCTTGCATAGTCCAGTTCAAACCGGCGCTGGGGCACTCCAGCCCCAGCTCTGGCGCGAAACTGGACAAAGGGAAGTGGGTGTAACCGCCCCCTCCCAGGTCCCACCCATAAGGCGTGACCTTGCAGGTATCCCAGCCCCCCAGATTAGTATAAGAGTGGGAGTTGGGCCTCAAGACTTCAGATTATCCTGAACCTGCAAACTTGAACAGAAACTCTGGACCTTCGACATTCGACGAAAGAAGAAGACTGAAGAATCTCCCTTGTGGCCAAGGAGTGGCTACCCTGTGCAAACAGGCACCATCAAGAGACTACCCTTTGCTTTGCCCACGTTCTACGAGGAACCGACTGCAGAGCCCAACCAGAGCCTTGACTTCCAGACTTCTCCGACCCTGATCCACATCCACATCCACAGCAGAGCTGAGATCCGTGGAGGCGACGAGCGACGTGGGACCGGCTACCTGGGAAAAGTGGCTAGTAACTTCAAGCGCAGCTTCTGAGGCACCCTTGAAGTTGTGCACCGGGGATTGAGAAGCCCCAACCCCAAGCACCATCTGCACCGAAGATCAGCCCCCCACACTCCACGAGTCCTGCGTGGGGCCCTTCTGCATTTTCATGCTTGCCGCGTCTGTCCGGTTGCTTGCCCGCTGGCTAGTGGCCTTTGTGACGACGCACCCTGAAATCTTCTGCGCTGGTTTGGCTCCTCCAGACTGGCTCCCGCTTCTCTGCAAAGAAGAAGCACCCCAGACCGTCCTGGTCTGCACCAGAAGCAAGTCCTCTGTTCTTCGTGGGTTCCGCTTGCCAAGGATTGGTGAGTCCTAGTCCAACTTCGACGCCGCCGACAGCAAGAGCCTTTGTGGGACAGCTCGCCTCCTGGTCCTGGTCGTCCTCGACGCTTCCTGGTCCTCCTGGCTGCAGCGACAAGCTTCACCTTCACCTGCAATCTTCACGACATCGCCTGGTTCCTTCCTGGTTCCACGTGGTCACTGGCTAGTGACCTTGACTCTGTCCCTTCTGCTTGCAGGTCTCCTCTCTTCTTGATCCCAGCCTTGGGATCCACCGGACACTCTTCACTGACTGCCTGTCAGCATCTTTCTTCAGGCATCCATAGGAGTCGACGACGAAAACCGACGCAACTTCACCCCTATGCACCCGCAGCCTGTGGGCTAGGTAACTTGGGTACTCCGGTGCTCATCAGGATAGTGACTGTCCTAGTGTCTAGTTTTCCAGTCTCGACTTCCTAGCTACTACAGAACTGTCCTAAATCTATCGTTTTCTAAACTGTACTATTGCTAGTGACTTTTACGCATTACGCGTGAGTGTTTCCACTCTGCACACGAATCCCGTGGGCCTCCTACTCCCTAACTAACGCTAGTGTAGTGTAGCCCCAGCGATTCCCTAGGCCTAGGCCTATTCTATTTCCGTGACAGTGGTCCTTATACCACTTACTTAGTATATGGTTTGCGTGGCCCCTAGGGCCTAACTGTATTACTTACCTGTGTGACTTAATGTATGCTTAAATAAGACTGTGTTGTACTTACCTCTAATCTCATAAAGAGTGCTGAGGGTTTGACTAGAATAAATACACTTTATTTTATATAGATATCTGTTGTGGTGTCCTTTCATTTAGTATTCAAGGGATTATATATGGTATCACAGCTGGCTTCACATGCCATTCAGAGTTTAGCCTAAGACTGCTCTTGTCCATGCTACCACTAGGATAGCTGGTCTATAAGGTTGACTTTACAACCAATCACCATAAGGGTATTTGGACTGATATAAGGTGTACACTAGAACTAGTGACATCATACATCAGGCCAACTTCTCACAATGGTCTGTCTGAATCTTGAAGTGAGTGCCAAACAAGTATGGCCTCAGCTTCTTCAGGGCCCAAACCACACCAAAGGCCTCCCTCTCAATAGCTGACCAACGTTTCTCTCTAGGGGTCAGCCTTCTACTTATAAAAGCAATGGGCTGGTCTTGACCATCTACATTCAGTTGTGAAAGAACAGCTCCCACACCTAACTCAGAAGCATCTGTCTGGACAATGAACTCTTTGGAGTAGTCTGGACGTTTCAGAAAAGGTGCACTGCACATGGCCTGCTTCAGGTCATCAAATGCTTTTTGACAGCTTACTGTCCACTGAACTTTCTTTGACATCTTCTTGGAGGTCAAGTCATTAAGTGGTGTCACAATGGACCCATAGTTCTTAACAAACTTTCTGTAGTACCCAGTCAGGCCCAAGTCTCTGACCTGAGTCTGGGTAGTTGGAGGAGTCCAGTCCTTTATGGTCTGGATCTTGCTCTCCAGTGGTTGAACCTGACCCCCACCAACTAGGTGGCCCAGGTATACAACCTTGCTCTGCCCTATCTGGCACTTAGTGGCCTTGATAGTGAGGCCTGCCTTTTGCAGGGCCTCTAAAACATTCCTCAGGTGGACCAGGTGATCCTCCCAGGTGGAGCTAAAGACAGCAATATCATCAAGATAAGCTGCACAATAATCATCCAACCCAGTAAGGACTTGATTCACCAACCTTTGGAAAGTGGCAGGTGCATTCTTCAAACCAAAGGGCATTACCACAAATTGATAGTGTCCTCCTGGGGTCGAGAAAGCAGTTTTGGCCTTTGCACTCTCAGCTAGTCTGATTTGCCAGTAGCCTGCTGTCAGGTCAAATGTGCTCAAAAACTTAGCAGCTGCCAGTCTGTCAATGAGCTCATCTGCCCTAGGTATTGGGTGGGCATCTGTCCTAGTGACAGCATTGAGACCTCTGTAATCCACGCAAAACCTCATCTCTCTCTTACCATCTTGGGTGTGAGGCTTTGGCACAAGGACTACAGGACTAGCCCAAGGGCTCTCTGAAGGTTCAATGACTCCCAGCTCCAACATCTTTTGTACCTCAACTTTTATGCAGTCCCTGACATGGTCAGGTTGCCTGTAGATTTTACTCTTCACAGGCAGACTGTCACCAGTGTCCACCTCATGGGTGCACCAGTTTGTCTGACTTGGGGTCAGAGAGAACATATGTCTGTAGGACTGCAGAACTTGCCTGCAGTCCTGTTGCTGATGGGCAGTGAGGCTGTCAGAAAAGACCACACCATCAACTGAGCCATCATCAGGGTTCTGAGTCAACAGGTCTGGGAGAGGGTCACTCTCTTCCTCCTGCCCCTCATCTGTAGCCATGAGTAGCCCCATGTCTGCCCTGTCAACATATGCCTTCAATCTGTTGACATGAAGCACCCTGTGGGGGCTTCTGGGAGTCCCAAGGTCCACCAAGTAGGTGACTTCTCCCTTTTTCTCAACAATAGTGTGGGGTCCAGACCATTTGTCTTGGAGTGCTGCTGGGGCCACTGGCTCCAACACCCACACTTTCTGTCCTGGCTGGTAAACAGTCAGTACAGCCTTTTGGTCATGCCAAGCTTTTTGGAGTTCTTGGCTTGCCTCAAGGTTTTTAGAAGCCTTCTTCATATACTCTGCCATCCTGGAGCGGAGACCAAGTACATAATCCACTATGTCCAGTTTGGGTTGTCTGAGAGGTCTCTCCCATCCTTCCCTCACCAAACACAGGGGTCCTCTTACAGGATGCCCAAACAAAAGCTCAAAAGGGCTGTAGCCAACCCCCTTTTGTGGGACCTCTCTGTAAGCAAACAGAAGGCAGGGTAAAAGGATGTCCCATCTTCGCCTAAGCTTGTCTGGTAATCCTTTTATCATTCCCTTTAGGGTCTTGTTGAATCTCTCAACAAGCCCATTGCACTGTGGGTGATAGGGCGTGGTGAACTTGTAGTTAACACCACACTCCTTCCACATTGCAGTCAAGTATCCTGACATGAAGTTGGCACCTCTGTCAGAAATGACCTCCTTTGGAAAGCCCACTCTGGAGAATACTCCAAGCAGGGCCCTTGCCACAACAGGAGCTGTTGTGGTCCTCAGGGGAATAGCTTCTGGATACCTGGTGGCATGGTCCACTATCACCAGTATGAATCTGTGCCCAGATGCTGTTTGTGGGTCCATTGGTCCTACAATATCTATGCCCACTCTTTCAAAGGGGACCCCCACCACAGGTAGTGGTATGAGGGGGGCCTTTGTGGTGCCACTTGATTTGCCACTGGCTTGGCAGGTGACACAGGAGCGACAAAACTCCTTAGTATCTTCTGACATATGGGGCCAGTGAAAGTGAGGGACAAGCCTTTCCCAAGTCTTGTTCTGGCCTAAATGTCCTGCAAGGGGAATATCATGGGCCAAGGTAAGAAGGAAGCCTCTGAACTTCAGTGGTATGACCAACCTCCTGGATGCACCAGGCTTGGGGTCTCTAGCCTCTGAATACAGTAGCCCTTCATCCCAATACACTCTATGGGTACCTTGAGCATTCCCTGCAGCCTCAGCAGCAGCCAGCTGTCTGAGGGGTTCAAGAGAGGGGCAGTCTAATTGAGCCTGCCTCAGATCTGCCCTTGAAGGTCCCCCTGTCCCAAGAAACTCAACCTGATCAGGTTCAAGTTCTTCTAGGACAGTTCCTTCAGGGCTCTCAGAATCATCCTCCTGGGAGGGCTGATCCACCACCTGAGGCAGGGGGGAAGGCACAGCCTTAACCCTACTGCTCTTTCTCTTGGGTTGTGACTGGTCCATAGTTTCAGGATCCAGCACTTGTTCAGTGGTGCACTTTTTGGCCTGTGACCTGGTCACAGCAAGGACATGTGCATCTATTCCCAGCATTTCTGCATGGGTCCTATACTCCACTTCAGACCAAACTGAAGTTTCAAGATCAATGCCCAGTAAACACTCTACAGGAAGGTCTGAACTAACAACAACTTTCTTGAGGCCAGTTACCCCTCCCCAGGAGAAGTTAACAATAGCCACACTATGGGAGGTAGTGGCATTGCTAGCGTTGGTCACTAGGTAATTCTCACCTAGTATGATCTGTCCAGGGTCCACAAAAGCAGGTGTCACCATTGTGACACTAGCCCCAGTGTCCCTGTAGGCCTGAGCCATCCTTTGGTTGATAAAAGGAGTCTGTCTGTACTTGCCCAGGTTACTGGGGCCTACAGTAGAGGACAAAGCTAAGTCCCCATCACAGATCAGAACAGCCTGAGTAGGTATTCTGACTAGGCCAGAATCCTCCTCAGTTCCCAGGGTTAACCCTACTACACCCTTTTGCTGGGAACCACCACTTACAGCTGAACTAGGGGGTAGAGTTGCCTTAGGGGCAATGGTGGCTGGGGGCTTATCCTTTTTGGTGCACTCACTAAACCAATGTGAGTTGGACTTACAATAGTTGCACCATGGTTTCTTTTGGCCTTCTTTCTTTTTATCCTTTTTGGGACCACCCTCCCCCTGAGCCTTTTGGGGGCCTGGTGAAGACTTCTGGTCTTTTTGTTTCTGATCATTACCCTTCTGGTCTGCCTTTTTCTGATCACCGTCCTGGTTCTGGTTTTTCTGCTTAACTCTAGTCCTGACCCATCTATCTGCCTTCTTTCCCAATTCTTGGGGAGAAGTCAGATCAGAATCAATCAGGTGTTGATGCAATAGCTGGTTTTGACAGTTGTTAAGGATTTGTTCTCTCGTGATCAAATTATACAATCCTGTATAGTCCTTAACCTTACTTCTCATTAGCCAGCCTTCCAGAGCCTTAGTGGCACAATCTACAAAGTCAGTCCAGTCCTGAGTCTGTGTCTTCTGGGTATCCCTGAACAACAACCTGTATTGTTCAGTGGTTAGGCCAAACCCATCAATCAGAGCACTCTTCAGGACAGTGTATTTATCTGCATCCTCATCACTAACTGTGAGGAGCTTGTCTCTACCTTTCTCAGAGAAGGAGAGCCACAAGATAGCTGCCCACTGACTTTGGGGTACCTGCTGTACTTTGCAAGCTCTCTCCAAAGCAGTTATCCATTTGTGGATGTCATCCCCACACTTGTAGGGAGGGACAATCTTGCTCAGGTTTCTATTATCATAGTGCCTGTCTCTATCCTTAGGGATATTGCTGCCATCAGTGGGTTCTGACCCACTTAACTTTTGCTCTCTAGCCAGAGCAAGCTTCTCCTTGGCAAGGGCAAGTTCTTCCCTCTGAATCCTCAGATTAGCTTCCCTCATTCTGGCTTCATGTTCCTTTCTCTCAGGGGAAGTCATTCCCCTGTGAGAGGAAACACTAGAGATGCTAGAGACATGGGAGTAGATGGATTCCCTTGAAGGGGATCTGTCCTTCCTGCTTCTCTGTGTAAGCCCACTTGGGGGTCTGTATGGGGGGACCCCATGCAAACTCCCATGTAAGCTTAGATTAGCCTGGCTAAGTCTTCCTACTTGGCCCTGGCTGTCTACCTCTTCATCTGAAGTCCCATCTGACTCATCTGTGGTGGGTAGACCCTCCTTTGTACCTAGGGTACCTGCCTGTGAGGCTTTAAGAGCATCATACTCCTATAGGAGTTGTCTTAACTGAAGGAGGGTAGGGTTTGCACCCTGTTTTATTCCTCTGGAGGTACACAATTGTCTCATCTCCTGGAATGTTAGAGTATCATATCTAGAGGGGGTCTTCTGCAGACCTGACCCTCCTGAGAGAGCATCTACTTGATCTCCTCCCAGAGACATGATCTAGTGAGGGTGTGGTGTGTGCACCTACCTACACTAGTTGTTTCTACTAAACCTCTCTGGTAGTTGTAGTCAGGGTGTGTTACTCCCTTCAACCTACAACTACTAAGTCCAGTAGGACTTAAGTATTATAATCTATGTTATATGTACCTAGACAATATCTGTGTGATCTTTCAATTTAGTATCTCAAGATTACAATGGTATTACAACAGCAAGCTCAGATCCCAACCGCTGCTCACCAATGTGAGAAGTTGGCCTGATGTATGATGTCACTAGTTCTAGTGTACACCTTATATCAGTCCAAATACCCTTATGGTGATTGGTTGTAAAGTCAACCTTATAAACCAGCTATCCTAGTGGTAGCATGGACAAGAGCAGTCTTAGGCTAAACTCTGAATGGCATGTGAAGCCAGCTGTGATACCATATATAATCCCTTGAATACCAAATGAAAGGACACCACAACAGATATATATATAAAATAAAGTGTATTTATTCTAGTCAAACCCTCAGCACTCTTTATGAGATTAGAGGTAAGTACAACACAGTCTTATTTATGCATACATTAAGTCACACAGGTAAGTAATACAGTTAGGCCCTAGGGGCCACGCAAACCATATACTAAGTAAGTGGTATAAGGACCACTGTCACGGAAATAGGATAGGTCTAGGCCTAGGGAATCGCTGGGGCTACACTATACTACCAAAGGTTAGGAAGTGGGAGGCCCACGGGATTCAGGTGCAGAGTGGAAACACTCACGCGTAATGCGTAAAAGTCACTAGCAATAGTACAGTTTAGAAATAGACAGATTTAGGACACTTCCGGAGTAGCTAGGAAGTCGAGACTGGAAAACTAGACACTAGAATAGTCACTATCCTGATGAGCACCGGAGTACCCAAGTTACCTAGCCCACAGGCTGCGGGTGCATAGGGGTGAAGTTGCGTCGGGTTTCGTCGTCGACTCCTATGGATGCCTGAAGAAAGATGCTGACAGGCAGTCAGTGAAGAGTGTCCGGTGGATCCCAAGGCTGGGATCAAGAAGAGAGGAGACCTGCAAGCAGAAGGGACAGAGTTAAGGTCACTAGCCAGTGACCACGTGGAACCAGGAAGGAACCAGGCGATGTCGTGAAGATTGCAGGTGAAGGTGAAGCTTGTCGCTGCAGCCACGAGGACCAGGAAGCGTCGAGGACGACCAGGACCAGGAGGCGAGCTGTCCCACGAAGGCTCTTGCTGTCGGCGGCGTCGAAGTTGGACTAGGACTCACCAAGCCTTGGCAAGCGGAACCCACGCAGGACGGAAGACTTGCTTCTGGTGCAGACCAGGAAGGTCTGGGATGCTTCTCTTTTTCAAAGAAGCAGGAGCCAGTCTGGAGGAGCCAAACCAGCGCTGAAGATTACGGGGTGCATCGTCACAAAGGCCACTAGCCAACGGGCAAGCAACCGGACAGACGCGGCAAGCAGGAAAATGCAGAAGGGCCCCACGCAGGACTCGTGGAGTGTGGGGGGGCTGGTCTTCGGTGCAGATGGTGCTTGGGGTTGGGGCTTCTCAATCCCCGGTGCACAACTTCGAGGGTGCCTCAGAAGCTGCGCTTGAAGATACTAGCCACTTTTCCCAGGTAGCCGGTCCCACGTCTCTCGTCGCCTCCACGGATCTCAGCTCTCCTGTGGATGTGGATCAGGGTCGGAGAAGTCTGAAAGTCAAGGCTCTGGTCGGGCTCTGCAGTCGGTTCCTCGTAGAACTTGGGCAAAGCAAAGGGTAGTCTCTTGATGGTGCCTGTTTGCACAGGATAGCCACTCCTTGGCCACAAGGGAGATTCTTCAGTCTTCTTCTTTCGTCGAATGTCGAAGGTCCAGAGTTTCTGTTCAAGTTTGCAGGTTCAGGATAATCTAAAGTCTTGAGGCCCAACTCCCACTCTTATACTAATCTGGGGGGCTGGGATACCTGCTAGGTCACGCCTTATGGGTGGGACCTGGGAGGGGGCGGTTACACCCACTTCCCTTTGTCCAGTTTCGCGCCAGAGCTGGGGCTGGAGTGCCCCAGCGCCGGTTTGAACTGGACTATGCAAGGAACACCTTGTGTGCCCCAGGCATGTCTCATTCTTTCAGCCCACCCTGCTCCAATACACTAAAGGTTGTCTGGGGAGGTGCTAGCACCTCCCCAAGCAGGAAACCTATTGTCCAGGCCTCCCTGGCTGGGATCACTCCCAGCAGCAGGAGGTCAGACTTGTGTCGTGGCAGCAGCATCCATTTTGTGATGCTGAGGCTTTGGTCAGAGGCCAACAGTAAAGTATGATTTCAACATGTCTTTCCCTCTAGAAGGGGGGAATAATATCCTCATGTCCAGAATTGGTATGGGGGTATTATTCCACAGTGTTAGACACCTTACACGACATGTTTCGATAAAGCCAAACCATAGTTACCATAACCGTTTAAGATTATAAGGCACTTTAAGAGTATATGGTGGGCTATATCATAGAACAGCTATAAGGACATGGTTCCGAAAGCTGCAGACAGGCTCAGCTCATGCTAGAGCACCATCTCACATGTTACCAAGCACTCTGCCTCCAGGATTGTTAAGGCCTGCCATAGGAGTGGCTGATAGGTACACATGTGTCTATATGTAAGTTAGGTATAGGAATACTACACCTAAGCAAGGGGTGATTACACGACCTTGCCCCAGCTGAGTGATCAGCCAGTTGTGTCAAAATGGAAGGCCAGGCCAGGGGTGGCATAATACATGCTGCAGCCCCTGGTATGCCTAGGGTACACCTATGCCCTGGGTACCTAGGGTACACTGTACAGGGGCCAATAAGGTGATCCTATCCAAATGGGTTATGCACCTAAAGTACATAGTATCAATTTAGAGAGAGAACAGCAGGGCTGTGGGTCTGATTAGCAGGCCCACAGCCACATCTAAGTCGAAAACCAGTAAAGCAAAAGCAAAAAGTGGGGGTGAACATAGAAAGCAGACCCTACTCTCCTACAAAGGCCTCATCCTTCTCGGAAGCGCAAGAACACTTCCGGTGGATGTGCGCTCTCTTGCACAAGCTGGGGTTACACGTCAACATGTCCAAATCGGTCCCGACTCCGGTCCAGTGCATACAGTACCTGGGAGCCTCCATCGATACGCGGTCAGCAAGCGTGTCTCCTTCGGAGGAGAGACGGTTATCACTCCTTCGGAAGGCTCAGGACCTCAGGACTGCTCCATCGACGACGGTGAGGAAGGTGTCTTCGCTACTGGAATCGATGGCCTCCTGTATTTTCCTCACGCCTCACGCACGGCTGCACATGAGACCACTGCAGGAGTGCTTGGAGGATCAGTGGGATCAGAAGACAGGTTCTTGGGACGACAAGATACGGCTGTCTCTACATGCTCTTCAGTCGCTGAAGTGGTGGTGTTCGGCGGAAAACCTCCTCAGGGGGGTTCCCTTCCACAGGGACATTCCCACGAAGAGTGTTGTGACGGATGCGTCTCTCCAAGGCTGGGGAGCGCATTCCGGGACTTGCAGATTCAAGGAAAGTGGTCCCCGTTGGAATCGACGTACCACATCAATTTCCTGGAACTCAGAGCGGTCTTCCTGGCACTGAAGGCCTTCCTTCCGTCCTTCCAGACCAACTCGCTGCTGATACAGACGGACAATACAACCACTATGTATTACCTCAACAAGCAGGGGGCGTCGAGATCGCACACTCTGTCGCAGGAGGCGCAGGCGATCTGGCACTGGCTTCTGGCCCGAGGACTGACGATTACGGACACACATCTGCCAGGGGTGCAGAATGCTCAGGCGGACGCACTGAGCAGACTGATTCAGGAAAACCACGAGTGGGTCATAAACAACGAAGTACTAGGAGAAGTCTTCGCAAGGTGGGGGACTCCAGACGTAGATCTGTTCGCCACCGCCGAAAACAGGAAATGCCGAGACTTCGCATCCAGGTACTACCAGCGGGGGACGCTGGGGAATGCGCTATGGATCGACTGGTCGAACAGCTTTCTGTATGCTTTTCCACCCATTCCCCTGATTCCGGCGGTGCTCATCAAACTGTCCCAGTCAGGGGCTCGGATGATCCTGATTGCTCCGGAATGGCCCATACAGTGGTGGTTCACGGACCTACTTCACCGGTCGCTCCTTCCTCACATACGGCTGCCGTGCAGGCCGGACCTTCTCACGAAGTTCGGGGGGCGGATGGTGCACCCCAACCTCTCATCTTTGAGTTTGGCGGCATGGCTCCTGAGATAGTGCAATATGGCCATTTGAATCTACCAGACGATTGTATGGACATACTGAAGGAGTCTAAACGGCCTTCCACTAGGACGTCCTATGCCTACAAGTGGAAGAGGTTCTGTATCTGGTGCACGTCCAAGAGCTTTGACCCTACGACATGTAAGGAAGATGTCATCCTTCCTTATCTTTTACATTTGGCACAGTCCGGCCTTAATTTCCATTCCATTAAGGTTCATCTGGCTGCTTTGACTGCTTACAGGAAATGCCCTTCACAGACTTCCTTCTTTCAGATCCCTGTGGTCAAGGATTTCGTGGAAGGCTTGAAGAAAGTGTTTCCTCCTGTCAGACTTCCGTCGCCTTCATGGGACTTGAATGTGGTGCTGTCCAGACTGATGAAGGAGCCTTTTGAACCCATTCACAAGGCTTCGTTGCATCACCTATCCTGGAAGGCGGCGTTCCTAGTGGCCATTACATCGGCCCGCAGGGTGAGTGAACTTCAGGCATTATGTTGTCAAGAACCTTATACTGTATTTCATGCTGCTAAGGTTGTTATGCGTACTCACTCTAAATTTCTTCCTAAGGTTATCTCTGATTTTCATGTCAACCTGACCATAACTTTACATACGTTCTTTCAGAATCCCTCTTCGCCAGCGGAAAGGTCTCTCCATTCCCTGGATGTTCGGAGGGTGTTGAAGTTTTACCTTGATAAGACCAAGGATATTCGTAGGTCAGACCAATTGTTTATCAATTATGGATCAGTCAGGACCGGTCTCGCGACCTCGAAGCAGTCCATCTCTCGGTGGATTGTTTCCTGCATACAATTGTGTTATCAAAAGGCTAATAAGACCTTAGGGGGTAAACCTAAGGCTCATTCCACCAGGGGCAAAGCTGCTACGACTGCTTTGCTGCGCAATGTTCCGATTGCAGAAATCTGCAAGGCGGCCACTTGGAAGTCGGTCCATACCTTTGCTGCGCATTATTGTCTGGACTCGGATGCCAGGGCTGATGCTCAGGTTGGGCAGGCTTCGCTGCGAAATCTATTCGCGCAGTAGTGGTATTGTCTGGTATCTTCTCCACCGCCTTGTTTGTGTGGGGATGGGCTTGCCATTCTATTCACTAGATTATGACTATACACAGAGATCCCCTACTACAGAAGGAGTAGTTTATTTTCTGTAACTCCAGTTCTGTAGTAGGGGTATCTCTGTGATAGTCATAAGCGCCAGACCTTCTCCCCGGTGGAGAGTTAATTATTCTTGTGAGGAATGCTACAGGTCTGGCGTGCTACGCCTTCAAAAAGAACTGAAAGGAAGAGGGACCTGCTGTGCATTCTGGGATACTGAGAAAGTTCTGGAAAGTTTTCTTAAAGGCACAGTATCCTGTTCTCAGCCACATAATGGCAGCCTATGGGGCTTGTCTGTCCATTCCTTCCTCTCTATCATTCCAGAGGCTTTTGCTGATAGAGGCAGGGTTTTTTCCTTTGTGGAGAAAAGCTGGGCAGGCAGTGCTGTTTGTGGATGTTGGTGGAATTCTAGTTGAAGTACTGGACAGTGTAGCCTGTGGGTATAGGCTGCATTATCTGTCTTTAAATTAAATTCTCTCTTAAAGGTGTATGCAGGTCTGCATGATTTGTCACCTTAAGAGATTATTTTTTATTGCTCCGGGGTCCACGCACATGGGCGGGACTATTCACTAGATTATGACTATCACAGAGATACCCCTACTACAGAACTGGAGTTACAGAAAAGAAACTACTCCTTCTCAAGACATAGAATGGCAGCCTATGGTGCTAATCTGTCCTCTCTCATATCTATAATGAAAAAAGGAGGTTCGAGGCATATGAGCTGCAGATTACACACTTTGCAAAGATCGCCATCTGGTGTTGGGCCTGGATTTTGATTTGATTTGATTTGGGTTTTATAGAGCGCATAGCTACCCTCGGGCGTCCCAGCGCTACAGTGTCGGCCTGAAAGTACTCCTGTTATAGGATTATTGGGGGAAGAGCCAAGTTTTCAGTAATCTGCGGAATGAAAGCAGATTGTTTTCTGTGCGAATGCTGAGGGGGAGGCTGTTCCAGAGCTTGGGGGCGTTGAATGCAAAGCGGCGCCCACCCGTGCGTGCTCTTCTTATTCTGGGGACGCTAGCAAGAAAAAGGGAGTCCGACCTGAGCTGTCTGGTAGATTTATGGGGTTTGATGAGTGGTTTTAGTATAGGTGGGCCTTTACCTTGTAAGATTTTATGAGAGATACATAAGGTTTTAAAGGCGATGCGCTCCTTGATGGGGAGCCAGTGGAGAGCCTTGAGAGAAGGTTTAGCCGAGCACCTTGATTTCGTCCCCGTGAGCAGTCTTGCTGCGCATTCTGGGCGTACTGAAGTTTTTTAATGACAGCTACTGGAGCGCCTAGGTACAGGGCGTTTCCATAATCCAGTCTAGATAAAATAAGGCCCTGGACAAGAATTTTTCTAGACTGGGAAGGGATAAGAGGGAGGATCTTCCGGGCTGCTGGCATGAGCCCAAAGCAAGTGCCGGCTGTCTTTCTCGCTTGGGCTCTGAAGCTGAGGTCCTGGTCGAGCCAAAAGCCTAGGCTCTTGATTTCGTTTTTTGGTGTGGGGGGGGGTACCCATGCTGGGTGGCCAGGCAAGGGTTTTGGGGAGTTTGTTTGGGTTGCCTAGGAGCATAATCTCAGATTTTTCGCCGTTGAGCTTTAATCTGGAGTCGCCCATCCATTTGGATATGTTATGCAGGCAGGTGGCTAGATTCTCCATGGATTGATCAGCCTGGTTGATGGAGACGACTAGTTGGGTGTCGTCGGCGTACATGACCACCTTTATGCCGAATGGTGAGGCTATATCGTCTAAGGGGGCCATGAAAACGTTAAAAAGGGTGGGGCTCAGGGAGGATCCCTGGGGAACCCCACAGTTAAGAGGAAGAGCTTTGGAGTGACCGTAACTGTCGGCCACTTGGAAGGTCCTGTGTTCCAGGAATGATTTTAACCAGGCCAGGGCAGTCCCTGTGATGCCAGTTTTTTGGAGGCGGTGGAGGAGGATGGTGTGGTCCACCGTGTCGAAGGCGGCACTCAGGTCTAGGAGGATCACTGCCACTGATCCCCCTGCATCCAAGATAGATCTTGTCTCCTCTGTAACGGCCAGGAGGGCATTGTCAGTCCCCTGTCCTGGTCTGAACCATGTCTGAGAGTGGCAAAGGAGGTTGTTGGTCTCTAGAAATATTGAGAGCTGTTCGTTTACGATTTTTTCTGCAACTTTGCTGATGCCTGGGAGGAGGGAGATAGGTCTGAAGTTTGAGGGATCCAAGGGGTCTAGGTGGGGTTTTTTGATGAGTGCCCGTACTATCGCACTTTTCCAGTTGGCGGGGACTATCCCCCGGGAGAAGGAGGCATTTATCAGCCTGGTGAGGAGGGGGGATATTGTAGGGGCTACTAATTTCAGTTTACTCATGGGAGCTGGGTCGTCCGGGGATCCGCTCTTCACAAGATTGAGGGTGGCCACCAACCTCTCGGTGGAGATGGGGAGGAAGGCATTCAGGAGGGGGGCGTCTTTGTAGATAGGCCAATCTGGAGGGTCTGTTGGAGGGTGGGGCTGGGGCAAAGTCTTTAGGATCTTGAGGAATTTGGAAGAGAAGAACTCGGCGAGTTGGGTGCATCTGGCTCCGGTGGGATCAGCAGCCAGCTGAGGTTCGGGGATTTTCATAAGTGATTTTACTATGCGGTAGGTCTCCTTGTAGGAGTTGGAAGCAGCTAGGATTTTCTCTTCGAAATAGATAGCTTGCGTATTTTTTATAAGGGTTTTGTATTGTTTCATGGATGATTTGTAAGTTTCTTTGCTGTTTAAGGTCCAATCTTTCCTCCAGAGACGTTCGAGTCTTTTGCATTTTTTGCGTAGTTCACGCAGTTCCGGAGTAAACCAGGGTGACTTGAATGATCCCCTTTTACTGGGGAGGTGTTTGATGGGGAGGACCGCGTCTAGGGATGTTTTAATCCAGGATCGAATTTGGGTGTCTGCTAGTGAGGGGTCCGGGTCAAAGGTGGGGGTGGAGGCTATCAGCTGGCTGGGCCAAGCATCCGTGTTTAGTTTGTGCCACGGGCGAGAGGGTGCTTGGGGTGGGAGGCTATGGGTGAGTTCGGTAGAGATTGGAAGTTTGAGGAGGATCAAATGGTGATCTGTCCAGGGGATGGGTATGGGTGAGGATGTGGTGAGTTCCGGGATGTTAGAAAAGATGGGGTCCAAGAGATGGCCCTTGTTGTGGGTGGGGTGAGGATTTTTCAAGGGCAGGCTGAGTGCGGCTAGGTCTTCTTTGAGGTCTCCAGCTATTTTGTTCCTTGGGTCATCGAAGTGAATGTTAAGATCTCCTAGCACTGTGAAGTTGGAAGATAGACAGGCTAGAGAGGTGGCTGTCTCCACCAGCGAGTTAGGGAACTGTCCAGGTGGGCCCGGGGGTCGGTAGATTAGAAGTCCCGACAGTGTTTTCTCCGGGGAGAGATGTAGGGAGAAGTGAGTGTTTTCGCATTCGAGGACTGGGCTGTCCTTGAGTTGGCAGGAGAGGTGAGCTTTGGTGATAATTGCTATGCCGCCTCCTTGTCCTTGAGGTCTATCTAAATGTTTAATCATGTAGCCCGGGGGTAGGGCTTGAACTATGTCTGGGTCAGATGCTGAGTTGATCCAGGTTTCCGTGAGGAATAGCACTTCGATATCGTTGTTCAGTATTAGAAGGGTAATCTCGGTGCTGTGTTTGGGGAGGGATCTGCAGTTGAGCAGGGCCATTTTGAATGTCCTAACTTTGGGGGAGGAGTGGGGGGTGAGTCTGTATGGACAGTGGTTGCATTTGTTTTGATGCTCATCGAGAGAGATTGAATGGAGGTAGAGGTCATGGGTACTCATGGCGAGTAGCCGAAGTGTGCTTGCAGAGTAACTGAATGGGTGACGAGCTGAGAGGAGCAGGGGGACTGGGCCCTGGGCCCGTTCTGGCACGGACGGGCGCAGACGGGCTTACCTTTGGCGCACCTTCGGCGCGCTGGCAGCGCCCGGCCGAGGCACATGCTTTTGGGGGGTGGGGGGGGGGGCGTGGCCTCAGGGCGCTGGGCGTGGCCTCACTTCCCTCACTGATGGCGGCAAATTGTTGACTGACCCGCGGCAGCGTTTAGATCGGCTGCGCGGTGTGTGCGAGCGACTCTAAGGAGGGGGGAGTGCTCAGGGAGATGTGCAACAACAGGTAAAACAGCGATTTTTAGTATTTAAATGCTTTACAAAATGGCGATCGTTCCTCCCGGCTTCCGCCTCAGGAGGTGTCTGTTCAGGCTAATGCGGGCTTGGAGATAAGCGCGTCTTATATGGTAGCCAGGGGGGCGTGGCCTCAGGGCGGTGGGCGTGGCCTCACTTCCCTCGCTGATGGCGGGCAAATTGTTGACTGACCCGCGGCAGCGTTTAGATCCGCTGCGCGGTGTGTGCGAGCGACTCTAAGGAGGGGGGAGTGCTCAGGGAGATGTGCAACAACAGGTAAAAGAGCGATTTTTAGTATTTAAATGCTTTAAAAAATGGCGATCGTTCATCCCGGCTTCCTCCTCAGGAGGTGTCTGTTCAGGCTGTTGCAGTTGTTTTCGTCTTGGAAAGTCTTTGGAAGTCACGAGGTAGGTAACTCCTCCTTTGGATCATAGTGCACATGGGCATTGGCTCCACCCTCAGATTGTTTTTTTCCGTCATCGGGCTCCAATGTGTTCTCGCGCTCCAGTTCGGAACCGTTAACGATTTTCTCTTTCGACGCGCAATCCTTCCCTTCTCGACGGTATTGTTTCGATTGCGTTTTCCCACTCCACGCGACCCGTCAACTTCGAAGTCTTCGATTCCGGTCGTCGACGAAGGCTTTCGGGCCTACCTGGGCCTCATCTCCGGCTCATGGAAAGGACGCCATTCAAAAAGTGTCCTCGATGTGGGTCGAAGTTTCCCCACACTGACCTACATGAGGTGTGTAACCTCTGCCTCTCACCGGAGCACGAGGCCAAAGACTGTCCAGCTTGCGCCTCCTTCCGCTCCAAGAAAACGATCCGGTACCGACGAGCTAGAAGAGCAATGGCTCGCCCGTCATCTTCGATCCCCGACGACATCTTCCAGGAAGGCGTCGATGTTCCGGAGCAAGTTTGGGTCGAAGAAGCCATCATCAGCGCCTCAGAAGCAGATGACTCCGACGTCGAGGACATCACTCCAGCTCAAAGGGCCGTGAGTACAGACGTCGACCCGACACAAACCCCCCTCGACGCTATCAAAAAAGGCTTTGGATTCACCTTCGGGCCCAGGTGCACACCGAGACACTGCTTCCCATGCCCCGCCTTCGGGCCCGGTAAAGAAGCCTACTAAGCCTTTAGGCGACTCGGGCTCGAGTCAGCCTACACTCGGTGCCGAAAAACATACTCCGGCACCGAAAAAGAAGACTTCCTCTTCCTCATCCATGCCGACTGCTGCTTCTAGCACTCGGCGTCGAAGGCTAGCATTGGTTCCTCGGCACTGACAACACCCTCGGAGTCGACCAAAAAATTACCTCCAAAGGGCCCCGACTCCCATTCTTCGAAGCCAAAGACAATGGAACCGAAAAAACATCTAACAGGTTCCATCAGATAAAGACACTGCAAAACTTCACGGTTCCAAACCTAGAACCGCTACCGAAAAAGCTTATGGCACCGAAGCCGTCGACTCCGAAGGATCTGCCTCCCACTGAAGAACTGTTTCATCCAGATCCTACCCAAAAGACCCTTGTGAAGGATGCTAAGACTGGTCACTTAAAGCTTATCATCAAGAAAAGACCCCTAGAAACACCTGCACCGGCTTCACCACCAAACAGAGAGACTTTGCTACCTCTCCACTAAGGATCCCATCTCCGCTTCCTCCTCCTCCTCCTCCTCCTCCTCCCCCTCCCCCTCCCCCACCACACCGCTCTCCTACACCATTACCTACCCCAGTAGATGATGATGATAACACCTCAGATGATGCAGGGGGAGGTGCAGACCCCTGGGATGATTACAGTGTCCCCGACGTCCCTTACACCCCACAAGATGACATCTATCCCTCCAGGCCTTCCCCTCCGGAGGATAATATCGGCTTCAACCAGCTCCTTCACAGAGCTGCCCAGTACCACGGGGTTGCCCTTCATACAGACCCAGTAGAGGAAGATTATCTCATGGACACTTTCGATAGCACACAAAGGTCCACCTCAACTTTATCCATTAAGCATGCCCCAGAGATCTTTAAAGACCCAGTCAGGGCTCGAGTCATCAACCAGAGAATAGAAAAAAAGTATAAGACTGCTCCTACTGATCCAGCATACATTAAAGGCCCCGCACCACTAGACTCCTTGGTAGTCTATAATGCAAGGAAGAGAGCCAATTCCCAAACATCAGGTGACGCGCCACCACCAGATAAAGAATCTAAACTCCTGGACGCCTCTGGCAAATGCACAGTGTCACAGGCAGCAAACATATGGCGCATTGCTAATAGCCAAGCGCTGTTAGCCAGGTATGACAGGGCACACTATGATGAACTTGAGTGCATAATGCAGCACCTCCCTCACAGGTATAAAAACAGGGCCAATGAACTCATACAGGAAGGTAAAAACCATCACTAACACCTCCATCCGTTGTGCCTTAGATGCAGCAGATACCGCTTCAAGGGCAATAAACACCAGTGTCCTTTTGCGCAGGCATGCCTGGTTACGCATCTCAGGTTTTAAACCTGAAGTCCAGAGTTCCATACTCAATCAGCCATTCGATGAGCAACACCTATTTGGCCCCAATGTGGACGTATCACTTGAGAAAATGAAAAAGGATACAGACACAGCCAAATCTATGTGAGGCTTGCAGTTGCAAGCTCCCAGACGGTCATTTAGTCGCTCATCCTTCAGAAGCACCCACAGAGGCTACTCCTCTGATAGCCCCTCCACTTCTTAAAAACCTCCCACCCAATCCACCTTTACTAGAGGTTACCAAAGGGGTGGTTACAGGGGGAACAATAGCAAAGGCAGAGGCAAAAACAACAACTCCCGCTCTGCCTCCACCCCCACCCCATGACTTCCCTCCACTTCCCCCAGACCATTCCACTCCAGTCGGGGGAAGACTCCACCAATTTCTCCCTGCCTGGGCCAACATCACTTCAGACAGGTGGGTGCAAGAGATAATTCAATCAGGCTACTGTCTCGAACTAAAATCTATCCCCCCAAATATACCACCCAAACAGCGTCCAATGTCACAAGAACATTTGTTACTGCTAAAGCAGGAGGTAATCTCCCTCCTACAAAAAAGTGCAATATAACCAGTTCCCCTGCACCAACAAAACAAAGGAGTTTACTCCCTGTATTTTCTCATACCAAAAAAGGACGGCTCTCTAAGGCCTATTCTAGACCTCAGACCCCTAAACCTATACATACACTCAGACCATTTCCACATGGTCACTCTCCAGCAGGTCCTTCCTCTGCTTTCACAGGGCGACTTCCTTGCTACCCTAGACCTCAAGGATGCCTATTTCCACATTCCCATTCACAACGCTCACAGGAAATATCTCAGATTCGTAGTGGACGGTCAGCACTATTAATTCAAAGTACTCCCATTTGGAGTCACCACAGCACCACAAGTGTTTACAAAGTGCCTAGCGGTGGTGGCAGCACACCTAAGAAGACAGCACATACACGTCTTCCCATATGTGGACGACTGGCTCATAAAAGCCAGCTCATACAATCAGTGTGTACAACACACTCACGCCACTATTCAACAACTTCACGACCTGGGGTTCACAGTAAACCACGCCAAGTCCCTGCTACAACCGTCCCACACGCAACAATACCTTGGTGCCACAATAGACACCTCAAGGGCACTAGCCTATCCTAGTCCCGCCAGGATAGCAAGCATGCAAACACTTCTCACCAAATTCCAACCGCAACACTCTCCTCCAGCTCGAGTGTTCATGCAACTCATAGGGATGATGGCCTCTTGCATATTCATAGTGCCTCATTCAAGACTCCAGATGCGTCCTCTCCAAGAGTGCTTAGCACGCTAATGGAATCAGGCTCAAGGTCAGTTAACAGATCTGGTGTTGGTGGACGGTCGTACTCATCGCTCTCTGAAGTGGTGGAACACCAAGAACCTTTCCAAAGGGCGACCGTTCCTAGAGCTGATTCCTCAAATAGTTATGGCGGCGGACGCATCGCTCTCCGGCTGGGAAGCTCCCCTACTACATCACACCATGTAGGGCAGGTGGACACCTCAACAAAAGTTACTCCACATCAACCACCTGAAGTTACTAGCCATATTCCTAGCCTTAAAAGCATTTAAAAAACACATATCAGGCAAGGCTATCTTAGTCCGCACGGACAACATGACAGCCATGTACTACATACAAAAACAAGGCAGGACACACTCTCTGCAGCTCTCTCAGCTAGCACAGAACATATGGAGGTGGGCTATACCTCAGAACATTTTTCTCCTAGCCCAACATGTCCCAGGAGTCCAAAACACCATAGCCGATCTGTTGAGCCATCAAACACAACAGATTCACGAGTGGGAACTTCATCCGCAAGTTCTTCAACCATTTTTCCAAATGTGGGGGCAACCACAGATAGACCTCTTCGCCACCCAAGAAAACGCCAAATGCCCAAACTTCGCCGCCAGATATCCTCACCCATTGTCCAAAGGCAATGCGATATGGATGAACTGGTCAGGCAAATTTGCGTACACTTTTCCACCTCTCCCACTCATTCCACTAGTGGTGCGCAAACTACAGCAACATTCCTTAACGCTCATCCTAGTTGCTCCAACTTGGGCCAGACAACCGTGGTACACCACATTGCTGGAACTCTCCGTAGTTCCGCACCAGAAGTTACACCTCTCTCCACGCCTCTTAACCCAGAACCGTGGAGAGATCCAACACCCAGACCCAGCTCAGCTCACTCTGGCGATCTGGCTCCTGAGTTCTTAGAATTCGGTTACCTTAACCTTCCCCTTGACTGTATGAATATCATTAAAGAAGCTAGACGGCCTACCACTAGAGCATGCTATGCAGCCAAGTGGAAACGTTTTGTAATATATTGTCATACCAACAACACCAATCCCCTGGATGTGTCTATCCAAAACATCATAGGCTACTAACTACACCTCCAAAGATGCAACTTAGCCTACACGTCTATTAGACTGCATATTGCTGCCATAGCAGCATATCTACAAAATAGACAACATCTATCACAACCTTTTCGTAAGACCAAACAACTATTTGTGTCTTTCTCACCACCACACAAGGGCAACCCCATATCAAAATATGGGATAGCTAGGTGGATTGTCAAATACATACAAATTTGCTACCACAAAGCAAAACGTACATTATCTGTTCCTTCTAAAGCCCAACCTACACGAAAGATAGGGGCTTCAATGGCATTTTTAGGGAACATTCCCTTAGATGTTAGCTGCAGAGCAGCTACATGGTCTACACCGCACACATTCACAAAAAACTATTGCGTAGATGTGCAAACTAAACAACAGGCTAGTGTGGGCCAGGCTGTACTCAAAACACTATTTCAAACTACTGCAGAAGATACTGGTGGTCGCCGCTAGGACGGGATACTGCTATACAATCTATGCATAGTGTGTAATCTGCAGCTCATATGCCTCGAACGGATACTTACCAGTATGCATCTGTTCTTGGCATGCAGAGCTGCAGATCTACACACACCCACCCACCTCCCCCGCTACCTTTCTCTGTTCCAGTATTATCTTATTTAGATACAGCATACATGGGCATCTTTCCTGTTTCTTACAAAAACTCCATAATTTCCCTGCTGGCGAAAAACAATCTGAGGATGGAGCCGATGTCCATGCGCACTATGATCCAAAGGAGGAGTCACCTACCTCGTGACTTCCAAAGACTTTCCAAGACAAAAACAACTGCAACATCCGGGCCCAACACCAGATGGCGATCTATGCATAGTGTGTAGATCTGCAGCTCTACATGCCAAGAACAGATGCATACTGGTAAGTAGCATATTCCTTTTGTGAAGAGGGTTCTTCTTTGTGTTAAACACTATGAAATTGCACAAAATATAGTGTACTGGCATCCCTTTTTCAAAGGAGACATAACCTGTCATATCCAGGATGAACAAGAGATCAACCAGACGACGTCTGTTACTAAGAGGAAAGAGTCAGAGAACAGAATACATAAAGGGAGAGAACATAAAAA
The DNA here is from genome assembly GCF_964204655.1 of Triturus cristatus. Taxonomy (NCBI): domain Eukaryota; kingdom Metazoa; phylum Chordata; class Amphibia; order Caudata; family Salamandridae; genus Triturus; species Triturus cristatus. The sequence goes on from NC_140594.1 coordinate 392,111,085, forward strand.
TAGATGCATTAGGCAACAAGGAAAGAAGAAAAACAAAAATGCAGTACAAAATTGAAAACACAACCCAAAGACCACCCCCCCCCCCCATAGGAGAGCTAGAGAGCTCTCAAACCCAGGATGAACATCAGAGCAGTGGAAGCCACAAGCAACCACTCTAGGGACCAGCTCCCCATCAACTTGAGTACCAAAAATGTCAAGTCACTTCACCAATATTAACACTTACATATTATCATATAAAAGAGAATTTATAACCAGAATGTGCATCATTTAACTGAAGCAAAATAAAACATTACCACAACAAGCTGAGCCATAGTCACAATTGTTAAATGCTCTTTGGGGTTATTGGACATATCCAAGCACATCAGACCATAAGGGGTAACGTAGTCAAAGCAGAATACAATGATTAGCATTGGAAACACGGGCAACATTGCCACTGATAAAGGCACATTTTGATTTTCGAACAAGGTTTAATATGGAACACAAGATTTAGGTGACACTTTGTATGACAATATGCAGGTAAAACGAATGTGTTAATAACACATCATGCAATGACTAATTGTGGGCAACCAAAAAAAGGATATAACATCTGGCCCTGGATGTCAACTCATACTAGTTCATGTTTTCTAGTGCCAGGAGAATATGCAAAGGTTCCAGAAGCTCAAAGAGCTGTGAATGGAAAAATACCAAACCCAAACAGAGATGGTCATGTGTGGTCATTTCTAACTGGGAAATATTTTAAATGACAGGTTGCAGTTCATTTGGGTCATTACAAATTTTACTTTTTCTATGTATGTGATCTGGAACCATGAAGGACATGCGAAAGAAAAGGGAGTAGAAAGATCTTTAAACATTTTCCTAACAGCCAGGAATCTTTTCCTTCTGGTGACAGTTTATTTTGCATAGTCTTAGCACCATTCCACGTTATCTGTTTTTTTTCTTCTTGATCTGGTTCAGAATTGTTTCAGTGTGCCTGTATCTCAAGGGTCTAAATATCATCATCTTTGGCTATGAGAAGAAAAACCTGAAGCATTTCCAGATGGTATCCTATGGGCCTTTCTCTCTCAAAGGATTTGTCGAGAGTTAGACCCAGAGTTATTGGTATCCAAGCCTCAAGGAACTCTGAACATGAATTAGCATCATGTTGTTAACCTTCTGTTAGCCTAAAAATTCTTAAATTGCCTCTACAATTTCGGTTTTCCAATTAAGTCACGTCCCTTGATAGTGAGGCTACTTTGTCTCCCAGGTACCAAGAGATGTATATGATTTAGTTTTCTCATCTTCCAGTAGACTTATTCTCCATTCCTCTTCTGAAATCCGGTTTTTCAGAAGTTTAGGTACGTTTCTCATTCCTTGGATCTCAACTTGCATCATACCTGTGTTAAAATTAGTGCCCTGTTCAAGATTATGCAGAGCATTTAGCCTTTGGAGGATGAGTTCCAGATCTGCATTCAGAGCCGCTTTTGGCTTAATTGGAGAGCCTGGAACAGGGGGTTGAGACTTCAATCACTATTGATGTCTTTGGATTCCTTGGTATATTTTTTCTTTGGAGTCTGCCATGTTGCAGATGAGAGATGAGACTGTGGTGATGATACTTAATGAACATAGTCAGCATTAGGATAGGAACAGGTATGTTAGGCATTAGGCACCAGGCTTTAGACTCATAAATCATTGATAGCCCCAGAGAATGTGGGATTGTGTTTTGCATACAGTATGCGCTTGATCAGAGCTAAATTTATGAAAACCAACCAAGAGTTATCAGCATTGTAGCAATGCTGCTGGGACACAGCTATGAAATACCTTTCATTTGTTAGCGTAGTGAATTCAAATAGATATAAACACACCACTGCAGCAGGAAACAGGTTCAACAGAGGTAGATTAGAACGAAAGTTGGTGCTGATGCTGCATAGGGATCAAACCTGTGACGAGATGTAATTCTTCAAATTATGGACAATCTAAATAAGGAATCTTGGCAACTGCAATTTCATAATATCTACGAGCCTTGAAAAAGCCCCAGTGGAATGGGCCATAAGGGGGTGAAACAAATGTCGGCTGCTCTGGAACATCCTGGCATTTACTATTATCCTGAATTTTCCAATGAAGATAAATTGATGAAATTGTTCACTCTGAATAAATCTCATAATTACACAAACGTCCATAACAGAAATATCAATCAACAAGATATATAAAAAGGGGGAGGACGCACTCATCTTTTCTCTACAAATTCTAACATTAAGGCAAAGTAAGGTCCAAACCTCAAGAGCGACCTTTCCGCTACCAAAAGGGTATTACATATAACAGGGAGGGAGAGCTGGAACTTTTACCACTTCGACTCGAGGTTAGAACGACAGCCCTCATATTCACAATGCTGCAGTGATATTTCAGTGAACTTAAGAGTCTTTGGGTCTAGCCTGTCAGTGTAGCAATAAATGGCAGTCACCTTCTAGGTGAAAACGTTCTCTATCTGCCCCTGTAGCCAATTGAAACATTCTCGACGATTAGGGCTAAACAGGGCTATGGAGGTTATCTGGGCAGTTCTTATGTGTTCTTAGGGCACAATGTGTTGTCTGAGTGGTGAAGGCCTCCCGTGGAGCAAGCTCATTATTTCCCTCTATGACCTCACCACAGACAAAAAAGCTGCTAAAATAGTGAGTTGGGAGAATCCAATAGGAGATTTTTGAGATGGTGTCAAACTGTATGGTGCTCCCAATTGTTGCTCTAAGAGCATTGTCTGGCTCTTACATTGTGCTTGTGGCCATTTTGCAGAAGCCATATAACCGTTGCCAAAATGATGTGCCCTCAGGAAGATGCTCCACTGCCAAAATACACTCCTTTCATACAGCCTGTAGGCACCTGCATGGTTTATTTAAAGGGTGCCATCCTGCATCAGGTTGGAGAAGCACTTCAATTGCGTCTGTATAACTAAAACAGGGATTGCACACAGGAGGATCAGCTCCGATTGTCCATCTTGCTAGGGTGTTAAGCCCCCAATCAGCACCGTTTTTAGGTCTCGGGACCATCCGGTCTGCCGAAGGCAGAACCGGAAGTCGAGAGATTTAATGACTTGGAGAAGAGGGGCTTGAACCAGCCCCTCTTCTCCCCTGTTCTCCATTGGCTGGCCTCTTGAATGCTGGCCAGCCACTGGAGAAGAGGTCAGTCATTCAGATCAGGCCCCGTCCTTTTCGGATCGGGGGGCGTGTTTTTTGCAAGAAGTCTCAAGGAGGAGACAACAGCAAAACACGCCCCCGAATCCGAAAAGGACACTGCCTTTCTCCGAGGCATTTCTGCTCTGCCTCGGAGAAAGGCGGTGGTGTCCAGCATCAGGTTCGTGCAGCTCGCAGCTTCCTCCTTGTTTACTGTGCAAGGACGTCCGACTCGGAGACTCCAGTTTCGCTTTAGACACGCCAGCCGGCCTCCGTGGTTACCAGGGGACAGCATTAATTCTTGGTCATCAAAACGCAAAGTAAAAAAAAAACGGATTTCTCAACAATGGTTTCCACTCTTCTTGGGCGACCTTATGCACCCGTTTTCCCTGCCTATGTCCTCAGTATGTAAAACTGAAAGACAAATACAGCGAGCTGACAGAGCAGGAAATTCTATTCACGTGATAAATCGAGAATTTCTAGTCAAACAGAGGCGTCAAGTTACCTGCGCGGTGCACATTTACCGACTCCGACTCTGACGCTTAGGTGGTGGTGCCGGGGGTAAGGAATACTATTTTGGGGGTGCTGCCTCCTGGGGTCTGAGGAAAGAGGTCCGCTCACGTGCGCTTTGCTATCGTGTGGGGTGTTAAAAACATTCCATTTAACATGCCCCGGAAATAAAAGCCTTTTACGCAATGCCCTTCGGCACATTCAAAGGTAGAAACGGGCGGGTCCTGTTTAAAACCCTTTCTACAGGTGAGGGGTTTATGAGGGCAAAATAAGAAACAACACACGAATCCACAAAGGATGTTGCTCCAGCGCTTTCAGCGGAGGAGAAAGTCGCCACGCCCCTCCAGCGTCCAGCTTCAACTGTAAGTGGCAGGAATTTGTAGCGCTGGGCGTCATTTATCCTGTTTCTAAACGCTTCCAAACCGAACCACGATTGGCCCGGATCACACAATGTGGTCAGGGGAAGAAGATGGGATTTGAAACCACGTTTTAATGCTCCGCAGTCATTAAAGTGGCCACCAGACCGTAACCCACCACCACCACATTCCACCCCCACTGACTGAACGCAGCCGGGGCCACGCCCACCCAGCGTGCTCCTTTGTGTTCCCTCGTCAGTGACTAGAGCTCCAGTTCTTTGCAGCCTGTACTTAACCACACGTTGAAAAGCCTAAGTCCAGCCCCTAGCGTAAAGTTACTCCTGTGTAATTGGACAAACTCTTAGCGTACAATTGTGTAGGTGTAAATAGATTACACCAGGTAAGTATCCTTTTCTGAATAATGTGTCTTATCTTTATGGACAAAACGTGTTTGTGAATTCGTCACCCAGACTTAACCACTACCTAGCCTGGCTGGCTGATCCGAAGCTGACCCACGTGTATTCTGCACTTCTCAGATTCCATCTCTCAACCAAGGCCTTCCCCTCTCTGGGGGTAGTGGTGTGCGAGCCAATGACGGCTTGAGCATGGTTCCAGTCAGATGTCCACCACTGACTCGGCCTGAGCTCCCCTTAGTGCCTCGAGCCTAAGAGAGCCGAGCCCAGAAGCTGTGGATTCTACCTCCTGCATCCATGCTTGCCCTGGCACCTCATTCTCCGGGCCTCTCTGGGTGTTCCGGTTTAGGGGCTTCTCGGTGTCCGCCTCTGCTTTCACAATCAAGATGCAAAAAGCCTGTGTGACACCGGCACCCAGGGGCTTGGAGGATGGTGTGATAGCGCACAGAGGGAAGGGAGGCAGAAAGAAAGAACTGGGTGCAAGAGGGATGACAACCGGATCTATAGCAGTAAGAAAGAGGGGAGGAGAAACAGAGAAGGGGGGGGGAGGGGCATAGGGAGCGAAAGCAAGGGAAAGCGGGAGATGATTTAAGATAAAAAGAAAGGGGGCGGGAGAAATTATATCCAATAAGAAAAGGTTTTGAGCATGTCATGTCTCTCATAAATGTGTTATTTTATTTAATAAAAGACAAGACGTACTTTCTTACGAGTGCAGACATCCATTATCCTCCTGCTATCAGAGCTACCAATTCCTGCAAGTCGTGCTATAGTCAGGGCCACTGGAATTATGCGATTTTGAATCTGCGGTGTTTACCGTATAGTTGTGAATTTACTAGGCCTGGGCAAAAATTTCGTTCCGTTCGCGGAAATTGCGATAATTTGACATTTTTGCGTTCCGCGGAGAGCGCGAAAATGTCAAAAATTCCGGTTTCCGCAGCTTGGCGATAATTTGTTTCTTGCTCGCGCTGTAAAATGATACATTCTCGCGCGCGCGCGATCGCCTTACCTGAATCCCTGCGTTCGCTGACAAGTTTTCTTGATCCGGTCGCGTTCTCCATGAGATGTTGTATTGTTTTTAGCCATTTGCGCTGTCTCGCGACAGTTCGCGCCCGCAGTGATGTCATGCGTCGCGCGATCACGTCTTTCTTCTCGCGATCATGCACCGCGAGAACAACTCAAAACAAGATGGCCGCGCCCGCAAGCAACCACATGGGTAAGTTGGCGACCCGCAACCATGCAGAAAATCTCGCGAACGTGCCGGAAAAAAACTTCCGCATCTTCGCGATATTTCTGCTTGTTTGCGATAATTTTAAACATTCTCGCGATAATTTGCGAAGGTTAATTCCGCAAATTCCGCCCACCCCTAGAATTTACTGCATTGCCTCGTTGTCTATAATCTACTGTGTAATCTGCATCTTTAATTCAATGACAAAATAGAAAGTGTATATTGTCACATGATGTGCTGCAGGAGTCTGCTAATTGATTGAGTTAGCCGTAAGGCTTATTTTGGTTGTTCATTGCCGCATAATTCTTTCCAGAGGCCCTTGTGACAGCTCGTACATACAGCACCTAACTGTCCAAAAGAGCTGGCGGTCAAATCGGATAGTGAGTATATTATAGCCACGGGAAGGAAGCAGTTCAGTCGGACTGGGAATTCCCCAGCTCCTGAGAAAATGAGTCGGCCTCTACATTTAACACTTTATAAACAAACACTGCAGAAATAAAGCATCGTCTGAACACATTGCTATAGCGCCTACATTTGAAACGCCTCCAGGCACTGAATGAAGTCTGACACATGATTGTGAATGACACTGGGCTTTCAGTCGATTTCTACGCGAAAAACCCTCTAACACGGGCGAGACCAGATCACTTCTGTGCACAAGGAAATTACACGAGGTTGTAGGAGTTCGGGAGGCAAGAGTTGGGTAGAAGGGTGCCAGGGATGAAGAAAGAATGAAACAAGCATTTACAATGCAACGGTCTCGGCATTGTTAAAGTTAGAACTATTGGCATTGCTCATGACAATGCCGTTTCTTTAAATGTTTTAAAAACAAAAAACATAAACAGAAATAATGTCATGAGCAATGCCAATAGCTCTAACTTTACCAATGCCGAGACCATTGCCTTGTAAATGCTTGTTTAACCGATGTTAGTAGGATAGTACTGAAACACTGTCAGGATAGCATGATGACAGCTAATAAAACGGTGCATTACCATAACATAAATAAAGAAACTACAAACAACATCCATATTACTTTGTCACTATGTCATTTTGTCCTACAATAGGTGAGGGAATGAATTAAAACTGTGTCATCAGAAGGAATTGAAACAAAAGTGGTTTGGATAGCTAAAGGTATTGCCCAGAAAGATTAAGCGCACTGCAAATATAGCATACTCGCACACATACAAGGTGTGAATAGAGTTTCTGTCATCCCTCTTTCGGTTGCTACAGCCAGAAAAAGGTAATGCCACACAAGCTGAAATTAAATCAGCTGGGATGGAATTGAATTGTTTACCATACCTGCTATACCTTCAACTGGAGGAAGGGCCAGAGGGGGGCTGACGACTATGGTAAGGACCAAAAAAGTCTTTACAACCTTCCCCATTGTATGCACCCATCCCAGGATCCAGATCGTGTGGGTTATTCATTTCTCTACTTTTAATTTTTTCGTATTTAATTTTTGCAATGCTGTTGTGGAAATGAGCTGCCAAAAAAGTGCACTTTTTAATGCCATTAGGATACTGAAGCACAGAGTCGAGTGTAAGTTGGGTGGATTTTTGCCAATTGTGGGAGGGGGGATTTTAACGCAAAATTGACTTTTGTGACACCACCTATGATCCTTTCTCTGACCACCATGGCAGGGCCTAGCATGGAGGTTGATCATAGAGGATGCACCCCTATAGAAAATGTATTGGATTTAAATTTTTGAAACTTGGCTGAAACTGGAGGGAGCCGAGAACCACATATCCCAACATTTATAGGCTGGGGCCAAGGAACCACCATAGAATATTTTTTTGTCATGGGACATAACCGACTAGGTTGTGTCCAGGGGTGTTTTCTTAAGTGGTTTTAGAAATCACAGCCCAATAGTCAGAGGTATATTTGCAATAAAATGGAGCACAATTTTACTCCATAATAGGTAACACAGCGCTCATACATTTTTTTAATGCAGGGATGCACCATATTTACAAAAATACGGTCCATCCCTGCGTTTCCCCTAGTGCTGGCACTCAAAAGGCTGCCTAGCGCCAGCACAGTCACCTTTACGCCATGTTGCAAGGGTGCCTGGGCTGCAGGTGGGGTTGTTTATGTGCAGGAAGGGACACCTTCCTGCACATAAACAATCTTTCAAGGCGATTTGCTGTTTCTATGTGTGCTGCAGAATGCAGCACACATAGAGCAAAATATGAGGAGAAATACAAAATTTCTCCTGGTATCGCCATCCTAAAACTAGGTTTTACCTGGCCTTAGTTTTTGATGCTGCCACATCCTTGTAAATATGAGGCAGCATCAAAAAGCAATGGGTTTTGCGGCAGAACGCCCACTGCAACACCCATTGCATGCCCTTTTTACGCAAAGTGAAGTGTGAAAAGGAACCTTATTTCCAAGGCGGCTTAAAGCCACATTAAGTGGCTAAACGCCGTCTTGTAAATAAGGCGAAGGGGATATCGCCACCAGAATATCACTAAAAGTCACTTTCTGGTGGCGATATTTCCTTGAAAATATGCCCCTTAGTCTCCCCCCTAGGCCCACAACCTGCTCTGCCGAAAAGTGTTACTAACCTCGCCGTTAAGGATAAGGGACTGAGGTTGAAATGGAAGGGTATAGACATCCCCAGTGTCACAGTCAAGGTAGTTATAGCTAACCTGAGCCTGATCATGGATCATCTCCTGAATGTAAATTGTTCACCCCTAATATGAGATCTTCTCTCTTACCTACCGCCACCCATGCAGTTACGACCCACCCAAGGTGGTTTGATAGCGAATGTAGAGCTGCAAACCAAAATCTGAAGGCTGCCCTCAATTCCAGGCACAGATACCAGGTTATTATCACCATTGCTAGACTGCGCTATAAATCTAACAATAAAAAACGCAATGCAGACATCAAGGAAGAGGCCTGGAATGGCCTTGTAATGGCATGCGAGGAAAGGAACTTCCCAAAATTCTGGGTAATATTTAATGATAAGCAGCACCCCGCAATTGAGGGTGAGGGTATGGGCTCAAAAATTACTCCTCAGAGCTGGACGTATCACTTTAAACATATCTACTCCTATGACAACCAAACACTTGTTGGGTCTATGGACTCTTGTCCCTTTTTCCCCCTAGAAATTAAGTTTGATCTTGAGTAGGTTATCATGGCCATCAATATTAGCCCCTCGAACGAAGCTCAGGGCTCCAATGGGGTTCCATGGACATGTATAAAGGTAATATTGATCTGTGGGCCCCATCATCACAATTGACCTGAATGCTGCAGTCACTAGCAAGTTCCCCAGTTCCTGGCAACAAGTGACCATCGTACCTATATTTAAGAAGGGCCTTCGGCAGAACCCTGGTGCTATAGGCCCGTCTCACTACTGTAGTCAAGGTAGCAAGTTGGGCGATCCTTCAAATGATACAGTGCTGGCTCAAGTTGAAAGGAGTCCTGAGTAGGGCCCAATATGGTTTTCTGGAAGGTTTTGGGACACAGGAGCAGTGCCTTAATCTGAACTTAATTGCGGGGAAATACATAATTGCCAAAAATGTCCCCTAGATTTTGCGTTTATGGATCTGAGCAGTGCATTCGATAGTCAACCGTTCCAAACTGTGGGCCATTCTTGAGCGGATTGATCGGCCGCAGGATCTGGTTGACTTTTTGCGTGCACTGCACTGGGAGTTCTCAGCCAGGGTATGGTACAAATGGAGAATGTACTCCACTGTTCTCCTTATCTTGTGTCATCGCCCCTATTCTTTTTCTTTTATATATAAATCACCTAGACTCCTTTTTTATTAGAAACAACCTAGTCAGAATTAAGGCCACCCATATGCTCGCACATCCAATGGGATCCGGGCCCTTGTTGACAACTTTGTATCCTTCATGGATAAACTGGACCTGGATACCAACATCACCAAGTCACAATATATGGGGTGTAGCCCACAGCGCAGCAAGTTGAGACTAATAGGCATCAAAGTTGCTAATATCACCAAGGTCAGTGGATTCTACTACCTGGGTGTAATTTGTAACTTCAACAATAACTTTGTGCCCTGTTTCTCTGACAGAGGCTCGTGATTTAACAGTGCAGTGGGGGCTCTATTTAATGGATCCACCATAGTAGGCAGAAAACCTAATGCCCCCTATTGGACATCTATAAACTAAAATGCCTACCTTTGCTCTCTTATGGAGTGGGAATTTGGAGGTATAGGGATTGCAGTAGCCTCCAGAAATCCGCTTTTGCAGATGCTTACTTGGCCTGGTCCCCGGCAGCTTACGGCACTTCATACATGATGAACTATGTCTGCCCTATCTCTCAGATCTGGTGGGGCTTACCGCTCTTCTATGGATAACTATTTGGAGTAACCCTGAGGCCTCCCGGAAATGCAAGATCATTGAGGTTTTTCTGTTCTGTGACTATGGTTTAAGAATCCCATGGCTGAATTATTTACAAAAACCCTTGAAAGCCATGGGTAGACTGAACTTATTTTGTAAACAGGAATCGATATCAAAGGTGGAATCTGTAAGAGTAAAAGACCTGTTTTAAAAAAAAAAAACAGTATCTTATAGGGAAGATACAGAGATTATGAGACCCAACATGAGAGAAGGGATGTGTTTACAATCGACAGTTGGAGTAGAGCCATATTTGTTATATGTCAGGGAGAGAACCTTATCGGCAAAGTATTGTCTAGGCACCATTACCTGAGCTTCGCCCTTGGTCGATTTGACCTAAAAACATCATGGTCTGTTTGTGTGATGAACTCTCCCCCCAAACTCTAGGACATTTTATGTTCTTCTGTAAATTTTATGAGGTATCTAGGCAATCCTTATTACTACTGATACTCACAAATCTGGGTTATCATCAGTATAGACCAGCTTTATATTTCCTACGGATGCTCCCGAATCCTCAATTGACTTATTCAATGGGCACTTTATTGGTGTAATTATATTGCGTTTTAGGATTTGCACCTTCATGTGTTTTTTACCATTCTTATCGTGTATTTTTAAATCAAATTTCTGTGTTTTGTAGCCAAATTTAATGATGAATGTAAACAGTTTTTTTTTTATTTGTCTCTTTGCACTTTTATACTTATATACTATAATAGAAATAAAGTATCTTGATGATGAAGAAATTAAATTCAGTTCAAATGGAAAACAATATCAATTATTTTAGAAACATTGGCAATACGACTTTGTTTAAACTTATCAAGCTTTACAAGTTTTTAGTATATTGTTCAAACTTCATATAATCCTGTTGGCAATCGTATCATTAAAGGCCACGATTCTGATTATAACACTTAATTCTGCTTTTGAGGCATCCTACGGAATCGGTGTCAAAAAGCCTGCGTCTTTATTCTGCAAAATTAATCCATTGATTTCCCGGTGACTACCAGGGGGTGGGTCATTTAATGGCTCTTTGTTGAGATTTTCATTTTCGTTTTCATTTTCGTTTTCGGCTGACACATATCACAATACTGATGCATATGCTGGAAGGTTATGAATGACTCTATAGCAGTGTTATCCCCTTCGAAATGTGTTGTTGTCTACGACGATGTAGTCTATCCTGGAATACCTTTGGTGCAGAAATGAGCACAACAATAACTGCTGACTTGCGAGGTTATACACCCTTGAGACACCCGAGATAGACATCTGCACAATGACTGCATTGCTTTGTGTCACCGTGAAGTCCAGAACTTGCATTGGGATTGCGTTTCCAGCACCCAGTAAGTTAAATCTTCCTTCAAAATCAAGGAGCTTTTGATCCAAAATGTGTTAATCTGCTGTGGAGGAAAATATATATTCAAAATATACATCTTTTTACCATATTTCTGTATATTTGTAGGTAGCATCCAGGTTGCATCCTGTTGTGGCGCCAGGACACGCCAGAGTAACCGTGCGCTCTAAAAGTGTAATTAACATAACCTAACGTGCTCACCAGAATCTGTTTCACGTATTTCAAAGAGTTCTTGGATACCAGTGTTTTGACTTTTTTTCTTCTTCCCTATTACTCCTAAGTTTTCAATAACTTCCACTCACTGACATCTCATTTTCTGTGTTTTTGATTTTATTATGCAGTAATTAAGCTCTTTCTTTTGGTGTATAGATGCTATAAAATCACAATCACAACTAAAGGAGGAGTATGCCCTGCATGACACACAGCAATTCAAATTCATGGAATTGTGGCAAACGCATGTGAAGAGGCTTGGTGCAGGTTTAATCACCAGGTTGCAAAGGTAGTGTCTACCCACCGTGACAAAGGCCGTGCTGGCCAAAAAGCGTCGGTTTGTGACAAACTGGCTCTGTTTTCGTAAATAAAAGTTACTGTGAAGAACGATTCCCGTGTGCGGCTTAAATCTTGCGGTAAAATTTACTCAGGCCACTGGTCCGGTCCACAGCCTGCACCCGCTGTTGAGCGCTCCAGCATACGGCCACAGCTACGAGCACAAAAAATGGCTGCAATGTGTCTTTCAAGTATGGGAGAACACGTGGAGGAAGGTACAGAAGCGCAAGATAATTAAAACGGACATGTTAGAAGAATGGGGTGCTAACAACATGGAGTGCTTTAAGAATATGATGAAAATCTTGGTAAAATATGCAGAAATTGACTTGGACACAGTACATACATTACTCAAGGAATTGGAAAATAAAATAAGATTATTGAACAAAGATGAATCAGCAAAATTAAGGAATGACATGGAAAGTCGCCTCGAGAAATATGAGGAGGAAGTGCAAGAACAAAAACAGGGAATTTATACGGGATGAAACTGACTATAAACAAGTAAGGATACTCACATTCGCTAGGCGCTTTGATGCGCTTAAGGTCAATTATGTAAAAAAAATACACCGAAGCCAACTGGAGATACAACTAGCGAATCGGATGTAAGTGAAAAGGAAGCTGCTGCAAATACTACTGTGCCAAAAAAGATTACGGGGCATATTAACAAGTGGGGGAGATAAAATTATCGCGGCTTTAGCATCCGTTTTCGGCCGGAAAGCGGCGATAATTAAAATTTTAATTTAGCAATATTAGCAAGGACACGCTAGCGCGTGTTTCCGTGATTTAGCACGCGCTTTGCATCGCATCGTTAATGAGATGCAAAGTAGGTGTGCCTCAATAGACTACATGGGAAAATATCGCGATATTTACAACAATGCCCCTGCCAGCGTAGCGATAAACAAAATCGCGCTAACCAGCCATTAACGCTGGATTTTAACATGGAATGTGGGGTTACGACCACAGGGTCGTATCAGCAAGGTCATCGCTGTTTTGCAGGGAACCATCGCTGGTTTTCCAGCGATGTTGGGACATTTCCCTGCTATCGCTGGAATTTTCATTGCCAATGCGCTAAACTTTGTAAATACAGCGCTAGCTTGGCGATGAATTCCAGCGATAGCCGGCGATAGGGAAACTCACGCTAGGCGCGGCCAGCGATAATTATCGCTGCCGATTGTTAATATGCCCCTACTTTTTTAGAGGAGATGCGTTTGGTAAACTTAGATCAGAGCCTATCGAGAAGCCGAGGACAAGGACTTGGAAGAGGCTGTACAAAGTCTTCCCTAGTACCAAAAAAACCCGAAGATCCAAACTCAAAAAAACAATACCCTCTGAGTAACCAAACAAACAGGAAATAATAAAAGAAAAAAATCTAATGATCGATCTCAAATTGTATACCATCTGAAGTGGAATGCTCAGTGCTAAGCAAGGGACTATCATTTTGACCTGAGAGGCATTTTGATTACACTAACACAAAAATCAATATATATATAAATATGTACGAAAGCTTAAACTAACCAAAATACATGCTGGGTAAACAAAAAACAATGAAAATGTTGAGCCAAGTCCGATAAGGAATATTGAAGATCCAATAATAACCATAGAACAAATGATTTGAATGAAGAGGAAACCTCAGAGGAAATGCTAGAAGAACTTGGTATAGAAACCACAAAATATATCAGCAGTGGATGGAAAAATAAATCAAAATACTGCCTACAACTAACACCTATCAACAAAACTGATCTCTTCTCCGATACAATAATTAAAGAACTAGAAGGAGTTGTAAAAACATGCAACACTATAAAAAAGAGAACCTTTCCAAAAAAGAGAACACGGCGATAACAACTTTAATAGAAAATACCGAAATAATTATAAAGCCAGCCGACAAAGGCGGAAATATGGTTATTCAAAACACAATAGATTAGGTCAAGGAGGCGTACAGGCAATTGGAAGATCAAACGAAATATAGAAAACTGTCAAACAATCCAATCAATAAAATGACTTTGGAAATACAAAAAAATCTAAATGAATGGCAGGCTCAGAATTTGATCAGCGAAAGCGAATGACAATATCTGTTCAAAGAATATCCCACAATACCTACCATCTATTTCCTGCCCAAAATTCACAAGACTCTAATCAATCCGCCGGGCAGACCAATAGTGTCATCTTGTGAGACTCTGTATGAAAACATATCAACATATGTGGATCATTTCCTAGCACCCATGGTCAAAAATCTTAGCTCTTACGTAAAAGATACTGAGGGGCAGATTTACAAGCCCCGTGCGCCTTACAAGCCCCGTGCGCCACTTTTGCGCCACCGTTGCGTCACTTTTGTGACGCAGCGGCGACACAAAGCTAGCGCCATGCTGCGACAGATTTACAACGTGACGCATCTAGGGAGATGCGTCACGTTGTAAAGCCCTGCGCCACTTTAAACCCGCGTAAGGTTTAATGTATGCAGGGTGGGCATTACGTCGGAAAAAGCCTCGGTAAAGTGACACAGTGAAATCTACAAGATTTCACTCAGTCACTTTTCCGAAGCTGGTGTATCAAATCCTTACGCCTGCTTCAAGCAGGCGTGACGCACCATGTTAGGGATAGGGCAGGTTGGAACAGTGCTGGAGTTGCGTCACGCTTGCGACACAACTTCAGCACTGCGCCAACCTTACGCCAGCAGATGCGTCACGCATCTGCTTGTCCTTGCACCACGATGCACCACATTGTAAATGCGGCGCATCTCCGGTGGCGCAAGGGCAAACTTGCATGACGCATTTTCCCTGGCGCATCCCTGCTGATTTGCAGGGATGCGCCATGGAACGTAAATCTGCCCCTGAGTACTTTTTATGCACTCTGGCAAACACCACATGGAATTCAACATATATTATGGCAACAATCGATGTCGTATCATTATACACCTCAATACAGCACAACATCGGTATACAAGCATGTGCATATTTTTTTTTAAACAACGCAAGATAACTGAATTACAGCACTCAGCTATGTTGTTGACAATGATAGAAACATGCTTAACCAACAACATTTTTTTGTTCAACCATGAGCTAAACCAACAGCTCTGTGGTACTGCCAGGGGCATTTCTTTCTCACCAAATTTTGCGAATCACACCATGGGGTAGTGGGAGAAGGAAATTGCCTGGGGGCCGGAAAATCATTTTGCCCCAGAGAAAATCGTATTATGGATACGCTATATTGATGACCTATTCTTGATTTGGAATGGTAAAAATGAAGATGTCATGGAGTACTTCAACCGATTAAATCAAAATTAAATAGGTCTATCTTTCACCTGTTCAACCAGCAAAACAAAAATAAATTTTCTGGACACAACTGTGTACATAGATCAAGAACAGATACACACCACCCTATATAGAAAGAAAACAGCCACTAACAGCACTTTACATGCGACGAGCTTTTACCCAAAATCACTTCTCAGAAGCATTTCATATGGGGAATTCGTGAGAATTCGGAGAAATTGCTCCAGAGATGAAGATGCAAAAAACAAAATAGAAGAAATCGCGATGAGGCTCCAAAACAGGGGATACAGACAAAGAGAATTGAACAAAAGCATGACCAAGGTGAAACAAATAACACATACTGATACTCTGATGACCAAAACTGACAAAATGAAATCCAGGAAAGGAGAAAAAGAAAACTTTCATGGTCTAGAAAGTGCTGAAATAGTAACAGCCCCAAGACTAGTCCTGACATACAGCAAAGAAAGTCCCAAAATAATTAATATTGTTCAGAAATATTGGCATGTACTGAAACAAGATCCAGAAATTGGAAAAATTATTGGTGAGAGACCACATGTTACATATCGAAAAGCTGTCTCTCTTAAGGACAAAATTGTTCAAAGTCATTTTCAAACCCAAGAACAACAAAAAAACTGGCTGGCGTAACAACAACTGGGAATCAAAAAAATGTAACCACTGCAAAGCATGCAAAATTGCCACCAACAAAAAAGAAGTAAGAGACATACAAGGCAGGATTATTAAGATTAACCACAAAATCACATGCACAACACAGTTTGTAGTGTACATCATACAATGTGCATGTGGGTTAAAATACATTAGTTGGCAGGGTATGCTCAGACGTGAGTCCCTTGCTCACTTTGCCACTGGATTCAAGCAAGCCTGGCTGAAGACGGCTGAAATGCCAGAAACCGGTCCTAGGAAGCTTGTTTCCGGTCCAGGGAAGGCATGGCTTGGCAGTTCGGGCTGGACTGTTCCCATGAGGCACAGGGTCAGACTGATTTGCATATGGCCATGTCTGAACTGGGGTGGCAGAGTGGGCTAAAGAACGGTGATGGATCAAACCCAGATCTGTTGACTGGGTGTGAGTGTTTGATTGGTTCTGATGTTCCGTCCATCACCACCACCTCCTTTTGTACCACTTTGTTCGCCATAAGTTGGCAGGGTATGCTCAGACGTGAGTCCCTTGCTCACTTTGCCACTGGATTCAAGCAAGCCTGGCTGAAGACGGCTGAAATGCCAGGAACCGGTCCTCGGAAGCTTGTTTCCGGTCCAGGGAAGGCATGGCTTGGCAGTTCGGGCTGGACTGTTCCCATGAGGCACAGGGTCAGACTGATTTGCATATGGCCATGTCTGAACTGGGGTGGCAGAGTGGGCTAAAGAACGGTGATGGATCAAACCCAGATCTGTTGACTGGGTGTGAGTGTTTGATTGGTTCTGATGCTCCGTCCATCACCACCACCTCCTTTTGTACCGCTTTGTTCGCCATAAGTTGGCAGGGTATGCTCAGACGTGAGTCCCTTGCTCACTTTGCCACTGGATTCAAGCAAGCCTGGCTGAAGACGGCTGAAATGCCAGAAACCGGTCCTAGGAAGCTTGTTTCCGGTCCAGGGAAGGCATGGCTTGGCAGTTCGGGCTGGACTGTTCCCATGAGGCACAGGGTCAGACTGATTTGCATATGGCCATGTCTGAACTGGGGTGGCAGAGTGGGCTAAAGAACGGTGATGGATCAAACCCAGATCTGTTGACTGGGTGTGAGTGTTTGATGGGTTCTGATGCTCCGTCCATCACCACCACCTCCTTTTGTACCGCTAAAATACATTGGAAGCACAACATGTATGCTTAAAAAACGAATCCTAGAACCCATTAGAGCGGTAAAGAACAAAGACGCCAACTATGCTACAGAGATACATCTAGCGAATTGCCAAAATAATGACTGGAAGAAAATGGAGTACTTTGGCATTGATACTATTCTGCCTCATGAACGAGTAGGTGATAGGAAAAGAAAATTAAGACAACTCGAGTCAAAATATATCATCAGGCTCCATACAAAGGCTCCCAAAGGTCTTTATAATGATGATGAAATGTACACTCACTTGTAGACAAAAGTAGAACAACTTAGAACATCTCTAATTTTATATATAAAAAAGTGAAAGCAGGAATCAGTGCCAACAAAAATGCTTTAAAACATCTTAGTGCGTGAAAGACCATGAGGACATTGGGTACTAATCCAACAGTCAAATGGAAATAGTGGTGCAAGTGGACTACTAAAACAACTTGCAGTGAAATACAATGATGATATTGGATACTAATCCAACAATCAAAGTATATGAAAGTATATAATGGTGCAAGCGTATTACTAAAACAGCTTGCAGTATAAGTACTAAACTAGGAATTAAACGTATGTTTACAGATGCACAGGTCCCTATAATACAAATGATAAACATAATTTGTAAATATAAAGTGCAAATAAGTTGGACAAATGAAAGAGCGTACTATTGTACTACACGTATTCAAAGGTTAAAATTTATGTAGCGTTTACAACAAAAGCAATGCAACTTTATGTGATATCAATGCAATGGAACAAACAAATGTGTTGTCTTTGGGTTACCAATGCTGAAATAACCACAATTCCCGTAATGCATTGGGACAGGGTTCTAACCGGATATGCTATAAAACAGGTTGCAAAGGTAGTGTCTATCCACCGTGACAAAGGCCGTGCTGGCCGAAACGCGTTGGTTTGTGACAGACTGGCTCTGTTTTTGTAAATAAAAGTTACTGTGAAGAACGATTCCTGTGTGCAGCTAAAATCTTGTGGTAAAAAAAATAAAAAAAATATATGTATATATGTATATATATATAAAGACAAAGTCCTGAACTCCCCAATAAGACAAAGGGAGCTGAAGGCAGGTAAGGACCTCTCCACCATGCACAATGCTGACGTCCAAAAAGTAAAGACAGCAAACGATTCCAAGATTTCAATTCTGACGTTTAATTCATTTGTCAGACAAGTGTCCGCCTCAGACGCGTTTCGATCGCCTCCGCGATCTTGATCACCTGACGCGCTGGTGCCGGACCATCCAATTTAAAATCATATTCACCCAATCACGATGCTCAGTGTTGATAGACATAACTGAAATACTACAACTTAGAGTGTGTTTTCTTAAAGGAGTGCCGAAAATCAATCAGAAACATAAGTGACCGGGTTAATGAATCAAAATGATACATAAAATGCAACAAAGCAGTTCATAGCAAATAGAATACAGGGCAAGTGCCCCTAAGTGCTGAAATGCTGATTTACAAATCATAACCACGGCTTGCATGTTTCAGAAAAGAACAACAACAACAACAATTCATTTCTAGAATCTAAACATAACACACTCTTGATCATTAATTGTAAAGATAAGACCAACAGAAAAAGAGCAATGAAAGAAGATAGAAGAAAAATTAAAAGTTAAAAAGTATAAATAGGGATGAAAAAAATAATAAATGCTAAAAGGGAAGTAAAAAAAAGAGACTAGAGCAAGAAGCATTGGAGTAAATACTCAAACTGTAAGAAACTGCCAGTAACAAAAACACCGCTAGTTTGAAGTTATAGGTGCTGTTAGAATAACTACATTCAGAGTAAAGAATAAAGACCACAATGAAACATATTTTTACAGAAAGTTATGCAAATCCTCACTCGTGTTCATCCCATTTGGCATCTTAGTATCCAATAATAGGATGAAGGAGGATTCTAACTGGCGTAGTTGTTTTTCTCTGTTACCCCCCCCGAATTGAAGGTGGTACCGCCCCAATCACGTAATATGATAAGTCACTGACCTTGTTAGCATGAATAGCTTTAAAGTGACGGGCAACGGGATATGTGGGGTCCGAGTTGACAATCGCACGAAGATGTTGTAAGATGCGGTTGAAAACCGGTAGTTTAGTGCTCCCCACATACCTCAAATGACAGGTACACTCTAACACGTAAACCGCAAAGTCAGTGCGGCACGTGAAATGTTGTTTAATTTGTACCGGAACATTGCTAAATGCAGTACAATATTCGGAAATATTAATTCCGAATTTGCACGCACGGCATGAGGCACATTTGAAAAAGCCAAAACGTGTTAACCACGTGATCTTCTCCGTGACTTCAGGATTAGATTTGACCAACGCATCCCTCATTGAGGGTGCTCTCCTGAAAGTGATGTTGGGTAGATTGGGCAGTAAAAACTTAAGAGTCATATCGGTTAAAACAATAGGCCAGTGTTTTTTTTTTTTTTTTTTTTTTTGAAACCGTTTATTGCAATCTCAAGAATATACAGGTATGGGCCTACAACCTTCCGGCCGGCCGCTAGAATGACAGGAGCATATGACATACATACAAAAACACTTGGCGTTGCAGAGGAGCAAAATCAGGAGGCATCAGCGTTGTGGGCCACATCACTCTGACCCCACAATACGGTTTCATTTTACACAAACAACACAAAAACCACACCCGCAAGGCAACCTGCAATCGACAGTAACAGCACGTGCTCCCCGAATGGGGGACCCCAGCCATCCACAGGAGTCTAAAGAGGGGAAGGGGAACAAATCGAGGACTGGGGGAATTCCGTGCTCGGGGCTAGGAAAGGAGTCAACTAAGGGGACGGGGCTGGTGAGGCCGCAGGCAGCAATGGTGGCGCGCAGATACCCCCGCGGTAGGCGTTCCAGGGGCCCCATACCTTCACCCATGCCCCAGGCTTACCCCTCGCCACATACACCACCTTTTCTCGGAACATGCACCAATCCATGTGTTCTTTCCAGGCCGACACCGCCGGGGGCCTCTGGGATCCCCACAGTTGAGCAATGTCACGCTTAGCTATCATATATCCCAGAGTCACCCATCGCGTCTGCGGAACCGAGTAGTCAGTTGGTTCCCACACATTCAGCAGGCATCTCCTCGCTTCAGGCAGCAGCGCGACATGCGTAACCACTCGCAGGACCTCATGCACACCACGCCAGAATCGCTCCACCTTCGGGCATTCCCACAAAATATGCAAAAAAGTCGCCAAAGCACCACACACACGCTTACACAACCCATCCTCAGCATAGCCCATACGCAGAAGCCTTGGCCCCGTCATGTAAACCCGGTGGAGTATCTTAAGCTGGACGAAGCGAAGGCGAGCCGGTATGGCCACCTCCTTCGGAGAGGCCACCGCGGAAATCCAGTCTTCGTCGTCCAACTCCAGCCCGTCGGCAACCCAAGCCTCGCGGAGGCCAGTCAGCAGGCCCGAGCGGTCATTAATCAATTTTTTGTAAATAAGGGAGATCGTGCTGTCCGGAACGTGGCCATCCAGCACTCTATCCTCCAGGGGGGAAGACTCCGGGATGGAGGCGACGTCTGGGAAGACTGAGCCCAGCGCGTGACGGACCTGCAAGTACCGAAAGTATTCACTGCCCTGCAGCTGAAACTCCGTCTGCAGCGTCTCGAATGTTTTAAATCCCCCTCTCGTCCAGAGGTCCCCCACTTTACTGATGCCGATCGTGTCCCACTTCTCGAAGCCCTTCGAGGTCCACAGGGAGCCCAATCTCTCAGACGCGTACAACGGTGATGCCCGGGTCAAACGGTCCTTCCACCCCATAGCTGCGTTAGCCGCGTGCCATACTCGTACCATGACACGCGTAGGTCCCGTCAGGCGGGGGCCGGGCGCGCCAGAGTAGAGCGCTCGATTATAATCGCCACCAGGCAGGAGCATGTTGTCCATTTCAAATGCCGGGTTTAAGGCGGGCCCGTAAAGGCCATGATTAATTGCAGCCAGCTGGGAGGCCCAGTAATACCGTTTAATATCCGGGAGGGCAATCCCCCCGTCGTACCATGGGAGCGTCAACTTCGCCAGGGCAATACGCGGCCTCCCGTCCCAGAACAGGCGGCGCTGTAGACTCTCCACCTCACGGAAGTAGCGCGCCGGGACTAAATCCATAGTATTCTGGAGAGCGTACAGGAAGCGTGGCAACGACATCATCTTAAACAATGCCGCCCGGCCGAGCGGCGAAAGCGGCAGGCGCCGCCAGCGCGCGACGTCCTCCTTCAAGCGCTGGAGGGGGGGAAGCAAATTCCGCTCGTAGCGGGCCTCCGGGTCCAGAGTAATGTAAACCCCCAGGTACCGAAACCCCTGTGAGGCAATCTGGATCGGACAGCCCCGCGGGAGGACGGGAGCCTCCCCGGAAAGCACATACACACATGATTTAGCCCAGTTGATGACAAGGCCTGAATTGCGGCCGAATGAGCGCAAAACATCAACCAGGACAATCAATGATTTACGCGGGGAGGCTAGGTACAAAAGGATATCGTCAGCGTATAGGGACACGCGGTCCTCATATTCGGGGGTCCAACGGAGACCACGGATGGAAGGGTGCCACCGCAGCCACTCCGCCAGGGGTTCCAAGGCCAGCGCGAACAGGAGCGGTGACAAGGGACAGCCCTGTCGTGTGCCCCGTCCCAGCTCGAATGGGACCGATACTCTTCCATTCACCCCCACCTGCGCCAATGGGCCCGAATACAACAATTTGACCCAGCTGATGAACCCCGGGCCAAATCCAAACTTCGCCAGCATGGCCCAGATGTATGGCCACTCGAGCGTGTCAAACGCCATGGTGGCGTCTAAGGACGCCAATATGGCCGGCTCCCGCACAAACGGGACACGCGCGAGCACCCCGTGCAAGCGCCGCAGATTAAGGGCCGTGTTGCGATGGGGAATAAAGCCGGACTGGTCTTGGTGGACCAGGTCGCCCACCACGCCGACCAGCCGGTTGGCTAGCACCTTGGCGAGGATTTTGGGCTCCGCATTCAAGAGCGAGATAGGCCGGTAGGATGTAACCCGGTCTCGAGGTCTTCCCTCCTTGTGGATCACCACGATTGTAGCCAGACGTTGGTCCGGCGGGAGGGAGCCCAGCGAGTGGGCCGCCAGTACATGCGGTCGCAGCTTATACAGCTCGATAGGGATACCGTTCGGGCCCATGGCCTTGCCGGATGCGACCGAGCGTATGGCGAGGGCAATTTCGTCGGCGGTAGGAGCGGCATCTAACGACACCCTGTCCTCCACCGAAAGGGAAGGCAGCGCGATATCCCTAAGCAGGGCATGGGAATCATCCTCCGAGCAGGGAGAAACCGGGGAATACACCTCGCGAAAATAATCCGCGAAACAAGAGACGATGTCTTCTGGCTCGGTGACACGCACACCATCCATCCTCTCAATCAGCGGGACCACACGACTCGCTCTCTCCTTTTTATCCAACCATGCAAGCAGTTTACCAGCCTTATCACCCACATCATACAGTCGCCCCTGTTGCTCTCTATAGAGGCCCCTGGCCGCCTCCGTGACGAGGGCCCTGTAGGCCGCCTGCTTAAGTTGTAGGACATGTAGTGCAGCATCCGTCACCCCACCCTCTAGATCACCCTCCAATTCAGCGATTTCGGCCTCCACCCGGGTCACCTCCTCCTGCTCGCGCCTCGGGCATGGGAAATAAAGGAGAGGGCCTCCCCTCTAAGAACTGTTTTGAAAGCTTCCCACAGGGAGATAGCCGAAGGGACGGACCCCACATTCTCATCGAAATACCGCTGCAAGGATTTAATCAAATCCGCGCGAATGGTGGGGTCGCGCAGGTACCAGGCATTGATTGGAGCTACTCTGCCCTCCCCCCTCGGGAAGACATCAACGTGCAACAGGAGCGGGGAGTGATCTGAAATACCCCGCGCCAAATGGCGCACCTCTCCTACCCTCCCAACATAGGCCGCAGGGACAAGGACATAATCAAGCCGTGAGAGGCTACCATGGGCACCCGAGTGGAAAGTGTACTGCAGCTGCGTGGGATGTTTTAAGCGCCAGCAGTCCACCAATCCCAGTGTATCTAAGAAGCCGGACAGCCACGCCTGCGCCCGGGGGAGGTCCCTAGGGGGGTGACGATCCACGGTCCCAGAAACCACCGCATTGAAGTCCCCCCCAACCACCAGAAGCCCCCCCGGAAGGTCAAGGAGGAGGCGCCCTAGGTCTGCGAAAGTCGTGGACTGTAACCCCGGTGGGACGTACACTGATACAAAGACAACTACTTTACCCTCCATTCTCCCCACTAAGACAGTGTAGCGTCCCCTCTCATCATGGCGCACCTCGTCTATTTCCAACGGGAGCGAGTTCTTCACCATGATGCCCATCCCCCGTGAGCCCGACGTGAAGCCCGAGTGGGCCACCAAACGATAGCCACGCCGATTCATGGCACAAAAGGAATTACCAATAAGGTGTGTCTCCTGCAAAAAGACCACATCTGGCGAAAGTCGTTTCAAATACTGCAGGACCACACCTCGCTTAATCCTATCCCCCAGTCCGTTAACGTTCCAGGACAATAAAGTCAGGTCCCTACCCCCCGTCACAAACAGAAGCCATCATTCGTCCCCCCGAGAGCACCTTAAAAACACAAATACAATAAAGGGTTTGCCTTGCGGTAAAAACAAACAACACCCCACCCCAACGCACCCATCCCAACAGAACTCCCCCCTCCCTGCACCCCTGCATGAGCCCAAATAGCCCCCCCAAAGTGCAGTGTGCCTGTCGCCCCATGAACGATTAAACTAACTAGTCCCCCAGAGGAGGAGGGAGAGCCCCCAAGAGACCCCGTACCACCTCCACAGGAGGGAGACTTAACGAACAGTCAAAAATGATGACAATGTTGTCCAGAGCAAGGCCTACTATTAGTCCCTCAGTCCTGATCCGGCGAGCCCTCCCCTCCAACCGCGCCCCCCCCACCCCCCCGGCCCCGATCCCCGGGCAAGGAGTCCAACCAGTCCCCGGCTGCCTCGGGACGATCAAAAAAGTGCGTGCAGCCATCCACCTCCACCCGCAACTTAGCTGGAAAAAGCATCGCATACTTGAGGTTCAGGTCCCGTAGACGACGTTTGACTCCGAGAAAGCTCAGTCTCTGCTTCTGGACCGCTGGGGTGAAATCAGGATAGAAGTTCACATCCATATTGTCAAGTCTGACCGGTCCTTGTTGCCTAGAAGTCTGAAGGATAGCGTCTCTGTCCCGAAAGTTGAAAATCCGGGCAATGAGAGGCCGCGGAGGGGCTCCGGCCTTAGGTCTTCCTCCGGGAACCCTGTGGGCACGTTCCACCGCAAAGAATTTACTCAGCCCCCGGGGCTGGAGATGGGTGAGGATCAGATCCTCCACAAACAGGTCCGCTGCCGCCTCCTCACGTCCCTCCGGCACCCCGACAATGCGGACATTGTTCCTCCGGGCCCGACCCTCGGAATCCTCCAGTCGACGATCCATCAGGGCGCTCGCCTGGCCGAGCCGGCGCACCTCCTTTTGGAGGGCCGCCACGTCCGCCGTAAGGCCCGAAGTGGTGTGGGCCAAAGAATCGACCCGGTCATTGGTCTTGGATAAATCGGCCCTCACCAGGCCAACATCCACGTGGACCGAGTCAATCTTTTGCGCCAGTGTGTCAAAGCGCTGGTCCACCGAGGCCTTCATCTCGGCGATAGCGCCCATAACATCTCGCAGGGTCAGATCCGCGGGCAGCGTAGGAGCATCAGTCGGGCCCTCAGGGGACCGATGCGGCACCTCGGGAGATCCCTTCTGGAGGGTGTAGCGGTCCATGCTGTTGGACTGATGGGCCGCACCACGGCGGGTCGATTTCACCTTTGCCCGGTCGCCATCTTGCTTTGTGGACATGGTTTCAGTCCCCAAATCGTGCCAATCACCTCGGGCAAAGCCGACAAACCAGTTCACGGGCTCCGGGGGGGGGCCACCACAGGTCCGCAGGACGGATCACAGCCAGCGGGCCAGCAGGGCACCCCAACGAGGCCACACCACCGCACACCGCCCCGCAACCCAACCTCGCCCGAGCAGCAAGGAGGGTGCAAAAGCGAAAGTGAAAGTGCGGGGTACGCGAGTCGCCCAGCCCTGCCCGCCGCTGTTGATCACTTTGTCTCCGGATCGCCCCGCGACTCCAATCCGGGGGGCCGGCGTGGAGAAGGCCGCAAACCTCAATCGGTGCTCCCGCCGGTGTCCGAGGTCCAATTTGGAAACGGAAAACGGGTGACACCTCAGCTCGGGCTCACCAACACAGTCCCCTCATCTAGGACAGGATATTTTCAGGATTTATGTAGGAGGTCACGGAGGTCCTCGGGAGCCTCGCACCTACGCGGCCATCTTGGTTGCGCGCTAGGCTCCTCCCCCAATAGGCCAGTGTTTGTAAATAATATGTCGCAGGCTTCTGTGTTGTTTGCAAAACGTGGTAATAAGTCTGATAGGTTGAATGACCTCTGTGTCCACCTCCAAACTAAGATTCATGGTTTGGGGCTGTCTGGTAGTTAGGCAGATTTCCCGAGAGCAAAGATTAGCTTTGTCAAGGGCTTTTTTAAGATTGTCCGGTTTGTACCCACGGGCAAGGAACCGATTGGTAGCTTCCTGTTGGCATTGTTCTAAGTCACATTGACGGCTACATATGCGACGTAGACGGAGATATTCCCCGTAGGGTATGCTACGTATGAGGTGTGGTGGGTGTGCACTGCTGGCATGTAAGATAGAATTGCCAGAAGTGGCTTTCCTATGAAGTTTAGTTTCTATGTGTTGGTCCATAATGAACACTTCCACATCAAGGAACTCCACCCTCTCAGTGCTGATAGTAGCCGTAAATTGTAAGTTCATTGTGTTGTTATTGATAGATGCCACAAATGAGGAGGCCTCCTCAGTGGAACCTTCCCAGACGATAAAAATATCGTCTATATATCTGCCATAGTACCGGATGTGTGCATCCCATATGTCTTTGTGGTTGGCCCTGAGGACATGTTCCTCCCACCAACCAACCAAAAGGCAGGCATAGGTTGGAGAAAAACATGCCCCCATAGCCACACCCCTCAATTGTTTGTATAGTACTTTATTGAACAAAAATAGATTGTTATTGAGACAAAGTTCAATCATTTGAAGGAGCATGGAGTTATGGTCCTTGAAATTAATGGAACGGGAATCTAAAAAATGTTTGACAGCAGTTAACCCTTGAGAATGTAAAATACTGGTGTAAAGGGAGGCTATGTCAAGTGTGATTAGAACAAAGGTGGATTGCCAACCAATTGCCTTGATTTTGGTTAAAAAATCACCAGTATCCTTGATGAAGGATGGCAAAGCGGTCATATGAGGTTGGAGAAAGTAATCCACGTATTTTGACATAGCTTCCAGAAGGTTATTCCGAGCAGAGATGATAGGTCTGCCTGGTACCGGGTGAATACCCTTGTGGACCTTGGGGATGAAATAAAGGGTAGCTGTAGTTGGAAAGTCATTTTTGAGGAACAGATATTCATTCTTTGACAAGAGTCCCATTCTTTTCCATTGTGCTAATAGGGAGGACACAGATTTCTTAATTTCACCCAAAAGATCTCGACCTACTTTGCTGTAACAATTAGTGTCGGACAGATGGCGTTGTGCCTCTTGTAAGTAATCATTTTTGGGCCAAAGAACTATGTTACCGCCCTTATCAGCACCCATCACCACAATCTGACCATTCCCACGAATTTTCTTGATCAGCGCCCAATAATTTCTCAATTTTGCATTTATTTGTCTACATTTGGAATAAGTGGACAGATTAAGACTTTTGAGGTCACTAATTACCATGTCACTGAACACATCAACAGAGTCCTTGGGCATAATCGGATAAAAGCTCGAAGGAGGACGAAATGGACTGGCAGCCGCCAATCCTGTGTTGATTCCTTCCAGTTGTTCAGGTACAGTACCAGATATAGTAAAGTCCGAACTTTCCTTAGCCAAGGATTGCATAATTTGAAGTGTATCAGAGTCCCGAACTTGTAGTGGATCCAACAACAAGTCAGATGAGGTGGCCATATTCATAGATTTATTCAATTGGAAGAATTTTTTGAGTTTAATTTTTCGAATGAACTTATAGATATCTATGCGAGACTGTTTGTATGAGAAGTTGGACTCGGGACAGAATGATAGACCCAATTTTAACAGTTGTTGCTCAGCATTTGATAACACAATGTCCGTCAAATTGATAATTGTGTTATCCTGTGGGTCTAGCGTTTCCATCTCCGTCCTCCTCTGCCCCTGTTTGATGGTTTTGAGGCGATGTTGGCGCCTCTCTCTCCGCCGTTTACTGCAACTGTTTGGTTTTGAGGATTTCTGGGGCGGAGGGTTGCTCGCCTGTCCATAGTTAAAAAATTGAGCTCCTCTCCCAAAGTATGCTTGATGGCCACTGTGCTAGATGTGACCGCTGTGCTGGGACCTTCATCCGAGTCCCCACTGGTGAGAGAATTGACATCAGAGTCCACTGGAGTACTAGAGTTATCAATGCTAGCATTGTCACGATTCCCTTGGACTTGATCCGTAAGGGCTTTCCTTTTTACGTTGTCAAATTTACGGGAAAACGTGAAAACCCTTCCCGCCAGATAATCGTCACGATCCCTGGCAAACTTGAAAGCTTTGCGGGTTTTGATAGTCTCTTCATAATGATGTAATTTGTTAGCTATCGAAACTCTGCCTTTAGCAATGGTATCCTTCTGGTCATGAGCATCAAGAATTTGATTTAATTCATTAATCTCTTTGAGAATCCTCTCTCTGTCGATCACAGCGTATTTGATCAGGATGTGAACCATGTTCATAGAGGCTTGGAGATTATTAATGGCCCATTCAGAAAGCATCTCAGGGTGCGGATTTTCATACGATGGTGCAATCATAACTCGCAACCCCCGTGGCACCCTGCCTACATCACGATACTTCTCAAGGGACTTGCTCTCCCACCATTTGGATAGCTCGGTTTTCTGAAGTTTTTCCAATTTCCTCAGTAAACTTCTAACATCGTTCGTATTCCCCTCATGGGTTAGCGATTCATTTGTAACACTGGCAGTCGGTAAGTCAACAAATAACGCTTCTGCTGCAGCCTCCCGGTCACGCAGCGCGTCCTTGGCTGACATTGCAAGCTAGCAAGCTTAATGTACGTAAGATAAATGGAACCGCTTTTTTTGCTGGTCAAGGACGAAGAATTCAAATTCAAAGCAACGGCAAGGATCTCCCAACCCGTTAGATAACCTCTTAGAAAACAGTGTCTCACTCCTTACCGGCGAATGAAGAGAGCCATCCGGGGTCCGCCGACTCCAGAGAAACAAACTTCCTCGTCTGGCATACGGTGAATGCTGCAACACTGTAGCGAGGCACGGGGGGCGTGACCAGATTACTCCTTCCGAGTCACGTAGTATCACAGACATATAGATATATATATATATATACACACACACACACATTAGTTCCTATGGGGTGGTATTTTACTTCCCTGCCTCCATTATGTACCAGTGGTTGTCCCTGTGTGGCGCTTTACACACTCCAAAGCTTGGATGCAGTATTATTGGACTAGAGTACTGTGTGGGCCTCCTTTGACAGCTATAGGGCTGTTGTAACTTCAGAAGTGTTTTTTTGAACTAAAAATGTCTTACTCTATTGTGGGCGTGTTTGATATCAGCATGCCCCCCCCCCCCTTAAATTTCCTTTTAATTTCTCCCATTTAGTAGAAATGATTTCTCATTTTCCCACTGGTCCCTCCCACATTTACTATTAATTTGTATACCTATGGGTGTGGAGAACTACATTTTATAGTAGAGAATAAGAACTTTATACTATACTGCCTACTGAAGTACTACTTTATGTACTGTAAAATGCAGTCCGTGAATTTGGCAGTAAAAGTACATTATGTATTGGAAACATTAGGTCAACCAACAAACATCTAACGATGTATGTAGATGAGACCAGGGTCATACTGGGACAGAAAAAGGGGCCCGGCAACCAAACTAAAAGTAGCCCCATTAGTGAATGAGACAGCTATGAAAGTGGCCCACATTTTGCAAATGGGGGGCAGTTTTCAACTTATAAAGGCATGCTGCATAAGTGTAAACTGGGACTTTGAGCAAGGGTCCCGACCACCTTCTGCTAAAGGTCATGGCTAGTGTGCTGTACAACGCCACTCTTGCTGCCTGCTCTCAGAACTAGGGTTAGCTATCTTATCAGGAGGCCTGTGTGGTTAGCTGGACCAGCTCTTTATGCCTTCTACCTCCAGCTTAAAAGGTGGCCACAATAATACGAGTTTTCTTGCACGCATCCTACATCAGAACTATATATGGTTTCACCGGCAGTGAAATCCAAATATTATTCATAGATTATTGGCTTTAAATAACTTTAATCTCTATTGAAGAACTCCAGTGACATCTAGTGGTTAAAGAATGAATACCTCTACTACTATTGGCTTTAAATAACTTTAATCTCCAGTGAAGAACTCCAGTGACACCTAGTGGTGGAAAGAATGAATACCTCTACTAAGGCTGCGAAGCCAGTTAATAATAAGACCTGGAGTTAAACGCTCGTTATATCCAGTGGTCGAAGTGGGGGGAAAAAAGTAGGGGAACTGTGGGCGGAGAATCAGAGGGCGGGAATAACCCAAGGATTGGCTCGGTGGGCGGAGCCAGCGGTGTGTCCAGAATGCGCAAATATCCCAATTTGTAGTATTTGTTTGGCATTTCACTGCCCAGTTTAATCAACCAATGGATAAACATGATTATATAAGGTTATAATAAGTTATTGACATTAAAACACATTCACAAAGTGGGATATGCTTCTAAACACAGAATGTCCCAAATACGATAAAATGTGGAAGCACAAGCCATTTGTCGCAGAGCCATGAAGTTTATCACCAGCACTTCTCCCTTTTTCCACAACAGCAGTTCAGACATGAATGGCAAAATATCCTAGTTTGCAAATGTTTTCTATATGATTATGGCTCTGCCATATTTGCCTCCTAATGCAACATCTGCTGCATGACATGACCATTTAACCTAATAAGGGCCACATGCATCAACGAGAAACCTGGTCGCAAACGGGCAGATTAGCAGAATCTGCCCCTTTGCGACCGGTATTTATGCATTTGGGATGCATCATCCCAAATGCAAAAATCGCAATTTAAGGAATCTCTAAATAGCGATTCCTTAAATTGGTATTGCATTTAAGGAATCCCAAATTGAGATTCCTTAAATGCAATGCATTAAAGTTAAAAAAATAGCGATTTCGCTAATGGGGGAGCAAATTACCATGAAGTTGAACTTCATGGTAATTTGCAAAAACTTTGAAAAATGCACTTTTGTGCATTTTTCAAAGTTTCATGTTGCGTACACTCATGCCCTTAGAGCATGTGTGTGTGCAACATATGTGCACAGATCAATTTCAGGGGTGTAATAGGGTGTCATTTTGACACCCTTGCACCCTTGAAATTGCATGAGCAATTTGCGAGTACCTACTGGTACTCGCAATTTGCTCATGCAATCTCCAATTCATTCCTATGGGCCTGGAGGCCCATAGGAATGATTGGGACGGCATTCCTTAATTGCCACTCGCAATTTGCGAGTCGCAATTAAGGAATGTGTAGGAATCGCTATTTTTATAGCGATTCCTACATGCATAGGCTTTTGCAATTCCTTAATTGCGATTCCTTAAAAATAGCAATTAAGGAATCGCAAAAGTCTTTGTTGATGCATGTGCCAGTAAATTGTTTATAGCTCAAACGTATCAAAAGTTAATAAAAAATGTGACTTGTTTTGCTGCGGAGTGGATGGCTTATTGCAAAGGTTGACTGATCACCTTTCTCACTGTTGCATTTGTATGTTACACTGGTACTAATAAGGCAAAATATTTCCAAAGACTGTTAGCATGTGTACACATGTCAAAATAATAAAATATCAGAAAATATACTGCATTACGCTGCAGTCTTTTTTTAAATGCATAATTTAAGTCAACACTGTGGCATCATTTTGTCCTCCTTTGCTGTATATTTAATTCCAGTGGCCCCACAGCAAGCAGCATGCTTTAAAAGTGCTTGTGAATGAAGCAGAGAGACGGTGAAGTTTGCAAACTTAGTTTGGTGTGCGTGCAAATTCTGCATTGACAATCCCTGGTGAGTTGCAGCTACTACTTCTGAAACAAAGCCAATGGAGCTAACATGGGTGAGGCAGACTGGCCACAAGGGCTGGGCCGGTCTTAGCACTGGTGGTGCCCTGTGCATTAATGTTTGTTATTACCCCCTAATGGCCAACTCTGCCATGGATTCCCTCACTACCACCCTTTAACAGTGTCCCTCAAGTCTCCATAACCACACACTTTCTCAGATGCATTTAATTTGATTTACAGCGCCACTTATACCATATACCAGTGTAGGGTGTCGGAGCACTTTACATCACACACATTACTCAGAGACAATCAATATGTGTGCAAATCACTGTATAGAAAATGTTACATAAGACTAAGGACTACAAGGTGTAGGAGTCACATGACAACCATACTACTAGGCCGTATAGTTTAATAGTGATTGGTCTGGAGAAACATAAACGTAGAATTTTAAAACGTAATACCATGGTTGGGGGTTCTCTTTAATAATCAGAATTGATTTCTGTCCAAAAGAACACTTTTTGCAACATTAGGATAATCAAAGACTGGGGGGAAAAACATAACGCATTAATTTATACCTTGCAGTTTGTATGCAGCCCTTAGATGAAAGTTAATAGCTCACTGTTGTATGTTAGGATTTTAACTTATAAACTGCAAGTAACAAAAGTATCTCTCTGACAAAAGCAGTAGCCCACTGACCTATTTACATTATGTGCACTTTGTGATCTGTGTAGGAAGGTGGAATCTGACCGCATGGTTGCCCCACTTTTTTCCTGGTGTTTTGCTGGTTTTCGACTTAATCTGGCTGGGATCCTGCTATTCAGGACCCCAGCCTATCTGATTTCTCCCTTAAATTGATTACAAGTACTATAGGTACACTCCAGATTGGATTCTGGGGTACCCTTATAAGTCCCTAGTATATGGTATACTATGTACCAAGGGCATAGGTACCCCAGAGGCCTACCAGGGGCTGCAGCATGTATTGTGCCACCCTTGGGAAGCCTTCCAAAATGACACCACAGGTCTGCTACTGCAGCCTGGGTAAGGTGGTGCATGCACCCCTTACTGAGATATAGGTTCACTATATCTCTCCATATCACTGCACATATAAAACTATCAGTCACCCCTATGGCAGGCCTTACCAATCCTGAAGGCAGGGTGCTGGGGTTTATGTGAGAGGGTGCCCATGCATGAGCAGAGCCCCTCTGCAGCCTTTGGAACCTTTATTCTGGGGTTGTTTGTGATGCAGCCAAACCATACACTCTTAAGTGCATTATAACCAAACGGTAAATGCTAACTTTGGGATGGCTGCACGGAAACATGTTGTATTTGGTGTCAAACACTTTGGAATCATACCCCCACACCAGTAACTGGCGTGGGAGTATGATCCCACCCTTCTAGAGGGAGAGACATGACAGCACCGGTATACCCGGTACCAGCTAACAGAGCACTGGCATTACAAAATGGATGCTGCCAGCCACAGACACAAGTCTGCCCTCCTGCTGCTGGACGAAACTCCGGCAGGGGAGGCCTGGACAATAGGTTTTCTGTCACATGGAGGTGTCACCACCTCCCAGAAAGTCTTTAGTGTATTGGGGCTGGGTGGGTTTAGTGTATTGGTGCTGGGTGGGTGCACTCCAAGAGGTGTCCCTGTGTATAGTCCACCTCAAACCAGTTGCAAGGGCTACCAGCCCCTGCTCTGGCGCAAAACTGGACAAAGGAAATGGGTGTAGCCACCCCTGTTTCCTGACCCTCCCATAGGTGGGTCCATAGAGTTTGTCCCACCCCCTTCCTTGGGTATAAGAAAGGAACCCCTGGCTACAGGACTTTATATTACACCTGGACGAAACTCTGATACTGAATCCTGGAACTTCGATGATCTACATTGAACTAGATGAGTGAAGAATCTCCCTTGGAGTAAAGGAGTTACTCCCCTTCAAGGCAGGCACCAAAGACACATCTGACCGGTTTGCAGCTCCGAAGCTCCCGCCAGACTCCGAAGAATTTTGCAACACAGGAGGTGGGTTTCCGTGGTCTTAGAGGTCGATCAGTGCCCACAGCAAGTCTGAAGCCCGTATCCCTCGTGGCAACCGTGCAAACCGAACCACTGGACACCACATCACTTTGCAGAAGCATCAGCTTTCCAATGACTCCTGCAGCTGAGCTTTGGATTACTTATAGCCCTGACCCCGAGCAGCATTTGCACTGAAGATTGCCTGCCTACACTCCACGAGTGTTCCGTGAGCTGGCCCTTTGTGTTTTCTCTCGAGGTCCCTTCCCGATCCCTAGTCCATCGACTGGTGGGTCCCTGTGAAGGCAACTTTACCTCTAATTAGGCTTACCTGATTTCTCCAGACGTGCCCTGACTCTCCATTGCTTGGGGAGTCCCCAGGACCTTGATGGTCCGCACCGAAGCATCTTTTCTCTTCCTCGTGGGTTGCTGTTGCCAAGGCTTGTTGTGTTCAATACGAGCACCGACACCGCAGCACTCGACATCCTTCATGGGACAGCTCAAATCCAGCTTCTGGTTGTCGTCGACACCTCCTGGTCCTCGTGGCTGCAGAGTCAAGCTTCGCCTCTTCGCACCTGAATCACCCAACACCGGTGGGCTTTCGTCTACCGTGCCCCTGGTCACTGGCAAGTGACCCAGACTCTGTCACCTCTGCTTTCAGGTTCTTTTGATCTTCGATCCAGGCTTGGATCACACCGGACACTTTTCTCCTTCCCGGAAGCAGCACTTTGCAGCTGATCGCCATTGAAATCAACGACGATCCCCGACACCATTTGACACCTATGCACCCGGCTTCCCTGGGTGAGGTAACTCGAGTACTCCAGTGCTCCAGTGGGTGCTGGCCCTAGAACCCCCTAAGTCTAAATGGGTTTGCTCAAAGTCCTCTCCTAAGTGTCCTTAACTTCTAAAATTCTTTCCCATAAAATAGTACGGGGCTCGCTCCTGTGTTCTCACACTTCACGCTTCCCCCGTGGGTCTCCTGTGTCACTACCTTGGGTGGTTCCTTGGAGTCCCAGTGATTCTACATGCTTTAGGCACTGTGTCTAATCAAATCGTGGTTCTTGTACTTAATATATGGTTTGGTCCGCCCCTAGGGCCCATTGTATATTGTGCTATTTACTGTCGTTTTTAAACTGTATTATTGTGTATCTTGGACTCTAATCTCATAAAGAGATTAGTAGTGAGTGTTTAGAAATAAATACATATATTTTATATATACCTTGTGTGGATCTCCTTTTATTTAGTAATTCAAGAAGTTATAATCTGGTAAACCAAGCTGCTTTACACTCATTCAAGACTTAGCCTGAAGGCTGCTCTACCACTAGGATAGCTTTCAATAAAGGTTGTCTTTAAACCTATCATCAATAAGGGTTGTTTGGACTGGTACAAGGTGCCCACTATAACTAGTGGACAGCATATACCAGGCCAACTTCTCACAATCTGTATGGTACATGTTCTTTGCAGCTGGCACATTAACCTTCTGAGCTACGTTTCCATGACATACTGTGTCTGGATCGATTATCCTACAGGGTGGCACGCCGTTCATAGCCGCTAGCTGTGACACATTCGGAGCTGCGCGCTTCAGCTGGACTCAATTTGTCAATCAATACTGTCACGAGGACACGCATTTAATATAAGGCTGCGCACATAATTCCTAAACCTGAGTTCGTTCTGTTCTTCTTCTCGCTAACCCCACTACACATTAATTGCGCACCCAGACACCCCTCCCAGCATGCAAACAAGACCACTTTCAACACTAGTAAAATGTGCATATCAAAACCCACAGATTCCGACCCCCCATCATTTGCTCAACTATGAGACCATAAGACTACAAGTTATAACCAAATCCGGGCATCCACACTAAAAATGTTATCCATATCATAATTACTTACGATCAGTGCAACCAACCTTCCAAATAATCCACACTAAAATATATACTAACAAATGGAACATCCACCTAAGTAGAAACAAGTGAAATTGTAGACCTCATCACACCTCATATTTTAGACAACCTTTTCATCATCTAAACCTGGCCATCCCAACAACTTCATCAGGTTTCCAAAGGGTACAGACTCCTGCATAAAGACTGAGTTAACAGGAACTGAGGTGGCATAGTCAACATCCACAAGAATAGTTGGTCCTGCATAAGTTCCAATTCCCTCTCATTCTCATTCTTTAAGGTCATTTCGGTCACCATCAGAGCGAGCCAAAACACAATTATTTGCATCTACACAGTTTAGCCCCCACCAAGTTACAGCTCCCACCTTCCCGTCCCTAAGCACTGCAACAACCTTTCTCCTTCCATGCTGACACAGTACTCTATAAATATTTATCTAGGTGACTGCAACTTCCACTGGAATATCAACAAACCCGACCCTCAATAAAACCAAAATAAATCTGCTCCTTACTCGACCTAGCCAAACAGATCTCACATCCGACTGGTAACAAAGGAAACTGGATGGACACATTCTTCCTCAAATTCAGCATCACTGAAGTCCTCCTCTGCCACTCGAAACTCTCCCCTCCCCAAACCCGAGTCTAGGCATCACTCCCAACTTGGTATCCACCACAAAGTCCCTATTGTATTCTCCACTGACCAAATTATTTCTGCGAGTTCACACATCGGTCCAGGGCCACACTCGGACAAGAGCCATCTTTCAGAAAACTGAAATACTCAATTTTAACGAAGGCTTCAGGTCTATTGTTCAGACATGGTTCCATCACACCTTTATAGCAGTAATGCAATAATTGTTAGCTTTCGAAAGCTGCTGTTGCCCAACTCATGTCTCTAGACATGGCTGCTCAACTCATCAAGGGTGCCAATAAATCATATAATTTCACTACCATCACGAGAGATGTCCAGTGTCTGCCCCTAGATGCCAGAATCCATGTTAAGCTGGCCTGTATTACACACAAAGCAATACAGCTGGGATTACCCTGTACTAGAAAAATGATCTCACGGTCATCCGGAAAAAAAACATGCCTTATTCTGGAAATCTCAAAAGTAAGGAAGAGCAAGGCACTAAACCAAGCCTTCTTATGCCAGGCTCCAAGACCTTGTAATGATCTGCCTCAGGATTTAAGGCGAAATAATAAAATACTTGTCTGTAGAATCTGCTTCTCTCCTTGGACTACCTCCAAACCCATGTTACTTGTAAAGTGCTCCACAGCCTATGTAACGAGATCTGTGCTATTTAATATGCAACTAATGCATAATAAACATTAGAACATTGGAATATTGAGAGCTCCATTGAAACGAATGGAGTAGCTCCTAGGCTCTTATTTGCTGATATAAGCCCGGAGCTCTAACATTCCAATATCTGTCTTCATGCTTCTCCTTTTTTTATTTAAAACATTCTACCCTCAGTGGATGGAATGTTGTAATAGCCCAATAGCCCTTCTGCCTCATGCTATAGCGGTTGTTAAAAGCCCTCACCCTCGTTAGGCCCTCGCCTGCAGCCCAGGCTTATAAATCAGGTTCAGGGCCTTTAACAACCCGTATAGCCCTTGGCCACTGGCTATAAGGCTATAAAATAGAATCTCAGACAAGACTGTATATGAGATTGATACAAGACTGTGGAGGAAGCAATGGAGTCAGCATTTAGGGATTGAGAAGACATGTTGACTCCATCCTTACTTTGTTGAAGAAAACAGAGCATCTTCATGAAAAGGTGCCATTCCAAAAACTCCACAGAAGCAGACAACGCTCCTGGATTTGCCTCCCACTTAGGATACAGCGTGCTCTTCGGAAATATTTCGGTTCAAGGTTCTAGGTCTCAAAGGGAGATAGATGCCTTAGTCATTGTCATGAAATGTATTTCTTAGTTAATTAAAACCTGTCAAGAAAAGTTAAAAAACACAATGTAGCATCAGCACACTTATTATAAAAAAAAATATAACCCATAATCCTCACAGTAAAAAATGTGCCGTTCAATGGCATACAACCTCTACATATACAAGAAAAAAGGATATAAAACACAAGCCTAATGGCGGTCTGCGTATACAGGAACCAAAAAGATATTAACACCAGATGAGAAAAATATGTTAAATTAATTCACACATTAATTGATATTATGTCCAAGCTAAAAAGATCTCAGTTTTTGTTTTCATATTAGTAATGATGTTAGATATTTAGTCCATTTTAGTGTCATAGAGGGACCACTGTTGAGATCTTAGGTCTTTCTCTTGGTCATAAGAGATGAGAAAAATATGTTAAATGAATTCACACATTAATTGATATTATGTCCAAGCTAAAAAGATCTCAGTTTTTGTTTTCATATTAGTAATGATGTTAGATATTTAGTCCATTTTAGTGTCATAGAGGGACCACTGTTGAGATCTTAGATCTTTCTCTTGGTCATAAGAGATGAGAAAAATATGTTAAATTAATTCACACATTAATTGATATTATGTCCAAGCTAAAAAGATCTCAGTTTTTGTTTTCATATTAGTAATGATGTTAGATATATAGTCCATTTAGTGTCATAGAGGGACCACTGTTGAGATCTTAGATCGTTCTCTTGGTCATAAGAGAATTAGAGGGTCTGAACCCTTATTGGTTTATTGCCTTATGGGGACAAGTCTTTTTTTGATTTTTGATTCGAGAGAAAATTGGAAAGGGAAGTTACAAGATAGTCCCATAATGCAACAACATGGATCGCCTGCATGTCATCAACAGTTACATACTCATGCATATGCTACCATGCTGTCAGTCTTTCCTCCTCATTAAGGCTGCACTTAAAACACGTTTCAGCTTTTCTATTCCATTTTCATTCAGGAAAAGGACTGACGTTTATTCAGTAAGCGGAAGCTCTCGAACTGTACAATCAGTGGAAAGTGATTGCTTTCAAATCTAGCAACTGTCAAGGTCCTTCAGAAGTTTAATGAGAGGCAGCGTCAAGTACACGTAACGCACTACTGCAGATCACTCCTGCGAAATATACGAACAACGACTAAGAGTGTCTAGGGCAATCTCTCATAAGGAGCTCTCAGACTAAATTTATATTGAGTTCCAGTAATTAAATCCCCTTCAGTATCCTTTTTGATCTACAGTTCACATTTAATTTATTCCCCATATTGGGTCTGTTAAGTGTAAGTGGTCATCATCTTTGTAGGAGATCATCAAATAATATAACTTGAACTTTCCAGTCATGATTGCTTCCGCATCTCTTTTTGCACATAAGATCTTTTCTATATTGGTTTAGAAGAATTTCACGATAGTACGCTTGACATCCCCCCTTTAGATATTTAAACATTTATTAAAAGTATGGATTGCCCCTCTTGGCTTTCTAGCTGGCCACATATGTTAAAAATGTCGAAAGTTAGGGGCGGGGGACATTTACATTTAAAGTAGTATATATGTACATTCCCCAACGCCCTGGAGGCTCTACCATAATTCTTGGATTTCTTGGCCAGGACCTGAAACTTTTGAAATCCTCTCATTGTTTTTTTTTTTTTTTTTTTGAAAAACCTTTATTACAGTTTCAGAGACATACAAGTATGGGCCTACAACCAACAGGCCGGCCGCTAATGCACACTATAAGCATAGACACATCTTAACAGCCACATCGGTGAAGCAATAAGAGAGCTACTGGAGTGCTAATCAACTCAGCCAGCCGCAGCCGCAGTCCATAGACAAACAAAGAAAGGTTTCATATTTTTAAAGAAAACGAAAAACATCACACACACAAGGCAGAGGAGGTCAATAGTAGTAACATGTGCTCCCCGTATCGAAGGGGTAAACAAACCCAGGGAGAAAGAGGGGGGGGGCAGGCAGAAGAAACCAAATGCACATGTCGCAGGAGCATAGAGGAATGCGCGGGCTAGGGAGACAGAGCAGCATCCATCTCTCGCGTCTGGGGCGGGGCGCAAATACCTCCACGATAGGAGTTCCAGGGACCCCACACCTTAATCCACTTCCCAGGCTTGCCTCTCGCCACATACACCGTTTTCTCTCTGAACATACACCAGTCCATGTGTTCCTTCCACGCTGAGACCGTTGGTGGCCTCTGGGAGCCCCACAGTTGTGCAATGTCACGCTTCGCTACCATATAGCCCAGAGTCACCCACTGCGTCTGCATCACATTGTAATCAGTCGGCTCCCAGACATTCAGCAAACATCTCCGTGCCTCCGGCAACAAGGCAACATGCGTGACTTCTTCTAACACCGCATGTACTCTACACCAAAACCGAGTCACTTCCGGACACTCCCACAGGATATGGAGGAAAGTCCCCAGTAGTCCACAGCCTCGCTTACACAGACCATCCACCGAATACCCCATACGCATCAAACCAGGCCCCGTGACGTACACTCTATGAAGTATCTTAAGCTGGACGAAACGCAAGCGGGCCGGGATAGCCACCTCTTTCGGGGAGGCCACCGCTGACACCCAATCCTCGTCGTCAAGTTCCAAGCCGTCGGCAGTCCATGTCTCTCGCAATGAGGTCAGCAAACCCATTCGATCATTGATAAGCTTCTTATAAATCAGCGAAATGGTGCTATCCGGCACATAGCCGTCCAATACTCTATCTTCCAACGGGGAGGACTCCGGAATAGCCGCAACGTCCGGGAATACGGAACACAAAGCGTGATGAACCTGAGCGTACCGAAAGTATTCCCTATCGTTCAACTGATATTCGGTTTTCAGCATGTCGAACGTCTTAAATTTCCCTTTCGTCCAGAGATCCCCTACCTTGCTGATACCAATCATATCCCATTTCTCAAAGCCTTTCGTAGTACACAGATAACCCAAACGCCGGGAAGCGTACAATGGCGTTGCCCGAGTGAAGCGATCCCTCCACCCCATCACCGCATTGGCTGCATGCCACACCTGCACCGCGACCCGCGTCGGGCCTGTCAATCGCGCATCAAGGGACCCCGAGTATAGTGCTCGATTATAATCCCCGCTTGGCAATAACAATTTGTCCATCTCAAAAGCCGGGTTCAAAGCAGGCCCATACATCCCGTGATTGACAGCAGCCAACTGGGAGGCCCAATAATATCGTTTAATATCAGGGAGACCGACCCCCCCATCGTACCACGGTAGGGTTAGTTTGGCGAGAGCGATCCGCGGCTGCCCATCCCAAAACAATCGACGCTGAAGACACTCCACCTCCCGAAAATAGCGGGCCGGCACTACGTCCACAGTGTTCTGTAGGGCGTACAAAAAGCGTGGCAGCGACATCATTTTGAACAACGCCACCCGGCCGAGCGGCGAGAGCGGCAGCCGCCGCCAACCCGCCACATCCGCCCTTAGGCGCTGAAGGGGGGGGGAGAAGATTCCGCTCATACCGGGCCACCGGGTCTAGGGTTATAAAGATTCCCAAATACTTAAACCCCGACTGCGCAACCTGGATAGGGCACCCCCGCGGAAGGGGGGGGGCCTCCCTGGAGAGAACGTACACACAAGACTTAACCCAGTTAATGACCAATCCGGAGTTGCGACCAAAGGAGCTCAACACATCCACCAATACAATGAGCGATTTGCGCGGAGATGCAAGATACAAGAGGATATCGTCCGTATATAGGGAGACACGATCCTCGTACTCCGGCGTCCATCTAAGGCCACGCATCGAAGGGTGCCACCGCAGCCACTCCGCAAGGGGCTCCAAACAAAGCGCAAAGAGAAGAGGCGACAACGGACATCCCTGTCGCGTGCCCCTACCCAAAGCAAAAGGAGCCGACACCCGTCCGTTGACCACCACCTGTGCCAGTGGGTTATCATAAAGCAATTTCACCCAACCGATGAACCCCGGGCCGAACCCAAACTTCGCCAATGCTGCCCAAATATACGGCCATTCCAAGGTGTCAAACGCCATGGTAGCGTCCAGGGACGCCAAAATGGCCGGCTCACGCATGAATGGCGCTCTAGCGAGGACGCCATGCAGTCGCCGCAGGTTCAAAGCGGTATTGCGGTGGGGTATAAAACCGGATTGATCCTGATGGATCAGGTCGCCCACGACCCGGATCAGGCGATTGGCCAGTACCTTGGCAAGGATTTTGGGCTCCGCAATCAACAAAGAGATAGGCCTGTAAGAAGTACACCGATCCCGCGGCTTCCCTTCCTTATGGATAACAACAATAGTAGCAAGACGTTGGTCAGGGGGGAGGGAGCCCGCCGCCTGTGCCTCGAGGAACATGTCCCGGAGATACGGCGCAATCTTATCTGGGCGCAACTTATATAATTCGATGGGAAGGCCATTAGGACCCATGGCCTTGCCAGAAGCAATAGAGCGAATGGCCAAAGCAATCTCATCCGGCGACGGGGCAGCGTCCATCAATAATTTATCCTCATCAGATAGAGATGGCAAAGCAATGTCTTTAAGCAGCAGGCAAGAGTCTTCCTCCGATCGTTCAGAGACCGGAGAGTAAACCCCGTGAAAATACTCCGCAAAGCAATCAACAATATCACCGGGGTCCGTCACACACACACCATCCACCCTCTCAACAACCGGCACCACTCGACTCGCTCTCTCCTTCTTATCCAACCAGGCAATCAACTTCCCCGCCTTATCACCCATATCGTACAAACGCCCCTGTTGCTCCCTGCTCATACTCTTAGCAGATTCAGTAACCAGCGCCTTGTAGTCGGCCTGTTTAAGCCCCAGCACATGCAGTCTGTCATCCGTAACACCTTGCTCCAAATCGATCTCTAACTCGGTGATCTCATTTTCTAGTCGAACCACCTCTTTCACCTCGCATTTTTTGGTATGGGAGATGAGAGACAGGGCCTGGCCCCGGAGCACCGTCTTAAAGGCCTCCCAAAGGGAGACGGCGGAAGACACCGACCCCACGTTGTCGTTAAAATAGTGTTCCAGGGACCTAACCAGGTCTGCACGGATCGTGGGGTTTCGTAGGTACCAGGGGTTGATCGGCGCCACCCTCCCCACCGCCCCCATGGCAATATCTAAGTGTAGCAAAAGAGGGGAGTGATCAGAAATACCGCG
Source organism: Triturus cristatus (assembly GCF_964204655.1). Classification (NCBI taxonomy): domain Eukaryota; kingdom Metazoa; phylum Chordata; class Amphibia; order Caudata; family Salamandridae; genus Triturus; species Triturus cristatus. Next base: position 392,153,138 of record NC_140594.1, read on the forward strand.
GGCCAAGTGTCGCACCTCCCCAATCATCCCAGCTTGGGCCGCAGGCACTAGCATATAGTCAAGCCTCGAAAGACTACCGTGGGCCCCGGAGTGGAAAGTATATTGTGCTTGTCCAGGGTGTTTCAACCGCCAACAATCTATCAGTCCCAGGGTATCCAGAAAGCCCCCCAGCCAGTTCTGGGCCCGAGGGAGGTCCCTAGGGGGGTGTCGATCTTCAACTCCGGAAACCACTGCGTTAAAATCCCCCCCCAAGACCAAACCCCCCCCGGAAGCCCAAGTAGCAGGCGCCCCAAATCAGCAAAGATGGCCGTCTGCAGGCCCGGCGGCACGTAGACAGCAACCAGCGAAATCAACTTACCCTCCCATCTCCCCACCAGCGCAGTGTAGCGCCCTCTGTCGTCGTGGAGCACCTCATCCACCTCCAACGGGAGAGAGGTCCTAACTAAAATGCCCACTCCCCTCGAGCCAGAGGTGAAACCAGAATGGGCCAGAAGGCGATAGCCTCGCCTGTTCATGGCATGGAAAGAGTTCCCTATGAGGTGCGTCTCCTGCAGAAACACAATGTCAGGCGAAATACGTTTCAAGAACTGCAGGACCACCCCCCGCTTTATCCTGTCCCCCAGCCCATTCACGTTCCATGAAAGAAGTCTCAACCCCTTACCCCCCATCCCCCCCAGCACAAAATATCCCCCTCCCGGAGAGCACAATCATAATAACACAACAGAAAACATTACCCCGCCTTGTGATGCAAACAAACAAACCCCAACCCCACCCCATCAACCCCAACAAAACTCCCCCCTCCCTGCACCCCTGCGTGAGCCCAAACAGCCCCCCCAACATGCAGTGTGCCTGTCGCCCCAATATGAAACTCACTACAAAGAAGACAAAAAAAAACCCAGAAGGAAGAAAGGGCCCCAGCAAGCTCCCCGCAACCTCCAAATACCAAAGGGCAAAGTGTTACAAACTGGAGTCCAGTGCAGCCACAGGTGCAAAACGTTACCAGTCCGGTCCATAGCCAGGATCCCAGTTCTATTCCTACTCCGTCGAGCACTCTCCGTTTTCCGCCATCCGACCTTCCCGACCTCGACCCCTAGGTAGGGCATCCAGCCATTCTCCAACCGCCTCCGGCCAGTCAAAGAAATGCGAGCGACCCTCTAACTCAACCCGCAGCCTAGCCGGGAATAGCATCCCATATTTCAGCTCCATGTCCCTCAAGCGCCGTTTGATGGCCAAAAAACCCAACCGTTGCTTTTGAACGGCTTGCGTGAAGTCTGGGTAAAAGCTAACATTAGAGTTCTCAAACTTTAATGGCCCAGCCACCCTCGATGCCTGAAGGATAGCATCTCTATCCCGAAAGTTAAAAAGTCGGGCAATGAGAGGCCGCGGGGGAGCACCCACCTTGGGCGCACCACCCGGAATCCTGTGGGCCCGTTCCACAGCGAAGAACTTGCTCAGTCCCTTGGGTGGTAGATGAGTCACCACTAGATCCTCCACAAAAAGATCCGCAGCAGACTCCTCCGATCGTTCGGGCACCCCAATAATACGGACATTATTCCGCCTGGCCCTGCTTTTGGAATCCTCAAGGCGACGATCAGTCAGGTCACTGGCGAGCCGCAACCTTTGCACCTCCGTCTGCAAAGCGGCCACATCCACAGTTAGGCTCGACGCCGCTTGAGTCAATGAGTCGACCCGGTCATTTGTTTTGGACAGGTCCGCTCTGACCAAATTCACATCAATCAACACCGAGTCCAATTTATTAGCCAGGGTATCAAATTGCTGGTTCACAGTCGCCTTCATCTCCTCAATGGCCCCCATGACATCCAGCAGAGTCAATTCGGACGATGCGCCCGAGGCCTCCTTGGGCCGCTCAGGCGATTTATGTGATCCACTAGGGGATCCCTTTGGCTGCGCATAGCGGTCCATGTTGTTGGCCTGGGTATGAGCTCCCCTCCGGGTAGACTTGGGTTTCAGCTTGTCGCCGTCCACTCTCGCCGCCATCATCAGCGACCACCAAGGTCAGCACCCTCCAGCACCCGGAGGAAGGCCAGGCGACCACTGCAGGAGATCCGGGCCACCAACTGAAATAGGCCCGTTTACAGTTCGAGAATCAGGCCATACACTCCGTCCTCGGCGCTGCTTACCCGAATTCCCGACGTCAGTTTCCGCAGATCAACTCAAAACCGAAAGTGAAAGCACGGGGTCCGGGGCAGGCCCAGACTGGCATGCCGCTGTTGTTCACTTCGCGCCCGGGCACCTCACCAACTCGAGTACGGGACCAAGGCCGGAGAAGGCCGCAAACTTCAGATCGCCACCAGTCCGGTTCCCGGAGTCCGATTTCGATTTGGAAAACGAGTGGCACCCTAGCGCAAGATCATAGACAAAAGCCCGTCTAGAAAACCAGGATTATGACAGGATAGACGTGGGAGGTTGCGGAGGCCCCCGGGAGCCACAAGCCTACGCGGCCATCTTGGTTGCGCGCTAGGCTCCTCCCTCAATCCTCTCATTGTTATTGGTGATGTGCACCAGGTTCTCTGGACAAAGCAATTATCACACTGTTCCAGAAAACTCAAAGTATCCCCTGTGTCTGCAAAAGCTGGCCTGGACTGGCTACGTTCCGAGAAATTAATCTGTATATGTAGCCATCTGAGCGTGTCTGATGACAGCAATAATTTTCTTTTTCTTTTCGTATTAGTAATAAGGGGAATGCATTGTTAAAGCAATAGCCAGCCAATCCCAAACTTGAACATCAGTGTGTTGGTTACAATTGTTGTGAAGCAGCATGTGGCATGTTCCTCTAATATATTCACTTTATTGAATGCCCTATAATTTGTCTCTTGTGCTTCCTGTGCCTCTCTTAAAATTGATACAAAAGGGGGTGGTGATGGACGGAGCATCAAAACCAATCAAACACTCACACCCAGTCAACAGATCTGGGTTTGATCCATCACCGTTCTTTAGCCCACTCTGCCACCCCAGTTCAGACATGGCCATATGCAAATCAGTCTGACCCTGTGCCTCATGGGAACAGTCCAGCCCGAACTGCCAAGCCATGCCTTCCCTGGACTGGAAACAAGCTTCCTAGGACCGGTTTCTGGCATTTCAGCCGTCTTCAGCCAGGCTTGCTTGAATCCAGTGGCAAAGTGAGCAAGGGACTCACTTCTGAGCATACCCTGCCAACTTATGGCGAACAAAGCGGTATAAAGGGGGTGGTAATGGACGGAGCATCAGAACCAATCAAACACTCACACCCAGTCAACAGATCTGGGTTTGATCCATCACCGTTCTTTAGCCTACTCTGCCACCCCAGTTCAGACATGGCCATATGCAAATCAGTCTGACCCTGTGCCTCATGGGAACAGTCCAGCCCGAACTGCCAAGCCATGCCTTCCCTGGACCGGAAACAAGCTTCCTAGGACCGGTTTCTGGCATTTCATCCGTCTTCAGCCAGGCTTGCTTGAATCCAGTGGCAAAGTGAGCAAGGGACTCACGTCTGAGCATACCCTGCCAACTTATGGCGAACAAAGCGGTACAAAAGGGGATGGTGATGGACGGAGCATCAGAACCAATCAAACACTCACACCCAGTCAACAGATCTGGGTTTGATCCATCACCGTTCTTTAGCCCACTCTGCCACCCCAGTTCAGACATGGCCATATGCAAATCAGTCTGACCCTGTGCCTCATGGGAACAGTCCAGCCCGAACTGCCAAGCCATGCCTTCCCTGGACCGGAAACAAGCTTCCTAGGACCGGTTTCTGGCATTTCATCCGTCTTCAGCCAGGCTTACTTGAATCCAGTGGCAAAGTGAGCAAGGGACTGACGTCTGAGCATACCATGCCAACTTTTGGTGAACAAAGCGGTACAAAAGGGGGTGGTGATGGACGGAGCATCAGAACCAATCAAACACTCACACCCAGTCAACAGATCTGGGTTTGATCCATCACCGTTCTTTAGCCCACTCTGCCACCCCAGTTCAGACATGGCCATATGCAAATCAGTCTGACCCTGCGCCTCATGGGAACAGTCCAGCCCGAACTGCCAAGCCATGCCTTCCCTGGACCGGAAACAAGCTTCCTAGGACCGGTTTCTGGCATTTCAGCAGTCTTCAGCCAGGCTTGCTTGAATCCAGTGGCAAAGTGAGCAAGGGTCTCACGTCTGAGCATACCCTGCCAACTTTAATCCAATTGCACCATGCGTGGTTGGCGTAGGGAATAGTGGGTGGCGAGCTACCAGAATATGCCCTGCTAAAGGGGAGATTATTACAGGAGGAACTAATGAGTAAAGCAGTGTCCCTCACATACAAGACACTAAATAATAATATGCCTAATAATTAGGATAGACTTTGAGAGAAATGGGAGAGGGACACAGGAGACATGGAAGATTTGATTGGGAGGCAGCCTTGATGCACCCCAAAGAGGTGGCATCAAGGTCTGATTGTGTCACATTCAATATAAAAGCTTCCACAGGGTATACTATGATAGAGACAGATTGGATATGATGGAGAGAGCAGAATCTCCAACATCTCTTCGATGTCGGAATGCCAGGGGGGATTTCCTACATGCATTGTGGGGATGCCCCGTCATACAGGCCTACTGCAGGACAACCCTTGAAAAACTTTGGGCTGTACTTGGGGTGCCCCTCCCAGTGGATCCTAAATCTGTTCTCTTGGGTATCCCCAATGCTGTTGATGCTCCTAGATCACAACTTCTTTTTAGTGCCCTGGTTTAGCTATAGCTAAGCCGGATGCGGCCAGGCGATGGGGGCAGCCGAGGTTTCCACAATCCAAGAATGAAGAAAGGGGATGAATCTATATATGGATGCAGAAAAGGTCACTTATGAAAGCAAGGGCTGCCCAGGGAAATTCCGAAAAATTTGGTGTTGCTGGATGAGCTATTATGGGTTTGAGGTGGCGGCAGATGCGGGCCTAGATGCACCTTTGAGACATGATAGTCGATCGTTGTTAACCATTGTTGATGTTGGCATGATGTTGTACTGAAAAATTAAGTAATGTTGCATTTAATTGTACTACTGACCTTTTGTGGAATCACTGTTACCTTCATAATAATGTGCTGTAGGAATGTCCTCTAAGTGACATTTGTTATTGATCCAGTGATACTGGAATTGCTATGTGAACTGAAAAAATATATATATTTAGAGAAAAAGAAAACGATGGAAACTATGATTGGGCAACTAGACATGCAAATTCATGACTAACTACGTAAGGCTGTGACATACCATGTAGGTAACCAAGCACATCATAGTTGAAAATATGTCAAATCTAATTGTGAGTGTCAAACTTACAGCTACTATTCCAACCCATAGCTCTCAATATGCCTGCAAGAGTCACATCTAAAGTTGGAGACGTTGCACACACATATTCCCTGATTTACATTTAGCTGATAAAAATAGACAAACTTGCTTATCTTGCCAATCTTCTGTCTAAACACAACCCTCATGTTGATGTGCTGCATCCCTTACATGCTATTCAACTATGTACAAATAATTCCAAATTTAACAACAAGCATGTGTAAAGCAGTGTTCAACAATAACTAAGACGTATCAGTGTCAATTAAAACAAAATGTGTTTCATAATGCCTGCATACAAACAATACATAGGTAGTAATGTTGAATTCACTAAGAATACAATCATTGACTTGTGATGTTGTCTATTTTCAGGTGACCAGGGATATGGTTTGCAGCCATGGCTGAAGACCGTATTCACAAATCCCCAGACGGATGGACAGAAGAAATACAATGCAGCTCTGACCAAAACCTGCAATGTGGTGGAGCATATGTATAGGGTTCTAAAGTCTTGATTCAGGTACCTGGACAAATCAGATGGCAGACTACTGTATTCATGTGACATGGTCTGGAAAATCACATTAGTCTGTGCCATATTACACAATTTCTGTGTAAGGACTAATGTCCCATGAGACTGGTAGGGTGCAATCTAGTAAGAGGATGAAAACTCAGAGGGAGAGATTGTCCACATTATGGTCAGTCATCAGAGACATAATAGAATTGTACAATTTTCTTAAACTAAAAATCGAAAGAAAGAATTTACACTAATACATGAGTTGTTACTCCAAAAAATAAATCAACATTGATGTCTTCTTGTTTGTTTCATTTTGTTCCATTTTGCATGTTCAGCTAATCACTGTGACACTCATCCAAAAAATGTGATGACATATCTGACAGACGTGATATACTAGTTTATCTTGCACAACCAACGTCTATAAGTGATGAAGCCAGTATGTGTGACATCAGATACACAATACTCAAATATTTGTGAGAACTGCCATATATTAGAGCAAGAATTAAACCATCACCCTCAATGTATGGCTCATGTCCAATATAATTCCATCACATTACCATGTTGTTTCAGCTAACAATGCTGCAACAGACACATACTATTTTCTTAATTGAACTTCAGGATAGTAAGGGACTGTGTAATGTGTGAGACTTCCCCTTAGGGTGACAAGTGTAAAACAATAAATAAGTCCCCAAATACACTTTCAAATATATGACACCCATACAAAATGTTACCTCACTCAGCTTGAGATATGCAACAATCAGCTGTGGACTGTAGTGGTTGTCGCAAAGATGGCAGTTGCGAAACATTATCACCCAATCAGTAATGTAGGTGTGTGTGCATCAATCATAGTAATCGTCTGTCTAAACATGAAAGTTACCATGTTGATGTGGACTTATATGTGCAATGACACATTTAAGTTGAACATACCTGTGTAAAGCAATGGTCACCAGTACCTAAGACATGCCTGTTAAAAGTTAAAGAAATGTGTATGGATCTGCCTGTATACATAACACATAAAGTTAGTTAGGCTTAAATAACAATGTACCAAATCATTGACTGTTGGTATTTTCAACATTTCAGATGACCAAGGATATGGATCACAGCCATGGATCATTATCCCATTCCAAAATCCACAGAGAGAGGGCCAAAATAAGTTCCACTCTGCTCTGACCAAAACAAGGAATGTGGATGAATGAATGTTTGGCGGTCCCGGTTCTGCTGCCTGAATTAATCTAGGGCAGGACTACTGTATTCACCTATTATCGTCTGATCATACCAGTATGTGCAATTTTGCATAACATCTTTTTGCAAACCAATCGGCCATGGTACAATGAGGCAGAAATTCCATATGAACTGGAAGAGGAGGATGAAAATGATGCTGACATTGAGCACACAATGGCAAATCGGCAGAGACGGTACCAAATTGTGGCTAATGTTTTTTTCTCAATAAAATGGAAATCATGTCAATAATGACAAAAACTGTCCACTTATCATCCAATAAACATTAGTTTTGAACTCGTCCCATGTGTGGTGTATGTGTGAATGTCAAGGTTCCTATATAGTCACTCACATCTTCTCAGCTAGATATAGGCCTCAACATGTATAAGTGTTTTTATTTCTGAGCTGTTGATAAACATGGGGGCATATCTCCAACTCAGAACAAATCAACACAGCGAGCCAATGTGATGTAGTGCACTGCATGAAAAGGAAAGGGAAGGAAGGGTCTATATCAAAATAGATATGGGGCATTCCTGTCCTCCCTCTCTAAAGCAATGCAGCACATCAAACTGTCTTGCTGTGTTGTGCTGCATTAACGTGTGTGAAATGTGGCACTCGTTGAATGATGGATCACAAATATTTTGTAAGTCAGTCCCTGAGGCAGTCTTCGCATTGATGTGTGTTTCACATATGGACTAGCATGCAGAGTGACAGTACTTTGCAGGTACATATGTTGCAGCAGATACCATCACAGATCATGGGAGACATCTGTCATGGCCAAAGGTCTTGTCTCAGGTGTGGATCTCTAAATTAAATTTGCAACAATTACATTCATGCCTCTTTGGGGATCCACAAAACAAGATGCATCTAACACCTTTACATGCAATGAGGTTCAAAGGCCTGTATCAAAACATACTAAACTGCTGAAGTATCAATCCATGGCATTTATCAGAAAAGTAAGACAAGGGAGATGTTTGCCAACTATCACACCACTTCAGGAAAACAGAGACCGGTAATGTGTGAAGTACATATGTTGAATTGCAAGCATAAATGATTGTGGACATGCACAGTTTCATTAAATATGGTGCAATGGTGGTGTATGGTAGGAAATTTCCCCTTCAATGTAAGAGTTGTACACCCCTGCCCTGAGTGCCCAAAACAGAGCTGCCGATAATCTATTAGGTGGCTTTTAATTTTGAGTTCGTAGTGCTTATGCACAGTGGATATCACATGTACAACCACGATATCTATTATTGGCTTAGATGTGAAAATATGTGAACATCCTAATAACTTATAACATTGTAAGATGGCCGCGATAGTTGCAATGTGATTTCACGTATTGATGTGGTGAGTCCGTCTTTGAATTTATTGTGTGAGATATTTAAACATGGTGGATTTCAGAGAATACGAGCGTGATCAAGCCGTAAAGGTGCAACGCGTCGTTTTGTTACTTGCTAAATAAATTAGCTGCATTCAACCTGGGTGTCCGAGTGTTTCTCGTGATTGCGGGAATCTGTGGAGTGCATAATTAGGAGTTCCGGTATCCTGGCTCGGACCGTCCACGACAGACCCATTCTCTTTACCGGAGTTTGTGGATCGTGTATATATATATATATATATATATATATATATATATATATATATATATATGTCCCAAAATCCACGTAGTACAGTATGCTCTCAGTAAGAAAGGCACGGCAACTCCGTAATGCAGGTCCAAATATTTATTACACAACGCGTTTCGGCAACAGCCTTGATCACGTGTAACCATGAACACAAACACCCAAAGTTAAATAAAGTTACGTGTGGAAATTTTTTGTTGTTGAATTATCGTATTGATCAACACTCTTGTTGCCAGATCTGTTGTAGAATCATCTATTTGTGATTATTTTACTGTGTTGCTCCTTTGACTGACCTTTCTCAGATGGCGAACCCGACTAGGGATTATCGTTTTTACAAGTAGATTGAACTACTCTGTAGATGACATGTGCATACTATGTAATGTTTATTGTTTTCATTGTTGACACTCTGACTGAACTAAATTATGTATTTCATTGTATGAGTTACGTTATTTGCGCCATTGAAACATTTTGCCCTTCCAAGATGGCGACCATGCTAGGTAACATTTAAGCCATCGTTAGTCCCTTCTTGATTTCCATGATACTTGCTTTCCACACGTAACTTTACTTAACTTTGGGTGTTTGTGTTCATGGTTACACGTGATCAAGGCTGTTGCCGAAACGCGTTGTGTAATAAATATTTGGACCTGCATTACGGAGTTGCCGTGCCTTTCTTACTGAGAGCATACTGTACTACGTGGATTTTGGGACATTGAATTTACCGGTGAGCTTCGCCGGTGTGTATGCCACCCTTCATGGGTCCCAGCACCCCAGAAGAAGCGACGTTTGCTTTTGGAATATATATATATATCTATACATATCCAAAGAATCAAAAGTCTCGTAAATACGCTCTCAGGAAGGAAAGGCAAACACAGAATTCCCAATCTCCAGTTTAATGCATTTGTGTGCATTAAACTGGAGATTGGGAATTCTGTGTTTGCCTTTCCTTCCTGAGAGCGTATTTACGAGACTTTTGATTCTTTGGATTGCTTTTCCGGATCGCTCCACCGGAGCATACGCCACCCTTCGAGGGTCCCAGCGTTCCAGTAGGAGCTGTTTCTGCTTTTGAATATATATACATATATATATATATAATATATATATATATATATATATATATATATACATATGTATACATATATATATTTGCTTAGGCTTTTATGTATAGTTAGTATATGTTTAGGATGTAGTTGATGTTTGTATTGTACTGAGCTATGTGCATTACGGTGCGTGGGTGGTTGATGTTTAACTTGTCCTGTGTCAATAGTGGTTACAATAGAGTATGTTTTAGTCTATAGTCTAGTGTTAGGAATAGTTAGTATAGGATAGGTAGGGTTAGTTAATTTTTGTACATAATACTTTTTATGAATTAATACATTTATCATTGTTCTCTAGTTGGATATTATTTATTTGTCATTAGTTGGTACTATTGATTTGGGTGAGTACATGATGTAAAAGCTGTCCTGAGTTCATTGTTAGGATATGTTGCATTGTTAGAGACCTCTAGACAGGTCCGTCTTCCTCACATTTAAGTCATGTATGGTACCATTTCCATAATGTAGACACTGTAAGTGGGGCCCAGAATTTGATATTACACACAGCATAACACAAGTAGTCTCCTACTATAGCACTCTGTGTGAAAGGGAGTGGGTAGGTAAGTGTTTAATTTGATTTTTTATTGCAGAATGCTGCTCTCTGCCTGAAATGTAATTTTAACTGCTGCATAACACTAATGCTAACACCCCTGCACCATTGTGCAAGGAGGTCTGCATTGTTGTATGGATTTTAATTGTGAAGGAAGTAACCTGCATCATTACATACAGTACGAAGGATTAGGCAAATATGCTTACAGCGGAGACAAACAGCGATCATTGATGAAACAGTACTTTCTGTTGGAAGTCACGGGGAAGAGGCAATATCGGGGTCAATGCCACGGGGTGGGCTACAAATATTCTCCCTATAAGAGTTCCATGGGTCCCAGATTTTGGACCATTTTCGGGGGCAGCCCCGGGCTATATAGACTGTCTTCTCCCTGCACATGCACCAATCGAGATCTTTTTTCCAGTCTGAAAGCGTGGGTGCGCGAGCAGCCCCCCAAAGCTGCGCTATGTTCCTTTTAGCTATTGTAAGCCCCAGAGTGACCCATAATGTTTGGTAATTGTTTAAATCAGTGGGCTCCCAGATGTTGAGAAGGCATCTACGTGCCTCTGGGCGGAGAGAAGTTGCAAGAACCTCGCTGATTACCTCATGTACTTTTTGCCAGTAGGATTGTATATAGGTGCAGTCCCAGATGATGTGAATAAATGTGCCTAACTGAGTGCATCCCCTCCTACAGTCCCCCCCTCCAGCCACTCCCATGTGTAGCAGCTGGAGCCCCGTCACATAGACTCTGTGGAGGATTTTAAAGCTGTATCAGTCATAGGCGCGCAGAGATTGCAACTATTCTCGGGGAGGACACCGCCTCCTGCCACTCCTCATCGTCAATTTTAATACCGTCATTCACCCATTTTTCTCGTAATGCGTGGAGGGGGTTCTCCATGTTATTTATCAATTTTGTATATATTAGAGAGATGGTCTTCTCTGGCAAATGACCTTCGAGTACTATGTCCTCTAAGGGAGAGGCGTCGGGGGGGGGGGACCCCACAGGAAGGAGCGATCGAAGTGCGTGACGCACCTGTGCGTAGAGAAAGCATTCTGAGTCCGCTACTTCATATTGGTTCTGAAGCGCGGTAAACAATTTTATCTCACTCTTGTCCCAGAGGTCTTGGACACGCGAAATCCCAATAAGTTCCCACTTGTCAAATCCTTTAGACTTCCAAAGGTCCCCCAGCCAATGGGAGTCCCACAACGGGGTAGCTGTGTGAGTTTCTCCCCCCATCCCAGCGACCTATTGGCAGCGTGCCATACAGCAGTAGAATGCTTAGTAGGGCCCGTAAGGGGATATCTACCTGGCTTTGAATATAGCGCCCGATTGAAGGTCCCCCCAGGGAGGAGCCATCTGTCCATAGTATAGCCAGGGTCATCTAGACGACCATAGGTACCATGGTTTATGGCTGCGAGGTGCGCCGCCCAATTATATTTTTTAATGTCTGGAAGGCTGATTCCACCGTCATACCAGTTGAGGGTTAATTTCTGCAAAGCAATTTGCGGTTTGCCGTCCCACAGGTGATCTCTCTGAAGCCCCTCAATTTCTCTAAAATATGTGTTGGGGACAGGGTCAAGTGAGTTCTGCAAAATGTATAAAAACCGGGGAAGCGACATCATTTTAAAACGAGCTGCTTTGCCCAATATTGAGAGAGGGAGCGCTTTCCAGGTCCTTATGTCTCGTTTGAGTCTTTGCAGCGGTGGGACGAGATCACGGGTGTAACGGAGTGTCCGGTCTAGGGAAATGAAGATCCCCAGGTATCTAAAACCCTCCATTGCGATTTGAAGGGGGCAACCTCGCGGTGTTTGGGGCGGGTCTCCCCTGAGGACATAGAGAAGGGATTTTTGCCAGTTTACGCTGAATCTGAAATATCTATCAAATATATTCAGGATGTCAAAAACCGCATTCAGAGACTTCTTGGGGGTCGCAAGATACAAAAGAACATCATCCGCATAGAGGAAAATTCGATCTTCCCAGTCCGGGGACCAGCGCAATGCGCGAATAACTGGATCCTTTCGGATCCAGGCTGCGAGAGGCTAGAGGGCTAGAGCAAACAATAGGGGAGAAAGGGGGCATCCCTGACGTGTCCCTCGACTGAGTTGAAAGATATCCGATTTAACCCAGATCTCTTGACTGGGGGTGAATGTTTTGATTTGTTCTGCATTCCGTCCATCAATTGTGTGTCTTTTACCAATGTAAAAAGGCCTGCTGTGCGAGACCTTTATGAGATGCTCACAGAAGTTAGGTATAGTGAGATATGCAGAATGAGGTGTGTGGCAAAGATCAGATATGACGTGTTAGTGAGAAACACCAGAAACATAGTGTTTGTGTGTGAAGCTTACGAATGGATAGAGGAGATGGAAAGTCACAAATGAGTAGTGCATGGAATGCACTAAAGCACAAAAACTTTGTTATATGGGAGATTCACAAAAACTATAAAATGCTCAAAACAAGCAAATATGCCTCATGCTAGGATTATTCGAGCCAAAATATTGAGCATTTAATTGAAACAATAATTGAAGGTGTGGAGACCTTGCTCAAGACTATGATGATTTATTTACGAGTGACATTTGGAGAGTTGCATATTAACAGTGAAGTAATCTTTGGGGAATAGTTATTGCTGCCAAAAAAAAGTCAGATGGGCAGGATAGGATATGGGGCGTGATGCTTCAGAAGATGAGCCAGGGGTGTCCAACACCAATAACTGCTTCTGAGCATGTCCATGAGGAGTCTGAAGACCCCTTACTGGAGAACTCTTGTCTCCCGGGGGAATAGCTCTTGTGACAGAGGGATGCCCTTGATGTAGGACCCCCTTTATTCCTCCTGGGAGGGTACAAAGTGTCCAGGTCCTTCACAGTTAATTCAACCTCCTCTGCCACTTCAGCAAGAGAGTGGATTCTTTAGAAAGGGAATACCACCTGCTCAAAGTTGAGAGTTCCATGCTCAGAATCAAGAAGGAACAGTTGGCCCTAGATAAGGAAACCCTAGAAGTACAGAGGGCTAAGAAGAATGTGGGATTAGAAACCCATGGTGGCAGCACTAGTGAACCTAGAGTTAGGGGAACTCTCCTTTGACACCAGGAACTTGGGCAGGATAGTCCCTCTTTACCAGCAGGGTGATGACATGCATAAGTGGATTACTGCTTTAGAAAGGGCCTGTATAGTTCAGAAAGTTCCTCAGGGCCAGTGGGCAGCTATCCTGTGGCTCTCCTTTGCTAACAAAGGAATAGACAAACTCTTGACTGTGAAGGAAGAAGATGCAGACAATTACAAAGTCTTGAAGAGTGCCCTCGTAGATGGGTTTGGGTTAACCACTGAGCAATACAGGGTTAAGTTTAAGGACACACAGAAGGGACACACCAAAGACTGGGTAGATGTTGCAGATAGTGCTATTAAGGCTCTGGAAGGCTGGCTTCATGGACGTAATGTGCATGATTATGAGGGCCTGTACAATTTACTTGTGAGGTAGCACATCCTGAACAACTGTTGAAATCAACAACTGCACCAGTACATGGTGGACTCGGATCTGACCTCTCCCCAATAACTGGAAAAGAAGGCAGACGAGTGGGTCCGCACCAGTGTGAAACAAAAGTCTCATGATGGTGGTGACCAGAAGAAGCAAGATTCTTCTAAGGCCCAAGAGAAAGGTAGATAGGCCAATACTGCTACTACTATTCCTAAACCTCCTAGTGCCCCTAGCAATAGCATTGGTGGTAGTAGTGCCCCCAAGTGTTTAGCTGGGTTAACCTTGGGTACTGAAGTGGGTTCTGGCCTAGTCAGGACACACACTCAGGCTGTTTTAGTCTGAGCTTGCCACTCTTATTGTAAGTCTCACTAACGTAGGCAAATACAGACAACAGCATCTCATCAATGCTCAGGGAGCTGTGGCATATAGGGGCAAAGGGGCCAGTGTCACTATGGTGACAGAGAAACTTGTGTCTCCTGAGCCGATTCTACTTTGTCAAATTTACCAAGTGACCAGTGCTATCAATACCCGGACAGATCATTCCATGGCAGTTGTCAATCTCAGCTGAGGAGGAGTAACTGGCCCAAAGAGAGTTGTGGCATCCCCGACCTATCTGTGGACTGTCTACTGGGCAATCATTTGGAATCTTCAGTCTGGTCTTAAGTGGAGTTCAGGACTTATGCAGAAATTATGGGAATTTAAGCCTGTGTCTTTACTATCACTAGGGCTGAGACCAAGCAGTTAGGCACTGAGGGAGCTCTGGATCCTGAAGAAATGGACTATCCAGCTCCCAAGAGAAGGAGCAAGAAGGATAAAGATGTATCCACCTCTCAGACTCTCAATGAGAATCAGCCTCCTGAGGAAGATGATCTCAGTATCTGCGAAGGAACTGTCACAGAGGAGGTTGGGCCTGACCAGGCAGAGCAACTGGGGGCAGGGGTCCTTCAAGGGAAGACTTGAGTCTGGAGCAGAAGGCCTGCCCTCTCTTGAACAACTCAGACATCAAGCTGCTGCTGAAGAAGCAGGAAATATCGGTGAGTCCCACAGGACTTATTAGGAAGAGGGGTTCCTGTTTTCTGAAAGTACAGACCCCAAGCCTGGTGCCACCAAGAGGTTGATCATCTGTGGCGTACCCCAAGGTTCCTCCCTCAGCCAGACACTGTTCAACATTTACATGGCCCCGCTCACACACGTCGCCCGACAGCACGACCTCAACATAATCTCCTATGCCGACGACACTCAACTGATCCTCTCCCTCACCAAGGACCCCATCACCGCCAAAGCCAACCTCCACGAAGAAATGAAGGCCGTTGCCGACTGGATGAAGAACAGCCGACTGAAGCTGAACACGGACAAAACGGAGGTCCTTATCCTCGGCTCCAACCGTTCAGCCTGGGACGACTCCTGGTGGCCGACGGCACTGGGGGCAGCCCCGACAGCCACCGACCACGCACGCAACCTGGAAATCATCCTCGACTCAATGTTCTCCATGACCAAACAAGTCAACGCCATCTCCTCCTCCTGCTTCAACACCCTCCGCATGCTCCGCAAGATCTACAGGTGGATGCCGACAGATACAAAAAGAACAGTCACCCAGGCCCTCGTCAGCAGCAGACTCGACTACGGAAACGCCCTCTACGCGGGCGACCAAGCTCATCAAGCGACTGCAACGCATCCAAAACGCCTCGGCACGACTGATCCTCGATGTACCACACCACGGCCACATCACCCCCCACCTGAGAAACCTGCACTGGCTGCCCGTCAACAAGAGGATATCCTTCAAGCTCCACATTACCGCACACAAGGCACTCCACAAGACCGGCCCAGCCTACCTCAACAAACGGCTTTCCTTCTACATCCCCAACCGCCAGCTCCGCTCCGCCGACCTCGCACTCGCCACCGTCCCACGCATCCGAAGAACAACCACCGGCAGGAGGGCCTTCTCCCACCTCGCCGCCAAGACCTGGAACACCCTCCCACTGAGCCTACGACAGACCCAAGACCTACTGACCTTCAGGAGGCTACTCAAGACCTGGCTGTTCGATCAGTAGCGCCCCCCCCCCAGCGCCTTGAGACCCTCACGGGTATGTAGTGCGCTCTACAAATGTTTGATTGATTGATTGATTGATTGATCATACCTCCGAAGTTCAGGGTTTTCTTATTGCCCCTGGCACACGACAGTCCCCTTGCAGAACATCTTGGGCAAAGCAAGATTTGGTGCAGGCTTGTCCCTCACTTTCACTGGCCCCACATGTCTGAAGACTCCAAGGACTTTTATCACTCCTGTGTCACCAGTCAAGCCAGTGGTAAGTCGGATGGCACTACAAAGGCCTCCTTAATCCGACTACCAGTGGTTGGGGTTCCCTTTGAGAGGGTAGGGATATATATTGCAGGTCCCTTAAACCCTCCAACAGCATCTGGACATAGTGTTATCTTAGTGGTGGTGGACCATGCCACTAGATATCCAGAGGCCATTCCCATTAGAACCAGTACAGCCCCTGTAGTGGCCAGGGCCCTCCTGGGAATATTTTCCAGAGTTGGGTTTTCCTAAGGAGGTCTTGTCAGACAGAAGTACTAACTTCATGTCTAGCTACATCACTGCTATGTGGAAGGAGTGTGGTGTTAACTATAAATTTACCACACCCTACCATCCAAGGCAATGAGGTAGTTGGAGGGTTCAAAAAGACCCTCAAAGGTATGATCATGGGACTCCTAGAAAAGCTGAGGCGAAAATGGGATGTCTTACTACCTTCCCTTCTCCTTCCCTACAGAGAAGTTCCTTAGAATGGGGTAGGCTACAGCACATTTGAACTTCTGTTTGGACATCCAGTTAGAGGTACATTATGTCTAGTCGAAGAAGGATGGGAGCAACCTCCCAAGACTCCTAAACAGGACATAGTAGACTATGTTCTGGGCCTGCGTTCTAACATGGCTGAGCATATGCAAAAGGCCAGCAAAAACCTTGAGGCCAGCCAGGAGCTTCAGAAAGCTTGATATGACCAAAAAGCTGTACTTAACGTTTACCAGCCAGGACAGAAAGTGTGCGTGTTGGAGCCTGTGGCCCAAGCAGCTCTCCAAGAGAAGTGGAGTGGCCCTCAAACTATACTGGAAAATAAAGGTGAGGTCACCTACTTAGTTGACCTAGGTACTCCAAGATGTCCCCACAGGGTACTTCATGTGATTCACCCAAAATCTTTTGTTGAGAGAGCTGACATGAGCTTGTCATGGCCACTGATGAGGGACAGGAGGAAGAGAGTGACCCTCTCCCTAATCTCCTCTCTCAGGACCCTGTTGTAGGTCATTCACCCTGTTGTTGTTTATCAGATGAAGGAGTAGCCTTGGCAGACAGCCTCACTGATCAACAGCAAACTGACTGTAGACAGGTTCTCAGTATTCTGGGTTCTTTTCTATGACACCCAGTCAAACCACCTGGAGTACCCATGAAGTGGACACAGGTGACAGCCTGGCTGTGAAGAGTAACATCTACAGACAGCATGACCATGTCAGAGATTGCATCAAGAAAGAGGTCCAAAAGATGCCAGAGTTGGGAGTCATTGAGCCTTCAGATAGCCCTTGGGCTAGTCCTGTAGTCCTTGTACCAAAACCTCACACCTAGGATGGTAAGAGAGAGATGAGGTTTTGTATTGACTATAGATGCCTCAATGCAGTCACTAGGGCAGATAAACAGATTGATACTTTGGCCTCTGCCAAATATCTCAGTACATTTGACCTGACTGCTGGTTATTCACAAATCGGACTCAATGAGGATGCCAAACCAAAAACTGCATTTTCAACCCACAGTGGGTATTATGAATTTATTGTGAAGCCTTTTGGGTTGAGAAATGCACCTGCCACATTTCAGAGGCTGGTGAATAAAGTCTTAACAGGTCTGTAAGTCTATAGTGTGGCAAATCTAGCATTTAGCTGTCAGAAGGCATTTGATAACCTGAAGCAAGCCGTGTGCTCTGCTCCAATTCTGCAAAGTCCTGACTACTCCATACCATTCATTGTCCATACAGATGCTTCTGAGATAGGGATAGGTGCAGTATTGGCACAGCTTAATGCAGAGGGCCATGATCAACTAGGATATTTTATAAGCAGAAGGTAAATCCCCAGGGAGAAGCGTTGGTTAGCTTCTGAGTGGGAGGCCTTTGCTGAGGTCTGGACCTTGAAGAAGTTGAGGTCATACCTGTTTGGCACTCACTTCATTTTTGAGACAGACCATAAGCCCCACTTATGGCTTAAACAGATGAAGGGTGAAAACCTCAGACTTTTGAGGTGGTCCATTTCCCCGACAGGTGATGGACTTTTCAGTGGAACATAGACTGGGAGTAACCAAGCCAATGAAGATGGACTTTCCAGATATTTCCACTTAAAAAATGAAGACTTAAATGGCCATGGTTAACCTTGTCCTTACGTTTGGGGGAAGGAAGGTTGTAGGAAAGTAGGATCTGCTTTCATGTTTACCCCACTTGTTGGCTTGTGTCAGTGTGTTTTTACTGTAGACTGCTGGGATCCTGATAGTCAGGAACCCAGTAATTGTGCTCTCTCCCCTAAATTGGCTCTGGTAAGTACTTCGATACATCCACAATTGGCTACTGGTATACCCTTATAAGTTGCTAGTATATGCTACTAAGGTATACAGGGCATAGGTACACCAGAGGTTCCAATGGGCTGCAGCATGTATTTTGCCACCCATGGGAGTCCACTTAAACTTGACTACAGGCCTTCCATTGCAGCCTGTCTGAGATGGTGCTTGCACCTCTCACAACAGATATGTTTCCTTATATCTGAGGTCACTGCGCTTAAAAACTATAAGTCACCCCTGTGGTAGGCAGTGTGCTTTGTTACAAATGTGAGGGTGTCCCTGCATGAGCAGGTCACCCCTAAAAACCCCGGAGTCGATTCTCCAGGCTTTGTAAGAGCGGCCAGCCATTTTAAGCTATATAGTGGACATCAGTTATTATAAGATGTCTAACTATATAATAGCTGCACTGGACCTGGTCATGTTTTGTATCAAACATGTTGGAATCATACCCCAACACCGATTCCAGTGCTAGAAGAATGATCCCAAGTACTGGGGGGGCTCCTTAGGAGACCCCCTGTACTCCAACAGCCTCTTGATGCTGACCTGAGCTTGAGCAGGGGAAGGTAGAGCAATAGGTTTCCTGTCACAGGGAGTGTGACCATCTCCCAGACAGGTCTTAGTGTATTCGGCTGGGGTGGGGGCGCTTGCCAGTGAAACCAGACTGCTTAGAAGGGCACATATGGTGCCTTGCTTGCATACTTCTATTTGAGACACTTCAGGAACTCTTGGTACGAAACTGGACAAAGAGCAGGGGAGAATCCTCCCCTCTGTCCAGCCCCTCCTCTGGGAGGGACCCCCAGGTCTTTCCAACCCTTTCCCTAGGGTACTTAAGGGCTCCCCGTGGGTAGGTTATCAGATTCTTCGTGGAACAAGACTCGTCTCTGAAACCAAGACACTCTTCGACCATTTGGACACTTGGACTTTGTCGGACTTCAAATGAAGGAAGTGACCCGATTAGGGCCCCCCGGGTCACTCGTGACCACCTCTCAGCCTTCCTCACAAATGAAGAGTCGGTCAGACAGTAGAGAATACAAACCAAAAGTATTTATTGAACGCACACTAGAGTGGAGTCTGATCTGACCAGCCTCCTTAGATTGCTGCAGAGGGACTGACTTCTACCACCTTGACAACGTATAATGTACATTTTCAGGATCACTAAAGACACGCCCAGACTGGAAATTTCCAGTTGGTAGCTGGTGAACAATGGAGATACAGAATGATGAGTTGCAATTCCAGGACCGGGTACATGTTATCTCAGAGTCAAGGTTACTCTGCGTGCACCCTGCCGCTCTAAGGGTGGGAGCAGGCCTATCTAGTGAGAAAGGTATGCAATGACAAAAACAGTCTATTCATAAGCACAGCAAAGCTCAACCATGGAGAAATACAAGAAAAGGAAAAAAATATTATAGCAGCTGCTTTCGCTGAGGCAGACATACAAGTGAGACAGAAATTAGTTTCGATCATGGCTCGAAATGGCGGCTCAACTTAAAAAGGTGCAGCGAATGCTAACTTTACATAGAGCAATACACTAGCAAAATGAATGCATAACTTTTACATTTCAACACAACTGGACCCGAGACTGTATCAAGGAAGACTCCTACTGCTCCTGGTCTCGCAGTTCTTCAAGTCTTCTGCATCGTCTGTGTCTGTACAGCATCCAGGTTCTCCAGAAAGCCTGTGGGCATCAAGGACATCTGAAGAAATATCCCTTGGCGTGAAGGAGTCACTTCCCTGCATCTGCAGGCACCGCAACAAAGCTGACTGGTCTGCTGCTCCTGTCATCCAATGGACTTCCCGAGGCCCCGCAACACAGGTGGTGGTTCTACAGCTCCCTAGAGGCCTGTCCTATCTTAGCTGCAATTCGGAGGACAGTATCCCTCATCTAAGCCACTGGGAGCAAGCCCATGTGCACTGCGTCAACTTGCCGTTGCCAAGGCTTGTTCGCTCTGCACTCCAGAGATCTTTGGGCTACAAGAAGTTTCAGCCTCTAGCACCTCATCCCTTAAAGATCAGCATCATCACTGCATCTTCTGCACTGTGGGCCTCCATCTTTGGTGTGCTGCCTGGGGTCCTCTTGCGAATACTGTGCCTTCGGCCTGTGGGTCTTCTCTGGGTCTTCCTTTGCTTCAGTGAGCTCCCCCGCTTGCCCAGGCCTGCTCTGGTGAGTCGCTTGGATGTTACTGGTCCCAATGTTTGCATCTTTTTACTTCCCACACCAGTT
Source organism: Triturus cristatus (assembly GCF_964204655.1). Classification (NCBI taxonomy): domain Eukaryota; kingdom Metazoa; phylum Chordata; class Amphibia; order Caudata; family Salamandridae; genus Triturus; species Triturus cristatus. Next base: position 392,173,708 of record NC_140594.1, read on the forward strand.
GCGGCTACCAAGGCTTGTTGGTTCTCCCAAAAGACACCGACCACCTGAACACTGACACCCGTGCATGTCTCCTGGTCTTCCACAGCATCGCCTGGTCCTCACAAGTGCAGCGACAAGGTCACCGTCTTCACTCTCAAACCTCCCAACATCGGTGGTTCTCTTCTTCAAGAATCCACTCTTCCACCGGACTCCTTCACATGCTTCTTCAGAGGTATCTTCTTCGAAGTCTTCCATTGTCGTCTACGGCAGGTTCCAACGTCATTTCACCCCTATGCACCCGGCTTCCCTGGTGCAGGTAACCTGGTTCCTGGGGGATCCATGGGTGGGGTGACTCTCCAACCTCCCGTCTTGCAAAGGATTTCTTTGAGGTCCCCTGGGAAAGGTCCTTCCTCTGTAATACTGCAACCGCAGCTTCTCCTTTGACTTCCATTGGGCATAAGGCTGTGTTCCCACTCTGCACACAGCCTCCGTGGGGTTCCTGGGTACTTACCTTGGGTAGTTCCTTGTGTCCCCATCTCCTATGAGTCTTCTGATCCAAGTCCCGTTCTCCTTGAAGTTTCCATTCTACTTTCTAAGTATATGATTTGGTCTTCCCCTGGACACCAGTGTATATTTGTGCTACTTACTTAATTATTTTGAAGTATTCGTGTGTGTATTGTTGATATCTCCGGGTCGGAGAAATACCAATGTGTTAGTGATTGTGTTGCATAATAAATAGCCTTATTTTTATAAACACTGTGTGTTTTTTTTTTCCATCTAATCTACACTGTTGATTAAATGTGGTAAAACAAACTGATTTACACTCCTTCAAGATAAGTCTGAAGGCTTCTCTCCACAGCTACCACTTTGAGAACTTTCTGTGGTTATCAAAGACCACTAAAATCACCATAAGGATTAGTGCAAGGTGCATCACCCCTGAGAGTGTGCACCATATACTAACCCTGCCTCCTACAACCACCAACACCAGTTTTCCAATATACTTCTCCCACCAGGGCACAAGTCCTAAAAAAAATAATTGGGCCACTAACTAAGTTAGGCAGTATGTAAGTAACATCACAGCGCATTACACTGTACATGACATTACAACCCATGACCTCAGAGGGAGTGATATCACAAAAAATTACATCCGTTTCTAAGACCAGGCATAAGTTAGGCTGGTCTATCATGAGTACATTCAAGCGCATTACACTATTTAACAAATTAGAGTTTGCGTCAGTGTTGTGCCAAAAAAGTAATGCAACCACGGTGCAATATCTAGGCCTCCACTTATACATTTCTTTATTAAAATTCTGCCTGAAAGAAATTGGCAACAAGGAGAAATGTGGCTGTATATCTGTTCTGCTTAATTGGTTGCAAAGTCTGCATTTTAAAATATCTTTTGGGGTTAAGGCACCTGCCGCATAGATCTTTATGTACCCAGTAAATCGCAGGAATTAATAATAATTATAATAATGGTAAGATAGCTCTGGAAGTTTGCTCTTGCTGGAGAGACAGGTGTTTTGTATAGTCCCAGTTTTGATTCAATGTAGCATAGAGAGTTAATATGTCATACTCAAAGCACATCATGTGAAACACAGATGACAGATGTTTGTTTTATGTAGATGGGTAAGTGGGTTATTGCTTTTAACACAAAGATCCTTTAGTTACTTGCAGTTCATGAATTGTAATCCTTCTAATATAGCACAGCGAATTATAAAGGAAAGGACATGTGACTGCTACAACTCGTAACCCTCACTAACTTATGTAACATATCCTGTAAATTGATTTACACACATATGGTTTATTGTAAATGTATGTGTGATTTAAAGCGCTCTGACACCCTGGATTGGGTTGAGTAGCGCTATAAAAGAAATAAGACAAAATAGTGGTATTTAAATTGTTATTTGCGTAAATAATAGGACAGACAAACACATCTTGCACAACATAATGCAAGATGTGTGCTTAGACTATGTATGATGCTAATTGCTCTCATGTTCCAGGGCGAGGTTCAACTGCTCAAAATAAACATTTTAACAAAACGTTAGGCTTTGAGTGGCTGAATTGCGCAGTGTGAAACAGTCAAATGAGGTAGGATCCCAGCTGAGGAGGGGCAGGATGCAGTCAGTAATTGACAAACTATCTCTCTTCCTTTGTCCTGTAAGCTGACTTCATGCAGCTGTGGCAGCGACTGAGGACCAGGTGTGAAAAATTCCTTGAGCTTTTGCACAAAACAAAAGGGAAGGTCACAAGTCAAGTGCAAGGCCAATAGCACGTCAAAGCGCTTGCGCTGCCAGAGAAAAAAATCTGGGGGGGGGTTTATCCCCCACCATCCCCCACGCTTCCTACGCCCATGCACGCAAGGTTGCACCGTGTCGTGGAGCAACTAGTGAGGACACAAGAGGATATATATTACCTACTGGCGGTCGCCAGTAGGTAGTTATAGTTAGAACCTAGTTTCCATAGGGAAAGCATTTTTTGATTTGCTAATAACTTTGGTGTCATTTGACGAATCGTCGCGAAATTCTCCCAAAAAAAGGTCTATCCAGGTCAGCTCCTATCCTGAAAGTTTGGGGATGATTCGTCAAGCGGGGGCTGAGAGAAAAGGGGGTTCCCAAGAAGTGTTTTCTCCATGTTAATTCCCATAGGAAATTTTATTACGGGCTACAGCGGAATTATACCAAATTTGGCAAAAAGGTAGAGCTTGGTTCAGAAAGCGACCTTTTTTTTAAATGGTGTAAATCCGTTCAGTAGTTGCTGAAAAATTTCAAAAATAAAAGTCAAAAAATCATTTTCCCATAGGAAACTTTAGGCAAGGCTACAGCCCAAACTGCTGAACGCAATTACACCAAATTTGGCAAAAAGGTAGTGCTTGATTCAGAAAGCGTCTTTTTTTTTTTTTAAATGGTGTAAATCCGTTCAGTAGTTGCTGAGAAATTCAAAACATAAAAGTTTTGATATCTGGGGCAGCGGTGGGTTCGCGCACCTTTCCGACCACGCGCTTCAATGTGATTGGCTGCCACGACCACGAGCTTCACTGTGATTGGCTACCAACACTCCAAACCAGGAAGTGTTGGCAGCTATCTTGTGACTCGGTAGAACCGAGTCACAAGAAAACAGTAAAAAAAGATTAAAAGAGAAGAAAAGGGGGCAGGGTAGAAACACCCTGACCCTCTAGTGCTGCTCACGGGGGTCCCACAAGGACCTCCAGGCCCAAAAATTATTTTTTATTAAAAAGAAAAACGTCAAAATGCGCGCTGAGTGCGCGAATCCGGAAGCCAACAATTAAAAAAAATGAAGCGGGGGCTCCCCTACTTCATTTAAATGAGCCCCCGGGTGGGCCAGGTTCTGGGGGCAATTATATTGCGGGAGCCTGCGGGGCCTCCGGAGCTGCAGGGACCACCACCTCCCCAGGGCTATGTAAATTAGGTGCGGGAGGGCACACAGCCCTCCCGTAGCCACGGGGACCATCACCTCCCGGGGCTTATATTATAATTTTTGGGGGGCCCTTAGCCATCCCCAAGCCTCGGGGATCGATGCCCCCGGCGCTTTAATTAAATATGCAGGGGGGGGCTTCGTGGGCTCCCCGTAGGCTCGGGGAACACTATCTCTCCGGGGTTTTGAAAATAGAGGAAGGGGGGCCACGCGGCTCCCCTGCTGGAGCCCTTGATGGCCCTGGGGACCACCACTCCACAGGGCTGGGTCCTGCAATGTCCCGGGGAGCTCGCCCCCGGGACATTATTGTTTGTTATGAGAGGGTGAAAGCATGTCTCGCACACTGTCATAGCAAACCCTGGTTGCTTCGTTGAAGCGAGAGGAGGAAAGCATGCTCTCGCTTCAATGAAGCGAAGCAGGATTGCTTTTGGGCAAGGGGAGCTGTATGTTAGCTCTCAGCGCGGCCCACTAGTGTTAACACGATGGGTGCGCGGCTCCTTAGTGTGAACGCGATAAGTGCGCGACTCCAAGTATAAATAATTTTTTTTTAAATTGTAAAGCAAGGTTATATGTTGGGTTATTGGGTGGCTCTAAAAAGAGCCCTTGTTTTATTGGGAGATTTTTGTAGCTATATGTAAGTGCCGATGCAGAGCCTTAGGTTATTGAGAAGGACTCTGTTTCCCTTATCTGTGAAGTGTACACCTTCACTCCTGTAGATGCCATCCATATCGAAACGCAGATTGTTGTTGTATATGGACCCCTTCCTATGGTCTCTGAGATAAGCTGAAACAGTTTTGACATTTTTTCTAGCTTTCTCAATTGGAGGACATAATTGATTGGACCACTTCCATTTCTGTCTTTGGCATATGCTAGAGTATACAAAGACAGTGTGGGGGAAAAGCAACATCAATTCTGCAAAGGTATCCTTCATTAGCATTTCCAGACCTACCCCAGTCAATGTGCCTAGGTCATTGCCACCACAGTGCACAATCATGAGGTCAGGGGCTTGAAGATATAAAAAGGTTTTAACCAAAGGCATTAATTGGTGTCACTTTAATCCTCTTTGTCCAATCCATTTAATGTTCACATTTGGTAAAGCTAGATCTTTGTCAATACCTCTGTGTTCAGCGTACCTTTTGCACCAGAAAACATAGCCGTGTCCCACAATCCACACTCTAAACATCTTGAAGGGAAGTCTGGATGCACTGGAAAGATGTCTGTAGCTGAAGTAGGCAGTTGCTAGAATGAGAAGTATCTAAAATGGTGGATAAGATGCAGTTTTTTAAAAAGAAGAGGAATGATTGGTTGTATAAGAACATTGTACAGTGAAAAATAGGGTGCATGTTTCTGTCTTTAAATAGCATGTTTCTTATTGGTTAGTAAAAAATGTTTGAAATAAATATTAAAGTAATATGTTATTGCAGTGAGATTTTCCAATTCAGTTGTATGTTTAGAACTGGTGTGTTATTAAAAAAAAGTGGTAAAATTATTTGTAATATATTTTGGAACTCCCGTGTGGATTCGCGGTGCCGTCACTTTCGGAGCACGGTGGAGTCGCGACTTCATAAAATTCCAGCAGCAGTTTGGGTTCAGTTAGAAGTCATTTGGCAAGGGTTGATATGTGCAACCAATATAAATGTGTTTTAGAATTTGAAATAATCTGGGAAGCAATGTGATTTGTTATTTACATGTATATGTGTGGTGATAGAGAGGGAAACTTTGCCATTTTTGGTTTTGCTTTGGTGAGAGAAGTGCTATACATATTGATTGTGTGCATAAGAAAATCTTTCCTGAGTTTCTGATACTTCATAATCTACAAATCAAAAGGTGAGTTATAAATTTGTGAAGTGTATTATGTGTTGGCTTTGTTTTTAAAGGTAAAATATAAATCAAGAATGTTGACATGTTGTAATGTATTTAAATGTTGTTTGATATAGATTCTGTATAGTAGTATGTGCATTTGGAATATGGATTACTGATTATGGTAGTTTGTTTCAGTGTGTGGATATGCACATTTGTAGTATACCGCATAATTTTAGGTGTTGCTTTCAAGTTGGTAGTGTATATGTTCAGTTAAATAAAACTGATTTCCTTGCGCCCGCTGCATCGCAGTTGTCTACGCAGCGCACGCAACTAAATTCATTTTATTAACACGTATATAACACGTCTGCGTCCAGCAGCACTCCCACTACGGGCCATTACTGCCCTAAACAATACTCTTGCAGTGCAGCCATCGTACTGTCAGCATCCTTGCACTCCCCCAATCACCCATCCAGCACCATGTACTTATTCAATCACTCGGCCAATACACAAGCAGTTATAAATTTACCATGTACTCTCTTTGCAGCACTGTAATCATTCAGTCACTACTTATGTACTCATGCAATTCCTCTGTGCACTATCCGTGCAGACTTCTAAGCAGCTACATACTACTGCGGAATACGGCCGCACAGAGGTAAGTACACAAATAAATAAATAAAACGAATTGCGTTGTGCGCGCTGCATCGCATTTGGCGATGCAGCATGCGCAACACAATTCATTTTATGGATTTGTTTGTGTACTTACCTCTGTGTGGCTGTATTCAGCAGTTTACTACCCCCTACCCTGACCCTCCCCCGCCCCACATCAGTGACCGGCAGCACTCCCACCACGGGCCTGTACTGTCCATGCAGACCTCTAACCAGCTACATACTACTACTGATTCACTCCTTTAATTATCCAGGTAGTACCTATGCAGCACAGCAATCCCCCTGTCATTCCCCATGCACTCCTCCAATCACCCATCGAGCAGCATGTAGTTTTACAATCACTCTGCCAATATCCAAGCACATATAAATTCAGCATCTACTCTCTTTGCAGTATTGTAATTATCTAGTCACTACTTATGTAGTCATGCAATGGCTCAGGCACAGATATATGCAGTGCTACAATCCTCTATACACTATCCATGCAGGCCTCTAACCAAGTATACACTACTGATTCACTCCTCTAATTAACCAGATAGTAGTCATGCAGTCCAGCACTTATAAATTCACCATACACTGTAATCATCCAGTCACTATCCATGTACCTCTAATTAGCTACACACTACTGATTCACTTCTCCAATTACCCGGGTAGTACCTATGTACTACAACAATTCTTCTGTCACTCCCATGCACTCCTGCAATCAGCCATCCAGCAGCATGTACTTATCCAAACATTCTGCCAATACCGAAGCAGTTATAAATTCACCATGCAGTCTCTTTGCAGTAGTGTAATCATCCACTCAGTATGCATGTACTCATAGACTGCTATAATCCCCTAAGTACTAGCCTTGCAGTGCAGTCATCACCCTGTCAGTACCCATGCACTCCTCAAATCACCCATCCAGCACCATGTCGTTTTCTAATCACTCCGCCAAAAGCCAAGGAGTTATAAATTCACCATGCACTCATCGTGGAATACTCTAATCATCCAGTCAGTACCCATGTAGTGATGCAATCGTCCAGGCACTAATACATGCACTGCTACAATCCTCTGAGCACTATCTATACACTCCAGCCATCGCTCTGTCTATTCATGCACTCCTCCAAATACTCAGCCAGTTTCGTAGTTATCCAGTCACTCTGACAATACCCAAGCACTTGTAAATTCACCATGCACTCTCCTTGCAGTACTGTAATCATCCAGCCAGTATCCATGTATTCATGTAATGATCCAGGTACTAACCATGCACTTGTACAATCACCTGTGTATTATCAATGCTGTGCTCTAATCTCCTACACACTACTCATGCGCTCTTCCAATTACCCAGGTAGTACCATTCCACTGCTCTAATCATTGCGGTAGTAACATTGCATATATTTTTATATCTAAACATGTGAATATTTCAATATAATTATTTTAATTATACAAAATTGTTCTAAAAACTTTTCTTTTTTTACAGATATTTTGCATAATTATTAAGACAGAGTTACAATGACAAGAAAAGAGCAAACAAAAAGACAACAAAGAAAAGAGGCCTATGTAAAGAAAACAGGAAAGGCGCAATTAGATCAAGTACAACATGGATCCTTAAAGAAAAAGCCTTCTGGTAAGAGAAGTAAAAAAGTTTTAAAGAGTCTAACAAATTTTGAAAATAAAGAAGAGACATAAAAGATGTACAGTGAAACAAAAGGAAAAGAAAAATATACAAGAAAGTGCAAAATTGGATTATCAGAAAAAAAATATGTTGAAAGGAAGAAGAAACAATTTTTAGAGATTCAAAAAAGATTATTTATAAATAGAGTCTTACAAAATGTGTTAAAAAAATGTAAAAAATCAAAAGAGATCAGCATTTTACAAACAAAAAAAGGAGATTCTAAGCGTGATTGAAAAAGCATTTAAATTGAATTGAATATATAAATATAAATATTTATTTATCGTAGTTTTAAACAGATTGAAAACTTTAAATACAATAATGAAGTCTATGAAGGACAAATGTAAAAGAAAACGAATTGTGAATAGAACTAACATTTGTAAAATATTTTCTGGGGAATGGAAGCATACTTCTAGTACGGAACCTTTTTTAATGAAGAAAGCTATTTTCAACAAAATATATTAGTTCACGCAGTTGATATCTGTGGTCATTGTTACGAACTTAAAAATGGTTCTCCAATTGAAAAAGAAAAGACGGTTCCTAGAAATGTGGAAGAAGTAATAGCTGAGGAAGTGCAAGGAAGACGTACCCAGGCTCCAGTGTTTACATGGCATTGTAGTAGTATTTGTAGTATACGACAGGAATCTATTGATATATTACTACATTTCTTAAGAGAATATGGGGAAAAAACTGTGAAACAAAAGATTAGGATATTACAATGACTGGATCCTTGCAAAGTGAGAAAAAATACAAGGTTGCAAGGTCATTCTCTGGCTTGTCTTTTTAGGAAAGTGTGTCAAAGTCGTTTTCATAATTTAAAAATGTTAGCAGTACATCATTCAGAAATACGGAGGTTAGTTAGAAGATTTAACTATGTGAAAAGTCCTCCATTATGTCTAAATGAAATTAATACAGCTCTTTTGCATGGTTCAGTGTTGGATGTAAAAAAGTTTTGTGATGATATAAAGTTACGTTTCTTTTTTGGTCAAGAGGAGTGTAGAGAAAGTGAGTGTTTGATTAGTGTAGGTGTTGAAGAAGAGATGGAAGATAATATTGATGTGAAGTTTGAAAAGAAATTACAAAGTTTAAAGTAGTTTCTGGTGAAATTCCCAACTATGTTTGTATTTGTTGCCGACTTAGTCACTATAAAATTCAAACTAGGAATGTAGATGTGTTTTTAAAAGGTGAAAAGGAAAACAATGATAAATGGAGGGAATTTGCTGTTTATTTGTTTGTGGAAGGTCGTTTTGAGTTGGGTAGTCAACAATGTATTTGTAAATATTGTTACAATAAATTAGAATAGAACAAAATGCCAGCTAGAGCTGTTCATAATGACCTACAATTAGTAGCTATATCTCCAGAACTTAAAGATTTAAATACATACAAGTTCATCCTTATTCAATCTGTGCACCCATTTCAGGCTATAATTCGTGTGGAGCCTAAAACAGGTAAGCTGCCTCCAACAGATCTACAAAGAGGTTTAAAAGGAAGAGTTGTGTATTTACCTTTAAGAAAAATGTTGAAACTGTTGGTTTAGAAAGAGAGGAAAGTGAACCTGTAGTCATTCTTGTTAATGGTGTACCTACAAAAAGACGAAAAATATGACAAGAGTTAGTAGATGTCACCCAAGTCCAAAAGACTACATTATATTTGGTGCAAAACAATATTTACTATAAATCTGTAAATGTAGAAGAACAAGAAATATGTTTGGAAGATGAAACTGACATTGCAAGTGGATAAATAGAAACAGTGGAGAAGTCCAGAAAAGAAGACATTTATGAACATTACACTATACACCTTCTACACTTAAAAGAAGTGTTAGGAAATAGTATTGAATTGTTCCAGATGAAAAAAGCAAAAGGAACTCCCATGATTGTATGGGAAAAAAGTTTAGAAGCTCGTTGTTTTCCACAGCTGTTCCCTACTGGAAAAGGTGGACGATATGATGGACCTGTTCAGATTCCAGCTTCAGAATATCGTACTTTACGACTGTACTCAGAAGATGCAAGATTTAGACAATGTATTCCATATTTGTTCCATCTTTTATTTGAAAGTGACCTTTCTGCACTTTCATATGCAGTGAATCACATATTAAAATTAGGGATTCATTTTTCAGATGTTTCTGCAAAGCAATTCATTGACAAAGTTGAAGAAAGAGACGAACAATTAGAAACACAGTTAATTAATTTGATGGCATGTCAACGAGGCACTAATGAATATTGGTATCGACGTTATGGGGAACTGAAATGTATGTTAAGGAATTTAGGAACCCCTACGTGGTTTGTTACACTTTGTTGTGCTGAGTATGCATGGGATGATTTACTAGATTTTCTACGACAAGCAAATTCAAATATACAGAATATTGAATTGAAGACAGCTGGAGAACTGTGTTCCCTGGATCCTGTAAATGTGTGCAGATATTTTAATCACAGGTTTGAAGCTATGATGTCTTTCATCTGTAATAAAAAAGAATCCACCTATTGGTAAAGTTATTGATTTCTTTTGGAGAAAAGAATATCAAGCTAGAGGTGCACCTCATATTCATATGCTGTTCTGGATCAAGAATGCACCAAAATTTGGAACTGACAGTGATGAGACTGTTTTGTCTTTTATTGAACAATATGTTACCTGTACCATACCAAAAGAAAAAGCAGAAAACAACTTGAGACAACAAGTTTTACGGTTTCAAAATCTTCGATGTGGAAAATATTGTCGACGGAAATACAAGTCAAAGGAAACATTTTACTCATAATGTCGATTTGGTTTTCCATGTCCAGTAATTTCCAAAGGAAGAGTGAACAGTTTTCTGTCAGCAGTGAGGCATACTATCACTCGAAAATCACCCAAACATACTTATGATATAAAAAGAACAGAAGAATCAAAGTACAGTAATGATTATAACCCAGTATTTTGACGATGGGGAATGCAAATATGGACATACAATATGTTGCAGATAACTCAATTGCTGTTGCCCGGTATGTTACATCATATATTACAAAATCTGAGAAGACAGAATTGAAAGAAATGTGGGAAGACATTTCTCAAGAGAAGACACTTAGCAAATATATATACAGCTTTAGCTTGAAGATGCTTTCACATCGAGAAATTGGATCCTATGAATGTTCGGATCGATTGCCATCTGCAAGTTTATATTCAAAGTCAAGAGGAATCATCTGGATAAGTTTAGGTCTTGCTGCGACACAAAATCGAGATTTGAAATCTGTACAAGAAATTGAATACTTAGCATTGAATGATCCAGAAAGTATAGATATTCTTAAAACAAATATGTTGGATACGTACTATCCAAATAGAAGTCCACACCTGGAAAATATATGTCTATATGAAGTACTGCAACATTACCGCTTTAAAAAAAATGTTACGGAAAATATAAATGAAGGAAAATATGCTGTAATTGGCAGGGCCGTTTCTACCATTAGGCAAGACTAGGCGGCCGCCTAGGGCGGCAAAAGGGCTAGGGCGGCAAAAGAGGGAAATAATTTTTAATTTTTCATATAATCTATAATAATCAGGGCCGTCAATCAATCATAGCGTGAACGCGCTATTTGTGACGGCCCTGCTTCTTGATGCCGACCTGCTCTCAGAGAGAATGAACCAATGAAATTCGGAGGGGCAGGAGTGTCATCATTCGATTTGCCACTTGGCGCGCAGCAGACTCGAAGTGCTGTGGAGCTGAGAGGAGGAGTCAGGAGCGTCAAAGCAAGGACTGGTTGGCCGATACTGCAGCCTGCTTCTGTTGCACGTGGCGTGGGAGTCTTTAGGTGCCAGCAGGTGTATTACGGACACGGTAGGATTAATTTAGTGGTCGAAATAATTTCCACTTTTCCTTCTCTGACACCCTCAGTTGACCGTCTCTCTTCCTACCTGTGAGGGAGGTGCATGCGTTGTAATTATGAACAAGCGAGGCATTTCTTGGCCGCTGTCTAGACATGGAATCTGTAGTGAGACGTGTAAAGCCTACTACAGCCACTCTCGCCTTACTCCCATCTCTACAGCAATTTGGGTTTAATTTCTAAAAACAAACCGTGAAATGCCGCCCTTGTGGTCCGAGTTGCCGGCCCTGTCTTTACACCAACTGGATAAGGGTGAAAAGGAAAGCTGATTAGTTGTTTCATTTCACATTTCTTCCTCCCCTGCAAGGAGGTCTGTCTGTTTCCCCCCCACTCCTAGCCTAAAAGCTGTTTAAAGAACGGCAGGAGAATGTCTTGGGTAGGCGGGCAGGGGCTGCCAAAATCGCATCTGCATTCTCATCTAAATGCGAGAAGATAGGTCCTGTGCGGGAGTTGAAAGGAAACCGGGAGGTGGTATCGTCTCCTCGCCCACTCTCGCTCCGACTGTCTCGAGTTTAAGGACTAACTTGCAATGCCAATGGCCCCAGTCATTTGGGTGTCCCTGAATGGTTCCCAGCAGCGGCACCTCCTTCAGACCACAATGGACCCGGCTATCGTCCATCCGCCCTCCTAACTGCCCCTTTCTGTGGGGCGGGAGCTGTCTGCCAGGTCCTCCCAGCAGAAACAAACACACAGGGGCTGTGATGGCCCAGGAGGTTAAAAACACACGCACAGCGGGACTCTGCTTGCAAGGGTACTTGAGACACGGCCTCGCCCCTTCTCCCGTGCTCTGGGGTCCGTTGGAGGAGCGAGGATGACCAGACCTTACTCCATAGGGAGCAACCATTCTGCATCTGCGCAGGCCTCGCAGGAGCACTTTTTTAAAACTCTGTTTGCAATATAAGCAATACTGTCCTGTTCAAAGCTCGTGTAAGACATGTCTGCTGTCAGGCAAACCGAGGGGTGCCATGGGAATCCATGTTCTTCTAAAATGGCTATAGGTGCAGTAGGCAGCCAGCTGCAGGCGTGTGACACACACTTGTGTTCGTTTGCGCGTAGTTGTTTAGGCCTTCAGTGGCTTCCGGGGTTGGTGTGTGAGGGTAGGGGTTATATTACTCTTGTGCATAATTAGTAGTAATATGGAGGGGGCGGCATTTTTCAGTTCTCGCCTAGGGTGGCCAAACACCTAGAAACGGCCCTGGTAATTGGATCTGAAGGATGTTTGGTAAAGCATGCCAAAGGAAATCTGATTAATCACAGGAAACTAAGTTCCGACACTCCAGATAAAAGGGAGTTTTTCTATTTAGCTCTTCTGCAACTCTTCAAACCTTGGCGGAGTGAAATGGAATTACTTGGAGATTTTGAATACTATGAAGATTCTTTCAATGCATGTAAAGATAGCATTGAATGTACGATTTTTCCAAATCTTGAACGAAGAGATTAATGAAGAAAGTACTATTGCAACTGAAATAGCTAGAGATAGTTTTCAAGATAGTCAGAGAGTACATCATTTAAACCTATTCTTATGTACATCAGTGGGCAAGCTGGAACAGGAAAAAGTTTCTTGATTAAATGTTTGTCAAGTTATCTACAGAAAACAACGGATTCACATTTATCGGATACACATTTATTGTGTGTTGTAACTGCTCCAACTGGATTAGCAGCACAGAATATCAAAAGGATTACATTGCATCGTTTACTTATGTTACCAGTAGAACATGAAAATAAGTTGGAATATCACAAGCTATCTGGAGAAGCTTGTTTCGAAGTATCAAGAGTACTAAAGAAAATTAAACTTCTGATAATTGATTAAGTAAGCATGGTTTCAAACTTAAGGCTTGCGTTTGTACATTTGAGAAAGCAGCAGATTTTAAAATCAAATTACGATGTTTTATTTGGAGGAAAACATGTAATTGTATTCAGTGATCTGCTACAACTCACACCTGTGAAAGGCCAACCAGTTTTTAACACCCTTCTTCATGAAGACACTAAAACAATCATTGGGAAGTATTGGAAATGTGAACATTTGGACTTATTTTGAATATAAAGAACTTATTAAGAACATGAGACAAGCAAATGACGAAGATTATGGCAGAATTCTCCAAAATATTAACAATCCTTAACAAAGATGGCAAAGAAGCTTTAGAAAGTCGGCTACTAACAAACTTGTTTCCAAAAGAAAATATTGCATCTGAAACTATCTACAAAAAAATTGCAGAAAAGAACTCTATAATTTGCCTTATGCCAACACTGAAAGAAAGCTCTACATTCAATGAAGAACTTTTGAAACATGAGAAACAACCGATAATGAAAATGGTGGTTACTGATAAAATAGAACATGAAGGAGTAACTATTCTTCTGTCAGAGAAATTACAGTTAAAATTAGACTCTTTGGAAAAATCAATATCTAAGACTGCTGGTTTGGAAAATACCTTGTATGTATCTGTAAACTGTCGGGTAATATTACGGCATAATTTGGATGTTGAGAAAGGTTTAGTAAATGGAGCAATGAGGGAAGTTGTTGACTTTGTTAGTTATCCAAAGAGAGATGGAATTGAATTTTTGAAAATTAAATTTGATCAGATTGAAGAGGTGAAACAGATTGGACGTTGTGGTGTTCATTTCTTGCTTGTAAAAGATTTGTATGTTCATAGAAAACAGTTTCCTGTTTGTTTAGCATATGCAGTGACCATTCATAAAACTCAAGGTTTAAGTGTTGACAGTGCTTTGGTAAACATTGGAAGTTCTCTGTTTAAAGACGGTATGGCATATGTTGCATTGTCTCAAGTAGGAACATTATATGGATTATATTTGATTGATTTTGATGAGGAAAAAGTTAGTGCAGATGTAAATTGTGTAAAGAGAATACAATAGGTTAAGAAGACTCGTTGCTCCTAACTTAGGTGAATATCCAATTTATGAAAAACGTTTGATATGTCCAAAATGAAAATATGACAAATATTCTAGTGAGGTTACAAAGAAGAAAAGAACTGAAAAGAATGATGAGGCTGGAAAGAAAATGGTAGTGGACATGGTTGCTAAAAATTGTAGGATATCAGTTAGAAAATAGTTCAGGTATCAACTGCTATGCTAATGTAATCGTGAACGTTGTGTTTTTTCTAAGAAAATCTACTACATGCAATTATGGAAAATCAAGGAAAAAGATTCTGTTCTTTGTTACATTATGTTTTTGAAAAGTTGAAAACTGATAAAAACGAAAATTCATATTGCTTCTGGCGTGCATAATCTTCTTGTTCTTCACAGTTTACACAGAATGTTCAGCAAGACGCTCAGGAATTTCTTATGCTTGCAGTATTAGAAGATGAAGGAATGCAAATTGAAAATCTGTTTGGACTACGTTACAGATGGGATCATACATGTGACAGTTGTTCATTTTCATCTACCATTAAAATAGACACTGAACGATTTATATGTTTGACAATACCGGATTGCAAAACAGTGTCTTTCAATGAATTAGTGAAATCAGCTAATCAAGATATAGAATGTACTCAGTGCAAATTGGAAATGTTGTCAACATTATTTATAGAAACATTTGGACAATATAAAATTGGAAACCAAAATTACAAAATTTGTGGCAGGTCAAGTGTCAATTTCAGGAAGAACTTTTAAAACAGTGGTTATAGTTTTCCACGATGGACCTACTTCAACATCTGTACACTATACTGTGTATTTAAAATGCAATAAAGGATGGACACTTTGCAATGATACACATTTAGAATTCAAATGTCGGTTGCCTAATGAACTACCAAATTCATATCTAATATTTTTTATGCCAAAATTCTGAGAAGATGTCAACATAAATTACTGTGTATATTTTGGATATTTTCACTACAAATAATTTCAGACACATCATTCAGCCTATTGGGAAGATGTCAATATGAATTCAGAAGTTTATCTTGGATATCCTTAATGGAAATGTTTTTAGAAACATCATTCGGCCTATTGGGAAGATGTCGAAAATTACGGTTTGAATTTTTGATTCTGTTCTTTGATATTGCATTTGGAAAATTGTGTTCAAAAGAAGGTTCTGATATATTTGATCTTTGTATTATAAACAAAGTTAATGAGGATGTTCATTTGTGAAAATGTAAATAGATAGTTGATTTGCATGTAGATATTTTCAACACAGATTTGTTTTTTTTAACAATCTTATTGATTGTATTTTTTTGCCCGCTGTTAACTGATGATCAAAATTGAAATCACTGTGTATGGTGAAATTCAATAGAATCGGAAGACAGCAAAAAAGGCAAACTGAATATGTTATGTAATTGTAAAATAATGTTGTGTTCTTAAAACTATAAAATTAAATGTAACAACAGGATTTTTTTCTTCTCTTTTACAGGTTCTACTACTAAAGTTTAAAATATAAAAATATTTAAAATGTACATTACAAAAAAAAGAAGTGAAAAAATATTTCAATCAGTTTTATATTTACTTCAAAACAGGTAAGTTTAAGTCACCCAAGCACTACCCATGCACTGCTACAATCACCTGTGCACTACCCATCAGTAGCGGCCCGTGGTGGGAGTGCTGCCGGGTGCTGACATGGGGTGTGGGAGGGGCAGGTTGGGGGGTAGTAAACTGAGGAATATGGCTGCACAGTGGTAAGTACACAAACAAATCCATAAAACAAATTTTGTTGGACACGCTGCATTGCCAAATGCACTCATGCAATGACACAGGCACTACCACATACACGGTTACAATAAACTGTGTATTACACATGCAGATGTCCAACCACCTACATATTCCCTCCTCCAATTACCCAAGTACTATCGTTGCAGTCAAAAATTCCCCGTTACTTCCCATGCAGTCCTCCAATCACCCATCGAGCACCATGTACTTATGGAATCACTCCGCCAATACCGAAGAAATTCTGAGGGCCCAATTCACAGAACTAACTTAAGACAAAATCCCTAACTTACTACCATTTTGGTATTCACAGAAGGCACTTACTCATTTTGGTATTCACAGAAGGCACTTACTCATTTCGTTATTCACAGAAGTTAGGAGTCCTAACTTTAGGACTCCTAAATGCCTTCTGTGAATACCAAAAGTCTTAAAGTTAGGATGTTTCACAGTTTAGGAGTAGTAAAGTTAGGACTCCTTTCTTTAAGCGAAAAAAGAAGGGTTTGGGGCAAAGCACAATTGCACCTATCCCTAGTGGAGTTTTATATAAACAAGGTGCTAGTGACCGGAGATCCAAAACCCCTACATCTCCTGAAGCTAAACGCTTCAAATAACCATAAACACAATCCAATGGTCCAGCACCCAAAATGCAATTCAAGTATTAAACATTGTTATGACACAAGTAAATGTCAACGGATTATCTTCCATTATGGAAGATAATCCGTTGACATTTACTTGTGTCATAACAATGTTTAATACTTGAATTGCATTTTGGGTGCTGGACCATTGGATTGTGTTTAGGACTCCTTTCTTTAGGACTCCTAAATGCCTTCTGTGAATACCAAAAGTCTTACAGTTAGGATTTTTCTCAGTTTAGGAGTAGTAAAGTTCCTAACCACAGGTTTCAGGGACGTTATAGCTAGAAATTTTCATTTTAAAAACCTTTGAAATTCACTGAAAAAAACATAGGTTTCATTGATGTTATAGTTAGTTGGACATTGCACTCATACAAAATTAGAGAAATTCCGCCGTTATAGTTAGTTCAGCTAACTATAACTCGCGCCCCTGCAATGCACTGCTGAGGATGTCACATATTACATAATTCATTACATGGTCTGTGACATCACTGATGACATCTCAAATGACATCACTGATGACATCATCCACGTGAAAATCTGATGCACCTCCTCATACTCTAATACAACCTTTGATACACCCTCTCTAAAATACAGACTACCATTTTTGAAACCATTGACACACTAATACCAGTTACTACATACGCACTCACTGATTCCTAGGTCTACACACACATCCACTCATTCACCCATACAATCACTCATACATGCAGTTACTCATCAATACAACACTATCATATGCACTCATCCATGGAGTTATTCATACACCTAGTCAGTCATGCAAAGAATCAATCACACTCCCATTTACTCAGCTATACAGTTATACACACACCACCTCATTTATTTATACAGATATTAACGCATACTTACTCTCTTATGTAATCACTGCTACAAGTACATACTCATCCATACAGCCACTCTCACAATCACTGACTCTCATGTATAGTCATTTATATACTTCAACTCTCACATATACTGCCTTTTACATAAATAGTTACTTGGAGATGTACCACTGAGACATCCATTCACTCACCAACACACCCATACACACACTCAATCACCCATCCAGCTGTTTCCACATGCACTCTTGAACCCATACATCCAGTGAATCAACCACTCACACATCTATGCACAGTCACACACCTCCCACCCACCCACACACACACTCAGTCTCCCATACAAATACTCAGGCAACCAATCAATAACCCATATAGACACTCATGTAGCTACTGACCAACCCATGCAGCAGCTTACACAACAACAGACAGACTGATACAGACATTCACACAGTTTAGTCACTAATCCATGCATTCAGTAAGACACATTTAATCCTTCACTTATACAGTCAGTCACGCACCTATTAAATCCTCCATCCAGACACTTATACACCCACTCAATCTTCAATACACCTTGGCATATATATATATATATAAAACTTTACAGAAACACACAGTCACTGGATGATGTCATCAGTGATGTCATCAGTGATGTCATTTGAGATGTCATCAGTGATGTTATAGTTAGCTGAACTAACTATAATGGCGGAATTTCTCTGGTTTTGTACGAGTGAAATGTCCAACTAACTATAACGTGAATAAAACCTATGGTTTTTTCAGTGAATATATATATATATATATATATATATATATATATATATATATATATTCACTTAAAAAACCATAGGTTTCACACACGTTACAGTTAGGAATTAGCATTTAAAAAACCTTGCAAATTCACTTAAAAAACCATAGGTTATAGTTAGCTGGACATTTCACTCATAAAAAACCATTGAAATTCCGCCGTTATAGTTAGTTCAGATAACTATAACTCGCGCGACCGCCACTCTATCACAAGGATGATGTCATCAGTGATGTCATGAGTGATGCCACTGACCATGTCATGAGTGATGTAATATGTGACGTCATGAGCAGTGGATTGCGGGTGCATGAGTTATAGTTATCTGAACTAACTATAACGGGGGAATTTCAATGGTTTTTTACGAGTGAAATGTCCAGCTAACTATAACATGTGTGAAACCTATGGTTTTTTAAGTGAATATATATATATGTATATATATACACAAACAAAGGGTAGCCCCAATGGAAGAAGCCGTCAGGTGCATAATATTTCATTTATTGAGTAATGGCAGCTTGCAAACAGACACCAGCATGGTAACAGTCATCAGCTTACTCAGCCAGGCCAGATGTGTTTCGGGAAAACCATTCCCTTTCTCAATAGCATATTTTGCTGCTGTTGGGCAGCATATCCACGCACTAATAGTTTCAAGTACCTGCCCCAGTGGGCATGGCCACTCTCCTGGCCTTCTGGTTCTTGTAGTGCCAGAATAAATGATCTCGAGTGAGTCTGTCTAAAAGCAACAGTGGCAGTAGTGAATGGCATAATTGTTACTCCCGTGGGTTCATGCTCTGTCCCACTGCGGGTACCTGCACCGCTTACCTGCTGTCATCTGAATGATGCCTCCCGTTGATCAGATGCCACCACCTGGCGCCATCACAGACCCACACACACGCGGTGGTCTTCTCCCGTGGCTGGGCTCAGCCACTCAAAATCCAAACAAAGGGTAGCCCCAATGGAAGAAGCCGTCAGGTGGATAATATTTCATTTATTGAGTGATGGCAGCTTGCAAACAAACACCAGCATGGTAACAGTCATCAGCTTACTCAGCCAGGCCAGACGTGTGTATATATATATATATATATATATATATATATATATATATATATATATATATATATTCACTTAAAAAAACCATAGGTTTCACACATGTTATAGTTAGCTGGACATTTCACTCGTAAAAAACCATTGAAATTCCCCCGTTATAGTTAGTTCAGATAACTATAACTCGCGCGTCCGCAATCCACTGCTCATGACGTCACATATTACATCACTCATGACATGGTCAGTGGCATCACTCATGACATCACTGATGACATCATCCTTGTGATAGAGTGGCGGTCGCGCGAGTTATATTTAACGCGAGTGCGGGGGTGCAGGGTATGATGCGTGCAATTTAAAAACCCAATTTCCTGCTTGCAAGTCCAAAAAAGCACCTCCTCCGGTCCCCTAACCGCTTCAGCCCCAGAGATCAGGATTCCTATCTGCGGGGGCAGCAGTGACAGTGCACACCGCCCAGCATGAGGTTAATAACCTCACAAACGCCTAATCTCTTCCCAAAATCCGAGGCGGGCCTAGACCATCCAATACCTTGGAACACGAGAAAAACTGCCACAGCAGAGCCAGTGAAGTCCAGGCCATCTTGCGAAGCAGGGGCCTCTGTTTCGCGTCTCTAGCTGACGCGACAACACATCCAACAAACTCCTTCCTGAGAAAGAGCAGAGGCCACACAGGGGAAGAACCTTTAGAAGCACTTTATTGAATTTATAATTGGTGAATGCATTTCGGCTTTTCATTTAGCCTTCGTCATCGCCCAAGTGTCCAAGAGGTTTGCAGCAAGATGTTAGTGAGTCCTGCCTCCTTTTTGTTGGTTCAAGCCCGCTCCGCCCCCTAATGGTCCACTCACCTGTTTGAGTTCACGATACTTGATTGAACTCCAACACCCAGAATCCATTGTTGTGAATCCAGGTAGGTGGTGCCTGGGGGTAAAATTAACACCATGTGGTTGTGCGGGGGTGCAGTGTATGATGCGTGCAATTTAAAAACCCAATTTCCTGCTTGCAAGTCCAAAAAAGCATCTCCTCCGGTCCCCGGATATATACATACATATATATATATCACACCCACCCTAAACCCTAAAAATACCTTTGCCACTCAAAAACCCATACCCACCTTAAACCCTACAATTACCCTTGCCACCCAAATACTCATACTCACCCTAAACCCTAAAATTACTGTTGCCACCCAAATACCCGGACCCGCCCTAACCCTACAATTACCCTTGCCACTGAAAAACCCATACCAACCCTAAACTCTAAAATGACCCTTGCCGGGGGGGGGGGGGGGGGTGTGGCCTGGCACCAGCCGTGATGGCGGCTTAACCTCCGAGCTCCGTCACAGCCTGCGATGAATCCTGTGATATCCGGTCTATAACTGGCAGTCTGAGGGAAGAAACTACCGGTGCTGTGTCCGTGGTGGTGCCCCGGGGCAAGGGAGACGTTGATTCGGCCCAGAGGCACAGTATTATTGACACAATGAGGCAGGGCCCTGCCTAGGAGCGACGCAGAATCTCTGACATTAAGGGGGCGGAGTCGAGTGGTGTGCCAGCCCGCATTGGGAGTCAGCGGCTGGGGATCTCTGCTACGCGAGATCCGCTGCACACAGCCTATCTCCGGCGTGGTCCTGGTGATACCCTGTGGCACGGCAAGAGTGCAACTTGTTTGCTCCGGGAAAAGCAATCGGTGCAGCAGGCTTCAGCCGGGGCCCCTCCCCCCCTCGAAGAGTAAAGTTGAGGAATCTGATCCGGTTCCTGCGGTGTGGAGGTGAGGGGGCAGAGGACAATACTGCTGCGGGGGACCGAGGTCCCAGGAGATGCTGTTGGCCCCCTCCTACTCTCATGCTGATATCAAGGTTGGTGCACGTGGGGCGACTGCCCTAAATAGACATTCGTAAGAAGACGCGCCCGCTCTGGGGAGATCTGGGCCCTCGACGGCAGCCCCTGGGGGCGGACTTGAACGAGTGGCACAGAGTAAACCGGGTGGGCATACGGCAGCACGGCCAGTCCCATTGTTACGGACCGGAGAGGGACATAAACACATCCTTGCGCCCCCTCCTTACTCATGTGCATGCATTGGTGTCCTCGACACGTCTGAAGAGGGTGAAAATAGCCCTATCGGAGATTGCCTACGCCATAGTCGATTACCAGTGAGACGTCCCTTGGTGTTGGGAGATTGAGACCTCTCCGGAGCTCAGGAGCTTCGAATAGTGCCTTGTGGAGGACTCAGGAAGAGGAGAGTGATATTATCCCAGTACTTGACGCTACCTATATCCAGAGACAGGTAGAGGGACGGGGGGGAGACCCGTAGTGACCGATCCATCGATCCACCCCGGAGACGCTCCTCACTATGACAAAACCAAAGGGGACCTCCGCCGCTAAACAGGCCAACAAAATGGATAAGTATGTGGTTCTGCGGCAACTTCACTCTGAAGAAGGAGCGCAGGGCAAGGACTCGTTTGGAGAAGAACCGTCCCTTAGCTGTATCATGGCGGCGATACAGACGGTGGAGACGAACCTGGAAACAAAAATCGATAAGGTGACCATCGAGATGAACCTTATGAGGGCGGACATGTGAAAAACTTCAGAAAGAGTCACAGCGCCAGAGGAACATATAGGGGAAATACAGTTGACGACGCTCACACTAGAAGAACGTGTTCAAAAGCTGGCACACCAGCACACGGTAATGGCGCTGCAGTTGGACGATCAAGAAGGGAGAGCACATTGAAAAAATATTCGAGTGTTAGGTGTGCCTGAAGGGGCGGAGGGTCCTAGTGTGGACCTCTTCCTTGAAGACCTCGTCCTAAACCACCTCAAGCCCAGGAGACTGTCACCACTGTTCTCCGTGGGACGGGCACACAGAGCCCCGATCCCCAACGCAAAACCTGGGCCCCCTCCTCGAACCATCATTGCACGCGTCCTGAGCTTCTGGGACCACGACGCAATTTTGCAATCGGCCAGAGTCAAAGGGGATTTCCCCTAAGAGAACGCGACAATTTGATTTTTCCCGGACTTCACCTTGGAAGTACAGCACGAGAGACGCTCCTTCGAAGGGGTGAAACGTGCCCTCAGGGACAAGGGACTTAAATACATGATTTTTTTCCTGCCAAACTCAAGGTTGTGGAGGACGACAAATCCTGGTTCTTCACGACACCCGAGGAGGCTCAGCAATGGCTGGATGAGGGCCCTTCCCGGATTAATCGTCAGCGAGAAGAAGCGGACTGGCGGGAAAGCAGCTATCGCTCCCTGAACTCCTCGAACCGACATGGAGAGAGGGTGCGGTCTGTATCCAGATCCAGAAGTTCCCGATCTGCATGCCCCGCAAGTGATGCAGCGCGTTCTGGAAAGTGAAAGACTTGGTATATTTTGCTGATTCGTTCTTTGTCTATTGTCAAAGGTATAGTTTTCCCTTTGTTATGGTAGTCTGATGCCTTCCCATTCTCACTATAATGGATATGGATAGGGCTGGATGGACTACAGACTTACTCGTTATAAAAGCCCTCACCGATGGTTGGGCAGAGTTGCAGGCTCAAGGGGGTGAATGCTGTTGGGTGGTGGTGCCAAGCAACCCTACATTTGACATTTAGTTATCCGGACGACAGGCGCTCTGCTATTGGGGATGTGGGTAGTTGTAGACCTACATTGCAGGGTTGAGGTACTGTTATGGGGGTTGTTTTGCTGTTTTCTGATTTATTGGGTTGTGCATACTTCAGAACAATTTCTGCGCTTCAGAAGGGTTGAGACCTGTGATTTCTGGTTCTCTAAGATTATCCGAATGCGAAGGGGTTCGGGACGAAGGTGGAGGTGGAGGTGGAGGGGAGGGAGGGACTGTATAGGATACCCTGTATGGTGACACGACATATTAAGAAATTAACAATTCTCTCTTGGAACGTAAACGGTCTGGGGGATAAGATAAAATGCACCACGGTACTCCAGTATTTACGTCGACTCTCCCCGGACTTGGTACTACTTCAGGAGACTCACCTCAAGGGCACTCATTATTTGG
Organism: Triturus cristatus; assembly: GCF_964204655.1. Lineage (NCBI taxonomy): Eukaryota > Metazoa > Chordata > Amphibia > Caudata > Salamandridae > Triturus > Triturus cristatus. Next base: position 392,197,067 of record NC_140594.1, read on the forward strand.
CACTGAATTGTTACGTCTACACACTTAGGGCACACGCCGGCGTTACGACTGGGTCTAGGGGCACCGCTATACTTACTAAAAATTTGCTCCACCTCATCATAAAACAGACGTGGTATGACCATATGGGTCATTATGTAGCCCTCTCTGGGATGTGGGAGGGACAGGTATTGAATGTTTGCTCGGTTTGTGTTCCTCCAAGGTTACATGACACTACACTTCCTGATCTTAGTAGGCTGCTACTGGACTTACCACAGGGGACCTTGATCCTTGGGGGGGGACATTAACAATACTTTGTCTTAGGACATGGATAGGGAGTCACATTTCTCAAGAACTAGGGACTCACGGTCTTTGCCTACGTTTGCACATGCACTTGGACTGACAGACCTCTGGAGGATTCATAACCCTGACCTGAGTCAATACACAGACATATCTGCAGCTGACGGGACTAGTTCACAAATAGATTACATTTTCACACACTCAATATCGGTGGTACACTTCAGGGAAGGATGCCACAGGGCGCAAGGTATCTCGGACCACTCACCAGTAGAGGTTCAGATGTGCAGGCCGTGGCGGGAGCGGTCTCTCCCGCCGAGATTAGACCCCACCTTGTTTGGAGACCAGGACTTTAGGGAACAGTTTGGGGAGCGCACGGATCAATATTTTGCTGAAAATGTTGGCTTGGTATGGTCTGACTGTATACTCTGGGAAGCATACAAAGTAGTGGCCAGGAACTTTGTACAGGCGGCTAGTGGCATTAGACAATGTGATGCCCTTGAGCGGGAGATCCTAATTCTTGAAAGGACGCTAGACTTGGATCCAGCGAGGGCTGCCGAACGCACACATAAACTCAAACTCAAACAGAAAGAGCTTAGGGCCCTGGAGGAAAGCGCTACCCATATGCATGAGCTAGCAACACAGAGGAAGGTCTATGATCTAGGGGACAATACCAACAAGTTCATAGCGTGGCTTGAACGACAAGATAGGAGCCGCAACTGGGTCTCTAAAATTAGAAGTGAAGAGGGTGCGCGAGGCAGTACCGGTGCCGAACTGGCAGAGGTGTTTGCAGATTATTACAAAACTGTCTATCGATCGCAGACTACGCGGGAGGAGGGAGAGTCCTCTGAATTCTTAAAAGATTTGAACATGCGAGCAATTGGGGAAGATGATAGAGTAGCGCTTGATTCCGACATGAAGGTAGAAGAAGTAGAAAATGCCATACGAGATCTGTAATCCGGTAAGGCGCCAGGCCACAATGGGTTTCCGACAGAAATGTTTAAATGTGTGGCAAGCGAACTTGCCCAACACATGGTTGACATGTTTCATGGAGCACGAGATGAAGGCGTGCTCCCGGATGATTTACGCATGGCGACCATAGTGGTCATTCATAAAAAAGGGAAACCCCACGATCTTTGCAGTTCATACAGGCCTATTTCCCTTTTGAATTTCGAGGCCAAAGTTTTAGCTAAAATCATAGCTAACCGTCTAGGCTCGGTCATTCAATCCCTAATACATCGAGATCAATTTGGCTTCATGCCACACAGGAGCACTAGGCTCAATCTGCCCCGCCTTTATGGCGTGATGCAGATGACTCAGAAACGCATTAATACACCGGCCTCATTTCTGTCGCTAGATGCGAAGATGGCGTTTGACAGTATTGAATGGGCGTACCTATCCGCTGTCCTAGAAAAAAATTGGATTTGGCCCTAATATATAACAATGACCTGATGGCACGAGTTAGTGTCAATGACAATATTTCTAGATCCTTTAAGCTTTATCGGGGCACCCGACCAGGATGTCCGCTATCGCCGATGCTTTTTGCTCTCGCACTGGTGCCACTGGCTGTTTGGATACGGGGGGACCCAGTAGTGAGAGGTATAGACCCAGAGGGCGGTTGGGAAGAACGTATATCTTCATACGCAGATGACATTCTGCTTTATGCCCACAACCCAAGACAAACGTTTCATCGTCTCATCCATATTATACAGTCCTTTGGTACCTATTCAGGGTATTGCGTCAATTGGGATAAATCCCTGGTATTCTCACTGGCGGGAGTGTTACCGCCCCTGACGTCGGCATGTTCAGAGTAACTCTGGGCGGAAAACTACACTACGCTCGTGGAGTGTGCGTAAGGAGCGCAACTATGCGCTACGAGAATCGCACGTAGCACAGTGCAAAAATGCGTAGTGGGCATTTTTTGCTCGCTCGCGGTCCTCAACGTCAAGTTGGCAACCGCGAGCGAGCAAAATCAACATCCCGGCGAGACTTTTTCCTCATTCGCGATCGGCAACATCAAGTTGCCAATCGCGAGCGTGGAAAATAAACATCCCGGCGAGATTCTCAATGCGGCAAGGTCAGGTTTCTCATTGCGAGTGGTCGCGTATGCTGGCGACAGCTCGCAATTAGAAACTACCAGTCCGCGTTGAGAAAGCTGCCGCTCGAGTACAAATCTACTCGAGCTGCAGAAAACGACCGCTTGCACTGTGCATGATGCCGTTCGCCATGATTGCACAGTGCGGACAAGCATACGGCACTGTGCAATCATTGCGAACAGCATTTCCCTACCGCACTACGCAGTTCGTGTAGCTACGCGTAGCGCGACGTAGTGCAAAGTGCACTTAGCGTAGCGCGACTATGCGAACTACGCCCAGGGTTAGTTTAGAGTTGGTCCCTAGGGAACAGTTTAAGTACTTGCATATATGGATCACCAAGAATGAGGATGACTTTATGCGGCTTAATGTACAGGCTCAATTGGCTAGGTTGTGGGAGGACATTGCACTGGAGTCGGTCCCCCGTCTCGTTGATGGGTAGAGCGGTCATTTTTGAAAATGATGGTCCTCCCACGCCTACTGTATGCAGTCCAGAATACCCCGTACCAGATCCCAGAGACATTCTTTTGATCCATCGAGTCCGAGCAGCGTCTGGGGGGGAGGTAGCCCCAGAATTGCACTGAAGAAACTCCTGAGAGGTGTGTATGAAGGGGGCCTTGCTGTTCTGGACATTGGGAAATACTATTGGGTATCCCAGCTCATCAATATTAATGGGTGGGCCTTCTCACCATTAGCGGAACCGGTGTACAGGGTAGACCGTTTGGCATTTGGCAACAACAGTTACTTAATGGATCTATAGGGAGAGGTAATTTGCTCCTCCCGGTACATACCCGAACGGTTTCTGAAGTCTGACATAAGGGAACCAAAATGACTGGGTGGGCAAACCAACTTACAGAACCAACTCCTCTCTGGGAGGGTGGTCAATTGGGAGAGCTGACACGACTCACAGGCTTTTGGAAATGGAGCCTTATAGGGATTGACCACTTGGGAGATGTCTGGAAGGATGGGAAAATGCTGGACTTTGACACACTGCAGAGACAGTTCCAAATGGGAAGGGGGGAGTATCTTCGATACCGACAGATGCGCCATGCACTTCACTGTCATTTACAAGAGGGAGCCCTGTTACCAGAATACTCACCGCTGGAGGACCGACTGCTCCTGGACCCCATGATCGATAAGGCCATCTCTATGACTTATCGGAAATTGGTTAACAATACCCCAGACTGTTTGGGCCCACTGAGGGAGGCCTGGGAGTCTGATGTGGGTCTATTAGAGGATGATGATTGGGCTGAGACACTACAGACCCCCCGGGAAATAGCTATGAGAGCACGGTTCCGACTGATTCAGCTCCGTATTCTCCACAGATCCTATGCTTCTCGAATAGTTTATGTTCGAATGGACACTTGTGAGATAGACAAATGTGTACGGGATTGTGGCGAGACCAGGTCTTTCTTTCATATTCTTTGGTCATGCCCCAGGATTCAAACGTACTGGAAAGGCATAACCCGAGTGATGATGACAGTGGTGGGGGAGAGTGTCCCACTTGAACCCAGGTGGCTGATCCTGGGAGTGACTGGAGAAATGACGTGGCCACAATGGGCCAAGACTTGGTTGGCACTGGCGGGAGGAGTGGCCAAGAGGAACATTGCCGAGCATGAGGGGCAGGGGAAGCCCCCACACTCACAGCCTGGAAGAAAGACCTAGACTGGTGCTATAGGGTGGAGCAGGTGATATATCAGAGTCGGGGCTGCCCACGTAAAGGTGAAAAGATATGGGGTGCCTGGGCCAAGTATAGAGGCCACTGATAAAGACCGTTGGAAATGTTGTGTATTGAGGTGGGAGAAATGTTGCTATGGTTTACGACAAGCGAATGAGGTTACTCAAATAGCACGTATTTACGACGGGTTGTGTATCAAGTATTGTGAACCTGTACCATCTGTGTCTCTTACTATGTCATTTCTGAATTGATATTTAACTGAAGCTTGTTTTATGATTAATAAAAAGATGTTTTTTAAAAAAATACCCTTGTCACCCCAAAACCTAATAATTACATTTACATGTACATTTTTTAGCATGAGAATGCCTTTAACATTCACGCCTTTACAACCAAATTTGTTGTAAAGGCATCCGTGGTAAAAAATGTAGTAGTAAAACCAGTCGTGGTAAAGACTATTTCATTGTAAAGCCTTCGTTGTAAAGACATTTGTGGTAAAGGAATAGTTGTTAAGGATTTCCCCCCTCTCCCGCTGGCTGACCATTTCACTGGTGTCAGATGTAGAAGGCTGGTTGTCCCTTCTGAATCATGACTCACCAATTCCATGGAGCCAGAAGTAGGTGTCTGTGATGGCCTTTGTTAACCCCTTTTAGAGCTAAGACACCTATGGACTCATTCAAGAGTGCCCACTATGGTCTCCATCCCTGACCAGACCTCATCAGCCATTCGCTGCTGGACCCCTACCACTCGCAGTTGAAAAACAACCTGGGGGTCCTCAGAGTCCTGAGCTGTGATGGTAAAGCTGGATGGTCCATGTCCAGAGCAAGTCGGTTCTTCTGGAGACCCTGCAACGACATCTTCCCTTGCCAAGACTGGCGGAGAAGTATTCAAAGTGTCCAGGAGCTGTTGGACAGTGTCTTCATCGATGGGGGACAGTATGGTATTTCCAACAGGTTGGGCATCACAGACAGGCTGATCTACAGGAGGTGTTTTTTTGTCCCTCTAGAAGAGATAGAAATATGTTACGAAGAATCCATGATTGATTTTGTCATAAGTGATTATTGTAAAATTCTAACAGTTTTTTTGATCACTTTAAATTACAGAGTGATATGTGGAACATATATAATAAGGCCATGTTACGCTATGGTTGCTTGTCACATGGCAATACATGTGCATTGTTCTTCATACAACCTCAGTATTAACTAGGGGGCCTATTTGTGTAATTACACACAACTCTACACAGCAAGTAACCTCGCTGCACTGCATGAAAGGGGAAAGGCATGTATATGCCATAATTTAAATTGCTGTGGGGAATCCTGTAGTTTCCTAGCACACAGTCATCTCCAGACTCCTGATTCCACAACAGTAGAAACGGAGACCATCTCTTAAGGGAATTGCCACAGTCACACTTGGAAGTATGCAACAGCTCAAGCTTACTTCAGTTCCTCAGAACACAAGGAGCTTATCTGCAGAGTCCCGCAAACCTCTTCACTCAGCCTGACTCTCTTAAACTTGTACGTGACCCTTGTGGCAATCATCATTCAGACCTAGGGACTCTATATCATCTCTTATGCTGATGTCGGCGAACGACCTTTACAACGCGGTCGTTACACAGCGACACATTTACATCGCGGTCATTAAAACACAAGTCGTTACAACGACTTGTGCCGGATGGCACTATACACTAAGCAATGGTATGATTTACTATTCCAACACCTTCCCTACTGTGACGTAGGCTGGAGTTGGAATAGTATATCATACCATTGCTAAGTTCAGCACCCTCCAGCGCAAGTCGATGTAACGACTTGCGTTGTAATAACTGCAATCTAACTTACCGCGTTGTAAATCATCGCGTTGTAACGTCACATATTCACTGAAGACACCCAAATCATACATTAACTCTCAAGAGACACCAACAGCTTTTACATTATGCAACCGACCAACATGGCTAACTCTATGTGCGATAAGTTGCTCTTGCTCAATATGACAAGATAGAAGTGATGATATTCTGCACCATGAACTCACATTGGTTGCCCACATGGCTAGGACCAAAACCCTCACTCTCCAACCATCCCAGAAACCGGTACATCATCCTAGACACCTACCTCACCACCAGTCTTGAAATTGCAACTATTACCTCCACCTCCTTTCACATACTTTGCATGGTCAAAGACATTTCTTCATATGGCTCCCTCCTGACAACTGTAAGACCATCACCCAGGCCCTCATCACATGTAGACTGTACTACACCAATGCCCTCTACTACAGCATTGTTGCACAGCTGCTACACAAAAGGCAAGCTGTCCAATACACCACTCCAGAGAATTACTCAGCCTACCTTGTGGCACACACATCACACCTCACCTCAATAAAATACAATGTCTCCCCATTCAGACACACTGGCAGTTGAAGATGCTCAGACACACTTAGAAGGCACTACACTACCAGGGACCCACATAGCTCACACATCATCTACGTTTCCACCGAACAATTATGGGCCTCCATTCTGCATCAGATGCACTCATCCCTACCCCCAATATCCAACTCACCCCCACCCTCAATATCCATGTAAGCAAGAGAGGGGGTAAGGTGGTCTCTTACATGGCAAGCTACACCTGTAGAAATCTCACCACCACATCAGTACAGCTGCATCAAATATGGATGTTTGCTAGTAACTGTGCACCTGGCCCTTCAAGTGATACTACTTTCAGGGCATGCACATACTCAGCACCTGGATACCCTCTCAGGTGACAAGTTGACCCTCCACAAATCCACATTACATTACATTCCAGTTTTGGCTGCCTAATACTAACACAGGCACACTTTAATCATGGTGCAAGGGGGCAGGGCCGTTTCTACCATTAGGCAAGACTAGGCGGCCGCCTAGGGCGGCAAAAGGGCTAGGGCGGCAAAAGAGGGAAATAATTTTTAATTTTTCATATAATCTATAATAATCAGGGCCGTCAATCAATCATAGCGTGAACGCGCTATTTGTGACGGCCCTGCTTCTTGATGCCGACCTGCTCTCAGAGAGAATGAACCAATGAAATTCGGAGGGGCAGGAGTGTCATCATTCGATTTGCCACTTGGCGCGCAGCAGACTCGAAGTGCTGTGGAGCTGAGAGGAGGAGTCAGGAGCGTCAAAGCAAGGACTGGTTGGCCGATACTGCAGCCTGCTTCTGTTGCACGTGGCGTGGGAGTCTTTAGGTGCCAGCAGGTGTATTACGGACACGGTAGGATTAATTTAGTGGTCGAAATAATTTCCACTTTTCCTTCTCTGACACCCTCAGTTGACCGTCTCTCTTCCTACCTGTGAGGGAGGTGCATGCGTTGTAATTATGAACAAGCGAGGCATTTCTTGGCCGCTGTCTAGACATGGAATCTGTAGTGAGACGTGTAAAGCCTACTACAGCCACTCTCGCCTTACTCCCATCTCTACAGCAATTTGGGTTTAATTTCTAAAAACAAACCGTGAAATGCCGCCCTTGTGGTCCGAGTTGCCGGCCCTGTCTTTACACCAACTGGATAAGGGTGAAAAGGAAAGCTGATTAGTTGTTTCATTTCACATTTCTTCCTCCCCTGCAAGGAGGTCTGTCTGTTTCCCCCCCACTCCTAGCCTAAAAGCTGTTTAAAGAACGGCAGGAGAATGTCTTGGGTAGGCGGGCAGGGGCTGCCAAAATCGCATCTGCATTCTCATCTAAATGCGAGAAGATAGGTCCTGTGCGGGAGTTGAAAGGAAACCGGGAGGTGGTATCGTCTCCTCGCCCACTCTCGCTCCGACTGTCTCGAGTTTAAGGACTAACTTGCAATGCCAATGGCCCCAGTCATTTGGGTGTCCCTGAATGGTTCCCAGCAGCGGCACCTCCTTCAGACCACAATGGACCCGGCTATCGTCCATCCGCCCTCCTAACTGCCCCTTTCTGTGGGGCGGGAGCTGTCTGCCAGGTCCTCCCAGCAGAAACAAACACACAGGGGCTGTGATGGCCCAGGAGGTTAAAAACACACGCACAGCGGGACTCTGCTTGCAAGGGTACTTGAGACACGGCCTCGCCCCTTCTCCCGTGCTCTGGGGTCCGTTGGAGGAGCGAGGATGACCAGACCTTACTCCATAGGGAGCAACCATTCTGCATCTGCGCAGGCCTCGCAGGAGCACTTTTTTAAAACTCTGTTTGCAATATAAGCAATACTGTCCTGTTCAAAGCTCGTGTAAGACATGTCTGCTGTCAGGCAAACCGAGGGGTGCCATGGGAATCCATGTTCTTCTAAAATGGCTATAGGTGCAGTAGGCAGCCAGCTGCAGGCGTGTGACACACACTTGTGTTCGTTTGCGCGTAGTTGTTTAGGCCTTCAGTGGCTTCCGGGGTTGGTGTGTGAGGGTAGGGGTTATATTACTCTTGTGCATAATTAGTAGTAATATGGAGGGGGCGGCATTTTTCAGTTCTCGCCTAGGGTGGCCAAACACCTAGAAACGGCCCTGATTTTCACCCACCCTGTATCTTGCTAGTCTTCTACTTCAGCGCTGTCCTGCCCTTCCACTCCAGCTACCAACTCTGTTGGGATGAGTTATAGCACCTGCTCCTCCAGTGGGCCCAATTCCTCCTCGACATCAGGTCCTCCTCCGGTCCCAATGGCTGCCTTAAGGTTTTCCTTTGGTCTTGTACTTATAGTTGTGCCACCTCTTCTTGCACTCCAGTACTGCCCTTTTTGTTTGTGCTACACTGTTTACCTTGTCCACTATGGTTTGCTATTTAACAGCTTTCTTTCCTAATGACAGTTCTGAGGTGAAAAAGAGAAGGTGTTCATTCTTTGTCACCTCACTAATTAGGATTTGGTTCTCCTCCTCACTGAAATTCACCTTCCTCCTTCTCTTCCCCTGGGATGTTGAAAGTTCATCTGGGTTGGAGTTGTTACCCTCCTGGCTTTTTGAGGCGTCTTTTATGCTTCTCTAAGTTGAGTGGTACTGTTGTTTGATCAGCATTGCTTTTTCCAGCGTTCCTGTCGCAACGCACTCCTGCATGATGCAATGCTGATTTGCGGCACATAAAGGCGCTTTATGTCACACAAATCAGCTTTGCGTCACGTACTTTGCGCCATCCTTTACATCGCTGCGTGAGAATTTTTGACTCATTATGTCCTTGCGCCATGGTGCGCCATTCCATAAATATGGCACATCCATGGCACATATAAAGACCGCAACACATCGCAGATTTCTCTGACACAACACTGTCAGTGTTGATAAATATACCCCCAATGTATTATAATTATAGTTATTTTGAAGCATTTAGACTACTTATAGGAATTAATGGGGGTTTCTTTTCAATCACCTCAGTGTTAAGGGAAACATAAAATGTCTGAAATAATAGCCATAGTTTAGATTTGCAGTTATGAAAACAGTTTCCAATTGAGAAATTTGTTGTTTAAAAGTTAAGGAAGAAGAGCTACACATTTTTCAGGAGTTCAGCAAAGATTCCTATGATGAACAAACTGGATTACAAGCAAGGTCAAGTTATTTGTTTGTAAACCTATTCTCTTCCATTAAAGTAATTAACTCTGAACAGTCATGCCTAAGCGCTGGATCTCAGAGTACATTTAAAAATACATATCAAAATGTACCAGACTTTCAATAGAAAAACAAACTGTAATAGACAATGACAAAGCAGCCAGATTTTGGCCTTAATATTAATTCATTAAACAAAATTTATGCAAGGCTGTGTTTGCATGTGGTAACACATTAACACCAGACTTATTGACTTAATGAAATAGGTATCCCTCCACCGATCAGAGACTGCCATTTTGCAAATATCTAGGTGAACATTCCAGTAGGAAATGATGCTCTCCACTTTGGCTGACTCCACAAAACAGCTCTGCAGAGGTTAGAGTCTGCTCTCCCTTGTCCATCTATCATTTACAGTAATCCTGGCCACGGGTTCCTTATAGATCAACTCAACTGTCCAGCAAAACATTTCTCAAAGGCCATTCTTCCTAAGTACTGTATTCAGATACTGCCAGCTCAGCCTGTTAAAATCCTTGGCTGCATCGAAGGTCAGAATAGCCAATGGGAGGTTCCCAGCAGTTGCCATATTGATGGATCCAATCAAACTATATGTTAACTTGTGCAGGTCCTGTCCACTGATGAACCCCTTCTGATCTTCGTGTACTAAACTACCAATCACCTCATCTAGCCTTTTTTGCCAAAATCTGCATAAAGAACTTATAATCGCACTTCAGCAGGGAGATTGATCTGTATATTGCAGAGCTTAGAGTAGGGGTGCGCGGAGCTCGCAGTGTTGCACAACATGGAATTCCACGAAGTTGCATAAAAACTCTGTGGAATTCCACAGAATTCCGTGAGTGAGCAGAGTTGCTCACCAGCCACCACACGCCCACCTCTAACAAAATGCAACTGCAACACCTCGTTGCCTTGTGACAACTGCTGTCATTAAATGTTCTATGCAGAAAATCTCCATCTCGTTAATAATCATCAGTAAGTGGGCAATCGCCCCTCACCTTTCAGACGGTCCTGCTGAGTTGCCTCTCTTTTATGGCACATAATGTGAGCTATCGAGCATCGGTAACTAAAAGCGGCTGCAGGCTTCCAGTCAAAGGTGCTTAAAATCTCACTGCACACTCTCGCCTACAAGGTCCCGGGAAAACGACCCACTGTGACGCAGAAGGAAAGCGCTGGCACAGAGGGAGTTGCCAGATTCACTTTAAAGCCCAAGCATAAGAACTCTTGGACTACTATTCCCAAAATGCAATGTGTGTGCCTTATACGAACAGGACTGGGCTAGTACTGGATCTCTTGAATGTTTTGATTTGTTCTGAATTCCGTCCATCAATTGTGTGTTTTTTGCTTTCTGGCCCTAAGTGTGCCAGGTATGCCCAGACATGGGTCCTGGGCTCACTGTGCCACTGGAATCAAGCTATCCTGGCTTGTCTAAACTGGGGTGGCATGGTGAGCAAAAGAATGATGAATTTAACCCAGATCTCTTGACTGGGGGTGAATGTTTTGATTTGTTCTGCATTCCGTCCATCAATTGTGTGTCTTTTGCTAGTAATGGAGCTGGGCACAGCCTACGGGGTTTCCTCGAAGGCTTGGCCTTCTGTTTGTCCCGTAGGCTGGAGACTAGTTTCATTTTAGAGTGAGGTAGGCATCGCCTCAAACCACCTCCACGCCTCTATCTGGTGTAACAGGACTTTCCAGTCTAGAAATCACACTTCGAGGCACGGAAAGAATGAGGTGGAGGGAAGAGCACACACACACACACACTCACACAGAGTACAGGATTACTTTCTGCCCACCTGTACAAAGTAAGGATGGCTTCCTCTTTACTGCAGCACTGCCCAGGTGGACTCACAGTCTGGAGCGCCACCAGTCAGATGCATATCCCTCCTCTACCTAAAGCACTCACCTGCTCGATGGAAGTGACCGTCAACTCGCCAGCCCATTGTTATGCAGGAGCTCCAGCACGCGTTCCAAGGGTCATGCTGCGCAGCTCCTCTAGGTCATCAGCCATGGCCTGGACGGCGGCAGACTGGACTGGGAATCCTGCTGCTCGGTGCTCACCCGAATCAGAAAAAAAGAAGCAGGAAACAGACTTTATCCACATAACAAGAAAACATGGTTAAAAAAGTGACAGTAGCTCATTGGGACTGGGAGATGAATCATCCGATTATACTATCCTTCATCTCCCTAAAATCGTTTCTTGTAATAGCCTTTTTCGTTTTCCATGCTAGAAACTTTCTGCATCTCTCCCCATACTCAAAATGGGCTTGCTGATTAGCTTCCCTATCTTCAGCCAGGCCTTCTCCAGACACCTAGCTAGCTCCTCTTTCGCCTCCCACAATTTGCCAATGCGTATTACCCTCTCCGGAGAATTTTCCATTGTTCCCAGCACCAAGCACTGAATCACAGCTATTCTCGTCTCCAACTTCCCAAACTTATTTTGGCCTCTTTATTTTTGTATACTGCCAAACTCTTAATCCTGCTCCATATGTAAGCCTTAAAAGAGTGCCAGGAGGAGCCTAGCGCGCACCCAAGATGGCCGCGTAGGTGCGAGGCTCCCGAGGACCTCCGCGACCTCCTGCATAAATCCTGACCGAATCCTGTCCTAGATGAGGGGACTGTGTTTCTGAACTCGAGCTGAGGTGACGCCCGTTTTCCGTTTTCAATTCGGACCTCGGACACCGGCGGGAGCACCGATTAAGGTTTGCGGCCTTCTCCACGCCGGCCCCCCGTACTGGAGTTGTGGGGCGATCCGGCGACAAAGTGAATAACAGCGGCGGGCAAGGCTGGGCGACTCGCGCACCCCGCACTTTCACTTTCGCTTTTGCGCCCTCCTTGCTGCCAGGCGAGGTAGGGTCGCGAGGCGGTGTGCGGTGGTGTGGCCTGGTTGGGGTGCCCTGCCGGCCCGCCGGCTGCGGTCCGTCCTGTGGAGCGGTGGTCGCCCCCCCCCGGAGCCCTTGAACGGGATTGTCTACCCCCTTCTTGAGGAGCTTGGCTCGATTTGGGACCGCGACCATGGCCACAAAACAAGATGGCGACCGGGCTAAGGTGAAGTCGACCCGTCGTGGCGCGGCCCATCAATCCAACAATATGGACCGCTACACCCTCCAGAAGGGATCTCCAGAGGCGCTGCGTAGATCCCCTACGGGCCCGACTGACGCTCCTGCTCTACCCACGGACCTGACCCTCCGAGATGTCATGGGCGCCATCGCCGAGATGAAGGCCTCGGTGGACCAGCGCTTTGACACTCTGGCGCAGAAGATCGACTCGGTCCTCGTGGACGTGGGCCTCGTGAGAGCCGATCTCTCCAAAACAAATGACCGGGTCGATTCTTTGGCCCACTCTACTTCGGGCCTCACATCCGACGTGGCGGCCCTCCAACAGGAGGTGCGCAGGCTTGGCCAGGCGAGCGCCATGATGCATCGTAGACTGGAGGATTCTGAGGGTCGGGCCCGGAGGAATAATGTCCGCATTATCGGGGTGCCGGAGGGACGCGAGGCAGCGGATCTGTTCGTGGAGGAATTGGTCCTCACCCATCTCCAGCCTCGGGGGCTGAGTAAATTTTTTGCAGTGGAACGTGCCCACAGGGTCCCCGGGGGTAGGCCTAAGGTCGGAGCCCCTCCGAGGCCTCTCATCGCCCGGATTTTCAATTTTCGGGACAGGGACGCTATCCTGCAGACCTCCAGGCTACAAGGGCCGGTCAGACTGGACAATATGGATATCAATTTCTATCCTGACTTTACTCCGGCGGTCCAAAAGCAGCGACTGAGTTTTCTCGGTGTCAAACGTCGCCTACGGGACCTGAATATCAAATATGCGATGCTTTTTCCGGCTAAGCTGAGGGTGGAGGTGGATGGCCGCACGCACTTTTTTGATCGTCCCGAGGCGGCCGGGGACTGGCTGGACACTCTGCCCGGAGATCGGGGCCGGGGAGGTGGGGGGGGAGCGGTTGGTGGGGAGGGCCCGCCGGATCAGGACTGAGGGACTAATGGTAGGCCTTGCTCTGGACTGTGTTATTGTCACCATTGACTGTTAGGGTAAGTTCCCCTCCTGCGGAGGTCGTGTGGAGTCTCTTGGGGGATCTCCCTCCTCCTCTGGGGGACTAGTTAGTTTTCTTTCCATGGGGCGACAGGCACACTGCACTTTGGGGGGGCTGTTTGGGCTCATGCAGGGGTGCAGGGTGGGGGGAGTTCTGTTGGGATGGGTGGGTTGGGGTGGGGTGTGGTTCGTTTCTACCGCAAGGCAAACCCTTTATTGTATTGGTTTTTTTGAGATGCTCTCGGGGGGACTAATGATGGCTTCTGTACGTGATGGGGGGTAGGGACCTGACTTTGCTGTCCTGGAACGTTAACGGACTGGGTGATAGGATTAAGCGGGGTGTGGTCCTGCAATATCTGAAACGGATTTCGCCTGATGTGGTCTTTTTGCAGGAGACACACCTCATTGGTAACTCCTATTGTGCCATGAATAGACGTGGTTATCGTTTGGTGGCCCACTCGGGCTTCACATCGGGCTCGCGAGGGGTGGGCATTATGGTCAAGACCTCGCTCCCGCTAGAAATAGACGAGGTGCGCCATGATGAGAGGGGACGCTACACTGTCTTGGTGGGGAGAATGGAGGGCAGGGTAGTCGTCTTTGTCTCAGTGTACGTCCCACCGGGATTACAGTCCACCACCTTTGCGGACCTGGGACGCCTCCTGCTTGACCTTCCGGGGGGGCTTCTGGTGGTTGGGGGGGGACTTCAATGCGGTGGCTTCTGGGACTCTGGATCGTTATCCCCCTAGGGACCTCCCCCGGGCACAAGCGTGGCTGTCTGGCCTTTTGGACACGCTGGGATTGGTGGACTGCTGGCGTCTAAAGCACCCCGCTCAGCTGCAGTACACCTTCCATTCGGGGGCCCATGGTAGCCTTTCGCGGCTTGATTATGTCCTTGTTCCTGCGGCCTATGCCGGGAGAGTGGGGGAGGTGCGCCACCTGGCGCGGGGTATTTCAGATCATTCCCCACTCCTGTTGCACTTTGATGTCTTCCCGAGGGGGGAGGGCAGGGTAGCTCCAATCAATGCCTGGTACCTGCGCGATCCCACTATTCGTGCTGATTTGATTAAATCCTTGCAACGGTACTTTGAGGAGAATGTGGGGTCTGTCCCGTCTGCCATTTCCCTGTGGGAGGCTTTCAAGACTGTGCTTAGAGGGGAGGCCCTCTCCCTTATTTCCCATGCCCGGAGGCGCGCACAGGAGGAGGTGACCCGAGTGGAGGCCGAAATCACTGAACTGGAGGGTGGTCTGGGGAGTGGGGTGACTGACGCTGCGCTGCACGTTTTACACCTTAAGCAGGCGGCCTATAGGTCCCTCGTCACGGAGGCGGCCAGGGGCCTCAGCAGAGAGCAACAGGGGCGATTGTATGATGTGGGTGATAAGGCTGGTAAGTTGATTGCGTGGTTGGATAAGAGGGAGAGAGCTAGTCGTGTGGTCCCGCTGATTGAAAGAATGGATGGTGTACGTGTCACTGAGCCGGAAGGCATTGTCTCCTGCTTCGCGGATTATTTCCGCGAGGTATATTCCCCGGTTTCTCCCTGCCCGGAGGAGGATTCCCATGCCCTGCTGCGTGACATCGCGCTGCCCTCCCTCTCAATGGAGGACAGGGAATTGATGGATGCCGCCCCCACCTCGGACGAAATTGCCCTCGCCATCCGCTCGGTCGCTTCTGGCAAGGCCATGGGCCCGAACGGCATTCCTATCGAGCTGTATAAATTGCGACCGGACGTACTGGCACCTCACCTCCGCGCTATGTTCCTTGCGGCTCACTCGCGGGGCTCCCTCCCGCCGGACCAGCGTCTGGCTACCATCGTGGTTCTCCACAAGGAGGGTAGACCGCGGGACCGGGTTACATCCTACCGGCCTATCTCGCTTTTAAACGCGGAGCCTAAAATCCTCGCCAAGGTGCTCGCTAACCGGCTGGTCGGCGTGGTGGGAGATTTGGTCCACCAAGACCAGTCCGGCTTCATTCCCCATCGCAATACGGCCCTTAATCTGCGGCGCTTGCACGGGGTGCTCGCGCGTGTTCCGTTCGTGCGGGAGCCAGCCATCTTGGCATCCCTGGACGCCACCATGGCGTTCGACACGCTCGAGTGGCCCTACATCTGGGCGATGTTGGCGAAATTCGGATTTGGCCCAGGATTCATCAGTTGGGTCAAATTGTTGTACTCGGACCCATTGGCACAGGTGGTGGTGAATGGTCGAGTCTCGGCCCCATTCGTGCTGGGACGGGGCACACGACAGGGTTGTCCCCTGTCGCCGCTCCTTTTTGCATTGGCCCTGGAACCCCTGGCGGAGTGGCTGCGGTGGCACCCTTCTATCCGAGGTCTCCGTTGGACCCCCGAGTATGAGGACCGCGTGTCCCTCTACGCTGACGATATCCTTTTGTACCTAGCCTCCCCGCGCAAATCACTGATTGTCCTGGTCGATGTTCTGCGCTCCTTTGGCCGAAATTCTGGCCTTGTCATCAACTGGGCTAAATCCTGTGTATATGTGCTTTCCGGGGAGGCTCCTGTCCTCCCTCGGGGCTGTCCGATCCAGATTGCCTCGCAGGGATTTCGATACCTGGGGGTCTATATCACGCTGGACCCGGTGGCCCGCTACGAGCGAAACTTGCTTCCCCCCCTCCAGCGCTTGAAGGAGGACGTCGCGCGCTGGCGGCGCTTGCCGCTTTCGCCGCTCGGCCGGGCGGCATTGTTCAAGATGATGTCATTGCCGCGCTTTTTGTACGCTCTCCAGAACACTATGGACTTGGTCCCGGCGCGCTACTTCCGTGAGGTGGAAAGCTTACAGCGCCGTCTGTTTTGGGACGGGAGGCCGCGTATAGCCCTGGCAAAATTGACGCTCCCGTGGTACGACGGAGGGATTGCCCTCCCGGATATTAAGCGGTATTACTGGGCCTCCCAGTTAGCTGCCATTAATCACGGCTTCTATGGGCCCGCCCTAAACCCGGCATTTGAAATGGACAAAATGCTCCTGCCTGGTGGCGACTACAATCGAGCGCTCTACACTAGCGTGCCCGATTCCCGCTTGACGGGACCCACGCGTGTCATGGTGCGAGTATGGCACGCGGCTAATGCAGCTATGGGATGGAAGGACCGTTTGACCCGGGCGTCACCGTTGTATGCGTCGGAGAGGCTTGGCTCTTTGTGGACCTCGAAGGGCTTCGAGAGGTGGGACATGATAGGCATCAGTACAGTGGGAGATCTCTGGACGAGGGGAGGATTCAAGACATTCGAGACGCTGCAGGCGGAGTTTCAGCTGCAGGGCAGTGAATACTTTCGCTACCTGCAGGTCCGTCACGCACTGGGTTCCGTCTTCCCAGACGTGGCCTCCATCCCGGAGTCCTCCCCCCTGGAGGATAGAGTGCTAGATGGCCACGTTCCGGACAGCACGATCTCCCTCATTTATAAGAAATTGATAAATGACCGCTCGGGCTTACTGACTGGCCTCCGCGAGGCTTGGGTTGCCGATGGGCTGGAGTTGGACGACGAGGACTGGATTTCCGCGGTGGCCTCTCCGAAGGAGGTGGCCATCCCGGCTCGCCTTCGCTTCGTCCAGCTTAAGATACTCCACCGGGTGTATATGACGGGGCCAAGGCTTCAGCGTATGGGCTATGCCGAGGATGGATTGTGTAAGCGTGGGTGTGGTGCTTTGGCGACTTTTTTACATATTCTGTGGGAGTGTCCGAGGGTGGAGCGCTTCTGGCGTGGTGTGCATGAGGTCCTGCGAGCGGTTACACATGTCGCGCTGTTGCCTGAAGCGAGGAGATGCCTGCTGAATGTGTGGGAACCGACTGATTACTCGGTTCCGCAGACGCGATGGGTGACTCTGGGATATATGATAGCTAAACGTGACATTGCTCAGCTGTGGGGATCTCAGAGGCCCCCGGCGGTGTCGGCTTGGAAAGAACATATGGATTGGTGCATGTTCCGAGAAAAGGTGGTATATGTGGCGCGGGGTAAGCCTGGGGCATGGGTGAAGATATGGGGCCCCTGGAACGCTTACCGCGGGGGTATTTGCGAACAGCCGTTGTTGCCTCCTGCGTCACCAGCTCCATCCCCATAGTTGACCCCCTCCCTCAGCCCTGGGCACATTGTTCTCCCAGTCCTGGATCAGTTTCCCTCCCCCCCTCTGGCTTTCTTTAGACGGTTGGGGTTCCCCACTTGAGGAGCACATGTCGTCATTTTTGATCGTGGGTTGCCTTGCGGGTGTGGTTTTATGTTGTTGTGTGGGTTCAGAGTTATGTGGCCCACGTTGTTGATACCTCCTGCTTTATCGTCTATGCAAAGCCAAGCGCCTTATTAGTATGTATGTCATGTGCTTCTGTCACTTTAGCGGCCGGCCGGAAGGTTGTAGGCCCATACTTGTATATATTTGAGATTGCAATAAACGGTTTCAAAAAAAAAAAAAAAAAAAAAAAAAAGAGTGCCAAACTCTATGGAGGGGAGCAGACCAGACATTCAGCTTATAGAATCATTCCATGTCTGTCCTCAGCTGTTCTACCACCGACTGATCTAGCAGTAATAATCTGTCTAGCATTAATCTCGGGGATCCCATTTATTCCCTTGGGGCTATTTCCAAAATGACTGTGGAATGGTCTGATAGATGTTCCAGTAAGTGTACCACCTTATTGGTGATTTTACGATCTACCAAAAAATAGCCAATCCTGGAATGGTGACCATACTTTGTATTATGAAAAGTAAAGTCTCTCCTTTTACTGGCTATCATCGTTAAGGCCAAGACCATTCATTATGAGCCTAAGCTGAAGTCCAGTGTGGTATCTTACAGGACATTAAAGTCACCCACTATAATTATATGTATCAGTACTTCTAGTAGGTTGTATTATAGAGATGCCTGTAGGGCGGTAGGGTCATCTACGTTAGGTTCATAAAAGAGAACTATTTCATAACAGGACACTTGAAATACCACTTTAACCCTTACCCATCTTCCTCCACTGCCTACCTTATATCTGCCCACCCTTGCTTGGACTGAGACATTGACCAAGATAGAAACTCCCTTCATTTAGTATGCCCGATCTCTGTGTGTGTGTGTATATATATTCACTTAAAAAACACAAAGGTTACAGGGAGGTTATAGGTAGGAAAAAGAATTTGAAAAACCTTAGAAATTCATTTAAAAAACACAAAGGTTACAGGGATATTCAGCTAACTATAACTGCCAAATTTCACTGGTTTCGTACCATTGAATTCTGAGCGTAACTATAACGTTCCTGTAACCTTTGTTTTTTTAAGTGAATTTGTAAGGTTTTTCAAATTCTTTTTCCTTACTAGAATTTCCCTGTAACCTTTGATTTTTTTAAGTCAATTTCTATGACTTTTTAACTACTAGCCGCATTTGAAGAGTGGAGGAGAAAGGGGGTGTGGCATCCAAAGGCCTCTCAGCAATTTTGCGGTGTGGTACTTACTGTAGGTAACAGGAGGTCTTGTTGGCCCCCAAGGACACACTAGAGCCAAGGAGACTTCGTCCCCCAACCAGCTGTGTACCACGAGGCTCGTTTGCACTGTGGTGGAGAAGGGGGGTGTAGCTTTCGAAGTCCTCTTAGCAATCACCCTCTGTGGAACTTACTGGAGGTAACAGGAGGGCTTGTTGGCCCCCAAGGACCCTCTATAGCCAAGGGGACTTCATCCCCCAACCAGAAGTGTACCAGGAGGTGTGTTTGCAGAGTGGTGGTGAAGAGGGCATGCCCTCGGTGACTTACCGGAGGTTTTTTTTCTTAAAAAAAAAACAATGAAGGGAGGGGGCTGCATGGTTCCCCTCCCGGGCCGATTTCAGCCACAGGGGCCAAGCCTCAATATATCTGGGAACCCACTTGGCAATGTTGGGAACCACAGGGGGAGCTTCTCGGCCCCCGTGTTTCTTATCGGCTCCCCGCCTCCGGCGGGAGCCTGCATTTCTTTGACAGAGAGGGAGCTGCTAACATGCAGCTCCCTCTCTGTAAAAGCAATTGTGCTTGGCTTCAGCAAGCAAGAGCATTTTAAATGCTCTTGTTTGCTTAAAGTGAGCACAGTTTGCTATGACTTGGAGGAGAGCGGTAAAGCTCCCGCTAAGCCATAGCAAACAGCTACCTCCAGAGGGTGGTCACCTCAGCACATAGCAAGAGCGAGCCCTGGGGGTAGTCTATGGCTTCAGGAGGGGATCTGCGTGGCCCTCCTCCATTACAGAACACAGCCCCGGGGAGGTGGTGGTCCCCGGGACTATGGGGGGGCCACATAGCCCCCCACTGTAATTATAACTATTTTCCCCATGGAGATGGCTGTGCCCGGGGCTGCAGGGGGGCCGAAGCCCGTCCGCATTAATATTTCATTGAGCCCCGGGGAGGTGGCAGTCTCTGGGGCTGCTTGGCCCCCTGCATTTCTCATATTTAGCCCCGGGAGGGGGTGGTGGTGCCCGTGGCTGCTGAGGGGCCACACGGGGCCAGCTGCATTCAAACATCATTTGCCCTGGGGAGGTGGCAGTCCACAGGGCCGAACTAAATGAAAATGCCTGAGGATGTGGCAGTCCCTAGGGCTTTAAGGCACCAAGGAGGAGGGCCTGTGTGCCCCTGTCCTATATATTTTACATATGCCCCCGGGACCTGATTACAAATGAAGCGGGGAGCCTGCGCTTAAGTCTTAATTCAGTCCATTGCGTTTTTAGCAAGTGTGTTTCTTGTAGTATTATAATCTGAGCATTTGACTGCCTTAATTATTTCAGAATCTTTCTTCTTCTCCTTTGAAACCTGAGACCGTTGACATTCCAAGTCAAACTCAGAAAGGAATGATCTCTGTTCAAGCCTACCAGCTCCGTTTCTTAGTTTGTTTCTACCTGCAGTGTTTAGTACCTAAAACCAATCAGGACTAAATACTTTTTTTCTCATATGCTCCCACCATGTGACACAAACCCTCTTATTCCTACCCATAAACCCCACCCAACTGTCCACCCACCTCAAGATCCATGCCTATCCCTTCCCTAACTCACCTTGAGGAACCCTCCCTTTCTTTTTCTGGGCGACTCCTTCGGCCCATCTGAGCTACTCCTCTAGTGCTGTTTACATCTTTTGTGTGGCCCTAGCTTTTTAAGAGATTCTCCACTTCTGCTGACTCGCTTAGTTTATGCATGCCATTGTTCCATATGAACCTTAAGGTTGCTGGAAACTTAAGTTGGGCAGGGCACCTAGCTCTCTTAGCTATTGAATAGATTTACCCAGTTCCCACTGCCGGTCCTGGGTGGCCCTTGAGTCATCCGATCTTATCTTGAAAGACCAATCTCCTACATTCAATTTCCCTCCTTTTAGTACTGCCATGAATATCTGTTCTTTGAGAGAGCAAGTCTTGAAATTCATTAGAATCTTCCTAGAGGTTTTCCTATGTGGGTATCTCTTAAAAGGGTCCCGATGTACTCTTTGAATGTCGGAGTCTAGTTCTAGGATTAAGGTACAGTTCAGGGAGGGGATGGGCTTCCTAATAATATCTACCACAAATGCCCTCAGGTTATCTCCTTTTGCTCCCATGGACCATAAAGCAGTCTAAGATTATTGCGTCTAGCGTTGTTTTCTAGAGATTCCAGTTTTTCCCAGATTTCCCTATCCCTTAAAATCAGGGCCAGGATTTCTCCACTGTTGGTCCCGACATTGCCCCTCATTTCCTCTAATGAATCCAGCATGTGGCAAGCCCCCAGAATATTTTTTTGTTTTTTCACAGATATTTAAAATGTCCATTTAACTTCCTCCATCAACTTAGCCAACAGTCTTTCCACATTGACCCCGAAACCGGTCTTAGGATGCTTGTTTCCAGTCCAGGGAATACCTGGCTTGGCAGTTCGGGCTGGACTGTTCCCATGAGGCACAGGGTCAAGACTGATTTGCATATGGCTGGGTTCAAACTGGAATTGCATGGTGAGCAAAAAAACGATGGATTTAGGCCCAGATCTCTGTACTGGGGTGAATGTATGACATTGTTCTGCATTCTGTCCATCAATTGTTGTTTTTGCATTTGTCACCCCGAGTGGGACGGGTATGCTCAGACGTGAGTCCCGTGCTCTCCATGCCACTGGAATCAAGCTATCCTGGCTGAAGAGGGGTGAAAGCCCGAAACCGGTCTTAGGATGCTTGTTTCCAGTCCAGGGAGGACCTGGCTTGGCAGTTCAGGCTGGACTGTTCCCATGAGGCACAGGGTCAAGACTGATTTGCATATGGCTGGGTTCAAACTGTAATGGCATGGTGAGCACAAAAACGATGGATTTAGGCCCAGATCTCTGTACTGGGGTGAATGTATGACATTGTTCTGCATTCTGTCCATCAACTGTTGTTTTTGCATACGTTGTAGGTAGGTCAGTTTCGGGAGAAGGTTCCTGGGTGCTAGTGTTTCCACCATGTTTGGTGAACTCCGCTCTTCAACCCAGCCTCCAAGTGCCCCTCCAGGATCCCCTCCGGAGGTTCCCCTGCTGGCGTCTCCTACAGCATTTGAACATAATACCCCACATATGCCTTTAGTGGCCCTCTCCTTATCTCCCTCATTTCAGTACCTTTCTCTCGTTGCTACCATGTCATCCTCTCTCTGTCTGCAGCTGCTCTGAAGGTATGACACCTACCTCAGGTAGCTCCTTTGCAGACTGAATCCACAAATAGGCCCGCAGTGAGGAGGCAATTTTGCCTCTATTAGGATTTTTTTACTGAGTCACCCGAGCCCTGAGCTATAGTTTGACATGTACTCAACGATCTCCTGCAGATAGTTCCAATGATTTCTCAGGGCAGGTGTTGATGGTACTGCTTTTATGTGGCACACAGGAGTCAACTGCACAGTCTGAAGTGGGGCGGTGGTATTCAAGGCTGTACCCCTCCTCCCTCAAAACTTATAATTTGTACCCCAACTGGCCCTTGCTTCACCACCTTTGACCAATGCAGCTGGCACAGTCTACTTGCAATAGTACGTGTGCTCTCACCCCCTACTTGAGCCACTGATCTTTTTCCCGCTCACCTTCTGAGTAGAACCTCAGGTGCACCAGTCTTCCTGCCTTTTCAGCGAAGCCAGCCGATAGAATGCATGAGCCGGTCTGGACTTGCTGCTTCTCCCACTGTTTGGAGCTGTTTCCGTTGCCTGTGTTCTTAACTCCGAGATGCCATTTAGGGAGACATTGCAATACACTTTTATCCAAGAAGGACACATTCTGGAACATGGTTTGAGTTTCTTGAACAATTCAAATAGGCTTGTACCTGTGTTGGCATGAGTAGTAAACCTATACTCCTCTACCCTAACTCACCATTTCCACCTAACTGAGCCTTCGGTACTAATTGTATGGTTTCTTTCAGTGTTCTGTTGAACCTCTCTAACGTACATTGGGTTCAGAGTGCTAAAAAGCACACTTTTTATGATGTATTTCTCTCTTAACCAGAAACCTCTCCATTTCTTTGAATGTTATTTGCAACCCATTATCTGTGAGGATACACTTAGGAAAATACATGTCAAAAACGTGATCTCCATTGATGTGGTAATTTCATTAGCAACTCCCACCTCAAGCCATCTGGACAGCATATCCATTAGCACTAGTAAATATTTTGTTGAGCCACCCACATCAACCGGTCCCTCAATATCAAAATCTATTTTGTCACAAACTTTCTTGGGAATTTCCTGACAAACCATGGGCAATGTTCTTACTTTCAACGATTTGTCCCTTATCCTACACTCACAACAGTTCCTTACCATTCTCTCAACAAACAAATCCATATGCCTGGCACCAATTGTGGCCACATAATCTTTCCTTTGTTTTGCAAATACCTTGGTGACCTTCATGGGCAAGATGTACTAAACACTCTCTCACCCCTAGAGGAGGAACTAGTCTTTCACCTCTGAGTAACAAATTATTATTGACAGAAAGTTCAACCAAAATGTTCACAAATCTGTAATTCTCTCATCAGTACATCACACAGCTCCAAGACCATTGTCATTGGCATCAGACTATTTTAGAATGGGTATTTATTTTAATTTTGAGTAGCGAATTAAAATGATATGGAGTAAAGGGTGTGTAGTAATATAATTAAAAACACTAAGTAAAATAACATTCAAATAACATCCAAATTTAAATGTACATTACTTTAAGTTAAATATATTTTGACAAGTTTTGTTCTACTAATTTAGATGGAGTACATTAATTCTATTGTAATTTATAAATAAAATTATTGTAAACAATTGGTTTGAATTAGATAATGTTAATTCTATTTAAAGATTGTTTAGAAGAAGCCATAATGATCCTAAGTGGACCATAGTTGATTTGTTTATGTGTTTCAGTTGTTCTATCTAAATAAAACTTTAGAACCCTTCTAATATCCAACAAATGTATAGATCTTTTTCCTGGAGAAGTTGGACTGTTGAAAAATATAGGTAAGGTAATAGTTTTATTTATGTGAAAATATGATAGCCTTGGATAAAAGAAGGAAGTATGGGTACTTAAGACTACTCTATTGCTGTGAAAGAGTGTAGGAGTTGACTGCTGAACTTCTATTTCACTTACTCTTCTTGCAGAAGTAATTGATATTAAAAAAAAGTCACATTCCATCAAAGCGTTGCAAACAGCTTTTATGTATAGGCTGAAATGGAGGAGCCATTCATTTTAATAAAATCATATTCAGTTCTCAAGATGGTGGTGGCCTATTGGGAGGGTACGTTTTCTTCGATCCTTCCAAGAAGTCTTTATTGACTGGAATGGTCAAAAATTATTTTTGGGTTTGACCTTTTCTAGATGCGTTAATGGCAGCCAGATAAACTTCAATATAGGAATGCTGTAGCTTTGACTTGGCAAGATAAAGCAAGTCATGACCAACAAATTCTTGGTAAAGATTGGGGTTATGTCCGTTGTCTAGGCACCATATAAAAAATCTTTTCCATTTGATGGATGGTCATTTCACTTCCTTAAGAATGTTCACACAGTCAGGTGGTACGTTTAGATGGTGGTATCGTATGCTTTTAAGAGTCATGCTCCCAAATTCAATTAATGTATTTTTGGGGCTGGAGAATGTGTCTTTGCATTCTGGACTGTAGGTTCTGTTTTCACTGCAGCTTCTTGTGGGGCTTGGGAGATAGGTGAAGAAACTCTGGATACCACCATTGCCTTGGCCATTCTGGATGACGGCTGATGTTGCACTTTCGATGTACTACATCACAGGTAAGGACTTTGGTGTAGGAGTTGAAGTCACAGGTGTAGATGGAGTCATAGGAGGTACTTGTGGTATCGATTTCTATGGCAAGCCTGCTGGTGCCGAAAGTCTTGACTTCGAATGGAGATCTCAGGTATGACAAGGGTGTCTTGAATGGTGGCCACAATTTCCTCCTGAAGCTTGAAGATGTCAAATGAAGATGAAAACACTTCAATTTTTAAAAACATTTGTGAAAAAATAGACTTTAAACCCAGCAGGAAAACAGAATTGGAGCGGATAGGTAAACTGCCAGTACAGTGCACGTAGGGACAGAGAAGCTGCTGGGTGTTAAAGATACAGGGACCAGACTTGTGCTGCTTGATTAAGAAATTAACCTTTAACAGTGATTTGCAAAGCAGTGACCTGGACATCAGTATACTTATTCACCAAACATCACTGTTTAGACGCAGATTCACAAGCTGTCACATTAGTAGATCAAACCACTTTGAAGAATCTGTTTGGTTAACTATTTTCCAGAGTTCATTTTCTATTCGCAATATGACTCTTCTTTAGTGTCGGTCAACTTAAACCACAGACTAGGAATATGCTTCCAATTCTAGTCTAGATTTATGACTATCAGTAAGGATCCTACGATGCGGAAAAAAGGTTAATTACTTGTAATCCTGGTTCTGCATTGTAGGAATCTTCATTGAAGTCATAAATGACCCAGCAACGTGCCCGCTTGTGAAAAGCTTTAAAAAATATGGTCGCATATCTGTCCAAAAGAACAGCTAGAGGCAAACTGTAAAGATACAGTACTTTTTTTTTTAAGGAATTTCCCCCTGTGACCAGACAGGCACCCATTTCCCTGCATTTTACCCTAGCCCAGATGGAAGTTTAAAAAGTTGTTTAGCATGCTTTAAAAAAATCTTTCATTTAGATTCTGAAATGTGGTATTAAGACTTGTTAAAATTAGGTATTCCCTCTTAGAAAAATGCTGACAAAGCTGTGATGACAACATATTGAGGGCAGCGAACACAACTCGCCCCCAGTCACAGATCTCGGTTTAATCCATCATCGTTCTTTAGCTCGCATCGCCATCCCAGTTCAGACCAAGCCATATGCAAATCAGTCTTGACCCTGTTCCTTATGGGAACAGTCCAGCCCGAATTGCCAAACCAGGTCTTCCCTGGACTGAAATCAAGCACCCTGGGACCGATTTTGGGCTAACAACACTCATCACCCAGGCTAGCTTGAATCCAGTGGCAACGTGAGCAAGGGACCCACCTCAGGGCATGCCCTGCCAACTTAGGGCGTACATATTGAAGGAGGCACCGCCAGACTGTTTCACAATAACGTGTCTACCTCCAACTAAAAGTTGACTTTCATATATTAAAGTTTTCTGGGTTCCAATCCCATAGGCAGGAATATTCTACATTTATGAGGATCCTACAATACAGAACCCTGTAGCCCCAGGCAATCAGCAGCTGGGTAAAAGGAAAAAACGCAGGTTAGTCAGTGATATACAACCACCTCCTGCGCAGAAGCTGTCCTATTCCAAGTTAACATAACCAAATTTAATGTGTTGTTAAAAGACAACTAGGGTTGTGACATAGACTAACCTGTCTGAAATGATAGAGACATTTCAAAGACCTTAGCCGTCTTGCTCAACACCTCGCAGAAGGTTATAGAGTCCTCAGAAGAGACTGTCAGGAGACCATCAGGATTAACTGGCTGAAACGTAGGTGAAAGGCTGGGAGTTGACCTCGAAGCTCCAAATATAGAGCCAGCACAGGGTGGGGCACCAATGTTGGACTTCAGTCCACCAAGGTAGGACAACTCTCCAAAGAGGACAACTGAAAACTTGTCTTCATCTTATCAACCTCAGTCTAGGCTGATGGACAAGTTTATTGCGTGTTAAGTTTTAAACTTTGAGTGAGAAGACTTGCTTAGGAGAAAGGCTGCCTTATTATACCTATCCCAGGAGCAGGATCTGACGATGTGTCACCCCTCAATGAAGTCTAGAGACACCAGACATTTTACTGCCATTGAAGGAGAGCAGGCACAGTCATGAGAGGACCTGAGGCGCAAGTACAACCTAGACACCCAGGGACAGACTTCTGCTGAGAAGAGGAGTCCTGTAAACAGTTAGAACATCACCTATGACACCTGACCTCTTCTTCAGTGGTTCTGTTCCTATGCACTGCACTTCGAAAACTATTAGAGAACATATTACCTATAAGGGAAACAATTTTGGAACAGACAGCAGCTCCAGAGCCACATCAAGGGACGCAGAAAAAAAGAACTGATGTAAGAACGCTGAGGTGGTGTCCTACACGGCGTAGGCGCATCACATCTAGGGAGTACCAGAGTCGAGTTTGAGCTGTGTAACTACCTGCTGGGTGGTAGAAATATTTTAACTTTTCCAGAAAAATCCAACAGAACTAGTGGCTTGAAAATATATCACATGTGTGAAATACTTGGAGATTCAATAAATGCTCACTACCAATTGGTATTACACACCAAGTGAGTTAAATATGCTCGTCCGTACTCACCAGAAGAATGCTAGAAACTGTGGGAAAAGTGAGAACACAATACATATTTGATAAACAAATACAGGATTAAGTACATACTGGAAATTAATAAGGTGAGAGGATATCCAATAAGAGATGTTTCTAAACATTAGAATTAAAGGCTAATTTATCCAAGACACCCAAGAATGTTATTGCTCTGATAACATAAATATAATCAAGTGAAAACTGGTCCCCCACTTCCTCACTATGGAGAGGTACACATAAAACATTCCTAGCCATGAGGAAACCAACTATTGACTATTTAAGTAAACTGGACAAATGTCCAACATGGTCACAAAGACTGACAGCCCTCAATCTCTTGGACTGAAGATTGAATATCAATTAGCAAATTGCATGGGTGGTGAAAGAGATGAGGAACTGTGTAAATATGGTTTATAAAGTTCATGAAATGTATAGGAGCACAGACGATCATTGTAGAGCAAAGAGTCAGCCATGGATACGTAGGAAGATGAGAAGTCCACAAGAGACACAAACGAAGAGCCTCTAGGTTCTTGCTCTGTGATCAAATAACAATAACATTTACAAAAACTAAAAGCAATTGTATCCGGCATTAACAATAGTGTTTGTAAGTGCACAGTTAAGACTCAAACAGAGAACCTTTAAGCCAAAGCATTACAGGTGAAATATAAAAAAAGAAGCACCTTTATGTACAGATCTTTAATTATGTACATAAAGCTTTTGCATTAAAAATATATGTATAAATATAATGAAAAATCTAGACCAAGAGGCGGACTCTTGTACGGCAGACATATCAAGGGAACACGCTCAGTATGTCTGAAAGGGCATCTCTACAAACCAGAATACTGAACATTTGCCCTCTTCTTTTCTTGATTTCGCTGCAACAGTTAATAATTCACCTATTTTACAAAATGTGCTGCTGAATGAGGAAAGGACATAGGAAAATTCTGTAATCTGCCTGAGCGAACGACCAATAAATGACTGAAAAATTCCTGTTCAACTGTTAAACAAATCTGCAAAAATTGCACCCCTGAAACTGTCCAATTCCAGGCACTGCCAGACGCCAATATTGTTTTAAACCCCAGTTACTAAATTAGAGGGCAGATACTTATTGGCAGATTTTATGAAAAGGTTATTGTAGTGCAGTCTCTTTCTGTTCTTTAAAGGCACACGAAGATCGCCTCCGATTTCTCTGCACTTTGCGGTCATAGTTCAGAGTGATCTTCTTGTGGCATGTTCTCCACCTTCGTGGATTTCGATCCAGTGGGCTCCTCATACTTCATATTGGCATATGCCACCTCTGTTGCCAGCTGCTCCAAAGGAGGGCGTCCCAGTGCCAGATTCCGTAGGGAGATGAGCGTCAACAGAAAACTACAAAGGAAACGATAAGAGTATAACTAACTTCAAACAGATATAGAAAGGGACGAGACAACTGAGTTATCATACAAAACACGGATAGTAGCTTTGCCATTATAAAGAGATTATGTTTTGGGTTTTAAAAAAGTGCCAACATACCACCTGTAAGCTACTTCAGAGCACACACAGTAAAAACACTGACAGAATCCAGTAAAGACTGAGAAATATTCCAAAGGTTTGTTACCTACAAATTTAAATAAAGCATCAGCATTACTCACACTGGCTGCTTCAAGGTGCAGGTCCTATTGTTCTGGGTAAGATGATGGTATGATGTGGTGCAACTTAAGAGAGGAAAAGGCGTGGCTGTTGGACATGGTGATGGCGTGTAACACTGTGTCATTCGATAAACTTGCAATTCACAGACATTCATCTGAAGTGAAAGCACTGAAGGTACAGCAGACTATTTTCCTCTGCTAAAAGCAGCACTCGTGCCAAAGGGATTTACACTTTTAGGTTCTGCAAAGCAAAACCCTCCTCTACAGTGGACCGGCTAATGTAAGAATTACACTGTCTGTAAAATAGACCCGATGGGCTATTTTCATTTTATAATCTTAGGTGTTATGTTAATAATGTTTTACCATTTAGTGTGCACATTTTTTTCAAATTATATTCAGAGCAAAAGGTGTGCACCAGATGTTGACTGCAAGAACCTGCTCACAATTAGTAATGCATCATGAAATGTTTTTTTACAAAATTATGCTGCTATTCATCTCTACATTTCTGAGAGTTTGCAGATCTACATCCCACCAAAAGCTCACCCCGCTCTACGGACTAAGACGTGAATATTGGCTCGTCCACCCAAGCTACCACTAGCCCACTCTTGCTCTAATGGCTGACAACCTTGGAGAAAGAAATGGTAACCTTTAATTTTGTGTGTTGATTCTTGCCTGCCTAGGCAGTCTATCATAGTCTTTGATACTTCACATCACCATACATACTAATGGGATAAACTTTGGGATACAGCAGGGGACTGAATGACGTTTTAGCAGCACAGATCTGTGCCATAAGAAACAGCCAGAGCCCATGACTCACATCCACAATACACCAGAAAGATGCAGTTTAAGGCCCTGGTCCTCTTGTTCTTGAGCGTACGGCCTTTATGCGAAGTTGAAAGTGTCCCAAATTTTCAATGATCTCTTGGATCTAGATGGCTGTAGTTTTGATTCTCGGTCAGTGCCTTAGCTCCTGCAACTTCAGCTAATGTCACAGGTCAGAATGTATAAGAAATCCAATATCGATTAGACCATTTATCACATGCGTGCTTTAGAAATCCTTTCTAGTATGCCTGGATGCCCAAAACTGTTCCTTGAGTAGAATTAACGTCCAAAGAGAGCCATCTTGAAGCACTAGCACAGTTAGTAAATAACTCCATGATTATGTCTCTGCTGATATTCTAGGACTTACAGCGGAGTAGGTAAAAGGTATGTGGACTTCTTTTCACCTATGTCTTGGGGATTAATTACTGCAAAAGAACAGACAAGGACAGTTTGGCACCAGTGCCCCTTCTACTGGGGATGATACTAAAGAGCCAAACAAGCTTTGATGTGAAACATGTACAAAATACTCAAGGGGCTTCACACTGAAGTGTGCCCCAAAATATAGAGTGATCGGGATTACATAGGAGATAGTTGAAACATATCTCAAACAATCTAACAAGGGGCCAACGCTGAGGTGCTCAGCAGGCTGTGTAACAGAATTTACAATCAGATTCCGGGTTATTTTATCAGTCTACAATGGGCAGTCCTGAGGTGCCAAGGCTATATTACTGAGTTCTGCCAGTGTACAAGTAGGAAATCAGAGCAGAGTACTCAAGGGGTAAAAGCACATCACACTATCTAGCCAGGCCAGACCTGGGTACAGACAAAGCAGGCATTTAGCAGGTCATCAATACTGCCAAAAGATTAACACAATAATGCTCCTTCTACAACACTGGCGGATTGTACTCAGTCGATGGCAAAAGAGAAATCTGAATAAACGGCTTCGGATTTTCAAACTTTCGGTCAGTCCATACTGACTAATTGTCCCACCTTCGAATCAAGATTTTTCATACACAGCTTTAGGTCATGATTTGGACGCTTTATCCCTTGAGGAGCACTGCAAAGGCCATGGTCCTACTTGGACCTACTCAGACTTCCACCTTGCTATCCTCTTCCGCCTCCTTCCATGAGCTCAAATTGCCAGTCCTCAAACTCTTCAATTAACTCATTTTTCTAGTACCTAACCTGATGTTCCTATATTCGAGAACCATATGGCCTATTCAGGGTGGCTTTTCTGGCTCACTTGGATTTATATAAAACCCAGCGCCTGCCTCACTTGCAACCGTTTGAGATTCCATCGTTGCCATTGCCTTCCTTGAAAGGACATGTAGGTTTGCCCTAAACATATAGCATTCATCTGGTTCTTGGAGAGTGCTAATCTGGTGCCCACATTCCACATTTTCAGAAAAGTAATAACAATTAATCAAGAGCTATCCAACAGCCTTAGTATCTTCTGCAGCCCAAATTCCACCTATAGCTCTGACCTTAATTAAACATCCAGGTGCGATCCCATTGGAAAGTCTAGCTCCAGAGGCTCTACTCAAACAAGTAGGGCCGGACTGGGAACCCAAAGCAGCCCTCTCATACCAGTGTAGGGTGCCGGAACATTTTACATCACACACAAATACAGAGTCAATGAATAATATTTGTGTAAATCAGTGTATACAAAATGTTACATAAGAGAAAGGGGACTACAACGTGTAGGTTTCACATGTCATCCATACTGGTAGGCATTTTTTTTTTTTTTTTTAAAGAGTCCTTGGTCTGGGGAACCACAAACTCGGGATTCAGAACGTAACACAATGGTTAGGGTTGACTTTACTAGTAAGAATGTGATTTCTACCCAAACAAATCCTTTTTAGCAAAATTAGGATAGTGAAAGACTGGGAAAAAAGTCATAACTTTCTAACCTTGATTATGATTGTAAGTTATGAACTGCACAGTAACAAAAGGATCTCTGTGACAAAAGCAGTAACCCACTGAGCTATGCACATAAAATACTGTTCTGTAATCTGCATAGTACATGCTCTTTGCAGCAGGCATTTTAACCCTCTGTGCTACCTTAGATGAGTAACAAACTGCCACTAGAAAAAACTCCGATCTATCTCCAGCAGGTTAACTAATCACTAGAGTTATAGCACTTTTATTGTTGTCTGAAAACTGTTGAATATACAAGGCACTCTGCAGTGCTTTTAAAAATGCTGCACTGCTACAAAACCGGCTCCCAGTAAAAAAGGAGCCTCCCCCCCCACCCTTCCAGACTGCTGAAGAAATGCCCGATGCCTAGTACGGCCAGTCCACCTTGCAAAGAAGTGTGCCTTGTTACTGGTCTCCTGGGTTTACTCAGACTCCATAAGCGTTGGACAACTCAAAGAAGCCCAATATGGATTCAGGCCAACACAGATTCAAAGGAAAGAAAATCAGTTTCTTCCAGAATTCTACTATCCTTTTCGGAGAGATAAAGTTACTTACGTGTAAAATGTTTCTCTATCACTATATCTTCGTTCATTTTATCAATTCTGAATAGTCTCACACCCATGTGTGGGGATCTCAGAGATCTTGAAAACAGACAGAAACAACTCTCTTTATCAAGCTAAACACACAATGCATAAACCGAGTCAACATTTGCTTTACATTTATGTGATCTTTTGTAAATGTCACTAAACCCGTTACAAAACTGGAAAAGGGGTTTAAACTGTGATGCTACTGAAAATGTCTACATTTCTCTTTTAAAAAGAGAAATAACTCATTAGATATGTTAACCTAAGCATGCAGTTACAAAGAGGAAAAAACAGTGCTCTCCCTTTAAGACTGGCCTTGGATTTCCTCAATGCCCGCATACCCAAAAAGCATTGGCATAGCCAATAGGTCTCGCCTTTGGGAGCTTATAAGTGTTTAGCCAGAGTTATTGGCATTGCCAATGTCTTTTAGTTATGTTGTAGAGCAGCGAGACTGCAGTGCAGCATGTTGAAAACTTGCCAAGTGAGCTCTTCTGGCAGGAAGAACTCCGATACTTAGGTAGGAAAGGCTCACTGCCATCGCTCACAGCGGGGTGGCGGGGGGGGAATTCAGGCTAGGATTCAGGCTAAGAAGGGTGCCTTCCAGGGTCCACAACAGATAGCAGAGCTTTGTCCAGTAAGGGTTGTGCTTAGTAGACACAACAAAACTCCTGGCTAAGCCAAGGTGGAACCTCACCAATGTCAATGGAGGTAGGTTCCTAGCTAAGAATTGTTTCTGCCAGTGAGCTGCAGCAGTGTAACTTCTGGACAAAACTTGACACACAAATTAAGCACAGTCCTGACTGAGAAGGACCCCCTTCACGCTGCTCATAATGAGCCCATTGGTGGATAATGATCTATTTAGGCAGCCTTCTATTTTTCAGGAAGAACTTTCTTCAACTGCCCAGGACAGGCACATTGGAGGTACCAAAAGAAGTGGTGCCCCGAGCCAGCAAGTATTATTCCTAACTGCCCAATGCCCACAGGCAAAAACCCACGTGGCCATGAGATAGGGTGACCCAAACCAGGAGTCATTCCAAAAACATAGAAGTAGGACTACAATTGGTACGGCCCAGGATTGAAGAATGACTTAACTGAAAGCATTGATTAATACTGAAAGCACAGATAAGCACTAAAGGGAATTAAATGCTACATTTAAACACAGTACTGTCGGTGTTAAGTAAATTGAGGTCTGTTTGGGGCCGCTACTTAATTCTACTCTGAAACACATTAGAACGCGTCTCCCTCTGTGTACCGTCGACCCTCTCTGAAAACTTATTTTTAGCTAAATGTAAAAAAATAAAATAATGACTGCTCACATATTGAAAAAAAATGTAGTATACGAGCAAATTGAGGGCGCCTGGTCACCCTACCATGAGAGGGGGTTCTAGCCTCCAAAATTGAGCACACCCCTAGCCAGAAATGCCTCCCCATAACCCAATGTCCACGGGCAGGCAAGAAGGGTTCATTCACTGCACTCACACACAGCAGACATACCAGTGGACGTGGTTTTGCTTTACTCCTCGGCAACTTCAACTAGAAACTGGGGAGGAGGCACAGGTTATTTGGTCCCGGATTTGATTACAAAAACATAAACGGCACACAGGGCATTTCCATGAAACAGGTTCTTCCTGAGGGATGTTTTAACAAAGAGTAAATGTGACCTACATTTCAGATGTGGAATAAACCTCACAAAGCAAGTTGTCAGCCTCGGGGAGCGCACACACTGGAGTTCAACAAATGCGCACTTTTAAACTCAAGATATGCTGATTCCATTGTGAAACAAACACTTCTGGTAAGATAGCACAATGCCAGACAAACTGGCAATAGGAAGTCTCCTAGTGCAGTGCTTCAGCAGGGCTGCTTCACTGACTCTCCCTGAGAGCGCACTCCAAAGCAGGAATGCCTGCGACAATGCGCAGGAGCGTGTGAGACCTCCGGGGTTCCGTCGGTCAGAGCTCCCCATCTGTTTGTTCCCCCTTCTTTTTTGTGCGCAAATCATGCATAGAAAAGGGAGAGGAGGAGGTATGAGGGAGGTGAACAGAAAGACAACAGGAGGTGTGAGAGTAAATGCAATATGAGAAGGGTAGAAAACAAACAAAAATCATCACACTTTACAAAAGGGAGAGGAGGCGGGATGAGGGAGGTGGTAAACAGACATTGGGAGGGGGCGGGAGTAAAGGCAACACGACTAGAGTAGCGCTTACACTGGGAGCAGATCATAAATATGCGTAAACGTTAAAGCGACAAGCAGCGTCGTGCAAAAGATGTTATTAGCAAGTTAGATGAGAAAATCCACAGACCTTTCTGTCGACGCACACACCGCTGGAATCAGAAGAGGAAACTTCGAGCTCGAAAGCGGAATTATTGTTTTAAATCAGTAAAAATTTGGAAATATGCCTGTGTGAGGAAGGCAAGAGTGAGGCGGGAAGGTGTGCGCGCAGGGAGCTAACGGAGCAAAGAATGGGTGTAGCGAGGTGGGAGCTAGGGAAAACTTAGAATGGTGTGGGGAAGGAGAGAAGAAAATGGAGTACAGTGAGGGTGTGTGGGAGGAGGACAGGAAGATGGGGAGTTAGAGAGAAAGGAAGCATGAGCCAGGAAGTAGGGAGGCGAATGGGCGCTCAGGTTATTCCAACGTAAAGGAAGGTGTGAATGGAGGTGCAGTGCTGTGCAAAGTGGGAGAATGGTCTGTTTACAGAGCAAGAAACTGTGAGGTGGGTGAGTGCAGGGCGTGAAAGCTGCAAACAGTGGGCCAGAAGGGAGGAAGGAATGTCTGCAGAGAAGCATTAAGAATGCAAGAGAGTGGGCTACGGGAAATAGGACAACTAGGAAGAGAGGCCTTTTCTCATATTCTTATCTAACCAGAGCAGAGCTTGGTGGGCCAGTCTAGGCAACATACACCCCATAGCTCACTCTGCCCTCTCGCTCTTGGGGCCAGTCCCCATTCGGATCACCTGTATACCACCTGCTGTCCCACCTGCCTCTTAACTTGGAGCACGAGAGAGACCTGTCCCTTTCACAACAAGAATTCACTCTTCGTTCTATGTAAACCTAATCTGCCAAAGCAGACTAACAGCGAATTGAACCCAGCGACAAACATACAGAGGAAAAAAGCAGGAGGTACGGCGACTTTGTGGCACACAGAAGCAGCCCCAAAACTACAAACTGAAAGAAACCAGGTATCTGGAATTGCCTATATGACAACGTCATCTAGGAACAACAAGAGAGAGAGGGTTGAGATACACTCTTAATCCCCCAAAGTCAATGAAAAACAACAAAAGAGTGTGGTAATAGACAGAAAATCAACTTAAGGTGATTCTCCCAAAATCCAAACTTGATGCCAGAAGGACCGAATCAACCTGACTTTTAAATAAAACCCTCACTCACCAACATAGTTTGTGACATGCTTCATCATGGGGTTTTGCCAGGGGTGCCTAATGCACCTCTGGTGTGCTTCGACGCTGGTTTTAGAGCGGAGCAACCAACTTTCAACTAAAGAAGTGAAGTAATTTAGTGAGTGAAAAATCAGGAAAAGGGGATTAAAAATCCTGTGTCGTCTACCAAAACAATTTAATAGTGGCGAGGCAAGGACAGATAAAAAAATGAAGAAGGATAATAACTCCTGCCGTGAAATTGGTCAGGTTTATCCTCAAAATGATCGGGTGGTCGACATGTTTCAGCTTGTCAATGTATTTTACTAAGCTTTCATCAGGACCTCATTTTGAAAAAACACCTTGGCGGTATAAGCACACTAAGGCTTACCCTGACCTCAGGTGTATGGAACCGATACACTCACGGTTTACAGTAGAGGTCTTCAACCGATTCGAAGAGAACCTCGTAATCTGTGAAAAAAAAAATATTATATATGTACAGATATTAGGTTCAACATACAGGAAATTGTCAAGGTGTCTGTAGCATATGGTTGATCCAATGTCAAACTTGGCACAGGTTGAAATCGATCTTGTAGTCCCTGTAATTTACAGAACTCATAGTAACATACAACAGTTCCCGTATAGTTTAGGAAACTATGTGAGGTTTATATCCCAAACAGACCCAAGTTCAAATAAACTGGTACGTGACAAAATTCAATCACAAGTCTATGTTTGGGGTGAGGTTATTGAGACAGTGTGGATCAGGTTAAAAAAGGCACTGTTAAACGATTAAAATGGGGCGCAAAATCATCCCAAAAACAAATAAACAAACATTTGGAAAACTTAAAAAAGAGCTTACGTATTTGATGGTGGAAAAATACTCCTTAGGCAAGAAGGCGGCTGGCGGGACTACAGAACAACTGTGGTAGACAAAGGGGACAGAACGGGAAGTGTTATAACCTCGAACAACCCGTCAACCCATACTACCTAAGCGTACCGCTCTATAAAAACCACTAGATGCTTGTGTGGGGCGGTACTCACGTCGTCCAAGTCCTCAGCCTGGCTGTTTCACCTACATGGGACCGCCGAGCCCGGAGTCAACATGAAATGAAACCTAAGTGTTTAAATACACAGGGTTGGCACGAAGAAGCCGGAAGTATTTTCATCTGCCAGAGGCGCATGCGCAGCAACGGTAGAGGCAGAGAGAAAGGACTTATTCACTGGCCCTTAGGAGAGAAAAAAAGACTAGAACGTCAAATCCTTCTATCGTAAAAACTTTATTGAGAGTGTGTTGATTGGCGGCAACAATTAAGCAAAGTTGATACAAAATTCAGGGCATATTCCTGCCAGGGCCCGCAAATGTTTATTGGACGTCCCAGAGTATAGAGATCTTGGAAATCAAAATCGGGGCTTCAGTTTGAAAGTATACATGAAGTCATCGTGATCGGGTACCTGGGGAGTCAGAGATGACCTAGTTTGCTTAATGTGCGTACGCATCAACAACAGCATGGGCAGAGAAAAAGGACTCAGTCGCTGGCCTATTGGAAACTGCACTGGAATGTCAAAATGTACCACTCTTACAAACTTTATTAGGAAAATATGGTCTGTCACCAACGCTCGTACATGGGTAGCACAGGATCGAGGCAGTATTAAATACCTGTGTCTCATACAATCAGATCACTGATCTGGCCCTAATAAATTAGTAGACATCCATAAATATAAGAATCTTGGGAACATGAGTCGGAGCCTCCATTTATAGGACCTAACGAGTTGAGAGTACAGGAGACCTGAGGATTTTATGACAGAGCCTTTAGCTATTATGTCTCAGAACTGTTCCCCATGGAATATTATCGTTAAGGCCCACTAGATGTGTTGATAGTCTGTAGACCCAACGTTGTTCCTTTTCAAACAACAGGGATGGTTTTGCCTGTTTTATGATGGTCCATTGTAAATCATCCGCAGTATGGTTGAAGCGTAAGAAGTGTTCAGTTAATTTTGTCATGCTTCTTTTACATCGAACATTACTTCGGTGTTCACCAATACGTAACTTGACTTTCCTAGTGGTCATGCCCACATACTTTAGACCACATGGACATAATTAGATAGACCACATCAGTCGTATTACAATTAGTGTGGCTACGTTGAGTCCAGATTTTTCCATTTTCCAAAGCCAAAGTTTTAGTGGGGGAAGTGAGGTGGCAAACACTGCATGACCCACAAGGAAAATGACCCAGAATGGGTGGTAGGCCCCAGGTGTCAAGGACAGATGGTTCAGTGGACTTGTTTACGATCCTCGGTCTCGTATGGACGAGAGAGTCTTTGATACTCATAGCTTTCTTGTATGCAATTAAAGGTTTTTCCCACTTGATGTTATTACTCTCCAGAATCCTCCAATGTTTCTTGATGGATTTTGCTATGGCGTGTGAGGCAACGTTATAAGTTGTTACACACGTTAGTGGTATATCTGTGGGCTCATTTGGATAATCCTGCAAGAGGACCTCTCTAGGTTGATTTCTTGCTCTTTTGCAACTTTTGGATAAAATAGTTTCAGGATAACCCCTCTGTTTGAGTTTGTGTGTAAGTTCTTTGGACTGTGTACGGAAATCCTCTACCTTGCTACAATTGCGCCTGATGCGCAAGTATTGACCATAGGGGAGGTTTTCCCGTAATGGTCGCGGGTGAAAGCTAGAAAAAGTCAGAAGGTTGTTTCTAGCTGTAGGTTTGTAATATGTTTTAGTCAATAGAGCGCCATCGACCTTAGTGACAATCACATCCAAGAAAATCATCTCATGTTTGTGAAAGGAATGGGTAAAGAGCAAAT
The DNA here is from genome assembly GCF_964204655.1 of Triturus cristatus. NCBI lineage: Eukaryota > Metazoa > Chordata > Amphibia > Caudata > Salamandridae > Triturus > Triturus cristatus. The sequence continues at coordinate 392,235,475 of NC_140594.1, forward strand.
GAGGGTCACAGGTGTTAATCCATGCCAGGAAATCACAAAGGATACTTTCGGGACCCTGCCAGATGATAAAAATATCATCGATATATCGTTTCCAAAAGGAAAGATATGAAGAAAAAGGGTTGTTGGCTTAGGATAAATTTACGTTCAAAATCAAAAACATAAAGTCCTGCCACACTCTGCGCAAAAGTGCTGCCCATCGAAGTTCCTGTTGACTGGAGGTATAGTGTGCCCTGATATTCAAAAAAGTTCTTCTTGAGTGCCAAAGTTGCACATTCAATAATAAAGCCTTTCGGTGTTTGGAAGGACCAATTGATAGAGTCAAGAGCTTCCCCAATGACCTTGATTGTATCGTCCTGGGGAATACTTGTGTAAAGACTCTCAATGTCTAGAGAGACAAGGATAGTCTTGTCATGATCTACTTCGAGCTCTTGGAGAGATGCCAAAAAGCTTTTTGTATCTTTCAGATATGTCGGGGTATCCTGAATTATTGGTTTCAGAAAAAAATGACAAAATATAGAAAGAGGCTCTAGTAAGGAACCAATGCCCGATACTATGGGGCGGCCCGGAGGGGGTGACTTATTTTTGTGAATTTTTGGCAATGTGTAAAAATAAGGAATTATGCCTTTTCCTTTCGTCAAAAAATCAGCCTCATGTTTGCTTATGTACCCACTAGTCTCGGCATGCTCAACAAGATTGCCTATCGTAGTTCTCAAAAGTGGGGAGGGATCCGAAGTTAGAGGAATGTAATTCTTCAAGTTGTTTAGAAGACGTCTGCATTCAAGATCATAATCTGTGGCATTTTGGATTACGATTCCTCCCCCCTTATCAGCAGGTTTTATCACAATGTCAGAATTACTCTTTAGTGATTGAAGAGCCTGAAACTCAATGGCACTCATATTTATAAGTTCCTTGGTCCTGGAAGGCTTCGACATCGTTAAAGACTGCTTGTTCGAATGCAGTGAGCCCCGCTGGAACCAAATGGGGAGGGGGGGTGAATGTAGACTTCAAACGTAAGGTGGTGTCACTGGGATGATCTACAAGGACATCAGATTTATTTTTCTCAAAGAAAGATTTGAGTTTTAACTTTCTGAAAAATTCTGAAAGTTCGCAATGCAAACGGAAGCGATCCAACCATGCAGTGGGCACAAAACCTAATCCTCTCTCAAGTACTTTGCTCTCTGTCTGTGTCAATGTGACCGAGGAAAGATTCACCACTAAGCTCTCTGATTGCTGGTTCCCGCCTTGCTCCGTGTATGGTTCCCTATCCCTTCCTCCTGCTCCCAGTGGACCTGATTGTTTCCTCTCCTTCTCCCTCGTCCTCGCCTGCCTCTGTCTAAAAAAGGAGGGCGGAAAGTATTGGATTGGAAGGGAGGTAACTGGACATAACCAGGATTCCAACCCATCATTGGGAACTGAGGAGGTTGAAACTGATTGTGATAACCTAGACCTCCTTGGTTTGGGAAGGGTTGCCAATTCGGTTGATACTGATAAGGTCGATTTCTGCCTCTACCCCGCTGTCTGGATTTTGTGCTCTCATTACTTGAGCCGCTTGAAAAGGAGTCATTGTCATCTGACATCTCTTCCTGGGCATTACTATCAGTTGGGGGAACATAATCTGGGTTGGCATACGGGTATGTTTTGTTAAAAGAGAAACGCTTAAGATCCTTTTGGAATTTTTGAGCTTTTGACTGTGTCAGGGTTTCCTTATATTCGTTCATTTCTTTATTGAGCTCATCCAATTTCTTTTTATACCCAGTCAAGGTTGTCCGGAAATGCGTTTCAGTTAGTTGAATTTCCACCATTAATGCCTCTGAAAGTCTGAGAGCAGTTTTAATAATTAATACAAGCCAATCGCGGGTGCAGTGCCACGCAATTTGGGCCCAGTCTCTACGAAACACCGGATCATCAAGAAAAATACGAGGGGCGTTGGTGACCAGAAGGCCCTTAGGGGCAATGTTATTGCGTAGGTACTCAGTTAGTATAGTGCCATGCAGGATGGTACGTATGCGATTTCTTTTTTGTTCAGTCAGTTTCTCCCATTCACTCGTTTGTGAAATAGTTTGTGCTATAGAAGAGTCAGCAAAAAGTGAGGAATCAGCTAGAAGAGCATCAACCTCTGCATCAGTGTACGTAAGCCCTGCGTTTTCCATTTTAAGTGCCAATAAAAATTCATAAACGAGATCTCCAACACTAGAATCAATACAAATCTCTCGCAGCTGTGCGCTGCCAAAAAATATATCTAGGAACAACAAGAGAGAGAGGGTTGAGATACACTCTTAATCCCCCAAAGTCAATGAAAAACAACGAAAGAGTGTGGTAATAGACAGAAAATCAACTTAAGGTGATTCTCCCAAAATCCAAACTTGATGCCAGAAGGACCGAATCAACCTGACTTTTAAATAAAACCCTCACTCACCAACATAGTTGGTGACATGCTTCATCATGGGGTTTTGGCAGGGGTGCCTAATGCACCTCTGGTGTGCTTCGACGCTGGTTTTAGAGCGGAGCAACCAACTTTCAACTAAAGAAGTGAAGTAATTTAGTGAGTGAAAAATCAGGAAAAGGGGATTAAAAATCCTGTGTCGTCTACCAAAACAATTTAATAGTGGCGAGGCAAGAACAGATAAAAAAATGAAGAAGGATAATAACTCCTGGCGTTAAATTGGTCAGGTTTATCCTCAAAATGATCGGGTGGTCGACATGTTTCAGCTTGTCAATGTATTTTACTAAGCTTTCATCAGGACCTCATTTTGAAAAAACACCTTGGCGGTATAAGCACACTAAGGCTTACCCTGACCTCAGGTGTATGGAACTGATACACTCACGGTTTACAGTAGAGGTCTTCAACCGATTCGAAGAGAAACTCGTAATCTGTGAAAAAAAAAATATTATATATGTACAGATATTAGGTTCAACATACAGGAAATTGTCAAGGTGTCTGTAGCATATGGTTGATCCAATGTCAAACTTGGCACAGGTTGAAATCGATCTTGTAGTCCCTGTAATTTACAGAACTCATAGTAACATACAACAGTTCCTGTATAGTTTAGGAAACTATGTGAGGTTTATATCCCAAACAGACCCAAGTTCAAATAAACTGGTACTTGACAAAATTCAATCACAAGTCTATGTTTGGGGTGAGGTTATTGAGACAGTGTGGATCAGGTTAAAAAAGGCACTGTTAAACGATTAAAATGGGGCGCAAAATCATCCCAAAAACAAATAAACAAACATTTGGAAAACTTAAAAAAGAGCTTACGTATTTGATGGTGGAAAAATACTCCTTAGGCAAGAAGGCGGCTGGCGGGACTACAGAACAACTGTGGTAGACAAAGGGGACAGAACGGGAAGTGTTATAACCTCGAACAACCCGTCAACCCATACTACCTAAGCGTACCGCTCTATAAAAACCACTAGATGCTTGTGTGGGGCGGTACTCACGTCGTCCAAGTCCTCAGCCTGGCTGTTTCACCTACATGGGACCGCCGAGCCCGGAGTCAACATGAAATGAAACCTAAGTGTTTAAATACACAGGGTTGGCGCAAAGAAGCCGGAAGTATTTTCATCTGCCAGAGGCGCATGCGCAGCAACGGTAGAGGCAGAGAGAAAGGACTTATTCGCTGGCCCTTAGGAGAGAAAAAAAGACTAGAACGTCAAATCCTCCTATCGTAAAAACTTTATTGAGAGTGTGTTGATTGGCGGCAACAATTAAGCAAAGTTGATACAAAATTCAGGGCATATTCCTGCCAGGGCCCGCAAATGTTTATTGGACGTCCCAGAGTATAGAGATCTTGGAAATCAAAATCGGGGCTTCAGTTTGAAAGTATACATGAAGTCATCGTGATCGGGTACCTGGGGAGTCAGAAATGACCTTGTTTGCTTAATGTGCGTACGCATCAACAACAGCATGGGCAGAGAAAAAGGACTCAGTCGCTGGCCTATTGGAAACTGCACTGGATTTTTTGACGAAAGGAAAAGGCATAATTCCTTATTTTTACACATTGCCAAAAATTCACAAAAATAAGTAACCCCCTCCGGGCCGCCCCATAGTATCTGGCATTGGTTCCTTACTAGAGCCTCTTTCTATATTTTGTGATTTTTTTCTGAAACCAATAATTCAGGATACCCCGACATATCTGAAAGACACAAAAAGCTTTTTGGCATCTCTCCAAGAGCTCGAAGTAGATCATGACAACACTATCCTTGTCTCTCTAGACATTGAGAGTCTTTACACAAGTATTCCCCAGGACGATACAATCAAGGTCATTGGGGAAGCTCTTGACTCTATCAATTGGTCCTTCCAAACACCGAAAGGCTTTATTATTGAATGTGCAACTTTGGCACTCAAGAAGAACTTTTTTGAATATCAGGGCACACTATACCTCCAGTCAACAGGAACTTCGATGGGCAGCACTTTTGCGCCGAGTGTGGCAGGACTTTATGTTTTTGATTTTGAACGTAAATTTATCCTAAGCCAACTCAACCCTTTTTCTTCATATCTTTCCTTTTGGAAACGATATATCGATGATATTTTTATCATCTGGCAGGGTCCCGAAAGTATCCTTTGTGATTTCCTGGCATGGATTAACACCTGTGACCCTCATTTGCTCTTTACCCATTCCTTTCACAAACATGAGATGATTTTGTTGGATGTGATTGTAACTAAGGTCGATGGCGCTCTATTGACTAAAACATATTACAAACCTACAGCTAGAAACAACCTTCTGACTTTTTCTAGCTTTCACCCGCGACCATTACGGGAAAACCTCCCCTATGGTCAATACTTGCGCATCAGGCACAATTGTAGCAAGGTAGAGGATTTCCGTACACAGTCCAAAGAACTTACACACAAACTAAAACAGAGGGGTTATCCTGAAACTATTTTATCCAAAAGTTGCAAAAGAGCAAGAAATCAACCTAGAGAGGTCCTCTTGCAGGATTATCCAAAAGAGCCCACAGATATACCACTAACGTGTGTAACAACTTATAACGTTGCCTCCAACGCCATTGCAAAATCCATCAAGAAACATTGGAGGATTCTGGAGAGTAATAACATCAAGTGGGAAAAACCTTTAATTGCATACAAGAAAGCTATGAGTATCAAAGACTCTCTCGTCCATACGAGACCGAGGATCGTAAACAAGTCCACTGAACCATCTGTCCTTGACACCTGGGGCCTACCACCCATTCTGGGTCATTTTCCTTGTGGGTCATGCAGTGTTTGCCACCTCACTTCCCCCACTAAAACTTTGGCTTTGGAAAATGGAAAAATCTGGACTCAACGTAGCCACACTAATTGTAATACGACTGATGTGGTCTATCTAATTACATGTCCATGTGGTCTAAAGTATGTGGGCATGACCACTAGGAAAGTCAAGTTACGTATTGGTGAACACCGAAGTAATGTTCGATGTAAAAGAAGCATGACAAAATTAACTGAACACTTCTTACGCTTCAACCATACTGCGGATGATTTACAATGGACCATCATAGAACAGGCAAAACCATCCCTGTTGTTTGAAAAGGAACAACGTTGGGTCTACCGACTATCAACACATCTAGTGGGCCTTAACGATAATATTCCATGGGGAACAGTTCTGAGACATAATAGCTAAAGGCTCTGTCATAAAATCCTCAGGTCTCCTGTACTCTCAACTCGTTAGGTCCTATAAATGGAGGCTCCGACTCATGTTCCCAAGATTCTTATATTTATGGATGTCTACTAATTTATTAGGGCCAGATCAGTGATCTGATTGTATGAGACACAGGTATTTAATACTGCCTCGATCCTGTGCTACCCATGTACGAGCGTTGGTGACAGACCATATTTTCCTAATAAAGTTTGTAAGAGTGGTACATTTTGACATTCCAGTGCAGTTTCCAATAGGCCAGCGACTGAGTCCTTTTTCTCTGCCCATGCTGTTGTTGATGCGTACGCACATTAAGCAAACTAGGTCATTTCTGACTCCCCAGGTACCCGATCACGATGACTTCATGTATACTTTCAAACTGAAGCCCCGATTTTGATTTCCAAGATCTCTATACTCTGGGACGTCCAATAAACATTTGCGGGCCCTGGCAGGAATATGCCCTGAATTTTGTATCAACTTTGCTTAATTGTTGCCGCCAATCAACACACTCTCAATAAAGTTTTTACGATAGGAGGATTTGACGTTCTAGTCTTTTTTTCTCTCCTAAGGGCCAGCGAATAAGTCCTTTCTCTCTGCCTCTACCGTTGCTGCGCATGCGCCTCTGGCAGATGAAAATACTTCCGGCTTCTTCGCGCCAACCCTGTGTATTTAAACACTTAGTTTTCATTTCATGTTGACTCCGGGCTCGGCGGTCCCATGTAGGTGAAACAGCCAGGCTGAGGACTTGGACGACGTGAGTACCGCCCCACACAAGCATCTAGTGGTTTTTATAGAGTGGTACGCTTAGGTAGTATGGGTTGACGGGTTGTTCGAGGTTATAACACTTCCCGTTCTGTCCCCTTTGTCTACCACAGTTGTTCTGTAGTCCCGCCAGCCGCCTTCTTGCCTAAGGAGTATTTTTCCACCATCATATACGTAAGCTCTTTTTTAAGTTTTCCAAATGTTTGTTTATTTGTTTTTGGGATGATTTTGCGCCCCATTTTAATCGTTTAACAGTGCCTTTTTTAACCTGATCCACACTGTCTCAATAACCTCACCCCAAACATAGACTTGTGATTGAATTTTGTCACGTACCAGTTTATTTGAACTTGGGTCTGTTTGGGATATAAACCTCACATAGTTTCCTAAACTATACGGGAACTGTTGTATGTTACTATGAGTTCTGTAAATTACAGGGACTACAAGATCGATTTCAACCTGTGCCAAGTTTGACATTGGATCAACCATATGCTACAGACACCTTGACAATTTCCTGTATGTTGAACCTAATATCTGTACATATATAATATTTTTTTTTCACAGATTACGAGGTTCTCTTCAAATCGGTTGAAGACCTCTACTGTAAACCGTGAGTGTATCGGTTCCATACACCTGAGGTCAGGGTAAGCCTTAGTGTGCTTATTCCGCCAAGGTGTTTTTTCAAAATGAGGTCCTGATGAAAGCTTAGTAAAATACATTGACAAGCTGAAACATGTCGACCACCCGATCATTTTGAGGATAAACCTGACCAATTTAACGCCAGGAGTTATTATCCTTCTTCATTTTTTTATCTGTCCTTGCCTCGCCACTATTAAATTGTTTTGGTAGACGACACAGGATTTTTAATCCCCTTTTCCTGATTTTTCACTCACTAAATTACTTCACTTCTTTAGTTGAAAGTTGGTTGCTCCGCTCTAAAACCAGCGTCGAAGCACACCAGAGGTGCATTAGGCATCCCTGGCAAAACCCCATGATGAAGCATGTCACCAACTATGTTGGTGAGTGAGGGTTTTATTTAAAAGTCAGGTTGATTCGGTCCTTCTGGCATCAAGTTTGGATTATGGGAGAATCACCTTAAGTTGATTTTCTGTCTATTACCACACTCTTTCGTTGTTTTTCATTGACTTTGGGGGATTAAGAGTGTATCTCAACCCTCTCTCTCTTGTTGTTCCTAGATATATTTGGGCAGCGCACAGCTGCGAGAGATTTGTATTGATTTTAGTGTTGGAGATCTCGTTTATGAATTTTTATTGGCACTTAAAATGGAAAACACAGGGCTTACGTACACTGATGCAGAGGTTGATGCTCTTCTAGCTGATTCCTCACTTTTTGCTGACTCTTCTATAGCACAAACTATTTCACAAACTAGTGAATGGGAGAAACTGACTGAACAAAAAAGAAATCGCATACGTACCATCCTGCATGGCACTATACTAACTGAGTACCTACGCAATAACATTGCCCCTAAGGGCCTTCTGGTCACCAACGCCCCTCGTATTTTTCTTGATGATCCGGTGTTTCGTAGAGACTGGGCCCAAATTGCGTGGCACTGCACCCGCGATTGGCTTGTATTAATTATTAAAACTGCTCTCAGACTTTCAGAGGCATTAATGGTGGAAATTCAACTAACTGAAACGCATTTCCGGACAACCTTGACTGGGTATAAAAAGAAATTGGATGAGCTCAATAAAGAAATGAACGAATATAAGGAAACACTGACACAGTCAAAAGCTCAAAAATTCCAAAAGGATCTTAAGCGTTTCTCTTTTAACAAAACATACCCGTATGCCAACCCAGATTATGTTCCCCCAACTGATAGTAATGCCCAGGAAGAGATGTCAGATGACAATGACTCCTTTTCAAGCGGCTCAAGTAATGAGAGCACAAAATCCAGACAGCGGGGTAGAGGCAGAAATCGACCTTATCAGTATCAACCGAATTGGCAACCCTTCCCAAACCAAGGGGGTCTAGGTTATCACAATCAGTTTCAACCTCCTCAGTTCCCAATGATGGGCTGGAATCCTGGTTATGTCCAGTTACCTCCCTTCCAATCCAATACTTTCCGCCCTCCTTTTTTAGACAGAGGCAGGCGAGGACGAGGGAGAAGGAGAGGAAACAATCAGGTCCACTGGGAGCAGGAGGAAGGGATAGGGAACCATACACGGAGCAAGGCGGGAACCAGCAATCAGAGAGCTTAGTGGTGAATCTTTCCTCGGTCACATTAACACAGACAGAGAGCAAAGTACTTGAGAGAGGATTAGGTTTTGTGCCCACTGCACAGTTGGATCGCTTCCGTTTGCATTGCGAACTTTCAAAATTTTTCAGAAAGTTAAAACTCAAATCTTTCTTTGAGAAAAATAAATCTGATGTCCTTGTAGATCATCCCAGTGACACCACCTTACGTTTGAAGTCTACATTCACCCCCCCTCCCCATTTGGTTCCAGCGGGGCTCACTCTATTCGAACAAGCAGTCTTTAACGATGTCGAAGCCTTCCAGGACCAAGGAACTTATAAAAATATGAGTGCCATTGAGTTTCAGGCTCTTCAATCACTAAAGAGTAATTCTGACATTGTGATAAAACCTGCTGATAAGGGGGCAGGAATCGTAATCCAAAATGCCACAGATTATGATCTTGAATGCAGACGTCTTCTAAACAACTTGAAGAATTACATTCCTCTAACTTCGGATCCCTCCCCACTTTTGAGAACTACGATAGGCAATCTTGTTGAGCATGCCGAGACTAGTGGGTACATAAGCAAACATGAGGCTGATTTTTTGACGAAAGGAAAAGGCATAATTCCTTATTTTTACTCATTGCCAAAAATTCACAAAAATAAGTCACCCCCTCCGGGCCGCCCCATAGTATCGGGCATTGGTTCCTTACTAGAGCCTCTTTCTATATTTTGTGATTTTTTTCTGAAACCAATAATTCAGGATACCCCGACATATCTGAAAGATACAAAAAGCTTTTTGGCATCTCTCCAAGAGCTCGAAGTAGATCATGACAACACTATCCTTGTCTCTCTAGACATTGAGAGTCTTTACACAAGTATTCCCCAGGACGATACAATCAAGGTCATTGGGGAAGCTCTTGACTCTATCAATTGGTCCTTCCAAACACCGAAAGGCTTTATTATTGAATGTGCAACTTTGGCACTCAAGAAGAACTTTTTTGAATATCAGGGCACACTATACCTCCAGTCAACAGGAACTTCGATGGGCAGCACTTTTGCGCCGAGTGTGGCAGGACTTTATGTTTTTGATTTATCCTAAGCCAACTCAACCCTTTTTCTTCATATCTTTCCTTTTGGAAACGATATATCGATGATATTTTTATCATCTGGCAGGGTCCCGAAAGTATCCTTTGTGATTTCCTGGCATGGATTAACACCTGTGACCCTCATTTGCTCTTTACCCATTCCTTTCACAAACATGAGATGATTTTCTTGGATGTGATTGTCACTAAGGTCGATGGCGCTCTATTGACTAAAACATATTACAAACCTACAGCTAGAAACAACCTTCTGACTTTTTCTAGCTTTCACCCGCGACCATTACGGGAAAACCTCCCCTATGGTCAATACTTGCGCATCAGGCGCAATTGTAGCAAGGTAGAGGATTTCCGTACACAGTCCAAAGAACTTACACACAAACTCAAACAGAGGGGTTATCCTGAAACTATTTTATCCAAAAGTTGCAAAAGAGCAAGAAATCAACCTAGAGAGGTCCTCTTGCAGGATTATCCAAAAGAGCCCACAGATATACCACTAACGTGTGTAACAACTTATAACGTTGCCTCACACGCCATAGCAAAATCCATCAAGAAACATTGGAGGATTCTGGAGAGTAATAACATCAAGTGGGAAAAACCTTTAATTGCATACAAGAAAGCTATGAGTATGAAAGACTCTCTCGTCCATACGAGACCGAGGATCGTAAACAAGTCCACTGAACCATCTGTCCTTGACACCTGGGGCCTACCACCCATTCTGGGTCATTTTCCTTGTGGGTCATGCAGTGTTTGCCACCTCACTTCCCCCACTAAAACTTTGGCTTTGGAAAATGGAAAAATCTGGACTCAACGTAGCCACACTAATTGTAATACGACTGATGTGGTCTATCTAATTACATGTCCATGTGGTCTAAAGTATGTGGGCATGACCACTAGGAAAGTCAAGTTACGTATTGGTGAACACCGAAGTAATGTTCGATGTAAAAGAAGCATGACAAAATTAACTGAACACTTCTTACGCTTCAACCATACTGCGGATGATTTACAATGGACCATCATAAAACAGGCAAAACCATCCCTGTTGTTTGAAAAGGAACAACGTTGGGTCTACAGACTATCAACACATCTAGTGGGCCTTAACGATAATATTCCATGGGGAACAGTTCTGAGACATAATAGCTAAAGGCTCTGTCATAAAATCCTCAGGTCTCCTGTACTCTCAACTTGTTAGGTCCTATAAATGGAGGCTCCGACTCATGTTCCCAAGATTCTTATATTTATGGGTCTACCGACTATCAACACATCTAGTGGGCCTTAACGATAATATTCCATGGGGAACAGTTCTGAGACATAATAGCTAAAGGCTCTGTCATAAAATCCTCAGGTCTCCTGTACTCTCAACTCGTTAGGTCCTATAAATGGAGGCTCCGACTCATGTTCCCAAGATTCTTATATTTATGGATGTCTACTAATTTATTAGGGCCAGATCAGTGATCTGATTGTATGAGACACAGGTATTTAATACTGCCTCGATCCTGTGCTACCCATGTACGAGCATTGGTGACAGACCATATTTTCCTAATAAAGTTTGTAAGAGTGGTACATTTTGACATTCCAGTGCAGTTTCCAATAGGCCAGCGACTGAGTCCTTTTTCTCTGCCCATGCTGTTGTTGATGCGTACGCACATTAAGCAAACTAGGTCATTTCTGACTCCCCAGGTACCCGATCACGATGACTTCATGTATACTTTCAAACTGAAGCCCCGATTTTGATTTCCAAGATCTCTATACTCTGGGACGTCCAATAAACATTTGCGGGCCCTGGCAGGAATATGCCCTGAATTTTGTATCAACTTTGCTTAATTGTTGCCGCCAATCAACACACTCTCAATAAAGTTTTTACGATAGGAGGATTTGATGTTCTAGTCTTTTTTTCTCTCCTAAGGGCCAGCGAATAAGTCCTTTCTCTCTGCCTCTACCGTTGCTGCGCATGCGCCTCTGGCAGATGAAAATACTTCTGGCTTCTTCGCGCCAACCCTGTGTATTTAAACACTTAGGTTTCATTTCATGTTGACTTCGGGCTCGGCGGTCCCATGTAGGTGAAACAGCCAGGCTGAGGACTTGGACGACGTGAGTACCGCCCCACACAAGCATCTAGTGTTTTTTATAGAGCGGTACGCTTAGGTAGTATGGGTTGACGGGTTGTTCGAGGTTATAACACTTCCCGTTCTGTCCCCTTTGTCTACCACAGTTGTTCTGTAGTCCCGCCAGCCGCCTTCTTGCCTAAGGAGTATTTTTCCACCATCAAATACGTAAGCTCGTTTTTAAGTTTTCCAAATGTTTGTTTATTTGTTTTTGGGATGATTTTGCGCCCCATTTTAATCGTTTAACAGTGCCTTTTTTAACCTGATCCACACTGTCTCAATAACCTCACCCCAAACATAGACTTGTGATTGAATTTTGTCAAGTACCAGTTTATTTGAACTTGGGTCTGTTTGGGATATAAACCTCACATAGTTTCCTAAACTATACGGGAACTGTTGTATGTTACTATGAGTTCTGTAAATTACAGGGACTACAAGATCGATTTCAACCTGTGCCAAGTTTGACATTGGATCAACCATATGCTACAGACACCTTGACAATTTCCTGTATGTTGAACCTAATATCTGTACATATATAATATTTTTTTTCCACAGATTACGAGGTTCTCTTCGAATCGGTTGAAGACCTCTACTGTAAACCGTGAGTGTATCGGTTCCATACACCTGAGGTCAGGGTAAGCCTTAGTGTGCTTATACCGCCAAGGTGTTTTTTCAAAATGAGGTCCTGATGAAAGCTTAGTAAAATACATCGACAAGCTGAAACATGTCGACCACCCGATCATTTTGAGGATAAACCTGACCAATTTAACGCCAGGAGTTATTATCCTTCTTCATTTTTTTATCTGTCCTTGCCTCGCCACTATTAAATTGTTTTGGTAGACGACACAGGATTTTTAATCCCCTTTTCCTGATTTTTCACTCACTAAATTACTTTACTTCTGTAGTTGAAAGTTGGTTGCTCCGCTCTAAAACCAGCGTCGAAGCACACCAGAGGTGCATTAGGCACCCCTGGCAAAACCCCATGATGAAGCATGTCACCAACTATGTTGGTGAGTGAGGGTTTTATTTAAAAGTCAGGTTGATTCGGTCCTTCTGGCATCAAGTTTGGATTTTGGGAGAATCACCTTAAGTTGATTTTCTGTCTATTACCACACTCTTTCGTTGTTTTTTATATGACAACGTCACCTAGAGTCTGCTGAGAGGAGAAAGGCACTGAGCCATTTATAGAGTTGTATCAAACCTGTGAGGTGGGAACTAAAGGCAACCGCGAAAGGGACGTAATGGACAAACGAACAGAAAACGCTAAACACGGTACGGCTGCGACGAAGAGTGTAGCACACAACTGAAAGAGGAGAGAGGGTTGCCAAGACGTGTAACGACACGTCCGTTAAAGATGACCAAAAGACAAAGTATTAACAATTCTCCCACCATACAGGAGAGGTACCTTGTTGCGCTCAAAGTTCAAAACTAGGATTGCTGGTGCCAAGCTGCTGGTTCTGGGGCGAGGGTTATCTCGTAACAACTGATGCCCGTGCCTTCTCCAGCCCTCCCAGAAACAGGCGCGCGCCTCGCGCTCAAAGTAAAAAAAACAAAAACAAGTTTGATGAGAGGCAGCAGGGGGAGGGGAGAGAGGAGGGGGCCTGCGCCTGTTTCCCTTGCAGGAGCGAGCAGGAACCATCTGTTAATTACAAACAGATGGTTTGAAAGCTCGCTCCCGCAAGGGAATCGCCAAACGTGCACGTGTTGCCATTCAAAGCAGTGCAATGCGTGCAAGTTTTTGACTGCAAAACTGAATCGATTTCTAAAGGTCTTTTCCTATGCTTCGCGTGCGCACTGCGTAGGCGAGACCTAAAAATGACAATTGGCCCCCCAGCACAGAGTACTACATTTAGATCTCTACTTCCATTTTATCGGCATGGATGGAGGAGATAACCTAGCAATGTAAGTTGGCATAACCGCTTAAATTACAAAATTACAAAACAGCACACCCACCAAGGGAGGGGCATCTTTGTGCTAAGAAAATATGTATGTTGTGCAGCTAAATCATGCGTTATAACAATTTCCTATGTTAGAGAAACTGAACACACCAGCTAAGTTTCAAACCTATGATTATTGAGCCATAAACTGGTAAATAAAAAAAAACACAAGAAGAGCAACAAATAAATAAAGAATGATCTTAAATTGAACCCTCAATAGGTTTTGAATCAATTCATTGAAGAAAACATTTTTGGGGACTACCATGGAAGAGCATATTATCTTACTTAGCACTATTAACTTCAGTAATGAATCTGTATTATAATCGAACATTGGTCGTATGAAGGATCCTAGAATCCTTTAGGAAAAACAAACAAAAAGAAGTCGTTTCCCCAAAGTCACCAGTCTGGTTTGCCGTCTTTCCACTTACAAATTGCCATTTCTCCTTTATCTCTGCAAGATGATGGAATCATAACTTTGATGGAAAAGAAACCAAGCGACAGAACAACCTGACATCAAAGAGGGAAGAAATTAACTTAGAAGACTTAAGAAAAAATATATATTATGACATGTGTATACTGTATGCCAGTTAAGTATACAAATACATATTTCACAGCTAAATACATCAATTGATACACACACACACATATATATATATGAAATAATGAGATGGTGTCTAACTAAAAATATGTTTTTGTTCGGTGATGAATTGTTTCAACAAGAGAGAGGAACGGCGATGGGTACCTGCTTCGCCCCCAGCTACGCTAATTTACATCTGGGCTGGTGGGAGGAGCAGGTACTCAAAGGGGCAACATGGGAACTTTGGCTAGAACATGTCTTGCTATGGGTACGGGTCATAGACGTCTTCGTGCTGTGGCAGGGCACGGAGACTGAGATCAAGCAATTCATGAAAGATATAAACGATAATACTCTTAATCTAGCATTCACTGGTAATTACAGTAAAACTTGTATAGACTTTTTAGATGTCAGGGTGAAGGTGAGAGAGGGAAAGTTAGAGACAACAATTTTCCGTAAACCAACTGCAGGGAATACAATCCTTCATGCAGATAGTGCCCACCCAGCCCCACTTATTAGAAGTATTCCTTTCGGAGATTTTTACAGAGCTCGTCGAGCCTGCAGTAGCGAGGAAGAATATTTGAATACCGAAGGTGAGATGACAGAAAGGTTTTTACAAAGAGGGTATTCATCTAATGTAATCAAGAGGGCCGCCTTAAAAGCCAGAAAGATTGATAAAAAAGCATTATTTGAAGCCTCTAAAACAAGTAAAAGGAAAGAATTTTCGAATGATGGCTTAAGTAATTGTAGGTTTATAACCACCTTCAATACAAGTCATATAGAGGTTAGAAAGATATTGAACAAACACTGGCACCTGATTAAATGTGATAATGTATTAGGCCCAAGGATGAAAAAATACCCAGACATTACATTTCGGAAGTCTAAGTCATTAAAAGACAGAATGGTCAGCAGTGAATTTACTGAACAGAGAAAGTCGGGACAATCAAGTTGGTTAAGTGAAATAGTTTTTTTAAATGTTTTAAGTGTAAGGCGTGTCAACATGGAGTGAATTGCACGCAGTTTACTACTATTTTTGATAAAACCATTAAGGTTAAAGGACACCTAACCTGTAGATCCAACTTTGTGGTATATTGGCTTCAATGCCCCTGTAAGAAGGTTTATATAGGTAGTACCACTTTGCCGGTTTTTAAACTTATTCTGCAGCATAGAAGAGCTATAGTCAATAAGGATAGGACTTATCCTATTGCTAGACACTTTGAAAAACATCATCAAAGTAACCCTGAAGGTCTACAGTATAGTTGTATAGCGGAAATCCCTAAGAAAAAAAGAGGAGGGGATAGGGAGAAAGAACTCCGTAAATTGGAGACCTATTATATACTAGAGTTTGACTGTAAAGAACCACATGGTTTGAATGTAGATGAGGATCTGTTCACTTGTCTTTAAGAAAAAGGAAGGACAAATAAAAGTAAGAATTGGATGTCCCTGTAAGAAAAATTAAGTTATTGTCGAAATAGGAAAGTGCTGTTAACACATGTTTCTTTTTCATTGTTTGTTTTAAAAGGAAAAACATCTAGTCAAAAGTAAGTTACGAGAGGGACACTAACAAAGGAGTAATATAAACTAGTTTTTCTAGGTTTTTTAAAGGTAAGGCGGACATGTACCTTAGTACAAGCATTTTTGATGAAGAACTTTCTTTATCTAGTACTGAAAAATAGATTCCCAAATTTTGTGAGAAAGTTAAAATGGGTTTACATAAAGCACTAGCACTTTATTAATTCGAAGATTGTTTACACAAGCACTTGCACTTTGCAATAGAATGTTTATAGAAAAGATAGTCACGTGAAAGAAACGTAGGCTGTAGTACTAAGAAACATGAATGTCGCTTTATTTTTATGCTTTGGATTTCCCTTGGAAGTTGTAATACGCACTTGCACTTTATGAAAAGTAATTAAGGTTTAATAGAATTAATTACTTATAAGGGTTTGTCTAACAAACTTAATGATGTGAAAAAATGTTCGTTTTGGAGCACTTGCTTGAAATGATATGCATTAGAGAAACCACTCCAAGATGGCAACACCTCTTTTACGAAAGAAAGGAAGGTGTGTTGCAATCTGAGTAGTCCCATCTTACTGTCTGAAATGTTTTTAAACTATCGGAAATGAAAGCACTGTCGTGAGCAAGGTAGCGTGAAGCTATTGAAATGCGTAGATAGGGGTCTCGTCAAAATAAAGGAGACCCATTTTTTGAAGAATCCCTTGGTGTGCTGCATGATTATTTACATCGGATAATCGGATAACTGATATATAAATATATATATATATATATCTATATCTATATATATATATATATATATATATATATATATACACATACATACATATATATACCTAACCTATAAATCAATGTATGCTTATGATGTAGCTGGTCCCTCGGCAATAAAGCTTACTCATTGCTCATCAGACATGAAATAACATCATATTTTTCTACTTTTTGAAAACTGAAGCGTCACCTGTTCTTAGTGGAATGACCTGTAGAAAAGAAGCCCAAATACATGACTCCATACACTTTAATCAATGTGTACTTTCCAAACCAGATTTATTACTGGGTGACAAGTGAGCTTGTGCAACCTAGTGAGTTTGCAGAGCAATAAAATGCAATACTATTAAACCGTTAAACGGAGCCATATGATGATGGTCAATCAAACTAGTACGTATTAAGAAACGGAATGTCACTGTATACTTAAAAAAAACTACAAATTAACCATTTAGTGAGTTTGGAAGGTGATAGTCACCTTGAAATGCCTTAGTCATGTAATAAATTGCTAACAACGGTTACTGTGGTAGAACAAACATTTAGTCCTCCAAGCAAGGACAATAAAGCCAAAGCACCATCAACCAGCATGAGTGCTTTGGAAAACATAGGCAACAAAAAACAGATTGACTGATAGATCTGTTGACCCTGCTTGTAATATAATAGGTTCAATGACCCTACAAATGTAATCAGTCATATTAAACTGATATATGTTATTTTACATTGATCACTGTAGCAAGGTGACAGGTTCTCACCAGAAGACATGACATATCTAGAAACTATAGTATACATAGTATCCTAGCTGATCTTAGTGTAAAAAACAGAGAAGAACAGTGACATTGATAAGGCTGTCAACGCTCTTCAATTAATATGGAGACTATCAACCGTGTTCACTGAGCTAGAGAGAATTAGCAACTTCTAAATCAAGATTGACAGCATAAAGAATTAGTTTGTCACTATATAAATAATCAATACTAATGGAATGACCCAAAAAGAATAAAGGAAACCTCCTTCTGAGGAAGATGCAATTTGATATAAGAAGCCAATGTGTCTGAAAGGATAATAAGAACTCTGCTACTTCTCCTTGTATATTACTAGTCGCCCTTAGTAGAGTAATGCAGCATTCATCACTTTTACAGCTCTCACTGTTATCAATGTCAAACGATCCTCCCAGGCTAAACTTTTATTTAAGCAGTTATGTTGCTGAAATGTTTTGAAAATCAAAACCTCTTAAAATTTTAAATAAATGTAACCATGTAATATTTTTCCAAACCATGTTAAATGTTGGCAGGAAAATATCTCTTTAATTTAAGGCCCTCAAAGCAAAAGAAAAATTGGGTGTTTAACTAATTTCTGCTTGTAGTACATGATCATAATTAAACAATCAGAATGAAACATGTCCTACATCTAATCCTAGTTTTCTCTCATGGATATTCTCTCTCAATCCATAATCATGATATTTTGGTGCACGAGGGTTCCCCAGAACACTATTTTAAAAAACATTTTCGCAATGCATGGCAATAAAAGTAAATTTTATAACATTGACACGAGAGAGCGAATAAATCAAGTTAGGCAAAACAGAACTACAAATTATTTGGTTGAAAAAAAACATCTGTAGTAAACCCTGTTTAAACCCCACAAAATAAATAGAGAATACAGTTTCTTCTAGGCAGAGCATACTGTGCTAGCTGACACTGCACCATTAGGAATTCAAGAGGCTGCCATCCTTCCAATCAAGCAATGCAGGGATAGGTGCACAGTTCATTTTGAGGGAAATACCAATAAAATGATATGCGCCTTTCCAACGTTTTCATCAGTGCATTTGGAAATAATGGTGATACTCCTGCCACGTGAAAACAAGTCCCTCGCTCCCTGGTCAAAGAACGACTGAAACAGTTTTTGTGGTTGAGGGATCTGAAAGGTATAAAAGCAGGTAGCCTCACTAACTCTTTTTTAGACATCAAGCTCTCTCCCGCATATGAATCGTTTTTTAATATTATCCCAGGTTCCATTAACCAGCAACTCTATTTAAAATGGAAGTAAGGGGTTCTGACATTAAACAGCTGCTGCTTAAACGATTGTGCACAGTACTGTAGCTCTAATGTGTGCCACATATGCAAGTAAGCGGAAAAAACTCTGCATCACTTTGCCTTTTTTTGCCCAGCCTATGATAGACCGCGGAAACAGTGGCCGAGGCAGTTGTGTACGTTTTTGGGCTTTCGCCATTATGCCCACGCTCTACACACTTTATGCTCAGGCACAAGAGAGGTAATTGTTGTTGGGGTGACAAAATATCTGCACGCTGCCTGGTGTACTCGCATGCGCTTTGTCAAGTTCCCAAGCAATGATGCCCATTAGCGAACCTTCCAACATTACTTATACTCTAGATGCACCTCCCTCTCCTTTGAAATCACCCCTTTACACACTATTGTACTTCTTATTTATTTATTCTCTTCCCTGATCTTATTGTGGGACGAGTTTTATGAGATCAGTGTTTTATGAAATTTTGAATATACTGATGTTATTTATTTATCTACTTACTTGCTGTACTGTATTTTATGGATCTTTGCATCCGAAATAAACGTTTTAAACAAGAAAATAATGGTGAGGTGGGTGGGTTGTTTATAGATTCAGAGACAATACTCTTAAAAAAACTTAATCATGCTCAACTCTGGAGAAGGGTTCCAAAGGTGAAAGTGAAAAAATGAATAACATCTATGCAAATAAATTGTTCAAGTAGGCCTGATATACCTATAATAATAATAAGGGTAGCTTATAAAAGCGCTTGGTTACGCCAAAGCGTGTCCCCGCGCTGCAACTGAAGAACTCTTATCTTTTGTGGAGTCAAAGTCAATAAAGCAATTCCTGGCATCCATGTTGCCACTCACACACCCCCCGTTTACACTCTGGTAGCAGGGACGTTCTAGTTAGGAAATAGCTTTAAACAACCATTGGCATAGCCAATAGGTCTCGCTTTTGGTCCCTTATAAGTATTTAGTTATGTAGCACAATATCCTTGGTGTAACAACATCAACTGTTGCATGGCTAAACACTTATAAAGGTACCAAAGGCGAGACCTATTGGCTATGCCCATGCTTGTTTACTTGGCCACTGGTTGGTTGGGTATTTCAATCTCTTATATATCCCTCTTGATGCACCTGGTTTGTTGAATGGTCCATAAATGCATGTTGTTTTTCTTAAGATGCACCGCTGTGTTTTAATAAAAATGGCGACTGTTATTTTTTGATTTACTTTGTGTTGTGTTTTTGTATACAAAAGTTAAATTCACAAAAAACGAATTCAGTCATCAACTATTCTTAGCACATTTCTGTTAGGGGTGTGTGAAGGTTTTGTAAAGCGCCCAGAGTCTTGTATAGATCCTGATAATTTAATTATATGTAGATCGCTGAGTTTCCTGCAGCTACGCCCTGGTCTAGTTTGTCCCAGTAAACGGGCAATATTTCCTTGGAGTGCTAGTTATTGTTAGAAATGGTTGTGCCTTTTTCTCGCGAATTAACTTTAGAACTGTTTCTTTACTTTGCAACTGCATGGTTGTTGACAGTCTGTTTTTTTCAAACAAATTTAAAGGAGCTTGGAAAGTCTAATTTTGCAGTGAGAACTCATGGGGGAAAATGTTGCTGTAGTAATCATAGTATTTATAGCACTCGGAACAATTACAGCAAGCTCACACTATAAAACTTCGTCTTACACCCCTAATTTCAAGAGGTAATCTATTTGTGGGGAGATTTAGTTCTTGGCTTTACCTCCACCAAGCTATATAAAATGATAGTACACTTCCAAATGTAAATGCACACCAAAGATCAAAAATAGAGTAGGTTACTTGATGGTGAATAGGTCACATCGAAGTACAAAGATTAACAGCCTCATTTAGAGTTCTGTGTTAATGTAGGGTGCAAAAACTCCATTTTAAAATACCAACTGTGCAAGTTGTCAGGTCAAATTTTTCGTTTGTTTGCTACTTTTGTGATTTTTATGGGGGATTGCAGTCTTTGTGGCACTGCCTGTTGGCCCTTTGTTCTGCCTGGACCTCATTCCGTCACGCTTGCTCTAATAGCGAAAGACACTCATTTATAGACGGACTCCATTTCATAGGTAGGATATGATCTCAAAATGAGCGCCTAAGTACTGGTGGTATGATGAATTCTCCAATATTGCTTTATTAAAGAAAGGACAGGAAATGTAGGATCGTGTGGTAATGTGATCAGTTCACATTTCTGTCATTTTCGCACCATCAGAACGAGTGCAAACGCTATGTCGCAGAAGAGTGTGCAAAGCAACGCTCTACTGAAGACAACTTTTGCTTTACAAGGAGCAAACTCATGAAATGGAAACTCCTTAAACTGACAAATCTGGGCTGCATTTGGTTTCTTAGAATATTTTTTTCTTTATTTTGGCAACCTAATGGTTGAAATGATGTATTGAAACTGTGCTTCTTGGACTCCTTACACCCTGAATGTTGTTAGATAATAGGCTGATAATAAACCACACAGTACTCAAAATGTAGAACCTGCATCATGCAGAGCCCTAAAAAGGTTAAACGTGTACGTGATTGTTAACGCACTTTAAGACAGGTCAATTTATAACTTCTAGAGCTGCATTTACGGTGGTGCAGCCTTTGAAATTGACACTGATCTAAAGATTAAATAAAGAGCTTCTGCTGTGAGCAGGTGGCCGTTCTTCTGTGTTAGTCCACATTTCAATACGTGAGGCACTGAGAACAAGACTTGACATTCATCGCACGCCCATAAACGTTTGGCAAGTTGTGTGTTTGCTGTAATACAATATTACCACTAGGTGTCAGGAGAGCCATACTGTTAAACAAAATGAAGTTAGGCAGTGCTAATATTGACGAAAAACTCAAAGCACAAAGATGGAAACTGTGTCAATAGCTTGATGGTACTTGGTGAAAACGCTAAACAGCGTTTATCTGCCTGCAACGGTCTACCACCCTCTCAAATAATTTATAACAGCACTATTAAACAACGCCCCAGGGACCTGAATTGATATATGAACGTTGATGGCGGGACGTGCACCAAAACCAAACAAGCATTGGCCACGCGGCCGTGAAAGTGACACGGCCGCGAAAGTGATCGCAATCAGGATCAAGCGCGGCGAGCGATGCGCTTAATGAGCATGACGAGGAAAGCCATATGGCGACCCTGCTCGTTAGCGCACGCCCACGCACATGCACGCAAGCTGTATGCCGTCCATGGTAGCATTTTTTTAAGCCCTTACTAAAAGTCTCGCCAGACCAGCTCATGCACTGGGTCAGGCGACACCTAAAAAACCATAGAAATTCACACAAAAAACTAAGGTTTCAGGGACATTATAGGTAGGCAATAACATTTAAAATACCTTAGAAATTCCATGAAAAAAACAAAGGTTACAGGGATGTTACAGTTAGGTTCAGATTTTATACACACAAAACCTTAGAAATTCAGCAGAAATAGTTCTCTCAAGTAACTATAACTCAAACTAAAAGAAGAGAGTTGCAATAGTCTATCCTACTCAGAATCACTCTGTGCACTATCTTATAGGGATTTTGAACACAACTACAGTTCGAACCGCTGAATGGAAAAGCTAGCTCTTGGTCCAGAGAGAGCCATTTTTGTAATTTGGTGTAAATCCATCCAGCAGTTTTGGAGTTATGAAAGAAAAACAATTTATAGATATCTAGGGAAGCAAATCCTCTGTGGATCTGACAGATCTCTTGGCGAGATTTGATTTGCGGCCAAAACTTCAAGCAGGAAGTGTTGGCAGCCATCTAGGGATTCAGCAGAGTTCCAAGAAAAAAGCGAGAAAAAAAACATAAGGGGGCACGGTGGAGTCCTACAGGGAACCCACCAGTTGCCAGAATGTGTTGTCTAATCCGGTGATTTCCTGCCAAGCGCAGTACCTACACTTGCTTTTCCCATGTCCCGTAGGGAATTTAATTTTATTTGAGAAGTCTTATATAGCGCGAACATGACCTGAAAGTGTCAGAGCGCTTTACAGTGTAAGCTTAATGGAATAACACGAGGAACATAAAGAGTTAATAAAAATGCAAAGTAAAGGTAAAAAAAGAGTAAACGATATACAGTGGTATGTGTACACAAAATAGCAGCAACTACTTGGGTTACATAATTGTAAATAAAAATACAAAGTAACAGAATATAAAGGATGCAAACAAAACAATACAGTAGAATATGTGAATGAAACGTTCTGAGATAGAAGGGGGGTGGGTTTACGGGGGGGGGTTTACAGGGTGGGGCGAGTAGAGGCACAGTTTTCCCCGAAGTGGTGATGGACAGGTTATGTGAGGGTGTGGGGCAGGATTACCAGTGGCCTAGTCCTAGTGAGAGAAGAATTTGTTGGATAGAAAAATCTTTACTTCTTTTCGAAAGAGGGATGGGGATTGGTTGCATCTGATCTCCGTGGGGAGAGAGTTCCAAATGTTTGGGGCCATTTCAGAGAAGTAACGGTCATAGGTTTTCTTTTCTTGAATTTTTGTGGCTTCAGAAGTAGGGAACTCGTGCTTCTAGAGAATTTATTTCCTCGTGATAGGGTCAGTTTCTAGGAAAGGAAGGAGGGGGTATTGTGGTGAAGCACCACATTGTGGGTCATGCAGGTGATTTTGAAATGTATCCTTGCCTCAATGGGAAACCAATTCAGTGCACAAAGGTCAGGGGTGAAGTGATCACTTTTTTTTAACCTATGATGAGCCTAGCTGCAGCATTGAGGGTAGCCATCAGAGGTGCAAGTGAGGTTTTCGGCCCACAAGGGTAGTGCTACTGTATTCAAGTTTTGCGAGCACAAGTGCATGAGTCGCAGCTGTGAGGTCAGCTGCGGGGAGGTAAAGTTTTAGCTTCCTAAGGATATGCAGCTGATGGCTAGCTATTGTAGTGGTGGCGCTTATGTGTGTTTGTGTGGTGAGGTCCTTGTCTAGTGTTATACCAAGCAATTTGGCGGAGTCGGCAATATGTGGAGTGCAATTCAAGGCAGCAAGAAGAGGGAGCCAGTCCTTGACGTTAGGGGTGGTATTGGAAGGAGCGATCAGTAAGAATTAGGGAAGAAGGGCATTGAGTCTGAGGTTGTTACAAGTTAGCCATTGTTGCGTTTTTGTGACGCTGAGGGTGTGGATGTCCTCGATGCAGTGCCAATCTCATCGGGGATTAAGAAGCTAGACCAGATGACATTAGTTTTGGGCGAGATAGTGCGGTTATATGGGCAAGCTTCATTATGGAGGGGTGTTGGAGGGCTTGGTGCGGGAGTAGAGTGACAGTGATCTGGTTGTCTTTGGTGAATTGTGGTGTTTTGTCAGTGAAAAAGGAGAGAAATGTTTCACAGTCAGGGAGTGCTATATTGTTGGTGGAAGCAGGCTCACTCCTTCAAGAAGATTGGTTTCTGATAATTTTGAACAATCTCTTGGTCCTATTCGAGATTTGTAAAGCCACAATGTGGAAGTCTGTTCATAAATCTATTTACACTTTTAATAAATATTTTTATTGTTTGGATTCAGATGCCAGAACAGACTCACTAGTTGGTCACGCTACTCTGAAGAATCTATACAAATAGATCATGTACTGCAGGTACCATCCTGTCTCTGCTACATCTGCCAGTCCTCGTCACTTCACACCACGGAATCTCAGATCGAGGGATAGTTCTTAACAAGGCAGTTGTTGCTGTCTTATCTCTTGCAGAGCGAGGGCAGTATTGGTAATGCTTATCCATTATTTTTGTATTTCTACTTTGTGCCATGTTACCTTATATGCTCCTGTTCTACTTTTGAAATGTAGAGGGGTTGTGGAATACCCTGGCCCTGTGCTTAGTAGGGCTGCTGACTCTGGGTCTGACTTCTGTTTTCTGGTGTCGTGGGTCGACTCCTTATAAAATTAAAGAAGCTTCTTACTTTGGATGTGTCCCTGGATTTATTCACCTACCTTTGGATGAGCCTGTGGTCACCCTACAACAATCTTTTGGTTTTCCAGGCAACCAACGATGAGCCAAGTGGCAAAACTACGGTTTGCAGTATTAACTCAATAAAGAAATTGACTGTTTGGAGGTTGGTAAATCGGTACTTTTGGTACCATAACTAACAAACAAATGTGAGACTTTTTCAGATTATTTTTGTTTTGTCTAGATGCAACTTTAAGATTCTTCTGAGATACAATGTTAATAATCTTTCGGGGAACTCTCTGGCAGTGAATATGGATGCTTAAAGAACACTGGCAAAGAAATAGATGAAATAAAATGAAGCACCAATCTACTTTGAAACAGAGCATAACCATTTTGCACCAACTGCATGACCCATCCGTCTCTGGTTATGCTTTAGCATTCTATAAGATGATTTTTCATTTTTTTGAAAGTTTTATATTGGTTTCTTTAAAACACATACAACAAACATCTTAGGTTTTATCTGATATCATCACAGCAGTGCATAGTACATATACAGAATTAGCACATTTTAATATTGTGTCCAATTTCCTTCATCTGGAGTATATGTGTTTACTCATTAGACACATTTATCATTCCTGGATTGGTTCTCAGATAAGTTGTTAGTGGCTCCCATAAATCTTTAGGCTTTGACATTGTTGGAAGTTCTTCCTCATATGTTTTCAGGGTATCTCTACATTGCACCATGTCCATTATCCAGCGCTTGCTTGTAGGAATTTTATTTTGCTGTCCCAGTGCATCAATACTCTTCTCTTTGCCAATAATAGCGCTAGTACACAAAATTTACGTTTGAGTGGTTGCAAATGCTTCACAAGGCCCAGCAGACACACTTGTATTGAACATTTTATTTTAACGTGTAGAATGCAGCTTAAGAGCTATGTAACATCCTCCCAGTATGATTGGACTTTGCAAAATGCCATGCCATATATACAAAATCAACATTATCCTCCCCAATCGGTCGGCAGTTTGCATCTACTCGCAGCTCATATTTTTGTAGTTTAATTGGTGTATGATATATTTGGTGTAAGTATTTATAATGTATTATACGTAGGTTCCCATTCGGGGTTAGCTTTTCTGTTAGTGAACAGCAGCTTTGCCACTCGTCCACACTCAGTGGGGCTTCTAGCAGATTACTCTATCTCTCCTGTGCTTTGCCAGTGTTTCTGGCAATTTCGGCCTGTATGGATTGGTACAATTTCGTTACTATGTGTGTATTATTTGAATTAGTGATGATCATTTGCAGCGGTCCCAGTGTGGGTGGTTTATTTGGGAAGTTTGGATGCAACTTTTTTATTGCACCTCTCAGTCTGTGATATGTAAATTTAAATAATAGTTACTGATTGCTTATATAGCTGCACTTGGGTAAATGAATACGCCTTCTTTGTAGAGATCTCCCATTGTCTCTAATCCCACCTGTTGCAGTAACTCCATGCTGCCCCTATCCTGCGTTACAGAAATTGACGGGTGTTGTTGTAGTGGCATTGCCGGTGCGTATAGTGGTAACTTGCGTGCCAGTTTCCCCATACGTTGCCATGCTAAGTTTGTTTGTTTATTGTGTTTATTTCGTTTTTGGTCACATGCATTCGCTGGTGCGTCAGTATGCATCTTAGTGGAACAGGGTTGGCATCTCCATCCTCAACCGTTATATGCGGCATATATCGTATTGGGTGGAACCAGTAGTGTGCGTATTGCACTTGCGCACAAAGGTATTATAGTAATAAGTCCGGTACCGCAAATTCCCCTTGCGTGTATGGTAGCGTTAACGATACACGCTTGTTTCCCTGCCCAGATTAATCTCATTACATTTGCTGTTAGCCTCTTGAATACTGGAGCTAGTGGTGTTATTAGAATGTTATTGAATGAATATAAGAATGTTGGTAGTACTACCATCTTTATAATGGCGATTCTATCTGCCAGAGACAATGGTAATTGGATCCATCTGTTGACTTGCATTTCAAATGTATCTATTGCCACCGCCTTGGTTTGCTTTTAGTAATGTAGCCGGGTCTCTGTGGATCCCTATTCCTAGATATTTAACTGGATCCTTGTAGGAGAGTAGGTTCTGCATTTATGTTGCCCCCACTTTTTTTCTGATGTATACACTGGTTTCTGGCTATAGTCTGGCTGGGTCCCTGCTAATCAGGGCCCCAGTCTCTCTATTCTCTCTAAACGACTTGGTGTGCATATTAGATGCACTAGTGATTGGATACTGTGGTACCTTATGAGCCCCTAGTATATGGTACCTTAGGTACCTAGGGCATAGGCACTTCACAGGCCTACCAGGGGCTGCAGAATGTATTATGCCACCCCTGGGAAGCAGACTCAATCTGACACCACAGGCCTGCTACTGCAGCCTGTGTGAGGTAGTGTTAGCACTCCTCACTGAGGTATAGGTTTCTATATCTCACCATACACACACATATAAACCTATCAGCCACCCCTATGGCAGGCCCTATCAATCCTGAGGGCAGGGTGCTTGGTTTACAATGTGAGGGGGTGCCTCTGCATGAGCAGGGCCCCTCTACAGCTACCAGAGTCTATTCTCTATGGCTGTTTGTGGATGCGGTTAAACCATATACTCTTAAGTGCATTATAACCTCCCGGTAAATGCTAACTTTGGAATGACTGCATCAAAACATGTCGTGTTTGGTGTCAAACAACTTGGAATCATACCCCCACATCAGTCCTTGATGTGGGAGCATGATCCCACCCTTCTAGAGGGGACGACATGTAAAACGACAGAAATCTGAAAGATCCCTGGCATCACAAAATGGATGCCACCAGCACAGACACTGGGCTGCCCTCCTGCTGCTGACTGAAACTCGCAGTGGAGGAAGCCCAACAAAAGGCATCCTGTCACAGGGAGGTGTCACCACCTTCCAGACAGGATTTAGTGTATTGGGGCTGGGTGGATGCACTCCTAGAGTGCTTTGAAGTCCTGCACTGGGGGAGCAGTAGGCTCCTCTGTGCATATGCCAGGTCAAACCGGTTCAGGGGCTACTTGTCTCTGCTCTGGCGCGAAACTGGACAAAGGGAAGTGGATGTAACCACCCCCTGCCCTGACCCTCCCAGAGGAGTGGTCATAGAGCTAGTCCCTCCCCTATCTTCAGTATAAGATAGCAAACTTTGCCATTACAAAACAGATAACCCTGGACGACGCTCTACAAAGAAGAATCCTGGCCCTTCGACGTTCCACTACCTTTGGAAGACAGAAGAATCTCCCTGGGAGTCAAGGAGTGACTCCCCTGCTTGGCAGGCACCAAAAACCTTAATCAACGGTCGCAAACTTTCCCGCTCTCGCCGGAGTTCGAAGTCCCTGCAGCCCCAGAAGTGGATTTCCTGACTTCTCGACGGCCATTGTGAGTCCCCAGCAGAGCTGTGGCAAGTGGACCCCACGAGTGACGAGGAACAGCAATACCTGGGGACCGTGCACTATTGTTGAGTGCAACCCCTTCACGACATTCTACGAACTTGTGCATTGGACCATTTGTGGCCCAAGCCTCCAGTAGGTGTTGCTGTGAAAATCAGAGGCCTACCCCGTCCCGAGTGGCCGTGGGCTCCTGTGAAGCATTTCCTGAAGAGGCGTTTCGCGATCCCTTGCCTGTTGGCTTGTGGGTCCCCCGAAGACTTTCTCATCGACTCAAAGGGATCCCCTGGTTGCTCCAGGCCTGCCCTCACTTACCCTTGTTGGGTGAGTCCCTCAGACCTTGCTGGTCTGCGCCATCGACTTTCTTCACTCTACACGAGACTTGCAGTTGCCAAGGCTTGTTGGCTCCAATCCGGTTGCTGACACCGCAGTCAGCTGCAGACGTCGTGGGACACTCCGAATCCAGCTGCTGGTCATCGTCGAACACTCCTGGACCTCGTGGGCGGAGAGTCAAAACAGCATCGACGACCTGAAATCACCCGACATCTGTGGTCATCCATCTTCCTGGCCACCAGTCACTGGCAAGTGACTTTGAACACTGTCCATTCAATTTTCAGGTCATCTGCAACTCGAACCCAACCTTGGATTCCACCGGACACTTCTTCAGTCAACGCAAGCAGCAAGTCTTCTTTGGTCTCCATATAAAACAGCGACGCGACGCGACCCGACACCAAAAGACACCTATGCACCCGGCTTGCCTGGGTGAGGTAACTCGTGCACTCCGGTGCCCTAGTGTGTGTTGTCCCTCGAATTACTTACCTTGTAAGTGGCTTGCCTGTAGACTTCCTCGAAGTAACTTAAAACTTTAAAAATCAAACCGCAACTTGCTCCATTATAATCAATAGGGAACCCGCGGCTGTGTTCACACACTGCACGCGTCTCCCGTGGGCCTACTACTTACCTGCTTTCACTGCAGTGGCGAAGCCCCAGTGATTCTACAGGCCCTAGGCCTTGTCATTTTGCAAGTCCACTTTCCTAACCCATTTTTTTAGTATATGGTCTGGTACGCCCCTAGGGATCCAGCCATATTTGTGCTTAACTTATTGAGAAACGTTGAATTTTGAATGTGTACCTGGCTTCTAATCTCATAAAGAGATTAGTAGAGTGTGTCTAGAAATAAATACATATATATTTGATATATATACCTGTGTGGTGTCCTTTCATTAGGTAATTCAAGAGTTTATAAGGTAAAACAAGCTGCTTTACATTCCTCTGAGACTTAGCCTGAAGGCTGCTCTCCACAGCTACCACTAGGATAGCTTTCTTTAAAAGGTTGTCTTAAACCTATCTACCATAAGAGTCGAATTGGACTGGTGCAAGGTGGCCACTATAACTAGTGACCAGCATATGCCAGGCCAACTTCTCACAATCCTCCTGCCAGGACAGAGGGAATTCCATATGATGTGGTTGAGTGATTTCTGTCAACGGGACTACTATGGATTTACTCCAGTAAATATGTAAGCCAGATTGTCTCACAAATTTAATATATTCTCTCAGTAATGGTGATGGATTAGTTCAAGGGTCCCGTACATATAGTACCATATCATCTGCATATAAAGAAATGCTTATGGGGTGCTGGCTAAATTTCAATGCAGTGGCTGCGTGTTGTTGTCTAATTTTACACGCAAGTGGCTCTAGCGCAATGGCAAATAGCAAGGGTAATAGCGGACATCCTTGTCTTGTACCGCTCTGTATTTGTATCACGCTTGATATGTGTCTGTTGACTTTAATACGCGCTACTGGCTTTGTATATAGAAGCTTTATCCATTGCAGTAGTGTGTTGGGCATTCCCATTCTTTGCAGAATTGTGAATAAGTATAACCATTCCACGGCATCAAAAGCTTTAGTAACGTCCAGCAGTACGGCTGCCGCTTCCAGCTCAGGATTCAGTTGATGTGATAGTGCGAATATGGTACGTATGTCATGCGCTGTAGATCTCACCGGTATAAATCCGGACCGATCTGGTAAGATAAGGTTCTGCATGAGTGGTTGCAGTCTTGTAGCTGTTATTTTAGCTAATATTTTTGTGTCAGTGTTGATGAATGATAGTGGTCTATATGACTCACATCGCTCCGGGGCTTTATCAGGTTTTAATAATACAATCAATAGTGCTTCATGTAGTGTTGGTGGGTGAATTGTTTGGTGTAAGCATCTTCATACATTTCCACTAAATACAAGCTTAGTATCTCTGCATATTGTGTATAGAATTCACCTGTAAACCCATCAGGTCCAGGAGCCTTGTCATTAGGTAGTGTTTTGATTTCTTCTTTTACATCTTCTATTGTGATTGGCTGTTCCAGATATTCCCTTTGGCCATCTGAGAGCCACGCTATTGCTGTCAGCTAGGTAATTTGTAATTTCTTGTGCACTCGCTGAATCACGTGTGGCGTAGAATTCACTGTATGTTTCCATTAATATTCCTAATATGCCTTCGGTGTCATAGTGTTTTAAATCTTTTGTATCCTTTATTTTTATAATTGGCTGATTTTTATGCTCAGCACAAATCTTTTGTGCCAGTACACGACCTGGCCTGCCCCCTCACCAAATGCCCTAGCTGTTCTTTGTCGCGTCATATATTTAATTTCGTTGTTAGCTAGTTCTTTATAGTTGGTTAGCTCGTCTCTAATGGTTTCTAGAATTTCTGATTCATTCATGCGTTCATACTCTATTTCTAGATTTTTGATAGTGGTTTCACATTTCTCTAGTTGTGTGCGAATATCTCGCAGTATGCCCGCATTTGTGTGGATTCATATCCCACGTATAGCGGCCTTAAATGCTTCCCAAAGCAAACTTACGTCCTCCACTGAGGATTTATTTAATTGAAAGTAATCTTCTACTGCATTTCTGATTGTGTTACTATATAGTGGATCTAGCAGAGCCTTGGTGTTAAATCTCCATACCTACGGTGGGGGCATATAAGTCGGGATATCTAGGGAAAGTAATACCGGTTTGTGGTCCAATAGCGTTTTTGAGAGGTGTTGCACATCGCATGTCCAGGTGCTAACTACTTCTGTTGTTAACCAGTAATCAATCCGTCACCAACTACTGTGTGCTGTAGATGTATGTGTGCTTTCTAGCATTCGTGGGTTGCATAGCGGCCATGTATCTACCATCCTGAATTCAGACATACCATTCAGTATTATCTTGGCTGCTCGTTTGTGGTGTCTGATCGTTGTACCCGATCTGTCCTGATCTTCGCTAAGCAATACATTTAGGTCGCTACCCATAATATTTCCATCTCTGGTAACTCTTAATTTCCTCCATATATTTATATACAATTACGGATCGTCCATGTTTGGACCATAGGTGTTTGCCAATCCTATTTGTGATCCTGTTAGAATCCCGGTGACTATTATGTATCTTCCTTGCTCATCTGTAATTGTGCGCTCTATTGTGAATTGTACTTCTTTTTTAATGAGGATTATTACATCTCTAGAATATGAGGAATATGAGGACTTTATGGTGGCCTCAGCCCATTCCCACCGAGCCCACTTGTTTTTGATTTTGTTAGATGGGTCTCTTGCAACATGGCTATTTCTACCTGATGCCTGTCCAAGTATGCTAGCAAGCACCTCTCTGATTTTCCTAGGGTTATTTAAGCCTCTAACATTCCAGGTGAGTAATCGTAGTGGCGATGTCTTGTGTCTGCTATCCATTTGTATATCCGTTTTGCATGTGTATACATTGCGTCTTATATACACCTGTATATATTGTATGCACTAGCAGTTTGCCTATTTGGATAATATATACCCTATATGCAACATCCTTTTTCTGTAGTCTATGCCAATGGAGTGAGCCTGATACAACATACAACCCATTTACCCCCCACCCACTTTAGCTTCCCAATCATGCCAAAGACATACCCACAGTAACACAATATACAACATTCTAACTTTGTTGGGGAATACCCTCAGGGGGCCGCT
Source organism: Triturus cristatus (assembly GCF_964204655.1). Classification (NCBI taxonomy): domain Eukaryota; kingdom Metazoa; phylum Chordata; class Amphibia; order Caudata; family Salamandridae; genus Triturus; species Triturus cristatus. Next base: position 392,267,347 of record NC_140594.1, read on the forward strand.
AGATGCCCGAATTCTCATCCGCAGAGCGGATGTAGCCGGAATGTCCTTAGATTAATAGCACTTATGATATGCATCTACTTTTTGATAGTCTCCTTGCATAGATACATTACCGATGGCAATACCACACTTACAAGCAATCTGGTCCCCGGTACAGTAGTTCCAAGAAAACACCGTGCAATTGTATATTTAGGTGGATTCGAGTGTGTCCAATATTGCATAGTCATCTTTGCACATTTTGCATATCCCTGAACTTCGCAAGCATGGTGTAACAAAGTTCTGTAAAGCAACTATAAATTACCGTCTCCTGTAGTATTGTACAATTAAATAAGACCCAGACTTTACATCGATTGCAATCCTTACTCTTTGGCAGTCTTATTGAAATAGTCTCAATAGTTGGTGCACCTTTGCAGGAGGCCAACCTTCCAAGTACAGGTTAGGTTCCCTGGTCAGCAGTAGATCACGTGACTCACCCCAGTTCTTATTATTCAGAGTGTGTAGGAAACGATGTTCGTTCCGCGTTTCTTCTTTTGTGTGTCATATGCTGAAGAAAGTCGTTCTCTGCTTTCGGTGTGTTGAATATCTTCGTCTTGCCCTCATGCCTAATCCGCAGTCTTGCAGGGTATAACAATGCATATGCTATTTCCATTTTGTGTAACTTCTTCTTGGCGGGGACAAACTCCCTACGTGCTGTCTGGACCGCCATGGTAAAATCTGTATAGAACACCACCATGTTTCCTTTGTAGTGAATCTGTTATTTCTCTCTTGCTAGTCGTAGTATAGTATCTCGATCTCTGTAATTCAGAATTCTAGACACAATAACTTGCAGCAAAGCTCCTGGTGGTGGTCTTGGAGCAAGCGATCTGCGCGCCCTTTCAATGATGAGCATTGGGGAAAAGTTATTTGCGCCAAACACTTCTCTGAGCTTGTCTTCAAGACGACCTGTATTTGTACTTTCCGGAATCCCCATAATTCGTATATTGTTTCGGCGGGATCGCGCTTCCAAGTCTTGATTTTTGGCTTTTATCACTTCAAGTAGTTTTCCCACGTCACTAAATTTTTTTGCTGTTGCGCAAGCCTCATCTTCGACTTTGGAGATACACATTTCTGCATTGTCTAGGCGCGCGCGCCCTGTTTGTCTAACTCGGTGGCCATGTTGTCCATTCTGGTTGTGAGGGTGTAGATTTTCCAGTCTATTGCTTGTAGGCTTTGCTGTGCGGCACTTAGGGTGACTTCCATTGTTGACCCTCTTGCCTGCTCCATCTCGAGTTCAGTGTCTGAGTGCGCCACTGTAGATCTAGGGGTTCGGCAGGCATCAAACGAGAGTTTGGACTGCTGCTTGTCAACTTTGCCCAATGTTGCAATTTCGCACCTATTAGTTAGTGTTCAGATTATGGCACTCCTTAGATAATCCGCCGTATTGTATATTCCTCTGCACACAACTTGGCTACTGCGGAAATATAAAATACAGTCCACTATATGCCTTTGATTATTTGCAACTTGCAGATGCTCCTAGGGAGGGTAGTTGCATGCAGTTCATACAGGTAGGTATGGTAGTTGTAACCCAGAGCAGATTTGATCCTCACTGAAGATGCACACCCAGTGCAGCACGGGTTATTGCAAAGTTCCACTTCTGCCACAGTATATGTGTACGTACACTAGCACAGACCAAACCTATCTCCCCACATCAGCACCTGTTTTTGTCTGCAGTTCATAACGTCTTTATATCCCGGGGAGACTATATTTTGCAGCCTGATTGTCGTATTATACGGGTAGCAGAGGTAGCTGTGATCTGTTATTTTCTCGATTGCCTCTAGTGCAGTGTCGCAGCACCAAGCCGGGAATCTGCTTTGGAGCCTTTGTTCTGAACGCGGTGCGTTCTTGGTCGAATGGCGTCCCACGTTGATGGGTGGCGGGCAGGCTGCGTTTTACCCCCGCTAGCAGATGCCGGTTACCATATGCACAGCATATCGCCCTTACCACACCCGCATTCTGCTCCAGGGCTTCTTGCAATTAGGCCCGGCATCCGGCACGCAGACCGCGGCCACACGCGTCACCACCCTTGCGCTCAGTACTAGCCTGCGATAAGAGGGTATCGCTGGGTCTAGACCGTAGCCTCGGCAGCAGCAGTCACCTTTGGAACAGCACCTCCTCCCCAGGGGCACGGCGTTGTCGCATAGGTAGCTCAGTCTATTTCTCCGCTTCAGCCCAGGTACCGTACAGTCCCGCCATTTTGTTTCTCCTTTGCTCCATGGAGCGCGTTTTTTCGTTAGCTGCGTTTCTACTTATTCATAAGGCGACACTCACTTCTGGCATCAATTTCGCGCAGCGGCCACTTTCCGACGCTCAATTCTAACATTTTGGCATGTATATGTTGGCCATAATCTCTAATAATTAACAGATATTTATTCCGGCTGGCAGAGCAGCATTATCGTGCGGCCATCTTGCTGCGGGCCCTCTTGCGCCCCCCCCTTCTTCAAGATGATTTATGGCCATTCTACCACCTGATTTTCCTACACACGGGGGGGGGCTACAAAAGTGATTGGCAAGAGGCTTCTTGGGGCTTCAGTCTGGAATCAGGTTGGTGTAGATGTTGACAGTCACAGCTCCTTATTGATTGGTGTAACTGGTATTGTTGCCAGCTCATTTGCTGCTTTTATAAAGGGGTGTAAGGGTGGTAATGTTGTAAAGGGGTGTTAGGGTGGTAAGATCTACCACTGTGTTTGTACTGCACCATGGAAAATGTCTTCTACTGCCCCCGTTTTTAGTGTTTTATCTTGAGATCACTTCCTCTGCATTGTATGTGGTCTGATGAGGAAAAATCCACAGAATGAGGGGATTACCATTTTATTTGCGCGCGCGCCAACCTTTGGAAATAAGCTATGCAGAGTCTGACCAGTCATCCAGGTCTGATGAAGCCTCAGAAGAGCTGATCACTTGGTTTTGAAGAATAGACCCCTGCCAACAACTTCCAGGAGTCCTTGCCCTTCTCCTCGAAAAGAACATTCACAAAGAAGCAGATTATCTTCTTTTAGGCCCGGTCATAGCGACCCAATAAAGCTGTTGAACTGACAGCAGTACCAGGTATAAAGCATTCAACAGCTTACTTCGATCTGGCCGCACTGTCATCTCTGGGGTTTCGATATGCAGTTTCCTTACTGCAGAAATGAAAACAAGAGTCTAGCTATGGATCTGCACAGTGGATCTTGTTTTGGTGGCTAATAATTTGTCAAATGTTCAAAGGTCTAGGTTTTTCTAACTTTGTGCTTGCTGGGGTCAGGATTTTCCCTCTGATTTCAGCAAACAAAGGGACAAAAGGTGTTATGTGCTGATACTGCACTCTGTTGCAAAGTAGGTCTCTATGAATACAGAGACAGTGGTCTGCAGTATTTGCAAGGGGATGTTAAACACCGCAGTTCTGCATGAAAATCTTTAATATTGCCTAGAGGTGAGACAATGCACAGATGTCCTGGTGAGGTTGAGTGTCTCTGGGATGTTCGAGGAGGGGGGTTGTTCTTTAGTTTTGTCTTTTTTTATTATTGGCAATGAACGCATATTGGTGAAATAGTCTAAGCTGTTTTTTGGTTAGCTGATGCGCTGTTGAAATACAAAATAAGTATCCTGGCCTCCTGACACCCACCTCCAGAACGGTCTACATTTACCCGCTCCCCTAGTCAAATATATAAAAAATACTTGCATTTAGCCGTTTGCTACCTAACCTCACGAAACTCTGTGCCATTACTCCCCCTCCCAGCACAAGGCTGCTGCACTCTCTGCTCTCATAGTAAGAGCAGAAAGCAGATATTATGCGGATAGGGATTCCGGGACAACTGCGGGTTAGCACGGATTTGTTTTCCATGTGGGCCCAAAGACGCACGCTGACACTGAGACATGGCAGCTGGCTTATGCCATGCCCTCCCCCTCCTCCTTTGGGTCTGTGGTGACTCTGGAGAGGGGGGGGGGAAGATCATAGGTGACACACTAACTCAGGTCTGTTGAGATTCAGATGAGAAAGCAAATACAGGGGAAGCATGCATTTTTGTTTCCCACTGTTCATATGTCAGAGGAGTGAATAAAGTTTGATAAGGTTATTCACTTTAATAGCTTCCAGTGGAAACAATACGTAACCTTTAGATTCTGCAACTATACTACAATGGGACAGGGTGCTGCATCCCCCAGTGAAGCAACTAGCAGCGTCTGAATCCCTTTAAATATTGCAGCTACCTATGTTGCTCCGTTTCACCTTTTTTTTTTTAAAAAGGGGAAATTATATGAGGGTAATAGGAGGAGGGAGAGAGAGAACTATTATCTCTTAAACTAGTTGTTTCAAGATCCCATGCAGCGGAGAACTATTTAGCATTTATGAACATCTTCTATCCCTCCAGCATCCTTTTCAATCCAAGAAACAGACTAACATGTTCACTGCTCAAATTAATTTCATATTTCCCTATACTAATTCATCACTAATCCTTTTTGGGTTCCGGAGTAGCGTGCTACTTGCAGAAAAAGCGCTTCAATGCCTTGTCAGGGGTAGTCAGTGCTGTATAAATGCAATTACAATTACAAATTAACAAGCAGTAATGGCAGCAAGATGTCCTGATCCCATTTCATTTACATTTATTCCCTTCTGACCTACCTTCTCCTGAATAGAAAGTACTTCTTGTTGGAGAATCGCGTGAAACGATCTACGATGGTGGCATTTCGTCTCCTCTCGCTCTCCTCCAGCCTGCGCTGCCTACGTAGGAAGGCCTGGATCAGTGGGTCGGTCACATTCATCTCATCCACTGTTCCATCTAAGATGGGTTCCAACTCTGCTGGCAGGGGCTCTGTCTCTAAAGGGGGCAAACAACAGAAACGTATGTATTTCATTAAAAAAGCCCTCTAGTGTTACATATCCTAAATCATTGACTGGAATCGGGAAACCAAGCCGAGAATGTCAGCTTCCACACAATCAGTTTGAGCTAATCATTTTCTTTGTATTTTTGTTCCCTAGTCTATATAAAAATTGAAATGTTTAGAAATAGGCTGTTCTCCAGCACTGGAATTTTCATACCTCTAAAACTCAATATTTCAGCATGCCAAATCTGTTTCCATTGGCCAATGGGGTAAAACAGTCACTTTTGGAAACAACGTGAAAATTGCATAAAAGCTGAAGGAAAAAAAAAAACGCACCAACTTTTGCAGGCGCATAATGCTGGACTCCATTTGGTTCTTTTTCTTAGTTTGGTGATTTTTCATTCAAGTATATCAGAATTATTATGCACAAACCACGTATCCAGGTTGCAATCACTACTGCTCTGTATGTCCATGAAGGTTAGTGAATACCGGATAATTCGTCACAATGGCGAGTTCAACTGTCAGATCTATTGCTTATGATAGGATGGGTTTAAAAATGAAAAAAGCCACACACATTAACAACGCCAGCAGTGGCGTAACTCTCAAACCCACCTCCTAGGTATACAAGCCATGAGTTCAGTTAAATTCCAAAAACAAACATAACCGAATATTTCCAAACATCTACAAAACCACATCTCCAAAGGCAGCGTGGGCAAAGCTTTTGTGGCTCCAACTGAAACACACACTTGAGGATTCCCTCCCATGCCCACTCTTCCCTTGGTGTGCCGTAGCCAACGCATTTACTGCCCTTTAGGGGACCAACTGTGATACACAAACTGTTTTTTAGTGCCACATATTTTTCTGTTTGCTTCGCCTGCTTTTTCCCCTCACCACTTCTCTCCCTACACTTTCTCTTTGCTTTCTTTTCATTCTGCCCTGTCTTTGATCTATTATCTTGCTGTCCCTCATTGCTTTGTGTGATCAGCTTCTTTTTGTTTGTTGTATGTGCCTCATTCTCCCGAGGGCCCATGCTGATTTCATGCTTTTTAGGTCGAGCATTCGAGACCTCTGGTATATACTTTAGTATATACTTATGTGTCTACTTATATGTGTATGTTCTTTGTGGGCTCTGGAGATCATACCTAGGACTTGTCTCATTCCGCTTAGGGACTTTTTTTCTGTTCAACTGCCTCTATTTAACTGTCTTGATAGAAAACTACCAGCAGGATACCAAAGGAGACCAAATCAGGTCTCGTTTAATTGCCAAAGAGATGGGAGATACGTAATTAGTATCTAGGCGGTGATGGAAGCAGACTGCATTCCACCAAGAGTGATAGGAGACATTTGCAGCCTGCTTCCAATTGGAGGTAATGGTATGGAAAGCCACAGCAACTAGAAGATCAAGTAGTAGATAATGGGAGGAAGATTGCGGGAGGTTCGGTGAAAGGGAACCTAGAAAAACTTGCAAAGGGGAAAAGGGAGTTTGGAGTTGGAATATCTTTTGTACTTGCGCCCAAACTAAATGCCAGAACTTGGAGATAGGAGGGCAATCAAACAACATATGTTTTAGATCAGCAACGGGACAGGGACAGGGACAGGACCAACAAATGGGGGATGAGTCAGGTGAAAAACGGGATAATGCATGCGGGGTACATAAAGTTCTGTTATAAATGAAATATACGGTTTGGGTAGTATTAGCAGCTCTAGAAGTCTTATGAAGCTTAGCCCATATTCTGTCCCAAAAGGGCACTGGCCAATCCTGAAAGAGATCTAGTTCCCACGCAATCTCTATTTTAGATTTGAGCCTATCAGCAGAGGACCGAAAAGAATTATAAATAGCTGAGGCCGAGGGAGATGTCTCTAATAATACAGAAGTGACTTTGCGGTTCAAAGGGATATCGGCCCTGACATAGTTGAGGTGCGTAAACCTCCATGATTTTCTTGTTTCCGCATTGCCTTTTTGCTATGATATTATGTTCTACTATATTATATGGGATTTTTCATTTCATTCTTGTACGTAGGTTCTACTCATGTAAAATTTCATGCTTGTTATTTTTGTTATTATTGAGAAATCTTATTGAACTACTTACTCTTTGTACATGCTCACCATGATGATCATACCTTGTTCCCTCCCCTTCCCCTTCCCTTCTTTTTTCTTTTAATAAACTCAAACTTAAAAAAAAGAAAACTACCAGCAGAGGTCAGTAAAATACCAGAATTGCTATCTGCTGAGGGACTTTCTTTTTTTCTGTTCAACTGCCTCTATTTAACCATCTTGATAGAAAATGACAAGCAGAGGTCAGTAAAATACCAGAATCACTTTAGTATTCTCTAGATTCCAGTCCATAGAAATTGTCTTCCACGAGCAAACCGTAGACAATATTTTTTTCAAAGTGTTGTAGTTTCCAGTTATATGACCACCGCAGGCCCTGATTTTATATTAAAAACATAGATTTAGACTATACCATTCCCCACTGAAAGGCAATATTTCTCTCCATGTGTTCCCATACCTGGCATGTCACGCAGTTTGGTGCCTACTTTCCCCTCCATGTTAAAGAAAAGTAGATGTTTCAGCACCCAGGCTAATGTGCTGCATAGCTAAATATATATAGAGTCCCAAAGGCGAGACTGATTGCATTGCAAATGTTTGTTTGTTACTGGACCCTTGGTTAGGGGGACAATTTCCTTTTTTTAAATTAAGATCAGATTCCATATTTTAAGACTTTGTTGAAATAGTATTCGCTGCGCATTTGTTATCAGACTTAGCCTTGGCCATGGTTTATAATTTACTCTGTACTGAATTGTGTGTGGTTTAGTTTTTATATAGCGCTTTGGATAAAAGTGCTATAATTAGTCAAAAATAATACAGGTGAATAAAGATTCTGTTTAAGAGGAAGCTAATGATAATAATTTACCTCTACAGTGGGATAGTTTTAGCTGCCAACAGGTCTACGGTTACTTTTGCAGTTACTCCTGGAGTAGTCTCTGCCAGTAAGGGATATGAAATTGGTGACAGTCCTGCTGTATTACTTAATTGAACCCTGGTCAGATTGTATAGATATTTGGGACCTGCAGTGGTGGACTATATTTAAGTGCTCTGAATTGTCCAGCAATGTGTGACAGATCTTTTCAGTTAGTCAATGAATGTTCATGTGGGGGTTGTATTTGGGCTGCACAGTGCTGGTGATGGACGACCCTCATAGCAGATATGTCTTATGTGAATTTAAAAGGTATAAGTTACAATTTTCTGCTGACCGCTGCTTATTATGGTCTTAGGATTGTTGTGTGACATAACATTTATATATGCAAGTAAATAACTATTTACTGCGACAGCAAACCATTGGTCAGCCCTTCTTAGCTGACCTTCATATCAAAAGCAGTTCGCTAGTTGAGCCGTTTCCAATTTGTGGGTTGTAAGCGGAGGACTTCACTTCAGGGTGCAACTGTTTTCTGGGCTCTGTTGCAGGGGTGTGGGAGATGTAATTATATAGGAAATAGCTATGTTTTCAACTGTTTTGGGAAGTGTGTATGCTCCTTGGTGCTTCTAATGTTGGCTGGTAGAAAGTTCCAGAGTTTGGTGGATTCTTTCTGAGAAAGCATTGCCTCCTCCGGATTTCTTATGGTAAGGTGGTATGCTGATAAGTGGTGCAAGCCTGGAGAGCAGTGCTCTGTTTAGCTTGTACTGCATGAATTTAACTAGTAGATATAGCATTCCTTAAGTAAGTCACTTGTTCTTCCGATGGATACTTCTAACCCTAATTTGTTCGCTATGTGAATAGATATCAAAGCAGTATTGCACAGGGTAGTGGGTCTGTGGAATGGCTCTGAATAAAAAGTCCTGCAGGAACAAATGGACAAAGTGTTTTTCCTGATGGACTTGGCTATCAAGGCAAGCATGCATCATGAACTTGTGAACTGACAGCCAAGTTGCAGCCTGACAGGAGTCCAAGACTGGCACTATGCATGGCAACACAGTGGTGGCAGCCTTGGCCCTGGTAGAATGAGCCTTTTAGGGGAAGCTTCTTAGCCAGTGTGTAACGGATTCTCAATGCAGAGGACTATCCTCTGTGAAATTGTTATTTTCCACATTGCCTTACCCTTCTTCAATCATAGAAATCCCACATATAGCTGATTGTCCACCTGACAGTACTTGGTACGAGGAGTGTAAAATTTCAAAGCTCTTTTGGGATTCAATTGATGGGAGTCTTTCTTCCTTTTCCGAGGGATGAGGTGGAGCAAAGAATGATGGAAGGGTGATGGACTGGATGGATGGAAAAGAGTCACAACCTTGGGCAGGAATGCTGCTTTAGTTCGTAGCACCAGTTTGTACAGAAAAAAGGCGGAATATGGTTGCAGGCCAGACAATCGTTGCAACTCGCCTGATGAGATGACGTTATTGCTAAGAGAAAGACTGTTTTCAGAGCCAAAAGACAATGGGAAGCTGCACATTGGTTGAAATGGAGGTACACATCAAGCATGTGAGAAATAGGTCAAGATCCCACTGTGGCATCACAAATCGTTTGAGTGGAAATATGTGGAATAATGCTTTCAGAAAACAATTCACAAAAGGTGAATGGAACAAAAATGGTTGAAGCGGTAATCGTAGAAAAGCAAGCAATGCAGACAAATGACGTTTAACAGTGGCCACAGCACCCTGAGAGAAAGATAGCACAAAGAGAAACCCATCTGACACTTTTGTTTGCAATGGATGCAGCATTTGAGATGTCATCAGTGATGTCATGAGTGATGTCACTGACCATGTCATGAGTGATGTAATATGTGACGTCATCAGCAGTGCATTGCGGGCGCGCGAGTTATAGTTAGCTGAACTAACTATAACGGGGGAATTTCAATGGTTTTGTACAAGTGAAAAGTCCAGCTAACTATAACACCCCTGAAACCTATGGTTTTTTCAGTGAATTTCTGAGGTTTTTTAAATGCTAATTCCGAACTATAGCGTGCCTGAAACCTATGGTTTTTTCTGTGAATTTCAAAGGTTTTTTAAATGCTAATTTCTAACTATGCCTACAGAGATAGGACATGTGAAGAAAGAAGAAAAAATGCACAGAAAGAAAAAAAAGAAGTGCAGAAAGAAGCAACAGAAGTCCTCAAAGACAAAGAAAAGTGCAGGAAGAAGGATAACGTGCAGAAAGAACAAAAAGAAGAGCAGAAAGAAGCCTTGTTGCAAAATCATCCTGTACCCTCAACTTTTTCAGACGGATACTGGTGGTAACTGAGGCTGACTAACCAGTCCTAGAGCCAGTGCTATGTTAAAAGACACTTAGAATACAGTGAAAACACCTACATACACTAGGGAACATTATGCGTTGGGGTCCCCCTGTAATTAGCATGACCTCCTCTGTAAGCCCCTAGTATATAATAGGGCAGGGGGATTAAAACTACCTCTTAAAACAGGCCACAGGGCGTTTTTGCACACGTTAACTCAGGCCCCGTCCCCTCCCTTCACCACTGTGTAAACGCGCCCTGTGGCTGTTCTAAGTTGAGAGATTAAGTCCCCTTGAATCCTAAGGGTCCCTAGGGTCAAACTAGACCACTAGGTACCTCCAGTAAGCGCCACAGAGCTGTGCTGCAGAGAGGTGTAAAAAGGGGCTTGGCCTCAGAACACCTGTCTGCAGCGCAGCTCCCTGGCGCATACTGGAGATGTCTGTTGGGCTAGTTGGCCCTCAGGGACCCTCAGTATTGAAGAGGAATTAATTCCCCAACTTACAACTCGCCAGGGGGCGTGTTTGCAGAGTGCTGCAAGGAGGGGGCGTGGCCTCCGGCACAATGCCAGTCTTTTATTTATTTTAATTTTTTAAGAAGGGGGGCTGTGTGGTTCCCCTTCTTATTCTAATTTATTGGCCCTGATGACCCCATCCCCCAGGGCCTGTCTCCTAATTATATTTTTTTGACCCCAATCCTCAGGGCCGGCCACTGTTTTTTATTATTTTTAAAAAATATATATTTATAGACACACCTAGGACATGCTGGACAAACCGTACGTACCTATCACCATGAGGATTTGCGTGATATTCATTAAAAGGCGACTATGCATAAAATGAATCCACGTGGAATGTATTTACACCACTAGTGAAGCTCTGACATGTCTGATGCCCTACCGTGCCTAATCCCGGTAGACACCCTTGTCGTTTATTTATACAAACATGGGTAGCTATTGACGGGCACATTTAATACACATGCACACCAAGCCATTCAAAGGGGATTCGACAAAAATTCGACCAAAACTATGCAAGAAACCCCCCTCACGATTAATAAAACACACATCCACTGCCGGATGTGTAATACTTTTTATTTTACTCTCTGGAAAGGGGACGAACATCACTTGAGAGTCACAGCGCGCTCCTGGCAGAGCCCAATGCTGTGTTACACCCACCATTGCCTTCTGAGTGCCACACACCTCTGTGTTGTATTCCACTAGCTAGTGCATATGCTATGACACTCTCTAGCCCATGTGCACTGTAACACCACCCCGTGAATATGTCATGCCACACTTGTCTTCGCACGGGTTATATTGCCCCATCTAACGTGCCTTCCTCGATGCCTATGTTATAACGCACAGTGCTATGCCATACATATTACAATCTGGGATCCATATCTTTGTCACAGTGCATAGGCAACGTTACACTCCCCAGCACATATTTTATATTACAACTTTAGAGACTAGTTAGGTTACACAACACTGCCCTGTGCATATTACACTCCAAGGCGCATATCGCATAGCACGCGCTAGTGCCTGTGCTATCTCGTGCTCTCCAATGAATCTATCATTGCGCACAATGTATTGCATATTATATTTCACGCCCGGTTCATCTTATATCACACTTTTTGGTGCATAGTTTATACCATACACTATATCTAGTTTTCATTTTCAATCGTGCTCTCAGGATTATGTTCTATATAACACTGTGTTCACCTACCCTTTTCACGGGCATTACATTTTGCGATAGGGGGTGGAGGGTCAGGGGGTGTTTCTGCCAAGTGAGCCCGGAGTCACAGTCACAAACGTCCTCTTCTTCCTGAATAAAAGTAAGATTATGCTGCATACTTGTTCATATTTTAAGTAGTTCGCACAGACACACGTTTTATAAAACAATAAAGTTCCTAATACCCGCCTTCTCTGAACAGTTAGCTTGCTGCCCCATCCCCCTCCTCCCTATTCTCTGTTGTGTGAATCCATGGACTAGCCTCCTCCCTCCTGCCATGCATGGTCTGATGTGCTGCCACTGCCCTCAATTTAGTATGATGTACCAGTCCACTCCTCCTGCCAATTCTATGCCCCATCATTGACCTCCTGCTTAAACTCTGTGCTTAGCTTGCTGCCCCTATTCTCCTTCCCCCTGCCCTCCGATGTCTTTGTGCATGCCCCTGCTCCATCCTTTTTGCCCACCATGTTCCATGGACCTGCCACTCCTATCTACTCTGAGTGTTCTGTTGAGCTGCCACTCCCCTCCCACCTGCCTAGCATTGTCAGATGACTGTAACCTGTCCCTGCCACCTCCACCCTGCCTGTCCACATGCCATGCCCCTATCCTCTTCCTCCTGTCCTACATGGTCCATTGTACTGCCACACCCTTCTGCCCTCCCTGGTCTGTTGTGCTGCAACTGCTCCTCCTGCCTGCCCCTTGCGGTCTGTTGTGAGGCCCCTTCCCCTGAACTTTGTCTGTGCACAGGTCCTGACCCTCCCTTCTATCCTCCATCGTCCTTTGTGCATGCCCCGGCACCCTCCTTCTTGCCCATCATAGCCATTGTGCTGCCACTAACCCTCCCACTTGCCATGCATGGTCTTCTGTGCTGCCATGGCCCCTCCCACCTTCCCTGTGTGGTCAGTTAGCTGCCCCTGACCCCCTCCCACCTTCCCTCCATGGTCTGTGTGTATGCCATCACAGTCTCACTGTTGCTCTTCATGGTGTGTCTTGCTTCTAGTGCCCATCCTGCCTGACCTCCATGGCTATCTTGCTGCTCCTGCCCTGCCCCCTTGCCCCCAACCCTCTGTTTACATGTGCAGACCCCTACTCCCTCCCTCCTGGCTTGTCTGTTCCATTGTAATGCCCCTGATCTGTCCCTCCTGCCCTTTATGGTCTGTTATGCTGCAGCTTTCTCTCCTGTCTGTCCATTATGGTCAGCTAGCTACCATTGCCTCTTGCCCCTCTGTTCTCTGTTGTCCATGTGCATGGTCCTGTCCCCTCCCTCTTGCTTTCTATGGATTGTTGTGCTGCACTCCCGTCCCGCATGCCCTGTGTGGTGTATTGTGCTGCTGCAAACCCTGATGCCTGCCCTGCATGGTCAGTTTGGTGCACCTCTCCATGTCCCTCCTGTCCTCTGTTATCCAAGTCCATGTCCCTACCCCATTTCCTTCCATGATCCAATGTACCATACTTGCGAACATTTTGAACTTGGTGAGAGGGAGATTTCGAAAAAAAACTGGGGTATTGATTTTCCCCTTTGAGTTATATTGAAAAAGAGGAGATTGTAGACAGGAGACAGATCAAATAAAGCCCATTTGAGCTTAAAAACATTGGACGTTTCCTGGCTGAATCGGGTCTGTTGGTATGTATGGTTGTACTACCATTGCCTCTTCCTTCTGCCCACAATGGTCTATTACATTGCCACAGCCTCTCTTGCAAGTCCTGTATTGTTGGTTTGTTGCCCCTGCCCCCCTTTCCACTGCCCTCCATAGTCTGTTGTGCTGCCACGGCCCTTCCTGCCTGCTCAGTGTGGTTAAATTGTTGCCTTTGCATCCTCCTACCTGCCTTCAATTTTCAGAGTCCGTGCCCCTGGCCTCTGCCTCTCAACAGTATCCTAATGAACAACTAGATTGCTAACATTCTATATTTATTACAAAAGTGTGGAACGCCTGACGTCATCTTGATGTAATCAAAACTGTAATACCTAGAGCATTTCCTTTAGAAATTACGTATATGAGAGGGTCTTATTGGCATCAAAATTATGGTTAGTGCTCTAAAAGACTAAAATAAGGACATACTTTCTGAGTTTTCAAATAGCGACAAAGCAATTATTTGTTATCTTTATGTTTTTTTATCCAGTTGACCACTTGATTAAATGTTGCACTTAGGGGAGAGGATGTGGTGTTACTTCCAGAACTGCAGACTTTGCAACTGGGGAACCAGGTTGGAGTTTCTGCTTCAGCTCGACATTCTGTGATTCTGGTCAAATCACTTAGTCTCCCCATGTCTACAACCAAAATGAATTTGTTCTTGTGTGATGTAACCAATGCATATGTAAAGCACTCCAATACCTGACAAGTCTGCACTATATAACACTGCAAAAACACAAAATAATAAGTGTTTTGCACACTTCTGTCATTGGGCTATATTTGGGCTACATCTGGGTGATTTTGGGCTACATTTGGGCTCTTTTGTCTCCGGTGGCCATCTTGGGAGATTTATTTGTTATGTAGTTTACTAATTTCCTCATGTACTGCAGTCTCCTCAGTAGGAAATGCTTTCAGTTTTTTACTTTGATTCCATCATGAAGGTATTCAGATATGTCACACATTTGCCATAAATTCTGAATGTTACACTCTAGTTGCTCATTAGATCACTGTAGTCTACTGTTCACCATGGAAGTCTGCTCCTGGTATTAAAAGTGCATGTTTCAGTCTGCATGTCAGAATTTTTTTATGAAATAGAAGAGGATTTGAGAAGTCAAAATGTGCCCTAATTTTTCTTTCTGCCGAACTAATCATAATTTCTATGGCAAAATGAGCCCCCTCATTGTGTTCCTTTTTAAATTAAATGTTTTAAGTGTTACCAGTTTATTCCAATCAAGATGGCTTCAGGTGTGCCATACTTTTGTCATAATGAAGACAGTAAGCGCCCTAGTTGTTTTTAAGAACACTCTGGGACATTCTGTCATTGGGCTATACTTGGGCTACATCTGGGTGATATTTGGGCTACATTTGGGCTCTTTTGTCTCTGGTGGCCATCTTGGGAGACTTATTTGTTATGAAGTTTCCTAATTTCCTCATTTACTGCAGTCTCCTCAGTAGGAAATACTTTCAGTTTTTTACTTTGATTCCATCAAGAAGGCATTCAGATGTGTCGCACATTTGCAATAAATTCAGAATGTTAGCACTCTTTTTGCTCATTAGATCACTGTAGTAAAGCTACTGCTCACCAGGGAAAACTGCTGCTGGTATTGAAAGGGCATGTTTCAGTCTGCCTGTCAGAATTTTTTAATGAAATAGAAGAGGATTTGAGAAGTCACTCAAAATGTGCCCTAATTTTTCTTTCTGCAGCACTAATCATACTTTTTATGGAAAAATGAACCACCTCATTTTGTTCCTTTTTAAATTAAATGTTTTAAGAGTTACCACTTTAATCCAAGCAAGATGGCTTCAGGTGTGCCATACGTTTATCATAAGTAGGACTGTTAGCGCTCTAGTTGTTCTTTGGAACACTCTGGGAAGCTGCAGTAGAACACAAAGGAATCAACTGACAGTCTCTGCCCTTGTTGGATGTACATGTTTTACTGAGAATGTCAGACTTCATCCTCACATGACTGAGAAAGATAATGTGAATTTACAGAAAATAAGCTCTCAGTTTAGCTTATAGATCACCTTCCAAACCTCTGTGGGAAAAGCATGAGAAAATATTTTTCTCTCAATCATGATATCCCAGCAGAAGGCTTTTTCACATGGTGAAATCACCTTAGAACATACCACAATTCCTAAAATGAGTATGGTACCATCAACAAATGATTTATAATGTAACTAAAGTCTTAAAACCTTCTATTAACTGCAATGCTTTTTAATGAGGTGCTATCATGTATATTGGTCCCAAGATGGCTGCCAACAATTCTTGGATGAAGTGCTGACAGCCAATCAGATCTCAGGATGAGATGTGTGGTTAGGCTCCGCCCACATATATATATGATTTTACTTTTGATTTTCTCAGGAACTACTGAATAGATTGACACCAGACCTGCAAAAGGCACTTCCCTGACCTGAGGACTACCTCTCTGCCAAATTTCAAGTAATTCTGTTCAGCCGTTCGGGCTGTACCTTGGACTAAAGGTCCCTATGGAAAATTGCATGGGGAAAACGCGTTTTGGGACCCTCCTTTTTTCTCAGCCCCCGCTTGACGAATCCCCCCCGAGACTTTCAGGGTAGAAGCGGAGCGGAGCGCCCCACCTATTTTGAAAATTTCGCGAGGATTCGTCAACCGGCGCCAAAGTTATTCCAAATAGAATGTTGCGGATTTCCTATGGAAACACGGTCCTAACTATAACTATCTACTGGCGACCGCCAGTAGATAATATATATATATATATATATATATATATATATATATATATATATATATATATATATATATATATATATATATATATATATATATATATATATATATATATATATATATATATATATATATATATATATATATATATATATATATATATATATATATATATATATATATATATATATATATATATATATATTTGGAAAATTAAAAAGAAGGGAGCAATGAATGTGTGTTACAACTGGATCCTGCAAAGACTGGTCAAAATGCCCCACAGAGTATGGGAACTGGAGGCCCGACCTACCTTCTTTCCTTCAGCTAACACTCCATGATTTTACATATTGAATCCTGCAAAGACTGGTCAAAATGCCCATTACATTTTAGGAACTAGAAGTCTGGCATATCTTCTTTCTCAGGGTGTTCTTTTTTCTGCTCTTTTTTTTCTTGGGGAAGTTGAAAGTGTGGCAAGAAGTGTACTATACTTCTGTCACATTGCTACGTTAGGCCCGGGAAGGAAACACTGCAATTTTACATGCACACATTTCTTAAGTTGCCTTCTTTTCTACATGATGAATGTTTTACCCACATTTGCTTGTGTGACAGTGCAGGATTAGTTTATCTGAAACCACACTGCTTACAAATTCCACTTCGTAAGTACACTATCACGACACCTTGAACATTTAGTACAAGGCCGGAACACACATTGTGCAAATGTTGATGGTTATTCGTCCATGAGGCGACAAAACTATCACAAGAGAATAAATAACTGGATAATTTCAGTGAAATATTCCTCAGGACGTTTCACAGGAGGTTTCACAGCAGCTTTACTGTTCAGTTTTGTTTATTACATTCCCTAGTACACTACTCCCTAGGTCTTTTCTGGTGTCACTCAGGAGACCCTTTGGACACTGAGGACTTGTGAGAGCATTTGTAAGAATTGGGGGGCCGCATCCCTTAGTGTCAATGGAGGTGGCGGTGGAGGAGGCAACTTATGGTTAGGGAAGACCGACCATCAGAAGGACAATCTGCAGTCTCTAGAGTATCCAAAGTGGTGTCTGGTAGGAGAAAGAATAGAAAATAATCCTGAAAGAAATATGGATGCTACCCTCAAATCAAGTCTCTGGAGATTTAGGAGATTATGATAGGGTCCTAATCTTCATTCAGGACTTGCGAATTTACAATCCTTCAGATTTTGACTTTGACGATGGAGTGAGGAGAAGCGAGACACTAAGTCCTAGAGGACCTAGAAGTCAAAGGAGACCTTGATTTTAAGCGGCAATACCCTAATCCCCACGACTATGAGAAGACACATGTTAATAGGAGAAGTCAACCACCTTGTCACGAACTGCAAGAGGTGGTAACTAAAAGATTTATAGTATGACACCCCTAAAGATGGTTTGACCAAGTAACCTTTGAAGACCTTATAGTTGAGCTGGGCCTAGCAGGATTCAATTCTCTACCTTTGCCAATTTCTCCTGTTTTAATTCAGAGACAAATTAAGTCTCTCTCCCTCAGCTTCTAATAGAGAATCTTTTGATAAATTCCACATTCCTTAACAGTGTCAGTCAGTCAAATCATGCAAGGAGAAATAACTGAAGAAAAGAGGAAGCCTGGTCATGGAGATAAAGAATGATGGCAGAAACACCTACAAAAAAGTAGTAAAATTGTAACTCAGGAACAAAGGGTGGAACACCTAAGAGGCATTCTTAGATGTCAAAGTGATTACAACCCACACCACAGAAAGAATTAGAATTTCATTCAAAAGCAGCCTTCAGAGACTGCCTATGGGACTTGAGGAAGAGAACTGCCAAGGACAACGTGTCTTTGGTTTGAATTCTAAAATCTACTATGAGTGAGATGATTGAATGACAATGTCAAATAGATGCTATCATCAGCTTTGCACACTTATACCATCTTGAAAGTCTGTAACAAAATGTTAATTGCAATATTACTGTTACAAGACAATTTCACCATCAGCAGGCAGTTGTCCTCACCAGTTCCATTTTGCACCTTCTCCTTCAGTTCCTGAAGTTTTGTCAGATTCTGCTCCAGCACCACTGCTGTTGTGTTTACATAGGTGTACATGTAGCAAGAAGGAGACTGGGACACTGTGAAAACCTTGTGGTACTCGCCAGCAGGTAGCTGTAAGGACAAGTGATGAAAAGTTAAACAAGGAGTATAAAAGAAAATAGGAAAATTCACAGCAGAGGCTGAATCACACACGCCGAATGCAGTGGGGTACAGAGACATTGTTCCAAATGGGGAACAGCTATGCATCGACCTCTAGAAGTGCAGCGCAGAAAAAATAGAGGGCTAAATAGATCTTTTGTAAATTAGCATGCCAAAATCATGAGCCGGAAGCAGTAATACACAGACAGAAAAATACTGGGAATGTTAAAAAGAGGCACTAGTTACTGAAGAATATTGCTATGCAGTGCTTGTCCCACTTGGGTTTCAGTAGTAACATTTATGTCCAGGCAATACAAATCAGTTGATCTGTGCACGTTCTTCCAAATGTCAGCAGAAGACGCCTGGATACAGAGCTGCCAGTGTTTCCATAATTCTTGGTCAAAGTGTAGTTAAGCCTTCTTTCAAGAGGGTGAGAGGATTTAATGTAATCAAACTAATTCAAGTACCACATGGCAACACCCTGCTTCAAAAGGACAGAAATATCTGTCCCAAAAGACATACAGCCTTTTTTTGTAGTAACTAAACTCTGATGCAACACTAGACATCTAATAAGTAAAGTACTGATTCTGATTCTGGCAGCACGGTAGTGTTTAGAAAACATGATTGTGGCAAAACTAGTTTGGGCTACCAAGGAGTCAGCGGTTCAGTACTTTTAAAAAAAGAAAATGCTCTGATGTATTCATTGCAGAAGTGCAGTGAAAACAGTTATGAGTTGTAGGTGCATCATTATCTTTAAATTGTTGAAAGATGTACACGCAGCTCATGCAAATGAGATTTCAGATGCTGCAGGAAAGTAGGATCTTTTTTTATGGTTACCCCCACTTTTTGCCTGGTGTCAATATGTTTTGACTGTAGTTTGCTGGGATCCTCCTAACTAGGACCCCAGCATCTGTGCTCTCTCTCCCAAAATGGCTTTGGTAAGTACTTTGGTATCTCCACAATTGGCTACTGGTGTGCCCTTATAAGTCCCTAATATATGGTACTAAGGTACCCAGGGCATAGGTACACCAGGGGTCTCTCATGGGCTGCAGCATGTATTGTGCCAGCCATGGGAGTCCACTTAAACTCTGTTCTACCATTGCAGCCTGTGTGTGATGGTGCTTTCAACTCTCATAACAGATGTACGTTTTCTTATATCTGAGGTCACTGCAATTGACACCTTTAATGCATCCCTATGGTAGGCCCTTCAGTCCTGGGGGCAGGATGCCTTGTTATAAGTGTTAGGTTGCCCCTGTATGAGCAGGACACCTCTACAAACCCCGGAGTTGATGCTCCAGGCTTTGTATGTGTGGCAGCCACTTTAAGACATATAGTGGACATCAGTCATTACGAGATGTCCAACTATATAATGGCTGGGCCAAACCTGGGCATGTTTGGTATAAAACATTTTGGATTCATACCTCAACA
The DNA here is from genome assembly GCF_964204655.1 of Triturus cristatus. NCBI lineage: Eukaryota > Metazoa > Chordata > Amphibia > Caudata > Salamandridae > Triturus > Triturus cristatus. Next base: position 392,287,065 of record NC_140594.1, read on the forward strand.
CCGATTCCGGTGTTGGCTGTATGATCCCATGTACTCGGAGGTCCTCAGAGGAGACTCCTGTACTCCCGGTTACAGTCTTTCAGGGTCTGCCAGCAAGCTAGTGGTGCCACCGACCACAGACCCTGTTCTGCACTCCTGCTGCTGAGCTGAGCTGAGCTTGAGCAGACGAAGGTAGAACAATAGGTTTCCTGACAAAGGGAAGTGTCACCACCTCCCAGACCGGACTTAGTGAATTGGGCTGGGGTGGGGGCACTTTCCAGTGCCACCAGACTGCATTGAAGAGAACATTTGAAGCCCTCCTTGCATACACCGGTTTGAGCGAATTCTGGAATCCTTGGTTCCTGCTCTGGCGCGAAACTTAACAAAGGGCAGGGGAGTCACCTCCCCTCTTTCCGGCCCTCCTCTGGGAGGGATCAGAGTCATTCAAACCCTTTCCTTGGGTATTTAAGGGCCTCTCCTGGGTGGGTCCTCAGATTTGATGTGGAACAAGACTCATCTCTGAAACCAAGACACTCTTCGACCATCTGGACACTTAGACTTCGCCTGGAATCGAGACTGCATCAAGGAAGACTCCTGCTGCTCCTGGTCTAGCAGTTCTGCAAGTATTCTGCCTCATCTGTGTCTGTGCTTAGCTCAGGATCTCCAGGGACCTGTGGGCATCAAGGACATCCTAAGTAATCTCCCTTGTAGTGAAGGGGTCTCTGCAGGTACAGCATTGAAGCTGACCAGTCTGCTGCTCCTCTCGTCCTATGGACTTTCCAAGGCTCAGCAACACAGGTGGTGGATCTATGGCTCCTCAGAGGCCTGACCTGTCTTCCCTGCAAAATGGGGGATGGTAGCCCTTGTCGGAGCCACTGGGTCCAAACCTTGTGCATAGTGTCGACTTGCCATTGCAAAGGCTTGTTGGCTCTGCACTCCAGAGATATTCGAGATACAAGAAGCTCTAGCCTCCAGCACCTCATCCTTCGAAGATCAGCGTCTTCCCTGCATCCCTTGCATCATATGCCTCCATCTTCGGTGAGATGCCGGAGGTCCTCTTGCGACTCCTGTGCCTTTGGGTCCTCTTGAGGGTCTTCTTCTGCTTTGGTGGGCTCTCCTGCTTGCTCAGGGCCTGCTCTGACTCTCCTGTACGTGGTGAGTCCCTTGGACCATGCTGGTCCCAACAATTGCTTCTTTTCGTCTTCCACTCCAGTTGCAGCCACCAAGGCTTGATGGTGCTACCGCCGGACACCAACCACCTGGACACTGACATTGGAAAGATTGTGCATGGCTCCTGGTCCTCCACAGCATCACCAGGTCCCCACAGCTGCAGCGACAAAGTCCTTGTGAACCCTTCTGAACTTCCTGCCAAGGGTGAGCATTGTGCTTCTGTGCCTCCTGGTCACCTCTGTGTGGCATAGACTCTGTACCCTCTGCTTGCCAGCTCTCCTCTTCAAGAATCCCCCCTTGGATTCCACTGGACTTCTTCACAGACTTATCGAGATTATTTCTTCCCAAGTCATCTATTGTCCTCTAAGAGAGGTAATGAAGTCACTTTTCCCCCTAATGCACCCGGCTTCCCTGGTGCAGTTAACCTGGTCCCTTGGGCATTCGTGGGTGGGGTGGCTCTCCAACCTTTCGTCCTTCATAGGGTTTCTTCAGGGTCCTCTGGGAAGTGTTCTTTTTCTTAGATCTCCATTGAGTTCTAATTGGGGTGTCTGGGTACTTACCTTGGGTGGTTCCTGGTTCTCCAAGCTCTTCTAAGTCCTTTGGTCGAAGTCCCGTCCTCCTTTGCAGTTCGCATACCACTTATTTAGTATATGGTTTAGTCTCCCCCTGGAGACAAGTGTATATCTGTGCTACTTACCTGATTTTTGTATTCTAAAGTATATTGTTGATATCTCCAGATAGGAGATATACCAAGTGAAAGTGTTGTATTAACAAAAAGTCTTAATTTTCATAAACACTGTGTGGGTCTATCGCATCCAATCTACACTCTTGTTTAAATGTTGTAAAACAAGCTGCTTTACACAAGATAAGCCTAAAGGCTGCTCTCCACGGCTACCCATTTGAGAGCTTTCAAGGTTATCAGAGACCACTAAAATCATCATAAGGGTTGCCTGGATTAGTGCAAGGTGCATTACTCCATTAAGTGTGCACCATATACTAAGCCAGCCTCCTACAGATGCAGTCCCCCATGGAGTCCATCAGTGGACCAAAATGCTTTTGTTTACAATAGATGAAACTCTGGTACTTTCTACGATGCCTCTTCAGTTCAAATCACCAGAAGGCAAATGTTACATTGAGAGATGTTGGGTTAAGGTGCAGAACCTGGAAGTAGACTCTTCTTTTGTGGGGGGGTCTGTTGTAGTATGGTACTGCAGATGGGCACCCCTCTGTTTGACAGTGACATCCTTGGTAACCTTGAATGGAAGGTGAATCACAAAGATCCAGAATCTTGAAATGTTAATGAATATTTTGCCACCAGACCAATTACTGTTTTGATTAGGGTATTACTCGATTCAGTTATTCGTGATGTTTGTAGCCACTGGTGATCCAGTTGTTCCTGAAGTGGTTGCATATCCAGTTGACATTTTAGCTAAAAACAGGATGCAGAAGGACATCATTGTTAGGAGGACTTTGTGTTTTGGACCATAATGTGATGTTTTGCAAGTACTTCTTTTGACAATGCACGTCCCTCTTCCTACTCTTGAAATGAACAGGCTTTTAGGACAGTTACCTTCTTTTTGAGAGTTAGAGACAACAGGTTTAGGAAAGGGCTGCATCATGTGCTTGAGTGACCCCGTAGGCATTAAGAGCCAAACATCTAGATCATCGTGGATACACATGAGGCACAGGGTCTGAAGAGAGCTCCTGAAGATGGTTCAGTCTTAGGGAGCTCTTAACCACCCAGGTACAAAAGGACAGAAACTGCTTAGCTCCTGTGGATGTGGGTGATTAGGATCTAAGACAAAACAGACTGACCTCATGGCAAGATATCATATGAAAGACCGGTGCTCTGAAGGTTTCCTCTTCTCAGTTGACTGTCAATCTTAGGTTGACAGAGGGCATTTCAATGCTTTAAATACATTTACGATAGATCTAGATATAAGCCCTACAATTTGTTTTTTACTTTCATTTTTCCATCAGCTTGATCCACTGATTATCTAAATCAGAAATGCATCTTACAATTAATTCATTGTATTTCTTTATTAAGAGTAATAAAAATCAACAGCTTTAGATTTGGTTACCTTTATAAAACAGAACTCAGTATCTTCCTCTGAAATGGCCAGTGTTTCCCTTCTATCCAGGGAATGTGACCAAAGTCATATCACCTCATTACGTAATAGTATCTGTTCCCTCTTCCTTGTATCAGCCATCTGACCTGGGGAAGGAGACTGAGTTGTAGTTGATGGTCTTGATGTACATATAGTCAATTGTAGTGACTTAAATGCTACAATGTTGAACCTGGTTGTGTATAATTCCGCAAAAAAAGGATTTTAATGTATGGACAATTACAAATTCATTACTTTATTTCCCTAGAGGCAGACAGGGGAGGACAGGGTATCCTCCCTCTACTTTCAAAGCCCAATTATTGCATAGTTAATGGAAGTGTGACATTCCATGAACAGTCTTGAGTTTAAACTGGCACTCTACGTCAACTGATTACACTGTGTAAGTGGAAACCATATGGACCAGTAGGCCACTTTGCGATTTTCATTACACTTGAGACCATTTCCCTCAATCCCTTTTCCTAGTGTATCTAGATATGGCTCAATAGAAGGCTGAAATGAGATTCCCATTGGAGCATAAATCAAATGGGACAGAAATTGCATGAGGCAGTCATCTGGAAAAAATAGCACAACCTAACCCAGCGATTACAAAGAAAAGACTCAGTTTCAGTAAATCTCTTTAAGTCATTACTAGGGATGATTTAATCTTGCTCCCTCTAATCCCGTGCCACCTGTGCATAAGGCAGCTACAGAGGAACTCGACAACCAATGGCCCGGAGTACAAATGTATTCAATGACCGATGAGTCATATTACGGAAGAAGACAGTGCTACGTTAGTGGACTCAGAGAGGGATCTGTATTTCTACCAGGTGACGGCACCCTTTGTAATGACTGCCAGAGCCTCCATGAAAGGCTAGGGAGCTCATCCACAAGATCTAGCTACCAGCGACAAGTGGATGCGTGAAGTAACAAAATGTCACCTAAGCTTACTGGAGCTGATAGCACTCACACAGGGATTGCATTCCTTTCTGCGCATGATCAAGGGTTTTATGTAAACAACCTGGGAGGGGCAAAGTCACAAATCCCATTGACAGAAATCTAAATGGTGTGGGACTAGACCATCCACCATCAAGTTACACTGACAGCAGAGCACCTGCAAGGTTGGAACAAAGATTGGGCAGTTGCACTTTGCTAGAGTGTCTTGAGTGGGAGCTGAATCAAATCTCAAGCCGAACCTGGACCTGTTGCAACATGAACAACTGATGGACAGAATGCTGAACAATGTCATACATTCACCCCAGTACAGAGATGGGGCCTGAATCCATCGTTTTTTTGTCACCAATGTTGTGCGAGGCTTCATCTTCCATAAAGAATTCATCCTCTAAGAGCTGTGAAACTGCATCCTAAAAGTAACATCTTCCAAAATGTTTGTTTTTGTATGAGTTGAAATGATTAGCCTCCAACCACCAATTTTTCTTGTTTACCCAAAAAAATCATGAATAATTGCGTTTCCTTTTTGACTTCTGGGGACCTACCCTCTTGCCTGTTTCAGAAGCATGGTAGAAATTTGCTTTTGTAGTTCCTTTAGACACTAATATTTCGAATTGGTCAGAAGAAGCAATGGCAATATCCGCACCAGAGTTACTTTGTAAAGCGCCCCGCAATTTCCAAAACAGAGAGTGGCAAGTAGGTATCGGAGTGAATCAGCATCGGTTTTCTCCTGCTGGTGACAGGCTGAGGCGAGTGCGCTGATTTTGTGATTGACATAAGTGTCTGTGGCGACCCAATCAATGCCTTAATGCATAACCAGGGGTCAAAGTGCATTAAAACATGTAAGGGAACTGTGATGGTGTGTACAATTGGGGCAGGGAAAGTAAGTGTGGGAGCGGGTCAAAAGTGTGGCTAAAAAAAAATATTCAGTAACTTTTATTGATCTTTTATCTTCCGGTAATGACACATAAAATAACATGCGGAGCTTAAGCAACAAGCATTGGCATAGCCAATAGGTCTCGCTTTTGGGACCTTATAAGTGTATAGCCATGCAACAGTTGCATAACTAAATACTTATAAGGTCCTAAAAGCGAGACCTATTGGCTATGCCAATGCTTGTTTCTGTTTATTACTGCTCTGTAGTAATGGCGGCGCACGGGTGCCACCATTACTACATAGAAGTAATAAACAGGAAAAAAAAACCTGGCTCACGGAGAACATCAAAGCGCCCGCGAAAGTGATCGCGATCAAAGCGCACACATGCACTGTAGCTCTAGGCTACAGTGGTAGCACATTTTTGAGCCCTCACAAAAAGTCTCGCCAGACCAGCGCATGCGCTGGGTCAGGCGAGACCTAAAAAGGAAATGAAAGTCTAGTTAATCAGTGGGAAATGCACCATCCTACTTTATGAAACCTCTATTAGTTAAATGCACTGCAGAGGTCTGTGTCTGTAACCAGACAGCCACCAAATTCAATCCTGGTTGGAGCAGTGGAGAATAGTTAGGGGCTAAAGCAAGCCCCTGCAGGGCACAGAGGCCTGTGTGACACCCCTTTAAAAAGCACAGGCTTCACAGCTCAGCTAGTAACACCTTTCCAGTAACACTCAAAAATAAAAAATTGGTGTAAACAGGAAGTGTGTGTAATACTTTTAATTGAAGCCAATACCAGCTTCTGAGCTGCTCTTACTTTTGCCGATTGACCAGCTGGGAACATTTATATTTCTTTCACATAAGCAGGCACCCCGGAAAGAAGGCTTGTTTAACTGTCTGCCCGCCTTCGTTTTCACAGCACAGGTTACTCCCTGCCTTACACTGGAGCTGAAGCATTTCCGTCCCGGGATGGATATCTTTTCACATGTAGTGTAGAAGTATCCAATTAATGATCCAGGCGGAGTTTCAATTTCTGTAAGTTTATTCCATGTTAAATGCAGGAGCCCACGTCCCACAGGTCCGTACTCTAAGACATCCAGGCTGCTAGTAGAGAAACGGAAGTTGGATGCCATGGAGAAGGAATGCGGAGAGTGAGCTAGAATAAAACTATTACATTAAAATTAAATATTGCACAAGGCTTAATTGAAACTCTTATGTAGTGTGTGTTTGTGTTCGGCTATTGTATTCGAAAAAAATCAAACCACCTTCTTGGTAAGCTTGTGTACCTGGTATGTTAGCTAGAATCGTGTCCATCAACTTTTGGAACACACTCGGTGCAAATGCAAGACCAAAAGGCAACCTTTGGATATTTGTAGGCTTCAAAGAGAGTGACAAACGTTGTGAGGTCTTGCAAATCTGCAATAAGTGGGATTTGGTGATAAGCAGAGTGAAGGTACAATAAAGAGAAGAACTTAGCTCCACTTAGGTTTTATAGTAGGTCATTTGTTTTTGACAATGGCTGGCAATCAATTACCATTTTTTTTTTTAAGTGTGCATACGTCTGCACAGAGCCTAATTGCTTTGATTTGATGTGTCAGAAACAATCGTAATGGGAGCTCCTGAATCAGCCATCATATCAAGCTTAATTTCACAAATGTATACATCGCAAAATACAGCTTTTGCAGGTTTCACATCCACAGTGTCTACATCAAGAGTGAGGACTACTCTTGATAAGTATTTCAACTGAACTATTTCGAGAGGTATCCCCACACTCTTGCAAACACTGTGAAAATGTCCCATTTTGTGGCATTTGGTGCACCTTTTTTCTACAGCTGGATAGGATACATGCTTGCCAAGATGGGAATTAGAACCACATCTATAACAATATGTCCTGTTCTTTTTCTGTGGAAATCTGTTGTTCTTACCCCGGTAAGATAAAGCGTTAATTGAATCTGTAGCTTGTATGTTGTTGACAAGCTGTGGATTAAGATCTGTAGAGATGCATTTACTCAAAATAATAGAACCTTCTATTGCTTTGACCATGTTTAATACTTCTCCCAAGGTGTTGAATCCAAAAACGAATTTATCCCTGATAGCAGTGTCTAAATTGTCTCCAAACTTGCATTTTGCAGTCAGTAGTCTGAGCGTCAACACATTCTTCAATAGACTCTTCCTGAGCTTGTTCCCTTTTGTTCAAATTGAATTGTTCTAACCAGATGCTTGGTGGTGCCATACATTTGTTTTTTAGTCTTGTGGTAACCTCATGGCAGACTTCAGAAGGTACTGAGACCGGTAAATTGTCAAATATTTGTTGACCTTCTACATCCAAGTTACTGTACAAAACAGATTTTTTTTCTTCTTGCGGTACATTTTTCAGCATCGATGGCAACCAAATAGTTTTTACAGGAGATAAACCATTTTCCCATAACTGTACTGTTTTACATGGATTTTGTAAGAAAGGTTGGATTTGAACAAATTGCTGAATACAAGATATTGTTGCTAAAAATAAAACAAGAAATACCTTAAGTGAGTTCAGTGATCCCAGTTTTGTTGACTAAATTAATAGAAGTATGCTGTCCCTTTTCATTCTTTTGTTTTATTCAGTCATGGTATAAGAAATGCATAAAAGGCATATAATTAATTGACTGAGGTTGAAACTTGCCCCATCCAATGTGGCTACTAAAAGAAAATGACACGGCACATTACAGAGTGTACGTTTGTGGCATTTAGAGATTGTAAAATGCAGCCATGCAGGCCCCATGTTCTCCAAGTTGGGTGCTGGGCAAAATGGAATGGGTGAGCATGCATAACATTCTGGGTGCTGAGCAGGGGCTGAAGAAATGCCAAAAAAAGCACCAAACTCACAGCGGATGTGTGCAGAAGATCTCCTGGGTTGAACCGCTCAGCTACGTCCTTTAACCGCAATGTACGGAGATGTCCTGCTGGGGAGTAGTGATGGAGCAGGGTTTTTCCTTTAAAACCATACCTGTTTCATTTTCGCATGTTATAATTAAAAGTACTACTGATTAATGAATAACTACTAAAAGTTTGTCGAGTTTGGATTAATCAATCTCATTAACAGAAGAATTACACGTGGGAACGCTATTGCATGGCTAAATTAATAAATGAACTAAGTTGGTGTGCAAATTGACGAAATAGATGTTGCTTATGTGATATTATTGTGTTTTGCGCTTATAATTAATATGCATTAATGGCTTTTGATGTCGCAAATGGCTAGATAAATAAATACACATAAGGGTATTAGCAGGGGAATAACACTGTTTAATCATTTTTGTGCAGTAATTTTGTTTTATGTTTTATTTCACTTAAGTTGCCCAATGTGGCCTACCAAAAGATGGCTACCATCCGCAGCCTGCATTCGAGTTGATGGAAATTTTGCAAGGAAGCTTCGTGCTGCCTGTGACCTTGCCCTTTAGACGATCTGAAAAGCCATGATCATGATGACAAATCCAGGAAAGATGCCAAGAGCCCCTGAACAGGATATTTGTTGCAAAACGAAAAACTGAACTTATGAACTTGTAATGATCCCACGACCGGGATACAAATTATCCAAAAAAGACATCCGTAGAAGTAACGAATTAGTTATGGACTCCTTATTTTCTATTCATTATTTGGAAGGATCAATGTGTGTGAAAATTTTGCATTGTATCTCAATTCACCAAGACGACATTATTTTCCGCCATTCATCCGTTTTGCTCGATATGTTTGTAACATTTTAGAATGTAATGTTAGTATAAATATTAGTAGACTAGAGAGGTCTAGCGCCACTTCTTCCTGAACTGATGATCCGAGGTCCTGATGCTGACGGAGAGGACGGTGACTCTACATGACGGCTAGAAACTCCGATTCTTTTACTGAGGACCGTTTCTGACTTAGGATCTGACATTTAGCCAGAATAGGTAATTATGAGAGAAATGAATTTGCATTTAATTAGCTTTTCTTACAATTTTAGATAAACAAATATTCTGTTTGAATAACTGTGTCGGGTGGTTATTTTATTGAATTTATTTGCATATTGTAAAGAAATGTTTTTCACCAGATCCACAGCAACTAGTAGATGCCGTTGACCTCAGAGTACATGCAGATTGGTTAGGTATCAGAAAGTGTTTCCCCTTATACATGGCACGGATAAGAGTGGTAGGATGAATGTTGGTGTAATGGGCCCCACCAGCGTGTGATGTGTGTGTGCGCGTGTGACTGTGAGATCACTCCGTCCGTGGAAGTAGAGGGGATTCGGAAGCTCTGATCTGCACCAGTTTCTTGGTAGCAGAATGATGGTTAACTATTGTCTTGATTTGGTGAATTTGCGTGTATATAGGCTTGTTGATTATTGATTGATATTTGTACTAACACTATATGTCGAAGTTGTATTGAGTTTTATGTATTGTGTACGGCTTCTGGGATGTAGGGAGTCGGTGACAGTTCCGTGGTAGAGCAGAGGGAGTGCTGCTCTCGGAAAAAGGAGGGATTGTTGGCCCTGTATGCAGACAGGGGAAAAACGTGTGACAATTGAAGTTGCGCGTCACATTGTCTGGGTTCGATGAGGTAGCATCGCCGTGTGTTGCCATTAGAAACGTATTTCTGTGTGAGAGAAGTGTATATGATAGCGAAGGTTATCTGTGAAGTTCTGGTCTTAGGTCTCAGGGATCCGTATGGCATTCCGTTAAAGCTTATCACTAGGAAGGTAATAGGTATTCTCTGAGCTTGTTAGAAGGACGGGGCAGACGTAAGCGCTGCTTTGTTAACGCGTGATATAATTCTGTAGTAGGACAGACTGTTCGCTGTTCTCGGGAAAGACAGAATTCTGTGTGAATGTACTACATTTTCTGGTGTGAAAGTGCGTGAATGAGAAGGCATTCTGGTTAATTGTGAAACTCTTAGGAGCATTCCGGAGAAAACAGTTAATTGGTGCTTGTTAGAAGGGTAGAGTAGAGGGATGTGCTACTTTATCAACGGAAGTAACGATTCTGTAGTAGGGCAGAGGTAAGCGCTGCTCTCGGGAAAGGCAGAATTCTCGTGGGAAAGGTCTTTTGCTGTTCTGTGGCTAGCGAAGTAGACAATGGAGATGTTTGTATGTTGTAACTAACAGACTCGTAGAAATTGAAACAAAGTCTACCGAGTAGTTTTGTAAAGGAGGGGTAGACGGGAGAGACAGGAGACAGGAGCAGAAGCTGCTGCAGCGACTGCTGACGTCAGGGAGACCGTGCTGTGATTGGACAGTGGGTTGGAACAGTGAAAGCACGGTGATTAGTGCGCTAGTGTACGCCGCGCTAGGATTGGGAGACATACAGGGTGACGTAGACGCTCCAGGATTGGTGTGTTGGTGTGAGTCGCGCTGGGATTCGTGGACTGAGTTAGTGACGTAGACGCTCCAGGATTGGTGCGTTGGTGTGAGTCGCGCTGCAATTGGACAGGAGATCGTACAGTTGTAGAAAGGACAAAAAGTCGCAGAAAATACGAAAATGTATTACCATGCTGAGGAAAAGAAAAAGAAATCCTTGATTAGTAAGGTTAAGAACTGGTTTGACAAGGATAAGGATATTGTGACTAGGGAAGGACAGTTGCTTCCTCCGATAAGAACCCCCGCATCCTTCATGGTTGCGAAGTATGGGTATCATAGCTGTATTTGGTTAGACAACTGGGTAAAGTATACCAGGGAGGATGGAGTTTTAGCTTTCCCGGAGCATGGCTCATTTAATCTGGCCATACTGAGGAACTTACGGGAACGGATGATGGGTCTAGAGCCTCGGCCTAGGCCGGCGCAGTTTGAGGCATTGACTGAATGGGAAGATGAAATGCATGAACGAGAAAAGCAGAGGGGTGGGAGAAGTTACAGGTATATGTTTGGGCGAAAATATGATCGTGAAACCCATCATGATCAGATGAGAAGGTGGCGTGATGCCAGTATGACCGAGGGATTATATCCTGTAAGGACAGCAGAGGAGTCAGAAGGGAGAAAGTGTACAGAGAAAGAACATAATGTAGAAACCAGGAGATATGGGGCGAATGAGTCTGATGACGATGTCCTAGAGGACATGCTCTATAAAAGACCACCCCCGTATAGACGAGAACCAGAAGTAGGAACAGCAGTGACCCCAATAAGAGACACCCTGCGGATTATTAAGACAGAGGGTACTACCCCTGGGTTGAAAAGCAGTTGTTCTCTGGCGGAAAGAGAAAGAGATAGAGAGAGAGTAAGAGAGAGAGAAAGAGAAAGAGAGAGAAAGAGAAAGAGAAAGAGAGAGAGAGAGAGAGAAAGAGAGAAAGAGAGAAAGAGAGAGAGAGAGAGAGAGAGAGAGAGAGAGAGAGAGAGAGAGAGAGAGAGAGAGAGAGAGAGAGAGAAAGAGAGATAGAGAGGGAGAATGAAATCGAGGATGAAAAGACCAGAGAACTAGCAAGAACTACCTTTGAACTGACAGAGAAAATCAGAGAACTAACTAAAAATCTTGAGGCAGTTACAGTGCCTGTGACAATAGGCCCGGTTATGCCGATTTTTGACAAGCAGAGGACGGGCGAAAGTGGTTTGACAGTACCATATGTGGGCAATAGATTGATTGTTCCTCCGGAGCAGGCAGAAATGAGAACAGGAGAAACACAGTGGAGAACGGGAGAAAATCAGTGGAGACATACCATATGTGGAGGAGAATTGAGTGTGCAGACTAACTCGAGTTTGAATTCTGGATGTGTGGCAAGGAACAGAGGATCAATTTTAGAACCACAAAGAGTGACAGAACCAGGGGGTGCAGAAAAATCTGTGGGAATAACTGCTGAAGATTTGAATGATTGGCTGAAGACTTTGCAGAGGAAAGAGAAAGAATCCCAGGGAATTGATGTAGCTAGGTTACGTATGGAAATGGAGGAGATGATTGTAGGAACAATCCCTACAGAAACGCTGAAAAATTATCAGGAAGGGGAGATCCTCTTCCTGTGTAAAAGCATCACATGGAGAGCAAAGAACATACATGACAGGTTGAAAGGAATAGCCAGTGAACTGGGAATTGACATGGACAAGGTAAAAGCTTTACAGAAGCCTTACCGAGTAGATTTTACAGATAAGGACATTGAGAATCTGAACCATGCAGGCCGAACAGGACAGATCAAGGAGATGATTGCTTTGTTGAAGAAATGGGGAGACGTAGAAAGATGGAAGGACAGATGGTACCGAAAGGAAGAGTATGGGACAGATAGAACTTACTCAACTTTCCCTCTGAAAGAAAAGGAGAAATCTGTGACAGCTTATCCAATGAGGGAAATTCCAGGAGGTGGGTATGTACATGTCCCATGGACCAGACAGGATATTTTATCCTTTACAAATGATTTCCCTCGACTTAGGGAGAAGCCTGTCGAGTGGTATAGACAGGTTGACAGATTTGTGAAGTTGTCAAAAGTACTGTGGATTGACCTGAATAGTCTGTTTGATATAATTGTACCAGCAGACTTGTGGGCAGAATGTAAAATAGTCATAGACTGGCCCACTAAGGAATACCCAAGAGATCCAAAGACAGGAGCTCCAGATCCGGAGGTCATGAAAAAGTACGAACAGGTTATGGCCTTCTTGAAAAATAAGGTACCCCCCAAGGAAACAGATTGGGTTAAAATAGATCGAACACATCAAGAATTGAAAGAAACAGCAGGAAAAAGAGCAGTAGCAAGAAGGTCTGTAATGGTACATAGAGTAAAGAAGCATGGCAACTGGTAGTTGTAAGATTTTGTCACTAAATACCAATGGGATATTAAACAAGAAGAAATATGATGCACTTATAAGATGGGCCGCTTTTCTTGACCCCCATGTTCTCTTTCTTCAGGAAACTCATCTTAAGTCCAATTCCCCCAACTTGTTTATTCCTAAAAAATTCTCTAAGGCCTTTTTTGCTTCTTCAGGGGCAGCAATGAGAGGGGTAGCAATTTATTTCTCGAACAAAATGAATTGGGAGTTTCTTCAAGTCCATCGAGACATTTTAGGGAGATGGATCTGGGTAACAACTAAAATCAGGGGTCGGATAATAAACTTTAATAATTACTACGGCCCATTATCCGATAATGTATTACCCCTGACCCAGATCCACGAAAAGTTGATTAGTTCTCCTGGACAGATTGTCCTAGGGGGGGATTTTAATTATATTATGGATATCAGCAAGGATACCACTAATAAAAATAAAAGACAGTCAATGCCCAATACCAAAAAAATGATGTCGACAATTATGGAACAGTTTGGGCTCGTGGATTCTTGGCGGGAGCTTCATCAGGAAACAGAATCCTTTACCTTTTACTCCAATCGCTTCTCTACAGCCTCCCGACTAGACTATCTTTTAACATCTAGATCTATACAGGTGATGAAGGCGTGGATCAGTAGTATTTCTTTTTCCGATCACGCACTGGTTGGGGTCTCTCTGTTTTTAGGGGGGAGAGATAAGGAACGATCTAGGTGGCAGATGGATCGTCTCCTTCTGCAAAATGAAGATTGGATCTTGGGATTTAGGGAGTGGATTGTTCAATATTTTGAGAAAAATGATAACACCGCCACCCCCTTTGACATCTGGGGAGGTTTTAAGGCTGCGGCCCGGGCTCAAGTAATAGCTGTTATGGCCGGTCAGTCTAAAACTCGGAAGTCACAAATCGAGAACCTCCAAAATAAGGCGGATCAAGAATATGCCTTAATGTTACATCACTCCCCCAATTCCTTTATCAAAGCTAGTAGGGAATTAAGAGATTTTTTTATCTTGGAGGAAATATGTAACTCCAAAATATACCAGCAACAAATATATGAAGAAAGCCAGCTAATGGGGAAGTTGTTAGCCAATTCCACCAGAAAAAAAATGGAATCCTCTCTAATCACCTCCATCAGGGACCCTGTTTCAGAATTAGTGGTATCAGATAGGGAGAGTGTGTCACGGGTCTTCCTCCACCATTATGGACAGCTTTATTCAACCGAGTACCCGGTTAATAATGAACTAATCTCAAAGTATTTGATGGACATTGATCTCCCTACACTCTCCGAGGATAGAATTAAAAATTTAGATAATGAAATAATGGAAGAGGAAATCATAAATGCAATTAAATCTACATCAGGGGGAAAGGCATGTGGTCAGGATGGATTCCCGATCGAATTTTATAAGGTCTTTCTTAAAGAATTGTCATCTCCCTTAAAGAGACTTTTTAACAATATTAGAAAGGGTGCAACTATACCTACCGAGTTCAAGGAATCTGTAATAATATCTTTTGTGAAAAAAGATAAGAACCCTCTAGATGTGAACTCCTTCCGCCCAATCAGTTTACTTAATTCTGACTATAAGATTTTAATAAAAGTATGGGCTCAGCGCTTCCTCCCTGCTGCCCAAGAAATAATACACAAGGATCAGACAGGTTTTATAGCAGGCCGATCTATGGCTACTAATACTCAATTTTTAATTCACGCCTTAGATTTTTTTAACATAAACGAAATCCCTGCTGCAATAATTATGGTTGACGCTGAAAAAGCCTTCGATCTTGTGAATTGGCAAACATTGTTCTTAACGTTGAGGAGTTTTGGCTTTCCACAACAGGTTAATAATATGTTAAAAAATATTTATTATGGTGCAAGCGCTAAGGTGGTTATTAATCAGGAACAATTAGGGGAAATTATAATAAAACGGGGAACTAGGCAGGGTTGCCCGCTTTCCCCATTACTTTTCACCTTTTTTATTGAACCCTTGGTTTTAAGAATACACAATAATGCTGCTATTTCTTCTCCTATTCCGGGGATGTCAAAAGTTAAGTTGTTCGCCGACGATATCACCTTGTATTTAACCCCCACCAAAGAAAATCTAGAGCTTGCTTTTAAAGAATTCTCTTTGTTTCAACAAATCGGTGGATATAAAATAAATGAAAAAAAGACCGAGATACTGGCTCTCAATATTGATCATAATGTTTTACCCAATAATTTGAGATTTCAAGCGATGAAAACTGACCCAATTAGATATTTGGGTATCTATGTTACCAATCAGTATCACAAATTATTTGAATTGAACTATCTTAGAACTAAACATAAGATCAAGAGCCTTTTCGAACAATGGTCCATACTCCCCCTCACAATTATAGGAAGAATTTCTTTGATCAAAATGTCTATTCTTCCTTTACTGATTTTTTTGTTTTTAAACGTCCCTATTCGCCTTAATCAAACCTATTTCAACAAACTAGATACTTTGTTTAGGGAATTTATTTGGGCAAAAAAGTTTCCTAGAGTAAAATTAACCACAGTACAGCTGCCCATAAATCAAGGAGGTTTAGCACTTCCGCAGATGCGAACATATTATCAGGCTGCCCTTTTCAATTTAGTGGTTGATCTAATTTACTATAAGAGCATCTATGATAGTTTATTTATTGACAAAATGATAATTGAAGGGGGAACGCAAACACCCGCCTTTTTGAAGACTGCTAAATTACCTAAGAGGACCCGCTACAAGTCCCTACGAGAAGTCCAGTTTAGGCTCCAAGCAGTCTTTAAAAAAAATAGCTCCTCTGGCTTTCAATTTTTGGGTCTGGGAGAATGCAATAGTCTGGGCCTACATTTACAACCAAGATATATTGAGATTTGGAGTGATTGCAGGTTCTCACAACTTAAACACTTCATTGTTCATAACAAAATAATATCTTGGCAAGAAATAATGAGTAGGGCAGAAGGTTGTAGAAAGCCCACGTTTCTTGAATATATGCGGATAGTTCATTTTATTTCCAATACTGCGGGCATTTTGAATACTCCACACTATACCATGGTAGAACTTTATGACCTTAAGCTCTCGGGACTTGGGAAATGGTATTCTGCATTGCGGAAGGATGAACACGCAAAGGGGATAGTTTCCCATATCGAAAAAATAGCAAAGGATACGGGCTCCAGATTTAGTCTCAGGGAATGGGAAAAAATATGCCTTCTAGGGCATAGGTCTCTATGTGCCGCTAATTTTAAAAGAATGTCCTTTCTATCAAGATGGCTCGCATATTGGACTCCATCAATGATTCAGAAACGATATCCCGATCATCCCAATAGGTGTTTTCGCTGTCACCAGGAGGAGGAAGGTGGATGGCTTCACATTTTTTTTTCTTGCCCGCAACGGATACAGTTCTGGGGGGGGGATCTTCAATGATATGGGATCAGTTTTAGGCATGAGTGTCTTTCCCCAGGTTGAAACCGCATTATTCGGATACTCAAGGGACGAGGCCAATGTATCTAGCTCGGATAGGGTTTTTATAGCCATATCTTGTATGGTGGCACGATCCTTGATACTTCAAAATTGGAAATCTAACGAGATTCCGAATCATTTGAATTGGTTTAATAAAATGAAAAGGATCTGGAAATTCGAAGAGGCATATGCCAAAAGAGTAGGGGGTATAAGGAAATTTAAGAAAAGTTGGGATAAATTTGAAGAATTACTCCTACTCAAGGATAGGCCCTAGAGATGGCGTGGATTCTCTAATTGGTTAAGAGGAATACAGTTTCAATCACTAATATACTATTGATCCCCAAATGGACCAGGGCAATGATTTCCTACTTGTATAAGTTTTACACTATTCAAAAAGTACAATTTTTTGGGGTCAATGTTGTTAATGTTGCTCCCCTCCTTAGGTGATTTTTAGTAGCTTTTAAATGGCTGTCATCTGAAATTGCACTTTACCCCGTTTGCTGATATCTTGTATTCCACAACAAAACTTGCTGCTAGCACAATTGCACTTTAAACTGTAATAATGTTAATAATATTGTATTTTAATAGGCAGATTTTTGTTGTTTTTGCATTTTCACTTTAACTTAGAACCCAATTAGGTCCTTAGAGCTCTAGGATGTGTGGAGCTATATTCGATTCTGCAGCTTTATTTTGCATTTGCACTTTATGCGTCTATATTTTTATTCGATGCCAAGTGTACTGTATTTGTCAAGGTTAACTTCGGTCGCAATTGCACTGGGCATATCATCCTGGATTTTTAATCTTGTCCTGTGTGATTCAAGACGCGTTTTTTTGCTGTGTTGTATGTTAACTTGTAGTCATATTCTGCATTCGCACTTTATTTGCCAACTTGTCTATGGACAATGGAACGATATTTGTCTGCCTACTAAATAGGAAAATGCATAGCATTTTGTAAGTAGCCTTTCAACAAACCAACATCAATGGTGGGTTTAATTTTGGTGTTTCAATTATTGCATTTGCACTTTATTCGTGATGCTAAGAGTACTGTATTTACCTAGGTCGACTCCGGCTGCTATTTGCACTGGGCACTTTAATCGGGAACTTAATCTCTGCCTCGAGTTAATATTGTGTCTGTCTTGTGTCTCAGCTGAGTTATAAGTCAACTTGTTGTTATATCTATGCATCTGCACTTTTTTTTTTTTTCATGCGACTGCCTAAAAAATATGAATAACTTATTGCACTTTGCACTTTGCACCTTGTTTAGTAAGTAGCCCACCAACAAATCAACATCTACGGTTGGTTTAATTATGGTGTTTTTGAATGTTGCTCTTGAAAATTATGTATGTACCTTTTTTGCTCTGCTCAATAAAAAATAATAAAAAATAAAAAAAAGAATTGAAAGAATCAGTCCATGCATATTATGAAAGACTAATATTGGCTTTCAAACAGTTCAGTAGAGATGAACATTTGGGTGACAAGGATCTGAGCCATTTTGTATATAGATTTGTGTATGGTTTACGACCTGAAATCAGTGAAATGATCAGGCAGCATACCGTAGACTGGCAAAGCAAAAAGATTGATGAGATCCTGAGACATGCAAAATACTTCAGTGATGAGATTGAGGCGAAGCAAAGGAAACTGAAAGAAAAGGCAATGTGGGCACAAGTGAAAGTTGCAGAAAGACAGGAAGCTCAGTTGGTTGAACAAGCAAATAACCCAGGAAATAAACCCAGGTTTGGTCCAGGAAAGGGGAAAGGAAATATCGAGAAAGCGAAAAAGAAATTCCCTTGCCACAACTGTGGAAAATTAGGGCACTGGAAATCCGAGTGTAAGAATCCACCATCTACTAATGATGACAATTCATCATTGAATTCACAGGTGCAGAGTGAGGGGTGTGGTCAGCATCAGCAGCAGCAGAAGGCTGTTAAACAGCAGAATCAGGTGCCAAAACCACCCTTGCCACAGAGGAGAGGATCCCAGAAGTACAGCCAAGAGTCGGGGTTCTACGATGAAGAGCAGGTAAACAGGCCAAAACGCGCAAGCGCTGTTGCTCAATATTGGCTGAAAAATGAGGGAAGTGATTCTGAGGGAGACTTCTGACGGTGCCGAAGAGAGGAGGAAGAGTGTGTACTTGGCGCAACTCTAGAAATAGATCAGGCAGGACCTTTTGTAGACGGAAAAATCAATGGTGAAAGTGTTACTTTTCTAGTTGACACAGGAGCTACTAGATCAACTGTCAGGTCAGCTGATATAAAGAATCTTCCTCTCTCGGATGAAGCTATCCAAGTAGTTGGTGTGTCGAACACACAGATAAAGACTCTTCTTACTGAACCAGTAAGGGTCAGAATAGGGAAATTCTCAGACATGCACCGATTTGTGGTGTGTGATACTAGTCCTGTGAACTTGCTAGGCAGGGACCTGCTGTGCAAAATGAATTGCACTATTTTCTGTACACCAGATGGAATAACCTTTGAAACACCAGATGAGGATGTCCTATACAGAATAACCATGGATAACAGGGAATGGGGACATATGCTGTATTTAATCCAGATGCATTACCCCCAGAATTGAAATAGACAGTGAAAGCAGCAGTTTGGGATTTTACTGGAGAAGATGTGGGCCTGATGAGAAATGTGGATCCAGTGAAAATTACTGTAAAAGAGGGAGTGGTTTACCCAAACATTCCACAATACCGACTGACACCTGAAATAATTGAAGGAATAACACCCATAATCGAGAAAATGATTCAGCAGGGGGTGTTAAGGGAAATATTGAGCAGCCCATGTAATTCACCAATAATGGGACTGAAGAAACCTAATGGAAAGTTCAGTATAGTACAGGATTTGAGAAAAATTAACAAGATTGTTGTGTCATGCTGTCCCATTGTGCCAAATCCATCAGTAATTTTGTATCAGATTCCCCATGATGCAGAAAGGTATACTGTAATTGATTTGTGTCATGCTTTCTTTTCAATCCCATTACATCATGACAGCCAGCCAATATTTTCTTTTAGATTTGGAGAGCGGATTTTGGCATGGTGCCGAATTCCACAAGGGTATACAGAGAGCCCTTCAATATTTAATCAATTGCTAAAGAAATCTCTGGAAAGTCTAACAATGCCTGAAAATTCAGTCTTGGTCCAGTATATTGATGACCTGCTTGTGGCATCAAAGACCCGTGAAGCTTGTGAAGTAGACACTATTGCGTTACTGAATCACTTGGCAGATGGAGGATTAAAGGTATCTCCAGCCAAATTGCAATTCTGCCAGAAAGAAGTCCAGTATCTGGGACATAACATTGAGAAAGGTCTGAGGAAAGTGACCATTGACAGGATTAAAATCATTAGAGGAATGAGAGCCCCAATGACACAAAGATAAGTGAGAATGTTCCTGGGAATGGTGGGTTACTGTCGTCAGTGGATAAGTAACTTTTCCCTGATTGCCAAGCCATTGATTAAATTGACCAAAAGTGAGGTGAAAGACCCATTAGAACTAAACCCAGAAGAAATGGCTGCATTTAAGGAGTTAAAGGACAGACTATGTGAAGCTCCTGCCCTAGGAATGCCAGATTATGAAAAAGAATTTGAGCTGTATTGTAGTGAGAGAAATGGATGTGCACTTTCAGTGTTAACCCAGAAATATGGATGCCTGAGAAGGCCAATTGCTTACTTCTCATCAACACTTGACCCAGTAGCTGTGGGTTTACCAGGTTGCCTAAAAGCAGTAGCTGCTACCTGTAAAAGTCGGGAACAAAGTGAGGGAATCATAATGGGATATCCTGTACGGGTATTCGTACCTCATGATGTGGCAATCCTTTTAACAAGGAGCCGGACACAATTCATGTCTCATAGTTGGCTGACTAAATATGAGAAAGTCATTCTTGGTGCAACCAATGTGAGTCTGGAGAGATGTGTGAATGTGAATCCAGCGACACTGTTGCCTGATGCTGAATGTGTGGGAGTGAGAAATGAAGTTGATCATGACTGCCTGGATGTGCTTGATAACTGTACAAAACCAAGACCTGATATAAGAGATCTACCACTGCCTGAGAGTGATCATGTGTTGTTTGTGGATGGGTCATGCTTGAGAACGGATGAAGGAACATTGAGTGCTGCATATGCTGTGTGTATGGTTTCAGGAGTTGTGGAAGCATCACCATTGAAAGGAGTTAAATCCGCTCAGGTGGCAGAATTAGTGGCACTGACGAAAGCCTGCAAAATTGGAAGAAATGTGAGAGTGACTGTGATGACTGAAAGCCAGTATGGCTTCGGAGTTGTCCATGATTTTGGCCAGCTATGGCTACAAAGAGGTTTCCTGGCCTCAAGTGGAACTCCCATAAAGAATGCTGAAGTGGTTGGAAAATTGCTGGAGGCGATACAGCTGCCTAAAGAATTAGCAGTAGTAATATGTGCTGCTCATGGTCAAGGTGATGATGTTGTCACCGTTGGGAATAAATTCGCTAATGACATAGCACAATACTGTGCCAGAAACAATCATTCCATTAACCGGAGTAAAGAAAGAGAAATATCTTCTTGTTCCTTAATGTTTACTAATGTGATGGGAACATGGGAGGAAGTGAAACAGCTGCAGGATGAGGCAGGAGATGAGGAAATGAAAGATTGGGTGAAAGCAGGTTGTGCACCTAGAGAAAAAGATCATGTGTGGGTCTATAGGGATGGAAGACCAGTCATGCCAAATAGCATGCGATCAACAATGGCAAGGATGTATCATGGCCAAGGACACCTGGGAAGGGATGCTATGATAAGGGCTTTTAAGCAGACCTGGTATAGTCCAAAATTCCGGCTGATAGCAGAGAGTCTTTGTCAGAGATGCCTGATATGTCAGCAATTCAATCCTGGAAAGAAAACAGTGGTGAGCCTAGGAACAATAGGCAGAGAGGGAGGACCCTTCACAAGAATGCAGATAGACTTCATTGAAATGCCCCAAGTCAACAGATTGAGGTATGTCCTAGTGGTGGTCTGTTTGTTCTCCAGGTGGGTGGAGGCATATCCAACAAGAAGAAATGATGGGATAACAGTGGCCAAGCTACTGTTAAGAGAGTTCATCCCAAGGTACGGGTTCCCAGTAACCATTGAATCAGACAGAGGAGGACATTTTTATAATGAAATCATGGGTCTGATCTGTGAAGCATTGAGTGTACAGCAGAAGCTACATTGTGCTTACCGACCAGAAGCTTCTGGTGTGGTTGAACAAATGAATGGCACCATCAAAAACAGAATTGGCAAAATGTGCTTAGCCACAGGAATGAAACGGCCCGATGTCTTGCCTCTAGTCCTGATGACCATTAGGTCTACTCCAGACAGAACAACAGGTTTGAGTCCACATGAAATTATCATGGGACGTGCTATGAGACATGCATTTGTACCAGTCAACAAGCTGATGACTATAACTGATGACATGATTTTGGATTACTGTAAAGGCCTGGCTGACGCAGTTCATTCTGTGTTTCACCAGGTTGGAGAAGACGCCACCACACTTGAAAAGAAACCAGCCCATGATCTGAGCCCAGGGGACTGGGTAAGGATAAAAGTCCACAGAAGGATGAATTGCCTGGTTCCAAGGTGGGGAAGGCCAAGACAAGTCATTCTGACCACAACGACTGCTGTGAAGTGTGCTGGAGTGAAAAATTGGATACATGCAAGTCACACACTGAGAGTTCCAAATCCAAGAGACGGCACTGGAAAAGAATACTTTGAAGAATCAGATTCCAGTGATGATGCAGACAGCGAGACAGTAAGAAGGAAAAAGAATCCTGAAAGTGGGGAAAATGAGTCAAGAGAAATTTTTATCCCACCAGAAGAGGTTCTGAAAAGAACAGTGCAAACTGCAGAGGCGAGTTCAGATTCTGAAGAAGTACCTGAGGTTCTAACTAACAGTGACCAACACAAAAAGAAAGAAAGAAAAGAAAAGAACATTCCAACAGAAGTGACACCTGAATCAAATGAGGAAATTGGACAAGTTCCACCTGAGATAAATATTGAAGAAAAAGGGACAGACAAAGTCAGAGAGGGACAGATTGCGGAAAAAGCCCAAGGAGGTGTAGGGAACAGCAACAACAAGCTAGGTGAAGGGACAAGTAGACAGCAAGAAGATTGCGTGTCGGAGACCCGAGGAGGGACAGAAGTAGGGAAATCTCAATTGGTGGAAAAAGAGGCTGTTGGAGAAAAGGAAGTAGTTGGAGAAAAGAAAACTGTTGATGAACAAGAGGCAACTGAGACAGAGTCTGATGAAAGTGACAATGAGATACATGGAGGACGAGTTCTAAGAAAGAGAACTTGGCTTGGAGAAAGAAACAATAAAGAAGGAAGACAAAAGAGAAATGCTAAAGGAGATCTTTGGCCCAATAAGATAAAGAGACTGAGGTATAGACTGACACGAGTTAACTCTTCGAAAGCTGAACAGGTGAACGAAGTGTCAAGTCAAAATCCAACTAAAGAAGAAGAAACAAAGATACCTGAGAGAACTAAAAGAATAAGAAAACCAAACCAGAGGTATAAGTCACCGGAATGGACGTATGTGGCGCTGCCTGAACAAGGAGAAGAGGCAGACAGTCAAGGAAGTCCAGAGGAGGCTATACTGAAAGAGGTTGCTGAAGAAGAAGCTGTGGGGATCCTGAGAGTTATCTTGTCCGACATTGGAGAAGAGACGGATGTTCAGGACTTAATACAGTTTGATGATGATGAAGAAACAGTGAAAAGTGATGAAAATCCAAATTGAGTAAAATCCAGGGAAAATCACTTGGGAAAGAAAAGAAAAAGCAATATTAAAACTAGTCGATTGTAAAAATCCGTTGGGTACTTGCTGCCCTTAAGTTCAGTAGTGGAGTCGAAGAGGCTAAGTCAAAAGACACGGTCCAATTAACAAAATGGCTAACACTGAGAATAATAAAAGTAAATGTACCTTTCTGAAAAGATGGTGCAAGATGTGCTGTTGCTGTACAGGATTATTAATGCTGCTTTGGAGCGTGCTTGCTCTACTGATTTCTTTAAGAGTAACCATAGACACTTTAGAAGGACATACTGAGAACAGGACTAATATAGGGAAGAGTTCACAGAAAATAGTACCAACTAGAACTAGCAATATACATATACATAAGGATAGGTCAATTAATGATTTTTCTAGCAATGTTTTTTCTAAATTGTTGTATGAATAAGTAAAGACAATGGAAGTAAGGGATTGCTATGTTTGCATGCAATTACCTGCCTCTGTGTCGGAAGGAGTGACTTATCATCATCTTCCGGCTACGTATGGAATTTCATGTAGTGTGTCGATTAGTATATTTTACCAGTTAGGGAAACTAGATTATAATATGTCTAATGTAGATAATATTCTTGGGCAATTGCCTATGAATAAAGAACTGAATCCTGCAAAAGAAGCTAACACTTTAGGTGAGATTTTTTTAGAAAATAAAGAATTAACCTTAGAATATGTATTTAGGAACAATTTAACTTGCAGTTTGAAGGGAGAAGAGAAGAATTTTCTAGACATGGTTGAGAGAAGAAGGTTGAACATGCACAAGAAAGCAGAAGGGCATAAAATGAGTGAAACCATGTGGGATATTGAGAAGGAAAAGAAATTGAAAAATGGAGCCAGTCCAACTATGGCTACAGATGCACCACAGAAAGGCAAACTATGCATTACCAGGAAGAGATCCCAGTATGATTATTATTTCATAGGGACTAGTGAGTGCCATGATACATACTTTATTGCAACCGGATGGGGATTTAGAGGAGGAGAAGATCCAGTTTTTCCGGGAGTGTATTATATTTGTGGGAACAAGGCTTATTACAGGTTGCCTGACCATTGGTTTGGTGCATGTTATGTTGGCCTGGTATTTCCAAAGATTTTTCACATGGATAGAGTAGAAAATGCTGAACAAACTAATCCATTAACACGCTATAGAAGAGAAACATGGACAGAAATTGTAGGAGATACTTTTGGAGCTTTAATTCCAGCAGTGGGAATTTCTTTAAATGCTTTTGGCATTCGGAAGCTGTCAACAGTGGTGGATCGCTTGTCAACAAGCACCGCTGGAGGCTTTCTTTTGGAAATGGTTGCTTTGCGCGCTATGGCAATGCAAAATCGACTTGCCCTTGACATTCTTTTGGCAAAAGAGGGTGGAGTCTGTGGAATGCTGAAAGTTCAACATTGTTGCACTTACATTCCTGACGAAAGCAAAGATCTAAAAGTTTATATCAAAAATATTACAGATTTGCATGAAGAATTAGTACCACTGGAAGCTGAAAGTATCTGGACTAAAATGGCTAATAAGATGATTGCTATTAAGAATTTTGTAGCTAAAATAGGTAGTACCATTTTTGGTAAGATATTATTTCCATTAACCTGTGTAATTGTTGCATTATTGATCCTTAGATTAGGGTGTATGTGTTGTAGATATAGAAGAAATAAAAAGAAAATTATAAAAGAAAATGTTAAAAAGAGACAAAAGAAACCAGAAAGAGATCCACAAGAAATAGAATTAGAAGAATTGAGGGAAAGCATGTATATAGAAACTAAGAAGGAAGATGAGTAGGAAACAAGGGTTTGAAAAAAAAAAAAAACAAGAAGATATTTTGAATTTCTTCCAAAAGGGGAAACTAAATTTTTTTGGGGGTTTTGATTTTTGTGGTGATTAGATATCACCAAAGGGGGGATTGATGGAGCAGGGTTTTTCCTTTAAAACCGAATACCTGTTTCATTTTCGCATGTTATAATTAAAATGACTACTGATTAATGAATAACTACTAAAAGTTTGTCGAGTTTGGATTAATCAATCTTATTAACAGAAGAATTACACGTGGGAACGCTATTGCAGGGCTAAATTAATAAATGAACTAAGTTGGTGTGCAAATTGACGAAATAGATGTTGCTTATGTGATATTATTGTGTTTTGCGCTTATAATTAATATACATTAATGGCTTTTGATGTCGCAAATGGCTAGATAAATACATACACATAAGGGTATTAGCAGGGGAATAACACTGTTTAATCACTTCTGTGCAGTCATTTTGTTTTATGTTTTATTTCACTTAAGTTGTCCAATGTGGCCTACCAAAAGATGGCTACCATCCGCAGCCTGCATTCGAGTTGATGGAAATTTTGCAAGGAAGCTTCGTGCTGCCTGTGACCTTGCCCTTTAGACGATCTGAAAAGCCATGATCATGATGACAAATCCAGGAAAGATGCCAAGAGCCCCTGAACAGGATATTTGTTGCAAAACGAACAACTGAACTTATGAACTTGTAATGATCCCACGACCGGGATACAAATTATCCAAAAAAGACATCCGTAGAAGTAACGAATTAGTTATGGACTCCTTATTTCCTATTCATTATTTGGAAGGATCAATGTGTGTGAAAATTTCGCATTGTATCTCAATTCACCAAGACAACATTATTTTCCGCCATTCATCCATTTTGCTCGATATGTTTGTAACATTTTAGAATGTAATGTTAGTATAAATATTAGTAGACTAGAGAGGTCTAGCGCCACTTCTTCCTGAACTGATGATCCGAGGTCCTGATGCTGACGGAGAGGACGGTGACTCTACATGACGGCTAGAAACTCTGATTCTTTTACTGAGGACCGTTTCTGACTTAGGATCTGACATTTAGCCAGAATAGGTAATTATGAGAGAAATGAATTTGCATTTAATTGGCTTTTCTTACAATTTTAGATAAACAAATATTCTGTTTGAATAACTGTGTCGGGTGGTTATTTTATTGTCCTGTTTATTGAATTTATTTGCATATTGTAAAGAAATGTTTTCCACCAGATCCACAGCAACTAGTAGATGCCGTTGACCTCAGAGTACATGCAGATTGGTTAGGTATCAGAAAGTGTTTCCCCTTATACATGGCACGGATAAGAGTGGTAGGATGAATGTTGGTGTAATGGGCCCCACCAGCGTGTGATGTGTGTGTGCGCGTGTGACTGTGAGATCACTCCGTCCGTGGAAGTAGAGGGGATTCGGAAGCTCCGATCTGCACCAGTAGCACCACACAGAGCAAGTGGAAACGATGGAACAGTAAAGTGCCGAAATTGGACGGTGGGCTCCTGCTGGAACTTCGCTCTTTGCCAAATACATAGTGTGGACGTATCCAATTAATGACCCAGATGAAGTTTCAATTTCTGTAAGTTTATTCCATGTTAAATGCAGGAACCCATGTCCTGCAGGTCCGTTCTCAAAGACAACCAGACCGCTAGTACAGAAATGGAGGTTGGATGCCATGGAGAAGGAATGCGGAGCGTGAGCTAGAAGAAAACGATTACATTAAAATTAAATATTGCACAAGGCTTAATTGAAACTCTTGGAAGTATAGAAGCTAAAGAAGGACAACATAGTTTAAGCAAAGCATTACCATTACATCACAGAAAGTAGGGGAACTGTTTTCCTTAAATTAAACAAATATGAGCACGTCATGCCCCTCTGATCCCGCCTACTCTCACCACTGTGCGTAACACAGTTTTGTGCAGAGGTCTGATAGCATCGCTGGCCCGCACGATCAGGACATATGTCTCCTTAACTCATTCCTTTTCCACTTTCCCTCCCCGTCTGTTGTCGGTTGTGAAGGCTTGGAGCCCCAGTGTGAAGGTCTAAGAGTTGAATGTGCAGCTCACTTCCTTGGCACCAGCCATACTCCTGGAAAACCGAAAAGGTGTAAGAGTGGCATGTTCCGTTCATGCTTTTTGAACTGCCCCCTCTTTTTTGACTATTCTTTCCAGTCGGCCCAGGTTGCGGTTTATCCACCTTTTTTTTTACATTTGCTTCTAGTAATTGTGCCTAATTTTTTGCAGTTATGCAACAAAACTTAAAATTCAGTTAGCTTTATTAGAAAAAAAAGTAAACATTCTTCACCGCAGGCAGTACTTGCTCCAGCAGACTGGTCGCCCAGATTTCAAACATCCGTAACATATTGCTGCTCTTCTGTTGATAGGTTGCATGCCTGTTTGTCAATTCTTGGCAATGGCATTCTGTCATTCACAGGAATGTGCGCTAAAAAATATACATTTGAACTTTTTAAGAACTCTAGAAGAACATTACGTAACTCCATTGAAAGGAGGGCTGCTGGGGCATTATAAGCAGGCGATGGAAATTTTTGAGCCAGCATGTAACTTTTAGATCTGGGGGTCTCTAGTTGGCAGAGGTAAGCACCTTAGACCAAATAGGGACCCTTGCTTCTAGTCAGGGTACAGGGACACACACGGTAGATAACCCCTGCTCACCCTCTAGGTAGCTTGGCTCGAGCAGACAGGTTTATCCCCAAGGCAATGTGTAAAGTATTTGCACGTAACAACCACAATGACCCCCCTAGTACACCACAAACGTAGACCACACAGGTAAGTATATTAAAAATATAGTTTTATCTAATTTCAGCAGTAAAAATCAATTTATCATAGCGTTGCACAGTAATCGGTTTCTTGGGTTTGTCAGGATCATGAAAAGGATAGTCTTAGTCTCTTGAATGAATTCCACAAAGAATATGATCGCAGGTTCTGAGTTCTTAATACACGTTATTCCGTGGTGCCCTTGCGCTCGCGACTGTAGCGCACTTCTCCGGCTGTCCCCTCGATGGGAACCAGCTGATTAGACCTTACGCGGCAGTCACCGAGCCCCCACACGCTATGCGGGCTGTTCGGGACTTGCGAAGGATGCTACTACGTCACGGATTCCCTTTCCCTCTACAGACTCACCAGGATGGGGCCCGGGGTGCAAGGACTCGGCACGTTGGAAGGTTTCTTCGGTGCAGGGCTCCTGCAGCTCGCTAGCGCTGGCCAATCCGGTCGCGGCTCGTCCGTCGAGCCCCTAGTGACGTCGACAGATGTCCCCGGGCAACAACCAATCGCAGCGCAGCTCCTCCGGCCAAGCCTCCACGAACCACCAATCGGGTCGCGGCCTTCTCGCTTCTTCCTTCGCGGCTTTGCGGAGCGAGTTGGTCGAGACGCCGCCGGGCTTCACAGCGGCTCGGAAGGCACCCACGATCTCCTCTCCACGGCAGCCGGTTTCAGGCAGGACTCGGTGCGGTGCTCTCAAGCAAAGCGGAGAGCAGCCAGCGCAGTTCACGGGTAGAACAGAGTCTTGTAATCGCGGCAACCTTGATGTCCCTGGGTTGCCAAACAGGAGGCCAGTTCTTCTCAGGCCCTTGGAGATTCAGAGTTTGAAGACACAGCACACAGCAAAGTCTTGTTTGTAGGTCAAGCAGGTAGGGTCACAGCACACAGCAAAGTCCCTTCTCCTCCACAGCTTCAGTTGTACAGCAGGACAGGTCAGCCCTTAGAGCACACAGCAAGGCAATCTTCCTTCAGTCCTTCAACGGTCCGTCTTTCAGCAGAGGTTCCTCTTGATTGTAGAATCTAAAAATCTGTTGTCAGGGGTCTTGTACTTATACCTCTAAAAGTCTTTGAAGTCTTTGTGCAAGTGGGTCCTGAGCCCGGTCTGATCCAGTTCTGGGTGTTGCTGGAGCACTTTGTTTTCCTGGCTTCTGCTTTCTTTTCAGAGTGAGGGGCAGAGTCGTCAGCCGCCCAGCAGGAGGTGGAGCCAGCAGTGTGGCAGGCAGGCACAGCCCTATTCACTCCCAGGTGCTATCTCCTCCCTCCACTCTACTTGCAAATGTCGCCATTCAGCAAAGGGCTGACTCAGCCAACCCCCTGGGGGATCCCCAGCCCCTGTCACTCTCAAGCCAGACAGTCAATCCACAAGCATGCCCAGGCACACAGAAGGGTCAGACAAGAGAACAGCTACTCTCTAAAAAGTACTATTCTCCAACCCAGGATTTAAAAACAACCTCTCCTAAAAGATGTGTTATTAAATGCTGAGCTCAGGGATATCAAACACTCATGTCTTATCTTGTTCCTATGAGAAGATAGGCGGATAGCCATTGGCACCAGCCTCCCCCATGTTAGCCTATGGAGCAAGATAACCTTGCAGCAGTGAACACGGAAAATGGCCGCTGTTCACTACCAGAGCATGGTACCTGCACTAGTACATGCTCCACCTTTTACATACACTGCACCCTGCCCAGGGGGGTACCTCGGGCCTTCCAGAGGGATGACTGATGTGCACAAAAAGGGAAGGGTTAGGCCTAGTCAGTGGGGACACTGACCAGGGTGACATGGCAGTCCGGGGACTGCAGGCAGGCCTGCGGTGGCAGGCCTGAGACACCATTTTAGGGCTACTCATGTGGGTGGCGCAATCAGCGCTGCAGGCCCACTAGTAGCATCTGTCATCACCAGCCCTGGCACACACAGTGCACTTTACTAGGGACTTCAGGGTGATACAAATATGCCAATCAGGTATATCCAATCGATATGATATTTTACACAGGGAGCACTTACACTCTGGCACTGATTAGCAGTGGCAGAGTGTCCAAAGCATCTAAACCAGCAAAAACGAAATCCAGCACAGCATCAAAAATCCAGGTAGCAGAGGCAAAAGATAGGGGAAAAACTCACGCCAAGGATGTCAGGTCTAACAGTAACTAAGTCTGTATTCTCCAAACATTGCTGGGAGTGTGTGCGGTGCATTTCTGGCCTGTATAGTTTTTATGAGTTCAGCAGTTTGGCACATGTTTATGTGCACCCCCTAAGGGTGAATCTGTTAGGGTGGGTTTATGTTTCAATTGCCTCTAGTGTGTTCTGCAGACACAGCCTTTGTGAGGGGTGACGCTCCACAAAGTAGGGTACTCTCCAGCCTGGAGCTCTCTCAGCAGAGGCACAAAGAGGTGTGAACTACCTGCACCTGGCTGTGTATAGACACAAAGACATTGAACAGGAAGGAGACAAAAGGGTGGTTTTCCTAAATGAGCCTTCTCTTTATGAATAGAGATTACAGCACCATCCACCCCCACCATCCACGAGGGGCATTGCTACAGGAAGACTAATCAGGATCAACTCTTAACAAAAAGACCTAATCAAATTTTTATAGGAGCCTCGTCTCCTTTGCCCTCCCTACACTGTCTAGGTCTCCTCCCTCTTGCACTGCTCATGATTAAGGCTTCCGGTTTTCCATTTTTACAGAAATATACAGACAGAAAACAATGTGTTTCCTGTCTGTATTTATTTTTAAAAGCGAAAAAATACTGAAAATTGTGCTTTTTCTGATAGACTCGCCATGCTGTTTTTAATGAATTCCAGGCATCAGCTGAGCAGATAGACCGTATGGAGAGTTAAAAAACAGGATGAGATTTCCTTAAATACAGACATATGCTTACATATATTTGCAGTATAATGCTAAAATGTAGCTATGGGTGTAGTCTTTTGTTATACGTGGCTGCTTAATTTGCTAAAACATTACAGGCATCCATTTATGAGTGCACGTCCAAAAAGTTAAATAAACATGGAACTATACCATTTTATAGCTCCATTTATTTTCAAAACACAAAATAAATATGGATAAACACCAATGAGATGGCCAAAAAATAAATATGGATAAATACAGAGGAAGTGTTAAAAACAAATACCATAAAACCGGGAGCACTTCCCCTGTCTGGGAAAACAACATCACTGCCATCTTGCGCACAGGAACAGGCCCAGGGCTTTCAAAATTTAACCCACGGGCTACTATCACTCCGCTTCGCTTATATGTGCAATGCATATACTACAATTGCCACATACACAAACACTCACAATATAAGCTTGGATGGGATAGATGACAAGGTATAAATCTGACTGCATACTGGCTCTCAGCCAGTGCCAAATAACTCAACTTTGTGAGTGAGTGACAAATCTTTAATTAAAGATCAGGGTGGGAAGATCTGTAAATGAGACCTCTTCTTATTTTCAGCGGCAAATCCCCTTGTTCGGCGACAGATCATGTACCAAGGTTGAGATACTCCAGGTTATGTCTAAAAGGGCTGCCCTAGGCTTGGGATGCAACTGACCATGGCTTTTAATGTTTAAATGATGTGTATACTCGGAATCACATTTAAGCTGTCTGCCCCACATTTGGAGCACTGTATAATTCTGTTTCTTTGTACAGCTTACATCCTCGATTGCTTGATATCACGGAAAGCCTTTTCCCCACGATACTCCTAAAATTCTACATGAAAACATTTCATCCTCCACATACCTTCCATTTCTGACGATAGCCTCTTCTTAGTCTTACGCCTGTCTGCCTTAATCTTTCTTACTGTAATTCTGCAATTGGCTGATACCGCATTTCATAGATCACAACCTCTCTTTAAAACCCTATCCCTGTACCTAACATTACCTCATCTCGATCTTCCTATCTATCTCACCAATCATTCACCTGAAACCACATAGCCCCCACTAATAAACACACGTAACTGGTGTTGTTATAATCTATGACAAAGTAACTGAAGTAAATACATGCAATTGTTTGTTGAGTACACATGATTAATTGCAATACCTTGGGTTCTGGAGTAGCGTGCTACTTGCCATAAAGCACTTAAACACCTCGTCAGGGGTAGCAAATGCTATATAAATACAATACACAAGACTGAGTGGCTCTTCTTCTGAGGCACTGCTGGCTGTGATTTCCCTGGCAAGTTGGCTTAGTGGTGGTCTCTGCTGGTGTTACAAGAAGCAAATTCTGCAAAAAGATACCCAGGTCTTGCCTTGGAGCCTGGTAAGAGACTAGACTACGACCTTGTATGACCTGGAGAAGGCCAATGAAATGTTTCCCACAAAGGGACTCGCGTCAAAGGGCATTTCAAGAAGGGGAGCCTGAACCTCTGAACAAAAAGAAACGTAGACAACCTATCCTGCCCTTTCAGCACAGTCATTCCAGCAAGATGACAAAATCCGGTTTCTGACATGTCAGGTTCGCCTTCACACAAAATCACTTTTTCTTTAGCAGTCTTGTCTTTTAGAACCAGATCTATATAGGGTGCCCTAACGTGCCTTGTATGGAGTTTGGAACACCTCAGGATTGTCACAGCGTTAACTTTCCCCCAGATGTTGCCATTGAGTTTTCTCTCTTCCTAAATGTGTCCTTTCTTATGCTTTTCATGTTTGGCTGCATGGTGCTGGAGGATGCCGGGGGCCCTGACTGGTGTTGTAAGGCTACGCAAAAAATAACATTTGGCTTATGGTGTGGCCAATGAAGCAAGCCAGGGAGTCGCCTGAAGCCTTTTTTCTTTTTTCAGAAGGTATAAGATAACTGCCTGGCAATGTAGTAGGTGTCTTCTGTCTTCATTCGTTGCTAGCCTTCTTAACTGATATGGCCAAGAATAGGCACAAATCTTATTGGTCTACATGGTGTCTCCTTGAGACTGTAGAGAATACACATTCACCTTGTCACCATAGGCAAGTTAAAATTCCCAGATGCCTTCGAGAAAATAGTGGAAGTGGGCAATGTCACTTGGAGGCAAATCACAGGAGTGTAGGTGAGGGGGTGATAAACAACTATTTTCAGACCCCCATCAGGGACCACACAGTCCAACCACTCAGCAGCGGCTTCTTTCTAGGTATGAAGGGGACCGCCCTTACTCCCATTGACTGCCTTCTTGATTATTTAAAACTTTTTATTATAGGCAGTGCAAGGCATTATCAAGCCGTCACGCTGACCCTCACTCGGCGCGAAGGTCAAACATTTTCATAGGGACTTTTGAAAGGACCATGCTCTAGTGTGTATGTGGCCCTGTCGCAGGATTTGCCGGGCTTCCTTAGTGGCAGCCCTCCTCCTTGTGACCTGCAAAGTTGTCGTACCAGGCCCACCTGTGACGCACAGCACCCTCGCTGATTGAACATAGCCTGGGCGCTTTCAGCTTCAGCCCTGTTCTTCCCAAGGGGGGATTGGGAGGTAGCTGCCCGAAGGGAAGTCTGGCCCCCGGGCAGATTGGGAGGGTGGTGCAGTCCAACGACTGCCATTTTGTGTTAGGCTCTAGATTAGACTAATAATAGCCCAAGGTATATTTTGGGGTTTGCTTGGGCTACCAGCCACCATTTTAGGTTTTGGTGACCTGGTGGCTGGTAGCTTTGTGTGGTAGTGTTAATCTTTGTAATCTTTGCCGGTCAAGGGTTAAACTTTGTTCCTTAGCAGCTGTACAGCGGCGGTTGTGATAACTGGAGACTTACTATGGAGGATAGCGTGCATTTGATGTTGAGCAGGAAGGAGCCCATTTGGAAAGGGGAGTACATGGAGATGTTAAAGCTCTTGAACAGAGAAGTGTGGTCGAAGGAAGATTCCAAGGAGGAGGAATATGAGCTGGACAAGCGGCCAAGAGCTCCTATAACGATAGAGAATTGGACGGCAGCATTTTTTATCTATGCTAGCCTTTATTGCAGAAAATATCCGGACTGCTGCGTGGCTATATTAAAGTATATGGACATGTTTTGGAAGGCCCAGATCACGGGGGGTGTATGCTTGGGCGCAGTATGATGAGGAGTTTCAGGCGCACTTGGCATGGGACCCGGAAGCAAAATGGGGCGAGTTAGATTCAGACTTATGGCAGCACACCACGGAGGCTGCAAAGGTGGGGGTGGGGTGGGGGTGGGGTGGGGGGGGGGTGTGGAGACTAATTTTACGGCAAGTGGTCTGCCTATTGTGTATCATCCCTTTTAGGGGCTTCCCATCGGGTTGGGGTGGGTGGACTCTCAAAATCTTTGCTGGGGTCAGGAGGGACATGTTGGGATTTTAAAAAGGGGCTGGGCACATGGGAATATGGCAAATTACACCATGAATGCTCAAAATGTTCTGGGAGCCACCACCTTGTCAATTGCTATGGGGGTGCGTTTAACAACCATGGCAGGAGTCAGTGGCAGCAGTATGGGGGAGGCCTGGGTGGGCACCAGCAGCAAGGCTCAGGCCCTAGAGGTGGTAGAGGGGGCCCTGGACCTGGTGCAAAGGGCTCATACTCTGGTTAACATCGAAAGAGTGCTGGCTGGGACTCTAAGGGAGAACACAAGATGCAGATTTGTTGCAGGAGGGTTTTAGTTTGGGATACAAGGGTTCGTTATTGGGTTGACAATTTGCGTTCGGCAGCAGAGCACAAGCAGGTGGTGAGGGACACATTGATTAAGGAGGTTCGGGTGGCAGAATGGCGGGATCCTTCTTAGATTGGCCTATAGAGAATCTGATTGTGTCTCCAATTGGGGTAATCCCCGGAGGGGCAGTTTCGTTTGATACAGCATTTGTCGTTGCCGGCGGGCCAGTCGGTGAATGATTTTATCCTAGAAGATGTGACATCTGTGTCCTAGTCTTCTGTTGACAAAGCCATGTCACTGGTAGTGATGGTGGGTTCAGGAGCATTGATGGCTAAATGCGACGTGAAGGCGGCCTTTCGGATGCTTCCAGTACACCCAGAGGATTTTCAGCTACTGGGTATGCATTTCGAGGGGACGTGGTATGTGGACAAAGGGCTGCCGATGGCCTGCGCAATATCTTGTGCATTGTTTGGGTGCATCAGCACATTCTTGCAATGGGTGTTCACCTGGCAGACGGGCCATCAGCTGGTGATGCACTATTTAGACGATTTCTCTCTGGTGGGGGCACCTGGTTTGGCGGATTGCCAGAGAATGCTGGCTATGTTCCAAGAGCTCCTGGGTGACCTGGGGGTGCAGTTAGAACAGGAAAAAACAGTGAGCCCTGACACAGTACTGTCGTTTTTGGGCATTGAAATTGATTCAGAGCAGATGGAAGCCAGGCTACCACAGGAAAGAAGGGGAAAATGCTAGCTTTGATAATGTGCATGCTGGGAAAAGAGAAGGTCAAAGTGAAGGAGATCCAGGTTCTGCTGGTACATCTCAATTTCGAGTGCAGGGTGGTACGGGCAGGCTGGAAATTTTGTAGGCAACTGGGGAGGGCTTTGTCGGAGAAGGCTCTTCCTTATCACCACATCTGGGTTTCAGCAGGGGTTAAAGAGGATTTGTGGGTAGTTTTCTTACAGGATTTCAATGAGATTCCCCTGGCGAGACGAGGGGACCTCGAATGGGACATACAAATGTTTTCTGACGCGGCGGGAGGCTTGGGTTTCGGGTTGTATTGGCAGGGCAAATGGTGCGCAGAGCAATGGCCAGCAGCGTGGGCTCACGGAAGTAGGAGCATTGCCTTCTTGAAACTCTTCCCTTTTGTGGTGGCAGTGACACTCTGGGGCGTGGAGTTGGCACACAGAAAGGTACTGTTTCGGGTGGACAACATGGCTGTGGTGGATGTGGTGAACAGACAGTCTGCCAGGGACATGCAGGTGCTGAAGTTACTGCGGGTTTTAGTACTGGGGTGCTAGCACCATGACAGAACTTTCCGAGCGCACCACGTTCCGGGTGTGGTTTATGATATTGCGGATACCCTGTCTAGTTCACAGTTAGGGAGATTCCGTGGGTTAGCCAAGGATGTGGACAGAAACCGGACACCAGACACCCATGCCAGAGCAGTTGTGGACAGTAGGTAATGCCGGATGGTACCACTGGTGGTAGAGTCATAAGCTGATTCAACATGCAGAGCATATGTACAGGCTTGGAAGGAGTTCTTGGTGTTGTGAGTGTGGTGCAGGGTTATGGAACAGGCACAAAGGGAGGACGTGGTTCAATATATCTTGGGGATGATTGACAAAGGCTTATTGTGGGTGACTATAGCCGGGAAGCAGGCAGGTTTAGCATTCATGGGTAAATTGTTGTGGGGATATCAACCATAGGCTGGGGAACTGGGGCGCTGGATACTGGAGGGTTGTGCAAGGGAGCAGGGCCAGCGGGTGGGGGTTAGGAAACCTTTGTCATGGAATATGTTGGTTCGGGTGTTAAAACAGTTAACAGCAGTTTGCCAAGACTCTGGGGAAGCCTGCCTTTTTTCCACGATAATGGTCTGGATGTTCCACGGGGCTTTCAAGATGTGAGAGCTCCTGGGGTGCAAAAGCAGGAGAGGACTCCTTCAGGAGGAAGTGACTCAGGTACCAGGGAAATGGAAGGTGTGGATTTGACAATCCAAGACAGATCAGAGGGCACAAGGGAAAAAAGTCATTTTTAATGCAATAGGTACCCTTGGTGTATGACCGGTTGCGTGGGGGTAGACACTGGGCAGGGTGTTGCAGGAGGAATAGTGGGGTGGTTTTCCGCCATATACAGGGAGCTACAGCAACAGCATACCAATTATTGGTGATGCTCCGGTTCGCATTGACTCAGCTGGGGGATACAGGATGCTGAATACAGTACACACTCTTTCCGTATCGGGCATCGTCCGAGGCACCAGCACGGTGTTGGGCACGGGAGGATATCATGCATTTGGGATGCTGGTCATCGGGATGCTATAGGCGCTATGTGCGGGGCATTGGGGAAGATGCCAGTACATCGGCGACAACTCCATAAAACGCTTATTGCTCCTTTGTTTCTTTCCAGGTGCGGTAGATGGCCCTGCGTCTGAGGAGGTGGCGATGTGGATAGAGGGCCATTTGTTTGTAAAGTGACCTGCCATTCAAGCAGGGCAGAGGGGATGTGGGGGAAAATTTGAGTTTTACCGAACGTTTGTTTCAGGTTACGTGGAAAGGGAAAGGGGGTATGCTGTGGAAGGATCTGTTGCACACATTGAATTGGATGATGGAAGGGTCTTGGTATCCAGAGGTATTGCTCCTTCATTTGGGGGAGAATTATTTAGTCGGGGAAAAAGGAGTTGTATTGATGATAACAATGAAAAGGGACCTATTGGAGATTAAGGCTCAGTGGTCTGGTGCGTTTGTATTATGGACAGTTTGTGCCATGGCGTTCCTGGAGAGGGGCTGCAAAACCGGCGGCAATAGACAGGGAGAGACAGAAAATGAACAGGAATATGGCACGTTTTTGTAGGGAGATCAGATTTGGTAGGATTTGCCATGCTGACATTTTATTTGAGGCTGTAGAGTTTTTCTGGGGAGATGGGGTAAATCTGTCTCACATAGGCATGGATTTGTATCTATTGGAGATCAGAGTGGTGTTAGGTAAAAGTTTTAAATGTGAAACGTTAAGAAGTTTGTGACACAGGGGAGCGGGCTACGGGGGGGCAGAAAAGGGGGGTAGTCCTCAACCCTCCTTGTCTGGGTGTCAGGGGGCATAAAATGTTTGACAGGAGTTTGAAGAAGTTGCTTGGCGTTGCCAGATGGGGAACCATGTGCAAGTAGAGGCCAGGCAGGTAGTTAATGGTTCACTTTAGGACTTAGGACATTTGGTTATTTAGAGGTTCACATAGATACTCATAGGATGTAGGGGGAATGGAATGTTGAAAATGTTTAAACGCAATACAGTCAGGGGTGTGGAATTTATCAAAATATCTACTTGTCCATGAGGCAGGTTGCTTCATAAATCTACTTGTCCTGTAACAAAACCACTTGTCCCTTTGGTGCCATGTAGTGCGGCGACGAATTATGGCAGGAATCTCATTATATAAGAGCTCTGATATAGACTCTCTGATTATGCCTGGGCTCAGAACATCCTAGTGTAAGAATACTTACAATCCCCTTAGGCTACTACGTTTCCACAGATCTACATACTGGGGTCTGAAGGTAGTGGTAAGAAATAGTTCCAGGGTTAGAATGCCCTCTTCGTTCTGTGCAACCAACCAAACTTGCATGTTTTAAAGGTTTTCAACAACTTCTTTAATCTTTTCCCATACTGATGAATGTTGGAAATTTACTCCTGACAATGGCAGGTGTAAACCTTCTTCCAGAGTTGGGGAAAAAGTGGCTGGAGGAAAAGTGAATTTGCAAACGCTCATATTTTCACATGAGCAAATCTACATATGCCCATTTGCTCATGCTAAGATGCAGTTCACAAACATTTTTTGGGAGTATCATTTCTTGTCCTACGTCTGTAAATTCTTGGGAATTCACAAAAGCCGTATAGCTGCACTTAATGCAAGGTCATATACCATGGGTGCACTTTTAAGACTTTCTTTAATAATTGGGCCCCTAATTTTTCTGGCCTGGACAGTGACCTTTTGTGTTAATTAAAATGTTGCCTCGCGCTCTCTCTCTCTCTCTCTCTCTCTGTGTATCGGCTGGCTTCACTGTGAGTGACAGCATTCTGCTCTTTCACAACGAGCATATTGGCACACAAAGTAGTTTTGTTCAGTGCCAGGACCTTCTGTGGCAGTGTGTGCTTTTTGAGACCAAAAATAAGTTTTGCTTTTTCCAGTGTTATATTGGCGAAGGCCTGGCAGCTCCCACACCAAAAAGGTTTTACAAAAAGCATGCCAAAACAAGTCACACATTGACAAAACTAAAAAGCTGACCACCAATTTCAGACCTACTGGCTTTGCCAATGCTTGTTTATTTGTTTCCCATAATCTTATTGAAACTGGTTACACTGATTTTCCATAATGAATATTTTTGGGAAATAATAGCATACATCAACACATTACTAAATGATGCTACAACGAAATGGTATCTGAAATTTTACAGTAGTTTAGCAAAATGTTTTTTTTCCTGCTTTCATTTTTTTATGAACATTTTATTTTGAAAGCAAAGAATCACCAATCTTGTTTTCAAGCTGTGCAAATATTTGCATCAAATCAGAGAGCATTCTGGGAGCATTATACATAACCTCATATTGCTAAACTTTGAAAACGTGTGCACACATTTTTATACTGGTACCACTGTCAGTAATGCAGTCAGAGCTTACAACATTTACTTAGAGCGCTCACTCTAATAATAAAGGCTTTCAATTAATGAACCATAAATACAAGTTTGAACAGCATTAAGATATGGACAAAAATATTACCTTAACTGCAGACAGTGCCCATCCCTGATCCATGGTGTGGTAATGCAAACTGGCAGCCAAAGGGTTTGTTCTACAGGGGGTTGGGCCTACTTGTCCCAAGGACAAAATACACATGAAAACTTGTAGCCCTAAACCCAAAACAATATGTCCTGGGCATCGGGCTATAGTAATTCCACATCCCTGACAGTTAATGAGTTAGCTGCAGGGTGGGCATGTTTGGGGGATCGTAGGGGTGGGATAGGGTCTAGTTCTCTGGATGTATAGTGAGGTTTTAGTTGTGTAAGAAGGTTGGCCAGGAAATGCTGTGATGTGCGCCTGTCTCAAAAAAGCAGCCTTTTTCACACACAAAAGTGGTCAGTGTTTGCATGCACCCCTCCCTCCCAAGGCCATGTGTCAATCAGTGAGGGTGCACTTTTGCCAACTCGTCGCGTGGTGATGCAGGATCAGAAATCCTTGCCGATTACACCAGACCCTCTGATAAGCTGGGAAAGGAGTAGAGCTCACACGAGGCCTTGGCGCACTGTGAGTGCCTCTGTTGCTCGAGTTTCAGGCTTCAGATGCTTCTTGCTGGGTTAAATGGTATGGCCCCACACCAGCATGCACACCCAGTTTGTGCATTTTTAGTGACCTGCACAGCACTTCGTGCAGGCTGCCAGAGGTGAAAAACAGGTAGATTAAGGGGAAAGTGTCAATGAGCACTTATGCCCAAATGTTTAAAATGCCAAAATCTGTATGGAAGTTAATGACTTCTCTTACCATGTGCATGTGTGCTGACACAGCTTAGCTCTGGTTGTGGTACCGAGCCACTAGAGTTCGGCTACTTTGGGGGTGGGAGCAGACCCAGGACTACTGCTCTAATATATAGAAGAGTACATCTGTCAAAGGGGTTGGAGCTCACATTAGAGACAGCATTCTCAGACTGTCTCCTCCCAAGTTGAAGGATTGGAGGGTCTTTCACTCCAAAAGAATTTAAGGCTGACTGTGATGGAGAGAGTAGAAGAGCATCTGTGAAAGACAAAGGTCTTACGCACTAAAAAGACCATATCGGACAGTGGTCTTAAATTCTATAAGAGTTGGAAGAAGAGCTCTTACACTCTAACAGAGCGCAAGCCATTTTCTGTCGGGGTCTTACAGTTGCCACATGGCATGCTTATCACAGATGTCACACTGAAAGGCCACTTTGTGCAAGGTACTGTGTGTGGTAAGACAAGTCAAACTTCCAAAGGAAACACCATGCCTGGTTAGCCACAGCCAAGTTTAATATTTCACAATCCTAGTGCTAAATGTGTAAAAATAAGGATTTAGCACGTCGGAAAAGACAGTACTCAGGCACATACATGGAACTTACAAGATCAATTACCTGTTGGGTTAACTCAGTTATTTATTCTGTTAAGGTCAATAAACTGAGGACTACTAAGGCATTATTGGTTTTGCCTCCCGGTTACAGTGCTACAAATTCTGAAAACCTGTGGCAGGTCGAGGTATAACAGAGGTAATTATTATTAACACAGACTGGCAGGTGCCCATTCCAACATAATGCGCAGACATCTGATGCTCCAGTCCCACCGACTCTGGAGGCAGTAAATGAATGTACTACAAGTTGAGATAATGCCATGGAATGCCGCCCTTTACCCCACATGTGCCCCTTTGGATAAAGACTGGTGAGGTGCACTCATTGCAATGCTATTGTACAAGGGGCAAGGAGCGAGCAGTAATTAGGGAAAGGACCCGCTCCAGGGCTGGCATGGAAGAGAAGGGTATTAAATCCCCATCTTGGCATATTGGGACACAACTTACTTGTGTGCTGAGAACATGATATGAGGATTATTGCAGTCTTGGGGGTTCACAAGATATATGATCTTTGATTCTGGCCTTGGCTCAAGTAGTCAAAGTGCTCTTTAATACAATCACCTACTCCTACCAATGAATGGAGCTCTCATAAAAGTAAAGTACTATTCAGTTGAGCCACCTAGATTTGGGATCTTTTTAATTGCTTAAGGGAGTGTAGGAATTCATGGACACACTTTGCCCTGTCCAGGGCTAGTCAGCATGATGAGTTAGCACTAGACGCAAATAGTTGCCTCGTTCCTGCAGATACATACATTGTGTTATTGGTTGTCCAAGTGAACACACGTCTCCCCACGGCTAGAGAAATACACATTGTTGACCCTATTCATGGAGGTGCACACATTGTGCAGAAACAGGAGATGCTCTGAGAGGTTCAACACTGTCGGGGGAGGGGCAAACACTGTCCAGGAGCAAACACTTTGCCAAGTGCTGCAGAGGAGCTGAACAGTCAGATATTGTGGATTTCCATCATGTAATGAGGACTCACAAACTGTTGGTACCTGCCTTGGGAGAGCTAGTCCTGTGGATAAAGATGTGACCAAAGCATGAAATGAGCATGCAAGTCCAACCATGGAAGAACACAGACTGTAGGTTCCAGTTCTGAAGGTGGTGCACTTCGTGGGTTCTCTGTGTGCCAAAGTCTTGAGGCAGCGTACACAGTAAATGAGCAGAAAGTTAAGACACTGTGAGCCTTTGCCATGAAGGTGTGCACACAGTTCTCCAAAAAGAGGGGGAGAAGGAAAGGAGACATTTAGCCATGCATAGTAGGCTAAATCGTTGGGCCACTTCTCCTCAACCTTGAAGTAGGAAAGGAAGAATGGGCTTTTCAGTGTTATCAAGTCAGCAGTGTAGCGTCAGAAAATCGTCTGACAAGTAAAGTGTTTTTAAAAAGAGTGAACACTAATACCATCCAATTGGAGTTAAGAAAAACAATTCACACCGCCTGTGATGATATTTATGTAAATAATAAGAAGGAGGAGAGAGGTATGGAGGGTAAAAGGAGAGAGAAGGTTCAAATCTTTTTCAATAAAAACATGAAATCTAGGTTTGTCATCGGGTGGTGAGAGTAGAATGGGAGGTGTGGTAGGTTCCATAATCCATTCCTGTCAATGAGGTGTGTTGACTTTTTGAAGCTTTGCTTCCAAAACGTTATCTATATGGTAATTGTCACCTAACATCCACATGGACTTGAGTGGGTGGC
Organism: Triturus cristatus; assembly: GCF_964204655.1. Taxonomy (NCBI): domain Eukaryota; kingdom Metazoa; phylum Chordata; class Amphibia; order Caudata; family Salamandridae; genus Triturus; species Triturus cristatus. The sequence continues at coordinate 392,329,024 of NC_140594.1, forward strand.
AGTTTTGCTGGCCTTGGTATTAGGGGAGCTGATGGTATCGGTTCTGCTAGTTGCTGAGGCTTGGCCTGAGGTTGTGATATCTCAGTGGTGAAGGAATATTTGACATCTGTTACAATCAGGACAAGCTCCTAATTCCAATGTAAAAGAAGGTAAGATGATGTGCACATTAAGCCACATTCACCAGTCCTATGTCAAGTCACACAAAGCAGATATGAAACCCATGTTCGGCCATTCCAAGCATTTTTCTGGCAAAATCATTTGTATTGGCATATAGACATATCGAAACAGTTACATATATAGATTTATCCATGCAACTAAGATTCTTATAACTGCAATGCAAGTCTGTGCATTTAAACAGCCAATTTTATTTTATCATTTATAACCGCACTCCAAAGTGAAACCATGAATGCTGCATCATCACCCAGTGGAGGATTAGTGGAAAGGGGACTCATCTGATTAAACAAATAGAGATGTATCCGTTAACTAAAGACAACTTCTCCCACTCTAACCGGCTGGGAAGCAGGGACCAAAACTGGGGCTTGACACCTCAAGCAAACACCAAACTAGCTAATATAGGGGCACCCACATGCATAGGTTTAAAATGATACAAAATCTATACTCTGCAGGTTTCAGTATGCCAAGCCTTTACTCCTCAGCCACTTCTCTGAGTGTCTTTACTCTGTATATTTTTAATCCACAGACTTTTTGGGGAGGGAGGGATAAAAGGTTGGTGGCTGTTAACGGTGGTAAGAGTAATTTTAGGGTTTAGGAGTCATTAGAGGTAAAGAAAGGTGAGAGTGATTTTAGAGTTAAGGGGTGGGTAGAGGTAAATGGAGGTAATGGTAATTTTAGGGTTAAGGCTGGGTAGAGCTCAAAGGGGGAAGGGATATTTTAGGAGTTAGGAGTGCATTTCGTGCATAGAGGTAAAGGGCGTAAGGGTTATTTTAGGAATTAGGGGTGGGTAGCGGTAAAGGACAGAAAGGGTGATTTTAGGGTTAAAGAGTGGGTAGAGATAAAGGGGAGTAAGAGTGATTTTAGAGTTAAAGGGTGGTTAGAGGTAATGGTGATTTTAGGGGTAAGGGGTGAATACAGATAAAGGGGGAAAGATTATTATTTTTTTTTTTACCAACTGCAGCCCACAGTATATGCTCATGACTTTCTACAGACTCCAGACTCATCAGGGGTGTGACTCCTTCATGGTTTTTATTTGGGGGACTGGAGGAACGCCATACCTTCAGACTGCTCAATTTCATCCTATATACTTTCCATGTCACTGTTTACATTCCTCACCACTGACAGTTAATAGTCATCTGTCACCAAAGAAGAGAACCCTTAACTACCTTCATCGCCATGCTTCCTCTGGGCCCATTCTAGCCCTACAAATCTTAGCAAACGTCTGCAGCTTGGCGGCAAAAGACGTAATTGTGCATTTAATTTTATCTGTCCTTAAAAGTATGCCATGGTGCCTAATCTGCTGTCTCTGACTGCTTTAGTACCACTCTTTCCCCACATATAAATAATTATGTCATTACAAAGCACCAGTTGTCTTTTGAACACTCACGTATTGACAGGGATTGGGGGCTTACATTTTCTCAACTACCCCTTTCCTCTGATCTTTTCACTGAGTCGTTGTTGGTGGAGTCACCGGTCTTGGGGATACTGTGATCAGGAATCTCAGATTATGTTCATTGTGTTATGCAATGCTGAGCATATTGTTCTGATATAATGCAAGAAGAGTTCAAATTGCAACTAGAAGATAGCCAAATACCTTATGACGCTGGGCCCGATTAACTGTTGGGCAGAGTGTCTGGTGCTGAAGGTACCTGTGAGAAAGTGCCATCTTTCTTGCATGGTATGCCCCCACTTTTTTCTGAATTGCTGAATGTACTTTGACTGAGTGTGCCCTGGACTCCTGCCAATCAGGTGCCCAGGGCCTATGTTCCGTCCCTAAAACCTAAAATCCCAAATTGGCAAACCCTGGCCACATGTCCGCCCCTGGTAAATGGTACCCTAAGCACCCAGGGCCTTGTGACCAGGGAAGGCCTCTAAGGGCTGCAGCACTTACTGTGCCACCCTTAGAGGCCCTGTACCCTAACACAACCACACTGCCCTTGCAGGCTGAGTGTCTGGGTACAAGGCAAAATAAAGAGTCGATATGGCACACATCCCTGTGTGCCATGCCCACAACCTACACTGCCCTGGCATACATCAGCCACCCCTCTAGCTGGGTGCCCTATGCCAGTGGTTTGGGCACAGGAGCATGAGCCCTGTGCCCCTAAGGTACCCAGATCCATTCCTGGCAACTGTAAGTGCAGTGTGGCAATTTAAGAGTATATGGTGCTGAGAGCTCGTCAAACACGAACTCCACAGCACCATAATGGCAACACTGAAGACTGAGAAGTTTGGTATCAAACTTCTCAGCACATTAAACCCGCACTGATGCCAGTGTGGGATGTAATATACAAAGCACTACAGGGGGCATCTTATAGATGCCCCCTGAAACCTAACCTACAATCCACGTCTGGTCTGGGATGCTGCTTAGGCTGTCACACAGCAGACATGTTGCTGGACCCCTGGGTGGAGAGCCCCCACTCTCCTGGGCCTGCAACAATGCACATCCTGAGCGAGGTGCTAGGTCTCCTCCCCCAGGATGGGCAGGGGGAAGCTTCAAGGGCATGCCGCCTTTGTGAGCTTCTCCAGGCCACTTGCTGTACCCAGCAAACTGGCCCCCACCGGTTCTGACCCCCACTCTGGCAGGAAGACTGACCGGAAACCCCAAGAAAGGACAGAGGATGTGCCAGCCTGCCAACCCCACCCCTCAGTTGGGGGATGCGAGGTGAAGCACATCTCCGGGCGCTCGCCATCTTGAAGATGGGAAGCCCTGCTCAATCAGGACTAGGCTACTGCCCCCTCCCACAGGAGAGTGGCAGGATAGGATACCCACCCCAGGGCAGGGACCCATTGGTCCCTGCCCTTTACCTACCTGTAACGCCCCTAAATGTAGTATTTAGAGGCAGACTGAACCTTCCTTCTCCAGATTCCATATTCCGAAAAAGCAAAGAAGAGCAAGAAGAAAAAAGACCTGCCATGCAGCTGCTAAGAAGAGGAAGACACCAACTCCTGTCGACCCTCGAACCTGCTCCTGCTAAATGCCGGCACCTCTTGTGGCCAGCAACCTCACAAACCCCGGTGGACCTGGCTACCTTGTGACTGAGCATCTGGGACTCCCATGAACAGTGGCTCTGCTCAAAGCAAGTTTCTAACCCCTGGCATCAGCCTGGAACCGCGAACCCTGCACACTCTGCACCCGCCAAGCCTGGCCTGTGCCAGAGTGGACAAAGACCCCAAGGACGTCCCCCCGGCAACTGTGACCCGAATCCGGCACCCAAGGACTCACCTCGACGTTCCTAACGACGCCTGCAGCCTCAGAACCAGGGACCACCCCAAACACGATCAACAGAGGGTACGATTTCCCGACAACAAAAGGCACCCCTGCACCCGGTGCCCTGCGGCCCCCTGTGCCCGACTCCTGGGTACTTACCTATCCTCCAACTACCCAACTTACCTCTCGAAGTGGTGGTGGCACCTGAAGAATCTTCGTCCCTGAGCTTGCAGCCTTTGTTCATCATGGAGCTTTTCCATTGAAATCCATTGAGCGCCCGAAGGCTCAAAAGCACCCTGCACCCAGCCGCCCGAGTGGCCCTGGCAGTGTAACTTCTACTCCTACCTACTTCCCCATTTGCCCTGAGCACGTGACCAGGAGCCCAGCTCCCACAGCCGCGTGGCCCGCTAGTCAGCAGCCACCAACCAAGGCCCCCCTGCCTCCCATAGGATAACATTGGGCCTAACTCACTCTGCACCCGGCCGCCCCAGTGCCGCTGAGGGTGTAACAACTGTACCAACCTGACCCTGGGAGACCCTTGAGTCTGCGCCCAGAACCTTAACTCTGCCAGTCGAGTACTTACCCAAAAGCCTTTAACCCAATTTTTTTCCATAGGGTAACAATGACTGGTTTCTTCTGAAATTTTTTCTAAGTGTGGAGTTTCTAAAACTTAAAACATTCACCTAAAATCAACCGAGTAACGAAAACGGAAACACTCACCTGCTATTAGGAGAGATCCCAGTTCTGGATCTTGGTGCCCAGCACTGACCCTGAAAAGTACTCACAACCGTACTTACCACTAACCCAACTTTCTTCCATAGGAAATCATTGACTGTTTTTCTGTGAAATTTCTTTAGTGTCGATTTTTGCAAACTACAAATATTCTTTAAAAATCATACCAACTGTGAAAACGTAATTACTTACCTGTTTTAGATAGAGGTCCCAGTACTAAGCCTAAGAGCCCAGCCCTGGATTACAAAAGTAATGAGAACATACTTTACCTCTAACTTGAATTTTCTCCCATATGGAATCATTGACTGTTTTCCTATGAAATTTCTTCTAAGTGTCAACTTTTAAAATAGCAAAATATTGCCTAAAAATCACAACAGTAACTAAAACGAATGTACTCACTTGTTTCCAAGACCTGTCCCAGGACTGAATCTAGGATCCAGTCCTGGAATTAGAAAAGTAATCCTGAAAGTAATCTATTGCAAATAACTTAAAACTCACATTGAGCTCAATGTATTATTGTGTTTGAAATTGTGTTGTCTACTGCAATAACTTGTAACTATTACCTACAAATGTCAATTGCATATAGCAAAAGTATTTAACTAAAGCCTCTCATTCTGAGAAAGTATATTTAAATACCTATTGTTGGTTCTAAAATAAAACAACCACATATTTTTTATATAAACCATTGGCCTGGAGTTCAGTTCTTGAGTGGGTGAGACCATTTGCTGACTGTGTGTGTACAACAAATGCTTTAAACGGTCCACTGATACTGCCTTACTGCTTGACCAAGCGACCACTTTAGAGAGTAAGGTTATATCTAACTTTAACCTCTACCAAACCTCTGGGGACTGTGGACTCTGTACACACTGTACCTATTTGGGAACAGTATATACAGAGTCACTTTCTCACAGTACCTGGCACATTCCAGAGCCAACTTCTGGTCTGCTAAAAAATGCTGGTGCAGGCTCAATCTGTGATTGTAAAGAAAGATAGATTTAGGAAGAGAAATTATCATTATTGGACCTAGACAACATACATGAACAAAAATGAATAGGACTAATAAAATACAGTGTGGTCAAAATTATTGTTTATATAGTCGATTTTTAATTATTTTAGATTTTTTTTAATAAGTAAATATCAAATACACCACAAATTGTCTATATATGTACAGAAATGTAAATGATTAACATTGCTTCATTCCTATAACCATAATATTCATAATTCATTAGTTGAACAGAATTATTCAAAATCTAAGAAATAGCAAAACAGTAACATGGCTTGAGACTTTTTTGAGATCCTATGCGCGTTTCGGCTATATGCCTTCATCAGGAAGCCATGTATATGGTTCACCAAAACCTAAATAGGGTACAAATAACCAACATGAAAAACAATGTTGTACAACGGTCCTATTTACATAATTATGCCCCTTTGGAAAGAAAGGAGTCATCTATAATACTTGAGACTATTAAAATCACTAGTCACAAGGTATAATAACACCTAACCCTTTAGGCTAGAGAGAAAAAGAGAAAAAAAGATTGTGACTCTTTATATACATCACCTTAAAAAACCATCACCAATTGTGACATGAGAATAAAACACATTTTTATATATATACAGCCATGATTTCAAAATATATTCCACAAGTTGTCTAGCAATGTATGAAAAAAGCAAAAAATGAAATAGAAAGAAGAGGATAAAGATGGACACATGAGTCTTCACTTCCCTTAGCCATAAAAGAACAAATATAAGGTAGTGTACCTTGTCAGAGATGATGCTCTAATCTAGAAGTGAAGCGGACTTGTGACGTTAGATATGACAACGACGTATCGTAACTGGGAAAATAAAAGAAGAAATGGGTTCTTGATAGCTCAAGTTGAAAACAACTAGATTACTAACCTAATTATCGTATATATATCTGTTTCAGAAGCAGACTCTAACGGGAGGTCGGCTATTGAAGAAATATATTACCAAAGGATAGATGATACATAAACCCCCCCCCCCTCCTCTCTCTGGTCTGCAACTACAATGGAATGTCATGAAAAAAGAGAAAGAGAGTTTTAGCAGTGATAACATCCTGTCGGGATAATATAAATAGATACAACCCCTATCTATCTTTGTTGTATGTATTAAAGGGAAATTTGATTCTGCTATTATTATTATAGACCTATCTCGCTTCTCCCGAGCCTTGGTAAATTAGCCGAAAAACACGTTAACCAGGTTCTTTCCTCATTTGCTGAGGCCTCTGATGCATTACATTCATCCCAGACTGGATTCAGAGCGAAGCAAGGAACAGAAACTGCACTGGTGGCGGTAGTGGAGGCGACCAGGACTATTGTAGATGCGGGAGGCTGCGCTGCGGTGGTCCTATTGGACCTCAGCGCAGCCTTTGATACTGTAAACCACTCTCTTCTGCTGCATAGGCTTCGTCTGGCAGGGATTTCTGGTTTGGCTCTTAAATGGCTTCAATCCTTTCTATCAGATAGATACTTTTCCGTCTTTGAGGATGAGGTGGCATCAAGCCAGCTGCAACTGAGTCACGGCGTTCCCCAGGGTTCATCCCTCAGCCCTACCCTGTTTAACATCTATATGAGACCTTTGGCTGAGGTGGTGCTTCCTTGGGGAATTCAGCTGGTCACCTACGCCGATGACACGCAGCTGGTTGTTTCCCTGGTGAGAGATGATATCTCACATCAGGGGATTAACAATCTTACCCCTTGTCTCTCTAATGTACTTGACTGGATGACCTCGTCTTGTTTGAAGCTGAATGGAGCCAAGACAGACATCATGCTGCTGGGCTATAAAGCCCCAATCAACTTGGACCCTTGGTGGCCGCAGTGTCTTGGATCCCCTCCGAAGCCCAAGACCAAAATAAAAAGTCTAGGGGTCTGGCTGGACTCTGCCCTGAATTTCCAGCATCAGGCTAATAAAGTAGCCTCGACTTGCTATGGGCTCATGAGAGTTCTTAAAAAAATCCTAGACCTGCTCCCTTTTGAAGCCAGACGCATATTAGTACAGTCGCTGGTCCTCTCGCGACTGGACTATGCGAATGCTATCTATCTGGGGGCCCCTGCTACTACAATAAAAACTTTGCAAGCTGTACAGAATTGTGCAGCTCGCCTACTCATGAAAATCCCTAAACGTTCATCAGCTAAACCCTCAATCAGACTGCTACATTGGCTTCCAGTCCATGAAAGGATTGTGTTTAAGACTATGTGTTTGGCACATAAGTCTATTCACAACCTTGGCCCATCCATTTTGGATCCTCTCTTTCGGCGCTATCATTCGGTCAGATCCCTTAGATCTAACCAACGCAACCTGCTGGTTGTGTCAAAGGTCAGACTGGCCCGCATGGGTGGTCGTCGACTTTCGGTCCTAGCAGCTAAAGAATGGAATAAACTCCCTGACAACATCAGGCATGAACCAAATCATACTGCCTTTAGGAAGCAACTGAAGACATTCCTGTTTAAGAACATCCTCTAATGCCTGACAGTGTCCTCGGTCTTTAACAGCGCTGGGATGCCCTAGGGTAGCCATGCGCTATATAAGTGGGTATTCATTCATTTATTCATTCATTCATTCATAGTGCAACATTACAAATGAGATGATAACATCTCAAATAAACTACAGTATCCGGTTTTAACGGGGAAAATTTGAAATTTAAAGACATGTTTTCTACAATGGACTGCTTTGGTTCATAGAGAACCCGCTTACGGGCGATTATATCCCAATTATTTGACAAAAACACACCTTCTTAGGAATCGGCACGCTTCTGATTTTCACAGCCAACTTTAGTAATAACAAGGTGGAATTTTGGATATACTTATCTAAAACAACATAGATCACTTAGAGGTAGACTTACACGTTAAACCCACAGCACGCAACACTTTACTTTATTTTGAAAGCTACCACCCTCAGACACAGAAGACCAGTATCCCCTTTGTTGAAGATTAGAGCATAATCTCTGATAAGGTACACTACCTTATATTTGTTCTTTTATGGCTAAGGGAAGTGAAGACTCATGTGTCCATCTTTATCCTCTTCTTTCTATTTCATTTTTTGCTTTTTTCATACATTGCTAGACAACTTGTGGAATATATTTTGAAATCATGGCTGTATATATATAAAAAAGTGTTTTATTCTCATGTCACAATTGGTGATGGGTTTTTAAGGTGATGTATATAAAGAGTCACAATCTTTTTTTTCTTTTTTTCTCTCTAGCCTATAGGGTTAGGTGGTATTATATCTTGTGACTAGTGATTTTAATAGTTTCAAGTATTGTAGATGACCCCTTTCTTTCCAAAGGGGCATAATTATGTAAATAGGACTGTTGTACAACATTGTCTTTCATGTTGGTTATTTGTACCCTATTTAGGTTTTGGTGAACCATCTCCATGGCTTCCTGATGAAGGCATATAGCCAAAACGTGCGTAGGATCTCAAAAAAGTCTCAAGCCGTGTTAGTGTTTTGCTATTTCTTAGATTTTGAATAACTCTGTTCAACTAATGAATTATGAATATTATGGTTATAGGAATGAAGCAATGTTAATGATTTACATTTCTATACATATATAGACAATTTGTGGTCTATTTGATATTTACTTATTAAAAAAATCTAAAATAATTAAAGATCTACTATATAAACAATAATTTTGACCACACTGTATTTTATTAGTCCTATTCATTTTTGTTAAACGTTTTGTCCGTTTTATCCTATTTTCAGAACTTTGAAATTATACCATAGAGGTCGACTGAAATATCGTTAAAACATTTAGCGGCAATCATTCCCTGATTAGCGGGTAAGCCATTACCAGCCTTCCTCTTTATCGCTGCTCCAACACCGCATGTTAAATACAAAGCCTGACAGCAAGGTTATATGTTTTTTTCTACAGCTAATTTTCAATTTGAATGCGGTTCACCGCTGAAAGTCTATCGCTACCGCACTTTGGACGCAGGAGATATTCCTGCAGCAATGAGAAGCGTGCCGATTTCTAAGGTGTGTTTTGTCAAATAATTGGGATACAACCACCCGTAAACGGGTTCTCTATGAACCAAAGCAGTCCATTGTAGAAAACATGTCTTTAAATTTCAAAATTTCCCCGTTAAAACCGGATACTGTAATTTATTTGAGATATTCTCATCTCATTTGTAATGTTGCACTACATAGCAGAATCAAATTTCCCTTTAATACATACAACAAAGATAGATAGGGGTTGTATCTATTTATATTATCCCGACATGATGTTATCACTGCTAAAACTCTCTCTCTTTTTTCATGACATTCCATTGTAGTTGCAGACCAGAGAGAGGAGGGGGGGTTTTATGTATCATCTATCTTTTGGTAATATATTTCTTCAATCGGCGATCTCCCATTAGAGTCTGCTTCTGAAACAGGTGTATATGCGATAATTAGGTTAGTAATCTAGTTGTTTTCAACTTGAGCTATCAAGAACCCATTTTTTCTTTTATTTTCCCAGTTACGATACCTCGTTGTCATATCTAACGTCACAAGTCCGCTTCACTTCTAGATTAGAGCATTATCTCTGATAAGGTACACTACCTTATATTTGTTCTTTTATGGCTAAGGGAAGTGAAGACTCATGTGTCCATCTTTATCCTCTTCTTTCTATTTCATTTTTTGCTTTTTTCATACATTGTTAGACAACTTGTGGAATATATTTTGAAATCATGGCTGTATACATATAAAACAGTGTTTTATTCTCATGTCACAATTGGTGATGGTTTTTTAACCCCTTGAGTGCCCCGCCCTTTCCACGCCCTGTGCCGGGCGTTTCATTAGCGGGCGGGGCTCATGACGAGATAGTCTCGTCATGGGCACAGCGCAACCGCGGCCCATGACGAGACCATCTCGTCATGGGCACTCAAGAGGTTAAGGTGATGTATATAAAGATTCACAATCTTTTTTTCTCTCTAGCCTAAAGGGTTAGGTGTTATTATACCTTGTGACTAGTGATTTTAATAGTTTCAAGTATTGTAGATGACCCCTTTCTTTCCAAAGGGGCATAATTATTTAAATAGGACAGTTGTACAACATTGTTTTCATGTTGGTTATTTGTACCCTATTTAGGTTTTGGTGAACCATATACATGGCTTCCTGATGAAGGCATATAGCCGAAACGCGCGTAGGATCTCAAAAAAGTCTCAAGCCGTGTTACTGTTTTGCTATTTCTTAGATTTTGAATAATTCTATTCAACTAATGAATTATGGATATTATGGTTATAGGAATGAAGCAATGTTAATGATTTACATTTCTGTACATATATAGACAATTTGTGGTCTATTTGATATTTACTTATAAAAAAAATCTAAAATAATTAAAGATCAACTATATAAACAATAATTTTGACCACACTGTATTTTATTAGTCCTAATAATTTTTGTTCATGTATGTTGTCTAGGTCCAATAATGATAATTTCTCTTCCTGAATATATCTTTCTTTACAATTGCTTATTCGCCCTGATTTAGGAGTATCAATTAGGGGTACCCATATCTTCACAAATGCAGGCTCAATCTGTGACCTTCATGCCAAAATTGGGTCAGTCTCGGCCAGATTGAACACTCCTCTCTCTGTGAAAAACGCACTTTGGTGGCAGCCATCTTGTACACCCTCCTGGCAAGTGGACCAAGCAGCTCCACGTTAACTGCTTTCAGCGTTTGATGAGTTAGTCAGTGTCGATTGGACATCTGTATGGCAAACCCAACAAATCAGTGTCCAGATTGCAGTCTCAGCATTGTCATCAAAAAGGCTAGACAGGAGCTGGTGTCAGAGCTCTGGAGGAACGTGGCCATGCTTGGGTCCATCCAGTTCTGCATTCTAGTACTTTTAGTAATGTCTTTTTAACACACCAGTGCATTAAACTCTAATAACATATATGATCAAGTAACACATTTGTGGATTGTTTCTGCAAGGACATATTACAGGACATCACATTCTCACTTTTAAGCATTCATGCCTCACTCACCTGCATTCCTTCTCCTTCTTTTAGTGTATAGTTCTTCTCTTCCTTCACAATCTCGACCTGAACCTCTCCCTTCAGCAGATGAATGCTGGTGTTGCCCAGATCTTCACTCACATAATTCTCCAAATGCAGACCTTAAATAGAATGTGAAAATATGCCTGTGAAGACAGCAGGAGTCCAGGAGTAGGTACCCTAGTGAGGTTTAAAAGAGGGATGACTGAGCATAGTGTCAGTCTGACAAGTAGTGAAAAGGTAACTATAAACAGTGGGGGACACAAGCGATAGCGTTACTTTAGAGGGTCTACTTGGAACAAGCCAACATAAGATGTGCATGGCAAATGCACAAGGGAGAGCTTTACTTAAAGTTACTAAGCATAAGACCCATGTAGCTGCAGTACTTTAAGGACTCACTTTCATTTGAGTGAATGATGGGCCTATGAGTCAATAATAAGGGTAAAGCTCAGACAGAAGTGAGATCACTGGGCGATTCGTGATTATGTATTATTAGACAGAGCGTATACTCCTGTCGTGAATGTGGGCTCTTCGGCCGTGTAGAGCTTTAGAGCACAGTGTGGAACCAAGAGGGTGCAACCTGAGGAAGAGAGCTCAGTTTGGTGTCCGTGAGTGAAAAGGCCACAAGGCTGCATTATTGACAGCAGAGCTTGGTGGAAGTGTAAAGCCAATTCCTAGGTTTCACTGGTGAAAGCTCAGCCTAGTGTCATTCAGTTTTGGACTCAAATGTGTAGAGCTTGCAGCTTAATGTTGGGGAGTGTGGGCCTATGATGTTATTGTACTGAATGAAGCACAGTACAGTGTCAATTAATGTGCTGCTTAGCAGGTAGTAATACAGTGCCTCAATAGAACACACTTAGACTCATAGAACAGCTTGCTTTTATAACACACTCCAGGTCACCTAAACTAGCAACAATCAAAATATTTTCACCTGGAAAATCGGCAATAAACACCACAGCAGTCTGGTTGTCCAGAGTATTCTCCATTTCTTGAAACTTTAGCCTCCAAGGCGACAGATCAATCAGCAGGGGCATCACCCAGGAAGTCCTTCGAAAGGGAGACCAATCAGCCTTCACTATGTCCACCCTGGGGTCAAAAAGCCTGTGTGGGGAAAATGTACACGATTGTCAATATGTATAAACATTGAGACTTATATCATGGAAGGAAATCAAGCATCCCCTCTTTGACAGGTAAAAACCAACAGGCCACCCTAGCCCTGGTCTACCTCATCAGTGTGTTGGGATTCTGACTGGTGTTTTTGTTCTGGTGCAGGAAGAACTTTTCAAGGAGCAAACCAATTGATTCTGTACAGCCTCTGACAGTCAAATCATGATTAATCAGAGTATTTGTGTGGTCTGTCAAATACTTAATTGTCCTGGATTCCTCAACAAATTGTGCAGCAAAATTACATTAGAAGGGATTCTAAGTGAAATACGTGTCACACAGTAGTTCTGTAACCTATCACTATAAACATGCTTAAGGATGTGCAACATCAATAGATTTCTAATAAGTACAATTCCAGATGCATATTCTTTACCATTGAAATATCTACCTCAGCAACTTTTTAAATAATGTCCGGGCAATGGATCTTGCATGATGCTGAGCTTAAGTGACAGCACAGAGTGCATAGGAGATAGCAAACATTGTGGGGCTAACATAAGCACTGGGAGTCTTGTCTAACTGTTGCTACATTTGAGCAAACTCAAAATCTATTTGGTTTTCTTATTTTTTTCCCAACCAACATTCAGCAAAAGTCCTTTCAGTTTTAAGAGTTGCAGCACATATGCTAAGGTAACGTCACAACCTATAGCCAAGACTGCTCTGTGTGTTGCTGAGATACTGGGCATGGAAGACAAAAGTGTAAAACTGGCCTCAGAGTGGCATTTGAACACCTAGGACACTAAAGAAATAAAATGAATGACTTGGACTTGTTTGCCCACAGTGAGACAAGAGGTGGCAGAGAGCTTGCAAGCTCCAAGCAGTTGTGGGGCACAGGATCCCACCTGGCACTCTTCAAGAGACCGGTATTAATTAACAACCTCCCCCCCCCCCCCCACAAAACAGAGGTGGATGTCTTGAGAGAGAATCCCAGCCCTCTACACAGAGGCATTCTTCCAAAAAAAGAAGGAAAAGAGAAGCATTCCCTCTTCAGATTGTGATATCTAGCAAGAGCCAGTTATGGCGTCATTTGGGAAACATCCCCTGTAGCAGGCTTCTAGTTTAACCTCTAACAATTAAAAGGTGCCCATAAACCTCAACTGCTCAGTCTACATAATTTATTGGTGAGGGCCATTAACAAGATCAGAAAGAGGATTATCAACTCAGAGCGTGGCACAGAGGTTTCTAGCTTGTTATTTCTCCCACTGTAGTCGGACTACTGAAGGAGTCAATGTGCTGGAGGTTTGACTGGCCTTTGCACAATTTTAACCGGTTTGTTTGAAAACTAATTTGGTGCATATTTACAAGAAAAATAAAACAACCATTTGCTAATGTCTGGCAATGTGTGCATTCGCCCGGTTCCAACATTAGCATTAATTGTATAATTGATCAAAAAACTGGAAAATATCACTGTTTTAACCTCTTTGGACATAGAGTTGACCATGAGTAATTGGTGTGGATCTAGGAGTTGAAACCTTGACACCACTATGAGCACCTTTAAATGAAAGTCTAAGGGTCTGATTACAATCTTGGCGAACAGGGTTACTGCATCACAAACGTGACAGATATCCCATCCGCCAAATTACAATTCCATTATATCCTATGGACCTTGTAATACGGCGGACGAGATTTCTGTCACGTTTGTGACAGAGAATCTCATTTGCCAAGATCGTAATCAGGCCCACAATGTGTCCCAGTTGGAGTCTCTAAAATGAGAGAGCCACTAAAAGTGACACTGTTTTGAGGCACCTAAGGCAGATTTTTTTCTCACATTGCAATTGTAAGGTCATCTACCATCTCAATGAAGGAGAATGATTCAGTCCTGTGAATCTATGAAAGATACCCACTCTAGGGAACTTGAAAGGAGCAATTTTTTTCTTAATATTCTTGAGCATTAGAGTATCTCTGAACATGTGGAGGATGCCATAGCAGCTTTTAACAGAAAAAAATACATCTATAAACAGTGCCTATCTTTCTACTTTTTATCTTCTAATGAAATGAATGTATCATAAATAGGCAACTAGAAAATCAATATGGGGTTTATAGTACATCATCTTATTTTCATCTCTTACATGACAACTGAAAAACAATTAGTCTCCATTAATAGATCTTCATTAATGTTCATACATGCTCAATAGGCACACCCATGCACAGCGTCCCAGAACACCCTTTTAAATGGAAAAAACATATCCCAATAACATAAAGCAAACAAAATGGCTACGTACATGCAACATTAACTTTCAGTTGTTTCTAATCAATGTATAATACAAATACAGAAAAAACATTTAACAACAAATGTGGATTCAAACGAAAAACAAAACTTTTCTGTCTAAAACAAACAACCACAATCTCAGCATCCAATACAGTGAGACCCTCATTCCTTAATTCTTTTTTTCCAGCTTCTTCTGAGATCATACTGGGCATTCTACTTTGTATTTGATCAATTCTGACTGAAATTCTTCTTTTGTTTGGATTTTTGATTATTTTTAATTAGTTACAAACAAAATCATAATATTGGAATGTTCTTTCTTTCTCAAAGCTTTCTGGTAGACTAAGCCATTGTGCACATCTTTTCTGTTTGAGAAGTGTCCCTCAAGTGATGTACTGTGACTTTTTCTTTTGCAACTTACCCAGGAGGACGTTGTGAGACAGGGAATGCATTGGGCTTTGGAGCCTGACAATTTGGTAAAAGTCTCCAGTAAAAGCAGTTCCTCGTCCTCTCCAGCCTAGAGAGCTGAAGATGTCCCCATGCCACCTCTTCTACCAAAAGTAAAGAGGAGCGGCAATGTCATGGACATTCCTGACAAGGTTTAACGTCAATACTTCACCCTCCTTCACTGTCGTCTTATGCCATCACTATTAGACATGGGTACAATATCAGAATTTCTTTTTTGACACTAAGAGATTGTGCCCTTCAACTTCAAAGAAGATGTGGTATACTACTCCTTTGAAGGCCCATCTAAATAGAAGTTGATGCAGATTATTACTCCATGGAAATATAAAAGGTCTAGCTATGCTAAAGTTGACCTTGAGTTCTAAGCAGAAGTCCAAAAGCCCATCTAAGTTGATCACAATGGGTCGTCTGACATCGAAACTCATGAATGCGTTGACTACATCTTTAGTGTCCTTTATGTAAGGTCCACTTATGCAAGAAGATTTTCTGTTAAATTCCCACTACCCTACTCTCTGGTGGGTTTATGAATTTGGCACTACGCTTAAACAATGTAATCTTTTCTATCAAGAATCACTATCTCAGTGCATTTCTCGGCAACCTTTATTATGATACTGACCCACCTTTCAAGTTGGCCCCCCTGAATTTAAGACACTATCCCTACTACTAAGTGCATCGTCCTGAATTTTGTTTTATTACTTGCCTATACAACTCATTATAGATGGAAACCCCTATTATTACCCCACTAGCACAAGAAAAATGGAATGCAGTACTGGACTCTCCTGTGACTGACGGAAACTGGACCTTCTGTTGTGCACATACAGCAGCACTAAATTCCAATTGCAGGTGGAGCATCATACACTGAATATTTGTGCAGCAACTATATCATGCACCTACTACTCTCTAAAGAAGTGGGCTTTGACAAGAGGCAAAATGTGCCAGATGTCCATCAATGACAGATTTCTTCCATTTGGCATGGAGGCACCCCAAGATCCAGAATTACTGCCATAAAATACTTAATACACTTTCAGAAATAATATTCCATATATTGGGAGGTGTCCTTTCAATTATGTATACTGAGACTTGTGAAAGAAATACCAGCAAATGTTACAAGCATTTTTAGCCATTGTGTTCCTCATGGCTAAAAGATGTGTGGCAATGTGCTGGGGGAGAGGTAAGGTCCCCAGCAAGGAGCAATGGTTAAAAGATTGAACATACTGCAATGAACAACTTGAACTATATGCTGCGGCACTACCAAGAATGTTGCCCCTGTGGGCTGTCTGGTGGCAACCGAAAAAATACCCGTTAGAGGACTAATAAGAAACAGATACATGCATAGAGATGCAGATCTGGACTTACCAAGTCAATATTTATTTTTATTTTGTTTGTTCTAATAACGATCCATGACCTAAGATGTTTCGGGTTTTTAGAGCCTAATCTACATGTTTAGACTAGTAATCTGAATAATGTTGTAAACTTTTTTGAAACTGAAATTTTAAAGTTGATCTATGGTATACCCTGTGACATACCTTGTACTTTGTTTAATTGAAAAATCAATTGAAAAAAGACAAAAATAAAACATTATTATAATACTGGAGTCATTGCTCAAAGGGATTGATTCTTTGCTATAGTCCAACTAAATCAGTTGCTCCCCAAATAAGCAGTAGAGAAAGAGAACAGAAAGCTTGGTTTTCATGGCCTTTCAGAATTTAAAGGGACTGGATGGAAAACTTGAGGCTGTGCAAAAGCATGGAGATGTTATAGAAGACACACAAGTCTTCTTTCAGATTGGTACAAAGTCACTGCAGTTCCCCACCAAAGCCTGTGATGGGTGCAGTAAATAGGCATTTTGGATGATAGAAACTTTGAACAAGACTTATACCAAGCCTTATGAACTTGACAGGGGCCTTAAATCTCACGACACAAGACAATTTTCCTTGGAAGTCAAACCTGGCGAAAATGCAGCGATGTGGAAAAGTGTATAAAATACCAAGATAAGCAAGAAAGCTAGACTCTGAACCCAGGAGGATACAGCCTTCCCATTGATAAGTTTGACACATATTTTCAGCCTGGCTGTTCTTCGTTGTGATTCTCCAGCGAAGATGTCCTAGATGTGCTTGGGCTGGTTTGCAGATTCTGAGGATCAAGGACTGCTGAATGGCGCTCACTTTGTTAGGGTCAAACCTGGCATTTGAGCTTTTTTTTCTTGTTTTAGAAGATAGAGATTGATAGTCTGCTTACTTGTTGGTGCGATGCCCATTTAAGGGAAGAGTCAGATGTACAAATGCTTCTATGGAAAAATTATTATATTATTTTTTGCTGTTTGAATATGAAGATAAAACGAAGGGAGTACTGAAACCTAATGTTGTGGCCCTGAGGAAGCATTTTTTTGTCACAAAACACATGTTGGCCAGTCTTGTGTATAAGAAAAGAATAAAGATATGATCTGAGATATAAAAACTTAAGTTGCGCCCCTGGTTCTAGTTAGAGTTTACTGAAGTGTACAATATACTAGGTGGGTGGCGTAGCATAGAATGAGGGAGCAGTATGCCGATCCTGAATTTTGTACACCTCTTCTGTCTAACTAATAGAAGTCTAAATTCTACTAGCTGAAACATAAAGTGAACTGTGCCAAATGCTGATCATTAGAGAACCTATCAAATGCAATAAATCCAAAACATTGGTGTGGACCTTTATTTTGCACATATACTAAACTGCAATGCCCTGACTCAAAACAGAGCTTGTCTTGTACATATCCAGAGGGTAAGGACAGATGCCTAGAAGAGTTTCAAGATCCATGAGGAACCTATTACTCTGGGGTCATGGACGGCCAATGTCACGCCTCTGTTTACACTAAATCTGGCCAAGATCTAGGAGGTCCACGAGGGTGGAGGAAAGAGCAGTGTGGATAAGCATTCATCATTAAGTTCTGAATCGCCAACCCTCTTCTCCTACTCTGCCTAGCTGGAACAGGCTCGCATACAGCAAGGTAATTCTGCAACCCATTCCTGGCTAACCTTTGTTGGAAACGGTCATTGATTGAGACCCAGATGTCAAAGTATATTTCGGGCTCCGATACATTGTAGTTGTGGAGAAGCCCACTCAGGCAGGTGGCATATTGCTTCAACATGTCTCCATGATCCTTCCAGCGGCGCGTCTGTGTAAAAACCTAAATGCAGTAGTAAAAAAATGTTTTGAACAAGTGGTAATGACAAAGGAACAGTGGTATATAAACATACATCAGACATGAAAGGAACAAGGTGCACAAAGAAACAGTCCATTTGTCCCTCAGAGCACCAAGACTAAAGATGCGTAAGACACCAAGTAATGCTAGATGCGAGATTTTGTCAGACTCTTATACTGGAGGTATCCGAGACCCCAGGCAGCCTGAGCTATGAGTCCTCTCATACTCTAGAAGATCTTGACTAATACAAGACTAGTGTCCCTTCAAACAACCTACATTTTAGACAAAGGTGACCCCATAGTCTCCCTAGAGTAACAGTAGCCCAGTGTCACATTAAACTCCCACAACGCAACCTAGAGAGATCCTGGGAAATATGAGCACAGTTTCTCCACATCATTCATGGGAACCAGAAATAATACACCCCTCCCACTCTGTAGCCAAGGAGAACTAGAATCACATTCAAAATTTCTCCTTAACCTCTTACATTACAACTGCAGGGGAATTACATACAGAATAACGAACGCCCTATGTCCCCTCGAAATGGGCAGGCATGTTCAAACCCTTTCCCCACCCAAGGGTCTCCCACAGAACTACTTGCAGATGGGTCTTCCCTCACCCCCATGAAGCAAGGCCTGGTTGCAGCTGTCCTTACCCCAGGGTTGAGATACCCGGTCTCTCCTGTCAGTCCATCCCTGTAAGTGATCTTCACGTGCTGGTGAGACCGGGAATGCACCATCATGTCCCAAGAGTAACCATATAGGCCATTGGTCCAGTTATTGTAGCCCTACAATAATATATGGAGGATTAAAACCATCACAACACTAACAAATGCACAATAAGCTAAGGAATAAATGTGGAGATGGGGACTGGGGTGCAATGCACAATTATTTAATGAAAAAATAAAAAAAACAATGGTACATGTCCTGCAGCAAGCCTATTATTGGTGAGCATTGACTGATTATTCTGCTTCCACTTCAGATCACATTCACAAATATACTCTGCGATTAAGAGACCAGTCAATGAAGGCATGTACTACTGTTTGAGGTGAAAGCCAAAACACACTGGACACTTTCATGGCACACAAAAAAAACTATCAACAGCTGTTACAAAGTTACATTGATGATTTCAAACTTAAAACACAAATTTATAGGAGTAAAGAACAGCTAGGTACAATTTGATGACAAATCACTTATTTTACATGGATCGAAATGTAATGATTACATACTGGACACAACCATAATGCTAACAGTGTACTCCAGAGCAGCAGTGTCCACATCTGTATGGTCCTGTGTGCCAGAGTTAAACAAATTATTTGTTGTTTTGAGTATTTCTGTACATGTATTTACAATCTTTGACTTGAAGTTAAAAAAACTGCTTAAATAAAAATATACAGCCTACATATTTGCATTGCATTTTTGTTTATTAGCATCCAACAACGTGTTGTTAAAATTAAAGAAAAGTTCAAGGTGAAACTGACAGTTTGTCATGTATGCTCTTTTCTTAGAAAAGGATGCCAGAAAGGGAATGGCAACATATCTAATCTCTCAACTCAACTCTACAAAAAACCCAGACTTGGCTGGTGGAAAATCACCTGAAACTAAATACCCTCAAGACGGAATTCCTCCTAATCGCTCGCTCCACCCAACCAAACATCCATCATCGAAGAATGGCTTCAACAACTAACAGCGCTCAACTGCCAACCCAAATATTATTGACTCAGCGAAGTCGCTGGGATTAACACTCAACAGTAATCTAAAGATGCAGAAACATATCAGTGCCGCAACAAAAAGAGCAAACATTCAGATGAACACCCTAAGAAAATAAAACCCCTTCCTTCCCGCAAGTGACTTCAAACTGACCCTAGACTCGACTATAGGAGTGCAATGCTCTGCGGTCTTCCCAGTTCGACAACGGCACCTCTAAGAGCCTCACTCAGTTCAGCGGCCAGAGAAATTTTCACATTTCCCCCGACCTTAGAGCTCTTAACTCGCATCCTTATGAAGCTAGAATTCAACTAAAAATAGCATGCATGACCCACAAAGCCTTATGTCACAATACTCCGAGCTACCTGGCCCAGAAACTTGTGCTCTTTTATGGCAACAGATCCTCTAGAATTTCCAACAATCTTCTTCTGAAACCACAACTTTTTGCTAAAAAGAAATCATACAACCGTACCTTCTCTGGAATCGCTCCAAGGATTTTAATCCCTCTTCTACCGCCTTTAAGAAAGAAGTTAAGTCTCTACTCCTAAGGAAATTCACATGAACATTTTATCTAATTCCCACTACGGATGTCTTGTTTATCAAGACTCAATTTATAACTCTCTGTATACTTTTTGTTTCTGATTTCTACCCCTGTAAAGTGCTCTGATACCCGCAAGGGTCTTGTTCGTGCTATATAAAACCTTCAAAATAAATAAAAATAAATAAATTAGTAGTGAACAGCTAAAAAGGTCTGACTCTGGCACCACTGATGAGTTTTGTCAGTCGAGTTTGGAAAGACAGAGGGCCTGAATGTGTCTGACGTTTGGTGAGCAGACTAAAAGTGTTTTATTAGGGGGGAAAGATGGAGGGTCTCATTGCCTTAATAAGATAAACATTAGTAACCAGAAATCTGTGCCTTTTCCTATGTGTGAGGAGAAGGACAATTGGGTGACAAAGGTAAACCACTGGAATTTTGCATGCAGACTAATTTCTGGAGGTTTGTGAATTGGGTGCAATCCTAGAATAGGTTATTGATACTACATACACTGTTGTAGTCACACTGAGGAATTAATGCATAGACTGTTGACAAACATTAATTAGGTCTTGCCTGCAGCTTGCTTAAGCAATCTGTTGTCAAAAGACCTCTTATGCACAATACCATTACTAAGAGTGGGGTTAGCCCATCATTGGCTGGTGGTCTTGTTATGTTGTTGTGTTATTATCATTTATATCGCGCACGGCTACTCAAGAGTATCCCGGCGCGGAAGCCAAATGAAAACAAAAGAGGAGCTGGAAACAACTGCAGATTAGATGAACAGCAAAGTTTTTTGCAGTTTCCTGAAAAGCCTAGGGTCTGGAGTGTTCCGCAACTCGTAAGGGGAGGAATTCCAGGCTTTGGCCGCCATGAAAGAAAGGGAGCTCCCCCCCACTCTTGCAAGATGAAATCAGGGGATCACTGCCAGACACTGCGAAGCTGAACGCAGTTGTCTTTGTGGCACGTAAAAGCTAAAACGATTCCTAAGATAGAGCGGGCCCGATCCATGAAGGGCTGCATGGGCCAGAGTAAGGGCCTTGAATTTGACTTGTTACGCCACAGGAAGCCAATGTAAATCATACAAATGCTGCTTTGCGCTAGCCCTTCCGGGAATGTTAAGCAGAACTCTGGCAGCAGCATTTTGTATAACCTGCAATGTCCTCAGATGGTATCCTGGCGGGCCTATGTACAGTGCATTGGCATAATCCTGGTGTGTGAGAATCAGGGCACGGGTAACCATTTCCTTAGCTGCCCTGGGACGCAGGGGCAGGAACATCCTGAGAGTTTTCAATGTGCCAAAACACTGCCCAGACAGTTTCTTTATCTGTGTAGAGAACCGAAGGTTCTCATCAAACCAAACACACAGGTTTTTAACTGACTGACCTGTAGAGTTGGGTAGAGGATAATTTATCGGCCAGAGATCCTCAGTAAACTGCGGAGGAAAGGATTCATAAAGAAGAACCTCAGACTTCTCCTTGTTGCACTTGAGCTGAGCTGATGCCAGCCATTTAAAGACAGCCGTGAGAAAGTCTTTGGCCTGGACTGGGGATGTATCAGCGTCCCTCCAAGTGAAGAGGAGCAGGGTATCATCCACATAAGCAATGATCTTAGCTCCCAGCTCCTCTGCAAGATAGATCAAAGGGGTGACATAAATGTTGAAAAGAAGAGGGCTCAGGGTGGAACTCTTCAGCACTCCAGTAGTCACCTTTTGAGGAGCCGAGGAGGAAGGCGTAAGCCATATTTGCTGCGATCTATCCTCTAGGCATGACTTAAGCCAATTCCACGCTGGACCAGAAACACCAACACTAGCGAGGCGAGCTAAAAGGTGGAAGTGTGGCACCGTGTCAAAGGCGGCAGAGAGGTCTAATAAAATCAGAGCCGCTCTGCCACCAGCATCCAAACACTCTCTAATTGCTTCTGAGATTTCCACCTGCACCATCTCTGTACTGTATGTGGCCCTGAACCCTGATTGGGTTGCATGAAGCAAGCCGGATGTTTCAACAAAATTGGCAACTTGTTTATAAACCGCTTTCTCACACACTTTTGCTACGGCTGGAAGAAGGGAGATAGGGCGGAAGCTAACCAGGATGAAAAGGTCCAGGGATGGCTTTTTAAGTAGAGGAAGAAGTTTGACCTGCTTCCACTCCAGTGGAACAGTGGCAGTCTGAAGGGACATGTTAATGAGGGTATTAACCTCGGGATTAACAACCTCCGCAACGGCGGCTAACAACCTGGCCAAACAAGGGTCCGCCGGGGAGCCTGATTTCAGCGATTTGAGGATAGTCAGTGAATCATGAGGAGTGATAAAAGAGAATTCCATCAAAGAGGGAGATAAGCTGGATGTAACTGAGCTGGGTCCAGAAATAGTCGGGAGGGAGAATCCTACCTGACCTGTGGTACCAGACCCGAAGCTGGCCTGTATCATCTGAATCTTATCAATAAAGAACCTCGAAAGTTTCTCACACCATGTGTCTGAGGTAGGAAGGGTGATATACTCAGCACAGGGGGCAACAAAGCTCTGTACAATAGAAAATATTTCTTTGGCATTGTTTTTGGACTGAGAGATGCGTTTCGCAGAATAGCAGCTTTTGGCCAGACTAATGGAGACATAATAAGCTTTCTGGGCCTTCCTAAGTACTGTTTTGGCAAGGGGACAATAGGCCAATCTCCAACATCTTTCCAGTTTTTTACAATACTTCTTTTGCTCTTTGTGCTCACTAGAAAACCAAGGTTTAGAGGGGGAGATTCTGGCTCGCTTATTGGAAGAGGGCGGGGATAAATATTCCACCGCCTGCGAGATCCAACTTGTAAAGCTGTCCAGAACTCCACCCAGATCTGTGGAAATGGGGGGGCGAGAATCTTACAAAGCCAAACTCAAGGCAGAAGGATCGATTCTGTGAGTCGGTCTGCTCTGGCGGTACCTACTTGCTGAGTTGGACATCTGAATAGTCCACGAGAATTGGATTAGAAAATGATCCGACCAAGTTACTTGAAGAGGCTCTTTAATGCATAGAGGAAAATTGGAGCAAACCGGGTCTAAGATGTGCCCTCCCTGGTGTGAAGGTGAGCTAATCCATTGGGAGAGCTGAGCAAGGCTCAATGAGTCGCAAAGCTCCCTAGTATCACTCGCCTCCGCGCAGTCCAAATGGATATTGAAGTTCCCAAGAAGTAAAAAATTCGAGAATCGCAGGGCCCAGGGAACAATCAGCTCATCTAGGGCTTTCAAACTTTTTCCCGCAGGGCCGGGGGACCTATAGACCAAAGTGCCCCCCAGCGTAAAATGAGGCGAGATTATGATGGAGAAATCAAGTGCCTCCCCATCCCCAATTCCAGAAGTCTCGCCGCGGTGGAAAGTCCACATGGCCCTAAACACCACAGCTATGCCTCCGTCTCTACCCATTTTGCGATCTGCCCTGGAGATTTTGTACCCCCTCGGAATGGCTAATTCAACGGCTGGATTGGAAAACTCATTGAGCCACGTCTCCGTTATAAATAATAAGTCGAGGTGCTCATCCGAGAGAAGACCCCAAATATCCTGGGCATGTTTGACCAATGAGCGAGCATTAATCAGGGCGGCCTGAATACAATGCCCCTTTGTGGTAGTCGGAGGTTGGCAAGCAGAAAGAGCTGCGTCCGCCCGCTTAAGACAAAGACTGAAATTGCAGTTCTCAAAGATCGTATTAAGATTATCTAACACTTTCCATGAGCTGGTACACTTACCATAATGACGGTCAAGCACTAACAGCTCCTCGCGGCTATAAGAAAAGCGAGGGCTGGGTAGATCCGTTGAGAAACGGGCAGCATGGCAGGCGCTGGCCGCCTCCGGGACGATGACGGGCACAGATGGGCTTGCCATCGGCGCGTCCGCTTAGTGCGCATATTTGAGTGCAATCCCCCAGAACAACTACAGCGCGCCCTGCCTAAAATGGCGGCCTCAGTTGCCTACCCCAGGATCCACCAGTAAGAGTAGCGAGAGATCAGCACCTCTAAAGTGCAGCAGTGCAGAGTCAGTTTCCAATTCAATTTCAACTTCAAGTCAGATTCAGGTAAGTTTAAATATATGGTATATATAACAGTTCAAAATCAATTCAGCTAAAATGCAGAGTGCAGCAAAACACAGTGTGTCACTCGTTTCTTACAGCTCCTAATGGCCTAATGTCAACCTCATTTGTTTGCATCGTATTCTATGGCTTTCCTTTCGCTTCTTTTGTTGGTAACTCCCTTGGAGCATAGCTTCTTTAGGATTCCTTTGATTGGGTGGCATGTATCCTTCCGCAGCTGACATCAAGGCACTCCTTTTTTTGTTTTCTTTCAGCACTCCATGGAAGTGCACGTATTGTATTGTAATTGCATTTATATAGAGCTTACTACCACTGATGAGGCGTAGAAGCGTTTTGTCAGCGAGTAGCATGCTACTCCGGAACCCATAAATGATTAGTGTTGAGTTAGTATAGTGAAATATGAAAGTAATTTGAGTGGTGGATAGGTTAGTCAGTTATTTGGATTCAGAAGGATAGCGGAGGGATAGAAGAGGTAAAGGTTTGAATTTATATAGCGCTTGTTAACCCTGATGGGGTGTTAAAGCACTTTTTTCGGCGAGTAGCATGCTATTCCGGAACCCATAAAGGATTAGTGGTGAATTCGTATAGTGAAATATGAAAGTAGTTTGAGTGGTGGATATTAGTCAGTTATTTGGATAGAGGAGGGATAGAAGAGGGATAGAAGAGGGAAAAAAGGTTAGCTTTTATATAGCGCTTGTTAGCCCTAATGGGGTGTTGAAGCACTTTCTTGGCTAGTATTACGCTACTCCAGAACCCATTAAAGGATTAGTGTTGAATTAGTATAGTGAAATAGGTGTTTGGTGTGTGGCCCTTTTGGGTGGCACAATACATGCAGCAGGCCCTTGGTACCGCTGGTACCTTTTACAAGGGACTTGTATGTGGGCCAGAGGTGTGCCAATTGTGGGAGCAATGGTACAGGGTTGGGAAAGAACACAGGTGGTATGGCCTGGTTAGCAGGGTATCAGCACAAACTCAGTCAAGTTAGCGTCAGATATCAGGCAAAACGTTAGGGGGTAACAATGTAAAAATGGGCACATTCCTACACTTATGGTGAAGTCTGATGTTTCACTACGCTTTTGTATTTGCTGAGGAGCCCAAGCAGAAGGCTCTGATAGAGGGGTATCTGTGAGATGAAACGCAAACAGATATTGAAAGCAACTAACATGACACTATCCAAATGATAACGAGAAGTTTCCCATTTCATTCCATCCTGGTTGGTAATAACTGATGCTGGGGTTGCAGATGTGAGATTTCTCCCAGCTATATGTTGCGTTCTCAAGCAGGCGGCGTGAATACAGCAAGTTGATAAATGCGGAAGCTGGATGTGATTTTATCAACACAAAAAGATTAATTACCTTTTTAAACTGGCTTGTGGCAAAAGTTCAATTAACGGCCAACAACACGGCACAGCACCAAAGATGCACTGCACCCACTGCAAAACATTTTGTCAACACTCTTGGTGCTGAAATCTCAGGTGGCAACCATGAGCAAATTGTCATTTGAAATGTACCAACATTATGTACGATCAAGTGGCCTGAGGTTAAGGAGAGACTACAGGATACAGTCCATACTCTCACTGGTGTTGTATGATGGGGATTTTTTGGAAAGGGGGTGCAGAATCATTAGCCTGTCACTGTTTAGCGGTGGAGGTGGGCTATCCCAAGCGACCCCTACCTTGCCCACTGCTATGGTCTCTAAACCCTACGCTTTGAAAGGACTTCTGGCTTAGAGTCTCTTGTTATCAGTTTAGAGTTAGTCTATGGCTCTGGATGGGTCCGTAATTTGTTTTCTCCAGCATGGGAACACGATCCTCAGCAAAAGGGACATTCAGATTACAACAATGCCACACAAGTCTGTGGAGAATCGTGCTGTTAAGGACCTTGGGAAGCACTTAGATGCTTTTCTTTCTGCCCCAGCTCCCACCCTTCTCCCTGTAGTCTGCAGGATGGTGCTTTGTAAGTTGTTCCATCTACTCCCAATGTCCCCATCATACCATGGGAGACTAGAGTTGGTGATACACCATTGTGTTGCTGCCCCATTTGCAAAATGTTTCCCAGCATCAGCGCTCTTGTAGATTTGACTCGAAGGTGTATGTCACATATGCCTTGCAAACAGTGCACCACCACAGACTGGCACAACCTGACCTCTCCTACACAGGGCCCTCAGGGGTTGCCTTGTATTTTTTTCTCCACCGTAACAAGGAATCCTGGTTTTCACTGGCTGCTTTTCTGCTGCACACCCAGTCATGCTTTTAAGCATGTGCATGAGCTGTGTAGAGACAGGGAAGGAGCTGTGGTTGAGGCTGTGGTGCAGGAGGCATTAGACCATGCCCTGGTTGTCTGACATTAGGGACAGGGTGTCCCTAAAGTTATCCCAGAGGATGCCTCCTCAATGGCCAGCCTTTTCTTCAAAGGTGTCAGTGCCTGGCACCTGTAAATGTGGATGACACAGGCTATGATCTTGCTTCTTTAGTAGAGTCTTAAAGTTCAGTGTCTGAATCCATAGAGGATGGTACTTGGCCCTTCAGTACTGTACCATCAGACCTCTGGACATTAGAGAGCATCACATAGCGGGTGTGAATATTTTCTGTAGAACAAAACAATCTACTCAACGGTGTTCCATTTGAAGACCAAAATGACACCTAGTTAAAAATAATCTATTCAATGAAGTCTTCATGGGAAGAACTTTCCCCTTATCCAACACTGAATGCAAAGAAGCCACAAGTGGAAGATTACAATTGTTCAAGCCAAACATCTACTGATCTGGTTTTTGAACCAGGACATAATGGTGCAGGGCATTTTGGGTATACAAACAACTATGGTGGACACACACTTAGGTTAGCATTTTATTATTTTGAAGCCAACCACGAGTCAATGGAGTTAGATAAAGGATGTCAATCTAATTTTTGCATCACAACTAGGGAGCCTTGTTTTCAAGCAAGCAGGGTGACGAGGGTTTATGCTCTTAAGATGGTCCTGGGTGGTCTAATGTGTAATGCCCCCAAGGATGAATGTTATATTTGCCACAGTTCATTGTTGGAAAAAAATGAATTTGACATTTAAGTTCTCAGCTCCGTGCTTCAACTAAGTGTGCGGTTCAGTCAACCCTCTAAAGTGACACTGCATAAAAGATTTTTTTTTAAACACTTAAAAAAAACATTTGACAAATCCACTGCCAGACAAAAAGGCCTGTGCCCAATCACAATTACGTGCACTTCCAGCAGCCTTCACCCGTGTTAGATGGAAACGTAGTCAACCAGTAAAGCAAAGACAAGGTTTCAGATCTAAGATGCTCCTGTTGAGCAGTAGCATCACTAGCAAACAAAGACTGTTCGTCCATGGAGAAGTCGAGAGGACTTCTCTACCCTGTTATGCAGATTAGCTACTTAAAGGCACTACAAAGTTCATTACTCAAGATTTGTTGAATGGATACGAGTTAAGAGGCAGAGATTCAGATTATGGGGGAAAAAGATACTAAGAAGCATACCATCCAAAACCTACTACACAAAGGCTGTGAGACAGGATGTCTGTTATACAGTCAAATCATGGCAGCATATGGACATGGGAAAACAGATGCAAGCATTCCCATAAAAATGTACTTGATGCCAAAAATTAAAAAATGAGAACATAAACAACTTCAGACTACTTACAGTTTGATACCATCATCTTCAGCACTTAGTTCAGCTTCCTTTTGCTTGGTTTGTTTCTTTCGTGCTCTCGCTACTATATGCTTCTTCACCGCTCTGATCTCTGTTTCTACCACAAACTTTGTCTGGCTCCTCCTACAGTTCATCTGTTGCTTCCCCCGCCCCTTCCAATCCTCCTTATGTTTATGATTTGTAAAGCGAATGGCTGCCCGAGGGCTTCCCCGCGCTAGTGAGTGCTATTGTAAGAGCTATGATCATGACTAAACTTAACAGTCTTTAGGTTTTTTCTAAAGGATGTTTCATTCAGTAATAATCTGAGGTCAAGTGGGAGGATGTTCCACAGCCTTGGTACCAAATGGGAAAATGACCTACCTCCACATCTTGCCCTTGTGGCTCTGATTCTTTGGTTCCGTAGTGTCGAGTTGCACACCCTGCTCTTTCTTTGCCCACCACCCTCTTTATTAATTTTTCTTAAATGTCTATTTTTCTTCTTTTACACAGTGCCTGGTTACTACAGTCTGCCAATGTGCTGCTCTTTTCTCTATAATGTGCTTTCACACACTTTATACATTTTTAATTTACTGCTCCAAGATTGACATTTACATCTTTAAATGGTTAATTATAAATAAACAAAAACAATTTAGTGACTTGCCCTTCACTTGCCATCCAGATTTCTGGGACTGGATAATTTAAAACTGGCCTTTTCACTTTTCACTGATATGAACCACACTAGACCACTGATTTTGTCATCTTGTACTCCTCCACTTTGAATTCACCTCACACTGTTCTCTATGTATGTATAAAATACATAATATTTATCTTTTTTTAAGACTCTGTCTCTTTAATGAACCCATTACCAGAGTGTTGCCTCTAACATGCTTGTAGAATTGATAAAAGAATAATTAATAACAGCAGTTTACAGAAAAAGTAGAATCATTGTTGCTTGTCATTAACAACATGGGTAGAGACATTTTATAAGAACTTTATTTTAAGTTCACCCAATGAATGGGTTCAAAATGGATCTTGCTGAAGTGGGACAGTAAATTAGTACATTTCAAATAATTGTTGACTGGTGAACCTAGTGGAACAGCCCTAAAGAGGCCTTTGAGAAATTCCTTAATTACCATTTGTTAGAACATACATAATCAGCCAACCAGCTAATATGTGAACTCTAACTGAGCTGAGCTTCAGTCTTGATTTGCCTAGTTGTAGCAGGTTTAGCAATATCTGATGAGGTTGAAATAACACTTGGTGAAGTTTAATGCAATACGCCAACTGCAAAATCTCTTACATTTCACCTGGTATGCCTTCGTTACAGAAGATGGGCTAGCTTGAGTGAGTATTTGAAAGCATTCCTAGTCTAGGCCATCTATATGGGTCTATTTGACATGATCAGAAGCAAGGCGCTCAAGCTTATTGTTTGCAATGTCAGGGTGGAGACTGTCCCAGCTTTAGGATATGCGAAACAGGTGTGACTCATGAAGTATATGCAAAGTATCCTACAGTTGCAGGGGGTTCATAAACCAATATTGCTTCAGCCACACTGGGGTGATGAGAATTGTGCAACATTATTCCGGTTTGACTTTGGCACTTGCCTATGAAATGATGAAAAATGCAGGAACAGTGTACACAAATGTCCTGAACCAGGTCATCAAAGAAGCATTCCACTCATTCCTGTATACTTGCTGGAAAGAATCAGCCTGTCTTGCTGGTCTTTGTAGGATAGAGGTCAATCTCAGGTTTTCCCAGTAGAACACTCCTTCAACTTGAGCTTGATCCAGCTCCCACTCACGGCAAGTCCCTGTTGAGTCTGTTGGCCCATTTGTTCCTGACTCCGGGCAGGGGTTCGGTCTTCAGCAAAACTTCCTGCTGGACAGCCAGGTCAAAAGCAGCTGGGCTTCTTCCAATAGAATTAGAGATCAGGTTCATCATTGCTTGTTCATATAGATAGAACATCAAGGAGGAAAGAGCTGTAGGACAGGGAGGAGGATAGAATGCATAGGATGGAGCTAGCCAAGCTCACACTGGGTGGTCAGATGGAATTAGAAAGCAACAAGTTAGCCTTGGAAGAAAAGAGAAAGCATTTGGAGCATGAGAGGATGTTGAGGGAGTTGGAGTTGAAAGCCAAGAGTTTAGCAATTACTCCCTCTGGTGGCAGCACACCATCCGTGCCTGTAGAAACAAGAGTATTCATCCCCAAAGATGTAATTAAGGGGTTCCACAAGCATGAAGATATTGGGCAATGGTTTAAGGCCTATGAATTACCATGACCTCTCACGGGTCCCTGAAAAGTATTGGGGAGCGGGGTTGTGGGGGCAGTTCCTCAGTGATGGGTGGGACACCTTGTTAGACTTGCCCTCTGAGGACCAGAATTCCTATATCCACACGAAGGAAGCCTTAATGACCAGATATGGGTTGACACCAGAGCTTTATAGACAAAGGTTTAGAAATTGTAAGAAGCTGGAGTCAAGTACTTGGGTGGAATATGTGCCTTTTTTGCAGAGCATTGGATGGTTGGGTGGAGGGTAGCAAAGTGAATGATTTTGAAGCGCTCAATGATTTGATTGCATGGGAACACTTGTCTAGTAACTGGTTTCCAGAGCTACGCCGTCACCCGACTGATAGTAAGCTGACTAACCCTA
This sequence comes from Triturus cristatus, assembly GCF_964204655.1. NCBI lineage: Eukaryota > Metazoa > Chordata > Amphibia > Caudata > Salamandridae > Triturus > Triturus cristatus. Next base: position 392,359,728 of record NC_140594.1, read on the forward strand.
GGAAGCTTGCTGAGGTGGCGGACCGCTGGGTTAGTACCCGGGTCCACAAGGGTCATGTGGGAGACTTCGCCAAAGGTGGGCAGGGTCCCCAGCAGAAGAGTGGGGGGACAAGGGTAAACAGAGGGAGCTCCAGAAAGGGCCCCAAAGTAATCCCCATGGGAACCTAGGGCAGGGTTCCCAGCCTCCCCCTGAGAAGAAGTCAGGGGGCCCGACAGATAGTCCTGTTCAGAGGGGTCCCTAAAAATGTTTTGGTTGTGGTCAGGTGGGCCACTTCTTCTGGGATCCTAAGTGTCCCAACAAAGGTAACACAGCACCCACTCGTGCACCGCCCCGGCAGATGGCTAGTGTAGCCCTGGGAGAGGAGAGGAGTGCCCAAGGTGGGTGGGGTCCCACAGAGATGTCCCTAGTCTCTTTAGGAGACAGTGAGATGGTCCCCAGGACCCAGCTGCCTGATAACACTAAGAAATACAGGCAGTGGGTAACCATCAATGGCCAAAGGGTGGAGGCTGTGAAAGACACTGGGGCCAGTGTGACAGCTGTCAGTTGTTGACTGGTGTCTGAAGAGCAGGTGATCCCCCATGCATTTTACCCTGTAGTTGTACCTTTCAAGTAGCTGTGAGGCAAGCCATGCCTGTTGACTGTCCGCTAGGCAATGATTTGGAAAGCTCCCCTTGGGCTAAGGTGGAGCGAAGAGCTCATTTGGAGATGTTGGGTCTGCCTGAGTGGGCCTGTGTGAACACTCGGTCCATGGCAGCCAGTAAGGGTGTTCAAGAGGACCTGAAGCCTGAAAGAGTGGCCCAGGTGCCTGCCTTAAAGAGAAGAGGCAGGGGGCGCGGGAAACCGACCCCCAAAGTTCCCACGGTCCAGGAAGAGGTAGACCTTGAGGGGGATGCCCTGGAACCTACAGGGGAGCAAGTAGCTGAACTGGGGGACCTGCCTGAGCTGACCCAGTGGCAGCAGGAAGGAGGACTCTCCAGGGAAGAGTTCTGCGAGGAGAAGAAGTGCCCTTCTCTTGTGGTTTCGTGGCAACAGGCCACAAACCAGGCAGCAGGTGATCAGTCTAGATCACATTGGATCTACTAGGAGAATGGTCTACTGTATAGCGAGCCTAAGGTCGCTGAGCCTGGGTCAGCCCGTGTGCTGGTGGTACCCCAGCGCTTCAGAGCCTTTCTACTGGGGCTGGCTCAAGTTGTGCCTTTAGCAGGACATTTTGGGCAAGACAAGACCTTTGAAAGTCTTGTCATCCACTTTTATTGGCCCCAAATGCGCAAGAGTTCTGATCCTCATTGCAGGACCTGTCAGACTTGCAAGGCAAGTGGTAAGAGTGGGAGGAAGCAAAAGGCTCCTCTCTAACCGTTCCCTGTGGTCAGCACCCAGAGAGGTGGTGTCAGACCAGGATACCAACTTCATATTTAAGTATATGAAGTCCCTGTGGCAGGAGTGCGGTGTACCCTACAAGTTCACCACTCCTTTACCACCCCCAAGGTAATGGGTTGTTTGAGAGATTCAACCGGACCTTAAAATGCTTGATTATGGGTCTTGAGGAACCTATGAGGCGTAAGTGGGACGTCCTCTTGCCATGCCTTCTGTTTGCTTACAGAGCGGTGCCTCAGAAGTCCTTCGGGTTCAGCCCCTTTGAACTGCTGTATGGTCACCCTGTAAGAGGATCTCTGAGTTTGGTAGAAGAAGGCTGGGAGAAAGCTCCCAGTAAACCTCCCCAGGATGTATATAGCTACATGCTGGCCTTCAGGAACCAAACCAGGTGTTTCAGACAACTCGCTCAGGCGAATCTGGAAGCCAGCCAGGAGGAAATGAAACGGTGATATGATCAGAATGCGACTCTGATCGAGTTTCAGCCTGGACAGAAAGTTTTGGTCATGGCCCCCGTGGAGCCTTGTGCGCTCCAGGATAAGTGGACCAGACCATTTGAGGTGGTAGAGCTCAAGAGTGATGTCACCTACTAGGTGGACTTGTGGTCTCCAAGGAACCCTTTGCGGGTCCTGCATGTAAACCGCCTGAAGCACCACTTGGAGAGGTCCGAAGTGGGAATGCTCCTAGCGACAGATGATGGAATGGAGGAGGAGACTGAGCCTCTTCCTGACCTCCTGTCTGCAAAAGAACAAGATGGGTCGGTGGACAGTGTAAACCTCTCTTCTGCCCTGACCCCTGAGCAGCAAGATGACTGTCGCCAACTGTTGGGACAATTTCTTGATCTGTTCTCCCGGACTCCCATTGTCACTGATTGGTGCGTCCATGATGTGGATACTGGGGACAGTCATCTTGTAAAGCACAAAACTTACAGAATGACTGACAGGGTGAGAGCTTGCATCAAGGAGGAGGTCTGCAAGATGTTTGCATTAGGGGTGATTGAGTCCTCTAACAGCCCTTGAGCCAGCCCAGTGGTCTTGGTCCCAAAGGCTGCCACGCCTGTTGCAACACCCGAACTCCGCTTCTGTGTTGACTACCGAGGACTCAATTGAGTCACCAGGACTGACACGCACCCCATCCCCAAAGCTGATGAGCTCATTGATCGGTTAGGGGCTGCCCGGTACCTCAGTACATTTGACTTTAGGTCTGGGTACTGGCAGATCGCCTTAACTGGGGCCAAGGAGAGGTCAGCATTATCACACCAGATGGGCACTACCAATTCCGGGTTATGCCCTTTTGGATGAAGAATGCCCCTGCCACCTTTCAGAGGTTGGTAAACAAGGTGTTGGCTGGACTGGAAGATTTTAGTGCTGCCTGCCTGGATGACATCACAGTGTTCAGCGCCAGTTGGAAAGAACATCTGCGCCACCTTTGGGAAGTGTTGATGGCGCTGCGGAGGGCAGGCCTCACGATCAAGGTGAGTAAGTGCTAGATCGGGCAGGGTTCCGTGGTGTACTTGGGACACCAGGTTGGGAGCGGCCAGGTGGCGACACTACAGCCCAACATTGATAGCATCCTGGCTTGGGAACCCCCCCTCCCCCCCCCCAAGACCCAGACAGAGGTGAGAGCCTTTTTAGAACTCACAGGGTACTACAGGAGGTTTGTCAAGGGGTATGGCAGCATTGTTGCACCCTTGACAGAGCTGACTTCCAGGAAGCAGCCCAAGAAAGTGAACTGGACTGACACCTGTCAGAAGGCTTTTGATGCCCTGAAGACTGTCATGTGCACGGCACATGTGCTTCTGGCACCCAACTTCTCTAAAGAACTCATTGTGCAGACAGACGCTTCAGAGCATGGTGTAGGGGCTGTACTTTCACAGATAAATGAGGAGGGCCTAGACCAACCTGTAGACTTCATCAGTAGGAGGTTACTTCCACAGGAACAGGGGTGGAGTGCAATTGAGCGCGAGGCATGTGCTGTGGTCTGTGCACTGAAGAAGTTGAGACCATACTTGTTCGGGATTCACTTCCATGTTCAGACAGACCACAGGCCCCTTAGATGGTTGATGCAGATGAGGGGTGAGAATCCAAAGCTGTTGAGGTGGTCCATTTTCCTACAGGGGATGGACTTCACGGTGGAACACTGCCCTGGTACAGAACACGCAAATGCTGATGGTCTGTCCAGATTTTTCCACCTTAGTGAAGAGAACTCCCAAGAGGGTGGGTAGTTCTCCCCACATTTCAGCTGGAGGGGACACGTGTTAGACCTAGCACTATTGGCGTGGGTCTCCCTTCCATTTTTTTCTGTTGCCCCCTGTGTTTTTGCTATGTTTTTGCTTGTCTAGATGCTTTGGGCACTTTGCCACTGTTATATAGTGTCAAAGTACAAGTGCTCCCTATTGTAAATTGTTGTACTGGATTAGTGACTCCATGATTGGCTATTTGATGTACTTGTCAGACCCTACTACAGTGCACCATGTGTGTCCAGGGCCTGTAAATCAAATGCTGCTGGTGGGCTTGCAGCACTGTTTGTGCCACCCACAGAAGCAGCTTGTAAAGTGTGGCTCACGCCTGCCATTGCAGAGCCTGTGTGCAGTCTGGGACTGCCATGTCGACTTGGCAAGTACACCCACTGCCAGTCCCTGAACCTTCCCTTTTCTAATTGTTAGTCACCCCTATGAGCAGGGTGCATTGTATGTGAAAGGTAGGACGAGCCCTGATGTGTGTGGCATGTCCTGATAGTGAATTACAGCCAATTTTGTTTTTCACTATTGCAAGGCTATCTGTTCCCATAGGCCAGAATGGCCAGTTTGATTATAACATCTTATAATCCTAACTGACCCAGGGAACACGGTAGAACAACGAGTTTATTATGCCTGAACTCAGAATGTTAAAATACATCTTTTAGTGTGGGTGATTCTTACATTCTGTGTTTGAAATTACCACTTTTAGAAAGTAGGTATTTTCTTGGCTCTGCTTGGTTTGTGTATTCCATGTCTGGTTTGTGAGTGACAAGGGGCTGGAGAGGGCCTTGGCTCCACCAGTCTGATGGGCCAGGGCTGGGCTGAATAGGACCTGCAGTGAATAGAGAGTAGGGAAGGGGGGAGATTTCCTTTCACTTGCCTGAGCCTTCATAGAATAGAGAGTAGAGGGAGGAGATTTCCTTTCAGCTACCTGGGCCAGGTTTGCTTTCAACAATGCTGTCTCCACCTCCTGCCAGGAAGCTGCACCTGGGAGGACAGAACTGGTTTTGGCTGGGCACAGACACACTCTGCCTTCGGAGAACAAAGGATTTAGTAGTATAAATATTGGGGCCCAGACCCCAGAACTTTAGATCACTACTGGGAATCAAGACAAACCTTTGCCAAGGAGAGAAACCAAGGAAGCTGAAGGAGGACACTGCCCCTGTGCTATTTGCTGTTTGGGGTTGCCCTACAGTGGTTACTTATTGCCAAGGAAAGTAGAAAAGGAACGTTGTGTGTACTTTAACTATCTTGAGGAAGATCTCCAAGGGCTTGAAGTTGAACTTGCCTCCTGTTCTGAAGTCTCAGGGCCACAAAGACTTCACCACCAGCTCCCCCTGAATTCCCTTGCTGGGAATTCTACCTGCAGGGAGTTGCCTGCAGTTGTTTTGGGCCCTCTGGAGACTGTTTCGCTGGGAGCTGGAAGCGCAACGCAACGAGGAAGAAACGTGTCGCCGCTGCAGTAATTGCTGTCGCATCGCCGAGGAAGCATGTCGCCGCTGCAGCTGTTCGCCGTCGTATCGCCGAAGAAGCGGGTCGCATCACCGGAGAAGCATGTCACCGTCGCAGAGGTTGCCGTCACATCACCGGAGAAGCGTGTCGCAGGGCCTGTCGCAGCTCAAGAAACCATAAATTTTGCTGCACGGCCGTCAGGCGTGCACGCATCGCAGCGCCATCTTGTCGCATCGTAACCGTAAAGCAGTACGAAACCGACGCATCACCTCCTCTCCGGTAAGGAACCGACGCATCACCTCCCCTGCGCTGCAGTAAGGAACCGATGCATCACCTCCCCCGAAGCAAGGAACCGACGCATCACCTTCCCTGCGACCCTTTTGTTTGTTTTGCATGATGCATCCAAGGTACTTTGAGAGTAAAGTGTTGCATTTACCATCTACATTGAACTAAGCTATTTCTACCATCTGAAAGTCATATTTTTATTACTGTATTGTGGATTTTGGGCGTTTGGTCTTGTGTTAAGTCTAGTAAAGATTACTTATGTTTCTTCTAAACTGGTGTGGTGTCCATTTGTAGTGTTTTCACTGTATTACTGTATGTGTTCACAAATGCTTTACACACTGCCTCTGAGATAAGCCTGCCTGCTCGTGCCAAGCTACCAAGGGGGTGAGCAGGGGTTATTTTAGAAGTGTAGCCTCCTTACCCTGACTAGAAGCAAGAGCACCTACTTGGTCAAAGGTACCTACCTCTGCCAACTAGAGACCGCCATTTCTAACATGGGGTAATTGAGCCATCGTACACGTATGATCATATGATATTCCCCTATCTCCTCAGGCTATTGTAATAAACACCACATACTAACCGCTTGTCTTATAATAAATACAACAATCTTTATTCTATTGCAGACCAAACAGGTTACACAGTAACTTTGTATGAGTTCATGGGATAGTGAGAATTATCGAACTGTACCCCCTACTTTCTTTGCTGTTTTGTTTGTAAAAATCTCAATTGAACATAAAAGAGAAAATGTCCCAAATAGAAATTTTGTTTCATTTAATGCATCTTTCACATGAAATAAAGGTAAATTATAAAATGTGTTCCAAGGGTTTCACATTTGTCTAAGAATCTCCGATCCTTTTCTGGGCATCAGGAAAAAATTAAAATAATCTTTTGCTATGCAGAAAGGAGGAACCATCTCTTTTGTCTCTTTCACTAGAAGACAAATTATCTCTTACCACAATGCTTTTGTGCCGGAACGGAGCACTCATTCAGGGGGCACAGATGATAATCTCTTCAGAAATAGCACAGAGTAACCACAATTCAGAATCTGCAGAACCCACTAGTACTGTGTTATCACCGGCCACTGCTGAAAAACGTTCACCACCAGATGCTGACTGAAGACTCATGATCTAGAAAACTCAAGTACTTACAGAGGGTTTTGTGGTTGTCAGAACACAAGAAAAAGAAAACTGTGATTACATGTCTCTGCCCAAAAACAGGGGTTCAGCAGCTTTGAATGAGTAAGCCTGGAACATGAAGCTCTCAGGGGAAGGATGAGGTGAAAACAATGGAAGATCAGAAGAGCTGATCTGTATCTGTGAGAAGCGGATACTAAAACAATAGGCACAAACTGGAGTTATTACCAGCCCTTATGCACTTGGTCAATTAAGACTTTTTTAAAGGGAAGCACACAGCCAGTAAGCTGTCTATCAGTCAGCATCTCTGTACACAATACGGGCTTTGGTTGTTCTTAGTTCAGCTGGATCGCCTAGGTCTCTGCCACTTTCTTTACTATGGCTGCATTATGTGCTTCATCAGCAGCAGTCAGCCACTCATTCACTTTGACCTCGGTCTCTGGTAAGGTCTGTACATCACTTACATCTTGAGGATCAGCCAGAAGAGTAGTGCGGGAATCAGGAGAGATAAAATATTTTGTATGACTGTGTCATCATCATCATCATCATCAAAAAACCTCCTCACATGCACAACATTTGAATCAGAACCTAAGATGTCCATTAGCTTCTATCACTTTTCCTGCGCATATTGCTCTTAGCAAACTGTAAAATTTGCTGAGTACCAGAGACTTTGAAGGAGTAACAGTTCGAGTAGCACTGACTCTGACGCAGAAGCTACGGAAGTCGCCTTGGAGGATTGCACTGTTGGCTTCGTCAACTGCTTTAGAGCCAGCTTCAAGGACAGAGTAGGAATGTGATAAGATGGCATCAGAACCAAGACCAGAGTCACCACTGCAGAGTAGGCATAAAGAGCTGCCATATTGACCTAACTTGGTGCGCCAGAGGGAGGAGATGGAATATTTGAGAACATAGGCTTTGAAAAGACTGTTTGTACAGTAGAGGTCCAGGATGACTTATCTGGGGATCGGTTCAGGATTAGGGGCCAAGCCCAAAGAAGATGAAGGTTGTTCCTTGGGTCATTTATTTCCGTAAACTTGTCTTGATGGGAAGATAAACGCCTATGCTCTTTTTAACCTTTTTTAAACCTCTCAGGCAAACAACTCCAGAAATGAGATTGACAGCTGGCTTTGAACCTGGATGGCAAGCTAATCCTTCCCTCTGCAGAGGTCATGAACTAATTCCCCTAACTCTCACATATTGACCCGATCAACAAGCTCAATAGGAACTGTTCAGTCTCAAGGTCCATTCCAGCTTACGTCACTGGTATCAGGTCAACGGGAATCACAGAGTCCTCATTCAAATGTAGGGAACATTCTCTGAAAAGCCATCATGTTGGAATTTTCTTAGTTTTAAAGGGGTCTTTCAGTGAATGATGTCACAAAGCATCTCAAAACCCAAGATGACATCATCAAACAAATCAACATTCTCCAATGGTTAATATTAGAGACGCACAACTGCTAAAGCGCATGTGCTCTGTACTCTAAACATTGCAACATTGGCTTATAAGCGATTGGCATATTTAATTTACTCATAAGTCCCTAGTAAAGTGCATCATATTTGCCAAAGGCCTACAAATTAAATGCTACTAGTGGGCCTGCAGCACTGATTGTGCCACCCACTTCAGTAGCTCGTTAACCCGGTTTCAAGCCTACCACTGCAAAGCCTGTGTGTGCAGTCCCCCTAAGAAATGCCTTAACAGCCCTAAGGGCAGGGTGGAGTGTATTTAAAAAGCAGGATATGTATGTTTCAGTTTTACATAACCTGGTACTGAAATACTCTTAAATTTGTTTTTCCCTACTGCATGTCCTATCCTACTCATAGGTTAACATTGGGGTTACCTTGTTACATTTTTTTAAGTGTAATTTCCAATTGGAAAAAGATGGACATTTGAGGTTTGGTGTCTCTGTACTCACAATTTAAAATCCCAATTTATGGTGAAGTTGAATTTTAAGTTGCAAGTCTGGAAATGCCACTTTTAGAAAGTTTTATATACAAAGGTTCAGTCAGGCCAGTGGTCCTGTATAAGATTATTTTTTTTAAAAAAAGGAAAATTAATAGAAAATAGGTACCGTAAGTATTTAATCAGGACTCTATTGTATTTAGTATGACATTGTTGCAAAAAATCCAAGCACAACAACCTCCAAACAGTTTAGTATATAATGCAATAAATGTATTCATTGCAGTATATCAATTGATATTTCAATGTATCCTTTTAAACTTTTTTTACCAAATATGATCCAGTGCTCACAGATAAGTGAAATAAAAGGTGCTCTAGTGAGTGATAGAATAATGGAAAAACATGCAACTCTTAAAAAACATAACATTGTACTCCTATCAATGCATTTATATAATAAAATTAGGAGTTTAATGTAGCTATGTGTTCGACGGCGTTTCGTCTGTGAGATCATTTTCAGGACAGGTGTGTGAGCACCTGATATCATTGGAATGCAAGACAAGAGAAAGAAAGGAGGTTGTTAGGCGAAATTAATGATTGGCCTGCAGTATATACACCGTAGTTTAGTAAAAGCGAGGGAAACTAATTACAGATCGAGCATGTTTAGAGTCTGGTTGTCATATTGGTGATGTATCAAGAATTAAGCTGGATAGGGACCGTGCATTCATTATGGGTAATGCAATTTCAAATTAGGGTAATCACATTAATGATTAATGAGCACTGGATCATATTTAGTAAAATATTTTAAAAGACTACATTGAAATATCAATTGATATACTGCAATGAATAAGTTAATTGCATTATATACTAAACTGTCTGGAGGTTGTACTTTATGATTTTGTTGCAACAATGTCATACTAAATACTATAGAGTCCTGATTAAATACTTATGGTGCCTATTTTCTATTACTTTTTCTTTTTTCTTTTTTTTAAAAAGGATCTTTTACGGGACCACTGCTGACTGTCTTTCATGAAGTGCAAGAATGGTTCTTTCATTGTGAAAGCTTGGAGCTCGCCCAACCTTCCTGCAGAAGTCAATGTCAGGTGATATACCAGTTAGCAAGAGATATATTTGAGATCGGATTCATGGACGGGCTTTAAGGATGGACTCATTAGTTGACACAGTACAGTGTTAAGGTCCCCTGGCACCAGCGGCCACCGTACCGGGGGAAAGGCCTGGAGTAAACCCTATGTGAACTGTTAATGAGAGGATGATCCTTATGAAAATGGGAGGGCACGTTTCTCGACCTTCTTAACAGAGAAACTGCAGCTAAATGAATACTGATGTGTATTTAGGACCATGTTTGGCCAGCTTCAGCAAACACATCAGGATCTATATGGAGTGCAGATGGCATTAACGTCTTTAGACTCACACCATACGAAGAAATGCTTCCACTTGGCGGTACAGAGTTTAGTCAGACCACTGCTGTGCTAGTAGTGTCCTGCAATCTGCTAAGATATTTTATGTATATGGCTTTGCTTGAAGATTTCAGATCATTTGGGAGACTTGGATTTGGTGCAGGACATAGCTGAAGGACTGACCATGTGCCAGGACGAAGGCCATATGCACTGGCTATAGGTCACAAGGAAGCTAGGTGCTGGGAAAGACCTGAAACCTGTACACCATCCCCTGCACCTGGTGTTTGTTGGGAGCGGCTAAAGGCTTTGTGCTATTGCTTCTGGGAGCACTGTGACAGGAATGTGAAAGTAGGTGTCCTAGAGATCAATGGAAGCAGGAAAGGCATCTTACTTAAAGAATGGCAGAATGTCTTGTGGATTAACCATCTTAAAACCTCGTTTTATCAGATATTTTTTTAATCTCCGGATTCCAAAACTGGTCGCTGGCCACACAATTTGTTTCGTCACAAGAAAGTATTTTGAGCAAAACACCTTTCCATATTTGTGGCTTTAGTATCCTTTCTGTCATTCTCTTCAACCGCATTTTCAAGATTTCCTCTTGCAGAATGTGTAGATGGTAATGGCTCTCTCTCCTTGAAGTCTATAAAGTGCTTTTGTTGTATTCCAGGCAACAGCCATACTGAACAAAGTCCAACACCTATCTGTTGGAGGTTACGCCCTGCCTCACACACAGATGACTGACTAGCTGAGGCAAAGACAGGAGTGAGTAATCTCAGGAGTCAGTCCTTTTATTGTACCCGCAAATTGGGAGGGCCATGCTCATTGACATCTCAGTATTTCTTCCTTTGTATGAAAGAATATTATTGAAATATTCTTCATAGCAAGGAAACCGCAAAAGGAGTGGTAAGGCTGATGCAGCGGGTGAGGTGGGGCAGATAATCCCAGGGAGCGTGCTGTGGCCCTGCTCTTCAATGAACCACTCAATAGCAGAGTCTGCGTTGTCCCAAAACGGGCAAGCCCCACTGAACAGCATGTCCATAAGGGAAAAGTAAACACTGCCCAAAAAATGGTGGACCGCAGCCTGCATGATGCTGAATGGTGACACTGGTGCCAATGTCCTGCCAGATGGAATTGGTGGTATCCAAGCCACAACGAATTGTGAACTTGGCCACATTCAGACCATTCTGTATGTCCTGGGCAAGTCGGAGATGGTCAGGAACCCCAGTGAGGACTTGAGCCATCAAATTCAACAGGGCGTGGGACTAGCGTCCCAGCAGGCAGCTGGAATTTACTGATCGCAGTGGCAAACTGGTAAATGAAAAGACTTTTCCGATACTCTCCCCCCATTTAGACTTCCTACTGGAGGGAGTTGTGGAAACGTGTTGGGGTTAGTGTTGCTTGCAGATGCCTGCACCACCAAGCTTTCAGGGGAGAGGTGCTGAGATACAAATGCGGAGTTGCCCGGGGCTTAGAGGTGACGTGGTGCAATCTGGCAGCTGACAAGTCCCAACACAGTACCTGTAAGGTCTTCGTTAAAAAGTAAAAGGGGCTAAGAGGACATTTGTCCCGGGTGGAGGATTTCTAGTAGAACATTTATCTTGATCACCAAGGTGGGAGATGAAGGTCAAGGACTACGGCCACTCTGCGTGGTGTGAGAAGCACTTTCCACAGTGGTTGGCCCAGTGGGTGAGATGAGCCCTGTCACAGGGGAAGTATCAAGGCGGACAGCCTCCTGCAGATTGTCATACCAATTCTCCTTGTGACATGGCTGGCTAATCTCTTCACCTGCATGGTAGTCATTGTCTGAATTTGTTCCAAACATGGAATACAAGGTGTGTGTTTGAAGGCAGCTCAATGGGTGGAAGCGAGCCTTAACGGCAGCAGAGCACGGCCCTGGTTGAGGTCGCACTGGCGCTGACTCGGCGTCAGATAGGACAATTGGAGCCTCATCTTCCAGCGTTGATGGAATCATTCGTCAACAGCGCTGAAGCACCAGTACCGGTGTAGACTATGGTGGTGCTGGAGGCTGAGTTGGGACAGGAGCTGGAGACGGACCCGTTTAGGGCCCAGATGTTCTGGCTGGTGCCGAGGGTGAACCCAACAGTGGTAATGCAGGTGAGATCCATGGGGGAAAAACATCATAAAATAAAATGATGGACGGAGTGTTGAAACTTTTCTGTGGGCTCCATGGGGGCCCAAAGGAGTACCAGAGGGTGTCGACAAGGATCTGAAGAGTCAGAGCAATCCCTCAGGAACTCTTCGATCTGCTTAGGAATAGCAGACGGCCCTGGGAACTTGGTTTGGTCTGGAACAACCTGCAGGATTGTCTCTGAAGTAAAAAAACCTTCCTCTGCAAGCCTTATAGTTGTGGCTTGACCTCAGACACCACAGACAAACCTGATGAGGATCTGTCAGCCACAATGATTTGTGTCAGCCCTTACACAGCTTAAAACCTGTCATTTTGGGAGGCGACATATCCCTTGCACACTGAAATAGATCATTTTGATTGAGGTAAGTTCTCAAAAAGAGACAAAAGGGAACTCTGGATCTACGTCTGATTGCGCAGGCAGAAAACAACCGAAGTCAGTGTACGAGCTGTGGCTATATAGGCTCCGCCTGCCATTTCTGGAGAGGAATGGTGCAGTTACGGAGCAGCACAGCGCTACCTACCAGAGTGCAAAGGTACTGCTGAAAAGTTTCCGAAACCAGTCTGACACCTGGGAAATATTAAAAAAAGGTGAATAATCTGCAGCTAGAAGCCTCTGTCAGATATAAAACAGTGAAATGGAAGAGTGTGTAAATGAGGGGCAATATCGGAGATGCTCCTAGTTCTTGTATGTGGCCTCAGAAACATGGAAAAGCTCGGTTTTGGGGGAGGGGGGTCACTGTAGTACTTTGTAGGGTTTAGAGACATGGAGGATCGTATGGCGCATGGGGTTATAGGTGCTGCATTAGGGTTGGTGAGAAAGTCTCATGAGACTTCTATATTTATTTTGTGGAGCATGCTCAGACTTCTTGATTAAACCAAGGCTAGCGATTTAAGCCCTTAATGGTCCCCTGATTTCAAATGTCTCATACCCACCTTCAGTGACAAAGTGACTCTGCCATGTCCGTTAACATGCTGTTCTGCTATCCATCCCCCTTTTGTTGCAGCATCTAGCGTGCACCTCAGTCTCTCCCGTGATACCTATGAATCTCATCTGTCATCATTTCCCTTGTGCCTCAAAATCCAAACTGTGTTTCAGTGTCCCCAAGTCTAGTCTACATCTTGTTCTGCCCTTACCTGTGTGATGAAATGAGAGTATGGCAGGAAAAACTGCTCCAGGATATACAGTATAGTGAAGAGGGCACCCAACTTCTGTCTTAGGCTGAGTCGGATCTCCGCTGTGCCCTTACTCTTACTCCGGACCTTAGTCTGGTTCTCTGTGGCGCCATCTCCACTGGCGGTGGTCCTGGTCTTCTGTGGTTTGCCAGTTGGAGTATAAACACAGTCTTGGCTGCACTGAGGTGGCTCAACCAGTGGCAGGACCTTCCTTAGGAGGTATGGGAGCTTTGTAACTAATCGCCGTGGCCAGTCTGGATAGCAGAACAGCGGACTGGTGGCCAGCATGGTGTAAGAGAACATTCCTGGAAAGGGACAACAGATAATCGTGAGCATGGAGTGACAGTAGCAAATGTCATTAGCAGAAGGGATTGGAAATACAAAAAAGTGAACTTTGAGTTGGTAGTGACACGAGTGTGCAAGGAAGTGAGTAGTGTGTGAGGAATGGAGAGCAGTATGAAATTAGGGATGTCTGTGGAATGAGGAATGATTGCCTGGGGAAAAGTTTACCTGGAGGTTATTAGAGTAGCTTCTAGAGTGTGTAAACTTGTGTCTGGTGGTTAGGAAGCAATGTAAGATGGATGCAGAAGTAGTGTAGATGAGGAAAGCCTAGTCTGGGGAGGTGGAGTGGTTTAGGCGGGGCTGTGAAATATTTGTGGATCAATCCAGGCTTGGTATGGTTCAGTGCGAGTTATGTATGGTAAAAGTGCTGGCTGTGTGTGCAGGTTGGGGGGTGAAAGCAGAGTCCCTAGGATTTCTAGTTGTGCATGTCAGTAGATGTGAATGCAGGACAGGTTGTAGAAGCTTTGAGTGAGATATATAGGGGAAAATGAGAAGTGTCTGGTTGACCAGCAGCAGCAAGACGTTAGGGAGGGTGGTCTGTGGGCATGAGAAGTACAAAAGGGAGATGCCAGGGAAAGAGGAATGTCCTATCTTACCAATATTGAAGAGTTGAGAGTTCATGCAGTGGAAGTATGAAACAAAAAATAGGGCCAAGGGCCGCGTTAGGTCGAAGAAGAGCAGGTATCCTGCAGACAGGTCCAGGATTAGTCCAGCACCATGCACTACTAAAAGGTTTGTCATCTCCTCCGAAAGGACCAACCTGGAGAAAAGAGGAATAGGATTTCACTAGACCGAGCCGGACACACAGAACGACAGGAATGTATCATACTGTACAACAACAGTGTACCCCACTGAACTACGAGAGTGCTCTAACGTGCATTATACGTAGGAGGTGCCTCTAGCTGATTCAAGATGTACTACTATTCTTCATACAAATCTCTTCCAGGTTGATCTATTTGCTGCCTTTAGTTTGGCACTTCTCCCTTTCAAGAACTTTGACAGGGATCCCTGCTCAAGCCTCCCCTTCATGATCACTGGCCCTATTCACTTGCTATGCATACCCAACATTAGCAGCCCATTTTCCTGTTTTACGTACTACTAGCAAGATGCAGGAAAAACGCTGCTCTTGGCACTTTACCTTCCTAAGGTGTGCCCTCCTTGAAGGAGATTAATCTAGAGATTTTGCCCTTTGATTGCCTAAAAACACTTGCCTTTCCCTTTCGCAAGTGACTTTTAGGATTTACTTACATCAAGAGCGCCTGGCAATTGACCTATAAAAAGCCTCCATGTCATGTGTATGAAACATCTATGAGGTGAATTTTTACCTGTTAAATGCTGCAAGTTGCCTGAGACACTGAGGAACAATCTCTTATCAATACCTTCATAGATATTGACATTAAAGGAAATCGGGTGACTTCATTGTAAAATAAAAGCTGAGACATTGCCAACAGGAATTCAAAACCTGATTCTGTCTCCAAGTTGGAAAAGTCATTCAAAATTGGTGCAGGGGCTACCTACCACACTGGAAGGTTCAACCTGTGCAAGACAAAAACCCTCACAGAGTAACAAAATTGTGAGTAGCTCTGGGTGGAAACCGGTGACTTGTAGAACAGCTTTCTGTGGGACACTCTATTTGCATGAGATTATGAAGGCAATGAAGAGGAGTGTTCATACTTCAGGAGTAATCTAAAAAGACTTTGGACACCTGAAGGTGAATCAGACTTCTAAAGGCAAATTATCCAACAAGGTAGATACACATTTGGCAAAGACTTCTTTCTTCAAAGTTTGAGTTTATGCGTTACCTGAACATTTGTACTAGTGTCTCTAAAGAACTGATGGAGCAGCATCAATGAACCCAAAAAAAGGCAAATCACTCTACTAGTGCACAAAGGGTGCCCCACGTGGAAGAGTTTCCTAACAAATAATACAACTACTGCTAATAATACTACTAAATACAGAACCAGGTCCTATCCTACCAGTACACAAATGGTGCCCCACATGGAAGAGAGGTTCCTACTACTAATAACAATAAAAATAATACAGAATATGAAGCTATACCCAACCTCAGATGAACCTTTGACTGTGTGTCTTTCAACAGCACAAGCTCAGGAAAAAGCATGTGCTGTTGTGTCTCCCATTGATCTCTCTCCATCTTTGCAAATTGTAATTACTGCAATTTCACAGGGAGATCCACAGATGGCTCCACTGCTCTTTATATCTAAATACGGACTGTGTTTCTTAATCTAGACAATAAAGCTAAGCCACAGTGTGTCAAAACAATTTTACTCTCATGTTATAAGCTGTCTGGTCAACAATCTGGATCCCACGTTATGTAGCAGCTAACTGTGGCAGCCTCCAGGTGTAGTCCACGTCTCAAGGCTTACTTCCTCTGGCTCTTCAAACCCACCTTAATGATTTGACTTGTTTTATGTAACATTTCAAGATACACTGGAATAGGTCCATTCCAAAACAACTACTACAGAGGCACTGGATAAGAAGTCAAACACATAAAAACTAATAACCCTTTAATGTGACAATCTCCCAACTCAATCAGCATGCGTCATAGCTGCACTTGATAAGGGAGTCAAAGAATGGGAGAATCAAGGTTTTATCCCTGGAAGCTGTAGAGGACTTCCTGTTTTGACTGTCTAACGGTAAATGTGCAGGTGTTGGCCATATTTTCTAAAAAACCGACACAGTTTTAAACTTGTCAGAGCTTCAAATGAATCAGTTGGCGTGCACACACACATGCATGGTTGTGCCATTCCTTCACAAACAGACATTTGTGACAAAAGCCACATGTCTCATTTGAAGAAAAAATGATTCTCTTCTTCTGCATTTAGGTTTAACAAAAATGCACAACTAGAGTTTTGTTGCTAAATCGTCGATTGTTGTTTTCATCCCTCCCTCAAAAATGGTGATTACAAGCCCTTCACAGCCTACTAAGCCTTGAAAGCTAACTAGCTTTAAAAGGATAATAATATTATTCCCACAAGAAGTGATGGCTTTGCTCCAAATCTAAATTTGCTGATGCCAACAAGGTTCACTGAAGACTGTGCCTCTTTTCAAAGCATGCAGCGTATCCACAAAGGAGCTTGCATGCACAGAAAGAAAGGTGACCAAGGGGCGATTCCTTCTGTTTGACACAATGCTGATCCATTATCTGTGGGCCTTGACACCTATCGAACTGGGCCCTACATTCAGCTTTCTCTGTCTAAATGGCAAAAATGAATGTTAGAAAAACGAAAGGAGATCCAAAAACAACTCCATCTGAGCACTACAGAACTGTTTTTTTAAAACACTGAAAGCCTGGGGTTTAACTAGATGATTCCTTTTCCCAAAGTAACCAACCACCAACCCTGTATTGGATCTCTGCTGCATAACCAGTTCCTGATAGGAGTCTCTTCAAATGGTGAGCGTGGTGTAAAGCCTGTAGGCAGTACAAGCGAACAAATGTATGGCATCGTGCGAATGAATGGCCTTACAAATTACAACCATTGCTAATAGATGGGATGTAATAATGGGCGTTCAAAGTTTATTTGATAGATCGAAAACATAATTTCATCATCAAAGTATAAAGCACATCAATAGATAATAGCAATTCTTTGAAATACACAGATTAAAATCCCACCATTCAAGAGTAAAAAAGTTCCAATAAAAACCTCAATAAAAATAGGAGGCATTCACTTAGGTGTCAACTCACCTGGACAGTGTTCACAAATGTGGTCATTGTTGTGGCCTCATTTTCACCTATAGTTGGCACACTTCTGCTCATATTGGGATGGATGACTGGTTAGTCAAAGCTAGAGCAGCCGAAGACTATAAAATTTCCCATCTAATAAGTGACATTCTCCATAATTATAAGAAATCTAACCTTGCTCCTTGCCAGAGATTACTTTCATTAGACAACTTCTGCAGTTTTAACTCCCCTATTCATTTTCTCTTTTTGGTGGATGTGAGAAGCCCACTTTGTAAAAGTGTCTTACTTTTAGGCTGCTACTGCTCAAATTACAATGACAATTAATCTGCATGATAGAGGCTGGGGAGCTCACTAGTAGACTTAAGCGGACTTGTTTGCTAAGGACAACTCAGAAAATAACCCCCCACTTCAATCATCAAAAGCTTTAAAGGGTGGTTCTTGGCTTTGAGAGCTTTGGGAAGATTGGAGGGGGGAGGATAATTGGGTGCCTCCCGGCAACAATTGAAAAGAAGAAGAATATACATTAAATCAAAACAATTAATAGATTAATATTTTGGTAAATTTGAAAGAGGAAATTTCTCTTTTCTTAGTTCCAGATTATATATTGTTAAGCTTATTAATTGTGTTTATATCTGCAACAATTTTCTGGTTCCTAATTTCTTCTACATTACGATTTGAATACATTTCCTCCCATCAGAGATCTCATTCTGGAAAGGGGCTTTAATCTTGTTCTGGTGTGTCTCATGCACAAACAGTTTGAATCTATGGCTTTTTGCACAAATTACTTGCTGAATTATAACACAGTTTCTGGTTAAAAAAAACTGTGCAGAAGAACTGGTGAGCTTAATTTTTTTTTAAAGAGATTTATAGTGTCTTCAGAAAGGTGAAGTGGGGCTTCATTCTGAACGTTTTACCAGGCTTGTAAATGTGGCATAAAATTATTCGTTTGGTTTATATAACTAAGACAACATCTCTCCAATTCTTGGAATTAATTCAGGGATGATAAATCCATTTATTTAGCATTTCATTTTAATTATTTATCACACATGGTGGATTTAACACTGCCCCAAAAGTGATAGTCTATTGCATCTACAAGCTCTACTAATTTAGAGGATTTCAGCCTGATAAAATCGTTATGGTTATACCATTAAAGCAAATGCATCATCAAAGACGTAGAACCATTGCAGACATCTGTGCTCTCAACTCTTTGCTCTCGCTCCTCCACAAAACCCACCCACTACTCCTGTCCTATGACCTATGAAGGATCAGCCCCAAGATGACAGGAGATACAGAGGAACAAAGTGGTGTTTGCTCAGTAAGGCACGCTAGCGCCTGTGCTACTGTCATAGTTATTGACATGATAGCATTCTTTTTGAGAAGCTTGATCCAGGCAAGCATTTGGGACAGGCAAATTTCAGCCTGTTTGGAAGAAGATAAAGTAAAAAATGATTTCACAAATATAATTTTCTTCCAAATTTCAAAGCAATCAGGATAGTTGATCAGTATGCAAAAGTTAGTTAACAGTAACAAAAGCTCTCCACTGAGAGATCCTCCTCAGATTAATGACCACATTAGGATTTCCAGGCACCAGCCTCAGAAACAAACACTTTTTCTAAATCTCCACGTTTTAAAACAGCACTTAAGAATTTGAAGCTACAGAACACACATCAGAACAGCAGAACACAAGAAAATGTGGTCTGCTCTTTTTAATTTAGTTTCAAGAGTGATTAGTCTTTTTTTCAATCAAGAGATATCAGCCATCAGGAAGCATTTATATCTCCTTTCTTTATTCAGGATTCCGCTGTGCAGTCAAGTTGAGGAAACAATGAGCGCTTCAGTTGTAAATCTGAGGGGATTCCATCATTGCAGCACTAGAGAACTATTCTAATGGTGAGCAACCTTTCCTTTCCCAGTAAAGGATCCACAAGAAAAATCATAACCTTCATCAGATGGGCACTCAAAGACTTGAGGAGGCAAAAACAAATTCTGAGGGATGCTGGACTACTTCAACTTTTGATCTTGCCTCTGAATCCCATATTGAACAAAACAAAATGTGCAACAATATGCAAGTGACCTCCTTTCAGATATCAATCAAATCTGCAAAGAGCCTCCTTGTAGATATAAGTCACGGCGACATTCTCAAAATGAATAGCTATATCTGCATATGTTTCCTATAGAGTGGACTCTATGATATGCAGAGGCGCCCTATTTGCTTCTCTGTAACAGAGTTGTACACATTCAACAAGCCTCCTGGAGAAGGATTACTCGTTGACTGGTTTCAATGCATTTGTCTGGGCAAAGGAGACTAAAAGCTATCTAGAACTACTAATATCCTTCGTTCAGGGGTTTTTAACATTTAAGTCCATGCCAGATATTCAGGTTAATCACTGACAAGGTAAATAAGTTCTATTTAGGTGTTGTGTATGGGTTTGCTTTAAGCTGACATCCTGAAACTCTGCTGTGGATCTGGCACTTCTCTTTTAATCCTTTCAATGCAGCACCTTTACTCTCTACTACTGTCCAAAGAAACAAGATCTCCGAGGGCCGAAGTCTATGGATTTTAGGGAAAAGACAGTGAACAATTTTGTCTGGTTGAGGCAGCACTCCAAAAGGACCCTGGGCAAGAAAATAGCGAATTCTTAATACTACATCACCCTGATGAAAAACCATAAAAGGTCAGTCAACCAATATTGTTTTGATTTTGCGTACTCTGCCATTAGAAATTATATCTATTTAGAAAGTAAATTTCAAGATCAAACAAGTCATGTCATGTATGTGGAAACTGATGAGTTGACAAGTGTAAGCTGTAAGAAAGCACTCAAAGGTACTGGGTTTCTTTGAACAGAAAGATCTCCCTCGTTCTCCCTTGCTCGAGTGCATAAAACTGTATGGTTGTGTCTTCCACCAGTACTATTGCTGTCGCTGCCTAAATTATTAAGTAGGTAGCCTCAAGTGTCATTCGAAAGACACTCAATTTGAAGATTTGTTAAGGGATTCTTATGAGGACCAAAGAACTTGACAAAAGTTTTGTGGGAAGCATGCAAGATAAGGTTCATTTGGGGCTGATGGGGTTCCAACACGACCCTTTTCCTGTGTAGCTGATGTCCTGTCATCAACTGAGTGACATGATATTATGATGTTGCTGTTCTAACATATTGTAATTTATGTCCACCCAAGGTAAATGCATTCTTGCAATGGTCTGACGTGCAAATGAGCATGTAGGATCAGGAAGCAGGTGAAAGAAAATAAGCAGGACAGAGAGGAGCCTTTCCTAAGCAAAGAAGGTTCTTATCTGATCTCCCAGGTCTTCTGAAACCAGAAGACTCCACCACCCCCTACATTACTGGAAACAGTGTCATTCTGTGTCCACAGAGTTATTCCCACAAATGTAACCTTGTTGTATGAAATGAAACTTGATTTCTCTCAATTAGCTGTGAAGCATAGGGTATGAGGAAGTCTGCAGGACTGAGTGAAGGAGCTATCAAAAATAGCATTACCTCGTCCTCGACCCAATCATTACAAATGAGGTAATATTCCAACTGACAGGAAACAAAACAGGAAACGCTTTTAGGCTCCACCCACCCACCAGCCAGGGGCTGTAATAGCATAGCCAGCAGAAACTACTTCCTATTTTGTTTCCTGTTGGTGGACATGATGGGGGACGATGTGGTAATTGCCTGGCTCTTATCTTGATGGATGTCTTCTGGCTTCCTCCTTTGCTGGGCTTTGTGGGCACCATTAGATCCTCATGGGAGCAGTTGGAGTCAGTGCGCCGGGCCTCCTGGACTCGGTGAGTGACGTAGGGTGTCTGGGTTGCTGTTTGTCCAGCCCCAACTGTCTTCCTCTGTGTCGTGGAGTCCTTTTGAGGCTACTGATTGAATTCGGGACCACCACACTGGGAGGCGCGGTGACGTTGCTGATTTGTGGATGGCTGGTGTTCCTGTATTGAAACAGGGGCTGTGTGGTAGTTGGGCCACTTGCTTCTTTCCCTCCTCCAACTGGGGTTAGGCGGGAGAGCTCCTCCGCTGCAGAGCCGAGCTCCCGCTTGCACCTGTTGGCCTCCTTGCAGCTGTATGTCTCCGCCTCAGGAGTTTGGTATGTGCCGGACGGGTTCTGTCCACTTCGGCAGGACAGCTATGGGAAGCATACCTCGATTCAATGCTGGGAGACCACCATTACAAAGTCAAGAAGGCTTCAGTTTGGCAGTGGGCATGGGTCTGCCCCGCATGGACTGTCAGACTCCTGGATCGAGTTTGATTTTGGAGGGAATGGTTTTCCAGCGGGAGGCCGCCATTGCAAGTTGGCCTGCTTCCTCCATTTTTTTGTACTTGACGTGACATCTTAGCCACGCCCCCTTCATTCCGGAAAGCGATCCTCGCATCAGCTGAAGGCATGATTGGAACTGCCTGTTACTGCATGCGCTTTTTAACTGGTTTAGGGCTGTTTTTGTTGCTTCTCTAATTTACATGCTTGAAGGAAACGTTTTGGTTATTTAAGGTGCTGTCCGCTGCTTCTTGGGACACTTGCACTGGTTTGACTATGGGGAAACAAAGTCAGAAGCGCAGACATGTCTCTCCTGTTTCTTCTCCTTCTTTGTCAGTGGGCAATGGGGAATCCAACCCTCCTCAGAAGCAGAGGAAGTTGAGTGATGATGCTCATCTGAAAAAGCTGATTCTAGAGACTTTATCTACTATGAAGTACGAAAAAGCTGCTGGTGTGCGCTCTGCTGGGGGTCATGATCTCTACTCTGATATTTCCAGCTCCGACTCATCTGATGGTTCCTCTGTGGGTGCTGTGGATCTTAAGGGAAAATATATATATATATCTAAGGATATGTTGCCGGACCTTTTGTCCCATGTAGGTGATAACGTGGATTTTCCAGACGAGGAGGTGGCCAGCACGTCCAAGGACAAGGTGTTGCCCCAGTTTTGTAAGCAGGCTACAAAGGCTTTTTGGAAGAATGGAAGGATCCTGACCACATTATGATGCCTCGCTTCATGTCCAAGCAGTACCCTTTACAGGATATGGAGGATACAATCCCTGAGTCAGTACATGTGGAATCGATTGTGGCCAGTTTAGACGACCTTCCATGGCTGAAGATGATTTCCTTAAGGATGGTGCAGATAAGATTGATTCTGCTGTGAAAAAGGCCTATGCAGGGTCGCATCTCATCATCCGTTATGAGGTGTATGGTGCTTATGTCGCTCAGTCCTTATTGTCCAACTTTAAGACTTTGTTCTCCACTATGCAGGAGGGTGGTGTCGTCCCGATTTGTTGGAGTCCTTGTGGCATCAAGCTGAGTTTCTCTCTGGCGTTGCCTTTGATTCAGTACGTGCTTTGGCCATGTCTTGTGGTGCTTCCATTGCCGCCAGACAAAATTTGTTGCTGAAAGGATGGAACACTGATGCTGCTCAGCGTTCCATGGCGTTGCGATTGCCTTTTACTGGTCCTCGGCTTTTTGAGAAAGGCCTTGAGGAGACGTTACACAAAGTATTTAAAGAGCGGAAGCATTCTTTATCCTGTCAGCATCAACAAAATAGAGTCATCCTTTTCTAATTCAGGTCGTTCCGGCAGCCTTCTCACCTGCAGAAGAACTCTTTCAAGAACCAGAGGGGCTCT
The DNA here is from genome assembly GCF_964204655.1 of Triturus cristatus. Lineage (NCBI taxonomy): Eukaryota > Metazoa > Chordata > Amphibia > Caudata > Salamandridae > Triturus > Triturus cristatus. The sequence continues at coordinate 392,382,503 of NC_140594.1, forward strand.
GGGAAGAATTTCCAACGGCTTTTCCAGAGGAAACATCGTCCCGATGCAGGTTCTGGGAGTTAGCATTCCTGACTATGCCGCCTCCCGCTTCGCTCTGACTGGGCTACTGCCAGAGGTTGGTGGAAGCTTGGCGTATCTCGAAAACGGACCAGTGGGTCCTGGATATCCTAGAACGGGGTTACCGGATCAAATTCGTTTCTCAGCCTCTGCTGTCAGACAGGGTGAGGACGCCGACGTCTAAGGATGTGTCGCGTGGTCGAGCCCTGTTGAAGGGGGTGCAGGCCCTGTTTCAGAAGAAGGCGATTGTTCCTGTCCCCCGGGAGGAATGGGATCATGGAATTACACTATCATTTTACTCGTCCCGAAGATTACAGGGGGCTTTTGGATTGTGATCAATCTCCGGCCTCTGAACCGGTTCGTCCGGAAGATTCCTTTCAAGATGGAGACCCTGCAGCGTGTGATACCATTAATTCAGGCTGGCTGGGTGATGACTACATTGGATCTTCAGGATGCATATCTCCATGTCCCTGTAGCTCTGGAGTGCCAGCAGTATCTGAGATTTTGTATGATGGGCCATCATTGGCAGTATTGTGTCCTCCCGTTCCGCCTACGGTCCTTCCCCAGGGTCTTCACGAAGGTGGTAACTCCCCTGGAAGCCCACCTTCACCTCCTGGGTATTTCAGTGTTTCCCTACCTGGACGACTGGCTCCTGCAGGCCTCCTCTGCCCTAGTGATGTCTCGCCATCTGGAGTTGACTATTCATACGTTAGAAAGCCACGACTTTCTCCTGAACTTACCGAAGTGCCATCTTCTTCCAGCCACCCAGGGTTCCTTTATCGGAGTGGACTTCGATTCTGTTCTGGGCAAGGTGTTCTTGCCTCCTTCTCGGATCCTGCGTCTGCAGTTGCTTTAGAGAAAGTTTTTGTCCCAGCATTCGGCGCCCCTGCTGCAGTGGTTAGAGGTGCAGGGTCACATGGCTGCGTCGGTGTTCACTGTTCTAAGGGCCAGGTTGCATCTTCGCCCCTTGCTGTGGCATCTTCACCACTTTGTTCCTTTCCCTGTTCAGGATTTCTCTGTGGTGGTTCCAGTGTGTCCGGAGGTGGTGTCCAATCTACAGTGGTGGATGGTCACAGCAAATCTATCCCGGGGTATGTGGTTGCATCCCGACCCTCCTGTGGTGTTGACAACGGATGCCAGTGGTTCCGGTTGGGGGGCTACTCTGGGTCAGTTGACTGTGCAGGCTCATTGGCAAGGCTTAGAGTCCCGCAGATCCTCCAACTGGAGGGAACGGTCTGCTGTGGAGAGGGCCCTCCAGTTCTTCCAGGATCATCTTCGGGGTTGCAATGTTCTAGTGCGCTCCGACAACACTGTTACTGTGGCTTACGTCAATCATCAGTGCAGTACTCACAGTCGGTCCTTGAATCTGGTGGCCTGTGCAATCGCCAGTTGGGCGGAACTTCATCTCCAGGCGCATCCGGGGCTTGGACAATGTGGTGGCGGAAGTTCTGAGCCACAGGCTTCCGTCCTCCCTGACTTTGCCTCTTCCTCCAGAATGTTCCGGTTGATTTGCCAGAGGTTCGGAACTCCCGTGATGGGTTTGTTTGTTTCCAGGACCAATGCTCTGCTTCCCCTCTTTTGTCCCCGGATTCCGGAACTGGGTGAGTGGTGAGTGGTGGGTGGTGGCCTTGTCTCTCCCTTGGCCCGCGGTTCCTGTATGCCTTCCCTCCATTTCCTCTCATCCCGGCCTTTCTGTTGAAGGTTCAGAGGGTGAGGGCTCAGGTGGTGGCGATGTTACCTCACTGGCCCAGGAGGTTTTGGTTCCCATTGTTGCGTAGCCTGGCAGTGGGTCCTACTTGGATCTTGCCGCGTAACCCATCTCCGCTCCGGCCATCCTCCCCTCCCTGCTGGTCCCTCTCACCTTAGTGGTCTGGAGATCGAACGGCTGTCTTAAGTGGGCCGGCGTTTTCCTGCCCACATTATTACTGTGAAGCAGACCTCCCGTAGGAGGTTTACTTTGTCCTCTTATGCAAAGAATTGGGCTTCTTTTGACTCTTTGTGAACTGGTACGAGGTTTATCAAGGCCTTCTTCTGGGCCTTCAGAGGAGATTCTTTCAAAGTAGAGGGTAAGTCCTCATTAAAAGCTGCCATTTTAGCAGTTCTATTAGTGAATGCGTCTTTCTTTGTGCTCTTTTAACATGGGCTGTAAGTGTGCTATATACGGTCTCTTACCTCGAGGAGCTTTAGGCTTTTTGAAGAAATCAAAGACAACGACACTCTCGATCCTTCAGATTCTGCAGCCATTAGCCCAGTGATTAAGGAAGAGGGAATAGAAGCAGTCTTTATGTGGTTCATCCATATAAACACAACTTCCGATAGGACCAACAGGCTTGAAGAGGGCCTTTTTGGTAAATCAGTCTTGTGTAATTTTAATATCCACACAAAGTGCAAGAGACAATAGAAAGGTATACGCAGCTCAGAAGGACTCCCTTCACATATTATGTGGTGTAGAAATATGATGTACATGACCTTTAAGAGATTGGAGGTTAATCACTCTCCCCTCAATGACTCACGTCTTTTCCAATGAGGTGATTGTGCTACTAAAGTGGCACTGTTTAGAGCCTTTCATCCATGTTGAACCTTTATGTTAAAGTTAGAGTGGGACACACAAATCAACCACAGGGAATGACTGAAGCAGGTGAATCAATGAAATATTGATTGCTGGACAAAAGGTATGCTGGCAACCAATATTCTACGAGAACTTCAACCATCAAGATACTCAGCATTCAGGCCTCCACTAAGGATGAGACATACTGAAATTGATGCTGAAAATCATCAACCTCCATATTCTACTAACACAAAGTACTCAGATAAAATCTCTCCTCCATGCAAAATGACTTCACGATTTATTATGAATCCTCCTCCTGACCCAGAACCAATTCAGAGCAGTGTCCTTCACACAATGGATAGGCACTCTTAATAGCATTTGCGGTGGCGTAAGATTGACCCGAGTATTTAAGATCCCATTTAGAAATTTGCAGATTTTATTCCAGAACTTGCCTAAGATATGCACAAAAACCGCATGGCTATCTCCGCATCGCGGACATTTCGAGTCCATTCTTCTACCCCCGCTATACAATTTCCAAGGAGTATAATATAGATTATATAACATCTGGCTTTTCAACCTGGCACTCAACAACACCTCATGCCCCATACTCAGGCTTCGCGTGAACATAAGGTGGAAAGTAAGAGGTGTTCTGCTCATTTAGAAGGTGAATTAGAGATGCCTTTGAATCTTGTTTTGATCTTGACACATTTGCGGTCTATTCAAGGACAGAGGTCAAATGTCAGTTTTTCTTTTTACTAATTGCTGTTTATCTTATTCTGGAAAATTGTGTTTACTTTTTTTTCTCTTACTTCAATTAGAGGTTTTTGTCAAGTTAGCTGTCCGACAATCATGGTGCAACAAAAGGCTGTAGGATGTCAGTTTTTTCTAGCACACAATATTTAAATAACTTGTAAAGGAATAGTACAAATATTTCAAAATATATCAGGAAATACAAAAGCACATTTTATTTGTAATTCAGAAGTGTGATGCAAACACAGATTTAAATAGGAAAAAAACAAATTGGGACACTTTACTTGGTGATATGCAAAGGACAAATATTTGCAGAAACTCGATTTCCAAACATTATTGTTTGTACACTATATAGCTATACCAGTAAAACTACATGTCAGTGGAAAATTCTGTGGCCATTCCAATGGAAAATCTGTTAATTGCAAATGACGGTGTTCTACCACTTCATGCTTTAGGTATGTATTTATTTGAAGTGCTAGTTGTTTTTAACACGATTTGAGAAATGGTTCTGCACCCGCCCTGATGACAATGTTGTTAATAAACTAGGGACCAGATGTAGGTAACTTCAATTTAGTGAGTCCTTAATAGCGATTAAGGACTCGCTAAGTGGAATGTAGGTAGGAATCGCTAAAATATTAGCGATTCCTTAACATTCCTTAATAACGAATCGGTAATTGAGATTCTTTATTAAGGAATACCTACCCTTTCATTCCTATGGGCTAGGAGGCCCATAGGAATGAATGAGAAGATATTCACTATTAGCAATTCGGTATTACCGAATCGCTAATAGCGGGAGCTATTTCAAGGGTGCCAGGGTGTCCCTGAAATGTGCATGTGTGCACATGTGGCGCACATACATGCCCTAAGGGCATGGATGTGTGCCACATGGCACATTTAAAAAAGCAAAAAAGTGCTTTTGCAAAGGAAATCGCTACTTACCACCAACTAGAAGTTGGTGGTAATTAGCGATTCCTCAAGGCTGAAGTGCACTATTTTAAGTGCTACGTACATTGCATTTAAGGAATCGGTATTTCTGATTCCTTAAATGCAAGAGCAAAATAAAGAATCGCTATTTTGCGATTCCTTATTTTGCAAGTAGGTTTCAACTCACCTACATTGCACTCAGCCAAATACCGGTTGGTAACGCAGAAATTCGCAGAATTTCTGCGTTACCGCTCAGTATTTGCCCACCTACATCTGGCCCTAAGTGGCAAGTCAGGGATCATGTGTATCCTATATGTGGCTGGATTTGTTTTATATATAGAGCAAACGTTTAGTCTATTAAATTAAATTTTGGTACAGGAGACATGCTGAACTTGCATATTTAAAGGTGCTCTCATATATGTTAAAGAAGAAAATGGCAGCCTAGTGAATTAAAATATTTGCTCAGGATTACATCATTTTAAACCAGTTTATGAGTCAAGGGCATTACAATTAGGTCGAGTTGATTATTTATGTCACTAGACCTGCAGGTCTAGTAACATTTTCATTATTTTATTCGATGTCCGATACTTAACGTTGGCTGAAAGCATACATCCTTGGAAACAAGATCCAATCTGCTGCCCCATTTCCCTTGCTGGACAGCTAAATCATCTGAATTGGATTCCATTAGCAGGCTGCATATATTTTAGTTTCCCTTATGAATGAATGAATGAGAAATCTATAAACGCGGAAACTTCTGCCCAAGGGCGTCCTGGTGCTCAAGATACTAGTACGGCTACAGATTCTGGTGTCCTTGTGAAGACCCTTGATACTCCAAGGGAAAAACACTGCTCTCATTACGGAACAAAAAGCCAGGTTGTCAAAGATTTTCTAAAAATTGATAGCGATGGAGCAGTGTCGAGTTCCAGGGGTAGGCTATTACAAAGAAGGGCTATAGTTCTAAAAAAGCTTTTCCCACCCCAGGTTGTTCTTCTAAAAGAAAGGACTGCACGATTCCTAAGTGACCCCGACCGTAGGGTCCTCCCTGGGATGTACCATCTAAGCTTATCTGAATTTGACTTAGGTCCTGCAGTGATTTATAGGCCAAACAGAGTGCATTGAACCTAATATGCTGTTTAACTGGTAACCAGTGAAGTTTCTTAATGGCCTCTCTCGCGGAGTCGAATTTAGGAATTTTAAAAAGGAATTGAGCCGTTGCATTCTGCTGGGTCTTAAGCTTCTTCAAGGACCCCACTGATAGATTGAGGTATAGACTATTGCAGTAATCAAGCCTTGAAAGTACAAGAGAGATGAATACTGTTTTGAAAAGATCCTACTGCAAAATATTTTCAATTTTTTTAACTAGCCTCAAAGAACAAACAGAAGCAGAAGTAACTTTATTAACCTGATCTTTAACCTTCAGCTCCTCATCAAGCAGAATTCCTAAATTCTTCACTTTTGGCACTATTTTTGGAAGGGAGCCCAATTCAGGAGGCCACCATCCCGGTGTCCAGAATGATGGATTATTGTCGAAAAGAATAACCTCAGTTCTTGTTGAGTTTAGCTTCAGGCAATTATTATCCATCCACTTACTAACATCGCTCATGCAGGACCTAAAGGCGTGACCCAAATTGTTTTTGTTTTCCACCAATGACACCATGATTAGAGTGTCATCTGCGTAAGAAGCTAGGGAAAATCTAGATGATTTAATAAGTTTAGCTTGCGGTGTGACATACAGGTTGAACAGTGTCAAATAAAGAGCCCTGTGGGACTGATAAGGCAAGGAGAAAGATTTAGAGGTGAACCCACCTAGCGCCACTCTCTGTTGTCTGTTCACAAAGAAGGATTGTAAAAGATTAAGTGCAAAGCCCTCTAGCCCCAATTTCCGCATATGGTCAACCAGGATATTGCAATTGACCATATCAAATGCCGCGGAGAGATCCAACAGAACCAGAGCCGCAGTCCCTCCACAATCCAATGTTTCACTCCTATGTCACTCAGACTCCACAACTGCTGTTTTACCCAACAATATAATTTCTTTATTCCATTTTAAAACAAAGTCTCTTATTTGCAGATTTTTAAAAAAAAACTGTGCTGTGGTATTCCATATTTAAACTGCATAGCCGCATAAGTGCTGAATTGACCATCTGAGCTGAGATCCCCTAACTTCGGTATCCCTGCCTTTCTCAATAATAGACAATGTTCATCTTCAAAAACCTACGGCAAATGAGAAGACCAACTTCCACAGTGGAGTTCAGGCATTATATCGAACTATCCCAAGTTTGCCCTTCTATATGCCTCCTCGACTGTCTTGAACCAAAATTTTATAGTAGCTAGGCTCTAAAACCAAACCTTTTTATATTAGCTAGGCTCTAAGATTCTTAGAACATCCTTTGGCATTTTTTTCCAGTGTTAATTCATAAATGCTCGGCAGGATCCCCGGCTCATCAAGCCATCCTCTACTTCCCCTTATTATAGTTTCCATAAAATGCAACATAGCCGCACAGAGAGAATACTTAAAGCAGAGTACGAGCCAGCTGCCTCTATCCAGTGAGAGAACTAAACACTTCAGTGCCCTTCTCACTCTTTTATATTCCCACATGAAATTATTGCATATACTGTCCTGCTTTTTCTAACAATCATTACCTACTCTTAGCGCATTGCACTAAATAGGAAGAAGACCTTAGGGAGTGCCTTCATCTTGATTACACTGGATTGACTTAGCATCGTCAAGTGAAGGTTATTGATATGCATTTTAGGCAGCGGAGGGTCATAGTTCAGTGGGGTAATATCCCGCATAGTACACACTAAAACCACTCCCAGATAGATCGCTCTGTCAGTCTTCCAATTGTCGCTTATGGGAGTTTTTTCATTACAAAAGATTTGAGTATTTTCCCTATTAAGGAGATACCCAGATATCTGCCCAAATCTGGCTGCTGCCATCTTGACTTCTTTAACCGCACAATTAGGATCTGTGGTTACAATGGCCACATTGTCAGCATCTGCCAGTACTTTAGTCAACAATCCATTAACCATCACAGATGTTATGGTTACATTATGAATTAGCCTGCTTAGAAAGGGGTTAATGTATAAGGCAAATGATAAAGGGGAGCATGGACATCCCTGTGGCGTTCCCCTTGTAATCTTCATACTCTCCGATTCCAAGCCCATCAACTGTATTTTAGCTTTGGGGATTTTATACATAGTTCTCACCCAACCTGCTTCCTATGCCCACCTCAATTTCATCTTGCACCTGCTGTATATTGCCCCACTGTTTCCCCGATTTCTCTCCCCTAGCTATTTTACTTTTTCTACCTAAACTATATGTAAAGCGCTCTGATACCCACCTGGGTCATGTTCCCGCTATACAAAATTTTAAATAAATAAAATAAATAAGTTCAAATAGCCCCCCAATAAGCCGGGCCCAACTCTTAGGCTCTCTAATAACTCCCATAGATATGACCATGTAATTAGGTCAAAGGCCTTTTCTGCATCGAGCAGGATCATTGACACAGGGGTCCCCGGGTCTCTGCTCTATCAAACAAAGTAATAGCTCGTCTGACATGATCTGAAGATAAAATCATGCTGCCAAAAGAGACCAATCTGGCAATGACCCTGCTCATCCGTGTCGCTAACACCTTTGAATAGGATTCCTGATCTGCGAGCGAGCGACGGGGTGCTGTTCCGTATCCCGTCTCCATTGGCCCGACCTCCTGTTCCGGGGAAGAAGTCTGGGAAATAGGGAGGAGCGCCGGAGCGCTTCCCTCCCTACCGCGACTTTGTTTTCCTTTGTTTAAGCATTACGCTGTGATATTGGAACAGCGCCTATTGCTCGGCACAGTTCTGCGGTCAGGGAACCGCGACTGTGTGCCGGAGTGCTTCATCTATACCGCGACTTTGTTTTTTACTTTCAAGACTTTACGCTGGGATTTCGTACAGCGTACACCGTTCAACAGAGTCCTGTGGTCAAGGAACCGTGACTGTGTGCTGGATAATTATCTATTTTCGCTCAATGCCAGCTGCTCAGCATTTCCGTGGTGTCGGATTGCAGGGGCAGACTCATTTGGTTAACCCTTGCTGTGCTATTAACAGCACTTGTGCGGTATGAACTGTAGAGCGTTCTTGCTGTGACTACTTCAAACAGTAGGACAGACTTCACTTCATGCCTGACATTGGGGATTGTTTCCTATTTACCTTTTTTATCTAAATACATTGAAACTTACAAACCGGGTTGTATCCCTGTTTATGCTTGTGTTTGGTGAACCATCAGGAGGAGCAACTTTCCGCATATGTTTACCAAGGAGGTAGCTGCAGGGCTCCTGTTCCAAAGCCTGGAAGGGTGCCATTCTGACTCCTAGACCAGACCAGGGAGAAAACGAGGGCATCTGCAGCACAGTTCGTTAATTTATCCCTTTCCCTTTTCCACGGGGCGCCACCTCCTGCAGTAGTGTTCTCTTACTGCCGCTCGCAGGCTTGGTTTGTGTATTTGCTGCTGGGGCTGACACGGAGAACTTGATTGCTGAACTGGGAGGCAGAGGACATTTTTACTTGATTTTAACCACCTCGGGACTGCGAGGACCAGGGCGCTTTGCTGCCTGCTGACCTGCCGCACCTGGTTCCTCTTCCCGACTCCTCCCCTCGCATCCACTTAGCGCCTCGCGGCGCCCGCAGGCTTGGTTTGTGTATTTGCTGCTGGGGCTGAAACGGAGAACTTGATTGCTGAACTGGGAGGCAGAGGACATTTTTACTTGATTTTAACCACCTCGGGACTGCGAGGACCAGGGCGCTTTGCTGCCTGCTGACCTGCCGCACCTGGTTCCTCTTCCCGACTCCTCCCTTTCCTTATATTAGTCGTTCCCTGTCTCGCGTGAGCGGGACGCGTGCGGGGCTTAGTCCGGGGCTAAGCCCGGGCAAAGGGCGGGCCCTCTTAGGCCAGGAGAGACCGGGCTGGGCCAATTCCCTTACGTCCCTATTGTGTTATATAGATTGTTTCCCAGCATTGTTGCTATGGCCCAGAGTCTGGCCAATGTTATTGTAGAAAAGCCGGGGGGGTTTTCAACTGGCACTCTTGATAGTTATTTCACAAGGGTTCCCACTGATCAAGACAGGGAGTCAATATAAGAAGAGCGTAGGGCGGAGCGTCGTCGCTCGATTGATTGCTTGAAAAATTGGGCTCCAAAAGATCTTATGCCTCAGTCTCTGCCCCCTAGTGGAGGATGCCCTAGTGGTATTGACGACCTTATATTTCTTGAGAGCGCCCCTCTATTGTTACGTGATTCCATATGTACTCCTACCCCTCTAACTGACCAGTCTGGTAGTCATTCCACCCCTCCTAGCCTTAGTGCACTAACTGTTAATTTAACTAATTCAACTACCAGCAGGGGTAAACCTGATCGATACAAGATGATTAAATCAAACCCGCCCAAGGCTCATGGTCCCCCTCCAGGCAAAAGAAGACGAAAAGGGGGTGCATTTCAAAAACCTAAGATTAGTCATAAAGATTTTGGCAGACATCCTAAGCCGGACACTAGAATAGACCAGGCGCCAGTTGCCGTATTAGACAATCTCCATAAACCTACCCATATTGACAAGGAAGATAGCTCCATTACACCCACTGTCTCTTCTGCTGATTCCGTATTGAATACAGCACTCTCCACCCTTCTACCAGATAGCATGGAACAACTAATTAGGTCCCTCGTTTCTCCAATTATTGAGGGGCTAAAGAGGGTGGAAAAACGTCTTGAGGTTATTGAGTCGGCTATTAGGAGCAAGGATGTTGCAACTAGGGATATTGTGGGTACGGTGTTGTCCCCTTTAAACGTGGGTGTACAACCAAACAGCCCAGCCCCTAAAGCTACAACAGTACCTCCTAATTTAGCAAAACCCCAACAGCAAAGGCCTCCTCCCCCAACGATAGTAAATAAACCAGCTATAATTCCCGTAAACGAACCTATGAGAGGTACAGATAATGTATTCCTAGGAAATTTGCAGGAGGGGGCGGGGAGCACCAGATATACAAGAGTTCCAATGAATAAAGGTCCAACAGTTGAACTCCCCCCTGAAGCTGTGCCTTATGTGGTCGTCTTGACGGGGGTCCCCATATTGACAAATAACAAAAGGGAAGGGTTTGCCCAGTTAAAAAACAAAATCATGCACTGGCTTAGTATATACAGACCTATAACAAATAACATCAATGGTGAAATAGTGCATGTTCGGCGACTCCCATGGCTGGGTGGCAGAAGTAAAGATCTCGAGGGAGATGTGGTCGTGGTTAATTTTAGAGATCCACGAGTGGTCAACTATATCCTAAATTGGCCTCCGGGTAATGGAATGAACTCCATTATACCTCGTGCTTTGACATACTTCTATCCAAGATCACTGGTGTTTCCTACAACCTATTTAAGTGGTCAAGCACCCACTTACTCCTTTTGACACGGGGCGCCTTGTACAAGCACAACACTCAGTACCTGTTGTTGATCCCTTTAGGTGGAATACTGTTCCTCTAAGATTTAACACAAATACTAATAAGGGAATGGAGCATTTAAGACCTTTTACACCCTTGGAGACTGTAAATAGGTTCGATTTGTTTACAGATATGGAAGGGTGCGATTGAAGATTACAGCAGTTGCGGGGTTCGAGGGCACCCCTTATTGATTCATCTAGCAAACAAGTAGTTGGGTTTGATCCCCTTACTGACCGAGACTCCATAATTGTACATGATAACATTTGTAGGTAGGAGGTTTTGACGGTCGGTGAGATTTGTGTCACAGACGGAAATGGCTCAATTACAACCTCTAACGTACCACCGCTTCCGTTTGTGCCAGGCAGGAAAGATCCTAACAAAGGTGGGGTTGGGATTGGAAGCTTAATGTCATGGAATATAGCGGGCTTGCGTTACAAACATGAGTCGCAAGAGTGGGTTGGCTTTGTCAATGGTTTTGATATCTGTATATTCCAAGAGACATGGGTGTGCGAACCCATGTTCCTGCAGGGCTTTTTGAACTATTCTGTGCCAGCCACTAAGGGTAAAAAGGGCCGGCCTATGGGAGGTTTGACGATTTGGGTCCGGCAAAACCGGTCTTTAAATATAAGAGTTATCGAGACAGGGAGTAGGGACATCCAACTCATAAACCTAGATTTGGGATCGCTAGGGTTCCTTGACCTATACACTGTATATATTAGGGGTAACAAGGGTGGAAAGTCAGAAGCTTTAGCTTCCCTGGTTGCTCTCCTAGACACCCATTTCCTGGCTAACAATATTATAATTGCTGGTGACTTTAATCGTACATTTGAACCTCTAGATATAGGCGATGACTGCCTAGGGATAGATGAAGATAGGCATTGGGGTGTCCCTCCACTTGATTTAGATCCGATAAAGCGATGGTCCGATGACATCATTTGCCTAAATGCCATCTGCCTGGAAAGAGGCCTCCGTGCATTGAATGGGAGAACTAAGAGCGATAGGATGGGAGCTTGCACCTTTGATAACAGCAGGAGCAGGATAGACTATGTCATGTGCAACCTGGAAATATGGAACTTGGTTAATGATATGGTGGTTATCCATAGGTTGGAAAGTGATCATGATCCTTTGTGTATCTCCCAAGGATGGTGGACGTTGTCTAGTGGGAACGGCCGAACAGCGTGGGAACGCCTCCCTCTACAAGTTTCCTCCAATAACACACACCGGCTAAAATGGCCCCGTGTATTGGCCAACCAAGACCCTATAGCTAGTATAAATAGGGAGGTGGATAGAGCTATCGAGGCCTTGGAGCAGGCTGTCGCTGTTACCCAGGGGTCACAGGAAGTGACAATAATCCATGATAAACTCTTTCTAACTATCAAGTCAAATTTTCAGAAGGCAGGTAGGGCTAACAAATGCAGGGCCCCTAACACGACTGCGAAGTGGTATAATGCACAGTGCAGGACGGCAAGGTTGGCCCTGGGCAGCGCCATTGAGTCCAGGGACCTGGTGTTAATTCGGGGTGCTAGAAGCAATTATAAAAACTGCATAGCTGCAGCAAAAAAGGAGTGGGACGAGAGGCACTGGAGAGAGTTGCTGGAAGCCTGCGGCCCAAAGGACTCCAGGCTTTTCTGGAGTATTGTTAGATGGGGGAGAGGCGGTGTGCCCGACTGCCCTGACAATAATGTCCCGGAAGAGGATTGGGTCAAATACTTTAAACCTCAATATGCTGATCCTAATCCTGGCAGGGAGATGGAAGGGTTTAAGGATGTCTACCCAAATGAGCCATTTTTTAGCCTCAATGAGGTTCTGTTGGCTCTAAGTGTTGTATCGTCGGGTAGAGCCCCTGGGATGGATGGGGTACTGGCAGATCTCTTTATTTATGATAAGGATAGATGGGGCAGATACATCCTACTCCTCGCTAATACAGTTGCCCAAGGAGCACCGATACCGTTGAGTTGGAGGGGTGCAATCATCATTCCCATATTCAAGAAGGGCGATAGGGGATCGCCTGGGAACTATCGGCCAATCAGCCTGATAGCGACAATACAAAAGGTTGTGGGGAGGATGGTTGTAAATAGACTCATGGAATGGGTGGATGAGCACAATGCATTATCACCCTACCAAGCAGGGTTCCGAAGGGCTACTAGCACGATAGACCAGGTGTTCCGTTTTACTATGGTCCAATGGCGGACTGTGGCGCTGGGTGGAGGCAGCTTGTACGCTGCTTTTGTAGACTTGCGGGCTGCCTTTGACCTGGTGCCTAGGTCCAAGTTGTGGTCTGAAAGAGGAAGCCTGGGTCTGCCTGACGACTTGTTGACTATGGTTATGCGGTTACATGCGGATAACTTCGCTAGGATACAGTGGGCCACGCAGGGCGAGACTACTGATGATTTCCCAGTAGAACGGGGCGTGCGTCAGGGTTGTGCGATGGCTCCGCTGCTCTTTTCTTTATTTATTAATGGGGTAGTAGTCAGAATGCTGGCTTCGAATGTGGACGCACCTTCGTTGGCGGGCATCAAGATTCCGATCTTGATGTTCGCTGACGACACGTTGATCCTGTCTAAGACCCCTAGTGGCCTACAAAGTGCTCTCTGTATTTTTGACGATTTCTGCGGGAATTATGGCCTGGAAGTAAACGTGGCAAAGACCAAACTTATGTTTTTTAACCCGCATCACAGTGCCAGACCCAGGCTGTTTTTGAGTCAACGCCCCCTGGATGTAGTCAGAGCCTTCACTTACCTGGGCGTTCATATAACCGATGATTTAAGATGGGCTCAGCATATTGAATTGGCTGCCTTAAAGCATAGGCAAGTGTCTGGAATCCTTGGGCTTGAGCATAGGAAATCACAGTCGAAACCCATTGCACCAGTTTTGAGGGTGTATGAAGCAAAATCTTTGGGATCTGCACTATATGGTGCAGAATTGTGGGGATTTGGTAACCTTAACTCGATGCAGATGTCTGAGAACAAGTTTCTTAGGTCATTAGTCGGTCTCCCTAAAAGTACACCTTTGATACCAATGAGATATGATCTGGGAAGGGAGGCTGTAGGGGATCTGGCAAGATTACGCCCGATCTTGTATTGGAGGCGGCTCTGGTCTACACCAGAACTAAAGCACTATGCTGAGGGCTTTGCAGCAGTGATTAAGGCTGATGTTTTTCACAAGATCCAATGGTTGACCAAACTTAGAGCACTGTTATGTACGCTTGGGCTAAAGATGCTATGGGATACCCCACATGAAGCTGTCTTCCCTAGTAAGCAAGCAATTAAGGAATTGTATTGGGCCTATGTGTCCGAACAGGCATGGAGAAAATCTGATGCAGGTTCTATGTCTGGTCGATTTTTGGAGGTCAAGTCCCTCCCTATACTAGAATCATTTTGGGACATTATAACTAACCCAAGGGACAGGAAACTTTTTTTCCAATTGAGGATAGGTGCCCTCCCCTTAAGGTCTTTAACCGGGAGATGGAGGGGGTCCACTGATATTACCTGTCCCGCTTGTGGAATAACAAAGGAGTCCATTGGGCATTTCTTGTTCTCCTGCAAGGCCTATACTGCCCCTCGGCTTACTTGGTTAGCACCGGCTTGCAGAAATTTAAACATTTCCAATGGTACTGTAGCTATGAGAATCATCTCCACTAGTTCCTGTCTCCAAATGACTGTTGCAACCGCCAAATTCTTGGGTTGGGCATGGTCTATTAGACAGAGCACCGTTGCCTAGGAGTTAACCGTCTAGATGATGTGATACTGGGACTGTGCAAATTTACTGTAACTATACTTATCTCTTTTTTTTTAAATTGATTGTTTTTATGATGTATGATAATAACAATTATTGTGTGTATTGCTTTTATGAGAAATTCTCGAATAAAGCTCTTTGAATCGAATGGAATAGATTTTAATATCACAATTTACAATATTGGCCTATACGAGGCAATGTTTGGGGGCGCCTCCCTTTTTTAACAAATATGACTATATTAGTATTAGACCACGATTCAAGCGCTCATTCCCCCCTCTGGGCATCCACGAAAGTTCCGAGCATATCGCCTTGCAAAATTCGGAAGAAAGTGAGATAAAACTCTAATGGGATTTTATCTAGTCCAGCTGCCTTCCCCAGTGCCAAATAATTTACTGCTTCCCTCAGCTCGTCTATCGTTACTGGTGAAACAAGAACAATTCTGTCCTCTTCTCCTAGAGCTTTAACGCATGTTTGATTAAAGTATTAGTAAATAATATTCACTGAGGTACCCAGCTCCTGTTGATATAAAGTACTTATACAACTCAGAAAGCCCTAATAATACTCTCTGGGTTGCCAACGGTCTGGCCTCATCTATCATTGATAGCAGAGATTCCACCCTGTATTTGCTTTTACCTAATTTTCAAGGCAGGTTGCTTGCCTATATTATCACTACACTCATTACTTTCACCTTTGTATGCTTGATACTGCTCTACAGCCCACCTAGTAAAAAAGCTATTAATCTCAGCTTTTGACAGCTGCTATCCTCAGGAAAATCAAGGATTCTGGCTCTCCCTCTCCATATGCTTGCCCAAACAAACTTGCCTTTGCGAGATCTCCTTGTAATCTACCTCCTTCATCTTGTAATACCTTAATTCTAATATATCTAACCTTCTGGTTGTTAAAACTCAAACAAAATATTTCCCCTCTAATACCGGTCTTCGAAGTGTCCCATGCAATAGCATTTAAGGCACTTCCTCTATTTAGGTCTAAGAAGTCGATCCGCCACCGTTTCATATCCCTGACATAATCCGGATTTGACAGAAGTGCCCTTTCAAATGACCATGTATTTCTTCATCTAGCCCCAGAAACAGGGCATATTTCCAACATGAGAGGGTCATGGTCCAAAAAGACTCTTGGATATTACCATATACCAACCCTACCTAATAACATAGATGATACCAAGAAATACTCAAGGCGTACATGCTTTTTATGTGGATAAGAGTAATAAGTGAACCCTGGGCCAAGGCTTTCTAACACTGCCCATACATCGATCAGCTCATGCAATCCGTTAATGGTCTTAAGGTACGATAGACCATAGATTTTCTCCCCGAGTACCTAAACTGGAAGTATATGTCAGACCCATGTCATATGGGTTTGATTGCTTGCTTCTGTATTTTGTGTGCATTTTTTTGCGGTTGCTTAGCAGGGGTCCCAACCTACAAATAATGACTCAATTGGTGTCCCCAGGTTCCAGAAATTATCAAGTAAGGACCCACGGAAGTCAAAAGATTAAGAACTGCTGGGCTAGAGCATATTACAAACAAAGCTCAGCAATTATACAATCAAGGATTCATCCTTACATTCCCAGGCAGAGATTATGTCCCCAGATGCTTGATTAGGTTTCCTCACATTTTCCAAGCAAAACACAGAGGGAGAGTCTTTTCTTATTGGGTACCTAAACATTGAAATTCACTCTCTTTACGTCTTCGTTCAAATGTCAATCATTTCATTTTCCATAAAGATCTGAAACATGGTTGTTCTGCTAGCATTTGCATTAGTTCTGGGACACCCTTTGCAGGGTAACTATTCCTGCTTTACAAGTATCAGTAATCATTATCATCCCATTAAAAACAGATACAAATGTGCCATGAAGAAACATAAATAGACACACAGCCTCACCCACAACCTGCTAGTTACAACAACACGTCCTCCCCTCGTTTTGCAGGAAAATATGGTAGTCTATCAACCGAGAAGGCAAGTAAGAAGCTGGCAAAACCAAAACTATACATTCAACAGTTACAGGGGCAAAATCCCATGCCAGTACACTAGATAGAGGCCTCACAAGTTAAATGAATAGGGCATAACCAAGAATATGAACATAATACAATACCTATAGCAGCTCATCACAAGTTGAACCAGACTGCAGATCTGACAAACCCACAACCAAGTGGAAAACTAATGGACTGATGATGGTGCTCAACAGTTGTTCTAATAGCAGAATGCACTTGATAAAGATGTAAATTACATAATGTAAAACAACTATAATCTTAAAATGCATTATGATGTAAAGGGGATAGCCTGTACAGTTTATATACAAGGAGAATAAAGAAAATAAATCGAACACTCCTTCCCATTGTGATTTCTAAATAGTTTAACCCTCTCAATTTGAAATGATAATTCCAGGTCCCTGGGTTTGGGACATGGTTTTGGGAGACTGCTTTTGATAACACGCCAAGGAAAAATTTATTTTCAGATTTTTACTTCACAGAAATAAATCAATAGGATACAAAACGGTAAACACAAATTTAAATTTAGTAAATAAACGTGAAATCAGAGTTTTAAAAACTACCAATTCCACATCAAAGCACTAGTGCAGTCATCCCTTTCACTAAACAGCTTCAACCGAAAGTGACCTGTCCCACTTTAAAAAATAACCACAAGTGTCCTATTCCGGACTCAGACTTCACCCAAAAGTGATGTCTTTATGATACATAAAAAATGATCCTTCTTATAACACCTCACGCCCAACCCACAAGTCCTTACTTGAAAGGATCAAAGAGCCAGTGCCGCGAAAGAGAGCCCATGGAATATCCTTCTACCCAATCAGCATCCAGTTTCTTCAGGCCTGCGATGAAGTAAACAATGAAGATCTGCAGAATAAACAAATGTACACCAGAGAATGAGGGTAGAGTGACAAAATCAGGAAAAACCACACTTCACTCCAGGATATCCTCAAACTGTGATGATCTCCTTGTTAAGAATGATGATACCATTTCTTAACTAGCACAGGATTACAAAGCCCTACCATCCAATGCAACAGCAAGGGACCATCCCCAGTTTCACAGACAAGGAGCATGCCCAGTACAGCATTCATTTCACAATGCTTTTTGCGGGATGCTGTTAAAAACAAGCTACCCAACATATTATGTATAGCTTTTAATATTCCTTATTTAATACTGCTAGTTAGAGCTTGATGTTAACGGTATTGCTAGGAGAGTAATACCTAATATTTAGCAAAGTGTCTGTGACAAGGTGGTGGACTGGAGGCTTGGATGCCTGTGTTTAAAACATTTACCGTTTGAGGTGGTCTTACTGCCCACCTAATCTAAGTTTTCAAGTCTTTGATCTACTACTGCGTCAGTGCCAGGCGCTTATAGTAGTGTTTCATGAAGCACTGTGCTAAAGAAACCTACATGATTGAAAGGGTGGGCCTGCTCTGTGTATTTAACAACTTACACAAGTAGGTCTCAACAAGATGCATGGATGCTACTGCACAGATATCCGTAAAGCAATTTCTTTAACCAATTCCCTTAGCAAAGGTGGATTAAGGATTTCTTATTCTTGGTTTTGTTCAGGTTTTGGGGATTTGCTAATTGGGCTCACAAAAGCCCCACCACTACCGACACTCACTTAAAACATACTCTGTACTAATTTAATTGAGAAGCGTTCTAGGTTTGTCTGTTGGTTTCTCCAAATAAGACAATATTTGAATCAACATTTGCTTAATTTCTGTACTCTTTCTTTATAACAAAGTAACACTTTTATTCACTCTAAGTCATACAAGGAGGGCACCTGGAACAATCAAGCTCAAGAGATCCTCTTTTGCTACTCGTACAGAGAATCATAAAGTTGACCTTCCACTTGTGGCTAGAGAGAGAGGGTTGTGCAAGTCATTCATCATAGCCCTCAACTTCTCACTAAGGCAGTATCAACCGGCTATTGGAGTTGGAAACAGCACCCATATGGTGTCAATTAAGAAGCACACTAAAGCACCAGTGTTTTGTTTCCTGCCCTTACAGAGAATGGCATATGCATGCAGGTTTTGATATGGATAGGATTAGCCAGGAAACTGAGACAGATATCCTAGTGAGAACATAATAACGTATGCAGAGACAAAGATCTCATTTAAACAGCCCAGAGACTACCTACCTGGGTACGTAGAATTGTGTAGTTCCACAGTGGTACATGAGTGTTTCTCTTCTTAGGGTTCCACAATCCATCAAGAGACCTGTTGGAGAAACCCCGCTTTGCATCATTTCACCTTTTATAAACAGCCTGACTCAAAAAAAGAGGGATTTGGGAGAGGATTGTTACTAATTCCATTTTTGGAGCCATCAAGGTAAAACACTAATAAATGGCTAGAGACAAACCACAGAATGGTAGCGAGATTAAGAAAAGGAGGTTGGTAAGGACGGTCAAACATGAAGGATTTTTCTACAGACCATGTATAGCTAGAGTTCATTTTTTCGAAAGACCTTTGAACCCTGAATTCTTTGGGCAAGTTTCTCAGTACTAGAGATTTATATCACAATCCATTGAGATTTTTTTGGCATGAACCTCAAAAATACAGAAACCTCAGCTTAAGCCATGCTCTCTGATTTCTTCTTTGTCAGGTCTGTATCCCAAGTGGGAACAGATAATCCAGGGAGAAGATTCTACACCCCACCCAACAAGGGTTAGAGGCCCAACAATAAGCAGGCAGAAGCCCCCACTCCCTCCTCCGTAGCCCAATCTTACCAGTATCTATTGGCATTGACAAAAGTAAGCTGGAAGCCTATCAGCCCATAAAGGTACGAATGGTTGTTCCACGTGGTCTTGTCCAGGAAAAAGATGTACCAGTACGGCACCACAAAAAGCAAGCAACTGAGACGATAACAGCACCCAAGCATGATACCTAGGGCACCTGAAAGAGAAGAGAAGTGGACTTGATGGGGAAATCTTACAGAGGAATTTAGCGGCAGAGAGGGTAGAAACAAGAGTGATTATCTGGGATAGAGGTAAAAGTGGTTCACTGATATGAACCTCAGGAGGCCGTCAAAGGCAGGGAATGGGTGGGAGAGGGGATATACAGAGAAGAGTACAGACATATCCTTCAGGGGAGATAAAAATATAAGGGCAGCAATAAAGATGGGGTGAGACTCATAATTCCCAGGGAGGTTACAAGGAGGGAGATGAGAGAAGGGCACATGAAAAAAGAAACACAGGCATAATTCACAGAGTGCATGTAATGGGTGATAAGGAGGTGAGATCAAGTATGCATAAGGGGGGGGGGCAAAAAGCTGATCCACGAGCACATGCAAGGAAATAGAAGTGGTTAGATGAGGTGATAGGGGAGAGCTAGGTGGAGGCAAGGAGGTAGGAGCAGAAGGTAAGAGAGGGGCACATGAGGTGGAGCAGGGGACACAAGACAAATGGGGAGAAGAAGCCGAAACAGGCAGAAACAGAAGTAAGCCGGATGAGGCAGGTAGTGAGTGTGAGAGACTGGAGGCAAGCGGGACAAGAGAGCAAGCAAGGGGGTCAGTAGGCGAGTAGAGGTACATGGGCTAGCAGAGGAATAGCAGACAAGAGGGAAATAGGAGGCGAGGGGAGACAGAGACATGGGTGAAGATGGAGAGTAAGAGTCAGAGCAGTAGGCACTGGGGGAGACAGAGGCAGGAAAAGACAGACAGAGAGGGAGTGGCAAGAGAAACACATTGATAGATGGACAGGAGGAGGAACGAGAAACATAGGCATTCTTTGTGGTGTTATAACGGGTGCTGGGATTACTTAAAGACAGTAAGAATAATAGGTCTATGAAATGGAGCAGTGATAAAATTGGCAGCAAGTGCTCCAACAGGAGCTAACAGAGTTCACCGGTACAAAGGCTATGGAGGTGATAAAGAAGAGTTCTGCTGGACTGTTGAAAGTAATGGGGGAAGGTGCTACACCGGAGGCTGATGGGTTCAGTGTTGGGAAGGGCAGAAAGTGCTACAGCATTGACTAAGAAGGAGGATTAGGGGTGGAAGGTGCAACAAGTTCTCTAGAGGGCATGCGTAGAGGGTTTAGAATGGAAAGGGTAGGAAGAGAAATCTGGGGCTAGTGTTTCAGTGATATGAAGAATGGGAAGGTCTATAGTTGGGACTGCGTTGGATTACAGGTATAGGAAATGTAAGATGTCCTATAGCTGTGGGTGAGGTTCAGAAATGCAAAAAGTCAAAGTAGTATTTTAGAGACGTAGCACAATTCAGTGATAGAACGGTGGGAAATCATACAGCAGGGATTGGCAATGGAATTACTTTCTTTATACAGGCTGAGTTTTCAGATGTGATGAAGGTGATAAGACCAATAAGGTAGACGGGGGGGGGCTACAGAAATGAAAAATCAAGAAAGCTAGGGCTGAGTAATGTGGTGTGTGTGTGTGAAATGCTCTAGCAAGAGATGGAAATACTATGGTGGGGGTTGGTCAGTTCAATAAAAACTCACCTGACAGCATGAGCACATAGACCAGGTACATCCAGTCCAGAGGCAATGGGCCCAAATCGTTGAATAGTGGGAAACGACACACCTCCAGCCCATCCAGGTACTTATAATCCAGATAACCCAGGCCCCTCTCCTGTGGGATGTCCAGCACCATCAGCAAACCTAACAGGCAGGAGGGACAGAGAGAGTGCCTGGTAAGCAACAGAGTGGTAGAATAATACGGACTGAATGGGACATTAAAGGGTAATAAATACTTCAAAATCAGGGGCTATGTATGAAAGGTGGATATCTGCAGGAATATTATAAACTTGGAGATAGCACACTATATCAATTGCACACATGGGACATAGCTTTGATGCTGCATGTTATAGATCTGTCTTGCAGGGATTCAATAAATTCAGGTCAGAGGGTGTAGGTCTTTAACCCTTGAGGCATCACCATCATCTTCAAGGAAACCAT
The DNA here is from genome assembly GCF_964204655.1 of Triturus cristatus. Classification (NCBI taxonomy): domain Eukaryota; kingdom Metazoa; phylum Chordata; class Amphibia; order Caudata; family Salamandridae; genus Triturus; species Triturus cristatus. The sequence goes on from NC_140594.1 coordinate 392,403,895, forward strand.
CCAATGCATTGCCACCAATGACAACCACATACCCATCATGGAACACATCAACTTCCAAAATACAGACAGCCGGCAAGACTACAAAAAAGAGGCACCCTTGTATACAGACCCCCCCACCTTGTCCGGCCTTCTACGATGCCATCTCGAACCTCACTGCCTCATTACCCATCAACTCCTACCTACTCGGCGACCTCAATTTCCACGTCGATGACCCCGACAACGCAAACTCTTCCTCCCTTTTGGAGACCCTGAACAACATCGGCCTCACCCAACTGGTTACCAAACCCATGCACAGAGCAGGACACACACTCAACCCCGATCTTTACCTCTAGCGACAGAGTCAAGTTCAGCCACATCACAGAGCTCACTTAGTTCGACCTGCCTTCGTTCACTTCACCATCCCTGGCGCTCAGCACACAATCACCAAACATCACAGCTTCCCCGACCGCAAGTGGCAAGGTAACAGACATCGTGGACTCAAGCCCTCAGCACCACCCACCTAGAAGCCTCATACGACCTGGAAGAGGCTGTTCAGAACTTCTCTGCATGTATCACCAAATGCGCCGACAGAGTCACCCTAAAGTACACAGCAAAAACAAACAAAACCTCAACACACACCAACTGGTACACCCCAGAGCTCAGAACCAGCAAGCACAACTGCTACCGACTCAAAAAAACAATGGCGCTCAAAAGTAGCCCCTCCCAACAGACACTCCCAAAGCAGCCCTCAGCAAGTACCACCTGCACATCAAGGAAGCCAAGAAAGCAGCCATCACAGCTCGCATCGGCACAGTAGCCAACCACACGAAAAAACTTTTCAAAATAGTCAAGGAATTCTCCAACCCGACAGCCACAGAGAACTCAATCCACCCCTCACAAGAACTCTGACACCCTCTTAGACTACTTCCACCGCAAAATTGCCACCATCTACAACAACTTCAACCCCCAACCCACCGCTCTCAACGTCAACAGCCTCGTCCAACCAGCGCATGCCAGCCGAAAAATCACCACTTGGTCTCCACCCACTGCACAGGCCACCTCGGCTATCATGACATCCATCCACTCCGTGGCACGCACCGACCCCTGCCCCCACCGTCTCTTCAACCTCAGAATCAACCAAATTAGCACAGAACTCACTAGCTTTATTAACACCACAGGAACCGTTCTGGATAGATGGAAACATGCAGAGGTCAGACCTCTCCTAAAGAAACCTTCCTCCGACCCCAGCAAACTCAAAAATTAACAACCGATCTCTTGCTCCCTATACCTGTCAAAGTACTGGAGAAGGCCATCAACCAACAGCTCACTGAATACCTGGAACAAAACCACCTGCTTAACGCCTCCCAATCAGAATTCTGCGACAACCCCAGCACAGATTAAGTGCTGATTACTGCCACAGACGACACCTGATCCGCCTTGACCTCTCCACTGTGTTCAACACCGAATCCCTCCACACCCTCATCAACAGACTACATCATTGGCATACGGCATAAGGCCTCAAGTGGACAGCCTCCTTCCTTACAGGATGTACTCAATGCCTCTGGCTGCCTCCGTTCACCTCCAAACCCAAGGACATCATATGCGGCGTACCCCAACGATCATCCCACAGCCCCACGTTGTTTAACGCCTACTTGACCCCTCTCACAGACATCGTCAAATCCCACAGCATCAACATAGTCTCCTACGCTGATGACACTCAACTCATCCTCTTGCTCACTATAGACCCCTCGACCACCAGAACAAACTTTCGAGACACCATGACTAATGTAGCCAACTGGATGAGAGACAATTGCCTTAAACTCAACTCTGACAAGACAGAATTACTCATCTTCAGGACAAACACATCCATATGGAACAACAGCAGAGTCAGCAGAACTCGGACTCTCACCCGCGCCAACAGACCATGAACGCAACCTAGGCATCATCCTCGACAGCAAGCTGACCATGAAACGACATGTCAACGCAGTCAGCTCCTCCTGCTACCACACCCTCAGCTCTATCCGCAGAATTTTCAGATGGATCCCAGTCAACTCAGGCCCTCGTCACCAGCAGCCTCGACTACTGCAATACACTCTACGCCAGCCACTCCACCCAGCTCCTCAGAAGACACCAGACCATACAGAAAGCGGCTCCCAGACTCATCCTGGACCTCCCCAAATGGAACCACATCACTCCCACCTCAGAAACCTCCACTGACCCCCCTTCCCGAAGAGATGCCAGTTCAAGATCCTCACGCACACCTAAAAAGCCCTACATGATCAAGGACGGACGTACATCAATTACCGGCTCAGCTTCCATCTACCCTCAAGACACCTGCATTCCTCCTCGCTAGCCCTTGCACACACCCCTCACATCCGTTACAGCCTCAGCGGGGGTCGCTCCTTCTCCTACATCGCCACCAAATCCTGGAACGACCTGGCCCTCCACCTTCGAACAGCTCCCTCACTGGCAGACTTCGGAAGGAGACTGAAGACCTGGCTTTTCGACAGAGTCCCCGCAGCCCCAGCGCCCAGATACCCCTAGGGGTGACAGTGCTGCACTATACAAATGCGGTTTGATTGATTGATTGAGCAGCTCATCCCACAGATTTGTTTAGAAGAGCCTAAGGTAAGATGGTGGACTGGGGATGTAAGGGCCAATCTGCATATTTAAATCTATGGGGGAAAAGAAAAATACGATTGGACAATAACAAAAAAATCTAGTAAAAACTATGGTTCGAAAAAATGGCAATAATTGGCAGAACTCCCAACAATACACCTTTAGACAGCCCAACTACTAGGCAGATCAATATGCCAAGCACCAACTGACTCGGGAAACCCAAGCAGTACATCTCTATGCTCATCCACATTCACTGAGCTACTGTGTGAAGTGGTCAAAAGAGAGAGGAACCAGTTACTCAACTTTGATAGAGTTCTGTATGGTGGAAACTCTGTCTAACCACAGAACCCTCGCCTTTTATATCCCCCTAGGGGTCACCTTGGATCCAGAACTTTTCAGCAATTGCTCCTGCGCACTGGTAAGTGGCATTATCAAACTCCACAGCTGCTTTGACTGCCTCCAGAAGTATCGGATATCAGAACAAAGGCATATATAGGCATCACCCCAGCACACTTAAGTTTTCTTTTGAAACTCTTGAAACTCAAACTCAGACATAGATCAACTGTATAAGACAGTAAGCTTCACAATGTGAAAAAAACTATCTAGGGGCGGTATTAGAACCACAGAAGTCCACTCTACAGAAAGGGAAGGAGAGAGGGTGGAGAGGAATCTGCAGTTAGAGTATCAACCACAAAAAGCGTTACAAAAGGTAGGTAACTTATTCTTCAGATGGATGCTTCCAACTGCAGATTCTTCACCTTTAGAATAGATACCAAAGCAGTAACTTCTAAAAGCAAAGGTTATGAGGAGTGCACTTACACTAGGAAGTCATTACAGGATCGATCAGGCAAAATGGCCCTCCCTGCAGACTTGAGCGTCACAACAGCAATGCTTGGTGAAGGGGGTGGATAGATATCCACGTGGGAGCCTGGATAATGTCCAACAGCAGAAAACCTCTCATTAATGACATTGTGGTAGCCTTAATTCTTGAGAAATGAGTCCTAAGGCCCTTGATTATGCTTGCTCGCTATATTTAGGAGCTAATAAGTCCGAAATTCAGAGGCTACAGAGAGTCCAGAATGCGGCCGCAAGATCTCTCCTGGGCTTGCGCAGAACGTGTCCAGTGACTAGTGCCATCCGTCGCCTTCACTGGCTACCCGTAGCCAGGCGAATTGAGTTTAAGGCACTTTGTACTGCCTTTAAAAGTCTGAAACTGGCATCCCCCCAAATTTTGTCTGATCTTCTACCTTATACTCCCACACGATCATTATGATCTATGGGACAATGTTTGGTAGTGATCCCCCGGGTGAGAAAAATCCGTGCAGGTGGGCGCTCCTTCCGGAACAGAGCTGCCATTCTGTGGAACTCTCTGCCGGTCCACATTCGAGGGCTTACCAATTATTTCCATTTTAGGAAAGCGATCAAGACATTAGTTATTCCCGTCCTTGTAGGCCTTTAACGTTCTTTGTGTACTGCTCTTCTGTTGCTTAGCGCCGGGACGCCTCTTAGCTGGGACCTTCTAACATAACATAACAGGTGGCTCCTTGTTGGACAAGGCATAACACATATGTATGCACAGGGTGATACATTTGAATCGACCTCTCTTAGCATTGCCAAATCTACAAAACGATGATTGCCCACTCAGATCTTTGGAGCCAAGTGCTGAAGCTTCTCCTCTTTCTTAGAGGGATATGGCGGAGAAAAGGAAGCAGAAAGTGTGGTGAACTGCCCCACATTGTAGGGCAATATCACTTTCTGTAGAAAAGAATCCCAAGTCTGAATCACCAATTTATCAGGTAAAATGGTGGTAAACAACTTCTGTACCGGTTGCATCTGTAGCTCAATGGCAGTATGCACAGAACTAATGGCATTGGGGAATACAGTCTCAGGACATGAACTGCCCCCAACAACCAAAATAAATCGATTTGGTACATGTGTTTCGAAACTCCAGAATAACATTCACCAATTCTGCAGGCAAGTCAGACCCACTCACTTGGTTCCACTCAATTTCCAAACATCGGATTTAAGTTGTGGAGGCTCAGGTGCAGAGACCTTCCCTGTTGCTGGGAAAGGAGTTCCTCTGAAAAAGATAGACATAACAGAGGAAAAATTATCAGGCTCAACAGGTTGGAGAAAAACATTCTCCTAACCAAATCTGGCGCTATCAGGATGAGTTGAGCTCAGTCCCGCCAGATTTTCTTCAGAATTCAGTGCAGAAGTGGCAGTGGTGGTAAGGCATACAGAAGACCACAGTGCCACTGAAGACTGAATGGGAGCCCACCAAATATGGTTGTCCGAAATATCCCTAGGAGGTCATGCCACTGCCAGAGTTTTACTGCTTCTTGATGCAGTGCCTGTCACCTCACACAGCCCTGCGTGTTGCAGTTGCACATGACAGCCAAGACCTGGACCGGCTTCCCCCTGCCTGATGGAGAGAGAAAGTTACAGAAAACTGATATGACTTCTCTGCTCCACTGGAGACCAAAGGCCCCCCAATTTTCACTTTGTACATAGAGTGAAACATAAAAAAGTGACGCCCCCTCCCAACCCCAGAGACAATGTTTATCACTCCTGTACACTCCGGGTCGGCTAGTATGAATGGCCTTAACACTACAACAATTTCAATGGTCCCTTTATTTTGCTGGTTTTGACTTTGTGATAACCTGGCATCCAGGAAATAAAAATGGAAAGGTGGTTGCCTTGTCCAGAATCCAGACAGAACCACACAAACATCCAGGCAAGGTACAACCCATAATTCCAGAAACAAATATTGTGTGTACCGTTTCATTAGCTGGCCTCGAAGATGAAGTCAGGAAAGCTCTGACTCCTGACAAAATATTAACCTGATCAAAACAAGAACCCGAAGAGAAAGATTAAATCAGCAACCTCCCCAATATGGAGCATTGTTCTTGCCAACAAAAGACAACCAAGAAAAGGCCTTATGTGAATGTCATGATCGCCCACTGGTTAGAGATCAAGGAATCCATAAACCTATTGATCTAGTTAAACGTTACATTTGGTGGCGAGAGATTAATTCACATATTCAGTAATATGTAACAACGTGTGAAACCTGCGCCCAAGAGAAGCCTGAGAGATAAGCCCCTCAAGGATACTATTAGCCCTTACCAGTAGCCTCTCATTCATGGCATACTGTAACTACAGATTTGACTGGAGATTTACATTCCAGCCAAAGTTATAGTACCATCCTAGTATTCGTAGACCCCGCAGACAATTAAGGACCTATATGGTTAACTTGGCCCTTACTTATATTGTACCTGAGACTGTACTATGAGTTTGTAAGCTGTGATTTAAGTACATGTGCGATTGTTTTGAGTAGTAGCGTGCTCATATGGCCCAGGGTTCCGTAGGAGCTTATATGTACTTTTGAGACGGAGAACACACCAATGTCCCCCACATGGCGAAAGCCCTTTATGTACTTAACATATTGTTATATGTTCAGTTGAGTTGTTTGGTCCGGTATAGTTCTTCGACCGGACCGAGTATTTGGGTTTGGGGGGGGAGGGGGGACGGTGCTATTGCAGATGTTGATTTGTTTAGGCACAGGGGCCTGGAAAATCCACTCGCTGTTAAGCGAGTGCAGGTTGAACCGCAATGCATACACTTGGTAAATACACCATACTGACATGGAATGTTCAGGGATTGGGTTCTGTGCAGAAGCGACACAGAATACACGAGCAGTTGCAGCGCCGTAAAGCCCAGATAGTGTACCTGCAGGAGTCTCATATAGTGGACAGTGAAGCGGTAAAGCTCTGTAAGAAATGGAGAGGACAGATCTTTTCCACTTCGTACTCCAGTTTTGCGAGGGGGGCTACAATCTGGGTAAGACATGGAGTGCCATTCATGGCGCTGGAGTAGCGAATAGATAAACAAGGGCGATACATATTTGTGCGGGGGATGTTAGACGGCCAACCTGTGGTTCTGGGTAACGTATATGCACCTAATTTTGAACAAGACAAGTACTGGGGTATGTTAAATATGGCATTGACGGGATGGGAACTGTATCCATGGATTATAGGGGGAGATTGTAATACAGTAATGGACGTTAGCTTGGACAGGTCTCACCCGCCCCTACGTGGAGCAGGAGTGCTTAAGCAAGCAGAGGCGCTAGGTAGATGGGCTGGGGGATGGGAAATATGTGATGTCTGGAGAATGTGCCACCTTACACATAGAGAATACTCTTTCTATTCCGCCGTCCACGTACTTCACACGAGAATAGGCAGAATATATTGCTCCAACAGGATTGCAATGCAAGTGTCCCAGGCTACATACTTGCCGAAGACTTTCTCAGACCATAACCCACTGGATATTGTCCTTAACTGGGGCAGGGTACCTACCCTGGTACCCACCTGGCGCATGTGGTCGCCACTGTTAGAAGATTCAGTGTTCCGTGCTGCTATGTTGGACACTATTGAACATTACTTCGCAGAAAATAGTAACACTGCATCGAATAGGCTGATCGAATGGGACACCTTCAAGACAGTTGTCAGGGGCAGGGCAATCAGTACGACTGTGGGCGCCAGACAAGAACTTCACAAGTCACTATTGAAGGAGGAGCACACTATGTATGGGTAGGCTGGAACAAGTCGCCATAACTGATGCTGACAAGCGGCCCCCACTTCAGGAGGCTAGACTCAAGAACGCGGAATTGCTGGAATCTCTTCAGGTCATAGATAATCAAGCTTACTCACAGCGGCGCCACACCGAAGCAGATAAATCTGGGACATTGCTTGCCAGACTGATCCGGGACACTCCCCCCGTGGTTATTATAAATCAGGTCATTACCCTGGAAGGCGATAGAGCCACCACCCAAGGGGATATTAATGTTGCATTCCGACAATATTACGCTTCACTGTACGGTACATCTAGTTGCAGCACGGAGGCCCATGTGGAGGCTTTTTTCTCCACACTCACATACCCACAACTCACAGCGGAGGCCCAGAAGGGACTGTTAGGGCCCATTACTCAGTCTGAAATTAAGGTAGCCATGAGGGGACTCCCGCGTAACAAACCCCTGGACTGGACGGCCTGCCAGTTGAATTTTACGCTACTTATGCTGATTCCCTGGTGCCCCAATTAGAAATATTATACAACACAGCACTAGAAAAGGGTTATTTACCGCTTACTACAACACAAGCGTTGGTGATACTGCTAGAGCAGAGTTTTCAGTTTGAAAATTAACTGGGTTTTGAAGCTCTGGCATGTCTATTTGTTATATTAATTTATTAATTATTAATTATTTGTCTTGTGTAAGTGTTTATACTTACTAATCAACTCGTTTGTTTTAACAAGAGACAATTACACGTGGGAATGCATAAGTGTGCTGTTTAATAATAATGTGCATGTTTTCATGTTTAAACGTTGCTGAGTGCTGTTTATTTTTAAAGCACGAAACGCTTTTTGAATTAATGCTTTTCTATGTTGCAAGAGCTAGATAATTGCATACACATAAGGGTATTAGTGGGGTTAACACTGTTCAATCACTATGCTGTGGTAACGTTGTTTTTGTCTCTTTTAATTAAGATGGTCTATTGTGGCCTATTGTGGCCTAAACAAAGATGGCTGATATGTAAAGCCTGGCCTCGAGTAGAAATCTGTGACGAGAGAGAGCCTTGCTGAATATGGTCCTGAAGTCAGCTGACCACAGTCCTTGCTTTGCCTGGTTAAAATTTTCCGTGAGGACAGCAGCAGTTTTGGGCGATCTCCAAATGAAATGAAGCGTCCTTGGCAGCTTTGGGAAACAAAGGAGCTTTAAAGAAAGACTCTGAACTATGATCTCATTGCCGAGGAGACGTGGAAACTATAAGATACAAATGTATTTTTTGGTTCCTGTTCCGTTATGTTTATTTTGTGATTTTTCCTGAGCGGAGATTTTCAAATGTAGCGATGCTACATCCTTTCCTTCTCGCTTTGCTCAGAGGTTTGACGGAAGAAGTCAATACAAATTATATTTTCCTTTGTTCGACTTACTATAAGAATTGTTAGCCTAGAGAGGGTTTTTTTGCCACTTGCTATTTGCCACTTGCCATTTGCCTTTTGCCGCGTTCCGAATCTGCGTTGGTGAGGATCGTTGCTGAGAGGACTTCGTCTTAAGAGACTTTACCGAGAGACTTGTCCTGACCCGTTCTGACGTTTAGCTAGAATAGGTAACTATGAGAAAAATGATTTATTCTGATTGATTTTTTTGACTAATTTAGATAAAGCAATATAATTTTGAATATGGTGTTGGTTATTATTTCTTGTCAATTATTGAGTATCCTATTTTGATTATTATTGTATAGATTGTTTAGATTATGTTTGAGGGCAGTCTCAATAACTAGATCTTATCGACCCCGATATAGATGTAGGGTGTTTAGGAGTTTTTCTTTCCACAGGTTATTGCTGGTAGAGTATTTGAGCGTATGTTAGTGAAATGGGCCCTAGTGTATGAAGAATGTATGTGCGTGTAACTGTGAGATTACTCTATCCGTGGAAGTAGGGATATTATATACACCCTGATCTCTATCAATTTCCTGGTAGCAGAGTAGGATGGTTATTGATGATTGTCTTGATCTGATTAGATTACATATTGATTATTGATGTTGGTATATGTACTAATACTATATGTTGGAGTCGTCATGTTGAGTTATATGTAGTGCTTCTGGAACTTGGAAGCTGGTAGCAGTTCCGTAGGAGGGCAGAGGGAAGTATATGCTGCTCTCGGGAAAGACGGGATTGTTGGTCCTGTATGTATGCAGGAAAATTCACATTGTCTGAGTTCGGAATCAGTGACATTATTGTATGTTACTATTAGAATATATTTCTGGTATATAAGGAGTGTGTATGGTAGTGAAGGTTATCTGTGAAACTCTGGTCTTAAGTCCCAGGGATCCGTAAGGTTTACCGTTAAAGCTTATCGCGCGAGGAGTAATAGGTATTCTCTGAGCTTGTTTGAGGAACTGGGCAGGGTAAACTGCTTTGGTTAATGTGTGTTATAATTCTGTAGTGGAGCAGATTGTTCGCTGTTCTCGGGAAGCAGGATTCTGTGTGTATGTACTATATTTTCTTGTATGAATGTGCGTGAATGTATATACATTTAATTGATTGTAAGACTCTTTGGACAAGTCCTAGAGGAAACAGTTAATGAATGTATGTTAGAAGGGCAGAGTAGAGGGATGTGCTACTGTGTCAACGAGAGGTTTTTGTGAAATAGATTTCTTTTACTATTCTGTGGTTAGCGAAGCAGACAATGGAGATGTTTATATGTTGTAACTAATAGATTTTGTAAAAAATTGACACGAAGTCTACTGAAAAGATTTTGTAAAGGAGGGGTAGACGAGTGACAGGAGACAGGAGACAAGCGACTGCAGCGACTGCTGACGTCAGGAAGACTGCGCTCTGATTGGATAATAGATCAGAATAGTGTTCGCGCTGGGATTGGTGCGTTGGTGTGAGCCGCGCAAGGATTGGAAGAGCTATTCTAGTGACGTAGACGCTCCAGGATTGGTGCGTTAGTGTGAGTCGCACTGTTATTGGTTGAAAATCTGTATTGTATATTTATAATACGGGAAAAGAGTAGAAGTTTTGGTAAAAACTAAAATGTATTACCAAGAAGAGAAAAAGAAGAAAACATTCTTTGGAAAAATTAAAAAGTGGTTTAACAAGGATAAAGATGTTAAGACAAGAGAGGGTGAATTGTTACCTCCACCGAAAACACCTGCATCCTACATGGCTGCAAGATATGGGTATCATACCTGTATATGGTTGGAGAATTGGGTTAGGTATACCAAAGAGGATGGTGTTCTAGCATTTCCAGAACATGGTTCATTTAATTTGGCCGTGTTGAGAAACTTACGGGAAAAGATGTTATGTCTTGACCCGAAACCAAGACCTACACAGTTTGAGGCTTTAGTGGAATGGGAAGAGGAAGTACATGAGCGAGAAAAACAGAGATCTGGAGGACAGTACAGGTACATGTTTGGGAGGAGACATGATCGTGAGACTCATCATGATCGAATGAAAAGGTGGCGAGATGCTAGTATGTCAGAGGGATTATATCCAATGAGAACAGTTGAAGAAGGAGCAGAGAGGGTTCCTGAGTCAGAAATGAGAAGATATGGAGTTAATGAATATGAGGATGAAGTCTTGAATGACATGATTTACAAAAGACCACCTCCATATAGACCAGAACCAGATGAGAGTACACCAGTTGTTTCTCCAATAAGAGATACAGTTTGTATCATTGAGACAGAAAATGTGACATCTGAATCAAGAAGTGGTAATTCTTTCAGGGAGAAAGGGAATCGAAGTGGTGACGAAAATGCAAGAGAATTAGCTAGAACTACAACAGAGCTGACTGAAAAGATTAGGGAGTTAACGAAGAATCTGGAAGCTGTTACGGTGCCTGTAACAATAGGTCCGGTTATGCCTGTGTTTGACAAGCAGAGAATAGGTGAAAATGGTTTGGTGATTCCATATGTTGGGAATAATTTGATAAGTTCAGTTGGTCCTTCAGGAGATTCAGGAAAAAGGACAGGAAGTAGTGACCTGAGACAATCCAGACATGACACATGTAGTGAAATATTAGATGCTAGTGAAGCTAGTTGTTCAGGGATGCCAATTTTAGAACCGCAAAAGAGAGTGGTTCCAGTGAGAAAAACTACTGCAATAACAGCTGAAGATTTGAATGATTGGATGAAAGTTCTTCAGAAAAAGGATAAAGATTCACAAGCAATTGATGTGGCTAGGTTACGGGTAGAATTAGAAGAGCTTGTTACAGGGACAGTTCCAACAGAAATTCTTAAAAGTCATCATGATGGTGAATTAATGTTCATGTGTAAAAACATTACCTGGAGAGCGAGAAATACACATGACAGGTTAAGAGCAATAGCGAATGAGCAGGGAGTTGACATTGATAAGGTTAAAGCTTTGCAAAAAACCTACAGGATGGATTTTTCAGAAAAGGATATTGAAAATTTGAATGCAACTGGTAGAACAGGACAGATTAAAGAAATGGTTGCATTATTGCGAAGATGGGGAGATGTAGAAAAATGGAAGGATAGGTGGTATAAGAAAAGAGAGGAATCTGAAGATAGAACAACTTATTCAGCTTTTCCAGTGAGAGAAAAAGAGAAACCAGTGGATAATTATCCTATGAGAGAAATACCTGGAGGAGGATATGTACATGTTCCATGGACCAGACAGGATATTTTATCATTTACGAATGATTTCCCTCGATTGAGAGAAAAGCCCGTCGAGTGGTATAGGCAGGTAGATAGGTTTGTGAAATTGTCAAAAGTGCTGTGGATTGACCTGAATAGTCTGTTTGATATAATTGTTCCAGCAGACTTGTGGACTGAGTGTAAAATAGTTGTGAGTTGGCCTACTGAGGAATATCCAAGAGATCCAAGAACAGGAGCACCAGATCCAGAGGTAATGAGAAAGTACGATCAGGTGATGGTATACCTGAAGAGTAAAGTACCTGCAAAAGAGACAGATTGGGTAAAAATAGATAGAACACAACAGGAAGCAAAAGAATCAGTTCATGCTTTTTACGAGAGGCTGATACTGGCGTTTAAACAATTCAGTGGAGATGAACACCTGGGTGACAAAGATTTGAGTCATTTTGTATACAGATTTGTATATGGCCTGAGACCTGAAATTGGTGAGAGAATTTGTGAGCACACAGTGGATTGGCAGAGTAAGAAAATAGATGAGATTCTGAGACATGCTAAATACTTCAGTGATGAAATTGAAGCAAAACAAAGAAAGCTGAAAGAGAAAGCAATGTGGGCACAAGTGAAAGTTGCAGAAAGACAGGAAGCACAGTTGATGGAACAGGCGAATAATCCAGGAAATAATGCAGGGAATAGCCCTAGATATGCAGGGAAAGGAAAGGGGAATCTTGAGGAAGCAAAAAAGAAGTTTCCTTGTCACAACTGTGGCCAATTGGGGCATTGGAGATCGGAGTGTACCAATCCACCATTAGTGAATAATGAGGGAAATTCCTTGAATCAACAGGTGCAGAACGAGGGGAAAAATCAACAGCAGCAACAGCAGAAAGTTGTGAGACAGCAGAGTCAAGAGCCAAAACCGCCCTTGCCGCAGAATAGAGGAGCACAAAAGTATAATCAGGAGTCGGGATTCTACAATGATGAGCAGGTAAACAAACCAAGGCGTTCTAATCAGGTACAACAGTACTTGTTAAAAAATGAAGGGAGTGAATCTGAGGGTGATTATTGACGGTGCCGAAGAGAGGAGGAAGAGTGCATACTTGGTGCAACTCTAGAAATAGACCAGGCAGGACCATTTGTGGATGGGAAAATAAATGAAGAGAGTGATACTTTTTTAGTAGACACAGGTGCGACAAGATCAACTGTCAGGTCAACAGATGTTAGAAATCTTCCTCTCTCGGATGAAGCAATCCAAGTAGTTGGTGTAGCCAATACACAAATCAGAACACGTCTTACGGAACCAGTAAGAGTACAGATAGGGAAATTTTCAGACATGCACAGATTTATTGTCTGTGACACGAGTCCAGTGAACCTGTTAGGTAGGGATCTGTTGTGCAAGATGAACTGCACAATTTTCTGTACACCAGATGGAATAGCTTTTGAAACACCAGATGAGGATGTTTTGTACCGAGTGACTCTAGAAAATAGGGAAAGTGAGTTAATTGGTGCATTTGCTGTGTTTGATCCAGAGGATTTGCCTCGAGAGCTGAGGGACACAGTGAAAAGGACAGTTTGGGATTTTACTGGAGAGGATGTGGGATTGATGAATAATGTAGATCCAGTGAAAATTGCAGTGAAAGAGGGAATTACATATCCTAACATTCCTCAGTACAAAATGACACCAGAAATAATTGAAGGAATAACTCCTATAATTGAGAAAATGATTCAGCAGGGAGTCCTGAGAGAACTACTGAGTAGTCCGTGTAATTCACCGATAATGGGGCTAAAGAAGCCTAATGGGAAATTCAGGATCGTACAGGATCTGAGAAAAGTTAATCAAATTGTGGTGGCATGTTGTCCTATTGTGCTAAATCCATCAGTGATCCTGTATCAGATTCCACATGATGCTGAGTGGTATACAGTGATTGATTTGTGTCATGCGTTCTTTTCAATACCATTGCATCATGATAGCCAGCCGATTTTTGCATTTAGGTTTGGTCAGCGTATTTTAGCATGGTGTCGAATCCCACAGGGGTATACAGAGAGTCCTTCGATATTTAATCAGTTGTTGAAAAAATCGTTGGAGAGTTTGATCATGCCTGAAAATTCAGTACTAGTACAATATATTGATGACCTACTTGTGGCATCAAAGACACGAGAAGCTTGTGAAGTAGATACCATAGCTTTACTGAATCATCTAGCAGATGGAGGGTTAAAGGTATCTCCAGCCAAATTGCAATTTTGCAAGAAAGAGGTGCATTATCTTGGACATAATATTGAAAAAGGTCTGAGAAAAGTGACTGATGACAGAATCAGAATCATCAGGGAAATGAAAGCTCCAAAGACCCAGAGAGAAGTGAGGATGTTTCTGGGGATGGTGGGTTATTGTCGTCAGTGGATAATTAATTTTTCGCTGATAGCAAAGCCACTGATTAAACTGACAAAAAGTGAGATGACAGACCCATTGGAACTAGATGGAGAACAAATGGCAGCATTTGAAGAGCTTAAAAATAGAATGTGTGAGGCTCCAGCTTTGGGTATGCCTGACTACGAAAAGGAGTTTGAATTGTACTGCAGTGAGAGAAATGGATGTGCACTTTCAGTGTTAATTCAGAAGCATGGATTACTGAGAAGGCCTATTGCGTACTTCTCATCGACACTTGACCCTGTAGCTGTGGGTTTACCAGGTTGTCTGAAATCTGTGGCTGCAACATGCAGGAGTCTGGAACAGAGTGAGGGAATCATAATGGGATATCCTGTAAGGGTATTCGTACCTCACAATGTGGCAATTCTTTTGACAAGAAGCAGAACTCAGTACATGTCACATAGTCGGTTGACTAAATATGAGAAAGTGATTCTAGGAGCATCGAATGTGACTCTTGAGAGATGTGTAAATGTGAATCCAGCAACACTTTTGCCGGATATTGAAAATGTGGGTGTGAAAACGGAAGATGATCATGATTGTTTGGATGTGCTTGATTATTGTACAAAACCGAGACCAGACATAAGGGATCTTCCCTTGCATGAGAGTGATCATGTGTTGTTTGTGGATGGTTCATGCCTGAGAAATGATGATGGTGTGCTATGTGCAGCATATGCGGTGTGCAAAGTTTCAGAGGTTATGGAAGCATCACCATTGAAAGGAGTGAAATCTGCACAGGTTGCTGAATTGGTGGCATTGACAAGAGCTTGTGAAATTGGGAAAGATTTGAGGACGACTGTGATGACTGATAGTCAGTATGGATTTGGAGTGGTGCATGATTTTGGCCAGCTTTGGCTACAAAGAGGTTTCTTGACATCGAGTGGAACTCCAATAAAGAATGCTGAAGTGATTGGGAAATTACTTGAGGCGATACAGCTGCCTAAGGAGTTAGCAGTTGTAAAGTGTGCTGCCCATGGACAAGGAGAGGATTTTATAACGGTTGGAAACCGTTATGCAAATGACATTGCTCAATACTGTGCGAAATCCAATCAGTCAATTAATAGGGAACGAGAGGGGGAAATGTCTTTTTGCTCTGTGATGTTTACTAATGCCTTAGAGACATGGGATGAAGTGAAGCAGTTGCAGGATGAGGCAGGAGAGGAAGAGAAAAAAGATTGGATTAAGGCAGGATGTGCCCCAAGAGAAACAGACCATGTTTGGGTCTATAGGGATGGCAGACCAGTAATGCCCAACTCCATTTTGTCGTCAATGGCAAGGATGTATCATGGCCAGGGACATTTGGGGAGGGATGCGATGATTAGGTCGTTCAAGCAGACCTGGTACAATGCAAAGTTCAGGACAATTGCAGAGAGCATCTGTCAAAGGTGTTTGATTTGTCAGCAATTTAACACTGGGAAAAAGACAGTGGTGAGTCTGGGAACAATAGGCAGAGAAGGAGGTCCTTTTACAAGAATGCAGATTGATTTCATTGAAATGCCCCAAGTGAATAGACTGAGGTATGTTCTAGTGGTAGTCTGTTTGTTTTCAAGATGGATTGAAGCTTATCCGACTAGGAGAAATGATGGAGTGACAGTGGCAAAATTACTGTTAAGGGAGTTGATTCCTAGGTACGGGTTTCCAGTGACGATTGAGTCTGATAGAGGTGGACACTTCTATAATGAACTCATGAGTTCGATTTGTGAAGCATTAAGCATACAGCAGAAGCTACATTGTGCATACAGACCAGAGGCTTCTGGTGTGGTTGAGCAGATAAATGGCACAATCAAAAACAGGATTGGTAAAATGTGCTTAGCCACTGGCATGAAATGGCCGGACGTCTTGCCTCTAGTGCTAATGACTATTAGATCTACTCCAGATAGAACTACTGGTTTAAGTCCGCACGAGACTTGCAACGCGCCATGCATTTGTACCTGTCAATAAGTTGATGACAATAACTGATGACATGATTTTGGATTACTGTAAAGGCCTGGCTGACGCAGTTCATTCTGTGTTTCACCAGGTTGGAGAAGAAGCTACCACACTTGAGAAGAAGCAAGCTCATGATCTGAGTCCAGGAGACTGGGTGAGGATTAAGGTGCACAGAAGAAGAAATTGCTTAGTTCCAAGGTGGGGAAGGCCGAGACAAGTCATTCTAACAACGACAACTGCAGTGAAGTGTGCTGGTGTGAAAAACTGGGTGCATGCGAGTCATACTCTGAGAGTTCCAAACCCAAAAGAGGGAACTGGTAAAGAGTACTTTGAAGAATCAGATTCCAGTGATGATGAAGACCCAGAACCAGTGAGAAAAGAAGTAGAAAAAACTCCAAGAGAACAATTGAGAGTCTCAGAAAGGAGATCAGATTCTGTAAGAGAGCCTGAAATTTCAAAAAGCAGTGAAGAAAAAAGAAGAGAAAAGAGCAATTCCACAGAGATTACTCCTGAATCGGAAGAGGAGGAGACTGAAGAACCACTTGAGATTATACCTGAAGAAACAGGGTCAGAAAAAGATAGAGAGGGACAGATTGCGGAAGACCCCCGAGGAGGTGTAGGGAACATTCTTGACAAGCTAGGTGAAGGGACAAGTAGACAGCAAGAAGATTGCGTGTTGGAGACCCGAGGAGGGACAGGAGTAGGGAAGTCTCAAATAGTGGTGAAAGAAACTGTGGAGGAAAAGAAAACTGCTAGAAAACGAAAACAGAAGGCACTTGAAACAGAATTGGATGAGAGTGAGAATGAACAAACAGAGGGTCAAGTTCTAAGAAAGAGAACTTGGATTGGAGAAAGAAATAATAAAGAAATTAGGCCGAAAAAGGTGATAAAAGGAGATCGTTGGCCTAACAACAGAGTAAAGAGATTGAGATACAGAGTAATAAGAACAAATACATCAAAAGCTGAACAAGTGAATGAAGTATCGAGTCAAAATGAAGTAAAAAGAAAGGAGCAAGAAGAATCAAGAGAACCTGAGGAAATACAAAGAATAAAAAGACCCAACCAAAAGTACAGATCACCGGAATGGTCTTATGTGGCACTGTCTGAAGAAGGAGAAGAAGAAACAGTGACTCGAGATAATTCGGAGGGGATCTTGAGAAAAGTGGTTGAGGAAAAAGAAGGAATCTTAAAAGTTATCCTGACTGACATTGGAGAAGAGTCAGATGCACAAGATGTTGTTGATGATCTGATACAATTTGATGTTACTGAAGAAGAAGGAGTGAAAACTGATGAATATCCAAATTGAGTGAACTGAGAAATCACTTGGAGGAAAAGTGAAAAGAGAAAGTCTGAAATTCAGTTGTCTGAAGTAATCCAAAGTATAATAGTAGTGGAGTAGTAGAGGCTAAGTCAAAAGACAAGGTCAAAGTAATAAAATGGCTAACATAGAGGATAATCAAAGTAGATGTGCCTTCTTTAAAAGATGGTGTAGAATGTGCTGCTGCTGTACTGGATTATTAATGCTACTGTGGGGAGTTTTAGTTTTATTAGTTACTTTTAAAGTTACATTTGAGATGCATACAGAAAATATGACAGATATAGAGAAGAATTCGCAAAAAGTAGTTTTGACTAGAATTAGTAATACTTACATACACAAAGATAGGTCAATTAATAATTTTTCTAGTAATGTTTTTTCGAAGTTGTTGTATGAATATGTGAAAACAATGGAAGTTAGGGATTGCTACGTTTGTATGCAATTACCTGCATCCGTTTCAGAGGGTGTTACTTATCATCATTTGCCAGCTACATATGGTATTTCATGTAGTATATTAAGTAGTGTTTTTTATTTGTTAGGGAAAATAGATTATAAGATGTCTAACAGAGATAGTATTTTTGGGCATTTGCCAATGAACAAAGAGCTGAATCCAGCTAAAGAAGCTAACACTTTTGGTGAAATTTTTATTGAAGAGAAAGGATTAACATTAGATTACATTTTTAAGAATAATTTAACTTGCAGTCTGAAAGAAGAGGAGAAAGCTTTTCTGGATATGGTAGAGGAAAGGAGATTGAACATGCATGAGAAAGCAGGGAAATATAAAGTGAGTGAGACAATTTGGGACATTGAGATGGGGAAAGAATTGAGAAATGGGGCTAGTCCAACTTTAGCTCTAGATGTACCACAGAAGGGTAAGCTATGCATTACAAGAAGGAAATCCCAATATGATACATATTTTGTTGGGACTAGTGAGTGCCATGATACATACTTCATTGCAACAGGTTGGGGTTTCAGAGGTGGAGAAGATACAGTTTTCCCAGGAGTGTATTATGTTTGTGGGAACAAGGCTTATTACAAGTTGCCTGACCATTGGTATGGCACGTGTTATGTGGGTCTGGTCTTTCCAAAGATTTTTCATATAGATAAAATAAAAGATGTAGAACATATTAATTTACTAATGCGTTTCAAGAGAGAAACCTGGTCTGAAATAGTGGGTGATATTTTTGGGGTTTTAATTCCAGCAGTGGGAATTTCTTTAAATGCTTATGGAATTCGGAAACTGTCAACAGTGGTGGAT
Source organism: Triturus cristatus (assembly GCF_964204655.1). Classification (NCBI taxonomy): domain Eukaryota; kingdom Metazoa; phylum Chordata; class Amphibia; order Caudata; family Salamandridae; genus Triturus; species Triturus cristatus. The sequence continues at coordinate 392,422,587 of NC_140594.1, forward strand.
CGCTTATCGACAAATACCGCTGGAGGGTTTCTTTTAGTGAATACGGAATTAAGTGCCGTACGTGCCATGTCAATGCAAAATCGACTTGCCCTTGATATTTTATTGGCCAAGGAGGGTGGAGTTTGTGGAATGCTGAAAGTTCAACATTGTTGCACTTACATTCCAGACGAAAGCAAAGACCTGAAGGTCTATATCAAAAATATTACTGATTTGCATGAAGAATTAGTACCACTTGAAGCTGAGAGTTTATGGACTAAAATAGCTAATAAGGTGATAGCTGTTAAAGATTTTATTGCAAAAATAGGTAGTACTATTATAGGTAGAATATTGTTTCCTTTAACTTGTATAATTATTGCTTTATTGATACTGAGATTAGTGTGTGTGTGTTGTAAAAACAGGGGAGGGAAGAAGAAATTGAATAAAGAGAAGAAAAACAAAAGGTTGAAAAGAGAACCACAAGAAATTGAATTAGAAGAATTGAGGGAGAGTGTTTATTTAGAAACAAAGAGGGATGATGAAAGGGTGACTGGTGTGTAGTGTTGTGTAAGGAGAAAAAGACATTTCCGATTTCTCCTAAAATGGGACTAAATTTTCACTAATTTTTTTCCACTAATTTTTTTTTGGGGTTTATTTGGTGATAAAATCACCAAAGGGGGGATTGCTAGAGCAGAGTTTTCAGTTTGAAAATTAACTGGGTTTTGAAGCTCTGGCATGTCCATTTGTTATATTAATTTATTAATTATTAATTATTAATTATTTGTCTTGTGTAAGTGTTTATACTTACTAATCAACTTGTTTGTTTTAACAAGAGAGAATTACACGTCGGAATGCATAAGTGTGCTGTTTAATAATAATGTGCATGTTTTCATGTTTAAACGTTGCTGAGTGCTGTTTATTTTTAAAGCACGAAACGCTTTTTGAATTAATGCTTTTCTATGTTGCAAGAGCTAGATAATTGCATACACATAAGGGTATTAGTGGGGTTAACACTGTTCAATCACTATGCTGTGGTAACGTTGTTTTTGTCTCTTTTAATTAAGAGGGTCTATTGTGGCCTATTGTGGCCTAAACAAAGATGGCTGATATGTAAAGCCTGGCCTTGAGTAGAAATCTGTGACGAGAGAGAGCCTTGCTGAATATGGTCCTGAAGTCAGCTGACCACAGTCCTTGTTTTGCCTGGTTAAAATTTTCCGTGAGGACAGCAGCAGTTTTGGGCGATCTCCAAATGAAATGAAGCGTCCTTGGCAGCTTTGGGAAACAAAGGAGCTTTAAAGAAAGACTCTGAACTATGATCTCATTGCCGAGGAGACGTGGAAACTATAAGATACAAATGTATTTTTTGGTTCCTGTTCCGTTATGTTTATTTTGTGATTTTTCCTGAGCGGAGATTTTCAAATGTAGCGATGCTACATCCTTTCCTTCTCGCTTTGCTCAGAGGTTTGACGGAAGAAGTCAATACAAATTATATTTTCCTTTGTTCGACTTACTATAAGAATTGTTAGCCTAGAGAGGGTTTTTTTGCCACTTGCTATTTGCCACTTGCCATTTGCCTTTTGCCGCGTTCCGAATCTGCGTTGGTGAGGATCGTTGCTGAGAGGACTTCGTCTTAAGAGACTTTACCGAGAGACTTGTCCTGACCCGTTCTGACGTTTAGCTAGAATAGGTAACTATGAGAAAAATGATTTATTCTGATTGATTTTCTTTGACTAATTTAGATAAAGCAATATAATTTTGAATATGGTGTTGGTTATTATTTCTTGTCAATTATTGAGTATCCTATTTTGATTATTATTGTATAGATTGTTTAGATTATGTTTGAGGGCAGTCTCAATAACTAGATCTTATCGACCCCGATATAGATGTAGGGTGTTTAGGAGTTTTTCTTTCCACAGGTTATTGCTGGTAGAGTATTTGAGCGTATGTTAGTGAAATGGGCCCTAGTGTATGAAGAATGTATGTGCGTGTAACTGTGAGATTACTCTATCCGTGGAAGTAGGGATATTATATACACCCTGATCTCTATCAATACCACTCCTGAAAGTAGGAAGAGATCCCACAGATATGGCTAGCTATCGCCCGTTGTCATTACTGACTACAGAGTACAAAATACTAAGTAAGGTGCTGGCCAATAGATTGTTACCCTCCCTGACCAAACTAATCCATATAGACCAGACTGGCTTTCTACCTGCCCGCAGCACATTGCTGAACACTAGGAAGCTCCACTATCTCCTGACGGAAGCCCCGAGTCAATATGCTCATGCGGGTTGCATTTCTCTGGATCTGCGGCAAGCAATTGACTCGCTTAATTGGGAGTATATATTCCGTGCGTTGGAGAAATTTGGGATCCCAGCAGGCTATATTGCCTGGTTACGCCTTTTATATGATGCGCCTACGGCGCGCGCTCGTACCGGTAGTAATATCTCAGCGGAATACCCGCTATATAGAGGAACTAGACAGGGTTGCCCCTTATCGCCCCTTATATTCATACTGGCCCTAGAACCATTGGCACTCAAAGTGCGTAAGGGCCTCACTGATATGGGTATAAAATTAGGGAACACAACATCTTTTTTCTGCATACGTAGACGATATTATTTTGTACCTTCATGATCTCCGCTTGCCCCTGGATCCGATATACGAGGTGTTTCATCACTTTGAATTAATTTCAGGCCTAGCCATTAATGCAGCGAAGTCACATGCATTTTTCTTCACTGATCATGCAGGGCTCACAGACATTGAATTCGGAGATACCAAACTCCAAGTTGCACAACATACATTCAAATACCTAGGTATTCGGATATACCGGACGCATATGGACATGCTGGATGGTAATCTACATAGAGCGATTAGAGCCTTGCGTTCTAGTGTCGCTTTCTGGAGTACATTGCCGCTGTCCGTCATGGGTAGGGCGGCTTTAGCGAAAATGGTGGTCCTACCGCGACTGCTTTATTACTTCACCAACTTACCTCTTATGATACCGCATACGTTAAGGCTGATGAATACCTTACTTATTGATCCCATATGAGGTTCTGGTAGAAGGTGTATTCGTCTTAAGAAGTTGCAACTGGACACATGCAGGGGGGCCTGGGTGTTCCTGACCTACTTGCGTACTATTATGCATGCCAATTACAATGGCTGTCCTTTTGGACTGCTGGGCGTAACCTGCAAGAGATAGGGTTTACAGAGGCAGATATAGAACACGGTACCCTAAATACATTGTTGTTGCCCAATAGCAAGATCCCGAAGTGTCTCCCCCCTTTGCTGTGCTCCGCACTCCAGTGTTGGAGAGCAGCGCTGCAATATACATGTGCGCCTCCTGCTTATGCAGGCAACATCCCGTTATTGGGAATTCCACTGACGGGCGGCCGACTAACTAAACGGAGAATAACACCGTGGCTTGACGCAGGGATTAGTACGGTGGCGGATTTGTTTGGAACGGGACGCTGTTAGATCACAACACTTTTGTTATCAAAACGTGAGCTCTGGCGCAATTATACTTATTACACGCCGAACTGTTACAATATATAAAAATACATTGGGCCCCGCAGAGACAAGAACCCCCCACACATGACCTGGTTAAAATGCTCTATTATATGGGTAGAGGCAGACACCTTATTAAGTGGCTTTATACAGGGATGCGCTCTCATACTGAGGTTGCTCTAGATTCACTGCAGGTGGCATGGACTAGGGATATAGGGAGAGACTTGGAGGACAGGGAATGGGCGAGTATTGTAGAACACTCCAAAAAGGTCTCAAGGAATGCAAAGTTCAAATTTTTTCAGACTATTATTCTCCACAGGGCTTATATTACCCCTCATAAATTAGACAAAATGTTCCCACAGACGCAGCATTACTGTCCGAGATGTCTATTGGAGGGGGCAGACCTACTACACATGATATGAACATGTCCGAGGATACGAGGGGTTCTGGGACACTGTCAGGCACATAGTCAGTGCGGTCGCGCGCCGCGAGGCGCAAAATACCGTGGGGGAATGTGTATTAGGTCTACACAAACATGTGTCCAAACATAAAGTACAATACCGCTTTGTTGACTTGGCGTTTATTTTAGCGATACATGCCATTACTATGCGATGGAAGTCACGGAGGCCCCCTACTGTACTCGCCTGGCATAGTGAGCTGCTACATTGGGGAAGTGCAGAGAGCGCTGCCTTGCGCAGAGAGGAGCTCAGAGGATTACGCAAAACCCCAATAGCACTGGAATTGGATGTTATGCTGGAGGCCATCAAAGCAGTCGACACCACTCAGTATACCCCTGACTGCATGCAATAGACTATGCAATGCGATGGACATTCCCTGAACGACACGCAGCATGATGTGGTTTTGTTTAAAAAATGCATAATTTTCACAAGAGCCTAAAATGTTAGATACGAGGTAACTATGGTTTTCTGAAGGTGCGTAGGACTGGTGGGATGGGGGTGGAGGGAGTTGGGTAACGGTTTTAGATTATAGTTTATGTTGGCAGCCATAGAAGTGGAAAATATTTTCATCTGACAGGAGATACATCAGTTATGGGATTCATCATTGAATATACTGGCCTGACAGATTTGACATTGTATCACTGTTTATTCCCTAGCAGTTGACTTGCGTGGGATATAGGCCCGGGCTATCTCAGTAACATAAGTAATGTTTTGTGGCAAATATACTATGAATATGGCTGTATAAAATATATTGCATTGAAAATAAGATGTACGTTTAAACAAATGACAATAAAACTATGTTTCAAAAAAAGTTTGAGATCCCCCGAGGCACCCGTTGGGGATGCTCCTTATCGCTTATATTCTTTGCCCTGGTGATGGAACCCTCTGGCCTGTCTGTTGAGGGTGCAGGCCCGTATTGGGTCACTGCTGTGAAGACAGACGGACATAAAATCTCTGTATGCCAATGATGCTCCTATATATATATATTTTGGACCGTTTGTGGGTGTTGCCGTCCTGCTTGAGTTATTGGAGCCCTTTGGGGTAATGACAGGCTTCGCAGGCAACTGGGGGAAATCTTGCTTGTTCCCCCTGCAGTGAGTGGAACACACAGAAAGGGTGGGGTTGAAGCCTGAACGACTGCCCTGGTGCATGGAAACCTTCCACTATCTGGGGATCAATGTATCCCACTCAGATGGGGACCTCCTTGATGGCAACTTCTGTAAGGTGCTGACAGCTGTGCGCCAGTCCCTGGCCTTCTGGAAACGCCTAACGCTTTCGCCCATGGTGCATATGTCAATAGCGAAGATGTTAGTCTTACCACACTTTTTTGTTTTAATTCACGGCCCTGCCATTGGTGCTCAATCGTCCTTCTTAAGGGAGCTGAGAGGACTGATGTCAGATCTGGTTTAGGGGAGACCGGAGCAGGATATCGATTGCTATGCTTCAGAGCCCTCTGATGGCGAGAGCCTTGGGGGTACCTGACCTATAGCTTTATTATGCCGCAGCACAGCTCCAGTGGCCAATGAGATGGATGACAGAGTGCGGCTGTCTGGGACGAACTCCAGGGAACTATGGTATTGGACTGGTTGATGGATAGGTGTGACCCCCTAAGGGACTGAGCAGATTGACTCAAGGGGCTAAAATCTGCTGCATCAGGTACATTCAAGCCCAGGCGCCACCAGGTGCCCTACACTTTGTAGCTACCGCTGTGGAGTGTGCCGAGGGTGAGAGTCGTGTTGGCCGATCATGATCCGGCTCCATGGTGAGGCGAAGTCAAGTAGGTGACCTTTATGCAGAGGAGGTTCTGTGTCCCTTTACAAATTTGCAGTTTTCCTGCGACCTGGAGGCGAGCCTCTTTTTGCTACACAACACATTTGTGCTAGGGTTGTGAGACACTTGGGGAATGGGCCAAGGGGAGCCGGTACTGCATGAGGGGTTCCAATGTGTTCTTACTCATGGGCTGGGAAGAACAGGCGGTACGATGTTGTATGGAGCATTATTGGCCAATGGCAAAGACCAGGCAACACGAAGTAAGCCCAAGTGGGAGACCAGCCAAGGTGTGGTCCTCTCAGTTAAACAACAGGAGATGGCACTGGAGTACGTTAAGGCATTCTCCCCTAATGCCCGCCTGAAATTCACACAATGTAACTACCTGCACCAGACTTACCTCACGCCACACCAGATACACAGATGTTCCTGTGTTCGTTTCCAGGGTACCCTCGTTGCGGACACCCCAACGCAATGTTTTTACACATGGTATGCGAGTACCCGGTGATGGCATGGGTGTGATGGAGGTCATCTTGGATGTGGTTGATGTCCTGTTAACCCCAACCAGGCATGGTGGATCACCAAGTTATTGGATATATTTTCAAAGTCTGTACTTGAATGACAGTGATAAATATGTTGGTTTCTGTGCTGATGCAGTAAATGTTACTTTTTACCGAATGTTCAAATACAAAAAGAGAGTAGTATAGCAATGAAGTGTTCTAGAGAGTGTTTTGGGTCGCCGCTTAGATTATACGTTGGTTCACAAGCATCCTGGTGCAAATCAATGGAAGCACCTCTGTAAAAGAAAACACCAGGAGACATTTAATGATGGCTGCATCACACCATAACAATCTGTGAGCTCCAGGAGCGCATTTTGCGTTGTTTGTAAGTCAAATGTCTTGGACTCACAAGCCTCCCACAAAGCTCTTCAATCGGATTGAGCAGAGCTGTGGTGTTGCTCCCCATCCTTCTGGTCGTTGCTCCCCATTTGGTCTTCCTTCCCTCGTTAACCTGAGCCTCTGATCTAAGTTCCAGCTCGTTATACCTTCAGGTATTGTTCCAGAGAGGAAGACAGGAGCTACCTTGCACTTGTGCTTAGCGGTCAGTCTTCATTCGCCTATATGCAAGATGAGACATTCCTCATTGAATTCTCCAAGTCCAACTTTTTCGTAGTGGTGTCCGTCTCGCTCAGAACATTGAGAAGACTACAAAAACTGTTAACCCAGACTGTCAAAGATTTACATCAAGTTGCTGTTACTTGACATGTCTCTCTGCTTATCAACTGAATTCAAATATTCACAAGAGAGGCTAAAGTCTCTTGGTCAGAGGATATGTGTTTGTTATATGGTTATTTCAAAAGATGTTATGTATACAGTATAATAAGTCATAGCTTTTCCAATTACATTAATAGATGTATATTTTTGTATTCAACAAGGTTTTGCTCTGAAAGATGAAGTGAAGACAGATGAACAGAAAACAGGAGATAAAACAGAATAAGGGTAATCGGAGGAGAGAAAACCAGACAGAAGATCAAGAGCAGACTTTTCTTTATCCCATTACACTTTGCCTGTGTAGTCCGGTCCATATGAAAATTTGGGGCAGATGGGACAGGTGAGAAGGAATTGGAGGCAAGCACTAATCTGCTCCTGTGGGAGAACATCAGCACCTGAAAGTGCTGCAGCAATGGCCGTTCGCGACACAAGGCCTGCTCTTCGCTCTAAAGAGACGATCATCTACGATGCTCTCCCTGCTGTTCGTGGCCTTCTCCACAGCAAACGGAACTCTATACGCCGGACTTTAAGAAGGTAATTTTAAGCAGGACTCTGGTCCCTGTATCCAGTCTGCGCTCCATTGGGGTCAGCTTGAACATGTGACTTTCCCCCCAGTCTAGCATAACCAGATGACTGTGAGTGGTACATTGTTATTTAAGGCACGATATCTACCAAAAACTCTTACACTTAATATCCCAGGTACTACTGATTGGATTTTTGTTGTTCTGGCATGACTGTATTTATTATAATGTACTTGTCTAAATTAGTTTGGGATTTTATTATTGTTGTGTTTTCACTTTATTACTGTTTGTGTGCTGCATAAATGCTTTACAGATTGCCTTCAAGTTAAGCCAGACTGATTATGTGCCTTGCTACCGGAGGGTTAAGCACAGGTTTATTTAGTGACTTTTGTGATTCATCCTGACAAGGATTGTTGTTGCCTGAATGAGGTTTCCACAACCCTCAAACAATAACCAGACTTCTTAAAATATTCTAACTGAGCAAGGTGGTCCTGGAGGGTCTTCATGCTGAGGGCAGCAAAAATCCCACAGGAATGATCCATAAAACTCCCAAACAGGAGACACGAAGATTAGGTGGGTAAAGTACCTCAAGCCTCCAATAGCATGACTTACATCTTACTCAAACTATTGTACGAGTTGAAGGAAAAAGGCAATGTAGAATAAAAATGGCAAAAAAGGAAAGAAAGCTGGTTCCAATCCACATCGCTGGTCAGAAAAAAAGGAAACTGCTGATGATGTCCACATATGGAAGGGTGGGGCACGTCATGTATGATGACCGAAGGCATGTGAAGTAACATATGCAAAGCTCTCTGTTAACAGATTTAGAAGCAGTTTCCAGTCCCACAAGGAGGCAGACACATCCACAAATTCAGAATGGGAAACGGCCCAGATGAACGGTAATTATATTTTCCACCTAGCAATAAAGAATTGGTATCATCTGTTTGTATTGTCCCTGTAGGAATTTGGGCCTTCAAATTAGCTCCACCTGTTGCAATATAATTTCATTAATTTAAGATATGGAGCAGGACTGCACTCAAGGTTGATCAAAACAAATGCAAGGTAAAATCTTGCACATGTGCAACTGCATGAAGCCGTTCTGGAAGAGTCAGATGATACATACTATCGACAGACATGGAAAAGTTGAGAACGATTGAGACAGTAGCATGCCCCCTATCGCCTGTCTGCAATAGGACATTCCACACTTCTAAAAGACCCACTCAGAGCAGAAACTTAAAATGAAAATCGTGAAGTACACAAATGGTACATTTATCCAATTACACATTTGTCAAGTCACAAATAATTACATGCACCGTAATCCATGTCTTTCCCTCCCATGACCCTCCCCAACACTCCTACTATGGTGGCTCCACTGCTTCAAACCCATTAGTCTAGTATCCTTGATAGGGAACAAAAGCATCAAAATATATATTGTACTAAGAAGTAAAATTGAATTTTGTTACATGTAAAGCACAGTAAAGCAGACCAAAGTCCAACCAGTTACCACCCTGCAACATACCAAAGAGGAACCGGAAGACGCCCAATGAAGCGGGATCAGTGGGCCTGTTCATCAGACAGACAAACCGATGCCAGCTGGTGACATCGGCAACCTCGAACCCAAACAGTCGCCTCATCAGACTATGCTCTTCTGTTTTGGGTTTCTTGGTGGGAATCGGATGAAGCGCCTCTCTACCACGTCCCATTCTCTGCCTCTGCCTAGGCGATGACTCTGCCAACAGCCCTTTTGGGAATAAAAGGGGGACTTTATTCATTTTCAGGGTTTAAGGTTAGTTATAAAAGGTAAAAAAACAACATTAATATAAACCAACATTCAAGCACGCATATACGTTAACATTTTGTTTGCCATAGCCTGAAGTCCTCCTCGCCCTATAAAAAGGGCTGAAAGGCTGAGGATGGGGAAGAGACAGGGTTTCTAACTGGCCACAGTATTTACCGACTCCCGAAAGAAAGAAAAATAAATTCAGTAAGCACTGGTATTTTTCCCTTCTGAATAATAAGCATAATACAGCAGATACACGAGGAAATTACGACAGTGTTTCCCAAACTATGGGTCGCCAGCCAATTTTTGGTGGATTGCAAGCCAAGCAATAAATAAACATGCTTTTAAATTCTGTATACATCTCTTCACATGCACTCTGCTTCAAAGACACAGGTCAAATGTCAGGCTATGTCTGCTGAGAAATAGCTACTTGTTTTTTAACATGGCAATTGCTGTTTACAAACTTCTCTCACTTTGCAGTCAGAGAAAGAAATGAAAGTTAATTATGTGAACGGAAAGGCTGTAGGATCTAATTTTTCTGTAACACACAAAACGTAAATACCTGTAAATGAACTTTACACATTCAGCAGTTACGAAATCAATAATGAAGCAATTGGTTTGTAATTCTGAATTTTATGGAAACAAATATTTTAATAGGATCAAAACAAATCAAGACATTTTACTTTGCCATCCACAAAAGATAAATATTCACTGAAAACCGATTTTGACACATTATTATTTATGTCCATATAGTTTTGTGAGTAAAACTATGTGTGTGCAAATTTAGTGCCCATTTCAATGGAAATGTGTTGCATGTAAATGACAGTGCGGAACCAAACAATATTGTAGTTATTTTAAAATATCGCTCGTCTCAAGTCCATTAAGGCTAGGTGAGTCGTGAAAGTTTATGGTTGTAACAATTGGGGTGAGGTGCCTAAAATTTTGGGAAGCACTGGTCTACACTATGTGTAAATAAGTATTAATGAAAAATGAGCCAGAATTGATTGCCATGTCAAGAACACTGGACATTTTACACAAAATTCTATGCAGTTACCAGCTCCTAGTTGTTAAAAAGGTCACAAAACATGAACAAATGACCGGTATTCTATAACATGGGTAGTCTAACTCCAGTCAGTCACACCTGAGGTAAGTGTATCTTTCGTCGAGCCCCAGGCCAGTCCGGTAAACACCTCTGCATTTAAAAAGGTCACAGAAGTCAATGTTTGAAAATTTGACAACGGCTTCCTAAGATTTTTTTTCTCAACAGAAAAGTATTAAAAAATGTAACCTGTGCAATAAACCAAAGGTTTGTTTTGTCCATCTTCCACTTTCTGGTGTGTTTGTGTCTGCATTTTTTTCCTATCAAACAGGGTAGATATGCAGGATGAGTGGGAGGTAAAGTGGATTTAGAAATTCTGTAATGAATATTAAATGCCGAAACAGGCTCCCACTTAGTCTTTTTATTATTAGATTTATTCAGTGTATATATAATTGACATTTCAGCACTAATATAATCAGCAAAAATAGTAAAAATCACTAAATCAACTGTATGCTCACAGCACAAAATCTGCACAAGAAAACAATTAAACAATAAGTAAGCAAAATGAAAAATGCATATTCAAATAGCGAAGTCATTATTATGAAGCGCAAAAGATTCTGCACTAAAAGTTCAAAGTGAGCCCGTAAAAATATGTGCAGATCAAGCGTGCCAGGAAATAAGCTAAAAAAGTTTTTTTTAGTGAGCAACCAATCAAGTAAGTTAAAGTGAGCCGGCCAAAATGAAAACTGAGCCAATGAGCGCAAACAAAGTGATCGAAATTAGCCCAAAATAAATTGACATAAATAAGTCCTCTTATAGTGTTTTGAACAATATGAACGATTTGTGTATTAAACAACAATTTAAGCATTTTTAAATAGGAGATGTTACACAAAGTTAAAGTCCTACTTTCCACCCGAACACTTTTATCGTTAAAATACATATACACTACACTACAATTTTTGATGCAAGCCTTTATTATTTATGTACCCTTTTCCCCAGAATAAAATAATGACATTAATATACATTGCAGTAAATCATTTCGTTGTCCTTCTTCCTTCAGACATCGTGCTGAAAGGAAGCTTCACATAATAGAACAGTACAAACATTTCCTTTAGCCAAAGCATGCTGCTGCCTTGTCCTTGAAAAAGATACATCTTGACCAGATTTAAACAGACTATGCGAGGCAGATGAAAACGAACTCAATATTTTTCTATGTTACAGAGAAAGAAAATTGCACATTTATTTGCAATGCGTGTTTTAAAGGCCTACGGTGTTAGAAACTCAAAAATGATGTCAAATACATTTTTAATTTGTTAATCTTTCTCGTTAATACAAAGCTTCATTAAGGAAGACCTCGACTAAGCACAATTTGTGGCAAATAACATAGGGTTTGATTAGGAAATATATTTGTCCATTTGCGGCACCCAAGAGGTGAAATAGCAATTTTTAGGAGTAGAAACTCAAGTCACATATTTGCAAAATATGAATTTGCACGAGTAAATGGATTTACTCACATATGAAATCCATGATGATAAACGATCTATACATCTGGGTAAATTAATTGACAAGGGCTGGTTGTGGGAGTTCCGGGCGCAGTTACTTCCCAAAATAGGTCAACTACTAGAAATTCACAAGTTCATTATTGGCTGCTATATTCGCTTACAGATTTGGTTGTGGATTGAAATCCTGAAAAGGGCACAAGTGCTCAGGGTAGGATTGGGGAAGAAACAACATTAAACTTAACTCAATCGTTGTAAAGGAATGTTTCGCCTTTCATTTCAGTTTACATGAATACTGCTGAGAATCTGTGTCACTCGCCGGTTCACTAAGAGTGCCTCTGTAATTCTTTGAGAATTCCAGGATAGAGGGATAGTTGCGCAAATCGCACAAGCTAATGGGTGCACATGTTTCATTATTTCCCAAACTGGATTTTCGTGAATCAGCACATAGTAAGTGGTGGCTAAACCAGAAATCTTCGGTATGCCGCTCATAAATCTTAAGTGCTTTACATATTTGGAAACATACGCATATGCATTTAGGGATTAAAGCGAGGTGGCGCCTTTCCCTCTTTCTCACATCATATTCGATGCAGGCCACTAGGTGGCACTTTTATAAGAGGCGCAACTCCGATTAGGGCAGTAAATCCAGGGTTGGTGGATCTGAGGGGCCTGTTGTACCCAAATTATGGCTGTCCTTTCATACCTACTCTAATGCACGGGGTACAGTGTGCTCCCCTTATGTTAGGGCAAATGCTTCCTTATAGTAGGGCTCATGTCACCCTTCATAGGCCAATGCTGAGCGTGGTGCCTATCTGGCTTTAAAAACCTACATAACTTGCAATGTAAGATTTCACCGTTAATACCAGAAATGGGCTCGTTCAAAATAGAGGCCAGACACTCAAATTAAAACTATTTATTTATACAACCGTTTTCATAAGTGCCTGTCACCGGGTCCAATTGAACAAACGCCCACATGTAACATTAGAGGAATCACCAAACTTCAATGCAATAAAACAAACCATAAGAAAACAAGTATAACAAGGAGGTTCGAGGTTTAGTGGGTTATATACTGTGGAGATGCAACGTAAACAGGCGAGACTTTAACTGCCAAAAGCATACATGGCAATAGCCTAGATTCAGACGGGAGACTCCAGATTTTTAAAGCTAAAAATGGCTTTATTTTGGCTGTCTGTCGCCTGGAATTGCCTCTCCTTTAATAGAATTTATTGGGAGAAATGCATTCTTTCGATTTTTTTTTTTTTAAATCACTCACTTTCAATTTCAAAAATGGTGTGTTTGCGGAGGGTCTGAATAATAAAAACAGTGAGACTGCCTTATAACCACATTTTTTTTTTAATATTCAAATAAATTACTTCAAAACGTGTCCAAAACAACAAGGTCGACAGTCAGCGCGGATTAAAGCAAAAAACAAGGATTAAAAAAATTACTAAGAACCAATTTTCCGTGAAAAAAAAATAATAAATAAGCCCTGTAAGGGTGACCTCAGGGGTACTTCAAATGCAGGTGAATACGTACGGTAAAGCTGGAAGTTTCAGAAAGAGACGGGCTTAATAAACTAGAAAGGATTAAAAAAGGGTGACACCAGGGCTGGCGAGCAAACAAAAACAGATCAACGGTTCACCCACGAGCTGCCTCTTCCCGAAACTTCAAAACTAGCCGGATCCGAATTGTGCAAGGATAAAGTCTTTCGCAAGAGCGCTTATCTGCGTCCCGAACAAACACGAGATAAAGTTACTGCATCCCCAGCCTCGAGGGTTGGGGAATACACTTGCAATAGCAAAGACCCCCGAGGTCACTGGGAGCCCACACTCATGGACCAGCCATCTCCCAAACCTGCGAACACAGGCACCTGAATAGCGAATAACCATTTACATTCCTTGTACATTATAAAGTCAACTTAACTCCTTTGTATTCCACACAAAACGCATTCCTTGTACTCCATAAATCTCTCCTATATTTATTGAACTCCTAATGCACAGTCTGCACTCCATGTACTGCACACAACGCAGCCCTTCTCGGCACCATCGGTAAATCTTCTCGTTGTCAGAAGCCACCCTTCCTGCCGGGCGCTCCGCCGCGCATTGCTTATACTCTCTGAAGCTCTCTAACACTTTGCAATGTTCCCGGGAAACCTTCAGTTTGATCACTGCAGCGATGTCCCCAGTGGTCTTCACGGCCACGTGTATTGTCCGCCTTAGTGTTCACATCCTCATTCCTGCATGGCCTGCCCTTGGGTGACCGCTGCTTTTATGTACACCGCCGCGTCTCCGGATCCGCCACTCTCTCCTCTCTCAAACTACCGTTTGCAGGGGGACACTTGATTTAAATAAAGTGCCCCACCCCTCGCTTATTCCTTGTCTTACAACTTGCCACTGCAGTGGGGTGGTCTAAACTGCTCTCCCTGGAATAAACACAACTTGGAGAGCCCACGTAGTCTGGAAAATGCGAATACAGTCTCTCCAACAGCAGAACGCGAGGATCTCGGCATCTGGCCAGCGTTTATTGTTTTCTTTGCAGGTTCATTTGGCGAGTGTTTATTTTTTTCTTTGCAGGTATATATAGTGCAAATCGACCCGAAGGTATTGGAGACCTTTACATGAGCACCAGTAACATTATTTTACAGGGACACATTCATTTTTAGTTTGAAGACATCTGGAGATTAAGGGCCTGATCACGAGTTTGGCAGTCTTCCTGGGGCCCGCCACGCCAGCAGGAAGACCGCCAAACCAGTAGTCAGACCGCTCGCCAGACTATGAGTGTAATCCTGGGCAGGCGGTTGGTGCTGCAGTGGCGAGTATCTAAGGCACATAGGTGTGCCTTAGACATGCACCACCATGAGGCGCCGCAGCCCAGTCCATTCACTCCCTGGCCCAGGAGCGGCAGGTCACCTTAGTTTCCTCACCGCCACCCTTTGGAGGGTGTGACAAAACTCGTAATATGCTTGGCGGTGCTGCAGCGGCACTGCCAGCATATTACTTCCTCTGACCGTTGCACCACCGCCGAGGGATCACGAATCCTCGGCGGTTGCAGCGGTCCTGTGGCAGTCAAACTGCCATTGTCGTAATACCAGGGGTGGACTGCCACGGACCGCCACCCCGACTACGGCAGTCCAATGGACCGCCCTAGTCGTAATCAAGACCCAAGTAATTTGATCAGCTGATGCAGAGACTTGAACCTGGTTCTCCAGTTCCACAGTCTGCAGCTCTGGCCGTTACGCCTCAACCTCTCCCGTTTAGTCACCTGTGAAAACTTTGCTGTTACACTACAAGTTCCTGCAATCCATCTAAACCTGAAAGCCAGTCTCCAGCCTCAGGAAGCACATATACACAATCACCCACTGAGGGAATTCCTTTCTGGAGTCCCAGGGCAATCACTGGTTACCAGGCTCACATTCTAACAGTGAGAGCCATTTAAGGCTGGTGTCCTGGGGGTTTACCTCACTGCTGACCACAACAATAAGCATCCAGTACACTCCTTTAGCAATTCACCCTCAGGGTAGCAAAGTCAAAGAGTCCAAGGCAAAGTCAGGATGGCGGTGAAGGGGTAGAGGCTCAGAAGTCAATGAAACATCAGTCAAAAATGGTCCAGCCTATGCTTTTACTTTACAAGAAAAAAGCTTTACTCTCAACACAGCACTGCAGAGAAAGGTAATGTACACAAGGCCAGCTTGCAAAATAACCTCTTACAGGAAATGGGGGCAGTCTGTATTGACACAGTCTGCTCCCGTTGGATAGGTATTAATATGTGCAGTGCATGTCCAAACATGTTGCACACGCGGAGGAAAGGAACAGAGTTTTTTCCCTCTGATTCTCACCCACCCATTAAGGGATAGTTTAGTGTAAACAGACCAAAAGGTTGCCCTACAGAATCATATCTTTGCACGTCATATTGCTTTGGGTACCGAAGTCTCTGGATGCTGGACCTGCTGCTGTCAACCGGAGAGCGGGAGCACCACCAACTGGTGTATCGTCCTCAAAGCCAACAGGGCAGGGCTGTGCAGACTGCCCCAGCAATATGGCCACAAGAACATACCCTGGATGAAAGGAGGTAGAGAGGACACTGGTGTAATAGGAGGCTGTGCTCCAAAGGGTTCAGTCACATCCAGGTGAATCCCCACATTGGGATCCTCTTTCGGCTAAACAAAAATCCATCACCAAACAAGGAAGAGCCCGCCTTGTTATGCAAAAGTATTCTGAAGGGGCGTGGTCTCGCTATCGATGGAGTGAGACGCGCGTTGCAGGGGCTCCGGGCCGCCGCCGGCGAAATCAGCAATTAAAAGCGGCCAAGAGGGCGCCTCAACTGGGGGTGAGCAAATAGCGGAGGGGAGCAGGCGGCTTCCTGGCGGCTCGGGGACCCTGGAGCTGAGCGGTTGTGGAGAGAAGTTGTGTCGGAGGGGAGGCCCCGGCCGGAGAGAGCACGCCTGCCATTTTGCGCGTTCAGCCTCAGCGCGCCGCGGAGGAGACAAGCCCCGCAGGCATGAGATAGGGGCCGCTGGCGGAGTGACTTGGGCAGCCTATGGAGCGGTGAGGTGGACGGATGGCGGCGGACACGTGATCTTCCTGCCTGGCTGGCTGACGGCAGGGGAGACCGGGCTAGAGAGGCGGGGAAGACCGCGACCGCCATTTTGTGGCCTGCACCCGGAGGCACTCGGAGAGATCCCTACTTCGGGACCAGCGGCGCCGCAGTGGTGATCGACACTGCAGAGGTACCTGGCTGGGAGCGCACCGCCATTGCTGGTTGGGGAGCGCTTGGTTGGGGACGCCGCGTCCTACCGCCGACGCTGCGGCCGCTACAGACCTTGACTCTGCGAGGGCCTGGTGAGATACAGGGCGGCAGTGCCCTGCTGTTCCCGGGGGCTGGACTCCAGCGTTTCGCTGCCTTGGGGAGGATTGGTGGATGGTCCCCTTGCACAAACTCTGGCCCGCCCGACAACACGGACTCCTGCCCTGAACGAGGCCTGATTCGCGAGCCTGGGAAGGCCTAGAACTTCTGCCTTGACTGCCCTGATCTTCTGGTGCTGGGCGGCGTGTGGAGCGGGGCCGGGCCCGCGCTGCTTGTGTCTGGTGGGGCTCTACCCTGGGGGGCCCCTTTCGCCGCCGGCTCCCTGCCGTCCGGACTGTGAGACTCCTGAACGCCGGGTGTGGAGAGACATCTGCCGGTTCTATCGCCCTGGTGGGGTAAGCTGAGGGTTCCTGGGGGTGCAGGGACGACGTTGCCGGCCGGAGGAGTGGCGCTGAGCAGGGGCTACGCGGCGAGGAGAGATCGGGGCCGGGGCCTTTTAGCGGCAGCGCAATCTGACTGAGGTGTGCTGGTGCGGACGAAGGGGTGCTCGCCGCCATTTAGGGACTCTGAAGCGCTTGTTGTGGCTGGGCGGGTGGGGCCCTGCGGCGGAGCCTCGTGGGAGCAGCGACTGGAGGGGCACGCAACTCAAAAGTAGCCCCCTGCTCGCCTGGGCCCCGGTGAACTGCTGCCTGCTTGCCCTGCTGTCCACGCCCTGTAACGCTGAGAGTTCCAGCTTATGCCCTCCGGATCCGGGGAGGCGAGTGGACTCTGGGCCGGGCGCTGCTGCATCGGACTGGCTGGGGGCCCCTGCGCGCCTACATATATATTTGGCGGCGGCGACTGAGTGGAGAATCTTTGAGCTACTGCGCCCGACTACCGCGGTGGCCTACGAGGGGATACCCCTGCTCTGCCCTCCTGTTCGGCTGGGACGGTGCTGCTCCGGGCCGGAGTGTGGAGGTGGCGTGGCCGCCCTCCCACCACATTGTGAGTCTACCTAACGACACTGCTGAACTATGACTCTCACTAAATCAGGGAGGGAGCCGCCGGTGGCCCCCAAGGACACCACAGTTATGGATCTATGGAACAAGCCTGGTGCAGCATCGGCGGGCGCTCTGCCGTCGGGCGCTGGAAACTCAGCCGAGCCGGTGACGCAGTCCTTCATGGTGCTGTTTATGCAAGACCTCCAAACTGAAATTGGCTCGCTTCGTACGGAAGCTCAGGCATGCGTTAAAGAGCTCCGGAGAGATGTGGGGGAACTAGGGGACCGAGTGGACGATATAGAGAAGACCCTCGATGCTCGCACGGAAGACCAGGAACACCTCTGGCAGCAAATTGCAACCCTGGAGGAGCAGCATGTTGAGCTCCAGATTAGACAGGAGGACTTGGAGAATAGGGGGCGCCGAAACAACATACGCATACGAGGTGTTCCAATCGGAGCGGAAGGTACAGATATCATGGCGTTTGTGGCGGACCTACTCCATGAAATCCGGGGGGATGACGACACTTCACCGCCAACCCTGGACCGTGCGCACAGGGTCTCTGGGCCACCTGGGAGACCTGGGCTCATCCCTGATATCCTGACACGGGTCCATTTCTTTGTTGAAAAGGAAGCCATCCTTAAAGCGGCTAGGGACAAGCCCGAGATCCTGTGCGGAGGCAAGCCGGTCCAGCTGTTCCAAGACCTGGCCCCCACGACTCTCCGACGCCAGAGGGATTTTCGACCCATCACTGACAAGCTGAGGGAACTCAACATCCATTACCAATGGGGCCATTCCTTTGCCCTCATGTTCCAATGGGAATCCAGGCGTCGTGTGCTGCGATCCTACAGAGAGGCGGCGCAGTTACTCCAGATCCCGGACACCCCGCCGGTCAGTCCCTCGCGTCGCCCCGCCGGCCCCCGAGCCCCGCTTAAGCCTCGGTGGTCCAAGGTGCGCCGCCCTGGGCGCCCCCTCTCTCCTGCTGAAAGCAGATCATCACAGGACAAAGAAGACATTATACAGCATATTCGATCCCTGGAGGGTGGCTCATCGCCGGTGGGATCGCAGGCCTCCGCTCCCAAATGAATCCTTTAGTAACGCAGCAATGTGTTTGCCGCGGGCCTTAGGGAGAGGAAGGCTCTCCGCCTGACTGACCAGCGGTTGTCTTGGGCCCCAGTCCAATGCCTTGGATGCCTCTCTTCGGGGCGTGCGTACTGCCCATTTCTCGGCTCTGCATCTGCATCTCTGGGGCGGCGGCCCGGGGCTGAAGCCCGGACTTCTGGATTTATAGAGATGGTGATGATCGACCCCCACTCCTATTCCTGGGAGAGTGACATCTCCGGGACAGCCTGTGCCATGGCGCCTGGCTACTCCCTAGACTGGAATAGGCTTTGTTCGCCATGTTGGCTGTTTCAGCGCTTCAGTTATTTTCCCCGTCCTTACCCTCCCTCTTCCCTTCCTTTTCCCTTTCTACCCTCCTGGCGGGGGGGACACGAGGGCATGTGGAAGAGCCTCACGGAGACAGCTCCACCTGATGATCAGTGTCAATGACTACCATACCTTCTTGGAAGATTGTCTCCCTCAATGTGAAAGGGCTCAACTCGCCTAACAAAAGGCGCCAAATATGGAGGTACCTGCTGCAGCAGAGCCCCGATATAATCTTCCTACAGGAGACTCACCTCCTCAAGTCCGATGTGGCTCGAATGGCCCACCCACGTTTCCCTCACCAGTTTTGGTCTTCAGCAGCCACTAAGACAGCGGGGGTAGCCATTTTCTGCAGGGCGGGTTTCCCACAGGGCGATACTAAGGTGCTTAGGGACACTGAGGGGCGGCTTTGGAGGGTGGAGGTCGGGAGAGGTCACTGCACACTCACACTTTGTAATATATATGCCCCCAATCAGGGTCAAGATGCCTTTCTGCGCAGGATAATTAGGGAGCACCTCGAGCCGGTGAACTCAGACCTCATAGTTGGAGGCGACTTCAACTTGGTGTGGGATGCGGATCTAGATCGCTGTGGGGGTGCCTTTCACGGGGTCGGGGCCATGTCTGCAACAGTGAAAAAATCCCTTACCTCTCTAAACCTGGTGGAAGTCTGGCGCTACCACTCCCCGGGGCTGAGAGACTACACATATTACTCCCATGCGCATCGCTCCTACTCCCGCATCGACATTCTCTTTGTGTCCCACTCTCTACTTAAAGATACCCTGTCGGCGTCCCACTCTAGCATCTCGGTCTCCGATCATGCCCATGTGGAATTGCTCCTACACGAGCGCCTTACCCGCTAGCCGCGATTGTGCCGATGGCGGTTTCCGGACCATATTCTGCGGGATCCGGTTGATAGGGAGGAAATTCAGGCAGCTATACTGGCGTACTTTGAAACTAATGATTTACCGGGGACTCCTCTCCCCCTCCTGTGGGATGCCTTCAAAGCTACGATAAGAGGCACCCTTACAGCTATAGCCGTCACTAGGGCGCGAGAAGCCCAACTATATGAAAACAAGCTTACACGCGAAATTAGGACACTGGAAAAGATGGACCAGGAGCGCCCTTTGGTGGCTCACAAGCGACGTCTAGAAGTCCTTCGGGGCTAGCTCCGTGTACATAGAACAAATAAGGCCGAGCATGCATTACTCGCGCTCCGGCAGCGCTTTTATGAAGGCGGCGACAGGGTGGGCACTGTCCTAGCGCGGCGCTTACGAACACGGGCGGCCAAGGCCCACATTGCAAAACTTCAGGAGGCGGATGGAGTTTGGGCTATTACGGAATCAGCGAAGCTCCAAACATTTCGTGATTATTACTCATCTCTCTACACTGGTGATCCACCAGCGCCAGACCTAATTTCGGCTGCCCTGGGTGCATGCGATTGGGAGCCACTGAGTAGCCACCACTCTGAGCTCCTGGAGGAATCTATCACTCTAGAAGAAATAGCTGGCGCTCTGAAAGACCTCCCATTGGGTAAAACACCTGGCCCTGACGGGCTCCCGGTGTCGTTTTTTCGTGCCTTTCTGCCGCAATTACAGCCATATCTCTTGCGTCTTTTCAACTCATTCGCGGAGTCAGTTGGACCCACCTCGGATATGGCGATGGCTGAAGTAGCCCTCATCCCGAAGCCTGGGAAGGACCATACCCTCTGCTCCTCTTATCGGCCCATAGCCCTGTTAAATACGGATCTTAAGCTGTACACTAAAATTCTTGCTAAACGGCTTAGTGTCCGTTTACCCAAGCTCATTGACCCGGACCAGGTGGGATTTATCCACCAACGTCAAGGCGCAGACAATGTGTGCCGCATAGCTCATATTGTTGGGAAGGCCAAGCATTGGGGAATGCCGGCCTGCCTCCTGTCGCTTGACGCTGAAAAAGCGTTCGACCGGGTGGATTGGGCATTCCTCCGCGCAGTTTTAAAGAAGGTAGGTCTGGGTCCTAAAAGGGTGGCGCGTATTATGGCTCCTTATATCTCGCCGGTGGCCAGGGTGCGAGTGAATGGCCAGCTTACGCAGCCTTTTTCTATCTGCAGGGGCACCCGGCAGGGTTGCCCCTTGTCGCCTCTGCTGTTTGCCCTAGTGGTGGAACCGCTCGCCATTCTGATTCGCCAGTCCCCCGATATTCGTGGTATCTCCCTTAGGGGTGTAGAACACAAGATTGCCATCTTTGCAGACGATCTTCTTCTCACACTGTCCGACCCGTTACGCTCACTGCCTGCGGTGCACTCGTTGCTCCAAACCTATGAATGCGCCTCAGGGCTTAAAATTAACCACACGAAGTCCTGGGCTCTTAACATCACGATCCCAGAAGAGGAAATGACGGCACTACAGGCCTGTGTTCCCTATCAGTGGGCGAGCAGGTCGGTGAGATACCTTGGCCTCAACTTGACCCCGGACCTAGCTACCTGGGCGCAGGCCAATTGGCAGGAATATAAGCTCTCAGTCCTTGACGATTTGCGCACGTTGAAAGCCCTGCCACTTTCCTGGCTTGGCCGCCTCAACGCAATTAAGATGTCCATACTACCGAAGATCCTCTACCTCTTTCAAACCTTACCGACGCCTATTCCGGAGCATCAAATTCAGGGGTTGCAACGCAAGCTGGTCGCATTCATATGGGGGGGGTAAGAAACCACACTTCTCTAATAAAATTTTGAAGCTCCCCCGGGATCGGGGCGGACTTGCCTGTCCCAACCTGCTTGACTACTATTGGGCGTCGCATCTCCGCTTTGTTCTGGAATGGGGAGCATGGGAGAGCGAAAAAGTGTGGTTTCACATGAATAGTGCAGTTACATGTCGCCCACTTTGGGACCATGCTTGGTTACCTCGGGAAATGCAAAAACAACAATTGATGGACAGAATGCAGAACAATGTCATACATTCACGCCAGTACAGAGATCTGGGCCTAAATCCATTGTATTTTTGCTCACCATGCCATTCCAGTTTGAACCCAGCCATATGCAAATCAGTCTTGATCCTGTGCCTCATGGGAACAGTCCAGCCCGAACTGCCAAGCCAGGTCCTCCCTGGACTGGAAACAAGCATCCTAGGACCGGTTTCGGGGTTTCACCCCTCTTCAGCCAGGATAGCTTGATTCCAGTGGCATGGAGAGCACGGGACTCGCGTCCGAGCATACCCGTCCCACTCGGGGTGACAAATGCAAAAACAACAATTGATGGACAGAATGCAGAACAATGTCATACATTCACCCCAGTACAGAGATCTGGGCCTAAATCCATCGTTTTTTTGCTCACCGTGCCATTCCAGTTTGAACCCAGCCATATGCAAATCAGTCTTGATCCTGTGCCTCATGGGAACAGTCCAGCCCAAACTGCCAAGCCAGGTCCTCCCTGGACTGGAAACAAGCATCCTAGGACCGGTTTCGGGGTTTCACCCCTCTTCAGCCAGGATAGCTTGATTCCAGTGGCATGGAGAGCACGGGACTCACGTCTGAGCATACCCGTCCCACTCGGGGTGACAAATGCAAAAACAACAATTGATGGACAGAATGCAGAACAATGTCATACATTCACCCCAGTACAGAGATCTGGGCCTAAATCCATCGGGAGGCGCACCACAGCAGCGCCTACATGACTGTCCCCACTAAAACGGTCCTCGAGATCTGGGACAAGATGGCAGTTCGCAGGGGCCTTACCACCTGCCCCTCCCCTCACACCCCTATTGCCCGCAACCCGCAGTTCCCCCCAGCGTGCCGCCCGCCCTATTTTGAGAACTGGACAGAAACCGGTTGTAGGACAATACAGGACTTATTTCTGGGAGGGGACCTTAAAACCTTTGCCCAATGCAAACAAGAATTTGGCTTAACGGGGAAAGACAAATTCCAGTACATACAGCTTCGGCACTGGATACAGGGCTTCTCCCTGACGCAGGGGGCCACGCGGCCCTTCACACCGTTTCAGAGGTTGGCACGCACATATGGCACTTATAAGGGTCTGATCTCTCGCATATATAAGGTGCTCCAGCATACACAGCGTCTGGATCCCAACCTATATCAACTGCGGTGGCAGAACCTTTCCGGCTCAGGTGTTACCCCTTCCCAGTGGGCGCGGCTTTGGGGCGACATTCCCAAAACCTTTCGTAGCATCCCCCAACAGGAATCAGCCTACAAGATGATGACTCAATGGTACTATACCCCCGTCCGACTTCAAAAGATGTTTCCTAAGGTGTCACCTCTATGCTGGCGCTGCACTCAAGCACAGGGAGACTTCATACATATTTGGTGGGCGTGTCCTCTCCTGACTACCTATTGGAAAGAGGTCCTCAGCCACATTAAAAGGGTGTTAGGATATCCCTTACCAGAGGACACGCTTACGATCATTTTGGGCCTTAGACCAGTGACTATGCGAGCTATGACGGGCCGGGATTGGCACCTAAGCCCCCACATGCTGGGTGCGGCAAAGCAAACGGTGGCACTATATTGGAAGAAGACAGAGACACCTTCCGTAAATGTGTGGTTCACCCGCTTGTGGCATGTGGTGGCGATGGAGCTGCTCACGGCACGCCTTCAATTCCGAGATACTAAGTTCCGGAAGCTATGGAAGCCTCTGGTGGACCATCTGGGGAGGCTAGAGCATGCTAGATTACAACCGCCACGGCTCCGGGCCTTAAAGCTGTTTGATGATGCGGTATGCCCTACTGATCCAGGGGGAATTTTGGAGGTTCACAGAGCAGCCACTCTCACTGTCGGGGAGCCGCTAAACCCAACTGAACAAACCATGGCCATTACCACCTTGCTGCATCATGTACACTGCCAAAAGGAAACACGGGCTCCCTCGGGGTGGCGCCTCTGGGTTAGAAAAGGGGGGCTAGATAGCGGTTGTGGAGACCTACAATCCCTTGTCCCCCCGCCATGTCTGTTTACCCCTTCCCAGTATCCCTCTCCTCTCCTCCCGCCTTAACCCCCTACTTATTGGTTGGTTGTCTTTCTGAGTAAACCTTGACTTAGGATATATAGTGGATGGATACTACAACACCGTCGCAGCATCGTAGAGCGGATGTGCCCTTCCGCCCGTCTCCGTAATATTATGAACTGCCTGCTGGTTGTTGTGTCTCACAATGCACTGTAAGTTATGCATAAATGCTAGTTAATGTGTTTAGAACAAATTTTGGATAATATAAAAATTTTAAAAGGCCTACTCTCTATAGCGTTTGGTAGAGAAACAGCAGATGGGTCACTTATGCACAGTCCGCTTGGGCTGACGCCGATAGTTAGGATGCAATGTCTGATGCGGCTGTAATATATGTTATGTTATGTTATGTTAAATTTATTTCTATAGCGCGCGTACACCCAAAGGTTTCATGGCGCTGAAGCAGTGAAGTACTAGAAGAGAGGGTTACTGGTAGGCTTGTGTGAAAAGAAAAGTTTTAAGAAGGGATCTGAAATGAGGCTGGGATAGTTCAAGTCTGAGATCCAGCGGGAGGGAGTTCCACATCTGAGGTGCCAGAAAAGAGAAGGTGAGTCCACCGTGTTTTTTCCGATTGAAACGAGGAGAAGTAAGGAGGTTGGATTGAGACGAGCGGAGTGTGCGAGTGCGAGAATAACGAGAGATTTAAGAAGAAATGAATGCAGGTGCCTTGCAGGTGAGGGCTTTAAAAGTAATACAGCCCAGTTTGAACAAACAACGTTTGGCAACTGGGAGCCAATGGAGGAATTTAAGCAGTGGGCGAATGTGTTGGGAACGTGGTTGGTGGGAGATGAGGCGGGCGGCCTGATTCTGTACCAGCTGGAGACGATGAAGTTGATAGAGGGGAATGCCAACATAAAGGGAGTTGGCATAATCTATTCGTGAGATGACCAAGGCCATGAGAACCACAGTAAGGGCCTCGGAGGTGAGAAATCTAGCGATCTTCCGGATTCTGCGTAGGTGGAAGAAGCATGAAGATGTAACTGCCCCAATCTGGGGTGTCATGGACAGGTCACTAATAATCACTCCAAGGCTTTTAACCGATTTGGAAGGTAAAGGAGGATTACCCAACGAGAGGGGCCAAAAATTGTTATCCCAGGGGTTGGAGGGGCCGGTCAACACCAGCTCGGTCTTATCTGGGTTGAGCTTGAGTTGACTGATATTCATCCAGTCCCTGATAAAACAAAGGGTGGCCTGAAAGCTGGAGATAGACACGGCAGAAGGTTTGATGTCAAAGACAAGTTGAAGATCGTCCGCATAGTTGAAGCAAACTACTTCAAACTTGCGGAGCGAATGAATGAGAGGAACCATGTAAAGGTTGAAGAGCAAGGGTGAGAGAGACGAGCCCTGGGGGACGCCGTAAGTAAGTGGAGTCTTTTTTGCAAGAAAGGCGGACAGGCGTACGGCCTGGGAGCGGTCGCCCAAAAAGGAGGAAATCCATTTTAGGGCCAAGCCCTGAATGCCGGCAGCTCTGACACGGTCGATCAAAAGATTATGATCGACCGTGTCAAAAGCGGCCGAGAGATCTAAGAGAACAAGGGCTTGGGAGAGATTATGGTCCGCCCCCCTGCGGAGCTCGTTCATCACGGCAAGTATGACCTGCTCGGTGGAGTGAGCAGGTCTAAAACCGGCCTGATGGGGATCTAGGAAGGAAGAGCATTCAATAAAGGAACTTAGGCATTGTGTAACATGAGCCTCCAGGATCTTGCTCAGATAGGGGAGGAGGGAAATAGGTCGATAATTGGTGAGATTAGTGGGATCAGCCTGAGGTTTCTTCAAGATAGGGAGAACCTCTGCTGCTTTAAAGGAGGCGGGGACGACTCCTATTTTTAAAGAGTTGTTAAGGAACGCAAGCGGGAGGTCAAGACAGGTAAGAAAAGCTTCTGAGAGGAATGGGGGGGGGGGCAAGGATCCGAGGGAGAGCCCGAGCTGACCTTTTTTAGAAGTAGAAGGAAGTTTTCCTTGGAGATCGGAGGAAATTGATCGAGGGACTGGGTGTTTGTAGGAGAAGACCCCAAGACTAACGGGGGGGGGGAGCCGAAGGAATACTTTGTTTGATGGTGGCAATTTTCTCAATAAAAAAAGTTATTGAGGGCATCGCAAAGATCCTGAGTTGGTGCAGGTTTGAGGGTCACCCTATCAGGTAAAGATAATTCATTGACAATATGGAAAATATCTTTAGTTTTGGTTGATGAGTTCGTGATTTTGTGTGAGAAGTAGACGGATTTAGCTGCGAAAATAGCTTTTTTATAATCAGTTAGCAGCTTGAGGAAGGTATCTTTAGTGCTAGGAGAGTAATTGCGTCGCCACCTACGTTCTGCCTGTCTAACAGAGAGTTTCTGCATTTTGAGGTCTTCTGTGAACCACCGCTGTGCGTCATGGGGTCGCCTGACTATGGAGAACTTGTGGGGGGCGACGATGTTGCTGGCTGCACAAAGCCAGTTGTGAATGGCAGTTTCTTGGTCGTTGAGACAGTCAGTGACCGTGGGCAGGGAGGCGGAAAGTAAGGAGCAGAACTTATCTTTGTTAACCCGACTCCAGTTCCTAGTTAGGATGTTTCCCGGGATAGGAGGCTTGGCTAGGCAAGGTAGATCTAGAGAGAATTGAATGGAGTAGTGATCCGACCAGGGACAGGGAGAAATAGATAAAGAGGAGATGGATAAGTTAGCTGTCCATAACTGGTCGAGAAGGTGTCCTTTAATGTGGGTAGCGGTATAAACATGCTGAGTGCAATTTAGGCCCCTGAGAAGATCAGTGAATTCGCGGGAATGCGAGGTTTCGTTGGGATCAGAGGGCCAGTAATTAAAATCACCTATTATCATTAAATTGGGGCTGTTTATTAGAAGGTGAGAGATGAGGTCACCGATTAACTGGGGAAAAGAGGGCATGATACGGGGAGGTCGGTAAAACAGGGCGCAAACCAGGGAAGCTAGAGGGGAGTCGAGTTTGATAATGAGACTCTCAGTAGAGGGAATAGCAGTGGCAGTGAGGGCAGTGAACTGTAACTGGTGGTGGATGATGGCAGCCACACCACCTCCATGATGCCCGACAGGTCTATTAGTCTGTAGAATGTAATAGCCAGTAGGAATAGCTGCCAGGATGTCGGGAAAGGAGTCGTCTGTGAGCCAGGTTTCGGAAAGAAGGAGAACGTCAGGTTTTAAAGTGTCAAGGAGGTAAAATATTTCTGATTGATGTTTGGGGAGGGATCGGGTATTTAGATAATAAAAGTTCAACTTATGTTTGATGGAGTGAGGGAAGTTAGGGATGTTAGGCGGGGGAAGAGAGGGGCTTTTAGTGAACTGAGGAAGAGGTATAAGAGGACCAGAAAACAAAATTCCACAAGAGGAAAGCAGTTGGTTTAAAGATGGCTTGATGGGCCAGGAGTGGCGAAGAGAGCATAAGTCACTGAAGGAGTATTTTAAAAAATGAGTGGCGAGACCTGGCCCTAGGCCCGGTCGGACGCGGACGGGCGCAGACGGGCGCAGACGGGCTTGCCTTTAGCGCGCCGTCGGCGCGCCCGCTGCGCGCGTCCGCTGCGTGCTTGCGCAGGCATCAGGAATTTATGCTCCACCGGCTCTCAGCGACTAGTGCGCGAGGTGTACCCCTCACTCAAGATGGCGGCCCCGCTGGTAAGTGACGTGTCCGGCCGCCGTGAAAGCACGACGGGTTCGGACAAGGCAAAACGATGTAAGCGGGGCGGGCGCTGGAACCAGGTGAGGGTAGTAACTAAGAGCGGCGCACAGTTAAAAACATAGGGCAAAGCAGAGTGCAAGTGAAGTAACACGCAAAAATAGTACACATAAGTTTAAAAAGTAAAACGCTTCCCGGCTTCCGCCTCAGGAAGTACTGCAAGTACAAAGTATTACCGATAAGGTTTCACATAGAACGCTTCCCAGCTTCCGCCTCAGGAAGTACAGCAAATGCAGCGCGCTTGCGCAGGCATCAGGAATTTATGCTCCACCGGCTCTCAGCGACTAGTGCGCGAGGTGTACCCCTTACTCAAGATGGCGGCCCCGCTGGTAAGTGACGTGTCCTGCCGCCGTGAAAGCACGACGGGTTCGGACAAGGCAAAACGATGTAAGCGGGGCGGGCGCTGGAAACAGGTGAGGGTAGTAACTAAGAGCGGCGCACAGTTAAAAACATAGGGCAAAGCAGAGTGCAAGTGAAGTAACACGCAAAAATAGTACACATAAGTTTAAAAAGTAAAACGCTTCCCGGCTTCCGCCTCAGGAAGTACTGCAAGTACAAAGTATTACCGATAAGGTTTCACATAGAACGCTTCCCGGTTTCCACCTCAGGAAGTACAGCATATGTTACTTAAGCTTGTATAAAAACGTTTGCAACCAAGACACAGGATAAATTACATAGATCTACAAATATCACGCTAGATCTGCCTGGCGACTTCTAATAAGCTACAGCCAACTCGGCAATGCTATACCTGTTTCAACTGGTATTTATGACATGGGAATATGCAGGACACAATGCCTAGAGGGCGGGGGGATAATTTAGTAATTGGCGCTTATAACTGGGCCTGCGACGTGGGGTACAGAAGGTCTTCATTGTTCTAAAGTAACTGCCTTTGGAAGTTATGACTTTTGCTGCCGGCCATCAAGGTTGTAGGCGATTAGCTGTGTAGTGTTGATGGATTGTCCTTTAAACTCAATAAAAAGTTGGTTATAAAAAATAAAAAAAAGTATTCTGAAGGCTAAAGTATGGCTACGATGAGCACAGGATCTATCGCCAAGCTTTTTACTTAACTTTTATTACTTCTGGTGTGGCTTTCACAGTGACTTTGTGCCCAACGTCACAAATGCTACATGTTTCTTAAGGGAGAACCATGGGATGCATTTGATTTTTCGTGAAGGCTAAGCTGTCACAGATAATCCAGTTTCTGCGCACACTGCAGGGGCACCAGGACCTCATGCGCTAGTCTGGCGAGACATTTAGTGAGTGGGCTTCAGAAATCCGACCTCAAGCTTTTGCTTGTGGCCTAAAGCTGGCTTTCCTCTTTCGCTCGTGGGCACCCTTATACTCGCGGGACGCTGCAGCTGCTTTCACTTTTGCCGCCGCGCACACATGCACCACTCGCGTGTTTTTTTAAAATTTCCTTTTAGCGCGCGCACACACAACTTCCGGGCTTAGTGCTTTCACCTGATATTGCCCGATTACATTACATTAGGCCACACCTGCTTGCCTGTCCCGCATTATTATAGCGCAAACTTGAACCAAGGGCATTATAGCGCTTCACACGGAAATCAGCTCCCCTTACAAAACAGTTTTTAAGCACAGTGTAACTAAACGATTTGCACAGAATCACAAGATGCTGCGCATGAGCCAAGATTCTAACCTAGTTACCCATTTCTAACATCCGCAGCCCTGGCCGCAACGGGTGTGATATTAGGAGATTTGTCATAAGAAGAAGCACTCCCTGAGCTGTGAATACGTGGTGCTTTCACCAGATATTTTCCGATTACATTACATTAGGCCACACCCGCTTGCCTGTCCCGCATAATTATAGCGCAAACTTGAACCAAGTTTACACGGAAATCAGCTCCCCGTACACAACAGTTTTTAAGCACAGTGTAACGAACTCAGCGCCACCACAGCATCACTTAGCGCCACCACAGCATCACTCAGCAGCACCACAGCATCCCTCAGGGCCACCACAGCATCACTCAGCGCCACCACAGCATCACTCAGCGCCACCACAGCATCACTCAGCGCCACCACAGCATCACTCAGCGCCACCACAGCATCACTCAGCGCCACCACAGCATCACTCAGCGCCACCACAGCATCACTCAGCGCCACCACAGCATTACTCAGCATCGCCTTTGCACTAGTACACCACCACATCATCATCACTCAGCAATACCCGAGTATCATTCAGCATCACCTCAGCATCGTCTCCGCACCTGTCACCACCACCACCACCACCATGACTACCACCTCAGCATCCCTCAGCACCACTTCAGCCTGCTCTCGGAATCGGGCATCTGTTGATTCTCCCCTAGCGTCTGGATGCTGTTAGTGTTTTAATACACACAATAGTCAATAAATGATGCACACGACTCAATAAGGTGATCCACACCAAATTATAAAAATAACACGTATCGTTATATAGGTTTAGGCACCAGATTCAATACGATCAGGTAAGCAAGTTTTTCAAGAGAAATACTTTTGCATTTAAAAAGTCGACAGTGCACTTTTCAGAAGCGGCAATGTTATACAATGGGTGGAAAAACAAGTATGGTATTCAGGTACAGTAGAGTGACTTACAAGTCCAATCTCCCGGACTCAAGGTGAGTATGACAAAGGTCCAAGGCAGCCACAACAGGTCACTTCGGGCGGCACAGAGGCAGCCGGATGCAGAGGTGCTTCTTAGTGTTGTCTGTCCAATGTTACTCTATGGGGATTGGCCCATTCGAAGAGTCTGCGGGCTTGGACTGGGAAACCAGTTGGTCTAAACCACAAGGGGGAGTTTAGGTCTCACGATGCTTGGGGACGTGGTCACCTTTGGTCCTCTTCTCCATGGCCAGGGGCAACTGGTGCAGAGGTGTCTTTAGGTGTTGGATTCTCGTCACCAAGAGCACTCGCGGTAGTGGGGGCCTGCAAACAGAGGCTGCAGGTGGCGTCGGAGAGTTCACAAGGGGCAAAACCAAAGTGGACTCCGTCTCCTGAGGGCATGGGGACTACGCTGACATAGTTGGCCCACTTCAGCTCTGGATACGGAGCTCAAGTGCAGTGGTGCTTAGCGGTGTTGGACTTTTACAGTTCCGGAGTCTTTCCGTCTTCTTTGGGGTGCCTGCAGGATGCAGGGGAGTAGTGCCGCTGCTCCACAGGAGTCCTTGTGTCTTTATTGAAGGCAGGCAGTCCTCCTAGGCTTTGGAGACACGATAGCTTGCAGGACGAGACGACTTTGGCACAATTCGACTGGAAAACAGCAGACAGGCTCACAGATTAGGGGCCAAGTCAGTTGCTCTTCATTAGTCTTTGCGGCTCTTTAGTGTCCTTCTTCGTAGGTCGTCCGGATCGGATTGTCTGGTGCCAGGGTTCCCCAAAATACTGAATTTAGGGGCATCAGGGGAGTGTAGAGTAGTAGCCAATGGGCTACCTACACTTGGGTTCACTACGTCCCACTTCCTGGGGGAGGTAGTCATAACCCTGTCCCAGAGTTCCTGATTTTGCCATCACCCATATGGGTACCTTTGAAAAGTCGTGTCCACTTAAAGTTAGGCCACCTTAGGGGTGATACAAGTCTGGGGATAGGCACGCCTATCGGACTAGATAATTTTCCCATCTGTCCAGGTGTCAAAATGGCACTGGACACAGGGGGTTGATGACTTCTCCTGGGAGAGAAACCAGATTAATATACCAAAGGTGGAAGGAGCTTTGTAGCTCCACTGCCCTGGAATGTTAATCTGAAGGTCCTCCTGTAGGAGGAGGTGAAAGTACCCCCTTCCCAGAAGGCTCGCTTTATGGCCCCCGGAGAGCAGAGGCCCTGACTCTTGGGGACCAGACACTTGTCTCTCGTGGCAGGCTGATGAAAGTTAGTCAGTCAGCACCAGGGGCTGGTAAGTTTTCAGGTGGCACCTCTAAGGTGCCCTCTGTGTGCACGTATTACTAAATCCGAAACTGGCATGCATGTGTTTATTAATACAAGATGTTTCATACCAAACATCCCTCTTGTCAGTGAAGACATCATGTAGCGGGGGGAAAAGTGTCCAGCACATGTTTTAACAAGCATTAAAAATGCAATAGGTCTCACCTTTCATTAAGTTAAAGCCATTTGCTTTGCTGTACAATACCATTAGCAAAGCAAATGGCTTTAACTTACTCAAAGGCGAGACGTATTGCATTTGCAATGCAATAGGTCTAGCATTTGTGAGATTTTGAGCTATTGGCATTGTAAATGCCAGTGCCTCTTGTTTATGTGTTTAAAAAAAACCTGCAATAAAAAAAAGGCATTGTCATTTACAATGATGATTGCTCAAAATCTCGCAAATGTGAGACCTATTGCATTGCAAACGCTTGCTGTTTAATATTATTTGTTCCAATATTAAGGTTTCTTATTAGAGCTCTACGTGTGAAAGGGTGAAAAACCCCTTCGACGGTTACTATTAAAAAAAGGTTCATCAGAGGATGAAGTGAAACACGCCTGGGGCAAGGAGACAGTGGTGGCAGACTGCTCTCCATCGGGTGGAAACGATGCCGAGAAGGGGAACTGAGTAAATGCAGGTACGTTTCATGACCTGTATCCCAAGATCTTACGCGACCCCTTTATTGGCTGAGAAGAACTGTTCACACGGAGGAAGAATGCATTCCATTACAAAATGCAGGCACGTGCATCGAAAGATTTTTCACCTGCCGCGAAGTGCTGTCGACTGAACCGGCGCCCTGACGTGTCCCTCCTGCTAACATTCTCGGTCCGCAGGTACATTTCCGGACAAAGTGCCAGGGACTTGTGAAAAAGATTGCTTTGGCTCTGCCATGTATAGTTGACTCCATCTCATGTTTTAAGAACAGGGCGAGTCAACTTTCTGAACGAGGGGCCACAGGCTATTTAGACCCTTTTCCTGAAAGTAGCACGCCTTCTTGAGGTATTTGCTCCAACCCCTCTGTCATAGAGCCTGATCACCTAAGGGACTGTCTGAGAAGGAACTGCATATAAAAGGGAATTGGTCAAAATTATTGGAAGAAACTAGCCATTGGTCCTGGGAATTTCTCAACGTCTAGTAATTCAAGTTATTTTCAAGCTCTAGAAATACTCTGACGGGATTTGCGTCTTTTCCTTCTTTTCTATATCTATATCATGAGCACCAGTTAAGGACACATTCACGGGGAGATTACGTGATTTGACCAGAATCACAGCCGACTTTGCGACTTGAACCTGGTTCTCAAGCTACAAAGTCAGTGTAAATATGTAAACGGACCTATGAAAATGTGAACGGTTAAAGGGGGGGGTGGGAGGCAGTGGTTTCTACAAACAATGCGTAAAAAGTCACTGGAAATATACCTCACAGGACAAGTCTCCTACAATGAAGCACAAACCGACCACGAGAGAGGCCGTTATTGAACAACAAAATAACTAAATGCTTGCGAAGAAACAACACTCGCGTGTTATATACAAGAGAGATCGCTAGGGATAAACAAACCATTCTGTTACTCGAAGGCATAAAATGATCATGGAAAAGAGGTTGATTAAAGTTGCTTGTTAAAGACCTAGACCAAGGTATGAAAACAAACAAAAATGTAATAACTAAACCACTATGAAGCAATGTAAATGGGAATTTTTTTTTATCTGCACTGTTACTGAAACAAAAAAAACAATTTTTCCACATCATTAAACTGAACAACAAGCTGTCACCAATGCGCGAATGCAGCTGCGTGTTTATTTTTGCATCGCGCTTTCACTTTAAAGTGAAAGCGCGATACAAAAATAAACCCGTGGCTGCCTTTGCAAAAGCAAAATGTAACAAGCGCAGCCAAAGCAGACAACGGGCCGCTGACAATGAAAAGAAAAGAGTGCTTAATGTGTTTTAAAGGACAGCGTGTAGAGCCGCCAGTAAAAGATCCAGTCCCGGTGGGCGTGGTCTAAAGAGGACAGGGTGGCACTGTGCTAAGAGGTTGATTTCACACTATAACTTTCTCATGTATATTGGATACCTCCACTGTTTATTCCCCAATATGGCAAATAGGCATACCTACGTGCTTAAAACACAAGATGAATGACGGTATATGCACATTTTACAGTACACTTGATTCTCAGAATATATTATGTAGAACGCTATATACGTATCCTATAATACACACGATTCAGAAACAGACTGTGCCCGATGTGTTCTGACAGCTTTTTCCATTTCAAAGTTTTTTCTAATGTGTTTGCTCCTTCACAATAGCCATGTCTCATTTACACTTGGCTATTGTTTTAAAAAAACTATCGGCATCGTGCCTTGTCGATACCAATAAAGTTGGTTGAGAACCAGCACCTACCCAAGTTAGCAAAGCAGTGGTTCATAACATGCCCCGGAGCACCTGATCATTGTCAGCTGCCAGGATTGGTAGAAATAACCTAGCGTCATAGACGCACACGCAATGACGCGTACAGCGATGCCCATGCCCCCGTCCGGGCGGCGTTTGCTCGATTCCTCAGTCCTTTAAAACAACACTTTGCACATCGGATTACCCATCGACGGGGTCCGGTCAGTAAGGGCTGCAGCTGGTACCGAGCGGGTGCTTGGCTTTGACGGTGTGAGTGAGACACTGCTAAATTAAGAGGTAAGTAACGCGCTTGCTGCTGGACATCAAATTAAAACTTTACCCTCGCTTCTTTATTCCCCAGGGTGTGCCTACTAGCCACCACCCCTCTCCCGAGACCCATGGTGTGATCAATCGTTACACCACATGTAAGATATCTTCGTAAATGTGTTTCTTTTCACTGGCGTAAAATACACCGGCATGTTCTTTTAAGATATTGACAGCGTTTTTCCCCAGACCCACCGATACTGTTAACGCCCTAGCTGGCGTGCAGGTGAAATAGCGCTTAAAACAAGGTACCTTCACATTATGAGCTGGCTGAGCCACTACTACTAGCGATAATGTGAGAAAATATGTGCACATCTTTACCCACTATAGTACACCCTAGCATCCATAGGTAAGGTTATAGTGCACTTCGAGAACAGCACAAGTGCATGATGAAACTCGAATGGCAAACGCACGATTACTGCAATCTATACAATTACTGTTTTTTTGTATGTTTGTTTGCGTTCGTCTTTCGTTTAAGATATTTTAGGTTCCTCCAAATAGGAAGGTTCCTCAGTAACAGCAGGTTAGGGTGGGCCTTAGAGTGCCCATACCGTCGAGGTTCACTCTTTGGTCCTGACAAATGCCTAGCCACTAGCATCATATAGGCAGAAAAATGTTGACCACGCACAGTGAGACATAGCTGATCAATCTATCCAGCTCGTACATCTCTCACTTTGTTTTTATTTGTGTCTGATTGGCCAACTAATAAAATTATTTTTGGACACAATCTAGACATTTTTAAACCACCTCACAATCCCTTTCACTTGCCACTCAGGCAACACTAACCTGCTCCGTAGTAATTCTGGCATTGAAGCACACCGGGGAGGCACTCGGCCTTCCTGGTGGGTCCCGATGATGAAGCATGTCACCGACTAGGTTGGTGAGTGAGGGCTTTTTAAAGAATCAAGTTTGAGTTTTTATGCTTGCTCTTCTCCAGAGGAGGCACACTCTTTCGTTGTTTTGACTATATGAACTGGGGGACCAAGAGTGCTCCTTCGATTCCCTCTCTCTCTTGTTGATATTTACCCTTCTATTAAAGCCAGGAGCCCTTCTGTTTCGTTTTTTCCTAGTGGTAGAATCATTAGCTCTAATGTTTACCAGATTGATAGAGGGTCTGCAGATCCCTAGCTGTTGCTTTGGTTTCTTTATGATCTCTACAAGCATCATTCTGTTTGATCTTGGGGTAGATTTGTTGGAATGGCCCCTCCTGGATAGAGTGGCAACCATATTCACCTTTCTCCAATTTTAAATAATTGTTCAGCCTGTGGAATAATGGGCTTTATATGGTTTGTAAATGGCTTTATAACCCTTCTCTGATTGACGAGCAGCAACTTTTCTTACTCACAGATAGCTTTTGACACACATCAACACAAAACATTCAAGGCAAAACTGACAGTTTCAATTTTATATGCAAGTGGCAGCACTTCCTGAAGATTGAGTACTCGTGTGAGCTTGTTTAGCAGCACCCAACTCTACTTTTCATTTTTAACTGATATGGTAGATGGTTCTTTTATTTAATAAATAACAACAAAGTGAAATTTCTGTATGTCATTTGTCACATGGGGCTAAATGTAATGACTCATGGGACTTGATGAGAAATAAACAAAGGACAGGCATAGGTCCTTTATTTCTGTCAAATAAACAAAAACTCTAATTTATAGCCCAATGCAAGTACTATATAAAGAGAGAGAGCATGCCTATAACACAGTTTTCAATAGGCCCTTAAATTCTGGCACTCCTGAATTTATACCAGAGCACTTTGCATTCTGGGCTTCTTTCAGACCATTGCCCAATCACTGTAGTGCATAAAAGCGGGTAACTTGATATGTATGTCTTTACAAGGGCATAGATTTTTTATTTTACTTGTGAAAGTGTGTCCTAGTGTCAAACACTGGTATAAAAATACCACACACGCACACTGAAAACATTTTTGTCACATAAAAGCAAACTGAAATCTTGCCTGCTGTATTAAATAAAGCATGATTCACTAAAATAGCAGGCATGTGATCAGCCTGTGTGTGATATCTGTGCATAATGCATATGTTCATTATAAATGCTTACATTTTGACTGTTGCAAAAACAACAGTTGATGGACAAAATGCAGAACAATGTCATACATTCACCCCGGTACAGAGATCTGGACCTAAATCCATCGTTTTTTTGCTCATCATGCCATTCCAGTTTGAACCCAGCCATATGCAAATCAGTCTTGACCCTGTGCCTCATGGGAACAGTCTAGCCCGAACTGCCGAGCCAGGTCCTCCCTGGACTGGAAACAAGCCTCCTAGGACCGGTTTCGGGGTTTCACCCCTCTTCAGACAGGATAGCTTGATTCCAGTGGCATGGAGAGCACGGGACCCACGTCTGGGCATACCCGTACCACTCGGGGTGACAAATGCAAAAACAACAGTTGATGGACAGAATGCAGAACAATGTCATACATTCACCCCAGTACAACCATCTGGGCCTAAAGTCATCGTTTTTTTGCTCATCATGCCATTCCAATTTGAACCCAGCCATATGCAAATCAGTCTTGACCCTGTGCCTCATGGGAACAGTCCAGCCCAAACTAGTCCTCTCTGGACTGGAGACAAGCATCCTAGGACCGGTTTCGGGGTTTCACCCCACTTCAGCCATGATAGCTTGATTCCAGTGACATGGAGAGCACAGGACCCACATCTGGGCATACCCGTCCCACTTCGACTGTGAGTGAAACTGTGAGCGCATCCAGAAGAGACCTGGCGCATGCAATGCAAATTTTGTTACACCAACAAAGAAGCAACTTTTGGGTCATTAACAAACATTTAAAATCCATATACCACTACTAACTTATACAAAAGGGATCTCCTTTAAGTTACCCTTGGATGTAAACGATGTCTTACAATAATTGAAAGCCAAGAGTGCCTTTTCTTTGCACCAATAAGTGTTCTATTTCTCTGGGATGCATTAAACAACAAGGATATTCTATACCAGTTCTAGGCACATCTGTTTGCTAGGATGCACCCGCACTACTGTGATAAAATTATTCATGAAGGTTTTTTTTTTTAATTTAAATTGTTTATTACAAGCATATGGCAGTCACGTTTAGGGGGCACAATGATTTTTTGGGCATATGGTTGCAACAAGACAACAATCGCACCAATATGCAAAGGCCAGAACTATGGGTTTTACGAATGCTTGTTTCTGGATGGGAGGACCTGGTAACTATTAAAAAATGTCAAAAGGTGCCAAGGCCAGAAATTGCATTAGAAAAAGTTACAATTACAAGATTCCTGAAAACGATGTACATTAGTTCTCATTACACGTGAATACTACACGTAATTACAAATATAAAAGCATATTACGCAAGAGTGATGGGAAACGCAGGTGAACTGCCAATAAACAGCTGCCTTTGGACTTGTCCAAGCCCAACTTCCAGTTTAGTCTCATATCTTTGTGAATCGCACTCCGAGTATCTGCTTTCAATATTAACTGACACTTAACTCCATCCATAACCTCAGCGTAAGATCCCCTGAAATGCATGACTGACAGAACGTTGCCAAACCCCACACAAATCATGAGATGTCCAAGTGGAAGGGTGGTTCACTCATAGTGACACTGCCCCTTGAATGCACACGCCGCGTCCGTTGTTTACAACCGCAGCCAATGCTCACGGTGGGCGCCGCTAAATATGGATCTGGCATCGCTGTGAGATCCGCGGAACCTTTACACACCAGCGGCCAGTTCAATGAACGCGCCATCATGTCTCCCATAATGAACCGTGCGCTGACCCAGCCGTAAATGAACGGACTGCAAATCACCGCGTCTTAACAGCAGGATAACCCACCGACTGGAAACAAAGGGTCCTGCAATGTACACCGTGAGGTAATAATGTATGTCCTTCGGACACACTGCTATTTATGCCGGTGAAATCTAATTGAAAGCACACCTCTTGGAAGCAAGCCTTTGCTTACATGAAGAGGGCATGAAATCATTCACTAGTTGACTGAGATCGTCGAACAGTGCCAGACTGAGTTTATTTCACATGCCATTTCGGTTTATTGTAAATAGGTGCACGAGGAAAATACAGACACTATGTTCTCAGTACTGTCAACCATGAATGGCTGAAGCACTTTTTAAAGCACACTGCCACCTACAAACGGATATCTAAGGACAAGCTCTCGCCACTATGCAACGAGAGATGCTTATTTACATTGCGCTTTCTCCGTAATAAAAAAACAAAGTGCCTACACGGAGTAATGAAGGAGAGAGTGACACTCCGCCAGTGAAAGATCCAGTCCGGGTGGGCGTGGCTAAAACTGGACAGGGTGGTAACGAGGAGGGACTAAAAAGCTTCACTTACAATGTGAAGGCAGCGTTTAGCATGGAGGATGACACAAGCCAATATAAACAGGGGGCGGTGCCTACACTCCGCTTCTGAAAGTGAATTGAGCACGAGAAGCCTCGCAGCTGCGAGCAGCGTGCATGCGCTGCAACACAGGTGTGCGAGACCTAAAAATGGCGTACATGTTCGTTTGTACTGGCAATAAGGGAACTGACCAGCACAGGGGCATAACTGCTCATACAGAGATGTCCTCACATGTAGCATATCGCACCCTGCTGTGGGGTGACTTCTAAATATTACATGCAGTGTTAGGGGGCATTGCACACATGGATGATGTTGTGTTTGCACTTTTGTCTGCACCACGATGCAGCTTGCAGTGGCAGTTTGCATGAGCTTGGCGAGGAATCCTTTAGACTGGCACAATTCATGCTGCAACCCTTAGGGACCCTCATTTGAGACTCGGGCCCTACCAGGGGTGCCATTTGCTAGGGACTTAGAGAAGGTACTATAGGTATTGGCAATTGGGGGAAACAGTTGCACAGTTTTGGGAAAGAGATCTGACATTGGGGACCTAATTAGAAGGAACCCAGTGCACTTCCAGACAAAATCACATCATGTATTAGGCAAAAAGTAGGGGGTGACCATGTCAACAAAGGGCACTTTCCTACAGAGGAATACTGAGAAAATGGTCTTGCTCCAAGTATCTGGTTCTATTCCTGGAGTAATTCTCTCTCATGCTGTGTTTTTTTTTTTTTTAAAGAGGGGTGATCTCTTGTGGGAATACACTATAAAGTTCTGTTTGAATAGTATCAGGCCCTGGACTTTACTGCACGCTAAACTATCACCCTTAGGTATTTCTTCCTGTTAAAGATACATTACTAGACTATCAGACTGAATATCAGAGGTGAGTAGCTGTTGCAATTTAAATAGCGATTGAAATCTTCCACAAGTGAGGGAGATCGAGTTCATCTGTATATAAATCTGTGTAATACGGTGTGAATAAATAAAGGTGCAATATCTTCTGTTCCAAAGCTGAATGTGGCCCCCATAATTAAATCGGCTGTATCTTTTGACCATCTCAAAAATCTGAGTATTTTGTTTTAATGCATGGTGCACAATACTGGCAAGATTTAAAGTCTTAATATGACCTTTTATTACACCAATTTGCTGGTAAATACATTTTTTCAGGTCGGAATCGACAAACCAAGTCTGATCCCCTTGCTTATTTGCTTTACTGCATTACATTTAAACATTCTGTAAATAAAACGGTCTTCCATCTATAGAATGACAAAACATAATAGAGGTCATGATCCAGCATGCAATAGCTTGTTTTGACAAAGACTGGCCTTTACTGAATTTCTAAAATATACAAATAACCAACCCCAATTTCTAAAGCCTTTTGTCTATATAAATGTTTAGGCTTCTCTTTGTGTCAGAATCGAGAAGTTATCTTGCAAGTGAAGTTGGTGGCCGAAAATAGAGGGTTAACAAGCATTTGCAATGCAATAGGTCTCATTTGTGAGAGTTAGAGCTATTGGCATTGTAAATGACAATGTATTTTACCCACATGCTTTTGTTTGGAGTGGAGTGGATGTATGTGGTGTGAAGTTGAATTATGTGGGCTGAATTGGAATTGTTAGTTGTCGAATTGTGTGGGGTGGAATTATTTGGTGTGTAGTGTATTTGTGTAGTAGAATGATATGGCATGGTGAATAGATAGGGGTGAGAGCTGCACAGAATAGATAGAAAGGTAGATAGAGAGGGATGTGTAGTTTGTGCACAAAGTGGTAAAGGAACTCCAGACAGAGCAGCAGAAAGAGTATGTGAGAAAGAGAGAAAGAAGGGGAGAGCAGGAAAAAGATGCAAAAAGATGTACACAGAAGACACCCAAGAAGAGTATGAGAGCATGGGTTTGAGGGTCAGAAATCTTTAAAGGGTATGGGAAAGAACTGTGCTTGAAAACCTGAAGTGAACCACATGAGAGGCAGAAAGAGTGTGTGAGAGAGCGAGAGAGAAGTGTTAGAGAATATGAGAGTGTGAGGGATGAATGCGAGGGGCACCAGTGGGTGAAGGAGTGAGGTGGACCAGTGCACAGGACAAGGATGTATAGGAAGGTAGCATGTGTTAGCAGGCAGTATAGAGAGGAGACAGGGAGATGACAGGGTTGGCGGAAGTGTGATGTGGAATTGTATGTTACGGAATTGTGTTTCGTAGTGTGAAGTTGTGTAGAGAAAATATGTGGCATGGTGTGCTGTGGAATTATGTGGATAGTAATTAAATGGTCTTAACTGTACTGAAATTATGTAGAGTGCGGTTGTGTTATGGAGTTAAATATGTGGAATGGTGTTGTGGAGTGGCATGTTGTGGAGTTGAATTATGTGGTGCGCTGTTAAGTTTTG
The DNA here is from genome assembly GCF_964204655.1 of Triturus cristatus. Taxonomy (NCBI): domain Eukaryota; kingdom Metazoa; phylum Chordata; class Amphibia; order Caudata; family Salamandridae; genus Triturus; species Triturus cristatus. Next base: position 392,463,607 of record NC_140594.1, read on the forward strand.
TGGTTTGATGTGGAAATCTGTGGTGTAGATTGGAGGTATGTGTCTTTTGTGCAATTGCGTTGTGTAGTTAAAATAGGTGTTTGGTGTGGAATTATGTGTAGTGTTTTGGAAATGTGGGGAGTTGAACTGTGTGGTGTTGAGTGAAATTATGCTGATTGGCTAGCTCTGTAGTGCCTTGGCACCAACAACTGACATAGTACGAACTACTAAATGAATATTTGTAAATTTGCTTTCTCTCAAATCGTAAGATAATATAGAAGGTAGGCCTGGAAGAAATATGCCAATGGGAAATAAAATTACATTAATGGAAATAATGTATGTTGTTAACAGGAACATTTGGTATTAAGCAACTGGCAGTTTGTGCCTCATGTTTTAATTACTATAATTTATATAAAGTAAATTCTGGCAACTTGTAACACAGCCTATTGCAACAGCATCCATAAAAAAGAAGCCCAAAAAGCACCTCTAAACAAATACCATATCCTCAGAAGTATTTTGACAGAACTCTGTTCAAGAATGTACACGGCTTGAACCTCCCAAACTGACAGCAACAGCAGATATGTAACTACAGTGCAAAGATATAAGGAGACGTGTAAGCTGTCAGCACAGAAGACGGTGGTCCATGTCCACAGCAAAAGATGCTGCTATTGATTATACAAACAAATGTGTCCTGTAAATGTGTTGTTATGAAAAACAACTTGCTGTATGTGGGAGCCGGCCTCGTGGCGTGGTCCTGTTCCCCCTCGCTAAGCCGCACGAGGTCCCATGCACCTCGGGACTCCTCCATTTTGGATTATACGTCACTCCACGTCACCACCTGCGTGACCCCGCATCACCCGGCCTCTGTCCCAGCGAGGCCCGACATCGAGGCGCCAACCCCTGGCCCGGGGGATACCACGTGAACCCTTCCTACTCCCGGCGGAGGGCAGTATCGATGGGACCCCCAACCGTCCTTCCACACCGAGGTGCGATCGCCCCACAGCTCTCTGGGGCCTGGCGCCTCTCCTGCTGGGCGTCTGGCCGCTCCCTACCTGGCCTCTCCGCCCCCTCCGGGCGCAAGGGTCCGGACATCAAAGGGCTCCAGTCCTATATCTGGGGCGACCCGACAACAGGACTACAGTTGTATCCCGGAGTCAAGAGCCCTGCTGATCGGATCGCGGCTGACCCTACGGAAGAAGACTTATCCTGAACCCACACTCTGAGCCCTGTTGACGACGTCGCGGCTCCACCGTGCTTAAAGACCTTCACGAACCTTTGGGGCCCTGCTGACGCCGTCGCGGCCCCACCTTGTTGAACCTTACCATCAGAGCCCAGCTGACCTCGTCGCGGCTCGTCCGAAGCGGACCTACCACCGGAGCCCTGCTGACTGTGTCGCGGCTCGACCCAAGCGGAACTACCACCCGAGCCCTGCAGACGTCGTCGCGGCTCCCCACGTCCGAGCCGCTCTGAGACCAGCACTCAAGGTCGGGCGCAGAGCCCTCCCGTACCTGGTTGGTACTAAGACTGTCCCGCTACCCTATCCCCCTTACAGACATTGAGACTCTTACTGGATCCCTCGATCCCGCTGTAAATATTGAGCGTACTACTTTTGATAAAGAACCAAGTCAAGCAACTGATACTGAGTCCTGTGTGGTGGTGTTACTGGGCCTAGTGCGATCATAGGAGAAGGACCTCCCCGAAGGGGGCTTCTCAGCGGTGCTCGGCTATACCTTTGCGGTAGGAAGGTGCCCCGGAATAGTCTTCCCGACTCCCCGGTGGTCCTCCCTCCAACATTTGGTGGCCAGCGACGGGATCCGAGCCAGACGCAATCGTACAGGCAAGTAACGCACCCACTACCTAACCGGACAGAAAGAAAAGGGAACCATGGAAGGCCAAGAAGCGACCGTGGCCGCAACCTTCCAGCCGGAAAGGTTGGAAGAATACACCCACAAAGAACTGAAACAATTCTGCAAGGACAAAGGGATCCCAACCACAGGATTGGGGACCAAGGAAGAAATGCAGAAAGCCCTGAAAGCCTAGACAGAACCCGAGACCACTCCACCCCGAGCCGAAGGGACCTCGACCCGGGACGGAAACCTGCCGACCCCAACCCCGACAGATGGGGGGCGAACCGTCCCAGAAACCAGCCTTTCCCACGAAGAAATGCGAGAACGGGAGAGGGTCCGGACACACGAAATGGACCTCGCCCGACTCCGGCTGGACGGTGAGCTCCTACTGGCGGAGAAGAAAATAGCCTTGGAGCAACTACGGCTGCAAGAAGAAATCGAGGAAAAGAAACGGCATCGGGAACTAGAGGAGAGACGGCTAACCCTCGAGCACGAGAGGAGCCTTAAAGAACTGGAACTAAAAGCTAAAACGGGGGAGACCAGCAACCCGGGAGCCCGGGACGCTCTGCCCGTGACCGAGCCAAAGGTTCACATCCCCAAGGATGTCGTCAAGGAGTACTATAAAAATGACGACATCCAGCAATGGTTCCGAGCGTACGAAGTAGCCATGACCTCCCATCGGGTACCCCGGAAGGATTGGGGTGCCGGCCTATGGGGGAGGTTCCTCAGCGAGGGCCGGGATACCCTGCTGCAACTCCCCGACGCGGTGATGACATCATACGACCACATGAAAGAAGCCCTACTCACACGCTACGGACTATCAGCCGAGATGTACCGGCAGCGCTTCCGGGACTGCAAGAAGCTCCCCGGTACCACATGGGTCGAATACGTGGACTTCTTCAGCCGAGCGTTGGAAGGATGGATAAAAGGAAGCAAGGTCACCTCATACAATGAACTGTTCGACCTCATTGTCTGGGAGCACCTCGCCAACAACTGCTTTGTTGAACTAAGGCAACACCTCCTGGACAGTAAACTGACCGAGCCCCGGAAGCTCGCCGCCGAAGCAGACCGATGGGTCAACACCCGGGTCCCCCGGAACCCAGTGGGGGACTACCAACGGAGTACCACGGGACCTCCCCGCCAGCGAGGCGGAGGAGGGGGGTCCCACCGCAGTCGAGAATTCCCGGCTGGGCCGCCCAGAAGCCCGCCACGAGGCCAAGCCACCAACCACACTTCCCCGACCATGGGCCGAAGGGGGACCCCTATCGCACGGCCTGGACCACGACCGACAGTGACCTGCTTCGGCTGTCAGCAGACCGGCCACTATGCGAGCGACCCGGCCTGCCCCGTGAACCGACGGAACGGGACCGCTGGGCCCCCTCCCCGACAAATAGCCGCCGCAGCCCTGGGGGAGGGAGAAGACGAGGAGGAAAACCACGGCGACGGGTCCCCCGAGTGGGAACCAGCTGCCATGTCGCTTGTATGCCTGGGCTCCCGAGAAATGGTGCCCCGAGCTGCCATCCCAAGCAACACCCAGAAGTACCAACAGTGGGTCAACATCAATGGACGACGGGCCGAGGCCCTCCGGGACACTGGGGCCAGTGTGACCGCTGTCCGCTGCCACCTGGTGACCCCCGAACAAATTCTGCCGCATGTCCTATGCCCTGTCTGGACCGCGGACAACACCGAGAGCATGTGCTGGATGGCCAGGATCCCCTTCGAGTGGGGAGGGGTGTCCAGCACCCTAAAAGTAACTGTCCGCGACGACGCCCCCGTGGACTGCCTCCTGGGGAATGACCTAGAGAGCTCACCCTGGGCCCAGGTGGAACACCGAGAGCATCTGGGGATGCTAGGACTGCCCGAGTGGGCCTGCGCCACCACCCGGTCCATGACCGCCCAACCAGCCGCTGCCGCGGCCCCCGACAAGCCGATGGGCACCGAACTATCACCCTCCTCCGGCACGGAGGAACCTGCCGAGGAGGCCGGACCATCCGAACTTTCTCCCGACGAGGCCGCCTCCCTCAGCGAGATCCCCGAGCTGGCCCAGTGGCGCCACGACGGGGGCCCCACCCGCGAGCAATTCCAGCAAGAGCAGAAGGCCTGCCCGTCCCTCGAGGGGGCCCGACAGCAAGCGGCCGCCCAGGCTGCAGGGGACCCCACGGGAACCCACTGGGTCTATTGGGACAATGACTTACTGTATAGCGAGCAGAAAATCGCCGAACTAGGGGCCAGCAGGGTGCTGGTGGTCCCCCTCCGATTTCGAGAGTTCCTCCTGAACCTGGCACATGACGTGCCCCTCGCCGGACACCTCGGGCGGGACAAAACTTACAGCCGCCTAGTGACCCATTTCTATTGGCCCCGAATGAGAAGAGACGTGGACCATCACTGCCGGTTCTGCCCGACCTGCCAGGCTAGCGGGAAGACTGGGGGTCGAGTGAAAGCCCCCCTACAACCGTTTCCAGCCGTCCACACCCCGTTCGAACGAGCGGGGATCGACATCGTGGGGCCCCTCGACCCCCGAACCGCCCTGAGACACCGCTTCATCCTAGTACTGCTCGACCACGCCACCCGATACCCCGAGGCCGTCCCACTCCGCACCGTGACAGCTCCAGTGGTGGGCCGGGCCCTGATAGGCATCTTCTCCAGGGTGGGGTTCCCCCGAGAAGTGGTGAGCGACAGGGGTACGAACTTTATTTCCAAGTACATGAGATCCCTATGGCAACAATGTGAGGTCACCTATAAGTTCACCACCCCTTACCACCCCCAGGGGAACGGACTGGTCGAGCGGTTCAACAGAACCCTGAAGGGGATGATCAAGGGCCTGGAAGAGCCCCTGAGAAGGAGATGGGATGTCCTGCTACCCTGCCTCCTGTTCGCCTATCGGGAGGTACCACAGAAATCCCTGGGCTTCAGCCCCTTCGAACTATTGTATGGGCACCCCGTCCGAGGGCCCCTCAGCCTGGTCAAGGAGGGCTGGGAGGCGCAAGTCCAAAATGCCCCTCCCGACGTCTACCGGTACCTCCTGACCCTGCGGAACCAGACTCGGAAGTTCCGGGCCCTGGCGGAAGCCAACCTCGAAGCCAGCCAAGAAGACATGAAACGCTGGTATGACGAAAATGCCTCAACCATCGAGTTCAAGCCGGGCCAGCAAGTCTGGGTCATGTCACCCGTGGACCCCTGCGCCCTGCAGGACAAGTGGACCGGGCCCTTCAAGGTAGTTGAGAGGAAGAGCCCCGTCACGTACCTGGTCGACATGGAGTCCCCGAGGAACCCCCTCCGGGTCCTGCACGCCAACCGGCTCAAGCCCCACTTTGCCCGAACTGAACTAAGCCTGCTGCTGGCTACCGACGACGGGGGCGAAAGTGACTCCGAGCCCCTGCCCGACCTCCTGGGGTCCTCGAGCCAAGACGGCTCCTTGGAGGGCGTCCGCCTCTCCGTCACCCTGACACCAGAACAGCGCCATGACTGCCGGAAGCTGCTGCAACCCTTCGCTGCCCTCTTCTCTCTCACGCCCGGGGTGACCCCCTGGTGCGTCCACGACGTGGATACTGGGGACAGCCCCCCTGTGCGACACCGCGCTTACAGAGTACCTGACCGAGTCCGAGCCTACATACAGACCGAGGTCTCCAAGATGCTCGCCCTCCGAGTCATCGAGCCATCAGACAGCCCGTGGGCCAGCCCGGTGGTCTTGGTGCCGAAGGCCGCCGCCCCCGGCACTGCCCCGGAACTCAGATTTTGTGTCGACTACCGGGGCCTGAACGCAGTCACCAAGACCGATGCCCACCCCTTGCCACGAGCAGACAAGCTGATCGATCGCTTAGGGGCCGCCCGCTACCTAAGCACCTTTGATCTCACCGCTGGGTACTGGCAGATCAAGCTCACTCCCGGCGCCCAGGAACGATCCGCCTTTTCCACCCCCGATGGGCACTACCACTTCCGGGTAATGCCCTTCGGTATGAAGAACGCCCCAGCGACCTTTCAGAGGCTAGTAAACAAGGTCCTGGCCGGACTAGAAGCCTTCAGCAGGGCCTACCTCGACGACATTGCGGTCTTCAGCGACCACTGGGCCGCGCACCTAGGACACCTCGGGGAAGTCCTGGCCGCTCTCCAGAGAGCCGGACTCACAATCAAGGCCAGTAAATGCCAGACCGGTCAAGGATCTGTGACCTATCTGGGCCACCAGGTGGGGAGTGGCCAGGTGGCGCCCCTCCAGTTGAAGGTAGACGCCATCCAGGCGTGGGAGCCCCCCGCAACCCAAACCGCTGTCCGGGCCTTCTTAGGCCTCACAGGCTACTACCGACGATTCATTAAGGATTATGGCAGCATTGTGGGCCCCCTTACGGAGCTCACTTCCAAGAAACAGCCCAAGGCGGTGCACTGGACGCCCCGCTGTCAGACCGCTTTTGAGGCCCTCAAGGCGGCCATGTACGCTGCCCCTGTGCTAGAGGCCCCTGACTACAGCAAGGAATTTGTAGTCCAGACCGATGCCTCGGAGTACGGGGTCGGGGCGGTCCTCTCCCAGATGGACGCCGAGGGCCTCGACCGACCTGTGGCCTTTATCAGCCGCCGACTACTGCCGTGAGAACAGAGGTGGAGCACCATCGAGCGGGAGGCCTTCGCCGTGGTATGGGCTCTCAAGAAGCTCCGGCCCTACCTTTTCGGCACCCACTTCAGGGTCCAAACTGACCACCGGCCCTTGCGGTGGCTCATGCAAATGCAGGGCGAGAACCCCAAGTTGTTGCGATGGTCCATCTCACTGCAAGGGATGGACTTCACCGTGGAACACCGGCCCGGCAACGACCACGCCAATGCTGACGGCCTGTCCAGATTCTTCCGCCTCGGCGAGGAGAACCCCCAAGGAGATGGGTGACTCTCCCTGCCTTCAGCTGGGGGGGGGGACGCATGTGGGAGCCGGCCTCGTGGCGTGGTCCTGTTCCCCCTCGCTAAGCCGCACGAGGTCCCATGCACCTCGGGGCTCCTCCATTTTGGATTATACGTCACTCCACGTGACCACCTGCGTGACCCCGCTTCACTTGGCCTCTGTCCCAGCGAGGCCCGACATCGAGGCGCCAACCCCTGGCCCGGGGGATACCACGTGAACCCTTCCTACTCCCGGCGGAGGGCAGTATCGATGGGACCCCCAACCGTCCTTCCACACCGAGGTGCGATCGCCCCACAGCTCTCTGGGGCCTGGCGCCTCTCCTGCTGGGCGTCTGGCCGCTCCCTACCCGGCCTCTCCGCCCCCTCCGGGCGCAAGGGTCCGGACATCAAAGGGCTCCAGTCCTATATCTGGGGCGACCCGACAACAGGACTACAGTTGTATGCCGGAGTCAAGAGCCCTGCTGATCGGATCGCGGCTGACCCTACGGAAGAAGACTTATCCTGAACCCACACTCTGAGCCCTGTTGACGACGTCGCGGCTCCACCGTGCTTAAAGACCTTCACGAACCTTTGGGGCCCTGCTGACGCCGTCGCGGCCCGACCTTGTTGAACCTTACCATCAGAGCCCAGCTGACCTCGTCGCGGCTCGTCCGAAGCGGACCTACCACCGGAGCCCTGCTGACTGTGTCGCGGCTCGACCCAAGCGGAACTACCACCCGAGCCCTGCAGACGTCGTCGCGGCTCCCCACGTCCGAGCCGCTCTGAGACCAGCACTCAAGGTCGGGCGCAGAGCCCTCCCGTACCTGGTTGGTACTAAGACTGTCCCGCTACCCTATCCCCCTTACAGACATTGAGACTCTTACTGGATCCCTCGATCCCGCTGTAAATATTGAGCGTACTACTTTTGATAAAGAACCAAGTCAAGCAACTGATACTGAGTCCTGTGTGGTGGTGTTACTGGGCCTAGTGCGATCATAGGAGAAGGACCTCCCCGAAGGGGGCTTCTCAGCGGCGCTCGGCTATACCTTTGCAGTAGGAAGGTGCCCCGGAATAGTCTTCCCGACTCCCCGGTGGTCCTCCCTCCAACACTGTAGGACTCACATTCGGCCCCACACATGAAATACCAGCAAGGCCTTGAAGCTAACCTCTGAATCCTAAATGTCAAATGTAATTAAGAAGCAAGGGTAGCATTTGTCTAAGGCGCAGCCATGGTGCACTCGCTAGAACTATGTGGATCAAAATTCAGAAGAGATTAAATGTGAATACATTAGAAAATACAGGCTCGGTCACACGAAGTGTAAAGCACTCACGGGGCAACAGGTTTGTTGGCAGACATTTCTTTATAAGACGCGTTTCGGCGTGATGCCTTCATCAGTTACAAGAAATGTTGTATAGTCCCAGTCTGTTCATTGGTTGAAATACACTATTCTCAATCCTCATTGGATGTTCCCGGGCCAATGGCATGGCTGCTTGCCCTTCTCTTCCCAAATGCCATGATTTGTAATGCCACGCCCCCTTGGCCCCCGGGGTCACGCACCATGTCCCCCTCGCCAGCTGCTGCATCCGTGATGTGACCGCAGGCGTCGGTCAAATGGCTCGGCGTCCTCGGGCTTGTATAGATCGCAACCTGGTTGGTCGACGGTACACACAACGCAGCAGCGGTTCAAGCAGGTAAGAAATCACAGGCTCCAAGGTCCCACCATACTGCTGAACTCTTATGGCGGGTGCTGTAATTTGCGAGGTAGGAGTTCGCAATTAAAATTCAGGCTCGGTCACACGAAGTGTGAAGCACTCACGGGGCAACAGGTTCGTTGGCAGACATTTCTTTATAAGACGCGTTTCGGCGTGATGCCTTCATCAGTTACAAGAAATGTTGTATAGTCCCAGTCTGTTCATTGGTTGAAATACAATATTCTCAATCCTCATTGGATGTTCCCGGGCCAATGGCATGGCTGCTTGCACTTCTCTTCCGCAAATGCCATGATTTGTAATGCCACGTCCCTTGGCCCCCGGGGTCACGCACCATGTCCCCCTCGCCAGCTGCTGCATCCGTGATGTGACCGCAGGCGTCGGTCAAATGGCTCGGCATCCTCGGGCTTGTATAGCTCGCAACCTGGTTGGTCGACGGTACACACAACGCAGCAGCGGTTCATGCAGGTAAGAAATCACAGGCTCCAAGGTCCCACCATACTGCTGAACTCTTATGGCGGGTGCTGTAATTTGCGAGGTAGGAGTTCGCAATTAAAATTCAGGCTCGGTCACACGAAGTGTGAAGCACTCACGGGCAACAGGTTCGTTGGCAGACATTTCTTTATAAGACGCGTTTCGGCGTGATGCCTTCATCAGTTACAAGAAATGTTGTATAGTCCCAGTCTGTTCATTGGTTGAAATACAATATTCTCAATCCTCATTGGATGTTCCCGGGCCAATGGCATGGCTGCTTGCACTTCTCTTCCGCAAATGCCATGATTTGTAATGCCACGCCCCCTTGGCCCCCGGGGTCACGCACCATTAGAAAATAGCAAGGTTTTTATGTAAACTGTGATCAAAAAGTTTTGTTTTGGATTCTAGCATAGTCTCACGCAAAAAACGTGGCACAGTGTATACGTATGTGGGGGCATATTAACGAGCGGCAGCGATAATCATCGCTGGTCGCGCCTAGCGCAAGTTTCCCTATCACCAGCTATCGCTGGAATTCATCGCCAAGCTAGCGCTGTATTTACAACGCTCAGCGCATTGGCGATGAAAATTCCAGCGATAGCTGGGAAATGTCCCAACATCTCTGGAAAACCAATGATGTGCCCTGCAAAATAGCAATGACCTTGCTGATACGACCCTGTGGTCGTAACCCCACATTCCACCTCCCATGCAAAGTATGCCTAACACTGGATTTTAGCGGACGTTAAAATCCAGCGTTAATGGCCGGTTAGCGCAATTTTGTTTATCGCTACGCCGGCAGGGGAATTGTTGTAAATATAGCAAAGCTGCCTTGTAGTCTATTGAGGTACACCTACTTTGCATCTCATCAACGATGCGATGCAAAGCGGGTGCTAAATCACGGAAACACGCGCTAGCATGTCCTTGCAAATATTGTGATAAAATTATCGCCGCTTTTCGGCTGAAAAGCGGCGATAATTTTATCTCCCCCTCTTGTTGATATGCCCCGTACATTGTTAAACTTAAAGAGAAATTATGATAAAAGTAGAGAATAGGAAGGGCATACACACGTGTTTAACATATTCAAAAGCCATATAGAACGAAATATTCTCAACTGAACACATATTAGAAGTGTTTTTCTTAACCCATGATGCAGTTGAACATTTTATCAAAAAGAAAAAAAGCAATTAAGCTGAGGATGACATCAGCGAAAACTAGCATTAGAAAAAGCTATGCTTCTTAGGGCTTCCAATCTTCGTTTAATGATATCCTGCATTCCAGGCAAAGCAAATGTCAGAACCTGAGCAGGAAACACTGCAATGTCAAGCATAGCGCTTCAGATGGCAGCGTTGCTAAAAGCAGATTAAAAAACAATAACTGACCTCTAGCTAACGCATGGTGATGCCAAGATAGAATAAAAATAATACATATGTGTGGAGACCCACCAAAAACTATGCAATTGATCCTGCCAGCATTTTCCTACTGCTTATTGTTATACGTACACATTTGTATTTGACAACATGAAAACCTTTCCTCAGTCACATCAAACTTGTGGAGAATGAGTGTGACAAGCCCCTGCTTGACAGATGCGGCTGCTAATAAAAGGCTTGTTCAAAGGGCATTGTAGCTGCTATTTCCTAACCAAAACACACATAATTTGCAACAGCGGAGCTTACAGGGTGTGACTTAGCCAGTCCCATTTCTTTAACCATCCTGCAAGGGGTATTTCAAGTCGTATTCTCAAGCACAGCAAATTGGACTGCTGAATAAAGGGAGCGTGCAAAGGAGCACCACGGAGCAGTTTTCACAATGTTGTTAAATTACCTGCGACTCAGAAAAGCGTGCCAACACTAAAGATACCGGTATGCATTTGTTTGTCTTTTTCTATCTTGTAATAATTACTGGGAGGGTTCAAGTCGCCTATACATTTTAAAAATTGATAACCTGCTCTACCCTTACCACGAAAATAAATAAAATCAAGCAATACGATTGTGGAGCAGTGGCGCATTATAGATTAAACAAAACACAAACTCTGCTGAGAAGTGCTTGTCCTGAGAAAAACTAAATGAAAGTAGATACAACACAGCAATCGTGTCCTTGTGTAACGTAACTAGTGCACATGTAAAGTGCTCCAATACCTTTGTGTTGAATACGCGCTATACAAAACTGCAACAAAAACAAAAGAATCGTGTAGCGGGAGTCACGTTAACAGTGAAAACAAAATGCAGTGACCGCAGAAGCTTAAATGTAATAAAATGTAAAAATGAGAACAAGCGAAAGCCTCTGTAGCCCAATATATGCACTGAAACACCAATACATTTGAATAAAAACAGATAGCCTGCCTCATCCTCAACACTAAAATAAACAAAACCAAGCAAGGCGATCGTGGAGCGGGCGAGCGGTAAAGGTTAAACAAAACACGAACACTGCTGGGAAGTGCCCAACCTCAACAAAATAAAAAAAAGCAGATGAAGCACTGCAATCATGTAGCGGGGGCTGCGTTAACAATGAAAACAAGTGGGAGGGGTGGGGGGAGTGGACGCGTGCACACATAGGAGACAACTCTTGCAGCTGGGCGGGCTTGAGCCTTGATGCTTGACGAAGTAAACAAGTGGGAGGGGGGGAGGGGAGTGCACGCGCGCGCTAAGCAGCAGCTGTTTGCTCTTTATGTCGAGAGAGGAAAGCCAGATGGCGCCTCTGCTCGTAACTGTGCTCATAACCGCACGCTCTAGGCCACACAAAAAGCTGTGGTCTTCTTTTTAAAGCCCACTCACTAAATGTCTCGCCAGAGCAGCACATGCGCTGGCTCAGGCGAGACCTAAAAATACTTTGGGCATTTTTACGACTTTGGCAGTCTTGCAGCGGGCCGCTACGCCAGCGCCCCGCTGCGAGACTGCCAAAGCCATCTGTACACCGACCGCCAGATCATCCTGGTCTGGCGGGTGGTGCTTTGGTGGTCCCACGGCGGTGCCTTTCTAAGGCACATATCTAAGACTTAGAAAGGTACCGCAATGAGAGCACCAAAGCATGTTCCTGCACGGCATGGACAGTGCAGTTCAGGCCATGCAGAAACAGGGGGTGCATACAGACAGGGGGCACTCAATGTTCCCCCCTGCATGCACCCCATGGCCCAGAGGGAACCGGGGTCTCTGTAGGGCCCCCTTAGTTTCCTCACTGCCACACTTTTCATGTAAAGCTCACCGCCATGAAAACTGTGGCAGTGAGGAAACTTGTACTATGCTTGGCGTGCCGCAGCGACACTGCCAGCATTTTGTGGCTTCAGACTGCTGCGGGATCGCGGATCCGCAACAGTTGCAGCGGTCCTGTGGCGGTCCAAACAGCTAAGTTGTAATAGGGCGGGTGGACCGCCTGTCTGGCAATCCACAGACCACCACCGTGACTACAGCGCTTAGTGGTATCCATGAATTGCTGTGGGTGCTTTCAGGTTAAATAGTCAATTCACGCAAAGGATAACCCTGTCCTTGCAGAATCTGACGTGCAGCTCTTCAATTGAAAATATTTAAACTCTTGAACTATCCTGGATGATTCTACTATCATTAGAAATGTTGTGCTTCAAGAGAAAAATGGTTGAGAAATCCTGTAAACAGGCTTATATGGAGGTCCTGTCAATATTCCTAGAGCCCTATTCAAATCCAAGGAAAGAGCACATTTAGTCTCTGTGGGAAAGCAGTAATAACTCTACAATTTGTTATTACTTCTTTGTGAGACCATAGAACATTTGGCTGGCTTCGATACAGGGAACTAGATACCAGATAACTGTAACAAATAGGATAACATTTTGTGTTAACTGATGGCACATCAAATACTTTTGAGCATGCCCACATACAGATAAAAACAAAAATGTGAAGGAGCACAAGAATGTTTATCTGCATCAAAATGAATTCTATTGTGCAGTCTTTACAAGCCCAACGCGTGTCACACAGATGAGCTTCTACTTCAGTCCATGAGCCTTTAATGTGGATTATGCTCTGGTTGCCTTCAAAATGTGTCTGGCAAAATTCTAAGTCCTGAACAGGTATGCGGTAAGCTGAATGATTCACAATCATGGTGAAGTACCTGTCCTTCCCCTCGATCAGCAACTAAGGGACAGTTTCAACGATACTGGTGTGTTTGCCAACATACTACATAAATGTGCCTAGCACACGCTGATGCCACGAAGATGATAGTGCATTTAACTGTTTTCAACTTGTGAATGAGACAAGAGATTGTGAATGAAATGAAAAGCATAAGCAACTTTGCTTACTGGAGAATCAAACTTGCTCAAAAGTCACAGGAAACCATCCTCTGCTAGTGAAACATAGGCATTTCACATTGTAATAAATGAGAATCATATCTCATCCCTGAATGCACCATCGCTGGAAGATGAGTCTCAGCTGTCTGCTACCTTGTTCCAACCAGGACATGCACTCACTTGTCCCTGCTTCGGGCACCAAGCTACTGCTGAGAACCTTGGAGATGCTTGACTGACATTAAAATAGTGTGCTTGAGTGAACACTGCCCCAGCAGCTGAGCCTGTGTCTGGGATGTATGAGTGTGCCTGCTGTAAAATGTTGAACGTGGAGCGTGAATAGGATGATGCATGGATTCTTGGGGTCTGTGAGGTGAGGGGGAAGCCTGGCAGTTAAGAAATGAGGGATACTACTGTCATTGTACTCTTATAAATCCCACATTCATTCGTTCTACTCACTACAAATCTCTCCACCATTCCCTGATCTGTCCTTAAATAATTCTGAATTACCTAAAAACCACATGTGCATCCCTTGTGCTCCTCTTAAGCCTATCATTTATAACGTTTGTGTTACAAACTCATTAAAGATTGTGCACTCCATTTAACAGTCACTTCCTTTGAACCACTCATAATCCATTTAAACCACTCAGTAACTTCGTACAAAAACCCACAGGCAACCTTTGTGCTTGCTCCCTTTATCTCTTACTCATTATATATTCTTCCCTATAACCTCCTTTAATATTTATTGCATCTCTTTAAAACTCAAGATACATTCAATGTACTCCTCAGAGTCCACTCATACTCTCCTTGGATAACTCTTCAACCATAAACTCATTTTATCCCTCTTAAATCTGTTGCATATCATTTGAACTCTTCAAAAACCCATTCACAGCTTGTACAACTCTCATAGACTCAGGGTTTTTCCTATAAATTCCTGATATTGGATTAGTTCTTACTTTAAAGATGTTACACACTTATGTACACGTCATAAACTCCCCATATATCCCTTTAGCTTATTCTTCACACATACTCTCTTTAAACTTCTCATACATTCCCTGAACTCCTCTTAAACACCTCATACATTCCTTCTACCTAGCATACATTCCTCATTCTGTCTTTCAATCACTCATATATTGGTTAGATGCATTAGAAATCCATCATATAATCTGTGTACATCAACCCAACACACATTCACTATACTCTTTCTCAACCCTCTATTTATTCCTGGCACTCCCTATTTTCTTTACATTTTATTTTAATTGCTACATATATTTCAAATACTCCTTTGAAACTCCTGATGTGTTCCTTTTATTTGCTGGACTTTCTACAATCTGTTCACTCCTAATACATGTGCCACACAACATCTGCACAACTTTAAAAGACTCATACACTTTTAAAATTCGCATACATTCCCTGTGCTCTTTTAAAACCAGTACATTATTTTAGTCTTTTCACAATTCTAGCACTTCTTTTGAAACAGACATCTTCCTTTTACTCATTTACCCCCCCCCCCCCCCACCAATTGATTACGGGTTATACAAATAGATCCTGATGCATTGTATGTACATCTTCTAAACCCCTACTACAGCTGTCACCCTTTTTAAATCATTCATGCATTTCTTAAATCCCTTTGGAATCCCCTCAAACATCTTTATATTTCTCATAAAATCCTTCTGTTTTGGATGATGGAATTCAAACCCCTCATTCTATACACTCCTATAACACCTCGTGCATCACTTCAACTTATTGTAGAACCATCCGTACATTCTATGTACTCTTTTAAACCTTTATCCATTTTTTATACTCCTAGTAGAGGTTTAAAGCATTCCTGGTTCTCCTTTAGAATCCTCATACATATTGCTTCTAATATTTTGAAAAACCATTGAACTTTCCCTATACTACTTTTAATCACCTACAATCTCCGGGGCCACTTCCATTACTATCGTACATTCAGAGGCCTCATTTCTGTCATTCATCAGAAAAAATGGATCATGCATCACCCACTCTGTAGAGACGACATTGGCTCCCCCATTGAAGCTAGGTTTGATTGATTCTGAGATCTGAAATCTCACGGCTAATACCGATCCCCCATCTGACAAACTACTAAACATCTCAGGTGGTCAGAGAGGTCTAAAGAGCAAAAATTAATTATACCAGGAAACACAGAGATTCAAGAACTCCAAAGCATTAAGCAAACTGTCCCTGACCCTGCAACAGCCTTCTGGAACTCCAGTTAATTGAACAGCCCTCTCTTCTCTTTATATGTTCATGTTTTGTATTGAATTCGGAGTATGTTACCCAAAGTTATTGTTTTAACAGTGTAATGTTGTTATTGTTATTTCTGTACCTTCTGCTCAGTGTATTCTGTATGTTGTGCTCCTTACTTTCTTGTAAATTACACGAATACATTCTAGCCCAGAAGTACTCATTATATATATATATATATATACACACACACTGTGTTTTTTAAGCCCTCATACATTCCTTGTATTCAACTAGAACGCCTCACATATTGTTTTTTACATGCCTCATGGATACATGCTGCTCCTTTGGAGTCATCATACACTCATCATACTTCTTACATACACCTCAAGCCTTTATTGCTTGTAATCACTGTACACCCATTGGAATCTCTTAGGCATCTTATGAACAGATCATGTATCCCATGCAGTCATTATACGCCCGTCCTGAATTGCTTGATCTCCTTTCAAATGTTACCTGTACCCCTTTTCCCCCTCTTTACCTGCCCTTTTACTGCCGCCCCGAGTTTTGCTTCCTTTGCTTTTCTTGTACCCCTGTGCACAGCTGCGCCACTTGCATCTTATGGGCTCCTTTGACTCCCCTGAATATCCAAGACCCAGCGTTCTGTGTTGGCACTCTGCACATCTGACAGCCCCGTTTGGGGACAGCAAAAAAAAAAAAAAACTTTTCTAAGCAACGATTAAAAAGTGGTCGTTTTGCACTGACCGAAGTGTTTTACTGAAGGCGCAGTTCACGGCAACAAATCATGAATACCTGTGAACTCTTCGTTCCACTGACTATCGCTTTATATGTGTGCAACCTACTCATATGTATTGAAACAATGTACTCTTCAAAGCTTTTTACCCAAATAATGCTTCATACCTGCCGCTCCATCTCTTTCAGTGTGCTCCATTGACATCTTCCAGCTGAGTTATGCAAAGTGTGGAGCAGATTCGGATCCTGCACTTGCGCGCTGGATCTGCACAGCCAGACTTACGGAGAACTACGGGAATGCACAATCAGGTGGCCATCTTGGAATGGACCCTGGGTGTTTAAGGAAGTACGGTAATAACAATTTACGGTCATCTCTATCCTTCATCTCAGTATCCATGTTAAAGCGAGCTTAATTTTAACCAAATATTCACAATACAATAAATGTATGCAGTGTGTGTTACTTATATCAATTTAGATATATTTTATGTTTTTGATCATATATTTTTTACTTGTAAAAAACGTTCAATTGTAGACAGATGTGTTCGCTAGCACATGTATTTCGTCTTTCCAGTATGGTGCTACATGAACTTTCGATAAAATGTTGCTTGGGTTTTACCATATACATTGGAGAAGGTGATTCGTGCATGGCTTTGGTAGCTTAATTCAAGTGTTTGAAGCCACACCCCTGCTGGACTTCTGATTGGGCAAAGACAACTCTGGCCTGTACTAACTTGTGTCCGCTTTACACAGCGGAGCTCGTTGCAGCGGTGGCACCTCGTTGGCTAGAAGCAGGAGGGCTTTCATGCCACAACCTCTGCTGGACTTGACACGTCACCAAAATTCGGCCAAAGTGGAAGGGTGGAGGGGAGCGAAAGGAAATGGGAATGCCGAATTAATCGAGAGAGCACTGATGCCTGGGGCTTTCTTTAAATATTGGCGCTTCCAGCCGTTCTCACACCTGGACTAATTAACAAGCATTTACAATGCAATGGTCTCGGCAATATTATAGGTAGAGCTATTGATATTGCTCATTATTTTTTTTATTATTTTTGTATCCCTAAATAAATGGCATTGTCATTTCTATTGGCATTAGCTTTTTTTTTTGCATATGTGATACCTATTGCATTAGCAGAGAGAGAGTGAGGTAGTGAGATAGAGAGAGAGTGAGGTATTGAAATTGAGAGTGAGGTAGTGAGAGAGAGTGAGGTAGATAGAGAGTGAGGTAGTGAGATAGAGAGTGAGGTAGATAGAGAGTGAGGTAGTGAGAGAGTGAGGTAGTGAAAGAGTGAGGTAGTGAGGGAGAGGGATGTTGTGAGGTAGTGATATATAAGCATAGAGTGATGTTGTGATGTAGTGAGATAGAGAGAGAGGTAGTGAAAGAGAGAGTGAAAGTGAGTTAGTGAGATAGAAAGAGTGAGGTAGTGAGATAGAGAGTGCTTGAGGTAGTGAGTGAGAGAGAGTGAAGTTGTGAGGTTGTGAGCTAGAGAGTGAGGTAGTGATGTTTTGAGAGAGGGAAGTTGTGAGGTAGTGAGATAGAGTGGAGTAGTGAGGTAGAGAGAGTTATGTAGTGGGAAAGAGTGAGGTAGTGAGACAGTGATGTAATCTTACACATGGAACTACACAATACTCTTTTTCAAATATTCATTGGGCTGTTGGCCTTTCCAGCTGTTCTCTGTGAAGTAAGCCAGCCCATGTACAAGTAATAAATAAAACCGAAGACTAAAATCTATAGTAGTCTATTTGCACAATATAAGCGTATTTCCTAGTTTTTTTCTTGAGCAAGACTTAGTGTGGACATGGGCATTGGGGTCTATGTAACAGGTTCTTTACATTTTCTGTTTGGTCTTCTACTCGAAGCAGGCTTGAGAAGTCACGATTCCAAGGTTAAACGCTCACGCATTTAATAAGGGAATCTGCCATCGGAGGTTCTTTCTGAATTCCTGAGAGAGGGAGAAGGAGAGGGGAGAGAGGGAGAGGTAGGAGGGGGAGAGGGAGAGAGAAACTAGAACACAATTTTATATATAAAAAAGTGCTGAACAGTTAGTAGTTTTTAAGGCATACAAACCAATCAGCCATGCATTTGACTGAAAAACCCACACTAAAAATCATTTTAAAACTGAAAGGAAAAATGGTGCTCATACAAGAGTGAAAACTGCCTATTGCACTTTAAGAATTGCACACTGCCCCAGTCCATAATGCCCTGCAGAATAAGTCAGTTTCACATAGCTAGGATTCCCAAACCTTCTCAGAAGCTACTTTAAAGTTTATTTTTAGGTTTCAATATTTTCATGGTCAAACACAAATGGCCTGGCAGTCAAATACAAATCAGCCACCGCAAGCAGTGGCAATCCACCCATCGGGTGCTATGGTGCTGGCTTGCGAATGCTTTGCCTACTTCCCTCTCTAATTAGACTGCTTGACCTTACAGGTTTTACCGGAAAACAAATGTCACGGATAGTTTAGTTATGTGTGGCAGCTGATGGAGCAGAGGGCTCAAACTGCTGGCTTCACTGGCACTGCGCAGGTAAGAAGAGAGTGATTGCTCACAGCCCCGCCTCACACATTCACAATACATAGCTGAAACCTGCAATAGCCACAGGGAGCCCAGTATGAGCCATAGCAGAGTTTCAGGACTTGTCAATCAGGCGCCCTTGAGCCCCATGAAAAGCCAGGATTGATAAGGAGGTCCCGCCTCTAAGTGAATCCTGGCTGCTCATTTGTCAGAAGCTTGGGAACCTGCCTTGTACAAGGGAAAGGTTCCAATCGGTGTAGCTTCCGCTTGTTTTTTCTGGAATGCAGAGCAGTTTCCACCAGGTTAGTCGAGGTGCAGCACTGGGAAATGACAATAAATGACATGCTGCATATTAACACTTTTTCTTGTGTGGTCTCGGCAATATTCTAGGTAGAGCTATTGGTATTGCTCACTATTTTTTTATGCACTTCGACAGCCACAAGTGTAGATATATCAGCCGGCACTAAGACAGGAGAGGCCCCGGCAGCGCTGGACGTCACCTCGCGTCGGGTGCTGAGAGAAAGGCCTGCGAGCTCCGGAGCACATCAAGAAGGTGCGGCCCCACTTATCTCCATCGCGCTCACGACCGCCGCTCCTCCCGCACAGTCACTGATTCTCCTGCGGCGGCCCCAGAAGAGACGCGGAGGCCCGCAGGTAAGCCGGCACAGCTGGGTGCACTCAGACTTACGCTGTGGGCCGCAGAGGGCCTTCCACACTGCATCGGTGACTCCACACTTCACGGCAGGGGTAGAGCAGCGATCCCCCCCCCTTCTGCCTCTACAGAGCACTGAGTCTGGGGCCCATAGCCTAAGTCTACCCCCCGAAGCCCGGAAATTGAAACGTTGGCTGTTTTCCCTGCCCTTTGGATGCCCCTGGCACCCGCGCTTGCAGACTGTGCCCCACGGACCACTGGATAGATTTTCAGACGCCATATCCACCGCCGCCTTTCTCCGAGGCGAAGCAGAAATGCCTCGGAGAAACGCAGCGGCGGTTTCAGATTCGGGGGCGTGTTTCTTTTTCTCTCCTCTTGCCATTGGCAGGAGGAGAGAAAAACACGCCTAAAAAAGGGCGTGGCTAAAAAGTGGAAAGAACAGCACGGAACACGCCCCCGAATGGGGGGACGGCTCTCTCCTCCAATGGCTGGCCTCCGTTTAGGAAGCCAGCCAATGGAGGAGAGGCAAAAAGAGAGGCGGGCTAAGGAGCCACTCTCAGAAACATTAAATCTCCGACTTCCGGTTCTGCCTTCGGCAGACCGGACAGTCCTCGACCTAAAAACTGACTATGTATTCAGGCTCTGTACTCCTGTCCTTAACTGAAAGACACACATACTGATCAGTTTTAACCTTGGTCCTGAAAACCCTTAATAAATTACGATGCAGTTCATGTCGACATTTCACGTTGCATTACTATTTTTCAAGTTCTCCATAGCGCGATATCGAACGGAAGATAGTGGAGCGCTTTACACGAGCACTAGTTACATTAAACAAGGACACATTTATTTTTTGTTAGACACTGGGAGATTACGTGATTTGTTCAGAATCAGAGGATGTTGAGCCGACGTTGAGACTGGAACCTGATTTCCAGGTTTCACAGTTGCTAGCTTTAAGTCGTTAAGCCACTTCTTCTCCCTCTAGCATTCTGTAAGAGTAATTGCTTTCCTCAGATGATGTGTTCCAATAGTTTTCCCCCATTCAATATGTGACTTGCGTAGTGTATACTGTGAACTGATCTCTCTGCCTCGGTGACTTTAGGTTGTGGTTTGGTGTGCATGATGTTGAGAGCTCCGGACGAAGAGGCTGTATTCACTCTGAATTTCTCACACTGCCTGCCAGTGGGTCATAAAGTTGTTCGGAGTACCTGCTCATCTAATCCTTGGACTCTTTGCAGAGCGATTGTCAGACATGACAACAGTAATTCCTATTTTATGTGGGCACATGTGCAAGAGGTTTACAGTTGCCGATATATTGACAGCACCAAAAGAAAGGAAAATAGTGTATTTCACGGTGAGGAGAGTATGTGTGTTTTTGTAAGGTAGAGGTCTTCAAACCTTTTTACTCTGAGCCCCGCCTAAGCAAAATGTTTTGAGGTCGGGCCCCCTTCAAAACTTTATGGCAAGGATTGGGGGAGCGATGGGGACATGGCTGCATGCAGGGAGCGGGGCTTATGAGATGATTTCAGGAATACCTTTTCTATAGCTTATGAACTGCACTAAATATGAGACTTCTAAAACAGCAAATGCATAAAACAAAAACAGATATTATCCCAAACTGTTCCCCATAATTGGGGTGTTGTGAGCCCCTCACACTCATTGACCCCAATGCAACTATACCTGCTTCACTAATGATAACTGCAGTCCTGAGTAACAGGCTATCTCCTCTGCATCTTTTACCTCTTCCCCACCATGACGGATCATCACCTCGGTCCTAATGCTTGAAAGGAAAATAAGCTCTGATGCCCCCTTTTTAAAGTTAGACAGTAATAACTGTAATGCAGTGGCCCCTTCAAATCCCTGGGCCTCAGTCCTGCTGCAGCTGCTTCCTTAATGATAACCATCAGTGGCCACTTACACACTTGGCAGCAATACCAACTTCACTAATGAAAGTCCCTTAAAAAAAAAAAAACACTTATATTGTCCCCTTCTTTGGGCTATCTCTCTGAAGAAGCTGTCTCTGGCCATTTGTAAACACAAAAATGAATCCGCATACAATGTTCCCTATTCTGGGCCTTCTTTTTGACAATATCTATGAATCTCGCTCCTTTCCTCTGGTTCCAAGACCATTACTGTGAGGCCCCCAGGGATCGAGAGGATTAGGGCTCTGAATCTGAATGTAACCCTGCTGGCCTTATACCAACCACCCCATGGACTCAGCTTTCACAAAAAAACTGCCCCTGAATGGGTAATACTGACTTTGAGGTGCCTCTGCCTGAAATCGAAGGGTGTGGTGGTAGTGCAGAAAGTTAAATTAGAAACCAGTGTTCTTACCAGCCATTAAATGATTTAGTCACTTAAAGCCAGGGCCACTGGAATTATGAGTTTCTGCAGCAGATGCGTTTTCCAGATAATTATCAGTTTACTGCATTTTTTTTAGAGTTTTATATAGCGTGAACTAGAACCGAGAAATCGGGTATCAGAGTGCTTTACATGAGCACCAGTTTTGTTACAGAAAGACACATACATTTTTTTGTTAGGCACGGGGAGATTAAATGATTTGCCCAGAATCACAGGATGTTGAGCATGTCGCCGAGACTCGAACCCAGTTCCCCAGGTGCAAGGTCGTCCACTCTAGCCGTAAGGCTACATCATTCTCATAATCTGCAGATTTCAAAACCAAAAACTTTATTCTAGCTCAAAAGGAACCAAAGTTACTTAAAGGTGACAGTGTTCCGGAGCACTGGAAAGCCCTTTGTAAAGATTGACTGGTAATCTTGTAGTTGCTTACCGCTGTATTTAGGTGTTAAGCTGGTACTATTGAGGTGAAATATTTCCCCTGACAGCGTTACCTTGAGTTAAATAACAAAATAATGAAGTAATGCTAACCACAAAATGTGGCGCATTGTGCCGCATAATTTACCTTTTCTTGCTGCATAATTTAGTCAAACCTACTGCATAATGTTGTCCTCTTCCGAATAATTCCAGTGGCTCTGCTTAAAGCTTCATGGTGGCAAAGATCTATTCTTTTTGAGATGTAATGTAAAGGTGTTATCATCTGAGATCTGGAATAGTGGAGACACTTACAAAAATGTCTACATTATATACAGCTTGATTATTTATTACTAAAAAGTATATTTTGTAAGGACTTGTTTTATCTTAATCACTGCATCATTTTGCAGCAGCCTAGCTTAGAGTATGTAAATACTGTTTTAAAATAATGAATTACATATTCACAGTGCTTTCTGCCATCAGGCTGGGACATCATAGCACTATAAACAGGGCCATTGGAATTATGTGGCAGGAGAAGGCCAAATTATACAGCATGGTTGACTAAATTCTGCAGCAAGCAAAGGCGAATTATGCGGCATAATGCTGCATATTTTGTGATAGCATTACTGCATTATTTTGCTATTTTTACACTTGTTAACACTATCCTGGCCTTTATTGCCCCTCATAAGTACCACACTAACACCCACATATAGCAATAAGCAACAGAAAGGTGACCAGTCAACGTTTAGAAAGGGCCTTCCACAGCGAGGTAACATGTGTTGCTTCATTTTTAGTGACTTTTGAACCGTTTGAGCTAGAAACAAGTTTAACAAAAAAAATCTGCAAATTATGCAGCAGATGATGGATTATGTGGCAAATGTGGGAAATCCATAACTATGCGCTGTGAGTGCAGGGTGAGCATGAAAGTGAAGGTTGAGAATGAGGAGTGAGTTGTCGGAATGCAGGATGCATTCCCAGACACTTTAACCCCTTCCCCGCTCATGACGGAACCGCTCCATCATGAGCCACGGTTGCCGTGTGCTCATGACGGAGCGGTTCCGTCATGCCACGACCGTTGGCGGCCGCTCCGCCCACGCGGCGCTGTTTCCCCGCCTGTGCGGGGGGACAACGCAACTGGGCGGAGTCATGACGGAACCGCTCCGTCATGAGCACAGCTCAACCGTGGCTCATGACGGAGTGGCTCCGTCATGAGCACAGCGCCACCGCGCTGCCCCCCCGCACCCCCCAGCGCTGCGGCGGAATTCCCGCCGCAGCGAAAGGGTTAAGTAAATCAGCATGTTATTGACGGGGCGTAGGGTTTCAGATATAAGTTAAACTATTGCTATTATGGCATTAATCAGGGATTGAGGGTGGAGGAAATAAACAATGTTCTGATCCTGCAAGAATCTTCCAGTTTTATGATTAGGATTGCCAGCTCATTATTTTGATGTCGCAGATGGTACAAAAATAAACACCTAAAGCCCTATTTTCAGCACTAATCTGTGTGTACTTCGAACAGAAAATATAAACAGAAAGCACTTTTAATTGTGTTTGAGGGTGGCCTGAATGATTCACGATTGATAATTAAAGGGAACAGACACAAAAGTCACGTTACAAATGAATACATACTTTTTTATTTATAACCATAGTTAGTGACAAGACAAGGTCTTTGCAGGCTCTTTAAACATACATGGCTGGCATTTTTTCTATTGGCAACCCTACTTTATATTCCTTTTCATGAAATGCATTCTCACACTGCGGCAGTAAATGTAAAATACAAATGTAAGGAATAGGCAGAGTGGGGGCCCTGGGGGTACTGAAAACAGAAGAAAACTAAGCCTCAGTAACCAGTTTACAAAGGTATGCAAATGGTCTTTAAAGACCTGTGAAAAACTCGGGGCCTGCCAGACACTGCCCCCATCAGCACATTTACTGACCTCCAGTCCCATGTAAATGAAAACAGCCTGGAAATGCAGCAAATTAACATTGCTGCACTTCCAGGCCATCTTCATTTACATGTATTTGCAGAGGCCTTTGCGCCCCCTTGGGAACCCATCCACGCCCTACCAGGGGGGGGGGGGGGGCGCCCCACAGTTTGAAGACGTCTGTAAGGCATAGAGAAGACATGGTGAAAGGGAGATGCTGCAAGGAAGTACATGCGGAAGGACAGAGTGCAAAGATGGATGAAGTAGGAGATAACACGTGAAATGCAGATGGTGGATTTTAGAAAGATAATGTGAGGAAAAAGGGTGTAAGGGTCAGAGAGTGAAATACTGCAAAGGAGAGTGGCATGATAGGGAGAAAAGGAGTGATGTAGCACTCAAAAGAGTACTACCCCATCCACAGACCTTGGTAATGTTTAAATCACAGTCTCATATTTTCAGAACTGAAACATCTTTAACTCTAATTATTCAGAGTAAAATAATTGTTATTGGTCGTTTAGCTGATACTGCTAATAGGCAATGGCAAAGCCTGGCTTTTTATAGGCATAGGATTGTTATGTGATATGCCTCCATACAATTATTGAAAACTAAGAGAGTCAGTCAAATACTGGTCAGGTAGCACACTGTATAGCACAGCACTTTAGTTGACAGATTTTAAGAGCACCCTTATAACTTTGGCCACACCTCTTATAAAGGATTCCTAGTTATGCTTCTCTGGCCACACCCCTTTTAGAGTTCACCGACCACCACATTTTCATCCCAACTAGAGCACAGCTGACAGCGGAAAGTGTGGATCCAGTGTGAAATGCTCTTGATTTTAGCACACAAACATTCTTTCAAATAAGGATAGACAAGCTTGAAATGAAGAGCTTTGCAGCAAAATATACAGCTATCAAGCTGGTGTGGGGTAGAAGCCGGCCCATCTAAGCATTGGGCAGTACTCTCAAACCAAATAGCCCCTACAGTCTTTTTCCCTTCCCTGTGAGGGGTAGACTGGCAGAGTTGCCCTCAAGCTGGACTCCCAGAGGAGGGACAAAAGCCAATTAGACACCAGGGCTGTTTTATATTATAGAATACAAATTGGGTAGAGCCATCCTGTCCGGGTATTGGGCTGTAGCTCCACCCTTAAAGCCCTTGCAGTATTTCTGCCCTTTGCTGTTACATAAAAAAGGCCCTTCAAAATTACCTAGCAATTATAGGCAGATTACCCTGTTGGATGCCACAGGAAAGAGTTTTTCTAAATGTGTTTTATCTACTAGAATGGGTAGAGGAAAAAATATTATACCATTGGAGCAGGCACACTTTAGAGATGGTCACTCGACTCTGAATAACATAGCTATAATTAATCTTTCATTGGAGAATATGTGAAACGGAAAGGGATGCCTGTCTACTCGACCGATGCTTTTGATCGTATAGAAGAAAGTTGGGGGCCATGAGAATGCCAGGGGGGTCTTTTAAAACATATCATCTCTCTTCACACCACTACCTGGTGTCATGTTATGTTAGGAGGTAGGCAGGGTCTGACTCCGAGAATCCATACCAGAAATGGCTTCAAACAGGGATTCCTGTTGTCGCCCTACTTTGTTCACTGTATGGCTTATCTTGAGTAAGGTTGCTGGCGATGCCCCTAAACTAGGCTCCTCTCCTTTAGGTATACTCCTTTATGCGGACAATATTGTCTTGCTAGACCTAACTTCCAAAGGCCTCCAGAAACGTCTTGATATTCTGTAATCTTATTTGGACGTTCAGTTCCTGAAGGTTAGTATAAATGAAACCAAGGTCATAAGGTTTCATCCAAAGGGGTGTTGGATTAATACAAAATAGAAGTGGTTCTAAAATAACTCTGCAATAGAAGTAGTAAAGTTGCATCCTTATCGCAAAAGAGTATATAAAATGAAAATTCCGCGGACCCTTTCATATGCTATAGAACAGGGGTCTCCAACCCTTTCTGTAATTGGAGCTAATTGTGTTAAATGGAAATCATCCCACACTACTAATATTATTGATGTAATAGTGACCACCTCATCCAAGATTGTCAGCAGTGATCACATAGGTGTATGAGCAGGATTTCCAGCACTAATGTAAAAAAATCCTTTGTGAATTTGAAATGACTGTACATGGATAACACATAAAAGCCATAGCTGCAATCCTTCTGTCAATAAGGTAATAATATGAGTAATAAACTCCCCCAACTCGATAATAGCTATAAAAACATTTTGAAAATGCAACAATTTCTTGCCAAACATCAGACACATTTTCATCTTGAGAACATGATTTTAAATTTTAGTATACATATAATAATTCAGCGAAGCAAAACCTTCTATATTAGTAGGCTGTGCTGAACACAGGAGAGCTACTTGCAGATGGCTGGAGAGCTACTGGTAGCTCACACGCTACTTGTTGGAGACACCTGCTATAGAGACAATACATATTAATCTGTGGCTCTTTATGTATATGGTGGAGGGAGAGGATGTTCACACTATTTGCACTTTAAATTCTATGGTTTCATTAGAAGCCGTGAGGCTAGAAGGATTGGTGAGCACTTTCATAAGAGGACTACCTGCTATTTTACAATGGTATCGTATACTACATGCCAAAGGAAAGTCTTTAAGGAGTCTTATGACTTCAGAATGTCTTGTTCCTTCAACAAAGGCTCGTTTTTAACTTACATTTTACCTGCACTTTAGCACTTTTCTTTGACTAGATTAGATATTCAGAATATGAGCTATGTTCATCTTGAAAAATTGCTCCATGGAGAATGATATAGATATATGTAGAGCAAAATCCAGTTTCATATGAGGCAGCAGCTTTTCAAGTGTATTTGAATTGGAACCTGGAACACAGGGTGCGAAGGTGTATAATGTTATGTAGGCTGAAATGTTAACCTCTAAAAACTGTGATGGACGCGAGCCAGAATGTAGTTTGGGAGGAAAGAATATGCACCTTATGATATAATGATGTGCATACTGTTGAACATGTTATATTTGTCCTGTTTTAAAAGTTTACCAAGAGAGATGTTTTAAACCACTTAAAAAAAATGGTATTACAACAGCTAAAGCTGCAATGGAGATGATAAATTGCCCAGTTAATGAATTAATGTGCTGTAAAAATTCTGAATTTTTTAGCTCTTTTTTAAGTTGAATTAATTGATGTAATTTTGTATATTGAAGTTCTCATTGTAAGATCTAAATCTCTATTAAAACCGTGACCCTTATTTCTGCCCCCTGTGTGGGCAGACAGGATTTACAGAAAGCCCACTTGATACCAAGGCTGTGTTTTATGTATATATAGAAATATAAGTTATGGAAGGGTTTCCAGGGAGAAGGTGGCCTATGGTAGGGTCACCTAACATCAATGGCCAATTTTGTCTGATAATATTTCTAAGTTGTTTATTGAATGTAAGTATCTGTCTGGTTTGATCTTTTTTCTCACGTTTCTCCTTAATGGCTTTGGAGTTTGATTGACAGCTATTTTTTTTTTATTGAGTTAAAGCTCAGATCTCTTTAGCAACCTTGTTTTGGTAATAGCAAAATGTATAGATTTTTCTGAATAGCCTTGTGCTCTGAATCTGAGCTTACTCTCTTGTTGGGCCATCTCAAGGTCTATATTATTGCTACAAATCTTTTTTAACCTAAGCATTTCCCCATAGGGTATGCTCTCTGTCAGATGCCTAGGATGAAAGTTAGTAGCATATGGCATGGAGTTACTGGCTGTTTCCTTATGGTGTAATTTGGTTTCAATTCTGTTGTTCACAATATAGACCTGTACATCCAAAAAATAACTGTTTTCTCACTTACTGTAGCTGTAAAGTTGAGATTAATTTCATTGTTATTGATTGTTCATACAAACTCCAAAGCACTTCCCTTTGTACCCTTCCAAAGCACAAATAGGTAATGTATATATATGTATATATATTTGTGTGTGTTATAAAAGTCATTTATAAATGCAAAATAGGAACACATTTCTATAGGAAATAGATTTTTTTGGTTTGTTAATAAGTTTGGCACCGTTTGATAAATCATATATATATATATATAAAAACTACTGAACGGATTTACACCATTTAACCAAAAGGCACGACTGGGCTGTAGCTGCGACTAAAGGTTCCTATGGAAAATTGCATGGGGTAAACACGTGTTGGGACCCGCCCTTTTTTCTCGGCCCCCGCTTGATCAATCAACCCAAGACTTTCAGGATAGGAGCGGACCGAAGCTGGCCAAAAGTTTTGAAAATTTTGAATGTTGCGGATTTCCTATGGAAAATAGATCCTAACTATAACTACCTACTGGCGACTGCCAGAAGGTGATATATATATTGCAATGAAAATCTGAATAAAATGTATACCATTTTTTATTCCTATTACTGTGAAGGTAAGTTTAACTAAGTCTCAATATGCAGAATGAGGAGGTCTGCAAGAAGCTACAAAGTTGGAACACGTTTCTAAAAACACTCTGTTTATACCTATGTAGTTTTGAAATCTGACCATAATCAGATATCATGTGACCTGCAAAAACAGAGATTTAAGGGGTACATAATATTTCCCATTGTAGCTATTGAAGGATCGCAATCATTTCAATCATTCTTCTTTGAATATCTTTGCAGACAAAACTCTGTGCTTACCTTCTATCATTTGCAAGGAATTTTAAAACTGGAAATATGTCACTTTTTGTAACATAGTTATTGCGCAAGACACTCTTTCATATTTACAAAGTGAGGAAAAGGCACTCTGTGCACTTTTTATACTCCATGTAAATACAACCTCATTATGCACACCAGTTTGCGTTGAAAGGGTGTTCTATAAGTGTTGTTGTGCATGATTGCACTGAATACTCATAGAACAAGACACATGTCTAGATTTGTCAGAAATTATAAATTTCGATATGTGTGTGAATGCTGCACCATTCTAAAATTGGTGTAGGAAAGCACAACAAGGAAAATTGTTTTCATTTCTCCACATTTTTATATCTTCAATGCATGCTACAATGCTCAGCATACATTGAAGGAGAAAAATGCCTTTACTGATTGTTTTTGTGCAGGAAGGTGTGTCTTCCTGCACAAAAACAAACAGCACATGACACAGATATCCTTGCACTATGGTTTAAGGGTGCCTGTGTCACCACATGGTTGCAGTTTAAGCAGCCGTGCAGAGAGAAGCATAGATTTGCAACATATTTATGTACATATGTTGCATCCCTGTGCTTCGGAAGTACTACAGCACACTGCAGTTAAAGAGGTTACTATGTGATGCTGCAGCACTTCCTCATAGTTCTGCACTTCTACATTCACCATACGCTACTAATGCATTCATTCAGTCAATTACATACTACACATACATTAATCTAAACTTTCACACACTAACAAAGAAATTTAGCTCTTTTTTTAAACCAGGAAAGTTAGTTCTTACAAGAACTTTTTTTTCCCTTCTTTCTTCTTTTACATTTTTTGGGGGGGTTTCTGAACAATTTTTAATTTTTTTTGGTTTTTCTGCAAAAAAAAAACAAAAAAAAAAACAGGAGGAACCAAACAATGAACTTCAGGAACAATTTAAAAAAAAAACGAACAAATGTGACTTTCTTGCCGGCGGCAGATCAGATCGATCGCTCACCGTAGCACAAAGTCGCATTGCACTTAGTGCAGAGCACTTTTAAATATTGAAATTGAGGACAGATGTCCAAATTTTGGGCTCATGGATGCACTTTTGAAGTGCTCGGCTGCGATGAGGTGGAAGGCGCAGGAGTGTTTCTCATCCGTTTGCACTCTTCTCGTGCAAGATTGTTTGGATGAAGGGTCCTTATGTGCTTCATCATACTAGCTGTGCCGCACGAGTATTTCTTGTTAGGATCCCCTCGCGACAGCACTCTTTTGCAAATCTTGCATGTGACCAAGATGGCATTGGTCTTATTCTGCCCCTCGGGAAAAGTAAAAAATTTCCACACCACTGAAGAAAAACGTTTTTTGCGTGGTGCCTCCTCCAAAAATTAATCCTCAGATGTATGAGGAGATGCAGGTGATGCCTGCTGCCCTGAAGCCATTTTTAGTTGAAAAAAGTTAGAGCTAAGTGTAAACTTAGTCTAAAAAATCTTCTTCTCTGCAAAGAGATGCTCCTCCAAAGAAGGTCAAAGAAGAATGTTTGAATTGGTTGGGGTCTTTCAATAGTTAGAACAGGAAGTGTAATGAACCAATCAAATCTCTTTTTTTGCAGGTCACATGGGGATCCGCACACCCTGCGCTTACGCAGCAGGCACCCAGCGCGCATCCGCGAAATTGAATTAAAAAAAATTATAGGATTAGATGTAAAAATATATTAGTTTTAAGACTAGTTTAGAGTTTGTCTTCAATTAATATTCACATGAAATACATATATATATGTTTTTTTAAATGTTAAATATTTCGCGGGATCTGCGCACCTACCGCGTCATAGATGCAGAAGACGCATCACGGAAGCGCGTAAACGTCGCGTTACGTACATCGAACGTGTCGCGTATAGGCTGGGAATCGCGTACCTGTCGCATTGCGATCGCGCACTAAACACGTACCCAACGCATACCGTGCGCGGATGCTTCCGCGTAGGGATCGATAACGGTGCGCATAGGGTGCGCGGATCCAAAAACATTGAAAACAAATATGTAAAATAAAGTTTTGAACATATAGTTAAAGAAATATTTTTTAAAATATGTTTGAAAAACTCAATAAAAACAAATAATATTTTTTCTTTTTTAAAAGAATTAATTAAATAAATAAATTTAAAAAATGGTGATAAAAAAGAATTTCAAAAAAACATAATTAATGAAATTGACACACTGAAATTGAAAAATATAGGAATCCAATGAAAATCATTAAACATGATATCTTTAGAGATAAGTTACAGATAGGAATTAGCATTTAAAAAACCTATGAAATTCACTGAAAAAACCATAGGTTTCATGCACGTTATAGTTAGGAATTGGCATTTAAAAAACCTTTGAAATTCACTGAAAAAACCAAAGGTTTCAGGGGCGTTATAGTTAGGAATTGGCATTTAAAAAACCTTAGAAATTCACTAACAAAACCATAGGTTTCAGGGGCGTTATAGTTAGCAGGACATTTCCCTCGTACAAAACCCTAGAAATTCCCCTGTTATAGTTAGTTCAGCTAACTATAACTCGCGCCCCCGCAATGCACTGCTGATGACGTCACATATTACATCACTCATGACATGTTCAGTGACATCACTGATGACATCACTGATGACATCTCAAATGACATCACTGATGACATCACTGATGACATCATCCAGTGAATGTGTGTTTTTCTGAAAAGTTTAAATACGTTTTATTTATTTATAGTGAAAGGCCTATGGAAGAATGAGTGGGTGTATAAGTGTGTGAATGGGTGATTTTCTAGGTGCGTAACTGACTTTATAAGTGAGTCATTAAATGTATCTTACTGCAGACTAGCGACTAAACTGTGTGAATGTCTGTATGTGTCTGTATGTTTTTTTTAGTGAATATATATATATATATATACTCCACATCAGCCTAAGAGAATCCACCGCCACCAGAATAGAGAGCGCGTCGACGTTGATGGACCTCTCAGGCACGTCCGAACAAATTCACCCACTTCCCTCAACAGGAGAGTCGACGCCGTGTCCTTACACCAAAATATTATTTCTTGTCAGCCGTTAATGTTAGACGCGTTTCGCCTGCCCAGCAGGCTTGCTCCCTAACAAATAAATAAAGTTTTGTCAGCCATTTTAAACTTTACCAACACCTGTGTCACATGTGAACTACAAATTAATAGAGCACAAGAACAGACTCGTAGTTTGTCAACCAAACCAGAGTGATATAGTGCATATCATAATGCGGCAGTAAAATTTCAAACTAAAGAGACACATTCATGGCTTATAGGCAACACAAATATAAAAATATAAACATCCAGTTAAGTTCATTAAAAACCGGAGTAACTCGTTATCATGGGAATTATAAAAAGACAGCACCAAATATTAAGTTTAGTTCCTGTCACAACAGGAATGGAAGAAATCTATGTTACTGAGGGTTGGCCTCAAATAAGGAGACAGAAAGCAGAAATAATTTTAATTTCTCCTCTTTGGAAAACACAGACGGCCTGATTCACAAAGGTAAACTTAGACCAAAAGTCTAAGTTTATGACTTTCGGTATTCACAAAGGTAAGTTACAAGCAGTATCTTTACGTTTGCACTCAGTGAAGTTTCCGCACTGGGAGTGAAATCTCTTCATTCGGCGTGGAAGTGGAGATTCCACTCGGTTATGGGATCTCCAAGCGCAGAGGTAAAGATACTTTACCTTTGTGAATTGGGCCCAGAGTTGGTTCCCAATTCTGTTGGAATTGTCATGGCAACAACCATAGTTTCTCCCAATTTGTCCCTCTTTCATGCCAGACCATCTAGGCGAACTTCTTGCTGTAATTTACCAACAACATCTTCTTGTAGTAGCTTGGAGACTTGCCGGAGACACTGGCAAGTGACAGGACTTTCAAAACAAGCTTTCAACTTTACTGATAAAGCATGAGCAGATTCTACTCGCAAGACATATAGAATAGCCAGCCTTGAACAGATGATCCGGTTGGTGCATGGAATGGGATTTTGATCCTGTGGCAGCAAATATAACTTTTGTAGAAAATTGCTTGGCATCATTAGCAGCTGATGGCGTTTCTTACAGAACAGTATATTCCTACTATTCAGCTATTTCTGATGGTCATTTACCTTTTGCAGATAATCGTAATGGTGAACATCCTTTGGTTTTCAAATTACTATCTGGTATTTAAGTCACTACTTCGCCTCGTCCTAGCTGCTCTGTGGGATGTCTCAATTCTGAAATGTCTTGAATTCTGGGCAGAAAATAAATAATAAGAAAACAGTTATCTGCCAATCTTTCCATTCTCCTTAGTCTAGCCTCTTGTAAAAGAGATTCAGATATCTGAGCTCTAGAATTTACAGGTAGGTACTTCATTCCATAAGGTGTGACTTTTCACATTTAAAGGAAAACGAAGTCCACATTCAGACAAGTCTCCTTTCATGCATTCGTGGGAGATAAAACATTATGCGTTATCCAATGTTTCAAAATCTATGAATCAACCACTTCCAAATTTAGAACTTCTCAACAAGGCCAATCACTAATTTCTTTTATTCGACCATATGGCCCCATTTCATGTCCAAATCTAGCTCATTAGATCGGATGGATTTTATCTGAAGCAGGCATCTACACCTCTAGTTTTGGAAAACATTTAGTTACGGGTTCAGTAGCATCCAAATAATTTAATGTTGGTACTCATCTCAAGGACATTATCAATTTGGAAGATGTCATTGGATTCGATGTATAAGAAATTATATTACAAGCTAGTAAGTACATCTATTGCTGTATTTATAGATCAGATTTAAACTTGCATAATCTAAATCCTCCTGGACCGTCATAGAATCGAACATTTTGTAGCATACACGAATAAGAATGTTAAATTCTACTAAGCACATGGAGCCAAAGATTATCCCACCCAGATCAATGTTTTTCTGCAAATATTTCAAAATGATAATATATCCCATTGATTTCTCTTTATTATCTTACCATCCCTATATTTATTTTAAATTTGTTATGAATGTGTCTCTTAGCACTTTTATTCTACTTCAGTTGCAGACCAAAAGCACAAATAATACTCAAATGTTGCGGTGCTCAGATATCATTGGGTACTTGCAGTTGGAAGAGGAAGATGGTACATAATCACCATGGTTTAGATGGACACACAACTGTTGTTTGGCCACTTTTTATTAGCATGATGGGACAGAAGTTCTTTATTACTCACAGGTATTGTAGTTCAGTGTTTTTTTCCCTATAAAGATAAAGTAAGGTACGTTTTTATTGTTTCTAGTTATTTAAAACCATAACAATATAGCACAAAAACAGATAAGACAAAGCAAAGTCAGATAATGTCTCAATTAATCCGATCATGCATACATCTATCAATTTAGCACATTGTAAAAATGCTTATACTTTACATCTTTCAAGTCAATTCTAAAATCCTAATAAATCAAATAGACTGCCAATAAAAAGGGACTCTATTCTGCCCACTTAGTTTACTTTAAGATAGTAATAAAAATTTGGCACAAATTGCTACATTAGAGGTTTGGGAAAATTAATAAGGAGCACTGTGGAGCAGTTTGTACACAGGTTCCTTTGGTAGGCTCCTTATAGTAGGGGCTGGCTTTACTAGCAGCAAGGTCTGACTTCAGAGTAAGCTAAGCTATGAAATTTGCTTGGAAGATGACTCAGGGCAAGATCACAAGCCACGCTGAGAGTGTTGAATACTGCACGGTCTATGGTCTACCACGGGCAGGAATGTAGAGCTGGAGGGTGTCCTCACTAAACCTAACTTAGATGTAGCAAAAAGCTGCAGGCCGGTAAATGAGGTGCAAGGAGCAATCTCGCCAGACAAAGGGAGAACAATGGTACCCACCAAAGGGTAAAAGTTAATTAAGTGATTTCTTCATGTTTGTGGTGCTAGCCCGGTTTGAGAGGTGTATGCACTGTTTGATGGCCAGATACGTTTAGTTCGTGGTAATCCTGACCCACCAACAGAATCATAAGCTGATTGGTGACATATACAAGCAATTTCATTGGGCTTCAAGAGAGCTAAAAGGTTTCCCTTCAGATTCTTAAAGTGCTTTATTGATGGTAAGAAAGGCCTACCGTACCTGGTCCCTGCCAGACCTGGCAAAGGTGTAGCGGAAAGGCTCTAGGCTAATTGTTAAAGAACACAGCACAGTCTCTCAGGCTAAAGGAGCTTGTACTTAAACCAATTGGTGATGTGCTTCTAATAGGCTTGTTAGGTGACAGGAGCAAGGGGGATCCCATCAAATTGTCGGGAGTCACAGGCTAATGAGTAAAACGGAGAATTCAATCACATTGGATTACAAAACATCTGCTGAAGATGGCTAGATAACAACAAGCACTATAAAGGTTCATTCAACTTGTGAAGCAAATCTAGATAATAAAGTGCATATTGAAATGTCGTCTGGCCTATTGGTTTTGGCTTACACTACTCATACCTTTCCTGAAGCAGCCAATTCATAAGCCAGTTGGTAGCATGTTTGAAACAATTTAATTTGACTTTACAAGCCAAGATGATTCCCATTCAGTGTGCGAGGTTCTTTTGTGATAGTCACGGGCCAGCAGTGTCTATTCCTTGCTGGTCTTGGCCGGGCTGCGGCCGGAGGGTTGCAAGCTCCGAATAGGATTGCATAGTGTGATCACATTGGACAGCAATGTTTAGAACTAGTGTAAAGCAGCCAGACTGTCACTTTTAACTGCCTGCGGGGCACGAGTTCAGTAACTTAAGTGTTTCCCTAAGGAATTTCACACACCTAGCTGAAAGCTGTGCATCAGCTCCACTCAGACATGCAGTCATGGCATTATTACATTGTGCTATGCCCAAGTGTTGAAATATTGGCTAGGCCTGGGCGGTGAACTTCGCTCCGTTCGCAGAGTTTGCGGAGTTTTCTGCATTCCACGGAGCTCGCTTCACGATGTGCAGAAGAGTTTTTTCCCAGCTTGCGATTGCGAACGGTAAGTTCGCGAGTGCGAGTTGCCGCTTGGGTAGAATTACTACCCGAACAGCAGGAATACCAGCAGAAACTGCAGTTAGCACAGCACTCCGCCACTCACAGAACTTCGCAGAGTTTTTTTTGTAACTTCGCGGAGCTCCACGTAGAAAAACTCTGCGGACTACGCCCAGGCCTGATATTGGCTTTAACCAGTAGCACCTTAAAATTTGTAAAGAGGGGCAAATGCAGACCACATGCATCAATTATTCCTGCCTAAAATGATACAATCGACAATTATGTTCAGGAGAGCCCTTTAAGCTCCTAGATTTATATGCTTTTAGAGGAATTAGCCTGCATCTCAGCCTCATGAGTTCTTTTTTGAAGGCCAGTTTCATTGGGCTGCATTGATAAAAGGCTTTTCCCTGGTCTTCGTAAAATGCCACGCAAAGTTCTGCATGGGGCTTTCGTGCTAGCGCTTGCCTGTCTTCGTCTCCCGATTTTATTTTTACGATTTTGGCTAGCATCTTATCCTGGATGCTGTGCCATATCAGTTCTTTGAGGGATCCTGTTGGGGCCGCCTTATACCTGCTTGCTTTATGTCACGCGGCTACTGAGAATAAGCAGTGAAGAAGGGTTTCCATAATCTTCGGGTGCTTAATAGCATTGAAAATTATTTTTCACATATGCTATATGAGTCATCAGTACATTGCCTGCTGTAGCTGTATGCGCAGGGCTGATTGCAACATTATGGGGTGAGAGAACAAACTGCAGCCATATTTTGAGGGGAATTTCTGTGTATGAGGATGGAAGAAACTCCCCCACTGCAGGCTGCGTAGGGCCCTCGTCTACAAACCTAATTAGTATGTGAGACCTCATTCACGTTTACTGGTACATGCAAAGGCCTGGTTCCTTTGGAGGTTGTGTTGTAGGATGCAAAGCAGGTAACTAGTGAAAGCCGCACAATAAACATAAAAGGAAAAGTAAACATTGCAAAAGGAGCACAATCTCCTGTCAAAGTGCTTTTAGATGCATTGTTGTCCTCAACCTTTTCAAACCATTGGTTGGGGGAGTTTTCATGAACGTTATTTAGGTGAGGAAATGGGTAATCCGTGCTACCTTGGCTTATCCTTTGATACTCTGACACTGCCCTTGCCTCCCATAGTCACATGCCATGAACGCTTGAGCAAAACAGTAAGTGAACAGGACTCGAGTTCTCTTTACGTACAAAAGTTTCCACAGCTTCCTTTTCCCCTACCACCTTAACATTAAATAGGAGGCTGTTGATAGGATAATGATGGGGAAAGGTTTTAACCCAATCGTGTCAAGGAGTTCAGATGATGCTCAGTCTCATTTGGATACTATTAACTTTATTAGTAAACTGACATCATTGACATATTTCCTTTCCCCTTTCTAACATTTTTACCAACATTGTCTGGCTCAAGTTGCTTTAAATGCACGTTTTTCCCTGTTTCCAAAAACTTTCTTTATTGGAAGAATCTCACAACTGCCATAAAATGGCCTTTAAGAAAAACAATCAGCCCTGCCAAGTGCCCCTCATCACGGGTCAGAATAACGCAAATTGTTCATTCTTTCCGCATTTCTGCACTGAAACACTGCCACACAATTTTGAGGGCTCCTTTGAGCTCAGCAGCAGTCCTTTGTTTTCCATCCAGCGGAAAAAGTTATTTATAAAAGTCTAAAGCCGATAATAAGGGGTTGAGGAAACATTGTTGTCATACACCTCCAAACATGCTGTATCAATCTGGATACTCTCTGATAAGTATCTTATTACAGAGTTTTCTCTGTTTGTTTAATCGCAATTAAGTTTCATTCACAGTGCAACAGAAAAGTCATGGAATGTCACTCTTAAGTACACTCAAACAATGACAATGCCACACATATGAAATCTGAAAACTTGGCAGCTATGGGCACGATAGGCTCGGGAGGCTGGCATGCTTTATGACATAAGTAAGATGAAGTGTAAATATTAATCAAGGGTATGGTGAAGGCAGCATTGCACAGGGACGCGCACAATACACCACGTGACTGGAGTGCATAGCGTCAAGCTGCCATATTGCTCCAATATTATTTTCAGGTTGTGCTCCACACTGGTGTTAATTAATGATATCAAATTAAAAGTTGTATGAATGCAGGACCTGGCACTAAGTGCTGGAAGCCGCTCACGGTAAGCAAGCTAGCACATGTTTTAAGAAGCTCACCTTTTCCGAATATAGAAAAGAATCCAAGTCTGTTCTATTATACAAGGGGCGCGAACCCCAATTACAGCATAAACTAGTGTGCTGTGTGCAAGTGGATCAAGTAGAGACAGAAATGTTAAGCCTTCCGCTTTGCAATACGCATACATCTATTTGTTAGCTGTCGCCTCATTGGCACCCCATGATTGGATTTACTTTTCCTATGCATAACTGACATGACTCTTTCCTGCTCTCTAGCCTTTGTCAGTTTCTTTAACCTGGCTTTTAAACATTGTTGCTTAGAAATTTCACTGTATATGTGAATGCGAACAAAGTTCAACAATCCACTGCACGATTCTACAAGTGAAAGAATATTCTAACAGGAGAGATAAACATAGACAGGTAATAATCAGCCACAGTTGAGACTCATATACAAACACACTAGAGCTGAATCCACACACATCAGATAGACTCGGCAGAAAGGATACTAGAGGTGGGCGAGCCAACAAATTAACAAGGAGAGCCGAGCCAAGGGTCTGGCTTAGCTCTTAGTGCCCTTGCAGGGTTAGCTTGAGGTTGAATGTTTGAGTTTATAAGGGGGCAGGCATGGATAACAGTGTAGGAGTATGTGCAATCCTGCACTGTCTTTGGCAGGAGACCATGGAAGATCTAATAAAACCTGGCATCTTTGACCAGGAGTGGGTATGGAGACAGAGGCCTAAGAGAGAGACTGCTAGTCGGAAGGTGGTTGCAATATTAGCATTCTTGCCGCCTTGTGGTAAGGGAAGATATGGGCTAGAGCAGTTCAGAGGAGTGTTACGCTGGAAAAAAGTGGGGAGGAGGTAGTGTTAGCAAAGGCACATTTGTAGTACTAGCTTTACGTGAGCTCCAGGATGGTGACGAGAGCAGTTCCCATGGAAAAGACTGTGCAGTTTGGCTACGGCGGCTATGGTCTTGAGGACAGTCATGAAGGAGGCACCCTCTCTTAGGGCGGTTTCACTGGTGGGTGTTACAGCTGCTGCAGCTAGAGCACTGGGCTGAGGATGGTTTTATCCCTCTGGAGTGTGGGGGGGGGGGT
Organism: Triturus cristatus; assembly: GCF_964204655.1. NCBI lineage: Eukaryota > Metazoa > Chordata > Amphibia > Caudata > Salamandridae > Triturus > Triturus cristatus. The sequence goes on from NC_140594.1 coordinate 392,502,373, forward strand.
GTTAGAGGCAGCAGGGGCAGCGTAGAACTGTGGCAAGGAAAATACAGAATCGAGCTCCTCTGTGTAAGAGGCAACAGTAGTGGATATGACTGTAGATGAGAAGATAATTCACCACATGTTTTTGAGGCAGTAAGAGCAGGTTGAGATGAGAATTAGGTTAAAGGGGAGGATGGGGCAAATGGGCACCACTTGGCTGGGGCATCTGACCAAGGGTTGGTTTAATTATGGCTTTGGGCAGTCATAAGGGCATATGTGATTATGGCAAGTTTCTGGAAGGGCAGGTTATTTGCATGGGGGAGGAGGAAAAGGGTGGATTGCCAAGCTAGTCTCAATTGCTGTGGGGTACAAATAAGGTGATGTTAGGTAGTACAGAATAAGTCTGGAATGGCGTGTGGGGCCCACCGGAGTGGAAAACCTCCTGGCATGAGTGGCCTGGAGGGGAGAAAGCAGGTGATCCTGTCAGACGGGCCAGGGATGGGATCCAACCACCCATTGAGTCTGGGGCTAATCAGGGCCACAATCCTGAATGAAGGAGCGGTCTCGTGCGGCCCTTCCAGTGTCACAGGATTCATTAGACATGTTATGCTTTTTTTCCACATTAGAAATTTGAAATATGGTTTGCGCAGGATGGAGGTGCAGGTGATGGTGATAAACTGGGCATGTGTGGGTCAGGTTGTGGAGACTGTGGAATGGGGAGTTAGAATATGAAGAAGAGAAGGTGGTGTAGGAGGATGGCGACTGTGAATTAATCTGAGGGTGATGTTACAAGAAAGGTGGTGATGGTGGTTGTTGGAGGAGGTAGGTGCTAGGGGTATGACAGCAGGCTAAATTGGTGCCTTTCAAAGGTGAGTTGTTCAGGAAGTACATAAGTAGGTTCTGGATAACGAGAAGACAACAGCTTGGCAGAGACGGTGCAGCCAGCTGGGGAAGGAAACAGGCTGTGGCACGGCACGTTGGCTTGATGGTGGATGTAGGACGTAAATGGGAGGGTCGTTGTGGAGGGTGTGGCACCTTTTAAATCAGTAGGTGTGGGAGGGGTCAATAGGAGGGAAAATGGTCATTTCTGGTTCTTATGGTATGTGGTCAAGAAAGTAGGAAAAGAGTAGTTTGAAGTAGATGGGCACAAACAAAAAGAATGTAAGGAAACAGAAAAGGGTGTGGCGGTCGTAAAGACTGGATAAAGAGATTCTGGTGACAGAAGGTTCTAAAGAGGAGGAATGGAAGCGCGACCTCAGCTTATCAGTTATTTTTGTGTCTTGTATATCTGCCTTATAAATATATGCAAGTGTCTTTGTGAAAGGTACTCCGAAAGGGAAAGCCAAGTTGGATTTTTGGGGTGGCAGCTTGAAGAGTGGGCGTAACCACCTCCTCAGACAGTTCCAAGTCAGGTTTCTGCTGGGGCCAGTGGCAACAAGGGAGGGGCAAGTGAAAGCAGCCTGCAGAAAACGGAATCAACACCAACTGATGCTGAAAGATTGAGAGACCGGTTGATTTCTATTCAAAAAGCTATTTGAATGCCTTAGATTAAGAACAGGGGGGCAGTGTAAAAGAGCTAGGGATTGGGGGCAAGAGGATGACGTTTGAAAAGGATGGGGAGTTGATTTGAAGACTTTTCCTTGGCTGTAGTTTTGACTCAATCCCGCCTGATGGGTCATGGGCCGGTGCTGCAGAATATAATTTTATTACTGGGTTTTTAGGCGAGTGGTAATGGCCATGTGGGTCAAGTTAAAGAGAGGTTAGTGGAGGGAGCTGGTGGCGGGGCTCAGGTAGGATTTTAGGCCCAGGTCAGGCTGATGATTGCCAATCCTGCCATATCCTTTGTTCTTGACAGGCATTCTTAGCCTTAGTTGCTTTACCCGCCCATCCTCCCTATATATGGTGACATTTTTTTGGGAGGATTAGAGTTATTTGTGGTGTTGGGCGGGGTGGGTGTTTCAAGGACCAGTGATCAGCTGAAAGGGTCCTCTTGCTTTGTGGCCTTTTTGGGTTTCAGTTTGTACCAGTTGATTTTGATGCACAGGTCCGCGCAAAATACTGAATCACCAGCTCCCTCTCCTGCTTAACACCACCGTAAAGCGGCAAACAAAATGGAAGTCGACAGACCTGTGCCATCCAAATCAACATGCTCAACTGTGGAAATGTGCCTTTTATGGGGCACAGGGGGCAGGGTTTACCCTTCTCTGTCCACGGGTCCTTAAACCAGCAAAATAGAGATTGGCACTGAAGCTGGAATTCAAATACCAAGTTTATTAATTACTTATGAGTGGGACTACGTCCACACACACTCTCAAATGCTGCCTGAGGTAGTACATTGAAGTCACAGAACACAGGCTTTATATACAGAGTTTGTTGCAGAGTAAGCATGTAGTTACAAATAGAAGGTACAAGCATGCACAGGAATAACTACCGACAAACATGGGCAGATGGGAGATCACTTAGTCAGCAAAGTGGGGGGGCAGCAGAACTGCTTACAGTTGCAAGACTCAGTTGACAGTTATGTCTTTAGTCAGGTGCATTCTAGCAGCTACAGGCCTTTTCTCAGCACATATACATTGCTTGAGCTTAGAATAGGAGGAGTTAACTAAAGCTGATGACTCAAGCAGAATAGAAAAGCAAGCAACAGTGAAGACGGAAGAATCACAAGGCTAACAAAATGGATGCTGCAAAGAAGAGTGCTTCAGCTCATGCTAACAGCAATTATTTTCGATTTCCACAGACGATCCTTTTAGTATTAGCTGAAGACATCTCTACAACTTAGAAGGGGCACGGAAGATATCCTGTACATCTATTCTCATGAGTTCATTAATTTCCTGGTCCATTGCTAGGCGGGCATTTACATTTTTGACATTTTGTTTAGTCGGTATACATGAGGTACAGGTAGAGATACAAAGGGAACAGAGCATTGGGCCACATTGAATACATAGGCAACAAGTAAAAAGAATAGCAAAAAATATACATAGGGCTGACAATATTTTCCAGCCCCATACAGTAAACATAATCCATAGCTATCCAGTCGAAGTCCCTGAATCCTGATGGATTTAATTGGCTATTTTGTGCAGTTTAGAAATTGCTTCAAAACATGAAGGGGCGTGTTCAGGGATGTGCACACAACAGCTGCTCCCAATGATGCGGCATGCTCCACCACGGTCGGCCAGGATGACATCGAGGACCATCCTGTTTTGGAGCACCACAATTCTTGCAATTTGTAGTTCTTCTGTGATATTTCCAAGTGCCATGGCTATCTGATTGGTTACAGCCTCTACAACACGTGTTAAGCACCTTATCTTTCTGCTGTTTAAGGCCGCACCAACAACGAAGAACAGTCCCAAATTAAAGTCAATGTACTGCTGTAATGCTGTATCAGTTTGATCTACCTCATCGTTGTTTATTGTCCTCTTGAATCTATTTTTGGAAATGTCATTAAACAGTTTATAGTCTTTATGCTAAGATGCAGGTGCCAAGAACACAGGTGGTAGCAAAAAGGACACATAGTAGCTCCCTGACCAACCAATAGGTAGATGGTAATAACCTTTATTTCCGCAAAAGAAATAGGTGTTATGTGAGGACAAAAAACTGCTATTGTTCATTCCAGGAATGTTCAGCACTAAGGTACAGTCACTTTTGTGTGTCCAGTAATGTTCAGCACTAAGGTAAAGTCACTTTTTCCCACAGGGATATTGCCAATACTGCTCACACAAAGGTCTGCTCGAGCTCTACTAACAGCTATAACAGGAGGTCCATTACCCTTGATAGTTCGAGTGTTGGGGAAAACATAGTGTGTGGAGGAATTTCCTCGATGATACTCCTGCATTTCCCATACAGTTCCTTTAGCTTGTGGATCTCCTTCCTCATCAGGGTAACAGACTCTATTTAACTGAGCATTAAGTCTTCCTAAATCAAAGTTGGTAATATTACCAATATGAGAAGCCCACAAAAGTGCAAACTAGGCTCTGCAGGAGCCATTATGTGAAAACAGCAAACGAATAAAAGGCATTCCTCCCTTTTTCTGATGAGCTGGCATAATTCCACACACCCAACAGTTGGTAATGTTCGTAGCATTGTGGGTGTGATGCAACATTTGAATGAACGTATTGTTGAGATAGGACATTCTGTGCTTCTGCTCATGATAAGGAAGAGAAAAATAGTGGTGTTCAATGGGGACAGGTGTAGTAGCAGTCAGTAGATTTCGAGCAGGAGCTACTTCTTCTACAATTCATGTTATTGTAGCAATCATAACAACAATCGAAGTGAGTACAATAATGAATATACTCTTTCGATCACAAACTCTTGCAGCAGCTTGCTTCTTTTCCTAAGCCATGTTTATCTCATCGTTGAAAAACAGATGGCGCCCCAAGGTCCTGGGCAGACGTTGGTTTCTTCACTGAGATTGAGACGAGTAGTCACTAAAAGGTTACCCCCCTTTGTAACTCAGGCTTTCACTACCCAAGACAGTGGCTCAAACAGTCTTTTTCAGCAATGAAGTGTCTTTCTTCCTGGGTCGCAGCTGATATCGAGATGTACCAGGGATTATGTGGTCCGGGAAAACTTTCTCAGGTCCTTCAGGTGACGTGGCTTGTCCGTTCTCGGTATCCAGGATATCACGGTGATCTGCCAACACAGCTGGGCTCACTAGGTCTTGCAACACATTTCGACAGTGTGTCGCATGGACCCAGTTCTTCTGGTTCATTACTCGAACTGCAGTCCTGGTAGCCAGCAGCACCTGCTCTGGTCCTCGCCAGCTTGGTGCTAGGGAGCTGGTCCTCTGGAATTACTTTACGACCACAAAGTCACCAGGGCGCAAGCAGTGGCCCTCAATTTGCGACCTGTCTGGAAGAGTCTCCCGAACCTGTTGACAATTAGAAGAAAAACTGTCAGTCAACTGAGACAAATAGTAATTCATCAATACATAAGGTACTTCATGTATAGGGAGTGGCTTAGGAATCCCCCAAATATTCATTGGCCTTCAAAAAACCACCTCATACGGTGTGAGGCCAGATCGTGTATGTGGTATCGATCTAATGGATAGCAATGCTAAGGGCAGCGCATCAGGCCATTTCAAAGATGTGGAAGCCTGTATTTTGGCCAACTCCAATTTGAGGGTAGAGTTTTAACGTTCCACTAGTCCTGCTGATTGTGGGTGAAAAGCAGCATGAAATTTCTACCTAATTCTCATCCCTTTCATGAGATACTCAACAACTTGCCCAATAAAATGGGGTCCGTTGTCACTCCTCAAAACTCGACAAACTCCAAATCTGGGGAAAAACTCCTTTAGGGGCACCTTCGCTGTAGTAAGAGCTGTATTATCTTTCGTGGCGTATGCCTCCACCCATTTACTAAAGGCACAAACCACCACCAGAACATCAGATTGTTACAGCATTCAAATTGGATGTAATCCACTTGCAGAACTTCAAATGTGCAGTAGGTATTGCAAACCCTCCTGTTGTAGTTTGTGTTCCCTTTCCAGGATTATATTGGAGACAGATCAGACAAGACTGGACTATCTTATTAGCTGTGCCGGCCATATCTGGATGATCCCAAACTTGCATAAGTTGCTTTGCCATTCAGGATGCTCCAACATGTGCCGGCCCATGTGCCATGTGAATCAATGGATGTAAATAGGCTGTGGGTAACTTCCATTTTGTCATTTCTTTATACTTCCAACAGCCCTCATCATCCAATGCTCCCTCCTTAAACCATTGGTCTAATTCTTCAACAGAAGCAGATTGCTGCATGTCCAGAACCTCTTGTCTGGCATCATGCAAACGTTCAGCCTGTGACTTAACTACATACATAGATGTGGTACTTCGCTACATTGCAGTCTCATGAGCAGTGTAGTCTGCAAAGGCATTTCCTTTTCCTATTTTATCAGTCACTTTCTTGTGTGCACTACACTTAACAATTGCCACTTTCTTAGGATATGTCAAGGCAGTAAGGAGATTATGTACTAATTCCCCATGCACTATTTGTGTCCCATGTGAAGTAAGAAAGCCTCTTTCTTTCCAGAGTTGCCCAAAGTTATGAGCCACGCCCAAGGCGTATTGGCTATCAGTGTAAATGTTAACAAGCAACTCTGTACTAAGCTCACATGCTCTTGTCAGTGCTATCAACTCAGCTGGTTGAGCTGATTTATGTGGGATACAAGCTGTCTCAACTACTGTCCGAAGTGTTGTAATTGTATAACCAGCAGATGTAGTGTCATCAGGCAATTTCAGGCAGGATCCATCAACCTACAATTCCCCATCAACACTAGAAAGAGGTGTCTCTTGTAGGTCAACACGACCCTTTGTGTGTTCTTCAGTAAGGGAATCATGTAACTCTTGTGACTGAGACTGAGTAGCTGGAAATGGCAATAATGTAGCCGGATTCAGAGTCAAACATCTTTTCAGTGTGATACACTGTACTAGGTATTGGATAGTTATCATTTAAAATAACACGTACACCTTCTGGGGAACAACGTATTGTAGCACGAAAATGTTTGAGCATATCGATACCCACAATGTTTTCCGGCGTGGTAGGAGAAAGCAAAAATGGACATGCTGCAGTGAATTTATCAAGACTAGATGCAAGTGGCTGTGACAGTGGGCTAGATGTAGGTGTCCCATCGAATCCTATTGATGTTATCATTGTGCCAGACAGGGAAGCCCTAGGAACTAATTTTTTAGACAGAGCTCTACGAGTAGCTCCTGTATCAACCAGAAACCGATCAGTAGAGCCCAAAACATTTGCATCAACATAAGAACCTTTCTGATCCACTGGGACCTCAACCGGTTCCTTACCCCATCCTAGGCATTTCTATACATAATCAGAATCCCTAACACCATCTGCCGAATAATCTGATATTTGATATTGATTTCGTCTATCAAAAGTATTAGGATAATTTGGCCCATGTTCAACTGTCTCAAACCTGCAACGAGTTCCTATTCCTCCCCTATTTCCTGAATTCCCTGAGCGTCTTCTCATGCTCCCTCTACCCCGTTGATACTACTGACCTAGCAGAAGGGGGCACTCAGAACGCCAATGTCCAATCTCTTTACAGTAAGCACACTGATCAGAAGACAAAGTTGATCGACAGAAAGGAGGTACACCAGGGGTATATACTGCACGTCCGCCTCTACCACCACCTCTGAATGGTGGACCATATACTTGAGCCACCATAACTTTAGTTTTTAACTCCTTTACCCTCTTATCCTCTTTGCCTTTTGCTTCCAAGTCCTGACGCTCATAAAACTGGGCCATAGTCAAAAGGGAGACTGGGGAAGACGTAGTCCATGAACTCTCGCTGGCCTTTAGGCGACTAGCTATTTCTGGCAACATGTTAGCGACAAATTTGTCGACGAACAGATGCTTACCCGTGTCACCTGTCAATGACTGCCCAAATCGTGTAAAGAAATCAGAAACGGACTCATCCGCTTTCTGTTTACAAGACGCTAACGTTGTCCAATCTATTTTCTTAGGGGGTATGAGAGTTTTCAACTTAGTTACAATAGCTTTGGGAACATCTAATATCTCCTGTTGTGGTTTCTGCGCAGGCTCTCTAGCTGCATCTTTTTCCTCTAAATGCACCCAAGTATCACCATAGGCTACATTATCATCTATTTTCCGAATTGTTCTCCATGTATTAAGGGGCAAAATAAGTCCAAAAACATGTCAATATCTGGCAGAGTCATAGTACAGGAGCTAATAGCTCCTTCCACTTCTTCATAAAAAGCAGCCGGAGTTTTCCGTGGATCAGGCAAAGCAGCTTTAAGAGCCATAACATCTGCTATACTCCAGGCAATATAGACCAAATTATAGACAAAATATACCTTTGCATCATCTGAATCGTTATCGTCATTCGTTCCCGCTCCCTTTGGTGAAACATACAGAGGCGCAGCTTCACGCATCAGTTTTACAGTAACCACAGTATTACTAGGGTCATTGTCTGTCCCCAAAACTTCTTCTTTCTGCACTGGGGTCTGAACTGTTTGTGCAGTTTTAACTTTACCAGCTGATTTTTGCTCCACTTTTAAACGTAGTGTGTCATGTCTTAATTTAACTACTCACCTAATTAAATCAGCTATATTTGGAAAAAGAAAAGTTCCATCATTTAATTGTTTATAATCAGAATTGACATCAGTGGTCTCTAAGTTTTTAGAAACGTTTCCAAAACCAAGTATTACTTCCCAGGTAAAATTCTCTGCAAAATATAGCTGCTCTAAATCCTTCTCCTGCCGAACCATTGCTACAAGGTCTGGGGCAGAAGTAGTCTCATGAGCTTCTTTGCAAGCAGTGGATCTGATAGTGGCTTTTTCATCAACAGTCACAGCAGAGCGAGTCTGCCGCCCATCTTGCTTATCTGAGTCTTTATCATCTGAAGAAAGATGTTATTCTTCAGAAAGATCATCCTCAGGGGCAGAGGGAAATTTATACGGGGGCGGAGATCAATCTAACAAAATGGAGTCATCCTGAGGTTTATTAAGTATGGGATAAATGGGGCGCCTAATAGGGTACTGGCCAGTTACCTCTAAAGGACGCTGCCTTTATTTTTATTTTTATTTTATTGCATTCATCTCTTTATTTTTTAATGCTAATGCTTTTTGATATATCGTTTTACACTGTTCTTTTTCTTCTATAGCTTCGTACACAATCAAACATATCTTGTCGACTCTTATGCTTAAACAAACACTGCCCTACATACTGAATCTTTTTAAAATCATATGACCCATTCACAGGCCATCATAAATCAGGATCCTTTTTCGTATATTTGTTCCACAGTGTACTATACATTATGGAAGAAATACCATATTTAATGTATATATGCCTATTAGGTGTCCCCTCTGGGGAGCCGGCTGACTTCTTTCTAAATCCATTTTGGTACCACCAAGACAGCAACACAACCTACGGAGTGTGCGAGGGGCAGGCATGCTACCAATTTTTGTAAAATATTACTTATCCCAGATATGTCAAAGTAGGGAAAAATCTCCACATTACCTGCCTTTATCTTTTGCAAGAGATAAACAAACAAACAAAACCAGAATCTTGGCCAAGCAAATCAAAAATCAAGAGTGCCGCTTCAGCGACCTTACCAAAAAATAGTCTCCAACCTCCAACTGCCAATCTCTTGGTCGACCTGATGATCACTGCAAAACTTGCGCTAAAGGAAGTCTCAGTCGGGACCGGCCACCACCTGGAGGGTCAAATCGAGAAAAACAGAAAAGTCGCTTCGGTCTGCAAAGACAAGGGTCTCCTCATGCAGGACGTCTCCTCAGCAAGATTCCATTCCTCAGTCAAGATCACTCTTTCAGGCGGCCGTGTCTCTGATGAGCACCACGAGTCGGGCGCCAAACTGTGGAAATGTGCCTTTTTAGGGGCACACCGGTGCAGGGTTCACCCTTCTCTGTCCATGGGTCCTTAAACCAACAAAATAGAGATTGGCACTGAAGCTGGAATTCAAATAACAAGTTTATTAATCACTCATGAGTGGGACTGCGTTCACACAGCACTGTCAAGTGCTGCCTGAGGTAGTACATTGAAATCACAGAACACAGGCCTTATTTACAGAGTTTGTTGCAGAGTAAGCATGTAGTTCTAAATAGAAGGTACAATCATACACAGGAATAACTACCGACAAACATGGGCAGATGGGAGATCACTTAGTCAGCAAAGTGGGAGGACAGCAGAACTGCTTACAGTTGCAAGACACAGTTGACAGTTATGTCTTTAGTTAGGTGCATTCTAGCAGCTACAGGCCTTTTCTCAGCACATATACATTGCTTGAGCTTAGAATAGATAGAGTTAACTAAAGCTGATGACTCAAGCAGAATAGAAAAGCAAGCAACAGTGAAGACGGAAGAATCACAATGCTAACAAAATGGATGCTGCAAAAAAGATGGCTTCAGCTCATGCTAACAGCAATCTTTTTCGATTTCCACACAACATGTGGAGAACTAGTGTATCCAGACTGGCGGGGCTGCATTGTTCAGGTATTTGTGTACCTTTTATGAAGAAAGGGTTGCACGGCCAAGGAGCTAGAGATAGGGCAAGAGAAAGCAGTCTGATAAAGACCAGGAGTTGGTTTGAAGACTTACACTGGTTGTTTATTGATGTGAGTTGTTTGGTTGGGGGTGTTTGGGTCATAGGGAGACTTAAGGGTGGGTGGTGCTAGCAGGGTTCTATGAGTTAGTAAGTTGGGTGTTATCATGGTCAGGTGATCTTTTAGAAAACAGCTTACAGATTGATCCTATTAAATCAGTCTTTTGCACTGTAATTTGCCTAAGCTGTGGGTTTTGCAACAGCTCACCTTATGTAAGGCAGTGGTAGAAACAGCCAAAGCTCCATGTTTCATTACATCTTCAGGTCGGTACAACTAGTGGTTCAAGAACAACAGTGTGCTGTGCTCCTTCGTCGCTTTCAATGACAGCCCTCCCTTGGGGAGCTGGTGGTGCACGTGCAGCATGCAGTGCTTAGTTTGAGGTGGTGTTTCCAGGTGCGGCCCACCAGCACTCATTTTTGGGGACTTATTTTTTATTATAAGACTTTGACCCAGAACAAGACAGAAAGGCACGAGAGAGTAAGGTTGCCTCCTGGCCTGTTTTCTACCGGCACCACTGGTATTTTAATGTCCTGCTAGTACAGAAATGAGCAAAATCACTTAAAGTTGGTATTTTAAGCTCTTATCTGTACAGACTTTCAACAGCTAATATAAATAAAAAGAAAAACCCATTCAAACATGTTCTAGAGCTATGTTGATGATCAATGATTAATAAACTAAACAAAGGCAGAAAAATCATGTTATAAATTAATACATTCAATTTTGTTAAAGTTCTATTTAGTATCACGTCCAGGCCTTTGTAGACTCTTAAATCAAACAAATGACCAGTATTTTTCCCTTTCCTCCCCGAGGAGTAAAAAAGGAGGAAGAGAAAACAGTGAAAAGATAGAGACAACATAGATCAAAAAGAACCTGCAGGAGGGAGAATGGCGGTGTGGGAGAGAGGTATGAGGTGGAATTGTACTTGACAGCCCCAAAATTGGCCAGCACACTTCTAGCCAAAACATTGGGCCCCTGCACTTGCTCTTTTACAAATTAAGCACTGACAGCAGGCACCAAAGAAGGTAAAGTTGGGAATATCCTAACCTCTGGGTTTTTTTTTTTCGGTAAAGATTCTTTAGGCCGATGTTTTATGGTTGCATGGAATGGCCCACCAGACAACTGAATCCTTGTGGAGTAGTATAGCATAAGATTGTTTGGCGATCCTTGCATAAGCTCAGGCTAAGATCAAATTGAGCTCTTTACATTTTCATTTAATTTCCTTACTAATGCACCAAAGTCTCCTTAGTTCACATGTTGCAGAGTTGTACAACTTAAATCCACATGCACCTTACAACACACACATTTCATATTTCACCAGAGCTCTTTCTCAGGATGGGCACCATGATCCAGGGGCATCTTAAGGATTTGGACGGCACTGGGCCAAATTTATTTTGGGGGCCCCTGTTTGGAACAGCTGAGAATATATGATCCAATTCCAGCTCTTTGATGCCCTCTTTGGCCCGGTGACTGACGGGGCACAGGCACACTGGCCCATATTCTAAATGTGTTTACATCTAATATTCAGGGATAGTGATGTGTGTTCAACATTGTAACACAGCAGCTGCTCACTAATAGTACTGCAAATTATCTCTGACACCCTCCCATTTCTCATATGTGAGGTCCTGTTTGCATCAAAAATAAACTTTTTTTAATGGATATTGCAGTGTCTTGCTGGACACGTTCTATAGTCTCAGCAGAAACCTGGTTAGTCAGCCACTGCCTCGTGGCTGTGGACACACATGCACCCCACATCCATCCATCATAGGCATCACGAGAGACGTGACCCTTTTTAATAAAAGGGTTCGGGTGCACGTGCTTGTTGTGACCAGTTACAGTACCCTACTCAATGTGTTTGTGCAATCATTTATCCAGCATGTTGGCTTAGTGCCTTTTCGCTACAATGACGACGAGCGGGTCTGCTCCGTGTGCATGCTAGCGGCCGCTTCAATTAGTCCCGAGGGGGAAGTGTAACCTGCATTAAGGCACCCCCTGCACCTGATGCCATCACGACTGCGACGGAGGCGGGACAAGGCTGTCCCGCTGCTGTCCCGCTGCTGCCATCCCAGTAAGGCAGTAGTGAGCCTGGAGCAATACCCACCGGGCATGAGGTGAGCCCGCAGTTCGAATTAAGTGTTGTTAGAATGGCGAACCTCTGGTTGGCACAGGTAGATACTTTTGACAAGCAGTGGTCCCTTCTTCTATTCAGGGCGAGAGAATTACCCCTTCAGAACAACCCCTGCTCACCCTATAGGTAGTGTGGCGCGAGCAGTCAGGGCTAAACTTCAGGGCGCTAGCCAGTTAAGCATTTATGATCGCACACAGTAAATCACAACGATCCCCCACAAACGGACACCAGGCGTAAGTTGTATCAAAAATACGGATGCTTTATATAAAAGATTCTTGGTTACGCAGGCATGTACAAGACCATCGATAACGGTTGCGAAATGGAAGCCACAAGATGATAATTAGGCACTGTTCTTTTCTTTGGTAAGTTATTCGATCACGAGCGCTTCGCAGGGCTCGGTGGAGTCGGTCCAGTCACGATGATGCGCAGGGCACCCGGGATACAGTGATACGGGGAAATCAGAACGTTGCGGACCCCGAGTCCGATAGAGAGTTCACTGTACCTGGGAACGTGCGAGGTGCTTGGACGAGTCGTCAGGGGAGATGCAGGTTCTGCACCTCGCGGGTCTCCGGATCAAGAATTCAGCGGGCGGCTCTCGGTAGACAGGTGCGGCCCAGGGCCTCCGACACGGACTGTGCGGGAGGTCACTGCGGAGGACGGCACGGTCAGGCTCAGGCTGGGAGGTGAAGCGAGGCGGCCGGATACGTTACGACGTACGGGCGGCCGTCCGAGGCTTGATTTCACTTCCCAAGTAGAAATCCGGCGGGAGGGCGAGAGGGCACCAGGCACGCTCCAGTGGCAGGCAGGTGACAGGGAAGCGGGGCGGCCAGCCTCGATGGGTCCAGAGCGACTCAGGTAGAGCAGGGCTCTCGGCGAGGGGAGGCGGCCAGGCTTCTGGGTGTCACGGCCCTAGGAGGGGTGGCAAGGTGCGCAGAGCACTCCGGCGGGAGAAAGCATACGGCTCGAGTTCTCAGACGAGCGGAGACATGGTGAACCCACTGGTCCTGGGGTTCAGTTCAGGGGGCAAGCTCTTCTTCCAAGCCCTTGGAGATAGTTGAAGAACAAAGTGCAAAAGTCTCTTTCAGTCTTTTTCCTCTCCTTCCTCAGCAAGGCACCTACTGCAGGCCAGTCCCTCAGGTCAGGGAAAGTTACTCCTCCTTCAGCTTCTTCCAGGTCCTTCTAGTCGGGCAGAGTTCCTTCGTGGTTCAATCTGGATCTGATTTCTTAGGAGCCAGGCTCCTACTTTTATACAGTGATTCTTTTGTTCTTTAGCGCCAGGGGGCCTGGGCCTGGCTCAGTCCAGTTCTGGAGTACTTTGTTTTGGTGACTCTGCTCTTTCCTTTCAGCAGCAGGGCAGAGACATCAGCCGCTCCACAGGGGGGCGGAGCCGGCTTTGTGGTGGCAGAGCACAGGTCTATTCAAGAGTCAAGGTGTACTCCTCCCACCCATCCTGGTGTAATCTCTCTACCCACCACCTGGCAGCCAACCTGTCTCCTGGAATCCCCCAGCCCTGCTCCTGTACTGTTGCTAGGCAGAACACACACCCACAGCAGAGGCGGACTGAGATGGTCAGGCACGCAAAGGCTAACTTTCTAAAAGCAGCATTTGCAAACCCAGGATATTAAAATAACCTTTACTAAAAGATGTATTTTATTATCCCGAGTTCAGGCATACTAAACAGGACTTTCTACCATGCTCTCTGAGTCCACTGGGGTCACAGCGTGTAGCGATCCCAGCAGCAAATTCTGGCCTATGGAGAGCAGGTAGCCTTCAATAGTGAAAAACGAAAATGGCTGTAATTCACTATTAAGACATGCCACACACATCAGGGCATGTCCTACCTTATGCCTACAATGCACCCTGCGCTTAGGCCTACCAGAGGGGTGACTAACATGTAGTTAAGGGAAGGTTTAGGGACTGGCAAGTGGGGACACTTGCTCAGTCAGCGCGACGGTACCAGACCGCGCGCAGGTTCTGCAGTGGCAGACCCTAGACACATTTTACCCCGCTGCTTCGGTGGGTGGCACAACCAGTGCTGCAAGCCCACTAGCAGCATTTGGATATACAAGCCCTTGGCACCCCTGGTGCACTCTACTAGGGACTGATAGTAAACCAAATAAACCAAACGTGGAAGTCAATTCACATAATACATTTTACCATAGGGAGCACTTGCACTGTGGCACTGGATGGCAGTGGCACAGTGCCCTGAGCAGCTAACACCAACACAAAACACATTGAGGCACACACAAAAATGGAAGGGTGACCCACGCCAATGGTGCCAGGTCTAACAAGTGTGAACAGTGAGGGGGTGGATTGCTGCATAAGACATAGGGGGCCGTCAACGCTTGAGGCGTGCCACACTGATCGATACAATCGACAATTATGTTCAGGAGAGCCCTTTAAGCTCCTAGATTTATATGCTTTTAGAGGAATTAGCCTGCATCTCAGCCTCATGAGTTCTTTTTTGAAGGCCAGTTTCATTGGGCTGCATTGATAAAAGGCTTTTCCCTGGTCTTCGTAAAATGCCACGCAAAATTCTGCATGGGGCTTTCGTGCTAGCGCTTGCCTGTCTTCGTCTCCCGATTTTATTTTTACGATTTTGGCTAGCATCTTATCCTGGATGCTGTGCCATATCAGTTCTTTGAGGGATCCTGTTGGGGCCGCCTTATACCTGCTTGCTTTATGTCACGCGGCTACTGAGAATAAGCAGTGAAGAAGGGTTTCCATAATCTTCGGGTGCTTAATAGCATTGAAAATTATTTTTCACATATGCTATATGAGTCATCAGTACATTGCCTGCTGTAGCTGTATGCGCAGGGCTGATTGCAACATTATGGGGTGAGAGAACAAACTGCAGCCATATTTTGAGGGGAATTTCTGTGTATGAGGATGGAAGAAACTCCCCCACTGCAGGCTGCGTAGGGCCCTCGTCTACAAACCTAATTAGTATGTGAGACCTCATTCACGTTTACTGGTACATGCAAAGGCCTGGTTCCTTTGGAGGTTGTGTTGTAGGATGCAAAGCAGGTAACTAGTGAAAGCCGCACAATAAACATAAAAGGAAAAGTAAACATTGCAAAAGGAGCACAATCTCCTGTCAAAGTGCTTTTAGATGCATTGTTGTCCTCAACCTTTTCAAACCATTGGTTGGGGGAGTTTTCATGAACGTTATTTAGGTGAGGAAATGGGTAATCCGTGCTACCTTGGCTTATCCTTTGATACTCTGACACTGCCCTTGCCTCCCATAGTCACATGCCATGAACGCTTGAGCAAAACAGTAAGTGAACAGGACTCGAGTTCTCTTTACGTACAAAAGTTTCCACAGCTTCCTTTTCCCCTACCACCTTAACATTAAATAGGAGGCTGTTGATAGGATAATGATGGGGAAAGGTTTTAACCCAATCGTGTCAAGGAGTTCAGATGATGCTCAGTCTCATTTGGATACTATTAACTTTATTAGTAAACTGACATCATTGACATATTTCCTTTCCCCTTTCTAACATTTTTACCAACATTGTCTGGCTCAAGTTGCTTTAAATGCACGTTTTTCCCTGTTTCCAAAAACTTTCTTTATTGGAAGAATCTCACAACTGCCATAAAATGGCCTTTAAGAAAAACAATCAGCCCTGCCAAGTGCCCCTCATCACGGGTCAGAATAACGCAAATTGTTCATTCTTTCCGCATTTCTGCACTGAAACACTGCCACACAATTTTGAGGGCTCCTTTGAGCTCAGCAGCAGTCCTTTGTTTTCCATCCAGCGGAAAAAGTTATTTATAAAAGTCTAAAGCCGATAATAAGGGGTTGAGGAAACATTGTTGTCATACACCTCCAAACATGCTGTATCAATCTGGATACTCTCTGATAAGTATCTTATTACAGAGTTTTCTCTGTTTGTTTAATCGCAATTAAGTTTCATTCACAGTGCAACAGAAAAGTCATGGAATGTCACTCTTAAGTACACTCAAACAATGACAATGCCACACATATGAAATCTGAAAACTTGGCAGCTATGGGCACGATAGGCTCGGGAGGCTGGCATGCTTTATGACATAAGTAAGATGAAGTGTAAATATTAATCAAGGGTATGGTGAAGGCAGCATTGCACAGGGACGCGCACAATACACCACGTGACTGGAGTGCATAGCGTCAAGCTGCCATATTGCTCCAATATTATTTTCAGGTTGTGCTCCACACTGGTGTTAATTAATGATATCAAATTAAAAGTTGTATGAATGCAGGACCTGGCACTAAGTGCTGGAAGCCGCTCACGGTAAGCAAGCTAGCACATGTTTTAAGAAGCTCACCTTTTCCGAATATAGAAAAGAATCCAAGTCTGTTCTATTATACAAGGGGCGCGAACCCCAATTACAGCATAAACTAGTGTGCTGTGTGCAAGTGGATCAAGTAGAGACAGAAATGTTAAGCCTTCCGCTTTGCAATACGCATACATCTATTTGTTAGCTGTCGCCTCATTGGCACCCCATGATTGGATTTACTTTTCCTATGCATAACTGACATGACTCTTTCCTGCTCTCTAGCCTTTGTCAGTTTCTTTAACCTGGCTTTTAAACATTGTTGCTTAGAAATTTCACTGTATATGTGAATGCGAACAAAGTTCAACAATCCACTGCACGATTCTACAAGTGAAAGAATATTCTAACAGGAGAGATAAACATAGACAGGTAATAATCAGCCACAGTTGAGACTCATATACAAACACACTAGAGCTGAATCCACACACATCAGATAGACTCGGCAGAAAGGATACTAGAGGTGGGCGAGCCAACAAATTAACAAGGAGAGCCGAGCCAAGGGTCTGGCTTAGCTCTTAGTGCCCTTGCAGGGTTAGCTTGAGGTTGAATGTTTGAGTTTATAAGGGGGCAGGCATGGATAACAGTGTAGGAGTATGTGCAATCCTGCACTGTCTTTGGCAGGAGACCATGGAAGATCTAATAAAACCTGGCATCTTTGACCAGGAGTGGGTATGGAGACAGAGGCCTAAGAGAGAGACTGCTAGTCGGAAGGTGGTTGCAATATTAGCATTCTTGCCGCCTTGTGGTAAGGGAAGATATGGGCTAGAGCAGTTCAGAGGAGTGTTACGCTGGAAAAAAGTGGGGAGGAGGTAGTGTTAGCAAAGGCACATTTGTAGTACTAGCTTTACGTGAGCTCCAGGATGGTGACGAGAGCAGTTCCCATGGAAAAGACTGTGCAGTTTGGCTACGGCGGCTATGGTCTTGAGGACAGTCATGAAGGAGGCACCCTCTCTTAGGGCGGTTTCACTGGTGGGTGTTACAGCTGCTGCAGCTAGAGCACTGGGCTGAGGATGGTTTTATCCCTCTGGAGTGTGGGGGGGGGGGTGTTAGAGGCAGCAGGGGCAGCGTAGAACTGTGGCAAGGAAAATACAGAATCGAGCTCCTCTGTGTAAGAGGCAACAGTAGTGGATATGACTGTAGATGAGAAGATAATTCACCACATGTTTTTGAGGCAGTAAGAGCAGGTTGAGATGAGAATTAGGTTAAAGGGGAGGATGGGGCAAATGGGCACCACTTGGCTGGGGCATCTGACCAAGGGTTGGTTTAATTATGGCTTTGGGCAGTCATAAGGGCATATGTGATTATGGCAAGTTTCTGGAAGGGCAGGTTATTTGCATGGGGGAGGAGGAAAAGGGTGGATTGCCAAGCTAGTCTCAATTGCTGTGGGGTACAAATAAGGTGATGTTAGGTAGTACAGAATAAGTCTGGAATGGCGTGTGGGGCCCACCGGAGTGGAAAACCTCCTGGCATGAGTGGCCTGGAGGGGAGAAAGCAGGTGATCCTGTCAGACGGGCCAGGGATGGGATCCAACCACCCATTGAGTCTGGGGCTAATCAGGGCCACAATCCTGAATGAAGGAGCGGTCTCGTGCGGCCCTTCCAGTGTCACAGGATTCATTAGACATGTTATGCTTTTTTTCCACATTAGAAATTTGAAATATGGTTTGCGCAGGATGGAGGTGCAGGTGATGGTGATAAACTGGGCATGTGTGGGTCAGGTTGTGGAGACTGTGGAATGGGGAGTTAGAATATGAAGAAGAGAAGGTGGTGTAGGAGGATGGCGACTGTGAATTAATCTGAGGGTGATGTTACAAGAAAGGTGGTGATGGTGGTTGTTGGAGGAGGTAGGTGCTAGGGGTATGACAGCAGGCTAAATTGGTGCCTTTCAAAGGTGAGTTGTTCAGGAAGTACATAAGTAGGTTCTGGATAACGAGAAGACAACAGCTTGGCAGAGACGGTGCAGCCAGCTGGGGAAGGAAACAGGCTGTGGCACGGCACGTTGGCTTGATGGTGGATGTAGGACGTAAATGGGAGGGTCGTTGTGGAGGGTGTGGCACCTTTTAAATCAGTAGGTGTGGGAGGGGTCAATAGGAGGGAAAATGGTCATTTCTGGTTCTTATGGTATGTGGTCAAGAAAGTAGGAAAAGAGTAGTTTGAAGTAGATGGGCACAAACAAAAAGAATGTAAGGAAACAGAAAAGGGTGTGGCGGTCGTAAAGACTGGATAAAGAGATTCTGGTGACAGAAGGTTCTAAAGAGGAGGAATGGAAGCGCGACCTCAGCTTATCAGTTATTTTTGTGTCTTGTATATCTGCCTTATAAATATATGCAAGTGTCTTTGTGAAAGGTACTCCGAAAGGGAAAGCCAAGTTGGATTTTTGGGGTGGCAGCTTGAAGAGTGGGCGTAACCACCTCCTCAGACAGTTCCAAGTCAGGTTTCTGCTGGGGCCAGTGGCAACAAGGGAGGGGCAAGTGAAAGCAGCCTGCAGAAAACGGAATCAACACCAACTGATGCTGAAAGATTGAGAGACCGGTTGATTTCTATTCAAAAAGCTATTTGAATGCCTTAGATTAAGAACAGGGGGGCAGTGTAAAAGAGCTAGGGATTGGGGGCAAGAGGATGACGTTTGAAAAGGATGGGGAGTTGATTTGAAGACTTTTCCTTGGCTGTAGTTTTGACTCAATCCCGCCTGATGGGTCATGGGCCGGTGCTGCAGAATATAATTTTATTACTGGGTTTTTAGGCGAGTGGTAATGGCCATGTGGGTCAAGTTAAAGAGAGGTTAGTGGAGGGAGCTGGTGGCGGGGCTCAGGTAGGATTTTAGGCCCAGGTCAGGCTGATGATTGCCAATCCTGCCATATCCTTTGTTCTTGACAGGCATTCTTAGCCTTAGTTGCTTTACCCGCCCATCCTCCCTATATATGGTGACATTTTTTTGGGAGGATTAGAGTTATTTGTGGTGTTGGGCGGGGTGGGTGTTTCAAGGACCAGTGATCAGCTGAAAGGGTCCTCTTGCTTTGTGGCCTTTTTGGGTTTCAGTTTGTACCAGTTGATTTTGATGCACAGGTCCGCGCAAAATACTGAATCACCAGCTCCCTCTCCTGCTTAACACCACCGTAAAGCGGCAAACAAAATGGAAGTCGACAGACCTGTGCCATCCAAATCAACATGCTCAACTGTGGAAATGTGCCTTTTATGGGGCACAGGGGGCAGGGTTTACCCTTCTCTGTCCACGGGTCCTTAAACCAGCAAAATAGAGATTGGCACTGAAGCTGGAATTCAAATACCAAGTTTATTAATTACTTATGAGTGGGACTACGTCCACACACACTCTCAAATGCTGCCTGAGGTAGTACATTGAAGTCACAGAACACAGGCTTTATATACAGAGTTTGTTGCAGAGTAAGCATGTAGTTACAAATAGAAGGTACAAGCATGCACAGGAATAACTACCGACAAACATGGGCAGATGGGAGATCACTTAGTCAGCAAAGTGGGGGGGCAGCAGAACTGCTTACAGTTGCAAGACTCAGTTGACAGTTATGTCTTTAGTCAGGTGCATTCTAGCAGCTACAGGCCTTTTCTCAGCACATATACATTGCTTGAGCTTAGAATAGGAGGAGTTAACTAAAGCTGATGACTCAAGCAGAATAGAAAAGCAAGCAACAGTGAAGACGGAAGAATCACAAGGCTAACAAAATGGATGCTGCAAAGAAGAGTGCTTCAGCTCATGCTAACAGCAATTATTTTCGATTTCCACAGACGACCCTTTTAGTATTAGCTGAAGACATCTCTACAACTTAGAAGGGGCACGGAAGATATCCTGTACATCTATTCTCATGAGTTCATTAATTTCCTGGTCCATTGCTAGGCGGGCATTTACATTTTTGACATTTTGTTTAGTCGGTATACATGAGGTACAGGTAGAGATACAAAGGGAACAGAGCATTGGGCCACATTGAATACATAGGCAACAAGTAAAAAGAATAGCAAAAAATATACATAGGGCTGACAATATTTTCCAGCCCCATACAGTAAACATAATCCATAGCTATCCAGTCGAAGTCCCTGAATCCTGATGGATTTAATTGGCTATTTTGTGCAGTTTAGAAATTGCTTCAAAACATGAAGGGGCGTGTTCAGGGATGTGCACACAACAGCTGCTCCCAATGATGCGGCATGCTCCACCACGGTCGGCCAGGATGACATCGAGGACCATCCTGTTTTGGAGCACCACAATTCTTGCAATTTGTAGTTCTTCTGTGATATTTCCAAGTGCCATGGCTATCTGATTGGTTACAGCCTCTACAACACGTGTTAAGCACCTTATCTTTCTGCTGTTTAAGGCCGCACCAACAACGAAGAACAGTCCCAAATTAAAGTCAATGTACTGCTGTAATGCTGTATCAGTTTGATCTACCTCATCGTTGTTTATTGTCCTCTTGAATCTATTTTTGGAAATGTCATTAAACAGTTTATAGTCTTTATGCTAAGATGCAGGTGCCAAGAACACAGGTGGTAGCAAAAAGGACACATAGTAGCTCCCTGACCAACCAATAGGTAGATGGTAATAACCTTTATTTCCGCAAAAGAAATAGGTGTTATGTGAGGACAAAAAACTGCTATTGTTCATTCCAGGAATGTTCAGCACTAAGGTACAGTCACTTTTGTGTGTCCAGTAATGTTCAGCACTAAGGTAAAGTCACTTTTTCCCACAGGGATATTGCCAATACTGCTCACACAAAGGTCTGCTCGAGCTCTACTAACAGCTATAACAGGAGGTCCATTACCCTTGATAGTTCGAGTGTTGGGGAAAACATAGTGTGTGGAGGAATTTCCTCGATGATACTCCTGCATTTCCCATACAGTTCCTTTAGCTTGTGGATCTCCTTCCTCATCAGGGTAACAGACTCTATTTAACTGAGCATTAAGTCTTCCTAAATCAAAGTTGGTAATATTACCAATATGAGAAGCCCACAAAAGTGCAAACTAGGCTCTGCAGGAGCCATTATGTGAAAACAGCAAACGAATAAAAGGCATTCCTCCCTTTTTCTGATGAGCTGGCATAATTCCACACACCCAACAGTTGGTAATGTTCGTAGCATTGTGGGTGTGATGCAACATTTGAATGAACGTATTGTTGAGATAGGACATTCTGTGCTTCTGCTCATGATAAGGAAGAGAAAAATAGTGGTGTTCAATGGGGACAGGTGTAGTAGCAGTCAGTAGATTTCGAGCAGGAGCTACTTCTTCTACAATTCATGTTATTGTAGCAATCATAACAACAATCGAAGTGAGTACAATAATGAATATACTCTTTCGATCACAAACTCTTGCAGCAGCTTGCTTCTTTTCCTAAGCCATGTTTATCTCATCGTTGAAAAACAGATGGCGCCCCAAGGTCCTGGGCAGACGTTGGTTTCTTCACTGAGATTGAGACGAGTAGTCACTAAAAGGTTACCCCCCTTTGTAACTCAGGCTTTCACTACCCAAGACAGTGGCTCAAACAGTCTTTTTCAGCAATGAAGTGTCTTTCTTCCTGGGTCGCAGCTGATATCGAGATGTACCAGGGATTATGTGGTCCGGGAAAACTTTCTCAGGTCCTTCAGGTGACGTGGCTTGTCCGTTCTCGGTATCCAGGATATCACGGTGATCTGCCAACACAGCTGGGCTCACTAGGTCTTGCAACACATTTCGACAGTGTGTCGCATGGACCCAGTTCTTCTGGTTCATTACTCGAACTGCAGTCCTGGTAGCCAGCAGCACCTGCTCTGGTCCTCGCCAGCTTGGTGCTAGGGAGCTGGTCCTCTGGAATTACTTTACGACCACAAAGTCACCAGGGCGCAAGCAGTGGCCCTCAATTTGCGACCTGTCTGGAAGAGTCTCCCGAACCTGTTGACAATTAGAAGAAAAACTGTCAGTCAACTGAGACAAATAGTAATTCATCAATACATAAGGTACTTCATGTATAGGGAGTGGCTTAGGAATCCCCCAAATATTCATTGGCCTTCAAAAAACCACCTCATACGGTGTGAGGCCAGATCGTGTATGTGGTATCGATCTAATGGATAGCAATGCTAAGGGCAGCGCATCAGGCCATTTCAAAGATGTGGAAGCCTGTATTTTGGCCAACTCCAATTTGAGGGTAGAGTTTTAACGTTCCACTAGTCCTGCTGATTGTGGGTGAAAAGCAGCATGAAATTTCTACCTAATTCTCATCCCTTTCATGAGATACTCAACAACTTGCCCAATAAAATGGGGTCCGTTGTCACTCCTCAAAACTCGACAAACTCCAAATCTGGGGAAAAACTCCTTTAGGGGCACCTTCGCTGTAGTAAGAGCTGTATTATCTTTCGTGGCGTATGCCTCCACCCATTTACTAAAGGCACAAACCACCACCAGAACATCAGATTGTTACAGCATTCAAATTGGATGTAATCCACTTGCAGAACTTCAAATGTGCAGTAGGTATTGCAAACCCTCCTGTTGTAGTTTGTGTTCCCTTTCCAGGATTATATTGGAGACAGATCAGACAAGACTGGACTATCTTATTAGCTGTGCCGGCCATATCTGGATGATCCCAAACTTGCATAAGTTGCTTTGCCATTCAGGATGCTCCAACATGTGCCGGCCCATGTGCCATGTGAATCAATGGATGTAAATAGGCTGTGGGTAACTTCCATTTTGTCATTTCTTTATACTTCCAACAGCCCTCATCATCCAATGCTCCCTCCTTAAACCATTGGTCTAATTCTTCAACAGAAGCAGATTGCTGCATGTCCAGAACCTCTTGTCTGGCATCATGCAAACGTTCAGCCTGTGACTTAACTACATACATAGATGTGGTACTTCGCTACATTGCAGTCTCATGAGCAGTGTAGTCTGCAAAGGCATTTCCTTTTCCTATTTTATCAGTCACTTTCTTGTGTGCACTACACTTAACAATTGCCACTTTCTTAGGATATGTCAAGGCAGTAAGGAGATTATGTACTAATTCCCCATGCACTATTTGTGTCCCATGTGAAGTAAGAAAGCCTCTTTCTTTCCAGAGTTGCCCAAAGTTATGAGCCACGCCCAAGGCGTATTGGCTATCAGTGTAAATGTTAACAAGCAACTCTGTACTAAGCTCACATGCTCTTGTCAGTGCTATCAACTCAGCTGGTTGAGCTGATTTATGTGGGATACAAGCTGTCTCAACTACTGTCCGAAGTGTTGTAATTGTATAACCAGCAGATGTAGTGTCATCAGGCAATTTCAGGCAGGATCCATCAACCTACAATTCCCCATCAACACTAGAAAGAGGTGTCTCTTGTAGGTCAACACGACCCTTTGTGTGTTCTTCAGTAAGGGAATCATGTAACTCTTGTGACTGAGACTGAGTAGCTGGAAATGGCAATAATGTAGCCGGATTCAGAGTCAAACATCTTTTCAGTGTGATACACTGTACTAGGTATTGGATAGTTATCATTTAAAATAACACGTACACCTTCTGGGGAACAACGTATTGTAGCACGAAAATGTTTGAGCATATCGATACCCACAATGTTTTCCGGCGTGGTAGGAGAAAGCAAAAATGGACATGCTGCAGTGAATTTATCAAGACTAGATGCAAGTGGCTGTGACAGTGGGCTAGATGTAGGTGTCCCATCGAATCCTATTGATGTTATCATTGTGCCAGACAGGGAAGCCCTAGGAACTAATTTTTTAGACAGAGCTCTACGAGTAGCTCCTGTATCAACCAGAAACCGATCAGTAGAGCCCAAAACATTTGCATCAACATAAGAACCTTTCTGATCCACTGGGACCTCAACCGGTTCCTTACCCCATCCTAGGCATTTCTATACATAATCAGAATCCCTAACACCATCTGCCGAATAATCTGATATTTGATATTGATTTCGTCTATCAAAAGTATTAGGATAATTTGGCCCATGTTCAACTGTCTCAAACCTGCAACGAGTTCCTATTCCTCCCCTATTTCCTGAATTCCCTGAGCGTCTTCTCATGCTCCCTCTACCCCGTTGATACTACTGACCTAGCAGAAGGGGGCACTCAGAACGCCAATGTCCAATCTCTTTACAGTAAGCACACTGATCAGAAGACAAAGTTGATCGACAGAAAGGAGGTACACCAGGGGTATATACTGCACGTCCGCCTCTACCACCACCTCTGAATGGTGGACCATATACTTGAGCCACCATAACTTTAGTTTTTAACTCCTTTACCCTCTTATCCTCTTTGCCTTTTGCTTCCAAGTCCTGACGCTCATAAAACTGGGCCATAGTCAAAAGGGAGACTGGGGAAGACGTAGTCCATGAACTCTCGCTGGCCTTTAGGCGACTAGCTATTTCTGGCAACATGTTAGCGACAAATTTGTCGACGAACAGATGCTTACCCGTGTCACCTGTCAATGACTGCCCAAATCGTGTAAAGAAATCAGAAACGGACTCATCCGCTTTCTGTTTACAAGACGCTAACGTTGTCCAATCTATTTTCTTAGGGGGTATGAGAGTTTTCAACTTAGTTACAATAGCTTTGGGAACATCTAATATCTCCTGTTGTGGTTTCTGCGCAGGCTCTCTAGCTGCATCTTTTTCCTCTAAATGCACCCAAGTATCACCATAGGCTACATTATCATCTATTTTCCGAATTGTTCTCCATGTATTAAGGGGCAAAATAAGTCCAAAAACATGTCAATATCTGGCAGAGTCATAGTACAGGAGCTAATAGCTCCTTCCACTTCTTCATAAAAAGCAGCCGGAGTTTTCCGTGGATCAGGCAAAGCAGCTTTAAGAGCCATAACATCTGCTATACTCCAGGCAATATAGACCAAATTATAGACAAAATATACCTTTGCATCATCTGAATCGTTATCGTCATTCGTTCCCGCTCCCTTTGGTGAAACATACAGAGGCGCAGCTTCACGCATCAGTTTTACAGTAACCACAGTATTACTAGGGTCATTGTCTGTCCCCAAAACTTCTTCTTTCTGCACTGGGGTCTGAACTGTTTGTGCAGTTTTAACTTTACCAGCTGATTTTTGCTCCACTTTTAAACGTAGTGTGTCATGTCTTAATTTAACTACTCACCTAATTAAATCAGCTATATTTGGAAAAAGAAAAGTTCCATCATTTAATTGTTTATAATCAGAATTGACATCAGTGGTCTCTAAGTTTTTAGAAACGTTTCCAAAACCAAGTATTACTTCCCAGGTAAAATTCTCTGCAAAATATAGCTGCTCTAAATCCTTCTCCTGCCGAACCATTGCTACAAGGTCTGGGGCAGAAGTAGTCTCATGAGCTTCTTTGCAAGCAGTGGATCTGATAGTGGCTTTTTCATCAACAGTCACAGCAGAGCGAGTCTGCCGCCCATCTTGCTTATCTGAGTCTTTATCATCTGAAGAAAGATGTTATTCTTCAGAAAGATCATCCTCAGGGGCAGAGGGAAATTTATACGGGGGCGGAGATCAATCTAACAAAATGGAGTCATCCTGAGGTTTATTAAGTATGGGATAAATGGGGCGCCTAATAGGGTACTGGCCAGTTACCTCTAAAGGACGCTGCCTTTATTTTTATTTTTATTTTATTGCATTCATCTCTTTATTTTTTAATGCTAATGCTTTTTGATATATCGTTTTACACTGTTCTTTTTCTTCTATAGCTTCGTACACAATCAAACATATCTTGTCGACTCTTATGCTTAAACAAACACTGCCCTACATACTGAATCTTTTTAAAATCATATGACCCATTCACAGGCCATCATAAATCAGGATCCTTTTTCGTATATTTGTTCCACAGTGTACTATACATTATGGAAGAAATACCATATTTAATGTATATATGCCTATTAGGTGTCCCCTCTGGGGAGCCGGCTGACTTCTTTCTAAATCCATTTTGGTACCACCAAGACAGCAACACAACCTACGGAGTGTGCGAGGGGCAGGCATGCTACCAATTTTTGTAAAATATTACTTATCCCAGATATGTCAAAGTAGGGAAAAATCTCCACATTACCTGCCTTTATCTTTTGCAAGAGATAAACAAACAAACAAAACCAGAATCTTGGCCAAGCAAATCAAAAATCAAGAGTGCCGCTTCAGCGACCTTACCAAAAAATAGTCTCCAACCTCCAACTGCCAATCTCTTGGTCGACCTGATGATCACTGCAAAACTTGCGCTAAAGGAAGTCTCAGTCGGGACCGGCCACCACCTGGAGGGTCAAATCGAGAAAAACAGAAAAGTCGCTTCGGTCTGCAAAGACAAGGGTCTCCTCATGCAGGACGTCTCCTCAGCAAGATTCCATTCCTCAGTCAAGATCACTCTTTCAGGCGGCCGTGTCTCTGATGAGCACCACGAGTCGGGCGCCAAACTGTGGAAATGTGCCTTTTTAGGGGCACACCGGTGCAGGGTTCACCCTTCTCTGTCCATGGGTCCTTAAACCAACAAAATAGAGATTGGCACTGAAGCTGGAATTCAAATAACAAGTTTATTAATCACTCATGAGTGGGACTGCGTTCACACAGCACTGTCAAGTGCTGCCTGAGGTAGTACATTGAAATCACAGAACACAGGCCTTATTTACAGAGTTTGTTGCAGAGTAAGCATGTAGTTCTAAATAGAAGGTACAATCATACACAGGAATAACTACCGACAAACATGGGCAGATGGGAGATCACTTAGTCAGCAAAGTGGGAGGACAGCAGAACTGCTTACAGTTGCAAGACACAGTTGACAGTTATGTCTTTAGTTAGGTGCATTCTAGCAGCTACAGGCCTTTTCTCAGCACATATACATTGCTTGAGCTTAGAATAGATAGAGTTAACTAAAGCTGATGACTCAAGCAGAATAGAAAAGCAAGCAACAGTGAAGACGGAAGAATCACAATGCTAACAAAATGGATGCTGCAAAAAAGATGGCTTCAGCTCATGCTAACAGCAATCTTTTTCGATTTCCACACAACATGTGGAGAACTAGTGTATCCAGACTGGCGGGGCTGCATTGTTCAGGTATTTGTGTACCTTTTATGAAGAAAGGGTTGCACGGCCAAGGAGCTAGAGATAGGGCAAGAGAAAGCAGTCTGATAAAGACCAGGAGTTGGTTTGAAGACTTACACTGGTTGTTTATTGATGTGAGTTGTTTGGTTGGGGGTGTTTGGGTCATAGGGAGACTTAAGGGTGGGTGGTGCTAGCAGGGTTCTATGAGTTAGTAAGTTGGGTGTTATCATGGTCAGGTGATCTTTTAGAAAACAGCTTACAGATTGATCCTATTAAATCAGTCTTTTGCACTGTAATTTGCCTAAGCTGTGGGTTTTGCAACAGCTCACCTTATGTAAGGCAGTGGTAGAAACAGCCAAAGCTCCATGTTTCATTACATCTTCAGGTCGGTACAACTAGTGGTTCAAGAACAACAGTGTGCTGTGCTCCTTCGTCGCTTTCAATGACAGCCCTCCCTTGGGGAGCTGGTGGTGCACGTGCAGCATGCAGTGCTTAGTTTGAGGTGGTGTTTCCAGGTGCGGCCCACCAGCACTCATTTTTGGGGACTTATTTTTTATTATAAGACTTTGACCCAGAACAAGACAGAAAGGCACGAGAGAGTAAGGTTGCCTCCTGGCCTGTTTTCTACCGGCACCACTGGTATTTTAATGTCCTGCTAGTACAGAAATGAGCAAAATCACTTAAAGTTGGTATTTTAAGCTCTTATCTGTACAGACTTTCAACAGCTAATATAAATAAAAAGAAAAACCCATTCAAACATGTTCTAGAGCTATGTTGATGATCAATGATTAATAAACTAAACAAAGGCAGAAAAATCATGTTATAAATTAATACATTCAATTTTGTTAAAGTTCTATTTAGTATCACGTCCAGGCCTTTGTAGACTCTTAAATCAAACAAATGACCAGTATTTTTCCCTTTCCTCCCCGAGGAGTAAAAAAGGAGGAAGAGAAAACAGTGAAAAGATAGAGACAACATAGATCAAAAAGAACCTGCAGGAGGGAGAATGGCGGTGTGGGAGAGAGGTATGAGGTGGAATTGTACTTGACAGCCCCAAAATTGGCCAGCACACTTCTAGCCAAAACATTGGGCCCCTGCACTTGCTCTTTTACAAATTAAGCACTGACAGCAGGCACCAAAGAAGGTAAAGTTGGGAATATCCTAACCTCTGGGTTTTTTTTTTTCGGTAAAGATTCTTTAGGCCGATGTTTTATGGTTGCATGGAATGGCCCACCAGACAACTGAATCCTTGTGGAGTAGTATAGCATAAGATTGTTTGGCGATCCTTGCATAAGCTCAGGCTAAGATCAAATTGAGCTCTTTACATTTTCATTTAATTTCCTTACTAATGCACCAAAGTCTCCTTAGTTCACATGTTGCAGAGTTGTACAACTTAAATCCACATGCACCTTACAACACACACATTTCATATTTCACCAGAGCTCTTTCTCAGGATGGGCACCATGATCCAGGGGCATCTTAAGGATTTGGACGGCACTGGGCCAAATTTATTTTGGGGGCCCCTGTTTGGAACAGCTGAGAATATATGATCCAATTCCAGCTCTTTGATGCCCTCTTTGGCCCGGTGACTGACGGGGCACAGGCACACTGGCCCATATTCTAAATGTGTTTACATCTAATATTCAGGGATAGTGATGTGTGTTCAACATTGTAACACAGCAGCTGCTCACTAATAGTACTGCAAATTATCTCTGACACCCTCCCATTTCTCATATGTGAGGTCCTGTTTGCATCAAAAATAAACTTTTTTTAATGGATATTGCAGTGTCTTGCTGGACACGTTCTATAGTCTCAGCAGAAACCTGGTTAGTCAGCCACTGCCTCGTGGCTGTGGACACACATGCACCCCACATCCATCCATCATAGGCATCACGAGAGACGTGACCCTTTTTAATAAAAGGGTTCGGGTGCACGTGCTTGTTGTGACCAGTTACAGTACCCTACTCAATGTGTTTGTGCAATCATTTATCCAGCATGTTGGCTTAGTGCCTTTTCGCTACAATGACGACGAGCGGGTCTGCTCCGTGTGCATGCTAGCGGCCGCTTCAATTAGTCCCGAGGGGGAAGTGTAACCTGCATTAAGGCACCCCCTGCACCTGATGCCATCACGACTGCGACGGAGGCGGGACAAGGCTGTCCCGCTGCTGTCCCGCTGCTGCCATCCCAGTAAGGCAGTAGTGAGCCTGGAGCAATACCCACCGGGCATGAGGTGAGCCCGCAGTTCGAATTAAGTGTTGTTAGAATGGCGAACCTCTGGTTGGCACAGGTAGATACTTTTGACAAGCAGTGGTCCCTTCTTCTATTCAGGGCGAGAGAATTACCCCTTCAGAACAACCCCTGCTCACCCTATAGGTAGTGTGGCGCGAGCAGTCAGGGCTAAACTTCAGGGCGCTAGCCAGTTAAGCATTTATGATCGCACACAGTAAATCACAACGATCCCCCACAAACGGACACCAGGCGTAAGTTGTATCAAAAATACGGATGCTTTATATAAAAGATTCTTGGTTACGCAGGCATGTACAAGACCATCGATAACGGTTGCGAAATGGAAGCCACAAGATGATAATTAGGCACTGTTCTTTTCTTTGGTAAGTTATTCGATCACGAGCGCTTCGCAGGGCTCGGTGGAGTCGGTCCAGTCACGATGATGCGCAGGGCACCCGGGATACAGTGATACGGGGAAATCAGAACGTTGCGGACCCCGAGTCCGATAGAGAGTTCACTGTACCTGGGAACGTGCGAGGTGCTTGGACGAGTCGTCAGGGGAGATGCAGGTTCTGCACCTCGCGGGTCTCCGGATCAAGAATTCAGCGGGCGGCTCTCGGTAGACAGGTGCGGCCCAGGGCCTCCGACACGGACTGTGCGGGAGGTCACTGCGGAGGACGGCACGGTCAGGCTCAGGCTGGGAGGTGAAGCGAGGCGGCCGGATACGTTACGACGTACGGGCGGCCGTCCGAGGCTTGATTTCACTTCCCAAGTAGAAATCCGGCGGGAGGGCGAGAGGGCACCAGGCACGCTCCAGTGGCAGGCAGGTGACAGGGAAGCGGGGCGGCCAGCCTCGATGGGTCCAGAGCGACTCAGGTAGAGCAGGGCTCTCGGCGAGGGGAGGCGGCCAGGCTTCTGGGTGTCACGGCCCTAGGAGGGGTGGCAAGGTGCGCAGAGCACTCCGGCGGGAGAAAGCATACGGCTCGAGTTCTCAGACGAGCGGAGACATGGTGAACCCACTGGTCCTGGGGTTCAGTTCAGGGGGCAAGCTCTTCTTCCAAGCCCTTGGAGATAGTTGAAGAACAAAGTGCAAAAGTCTCTTTCAGTCTTTTTCCTCTCCTTCCTCAGCAAGGCACCTACTGCAGGCCAGTCCCTCAGGTCAGGGAAAGTTACTCCTCCTTCAGCTTCTTCCAGGTCCTTCTAGTCGGGCAGAGTTCCTTCGTGGTTCAATCTGGATCTGATTTCTTAGGAGCCAGGCTCCTACTTTTATACAGTGATTCTTTTGTTCTTTAGCGCCAGGGGGCCTGGGCCTGGCTCAGTCCAGTTCTGGAGTACTTTGTTTTGGTGACTCTGCTCTTTCCTTTCAGCAGCAGGGCAGAGACATCAGCCGCTCCACAGGGGGGCGGAGCCGGCTTTGTGGTGGCAGAGCACAGGTCTATTCAAGAGTCAAGGTGTACTCCTCCCACCCATCCTGGTGTAATCTCTCTACCCACCACCTGGCAGCCAACCTGTCTCCTGGAATCCCCCAGCCCTGCTCCTGTACTGTTGCTAGGCAGAACACACACCCACAGCAGAGGCGGACTGAGATGGTCAGGCACGCAAAGGCTAACTTTCTAAAAGCAGCATTTGCAAACCCAGGATATTAAAATAACCTTTACTAAAAGATGTATTTTATTATCCCGAGTTCAGGCATACTAAACAGGACTTTCTACCATGCTCTCTGAGTCCACTGGGGTCACAGCGTGTAGCGATCCCAGCAGCAAATTCTGGCCTATGGAGAGCAGGTAGCCTTCAATAGTGAAAAACGAAAATGGCTGTAATTCACTATTAAGACATGCCACACACATCAGGGCATGTCCTACCTTATGCCTACAATGCACCCTGCGCTTAGGCCTACCAGAGGGGTGACTAACATGTAGTTAAGGGAAGGTTTAGGGACTGGCAAGTGGGGACACTTGCTCAGTCAGCGCGACGGTACCAGACCGCGCGCAGGTTCTGCAGTGGCAGACCCTAGACACATTTTACCCCGCTGCTTCGGTGGGTGGCACAACCAGTGCTGCAAGCCCACTAGCAGCATTTGGATATACAAGCCCTTGGCACCCCTGGTGCACTCTACTAGGGACTGATAGTAAACCAAATAAACCAAACGTGGAAGTCAATTCACATAATACATTTTACCATAGGGAGCACTTGCACTGTGGCACTGGATGGCAGTGGCACAGTGCCCTGAGCAGCTAACACCAACACAAAACACATTGAGGCACACACAAAAATGGAAGGGTGACCCACGCCAATGGTGCCAGGTCTAACAAGTGTGAACAGTGAGGGGGTGGATTGCTGCATAAGACATAGGGGGCCGTCAACGCTTGAGGCGTGCCACACTGATCGACCGAAATAAAAAAAAACACACCTGCACATGAAGGACACACTTACGGCTGTCCGGCACAGCAAGAGACTGCCCCTGCCGGTGAGAAAGGAGCAGATCAGCCCTGCCATGGTCTGCATGAATGATGTTCTCCACAGCAAGTTGAACGGGGTCAGTATGAGGAACGAGCCAGCAGAGCCTCAGGTAACTCATGTGGATGTCAGCGGGGTGGCGAGGAAGTGAGCACATCTCGGCATCGGAGCCTGCAGTCATGGGAAAGTGTCTGCGGCTGAGTAATTGCAGCACCGCAGTAGTGTCTGCCCAACCCACAGAGGACATACATGCATCGACACTTCTGCCTCCCCCCCTTGAACACTGCTAGCCCCTGTAAACCATACACACGCAAACTTTAGTGGGGCCCGCATGCATGCCCCCTCACAGAAGCTGTCACCAAAAACCATGCCAGTCCAGCACCGGCATCTCTATCGAGTGTCAAATCCTGCGATCTAAGGAGAAACTCCTGCGGCCTGACACAAGAGTCGTCTTCAATCCACAGAGAACCGCTGCAAGCAATTACTGCAAAGCAGCCCAGGGCGAAAGAAACTGCCTCCATAAAGCAATGCCAGTCCCGCTGCCTGGAAGAAGATGGCTCATAGCACCTCCACTACACTGCCTTCGACGGGCCCATACTCCTCACCTTACCCGCAGTGAAGAGCAAACTGCAAGGAATAAGCATTTCCCACAGCTCTCACACTCTCCGCCTCACCGTGCAGGTGGAGATCAAGGTGCATGAGCAACATGGCTGGAAGTGGGAGGAAAGTTGCTGCGGCCTCCTGAGAGAACCAAGCGCCCCCCTTCCAGGGTGATGAAAGACTGCTGTAGATTTGTGAAGTGTTCACAGCACCACCTAGTTGTTGACTGCGAGCACTGCAGTTACAGAAGTGACTCGCATGCAGTGGCCTCGACCAGGGCTTTTCTGGCTAGGAGATGGGTTACCTGCCTTGCCGCCCACCTACTCTAGAGTGACTGCTGGTGTCTGTGCAGCAACTGGACGAGTGGCACCAGGATCACACGCAGCCACCAGCAGCCCTGAGAGCACCTCCTCCCAGCAGCGGGAGCCAGTGCAGAACTCCCTCCACACAAGAGGCAACCAGGAAAGTGCGGGAAGCCAGCATGAGCAGCTCCTGGCCGCCACCTCGTTTCTTCAGCCCGCAGCAAGCGAAAGGCTACAGTGGCTCACCTCTGAAGTGGCAGCCCCGAGCAGCAGCACTGTCATACCAATGGCTGCTGACCTGAACAAATTAGTGATTCTGGACCATCGGTTCTACTAAAGTAAAGCTGCCCAGTGTGATGCCCACAGTGCTCCCCCTTACTTATTGGAATGCCTGCAGAAGCGAGAGCAGCCTTCCCTCCGAATGTGAAAGCTGCACGGTCCGCAGTTTCAAGAAAGACTGCCGTGGCTAGTGAAGTACATTGCTGCAGTGCCACCTAGCTGCCATTTGTGGTACTGCATCTTAAAGTAAAGAAGTGCAGAAAAGAAAGCACCCAACGAAGCAAATGTTTGCCCAGTAGCGTAGCAAGCGTCGGCCTCCCCCCACCCCCAGCTCATAAGTTGCAGCCGTTGCAGGGCGGGAGCCATGCAGGACTCGCCAGCAACCCCCACCCCTCAACCGGCCGAAGCGAGAATCCGTCAGCACCCCCCCTCCGCTCTAACATGCCACTACAGCAGGCAAATGCCAGGGCGGCCAAAGGTCTAGATACGCCACTGTGTTTTTCAAAGTACTGTGAAACTTGCATTTATCTGAGAGCTTGCAGTTCATACCTCATTGCCGCATAGCAAAGAAACCCAACAAGCTCACAGCTGCCACCACCCGTAAAAGCTGCCAAGATTACAGCTAAACCCTAGGCAGTGAAACCACAAGCATCCAAGTCCTACTAGTATGCCAGCAAGTCCAGTAAAGGCACAAGAGGCACTGTATGCTGTGCACCCACCCCACTTGCACTGTGGCACTGGATGGCAGTGGCACAGTGCCCTGAGCAGCTAACACCAACACAAAACACATTGAGGCACAGACAAAAATGGAAGGGTGACACACGCCAATGGTGCCAGGTCTAACACGTGTCCCCTCCAGCTGAAAAGTGGGGAGAACTACCCTACCCCAGGGAGTTCTTCATCACTAAGGCGGAAAAACCTGGACAGACCGTCAGCATTGGCGTGATCTGTGCCAGGGCGATGCTCCACCGTAAAGTCCATACCCTGTAGGGAGATGGACCACCTCAACAGTTTTGGGTTCTCACCCCTCATTTGCATCAACCATCTGAGGGGCCTGTGGTCGGTCTGAACCCGGAAGTGAGACCCAAACAAGTAGGGTCTTAGATTCTTCAGCGCCCAGACCACAGCAAATGCTTCTCGTTCTATCGCACTCCACCTTTGTTCTCGGGGAAGTAGCCTCCTGCTAATAAAGGCTACGGGTTGGTCAAAGCCCTCCTCAGTGATCTGTGAGAGAACAGCCCCTACACCATGCTCTGATGCATCCGTCTGCACCAGGAACTCTTTGGAGAAGTCAGGTGCCAAGAGCACAGGCGCCGTGCACATGGCAGTTTTCAGGGTGTCGAAGGCTTTCTGACAGGTGTCAGTCCATATCACTTTTCTGGGCTGCTTCTTCGAAGTCAGCTCTGTCAAGGGGGCAACGATGCTGCCATACCCCTTGACAAACCTCCTGTAGTACCCTGTGAGTCCTAAAAAGGCCCTCACCTCTGTCTGGGTCTTTGGGGGCTCCCAAGCCAGGATGGTTTCAACTTTGGGTTGGAGGGGTGCCACCTGGCCGCTCCCCACTTGGTGTCCCAAGTACACCACTGAACCCTGCCCGATCTGACACTTGCTTGCCTTGATCGTGAGGCCTGCCTTGCGCAGCGCCATCAACACTTCCCAGAGATGTTGCAGGTGTTCTTCCCATGTGCCGCTGAACACTGCGATGTCATCCAGGTAGGCGGCGCTGAACTCGGTCAGCCCAGCCAACACCTGGTTGACCAACCTCTGGAAGGTGGCAGGGGCATTCTTCATCCCAAAGGGCATCACCCGGAACTGGTAATGCCCATCTGGTGTAGAGAATGCGGACCTCTTTTTGGCCCCATCAGTTAAGGCGATCTGCCAGTACCCAGACGTTAAATCAAACGTGCTGAGGTACCGTGCAGCCCCTAACCGATCAATGAGCTCATCAGCTCTGGGGATGGGGTGCGCGTCAGTCTTCGTGACTGAGTTGAGTCCTCGGTAGTCCACACAGAACCGGAGTTCGGGCGTGGCACCCGGCGCTGCAGCCTTTGGGACCAAGACCACTGG
Organism: Triturus cristatus; assembly: GCF_964204655.1. Lineage (NCBI taxonomy): Eukaryota > Metazoa > Chordata > Amphibia > Caudata > Salamandridae > Triturus > Triturus cristatus. Next base: position 392,537,810 of record NC_140594.1, read on the forward strand.
GCTGGCCCAAGGACTGCTGGAGGACTCAACCACCCCTAGGGCAAGCATCTTCGAGACCTCCTCTTTGATGCAGGCTCTGACCCTGTCAGTTACCCGGTAGGCTTTGTGCTTCACAGGTAAGCTGTCTCCTGTATCTACATCATGGACGCACCAATTTGTGATACCAGGAACCAGGGAGAACAGGTCAGGAAACTGTCCCAGCAGCTGGCGGCAGTTACCCTGTTGCTCAGGGGTCAGGGTGGGTGAGAGGTTAACTCCATCCACTGACCCGTCTCGCTCTGAGGCTACCAAGAGGTCAGGAAGAGGCTCGGACTCCTCTTTCGTCCCATCATCGGTGGCCAAGAGCATGCCCACTTCGGACCTCTCCAAGTGGGGCTTCAGTCGATTGACATGTAGGACCCTTAAGGGGTTCCTAGGAGACTGCAAGTTCACCAAGTAGGTGACAGAACTCTTGCGCTCCACAATCTCAAAGGGTCCTGTCCACTTGTCCTGGAGTGCACAAGGCTCCACAGGGGCCAGGACCCACACTTTTTGACCAGGTTGAAGCTCAACCAGAGTGGCATTCTGGTCGTACCACCGCTTCATTTCCTCCTGGCTGGCTTCCAGGTTTGCCTCAGCAAGTTGCCTGAAATGCCTAGTCTGGTTCCGGAAAGCCAGCATGTAACTGTATACATTCTGGGAAGGTTTCCTGGGAGATTGCTCCCAGCCTTCTTCGACCAGACTAAGAGGTCCTCGTACTGGGTGGCCGTACAGAAGCTCAAAGGGACTGAACCCTAGAGACTTTTGTGGCACCTCGCGGTACGCAAAGAGAAGGCATGGTAAGAGGACGTCCCACTTACGCCTCATGGGTTCCTCGAGACCCATAATCATGCCCTTCAGGGTTCGGTTGAAGCGCTCAACCAACCCGTTTCCTTGGGGATGGTAAGGTGTGGTGAACTTGTAGGTTACACCACACTCTTGCAAAAGGGACTTCATATATTTCGATATGAAGTTGGTCCCCCTGTCAGACACCACCTCTAGAGGGAATCCTACTCGTGATAAAATTCCCATCGGTGCCCGTCCCACCACGGGGGCCGTCACTGTCCTCAGAGGGATGGCTTCAGGGTACCGGGTGGCATGGTCCACCAAGACCAGGATAAACCTGTTGCCCATGGCTGTCTTGGGGTCCAGCGGCCCCACAATGTCAATCCCCACCCGCTGGAATGGGGTACTGACCACAGGGAAAGGTTGGAGTGGAGCTCTCAGCTTCCTTCCACTCTTGCCACTTGCCTGGCAAGTCTGGCATGTCCTGCAGTGAGTGTCAGAACTCCTGCGCATTTGGGGCCAATAAAAGTGGGTGACAAGCCTTTCGAAGGTCTTGTCTTGCCCCAAATGTCCTGCTAACGGCACGTCGTGAGCCAGCCCCAGTAGGAAGGCTCTGAACTTCTGGGGTACTACCAGCGCACAGGCTGACCCAGGTTCAGCAACCTTAGGCTCTGAGTATAGGAGGTCGTTCTCCCAGTAGATCAAGTGAGTTCCGGACTGATCACCATTGGCCTGGGCTGCAGCCTGCTGCCGCATACCCTCTAGAGAGGGGCACTCTTTCTGCTCCCTGCAGAATTCCTCCCTGGTGGGGCCTCCTTCTTGCTGCCAATAGGTCAGCTCAGGCAGGTCCCCCAGTTCGGCTATCTGTTCCCCGGTAGGCTCCAGGGCATCCCCCTCAAGGTCTGCTTCCTCCTGGGCCGTGGGAACTTCAGGAGCCGGATTCCCGTGCCTCCCTTGCCCTCTCTCTAAGGCCGGTTCCTGGGCCTCTCCCTCAGGCTCCAGGGTTCCTTCAACACCCCTACCGGCTGCCATCGACCGGGTGGTCACGCACGCCCAATCAGGCAAGCCCACCATCCGCAGGTGAGTTGTCTTCTCCACCTTTTCCCAAGGGGAGCTCTCCAAATCGTTACCTAGGAGACAATCAACAGGCATGGCCTCTCTCACAGCCACTTGTAGAGTACCAGAGACCCCCCCCCCACTCAAAGGGAACCTGAGCCATTGGACACTGACTCTCTGTGTTGTCGGCGTTGACAACACGGCAGAATGCGTGTGGGACAACCTGCTCTTGAGACACCATGTGTTGCTTGACAGCAGTCACACTGGCTCCTGTATCTCTAAGAGCCCCCACCCTCTTGCCATTTATGGTCACCCACTGCCCATACTTTTGAGTATTGGGGGGCAGTTGGGCCTCAGCGACCATCTCACTGTCTCCTAATGAGACTAGGGTCATCTGTACGGGATCCCCCGCCCCTTGGACATCCATCTCCCTCCCCAAGGCTACACTATTCACCTGCTTGGGGGGTGGAGCACCAGAGGGTGCTGGTTTACCATACAGGGGGCACTTGGGATCCACGGAAATGTGCCCCAGGTTGTTACACTTGTAACATCTGAGGGGCCCTCTTTGAACAGGGTTACCTGTCGGGGCCCCGGTCTGCTTCGGGGGTGGGGGTGGCTGAGAACCTTTCCCTTGGTTCCCTTGGGAATTACTTTGGGGCCCTCTGTAGAACTCCCTCTGTTTACCCTTGTCCCCCCCACTCTTCTGCTGGGGCCCTGAACACCTTTGGCGGGGCCTCCCATGGGACCCTTGTGGACCCTGGTGCTGATCCAGCGGTCCGCCTCCTCAGCAAGCTTCCTCGGGTTGGACAGCTTGCTATCAATCAGGTGCTGGCGTAGCTCAGGAAAACAATTATCCGACAAGTGCTCCCATGCAATTAAATCAAACAGCCCTTGGTAATCATTCACTTTGCTACCCTTCACCCAACCATCCAGCGCTCTGCAAAAAAAGGTCACATATTCTACATAAGTGGTACCAGGTTTCTTGGTGCAATCCCTAAATCTTTGTCTGTACAATTCAGGAGTTAACCCATACCTTGTCATAAGAGCCTCCTTCATGTGTGGATAGGATGTGTGGACATCAGAGAGGAGGTCTAGCAGTGTGTCCCGTCCCTCACTCAGGAACCTTCCCCACAACCCCGCTCCCCAATCCTTCTCAGGGACCCGGTGGGAGGACATGGCTACTTCATAGGCTCTGAACCACTGCCCAATATCATCCTGCTTATAATATTCTTTGACTACATCTTTAGGAATGTGCACCCTTGACTCTGTTGAGTTGCTGCCACCAGAGGGTGAGTTGTCTAAACTCCTGGCCTTGAGATCCAACTCCCTCATTTTTACCTCATGCTCCATGGCCAGTTTCTGCCTTTCCATCTCCATTTGCAGTTTTGCCATCTCCACCTCATGTGCTCGTGCAGCACTCCTGTCGGCCATCTCCTCGGGCGACAGGCCTCTGCTAGGCTCAAAAACACCTCCTGGGGGTATCACCTCTCGTGCATTCTCTGGAAACTTTGATTCGTGCCAGGCTCTCAGCGCCTTCACGTACTGATCCTTGGTTGTTAGTCCGCTTTGCTTAATTCTGTACTTGGAGAGATATCCTTTCAGGACATCATTTGTGCACTTCCTCAGTGCCTCGGGCTCCCAATCGATGTCATCCACTCCAGAGAATACAGAGGACGTTCCGCCTCCATTGACTGAGCTAGGCATGGTTTCTTAAGGTGGAGATTCTTCTTTAGCAACAACTGTCAATCAATCTGTGGCTGCGTTATAGGTCTGCTTTATGTGGTGATCAATAATTCACTGTATGCAAATCATAAATGCAAATTCGAAATCCCACCGCTGCCACCAATGTTAGAATGGGGAACCTCTGGTTGGCACAGGTAGGTACTTGTGACAAGCAGTGGTCCCTTCTTCTATTCAGGGCGAGAGAATTACCCCTTCAGAACAACCCCTGCTCACCCTATAGGTAGTGTGGCGCGAGCAGTCAGGGCTAAACTTCAGGGCGCTAGTCAGTTAAGCATTTATGATCACACACAGTAAATCACAACGATCCCCCACAAACGGACACCAGGCGTAAGTTGTATCAAAAATACGGATGCTTTATATAAAAGATTCTTGGTTACGCAGGCATGTACAAGACCATCAATAACGGTTGCGAAATGGAAGCCACAAGATGATAATTAGGCACTGTTCTTTTCTTTGGTAACTTATTCGATCACGAGCGCTTCGCAGGGCTCGGTTGAGTCGGTCCAGTCACGATGATGCGCAGGGCACCCGGGATACAGTGATACGGGGAAATCAGAACGTTGCGGACCCCGAGTCCGATAGAGAGTTCACTGTACCTGGGAACGTGCGAGGTGCTTGGACGAGTCGTCAGGGGAGATGCAGGTTCTGCACCTCGCGGGTCTCCGGATCAAGAATTCAGCGGGCGGCTCTCGGTAGACAGGTGCGGCCCAGGGCCTCCGACACGGACTGTGCGGGAGGTCACTGCGGAGGACGGCACGGTCAGGCTCAGGCTGGGAGGTGAAGCGAGGCGGCCGGATACGTTACGACGTACGGGCGGCCGTCCGAGGCTTGATTTCACTTCCCAGATAGAAATCCGGCGGGAGGGCGAGAGGGCACCAGGCACGCTCCAGTGGCAGGCAGGTGACAGGGAAGCGGGGCGGCCAGCCTCGATGGGTCCAGAGCGACTCAGGTAGAGCGGGGCTCTCGGCGAGGGGAGGCGGCCAGGCTTCTGGGTGTCACGGCCCTAGGAGGGGTGGCAAGGTGCGCAGAGCACTCCGGCGGGAGAAAGCACACGGCTCGAGTTCTCAGACGAGCGGAGACACGGTGAACCCACTGGTCCTGGGGTTCAGTTCAGGGGGCAAGCTCTTCTTCCAAGCCCTTGGAGATAGTTGAAGAACAAAGTGCAAAAGTCTCTTTCAGTCTTTTTCCTCTCCTTCCTCAGCAAGGCACCTACTGCAGGCCAGTCCCTCAGGTCAGGGAAAGTTACTCCTCCTTCAGCTTCTTCCAGGTCCTTCTAGTCGGGCGGAGTTCCTTCGTGGTTCAATCTGGATCTGATTTCTTAGGAGCCAGGCTCCTACTTTTATACAGTGATTCTTTTGTTCTTTAGCGCCAGGGGGCCTGGGCCTGGCTCAGTCCAGTTCTGGAGTACTTTGTTTTAATGACTCTGCTCTTTCCTTTCAGCAGCAGGGCAGAGACATCAGCCGCTCCACAGGGGGGCGGAGCCGGCTTTGTGGTGGCAGAGCACAGGTCTATTCAAGAGTCAAGGTGTACTCCTCCCACCCATCCTGGTGTAATCTCTCTACCCACCACCTGGCAGCCAACCTGTCTCCTGGAATCCCCCAGCCCTGCTCCTGTACTGTTGCTAGGCAGAACACACACCCACAGCAGAGGCGGACTGAGATGGTCAGGCACGCAAAGGCTAACTTTCTAAAAGCAGCATTTGCAAACCCAGGATATTAAAATAACCTTTACTAAAAGATGTATTTTATTATCCCGAGTTCAGGCATACTAAACATGACTTTCTACCATGCTCTCTGAGTCCACTGGGGTCACAGCGTGTAGCGATCCCAGCAGCCCATTCTGGCCTATGGAGAGCAGGTAGCCTTCAATAGTGAAAAACGAAAATGGCTGTAATTCACTATTAAGACATGCCACACACATCAGGGCATGTCCTACCTTATGCCTACAATGCACCCTGCGCTTAGGCCTACCAGAGGGGTGACTAACATTTAGTTAAGGGAAGGTTTAGGGACTGGCAAGTGGGGACACTTGCTCAGTCAGCGCGACGGTACCAGACCGCGCGCAGATTCTGCAGTGGCAGACCCTAGACACATTTTACCCCGCTGCTTCGGTGGGTGGCACAACCAGTGCTGCAAGCCCACTAGCAGCATTTGGATATACAAGCCCTTGGCACCCCTGGTGCACTCTACTAGGGACTGATAGTAAACCAAATAAACCAAACGTGGAAGTCAATTCCCATAATACATTTTACCATAGGGAGCACTTGCACTGTGGCACTGGATGGCAGTGGCACAGTGCCCTGAGCAGCTAACACCAACACAAAACACATTGAGGCACAGACAAAAATGGAAGGGTGACCCACGCCAATGGTGCCAGGTCTAACAAGTGTGAACAGTGAGGGGGTGGATTGCTGCATAAGACATAGGGGGCCGTCAACGCTTGAGGCGTGCCACACTGATCGACCGAAATAAAAAAAAACACACCTGCACATGAAGGACACACTTACGGTTGTCCGGCACAGCAAGAGACTGCCCCTGCCGGTGAGAAAGGAGCAGATCAGCCTTGCCATGGTCTGCATGAATGATGTTCTCCACAGCAAGTTGAACGGGGTCAGTATGAGGAACGAGCCAGCAGAGCTTCAGGTAACTCATGTGGATGTCAGCGGGGTGGCGAGGAAGTGAGCACATCTCGGCATCGGAGCCTGCAGTCATGGGAAAGCATCTGCGGCTGAGTAATTGCAGCACCGCAGTAGTGTCTGCCCAACCCACAGAGGACATACATGCATCGACACTACTGCCTCCCCCCCTTGAACACTGCTAGCCCCTGTAAACCATACACACGCAAACTCTAGTGGGGCCCGCACGCATGCCCCCTCACAGAAGCTGTCACCAAAAACCATGCCAGTCCAGCACCGGCATCTCTATCGAGTGTCAAATCCTGCGATCTGAGGAGAAACTCCTGCGGCCTGAAACAAGAGTCGTCTTCAATCCACAGAGAACCGCTGCAAGCAATTACTGCAAAGCAGCCCAGGGCGAAAGAAACTGCCTCCATAAAGCAATGCCAGTCCCGCTGCCTGGAAGAAGATGGCTCATAGCACCTCCACTACACTGCCTTCGGCGGGCCCATACTCCTCACCTTACCCGCAGTGAAGAGCAAACTGCAAGGAATAAGCATTTCCCACAGCTCTCACACTCTCCGCCTCACCGTGCAGGTGGAGATCAAGGTGCATGAGCAACATGGCTGGAAGTGGGAGGAAAGTTGCTGCGGCCTCCTGAGAGAACCAAGCGCCCCCCTTCCAGGGTGATGAAAGACTGCTGTAGATTTGTGAAGTGTTCACAGCACCACCTAGTTGTTGACTGCGAGCACTGCAGTTACAGAAGTGACTCGCATGCAGTGGCCTCGACCAGGGCTTTTCTGGCTAGGAGATGGGTTACCTGCCTTGCCGCCCACCTACTCTAGAGTAACTGCTGGTGTCTGTGAAGCAACTGGACGAGTGGCACCAGGATCACACGCAGCCACCAGCAGCCCTGAGAGCACCTCCTCCCAGCAGCGGGAGCCAGTGCAGAACTCCCTCCACACAAGAGGCTACCAGGAAAGTGCGGGAAGCCAGCATGAGCAGCTCCTGGCCGCCACCTCGTTTCTTCAGCCCGCAGCAAGCGAAAGGCTACAGTGGCTCACCTCTGAAGTGGCAGCCCCGAGCAGCAGCACTGTCATACCAATGGCTGCTGACCTGAACAAATTAGTGATTCTGGACCATCGGTTCTACTAAAGTAAAGCTGCCCAGTGTGATGCCCACAGTGCTCCCCCTTACTTATTGGAATGCCTGCAGAAGCGAGAGCAGCCTTCCCTCCGAATGTGAAAGCTGCACGGTCCGCAGTTTCAAGAAAGACTGCCGTGGCTAGTGAAGTACATTGCTGCAGTGCCACCTAGCTGCCATTTGTGGTACTGCATCTTAAAGTAAAGAAGTGCAGAAAAGAAAGCACCCAACGAAGCAAATGTTTGCCCAGTAGCGTAGCAAGCGTCGGCCTCCCCCCACCCCCAGCTCATAAGTTGCAGCCGTTGCAGGGCGGGAGCCATGCAGGAATCGCCAGCAACCCCCACCCCTCAACCGGCCGTTGCGAGAATCCGTCAGCATCCCCCCTCCGCTCTAACATGCCACTACAGCAGGCAAATGCCAGGGCGGCCAAAGGTCTAGATACGCCACTGTGTTTTTCAAAGTACTGTGAACCTTGCATTTATCTGAGAGCTTGCAGTGCATACCTCATTGCCGCATAGCAAAGAAACCCAACAAGCTCACAGCTGCCACCACCAGTAAAAGCTGCCAAGATTACAGCTAAACCCTAGGCAGTGAAACCACAAGCATCCAAGTCCTACTAGTATGCCAGCAAGTCCAGTAAAGGCACAAGAGGCACTGTATGCTGTGCACCCACCCCCCTAGCAGCCATCTGCTGCCACCTCCATTAAGAAGACAGAGCTGCATGCCCCTGGTGGTGAACGACCACTGCCACAAGAGAAGGTACAGGCATGCAAGGTGCCAGTAAAGGGCACCAGCTCACCAAGGTACACCCTGGCAAAGACAAGGTGCAGAGACATTGCAAGAGCCAAGAAACCCAAAGCTGCACCAGCCCAGACAAGCATCAAATAGACAAGAGCAGCCCGAGCCACAGTCTGTCAGAGAAGGCTCAAGGGGCATTAGCCAAAGAGAAGAGACCCCCAGCAGAGACCCAAGAAGCACAAAGCTAACCCAGCCAAAAGAAGACTCAATCGGCAAGCAAGGTCCAGTGAAGGTAATGGAACCAAAAGCAACCAAGCAAGTCCCACAAAATGTACAAGAAGAACGTGCACTGTGCATACCCCCCCCGCCCAGTGGCTGTCTCAGGCCACTGCAAGCAAGAAGAGTGCACCACATGTGCCCTGTGGTGAACGGACACCACTTCGAGCTAGAAGACGTACACACAAAATGCCAGAAGAGGGCATCTACAAAGAGGATGGAGCGCACAAGGCCAGAGTTGCGCAGGGGGCCCCACCATCAAACCTGACAGCATGGGCTGGTGCCCAGGAGAGTGAGAGAGACCCCTCCACAATGCTGAAGGCAACAGGAAGAGCCTTCACATCTCCACTACACCAGCGAAGCCCCGCAGTGGGCCAAAGGCAGCACAGAGTCACACTGCCTCAAGACGGAGTCACCAGTGGCCCAAGACAGGCAAGAGAAGAGTTGCACATTCCACGTGGCAAGCTGCCACTGCAGCATGTGCTCCAACGACATGCGACTCGTGGCGGGACATCACATTGCACTGCAAGCAAGGAGCATGTCGCACGAAGTGACCGACCTCGCCAAGCATGCCTGAACGGAGGCAGGAGCAGGCAGCATGACAGCAAAGACTCAAGGTGCAAGCACAACACCCTTGAGTGAAGAAGGTGACCTGCCATCTTGGCAGAGGAGCACCGCGAAGTCCCTGGAAGAAGGGATCGGACCGGCAAGAGGTCAGAGCAAAGAAGAGTGACAATCCCGTCACCATGAGGATTCGGACGACCACAGGTGCGCTGGAGAGACCGAGGGTAGAAGAACGAGGACTCACACAGCCACAAGATGAGAGTGCACACAGAGACACCAGACAGCAACCAGGGTGGACCGACGTCCCTGGAGACAGCTCAATGGGAGAACCAAATGCAAGCTACAGCTAGCACAAACTGCTTCTCTCTCCAACGCTTCCAAGTACGACCGTCCAGTCCTGAGTGACAGCAATCTAAGTCGGACGGCATCCCAGCTCCTGACCGCAGATGCCATGGCTGAGTAACATCCTCAGCAAGATGAAGATACGTGGCTGCGAAGTCCCTCCAGACATCCTCTTTCCCAGCAAGTCGCCACCACCTATCATCCAGGTTCAATGGCAACCACAACATCACTGCCATGTGCATCACCCCATCCAACCAAGAAGCAACATCATCACTGGGGAAAGCCTTGCAACTGCATAAGAACCAAGTGACTGAGGCACACCCATCAAAATGAGAGACCAAGTGTTCAGGGGCTATTCAATAGTCCATGTGCCCGTGTGTCCTGTTGGCAAGCCCACCGACCATTTAATCACACACCCTGGCGGTTGCTCCAACAACGTCGTCGGATCCTGTCAGTATTCCTGCAGCGGCCCCCAAGTGGCCCACAAGCAAACCTGTACAGTCCACACAGTATTGTGGCAGCCCCGCACAAGGGCCTTAAGAACATCCCCGCACCCAGGGATCCTTGCATGAGAAGTGGTCGAGAAGCGGCGCCACGACCAGGTACCGGGAGGCACCGCAACCTCAGAGCATAACATCCTGAACATCATCAATGCCATTCCAGCCATGGCAGATTGGTCATCGTAGTGCCCAGACACCGCAAGGAAAGACTCTGCAGCAGGACTCCACTGACGTTCCTGATGCACCATAGTTTAGTTGACAGACACCAACAGCATCACAGCCAGAGCACACAAGTTCATCCAGCAGTGTGCGAGAGGACATTAATCTGACAGACAGGCTGCCAGGAATCCGGACTCCATCGATGCATCGTTCGTGCCCAGTGACTCTGGTTAAATTATGGATGTGTGCTGAAATGCTTGGGTGCTCCCAGCTGCACCTGTCCACTATTGTCCTGCGGACTCTCTCTCTGGACCAAGAGACTGTGTGGTGTCCTATGTGAATAGTTTGTTTCCAGAAGTTGGACTTTGTTTTATTTTGAATAAAGTTTGGGAGGAATGTAGTGTCGTGCTGGACACTTTCTAGTGTCTCAGCAGACACCTGGTTACTCAGCCACTCCCTCGTGGGAGTGGACACACATGCACCCCATCCCCATCCATCACAGGCGCCTCGAGTGACGTGACCCTTTTAACAAAAGGGCCCGGGTGCACGTGCTCGTGACCAGTACAGTACCCTACTCAATGTGTCTGTGCAATCATTTATCCAGCATGTGGGCCTGGCACCCTTGACACTACAGATATTGCATGAAACATAAACACAACAGTTCTCTGCAAAATGCCTGTAGTAGACTTACACGCATCACCCACATTAAACATAAATTAAAGGAAAAAGGTATTAAAAAACAATCTATTTAAGAATTATTTAGATCATTAGGGCAAGACTCTCTGCAGAACAGAGCTGGCCCTATCAGAGGGCCCCTTGAAAGGCTGGGGCCCCGGGCCAGTGGCCACTTTACCCGTGCCTTAAAACGCCTCTGTGAATAAGAGGATACTCGAATTAAGCCGTAGGCTGTGAACACTTTCGGAGACCAACTGCTGCTAATGTTGTTTTTTAAAAGGAAAAATTATCAACACTGTTGAATCCTTTGGCAGGCTATGGGCTAGATTGCTTTTAAGCTTCTCCTCCCATGGCTGTATGCATAGATATGGGATCGTTGTCTTCCGGACTACCAATGACGTTAATTCTGTTCTCTCAGGTGTCAAACTAGTTGACCCCGAGACTACACCGGTTGCATCTCCCAATTTGCTTGCAGCAGTCTCGTTGGAGCAAGCGACAAAAAACATTGTAATTGATCGGGCATTGCGCTTCTAAAAGGTAATTCAAGTACGCGCTACCCGTTAAGTAGCGAATTAATGTAAGAGCGGCGTAATATTTAATCGCTTTTATTTCAGAATTCGAGTCCCTCAGAGTGCAATTCGTTTCCAAATGGAAACTCAGAACAAGACCAATCATAAGGTTTTCCAATTATTTAAAAGTAGATACTGTTTTCATGAATTTGGGCTACAAATTATTTCGCCGATAGCCCATTGTATGAGAAGCTGTGGAGCTCCATCTAGTGTTGAAACAGCAGTAATAAAATCCACAATTAAGAAAAATGATTTTCACTACCATCATTAATAACCCCGGTCTGGTATGGATATCATAACAAGCATTTGTAATGCAACAGGTCTCGCATTTGCGAGATTTACAGCTATTGGTGTTGTAAGTAACAATGTCTTTCACCCATGGTTTTTTTGGGAGTTGTTTGGAAAAATAGCCAATATTCGCTAGTGCAGTATATTTGTGCTTACCACAAGTTTGCGCTATATAAAGTATGATTGAAAATGCATCCATGCAATCATATACAGGTACATAGACACCTATGGAGATGCATACATGAGTACATACATATCTATTTACATATTTACAGATATGGATAGATATATGGGCATATACTAATACAATAACAAGCAGAAAGGTTATGGGGGTCCAAGGGATTTTATAGACTCATTCCGGATTAAATCCCCTAGTCTATATAGTCAAACAACACAAATAATCCGGGGTCTGAATATACCAACAAATTGATTTGAAAAAGGAAGAGAAAGAACTGAACAGATTTGTCATCAAGGGTATACCAAAAGAAAAAATATATAAGATTATAGAGTGAAGAAACCCTTGTCAGTGATTGGATTGCCATCACTCACCAACGTGATCATTATCATCATTTGGGTATCCATCCAACCTTCCCTTGACCCTCTTGATCATAGAGGGGTCATTGGTGGTTATTGTTCTCAAGGGAGTCTTATAGAAAAGACAAAAAGACCGAAAGAAATATTTAGCTCTCAAGAAACTTGGAAAACTTTATAGGGAATCCCCAAATCAATGTGGGAATGATGAGTGCAGTGCAATTGTGTGTGTGTGGATTAAAAGAGCATTTACAAAAAAAAAAAACTATTTATTGAAACATCTATTGCAATTCTCATTAAAAACAGTGCAAAAAATCACTGCTTAAATAACGGTCGACATGTTTCAGCCTACATGACAAATGATCTGCGGCTTTCTTCAGGACCTGTCTGTTTAGTACTATTGCTACTACAAAACCAAAATAATACCATTAATGTGAAACGTGAAAAAAGAAACAATATACATAAAGGTTGGAATTAATACAACCTCTGGTGACTTTTACTGATTTTTTTTTTACTAAGTGTATGGCTGAATTCGGTGGCTTAGCATATGATGATGCAATTTGTTAATCTATACTAGACTCAACTCCCAGTATCCTTGAAAGTGTAATTAATACGTCAGGGTCTGGTGGTGATGAGTAAAGTACTGTTTTTGAAAATATCTCATTCTCGGACACTTGTACATGGAGCTATCATGGCAGAATATTTAAGGGGTATTTGTGCTCCCTCTGGCTTGATTGTCACTAATGCTCCACGTCTTTTCCTTCAAGACAAAGTCTTTTTGAAAGATTGGTCGTTAATAGCTTGGCGCTGTACACGCGATTGGCTGATCTTAATTATAAGCACTGCAAAACGAGTGGCCGATTCCATCTTAATAGAAATCCAGTTACTTGAATCTCTAATCAAAACCACGATAACAGCAACACTCTTCAAGAAAAATCAAGAAGAGTCTAATAAATCCAACAAAGAATTCAAAGATACCATTTTGCGCGCAAAAATAGAGAAATTTAAGAAAGATCTACTACGTTTTAAACATGATGTTGTCTATCCATACACAAGCGATAGCTATACTCCACCTGAGTTCAATAGGAAGGGACGCAGATATGGATCTACATATTCAGGCACCAGCTCAGAGGGTAGCTCAAGTGACTCAGAGATTATACCAGGGAATAGACCACAATACAGAGGACGAGGGAGGTTTAACAGGTCTAACTGGCAACGAGGTCAATCTACATCACAGTTCCAACAGTGGTGGCCTCCTACTCCTTGGGGCTATCCACCCCAACAATTTCAGCCTCCTATGGCTCCCTTTCAAACATACCCACAAGACTTTCCGAACCAGCCTTTTTTAGGGTTTGGCCCCGGAAGGCCCAGAGGTAAACGGAGAAATCCGCAATCACAGGTATACTGGAATCAACCAGCAGCACCCCATATGGGCACTCGCAGCCAAACGAAAAAGAGCCAACCCCAACCAGGGACCAGTGCAGAACTGGTCTGATTGTCAATCTTAGTAAGAGGATATTGACAGATAATGAAGAATTGGTCCTCAACAGAGGTCTGGGCTTTGTGACAGTGGCGTAGCTAGAGCTTGTGGCGCCCGGGGCTATCCCTCAGATTGCCGCCCCGGTGCGGGGGAGGGGAGGGAGAAAGGACAGCACGCACTTGAAAGAGGTCCGAGAGACACGTAGCATCGCCGCTAATAGTTACCTCGATCATGCAAGTTACATGCACATACATGACACGGTCCAAGGCTACACAGTTGAATACACCAGTGACCGGCAGTACAAAGGAGGACACACAGACTGCATGATCTATCTGGGAACTCAGAAAAACCACGTACGACATCTATCAGAAAGCTGCGTGAACAATTACCTGGTTATCACCTCAGCACAATGTAAACATGCACATACATGACACTGTTCGGGGATCCGTCATTTACAGCTGACAATAAATGACCAAATATCATGGTCCCCCCCATTAAAGCAGTGGGGACGTGCACAAACGTGATGTGCTCTAAGGACCCAGAGCCAACTTAACAGTGTCGAAGCCTGTAATTCTTTATCTTTCAAAAACAGCAAATTAATTATTCACAGGTAATGACTCACTGTGTGCCCTTAGAACTAAACGCAGCACAAAGGGGTCAGTCAGCTCCACAACCTTGCCAACACAGACCAGATACAAAGCCCTCTCTGGTGGCCCAATGGCAACAACCAGGGATCACGCCCTGTCATTACTTCTAAGCAGCAGCAACCAACTCCCTGGGACCCAAAGCCAGCTTGTAATAGTGCATCTCTCCTTAAGAGCAGCCTCAGCACACACATGGTGCACAGCCTACCCAGGGGGCCCAAAGCTAAAATATAGGGAGTGGAGACACATTGTCATCACAATCCTTAAACACAGCTGTAGGGGCCATGGGAATATGTTCAACCCTATCCAGGGACTCCGTGAATAATCAGAAGAAACAAGAAACATTACATTTTTCTGCAATTTTGTTTTCACATTACTTTCATGGTAACCAACAGTGTTAAAAGTCCGCAAAAACAGTAAAATCATAATAACGTGTCTAGTATGGAACGCCAAGGCTGTGTAACACACGTCCCTGTAACACACGTCTTCAGCTGCCTCCCAGACCCGAATGTAGGCATGGCAGAACCAAGGTCTGGAGAAAAATAACCACTTAAAAGAAGTCCGGATATGAAGTAAGTTATGTGTGCTTTTACGCATGTGTGTTTCAAAATGTCCACGGCTTAATCATTGGACAGTGGTAGCTTGCTACTACTGGTATCGCTCTACTCACAGACATCCGGGAATAAAGCCCTTCATCAGATCCCTTACGCATTTCAAAAGGTTCATAACCTTAGTGGACACAGACCTGGATGCGCCTAGACAACTGCTGACTAACTGGAGCAATCACACTGGCAACCTGCGATCACAACTGGAGCTCTCGTAACCTAGGCCCTGGTGCCCTGGGATCAGAGAATACCAGGTTCTTCTCTTGTATCTTGTATCTCAATCTTTTATGTTCCTTTCCTCTCACAAGCCAAAATGCTTAAGGTAAATAGCTCACACAACCTTCAACTCTCTCTAGAACTCTAGGCTCTACAGATGAATGCATTATTTAGGAAGAGAGAGTAGAAAGGCTTGCCTGTGCTCGCAGGTAAATGTATCAATGAGAGAATGGAAGCAGAGAGGTCAGTTTATCCCTGCTGTTTCCTGAGGAGAATTACAAGAAGACATCAACATAAGGGCAGGGTACAGACTGACATTCACCCAGAGACAGGTGCAATAGCCCACATGTCTAACTGGCGCTAACAGCACAGCCACCACTAGCTCAGATGAAGACTTATTCCACACTCAGCACTTATAGTACAAGTATCACTCATATGTCACAGATAGCAAAAAGACTACTTACGTGCCACAGTGACCACAGCTATCATCACATGTCAAAGCCAGCTGATTAGTACCATTCATCTGATCAATCCCTTGCTCTTCTGGTTAATTTCGTACTCAGTACAAACAGCAAATCTATCCTTTAAGGTTTTTGTCAGCAGAGCTACTCTCACCAGACAACAGAGCATTCCCAAACAAGTTACAGGGAGCAAAGCTATGCCTTAATAGCAGCTGAGCTATCCCTGAATAGGTGATTGTCCTTCTGACAATCTGTCTGCACGGTGTCTAAGCAACTAGGGAACAGGGAACCAGTGAACAAGAGGGGTTCGGGAACTAATGCTTTCAGGATGGCGTTTGGAGAAAGAGAGCCTCTCATACTTTAGTGGGACAGGTAAAACAAAGGAACCGGGAGACGCAATAGATAGGCCTTGGAGACAGAGAGACCTCAATATTGAGCGGCTTTAGGCTGGGAAACATTAGGCAGAGTAGAAATGGAAGGCTAGAACAAGACAACAGAGACAATGAAAGCAAGAGACAGGCCAGTTCCAACTACAAGGATACAGGCAAATAAGAACCTAGGGTGGAATTTTTGAATTTGAACCTAGATGAGGAACAATGCATACCAAAGGAGAAACATAAAATCCACAAATATTGCACTAGAATGACTCTTACATCAACCTCCTGTGTCATTTAGAAGGGCACATGGCATTACTTTCAAACAACACTACCATAGCTGACACTAATTAGGGGGAAGGATTCAAGACCCTAACCTCCACTGTGAACCACCATGCAGAACCCCCAAACACACTCAACATTAACACAGGTTAGGCTGGAAAGTGTCAAGAGTCTCTCCTCCCCCCCAACTCCCTTTATAGAACAGCTCTATGAGGATAACCAATGTCTTCCAAGCCAGCCACCCACATTAATGTGATTCAGTTCCTCTACTGGAAAACCTCTGATGGATGAATCACAAACGCAGACTGATGTCTGCATAAAGTGCCGAGGCCAAGTAATTGGCTAACTCTGAACCATATCTGGCAGGTCAACATAACAGAACTTCTGCTACACATGCTAAAAAATTATCTGTGTGTTTGGAAACGTTGCATACCAGCTGTCCATACTGTCCCTATGCTGTGTGTGAATTAGCGAAGCTTTAAGAGACCGTTCCACTTAAAAAAAAAAAAGAAATCAAAATGACTGTCCTTGTCAATTTTTTTTTATATTTAGCTGCTTACAATTGTGTTTCCATTATTTTTTTATAAAATTTCCCAAATTAAGCTTGAATATTGACGTTCAAACAGTTTGAATCAAACTTCTATGTAGGTACACCAGGAATACACTGTTGTATGTATCAAGTCTGCATCATCTAGGGCTGTAAGGGCACAGCCTGTCACCATTTCACATAATTATATTAAAAAGTAACGAAGAAAGCCTTTGTGTGCAAGGATAAACGTTTCCTGTCCCTGTCCCCATTTCTCTCACAAGAGGAACCTAATAGACAAGAACTGCGCCGGGGCTTACCAGTTTGAATGAAGCTCCCCTCACGCTACATTCCACAAACAGTGCTCCAGGTTTAAATGTCCCGTCCTCGCAAGCACCAGGAGACCCCAAGCCAAGGCACCCCAAGCTCCGCTGCACCGCGCCGTCCACAGGAAGCGCAAGCACTATTTTGTGTCCCAACCCGGACCAGACCCCAGGCGGCGCGCACAATGAACCCGGACGCCTCCGCCCAGTGTGCAGTCAACCTTGCAGAAGCTCGTGCGACGTCACGGGCCTATGCTAGGTGGTGGTGGCGGCGTGCGTACGCTGCAGGCAGCAGTTGCAAGCAGCAGGTGGCGGTGCGCATGCGCTCGTACTTCAAACAGGGCCGCGCGCGTGGAACTGGTGGCCCATTGCAGTGGCCTTTATAATTTATTTGGGGACACTGACACTACTGTAACAGTAATGTCAGATTCCCCAAATAAATTATAAAGGCCGCCGCAACGGGCCACCAGTGCTGCGCGACCGCCACCCCAAAAATAGTGCCGCCTGGGGCGGACCGCCCCCCTCTTAGCTACGCCCCTGGAATCAGGTGAGTGAGATGGGGCGTGAGAAGATGAGATGAAATGGGAAAAGGGAGGGTGGGGAAGGGAGATGCAATGGTGACTGAAGTGTAATGGATGGAATGTAAGTGGATGGAAAGAGATGGGAGAATGGTGGGATGGAATGCAATGGGATAGGGGATGGGAAAGTAAAAGGGACGGGGTGGTCTTTGGGATGGGCTATGATGCGAGGTGATGTGATGAGATGAGGAGAGGGTAGGTGGGGTTGGGGTTTGATCTTGTAGCGTTCAGATGGGATGGATTGAGAAGATGGTGAGGTGGGATTTGATGCAAATGGGATGGGGTGGGGTGAGATGTGAGGGAAGAAATGAGATGTGAGGGTAAGGGATGAGATGGGCATGGTGGGGGTTTGGTTTGATGGGACAGGGTAGGGTTGTGGTATAGGGTGGGACAGGAAGGAGTGGGCCAGGGTGGAATGAGGTGTGATGAGAAGGCAGGGTACAGTGCTGCATGGTAATTGTTACTTCAATGCTGCACACTGGAGAACTGAATGTCAGCCTTGGATACATGGAGAATGTGAGAAAGGACAATTGTAAGAGCACTTTTCAAAAACTTCAAATAAATAAGAGTTATTGGCACCTGAAGCATTACTACAATAAAAGTAAATTGGATTTTTTTTCAAATTAAATAACATATTCTATAATTACTCACAGAGTGCTCTGGTTATCAACCTTGAAAGGATGAAAGGCTAAGATCCACTTTACTGCGATTCAAACTTCTGACCTGCAGGTAAAACTAGAGGTCTTAACTTGCTGGGCCTTCTTGCTGGCTGCTGACGTATTACCACTCCTCCACCCACTCCTTCGGCATCGTAGTGCAGTGTGTGCACATTTTGAAACATAACTAATCAGTCCAGAAAGAAGTGCGGAGGAGCTATTCAGTCTCACAGTCCCGCAGGTTTTATATTACTAAAGAGAGAGAACGCACATATTAGCCCCACCTTCAGGGGCTGGAGCCTACTTCTGCTGCTAAATTAGCTGGGGTAAGGCTGGTTTTGGATATTCGCGCTGAAGAGGAGAGAAAGAGTTGCTTTGCTGCAGAAGACGCAGGGCCTGCGCCACTAAAACATTTTAGAAATGCAGTGATCCAACCTCACGAGCGGGCGGTGGGGAGGGCATAAGTTTAAGCATTATCAACATTTCACAGGCACTTTTGTAAAATGCGAGGCATTTTTACAAAAGTGTTGATATTGTGATTTTTTTTGCAATCATGACATCCTGAAGGGTTTGATTTACACCTTAAACAATAAGCATGCTAAATCTATTCATCGGTTTCTATGAAATGGTAAATGCAATTCATCCCGAAAGTTTCCAACAGTCAGTTTATGTGGCATTTAACCGTTTTTCTATGAAATCACATACAACCCTGTGGAGCAGGTAGGCACAGACTATGGCTGGTGCTTTGAATAGACAGCCATTGTCACTTGGTGCTGTGTATCTGTGAAAGCATGCAGAACTTCCACAGATCTGACCCAGTGATGGCTCTCTGTGATCTCACTTCCAAGCAATCACCTGCTCGCACACAATCACCTGCTCACTCGCACGCAATCACCAGGCCTCGGGTCATCTACTGCATGCATTAGCTAGGCTGTGAAACAGTGGCGGTCTGTAGCCAATCAGTTCATGGACTGTCCAGTGCATCACACGTGAAAAACTATTTCAAGATGTTATGCACCTACCACATGTTTACTGCAGAATGTGTAACGTCATGCATATGGTTGCTAGATATCACAGCTCAACACTGACACACAGGCTCACCATAAACCCATGGCAAGTTTAATTCAAGAAACTAAAGAAGCTATAAACATATCACAAACACACCTTCCTTCAACCCCACTCAGTGGAGTGTGAACACGGAAGCACATTGGAGCAACTGTGCTTATAGCAGAACTCACAAAACTTGTGTACATTGAAATTTTTTTTTTTTGCATATTTATATAGCGCAAACTCGACCCGAAGGTATTAGAGCCAGGGCCGGCTTAAGTGCTGGTGGCGCCCTGTGCGACAATGTTTGTTGGCGACCCCCCCCAATGACCACCTCCACCACCACAGGTATCTCTCGCTAGCACCCTTTAACAGTGACCAAGTCTCCATAACCACACTCTCTCAGATGCACTGAATTAGTTATAGCGCCACTCATACCAGTGTAGGGTGTCCGAGCACTTTACATCACACACACATTACACAGAGACAATCAATCATACGCGTGTAAATCAGTGTGTAGGAAATGTTACATAAGCCAAAGGACTAAAAGTGTAGGAGTCACATGTCATCCATAATGATAGGCAGTATAGTTTAAGAGTGCTTGGTGTGGAAAAGCACAAACTCCGAGGCGAAAATGAAACCGCATAGTTGGGAGTTTTCTTTAATAATAAGAATCGATTTCAAGCCAAATTAACCCTTTTTGCAACATTAATTAATGTTCTAATAATGTATACTTTGCAGTCTGTATGCAGTTCCAGGATGAAAGTTAATAGCTCACTATACTATATATTAGGACTTTAAGTTATAAATTGCAAGTAACAAAAGGATGTCTCTTTTGAAAGCAGTAACCTGCTGATCTGTTTACATCATACGTACTCTGTAATCTACTTGGTACACGTTCTTTGCAGCAGGCATATTAACCCTCTGCACTAACTTCACCTAAATCAAAACCTCAACTATACAAAATGCTGATCTCTCGCCAGGAAGGTAATTAATCACACGAGTTATCTTGACATTTATGTGGGGCCTGGTAATTGCGGGGGTGGGGAGAAGAAATGCTGCAGCAGGTGCTTCAAAAGCATAATAAAACTCGACTCAAACACGGCGCCCCCAGGAAGCCAGCACCCGGTGTGGTGACCTCGAGGCTCGAACACCAAAGGCGGCAGTTTAGGCCGGCCGACGGACCACATCCTCTACCCTTCATCTAACATCACTTACTTGCGCCCGGCGTTCTGTATCTCCTCTCTGCTTGCAGCTCCGTCGGCCTGCCACTACCTCCGCCCGGATCGCTGTCAACCTTGCAGAAGCTCGTGTCCTGCGACGTCACGGGCCTATGCTAGGTGGTGGCGGTGCGCATGCACTTGCATTTCAAACAGGGCCGCGCGCGCGGCACTGGTGGCCCGTTGCGGCGGCCTTTATAGTTTATTTGGGGACACTGACTGACACTACTGTAACAGTAGTGTCAGTGTCCCCAAATGAATTATAAAGGCCGCCGCAACGGGCCACCAGTGCCGCGCGGCTGCCGCCCCAACAATAGTGCCGCCTGGGGTGGACCGCCCCCACCGCCCCCCCCTAGCTACGCGCCTGCTTTGTGACGACCAATGCTGGGGACGCATTTCAAGTCCAGTGTGAATTTGCACAATTTTTCCGCAAGATACGTTTGTTCTACTTCTTTAAAGATAAAGAACAAAAAGAAATATCAACAGAGGAGCGTAATACTGGTCTAAAAAAACACTCTACCTTCAATCCTCCTACCAACAGTGTCCCACCTCAGGTGTTGACTGTCGAGAGAGCGGTCCAAGAAGACTTATCTAGAATATGTAAGAACAAGAAAGATACTTTTAACAACCTTCCGAAGAAAGAAGAACTAGCTTTAAGCACTCTTACTGAGGATCGCAAAATTACTATTAAGCCCGCAGACAAAGGCGGAGCGGCTGTGATTCTAGATACTGATGTATATAGAGCGGAATACTTACGCAATTGTCAGACAGAAGATTTTATCGCCCACGTAAGGAGGACCCTACAGAAAGGATTAGAAGAGGCATTTGTGATCTTGTAGACGAAGGAACTAATGCAGGTTGGATAACCACTCAAGAAGCCAGTTTCCTTCAGACAACTCATCCAGTGATGCCGTATTTTTACTGTTTGCCCAAAGTGCACAAACCCCAAAGACCACCACCAGGTAGGTCAATAATATCAGGCATAGGGTCTATTCTAGAACCATTATCCACATTTGTGGATTATTTTTTTAGACCTATAGTCATGCGAATGCCAACGTAGCTGCAAGACACGAAAG
Organism: Triturus cristatus; assembly: GCF_964204655.1. Lineage (NCBI taxonomy): Eukaryota > Metazoa > Chordata > Amphibia > Caudata > Salamandridae > Triturus > Triturus cristatus. The sequence continues at coordinate 392,559,300 of NC_140594.1, forward strand.
ACGTGCTACGACTACTACCAGAAGTTGAATTCGACACAGAGTTAGACTGTTTAGTCTCCTTCGATGTTGAATCATTATATACTTCTATCCCGCAAGATAAAACCTTAGATACGATTGCCACTATTTTATCTGATCCAGATCTGGGTTCGATAACTCCAGTCCATTTCATTATGGCATGCGCCCAACTGGCCATGAAGGACATTTTCTTTAGATTTGAAGAGACCATTTACCTTCAGGTCTCTGGGACCAGTATGGGCAGCATTTTTGCGCCCAGCCTGGCCAACCTATACGTCCATTCTTTTGAGCAACAGCATGTCCTTACACTGAACAATCCCTTCTATGAGTCTATCCGCTTATGGAAGCTGTATATTGACGATGTACTGGTGGTATGGCGGGGTAGCCCTGATTCTGTTATACAATTTCAACAATGGTTGAATTCCAGGAATGAATTCCTTAAATTCACAGTTGAGTTGGATAAAAACAGAGTGGCATTTTTGGATCTTTCCATTTTCTCTACCTCTACGGGGTTAGAAACTCCTTGAGCCACCTGTAGAGAAACTACCTTTGGGCCGCCTTACTTTTGTAAACACTTACAGTACTTTAACTAATGGCATACAGAAATGTGCCCGGAAACATTGGCGCACTTTGAACAGCTGTACTGAGAAAATACCTCTTCCACTTTTCTCTTTGAAAAGAGGCACCAATCTAAGGGAAAAACGAATACACACTCGACCCTTAGGCATGCCTTCACGTGCTGTAGGAACTCCATGGGCTCTCCCTGCTGTTCAAGGCCATTTTTCTTGTGGTTCTTGTGCCATCTGCCCACAGACTCAACAATCAAAGACTGTAGATATAGGGACCAACAGACCGTGGGTACAGACTAGTTTTACAAACTGTAATAGTGAGAACCTAATCTATTTGATTACCTGCCCCTGTAAGATCAGATACATGGGCATGACGACTCGCAAAGTTAGATCACGTATGTTGGAACACAAGAGCACGTTCAGGTGCAAAAAGTCAATCACTAAATTGATGAAACATTTTGTCGATTTTGACCATAAAGCAGAAGATTTCTCTTGGACAGTGTTGGAGAAACCCTACATACCCTCACACATCAGCGACGTGTCCCAATTTCTTTTCATGCGGGAACAAAAATGGGTCTTCAAATTAAGTAGTGACACGTTAGGTTTGAATGATGCCATACCATGGTCTTTACTGCGTAAATAGAGGGATTTCTTGATGTTGACATATAAGGGGACACACTCTAGGCTTCTTTGGATATATGTCTCTCGATCCAGAACTCTAGCTTTCTGTGCAACATCAGAACAAGTACTGGGTATTGTGTTTATAATTTCCAACACATGTGCATTTTACCTATGTAAAAATAATTCAGTCTTTTGTTGTTGTGTTTTTTGTCGCATTATGATATGCGGTAAATGAATAAATACAGCACCGAATATTATCCCCTATTCGGAGCTGTGGATCTGATGCGATTAACCTGATACAACTAACAACATAGATTTGTAGTTTTTGAGGCGTATTGACGCTGTTTTTATCTTTACGAGAGCATTTGCTGTTGGTATAATATTTCCATCTAACTATTGTGGTTTTTTGCAATTTTTAAAATACCTGGAATTGCATTAAAATTATAAAGTTTTTCTCATATTCATATGAGCGTTATGATCATTTTAGGATCACATGTCCCGACGCCTTTGACGTTATTTTGTGGTTTGATATGAGTGCCGCTTGCAGAGGGAACCACTCGTGCCTCATCGCGCCAGCGCTGCTGTCGCTGTTTTTGGGCTCCTCTTGCTGTTTGTCTCCCCCGCCGCCGCCACCACCACACCTTGCGGCCGAGAGCGGGGGGAGACTACAGCCCCCAAGCACCCCTGCGGCCGCTGACGCCGCCAACGCGCCCGGAGGCGCTTTAAAGAACGCGGCTTCCACGGAGGAGCGGGGGAATCTACGGACCTGGTTGTCTGCCGCTTGCAGAGGGAACCACTCGTGCCTCATCGCGCCAGCGCTGCTGTCGCTGTTTTTGGGCTCCTCTTGCTCTTTGTCTCCCCCGCCGCCGCCACCACCACACCTTGCGGCCGAGAGTGGGGGGAGACTACAGCCCCCAAGCACCCCTGCGGCCGCTGACGCCACCAACGCGCCCGGAGGCGCTTTAAAGAACGCAGCTTCCACGGAGGAGCGGGGGAATCTACGGACCTGGTTGTCTGCCGCTTGCAGAGGGAACCACTCGTGCCTCATCGCGCCAGCGCTGCTGTCGCTGTTTTTGGGCTCCTCTTGCTCTTTGTCTCCCCCGCCGCCGCCACCACCACACCTTGCGGCCGAGAGCGGGGGGAGACTACAGCCCCAAGCACCCCTGCGGCCGCTGACGCCGCCAACGCGCCCGGAGGCGCTTTAAAGAACGCGGCTTCCATGGAGGAGCGGGGGAATCTACGGACCTGGTTGTCTGCCGCTTGCAGAGGGAACCACTCGTGCCTCATCGCGTCAGCGCTGCTGTCGCTGTTTTTGGGCTCCTCTTGCTCTTTGTCTCCCCCGCCGCCGCCACCACCACACCTTGCGGCCGAGAGCGGGGGGAGACTACAGCCCCCAAGCACCCCTGCGGCCGCTGACGCCACCAACGCACCCGGAGGCGCTTTAAAGAACGCGGCTTCCTCCGCGTCGCGGGACGCGCGCGGGCGGCGCCGGGCCAATCCCGGCAAAGGGCGGGCCCTCTGTAGCCCTCAGGAGCCGAAGGAGGCCGGGCCGGGTTCACCCCCTTAATATTTGCTGGTACTGTTCATAAACTATTTCGTCTTGTATGATAGTGTTGGACTGTGATTTATCCTCTTTTTTATCGCTGCACATGTCCACATAGTGGTGTTTTTTAATAAGTTACATCGACATGGCTGATTGCGCTAACAGGGGTACACTTGATGGTTATTTATTGAAAGTTCCCACGGGCTCAGATCGTGAAGCAACACTTGCTGAACTTAGAGTGAGGCGTCGTAATTCTATTGAATTGATCAAAAGCACGCCATCAATCACGAGCCCACAGCATGTGGTAACTACTCCAGTTGTGAGTGGGTATTCTACTAAAGATACTCCACTCCCTTGTGGTAAAAATTATTCCATAGTACTACCCCAAAATGTATGTGTTGTTGAGACATTGATTGATTTATCCCCAACTGTTGTACACACATCCCCTAGTCAAATTGCCGAGCCAGTAGTTTTTAATGGGTCATCATCACAAGCCAGCAAGACCCCATCCCACAAGGTTAATCCATCTAGGCAATCTAAATCAATGGGTCCTCTGCCTAACAAACGGAGAAAGATAGATCTTGATTTATCAAAGAATAGAAAGACAAAACGTAGCCGCAATTCTGGTATGGCACTCATTGACAAAGATCTTACTCATTGTGCAGTTAATTTATCTTCTCCTGGTAAGCTTACATCCAGTCCCTCAAATAACATAAATGTTGAAGAGTTAATGGGTAATATAGACCAGTTATTGAAATCCCTGTTGTTACCCGTCGTTGATAGCTTAAAAGCAATTGAAAAGAGGCTGGAGAAAGTGGAATTCTTAATGAATAGTAAAATGGAATCAATTGTGGGTTCTTGTACATCGCATACAGTACCTTCTGTTGGGTCAGGTTCTGTTGAAATACCTTATATTGCTCCACTTCCGGAGAACACTTTCCAAACCCAGTCGAGTACCAGCAAGATAACCTGTACAAATGCAGATGGTAATATAATGCAACCCACTACTTCAAATAATATCAGTGATCACTTGGGAGATAATGCTCTGCCACAAAATGGCCCAACGATTGACAGGAAACGTTATAAGCCAGCTCCTATTATCAAACCACATCGAGCTTCCTTTATTAACCTGCCACCAGAAGCTATCCCCCTTGTGGTAGTTCTTGCGGGTGTTCCTACCCTAAAAAATTGCACAACAGAGGGGTATTCTCAGTTAAAGAATAAGGTGATTCACTGGCTTGCCCAGAATCGCCCTCTTCCATCATATATTAATGGGGAAATTCTTTATGTACGGCGCTTACCCTGGCTGGGAAATACACAAAAAAAGATAGATGAGATATTATTCTAATTAACTTCAGGGACCCTAGAGCTGTCAGTCATATTCTTAATTGGCATATTAATTACACGAGATCTTCTATTACTACTTGGGAACTGACTTTTTTCTATCCAAGAAGTGAGATAGTTCCCAATATTAACTTTGAGGCTCCACTTCTTAACCAATTCAACCCTCCTATCCCGCTCAGAAATCGTTATGAGGCACTAGCAAGTCTCGAAGATGTGGACTGACTCGATAACCCTAAAGCTCCCCCTTTGGCCCTTGAACAGCCATCCTCTGATACACTTCTAGCTTCTAGTGACCCAAGTAAGCCAGTATTACAAGCAAGCTTAGATACTTTTAATGGCTATCCCCCTGCCCCAGATATTTTACCACCTGTTGATAGTTTGGATGGTATCAAGACTATCACGGGGAACCTATTCTCCTGGAACATTGCTGGTTTATCCTCTAAAATGGATTCTGAGGATTGGATAGTTTTTGTTAATCGTTATGACTTGTGCATATTCCAGGAGACTTGGCTTTGTGAACCTCTTTTTGTGCAGGGATACCTGAATTATTCGGTGCCTGCACTAAAAGGACCCAGGGGAAGACCAATGGGGGGATTAACTATATGGGTTCGCCAGATTCTAAAATTAACTATTAAAGTTGTAGAAACCAATAATCGAGATATCCAACTAATTAAAGTGAACCTAGAAAATTTAGGTATGTTGGATATTTATAATATTTATGTTCGGAGTCATAGGGGGGGGAGCTTAGAGACTCTAGCAGTCTTGAGCAGCCTTCTTGACACCCACTCTTCAAACAATAACATTGTCATTGCGGGCGATTTTAACAGAACATTTGAGCCATTGATCAATGAAGACAATCTCTTTGGGGAGGAAGAGGATTGTCAATAGGGAGTCCCTAAACTAGAACTCAAACCGGTTGTGCGTTGGACCAATGATGTTATAGCCCTAAATTCCATTTGCTATGAGAAGGGCTTAAGAGCTCTGAATGGAAGGTCTAACAGTGACAGGAATGGAGCCAACACATTTGACAATGGGCGTTACAGTAGTCGAATTGACTACGTTTTATGTAGCCTTAGTTTGTGGTCCTCAATATGCGACATGGAGGTTGTTGGGAGAATTGAGAGTGACCATAATCCTTTGTGCACCACACATAAATGGTGGTCCCCTACCAACCGGCTTGCTGGTTTTTCTGAGCTGGTTCCTCCCCTGATTGTTCCAACCAATGATCTACGTAGATTAAAGTGGGAAAAGATAGCAACTAATTGTCAAATTATTGCTGATATATCTGACCAGGTTGATCAAGCGATGCTGGCAATTGAGCTCTCTAACTCACTTGACACCGGCTTAGATAAGGTAGAAGGAATACACAACACCCTCTTCTCCACAATTAAAGATTATTTTCTCAAACCTGTAAAAAATAGCGGAGCTAGAATCTTCAAACCCGTCAAGTGGTATAACAAACAATGTAGAGAAGCACGTCTAGCCTTGGGTAATGCTATTAAAGGTGGTCAACCCCTAGTAATTCAATCAGCTAGAAGGGATTATAAAATTAGCATATCAAAGGCTAAGAAAGCATGGGACGAACACCATTGGTCTGAGTTACTGGTAGCCAGTAACAAACGGGACTCCCGGTTGTTCTGGCACATTGTCAGGTGGGGAAAATCTGGTTTTCCAGAAACCCCATACAATAATGTGCCTGAGGCAGAATGGGTGACATTCTTTAGTGCACAGTATGCCAACCCAAATAGTCTTAGCTTGGGGCCAGAAACTAGAGTAGAACAATTCCAGGAAACTTTTTTCAGTGTCTCTGAAATTATGATGGCCCTTGGTTCAGTGGCAAGTGGGCGTGCCCCTGGTCTTGATGGAGTGCCAGCGGATTTATTTATTAATGATAAAGAACGCTGGAGTAAGTACATCCACCTACTCTTGAATGCCATTGCTCTGGGCGCATCGGTACCTACTTCCTGGCAAGGCGCAGTAATCATTCCTATTTTTAAAAAAGGCGACAGGTCCAAGCCAGGTAACTATAGGCCAATAAGCCTTATAGACACTATACAAAAAGTTGTGGGACGAGTTGTCGTCAATAGGCTCCTGGATTGGGCGGAGGAGTTTAATGCTCTTTCACCCTTTCAGGCAGGTTTCCGTCGCTCCACCAGTACAGTCGACCAGGTTTTCCGATTCACACTGTTACAGTGGAAAACCGTATTGTTGGGCGAGGGAAGTCTGTACGCGGCTTTTGTTGATCTAAGGGCCGCTTTCGACCTTGTCCCTCGTTCTACGTTATGGTCGGTACTTAAGAAACAGGGACTCCCAAATGAATTATTATCCCTCATAATGAGACTTCACAAATCCAATTATGCAAGAATCCAATGGGGGGGGGATGTGTTCGGTAACTGCGGACTTTCAAGTTGAAAGGGGAGTTCGTCAGGGTTGTTCGATGGCTCCTGTGCTTTTTACATTATATATTAATGACGTTGTGGGCCGTATGCTCTCAGCCCAAGTGGACGCCCCTTCTTTAGCAGGGACCAAAATCCCTATTTTAATGTTTGCAGATGACACGCTCATCCTATCGAAAACTCCTAGCGGTCTACAGCATGCCTTGTCTATTTTTGATCAATTCTGTGGGGAGTATGGCTTGGAGGTTAACACTGCCAAAACTAAGCTTATGATTTTTAACCCCCATCGAAGTTTTAAATCTAAAATTACTCTGAACAATCGCCCGCTAGAGGTAGTGAAAACTTTTACATACCTAGGTATACATATATCTAAAGAGAAAACCTGGCGGCACCATATTGATCTTGCAACACTTAGGCATAGGCAATTGTCTGGTGCTATCTGCGCAGAGCACAGAAAATCCTTAACTAAACCTGTTAAACCCGCCCTGCAGATTTATGAAGCAAAGGCTAGAGGCTCTGCGCTATACGGCGCCGAGCTTTGGGGTTTTGAAAAGGTGGCTGCACTTCAATCCTCGGAGAATAAATTTCTCAGGGCTATAACCGGTGTTTCTAAAAGCACCCCATTATTGCCCCTAAAATATGATTTGGGTAGAAGAGCAGTCACAGATTTAGTTAAGTTACGTCCGATTATTTATTGGCATAGGTTGTGGACTACCCCTGCACTTAAACATTATGCCGAGGGTTTTTTAGACATTATGAGTTCTGATGTATACCACAAAATTGGATGGCTGAAATCATTAAAGACATCCCTTATCGAGCTTGGTATGTGCCCACTTTGGGAAGATCCTACGAGAGCAATCTTCCCTTCCAAAAGTATCTTAAAGAGTGCTTACTGGGAGATGGTTGCCTCCCGACATTGGAGAAACTCTAGTGCTGGTTCAATGTCTGGTGAATTTTTGGAGGCAAATATGTATCCCTGTTTAGAATCGTACTGGGACATTATTACCAGGCCTGGAGATAGGAAGCTCCTCTTCCAACTTCGAGCAGGTGCACTCCCCCTTAAATTTCTGACTGCTAAGTGGAATGGTGGATCTTGTGACACCTGCCCTGTTTGTGGTATTACTAAAGAAACCATCGGTCATTTTTTATTCTCTTGTAAATCCTATGCGGTACCAAGGCGCATTTGGTTGTCCCCAATGTGCAAAAATTTTGGGACAGATAGCAGTACTGTGGCCCTGCGTATTATATGCACCAGCACTACGACATGGGTCTCAGTAGCCACCGCAAAGTACTTAGGTTGGGCGTGGTCAATTAGAAGGAGATTGTTAGGTACTTAACTACTCTCCTAACTATTGCAGAGACTGCTAGCTATTTGACTATTCTCTGTTATGTTTTATCTTCGTGTTTTTATTAGCCATTTTATAACTATCTTAACTTATGCTTTTTAATCATCTTGCTCTTATTAATACAAGTAGAACAGTACATGCATATAGGATTAATAATCTTAGTTAAAAATACTCTTTTTCTTGAAGTGTGCCTTGCATTTGATGCCAATGATTGAAGTTTAATCTTGTTTTAAAATGTATGTATTTGTATTTGTTTTATTGTATTTTGTTTTTGCTTTTATGAATGAAATTCGAATAAAGCATACTCTAACTGACTGAGTACATACAGCATTGAATATTATCCCATTCTGGAGCTGCTACTCTGATGCCTTTGACCTGTACAATTAGAAACTACATCTCCCAAGGAGTATAATGTAGTTTTGGAGTTTTTGAGGCATATTGACGATAGGTTCGTTTTCATGAGAGCTGTTTGTTTGTTGTGGGGATAACACCTTCATATAACTATTGCATGCCTTGAAAATATTTTTAAATAACTGGAATTGCTTGAAAACAATAAGCCCCCCTTTTTTCTCATATTTTTATGAGCGTTACGATCCAGGAAGGACTACATTTCCCGACGCCTCTGACGTCATTTAGGAGTTTGACGTGAGTTAAGCAGGGAGCAACATGACGCTCTGAAATAATTTGTTTCACCTGTGAACTATTGAGGATATAAAAGACCGACCGAACTTCCTGCGTTACCTCCATTCCCAGCTAGGTCTAAGCACGAGGCAACGACGGATAGGTAAGGATCGGGCGGGTCTGTTTTGGATTATGTTATGCTGAGACTCTTTTTGGGTACAGCTGTGTTTTTTGACTAAGTGTATTGCTCAAATTAGGCACATTTGAGCTACGTGCACAAAATATTCCCCCTGACTTTTTAAGTTTTAAAAAATGATAACACTCGCTTTTTTGTCCTAGGTAATGTGAGGATCGAGTGATATGTTATTCAGTCACATTCTCGCTGCGTATACAGCTTATTCATACATGTTATAGCTTTTTGGACATGTCCAGATTAACCTGTAAGATTTTGAGAAAGAGATGAACGTTTGTTTGAGATTTGCTAGGCGTATACCAACTTGTACACACTGGGTCATTAGATGCATCACACTAGCTGCATATAGATTTTCGCCATGTTCTGGAATGGATGTTCATCTCACATCCAACATTGTAGTTGATATTTTCCCTCTCTGATTAGTTGACAGAGACGAGGTTATTTTGGTATATATAGACGTTTGGGTATATGGAGTGTTCTGCTAAATAGTTTGAACCTTTAAGTTCAACTTTCACTTGTCCTTTTCCCTTTATTTTGGTTAGAGCAGGGCCTCTATTGACCTGAGTTGGTACCAGGCGAGGTGAGGTCCAGTCCTCGTATCAGTCGGGTGAGCAAAATAATTTTTTTACTATAAGTGTATAATAGACTTGAAGCTAGATTGAGGCTAATAATACTATATACCTCAAAATACTTACCAGCTGTAAGATTTTGTAATTTTATGTTTTGTCATTTAGAGTACTACGGCGTGAATTTTAAATTTTAAAAGACACCAGAGGTTGTACTAATTCCAACCTTTATGTATATTGTTTCTTTTTTCACGTTTCACATTAATGATATTATTTTGGTTTTACAGAAGCAATAGTATTAAACAGACAGGTCCTCAAGAAAGCCGCGGATCATTTGTCCGGTAGGCTGAAACATGTTGACCGTTATTTAAGCAGTGATTTTTTACAACTGCTCATTTTGCACTGTTTTGAGAATTGCAATAGATGTTTCAATAAATAGTTTTTTTTGTGTGCAAATTCTCTTTTAATCCACACACACACGATTGCACTGCACTCATCATTCCCACATTGATTTGGGGATTCCCTATAAAGATTTCCAGGTTTCTTGAGAGCTAAATATTTCTGTCGGTCTTTTTGTCTTCTCTAAAAGACTCCCTTGAGAACAATAACCACCCATGACCCCTCTATGATCAAGAGGGTCAAGGGAAGGTTGGATGGATGCCCAAATGATGATAATGATCACGTTGGTGAGTGATGGGAATCCAATCACTGACAAGGGTTTCTTCACTCTATAATCTTATATATTTTTTCTTGTGGTATACTCTTGATGACAAATATGTTCAGTTCTTTCTCTTCCTTTTTCAAATCAATTTGTTGGTATATTCAGACCCCGGATTATTTGTGTTACTTGACCATATACTAATATAGACATTTATACATACATAAGACACCAGTGCATACATACAGGCATACATATACATCCGTACAGGGATACAACAGGAGCATCATGCTCAGTTTCTGAAGCTACCATACTGGGCAACTTCTAAAAACAAGATTGCGTGTAAAGTCAAACACTTTGATTGTAGAAGAGACTCCCTCTGGAGCAGGGAGAAAACAAAGCCGCCCCTTGAAGATGAAACCAACATTAAAGCCTCAGGATCTGGGAAGAAGAAATGTGACTATCTGCAAAGAGAGTTCTGCAACCACACCAAAGTGAGAGTGTCTCTCTCAGGTTTTTATGAGGCAGCTGCACATGAAACATGTTATCTTGTGTATTTTTTATCTTGGAAAGGTGAAAGTCTAAATGGAATTTATATCACAGTGGTAACAATATCTCCTTATATTGTTCAAAATGCACAGTCCACAGGTCTTCGTGATGTGAAACTTCACTTAATCAAATGATAGCAACTCCCTTAGACAAGCCCCGTACTCTCCAAAACGTTGGTCCTGTATACCATGCACAGAAGCAGTTTTATACTAGCATTCGGGCCTACAGTTCACACCACTGTATTTTGAATTATAAACTCGGGACCCCTGAGAGGAGACAAACAGGGCGGTATGTGCCTTTCTGCTCACAGGGGTTTCAAAAAAGCAAGTGTCCCTCTCTCTTCTGCTAATACAGCCTTAAGCCTGCGCTTCCAAATCCAACATGACTTAAGATGCGCTGCCACCAACAAACAGAAATAAACATGTATGAACGCTGCTCCTTCCTCCATTTGCTGTTTTAACATTAGGGTTGGTTGTGTCCCCAGTTGATAAAGCCTCCTCATTCCTCCCTTCATTCTATTTTATTCGCCAGATTTATAAAGCACATGGCTACCCTGACAGGGCTTCCCAACGCTGTCTGGAGTAGCTAGAGTATGAGTACCTAAAGGGATTAGAGGAAAAGATGGATTTTTAATTTCTTTCTAAAGTTCAGGGAATGTCATCCAATCTCACGTTGCTAGGCAATGAATTCCAGAGTATGGAAACAAGGAAAGAGAAGGAGCGGCTTCCGCTTCTAGCTCTTCTAACTCTGGGGACAGGAAGAAGGCTCCAACTATTGGACCTCAGAGCTCCATTGGCCAAGTGGGGGCTGAGCAACTGCTGCAGGACCTGTGGGCCCCCTTTATGTTTTGCCCGATGTGTGATGCAGAGTGCCTTGAATTGTACGCTACAGTTAATAGGCAGCCAGTGAAAACATTTGACAGCTGCTCTAGCTGACTGCATTTTAGGAATATGTAACAGTATTTGATCAGCCGCATTCTGAATAGCTTGGACTTTTATATGACTGATATTGAACTGTCCAAGTAAAGTGAGTTACCATAATCGAGTGGGAGACTATCAGTCCTTGAATAACAATTCTTTTATGCACCATTTCAGGATCTTCCTTAAAACTCATAGGAGACCAAAACATCTACCAGCGACCTCTTTTAGTTGAGTTGTCATGGAGAGAGGACTGTCTAAGGTAATCCCTAGGCTTTTAAACTTTCTGCATAGCGAATGGATGCTCTCCTAGACTGGGAGGCCAGCTGATTTGGTCCCAGAGTCCAGGATTATTTCCGATCACCAGGACCTCTGTTTCTCTCCATTACGTTTTAGACAGCTAGAGGCCATCCATTTAGACACCTTGTCAAGAGAACTGTTGGGACTCTTAGAAATGAGGCCTGTATTATGTGTTAAGGAAACAATCAGCTGAGTGCCGTCTGCATAGGATACCATCACAAATCCAGATGAACTGATGATATCTGACAACGGGCGGACATACACATCAAATAAAGTGGGGCTCAAGGAGGAGCTTTGCGGTACTTAACAATCCAGCTGATGGCTCATTGAAGAAGAGGGATCCCCGCTGACTTGAAAACTGCGTTTCTCCAGAAAAGACTCAAGCCATTTTAAAGCATGTCATGTAATACCTATTTCTTCCAGTCAGAGGAAAATAAAGGAATGTGAGACAGTGTTGAATGTCTTAGATCTAGGAGGATCAGAGCTGCTCTTTCCCTTGATCCATGATCACTTTAAAATTTTCAGTGGCCCTTAACAGCGCTGTTTCTGTGCTGCAACCTGAACAAAAACCCGTTTGAGTGGGATGGAGAATGTTGTTGATTTCCAGGTATTCTGCCAGGTGGATGTTTATTATTTTTTTCAGAATGCTGCTGACCCCCGTTAGTAGTGATATAGGTCTGTAGTTTTCTACTACTTCCGGGTCCAGGTGTCTTGCTTCGTACTCACAGGTAATGTAAAATACCACTGTCCCACATGGAGGCTCAAACACGATCAAACAATAGACACAACACAAAATCCCCTAGAAAGTGAATTCACTTTATGAAATGAAGCACATAAAAGATTCTCTTTTCAGAATAAGGCTTGGGGTTTTATCTATGCAATGCTCTCTAACATAAAGGCTTTCCCAGATGTCAAATGAACAACATTCAAATGCATATAGAGATGATATATATGTGTGTGTGTGTGTGTGTGCGTGTATTTGTGTGTGTGTGTGTATGTATATATAAATATATATATATATATATATTTTCTGATGCGGACAAGGCTCCTCCTGGGAGATCCGCCCGTTGTCTGTTGGCGCGTTAAGGCCGGTAGAGCCAAAACCGGCAAATAGGTAACGGCGTTGATTCAAAAATCACAGCGCGCTCTCAGTTGCAGTGTAAACAGCAGATTTTATTCCAACGTTACGTGTTTCAAGAGTAAACTCTCTTGATCACACATTGGGTGTTCGTGACGTGGTGCTATACATAGATGCCGGTACTCGGCATAGAGGGAGGACTTGCATGCAGCAGCTCCCCATACGGAATGCTCCATTTGAGCGTGTCTGGGTGGCTGCTGAGAGCATGAAGAAGACTGTTACCTGCTGCTTCTTTCCTGAAGAGCTTGGTCTGTAAGGTGTTAGCAGTAGCTTTCACCTTAACGTCCAGGAATTCTATTTCTTCCTTGCTTATGTTGTGGGTCAACACAATGTTGTAGTTGTTCTCATTCAGAAGCTTTATGAACTCATGAGCTTCGTGTTCACTGCCCTTCCATATTATAAAAAGGTCGTCAATGTAACGTAACCATCTGACTACCTTTTTGAAGTGGGCGATATACTTGGCATCTTTTTGTATTTCTTCCTCCCACAGTCCCAGGAACAGATTCGCGAAACTGGGTGCGAAGCTTGTCCCCATAGATGTTCCAATGGTTTGTTTATACAGGTCCTCGTTAAACATGAAGATGTTATTCTGGAGGCACATGTCCATCATGACAGTTAACATTTTTGGGTGTTCTAGGTACATTAGGTGTTTCTCTCCTAAGTAGTGAGTGCAAGGTCTGATCCGTTGTTTGTGTTCTATGATAGTATATAGTGAACACACATCCAACGTTAAGAACATATAACTTTCTTCCCATACAATATTGTCAATTTTGCATAGAAAGTCTTTAGTATCTTTCACGTAGGACGGAAGCTTTAACACATATTCCTGCAAAAAATGATCTACATATTTTGATATATTTTCAAAGACACTTCCTATAGATGATACAATCGGCCGTCCCGGGGGGCCTAGTGGATTTTTATGTACTTTTGGGAGGAAGCATATTATTGGGAGTTTCGGAAAATCCCCTTTGAGAAAAAGATATTCTTCCCATGAAATGATTCCTTGTTGTTGCCACTCGGAGAGTTTCCCCCAGGTGGTCACAATACTGTCATTGTAGGTTTTCGTATTACATTTACAATAGAATGTCTCGTTATTCAGTTGTCTGTTAGCTTCTTTGAGATACATTTATTTGTCCTGTAACTCTACATTCCCCCCTTTGTCTGCAGGACAAATTATTATATTTTTGTCATTAGGTAGAGATGCGATTTTGGTTTTTTGCTTCATGGTAAGATTGAATGCCTTGCATCTTCCTTTGGCCTGTTGGTGTTTACAATTTAGTAATGATTTTGTGACCACTTCTTGAATCGTGTCTATATTATCGTGTGGGAGGGTAGGATAAAAGACTGATTTGGACCTGAAATGGGTACTGGCAGTTTTATCAGTGGTGAAGTCCCAGATACCTGTAGTATCATATATGCCTTCGTTATTAGTGCTTTCAGTATTCAAAGCTAGATCCTGCATTGTTCTGAGAATGCTCACATCCCCTACTGTGAAGTTTGTAGGGTTTGGTTGGCCGATTGTATGGCTTACCATGGTGGTCTGTTCCATGTTACTATTCCTGAGTGTATGCCACTTGGTCAATTTAAGTTTTCTCATGAATTTGAACATGTCAATGTAAGTGTATGAGTAATTAAACAATTCCGTAGGGCAAAAAGATAGCCCTAGCCAGCCGGAGCCATTGAGGCGACGCACCATCCTGAAAGCAATGAGGAACCGGCAGGGGGACCAAACTCCTTCGATAACGGCGCTGCAGTTACCAAATTGAGAGGTATGCAAATTCTCCCCTGGGGCCCACCGGAGGGCTTCAACAATAATAACTTTTCCTGGATTGTGCATGCAGTTTGAAACCCACTGGAGGGTAGAAAAAACGCCAAATGTAACTACATCACCCAGCAGGCACTGTGGAAAATTAGTGACATCACGAGCACACCGGAGGCTCATTGAATGATTAAAAGCCTGGCAGAAGTGGTGCAGCGGCGATAAATCTCTTTCGGCATGGTTGGCCTCTGACGAGAAGGACAAAACCTTTGAAACGCGTAAGGCCTGAGGAATTAATAACTGGGGGAGAAGCTGTATACTTATTAAATAAAGAGGTTGCTTACCGAACTGCATGCGGAGTGCGGCCTCATATCTGAGCACCTTTGGATTATATATATACGACACGACAGTGGCGAAACGCGTCACGGCGGGTCTATGACTTAAATAAACCCCCTTTGCTTTTGGATTGGAGTCCGCTGTTTCTTTGCTATTTGCCGTCTGAGAGCGCGAGTGGGACTTCGTTTTCGTGAATATATTAATTGCCGGTTTTGCTCCGCCGGTCTCGCGCCACCCCTCAATAGATTGAGGACACCACAAGGAGGATCTTGGTTTACATATATATATATATATATATATATATATATATATATTATCTACTGGCGGTCGCCAGTAGATAGTTATAGTTAGGACCACGTTTCCATAGGAAATCCGCAACATTCTATTTTGAATAACTTTGGCGCCGGTCGATGAATCCTCGCGAATTTCTCAAAATAGGTGGGGCGCTACGCTCCGCTCCTACCCTGAAAGTCTCGGGGGGATTCGTCAAGCGGGGGCTGAGATAAAAGGGGGGTCCCAAAACGCGTTTTTCCCATGCATTTTTCCATAGGACCTTTAGACAGAGCTACAGCCCGAACGGCTGAACAGAATTACTAGAAATTTGGCAGAGAGGTAGTCCCTAGGTCAAGGAAGTGCCTTTTGTAGGTTTGGTGTAAATCTGTTCAGTAGATCCTGAGAAAATAGCATTTAAAAGCATATATATATGTGGGCGGAGCCTAACCACACATCTCATCCTGAGATCTGATTGGCTGTCAGCACTTCATCCAAGAAGTGTTGGCAGCCATCTTGGGACCAATATACATGATAGCACCTCATTAAAAAGCATTGCAGTTAATAGAAGGTTTTAAGACTTTAGTTACATTATAAATCATTTGTTGATGGTACCATACTCATTTTAGGAATTGTGGTATGTTCTAAGGTGATTTCACCATGTGAAAAAGCCTTCTGCTGGGATATCATGATTGAGAGAAAAATATTTTCTCATGCTTTTACCACAGAGGTTTGGAAGGTGATCTATAGGCTAAACTGAGAGCTTATTTTCTGTAAATTCACATTATCTTTCTCAGTCATGTGAGAATGAAGTCTGACATTCTCTGTAAAACATGTACATCCAACAAGGGCAGAGACTGTCAGTTGATTCCTTTGTGTTCTACTGCAGCTTCCCAGAGTGTTCCAAAGAACTACTAGAGCGCTAACAGTCCTACTTATGATAAACGTATGGCACACCTGAAGCCATCTTGCTTGGATTAAAGTGGTAACTCTTAAAACATTTAATTTAAAAAGGAACAAAATGAGGGGGTTCATTTTTCAATAAAAAGTATGATTAGTGCTGCAGAAAGAAAAATTAGGGCACATTTTGAGTGACTTCTCAAATCCTCTTCTATTTCATTAAAAAATTCTGACATGCAGACTGAAATATGCACTTTCAATACCAGCAGCAGTTTTCCCTGGTGAGCAGTAGCTTTACTACAGTGATCTAATGAGCAAAAAGAGTGCTAACATTCTGAATTTATGGCAAATGTGTGACACATCTGAATGCCTTCTTGATGGAATCAAAGTAAAAAACTGAAAGTATTTCCTACTGAGGAGACTGCAGTAAATGAGGAAATTAGGAAACTTCATAACAAATAAGTCTCCCAAGATGGCCACCAGAGACAAAAGAGCCCAAATGTAGCCCAAATATCACCCAGATGTAGCCCAAGTATAGCCCAATGACAGAATGTCCCAGAATGTTCTTAAAAACAACTAGAGCGCTTACTGTCTTCATTATGACAAAAGTATGGCACACCTGAAGCCATCTTGATTGGAATAAACTGGTAACACTTAAAACATTTAATTTAAAAAGGAACACAACGAGGAGGTTCATTTTGCCATAGAAATTATGATTAATGCTGAAGAAAGAAAATGAGGGCACATTTTGAGTGACTTCTCAAATCCTCTTCTATTTCATTAAAAAAATTCTGACATGCAGACTGAAACATGCACTTTTAATACCAGGAGCAGACTTCCATGGTGCAGTAGTTTTACTACAATGATCTAATCAGCAACTAGAGTGCTAACATTCAGAATTTATGGCAAATGTGTGACATATCTGAATACCTTCATGATGGAATCAAAGTAAAAAACTGAAAGCATTTCCTACTGAGGAGACTGCAGTACATGAGGAAATTAGGAAACTTCATAACAAATAAATCTCCCAAGATGGCCACCGGAGACAAAAGAGCCCAAATGTAGCCCAAAATCACCCAGATGTAGCCCAAATATAGCCCAATGACAGAAGTGTGCAAAACACTTATTACTTTGTGTTTTTGCAGTGTTATATAGTGCAGACTTGTCAGGTATTGGAGTGCTTTACATGAGCATTGGTTACATCACACAAGAACACATTCATTTTGGTTGTAGACATGGGGAAACTAAGTGATTTGACCAGAATCACAGAATGTCGAGCTGAAGCAGAAACTTCAACCTGGTTCCCCAGTTGCAAAGTCTGCAGTTCTGGAAGTAACACCACATCATCTCCCCTAAGTGCAACATTTAATCAAGTGGTCAACTGGATAAAAAAACATAAAGATAACAAATAATTTAAAAGTGCTTTGTCGCTATTTGAAAACTCAGAAAATATGTCCTTATTTTAGCCTTTTAGAGCACTAACCATAATTTTGATGCCAATAAGACCCTCTCATATATGTAATTTCTAAAGGAAATGCTCTAGGTATTACAGTTTTGATTACATCAAGATGATGTCAGGCGTTCCACACTTTTGTGATAAATATAGAATGTTAGCAATCTAGTTGTTCATTAGGATACTGTTGAGAGGCAGAGGCCAGGGGCACGGACTCTGAAAATTGAAGGCAGGTAGGAGGGTGCAAAGGCAACAATTTAACCACACTGAGCAGGCAGGAAGGGCCGTGGAAGCACAACAGACTATGGAGGGCAGTAGAAAGGGGGGCAGGGGCAACAAACCAACAATACAGGACTTGCAAGAGAGGCTGTTGGAGGCAAGATCTATTACGGGTCAAGGAAGCTAGGGGCGGTCCCCAGATCCCCGGGAGCCACCACAGAACTGAGCAGGAGAGTGAGTCAGGGACAAAAGGGGCACCTTAATTTGAGCCGGGGTGCCTAGGAACGCTTGCTCCAAAAATGAAGAAAACAGACATATGAGACATGGAATTGGAGGCAGAATACAATGGCAGTTTAATGAGAAGATGCAACTTCAAAGAAACTGCAGAATAGAGACATAAAGTACAAAATACAGAATCCAGATAATCATACAGCTGTCATGATATTCTCTGTATCTCAATTAATGTACTGACAGAGAGAGAGAGAAAACACATCTATAAATGCATCATGAGAAACAAGTTACACCAAGGAAAATGTTACCTAGGAACACTCACGTTTACTCTTAGAGCAAGCATTCCTGCAATTACAATACAAAATCTTTTAAATGCAAAAGTAAAGAGAACAATGGTTAAACATAACATGACATTTCATATAGGTAAAATAGAATAAGATACTTCAAGCAAAGCAGAGCAAGACATTTTAAGCAAAGGAAGACAAGAGCTCCCAGCTCTTGGGGAAAACCTGCACTGCCTGTTAACCTACATACAGACGGCGAGGTAGTCCGTCGATATCTGTGGGTGCTCCCTTTTTATATCATTTTGTGGGCTCCTTTGCACGCTACATCTACCTACGTATGCTACCCAAAAGCTTCGTCTGCAGATTTTACCAGACATTTCGTCATTTACCCACTTAATGCTGACAATGGACTGGGTGAAAAGGTCAGTCTCTCAGGCCAATCGCTTATCGTAAGTTCCATAGAGCAAGCAGAAAATAATGGGTATTGTACGGGAATTCAATATATTCATGTATAAAATCTCCTCAGTTCTCCTAACTTGACGCTCTGCGGTTGCCACTTCCTTAAAAGCGGGAAACCTGCCCAGGAAGCAAGTACCAGTCCAGGATGCAGCCTACTGTATGTCGACAGCTTCAGGGGGATGTTGAACTTTGATACCGAGCACGGAGCACTCGGGTAGGGTGGGGGCTACTGGTTTGGAGCAGAAGGCCTCGCAGACCTGCCTTCAGACTGCTATACACTAAAATTGCAGAGCTATGGTCAATTTAACAAAGAGGCCTACATATTGAACAGAAGGGCCTACTGGCTGAGTGGTAAGGATGTCTCAGGATAATTATATAGCAACACAGGACCCGCTGGTCAATTTAATACGGCCTACAAATGCAGCTGGCAGGGCAAGGACAAGGGTCTCATACTTCAGGTGTGGACAGAACGGGCCAGGGGCCCCCTGTGATACAAAATCTACCCTCCTTCAAGCCTGTGGCAATGTAATAGACCATTGTGGGCAGAAGGAAGAGGCAATGGTAGTACAACCATACATGCCAACAGACCCGATTCAGCCAGGAAACGTCCAATGTTTTTAAGCTCAAATGGGCTTTATTTGATCTGTCTCCTGTCTACAATATCCTCTTTTTCAATGTAACTCAAAGGGTAAAATCAATACCCCAGTTTTTTTTCAAAATCTCCCTCTTACCAAGTTCAAAATGTTCGCAAGTATGGTACATTGGATCATGGAAGGAAATGGGATAGGGACATGGACTTGGATAACAGAGGACAGGAGGGACATGGAGAGGTGCACCAAACTGACCCTGCAGGGCAGGCCTCAGGGTTTGCAGCAGCACAATACACCACACGGGAGTGCAGCACAACAATCTATAGAAAGCAAGAGGGAGGGGACAGGACTATGCACATGGACAACAGAGAACAGAGGGGCAAGAGGCAATGGTAGCTAGCTGACCATAATGGACAGACAGGAGAGAAAGCTGCAGCATAACAGACCATAAAGGGCAGGAGGGACGGATCAGGGGCATTACAATGGAACAGACAAGCCAGGAGGGAGGGAGTAGGGCTGGGGGCAAGGGGGCAGGGCAGGAGCAGCAAGATAGCCATGGAGGTCAGGCAGGATGGGCACTAGAAGCAAGACACACCATGAAGAGCAACAGTGAGACTGTGATGGCATACACACAGACCATGGAGGGAAGGTGGGAGGGGGTCAGGGGCAGCTAACTGACCACACAGGGAAGGTGGGAGGGGCCATGGCAGCACAGAAGACCATGCATGGCAAGTGGGAGGGTTAGTGGCAGCACAATGGCTATGATGGGCAAGAAGGAGGGTGGAGGGGCATGCACAAAGGACGATGGAGGATAGAAGGGAGGGTCAGGACCTGTGCACAGACAAGAAAGTTCAGGGGAAGGGACCTCACAACAGACCACACGGGGCAGGCAGGAGGAGCAGCTGCAGCACAACAGACCAGGGAGGGCAGAAGGATGTGGCAGTACAATGGACCATGTAGGACAGGAGGAAGAGGATAGGGGCATGGCATGTGGACAGGCAGGGTGGAGGTGACAGGGACAGGTTACAGTCATCTGACAATGCTAGGCAGGTGGGAGGGGAGTGGCAGCTCAACAGAACACTCAGAGTAGATAGGAGTGGCAGGTCCATGGGACATGGTGGGCAAAAAGGATGGAGCAGGGGCATGCACAAAGACATCGGAGGGCAGGGGGAAGGAGAATAGGGGCAGCAAGCTAAGCACAGAGTTTAAGCAGGAGGTCAATGATGGGGCATAGAATTGGGCAATGGAGGGCAGGAGGAGTGGACTGGTGCATCATACTGAGGGCAGTGGCAGCACATCAGACCATGCATGGCAGGAGGGAGGAGGCTAGTCCATGGATTCACACAACAGAGGATAGGGAGGAAGGGGATGGGGCAGCAAGCTAACTGTTCAGAGAAGGCGGGTATTAGGAACTTTATTGTTTTTAAAACATTGTGTCTGTGCGAACTACTTAAAATATGAACAAGTATGCAGCATAATCTCACTTTTATTCAGGAAGAAGAGGACGTTTGTGACTGTGACTCCGGGCTCACTTGGCAGAAACACCCCCTGACCCTCCACCCCCTATCGCAAAATGTAATGCCCGTGAAAAGGGTAGGTGAACACAGTGTTATATAGAACATAGTCCTGAGAGCACGATTGAAAATGAAAACTAGATATAGTGTATGGTATAAACTATGCACCAAAAAGTGTGATATAAGATGAACCGGGCGTGAAATATAATATGCAATACATTGTGCGCAATGACAGATTCATTGGAGAGCGCGAGATAGCACAGGCACTAGCGCGTGCTATGCGATATGCGCCTTGGAGTGTAATATGCACAGGGCAGTGTTGTGTAACCTAACTAGTCTCTAAAGTTGTAATATAAAATATGTGCTGGGGAGTGTAAGGTTGCATATGCACTGTGACAAAGATATGGATCCCAGATTGTAATATGTATGGCATAGCACTGTGCGTTATAACATAGGCATCGAGAAAGGCACGTTAGATGGGGCAATATAACCCGTGCGAAGACAAGTGTGGCATGACATATTCACGGGGTGGTGTTACAGTGCACATGGGCTAGAGAGTGTCATAGCATATGCACTAGCTAGTGGAATACAACACAGAGGTGTGTGGCACACGGCAGGCAATGGTGGGTGTAACACAGCATTGGGCTCTGTCAGGAGCGCGCTGTGACTCTCAAGTGATGTTCGTCCCCTTTCCAGAGAGTAAAATAAAAAGTATTACACATCCGGCAGTGGATGTGTGTTTTATTAACCGTGAGGGGGGTTTCTTGCATAGTTTTGGTCGAATTTTTGTCGAATCCCCTTTGAATGGCTTGGTGTGCATGTGTATTAAATGTGCCCGTCCATAGCTACCCAAGTTTGTATAAATAAACGACAAGGGTGTCTACCGGGATTAGGCACGGTAGGGCATCAGACATGTCAGAGCTTCACTAGTGGTGTAAATACATTCCACGTGGATTCATTGCATGCATAGTCGCCTTTTAATGAATATCACGCAAATCGTCATGGTGATAGGTACGTACGGTTTGTCCAGCATGTCCTAGGTGTGTCTATAAATATATATTTTTTAAAAATAATAAAAAACAGTGGCCGGCCCTGGGGATTGGGGTCAAAAAAATATAATTAGGAGACTGGCCCTGGGGGATGGGGTCATCAGGGCCAATAAATTAGAATAAGAAGGGGAACCAAACAGCCCCCCTTCTTAAAAAACTAAAATAAATAAAAGACTGGCATCGTGCAGGAGGCCATGCCCCCTCCGTGCAGCACTCTGCAAACGCGCCCCCAACAGGTATCTCCAGTATGCGCCAGGGAGCTGCGCTGCAGCCAGGTGTTCTGAGGCCAAGCCCCTTTTTACACCTCTCTGCAACGCAGCTCTGTGGCGCTTACTGGAGGTACCTAGTGGTCTAGTTTGACCCTAGGGACCCTTAGGATTCAAGGGGACTTAATCTCTCAACTTAGAACAGCCACAGGGCGCGTTTACACAGTGGTGAAGGGAGGGGACGGGGCCTGAGGTGACGTGTGCAAACACGCACTATGGCACGTTTTAAATTGGGGATATAATTTCCCTTCAATACTGAGGGCCCCTGGGGGCTAACTAGCCCACCAAGTGCTTCCAGTAAGCGCCACTGAGCTGCATTGCAGAGAGGTGGTCCAGGCCGTGCCACTTTTTACACCTCTCTGCAACGCAGCTCTGTGGCACTTACTGGAGGTACCTAGTGGGCTAGTTGGACCCCAGGGACCCTCAGGATTCAAATGAACTTAATCTCCCAACTAAAAATGGACACAGGGCGTGTTTACACAGTGGTGAAGGGAGGGGACGGGGCCTGAGTTAACGTGTGCAAAAACGCCCTGTGGCCTGTTTTAAGAGGTAGTTTTAATCCCCATGCCCTCTTATATACTAGGGGCTTACAGAGGAGGTCATGCTAATCACAGGGGGACCCCAACGCATAATGTTCCCTAGTGTATGTAGGTGTTTTCACTGTATTCTAAGTGTCTTTTAACATAGCACTGGCTCTAGGACTGGTTAGTCAGGCTCAGTTACCACCAGTATCCGTCTGAAAAAGTTGAGGGTACAGGATGATTTTGCAACAAGGCTTCTTTCTGCTCTTCTTTTTGTTCTTTCTGCACGTTATCCTTCTTCCTGCACTTATCTTCGTATTTGAGGACTTCTGTTGCTTCTTTCTGCACTTCTTTTGTTTCTTTCTGTGCATTTTTTCTTCTTTCTTCACATGTCCTATCTCTGTAGGCATAGTTAGAAATTAGCATTTAAAAAACCTTTGAAATTCACAGAAAAAACCATAGGTTTCAGGCACGTTATAGTTAGGAATTAGCATTTAAAAAACCTCAGAAATTCACTGAAAAAACCATAGGTTTCAGGGGTGTTATAGTTAGCTGGACTTTTCACTTGTACAAAACCATTGAAATTCCCCCGTTATAGTTAGTTCAGCTAACTATAACTCGGGCGCCCGCAATGCACTGCTGATGACGTCACATCACTCATGACATGGTCAGTGACATCACTCATGACATCACTGATGACATCTCAAATGACATCACTGATGACATCACTGATGACATCATCCTTGTGATAGAGTGGCAGACCTCCTCTCACCCTAATATAACCTTTGATACACACATTCAAAAATAGAGACTAAAAATTTCAAAACAATGGACATACCAATACCAGTTACAACAACCTCTTCAGTAATTCTAAGATCCACATACACATCCACTCATTCACCAACAGTCCTATACAGTCACTCATACATGTACTCACTCATCATATGTACTCATACACCTATACATCCTGTTACACAATGCCACTCATCCATAGAGTTACTCACACACATAGTCACTCATGCTAATAAAGAATCAAACATACATTTACTTGCATATACAGTTATACACACACCACCATACTTACTTCTACGGAAACTTACACATACTTAGTCTTTTAAACAATCACTTATAGAAACACATACTTATTCATACAGGAACTCTTTCAATCTCTCACTCTCACATATACTCACATATATACACCAATAGTCACATATACTAGTTTAAAACATATGTAGTTACTCATAAAGACACTACTGAGACAGTCATTCACTCACTAACACACCCATACACACACTCATCCACCCATACAGTCCTGCACACATGCTGTGTTCAACACATACAAACAGTGAGTCACTCATTCATGCACCTATGCACTACGTAATACCCCCCACCGAACCATGCAGACACTCAGACTGATACTCAAAAAACCAACTAATAACCTATATAGACACCCATGTAGCTACTCACCAACCCATGCAGCCACTTATACACAAAGTGAGAGACTGATACAGATATTTACATATTTAAACATTACTCACTAAGCCATGTATTCACTATGATACACTTAATCAGTCATTTACACAATCAATTTTTCAAAAACAAATCATCCATTTAGACACTTATATACCCATTTATTCTTCCATCGACCTTGAGATATACATATATAAAACATATTTAATTTTCAGAAAAACACACATTCACTGGATGATGTCATCAGTGATGTCATCAGTGATGTCATTTGAGATGTCATCAGTGATGTCATGAGTGATGTCACTGACCATGTCATGAGTGATGTAATATGTGACGTCATCAGCAGTGCTCATATCTGAGCACCTTTGGATTATATATATACGACACGACAGTGGCGAAACGCGTCACGGCGGGTCTATGACTTAAATAAACCCCCTTTGCTTTTGGATTGGAGTCCGCTGTTTCTTTGCTATTTGCCGTCTGAGAGCGCGAGTGGGACTTCGTTTTCGTGAATATATTAATTGCCGGTTTTGCTCCGCCGGTCTCGCGCCACCCCTCAATAGATTGAGGACACCACAAGGAGGATCTTGGTTTACATATATATATATATATATATATATATATATATATATATATATATATATACACATATATATATATATATATTTATATATATATATGTGTATGTATATATTACCTACTGGCGGTCGCCAGTAGGTAGTTATAGTTAGGACCTTGTTTCTATTCAAAAAGTGTTTATTCTTTTGCCAATATCTTTGGCGCCATTTGACGAATCTTCGCGAAATTTTCAAAACGAATGGCCTGCTCAGGTCAGCTCCTGTCTTGAAAGTTTCGGGGTGATTTGTCAAGCGGGGGCCGAGAAAAAAGGGGGGTCCCAAAATGCATTTTCCCAATGTTAATTTCCATAGGAAAAATTGGAACAGGCTACAGCCCGAACTGCTGAACGGGATTACACCAAATTTGGCAAGAAGGTAGCCCTTGGTTCAGAAAAAGACCTTTTTTTTAAATGGTGTAAATCCGTTCAGTAGTTTCAGAGAAATTAGAAAAAGAAAAATATCGATATCTGAGCACCGAGGAGGGTTCGCGAACCCTCCCGGGCATGAGCTTCACTCTGATTGGCTGCCAACACTCCAAACCAGGAAGTGTTGGCAGCCATCTTGTGACTCTGTAGAACCGAGTCACAAGAAAAAGGGAATGAAAAACGATGAAAAACAAGAAAATTGGGCAGGGTAGAAACACCTTGACCCCCTAGGCCTGCTCAGGGGGGACCACAAGGACCCCCAGGGCCAAAAAAAGCATTAAAAAAAAAATCGGCCGAATTCGCACTGGGGTCGCAAATCCGGCAGAGAAATATTTTTACAAAGCGAAGCGCGGACTCTCGCGCTTCGTTGTTTTTAAGCACCCAGGTGGGCCAGGTCCCGGGGGCATGCTTAATTATGTGGCGGGGGACCCCGCAGCCCTGGGGACCGCCACCTCCCCGGGGCATCATTTATGATGTGCGGGGGACACGCGGCCCCCCCGCAGCAACGGGGTCCACCACCTCCATGGAGCATGGCGCAAAAAGTGTGGGGGTGGCCTCGTGGCCCCCCAAGCCCCAGGGACTGCCACCTCCCAGAGCCTTTATTTATAATTAGGGTGGGGGGCCTCGCGGGCTCCTCCAAGGCCTGAGGACCCCCACCTCCCTGGGGCTTTGCAAACATGGGGAGGGGGCCGCGCGGCCCCCCTCCTGGAGCCCTTGATGGCCCTGGGGACCGCCACCCCCCAGGGCCGGCTCCTGCAATGTCCCGGGGAGCCCACCCCCGGGACATTGCTGTTTGCTAAGGCAGGGCGGGAGCATGGCTCCCGCCCTGCCAAAGCAAACTCTGTGTTGCTTCATTGAAGCGAGAGCAGGAAAACCTGCTCTCGTTTCAATGAAGCAAAGCAGGATTGCTTTTGAGCAAGGGGAGCTGCATGTCAGCAGCCCCCCTTGCTCAAAAGCAATGCCGGCTCTCGCAGGAGGCCGAGAGCCGGCGGGACCGTGGGGGCATTGGGGCTTCCCCCACGGTCCCCAACACAAAGGGCCGTCCCCGGGGGATGGGGACACCAGGGCCAGAAGTGGCCCGGGAGGGGGACCACGTGGCCCCCCTCCACGTTAATTTAAAAAAAGAAAGAAAGAAAAACGAAAAGGCCGGCCCCGGGGATGGGGTCCCCCGGGGCCACGTGGCCCCCTTCCCGTTTTTTTTTTTTTTTTAAATAGTGGTCAGGCCCTGGGGGATGGGGTCCCCGGGGCCCCAAAAAAGTACATTTTAGAGTGGGTGTATCAAAGGTTATATTTGGGTGTGAGGAGGTGCATCAGATTATCATGTGGATGATGTCATCATTTGAGATGTCATCAGTGATGTAATTAGTGATGTCACTGACCATGCCATGAATGATGTAATATGTGATGTCATCATCAGTGTATTGCGGTGGCGCGAGTTATAGTTAGCTGAACTAACTATAATGGCTGAATTTCTCAGGTTTTGTATGAGTGAAATGTCCAACTAACTATAGCGTACCTGAAACCTCTGGTTTTTTCAGTGAATATATATATATGTGTATATATGTATATTTGTATATATATATATATATATATATATATATATATATATATATATATATATATATATATATGTATATATATATATATATATATATATATATATATATGAACAAACACTCCTCTCGAAACAAAAGGACACGACGCAGTGTCTTGTGACAAATACAGCCAGGGTTTAATCAGTGGCTCTGTCGGACGCGTTTCGCCTGAACCAGCAGGCTTGTTCACCAACACAGTTTTGTCAAAAAAATCCACCATTTATGCTGTGCACGTGATACAGTCATGTGATGACTACAGAATAGTTGTAGAAGACGAAAGACTAGTAGTTTTTGCCTCTAACATGCAGAAAACCAGTACAACGGCATCGGAGAAAGTGTAACAAAATTAATAATATAGCGCAATACATGAAATTTGGCAATATTACTTGATCAACAAAATACAATTATATTGCGTCATAACTTTATCACGCCCGGTTCCCTATTTTCAGGAAAACAGCGTACATCTAATTGCGATCACAATAACGCGCATGTGGGCTTCAAATGCTTCCAAATTTGCCATTTTAAACTAATCCAGCCCCAGTGGGCATACCTAATATATCAGGTTCACCATTCAATGTAGTTCATCACGTATGAAAGAAATAAAGTGAGTTGATTCAGCCAATCATAACCTTTTTAACAAAAACAAAGAAAAATAAAAAATAATAATACATACTATGTTATGTAAATTTAAAAACGGAAATTTCAGAAAGAGGAATTTGAGCTCGATAAGGACCTTATAGATGGGTACCAATGGGCCTTAATATTGAAGAAGATCTCTATACCCATCTATAAGGTCCTTATCGAGCTCAAATTCCTCTTTCTGAAATTTCCGTTTGATTCAGAATGCCAAAGAATAGCAAGCTAACTGCAGAAAGATTCAAGAAGAGAAAGTATAATAACAAATTGGTCTTGGCATGTAAACAAAAAACGTCAATGCTGGCACGCACAGAATTGATTGCAGATAAACAACCACCCCTGAACAATGAGTTGGCCCCTCAAAAATCAGATTGATAACTACCTACTCAACAGAGAATAAACAGATGAAAAACATTCTTTCGGAAAAACTGGAATATACTGAAATCAGATTCAACAGTTGCCAAAATTGTGGGTGATACTCCTGAGGTGACATTTCGCAGAGCTATAAATTCAAAAGATCAACTTATGCACAGTCATTTCACTAACAAGCCCAAGCAAACATCTTGGCTGAGGTCGACAGGATTTTTTAAATGCACGAAATGCAAAGTGTGTGCAATAGCCAAAAATACGAAATAAATTGAAATGGCAAATAAAAAAAAGTCTGGGAAATCAAACAACTCACAAATTATATATATGCGATTTAAAGAAAAGAATACTAGAACACGTTAGAGCAACAACTAACACTGACAGGAGCAATGCCATAGCCAAGCATATGGAGAAAGAAATTATTGACTTTCTTTGCAATGGAAAAAGTGGAACATCAGGCATGAGGCGGGGATAGAGAAAAAATCTTACACCAAAAGGAGTCCCGGCACATATTACATTTTTGAACTCTGACCCCATGGGGGCTGAATCAGGATGAGGAGTTACATTCCCATCTATGATAAACTGATTGGTTTGTAGATTGGGTGAGACAATATATAGGAGAGATAGATGGCTCAACTGTTACCTTGCTGTGTATCAAATGAGGTTTTAATATGGTACCTCCCTTTGTGTGTTTTTAAAATGTTACATGGTCGCATTAGCATTTCTTATTAAGTTTGGAGTTCAAATTCTTCCTTTTGTTTGTAGTCCTTAATATTGGTTGGAGACATGTCCAAAAAGTTCAGTCAGGATTGTTATGGGAAAGCATAATTAACTGAGATTGCAGGGTACGTCAGATAAGTGGGCCCACTGGAGGGCAGGATGACGATGACAAATCTGTGGCTTATAGGAGAATAATTGTAATTGTGCAACATCTATGCATAATATTACTGGTGAAATAACACAAGCCAACAGGATGGGTCTTAATAGCACGAGGCAGTGAGGCGCCCCAGATCAAATTGGAAGCTCAGAGTTTGATCCCCATGTGGTCGCATTGTTTTTTATTTTTTATTGTAATTTGGGTTGGACAATACGTGTTTCCTAATAATTGTGACATTGGTAATAAGAACTCCTATAATACAATTACAACGTTTAAAGTTATGCACAGGATGAATTATGATCGAGGAGAAATTAGGAAGAATGAGAGAATGTTAGCCGTACTGGGTCGGGCTTTTTTGGAATGAACAATAATTGTGTCATCATTACCAAAATTATGGTTCCAACATTTAAATGCATTGCGTGTTTTCTTTTAATTTGTCCAAGGTTGTGTTTAAAATTCACAAAGCACACAGATGGTATGACTACGAATACGAGACTACACTAGTGCCTAACACAGGATGTGATGTCATATGGTTAAATAAGGCAGAAATGGAGGATTGCTTTGTGTGTTTTGTATCCCGTGAGCAAGGTCTCGGCTGAGACTGAAACGCTTAGGGGGGGTGTGCTGACTTGCTGTTAATAATAAAAACACCCTGGATTTGTACCATACTGGAGTACTGGCTAAATTATTTGGCAAAGAGGACAGAGCTGTGAGTGAGAAGAGGAATTCCCTTGGTAAAACTTTGTTATACATATATAAATATGCAAGCAATAATAATAAACTTGACAGTTAAAAGCATAGATAATATGAAATAAAGCACATGAATAAGCATGTTCTACTGGATGTCCTGTAAGATATCAGAAAGATATATACACTAAATATATCAAATGATTACCTTGGATGTTCACACAGACTTTCACACATCACAAAGTCAATACTCAAAGAAAAAACCTCAGATGATTATAGCCACTGGAAACTGAAAGTGCACACTGGCAGTCATGCAGCACAATGATTGTTATAGCTACTGGAAACTGAATATGCACACAAACAGCCACACATAACAATGGCAACAATCAGAAACAAATCATCTTACTTGGTGCAAACACTGCATCTTAACCCACTCTAGACTGTGGGACTCACAGCGGGGTTTAAGAGCCTCAGCAAACCGGGGTTCTGCTGTACCGAAGTAGATGCGTCCATCCCCATTCAGATTCCAAAACAATCCCGATCTCTAAGTCAAAAAAACTCAGCATTATAGTCTCAAAACATACTAGAAGGTTCCGAGAGGCCCTCCCTCTGCGCCAAGAAAACGTACTTGAATTGACCACTTTCCATGCAAGCATTCTGCAGGCAAAAATAGTTCTCATGTTCCTTCTGCATTCTCACATGTTCCAGCCTTTTTCTTAATGAAAATTACAAAAGTCTCCGGCGGTACATTCAAGCAATCTCCTCTCCAAAAACAAAGCAACCTCAAACGTGAATTATCTAAACAACTTGAGCACTTTTGAGGCCTGCCTGTGTACGCAAAAATCTCCAGCAAGACAGAGTCAGATATCAAGATGACATGAGGGCATGTCAAAGCCAATAGTAAGAACTTCATAATACTTCCCAATGTACAACACAATGCACATTTGTGCAACGCTGCCTAGAGCATCACATACGTCATCTCTCAAGGCACAACACAATGTACATTTGAGCACCCCTGCTCATAACACTGCACTTCGAGACCAAAAAGTACATTCCACACCTCTCTCTCTCTCATGCTTTCAAATGCACATCCCACACGTTTTGTTCTTGTCAAGCTGTTATACTCTGTGACAGCTCCTACTTTAAAACTACGAGAGATACAAAAGAAATCTTCAAGGGAAACATGCATATGCAGGACATAATTTCAGGCTAGGGTAGAATAACACACCAAAAGTCAATTAAAATGATGGTAGTCAAAGGTCATCACATGGTTTTAAACCATAGGAGTACCTTTAGCACTACATTCCACCCCATGACCTTTGACTATCATAACATATATATACATCAAGAGATTAACTTTTTGAATGAAAGCACGAATATAAAATGAAGCACCCATTAAAACAGTGACATTATAAAAGCATGTAACATAATACTTCATTTAAAATAGCTCATGCATATCTGATAATAACTTGGCTTCAGGAATAATTGTAACATAATACTTCCTCTAAAATAGCTCATGCATATCTGATAATAACTCAGCTTCAGGAATAAATGTATGATGAATATACAAAATGAATGCACAAATAGAATCAAACATGTTGACTCATTAATGCTCCTAATGTTATAAATGACTCATTCTGGAACCTCTACTATTGAAGCAGGGAAACATATTTTGCTTAAAATAAAACCCTCTCGATCTAATGAAAAATATCCTTCTGTGTGAACACAGCCTTCTTGCTTTGAAATTATACACTTTAATGTTTGACTTCATTTTCACAACATCAGTTCATTATCATCGGCTAGGTAAGTTCATCTGGTTGATTCAGCCAAAGGATGTCATCAACAATGTCTGTCTGCGCTGCCCGGTGACCACCCCAGGTTTGTGGGGGGGGGGGTCCCACACCCTCATGGGCCCACTCAGACAAAGGCACCCACATGCAGGACAGGGACATCAGGTACACCAACACGCCGTAGCATGATCTGAAAAAGAAACAAGCATCACTCTTCTGGCAAAAAATATTTTGGAAGAAGCACACATTCTCCTTTTTCTGTTTTTGGTCTGTCTGCATGGTTCTCCGCTGGCTCTGGGGAAATATCTTAACATTCTACCCACTCTTTGGCCTCTGAATTCTTGGTATTGGAGTCAAACTCTCCTTCTCCTTGCTCAATAAGAAGGGTTGGGGCAGTCCCCTTCCTGACTATCTCTCCACACATTTGAGCACCACTGCTCATAACACTGCACCTCGAGACCAAAAAGTACATTCCACACCTCTCTCTCTCTCTCTCTCTCTCTCTCTCTCTCTCTCTCTCTCTCTCTCTCTCTCTCTCTCTCTCTCACATGCTTTCAAATGCACATCCCACACATTCTGTACTTGGCAAGCTGTTTTACTCTGTGACAGCTCCCACTTTAAAACTACGAGAGATACAAAATAAATCTTCAAGGGAAACATGCATATGCAGGGCGTACATTCAGGCTAGTGTAAAATAACACACCAAAAGTCAATTAAAATGATGGTAGTCAAAGGTCATCATGTGGTTTCAAACCATAAGAGTACCTCTAGCTCTACACCAGGGTAGGCTTCTTAAGTTGAGGGTGAATAATGGCATGTTTCCATTCCTCCAGAACAAGACAGTTAGTTAGAGACTGATTAAATATATCTATCAGTGGAGAAAGCATTACGTCATAACATTTATATAAAATATCTATTGGAGCAGGATCAACTGGCGAGCCTGATTTAACTGAACTTGCTACTGTCATAAATTCTTCTTTGCTGAAGCTCCTTTCCTCAGAATTATCCATAACACATATAGGGCCTCATAAAAGTTCCTCACTTTCCCCAAGAAGTGCGTAGCAAATAATTTGCAGTGTTTCACTGAAGACGATGGGCTCCCTCCTGATACCGCCAGCTTTATGAACGAATTCACGATATTGTAACTTTCTTTAGAGTAATTAGAGGATTGTTTAATCCTTACCACAAAGTCATTCATCCGGGCCCTATGGATAGCATGCTGATATTTTAAAAAACAAGCCCCAGAAAAACAAAATAGATGAGCTGGTCACCCTCATCATGACAGTTGGCGTACTGGAAAAGCAAGTGGTCGTAAGGGAAAGAAAGTGAGACAGAGACAGTGGGAGAAAATCCAGTGATAGAGAAAGAGCCAATTAATGGGGAGGGGAAGATGGAGGGAGAGAAAGTGAAAGGGAGAGAAAGGCTGAAAGGGAGAGGAAGAGAGAAAGGTAGAGGAAGACAGAAAGGAAGAGAGAGAGTTTGTGGGAGAAGGAAAGTGTAAGGTCGAAAAGATGGGATGCAAAGGTGCTGAGTGACCCATATTATTTGTGTCATCATCAACCAAGCCTGACTTTCACCAAGCACCACTTTGCATTCTGGGACTTGTAGTCCCACAGTTAAAAACAGGAGGCTTGCAACTGCAAGCCAGTCAAAACAAAATGATGGGGATTTAAAAAATTACAGGATTGGGTCAGGAGTAACATGACATGGAGCCCTTGCAGCCCTGATAGGGGAGGAAAGAGTTGGCTGCCCTTTCCGTATTTACACTTTGATCTTTGACTTGGTTAATTAGACAGTGCCTACAGCTGCCCTTTGCTTGGTATCTAACGCCAGTGTCACCCTAAGCTTCCGCCAGACATTCTGTGTACTCCGAGGTGAGACTGAGGTGTCAGTTATGACGGTGCCAAGGTCCACTTTAAACGAATATAATAAATACGGACTAAACATATTTGAAATTGTGACCTCTCCTCATACACAGAGCTCTGCTTTCTACACATTAACCTTGTGCACTCGAATACCTTATAGGAATTGGCCCACATGACTTGGAGGTTTCAAGCAGATATCTGCATCGGGCACTTTAACCCCCTCAGCCACGTTACAGGGAGTGTGCCCTGCTATAGGAAAGTTACATAAACATACATTCCAATATTTTACAACAGGAAAGTGTTATATTAAAAATATATATATATATCGGGCCACGTATTTTCCTCCATTGACTTCTATTAAATCAGAGGCGATTTCAGGTTGGGGAAAGCGAAAAAAGGTTTTCTTTATCATGGCTCGGTCGGGTCCAGCAGCTCCTCGGGTCCGGTTCGGGAGCAGGCTTAGTACGTCATGTCAGCCCAGGGAGGTCCAGTGGCTGCAGTGGAGGGAGCACTGGCCTGCCTCCCTCTGTGCCTGTCAGCAGAGTACGGTCAGAGCACTTCCCCCTGCTCATCGCACACTCCCTGCGGGTGAGACAGGCGTGGACTGAGGAAGGAGACAGAGAGACCACGAGGGAGACTAGTGCCTGCGGGGAGACAGGCATGGACTCCCTGAGAGACAGAAACAGCTCTCAAAGAGTGACAGCAGTGGCCTAGAAGGGCTTGAGAGAAAGCAAGAGAGAGAGAACTACAACTCCCTCTGGGCGAGACAGGCATAAGTTGATGAAGGACCGGGAGAAGCGAAAAGATCAGCCATGGGCCGATGTAGGGTGGACCCTGAGAGAGAGTGTGAGAGATACAACTCCCTATGGCTGAGGAAGAGACAGAAAAGAGATGACTCGCTCAGTGTCGGAGCAATCCCTGATCCTGTTCAGAGATAGGAATTCATTTGGGTGCCGGGACCGTAACAAAAGCAAATAAATGGAAAAAAAAAAGGCAGCCGCACTTTTTTTTTCTATTTGTTAACTATTGTTACAATGGCGGCATCCACGCTTTAGCTTTGAACATCATAAGCTAAAGTGCTGGTGCAGCGATTGCTTAAAAAGTAAAGAAATAGAAAAAAATGGTTTTCTATTTATTTATTTTTGAAGCAATCGCGGCACCCCCGCTTTAGCTAATGATTTTTAGAGCTAAAGTGCGGGTGCCGCCATTGTTTTCAAAGGACATGAACATTTTTAAAAAGGCATGCGGCGTTAGGCGCTGCAAACAACAAAATAAAAGCGCGGCCGCCATTATTGGTGCCACGCTTTTCAAATTAATAAATTAAAAAAAGAAAAACATCACAGCCTTGAGCACTATTTTCGTGAATGGTTTTCTCCTGCCTGCAAGAAAATCATTTAAGAAAATAGTGCTCGAGCCTGTAACTAAAACATACAGAGTAACAACACACGTAAGAGGGCTAGTCCTCATGGGAGGTTACAAAAGGAGAAAAGGTAGTGCTAAGGAGGGACTACTAAACCTACTGACAAATCAAAAGCAATCATTTAGAAAGGACAGTAACATGAGCCAATTGAAAACATGGGCGGGGAAATGGGTGGAGCTTCAAGTCCATACCTGAATACAGCTTTTTCGAAGAGACAGCGCAAGGGCTGCCTAGGCGAGACCTAAAAAGTGTAAGACTACATGTGCAAAGGCCAGTCTGCTGGGAGGGTCCAAAACACCAAAAAGTGGGACTAATTAGGCATACTGACCATACAAAAGCAGGCATTTATGAAGGGCAGGGGTAGGAACGAATGGAAAAGTTGTGAGATGCTTCAAGCCACAGTCTAGATTACAGCATCCCTAGCAGAGCGCTGCCCAGGCTCAACCTAAAAACAAATTCATCCCACACAGGTTATTTATGTTCCTGCGAAGATTAGCTAAAAGTAACAAAAACTCTAACCTGCTCCTGCGCTCCATCTGGCCTGCCAAGTTGTCTACCGCTCTTCTGATGCTGCCATCTTGCAAGTCCTGTGTCAGTTCAAATGCAAAAGCCCTCACCACAAATTAAACAAGCACTGGGAAAGCCAATAGGTCTGGCTTTAAGGTGCTAATGCTTCCAAACATCCCTTTGTGCATGCCTTTGTTGATATGTTAGCACATTATTAATACACCTACTTTTTTGCCATGCTTGTTAGCAAATGCCTCTTTTCAGTATCATGAAAAAGCGGTTCAGATGAAGTTAATTACACACAGATTTTGTGAATAAATATAGTGTTTAGTGTGGTTCAATGCTGAGGAACCACACCATTTACAGATGACATAAGCAAGTGACCTTCAACATGGAGAGGTAAAACAGCTATATGCACACCATTCACAGATGTTCAGCTGAGGCGCCCTGAAGATGGGCAAGCTTTAGTTGTATGCCGATAAGTGCATTTCATCAGCATTAAACAGTGATGCGCACACCAGTAATTTACTGATAAACTGATTTCATCTTGCAAAGGAGAAAATCTTTTAATATTGGCATTTTGAAGAATTGCTCTATAAATGAAAGGAAGTGCAGGTAATTACAGTAACTGATTAAAGGGGTGTATACATTTGTAAATGATCTGGGCAGCCTAGGAGTCTATGAAGCCACACTTCATTTGTATATACTGTGATTCAGTTTGTATTTAATAAGTATAGTTGTCATGATTATATTCACCATGCAGAATGTCACACCGCCGCCATTTTTTGTGTGGCAATCAGGCGAGCCTGGAATAAAATGTGGGAACTGCAAAACAGTTTAAAATTTGCACTAAAGTGTGTGAAACAAATCTTAACCCAGAGAAGAAAATCTCCTTGCTCATGCATTGCCCAAGGGAAGAATGTCAGTAAGAGTATGAAAATTAGTGTTGAACAAGAAGGAGGTGCACCGAAAAGATTACATTTTGTCCATAGTGATTTCTTCAAAATTGTTCTTTATTTTAAATCACAAAAAACAGCCAACGCGTTTCATTCCCAAAATGAAACTGTGGAACTTCATCAGGGCTGTAACAAATAACATAAGTGACCATAAGACACATGAAAATACTGACGGACATAACTGATAACATAAACATATTACAACATGAACACTGACATCACCTACTGACGTACGTTTTTTCATCATTTAACAAAAATATTATAAGGCACGTGGGACATACTGTAAAGACATAACTAATAAGACAATATCAAACGATTTTTATGGTTGTTTTCTGTACAACAAAAGATGCGTGTACAGTATGAGTTACATATTAACTCCCACATGAAGACAAACATAATCTTACGATATTGAAACAAAAAATTTGGTTCTCAAGTATTAAGCCTTCTTTTAACCTGATACAAATTTAATTTAAATAAATGCATTACATTCAAATGTTGAAGTGTTTGACACATCCATTAAAAACACTGTGTCCTTCAAAGTTCGCCCTACAACAGAAATGCAGACAATAACAGAGAAATCCATAATAATTGAATGACTCGCTATATTAAATATGAAAATCTGTTTGAGATAGCGTAAACAAAGAGGAACAGAAAGAATGGGTAAACCTCTGGTAAAATAAAGTGACAGACCCTATGAAATAGAATCCATCTATTGAGAATTATCTTCACATGTATTAACATCAAACCCGGTATTAATCCGAACTCTTACCTGGATAAGGTAAAGTTCTAATCCCTCATTCGGAGACATCATAAAAATAGATTTTTGTCTTTTGACAGCGGTAAGCTTCAAATATTACAGCCTGACATCTGGATTAGAAAAATAATAAAACTTAGGAGCAGAGTGAGGCTGAATTTTTGGCTGCAAGAGCTGCTGAAAACATCTATAAACGTGAAGATTACTTAATAAGCATGATTTGGCAGAATGGACCCATGATCCCCAAAGGTATAGGGACACTCATCCTCAACCTATCACAACCTCCATGCTATCTGAAGCCACCTGTCCCCGGTGGATGCCACACAGCAAATTCCTGATCCAAAGCCTACAAGCTGCCCCGCC
Organism: Triturus cristatus; assembly: GCF_964204655.1. Lineage (NCBI taxonomy): Eukaryota > Metazoa > Chordata > Amphibia > Caudata > Salamandridae > Triturus > Triturus cristatus. The sequence goes on from NC_140594.1 coordinate 392,596,255, forward strand.
CACTAACAGAACCACAGTCGTGCTTTCCATTTCCACCTCCAATCAGCGAACCCGCAGGCAGTATACGCCTCCGAAACCTCCTTGCCCACGTAGCCACACATAAAGGCCATGAGTGCGATCCTATACAGAGCTTAAACAATATGGGAATATATAAAACCCAGCAGGTGACAAAAATTAGAGCTGGCCCCACTTCCTCTGATTCATTAATGTGCAGATGAAATACGCCTGGAGAACTGCCCTAATCATGCAGCCAGATACGTCAGCCATGAGCACTGTCCCGTGCAAATCACGCACAATACTGGAATTGGTAAAACCAATCTGGTTACAATCTTCTGATCTTATTATTACAAATTATTTAGGTGAAGATGACCTCAGTGCCCCTGATTGAAGAGAACCCCATCTAAGGGTCGATAGCTGCTAAACCGCAGACTAGCAGGATTACTTATAAAACACGGTGTTACAGCGAACCCAAAGGGGTCAATCATAATTTTCCCCAAGACAATCACAATGGCGAATTCCATTCTTGTTGCCCACATACCTTGATAAATGTGAGGACTCTCCTCCTGTGGATCCTAAATCCAAATTTGTTCTTGCAAACTCATACCATCAGAATATAGATGTCTTGCATGATAAGGTAACAGAAGATTTGTACAAACTTTAGTATCCCTCTAAATTTGCCACACAACCGAGTTCCAACTTGTCCAAGAATGAGAAGCAAGCCTTGAGTAGACTTCAGAGCGATGATAGCATAGTCATTAAAAAATCAGATAAAGGCAGTAACATAGTCATAATGGAGAAAGCAGATTACATGAGTGAAATAAATCGTCAACTGAATGATACCTCATGTTATGTGCCTTTGACAGTGAATCCCATTGGTTTACTGACATACCTCATTAATTTAAAACTCAGTGAACGGAGGGATATCTGCCTTTTGAGTGACTCAGAACACAAATCCCTGAAAGTTGGCCAATCCAGATATCCATGCATATATGTGCTACCCAAAGTACATAAAAAGGCTCAATTTCCACCAGGAAGACCTATTATTTCAGGGGTGGGCTCACTGACTGAAAAGATGTCAGAATTTGTGGACACTAAATTGCAAAAGTTTATGGCTAACTTACCATCATATATAAGAGATAGTAAGGATGTACTGTTGAAATTTAATAATTGTGTATGGTTCGATGACTTATGCTTTGTCACATTTGATGTGGTGAATTTGTATACCTGCATTGAGAACAAATTCGGTCTAATGGCAGCACGCTCCTACCTGGATAGAGAGGGAGCAGACCAATATGAGCACAATAATATGATAATGGAGATGATGGAATTCATTCTAACTAAGAATGTTTTCCTTCATAATGGACAGTGGTACCATCAAATCTGGGAAACAGCCAAGGGCACCTGGTTTGCTCCCTCTTATGCCTGCCTATTTATGGGGTAGTATGAGAGGGAGCACGCCTGGAGTAAAAATGCCTCCCCCTGGACCCAACATATAGTGTTCTGGGAGAGGTACATCGACAATATCATCTGCCTATGGTCTGGCTCCAATGAAGCACTTCAGGACTATTTTTGTATCTAAACAATAATCCATATAATGTGAGACTAACAATGAATCATCACAAGGGGGAGATAGACTTCCTCGATCTCCACTTTTATGTGAGAAATGGAGTAGTCCACAGTACAATGTTTCGTAAAGAAACGGCCTGCAATGGTGTCCTGCATGCTTCAAGTGCCCATGCAAAATCAGTGATCAAATTATCCCCTATGGGGAGATGGTAACAATAAGAAGGAACTGTACAGGAGATACCTCCTTTAAGGCCAACATTGCAGATACGCGAGCTCGGTTTCTCAAGAGGGGCTATAAAATGAGAGACTTGAAAAATGCAGAAACCAGGGAACAGCAGATAAATAGAGAAACGACACTTGAGGTTAAAGAGAGCACCAAAAAAGGGAATACACATGACTGGACACTAAGATTTATCACTAAATATACAACATATAGTGACAACATTTTTAAAATTCTAAAAAAGAATTGGCAAATTTAGCTTGATGTTCCAAATGTGAATAGAGTGTTATTGAAAAACCCCTCAGTCACCTATAGAAAGGGGTTAACCCTAAAAGACAAACTATGTCTGAGATACGTGACATCAACTAGGGACGTTGGGACATGGTTACCCCCAAAACCTGAAGGTTTCTATACTTGTGACACGTGTAATATATGTCCCTTTGGTAAGACAAAACATAGGAATTTGCCTACAATAGCACTAAACACTACAAAATCAATGAATTCATTAATTGTAACACTGCATTTGTGATTTATGTGCTTGGCTGCACCTGCAGAATGATCTATGTAAGGAGCACAACGCGCTGTCTTAAACTGAGAATTCAGGAACACCGTAGAGCAATAGCCAGTGGTGACGGTGACACCAGGTACCCCATGGCAGAACACTATAGACAAACTCATCCATCTAATTCTGCCTTTTGGTTCCATGGGATTGAGCATGTAATAGCAGACAAGAGAAGATGAGATAGGGAGCTCTCCCTCAGACAGAAGGAAGCCTAGTGGTTTTGCAGATTGCGGGTAATAACCTGTAGTCACAATACTGACAATGAGTTTCATTACTTTTTGAATTAATTATGTGTACCCGATCTCTCAAAATCTCTCGATAGTCATGGTAATTCTCCATCAGTGTAGTAAATCGGTATGTGTGCAATTATTGTCATAGTGAATGTTTGTTACACTATGCATTTGAATACAATGTTCAACAGAGCCCAAACACACAGTAACGGTGTCTTTTTTATAGCTTCCCTGAATTAGCGTTCACACTGATTTCTGCAAGTCTACTATGTATTTGAACCTAAGGACCAACAGAGCCTAAATGCATAGTTAACTGTTACCCCTTTATGGTTTTCTTGAAATACCAGCGAGCTGAATGGTTTTCTGCAGGTGTTGAAAACGCATGTTTATGCAAAGATGAAATTTAAGGATAAATGTCAAATTATGCTATTGAAATGCAGCAACCACTCTTCAGTATATCATTATATAATTGCTCTTTTTTTCCTCCTGTCTCTCCTTTTTACGTCTCTTCATTTCCTTTTTCCTAGAAAACATATAGTGGATTAAAATAAGGAAGCATTAATGTTCCCACAAATTGTTGCAATTTACGGATGGAATTAAATTGCAATGATCAGATTTTTATGGTATATTGATCTGTAGAAGCGCTTTGTAAGGAGCAGAGGAATGTATATTGCCTTTTAGCCAACTCAGTTGATACATGAACTGAATGATAATATCCTACCTTGGATAAACGTCAGCCATTGGGTTGGGTTCTATATTAATCTCCCGGCAATTTGGGTATTAGCCACAATTTGTAGTTCCATCATAGAAACCCCTTTAAGGAATAGCCATATACTTTAGAATCACCAACCAGCAGCCTTATATTTAAGTGGGCTGTGAGTCAATATATACTCTTTCTAACTTTTTGCGCTGGTGACCAGGTTTTAAAACCTAATTTTATATATGCCGCCTATGGATGGTAATATTCGCAGTGACCAGATTTAGGGTTCAATAGTAGGTTCGTACGCACTTGTACGAACTTACCTACATGACCGCGTTGTTTTTTTACTAACACTTGGGCATAATTTATGAGTAATTGATGGTGATATCCGCGGTGACAAGATTTGGATGAACAGAAGGTTTGTACGTACATGCACAAATCCATATACATGACCGGGTTAGTTATGATGCAAGTTTGTGCATTTGATACTGTCATCTGTGCCACTTAAAGATGGCTGATACCATTACCTTAATCCATGCACAAATCTATATACTTGGCCGGGTTGGTTTCGTTCTAAGTCCGTGTATTTGACACTGTTATTTGTGCCATTTAAAGATGGCCGGTAAAATTACCTTCACCCAGCAACCTCTCAGGTGGTGTAATTGACAGGGCGACCGGTGACACGCAACTTCACACGCCATCACCTGTTGATAATTACGAGTATTTAAACTATGGCGAAGGCGCAGGTTTTTTCACAAGCCTACAGATCCACAGAAAGAGAGTCCTCACACTTCTAAAGGTATGTGGGCAACAAGAACAGAATTCGCCATTGTGTCTGTCTAGGGAAAAGTTATGATTGACCCCTTGGTGTTCGCTGTAACACCGTGTTTTATAAGTAATCCTGCTGGTTTGCGGTTTAGCAGCTATCGTCCCTTATAAGGGTTTCTCTTCGATCAGGGACACTGATGCCATCTTCACCTAAATCATTTTTAATACTAAGATCAGAAGATTGTAACCAGATTGGTTTTACCAATTCCCGTATTGTGGTTGATTTGCACGGATAGTGCTTGTGGCTGCCATATCTGGCTACATGATTAGGACAGTTCTCCAGGCGTATTTCATCTGCACATTAATGAATCAGAGGCACTAGGGCCAGCTCTAATTTTTGTCACCTGCAGGGTTTTATATATTCCTATATTGCTTAAGATCTGTGTAGGATCGGGCTCATGGGCTTTATGTGTGGCTACGCGGGCAAGGAGGTTTTGGAGGCGTATACTGCCTGCGGGTTCGTTGATTGGAGGTGGCAATGGAAAACACGACTGTGGTTCTGTTCGTAGGCGGGGCAACTTGTAGGCTTTCGATCAGGAATTTGCTGTGTGGCATCCGCCGGGAACAGGTGGCTTCAGATAGTATGGAGGTTGTGATAGGTTGAGGATGAGTGTCCCTATACCTTTGGGGATCATGGGTCCATTTTGGCAAATCATGCTTATTAAGTAATCTTCACGTTTATAGATTTTTTCAGCAGCTCTTGCAGCCAAAACTTCACCCTCACTCTGCTCCTAAGTTTAATTATTTTTCTAACCCAGGTGTCAAGCTGTAATATTTGAAGCATATCGCTAGCAAAAGTAGAAAATCTATTTTTATGATGTATCCTAATGGTGCATTAGAGCTTTACCTTATCAAGTTAAGAGTTCAGATTAATACCGGGTTTGGTGTTAATCTCATGTCAAGATAATACTTGATAGATGGATTCTGTTTCATAGGGTCTGTCACTATATCTTACCAGAGGTTTACCCATTCTTTCTGTTCCTCTTTTTTTACGCTATCTCAAACAGATGTTAATATTTAATATAGTGAGTAATTAAATTATTATGGATTTCTCTATGTTATTATCTGCATTTCTGTTGTAGGGCAAACTTTGAAGGACACTCTGTTTTTAATGGATGTGTCAAACACTTCAGCATTAAAATGTAATGCATTTATTTAAATTAAACTTCTATCAGGTTAAAAGAAGGCTTAATACTTGAGAATCAATAGCGTAAGATTACGTTTGTCTTCATGTGGGAGGATTTATGTAACTCGTACTGTACACGCATCTTTTGTTGTACAGAAAACAACCATAAAAGTCATTTGTGTATTTTCTTATTAGTTGTGCCTGTACAGATGTCCTACGTGCCTTATAATATTTTTGTTAAATGATGAAAAAAACGTACGTCAGTATGTGATGTTAGTGTTCGTGTTGTAATATGTTTATGTTATCAGTTATGTCCGTCAGTCTTTTATGTGTCTTATGGTCACTTATGTTATTTGTTAAAGCCCTGATAAAGTTCCACAGTTTCATTTTGGGAACGAAACGAGTTCGCTGTTTTTTGTGATTTAAAATAAAGAACAATCTTGAAGAAATCACTATGGACAAAATGTAATCTCTTTGCTGCACCTCCTTCTTCTTCAACAAAATCGCAATCTGTACTTAGTGGCACTGAAGGGTGTCAAGTGCTGAATGAGTTGTGCACTACTCTAAAAAACTTATTTGCAGCAATAAAGTGAGGTGCTATCCAACAAGTCCGTCACTCTGTTTCGCTTTTGGTTTTGAGTGTTTGGAAATTAGCCAGAATTGGAGCATGACATTGCATATATCTTAAAGGAATTTGAAATCAGTGTAAAGAATTTAGACAATCACTATTTGTTGAAAATTAGCAGAAACCTAGAGAAAGGTACCATTTTGGAATGCAGGAGCAAAGGGATGGGAGTTGTTCGAAAATTCTGTAACGGATTTGATACAATTGATGGTAAGTGTCAGTTTGGTAACCAGGCGGATGATCAAATAAGGGATCAATCTCTCCTGAAATGAAGCAGAAGAAAAACTGTGTGAGAAATTGTGGTTGATAGATGGTCCTCCTCTGCATAAAGTTTTATTGCTGGAAAAAAGTGTACAATACCTGATGGCATGTGTTGGAGAGATTAAAAGAGATGGAGAAAAGACGTTGGAAATAAATGTTCTTGCGGTAAGAGAAGAAGAAATAAAGAATTACAAAGAATGCAACTTTAAAGGGCAACATTCTAGATGCCGACTAACCTGCCATCGGGCAGCCTTTTCAGCAGTATGGCAAAAATGTGGCAAAAAAGAGCATTGTGCACAGAGTTCTAAGAGGCCAAAATTGACAGGGATTCAGGAAGTTAACATTGATGGTGATGAAAGTGTACTTTAGGTGTCTGATGCAAAGAAGGATAGTGCATGGGACAGGGTAAAAATTTATGATATTAATGTCAAGAGGATGTTTGATTCATGCTCCAAGTTAACTATAATCTTTTATGAAGTATTCTGAGAATAACATAGGCATGGATGTGTTGGGAGAACCCATCAAAATGAAAGGTTTCTACGAAGCATGTATTGAACTTCAAAGTGCGTGTAGAGTTAGAAGGTGCACATGTCACTCACATGAATTGTATTTAAGTGGGTCAAACCAAGGGTCACTGGGAGTTGAGTTAGACTCCAAAGACAGTCAACAAGTGGTGACTAGTAAAAGTTATAATGTAGTGTACTGTGAAATGGATAATGGTGATGTATGTTTTAACCAGAGTTTCCTTAAGTTTTAAGAGGAGGTCTAGTTTGTCTGCGTGACACTGTGCACAAAAATAAACTTAAAAGGAATGCCACACCCTAAGAAAGTTACCATTGAGTATGCACGAGCCTGCAAAGAATGGCTTAAGTAAACTTGGTGAGTCATACAACCTGTGGAGGCCACAGAGTGGTTGGCTACAACTGGAGTGACCATAAAAAAGATTGGCTAGATTTATATATTTTTCAGTCTGCTGGACAAGAACTAAAGTATAATGCTACGTACAAGTTCCATGAGCCAAACAGAACAGCGATGATTTCTCAATTGTCAGGGGTTATTTGCTTTTCAATGTTGGAGCTTGCATCAGCATACAAAACGATCGGCTGCCAATGGAGGCCCAGGAACAGATGCTTTCATTACTCTGAGGGGTGCACTGAAATTCTTAAGAATGCCTTTTGGATTAGTACCCACAGTGTTGGTATTCCAGAGAGACGTGACTCATATGCTGGGGGAATTGGAATGTGTTATGTTTTTTCAACATGATGTGTTGGTAGATGGGAGAAAGTAGGGAGAACATGAGAGTAGGGTCAGGAATGAATTGGAGAGATTTCAAAAGAAAAGATTAACATCGAGGACTGAGAAGGGTAAGTTTAGCACCAAATAAATGTGACTTATGCCATTGAACTGCGGCCGAAGGGGTCAGGCCTAAACCAGAACACGTTGAAGCTATACAAAAAATTAATGTGCCAAAGAATAAGGAGGTGTTACTTTCATTTTTGGGTATGGCTGAGTTTCATTGCACATTCCCAGCCAGACGTATAACTACTAAAATCACTGTGATGTGCTGCTCTCCAGTAGAAGGCCCTACCCAAAGACTGTCTGGTCATCTTTTGATTGCCTATTACTGTATTTTGATGTTAAACTGGTACTAATGAGGTGAAACCTCTTTTCAGGCAGTGATAACAATTGAAACCATTATGTAGTAATAGGACTACAAAATGGGCTGCATTATGCTGCTTAATTTGCCTTTTCTTGCATGATGTTTAGTAAACCCTGTCGCACAATTTTGTTCTTCCCTGCCGCTTAATCTCAGGGGCCCTGCTTATAACATGTGGAACTTGTTAAATAAAATGTAAAAGTTTGCTGCACTTATGCATGTGATGTTAAATTCAAGAGGTTGAAGGAAGATCTTGGAGGAGCTCCGTGGTTACGGCTTAATACCAGATAGGGATACTATCATTGTAAGGAACGCCAGTGACAACGTCACACGGTGCATGGATGTGTAGCGGGCCACTACATGTGCCCTCCGGCCACTTAGCAGTGACTCACGGGGGATAGGGGACCTCCTTGGGGTCCCCAAAGTCCGTTTCTGTCTGCCTTTACATGGTGGTGGGACCGCCATGAATAGGCAGTAGTAAAAAGACATCCTAAGCCCTATGGCAATGCCTGCGCAGGCACTGCCTCCATTGTAGGGATGAGATTCTGACCGCCGCCCGACGGGATCTTGGATCCTGTTGGAGGCGGCGGTCTTTCCCCCCGACCGCTGCTCTTCCACTGCCGATATTGTAATCCGGCGATCGGACCGAGGGCCTGGATGTCGGGCAGATGGTCCGCTACCATCGTAATGAGGCCCTAAGTGGGGGTCCACAGAAGTCAAATATTAAGGGCCACAAGTCTAAATAATCCACGAAGGGTTTTAATTTCTCTTCATTTGATGGTATAATGAGATTTCAGAAGTAAATCACAATGTTATACTATGCCTGTTGGTGATCTGTATTCTAGGGCAGGTAGTTTCTTTTTATTTCATAGCATATTGGGTGTCTGTGGAGCAATCAATCTTTAAGGTAATCTGCGCTTTGGTGTTTTCTTTGTTGACGCTCTAATAAATTAAGAAAGACATTAGTGGGACTATCTGAGTCTCTCATAGACCTAGTCCAAGGCTATTTATAAACTGCACACAACAAGATTCTTAACCTCTTCTGTGCCCATGACAAGATAGTCTCGTCATGGAGCACGGTCGCGCTGTGCCCATGACGAGACTATCTCGTCATGAACCCCACCCACTAATGAAAGGCCCGGCACAGGAGGGGGAAAGGGCGTGGCACAGAAGGGGTTAAAGTTATCACCTCCAGTGGCGTAACACAGCCCCCGCTGCCCCCGCGGTGCAGGGGGCCCCCGACCTCCACGGGGCCCCTCAGCACAGCACCGCGGCCTGAGAGCTCCAGAGTGTGGTCGGACGGGGCCCTCCATGTACTTTGCGGGCCCCCCTCAAGTTTCATTACGCCACTGTTCACCTGGTGTGTTTATTTAAATAAAATTGTTTCATTACAGAGAGCAAAGTAGTTAATAAATCAACCAATTTAGCAGCAGAGGGACATAAAGTCCATCTCCATCAAAAAGCTCAAAAAAGCTTGCAGGGCAGAGCACTAAATCTGAAGTCAAAGGTCACAGACAGCAAATATCTCTTCTAGCAAAACATTTAAGCCAAAGTCTGCAACAAGAAGTTTAAGCAAAAAAACTGTCTAGAGGTCTGAAATCAAAGGTCTAGCTCATCTTCAAATAGCACCACCTTTTATAATGATTTAGGTACAGAAGGTACACACATTTCATAGCATCATATTACATAGAAACTGTTTAAATTAAAATAGCCAATCAATCCATTCGTTTCTACGACATTCCTGCAACCCCTAGTTCCTAATATAGGCTAATGGTTAAGGCAGTGCATTATTGTTGAAGGATGTGAGGTCATACATTATGAAACAAAAGAACACAATATCTTGATTTAGCTGCTGTGCACAGTTTAGGCTGAGCGGCCTTGATATTGTTACATTAAAACATCCTTCCTCCTTCCCTCCAGAACAAAATTGATTACATTTTTACACATAGTTCATGGATGAGGCTGTATTTTTGTTGAATTTCTGAAAAGAGAGAAGGTCACATGCATGTAGAAAGCAGAACACATAAAATAAAGGCACAATTTTCTTCAGTAAATGTGTATGCTTTTCAGTGCAGCAGGGTAATGCACCTACATTAATCATTAATTTCCAATGATTAAAACTCGTTCACATTGTCAATCTATAAAAGTAATGACAAGCACAAATGCTGACACATTAGAAATACATATAAGTAACGAAATACATTCAACACCAACAAAATATGTTTACCATTTTATATAATAAACACATTTAGATAGATAAGTTGTTGAAAGGACTAATGATGAGATGCAGAAGTTAAGATCAGAGGTTACCAGGCTTCCCTGACTGACGGATGGTGGCGGGCCTAATAGCTGCTGCCAGGTGTCTCCTGGTGTCTTCAGTGTTGATGTTCACAAGGTGGACTGCTAGGGGACATTACACGATAATTTGAGAGGAGAGAGAGAGGCATGCATAGGGAAGTAGGTCATCCAAAATCATCCAAGAGGGTGATGTTTAGATGCTTTAGATACTACTTTGAGACCCACACAGATTACTCTCCTGCACAAAAAGACAGGACCTAACAGATATCTATCTTCTGTGCTTCTCTTACATTGCCAAGTCTAAGATCAGTTTCACTGGACAATATAGCATTTAGTCAACAATTGCATTACATTTTGATCAGATAGGGATGTGTGACAAAAGACATACAGCAACTTAGTCAGTGAAATAAAGAGGTATGGCCAAAAGCAAAAAGAGGAGACTTAGAACTTACCAGTCTCTACCATCGGTGTGCTTTGTGGTGCCAGTCCGGATTTTGGTGCAGTGCTAGGAGTAGATATCAATTTTGTGGCAGGTGGTGGATAGGACAACAATACAGGGCCTTGAAAGGCGAAAAACAATCCATGTATATGTATTAGTGTAACAATATAAAAGGCAGGTTAGATTTGACTACAAGTATAAGCCAATACAAAACGCATTGCAAAATATAGTGTTAATGTATAACAAACCACATGATAGAAATCACTGATATAATTTTACAGACATTTTGGCATAAGGACATACCTGTGTTAGATTGCTTTGTGAAACCTGCCCTGCGTGTTGCCCTACTGCATTTGCAATAACTCCTGTCCAGGCAAACACATAAAAAAGTAGAAATAAAATAAAATAATCAAAATATTTCTAGTGTGTGGTGTAGAGGGAGTTTTTGAGGGGTAGGTATATGATGTGTGCCTTACAATGTAGTGATGGGTGGAGCGTAGATATGGGTGAATGATTGTAGGTTTGCGTTTAGTGAGGGGTGAAGGACCTAAATGTTACCTGGTTCAAAAGTAGTGTTGTTCGAACGCGGCAGCCCATATGATAGGTGGGGGTGCAGAGGACAGTCTCACTGAGGGGCATGAGATGGAGACACGATTCTTGTTGCCCTCCAGGACAAGCTTGGACCAGCTGAATCATGGGGAACGTCTCCTTCACCAGCTTCTTCTAACCTTGTCGTTTTTGTATATCCCTCTACAGTGCATGCCTCCTCCCCCAGTGCATTGACAGAGTCTGTCACTTCCTGTCATTAGACTGCTTTCTGTTTTTGTGATGTTTTACCACAGAGTTAAGTGCAAGGGATAGCTCCACCTCTTTGAAATTTGTTTTCCTCTTGAGCAGTGTGGTCTGCATCCTTCAGGCAGAATGTGGTGGCTGCGGGAGCCTGGGCAGTATTTATGTTGTTGGAAGGGAATGGGTATCAGGTATGCATGGTTCAGTGTATGTAGTTCTCCGATTTCCTTCTATGTTGAGGTCTCCCTCTTGTGTATGGAGGTCTCCTCTCCAGTTACAATTGCTTCATCTTGGTGGTGGACTTATCCATAATGGATGCAGAGGTCTCCACCAAGTGTGCAGCATATAAACTACAGTCGTAACGTTACTTGTAGTAAATTTACCGTAGTATTTTATATTTCTGCAGACCCTGCCCCCCTAAACTGAGCGATGGCAACATCTAAGTCTACACTTCGGAGTAACTTTTAACCTAAATATGATAAATAGTCAAAAGTACCAAAGTTGCTGCAAAGTGTAAGAGTAAATTTATATGTGACTATTTACTCACACGTAAATTTACCTTTGTGAATTTCCATAGCTTTGTTATGCCAATTCATGCCAGTTTCCCCACACACTTTATGCCCTGCTGGTTCGACAGTGAGAAATCAATTTCTCAGCATGTCCCCTTCGCCAAACGGTCTGTGTCAGTTGCTCCTCCCTAATTGTAGCATTATTTTATACATTTTATCTCCAATGATTCCCTGTGGAGAGGTCAAGGGCACTCATGCACAGCTCTTGTGATACTGCTTTGGAACACTAGCGGTTTCTCATTTACAGAAGTGCATGGAAGGTGAGCAAATGTGGAGATTTGCTAGTTGTTCTGTTCAAGCACACCAGTTAGCTTTCTAGGCCGTAAACCTGCCACACCCATGATCTAAGGACTTAATGCATTCATGCTGGCATACAATCAGGCTTGGCTTGTATATAACATGATGTAGTACTAGGAAAGCCTTGCACACACAACCTCCTGGCCTCAGATAGAGGTGGAAGACCTCTGGATTTCCGAGAGCAGAGCCTCATCTGGCTCTGTTGTCTAAAACCCTTAATCTTGGTTGCCCGTCCATGCCAGGTCACAGTGGCCATAACCCTGCCCTAAGAACAGGGCTACCATCACTGATTTTTCCATCCCGGGACGACAAGTGAAAGATGGTGGTCCAAGGATGGAAAATGTAAAAATGTCCCAAACACAGGGAGAACACTACTTGGTTACATCAAATACCCCTGTTTCCTACTGAGAATGATACATTGCATGCAGATTTTGACGTTATACTTGGCACTTCGCCTCAATACATTTCACCTGGTTTTACATGGCAAAAGCACTCAGAGCATAATTGTGGGGGTGCAATAATTATTGTATGCTGTAAAAACCCCACCTCTGAGTAAATTCCTTAGATGATAATTAACCCATCAATAAAACAAACTTCCATCACCTTGACCGGTACGTTTGTACAAGGCTGTAGAAATAAAGTTGCTGACGCCCTAGCTAATTTATTATGAACTCTTTCAGAAGGTTGGTGCAGTATTGGGCCTTCCTTCGATGGTCGCTTCTGTGTGGGTGCTTTCGGCACAGATGTACGGGCTAACAGTGGATGGCGCATTACAATAGATGCCTACGGTTGTCTTCCAATTTGAGAATGTCTAAAGTTGGAACAAACCGGGGGCAGACCTTGGAAGCAGATGGTGACTTTGTTTCAGAACCCTTTCTGCACCATGCTAAAGAGGGGACTCAACTTGGGAGAACTGGCCGGCGTTAGGGGACTCAAAAAGGACTTTCCTCTTGTCCTTTTCTCACCCAGGGGTTTTTGGGATGGGGGGCTGTTCACCATGCATAGTGTATACTGGCAGGGGTACTCAGAAAGAGTTGGGGGCTGAATACAATGTGTAAACTAATTATGCTGTACTTTGTTCACCTGTAATGGATACTTTCTGGAGCTGCTTGAATTTGTCAAGTTATTCAACCATCTCCATTTGATAAGAAGTAGATGTAGACGTTGGACTGCAATGGAAGTTGATCGGATACTGGTGGGAGTGCTGCTGACGTGTGTTCCTCGAGGGGAGTCCCTGTGGCAGAATCAGCTGGCAGTGGGGGCCTCCTAGCTGGTTGGCAGCACCAGCGATTTAGGAACCACACAACAGCCATTAGCTTGAGGAAAGATTACGCTGAAGTACCATTTGGTGAAGGAAAACATACCGTTGCTCTAAGAAAGTTGGACCCAGCAAAATGGGTCCAGGTAGCCGGCATGGTTACACAGGAAAGGCAGCACGCTGCCGCGCTTGGCTCTACACTGAGCTTGTGATACTCTGGTCCTGTAGCATGATCTTTCCCTAAGGGGACTTTCTCCACCTTCCTGGTATCCTTTAATATTTGGTAGTGTTTGTTGCTACAAGCAATCCGCAATAAATAGATCAATCATTTTAGGTACAAAATAGTTGTATACTAGGTACACCACATTGCTGTGCTGTGTATTCATTAAAAGATTGGTTTCCAGATCTGAATCAGAGGGGTGAGTTCCTGTGTTAAGCCAGATCCTCAATCCCAGGAGAAGAATACAGGAAGCTTGATGTTTTTATGGCCACAGCGTCGCAAATTCAGGACAACATCCTTCAGCTGAGGGTTACACTATGCCATTGACTTTATTTCTTTGGTGATATGATAAGGTAGTTCTTTACTACAAACACAGCTTGCACAAACTTATCAGCAGCAGAAGCATCTTCTCCTGTCCTAGCAGCAGCGCTTAATTTGCAAGTGCCCCCCCCCCCCCGCATTTATTTTGGAGTACCAACACTCATTTTTTTTCTCAACAAACAGCAAGAGAGAAAAACACAAAAAGTGAAAAAGAACGTGAATGAGGAAGAGGGAAACACAGTGACAAAGTTAGAAATCAGGGATGGATAAAAAACTTGCAAGAGATAAATAAAGAGGCAGACAGCATCTGATAGAGAATTAAAGAGGCACAAGCGGAATTAAGACCATGCATCCTGACGTGTAGCTCCAGTAACAGGCTGTGGGCATAATTTTGCGCTTCAACACTTATTCTTTTACAAATGAAGCGCTGCCAAGCAGAGACCTCACTCTGGAAACTTGCAGGAAAGCGACTCTTCACTCAGTTCAAGCCATACACTTTGACTTTGCCAATGTTTGTATTTTTTTAAAACCATCTTGAAGATTACCTCGATACACTAATCCCCTTTTTTCTGAAAAAAAGTCACTATTTCTGTTTGTGCCAGTAGGCTTCCATTTAAGCCTGGTGATGACGCATTTAACTTCCCTCCTTCCTGCTCTTTGCATGGGTTTTATTGTCTTTTCACTAACATTTGCCAAGATACGCTTACCTCCAAGGCCCCGTTGCAAACCGAAGAATAGAGCGGAGGCGGAGTTTGCGCCATACACTGCCATCACGCGCTTGCTTTTATTCGAAGGCTGCGACAGCTCAATGGCTCGGTGTCAGATGCAGAGATATGAAGGGAACCTGCAGGTCACGGGTTCGATCCCCGATTTGGCACTCAGTCCTTCGACTCATCCTACCGGATAATGATATTTGGGTCAACATAACACCTGCCATCTAAAGCACAATGAGGCGATTCAGTTTGTGGTGAGCATTATGCAAACGTAAATCGTGAACAAAGGGTATTCTAAGGACACAAATGTTATTCTGATCAGCAGGCCGAAGGAAAACTTTGGGCTTGGGCTTGAAATAATCGAATAAAACGTAGATGCAAGTGCAGTAGAGCTGATGCTCCATTATAGGTTTATACAGTGTCAACGCCATGTGCAAGAACAATTAGTAAACACCTATGTGTCTCCCTCACCCACACCTCTTTATCCCTTGGATGGGTATGGCTACCTATTTCCAGCATAGTGGAATCGTGAGGACGGAACACTCTCCGTTGCTTGTCACATTTACATTGAGATAAGTTTTGGATATTTGAAGTTGGATTTTATCTGGAATTCTGTATGGTGGCTGCTAGATAATACCTGGAACTGAGGGCAAATACTATATAATGGATGACTTATCTGGATCATTTTTGTTTGGCCCTGATGAAGTCATCGGTAGAATTACCGTGAGACAAAACACGTGTTGGATACGAGTTTGTGTTGTATTTTCGCTGGATCCATATGAAGATTGAATATTAAGAGAAATCAACAGTTAGAACGTGGCGCGGACTTTCACATTTCTGGATACTAATTTGGTGCCCAGGACTCTTTTGTTGATTATGCTTTGGGGGCAGTAGTGTCCCCAGATTTGAAAGGGTAAAGTGGCCTCTTCTGGTTCTTGGAGCACCTCTGTGAACATATTATTTGGGACACAATTACACATGATTTTGCACAGTTTTCACCCTGCCACTTCTTGTTTATGCATACCTAATTGGAACTGAGGAAAAGCCCTAGTGGCCTGAGGACTAGGGGGGCTGCGTTTAGGAGAAAAATGGATGGGTGGAGAAGTCATAAGCTATCCAGCCTGGCAAACAGCCCTGGATCAATGCATATACTTTTCTTGTAAATACTGGTACAGTGTTTTCCACAAATTCTTCAGCAGCCAGACAGACTCACTCACTACTCCCACTTGGAACAACTTAGGGCTGATAGTAAGACATTCTCCAGTGCCACCTTTAAGACCAGTTTACGCTCAGCACTGTGTTCAGAACTCAGGCCACACAAACCTCATAGTGCCGATATCGGCAACACCCCCGCTAAGCATTAATTAGTCGCGCTGCTCAAAATAATACAGTCCACACATGTTTTGTTGGGAAACAGTTTGCTGCAGATTACATGCAAGGAGTATGCCAACTTGGTGGGTTAACTTATGGGCGATCCAAGGGCAGGCAGCGGTGACTCACGTAAGCTGCCCTGCCCACCTGATGCGCCGACTGCACCGTGGACAATCCAATCGGTGCTACCATTTTTGTGGGTGTTATGCCCCTTACAATCATGGACCACCAGTCCATACCTTTAATTCACGCCTTTTTAGGGGCAGAGCATAACCAAGCAAGCCCGTTGTTGCTCAGGTTTACAACCACCCGAGGGACTAGCAGGGTGCCGTCGCTTACAACCAGGGTCCTGCAGTAAAGACTCCTGGGATTTTTGCATAATGCACCCTTATTGTGCTCCTGAAAGGGTACCCCTCGTACCAATCAGCCTCAGGATCGCCCTGTAACTCCGCCTGCAACACAAATGAATACATTAATACGTTCAATTCATTAGCCCAGCCCTCATGCCGGCATGCAGGGTAAGCGGTTGGGAGAGTGACAGCGTGTCCAGCAGGGCCCAAAGAGGGTGGCCAGTGGGTGGTGGCAGGTATAAATACCTGTCCCCAGCGCACCGTGCACCGGAAATGATGACGCAGAGGCGCCAGACCCGAGGGGGGACTCCCTGAGGAGGGAGTCCCAGTGACAAGGCGTGGGAAGGTGCCTGAAGCGGTTCTAAGGGGGCCGCCCCCTTAAGGGACCCACTGCGTGCGCCGCGGGCATCTGCATTCTGCTATCCAGTGAAACATCAGAGCAATACAACTCACGCACTGCTCTGCCAGTGCTGTACGACCCCAGCACTGTGACATTCCTGAACGCTCCAGTGAGAGTGTCAGTGATGTTATTGTCCTTCATCTAGGGCCTGTACATGATCATAAACGTGGTGTCAGCTTCTCCCCTCGATTTTCACAGGACAGTCCTTCCTCCCTGGGGTAATGCACTTAGAGAGTCTTTATGTCTCAGCCTAAAGATGTACCAAGGTTCCATTTTAGCTGTGTGGGAATTCCCATGCTGTGATATTCTTAGCATGGGGAGAATGTGCTGTTCTAGAGGTTCATAAAATGTTATGATTAAACTGATCTGGAGTGGAGAGATCGGAGGGGAACTCTGCTGGCCGAGGTTGTTTCTTTGAGACTTCTTTAGATCTCCTGAAGAAACGTACTGAATATTGTGTGTTTTTACTAACTACACTGGTGATGTGCGGAAGACTTTGGGGAACACGGGGTGGGTGGGAATATGTGGATCCACGCAGATTTCAGAACTTTCCACCACAGAAATGTGAGGAAAATGTGTTTTTTTTGGATAATTTTTTTAGGTTTGCAAGGGATTCTGGGTAACAGTACCTGGTGAGCGCCAGTCACGTCACCCCATCCTGGATTCCCCTGGGTGTCTAGTTTTCAAAAATGTATAGGTCTGCTAGGTTTCCCTAGGTGCCGGCAGAGCTAGGGTTAAAAAAAACTACAGCAAGGCACTTTGCCAAAAAAGGCTCAATTTTCACTGTGAAATTGTGGTGTGTCCCCGTTGCATTTTGCGCCATTTCCTGGCGCGGGCACTAGGCCTACCCACACAAGAGAGGTACCATTTTTTTTGTAAGACTCTGAGGAACGCGGGTGGGTGGAAATTTGTGGATACACGCAGATTCCAGAATTTTTCTCCACAGAAATGTGAGGAAAATGTGTTTTTTTGACAATTATTTAGGTTTGCAAGAGATTCTGGGTAACATAACCTGGTGAGAGGCAGTCAAGTCACTCCATCCTGGATTCCCCTAAGTGTCTAGTTTTAAAAAATGTATAGGTTTGCTAGGTTTCCCTAGGTGCCGGTAGAGCTAGGGTTAAAAAACTACAGCTAGGCACTTTGCAAAAATAGGGTAATTTTTCATTGTGAAATTGTGGTGTGTTCACGTTGCGTTTTGAGCCGTTTCCTGTCGTGGGCACTATGTCTACCCACACAAGTGAAGTACCATTTTTATTGGGAGACTTAGGGTAATTTAGATTTGTAAAGCAAATGTTATTACCTATTGACTTTCGATGCATTTCTGCCTTCCAAATGAAAGACAATGTGTAAAAAAGAAGTCATTTTGAAAAATGACCGTTAATTCTCATGCTAGTATGATATTCCCAATTTCGGAAATGTGCAAATATCTACTGTTTCTTAACTCTATATTTTGTTCCCATTTCAGAAATACATAGGTGTCTTTCATACCGATTTTTCCATGTATACATTTTCCCAGAATAATTGCTATATACCCGGTACATAATAAAAAACCATTGCAAGTTGCTGCTCAGTTTTTGGCTCTGGGTTCGTCGGGTTCTTGGTGAACCTACATGTCCTATATACTCCCACAACCAGTAAGGTTCAGCGGATGTAACAATATATTGCTTTCAAAGAGCTGTCTTAATTAGAAGAGGTTACAGGTGAAAACGTTGACCCAAAAGGCTGTTTTTTTCAACTAGTTTTCCATTTTTCCTATATTTAACTGTTAGTTTCTATAAAGAAATCTTTAAGGATCTACACAAATGACCCCTTGCTGAATTCAGAATTGTGTCTACTTTTAAAAAATGTATAGCTTTCCAGGATCCATTATTGCTTTCATACTCATTTCTATCATTAACTGGAAGGAGGTTGAAAGCACAAAAAATAACAAAATTAGACTATGTCCCAGAAAAATGCCAAAACTGTGTAAATAATTTTGGTTTTCTGACAAAAGTTTGTAATTCCCAAAAAAACAGACGCTTTCATTTGCAGCAGTTTTTTCAATTTTTTGCCAAAAAAACCAAAATTTAGCTGTATTTTGTCTAATTTCTGGGTCCTCTCCAGGGGAATCCACAAACCCTGGGTACCTTTAGAATCCCCATGATGTTGTAAGAAAAGGACACAAATTTGGCGTGGATACCTTATGTGGTCAAAAAGTTACAGGGGCCTAAGCGCAAACTCCCCCAAATAGCCAAAAAAAGGCTTAGCACGGGTGGGGGGGGGGGGGGGGGGCGGGAGGGGGGTCAAGGTCTAGAAGCAAAGGGGTTAAGAGAGAACTAAGCTATTTCCGCCATTTTTAAAGTACAGTATTGTGGATTTTGTAGTGTTGTCACTATATTACTGTTTGTGTTCACAAATGCTTTACACACTGCCTTTGAGATAAGTCTGCCTGCTCGTGCCAAGCTACCAAGGGGTTGAGCAGGGGTTATTTTAGGAGTGTACCCCCTTACCCTGACTAGACGCAAGGGTCCCCATTTGGTCAAAGGTACATACCTCTGCCAACTAGAGACCCCCAAATCTAACAACCGCCAACAACTGAAGCGCAGTCAACCTCGCCCCAGACGCATGACAAAATATCGCCCCCGTCTGTCTGCTGGACCTGAGCAAGAAACTTCGCAACTCCCTCACCGGGCACACTGCCTCGCAGTCACTCTCATTCAACCACACCCATTTTCCCTGACCCGCATGATCTGTCTTAGAATGACTCAACCAAATCCCCAATCCATTACCATCCATTCTTGTTTCATCGTATGTTCTCCCTTCCTGCCCTCTTGTGCCCAACAACTCGGAAACCCGAAACGCTCCAAAAAACATCCACACCATACATAAACGAAATACCGAGACCTCATAACCATCATAACAACATCCGGCAACACCCGTATCAAACTCTGGAGTAACTCAAACGTAATCGCCTCACTTGGCGCTGCCCCTGTTCCCTCCCCCTCTCATGGACTCAACCTTTTAGTATCCTGCTGAGAATCTTGCCCCTCGCAGGGTCAAACCCCATGTACAACTTACTGTAAAACGATATACCTGCTAATTTTCCTCCTATCGTTATAGGTGACATGCCCTTGTCAATGCAACTCAAAATAAAACGTAGCACTCCCTGTTCAGTATCGTGTTGAGACATGTTCCTCGTATCCAGGCTCCATCCCATAAAGGATCCAAATTCAGCCCAAGCCAGCCTGTAACTGGGCCTCGTAGACTCTGCTGTTGACTTCCCAACCAGGCCTATCACTCTCATTCCCCCCAGGCCCAGATGCCGTCCAGCAGCTCTGTCTTGTTTGCATCAGCTCCCAGTGCCACTAGTCGGAATCGCTGCCACTGCGAACAAGGCAAAACGTCCACAATGTCATTACTTGACCCTTGAACATGCTTTGCCCAAAAAACCACATTCAATTGCACGCATTTCATCATGAAACTACGCAGCAGCCTTAAAACCCTCAAGTCCTTCGCTCTCTGTTTGTTCACAAGCTCCACCAGCGTCATGTTATCAACATGAAACAGCACCGACCTATTCTGGAACTCGGTGCCCCAAACAGCCAATGCCACCACCAATGGAAAGAACTCTAGGAAAGTGATGCTCCTCCCTTGTCTCACCCAATGTGCCGGCCACTCCTCCGTGCACCAGCAGCCATCCCAAAAGATGCCAAAACCAGACGCATAGGAGAAAATTTGCACCTGCCAAATTGTCCTCTCGTCCACAAAATCCAAGGATACCCCAATGAAGTCAGTCAAAAAGGTCTGTCATACTCTCAAATCCGCTCTGACTCCCAAGGAGATCCTGACCCTGTGATGTGGTAGCACTGCCCCTGACATAGCCATGCTGAGGCATTGGCAGAAAGTCCTCCCAGCTCTCACCACCCGGCAAGCAAAATTCAAGAAGCCCATGAGCTGCCTACTGCTCTTAGATCAATCTTCTTTTCCTCAATCACCCATAACAGGAAAGCCTGAATGTCCTTCACCTTCCCTGCCGGCTACCGGGCCATCCACTGGACCAAGTTCATATCGATGCCCAAGAAAGTCAACCTACAACAGGGCCCAGCTGTTTTTTCTGGCGCGAGGGGAAGCCCGAATCGCTGCGCCATGTCCTGAAACTGTGTCAGTGCTGTCCTCTACTCTCCTGAACTGTCCCTGCCGATAAGTAGGAAGTCATCCAGGTAGTGAGATACTGCCCGATGACCACTGATCTGCATGAAAACCCACTGCAAGAATGTGCTGAACATCTCAAACAATGCGCAAGAGATTGTAAAGCCCACAAACGCACGAGGTGGATCGCGTCGTCCACTGAAGCGTACAGCACCCTCGAGTCCTTCTCTGCAATGAAGTCATTGACAGACTTCCTTTCTGGTCATGATAAATAGTGTGTCATCCTGTATTCGCCCAGCTCTTTCTTAGGGACCACCCCCAGCGGTGATATAATCAGGTCATCAACAGGCCAGTCGACAACCAGGCCCGCTATTCTGCCTTCCTCGACCTCCTTTCTCAATTTGGCTGCTACCACTTCCGGCTATTCTTTGGCTGACTTCAAATTTTCTCCTTTCCCGAGGACCCTGATACCCCACCCGGAAACCTTCGGTAAACCCCATTGAATCTTCAGCGCAGCTTCTCTATCAGGAGATAACGAGAGCCACGGGCCCATGGCCTCGATCCTAACAGGGTTAGGAGCCCTTTGACCCAGCCTATCCCCTGCCCTTAGTGGCCCGCCACTGTTCAGAAGGGTGTGGCCAAGGTGAAACACTGCGTGATCACGTGTTGTCCCCCAAAGTTGGAGCATTCGTGTTTAAATTTGCAAGGGTATTGGGAACATAAGCCCTTGTTGTAGTTCCAACAAGCTCCTGTGCTACTTCCCCCCTGTGCTACTCGTAGTGTGTCCCCCCCGACCTGGGCGGGACGAACCGGAAAAGACCGGTACGTCACGGGCAAACCGCTAGCTCTGTGAGTGGAGGCGGACGACTGCGTGGATGACAGCCACTGCATCCATAGTTCCTGGTCTACTTCTACCCAAGGCTTGTCCGTGTTGACACTGATTCTAGCCCTAAACTCCTCATCATAGCTCAACCACGCAAACCCCCCAAAATGCATCTGAGCCTTTCTGATAATGTCCATGTACTTTAACAACGCTATGGCCCTGTCGAGATGCTTCTCGCAATATATGCTAGCATATGTCAAAAACGCTGAAGTCCAATTCTCCATGTTAACTGGAACCTTAGGTCTCATAGTGAGTTCCCATTCCTCTTTTCTCTAACCCCCTTTTTCCTGGATCTCCCTATGCAAGAGGCTAAACACATCTACATATTTGTGCCGCCAAATCCTGCCCTTTGTTTTTTCCGATAAATGGGACCCTTACATGGCCAGCCCCATGTAAGGTAATTTTTTGAGGTGTTTGTCCTCCCCTTTGTGCCACCACTAATTTCTTAGATCCGGCCTCCTTCCCCCCTGACGCTGGCGCCTCTGCAATGCAAGGTAGTGCCTTCATGTCCCTTACCGACCCCTCTCCTACACCCACCGACCGGCAGGCTTTCTTCCTCCCCCTTTTGGACCGCTGTCCCAAGCAGCCCACCAAGCGCCCTCTCCTGTCAAATTGGCTTGTGTCTCTCCATCCTTCCCTTTGGCACTGCTCTTCTTTGGGTGGCTCAACTTCGCCTTGCCTTGTGCCGCGCTTGTCTCCTGAAAAACACCAATGTGTCCGGTTGCCTTCTCCCCACCAATCCCGGGTCGTCCCGACACCTCGTCCTCATCACGCAGTTCTCCCTCTTCAAGCTCATCACTCTCCGCACCATGATCCAATAGTAACTCAGGTTCAAACTCTGCAGGTGCCCATGGCACCTCCCGCACCCCTTTACCTTTTACCTTTTTTAGCATGCACACCACTACATTCCTCCGCACACGCTGCCGATGCCCGCTCCTCTGAGGGAGGGAAGGCTGCCGCGGACCCCCCTACTGCTTCCTGCCGGTGTCTCGGGCCATTTTGCACCCCGCCGGCGCCCCTGCTGTCTTGCCAACTGCCGCCGGCTTGGACACCCCCCAGGCTACTCTGACCTGGAAGGGCCCTAGCACCATCAGGTCTCACCGCTGTCCTGGCTGTTCCTGCCCCCGTCTGGGGGTGGCTGCCCTCTGCCACCCAAACCCACTTACACCTCTGTTCTCCCACCCGGGCCTATTCCGCCCAAACTTCCTCCTCCGACATGGGTGTGGGGGGCCCCTCCGCCTGGATGTCGCAGTCCCTCCCTTCCCTGACCGCACAAAGCTCCCCCCACCTGGCCTCGATCTCCTGAATGATCCTGCGCTATTCCCTTATCTTGTCCTCCAGGGACATGGTCTCCCAACTGGGCAAAGTTGGCGGAGGGTAATGACCTCCCCTCCCACCCTCTCAGGCCCCCCCACTGCACTAACCCCAGCTCCAGGTCCCCCCTCCTCCATGGACTATCCCTGCCTTCAACTGGGAGGCACCAGTCCCACCACCCTACTGCACCTGCTGCTCAATAGCCCTCCATGTGAGATCAATGGGAGCGTCCTCCCATTGGCCCACCTCTGACCCCAAAGTCGAGTACCTGGACAAATTCAGGGCATGCCCATTACCACAATAGTCCGCTCACCCCCGCACTCCACAGCCAACATCAGCACTCCAACGCTGGTTCCGGTGCAATGCCCGGCCGACACTGCATGGCCCCGCCCCCCCACCACTCCCTGCGGGCTCCGTAAGCTCATCCCCGTTGGAGCGCTGCTGTAATTGAAGCCTCCCCGGCCTCCTGGGTTCCCTTGGAAGCACATCCAGCAACACTGCGGCCTCACTCCCTCACGCGGGCAAGCTCCGGCGCCTGCCCCCGCGCCTCGCAGCTTCCTTTTTAACCAGGCCCCACCCAGACGTACCTTCTATCTCCGGTGGTGGTTCGTCCATGCATGCCACCACCGCTGCAGCCACGCCCGTAGACGTGGACCGGGGGGTCCGAGTCATTCCGACCCATGCCTGAGCCAGCACGCCCGGCCGGAGCAGATCTTCCCGGCCCGCGCGACCCAAGACGCACAGCACTTCCCGCACGGCATCCGTGTCATGGGTTGACATCCCAGGCTGGTTAGTCATGTTCAAACAGCTGCTACGTGCCTACTTTCAATGCTAATACCCCTGCCAATCGTCCGTCTGGCGTCTAGAAAAACCCTTGGGCCTACACTCCAATTAACTCTTGACAACCCTCCCCGATGGTGCTGGATACAGGAAGAGGAAGAGCCTTCCTCCCCTGCACCCTTATACCCCTCCCCAACTCCACCCCTTGACACCACAGTATGTCCTTCCTGTGCGAAAACCCCAGGGGAAGACTGGTCTGCGACCCGACTTCCCCCAGGGCCATCATTCTCAGTCAACCAAAGAGTATTCATGACTCCTGGTTAAAAAAACAGGTACACTGCAGAAGGAAATCCTTACTCTTGCTCGTGAGAGCGAAATTGAGTGACTGTGGGAAACTTAGAGATGTGTGCTCCTATGAAAATGTATTCTCTCTCTCTGCAGCACACACAAACACAACATGATATAACGCTATTGCTCAGCCCACGTCGTACAGAAACCAGAGTGAAAGTGTACATGTAAAGAGGTCAGACCAGCAGCTGGCCAGGTTTTGTTATTTTGTCCGTTTCTCCCATTCCCTTTGTTGCTCTTCGGAGACCTACATAAGGGTTGCCTCTCTGAGCTCCCGAAGGCGTGGTAGGACTCTCGTCATTCATCACTCCTGCTGGGTTGGATATCACAGGTTAGTGCCAACATTTATATTGAATTGTGTATCTGGGACTGACAAATTACCTAGACCACAAAGTCTATATAGCCTGAGTGATGGACACCAACTGTGTGTTAACCTCAATTCTGGACACCATAAATAGTTTACAGCAGTAGGGGCAGGCTTCAAGGGTAGAGAGCCAGGATCTACAAATAGAATTAGATACCTTTCTGTTAGACCTGTCAGCCCTTTGGGTGGTCCCTCCTCATCATTATTTATTTTGTCCCACTTTTGCCTCAAACCCTGTTTGAATTTTTCCTTTTTGGGAACCACCAGACTTTTTCGTGTTGCTGCAGATTCAGGGAGCCATTTTAGCTACCCCTGAAACTTCTGTCTGAGGGCCTGGAGCACAAAATGGTGGCCACCTGTGACATCACCAGCATCCACTGGAACCTACCAGCACCTTCCAGAACATTCCAGGAGATTCCAGAACTCTGTGACAGTTGGAGACCGTTTAGAATGTTGGGAGGATAAGAGAGGCAGTTGGCAGTTGGAGCTGGCAGTTGGCACCTGACTGGTGAAGAGAGAGGAGCACAACAGTGAAGGAGGAAGGAGTGAAGCAGCAGGGGTGGAAACTTGTGCCTGGAGTGGGGTCCATAAACCCACCCTTGATACTTGTCCCTACTGATGGATCCCAGCCTATAGCCCTGTGTGGGAAGAAGACAGAAGAAAACCATCCTAAGGACCTGGACAGCAGGAACAGGCCTTAGAACCAAGAAAACAGCAAGATTCTGACCTGAGAACTGGTTTCCCTGGAGTCCGGCGTCGAGTAGCCTGAGACCTGGAGCCCGAGGTGGAGAAGCGGCGCTGACTGAAGTAGCAGACGTCGTACCCGGAGCCGCCTGAGGTCGTGAGAGGGCGCCGACGGAGGTCGTGAGGAATACCAGAGGTCGAGGAGGAAGTGAACCGAGGTCGAGCGAGCGGCGTCATCCGAGGAGTGAAGTCCGCCCTCCGGAGTCGTCGGAGACCGAGGTAGAGGAGCACCGGAGGTCGGGAGTGAGGATCGCACTCCGGAGTCGCCCGGAGCCTGTGAGGAGGAGCACCGGAGGTCGGGGGTGAGGATCGCACCCCGGAGTCGCCGGAAGTCGACATCGAGGCCAGGCCGGCCGACGTCATCGGAGCCGAGAGCGCCATCGGACCGGAGCCGCCCGAAGTCGACATCGTGAAGAGACTGCCCGACGCCGTCGAATCGGAGGTCGAGATCGAACCGAGGCCACCGACATCGGACCGGAACCGCCTGCCGGCGTCGTCAAAGAACTGACATTGTGCCGAGGCCGCCGAGACCGAACCGGAACCGCCTCACGGCGTCGACACGACTCCAGCGGCGTCGGAACATCAGAAAAAGGGCAGTAAGTGGAGTAGAGGGCGCCTAAGGCCCTGTGGAGACCTGAGAGACTGCTCTAAGGGGCTAGGGAGGTGCTGAAACCCATCTGACTGTGCCTGGGGTGAACTGGGACTAACCTAGAGAGGTTGTGTGGAGAAGGAGAGCCAGGGCATTGGTATTTCCCCCCTTTGATCTACCTCAGTTTAGGCCTCAGCCTTGTCCCAGCCAGGGAGTAGCCTCCCCCCTCAAGCCTTCCACAACCCTACAAGCTGTGCCTGGGCCAAATCAGCCCTTAAGAAGTGAAGTGTCATCTGATTATATGAGGGGTGCTGTATACTTGTAATTATTTATTGGGGATACTGTATTTATTGAATT
Organism: Triturus cristatus; assembly: GCF_964204655.1. Classification (NCBI taxonomy): domain Eukaryota; kingdom Metazoa; phylum Chordata; class Amphibia; order Caudata; family Salamandridae; genus Triturus; species Triturus cristatus. The sequence continues at coordinate 392,622,562 of NC_140594.1, forward strand.
TGTATCTATTTATTGCTGCACTATATTTATAGGTCCACAGGACTGGATGGTGTACAATATTTATTGGTACAGTATTTATTGCCTCAAAGTATTTAATTGTCTGTATATATTGCACTTGTATTTATGCCCTGTTATTTATGATCACCCCTATTTATTTCATCAAACAGCAAATATTTATTTGACCTGCTCTATTTAAGAATGTATATATTGTGATTGACTTATTTATTTTCCCAATCAGCAACTAAGAGAAGAAAGATAAAGAAAGAATATTTTCATAATTTTTACGGTGTAGAGTCGTTTTTGGAACGGATGCACGCATGGTTCTTGTATGGGTATATTGTATGCTTAGCACTGCGCCTGTTTCCTGACCACTCGAGCCAAGCTACCACAGTGTGTTCGGGGAGTCCACCACCACCCTGCGGAGTGGGAGTGGTTTTCCAACATAAATTGGTGTTCAGCGGTGGGATAGAGCTGTGCCTACATATACTCAACAATAACTGTGGGTAGTCCATAGGCCTACACCGGGAGTTTTCTCACAGCGGCCTTCCTAATTGTGGGTTTTTGTTTTTTTCAAATTTACTCTGGTGGTGGGAGGAGGTATTACTAAAGGTACCACCCTACATTGTTACTGCACAAAACCTGTCCTCTAACCTGAGTGGGCAAGATGGAGTTTGTACTGGAAGATTTAGAGACGTACACTGTGGCCCAACTCAGGGAGTTTTGCCAGCGGGAGGGGGTGTACTGTCCCCCAGGAGCAAAGAAGGGTGCACTCCAAACCAGCTTAAGGGCTTGGGGGGAGGCACGCCGAGAAAGCAAGGCTGAGGAGGAAGACAGGGATGGAGAGCCTAACCCCGAGGGGGCTGAGATGTACCAACCTGAGGTGGGGAACCTGTCAGCAGGGCCCAGGACACTTTCTAGGAAGGGCAGCACTGTCTCTAGCGGGGGCTTATCCAGCGTGGAGTTAGCAGATCGGAGAGAGAAAAGACAGCTCACATGGGATTTAGCAAAGCTGGAGAAGGAGAAGGAGGAACAGAGGTTGGCTCATGAGACGGAGAAAGAGAGGATGGCTCATGAGATAAGACTGAAAGAGATAGAGCTTCAGATCTTAAGAATTGGGGCACCAACTGTTCCTAATGGTGGCAGCAAAGACCAAGAAATCACCAGGGAATCCAAACCTTACCTGCCAAAGGACATAGTAGCTAGCTATGGGGCGGGTGACGACATCGCCAAGTGGCTAGCAGCCTATGAGGTCTCGTTGAGGGCCCATGGGGTTCCAGTGAAGTATTGGGGAGGAGGATTGTATAGGTACATGCCTCCAGCTGGTAGGGATGCTTTATTGGCCCTCGAAGAGGATGAGCAGACCCACTACCCCACCATGAAACTGGCGCTCATCAGAAAGTTTGGACTAACACCTGAAAAGTACAGACAGAAGTTCAGGGGTAGTCACAAACTGGGCACACAGAATTGGGTGGACTTCCTGGACTATGCAAAGAAGGCACTGGAAGGTTGGATTCAGGGCAGTGAAGTAAGGAACTACGAGGAGCTGTTTGACCTAGTACTGAAGGAACACCTACTCGAGAAATGTTTCCCTGAACTGCGGCAACACCTGGTGGATAGCAAGCTGACCAGCCCCCGGAAGCTTGCTGAGGAGGCGGACATTTGGGCTAGTACCCGGGTGTCCACAAGGGGGACTGGAGGGGATACTCAAAAGGCCGGACAGGGCGCCCCCCAGAAGAAAGAAGGAGGGGAAAAGAAAAAGGAGTTCTCCAAAGGCCCCCAAAATAACTTCCAAGGGAAGGGAACAGGATTCACCTCTAAGGCTAACCCACCCAGAAACCCTAATCCTGGCCAGAGCCAGCAGCCAAGGGTTGTCCATTGCTATGAGTGCGGTGGCGTTGGACACTATAAAGGAGATCCGAAGTGTCAGAAACGATCACCCCCTCCCACTGGAGGAAAGCCCCCCGGAGTAGCTAGTGTAGTGCTCGGGGAGGAGATGCCCTTAACTAAGGGAAGGGAGTGGGCGGGTGTCACTTTAGTGTCCCTGGGAGAACGGGAGATGGTTCCTAAGATCCAGGTGCCCGCAAATACCGCAAAGTATGGGCAGTGGATCACCATCAACGGCCAAAGGGGGGAGGCTCTGAGAGACACAGGAGCCAGTATGACTATGGTGCGTAGCCAACTGGTGTCTCCAGAGCAGGTAATTCCCGATGTGCTCCACCCAGCCGCGATGGCTGACGGCAGAACAGGTCACTATCCAGTGGCCGAGGTTCCCTTTGAATGGGGGGGGGTTGCAGGTTCACTTCGAGTTGCCGTAAGCCCTGCCGTGCCAGTCGATTGTCTGCTGGGCAATGACATGGAGCACAACGCTTGGAAGGAGGTGGAGTACCGGACTCACACCGAGATGCTGGGTACACCTGACTGGGCCTGTGTTAGCACAAGGTCCGAGACTACCCGAAGAGGGAGTTCATTCCGGCTGGAGCCTGGAACAAAGGCCCAGCCAGCTGCCAGTCAAGGGAAGAACCGAGGACAGGAGGAGCCTGCCTCGGCGTCTCCACCCCGTAGGACGGATAGGCCACCGGAGGTGGTGGGCCAGGAGTCTGCGGAGGGGGACGTTACCAACCTGGAGGACTTACCCATCCCGGCCGAGTGGCACGTGGAGGGAGGGCCGTCCAGGGAGGAATTCTGCCAGGGCCAGAGGGAGTGCCCTACCCTTGAGGGGCTGAGGCGACAGGCCGAAGCCCAGGCAGCAGGGAACGTTGAAGGGAACTACAGTGTTTACTGGGAGGATGGCCTCCTCTACAGTGAACCCAAGGCACCCCTACATGGATCGTCACGAGCCTTGGTAGTTCCTCAACGTTATCGAGCCTTCCTTTTAGAGTTGGCTCACGAGATACCATTGGCAGGACACCTGGGGCAAGACAAGACCTTCGCCCGTCTTGTCCCACACTTTTATTGGCCTCAGATGAAAGTGTCGTCCGATACCTACTGCCGGACATGTGTGTCTTGCCAAGCCAGTGGGAAAACAGGGGTGAAGCTGAAAGCTCCCCTGGAACCACTTCCTGTCGTTAGCACCCCCTTTGAAAGGGTGGGCATCGACATTGTGGGTCCATTAGATCCACCAACTACAGCTGGTCACAGGTTTATCCTGGTTCTGGTGGATCATGCCACAAGGTACCCAGAGGCAATACCTCTGAGGACCATAACAGCACCTGTTGTGGCTAGGGCCCTGATGGGAATCTTTACCCGAGTGGGTTTTCCCAAGGAAGTTGTGTCCGACAGGGGGACCAACTTCATGTCAGCATATATGCGGGCAATGTGGAAGGAGTGTGGAGTGACCTACCGGTTCACAACTCCTTACCACCCCCAGACCAATGGTCTGGTGGAGAGGTTTAATAAAACCTTGAAAGGCATGATCAGAAGTCTGCCTGAAAGCCTGCGGAGGAAATGGGACGTCCTCCTACCCTGTTTACTTTTTTCCTACAGGGAAGTGCCACAGAAGGGAGTGGGCTTCAGCCCCTTCGAGCTTCTGTATGGGCACCCTGTACGCGGACCTCTTAACCTGGTGAGAGACGGCTGGGAAAGAACTCCCAGAAAGCTCCCCCAGGATGTGGTGAGCTACATGCTGGCCTTCCGGAGCCAAATGGCTAAGTTGTGGAAGCAAGCTTCTGACAACTTGGAAGCCAGCCAAGCAGTGATGAAGGCGTGGTATGACCACAACGCTCACCCGGTGGAGTTGGAGCCTGGCCAGAAGGTGTGGGTGATCGAACCAGGAGAGCTTAGTGCCCTCCAGGATCGCTGGTCAGGACCCTTTGAGGTGTTGGAGAAGAAGGGTAAGGCTACCTACTTGGTGGACCTGAAGACCCCTCGTCAGCCCCTGCGGGTGCTGCATGCCAACCGCCTCAAACCCCACCACGAGAGGCCCGAAGTCATCTTGATGATGGTGACTGACGGAGGAGAGGACGTGGAAAGCGAGCCTCTCCCTGATCTGTTTGCGTCTCAGGAAAAGGATGGGTCGGTGGAGGGAGTGATTCTCTCCCCATCTCTAACTCCTGAACAGCAGGAGGACTGTCACCAGGTCCTGGGGCAGTACTCTTCGTTGTTCTCCCTTGTTCCGGGTAGGACTCACCTGTGCGTCCATGACGTGGACACAGGAGACAGCCCACCTGTGAAGTCCAAGATCTACCGGATGTCAGACAAGGTGAAGGCCAGCATTCATAGTGAAGTCACTAAGATGCTGGAGCTAGGAGTGATTGAACCTTCTAGCAGCCCCTGGTCCAGTCCGGTGGTGTTAGTACCAAAAGCTGCACCACCGGGTGCCCAACCAGAACTGAGGTTCTGTGTGGACTACCGGGGACTGAATTCAGTGACAAGAACTGATGCTCATCCGATCCCTAGGGCGGATGAATTGATTGACCGGCTGGGAGCTGCCCAATATCTAAGTACCTTTGACCTTACCTCTGGGTACTGGCAGATCTCTTTGACTGATGGAGCAAGGGAAAGGTCAGCCTTCTCCACGCCCAATGGCCACTACCAGTTCTGTGTGATGCCCTTTGGGCTCAAGAACGCACCTGCCACGTTTCAGCGCCTGGTAAACCAGATCCTCACCGGAATGGAGAGTTTCTCTGCTGCTTATCTGGATGACATAGCCGTCTTCAGTAGCAGCTGGGAGGATCACTTGCGTCACCTGCAAACTGTTCTCCAGGCCCTGAGACAAGCTGGATTGACGATCAAGGCCAGCAAGTGCCAGATCGGGCAGGGGTCGGTAGTGTACCTTGGACACTTGGTGGGTAGGGGAACGGTGCAACCCCTCCAGGCGAAGATCGAGGCCATCATGGCCTGGGAACCCCCCAAGACACAGACTGAGGTCCGAGCATTTTTGGGCCTCACGGGATACTATCGCCGCTTCGTGAAGGGGTACGGTACCATCGTAGCCCCTCTCACGGAGCTCACGTCCAAGAAACAACCTCGACGGGTAGTCTGGACGGAGGCTTGTCAGCAAGCCTTTGAGAAATTGAAGAAAGCCATGTGCGAGGCCCCGGTCTTAAGGGCCCCAGACTTTTCCAAGAAGTTCATTGTCCAGACAGATGCATCAGAACATGGCATTGGGGCAGTGTTATCGCAACTCAACGAAGAGGGTCTGGATCAACCCGTGGTCTTCCTATCCAGGAGACTACTTCCCAGGGAACAGAAGTGGAGTGCAATAGAGCGTGAAGCCTTTGCAGTGGTATGGGCTCTGAAGAAGTTGCGGCCATACCTGTTTGGCTCGCACTTCCTTGTTCAGACCGACCACAGACCCCTTCGTTGGCTGATGCAAATGAAGGGGGAGAATCCCAAGTTGTTGAGGTGGTCTATTTCCCTACAGGGGATGGACTTTCAGGTGGAACATCGGCCTGGAGTGGACCACGCCAATGCAGACGGTCTCTCAAGGTATTTCCGCCTTAGTGATGAGAACTCCCAAGGGGTTGGGTAGCTCTCCCCACTTTCAGCTGGGGGGGACGCGTGTTAGACCTGTCAGCCCTTTGGGTGGTCCCTCCTCATCATTATTTATTTTGTCCCACTTTTGCCTCAAACCCTGTTTGAATTTTTCCTTTTTGGGAACCACCAGACTTTTTCGTGTTGCTGCAGATTCAGGGAGCCATTTTAGCTACCCCTGAAACTTCTGTCTGAGGGCCTGGAGCACAAAATGGTGGCCACCTGTGACATCACCAGCATCCACTGGAACCTACCAGCACCTTCCAGAACATTCCAGGAGATTCCAGAACTCTGTGACAGTTGGAGACCGTTTAGAATGTTGGGAGGATAAGAGAGGCAGTTGGCAGTTGGAGCTGGCAGTTGGCACCTGACTGGTGAAGAGAGAGGAGCACAACAGTGAAGGAGGAAGGAGTGAAGCAGCAGGGGTGGAAACTTGTGCCTGGAGTGGGGTCCATAAACCCACCCTTGATACTTGTCCCTACTGATGGATCCCAGCCTATAGCCCTGTGTGGGAAGAAGACAGAAGAAAACCATCCTAAGGACCTGGACAGCAGGAACAGGCCTTAGAACCAAGAAAACAGCAAGATTCTGACCTGAGAACTGGTTTCCCTGGAGTCCGGCGTCGAGTAGCCTGAGACCTGGAGCCCGAGGTGGAGAAGCGGCGCTGACTGAAGTAGCAGACGTCGTACCCGGAGCCGCCTGAGGTCGTGAGAGGGCGCCGACGGAGGTCGTGAGGAATACCAGAGGTCGAGGAGGAAGTGAACCGAGGTCGAGCGAGCGGCGTCATCCGAGGAGTGAAGTCCGCCCTCCGGAGTCGTCGGAGACCGAGGTAGAGGAGCACCGGAGGTCGGGAGTGAGGATCGCACTCCGGAGTCGCCCGGAGCCTGTGAGGAGGAGCACCGGAGGTCGGGGGTGAGGATCGCACCCCGGAGTCGCCGGAAGTCGACATCGAGGCCAGGCCGGCCGACGTCATCGGAGCCGAGAGCGCCATCGGACCGGAGCCGCCCGAAGTCGACATCGTGAAGAGACTGCCCGACGCCGTCGAATCGGAGGTCGAGATCGAACCGAGGCCACCGACATCGGACCGGAACCGCCTGCCGGCGTCGTCAAAGAACTGACATTGTGCCGAGGCCGCCGAGACCGAACCGGAACCGCCTCACGGCGTCGACACGACTCCAGCGGCGTCGGAACATCAGAAAAAGGGCAGTAAGTGGAGTAGAGGGCGCCTAAGGCCCTGTGGAGACCTGAGAGACTGCTCTAAGGGGCTAGGGAGGTGCTGAAACCCATCTGACTGTGCCTGGGGTGAACTGGGACTAACCTAGAGAGGTTGTGTGGAGAAGGAGAGCCAGGGCATTGGTATTTCCCCCCTTTGATCTACCTCAGTTTAGGCCTCAGCCTTGTCCCAGCCAGGGAGTAGCCTCCCCCCTCAAGCCTTCCACAACCCTACAAGCTGTGCCTGGGCCAAATCAGCCCTTAAGAAGTGAAGTGTCATCTGATTATATGAGGGGTGCTGTATACTTGTAATTATTTATTGGGGATACTGTATTTATTGAATTTTTATCTATTTATTGCTGCACTATATTTATAGGTCCACAGGACTGGATGGTGTACAATATTTATTGGTACAGTATTTATTGCCTCAAAGTATTTAATTGTCTGTATATATTGCACTTGTATTTATGCCCTGTTATTTATGATCACCCCTATTTATTTCATCAAACAGCAAATATTTATTTGACCTGCTCTATTTAAGAATGTATATATTGTGATTGACTTATTTATTTTCCCAATCAGCAACTAAGAGAAGAAAGATAAAGAAAGAATATTTTCATAATTTTTACGGTGTAGAGTCGTTTTTGGAACGGATGCACGCATGGTTCTTGTATGGGTATATTGTATGCTTAGCACTGCGCCTGTTTCCTGACCACTCGAGCCAAGCTACCACAGTGTGTTCGGGGAGTCCACCACCACCCTGCGGAGTGGGAGTGGTTTTCCAACACTTTCGTACGGAGGTAGCTCAGAAAGGGAAAGCAAAGGATGGAGGAAAAGGAGCCCGGGGTTTAAACCATGGACGTTGCCAGCACCACTGACAAGTTCAGGCATATCTTAAAATAATACAACCACTGCCTCACCTACAGCAACACCGTCAGAAGTCAGTTTCCAGGCAGCCTCTGCTAGTGCTATTTATTTAGCCCAACCTTCTCAGGTTACACTAACTGCCCCCGAAAGATTCTATGGGGATCCTAAGATGTTTGCTATATTTATTAATCAGTACAAGGTCCATTTTCTATATAAACCGGCTGCGTTTCCAGATGAACAATCCAAGACAGCATTTGTCTTATCCTATGTGGATGGGAATGCTGCAAGTTGGTCGGTCCCAACAGTGGCGTAGCAAGAGGGGGCGGTCCTCCCCGGGTGGCACCATTGTGGGCGGCAAAGACAGGTAATGGCAACACCCCCCTGCTCTTACTTGCACCTGCCGCAGGTGCCAAACGCAGGGACTGCCACGGGCGGCAAAAGGTCTAGCTACGCCACTGGAACCCAATTACAGAAAGGAATGATCTCATTCTGTATAACATCACAGGCTTTTACTCTGAAATGAGAAAACTGTTTGACAGAAAGACCCTTAGCTTGTCATTAGATCGAGAATTGATAACCTTGAGGCAAGGGTCGCAAGAATTGTTCACTTATATACAACTTTTAATCAGCTAGTTGTTGAAATGTAAATGTTACGCATTCGTTTTGCTTGCATATTACTTTATGTTAAGTTAGCATTCACGGCACCATTTTAAGTTGAGCCGCCATTTTTAACTGTGATCGAAACTAACTCTAGCTTGCTGAGAAATGACTCCTTTTGTTTTCTTCTTTTCCTCAAGGCTTAATGCTGTCTTTCACTGAGTACATTGTCCTCGTTAGCACATACCTTTCCCACTAGATAGAGGCCTTCTCCCACCGGCCCAGCTGCAGGCACGGGCATAACGACCTTCAATTACAGATAGCGTGTACCCAGCCTTAGAGTTGAAACTTATCCTACTATACCCCTTTGTTTTAGCTGTATGAGCCTGGAATTTTCAATTCCGGGTGGTGCCTTAATTGGTTTGAAATTTACTTAATGTATCTTTACACTGGCTGAAGTCAGTCCGTCTGCAGCAATCCAAGGAGGCTGGTCAGACTGGACTCCACTCGAGTGTACGTTAATAAAATATCTTTGGTTTGTATTCTCTACTGTCTGACCAACTCTTTATTTGTGAGCAAGGCTGAAAGGTGGTCGCGAATGACCAGGGTGACCCTAATCGGGTCACTTCCTTCATAGTGGTCTGTGGAAAAGAGAGTATTAAGATGCAAAGCCAGGTAGGTTTTACATGAAGGTTTGTAGGAGAGTAGAATCTGCCTCTTATGTTGCCCCCACTTTTTTCCTGATATTTACACTGGTTGCTGGCTATAGTCTGTCTGGGACCCTGCTAATCAGGGCACCAGCCTCTCTGTTCTCTCTAAACGACATGGAGTGCATATTAGGTGCACTAGTGATTGGATACTGTGATGCCTTATGAGTCCCTAGTATATGGTACCTTAGGTACCAAGGGCATAGGTACTTCACAGGCCTACCAGGGGCTGAAGCATGTATTATGCCACCCCTGGGAAGCAGACTAAATCTGACACTACAGGCCTGCTACTGCAGCCTGGGTGAGGTGGTGCTAGCACTCCTCACTGAGATATAGGTTCACTATATCTCTCCTGCACAAACATTTATACCTATCAGTCACCCCTAAGGCAGGCCCTATCAATCCTGAGGGCAGGGTGCTTGGTTTCCATGTGAGGGGGTGCCTCTGCCTGAGCAGGGCCCCTCTGCAGCTCTCAGAGTCCATTCTCTGGGGCTGTTTGTGAATGCGGTCGAACCATATACTCTTAAGGGCATTATAACCTTGCGGTAAATGCTAACTTTGGAATGGCTGCATCAAAACATGTCGTGTTTGGTGTCAAACGCTTTGGAATCATACCCCCACACCAGTAACTGGTGTGGGAGTATGATTCCACCCTTCTAGAGGGATAGACATGTACCTACTGTGGAAACACGGTAGAATCCTGAAGAGCTCTGGCATCACAAAATGAATGCCACCAGTCACAAACACTGGGCTACCCTCCTGTTGATGACTGAAACCCGCAGTGGAGGAAGCCCAACAATAGGTATTCTGTCACAGGGAGGTGTGACCACCTCCCAGACAGGGTTTAGTGTATTGGGGCTGGGTGGGTGCACTCCTAGTGTGCTTTGAAGTCCTGCACTGGGGGAGCAGTAGGCTCCTCTGTGCATACACCAGTTCAAACCGGCTCAGGAGCTACCTGCCCCTGCTCTGGCGTGAAACTGGACAAAGGGAAGTGGGTGTAGCCACCCACTCCCCTGAACCTCCCATAGGTGGGGTCATAGAGCTAGTCCCTCCCTTCCTTCCAGTATAAGTTAGGGAACCCTTGCCATTGCAAACTAGATATCCCTGGACGACACTCTGACTAAGAATCCCGGACCTTCGACGTTCCACTACCTCTGGAAGACTGAAGAATCTCCCTTGGAGTCAAGGAGTGACTCCCCTGCTTGGTAGGCACCAAAAACTACAAACTACAGTCGCAAACTCCACCGCTCCTGCCGGAGCCTGAAGTCCCTGCAGCCCAGGAAGAGGATTGCCTGACTTCTCCAATTCCATCGTGAGTCCCCAGCGATGCCGAGGCAAGTGGACCCCACGAGTGACGTGGAACCGCAATCCCTGGGTACCGTGCACTATTTTCGAGTGCAACCCCTTCACAACGTTCTATGAACCTGTGCATTGGGCCACATGTGGTCCACGCCTCTAGCAGGGATCCCTCCAAAGATCAGAGGCCTACCCCGTCCCGAGTGACTGTGGGCCCCTGTTGAGTGGATCCTCCTGAGGCGTCTTCGCAATCCCTCGCCGGCTGGCTTGTGGGTCCCCTGAAGACTTCCCTACAATTTGAAAGAGCTCCCCTGGTTGCTCCAGGCCTGCCCTGACTCATCCTTGCTGGGTGAGTCCCTCACACCTTGCTGGTCTGCACCGCTGACTTTTTGTCCTTTCCACGAGACTTGCTGTTACCAAGGCTTGTTGGCTCCAATCTGGTCACCGACACCGCAGTAAGCTGCAGACTTCGTGGGACACGCCGAATCCAGCTCCTGGTCACCGTCGACGCCTCCTGGACCCCGTGGCTGAAGAGTCAAGACACCCGTGAACTACCTGAAAACACCCGACGACTGTGAGCATCCATCTTCCTTGCCCCTGTTCACTGCCAAGTGACTTTGAACACTGTCCCCTCTGCTTTCACCTCTTCCTTCTTCTGAATCCAGGCTTGGATTCCACCGGACACTTCTTTTCTCTTCACAAGCAGCAAGTCTTCATTGGCTCCCATTGAAAACGACGCCGCGACCCGACACCAAAAGACACCTATGCACCCGGCTTCCCTGGGTGAGGTAACTCCAGCACTACGGTGCTCCTGTGGGTGTTGGCTCTAGAACTACTTACCCTGTAAGTGACTTTCTTGTAGACTCTCCTGAAGTATCCTTAAACTCCAACCGCGACTTGCACCATCGCGGCTGTGTTAACACACTACATGCGTCCCCCGTGGGTCCTTTACTGACCTGCCTTGGGTGGTTTCGTGAGGCCCCAACGCTTCTGAAGGCCCTAGGCCTTGTCCCTTTGCAAGTCGTTATCTCTAAGTCTTTTTTATTAGTATATGGTCTGGTACGCCCCTATGGCCCCAGCCATATTTGTGCTTAATTTATTGTGAAACGTTGATTTGTGCATATGTTCCTGACTTCTAATCCCATAAAGAGATTAGTAGAGAGTTGTTTAGTATAAATACATATATATTTGATATATATACCTGTGTGGTGTCCTTTCATTTGGTAATTCAGGAGATCATGTGGTAAAACAAGCTGCTTTACATTCCTCTAAAGACTTAGCGCGAAGGCTGCTTTCCACAGCTACCACTAGGATAGCTTTCTTTAAAGGTTGTCTTAAACCTACTACCATAAGAGTTGAATTGTACTGGTGCAAGGTGTCCACTTTAACTAGTGAACAGCATATACCAGGCCAACTTCTCACAAGGTTTATTCCTTAAACACAGCACTACCAACACTGTCAGCAGCCCAATTCAGCTTCCTACCTCCAGCTGCCACCCACTAGAACTTTACCACCCAGAGGCTGCCATAATTCTGTACATGCTCTGCTTAAACCTAATTGGAAGGAGCATTAACATGGCAAAGACCACATCACCGACTTAAATAATAAAAGAAGATAAAGTACCCAAACAAACTGTACAGTTAAAGAAAGTACCCATCAACCGACATTGGTCACGATCAGACAGGACCTATATCTGAACCAGAGAGTAAACTCCCATTTCTAGTAAGTACATTAAAACATTAATACATGACACAATCCTTAAACCGAGATGGTACCCTCCTGGATGTGGTGAACACTTTAGGCTGGAAACTATCCCTAGTAGAAACACCACTCTCAGTTGAGCTACCAGATTGAGTCACAAGTTCTTGGTATCTCTTCCACATTCTATCCTCATGATCCTGTGCCCCTGAGAAAGCACCCTTCTTTCACCAGCTTCATGCTTGTTGCGCAACAAGTTCTCATCCCCAAAGTACTTTACCAATCTGGACATACTCCATGTACTACCCATGTGAACAGCATTTTTCTTGATCAATACCATTTTTGTAGGGACCCATAAACTGGGTTGCACCCTTCCTTTTCAAACGTGGTTACTTTACCAGACTAAATCACCCACATTCCACTTCTTGCATTCAGCTGAGCTTTTCACATCATATCTCTTTTTGTAGTTTTCTTGATAACTCCTATACCTGCACCAGATTTCTTCTTTGTCTACACCATTGGTTCTCTTAAGAGGCAACCGAATTGGATTTAATATGGACACTGGCTTTCTTTCCCTCAATAAATTAGACTGCGATCTCTGAGTCACACAGCTGGGGTGGTGAGATGTGTCCACCATGTTTCTCTAAGCACTCCCTTAAGAGGAACTCTCGTTTCTATAGCTCTTTACACACAGGACTTCACAATCCTGTCCAAGCCTTCCACCTGGCCATTGGCTTGAGATGCATAAAGAGCTGTCTTTTGATGTATAATGCCAAAATCACAGAAAAACTCTTGCATTTCCCTGTGAAGTAAACTGCCCCCGATTGTCCATCACCAGATATTTGGGCACCCCTTCACACACAAACTCATTCCTGAGAAAATCTAAAACTGTTCTAGCACACACCATACTAATACAACTAGTTGACCCCAATTTCGACTAGTGACCCTGGTCTTGTCATTGGAGACACACATGATTTTTTTTGACACCCCACTCCACTTGTCGATCCTCAGTTTGTCACCAATACCTCTCCCTTACACTGGATTTAGTGAGATTCCTCCAGAGATGTCCCTCATGTACCAACTTAATCACTTTGGATCTCACACCCCTTGGGGGCATAACTCTCGCCCCTCTCATGAACCATCCTGGAAAATAGTGATTTCATTCCATACATCAAAATGGTTTGAAATCTGGATCTAAAACAGGAGCGGCCCGTGCAGGTAAGAGCGGTGGGGCGGGGTGGGGGGTGATTCGACAGATGACGATGAGGGGAAATTAATTATTTACTTAATTTTCCCTCTGCGGCGACTGTCGAATCCCCCCCCCCCCACCCTACCGCTCTTACCTGCATGGATCGCTCCTGTCTAAAACCTTACAATCTGGCCAACTGTTCATCACATATGTCTTGATCAATGGAAACAACACATCGTTCTTCTCCTTCTCCACCCACTCATCTCTGGTGATAGCCGGTTCTTTGATCCAGTTCCCACAGCTCAAGTCACTATTGTTCTCAACCGGTAACCGTGACAAACAGTCTGTGGCTTTATTCACCAGGCCTGGTAAAAACTGCACTTTGAAATTAAACTCCTCCAATTCCTGACCACGCCTGTTAAGCCTGGGAGTCAGTCTTTCTATACAGTTGAATGAAAACATTTGCACCAAAGGAGGATGAGCCGTATGTACCAAGAAAGGGATACCCCACAAATAAAACTTAAAATGCTGTACTGCCCAAACTATGGCTAAAGCCTCCCTTTCAATACAAAAGTAGTGTTCCTCTGCATCTTTAAGTGCCCTAGAGTCAAATGCAACCACTTTCTCATTACCGTCCAACATTTGGGTAAGGACAGCACCATGGACGTCAATTAAGGGTCGCCATGGGTCTCAACTGCGACCCCTAAACAGCCCATTGTGAACCCTGGCCCTTTGTTTTTGCGACCCCGTTTGCCTGGCGAGTAAACACCAATAAAATGATTGGCCTTGCCTCGCCTCTGACAGTCATTATAAATATGGACAATAGTAAGACTTCTGCATGAGTACTGGCTGTCAGTGCTCTCATTCTTTCCGTGATTGCAAGCAGGATTCAGAATCTCACTGCCCTTCAGAGAAGGAGAAAGGAACAATATTCAGAGTGAGAGTGACACTCTTTCAACAAACAGAGGAGTAAATATTTGATAAGTACAGGCTGAGTAGTGCAGTTATTTTAGGCCCAATTGCAGAAATAAGGCCTCAGCTTGAGAGAAACACACTCAGAGCAATGGCATACCCACCCATGTACAGGCACTATGCTCACACCATCATTTAGTCTCTAGGAATTACCAAGGTGTCATTGCTGCTGCAGGTGGGGTATCACAGAGTACCCATTCTAGGTTTTTTAAGACTTTCCTGGATGCAATGGTACAGAAACTAATTAACCATATAGCTTTTCCCTGGCACAGCACAGGAGTTACAGTTACCCAAAATGAACTTTTACCGCAGTGGGGGTGCCCTACAATATTTTTCAGAGGCAAGTTGCAAGATCATATCAACATGTACAATTCTTCATAATGTAGCAATGCGGAAAGGATTGCCAGAAATCATATTTTATTTAGAATCTGATGATGATGAACCCCAAAACCCACCAGCACAGACAAAACAGGATGGCTCATTGGCTGCACAAGGAAGAGTCAGATGTACGGCCATTACGAAACCATTACATTTAAGGTATGTAAATGCTGACATTTTGTACATTTAGCACAAAGCTAAACACAAGAAGTGCGGTGTGAAACAATATAACCTTTATTTTTCAGGTTGTAAAGGGAGTCATAACATCCTTTTCACTCTTCAGAATGTTAAAATGAAAGAGAAACATCAGTACACATATTACTAAAATAGCAAAATATGACAAAATAATATGTAGCGCATGTGTAAGACTTATTACAGTTTGCGTTTACTACGAATTAAACTTTGTCGCATGGGTGTAGTGGAGCCTTCAGTACCAACAACAGCACCTTATGATCTACTGCAACACACACCCATTGCCTCCTTCACAGAGACACTGCTCATGTGAGGTAGCGCCTCACTTTCCGCAGGCCCAACTGCTCCAACTTGTGCAATTTGAATGGTCTGTAAACTTTCTACAGCAGTGGTTACCAGACACCGTGCCACATCGCCACTGTAGCGACCCATTTTGACTGCAGCCCTACAGTACGGCATAAGAGTGTTGAAGTAGCCTGTGCAGGGTGATCTATTGACCCACTCAACATGTCCTCCTGTGCAGTTTTCTGTGCCACACTGCAGATTCTTCAGTGACATTTGTACTCCCTGCATCATGCACTTCATCAAGAGGCAGTGTGTGACTGCTATGTTAAGGACTGCAACTTTGCCTCTGGGGTGATGTATGTGGTATAATGGACTCATTACCTACTTCTATGCACATCTGTTAATCTTTCTGAGTGTCTCCTTCAGACTCATGATCTAGTTGTGCTGGGATATCTGTTTAGAAATGTAATGTGGAAAATATTTGTAAATAGCTCTTATGTATACCTTTGTTTGTATCATTTAAAGTATGATACGCTTGCGTTGTGCTTTATGTGTTCATAGTGGGGTACTACTTATCCCATAATGCAGTACTAGTGTTGACCTAACACTTCTAATGGTGTTTTTAATGTATTATATTATAGGTAAACATTTCCAAGCCTACGTTACAATGTTGCCTCGCACATTGATGCTAACATGTTATTGCAACACTACGTGCATTTATGACTCTTAGGGCCATATGTAGGAAGCCAAATACCGGTCGGTAACGGCCGATTTTCTGTAAATATCCCGTTACCGACCGGTATTTAGGCATTTGCTATGTAGGGGGCATATTTCAGGATTCGGTAATTTACCGAATCGGTAAAATTACCGATTCGGTAAATACCGAATCCTGAAATGAGATGTAGGAAACACTCTAATGAGTGTTGTGTAGGAATTAGAATTCGGTATTTACCACCAAATATAGGTTGGCGATAAATACCGAATACATTGCAAAAAGCAATATTTGCTGAAATAAGAGTGCCATGTGGCAGACATACATGCCCTTAGAGCATGTATGTCCGCCACATGTGCACACATGCAGGAATCAGGGGTGCAACAGGGTGTCAATGTGACACCCTGTCACCCTTGAATGTGCTCCCCCCATTACCGAATCGGTATTTACCGATTCGGTAATGAGGCATACCTTCCCATTGATTCCTATGGGCCTCCAGGCCCATAGGAATCAATGGGAAGGTATGCCTCATTACCGAATCGGTAAATACCAATTCGGTAATTACTGAATTTCTCCGATTCGGTAAAATTCGGTATTTAAGAATCGGTAAATTGTATGCCACCTACATATGGCCCTTACATTTTAAGTACCAGGAGCCTCTGAAGTGTCAATATTGCTGATGCCAAACACAGTTTCTGGTTCCAGGGTGGACTCAATCATTTACTCAAGAGCAGTTGGCAGTGGCTGAGTTGGAGGTACTCCTCCTGTTGCAAGGGTTTTATTTCTGCAGGTTGACAACTTCTCTTTGGTCCTGACTCAGAGATTGTACCACCTTTTTACGAATCTCTTCTATTGATCTCTGTGTGCACAGAGTTAATGCAATCCTGGATGTTGAGCCATATTTTTTCTGTGACTCTGGTACAGAGAGGGATGTTTTGCCAAACAAGGCATCATGATGGGATACACACTCTTCAGTGAGTAAGTCAAACTCTTTCTCTGAGAATGTATTAACTTTTTCTTTCTTTCTCTAAGGGTCTTCTCCTTCTCAGGTTTCTGACGGGACATTTTTTTGCTTTCCAAGGGTGGATGTGTGAGGTCGGTGCTGATCCCAATTGGATTGAAATGGCAATCACCTGACTCAATGTTCTCCAGTATTTTTATAGCCTGCTGTTACTCTACTTGCTGTTTGTGAAGTCTTCACTCACTACCAGGTAAAAATTCGGCATTTGCGACTCGATTTACCATTCACCGAACCGCTATTTATGATTCCTTACATTGAGAATATGATTCGTATCGAATATGTAATGGCCAATCGATCACATTCATACATACCAAATACCAATTAATGAATTACGATTCGTTAAGAATTGCAATTTACGAATCAGTGTTTATTTGTTTCGTACATCTAGCCTTTAGTTACTCTTCTATGACTACGGCCCTATTAGAGACCCTCCACCTTTTTCAGCTCACATAAAGAACTGCCTTTTAGTACACTTGCACAGCGGCCACTTATTGTAAGGTAGGTGTGCATCTAAAATAGTGCTTTCTGTAGGAGCATTGAAAGGTATGGAAATAGTGGTAATTGCTCATCAACATTCATTATGTATCGTTCATTATGTAACAATTATTTGATATTGGGTGCTTTTAATCTAGCCGTATATGTTCTAATGTTGTACACTATTTAAAAGATTCTTAACCAATGCTGCATTGGCTAAACTCTGTATCTGAAGATACTGTCTGATAACAACAACATATATATAATAGCAGTTTTAATAGGATTTGAATAGAAATATGTTTGTTTATAAAGTATTTAATTTGTATCTGCTGTAGATTTTCCAGTCTCTGTGTGTGATGTAATGAACCAAAGGACAGATGCATCACTTCCTGTGATAGCACCAGGCCAAAGGATTGTGCAATGCTACTGCCTGTTACATCATGCAAGTCACATGATATCTCTTCCAGTGATATTACCAGGTCAAAAAGTTGTGTGATGTCACTTCCTGTGATATCATGGGGGGAGTTAAAGGGCATATAATGCTACCCGTGACATTTTGGTAAATTGACATCCATGGACAGCACCCAAACCCTTAAAGCTGGCATCTGTTGTTAGGATGCACCAAAGTGTCCCAGTGTGGGAATTTTACTAATTTCAGTTTTTACTGTCTTAAACGCCATGTCACAATCTTCTGACCATACAAGAGGAGCTCCTTTCCTCAAAAGTACGCTAATAAGCTCAACAACACACACAAATCCCTTGAAAAACATCTAATAAAATTCAGCAATGCCTAAGAAGAATCTCCTTTGCTCCTTGTCAACTGGTGTGGGGGCTCTCAAAATGCTGTCAACCAACTCCAATTTTGGCTGAATACCTTCTCCTGAGACAACATGACCCGAATAAGTCTCAGACGTTACCCACAATATACACTTCTGCTTCTTCATGGTTAAACCCCTATGAGCCAATTTCCTCAAAAATTGTCTAAAAGTATCATCATGTTCCAAAACGGGGTCAGGTGTCTTGAATCTTGGTGCAACTGCACCTGGTGATATGCTGATGAAAGATACAAAAGACTGAAATAGTATATGACTGTGATGGATTAACAAGGAGGGACGCAACACGTGGTCGTGGTAAGGTGGGTTTTATTGCTATGAATTTGCGTTTGGTCCGGCTGGTGATTTTTTCTCTGGCAAAACGGGCGGGATCCGTGGTGAGTCGTGGGTAGATGACTTGGGGCCGTCTGCTTCCCAGGATGGGTCGGTCCTCTTCCGTCACGAGGGCGGCTCCCGGTGTTCCCCAGAAGAGAAGAGAAGGGACTAGTTTAGGTGGGCTATACAGTCTTGTCGCTCCTAACACCAGGGCCAGGGGAGTGAGGGATCACCTTGTGGCATGTAAAATTAGGCTTCTCGAGTGGTATAACAAGTGAGGGGTTGAACTTAAAATAAGGGAGGGATGTAAACACCCGCAGCGGTCGCTTAGCGTGGACGGTCCCGCCTCCCTATCCAACCCGCTCCCCGGTCCCGTACCTGTCCTAGCCACGCTCCTCCCCCGGGAACGTGGCAGGGCGCTTCGCGGTCTCCGTATCCTACGGTCCTCTCTGCTTCGGTTCCTCCGCTGTCCTCGGGTTCGCTCCGCTTGGCCTCGTCCGCTTCCTCGCCTCTCGCTGCTCTCAGCTCTCTTCCGATACTCCTCCAGGGCTCGCCGTCCGCTGACTTCCTGGTTCCTACCCGTTTTGGAGATCCCGGCGTCGTGACGTCATCGATGGGTGGTCCTTGAGTTCCCTGGAAGTCCCAGTTAAAGGGCCCTGCATCGGCCGGGAAAAAACGTTCCTCCGTGTCCGTAGCCCACTTGTCCTGTGGATAGGGGAGAATGTTAGAAGCCCGTGTCACCGGGGTCCACCACTCAGTACCTTCTGTTGCCCCCTTGTCAGCCCTGGAAGTCCCGTCACATACCACCCCCCCTGGCTGCTCCCGCTCGGGGAGAGGTGAGAACCGGGATAGAAAGTCAGCATTACAATTGTCCCTGCCTTTGCGGTGGAGCACCGTGAACGTGAAGGGCTGTAGGGACAGAAACCACCGGAGGACCCGGGGGTTATTGCTTTTATTCCGGTACATCCACTGCAAGGGGGCATGGTCCGTGTAGAGGATGAATGGCCTCCCCTCTAGGTAATACCTCAGTTTTTCTATCGCCCATTTTACAGCTAGACACTCCTTTTCGACTGTGGGGTATGAGCGTTCTCTAGGAAACAGTTTGCGACTGACGTAAAGGATTGGGTGTTCGTGTCCATCGTCACCGGTTTGGGATAACACCGCCCCGATCCCGGTGTCCGATGCGTCAGTGGCCAGTATGAATGGCACCTGGAAATTAGGGGATATGAGTACTGGGGCCGAAGTGATGGCTGTCTTCAGCTGCTCAAATGCCCGTAAAGACTCCCCAGAGGGATACCTGAGATGATGTGACGAGCAATCTTTTCTGAGGAGATCCGTTAAAGGGGATGCTAAGTCTGCGAAAGATGGAATGAAGCGCCTATAGTACCCAAAAAGCCCTAGGAAACCCCGCAATTCTTTTTTAGTGGATGGGAAGGGAGTGTCTACTATGGCGGTGATTTTCTTTTCTTGGGGAGATATGACTCCATCTCCTAGGACATACCCTAAATATTGTACCCGGTGAAACGCTGCCCTGGATTTTCGGGCATTTATGTGCAAGTTAGCTTGGAAAAAGGCGTTGAGAACCGTTTGGACATGGTGCAGATGTTCCTCCCAAGACCGGCTAAACACCACTATGTCATCCAAGTAGGCTGAGCTAAAGGAGGAGTAGGGCAACAACACTTCATTCATTAGTCTCTGAAAGGTTGCTGGGGCTCCGTGGAGCCCAAATGGTAAAACCATAAACTCAAAAAGCCCTAGGTCGGTTGAAAAGGCGTTTTTTTTCCGGTCTTCTTCACGGAGGGGCACTTGCCAGTATCCTTTTGTAAGGTCAAACGTCGTTATGTAGGTGGCGTCTCCGATCTTTTCAATTATGTCATCTACCCGAGGAATAGGAGAGGCATCGAAAGAGGAGATGCTGTTCAACGCTCTGAAATCCATACAAAAACGCGAAGACCCGTCAGGCTTGGGAATCATCACTATAGGAGAGGCCCAGGGACTGGTGGAAGGTCGTATAACCCCTAACTGTAACATTTCTTGTACTTCTTTCCGAATAGATTCTCTTTTAGCAGCGGGAACCCTATAGGCTTTTTGTCTTACTATCTTCCCTGGTAGCAGTGCTTAATTTGTAAAATATTAAGTCCAGGTGCTCAAATTTTTGTAGGAGGCCACACCCACTTCCTTGGCTCCTCCCACTTCCTTTACTGGCTCCGGCCCCAGTCTATTGGCTCCACCCACATCCTCAACTGGCACTGATGAAAGCTAGATGTAATTCCTACTTGGTAATATGATGGTTGACTTGAAACATAGATTGGTTTTCAAGCTCCTTGGGAAGGATATCTTAATAAAATCAAGGCAAAACCGCAAAAGAGACTGGGTGTCATGACTTCTGGAACCAAAGATAAAGACTCTAAAGTAATGCTGAAATGACTATCTACTTCTGTTGTATTTTGTATCTCCCCAGGATTGCTTTCAAATAATAATACCCTAAGCTTCTCCGGACCACTCATTTACTAAAAGACACACTTCTCAAATCTTTTGCTCTGAGAATTTGTGGAATTTGCCACTGATATATGTATATTTTGTTGCCAAATGATATAGGACATTATAGAGCTCAGGGGCACAAGCCCACTATGAAGGCATCTGTCACATGAATAATATATTGGACTCTGCTAGAAGCACAATATGCCCCTCTCTGGCATATACACAACCTGTAACTGATTTACGCACATCATTCAGTCCTGAATTGTGTCAATATGGACAGCTAAAACCTCTGATTATCTGTATATCAGATCTCCAAAATGTGCACATATCATAGGCTTATGTAAAATTTTATATCGCAGATATGCATATAGCATACACTGCAGACCCTTTGCATATGCACAGTATGTAATGCTGTGGTATCTGAAAATTACACTTTTCAGATATGCAGATGACTTAATCATTACAGCGCATATGATGGAGGTCTGCAAACTGGACATACCTGAGTCAGAAATGTCCACCTGTGCAGGCTTCTGTTTGGCCAAAACACCCTGCACTCATACAGGCACACCACTCACCCTGCACTCATAAAGGCACACCACTCACCCTGCACGCATACAGGTATACTACTCACCTTGCACTCATACAGGCACACAGCACTCAACCTACACTCATAGAGGCACACTACTCACCCTGCACTCATACAGGTACACCACTCACCCTGGACTCATACAGGTACACCCCTCACCCTGGACTCATACATGAATAAAGTGGAAAGACTTATAGCACATACAGGAATCTGTAGAATCGTGGATATACATGATCACACATTAAGTCCATTTAATACCTTTAGAGGAACACCCTCTTCCTGAGACCAGAACATTTAAGGTTAAATCAATTAATGCGCTGAACCCTCTGTGTTCCTCTTTCCAGCAGTTGTGATTAATGGCATCTCTTCATTGCAGTGGGCAATAAAGACGGGACGCAGATCTGGACACTGCTAGGGGCCATTTCTGCCTCTAAAGCCTCTGTACAGAGCAATTATGCAGTTGAAATATGGACACAACACAGGAGAGTGGGAATTTTTGTTAACTGCTAAAGGTGGCTTCCCTCATTGATACTCAAGTAAAATGACCAATACAAAATTGCATGTCCCTTATTGTAATGCAAATTTCTCTTTCCATGTGCAGGGAGGCCAGCAGAATTGTTAGATGGACTTCGGATGGCATCTCCATATCAAACTTACAAATGGCAACACTCTGTTTACAGCATTTATGCTGTGATGTGTTAACTGCTATTTTTACACACCTAATGAAAATGTCCGACTCTCCCATGAGACAGTCAGCTGGTCAATGTAGACGTGCGGGCTGGGGCTGCCCCCTGGCTCCAATCCACAAAGGCACACTGCAGCTCGCAAGGGGTGGGCATTTGGCAGCACAGATATGTCTGCTATCTTGCTGCTGGAGGCAACAGTGGTGACAGGAGCAACGCACACCATACTGAGTTGGAAACAAAATGTTCTGCACCCATTACTTCTCTCACGTGCGCCAAATGCCAAATACGCTGTGGGTCCCTCCTCCCACCCGCCCTCTTTGAAATAAAAGCATTCCAGGCCAGCATGGGGTTTGGGAGAGATTTGCATGTTTCACACCTAATCAACGCAGCCTCTCTTGTCTCTGGTGCTACGAGCACCCTGCCACAAGATTTAACGCTGATTGATTAGGAATCAAATACACTGGCATTGCAAAATGCAGCGCCCACCATCCTGATGAGACATCAGTGACTTGTGCCATCCACTTTCAATGCCAATTGCGGAAGCAGCCCCCATCCAGAGTGTTAAAAGACGGTCAGAAGAACACAGCAAAGTGTCAAAGGAACAAACAGGAACATCTTAGCATTTCGATGGAGCAAATATAAAAAACAGCTTCCACTAAGCAAGACAACCGGGAAGAGCGCCAAAGGGAAATCCAAGTTAACCAAGGTGGGAGGTAAAGTGACGGGCGGGGATAGCTTGCAACGTAGGTGTTAAGGTGCAGCTCAATAAGTTAAAGAGTCTACATTGTTAAGATGCCATATTACTTACTGGTACTGGCGGTGAACCCTGCTGAGAGTGGATGATATACTTGTACAGCGTAGGGCGGCAGCTGTGATATGAAAAGCGTGTTAACCATATCCATTGCGCTTTGATCTACTTTGTCTGCGGAAACACAAATGTGGCTGCCCCAATACAAGTGACTCAAAGCCAGCCACGCTCTAGTGTTAAAACAAAGTGGACGGAAGTAACACTCTGGAAGCATGAACAAAACGAACAAGGTGGCTATTTTAAACGAGAGTATTTTATTATAGTCACCAGCCAACATCTGCTATGTGACGCTTTTTTTCTAGCAGGTACTTTCAAATTTAAAAGGTTTACACATTTTAAGAAACCTATTTCAATGTCTATTCCAAGGCTTTCATAACTGGGAACATTTTTGTTCCTTCCGGCTGTACATTTTTTCACGTGCATCGGTGCGCACTAATAAACTTAATTCTTTCGTCTGAATTTTCAGTTTAAGTGCAGGCTGTTTATCGTATGTGCGTTTGTTTAATTAAACATTTCTTGTGCCAGTTGGAGTCCCGAGGGAGTATGGTGAGAGTTGTCTGGAGTATCGCGAGATTTTGGTGTACTGTAAAAGCTATCTGAACAGCTTGACATGGATGGAGTGGTTGTGACGAGTTTCAGGTTACATACTGCATGAAACGAAGCACCGGAGCCTTTCATAAAAGCTACTTGGTGGGTTTTTCTTGTGTTTACTTTTAGTGGGGCAGCCGCCCATGTAGACCCGGCCCTGAGAATGAAGTGCCGGTGTTTAGCTCCGGAAAGCACCGGCACAAATTAAGCACTGCCTGGTAGGGTCTCAATCGTATGTTCCGCTAGCTGGGTTTTCCCCGGGGAGTCTGAGAAGATATCGTCGAAGGGACGGAGAGCTTCACGTAGCTGTTCTTTTTTTTCATCGGGTAAGTCGGGGTTTACCACTAGGTCGCCCACCGTGGAGGTCTTCTGGCGGTAGGCGGGTAGCAGGAAATTTGCGTCTTTCGGAGGGGGCCCTAGCCACTTCTTGAGTAAATTAATATGATAACTTTGGATTCGGGAGGGGGCCACTTGTAGTTTGTACGTAGTCTGTCCTATGGTATCCATCACCTGATAAGGGCCTTGCCATTCGCTCTTGAATTTGCTGGAGCTAGATGGTAACAACACTAGGGCCCATTCACCCACTTGTAGGGTCCGTAGTTTTTTTCCTTTGTCGTAGGACCTTTTTTGCTTGGCTTGGCTCTTTTCCATATTGGCATGGGCTAATTCTCGGAGCTTCCCAAGTTTGGATTTGAGCTGTGACGTGTAGTCGAGGACGGTCCGGTGGTCTTGAGCGCCTTCAGTTATCCACGCGTCTCTCGTCATCTCCAACAAGGATCTCGGCTGTCTTCCATACAGCAGCTCGAAGGCGGAATATCCCGTACTGCTTTGCACTTGTGCCCTCAATACATATAAGGCTAAGGGGAGAAGTTTGTCCCATTCATGGCGTTCGGCCGTCAGCATCTTCTTGAGGGTGGATTTTAAGGTGCGATTGTCTCTTTCCACCAGCCCGTCCGTCTGTGGATGGTACACGGAGGTGTGTAACTGATGGATGTCCAGGGTAGCACAGACCTCTTTCATGAGGCGGGACGTGAAAGGGGTGCCTTGGTCCGTTACGACCTCCTTCGGGAACCCCACCCGGGAAAACAATTCTATCACCTTATCGGCCACGTTCTTTGTGGTGGGGGAGGTCAAGGGAAAGGCCTCAATGAATCGTGTGGCGTAATCCACTATAACGAGGGCATGTAGATGGCCTCTTTTGGTTCGAGGAAGGGGCCCAATAAGATCCATACCCACCCTCTCGAAGGGGACTCCAATAATGGGCATGGGTTGGAGGGGAGTAGCTCTAGGTTTATAGGAGGATTTTCTCTGACAGATGTCACAGGTTTTACAATATTCCTCTATGTCCCTGTACACCCCGGGCCAATAAAAATATCTCAGCACCCCACTAGTGGTTTTCTCTTTCCCTGCATGACCGGCCGTTAGATGGGCATGCAAAAAGAACAGTATCTGCTCCCGGAAGGGTTGGGGAACTAACAACTGTAGACCCCCTTCTTTGGTTCCTTCCCGATATAATAGCTCGTCTTTTATCAAAAATCGGGGATATGTTTCTTTCGGATTTGTCTGGTGTATGTGAGCACTTTCCCATGCATTAAACAAGGTGCGATCATTGCACTGGGCGAAGCGGAAGCTCCTATCTGTTATCCATGGCTCTGCCGAGACGAGACCGGGCCTGGCCGTCCCGTCTCCCTGGGACTCGTGCTTCATAGACCATTTAAACATCGTCAGAAAGTCAGGGTTGTCCACCCCCAGTATGATGTCCTCGGGTAGGGAGTCCACCACCCCCACCCTTACCGTACATGCGGGTCCGTTCACGGGGGTGAGCGTAACTAGAGCCAAGGGGTAGGGCCTGACCTCCCCGTGTATACACCTTATGTGTACCAGTTGTTGGGATAGATACTGGTGGGGCAACACTAGCCTTTTTCGGACCACCGACTGACGGAATCCTGAGTCTAACAAAGCGTTTAAGGTAAAGCCATTCATCCCTACACATACGTAAAATGACGTGCCCATCTCGGCTGAGTAGAGGACGCTCCTGGGTATATATCCTACGCCCATGGGTTCCTCGGTCCTTTTCCTGGGACACAGCCGTGCAATGTGGCCCCATTCCCCACACTCGAAGCACTGAGGGCTCCGGGCTTGCGGCGCTTCCGAGCGAAAGTTCTTGGGCCGGGGAAGAGCAGGGGGAGGGGCCACCTTTCTCTCGTTCCTGCCTCCCATTGGGGTTTTGCTGCCTTTCTCTATCTCCAGGGGATAGGAGCGGGGTTGAGCCCTCGCGAAATACTTGGCCATATCAACCCCTTGTTCTGGTGTTAAATGGGGGTGTTGTCGTAACCATCTTTGTGTCCCGAAGGGTAAAGCTTCTAAGAATTGCTCTATATATATCCGTGCCATGATTTCCTCTTTGGTGCTGTCTTCTGGCTTCAGCCACTTGTCCGCCGCCGTTTATAGTCAGAAGTATAATGTCTTTGGGTTTTCTCCTGGCACTCCCCTTTCTTTTCGGAATTTGCAGCGGTAGGCCTCCGCATCAAGCCCCAAGTGTTCCAGGATGATCTCCTTAATGTGCTGATAACCTGAGGCACCGTTCGGGTTGGCCACCTGGTAAGCGGCCTGGGCTTCCCCGGACAGGAGCGGAGCCAGAAAGAAGGGCCATTTCTCTTCGGCCACCCGCAAGCGCGAGCGGCTCGCTCAAAGTTAGTTAAGAAGGCGTCCAGGTCTTCTCCGGTCACATACTTTTGTAGGGAGACTCCAGCCGCACTAGAGTAGGGTAGCCGTCGCACTCCAGGTACCGGCAGGTTTGCTTCTGGTATAGACTT
Source organism: Triturus cristatus (assembly GCF_964204655.1). Lineage (NCBI taxonomy): Eukaryota > Metazoa > Chordata > Amphibia > Caudata > Salamandridae > Triturus > Triturus cristatus. The sequence goes on from NC_140594.1 coordinate 392,648,747, forward strand.
GGGTAGAGACTCGAGGTGAGCTTTCATATAATTTTGGAACAGTTCTCTGTCCGCCTGGGCTGATGTCATCTGCCTCTCCACGGCCCAACTGAGTTTCTCTTGGCCTTGAATCAAATGCTGCACGAGGGCCTCCATCTTTGATTCACAGATGGAGTGAGATGTTAATCCCACTTCTGACACCAGTTGTGATGGATTAACAAGGAGGGACGCAACACGTGGTCGTGGTAAGGTGGGTTTTATTGCTATGAATTTGCGTTTGGTCCGGCTGGTGATTCTTACTCTGGCAAAACGGGCGGGATCCGTGGTGAGTCGTGGGTAGATGACTTGGGGCCGTCTGCTTCCCAGGATGGGTCGGTCCTCTTCCGTCACGAGGGCGGCTCCCGGTGTTCCCCAGAAGAGAAGAGAAGGGACTAGTTTAGGTGGGCTATACCGTCTTATCGCTCCTAACACCAGGGTCAGGGGAGTGAGGGATCACCTTGTGGCACGTAAAATTAGGCTTCTCGAGTGGTATAACAAGTGAGGGGTTGAACTTAAAATAAGGGAGGGATGTAAACACCCGCAGCGGTCACTTAGCGTGGACGGTCCCGCCTCCCTATCCAACCCGCTTCCCGGTCCCGTACCTGTCCTAGCCACGCTCCTCCCCCGGGAACGTGGCAGGGCGCTTCGCGGTCTCCATATCCTACGGTCCTCTCTGCTTCGGTTCCTCCGCTGTCCTCGGGTTCGCTCTGCTTGGCCTCATCCGCTTCCTCGCCTCTCGCCGCTCTCAGCTCTATTCCGATACTCCTCCAGGGCTCGCCATCCGCTGACTTCCTGGTTCCTCCCCGTTTTGGAGATCCCGGCGTCGTGACGTCATCGATGGGTGGTCCTTGAGTTCCCTGGAAGTCCCAGTTAAAGGGCCCTGCATCGGCCGGGAGAAAACTTTCCTCCGTGTCCGTAGCCCACTCGTCCTGTGGATAGGGGAGAATGTTAGAAGCCCGTGTCACCGGGGTCCACCACTCAGTACCTTCTGTTGCCCCCTTGTCAGCCCTAGAAGTCCCGTCACAATGACCTAATATCTCCTTCTGTATTTCTCAGTAGACGAGGTGGCAGCGTCAAGAGCTGCACTTCCGTATTTGAAATCCAAAATAAGGCAAAGATTAATCAATATAACTCCTTGGGTAAGGTCAGATCATAGTCGACTCGTAAGTCATTGAAAGTATCACAGGCAAAGTATCCCTCTGTCTGCAATCAACACCGTCCTGTTGATTGCAGACAGAGGGATACTCTAGGTCAGTGGTCTTCAAACTTTTTAATTCCGCGGCCCCCCAATTGTTGGACAAAAATCGCCGGCCCCCCCTCTCAAATTTTTTCACAATTATGCTATTAAACTTGCAATGTTTAAATATGTCTAGAATTATTTAAACACTGCAGCTAAGTTATGCCACTGTTTTAGAAATGCAAACAATACATGTTTTCCAAACGTACTATTCTGGTGAGGCAGGCCTTACTAATGTGTAAAAATATCCACAGTGTGATTATTTGAAATGGTAGTGGGGGTTTTGGAATAAACTTGGAGTCCTTTCCCTTTTGACACCTTCTCCCAGCCAGGATTTAAATGACAAAGGATGGTACTGATGGCCCATTACAGACCTGCTTACTGCTGCTCATTTTTTTCGGCTGAAAACAAAGCATAATGTTTCTTCTGGCCAGAGCCTGGCGCCCCCCCTGGGATCACTTGAGGCCCCCCTAGGGGGGCCCGCCCCCCAGTTTGAAGACCTCTGCTCTAGGTCATATATTATTTAAAACTGGGGACTATATTATCCTAGTGATACAGAAAAGATATTGCGCGGTGGAATCTATTAGAGAGAAAAGAGAAAAAAGAAAATGCACATTACTCAGAGGACAGTTGATGAGCCCTGAAGAAGTCCTTAAATAGGACGAAACGCGTTGGCTACTGTGAAGAAAGGAGAACTAAATTCAAAGAATAAAGGAATGTGTGAATTACGATATTTGGTGGAATTGTTTCTTTAACCTTTAATGTGTGCGGATCATATCTCTTGTGCAATTGTCTGTTGTGAAAGTTTCTTTCATGCATTAGGAAACTAAGGGGTCTTGTTTCCTTTGATCATCGCACCATATGCCAACATTATTCCCGAAATTTAAATAGGTGCGGTATTATATCCTAGACCTCCTTTGTAAATCAAAACACTGAAATAGTTTCTGAAATACTGGGAAGTGGTCGGTGGTCTACCTAAATAAATTTGTTGAGATCACGCAGATCTATGCATATTCTGATGGATTAGCCCCCATCTTTAGGTGCAGGAAACACAGGCCTCCACTATTCAGATGACTTCATTTCCTCAATCACATTAATCTCAAGTAGCTTGTTCAACTCTTTTGTTGGTGGCTCAAGCATCAAACTAGGAACCTTGTGTACCTTGTGAACACATGCTTTTCCTTCTTTCCCCATAAAACTCAATGAGCTTTTTGATCCTACTGTTGAAACATTGAATAAAACAGTTTTGTTTTCAGAAAGACCAATCAGTAGATGGTAATTTACTATTTTTCGGTCTATGTTGAGGTTCACACTTCTCCCTTGAGAGATCATTGTTTCCTTTATTACTGCATTAACCAGGTCCCAGGGTTACTGGATTGCCCATTGTTCTTTAAACGTATAGAATTCAGCCAGTAATTCAAAGTTAAATAAACACCGGTTCCTCACATGGGTCCAAAATTATGGGAATCCATTTGTCCCCTTCAAGCGTTGTTTGTCGCCAGTGTTAAGATGCAAAGCTAGGTAGGTTTTACAAGAAGGTTTATTTCTTAAACACAGCACCATCAACACTGTCAGCAGTCGGAGCTGTGACACCGCCTAAGGGGCTAGCAACATTGAGGCCTTGGCGGTGAAGAGAAGACACACCTCCTGGTTGGCCCGTGCCGCCACAAAAGCGCCGAATGACGCTGCAGCAGAGGATGCAGCCGAGATCTAGCGGCGAGGGCCCCTGACATTTAATGGTGATGGTGTAGCTCTTAGGCCATGGACCCCCACTGGGAGAGGGCTTGTCCCCCGACAGAGGCAGGACCTTAGTCGGGGGTCGGCCCGAGAGACAGCTTTGCCAGCGATCGGAGTTGGACAGTGTAGAGTGAGTGCAGGTTGGAGCCAGCTTGCGGTGGCCTCCACATACAGATGGAGGAGTCGACCCCACAGTGAAGATGACAGCATCGGAGCAACACGTGACACCAGGCCGGAGTGGCGATGACCCCACTTGTGCATAGCGGGAGGTGGAGGAAGATGGGGATCGCCTGCGGCAGAGCTGGCACGAGCGGTGAGTGAAGGGGACAGAGATTACTGGGAGGAGAGCCTCAGAGCTTGGGGGTGTAAGTCACCCTCCAGAGACTTTGGAGTCTTCGAACAATTTTGGTCCATGAAATAAAGTGCTCCTGAGACACCAAGTGGGAGCTGATGGACATTTGTGCATGTGACACAGCCTGAGACTACTGTTAGCGCTAGTTCTTTCACGTGATCCTCTTGCGCTCCATCGCCCACACGTGGCCCCTGGAGACTGGTGGCCTATCCTTCTGCCTGCTGGTCCCAGTGACGGTTGATGCCTGGATTTAGAGAGTGCACTCTGTCCGCTGAGTGAGCCCTTGAGGTGTATGCAGTGGGAGGTCAGGGGAGTGGTGCGCATGAGGTGAGTAAACCTACAGGCCACGTTGAGTGCCAATGAACATCCACAAGCAGGCGGTGGCAAGTACCTCCATGACCCCAGTGCCTCCCGCTTCTCCCGCACAGCCACTTTGTCATTATGAGGGGCAGCAAAGAAATGCAGAGCTCCCACCAGATTAAATTAGATAAGTACACACTCCAAAAACGTCTGGAGGCCTCAGAGTGGTCCCAGACATAACCACTACCTGCGGCACAACCAGCTGCTGAGGGGGAACCCTTGACACTGCACAATGGTATGGCGGCGATCCAAGAAGTTTGATCTGTGCTCATTGCGCTCTGTCACGACTGAGGTCATGCTAATGAGAGCGGACCTCCGCAACATGAATACGAGAGTCAAAAAGTCGGAACATTCAACAGCCGTTCATCAGCAGAACACGGAAGCCCTCAAGGTCCAGGTCTGTGAAATGCAAGCCACAAGTAAAATCCTGGAGGTCCGACTTGAATATTATGATATTACATACTAGGAGTCCCAGGGCGGGCGGAGGGACCATCAGTGAACCTATTTGTTGAAGACCTTATTCTCAAGGAACTGCAACCTTGTGGCCTCTATAAATATATTTCCGTGGAGCGGGGCCACTGAGTCCCAGGTGGATGACCCAAACCAGGGACCCACCCGTCTCTTTGTTGCCAGCATTTCAACTTTTGAGACTGTGATATAATTCTCTAGACAGCTCGCAGTGCTCCTCCGGTGACTTATAAAAATGCAAACATAACTTTCTTCACTGACTTCACGCTTAAAGTCCAGAGGCACTGTCACAGCTTTCTAGAAGTTAGCAGGGCTCTGAGAGACAAAGCAGTGAAGTACTCGATGCTCTTTCCTGCAAAGTTGTGAGTAGAGTCTGAGAGAAAGACTTGTTTCTTTTCAATCCCAGAGGAGGCTTGGGAGTGGCTCGAGGGATGGAGGACGGTGGGGGGCAACAGCTCCAAAGAACGCCAGAGGTGGCCTGGGACAACGATCTAAAATGTCACCTGGGCAGACAACAAGAGACGCTGACAGGGAAGGAGGAGAATCATCTTGACAGCAAGCTTGATGAATACTCGCATCACTCTTATCAATGGTGCGCATTAACACTGAACGTTGTGAAGTCAGTTAGAGACACTGGGACTATGCTCACTATCAGCGGCACTGTATACCACTGTACCATTGAAGTAGACTGGTGGCCTTATGGGGCAGAGCCTACAGATTGGGGCCGCACCCTGACCGGGGGACTGTGAAGATCAATACCCCCTGAACAAACACTTTATTGCTCAATGGGTCATTGGTAACAGTATGTTTTTTTCCAGGGGAACAGGTGGTGGGCCACAGTCTCCTTAGTGTTTTATGTTGGGTAGGGGTGACAGATGCTCTGTAGAGTTGGTGGTTGGGCAGTTCCAGGTCTGTAATGCAACGAGATAGGAAGGGTGGCTTTAGTACTTGTAGTATTGTTTAAGTGCTCTCAGACTAACATGGGAAGTAGGAGGGGGGTCAGTTTGTTGGTTCTGTTTTTCTAGTTCACTTGGCTGGATGGCACCAACCTTTTTTTCACCACACTAGTTGACAGTGAATTATTGTATGTGTATGGTTTGCTCTTGGACGGGTCTCCTGACATGGCCTCTAGGATGGGGAGTAAGGAGACATTGTAATATAGTAGGAGATTCTGGCGGCTAAAATGACGCCTCCAGAATTTGACTTGTCCTGGAATGTAAATGGCTTGTGGGACAGAATTAGGTGTGGGGTGGTGCTTCAATATATCAAAAGACGTTTCCCAGATCTAATCCTTTTATAGTAAATGCACCTTATGGGTAATGCTTGCAAGGCTCTGGATCACTGGGGTTATAAGATGGTGATCCATGCGGAGTCCACATCTGGTTCCAGGGGCACAGGAATACTCCTCAAGAAGCAGTTTCCTTTTTCTATTAACCAAACATACTCTGATCAGCTGGGTAGATATGCAGTCCTTTCCGGAATTTGGGAGGGAGTGACGGTCAACATCCTGTCTGTATATGGTCCACCAGTTATGTATGTTTTCACATTCCCTGACTTGGCTAAACTCCTGCTTAGACTGCCGGTATGAAAAATCCTTATGGGAGGAGATTTCAATATGACACTTTGTGATAATAGAGATCGCATGCCCCCAAGGCATGCAGCGCCCTCTCGCTACAAATTGGCGGAATTCCTCTCAGTCATGGGAATAGTTGACGTTTGGGGGCCCCTGAATCCCACCACACAAAACTATACATTTCACTTAGGGGCCAATGGTAGCCTAACCCAGATCAATTTCATTTTAACATTGGCCTACCGTATTCACAATTTCCGTAATGTACGCCATCTGGCAAGGGGGATATGTGATCACTCTCCAGTGTGGGCGGTCTACAGTCATGCCGAGCCACAAACTTGAAGGGCCATTACATTGAACCGTTGGTATATTAAGATCCCGGACATGAGGGAGAGACTGAAAAAAACCACGGAGCACTATTTCAAAGAAAATGGGTTATCGGTGTAGTATTCTCAAATTCTTTGGGAGGCTTACAAACCCATCATTAAGGGGCAGGCATCCTCTCTGACTTTTGAACACAAGAAATATAAAAGGGCTGCAATAGAAATGCTTGAATGTGATATTCTTGACCTTGAGACTATACTGGTAGTAGATGAGACTGGGAACACTAGACACAACTTGGGCCTTAAACAGCAGGAATACAGAGATCTAGTGGCGGAGGCAGCTAAAGCTAGACAATGTGTGAAGCAAAACATTGCATCTACGAAATAAGGGACAAAAAGCGGGGAAACTGCTTGCAAGGCTAGACAGGCACAGGAGGGCAAGCCGCTGGGAAACTGACATTTGCTCTGATGATGGGGAACACCTGAGAGATCTACAGGATATCACCAACGCCTTTGTGACCTACGATTCCCATATTTATTCTCCCGCAGATATGAATACCTCAGAAGAGTCTCATGACCTCTTAGTTGATTTGCAGCTACCGATCCTCTCCACCAAAGATAAAACACTTATGGAGAGCGATCCTACTGCCGATGAAGTAGCCCAGGCAATTTGATGCATACAGTCGGGCAAAGGGATGTGGACTAACGGTCTCCCGATAGAGCTTTATAAATTCACTATACCGTCATATTTGCTACAGATGTATATGGAGAGCTGGCAAAAAGGCACAGTCCCCTAGGACCAGCAATTGGCTTCAAAAGTAGTTATACATAAGGAGGGTAGACCGGCAGAGAATTGTGCTTCTTATAGACTTATCTCACTTCTGAATGCAGAAGCTAAAATCCTTGTCAAGCTTCTGGCATCCCGACTTATTCAAATACTTTCCAAATTGGTACATCCTGACTAGTACGGCTTTATGCCTGGTCGGAACATGGCTCTAATTTTATGACGACTCCATGGAGTGTTAGGTCGAGCTGGTAGGATCCGAGAAGACGCTGTGATCTTGTCGCTTGATGCTCGCAATGGTTATACCTTTTTGCTGTGTTGGAGCATATGGGCGTTGGCCCCAAGTTTCAGTCTTGGCTGCGACTTCTTTACTCTAAACCCCTAGCTCAGGTAGTTAGAATGGGAAGACATCTCGGGTGTTGCCCCTCCTACGCGGGACCAGGCAGGGCTGCCCTCTCTCACTGCTCATTTTTGCTCTGATCCTCGAACCTTTGTCAGCCTGGGATCGGATGGACCCGTTGATTCGCGGATTGCGCTGGACAGAGGAATGGGAGAATCCGCTATCTCTTTATGCTAACGATAGCCTGCTGTACATCGTAGTCCTGTAATTCTTCATCCACAGAATATTGGATATATTCACCAACTTTGGTGAATAACCTGGGTATACTATTAATTGGTCCAAATCCACAGTGTATGTCCTCCACAGACAGACGCCAAACCTAACACCAGAATGTGAGGCGCACATAGTGACAGATGGCTTCTGCTATCTTGCTATTTATGTTACCGCCAATCCTGCCCTGCTCAGCACCAGAAACCTCCAAGGCCCTTTGATGCAACTTAAAAGTGATGTCCAGCATTGGAGGTCACTCCCACTTCTCGGAAAAGCAGCTTTGTTTAAAATGATGGCACTGCTGCATTTTCTTTACGTGCTGCAGAACATGCCGTTCCCTGTTCCTGCAACCTTTTTCAAAACCATAGGAGGTGAAGTTAGAACCTTACTGTGGGATGGAGGGGCCCCTTGTATAGCTCTAGATACATTGACATGAGGCTAGTATGACGTGGGATAGACCTACAAGATATTTAAAAATACTACTGGGCAGCACAACTGGCAGTTATTTATTAATGGGTCCATCACCCTGCAGATAAGCCAGCATACTCTATGGACCATCATGTCTTACACCCGGGGGGATATTTGCGAGCAAAGTACTCTAATCCAAAACATTTGACCCTCACAAGACCAACAACACTCAAGGTCCGAATTGGGCACACAACACTTAATACATTGGGCTGGGGTGGGAAGATCAGCCATGAAGTGTTTCCTTCTTGCGTTGATGTGCAGTGACCTGTCTGCTGATATATGTACTGTGGAGCTGGCTAGAAGAAATGGACCACACTTCTTCTATGCTGCTTGTAGCGTAAGCCTAGCATGCTCAAGGGAAAGGAGCTGGGCAACCACGAGATGGTGTACATTGGCCCTATTCGGGTTCCTTTAGCGAATGCTATGAGTCTTCTAGATTTCTAGTGCTTCTAGCAACGCAATACCCAATTGTTGAAGGATGACCGTTGTCTTGAAAGTCACCGTATCATCCTCTCCTGCCTGTTGGGGTATTCTGTGGAATCAGATGTTATTGCTAATGGAATGATCTTCCATATCTGTCAGTTTGCAGTTTGGATGGCAGATCTCCTAGCCCCAGTCCTGTGCATACTTGGGCCTCCTTTCTACATCTAAATGTTTCTGTGTGTGGAATGATCCACGACCTGCACAGATCAATTTGACTTCATCAGACGTTTCAGTGCCCTTTGCTTGCATTTTTCCTATGAAAGAGCTGATGTTTGGAAGTTATGTTATCAGGGTGTCCAATGTGTTAACAGGAGTTTTAGATATGTTGGCAGACGGCAAAGCTTTGATGCCCCTAATGGTACCAGAAATAGTAGCTGCTTAACCTGCCAGATACAGAAATGCGGGCTGTGGGTCAGTGGCATCAAAGTTGACAAAGTACATCCACATATTTGATCAGGCAGCAGGCCACCTTTCTTCAATGGGTATATACCACTGTGTGTGGACACTACTTGCACAATCCCAGAAGGTAGGCATATTGAGAGTGCATGCCCTCCTGCCCTAATTATCAGCCACTGAGGAAGTTACCACCATGTATCAGTGTATGGGGCACGAAGAGAAGATACAAGACCAATGTATGCATGAGTCCCTGCCTGAGAACCTGCAGCAGAAGCACTTTCCTCCCAGGGAATAATGCTGGGCACCAAAAGTCTCAGTAGGTCAATATATTTTCTTGCAGCTTTTCTTGAGAGATCTACCCTGTGGAGCATTAGTACTTCAGTGCAATCAAGTCTTTGTGTTACAGTATTCCAGGGGAGAGTAGTTGATCAGCACGGGTCTACATGCAGTAGGCCAGAGTCCTCAACTATCCACAGGTCAAAGGCCCCTAATAAGGGTGTGTATTGAATTGGATTATTATTTGGCATCAATGCCTACCCACTTCAAGCAATAATAATCACAACCCTTAACAGGGTGAAATGTCAAAGTCACTAAATTAATCTGAGCTCACCCCCCTGGCACTTATCGCAGAGAACAGAGAGAGGCTTAACTTACTGCATTGTGTAAAGTATTTATGTAGTACCAAAACAGTAATAAAGTCATAATGCAAAACAAAAGAGTACAATTTAACAAACAAATTGCCACCAAAATGACAAAAATCTTACAAGGGGAACTGGAGATAAGAATTTTCAAAGTTTTAAATACAAAACAGGCGCCTGGTAGGATAAAAGCAGAATCCCTCAGCAGCTTGACAGTGGATCCACAAGAATTGTCTTGAAATTGTGTTTTCTCTCCTATGTTATGTGCCGCAAGGGGTATATGTAAACCCAGAGATGAGACAGAAGTCTAGTAAGACAAAAGCTGAATCCTTCAGCAATTGAAGCAAACACAAGGAGATGATGGACGGAGCGCTGAAACTTTTCAGACACTCACCCCAAGTCACAGATCTGGGTTGAATCTATCATCATTCTTTAGCTCACTTTCCCACCCCAATTCAGACCCAGCTATATGCAAATCAGTCTTGGCCCTGTTCCTTATGGTAATAGTCCAGCCCGAACTGCCAAGCCAGGTCTTCCCTGGACTTGAAACAAGCATCCTGGGAACGGTTTCGGGGTAACACCCTTCATCAGCCAGGCTAGCTTGAATACAGTGGCAAAGTGAGCAAGGGACCCACGTCTGGGCAAACCATGCCAATTTAAGGCGAACAAAGCAAACACAAGGAGATGATGGATGGAGCGCAGAAACTTTTCAGACACTCACCCCACAGCCACAGATCTTGGTTGAATCCATCATGTTTCTTTAGCTCACTTCGCCACCCTAGTTCAGACCAAGCTATCCAGGCATCCTGTTCTCTCTGCTTTCAAGTGTGCCCCAAGAGTTATATGTGAACCCAGTAGAGCTGTAAAGAAGGATTTGCCACTCGTAAAGGGTTTGACACTGTAGTGTTAAAAAGGATGCCCACAGCCCCCACTCAGAATATTCGGAGGGGTTGAGAATAGACATCTCTGCCCATTCAGGTGAGCCTATTGTTTGCTCCTGGGAGGCATTTCACACCTATTTAAGGCTAATTACTGGCTGGGAGAAGCTTGAGAGCCAAATGCAAATTAGGCCGCAGGATCGTCTGGCAGGGAAAAGTTAACTTTCTAACTTACTTTTCCTTAATATTTATTAAAAATCTAAGGTCACCATTGAATTAAATGTTTAATATCTATTAAAATAGTGGTTTATGTTTGTAGCTGGTCCCTTTCCCTATAGACCATATTAGTATTGTAATATGTACTGTGGTTTTCTACATAGGACAGCTAGGTCTGCCACAGTGAAAGTGGATTTTGGATATTAGTCACTATAAGGATATAAAACATTAGTTTTCTACATGTCCTTCTTTTAAATACCATGACTATCACATCCTGGAACATAGCAGGGATTAAGAATAAATTAAATAATGATGCATGGCTTAAATCCCTAGAAAGGTTTAGCATAATCATGATCCAGGAAACATGGAATGTGGAGCCCTTTTTTGTAAATGGTTTTAAAGTAATTTGCACTAACGCCAAACCATCTAGAAGAGGGAGAGCTAAAGGTGGTCTAGCAATATTAGTAGCGGTTACTGCTCCGCTGTCAGTAAAAGTCGTTAATACTAATTCACATTTTTATCCGTTGATACAGCTATAGTCAGAATGGAAACAAATAATCATTTTGATTAATTTTTATAATAATGTTTTTGATGGTACCAAATCAAGGGTGATCAATGATTTAGAGGTTGATCTAGAGAACTTTGTGAGAGAACTGGATGGGTCATATATAATTTTGTGGGGGGGGGGGATTTTAATTCCGAAATTTGTGGTGTCCCAATAGGAGAACAATGTGAATTTATTGACAGTATTGGGGATCGGATACCCCATTTTCCTCATGAGTCGTATGGTGAAGCTATAAATAAGATCTCCAAATATAATTTAATTGTCCTGGAACCAGAAAATGCAGAGGGTGATATTGCTATTCCAACCTATGTAGGCGAGAGAGGTTCGTCAAATATAGATCATTTTATTATAACAGCAAATTGTAACGGATTGGTTGAGAATATTATAATTAGCGAAAATTTGTTTAGTGACCATCACCCTCTTAATTTGAAACTTAGACTTGGTTTGGGTCATCAACAAAGGGGTAAGCCTACACAAACTAACGTAACATAACAAGGAAATAATAGAGTATCCATTAAGTGGGCAGGTGTAGATCCTACACTATTTTTGGAAAATCTAAAAGGGAAAAATCAAAAGGATATTGATATCTGCTTAAATAACTCGTCCTCAGATTTGCTTATTGTAAAAGCTTTTCATAGTATTACATCGGAAATAGCAAAAGTTCGAACTAGTAAAAAGAAGAAAAAACCCTGCGATAATAACCCTAGATGGTTTAACGAAAAATGTTCAAGGCTAAATAAGGCTTTAAAATAGCTTTTAAAGCTAAACCTAGGAATTGCAGTAAAATAAGAATACTGATGAAAGAATATAAATTAACTTTAAGTCGTAGGAAAAGCGAATTCCGAGAGGATGCTTGGGCGAGCCTTATCGAGGCAGCAGAGAGTAGAAACGCAAGTTTATTTTGGCATACTATTGACCATCCTTATTTTAAAGATAATAGAACATCGAAAATTGTAATTGCGGTCCCACCGCAGGACTGGATTGCACACTTTGAGTCAATTTTTAATCCAAGTGCTTGTAAAGTTTCATTAACGCAAAATAGCACCCTCATATTAGTAGAACCCATAAACTCTGTATCCATCACATCGGCGGAAATTAAATTAGCCCTTTCAAAGAGTGCCAGTGGGAAAGCGGCTGGACCGGATGGAGTACCGATTGATGTTTTTAAAAGTAATATGGAATTTTGGACACCAATCTTAGTGAATGTTCTAAATGCTGCCATGGGAGGAGTCATACCCGTATCATGGTCCCAAAGCATTATTGTACCCATTTTAAAAAAGGGAGATAGAGGAAAGGCTAACTGTTACTGTCCAATATCTGTTCTGGACTCTACTCTAAAATGAATGGGAAGGATTCTCCTGGGGAGACTAGAAGACTGGGTGGACGAGAATAACATTCTCTCAGAAGCCCAGTTTGGGTTCAGAAGAGGTATTGGAACTGTGGAACAGTGCCTAAATTTGGAACTCCTTATTGGAAAGTACTCATTGGCGAAGGAGGGGGTCCTTCACCTCTGCTCTGTGGACCTTACAAGCGCGTTCGACTTTGTCAACCACGCAAAGTTGTGGCAAACTCTAAAAGGGTTAGGAGCACCAAATGAAATTATCACATTCCTTTCCCAAATTTATAATTTTTTAACTTCAAGAGTTCGTTTTGGGTACAAAGGAGAATGTACACAGGATTTTATGGTTACAAGAGGCATACGCCGAGGATGTGTATTGGCTCCATTGCTGATTGCCCAAAAGCAGGAAGTCAAACTACTCCAGTACTACTCTATGCGGATGACGCTGTCCTCTTGTCAAGGGCAGCGAATGGATTACAATGCCTGATTGAGAAGTTCGCCCAGCACATGACAGAAAAGGACTTGCAATTAAACCTCACAAAAACCTTTGTCATGACATGTGGTAGGACCAGAATGAAGAATAGACAACACAGCGTGGGGGGGGGGGGAGTTATAGGTAGAGTGCCAAACTTTGTTTACCTGGGCCTCCTTTTTAACAGAATGGGCAGCTGGAGACCACATATTGCCAATAGTAGTTTGAAATTTTTAAGAGCAGTCGAGGGAATTTTTAGATTTTCCTCCAAAATGGGAAACAAGCCCGTCGGGGAGATACTTACTTTGTATAGAACAAAGTGTGAGACTGGGGCCCGCTATGGAGCTGAAATATGGGGAAGAGCAAGTACTGAATCTCTACAAATACAAGAAAATACATTTTAGAAAAGAGTGTTGGCAGTACCTAGCTCCACAGCCAACTATATTGTACATAGGGAATTGGCCGTACCATACATAAGTGACACTATTAGAATAGCTGGTATTACCTTCTGGCGAAGGCTGTGGGCAAAGGATGAGGCAAAATTTACGACTGATATAATAAAAGATTGCCTGGCCCTCGACAATTGGAAAAAAAATCCCATGGCTTGAGTACATTCAAAATTTATTGATGGATTGCAAGATAGATTTTAACAAAGGGGATTTAATATCCATATGAGATACTAGTAAAAATGAATTGAAGTTGAGATTTATCTCAATTATGGATAGTGTTAGAACTGATGAAGTTAAACACAAAAATAGCGTCATTGCCCATTGCCAAATTCCTTCTGTGCTGGGTATACAAAGATACCTTATAATGATAGTAAATGCCCAGCACAGATTTTATTTGACTAGGTCAAGAATTGGTACTGTACATCATCTTGTAGCTTTTCGTGACAGGGGAAAAGGTTTCCATAAGCTACCAAATTGCCCCTGTAATGGGAAAACTCCTCAGTCTCCACTACACTTTATATTATTTTGCACTATGTATAGTGATATAAGGAAATCATAAATAAAACCCCTCTTTCTTGCTAATAGATTGTATGATTATAAAAATGCTTTTAATTATTTATGTATCCTGGATAATATGAAGACAATGTGCAACATTGTACATTTTATCATTTGTACAATTAAGAAACAAAAGGAATTGGCGCATTTAGACGCTTTATTATACGAAAACCCTGCTGAGGACAATTAGAGCCGTCACAATCTACATGTAGAAATTACATTTTACAGTGATTTTATTTAATTGCGATTTTTGCACATTATGCATCTGAGTTGCACAAGGCTTACCATACTACATAATCATTACATTTTTGTAAAAACTAATAACAGAAAATCAGATTGATTGTAATTATGAAACATAGACTTTCATAATTCCCTAGATTAATATATTGTATATATAATTGTTTTTAATACACAATGATAACATTTGTATTTAATAAGGTTTTAAGAAAAGTAATAATTCATTTTTCTTTTTTTTTGTAACCCGTCCCCCGCTTATTTTGATTACTGATCATGTGGTTTCTTTGTAAATATTAATGGAAACTGTTTGAATTTTAAAATTTACATATTGTACTTTGGATCAACTTAATCATGGTTTGTTTTAGAATGCTTTCATGTGTGTATATTTTACTCTGAATAAAGCTGTTTTGAATTGAATTGAATTGAAATACCATGCATCCTACCTTGTGGGCTACAAGGCCCTCAAAGGGGTGATTTGTTCATATTTAAAAGAGAGGGTTTGACCTGTTATAAGGGTTGATTTTGGCAGGTCGAATTTCAGTTTTTACACTGCTACCTTCAGGTTACAATAGTTGACCTGGAGCCCTGCTGCACTGCCACTGCAGTGGAGGGCACCAATAGGTGCTGCAGTCCATGAGTGACATTTAACTTCAATGGCCATGGTACACTTTTAACCATATACTAGGGAATTATAGGAAAGGTAAATATGCCAATTAGGAGAATGCCAATTCAACCATGTTTAAAGAGGGAGGACAGGGGTAAAGTGCACTGAGTGCTAAAGTCAGAAAAAAATATAGGGTTCTGCAAAAGGTGAAAAATCTGGTGTGTCCACACAGAAAAGGCAGATTTCCTACAGGGTGGATGGGCCTGCATTCCATTTTGGTGTCGGAAGCTTCAGCGTAGAGTAGCCCTTACGGACTTGAAAAGCCCTTCCTCGTTGTGACTTTTTTAATTGAAACACTCCACTCATATCCCTTTAAGTTCTTGTCTTGGTTGACTGGCTTTTTGGTAGCTATTACTTTAGCTAGGAGAGTAAGTGAATTACAAGTCCTGTCAGCTTCCCATTTACTCAAATTATCTATATCAGATTATTGCTTTGCTATCGTTCTACCTTTCCGCCTCAACGGACTAAGCATTGAATCGCGACACACACAGATAAGGCAAATTTAGTTTGGATGACAATATATGAATTGCGTTTGACTGGCCTCTGAAGTGTACGTCAACTGCGAAACTAATTCTCTCTCATTGGAGATCCTTGGGCAAGGAGCAGCAGTATAAAAAGGTGGGAAAGCTCTTCCTGAAGGTTCTTGTATGCTCTTTGAGAGGAAGAGTGGCAACTTTGGCCGTGCTAAGGAAAGTTGCAATAGAATCTATCTTCCTGGTGGCAACCTAGGCCTCCATGCACTCTTTTGTCAGCCATTACTCTTTGGATGAAAAGCTCAAGCTTGTAACCAGTTTGGAGGAATTGCTTTCAGCATTTTCTAGTGTAATTTCAAGACTTTATCGTCATGCCTCTTCTTTTGATAGGGGGTTCATTGAAGGAGTCTTGGGGAGTCAGTTTCTATTAGAACAGTTTACTTTCCTCCGCTAACATTCTTTCTGAAGGAGTGAATCCTCTACTACCTGAAAGGGGATGGTTTTTCTGAGCAACATAACTCTGTCTCTTACTTCAGAACCTGTGACAAAGGGAATGGATGAAAGGAACAGGGGCTAGAAATATTCCTTTAAATGACTGGGCGCTTTTCGCTAAAGAAAGAACAGTCTGCATTGCAGATTTGTGGTATGATAATGGTTTTAGAATCCCTTTGTGAGTGTTAATAAACACGTGTGTAATCTAACCTTAAAATGTGGAACGGAAGTTGCCATCCAATTGCCTTACTGACCTTTCAAACTAAAGCCCCAATGTAGATCTTGTTGGTACTGTTGGAGCGGTATAATCGCGTTACCAGATATTTTTGATCACATCGCGGTATTTAATCAGTTACAGTAATTACTATCGCGCACTTGGTAACACGGTTACTGAATGCTCGCACATAAAGGTTAATAATAGTGAAATTGGGTGGAATCTACTAGCAGTAATCTTGTCAGTACAAGCTACTGTTCATCTTATCTGGCAAACCTACACAGAGGCAATACATCTGGATAATGTCATTAGTGAGGCTGAGCAGGGATTGCAGTATACAGCACCAAGATCTAAATTAGACAAAATCTTTATTTCCTGAAATCATGGATGCATCAAGCATTTAGATATTGTATGGCCAAGTGGTCAAGCGGGATCAGGGGGTTTCCGAGGGTCAGGTGGTAGGGGCTGGGGTTTGGGCAGGCCTCCAGGGCCAGAGGAGGCATGAGTGAAGCTAGTGGGAGTATTATCTGCTCCCTTTGACTTGCTGGAGGGAGCAAGCAGGGCCTGGGCAGGGCATCTGCTCGCTTTTCCCTGCCCCTGTGCAGCCATGATATTGTGGATGTTGATCCGCACCCAGTAAAACTGGGCCTATTATGTATGAATCCAGTCATTTATCAGCATGCAAACACCGACTACTCCTAGTATGGTGGAGCGGTGCTCCACTCTTGTAAAAAGACCTCTAGTGGCTAAGCAACTCACACATGCCAGGTTCAAGGGATGGCCAGAAAACATTACATTAGGAACCAATCTGTGGGTGGATGAACCAAGCAAGGTTTGAATGTGGCTTGTGCCAAATGTCTAGCAATGGCCTGGCCTTTTCCAGTGAGGGCTAATGAGGCAAAACATAGCGTTGCCACACAGTAGCCAAAATGTTTGAAGTGTACTGTATCAAAATTGTCAATAAAACGAGCAGCGTAGTCAGTTAAATAAGCCTTCTTGGTCAGATGTAAGTAAGAAAACATGAGGGTTTATTAATAGTTCAGTAATAATTACAGAAGGCAAAACACAGTTAATCATTCATTTGCAAATACGGAAGCATGGAGCTCAAGCAAATGCAGCAAGAGGTGGCTTAAAGTCTTGGTCCCCAAGAAAAAGAGAGGAGCTTTCTGAGACAGACAAGGTAAATCACAAGACAAATCGCAACATCTCACAAAGCAGCACCGCCCCCAAAAAGCCCCCCCCCCCCCAAGCCTGGCTCTCTCCAAAACCAGCCCTTATAGCAAACTATGCAACAGAAATCATACAGTCAGCATGAGATGAGCAAAATGTCACATGGGCTGAGCAAATCACAATTTAGATTAGAATGCATCAATTACTAACACCATCCGCTAAATGAATAATAATTTGTCGCCTCTCGATCCTATGTCATCGGATGTGACAGTAGAAATCTAGCTACACACAAAACAGTGGCAAACTTATGAAACAAATAGGTCCACTGAGTTATGGGCTGGAAGAACTTTGAACAGTTACATTAGGAAGGAAAGCTTCCTCCAGAGGTCACCAAGAGCAACATTTCATCACCACGAATGTCATTAGCGCCCATTTTGCTTTGTGTAAAGAGAGATGGAATGAAAACAATAGTTATGTTGAATTTGAGGATGAGGTAGGCCTAGTTTGTCTAAACTTAGGAAAACACAGTTCTGTAAAGCATAATGTAAAAGTTTTTGATGCAAAACATTCATGACAATACGCAAACATTATTTATTAATCAGAAACAACTCTTACACAAAATAACGTCTCTTGATTCATTAATGGCATTGTTTTCAGGGCATGGGTGTGATTTATTGAATGTTTCTTAGTTCATGTTAAGAAAATATTACGGTTTTTGTTTGTTTAGAAATGGTATTGGATTTTATAGCTTTACACCTCATGTGCCCTTTTCAAGACCATCAGGATGTGACCATTTAATATTGTCTCTGAGTCTGAGTAAGCTGTACCGTGGCCACAATTTCTTAAGCTTTTGTCTTGTAATAAAGCCACAGCTTGATTCACTTCTAAATAAATCCATTAAACAAAGAGCTGCCACTGAAGAAATACCTTGATTAGTTAGTGAATATACAAATGTATACTCACCACCTAATTTAGAAGGACTAGACAATTAAACGTGGGTCACGATATTAAGCCTCAGGACCAAACATGTGTTGGCTAAAAAGAGGCTAAAAAAAGAACTAAACAAGAACATATGAGAATAAAACCTAACAAATACAAACAAAGACAAGAATTGTGATATTTGTTATTTATATAACACATGTTGACATTAGAGTATGCTGGGTAAACCAATGTTTTGATCTTTAAAATGACCTTTAATAGGTTTCTGGGTAGGTGAAGTATGAACATGGAGAACAGCATGGGCACCAACACAACCCCATGCTTAAACCCATTATACCCTGGTACTCTTGCAGTTCTCTTCCCGCTATAACCAACACTGAAATACGCCCAGGTTTCCAAGAGTAGGCCAACCGGCTTGTTCTTCAGGGCTTAGCTTATTATCATAGGCTCACTCTTTGATTCATTAGCTAACAAACAAGCAAAGATCTTTAAAGAGATGCCAATGAGGCAAATGAAACAATAAGCTGACAGATCTTTAATATTACCTTTTTTGAAAAGTAGTGTAATCAGTTAACCCTTTCAGCATGCTGGAATTACCAAGATACTCCTCATTTCATTATAATATGGCCAGAGAAAATAGAAAAAAAATTCTGGCAGGCTTCCATGTTAATCGTTAATCTGGAGCTAATATTTTGGCAAAATGTGATTGACGAATGCATGTTAGCACATATGCTTTTATGCCCTGCATGCAAGGCAAGATACCTCTGCTTTTAAGAGAGGAGCAAAATACTGCCCCGTTGGCCTTCAACTATTTATTTGATCTAGAATTATACAAGTTGGCCATTGCAGTCATCCTACTTTTTAGTGCTTGTGCAAAAGTAAAATATTGTATGAGAAACCAGTGAATTACATTGGTCTGAATAAGTAAGTATAAAAGTGCATGTGCTTTGTTTTCAGAAAATCCTTGAAATTCAACTGCAAACCATGTTCTCTGTCCTTGTGTGCAAATGTACCTTATATCTAGCTTACGTGGAAAGGTATGTACTTGCGTTGCAGCATTGCAAGGTTATGAGCTAAACGTGCATTGCCTAGTCGATATTATGAATGTGCAGAAGCAGCTCTTTGTTATCTTATGTTTGTAACAACCAATCAAAACAACGTGAAAGTATGTGTTTTAAAAAAAAAAATGTCATTTGTGCTGTGCATGTAACATTTTTAGTGCTGCTCATGTACATAAAATCATGCTTGGAATTTGTGTGTTTTCTTTGTCCAGCACATTATAAAATACATGGTTTTTGGGGTAGAACCAATTATATTTCCAATTCTAATGCTAGACATTCCTGTGAGACTTTCCTGATTGTTGCTTAGAGAGGGCTAGATGCTCTTGGTTCTTTCTATATTCAGGCCTATAAGCTATTATTAATTGTTTGACTGCCAGATGTGCTGTGCTTGTGTTATTTCTTAAAGGCACCTTGCATTATTATGATTTAGATTTTATGTTATGTTATAAATTTATACAGCGCACGAATACCAAACGGTGTCTTGGCGCTAGCTGAACAAATAGAAGCGTGCGGGAGCACTATTCAATGAACAGCCAGGTCTTAATGGCTTTCCTGAACAATGTCAAGGGAAGATATCTGATGGTAAGAGGGAGGGAGTTCCAGAGCCTTCTAGCTCCCACCACAAAGCTTCTACCACACCAGTTTGATTTAAAAAACCTCTGGGAAAGTATCACTTTTGTACCTTGTGATCTAAGGCATCTGTTTGTAGAGTACCAGTAGAGTGACCGTTTCAAGAACTGAGGGCCGGTCCTGTGTAGTGCCTTGTATGTGATACACAGGGTTTTGAACTTAATACAAATTTTGATTGGCAGCCAATGCAGACTCTGGAGGTGTTTTCCCACGGACTGACATTTGGGAATCCCCAGGAGGAGCCTTGCAGCCGCATTTTGGATCATCTGGAGCCTATGTATTTGCTTCATGGATATACCAGGATATAACCCATTACAATATTCCAGTTTGGAAAGGACTAAGGCTATAACAACAGTTTTCCTACTTTCTGTTAGAATCCGAGGTAAGATTTTCTGGATCGCTTTAAGAATGAAGAAACTTGAAGATGAAACTGTCTTGACTTGGGCTTCAAAGTCCAGTATTTGATCTATCATCACACCCAGATTTGTTTCTTTGGGGACTAGGTTTGGTGCTGTTCCCAGGTCATCTGGCCACCAAATCTGAGAGCTGGAAGGGGAATAGTTACCAAACAGAATCACCTCGGTTTTCCCGAAATTCAGCTTAAGGCAGTGCGAACTCATCCATGAGCTGACTGCTGTCATACAGTCCCTAAATCTTTTTACTGGTGGTTGGGTATTTTTACTGATGGACACCACAATGTGGGTGTCATCCACGTAGGATGTTAGTGCCATCCCAAAAGATATTATTAATAATGCCAGATCAGAAACATATACATTGAAGAGCGTAGGACTCAAAGAGGAACCCTGTGGAACTCCACATGGGAGTGTGAAGGACGGGGAGGTGAAATTACCCAGGGCAACTGATTGTATCCTATCGGCTAGAAAGGAGGAGACCAATGTGAATGCCTTTCCAGAAATGCCAAGAGAATTCAGATGGTTGAGCAGGATTTTATGATCTACCGTGTCGAAGGCCGCCGACAGGTCAAGCAGGACAAGAGCCGCAGCACCCCCTGCATCCATTACTGCTCTTATTTCCTCGGTGGACTTTATTAGGGCTGATTCGGTGCTATGCTCTGCCCTAAAACCAAATTGAGACTCATCCAGCAAGTTATGCTCCTATAGATATGATGTGAGCTGGTTGTTCATAACATTTTCTGCCAATTTAACTGGAACTGGAAGGCGTGAGATAAGCCTATCGTTGCCTGGTTCAAGTGCATCCAGGTTGGATTTTTTTCAGAAGGGGTAGAATCGAGGCCCTCTTCCAAATGGAGGGAAAGACACCTTCTGTGAAGATTGAGTTAAAAATGGAGGTTAGACTTAGTTCAAGAATCTCCGGGGCTTGTTTAAATATCATTGGAGGGAGAGGATCATAGGGAGAGCCCGAATTTATTTTTAAAATATGAGTAATTGTCTCATCAACGATTACTGCTCTGAATTCTGCAAAGGTGGGGGCACTCGAGTGTTGTAACCTTATGGTGTAAGGAGTATCCGAATTTGGCCTATTGTCGAAGGTGTTGAAGATTTGCTCCACTTTGTTTTGAAAGTGCTGTGCAAGTGTGTTACAGAATTCCTGAGAACGATCATTCCCCTTTCTTTTGGGTAGTGTAGACAATTTAGTTACCACCCGAAAGAGCTCTTTGGAGGAGTTTTTTGCCTCCTTAATTTGCTTAGAGAAATAGGAACCCTTTCATGACAGGATCAGTTTTTTATAATCAGCTAGTAGGATTTTGTACTTTTCGAGTTCATGTTCATCATAGTTAATTCTCCAACATCTCTCCTGTCTTCTGCACTCCTGTTTTTTAAGTCTAAGGGTGTCAGAGAACCAGGGGGCTGATGGAGTAGTCCTATTACTCGAGGATTTTTTAAGGGGGACTATCATATTGGCAGTTGCTGTGAGCCATTGATTGAAGTGGATGGAAGCATGTTCTGCTTCTTGCGGTGATTTTGTTAGAAGAAGTTTGAGCTGGAGGCTAAGTTGGTTGTTATCTACCTGTTTCCAGTTACGGTATGAACCAACTGACTGATTGGATTGCCTTGGTTGGCCCTCAGCTAAGTTGTCAAGCTCAAACATAATATGCTCATTCCCTTGATTAAGTAGTGTTTGCTTTTTGTAATGATACTATTAATTGAATACATCTAAAAATACTGGGTACTGGAAAATCCCTGAAGTACAGGTTTTGTTAATGGTCTTGATGGAATGTTAAAGTTCAGGACCCTCCCTTTCCTGGCCATCAACACGCCTTAAATAATTAGGGGAGGAGTGTTAGCATTGTTTGGTGGATGGTTCTGGCAATGGCTAAATAATGTTGCTTATTGCTTTTTAAGAGGCTAATTAGTGGATAATTAGACCCTCAAGTTGGAGAATCCTGGAGTAGGGATTTGGGGACAGTTCCTACTGTTGTGCAGTGACAGTGGTTCAACAATTGTAAATGGGGCAGATGATCTGGTGTGCAGTTCATGGGCTTGGATTGGTGAGTATTAATAGGGTAGCATGTCTTGTGCTGTGTGATTGGCAACGGGGACTTGTGTGTTTTTGTGATTGCATCTGTATTGTCTGTTGGGTATTTTGTCATGCGCGGTATGTGGCATATTATATTCTGCTGCGAAGGGGCATTATTAAATATTGTTGATGATTTATTTGTCTTGATATCGTGTATTTTATCTGACAATATGGGATTTCTTGGTGAACTCGAGTTAGGTAAAGGTATCTGTGGAGGTTAAGAGGTGTAGCGACAGGTTTAAATATAAGTTGAAGTTTATGAATTCTTCAACTCCTGTGGCCGACATCCGTGTTACCTTCCCAGGGCGTCTGTAGGCCAATGCGCCACACTGAGGAGGCATATAAAGGCCCTTCTGGTGCAGAGCACCAAAGGGATTCCTTTATTATTTTTTAAACTCGGGCTGCTCGGTAAGAGCTTCCTGAATAGCCTGAGTCTTTTTTTTCTTTAGTGTAATGACGATCAGTGGACAGGGCCCGCTGAAGTCATTACACTAAAGTGAAAGCCGATAAACTTGTTTTACTTTCATCGTATTAGTGCTTGGGGGGCATATCTCAGCCCCCACAGCACAGATTGGGGTGGGGAGGTATCATTGGGAAGGGGAGAATCTCCCCTTTCCAATGACATCCCTGTCCACTGGATCCCTGCTTGGGAATCACAACTATAGAGAAATCCCCACGCAGGGATCCACCTATTAGCACCAGGGAGGGATGAGCATCCCATTAGGCTGTGCTCCCCCGGCACATTTCATGGCTACAGTCTTTCTGCCCCCCCCGCGGGTGAAGATGGGAGTCATTACCCTTGACCTGGGGGGGTGCAGAAAACCCACTAGGCGCCAGGACTTAAAAAAAATAAAAATAGGGGTGGGGCTCCCCATCATGCGCATGGCCATGCCCCACCCTCCAAAAAACATGCTGGCAGTCTTTCAACCCCCCCCCCCCCCAGGAGGCAGATGTGGGTGTTTACCCCTAATCTGCCCCCATGGGGGGGCAGAAAGGCCACTAGAGACCTGTGCTTAATAAAAACAATATATTGGGGTGGGGGTTGCCCAACATGGGCATGGCCATGCCCCTTCCCAAAAGATAAATGTGCTGGCAGACGTTATGCCCCACTATGGGGCAGCTGGGGTGATTACCCCCAATCTGTCAGTGGTGAGGGGGCAGAAAGCTGAGTAGACACCAGGACTTAATTAAAAAAAATATATAAAGGGGTGGGGCTGCCAACCATGGGCATGGCCATGCCCCTACCGCAAACTAAATATGCTGACAGTCTTTCAGTCCCTCCTTGGGGGGGGGGTGGGGATGATTACCTCCATTCTGCCCTGATGGTGGGGCAAAAAGCCCACTAGACACCAGGGACTACATTTATTCAGTAATTGTTTGGGGGGAGGATGCCCCCTCTCCCTTTCCGGGTCATGAGATCATGCTCTCCCTCACTCAGCACCACCTTTAGACTTTACCCTGGAGAGTAGATAGGGGTATTCATCCCCATTCTGCCCCCGGGGATCAGTAAGCCCACTGAACACCAGTGATTTCAAAACAGTATCAAAACAAGCAAAATGATGGGCTGCCTACACTGGCATCCAGCCATACCTCTACACCAGAAGGGGTAATAGTGCCTTTCTACCCCCCCATGGGGCAGATAGGTTGGTCCCAATTGGGGAGATAGCCCCAAATCTGCCCCCTGGGTGTAGAAAGTCCACCTGAAACCAGGGAATTCGCCTTTGGGGCAAAAGAAGTGGTGCAGGTATTTCACTCTGGTAATGGCAACACCTCACCCCAGAAAAGACAAACCAGTCCCCCCTCCCCCCCCCTCCGGGCAGACAGGGGATTTGCTCCCAATTTTCCACATGGGAGGGCAAAAATCCCATTGTATTGTAGGAATACTTATTTTTTTAATAACATATTGGGGTGGGTCTGGCCCATCCTAACATCAGGCCTCACCCTCAACCCTAAAGCGCCGTTTGCTGCAGGATTTGGGGCCGTGTTCAGCTGCCATTCATGGAAACCTACCAACCACAGACATTTTTGAAAACTAGATAGCCAGAGGATTCCAGGGTAGTGTGCCTTTCATTTATCCCATAAGGATTTCTTACCCACAATGCCCTGCAAACCTCAAACGTTGCCTGACATCACCCATTTTCCTTAAATTTCTATGATGGAAACTCCTGAAATATACAGGAATCCACAAAAATCCTACCACCCAGCGTTAATAAGTTTCCCTCAATAGTTGATCTTACCCTGGCCATTAGGCCACAATGAACTTCCCTTAACTCATTCCCTTTTTCCCCATACACCTCAAACCAATATATGGTGTTAGATGCCTTTTTCTTTAACACTCCTACCCTCAAGGAGCATTTCCATCTCACTGAATCGAGTAAGTTTGCACTTGCAACAAAGCACTGTATCATCACTTGGTGCCCCCTATCTTTATCTTGCGCTGATTCGTTTTCTTGATCTCACAATCACCTCTGCCTATAACACAGCACAATCGTTAGCAGATTTTTGTTATCCCACATAAGGTAAGGATGTGACCTCTCACGCCATCTATCTGGAACTCAAACTTTCCTATCTCTGGGAATTTTTTCCAAAATGCATTTTAATTATTACTCTTTTTAAACGAAGTTGGTTTCACTCTTGACTTCCCCTCAACATTAGAGCAGTGTTTCCTTCACTCTGCTCTAATTACCAAAGGTGTATTTTGGCTTATAGAGACAAATCTATCTGATGCATCATAGTTTTTATTTTTGTTTTGTCTAGAGTGTGGTCCTCTATATATCGCCGCATAAACAACAGTCCTGAAGATGGTCTCATGGATGCTTACAGTCTGAGACCAAAACGTAGACCTACAACCCATCTCTCTCTTGCAATACCTGTATCACTCCAATGTATTTGTTTCAATACTTTGCTGGGCATTCTTGTGTTGATTTAAGAGAGTTGGGGATTAGTACATTGTCGTTTGTCTAAAATTCCCTAGGTTCTTACTCTGTTGTAGACAACACATTGTTAATGCACTTTGCAGGAATCTTTATGTTGAACCTCTTGATTTTCTAGATTTTTAATTTCAATAATACATGCTAAAGCATATACACCTGTTTAAGTAATTTTTCAATATTTTAATGTTTTTTTCATATTGACTATAACAAATGTAGTTCTGTTGTCCCGTTTGGATATCAGTAAATATTCTTAGTACTCAATTTTGTTTGATAAATAACTCCTTTCTTGGCATCTTTACTCACTTTCCTATAGATACCCAAGCCCACAAACGAATATTGGGTTGCCATCTTGTTTATTTTTCCAGGAAATTTACACGCAACATCTGCAGTTTGCATTTTGACATGCATTATGGAGGCATTGTGCTTGTACAATTTAACTGCAGCACAAGTGGATGAATTGGTTGCCATTACACGCTTGCTGTATAGTCAATACATTCAGCATTGCAATCTACACTGATTGTCAGTATTGATTTGTAGTAGCGTATGATTGTGGAGAGTTTTGGTCAACACGTGCTGTCAAGACTCCTGCCAGGGTACCAATTTCAAATGAACCACACATTCTTGATTTTCTCAATGCTTTGAGATTGCCAAACAAAACAGATGTTGTAAAATGTGCAGCCCATTAACATGTTGGTGATATGTATACAATTGGTAATAGCTTTGCTGACGAGGTTGTTAAATATTGTGTGACAATAAGTACTCTTTAGAAAATGTAAATGCCTTTACTTGTTTACCAGTGCAAACACTTTGTTTATCAGTGTAAAAACGTGACGAGTTAAGAGATGTACACAATCAGAAGAAAGAGTAAGAAAAATGGGAAAAATCAGGATGTAAATTAGACCAAGACGATTTGTGGAGATACACTGACGGGAGGTTTGTCTTGCTAGATTCACAGCTGCTGCAGATGGCGAGTGATGCATGGATCTTTAAATGTGGGGTTGTGAACAGTATGTGCTAATTTTATTCCGTGATAGCTTTCAGAGTCTTTTATCTCTTTTTTAAAAAAAATGAAGTTTGTAGACATAGGCAGGAATGTTGGCACCATGTCGGCTTACTATTTAGGTAGATATATTTGACTGGTTTCAGTTATGGACACTGCCATGACATCATGGACGCTCACTGTATAATCAATATGTGAATCTAGATGCCATATTTCTCACCCCAATTGTTTAGTATTGTTGATACCGTCATGTCTGTAAGTGCATATTTGTTTTATAAATATAACAGTAGTGCTAAGATGCTATAAAAACCCAGGCATCTCACTATAGGTTAAAGGGACCTCCGCTTGGACTTCCAGCCAGAGGTTACGCCGGTTTGCCGCACCAGCCAGTCCCAATGGGACTTACTCTGGGAGCAGTGCTGGGAAGTGGCCTGTAGCCCAGCACTGTTTTTCAATCCTGGGTGATACAGAATAGCTGACTTGCTATTTTTCTAACCAAAGAAATATGCTGTGTTATCCATGTAAAGAAACTCAAATCAAAGGCTTGCTATTTACTACTTGTACTACATTTTAGTAGTGCTTAGAAATAGCTTCAGGGTGTTAGTATGCTAAGAACTCACTAGCTATGTTAGAAATGGTCATGCTATTGTCGCTGAACATGCCATACATTACTGTGTTTATATTCGCATTCACTGTGGTTACCGCTCATATTTAAGGCACTTGACTGGGATTTTTTTTTAAACTTTTAAATTATTTCTCAATTTTCAGTGCTATTTTTTTTTGTTTTTTTAAATTGTTTTTATTATTATTAAAGTTAGGGCAGAACACAATCACAGGAATATCTATACAAATGCAGTCTGTTGGTACATTATCAGACGTCAACACTCATAACACTGTTACATCAGAATATTGGTCAGATCTCACCTACGGACCCCTAGATAGCGCCTCACCCCCTCCCCGCTTCAGATGGAAATATCCTCATTCGGCAACTCCGGTGGTACACAGATAAAGCCCCTGTACTTGTTCCAGGCACCCCAAACTTTCCCCCATTTCTGCGGGCAACCTCGGTTAACATATGTAGTTTTCTCTGCTACCTTTGCTTCGTCCATGTCTCCACACCATGCCCTGACCCTCGGCGGGCGTCTGGAGCCCCACAAACTGGCTATATTCCGTTTGGCGACCATCATGCCTAATGTGGCCCAGTCCTGTGCCGGATGGTTTAGATCATTTGGCTCCCATATATTCAACAAACACCTTTTAGGTTCTGGTGTTACCGATACCCCCTCCACTTGTGAGATAGTCCGCATTACTGCCACCCAGTATGTCATAATCCTTGGACACTGCCACTCACCCACAGGTCTCCCACCGTAGAGATGCCTATGGCGTCCCAGGCGTTGAATCCTTTACTCTTCCTAAGCTTTCCCAGCCTTCCTGTATCCCAAAGCGGTGTCAGCTGTGTGATAACCCCCTGCCATCCCAGTTTCTTTTGCGCCATATACCATATGTCTACTGTATGTGCCGTCTGGCCAATCATCGAGTTAGGTCGTTTTTTATTGTATAGGGCTGCCATAACTCCTCCATCTCCTAATAGATATCTGTCCGCCTGGAACGCAGGGTCGGACTGCGGGGCGTGGATCCATTGATTGATTATTTTTAACTGCGCAGCCCAATAGTACAGCTGTAGGTTAGGTAGCGCTATTCCCCCATCATACCAACCCCTGACCAGCTTTTCCATTGCAATTCGCACTGGTTTGTTTCCCCACAATAAACTAGAGACCTCTGTGGCTATTGCTTTAAAATAGCTCGCTGGCACCGGGAATGGAGTATTTTCCAGAGCATACAAGAATCGGGGGAGCGCCATCATTTTAACCCCTTCAGCGCGGCGCGGATTTCCGCGCCGCGCTGAAGGTTCTGTGCGCGGGCGGGGCCATGACGGAGCGGTTCCGTCATGCGCACAGCGCAACCGACGTGCATGACGGAACCGCTCCGTCATGCGCGTCGAAGGGGTTAAAGAGTGCTGCTTTCCCAAGCAGCGTCAAGGGCAATGCTTGCCAATGCGCGGTATCCCGTTTTAGACGGTCCAAGGGGGGCAGTACATTTTTGGTAATAAAGTCTTCTGGCTTAGGTGTCACATAGATCCCTAAATACTTAAAGCAGTCTGTCGTGATTAGGAGGTCACACCCTTTAGGCAGTTGTGGTGGTGGACCGCTAAGTATAAATAAGACCGATTTATGGCGTATCCCGACACCCTCCCATAGTTTTCACAAACGTTCAGCAGCACCATAAGGGAACGTTTGGGAGAGGCCAGATATAGTAAGATATCATCCGCATACAACGATATGCGGTCCTCCCACCCCACCGCCCACTTGAGTCCCCTGATGGTTGGTTCCCACCTGATCAGGGCTGCCAATGGCTCCAACACCATGGCAAACAGCAAGGGGGATAATGGGCAGCCCTGGCGAGTGCCGGGTCCTAGCGGGAAATCTCCTGACATGTGCCCATTGGCCGTGACATGTGCAAGCGGCTTCGCGTATAACAGGCTCACCCATGCGCAGAATTTAGGGCCAAAGCCCAGATGCCGAAGGATCGCATACAAGAAGGGCCACTCCACCATATCGAACGCCATGCGGGCATCTAAGGAGAGAATAACAGCCGGTTCTTTAATATAGGGCGTACGGGCCAGTACCCCATGGAGCCGTCGCAGGTTAAGGGCCGTGTTGCGACCTGGCATGAAGCCTGATTGGTCTGGGTGTATGAGGGTCGCCATATATGGTGTTAAGCGTGTTGCCAGAAGTTTTGCGAGTATTTTAGTTTCAGCATTAAGTAAGGATATGGGGCGATATGAGGTGCATTCCGCGGGAGGCTTTCCCGGTTTCGGAATCGCCACAATGGTCGCCACCCTTTGGTCCCTCGGTAGTTCTCCCGCTTCCAGACTTTCGGTGTACATGTTTAAAAGGTGAAGGGAGAGCGTACCCGCCATCTTCTTATAATATTCAACGGGTATGCCGTTAGGCCCTATCGCCTTCCCCGACTGTAGGGACTCAATTGCTGACTTCAGTTCGTCCGCCGTGAGGTCAGCTTCCAGAGTGGCTGCCGCCTCCTGTGGTAATGTGGGCATTTTTATGTCGTGGAGGTAAGCTAGTGCCTCCTCCACCGTGTTGGCCGTCGCAGGTGTGTACACCTGGGCGAAGTACGTGGCTAAGCCGTTTACAATTTCCTGAGGGTCGGATACCGTCCCTCCCTCCCGAGTGTTAATCTGCGCTATCCAGCTCCTTGCTCGTTCTTTCTTGTCCAGCCAAGCCAGAAGCCTACCCGCCTTATCCCCAATTTCATATATCTTATGTTGTGTACTTTTTATCTTGGACTTCGTAATCCCCTTTAAGTGTTCTCTATATTCCTGCTGCTTAACACAGAGGGATTGTGACGTTTCTGGTGTTGGGTGCTGCGTATGGTGGTCTTCAGCCTGCTGCAGACTCGATTCTATGTCCGCTAATTCCCGTCGCTGCTCACGTTTATGACCAACTATGGAGGCAATGGCGTGCCCTCGGATAACAGTTTTGTAGGCCTCACAGAGTGTGACTGAAGATGAGGCTGACAGTGTATTTTCTGTAAAGTAGTGGTGCGTTGCCTTGGTGAGGTCGGCAACGATTTTGTGATTATTTAAATACCCTGGGTATATGGGGTAAATGCGTTGCCTGACTGTGCGGTGACACGTATATGTAAGCAACAGTGGGGAATGATCCGATATCCCTCTGGGGCGGATCTCTATGTCCACTACGTTCTGTAGGCTGTCCGCCGATGTCAAGAAGTAATCTATCCTGGATAGACTATTATGAACTCCCGATTGGTAAGTGAACTGCCGGGTCGTGGGGTGACGGCATCTCAGGCATCTAGGAGACAAAGGGCATCTATAAAACTCGTTATGTGGGAAATTTTACTAGTGTGGGGTTTGGGAGGATGCCGGTCATCAGTCCCGCTGATTGTCGCGTTGAGGTCACCCCCAATTATCATTTCTCCCGCTGAGAGAGCGAGCAGAAATTTACTGAGCGCTGGCAGAGCCACAGCGTGGAGCGCCGGAGGGATGTAGACGGACACTATATTGAAGGATCTTCCCTCCCACTGACAAGCTAGAGCCGCGAAGCGGCCCTGATCATCTGTCCACGATTGATGGATAATCAGGGGGGATTGTTTTCGTACCAGGATGCCTACTCCCCACGACCCGGAAGAGAACTCGGAGTGCGCAACCATTTTAAAACCAAATCTGTCCAACGCTTTACATTTCGTTCCTGTTAAATGTGTTTCGTGTAAGAGAGCTATCGCTGGTGCACAGCGTTTCAAGTATTGCAAGACTAGACCTCTCTTAATCTTATCCCCCAGCCCGCGGACATTCCATGTAATCAATGAGAACGGAACAATTGGGCCCATCTGTGACTGCAGTGTCTCAGCGTTTGCGTGATCCTGAGCCATCATGTCTATCCCGTTTGAAACTTACAGTCTGTGTCATTGAGCGTCTGCCTTCTCCGTACCCAGTGTCTGTGTACCCAGGTGCATCCAATGCCCTAAGAAAAACAACAGCAACTAAAAGCATCCAACAGTGTGCTAACAGTCCCAGCCCCCCCTCCCGCCTCCCTGCCTCCCTGCTTGACGGACCCCGAACTACCCGCCACCCCAACAGTGCAGAGTGCCTAAAACCCTTCCCCGATACCATTACGTGGGGGCGAGAGCAATCGCCCGCTGTCCTCGGAGACCCATCTTTCCCTCTGGATTCGCAGCGGTCTCGTTGTCCCTCACTGATAGTTCGTATAGAGCGAGCGATAGTGCAGTCTCACTTCACTCCTTCGGATCTTTCTGGTTGCAACAGTGACTCCCCCGATCCCCTGCGCGATGGAGTCTCGGTGGTGGCCCAGCAAAGTCAATGATTATCCGGTCTGACGGCCTATTTCCAGATTGCAGCCGTTATGCCACGTCCGCCTTGGTAGTGCCGTATTCCTCCGCACTGCAGCTATGAATGCCACCCTCGCCTGCAGTCTGTTACATTACATCTTCTCGGTCTTCAGGTTCCTAACGGTGAGTGTGTCCTCCTTGTCGGCGCTCTGAAAAGCGGGGTTCTACGCCATCCCTCCAGCCATTCCTGTGCTTCTTCCGGCGACAGAAAGAACCATGCTTTACCGTCGGCTTCCACCCTCAACTTCGCAGGAAACAGCATCGAATATTTGAGTCCACGGTCACGGAGCAGTTTTTTAACTTCCAGAAATCCACGGCGCTGCTTCGTGACTGCAGCAGTGTAGTCTGGGAAGATGGTGATATTGGCGTTATCGAGTCTCAGAGGGGGGGCGACACGCGCAGCCTGCAGTATCGCGTCTCTATCCCGGTAGTTGAAAATGCGGGCCAGGATAGGGCGCGGCGGGGCCCCGGGCTTAGGCTTACCCCCCGGCACTCTGTGCGCCCGTTCCACGGAGAAGTAATTGGATAGGCCCCGGGGGTGGAGATGCTTTGTGATAAGATCTTCTACAAACAGGTCAATGGCAGGACCCCCTGCCTGTTCCGGCACCCCAATAAGGCGTATGTTATTCCGTCTGGAACGCCCTTCCTGGTCCTCCAGCCAGGCCGCTAGTAGTTTATTGTCTGCTGTGAGCTGCTGCATTTGCTGCTTAAGAGCAGCCGTGTCGGTGGTGAGAGTTGTTGCCGTCACTTCCACCTCCGTCACCCTGGCGGACATCTTGTTAAGGTCCGCCCGGATTAAGGATAGTTCTGCCGACAGGGATCCAATGCGTGCATCCAATGACATGTGCACTTTATTCAGTGTGGCCATAATGTCTTGTAGCATCACTTCTTTGGCATCCCCCGTGGTCGGTCCCGGGCCCGGCCCTGCCTCGTGACTCGCAGGCTCCGGTTGCGATTTCGTGTATGCGTACTTTTCCAGCTTCGCCTGGTTCGGCCCCTTCGCATTTCTGCCGCTCATTGTCGCTTGGGATATGCTCGCACTGGTAAGACGCGCAGGAGTGGTAATCACCGCCGCCTGCCAAAGGGCTGACTCCGCCCGAGCGGCCTGTCGGGTTTCCCACCCTGCTTCGCTGGGTCAGTGCTGCGCAACGTTCCGTCGGCCAGGCGCTCCGGACCAGGACTTCTGCTCTGGGCTAGGTTAGCGCCGCGTGCCACTCCACGGCGCCCTCTGTAGCTATGAGTACGCTCCACGCTCAGACTCGCCCTCTCACTTGCGCCTCTCCTTGGGGCCGCTGTCTGATGACGACGCACGCCAGGACTAAGCGTGTTCCATCCCTTCTGGCGCTACCTGCATCAGGGGGAGAAGAGCCCCACGAGTATGCTCACTGTTCAGGCTCAAGCGGGGGGTCTCCCCCTTGGTCACCGTCGAAGTCGCTGATGCGCTGCTCGCGTGAGCTGGTGTGTGGACCAGCGGGACGGCGCTTGCTGCTTGAGAGCACTTGGCAGGCATTGCAGAGCGCCACTGTACCTGGGCAGTCCCTCCACTCCTGCGGTGGGTCGCGTGGTCGCGGCTCTTTGGGCAGCCCGCGTGCGTGCGCCACCAACTCCTCGTTATGGCAGGGGCGGCAGTCCGCCCACCCCGTCGCCTGCACCGGTATTATACCTGCCACCGTCTCGCCGGCTCAGCGGTGCCGCATCCAATGCCCTGCCCGTGGGGGGGGCCCTCCTCCGGCCGTCTCCAGGCCGTCAGCCACTGCGCACTCCCGCTCTGCGCGCCTCGTGGGCCGTTCCGCCGGAACTTCACTCCCCTGCTCTGTTCGCCGGGAGCAGGCCCCTCGCCGACGCCGCGCTGCCGATGGTGTCAGCGTCCCCTGCTCAGCTACAGACCGGGATGATCGGTCGCTCTCCGATTTCCGCCACCACCAGTCGAGGTATTTGCTGGAGGAAACCGCCGGATAAGTGATCGGATGGTTAAAGAGGGCTCCTCGGATTACGGAGCTTCTCTAGTCTGCGGCCATTTTCCACGGCCGTTAGCCACGCCCCCCCTTTCAGTGCTATTTTGATATTAGCAAAATAGGGTTCTAGTGTGTCTCTGAATCAATCTTGTGGGACTGGTCTGTTCCAGAACACTTCCTGTGTGGCATTGCTCAGAGGGTCGGGCATGGGTTGCAGTCCAATTGGATTTCTAATATTTATTGCATTGACTGAGTCCTTACACTACGGTTTTGAAATCCTAACTATGTGGCTCTGGGGTGGGGGGCTCACTTTCCATCTTTAGAAACTGATGGGATGGTGAAGCTTTTCAAAATATGCTGGTTTATTCCTCATTTCAGAACTATTGCACAGGATTTGTATGTCAGAGATGCAAATTATGTCAACAAAATAATGGGTAAAGAAACGTTTTGTAGCAATGCGTGTAGGAAAAAAAGCAGATCCCTTCACAAAATTCACAGGTTAATTTTGTAGAAAGGCCACCTTGTAATGGCCTGAAATATATTCTAGTGATTACCTGTCTGTTTTCAAAGTGGACTGAGGCAGCCCCAACAGGAAGGTGAGATGCACTAACAATTGTGAAGGAGTTGATCCCTAGGTTTCAAATGCTGACTTCGACAGAGCCAGATAAGGGAACACATTTTATGGATGACATCATGAAGATATTGTGTGCTGTATTCAGTGCGTCGCGCGATACTGGTGGAAACGTTAGCGGTCTGGAGCCCTATCTGACCTGGAATTAGTATTGCCATCAGCAACGTCTACTGACAGGCTTTAGGCTTAATTTACTCCCGCAACTATTGCCTCCTAATCATGGCTGCTTCAAGTATTTGATGATGCCCTTGTGTGACTGTGATAATGTTTCAGCTAATGATACCTTACACATTGTCATGATTTGTTTGAAATATAACCATTTGCAATTCCATTGTAGTTATAGTCCTGGTGCGCTGGGCTTGGTCGAAAGGTCCTACAGTATTTTGAAAGGCAAGCTGGTGAAAGTGTGTGCTTTGACTTCTCTGAAATCGCCAGATGCACTATCCTTGGTGTTACTAATCATAAGATGTACTCCTAACAAAAGCAGAGTTGAATGCTCACAAAGTCTCAATGGTAAGGGCCATGAGGATTCCTGGAATACCATCGGCAGCTCTTGTGAATATTACCTATCATTTAATTTTGGATTACTGCTAGCATTTAGCTTTAGGGATACACTCTATCTATCACTAGGTGCAATGTGCTAAACCTTGTGCAAGTACAGAATTATGCTATGACCTGGAACCAGCAATTGGGTACTTGTAAAAAAGCATGAGAGAAAGTCCTGAGTCATGAGTGTTTGGAGGGGCCCCTATCAGGTGATATTGGTTATGAATACATGAAGTGTCGAGGTTTGCAGTATTGGATCCACACATCTCACACCAGGAGAGTAGGTGCTGCTGATGGAGAAACAGTGAGACAAACCATTGACTCTCAAAGCCAAAATCAACTTCGATACGTTGATCCTGAGGGGGACAAAATAAAGCTCAAACGAAAATCAACTAAATGAAACTAGTGCAAACCAAGCGGTTGAAATTCATGAAGCTGGAGAAAATCAAGGAAATGAAGAAGATGGAAGCCTGGTTCAAGCTGATCTGCCTAGAAGTGAACGCGAGAGAAGCGAGCGGTGCAAAGCAAATCTGAGCAACGTGGTGCAAAATCAGCTAAAGCAGAAAAAGAAAGTTCATCAGTGAATCTGAACTGAGCACTGGAGAATAATCATTTGAGAAGCTTGTAACAGGTACATAAAGATGAAAAACAAGAGAAGGGGTGCCAATTAAGAAATATATAACTCCTGGACAGTCATGTGTAACAATGATAGAACTGGATGAAAAAGACATTGACTTGAAAGGTGTTCAGTTTTTGTTGAAGATAGCCAAGAACCACTGTGAAGTGAAATGACAAATGAACTATGAAACGGGCAACGCTAAACAAGTTGCCTGATGAAAAATTAATATGTTGCTAGGGATTTATGAAATTCAGAACTTTCCCTCTATAGAATTTTTGTTTCCAATAGGTTGACATTTTTGAAAACTAACTATAGACTATAGACTGACTACTTTTTGAACTTTGCTATATTTTTACATTTTGAAGATTGAATTTTTGGAGCGACATTCATTTGAAAGGACTGAAGAGAATTTATTTGAGAAAGTAGAGGCTTTCCAAACTCATTTTTATAGTTTTCATTTTGGATGCACCTATTGGTGTGTTAATGCAGACATATCCTCCTGGTGGGTATTTCCCAAACGCTACTAATAGCCAAATGTTTCTGATTACTACTAAGCATTATCAGTTAGAATGTAGGAATAGATATGAAGAAGAATTCGAAATAAATTCTTACATAGATTTCTTGAAGAATTATAGAGATTTTATGAAATTATGTGATTGTTATATTTGTACTCACTTACCCACTTCTGTTTCTGAAGGTGTGACTTCCATACAGTTACTTCTGACCTATGGTCTATCATGCTTAGTTTATTATTCCTTAGATATGCATCAAGATTATTTGGAAGATTTTGATTTAGATTATCTTCCAATAAATTACTCACCTGTTGAGTTCATAAATCAGATTTTGTCCCATCTCCAATTAAGAAATAATTCACATAACACCACTAATGTTCAAGAAGGAAGTTTTATTTAGCTTCATGTTACTTACACACAGCAACAGGAATAAAGCCATCATCTGATATCTGGTAGCAGAGCTCGCAGTCTGGATGACTTCTCCCAGAAGGGCTCTTCTGATCTTGTTATGAGCTCTCTCCACCTTCCCAAAAACCGCCTTATATATTCTAGTGATGAAGGCCCATAATAGGCCTACTCTTGTTCCATTGCAGGTTTTTTAGATTTTTATATAGCGCGAACTAGACCCGAGACATCGGGTATCAGAGCACTTTACATGAGAACCAGTTTCTTTACAGAAGGACACATTCATTTTTGTTAGGCACGGGGAGATTAAGTGATTTGCCCAGAATCACAAGATGTTGAGCGTCGTTGCTGAGAATCTAACCCGGTTCCCCAGCATCCCTAGACACGTGTAGTCCCTTTCTTACATCACCTGACCCATTAATATGTTACTTTGGTTAGAGTTTAATTAACATGCCAACATGTCCTTGTCATGTACACATGTATGCAACTTCCGCTACATGCTCAATCCATCATTCCTTACATTTACTCAGAGCATGACCGGTCTCCACAAACTTGGTCGTTTATAAATTTAATTAATTCACCATATACCTGTTATTTCAAATCTTGTAGTAACTGGGCGGTTTTAGGGTTTTCTAGAGTATTTCAGTTCTAACATTGGAAGTGCTAACATACAGAATGTGCGTAGTTTGACTGAAAAAAAGTGTTGTTCGAATACTTGTAAAAGTAAAATATTTTAATAGAAAATAGTGCTTAACAAAGCTCTGGTAGAGGTAGCATAACTAACCACATTAACGAGTGCTTGTCAAATTGCTGAAAAGTGCATGTTTATTTGTTGTGTCCGAGTTGCACACATTCATGTGTTATCTTGTTTTTAGAAAATCATCCAGATTTTAATGCAAACCATGCTCTGTCTTTGTGTGCAATTGTAACTTATCGCTAGCCTCCCAGGGAAGGGATGTGTACTTATGTTGCAACATTGCAAGGTTATGAGCTGAACGCCCTCTGCCAAGTCAATATTATATTACAAATATGCACAAGCAGTTCTTTGTTTTCTAGCGTTTTTGCAGTAACAAGATATAATAAAACATATGATTTCTGTAGTGCACAAACCATGTCTTTAACAACCACTGAATATTATGTGCAAGTACCTGTTGTTTTGAAATTAATAATGTGATTGATGCTGTGCAAGTAACATTTTTAGTTCTGTCCATTTGCATAAAAACATTATATGAATTTGTGTGTTTTCTTTCTCCAGAACGTTATAAAATACGTGTTTTTTGGGGAAGAGCTCATTCGAGTGTTGGACTTTGCTGCTTGTTGCTCGTGAGGGCTGGATGGTCGCGGTCCTTTCTGTATTTAGCCCCATTTTCTAATATTATTATTATTATTAGTTTTGCAAGACCAGAGGCTCATGTTATGCTGTCGCTTCTTCTGCTCTATTTCTTGATAGTCCTTTCAAAGCAAACTGCAGCTACCATAACCCTGGTCCCCTACGTATGGAGTAACAACAAAGAAGAAATACAATCAACAACATACATAAGCCACTTCCTCTTTTCTTGCTGCTAAAAAGGTTAAGCGTCTGAAGAATGTGCTGGGCCTGCAAGCGTTTGGCAAGTGGGGTTAGGAGCAAGAGAGAGCACATGATTCGGTTATCTGCACAAGGGGGAGCCGCTGCGGACCGAAAGCTACTTAATAATTGTTTTCCTTGACACAAGGCCTGGAGTGGAGCGACTGGCTGCACTGTTTCACATTAGTTAGTGAATTTGAAAGCTGCTTCTGGCAGAAATGCTTTATTAATTTGCAACAAATGTTTTTAGCAACCACATGGCCTTAGGCTTTCATACAGTCATTCAAGGTTCAAGACGCTAGATCTGTTCTTGATGCTGTTTTTGTAATTCCTGTTGTGGTGCCAATTGCAATATGAAATGCGAAGTTTGTTCGTGAACTTTTCATATTAAAAGTCTGCTTACATTTGGCTACATCGTGATTTAAGATAAATAAATACATAAATAAATAAGATGTTTATGCTGGCTATAATAGAAACCAATTGCTGGGATTGTTTTATATTCCCAGGCGCTATTGCTGAAGTATATATATATATATATATATATTCACTGAAAAAACCATAGGTTTCACACGTTATAGTTAGCGGAAATTTTACTGATAAAAAACCAATGAAATTCCCCCGTTATAGTTAGTGCAGGCAACTATAACTCACGCGACCGCAATCCTCTGCTGATGCTAATACTGTATTTAGACACTTATTTGCCCATGTCTTCTTCCATACATTTTTAGCTATACATATATTACAAATATTTTTTTTCATAAAGACACATATGTCATCAGCAGAAGATTGCGGTCGCGTGAGTTATAGTTTCCTGCACTAACTATAACGGGAGAATTTCATTGGTTTTTTATCAGTAAAATTTCCGCTAACTATAACATGTGTGAAACCTATGGTTTTTTCAGTGAATTTGCAAGGTTTTTTAAATGCTAATTCCTAACTATAACGTGTGTGAAACCTATGGTTTTTTCAGTGAATTTGTACGGTTTTTTAAATGCTAAGTTACTTTACGCCATTCGTGGCGTGCGCGCCCACTTAACGCAGTTCGTTCCGTGCGCGCACGGTGCGCTTCGCGCACCGCGCGCCCACTTTACGCAGTTAGTGCCGTGCACGCACGGTGGGCACGCGGTGCGCTACGTGCACCGCGTGCCCACGTTACGCTAGATGGGCCATGTACGCACGATGCGCTTCGCGCACCGTGCGCACATGGAGGACATATTATGCGCTTCCTTCTGATAGGTAATCTGTTGAAATTTTTTTGGGAAATGCTGTGCTCTTATATGCCATGCACAAATGGTGGCCTTCGGCCACCATTTGCACACGGGGTGGAGAGTGGGTTTTTTTTTTTTTAATAATTTTTTACCGTACGCGTACGGTAAGCGTAGGGTAAGCGTAATCGGCGAAATTTTCGAAAAATAAAAAATTACAGTTTTTTGCCTTGGGGGATCTTTGAAGACTCAACTAACATGGTTATGTGCATGGGCGCTGTCTAAACAGCCCCTTTATATGTTTTTGGCATTTGTTTATCAGCTCCCCCCTCAGAGTGCGAGAGAGAAAATGGCGGCCGCCGCTTCCTGGTTTCGACCGATTCGAATGTTTACTAAGATCTAAGGGCCAATCAGAATCGCGCTCGCGCACGCCACCGTACGCGTACGGTAAGCGTACCGTAAGCGCACCGTAAGCTGGCTCAGATATATATATTGATTTAAAGGCTATTTTCTCAGAATCTACTGAACAGATTTACACCAAACCTACAAAAGGCACTTCCTTGACCTGAGGACTACCTCTCTGCCAAATTTCAAGTAATTCTGTTCAGCCGTTCGGGCTGTAGCTGTGTCTAAAGGTCCTATGGAAAAATGCATGGGAAAAATGCGTTTTGGGACCCCCCTTTTATCTCAGCCCCCGCTTGACGAATCCCCCCGAGACTTTCAGGGTAGGAGCGGAGCGTAGCGCCCCACCTATTTTGAAAAATTCGCGAGGATTCGTCAACCGGCGCCAAAGTTATTCAAAATAGAATGTTGCGGATTTCCTATGGAAACGTGGTCCTAACTATAACTACCTACTGGCGACCGCCAGTAGGTAATATATATATATATATATATATATATATATTTTTTTTTTTTTTTCCCACGAATTTCTTAATAAGGATTGACGACGCCGTGTCTTGTGCTGCAAAATAGTTTTATTTGTCAGCTGCTGGACGCGTTTCGCCTCAGGCGAAACGCGTCCAGCAGCTGACAAATAAAACTATTTTGTAGCACAAGACACGGCGTCGTCAATCCTTATTAAGGAATTCGTGGAAATTCATTACGGACCTTGCGGGGTTGGTCCGACAAGACGACGCGCCCTTTGGTCTGGAGAAGCGGCAGGATTAACCAAGCGGTTTTTCGAAGAGTTTATATATATATATATATATATATATATATATATATATATATATATATATATATATATATATATATATAAAAAGCAGGAGACCTCTGAGCCCAGAGGTCGATAGTACACGCACTCACTCGGAATCCAAGGTGGATTATCAGTTCATTTTTTATTCCAAAAAGAAAGGTTCTTCAGCACAGCACTGCCAGTCAACAACAACACGGGCCAGTGTTGTTGTTGACTGGCAGTGCTGTGCTGAAGAACCTTTCTTTTTGGAATAAAAAATGAACTGATAATTCACCTTGGATTCCGAGTGAGTGCGTGTACTATCGACCTCTGGGCTCAGAGGTCTCCTGCTTTTTATATACACCGGCTGGCCTACCGGTTTATACACGCACCCCCCAGACCGAAGAGCGCCGTTCCTCTACCCAGGACACTATATATATATATATATATATATATATATATATATATATATATATATATATATATATACCAAACTAAAAAAGATTTCTACTCCACACTCCAGGGGTTTAATTTCGACAGATTATTTATTTGTTACATTCCACCATCATCTACGCGTTTCGACCACAGAGGTCTTGATCACCGTTAAGTAAGTCCTTTTACCATTTCCATATTTATACTCAACTCACCATTAAGCCCATAATGATGCATTCTGGGATATGTAGTTCACAGAAAATCAGAGAAATTAAAAACAACATCCTACATATTAAGTGTCCACATATTGTTAACTCTTTTCTACAGAGATTGGGTATAGCTTTTATCCTTTATATAACTCATGATACTAATCAACTTGAATTATTACTACTCAACCATATGGACTCACTGCCGTATGGAATGTGCATATAATTATTTCTTGGATTCAAGACCGCTGTGGAGACACGCGTAGGTAATGCTGAAATATAACAAATAAATAATTTGACGAAATCAAAACCCTGGAGTGCGGAGTAGA
Source organism: Triturus cristatus (assembly GCF_964204655.1). NCBI lineage: Eukaryota > Metazoa > Chordata > Amphibia > Caudata > Salamandridae > Triturus > Triturus cristatus. Next base: position 392,689,502 of record NC_140594.1, read on the forward strand.
ATTTTTTTTTTTTTTTGGGTGGTAAATTGATGCGAGGCTTGGTTCCACCTCGAACTCCAGCACCAGTTGAGTTGTGCGCTGTATCTGGAGCCAATTGATGGTGTATATATGTATGTATATATATATATATATATATATATAGATAGATAGATATATATATATATATATACACATACTCCACGTTTGCCTAAGAGAAGCCAACAGGTGAGTCGACACCATGTTCTTACGCCAAAAAATAATGTTTATTGTCAGCCGATAATGTTAGACGCGTTTCGCCTGCCCAGCAGGCTTGCTCACTAACAGTTAAATAAAGTTTCATCAGCCATTTTAAACTTTACAAACTCCAGTGTCACATGTGAACTACAAAGTAATAGAGCACAACAACAGACACGTAGTTTGTTCACCTAACCCACGTGATATATTTCATTTCAAAAAGCGGCAATGCGGTTAAGAACACAAAGGGCACATTCATAGCTTGTAGGCAATATAAAATATAATGCATAGTATAAAACATCCGGTTACATATTTTGGATATATAAAAAATATATTAAAACATTTTTTTTTTTTATTATTAATGACCGGAATGCCTCGGTATCATGCCAAATATACGCAAGCAGCCAGCGCTAGTAGGTCTTAGTTTTTGTCGCCACAGCGATATTGGCCCATGGTCTCCTCACATCTGGCCCTAGTGGGCACAATTGTGATTAAAAACAGATTAAACTTACATGCATAAGTATCCGGTTGTATATATTAAACACCAGACTCAATCATTACCATGAAAATTATGCCATGAGAACAGCAATCCATATAGAATTATTAATTCCTGTCACCACAGCGATATTGACCAACGTTCACCTCATATTCTACCCAAGTGGGTATTGTCATACTTTTGCAAACTTCAGTACACTTTCGTGTCTAATTCAATTAAAAAAGCTGTTTCTTCATCATTTAGAAATGTGGCCACAGACATAGGTAACTGAGAGGCAACCACAATAGCGAGTTCTTTGTCCGTGCCCATGAGGGGCAAGAAATCGATGATAAATTAGCATTTGGTGATGCTGATAGTGCACTAACCAATGAGAATAATGGAATTGGTGGTGGTTCAATTCCGCAAAGGGATATGAACCTAATGTCCTTATGGCAGGATTCAAATATCAAAATGACTGGTGGTCAAAATTAAAAGACCATTTGAGGCTGATCTATATATGTTAGTAATGCATAATATGATGATCATAATTCTACTGTGTTTAAGAAAGTAGAAGCCAATAGGTCAACAGCGGTGATTTTGGAGAAGGCAATTCCATGCTGAATGCTACAGCACCCACACTCTGAGGAATGGTTTCCTCCACCTTTTGTGGATGATTATGAAATATATAGGATTAGAATTCCTATTGATAAACCAACAGGGCTAAAATGAGGACAGAATGCCTCGCGGGCGGCAATCGATGCTGAATCTCACCAGCACCCTCCTCTTCAATGCGTCCGCCGCTGGATGGAAAACGCAGGGACCGCCACGGGCGGCCATAAGGCTAGCTACATCACTGGTAATGCTTTGGAAGCATGAATGCAAGACTGTCTGGTGAAAGTCGGAAGGAGCTTTTATTTGGAATATACTAAGTGGGAGAACTAGTGGGGTCAGAAGTTGGATTGAATACTCAAGGTTCTCTATTTGAAGAGTATTTTGCTAGGGAGATTGGGCGCTAAGTAAAACCTTTTGTATCTTTGGACAGAGCCCATTTCTCACTGATGAGGTGCTTGGTCCAGTTTCTCTCAAGGCTGGCAGATACAGGGGTCACTTCACTGGCCTACAAACTACTTCAGGCCCCACTGCAATCACCAGTGCAGTTATTTCTGGATGATTTTCTTTCCGCAAAGGAGAAGGGGTGGATATTTTGAAAGCGATAGAGGACAAGCACAGAGAGGGCTAGTTCAAGGTGAGAGCTCTTTCCTCCACCCTTGTGAAAGTAGGGGGCAGATTAGCCATTTTTTGAAGAATGAAGGTTAATTTCAAATGACCCTTGGATTCTACAAACACAGCAAAGGTTTCAGACAGATTTTTATGCTCCACCAGGTCCAATGTGATTCCCCTAGGAGGGTCTAGAATTACTCTCCTTAGATGTGCAGGATTGATTTGGGTAGAGTGTTAAAGCCATGTCGCATGCATCCCAGGTGGTTAGTCAGCAACAGATTTTTGGTTTGGAAGAAGAACAAAAAGTTTAGACCCGTAATAAACTTGAAAGATCTCAGTCAGTTTGTGCTTCATTGCCATTTCAAAATGAAGATTGCGATCATTCTTGAGGATATCTTCCTTCCTGGGGATTGTATGATGCCTACTGAATACTGCCAATGTTTCGAATTTACAAGACATATCTCCGGATCCTCCGAAAAGGATAGAAGTACAGGTTCAGGTACTTGCCTTTTGGCCTCTCTTCCAAACCGTGGTGTTTCGCCAAACTGCTAAAGATGTTTTCAGAGGACCTAGGATCGGAGGATGGTGATGTATCTGGACAATATGATATTCCTAGGCTAAAATAGGAATATTTTGTTGAAGAAGGTGCAGAAGGCAATAGAGGTGTTCCAGAAATTGGGATTTATCATAAATGAAAAGAAATCAGACTTCAGGTTACATTGATTTAGCAGGGTTTCGGGTAGATTCAGACAAAAGATGCTTTTGCTCCTAGGTTAAAAGTTACAAATGATCAGGATGGAATTGAGAATCACGTTGTCTCAGCCCCAGGTTCCCCATCGGCACTTAGAAAGAGTAGTGGTTCATCTTTAATATTCTATTCAGGCAATTTTTCCAGGGACCCTTTACTACAAGGTGCTACAGCAACTGAAAATAAAACATGTATAAAAGGACTTGTAATACTCAACCAATCAATCAATCAGGGTTTTGTACAGTGCGACTACTCACCCGTGAGGGTCTCACGGCACTAGGGGGTGGCTCCATAGGGCGCTGTTGTAATCTGAAGAGTGAGGTCTTGAGTTACCTCCTGATCTGGAGCAGTGTAGGGCTTTGCTGGAGGTGGAGGTCATTCCAGGTCTTGGCTGCAAGGTAGGAAAAGGACTTTCCACCCATTCCGGTCTTGTAGATGCATGGGATGGTGGCCAGAGAGAGGTCGGCCGATTGGAGGTTTCTCTTGGGTGCGTGGAAGGAAAGCCGGTTAGTTAGATATGCTGGTCCGATGTTGTGGAGGGCCTTGTATGCATGCATGAGGAGCTTGAAGGTTATTCTTCTTTCGGTGAGGAGCCAGTGGCGATCGCAGAGGTGTTGGGTGATGTGGTTGTGACGAGGGATGTCTAGGATCAGTCTGGCTGTGACTTTCTGGATGGTCTAGTGCTTGGGAAGGAGTTTTTGGATTTTGGCGTAGAGGCGTTGCCGTAGTCCAGTCTGCTAGTGATGAGGGCGTGCATGACCATTTTTCTGGATTCGGAGGGGATCCATTTGAATGTTTTTTGGAGTATGCGGAGGGTGTTGAAGCAGGCAGGAGATACGGCGTTGATGTGGCATTTCATTGTGCGAGATGAGCCCAGTATGATGCTGAGGTTTCGTGCATGGTCTGTTGGGGTTGGGGGGTTTCCGAGGGCAGGGGGCCACCAGGTGTAGTCCCATGCTGAGGGGGTGGAGCCAAGAATGAGGACTTCTCTTTTCTCTGAGTTGAGTTTCAGGCAGCTCCTTCTCTTAATCCAGGTGGTTGCGGTTTCATCCTTTTTTGGAAGTTGTGCCTGGTGATGTTGGGTTCCTTGGTGAGGGAGAGGATGAGCTGGGTGTCATTGGCATAGGAGCCCGTGGTTTCTGACGATGGTTGCAAGAGGGTTGGGCTAAGAGAGGATCTCTGGGGTACTCTACATCTGGTCTCTTGGTTCTGAGAGGTACGGCGGGAGTCTAACTCACAGAGTTCTGCCTGTGAGGAATGAGAATGTCCAGTCGAGGGCCTTTGCTCTGATGCCGGCCTTGTGGAGTGTGGTAGCTACTATGCGGTGGGAGACGGTGTCAAAAGGAGCTGAGAGGTCCAGGAGGATAGGGCTGCCATTTGACACTGGCCCAGGAGGGCGTAGATGTCGTTGGTGGTGGCAAGTATGTCGGTCTCAGTGGTGTGGTTGCTGCGGAATCCGGTTTGGGAGATGTCAAGGACGTTGCTGGCTTTGATGAAGTTTGCAAGCTGGGTGTTGACGGCCTTTTTTGTGACCTTGGCTGCGAAAGGAAGCAGTGAGATGGGCCTGAAGTTCTTGAGGTCCGTCGGGTCTGTGGAGGATTTCTTCAGGAGGGGGTTGACTTTGGCGTGTTTCCAGTCATCGGGGAATGTGGCGGCCTCGAGGGAGCAGTTGATCCTCCGGCATAGTTCAGGTGCAATGGATGTGGCGGCTCTGTGGAAGATGTGGGGGGGACAGGGGTGTAAGGGTGCTCCATAGTGGATGCTCTTCATGGTCTTTAAGGTGTCTTCTGTCGTGAGCGGGGTCGAGGTGAGTAGAGTCTGTTGGGTGGCATTGCTGGTGGTGGGGGATGAAGCAGTGCAGGTGTCTTGATTGTCCAAGTTGTCGTAGAGCATATTAATCTTGAGGTGAAAAAAGGTGCTGAGTCTGTTGCAGAAGTCTTGGGAGGGTGGGACACCTGTTGTTTCGCTGCCAGGTTTGGCAAATTCCTGGATGATGGAGAAGAGTTCTTTGGAGTTGTGGGCGTTGGTAAGGATTCTGTCTTGGAGGAACTTCTTTGTGGTTTTGCTGAGTTGACGGTGTACTGTGGTGACTGTTCTGTAGGCAGTGTGAGGTTCTGGGGTTTTGCTGTTCCTCCATGTCTTTTCGAGTCGTCGGCAGGAGCGCTTGGATTCTTTGGAGTACAGGGGTGAAATCAGAACACTCAGAATTGATTCCCTTAGACCAAGAGGTAAGGGAAGAAATAAGTTGGTGGTTAACGCAAATAGATGCCTGGAATAGATGGGCTACCTTCCCTATATACCCAAATCTAGTATTAGAATCAGATGCAAGCCTCAGGGGGTGGTGGGGCCAGGAGTGCACCTTCTTGACTGGAAGAAGATGGTCCTGGAAGTAATTCTCAATTAATATAAATTGTTTAGAGCTTCTTGCAGGCTCCTTTGCAATCCAAATCTTAGTGAAAGGCAGGGTAAAATGTGTGGTTCTTCTTCACATGAACAAACTGACTGCAGCCAGATATGTAAATAGGCTGGGGGAAACAAGGTTGAAGCCCCTAGCAGAGTTGATGAAGGCATTGTGGGAATTTTGTCTTCACAAAGGGATGTCAATAATAGCAGAGTACCTTCCAGGACCATTCAACAAGGTGGCAGATTGATACTCGTGTAAACTAAAAGACAGCAGTGAATGCAGACTAGATTGGCAGGTATTCAAAACTCTGAAGAAAGTCTAGGGTTCATTTGATATAGATGTATTTTCTTCCCGGTTGACAACTCAAGTGAAGACATTCTTCAGCTGGAGATCAAATCCAGACGTTTTTGCGACGGAAGCTTCCTTTCAGGATTGGTTTGGTGGAAGTCACTATGCTTTTCCACCCTTTGCCATGACGTCCATGTGCTTGGCCAAGGCACGTATGCAATCAGCGAGGGTGGTTCTAGTGACACTGGAATGGAGTAGTCAACCTTGGTATCCCTCTCAGTTGGAAATGTCAGTGAATTGACTCATCGACTACCAGTCTTTCCACAGATTTTGAGGAGCCCTGATGGCTAAAGTTACAATCTTGTTTCGCAGAGCTGGCAGACCCTGGTGGCGCAGAATGTTTTAGGGTGTTTACAGACCCTTCCAAGACTTTTAGAATCTGCTTCTGTTATATCAGGGCTTCATGGACACAACACAGTCAGAGTCCATAGATCAGGTTGGAAAGATTGGACTGGCTGGTGTGTGGAAGGGGGAATTGATCTAGTTTCATCAGATGTCACAGGATGTTAAATTTCTTGGCATCCTTAGCATCTCGGCAAAAGTCATACAGGACAATCAATGGCTACAGATCAGCAGGGTAGGCAGGTATCAAAAGGTTGAAGGGAAACCAGTTGGGGAACACCTGTGAGTTTGTAGGTTGTTAAAGGGGATCAGATACATGAATCCACTAGATATGGATTTGATTTTGCAGTTATTCCAATAATAAGTAGGATAATGAGGGCTTATCATTTAAATTATTGTCCGACAAACTGGTAACATTGTTATGCTTAGTGTCCTATAGGAGACGTATCAGAAGTTAGGGCACTGGACATTACTGCAATGCATTTTACCCCATTGGTGTTCATTTTAACATCACAAGATGTACCAAAATCGCATCCACATATGTGGAGCTCCCAACTTCCCTTTTGCATTCCACATTGTGAGTAGTGAGTTGCCTCAAGCAATATGTTCAGGTAACCGAGAACCTGAGGACATCTGCTGTGCAGTTTTTAATTGCTTTACATAAGCCATTCGCTCCAGTGACCTCAACTACCTTGGGTAGGTGAGTTAAATGAGTGATGACTTTGGAAGTAGTGGACACAGGTTACTTGGCGCACATTTAGCCAGACTCAACTTTTAAGAAATTTTATTGTAAACCTGTTCAGCAGGCAACAATGAAAGTTGTAAATATGCTTTGAATGTGCACATTATGAGCCTTCAGTCTTGCAATAAAACTGCAGATTCCCCTAGCCAGTTGGTGAAGGAGAGTTCTGATTTTAGACGAAAGAGGCGAGTGTTATCCCACCACTGCGGTTACCCACCCTACTAATGGTCGTTATGGGTTATCGTTTGGTTATACATAGTGACAATCACAACCAACCAGGTGGCAATCTGTGATGTTACCAAATGCATTTCATGGAGCAGAATATTACTTTGGAGCTGAGGACATGTTTTATGTGGAATTATGTCAAGGAAAAGAAGATCTACTATGGTTAATTATTGGGTTTCTGTTGTCATTTCTGTTATTATGGTTGTCACATGGACTACAGACTTTTTTGGGAGCATCAGGTGACTTGTGTTGGCCTATTTATACTGTTTATTGGATTTCTTCTTTATTATTACTTCCTGCCAAGGGAAGCAGGCTTATGGGAACTATAGTTTGCTGTGAAAATACTATCAAACTGCGTAATTTGAGTAATTAGTCTACCAATAACAGAGGCTGAAGTGTATGTCCCGGGACGATTAATTCCGATAGCTTTAATTGAAGTGTCATTCAGGGAGTCTCCTGTGCTGTGAAACCAAAGGTGGACAGACAGCTAAACAATAAACAAGCTTTGTAGCCAGGGTGCCTGCTTGTCTGAAAAAATGCAAATGTGCGCAACTGGTTAATCTACAAATGGAAAGGGTGCTTGGGAGCAGTCCTGGCTTTAACTCATGCAATCACCTGAAGCTTTTTGATGACAAAGATTTATTCTTTTTGAATGGTAGTGAAAGGGAGTTACCAGTTGAGCTGTGACATGCTTGCTTTTAAGGGACAGTTCTATAAAACATAATTGTATTTCGTATACCCTGTGAAATACTAAAATCTACATTTTGGAAGCACCATTTTATCTTAAACCTTTTTGCACATTTTGTAGCAGTCTATCTAATACTGCGTACAATGCAAGTTTAATATAATCACAGGCTTTTCTGTCACACACTAGGACCTCGTAGCACTAAAAAATACACAAGTCTCCATTCTCCACTTCATCAACCAAAATTTAATTCTGTGGCTCTCTGGTTGCAGACACAGACCTCTGCAGTGCATTAACTAATCAATGTTGCATTATTGCTATATTACCCCGCCCTCACGCTCACTGACCCCGCCTTCATTACATGCAGCATCACAGTTCCCATACTTTTTATATTGCACTTCGACTGCTGACTAATAATTTTAATACAAGTTTAAAAGTGTAAGAAAAAGCCTCTTTGTATATGGTCACCACAATGTTTTTAGACTCTGCTGGGTTTTCAACTCTTTGAGAGTGCACTGAGGCCTGCTAACCAGACCTCAGTGCTTGTTCCCTGACCTTAAAACATGTGTGTCGAATTGTCCTATACCCAATTGGCATAAGCTAACTTACTTACTTAATATTTTGCAGCCAGGGTATCCAGGGCGTGTGAGTAAGAGGGTCACTCCAAAGATTGCAGCACTGGTTGTGCTTCCCTGGATGTGACCAAGGTAAAACATGTCTCTCTGTCTGCCACTGCAGACTGGAAGGGGAGTATAACACTATTCACCCCAGTTTGCCATTTATAAGTGTGGGGAAAAAACAAATTCTCTTTTTAATAGGTCTAAGTCACCCCTATGGCAGGCTAAACAAGCCATAAGGCAGGGTGCAAACTATTTTAAAAGCACAACATGCATTTTACATGTTCTGGCAATAGAAACAACAAATTGTCGTCCCATTGACGAGTGCAGGGTTATATGCTAACCCCTCAGCTGTGCTAACTCCTCAACGGTGCCACCATAGTTTATACTCCAAGGTATGAAACAACTCATTACAATAAGCTCGACTTGATATTCAAGTCGAAATTAATGCAGCTTGTTGTAGTGTGCAACTTTTACAAAACTGCCACTTTGTTGCTTTCAGTCTTGTGTGCCATTAATGATTGAACATGGGGTTTATCTCAGAGGCAACTTTCTGCCCTTTTGGGGAAATATGCAAATGACTCTCAGGAAAGAAGACAATATCAGCTTGTGAGGGAAAGAGGTGTCACCTCTCCCTGGCAGGAAGCCACATGGGTGTTGGCTCAAGCGGCGAGCTTCAAAGGTTAAGCCAAATGGGGGAACACTTGGGAGAGGGGCTGCCCTATTGTTTAGGTAAACATCCTAGCACTCGGACAGGACAGGGAAAACCAGTTGCCTGGACGGTTTTCCAGGGGTATGCAGCCCACTTGGTAGCCACACCTCTAGACTGGGCTCGGAGGCTCTGGACACAATGAGAGGTGTTCTGCATTTTGGAAGTGGGCAAAATGGTTCATCCTGGGATAACCAGATCCCACAATGTCTCATCAGGAGGAAGAGAACCTAGTATCTCATTGGCCACCGACTGCATAATACCTGAGGGCATTTTTTTGCATAAATAGGGCCCCCCTGCCACTCAGAACTCAGATCGCGACTAGACTAGACAAAAGACTGAAGAAGGACTGCACTGCTGCACCAAGGACCCACTGAAGAGAGGCTGGACTAACATCAACTGCTCCTGAAGAACCTGGTGGCTAGCAAAGTAGAAGGAACTGTGTCCTAATTGTGCAGAACTTGTCTCCGGATCCAAGCCGAAGTAGCAAAGTCCAAGGTTTAGCACAGGGCCACAACAGCTGAAGAAGTCTGCTGGGGCAAGTTAGTAGCTCCGATCTTTGCATTGCTGCCAACCGCTGCCATGCAGCATCAGAGGAAAGGGCCTTATGCTCAAAGTTGCACCTGAGACTGATGGATGCAGAAGAGTGCAGCTTGGTTGCCCAGAAGACAAGTTGTCACCCAAAGATTTGGCTGTAACCTCTATACTGGGTAACTGGTAGCCCAGTGGCAAATGGACTTCTACCAGGACCGAGAGGACTTCGGGGGACATTGACCCCTGTGACCAGGACCACCTCACCCTGCTTGTGGACCAAGGGGTAGCCACAGAAAGACCCCCATTGGCCGTACTGCATCCATAGCATCCTTGAGCACTTTTAGCATTCTCTATCCCTTGCATCAGGACCACTTTATAGGAACCTAAAGCAAAGGGATAAAAGTGCCTGGAACTGACTGGAGACTGCTTCTTCTGCGGAGGTAACTGTTTTTAAGGACCTTACTGGTCCCTCCCTGATGGAGTTGGACACCGCAATACAACTGGTTAAAGTTTTAGCTCAAAAAGTATTTAAGTGTCAAATGTGTTGTATTTGCCAATGCTCATTTGTGGTTGAATTAAAAAGTGCATCTTTTACTGTACCTGGTCAAATCTGTATCTCGGGAACCGTCTGGTAGATCTTTTTCATTTTGGCATCTAAAAATACTCAAAAATACAGTCCATTTTTATTAATTGTTGTTGGAGTTCTTGAATGTCGTTCATTTCTCCTTCAATTGTTTTGGTGTTATTTAATGATTTACACTTGTTCCTGTGTGTACAACCTGCTGCTCATAGCTGCACCTACCCAGGGTCAAGTTAGAAGGTTTAACAAATGAAACCTACTGGTCCTAAAAGGGTTGGAAAGGTTATTGCACAGTGAGGTAGCACAACCACACCATATAGTACGCACCACACCTCACAATAGGCCTAAATACAGAAAGGACCATGAACATCTAGCCCTCCCTAAGAAACAAGAACAAACGATGATAGGAAAGACGAGCATTTTAATTTTAAATAGAATTGGCTTTATTCCAGGACTCTTCTTCATCAACTGGCTCGGAGAATCTGCAATTTCATTGACTGTCAGATGGGCTGTGTGTTTTACATTTCATAAAGGCACATTGATTATTTTGATTTTGGTTATATCCTAACTCCCTTAAATAACCCTTGCTTTTTGTAGTGATACCATTATTTGAATACACCTAAAAACACTGAGAGCAAGAAACGCCTTGTTGTGCAGTTTTTCTTAATGGTCTTGTCTGAGCGTTAAAGTTCAGGATTTTCCCTTTCTTGTCAATCGACACTTATTAATTGATTAGGAGTGGAGCAGTACAGGATAAAAGCTTTAAACATTTTTTATTTTAATTTATATTTTTAAGTTTCAAATGTAAGTGTGACTGCATAAATGTATGTAATCTGTTAAGCATTTTGATGGAATTGTTGTTCATAGCTGTAATTTGTATATTTACAAGGTTTTGTATTTATGAACAGAGAAGTTTCAATAAATAAAACAACTGATTGACACTACCGGTTAATATATAAGAAACGAAAACCACACAGAAAGGAGATGTTATTATGCATCAACATAGTTGACCATTACTTTTATGCTTGTCACGCAATGCAGGATTACCCAATCTCAAAACTTGGCTTCTCCACATGACCAAACTTTGTAATTATAGGCACATAATTTTAATGTGATGTCTCCTATTTAAGTCTATCCTGAGACAGTGCATCATCCCTACCCACCATGTCCTCATCCCAGTCTTTATGTCTGAGGTGAACTCCACCTCAACCAGGAGAGAAAAACAAAACTGGTGAGTGGGTGGTGTGATTTCATTCAATCTTCCTGTGTTTGACATGTATGTGTTCTAGAACTGTTAAGTTGCTTTGACTCACTAGTGGAACCTTGGTTGAGTGGACTGCAGAACTTAGCCAGAGGTGGTTGGGTGGCTGAGTTGTTCTAGCTCTATAACTTATGAATAAACCCCTATCTTGAATCATCAACCCTGCATCATCTTCATTTAAGAATTCACCTTTTAACACTGGCGACGACTGGGATAGAATAAGAACAGCTCAATTCCAAAGTTACCAGCTTAAAAGGTTTTACCATTTTTGTTTAAGAAGCTAAATTGGATTTTCATCAAAGAATCCTCTCTACAGACTACTACAAGCCTGCCTTATCTTCCTATGAAATCTCCTCCAAGAAGCTTTGCAGCGATAGGAAAAGGTCTGGCATGGCGTTTCTGCTGAGCAACTACATAATTTTTAAGTAAGACTTTTCCGTTTTAAAGCGCTTCTCTTGCCTAAGCACCACTGGATTTACTATTTAACATTTGTTTCTACTTTTATTCCATTAACTATATTATCGTTGCCCGTGAGGTTCTCTCTTTATTTTTATTCAAATCTTACCTCGTGTTTCTCTCGAGGAACTCACGCGCCCATCTTGCATTCCTTTCTCGATCCTTGTGACGTTTTAACCACCGACGCACAATCATTTGGGAAGACGGACATTTCGTTGAAATGGAGCGTTTACGTCCTCCATGTTCACTGTGATTGTATGGAATGCAACGCTTACACTCTACGCAATTCATTGTTCTTTATTCCCTAGCAACTCAATAGACTCTAAGCCTCGCTATACTGTTTAAACGCTTCACTTCATATTTTAAACAGCATGTCAAAAAGGAAAAGGAATTTCACAAATCTCAATCGCTGACACACACAGCTTACAGACACGCATACAATTTTTTTTTTTGTCCAGAGCAGCGTGTCTCGGACAGTGGGAAAACATACTCGCAGACACGCACAGCTTAAAGTCTCTGTCATAACAATAACTCTTACGCTATCACGCATAATGAGGAAACTTGGTGCTTACTCAAGGCACTAATAAGCACAATGTGTTCAACTTAATTTTATTTTATTTTTTCCTGCTCTGCACAGCATCTTCATTTAAGAGAGTGTGTTAAAATCTCCTTTCAACTCTGCATTCAATGGTGTTTTTTTACCTTTCTGATACCTACAATTTGCTTATTTTAAACAGCGTGTCAATTTAATTTAATCTACAATTTCGGCTCGCTGACACACACAGCTTCATCATTTATTGCTCAGCTTGGTTATTTATTAAACTGCTTTCACGCATACAATTTCTTTGTCTAAAGTGGCGTGTCTTGAACAGTGGAAAGAACATACTCTACTCACTGACACACACAGCTTCATTATTAATTACACAGCTTGATCGTTTATTAAACTGTTTTGGACATACAATTTCTTTACTCAAAAACAGTGTGTTTCGAACAGTGAAAAGAACATACTCTGCTCACTGACACACAGCTTTGTTATTTATTGCACAGCTTTTTTTTTTTTTCTCCTAAACTCTCTTGACTTAAGCCATGCAAAATGTCACTGCAGTGCCCTTTTTCCTACAGTCACCAGGTAACCCACCCATAAAATGGTCAAAATGGAAGAAAGTTTTTGAGCACTGATGCTTGTGTTTGTGGTATTTCCTTCAGAGCTGAAAGAAAAAGCAGCTTTGCTTATGCACTGTCTTGGGTCGGAAGGTCAAGATGTTTTTGATCATTTTCCTGATGTTCCGAATAGTGCTGCGGCAAATTTAAATGAATTTGAAATGTGCATATACAAACTTGGGTGCCGATTAGGATCCTGGAGAAACCGGTTACGAACCGTCGGACGGAGGCTTTTCTCCGTCTGACTCGTACCCGGTTGTAAAACTTTACAAACATGCAAGTACGATTCGCATGGAAACACTATTTCCGTACGATTCGTACAAAACACCAACCGACGAAAATAAACACACAAATGACATCCGGAAAAGCACCGACGTGACGTCGGGGCGTATGCAGCCTGCGTTCCACGAAACAGGAAGTACGATTCGCACCGACGTCATCCCGCACGGAGAATATTTTCCGGCAGCCAAAAACTGCCGGGAAATCAGGACGACGCGCACAAGGAGCACCTGTACGCGACGGACAGACATGGACCCGAACCTACGTGTCATCCCAGCCCTCATAGCAGTCGACCTCCTCTACAGGTACCGACGCAGACGCCGCAGAAGGTCAGAACAACACCCAGGGGCAAAGGGGGTGGGGGGGCAGGGGCAGGACACAAAACCCCCACCCAAGTCACACAGCACACATGCCCTGGACATACCTGACCTCCAGGCCCTGGTCACTTCGAGGGGGTAGGGGCGTGTCCAGTAACGCCAGCGTCCGCCACAACGGAAGTGGGCGACAACGCAATACAGGTACGTACCGTACCCACGCCTTAAGAGCGTGGGTACGAGTCGTACCACGCCCACACCCACGTCACCCCAACAATGGCGGTACGGCCCGTACCCATGTGCCAAAGGCCTGGGTACGGGCCGCACAAGCATTCCACAGCGTGGGCACGGGTACGTACGGACCGTACCCTCACCTGCGTATGTATGGAGCGTACCCCCACCCCAACAGTGTATGTACGGACCGTACCCCCACCCGTGTATGTACACCAGTGTATGTACGGACCGTACCCCCACCCGCGTATGTATGGAGCGTACCCCCACCCGCATATGTATGGAGCGTACCCCCACCCCAACAGTGTATGTACGGACCGTACCCCCACCCGTGTATGTACACCAGTGTATGTACGGACCGTACCCACACCCGCGTATGTATGGAGCGTACCCCCACCCGCGTATGTATGGAGCGTACCCCCACCCGCATATGTATGGAGTGTACCCCCACCCCAACAGTGTATGTACGGACCGTACCCCCACCCGTGTATGTACACCAGTGTATGTACGGTCCGTACCCCCACCCGTGTATGTACACCAGTGTATGTACGGACCGTACACACACCCGCGTATGTATGGAGCGTACCCCCACCCCAACAGTGTATGTACGGACCGTACCCCCACCCGTGTATGTACACCAGTGTATGTACGGACCGTACCCACACCCGCGTATGTATGGAGCGTACCCCCACCCGCGTATGTATGGAGCGTACCCCCACCCGCGTATGTATGGAGCGTACCCCCACCCCAACAGTGTATGTACGGACCGTACCCCCACCCGTGTATGTACACCAGTGTATGTACGGTCCGTACCCCCACCCGTGTATGTACACCAGTGTATGTACGGACCGTACACACACCCGCATATGTATGGAGCGTACCCCCACCCGCGTATGTATGGAGCGTACCCCCACCCCAACAGTGTATGTACGGACCGTACCCCCACCCGTGTATGTACACCAGTGTATGTACGGACCGTACCCACACCCGCGTATGTATGGAGCGTACCCCCACCCCAACAGTGTATGTACGGACCGTACCCCCACCCGTGTATGTACACCAGTGTATGTACGGACCGTACCCACACCCGCATATGTATAGAGCGTACCCCCACCCCAACAGTGGATGTATGGAGCGTACATGCCCAGACGCAGGAGGGGTGGGTGCAGAGTCCTCCCAGCAGTGCCCAGACACAGGAGGGGTGAGGGCCTATCACTCCCAGCAGTGCCCAGACGCAGGAGGGGTGGGTGTAGAGTCCTCCCAGCAGTGCCCAGACGCAGGAGGGGTGGGTGCAAAGTCCTCCCAGCAGTGCCCATGGAACGCAAAGGGTGGAGTACCCACAGATACAATGCCCACAAATGTCAGTCAGGTGCACAAAGACCCTGCAGTACATGTACCACATGTGTGCGAGGCTGGGAGTACACACATGCATAGCGCCTAAAAGAGAACATGTCCACATGAAGTCTTGTCAACAGTCTACATACACAAGTACAGTGACCACCAAGGATGCCACGAATGATGCAGGTGGAGACATCGCTCAGCATGCATGTGCAAAGTTGAAGGAGTCCGTCACACCCCCAGCTGATGTAGACACAGCTCAGCACCACATAGTGGAAACACCCTGCAGGGAAGATGTCAGGTTACACATAGGAAGGAACACACCTTGGGACGATGTCACCATGCAGTAACTGCTTACATGAACAAAGTAATGTAGCCAACAGCTTGTGATGGCACACAGATACCAGGGTCCACCCTATGACCAGCACAAGACTACATTTCCCACACACCCAACACATTATCACCACCCAAAATCATGGAGCAGGTCCACCAACAGCAATACCAGATAAACAGTAGTGTTCAAAGGAAAAAACAAATTGCTTTATTCAGCAGGATGTAAGTGATAAGCATCATAAATGTCAATATATACAAGGCCCATAGGGCAGTCCATGACTCCAATCCGGATGGGGGACACAGTGGTACGTGTGTCCCCTAGCTTGCCTGCACAGTCAGACTCCTTTGTCTTCCACAGGGGGGGGGGGGCATCATGTTGGGGGGAAGGACCAGGCACCGCAGGGACAGGAGGGGCAAGGGGAGGTGTTGTGGGTGCAGGGACAGACGACTCCAACACAGGGGGTGGGGCAGCGCCAAAGGTGGATTCGAGCACGGCGCTGCACACTACTGCCAGGTCGCTCAGCGTCTCCCCTGCATCCGAAGGAACCACAGGCCCCAAGGAGGGGGGGGGGTCACAGGGATGGGTCGCAGCGCTACTGGGGGGGGTGTGGACAGTGGGGGGGGACTCAACTCCCCTGCCGGTGTCCTGCCTCCACCGCTTGTGGGGTGGTGCCACACTGGGGCTGATGGAAAGACTGGGCAGGACTGACCCTGTGTCCGACTCTTGGCCAGGAGAGCTGAGGGGAGTGGATTTGGAGGGTGGTGGTCGTGAGGAATGTGGACTCCCACTCTGGTTGCGTGTCTTCCGTTTCCCCCCCGACCCAGTGGGTGTGCCTACTTCACCCTGTGTGTGCGTGCCAGGAGGTGTGCGGTTTGCCTTCCCTGCTGGTGTGGTGCCTGTGTCTGGTGGGGTGTGTGCATGCTGACGTCTGGGTGTACGTGGAACAGGCATGGGAGTGGGAAGTGTGGATGGGGCATGGGTAGGGGGTGGGACGAAATGCTACAGGAGACCCACTGCTGCAGACAGTGTCGAGTCAATAGACCGCAGCAAGTTGCGTTGGTCAGCCTGCGATGCTGAAATGCCCTCCAAGTATGCCTCCATGTTGGTGAGCACTTGGCTGTGGCCATGGAGGACATTAAGCATCGCAGCCTGACCAACCTGCAACTGCCGCAGGATGTCCACAGACTCGGCATTGGCGGCAGCAGTGGATACAGGGGCAGGGGGTGCGGTGCCTGGCAGGAAGGAGACACGTGGTGACCTAGCACGCCAGGAAGGGACACGAGCAAGTGGGAGGCCGGTGATGGCAATGGAGGGGGTGGGGAGAGATGTTGTGCTGCTGTCAGCTGTTGGAGCAGCCTCCGCCCCCTCGGAGTGCTCAGCCTCGGACCCGTCAGCTTCATAATCTGTGGTGGCAGTGGACAGGTCCTCCGGCTCACTCCCCTCGGCCTCAGTTCCACTCGATGTGCCAGCTAAGGTGTCACTGTTGGCACTGGTGCCCGGTCCCTCCGCACGGTCCGTTCTGGTTTCTCCATCCGTGTCCCCCGACGATGCTGTGGGCAAGGTGAATAAACAGGAATTAATCAGACACCTGTATACATATGTCACATGAGTCAAATCTACATAGGTTACAGTGCATAGCCTGAAATGAAAGATGAGTAACATCTACAATACAAGGTACACAGTTGATTCACCCACCATGCCACTGAGAAACTATGGAGAGCATGACACATTTGCAAATGACATGATATGGAATTGGACAGAGGAGCCAGGCTCTGGGGCCAATCCAGCACTGCATCTGCACCACACAGCGTTGCCGTAACTAGGGATGAGCAGGGACCATCTCCATGAACTTGAGGCACATGCTGCAAAGGTAATACTTAAAGACATGCCCAACATGAATGGGACACTGCACCTTGAGTGTATGTCCAGACAAACATCACACACTGGCCAGACAGAGCAATGAGATTTCAGGTGTCGACATGTAGGCCTTGCCCGCACCAACCACCCCCTACATGAGACAATTTGATGAGACACAGGAAGCACTTGCATCTCTTAGTCTGGGAGAAATACACATGGGCTGCCAGAAACCCATATTGGACCCAAAATATCCCATGTGTGCCTGTACAACGATCTCATTTACAAATGGCCATCATCAGTAATTGTAACAAGACACACAGGCACTGGCCACCGTGAGTATGAACGAGGAAAATTAGGTCAGGCTGTACAGTGGACACTTGTAGAACACGTTACGTAAAGATACATGGTGCCAGGGGACAATGGCACAGAGCACATCCTATGCTGTAGACACTGAGAGTGTCCACATATTGTGATGACACACATGATACCTAGCAAAATATGCCCCAGGGGACAGTAGTGGCCACAATATTCCATGGTCCTGAATGGTAATGACTGCAACACAGGCCACCATCCCTGCACTCTGCGTATCGCACACTCATGCACATCATGTCACAGGCCACAACATAGGACATGCTTGCTGTAAGGCATTACATTTCAGAGACATACTCCTATGTCTGGACTCAGCATCAGTGCCAATTGACATGGACCCCACAAGTACTGTACTGGACAACGCACAGGCAAGGTCCCAAAACCTGTTACACACCACCCCCACACATGATGCTGCAAGCATTGGTCACGTGGATAAACTGCCAGCCCAGATGACCTTGTGAAAGAGTGACTACACACAGACCAGGGAACACATGGCAAGGAGGGGAAGGGAGGAAGGACAGCACCGCTATACTGTGGGTGACAGGACCTACACCGCACATTTAAACACTGGCAGTGTATCCATGCAACTGCGCACTTGCAAATGCTGGTGACACACAACAAACACACATGTACCTACCCCCTTCCTGCTGCTGCTTCTCCCGTAAGCGCCTGTCCATGTCTGGAAAGACCACCGCCAGCACACGCTTGTGGATGTGGGTCAGACGGCGGCGCCCATGGTTCTTTTGGCTCACAGGTGAGTCCCCCAGCAGGACCCGTGCGATCCTCCGCGTCCAGCACCGGATATCCTGCCAGCGTTTTCTCACCTGGGCCAGGCGCCGCTTGCGACCCTCCGTCCTCCTCACGGCACTGACGGCGTCCCTCCAGATCTGTTCCTTGGCAGCAGCGCCTACCTGTGGGGTTGAAAAAGTGAGACTACATCAATACACCTGCCACATGTCACAGAGACACACATTAGAACAATTTTGCTGGTTTCAACAAGGCATAGTATGCAGCCAAAGCATTGCAGCTTTGTCATAGGGACATTTTTCTCTGTGTAATGGCAAATGCACCACGTGCCATTGAAAGTACACAGGTGGCATGAGGGGTACGACACAATAAATGATCCAGACTCACACTGTGCATCAGAAGGTACACCAGGATTATGTGCAGCACCTCAAAGCAGTCACATGCCACAGGCCACTGACGCTACCTCAGCAGAGTACACAGACACACACAGGCACAGGACATTCACCTGCCATTGCCAAATGCAGCTACAAACCTCACTCTGCACACGTGCCACTAGACTGGGGGGCTCACAGGTGTGGGGCTGGCTCTGCACGTCAGACACACAGCACTGCTCCCTGCTCACATCACATGGCCAGGGTATATCCATCCCTCATGCAGCTTGGGTCCTACACTCCACATATGCACCCACCCACATGACAGGGGACTTACACACACACCGATGTCCAGGGTACGAACACATCATTTGGACACTCTCAGCACAGGTACACTGAACTAACACACATCTGTGGGTACAGTCACCTGTCACACTGGGCTGACCACATAATCACATGAGGACTGTAGAAGCAACATTCCCAGGAGGATTTGACAGGCAGAATGTGGCATGCACCATGCAGTGATTGTCACAGTAAACACAATGCAAGTGAGGACGGCAGACATGCACCACAGCATGCTCTGGCTGGGAGACATCAGGCATTCCCCCCCCTGGGACCCACTCTACAGTACAATGCATGTGTGTCACACCTGGACACAATGCCAGAAGTCCCAGTAACAAAAAAGGGACACAGTCTGTGCTAGTGGACTCTGAACTCACCTGAAACCCTGGTCGCCCATACAGCATGGGGTACTGTGGGAGGATCACATCCAGCAATGCCAGATTCTCCTCCAGGGTGAAAGGCTGGGCCCTCTCCACAGACCTTGACATGGTGCCAGGGAATCACGAGCAGCAGCAGTGTTGTAGAATCAAAAGATGTGCAGGCAAGTGCTCTCTCATGGGACCTGGCTGCCTTATATCTGCCTTGCTGGCCTGTTTCATGCACAGGAGTACAGAGTGATTGGTCACTCACATTTGCATCCTATGTTTCCTCCAATCCCTTTAAACCTAGCACAGTCAGTGGCTTTGCTCTTTTTTTTCTTGAGCATGATGTAAACTCCACAACCACTTTGCAACAAAGTAGATTCATTCAAACCGACTTTTGCTGGGCACCTGCTGAAAGAAATTCAAACTTTAAACTTGGTCTCCATGACAACCAGCATGCATGTAGGGCTTTATACTTGTCCCTCATGTGTCCCCTATGTAATTTGGAGATACACACACAGGTACGGTGCGTTCCGGGGCCCTAGGGCACCCCAAATGCATAGCAACGGCCCGTACAGGCGTGTGTACGCTCCGTATCACTATGGGTACGCATACGCGAGCAAACCCATAGTGATACGGACCGTACACACGCCTGTACGCTCACTATCACTATGGGTGTGCTCGCGTATGCGTACCCATTGTGATACGAACCGTACACACGCCTGTACGCTCACCATCACTATGGGTGTGCTCGCGTATGCGTACCGATAGTTATACGGACCGTACACACGCGTGTACGCTCACTATCACTATGGGAGTGCTCGCGTATGCGTACCCATAGTGATACGGACCGTACTCACGCCTGTACGCTCACTATCACTATGGGTGTGCTCGCGTATGCGTACCGATAGTGATACGGACCGTACACACGCCTGTACGCTCACTATCACTATGCGTGTGCTCGCGTATGCGTACCCATAGTGATACGGACCGTACACACGCCTGTACGCTCACTATCACTATGGGTGTGCTCGCGTATCCGTACCCATAGTGATACGGACCGTACACACGCCTTAACGCTCACTATAACTATGGGTGTGCTCGCGTATGCGTACCCATAGTGATACGGACCGTACACATGCCTGTACGCTCACTATCACTATGGGTGTGCTCGCGTATGCGTACCCATAGTGATACGGACCGTACACACGCCTGTACGCTCACTATCACTATGCGTGTGCTCGCGTATGCGTACCCATAGTGATACGGACCGTACACACGCCTGTACGCTCACTATCACTATGGGTAGGCCTACGGCAGCACTCCCATAGTGATAGGGAACGTACACACACCCTCAGAGCGAATGTACGGTGCCTTACACACATAACAGTGGTGACAGGCAGCACACAGAAAGGAATAGAGCTGACATACTTGTCCATGGATGGACATCAAGGCATTGTCTGTGCAGTACTACATGTGTGGGGCACAGGTGTGAAAGGCTGTGATGTGGCACATTACTCCTGAGTTGTGAAGGCAATAGATGTATGATGAGATGTGTACAGATGTTATGTGTGGCGGTGCACTATGTGCCAGACACGCCCTTCACTCCTTTGACATGTGTGCATGTCATACAGCACACTTGAGATGAGCGTCACTGGCATGGCACAGTCAACGACACACGCAAATGTCCCCTGATGCCCGCTACAGGGGTTACCACACCAGACATGTGACTACCCACGGTGCACGATGTGACTATGTCATGTATGTGTGGTGTGTTCACATTAGCTTGATGTTGGTGTTCCCTCAAAAGCATCTGCTGTTGCTGCAACCAACATGTGTCTGTGTGTAGATGGCCATGGCACACTGTTACGCACACCAGGCCACATGTGGTATCGGATGTAAGGTGTGTATGTATGCATGGGACACGGAGTAGCGTAACAAGGACCTGTCTGCATCCTCTCAATGTATGTGTGGTCAGTCATGACATGTACACCTTCATGGCAAGGTGTGTGGGCTGTCCTAGTGTAATGTCATGTGACCTGTGGCTCTAGTGTTCCGCTACCTGTCTCTGCAATCAACATCCTACTTCTGCTGATATGTCGATGTATGTCACTCGTGTATTGCGTCTGGCTGTTCACTTACACTGGGACACAGCTAGTCCCATGCCATGGGATGTGGAGGTTCACAATCTCCGTGTGTAGCTGGGTCTTGGTAGGAGTGTCACCTGGCAGCCATACGTGTCCAGGGCATGTAGCACATACCTGACTCCCTATGTAGCATATGTGTATTGACAGATTAACATGTGCTCAGTACATATAAATTGTTGTTGTAGTGCACTCACTCTTCCTTGTCACTTCCAAATTACTGCAGAGCGCCGCCTCTTCCCCGACCAATTCTGGACTTGGCTGACATGCGAGAGAATGACTGTATACGCTGCTACCGCTTCCCCCAACCGTTGATTGCGGAGTTGACGGCAAGGCTGGCACCACACCTGCAACCGCTGCACAGGTATCCTACGGCACTGACACCCAAGCTGAAGGTAATGGCAGCCCTACATTTTCTTGCCACGGGTACCTTTCAATATACCATAGCTCATGTTGGTGGCATGTCCCAGAGCATGTTCAGCCGTGTGCTGCATGATTTTTTAGAGGCCATGTTACTTCACCTGGATGAGTTCATCCATTTCCCAACTCCTGAACAGTTGACTGGTGTCAAGCGTGGATTCTATGCCCTGGGAGTGATGCCCCATGTCATTGGGTCCATAGATGGGACACATGTGGCTTTGGTACCACCACAGGCACAGGAGGTAGCGTACAGGAATCGCAAGCACTACCACTCCATCAATGCCCTTGTGGTGTGTCTGTCCAACATGGTGATTTCACATGTCTGTGCTCGTTTTCCAGGATCAGCACACGATGCCTACATCATGAGGCGTAGCAGGGTGCCTGAAATGATGACGCAGCTGCGCAACGAACGAGCATGTGTTGTTGGTGGGTACACTCTGTCTGTCCTGTATTTTGCGTAGACTTCCAGCCCGACCGCTTCTCCTGTCCTACTTATGTCCATGTGGTTTCCATGTAGGGGACGCTGGCTATCCCAACATGCCATGGCTGATCACACCTCTCCGCAACCCCAGCACGCCGGCCCAGCTCCGCTACAACACCGCCCATGGCCGGACAAGGCGAGTGATAGAGAGGACATTTGGCCTCCTGAAGAGCCGATTCAGGTGCCTACACAAGACCGGCGGCGCCCTCCCATATGCGCCGGCGAAGGTCTGCAAAATCTTCATGGTCTGCTGCATGCTGCACAACATGGCAGTTGAGAAAGCTGTGCCACTCATCCTGGATCATGATGATCAGGACCATCCACCCGTGGAGGACGAAGGGCTTGGCAATGGGGCTAGTGATGTGGAGGATGTGGTTCCGCAAGAG
Source organism: Triturus cristatus (assembly GCF_964204655.1). Lineage (NCBI taxonomy): Eukaryota > Metazoa > Chordata > Amphibia > Caudata > Salamandridae > Triturus > Triturus cristatus. The sequence continues at coordinate 392,712,198 of NC_140594.1, forward strand.
GACATCTGGAGTCGGCTCATACGCGACTTCTTTGCTTAGTGGTGAGTACCAATGTCTGAGTGTGCACGCATTGGTCCCCGTGTGGCATGTGTTGCGATGTGTATGTCCATCTGCATGTATGCCACGTGAGTCAGAGGTGTGTGTGGATGTGTCACTCGAGTGATGGTGCCAGTGATGAGTGTATTTCCACAGTTATAATTGTGACCTAGCATGTTGTCATCCTTACATGTGTCGAGTACATGCACATGCAAGTGGATGTGCTTTTTGTGGCTGACTTCTTGTGTGTCTCTCATCCCCAGGTACTTGCGCATGCCGTCTGCTGGTTGCATTGTTGTGGCACTGCTATTCCTCATGGACACGTCATCGTGTGCTGACTCAGCGTTACACGCACGGACAAGTTTGGAAGTCTCCTTAGGGTAAGGGATGCATCAGGGGTGTATTGGGTGTGGCAGTTGTTTACGATGTGTGCACACTGCCCCTGTCGATGTTTGGTTCCTCTGCAGACATGTCGCATCACCATGGGACACATTACATGTAGCTGGATACACCTGAATAGATGGTCAGACTTGTTGACAGTCATCTGTAATGGGATAGTGGATTGTGATGATGGCATCAATGTGTGTAACACTGCCCTCGGACACATACGGTTTGCATTGGCTTGACATGGTGTGGGACTTCAACATCAGAGGATCAATGGTGTATGGCAGCCTCTCCGTGAGCAGCAGGGGGTGTTTAGCTGTTACCCGAAACTTGTGTGCCAGTTCCATGGCTATCAAGCATTTGTGGTGCAGAAGGGGGGTGCCAGTGTTGGACCCACATGTTACTCCACATGACCTGTGTATGTGTACTCCGAGTTGCCTCTGCATTCCGGAATACATGACTAATAAAGGTGTCCCTATGCCTCCAAGGTGCCTCTTCTCAGTCAATGCTGGTGTGTTGCCACGGTGCATACGGCATGTCTGGCATGTTTTTCAGTGATAGTGGCTATGTGTCTATGTGTAGAGTAGCAAGATGCAAGCTGTTTGTGTGGGATTAGACTCTGTATTGTGCATGATATCCATGACTGTGTGGGTATTGTGACATGTGCCATCCCCATGCATCCAACGTTGGCCAGGCCACCATTCTCTGCATCCACCTGACTCAAGCTTGCAGGACATGGTTCTGCCACCTGTCTACACATACCTGGGTGCCCCCCAGGACACTCCACATGATCCCTGACCTCTGCGCATGACTGTTGCTGTACTCAATATGTCTGTCGGCACGGTTGTGCGGCCACCCCCTCAGATGGTTGGGCCCATCACGGGTGTGTATGGTGCTCCATGTCTGTCTTGCCTTAATACATTGTAACCCATGTGTGTCCTGTGCCAGACTCAGGCCCCAGGGTATGGATGGTTGAAGTCATTAGAGAACTCAGGCATGGTTAGACTTTACAAGACACATGTAAGGTAATAATGCAAAATGTAGGCATCATCTCTTGATCGTGTAAGTTTTTACTTGTGTTGGGGTACGTGTTGGGGGGGGGGTATGACAAGAGGGGCTTTCCGGGTGTGTGGAATCCAAAGTTCACTGGGGGAGTTGGTATCCTTGCCATTGGAAATCATCAGAGTCCATGCCACAGTCTTTGTCAACATTGGTCAGACAGTGACCAGCAAGTCCATGTGGCAGAGAATGTCATTTACTGTTGTGCTGCTGTTGGTCCAGTGGGTCAGGTGCCAGGCCAGGTGTCCTGGGAGATGGTGCTGTTGCGCCGACCCTCACGGTCTTTTCCGTGGAAGACCCGCCCTCCTGCGGGAACCCTCAGAAGCAGGCCGTGACGATGTTTGGGATGCTCTGTCGGATGCATCCTCCTCCTCCTGATCCCTCCCTGTGGGTGGTGATGTTCTTCGCCTGGTGGCACAGGGAGGGTTGCCCATGTTGTCGGCTATCCGACGGAGTGAACGGTTAATTCCCGTGAGCACCGTCACGAGCTCAGCCTGTCTGTCCTCCATCCGTCCTTGGTGTCGCAGTTGACAGGCATGTTGCTCCGCATGTTGCTGGGCCTGCTGGGTCTTGATCTCCTCGAGGGTCCCCTTCATCTCGTTGAGGGTGGACACAACCTGGCTCATGCCCGTGGTGTCCTGCCGGTATGTGTCCAGGATGTTTCTTACATGGGAATATACCGGTTCCGCAGCCAACTGGTCAGGCTCGCGCCTCCGCCGTCCTCCACTCCCACCACCCCTGCCCACTTGCACCTGGCCTGCCCTTGTGGGCACATCGGGTCTCCGGGACCCCTGAGGGGTGGCATTCGCGTTGTCGCCTGCCTCCTCCTGGGTGCCCGGTACACCGTGTTCCTCCTGGTCAGCCTGGCTGCGTTGTGTTGGTGGGGCAGGGATCCTGGGTGTCTCCTGGGATGTGGCAGGAGTGGGGGTGGTGGTTGGCCCAGTTGTACCTGACGCAGGTGCTGCAGGTGGTTGGACACCAGAGGGGCCAGGTCGGTCGGGGTCGTCCACAGAGTGGTGAAAGTCGTCGCTGCCGGTGGGATCGTCATCCCGCAGAGCCAGGTCCTGTGAGTCTTCCCCCCCAGTGTTGGGGGGTGATCCACGACGTTGACCTGTGTGTGAGAGAGACAATGTTATTTTTGTTCCATGCAACATCCATGTTTCATTCGTTTCAAAGTTGGCACATTTCCTCTGGGTATTTGGATATGTCTTGCATTCCACTCACAGTGCACTTGTGCATGGGTATGTCCCTTGGCCACAACTTTTGAGACTTTACCTATGTGTGACACAGTCTTACTTGCTGCGTCAATTATGACTGCAGTCAGCAGTGGAGTGAGCAGGTGTGGCGAGCCATGCATTGGCGCCTTCCGTGTTGCACTGTACGTGGGCACATGGAGTTGTTCCACACACTTATATAATGCAGGTAGCTGGCGTTGTGCTCGTGCACAGGTTGAGACATGGCCCAGTGTTTTGCCATGGAGAAGAGAGGGGGATTCAGGCACTGGCCACCCTTGTCTACATGCACGCAGTCTACCTGCTGACGAGCAGACATTCCCACACCACCCAAGGCTGAATTGGTCTCCCTGTGTATCCCTTTCTCACTCCCTCTCGGTCCCCCTCTCCCTCCCTCCCTGTGTCAGCCTCCTCCCTCTGTCCGTCTCCCTGTGTCTCCCTCCCTCTCTCTCCCCCTCTCCCTCCCTCTGTGTGTCATCCTCTGTCACCTCAGCCCAGCTTCCTCGGCACACACTTTTTGCAGATCTTTGAATGGCCCTTGGCTTGTTCATGTGAGTTTGTTCCTGATCTCCAGGCACCCATTGGGTTTAGTGTCTGTGTCTGCGCTGCTGCTGTGGTGGTGTGTGCTGCCACTCTTTCACAGTGTTGGCTGTTCATTGGCTGCTGTCATGTGCAAAAAGTGCCTTCACCCCCGTGTCTTCATGCAAGGCGTCCGCCATTTGCAGGCAAGTCTTTCCTGTGTGGGGACACACTGTTTGTCTGGCTGTGACCTAGGCCATATGGGCAGAGGGCATTGTTGTCTGCTTCTGAGTTGCACTATGTGATATTTGAGGCCCACACTCCCGCCATCCGGGTTACCGTGTCTTGTGTTGGTGTTTTCTGTGGCCTGTGACTTGGCATTGTCTAGCTGGGTGCATGGGCCATGGTGGCGCTAGTGGCATGTGCGTGTTTATGGAGTGTGGTTGAGTCATGCGATTGCTTTGGGGTGGTTGCGTGCATGATTGTGGGTTTGGTTGTGGACGACGTTCCCCCATGTGAGGTGAGTTGTTTGTGTACTCACCAGGCTCTCGGAATCCTTCTACTCCCTCCACTGCCACCACCGGCAGTATGGCCATCACCTTCTCCTCCCAGGGATGGTATTGTACGCGTCTGCGAGCCGGCCCTCCTCCAGTGATGTTGGCCTGGTTGTGGTCGTCGTTCATTTTGCGGCGGACCGTCCTCTGCAGATCGTACCACCTGGCTTGGCATTCATGCCTGGTCCTTCTGGTGGACGCAACAGCATTCACAGCATCGACAATCGTCTGCCACATGGCTGTTTTTTCGGAAATGCTAGTCTGTCTGACCAATGTTCCAAAGAGGTGTGGCTCGGCTCTGAGGATTTCGTCGACAAGGACCTCCAACTCTTGGCTAGTGAACTTTGGATTCTTGTTAGTGGGCATGGTGAGGGGTGTGGGTGTGGATGGTTGTGGGGGGTGTGGGTGTGGATGGTTGTGGGGGGTGTGGGTGTGGATGGTTGTGGGTGTGTGGGTATGGTTGTGCAGGTGTGTGAATGTGATGAGGGGGTGTTTGTGAAGGTGGTTGTGTGAAGGTGTGCAGGTGTAAGGTGTAGTGGAGGTTGTAGTATGGTGCAGTTGTTTCTCTGTGTGGTCTGGCAGCAGTGGGTCTGTTGCAAAGGATCATGGTTTGTGTGTGTTGTGCCTTTTTATTGGTCCAGTGGTGGGTGTGGCTGTGTTTGAACTTTGGGTGGGTGTGTTATAAGGAGTGGTTGTGTTTTGGGTCTCTGTTTGGGAGTTTGGCAGTTGCAGGTCAGTGAATAGGTTGTATTTGTGCTTGTTGGACATGTTTTGTGGCTTTGTGCGATTCGAATGGAGTCTTCTTGTGTTGTTTTGCTTTGTCCTGGTTGTGTACGTGTGTTTTTAGCGTCTGTGTGGTGCGTACATCGGCCATTTTGTTGTACAGTGCTGTCCTTGTCTCTGGCTTGGTACGACTCGTACATGCGCGATGTTGGGTGAGGGTGCTGGTGTTGGGGCCTGGGGTGCGCTCCGTACTTAGACTGGTGGGGTGTGTGTTCGCTCCGTACATACACGGGTGGGGGTACGGTCCGTACATACGCGGGTGGGGGTACGGTCCGTACATACACTGTTGGGGTGGGGGTACGCTCCATACATACGTGGGTGAGGGTACGGTCCGTACATACACTGTTGGGGTGGGGGTACGCTCCATACATACGCGGGTGAGGGTATGGTCCGTACATACACTGTTGGGGTGGGGGTACGCTCCATACATACGCGGGTGTGGGTACGGTCCGTACATCCACTGTTGGGGTGGGGGTACGCTCCATACATACACGGGTGGGGGTACGGGCCATACATACACTGTTGGGGTGGGGGTACGCTCCATACATACGCGGGTGTGGTTACGGTCCGTACATACACTGTTGGGGTGGGGGTACGCTCCATACATACGCGGGTGTGGGTACGGTCCGTACATCCACTGTTGGGGTGGGGGTATGCTCCATACATACACGGGTGGGGGTACGGGCCGTACGTACACTGTTGGGGTGGGGGTACGCTCCATACATACACGGGTGGGGATACGGGCCGTACGTACACGGGTGTATATACACGGGTGGGTGTACGGTCCGTACGTGCACTGTTGGGGTGGGGGTACGCTCCATACATACACGGGTGTGGGTACGGTCCGTACATCCACTGTTGGGGTGGGGGTATGCTCCATACATACACGGGTGGGGGTACGGGCCGTACGTACACGGGTGTATATACACGGGTGGGTGTACGGTCCGTACGTGCACTGTTGGGGTGGGGGTACGCTCCATACATATGCGGGTGTGGGTACGGTCCGTACATCCACTGTTGGGGTGGGGATACGCTCCATACATACACGGGTGGGTGTACGGGCCGTACGTACACGGGTGTAAATACACGGGTGGGTGTACGGTCCGTACGTACGGGGGTGTACATGCACGGGTGGGGGTTCGGCGCATACATACGAGGGCTGGGGGGGTGGTTGGGCGCGTACATACGGGGGCTGGGGGGGGTGTTGGGCGCGTATGCGGGCACATGTCTCCATGGTTGCTATGGGAGTTCGGTGCGGACGGTGTTTTTTCCATACGGTTGTAACATCGGACGCACGGGATGGATCGTACTTGCGCGGTCGGACTTCACTTTTCACATTTGTATGGTAAATCGTCCGGGGACGTTTCGGACACGTTTTCCGACCCGAGGATGTGTGGGGAATTATTCCCAATGCGATTCGTATGGACTTTTTCCCATGCGAATCGTACTTGGCAGTTTGTACGGCACTTGTACGATTCGTACGGTAAAAAGACCGGATACGAGTCGTACGGGGAAATTTTTTCCAGGATCGTAATCAGCACCCAAATGCTCATTCGAAAGTTAGTACAATATTAGAACGTTATCATTTTGGGAAGAGAATGCAAAAAAAAGGGGAGAGTATTGAGAATGATGTTATGGATTTAAGACGTCTAGCTTCCACTTGCAAGTTTGGTACACTCATAGAAGAAAGAATAAGAGACCAATGTATGCTGGGTTGCGTATCTGAAAAGCTGCGTGATGAATTATTGCTTAAGGATAAGCCTTCTCTTGATGAAGTTTTAGTGGTAGCCAAAAGGATTGAACACTCTGTAGAGTGTGTTAAAGAGATCAAGAAAGATCTCAATAAAGATGTTTCAGTTGTCAACACAACCCCGAATTTCATTACTAAGTCTAAGGACTTTCAAACCAAAGACCAAGCTAAAGACAAACAAATGGGTAAGTCTCAAATTCAGGTCAATAAAGATAGAAAATGTTACAGATGCAATAATGCTGGTCACTGGGCTAATGATAAATCCTGTCCTGCTTTTAATGCCATATGTACTTATTGTAAGAAGAAAGGACACTTTGATATTGCCTGCAGGATCAAGTCCCTTAGGCAAAGAGTCAATGAAATAGGACATGATGCATCTGCTGATCTACATGATTTTGAGTGCGGTCAAATTATTGTTCAGGTAGGGAGTGATAGGCCGTTAGATTATATTCTTGTTGAAGTTCAAAAGACGAAGGTCATATTTGATAATGGTGCAAAAATTACTATTGTTTCAAGTACATTTGTTGATGATAAATTAAGAACCAAAGTCAATTTACTTAAACATGATATTCGTCCCACTGCATATGGTGGGGACCCTATTGAATTGCGTGGTTATTTCATTGGTTTAATAGAATATGAAGCTCGCTTCACCTCAGGTAAAATCTATGGGCCCGATTCACAGAACTAACTTAAGACAAAATCCTAAACTTACTACCATTTTGGTATTCACAGAAGGCACTTACTCATTTTGGTATTTACAGAAGGCACTTACTCATTTCGGTATTCACAGAAGTTAGGAGTCCTAACTTTAGGACTCCTAAATGCCTTCTGTGAATACCGAAAGTCTTAAAATTAGGATTTTTCTCAGTTTAGTAGTAGTATAGTTAGGACTCCTAACTTTAGGACTCCTAAATGCCTTCTGTGAATACCGAAAGTCTTAAAATTAGGATTTTTCTCAATTTAGTAGTCCTAAATTTAGGACTCCTAACTTTAGGACTCCTAAATGCCTTCTGTGAATACCGAAAGCCTTAAAATTAGGATTTTTCTCAGTTTAGTAGTAGTATAGTTAGGACTCCTAACTTTAGGACTCCTAAATGCCTTCTGTGAATACCGAAAGTCTTAAAATTAGGATTTTTCTCAATTTAGTAGTCCTAAGTTTAGATTTAGGACTACTAAATTGAGAAAAATCCTAATTTTAAGACTTTCGGTATTCACAGAAGGCATTTAGGAGTCCTAAAGTTAGGAGTCCTAACTATACTACTACTAAACTGAGAAAAATCCTAATTTTAAGACTTTCGGTATTCACAGAAGGCATTTAGGAGTCCTAAAGTTAGGACTCCTAACTTCTGTGAATACCGAAATGAGTAAGTGCCTTCTGTAAATACCAAAATGAGTAAGTGCCTTCTGTGAATACCAAAATGGTAGTAAGTTTAGGATTTTGTCTTAAGTTAGTTCTGTGAATCGGGCCCTATGTTTCCAAGAAAGGGGACAGTATCATAAGTTTGTGGTATCAGAAGGATCTGGGTGTTATGTTAGATCTCAACAACACACCTCTCATAATTCTAAAAGACAGAGAAGCTGTTAAGTTAGCAAACCATCACTCTCCATTACAAACTGATCTTATGGAGGAATACCCTCAGGTTTTTGGCGACAAACTAGCATTGGACAGATGACAACCATCTATTCTCATCCTGTTAGACCTATCGGCTGCCTTTGACACCATCTCCCACAGCATTTTATATCTAAGACTCTGGGAGATTGGTGTCAGGGGAAAAGCCCTCAAATGGCTGAGAAGCTATCTAACTGACCGAGCCATTGCTGTTCAGATTGATAACATAATTTCCAGTAATAGACCCATAAGGATAGGAGTACCCTCAAGGCTCAATTCTGAGCCCGACGCTCTTTAATCTTTATGTACCTCCGTTGGCCGATGTGATCAGATCGTATGGCTTTAAGGTCGTGTCATATGCCGACGACACTCAAATTCTGATCACCCTCGCGCCGGACCCTATTGACACGAAAATACGCTTCAAAAACTGTATGACCCACATCAATAGATTGAGGAACTCGAACCATCTCCAACTAAATGGAGGAAAGACTGAAATAGTCCTCTTTGGCAAAGCACACGAATACTGGTCCAGTGACTGGTGGCCCCAAACCATGGGTCCCTGCCCAGAGCCAAAACAATCTGTCTGGAATCTGGACATCATAATGGACAATAAACTGTCTATGAAAGATCAGGTCAATCACTTAGTTGGTTCCTGTTTCTGCATCATGCAGCATCTACGCAAAGTTTCTAAATGGCTCCCAATCAAAGCTAGGAAACCATTAGTTCAAGGCCCGATCATAAATCGTATGGATTAGGGTAATGCTTTGCTGTCTTCAATAAATGAAGATCTCCTAACTAGGCTTCAAGTCTTGCAGAACACGGCTGCTACACTGGTGCTTAATCTTCCTTCGGGATCCTCCTCGGCCCCTAACTTAAGGCTTCTCCATTGGCTCCCTGTTAGAAAATGAACCTGTTTTAAGATTCCCTGCCTAACCCATAAAAACATCTATGGCAATGGTCCAGGTTACTGGAAGAAGAAACTCAGCTGGTATTGCCCATGCAGGGCTCTAAGATACAGCTTTCTCTTAACTTCCATTAAAATCCGTGCAACCAGAATGGGAGGGAGATCTTTCTCTTTCCTAGCGCCTGCTTTCTGGAACAAATTGCCCCTGTACCTGCGTACTATGTCAAGTCACAATCATTTACGTAGGGAGCTAAAAACTTGGCTGTTTGACTCCTAAACAGCTTTGCTTAAACTAACATTTGAGTTTCCGCAAGCGCCATGAGACCTTGGGGTGATATGTTTGCGCTGAATAAATATCCATGATTTGATTTGATTTGACAAACTTGGTAGTTTGAAGGGTTACTGTCATAAGATAAAATTGACTCCAGGGTCCATTCCTATTTCAAGCAAAGTAAGAAATGTTCCCTTTACTGTAAAGGAAGAAATGCTCGGTGAGTTAGAGAAGCTTAAATCACAGGGCATTATTGAAGAGGTGGAAGGTATGGTACGTCCTGGTTGGCTCCAGTTGTAGCAGACAGGAAAGCTGATGGCTCTTTGAGATTATGTGTTGATCTCAGGCAGCTCAACAAATGTGTGCTGGTGGACAAATACCCACTTTCCAACATCTCAGACCTTTTGAGCATTGTGCATGGCACAAAAATGTTCAGTACCATCGATTTGTGGTCTGCGTATCATCAAAGTTTGCTGGATCAGTCCTCTAGGGATTTAACTGCTTTCGTTATGCCCTTTGGGACTTTTAGATTTGTCAGATTACCTTTTGGCCTTGTGCTCGCTGCTTCAGTCTTCCAATGCGTTATGGAGAAGGTTTTGGTTAATCTCCCTAGAGTATGCGTATGCCAGGATGACATTTAAGTCTATGGTAGTGATGAATCTGAACATGGCAACAAGGTCCGGCAGGTGTTGGACAGACTTTCTGCACACAATCTTATCATAAAACGTGAAAAGTGCAAGTTTGGTCTTGACAAGATAGACTATTTGGGTCATTCTATTTTAGCTGATGGTGTAATTCCCAAAGCTGAGTTAGTTAACACCATCAAAGATCTAACTGCTCCCTCATCCAAAGAGGAACTCATGCGCTTCCTAGGGATGGCAGAGTATTACAACAAATTTGTAAAAAATTTTGCGGAAGTTACTTTCAACATGAGAAATGTACTAAAAAAGGGTGTGAAATTTGAGTGGAATAAGGAATGTGAGGAAGAGTTTGTTGAAATAAAGTGTAAATTGTTCAATGCCCCTAAACTTCGCACTGAGTCTAGGTACTCAGTCATCGAGAGAGAAGCACCTGCGGTCTATTGGGCCATTAAAAAATTTAAAAAATTTCTTTGGGGTACTTCTTTTGTAATCAGAACTGATCACAAGCCACTGTGTGAAGTATTTTCCAACAAAGGTATTGACCCAATTTCACCAAGAATCTCTAAGCGGATTGTTGGTTTGCAGGGTTATAATGTTTGTGTTAAGCATATTCCTGGTTCATAGAACTTTGTTGCTGACACACTTGCTAGATTAGTTCCTGTTTCTCAATCTGATGACCAAGCTGATCCAGCTTTCAGTCATTCCCATGATTTTGTTTGTGAGATTGACTACAAAATAATTTCTCAAGAATGTTGGCATACTGCTTGTGATGAAGATGAGGTTATTCAGAACTTAATGAAACTCATTTGTGATGGTTGGCATCATAAGGAACAGGGAGGTCTGTCTGTAAAAGACTTTTGGTGTGTGAAAGATCAGCTGTCCTGCTGTGAAGGAATGTTGTGGAGAGGTCACAGGTTAGTCCCTCCATCTGCTTTAAGAAAGGATTTGCTGGATCTGGCACATGATGCACATTTAAGCATCTCTACAACTAAAGAGAGAGTGTGTTCTACATACTGTTGGCTGGCATGGATCTACAGGTTGAGCGTCTTGTTAGAGAATGTGTTCAATGTTCAATTAGTGAGAAAGGTCTAAAGACCAGAACTCAACCGATGGAAATGAGGTTTCACCCCAGTGGTCCATGGAAGGACATTGCTTTAGACATTTTGGGACCTGTGCATGGTAATGGGTTTGATACATATGTAATTGTTGTGATAGATCTTTACTCCAGGTGGCCTGAAATAGCTTTTGTCAAAAATGTTAATACTAAAACTGTTATTGATTTTCTTAAAAAAGTGATCACTAGAGAAGGAATACCAGATACCTTATTGACAGATAATGGTGTCCAACTTGTCTCTAAGGAGATGGAAGAATTTCTTCTTAATTGTGGCATTGTTCACAAGAAATGTGCCCTTTACCACCCTGAGTCAAATGGGACTGTTGAAAAGTTTAACAGGGTTATAAAAGAAACTATTTCTTTAGCAAAGCAAAACTGTCTTGATTGGAAGGAGGAGGTTTCTAAGAGGGTTGGCATTTATCGTTGTGCACCTCACTCAACAACTGGTAAAACTCCTCTTTCTGATAAATGCGGTGTTCCTGATTTGGTTTCCAGGAAGGAGAAAGAAGATCAAAAGTGTTTAAAAAGTAAAGAACAATATGATGTGAGGTATGCTGTCAAGTCAACTAAGGTTGCTGTCGGTGACCTTGTAATGATCAAGAAACCTGGTTTCTGTGTTTCTGGTGCTAAATTCTCAAGACCTTTGAATGTTATTAAAGTATTTGATAACGCTGTGAGGACCTCAGACAATAGGGTTTGGAATTTAGGCAGGGTTGCGGTATGCAGAGAGTAAGACCAGTTGAGTAATCATATTCATAATGATTGTGACAAGAGTGATCCGGTGGTTCTAAAAAGATCTTAAAGGGAGACTCGTGCTCCTTCATACTTAGATTGTGTATATTGTATAACTTTGCTTATGTTGTATAGCTTTATTACTTACCTACTTTATCTACTTTTTATGTTGCATAATAGAGGGAGATGTGTTGTAATGTGATTTCATTCAATCTTCCTGTGTTTGACATATATGTGTTCTGGAACTGTTAAGTTGATGTGACTCATTAGTGGAACCTTGGTTGAGTGGACTGCAGAACTTAGCCAGAGGTGGTTGGGTGGCTGAGCTGTTCTACCTGTATAACCTTTGAATAAACTCCTATCTTGAATCATCATTCCTGCATCATCTTCATTTAAGAATTCACCTTTTAACATATGTCTCCTATTTAGATCTCTCCTGAGACAGTGCATCATCCCTACGCACCATGTCCTCATCCCAGTCTTTATCTCTGAGGTGAACTTCACCTCAACCAGGAGAGAAAAACAAAACTGGTGTGGAAACCCCACCCACCCTATAGTGGCATATGCACCCTCCTACTCACATCACTTCTTGTATTTTTCTCCATCCTGACCAGGGGCGGAATTAGGACGTAGGGACTCTGGCCAGACTTGGATCTGCTTTTGGGGCCTATGTTACCCTTGTGCCGGGCACAGGGGGATTAGGGTGTTTCAGTGAAATATGAAGGGGGCAGAAGCATGAATCTGTCCCTACCAACCTCATACAAGGAGTATCTGATCCCCCCAACGTTCTCCTTTATTTATGGACTGACAGTTTTGTGCTGTGACTCTGCCCTCTGTGCTGGTGAGACACGCGGTTTCAGTAGGTCATTGGTGGACCAGTTTTTCTGGGTACTGTTTACACAATTTGCAAACATTCCAGGAAGAGGAGGTTTTTTACAGCCTCATCCTGCTCCTCCCTGTCTAGGGATAGTAAGGGGGCTAACCAGGAAGACAAGGCCTTAGAGGACAGGATCAAGAAAATTGTGTTGGAGGCCATGTCTTCTTTTAATTCTCCTCAGGTGCCCAAACAATGTAATGAGGAACAATATTTATCCATTCCAAGCTCTAAAGCAGACGAAGATGGAGAATCTTCCCTCTGATTTGAAGGGCTAATACATTGATAAGGAGATGTTGCCTAGAACCTGTTCTAAATCAGTACTTAAGCAGTTACAGCAGCTCAGAGCCTTGGGGCTTCCTATTCACCAGTATGTTGGGGATGTGCTAAAGAGGGAATGGAAGGACTCAGAATCAATGTTCCTAGATTTATAGCTAGGCCTTTTCCTTTGGAAGAGGCTGACAAGTTATCACGTAGTCAGTGGCGGTGGGCTCATTGGTTGTCAATCTGGTTGGTACAATTTTTATGGCTGAGTAAAGTATCCTTAAAGATCAAACTGAAATAAATTTTACTTAGCCTTAAAGGCCTACACTAGAACTAACCTAGTTATGAGAGCTAGTATTTATAGTGCCCACAATTGGAGGACCCTTATCTCTAACAACAAGAGTCTGTTTAAGGTAGTCAAAGAGAATACAGAGAGTTCTGAACTTCTTAAGGCCTTGGAAAGCAGGTGGGGATTTATCTGTTATCTTCTTTGACATAGCGAGTATGTCAGCACGGGCAGAAGGTGCCACCATTTGTGCCAGAAGGAACCTTCATTTAAAGGACTGGTACACCTGCTGCAGCCCTGGATTCAGTGGCTTTAAGGATGCCATTTGGAGGAATCAAGCTCTTTGGTATCGACCTTGAGGAAAACTTACATAGAATCTACAAGGAACAGAAGCATTCACAATCCTTTCATCACAATGGTGGGGCTTATGCTTCAGGATCTCCCTCGCTCTTCGTTTACTAAATCATCTTTTTGTCAGTCCTCTAATGGCTTAGCCAGCCACAGCAACAGCAGTTTTCTTTTTGCAGAAGACAGAAGAGCTAAAGAAATATGAATCTTGGATCTCCATCCAGGATTTAGTGGTCCTGACTATGTGTAAGATGTTTCCCTAGGCTGTGGGAAGAATGATAATGTTTTTCCTTTCGGCCTGGGAGGGAACTACATCTGACGCATGGGTCCGTCAGGTGGTGAAGGAAAGTTACCACAGAGAGTGTCTGGAGACTCCAGGGATCATTCGTAAGCCAGAACCGGAGGATGCAATAAGGAGATTATGTTTGGAAGCTACAATTGTCAGCCTGGTGGAAAAGAAAGCAGTGATTATGGTTAAAAAAAGCAGAGAGGACAAGGTAGTGTACTTGATAATCTTTTCGGTCTCCAACCCGTCTGGTCAGTTCTGGCTGATCATAGATCTAAGAGGGGTGAACATGTTGCTTGAATTCGAAATCCTTTAAATAACTGAAGACAAGAGGTGTTTGGCAAAAAAAGAACAGCTTGTTTAATGAAACATTACTGCCGGGTGAACAGTTACAGGCATGAGGTCTGAGGACTGTCTCAATTTACAATCAGTATGTGTCCTTCTTTTATACAAAACATGATGGGTTATAAAGGTTTCCTGCATACCATATATGGTGTTGTTGGTTGCTGATTATGAAGTCATAAATGAATTGTCTAATTGTTTCCAAAGGTGGGTCTCGACCTTGCGTGGACACAATGTAGCCAGTGGATAATGTGTCCAGATGTGTGGCATGGGCAGCATGAGATGACTGCCGGTGCTAGGGCCTGATTGGCTATGCGTTCCTAACTCATGTGACATCTGAATTCTTATGATGTTTTAGGAGCGTACGTACCCCTACGGCCATGTGTGCTTTCTTGAGGCAATCTTCATTGAAACTTGTAATGTTGCTGTGCCTATCCTTGGGATTGATCAAGAGTTTCCTGCCTGAGCATTTGCCTGCCAGCTATGCACCCTCCCACCTGTGACCTATCAATCAGCAATCCCGGGCCTTGTTTTCAGGGCCTGCTTGACTACACATTAGCGAGTCGAGGTTGATGTTGGAGTTCACAACAGGTGATTCTGTTAATAAGAAGGAGATTTCATTTTCATTGATGAATGCATCAATTTTCATATTAACATTCCCCCCTCTAGTTGATTCTTCAACTACACTACCTAACTCATACATTTTGACAGTTACTTTATTTGGGGCCTGTTTGACAAGAACTACCTTCCTATATTCCGGCATTCTTCCCAGTTTGAGGACTGTGTTTTTACAGCTGGTGATCCCCAATTGTATTACCCCACATACAATAGCAACCTAATGATAACTGATAACAGTGATTTACATTAACCAGATATCCATTATGGGAGCCAGGAGCACAAATTCATAAACCACTCCTGCTCAGGGGCACCTCTCTCTTATTGCATGTTTCTTTGTAGATTGTGCAGTGGTTGCAGGGCAAGGGTCAGTGTCCTATTGTCCATGTCATTCCCTGGGATAAACCTAGAGCAAGCTGCTCCAATCTGTGCACAGACCCCTCCTTCCATTGCGGTCATTAAGTCCATTAAATATTGGTGCTTCATCACCATGAGGTGGATTGCTTGCATTTCTTCTTTGATAGAATTGAGGTGGAGCTTAGTGCAGTTCATCATTTTGAGCATCTCCCATTGGGTTATTTGTAACCAGCGGGCATTAGCTTTTGTTTCCAAGATGAAGAAGGGTATCGACCACCCTCCCCTCAGCTGTGTTTCTGTGGACAGTTTAAATTCTTCTGGAATATCTTTGAATTGTGGCCAGCCAAAATAGTTCACAGCTCTCCTTTCACGAGCTTGGTGCTGCAAGGTTGTATTTTTACTTAATTGGTGCTGGTACAAGTCCATTAGCTTTTCTCCATGAATGACGAGGGTGGGGGTGTGCATGGTGACCAGGGAACATAGTACCCTCCATCGGGGAACAATCTGAGTGTGGGCGTACTCACTGAACTGCCAGTAGTAGTCCATCAGCGTGGCGGTGCCCCATTGCATATCCAAACTATATAATATTACTCTGCAGTAAGCATTTGTACCCATCAGACGTGTTCTTTTTTCTCTGAAACATAAGAAGTACAGTGTTAGTTTCCATACAATCAGGGGATGCTCTTTCCCTTCTAACATACTGTATCCATCCACCTCGGTGTCAGATATTTCCTGACATGGGGTGGTCATACTTTCATTCAACCCTCCCCCATGCGACTCATTCCCCTGTTTATCCCCAAGCTGGATGGGCCTACATAGAATTCAATGTCGGGAGACAATTTGTTGATTAAGAAAACCACGCTGGTTACACTAAGAGACACTCTTGGTCCAAGATGGACGCCAGAGCAGACGTGTTTGTGCACTGAGTTGGGGGTTGTGCCACCTTCAAAAATCTCGATTTGTATATCAGTGGGTTTAGTTAGGATGTATAGAGCTGTTGGGTTGATGTCATATTGGGTTATGTTAACAACTACCCTGTGTGGTTCTATCTTGTTCAGTTGGATCTTGGCTCTTAATCTACATAGGGACAGGTGCATAAGGCATTTTGCTTTCTCGGGGGCTATTTCTTGGGACAAATAAAGCCTGTCTGCACCTACTGCATGTGGGATTAATGAGCAGAGATTGTTGTATAGTTCCTATAGAGAATATACAGGATCTGCATATTTAGACAACTCAAAAACTCCTGTTAATCGTTGGTACAGACCCTGGCATAAATTGACGCCTGATCATTTTCTGTGCCCTTTTCTTTCCTGGGACATGGATACCGTCTCCTACAATGTTGAACAACAACTTCTTCATTTTAACTCTGTCATTTTTAACATCTTAGACAAGGTAGCTCCTATGAAGCTCCAAACCCACTCTCCGAAAGCCACTCCCACGAACTGGTATTCCCCTGCTTTGTGTGATGAAAAGAGTCTATGTAAGAAGCTAGAGCAGACCTGGCGACTCTCTCATAATGAGCAAAATAAAGTTAGCTACAAGACCGCTTTGACTATATACCACAAAAATATTAAAAAGGCTCACAAATTTTACATTGCAACTTTATTAGATCAAGCCGGAAATAATTCCAGGACGCTTTTCCAAATTTTGAAATCTTTTACCAAACCGAAAGCTTGTAAGACCACCGATATTTCATTGCAATCTTTGTGCGACAAAATCTCTTTTTTTTCACTCAGAAAATTGAAAACATTTATCAGAAAATTATTTCTGCAAATGTTTCCTCCTCCCCTTCCACAGCAGACTATTCTAACTATATAAACACACACCTTCAACTCCATAGTTTCCCTTCCGTCGCTGTTACAGAAGTCATATCCCTTCTCAAATGTACCAAATCAGGTTCTCCCCTTGACATTATCCCTGTCAAATTATCCTCTAGATTCTCGACCCAACTTGCACTACCCATTTACTCCATTCTTAATAGCTCTCTGAGCTCCGGTAGTCTCCCGTCAGAATGGAAACATGCTCAAATAATCCCTATCCGCAAAAACCTCAAAATTCATACTTCTGAGCTGACTAACTATCGCCCCATCTCCCTGCTCCCCTTACAGAGTAAGCTTATAGAGAGACATATCAATAAACATCTATCGGCGTTTGTTGAATCCACCCACTTTCTTGATTTTTCAGTCGGGCTTTCGGGCCAAACATAGTACGGAGACTGCCTTAGTGGAGGTGACTGATAACATCAGGATGGCACTGGACAAAGGTCAGGCAGCACTTTTGGTGCTGCTTGACCTTTCAGCAGCATTCAACACTATTTCCCATCAGATTCTGCTGAAGAGGCTACAAGATATGGGTGTTCGGGGACTCGCACTGAAGTGGCTGACTGATTTTTTAACGGATAGAACCCAGACAGTCACCTTGGGCCCTTTTAAATCTGCCCCATCCTGGATTACCAAGGGAGTCCCCCAGGGCTTGTGTTTGAGCCCTACTCTTTTTAACATCTATGTGACCCCCCTGGCTAAACTTATGAGGAATTTGGGTTTCAATCCCATCTCATATGCAGATGATACCCACTCCTCCTTACTTTTGAGAAAAATAGACCTGACATCCAACACATCTTCTCCAAGGGCATGATGGCCATTGCATCCTGGATGCAAAGCAATTTCCTCCAACTAAACTCTGAAAAATCAGAGATCATGCTGTTTGGAGGAGCTGTCATTTGTTGGTCACCTACTTGGTGGCCTGAGGAGTTGGGTAAAGCCCCGACACCTAAAGAAGTGGTCAAATACCTAGGTGTCAAAATTGATCAAAAGCTCACGCTAGATGCCCATGTCAACTCCACCATCGGCACCTGCTACTATGTTTTGGGTCTACTCAGGAGAATTTTCCCTTTACTCCCCTCTTCGACTAAAAAAACGTTGATGTAGGCCCTGATTCTGAGTAGAATAGATTACTGTAATGCCCTGCTTCTTTCGACCAATGAAGCTGCTCTTAACAAACTACAGGTTGTGCAGAACACGGATGCACGCCTAGTTGCGGGCGCCAGACCTAGAACTCCTTCTATGCCCCTCTTGAAAAAACTCCACTGGCTCCAGGTAATGAAACGAGTGAAATTTAAGATAGGCTGCACTGTCTTCAAGGCCTTAAACGATCTAGACCCGTCCTATCTCTCTAGTAAAATAACGAACTACACTCCTCTGCGCTCTCTTAGGTCAGGATCTAAACGCTTGCTTTGCATCCCCAGAATCAAAAAATCACGTAGTGGTGGTACAGCTTTTTCATATCTGGCCCCTGTCCTCTGGAATTAATTACCACCGCATCTTCGCGATTGTTCGACCATCTCTCATTTCAGAAAGCTCCTTAAAACCTACCTTTTTTAATCGGTTTGACGGTGTTAGTGGGGCTGTTCCACGCGCAGAGATACCCCTCAGGGTGATTCAGCGCTATACAAAACCATAAATAAATAAATAAATACACTGTAGGATTGGTGTCAGACGAGCTCTGATCACCCCCACCGGGTATGTTCACCTTTCTGTATCAGCTAGCTCACAGTGCCGCTATACTCTCCTCTTACCAAGTAAAAAATAGTTTCAGGCAACCTCAGAACATGACAACCCTGATCCCTCAGGACCGTGAAAACAATGTACTACCTTTCGCTCAGTCACTCGTGCTTACTTAGTCTGTCTCAGAGAGATACACCGAATAAAACAAGCTGGGCATTTTCAATAATCATTTATTGAACAGTTGTTATTCTGTTGTAAACTAGATGAGCAGCAACAACCGTTAGACAGTAAGGGATATACATGATTAACAGTACTATGAAAGTAAAAGGATGGTAGAGCTCTACCATCATACTAAAATCATGAATACTTTCAAGTATATAAAACACATGATAAAAGATGCATACTCCTACGATGCCTCCCTATCTAGGTGTACCTAAGTGTACCTAGCAGGGATGTACGTGATAAGCCAAGAATCCCTCTAGGATCTAGTCAATCCCTTTACCCGAAGTGAGAGTGTGGAACTACGTCCTGGTCTCGATTTGGACAACGTGCGAGGGATGTTAGACCACTGCGAGCTGGAGTGTCTGCATGCAGGAACCTAAGCGTCTCTGGTCAGTGCGTCGGCCGGGAAGTCTCGATCTCCTCTCTCTAGCTTAGCAAGATGTGATGTATATATATATATCCATAGGCCCACCCAGGGGTCCTACCTTGCTGTGTTACTGTGTCGGCCTAAGGATGATGTCGGGCCTGAACTTTGTACATCGATTTTATACAGGACATGGTAGTCCTGCGGTGCTTTCAAGAACCCTCATGCATAATGTCTGAGATTTAGAACTAGGGAAAACCCGCGTTCTGAATGCATTGTAATATCTAGGTAAAAGGTCAGGCCCTGTAAACTGTGACAAGTGAAATGTAGGGAGAGAATATAGGTGAAGGGTAACAAGTTTACCGAGGCCTATATTATAGTACCTATATGAAATATAACACCCACTCCTCTTCCGAATGGACGACATAGTTTTAAATTATACACGTACTACTAGGTGTTCTAGATGTTGTACGCAAATATACAAAACATTAGTTTGGTATTATGTTAAAAACATTAGTTTAAAAATATTTTCTAAAAAAAATCTTGTTAAAAAAGGGGAAGTATTAGAAATTGACAGATAGGCTATTGCTCTAATATGTCCGTAGATATAGTCCGAACTACTACAGGCATTTTAAAGCCATACATGTGTGAAAGGAATGTCAATTTTGATATAGAGTTTCAGTTTTTCTGTTGTGTTTTTGAAAAAAAGGAATTTCTTCCTAGCACATGATGGGCCAAATGAGTCAAATGTTTATGTGTCCTGGCTGGTAGATGCAACATTCTTGTGGCTTGCTTCCGCAGTTGGCGGTCCCTGTAAAACCTCGCAGATTATGTCTATTGAGCACAGATGATTTTCCGTTCTGTCCACAGCTGGTGTTGGAGCAGCCTTTGCAGCTGTGCACCATCCATGGCCTGGGTGTCAGAGGAGGAGCCATACCAACGGGAGCAGATGCTACCTGTGGTGGCTTTAGGAATGCCGCCATCAACATTGGAATACTCTGGGGACACTCCAAAACATGGGCTGTTATTGGGTCCAGTAAAGCGTCTACGTCCGGTGGCGCACATGATGGGAGTGTCAGACAGAGATCCAACACGCATTCTTCTCTGCAAAACAGGCACCGGAGGACAGGTAAGATGCAGTCCATCCAGACTGGTCTAAACTACAAGAACCAAGAAGCACTTAGTTTCCTTAGGCGAGGTGTGCCTCGAAGCTGTACCATGCGATCACTTTATTTTCTCTCCAGGAGTACTGTTTCCATCTCCTTGGTGACAGGGACGTCCATTGCGTATCAAAAATAAGACAATCAAGATACCTGCTATTGGAAACAGGATCAGCGACAGTCCTCCAAAAATGCTTCCCAATACGGAGTGTATAAAGTTTGGAATAACTCCGAGGACCGTCTGAAAGGTGTTTAACAGTTCAGAACCTACGTTCTTAAATAGGTGGACAATGCCTATCGTATCAGACATGTTAAAGATACAATTTACCATTTCTGGAAAGGGCAGTTTGTACGTATAAGTGCCTGTATCTCTGCTGAAGACCTTGCTACTTGAAGATCTAAAGTATCTCGAGCGAAGGTTAAGGGCACAGATTTCTGTGTATGCATGGCTTTAAACCTGCTCAAAGTATCAAACCAAATTAAAGAAATATTTAATGAAGGCCATTGCGGTGCCTCCCTGACTGTATGTGTTGGGGGAAACAATACTTACATACAGCAAGTAACCCTGGAACTTACAGTTACCAGATATGCGATGCCCGGAAGCATCCCACAGCAACCTTGATTGTTCAGCATCAAGTAATTCCCATTTGAAAGTTGTTTGAACACTGGAGTGATCACGGCAGCTGGGGCACCCTCTAAGAAACAGGACAAGTTTGCTACTGAACCATTACAGGCCCCACGAAGACTTATATCCTGGCATATAAGTGATCCACTTAATGTATTCTCGCAGTTAGTACAGCTATGAAACACTTCTTTTCCCCCACTCCCGCATCAAAATCTGTACGGCAATTTCAAGGTTCCTTGATGAATTCCTTACTAATTTTTTCATATCTGCCTGCCTGCATTTGCTCTAGGCAATAATAGAATTGAAAAGTTGTGACCCGGAGAGTTATATGGCCATGGATTAACCATTCTGTGGAACGGTGATTCTGCCACTGTGAATGTTAATCTGTCCAGTTTTTCAACACGCAGCATTGTATACTTTGCTCCCCTCTGTGCCATTTCTATCTGTTTTTCTGTTAGATTGTATGAAGAAAACAGAGATGTGATGTTTATAAAACGCCATGGCACATAGCCTGCGCACAAAGATTGCAGCGTCCAGCTTAACAACATAATTGAAAGCAATTGCGATTGACTGTGTTGTAGTTTGGACAAGTCTTGTTCGAGTACATCGATAGCAGAGATACAATGTTGCACAGTGAATATATCCTGGATGTTAAGGTTATTAACCCATTCGCGACCACTGATAGAGCTTTCTCTAGATTTAGACGATTGATTTCTCGTAATCTATCCGTGGCCTCTTGTTGAGAGATTTTCCATATTTCATTATAGACAGCATATAAGAAACGTTTGACGTGATTTCCTAGGACCTAATAAGGACCTAATAAGAAATCCCGCAGGTCCACATCTCCTGTGAGTAACGATAAGTGTTGTTTCACCTCTTTGAGTGTTGAAGTTTGTAGCCAATCGAGGCATAACTTCCCAAAACTGTATGTCACTACCCCTGGGTGTTTCTTTGCACATATCGTGGATCTGGCCTATTAATACTAAATCCTTTAGTTTTACCCTAGAATTTTTCTTGACAATTATTGGTGTCTATGGGCCGAAACAAACAACCATTCCTTCCAATTGGGGTCTGATCTATTGCTTTACAAGATGTCATCTACTGTAATCACTTTTTGGGATGTTACATTCTCCTCAGTGTGTGATGGTGCTGGCACCCGAGGGGTATTCAGATCTTTATTCCTTGCTAACCCAAGACAATATGTTGCACTGTTTCATTCAAAAACATTATTTGTTGAGGAATCAGACATGCTCTAAATAGTGCCTTTGTTCCCTGGACCTACCAGTCTCTTGTACCCCAGACTGATTTTAAGTCTATTCTGTCTTTCCATAGGTCAAACCCTTATTCTGACAACTAGGCAATAAAGGAAGGAGAATAGATCTGTTTGGTGTTTGTCAACATATTTTTCTGTGCTTGTGTAGGTGCAACCTTATAGTAATATGAGGTTGGGTCTGACGTGTTAAACCCTGAAAAATATAGACATTTTTGTACAAATGTCTTTGAACTGCTTTTTGGCGGTGTCAGGCAATGTTCCCATTGGTGATATGTGAAAACATTCCTAGGGAGCAGATTTATGCAAACAATTATGACCATAATGTTAATAGCAATACATTTTCTCAAAGTCTGATGTGTCTTCCAACATTTCATTATTAGAAAAAGCAGCAGACCTCTCTAAATCAGACAGCATATTATTTACAGTTTCATAATCCCAATCATCGGAAAATGTACTTGAGGTAATGATATCGCTAAATGATATTTTAAATAAATGTGGTATTTTTAAAAGTTCAGTCGGGCCAAATATATCGAAATCAACCTTGTCCTAAACTATACCATCAGGTATAGGAACTGCTGTAATGTTCACTGATGACAGGTCTCTTCTTTCACGATGTGATGATAGGTGCGGTTTCAGGATCATGTTCACTTTTTGTGCCACAGAGCTTTCTCGAAAATAAGTCCCATTAATAAGCATGCTAAAAACAGTTAAAGAGCCTATCCAGAAAAGAAAGAAAAGTATTCCTGCAGCTACCCAGAGTTCCACCCAAGGTGATACCAGGTAAGTCTTTTTGAGAGAGATCAGAAAGTCTTTGAATCGATGTAGGCGAGTTCTTTGGGCAGGCATAGTTTCAGTTTCGCTTGGATCTACTGAGAAGGTGTCAAAGTCAATGAAATAGCCAGATGCAGTTTGATCAATTTTCAGTAGTTCCGCAGGTTTTGTGGAACCTGTTGTTGGCTTTTGTTGGGGCATGTTGACGTGGATATCCGTGTTTGGTCGAATTGAAATTTGTTTTTCAGCTGAGTTCTCATTGTGAACTTCAGGTTCAACAGGAACGAGTTCCATTGCATTTTTGCTTAGTCTTTCATTCCGTGTAGGTGACCCTTCAAACGTGATGAGTCTTTCTGTTTGAACTTCTTGTATAGTTGTGAGAGAAGGCTGTCTGTTACTTCGGAGTCCACATGGCCTAATACTCAGTATTGGCCACATAGTGTGGTTTGATCAGCTCAATTGAGACAAATCTTTTCTCCTTTTTACCGGCGAGAGGTGGCAGAAGTACAGTTCTCATTCCTTCAACTGCCAGGACAGGTACAGGCTTTCAGTATGATGGCCCAAATACTTTTTTGTCCGCTATTTTCTCTCTGACCAGATACCCGACTTTAGGGATCCAGACAGGTCTTGCTGTGACACTTTTTGCTTCCCCAGTGGCGTTCTTCTTTATATTGACATTACTCTGTTGTGCCCTGGTTTTATTCAGGTCCTGTAAAACAGCCAAACGTTTATGGATGTCAAAATATTTTTTATCCGTCACTGTGCCTTCACAATCAAGATCAGGTACCTACATTCTCATCCCAAATAGGACCTCATAAGCAGTGACCCATCCTAGAGAGCTTCTTGGTTGATTATTTAACGCCCTTTGGACTCCATAGAGGTGTTTTACCCAACTGCCACCCGAGCCTAATACTCTAGCTGTTAAAGTTTGCTTTAAGTCACAGTTTTTCCTCTCCACAACCGAATTTCACTCGGTTTGGTATGGAGAGGAGTACTGCAATACTACAGCCAGACTTCCCATAGCTTCCTTGTAAGCCCTAGAGATAAACGCCGGGCCACAGTCAGAATGGAGTGTGCTGATTGTGTATGTCCCTATAAAGACACGCAAATCTTTTATAACAGTTCGAGCGCCAGCCGAGTGCTGGGACCAGACCGATAGGAACCTAGAGCAGGAATCCACTGCAACCATGATATACTTATAAGTCCCAGCAGATTGTAAGTGGCTGCAGGGGTCCAAATAAACACACGCAAGTGGTTTGTCTCATATTAGTAATGGTGTCTGCACTGGACGTGTGCTGACAGATGTTGCATTTCAAGATATAGTTTTTAGTCTGCCTTCTTAGTCCTGGCCACCAGTAACAGTAGTAGAAACTCCTGCGTGTGCAGAACCTATCCCCTCGTGAGCTGCTAGAATTAATCCTAACCTTTGATCCATATTTGGTATTACTCTATCCCCCACTCCAGGAATCTGAGCAAATGGAACATTGTTTGCAAGTAACTTGTAGGAGTACTTGAGTGGAAATTTCTTTGGTGCTGCTGAGTTATTTTTGTGTGCAGCAATAATCGCAAACATTATTTCACCATTGTTAGACCTACGTCTAAGGGGGTAGCTTGGCTCAAGTCACTTGGCTCAACACTCCATTTGGCTTTTCATGCCTGCATCCCACTCAGCTCGCAATCCTGCGCCACATCACTCAAAAAGAACACTACACCGATTTTTGTAAAGAGTTATTGTAAACTTTATAACCTTTCTTTTCTGATCAGGGTTCAGTTTTCACTTTGACATTACAATTAAAACCAGTTCATTTCATTTACATTAGAACCTCTCTCCTTTGTCTAAGGTCAAACCTGCACGTTACGGTACTAGATAAACTTGTCTTACTCTAAAAGAATCCGCAATTTCACA
This sequence comes from Triturus cristatus, assembly GCF_964204655.1. Taxonomy (NCBI): domain Eukaryota; kingdom Metazoa; phylum Chordata; class Amphibia; order Caudata; family Salamandridae; genus Triturus; species Triturus cristatus. The sequence goes on from NC_140594.1 coordinate 392,736,982, forward strand.
TGACAACAGTGTACCTTGTACTTGCAGAGGAAATGACAATTCACTCCAAACAATACATTTCATACAATAGACTTGTAATTGCCCTTTGAGCTTTTAATCACATTGCGAATGAGCATTTAGTCCCCTCAAAACATTCAATCCGATGGTTCCCCTCCCAACTACACCACCTGACTCTTATTCTGCCAATCCTATCCAATCTCTGCCTTTTAGGCGCTACCTTGGACATTCACTGTGGCTGGCAACTCATAACCTTTACATTAACATGGTATTCGAACTCAAGCTGTCATGGGAGGGGAGGTGGCTTCTCCTCAACACTGAGTGGAAGGACTGTATTCCCCAATGATCAGTCTTGTGTTAACTCAAGTCTCTTTCCCCGTACTATTTGCCAAGAGCCTGTGTTCCACAGTAACGGAACCTAATGGATATCAGGACATCCCCTACTGCTGCGGCGTACTCCCAGGTGCCCTCCGGGGACTCCTTCCACCTCCCACCTTCTAATGCCCCGCTTACTGTGCTCACGCCGGTTGTCCCCGCAGTAGTAGCGCTGAATCCGGCACTGAAGGGACCTGATCCAGGGTGACTGAACTCATGGCCCCCGATGGGGAAATCCTGACAGAGTCAGAGGCGTCACTCTAGGCACCCCCCACTGAAGTGCCTCTGACAATGCTGACTCTTCGGCGGGTGTCCTCCGTTGTCGCTGGCCTTTCCCTGACCTTTCCACAGCTATGGGCCCCGGGTCGATCCGAACTCAGTTGTGGGAGGCGCCCGCTGCCTCCAGAAACAGCGTGTCAAACGGGGCGCGGCCTTCCTCAGCTACCGGCAGCAGAGAGGGGCGGCGCTAAGGCCCTTCACACGTGATCGGAGGATGCCGGCCTCCAAGCCTGTCGCGTCTCTCTCTTCTCTCAGGCGAACTCCTCACCCGCTCCTCACAGGAAGCCCCACACAAACTCCCCTCAGCAGCGAGCCACCTCCAGAGGACAACAGGAGCCCTCCGATCTTGGGGTGGCGGCGGTGATCGTGTCAGGTAGGGTCTCGTAGGGAGGAAGAAAGAAGGGGGGGGGCAAATTAAGGGTGCCAGGAATTCTTCTGTGCAGCTAGATGAGAGTCCAGAACCCTCTCATTTCCTGGGGATGGACATCGCCCCTCTAGCGGGGGGGGGGTGTTGAGGATAGGGAGACGGTCACAGACTGCTCCTGGACCTCTTTCAAGGAGTCTGACCACTGGACCTCCAGATAACGCTGGTCACCAGATCTCCGACTGCGTTCAGGGCCCGGTCGCACGGTTAGGGATGATGTTACCAGGAGTGGAAATCTATGCAGGCCCTTAAACCTGTCCGTTCCTTTTTCCAGCACAACCACCTCCTCACACAGGCGCCTTCCTCCTGTTCGCCACGCAGTCCACTCTAACCTAAAATGGCTGCCCTCCTGCCACCTCTATTTATCACCTTGGGCCTGACTTGCCAGAAGGGCCCAGAAGGTTCCGGAACCTCTCATGGCAAGTCATGGCCCAGGTGTCAAAGTGACAGTTGGAGCCACCATTTTGCGCATCTCACCTCTCTCATCTATTCTCCTCAGAGGAGCACCTTGCGTCTTTCCCTCAAGGGATGAGGAAGAGGCGCCCAGAACCTCTACAACAACACCTAAAAAAAATATGGTAGACAGAAAAATGAGAAGGGGACAAGGGATAAAAATAATAAAATGAGGAGGGAACTGCCAAAGGGCTGACAGGTCTAACACGCGTCCCCCCCAGCTGAAAGTGGGGAGAGCTACCCAACCCCTTGGGAGTCCTCTTCACTAAGGCGGAAATACCTGGAGAGACCGTCAGCATTGGCGTGGTCCACTCCTGGGCGATGTTCCACCCTAAAGTCCATCCCCTGTAGGGAAATGGACCACCTCAACAACTTGGGATTCTCGCCCCTCATTTGCATCAGCCACCTGAGGGGCCGGTGGTCGGTCTGAACCAGGAAGTGCGAGCCAAACAGGTATGGCCGCAGCTTCTTCAGAGCCCACACCACCGCAAAAGCTTCCCTCTCAATTGCACTCCACCTCTGCTCCCGGGGGAGTAGTCTCCTAGATAGGAAAACCACCGGTTGGTCTAGACCCTCATCATTAAGTTGCGACAGCACTGCTCCAATACCGTGCTCCGACGCGTCCGTCTGGACGATGAACTCCTTAGCGAAGTCAGGGGCCCTGAGAACAGGGGCCGCACACATGGCCTTTTTCAAGGTGTCAAAAGCTTGTTGACATCCCTCGGTCCAGATCACCCGTCGAGGGTGCTTTTTGGAAGTGAGCTCAGTCAAGGGGGCCACGATGGTTCCGTATCCCTTGACAAAGCGTCGGTAGTAACCAGTGAGGCCCAAGAAGGCCCGAACCTCTGTCTGTGTCTTGGGGGGTTCCCAGGCCATGATGGTTTCGATCTTGGCCTGGAGGGGTTGCACCTTGCCCCGACCCACCAAGTGACCGAGGTACACTACCGACCCCTGCCCGATCTGGCACTTACTGGCCTTGATCGTCAGACCTGCCTGCTGCAAAGCCTGAAGTACGGCCTGAAGGTGACTCAAATGGTCCTCCCAGCTGCGGCTGAAGACAGCGATGTCATCCAGGTACGCAACTGAAAAGGTCTCCATTCCAGAGAGGACCTGGTTCACCAATCGCTGGAACGTAGCAGGGGCGTTATTGAGCCCGAAGGGCATCACACAGAACTGGTAGTGACCCTCGGGTGTGGAGAAGGCTGACCTTTCCTTGGCTCCATCTGTTAGGGAAATCTGCCAGTACCCAGATGTGAGGTCAAAGGTACTGAGATATTGGGCAGCTCCCAACCGGTCAATGAGCTCATCCGCTCTCGGGATAGGATGAGCATCTGTCTTTGTCACTGAATTCAGTCCTCTGTAATCCACACAGAACCGGAGTTCTGGGGTAGTGCCCGGTGGGGCAGCTTTGGGTACCAGTACCACCGGACTGGACCAAGGACTTCCTGAAGGCTCAATTACTCCTAGCTCTAGCATCTTGGTAACCTCCTCATGGATGCTAGCCTTCACCTTATCCGACAGTCGGTAGGACTTGGACTTCACAGGTGGGCTGTCCCCTGTGTCCACATCATGGGTACACAGATGAGTCCTTCCCGGAATAAGGGAGAACAAGGAAGCAAACTGCTCCAGGACATGGCGACAGTCCTTCCGTTGTTCAGGAGTTAGTGTCGGTGAAAGGATCACTCCCTCCACCGATCCATCCTTCTCTCGGGACGCAAACAGATCGGGAAGAGGTTCACTTTCCTCTTCCTCTGACCCATCAGTCACCATCATTAACGTGACCTCGGGTCTCTCTTGGTGAGGCTTGAGGCGGTTGACATGGAGCACCCGATGGGGCTGCCTGGGGGTCTTAAGATCTACCACGTAGGTAACCTTACCCTTTTTCTCAACCACCTCAAAGGGACCTGACCAGCGATCCTGGAGGGCGCTAAGCTCTCCAGGTTCCATCACCCACACCTTCTGGCCAGGCTCCAGCTCCACCGGGTGAGCGTTTCGGTCATACCATTCCTTCATGACCGTTTGGCTGGCTTCTAGGTTTTCGGAAGCTTGCTTCCACAACCTAGCCATTTGGCTACGAAAGGCCAGCATGTAGCTCACCACATCCGTGGGAAGTTTTCTGGGAGACTTTTCCCATCCTTCCTTCACCAGGCTGAGGGGTCCACGCACAGGGTGCCCGTACAGCAATTCGAAGGGGCTGAAGCCCACTCCCTTCTGTGGTACCTCCCTGTACGAAAACAGCAAACAAGGCAGGAGGATGTCCCATTTCCTCCGCAGGCTCTCGGGCAGACTCCGGATCATGCCCTTTAAGGTTTTGTTAAACCTTTCCACCAAACCATTAGTCTGGGGGTGATAAGGAGTGGAGAACCGGTAGGTAACTCCACACTCTTTCCACATAGCCCGCATGTATGCCGACATGAAGTTGGTACCTCTGTCCGACACCACTTCCTTGGGGAATCCCATCCGGGTAAAAATTCCCATAAGGGCCCGTGCCACCACAGGTGCAGTAATGGTCCTCAGAGGGATAGCCTCTGGGTACCGTGTGGCATGATCCACCAGAACCAGGATAAACCTGTGACCGGCCGATGTTGGTGGATCCAATGGCCCGACAATGTCGATGCCCACCCTTTCAAAGGGGGTACCAACGACAGGCAGTGGTTCCAGGGGAGCTTTCAGCTTCACCCCTGTTTTCCCACTAGCTTGGCAGGTTACACACGTCCTACAAAAAGTATCGGACGTAATCCTCATCTGAGGCCAGTAAAAATGAGGAACAAGTCGAGCAAAGGTCTTGTCTTGTCCCAAGTGTCCTGCCAAGGGTATTTCGTGAGCCAGTCCTAATAGGAAGGCTCGGTAACGCTGGGGAACTACCAAGGCCCGGGATGAACCATGCACCGGAGCCTTGGGTTCGCTATACAGGAGTCCATCTTCCCAGTATATGTGGAAGTTCCCCGAATCGTTACCCGCTGCCTGGGCTTCGGCCTGCCGCCGTAAACCCTCAAGGGTAGGGCACTCTTTTTGGGCCCGACAAAACTCTTCCCTAGTAGGTCCTCCCTCCACCTGCCAGTCTGCAGGGGTAGGCAAGCCCTCCAGGGACATTACATCCCCCTCCGTAGACTCCGGGGCCGCCTTGGTGGCCCCATCCACCTTTGGAGGGTCAGATGCCGGGGCAGGCTTTCCCCGTCCCCGTCTACCCTTTCCGGCAGCTGGTTGGGCCTTTGTCCCAGGCTCCAACCTCTGTGAATCCCCTCTTCGGGTGGTCACGGACCGAGTGTGAGCACACGTCCACTCAGGGGTCCCCAACATTTCCATGTGGGCCCTGAACTCAACCTCCTTCCACGCCGAGTGTTCAAGGTCATTTCCCAACAGGCAGTCGACCGGCATGGCAGGGCTGATCGCAACTCGTAGAGGACCCGCAACCCCTCCCCACTCAAAGGGAACCTGGGCCACCGGATAGTGACCCTCTCGGTTGTCAGCCATCACAACCGGGTGGACTACATTGGGGACCACCTGCTCTGGGGACACCAGCTGACTCCTTACCATAGTCATGCTGGCTCCTGTGTCCCTCAGAGCCTCCACCCTCTGGGCATTGATGGTGACCCATTGCCTATACTTAGTAGTATTCGAGGGCATCTGGGTCTTAGGAACCATCTCACAATCCCCTAAGGACACTAAGGTTAGCCCTGCCCACTCACCTCCCTTATCTAGGGGCAACTCCTCCCCGAGCACTACACTCGCCACCCCAGGGGTCTTTCCTCCAATGGGAGGGTGTGGTCTCTTGGGACACTTGGCATCCCCCTTATAGTGCCCAACCTCACCACACTCGTAACATCGGACAACCCTAGGCTGCTGACCACGGTCAGGATAAGGGGGTTTGTGGGGAACAACCTTAGGAGGGAATCCTACTCCCTTCCCTGGTGAACTCTTTTGGGGACCTTTAGAGAACTCCCTCTTTTTGTCTCCCCCCTCTGTCTTCTGGGGGGCGCCCTGTCCAGTCCTTTGGAAATTCCCTCCAGTCCCTTTTGAGGATACCCGGGTACTCGCCCAGATATCCGCCTCCTCCGCAAGCTTCCTGGGATTGGTTAGCTTGCTGTCTACCAGGTGCTGACGCAGCTCTGGAAAACTTTTCTCTAGGAGGTGCTCCTTTAGAATTAAATTGTACAGTCCTTCATAGTCCTTGACATCACTGCCCTGCACCCAGCCCTCTAAGGCCTTCCTGGCGTAGTCCAAGAAGTCCACCCAATTCTGAGTGGACAACTTCTGACTACCCCTAAACCTCTGCCTGAATTTTTCAGGGGTCAGTCCAAATTTCCTTACTAGGGCTACCTTCATAACAGGGTACCGGGTCTGGTCTGGCTGTTCTAGCGCTAACAAGGCATCCCTCCCCACCGGAGGCATATACCTATACAGGCCACCCCCCCACTGGGCTTCAGGGACCCCATGGGCTCTTAGAGAAACCTCATAGGCAGCCAGCCATTTTACAATATCATCCCCTACGCCATAGCTAGCAACCACGTCTTTGGGCAGGTAGGGCCTGGACTCTCTCGAGACTTCTCTCGGTATGCTGCCACCATTAGGACTACTGGGGGTTCCAAGTTGAAGGACTTTGAGCTCTAACTCTTTTAACTGAAGCTCGTGGAGGAACTTCCTCTCCTCCCTCTCCTTTTCCAACCGGGCCAGATCCATTCTAAGCTGTCTCTCTTCCCTCCGATCAACTAGGTCAGCAGAGGACAGGCTCCCCCCCGAGGCGCTACTTCCCACTCTTGATGGGGCCCTGGACCCCACGTCCATATTACCGCTCCCAGGGGGTAGAAGGACTTCCGGTTCTTCTAGGAGATCTAGTTCTGGTTCTTCTTCCTGTTTCCCGCTAGGGTGGGCCATAACCCAGGCTCTTAAGCTTGCCTGGAGCTCTGTCTTCTTCACCCCTTGCTTAAAGAATACCCCCCGTTCCTGGCAGAACTCCTTCAATTGGGCCGCTGTGTACTCCTCCAGCCTACCCAATTCGAATTCCATCCTGCCAGATGGGACCCCCACACAGTTAGCAAGAACTTTTCTCAAGAAAGGGAATATACACAGGACAATTTCAAAAATCCTCCAATTAAAAGACAGTCTGGAGAAAACTCCAGTCAAAACAATACAGTGTAGGTGGTGATGCGCGCAAAACTGCTACCAAGCGGATGCAAGCACTGAATAACGATCCCACCGCTGAGCACCAATTTGTTAGACCTACGTCTAAGGGGGTAGCTTGGCTCAAGTCACTTGGCTCAACACTCCATTTGGCTTTTCATGCCTGCATCCCACTCAGCTCGCAATCCTGCGCCACATCACTCAAAAAGAACACTACACCGATTTTTGTAAAGAGTTATTGTAAACTTTATAACCTTTCTTTTCTGATCAGGGTTCAGTTTTCACTTTGACATTACAATTAAAACCAGTTCATTTCATTTACATTAGAACCTCTCTCCTTTGTCTAAGGTCAAACCTGCACGTTACGGTACTAGATAAACTTGTCTTACTCTACAAGAATCCGCAATTTCACATGACAACAGTGTACCTTGTACTTGCAGAGGAAATGACAATTCACTCCAAACAATACATTTCATACAATAGACTTGTAATTGCCCTTTGAGCTTTTAATCACATTGCGAATGAGCATTTAGTCCCCTCAAAACATTCAATCCGATGGTTCCCCTCCCAACTACACCACCTGACTCTTATTCTGCCAATCCTATCCAATCTCTGCCTTTTAGGCGCTACCTTGGACATTCACTGTGGCTGGCAACTCATAACCTTTACATTAACATGGTATTCGAACTCAAGCTGTCATGGGAGGGGAGGTGGCTTCTCCTCAACACTGAGTGGAAGGACTGTATTCCCCAATGATCAGTCTTGTGTTAACTCAAGTCTCTTTCCCCGTACTATTTGCCAAGAGCCTGTGTTCCACAGTAACGGAACCTAATGGATATCAGGACATCCCCTACTGCTGCGGCGTACTCCCAGGTGCCCTCCGGGGACTCCTTCCACCTCCCACCTTCTAATGCCCCGCTTACTGTGCTCACGCCGGTTGTCCCCGCAGTAGTAGCGCTGAATCCGGCACTGAAGGGACCTGATCCAGGGTGACTGAACTCATGGCCCCCGATGGGGAAATCCTGACAGAGTCAGAGGCGTCACTCTAGGCACCCCCCACTGAAGTGCCTCTGACAATGCTGACTCTTCGGCGGGTGTCCTCCGTTGTCGCTGGCCTTTCCCTGACCTTTCCACAGCTATGGGCCCCGGGTCGATCCGAACTCAGTTGTGGGAGGCGCCCGCTGCCTCCAGAAACAGCGTGTCAAACGGGGCGCGGCCTTCCTCAGCTACCGGCAGCAGAGAGGGGCGGCGCTAAGGCCCTTCACACGTGATCGGAGGATGCCGGCCTCCAAGCCTGTCGCGTCTCTCTCTTCTCTCAGGCGAACTCCTCACCCGCTCCTCACAGGAAGCCCAACACAAACTCCCCTCAGCAGCGAGCCACCTCCAGAGGACAACAGGAGCCCTCCGATCTTGGGGTGGCGGCGGTGATCGTGTCAGGTAGGGTCTCGTAGGGAGGAAGAAAGAAGGGGGGGGGGCAAATTAAGGGTGCCAGGAATTCTTCTGTGCAGCTAGATGAGAGTCCAGAACCCTCTCATTTCCTGGGGATGGACATCGCCCCTCTAGCGGGGGGGGTGTTGAGGATAGGGAGACGGTCACAGACTGCTCCTGGACCTCTTTCAAGGAGTCTGACCACTGGACCTCCAGATAACGCTGGTCACCAGATCTCCGACTGCGTTCAGGGCCCGGTCGCACGGTTAGGGATGATGTTACCAGGAGTGGAAATCTATGCAGGCCCTTAAACCTGTCCGTTCCTTTTTCCAGCACAACCACCTCCTCACACAGGCGCCTTCCTCCTGTTCGCCACGCAGTCCACTCTAACCTAAAATGGCTGCCCTCCTGCCACCTCTATTTATCACCTTGGGCCTGACTTGCCAGAAGGGCCCAGAAGGTTCCGGAACCTCTCATGGCAAGTCATGGCCCAGGTGTCAAAGTGACAGTTGGAGCCACCATTTTGCGCATCTCACCTCTCTCATCTATTCTCCTCAGAGGAGCACCTTGCGTCTTTCCCTCAAGGGATGAGGAAGAGGCGCCCAGAACCTCTACAACAACACCTAAAAAAAATATGGTAGACAGAAAAATGAGAAGGGGACAAGGGATAAAAATAATAAAATGAGGAGGGAACTGCCAAAGGGCTGACAGGTCTAACAACCATCTATTCTCATTTTTGAATGAGTAATTGCAGCTACGGAACCCATGCGTTCAGCCCCCTTCGCGGCCTCATCAGCCAATTAATTCCCTTCAGCGTGAACGCCATCATGTTGATGACTCAGTGTGTGTATCACGTGAGCCCTTGGTAGTTCGTTTTTCAACTCCACTACCTGTGCCTCCAGCATTTTGTGCTTAATTGTGCCACCTTTTGCATCTTTACACACATTCTGTCCCCAGTGATGTATATATTCATTGTATGACTGTACACAATAAAAGGAATCACACACATTTAATGTGGGGAATTCTTGATTCGTATTTACCAGTGCTTTTAGTTCTGCCAGCTGCGCTGTACAGTCTCTAAGAGACTGTGTTTTTGTGCAATTCAGAAGAAACTTTCCATCCTGTATCCGTTCTTGAACGATAGCACATGCAGTGCAATTTTGCTGTTTACTCCCTACGGCCGGTTGTGCAGAACCAACCAGTGTAAATAATGTATTCATACTGATCAAGAGGCATCATTTGGTAGAAGATATTCTTGTTTATATTGCAGAAATGCCTGTGTTTTTAAATTTGGGTCGTACCTGTATTCTACATCTTCTGATTAGTGGGGGTGCGCAGCTCAAGAAGTCCAATAGACCAAATAGTTCGAAAGAATAACTTCTTTATTCCAATAAATCTCTTTTCTTAAAAAAGCATCAGGTACAAGCAATCTAGCCAACGCGTTTCATTCCCATATAGGGAACTTCCTCAGGGCAAAAATGATATGCATCACTAGTTAGGAATACTTTGTAAGGAATTCCTTCAACGTTTCATAATCGCAGGTGTATAGCAGTTTTTAACTTCATTGGTGTGTGCCTTTGTATATCTGTGGCGACTGCCAAAGACACTCCACAGACACTCCACAGAATTTGATAAGTCAGTGTCCACGAAAATTCACCATAAAAAGTAATGTGAAGCACCTCGAAGTTATCTTGCTGTCCCAAAACAATATCCCAAACGAGTCCAAGGATATCAAAATGTCAGAAAAATAATTTCTCAAGAGGAACAGTGTATTGCACCGTCACCCATGTAAATTCTTAGTAGAATCTGTGGAGACCTTGTCGGCGTACACAAACACGTCTTGCTCCTCTTGAGAGAATCTTTTTATGACACTTTGATATCCTTGGACTCGTTTGGGATATTGTTTCATTACAGGCTAAACTGTAAATGTCCTCATGACGTATTGTATCATGTTCCTGTAAAGTTTTATGAATTGTTTGTGAAATATGAGTAAGTCTGGTCCTGACATAGTTTTAATGTCAGGATGTGGCGTATAAGTTGCCAATTTTGGCCATGTCGCTCCTTCTCTTCCGAGCGGACCGAGTCCTACTCTTCTTCTTATATGGGGTAGGGCACCTTTAAACCAGTATAAGTGTTCCTGGTACTTAAGCGGAACCTCTATGTCCCCAAACGGACAATATTCTGCTGGTGCATCATCTTCTGTGTAGAAGTGAAATGTTTTTGTTCTTGCATTTGCTGCTGGGAATGTAAACCACGAGTAAAATACCTCTGTTCTGTATGATTTGTGTGCCTCAATCATGAAAGCTACTATGCCACCCCCTCGCTGTAACACCATGCGCAAGCAGTTTCAGGGTGACTGTATTTCTGAAATTCTCTGCAATCGGAATTGCATCTGCATTTTCTTCTTCATCTGAGAGGTGCAAATTTTGCACAACTCCTCCGGCGTTATCCGCGTCTTCAGTCATTGTTTTAGAGAGGAAGAACTATTCCAGGAAGTTTAAGATAAGGTGTTTGCACAATTTTAGGAACTTTGTGTCCTTCAAGCTTGATTAACCAACAGCCAATAAATAGGATGTTTGCCTACTCAGCTTTGGCGGAATTTAGCCTATCCACTCCAGACATCTCTGGTGTTTTGTGAATAGGGATTTCTGAGAATAGCACGACTGAACTACTCAGATTCTACTGTTAAATAAGTACCCAACCAACGTTGGCGGCGCCATGTCATGTAGTTCCTATAGAGAATATACAGGATCTGAGCGTTTAGACAACATACACTGTAGGATTGGTGTCAGACGAGCTCTGATAACCCCCACCGGGTATGTTAGCCTTTCTGTATCAGCTAGCTCACATGGGGCCCGATTCACAGAAGTAACGTAAGACAAAATCCTAAACTTACTACCATTTTGGTATTCACAGAAGGCACTTACTCATTTCGGTATTGACAGAAGTTAGGAGTCCAAACTTTAGGACTCCTAAATGCCTTCTGTGAATACCGAAAGTCCTAAAGTCAGGAGTCCTAACTTTACTACTCCTAAACTGAGAAAAATCCTAACTTTAAGACTTTTGGTATTCGCAGAAGGCATTTAGGAGTCCTAATTTTACTACTCCTAAACTGAGAAAAATCCTAACTTTAAGACTTTCGGTATTCACAGAAGGCATTTAGGAGTCCTAAAGTTAGTAGTCCTAACTTTACTACTCCTAAACTGAGACAAATCCTAATTTTAAGGCTTTAGGTATTCACAGAAGGCATTTAGGAGTCCTAAAGTTAGGACTCCTAACTTCTGTGAATACCGAAATGAGTAAATGCCTTCTGTGAATACCAAAATGAGTAAGTGCCTTCTGTGAATATCAAAATGGTAGTAAGTTTAGGATTTTGTCGTAAGTTAGTTCTGTGAATCAGGCCCAGTGCCACTATACTCTCCTCTTACCAAGGAGAGAATAGTTTCTGGCAACCTCATATCCCTCAGGACCATAGAAACAATGTACTACGTTTCGATCAGTCACTCATGCTTACTTAGTCTGTCTCAGAGAGATACACCGAATAAATTAAGCTGGGCGTTTTCAATAATCTTCTATTGAACAGTTGTTATTCTGGTGTAAAATAGATGTGCTACAACAACCGTTAGACAGAATAGGATATAAATGATTAACAGTACTATGAAAGTAAAAGGATGGTAGAGCTCTACCATCTTACTAAAACCATGAATACATTCAAGTATATAAAACACATGATAAAAGATACGTACTCCAACGATGCCTCCCTATCTAGATGTACCTAAGTGTACCTAGCATGGGTGTAGGTGTTAAGCCAAGAATCCCTCTAGGATCTAGTCAACCCCATTGCATTAAGTTAGAGTGTGGGACCCCATCCTGGTCTCGAGTTGGACACCCCGCAAGGGATGTTAGACCACTGTGAGGTGGAGTTTCTGCATGCAGGAACCTCAGCGTCTCTGGTCAGTGCGTTGCCCGGGTAGTCTTGATCTCCTCTCTCTAGCTTAGCAAGATGTGATGTATATATACTCATAGGTCTCACCAGGGGTCCTACCTTGCTGTGCTACTGTGTCGGCCTAAGGATGACGTCGGGCCTGAACTTTGTACATAGATTTTATACAGGAGATGGTAGTCCTGCTGTGCTTCCAAGAAACCTCATGCATAATGTATGAGATTTCAAACTAGGGAAAACCCGCGTTCTAAATGCGGTGTAATATCTAGGTAAAAGGTCAGTCCCTGTAAACCGTGACAAGTGTAATGTAGGTAGAGAATATAGATGAAGGGTAACACGTTTACAGAGGCCTAAATTATAGTACCTATATGAAATATAACAAGATAACATGACCTGGCTGATGCTTAAAGCCAACTGTGGCCATGTGTTGGAACCATGAGTTATGCAAAAGGGCGCTGTCCAGTGCATGTGGGATACTGATGCTCTGCTTGGTGTAGTTGTAGGTAACGTATGAGAGATTCCTATGCAGGTGCTGCAGTTCCTCTTTAGTGAACTTCTTTTGACTTAGTAGTTCCTTGGTAGTACTCAAGTGTGGGACTATCCATAGTAGGCAGATCGTGCATAAACATATAAATATACATAACTTTTATTGCAACACTGCAGTTCTAGGTATGGGTCTCCTGGGAGTTGTCTGCGCTCCTCCCGTGGCTGTGTTCCTTCTGACCAGTACATGAAAGTTAGCAGTTTTTAGTTCTAGGGTGATATCGCCATGGAAGGGCTTGACCGCATGTTGGAACGGTGCACCCACGCACATTTCCCCTCCTCTTTGAGGGCTATGGGTGTTAAGCAGACCCCTTGCTGAGGGCCTTGACTTTTTCTTTCTTCCATTTGTGCAAGTTCAGCAATGGTCCTTTTTCCTTGAGTTGTGGGGGTTGATGACAAGTCGGTATTGGTGCACTTCGTTGTCCTTGGGGCTTCCTGTTTTTGAATAAGTGCTTTTTTGACTGTTAATTCAGCTTAATTACATACGCTCCATTCTCAATGGTTTTGGAAAATCTGTACTTTACCACAAGGCTGTGTTCCCGTCAACCTACTAGTCGCGATCTGGTGAGGTATCGGTAGGTGAACCCTGTGGGATACGTCTTTCAGTGATTAGGGGAGTAAGGGTGATTACAATAATCATTAATAACAAGACTAATCTTATTTTTATAAGCCGTTGAGCCAGCCCCCCACCCCCCCTTATCCTACTATTTTGTTTTTGGGCCTTTTTCAACATATTGTCTCTCTGTGGTCAGATCCGTTATAGGTATGTTGTGAAGTGTTCCCATGAGTTCAGGGAGAGATAAGATTGTGACTTTAGCAGGGGTTCTATAGGTGTTTCTAGTTTTTCCCAAAATTCCTTTCCCGGTGCGTGCAGAAGAGCGCGGTTGCTGTGCGGCCCCTTCCTGAGATATTTTCCTGCTTGTGGATTCCTGTTTTAATATAACACTCAGTTGCGCTAACTGTGAGTTGTGTTTTTCAGTCCTTGTATGTTCGCTACATGTGCGCAGAAATGTGGGAAGGGGGGCGTGTTGCTGTTTGGTGTTGTTGGTGCTTGCTAAGTGTGTCAGGAACAAGTTTTTATGTTTGTGCATTTCCCTGATCCCGGCACATAATGTGCTACATGGCCCTCCCCTGTAACATCAGTTACCTGGCTTTGGCTGATCAACTCTGCCTTTTTATCTGGAATCTTCTTTTTGGGCTAAATCTGGGCAGTTTTCTTTCAGTTTGGGAGTTTCCTTGAGTCACATAATTCATTGTTTCCCGTGTCTCATGGGGAGAGGGTCAGAGGCTGCTCTGTGCCTCCTCCCCCTTATACTGCCCCGTGGTGTTGGAAGTCAAGGCCGACTGTTTGTCTGGATTGTGCCTGCAAGGTTGGAGCATAGTGAGTGGACTATACTTGGAATGGAGGCAAGCCTGGAAGGGGGGCAACCAGTGACCTGCTTTCCATCTGGAGCAGGGATAGAGGCTTTTAAGCCTATATCCCTGGCACCCCCTCTCCCTCAGACCACACCCCGCTTTCTATCAGCATTCTTGGTGGTCCCCCTGTCCTTAGCTTTTGGCTGGGGTTTCTTGAGCTCCTCAGATTAGGTACAGTCGTTGATTGCCTAACAAAATTGGAGCTCATCTTGGGCGGAGAAGCGTCGCCCCACTGGCTCAGAGCCAGCAGCTGAAAAATAAAACAATATTCTATCATCATTTTATTTTTCACCTTCTGAGCCATCGTGTGAAAGGAGGAGCTCTTAGGATAAACAGGACAGACTCCCTGTGCCTGAGCAGAGTGTCAAACCGGCCCACTTAGGCCAATCCCAGCATGAGAGCAGCACAGGGGTTGCACAGGGAGTCTCTGATGCTGTCCCAGTGCCTGGTGGAACAAGGGAGAAGAACACTGAGGCAGCTTCAGGAAAATCTTCCTGATTTAAAATTACTATTAAACTCCCCCCATGCTCCCTGCGCTTTGGAAGGTCCTAGAGTACTTGGGGTGCTATCGAGACTACACGCCATTAAGGAAACGTTAAGTGTGGACACGATGCCCGAAAATGGGGTCCTTCTATCTTGGCGATTGGAATGCGTCCCATTAGAGTTTGCAGCCCTGAATTCCTAGAAACAAGTACAATTTTGGACTCATAATGCTGTCTGTTGTCATTTCTGATCTGATACAATTTTTAGAGGGAGGGTGATGCTGGTTGTCTTTATCATCGGAGGTGAACTACTAGGAGTTAAGTCACTGAGATTATTATTACCTGTCTTCATTTACTGTGGGGGGAAGGGGGGGTCTATTTTACTGTGAATGTTGGCTCTGTGGTTGCATGAAGGCGCTGCCTCCTCACACCACCACCCTCCGTGCTGGGGTTGTGGATCCCAGTCCCTGTTGTGTTGTGTTCCCTATCTGTGGTTGCTGCTGCCATGTGCTTACCCAATTACTTGATCTCTGCTGCAGTTGTGTGGTGAATGGTGGACCTTCCTTCAACTGAGTGTATGGTATGTTCTGATTACCTGTACTTGGTACTGAGGAGGGACATTAACCATATCCTGTTGTGTGGTGTTTTGTGGTGGCTAGCCCTTATTCTAACCTCTGCTGTTTTTGCTGCTTATGGTATACCTTTATCCAGCATGCCTGTACCAGGTGACCACACCTGCGGCAATAGAAGCACTCTCTAATGTCTGATTGCGGCCAGCCTCCCTGGACTCTACTATCATGTTTGGAACCCTCTACATTTTTGCACCGGAGCCCCCATTGTGACTGGTACCATCTGCATGGCTGCGGCCATCGCTGCTCCCTCGAGGGCAGTCTTTTTCAACTTATGCTGTACTAATTTTGCTGCGTCTATTTGGGTCTGCTCCAGCTACTCTCCATCCTTTTCTTATTTTTTTTATGATAGTGGAGTATATGAGCTTGTATTTCCTGCCAGGGTTTCGTATCTAAACCAAATACGCTGTCCAGCCCACTCTGTATCTCGGTGGTTGACCCTTTCTTCAAAATATGGTAGAAAAATGTGACTTGTGGGCCTGTGTTGGCCCACGGCTGTCTGGTTTCCTGTCCCCATCTTTCCCTCATTCTGTTTAGGAAATAGTTTATGCTTTCCTCTGGCTTCATTATGTCTGCCATTAGCCTATTTACATCTGGGCAGTCAGAGAATATTTCTCTCAGGGCGGTCCATATCCGTTGCCTGTGTGCATTAAATGCAGCCCTTCATGCCAGGCCATCACCTTCTCTTTTACTATATGTAGGTCACCCCTAAGGTAGCCCCATGGGCAGGGTGCAGTGTATTGAAAAGGTAGGACATCTAATGGTGTGCTTTAAATGTCCTAATAGTGAAATACTGCTAATTTCGTTTTTCACTATTGTAAGGACTACCTCTCCCATAGGGTAACATCGGTATTGCCTTGAAATATCTTTTTTTTTCATTATTAATCTTTTTATTAGTTTCAACAATAGAATCACATACACGTTCCATATAACATTATGAACAATTGCTTAATACGTCATCACAGTTGCTTAGGAGAGAAAAATCACAATCATAATATTCCAATATCTCGCTCTCCCCCAAGTTGCATTTCCAGTTCCGCCGATGGGGAAATACATAGATTGCCACGATATATATTCCATTTGCCCCATATCCTATCCCATTTATTCTGACACCCTCTTGACTTGAATACTTCCGTCTCTGCAACCATGCACTTATCAAACTTTTTCATCCACATTCGGAGAGAAGGTGAGTCTGTCGCTCCCCAACCTCTCGCAATTTCCCGCTTACCGAGGGTATAGCCTAGTGTGGTCAGTTGTTCCACCTCTGTCAGGTCAGTCGGTGCCCAAATATTAAGAACACCTTGTCCCGGTGTAAGGATTATTTCTTTTCCCAGGGCACTCCGGATGTGAGTTGTGGCCCCTTCCCATATTTGCCTCAACTCGGGGCATTCCCAAATCGTGTGGTAGAAGATAGCGGATTGTTGGCAGCCCCTAAGGCAGAGTGCGTCTATTCTAGTGCCTATTTTTGCCAAGGTAACCCCTGTCATGTACGATCTATGTAAGATTCTGAGCTGTATCATTCTGAAGCAGAGGGTGATAGCTGCTTGTCTGGGGGACATTAATGCTGTTTGCCAGTCCTCTTCGTCAATGGGCCCCAGGTCCCTCTGCCACTGCTCTCCAAGTTTGGGGAATGTGTCAGGTAGGTTATTGCATAGCTTTTTATAGGTTAGTGATATAGCTTTATGTCAAACATATTTTTATTGGCATTTTTGCTCGTAACTGCGATACATCACAACAGGTCATGTCTCGAGGGGAGTTCTGATGAAAATACAATAATAGAAGGTATGGATTGAAGTGCATCACGAAGTACATGTCCCCGCCGTCTTCCCATGGTATAGCTCAGGATAGGCAGTTCAGTGTCCAACATGACAACGGCCCAGAACATGTGCCAGTAAGAAATATATATAAAACAAACAATAGCAATTGCGATTTTAATCCGTCTTTCTTTTGTGACGGTGCCATGCCGAACCTTCCAACAGGGAAGGAATATCCGAAAAGAAAAAGAAACCCCTTAACAAAACTCCGTACAAATTAAATAGCAAGGTCCTCCCCACCCACAAAATGGTGGTGGTGGCATAAAGTATCAGAATGCGTTCGCGGCGAATCATACAGAGGTAGCTCAGAATTGGAAAAGGTGTAAGGCTCGGATAGAGGGAGGGCAGACAGCCAGACGCAAGCCTCCCAAAAGAAAAGTAACCAGCGGCCCCCATCTATATTCGAAATTGTTATATTCATCATGAAAGATATCGGACATCCTCTCAAGGCTGAGTAGTTTCCACAGTCGAGAGTGCCATAGGGAGATTGCGGGTGCCTCCTTTCTCTTCCATGCTGCAGCTATGGCTATCTTCGCTGCCCCTATACATGTCCACATGATTGCTTTGTCTGCCTTGGTTTGATGTTCCAGGGCAGGATCGCGGAGGCCCAAGAGGATCGCTGCCATAGTGGTCGGAATGGGGTAGCCGAGGATCTCTTTAATGTGTGCCAAGATTTCCTCCCAAGAGGGACGAATCGTGGGACAGTCCCACCAAATGTGTTGGAAGTTGCCCAGGAGGCCACACCCTCTCCAGCACCTGTCAGAGGTATTCAGGAAGATCTTCTTAAGCTTGGCGGGGAGGTAACCGTATAGAAAAGATATCACCCCTTTCATAGAGTCCGCCCTGAGGACAAAAGTTTCAAATTTCGGAAGGGGGCCTGTGGCTGCTTCACGAATGTGTGGTGTAACTGCCCAGTGCTGCAATTGGAGGTGATGAAAGTGTTCAGTGGCTGTAAACCCATAGTCCCTTCTGCAGTTTTCAAAGGTAGCCATGGAAAACATGTGTCAAGGCCGGACAACCACCCTCTCTCCAAGCGTCAAAGCCTCATGTAGGGCTGGGGGAAAAACTGGGCTAAAATGTAGTGGCATGTAAGGTAAAGGGAACGAGGTCCATTGGTCGTTACCAGAGGTGGAGTCCCATACCTTCAAAGTAGTGCGAGTGGGGGTACTAATGCATACATTTTGAGGTCTGTCCTTTTTAGGGCGCCAAATGAGATCCCAGATAGATCTCCCCGCTAAGGAGCGGTCCATGTGAAGCCAATGCTTCTCCGATTCACGTTTGGAGCATTCTGTCACAACTCGTAATTGGGCTGCTTTATAGTATAGGCCGAATTGTAGAATTGTGGACTTAACTCTGGGGAGGAAGTCGTTCTCTAGTTCTATGGGTAAGGCCTGAAAAAGATATAGGAGTCTAGGGAGTATTGTCATTTTAATCGCGTGTATGCGACCGAGCCAAGATATAAAAAGCGGTTTCCATCTCGCAAGTTCCGTTTGAAGGCGAGAGAAGGAGGAGGGAAAGTTGGCCCGGTAGAGCCCCTCCACTCGTAGCGTCAATTGGACTCCCAAGTATTGGAGTGAACTAGAAGTCCATTGAAGCAGGGGGTGATTCTGCAACTCCCGAGCCTCAGCCTCTGGGAGAGTGAGATTTAAAATGTATGACTTGCCGAAATTGACCTTAAAGCCTGCTACTTCTTCGGACCTTTGCAGCTCGGATTGGAGGGGAAGTAAGGAGTGCTGCGGATCAGGGATAGACAAAAGCACATCATCTGCGAAAAGAGATATTTTGTACGATTCACGGCTGAAGAGAATTCGCTGGATTCGCCCTTATGGAAATCGCCAAAGGTTCAATGCTGAGGGCGAATAGAAGGGGCAAAAGCGGGCACCCCTGGCGAGTGCCTCTGGTGTGAAGGAAGGTGGCAGATAGCACCCCTTTCACCTGGACCCTAGAGCGGGGCTGGACATAGTTGGCCTGAATCCTATGAATTTGGCAGCGAATCCGAATGCCGTGAGAGTGCTAAAAAGAAACGCCCAGTCCATCCTATCGAAAGCCTTCTCGGCATCGAGTCCGACAAGCACTGTAGGAATGCGGCGTCTATTGGCCTTCTCAATCAAATACACTATACGTCGGGTGTTATCATGGGTTTAACGCCCCTTAATAAATTCCGATTTGTCCGGGTGGACCAGATCTGGCATAAGATCATTGAGTCCGGTCGCCAGGATTGCCGAATAGAGCTTCGCATCTAGATTCAAAAGGGCGATGGGGCGGTAGGAGGAGCAAGATTGGGGGTCTTTCCCCTGTTTAGTGATATAGCTTTTGAGTGTAACGGTCTGTCGAGCAGCCGATCTTCTAGCGGTGACGACTTCGGTATGTCCGCAAGATCAGGTAAGGCAGTGGTGAGGGCATGTCGAACTTGCAGATATCTGAATATTTCCCCTTGGGCCATGTCATATTTCTCCATTAGCTCCTCGAACCTAAGGATCAAACCTTTTTTAATTAAATCCCGACAGTGAAAATCCCTATAGTATCCCACTTATCAAAGCCAGGTTGGTGGCACAGGTGCCCCAAGCTCTGGATGTACCACAGGGGCTTTTGTAATTCTATTTGACCATCCCAGACGGGAATTTGCCTGATGCCATATCATTATCGTGTGAGAGGTGGGCCCAAAATATCACCTTTTGCTAACTTTTGAGCATAGTGCCCCCAAGTATCCCGTTCGTCCAGTCTGATACCTATCCAATAAATAAGCAGGGTCGATAGGGGAGCAATATATCCAGTGGTTTACTACCACTAGTTGCGACGCCCAGTAATAGAGCCTAAGATCTGGGAGGGCAATGCCCCCGTCATACCACCCCTTCGTTAACTTTTTCATCGCAATACGAGGAGCTCCCCCTTCCCATAGCAACGTCCGGACTTCACTTTTGACTCCCGAGAAGTAGGCATCTGGAACCCGATGTGGGCAATTTTGCAGGATGTAAAGAAAGCGTGGGAGGGCCAACATCTTAAAAAAGGCAGCTCGGCCCGCCAACGAAAGGGGTAGAGATCTCCAATGTTTCACGTCCGCTCGTAGCCTGGCCAGCGGTGGTGCTAGATTACGGTCATAAAAAAGGGTGGGATTTGAGGTTATAATATTCCCAGATAGCGGAAGCCATCTGTGGCTACTTCTACATTGCGCCCCTCTGGAAGTCACGGGACTGGGCCCCGGAGCACAAGTAACACCGACTTGCTCCAATTTATGGCGTAGCCGGAGTATTTCCCAAAATGTGTGAAGGTATTTAACACCCCATGGATAGATCTATATGGGGAGGCATGGTAAAGTAGGATGTCATCCACATAGAGGGATATACGGTCGTCATGACCTTCCACCCATTTCAAGCCCCTCATCATGACATCTCTCCATACCCAGGCAGCCAAAGGTTCCAACATAAGGCAAAAGATCAGTGGAGACAGAGGACAACCCTGTCGAATGCCCCTTTTTAATGTAAATGTTCGAGATGTGCAGTTGTTTACTCGCACTTGGCCCTGTATATCTGTATAGAGCAATCGCACCCATCCCAGAAACTTCGGGCCGAAGCCCATCCTCTTCAGGACTTTGAATAGGTATGGCCACTCAACAGAATCAAATGCAATGGAGGCATCTAGGGACAGCACCACTGTGTCGTCCTCCATGTACTCTCGCCGCGCAAGCAGGTTGTGGAGGCGCCGAATGTTAAGTGCTGTGTTTCTCCCTGGCATTAAGCCAGATTGGCCTGGGTGGACCAAGGAGGAGAGGACCGTAACCATTCGTGTGGCAAGTACTTGAGCTAGAATCTTAGCTTTATATTAATAAGCGAAATCGGTCTATAGGAACCGCAATCCTCAGCGGGCTTCCCTGGATTACAAATCACAACTATGGATGCCAGGCGTTGGTCTTCTGGCAGAATCCCCTGCTCGTAACTTTCGTTATACATGGCTCGGAGGTGCGGTGCTACCTGAGGGGCGACCATTTTAAAAAATTCGATGGGAGTCCCATTGGCCCTTATCGCATTCCCTGATTGGATATGGCTTATGGCCTTTTGGATCTCCTTGTCTGTCAAGTCCTCATCAAGGGTGTCTTTGTCGGCGTCAGATAGCTCTGGTACGTCACTATCAGATAGGAACTGGCGGGAGTCTTCCGCCGTATAGGTAGTAGAAGAGGAATAGATTTGCTCTAGATGATTTGCGAAGGCCTCCGCTATGTCTCTAGGATGAGTGATGAGTGTGCCGTCATGTAAAGTCAGTTGTGATAACCATCTTTCACCTTGATCGCATTTCTCTAGCCAGGCCAAGGGTTTGTCAGCCCTGTCTCCCAGTTTGTATACTCTGTGTTGGATGCGGAGGAGTTTGGCCATCGTTTGTTCCCTTGCCCTAATCTTGTATTCCTCCTGTTTGAGTGTGAGGCGTTGGAGTGTATCATCTGAGGGCGTGTTTATGCTATCAACTTCCAATTGTTGGAGTTTGTTTTCTAACTGGACTAGCTGTTTGTGTTTATTCCTGATATATCCGGTCTTGAGAGATAAGGCCTGCCCCTTCAAGACCACTTTAAAGGCTTCCCATATGGTTAGTGCTGAATCCACGGAACCTACGTTTTCTTTAAAATAGTTGATGGTCTGCGTGTATAATTCCTCTTTAATATCAGGGATTTATGGTGATCGTGGCCTGTGGTTGTTGAGCCCAATGTGTAATTTCAACTATCACTGGGGAGTGATCAGAAATACCTCTCGGTAGGGCTTGAGGGTTGCGGAAGTTGCCAATACTATCTGTGTATGTTAGAAAATAGTCAATGTGGGATGAGCTTTTGTGTGCGTTTGAAAAGTAAGTGTATTGGGTTCCGTCTGGCTGTAATGTACGCCACACATCCGTCAGACCCATAGCCGTGGTGAATTCGTCCATTAACACATTTGGTCTCGCTCCTGGCCTTCGTGGGTGTCTGTCTACTTGGTCGTTCATGGTCATATTATAGTCTCCTCCCAGGATCAGAGTGCCTACTGGAAGGTCTGTTAATATCTTGCCTAGGTCTGTCAGCGCCTCTTTGCCCAGTGCTGGCTGTAGGTACAAGGAAACAACATTTAGCGCCCGCCCCTCCCATTGTGCTTCTAGGACCGCAAACCTGCCCCTGGGCCTGCCCACATACACTTCACTATAAGTGCCAGGTTCTTTTTAACTAGAATGCACGTCCCCGCAGACCCCGAGGTATAGTCTGCATGTACTAGGAGTTTGTAACCCCACCTTGTGAGGACCTTACTTTTATTACCAACTATATGCGTCTCCTGTAGTAACACCACATCGGGAGCCTGACATTTTAAATATTGTTGGGCTATTCCTCGTATAATTTTGTCCCCCATCCCATTCACATTCAAAGTAAGCACGTTTCCATTTTACCCCCCATCATCTGGAGTGAGGACAATCAATTAGAGACATCTTAAAATTCCCTTGGGCTCAGCATTCCTAATCTGTATATCTAGTTTGCCGTGGCCCTGGGGCACTATGCAGGTATGATCTCTTACATCAGCCCGATTCCTGTTTAACTCCTCCCTGCAACTGTTGTCAGCAACGGAACATGTATATGACAGCATGTGATCAGTGACTGGTATATTCAACAAGCTTTGAAGTGATAAACTCCCTGCCCCCCTGCCCGTGGTTTTAAAACTACCCACTCCCCAACTAGGCAGAGTGCCTCTTTCCCTCCCAAAAATACTGAAAGGTGCGGGCTGGCAGTCCTCCCACCCTCGCTCACATCTATTTTCTTACGTTTCAGGTTTGTAGGCTTCTAGCCCAGTATCTAAGAGGTCCATATGTCCAAACCCACTACTGATTAGTGGTGGTAATCTCAGTCATGAATTGAGTCTGCATTCGGCTTACATTTAAGTAACCCCTTAGGAACCATCTCACCCATTCTTGTGGATCCCTTATCTGTGCATCTCACAGGGTAGTCCCAGATCATAGAGGGAATCTTTTCAGCTTCGCGTTTTCTCTCCCCCTTTCGCCAGGGTGGATTCGTCACCCGGCTGTGTCCCATGGTTAGTTCTGTGTGATCTCTGTCCTCCATTTCGATCTCTGCGTTGACCTCCCACTCCGCGCCAGCCCTCGAGCCAGTCCCATGTGTCCTCTGGTGAGGTAAAGAACCAGGTTTTGCCCTCCGACTCCATTCTGAGTTTTGCTGGAAACAGCATGGCGTACTTCACCTCACGATCTCGCAGCTCCTTTTTAACAGCCTGAAAGCTACATCGTTGAGCTTGGACCTTGGCCGTGAAGTCTGGGAAGAACAGGATCACGTTATTGTCCAATTTAAGTGGAGGGTTGGATCGTGCCGTTTGAAGGATTGTGTCCCTGTCTCTATAGTTGAAAATGCAAGCAATGAATGGCCACGGGGGAGCTCCCGGTTTTGGGCGACCCCCTGGCTCTTGGTGGGCTCTTTCAATGGAAAAATAAATCGATAGTCTCTTGGGGTATAGGTGTTTTAAGATCAAGTCTTCCACATATAAGTCTGCTGCTGGCCCCTCTGCTCGCTCCGGCACACCCAGTATACGTATGTTATTCCTTCGAGCTCTACTTCATAGTCATCTAGTTGTTTTGCCATCTGAGCTTGTTGGTTTTGAAGTTCGGCTACTTGTGTCTGGAGTTGGGATGTATCTGTTTGTAGTATGGTTGTTACTCCTTTAAGGTCTTTTATTTTTTCGTCCATTTTGCGGAAGTCTGCTCGTATGAGGGACACCTCGATATTGACTGAGTCCAGGGAAGTGCGCACTTCACCGATGGCTTCCATGATGTCGTGGAGTGTAGGGTCACTCTGTGGCTTTGGAGTATTCTGTGCGTTTGGTGCCTCCATCTGTGATGGTTCACGCTCTTCCCCCGATTTATTCCAGGGAAATTTGGCCAGTCTATTGTGTGCATTCACTTTGGCCCCCTTGCCCGTTGCCATCTCTGGGTCGCAGCACGTGGAGATCGATGATTTTTCCCGAGACCAGACCCGGAATTCGCCGCCGCCTGCCTAGCGAGGATGGCAATCTCACCAGCAACCTGTCGGGTTTCCCAGGGTCTGGCCTCTTGTAGCACACACTTTCCAAGCGTTTCCACCATTCATCCAGGGTCTGGGCCCGCTGGGTATGTAATCTTCTTTATGTCACTGCGTGTCAGGCCGCTTTGCGTCTGTTGGGGCGAAGGGAGTATTGTCTGCCTACGAGGGCCTCAATCGCCTTCAGGATCTGCCCCAATATTCCGTGTCTGTAACAGTTGTTTGCACTGGTGTGGTCACGGGCGTGAACCGCCCCTGCACCGGGGCCTTAAGTGCGGGCCGTCATTGTATCTGGCCCTCAGTGCCGCATCCCCTTACCGCCCATGGCATGTGGTGTGGTATCTTGTGTCTCAGCTGGGCTATGAATGGTCCTGTAGGTCCAGGTGAAGCCAGGGGTAAGCGCCCTCTATACAGTGCTTAGTCCTCCAGGATAGGCCTTCCGCATGTCCCCACCCTGTTCTCGCCACACTCCGTGGGCCTCCTCCACCTTCAGGATCTGCTCCGGCACCGCAAATACCCGCAAGATCACCCTCAGGAGCAGCGGAGGACGGGGCTATGGGGGGCTCCCATCTATAGCGATTTCCAATGGATTTACAGGCCCTGGGAAGATTTGCCAGATTGGACCAAGCAGGCCGCCGAAGCCGGGGTCCTGATTTGAGCCACTGCCGTGTTCCTCCCCCAGCGCCGCACTCCTGTGGTCTCCGCGGCGCGGTGAAGCACAGTTTCACTCCGTGATCGAATCACTGGACGGCTCGTTGTGGATCGGAGAACCAACCCCGATGAAGCAGGGAGCAGGCGCTCTTCTCACTGACCTCATAGCTTCCCTTGTAGGTCTCGGCGCCGCCATGTTGTCTGCATCATTGCGGCCGCCCGACTTCTTCGTTCCTCCTGTTGCTGCAGAGCTTCGGGCGGAATTATTGGTGGCAGTGGACCACAGGACTAGCAGACCTTCGGTATTTTGGGTCGGCGTCTTTGATTAGTTCAGGATACTGAAGGATAAATGGCGAGGGTACGGGAGCCTCGCTAACAAGCCGCCATTCTCCTCGGCGGCTAGCCACGCCCCCTGAAATATCTTTTAAGTATAATTTCCAATTGGAAGCAAATAGAGATTTGTGTTTGGTGTCTCTGAACTCATAATTTAAAAAGACATCTTTTGGTGAAGTTGGTTTCAAAATTGCATCTTTGAAAATGCCACTTTTAGAAAGTGGTAATTTTCTTGCTTAACTATTCTGTGCCTCTGCCTGCCGGTAGAAACCATGTCTGGGTGAGGATGCCAGTTGGGCATTCACTCTAGACAGTCACACAAAGGGAGCTGAGGTGTACCTTGCATATCCTGATGGGCCATCGCCAGGCTGATCGACCTTCCTGAGCTTCAGTGGTAGGAGGAGTGGTCACTGACACCTGGAAAGGCTGTGCCTGTTCTGACACAAAGCTCTCTTCCCCCTTCCTGTTTCTGTGTCTGGAGCCAGGAAAAGGCAGGGTCTTGTGCACTACAAAGACTTTCTTTTAAAGTTTACCTGCTTCAAAGGCAGAAACTGGTTTAAGTACTAGAGCTGTGGCACCATAACTTCAGAGCACTTCTGGACTGAGGACATTCTTCCAAAAAGAAGAGCTGTATTGCTATCAGGGGGGACTAACACTTTGCTGTTTGCTTTGCTGTATTGGCCTGCTGCTTCTGTCTTGGGCAGTGAAAAGACTGGACTTTGCTTTCTACATCCTGCTTTCCAAGTTTCTCCAAGGGCTTGAGTTGAGCGTGTCTCCTGTTGCAAGTCTCAGGGATAGCAAAGACTTCATTCACATCTTGTTACCAGCACTGAGACTCTCCTGCTATGAGTCCTGTGTTACCAAAGGGTGCCAAAATCAGTCCTGGGCCCTTGGAACTGAGTGGTGCTGTAACCTCCAGAAAAGCAAACCCAATGCCACCCTGACTCCGCTTGCGCACCAAAGCCGTGGTTACCGCTTGTGAGGAGCACAAAACATCGACCGTGACAACATCACAGCCTCGGCCTCACTGATGACATCACTCCACGTCGTAATCGACACCGCTCATGAAGCTCACGATATATTGCCTCAATGACATCGCAGCCTCTGGTGTACCGTGTACCAATGACAGCACCATCGACTCCGACCTTGTCTCCAACGCTGCTCCTGCACCATTGCCGAGGGCACTGCTTGTGAAGAGCACGACACATTGCCCCATCTCACATCGCAGCCATGGTGTCTGGCGTCTTCATTAGCCCTGCCTGTGGCTGCGTTTGTAGCCCCGCCTGCGGACGTCACTGACTGCCCTGCCTGCCGACTCCTGTAAGCTGGGGAAGGCGGCGTTGGAACAGTATAAAGGGAGGGGTCCACAGCGGTAATGCGCTTCGTGTTCCTTCACAGACCCTGCCAGCCTAGCATGCAAGTTTCCACTTACCTGGCTTTCTCATGCTCCCTCGCTGAAGGGAATTGACGTCAGGGCTTGCTCTTGGTCTCCTCGCCAGGCTTTTTCTTTCCGGGTCACTGGGTTGCTCTTCCTGGGCTCCAAGTGTTCCTTGAGTCTTCGGTTGACAACATTGTTTCCGTGCTTCTCTCCTTTGCGGCTCCATTAACTCTTTGTTGTCCTGCAGACTGGCTGTAAATCAGAAGGGGACAATGCTTTAAAGAAACCTTGTTTCACTGTTTAGGAAGTTTGTTCCTTTTTTTACTCAGATGTTACTCCCATACTTATCTGATTGGTTGTGTGCCTTTTGTTGAGCGTTGGGGTTTCCGTTCCCTACTATCTGCGCTCTGTCTTTTCCTCTCTAAAAAAACCATACAAAAATTCTATATAAAAAAAACATTTTTGAGTCACATTAATTTTGCTGCCTTGACCCTGCACTTTTTGCTTTATTTTGACTCTTATCTTTCTGCTAATTGGGAAATGAGTTTTTGGTTTTTCCCCACTTTCAAGCAGAATAGATACCTTCTTTTTTCTAAGGGTCTCTTGATCTTTTAAGGATGCTCCTATGAGGTTGGTATGCTTATGTTTCATCTTTGTTTGTGGCTACACTTCCGCTGTCCATATATTCATTAGTGAGTGTTTCTTTTTTAGATACCTTGTGTGTCTTACGCCCCATTTGCAAATGTGCTTTGCGTAGGAAGGATTCATATTGGCAAGTATACTATCATAGTGGGAGTTACATACAGTTTAGCTGTTAGTCACAGAGAACGTACTTACCTTTGTGTTTTTTCCTCTTAGGCGTCTTGGTGATACCATACGGACGATCCAGTGGATTCTACCCCTTCTGCTGTACCTTGTTTTGTGTCCCCTTTTTCCCCACCTTCCCTCTTTTGCTTTGACCCTGTTGGGCAAAGGAATGGGTGTGGGAAGTTGGGGTCTAGCATCAATTTCTACATATCGTCCCTGCAGGAATACAGGTGAGCCCTACACATGGGTATGCCAACGCAAAAGCTCACCACAGACGCTGCGTCGCTGCCTGCACCGAAGCCATGGTCACCGCTCGTGAAGAGCACAATGCATTGACCGCTAAATACATCTCAGCCCCCGGCTCCGCTGGTGCCGGCTCTCCTGACCTCAAAATTCCAGAGCTCGATCCCCAGCGTGTGTGACCCCAGGCCTCAATGACTTCTGCCTGACTTTCGGAACTGAGGTCCAGTGACGCCGGCGACACCTCATCTTCGGATTTCATCACAAGGTCCCTCAGGATTTATCACTTCCAAAGGTACTGTTTTGTGGGTCTCTATGGTGCAGTATCACTGAACTGTTGGATTTGTTTTGTTCATGACGTCTGGACAGCCCCAACCAGGGAACTGTATTTTTAAGTCTATTCTCTCAAAATTCATATTTTTGTGTATGTTGGATTTTTATTGTGTTGGTCTTGTTTTACTCAGGTAAATATTGGGTATTTTTCCAAACTGGTATGGAGTCCTTTTGTAGTATTACTGTGTGTGTGTGTGTGTAAAAATAATTAACACATTGCTTCTGAGATAAGCCTGACAACTCATGCCAAGCTACTAAGTGGATGAGCAGGGGTTATCTTAGCTGTGTAACTTATTTACCCTGATTAAAATGTTGGTCCCTACTTGGACAGGGTGTATACCGACTGACCACTAGAGACCCCATTTCTCACAGGTGAACACTGTACTTTTCTGATCCCCAACTAGGCTGCTCAGCAGGCTCTTAATGTCACCCATGACAAAATGTATACTTGCCTTGTTTTTCTCAAATAATGTAATCCATTTCCCTGCCCCATCTAGTAATGACGGCAACTTTGTTCTCCACCCCTCTTTGTTCATCTGGGCCCATATATAATCTCCGCTGTGCCCTTCTGCAGTAACTGGTACATTTTCATTCTCTGTGACTCTATAGGTTTCTCCTCAACATAGCGCTCCCATCATGCGAAGTATTGCTTCATGTAGAGGGACTTCCAACTGGGTTTCCTCCTTCAAGCCGGATGCAATCCTCCACTGCTACCAAGTCTTCTGGCTCAAATGTGTCTTCCCTCTCCACAGACCAATCTGCTAATAGGTCGCAAAACAGGTAAGCAGACGTCTCACCTTCCATTTTTGGCTATTATCTTACTCTGTTTTTTTAATCTTTGTCATGCACCGGTGCGAAGCAGCGCGTATCCTCGTTGATGCTTCCCTCATGTTTACGCACAGGT
The DNA here is from genome assembly GCF_964204655.1 of Triturus cristatus. Taxonomy (NCBI): domain Eukaryota; kingdom Metazoa; phylum Chordata; class Amphibia; order Caudata; family Salamandridae; genus Triturus; species Triturus cristatus. Next base: position 392,765,562 of record NC_140594.1, read on the forward strand.
GCCATTTTTTTTCCCTGCATCTCGGGAGGGTAAGTGCAAGGCTGCCTTGTTCCTTATTTCTTGGTCAGCCCCTCTCTTTTGTCGACTGGACGGTATGACTCTGAGCGCTGCTAGTAGCCTTTCGTCTACCTCCAGTTCTTCCCAGCGCTGCGCTCTGTGCCTGGCCCCGCTTCTATAATGTAAAGCGCACGCTATCCTGTACTCCTGCTCTAACTCCTGGTTGCGTGCCCTTTCCCTCTGTAGCATCAGCTCACGCCTCTCTTCCACGCGCCATACGACCTGTCTCTTTGGCTCTGAGCTATGAGCTGCTTTCGTTGGCCTGGTTTCACCTTTAAATTCACTCTCTGTTTCCTCCTTGGCTACCTGGGCAATCTCTGAAGGCCCACCCTTGTCATTAGTTCCCAGGGGACTGGCGCTCCCTTCCTCTTCCGAGCTCACTGATTTGCTATCGAGAACCGCCACAAACCTTCTTGACACTAGTTTACGCCCACCTGAACTAGTAAGAGTGTGTGCTTTACTTGCCTTTGAGGTGTCATGTCTTGAGCGTTGTGGACGGGGAGTCGAGCTTTTGGGGACCTTCCCTAGGGACTTGGGCTATGCTGGAGGCATCTGAGCTCACTTGCTTTAGGTTTTCTTGGGAGAAGACCACACTGTCCTTTGTTTTGGTGTGAGCTTGTCGGCTTCTACTATTGTTGGATTTGAATATTTTAATGCAGGGGGAGCTGATGTGAGTACATCCATTCCTGCATATGGTGGGGGGAGTGCTGACGCCTTGCTCGCTATTAACATTGTGAGGCTATTAGTTTTAGCTTCTTCAAAGATGGCTCATAATTCTAACATCAAGTCTCTTTTGTCTTTCTTTTGTCCTGCATATTTAGTCTTTATGTGTTTTAGTATGTTCAGTTAGATTTGTGTCAAATGTTTCCTCCTTAGGCCAGGGAAATGTGTGTGCCTATGTGTGTAAATGGCACTCTTGGCAAAACGTATTAATACTCTTTATCTGTTTGAGGAACCTAGCATCCATATGCTTCAATGGAGGATCCATGGCAATTTTAACAATTTGGATAAATACAACTCAAATTACGTTTTGTAGTTTTGTTTACCTAACAGTAGGGGCAATAGTACATGGTACACTCTTACAAATTACAACACAGTGTGAAGATGCGATATATTAGAATCGAAATTTGCCTAGCATTATAACGGTAAGTTTCAATTCTATTAAGGACACGGAGGCGAAGATTATGCTTTTCTCTCTTTGCTTTATTCTTAGACAAATCTTTCAGCAGCCAGAAAAGCAATAACATCGTTTTAATTTTTCCCAAAAGGGTAAAGAAAAAACCAATAATATGAATAACAATCGCAGAAAAACATGAGCAGGACTACAAATCCCATAGGTCCACGGGGCAATGTCCAGGTAGTCCATCAACAGTGTCCATGTTCACCATAAATGTCCTCCATCTTGGTTGTCCTTCCTCTCTTCGCGCGAGTCACGCAACATCTTTATTGGCCTTGTTTCGCGCCATCATTCCCTACAAGAAACAAAGACAGTGTAAGGTTCATCCCGAACCAAGACCTTAAAACTACCATCACTATAGAGGAGAGGTCCGTGGAGATTCAGTACCATCAGAAACAATCATTAAAGTGTTTGTTTTCTCTCCATTTGATTTTGCTGGACCTTGTACAGTTTTGGAATGTTTTGTTATTTTAATAGTATGAGGATGATTGATGTATGTTTGGAGTAGGGAGTATGATGAGAATACAATTTTGTGTTTAAAGTGGTGGGGGTGTTTACAGTTTTGAATAAGATATCTGTCTTTGGTGGACTATATGTAATATATGTCTATTGTGTATAAAGTATCTGATGTTATTATTGAAGATGAATCCATAAATTGAAAAAATAAAATGACTGTAAATATTATCTTGTATCTTATGTGTTTTCAACCATAGATCTCTTGTTGGCAGGATAGAACCTGAATAGGTCTCTGTAAAAGCAATATAGGTCCTGATAGAGGTTTCTACTGTTTTTCCTTGTTTTTCAACCCTTCTCTTGGACCTTAAGCAACCTTAGGGGGGGCCTTTCCCTTATAGTTCATCCCGAACCAGCACCTTGTGCAAGAACAATCAAGCGCAACCACATTTCAAGCCAGAACTGATCAATAAACCTCAGACATGTGAAAAAATGAGCAGTAACAAGAAAATGTGTTACTTACGCATATACGGGTGGGTTCACACGAAACGTGCACAGGTGGGATAATCCTCGCCTCCGTGTCCTTAATAGAATTGAAACTTACAGTTATAATGCTAGGCAAATTTCGATTCTATGTCAGGACCGGAGGCTCCAATTATGCTAGCTTGAAGCTTACTCACCACTAAATGAGCGACGTCCAAAACCGTCTTGAAGTAAAACTTCTTGAAAGTGGAATCCGAGGACCAGTCCACAGCTCGCATCAGGTCCTTCAAGCGAGCACCCAAAGAAAAAGCTTTAGAGGCCATTGCACCTCTGGCTGAATGAGCACCAAACTGTCGTGTATCAATACCCGCTTCCTGCATGACCCAACGCACCCACGGGCAATAGTGGGGGAAGAGACTGCTCTATGCGGTCTTCGTAAGGCAATAAGAAGCTGCCGTTCGCCCAGAGGGCGAAATTCTTGAGTAAGGTCTTCACAACACACAATTTTGGAACATCCAAAAAAGCAGGATAAGTGATCGACCGCGTAAGCGTCTTGGTCCTGCGACTCACCAGAAACGTCACCCCTTCCGGGGAAAAAACCCGCGCTGAAATATCTAAAGCGCGTACATCCGACACTCTGTGGCAAGAGATTAAGCACAGCAACATAGCCAACTTGGCTGAAAGCTCCTTTAAAGATAGATACCTATTCGCTTGAGAGGACAAAAATAAATTTAGAACCAAGATAACGTCCCACAAGGCGGAATAACGGGGTTCCGGGGGCAAAGAGAGACGAATGCCCCGCATAAGTTTACACATGAAAGGGTGTTCCCCCAGGGGTGCCCCCTCCACTGGACAATGGGCCGCTGAAATTGCAGAACGAATGGTATTGATTGAGCGATATGCCAACCCGGCCGTCGCCAATTCAGCAAGAAAGTTCAACATGGGAACGACTCCTGTGACCATGGGATCCAGACCCCGTCGAAGACATCAACCCATCTACTTCATCCAGGCGGAGCGATATTGCTTCGAGGTACTGTTAGCCCAGCCTTGGACAAGAGTTCCTCAGCTGGTTCCGAAAGTCCTGGGAGTGACCAACGCTGCCGGAAAGCCACCATGCCACAAGGTGGAGAGAACCCTCATTGATGAGATGATGCTGTTCCCCATTCTGATTCAGAAGGAGCCGAGGAAACAGGGGGAGTAGGATTGAAAAATCCCAAGAAAGTTCCAGAAGAACCGGAAACCAAACTTGAGACCTCCAAAACGGTGTTACCATCACCAGCTCCGCATTCTGGCGGCGGATCTGGGCCGCCGACCGTACTATCATCGAGAAGGGCGGGAAAGCGTAACCCTTCTCCACACTCCAGTCTTGTAGGAACGCATCCGTGGCCACTGCAAGCGGGTCCGGCCTCCAGCTGAAGAAGCGGGGAAGCTGGTGGTCCAACCGGGATGCAAAGAGGTCCAGCGTGAAAGGGCCCCAAAGGTTCGCCAGCCACCGGAATACCTGAGGATCCAATTTCCACTGACTGGAATCAACCAGATGCCTTGAATGCCAATCCGCCACCTGGTTGGCCTGACCCGGCAGATACTCTGCCATCACCGAAATATGATGAGCCAGGCAGTGGGTCCAAAACTCTTTCGCAAGGTTCGCTAAAACGCGGGACCGGGGACCCCCAAGTGATTGACATATCGGACCGCGGACACATTGTCCATTTTAACAGGACACATGACTGCACGCGGTCCCTGGTCCAGCACCGAACCACGAAGGACCCCGCCAGGAGTTCCAAACAATTTATGTGCAACTCCTGTTCTTCGGATGACCAAGCGCCGCCTGTGGAAAACTCCCCGCAACGGGTGCCCCAGCCCAGCCTGCTGGCGTCAGATTCGATGATTAGGTCCGGAACCGACCCGAAAATCGCACAACCGTTCCATGCCTCCATGTGAGTGAGCCACCACGCCATTTCGTCTTTTGACCACCGACTGGTCGTAAGACAACTCTTTCCGGAGGTGATACACCTTCAAGCGTTGCATAACCCGATAATGCAAGGGACCTGGGAAGATTGCCTGGATGGATGAGGACAGAAGCCCCACCATCCGGGCAATCTGGCGGAGCGAGGTGTGAGTCTTGGAGATGGTCTGCCGCAGTTCGTGCCAAATCTTGGCCATCTTCCGGGATGGAAGGCTTAAGGATGCCTTGACCGAATCCACGACGAACCCGAGAAAAACCACACTTTGGACCGGGCTCAGGACGGACTTGACTTCGTTGACAACTAACCCGAGGGCCTGTAAAAGCTCCACCGCTTGATGCAACTGCTCGGACAACTTCCTGGGGCATTGTGCCATAATCAGAATGTCGTCCAGGTACACAATCATCCTGATACCCTGTGTTCGGAGGAACTCCACGACCGAATGGAGTACCTTTGTGAAGCACCAGGGTGCCGAGGAAAGACCGAACGGAAGGGCGGTGAATTCGTAAACTTGACCCTTCCTGTACAATTGCAGAAACCGCCTACGCGGAGGATGGATGGGAATCACCAAATACGCGTCCTTGAGATCCAACCGTACCATCCAGTCGGATGGAAGAAGCACATCTCGTAAGAGGTGGATCCCCTCCATCTTGAAGTGCCGGTACACCAACCATCCATTGAACTCTTTGAGGTTGATGACCGGACGCCGCCCTCCATCGACCAAGAAAAGGTTGCTCAGAAATCCGTGGGGGTGCAAAGCCGCACGACAAATGGCTCCTTTGCGAAGCAACACGGAGACCTCCTCGTCGACCAGCTGCGCATTCCAGACAGAAAAATAAATGGGGTGTGGACGGACCTGTTGGTGTGGGGTATCGTAAAACTCTATATGAAACCCCCGTACGGTCTGCAAGACCCAAGCATCCGTTGTGAGAGTTGCCCAAACCCCCTGGAAGCTCACTAAGCGACCCCCAATATGGACGCGCGCCGCTGGCAAGACACTTACCTCTTGAACCTCCGCCACCGGCGTTGTTCTTAAGTTTCCACGGCTGCGGAACCGTTGTCCTCTGGTGGGGTAGAATTCAGAGTAACTGGCGTTACCTCCGTATGATCCTCTTCCGGAGCCTTGTCCCCTATTGGGAATGGGTTGCGTCGCGCGGCCCCTGCCATGACCAGCCCCTTGAGAGACCCGGGACGGAAAAACCCTCTTTATGCTGGACTGGGCCTGGACCAGCGAAGTAAATGTGGCCACAAACTTGCCCAATTCTTTCACGAAGGGATCCCCGAAAAGACCCCCTTGTGCCACCGCCCCTGATTCAGCAGAGGCCAGGTCCCCTAACTTCGGGTCCAATTTGATCAACAAAGAGCGACGGCGCTCTGTCGACAGAGCACAATTAGCATTGCAGAAGAATATTATCGCGCGCTGTGCCCAGTTGTAAAGAATTTCTGGAGATATGGAAGCACCTGACACCTTGGCCTCCTCCGCCATGTCTAATAACTTGTTCATCGGCCCCACAGCGTCTAACAGCTTGTCTTGGCAGGAGCGCCAAGACCGGTCAATCCCTTTGCGTGGATCCTTAATGTATTTGGCCAAGAAAGTGGCCATCTTGGAGTCAAGCTCTGGCGTGCAAGCCACCTTCCCCTCCAAAGAGGGGCGTGGGCACTCAGACCTCAGACAACCCCTCGCTTCCTTCTCCAAGGGCTTGCGGAGACGGCCGGCCACAAACTTAGCCACCTTGTCCCCAGGGACCCAGGCCGCTGACCGAGGATGAATAATCTCATCAGGGTCCAGCATACCCGAACTATCCTGCGGCAGAGAGGTGGAAGAAGCAGCCGGACGCCAAAAATGCGAAGACCCTGTATCGTCATCCGACTCCCCCAGCGTATCCCCATCCATGTTCGGGGAATCCGGCGCGGGGAGTGGGTCGGGTTCTGAGTCGGGAGCTGGGGCAGGAGGGGGGAACCGTTTCAGCCAAAAATGCATTAAGCAGGCGCTCGAAAGCATCCCTGTCCACACCTTGCGCGCTCCCCGTGACACCCTCAGGACAACTCTTCTTAGGGGGCGGAGGTCCCTCCCCAGGGGCAGGGGTACCACTCGATACCGGAATCGGGTTCTTGAAACGAGCCTGCGCCAACTTGGCGCACTCCTGCACAATCTTTGCCGAAAGGCACTCCTCCATGGGACCCACAACCTCATTAACACAACGGTAAATTGAGGAATCTACCGCTTCAAAGAAAGCATCATTAGAAGGTAGGTACTCCACCTCCTCCTCCACATATACACCATCCTGCTCCATCCCCACCCCCGTGAGGGCAAACCAGCGTCGCAGAAGCAGAGACTGAGGAGTAAAGCCCTGGGAACCAGGTAAGCATGGGCAGACTATAAGGCTGCAAAGGTTTTGTATGCGCAGGTCAAAGAACTACAGGCCAGCACCAGCCCCGTGCGCGCATAGCCCTCAGCAAGCTGACCGGGCCCTTCACCGGCTCCTAGCGCGCCACACATGTGTGCTGAATGTAAATTTGCCCGCAGGCGCTGAACGCGGCAAAACCGCAATACGGACCCCCGGCGGGGCGTTCAAAGGAAAGAGCAATGTGGGTGATACGGACCCTACAGGAGGGCATTCAGGTAGGCGGGAACGGGGACAAGGCTCGGAGTTCGTTGCTCTCGCTGCGCGACTCCTCCTCTGAGGAAAAACGCGCCACGGGAGCAACGAGACAACAGAGCGCCCCCAGCGAGGAATAAAACCCCAAACAAGTGTGGCAGCGGCCGCGTAAGGAGCGCTCCCGCAGCCGAAACGGGAATCTATAAGGAAAAAATCACCAAATAAGCCACCACAAAGCATACAAACAAAGATCAAAGGGTCAGAGAAACAGGTTGAGGCCCGAGCACGATCGCAAGTAGATACGCGCTCGGGTAGAACAAACAAGAAACAATAAAGGCACTTAGCTGGCTGCGAAGCAGCGGGAAGGACAACCAAGATGGAGGACATTTATGGTGAACATGGACACGGTTGATGGACCACCTGGACATTGCCCCGTGGGCCTATGGGCTTTGTAGTCCTGCTCATGTTTTTCTGCAATTGTTATTCATATTGTTGGTTTTTTCTTTACCCTTTTGGGAAAATTAAAAAGATGTTATTGCTTTTCTGGCTGCTGAAAGATTTGTCTAAGAATAAAGCGAAGAGAGAAAAGCATAATCGGAGCCTCCGGTCCTGACTTAGAATAGCATGTGCATGAGCTCACTTTTTTCACATAGTACAGTTTGCAATCTACAATCAATACATCAGCATCATACATAATACAGTACAATATTGGTTGACAGAAACAATTAACTTGCCAAAAAATGAGTACGCTCTCAGCACGTTATCAACTAAACAGAGAAGACCTGCGTGGAACACGGTCCTAAGTGAGCTGGATGGTCTGCCAATAGCCGCTCCTAAACAAAGGTGATAATCATAGAAAACATATCGTAATAACTCAGGACTCACTGGCCCCTCTTGGCCACACACAAGTTACACCCAGTTTCATGAGTCCATTTTTTTTCCCTATGTCCGAATTCCACCCTGTTAAACGCCCAAGGTCCAAGCTAGATGTTCCACCCATACTCCTTCTAGATACTAAGGGTGTCAGGAAACCTCTTAGCACTGAGAAATCGTTGAACTAAAAAACTATGGGACTGAGGTATCAACTCCACCCAATCAGGATAGCTGTATCTTAAAAATCAACGTCCTGGGAGTTATCAAGGGCTAGCTTCACCTTAAGTAGTGTACTCAGTTATCGAACATAGGTGACTTTCACAGAAACACCTCCAAGGTATGACTGCTTCAGTTAGGGCATATAAAATAAGTAATATGCCAGACCCTGTCAGTGGCACAAGCTTTTAGATTATCTTTTCACGCTACTTCCTAGTTTATCATATACCAAAATGCTTTAGACTATGCTTGAGATTCTGATGTAGTCTTTCCCTCTGTGATGGCTGCTTCAGGATAGACCTCCACCCCGGGGATTCAGCAGAATTTCTAATCAATTTAAATGTCTGCCTGCCTTTCTTGTTGCGCTGTCATGAATCCGTCCAGGCGGAGGTCTCCTTCTTTGGGCTGCAGTCGGGTTTGAGGTACCAATCAGCTCCTATTTGGCTCGCCAAAATGTTGCTTGATTTCAAAACCCCTTAAACAACAGAAGACAAAAGATGTTTGGCAAAAGAGGAACAGTTTGTTTAATTAAACAATATGGCCGGGAGGACAGTTACAGGCGCAAGGTCTGAGGACTGTCTCAATTTACAACCAGTATGTGTCCTTCTTTTATACAAAACATGATGGGTTATAAAAGTTTCTGGATTACCATATATGGCGAGGAATGTTGGTTGCTGCCTTTAGAGTCATAAAATAATTGTCTAATTGTTACCAAAGGTGGGTCTCGACCTTGCATGGACAGAATGTGGCCAGTTGATAATGTGTCCAGATGTCTGGCATGGACAGCGCATGATCACTGTGAGTGCTAGGTCCTGATTGGCGATGTGTTCCTAACTCATGTGGCTTCTAACTTTTTATGTTGTTTTAGAAGCACGCATACCCCCATGTGTGCTTTATTGGGGCAATCTTCCTTGACTGTTGTAATGTCGCTGTGCCTTTCCGTGGGATTGAGCCGGAGTTTTCTGACCAAGCATTTGCCTGCCAGCTACGCACACTCCCACCTGTGACCCATTAACCAACAATCTCGGGCCTTGCTCTCAGGGGCTGCTTGACTACATATTTGCTAGTCGAGTTTGATGTGGAGTTCACAATGGGTGATTCTGTTAGTAAGGACAAGATTTCATTTTTAGCGATGAATTCATCGATTTCTATATTAACAAATAAATGGATAAACAGGATTCCATTCAACACGGAGGTGGTTCATAGGATCATTCCTTTAATACTGGACAGAGCCTTTGTAATAATCATGGACTTAACAGATACCTATTTCCATATTCCCATAGCTTGAAGTGTTGGATGGATGGAATGTGATGAGCAATTGTTCACGGCAGCATAGTTTTCTAATAAATGCAAAGAAGTGCAAGTTGAATCCTTCTCAGGACAGAACTTTCATTGGAGCCCATTTCTGGACAGACCTAGACATGTTTTTTTGTGTCAGAGTAAGGAGCAAGGCTAGAACAACTCTTTCATTCCTGTTGTCATGGTTTGAGGCTCTAGTAAGGATGTGGCAAAAATTTCAGGGCCACATGGCCTAGTGTGTATTTCTAGTCCCCTGGGCAATACTTCATATGAGACCACTGTTGGCTCATCTGACAAAATATTGGAAACTGTCTTCCATGGACTGTCATAGAAGTATCCCAATTATGAACCTGATAATGGGTCAACTACAGTGGTGGCTGAAGGAGGACTATTTGAGCAGGGGATTTCCGCGTCATTCTCCTCCAGAGATTATCATAACAATGGATGCCGAGTTGGGGCTCAGTGTTGGTGAGCAAAGAGGCTCAGGGGAACTGGTCACCAACGGAGAAAACAAGTACATCAATCAGAAAGGAGTTGTCTGGATTTCACCAGGTGATGCTACATTTTAGGATGCAACATTTTTAAGCAGCATGTGTTGATCAGGACAGACAACAGTTTGGTTAGGGTACTCGTATATAGGCCTGTTTGCTTCCAGAAAAGACACTCAGCTTCTGAGATTCTTCTCTAATACCTGGATCAAAAAGTATGGGGGGGCAGATGTTCTATCTTCACATGGCCTCCTCTTCTGCCATATGCATGCCCACCAAATTCCTCTGAATCCTTGCCTGCTTTCAAGAGTTCACAGGGAGAGGGTGGAGGTTATTGAAGTGGTCCCATTTTGGCCCGACCCCTCTTGGTTTCCACTGCTAAGGAGTTTGGCAATCCCTCCTCCATGGAAGGTTCTATTGTTTCCCTTCCCTCTCAGAGCAGGTGGCCTTCAGAGAAAGGGTGGTGCCTCAACATTTAGCTGAGATTATTCAGGGCTCTAGGTGCCCTTCTATCTTGAAGTCCTACTCCAAACATTGGAGAAATGTTGAAGATTGGTGTTTTTTCAAAATCTCTTTCAGCAGTTCAATGTGAGATTTTCTTTGTCCTCCAGTTTTTGTTGGATGAGTTTCAGAAGCAGTTGGCAGTAATAACGCTAGGGGCTCAATGGGCAGTGAAAGGCCTTTAGAGAGTCTTAGGGGCACATGCATTAAAGGTTTTTGCAAGCGCAAATGGTGCAATTCGCAAAAATTGGCCGTTTGCGCCCGCAAAAAGGCCTTTTGCGATGCATTAAAGTGTTAGGCACTCGCAATTTAAGAAATCGCAATTTATTGCGATTTCTTAAATAGGAATCGCAATTTGCGATTCCTTAAATGCAATGCTAGAAGCACGTAGAAATAGCGAATTCGTTATTTGGGGCCACAAAATAGAGAGAAAATACTCTGGTCTGTATTTTGCAAAAACCTTGAAAAGTGCACTAAAGTGCTTTTTTCAAGGTTTCAGGTTACACACACACACATGCCCTTGGGGCATGTGTGTGCGTGCAACATGGGAGCACACCACAATTTCAAGGGTGCACAGGATACCATTTTGACACCTTTGCACCCTTGAAATTGCATGCGCAATTTCCCATTCACTCCTATGGGTCTGTAGGGCCATAGGAATGAATGGGAAGCCATTCCTTACATGCGACTCGCAATTTGCGAATCGCAATTAAGGAATGTTTAGGAATCGCTATTTTAATAGCGATTCCTACATGCATAGGCTTTTGAGAGTCCTTAATTGCGATTCCTTAATAATCACAATCAAGGACTCGCAAAAGCTTTTCTTGGTGCATGTGCCTGTAAGTCTGATTCCAGTAAGGATTTCAGCTTTGTAATTAGACCCTTAACGAGTTTTTTTTACCTCCAGATCTTTGTCTAGACTCTCTGGGCCAGATTCACAAAATCCTAACTTTACGACTTTCGGTATTCACAAAAGGCATTTAGGAGTAGTAAAGTAAGGATTCCTAACTTTACTACTCCTAAATGCCCTTTGTGAATACTGAAAGTCATAAAATTAAGATTTTGTCTCAGTTAAACTTAAGTTTTGGTCTCTTAAGCATTTTGAGCCACTGATTTATGTTGTGTTGAAACACTTGCCGTTTAAGATGGCATTCCTAGTGGCTATTAGTCTTTTAGAGGAATTTGTGAGCTGGGTGCACACCTCCATTCTTTTTAGGTCTCGCTGAGCCAAAGGCTCCAAGAGACATTTTGTATGTGGGATTTTCGAAGTACTACCCAAAGTCTTTTGGCTGGCCTAAACCTTGAGTGCACGATCACATGCACGTGCACAGCTGCTCCCACTCCCCCTCCCTTCTCTATAGTTTTGGCTCCTTTGTTTTTTATTACACCCTCCCTTCTCTCCCCGCTTTTTTCACACTATCCCCTCCCTTCTAATCAGTTTCCTTTCTGCTCGCTTGATCGCGTCTCCGATCACTTTAACTACTTCAAATGCAGCGCGCGCACCCCTGCTTTCACTTTTGCCGTGTCTCGGCGCTTTTATGTCTTATGTTTCTTAAGGTCTTCGCCGTTTTTTTTACAGTGTTTCGTGAGAATGTCTATCAGAATGTGCTTTCAGAGAGGCCACTGCTCCAGGGGTACCATAAAATTCGCCTTTCTGCTGGGAATAGTTACAGACCTGTAAATCTGTGCACACTCACGGCGCAACTTTCATTATGTAAGGACGACTTTTCCCGCCGCTGACCTCACTTTTGAAATCTGAGACACCAGACCTCCCCCCCACCCTCCCACTCACCCAACACAGGCCCCTCTTCTAAATTCCACCACTATATTAACAGAGCCGGGGTACGGGGGGTTCTTGTTTAAATAGATTCTGCATTTTTCGCCAGTAGACATCAGCACCACTTTTTCAATTTAAGAATCTACCTGTGGTATTGCATTTCAGCATTTATTTAGCACTTCTTATTCTTGTCGAGGCCGGAAAGCGCTTTGTTCTTCCAAATCAAAGTGAGAGCATATTTATCTCAACAGCTTTTTCTCTCCCACTCGATAAAACCCCAGGCAAAAATGTCTATGTTTTTGAAAAGTGCATTCCGCTGGTTAGTGCTGTTTTTTTGTATTTTTCACATCTCCTAAATGGGGATGCAAAGGAAATTGCAGAGGATCACACACTGCGGCAAGCTGGAACATTAGAACTGCTGCCACAATGTGCTGCTTTACACAACATTTAGGGCCCGATTTAGAGTTTAATGGTAACAGAAATTGACCCAATTTGGAAGGTAAGATTCCCTTACTGCACTATATGCAAGTTTACAAAACACCCGAAGTTACTGACTCCTGACCATACAAGCACTAAACTAATTAACACCAATTGCAAGTCACTCACTCACCCTCCGTCGGCACTAAAAGACAACACACACTCTTAGGACTACCATCCCCGCTTCTGACGGCACAGTCTCCTTCACTGACCAGTGACCTATGCTGAACGGCAGGCTGCCTCAACACTGCCCAACTGTGTCCTGTGTGAGGGGAACTGCCTCAGGCTTTGCCCCACCTCTTCCTGTCAGTAGTGGCGACTGCACCAGCTGCCTACCTTCAGTGCCCTTTACTTCTGCTTAGCCTGGGTGAGCAGTCTCCTCTCTTCTACCATTACTGAAATTGTGTATATTCTGTGCCAGCACCTGACACTCGCACTGCCTCTCAGTGGTACCCAGTGTTTAATTTCAGACGATGGTTTCCAGTGCTCAGCACTTAATAATCAACACCAGCACTTTTCATGAGCACCAGTTACGGGCACGTTCATTTATGGTAGGCACAGGGAGATTAAGTGATTTGTCCAGAATCACAGGATGTTGAGCACACACTAAGACTTGAACCTGGTTCCCCATTTCTGAAGTCGGCAGTTCTGGCCATTACACCACATCCTCTTCCCACTTTCATGGCTAGTAGTTAGCCCTGTTTTAGGCGGCGCTAACCGGAGAAATGGGCTGGTGCAAGCTGCCTCCTGACAAGAGCGCCGGCACTTATTTTGTTTTATAAATTATCCACTGGTGGTACCTCCTTTTCTCACACCTGTCCAAAGTCAAATTCAGTACTACCACCCTGAATCTAGCTCACCCCCTTCCCTGGCCTCCCCTCTCCTTCCCGCCCCCCCAAACCCTGCAGCCTCTCAGTGGCATTCTTGTTCTCTAACCATTGGTCGGCTGCCCTCAAATCTCCCAGTTAGAATAAAATGATGTGCCCTCTGTGCACCTTTACCCGTGAGTCCCCATTCACTCCTGCCTACAGTCTTGTTCTCACTGCTGGTGGTGTGTCTTCCCGCCTACCACCTCCCACAAAATGGAGAATAGACACAACGCCATTGTGGGCATGCTTCCAGGAACACATTTGCTTTGCCTTTACGTGGTCGCTGGGGATCATCTCAGCAGTCCACATTTTATTACATCTCCTCTGAGGACCTCAGAACTGGGCAGCATATGACAGATGTACCCCTTGATGCCCTGTAGCCTCCCCCTTGCCACTTCTCCTGAACTGCCCTTAGGTTACCACTCTAGCCACACATTGATCTCTGTGGTGCAAGCTGCCAGGCTACTCTGGCCCACTCACTGCTTGATACAAACGCCATGTGTTGCTCAGCATTTCTGTTCTACAGACATATCCCTCCTTCTGCTCTTTTTGCACCCCCTTAAAACCCATGCCAGTCCAGCTTGTGACCACTGGTGCTGGAAGAAATTTTAGAATGGGGGTGCTGCCATCAATGTTACATCACTGATGCTGAAAACTCGTAGCATCACACAAAGAACAAGTGTCACAAGTGAGCCACGCCCATTCAGCAAGAGAACGGTGAAGGCGGAGTATATAACTGGTGTTGCATTTGTGGAGCACACTGTCACAAATATATTACTAAAGAATGGGGCTTAATTTGTAAAACAAAACACGTGCCGGAGCCCTCGTCAGGAGGCCACTGCAGATTGCACCACATATTGCCACTGTACTTACACAACTACTAACTATCACACTAAAGTGTGGCAATTCAGACTGTTCGAGGCCGCCAACACTTTAAGAAGGGCTGCGGTGGCAGGTATTAGTTGTTATTAATGTATATTGAATTAACAAACAAATGTTGTTCTGCTTATCTTTAAATTGCACAAGCAGCACCACCATATGGCAGCTGTCATAAGTGCAGGTTTAGGCAATTAAGTGCCTGAGCTGGCAATTAAGTGCCGGTGCCGAGCAGGGCAAACCACTGGCTCAAATTAGGCACCGATGGTAGCACGATATCGCTTAGAGACAGCACATTTTCCATTGAAGTGAACACTAAATTTGCTCGGACACACAAGTTCTACTGATAAAACTATACTGTGCAAAAAGATAATGTGTGAAAATTGGGCTTCAGCAAATGTTTGTTATTTGTCCTTCACCAAGTAAGGTGTCTTGATTCGTTTTCATTCTGTTAAAATCTTTGTTTCCATCATAGTTCAGAATTAGAAACAACACTTTATTTGTGCTTTTCTAACTGTTTATTTTGAAATATTCGTGCAGTTCATTTATAGGTATTTAAATTGTGTTGTGTGTTAGAATAAAATGACATCCTACAGTATTTTAATTCACACCAGCAAGACTCTCACTTAGTTCACTGTACAAAATCCCCACACTTCGTAGTCAGAGAAAGAAAAGAAACACCAGTCTCCATGTTAAAAGAATAAGTAACAATTTGTTAGGAGACTAGACTGCCATTTGACGTCTGACTTTGAACGAACAGCAAATGTGGCAAGATCAAAACAAAATAAATGTAATCTTTAATGCTCAGTCACTTTAGGACCTCACGCATGTTAATTTTTGGGGGGTGCCAGCATCCCCGCACCCCAACTTCCAGTGCCTATTGGAAACAAGAAAAAAGAGATATCATGGGCGGGAACATATGATCAGGCGCATCTCTGTATTTCTAGCGGGGATCGTGTTTTTAACAGACAGTAGTAAAATCACAGCGCGGGGCCATTTCGCTCCCACCTGTCCAATATGTCAGAGATAACATTTAAATCTCCACTTCTGACACCTCCCTTTCTTATCTCTCTCATAATGCCCCCCAGGATTCCATGCTCATAAAAATAGCCCAATGTGCCATGCTAACCTCTGTACGGATTGTGGAATGTGGTACAACAATAGATGTGTTTGTTTGGGGGGTGGCAAGGGGGGGGGCAGAAATGTGAAGAATATTTTAACCCCCCACAACCTATCTAGCCATACGTATGCAATAATTTGCCAATAAAGTTCAACCACGCTACACCAAAATTGACAAGATAGCTATTGGTGGTGCCAACATTTTAACGCTGTCCTCTACTGTAGTAATCCAGGGGCCGTCTCATGAACAGTTGTGCTGCTCAGAGCAGAGCTGAGCTCTTGTGGTCTGTATGTGGAGTGTCTTGGGGGGATGCTTTTGACTCTGAATAGCTCTGAGTTAGTGCTCAACAGCTGAGCTTGGAGACTGAGGCCAATGGTTGCCTCTTTATGTTTCCGAGGTGTTCTCTCTGAACCTCATGCAGTAACTCAAGAGATTTAGAGTTAATACAGGCAGCCATTTTGATTTACCAGTCATTGCAATATCAAACATATGGAGGCATATTGACCGAGGCATTCTGGAATTGTGAATATAGGACTCTTTAACACTCTCTTTCATGCTTTTGTGAATAGGCCCTCGAATAGGCCCTCGAGCAATTAAAATAGGAGCAACTTTGGAAATTTCATCTAAAATGATTGTAGATACATAGGACCGCGCCCTCTTTGCTCTTTTACTAACAGGGCATTGGACATTTCAGGACCCATTCACAAGGGCGTGTAAACGTATGTTAACGAGTCCTCCAGCTGTGCTACTTTGCGGACTCATACATGCTTTTGTGAGTCGGCCTTATGCTGTTCAAGAGTTTTCACAATGCAGTGATCTATTTTTGTATTTAAATATGTACTTGGCTGTTTTACTACCTTATTTATTTTTGGAAATTTGGTACAGGTCAGGCTTAGCCCACAGGAGCTGCAGACAACTTTACAGAACACAGTTTTAGTGCACATGGGGTTCAGATGCGACTGTGACTGGATTACAGAAATGAAGATGTATATGTTTGAAAGAACCTCAAACAAAACTCCGCCCACAGCATGTTTAATTTTATACTTTTAAGTTACACATATTTACAATTGTAGGCAGAGAGCGATAAAGTAATTGCCCCAGAATCCCTTTTATTAAGTACAAGAACCAAAATTAGGACCCAAATCTTAACGTTCCAAAGCTTTGAACTTTAGCCTGTAAACAATGCTGCTCCCTAGTAAAACAATCATTGGCATAGCCAATAGGTCTCGCCTTTGGGACCTTATAAGTGTTTAGTTATCCAGCACAATATCCTTGGTGCAACAACTTCAACTGTTGCAAGGCTAAACACTTATAAGGTCCCAAAGGCGAGACCTATTGGCTATGCCAATGCTTGTTTTTTATGTGTCTGTGAATCTTCTTATGAAAAACAGCAAGGTTAATACAATCACAATTTTCGAGTACTGATTACATAGCGATTTAACAAACAGTTCTCTGGGTGGCACATGGATAACACAATTATGTTCAATCAATTTTCACATTGCTCGGAGAGTATAGGGTCTTCCAGGAGGGGAATGGGAAGAGGAAGGGGGGAGTGCAAATATGTCCACGATACTCGTTCCACCCAGATCATATATGAGTCCATTTTTGAAGACATCTTCTGGAAACATTTACTGTCTCTTCCCTAAACATACACCAGTCCATATCTTATTTCCATAATTACAAGCCAGGGGTCTCCCTCGCTCCCCACAGTCTGGTGATATTACGTTTGGCAATCATACAGCCCAGGGCCACCCATATTTTCCCTTTGCTACTCAGGTCCGTCGGTCCCCATACATTTAATAAACACTGCCCAGCATCCTGATTCAAGTCTTGACCTAGTACCTCAGACGTACATTTGATAACCTCCGTCCAATATGCACAAATCTTGGGACATTCCCACAGGGTATGGATACAGGTGCCCTCACTCCCACAGTTTCTTCTACATTCAGAGTCCTCCCCATATCCCATACGGGTCAAGGCCATTCTAGGATAATATACCCTATGCAAAATCTTTAATTGCACTAATTTAAGCCTTGACGAGATTGCAACCTTCCTTGGAGAGGCAAGCATCTCCACCCAATCTTCATCATCTAATTCTGGTACGTCTTCAGTCCATTGCTCCCTGAGTTTTATAAGGGGATCGGATGCATGATTGATAAGCTTACGATACGTGAGGGATATCGACTTATCCAGCATATATCCGTTGAGTAATCTGTCTTTTAATGGCGTCCCTTCCTGAAGGCATGCTTGCAGAGCATGTCTGATATGATAATATCGAGATAATTATGAGTCTGCAAGGTTGTATTCTCGCTGTATTGTAGAGAACTCTATCACTTTACCATCTTTCCACATGTGTCCCAGCCGTGAGAGCCCTATTAGATCCCACTTGTCAAAGCCACTAGTAGTTCGAAGGGTTCCTAACAAGTAGGAGTCCCATATGGGGGTAGATTGTGTGAGGTGCCCATCCCATCTCAGATTTTTGTGTCTGTGTGCCACATCCGAACCGCATGTGATGTGGGCCCAGTCAGTCTCAACTGAGCTGGTTTGGAGTAGAGAGCTCTAGCATAGGACCCCCTGAAAATGCCATCTGTCCATTCGGTATCCCGGATCATTCTGTGGCTGGTATATCTCTGAATATTAGCTGCAAATTGCACAGCCCAGTAGTATCTTTTGATGTCTGGGAGTCCGATTCCCTCACCGTACCAGCCGCGCACCAGTCTCAGGAATGATATTCATGGTGCTCCTCCCACCCAAAGGAGGGCCCTCTGCTCACTCTCAATTACTGCAAAATAGGACGTAGGTATTGGGTCTAGTGAGTTGTGTAGGAGGTACAGAAAACAGGGCAGCGCCATCATTTTAAATAATGCAGCCCTACCCAATAGGGACAGCAGGAGAGTCTTCCAGTGTTCTACATCACTTTGAAGATGCCGCAAAGGAGTCCTAAGGTTGTGACCGTAGTATAGTCCGGGGTCCATGGTAATATATATGCCAAGGTATATGAAACCCTCCCTTACCTCTGCAATTCTATATCACCTGGTTAGCTTTGGGAACTTTCCCCTTAACACGTAAATTTGTGATTTTGACCAGTTAATGTTATATCCGGAGTATCTGCCAAAGGTATAAATATATCGAGGATCCTGTTTATCGAGGCACTTGGAGATGCTAGGTACAATAAGATGTCATTGGCATATAGGGAGATACGATCCTCCCAATCCTCCGACCAACTCAAGCCTCTGACAATCGGGTCTCTCCGGATCCAGCCGGCCAGGGGCTCCAGTGCTAGGGCAAACAGCAGCAGAGACAGGGAGCATCCCTGTCTCATACCTCTTCCAATTGCAATTGTATCGGATATTTTGTTGTTCACTACCACTTGTGCTAATGGTTTACTGTATAAAGGTTTCACCCATCCGATGAAGCTTTGTCAAAACCCCATTTTCTCCAGCACCGTGAATAGGTAGGGCCACTCGATCATATCAAATGCCATGGTGGCATCTAAGGACATCACCATCACATCTTTCCTTAGCGTATGAGCCCTTCCAAGAACCCCTAGGAGTCGTTGAAGATTCAAAGAGGTATTTCTATCTGGCATAAAGCCGGATTGGTCTGGATGTACCAGCCCCGAGACTAACCCGACCAGATGTGTAGCTAGCAATTTGGCTAAGACCTTCGCCTCTGCATTTAGCAATGAAATGGGCCTGTAAGAAGAGCAGCAGTCTCTGGGTTTGCCGTCTTTATGAATGACTACTAATGTAGCGAGTCGCTGGTCGCGGGGGAGCTGGCCAATCTCACAACTTTCCTCATACATAGCTTTAAGGTAAGGGGCAATTCTATCTGGCTTTAGTTTATAAAGTTCAATGGGAAGGCCATTAGGGCCCATTGCCTTTCTGGATTTTAAATCTCTAATGGCTCGTGTCACTTTGACGTTAGTCAGCCTGCTATCTAATGAGTTACAATCATCTTTCGACAAAACTGGGAGCTTTATGTCCGCCAACAGTGCCCTTGATTCCCCAATCGAACCTTGAGAGTGAAATTTATATATTTGACTATAATATTTGGCAAATTTGTCTGTTATCTTCTGCGGATCAGTAATTGGATCTCCCACTGCATCTGTTAGTTCGGCAACCAGACGATTGGCGTGGTTGCGGCGGTCCTGCCATGCGAGTATTTTCCCTGCTCTATTCCCTAATTTGTATATCCTGCTGAGTTTATCCCTGTGCAGTGATTTTGCCCTGTCTTCGGCTACGCTTCTATATTTGTCTTGTTTCGGATTAAGATTGTGTATCACGTCTGGGTCATCAGGTTCCCTGAATCTTAGAAGCTCTCCTTCTAACACCAATATCTCCCCTTCCAGCCTTTCCAATTCAGCATTTTTCTCCTTTTTGCCCCGGCTATTTGGGAGATGGCCTGCCCCCGAACCACTGTCTTAAACGCCTCCCATAGCGTGGTCGCCAACTTCACAGAACTTTAGTTTTCTTGAAAGTAGTGTTCTATTACCTGGGTCAAGTTTTGCCGTATAGCGAGAATGCGAAAATACCATGGATTTATTGGTGCCACTCTACCCACCTGACCCCCTCCCACTCCCAACTGCACCCATATTGGAGAGTGATCAGATATGCCTCGTACCATATGCCTAATTTCAGTGATGTGTCCCACCTGTTCACCTGCATGTGGATATAGTCAATGCGGGAGAGGCTTTGGTGAACCCCAGAGAGAAATGTAAACTGGATTTCTCTGGGATGGCGAATCCGCCAGGCATCCACCAATCCGATTGGGTCTAGGAAGGTGGACAGAACCTTTTGTGCAGTCCCCAAATCACTGGGCGGGCGGCGATCAGTCCCACCACACACCACCGAGTTAATGTCGCCCCCTATTAATAGTCTCCCTTAAAGGCACTCAATCATTGTATGCCCCATGTCTCGCAATGTCACAGCCTGTAGTCCCGGCAGGGCGTAGAATGACACGAATGTTAGCGGTCCACCCTCCCACCTTCCCAAGACTGCTGCGTATATGCCCCGTTTGTCAATCCAGGTGTGGTCTATTGACATGGGAAAGGATCTCCACACCATTATGCCAATCCCCTGCAAGCTCGACATAAACCCCGAGTGCACAGCCAGTCGGTAGCCCCACCTATCCAAGGCTTTACATATATTTCCCATCAAGTGTTCCTCCTGGAGTAGCACCACCTCCAGGGCGTGTCTTTTAACCCCTTCCCTGCTCATGACGGAACCACTCCGTCATGAGCCACGGTTGCGCTGTGCTCATGACGGAGTGGTTCCGTCATGCTGCGGCCGTTGGCCGCTGCTCCGCCCACGCGGCGCTAATTCCCCGCCTGTGCGGGTGATTAGCGCAGTGGGCGGAGACGTGACGGAACCACTCCGTCATGAGCACAGCTCAACTGTGGCTCGTGACGGAGCGGTTCCGTCACAAGCACAGTGCCACCGCGCTGCCCCCAAACCCCCCCAGCGCCGCTGCGGAATTCCTGCCGCGGCGAAGGGGTTAATAAACTGCAGTACAATGCCCCTCTTCAACTTATCTCCCAACCAGTTAACATTCCAGGATAGAAGCCTAAACTTTGTCTCACGTACCTTTTTGTCCCTTTGCCCCACACATGGCCCCCTATCCAAAGAGGAGTCTCTCACTATGGTTCCCCCTAGTTGTTGCTCAAATATGCTTTTCACTTCAATCTGAGTAGGGTCACTTGGGAAGCTCCCAGCCTGTAGTCTTGCTAGGGCCACCAGTAGGCAATCATACTGCTGAGCTTGATTCAACGGCGTCCCAACACTCGGGTTGTCGCCTCCGCCGACTGGGAATCCACTGCCTCCAAACACCACGTTCTGAGGCACAATCGCTATTCCTAACACACTTTTCGCCGTGAAGTCAGTATGCTGCTTGTCTTCTTAATATCATTCTGGGACTAAAAACAGGAGTTTTGGCCCCCGGGACTCCTCACTCCCGCCGCAGCGCAGTCTAACGCTCCTTATCCCTACCCTGGGCGCTACATCGCCTGGACTCCTGGCCGCCCGAATTGTTCTCAGCACCTTCCAATGCCTGGACTCCACCACACGGAGCGTGTATGGTCAGGCACAATCACTACCACCCAGCACCATTGTTCACCTCCCTTGGAAGCCTCACTCACCCAGCTGCAGCTGCCTGTGGGCCCATCAGTGGTTTGGCTGAGCAGAGTAGAGTGACCAACCGTCCGTAAATTTCACGGACAGTCCGTAATTTCGGCCGTCTGTCCGTTGTCCCTGAAGGATTCTTTAACGGACGCCATTTGTCCGTAATTTTAACCGGGCACCGGTCGCACCACCCTAAAACAGGCACAGCTACCACCCACCTCCCTTCTTGACTCCGATGCTGTTGAGGTCGGGTGTAACAGACTCGATGCAGTACCAAAACAGATTCCCAGCAGCATTGGAGTGGCACAGTGGGGTGGCCACCCTCACACCTTCAGCCCTTGATGAGCTGTTAAGAGGTGATTGAAGGTGACAGAGGTTTGAAGGTGACAGAAGCTTCAGGCGCCAGAAGCTTCAGGCGCAGGGGCATCTATTCAGATGCAAATAGCCCTGAATGCGTCATGCCTCTGCAATTTAGAGGGGCCGCCCTCACACATTTCCTTTCTGCCCAGGGCCCCAAACATCCTAGAACTGGCCCTGATTACCCCGAGGCAGCACCTGGTTCTCTTCACAAAGCTTAATTACTGTCACTAAATTTTAAGCAAACCTCGGTTCTTCAAACATGCAGTCTATAATGTAATGAAATAAAGAAATGGCACAATCGCACCCACACTGACTAACAAAGTATGGAGGACAATCAGTTAAATCAGTTCTCTTGGAGCATCTCCTTTAAGTACTGTACATCACAGTGGGGGTGGCAAAACTAACATTTTAGAAAGAGAGCCTGTCTTCTCGATGTCCTGTCCAGGAGGGGGTGAGGAGTCCTACCCCACCCTGGAAGAGACCAAGATGATACTAGAATACTGCATGCCCACCCCTGTGCCCACCCTGGTGGATCCTGTTCCACCTCCTGTGATGGCTCCTGCTCAGCTCAAAATGAATATGAAAAGGTGGGCGAGTGAGTAAGTGAAGGGATGGGTGGATGGCTGGATGAATTAGTGAAAGGATGAATGGATGAATGAACGATTGAATAGATGGATAACGAGAGAGGCTGGATGGATTGATGAGTGAGTGGAAAGATGGATGAGAGAAAAGGTAAATAGCTGGATGTATGGGTGGAAGGGTAGCTGGATGGGAAAAAGGGTGGATGGATGGGTGAAAGGATGGATGAGTGAAAAGGTGGATGATGAGTGAGTGGATGGATGAGTGAAATGATGGATAGATTGATGAATTGCTAAGTGCAAGGGTGAATGGATGGACGGATGAGTAAAAGGGTGGATGTAAGGATGTATGAGTGAGTGAAAGGGAGGTAGATGGACAAAAGGATGAATAGATGAGTGAAGGAGTAAAGGATAGATGGATGAGAGAAAGGATGGATGAGTCATAGGGTCAATGGATGAATTCATGAGTGGATGAGTAGATGGGTGGATGGATGGAAGGAAGGATGGCTAAGTGAAAGGGTCGATGGAGAGAGAAAGGGAGGATGGATGGATGACTGAAAGGGTGGATGGGTGGAAGGATGAGTGACTGGGTGGAAGGATGAGTGACTAGGTGGATGGATGAGTAAGTGAAAGGATGGCTGGATGGGTGAAAGGGTAAATGGCTGGATGGATGAGTGAATGGATGGATGGGTGGAAGAGTGGATGGATGAGTGTACAGATGGATAGGGTGAAAGGGTGGATGGATGGATGAGTGAAAGGATGGATGAAGGGATGGATGAGTGAAATGATAGATGGTAGGATAAATGATGGATACGTTTGCAAATGGTTGAATATGTTTGGATATGGCTGGGCTTACTTATATACTATTGCGCGACCTCCTCTGATGTGTCTGTAAAACTTACCTATTGTCCTGAAGTTTTGTCCTGAATTTTGACCTCCTGTCCTGAATTTGTGTCCTGAATTTTGACCCTTTGTCCTGAATTTTTACACTCACCGTCCTGAATTTGCACCAATGCCAGTTGGTCACCCTAGAGCAGAGTGATTATTAGCTGCGTCACGAATCCACTCGACAGCCTCTGCTCCCCCGGTGAGGCCTTCATCCACCATGCAGCAGGGGGGGGGGGGGGAGTCTTTCCTGCAGTCTAGTTACTCCTGGAGGCCAAGCTATGTGGTAACGCTACCTTCTTTCGAGGCCCCGCCATAATCAGAGAGTCGTGGCCGTTGCTCTCGGAAGTCCCCTTCGGCTGATTCCGACTAGAGCCTGAGGGTTCTCAGGCCCGTCACGAATCCACTCGACAGCCTCTGCTCCCCCGGAAATGCCTTCATCCACCATGCAGCAGGGGGGCTGGGGGGGGGGGGTCTTTCCTGCAGTCTAATTACTCCTGGAGGCCAAGCTATGTGGTAACGCTACCTTCTTTCGAGGCCCCGCCATAATCAGAGAGTCGTGGCCGTTGCTCTCGGAAGTCCCCTTCGGCTGATTCCGACTAGAGCCTGAGGGTTCTCAGGCCCAGTCAATGTGTGGCTCCTCCTCTCCGAAAATTCCGGCACCAGCGATGTCTTCGATATTGGAGCCACAGCGGGTGCTAATCCAACACTCCGCTGCACTCCTGGGGTCAAATTTGGATATGTGAACGGATATCTTGGCGGGTTTAAGCCACTGGCGTCGGGAGCTTCACAGAGGTGCATCCATTGTGCTCAGCGGCCAAGCCACACCCCCCACACCTCCATTCTTGGAAATTCTAGAAGATGGGGTTTTGTCTAGACACAATGAAGCTTTACTTCCCAAGGTAGCGTTCAAGTTGCATAGGAAGCAGAACATTTTGTTACCTGTATTTTATCTCACTCCAAATTCCAGGAAGGAGGAACTAATTTGTTTGATGTGAAGAGAGCATTTGAAATGTACCTCTTGAGGTCTGAGGGGTATAGAAAGTGTTTACATTTCTATGACTTTTGTGGGTGCCAATCAGGGTCACAAGATCACAAGAAGATAAAGGACAGAGCTAAATTGGTGTATATTTTTTCGTTTTGTAGTTCTAATGTATTCAAGGAGTCTGTAATCCTGGATTAGAGCAACATTTTTTTTTATTTCTATTACAGAGGGTTTCAAAGTCAGAACCAAAATTTATGCAAGAGACAGCCAACATGTGTTTCTTCCCTCTTGGCGCGCAGGCCTGGGGCTTTCTCAGGGTGTGGCAAGTAGAAACAGGGAGTAACTCTGATGAAGTGGCTTATATGTAGACAGTGTCTTTATTCAAAAATATCCTCAAATGCAGAATAGAAGTTCCGTCTCTGCACGGGGCTGGATAAAGTGGCGACAAAAATGAGATCCCAAATATCTCCAAAGGGTAAAAAGTAGTCAAACGTGGTATGCAATGGGACAGAGGAACAGGACGGTCCAGCTGTAATCCGAGTTCAGGTCAGGTCAGGTCCAAGGGAGTTTACCACCAAAGTAATGACTGTGACAAGGACAATAAGGACTAAGGGTAATGAGATTTGCCGGTAAGTAACCAGGCATGAGCTGGAGTGTGCGATACATTTTGGTTACATATAGAGGACTTAAAGCCCACCCACTGCCTACCATTGGTTAGCTTTCCCCTGCCGGTCTTGCCTTTTCCGAATCTACGGGGATGCACCGTTACTGGGGCAGCCATTGGCCTTACAAATAATCTCACATAACATATTTTGAGATAACTTCATTGTTACTCTCATTTGCTTGCTCATCATTGGTCAGCGTGTGCCAGCTTGCCTTCCTATTTTCTTGATTGTCCCTCCCCTGGAGCATGTCCCAAATACTTCTTTCTTGCCCAGAATCCTTCCACTGCTTATGCTTTCGGAGCTCATTTTTTTCTTCTTGTGGAAGCACTCCATAAGAGTGCATGTGTTTGCTCTTTGTGCACCTTATTCCTGAGTCCGGAGGGGAGTGTAGCGTCTTTAGATGTCTTAACTCCTGGTATTAGGAGGAGTGGCCCACTCAAGCTCCTGAGAAAGGACTTTTTCACTCTTTGAACTGCTGCTCTCTGGCGAAATACAAGTTTGAAATGTGAGTTATGTCAGGATGTCCCTAGCCAGCAAGTGCCAGAAACTGAATATAAAGACTGCCTTCCGTCTTATATCTGCCCCCTCCTTTACTTACAGCCCAATTGGAATGTGGTGACTGCCGTTGATACGGGTGAAGAGGAGGACGACTGCGGGCCCTTTAAAGCTAGCTTTATTACCACCCACGTAGGAGGTCACATGGGAGCACCGTCACTGGAAGAGGAAGGAAGAGAGAGAGCACGGGGGCAGAGCGAGAGACGCAAACGAGCCGAGAAGAAGGCAGAGAGGTGTTTCCCGGGCTGAAGGAGATCCCCACGGTGAAGAAAGACGTCGGAAGGAGAGCAGGTGCTTCTTCAGGTGAAGCAGGCAAAGGAGTCCAGCCGTCCCAGAGCCGAACGGAAGAGCCCCGCCACGGCCCCGGAGGGTCGTGACTCTCACAGGTGCGTGGGTGCCTAAGAGGTTATTTGCAGGGAGAAGTAAATAAGGGTCAGGAGGGACAAGGAGGCGGAGGGGGTGAATGCACGCTATAAGCAAGACACTAATGAAAGGAGCACATATCGTTTTGTACGTGCTTATACCCTCACAACTGGTCACATTCACTGCTCCCACCCCTATCACTTTGGCCTGGCTCGTTATTTTTCTTTTTCTTTTAGTTTTGGCAATGGTGGTCCCTCACACCCTCCCTTATATATTAGCTGATAAGAAAAATTCTGAAACACTTACCTGAGCCTTTCTTTCTTTGAGGGAGATTGTTGGCCAGGAAGACGTCAACCAAGGGACTGCCACAAGAAGATCCTGAAAGAAGGAGACAAAGATCAATACTGATAAGAGACTGATTTGACATATTGTTTTCATTGAAATAAAGGAATACTATAATTAATCCAAGCTGTATAAGTCCTTTCCGGGTCCCTGCCCATTGTGATATATATCACACTTGGTGGAGAATGCAGGCAAGCCTCCATTAGTCAAACATAATGGAGAATCTTATACAGCAGTTGATACGTGGGCAGGAGAAATTAGAATGGGCCATCGAGAGACAAATGACGTCTGCCCAAGCCGATAGGGACATGTTCAAGGCCTCTCTGACCCAACAAGTGGATTGTATACAGAAGGTTGCTGTAGGACAGGCACTCTCGTCCCCCGTCCAACAGAATCGACAAGGGGTACATGCAGGTTATCCGGCTGTCTCACTACAAAAATATCAGCCTGGCGAAGACCCGGATGCATTCCTCTTGAATTTTGAAAGGGCCGGCCAGGCCTGTGGGTGGCCAGAGGTGAAGTGGCTGTTTTTTTTACACCTCTGCTGATGGGGGAGGCACAAGCCGCCTACCAAGTGGCAAACCCCACAGGAACTACATCGTACAAAGAGATAAAGAAAGCCATCTTGGATCACCTAGGGGTGGATCCAGAGGCATTCCGGGTGCGGTTCAGGAAGGAACAGGGTCATCCTGGAGACACCCCAAAGACATTGTTTTTCAGGTTGAAAGCAGCTGCTGACAAATGGCTCAGGCCTCAAGAGAACAGCAAAGAAGATATAATTGCACTGATTTACTTAGAACAGTTCCTGGAGGCCTTACCGGCACCTGCTCAAAGATGCCTTAGGCAGCAGACCAATCTTTCTATAGAGCAAGCTGTGGATATGGTGATGTCCTTTGCCCGAGCCCAACCGAAGCCCTTATCGTACGAACCCGAGAAAAACACATGCTTCAATTCGGGGCGTGGGCGGGTCGAGAAGAAAACCAAGCCCTTTGGGGAACCCCCAAAAGACCGCATCCCCAAAAGTGACGTCGTCCCATTCAAAGGCCCCCAGTGTTATGAATGTAGAGAGTGGGGCCATATAGCCAGGTTCTGCCCCCAAAAGAAGAACCATGACGAACCAATGGATGTTAGTTGTGTCCCATGAAGCATCCTGTATACAGAGGAATGTGGTTCCTGCTTTTTTGTAAATCTTACACTTAACGGACATACTGTCAAGGCCCTTTTGGACTAAGGGTGTAGACAATCTGTTGTACGCAGCATGTTAGTAAAGGAATCACAACTCTGTCCAAACGAACAAATACCCATACGCTGTGTGCATGGGGATGTCCGCATTTATCCAGTAGCCAATGTCCCTATTACACTGCCCAATGGAGTTTCTGTACAGGCAAGGGTAGGAGTCATGGATACCCTCCCAGAACAATTGCTCTTAGGAACAGACAACCCTGTGTTTTACGTCTTGCTTAAAAACTCTTTAAAGAAGGCTCTAGCTAACCCTTCCGTTCTTCTCGCACAAGCCCCATGGTTATCAGACAAATCCTTTTGATATGCACAAAACCAAGATCCCACTCTCCAGAGTGCTTGACAACAAGCCAGGAACATCACGTCACCATCCTCTTATCCTCTTTTCCAGATTAAGAATGGTTTATTATACCGAGTTGGAAAACTCGAAGAACCCTCGCAATTGGTAGTCCCCCAAATTATGTTTTTTGCTCATTTCCATCTCTTAGCAGGTCATAGCGGTACAGCAAAAACAACCCAGACAGTGTTAAGATATTTTTATTGGCCTGGTATATACGCCAATATAAACCAATTCTGTAAAGAATGCGAGATTTGTCAAAGAAAGAATCCGTACACACCACCATCCGTTCCACTACAACCATTGCCTATTATTAACAAACCATTTGAAAGAATGGGCATGGACCTGGTGGGACCCCTCACTAAATCAAAAAAGGGGTATCTATATATACAAGTCGTCATTGACTATGCAACTAGATATCCAGAAGCCTTTCCCTTGAGAACCCCAAAGACCAAAACCATCAGCGAAAAATTGTTGGAATTATTTTCCAGGGTAGGGTTTCCCAAAAAAATATTAAAAGACCAGGGAACTCCCTTTGTGTCCCGCCTTATGAGACAGGTTTGTAGAACATTAAACATCTCCCAAATAAGGACATCAGCATACCACCCCCAAACAGATGGTTTATGTGAGCGATATAATGCTACCCTAAAGCTTGCTCTTAAAAATATGCTGTCTACCGAAGGAAAGGAGTGGGACATGCTGTTGCCCCTCGCTCTCTTTGTCATCCGTAGTCAGACTCAGAGCAGTCTGGGCTGCTCCCCATTTGAACTCCTTTATGGAAGACAGCGCAGAACCCTACTGGAGATGACAAAGAAGGCATGGGAGCAGGAGACACAGGAGGATACCCAAAACCTTCTCGAATATACTAAGGCATTAAAATCACGCCTACAGAAACTACGAGATTTTGCTTCCGTCAATTTAGAACAAGCCCAAAGAAAGCAACAAACGTACTATAACAAAGGGAAGAAATGGAGACAGCTTAACATTCATGATTGGGCTCTTGTACTTCTACCGTCTTCTATACCCCATAAACAGGCAGAATGGAAGGGACCCTACGAGGTCATTGACAAAATAGGTCTTACGACCTATCGGTTGCGGTTATCAACAAAAATAACCCAAATCTACCACATAAACCTTTTAAAGAAGTGGTTGGGTTCCCTTCCCAAAGCTGTCCAAGTGGCCTTTATGGAACTAAATCTTTCCCCTCTTCCATGAACCAGATAAACATAAATGAAAACCTGACCCACAATTAAAAAGAGTCCCTCCTCCACCTCTTAGATACCTTTTTTTCCATTTTGCTGACCTTCCTGGTAGAACGTCCCTAGTCGAACATGCCATCACTACCCCTCCGGGGAAAGTAGTGAAGCAACGCCCTTATATACTTCCAGCAGCCAGGAGGGACGAGGTTACCACTGAGATAGAGAACATGTTAAAGCTAGGTGTTATAAAACCGTCTCATAGTAACTGGTCTTCTCCTATCGTCATAGTACCAAACCCCGATGGCTCCATCTGCTTCTGTATAGACTTCAGAGTGGTCAATGCTATATCAAAATTCAACGCCTATCCCTTACCCAGAGTTGATGAACTAATTAAGAAACTAGGCGAAGCTCAATATATAACCACACTCGACCACACCATGGGATACTGGCAGGTTCCATTGAGACAGGAAGATCAGGAGAAAACAGCCTTCAGTACCCCCACTGGCTTATATGAGTTTACAGTGTTGACTTTTGGGTTACACGGGGCCCCCGCAACTTTTCAACGTCTCATGAATAAGGTACTCCATCAACGCCAAGCCTATTCATCAGCATATATTGATGACATCATTATATTCAGTCCCAACTGGGAACAACATCTTTCCCACTGTAGAGAGGTGTTTCACGGGCTCAAAATGGCAGGTCTACACGTCAACTCAACAAAATCCAAGGCAGGCTTCACCAACGTTAGATACTTGGGATAACTCCTAGGGGATGGGGTCATTGCACCCCAACAGGAAAAGATCAAGGCAATTCTGGATATCCCTTTCTCTTCTACTAAGAGGGGTGTTAGATCTATTTTGGGCTTAATAGGCTATTACCGTTGGTTTATACCTAACTATTCCGAGATAGCAGCACCTTTGACCGATATACTAAAGAAAGAAGTAAAGAACAAGGAACTGATGTACCCCCCCCCCCCCCAAACCGCCAGAAGGGCATTTTCAGCTCTCAAAGAGGCCCTGACCAGCAGTCCTATCCTCGTTTTGCCTAATTTCAGGAAAACTTTCTTATTGCAGACTGATGCTTCGGAGACAGGTTTATGGGCTGTTCTTTCCCAGTGTACCGAGGACAATATAGAACGCCCTGTGCTGTTTATTAGTCGCAAGCTATTCCCAAGGGAAAATAAATATTCCACAATTGAAAAAGAATGTCTAGCCATCAAGTGGGCACTAGAGAAGTTAAGTTATTACTTAGAAGGAACCAACTTTACCCTGTACACAGATCATGCTCCCCTGTTGTGGATGAGATGCAATAAAAGCAACAACCCACGTGTTCTACGGTGGTTCTTGTCCCTACAATCCTATTCCTTTGACATACGACATCGGAAAGGAGCGGAAAATGGGAATGCTGACTTCCTGTAACGTAATCCATTTTTCCCAGAACGGGAAAAAACTGGAGTTGGGGTGTGTCAGAAAGTCGCTAGCCAGCAAGTGCCAGAAACAGAAGATAAAGACTGCATTCCGTCTTATATCTCCCCCCTCCTTTACTTACTGCCCAATTGGAATGCGGTGACTGCTGCCGATACAGGTGAAGAGGAGGATGACTGCGGGCCCTTTAAAGCTGTCTTTATTACCACCCACGTAGGAGGTCACGTGGGAGCGTCGTCACTGGAAGAGGAAGGAAGAGAGAGAGCACGGGGCGGAGCGAGAGACGCCGACAAGCCGAGAAAAAGGCAGAGAGGTGTGTTCTGGGCTGAAGGAGTTCCCCACGGTGAAGAAAGACGGCGGGAGGAGAGCGGGTGCTTCTTCAGGTGAAGCAGGCGAAGGAGTCCAGCCGTCCCAGAGCCAAACGGAAGAGCCCCGCCACGGCCCTGGAGGGTCATGGCTCTCACAGGTGAGTGGGCACATACGAGGTTATTTGCGGGGAGAAGTAGATAAGGGTCTGGAGGGACAAGGAGGCCGAGGGGGTGGACGCACGATATAAGCAAGACGCTAATAAAAGGAGCGCATATTGTTTTGTACGTGCTTATACCCTCACAACTGGTCACATTCACTGCTCCCACCCCTATCACTTTGGCCTGGCTCGTTATTTTTCTTTTTCTTTTAGTTTTGGCATTGGTGGTCCCTCACGCCCTCCCCTATATATTAGCTGATAAGGAAAATTCTGAAACACTTACCTGAGCCTTTCTTTCTTTGAAGGAGATTGTTGGCCAAGAAGACGTCACTCAAGGGACTGCCACAAGAGGATCCTGAAAGAAGGAGACAAAGATCAATACAGACAAGAGACTGATTTGACATATTGTTTTCATTGAAATAAAGGAATACTATAATTAATCCAAGCTGTTTAAGTCCTTTCCGGGTCCCTGCCCATTGCGATATATGACAAGTTATTTTAAAGCAATCTCTTACTTGTACCCTCTCCAAACTGACTATAGCTGACTGCGAAGCAGCTCTCTTTTCTTTAAGTTGCACTATTAATTTCACCTTGTCGGGGGTTCTGATTCATGGCCAACTGGTCCAGCCTCAAACTTCAATTCTCCTCATTTCTCTGGTTTTACATTACTGATATTTTACCCTGATAGGGAATCTTAATCGCCATTTTGAGGATCTCTCCTGTCCTTTGGCAAGAGTTCTATGTGTAGATGTAGCAGGGCACCAATTGCTACAATTAGTTTCTTGGCCTACTCGTAAGAGTGGGCATATGCTAAACCTGATTTTTTCAAACCTAAAGAAGCTATCCAGTTTCAGGTTTACATGCTTAAAGTTTCTTCTAGTTTGATATCTGGTCAAAGGTTTAGATCCAGGAGATGGGCCAAGGCCATTACCACCAACTTTATCAAGGCCCTGGCCATAACCCGCTCTAAACTGGACTACTGTGTCCCCACTGCTAATATGCAAGTGGATGATTGGATTTCTGGGGCTCTTGATTGTATTGCTTCTATAGTGGAGAGGGTATCACATCGAACTACAACCTCAGTGGACTTGTTCAATTAGGAACTTGCCATGCTCGAAAGCAATTTCAAATTATGTGAGCGTGTACAGCGTAGGAATTTTGATCAAATTAGTAAGGAGATTTATTGTCTAGCTTTGAACTCTGATCATAGTTGTTTCAGGCATGTGCATCGGGTTTATCATGCAAATAAAATTGAGTCAGCACAAAACTATTCTAGAGCGATATTTGCGATTGTTAATTCTTTATCCTTGTTGGATCGTGTTTCAGTGGATGTCACCTCGTCTGAGGATAGTTGCAATAGCATGGCTGACTATTTCTGTGATAAGGTAGTAGGTATCTATTCCTCCTTTTTGGAGACTACCAGAAATGCTTCATGTCTTGACGTCTAATTTGAGACTTCTACAGACCCTGAGAATCTCTTACAGTTTAATCCTACTGCGCTTTCAGAGTTACAGACTTGCATAGCTTTAGTTAAGTCTGGCTCTCCTCCTGATCCGACCTCTTCTGGGATCTTGGCGCGCAGAATGGAACAGCTCCTTCCCAAATGTGGAGACCTCTTGAATAACTCTTTTATAGTAGAAACCTGCCTCGGTGGTCTCATTGCTTTAAAAGCCTTTGTTAGATCCCTCCAAACCGGAAAATTATAGGCCAACCTTGCTGCTTCCTTTTTTGTCGAAAGTGGCAGAAAAGCATATTAATCAGCAGATTGTAGGGTTCATTGAGGAAAGGAGACACTGTGGCTCTCATGTTGTTAGACTTGAGTGCGGGTTTGACACAACAGCTGTCTATTGGAGTTGTGAAACTACAGGATTGGCCATAGGGCTTACAATGGTTAGCATCTTGTTTTTGCAGGGTCGGTCCTATCAGGTTTTTCAAAAGCCTTTTCGATCAAAGGCTGTCCTGCTGGCCACATGGCTCTTCTTTGAGCTACACTCTTTTTAACCTTTACATGTGCCCCCTGGCTGATGTAATTGAGCATCACAGCTTTGATATTCTATTATATGCTGATGACACTCAATTGATTATTACTCTATCTCTAATCTCTGCCAGTGGGGCGGCCTCCCTGAGGGCTTGTCTTTCAGAGTTTGCCCAGTGGATGGACCTCAACTGCATGAAGCTAAACGCAGGCAAAACTGAGGTCTTCATCCTGGGTGCCCTTTGGACACCGGTTTGGTGGCCAGCAGCACTTGGCACTTTTCCAGCACCAAAGCCTAAGGCCAAGAACTTGGGCATGTGCTTTGATCAAAATCTTACCTTCAATGACCAAGTTACAGCTTTGGCAGGCAGGTGCTTTGGAGCTCTCATGTCTTTAAAGACCTTTATTGGCCTTTCTACCACCAGATGCCTAGAAGACAATGACCCAAGCCTTGCTCATCACGTGGCTGGATTACTGTAATTTTCTCTATCTGGGTGTTTCTCAATCACGGCTTCTGAGACTCCAACGGATTCAGAATTCGGCAGCTCGACTGCTATTAAAACTTCCTAAATGGCCTCCTATGGGCCCAGCATTTCTTAATCTTCAGTAGCTTCCAGTGAAGAAGCGTGTTGCTTTTAAGGCCCTTTGCTACTGCACCAGGATTTCCAGGAGGATCAGGGAGACCTATTTGCCATATTCCCCTTTGAGGTATCGCAGGTCCTCTGGGGCCTTGTTAGCTCAGGTCCCGAGGGTAAAGGAAGTGCATAATGTTGGGAGTTCCTTTGGCTCTCAGGCACCCAGGCTTTGGAACTCCCTTTCTCTGCAGCTAAGGCATTCAGAGACAGAACATCTGATTGGAAAAATCTAAAAACCTGGTTGTTTGCTGACTAGATGTCGGATGTTTCTTGTGCTTGGAGCGGTCAGTTGGTTGGCCCTGGGACACTCTTCTGGGAGTAGCTATACACTTTATAAGCTGTTTTATTATTATTATTTCATGTTGTTTGACCCTCCCACCCTCTGTCGTGCTGGTTGCTCCTCCAGCCCTCTTTCGGCTGTCTCTCATGTTGCTTGCCCTGCCAGTTGACCTCATCATAGCATTTTGCTTTTTCCTTTCAGCCTCGCTGCACAGCAGCCATACTGCTGTACAACATGGCCATAAAAGAAAAGAGTGGCAAGTTCAATAGCTCTCGCATGTAACGCTCAAGAAAACAAGCATTGGCAAAGTCAATACTTCTTGCTTATGCCAAATCTATTGGCTTTGTCAATGCTAGTTTTCTTTAGCGTTAAATTTGAGAGCACCTTGAAGTAGGGTGACCAGATTTGTAAAAACAAAAACTAAGAAATTTTACAAAAATAGAAGGACTAAAATTTTACTTCAACTGAGGGGTACAGAATGACTGCACTCATCAACACAGAAACACAGACAACAAGGAATAAAATGCAACTTTTAAAACAAGCATTTGCAATGCAATAGGTCTCACATTTGCAAGAGTTTTAGCTATTGGCATTGTAAATGACAATGCCTTTTATTTATCTGTTTTGATAATTAACACATAAGTAAAAAGCATAAATATTTAAAATGCCAATAGCTCAAACTCTTGTAAATGCTAGACCTATTTCACTTGAAAGAAGTGGCCGCCGAGCTGCTTGGAAAGTGAAAGCGCGCATGGCACGCTGAATGTTGCAGGAAAGCATGTCTTGCCTGCAGTAGGAGAAACTCATAAAAGAAAATAGTGCTTACAGACTAAATAAGACATACTGTGTAACAATAGTAGTAAACGGGCCAGTCCTCTTGGGAGGTTACAAGTGAAGACAAGGCGGTACTAAGGAGGGACTAACAAGCCTATTAACGAATCAGAAGCCAGCATTGACAAAGGACAGTGACACAAGCCAATGAAAAATATGGGCAGAGAGTGGACGGAGCTTCAAATCCATACTCAAATACAGTATGCCCCGCAGAGCAGCGCATGCGCTGCCCAGGCTCGACCTAAACAGTATCATATTGCTTTCTAATAAGTGCTGCTAACTAGTTCTGCCTTGCAACACATAAAAACCATGCCTTCATTTGTTTTCAAAGCGGTACAAAAGGGGGGGGGGGGTGATGGACGGAGCATCAGAACCAATCAAACACTCACACCCAGTCAACAGATCTGGGTTTGATCCATCACCGTTCTTTAGCCCACTCTGCCACCCCAGTTCAGACATGGCCATATGCAAATCAGTTTGACCCTGTGCCTCATGGGAACAGTCCAGCCCGAACTGCCAAGCCATGCCTTCCCTGGACTGGAAACAAGCTTCCTAGGACCGGTTTCTGGCATTTCAGCCGTCTTCAGCCAGGCTTGCTTGAATCCAGTGGCAAAGTGAGCAAGGGACTCACGTCTGAGCATACCCTTCCAACTTATGGCGAACAAAGCGGTACAAAAGGGGGGGTGATGGACGGAGCATCAGAACCAATCAAACACTCACACCCAGTCAACAGATCTGGGTTTGATCCATCACCGTTCTTTAGCCCACTCTGCCACCCCAGTTCAGACATGGCCATATGCAAATCAGTTTGACCCTGTGCCTCATGGGAACAGTCCAGCCCGAACTGCCAAGCCATGCCTTCCCTGGACCGGAAACAAGCTTCCTAGGACCGGTTTCTGCCATTTCAGCCGTCTTCAGCCAGGCTTGCTTGAATCCAGTGGCAAAGTGAGCAAGGGACTCACGTCTGAGCATACCCTGCCAACTTATGGCGAACAAAGCGGTACAAAAGGGGGGGTGATGGACGGAGCATCAGAACCAATCAAATACTCACACCCAGTCAACAGATCTGGGTTTGATCCATCACCGTTCTTTAGCCCACTCTGCCACCCCAGTTCAGACATGGCCATATGCAAATCAGTTTGACCCTGTGCCTCATGGGAACAGTCCAGCCCGAACTGCCAAGCCATGCCTTCCCTGGACCGGAAACAAGCTTCCTAGGACCGGTTTCTGGCATTTCAGCCGTCTTCAGCCAGGCTTGCTTGAATCCAGTGGCAAAGAGAGCAAGGGACTCACGTCTGAGCATACCCTGCCAACTTATGGCGAACAAAGCGGTACAAAGGATGCTTGATTCCGGTCCAGCGAAGACATGGCTTGGCAGTTCAGGCTGGACTGTTCCCATGAGGGACAGGGTCAAGACTGATTTGCATATGGCCATGTCTGAACTGGAGTGGCGTGGTGAGCAAAATAACGATGGATTAAACCCAGATCTGTGACTGGGGGTGAATGTTTTGCCAATGTGCAACATTCCGTCCATCATCTTGTGTGTTTTGCTGTGTGTTTTGCTGTTTGCCCCATGTGGGAAGGGTATGCCCAGACGTGGGTCCCGTGCTCACTACGCCACTGGAGTCAAGCTATCCTGGCTGAAGAGGGGTGAAACCCCAAAACTGGTCCTAGGATGCTTGATTCCGGTCCAGGGAAGACATGGCTTGGCAGTTCGGGCTGGACTGTTCCCATGAGGCACAGGGTCAGACTGATTTGCATATGGCCATGTCTGAACTGGGGTGGCAGAGTGGGCTAAAGAACGGTGATGGATTAAACCCAGATCAGTTGACTGGGGGTGAGTGCTTCAAATGTTCAACACTCCGTCCATCATTTCCTTTGGTTTTTGCTTTGTTCGCCATATGTGGCAGGGTATGCTCAGACGTGAGTCCCTTGCTCACTTTGCCACTGGATTCAAGCAAGCCTGGCTGAAGACGGCTGAAATGCCAGAAACCGGTCCTAGGAAGCTTGTTTCCGGTCCAGGGAAGACATGGCTTGGCAGTTCGGGCTGGACTGTTCCCATGAGGCACAGGGTCAGACTGATTTGCATATGGCCATGTCTGAACTGGGGTGGCAGAGTGGGCTAAAGAACGGTGATGGATTAAACCCAGATCAGTTGACTGGGGGTGTGTGCTTGCAATGTTCAACACTCCGTCCATCATTTCCTTTGGTTTTTGCTTCATTTGTTTTCAGTCCTCTCTGAAAACCGGGACATGAGCTAAATTTCTCTTAATCTGCCAGGGCATTTGGTGAAAACCGGGACTGTCCCTTCAAATCCGAGACGCAGGGTAACTGTACCTTGAAGTAATTCAACTCAAGATGTGCACAGTAGAAAAATAAAGATGGTTGAGCCAACAAGTCAACCGAGAGACCTGGGCCAGAGCTGAGCCAAGGGTCAGGCTTAGTTCAAAGAGCCTATATACCAGCTGAGCCCTGAAATCATTTGGCATTGAAGTCATGCAACAAAAATCACGTTAAAATATGATGACTTTAATTCAAAGAAGTATATCCTTTAACAAGTGGATGTGTTTCAGTATTTCAGATTATATCAATGCACTGAGAAATATTTATCGAAAGTGAAAGTTTTTAAACATTAACTTGAAAGTATTCTTGACCCCACCTCCTGACAATGTCATTGGTGAACTAAAAGGCAAATCAGCTGTGTACCCTATATATGTGGGGTAGATTTTTATTGGAGCTGGAGCAACATTATAGCGTATTAAACAAAAAACAGGAGGTTTTTGTATGGTGCACATCCTGAACTCACAATTTGAAGGCTCTTTCAAATGTGATAATGAAGGACAAGCATTGGCATAGCCAGTAGATCTTGCCTATGTAAGAGCGATTGGCTTTGCCAAAGTGTTTTAGCCATGCTGTACGTCAGTGTGATTGCTGTTCAGCATGGCTAAACATTTGTGGTGTAGAGGGGAGTGGTGTGAGGTGGAGTTGCTTAGAGTGGAGTAGAGTGTTGTAGAGCAGCAGTGACTCCTCCGCTATGGGGGAGGAGTGTCGCCACCCTGCCAGGAGCCCCAAAGCTTGAAAAATAAAACAATATGAAAACAGGTTTATTATTGTTTTATTTTTCAGCACGAACTAAACGGGCGGGGTAGATGATGGCAGGATGTGAGGCTGGAGAGAAGCGGTGCCCAGCACTGCTGTCAGTGCGCATGTGGGTTTGGCCGTCTGTCTCTGGAAGGCCAAACACATATGCTCACTGGGCTGTTTCCAACCCCAGCTGCCTTGTCGGGTTGGAGACAGCAAAGCAGAGGCTCCTTGTCTTCCTGGGAGCGCAAATTCACAGTGCTCAGGCCAACCCTGATGCTGCTTTCAAACATGAGATTAGCCTCAGGATTGGCTGCAGGAGAACCTGTGCAGTGCAGCAGCAGCAGAAGAGTAC
Source organism: Triturus cristatus (assembly GCF_964204655.1). NCBI lineage: Eukaryota > Metazoa > Chordata > Amphibia > Caudata > Salamandridae > Triturus > Triturus cristatus. The sequence goes on from NC_140594.1 coordinate 392,803,466, forward strand.
TGAGTCAGCAATGGGGCGAGTGGCGAGAGGCAGGTAAGTGGTTTTTATTTTTTCTTATTTTGTTTCATCATCCCCTCGCCCCGCCACTCTGCCATGTTACCTGCTGTCACTGGCGTAGAGTGATGTGTCGTGGATTGGAGTGGAGTGTCATGGAGTAGAGCGAAGTGGAGTTGAGTGGTGTAGAGTGGTGCAGAGTGGAGGGGCGTGGAGTAGAGTGAAGTGGAGTGTCGCAGAGTGGAATGGAGTGGAGTGGCTTACAGTGTCATACAGGAATAGAGGGGCATAGCCTGGAGTGTCGAGGAGTGGAGTAAGGTGTCATAGAGTGGAATGATGCTGAGTGAAGGTGTCTGGAGTGGCATATAGTGGTGAGGCGTAGAGTAGTGTGGCATACAGTGGAGTAAAGTGTCGTAGAATGGAATAAAGTGTCGTAGAGTGGAGTGCCAGAGAGTGGAGTGGAGTGCTGTGGAGCCGAGAAGAGTGGAGTGGCCTAGTGTAGAGTGGGGTAAAGTGTCATAGAGTGGAGTGGCATAGAGTGAAGTTGCGTACAGTGGCCTAGAGTGTTGTAGAGAGTTGTAGAGAGTTGTAGAGTGGAGTGTCATAGAGTGGCGTAAAGTGCCATGAAGTGTCCTAGAGTAGACTGTTGCAGAGTGGAGTAGAGTGTCGTGGAGTGGAGGGTCGTAGAGTGGAGTGGAGTGTCATAGAGTGGAGTGATGTAGAGTGAAGTAGAGTGATGTAGAGTGGAGTAAAGTGGAATGGAGTGGAGTGCCATACAGGAGATTATGGTGGAGTGGGGTACAGTGGAGTAGAGTCTCGCAGAGTAGAGAAGAGTAAAGTGGCATAGAGTAGCCTAGAGTGGGGTAGAATGGAGTGGCATGGAGTGGAGTGGCATAGCGTTGTGTGGAGCACAGTGTCATGCTGTAAAGTGGGTGTCTAGACAGAATATCAGAAACAGAAATATCATGGGACAAAATATTGTGTCAAGAATATCAAGGACAAAATTATTGTGAAGGAAAGTTTCTTTAGGTAAGCAAAGTTTACTATATTTTTTTCAACCATCTTTATTAGCATTTTCATGGTAAAGCTTCCAACAGATTGCTATCTGACACCAGCCAGATATGCAATACGGCATAGATTCAATACATCTGCTAATGTACTGCTATCTTATCATATCATGTCTGCGCTTACAGGAGTTGTGTGCTTTTAACCCCTTCGGTGCTCATGACGGAACGGTTCCGTCATGAGCCACGGTTGAGCTGTGCTCATGACGGAACCGTTCCGTCATGACCACGCCCGCGCAAGATTCCGTCAGCACAGCGGCGGAATCTGCGCAGCATGGAAGGGGTTAAAGTGGTAAATACCAACAAGAATTTGCAAGGCTAATAGATCTAGGCAATCCAAGAGCAATAGGCATTGTCAATGGTAATGTCTATAGGTGTTGTCAATGCTAATGGCATATTTGGTGCCAGGTGAGGCCTGCTATCCTCGCAGCATCATCAGCACAGCATTTAATGTGCCCTTGCCCCTCCGGGGGCTGGAGCACTGAAAGCAACGTAGCAGACATGCATCAACATAGAGAAGCGACATCTCCACAGCAGTTCTCCACTTACAGATGGCATCATGTAATAACAATGTTATTTACATTAGTTGGCATAACATGAGCAATTTGATGTGCTTACCAGTGAATCCAGTGGCAAAGTGAGCAAGGGACCCAAGTCTGGGCATACCCTGCCAACTTAGGGCGAACAAAGCAAACACAAGGAGATGATGGACGGAGTGCTGAAACTTTTCAAACAGTCACCCCCAGTCACAGATCTGGGTTGAATCCATCACCATTCTTTTGCTCACTTTGCCACCCCAGTTCAGACACAGCTATATGCAAATCAGTCTTGACCCTAGCCCGAACTGCCGAGCCAGGTCTTCCCAGGACCGGAAACAAGCATCCTGGGACCGGTTTCGGGGTAACACCCCTCATCAGCCAGGCTAGCTTGATTCCTGTGGCAAAGTGAGCAAGGGATCCACGTCTGGGCATACCCTGCCAACTTAGGGTGAACAAAGCAAACACAAGGAGATGATGGACGGAGCGCTGAAACTTTTCAGACACTCACCCCCAGTCACAGATCTGGGTTAAAATCCAGCATAGTTCTTTAGCTCACTCTCCCACCCCAGTTCAGACACAGCTATATGCAAATCAGTCTTGACCCTGTGCCTCATGGGAGCAGTCCAGCCCGAACTGCCAAGCCATGTCTTCCCTGGACCAGAAACAAGCTTCCTGGTCCAGTTTCGGGCTAACAGAGATGGCAGTGTAGAGTGCATTGCCGTAGTCAAGGCGGGTGGTGACAAGGACCAGAGTGACAGACTTTCTGGTGTTGACTGGGATCCAACTGAAGATTTTGCAGAGCGTGCGGAGGGTGTGAAAGCAGGAGGAGGCAACTGCGTTACATTGTCATTTAATGGTCAGTTCGCTGTCAAGAGTGATGCCCAGATTGCGTGTATGGTCTGTTGGCATGGGTGTAGGTTCAAGTTCTGCTGGTCACTCGCTGTGGTCCCATATGGATGTGTTTTTCCTGAAGATCCGTACTTCTGTCTTGTCGGAGTTGAGTTTGAGGCAGTTGGCTCTCATCCAGTTGGCTACATTGGTCATGGCGTCTCGGAAGTTTGTTCTGGTGGTGGAGGGGTCTTCGGTAAGTAAGAGGATAAATTGAGTGCCGGCTCAATATGAAATTATATTTAGGCCGTGGGGTATGACGATGTCTGCGATGGGGGTCATATAGCTGTTGAACAAAGTTGGGCTGAGGGATGATCCTTTGGGTACGCCGCATATGATTTTCTTGGGTTTGGAGGTTAAGAGAGGCAGCTGGATGCTCTGTGTATGTCCTGTAAGGAAGAGCGCAATCCACTTGAGGGTGTTTTGCTGTATGTCGATGTAGTAGAGTCTGTTGATGAGGGTTTGGTGGGATACATTGTTGAATGCAGCAGAGAGGTCGAGACCGCATTAGTGGAAGGCAGCAGCCACATGAAAGCAGGGCTCGTTTTGGGCTCAAGAGGACCTCGAGATGAGCCATAGGCAGGCATCTGACTCGCGTTTTTAGTGGCGCACCCAGGTTTAAACAAAGAATTCAGTGATACATTTTTTAACCAAGATATAATCGGTTAGGTTTCTTCAATGTTTCTACGTTGATGCTTGGAAACTTTTACTTGTAGTGCAAGTCGCAAACAGCAGTAATATAATCTGTTGTACTAAAGTGAAATACTAAGGTATTGTTGTTTTTTCGTTTTTTTTGCAGTTTTATATAGCGCAAACTTGACCCGAAATGGGTATCAGAGCACTTTACATAGCACCAGTTACGTTACATTAGGACACGCATTCATTTTTGTTAGGCATGGGGAGATTAGCCCCTTCAGCGGGGCGCGGATTACCGCGCTGTGCTGAAGGGTTCTTGCGCGGGCGGGGCCGTGACGGAGCGGTTCCGTCATGCGCACAGCGCGACCGACGCGCATGACAGAACCGCTCCGTCACAAGCATCGAAAGGGTTAAGTGATTTGCCCAGAATCACAGGATGTTCAGCGTCATTGCTGAGACTCGAGCCCAGATCCCCAGAGTCGATGTCGACCGCCCTAGCCTTTAGGCCAATTCCTCTCCCCCGAAGAATTGTTAAAGAATTTTCTTTAGTCTTCTCAAAGTAACCTGCACCCATTCCAAACAAAGCGCCAAAAAGTAACGCAGTCAGCTAGATATATGGTTTTGATGCAAAGCTGTATAGAGAGCTTGGGATAGGGATACATACAGTGCTATAAGTGGGCCGGGTCCTTTCGGTGCTGAGCACTGGCAGTTCTAAAAAGCAGGTGCTGAGATGGGATTTTGCCCTCGCCATCAGCGTCAAAAACAAATATTAACTCTGCAGCAGTACCACCCTTCACTGCCTTTGATATAACTTCACCTTCACGCTCCTCACTCACCTACAAAGCCCTCCACGATGCCAGAACAGCATACCTGCCTCTCATTCTCTACTCCATTGAGCAGATGCGCTTTACAAACCCTGATTGATTGACTGATTTACTTCAAAGAGACTCGTCGTAGTACTTTCACAGTCTCATCATTTTCAATATTAAATACAACTAAGCCATAGTTGTTGCTTATTTATGTTATACAACTAATAACCATTGACAAAGCCAATAGTCCTGGCTGGTTGTAGTTGTAAGGTTACTTGTAGTAACTGTCTGGATGTAATGACAGAAGCAGCAAAACACCAGTGGGGCGGCACACCATGCTGAGCATAGATTTTAGCTTAGATGTTTTTAAGCCACGCCCTTACTGAAATCGATCACGCCCCTTAGAGAGACTCGCCCCTCCCCGCAGTTTTTTCATCCCATTTAAAGTCCCGGGTACATGACACACAAGTTCCATAATTCAGCAGAAAGCGCCGCGCAGTTAAGTCATTAACAAGAAACACGGAGAGTTGTAGATGCAGCGCTGCTCGGTCTATTCGGGATAGAACTAGTCACCTGACACCTGCTGGGGGCAGCTGCTCACCTCAGGAGTGGGCGAGGTGTACAGCTGGCGTCACGTGACAGACACTTAGAGATTTCTTGTAGACAAAACTCACAGGAACCTGAATGCATGAACCCGCAGCGTGATGCAAGGCTGACAGGGGGAAATCAACTATTGCCCTCGTCCGCTGCCGGCCCTAAGGAAGCAGGGAAGGGAGGCGGGCAAAACTGGGAGGCGAGCTCTCTCTGCCCTCCCCCTGCCCAGAACCAGGAAGTGCTAAAGCGCTTTGCTCTGAAACTGGGGCAGGAAGAGGAACGGCCTAGAGACGAGAGAGCCTAGCGTAGAGCAACAGCTGAGCGGTGGGAACTTACACCACAGAAGTGACACGGAGACTGCACCGACCGCGCTCCCCTGACCACAGGAGACACCCCCTTCCCGACCGAGAGGAGGCACTGACTGGCGCCGGAGACGAGACCCCCGTCTTCTGAGCCGAGAGTAATAAAACAAAACTAAAAAGTGACGACCCTTTACTTCGAGGAAGAGTGGCCGTTATGGACAGAGGAATGGTGAGTGCCGGCGCCCCCTTTATTATACCTCATTTTTTCCCCTAATACCTTGTATTTGTTTTCAACATTTTGTTGGTGTGTTCTTTAACCCGCCGGATTGGAGCAGTCTGACTTTAAGTACATAAACTTGACCATCAAGGGGCAACACTTCTGTGGTCTTTCCCTCCCCCCCCCCCCCCTCCCCTCTGTGGTCTGTCTCCCCCCCCCCCCCCCCCCCCCTCTCCATTCCATCCTGTTTTGCTCATCTCTTGGTGCGGGTCAGGGGTTGTGCCAAGTTATTGATGTCGCAAAGGTATGTCTCGAAGATTTACATAACATTAGTTACTGTCCAAGGACGCGCTACCCGCAGTGGATTTAATAATACCAGAGACTCCGTGTTGTAATGTCGTTCCCTTTTCATTACAACTTTACTTCTTGTGAGGCGAACTGGGGCTACATCTCCTGGTATGCATTTGTTGTTTTAAGAAAACCAAGCCTGGCGCATAATGACGCTTGTCACCAGGAGTCTCTCGGTAATCTTATACTTGCCTTCTCCCTTCAGAGGGATAGTGACCTGCTTCTTGTAAACTCCGCTTTGGTGCTTTGCTGAAAAGGGGGTGTACGATTTATAAATGGCGGAGTGACCTGCGGGGATATACTTTGTTAATGCCATCTCATTTCTGATTGCCATTGTGACATGTCAAGAAGTGGTCATAGCATGTAACCTGCAGAGGTGGACTAATTTCAGTGCTTAATTTGAGCCGGTGGGGGCCAGCAGCTCTTATTTTTTTGTGGCAGGCTCTTATTTTTCCTCATTAGATATTTTATCGAACACGATAGGGAAACATGCTGAGATCGCAAAGACGAGGAAGAGAAAGCCGGCAAAACCGTCACAAAGGGAGACACCAGGAAACTGCGAGAGTGAGATAAAGGGGCAGGAGTGGCTGGTAGTTGATTAAATAGGCATAAAGTGAATTAAAGACTACCAGCATTGGTATTCAGCATGCTGAGCAGAGCTTCGAGCACTGCCACTCTTTTTTTTCCACAAATCGAGCACTGATCCTAACTGTGTTTAATTGACCAGTGGCATGTTTCATATCTCTTCAGCTATTCCGTGCCTGTTCGGTGATAGGTGGTTTATTGCTAGCTCGCTAAAAACATAAACAGTGCGCCTCGCCCTCAAAATTCCCCATCCATCAGATTGCTAAGTGATGCGTCCCAACACTATAACCGCGCCTTGGTGGTCATCACATTGGACATGGAAACACTTCTGGCATAAGATCAAAACAAAGACAGCACACTTACAACCACACATTCTACATGGTGTAGCATGCTACCATGTAGGCAAGCACCTTAACTGCCCCAAAGAGGGTACTAAGCACCATATAAAAGTTTCAGTTTTTTCAAATAAGATAGTTTGGAACCTGCTTGCGAAGGCACTAAACAGCTTGGTAATGGATCTTAAAATAACATATGGTCACATTACCGCAGGCCATATGTTGTAAGTATTGCCACATTTTTTGCCCTTTTGTGAGGTATCTACTAGATGGTTTAAGGCGATCTGAATAGATTGAGTTGCAGTAACCTAAACAAGCATTTATAACAGCCCCAACCTCTGTACCCTGATTATTCTCATATAAGAATGGAAGAAATGGTTTAGTGTTTATTTGGTTAAATAAGCTACTTTTCACTTCCAAATGACCTTGGAGTTGTGTTTGTATGTTTCATGCAAGAGGTTTGGTCCAAAGATTTTAAGAGTCTCAACTGCATGACATGTGGGTCTGCCTTCTATCCTAAAGATGATCACTCAGTTTTTGCTCAATTTAGTTGAAAATAGTTGAAATTAACAGGACGAGTTCTAGTGAGGTTGTGTTTTCCCCAACATTGGCGTCTTAGCCTGAAGCTTTAATGACAGTGACTGAGGTTCAAAGTGGTAGCCTACTCTCAGTGCCCGGGTCCTCGGTTTTAATCACAGTAGTGTTCTAGCCTACGTCTATTGTTTGGGACCCTCATTGTAAATAGCCGTTTTGGTGCTGCCGCCTGCTGGTGTCTCGGTTACCCACTGTCACAAATAAAAGAGATTTTTATTTAGAAGTGGAACATTGTAAGGTGAAATCGAAAGTGGGGGTAGCGGAAACCGGTACACCCATCACACTTTTTGAGAATGCTGAAACAAGTGTGACCACTTTTTAAGGTTGTTTTGGCATGTTTTGGTTGCACAAACTTATTCTAATGTAATTAGCTTTGTGCCATCATTTGAACCCCAAAACCGCACTGAGATGCTGGTTCCTATGTATATGCATATCTGCTAAAAAAGTAAGCTCTGGTTAAAGGTGTCATATATGTGACAAGTGGCTTCTTAGCTGCTAGTTATAAGTAGGCATTTTGAAACGTCGAGAGAACCTCGCCAATTAATGGGGGTCTTTAGACATTTGGGAAAAACGTTATTTGTATCTTGAATGGTTTCTAATAGCAAGTATTTTTTAAATACGTATTTATCTGTTCCTCCTTTTTTTTTATTGACTCCTTTTGTTGTATGGAGTTGGAGACTCCATGGCAATTGCACGCTATATCAAGGCTGTCTATTAATAATTTTATAATGGTGGTAGCAGTTTCTTAAAGTATTTCTCCATTTATTATGCTAATAGTCTGTAGCCCTTTCATAAGTAGATACCCCAAAAAAGCCCACAGACTCCAACTGGATCCTTTAGAAATCATTTGATAACTGTGCACCTAGTATGTCCTATCATGAACCATTCAGTGTAGGCAGCCTCTGACCCCAGGTTCTAGCCCATTAATCACAACATTGCTCATCAGGTTAGTGCTTTGCTTCCTCACCCACCCTTGGAATGTAAAGCGCCGACTTGGCACCCGGGTGGCACATTGCACTAAAAATGATCTTACCTCAAACAGTTCTTCCTTGTCGCAAACCATGTCAGGAATTGCTGTAGAATATCCAGATTAGTTTTTTTAAGTTTTAAGAGTGAGTAAATGTATAATGGTTTTCACGTTCAGGAAATCTAAAAAGCTGTGATCCAAATAGCTCATAGTGACATAGGTTAGCTGTATAAAGTATGCAAAAAGTGATGGATAGAATGCTTGCATTAATCTCTGCCACTGGGAATTACTCAGGACTGCATTCCAGTCCATTGTTATTTTACCCATCATGCCACCTCAGTTTGGACCCAGCTATATGCAAATCCGTCTTGAGCCTGCCCCATTGAGAACAGTCCCGCCCAAACTGCCAGGCCAGATCCTCCCTGAACCAGAACACAAGCAACCCAGGGCCAGTTTCACCCTTGCTATGGGCTCATCAGCTGGGTATAGCTTGATTTCAGTGACACGTGTGCATGGGACCCACATCTGGGCATACCCGTCTCACTCAGGGCGGCATGGTAAAGTATTAAAAAAACAAGGTTATCTGTATGGCATATGGCTTGCAGTTTATCGCACATTTATACTGTAGATTATAGAGTTGTGCATATATTATGGTTGACTCGGGCTACTTACATCACAATTAGGTTATAAGTTATTTGATTATATTTTTATGTTTTTTTTTTTGTCATCTTGGATCGGGTTTTTTGCATCTCAGATGGTAAATCTGTTGTATAGTAGCGAGGCATACCATGGCCATTTATAAATGGGATTAAGTACTCTTTGTGGTGCGTTTATAAGGGTGTTGCAAGTCACCAGGGAGTTTCTTGACGTTATAAAGGAACAATGCTGAAGGCCAAATCATAGAACTCCGCAGTGAGTGAAATATGCTTTTATGATGCCACATCGTACAAAGAACTTTATTCACAAGTAATTCTATTCCTTAAAACATACAGGCTCACACCAAGTGTGGTAACTTGCCAAGCAATTTCTGGTTTTGTGTAATGAACTAAAGAGCGGCACAAAAATAAACCAGCTACTATAAATTGCACCCTTTTACTAACAACTGTTCGTTGAAGTAAAACGGTTTAAAGGAACTGAAAAGCTAGTTCTTGTTTTCATAGTTTTAAAAGGATGTCATTTTGCTTCCTGACCTGCCTTCACCCTGTCTCCTGGCTCTGGCAGCAGGCATTGTGTGGTTACTACTCGGCTGAATGTTTTTACAGTTGAGTAGCTGCGTCATTTTCTTATTACAGGTGGCTAGTGATGTCACTACTGGACTGTAATGAAAACATTCAAGTCGCGTTTTTATAGCTGGATGAATACAGCCTTCCTTTGCTTGGTCTGCTACTCATGTCTGACTCTTGTAGGGTTATTTACTTATAAAGTCATTTATGTTGGGCTTCTGACACCTCCAGAACACGTCAGTGCGACGTAAATCCGTTTTGACAGTGCGTGTACTGAAGCTAAGTACAGCAAATGTTATGCCGGATATTTAACGCCTCGTCCCTGATATGATTGTCAAGGTATTTGGGTAGAGTAAGCGAAAAATAGTTCGTTTTGGTATGCAAATTACGACTGTGGAGGATTTTTACAGAAACGATACAGCAAACCTACAATTTACACCACCTGTGTTTTTTTTTTTTTTTTTTTTTTTTTTTTTGCGTGCGTTTTGGCCTTTCAGCTTTTTTTTATTTTTTTAAATGTTAGTTTAAAAAGCTATTTGATTGCCTAAACTCTGGTATCCATGCTCCATCTCCTGTATTTTTTTTACATTTCAAAGGTGATCCCATTGCTCAGGTGTTTGTTTATTTTTTTTATCGCTGGCTGCTTTGGTATCTGCAAAATGAGTGCTAGCTGGCGCGCCAGGAACTCGAACTGGTCAAGATCTCACCAAGAAAAACAGCAGGAGAGGGAAGCAATTGTGCATCTGTTTTTCGGCCATTCAAGTTACAAATGACCGGAGAGATGCATTTTCTGTTATTCAGCTGCTTAAAAGAGGAAGAGAAACTAAAAATATAGCACCTGCCTTTAATTCGCAGGCCTGGTCATTTTGTTAAGGGTTATACGAACAGTAAAGGTAGTGTGTGTTTTTCAGTGTCTGACATACACAGGGCCTAAGACTTAAAACTGATTTAACACCAAAGCCAGGCTTACCACACAAACGGCTTGATATCCACCACAAAAGCCACCTTTGCAATTCAGAAAACCTGGCTTCACACTCGTACATGGATTTATTCACTTAATATTCTTGGGTTGTTGGAATTCCTAGGCAGGAATGCCCTAAAAGTTTGTGCATACTCACAAGTATCAACGTGCTGGTATTCACAATGTATGTTCTGACCCATTCCAGCCTTAGAAATGTTTAGCGATTTATTGCTGTTACGCGAAGTGATTCAGCATCAAGGGTGCGAAAGGTACTCCCCTCAAAAATGGGCGAGGGTGGAGAGGAAGGGCTTTCTGCCATCTCTTTTCTCTAATGTGGTTCTCCATTGGGTCCCAGAGCCTTGGTGTAAGGGTCTTTAGCTGCATGTCATGTCTTTGGAGTATGAGTGACTCAGAATTCCAGCCTCAGTGAACAGTAGACAGACTGAAGAACTGCACAGCTCTCGGTGGGGCGCTGTATCTTGATTTTAAACGTGCAACTGATCTACTTATAAATCATCTTAAACCGACTTCTTTGCTTGGACGGGGTCACTCTACTCCAGGTAGAAAAAAAGTTTTCCACATGAACTGATGAAATGTAGCAATGTTTGCAGGTGTGTTTGCGAATCTATATTTTCAATATGAGAATTTGGAAGTCACAAAGGTTTCCAGGAGTAAGCCTGGAAATCTACAGCTGTGAGGGTTTCTTGGTGTAACTTGCAATAGTGTTGAGAATTCTCAAAATATCTAAATGTACAGACAGGTGATGTCATATGAGACCCACAAACTTTGGTAGAATCCTTTCCTGAGCATATGTATCCTCTAAGAGATCCCAGTCCCACCCCATACTATTGTTTTACCGTCTCGCCTACTGACAGCTGTAGTTGTTTGTTGTCAAAGACCTATTGTCGCCAATAAATTCAAGTATAAACATATAGTGGGCTTTGGGTCAGTCCATTGCTTGTTATTCATTGTCATTCTTGTGCATCTCGCTTGCTTGTTGTTCAGTGACTTTGCTCTTTTTGTGTTTGACCCTCAATTAGAGCAGAGCCTCTTTATCATCCTTCTGATTGGATGACTTGTATCTTTACAATGCTTACATTTGGAAAACTGCATTTTAGATTCTATTCTCATGCCTCTTCTTGTAACAGTCATGATCGGGGCCTGCCAGTGACCACATGTGCAGAGCTATGTCTTCGGCAAAATGGGGTGACGCTACCTTTGCTGTGACACATGACCGCATCAATCAGCTACCTGTGTTCTGTCAAAATATTTTGTGACTCAAGAAAAGTGATGTAGCTATGAGGCACTCACTAGTCCTACAGTTCACAGATGAGGATGTCCACAAATGATTTGACTCCACCCTGTATCTGGGCTGATCACTGTGGGGTCCGCAGTAACTACTGTCATTGCTTACTTTTGTCCCCATCTAAACTTTTGTCGTGCAAGCCAAGCAGAGGCAAACGTAGTCAATATATTGTTCTCACACACCACTAAGTGAACTTGTTAGCACGTGCATACTAAATGACCACAAGGAAGAGGGGTGGAGAAAGGGCATGCATGGCTCGAAATCCTTACAACAAGGTATGTCTTTGGTGAGGATGTTGGTTCTTGGTCAAATGCATAATATGTTGCCTACTAGAAAATTGTTACAGTGATGCACATCTCATAAACAAAGATGATCTGATTACAGCTGACACCCACAATAAATATCCCTTAGATTGCAAATCTCTGTTCTTGTAGATAGTGAATTGTCAGTCAACACAATGGTAACTGAGCAGTACAACAGACCCATTTCCGCCAGTCCTCCAAAAAACATGCATGCATAAGGTGGTGCAGGGCCCATACCACTTTGTAGCCAATACACTGCCTTGCCGCAGCAATATACATGCGAGTACATTGCAACGTAGCTGAGATAGTAAAGCTAATCCATACTAGTTAAGTGTGCACAACTGAGAATTGGAGGCCAAGATTGGTACAATCTCTTGTTTATGAACAGAGGTGTATGTGTGACAAGTTCAGCTTCAACTGATACTAATCCATTTTCCTTCCTAAGTGGAGAAGGACAGCAATTAAAGGAGATATGTATCCTTGAGACTCCCAAGGGTCCGCCCTCTGGGATCTCCACCATCAGCATCACAAAAACCTAACTGAGGGAGGGTTGTAAATGCAAAGAATTGATATTCCCCAGCTTCACTTGGCTTCTGTGGCCTTCTCTTTTGAGTAGTTACAGATCGCAAGCATCTGCTAATTCTGTTCCAATGTTTTGCCATTTTGCACTGCATTCGAAAGGAGAAATTATCCAACTGCAAAACTGTCAGTTTAGGTTGACTACTGCCTCTGTTATGACAACCAATTTGACTACATATTGACCCATCGCCAGCTAATATCCAGGGCAGAGCGTGCAGAAATATAAGAAACGTAAGACCATGCAAAAAGAACCATTGAAAGTACCATTCCTAAAGCCAATATCAAGCTGAAAGGGGCCAGACTAGCCGCTGCCGCAGATGAGTGCCTACGGATGATAATTGATGCTCATGAGGTAAGCATGTGGCAGAACATTAGCAATGCCAACTGCACTTTGACTCCACTGGCTAAGAAAGAACTAAAGGCCAGGATTAGCATACAGTGGGAGCTGACATGTAAAAAGAGCTATTGCTGAAAAACAGATACTTTTTCATGCCCAGAGACTAGACTGATAGGGGGGTACTGCCCATCAATGGGTTGACCACGCAAAGGAGAGGTCATGAGAAGGTGTCGGTCTCCGTGTTACATGCAACGGTAGAAAAGAAAATAATGAGATGTCTACTCTGTCAGAAGTAGGATAAAGTAACAAACCAGCATCCACCTTCTCATAAGAACTCATTTGGAAACCATGGGAGAAGGTTATTCATTAACTGCGTATGGTTAATGCGCTTTCTTGACACTGTGTTGTAGAGTTCATGAAGAGCTTCACACCTCTGACGAGCGTGCAAAGTACTCTGATTTACATCAGGATCATTGGTCCCATTCAGAGTCAATGGTTGATAGGGTGTTGGGTGTAATTTGATGAGTTTTGGGGGTTAAAGACGTGCTTTAAATGTTGTGTGGTGAATGTCACTGCACAGAAGTATGAGTGGTTGCATATAGCATGAGATGCAGTTGTGCATACCAACCAGTTTTTTTAATGTCCTCTGCATCATGCAACTATGGGAATGAGACGTCAGCTGTCTAATTGCACTCCACAATTGTAAGTGGTTCTTATTCATGCTGCAGTCAGATTTCAGAGATTAGCTGTCTGAACAGAGATGGCGCTTCTGTCAGTCTGTGTCTTTTTGAAGGGAGGGATGGCCAAAAGCGTAGACATGTTGCTGGGCAATAGGTGGAGAGCTTATGTTCAAGGAAGAGTGATCAGTGAAGTGCAGAGGAACACTTCTGTTGCTAGTGCTGTCTTCATCAGCTAAAAGCAGTGATCCTGATAGTGCAGAAAATGTTGTCCGTCCACGGGCTCCCACATGATTTGAAGATGGACAATGACCGGATGTCTCAATGATGCCTAAGGATATAACATCGACACATCCATATATGATGCACTAATACAAATTGCGTTTGGCTGTCGACATTTAATGGTCTGTATTGCTCTTCAAGAACACCTCTAACTCTTGGACAGTCTGTACGCCGGCAGCCATAAGTCTAGGGAAAACCTATCTGGCTTCATTCCCATTTATGCAACACTGGCACAGTCACTTACAAAGACCCACGATGTAGAGAGAACACATAGGAGAGAAAATGATAAAGCAACTCAGACATAGAGGTTGCACGGTGCACTTTCAAACACCGGACCTGGCAGTGTGATACTCATCCTTTAACTCAAATGGACAACATTGGCACAGTGATAGGTGCCAGCAGTGAAAGTGTTATTGTCAGTAAGAATATGTTGTTAGCCAAAAAATCCAAGAAAAGGTCAAAGGATGGCTCCAGCACAAAACATGTTTGCAGTCGTGACTTTGGGGGCAGTGGGACGGGGTGAATCACATGAGTACGAAACCAGCATTATCCCCACAGGATCCCGCTCTACTGACTCAGCATCGTGGTCCAGCTTCAGGTCCCCATGAGACTGAGAAGCAGAAACAGTAAACAGAGAGAGTAGCTGTGGATTTGTGGGTCCCCATAATATCCGTGACTCCAGCACCAGCTACAATCTCCTCACCATCTGTCTGCGATGCTAAATTGCTTCACAGCAACTGCTGAAGCTGCATGCACCCCGGTTTATTCCATACACTGTTTGCCCATCTTAATTGTCTCAAGAAGGGATGTTATATTCTGAAGGTTTTGTCATTTGAGCTGAGCCATGCACATATCGCCTGCCGTGCATACGCTGTACTGGAGAACCGTGAGAGGGTTAATATAAGGGAGGTACCTGCTGCAAAGAGCGGCCTTCGCACACACACCTTCCCGTGTGGAGCTTACGTGTGTGCAGTTCGGCCTAGAATGCTTATCAGCAATCCTCCAAATAACAATAAGTAGAGTAAACATTACAAAATGTACGTTTTGCAACAGAGAAATCGGGAGTAATGGAGAAAAAAAATCTTCCAACCCATTTGTAGTCACGTGCAAAGATAAAGCCCAAATGGAAATGGAGAATTAATCCGTCTTGGTGACTGACTGTGGCGGCATAATCTGGGTGGCCAGAGTTCCATCCACTGGGAGGCTGGATTGTGAATGAGCTGTGGAATAACTCCAAGCATTCTCTGGATATTTATGGAAATTCCACATGAGCCATGCCAGAACCTTGTAAGATTACGCAGGAGATTTTCCCAAAAGGCCTATACTGTGGACTCAGAGGCCTGGACCAAGTCTGAAGACCCAAGCAAGGTGTATCGTGGCGAATAAACTCTGTTGGACATTCCAGTTCCCTTAAATCAAATGGTTCATCGTATTGATGAACACATTGTGGACAATTAACTAAATATGGTTAGCAAGAAAAATAGAAATTCTGCTTGTAATTAAAATGAAGAACTGGACTCTAATAGGTAACTCGAGGCCAAAATCAGCCGCAATTTCCACCATAGCAAATGAGTAGACTCCCCCAAACCCATTTATCAGCACTTAAATCAAGTAGAAGCAATGTGTAACTGGTCAACTGGAATTTCAGCTAGAGAAGATCCCCAATGTTGAGGAAGTGCATTATATTCTGTTTTGCACTTATGGACTGTGCTGGTCCCATATTCCCTGCGTCTGTGAAGTGTGAGTCATGGAGGTCTGTGCATTGTTAGGGTCCTGTGTGTCTGATATGGTTGGTCGGATTTTCATGGGCTGTATAGTTGTGTGTATTGGTCTGCACATGGAAAGAAGAGATGCTCAAGTGAGGGTTGTAAGATATATTGTAATTCAATAACACAAGAAATACCGTTGGTCTGATAAAAATGAACTCTAACAACATCAATCTAATCTGATTTGATTAAAGGAGTCCTTTTAAAGAGGACAGAATCCCATCACCCACCGAGGTGGCATGCTTCATCATCTGGGATCTCCTCTTAGTTGCAAACCCTAGTGCAACTAAGGGCCGCAACCTTCCTAACGGTGGAAGGGAGCTCACGGATGTTTTCAAAAAGTAGTATAAGATGGAATCTACTATGATCCCAGGAGTGAGAGGCCTCAATTCTTGTTTAAGGGTGATGGTTGCAGTGCATGTGACCAAAGTGTGTGAAAAGAAGTGATTTAAAATTGCCTACCAGGACACAAAACAACTTTAATAGACGCTATCCTGGTGTCAAAACTAAAACAGTGTGTGTGCAGTTTCCAACAAATAACTGCAAGAAGTCCACAAGGATGACAGGTCTACATGTTTCAGCCTATGAATCCTCTGATCCAGGCTTTCATCAGGACCTTAAAAATGGAATTGCTACTGCAAATACTGTGCTTAATGTGCAAAACAGGTGGAGTCTCAATCAAAAGTGGTTGGTTCAATACAACCTATATTCACCTGTGAGTCCAAAATGTGGTTGACTGTCACAGGAGTATTGGACACAATCCTGAAAAAGAAAATTATATTTTACAAAATAATCCTAAAAACATGCAATAGACTGTTTTTGTCAAACATACTTAGTCTAGGCACTTCCATGATAGTGTCATCATATACCTACAAGTGTATATAATCAAAAAATATTTGAAAAATTGTTGCACTTACCTGTCTTTATGCGGGTGTGCTCCTCACCTCACCTGGAATCCGCTCAGGAAGTGAGGCACCGCTCTAAATTAAAGGTACAAACATAAAACCGCATTCAAAGTCAAAATCCTCTGAAAATGGCTACCTGACTTATTTTAAAATCTGTCATGCAATTGGAGGACCAAAGTCGAACCACAGGGGCAACCATTTCCAATGTGAAGCGATGTTAAAGAGATTTATTGCGCCCCCCCCCCCCCCCCCCGGGCTCAAAAACACACTTATCAATGTTACTAAACCTCACCTCGTATCAAAAAATCATAATCCAACTAAGTATATATTGGCAATCGAATTAGCCAAAAAAGGAAGGAATGCTCTCCCCATGCATACATCTTTATCAAGACGTCCCGCATAGAAAACTACTTCTTTTCAGATTCACATTGAAAGATCGCTTCAACGATGTTACATTTAGAGGTCTAATGCATGGAGCATGAACCCTATACTTTCATGCATATACCTAACTGGTCATCCTTGTGGACTTCTTGCAGTTATTTGTTGGAAACTGCACACGCACTGTTTTAGTTTTGACACCAGGATAGCGTCTATTAAAGTTGTTTTGTGTCCTGGTAGGCAATTTTAAATCACTTCTTTTCACACACTTTGGTCACATGCACTGCAACCATCACCCTTAAACAAGAATTGAGGCCTCTCATTCCTGGGATCATAGTAGATTCCATCTTATACTACTTTTTGAAAACATATGTGAGCTCTCTTCCACCGTTGGAAAGGTTGCAGCCCTTAGTTGCACTAGGGTTTGCAACTAAGAGGAGATCCCAGATGATGAAGCATGCCACCTCGGTGGGTGATGGGATTCTGTCCTCTTTAAAAGGACTCCTTTAATCAAATCAGATTAGGTTGTTGTTGTTGTTGGAGTTCATTTTTATCAGACCAACGGTTTTTCTTATGTTATTGAATGTCTAAATTGGGGATACATTACTGTTTGGTCTTTAAATATTTTCCCCAAGACCCCTGTTTGAATAATTTTGTGATACAGATATACTGTAAGCCTACATTTTGTGATCAGCATCTCATGTCTTATCCTAGGTGAGTGGAGATGGCACAGACCACGCTACCTGTACAGTCTCAGAGAACACTAATTTGTGGTGCAATTACTGAATGCTCAAACTATACTGTAGTGCAGTTACAGGGAAGAACAACCCACTTGTTGTGTGGTTACAATTAACCTGTCCTACTTTCGGCAGAGATATGAGGGTTGCAGATTGAATGTTAAGGTTGTCGTGTTCATGTAAACATCGTATGCCACATAGTATGGTTACAAATCTGCACTGGTTATGATGCCTACCCTGAGAAAAGCATATACCTATTGTTTTGGACTGTACTGAGATGTTTGATATATGTTGTGTCCTCTCTATGGTGTTTTTTTCTGTTGGGAAGGGGTTCTAGAGTTGGATTGCTGTGATGATGACTTTAGCATAGACTGTGGTCACTTTATGTTTTTTACAGCAGTAGTTGTATGAGGGGTTGTGTGTAGTTGCTATTAGGTCTGTGTTTTTCTCTGACCAATTTCTTGAGTTGCTGTCTCGGGTGCCAAAGTGCATTCTTGTGGTTCTATATTCTATTAAAAGAAGGGAGATGTTTTGTTTTTATCTATTTGCAGAGTGCTAACTCTAGGTCCAAAGTGTCTCAGTGGAGTGGTGATGTGATAGAGTCCTTTGCTTGTCCGCGTTGTATGTTTGTCTTTTAGGGCTGGTCAGCTCTCCGTGGGCAGAGCGGCAGGGAGCATCATGGCGGGATGTTTACCTTACACCTGACTTGTAAGATGAAACAACAGTAAATGTGCATGTGAAATTTACCCTGTGTGATCTTTACTGTTTTATTCTTCAGGAGAAAATAATGTATCTCTCATGCTCATAAAGTGTTTGTCTCCCTCAGTTCAGATACGACATAAAATAGATGTATTCATAGGTGTAGGTTGCATATTAGTTTCAAGTACATTGGTAACACTTCACCCCACCAGGAGTTTTTGATGTTCCCATCTCAGCCTCTAGGTCTTCTCTGGCCCCTTCCTGCAGACATCAGTAGAATCAGGAAAAGGGAATATTCTACTCACATACAACATTCCATGCAACAACACACTAATCCAGAGCATGGGGGAGCTCGGGTTACTGCAAGACTTCATGTGGGCTTTCAGGGGTGAATAGTCTTCTCAGACATGAAACCCTGTGGGGTAAATTATAGGCACCGGAGTCCCAAGCCTTTTCCTAGCAGATGTCCCACGAGTGCATTTCAATCACTGCATGGGCGCACATTTGGGCTGCAAGTCCAAAACAGTCCAGAACATTGATGAGAAATGCCAACCCCAGGGAAATATCCTCTGGGAAAAGAGACAAGAACACAATCCAGCAGAATGTGACCTCCATATATAACTTCATCCATTGGCGGTGATATCCCCATTCCCAACGCCACAATGAAGAAAGTCCATTGCAAACCTGAACTGATTACAGGCTTATAGTGGAACATACAGGCCTCGTGAAACTGGCCAATGTACACCAATATCATACAATTGATAGGACATTCCTCCTTCACTAGCCACACTATAGTGTGACCCCAGGTAAGGAACTATTCATCTCACATATATCCTCCTGTAGACTCTGGTAAATGTAGGAGCGCTTGTCGCACGATGATTGACAGATGCCACTCACTGACTGGTTGTGTGCCATAGACTCTTGGACAGCTGCCATGTGCTCCCCTCTGTTCTTCTTATTCCTTCCCTTTGCTACCTCTTGCTTACCAGTTCACCTTTCTGTGCGACTGCTCCTCTTCTATCATTCTTGTAGCTACCTCGTCCTTCCTGCTTTCCTCTGCTTCTTCTCTGTGTGCTCCTCTCATTGACTCCCCCCCCCCCCCCTCCCCCCCACCTGCAACACTCCCATTGCCTTTTGTAAGAGGAAATACATTCACTGCACTTTTTGTTTCAAGAGCGGTCCTTGAACTGTGATCAAAGAGCACATTTAAATACGGACTGGCTAGTTAATTAAAAAAAAAAATACGGATTGGCCATTCTGCTTGTCTCGTCCCCTCTGTACCAGTTTACCACCCACTTCTCTCTAGTTTTATTCCATTCTCCTCCTTTTATTGTTTCTGTTCTGTCTGATCCTCGCTCTGTGCCTCCCCTTTGCACCCGTCTGCTTTTTTGCTCTACTCCTCTGTCTCTCCTCCCTTGAGAGCTCCACTGAAATTATACAAACGCCTTGTAATTTTTCCACCTATACCCTGTTGTTTAGGTTCCCAAGAAGGCCTTTTAGCGCCCTCTTACTTGGGCCATTACTGAGATAAATATTGTGTCATGAGGAAGCCGTTAGTGATGTTATCACCTTTAACCCAACAGAGGAAGTGTCACCGGATGTGGTGTTGGTGTCAGAGGGCAAAGTCAACAGTTTCCTTGTGTTATGTAGGGCATGCATTTTGAGACCGAAGGCTCTCTGCATGGCTTTGCAAAGCTGTGGCATCCCGGCTGACCATGTCTTCTGACATATTTTATGTTGTGCAGCCTGCCAGGCCACTATACATGTTCCAGCTTTCAAAGAGATCTGTTGAAATTGCACCCTCAGCCCAGCCAAAGTGAGGGTGACACTGGCACTGGGGTGACTGGCGGTGGCAGAGATTCTAGTTTACAGGTACCACCCTTTTTACCCATACCCTCTGGTGTGGAGAAAGCTTACCAGCGCACACCTGCAGACATTCCATCTTAGCCCTACAGCAACGTGGATTCCTTAAATAATTTTGGTGGAACTGTTGTCTGGCCTGACTGGACGCCGAGTACTGGATGCCTGATAGCCACTTGGTACTCAACACTGATACACTCTGCTCCCAAAGATACGCCGTTTACTTTGAATGGAGTGGTGTGCTTTTTGTCTTGGTGTGACTTGGAATGGGATGAATTTCTAGGTGAGATATTGTTCTACCATTTTTACTGTAAACTCAGTAAATCAGCGGCATAGTCACCCACAGAAAGGTCTAGTTTAGAGACTGTGACCATACAATGACAAGGCTCATCATAGCAACCTTACTACATTTTATCCTTCTGTGTGTCAACCTTTGCCCATTGTCTGAAGCATAGTTTACACGAGAATAAACCAGACAAGTCCTGAAGAAGGCCATGAGCTCACAATTACTGCCTCATAGGATAGGACCGATATTATGACTCGCTAGTATTTAAAGCCCTATCTCAAAAATGTTATGGCAATTTTTGGGGGTTGTATCCTGTCCCTAGAAGATGCTAGTACCTTCGGATTTTAATATGCAAATATTCATGTTCCTGCTCTAGTAACATGCATGTCAAAATAAGTCTTGTTCTTCTTGACCTATAAAGCACTGGCTGAATTTTTAATGGATAAAGTGTTAGTTACTGTGCCATGCTGTTTTTTTGAGGTTCCAACACCTACCACCTCGTAGAGTAAATCCTGACTGGTCTATTACTTCACACTGCGAGAGCGAAGTGCCCAGATTGATTACCTTGTTTATCGAATCTGACTGCCGTTATATTGCTGACCCTGCAACAACAGTGGTAAACTGTAGTACTCACACAGAATACTGTACATCGGCCATGACTGCCACGTGAACCCCAAGCAAAGGCCCCATGTCATTCTAGAACGTAAACCATCCACATTTGGGTTTTATCCACATGTTGTGCATCATACCTTATTCCAGGAGATTTAGAAATCCATCTTGGGTCTAGTCCTCTGCAGGCTGCACTCTAACCTAGCTTTAGTTTTGTTCTTCATTTTCATTACCCCTGGAATCACTTCCTTGACCATTACCAGCAACTCTTTGAACTATAATGCCCTAGTTTTCTTGCTCTCTGTATGCCTTTCTCCACTTTTGTTGATAACACAGGCGTCTATTTTCCATGATTTATTCTGTTTTGTGTGTGCCTGCTGAGACAGGTACATTTATGTCCCTGGAGCTGCCCTTTAGATATTTATTTCTTGATGTATTGTTTGGTGTAGGCTAAACGTGAGGGTCCATTAGGCTCTGTAAGTGATGAGTTGAAGGTGGCACAAAGCCTCTCAAGTCCTCTGTGATGCTACAGCACTGAACCGGTATCAACAGGAAGGCGTAACCAAGAAGCAACTGCATACAGCTGGTTGGCAGACATGGGGTGATAAGTCTACAGGAACTACACCATGGCAGACCCAAGGTTTCTGGGGAAAGCAAGGCCAGCCCTGAACTTGTTTTCAACAGTGAATGCCAGCACTAACACTTTAGGTGGCTTAAAATAATGGCTCTTGGCCATGTAGAGAGACCTACAGTTAGCTGATGCTGGTTACTGAGACAGTAGGCATGCTATGCTGCACACACTGGTTGGCAGCGTTTTAAAACATGGGGCCTGAAAGAAGCTGGTCTAGACTGGTTATGTCTATTGGTTAATTTGAAGGACTTCTAGTAAGATTATTTGTTTGTCATTGCAGAATGGTTCTCCGCCAGGAAGATGAGAAGTAAATCTCATTGCATGGGTAGATTGCTGAGTAGTACCTAAGACGAGGCAAAACTTATGTTGTTTCCAGAAAGCTGTTGAATTGACTTGTATGACCTGGCGCAATTCAAGAACTGCATAAGAGTTAACGTGAAAAATTGAGGTGATGCTGGGCTCACACAAAGCATTTCAACACTGCATACATATGACCTCCTAATGTTCTTCCTATGTTCCTATTGGAAATTGACCAGGAAATTGACTAATCTTCAAAGGGAAAAAACATACATAAAGTGCAGGTACCTAACATACCTCAGTTATTTTACACCAAATTTCGGGTTCCTGAAGCAGAATTGTCTGTAAGCACCTGCGATAATTTGTACAGGTTCCATTGGCTGGCCAGACCCAAATGGTCCATTTACCACATGGCTGTAGGACTCGATAATGATAGTTGAGAGAGTTTGTCAAATAGTTAATTGGAAAATATTGCGAATCTGTACAATTTGAAGGGGCCAGTCACTAATTTCCCACAGACTTGCTGTTGACCTCGATATTGGTTAATCTATCACTAAAGCCATGGTGGCAACCCATATGCCTCCCCAAACTCTGTTGACAGGGGCAAAACGCTAGATGGCTCTTTAAATGCGATTTTCTCTAGTCTAGTTTATGTGACATATGCAAGCTGTATGTTATGTTATGTAATACATTTTTGTAGAGCGTGGCTAATACCCGAAGGTGTCCTGGCGCTATTGCAAAGGGGTCCGTCCTTAGTCTGAGACCTGAGTCTGTATCAAGGGAGTTTTCAGAAATTAGCAATATGTATTCAACAGTGGAAAGTCTGAATGGGCTATCGAAAAAGCTGGTGCTATAAACAACCTTTCTCTTAGATGTTGTTTGTGACAATCCTATAGTTTCAGCCCATGGCTCAGCATCATCTTTCATTGTCGGGGGGTGGGGTAGGGGGGACATATTGATGAGAGAATGGAAGATTGTGGGATTCGAGAGCACCTTGCTCAGACCACCATTCGGAATGTACACGTACAGACTGTCACTGGACCTGAAATACAGCAACTCTTGATTCCCCACTATTTATTTCAAGATGGAGCCTTTGTAGAGGATCCTCCCCGCAAAGCTTGACAAGAGGGTTCCTGGCCTTCCTGGATCTGCGGCATGTGCATCTGCATATCTTGACCCACATGGAATGCTAGTGCTTTTTTTCTTGGCTATCCTCAATTAACTCTAGCAGTTCACAGTCCTTCCCTGCGTTCTGAAGTCCTTTTCTAAGGTGTTTACCCATATTGTGCCTTGGGTAATGCAACTCTTTTAAATAAGGGATGTGTGCCTCATCTGAAGCTTCTAGTCGGATGCTAAATGACAAACCATTTTTCATGATAGTTTAAATAGCACCCAACTAGTGTTGTTGTGTGCAGGTCAAAGCATTTCTTATACTGAGTCAATGGAAAGCTTTTGGGGCGGATGTGATTGTGTTGTTTCCAACTATATTGGTACACTTCATAGTTTTGAACTCGAGTTTTTAGAAAGAAAATCTGAGGTGGCCAGTGTAGAGGTTAATACAATAATCCTAGAGGGACGTAGACACCAAGAGTATTAGTGTGACTTTCTACAAGCAGTAGAGCTTTGGCAGCACCCGTTTTTAGCACAAGTAAATGCTAGAATGTGTTAACCCCTTCAGTGCCCCGCCCTTTCCCCCTCCTGTGCCGGGCATTGTATTAGCGGGCGGGGTCCATGACGAGACTATCTCGTCATGGGCATAGAAGAGGTTAAGGAGACCTCATTGATTTATGGGGTAAATGATGGATCATGATTGGAGAACTCTCTCTTATGCGCTTTTTCCCTTCCTCTGGAGGAGTGCATAGTTTCTCTAGCCAAATTAGAAGGTGGGGGGCAAGAATCGCAGGACCCAGGAATAGGATTTCAGTTGATTCGCCATATAGACAGAGCAAGGTGTTCTGCATGCAGTGATGTACCTATGAAAGGCAACAAGACAAGTTGAGAACGAGACAAGTTGAGAAGGTAGCCAGCCTCGTGTCCAGGCTTGAAGTGAAAGGGATTGTTGTCCACGTACATACTTCCAGTCCTGGTGGAGACTAAGATGCCAGAAGGGGTAGGGTCATGTCAGTGTAAGATAGTGTTGGTGACTGGGTGGAGCCCTGAGGTACCACTGCACTTTCAGTCCTCTATACTACATAGGATTAACGCCAGTTTCAAATTATGGGTGTGGTTTTGTGGGAATGAAGCAAATCAGGGAGGCAACTGTTTCAAGCAACTTTACCATATTCAGAGGTGAGATCATAATTGCATAGATAATCAGAGTTAGGCCGTGAGGTTCTTTAGGATGGGTGTAATGATTGTACATTTTAAAGCTAGAGAGCGAGCCTTTGATTAGGATAGAGATAGTTGGTGTCAGTGCTGTCGGGTCCAGATTTAGGATTTCGCAGTAACGATGTAGCAAGGAGGTAAAATTTGTTTTGATAGCGTTCAAGATATAACTAATGTTGGATTCCGAGCGAAGTGCAAACTCGCACAGAGGGTTGGCGTAAGAAAGGGTATGAGAGTATGGGCAAGGCCTGATGGACTGGAATAATGAAGGCAAAGCAAACTGTTAGTGTCAGTCTCGTTGGTTAAGAATGACAGAAGATGGTCTCAGAAGTCTGTTGGGGAGCTGGAATGCTGGATAGTGGATTAGGGTCTCCCGTCTCCTTGAAGAAGAGAAACAATTTGTTTTGATCGAGTTTGATGATTGTTCTGGAATTATTCCTTTTTTAAATTTTGAAAATGCAGGTGTAGAGCCTCTGAAATGCGCACTACGGGATGCGCGATCAGATGTAATGCGGGTTTGTTCCGGCGTCTTTCCCGTGCACTACCTTGATACTTAAGTGTGTGGATGCTGTTAATGCAACATTTGTCAGTCTTCAAGGAGCACCGTTTCCTGGTGGGGATCGGACCCAGGGTGTCCAAGCTCTTGTTTAGCTTGAGTCGCAGGTTGGCTTAGAATAACCAGCAGGAGTGTTTAGATAATGACCTTGCATTTGGAGGAGAATTTGGATGAAGGCATTTTGCTGTATTTTATTCCGATTTCTCCATGAATACTTGGATAATGTAATCGGAAATCCTGGGCTTACAGTCTGGCTCAGTATTGATGCTTAATTTGGTTGCCTATTGATCAGTCCGTGAGAGCTGTTGGAGTCCTCGAAGCTCGAATATCACTCCTGACTGGCACCAGTTGCCAAGATGTTGCGTTCAGCAGTTGCGTAAAGCAGGGGTGTTGGGACGGAAAAGCCCTCTGCATGGTAAAAGATGTGTACCCCTGACCCGAGTGCCTAACTATATTGTTGTCTAGAGCCCTTATACTGATTTTTGCCATACCCGAACACGGATCATGCGTGTGTGGCATGACATAATCCTGTCTCATAGACTGTGGTCTTATTGGACCGGGAGGGGCACCCAAATCTGCGCTCATAGTGGTGTACGGCTCCTGCCTTCACCGGGAGTTAAACGGCACAAGCGCGGTGGGGACAGCATACCGTGTGATGAATAAAAGTAGGGGACATGTCCTTTTTTTTTTATCTTGAGATATTGGAGCGAGGCAACTTTTAAAAATGTCTGCTGCTGTGTGTTTAACTTACCCTTGGCCTACATCAGATTGATGGAGAAGAATGTGCGTAGTTGAAACGTGCTGAGAGCCTATGGGAGCGCAGGATATACACTACACAGAGAGCACAGTGTGCACATGGTAAATGTGTGTGTGCTGACAGGGTGTTTAAGGTGACACTGGTGCAGTAGAGAGAGACTGTAGTATTGAACAGTGTGCATCAGACTGAGGGTGTGTGCCGCATGTGGAAATGTTGAAGGTAGCAAAGTAAATGGGCCGCACAATACTAGACAGTGGAGTGTGCTGCGAATGTATGCTGTACATTAAAAGGAAAAGTAAGACATTGGGCTTCATTTTGGGAAGCCTAGGTCTGCCTGGTGACAACGTGAGGAGTGGAGCAATCTCCTCCAGACAGAATTGTATGTTGCTGCATTCCTGTGCGCTGGGGTCAGGCACGCACTGGGTAAGGGGAAACCAGGTTCTCCCTGTGCTTTTCAAAGGGCTCTTTGATTCAGTGACAGATCATCAGGAAAGGGCCTGGACACATCCCAGGAAGAGGGAGATGAGGCTGATACAAGAATCGTAAAGGGTAGTAGGGCTGAGAGCCAAGGGTTAACCTTTTGATGCACAAATCCCTGTCGCTGACGTTCAGGCGTGGACTCTGAACTCTCCCGTGAATCTTGTTGGTTAATCAGCTTTGGAGTCATACCTGCTGTGACGGACATCATTCAGAAGGAAAGATGAAGGGAAAAGATGTCCATATCATAGAAGCAGAACCCCAACATAAAACTTCAATGGCCCAAACCCTAAATCACATTTGGCGCCTGGAAAAGAACCATAAGGAGGGGAGTCTGTGACCCCATTTTCTGTCAACTGCCGAGTAGCCAGCTGGGCTGCATGAGGAGGGGAAGCTCTGCCAGACTTCTGCCTGCGACCAGGTCTAGAGACCTAGCCTGCTAGTCTCCCTGCTGAGTAAGGGGACATCACTCGGGGAAACCAAAATCATCTACCCTGGGGTGTGGAGCACCAGTAAGTGCCTGCTCGCCAAGACCGGTGTGCCTGTGAGGGAGAGAAGCGTGTTGGAGGGCATGAAATCAAGAGAGGAGCCCAGACTTGTGTGACTTCTGAACAAGGTGCAAGGAACTATGCCGCAATGATCGGGCCGTTGTTTGTGTGCTGCTTCTGAACTGGCCCATTATGCCAGGAGGGGCTGCCGGGCACAAAGGACAGTGCTGCATCGATCCGGCCGTTGCCCGTGTACAGCGTTGTGACAGTGGCAACTCTGTATGCCAGGAGGGGCCGCTTTGTGCTGAGAAACTATGTTTCATCGATTGGGCTGTCGACTATGTGTGGGAAGTTGCAGTGATCCCGTCATGAGGGGCTACAGTATTGGCAACCTAAGATCAGTGTTGGCTACACTTTGAGGTTTGTTGGATTGACCCTGTATGCCGGGGGGGCGGTCAAAACACTGATGCCAGAGGCCTGGGTAGTTGCCCTTGACCCAAATAGCTTTTACAACTAAGACAAGGGAGGCTTTGTGTCCGAGGTGGCCTGAGGACAGAGGAGGCTCCGTTGGAGCCCCACTAGAACAAGGAGACTGCCCCCACCCCTGAGATGGAAGAATAAGACTTACCACGTGTGGCTGGAGCCAGAGCCACTGTAATAGTCAGGACCCTGGTAAGTGCGGCTCAGGAGTGGGAGCTGGCACCTACCAGGAGCTGCGCGTGTCAACGTGTGCAGCCCAATTTTGTCGATCTGGGCCAGGACTGGTTCAAGCATTGCCCCCGGCAATTCTATTGGCAGGTTATTGACCGGGTTGGAATGAGTCGGTGGGGGGGTAGCTAACTTACATAAGAACATGGTACAGGGTACGGTCTCGCCACTCCCGATTTCTTGCAGGCTCTTCCGGATCTGGTTGCAAGTCTCGCTGTGAATAGGGCTAATTTCACTGTGCTTGGTGATTTCAATCTTCACATTGATGATTTTAATAACGTGGCTGCTAAAAATCTGTCTTCAGACCTGGCATCCCTGCAACTTCTGAAATTGGTAGAAGGGCCTACTCATGAAAAAGGCCACACTATTGATTTAGTGTTCAGTAGCATCACTGATATCCAGGTGCAAAGCCCTATTCCACTTACGTGGTCAGGCCACTTTATGCTTCCAATTGTTTTATCTGTGCCCTCTCTTTCCTCCACCCCGCCCCGTCAAGCATCTGGAATGTCATTGGTTCAAGTTAAATGGAGACGACTGGTCGATCGCACCACAGGCTACCAGACCCAACATGATGGACAGCATCACATCCTCCACCTCCAGATTCAGTGATTGGATTTCCAATTCATTGGACTTGGTGTTACCTGTAACATGGTGTAAGTCCACCCAGCAGGGACAGAAATCGCCTTGACCAAATACCAGTTTACTTGCCTTAAAGAAAGAATGTAAGCATCTTGAAAGACGTTGGAGAACGTGTAATGACCATATTAGTAAGGATAATTGTAGGATGGCAATTAAAAGCTATCATGCGGAAATAAAATCCCTAGTGTCCACACAGGCTGGAGTTGGAATAGTAAATTATACTATTCCAACATCCAGCGCCCCCCTCTGCAAGTCGTTCCGACTTGCGGAGTAATGGTATGCGGAATCACAACGCGGTCGTTGTAACGACCGCGTTTACCACAGCTGCGTTATGATTCCCTGCGGGGACAAAGACTGCGGGATGATGAGATGGATTCGAGATTTAGATCACAGCACAGAAACAGCTTTGCTGGCTATAATCTAGGAACTTAAATCCCTGCTGGACAAAGGAGGCTCAGCAGCCATTAATCTATTAGATTTCAGCGCGGCCTTCGATGCAGTAGATCATGCAATACTCATCTATAGGATATCCAGAGTGGGTGTCATCTGCCATACCCCGAACTCGCTTTCCTCTTTTTTTAAAGGACAGAACTTTCCAGATTCTAGACCAATCCTTGTACTCTCACACTCTTCGCCTGTGCGGTGGAGTGCCTTCCCTTAATCCCACCCTTTTCAATTTTTATATGCATCCCCTGACTAAAATCGTCCATTAATTTGTGTCGTCATTGATTTCTTATGCCTATGACGCACAGCTGGTGATCTCCATTTTCCCTGATCCCAACTCCACTCACCTCCAGTCTTGTCCCGTGTCTTCAGTAAGTGGCCAAATGGATGGCTAATTGAGGCTGAATGACGACAAGACAAAGGTTATGTTGTTTGGTAACAACTGTAATAAAAAATTCCCCTCCCCTGTGCCCGACTGTTTTAGATCAGTTGCTGAGTCTGAAAACTGTTATAAAGTTCCTTGGAATGTGGCTAGACTCAAGTCTCACGATGGAGCACCAAGCCAAAAAAAACACTTGCAGCTAACTGCTCTGGCGTTTTGAGACTACTAAGAAAGGTCTTATACTTTCTTCCTTTTCTGGCCATCTGGCCAGGAGACTAATTGTTCAGGCTCTTATTATTTCCCGGCTTGATTATGGTAATGTCCTTTATCTGGGCTTTCCCCACGATGTGACACAGATGCTCCAGGCGATCAAGAATCGCGTTGCCCGGCTACTGATTAATCTTCCCCCGACTTCAGCAAAAACAGCCTTAAGGGACCTCCATTGGCTTCCAGTTGAGCAGCAGGTCCAATTTAAAGCCTTATGCATTTTGCACAGGTCCCTACACTAGAAAGACCCTGCTCTTTTGAGGTCAGTAGCTACTCCTTATATCCCTGGAAGGTCTTTGAGATCTTCCTCAGCCCATCCGCTGTAGGTCCCCAAATGCAGGAGTTCCCGCTGGGTCGGCCGCTCGTTTTGTCACTAGGCCTGTAGGCTCTGGAATTCTCTCCCCTTTGACCTTTGCCAGCTATCGCGCAAGCTTTCTTTTCGCAGGGCATTGAAAACCTGGCTCTTTTGCAACTTACCCTCTGAAGATCACATCCACATGTCTGTTCCAGCGCTGGTAGGCCTTCTGGTAGCCATGCACTTTACAAGACCTCCAGAATAGAATAGACTGCACTGTACCGCTGCCAGAGTTTGTTACGCTTGAACGGGCAAGCTGAGAATTGGGCCTCACAGGCCTCTGGGGATATACAGCCCTTGGGTTTTGCAACCCTACTTGACTTTAACTGATTCTAACTTATTGACTGAGTCTTCGCGGGGGAAACCCTACTAACGGGGTCCAGTAGTTTACATTGCCTGGATGTTGCTGCATGCGAGTAGCACATAACAGCACAACAGTTACATGGGAACTCGGTAGCCCGGGGGTGGCCTGACAACTACTATGGTGCCTACCTCATGAGGGACTGTTATTCTATATCAAGTGTTGTTTATCTTTGCATGTGTTTGAGTAAACGTTGATCTATTGTGTGCGCTGCATATATGTTGAGTTATGAGTCTTGTTCATTGGTCTGTATCTACACTACCCTCCGAGGGACCATTGAATGCTCGCTCTATGTTACCAATTGAGAATCTGGCGCAGAAGGAGGAGCTTGACTCAATTGAGTGGGATCCATTCTAGGGTGGACCTCTGGACGTCAGGAGTAAATGGCCTCAACCACCTTGGTTGGGCCAAGTAACACTTGCTTGCCCCATGGCCCTCTGAATTGGGTTCTCTAACAAGGGGCTTCCATATCTTCAATATTGTTCTGGATATAGGCATTGGATGGCTCATCTACACAGGTGTTTAAATTGTCCAAAATGAATGCTGAAAAAGAGGTGGTTGGAAGGTGTTGAGTTAGATCAAGGAGGTCAAAATGGATGGACATGTGCCAGAGAGGCGGTGCACAAGATGGTCGCAAATTTGTGAGGCTCCTTCAGACGGGGGCCGAATCTGCCATTATCCTCTGGAACGCACTGCCCATCCGCCTTCAATCTTAAAATTTCTACATGAAGAGTGAACTGCTACTGCATGACATGCCCCTGGAGGCAGCTATTTGAGGGGGTGCTGAGAAATGTTTAGAAGGAGCAATCCTATGTGCGGGGTGGACCTTGCTAAGATGGTGGCTGCCTGTTAGTGGGCTGTGGATTAGGGTGTGACCAACTCGGGATTAGAGACTACAGGTGGGTGTAGTGGCTGGCAATCTTGTGCTTGTTGCATCACCTGATGAGCCACTTGCCAGGGGAAGACCGGATGGCTGTGTCCAGTTAGGAGGAGATGGGTGCGCCCACAGGGAGGCCTTGCGGTGCTCTGTGGCCGGGGCTTGGGGGGGGGGCAACCTGGGGGAAGCTATGCACTGTTCTCCTGGGTAATGGCTCTTCCCCCTGGCTGTGACAGCTGGTCCTTGTTTCCCTCCTCTACCTGTGGAGCCATGAGTGCACAGCTGTGCTGGGCCCTGATCTGGTTGTGCTCTCCCCGGTCTTGCTAAAATCAGCCTGGGCAAGACTGTAGTAATATGGGGGGAGAAGGCGGGATCACCCTTTATCAACGGGGGGGGGCCTCTGCTCAAGCCAAGATGGTAAAAAGATTTCAGACTCCACTGGCTGTCTGTACCCAGCATTGCTCACAAGTGTTTGGTATATGTGTGTGATCGCATGCTTGTACAGTGGTGCTACTAAAATCCAAAACTCCAAAGGAGTCTATTCTACCACATTGATTAGCAAATTTGCATATTCTCTCTGCATCTGTTGCACTTGAATGTATCTCAGGAATTGCCTGACAGCCTGCCAACTCATACCTCGTATGCAGTTCCTCAGAGCACCATGCCAGAAACCGGTCCTAGGAAGCTTGTTTCCGGTCCAGGGAAGGCATGGCTTGGCAGTTCGGGCTGGACTGTTCCCATAAGGCACAGGTTCAGACTGATTTGCATATGGCCATGTCTGAACTGGGGTGGCAGAGTGGGCTAAAGAACGGTGATGGATCAAACCCAGATCTGTTGACTGGGTGTGAGTGTTTGATTGGTTCTGATGCTCCGTCCATCACCACCCCCTTTTTTTGACAGCCTGCAAACTCCTACCTCGTATGCAGTTCCTCAGAGCACCATCCTGCCCTCCTCCCAGATATCCCCACCTTGGACAAGCCCAACAAATCCCACTTGTGGTGCGCTTGAAGGCTCTTCATCTTAGCCAATATATAAGACCTCCACAGTGGTGTTTCTAGGGTTGGACTAGTTTTCGATCCCATTGACCTCGTGGCTGCTCTCTACACCTTTGGGGTCATGGGTCAGTAGTGTTTGGGCACTGCCCCACCATACAGTAGGCTGAGGTAGCTTCCTTTGCCCATTTCCACTCTGTCAGCCATCAGTGCTGGCTCCATTTGAGATGCGAAAGTCCATTAATTTGATATCACCAACTGGGTCACCCCTTAATAATACTTTCAGATTTGAGAGAGCAGCCCCCCGCCCCCCCACCTCCAGGGTCTGGTGGGCTCTCCGCGGTGCCCGGCCATCCCACAGCTGTGTTCGTACGGTGACCTCCACTGCCTTTAAGAATTCATCTGGTACCTCGGAGGATGTATTTTGGAGCATATACAGAAATTTCAGGCGTATGAACATCCTGTATAGTTATCATACAACTTTGAGGATTGTGGTGTATTATATGGTATGGCTGTGCGACCATACCATGCAGTGCACTCATGAAACCGTATTGGGTCCAATCAGGCTTGTTTATAAAACCTTTAGTTCAACCCTGGGTAGAGGTAGCTTCGAGCAGCAAGGCTTACCGAAAAGAACTGGTGTAATTCATATAGAAGCACCAAACAACAAAATACGACAGAAAACCAACACCAAAATGAAAACATGTGATTATATTTTTATCTATTTTTAGACACCAAGGTGAGCAAAATCCACTGGATTTTGGGTACTCAAGCAATTTGTCCATACTGCTGGCGATATGACATAAACTTTTTGTTTTCAGTTATTTCCATCACCACTAGGGAAAGCCACAAGCAGCAGATATTCATCACCAATATGTGTTTGTGTAAGACTAATTATAAGTCTCTAATTTTATTGAATTAATTCTCCTTCACATCTTCTATGTTTATTGCAAACAACTTGGTTTCTTCTATGTCTGTGGTTACTGTGTTGCCATGACAATCATCCTGTGTGGGAATGCATATGTAGACCTGAGACATTGGCGCCCATTATGTGAGCAAGGCGGCTTGACCGTCGAAACGCGTCAGGGTCTCTTTGGACAATAAACTTGGTGTTAGATATCCACGGTGTAGACGCCTGTTTGTATGGAAAAAAACGGGACTGGAAAATATATATATTAGTATATATATTAAACCGTAAAAACCTGCCCCAAAATGAAGAACCGGTCCTACACTGCAAGGAATCTTCAGTCTCTCAGAATGTTCAATCAAGTGTGGTTTGCCATGGACGTGTTTCAGCCGAGAAACTATTATTATCTTTTTTTTTTTTAACATACAGCACGCCATAATGTATTGTATTGTTTTGTAATTGCATTTATATAGCGCTTACTACCCCTGATGAGGCATCGAGTGTGTCCACATTTTAACAACATCAGGATGCACAATGCTGTCGACATATATACACCTACTTTCCCAAGACTTGTTTTATGTGCATATCAAACTGATTTCATGTAGTATTTGTTGAACATAACATATTAATTTAGGTCATGAAAGTACTGAACACTATGTTGTTAATTGGCACAAGCAAGTATCCAGAGGCAAGATTGAACTACATGTATCGAGGAAGCCCAGACTTAATTACCAGCTTCCTCACTTGAACAAATTGTGTGCTCCTAGGCAAATGGTTTTACCACACAGTGCCTTATGCTCTTTAATTGACCAGTTTAGCAGCACAATAATTGAATTCAGTTCAGTATATGTGACATACAAAAACATCACTCCTTTATGGTGTAATAGGCAAGGATGTTGCTTACATATAACGTTGGCTATGTATACAGTGCTAACAGCAAGGGGGGACCCAGGGGGTGCTGAGCGCGAGCCAGTCTCCCCCTGGGTGGTTTCGCACATGGGAGCGGCCACCCAGGTGCAGAGTAGGGGTAATCAGGGAGGCGCGTGGGGCAAGGTTGTATTTAGAGGGCCGTAGGGCGAGAAAATGATTGTGCCTCAGGGAGCCGTAAGGAGGGGGTTTTGAATTTGTCCCACCCACCCTTCCCCTTTTTTCTTAGATTTTTCTGTTTTTTCTCTTACCTCTCTCTTTGGGTTTTTCTTCGGTAGGCTTTGGCTACTGCCATGCCTGGGTTTTCTTATTGCCACGCCTGGGTTTTCTTATTGCCACGATAAGACCGGTTTTCGGTTAGCCAGGCTTTTTGGTAGGCGAGTTTTTTGCTGGGGGTGTGGGCAGCTTTGAGCGGGATTGCCCATCCTCCAACGGGGGAGGTGGGGGACGCCGTCATGGGGACGGGAAATGAGAATGAGGGGGAGCTATCAACAGGAGTCATTTAGTTGTTTTTGCTTGGGGTATATATTGGGGGTTATGTTTTATAGATGTCAAGGGGAAATTTGGGGATTTGTTTATCAGACAATGAAAAATGTGTTTTAGAAAAAATATAATTTGGCACCTGTCTTAATAAAGTGGCCTTTTTTGCTAATCAAGAAGTGGTGGATCGTGAGTTATTGTGCAAACTTATTTTTAATCGAGATGTCACCCAATGCAGTGATAAAATGCAATGCGATGAACTGAAATACAAACGTTGAAGAAATTAACTGTTTGAATTTGAAATAAGTCTTGCAATATATTTCCATGACTTCTGCTAAGTGACTTGCTTGCCAAATCTTGTGATGGCTTGGCTTGTATTTTGGCTTTTCGGACCAATCCAGACCCGTGGCTCGGCTGTGACTTGGCTTTCTAAATGAGTTGTCTTGTTCCCTTTGGTTGTTCAACCCAAACAGGCTTGTGCCATCCTGATCTGACGCACCCCGCGAATCCAGTATTGGGACTCACACACACGGCGCTAAACATGCACACCCAACATGACCCATAGCAGCTTGTCCAGGGCCCATGAGTTCTGACTGCTAGAGCTTTACTGAACTCTGCACCCACACACCGCTCAGCTCCTCATTCCTCTCATACAATCAGTCCTTGTAATGCACCAGGGAATGGTGCATCCCTTACTGCTAGTGCATCTCACTGCTGACCTGCCGCACCTCCTTCTATCCCAGTACCGATCCACATACAGCAATGACCATTATCCTCACTGCTGCTCTGCTGCGGGCCCACGCGCTGTGGTAGCACTGGGACTTTTTTTTTTTTTAAGAAACTACCTGCCCAGTGAACCCACACAGCTCTGCCATGTTGGTTCTCTGTTATTCGATAACTGAACCGCACACACGGCTCTGCAATGCACTGCAGCCGTAACCCGCAGCAGCCCTTGTGATTCTAGCACTTGGACCCACTCGCAGCAGCCTGGCCTCACGTGTGTAAGTGAAAGCATGGTGTGATAACCAATATCGCTCGCGTGTCCTTGGGGCGCAGGCCCTGCCACTCTGGCGGCTGAGCGGTGATGTCACCTCCTGGCACGCCGCCGCACCTGGCCTCTCTGCGTGCTGCTAGTGATGTCATCCTGGGCCCGCCTGTCCGCGAGGCGTGGCTGACCATTGCCGTGGAACTGGTCCGGCTCTGAGATGTCACACACCTGTGCTCGGCGTCTGAATGCCTGTGTAGGGCAGGACACGTCCACCGTGAGACATGGATAAAGTATGTCCCTTATTGTCGCAGCTCTTTGGCCTGAGGTGTGCGCGAGATTAAAAATAAAGACATACATGGCATATCACGGTGTTTTGCTTTTCTCGCTGCACAGTAGCAGTCAGTAAGCGCGAGCTCTGACTTTATTCCAACCGTTTTTAGTTTCTCCCGTTAATGACTGCTTCCTTGATAGGCAAACTAGACCGCATAAACTAGAAGATGAAGGAAAAATACCTATGACATTATGAGACGGGGCAAATTACTATTCTGATTTAAACCCTTGAATATCTGAGACCGATGGCTCGCCGACCCTTTTTGCAGATTAGCCAGGCATGTTAGCACCTGGGGGGGGGGGGGGGGGGGGGGGGGGGTTGTGACAGTGTGATATTGGAGCTGACAATGTACCTGCAGTCAACGACTAAGTTTTAAGTGCATTTTGTTTATTGCTTGATTAATTAAAAGCGTTGCAATACAAATGTACCTTGCTACGCCTAAAATACAGTGACCAAGTCAAACACAAATATTAAAACTACTCGCAGCCTGCCCTTTGCCTGGTTACAAATCATTGCCATGCATGTTTGCCTTCCAAAATTAAAAGTGAACAGATCAATGCAAACTTTAAAACGATGCGTCGCCAGTCTTTTCCCTGTTGAGAAATAATCTAATAAAGTATAAACACTCAATTAATTGTAGATACAATAACTTAAGCACATTTGGTATGCTAAGAAATGGCCTAGTTGAAGTTCTTAGTTCACATACATGTAAGAGGACTCACTATGCAGCAAAGGATGGCAAGCTATGGAATTAGGGCGACCCCCCCCTAAGCTAAAGAGCAGTTCTGCCTGAACGCCCATCTGTTACATTTCCTTAAATTGTACCTAGGCAAGAGGTGGTAAAAGCTGTGCAGTTAAAGTGGCACCAAGATTAAAGTGCCGTTGTGCCCAAGTGCTGAGGAAGAGAATATATAAAGTGCTAAGATGGCTGTTCAAGACCAATAGTCCATTTAGCAGATTTTCTTCAATTGGGAGTACCCAGAGAGTAAAGTGCAGCTGTATTTGTTCGCCCACCTGTATTGCTTTAAAATTTAAGCTAGGCAGGAAATGGCAGAAGCAGTACTGTTAGTGCAGCCGCAGATAAAGTGCCTGATGTGCCAAGGCTTGACATAGACTCATAAAATGTTTCTCTCCTGGCGCCTTTACATATGGGTGAATATAAGTGTGAATGAACATGCTCCTCGACCCACTTGTGGATTGGGCCCATTCACGCGACAGGACAACTCCCCCACCTAACCATCACTCACTTGACAGAGGGCGTAGAATAGCAGGCTTTTTAATCCATGAAAAATGTATGTGCGTGTCTGACGTACTCATATTGGGGTGTTGGCGGAGAAACTGGTTCACCTGCCTTCATCCGCCCTGACTAATTCTTTAATGAGTAGCCTTTGAACACAAAGCCTTGCCATGTTTGTCACCGTTTTGCACGTGCTGTAGACCTGCTGAGGGCCTCACAAGCAATTTGTTCTCTGGTAACACGTCACTCCTCCACTTCCTGTCTGCTGACTGAGCCTCCCTGTCCATGGTGTCTTCCCTATTTTCATTTGGTGTTGGCTTTATAACGTAACCTAAGGGTACTATGAAGTTTGATAGCACCTGTATTTCTTGACGTCCTCCACCACCACCACGTCCACCACCACCACCACCACGTCCACCACCACCACCACGTCCACCACCACGTCCACCACCACCAGCACGTCCACCACCACGTCCACCACGTCCACCACCACGTCCACCACGTCCACCACCACCATGTCGTCCACCACCACCCGTGACAGGTAAAGTGTCACTGGAGGGCAGGGGTAATAGGATTGTCAACCCCGGCTGTACATGGGATATTTAAGGATGCACTAGGTGCGAGTAGTCTGCAATAGGGGCTAGAAGTATTACACCAGACCCAAGATACATTTTGAAGAGGCACAATGTCACAGGGGCTCCTGTGAAAGCACGCGCAGCATCTTTACCTCACAGTGGCATACCTGCATGGCAAACCAGACAACATTGCAACATTTAGGGAAAAAATATATTGTTGCTTTTTGTCTGCTGGTCCAAGTAGAAAAACTGTCTTTGGATTTGTGTGGCTACTCCCAACTAGACCTCATGTATTCCTTAATATCATCTGTGTACTTGTCTTTGACCCCCCCCCCCCCACACCTCCAACCGCTCCCCCAAGTTCCACCTGCTCTCCCAAGTTCCACCTGCTCTTTACAGTTGTATGATTCTTTGAAATGCTAATAAAAAAATGATGCCTCATGTTCACACAGTATAGCGTGTTGGTGTGTGTTTTGTATGCAGAAGCTCCGCCTTGTGCCCAGATCGTCAAACACACAGTTTTCCTGGGGGCTTTATAAAGTATATTGTTGTTTTTAGTAAAACAAAAAAAGCTTTGTTCAATGAAAGTTATGATTCATTGCTCTCTAGAGAAAGTAATGTCTGCTATGTAGAAAATATACAAGGGTTAGGGACGTTAGAAATGAAAAACTCACTGAAATTCATCACTTAGGTTGTGCAACACTGCCACAGCTCCCTTCAAAATGCACTGCTTATGATGTTAGATATGACATCACAAATTACATAATTGATTACCTCAATGAAACCGTCATGATGGATGGGCAACTGTGCAGTGGGTCTGTCCGAAAGAAAGGCTTTGTGGTGCTCAACATGCATAGGGCAAAGTTAAAGGACGAGTGCATCGAGCAATGCGGGAAGGGCTATTGCTCATTGGACTTGATTGTATGGCCTTCCCTGAGAAGTCATGGACTTTATCCAGTGGCTTCTTAGGAGGTAGGGAATCTTGCTTTAAGGTCCTCATAGATGCCCCAGCACTGCACCTAACGATCACTGAACATTGTTGAAAGTGATATCTAGTGGGCATTTAGAGTAGGCCTCCTGAACGCAGTATGAAGATGTAGGGCTCTGCTTTTGCGCCCATTGCATCTTAGGCATTGCCTCAAAAAACTAGTGAACGAGACATTAACAGATGCTCTGCCCCAAGGCCAAGCTCTGCCTTTATATTGGCCTTCTGGCCATTGTAGAAGTGGACTCCAGGATGAGCTCAGTGCCTTCTTAATAATAGGGGCATGCAGCACCTTCTAAGATTTCTTTTGTGGTGTTACATGTGGCATTATGTAGGGTCAAGGTTAGTGCAGTTGCACAGTTCACCAGAAGTGTTTTATTTTTTAATTTAAGGTTCAGGGTTTTGCCTATAATGCCATTACTGAAATTGAATAGAGGAAATTCATTTTTTTAAGTCACTTTGTCTTCTGAGTAAAAAATACACACCGTTCAATTAGCACTATTTTTAGTGGTATATAACACAAACTGTAGTTAAAATTTCATGAAAGTTAACTGGGACTATAGTGGTTACACAGCAAAATCTAAAATGATGGGAACTGCATTAGTTCAGGCTGTAACATAATTTTAACTTCCAAACCCACCATGCACTCTTTATAACGTCTGATTGTGTCCTATTCATATGAGATAATGAATATGTCTCTAGATTATAAATATCACTAATGATATTGACACCATGTTGAAATCACTCATTACTAGAGGAAGAAGTGTAACACAACCAAACTATACCAAAACAAAAATATAGTGTAATATAACCACAATTTAAGGCACCAGGATGACACTTAATCACCGTACAAAACAAACCTATGCATCATATCTTCAGTGTCAGATGCATTTGATAAATAACACATACGTAAACAAATGAATGCACAATTACCTTTGTGTAAGTACTTTTACACAATTACTGTCGCCTTAATCCTTTGCAGTTTAGATTCAATCACCGTATCATAGAATCAGTTTTTCTATCTCTATCGCACTTAAGTATACATTATTACCTTAGATAATGACTTTCTTGTCTTTTTAGTTGTGTTTCTAAAATGTTTTTATGTGTCTTTCGGGGTAGGAGGGCAAGGAAGGGGGGGGGTTGTTCAGTGGATTCTCAATTTCAGAGACTAGCCAATAGGTCTTGCCTTTGGGACCTTATAAGTGTTTAGCCATGCAACAGTGGATGTTGTTGCCCCAAGGATATTGTGCTGCTTAACTAAATACTTATACCGTCCCAAAAGCGAGATCTTTTGGCTATTGCAATGCTTTTTATTGTATGCCTACCTCTTGCCATTTGGCAAGAGGGTGGACACACCAACACATTTGCCTACTTAGCTGTTTTACGTTCTGCCAGTAGGACATCCAGCCACCACCTTCACCTACGTCGTGTCCTGCTTGACCATTGTACGGGGAGCTGGGCAGGTAACCAGCTGAGATAAGGAATGGTTGGTTTTATTGCTGTTACTCTTACCACAAGTGTTTCCAATTAAACAAGGTTCAACTTGTGCAATGCAGTCACTTCCTGAGTCTACTGCCTACTGTAGTGATCTTATGACTATTGACTGTCAAATGGAGGGGGAAGGAGAACCTGACTGGGGCTACAGCGCAGGCACCAAAGTTCTAGTTCATGAGGCTGATGATGTTATGCCAGAAGATCAAACGAACATGTTTAAAAGACCAAAATATCCCAAAGTTATGTTTTTTTTAACCATTTATTATGATATATTTTGCTTGTACATATGAAGTTTAATATGTCCAACATGATCAGCAATTGAAATACAAAATATTTCTTGAAAAAATGTTCCCTGGCTTTCCCCCCTTTTGATTTAATCTATGGTAATTAACTGTGCCCAGTATACTTGTACGCAAAATAATACCCTTGTTTGAGACACTGTTGTTTGTTACATACTACTGCCCTAGTCTCCATGTGGTTTAAGGGTTACCTCCTGTAGTCCGATACTGCTTAACTGGAGATCTAAAGCAGTTTGTGCATCACCCATTTATCTACTGCATCATGTACAGCAGCAGACTAGTATTGGATTCCTTCTGCGCCCATACAGTATGCACTTCCCCAAGAGCATGTATCCGCCGTTGTTTAGACTGCAATATTAACTCCTACATCTGCATCCAGATCACTTGCTATTTATTGTACATTCTCTTCTCATGGAGGTCTAGTTCCCTGTGATTGTGATTCTTCTCCAACTGCGCATTTCATTGCATCCATGGATTCAACACTCCATGGGCGGTACCTGGGAGCTTGTCCACTGTATAGCAATCCCTTAACTAGAATAGTGCCTGTGGGACCTGGGGTCTCCAGGCCCTATGGGGCGGTAACGTGACACGAGCGGTCGGGCCTCCAGAGGACTGCGTGTAAAGCAACCATACAACACGCACCTCACATGCGACGAGGAACACACACAATAAGTGACCCCACACTGTGGGAGTTACGTAAATACTCAAGTTTATCCAAGTAGATCACGTTGGATGCAGTTCATGAGGTAGCAGTACATTTCATAAGCTGATAACACAATAGCTAGCGAGGTACATATCAGTCAGGAGCGATAAAGGCTGTTCATACCACATATGCAATTCATGAAATAACAGTACTGCCTGGGGCACAACTACCACTCACGTAGCTGTACACGCGCGTTGGGCGCGCTTAACCGGTGACGACCTCAGAACGGGGCACCTAGCATGGAGAGCTACTCGTAATCTCTGGCACATAGCCCTGTAATAGGGAATATAAATAACAGAGCGCTACACGTAATCAATAGCGTTCAACACTTCAATATGGCACATGAATAATAGCGCGCTACTGGGGGGCGGAGCTTGGCTCGCAACGAAGATGGCTGCTTGAGCTCGGAGCTCCGGCGAGCCACGCCATATATTCGCCAATAATCCTGATCCCAACGTCTCCCAGAACAACGGTTGGCCCCAGCGGAACATCCTGAGGTGCTGGGCAGTCGGCCGGCGTAATTTCCAGCCCGCTCGAGCGAAGGGGCGACCTCCGGAGCCGGCGACTCGGGAAGCGTCCTAGGCCGCAGATCCCCAGCCTCGAGTGAGGAGGACGGCCGATGACGTGGGGCAACGTGCGGCCGGCGGCGGCCGCGAGGGGCGGACCCGAGGCGCATAGTGGCGGACAGCAGAGATCGGATGTGATGACCCGCGGCGTGCACAGAGGCAGCAGATAGCGCCGTGAGCGGGGCGCCGAGAAGGAGCGAGCGAGATCGGCGGAGAGCACGCTGGGAGACCCTGGGTGAGCCCCGCGGCGCTCGGAGCGCGGAAGGTCAGCAGCACCCCCTTCAAGCCCCGAGGCGAGCAGGATAAGTGGCAGAGCGGCTTGGAGTGAGGAACGTTGGGGGCATTTCCGGGCCTCGTTGAAGTGGCGGCCTGGGCTGGGGGCACCGGTGTACCCGGCGGCGGCAGTGCGGAGGAGGCAACAGGATAGGAGAAACCACGGGCGAGGTACCCCCGGGGTAGAGCTGGGCGCGAACGCCACGAGCAGGGAGTGAGAGAAGCTGAGGCAGAGCGGGCGGCCTAACAGCAGCACGGTGAAGACTACAGACGGCCGGTGCGCCAGGTGGTGCCAACGGGGGCTGAGCAAGCCACCAGGACGCCCGCGGAGGGCTGCCTGCGATTGCGCCACAGCTACGTGGCGGCGGGAGCGTGCCCAGGCCGAACGGCATCGCGCTGAACGGTGTGTGGGTACAAGATGGGTAAATCCGACAAAACCCAGTCAAAACTGAAGTTCGAGCAGCGGCGCCCCCAGACGCAAACACCGCAGGAGGATGCTACGGGAGGCGGATCTGAGCCCGCGGAGGACGACCGGGACTTGAGGGGCCTCTTGTTGTCCATGGAGAAGGGGTTGCAGAGCGGCATCACCGCCCTGGGCGCTAAGATTGACGCGCTCTCCTACCGAATGGACCGCATGGGGGAGCGCCTGGACAAGCACTCGGAGCGCCTGGACCAAGCTGACAGTCGCATATCGGAGGTGGAGGGCGCGCAGACGACACTGGATCGCGACCACAAGAAGCTCGAGCGCCAAATGCAGATGCTGCAGGACAACACGGAGGACTTAGAGGCCCGTTCTCGGCGGTGCAACTTGCGAATCACTGGCCTTCCGGAGTCCACTGCCACGGGCCGAATGGAGACCTTCGTGGAAACACTGCTGATTGCGCTGCTGGGGAAAGATGTGTTCTCCGGGATGTTCGTGGTAGAGAGAGCGCACAGGTCCCTGGGCCCAAGGCCCCCGCCGGGTGCACCGCCCCGACCGGTTATAGCTAAACTATTGAACTACAGGGACCGGGATGCAGCGCTGAGAGTTGCCCGGGAAAAGAAGACATTGTCCTACGAAGGGTCGCCCATCTCGCTCTACCCGGACTTCACGGCCCGGGTGCAGGAGGCCAGGCGACAGTTTGCCCCTGCCAAAAAGCAGCTCCGGGAACTAGGAGTGGACTATGCAATGCTGTACCCGGCTAAGCTGCGAGTTAACCGGCAGGGCAAGTCGCACATCTTCCAAGACCCTAAAGCACTCCAAAAGGCGCTGAAGGACTGGGCGAAGGAGCAGCGCCGGAGCCCAGCGACGTCACCGCGGGGGGACGAGAGAGACGGCGACCTGGACGCACAGGACTGACCATGAGGGCAGGACTCACCTAGCTGGTATTTTCGGCGGGACATGCTTGGCTGAAGGGATGTAGGCTTTGGGGGGCGCGGGTGGGGGGCGTTTGGACGATATCGTTATGGGGTACAGTACATTGTGAGATGCACCCCCCCCCCCTGACTAGGCGCAAAAGGGAGGCACATGGACAGTGACTCATCCCCCAATTGCTCCAATCCTTTATATGGTTATCGAGGACGCTGCTGGGGCCTACCATCTGAGAGGGCTGCTGAGTTGTGATAACAGTGCGCTGGGAGGGGACGGGAGACACAATAGTGGCTCGCTGGGCCGGGCGGCGGCAGTTAGGTACTAGGCGCTTCCACACTAGTGTGTGAGCGCTGAGCGACCTCCGCCCGCGTGTGCGTCCCACACCTTTGAGGGTTCAAAAGTTATGGGTGGGGTGGCGGGAGGAATGGGGTGCCCAAGTTTGGGAATCTGTAAGGTCGAGTTGGGGTGGGTCTTCTGTGGGTGGGGGGGAGGGAGGGGTTTGGGTTACGGGGGTTTGAGGTCACTAGGTCGGGGTGCGCGGTTTTATCTGCTAGTATGCTCCTGCGCTTGGAGACGCGCTCAGTTGAGGGATTTGCACCCTAGAGCAAGCTATGGCGAACACCGAAGCGGCCATACCTGAGAGGCACGACACACTAAGAATCCTCACTTGGAATGTAAGGGGACTTAATGATTACCGCAAAGCCCGTAAAGTAATGCACTATCTTAAGAGGCATAAGATAGATATTGCTTTCCTACAGGAGACGCATCTTCCTAATAACAGCCCTATCCTACGCACTAGGGACCTGCGGGAGGCACATGCGGCGGGGTTCACTACACACTCTAGAGGGGTGCTGACATGGGTAAGCGCGCGGGTGGAGCACAGATTGCAGTGCATTGCCACAGACAACGCGGGCAGGTTTGCGCTCACGCGCTTCCAGGGAAAGGGCATGGATTTACTCCTGGTTAATTGTTATGGGCCGAACTATGACTGCCCTGAGTTTTTCACAGCGCTGACAGGAGCGGTGGGGGATGCAGGCGCGCGGCATGTGCTTTGGGGCGGCGACTTTAATGTAGTGT
The DNA here is from genome assembly GCF_964204655.1 of Triturus cristatus. Classification (NCBI taxonomy): domain Eukaryota; kingdom Metazoa; phylum Chordata; class Amphibia; order Caudata; family Salamandridae; genus Triturus; species Triturus cristatus. The sequence goes on from NC_140594.1 coordinate 392,846,994, forward strand.
TAGACCCGGAGCTGGATAGATCAGGCGGCCCGAAACGAGCGCAACCAGCGGCAGCGAAGGCGCTTGCTCGAGGTATGCTTTGTTTGGATCTCGTGGATTTGTGGAGAACTCGTAACCCGGCAATAGGGGGCTACACACATTACTCAGCATACCATAACCTGCATACGCGGATAGATTACTGGCTACTATCTGCGCCCCTCCTACCGCAGATACGCGAGTGCGCGGTACTCCCGCGCACGCTTTCCGACCATTCGCCGATACTGGTCTCCCTGGCGGCGCCCAGAAAGGTCCCCCCGCCGTTTCTTTGGCGATTTCCCTTTTACTCGCTGCTGGATCCCCTATTTAAGGAGGAGCTGACGGCTGCTATCGAGCTATTCTTTGCCACCAATCTGGGCTCCGTGGAGGATTTCCAGACTGTCTGGGAGTCCTTTAAGGTCTACATTCGCGGAGTGGCGATGGCCAAACACTCGGGGGTACTCCGGGATATCCGGCGGCGCCTTGCGACGCAGGAGCGCAATCTGACTGCACTGGAGACCAGACTGCTAGAGGCGGGCGGAGAGGACTCTACTGAGGAGATAAAAACTCTCCTGGCAGAGTACCACGAAACTGCTGATGCAGAGGTGCTGCATCTAGGGAAGTACGCTACGGCCAGGGTTTATGGTGAGGGTGACAGACCGGGGTCGGTGTTAGCTAATCTGCTCAAGGCTCGCAGACGCAGAACCGCCGTCACGCAGATCAAGTCGGGGGATGGCTCGCTGCTCACGGCGGAAGAGGAGGTGGTGGAGCGATTTAGGTCGTATTACGCCAGGCTCTACGCTTCTCAGCAAGCCGGGATGGAAGACAGCATAGGGGACTATCTGGACTATATAAAGTTGCCGTTCCTAGCGAACGAACACAGGGAGTTTCTATCCCTGCCTATCGAGAGGGATGAAATTCTAGAGGCCCTTGCGAGCATGAAGGCGCAGAGCGCCCCTGGAGCTGATGGCCTCACTGTCGCGTTCTACCGCGCTTTTATAGACCAGCTTTTGCCGCACGTGTCGACGCTGTTCGACGATATGTGCATCAAGGGACATATGCCGCCGTCCATGCGCGAGGCGCTCTTGGTCGCTATACCGAAGCCGGGCAAGCCACCCGATGAGTGCAGCTCCTATCGACCATTATCGCTGCTCAACGTGGATGCGAAATTATATGCCAAGGTCCTGGCCACGCGGTTAGCCCTTCTCGCTCCCGAACTGGTCGCCCCAGAACAGGCGGGGTTCATGCCGGGCAGGAACTTCACATACAATTTGCGGACAGTGTCTGGCGTCATGCAACATGTTCGCCCTGACGTGCGCGCGCTCGCTGTCTTCCTCGACATGGAAAAGGCCTTTGACTCTGTCGAGTGGCCATTCATGCGACAGGTCCTGACGAGAATGGGGCTAGGCCCGATCTTCCTTCAAATGATAGGGGTGCTGTATAGTGGCCCCACGGCGAGAATACGATTGGGCGATCGAGTCACGGAACCGATAACAATCTCGAGGGGCACGAGGCAGGGCTGCCCCCTATCGCCTCTGCTGTACGCCCTGGTGGCGGAACCGCTGGCGTGCGCTATGCGTGAATACCATAGCCTACGAGGTATTAATTTTCCGACTTACAGGATAGCGGTATCCACGTATGCAGATGACACCCTGCTGTATGTCAGGGACCCAGAAAATAACCTGGCCCCAGTGTTGAGGGAGGTTGTTCAATTTGGAGCGCTCTCCGGGCTGAAGGTTAACTGGGACAAGTCTATCGTGTTCCCGCTGACACCGGTAACGACCCCATTTGATATGGAATACCCGTTGCAATGGTCGGAGGAACCGGTCCGATACCTGGGGATCCAGCTCCATAGGGACTCAGAGGTGGTGCTGTCTGAGAATTACGGAAGGGCCATCAGTAAACTGGAGGACGACGTGGAGACCTGGATCAAGCTGCCCCTTTCGTTATTGGGGCGCATATCCATCATGAAGATGGTGGTACTCCCTCGGTTTCTGTTTCTGTTTGCGAACATCCCCATGGTGCTGTCACGTGCTTTCTTCGCGCGGCTACAGGCGTCAATGCTAAGGCTGGCGTGGGCTGGCAAGCAGGCGCGGACCAGCTGGAGAGTACTGATGCTACCTTACCAGATGGGTGGCCTGGGGGCACCAGACATGGAGCTGTACTATCGGGTGGCGCAGGGGGCTCAGGCGCATAGCTGGATACACGGGGGTGAGACTGTCCCGTATCTCAAGTTAGAGACATTGTTTGCGGCGCCGCGGCCGCTCCCCGCGGTCATTTTTGAGCATCCGGACCGTCGCACGGGATTTCTTGATTCCTTGAACTCCACTAGGCATGCCTGGAACTGTATACTACAGCGCGAGTCGGGGGCGCAGCTATATTCACCGGCAATGTCAATTGCTTGGGCGGTGTGGCTGGCCCCTTGTAATGAGGAAGCAGTGCGGCGATCGCTTAACGAGATAGGTGTACACACCATGGGTGACATGTTTGCTGACGGCCAAGTCAAGACGTGGGAGGCGGTGGCAGCCTCGGGCATGGAGGGCACGCAGTTGCAGCGTTTTCAGTATCACAGAGTTAGGCATGCCTGGAAACAGTTGTTGGGGTGTGACATGGAGGAGCCGGCGGAGGTTCAGGAACTGACATACATAATTAAGAATGACAACCCCCGTGGGCTGATCTCTAAGCTGTACCGAATGGCGCAATCTCATAGGGTGCACGAGTTTGCAAAATGCAGATTGGACTGGCAAAGAGACTTAGGGATCACCATTGACGATGCTATGTGGGCGTACTGCTGCACGGGGATCAAACGCATCTCTCTGCATGGCAGACATCGACTCGTACATTTCAAGTTCCTCAACAGGTACTACTACACACCAGAGCGCTTACATAGATATGGGCTGCGTGAAGACCCTGTATGTGAACGGTGCAAACACCCGGCGGCGGACTTCCTTCACCTAGCGTGGCAATGCCCGGGCATATACAACTACTGGGAAGCGGTATACCACCAGATAGTAGGGGTAACGGGGGTAGTGTTGGCTCCGGACCCGGCAGTGGCGTTATTGGGGCATTCCAGAGTGGTGCCGAAGGCGGCCCGACGCCTGGTGGATATGGGGATGCTCGTTGCGAAACGAAGAGTTGCGATGAGCTGGATGCGTGGCCCCTTGCCCACGGTGGAGCAGTGGAAGCGAGATGTGCTATACTGCTGCACCCAAGCGGAGAGGTTCAGCGAGTTGCTGCCACCGCGTAGCCGGCCTAAAAACTTCTGGGAATTGTACGTAGACTACCTGAGCGGGCGGGAGACTGCAGCGGGGAGCCCCGATGGGGGTCCTGATACGGAGATTGCAGTAGAGGAGGCTCCCGGGAGAGGTGTTTGTGTGGGGGACGCATGATGAAGATGAGTGGCGGCTGAGTGCGGGAAGCGAATGGGGCTGCGACTGACTTAGGACCTCAATTGTTTAGTTGGGGTGGGTGGGTTAGGGGAGTTGGGGGGAATCGTGGGGGGAGGAAGGGGGTTTGGAGTTTATGGCCATAAAATGTGACTGTGCCCTACGTTCTGGGGGAAGGAACACGCTAGAGCCTGGCCGCCGACAGGGGGTCTGCCCCGCACATGAGCGTCGAGATGGAGGGACACTCGAGAAGCAGTGGGTATTAAATCAGTCATGCACGGCGATGCCCGACCTCCGGGATGTGGGATAGCCGATACAGTTGGTTGCGATATGAGAAAAGGTGGCGGGCCTCCGGTTGGTGGCGCACGGATATGTACATTACAGTGCCTTGTTTGCAGTCAATAAAAACATTTAAACAAAAAAAAAAAATAAAAAAATAAATAATAGCGCGCTACTCGGAATCAATAGCACGTAACACTTCAACCTGGCATATGAATCACAGAGCGCTTTTCGGAATCAATCACACGTAAGACTTTAAAGCAGGGCATGTAAAAACAAAGCGCCACTCGTAATCAATGACTCAGTACTTTGGAGTGGAGCGTATAACACAAGGCGCCACTCATAATCGATGACTCTCAGTACTTTGGGACGGAGCATATAACATAAAGCGCCACTCGTAATCAATGCCTCTCAGTGCTTTGGAGCGGAGCATATAACACAAAGCGCCACTCGTAATCAATGACTCTCAGTACTTTGGAGCGGAGCATATAACACAAAGCGCCACAGGACTTGAGGAGCAAGTCTCTGAGCTCCAGTGCAGTTCGTCGGGCACCGCGCCTCAGTACCGCTCGAGGGGGCACACGGAAAGGATCCCTCGGCGGGGTCTCTTCCGTCACGAAGTCAGGGGGGGGGAAATCCCACGGAGAGGAAACCCGGCTAAGGGTGCGGTGTGGCTCCCTACCCGCAGGGGGCGCACCGGGGGCGATCTCAGCCTCCGGGCTTACCTCGATCTCGGCGTCAGCAGGTGTCCGCTCCCACGATGATGGGGGAACTCGGCCCCGGCCTCGCACACCTCCTCCCGCAGGTGCGACGGCAACGACGGGGCCCCGGGCTTCTCCGCGGGCCTCGTGACACGGCAGGGCACTTCTCCAGGCCTCCAGGCCACCGCGGTGAGCGCGCTGGCTTCGTCGTCACCGGGGGGGCTCAAATTAAGGATGGGGTTCTGTGCTCAGCGGAGCACGCTGCCGGGGGTCCCAGACCAGGGCAGGGAGCGCAGGGGTCACAGCGCTAATACCTGGTCGATCCCCGGTGGTTCTCCAGTCAGCTTTGCATCAGGGTTCAGGGGTCAGTCTGGACACGCAGTCTCAGTGCTTGGTGGATAGGTTTTAGAGTTCAGTCTGGACACGCAGTCTCAGTGCTTGGTGAATAGGTTTTAGAGTTCAGTCTTGGTTCTCAGCTGTTAGATGAAGTCTTATTGGCGCAGATGTATCTGGCGCCCTTAAGGGGTTCTGTTACAGGGGGTTAGGAATGGAGAGGGCGACTAGATCCTTCCTAGTCAGGCTGGGCAGAGAGTCTCTGGGTCCTCCTACTGCTGGGCAAGATCAGTGGGTGTTACAGGGTCCCTCACTCACTTAAGAGGCAGCACCTAGATCCTGTCACTCTCAGAGGCATAATTCCCTGGCTAGGCCCTACCGCCTACACTCCTGGTGGATTCTTCCAGCTCTGCTTCACCCCAATGGCCAACTCACCACAAAAGTTTCCCTCCCTCTCCTAAGTAGCCCTAGGTCAGGTGACCTCTAGACAAGGCGGCAAAAGAAAAACCACACCTCCCTTCTAGAAGGTTCCAGCACATTCCAGGAGCTTCCCCACTCTACCTATGGGACAAAAAGGCGGGCTGGTGTCGCAACATTTTTGTGGGGTTACAGCCAGCTCCTGGCAGCTAGGGTGCTACTATGAAAGACCACTCCGCAGTAGCAGGGGTCTGTGGCAGCCATCTTGGGAGAAGGGAGCACCTGCACCTTTACACTGATTGGCAATGAAAAGGCGCCCGGATACCTAGTCCAACATAAAAATGAGGGTGGAAAAAATGAGGCACGATCATAAATAGACAGGGAGACCACCCTAGGGCTGACAGGTCCAACAGTGCCCAATCTGAAAAACATTTTCTCTCCCCTTAAGGCGTATATCCAGCAAGTATTGTGTTATTGTAGGCCTGTCACATATTGCCCAATCCTGCAGACCATCTCCTCCCAAAAAAAAATGAAACCTGCATAACTGGGCAGTTCCAAGTGAGATGTAGGAGGTATGCGTCCTTTGCCTGATGCCTTCCGCACCATCTCAAAAGGTGTAGTTATGAGGGCACATGGAGGGCCTCAAGATGGTCTCCTTCTACTATTGATGCTGCGGAGAAGCTCAATTCATGGGGTTACTTTTTGAAGTTTGGACCGAGTGTCAAGGCGATGTTCAGTGGCTGGAGGGTTGTCCTTGCTGGCGGTGCCCTTGTGGGTCAGCTTGGGCAGTCTGCTGATGTGGCATGCTGTTGTGTGATCGAGAGACTGGTGTCCCCTAGACTAGTAAACTGGTGTTCGGTGAAGCTTCCCCACCTCCCTGCATGCTGGCCTGCCAGGATTGACAAGCTAGTGGTGGATAATTGAAGCCTGGGGGTTTGTATGAGTCCCGGTGAAACCAGTCCCTGTGGGAGTGGCCTGCGTTTTAGGCGACTGTGGTATGCGTAGGACGAGGAATAAGCCATAGGTGTTTTTGAGGTAGCGCGGCCAGTGTATGCTGTATGACGATCGTCCCAGAGAGTGAGAGGACGGGATTGCTGGCCTGCTCGTCGGTGGTGGGAGATTCAAGATGGCACAGAAGAAACCTAAGCACCAACAAGTAAAGGTAAGGGTGGATATTTCCTACCCGTAGACTTATTTTCTGGAGATATGTGAGACAGAGTTGGTAATCTGACTGGAAGTGAAGGGGAGCCTCTCGTGGGGAGTCACTGAATGTCTGTACTACCTGAGCTACACAGTGTGCAACTCAGCACATGGAGACTAAGTCGTTGGAACTGGAAGGATCCCTAGAGATTTAACAAATTAGAGTATCTTTTACAGTCATGAGGTCAATGGATTGAGGAACCAGCTAGTGCAAGTGAAGAAGGCAACTGACCGCAATATGTCAAATTGAACAATTTGCTTATTTGACACTAGTTTAAAATGATAGCAAAATATTTTTTTCAGTTTTATTAAGTTATGGCATCCTGTAGGGGTGAAAGGATAGAACGAATACAGTGCCAATTTCACCCTCACCCTTCTATCCTACTTCCATTGGGTACATTTTTTATACATTAATGAATGAAAGGGATTTGTATGGGTCATCAGTGACCTCGAAAGCTGACCTTTTGCTTGCAACAATAGGTCGGGGGTTGGGCGTACAGACAAAGGGGAAACCTTTACGAGGTGGATGAAGTTAAGAGGCATGTCTTCAGCATCTTATGGCAGTCAATATAATGAGAAAGGATAAACCGATTAATAGGCTGCCAGTCTCATATTTTTTGAGTCACTCATGAATTCTCTGCCTCAGATTCTGGCATGACGTATGGAGGAATGAATAATGAACAAATGGGCTTTGGTCTATCAGTCCTTTTCCATACCACTCATTAGACAATCCATCATTTTTAAGTCTTTCTTACCAGATAGTACAAGCTGCGAAAACATAGTTGCTTGTCCGCTTAGATCCTTTTCATTGATTACCATTGGTTGCCTTTATTGTTACACTCATATGCTTGCTTTTTATTTGTTAGCTGGTGAGGACTTTCCTTCCTCTTCTTGAGTTTATCTCACCCTTGACGCGCAGTCTTACTGCTTGTGTCCTTCCAGGGTTTGTTTCAGGAAACTGCTTTTTTTTCTTTTTGGGTATGCACTCCAGAAGAATGCAAGTGCTTTCCAGCTGTCTCCTTCCAAGCTGTACTTCTCTCCCCATTGCTCCGTGCTGTTCTTTCTCACCTGTGCTTATCCATGTCCTCTCAGTGTTGTGCTCACCTTCGTGTTTTTGTCTCACACCTTGCTTTCTTACCCAGGTGTTTCTGTCCTCTACCCTCAGAGCTCCACATTGCTCCTTGTCCCCGTTCCATTTATTTCTCCCCCCCCCCCCGTCCTCCGTGTTACATCCTCATCGCCTCAGCCCTACCTCACTTTCTGTGTTGCTTCTGCCCCCCACTTGTGCCCTCGGTGCTGCTTCGCCCCTCCTTGTGCCCTCAGTGTTTACTGTTGCTTCAGCCACTCCCTGCCCTCAGTGTTGGTTCCGCTCCCGCACTGGCTTTAAAACAATGCCGTGAAATTATTTTAAAAAAACAAACAAAATCTTTACTGCTAAAAAAAAAAAAGCCCTCCTTTTTTATGAATTCACAGGAGTGGTGCGTGTGCCTAATAAATGACTGGGCTAGCCACATAGGTTTTTATTTCTACTCTGCGGACGTGTTGCACAACACGGGGGATGCTGTACACAATTAATTAATAATTTGCAAAGTCAATAGGTCCCAAATGTGAGATCCATTGGCTTTGCAACTGCTTGTTGTAAAACCTTTTAATGTTCTCTCTCCATACCATCTTGATTTTAAGGTCGTATATCGTGAGTATTTAATAAATCAAAATTACATTTTCACTGTTAATGGCAATGTAATGGGGTGCAATATTTGCACCCAGTATGTTTTTATGATGCACCAATTTACCACTAACCTATAGAAGCATTACTAAGCCTAGATACCCCCAGTGAAGTGATTTTTTTGAAAGCGTGGACTAGTATTGATGAAACCTTCAATTAAAATGCATCCATCTACCAACCAGTCCTTCCATTGATCACCCATTCTAAACCAAACAATTTCTACAACCTCATACAAAGGCAATAGACATTAAAATAATTTTCAAAAAATCCAGGCCTATTTGCTTTGTTAATGCTTAACGTTTACCTGCTGTTGAGTTTTAATCATTCAATTTAAAGATGTATTTAACTTGCCATCATCGTTGGGATTTAGGCCTCGCATAGACTGCTTATGTGCTTTCTCTTTGTGACCTGTTTACAGTGAAGTGGACTACAGCCTGCCCATAGCTCACCATTGTTTAACTTCAGTGTGGCTCTCATTTGTCAGGACATGCGTGCATCGTTATCTCTTCAGTTTGGCCCTCCCCTGGAGCAAGGACCAATTACTTGTGTCCTTCCAGTGCTCCTATTTTTGGAGCTACTTTTTTCTTTGTTCTCAAGCACTCCACATGAGTGCTCGTGTTTTCAGGCCGTCTCCCAAATCCCGGTCAATGTTGCTTCTTTTCCCTCACTACCCACTTCCCCCATCCGTTACTTCACCCCCTCACTCCTGTTTCATGCCACCCCACCTTGTCCCTGTTTGTTGATTAATGTTGATCCCCCGTCACACACCTGGAGCAGCCATCTTGGAATCTAAGTGAACCTTTGCAGTGAAATATAGGTACTCAAAATCCCAATAATAGTCTAATAGTTTAAGAGCACATTAACCAGTGTATTTTAAATTGGCTACCACGCTATTGTTAATGAAATGTATTTTCTGCTTCTCAGCCCTCTATTTCACTTCAATGTCCTGAAACTCTTATTTGACTAGCGACCAGACACCAAGTGAGGAAAAGGTGGCCTCTTTAGCAGCCGGTAAACACAAAATATATGGCATAATGTGTCAATAAGGGCCAGCTACTTGTGGCTCTGTTGGTTCTGAAAGCCTCTCGCAATGGCGGTTCTACATAAACAGCAATTGTATTTATATAGATAGAATATAATCTCTGTTTCTCTAGCTGTGTGTTGTCTAATGGAAAGCACATTTGGCTATTTGCATTAATGTTTCGCTTTCGATGCCTTTCAAAATGTACCATTTGGACAGTGGCTGCTTCACTTTGTTGCGAGGGGCAGGGCGCGTGTGATGGGGGTGGTGAAATGGTCCTGAGTAAAAGATTTGATTTTTACCCCCTCCGAGTCCGTCGCAACATTCCAGTGCTCTAAATTGAATTCCCGATTGATGTAAGGAAAATCACTTGTAACAATACAAAATATGCCTTTCTGAGCAATTTAATTAAGTAATATGAGAAGGGGTGACGAAGAATGAGACCAACTAACCGCAAAGGGGAGGGACAAATCTGCAGCTGCTTGTGCTCTAGTTTTAGCTTTAAATAGTTTTCCACCAACGTTATTCAACCCCAAAATGAACCGGAGTTTATAGCATTGGGTAGATGTAGTGGAATTTTTCTTCGATTACTTTTGCGGTTGTCAGACTCTAGGAGGCGGCAGGAGAGGCTCACTGAGCCCATGCAAATCACAGTTTGTTACCTTCCCTAAACCTTTCTTGCTCCTGTATATTTTATTTTGAAAACAGCCTCTATTATTTTACATTGTTTTTGAGTGCTGCGCGTATGGAGGAGCTCAGGAGGCTGCAGTTTTAGTGGCTGATTACTGCAATACTGGATGAGATACATTTGTAGCATTTATTCTGACCATGTCCACTATGTACGTTTGTAAAGGGAACTTGTAAAATCAGAAGAATGTCTATGCTTTCCTGTTCCTACCTTTTTTTTTTTAGAGAACACCATTTTGACTTAAACATTTAACTATTTCGTTAGGCAATGAGATTAATAGCAGCACATTCGTTATTTATTAAGTCACAATGGAAATCTCATCCTGTACGTGCAGTTTATCGGGCTGTTGATAAATAGTGGTGATCCTTATCCTATTCATCAGGATGCCAGGACAACAACAACAAAAATATTTTATCCGATGGAGGAGAGGTATCCTGGTGGAATCACTAATCGCAACAGCTCCCTTTCCTTGAACCACATTCACTGACTCCTACCATTCATTCAAACTGCTTAAAAAGACTCTTTCTCACCAATTGACTTGTAACAAAAAACTTCCAAAAACTTCTTTTTAAAACCCTAATCCCTGAATTATGCAAAAAAGTCAAATTTATCACACAATTATCCTTGTTGCATATTTTAACAGCATATACACAGTTCAAAAATCCACTTGGTTAAAAACGGAAGGCAGAAGCTTTTAGTCCTTTTACATGTTAAAAAAATCCTTAATCGATGTCTGAAATATCAAAAAGCAACCATTTCATAGTTATCAATCAATCACTTTTTACTAAACACTAGCCCAGAGGATAATCAATTAAAACCAATAATAAGAACACAAATATTTTAAGGAACAAAAATTCCTCCAAATTATAACTCAAAATGTCGACGATGCGTTTCGGTGGTCTTATTTGTTCTCTCCGCCTTCTTCAGTACAAGTAATAGTAATAAAAACATGGATTTATCTAAAGAGTAAATGAATAAAAAATATATTTATATACATTTAGTCGAGTATATTAAAAAATAAAATTTTTACACAAATGAGGTTTAGTGTTGCGTCTAAAGAAAATTCTTGCAAACAAACAAGTGGAACTGGGGGTCTAACAAAATCCTGCAGTGTGAGCGGAAGTATAGGTCAAAAGATAATTAATTCTAATTTGCAAAAAAGGGAGTAGAAAGAGGAGAGAAAGACGTCCAAAGACAATCGAAAGAGGACCTTAGAGTAGAGCTTGGATACCCATCAATTGTCTATGTGATCAATCCTATCATCTGGTCATCCAATCCAGAGTAAGATGTATCTCTTGATCATAGAGAATATCTTGTTTGGAGTGAGCTCACTCAAAAAGGTCCAAGCTCATCAAAGAAAATTCTTACCTTTATCCAAATCCCACTTTGGTACGCCTATCATGCAATCATTCATACACTAAGGGCCCGATTCCGATCTTGGTCGGAAGGGCTTACGAATCTGATTCGGCTTTGCCCAAACCGATCCGGAGCCCTTGTTACCGACCGAATTGTTCCCAATTCCAAACGACCAAGTATGATGCCTGAAAAACCTTAGTGCTGACCGATTCGGTTCCGAAAGGCATCCGGAGAGATAGTGTCTTTCCGGAGCCGATTCGTACAGCTCTATGGACTTGGTTTACGAGCAAGTATGATGAACGATTTGGAATCGGTCTTTGGGGGCCATAGCAGGCCCCCCTTCAACCAGGGCCATCCAAATTGGACCTCTGGGGGTCCACTCTTCCCAACCATGCACAGTGTGGCAGGCACCAGGGTCTGCCTGCCACAGAGTGCACGATTATCCCCAACCACCCATTTTGTCAATGGGAGCCTGTGTTGTCGTTCGGAACACAGGTTCCCATTGAAGCCAATGGAAGCCCGACCGAATCGTATCCCGATGCATACAAATGCACCGTACTCGTTCGGTTGGACTCTCCCGATCCGAGATGTACGGAAAGCATACAGGAACCGATACGGTAGGAATGCTTTCCGAACGAGACCAGAATCGGTCCCATACCTATACTGGTTACTATTAAATTCATAAGATCTTCTTTTTTTTAAGGGCATTCTAATGTTTTATGCCTCCCCATCCGAAAGTCTTCAAACATGAACGTTAGCCTGGATGAAAAATGTATTTCTATATTGCAACAGATCTCTTTTGAGATTCTATGAGGGAATATTTTCAGCCACCCCTCACAAAATGTTTGCCTCCTTTTGGATTCTATGAAGAAAAAGACTCTCTCCTTTTATACCTTTTCATAATTTCTTTCCCTTGTCGATACCAATTTTACTCTCAAAGTAGTATTTTCATCTAGTTTCATAAAGTAAAAGATCAAATATACACATCTGTCTAATATATTAATAACCTCTTCATGTTCCAATCATAAATTTTTTTCTTAGGATTAGGTTACATCATCTTTAAAGAGCAGTCTGTTAGTTTTGCCTTCCTGTAATGGAATTCAAGAAAAAAGGGTTTTTTCCTATTTAACTTATATAATACCCCACTTTTTATAGGCACTCTTCATTATGTTCCATGTTATTAATTGTCTTGCCCCATATTCTTACCTCAATTATTGACTTTTTAGTACTATGGTAGCAATATATTCATTCCTGTATCATTCATATATTTAAAAGGTTTTTTAGGAGTCAATTGGTGAGAAAGATTCTTTGTAAGCAGTTTGAATGAATGATATGAGTCCGTGAATGAGGTTCAAGAAACGGGAGCTGTTGCTATTAGTGAATTCACTTTGAGTCCATGTCCATTTCTGAATAACGGGGCACCTACCTTTATGTGGAGGTATCCAGGTGGGAAATAATGAGTTTTCCAACTGAAAACAAGCATTGGATAAGCTGATAGGTCTTGTCTATGTGAGATCTATTACCTTTGCCAGTGTCTTTTGACCCATGTTGTAGAGTAGCATGGCTAAAAGCTATTAAAAAGATATATGCGCTTTTTCTTTGGGCTCCTGCATCATTGCGAGTTTGTGTGATAATTTTTTTCACTTTTTGTAATAACTTTTAGTCCTAATGTAGAGCAAACATGCTGCTCTACAACATGGCTAAAAGACGTATTGTATTGTAATTGCATTTATATAGCGCTTACTCCCCCTGATGAGGCGTTGAAGCACTTTTTGGCAAGTAGCACGCTACTCCGGAACCCGTAAAGGATTAGTGTTGAATTAGTTTAGTGAAATATGAGAGTAATTTGAGTGGTGGATATGTTATTCAGTTATTTGGCTAGAGAAGGGTAGCGGAGGGATAGAAGAGGGGGAAAAAGGTTTGCATTTATATAGAGCTTGCTACCCCTGATGAGGTGTTGATGCGCTTTTTTCGGCGAGTAGCACGCTACTCCGGAACCCATAAAGGATAAGTGGTGAATTGCTATAGAGAAGTGGACATGTTAGTTTGTTATTTTGATTGAAAGGGATAGTGGAGGGATAGAAGAATGAAGGATTTTGACTTTTGTTTTGTTTGTTTTGGAGGTCATAGCAATAGGAGGAGGCTTGGGATGAGTAGAAAGGGATGTGGAGGGAAAGAGAGGCAAGAGTTTAGAAAGACTTGTTTTGGGGGATCGTTATAGTAAAAGAGGTGTCAGATGATGCAAGGAGGGGTAGTGTAAGGGAGAGTCTAGAAAGGGTTATTTTGGGGATCACTCTAGTGGTATGAGGTTTGGGATGAATGAGATAGTGGATGTAGAGGATCTATTGATAGAGGTATAGGGTGAGAAATAGGGTAGTGCTTTGGAAAAAGTATTAGAAAGCGGTTTGAGATGAGTCGGAGTTGAGGCCAAAGATATATTGAGAGAGGTACAGGGTGAGAAATAGGGTAGTGCTTTGGATATGCTGAATTAAAAGAAAGTAATAAATATATAGATCCATGAGTACGTGGAAAGTATATAGATGCATAAAGAAAGTAAGTAAATGTAGATTAAAAATATTGATAGAGGTATAGGGTGAGAGATAGGGTAGTGCATTGAATATGCTATTTTGGGAGAAAAGTAAAACATATATAAATCGAAGTACATGGAAGGTATAGCTGTCCTCCAAGATCTTGATCCTGTTCTGACGTTCGAGGATTGCCGATCTAAACTCCAAATCTTTCTCCAGTTTGAGTGCCTTCGAACGCCCCCATTCCTCCTGTATTTCCCAAATCATTTCAGTGCAGGGACTCTCGGCTGCCGCCTTCTAGGCCACTTTTCAGCTTTTCTATTTTCTAAAAGAGCTTGTTTTTGTATTCTGTGTATTGCCATGTTAGGACCACTACAGAAACACGTTTGCAATTGTTAAGAAAAGAAGTGCCCCCTTTCTTTAAAATGATTCTCTGTTGAAATCCACTTAGTTTACCAAGACCATTGGAGAACACCGAAGGAAATTTATCAACCAATTGCTTCCCAGACATCACATTCATGCATACCAATTTGGAATTACATAGTGCACAAACGGAGTGATTCGGGTCTAAAATTGTACCTAGATCCCCTTGATCATTCCATCCTAATAACTTAGAGCCTTCTTTTGCAACATAAACAATGCGCTTAACCCTCTTGCCTTCACATTCAAGGACCTCATCAAATTCACCTGGAACCTAAATTCCATTGCCACCATAACCACAAATGTTGATGCTTGGTTAACTTAACTCTGGTGGACTGAATTGTTTCAATACTTCCGGGCCTATTAATATGAAGGTGCATCTCATGACTGATTCAGGCATACCCTTTACATCATTTATAAGAATATTAGATTATGGAGACTTTCTTCCCAAGATGTCAACATGGGCACAATAACATCACTAAGTTTGTCACCTTCTTCTCCAGGTTGGCCCTCTGTAATGGTTAAAACAACATCACTGCAAACATCATACTCGTTTGATTCACACTCCAGTTGAGCTACAATCATTTTACGCATGCTGTGATGCATCCTAGCCAAGTTATATTTCTTGTATCCCTCTGTTACTAATTTTCTCAATTAACTGATCACTTATCTAATCTTTCAATTCACAATAGTTACAAGGTATAGCTCGTTTTTTCTCAAAAAAGATAGTCATCAATAGATTCTTCTTGTTGTTGACTCCTTTGTAGAAACTGGTCTCTTTAGAACTACACTCTTAAGAGGCATAGATTTCTTAAGTAAAGTTTTATTGACCAAGACATACTCCTCAACCATTTCATGTGCACTACATCACTTCAATCAATCCAAGATGATGTACTTGAAATTTAACTTCTATAGGGGGTAGGCTTTTTAACGTAGATCGGTCTTCAGGGTTCATATTATGAATAAGCTGTGCCTTATTCATTTTGCTTGTAAAAGTATCTCCATCAGCAGCCTCCAAGTATGTTTCAAATGCATCCTTCCAATGTAAACAATCCAAAAGAGGTCTCCCTGGTTCTGTTAAACTGGGCAAGGGCAGAAATCCTTCCATGTTTAAACAAAGGATGCTGTAATTGGAAGGTGGTCTCAATAACTGACAATGAAGATTAAACAAAAACGTGCACCAAAACTATAGAATGCAAATGTCGGCTAAGAATTCTCACCTAGTCTGATGTGCAAAAACAATTATAAAGTTTGTAGAATGGCCAGGTAACAGACAAAAATCCAGGTAACGGACAGTAATTCCTTGTATTTCCAAGAGGGAAAATTACTCCATCCAAAATGACGCTGACAGTACTTGTCTTGTTTTGGTGGAGGGTTGAAAAACGAGCCCAACCCAAGTAAAAGAGGATACATTTTGTGGTGGCAGGAAACAGTAAGAATACTTTAGGGGAGGAGCGGTGATGCTTAATCCCCATTTCCTGCTCCCATGAACGTAGCCACACTTCCGGCGGATTTGAAATGGGCCCCACTGCTGACCGTAAATTCCACAGTTGTAGCACGGATAACATCAAGCTGGTGGTCAGCATAAAGGGGTTGGGGTAAAGGATCTACTCGTCACCACTATTTGGAAGTGGACATGCACACCAGAGGAGCAGTTTTTACTAAAGTTTATTGGTAAATCAGGATCTGTAATGACCGCTGGCACCTAGCACACCAAATGCTGGTTCGGTCCAGGAGCGGCATTCATGAGAGCGGTGCACGAGGTGGGGGTTGCACAAGACAGACCCCCACAAAGTAGTTGTTTAAAGAAATTTTGGGTAATTCATTTCTTGGTCCAGTAGACTTATATGCCTTCCCCTTTCAATTGTAACAAGTCGTTCTGCATTCAGATCTTGATGGGTATTCGGAAGGACAGCAGTGGTGAGCTGGAGGTATGCACATTGCGCAGGTTGTGTACCATGAGCATATTAGCAGTTGTCGATGCAACAGTGTTCAAAAGTGAATACTAGGAGGCTATACATGTAAAAGAAGCTAAAGGGCAAATGTGTTTCTTGTGGCTGTCCGACATCTAATCGAGATAATGTGGAGAGGAGGGTTCGATGGTTTCGTGATTGAGGAACAATTGTGTGCATTTCTGTATATTACAGTGATCTCGAGCGACAGAGGTCAGATTGTGGAGTATGGCGGTGTCCAATACCTTGGACAGCTCCACTGCAACTGACCTGGATGGTTTTCCAGATTTAATGTGAGAATGGATTTTCTCCTCTACATGAAAAGGGCATTTTCAGTTCTGCAAGGTAAATGTAATTGAGATTTATTAGAAAGGACCGGAGAAGAGCCTAGATGTGCGTGTAGTTGATAAGTAACCATCTTCACGTGATTTTGCTCTGGACTAGTAGCCCAGTCGGATTGAATCCTACCTTTGTGCAGTGCTGACTGCAGTTACATCTGTTTTGTATATGTGTCTATTATGAACTGCCCACTTTTCCCTTGTTTTGGTTTAATTGCTTGGGACCCTTTTTTCACTTCCTGTCCTTTCCCGCTCTTAGTGGGAACTGCCCATTGGGTCACTTGACAGTACCTTTCCTCTGAGACGCTTACCCCACTTTCACACTCCATCCTAGCATCTAATGTTAAAGTATCCCATTTCACACTCGTTCTGGGCTTTAACTCCGGTCAAGGCATGATTACCCGATAGGATAACAACACGACTCTAGTCCTCATGCACAATATAAAAACGCAATTCATTTAGGCCACAACTTACACAATTTCATCTAAAGTACCCCTAATTGTGATAGCTGTTGGCAGTTGCACTTTGGTGTTTTGTTGGAGTTCATAAATCTCTATGTAAATGCAATTAAACACAAGATAACATCTACTTGGGAAAGTAAATTATTATTTGGGGTGGACAACTGTTTGCCTCCGAGGATAAGGCAACCACCTGCTAAATATCACCCAAATTAAATAAAATAAACCTGTGCTCAATTTTTGTCAATGTGACACAAAGCAGCCTGGCTTAAATCTAAGCAGTCTGTTAAGTATTTTTTTTTTTTGTAAGATTTTTCTTTTTATTGGCATTTTATATTATTCCACATTCTAGATGCAGTCAAGAGAAGGAACAAATATAATCGGCAATGAGCAAAACATTAAACAAAATGAGAAACGCCAAACCAATTGACATTTTACATCATCCGTTTCTATCTATAGTCATGGGTGCTAGCTCCACCCGCACGGGAATAGCGCGATAATTGTATGTAGAGTTGTCCAAATTGGAACCATCCAATGCATACATGTTTACAAGCTTAAATCACATTATTCCATTAATATTATATCACCCCCAGAGAAGAAACAAAAACCAAAGGGGTGGGGGGAATAATAAGAGGAATAAGAAAACGAAGAACACGTAACTGGTGCAAAGGCACAGTGTAGATGTGTCGAAGTATTGTCATCACATGGGGTTGAAGGCGTTGCTAACCCTATAATGGGTCCGCTGCAGGAGGGGGTAAAAAACTCCCCTACAATTGACGTCTCACTCGCGGCCAGCCGGCCATCCCCATGTGTTAAACAGTGTAGGTGATAATGTCACACACAACGCAATTACCTCAACCAATTTTAAATATATAGAGGAAAAATACGACTAAAACAAAATTCCAAAAATTCCTATTTAGGGGAACCAGAGATATTTATTATTGAAATTAGTGCCTAAAACCACAAAGCACCAACTTTAGTCAGTAGAAGTGGTAGACTGGGACCAAGGCTTGATTTGAGGATGAACATGATTGAACCCTGGTCAGATACAACAAGTTGATAGATCCCCATAAATGTCTGGAAGTTACAAAAATTCTATAAACTTTCGAAGTGCCAATGGAGAAAGCGACCTTAGCACTGTTTGAAACTAAAAACGTCCTCCAACAGATGGCCAGTGAAATTGTTGCCACTGGTGTGAAACTGAAGGCCGGATAATAGAAGCAGGTTAGTTGCTCTGGAGCCGTGGAGTTTTCTTGCTGAATTTTTTTTAAGTCACAATTTACAATGGGTCTTGAGCGGGACAAAGCTTAAATTCAATCCGATGCCGTGGCGCTGTTGGCTAGGTGTTTTTTTCTCATAGGTCCACCTGAAGCTCTGGAGGAAAAAGTTTCCAAAATGTCCAGACTCTTCTGGTGCACAAGCAACACGAGTAATTTTCTAAAGTTCCCAGGATCTCTGGGCAGGGTACCTCAAGACTCTCAGGGTGTCAGGCAGAGGTCAGCAGCAAGGTTCAGTTTAGGGCCAATTGCCTGTGGTTAGCTGGGTACTTCAGAGAAAATGCCTCACAGGAGTTCAGCCCTTTGAGTAAATTTCTTTGTTGTGGGTGGTTGAAGGAGCAGGTCAAGTCAAGTACATTTGTTGAGTTTGAATATCACCCGGAGGTCTCATGGCGCTTGCGTACAACTCTATTTAGGCAGAAGAACAAAAAAAGGATGCTTTTAGATGATCAAACAACCAAGTTTTTAGTTCTTTACGGAATCCAGTGTGATCTGTAACAGAAAGTAAGTGAGATGGAAGTTTATTCCAGAGAGTGGGTGCGAGGAAATAAAAGGATCTCCCGCCATTCCTGGTGGTACGAACTCTACATGGGGTAAGAAGAGATTTGGTTTTTGACCTGGCGTTCTATTTGGCTTGTAACAGCTAAGTTTTGTTTGCAAAATAGCTAGGCCCGTTTCCGTACATGTTGTTATGCACTAAACAGAGGATCTTGAAACGGGTTCGCTTCCTAATAGGAAGCCAGTGGAGGTGCTTCAGGCTGGGCGCTGATGGCGACCTAGAAGGAAGGTTCAGTACCAGTCTGGCAGCTGTGTTCTGCAGGACCTGAAGCCTAGAATAGAGTTCTTCATTGATCGAAGCCAACAGGGCATGTCCATAATCAATCCAGCTTATGATTAGTCCCTGGACAAGTGGCTTCCTTGATTCAATTGGGATCCATTGAAAGATTTTTCGTAAACTGCGCATAATACCATAACAGATGCTTATTATATGGTTTACATGCTTTTTCATTGATAGCTGGTTGTCAATCATTACTCCAAGGTGCCACAACACTGGTTTTGAAGATGGACAGGGGCCAAGATTATGGGGCCACCAGTCACGCGACCAAAATTTGTGTGCCCTGCTGAAGAGAATGACCTCCGTCTTGCTACCATTTAGCTGAAGATGGTTAGCACTCATCCAGCTATTAATGTGGGTCATACAGTTTTTGAAGCGGATCTTTGTGTCAATGGGATCAGGGCCTAGTGTGATCAATAGCTTTGTGTCATCAGCGTATGATACGACATCAAAACCATAGGACCTGATCACATGAAGAGCATAGGGCTCAAAATGGGGCCCTGAGGGACTCGTATCTTTACTGGCCGACTGCGAGAGACCAAGTTGCCAATCTGTACCTTGGTGGTCCGGTCAGTTAGATAACTTCTGAGCCAGTCTAGGGCCATACTTCTGACACCCATCTCCCAGAGCCGTTGTTCTAAAATGCTGTGGGAGATGGTGACGAAGGCGGCTGACAGATCCAACAGGACAAGCATGGCTGACTGCCCGTTGTCCTGGGCTAGTCTTGATGTTATCAATGACTTCCACCAGCGCTGTTTCAGTGCTGTGAGCGGCCCTGAAATCTGACTGTGATGGGTCCAATAATCTGTGGCTCTCCAGGTGTGGGGTGAGTTGCTTATTGATCAGGGACTAAAGCACCTTTCCAAAATACGGAAGCAGAGAGATTGGACGATAATTACTTGGTATCTTGAAATCAGCTGTGTTTTTTTAAGAATAGGCCTGACCCTAGCAGCTTCCCATATAACAGAAACTACTGATTGTGAGAATGACATGTTAAATAAACCAGTAAGATTTCTAAGGAGCAGAGGGGCGATGGTTGAGGAAAAAGCGCGGTGAAACCGGGTCTGCTGGAGAACCTGACTTGATCTTGGCCAGGACAGTTGACACTTCATCTGAATTAATCGTAGTGAACTCCTCTAGAAAGGCAAGGGTGCTAACAGAGTGATTTATAGTCTTTTTTTTGTTGTTGTATTTTTTGTATCATGATTCTGAAAGGAATTGTGTCGCCTGGTCTCTACATCTTAAGGATTTCCCCCCCCCCCCCCCGGGACTCATTCTCAAACAATCTCAAATTAGGTGCCGAGATGACCCTGCATGGTGTTTGTTATTGGCAATGGACCGAGTATCTATGTGTACCCACCTGGGATTTGGTCCCGCTTACTCTAACTTTTGGGCCCCCCATGAGACACTTTTCTTCCATTGCCAGTCTACCAGAACTGATCTGCTTCTCTCCCCCCTGTTTATCTTCTCCCCTCCCTTATTATTCCCTCCTTCCTCTACTGGGGTCTTGATCTCCAATGTTTGATTATGCAACTGTAACTAACCTAACCATGCAAATCTGTTTTTGTTATTCCTTACTGCGGAAACCTGAGCAACATGGCTGATGCCTGGTGGAGCTGCTGGACCGCTATAGAGGAGATCGGCCTTGGTTCACCCCCTCGGCTGACACCTACCCAGCCGGACATTAGGCATAGTTCTCCTAGTCTCCCCACTTTGTCTCCTTCCTCCCCCCGACGAACTACTGTAACTTTGTTTTTTTTCCTGTGTTTTTACTATGCTCTTGTAACAGATGTAATTTGTAACTTGTAACGCAACGATCCTCATGTAAAGTGCTCTGATACCTCCGGGTCTAGCCAGCGCTATATAAAACTCATCAAATAAAATGAATAAATGGATCGCGATAATCTTTTCCTCGAAAAACTTAGAAAGTGTATCTGCCCAGTCTTGTGAAGCAGAATTACACCGCTGGGAAGGGGGGTGGTAAATTCCTTTAGTATTTTATGAAGCTCCTTATTGGAATTGTCGGCCTTTTCAATCCTGTTCATGAGATGTACTTTTTTTGCCTGTCTAATATTGACTGACTAGCTTCGGTGGTCCAGTCCTTCAGGGCTCCTGTCAGGGCAAAGACAGCAGGTACAGTCCTTTTCTGATCTTCTACAGGCCCAGTAAATTCTCTGAGGATGGTACCTTTGGATGCCACATTCATGCCTGGCATCAGCTAGTGGATGGGATGAATCCTGGCAACCCTGCGCAATCGGGGTAAAGGTTCCAGTGGGTTACCCTACCCACTTTTCAGCAGTTCCTGTTTACCCTACTACACAGTCCCTACTACTAACAAATCGTGCATAGCCCCTCACTCTAACAAATCAATATGGTGTAAACCCTTCTTTCCTTGTGCAGAGCTTGTGTGCAAACCCAAAGGTGTTATCCGGGTAACGAGCAGGCCACTCCCTTATGGTCACTCAAAACCTGTTTTGTGGTAACTTTCCTCGCAATGTGTTGGTGCCAGCCTGACTAGGAAGGAAAAGTCTGTAGTTTTCCAATTGTTACCCAACATTTGCTTACGACAGCACAGGCTCATTTGAAGATAATTAAGGTCCTGGGCCCACAGCAAGCGGTCTTTGTGCCAGGGGAAGAAATCACCTCCCTACTCCCCGGCCATTGCCTTTGTTCAGAGTGCAGTTTTCACACCTCTTGTACGTCTACTTCAGGCCAGGTACAGGCTTGGGCATTCGCTGGAGAGCTAATGCAAATTAGCCTCCAGCAGCTTTAGTTAAGTTACATGTCCAATATATTTAATAGAATTCCAACTTCACCATTCGATTGGATTTTTATTAAATATAAAATAAGGCGTTGAATTCTGTTGCGGGTATAGCTCAAAACGTATATATTTAAGTATATAATCTATACATTGACTTTTCCAATGTACCAGTTACAACCTGACGAGTAGCCGGGTCATTTTGGGCTTAGTCACTGATGGAGCATGACATTTCTAATGTTTCACACATGTTCCAACTATTAAATATTATGCACCATACCTTGTGGTCAGCAAGGTGTGCTGGTTTTGAGAGAGCAGGGTTCAAGCTGCTGCTTTCAGGCTACACACGGTGGGCCTGAAACAATGTTTTCACTGCCATGGTAGTGGATGGGACAATAGGTGCCATGCTCTACAAGTGGCATCTACTTTCCATGACAGGGGTGAATTTCTGTACCGAGGGAAGAGGTGTGGCGCCGCGGCCAGGGCGACTGACTCCGGAGTCTGGGGATCACGGTTCGATCCACGGCCCTGGCGGCGATTAGCCCAGCACCATGTGACTCTGGGCAGTAGCTTGCTTAATCTTCCCGACGACCCCCAGCGCCTAGAGACCCTTACGGATGATTGTTCACGCTTTACAAATGTGGATTATTACCATATACTATTGCTTTATAAGAAAGTTAAATGTGTCAATCAGGTTTTAAACCAATTTCTACCCGTTTTGGGGTCAGAGCACATACACTGGGTACTGGATAGCAGTGGCCCAGTGATGGACTACAACATTACCAGCAAGTGAGTCCCCAAAAAAATAGAAAACTGGGAGTGAACAACCCCAAAAGGGTTCACTTTGCAACAGGGCCATTGTTCTAAAGGCCTCTTAAGAAAAGAAACATAAATCGGCGTTAGTGGATCTTTTCAAGGATGCTTTAAGGTTTCCTTTTATAACTGAGCAATTGATGTGATTTCAAATTGCAGTGCACTAATATATTTGGAACAGACTAGTGGCCATGTATCATAAGTGCCATGCATGGTTTTCGTGTTTTACTAAAATCTTGATTCATTATTCACTGGCGGTTTTGTCATTAAATTGATAACGCTGAGGTGTAGAAATTGCAAGAATCCGTATGAACACCGGCATCCAATTTAGCAGCCGCCAAATACTGGTTGAAATATTATGATGAAAAAAGGTTGCCATATTCTTGCAGAGGATTTGGCGTTCACAACGTTAATGTTCCTCCTAAAAGAGCCATAAAGGTGTTAACAGTTTGAAAATAAGCAGGTGTGGGCTCTATCTTTTGTTCCCAGAAAAGGGGTTCTGACACTTTAATAGATTATGTAGAAATATTAGGTGATCTTTGCACCAATTCCAGTCCATCCCCCTCATACATTCACCCAACTATCGTTCACTTTCTTGCATGCTACCTACCCAGCTGTCTGCTAACTCGTCCATACTCAGTGATGAGTTCAGTCTCATCCAGCTACCTACTCACCCATCCGTCCACCCACCCACACTCACTCAAACACCGTCATGAATACGTCAGTTATCCACCCACTTTTATGAGTTCTTACTCGCCAGCTTTGTAAGGCATCCATTGATGGGTCCACTCTTTCCTCCACCTACTTTTCATCAAATTCTCAGTTTCCCCTGCGCACTCCTTCATCCCTCTGCCCATCCTGGTAACTCCACCCACTCGCCCTCTGCCCATTCAGCCACCCACTTATTCATCTAGCTATCCATTCATCCTTTCCTCTCGAACCGTTTTCTCTTTCCATCCGGTCATCTTTCCACGCATCCGTTCTCCTTGGCTTGCTTCTTGTCTCATCCACTCTTTTACATCCACCCTTGTTCATCCCCTTACCCACCCATTTACTGAACTACATGTGCACCTCACTCATCTAGATACAGAAATATTTTCACACGACACTTCAGATGTGTGGTCTTCCAACATGGATGTGATGTGATGGCGGGGGGAGGGGAGGGGTCAAGTGCCTTGAGTCAAGGTCTGGGCCTCTCAATGCTAGAAAGTATTGCATATGAGGGCTGAGCACTGGAATTGGACATGACTCCCAATTAAATCTTCCATCACTGCACACAATATGTCATAAGGGGGCTGGGGCACTTGAGCCAGCAGTATGTGGGAAGTTGGCTTGGTATATGCTGTCCACTAATTAAAGTGGGCACCTTGCACCAGTCCAAACGACCCTTATGGTGATTAGGTCAAAGGTAACCTTTATAGAAAGCTATCCTAGTGGTAGCTATGGAGAGCAGCCTTCAGGCTAAGTCTTGAAGGAATGTAAAGCAGCTTGTTTTACCAGAACTGAACCTCCTGAGTGATCAAATGAAAGGAAAACCACACAAGTGTTATATAAAAAATATGTATTTATTACTAAACACTCTCTACTAACCTCTAGACGAGATTAGAACATAAGGCACACAATACTTAATCAATAGAACATCAGTAAATAGCACAATACACAGCGGGCGCCAGGGGGGAGACCGAACCGTATACTAAAAAAATGGTATAACAACAACGACTTCAATAGACACAGGGCCTATAGCACGTAGAATCGCTGGGACCCCAAGGAACCACCCAAAGGAGTGACACAGGGAGCCCACGGAGGACGGGTGCAGTGTGGGAACACAGACTCGTGCTCCGTACAACTCTATGGGAAAGTCGCGGTTGGAAAATAACAGTTTAAGGATACTTCGGAGAGGACTTCAAGCAGACCCTTTGGAACATAGAAGGTTCTAAGGCCAGCACCCTTGTGAGTACCAAGATACCCGTGTTACCTATCCCAGAGGAGCCAGGTGCATAGGAGTCAAGTGGGGTAGGAAACCCTCACAGTTTTCAATGGCGTGATGCGAAGAAGTGCTGCTGCCGAGAAGATGAAAAGTGTCCGTGGAATCCAAGCCTGGATCCGAGGTGAGAAGAACCTGAAAGCAGAGGGGACAGAGTCTGGGTCACTCCAGGGTGACCAGGAGCTTGATAGACGAATGCCCACCGATGTTGGGTGCTTCAGGCGTGAAGATAGGATGCTTGACTCTGCAGCCACGGTGACCAGGAGACATAGACGACGACCAAAGTCCAGGGGTGAGCTGTCCCACGAAGGATGTCGAGTGCTGAGGGGGTCAGTGTCCGGATTGAACATCAACGAGCCTTGGCCAAGGAAACCCACGCGGGCAGAGGAAACAGGTTACGGTGTGGACCAGCAAGGTCCAGGAGACTCTCCAAACTATGGGGAGTCAGGGCACGTCTGGAGCAACCAGGGAAGCCCCAGGAAAATAAAAGTGACCCTCGCCAGAATCCACAGGCCACCGGACAAGGGATCGCGAGGGGACCTCTAGCGAATTCACAAAGCACCAGCCCAGAGAGCACTCGTGGAGTGGAGGCCGGAGATCTTCGGTGGAAATGCTGCTAGGTGTCGGGTCTACATGTAGTCCAAAGCACATCCTCTGGGATCGCCAAAAAGCATATGCTGCTGCAAAAGTACACGGTGCACAGGGGTTCGGGTTGCACGGTCCCCACGAGGGATACTGTTCTCAGAATTGCTGAGAGGGCAGATCGACCTCAGGGACGCTTGGGAACCCACCTCCTGTGTTGCAGAAAACTTCGGAGTCCTCAGGAGCTCGGGAGATGCAAACCGGTCAGATGCGTTTAGGTGCCTGCTGCTGCAGGGGAGTAACTCCTTTACTCCAAGGGAGATTCTTCTGTTGTCCCACGAAGTGTAGACCGTCAAAGTACTTGGTTTCTGTTGTAGAGTTTAGTCCAGGTAAAATCCAAAGTCCTGGAATCCGATTTCTCACTTTGTACCCAGGGAAGGGGTTGGACTGACTCTGGGGACCCTCCTAGGGGAGGGGGCAGGACAGAGGGGTGGCTACACTCATGCCCTTTGTCCAGTTTCGCGCCAGAGCAGGAACAAATGGCTCCTGGAACTTGTTTGAGCTGGACTAAGCATGGGGACACCAAATGTGCCCCCAGTGCAGACTTTCTGGCACTCTGAGTGCACCCACCCAGCCCCAATTCACTAAAGTCTGTCTGGGAGGTGGTCACACCTCCCTGTGACGGGAAACCTATTGTCAGGCCTTCCTCTGCTCAAGCTTGGATCAGCAGCAGGAGGACAGACTTGTGTCTGTGGCTGGCACCATCCATTCTGTGATGTCCAGGTCGAGAAAGCTGGTACCGGGTAGACCGGTAATCCACATAGGTCCTTCTAGGAGGGTGGAATCATACCTTCCCCACCAGTTACTGGCAGGGAGGTATGATTCAAAGCTGTTTGACACCAAACACGACCTGTTTCTAAGCAGCTGTTTTAAAGTTAGCCTTTACCGCGAGGTTATAATGCACTTAAGTATATATGGTTGGCTGCATCACAGACAACCCCGGAGAATAGGTTCCGAAGGCTGTAGAGGGGTCCTACTCCTGCAGGGGCACCCTCTCACCCAGCACCCTGCCTTCAGGATTGTTAAGGCCTGCCATAGGGGTGACTGATAGGTTTATATGTGTAGTGATTTAGAATAGATATAGGGAACCTATATCTCAGTAATGGGTGCATACACCGCCTTAAAAAGGCTGCAGTAGCATACCTATGGTGTCATTTTGAATGGCTTCTCAGGGGTGGCACAATACATGCTTCAGTCCCTGAGAGGCCTCTGGGGTACCTATGCCGTGGGTACATGGTGTACCATATACCAGGGACTGATAAGGGTACCCTAGAATCCAATCTGGAGTGTTCCTAAAGTACATGCAATCAATTTACAGGAGAAAGCAGATAGACTGGGGTCCTGAATAGCAGGATCCCAGTTAGTCGAAGTCAAAAACAGTGATACATCCGCAAAAAGTGGGGGTAACCATAAGAGGCAGATCCTACTCTCCCACAGTACTCTAGGCACGGCTCTAGAGCTGGGTGCAGAAGTCAGTGCCTGAAAGATGTTTAGGTCACCTGATAAGCGCTCCAAGACACATACCAGGGTAGCTTGCACTGCCACCCTTGGAGCAGGCCTGGCAGTCACGTCCCTGGCCTGCCTCCTTAGTCCCGGTGCCTGTGCTGCGTATTTGAGTAACGCGAGCTCTGCTGCTGTCCCTCATGCATGTGTGTGACTGTGTTAAGGTTTCACTCCTGCACGTGTTTTATGTGTAGGGATATTTTTCACTGATGTAGTCTACACTCTTCGTGTGGTTTTAGTCAGTGAAGCTTTTGCACAATCTTTTCACAATTCTAAAGCCAATACAGTTGATTTCGTCAAGAGTTTTTTTCCCCCTCATCAGCCTTGGATTAACCCAGTGAACGTTCTGCTTGTCGTCCGCAAAAGCCTCCCTGACTAGCCAGCTCATCGGCAACGCTTCTAAAAAGAGCACAAAATACCACAGAACAGAAAAGCGATGCTTGTGACACCGGAGTGTTCCACTCCCTCAGAATAGATTCCATTCACTTGGCCTTGGGCTCTTTCCCGGAAGTGTTTGTGTTTCTAGGGTTCTGGATTGTTTGTGGCGTTACTCTCTCGGTTACGGGCGAATAAAGGTGTATCTCGTGCCGTCAGTTCATGGTGCACAGAAGAGGTGTTGCTCACCTGAGACGTAACCGGTCTGGTGAGTTCTGCGCTAATGCTCCAGGACATCATCTGTGACCTAGTAAACGTGGGCAGCCCTAGTTGACGTGCGTGTGACGCTCGTGGGGCACCATGGAAATGGCGGCTGTTGGCAGCGTGCAGCTTCTGTGCTTTGAAACGCAGCGTCCAGTGTTTTAGGGCAAAGTGGCTCAAATAGTGCTTCTTTAGATTCGCGAGGTTCTCTCTCTACAGTAATCACTGCAACAGGCGCCTGGACCTGCCCGGCCAAGACAGTGGCGCCCGTCAAACATTTTCACCCAGTGCAGCACTGAGGCTGGGGTTGCACTGCGCTGTGTGCACCTCCCATTCAAAACCTGCTTCTGTGTGCCTGTCTAGAACATGGTTACTTAGGCGTGGTTGGGTAACGGGTTGCTCAAGATTATGACTCGCTAGATAATGGCTTCGTCAATGTGTGGAAAATCAAAGAACCAATACAAGCAGCAAGTCTTCAAATTACAGCCTAGGGAAAAGCAAAATGCTGACGTGGAGTCTGAGAATAGTATCGGAAATTGCATATTCACTTACTCGTCCATTAAATGCTATGTTGCTCAGCGAGTTAGGCACTTACTTCCTTGGTCTGTGTACAAACTTACTGTCAATCGGGCCTTAACTGATGAACATTGCTTCTGTGAGCAATGATTATACAGGGGATCGAAGGTTGCACTTGCTGTCTTCTGTGAGAGAGGGAAGGTTGCTTTGCTACTGCCATGCTGTACCCATTCTGCGAGGAAACCCTGCTGCTGCATGACTTGTGCATATCTTGTGAGGGGGAAAGCTTCTGTGGCTGCCACCCCCAGCTGTGCTTGTAGTCGGAAGGACAGCACTTCTACTGTTTCTGCCCAAGTTCTTCCTGTTCTATGAAGAAGGGGCATCTTTTGAAAGAACAAAGAATGTATTGAATGTAATTCCATTGCATTCCCTGTGAACCACTGCCTGTTCTACAATATTTGATATGAGATATCAAGAGACCTGTAGTCCTGAGGAAGGCAGCCGACCCCGTAAAGGCGACACTCTAGTGCTAAAACACGTTGATCATCGAAAATAGGTGGTGGGGGTCATTTGCTCGAACTTCCTGTTTTTAATCTTGTGGTAGGGAAATACTAGTAAAAACATTATTAGCTCACCGACACACAGTATTTATTTAGGTCTGACAGTTTAACAAACGGAACATACATTTCGACATCAGAGACATCACCTCCCCCAAACCAGAAGCCCATAACTAGGAGAGTGTACAGGGGAAGGGATCCACTGTGGAAGTGTACCACCCCAGGTCAGAGAGGTTTCATCATCCTATGTGCACAGTAAATGTAAAGTAATTCTATAGGAAATTTGGCAGTTCAGTATGTTTGTCTACAGGGAAAGTACACAGTCCTTTAACTCCTGTCACTCTCTCTTTAGTGTGTTAGCTACTTGTGTGGTATCTGTCTTTTTTGTGTGAAAGAATTGTGTGATGTTCCATCTGGTACTGCCACCTGTCCTTTACTTATTGTTTGTGGTGCTGTACTTTTGCATAGAGAAATGTTGTTGTGCAACATTTCAGTCCTCTACCCCTATCTGAACGTCTAACTGACTCCAGTCTGTTTTCAAGTTGCTGAGAGTGCTGGGGGAAGTTGACGTTCTTTCCATATCTGGACTGCTAAGAATTGGTGTTGAGGATACCTTCTGGAGATGAGGGCATATAGCAGGAACAAGGGTAATTTTTGATTACTGTGACACTATAATCTTCCAAGTCTGGTATAACTGAGGAACTGTATTTTGTACAGAAATGTTTCAAAGAGTTCTGAGTTCAACTCGCCCAGGCTACAAATATTGTGTTATTCTTGGGCTCAGATTTCCGAAGGGTTTCCCTCCATATTGGTAGAGCTGGGAGAAGTGCTGGAGGGAGACACGTTTCCTTCTGGCTGTGTTCCTGCATTCTTTGAGTCTTGGGGCCAGGTGGGTGGGAGACACTACAAGGCAGGTAGGGCATTGGTTACAAGTAAAGCGGCCTCTTGTGGCTGGATAGTAGGTGCCCTCCACTCTAGTTGACGTTTCGTTTTGGTGCTATCTTATCAAAATTGAGTTGTTTACTGCTCAGGAGCAGTAAAAACATACTCGGGAGCAGTAAAAACAATATCTATTACTCCCAGTTGTTTCAAGGATGTTGAGGTCACTAGTAGAAATACTCATGGGGAGTTCCAAAAACTTAAAGGGTGGTATGGCTCAACTTTGGCACAGTGCGCAGACTTTTGTCCTCGAGTGGCGAATGAGCTGGACGTTGACATGCGACGAGCAGGAGGCTCCTGCATACCATGGAAAGCATACATTTTCAGGGCATGGAAAGGCATCAAAGCACCCCAACAGCATGGACAGGAACATCCCTCTGAGCAGGAGGAAATACTTTCAGGGTATTCTTCCCCATCCTTTATCAATCAAAGTGCCCCCCCCCCCCCCCACCCCCCAATGACTACCGATCATGCAGTAGATTCCTCAAGTCTGAAAGAAGCCACATTAGGAGCTATTCTTGACAGTCCTTCTAATATTACTGATGCAGGAACCTGTTTAAGAGCCTGGCACCTACCAGGGCAGATTACTCTTCTCTGATTTTGAATATGAGTTACAAAACCGAGTGACGGACCTTCCCTCCGATGAGTGGAACCTTTTGTCTATTGATGAGGTGCTGCAGTCGCACACTGCATGCCTTCGAAATTTCCCCGAACTGATCACATGGATCCATATGATCAAGCTATGTAAGGTAAGCTATAGCATTAAAATAAACACTTGTCGGAGCCCTCCTTTTTAGGTCGAGCCTACAGCAGCGCATGCGCTGTTGCTCGACTTTTACTAAGCGGCTTTTCAAAGTGCTACCCACAAGCTTTTCTTGGCCTGAAGCTTGCGTGCATGTGCACGGGCGCAGCCACCATCTGCCTTTCTTATCTCTTCCTCCTCGCTGGCCATTACTTTCACTGTCGCGGCAATAGCTCTCCAAGAATATTCAGGAGAATATTCTGAGTTCTAGCTACCAAAAACTCAAATTCCAAGCAATGACGGAGTGTACTGCAGTAAATACATCAAATATTGGGAGCCTTACATGCAAGGTAATGTTTTTGTACAAAAGGCAAGGTAATGTTTTTGTACAAAAGGCACATATATTTTGTCCTTCGAAAATCTCTTACAATACATGTAAAACGTTCGAGATGGCCTCAAACTCCTTCTGAAATGACTTCACCAGAGGTTAAAGATGCTTTTCTTGAAAGTTCTGTGCTCAGTTTGGAAAGGTGGCCCAAGAATCCACAGGTGTTAACTTATTTTTAATACAGAAATAAGCACCGTACTTTCCACTAAGTGCATGCCAACTGTGGCCCGCTGGAACAGACTTCATTAGCAGCCCTCTGTGTGATTCCCACATCTAGCCTAACGTAGAGATGTGGCTTCACTGCTATTGCATAAACTGCATGGACAGTGTGGGTTTTATACACCACGGGAATAAGTCCATTAGAAGACAGACCACTGCTGGGATCGTGTGAAATCGACAAGTGCATAAAATGGCAACTTGGTGAACTTTTTTTTAACCTAAAAAGCTTCGGTTTAAGCGGGTATTTCTCGTGGCGGGAAAGTGTGAGTGATTTCTACGTGTAGGCAGTATGGAAGAGCCTACTCCACCTGGCCCTCTCCTGCCCACTCCACCTGGCCCTCTCCTGCCCACTCCACCTGGCCCTCTCCTGCCCACTCCACCTGGCCCTCTCCTGCCCACTCCACCTGGCCCTCTCCTGCCCACTCCACCTGGCCCTCTCCTGCCCACTCCACCTGGCCCTCTCCTGCCCACTCCACCTGGCCCTCTCCTGCCCACTCCACCTGGCCCTCTCCTGCCCACTCCACCTGGCCCTCTCCTGCCCACTCCACCTGGCCCTCTCCTGCCCACTCCACCTGGCCCTCTCCTGCCCACTCCACCTGGCCCTCTCCTGCCCACTCCACCTGGCCCTCTCCTGCCCACTCCACCTGGCCCTCTCCTGCCCACTCCACCTGGCCCTCTCCTGCCCACTCCACCTGGCCCTCTCCTGCCCACTCCACCTGGCCCTCTCCTGCCCACTCCACCTGGCCCTCTCCTGCCCACTCCACCTGGCCCTCTCCTGCCCACTCCACCTGGCCCTCTCCTCCCCACTCCCCCTGACCCTCTCCTCCCCACTCCCCCTGACCCTCTCCTCCCCACTCCCCCTGACCCTCTCCTCCCCACTCCCCCTGACCCTCTCCTGCCCATTCTACCTCATCCTCTCCTGCCCATTCTACCTCATCCTCTCCTGCCCATTCTACCTCATCCTCTCCTGCCCATTCTACCTCACCCTCTCCTGCCCACTGCACCTGGCCCTCTCCTGCCCACTGCACCTGGCCCTCTCCTGCCCACTGCACCTGGCCCTCTCCTGCCCACTGCACCTGGCCCTCTCCTGCCCACTGCACCTGGCCCTCTCCTGCCCACTGCACCTGGCCCTCTCCTGCCCACTGCACCTGGCCCTCTCCTGCCCACTGCACCTGGCCCTCTCCTGCCCACTGCACCTGGCCCTCTCCTGCCCACTGCACCTGGCCCTCTCCTGCCCACTGCACCTGGCCCTCTCCTGCCCACTGCACCTGGCCCTCTCCTGCCCACTGCACCTGGCCCTCTCCAGCCCACTGCACCTGGCCCTCTCCAGCCCACTGCACCTGGCCCTCTCCAGCCCACTGCACCTGGCCCTCTCCAGCCCACTGCACCTGGCCCTCTCCAGCCCACTGCACCTGGCCCTCTCCAGCCCACTGCACCTGGCCCTCTCCAGCCCACTGCACCTGGCCCTCTCCAGCCCACTCCACCTGACTGTCTCCTGCCCACTCCACCTGACCGTCTCCAGCCCACTCCACCTGACTGTCTCCTGCCCACTCCACCTGACCGTCTCCTGCCCACTCCACCTGACCGTCTCCTGCCCACTCCACCTGACCGTCTCCTGCCCACTCCACCTGAACGTCTCCTGCCCACTCCACCTGAACGTCTCCTGCCCACTCCACCTGACCGTCTCCTGCCCACTCCACCTGACCGTCTCCTGCCCACTCCACCTGGCCCTCTCCTGCCCACTCCACCTGACCCATTTCACCTGACCCATTTCACCTGACCCTCTCCTGCCCATTCCACCTGACCCTCTCCTGCCCATTCCACCTGACCCTCTCCTGCCCACTCCACCTGACCCTCTCCTGCCCACACCCCCTGACCCTCTCCTGCCCACTCTACCTTACCCTCTCCTGCCCATTCTACCTCACACTCTCCTGCCCACTCCACCTCACCCTCTCCGGCCCACTCCACCTCACCCTCTCCGGCCCACTCCACCTCACCCTCTCCGGCCCACTCCACCTGGCCCTATCCTGCCCACTACACCTGACCCTCTCCTCCCCACTCCCCCTGACCCTCTCCTACACATGCTACCTCACCCTCTGTTGCCCATTCTACCTCACCCTCTCCTGCCCACTCTACCTGACCCTCTCCTGCCCACTGCACCTGACCCTCTCCTCCCCACTCCCCCTGACCCTCTCCTCCCCACTCCCCCTGACCCTCTCCTCCCCACTCCCCCTGACCCTCTCCTCCCCACTCCCCCTGACCCTCTCCTGCCCATTCTACCTCATCCTCTCCTGCCCATTCTACCTCATCCTCTCCTGCCCATTCTACCTCATCCTCTCCTGCCCATTCTACCTCGCCCTCTCCTGCCCACTGCACCTGGCCCTCTCCTGCCCACTGCACCTGGCCCTCTCCTGCCCACTGCACCTGGCCCTCTCCTGCCCACTGCACCTGGCCCTCTCCTGCCCACTGCACCTGGCCCTCTCCTGCCCACTGCACCTGGCCCTCTCCTGCCCACTGCACCTGGCCCTCTCCTGCCCACTGCACCTGGCCCTCTCCTGCCCACTGCACCTGGCCCTCTCCTGCCCACTGCACCTGGCCCTCTCCTGCCCACTGCACCTGGCCCTCTCCTGCCCACTGCACCTGGCCCTCTCCTGCCCACTGCACCTGGCCCTCTCCTGCCCACTGCACCTGGCCCTCTCCTGCCCACTGCACCTGGCCCTCTCCTGCCCACTGCACCTGGCCCTCTCCTGCCCACTGCACCTGGCCCTCTCCTGCCCACTGCACCTGGCCCTCTCCAGCCCACTGCACCTGGCCCTCTCCTGCCCACTGCACCTGGCCCTCTCCAGCCCATTGCACCTGGCCCTCTCCAGCCCACTGCACCTGGCCCTCTCCAGCCCACTGCACCTGGCCCTCTCCAGCCCACTGCACCTGGCCCTCTCCAGCCCACTGCACCTGGCCCTCTCCAGCCCACTGCACCTGGCCCTCTCCAGCCCACTGCACCTGGCCCTCTCCAGCCCACTGCACCTGGCCCTCTCCAGCCCACTGCACCTGGCCCTCTCCAGCCCACTCCACCTGACTGTCTCCTGCCCACTCCACCTGACCGTCTCCTGCCCACTCCACCTGACCGTCTCCTGCCCACTCCACCTGACCGTCTCCTGCCCACTCCACCTGAACGTCTCCTGCCCACTCCACCTGACCGTCTCCTGCCCACTCCACCTGACCGTCTCCTGCCCACTCCACCTGACCGTCTCCTGCCCACTCCACCTGGCCCTCTCCTGCCCACTCCACCTGACCCATTTCACCTGACCCATTTCACCTGACCCTCTCCTGCCCATTCCACCTGACCCTCTCCTGCCCATTCCACCTGACCCTCTCCTGCCACTCCACCGGACTACTCGCCTCGACCTCTTTCACATTCCCCATGAAATTCATGGACCTCAGTGCGTAATAATAAAATATAAATAAGTGCAGGTACCCAAACGTTTTTTAGGAGGCCACCACCCACTTCAGCACTGGCGCTATATCACTCATGGCATAGATACTGCCCTAAGTTTGGTTGGAGCAAGCAAATTAAGAGAGCCTGCCTTCCACCAAGGGTCAATGTGATACCTGCGCTACCCATCTTTCAAAGTCACATGTCCGATAGATAACTCACTCCAGAGGCCTTTCAGAGACCTTACTTAGATCTGAATTCACCAAACTGACGAACTATGACTATCACTCTAGAGTCCTGCTAGTCAGACTAACTCCTGCCTGACATCTGACTGACTACCTCTTGTCCAGCTCTATCAGTCATTACAGAACCAGGAGCATCATCTGCCTCTCATTCTATCCCCCAAACCACATCACAACAAGCTCTGAACTTCAGCAGGGAGGCCAAGCAATGGATGCTCATGCATGTCCTTTGAGCTCTCAAGCTGGGCAGCTCGGTAGTCCATCCGTCAGAATCCTGCAGGTCCTTCGGGACTTGTTCTACAAACCCGGCACCTTTTACAGCAGCAGAATCCAGATTTGCACTAAGTTGGAATATAGTGCGCCAATCACATGTACGCTGTACGTGGAAACTTACTCGCCCGTCCAAGCTCCGCACGAGTCTGGCGTCATTTATGTACAAAACAATCTGTGGCATGATAGCATACATATACAGTTACTATATCACAGCAACACGGATGGCGCCTAACTCCGCCTTAGCCATGCCTTCGCGGCATAGCCAATAGGTCTTGCTTTTGGGACCTTATAAGTATTTAGTTATGCAGCACAATATCCTTGGTGCAACATCATCAACTGTTGCATGGCTAAACACTTATAAGGTCCCAAAGGCGAGACCTATTGGCTATGCCAATACTTGTTCTATTTCCACCTCTTGAGGGCGCGTGGAGGCAGATACATCTTTCTCTATAGACCGCCGAATATGATTTGCCACTCCAGTGATCTGGAGTGATTTTAAAGTGCAGAGACTTTTTCAGTACTGTGGGCTTAAAGGTAACACCGGAGAGCAAAGTGGGGTTTTAACTGCCAGCGGGTGGATGTGGGTCGGTAGTAAGGTAACGGTGTCTCTGTGGCGGTCTCTGGGGAGCCCCTCCGTCCAGCGGTCCTCGGGTCGGATCCGTGTTCGGTCGAGGTCGGGATGGCTCTATCCGCTGGTTGCGGGGTCGCGTAGTAGTACTCGGGAACAAAGACAGAAAGGATACCAGGTGGGAGTGTTCTATTCTGAGACTGGTGCGGTGAGGGAAAGGGGGTGAGGGACCACTCGGTGCACAACACAGCAAGACAATAGTGAGATCTTGTGCTCGGGGCGGGTTGTTACCGGGATACCCAAAAGGCCCACAGTTATCAAGACGGTCCCCTACGCGTCGTTAGACACCCTCCCTTTATTCCCACCCAGCCCGTGAAGCGCTCGCGTACCTGCGAGAGCCACGCTCCTCCGGGAACGTGGCTGGGCGGCTCACGATATTGTTGGGCCTCCTGGCTCTCGTTACTCGTCGTCAGCGCCTCCGCGAGTTTCTGTCCGCTTCCTCTCCTCGCTTGCTCCTCCGTCCGTCTCCGCTTCGCCGTCTCGTTCTCCTCCTCCGGTGTTAAGCACACACCCTCGGTAGCGTCCTTCCGGGTATTTCAGGCCAGCCCTCCTCGTCGTCCTCACTGGGGGCGGGGCTTCCTGATAGTCCGTCCCACTTAAAGCTACGGGGTCATTTTTCCTCACTCGAGACGGGGAACTGTAATCCCGAAGGGGTCCACTCCTGGTGCTGGCGAAAGAGAAGAGGGGAGAGGGTGTTGGTCACCTTCGGGGTACCGGCGGGGTTATCCTCAGTCCGCATCCCCTTGTTACAAGTACACAACTGTGGTATTGAGTCAACCAAGAACTCCAGGGTAATTTATCATATCATTAGGAAGTACATCTTGTACTTTACCCATTGAATTTCTCGCCAGGATCTAAGGAGGCATTTTTTTAAACAGAAGTTTTATTGAAATTTTTATGAAGCAATGAAACCTAAAACAAAAAAAGGCAGTGCAGCTCCATCACATGGCCAATGAAGAACCATACATCATTAGCTCTATCCACAAGGCATATTTCAAATATAAAGTAATAATGGGCACTAAGTAATCTGAAACAGTACATTTATAAAGTTATTAGATTCAAGCTCAGTTTTCCTTAAGTCTCCCTGGGGCCTACTCCCCCCCCCCCCCCCCCCCCCCCCCAATCCCTCGAAATGATCTCCTTAGGTACCAGATTTTTCCCACTTTCGTGGACAGCCTCTCCCAGTGTAGATTTTTTTTCTGATGGCATGTACCAGTCCATGCCCTTTTCCCAACCAGCCATTGTTGGTGAATTTAGTGCACCCCACATACGTGCTATGTTGTGGTTGGCCACTGCCAGACCTAATGATAATCAGATCTTATTGTGTCGGGGGGGGGGGGGGGGGGTTTGGGTCATTCTCCCAGATGTGTAGAATGCAGGTTTTTACCGTGTCGGGGACCTCTATGCCTAGGACCGCCTTAATCAGTCCGCTTCGCGTCAACCACTAAGACCGTAGTGCTGGACAGGACCAGAGCTTATGCAATAATGTGCCTTGTTCTCCGCATCCTCGGATGCCTACAGCCTTCATGTGCGGTCATTGTGTATCCGCATCTCAAAGGGCTTTACAGGAGTTACCCAGGAGGTGAGGCTCCTGTAGTAGTAAAATGTCAGAGTTATGGCGCATAAGAAATTGGAGTATCCATCTCCCGTTTGATCTTGTCCACCAACCCATTTACAATCTACGACAGGACTTTGAGTAGGGTGCAAGGATTTTATGCCATGGCGGGTTCCAGCATGTTGATCCCTGGTATGTGTCTCGTAGAGTGGGTCCCCTGTCTCTCGTGGCATGTCTGTAGTCAGAGTTGTCACTGCTCTGTAACTTGAAATTGAACTCCTAATCATCATCAAATCTCCCCTCCCTGCCAACCTGCATGGTGAGTTCCAAACTATCCACACGTCCCCAACTAGCAAGGCGCCTGTCTCCCTTGTCAACATTTTAGCTAACTTAGAACTGGGGGTAAGCTTTGCCAATCTAGCTCCCGAGCCTTTGTTCCATCCAATGCGGATTTAATCTCAAGTCTTCCTTCTCTGGGCACAATGTTGTAGTAAAGCATAACATCACCTAGTTATAACATTGTCCTTATCAGGGCAGCTGAGTTTTGATCATGGCAGTAGACCTGGAAGAAAAAGGGGAGGATCAGGTTTCAGTAGGCTGATGGCTGTCTGGAATGTTTGTCCAGTTTTTGTGTGACTCCACCATTAGTTGTCGCAGGCTTATTCTTGTCTGTTTTACTGCCTCCATAGCCGGCGGGGGCAACCCATCTCCGGGAACTAAGCACCAGCCATTCCCAAGCCTTTTCAGGGGATTCAAAATGCCATGTTTTTCCCTCTGCGAGCACTCGTAGGTTGGCCGGGAAGAGCATCATGTATTTGAGGTCCTTTTTGTGGAGTGTCTTTTTTACTTCAGTAAAGCTGCGCTGCTGCTGCTCGGCTTTGAGGGTGAAGTCTGTATATAAACTGACTGAGGTGTTCTCAAACTTTAAGTCTAATTTGTGTCGCGCCACCTGGAGTACAGCGCCTCAGTCTCTGTGGTTAAATATTCTTGCTATGATTGTTTCAGGGGGCGCCCCCGGCCTAGGGGTGGTCATGGGCACCATGTGGGCCCTTACCACAGAGAAGAACTTAGAGAGACCTTTAGGCTGGAGAGCATTGAGGATA
Organism: Triturus cristatus; assembly: GCF_964204655.1. Taxonomy (NCBI): domain Eukaryota; kingdom Metazoa; phylum Chordata; class Amphibia; order Caudata; family Salamandridae; genus Triturus; species Triturus cristatus. The sequence goes on from NC_140594.1 coordinate 392,884,855, forward strand.
ACATTTTCTGCAAAGAGGTCCGTACTCTGTCCCTCTGAGCGTTTGGGCACCCCCAGGCGGAGACTGTTTTGCCTAGACCTCCCTTCTATGTCCTCAAACTTTGCTTACATAAAGGTGTTTTCTTTCTGCAGGCATTCCATTTGTTTTCTGAGCGTGGCAGTGGTGTCGGAGATATCTGCCACCTGTTTTTCTGCATCTTGAAGGCGGTCATTAGTTTTGTTGCTGCAAGCCCGCAAGAATGACATCCCGACCACCACGTAGTACATTTTGGGTTTAGAGGTGCCCGTCACAGCTTGGATGGTGGCCATAATCTCTCGGAGGGTACGTTCTGACTTTTCCCCTCACTCTGGCCTGTTTGCCCATCAAGGGTTAGAGATTCCTCCTCTTGTTGTGTGCTTGTGGGTTCTGTGTATTTGCCCATTTTGTTCTGTTGCATGGTTTTGTTTCCCTTCCCCCCCCCCCCCCCCCCGACCATGGTGAAATGCTACCTTGGTGTGTGCCCCTCCCTCATCCCCCTGGTGTCTCTTCCAACGTGATGGGTGACAGACCGCCACCTACTGCTGCCTGCCAGGAGAAGGTAAGAGGGGGACACAAATTCACACCTTCAAAAGGTTTAGACCCAAATCGGCATGTGCTTCTCTGCCTTCTCGAAAGGTGCCATTTCTTGAACTTCTAGAAAATATAGAGATGACGATTGTTTTGTTGCAATTAAAACAAGCCCACCTTATCAGGTAGACATTGCATCCGCTTCTGCTGTCTTATTCCTGAAACTAAAGGCGAATAGTCAAACTTGCATGATATAAACCTGTTTATCCCAGGAAAAGTTAAATTGGTCACATTTTTCTGGTTCCTTTATCAGAGGAGGGTTGGAAGTTGACGTGACTACATACCTATGTGCCACCCTATGCTCAGTTTTGATCTGCAGATCCACTTTTGATTTAAAACCGCTTTAAGGAGCATTTTTCGGCTAGTGTCACTAGGTGGTGGAAACCTGGGAGGTCTGGGATTGCACTCACCACACAGGTAACTTTACCGTTTTGTTCTCTTGGAAGGTGGTGAACTCGAACTACCAAATATTTGATTATGTAAATAGTTGCCATCTATGCTTCGATTCAATCTAGGACAGTGGTTCCTAACCTGCGGTCCGAGGATGCCTACTCAGTTCGTGAACAATTGAATGCTTGCTCTGTAGGAGCAGCACAGCAAACAGTAGTGTGGACTATTGATGTCCTCAATCGAAGAACTCGTGCGCTGCCAAAAGAGAGCAAGCATTACGAACGGAAAGACAAACTGATTTGCTAGATATGCCAGAGTCTCGTATATTATTGTCTTTTAGAAAAAAATCACAATTTTGAAAAGCTCCTTCCTTTTTTTTCATTTTCGATTTTTGTACATATTTTTGTTTGTGAATTAAATTATTTAATAATCGGTGTATTAGTTTGATGTATACTTGTTTCTGTAGTTTTATGTAATTTTTGGGAGGGTGAAAATATAGAATTTGCTTAGGTGAGGGACCCTGGCTTCCAATAGTTTTTCAGTGGCCATCCACAAGTGTCAAAAGGTTAAGAACCACTGGTGAAGGAGTTTGTGGAAAAATCCAGCGCATCCTTGCGGTCCATCCAGAGCCCCAGGCACAGTCGTCTTTTATGTGCGGGCACATGAATTTTTCAAATGTGTTTATATTGCCTTTTCATTTTAAGTACGCAGCAATGTGTAACCCAACATCGTTAGGGACAGGCTCCCTAAAAAAGCAGAGCATTATTAAGCTGAGTCTTTGAGTCTGACTTTTAACAGTTTGTGGCGGTCCATTGAGGGTGAAGTGGCTGCAAAGGAGTCCTCCTCAGGCAAGGAAGTTGGAGAAGGATATTTGGGATGAGCGGACGAATGGTGGAAGAAGTAGGGAGGAGAGGAGGGGCCAGTCGTATTCCGTCCATGGAGTATCATACTATCCTCATGTGGTGTTAATTGCAAGGGCGAGGAGAGTCCTTCCCCATATTGTGTGGTTGGCATCAGTATTCATACCCATGATTCAAGTTTTGGGAGGGAAGTTTATGGGAACTGGGTTTGCACAGGGGTCTCCCCTGTTTGGACTCCGTGGGGCTGCGGTTGGGATCGCGCAAGGCCTGGTGCCCTCATCTGCGCCTGTGAAGTGTCAGAAGAATGTGAAGTAAGCATTGCAACTTTGTATGTGTTTGTGATTTCCCAGGCATTTGCAGTTCTCTATAAGGGACTTTAGTTCTATTTGTGCCCAATATTTCACTAAGCCTTTCCATTGTGGGATGCTGGGTCTTCTGGGCGATCTCCAGTTGGTGGATGTGGTCTTTTTGCTGGGAGAGGGCCAGGTTAATGAATCTGTTTCCCATCTTTCCCTTCTTAGGGTGGGGATATTGTCCCAGTAGGCAGCTCTCAGGGTTTAGTAAATTAGTGCGACCTGTGGTTTCCTCATGGTGAGATGTTACCACTGCCTAGAAGGCCTGCACTATGTGGAAAGACTAGACCATTTGGGGACACCTGCATCGTCACTGTTGCATCTTGGACATGCTGAATCGGCACGGTGGTGAATTAGGCCTAGTCTCTTAGGGGTGAGATGAGCTCTTTTTAACAACTGGAATTGTTAAAGGCAGGTTATCACATTTCAATTAACTTGAGTTGGGTTATACAATGCAGGTACCCATTCCTTGTGAATAATTTCTTACCCTATATCCCTGACTCACTTATCCCTTAGTAAATGGAGGTCCTCATGTGGTTCCCCATACAGGAGGGTAACCACTCTCCACCCATTACCCACTGTGGGCAGTTTAGTCAGTGTGGAACTACAAGAAGGTTTGGAGATTACTGTCGAGCCAAATATATGGTGTATTGTGGCCACTAATTTACCATAGCTAGGAAGAGGCCAAGGGGGCCCCATATGTGTTTATTATATATTCATATGGCACTAGATGACCATTATCGTATAGGTCACCTGAAGTTACCATCCCAAACTGTCCCCAGTTTGTGGTCCTGGATGATGGATTTTTACAGCAGTGTTAGCAGCAGAATTCTTGGGGAGTATCTCAGGCATAGATAGTAGCCTGAGCAACTCTTTCCCCTTGTTCCGGTGTTTGGCTGCTATAAGGACCAGTAGATCCTTCTGCATACTATATGCTTGTCTGCAGAGAAGCCTGAGTAAATCTTTTGAGCGTATGTTCGTCTATGCTCACTTAGTCTCCTCTGGTGGCACAGTTGCCAGCCATTATATGGCTCACTGCACAGCACTGCAGTTGGGCGGCCATGTGATTATAGGCAAAGTTAGGAACCCCCCAGCCACATGGGATTTTGGGGAGCTGCAGGGTCGACTAAGGAGGAAATGTTATAGGGAAGGTTAGCATAATAATAAAGCAGTCTAGGGAATACCACCATCATGGGAACGCCAATTCTGTCCATCACTCCTAATGGTAATTTCTTTCAAAATTTCATACCTCCCCGGAGTCACTCCATACCCTTCCCAATATTAGCCGCAATAGCATCCTGTGGATCGTGAAGGACTTGAACACCCGGGTATTTAGAGAAGGACAGATCCCAACAGCGCTGTCCAATTGAAGATCCTGGGGGACCTTCCTGTCGTCCGGCTCGATGGGAAAAGCACAGGACTTTGTCGATATGATGTGGAAGCAGGAGAGGCGCCCAAATTCATTTAAGAGTTGTAGTGAATGGGGTGAGCCCTGGGTTAAATTTCTGAGGTGGATTAGGACGTCGTCTGCTTATAATGATAGTGTGGAGTGTACCACCCCTGCCACGATACCCAAAGTTCTGCTTCCTGTTCAAAATCTGGCTCCATTCCCAGGGCAAGTTAAAGAAGAGCTAAGGGGCATTTCTGGGGTGATCCCCCCCCCCCAGCCTCCACCAAATACAGATTTGTACCGTGGATGCCGACCAGTTTTGACCTGAACGACTAGGTCCATGTATAGGATCCGAGTCCATCTAATAATCAGGTCGGAGAGATTTGTCCATCTCATCACTGCAAACAAATAGGCCCAATTAGGAGTGAAAAAATCTTTGCGCAAGTCAATGGACAATTTAATGGGCCTGGTGGATTTATACAGTTCAGAGTGCAGAGTATGGATGAGGCAGCGGATATTGGGGAATGTGCTTCAGCCGGGAACAAAGCCACTCTGGTCCCGACACACCTCTATTATGCAGTTGGCGATGAGTTTACTGATTTTATTATATGCGTTTAAAATTGATAGGGGTCGATAGTCCCCAGGTTCTCCGGTGTCCTAATTAGATTAAGAAAGTGGAACCAGTAAGGCTTCTCTCAGGGAAGCTGGTAGTCGACTTAATTCCTATGCTGCAATATAAAGGTTCAAAGACTTGGGAGCCTGACCTGCTGAGTATGCCTAATAAAATTCATTAGGCAGCCCACCTGTGTCTGGGGTTTTGCCCATTTGTAGGGATATTATGGTCACCTGTATGTCTAGCGAGGTGAAAGGGCTACCTACCTCTGTGCTCTGCTCAACCTACCTCTGCACTCTGCTCAACCGTCATGGTTGTCAGCCTGGTCATACCTAGATACATCTCAGATGCATCGGATGGTGGGGTTGAGGAGGTTAGTGTAGAGGTGTCCCTAATAGTCATGGAAAGCGCTATTAATCTCCAGCTGAGTGACAAATGGGGCAGCCATCCATGCTTCAAAGTGATGTTAACGGAGTCCCCCTCTGTTCAGAGCGAATAAGCCAGGCTAGGAGCTTTCCAGACTTGTCTCCTTCCGCATGGCATGTGGTCTAGAAAGCTTTGTAATTGTGGCATTTCAATCGATTGATTGGATCTTTTAGCTCAGCATCCAGGGTAGATTTGATAACAAATGTGGAGTGAATGCATGCTCCGTGTATAACTGTTTTCACAGCATCTCATTTATTGATAGGTATCACTGTTGAACCATAATTTTTCCCTAAATTAGTGGTCTATGTGAGTGTTGATTGTACCCTGTAAGCTTGGTCCTCCAGTGCAGCAGACTGGATTTTCCAAGTGGGGATTAAGGGCTGTCTGTTTTCCCATGTTGCCTGAATTAGTAAGGAATTGCGGTCGAAATATGTCCGTCCCAGATATACAAAACCAGATATCTGGGGCAGCAGTAAGTCACTGCTATATATTTTATCGAGGTGCAAAGGTAAATTTTGAACGGGGGGTATACAAGGAGTATTTAACTAGAACTGGATTTCTATGGCGCCAAGCGTCTGATAGGGTGATGGATCTTTCATGGGGCCAACCAGTTTCAAAAATTTTGGGCAAACCCCCTATGACCAATCAAGAAGGAGATTCCAGGGGGAGGAATACCTAGGGTGGATGCCAAATAACAATATTCCATTAAGAAACCGATTTGACCCACTGGTGGGAATGGAGGGTTTAGATTGACCATTAGACAAGAAAAAGGAAAGCATTTTATCTACCACAGATTTGGTCATGGGGGAAAACGGGGGGATAAGGCAGGAGGATAACCAGGTGGTGGACGCTTTCGACCACAATGCTCAACCTAATATGCGTTCGGATAGTCAAACTGTTAGCAACTTAGCCTGTGAGCTAAACCCACCAATTACTGGGCCTGACCTGGAAACTCCAATAAAGTTTGTGGACAATAGCCTAGGGGAACCTGGGCTGTGTCTAATCTCATGGAATATTGCAGGTCTTGCGGGTAGAATGGAGGATGAAGCTTGGCTGGAGCATGTGGGTGGTCAGGATATCCTGTGCTTTCAGGAGACATGGAGCAGAGTGGGTGGGGAAATTGATGGTTTTCAATCTTTTAATGTTTTGGCGGTCCCATCACTAGCTGGGAGGGCAAGGGGTGGGTTAATGACAGCTCTATCCATCAAACTAAAGAACCTGATAACCTCAAAAATAGTGGATACTCCTTGGTACCAGTTGCTCTTGTTGGAAAATTTGTTCCCAGAGCCCGTGTTGTTAATTAATTGGTACCATAATGTCTTTGATAGAAATGATGTATCTACAATCCAGAGTTTGGAGGAAGCAATATGTAAGGCTCGTAGTGATCGAGCTTTATTAGTAGTTATTTGGGTTGGTGATTTTAATTGTACACTGTGCAAATTTGGTGGCTGCAATGTCTGTGGTATCAATGATCTAAATGAACAGCCCTTGATGCATTTTAAACACACGCCCCAGGGGGACGCTTTAAATAATATCATTATTCTAAATGACTTATGTATGGTAGAGCCCTGGGCTGCCCCAAATATATCGCCAATACCAACCTTTCAGGGAACAAGAGGTGCAATGAGTACTATTGATTTTGTATTTGTGTCTAGTAACTTTCTTCATTATGTTAATAGGCTTGAGGTAATCGCAAGTGCCGTAAGCGATCATAATCCTTTAATGCTATCCTTGAGTGCCCCTGCTAGTAGAAAACATTTGGTTTGGGAGCAACCCATAACATATAATAAAAATCAGGGAGTTACCATGAAGTGGGGGAAAATAAATGCTGAAGGCCTTGAGGTAGAGATTCTGAATGTTTGTAAAACTGAGATCGAATCATGCCTGTCTCTGACGTCTGATCCAGACAAGGTCATTGGGAGTTTTGAAAAATTATGTGGGCACGTGGCTGAGCACCTTAGAAAACCAGTGGGGAAAAAGAATTTAAGGTGTTTTAAATGGTTTGACTCCGCATGCTCTGCCTCACATAAATCCTTAAAAGCTGCCCTTACACAAAAACCAAGAAATAAGGAACTGATAAGATCGACCAGAAGGGCTTATAAAGAGGCCATCACAAAGAGGAAGCAGGAATTGAAAAATCGAGCCTGGGACGATCTAGAGAAGGCCTCTGAGCTAAAAGATAGTAGGCTCTTCTGGGAAGTAGTAAATCGTCCCTTGTTTAAAAATGACACCAAAGAAAGTATACTGACGCAGATTACTGGTGAATCTTGGGAAGTTCACTTTGGTAAAATCTTTAATCCCAAAGCATTATTACTTTCGGATTTGTTGGATGATGTAGGGGATTTGGTGGTACCATCTTCAGCTTTGCTTCTTAGCTCTTCACTTACACTGGAAGAGGTTGAAGTAGCTTTGAGGAAGGGCATATCATTAAAAGCCCCGGGCCCTGATGCCGTCCCTTTAGACTTTTTTAAACATAATATTGAAGCTTGGGCACCTTTATTACTGAATGTTTTTAGGGCTGTTGTTCTTGGTCGCATCCCTGTATCGTGGAAGGTGGCAGTGGTGGTGCCGATTTTCAAGAAGGGCGATAGGTGTGATCCCCGATGCTATCGCCCTATATCCTTGATCGATGCATCATGTAAACTATTGGGGAGGGTTATTTTGGCCAGATTAGAAACATGGGCTGACTCTGTTGGTCTAATTGTGAACTCCCAGTATGGATTCAGAAGTGGGAAGGGGACAGTTGAGCAGTGCCTGAATTTGGCGCTAATTATTGGCAAGTACATGAAGGCAAGGAGTTCTGCAATTTACCTTGCCTTCATGGACCTGTCAAGCGCCTTTGACACTGTTTGTAGAAGCAGGCTGTGGCAGATGATGGACGATATGGGCTTCGAAGAACCCCTGGTGACACTTCTCCGCAGACTACACGCAGCAACGTCCGTGGCTATAAGATTTGGACCTGGGGGGGAAACAACTAAACCTATTCCCTCAACTGAGGGGGTGCGTCAAGGTTGCATTTTGGCGCCTTTCTTGTTCCTAGTATACACAAATGGACTAGAAAAGTACTTGTTGGACCACTGTTGTGATTTTCCTAAGGTAAACGGTAGGAGTATTCCTATACTCTCATATGCAGACGATACTGTTTTAATGACCCTCACTGGAAACAGTTTGCAGTTGTGCCTAGATGCCTTTAACACCTTCATGCTGGATCTTGACCTGAAGGTAAATTTTGGAAAATCTTTTGCAATGGTCTGTGGTCCTAAAGGAACAAAACCTAGAAAATTTGTGGTGAATCACTCTACTATTGAAAGGGTGGAGAATTTTAATTACCTTGGAAATCTTTTCAATAGCAAACTAAGTTGGGCTCCTTTAATGAAGGCTCGAGCCCAGAGTGCTACCCGCTCCATAGAAGGTCTTTTTCGCTTCTGTGGTAAGTTGGGTCAAAAACCTGTTGCGCACCTTAAAACTCTTTATATATCTAAATGTTTATCTGTGGCTACCTACGGGGCAGGAGTATGGGGGACCGAAAACCCCTCAGTGGTACAAGTGATGGAAAATAAATTCCTAAAACGGGTATTACTGATTCCATCGGGTTCATCGAATAGCTTCTGTCATAATGAAATGGGAATGACCAAAGTGACTGACATCATTCGTCTGTCACCCCTATTATTATGGGGCAAAATATGGTTATCTGACGATTTGCAGCTCTCGAGAGAAATTCTCTCAGACTGCTTGAGCCTGGATAATGCAAACAAGATCCCCTGGTTGTCATACGTCAGGGACATGTTGAATAAGATAGGTTTGGGTCATGTTTATGAAAATCCTGCAAACATCCAGGGAAACATAAAAACCCAAATTAAGTCAAATTACTGGAAGTTTTTAGGCTCACGGTGTCTGGGAGGCCCTATTGGCTATGTACCTAAGTTACAGCATCAATTTTATTTAACTTTTACAACTAATGTCCAATGGCGGTTTTATCTCACGAGGTTTAGGCTAAATACCCTCCATTTTCTTTTCGCCTTTCCTAAACAAGGGGGTTGGTGTGAGCAGCTACCCCCTTGTCCCTGTAATGACAGAGTTAGCCAAAGTACTATACATGTTGTCCTGTTTTGCTCCTTATATCAAGATCCTAGGATTAGATTTATTAAACCTGTCCTGAAGGGGCAGCAACCATGCACTTATAAAGAAGGCTATGATTATTTGCTGTCATTATCTTCTGTTGATACTTGCTGTGCCATGTTAAATTTTATAAGAGTTTCACTTCAGATTAGGAAACGCTATGGATAAATTAGCTGTAGAACTGTGCTTTGCCATTGGATTTGTATTTATGCTGTATGATGGATTTTTTTGAATTGTAATTTTTATTTTATGGATGGATCACCTTATTTGTGTATTATGTTTTTTAACTTTGTGCTTTTATGATTCATTGTATGAATCGAATAAAGATTTTTTGAACCGATAGGACCCACATTTCTTGCCAGGCACTAATGGCTCTGACCGTTCATGTTGGGGAGGGAGCCCGAGATTAGAGGCGGATGAGACCTGTCAATATTGGTGTCTTCTACACCGTTCTAATACCCACAGAGATCAATGAGGAGCCGGCATGGCATGCTAGTTTAGTCGAAAGAGTCCTAATAATACCCTTGACCTACATATGGGGCATAAATACAGTCTATGAGGACTTCCACACCATCGCTAGAATGCTTAGTAGGAAGACAAAAATCCCCTTTGGCTGGGCCTATGCAGTGGTGGGTGAGTTGGAAAGGAACGCCTGGTTTGATCCAGATCAAGCCTCCGCAGGCGAAGGCAGAGTATGTGGTGCTAATCAGTAGGCCTCTTCACCAGTGGTGAGGTTTTGGGAGTTCCCCGAAGTAAACCTATATCCCCTGCAATAAATCCATGTCCGTGGCCCTCTGGTGTTAATGTAAATGTTATGTTGCTTGGGTAATCTATTGAGGCCTCTAACATTCCATGTCAGGATGGAGTAGTGGTATAGCCGTTCTATTAGGGGGCTAGAGTTGTGCGCTGTTGTGTAATGGTTAAGAATAGGTAAAAAGACCAACCTCCTAATTTGTCCTCTCCAGGTGTAACATCCGCCCATTGCTCCCAGGATCTTACATAAGCCGGTCGGAAACATAGAACAAGTGAAACACCTAAACAGAACACTCAAACCAAGGATGGGGTTATTAAACCTGCTAGCCAAAACATTTCAAGCCTATTAGGTTAAGAATTATGGTTTAACTTAATGTGGTGGTTATGGGGGTCGGGAAGCCAACTGAGATAGCCTGTTCTCAGGGTGGGCAGCGGAAATGATTCAGCTAGATGATCTGTCTTGGGTGGCTGCAGCCGAAAAGGACTCACCCGGCTCTGCATATGGGGTAATATTGAGCAGTACAGCCTACCCCATGTTGTCTGCCATTCTGGGTGTCAATGGGGACCAATCTGTTTCTGATTTAACTGTACTGGTGGAGTCTTGTTTTGATCCACTGCAGTCTCTTTCGGGCATGTTTTTGGGGTTTGTTCTCCAGGTGGTTAAGCGTTTTGCTCTGGAGGCCAACCAGCGGTGTTGTTCCTCTTGAGCTTGTTATGTCGATGGAGGACTCTTTATTCGTTGACTGGGGTTTCGCTGCTAGAGGCACCTGTGCCTCCTGTTGAAAGCTAACCATGAGATGATGGAGATCAAGATGGAAAAGGCGAAATGGAGATTAACTAATACCGTCTCAAACAATTTGTTAAGTACGACCATATGGAGTTGTCCCCCCTTGTTTAATCAACACTTCCTGAAGTTTGTAAATGTGGCATTCGTTTTTTTCACCCCTCAAACGTGAAAATGCTTATTTTGTTAAAAGTACGAAGCGGCATAGTGGAATAAACAAGCATTTGCAATGCAATAAGTCTCACATTTGCAAGAGTATAAGCTATTGGCATTGTATAGGACAATGCCTTTTATTTATTTGTTTTGATAATTTACACATAAATAAAAGGCTTTGTCATTTACAATGTCAATAGCTCAAACTCTTGTAAATGCAAGACCTCGACCGCCATTGTCCCGGGCCGCTTGGAAAGTGAAAGCATGCATGGCACGCTGAAAGTTGCAGGAAAATATGTCATGCCTGCAGTAGGGGAAACGCATTAAAGAAAATAGTGCTTACAGACTAAATAAGACATACCGTGTAACTACTGAAGTAAAAGGGACATCCTCATGAGGGGTTACTAATGAAGACATGGTGGTGCTAAGGATGGACTAACGAGCCTATTAACGAATCAGAAGCCAGCATTTACAAAGGACAATGACACAAGCCAGTGAAAAATATGGGTGGAGCTTTAAGTCCATTCTCTAATACAGGGCTTTGTAAGGACAATTTTTAATGTGTATATCGAGTAAGCACAGAGTAAACGCACACAGGACCAGCAAATATGCTGCAAAATGCCCTGGGCAGATCTGTATGCAAGCTCACAAATGTTAATGGTATACCTCAAACATTACTTGCTGATAAAAGGTATATATTTATTTCTTCAATCATTAATTATTTTTCTCTTTGGCTTTAGAATCAAGATGATGGTGCTGGTCCCAGTACTGTGGGAAATGACCGTGTCCGAAACCTGCAGAGCGAGGTGGAGGGGGTGAAAAACATCATGTCTCAAAATGTGGACAGGATCTTGGCCCGCGGGGAGAATCTCGACAACCTCAGGAATAAAACTGAAGACCTGGAAGCCAGCGTGAGTACCTAGCTAACTCTTCATTCAGGTCTGGAGTGGGAGCGAGTGTGTATGTTTACAAGATGACTCTATATCGGCTGGACATCCATTTTCCTTGCCTTGGCTTTCATTTAACTATCCAATGTATTCTCGGAGTTACTGACATTTTCACCTATACTGAAGCATTCTCTTTGTGTGGCTGTGAGTGAGGGACATAAGTGCTTATGTCTGGAATACCTGTGTGACATCATTGTATGGGTTTTCCCTTTAAATGCTGGGGTAATTGCTGTGTTTTGTTTTCACAGATGAATTTCTCTGTGCACACACATTCCCATCCATTCATTAAGTAGATTAGAACATTGGAATTTTGAGAGCTCCATTGAAGACAATGGAGTAGCTCCGGGATTATAATGACTGGCATAAGCCCGGAGCCCCAACATTCCGATGTTAGTCTTTGTTTCTCCCTTTTTAATTTAGAACATTCTACCCTCAGTGGGTTGTATGTTCTAGTAGCCTTAGAGCCCTTCTACCTCAGGCTATACCAGTTGTTAAAGGCTCTGTCCCTTGTTATACATGACGCAACCGGTATAGTCCGAGGCAGCGGGCTATAAGGATATAGGAAACCGTTCAAACTGGATTTGTGTATGGGTAACATCATGTGCTTGTCTATTTCTGTCCGATGTACACAGTACATCGCCCACCCATGCTCGTACTTCCAGAAAAGTACTACGCACACAAACACTATGGATTTGAATATGCTCCTCAGAGCTGGTGGCTGAAAATTCGCTCCCATATCCTTAATGATACACACTTTTATTGCTGTTGCCTGGTTTTTAAAAGCTGCCCTGCACAGTACACTGTGACCTGCTCTCTTTTTCCTTCAGTTGACTTGACAAATGGTGAGACCACTGAAGGTGGTGCATGCGATGCTCAATAGCAGAGTGCTGCTCTGATCGAAGGAGGTACTCTCCACGTTTACCCCCAATCATTGTGAGCGATGAGTCACTTCTCCCTCTCTGAGATGACTGGTGACACTGGACTGTAGCTGAGACGTGCAGGCCTTTTTTCACCTGCACACATGATGGATAGTCTCCTGTAATGATTCAACAAGTCCTCTATAACTAAAGTCCTTTGTATGTGTGTGTGTGTGTGTGTGTGTGTGTGTGTGTGTGTGTGTGTGTTCAACCTGGACAATGGATGTCGATTTGGGACACAAGACTGGGATCTCTCTGCAGTCTGTGCTTTGACCAAAGTGGATGTGACAGCTTGTCTGTATCTTTAGGTAGACCTCCCCTGCCTGATCCTGGAGTTATCTGGTGGGGTTGTTCTTGTAGGAGCCGGATTCTTCTGAAAATGGAAAAGCTCACTGCTTTCTCTTTTTTTTTGTGGGCTGGTAACTTTCGCCAAGCCACTTTGCTCTGTGGCTTACCAGACTGGCTTGAATCAACAAAATTACTTTGCCCCGTTCTGACTGTCTCTAATGGAGTATGTGAAATCAAGATGAATCTCACGGTTTGACTGACTTAATATAGGAGAAAGAATTTAAACTAAATAAAGGTTGACTTTGATTCAAGTGTGTGTGTGTCCACAGAAGAATAAACATTAGCCCCCTCGAGGCAGCAACTTGTACTTAGTCCAACTTCTATAGGACTGTTCCCATCAGTTCTGAGGCCAGGGCTTCCAGAAGCAGGGACATGCCTTGATTTTAAGTTTGTCAGCATTCCTTGGACTCTGGAGAATTCTTGCTTCTGTGACTAGTCAGATAAGCTGAAACCTGAGCTGTGATTTGAGGAGCGGACACTTTACTGGGAGGATGATCAACACCGGGCCAGCTGGGTTTGTGTGGAGATCACTTTGAGGGACTGAGTTTCATGAGAACCACAAGATCTTCCCTAGCCAAGTTAGCCAAAGTTATAGAAGTGACTCAAGATAATCATGTGAAGTTGTGAAGGCTTTTCCTGACATGTTTGTGGTAAACATTCCCCTTGCCCAACATGTCTTGTACCCTGTTGTGCCTTTATCTGCCCGAATCCAACCCCAGACTAACCTGGATGCCTTTTCACTTCACTCCAGTCACCAGCTGTTTCAGTGGCTCTGGCCAGTTGTTCTTCTGGAATGATTTGAATCCTCTTGCTAGCTCGTATGTTCTGGACACATTGGATTTTACCTTTGTAGTTGAACCCAACTCATAGTCTGCTTCTAGTTAGGACCAGTCACATCTTTGGGTCCACTTGGTGCCTGTAGTCACCTGGCCACCCATGCTATCTGTAAAATGTGACACTGACAGAATTCTTTCTAGATGCAGACAGCCTAAAGTTAGCACTGCTAGGAGAGGCTTGTAAATGGTGGCCCAACTCCAGTTTTGGTCTCCTGATGTGAATACTTGGAGAGACTTAGTCATCTTAAATCTTTAACTGGTCTGATTCTGACTTGTTTCTCTTCTGGACACCATACTATCTGGCGTGCAGATGCCAGATAGCTTCATGAAACTGGACACATAGACTGTGAGCATTCTTTGGCATCCTAAAATTTCAATTTTCCTAAATTGGGTGGGGGTTTTTGGGCACAGGTTTTAGGGTTTCTGTTTTTTAGTATTAAATGTAGGTATCAACAAAGTTACTCAAATTAAGCAGTGATGTCAGGATCTGACTAAGAACCTACAGATTTTCGAAGAATAACAAAGTCTCTTGCCATGTATATTATGGCAGTATATAAACATCTATCACCTCTATTTTATTTTATCATTTTTAAAGTTTCAGTTACAAGATGCCTATGAAGGGAAAAATCCAAACTATCTATGCACAGAAAAGACTGTAGCAGGACAGATGAAGAAATAATCCATTACCTTATATGTTTCTTCGGTGTATGGAGGTTTTCCACATGCCACCGACACCCTACAATATGTTGCCTCAAAATAAGGTAACTAAGAAGCTTTGTTTTGCTACATCCCAGCCTCTGGCAGTCAATAAAATCAGAAACCTATCTGCGGTTCATTCCTTAAGTCGGTCTTCGGCTATCCCAGATGTTTTTGCCTGACTTAGCGAGTGGGTACTAGGACAACTTTACCTTGAACTGTGTGGGAGAATGCCTAGGCAAGGTAATATCCATTTTAGAATTCTGTACATAGATTGTACTGCAGAATCTATTTGGGGTTCTAAATTTAGGTCCTTGTGTAAGAGGATTCCTAGACTAGGGATGGTGAAATGTCTGTTACCGTCACTTTTATTCTGTGTGTTTTGGAAGGTTTAAATGCTCACCAAAGAAACCTGCCTCTTCAGAGAAATGAAAAGCTCAACACCATCAAAATGGCCTGCCTCTTTATATTCCCACTTTTTTTTTTTTAGGAACGAGTAAGCATGAATGAACAATTTGCCGCTTGGGAGAATGCTCACATATTTTGTGCCACTTCAGGCTCTTCATTCCAATTTCCATTGTCTCTAAACCACCTCTTTGTGTCAACAGCCCAAGCCTAATTTTTCACCAACGTTCAACATCCCTGTAATCATTGTTTTCTAAGGTTTAGTAACGTTCCTGAGGTCAATCCAAAGTGTCCTTGTCTTTTCCGTACGGTGTCTACTATCATGTTGGAAGTGTGAAAAAATCCCGTCTTTTCAGGACTCGACTTGAAACCAAAATCAGCCCTGGCAAAAATGTTCAAACCTGTCCCACACTGAAAGAGGCCATGACTAGAATGGGTGTCCACTGCAGCAGCAGCAGCAGCAGCAGCAGCAGCAGCAGCAGCAGCAGCAGCAACAAGGTGATGGATCTCAGCCACCGGCAACAGCGTTGGGCCCCATTCCTGTCCATCGTTTCTCACCTACCACGCCCCACTAGGCAAAGACCTGCCATTTGAAAATCAGTCCTGACCCTGCTCCTCCTGGGAAAAGCTGTCTAGAACTCCCAGGCTAAGTCCTTTCCATAATTGGTTACAAGCAACCACAGACAGGTTTCTCCCTACTGGTGGCTCTTTGGTAAAATGTAGATTGTGTCTGGTCTGGGGTTGATTTTGTTCCCTTCTCGATGAGGCATTGTGAGGCAGTTCGAGATGGACTGTTCCCATGAGGAGCAGGGCCAGTATTGAGGCAGGTCTTTGTCTAGAGTGGCACAGTGAATTAAGAACGATGGCTTGGAATGCTACACCGTACAATTGTCAGTGGTTAGACTTCCTGCAAGCATTCCTTCATCACCTTTTGTGTGATTGATGACTAGAACCGGGCCATTGGGGAATGATGGCAGCCCATCCTGCCCTGAAACCAGCCCACCCAGCTGACAGTCCTATGGGATAATGCTGGGATGGCAGAATAGCGAGTCCAGCCCTGTCTGTGTTCCTCTGCGACGACTTCTTGATGGGTTCTTTTGTGCAGATGGACCCGTCAGTTGTCCAAGTTCATCCGTCGTCCCTGTATTGCCGGCATCATGCAGCAGCACGTTAGATGTTAAGTTGAACAGTACTGCCTGGTGTCTAAATCAGCTCCGACCCCTCTTGGAGCTGCATTATGCTCTGCCCCAGGTCTTTGGTGTTAGCTTTTGCCCCAGTTAAGCGACACCCACTTCCACTGTTTATCAGGCTCTTCTGTACCAGTGGTGGTGATGGCAGCCATCCACCTTCGGTGCCATTTGCACCAGCTCTCTTGGGTTGCTGATCTTTTCTTTCTGCCTTATCACCAATTTCTCAATACCTCTGTCGGTAGGCGAGGGGTGCAGTGCCTCTTTTGCCATGCACTTGGTGTACCTGCTCACAGTGGTGAGCTTGCTTCCTTACTAAGGTATTATCGAATCCCTCATGCACCACCTGGTGCGTGATTGGCTCTCCACATGGAGTAGGGCCAAGACAAGCTGGAGAGAGCCTCCAAGCTTACAAAGAACAGTTGTGCCAATTGGCTTCTTGCTCTGCCCTCTTTGGAATGTTTTTAAAGGGAACAATGGCAATAGGCTCTCACAACCATCGAGTTGCCATGTTCATTTTCTGTGGTTTGGTTCTGGAAGTTGAAGTTAAGACTTATCGCTTTGCAGTTACATGGCATCCTGATGGGTGTCACCTCTGTTCCATTGATTAATTTCTGTTTACAGAGTAAACTGAATGAGTATTGAAGATGTGGGCGAACACAAAAATACCCACACTCTGCCCCTTAGTAGAACATTGGCCACTGAGCTCACTGTACAAACAGATTCGAGCATCTGTAGGATAAACACAATCAAGGCCTTTCTGCCTGCCCGAGAAGTTGCTAGCACCTTGTTTTTGTTGTTTTTCTGTATGTGATGTGAATTTAGCCGCACTTTTTTTTAACTGAAAAGTTTTAATTCTTTATTGAATCTGTTCCTCTGGCTGAACATTCAGTTTGGCTTTTTCTTACTATGTACGGTGCATATGTGTCTCTTACATCTACCGACTCGTAGAGTAAGTCTTTACTGCCTGACTGTGCACTTCTGGAGAGTCAGGTGCACAGAAGGGAGTAACTTCCCTATCCAATTACATTGTTCTTATATTTGTGGCCCTGCTGCACCATTGGGAAATGCGAGTACATTCATACATCACATTGTCCAGTAACTCTTAACCGCTCACCGGACTCTTCCCCTTCACCCCCATCATGATGAAAATGTCTAACAATAGTTTAACCCATCATCCATACCACTGGATTGACCAAAGAGCCTCGTATCTTTAACCCTACGTCACAGAGCTTGCTAAACGCACAGAAATGAATGCACACTTTGAAAAGATCTGCATGTTCTTAGACCACTCTGGCACTGGCACTCCATTGGGCACAGTGACAACACCAGCTGTAAATGATAAATCAACATAAATATTTTCTGTGAGAAATTGAATTGTTGGTTGCAGGGGGTGCAAGCCCTTCTCAAGCAAAAGCCACAATCCTTTTTAGTGTGAACCACAAAAGTCACTAAACTAACCTGTGCTTAACCCTCTGGTAGCTTGGTACAAAGGCTTAGCTGCAATGTGTAATGTATTTATGCTGCACACAAACAGTAATAAAGTGGAAAAATAACACAGGAAAAAATCCCACATAAATAATTTGGCACCAAAAGGAAAAAAATCCAATCAGTAGAACCAGAGATATGCAATTTCAAAGATTTAAGGTGGGTATAGAACCTAAAAGAAAAAAACGCCACTCGTGTAAGACCAGATGAAAGTCACAAGTTCAGGCTGACTGCGATGGAGCGTGGGCTGGATACAGGGACCAGGTAGCTCCAGCTGAAAAGTTACCTTCTAAAGTCCATCTCGCAATGGAGGAAACCACGAGGACTACGGAGAATGTAGCGGATGGTCGTCGCTGTAGTTCGAAGAGAAGCCCGAAATCGTGGGCAGTCATCGCTGTAGTGGGAAGCTCCTGCCAGGCGTCATGGACAGTTGATGCTGAAGCTTCATGTTGGTGGTCTTAGCTGCCGATCGCTGTAAAGCGAAGAGTCTTGTTCACCGGAACTTCATTTTGATGGTTTGTGCATGGGCCAGCAAAGCTTGGGCAGGTCCATTTGCAGGTCCAGTGCAGCAGGTCAGCTGGGTAGTTGCAGGGAGGCCTCTGGAGTGTGTTGTATCCCTGTAGCTCACAATAGGAGGCCTGCTAACTAGCCCTTGGAGTCGCTCATGTAGCCTGGAATGAAGCATCTAGGTGCAGTCTTCCTTCTTCTGCAGCAGAGTGGGCCTCAAGCAGCAGGGCAGTCCTCTGGCAGTAGGGCAGTCCTTGTGTAAAATCCACAAGTCCAGGAGTGTATTGAAGAGTAGGTCTAAAGGTCCCATTATTAAACCCGGTGTCCGCTTTGAAATGGAAGAAGCTTCTGGTCTCTCCCTCCCCCCAACCGACAGAGTTGTTTGGAATTTGTGCCCTCCCTGTCTTGATTCCAATCTGTCTGCAGTCACAGTAGGCTAGGGTGAAGTTCTTTATATGTGAGTTGAGGCAGCGTCTTTGAAGTGAAATGGGACAGGTGACAACTCCGCCCTTCCATCAAGTCAGGGTGGTATATCCTGCCAACACCCAGTCCCCAGTACCGTGTGGCTGTCTGGGAGGAACACACAAAGGTCAACTGTTCACTACACATAGTCATGTGACCCAGGAACTGGCTGCTGGCACTAAGTGGTTAGAACAATAAAATGGCAACTTTCTAGAAGTGGCATTCTCAGAGTTGTGAATTAAAATGAGACTTTACCATTAAAGATGATTTTTAAACGGCAAATCCTTAGACACCACGCATGACATTCCTACATGCTCCCAAACAACATGCATCCCTAAATTTAATAAGGTAATCCAATGTTATCCTACGGAAGAGGTAGGCCTTGTAATAGTGAAGAATGAATTTGAGAGTTTTTCTCTTGCAGAACATTTAAAACCTAAACCTGCATGTCCAACCTTTTAAATACAATTCACTCTGCCCAGTGGGCTGTTTAGGGCTACATGTGGGGTGATTTATATGTATTAAAAGGAAGGTTTAGGAATCGCTAACAGTTTATTTTCCCGGATCAAAATGTCAGTTTAAAACTGCACACAGGCTGTAAAGGCAGACCTGAGACATGTTTGAAAATGCTACTCCAGTAGGTGGCACAATAAGTGCTGCAGACCCACTAGTAGCATTTAATTTACAGGCCCTGGGAACATGTAGTACCACTGTACTAGGGACTTGTAAGTAAAATTAAATATGCCAGTTCAGTGTAAGCCAATTTTACCATGTTTAGGGGTGAGAGCACAAACACTTTAGCACTGGTTAGCAGTGGTAAAGTGCACGGAGTCCTATGGGCAGCAAAATCGAGGTCAGTAAAAATTGAGGAAGGCAAAAAGTTAGGGGGTGACCCTGCAGAGAAGGCAAGGTCGAACATTTTCCATATTCTATTAACAGTCATACTTTTTTCAAATTAAAGGATATTACAACAGACTGGGAGTATTTCATGCCTCGTTAGAAATCTGACATTGAAGTAATGTTTGGAAAATGTTGTGGCTATACAATTTCTACTGTGTGTTAGAATGAGACGTTATGTTTTTTGCTATCTTTCTGTACAACGTTTGTTGTTTCCATTCAACAAACCGGTTTAGTTCTATGCCTGGCAGGGGCATCTTTTGTACCGAAAGCCACCAGTCCCTATCCAGAGTTACAGACCAGTTCTGTGTGGCTCTGGCATACCCATGCACCAGAGTTCTGTTCCAGACAAGGCTAAAGGGTGAGCTTTTACTAAATAATTTTAGAAAAATCTAAATTCTGTTTAGCGAGAACTCCACCTCACCTATTGAGGCGCGGGCATTTTTGTCCCTCCCATGACTGATTCATTAGATATGCAAAATTGGAAAATACATGGTTAGTTTGCAGCAATGTTGTTGTTTTCTCAACGACAAGGTCTGGACACCTCATTCTATATTATTACCTTTACATTGGTGGCCTTGCCTGCACAAAGATTATTTCCAGACAACACTGACCAGCCACAGGCACAAAATCGCCCTCTCCCAATTCCATGCAGAATAAATGTCAACCTTATCCTGTAAATAATTTAGGAAACAATGAAGCCCTTAATTGGCACGCCAACCATTTCCTCCATCTTCTGAGTGCTCAGTCTTTTTTTTATTTTTATTTTTGAAGTTTGGGGCACTTGGCACTTAAGCCTTCATAACTTTTTTCCCCCCACAAGTTGTGAGGGTCAAATTTGCATCGTTTTATCCGATGTATTGGCGATTCTAAAGTTCCATAGGTGCTGTGTTTGTAGGGAAACAAAAAAGATATCCTAAATATATCAAAGTGTTGTTTTTTGGTGGGGGGAATTAGAAAAAGGTTTGGTGCAAGAAAGTTTCTCTCAAAAATGGCATCAACAATAGGTTTACTGTTCGAAGATCACCCTCTTCCCAGCTCTCAGGTACAGGCAAAGTATATTTTTTACCACCGTGTTTGCGTTTATCTAAGTAGTAATTGGTTTTTCCTTATTTTGTGGTTTCTACCTACTTGGAGTTTGTGGTGTAAAGAGGTTTGAAACCATGGGTGAAACTTGAAAGCTTTACATTTTTGAAAAGTAGACAAAATGTACAATTCAGCAAGGGTTTTTTTGTGTAGATATCTTATGGTTTTCCATTAGCAAATGAGAAGGAATTGGCATATATCCTCTCTCTGCGGCTTAGATGTCAAATCTATGCCTCAACGAATCAAACTTTCATCGCCCTTGCTATGGGGATGGAGATGCTCTAGGCCCCAGGGCGAAAAAGACTTGGAAGTGCGTGGAAGGATATTGGGGCTGCAAAAAGACTGGTGGGGATTCAGGCCTGATGCCAGCGTGGATTGCCCCAGCCCCATTTTTGCTTTTACTTATCTTCTTAAACAAAGTAATCCCTGTTGTCTAATTGGCTTGTCCCCTAGAGTGGGGTAGATTAGGGGTCAACCCACCAATTGCAAGCCCTCCTCAGGGGGGAGGAAAGGCTGACGTTTTATTTTTAGCGGGAAATGGAGAATTTGTCCATGCCCGGGTGGCTGCTTCTGAACCGTGTCGCTCCCTAGTGTCCGATGGGTGTATCCCTGCTCTAGGATCGCCTTTCTGCGGTGATTACCAAGCATAGCACCTCTGGGGTAGGTATCATTTGAAAGGGGACACTTTCATAAACAAATACATTAGGCAATAGAAAAAGAAGTTCAGAGACTCTGACCCATCCACTTCTTATGAACGTATCAACCGTTACACGAGGACTAAAAAAGTGGGTATGTTGGTTTGCAACAAGTTTTTTCTGCTTCATTCAAGGTGGTTGGCTGTGAACGATTGACTTTCAAGACTACTTTTTCAGAATTTCGTATTACAGTGTGCCCTCCCTAGACAACAATCTTCGGATTTGTTGTAGGAAAGGATCATTGTCTGTTCTGGTGCTGCTGTGTGTCCTGTAAGCTTGTCCTTTGCACCTACACAAAATGTGTAGAAGCGATAGCAGCTTATATACTACGTGCACTGGGCACATGTATATGTGTAATACTTGTACGACAGCTGTCTTTTCAGGATCGCAGAAGACACATTCCTGATGACAATGGACCGTCTCTACCTCCAAGAATATTTAATAACTTGACAGACCTCTTCTTTGATTTCCAGGATTAACTGTTATGTGGTGATTTTTAACTTCAATATAGTTTATATCATCTTCTGAAATAAGACTTTGTCATTGTTAGAAATAGGGGGTGTGTGACTCTTGTCCCGCTTCCAGGGACATCTCTGTCCACCAGGACAGCAAGCCACAGTGGCCACTGAGAACTATCAGTGATGCGCCAAGCCTCAGGCCTCTCAGGGCTCTCTGACCTCTGTGGCAATAGAGAGTGGCGGGCGGTAGCCCGGCACCCTTAGTCCACTCTTCCTTCTGCCAAGTCAGGTATAGCAGGGTCTTTACCCTGCGGCTGGACAAGAGACTGGGGTGGGTTCTCCCACACCCTGTCCTCCTTTCTGGGGCTCTGCACCCTCCCACGTGGAGAGGTACCCCCAGATTCAAGAATTGTCGGGGTGCCTGTGGCAAGTGTCCTGCCGAATTCCCCCACCAGTTCATGGGTGTTATCCCTCAACTGGTACACCAGCTTATGGTCTGTACCCTTAGGCTGGACAGGGGTCAGAGGTGAGGCTTCCCTCTCCCTGCCCCCCCATCCTAGGCTTCTGCACCCTCCCACTTTGAGCAGTACCCCCAGAAGACAAACCTGTAGGGGCACTGCTAGCAGTCGCCCCTTCCTCCAGGTCAGGGGGGACACCCTGAACCTGGTCCTCCAACCCAGGGTCTGTACCCTTAGGCTGGACCTGTGCCTGGCAAGTCAGGGCTTCGGTGGAGTACACGCACCACCCCCAGGGAAACACACTCCTCATGAGTTGTGCAAGAGTCTGCCTGGCGCAGGACTTCATCATCCTTTCCCTCTGACAGTACATAAAGAACCCCCAGCCCAGAAGTGGCCTCTTCAGGGTCAGTCTTGGGGTGCTCTGACCTCAAAGCTGGGAACCCCTGACCCACTGGTTCTTCCACTGGGGATGGTGTCCCCTACTCACC
The DNA here is from genome assembly GCF_964204655.1 of Triturus cristatus. Lineage (NCBI taxonomy): Eukaryota > Metazoa > Chordata > Amphibia > Caudata > Salamandridae > Triturus > Triturus cristatus. The sequence goes on from NC_140594.1 coordinate 392,907,177, forward strand.
CCTTTTTCTGCACTCATGCACCCTCCCAACTTGTAAGGTGCTGCCTGACTCCAGAACTGGTGGGAGGCTGGTTACAGCAGCCCCCCCCTGGTTCACCTGACACTATGGGATTCCCCCCAGGGGATGGCCTCCTGGTACAGGATAGGCCCCCTCCTGATGTTCACTCATGGAACCACCCAGGCCCTAGGACTGGGTTTTGGGCACCTTGGGACACAGCCCACTCCCACTCCTTCACTGAGACAGGACGTGGGACCCTATACCCCTCCCACTACACTGCAACCTATCTGGGCTACCACACACCTCCACTACCTCGCTTAGTTGAGGAAAACCAAAAGCTTGTTCAGACCCTATGGAATCCACCAAAATGTCTGTCTCCAGGGCAAGCTCCCTGGGGTAAGAGAACTCACACTCCATAGGCTATTGGCATAGCTCTAGAAACAGGGACTTGAAATATGCTGGTCTTGACCAATTTACTCTTTGCCTCACCATCCAGTGTCTCACACAAGTACCTCACATCACCCTCCTGAGACTGGCAAGACAGTGTCTGACTTTTTCAGTCACTCAACCCACACTCTTCTAGACGGTCTCCATACTCGCATACCAGGACTTCTACCATGGGGGCAGCCCTCTCCCTACTCCTCTCATCTAGAGTCAGTAGAGTGTCCCTCCCACCACTAGGAATATGAAACCCTGTGCCAGTTCCCCAATCCACCTCAGGGACACTCTGCACCACAAAAGTTACCTCATAAACCTCAACCCCCTAGTGTATGTTAGCCTCCTCCTTCAATTCAGGTGTGCATTTCTCCCTCAGCACTAAACACTACACTTTGGCTGCGACCATCTGAGCTGGACTCTACCTCCAACCCAGCCAAGCTCACTTCATGAGCTGCACGCATTTTGTTTTCAGCTAAATCTCGCTCTATCTCCTCGCACTCCCGGTCCAGCTGTCTAAACCTCCGGTCACGCGCACGGATCTGATTCCTTTCTTCTCAATCCAGTTTTCCCCACAATGCTCCCTTCTCGGGGCCACTGCCCTCTGGATATTCTGGCTGGGGATCCTTCCCCCTCAGATTCCTTTTCAAAGTCATCGGACAGCGTAGCTTCCCAGCGTGGTACCTCATAGGTATACAGGGCTGCCTCAAGATCCTACCTTCTGGATCTCCTATTTACAGCTAGCCCCCTCTCCTTGCGAAAGATTTTTAGTTCCCTCATTGTGTAGATGTACAGGTGCCAAAAGTTGATTTCCATTTTGACAAGGTCTCACAGGTGCAACAACTAACCAGAGTTCCAACCATCAAATTCCGAAGGGAAATGGGGAAAAATATTATGTGGTTGCGTAATGGTCTGCACTAAACTAGTGATGTACATAAATCACTGTGGGTCAAGTACAAATACAAGTTCATATCTCACCGCTGCCACCAATGTTAGAAATGGGGGTCTCTAGTTGGCAGAGTTGGGTACCTTTGTCCAAATAAGGACCCTTGCTTCTAGTCGGGGTAAGGGGGGTACACACTTGGTAGCTTTGCACGAGCAGACAGACTTATCCCAAAGGCAATGTGTAAAAGTATGTGTACTAAAAACACGCAATAATACAGTGATAACACCACAAATGGACACCATACCACTTTAGAAAAGTAAAGTATCTATATCTAAACTCAACAAGACTAAAAGAACAAAAATCCAACATACATGTAAAAGAAATATGACTTGTAAAAGGTTTCAAGCAACTGGGTCCATAGAAAACTATGGATGCTTGATTCTACATAAAGTACCTGTAGATGCGTCAAAATTCACAAGGCCAAACAGCAGCAGATAAGGGAAGCATCGAGATACAAAGAGATGTCGGTTCCAGGGTCCTTGGGGAGGAGATGCAACAGTTCTGCTGCATGCAGGAGAAGTGATGCGTTGAATCCGGACTTTAGAGGGAAATGATGCGTTGACTCCAAGATGGTTCTGGTCCGTGGGCGATGCGTCGGGAAAACTTGCCACACAGGAGCGATGCGTGGAAATCCGGGAAGTGAAGGTGATCGATGCGGCAAGCGGTGCCGGTTTGATTTCTTCAGTCGCAATACCACGATGCGTCGGTCCTTGCAGTCGTGACACGCGCTGCGTCATCCCTGCAGCGGTGCAGCGATGCATGGAGATTCTTCTATCACGGCGGTGCTGAATCTGGAAAACAGCCACAAGAAGGGAGATGCGTTGATTTTTCTCAGCTCTTCGGGTTTCTTCCAGCTCCTAACAGCAGGAACAACCTCCAGAGGCCCCAAACTGGAATAGGCACCTCCTGGCAGGTCAGAACTCTCAGCAGCAGAGTTCACGGGGAGTTGGAGGTGAAGTCTTTGTGTCCCTGAGACTTCAGAACAGGAGGCCAATACACACAGGCCCTTGGAAATTCTTCTTCAAGCAGGTTCACAACAAAGTTCCAGTCTTTGTCCTTTCCTTGGCAACAATAGTAACTGCAGGCCAACCCCACACAGCAAAGGAGCAGTACTCCTCCTCACAGCTCTTCAGCTCTTCTCCTTGGCAAAGGTTCCTCTTGAGTCCAGAAGTGATCTAAAGTTCTTGGGTTTAAGGAATACTACTTATACCCCATTTTGTCTTTGTTCTCTTTGTGCAAGGGTCTCTGAGCCCAGTCCAGACCAGTTCTGTCCTCACTGGTGCAGTATGACCAAAGAGGGTGGAGAGGAGACCGCATTGTTCAAAAGGAGGCAGGCACTTTTCAGGTGCAAGGAAAACCCCTCCCACTACTCTAAATGCAGCCAAGGTGAATTCAGCTCCGCTCCTAGTCATCCAAGAAATGCCAGCCACACCTCAATCCCCCAGAGGCTGTCTACTGTGAATGCACATCCCCCAGACAGTCAATCCTCAAATGGGCTGAGGCACACAGAATGGTTAAACAAGAAAATGCCTACTTTCTAAAAGTGGCATTTTCAAACCCACAATTTAAAAACCATCTTAACTAAAAAAAATTGTTATTAAATTCTGAGTTCAGAGAGCCTAAACTTTATTCTCTATCTTGTCCCAATGGGAAGTTGTGCTTGTAAGTTGTTACAAAGTATCTCCCATTCTATCCTATCGGGCAGATAGCCTTTCAATAGTGAAAAACAAAATTGGCAGTTTTTCACTATCAGGACATGTCACACACACCACTAAATGTCCTACCTTTCACATACACTGCACCCTGCCCATGAGGGGACCTTGGGCCTACCATAGGGGTGTCTTACATTTAAGCAAAGAGAAGGTTAGGACCTGGCAAGTGGGCCACTTGCCAAGTTGACATGACAGTTTAAAATTGCGCAGTTTAATACAAAAGAGAGAGGCCCCGCTACAAGAGACAGGGTTCCAAATTAAACTGAACAGTCACATGTAAACTCTCTTGGAGCTCTAAAATCATACCTCTATTATACAGACGATTCTTCAATTGTCACGCACATTTACACCCAGTCTTGAAACATCTTTATATTATCAAATTTAATTTCAATAAAATTCATCCAGAGAGTATAAGCCAACTAAAATCACATAAAACAATTTTATCAGAAGTATACAAATAAAAGGAGAGACAACATGTAAGACAAAAACATTAGTCATACAGATGTTAATTTGTTCGAATCCATAGAGATGACACATTGTGAAACTTCTTCAACATGTAAAAACCACGTCCTCAAATTTAACTACACTTGGAAGGATGAACGTATATAGAATTTCAAGACTGGGTGTACGAGTGTGTGACAATTGAAGAATCGTCTGTATAATTGAGGTGTATGATTTTAGGTCTCCAAGAGAATTTACTTGTGACTGGTAAGTGTAAAACTGCGCACAGACACTGCAGTGGCATGTCTTGATACATTTACAGGATACTCATGTGGGTGGCACAATCAGTGCTGCAGGCCCACTACAGGCCCTGGGCACACACAGTGCACTGTTCAAGGGACTTATCATTAAATCAAATAGCCAATCATGGAAACGCCAATCCATAAACACAATTTACCCAGAGAGCATATGCACTTTAGCACTGATCTGCAGTGGTAAAGTACCCAGAGTCCTATAGCCAACAAAAACAGGTCAGGAAAAAATAGGAGGAAGAAGCAAAAGGTTTGGGGATAACCCTGCAAAAAGTCCAACAGTCATATATTAGAAAACTGCACATATTCCAGACATAGGTTAATTTGCTTTTGACGTTTTTTTTATTTGTATTATTTTACTTTAGTTTTCTACTGTGGGAACTATCCCTTAGTGAACATGATTACAACTTGTATATCTCTATATGTTATACAATAGTTGCGGGGTTGAATGCAGAATAAAGGTTTACAAAATGACATTTATTTACAGGAGTTAAAGTGAAGAACATACTAAAAGTTAAAACAACAAACATAAGATGACTCTCAAACAAGTTGTGTTTATGGGGGGGGGGATGTACATATCTGGAGCTTTGGAGGAAACGAGCTCTAGGTTCATGATGTTTTGCTTTTAGGATGCATTCCATCATGCCTACAATTCCTAGTGCCAGCCTGCAGGCAAGAGACCTGCAGAGTTCTTGGAAAATATCAGCGCCGAGAGACCGTGTTGGGTAGCTGCACGCTTTATAAATGCAAAATACAATACAATACAATATTTCGTTTTCAGAGCAATGGGAAAACAAGATGGAACTATGTCATATCTGAGGACGTCTTTATCTGATGTACAACTGTGAAGCTGTCATTAGTAATGTTGCCTGGGTAACTGAGGGAATAATGAGATGGGAAGAATGTTGTAGGAGCAGTTACTGGAGGCTGGGGAGAAGAGGACGTTTCTCTCTATGCTGGAGGTGTCAAATGGAATAAAGTTGTTTTAAAGGAAAACCGGAGTGCAGAAACTTTTTCCAACAATCCGGGAGGACGTTGGGCACAACTTTTTTTCTTTGATAAACCACAGTTGAACATGCAGGTAGCTTGAACCATTCTCCAAAGGGACATACAATCTGTGTCGATTCTGTTTCAGTACATTGTCAGTAGAGCTGGCAACTTCACACAAAACCATTTTGGCACGAATATCATTCTGTCTTGCACAGATGCCCATTTTTCTAGTCTTTTAGGAGAAGAGTGCGCTTGCCCAGATGGACAACCATAATATAAACAACATAAAGCTCAGAGGATAACAATCAGTGATGCTGTCCCAGGAAGTACAGGATCCTTGATTTTGGGCAGTGTGACTTCAGATGTCTCTGTTAGTTGTACATATTCCAAGGGTTGAAAACACAAATGTTGACACTCTGAGCAGAGTTTGTGGGAAGAACCCAAATTAAGTTAAACCCAGCAGTGGTCCTGGATAGAGCATATTCAAACTACCAAGGCATCCATGTTCCCATTAAATAATGATATCAATAAAGAGAGGGGGGTGGGGGACCAGGGGTCAGTTGAGGTCCAGTGCCCGTGCTCCAATTGGTAGACGTGAAGTCAAAACGGGGAACACTGTTCCTGAGGAGTGGTGCAGCGTGTCACCCACTCACTAAGAAAGGGGCAAGAAGGAAGGAAGGGATCCTAGGCCTAGAGCCCACTAGTAAGAGGGAAGAGCAAGTCTTGCCTCTTGTTGCCCTTACACACCCCAAAGGATATCATGCTTCATCATCGGGCGTTTGCTCCTCGTCGGGCCGGAGCTGCCATGCCCTACCCGTCTCCCGAAGGGTCACTTAAGCGGAGATCTTTTGAGAACTGCAGTTTGATGCATGCGGGTGTGTGGGGTGAGCCAAATGTGGAGGGTGTTGAAGTGCTTGCAGTGGTTTAAATCTGACTAAGGGTTACCAGAAAAGGTGTGTTTAATGTGACAGTACCCTTGTCAGAGTAAGAAACCCATAGGTTAAATGTTACCCCAATAGGCGTAATGTGCCTAGGTAATTAGAAGGTCAACATGTTTCGCGCCTGTGTGGTCACAGGGATCCGTGGCGCTTCATCAGGACCAGAAAAACATGGTGTTGTGTGATGTGCACGTGAGTAGTGAGTAAAAGGGATAAAATCCCTCTAAGATCAGGGCAGGCCAAAACTGCGAAACCTACAGTTAGGCTACAACTAATTGGTTGATAACGCTCCTGATCGTGACCTAATGAGGCAAGACTTGCTCTTCCCTCTTACTAGTGGGCTCTAGGCCTAGGATCCCTTCCTTCCTTCCTTCCCTCCTTCCTTCCCCCTCTTTCTTAGTGAGTGGGTGACACGCTGCACCACTCCCCACTAAAGAATTCACAGGAGGCTGCCATTTGCATACGTTAATCAGATAGAACCTTCGGACCTGTGAATTTGTGGAAAAGTGTACAGAAAACCTTTGGAATGTGGGACTTCGATCACAGCAATGATTCTCACACTTCTACATGGGTAAATTTTTGTACAGAAGTTTGGTGCCTATATTCTCTTGTCTTTCCATGCATTTCACTTAAAGATTTACGAGCCCATACCAAAGGAAGGAAAACATTTTTGGCAATGTTATGCTTGCCAATTGAAGAAATTCTGCATTTTCTGACATTAGGTTAGATTTGACCAATTTTCTTGTCATGAACAAGATATAGTTAAAAACTTACTAAGTGTACCTAGATAAGGGTGCAGCCTTAGTCTTTTCAGGATCCAATTTAATTTTATATTTTTTATTTATTTATTTTAATAGTTTTGAAATGCGAGAACAATCAATATGAGAAACACAGATTAATAAATTATCATATTTTGACCTACAATTCAAACGGATTATTAAATGTGTACTGATCTCATCAACAGACTGTACTTAACTCAGCATGGTATTTCAAAAGTTCAACATGTACATCTTCACTCACACATTTCTCCTCACATCCCATCCGGAACCTAAGTCAAGGGTGAATGGTGATGTGAGGGACAGTTAAGTGTATGCATTCTAGCAGTGCGAGGGGTCCACCCCAACAGAATCGGAGCATTCATCTATATTCACAATTTGTGCCAGTGACTCCCGGATTCAGTCCCATATATCCTTTGGTTTTATTCTTTGGATTTAAAATGATGAGTGGGTCTCAGCCCTTCCATTACAGTATACAATATCACGGAGCCTGTCCCGGTGCTTGGGTATACTTCCCTTGACACGCCCGAGCCACGCCTTCCTCGTGCCAACACAAGTCACCCTGCCACTAATTTTCTTCTAGAGCGAGGTATGTCGGCAACATAATTTAAGAGTAGTGGAGGACATACAGGCAGCTGGGTGGTGCTATTTCATTAATCGTGATGTTAACTTCAGTCCAAAAAGCATGAACCGGGGGACAGTTCAGGCTTTGTGCAGGAAATTGGCAAGATCTGTAGAGCATTTGCACATTCAGGCGAGCGTGATTGATCAATCTGATGCAGTCTCTTAGTGGTGTAATATACTCTATTTATAAAATTAAAATGTATGTCTGTGCCTTTTGACTTGTAGAAATGTGCTTTCTCTGGTCACTGTAATAGCTCCAAATCTTGTTAGGCAGGGCCATTCCCAGGCCCCCCTCCCAATGAATCCTAAGAGAATTGGTTGTTGCAGGAAGGCGGTTTTCCATTATTTTATACTACTGCTACACCCAGCTCCTAGTGCTTGAAGAGACATATATCTATATGAGTGGGTACAAACGCCTGTGGTTTTCAAGGAAAGATGTCCCACTGTACTGAAGCTGCATTGCACAACTTAAAGTATGTGAAGAGGTCAAAAGCATTAATTTCGCCAAGTACCTTAAATTCCTCCGGTGTGAGGAAACTACCATCACAAAGAAAGAATGCAGCTTATTCAGAATAAGCATTTCAGGGGAGAAGCCTGTGCTAAAGCCAGCCCTCTTCACCAGGGACCACTTTGTCCAGCGTGTACAACAAACCCTTTCTATATATTTACCTGGTCTGGGTAGTCCAGTGACTAGCAGTGTGTTATGTCCCGCTATCGAGCTAATCCCTCGCAATTGGTAGATGTGGAGAGGAGCATCTCTGGTTAATCCAGTATATTCCAAAATGCAATTGCGCTGCCAAGAAATATCTTTCCGGGTAGGGCACTGCACACGCCCCGTGCTCATGTGAATCTCTTCCAGCTCACTTGTGGTGTCTTACCACCTAAACTACCCTCGCAAGTAGTGTAAGCAACTGAGTAAACTTACATCTGGCAGGAGAAATATGAATATGACAAAATATGAAAACGTGGGTAATACAATCCTCTTCATTAGAGCTACTCTGCCAGCCATGGAGTCTGGGGGAGAAATCCAAAGTTCCACCTGTATAGTAAGCTTATTAATCATGGGATCATACTCTTGAGGTATGGATTCCTTCTGTCTACTATCCTGAATACTCAGATTTCGCACAGTCCTTTCTCCATGTCAGGGAATACTAGATAGATAAAGAGTTATTATTTTGGGCAGTATTGGTGAGAGGCAACATTTTTGACTTTTCCCAATTAATCTGCGAGCCAGCAGTGTTGACTAGCACAGCAATATCATGTATAGTGGGGTTGAGGTTTTCTCCTGGAATCTTAACAAATAACAATATTTGTCCGCATACAGCGAGAGCAAGATTCTCTGTGTGGATAACCCCAAACCTCTATGTCCATGCCTCTCACGTAACAAAGAGAAGAGGAGCTTGATAGCCAGGGCAAATAATAGCGGTGATAGGCGGCAGCCCTGACGGGGGGGGATGACTCCAAATTCCTTGCCATTTATTACATTGCCTTCATCTTCCCTGTGTTTGCCATATCCTTGTGCAACAACAACTATTTCTTAATCACAATCTCTGCTGCCCATCTGCAATCATGCTTTCGCATAGGCACTTCACTAAAGCAGGATTGGCACACTTCTTCAGCTATGTCACCATATCCCAGAATAATCCTACCCCTGTGCTCATCTGCGTAGGCCTCATCACCGCCTTCAATGTGCATGGCCACATCATTACCATCTAATCATGGACATCAATTGCTCAGGACTCTCCTGTTTGTCTTCTGCTAATATTTTAACTTTACTCTGGGGCAAAAATAGCCCTTCTGAACCAATGGCAAAAAATATAACAGTCTGAATAGTTGCAGTATTTCGAGTGTGGGCTGACATCCTATAGAGGCAATAGATTCATGAGGGTGGCCTGCACTGTTAGAATAAAAAAGATGCTTTTCCGAGTGAGTGTGCAAAGATTTTTTTCGCTCCTGCTCCTTGACCGAAATGCAAAGCAGCTGACGAGGAAGTGTTAAGATGGGGTCCCTGCCTTAACCCAGGTGTAGAGTGCAACCACGAAGGAACTCCCAGCACAGGAACAGGAAGGGTAACAACGAGCAGAGAGACTCCAGCAAAACATTCATGTTTCAACAGAGCGACCGTGAAGCTGCAATGGTAAGGTCTCCAGTAAGACACATCCTGGGGGCCTCCGCACAAAGCAATGAAGGTTTAACTGAGGAGACAAGCTCCTCAAAACAGGCAAAGCTGTGATGTAGAGATGGAGAAGGGGCACAGATTGACCTCATTGGCAAATTGAGCCGCATAACTTCAGAAGAAACTCTGCGGTCATGCGGTACCATGAGGATATCCCACATTTCATATCTCTTAAACTGGTTGCTGTGGCGGTAGGAGGAACCTGGGCTTGAAATTAAAAATGGGGGGTGGGAGTCTAACTGTTTAAGTGATACTTGCTTTGATGACTGAGCAGGAGGGATTTTAAGATCATTTGTTTGTTGCTGTTCAAAAACATGTTCATGTCAAGAGGATTAGTGTAATAATCAAAGTTCGCCATAGAGCACATTCAACACAAGCTCTCTGATTTAAAAGGTTATGGGTGACCAGTTTCTTGTGAATTGGGGTGGGGGGTTCCATAACCTCCTACATGGGGCAGCTGAGTGGGAGGAAAAGCGAAGGAAAGGTTAGATGACAGTTTTTCTTGAGTCTTCGGATGAGATCAGTGAATAACACATGCAGCTGACTGAATACAGAAAAAATGGGACGATAGCCCATCGGTAATAATGAGAGATATGGCAATGTTCATGGATGGTTATGGGAGCAACACCTCTAATGTCCAAGGGTCTTACATTTATAACGTTAAATGTAAGTGGACTGAATATTAAAATTAAAAGGGAATAGTGCCCCATGCATTCCACAGCTTTGAATCGGAAGTGATCCTGCTACTGGAGACGTACCAAAAGGGCACTAGTTCCTGTGTACTGGATAAAGGGACATTTGAGTATTTGGTCACTTTAGGGATCTCCTCCGTTTCTAGGGGATTGGCGATCTTCAAAAAAAGACACCCATAGTGATAAAGCATAGGTTGACAGATCAGCAGGGTTGCTTTACATCAGTGACTATGTTTTGGAATGGTGAGATAATCATCTTGATATCTGTATATTTCCTCCTGGGCTCTAAAGCAGACCCTTGGAAAGATCAGGGTCCTTGCAGAACAAATTGACGGAAGAAATTCTCGTAATTTCCAGGATCTGAACCTGACAATTGATGACATGGACAGGAATCGGGTGAACCAAGGGAAAGGGCATGCATGCCGAAGGAAATTCGTTGATCCTTTTGGCTGGTTACTCTTTGTCGGGTGTAGATTTCTAGCGACAGGCAATATACCTTTTATTCTGGGACTTATAATTATTTCTCATGGTTCGATTACCTAGATTCACAGAAGTGGAAATTCTACTAAGAAGGATTTCAGATAATTCACCGATTGGGGCTGAGGTAACTGATACTGGGTATGAGGTGCTTGGAGGATGGAGGATGGATCCCAGGCAATTTCATTGACTGTACAGCAACAAAAAAAAGATGGTGGGAAGAAATTAAACAAACCGCATGTGAACTCATTTAATTGGAAAAGGAACAATTGCTTACAGGAAAAGACGAGACAAGTCACTGCCTTAGTCTCAAAGAGCAGGAAGTCCAGGCCCTAGCTAAAAATGAAGTCAGTAAACGATGTCTTGCTGTCCAAAAAAGACTTTACGATGTATGGAATAAGGCTAGAAACCTTCTAGCATGGCTTGAAAAAGAGGGACGAAAGTAATTAATGGGTATGGAAAATAATAGATCCAGAGGGAGAAAAATACAGTACAAATAAAAGTACTGTGGAGTATTCTCCAATTCATGTAGGAAACTACACTATGTATTGTAGGCCAGGGTGAAATCCGGGAATTTTTGAAGGACTTCCTGATGTCCAAACTGATGAAAGAGCATAGGGATGAATTGAAGGCAGAAATGTCTGTGGAGGAAATTGCGGAGATTATTGGTATAATGCAATACGGGAATGACCTACCCTTGGAGCTATAAAAACAACTGGCCAGAAAATAGATGGAGCCAATTGCACAACCTCTATTTGATGGTGAGAGAAGACGGCAGACCGTTATATGACCTGAGGATGGCCACCACTGTGGTGGTCACAATCAGAAAAGACCCGTCCTGAATGTACCTCATTCAAGCTGATATCCTTCCTTTAATATAGAAACAAAAATCCTGGCGAACGTTCTATCTGTATGACTGGGAGAGGTGACATGGGAATGATCATTTCTAATATAACCAGAGATGGAACTCTCTTTACCCATATATTGTGTGCTGTAGAATACATGTTGCACAGCCCACCAGCACTTTTCTACCAGACTTGGCTCAGATCCTTTTATTTGATGCATATTTGATTCATCTATAGATGAAACAGTCATAGACTTTGTTCTGGGAGGAAGAAAAGCTTCCTCTCGCAACACAACACACGGGACATTGAGGGCGCTAACATTGTACCTTAAGCCAACATAACCTGCTAGCTGTGTGAATAAAGTAATAGTAATATCTGTTCGACTTTTTGTACTCCGATGAGAATAATAAAAGGTTATGAAAATAAAACATGTCCCATCAATAGTGGACTTTTCATTCAAACTCAGCTGTCGCTGCAGCGTTTGTTGCTCCGATTGGTATTATATTCAAGAAGTGCAAATATGGCAAAGATCCAATGATGCAAAAGTATAAGGTACTTATCGTTTAATAATAGTCCTTCAGCTTTATTGTCTATTTTACATTTTTTCAATGCCACATTCTTGCTCTCACACGATTTAGAGCAACTATATTTTCCTAAGACCGTCAAAATGTGATCTAAAATGGCTGCTATTGGAAATGCATTATGGATTTCCATGGCCAGGACAGCTCCTAAGCTTTTAAGGACACAGTTCCTGGTTTCTCTAAGGCTTGTTTAATTGAAAAGAATAGTGGGTATTACCTGGAGATGATGACTGAGGAAGAGTCCCTAGATGGAGAACAGTTATTATAGGTAAGCAACTTTTACATTCTCATAATATGTGCCTTAACTTGTCAGTATGGCTTTCTTATTGACTGATCTATTGTTGTACTGAAGAAGCAAAGCAAGATTTCATGCTAGGAGGTCAATGTTTATAAGCCATGGGCGTTATTGATTAACATCTGTTCTTTCATTCTTTTCTGGCTCCTCTTTCCTTTCTTCCTACTCCTCACCTCTGATCTTTGTCTCCTTTCTTTTACTTTGATGGCGCTGCAGTCGGAGCACTTCAAGACCACATCACAGAAGGTGGCCCGCAAGTACTGGTGGAAGAATGCCAAGATGATCGCCATTATCTGTGTGGTGGTTGGAATCATCGTCCTCTTCATTATCCTCTTTGCCACAGGAGCAATCCCGACATAAGTGTTCGATGGATTCCCCACACCGTCTCCTACTGCCTCCCTGTAATGCCCACCATGTTGCCTCTTCAAATTCATCGCAAATTAAACCAGGAGATTAATATGTCCAGTGTAATCTACTGACCTTCATTCATTGTGGACATTGCTTACTGCTCTGAATGCTATGGGGAACAGAGTGGTCTTCCATGTAGATAGACCCCACTTTGGCTTATAGTAGGCATGAGGCCAATGGCTGACCCAATCTCACTCCAAACCATCTTACTGCAGAGGCTGTTCAGATGCCCATAGACCTTGTGGTGGCGGTGGTGTTGGGGGGCGGGAGGGAGGGAGGGAGGGTAGGTGGCATGCCTGTATGTGCAGCTGACCATTGTAGAGCAAAATTTAAGTGTAACATCAGAACACCTGACAAATTTAGTATCGGTTCTGGAATGGGATTCTAACCACAAATGTATTGTCATACTCAATTATTATCTGACATTGTCCAGTTGTCTTGTCCAGCTAGGATGTTCATTTCAGTGGAGCCTGTGGGTGAGTGGAGAAGCCATCAACGAAAGAACCAGTGACTGAATGTACCCAATAGAGATCAAATGAGCACGTGTACAAAGAGGGCATGCTTTTATATGTGGACAGGGGGCTGAAAGATGGATTTAGTGTGCTATTACAGACTGTTAACCTTTTTTGTGCTGTTTGAACCTGAGGCCCCCTTCGTGGGCACATGAAGGTGCATGTGCTTATACAGATTTCTCCAGTGACCAAGATGTAGAAGGATTTTGCCCTGCCCTAAACCTCAAAAAAAGTGTCCAAATACTAATGGTACTTCAGTTTCTCACAAGAGGTCCCCAAATGATTGAGTATGTTAATCTAAACCTCTTGTCTTGAGGCACATTGAAGGATAGCAAGTGAAGGAAGTTTGCTTTTACCAATCCATGCAGTACTTGGTTCCAAATGTACCTACAATATAATGTTACCAATACCTTCTAACCATGTGCCTGATCCAACCTTTGGCACGGTTAGTAATGTATTATGTTGATATTTTCTGTTTTGCTGATCAGAATCCCAGAGAACTTTGAACTAGTCGATAAACCAACCAAGGGAAGATCCTTAGCTGGGCCTGCATTACATCTTCCATTGAAAGAAGCCCTCTCATGGGCCACAGCCAGGCTGGCTAGCCACTGCTCGAGAAGCCCAAACATCCCTTCTGATAGTCCGTGAAGGACTCCTGAGGATGACCCTGAGCTAGGCTTCCTCAGCACTGGTCTTTAAAGAGCCATGGAAGAAGCCTAGAGTCCCCTCTCTCCCTCACCGCCTACAATAAGAGCTCCCTTTTCTCATTTGTGTGTTCACCAACTTTAAAATATTCAGAATGGCTGAACAGCTGTGGTGAGAACTGCCACTTAGAGCCAATATCACTCCAGACAAGTATGGGTGTTTTCTTACGTAATTCTTTTTTTTTTTTTTTTATAGGAAATAATAATCATATTTGCATTTAAAAAAGTAATCTGCTTAGCCACCAGCTACTTTCAATTTTTGTAACATATATGAGTCTGAATACCCAACCTGCACGTGATCTCAGTGGAATACATTTTCAAATAAAAGAAGTATAATAATTTGTGGTAAAAACCTAGAATTATTTTTGTGCTAGAAGTAAACACATAAGTGGGGAAAGGAGGGAAGTGACGATAACCAATGATAAAAACATATCAGTCCATTTCTTTTATGCTGCTGAGGCGTTAATAAAATCACACTCAAGTGCATAATGACTTCAGAGGACAATGGTACGAGACAAATTACTTTATCAGTAATCCATCGCCACTCAATTCCCGGTGGCAGACCCTGTCAGAAGTGATCCAGTAAGACTATAATTATATAATGCTTTGTGAGAATTTAGCACCTATGTGCCTTGACCTGAAACCTGTGAGGATTACCCTCTAGCAATGGCATCATGCAGGCCTGCAGGAGGTAGATAAAACGTTTGCCGTACAGCAGCAAAATATAATTGTTGAAAGCGGAGTAAGTGCCTTTTATTTTTTTAGAGATTTATATATAAATATGTTAGTAAATGCAAATTTATATAATATAATGTGAAAAGAGCAGAAGATGTATAAGAAGGGGATGTGCCATGGTAATAACGGTTATTCTTCTCTTTATAGCGGATTAGTATATAATTTGTTCATTCCAGTAACCCTGGAAGGAAGAAATGGTATTTGAGAAGAAAAATGACAAACATGACAGCTCTCCTTTAGGTTTAGTTGGAGTGGAGTTAGGGTGGTCCTGGAAGCTGTGCTATGCACACAGTCCTCGGTTGTGTCCCTCCAGCTGGGCTTTGGTCTGTGTAATACTTGCACTGTAAATAAAGCTTTCAGAAAAACGCCTTTGAAAGAGTTAAAATTATGAAATGATTAACAAATATATTTTTAATTGTGTAAAAGGTGCTGCAATTTAAATAAAGCTATATTAGAAAATCATGTTTCAGTGTCAACATTGAATTATTCCACTTTGCCGCCAAAGGTTTTCAAATATTCTGTTATTAGTTTTCATTAGTTTTTTTCTTAGCCTTTTTTTCATCTCATTGATTTTTATTGACTACTCATGAATATTGAAATAATAGAGGAAATAACAAAGTTTTTTCTAAATATGAGTTGAGTTTATTAAAGATAAATCCAGCCAGGGATCCAATCTTCTGTTGTCTCTCTTGGAACGTCAATACGCCAAAGAGCATAATGTTCTGTCCCACCCATGCAAGAATTTATATTGGAGATGACACACGTCTCCCTTTTATAACATCAAAGACTATTTACCATTGCATATCAAAATTCTTAAATTATGGAGGTTTCACAACAATTCTTTCTTCAGTTTGCCTTACTCTTCCAAACCTCTGTGGCTCGCAACTCAAGTTATCCTTACAGCCCTCATTTCTTTATTTTTCACCATTGTCGTCTTAAACACCCACAAGTTGTATCCAAGAGCATGGGCTTCCCTTTCCTTACTCCCTGTGGTAGTTTTATTTTGACCCAATTACCACGTCGATTGCTACTTCGTTTCATTTGGCATTCCCTCCATCCTTCTCTTTATGAACACAAAGTCATGTTTTGCCATCCTCTGTGCTTTGCCTTCCCTAACCACCCTTGGCAAAATCTGTTAGCTCTTCTTCCCTGCAAAACGTCAAATAATACGAAACCTGTTCTTGGGTGTCAATCTATACACTTGCATTCTTTCATTAAAACACTTCTTCCCGGATCATCTTCCTCCCATTTCAAACTGCATACTTTACAGTTTCTTCATCAAATCATTTGACTCTGGATGATACATTTTGATTCACTTTATTTTTATACCATTCATTAAAAAAAAAAATCATTTTCACTTGAAACTGACTACACACCATTCTGAATCTGTGTTTTGTTTGGGGAAACCCTTTTTTTCAAACATCTGTTTGAAAAGTCTTCCTCTGCTGAAATACTATGCATCATCTTATACACAAGCCTCTTGGGATATTAATCCTGTGAACCAAGGCGGATGTTTTTAAGTATTATTAAAAGGTTTAGTGGCGTTTCAGCTAACTTTGCCTAGATGCCTCTTAGGTAGCTCATGTATTAGGTGGCCACCCTGCCTCAATTTACTTGTATACTGTGAGAAGCTGGCTTGGTATATGATGCACACTTATGTAAGTGGGTACCTTGCACCAATCCCGACAACCCGATTTTAGTGGTCTTAGACAGCCTTAGAAAGCTCTCTAAGTGGTTGCTGTGGAGAGCAGCCTTCAGGCTTAGTCCAGAAGGAGTGTATAGCAGCTTGTTTTTCCAGAACATAATCTTAGAAGTACAGATTAAGTGAAACCGAACCACACACTGTATTTATAAAAATATGTATTTAATATAAGATACTAACTAACACATACAGATCTCTCCTAGCCGGAGATGTACACAGTGCACACAATACTTTTCAATAGAAACAGGAGAGTAGCACGTAATACAGTGGTCACCAGGGGGAGACCAAACCATATACTAAAATAGTGGCATGCCAACCACCACTCTAGACTATACCCAGAAGACGTAGAAGTGCCAGAGGTAAGTAACCAGGAGCCCCACGGGGCCGTGTGCAGAGTGGGAACACTACCGCGTGATCAATGTAAGTCAATGGGTAAGACGCAGTTGCAATTTTAAAGACCCTGAAGTAGCCCTGTGAAAGACAGATGGCTGGAGAGCCACCTCACCCGTGGATACCCTAGGAACTAAGATACCTACACCAGGGAAGCCAGGTGCATAGGTGTGAAGTGGCATCGGAAACCGCCGTCAAACTCAATGGGAGACTTCAGGAAGATGCCGCTGCTGGAGAAGGTGAAAGTGTCTGGTGGAACCCAAAGTTGGATTCAGGATGAGAAGCGCCTGCAAGCAGAGGGGACAGATTCTATGTCACTCAGGAGTGATAAGGAGGCACGGAAAACAAATGCCCACCGATGTTGAGTGTTAGAGGGAAGTTGACGGTGACCTTGGAGCTGCATCTGTGAGGACCAAGTGACGCTGTGGAAGACCAGGAGCCGTTCACGAGCTGTCCCACGTCAGATGTCGAGAGTTGAGGGATCAGTGTCTGTCGAGAGCACCAACAAGCTTTGGCAACTGCTAACAACGTGGAAAGCGAAGAAGGTGCAGTGTCTGGACCAGCAAGGTCCAGATGACTCACCACAAAGAGGGGAGTCAGGGCATGCCCGAGCAATCAGGGGAGCCCACAGAAAGCAAAGAAGACCCTCTAGAGGACTCACAGGCTGGAGGCACTGAAGCCGTGAGAGGATCTTTAGCTGCTCACCAAAGATGGAGGCCTGCGGTGCAAGTGATGCAGTGAAGATGAAGACCTTGGTCATAGGAGATGCTTGAGGTTGGGGGCTACTTGGAGCCCGAAGATCTTAATGGAAGTAAGCCAACTGGCCTTTGCAACAGCAAGTCGGCTCTGTGCACATGGGTTCAGTTTCTGCGCTCCAACAAGGGATACTGGCCTCAAACTTGGTGAGAGGACAGGGCAGGCGTTGAGGGTTGTGAAGAACCTGTGTTGCTGTAACCTTTCAGAGTCCGTGGGAGCCCAGGATCAGCAGACCGGTCAGCTTAGTGGCGGTGCCTGCAGATGCAGGTGACTCCTTCACTTCCTTCAGGTGTCTTGGATACCCACAGGCCTTGGTAGGTTTCTGTATAGAGCACAGGCATGGACGTTGCCGCAGATGAGAAGGGAGACGAGATCAGGAGCAGTAGGAGTCTTCCCAGTTGCAGCCTTCGTGCCCAGAGTGAATTCCCGTGAAGTTCAGAGTGCCCAGATGGTCAAAGAAGAAGTGGTGTCTTGAAAGAAATCTTGTCTCACGACGAATCTAGGGACCTTAAGAAAGGGTTGGGACGATTCAGGGTTCCCTCCCAGGGGAGGGGTCGAACAGTGGGCTGAGCTGGTTTGAACTGGACTATGCAAGAAGGGCACCAAATGTGCCCTTCAACCAGACAGAGTGGCGCTGGCAAGCGTTCCCACCCAGCCCCAATACACTAAACCCTGTCTGGGAGGTAGTCATCCCTCCCTGTGACAGGATACCTATTGTTCTGCCTTCCCCTGCTCAAGCTTTGCTCAGCAGCAGGAGGGCTGAATAGTCTCTCTGGTTGGCAGCATCCATGTTGTGCTGTCCGGGTCTGGAAGACTGGTACTGGGAGCACTGAGGGCCTCCCGAGCTTTACAGTGCATGGAATCATCATACCTCCCACACTGATTATGGTCTGGGGGTATAATTCCAACATGTTTGATACAAAACATGGTGGGGTTGGTTACAACCAGTTTAGAGATGGTCATCGTGTAAAGACGGATGGCCACTCTACATATCGTAATAACTCTCTCACTTACAGCCCGAGAGAATGGACTCCGACGGCTGTAGGGGTGTCCTCCTCATGCATGGGCACCCTCACACTTTGAACCGAGCACCCTGCCTTCAGGATTGAAAGGCCTGCTTTACGGGTGACTTATAGGTTTTAAGTGCAGTGAACTTGGATATAGAGAAAACTATATCTTTCGTAAGTGGTGCTTGCACCAGCTTACCCAGGCTGCAATGGCAGGCCTGTAGTTACAGTTTGAGTGAAACACACAAGATGATGGACGGAATGTTGCACATTGGCAAAACATTCACCCCCAGTCACAGATCTGGGTTTAATCCATCGTTATTTAGCTCACCACGCCACCCCAGTTCAGACATGGCCATATGCAAATCAGTCTTGACCCTGTGCCTCATGGGAACAGTCCAGCCCGAACTGCCAAGCCATGTTTTCCCTGGACCGGAATCAAGCATCCTAGGACCGGTTTCGGGGTTTCACCCCTCTTCAGCCAGGATAGCTTGACTCCAGTGGCTTAGTGAGCACGGGACCCACGTCTGGGCATACCCTTCCCACGTATGGCGAACAGCAAAACACACAAGGTGATGGACGGAATGTTGCACATTGGCAAAACATTCACCCCCAGTCACAGATCTGGGTTTAATCCATTGTTATTTTGCACACCACGCCACCCTAGTTCAGATATGGCCATATGCAAATCAGTCTTGACCCTGTGCCTCATGGGAAGAGGCCAGCCCGAACTGCCAAGCCATGTTTTCGCTGGACCGGAATCAAGCATCCTAGGACTGGTTTCGGGGTCTTAGGAGGCACAGGGTCAAGACTGATTTGCATATGGCTGGGTTCAAACTGGAATGGCATGGTGAGCAAAACAACTATGGATTTAGGCCCAGATCTCTGTACTGGGGTGAATGTATGACATTGTTCTGCATTCTGTCCATCAACTGTTATTTTTGCATTTGTTACAGTTTGGGTGGTCACTTATGGGTGGCATAATATGTGCTTCAGCCCATAGGGGATCCTTGGGGTACCTATGCCCTGGGTACCTCAATACCATATACTAGGGACTGACAAGTGTGCACCAGTGTCCAATCTGGTAAGTACTTACCATACCAATTTAGAGGAGAAGCACAGAGACTGGGGTCCTGATTAGCAGGATCCCGGTCAGACTAGTCAGAAACAGCATAGCACCAGGCAAAAAGTGGAGGTAACCATAAAAGCCGATCCTACTTTCCTACATATGTTTTTCAGAGTCCTATTTTCCTTCTTAGCTTTTTTCCATTCATTTCACAACTCTTGTTTTCATAACTCAATTCGTATTAAACACCTTTTCATTGTCTTCCTCCCGATATACAGTTTCCTCATATCTCTATTTACGTGGCAACCTCAATAAAAAATCAACTTCAGTTTTTTAAATTAGTTTCTTTTATATTTTTCACTGAAAATATATATTTTGCAGCGTGAAATCTTTTCTAGATTCACAAACTCTGCGTACTTCTGCAATCTAGTAGTTGGGATTTGCTGGTTTACCATTTCTTTCCTACTCTGTGGGTGTCCACATAGGCAGAGCCTGATTATTACGTTGACAGGAAGGCTGCAGCACCACCTGACCTGACCACCATCTTCAATGCTCATTTTCCCCACAGTTAGGTTTGGAAGTGCATCGAGGCATCTCCCGAAGAAATCGACGATTCGTTGAGAGACCTCAAGAGAACTGATGTGATGTAAAACTGTTAAGAGGACAGTAGAGAGTGACACTAGACAATGGATTGAGATTTCTGGGATATTCTCTGGGCGGCAGTGGGGGTGGCGTGGGCTACAACATAGTCCGCGAATAAAATATTCTAAAGGATTACTTCCTAAGATTCCTTGACTCCACTTGTAGTTTGAGCACAATTACATAAATTATGCCCAAGCTACCATTGTGCTCAATAACGAACATACAGCATGCATGTTCTGCTTACATAGGGGCAATAAGTCCAACGATTGCAATGCGTATTCACAGTTTGAACCCAAGACATTAATTCACAGAGACCCATTGGGCAGCTGCAGATATTGCAGGAGTGCCTGAACCAGAGGGGCAGAAGAGACATACGTCATTGCTGGAGGACATGGGTTTCTCTGAGGAGGGGGATGTTGAGGCTGAGGAAGCTCGGGGTGAATGGGGAACTTAGATTTGAGTAAAGTTCTCCCTAGGTCAACGATTTAGTTCCTAAAAAATTTGACCCGAGTCTACAGTTCCTCAAGGTGAAAGATGCTGAGACACAAGGCATCTAGACAACCAAATGAAACACAGACATCAAAATGTTTGAGCAAAAGAAATTAGAACCACAAGGCCTTGGCGCTCAATACACTTCAGTCAAAGGAGTTCTCGAACACTTGCCATCCTACTGTGTCCAGATACAAAGTCACTGGTAACGAGTTGCCAAAATACTTTGGCTCAACGTCTCAGTACGATTGACCTCAAAAGGGGAAGGAGGCCAGGCAGCCTAGAAGGAAAAGTCACACAAGTGCAAATGTGGCTCTGATTCCATGAATTTCGAGAAAAAAAGCAGAAATCGGAAACCTTATAAAAAAGAAAAGGTTTTTATAGGGAATCCATGGCTCAACACAATGTTCCTAAGCCTGTGGGGATAAAAAAAGTCAGTGCAGAAGAACGTACTCCAGATATCCAAGAAACACCACATGAACTTGAGCAAAATACCAAAAGGACATGGAAGAACGCCGAGGTGGACCCCTACAGGAGGAGGTGGGTATGCCTCCTTTCAGACCCTTCCCACTTGATGATCCATGTAATATGGAGTAGGAAAGAGGGCAGTTGATGCGTTTGGGGTCAGGTGAAGGTTGAGACAGGATGAATGTTGCCTGTGGGAGACATTTGGCGTAGTGTATAGGAAAAACAAAACAATTCTTACCAATGCTTCCAAGTATCCTACTACAGGGAAGGAAAATGTTCACCAGGCCAGAAACATCTAAAGCAGTGACATGATTGAAAAGAGGCATAATGCATTAGCTAAAGATCCTAGCTTCATCCAGTCACTTGTTAAGCCACACCCCCTCATAGTCTACAACCAGGAAGACGGTCATGTCACCAGCTTTTGTGGGGCCTCTCAAGACAAAGATAGAAAAGAACTGGAAGCGGTGGAGAGAAAAATGGAGAGGGCTTCAACCATCCAGTGGTGTATTGCCAAATACAGTGCCCCAGAATAGATAAGCTCACTGCACTGGGAGGGTATGAAGGGCCTTATTTCCCATCTGCCCAAAGAATACAGGAAGAGGGCCAAGGCATTATTAGGGAGGATAAGAACATACTTAATTTGTGCCTGAAATTGAAACTAAATTCTGCATATACCTCACAGCAGATAACTGTCCACGAGCACTGCACTGCACAGGCAAGCCAGGATGCACATTTGGGGTTCCAGACAAAATGTCCAGGTATAGATCGTCAGCATGCCCTTTACAAACAGTCACCTGTTCAGGCCTAAAGTTTATCAAACTCCAGAGAGTATGAGAAAGACAACGATATGGCAAAGGCTATGGTGCCCTGCACAGGGGTGGCTCCTGCATGTGGGTGTAGGAGTGTCGCCCCACTACTTTCTCGTAGTGCGAGAAGCAGAAACCATAAAATGGCATTATAAATAGCATTTTATGTTTCTGCTTCTCGCACTGTGAGAAAGCAGGAGGGTTTGGTTGGGGGCAGGAGGGTGGGTAGTCCTGCTCTAGGGCAGGGGAGGAGTGGCTTGACCACTCTGAGGGCCCTGACTGTTTGGTCGGCCCCAGTGCCCCATACGCACTTTGCCTTGTCTCCATGTAGGCTGCAGCCTACATGGAGAAAATTGCCTCCCCATAGACCCCTGTGTGGTCGGTGTTCCAAAAATGCTGCCATTGCAGCGTTGATTGGTTAAGGGGAGAGAAGGGAGGCTGCCTGCTTCCTGTGAGGAGCAGAGAAGCAGAGGCAACGCGGGACCGGGCCGACGAAGGTAAATTAACTTTTTTTTTTTTATTACCAAACGTTCAGATACTTTGTCATTCATTGTCCATGAAAAAGCCTCTTTCAATGGTTTATGTTCTGTTTGTGTTGCACATTGTGCTATTCCTTTGTTACGGCCCCTTCAATAATCTAAATGCAAAATCAGTAGTTACTTTTTCCACTAACTGTCCTTTTAAAACCAAATTGACAGGTTTATGTAGGATCAATGCACTTCTCTTGGTTGTTCGTCTCCACACAGGAGCTTCTGGTCACCGTCTGTTTTAGGTCTTCAGATTCTACCTCACAATTTCTGTACACTTGAACTCCACTGCTTTTCTTGTTATTCTTCTTAGATACTGGTTTGGGTCACAAAGAGAGAACATTTTATTTTTTGAAACCCTGAACTCTTTAATTATGTGTTTACAAGAAACTTGGTCTTTTAAAGAGTTTGACTGTGATGGTTATTTTATGATTTCCAGTTAAGCTAAGCGCTCTGAAAGGGGACACGCTAGTGGGGGGGGGGGGGGGGGGGGGAGGGGGTTGCTATCCTGCTTAAGAATTATATTAATTGGAATCCGATGGTATTTTGTCATCCCTTAAATCTTTGCATATGCTTGAAGTTGGCACGCTTGGGAGACAATGGTAGTTCCTCCTGGGAGACACAATGACCACCTGCTAATTGTGTACTTTTTTTATTTGTTCATGATATAGCTATTAAGGAAGAATGTCCCCTAGTAATAATTGTGGGAGATTTAAATGCCAAAGTCTCTTACTGTGCCGCTGAGATCGACGCCAACCCTGATAAAGAGGAAACCTGGCATGTACCCGAGATTTAATTACAAAAAATACAGAAACTGATAAGCGAGAGTTCTCCTTGCTCGAGACCCTCAGAAGTATAGATCTGATTATTTTAAATGGGAAAGTGCCTGCAGATAAAGCAGTTCTATTTAAGTTTCATACCTCCCTTACTCAGTCTCTTAGATTATGTGCTTGTCTTTTATCAAATGTTTGGGGCTTGTGAAAAGTTCTTTGTTCTCCCCTCGGCATTGAGTGACCATAATATAGTGCATATGACAATGGCTTTTGATTTACCTGCATTGGATCCGGGGAACTCCAGCCTGGGTATGGCCGTTTTTAATAAAGTAAACTGACGTTCCTTTTGGGCATCAAAAAATATGGCTGAGGTCAGTTTGATAATTAAGAGGGCTTATGTAGAGCAGTCGGGGTGTGTTCCCGATAATACCATTCAGTGTTTTAAGGCCCAAATGGAAGAGATTCACAATTCAAGCTCTAGCTCTGTTGGCCTTTGCTCGTCTAAACAGGGCACATTTTAGTTGAAAACATTAAATCAAGAAATTAATCGATTAGTTTGAAAACAGCATTTACAAATCTCTGTGGGTTGTCAGCAGGAAATAAATCGCCTTAAATGAGTAAGAAGTCACTGTATACTCAGTAAAAGGAGAAGGGATTACGATTTTAAGTGAGTTGGCTTGAGAGAAGCTGCTAGGGCCAAAGATTCTAGAAAGTACTGGTGCCTGATAGCGGAATATTGCGACTCAAGGCAGAAGGCTCTGCCTATTCCGATCCCAGAGAAGGCCTGGGTGGATTTTATCTCCCTATTATATAAGAACTACAGTCCAGTTGTTCCTGCGACGATTGGAGTGGATGAGTCCTCTTGTTCGGAATTTAGTCCTCCTTCAGGGGAGGAATTAGTGGGGTTTATAAAGAACGCCAGCATATCTGGTGCACTAGGTCTGGACAGAATTCCGATTGTGTTAATTAAAAAGGAGGCAGTTGCCTGGGGAGCTTTTCTTGCCCCGCTGTTCAATTATTGCTTTCAAACTGGGATAATTCCCCTTTCTTGGAAGGGGAGTGTTGTAGTCCCTTTGTACAAATAGGGTCCGAAAACTTCACCATCCAGCTTCAGAGAGATTACTTTGCTGGATGCTTCGGGCAAATTATTTACTAAAAGCATCCTATGTCATCTGCAACAATGGGCCCATGACCAGACCATCATACCTCCAGAACAAGCCAGTTTCGGAAAGAAATATAGTACTCTGGATAACATTGCGGTCCTCCAGACCATCATAGAGAAATGTTTTTTACGGGACATGCCAGGCTATACTGCATTCATTGATTTTTCCACACCATTTGATAAAGTGGACCACCAAACACTGTGGAGAAAGCTCCTTTGACTGGGTATCCCACATAATCTTCTGGGTAGTGACGGATGGTGACATTTGAAAGTGGTGAGGCGTAAAATGATTGTCATACTGCACAGCAGTGAGTGAGCGAGCGTAGCGAGCAAGTCCGAACAACCTAAGGGGGGCTCGGGGGGTTTCTCCCCCCCAGAACATTTTTGAAAAAGAGTGGAAAAATTGTGCATTTTCAAGCAAATTTGAGGAAGCAGGAAGGTTAATAAAGCAATTGTAAAAGTGCAGTTATTACATTAATAAAGACATGTCATATACCATAGGTAGCTGCTTATTCAGTATAACCACAGAGCTTCATACCAGACTTCGGGATACAATGCATTTATGAGTACCTCACTGAGGTTTTTTATTTAACAAACAACTAAACAGGTCGCAAACTAGCAGCATTTAACATATTGTTTACTCTTTGTATATAAAATCAGCACATCTGTCTTTAAGAGCAGCAAACCTTTCAATAACTTAAACGTTAGTCTGGGATTCTTTTAACTAGGTTGCTCTCTAGAGAGAGCATTGCTTAAGCATTCAGTCTTTCCTCCAGCATGGTGTTCCTCAGGAATGTCGTAATCCTGTTTAAGGTGGAAAAACATTTGTAAGCCACTGTCTCTGTAAGTGACTTTTCCATATTAAGTTTATGAATTAAATCCAGCAAAGAAATGGCACCAGCGGCCTTCCGGTATGCACTCATTCCGTGCAGTACAGTCAACTCAGTTTTCAGGTCCTCTTTGTTGAGCATAGGATAATTTTCCACAGCCTCATTCAGAGCACGCTCAGGGAAGGATTCATCATATTTTGCAAAGTGTTCACTTTGCAATAATGCGGCACTCACCAAATGTTTTGTGAAAGAAAAATGTTCTTGTGAATGCACAATTACAATGTTACATATCTCCTTTGCAATTTGGACCAGACTGGTGATGTTTTTCCTGCAGTTTGAAAAAGTAGAATCCTCTGGCAGTTTGCTGTCTAACTCGTCAACCTCATCTCTCACTTTGCTTATGCTTTCGACAAACATAGTGGTATATCTTTGCACAGAGACAGTATCTATCTCTTGTGCTTGTAACTGCTTGTATAATATCTCGACAGATAACATTATCTCATGAAATGAAAACAGAAAGAACTGAAACTCTGTCTTGTAGTGTTCTAGCAAAGCCATGGGCTTCACTCTGACTTTTATAATCAAAGTCCGCATTGGATTCTATGGCGTCAAAAGATTTCTCAAAGTCCTCCCTATGTTGATATATTAGTTTGACTGTATGTATGTTAAAGTTCCAACGAGTTGAGGATCCCTTTGTAACTCTTTTGTCCACAATCTCCTGAAGTGCTTCCGTTCTTTTGGGGGAACGTGAGAAGAATGCTGCCATGCCTCCTACATCCTGAAAGAAAATTTGTGTCTCAGATCTTTGATACTGCCTGTTGCATAATAAGTTTAAGTTGGTGGGCGTAACAATGCACATAATGAGCATTAGGTTACACATCTCTAATTATTTTCTGTACTCCACCAAGGATTCCACTCATTACGGACGCACCATCATAGCTTTGTGCTTTTTTTTTTTTTGAGGCAGCTCTGGTAAAATTAAGCTCAGTTGACGCAGTATAGCTTCAGTAATGGTTTCTGCACTAGAGTCTCTTAAATGTGTGACACCATAGAACCTCTCCACAACTTTACTGTCATTGTCAAGGTACCGTAAGACTAATACGGACTGTTTTTGTGGCCACATCAGTGGTGTTATCAGCCTGAATAGCCACAACGTCTGTGTTTTGCACCTCTTGGACAATATGGCTCCTCATAATTTCTAGTATACACTCAAGGAGTTCATTTTGTATTGTTTTAGAGGTGCCCTTGAAGACTGTAGCACTTGCTAAATGTGCTTCCATTTCCTTGTCTATGCTTGCTATTAAATCCACAAGGCCTCTGAATATTCCAGGATTTGAGGAACTTTCAGATTCATCATGGCCTTGCAATGCCAGTTCGAAAGTACCACAGAAACGAATGCAACCAACTATTTTTGATAGTATCTGTCTATTCATATCAACTGTTTCATTGTGTTTCTGTATTGTTTTGCGGTATGCATCGTTTATGTGCTGCTCAATCGGTGTGTCTCCCAACATTCCCTGTCTCGTCAGGTTTTCCATATGCTTTCTTGTGTGTGCATGCTTCTTTATTTTGTCAGACAAATGCTTCAAGTCTGTTACTCCTTGTCTTGTCCAAGAAAACTCACCATTAAACAGCAAGCTGGGGAAGCAGAACGGAGAATTTCTTGACGGACACCCTGTAAGCCAATCCGCTTTTGTGTACCAGGTGTTTGAGAAAGTACGTTTGTAAGATTTTCCTCTGTCCTGGGTAACTTGTTGTAGTTGTAGATCAGGCCCTAATTGCTTTATATGTAGTTTCTCTTCGAGTGGCCGTGCATGGAATTACATTGTAATTAGCTGTTCTACTGTATTCATCATGCCGATGCTGACCTTACTAATATTAAAGAAACATGTCCATAATCAAAGTGCAACGTATAAGGTTTGGTGCAATAATATCAATTTTCAGTATAAATACATGTATCTTGTGCATTATCGCAATAAATCTCCAACAGCTCCCCTTTGGACAACATGACTGCTAAAAATACATCCTTACTGCCTGCTGCCTGTGTGTGCCTTACTGGTTGCTGAAGGCACTGAAACAGACACTTCTTGAGGGCCTGGAACAAGGCAAGGGATAGATAGTGCCTTTAACAACTGTTATTGCCCAAAGCACAGGGCTAAGGCTATTAGTAAATTCCATCCACTGAGGGTACAATGTTCAAAGTGTGCACCTACCCCAATCACCATGTAGAGTGACCACATACATAGCCCTAACTCCAATCTAAAAAAATATAGCATCAGTTTCCCTACCTTTAACACTGATGTTTGCTGGGTTGTAGCCGGGGTGAAAGAGCAGCAAAGGAGGTTGGGTCCTCTTGTTCTTCACCCAGTAATTGCCCAAAAATTAGGTAATGGTTGTCAGGCTTTACCAGGTGCTGAAAATAAAAATATAACAATTTATTTTTGAAACATTCGGATAATCAAATAAAGACTGGGGGGAAAAAACATAACGCTCTAATTTTTATCTTGCAGTTTGCATGCAGCTCTTAGATGATAGTTAATAGCTCACTGTTTTATGCTAGGATTTAAACTTACAAACTGCGAGTAACAAAAGGATATCTCTGACAAAAGCAGTGACTCACTGACCTATTTACATCATGGGCATTTTGTAATCTGCATCAGGTATATGGTCTTTGCAGCAGGCACATTAACCTTCTGCGCTACCTTTCCATGAGTCAAAACTTCCACTAGACAAAACTCTGATCTCTCTCTAGGAAAACCATTAACCATCCGCATTATCATGACCTTTTTATTGTCTCTCGTCAGGAGGTCGCTTGCTAAAGCGCTTTACTGGGATATCAGGGCTGATGAGGACCACTGTAGAGAGGAATCATCTCAGCCGTCAACCTTTCATTCTTCCGAGGTTGCTAAAGTGAAAACCAGTTAACGGGCTAGTAGTAAATCCTGTTGCTTGCAGACCTCAGAGACGGCACACCTGCAGTATACAGCCCTATATAAAGCACACTTGTGGTAGCTGTAGTGGGATTGCAGGGGTGGTTGGGGCTAGGCCTGAGGTGCACAGGCAGTGCAGCACCGAGACTGCAATGGCAGGAGAGGCGGGCCTGTCCCCTCCCTCAGAAACCCCGAGCTCAAATTGATCACTGATTGTGATCAGGTAAGCGGGTGGTATCCGTTTTCTGTTTGTAAAAATCATAGCAGGCCATCTTAAACCCCGCGGACACATGGTGAAACTAAAGCACTGTGCTGCAGTTTAGCGATGACTTTTGAACCAACGTTGGGACCCACACGCAGCCACAGGTGCAACTTTTTTTTTCTCCCATGTTAGTAGAAAACACGTCATTATCGTTTAAAAACCTGCACATTACGTGTTTTGTGGTCAGAGATTTGGGTCCAGCTAGGGCTGAAATGAGCGTCACCGACAGCTGACTGCATTAATAACAAATTTACTGTGCTCTGATTAGATTTACTGCTTTCCCCATAGGTGGTCTGCCTTGGATGCGGTGGAAGTTTCTGGTAAAGTCGCGCTTGTTTAATCACAATCTCACAGAAATCTGGTCACGACCGAGGCCTCTGTGTTGAAGATCACTTTAGTAAAATGATCTTCAACACATAGGCCTCCGTGACCATTTCTGTGAGATTGTGATTAAGCGCGTGATCGATGAAAGATGAGGTCGGCGTTCATGAGATCAATGGCTTTCCCAGAAGGTGAGGTCTGCACGGATTGAACTAGAAGGTTGGCTGATTTTGATTTGATATGCTGCACGATAACCACAGGAACTCACTCACAATCCCGCACGGAGCTAGACGCCAGTTTTCTTGTTTCACAGATTAGATTTTGGGAAGAAAATGCACACACTCTGCTTTATGCACTCTGTTTTACCACCAGTTATGGACGGGTGTTATAACCGAGTGCACAACTCTATAAATAATTACTATTGTATACGAAGTATTAAATGCACAATAATGCGCCCGCACTTTTTGTGTTTATTTTATTACTTTTGAAGTAATAAAATGAACACAAAGTGCGGGCGCGTTATTGTGTATTTCAAATGACGAAACCGTATTATCCGATTTAAGTGCAAATTAGCAATTACCAGGTGCAAATTTTGCTTGTGCTGGATACTTTTTGTGCCCTCAAACTGGCACCATGGTCTAATTTACCCTGTCAGCATCTCTGCAAAAAAATGATATATTTATTCACAGACTGATACTGTGTGACTGCTACAGGTTGAATTCTGTCGCCGCTGCGTTACTGTGGTGGAAAAGTAGAGGAGGGTGCGGGAGGGACACCGGCACAAGAGTGTGTGTTGTGTTATTATTAGCAGCAGGCACCATGGTTAAAAAATCTAATTTATTTATTGTGCTACTGAGCGAGAGCGTGAATGCCGGTGTTAGCAGACTTACAGAATCAGTTCTTCTTTAGAAACATGACTGACATAAAAAAACATGACGGACATAAAAAAAAATGACTAATCATGTGCCGCCAGAACTTCAACCTCCAGTCCAGTGACTCCAGTCCTGCTGCCAGGTCTGGCACAGAGGCCTGTAAGTTACTTACAGGCCTAGCAGTGCCTCCAGAACTTCTTCAACGCCTCCTGAGCAGGAGATATATATCTATATATATCCATATATCTATCCATATCCACAAGGTTGAAAATTCCTTTGTCAACCAAAAACGTGTGCACTCGCGGATAGTGAATCAAAGTAAAACTTTACTGTGAAAGCCTCGAAGTACTGACAGACACGTTTCGGCACGTCGCCTTTATCAATGTTAGTTTGCTTACTGTCGAGGTTGCCATTTTAAACAAAATTCAACAGAAATTAAAAAAGGTTAAGTTCGACAGCAAAGATGGTCGCGAATGAAATTCTAATTACATCCCAGTGGCGGCCATCTTATAATGGGTAAAACAACATATAAGTCAAAACCTATCTAATTTGATTTGCTATCAACCTATTGTTACAATTCGTGAAGTAAAGTGAGGAAGTGATATAATATCAAAGCGTCATTTCTGACAGTTATATTGCCCTGAATGGGCAAAGTAATCAAGGTTGCAGCGGAAAAAGCACCTGAATACACTGTTAGTCATTCCTCCATAGAAGGAGCCAATCCGATCTCATAATGGTCATTACCCAACCGACACCTGTATATTTTTATCGGGCGGGGATCAGCCTATACCCAAAACATTTTAAGTAAGTGGTGGGAGGCAACCTCACTTGAAAGATATTTGGACGTGGAGCGTATCCCGAGGGGTTTTCGTATCCACGCAGTACCTTCATATGAAATTCCGGACCCTGATTTATTGAAAGACTGGTCTGAACACACCACGGTGTCCGCTAAGGACATGGTCACGATCTTGATTAAATACATATGGAGTGACCGAGAAAAGCTGTTGGTTGAGATTAAAAAATTGGAGGAAATGATTTCCACTGATAAAGATACAAAACAAAGTGAGGAATTGAAATTGGTTATCAAGAATCCGCTCAAGGATTATGAAGGCATAATCAGATGCCGAAAACAATCAAAATTTCAGAGGGATGAACACGACTACGAGATGGGTCATGTTTTAACATTTGCATGCAAGTTTGATGCCCCGAGGAAACAACTAAATCAACTCAGAGGAGGGGGCAATAACACCAGCAGAGAAACCTCCGAGTCAGAGGTTGAAACCTCTGAAGGGGAACAATCAACTGGCCCCATGGAAGAAACTAGAAAGGGGGACCGGCTTTTTTCCGGAATACAGGTTAATCAGGGAAAGCAGGCAGAGACCGGCCCAGAGATCCCACCACCGAACAGTGCAAACGCAAAATCAGAAGGGGGAAATAAGGCCTCAACAATGATGAGGAGATGTGGGTACACCTAGAGTAAAGATCCTTGTTTAGAACCAAGGCGCTTGCTGACCTCCCTGGCTACGAACTAACTGAAGTGATCTATGATAACTAAGGAGCACCCCTGTCTATTTAGATTCTGTTTCATTATGATGATTTTTATTTGTATAGGCTGCTCCCCGCCTGATAAAAATATACAGGTGTTGGTTGGGTAATGATGATTATGAGATCGGATTGGTTCCTTCTATGGAGGAATACCTAAGTGTATTCAGGTGCCTTTTCTGCTGGAACCTTGATTACTTTACCCATTCAGGGCAATATAACTGTCATAAATGACACAGAAATGACGCTTTGATATTCTACCACTTCCTCACTTCACGAATTGTAACAATATGTTGATTGCAAATGGAATTAGATACATATTGACTTATATGTTGTTTTACCCATTATAAGATGGCCAGCACTGGGATGTAATTAGAATTTAATTCGCGACCATCTTTGCTGTCAATGAACTTAATCTTTTTTCATTTCTGTTGAATTTTATTTAAAATGGCAACCTCGACTGTAAGCAGACTGACATTGATAAAGGTGACGTACCGAAACGCGTCTGTCAGTACTTGGAAGCTTGCACAGTAAAGTTTTACTTTGATTCAATATCCGTGAGTGCACTCGTTTATGGTTAATGAAGGAGTTTTCAACCTTGTGGTTTGACGTGTCACGGCTCGCCACCGCTGGAGTAATGCACCCGGATAGATATATATTCTTCCCGGGCACCTTAAATTTGGTGAGGGGGAATGCCCCCAAAATTGGAACAATGTCTGTTGGTTCGCTATTATATGCGGATGACGTAGCCATCTTTGATTTAACGCCTATTGGCTTGCAACGTCGCCTGGAAGCCTTGACCAAATATGCAGAAGCCCATTTCTTGAAAATTAACATCGCCAAAAATAAGATCTAGGTTTTCAGTAAGAAAGGGCTCAGAATAAAGGTGTTACCGGTGGATGTTAGGGTCTGAAAAACTGAAATTGGTTGATTCCTATTTATATCTCAGAAAGACGTGATATAGAGCATATTAAACTCTGTGTGAGCAGGGCTGTTTCCCAGACTAGCGCACTAAACAGATTCTACAGAATCTGCGGGAGATGCCCCTTGAGCCATGTTTTGTCAGTGTTCAGGGTTAAATTTCCCCCTTCCCTGTCCTATGCTGCTGAGGTGCCTGATATGAACCATTGGCTTTCCTTCGACAAGGCCTAAGGTCGAATCCTGCACCAAATCTGTAACCTAAACTCTCTGGCCGCCCCCCATGCTGTAAGTCTTGAATTTTGCTTACTCTCCTCATATATTTTATCCTTGGCAGCGGTTTTGAGGAGGGTAATTCCCTTCTTTGGGGGAAGAGAGTACACATAGAGCTGCCTTCAGAGTGGAAATTCTTGTTAAGCTGAAAGACCAATCTACATTTTTTAGGTCCTTTGAGGGCGCAAACAATTAATTTGGGCTTACCTGGAACACTGACTCTCCATGCCAAAGTCTGTATTGAAGCTGTTTATAAAGAAGTCTGTGACCTCCATTAGTCTGGCCAGCGATATTGTTTTAAGTGAGCTCAAGTCGTGCAGTGAGGTGGTTTGTGGGAGTGCATTGGGGACCAACCACAGCCCTATTTAACTTGGAACCTACCTCACGGGATTAGAAGGCTGATGCTGTTGTTCAGACGATTTGTTGCCCGTAAGGAAAAGTACCGGCATTGGGGATAAAATACTGAAAGAGAATAGAATTTGCGAAATTTGTTGTTAACAAATTCAAGATTTTAATTGTGTGTTATTTGTGTGTCTGGAGTTGCAAAAGGCTAGGTGTATTCTTTTAAGACCTTCATGCATCAAATTCAACATTCATTCCGCCCATGAGGCTCGTTAATTTTTTTTTTTTACTTTCTTGGCTGTTTATTAGGTAATTTTGATGTTATTTCTCATGTTGTAATATTTAGATTTTTGTTTATTTGGTTATATATAATTGTCCGAATATTGTTTCTCTCGGTTCTTAGGAATGCTTTGTTCTAATTCGATCCTTGGATGTTATACTTTGCACTTTGTTTTTTTTTTTTTGTGACTGTTTTATTCTCCCCTCATTACATATAGTATGTATGATAATAGATTTTAAGGAGGAAGCCTCGCACAAGGGAAGAACTATTTAATGAATGAAATGCATTTCTTGTTTTATCGGTAGTGTTTAATTTTGTGGACCTCCGTAGGAGTTACGTATCATAATAAACTTGACTGACTGTCTAAATACATTGTGCTATCAGCCACATTCATACTGAATTTGGAGTTGAAGTCCACCATAGCCAAAAAGGACATCAATCGATCCTGGTCGCTGGGATTGTGTTATTCATTATTGTGTGCACCAAGCAATCCTTTAATTTAACTTCATCCCCACTAATCACATTACCTCGCTATTTAACCTCTATTCTTTCCTACACCTAAACTTTTTTGTGACAATTTCTTTCAGAAAGATTGCCGACACCCTTGCCTACCAAGCATCATGCGCTTCAGTGCAACAAGATTACCGTTTACAAAATAGAACACCAGGTATTCCCTTAAACAAATAATGAATTATTTCTGGACCACTGCTGGGGTAGACACCACACAAAATGGAGTCCTGCAAAAGTGAAATGCTCCTTAAGTGATAAAGGTGATAAAAACTATTGATTCTGGATGCAGCTTTATTTGGCTATATGCTGATGACATGCCCAGAGTATTCAAGACAAACACAGCGCCTAATAGAATTTGTATCGCCCAAAAAACATTCATTAAACATTTTGGAATGAATGCACAGTCTAATCACTCCTTTCAGTTTTCTTCTAATTACCAATGAGGTAACCCATTCACTCGCTTCTAAATTTTCAAATATGCCTTCTCTGCATAACTTGTCTAGATTTGCTATTCTAGCGTGTCTTAAGGAATCTGCTCATTCATTTAGTATTTTACCATAATTTAATTCAGAAACTTCTTTAGGCATCCTATTTCCTTACTCACCTCAAGAAAATCTGTGACTTCCCAACCTTTTCCCTTCTCCATTTTTCTACACTTGAGTACATGTGCAGTCCAAATATTTCACAACCTTCCCTGATGTAGCCACTCTAAAACCTCACCACCTATCGTGGTCACACTGTGCCAGACATATTTGTGGATGCACTGTATTTCTGTTTAAAAAGACCCACAAATATCCTAATGCTTGTCCTTCAAATAATGGCCATGCCCAGTTTAATATCTCTTGAATCCTATGTTCAAATAAGCCTCAGAAATGTAACTCAGTTTTGAACTAAGGTTTTTCATTCTATTAATGTGTACTCCTTGAACCTTCAGAATTACTCAAATATTTTCTTTTTCTTTGTCAATCAGTCAAAGCATATTTTCTAATTCTTTCCTTATCCCTCATAGCTGTGCTATGTCGTACAAGGTTGAGTGTCACCTTGTATCGGTATGAGACCCAATATTATGTAAGTCTAAAGCTGACGGGATATTTTCCTGAGTGCTTCGCTCACACACAATTCGTAGTGGCGTGGAGAGTAGACCTTCGCCTACCCCAGCTCTGAGACATCAGGAGTTTCCTACCAATCAACGCGAGCTGCAGAGCCAGTGGCCCTTCTTCGTGTCTGTGATTTGATTGAGGGACTGGCTGTCCATGTATATACTGACAGCCAGCACGCATTTGGC
The DNA here is from genome assembly GCF_964204655.1 of Triturus cristatus. Classification (NCBI taxonomy): domain Eukaryota; kingdom Metazoa; phylum Chordata; class Amphibia; order Caudata; family Salamandridae; genus Triturus; species Triturus cristatus. Next base: position 392,941,925 of record NC_140594.1, read on the forward strand.
GTTGCCCTTAATTTTGGGCGGAAAGGAGGTTCTTAACGTCCCATGGTATGAGGATACAGAATGGCCCATTAATACACAGACTTTTGTCAGCTTTGACACTCATTAAGAGACTAGCAATAGTGAAGTGCAGTGCTCATAAGGCAATAACTGATGATGTTGGGAGGGGGGAATGCATTTGCAGACCAGACAGCAAAGGAGACAGCTCGGACTAAAATGAAGAGTATGTTTGTGGCAAGTCCAGCTAGATGAGTGCCTGAAAGCAGAATGTTTGAGGATAAAATCCTAAGTGAGGCAACAATTGAAGAATGGGCATTATGGCAGTAGAGTACGGATAATTTGGATGAGGATGGGTGTTGGGCAGACAAATCGGGGAAGCAGAGATGGATGCTGCCGGATGCGTATCTGCTCCCTGTGGTTACCAATGGCGCATGGGCCAGCACACAGTGTGAAGGGTATTTGTAAGCTGTTAGACCCTGTATGGCAAAATGACAACAGTCCCAAAGTTGCAGCTCTCCTAGTAAAGTATTGCATAGTTTGCTTAATGCATAATGCTGGAAAGGGTACCCCCACTCCTGTTGGCAGCTTTGCACCGCCCTCCTTCCCCTTCGAGGTTTTCCAGAAGGATTATATCGAAATGGAACGGGTCAACAACTTGAAATATGTATTGGTGGTTGTGCGTTCAGTAAATGAGTTGAGGCTTACCCTACTAAAGAGAACACCGCCATGGTGACGGCAAAGGTACATTTGAAAGAGTTCTTCCCGTGTTTTGGTTTGCCCAGTTTGATTTGGAGTGACAATGGCAGCCACTTCAATGCCAAGGTTATCCAGTTGGTGTGTGACGGGTTGCACATTAGGCAAAAGTTCCATGCAGCGAACCACCCCCAATCAGCAGGCTTGATAGAGAAGTACAGTGGTACTCTCAAGTTGAATATGACCAAGATCAAAGAGCACAGGATTGCAGTGGCCCAATGCTTTACCCCTAGGATTGTCTACGAGAGTCACAGCTCACTCTAGAACAGGATTGTCCCCATATGAGGTCGTGTTTGGATGCCCGGCAAATGTCTGGGGTGTCGCGCGACCACGCAGATTCTCTGAAATAGAATACCCCTTGCTTATAGATTATCTTTACGAGTTAACCAAACATCTGCGTTCTATTCACCAACAGATCGCTGAGAAATTGCAACAACATCGAGAGGCTCCTGGTCATGAAATACGTCCCGGAGACTGGATCTTAATATGAAATTTTCAGAGGAGCAGCTTGGAGCCACGCTGGAAGGGACCCCTCCAGGTCCTTTTGGCCACCAGTACAGCGGTAAAAGTCGACGGTCGGAAGAACTGGATACACAGCACCCACTGTAAGCGGGTGTCCCTTCCGCTGCCCTATGACCAGTGGGTCGCGGACGGGATTGGAGACTGTGAGACAGAGTGAGTGCCACGATTCATCCCCTTTTCGGACACTCGGCTCACGTGGGCACCGACGGAGGAGAGTAATGCAGTGTCGACTGAAGCGGTGCCACCTGAAATTAAGGCCGGCCAGGAGCCCGAGCCTGTTGGCCCACCTGTGATTGAGTCACGTCCAGCTGAGATCCAAAATGCCAATTTGCCTGAGTCTAACCCTTTGCCTCTTGGTCCCCTTGAGCCCGACTCCTTGTTTTCTGACCCCGCTGTGCCTACAGTGTTGAGATACAATTTGTGCCCCCGTAAGAAGAACAGTGAACCAAAGGAACCCTCAGATTAGTAGGGATGGACTGCATTGCTGAAGAACAGGGTGCATGTACCTTGCCCGTGGTACCAACGATAGCTGAGGGACAGAGGAACTGGTGCATTACTCGGACAGTCACCAAACAGGGCAAGTGGACAGTGTTTCCGAGGAGAAAGGTGCTTTGTATGCCCTGCAATGTGGGATCTGGATCCGAGCTAGACAAACAGCTCCACCGCCGATGCTCAAAAGCGCCTACATCTAATGAACAATATACTGTCTTAATTCCCGTTTACCTCTATTCCAGCTTGGCTACAAGTGTAAGACTTTTCCGTTTTCGTGTAACCAAAGAAATATATATATGTATCCTTTTGGTCACCCCACTCAGGAGGAGGAGCAGCCTTTTGCAGCTCCGCGTCATGAGCAAAATGAGCCTGTTTGGTCCTCCTGGTCTGTTTGAAGCAAAGTTGTGTTCATTGCAATTATCCTAATTTCTTTGACATTGGTACTGAGGGTGATGTATTTTCTTGAGGAGAAATATCCTGCTCATACTCTGATTGGTACTACGCCTGTTCCCCATAGCATTTCTTTGTTACTTTGGCGTCCCACATGGAGGAGCACAGGAAGTCCTATAAAGATAATGTCTTCATTCAAACATTGCATCAGACACATGCTACTTACAATACGACATTGTGTTGGGAATGTGGATTACTGCCCTCAGTAACTCATAGAAGTGAGAATTTGTTATCCATGCCCTTATCATGTATTAATAGTTGTGAAGGGTGGTTTGCTTTACTTAGCATGGTCTGTTCTTTTCACCAGGCTGATAAATTGGAAAGGCAGAGTACTAGTTCTCGTACCCTGACACAGAATGTGCGTTTCCAACATAGAGTTCCCCTTGGTGCTCCCACAGGCAGAGAGCCTTTTGGTAGGTTGTTCTCGAGCTCTTGCATGCATGCGTACAAGGGGGTTAGAGGGGGAAATTGGTCTCAGGCGGAGAGAGATAATTTACAGTTCAACTCATCAGAATATTACCAGTCTTTCCAGACCCACAACGTTACTGAGGATAAGTCGATACCCTGGTCAGTGGTGGATGTTATGGCTCCTTTCTGTGTCCAGGGGGTTGGGGACATAGAGGTGGGGGAGAGCAGATGCAACACTACCTATAATTTGAGAGCAACAAAAGGTTCACCCCTGATCCCGCCACGTAATGTTTATTTTGTTTGTGGATCCCACGGTTACATTTGGCTTCCTGAAGGATAGTCTGGAAGGTGTTACCTTTCTTGCCTCCTGCCACCTGTGTACATAGCTTCTTCCAATTATAAGGACCATAGTCTACAATGTAAAGAGGCCCATGTACCCCGGATTAAGAGAATGATTAGCACAGACGACATAGACCACACAGACAAAACATTGCAGCAGTTCACGGACGCAATGAAAGGTATCATACCATTCTGGGGCCCTAAGGCTAATAATCTTAATATTAGACGGCACACGAGTGTGGTGGAAGGAGTCATTAAAACGACTGCAGGAATATTGACAAATACCACAATGGCGGTCCAGGCTACGAGACTTGTTGCCCTCCAAAACAGGCATTATCCTGGCTGACCGGGATGGGGCATGTTGTGTCATTGGTAGTTGCTGTTGCGTGTATATCCCTGACCACGCCCCTGTGTACGCTGCCATAAAGAAATTACATAGGATAGCATCAGAGATACATCAAGAGAACGATACATGGTCATGTGGAATATGTGGAGACTGAGGCTCTTCTCCATCCAGCTCAATCAGGGTTTCGAGCCTCTCACAGCACTGAGACTGTCTTGGTTGAGGTGGTGGAGGCCATCCGGGAGTGCCTTGACGCCGGCGGGAGGGCGGCATTAATCTTGCTGGACCTCTCGGCGGCGGTCGATACGGTCTCACATGCTCTTCTTCTGGCCCGACTAGCAGAGATTGGTGTGTCGGGAGCTGTGTGGGGCTGGCTTAGGTCTTTCCTGGAGGAACGGGTTGAGCAGATTTGGCTCCCTCCTTTCTCCTCCTCCCCTCAGCTGGTAACCACTGGAGTCCCGCAGGGTTCCTCCCTTAGCCCTCTCCTCTTTAACATTTATGTTACGCCATTGATCTATCTGGCAGAGGAGCTTGGGGCTAAGGTGATGGCCTATGCGGATGATACCCAGTTGTTGTTTACCTGGGACAAAACATCTGACTCCGTCTCAGCGGCGCAACAGTGCCTAGTTTCCATCTTTAAATGGTTAGCAGATGCACAGCTTAAGTGCAATGAACAAAAATCTGAGATTCTGCTGTTTTGGTAAGTTCCCTGCTGACTTCCGAGAGCAGCTGTGGCCGCCTGACTCTCTACTGCCCCTCTCCTCAGGACAGCCCGCAAAAAATATGGGAGTGTGGTTCGACGAGAGTCTTTCATTTTCTACACACATTAAGAAACTGGCCGGTTGTTGTTTCGGCCTTCTTAAGACTCTTAGGAACTTTTTTCCACTCCTCCCGCAGGCGGCAAGAGAAACTGTTACGTGTGCTTTGATTTTGTCACGCTTAGATTATGCTAATGCTCTCTATGCTGGCGCCCCTGGATACCTGCTTAAAAAGCTACAGGTAGTTCAGAATATGGCGGCCAGAATGATTTTGGGCATTTCGGTGAGGAATAGTGTGGCTCTGCAATTGCGCTCGCTTCATTGGCTGCCTGTGGCGGACAGGGTCAAGTTTAAATCTTTGATTCTGGCCCATCGTGCTCTCCACGGCTATGGCCCCCTTTATCTGCAGAGGTGTTTCTCTTTTTACGTTCCTTCGCGAGCCCTTCGATCCTTGTCCCTTCATTTTGCTCGGATACCGCGCTTCAAGTTTCAGAGGCTAGGGGGCAGCACTCTTGTGGTGAAGGCAAGTGTGGCCTGGAATGCCCTCCCCCTTACCCTGCGGTCCATCTTGGACCCAGCTGTGTCTAAAAGAAAACTTAAAACTCATTTCTTTGTCTGATAGCTTCGTCTTGCACCCCTCTAGCATCGCGCCGGGACACTCTTGAGTATCCGAGCACGATAAAAATGAATATAACATAACATAACATTAACGGGATGGTCCTGGAGTCTATTCACTACTTGGGGTTGGAAGATTCTTACTTTCCTCATTGCTATAGCAGGTATCATCCTGACATGCTGCCTATGTATACACTGTCTTGCTGCCTGTTGTGCTTGCTGCGTATCAATGTTCAAGGCACATCCCCGGACCCCGAGGCGTGATTCAACTGCAAAGGCTATGGTGAGGCAAGGTATGCCGGATTTTTTCAATATTGATTATATGTGTTAATATCCTGCTGTCTTAGCCCCAACGTACAGTTCATGTGTCAGCTGTGGTAGTGTATGTGTGAGCATTTACCTTCTCTCTGTTTTAGGATTGTAAAGACCCTTACCTGATGGCACCAGGGTCTGTTAGATTTTAAATGCTATTTCCGTGATACCCAGAACTGAAATGCTCCCTTTGCTATGTTCGAACTCTATTCTGTGTTAAGTTAGCATTCATGGCATCATCTTTATTGACGCCATCTTGTTCTGTGACCAAGAGCGAGCTTCTGTCTCACGAAGCGTGCCTCAGCAGAAAGGCCGCCCCTGCGCCTCCAGTCTGTACTTCTCACGGTTGAAGCTTCGCTGCACTAATGATTGTACTATCTATTGTTGCATACCTTTGCTGTTAGTTAGACTTGTTCCCATGTCTTATAGTGGTAGACACTGGCCAAGTGGCCTTGGGGTCGAGATGGTATGTACCCAGCCCTGAGCCATCTCCCAACCTTGTTTGCCTTCTTTGTTCGCATGACCTGAGCTGGAAAATTCCAGTTTGGGCGGGACTTTAGAGGTGTTGGAAATGTATGTTTTGTGTTCCCATATGGACGGGAGTCAGTCCCCCTCGGTTGTCATCTAAGGGGACTGGTCAGACTGGGCTCCGCTGCAGCGTATTACCATTAAACTGATTGGTTTGTATTGTCTACTGTCTGACCGACTCTTCATTTATTGGGAAGGCATAGAGGTGGTTGTGGGTGACCCGAGTGACCCTAATCAGGCCACTTCCTTCAACTCCCACATCCTCTGTAGTGTATCTAGTTTCACCCTTTTCCTTTTGGACCCCCATAACAGGTCAACCAATAGATGGTCCAGCAGGTGGAAATACGCCCCCGGAATACGGTAGAGGGAGTTCTGCATAGATCTTGCCAGAACTCTATTGATTTACAAATAACCTCCACACATTTCCCCATATTGCGTTCTGGGTAGTCTTCCTACGTGTGTACCAGCCTAACCCCAAAGTAACGGACCATGTCTCTGACCCAATTCATCCCCACTATGGGTAACTCGTTGTCCTCCAGGCTTCCCATAGGGAAGAGTTTAGACTTCCACAGGTTAAGGCATAGCCCTGATATCTCGCCAAAGCCAGTTAACTCCTTAAGGAGTTCCGGGAGTGCCTCTTCAGGATGTCGGAGGTATACTAATATGTTATCGGCATACATTGACACCACATGAACTGTTGTTCCCAGCCTAATCCCCCACTGCTCTGTCTTGCATCTAAGGGTGATCGCCAGGGGCTCCATCGCAAGGGCAAAAAGGAGCGGCAACAGGGGGCAACCCTGTCGGGTACCTCTCTGGAGTTCTAAGCTTTCCGATACCTGGTTGCAAAGGCTGACCCGAGCCGTTGGTTTAATATAGAGTAGTTTTAACAATCTCAAATATATATCTCCCAATCCCATCCGCCTAAGTACCATCCATATATAGTCCCATTCAACAGAATGGAAGGCCTGTCGAATATCTAGGAGACCTAGAACCCACTCCACCTCCCGCAAGTCTGGCGCATGCCAGATATGTGCAAGTCTACGCAAATTATGTGTGGTGTTCCGGCCAGGGATAAACCCAGCCTGGTCCGGGTGGACCAGTCGGGTCATATATGGTAAGATTCGCGCCGCCAACACGCCACTTAGAATTTTCTCATCAATATTCAAAAGAGAGATGGGCCTGCAGGAGCCAGGGGAGAGGGGATCCCTATCTGGCTTCAGAACCATGAACACTAGTGCTTCCATCATGGTATGAGGAAGTGCTCCTTTGTCTAGAGCCTCGTTAAACACCTCCAGAAGGCGATCTACCAGCTGTGGGGCAAATGCTTTATAGAATTCGGCATGGAGACCGTCACTCCCGGGGCATTTCTCTGACCTCAGCTTTTTGATTGATGCTAGTATTTCTTCCCTAGTGAGTGGCGCCCCTATGGCCCTAGCGACCTCTTCCTCAAGGATGGAAAGCATTATCTCATCTAAGAAGATCTGTAGTGCCAGCGGCCTGGACTGGGCTGCAGTCGGGCATGTCTGTCGTAAATGACTCGCAAATTCCTTTATAATCGCGTCTTGGGTATATACCACTTTCCCCATACTATTGCTAAGCTCTAACACCGGCACCTGTTCCGTCTCTGTAGGGATGAGTCATGCCAGAAGCGCTCCTGACCTATCTCCCTCCATATATAGTCTCTGCCTGTAGGTGGTATATTTATGCTTCTCCAATCATGACCAGCCCTCGAGAAGCTCCCTTCGGAGTCTCGTCCACTCCGCCATATCGGCGGGAGTCTTGTGTAGTGTGCTCTCTAGGGTCTGTAATAGCTTTTCTTGGGTATCAATATCGGCACTAAGTTGATGTTGGACCCCATAGGTAGTACTCATGCAGACCTCCCTAATGACGACCGTCATTGCCTCCCACTCCGTGGAACTAGTGGCTGTGGATCCTTGGTTTTTCCAAAGTAATGTCCAAGGGCCTCTGTCACAGTCTGTATGTATTGGGGGTCCGTAAGGGCCTTCGCTCGAAGCTGCTATAGTGGGATAGGTGATCAACCTGGTCCACTGGACAGAGTCAACAGCAATGGCGCATGGTTGGACAGGTATCGTGACAGATAGGAAATGGCCTGCGTTGTAGCAAAAAGGCCAGCGGAGGGGCAACAATGGTCGATACGGGAGAAGATATTGGCTGCAGGGGTGAAACAAGAGAACTTCCTTTTTGTGGTATTGTGCGCTATCCACTCGCCCCGTAGCTGCATACCTTGAAGTATATCAGTTAGGGCTTTCATCATACTGGGTTTAGTGTTCTATCCAGGGGGTTCCCTATCCAAGTTCCCGTCAAATATGGAAATTGAAGTCTCCGAAAAGAAGGATATCAGCACCCATGTACGCGTCACCACCTTCAAGATTGCTGGGTAAAAACCGGGGTAGTCCAAGTTTGGCGCATAGACATTGTTAATGCACAATTCCCTCCCTTCTAACCTCCCAAACAGGATAACGTACCATCCTTCAGGGTCTCCAACATGCTGGAGGTGTTGGAATGGGACCCCTTGAGCCACCCACACAAGTGCCCCTCATGCAAAACCAGAATATGATGTTGCATATATCTGCCCCTTCCATCTCTTCTGTAGGCTCGCTAATATGTTTCCCCATATGTGTGTTTCTTGCAGTCCCGCAATTGCTATCCTGTACCTCTTCAGGAAGGCATGTATTCTGCGACGCATATCTAGGCGTGCCATGCCCCCTTTGCAGCTTCATCAGCCAATGAATTCCCTTCAACGTGAACGCCATTACGTTGATGACTCAGCGTGTGTATCACGTGAGCTCTCGGTAGCTCGTTTTTCAACTCAGCTCCCTGTTACCATAGCAGTTTCTGCTTTATTGTGCCACCTTTCGAGTCCTTAAACCCATTTTGTCCCCAATAATGTAGATATTCATTGTATGACTGGACACAGTAAAAGGAATCACACTGTTAGTGTGGGGAATCCGGGATCCGTATTTATCAGTGCCAGTAAAAGAGCTTTTAGTTCTACTAAATTAGCTGCGCAGTCTCCTAGAGACTGGGTCTCTGTACTGCTCGGATGGAACTTACCATCCTGCATATGACCCTTCAGAATAGCGCATGCTGCGCTGTATTGCTGCTTACTTCCTATGGCCGGTTGTGCAGATCCGTCAGTGTAAATTATGTATTCATACTGATCCAGAGGCATCATTACATTTGGTAGAGGATATTCATGTTCATATTGCAAAAAAGCTTGTGTTTTCAGACTTGGGTCAGATCTGTGTTCTACATCCAATGCAGTGAGAGAATTAGCCCACTGTATTCATCTTGGATGTAAAGCTTTAGCGTTTGGAACGCTTGCCTTTGTAGCAGCCTCCAGCTACTGGGGTCACGACTATTATTTGTTTCCCCTTAGCCAGTGCTCGTTCTCTCACTACATCTGTCTGTACAGCGGTCAGAATTTTTTCTGTGGATGCGAAACGCATCTCCGCATTTATGTACAAATGTGATTTGTAAGCTACAGGTACTATTTCGCCTTAATTATATGTGAGGTATGTGTACCCAGATTGACCTGCAACTATACCGATCACTAGGTTGCGGACATTTGCGCGTGTTTGTAAGTGTTTTGACACTATCTTGTCAGTCTGGAGGGAACAAAGTATATCTGTGTGTTCCTAAGTCCATTGCCTAACTGAAAAATCGGGTGTTATGAGGTCGTAGAAAGGTTTAACCCTTTCTGTGTAATCCAAAATGTATGTTCTGCCGAAATTTAGGAATCCCAGTATTGATTGTAAATTCTTCAATGTTTTCGGAGGTTGGAGCAGCGCACATTTTTCCCAAAAATTGGCTGCCAGGCTTTTCCCTTCACTTGAAAGCTTGTATCCCAAAAATAGGACACTGAGGTGGGCTATCTTTGATTTTCTGAAGTTAAATTTGTAACCCTTTGAGGCGAACCCCAAAATTATTGTGTTCACCCTTGTCAAGTGTTCCTCCAGGTCACCATCCATCAGATAGATATCATCTACATAGGACAATGCCTCCTCGTCCAGATTTAGAAGTAATTCTGCTACTCTGGCGATAAATAGTGCCGGGCTGTTTTTATACCCCTGGGCTAGCCTACAAAATTGTCGCTGGGACCCTAGCGCTGAGAATGCTGTCAAGTATCTGCTCTCAGGCACTATATTCTGTCAGAAGAATCCATTTGAGATATCTACTGTTTTTTATTTTTTGTGCATATGTTATTCATTAATGTGGCACTATGTGCGTTTTGTACTGCAAAAGTTTTAGTGCAGGAATTAAGATGTCTGTAATCTAATGCTAGACGATATGAATTGTCAGATTTCATGAAGGGGAACAAAGGTTTATTCATTGAGGAGGTGCAAGTTTCAATCACCCCCTGCTATTCAAGTTGATCTACGATCTCCCTGACCTGTTTTTTTAGCTTCTAGCTTAATTGCATATTGTCTCTGTGGAGTTGGAGTAGATTTTAATGGTATCACGTTGTGGGTTGAGTCTTCATCCCATCCAACATGGTTTCAATATAATGCTGGAGCAGGGGCTACTGCCCACTCCTGTGCGTATGTATGTTTTAAGGTTTGGCGAACGAGGTCCGAGAAGGCTGGCATAATTATTGTTTCTCCGTTTGGGCAATCCATAACAAAAGCAGGTGGCCAATCCTTTTCAGCTAGCAATATGTCATAGCCGAAGGTTAAGGTTTCCCAAAACAGACCTTTAATCTGTCTTGGTTTGTCCCCTTCCATCCGGACTGTTATTTCATATAACTTATGTGGGACGCTTACCCTAGTATCAGGTGTGTCCACCGTGATCTATTCACTCAACTCCGCTGTCACCGGAAATTCCATCAGGTTCTGGCGAGCTATTGTGACTTCTGCTGCACTGGCTAGCATCGTCAGAGCCCATTCCCCGTTCAGTAGTTGAGTCCTCAGAATTCTGGGCATGTCTAACTTTGAGACCTGCTAATTTCTTCTTTTTGAATTGAGGTTTAGGTTTTTGTTTTTCTTCTTTATTCGGTGCATAGTCCGTAGCGCATTGCGTGTCTCTGGACTTTGTACGTTCTTCCTTTCTATGTTCCTTCTCCCTTGGAGTTTCTTGATGAACCCTGAAAGGAACAAGAGGAACGTGCACCAGTGTCCTAATACCTGTCTGGTTTACAAATGTTGTCTCTATTCCTAAAATTATATATTTTTTCGGACGGCTCCCATTGAGGGGACCCACTCTTGGACTGAGATTTATTTGTTTTATTCTATTGTTGTTTATTATTGTCTTATTTCTTCTTTGAAGAAGTAGGTGCTTGCTTTAAACTATCCATTTCAGGACTCCCATTAACTGTCTCTAGCTAATTCTACATAAGCAGTTTCTATTATTTTAGGTAATTCTATCTCCTGTTGTAAAGGAGTGAAATCTCTCAAACATTGGCATATTGCCACTGATGCTGCTTCCTGTAGGAAAGTGGCTCTGTTTATACTGTTATACTGTTTATACTGCACCAAAGTAAGGTTCAGTGTCCACAGTCCCCAGAGGTTTGGCAGAGGCTAAAGTTAGATATAACCTTACTCTCTAAAGTGGTAGCTTGGTCGAGCAGTAAGGCAGAATCAGAGGACAGTGTAAAGCATTTGTTTTACACAGTCAGTCAGCAAATAGTCTCACACACTCGAGAACTGAACTCTAGGGCAATTGTTTTGTATATAAAAATATACAGTTGTTTTATTTTAGAACCACAAGTAGGTATCAAAGTACTTTCTCAGAATGAGATGCTTTAGTTGATTACTTTCAGTAAGCAATAGACTTTTAAATGCAGTAGTTATAGTTGTTGCAATAGGCAACACAGTTAAACACAATTATAACATTGAGCTCAATGGGAATTTTAAAGTAAACACAATATCAATTACTTTGCATAGGTTTTTATAACTCGGGGCTGGATCCTGGATTCAGCCCTGGTGCATCTCCTGCAAACAGTTGAAAGAAATCGTTTTTCTAACACAGGTGATTTTTAAGGAATATTTGTATGTTTCAAAAATCGACACTTAGAAGAATTTCTGGCAAAAACCAGGCAATGTTCTCCTATGGAGGAAAGTTTGGTTATTGGTTAAACACAGATGGGATCTCTCCTGATAACAGGTGAGTAATTTCGTTTTCGTTGTTCGGGTGATTTTTAGTGAATATTTCAAAGTTTCAAAACTCGACAGAAGAAATTCCAAGTGAAAACCAGTCAATCTTACCCTATGGAGAAAAAGTGAGTTATCGGCTTTCAGGTAAGTACTCGACTGGCAGAGTTAAGGTTCTGGGCATAGACTCGGGGGTCTCCCAGGGTCAGGTAGGTACAGTTGTTACACCCTCAGCGGCACAGGGGCAGCCGGGTGCAGAGAGAGTAGGCCCAATGTTAGCCTATGGCGGGCAGGGGGCCTTTGGTTGGTGGCTGCTTGCAGGCAGGCCACGCGGCTGTGGGAGCTGAGCTCCTGGTCACTTACACAGGGCAAGTGGGGAAGTAAGATAGGATAGATGTTGCACCTCCAGGGGCACTCGGGCGGCTGGATGCAAGGTGCTTTTGAGCCGTCGGGCGCTCAATGTATTTCAATGGAGAAGCTGCAAGACAAACAAAGGCTGCAAGCTCGGGGATGAAGATTCTTCAGGTGTGACCACCACTTCGAGAGGTAAGTTGGGGAGCTGTAGGTTAGGTAGGCACCCAAGAGTTGGGCACAGGGGGTTGCAGGGCACCGGGTGCAGGGGTGTCTTTTGGCGTCGGGAAATCTTACCCTCAGCTGGTCGCGGTTGGAGGGTCCCTGGTTGTGAGGCTGCAGGCGTCATCAGGAGCGTCGAGGTGGGTCCTTAGGTGCTGGATTCTTGGTCATAGTCGCCGGGGGGACGTCCTCGGGGTCTTTGTTCACTCAGACACAGGCCGAGCTCGGCGGGTGCAGTGTGTGCTGGATTCGCGGTTCCTGGCTTGGCACCAGGGGTTATTGCTTGTATGAGCAGAATCACTGCTCGTGGGAGTGCCAGTCTTTTAGAGGAGCAAGGCAGTCGGGTCCTCCAGGGTTTTTGAGGTTGCTGACCACTGGAGACGCTGGGATTTAGCAGGAGCAAGTTCGAGTGTCGACAGGCCTGTAGGGCTGGGGCCAAGTCAGTTGGTGTCGTTTTATTGTAAGCAGCTGCTCGGCAGGTCTTCTTTCTTCTTGTTCTTCTTGGTAGTTTCTCTCCAAGAAGAACTCTCTAAAGTGGTAGCTTGGTCGAGCAGTAAGGCAGAATCAGAGGACAGTGTAAAGCATTTGTTTTACACAGTCAGTCAGCAAATGGTCTCACACACTCGAGAACTGAACTCTAGGGCAATTGTTTTGTATATAAAAATATACAGTTGTTTTATTTTAGAACCACAAGTAGGTATCAAAGTACTTTCTCAGAATGAGATGCTTTAGTTGATTACTTTCAGTAAGCAATAGACTTTTAAATGCAGTAGTTATAGTTGTTGCAATAGGCAACACAGTTAAACACAATTATAACATTGAGCTCAATGGGAATTTTAAAGTAAACACAATATCAATTACTTTGCATAGGTTTTTATAACTCGGGGCTGGATCCTGGATTCAGCCCTGGTGCATCTCCTGCAAACAGTTGAAAGAAATCGTTTTTCTAACACAGGTGATTTTTAAGGAATATTTGTATGTTTCAAAAATCGACACTTAGAAGAATTTCTGGCAAAAACCAGGCAATGTTCTCCTATGGAGGAAAGTTTGGTTATTGGTTAAACACAGATGGGATCTCTCCTGATAACAGGTGAGTAATTTCGTTTTCGTTGTTCGGGTGATTTTTAGTGAATATTTCAAAGTTTCAAAACTCGACAGAAGAAATTCCAAGTGAAAACCAGTCAATCTTACCCTATGGAGAAAAAGCGAGTTATCGGCTTTCAGGTAAGTACTCGACTGGCAGAGTTAAGGTTCTGGGCATAGACTCGGGGGTCTCCCAGGGTCAGGTAGGTACAGTTGTTACACCCTCAGCGGCACAGGGGCAGCCGGGTGCAGAGAGAGTAGGCCCAATGTTAGCCTATGGCGGGCAGGGGGCCTTTGGTTGGTGGCTGCTTGCAGGCAGGCCACGCGGCTGTGGGAGCTGAGCTCCTGGTCACTTACACAGGGCAAGTGGGGAAGTAAGATAGGATAGATGTTGCACCTCCAGGGGCACTCGGGCGGCTGGATGCAAGGTGCTTTTGAGCCGTCGGGCGCTCAATGTATTTCAATGGAGAAGCTGCAAGACAAACAAAGGCTGCAAGCTCGGGGATGAAGATTCTTCAGGTGTGACCACCACTTCGAGAGGTAAGTTGGGGAGCTGTAGGTTAGGTAGGCACCCAAGAGTTGGGCACAGGGGGTTGCAGGGCACCGGGTGCAGGGGTGTCTTTTGGCGTCGGGAAATCTTACCCTCAGCTGGTCGCGGTTGGAGGGTCCCTGGTTGTGAGGCTGCAGGCGTCATCAGGAGCGTCGAGGTGGGTCCTTAGGTGCTGGATTCTTGGTCATAGTCGCCGGGGGGACGTCCTCGGGGTCTTTGTTCACTCAGACACAGGCCGAGCTCGGCGGGTGCAGTGTGTGCTGGATTCGCGGTTCCTGGCTTGGCACCAGGGGTTATTGCTTGTATGAGCAGAATCACTGCTCGTGGGAGTGCCAGTCTTTTAGAGGAGCAAGGCAGTCGGGTCCTCCAGGGTTTTTGAGGTTGCTGACCACTGGAGACGCTGGGATTTAGCAGGAGCAAGTTCGAGTGTCGACAGGCCTGTAGGGCTGGGGCCAAGTCAGTTGGTGTCGTTTTATTGTAAGCAGCTGCTCGGCAGGTCTTCTTTCTTCTTGTTCTTCTTGGTAGTTTCAGAATCGTGATCTGAGGAAGGAAGGTTCAGGGAGCCCCTAAATACTAACTTTAGGGGCGTTACAGGTAGGTGAAGGTCAGGGACCAATGGGTCCCTTCCTTGGGTGGGTACACCCCCTAGCCTGCCACTCTCCAGTGAGAGGGGGGCAGGAGCCTAGTCCTGATTGGGTAGGGCTCCCCATCCTCAAGATGGCGAGAGCCCGGAGTTGTGCTTCACCTCGCCTCCTCCACCTGAGGGGTGGGGTTGGCAGAGGCTGGCACTCCCCCTTTCCTCACTTGGGTTTTCCAGCCGATCTTCCCGCCAGAGTGGGGGTCAGAACCGGTGGGGGCCAGTTGCTGAGTACAGCAAGTGGCCTGGAGAAGCTCACAAAGGCGGCAGGTCTTTGAAGCTTCCCCTGCCCATCCTGGGGGAGGAGACCTAGCACCTCGCCCAGGATGAGCATTGTTGCAGACCCACGAGAGCAGATAGCTCTCTACCCAGGGGTCCAGCAACATGTCTGCTGGGTGGCAGCCTCGGCAGCCTCTCAGTCAGGACTGGTTGTTGGTTAGGTTCAGGGCCATCTCTAAGATGCCCTCTGTCATGTATTTTACATTAAATCCCACACTGGCATCAGTAAATGTAAATGTGCAGATATTTATATAGCGCAAATCACCAACCTGTCTCTAAGCGCTTGCTTAGGGAACCCGTCCTGGTATTCCCCTGTGAGATAACCCAGCAGGGCATCCACAAGGTGAAAGCCAGGCATCCCGCCGCGAGGGGCCATTGTGGAGATTAAGCAAGCTATTGCCCAGAGTCGCAGAGTGTGAACCCATGAATCGAGTATGCACTGGAGCGAGAATTATCGAGTCCATGGACAATTTATGGACTCAAGACCCAGCCGAGCCGGGAATTGAACCCTGGTCCCGGGCTGACCTCTGCTTCCAAGTCTGCCTACTCTAACCAGTGAGCCAATGTGCTGAGAAGTTTGATACCAAACTTCTCAGTCTTCAGTGCAGCCATCATGGTGCTGTGGAGTTCGTGATGACGATCTCCCAGCACCATATACTCTTAATGGCAGCAATGCACTTGCAGTGCCCAGGAATGGACCTGGGTACTGTAGGGGTACAGGGCTCATGCACCTGTACCCACACCACTGGCATAGGTGATCTAGCTCAAGACCGGAGAAAAAGAGGAATTTCTATATACACAACTATCCTCCCTGCATCACAGACCCAACTTCACACTAGCTCATTCACACATGCAGTCATTGGTGGGGCCCATAACACCAACACTCACACGTCTCCACTCACGAGTCTGCACACAGGAGGGATGATGATATCGCCTTGGGCATGTGGGGGGTACCTTATAAACTATAGGGAAGAAAAAGTTATTTTACAGAATATACATTAACATTCGCCACCTATAGATTCCTAAACATCAAGGCACTCCACCCACTTGGTCGACGGACTAATTAGTTGCATTGGTTGATGGTGATTTAGAACCAGCTAAAACACATTTTAAGACTCAGAATCCCTTATTCTCTTCATCGAAAAACCACAAACTCGTAATTTCTGTTAATCAAATATTTGTTTATCTAAATTTTGTTTGCATTTAATATTAGCATTTGTTTCATCAAAAGTTTTAGAATTTTCTGGATCAATCAATTCAAATCGCAGGACATTATATTTACCTATTCTTGCTATCTGGATTTTCTCTAATTCATTTGGCTCTGCATAACCGAATCAGCAATTAAATTGTCCAAATAAAGCAGGCCAAAGCTTAAGGTCCGAAAGTTTTTGCTCAGCACGTTACAGTCCCAAAGATCTCCAAACGACCAGAAGTTGTGCAAGCATCTGTCATCGCCAGCATAGACATCAGGAAATAGGAACAAGCCAGCAAGCCAGGAACAACAACCCCTCCCTATTCTACTACTCTATTTATAATACATTTCGGGATAACATGAAACATTTGTAGGCGGAGAAAGTCTGTGATTGGTTGATCGAAAACGTCCGATTTTTATTAATTTATGTTTCTCATGGATTTTGCTGGTTCACTTCCGTAGATGACATAGTCCTTATGTTACAATGTTTTGGGTTTACTTGAATGATCCAATTGTTCATGTTAAACCAGTTTTTACTGTCTGGGTTTTGGCAGTCCACCAAGATCCTATCCTTGACCGAGGACATTGGGTGCTTGGGTCGTTAGGAAGTTCACGGAGCCATTCGAGTCTGCGCAGTAGGCATCGCGCTCACGAGACGGTGGCCACTTCTGAACTCGATTTTCGACTCCATTTTAGGGTAGGCCCAAATGCTAACTTAAGCGAAACAAACATAAAGAATAATTAATACAAAGAAATGATGATTCTAATGTTATACCCTCACTAATCCCTTTATGTATTAGTGTTTTCCTAGCATATAGCGACATTTAAAACGATAATATTCACCTTTAGGATCCAATCAGGAATGCAAACATCACATAAGCAACATAAATCATGCAATATCTATTACCACATGTACTACTATTAATATGCGTACGTATTTAGTTATTTGAGTTATTTTGCCATGCAAACAACAATTTCCCATGTGTAATTTGTGTATGCAAAAGGTTAAATTAGTATAACACACCAAACCATTAGTAAATTTATAATCAGTAGGTTTTATAGTTAGTCTTTTCATGCAAAATTGAGGAGGTATACAAAATTTTGTTCTACCTGCTCCATCATAGGGCACCCAGCTAGAGGGGTGACTGAGGTATGCCAGGGCAGCGTGTTTGTGGGCATGGCACACAGGGATGTGTGCCATGTTGACTCTGTTTTGTTCTGCACCAAGACACTCAGCCTGCAAAGGCAGTGTGTGTGTGTCAGGGTACAGGGCCTCTAAGGGTGGCACAAAAAGTGCTCCAGCCCTTAATGGCCTTCTCTGGTCACCGGGCTCTGGGTACCTAGGGTACCATTTACCAGGGGCTGACATGTGTCCAGAGATGCCAATTGGGTTTAGGCTTCAATGCAGTTTTAGGGAAGGAACAAAGGCTCTGGGCACCTGATTGGCAGGAGCCCAGGGCACACTCAGTCAAAGTACATCAGCAATTCAGCAAAAAGTGGGGGCACAAGAAAGATGGCACTTTCTCACACCTCCCCTTTAATGTTTGCTAATATTATAGCTGATACCTGGGCGAACTTATTTAATAACTTCTTCCCTAAGTTTAAAGCAGGTTCTGCTCCATACTCTTTCTGTATCTGTCGTAATATGTCTGGTACTGCTGCTAGTGATGGAATACCATATGTCCTGGTATATATGGCAGCGAAGACCGTACCCCAAGAGGTACAATCCTCTACCGGGGGGAGCTATTCCCATGGGCAAGCAAATTGTAAGCGTTCTATGCTTTTCTTTTGGACCATTGTTTAGGAATACTGCCTCTAGCTGTGTTGTTTTGTGAGCTATCGAAAAGGGCATTTGCTCTCGTTTAGTGAGCATTTTACCCATTACTGCATGTAATGTCTGTGGTGTGATTTTAGTTGCAGTAGTATGGACTGGTCCTGTTGGTATAGCTGGTGTTGGCTTTAATGCGAGTGTTCTCATCACAAACAGTGTCGTGTTTCTGTAGATTTTAACTAGTTCTTTATGATGTATGAGTAAGTCTCCTCCTAGCATTATCTCAATGTCCGGATAGGGTGCATATGTTGCCAGTACTGGCTATGTTGCTACCTCTCTTCCGAGCGGGCAGAGTCTTACTCTATTTCTTGTATGGGGGAGGGCGCCTTTAAACCAGTAACCATTCTCCTGGTAAGTGAGCGGAATTTCAATGTCCTCATATGGACAATATTCGTTCGGTATGTTATCTTTTTAGTAGTAATAAAATGTTTTTGAACGTGCATCTGCATGTGGGAGTTTAATCCATGAATAAAATACCTCTGTTCTATAAGATTCATGTGCCTCAATCTCGAATATTACTGGCCCACCCCTAGACGTTAAGCCATATTCAGCTAGTTGTAGGGTGATGGCCGTTCTAACATGTTCTGGAATGTGTATTGCATCCGCATCGTTGGCTTCTCCTATGAGATTATCCCTCTAGGATAAAGTCAACCTCCTTTACCTGAAGTGAGAAACTGTGGGACTCCGCCCTGGTCTCGGGTTGGACACCTCGCAAGGGATGTCAGACCACTGCGAGCTGGAGTATCTGCATGCAGGGTACTTAAGCATCTTGCGTCAGAATGTCGGCATGGAAGTCCTCATCTCCTCTGTTTATTTCAGAAAGATGTGATGTTTTTATACCCAAAGGTCTGCCCGGGGGTTTTACCTTGCTGTGTCAGTGTTGGATTTAAGATGACGTCGGGAATTAACTTTATACATAGTTTTCAAGCAAGGGATAAGCCCTGCTGAGTTTCCAAATATCCTCATGCATAATGTATGAGGCTGCTACTAGGGAAATCCCGCGTTTTGTTAGCAGTGACCTATCTAGGTAAAAGGTCAATACCCAAGAACTGTTACGTGTGTAATGTAGGGGAGAATATTGGTGATGATACCTGAGCCTATATTAGGGTACCTCTATGGAATATAACAGCATCACTACCACGCAAAGAAGAAGCACACTGCAGACAGAAGGAGCTTAACCTTCCCTCGATACCGATGAAGTGCAGCACAGGCAGAAGCAGTGCCGGCTTCTGTCATGCTCAGAGCTGGTACCACACAGACCCGGTGGTGCGGGCCTCCCTGGCTCAGACACGATAGGTACAACAAAGAAGGAAGAAGCAGAGCAGGGCCGAGCCGGAAACAGAGCAGCAGCAGCAGAGGGAGGAGAAGAGAGGAGCGCTGTGGAGCGGCCGGGCGTCTGACCGAGTCCGGGCCTGGGAGAGCATCTCGTGGTTCCCCAAGCACAAGCCGCTCCTCAAGTTAAAACTGAGCCAGCCCTGTGAATTTGTATCTATCTCTCACCGTGTCCGCTGCTGCATTTGCAGCAATTGCCGCAAGTGCAGGAGCCGTACTCTGCTCCTGCTGAGTGTGTGCCCCTGGGGGGTCTGCGGAGGCAGCCTGGCTAGGTCTGGGTGCAGCCTGCGGTTCACCTGGTGTGCCCCACTTGCTAGGCAGACCGCTGGAAAAGCCGCTGCTGGTGGAGATCTGCTGGCGAAGAACCGGCAACACGACCAGGGTCCAGATCAGAACCAGACTATCTGGATTCATTGGATGGGATCCATTGTGGCCTGAAAAAAGCAGCAGAGGGAGCTCTGCCAAAGGCAGTGGCTCTGTGCTTTATGCAACCGTTCTGAGGGAGGCCAGCCTGACTGACTGGCTTGTGTAACCCTGCACTATCCTCCATTAAGGGCTGTGAAGCTGTGGAGCCGCTAAAGCAACTCCAGAGGTATGGTGATGGCGTGCATCGGTGGAGGTAGTAGCGGGTAGAGCTGCGGAGGTGACCAGTGTAAGAGGGTACAGCTTACAAGCTGGTGTAAAGCTGCCCTCGCTCCTCGCCTTAGGCTACCCTCAGGCTGTCCTGCCACATCCCGTACGCCTTCTTCCTTCCGTCGATGCTGTGCTCTCTCCCCTCACCTCCTGTTGCCAGCTAGCATCAAGCCTCCCCATGCCCTCAAGCATTGTGGGGGGGTGGCAGTACAATGGGATGGCTGGGCGGTGCACTGGGGTGGCTGAGTGGAGCAACAAAATCCAGAACCCTCGCCCTAAAGCAGAGCTAATTAAAGAAAAAGCAATAGACGGACCACCAATTGGGAAGCATCGTGCAGGCACCGGCAGCAGCCCAAGCAGGGTTCTCATAAAAACATCACAACATTTTGTGCTGGACACGACCCGGGGAATTGATCACCCCCTGCATATTTACAGCAGCAACACACCCCTAGCCCAGACTACACTACACCAGACCAGGCCAGACAACCCGTCTAGACGGTTAAATTACTACATTGTGCAATTCAGCATGATGGGCCCTAAAAAGAAGGACCACCTACTCACGACTCCTAAAGAAATGGTCAGCCGGCAATCGTCAATAAAAAGGATTACAAGGATTACAAGCAACCCTAGCACCACTCAGGGCACTGTTCAGGGCTGCCAAAAGGACGGGTCTCAGGATGCACCACTTTCCGGTTCCAACATGCGCATTTTACAGAAAAATAGTATCACAAGTGCGAGCAGAAAGCCCTCCGACTGCCCGGATACCCCCAAATAAGGACCACTTTTAAGACTGGCAAGCTGTTGTGAGCCGGAAATGGATGACTCTCCTCTTATTACTGGGTTGCATATTGGCAACATTACATCCCCATCCAAAGAAATATGATGCAGCATCGACAAATGTGGAACATGCTCCAGTGACAGTAGCTCAGATCCACTGGACCAAAAGCCATGATCAAGATGCCAAGAATATGGAGAGCATCAAGTCTCTTCCATCAGCCGCAAGTTTTGTCTTCTCCCTAGATGACCCGATTCCTGATTCTCCAGTGGTAGGGGACTTCACCGCCCCCTTCCTCCAAAAACTGGGCCAAAAAATTGAAAGAACTCTGGAGCTAACCCCAAAACTGATGGGGTTATTAGAGCCTCCACTGGACTCTATAGTGTATCGCAATATTTTAAATAACACCGTTAATGAAGACCTACAAAAAATGTCCACAAACGAGACAAACCGCTCCATAAACAGAGCCCTACTGTGGCAATCATCAAAGATGGAGGTCCAAATAGACCTCCTGCAATCGATAGCAGCCCGCCTAGTTAATTTAAGCACCAGGCTAGAAGATCTTGAAAACAGGATAGTTCGGAATCTTGTTACCAACCCTGGTGCATGCTCCTGCCCAATTCTCATCGACAAGTGGTCTTCTCTCCCTGAGGTGCTAGCGGACATAGTAGAGATAGTCAGAGGAAGTAGGGACATGCTGACTTCCAGTACAACAGATGGCCGGGAGACCGCAAACATTCACCAGTTGGGTTTGAGCAAGAAAGAGGCAGTCCCACCAGGCCCAATGTTAACAGATAGAGCTGAACATAATCCGGTACAAAGGCCGGGGAGCCCTGCAAATGGGCCCAATGCTTCTCAAAGAATACACAGGGCCAACAGCAGGGAAAGCGACGCGCCAACAACCAATACTCAAGGACTCCCCCTGAAGTACAACGGATAGGCCAGATTCTCCCCTGTCAAGGAGAGCAAAAAAAAGCTGAGGAAACCACTCCAAGACCAAAACAAAAGGGAGACAGCCACAGCTATGGAATATAGATCGCTTCCCCCCACAAAGTGATGTTAAAAATATATAGTTCTATCCAATATTTAAAGATAAAAAGGGGGGCAAGATGGGAATTTCATCTGGCCCACCCATGAAGGCAACAATGATCAGATAATCTCACCAAGCCACACCATTGTGAACGGCCCTAAGACTCTTGCCAGACCAAGTCCTTCTCCAGGGCACGAACTAGCAGTTGGAGCATGTACCGCACCAGTAGACATAACCACCCAGGCAATGACAGCTATTGCACTACCGCACCTGGATGGCACATCACAATTTCAGCCAAATATCGAGAAGCAAACAAGAGCATTGAGCACACAACGATGGAAAATCAGGAACCAGGTAGGAAATACTTTAAAACATCCAGCAAGTACAAGCCCTATGTTAAGCTCCGAAGTGTATGCACCAAGAATAGCAGATGTGGTTCCAACCACAGACTCCCCAACAAATGTCCATGAGTTGGTTCTTACCCCGAGATATCACATCACGGGGTAGCATGACATCCTAAATCTGAGTTAAATCCTCTGCCTTTTCAAACACCTAGCCACCCATGATCAAATACAAACGGAAGAATGGGTTTGATTTATGAGTCCCAATGGGGGATACCCATGGCGTTTCCACAGTGGTGGGTCTGAAGCAAAAGAAACTTCAACAAGCAGCATTGGACGAATCACATCAACTTGCTGAGTGGCGCATAGATGTCCAACTTCTGCCACAACCAAAATATCTGCATGTCCTAGCAGTAGATAGCCGTCTTGCACGGGCCACAGCCAAGGGGCACACAGCAGCAGTTGGATGGGCTCAAAGGCCCCCACGGGCATCACGATCTCATGTTGTAACAACCATCGGGTCATACATGCAAGCCCTCTTGCTCCGGATCAAACAGGAAAATTAAGAAGCCAGCAGCACTATTCCTAACAGCCGTGGCACCAGGTCTGGCAAGGCGGAGGCAAGGGGCATAAACCTGTTCCAGCTGCAATTAACTATAATCTCATGGAACATCGCAGGGATTAGCAAAAAAACAAAAAAGAAAATACAAAGCAGTTCCTAGAAAAGGGAGATTTATGATTCCAAGAGACATGGGCCCTGTCCAGCACTCCTTTTGCAGGGGATTACGATTTACGAACACCATGTACTAGCACCAAAAGGAACCTCTTTGGTCGGCCGTCTGGCGGACTGTCAGGCTTTATAAAACATGCCAGCAGCCTTGCAGCCACATAAATCCAACCTACCACTCCTGGGATACAAGTGTTACAGATTAGAGGTCTGAATCTAAACTCTCATCCATCTCGCCTCCTGCTAATAAACTGTTACATCAACCCAGCACAGACCATGATGAAAGACTTTATGGATGAGCTGACATGGACGCTAGATGATCTCCTAAACAAATATAAATCCCATCAGGTAATCTTAGCGGGGGACTTCAACCTGAGGTATCTAGATAAAGCAAACTCCCCTCCCCGATGTAAGGGTCAGGCAGAACCCCTCTACAATCTCCTCAAAAATTACAAGCTATGCACAACTCGCACATTCAAGGAAGCTCGCTGGACATCCTGTCATCCGCAACTAACCTCACAGAATATCTCGAATCGACTACATCAGTCAGTGAAGCAATCGCAGCCAGACTGAAAGATTTCGAATTTGAGAATAGAGCAGAATTTGACTAAAGGCCCTTGAGAGCTGTGATCCAGCTTGAAGTACCAACAGCCACCATCTTTCAATCAATAGGAGAGTTGAGCGGGAAAGAAAAGCATAAAGTCCTCCGGAGGATAAAATGGTCTGAAAATATAGGAGAGAAGATATGAGTTTGGTTGGACATGAAGCAAGAAAGCACTCCACCAACACATCTATCACCTATAAAGGACTGGGCGAATATCGTAGAGGACCTCCAATTGAAGCTGGGAAACCCACAGCATCAACGTCCGAGTATCAAAGCACTATCATTTGTAGGAAGCAAATGCCAAACAAAAGACATACTCGAAGACAAACAGACCCTGCATAAGGCCCTGGAAGCAAAGAAAAGCGGGGGTTTACCAACTGAGGGACCGTCGGTTACAGCACTAAGGTTAGCCTTAAGAAAGAAACTGTGGGAACATAAAAAGGAACATACAGAAAGGGAATGGCTTAAAGTTTTCTCTTTGTTGAAGAAAAAGAACCCCTCTGGGCTGTGGAGGCACATCAACCAGTTGAGCAGTCGAGGGGCATCAAGAGAAAACAGAGTAGCGGAGCATGATTGGCTAAACCATGTGACGCAACTATACTTGTACGCTCCTTTAAATAAAGGTAGCTCAGAAGCAATGAGCTGGGAAGAGGGGCAGAGCCGACTAAATAATATACATTTCCAAGATTTAAATGTCCCTTCTGATAATGGCCTTACAGATCAGAGCACCTAGGAAGAGGAGCATAGCAGGTCGTCAGGTTTGATAAATTCCGACATGGTTATCATGACCTTTAAGAACATGAGGAACGATGGAGCTGCAGGGCCAAATGATGCTAGACTTCTGGGCAGCAATCCTAACCCAGCTCTTTAACCACATCCTTTCGACAGCTAGGACACCAGGCTCTTGGAGGGGCTCTATACTTGTCCTCATCTTTCAACAAGGCAACCGTTTGAATCCATCAAACTACAGACCTATCGCCCTTCTAGATCTTGAAGCCAAGGCCTACGTTCGTCTCCTCTTGAAGGATCTGGAGGCTTGGGCGCAAGAAAAAGGCATTATCCCCTTCTATCAGTCAGGTTTTAGGTCAAAGTCAGTCGTCGACCTTGGATAACATCCTTGCGTTAGCTCATTTATCAACCCAGGCGGTGAAGAAGAAAAGTCCTCCATTGTTTTGCTGTTTCATCGATTACAGCACAGCTTTTGATAAAGTTGATCGCAGAAGGCTATGGTGGAAATTAGACAAATGGGGAATTCCATCTAAACTCCTGAACGCAATTAGATCCTAATACCTGAATATTAGAATACCTGGGTGCGGGTCAAAACAAGCGCCTATACAGTGACCCCCAAGATTGTCACAAACAACGGGCTTAAACAGGGCTGTGTGTTGGCACCCATCCTCTTCAATTTGTACACCGAACACCTGAGGGCTGCTTTGCAAGGCACCAATCTAGTAGCGCCTAGGCTGGGAAGTGTGAGGCTGCCGGTAGTACAATACGCTGATGCCACAGCAATAATGGATCATACAAAGTGGGCCTTCAGAGAGCCCCACGTGCATTGGATCACTTTAATAAGGATAACTTCCTGACAGTCAACCAGAGGAAGACCAAGGTAATCATCTTCAGGAGTTACCACCTTAAAAGGAAAACACAGTGTGTCCTGGGCGACTTGCAAATTGGCACAGTGGCTTCCTACAACTATCTTGGGGTCTGGCTCTCAGAACGGGCCAAGGCAAACATTCCTTTGAAACATTTGACCTCCAAGGCCAACAATGTCACGCACCTGCTAAAACAACTGAGCCAACATCTGCTAAGCCCCTCGGCTGTACCAATACTGACTCTTCTAAAAGCAAAAACGCTTTCAGCTATCAGTTACGGCCACATGGGCTTCCCTGGGTTGTTGGATACCTTTTTAAAATGTTGCCAAAGCATACAAATCAGTGCTCCTTATCCCGAGGACAGCCAGGAAATCTAGGCTGAGATTGGAACTTGGCCTCGGGAGGTCGGATCTGCCGTGCCAGGGGGATCTTCTAAAGCTATATCTAAGGATCTTGAGGGTTCCAGCAGACTCCTTAAGATATCAACTTAGATAAACATTTGAAGAGGCGGGCTCAGTCTGGCACGCCAGCCTTGGCCGCGCTATTAACACACTGAAGATCGAAGCAGCAAGCCTACGGCTTTTGGAAATTCCACTCAATGTCTGGAAAAAAGCAATAAACAAACAAGTTTGTGAAACATCCTTTGCTCAAGATATCAAGGCCCTTCGTTCAAGTTCTAACCTAGAGCCACTGAATAAATCATACATACCGGGAAAAGCCCAACCCTACCTAAGCAAGGCCCTGACACCGCAAGCCCAAAGTAAAATGCATTTAATGAGACTTACAATGTTACGCGTCACTGATTTTAATCCAGCATGGGCACGCAAAGGTGAAAATATAGAATGTAGGCTGTGCTCCTTCGTGAAGGAATCCTGGCTGCACCTCCTGTGCTGCTGCCCCAAACTGAACAATGAACGTCGGCACCTCTTTCACCCGATCTATATTGTTAATGGAGCAAAGACCTGCAGAGAAGCCTCAGCCTTATGCATTTCCAAATCCAAGACAATGACTTTAGCAAGATTGGTGAAATTCACGTACCTGATCAGGATTGCTATAAAGGATTCGCAGGAATGCAATCCTGCTCATGTAACTGACACTCCAAATCCTGGTGAAGCAAGCAGGCTGGTCCCCGACAGGCACTGAGGAGTGTTGCCCTTGATCGAGATCAGGGTGTGTATAATATTCCCACTACCACGGATAGAGTAATCTCACAGTTACACGCACATGCATACATCATACGCTAGGGCCCATTTCACTACATTAACATACGCTCAAATACTCTACCAGCAATAAACCTGTGGAAAGAAAACTCCTAATCACCCTGCATCTATATCGAGGTCGATAAGACCTGGTTTTTGTGACTGTCCTTAAACATAATCTATACAACATATACAGCAATGATCAAAAATGTAAACCCGATAATTGACAAGAAAGAATATCCAACACCATGTTTAAAATTATATTGCTTTATCTAAAATTAGTCAAAGGAAATCAATCAGAGTAAATCATTTTCTCATAGTTACCTATTCTAGCTAAATGTCAGAACGGGTCAGGACAAGTCTCTCGGTAAATGTCTCTCAAGACGAAGTCCCTTCAGCATTGATCCTCAGCAACGCAGATTCGGTACGCGGCAAAGGCAAAATGGCAAGTGGCAAAAACCCTCTCTAGGCTAACATTTCTTATAGTGTCTAAAACAATGGAAAGATACATTGGAAACATAGAAAAAGTTGTAATGTCCGCCGGACCTGCTGAGCAGAGCGAGAAGGAAAGGATGTAACATCGCTACATTTGAAAATCTCCGCTCAGGAAAAGTTCACAAAATAAAGACTACGGAACAGGAACCAAGAAATAAAAAATGTATCTTGTTAGTTCTACTTCTCCTCGGCAATCGAGCCACAGTTCAGAGTTTTTCTCTAAGGCTCCTTTGTTTCCCAAGGCTGCCAAGGACATTTTCATTTCACTTGGAGATCTCCCAAAACTGCTGCTGTCATCATGGAAAGTTTTCAAACAAGCAAGCAAGGACCATGGTCAGTTAGCTTCAGGACCATTTCCAGCAGGGGTCTCCCTCGTCACAGTTTTCATATTATAAATCACAGCCAGGCTTACAAATCGGCCATCTTTTCTAGGCCATCATAGGCCTCAATAGACCATCTTAATTAAAGAGACAAAAACAATCGTTACTACAGCATAGTGATTAAACAGTGTTAACCCCACTAATACCCTTATGTGTATGTATTTATCTAGCTCTTGCAACATAGAAAAGCATTAATTCGGAAAGCGTTTTGTGCTCAAAAATAAACAGCACATAGCAACGTTTAAACATGAAAACACGCACATTATAATTAATCAGCACGTTTATGCGTACCCTCGTGTAACTCTCTCTCTTGTTAAGACAAACGGATTGATTAATATAAACACACTTGCACAAGACAAATAATTAATTATTAATTATTAATAAATTAATACAACGAATAGACATGCCAGAGCTTCAAAAGCCACTGAATTTTCAAACTGAAAACTCCGCTCCAGCAATACCCCCTTTGGTGATTTTATCACCAAATAAACCCAAAAAAAAAAAAAAAATTAGTGAAAATTTAGTCCCATTTTAGGAGAAATCGGAAATGTCTTTTTCTCCTCATACATCATTACACACCAGTCACTCTTTCATCATCCCTCTTTGTCTCTAAATAAACACTCTCCCTCAATTCTTCTAATTCAATTTCTTGCGGTTCTCTTTTCAACCTCTTGTTTTTCTTTTCTTTATCCAAAAATTTCTTTTTCCCTCCCCTGTTTTTACAACACACACACACTAATCTCAGTATCAATAAAGCAACAATTATACAAGTTAAAGGGAACAATATTCTACCTATAATAGTACTACCTATTTTTGCAATAAAATCCTTAACAGCTATCATTTTATTAGCTATTTTAGTCCATAAATTCTCAGCTTCAAATGGTACTAATTCTTCGTGCAAATCAGTAATATTTTTGATATAGACCTTCAGGTCTTTACTTTCGTCTGGAATGTAAGTGCAACAATGTTGAACTTTCAGCATTCCACAGACTCCACCCTCCTTGGCCAATAGAATATCAAGGGCAAGTCGATTTTGCATAGACATGGCACGTACGGCACTTAATTCCGTATTCACCAAAAGAAACCCTCCTGCGGTATTTGTCGATAAGCGATCAACCACTGTGGACAGTTTCCGAATTCCATAAGCATTTAAAGAAATTCCCACTGCTGGAATCAAAACCCCAAAAATGTCACCTACAATTTCAGACCAAGTTTCTCTCTTAAAACGCATTAGTAAGTTAATGACTTCTACATCTCTTATCTTATCTATATGAAAAATTTTCGGAAAAACCAGGCCCACATAACACGTGCCATACCAATGGTCAGGCAACTTGTAATAAGCCTTGTTCCCACAAACATAGTACACTCCTGGAAAAATTGTATCTTCTCCACCTCTGAAACCCCAACCTGTTGCAATGAAGCATGTATCATGGCACTCACTAGTCCCAACAAAATATGTATCATATTGGGATTTCCTTCTCGTAATGCAAAGTTTACCCTTTTGCGATGCATCTAGAGCTAAAGTTGGACTAGCCCCATTTTTCAACTCTTTTCCCATCTCAATGTCCCAAATTGTCTCACTCACTTTATATTTTCCCGCTTTCTCATGCATGTTCAATCTCCTTTCCTCTACCATATCCAGGAAAGCTTTCTCTTCTCCTTTCAGACTGCAAGTTAAATTATTCTTAAAAATGTAATCTAATGTTAATCCTTTTTCTTCAATAAAAATTTCACCAAAAGTGTTAGCTTCTTTAGCTGGATTCAGCTCTTTGTTCATTGGCAAATGTCCAAAAATACTATCTCTGTTAGACATCTTATAATCTACTTTCCCTAACAAATAAAAAACACTACTTAAAATACTACAAGAAATACCATATGTAGCTGGTAAATGGTGATAAGTAACACCCTCTGAAACGGATGCAGGTAATTGCACTCAAACGTAGCAATCCCTCACTTCCATTGTTTTCACATATTCATATAACAATTTTGAAAAAACATTACCAGAAAAATTATTAATTGACCTATCTTTATGTATGTAAGTATTACTTATTCTAATCGGAACTACTTTTTGTGAATTCTTCTCTATATTTGTCACATTTTCTGGATGCATCTCAAATTCAACTTTAAAAGTAACTAACAAAATTAAAACACCCCATAGAAGCATTAATAATCCAGTACAGCAGCAGCACATCCTACACCACCTCTTAAAGAAGGCACATCTATTCTGATTATTCTCTGTTAGCCATTTTACTATTTTGCTTTAACCTCTACTACTCCACTACTGAAATAGGAACTTTCAAATTCTTCAACGATTGTTTCAAACTCTTTTCTCCTCCAGTTTCTCCAAAAGATCTTCTCGTTCACTCAATCCAAGTGAATCTTTCTTTTATTCAGTTTGGATACTTGTCATTCTTCACTTCAATTTCTTCAACATCAAATTGTATTAGATCTCCAACATCAAAATCCTCCGTATCTGACTCTTCTCCAATATCAGTCAAGAGTACTCTCAGGATTTCACCAGTATCTTCCTCAACCACTTCTCTCAAGATCTCTTCCGGATTATCTCGAGTCACTGTTTCTTCTTTTCCTTCTTCAGACAGTGCCACATAAGACCATTCCGGTGATCTGTACTTTTGGTTGGGTCTTCTTACTCTTTTTATTTCTACTGGTTCTTTTGATTCCTTTGATTCTTCTCCTTCAGCTTTTGAACTTTGACTCGATACTTCATTCACTTGTTCAGCTTTCGATGTGTTTGCTCTTATTATTCTGTATCTCAGCCTCTTAACTCTGTTGTTAGGCCAACGATCTCCTTTTATCACCTTTTTTGGCTTTATTTCTTTATTGCTTCTTTCTCCAATCCAAGTTCTCTTTCTCAGAACTCGACCCTCTGTTTGTTCATTCTCATCATCCAATTCTGTCTCAAGTGCCTTCTGTTTTCGTTTTATAGCAGTTTTCTTTTTCTCCACAGATTTCTTCACCACTATTTGAGACTTCCCTACTCCTGTCCCTCCTCGGGTGTCCGACACGCAATCTTCTTGCTGTCTACTTGTCCCTTCACCTAGCTCGTCATGAATGTTCCCTACACCTCCTCGGGGGTCTTCCGCAATCTGTCCCTCTCTATCTTCTTCTGACCCTGCTTCTTCAAGTATAATCTCAAGTGGTTCTTCAATCTCCTCCTCTTCTGATTCAGGAGTAGTCTCTGTGTGATTTCTCTTTTCTTTTCTTTTTCCTTCACTGCTGTTTGAAACTTCAGGCTCTCTTACAGAATCTGATCTTCTCTCTGATACTCGCAGTGATTCATTCGAAGCTTTTTCTGCTTCTTTCCTCACTGATTCTGTATCTTCATCATCACTGGAATCTGACTCTTCAAAATACTCTTTACCAGTCCCTTCTTTTGGGTTTGGAACTCTGAGTATGACTTGCATGTACCCAGTGCTTCACTCCAGCACACTTTACTGCAGTCGTCGTAGTCAGAATAACTTGTCTCGGCCTTCCCCACCTTGGAATCGAGCAATTTCTTCTTCTGTGTACCTTAATCCTCACCCAGTCTCCTGGACTCAGATCATGGGCTTGCTTCTTCTCAAGTGTGGTAGCTTCTTCTCCAACCTGGTGAAACACAGAATGAACTGCGTCAGCCAGGCCTTTACAGTAATCCAAAATCATGTCATCAGTTATTGTCACCAATTTATTGACAGGCACGAATGCATGGCGCATTGCACGTCCCATGATTATTTCGTGCGGACTCAAACCAGTAGTTCTATCTGGAGTAGATCTCATAGTCATCAGAACTAGAGGTAAAACGTCTGGCCATTTCATGCCAGTGGCTAAGCACATTTTTCCAATCCTATTCTTGATTGTGCCATTAATCTGCTCAACCACACCAGAAGCCTCTGGTCGGTATGCACAATGTAGCTTCTGCTGTATTTTCAATGCTTCACAAATCAAACCCATAAGCTCATTTTGAAAGTGTCCACCTCTATCAGACTCAACTGTTACTGGAAACCCGTACCTAGGAATCAACTCCCTTAACAGTAACTTTGCCACTGTTAATCCATCATTTCTCCTAGTCGGGTAAGCTTCCACCCACCTTGAAAACAAACAGACTACCACTAGAACATACCTCAGTCTGTTTACTTGGGGCATTTCAATGAAATCAATCTGCATTCTTGTAAAAGGACCTCCTTCTCTGCCTATTGTCCCCAGACTCACCACTGTCTTTTTTCCAGTGTTAAATTGCTGACAAACTAAACACCTTTGACAGATGCTTTCTGCAATTGTCCTGAACTTTGCATTGTACCAGGTCTGCTTGAACGACCTAACCATCGCATCCCTCCCCAAATGTCCCTGGCCATGATACATCCTTGCCATTGACGACAAGATGGAGTTGGGCATTACTGGTCTGCCATCTCTGTAGACCCAAACATGGTCTGTTTCTCTTGGCGCACATCCTGCCTTAATCCAATCTTTTTTCTCTTCCTCACCTGCCTCATCTTGCAACTGTTTCACTTCATCCCATGTCTCTAAGACATTAGTAAACATCACAGAGAGTAAAGACATTTCCCCCTCTCTGTCCCGATTGATGGACTGATTTGTCTTGGCACAGTATTGCGCAACATCGTTGGCATAACGGTTTCCGACCGTTATAAAATCCTCTCCTTGTCCATGGGCAGCACATTTTACAAATGCTAACTCCTTAGGCAGCTGTATCGCCTCAAGCAATTTACCAATCATTTCAGCATTCTTTATCGGAGTTCCACCCGATGTCAAGAAACCTCTTTGTAGCCAAAGCTGGCCAAAATCATGCACCACTCCAAATCCATACTGACTATCCGTCATTACAGTTGTCCTCAAATCTTTCCCAATTTCGCAAGCTTTTGTCAATGCCACCAATTCAGCAACTTGCGCAGATTTCACTCCTTTCAATGGTGATGCTTCCATGACCTCTGAAACTTTGCATACCGCATATGCTGCGCATAGCACACCATTATCATTTCTCAGGCATGATCCATCCACAAACAACACATGATCACTCTCATCCAAGGGTAGATCCCTTATGTCTGGTCTCGGTTTTGTACAGTACTCAAGCACATCCAAACAATCATGATCATCTTCCATCTTCACACCCACATTTTCAATATCTGGCAAAAGTGTCGCTGGATTCACATTTACACATCTCTCAAGAGTCACATTTGATGCTCCCAGAATCACTTTTTCATATTTAGTCAACCGACTATGTGACATGTACTGAGTTCTGCTTCTTGTCAAAAGAATTGCCACATTGTGAGGTACGAATACCCTTACAGGATATCCCATTATGATTCCCTCACTCTGTTCCAGGCTTCTGCATGTTGCTGCCACAGATTTCAGACAACCTGGTAAACCCACAGCTACAGGGTCAAGTGTCGATGAGAAGTACGCAATAGGCCTTCTCAGTAATCCATGCTTCTGAATTAACACTGAAAGTGCACATCCATTCCTCTCACTGCAGTACAACTCAAATTCTTTCTCATAGTCAGGCATACCCAAGGCTGGAGCCTCACACATTTTATTTTTGAGCTCTTCAAATGCTGCCATTTGTTCTGCATCTAGATCCAATGGATCTGTCATTTCACTTTTTGTCAGTCTAATCAATGGCTTTGCTATCAGCAAAAAATTAACTATCCACTGACGACAATAACCCACCATACCCAGGAACATTCTCACTTCTCTCTGGGTTTTTGGAGCTTTCATTTCTCTGATTATTCTGATCCTGTCATCAGTCACTTTTCTCAGACCCTTTTCAATATTGTGTCCAAGATAATGCACCTCTTTCCTGCAAAATTGCAATTTGGCTGGAGATACCTTTAACCCTCCATCTGCCAGATGATTCAGTAAAGCTATGGTATCTACTTCACAAGCTTCACGTGTCTTTGATGCCACCAGTAGGTCATCAATATACTGCACTAACACTGAACTCTCGGGCATGATCAAACTTTCCAACGATTTCTTCAATAACTGATTGAATATCGAAGGACTCTCCGTATACCCCTGTGGGTTACGACACCATGCTAAAATACGCTGGCCAAACCTAAATGCAAAAATCGGCTGGCTATCATGATGCAATGGAATTGAAAAGAACGCATGACACAAATCAATCACTGTATACCACTCAGCATCATGTGGAATTTGATACAGGATCACTGATGGATTTGGCACAATAGGACAACATGCCACCACAATTTGATTAACTTTTCTCAAATCCTGTACGATCCTAAATTTCCCATTGGGCTTTTTTAGTCCCATTATCGGTGAATTACACGGACTACTCAGTAGTCCTCTCAGGACTCCTTGCTGAATCATTTTCTCAATTATAGGAGTTATTCCTTCAATTATTTCTGGTGTCATTTTGTACTGAGGAATGTTAGGATATGTGATTCCCTCTTTCACTGCAATTTTCACTGGATCTACATTATTCATCAATCCCACATCCTCTCCAGTAAAATCCCAAACTGCCCTTTTCACTGTGTCTCTTAGTTCTCGAGGCAAATCCTCCGGATCAAACACAGCAAATGCACCAATTAACTCACTTTCTCTATTCTCTAGAGTCACTCGGTACAAAACATCCTCATCTGGTGTCTCAAAAGCTATTCCATCTGGTGTACAAAAAATTGTACAGTTCATTTTGCATAACAAGTCCCTACCTAACAAGTTCACTGGACTCGTGTCACAGACGATAAATCTGTGCATATCTGAAAATTTCCCTATCTGTACTCTCACTGGTTCAGTAAGACGTGTTCTGATTTGTGTATTGGCTACACCAACTACTTGGATTGCTTCATCCGAGAGAGGAAGATTTCTAACATCTGTTGACCTGACAGTTGATCTTGTCGCACCTGTGTCTACCAAAAAAGTAACACTCTCCTCATTTATTTTCCCATCCACAAATGGTCCTGCCTGGTCTATTTCTAGAGTTGCACCAAGTATGCACTCTTCCTCCTCTCTTCGGCACCGTCAATAATCACCCTCAGACTCACTCCCCTCACTCTTTAACAAGTACTGTTGTACTTTGTTAGAACGTCTTGGTTTGTTTACCTGCTCATCATTGTAGAATCCTGAATCCTGATTATACTTTTGTAACCCTCTATTCTGCGGCAAGGGCGGTTTTGGCTCTTGACTCTGCTGTCTCACAACTTTCTGTTGTTGCTGCTGTTGATTATTTCCTTCGTTCTGCACCTGTTTATTTAAGGGTTTATTTTCATTACTTACTAATGGTGGATTAGGACATTCCGATCTCCAATGCCCCAATTGGCCACAGTTGTGACAAGGAAACTTTTTTTTCGCTTCCTCAAGACTTCCCTTTCCTTTCCCTGCATATCTAGGTCTATTCCCTGCATTGTTTCCTGGATTATTCGCTTGTTCCACTAACTGTGCTTCCTGTCTTTCCGCAACTTTCACTTGTGCCCACATTGCTTTCTCTTTCAGCTTTCTTTGTTTTGCTTAAATTTCATCACTGAAGTATTTTGCATGCCTCAGGATCTCATCTACTTTCTTACTCTGCCAATCCACTGTGTGCTCACGAATTCTCTCACCAATTTCAGGTCTAAGGCCATATACAAATCTGTATACAAAATGACTCAAATCTTTGTCACCCAGGTGTTCATCTCCACTGAATTGTTTAAATGCCAGTATCAGCCTCTCGTAAAAAGCATGAACTGATTCTTTCGCTTCCTGTTGTGTTCGATCTATTTTAACCCGGTCTGTCTCTTTTGCAGGTACTTTACTCTTCAGGTATACCATCACCTGATCATATTTTCTCATTACTTCTGGATCTGGTGCCCCTGTTCTTGGATCTCTTGGATATTCCTCAGTAGGCCAACTCACAACTATTTTACACTCAGTCCACAAGTCTGCTGGAACAATTATATCAAACAGACTATTCAGGTCAACCCACAGCACTTTTGACAATTTCACAAACCTATCTACCTGCCTATACCACTCGACGGGCTTTGCTCTCAATCGAGGGAAATCATTCGTAAATGATAAAATATCCTGTCTAGTCCATGGAACATGTACATATCCTCCTCCAGGTATTTCTCTCATAGGATAATTATCCACTGGTTTCTCTTTTTCTCTCACTGGAAATGCTGAATAAGTTGTTCTATCTTCCGATTCCTCTCTTTTCTTATACCACCTATCCTTCCACTTTTCTACATCACCCCATCTTCGCAATAATGCTACCATTTCCTTAATCTGTCCTGTTCTACCAGTAGCATTCAAATTTTCTATATCCTTCTCCGTAAAATCCATCCTGTAGGTTTTTTGTAAAGCCTTCACTTTATCAATGTCAACTCCCTGTTCATTTGCTATCGCTCTTAGCCTGTCATGTGTATTCCTTGCTCTCCAGGTGATGTTTTTACACATGAACATTAGCTCACCATCATGATGACTCTTCAAAATTTCTGTTGGAACTGTTCCTGTAACAAGCTCTTCTAATTCTACCCGTAACTTAACCACATCAATTGCTTGTGAGTCTTTATCCTTTTTCTGAAGAACCTTCATCCAATCATTCAAATCATCAACCGTTATTTCAGCAGTTTTTCTCACTGGAACCACTCTCTTTTGCGGTTCTAAAATCGGCATCCCTGAACAACTAGGTTCACTAGCATCCAGTATTTCACTACATATGTCATGTCTGGATCGTCTCAGGTCACTTCTTTCTGTTCTTTTACTTGAATCTCCTGAAGGACCAACTGAATTTGTCAAATTATTCCCAACATATGGAACCACCAGTCCATTTTCACCTGTCCTCTGTTTATCAAACACAGGAATAACCGGACCTATAGTTACAGGCACCGTAACAGCTTCCAGATTCTTCGTTAACTCCCTAATTTTCTCAGTCAGCTCTGTTGTGGTTCTGGCTAATTGTCTGGTATTTTCATCAAGGTAGTGATCACTTCTTAACTCAGGTGTCTCATTTTCTGTCTCATTGACACAAACTGTATCTCTTATCGGAGAAACAACTGGTGTACTCTTATCCGGTTCTGGTCTATATGGAGGTGGTCTCTTGTAAATCATGTCATTCAAGACCTCATCCTCATATTCTCCATATCTTCTCATTTCTGACTCAGGAACCCTTTCTGCTCCTCCTTCAACTGTCCTCATCGGATATAATCCCTCTGACATACTAGCATCTCGCCACCTTTTCATTCGATCATGATGAGTCTCACGATCATGTCTCCTCCCAAACATATACCTATAGTACCCTCCAGACCTCTGTTTTTCTCGCTCATGAACTTCTTCTTCCCATTCCACTAAAGCCTCAAACTGTGTAGGTCTTGGTTTCGGGTCTAGACATAACATCTTTTCCCCTAAATTTCTCAACACGGCCAGATTAAATGAACCATGTTCTGGAAATGCTAGAACACCATCTTCTTTAGTGTACCTAACCCAATTCTCCAACCATATACAGGTATGAAACCCATATTTCGCAGCCATGAAGGATGCAGGTGTTTTCGTTGGAGGTAGCAACTCACCCTCTCTTGTCTTAACATCTTTATCCTTGTTAAACCACTTTTTAATTTTTCCAAAGAACGTTTTCTTCTTTTTCTCTTCTTGGTAATACATTTTAGCGCTTACCAAAACTCTCTACTCTTTCTCGTATTATAAATATACAATACGAATTTTCAACCAATAACACCGCGACTCACACTAACGCACCAATCCTGGAGCGCCTACATCACTAAATAGCTCTTCCAATCCTTGCGCGACTCACACTAACGCACCAATCCTAGCGCGAACCCTATTCTGATCCACTATCCAATCAGAGCGCGGTCTTTCTGACGTCAACAGTCGCTGCAGTCGCTTGTCTCCTGTCTTCTGTCACTCGTCTACCCCTCCTTTACAAAATCTCTCAGTAGACTTCGTGTCAAAATTTCTACAAAATCTATTAGTTACAACATAAAAACATCTCCATTGTCTGCTTCGCTAACCACAGAACAGTAAAGAGTGTCTATTTCTCAAGAGTCAACAAACTTTCATACATCTCCTAACCGTTTCCTCTAGGACTTGTCCAAAGAGTCTTACAGTCAATAAATGTATATGCATCCACGCACATTCATACAAGAAAATATAGTACATGCACACAGAATCCTGCTTCCCGAGAACAGCGCACAATCTGTCCCACTACAGAATTATAACATACATCAACTAAGCAAGCTTTCTTTGCCCAGTTCTTCAAACAAGCTCAGAGAATACCTATTACTCCTCCCGCGATAAGCTTTAACGGAAATCCTTACGGATCCCTGGGACTTAAGACCAGAGTTTCACAGATAACCTTCACTATCATACACACTCCTTATATACTAGAAATATATTCTAATAGTAACATACGACAATGTCACTGATTCCGAACCCAGACAATGTGACGCGCAACTTCAATTGTCACACGTTATTCCTCACAATTCCGTCTTTCCCGAGAGCAGCATATACTTCCCTCTGCCCTACTACGAAACTGCTACCAGCTTCCAAGTTCCAGAAGCACTACATATAACTCAACATTACGACTCCAACATATAGTATTAGTACATATACCAACATGAACCAATAATCAATAAACTAATGTACAAGCAATCTTATCAGATCAAGACAATCATCAAAAACCATCCTACTCTGCTACCAGGAAATTGATCGAGATCAGGGTGTGTATAATATTCCCACTACCACGGATAGAGTAATCTCACAGTTACACGCACATGCATACATCATACGCTAGGGCCCATTTCACTACATTAACATACGCTCAAATACTCTACCAGCAATAAACCTGTGGAAAGAAAACTCCTAATCACCCTGCATCTATATCGAGGTCGATAAGACCTGGTTTTTGTGACTGTCCTTAAACATAATCTATACAACATATACAGCAATGATCAAAAATGTAAACCCAATAATTGACAAGAAAGAATATCCAACACCATGTTTAAAATTATATTGCTTTATCTAAAATTAGTCAAAGGAAATCAATCAGAGTAAATCATTTTCTCATAGTTACCTATTCTAGCTAAATGTCAGAACGGGTCAGGACAAGTCTCTCGGTAAATGTCTCTCAAGACGAAGTCCCTTCAGCATCGATCCTCAGCAACGCAGATTCGATACGCGGCAAAGGCAAAATGGCAAGTGGCAAAAACCCTCTCTAGGCTAACATTTCTTATAGTGTCTAAAACAATGGAAAGATACATTGGAAACATAGAAAAAGTTGAAATGTCCGCCGGACCTGCTGAGCAGAGCGAGAAGGAAAGGATGTAACATCGCTACATTTGAAAATCTCCGCTCAGGAAAAGTTCACAAAATAAAGACTACGGAACAGGAACCAAGAAATAAAAAATGTATCTTGTTAGTTCTACTTCTCCTCGGCAATCGAGCCACAGTTCAGAGTTTTTCTCTAAGGCTCCTTTGTTTCCCAAGGCTGCCAAGGACATTTTCATTTCACTTGGAGATCTCCCAAAACTGCTGCTGTCCTCATGGAAAGTTTTCAAACAAGCAAGCAAGGACCATGGTCAGTTAGCTTCAGGACCATTTCCAGCAGGGGTCTCCCTCGTCACAGTTTTCATATTATAAATCACAGCCAGGCTTACAAATCGGCCATCTTTTCTAGGCCATCATAGGCCTCAATAGACCATCTTAATTAAAGAGACAAAAACAATCGTTACTACAGCATAGTGATTAAACAGTGTTAACCCCACTAATACCCTTATGTGTATGTATTTATCTAGCTCTTGCAACATAGAAAAGCATTAATTCGGAAAGCGTTTTGTGCTCAGAAATAAACAGCACATAGCAACGTTTAAACATGAAAACACGCACATTATAATTAATCAGCACGTTTATGCGTACCCTCGTGTAACTCTCTCTCTTGTTAAGACAAACGGATTGATTAATATAAACACACTTGCACAAGACAAATAATTAATTATTAATAAATTAATACAACGAATAGACATGCCAGAGCTTCAAAAGCCACTGAATTTTCAAACTGAAAACTCCGCTCCAGCACCCTTTTAACCAGAATGATCAACTTCAAGTATTTTTATAATTTTCTATTAATGTGCTTTTAATCAAAAATGATTTTTTAATAAAACTGGCTACGGCACTACCTGTCTAAGGGCATACGGCTGACCACAAAGCCAGGACATGGATGGGTGGGGAGGGCGCTGGGTACAGGAGCGAGGAACTGTCTAGCTCAATAATTATCCTTTTAACAGTGTTTTGTTTTTACTGTAATGATTTTAATGAATCGAACAGTTAATAAATTCAATTCAATTCGATGGGTACAATCGCAATACAGTAAAGAGCGCAGAAATGCAGAATCCTCTCATGCACAGATTCTATCAGGGCCAAAACCAGCCCAGGCAAAGTGCTCGGCCGGCGAGGAGGGGGAGGGGTGCGGCCGAGCTGTTTGCCACGGCCGCTTTCGGCCGATTACGTTACAGCGGCTGATATTGCAGCTATGCTGCAAAACCGGCCCTGTAACAAAGTCGGTCCCCAGGGTCCCAAAACCGCCCCCCAACCCTGGGGGCCCACCGGGGGAATGCTCGGTGCCGCTACAGCCCGTCCGGCCCTGGATTCTATGGATCAAACGCGGCAGCAGCACTTCATCAACGTGGAACAGGTAAAGCAAAGAAAGCAGACGCACAGCACGTATAGCTGATACAGCACGAGAGCAGTACAGTGCAGCAAGCATGCATGGTCTCTTACATAAACAAGTAGGTGCGTGCTTCTGTGGTGAAGTCCCCACTCCTCGAGCTGCTACAGGCACAGACAGCAGCAGCACATGTTTTACATACACAAAGGTGTGCAGAAGAAACTGCAGTGCAAGTGCAAGTGCAAGCCCCGCCCCTTTACCCATACCCAACCTGTGCATTGAAGTCACAGGAGCACATGTAGACAGATACAGCATAATGGGACAGGTAGAACACGGGTGCGAGTAGTGCAGCCATCACAGGCAGCAGTAACCTACCAGTAGCAGCTGAAACTCTCAGATGTCCTCACACACAGACACAGCACGTGGGCAAGCTTCCATCATGTACCAGCTGGTACAGCACAAGTACGAGTGGTGTAAGCATCCGTCACATAAAGAAAGAACAGAATAGAATCAGCAAAAGCTGCCAGTACTCGTCACACAAAGGGGTACATCACACCCATATGTACAAGCTTCCCTCACTTGCACATGTGTATAGCAGAATCACCAGTGGTGAAAGCATTCCTCGCATAGAAAAGGTACAGCATGGGTGTAGAGTAACGTGTTAATTGTCTTCACACACCAACAGAAATAGCATATCTAGGAGTTAAACGCTCCCTCACTGGAGACGGGTACAGCGCATCACCAGTAGTGCAAGCATCCCACACATACACAAGGTACAGCTCTGCATTGGCATATTGCGGTCAGCTGTTATAGTAATGCCACTAGTGCAAAACTCCCAGATCATGCACTTAAAGCTTCACTCACACAAAACCGAATACTTCAGTAATTAGGAGTGGCAGAATCTCCACTAGCTTTCCATCAAAAACAGCCTCACTAGGCCACCTCTTCGCACCCCTTCCACACACAAACACAGCTACTCATCGCTCTACTGCAGGGCTCAATTAGCTGTCACTTTCTGAGGCAAGTTTCATGGCAGGAAATGACGAAAAACACCCCCTGTAAATAGAGGTGCCACCTGCCTGACTAGCAGTCCAGCAGCCTGGCTTATATTTTTCATGACAAGTAAAATAAAAGTAAATGAATCAAGACACTTATTAAAATAAGGTATTTCCCTCCCTTAGAAATATGAATAGAAAACAACAAATACAAGATGAAAACCTTTCAAAAGAATCTTA
Source organism: Triturus cristatus (assembly GCF_964204655.1). Taxonomy (NCBI): domain Eukaryota; kingdom Metazoa; phylum Chordata; class Amphibia; order Caudata; family Salamandridae; genus Triturus; species Triturus cristatus. The sequence goes on from NC_140594.1 coordinate 392,982,662, forward strand.
ACGTGATCTACGTGATCCCTAAATGTATTTTTAAAGTAAAGTAGAGGATTGTTATTACATTACCAGCTCCTTCCTTGTTCACAACCCCAAACCACACACACACGACCACCATTGTTCACTGAGGAAGGCAGCCATCTTAACTGCGGAAGAGCGCATAGCCCCTGTCCCATGTGGGCAGGTGCCCCTAGAGTTCAGGCCTAAAGATGGCAGTGCACAGGCTGGTTCCTGACTGACCCCTGCTGGGGCCCTGGGGCACACCGAGCTCACAGGCCACAGCAGAGGTGCTGAGTCCATTTGTCACTCATCTTTGGTGGCCTGGCCTGCCATGGACACTAATAACGAAGCGCCGAGTACACTTCTTCAGCACTTGACTCTCAGGCTGGCAAGCAGCCCAAGGCGTACTCGGGCAGGAAGTGTGGAAGAGAGACTCAGACTACATATACACAAGAATGCAATGTCCAGCCAGTGACATTTCTTACTTTCATATACCATTACTTGATACTACACAAAGCTATAGGACATCAGGATGGAAGGATAATATATTATGCGCTACAGGGGATAGCAGGCGGGCGCAGCTCTCAGGATGGAACTGAGCTGCTTTCTCCAGTGTCCCAAGGGTCGGTCTTCGTGACGTCCCCATCTCATTTGCCCCCAAAAATCGATCTGCTGCCATTCTCTGCCCCACCAAGGAGCTCATGTTGTAAGGGAGCTGGGTGTGGAGACCTCAGACACAAGGCCACTGCTGATGGATTTAGTTTGCGGTCCACTTTCCTCCAGCGATACCTTCTCCAGGAGACGTCCGGCAGTAAGGGGGTGGGGGGGGGGGGGCACCGTTGAGTTGAGGAGCTGTCGAGGTGCTCCTTAGGCATAAGGCAAAACCCCCAAACTACAAGCAGCAAAACGCACCGACAGGAGTTCAGGGGGGGTAATAGGTCAGTCTATAGAATGCACTCTGGAATCCTTGGGCTGTGTGAGGGGGTCACTCACTCTTTGAAATGTCTGATAGCTCAGCAGTCAGTCCCTCTGGACACTCGGGCCAGCGCAGCACACTGAGCTTAGTTAGGGTGACCAACTGGCATGCGTGCAAATTCAGGACGGTGAGTGTAAAAATTCAGGCCAGAGGGTCGAAATTCAGGACAAAAATTCAGGACAGGAGGTCGAAATTCAGGATAAAACTTGGGGACAAAAGGTATCTTTTACAGACACATCAGAGGAGGTTGCGCAATAGCATATAAGTAAGTAAATAGTACAAGCCAAAATAAAGTTTATATTAGGTTGAGACAATCGTGCACTTCACGGTTTTTCAGTATGAACGCAGCTTTGAGCAACTGTGCAGGTCTTTTTGTGGTATTTTATATGATAACAATTTGTTTATATGGTTACTGCACTGGATTGTCCAGTCTGATAATTTGTTTACACTTCATGGTCCTGAGCATGAATGATAGAGGAGAGAAATGGTCGGTAAGATCTGCTCGGATAGACATTGTGAGATGTAAAGCGGCACGCATAGGATGCAGCTAATTAGGAACCTGCAGGACGGGACTAGAGTGCAGTCCTCCGCGTGACCAGCTTTATGTGTCAGATCGCTTCAAGCATTCCATTTCTGTTCAGCTGGTGATGACTGGTACAGGGGCTGGTATAGTACTGAATGAAGGGTAAGATCCATAGTGGAGAGGTCTTGTATGGGAGTGAGAGCATTAAGCAGGACAAGGGAGATATTAGCCAACCTGCATATTTATTTATTTATTTAAGGGTTTATATAGCGCCAGAATCGACTCCGAGGACTATCTCTGTGCTTTTGTAGAGGCATATCAACTGTACAGCGAAGGCTGGTTTTTTTTTTTTTAATTAAAAGCAGAACAAAGTGGTTTTAAGTAATTTCCTAAAAACCTAAATGATTTGAGCATTCTCTTAGAAAAAGGGGAAGCTCGTTTCAGTATTTCGGCCCGAGGTATGATAGAGATGAGCTATAAGTGGCTGCACACTGCTGAGTGTAATGGTATGACTGTGGGCCAGAGCAGTTAGATAGGACTTGACATTACTATATCATGCCCTGGCTAGCCATATATCAGCCCTCTTACTTTAGCTGTATATTTGTAAATAGTATACTGATTGGGCCGTTTCATTTCTGTGAGCTGTAAACTGCAGACTCTCATTGATGCACAGAAGTGTGCTAAGGACTAGAAACTGTATACACTGTTGAGGCATTATTGTACGGCATAAGGAGGCACCGTCTTTTACATACAGAACCTTTTCTATTGTAATGGAAGCAAAAAGCCATCATGCAGTTTTACTGATAAATCTATATAGCACACAAATACTAATGTGTGGAAATGTGGTTTCAGTAGATATGTGTCATTTGAACATCAGCAAGTAAAGTGTCTTGATTGTTTTGATCCCATTAAAACTCTGTTTCCAGCACACTTCTGAATTACAAACAAGTGGTCCATTTGTGGTTTCGTAACTGCTGATATGTTTTCAAACATTTTGCACAGTTTATTTACAGATATTTAAATGTTGTTGTGTGTTAGAAACAAGCTGACAGCTTTCAGCCTTTGTTTTCGCTCCCCAAGAAAATTTGGGAATACATGGTGCATTCTACAACAATTTTGTTAGCTTCTAAAGCACAGTAAATGATGACCTTACTGTGCACCAGGATACGACAATCTTTGATGGGGCTCTTCAATGTTTCCCTCACTATCTCCCTCAAACAGTGCCACTCATCTCTTCACAGCCTCTCTCACATGTATTTCATTTGTTTTATAGCCCTTCTTGCACCAGTATAAGATGTCAGAGTACTTTACATCACACCCACATACAGAGACAAGGAATCATACATGTGTAAATCAGTGCATAGAACATGTTACATAAGGCAAAGAGTGCTTGGTCTGAAGAAGCACAAACTCAGGATTCAGAACATATGACCGTGGTTAGTGTTAACTTAAATGATAAGAATGTATACCTTCCCTAACAAACCTTTTTTCAGCAACATCAGGATAATGAAAGACAGGGAAGGAAACATAACTTTGTAACCTGTACTGTGAGAAGTTGGCCTGGCATATGCTGGTCACTAGTTATAGTGGCCACCTTGCACCAGTCCAATTCGACTCTTATAGTAGATAGGTTTAAGACAACCTTTAAAAGAAAGCTATCCTAGTGGTAGCTGTGGAGAGCATCCTTCAGGCTAAGTCTCAGAGGAATGTAAAGCAGCTTGTTTTACCTTATAATCTCTTGAATTACCAAATGAAAGGACACCACACAGGTATATATATCAAACATATATGTATTTATTTCTAGACACACTCTACTAATCTCTTTATGAGATTAGAAGCCAGGAACACATTCAAATATCAACGTTTCACAATAAGTTAAACACAAATATGGCTGGGGTCCTAGGGGTGTACCAGACCATATACTAAAAAAATAGGTTAGGAAAGTCGACTTGCAAAATGACAAGACCTAGGGCCTATGGAATCGCTGGGGCTTCACTACTGCAGTGAAAGCAGGTAAGTAACAGACCCACAGGAGACGCATGCAGTGTGTGAACACAGCCGCAGGTTCCCTATTGATTACAATGGAGCAAGTCGCGGTTTGATTTTTAAAGTTTTATGGTACTTTGAGGAAGTCTACAAGCAAGCCACTTACAAGGTAAGTAATTTGAGCGCCAACACACACTAGGGCACTGGAGTGCACAAGTTACCTCACCCAGGGAAGCCGGGTGCATAGGTGTCTTTTGGTGTAGGGTCGCGTCGCTGTTTTCTATGGAGACCAAAGAAGACTTGCTGCTTGCGGCGACTGAAGAAGTGTCCGGTGGAATCCAAGGGTGGATTTGAGATGCTGAAGACCTGAAAATTGAAGGGACAATGTTCACAGTCACTTGCCAGTGACCCGGGGCCAGGGAGATGGGTGCCCACGGATGTCGGGTGATTTCAGGTGATCAAGGGTGTTTTGACTCTTCGCTCACGAGGTCCAGGAGAGATTGACGATGACTAGCAGCTGGATTCGGAGTGTCCCATGACGTCTGCAGCTGATGGCAGTGTTGGTAACCGGATTGGAGCTAACAAGCCTTGGCAACAGCAAGTCTTGTGTAGAGTGAAGAAAGTTGATGGTGAAGACCAGCAATGTTTGAGGGACTCACCCAGCAAGGGTGAGTGAGGGCAGGCCTGGAGCAACCAGGGGAGCCCTTTGAGTCAATAAGAAAGTCTTTGGGGGACCCACAAGCCAACGAGCAAGGGATCGCAAAGATGCCTCTTGAGGAAATGCTTCACAGGAGCCCACGGTCACTCGGGATGGGGTAGGCCTCTGATTTTCACTGCAGAACCTGCTGGAGGCTTGGGCCATAAGTGGTCCGAAGCACAAGTTCGTAGAATGTCGTGAAGGGGTTGCACTTGACAATAGGGCATGGTACCCAGGTATTGCTGTTCCTTGTCACTCGTGGGGTCCACTCGCCTCAGCTCTGCTGGGGACTCACAATGGTTGTCAAGAAGTCAGGAAATCCACTTCCGGGGCTGCAGGGACTTCGGACTCTGGCAGGAGCGGGAAAGTTTGCGTCCGTTGATTCAAGTTTTTGGTGCCTGCCAAGCAGAGGAGTCATTCCTTGACTCCAAGGGAGATTCTTCTGTCTTACAAAGGTAGTGGAACGTCAAAGGGCCAGGATTCTTCTTTGTAGAGCGTCGTCCAGTGTTATCTACTTTTCAATGGCAAGGTTGGCTATCTTATACTGAAGATAGGGGAGGGACTAGCCCTATGACCACTCCTCTGGGAGGGTCAGGGTAGGGGGTGGTTACACCCACTTCCCTTTGTCCAGTTTCACGCCAGAGCAGGGACAGGTAGCCTCTGAACCGGTTTGAGCTGACATATGCACAGAGGAGCCTACTGCTCCCCCAGTACAGGACTTCAAAGCACTCTAGAAGTGCACCCACCCAGCCCCAATACACTAAATCCTGTCTGGAAGGTAGTGACACCTTCCTGTGACAGGATGCCTATTGTTGGGCCTCCTCCACTGTGAGTTTCAGTCAGCAGCAGGAGGTCAGCCCAGTGTCTGTGCTGGTGGCATCCATTTTGTGATGCCAGGGCTCTTTCAGATTTCTACCGTGTTACCACAGTAGGTACATGTCATCCCCTCTAGAAGGGTGGGATCATACTCCCACACCAGTTACTGGTGTGGGAGTATGAGTCCAAGATGTTTGACACCAAACACAACATGTTTTGATGCAGTCATTCCAAAGTTAGCATTAACCGGGAGGTCATAATGCACTTAAGAGTATATGGTTTAACCGCATCCAGAAACCGCCACAAGGAATCGACCCTGCCAGCTGCAGAGGGGTCCTGCTCATGCAGAGGCACCCTCTCACATTGTAAACCAAGCACCCTGCCCTCAGGATTGATGGGGCCTGCCTTAGGGGTGACTGATAGGTTTATATGTGTGTGTATGGTGAGATATAGGAACCTATACCTCTGTGAGGAGTGCTAACACTACCTCACCCAGGCTGCAGTAGCAGGCCTGTGGTGTCAGATTTAGTCTGCTTCCCAGGGGTGGCATAATACATGCTTCAGCCCCTGGTAGGCTTGTGAAGTGCCTATGCCCTTGGTACCTAGGGTACCATATACTAAGGGCTCATAAGGTACCACAGTATCCAATCACTAGTGCACCTAGTATGCACTCCAAGTTGTTTAGAGAGAACAGAGAGACTGGGGCCCTGATTAGCAGGGACCCAGCCAGACTATAGCCAGAAACCAGTGCGTATATCAGGAAAAAAAGTGGGGGCAACATAAGTGCAGATCCTACTCTCCTACACAACCCCCCCCCCCCCCCAACGAAGGGACATTAAACTAACCTTGACCAGTTGAGTCTTCATGTTCTAAGTGGAAATACCTTGAGAGTCCATCTGCATTGGCATGTTGGGTCTCATGTCTATGTTCCACTGTATAGTCCATCCCCTGTAGGGAAATGGACCACCTGAGCCGTTTAGGATTTTCACCTTTCATCTGTTTGAGCCATAGGAGGGGCTTGTGGTCAGTCTGAACTATGAAGTGAGTGCCAAACAAGTATGGCCTCAGCTTCTTCAGGGCCCACACCACAGCAAAGGCCTCCCTCTCAATAGCTGACCAATGTTTCTCTCTAGGGGTCAGCCTTCTGCTTATGAAAGCTACTGGCTGGTCTTGATCTTCATCATTAAGTTGAGACAGCACAGCTCCCACACCCAGCTCTGAAGCATCTGTTTGAACAATGAACTTCTTTTTGTAGTCTGTACTCTGCAAGATGGGGGCAGTGCACATTGCCTGCTTGAGGTCATCAAATGCCTTTTGACAGCTAGCTGTCCACCGAACCTTTTTTGGCATTTTCTTAGAGGTAAGATCATTTAAGGGGGTCACTATAGATCCATATGCCTTAACAAACCTCCTATAGTACCCAGTCAGGCCTAAAAAGGCTCTAACCTGTGTCTGGGTTGTTGGAGCTACCCATTCCATTATGGTCTGGATTTTGCTCTGCAATGGTTGAACCTGGCCTCCACCTACAAGGTGGCCCAGGTACACAACCTGACTCTGCCCTTTCTGGTACTTGGTGGCCTTGATAGTGAGGCCTGCTTTTTGCAGGGCCTCCAAAACATTCCTGAGGTGGACTAAGTGATCCTGCCAGGTGGAACTAAAGACAGCAATATCATCCAGATAAGCTGAGCAATACGTTTCCATACCAGTCAGAACTTTATTCACCAACCTCTGAAAAGTGGCAGGTGCATTTTTCAAACCAAAGGGCATTACCACAAAGTGATAGTGTCCACCAGGGGTTAAAAATGCTGTTTTGACCTTGGTATCATCAGCTAACTTGATTTGCCAGTAGCCAGCTGTTAGGTCAAATGTACTGAGGTACTTGGCTGAGGCCAAAGTATCTATTAGTTCATCTGCCCTGGGAATTGGATAGTCATCAGTCCTGGTGACTGCATTGAGGCCTCTGTAGTCAACACAAAACCTCATTTCTTTCTTAGGCACAAGGACTACTGGAATAGCCCAAGGGCTATCTGAAGGCTCAATAACATCTAGTTCCAACATTTTCTGGACTTCAGTCCTGATACAGTCCCTGACATGGTCAGGTTGCCTGTAGATTTTACTCTTGACAGGCAGACTGTCTCCAGTGTCCACCTCATGGGTGCACCAGGAAGTCTGAATTGGGGTCAGGCTAAACATATGTCTGAACTGTTGCAGAACTTGTCTCCATTCAGTTTGCTGATGATCAGTGAGGCTGCTTGCCAAAGCAACACCATCAACTGACCCATCATCAGGGTTCTGCGAGAGCAGGTCAGGGAGAGGGTCACTCTCCTCCTCCTGGTCCTCATCAGTTGCCATGAGCAAGCCCATGTCAGCCCTGTCCACATATGGCTTTAATCTGTTGACATGGAACACCCTAAGGGGGCTCCTGGGAGTTCCAAGATCCACCAAGTAGGTGACTTCTCCCTTTCTCTCAACAATTGTATGGGGGCCACTCCATTTGTCCTGGAGAGCTGCTGGGGCCACAGGCTCCAACACCCACACTTTCTGGCCTGGCTGATAAACAGTCAGGACAGCCTTTTGGTCATGCCAAGAATTTTGTAATTCTTGGCTAGCCTCAAGGTTTTTAGTTGCCTTCTTCATGTACTCTGCTATCCGGGAGCGGTGACCAAGTACATAGTCCATCACATCCTGTTTGGGAGGTTTGAGAGGCAACTCCCAGCCATCCTTCACCACACATAATGGGCCTCTGACAGGGTGCCCAAACAGAAGTTCAAAAGGGATGTAGCCAACCCCCTTCTGTGGGACCTCCCTGTATGCAAACAGAAGGCAGGGAAGTAAAAGGTCCCATTTTCGCCTAAGCTTTTCTGGGAGGCCTTTAATCATTCCCTTTAGGGTTTTGTTGAACCTTTCAACTAACCCATTGCATTGTGGATGATAGGGAGTAGTGAATTTGTAGTTGACACCACACTCCTTCCACATTGCATTTAGATACCCTGACATGAAGTTTGTACCTCTGTCAGATATAGCCTCCTTAGGGAAACCCACTCTGGAGAAGACTCCAATGAGGGCTCTTGCAACCACAGGGGCTGTGGTGGTCCTAAGGGGAATTGCTTCTGGGTACCTGGTGGCATGATCCACTACCACCAGGATAATCCTTTGCCCAGATGCTGTTGGAGGGTCAAGGGGACCAACAATGTCAATCCCTACCCTTTCAAAGGGACCCCCCCACCACAGGTAGGGGTATCAGGGGGGCCTTTGTTGTGCCACCTGACTTGCCACTGGCTTGGCAAGTGACACAGGAGCGACAAAACTCCTTGGTGTCCCTTGACATGTGTGGCCAATGAAAATGGGGAACAAGCCTATCCCAGGTCTTGTTCTGGCCCAAGTGTCCTGCCAATGGGATATCATGTGCTAGGGTCAAGAGGAACCCCCTAAACATCTGAGGTATTACCAACCTCCTGGTGGCTCCAGGGTTAGGATCTCTAGCCTCAGAATATAGGAGTCCCTCATCCAGTTGTCAAAGTGGGGGAAAAAAAGTAGGGGAACTGTGGGCGGAGAATTAGAGGGTGGGATTAACCTGAGGATTGGATCAGTGGGCGGAGTTAGAGGTGTGGCCAAGATTGGCAAAACATCCCAATCTTTAGTATTTGTTTGGCCTTTCACTGACCAGTTACAGCTTATTATGTTATGTAATTCAACCAATGGATACACATGATTATTTAACGATTAATATGAGTTATTGACATTAAAATAAATTCACAAAGTGGGATATGTTTCTAAATCACAGAATGTCCCAAATATGCTTAAAAGTGGAAACACAAGCCATTTGTTTCCGAGCCATGTATTTTCTGTCGTCAGCAATATACACAGATCAATCAATTTTACGTCTCTAAATCACTGTATGGGAAATGTTACATAAGACAAAGGACTACAAGGTGCAGGAGTCACATGACAACCATATTAGTAGGCAGTATAGTTTAATAGTGATTGAGCTGGAGAAACACAAACTCAGAATTTAAAACTTAATACCATGTTTGGGGGTTCACTTTAATAATCATTATTGATTTCTATCCAAATGAACACTTTTTGCAACATTAGAATAATCAAAGGCTTAGGGAAAAAACCCATAAAGCTCTAGTTTATTCCTTGCAGTTTGTATGCAGCTCTAAGATGAAAGTTAATAGCTCACTGTTCTTTGTTAGGATTTTAACTTATAAACTGCAAGTAGCAAAAGGATCTCACTGACAAAAGCAATAACCCACTGACCTATTTACAATATGTGCACTTTGTGATGAGCATGGTACATGTTCTTAGCAGCAGGCACATTAACCCTATATTTCCATGAGTCAAACCTTCCACTAGACAAAACTCCGATCTCGCTCTAGGAAGACGTTTATTCACCGGAGTTATCATGACATTTTTATTATTGCCGAAAATTGCTGTAGGCCAGGAAGGAGGCCACAAGTGCTTTTAAACCCATAATATACAATGCCCCCACTCAAATTCAGCACCCGTTGCGGTCACACTGGTCGCACTGCCCTAGAGCCAACTCTTCTCAGGAGTCCTGTGACCTCCGTGACAGAGTCACTGTTACTCTAGGGTCTGCTGCTTCATAGGCCTGCCTGCAAGACTGGAGGTGAACTTCAGCATAGATTGTGGTGGGCAAGCCTTCAAGGTGAACCCACACTTGCCACTGCTAGGGTCCACCTGCTGGTGTTAAGACACCAGGGCTTTTCCGGATTTGCGGGGCCTTCTAAGGTCTAGCATGGGAATGTGCTCCCTCAGGAGAATGGTCTGGGGGACTGGTCATAAAGGCTGAACCTGGTTCCCCAGTTCTAAATTTGGCAGCTCTGCCCCCAGTGCTATATCCGCTCCCTCACTGAACACCATACCGCCCCACTGAGAGAAATTCACACTGCCTTCAACTACAATCCAATTTGACCTGCTATAAACAACTGGATGCGACTCAATTCAAATTACGCACTAGGCAAGAGCAATATGCTGCCTAAAGGAAAAAGTAACAACATCCTGGAAAAAGCAAACACTCGTAGGGAATGAAAGATTAAATAAAGCATGTGAAATGTAAGCAGAAACAACATGGTGAACTTAACGCTTTTACACTCACTATTCAGAAATCAGTGAGTGCTTCTGCCTGAAAACTACAGGGCCCAGAAAGGACCCATTTCAATGTCCACTGCTTATAAGCTTACAAAACGTAAGCAGTATGGTTTTAAAAGACCACATTTGTGAACATAAAGCCGTCCTACACATTTTGTTTTCCAATCCACCCATCAACCAGGCAGTGGCGTCACTAGGGTTGGTGTCACCCGGTGCGGGTAACTCATGGTGTCACCCCCTCACGACTTACCGCATGGACCGAGTCCGCCCGAGTCCGCCAGTGGACACAGTAGGCAAATAACGGGACCATACAAAATCCTTAGTAACGTTTGTAAATGTAGGTCCTATATTTACAAAATGTGCCTGTTAACAACAGTGTGATAATGATTCATTAATCAGGTTGTACAGTGGACTACCTGCTAGTCAACAGTTTATTGGAATTTATAATATCATAGGTATGGTACTTTTTACTGGTGTGGTGTTCCCACTATCCAGCAACACGATATATCAGTGGTCGAAGTGGGGGGTAAAAAGTAGGGGAACTGTGGACGGAGAATCAGAGGGTGGGAATAACCCAAGGATTGAATCAGTGGGCAGAGCCAGAGGCGTGGCCAGAATGCGCAAACATCCCAATTTTTTTGTATTTGTTTGATTTCGCTGCCCAGTTTTATCAACCAATGGATACACATGATTATTTAAGGTTATAATGAGTTATTGACAGTAAAATGTGTTCACAAAGTGGGATATGCTTCTAATCACAGAATGTCCCCAAATACGATAAAATGTGGAAGCACAAGCCATTTGTCTCCGAGCCATTGAGTTTCTGTCATCAGCACTTATCCCTTTTCCAAAACAGCAGTTCAAACATGAATGGCTAAAAATCCTAGTTTGCAAATGTTTTCTAAATGATAATGGCTCTGCCATATTTGCCTCATAATGCAAGATCTGCAGCATGATCTGACCATTTAAACTAATAAATTGTTTGTAGCTCAAACGTATCAAAAGTTAATAAAAAATGTGACTTGTGTTGCTGCGGAGTAGATGACAGTTAATAGCTCACTGTTCTATGTTAGGATTTTAACTTATAAACTGCAAGTAACAAAAGGATCTCTCTGACAAAAGCAGTAGCCCACTGGCCTATTTACATTATGTGCACTTTGTGATCTGCATGGTACATGTTCTTTGCAGCAGGTACATTAACCCTCTGAGCTATCTTTCCATGAGTCAAATCTTCCATTAGACAAAATTCCGATCTCTCTCTAGGAAGAACATTAATCACCAGAGTCATCATGACATTTTTATTGTTACCGAAAATTACTGGAGGCCAGGAAGGAGGCAGCAAGCGCTTTTAGAACCATAATATACTTGCAAAAATGATGCCTCCACCTGAAGTGAGCACCTGGTGCGGTCACACCGGTTGCACCGCCCTAGAGCTGGCCCTTCTCAAGGGTCCTGTGATCTCAGTGACAGGGTCACTGTTCTAGGGTGTGCTGCTACGTAGGCCAGCCCGCAAGACTGGAGGTGAACTTCAGTATGAATAGTGGTGGACAAGCCTTGAAGGTTAACCTACACTTGTCATGCTAGGGTCCACCTGCTGGTGCTACGACACAGGGGCTTCTAATGTCTTGCGAAGCCTTCTAAGGTCTAGCATGAGATAGTGCTCTCTCAGGAGAGTGGTCTGGCGGACTGGTTATTAAGGCTGAACCTGGTTCCCCAGTTCCAAATTCAGCAGCTCTGGCCATAGTGCCACATCCTCTCCCCCACTGAACACCATACTGCCCCACTGAGAAAAACTCAGACTGCCTTCAACTACAACCCAATTGTTGCCAGCTATGAACACCTGGATGCGACTCAATTTAAATTACGCACTGGGCAAGAGCAATATGCAGCCTACAAAAAAAAGTGACAGCATCCTGGAAAAAGCCAACAATCATAGGGAATGCAAAATTTTGCAAACCATGTGAAATGTAAGCAGGAACAGCATGGTTACCTTAACACTTTTACACTCAATGTTCTGAAATCAGTGAGTGCTTTTGCCTGAAAAGTTAAGGACATGACAACAGGGCCCTGAATGGACCCATTTCAATGGCCATTGCTTATATCCTTACAAAACGTAAGCAGTATGGTAAAAAAAGACAACATCCCTAGATACAGAGCAGCAGTACAAATTTTGTTTTTCAATCCTCACATTGCAGTACCTCCAGGATTGGTGCACTAGTTCCAAGCCCAGGGAAAACAAAGCCAAGATAACAAAAATAGCGCTTCACTGGCACTCTCTGTAAAAGTGGCGCTAATGTGTTTGGGTGTGAATAAAATCAATCTGGACAGTTTGCTACCACTCTGTCTTACTTTATTTAGTTATTTATTTTTCATATTTTTAAACTTTTATTCCTGATGCTGAATTTTGGAATTAAATGTCAGAAAAATACGACATTGATTTCCAGCAAAAGTGATATTCTTTTTTGGATCCATTTCACAGGGAAGCAAAAAAAAAAGAAAGGAGAGGAGACAGTGCACACTGCGCACAGGCACCTCCTCCTCCTAAAAGGTTAGGTTGCTCTGCGCACGCCGGCCCTGTTGGTGTCACCCCATGTGAGGGTGTCACCAGGTGCGGTCCGCACCCCCCGCACCCCCATAGTGACGCCGCTGCAACCAGGTATTGCAGTACCTACAGGTTTGGCGCACTTCCCCCACTGGGGAAAAATAGCACTTCACTGGAATACTCAGTAAAGTGACGCTAATGTTTTTGGGGTTTGAATAAAACCGATCTGCCCACTTTAAGAACACTCCGTTTTGCTTTATTTAGTTATTGATTTTTCATATTTTGAACCTTTTATTTCCGTGGCTGCACTTTGGAATAGAAAAATGGCAAAACGGCATTTCCAGCAAAAGTGTTTTTCTTTCTTGCATCCATTTCACAGGGGAACAAATGAATGACAGGAAGAAAGAGAGGGTGAGAACCATTTCTTGAGTTACGGTTTTCAATAAGTGAGGAGGAGCTAGACAGACAGAGGGAATAAGAGTAAGAAAGAGAGGGGGGGGGGCAGCTGCCAGCGGTAGAGCAGAAGCGGATACCTTTCTTGTCTTGTCTGGGCAGGAAGCAAGAGACGGAAACCTTTTCCTTCTCTGCTCCCCGCCCGTCCCCGAACAGCCACAAATGCCGAACCCTCTCTGCAGGCCTTGGATATTTCTTATGTCCAGGGACGCATGTTCAAAATAAAAAAGTAGGGGAACGGAATCAATAGAATTAAAGAAGTAGGGGCACGCCCTGCCCTGCCGTTCCCGCCCACTTCGACCACTGCCCTCATCCCAATAAACTTTATGGGACCCACTAGCACTCCCAGCAGCCTCAGCAGCAGCTTGCTGTCTGAGGGGTTCAAGAGAGGGGCAGCACTGTTGCTCCTTACTTAGATCTGCCCTGGAAGGTCCCCCTGCAGCCAATAACTCATCCTGACCAGGCTCAAGTTCCTCTGGGGCAGTGCCTTCTTCAGGCTCTGCTTCTCCTCCCTCAGGAGGGGAATCTGAGACAGAGGGAAAGGGACTGCCTTAACCCTACTGCTCCTCCTCTTGGGTAGCATCTGGTCCATAGCTTCAGGATCCAGAGCTGGTTCAGCTTTATGCATTTTGGCCTGTGACCTGGTCACAGCAAAGACCTCTGCAGGTATGCCCAACATCTCAGCATGAGTCCATAATTCCACTTCAGACCAGGCTGAAGTCTCCAGATCATTGCCCAACAAACATTCGACAGGGAGGTCTGCACTGACTACTACCTTTTTGAGGCCAGTTACCCCTCCCCAGGAGAAATTCACAACTGCCAGACTATGGTTGGTCCTGACATTGCTTGCATTGGTTACCTGGTACATTTCACCCAGTATGATCTGTGCAGGTAATCACAAAAAAAGACTTAAATGGCACACCCAAATGGTATAAAGGTTCAGTTTCCCATTAGTAGGAATTACTGACTGTAATCAAGTCACATATGCTTGTCAAAAAAGAAAATAATAGGAACAGTTCCATTGGTTGGCATGATGGATCTGTTGATCAGACATGCCGAAATGAAAAGAATGAAACTGTTAGAAGAGATAGAACAAGTGGAAAATGAAATCAAAAAATTGAATCTCACGGAAGCAACAGAAAAGAATTTCAAAATATTGAAAGAAGTGCTTAACTCTCATCAGACGTACATTAGAGACAAGAAATTACGCAAACTAAAGAGAGACGCTAATGATTATATGAGTGGTAGAATATTTACCTTTGCCAAAAAGTTCGATGAAATCAAACCCAGGGGTGGTGTGAATGCTTTGAATAAGAGAACAGAAAGAGAGGTATCTGTCAGTGAATCTGACCTATCTAGTCTAACGAGTGAAATAAGTGAGGCTAGAAGAGAAAATGTTTCTGACGTAGGGTCAATAGAGAATAAACCCACAGGTTCATCTTTTTTATCGGAACTGGAAAGATACAGAAAAGGCACGAGACTGGGGTACAACAGAAAAAACCCAGGAGAAAGAGAACAAGGAGGAGGGGTAGAAAGAACAGATACAGAGTCAAACAAAAGAGTCACGAGGTCGGTGACACGCATACAGAAGAACTAAGGGTTCCCATATGCACAACCCCTTCAGACAATGATTTGTCTGTAACTGATGCTAATCAAGATAATGACCTAACCGTCATCAATTTATCAAACAAAGTACTTAGTGTTGCAGAAAATGATGTTCTCAAAAGGGGGTTAAGTTTTTGTCCTATATCAAGACCCAATTTCACACAAATCCATGTGGATCTTTTTCAGTTTGTCCGTAAGTTGAAATTAAAAAAATTCTTTAATAGCAATGAAAAATCGTGTCCAGGTCCCGTATATACAGCTGGTCCTAGCGGACAAACAATTAGAGACATTGAAAACATAAGAATGTTATTGTCATTGGACGATAGTATTGAGTGTGTACCTAGCATGAATGAAGTATTGCAGGATTTGAACATTGAAACGAATACAGGCATTGATAGTGGATTGAGGCCGAAATCCACCTTTACCCCAATATTGACACCCAATAATATGATTGATTGTTTCTACAAAGCTGTTACCAGAGACTTATACAAACTGGAAGACAGAGTATCTAGTGTGCCTAACAAGTTTAAAGATAATCTAAGTAGGGATGAAAGGAAAGCACTACGAGATTTGTCAGACTACCCCAATCTTGTCATAAAAGAGGCTGACAAGGGGGGCAATATTGTCCTTATGACACAGGAATATTACATTGAGGAAATTGACAAACAACTAGCTGATACCAACTCTTGTACACAAATAGTCAGATGTCCAATGCAGGATGTCAGCAGACTTATTGAGAAAACACTTGGATACTGGCAGAGTGTGGGCATTTTATCAGATATTGAGGTCAAGTATTTGTTTAACCAAACACCTAGGGCAGCGTACATTTATACGCTGCCTAAAATTCATAAGAACCCCAGAACTCCTCCTGGTAGGCCCATCATATCAGGGATAGGGGGGCCCACTGAACGCATTTCAGAGTTCATTGACATTTACCTGCAGCCTATAGTAAGGAATCTTCCCGCTTTCATTGAAGATACCAAGGATCTTCTCAACAAACTGGAGGATGTAGTATGGTCAAGTGATTTGACTTTTGTTACGCTAGACATTAGTGCTTTGTACACCAGTATCCCATTTACTAAAGGCATGGATGAACTTACCTACTTTTTATCGAAACGTGATGCCACTATGTATGAACATACTGTTATGCTCCTACAACTCACACGCCTTACACTGGAAAATAATTATTTCATGCATAACAACAGGTGGTACAAACAACACTCTGGGGTGGCAATGGGCGCTAAAGTTTTGCCATCATTTGCCAATATTTACATGGGCTTTTATGAGGAACATCACATCTGGAAACTGTGTCCCCCTGAATTAACCAATTCTATTGTCTATTGGGGCAGATTCATTGATGATGTTATAATTATATGGGGTGGAGACAGAGTGACATTGGAACAATTCATTCAATACCTCAATAACAATGACTACAACTTAAGCTTCACACATGAAATTGACACCAAGCAGATAGACTTTTTGGATGTTACACTCTACATTGAAGATGGTAAATTAGAGAGTAAACTGTTTCGCAAAAGCACAGCGTGCAATTCTGTGCTCCATGCCAGCAGTGCTCACCCTAAATCTCAAATCTGTGCCATACCATTTGGCGAGATGACTCGGCTCAAACGTAACTGTAGCAGAGAGGACACACTCCAAAGAGAGGTTAATAATTTAAAACATCGATTCTTGAGAAGGGGTTATGATCACAACACATTGGACAAAGCACACACTAGAATTAATCGCACTGAACGGAACAAACTTTTGAAGTCTCAGTCCAAATCTAAGAGCAAGAAGAATGAGACACGATCTCAACAAATTGCACTCATAACGGAATATAATTCACACAGTAATATGATTTTCAAGATGATTCACAAACATTGGCATATACTCAAGTTGGATTCTGACTTAGTGCCATACATTTCAGTCAAACCGCGAATTACTTACAAAAGGGGCAGAACCTTACGTAATTGGCTTAGTCCTTCTATTGTAAAGAACAGAAATGCAGAATCCAAACAAACTTGGCTTCCAGAAAAACCCAAGGGTTTTTTTAAATGCACCATGTGCAGCGTTTGCCAGTTTGCAGAGAACAAATTAAAAAGTTTCAGTTATAAAACTAGGCAGACGTATTCAATACATCATTTTATGAATTGCAATACTAAGTACATAGTGTATTGCGTGATCTGCCAATGTAATTTAATCTACGTGGGAAGCACCATTAGACCGCTTAAGGAGCAGATACAGGAACACATCAGAGCCATCCGTAATAATAACAGGGATTACCCACTAGCAGCACATTATAACACCATACATAAGGATTCCGAGGTTCTAGGAATTAGATTCCATGGGATTGCTGTAATAAAGGATGACCCAAGAGGAGGTGATAAAACATTGGCCTTGAGGAAACTGGAGGCAAAATGGTTGATAAAACTGCGAACTGTTGATTTGGGTCTAAATACAGATAAGGAGCTTCATGCATTTCTGAAAGATTGATCTTTTACCAACGTGATCTGTAACAAGGTCTACCTGTATTGAATGTTGAAAAGACTGCTTTATGTTCCCATGTAAGAATCACCTTGACTATTGTCTTTATAATGATACCTACTCTGCTTGATCACTGATGTCAATTATGTTTTTATTAACATTGCATTGTGTTTGAATGTAATCTGAGACAGACGGTTTGTTGATTGTCTTTATGGATTATTCGATGTGAGTATAACTATTAGGAGGCTCAAGATAGCATGCAATATTTACAAATGGATGTATAAGTATAATGTTTAATATACATTGACTTATGTACGTGAGGAGCACTCACTCATCTGGCATGAAAACTAATTGCGATACTAACACTCTGGCAACTGCGGTTGTTTGTGACTTTCTTTAGACATTTTTATGCCTTTTCCTTCTCTCTTCCTTTGCCATTTGCTGTATTTTTAACTCATGGTCATTTAGGCTATGGTAGCCACATGTTTTTATCTTTCATTCACGTGGTATGGAATGAATAATTCCCATCGGGGTTTGATTTCCTGAACTAGTTGACAATGAGTAATGTAATAATACATGCTTCTTATGGGTAGACAGTTAACCTTTAAACTACATATCCAATATTGGCGGATGCGCCACCTGAGGATGGACACTCAGATTGCGTACTACTTAATTTGCTCAAATTCATAGAGCGATTTTTCGATATTGGTTATTGTACCAATTTTTATTCAGAATATTTATTGACTATCGGGCAGACGTGCGTTTTTCTAGAACAATTTCCATGTTGTACCTTTAGTTTGGGAAGCGCTGGTACTGTTTTGTTTTATTTTGTGCTATATTCAGCATTTCTTTGATGTTATACATATACCTCATATAGGATATGAAACCATTTAAATATGGCGACTACACACTTTTTAACTATATAATCTTGATTGGTGGATGAGCTGTATGTGACTGGACACTGCTAGGTTGTACGACTGAATTTGTTCGAACTTTAACGGTGTTACGCGGTTTTTGGGGGATGGATCTCATTAATTCCATTACAATGACCGATCACTAAGTGAACAAGGTTTCTTTTCAAGTAAAAAAAAATTTGTGTTTGATCCCTTTAACATTTTGGGAAGTGTTCTTGCATGTTTTTTTTTTTTTTATAACGCCACATATTTAGTATTTCATTACGTTAGATATATACCGCTTGCAGAAGAGGGAACTATTCCAACATGGCGGCCAAAGTTTCGTGCTTATTTGAATCTACCATACAATGTATTGGGATCAGGTGACCTCAACCCGATATCACGTGACAGGAATTCGTACTATTATATCTCGACTACGGGAGTTTCGCGCCATTTACATGTAGGTGAGACAGTGCTGAGTGCGGTTGCATCTCCTTTCATTTGACAGGTGAGAATAATAGCGGTCTAGTAATACGTAGTGGTGAGGTTCACTCAAGCTCATGTTGTTTGGGATTTTATTCGTGTTCTTTTTTCCTATTTTTGCGAGACTACAGGCAGTGGGTGCACTCGTATCAAGGAGTTAGCACGCCACGGATTCTAAGAACATTATTGAAATGTCTCCACTTACCCTATTGGAACGGACAACATTTTGACTTCTATGGGTACGTTTGTCCATGGAGTGGGGGTCACAGTAAACCTGATCAATATATCCTTTTGTCATGTTATTTTGGCTACCACAACAGCATTAACAGATTTATGTATGCTATCATTGTGGTCATTAAACAGTACATGGACTTTCTTCTTTTTCTTTATACTGTTTAGTTTTATGGGAACTCAGTATACTATTATTATGAGTTCCGATATACGGAGAAGCAATATACACGTGGCACTCTTTACGGTACTGCTACTACCACACAGGGGGAACTTTATGACATTGAGGTTCATATATCCACTATGGATAGTCACAGCTTCAAACATTAAGTGTGAAGGACTCATTTTGCTTTATGACCATCTGTGAGAGTCCTCGTGGTGGGATTCTGGTGTGGATTATTTCCTCCTTATGAGTTGGACTTTGAGAGACATACCCTCTTGTAGTTTTTATTCCTTAACTGGTGTTGATTTGTCCTCCCAATAGATTTTATGATTTGCTGCGAGTTATAGTGACCTTGGACAGTTTGGACTTCGTGTTTTTGAGTTTCTATAGAGTACCACTAATACCATCAACACAACCATCATATAATTTGTGGTGGGTTGTCAACATTTCGTTTTACTTTTGATAGTTAGCTAATTACTGTCGTACAATGCATGGGCCGTGTCGCAATCCTTTCTCTCTCTTGCTCTATGGTTATTACCAATACCTACCCTATTGGGATAAGAATAACATGTCACAGTGGTTTGGTACATTTGGTTTACTATATGATTTCATCTTTTTTCCTATTTCAATACATCAAGTAAATCTTGGGAGTTTTTGGCATCTATCGGCATACTGATCTTCGATTATCACCAATGTGGGTGAGCACGTAATTGGTAGTATCCTAATTTGGAATCCTTACATTGTGTTTTAAACTTATGTTGTAGGTGGATGTATTTAGTGAATATGTTTATCTTTCCAGCCTTGAAAAAGTCTTTGTAAGACGAAACACGTGTCGGCTGGTTCGTGTATTGGAACTTTCAATCCTAAATAATAAAGATGACAAGCAACTAAATGTGAAGGGGTTTTGGATTTGTTATTGGACAAGACAACCTACCAATGGAACTGTTCCTATTATTTTCTTTTTTGACAAGCATATGTGACTTGATTACAGTCAGTAATTCCTACTAATGGGAAACTGAACCTTTATACCGTTTGGGTGTGCCATTTAAGTCTTTTTTTGTGATTACCAATTTGTGTATGTCTTGTACATACGAATGATGTCTCTAGGTAGTAGACATCCATTTTAGCTTTGAGCACCCTTTTTTTACACTGTTGATTGTTGACATTAATACGCCTTGACTCTGTGTATCTCATTTACTATTTGTATTTTTTGGTGTGCCGTTTTTCCTATTGTAGGAACACTAGTACCTAATGAATTTTTGTATGATCTGTGCAGGGTCCACTATATCCTCTGCCACCATGGTGACACTAGCACCTGTGTCCCTGAATGCCAAAGCCTGTTTGCCATTTATTATAGGCTGCTGTTTGTACTTGTCCAGATTACTGGGGCTCACTAGGAAGGACATATCAAGGTCTCCCTCACAAACTAGCAATGCCTGTGTTGGTACTCTGACTAGGCCGGAGTCCACATCAGAACCCAGGGTCAACCCTACTACACCCTTATTCTGGTTACCACCTCCACCAATAACTGCACTAGGGGGAACAGGTGCCTTAGGGGCTGGAGTGGTGGTGGTTGGGTCTTTGGACTTGGTACAATCAGGTAATGTTCTTCGGCCTCATGTTGTATCCACCCACTTATGAGCCCCTCTGTTGTGTATAAAAAGGGACAATATACGCAAGTTCTTTGTGCTACTCCTTGCAATACTGAAGAGTGTTGTGTGGATTGTAGGACCACCCTTAAGGGTTAATAAACGTTGTTTTTGTACTTTGCAGTTTCCGTGCCAACTTCCTTATAGATTTCGTTACAGAAGAGCGAACCCTTGTCTCTTGCGGGCCTAGCTGGGCCTTGTATTCATCAATTGGCACCCAACGTGGGGCTTTTCGGCGACTCGGATGCTCGAAGGACTGGTCGCGACGAAGGTGAGGAGTTTGGCCGGGGATGTGATCACTGCCAACGGCGTCTTAGCCTTGGCATCCCGAGGTTTTTCTTCCTTCCCTTCCGAGCTGACCGTCTGGGTGGCGCCGGTCATCGACTGAGACCTCTTCTGTCGGTCCTGCCGTGAGAGCCGTTTGGGCGATTGTGGAGCTTGGCAGTTGGAACCTGGACTCTTGATTGGTAAGAACCGTTGTACGGTACTTGCTCCGAGTTTTGAAGCCTGGTCTGGCTATTTGAGTTTGATTGATGGTGACTAGTCATATTTTGAATTTGTCTTTGTGAAAATATATGCGTTGCAACACATATAGGCAGGTAATGTGGAGAAATTTCTCCGGAGCTGTGTAAACTTTGAACGGCGCAACGATTAAGTGCCATTTTTCTTGATAATACTGCATATTTTGCATTATTCCTAGCATGCCTGCTTTTAGCGCACTTCGTAAGTGGTGCTGCTGTTTTGGGAACCGGTTGAACCTCGAGGAATCTGCTCCAGCTCCCCCAGAGGGGACTCCTAATAGGGATATGTACGTGAAGCATGGTCTTTCTTCCATAATGTACAGCACGTTATGGAGGAAATATACGAGGAAGGATCCTGAGTTGCGATGGCCTTTGTATGGATCGTTTGATATACGTAAGATTGAGTATGTGGAACAGTGTATGTGTCAGCGACGTGCTCGTCAGGATATGTTTGAGTGTGTGCGATTATGGGTGAAGGAAGTGCGTGAGCGAGAGAAACGTGAGAAAGCGCTGTTTGATAAGGAGCAGCGAAAGAATGATCATATGCGAGCGCAGGAAGCGAAGCGTCGGGAGGACAAAGAGCAAATGGACAGACAAGAGAAAGAGCGTAGGCTACAAGTTTCGGGTCAATATGTTGTTCGTCAGCCACTTTATCCTGTCCTTAATAATCCTGATGACGATTTTTATTTACTAGATCGCTCTCCGCCCACTTATGTTGGCGCGTCTGCTCCGCGGCCGCAAGATTCTGGCCCGGCTCCGGGTAAGGTCGACACGCGGTCCATGTTATCGACCGAGCATATGGCTGATCTTCGGAAACTTTCCCTCCGTGCACTTAAGGGCAAGATGTCTATGGATGAGTTGTTTCATGCTTGGGGGTCGTGGCACGATAGAGAGAGGGTGTATTTTCTGTCTCATTTTTCAGAAGAAGTAATTGCTGCTTTCCGAAAATATTCTAGTGTCCTTGAGCCTGACGACGTGTCTTCGGATGCCGGAGCATTACGTAATGGTGTTTTTTCTCCCCCTAAGGCTTCTGAGGCGGCTCGGCGGCTGTTCGCTTTGCGGGACGAGGTGCTGGCCCTTAGAGAGAAAGCACGTCAACAAACGGAGGAGGAGAAGCAGTCGGATTCGTCTGCAGCAGGGGGCCACCCATCCGCCTTCCAGTCAGATAAGGATGACATAGTGCATGTCAAACCAATGCGAGAGGCGGCGCCTTTGTATGTTCCTCCCAAGGGAGCAGGGACTAGCTCGGATATTAATTCTGTCGATGCTAGGGGATATTTTGTGTATAATTGGGTTTATACTCCATGGCATAGGGCCGATGTTATGGCATTAAAGAATGCGCTGCCTGACCCCCGCAAGAATCCAGCGGCCTTCTATGAAGAAGTCGAGGGGGCCTTGAATTCTTGCATTATGACCTTAGCGGATATAGACCTGTTCTTTGGCCTTATCCTACCGCCGGATACGTGGCGCTCTGTCCGAAAGGTAGATGATGCGGTTGCCTTCAAGGCCCGGTGGTCTGACCTTGAGGATGAGGATAGGGAACGGAAGCCCGCACAGAAACCACCCCAGAATATTTTAGATCTCCCTGCGGCTATTGTGGCTAAGTTGAAGACGATTATCCCCCCTAAAAAGATTGACTGGAATATGTTAGCTGCATGTAAACAGAAAGTTGACGAGTCAGTCGCGGACTTCTTTACGCGTTTTGAGGAAACGTTTCATGATTTTAGTGGCCAGTCGCTTACTGACGACACGGGCCGCCACCTTTTCGCGGACAAATATGTGGCTAATCTGCTACCGGCAGTTGCGGCCCGGTTAAAAGCGAGCGAGAGTTCCTGGTCCTCCGCGACGCCGACGGCCCTTCTGACTATCGCTCAGTATTATGAGCGTCAGGAGCACGAGGCGAAGGGCCAGGAGGAGAAGAAATCGAAAGATCTCAAAACCAAAGTGATGTTAGCACAAGTGTATGGCCCGCCCCGGCGGGGTAATAATAATAGGGGAAGGGGCGGATCTTATGGTCCCCCTTCGGGCCGATCTGATTTGAATAGGAACCAGTGTGCGTATTGCAAGCAGTTGGGCCATTGGGCTAGGGATTGCCCAGCGTTGCGTGCTTCGCGTCAGGGGCACACTCCGGGTGGCCCGAGAGGTAGAGGGGGCTTCTCGAACTTTAGAGGGAATTCCAACGATAATGTCCGTTTCGATACTGCCGGGCAGCACCGAGATAGCTCAAATGTTTTTGATCGCCAGCACCAGTATCATGTATCGGACATCGATCAATCGGGATATCATGATTCTCAGCATGCATAGGAATGCGTTGGATGGGGGTCCGAATCAGTTGAGGTGCCGGTCGATCAGACGGGTCCTTATGTATCGGCTGAGGTTTTAGGTTCTACTGATCAGTTCCTAGTGGATACAGGAGCGACACGTAGTGCATTGTCTAGGTACTTGGTTCCGGGGGCTCCCCCATCCGGCTCAATAGTTACATCGGTAGGGTTTGACGGTACACTCTCCCGAAGCCCTCTTTCACAGCCCCTAGCATTTAAAGTTGATTGTTTTTCTGCGCCTTGTCCGTTTCTGCTTGCTCCGTATACACCGGATAACATTATGGGCCTTGATATGTTAAAGCATTTTAGGGCTACAATCCGCTGTTCCCCTGAGGGTGTGAGGGTGATTTTAAATGACAACTACCCCCGATCTGGGCGGATGTGTACGATCTCAGAGGATGTGTTGTTGGCTACCCTCCCCCGAGCTTTATGGGCGACTTCGGACACAGATGTCAGACAAATGGTGATTCCTCCGGTCCACATTAGTGTCCAGGAGGGGGCGGTGCTACCGCGCCTCCCGCAGTATCGTATTTCCCAGGAGGGCGAGGAGGCTCTCATACAGATTGTGCAGGATTTGATCGCAGTAGGAGTAGTGGAAGAAGTTCCCTATAATATCTGTAACAGTCCGATTCTCCCTATTCTGAAAAAGGACACGGATGCAAGGGTCTATCGGTTCATAATTGATTTGAGGGAGGTGAACAAGATCGTGATACCTCAGTACCCGGTGGTTTCCGATATCACGACGTTGCTTACCTTGGTCCCGCCTACGGCGACCATGTTCTCGGTGATTGATTTGAAAAATGCCTTCTTTTCTATTCCCATTCACCCTGATAGCCGATTTCTTTTTGGGTTCACATTAAACAATAGGTCTTATCGTTTTTGTAGAATTCCCCAAGGCTATACAGAAAGCCCTAGTATTTATAGTCAGGCTTTGAAACGACAATTGGATTCCTTTGTTTTACTCGAGGGGGTCGCCCTCATTCAATATGTCGATGACATCTTGTTTGCGGCTGACACCCTGGAGTTGTGCGAGAAAAGCACGATAGCCTTACTTTCCTTTTTAGCATCCCACAATCACAAGGTCTCTAGGAAGAAATTGCAATTCTGTAGACCAAAGGTGACTTATTTGGGTCACCTTTTGTCTAAGGAGGGGCGTGCACTCACACCAGATCGTATCCAAGTAATTTTGGATACACCGAGGCCATCCACGCAGAAGGATGTGCGTGCATTTTTGGGTCTTGTTTCTTTTTGTAGACAGTGGATATTGGGGTTTTCACACATAGCTAAGCCATTACTAGCTCTCTTGACAAAAGACACGCCCATCCCGATCCCCTGGTCAGATGAGTGTGACGCTGCTTTTCAGCAATTGAGACAGGCCCTTTGTTCAGCACCAGTGTTAGGGACCCCTGATTATGCAAAACCCTTTTCGTTGTATGTGCATGAGAAAGATGGATGTGCATTATCAGTCTTAGTGCAGATGCACGGCGATAAGCAGCGCCCTTGTGCATACTTTTCGGCTGTACTTGATCCTGTCGCCCGAGCATTGCCAGGGTGTTTTCGCTCGGTTGCGGCGACAGCTGTGTCAATACGCCAAAGCGAGGGAATTGTGTTGTCCCATAAACTGTTGGTGTTAGTCCCCCACGCTGTTGATGCCCTGCTTAATCAAACAAAGACGCAGCATTTGACCAGTGCCCGTTTAACGGGATATGAGTTGACGCTTTTAGCTCCTCATATTACGTTAAAAAGGTGCGTGACATTAAACCCGGCCACATTGTTGCCATACCCCGAGACCCAGCCCGAGGCACAGAAAGCGCATGATTGTATTCTTGTGACAGAGGAACAAACAAAGGGTCGTATTGATCTCCAGGATACGCCCTTTTCAGATGTAGATGGAGAGTTGTGGGTGGATGGATCATGCCTGAAGCTACCAGATGGTACGACTTCAGCAGCGTATGCAATTACCACGTTACAGACGATAGTGGAGACAGCACGCATACCACAGAAATCAGCTCAAGCAGCGGAACTGATAGCGTTAACACGAGCGTGTGAGCTCAGTACAGGATTGTGTGTGAATGTTTACACAGACAGCCGCTATGCCTTCGGAGTAGCGCACGATTTCGGCCTACTCTGGAAGGAGAGAGGGTTTCTAACGTCACATGGGGTACAGATAATGCATGGGGAGTTAGTCCACAATCTTTTAACTGCATTGACATACCCAAAGAAAATCGCCATTGTTAAGTGTAGCGCCCATAGGAAAGTGGTTGATAAGGTTGGAGAAGGGAATGCGTTAGCGGATCGAGTAGCACGGGAGACTGCGATGCAGCCCGGTACTACTGCCATGTATGTAGTGAAATCGCAGGTGGAGAGATGGCATGATGCGAAGGAGGAAGTGCGAGAAATACAAAAGACCGCTTCTGACAAAGAGCGGGAACAATGGGCTAGCGAAGGAGAACTGGATGACGAGGGTTGCTGGAGAAATAAGCAGATGGATAGATGGAAATTACCCACGGCTTTTGTACAACCTATGGTCCAGATGGCACATGGGCTAGCACATGTTGGAGCTTCCGCAATTGTGAAATTGCTTACCCAAGTCTGGGAGCATCCAGAGATTGCTAGCACGGCAAAGAGGGTGGTGCAGACCTGTATGATCTGTCTGAAGTATAACCCAGGGAAAGGCACTCGAACTCCAGCAGGAGGATTTGCGACACCCACTGCACCCTTTGAGGTTCTGCAGATGGATTACATCCAGCTTGAGCGCTGTAACAATTTGAAGTATGTCCTAGTAGTGGTTTGCGCTTTCAGTAAATGGGTTGAGGCGTACCCTGCGAAAGACAATACTGCAATGACTACAGCGAAGCTATTGCTGAAAGAGTTTTTCCCTCGATACGGCGTCTGTAGACTTCTGTGGAGTGATAATGGCCCTCACTTTGTAGCAGATGTTATAAAGTATGTCTTGAAGGGCCTAGGCATCACCCAGAAGTTCCAAGCCGTGTTCCACCCCCAGTCTGCAGGACTAGTCGAGAAATATAATGGTACACTGAAGCTTAAGATCGCCAAAATCCAAGCTTCAACATCTTTGACTTGGCCAGACGCCTTGCCACTGGCGTTATTGTCAATTAGGTCGGTGCCACACTCTCGAACCGGCCTTACACCCTATGAGATTGTATTTGGACGCCCAATGAATATTTGGGGTCCACCAAGGCCTAAGGCTGTGTATGATGTACCTTGTGTGATGATGAGTGATTATCTGGCACAGTTAACGGATAACTTGGTTTCTATTCATCAACAGGTCCGAGAGGCGCTCCCTGATCGGTCTACCGGCGAAGGACATGGTCTCCGGCCTGGGGATCATGTCATGCTGAAGGTCTTCGACAGGACGAACAGTTTGGAGCCGAGATGGGTCGGACCTGAGCAAGTCCTCCTTGCAACGAGGACGGCAGTGCGAGTCTCGAACAGGAAGAATTGGATCCATTCCTTGCACTGTCGAAAGGTACCGCCCGGATTGGTGGAGTCTGCCGTGCTGACCGATCAACGAGACATCCTAGCAGCAGAGACAGGCCGTGCTGCAGAGCCAAACGACACTGAGGAGCTCTTTCCGGACCACGCGACTTCTGGAGGAAGGCGATATCATCTGCGACCAAGGAAGTGAGGTTTTCAGTACCGGGACATACTGTCAGAACGGCCCTTGGGTTAGTGAAACGGAGAGCCGATGAGGCAAGGGGGGGGGATCAGCCCTGCATTAGTGTAGCGACACCCGTCTTGGCCCGCTGGTGAAGAAATCAACCGCTGCCCAAGGGGAAGAGTTCTGACAGACCTTTTTAGTTTCAGGAAGATATCAGGGTATTGTTTCCTTTGACATGGAGAAGAAGAAAATTCTTTGTGCGTTGGGGTTCCTGCTAACAGTAGCTATCGTTGGTATAACCACATGGTTTGTGGAGGAGGCAACTCCTGCTCGAGAGACGCTTGTACTGACGACTCCAGTGCCTGCGGAGCACTACTTTTATACATTGCCATATCAAGAGTTGAAGCATCGACAATCCTATTTGAATAACACTTTCATTCAGATGCTGCATCACACCCATGTTGCTACAAATGCTACGAACTGTTGGATATGTGGGATGATGCCAGCCCATCAGAAGAAAGGAGGTACGCCATTCATACCACTTCCTTTCTCTCACAATGGCTCTTGTAGAGCATGGTACACTCTGTTGTTTGCCACTCGAAAACCGACAGTGGGACGATTGCTTTTCAGACTTAATAAAGAATGCCATCAGGACAAGAATGGATATCCACAAGCGAATGGGACAATTTGGGAATGGGAAGAGTACCGACCGGACAATGAATCCATCCCCTATATCTTCACGAACACCAGAGACACTGTGGGGAAGGAAAAATTCGTAATCCAAGTAGCACAAGCCCAAGCGGACCTGTGTGTCCAGAGTGTAGGTTTTATCCCTGTTGGTGTCAGTGATTGTATAACTGTGTTAAACATCGATGGGTTAAATAACAGCACCTTCCTAGCATCCCATAATACCTACTTTGTATGTGGAAATAAAGGTTATTACCGTTTGCCGGCTGGGTGGTCTGGGGTATGCTATGTATCATTCCTATTACCTCCTGTATTTTTAGCACCCGCGTCATATCATAAGGATTTAAAACTGTTGAATAATGTGACTGTAAATAGATATAAACGTACTCTATCAATTGACGAGGTGGATCAAACAGATACCAGTTTGCAACAGTATATTGATTTTAACTTAGGATTGTTCTTTTTTGTTGGAGCCGCTTTGAATAGTAGGAAGATCCGAAGATTAACGAGAGTGGTAGAAGCTGTGACTAATCAGACTGCTGCTGCTCTTGGGAATCTTACGGAAGAATTACAAATTACTAGGATTGTTGCATTACAGAATCGTATGGTATTGGATGTAATGCTAGCTGATCGAGGAGGAGCCTGTAAAATTATTGGAAGTAGCTGCTGTGTGTTCATCCCTGATCATACGCCATCCGTTTATAACGCCATTAACAAGCTGCATAAAATAGCAGCTGAAATCCACACAGAAAACGGCACTTGGTCCTTTTCTGGATGGTTTTGGGCGTTGGTTACTGCCTGGGGTTGGAAGGTTCTAACTGGTCTCTGTATTATTGTAGCAATTCTGTTCCTTTTCTGTATGTGTATTCAATGTGGACCATTGTGCTGTTCCGTATGCATTTCATTCTGCATTCCAGATAAGAAAGCTATTGCCGATGTTGCCCGCCAGAAGGGTCTAGCTAAAGAGGTTAAAGGAATGATGATAATTGATGTATACGATGATTATTCTTGGAAACCAGATGTCTTCAGTAAATGCTGAAAGGGTCGTCTGTTGTAAATTAAAGCAGAATGTGATTAAGCATTTACTGAAAACATTAATGCTTCCCTTTTTTCGTGTTTTCCTCATTATGTTGGCCGAAGTCCGGACTCCATTTTGTATTGACATGCTGCCACGTGTTCACCACGAGGAGAGTCCGACCTCTGTGTTAGTTGCTCTTGTAATCTGCCTAGCAACAGTTTATAAATAGCTCTCTCTCGTCCGTCTGGCGCATGCCCAGACTTGACCACATCTGTTATAATTAGCTTTGCTTGACCATGTGTTTTCGCGGGTCCAAGGAGTGTGTTAGCTCCGCCCATGTATTGATTCAGTATCGAGAATGACCATAAATGGTAATGTTCTTCGGCCTCATGTTGTATCCACCCACTTATGAGCCCCTCTGTTGTGTATAAAAAGGGACAATATACGCAAGTTCTTTGTGCTACTCCTTGCAATACTGAAGAGTGTTGTGTGGA
Organism: Triturus cristatus; assembly: GCF_964204655.1. Lineage (NCBI taxonomy): Eukaryota > Metazoa > Chordata > Amphibia > Caudata > Salamandridae > Triturus > Triturus cristatus. The sequence goes on from NC_140594.1 coordinate 393,011,932, forward strand.
TTGTAGGACCACCCTTAAGGGTTAATAAACGTTGTTTTTGTACTTTGCAGTTTCCGTGCCAACTTCCTTATAGATTTCGTTACAGAAGAGCGAACCCTTGTCTCTTGCGGGCCTAGCTGGGGCTTGTATTCATCACAGTGCCCTTTCTGTTTACAGAATTTGCACCAGGGCTTCTTTTGGCCTGTTCCCTTTGTAGACTGTGAATCCCCACCAGATGCAGATTTTTGGGGCCCTTGTGAAGACTTCTGGTCTTTTGCCTTATCCCCACCTTTATCTGAGCCTTTAGGATCCTGCTTCTTAGTGTCACCCCCTTGGTTCTGGGTTTTCTGCCTCACCCTGGTTCTGACCCATTTGTCTGCCTTCTTTCCCAATTCTTGGGGAGAGGTCAGATCAGAGTCCACCAGGTACTGATGCAACAACTGGTTTTGGCAATTATTAAGGATCTGTTCTCTCATGATAAGATTATACAATCCCTTAAAATCAGTAACTCTACTACCAACCAGCCAACCTTCTAGAGCCTTGGTTGCACAATCAACAAAGTCAGTCCAATCCTGAGTCTGTGCTTTCTGGGTATCTCTGAACTTCAACCTGTACTGTTCAGTGGTTAAGCCAAACCCCTCTATTAAGGCACTCTTCAGGGCTTCATAATCATTAGCATCCTCTTCTCTAACAGTTTAGGAGCTTGTCTCTACTTTTATCAGAAAAGGAGAGCCACAAGATTGCTGCACACTGTTTCTGGGGGACCTGTTGAACTTTACAGGCCCTCTCCATAGCAGTTATCCATTTGTGGATATCATCCCCACTCTGGTAGGGAGGAACAACCTTGGACAGGTTCCTATGGTCTGGAATGTAATCTCTGCCTCTAGGGACACTGTTGCTGCCACCAGGGGTATCTAAACCCTCTTTTCTAGAAGCTCTCTGGAGCTCAAAGGCTTCTCTATCTAAGGCCAATTGCTTGGTTCTGAGGGCAAGCCTAGCTTCCTCATACTGGAGCATCTTGTACCTTCTTTCAGAGGAGGTCTCTCTATGGAAGTATGAGTTCCTCTGATGGATAGAATCTTTGTCAGAGTGATATGAGTGGTTAGATTCCCTTGGAAGAGACCTAGGCCTCTCTTCCACTCTGCCAACTCTCTTAGGGAGAATTCCTCTGTCCTGTTCTGACCTTTCTGGGCCTAACCCTTCAATCACAGACTCCAGGTCATCTTGATTTTCATCATCAGTCCCAAAAACTATGGCTGACCCACCCCCTGATCCAGATCCACCAGCTTCTAGAGCCAGTCTAAGATCATCTGCTACTAGTAGATTTATCAGGTGTTGTGTGGAGGGACTCTGTCCTAATCCCAGGTGTCTTGCAACACACATGGCCTTCAAGTCAATGAAGGTCATGTCCTTATACTGGGGTTGGATGGACCCACTGGCTCCATCCCTTGAGGACATTCTAGTGTTATGCAGTGTTGCACTACCTACACTAGTTTGTGGCCTACTGATCCTAGCTTGAGCTGTAGCAAGGGTGTGCTATCCCTTCACAAACAACTCTAAGTTCAGTATAACTTATTGATACTAAGCTTGACTTTATATGTACTTTGAGTACCTTAAGTGGTTTTCAGTTAGTAATTCAAATAGAGATTTTCTGGTAAAACAATGGCAAGCTGGAATCCCACACGCTGCCCACCAATGTGAGAAGTTGGCCTGGCATATGCTGGTCACTAGTTATAGTGGCCACCTTGCACCAGTCCAATTCGACTTTTATGGTAGATAGGTTTAAGACAACCTTTAAAAGAAAGCTATCCTAGTGGTAGCTGTGGAGAGCAGCCTTCAGGCTAAGTCTCAGAGGAATGTAAAGCAGCTTGTTTTACCTTATAATCTCTTGAATTACCAAATGAAAGGACACCACACAGGTATATATATCAAATATATATGTATTTATTTCTAGACACACTCTACTAATCTCTTTATGAGATTAGAAGCCAGGAACACATTCAAATATCAACGTTTCACAATAAGTTAAGCACAAATATGGCTGGGGCCCTAGGGGCGTACCAGACCATATACTAAAAAAATGGGTTAGGAAAGTCGACTTGCAAAATGACAAGGCCTAGGGCCTGTAGAATCGCTGGGGCTTCACTACTGCAGTGAAAGCAGGTAAGTAACAGACCCACGGGAGACGCATGCAGTGTGTGAACACAGCCGCGGGTTGCCTATTGATTACAATGGAGCAAGTCGCGGTTTGATTTTTAAAGTTTTAGGGTACTTCGAGGAAGTCTACAAGCAAGCCACTGACAATGTAAGTAATTCGAGGGCCAACACACACTAGGGCACCGGAGTGCACGAGTTACCTCACCCAGGGAAGCCGGGTGCATAGGTGTCTTTTGGTGTCGGGTCACGTCGCTGTTTTCTATGGAGACCAAAGAAGACTTGCTGCTTGCGGCGACTGAAGAAGTGTCCGGTGGAATCCAAGGGTGGATTCGAGATACTGAAGACCTGAAAATTGAAGGGACAGTGTTCACAGTCACTTGCCAGTGACCCGGGGCCAGGAAGATGGGTGCCCACGGATGTCGGGTGATTTCAGGTGATCAAGGGTGTTTTGACTCTTTGCTCACAAGGTCCAGGAGAGATTGATGATGACCAGCAGCTGGATTCCGAGTGCCCCACAACGTCTGCAGCTGATGGTGGTGTCGGCAATCGGATTGGAGCTAACAAGCCTTGGCAAAAGCAAGTCTTGTGTAGAGTGAAGAAAGTCGATGGTGCAGACCAGCAAGATCTGAGGGACTCAACCAGCAAAGGTGAGTGAGGGCAGGCCTGGAGCAACCAGGGGAGCCCTTTGACTTGATAAGAAAGTCTTCGGGGGACCCACAAGCTAATGGGCAAGGGATCGCAAAGATGCCTCTTGAGGAAATGCTTCACAAGAGCCCACGGTCACTCAGGACGGGGTAGGCCTCTGATTTTCATGACAAAACCTGCTGGAGGCTTGGGCCACAAGTGCTCCAAAGCTCAAGATTGTAGAATGTCGTGAAGGGGTTGTACTTGACAATAGGGCATGGTACCTGGGTATTGCTGCTCCTCATCACTCGTGGGGTCCACTTGCCTCAGCTCTGCTGGGGACTCACAATGGCTGTTGAGAAGTCAGAAAATCCACTTCTAGGGCTGCAGGGACTTCGGACTCCGGTGGGAGAGGGAAAGTTTGCGACCATTGATTCAAGTTTTTGGTGCCTGCAAAGCAGGGGTGTCACTCCTTGACTCCAAGGGAGATTCTTCTGTCTTACAAAGGTAGTGGAACGTCAAAGGGCCAGGATTCTTCTGTGTAGAGCGTCGTCCAGTGTTATCTACTTTGCAATGGCAAGGTTGGCTATCTTATACTGAAGATAGGGAAGGGACTAGCTCTATGACCACTCCTCTGGGAGGGTCAGGGTAGGGGGTAGTTACACCCACTTCCCTTTGTCCAGTTTCACGCCAGAGCAGGGACAGGTAGCCCCTGAACCGGTTTGAGCTGGCATACGCACAGAGGAGCCTACTGCTCCGCCAGTGCAGGACTTCAAAGCACTCTAGAAGTGCACCCACCCAGCCCCAATACACTAAATTCTGTCTGGAAGGTAGTGACACCTCCCTGTGACAGGATGCCTATTGTTGGGCCTCCTCCACTGCGAGTTTCAGTCAGCAACAGGAGGGCAGCCCAGTGTCTGTGATGGTGGCATCCATTTTGTGATGCCAGGGCTCTTTCAGATTTCTACCGTGTTACCACAGTAGGTACATGTCATCCCCTCTAGAAGGGTCGGATCATACTCCCACACCAGTTACTGGTGTGGGGTTATGATTCCAAGATTTTGGACACCAAACACGACATGTTTTGATGCAGTCATTCCAAAGTTAGCATTAACCGGGAGGTTATAATGCAGTTAAGAGTATATGGTTTAACCGCATCCAGAAACAGCCACAAGGAATAGACCCTGCCAGCTGCAGAGGGGTCCTGCTCATGCAGAGGCACCCCCTCACATTGTAAACCAAGCACCCTGCCCTCAGGATTGATAGGGCCTGCCTTAGGGGTGACTGATAGGTTTATATGTGTGTGTATGGTGAGATATAGGAACCTATACCTCTGTGAGGAGTGCTAACACTACCTCCCCCAGGCTGCAGTAGCAGGCCTGTGGTGTCAGATTTAGTCTGCTTCCCGGGGGCGGCATAATGCATGCTTCAGCCCCTGGTAGGCTTGTGAAGTGCCTATGCCCTTGGTACCTAGGGTACCATATACTAGGGGCTCATAAGGTACCACAGTATCCAATCACTAGTGCACCTAGTATGCACTCCAAGTTGTTTAGAGAGAACAGAGAGACTGGGGCCCTGATTAGCAGGGACCCAGCCAGACTATAGCCAGAAACCAGTGTATACATCAGAAAAAAAGTGGGGGCAACATAAGTGCAGATCCTACTCTCCTACATGTACCATGCAGCTTGCATGCAGCTCTTTGATGGCAGTTCATAGCTCACTGTGCTAGATTACGTATGTAACTTATGAACTGCACAGTAACAAAAGCATCTCGGTGACAAAAGCAGTAAGCCACTGAGCTCTACACATAAAATACTGTTCTTTGATATGCATGGTACACATTCTTTGCAGGGGGCATATTACCCCTTTGTGCTACTTTAGATGATTCAAAGCTCCCATCGTGCTCCAGCAGGTACATTAGTCATCAGACACTGGTGAACCAGTCCTGAATATAAGTGAGGCTGCTTTTATTGTTGCCTGAAAACTGCTGGATATACAAGGAACTTTGCAGTGCCAGCTGCCAGTAACAACCCCCCACCTTTCCCGCCTTCCAGGGAAACGCCTGATTCCAGGTCTGGCCAGTCTGGCCTTGCTGCCACCCTTCAATGGTGCCCCTCATCTTTACATAGACACTCTATCATGCGTGGGTCATTTCTTTTATAGTGCTACTCATCCCAAGTATGTAGGGCAGGGTGTTGGAGTGCGTTACATCACACACATATTATATAGAGACAATGACTCATATAAATGTGAAAGTCAATGTATGGGAAATGTTACTTAAGATAATGGGGACTACAAGGTGTAATCATTCTTTCATCCATCATTGTCTTTCACCATTCATCTGTCCTACCATCCAAATCCAAACATATTCAACCATTTGCAAACCTATCTATCATGTATCCTTCCATCCATCATTTCACTCATCTATACCTCCATCCACCCTTTCACTCATTCATACCTCCATCCACCCTTTCACTCATTCATCCATCATCCATCCATCTGTACACACATCCATCCACTCTTCCACCCATCCATTCACTCATCCATCTAGCCATTTACCCTTTCAGCCAGGGCCGGCTTTAGCGCTGGTGGCGCCCAGTGCGACAATGTTATTTGGCGCACCCCCCCCCCCCCCATGAGCACCTGCACCATGGATTCTCTCACTAGCACCCTTTAACAGTGAGCAAGTCTCCATAACCACTCTCTCTCAAATTGAATTAGTTATATAGCGCCACTCATACCAGCAAAGGATGTCGGAGCACTTTGCATCACACACGCATTACACAGAGATAAACAAACATACGTGTGAAAATCAGCTTATAGGAAATGGTACATAAGCCAAAGGACTAAAAGTGTAGGAGTCGCATGTCATCCATCCTAGTAGGCCGTATAGTTTAGGAGTGCTTGGTGTGGAGAAGCACAAACTCAGAGTAGAAAAAGAAACAGCATAGTTGGGAGTTTTCTTTAACAATAAGAATCGATTTCTACCCTAATTAACCCTTTTTGCAACATTAATCTATGCTCTAATATATACTTTGCAGTGTGTATGCAGCTCTATGATGAAAGTTAATACTTCAATGTTCTATATTAGGACCTTGTTATAAATTGCAAGTAGCAAAAGTATGTCTCTTTTAAAAGCAATAACCTGCTGATCTATTTACATTACATGCACTCTGTAATCCACATGGTACACATTCTTTGCAGCAGGCATATTAACCCTCTGCACTACCTTCACATAAATCAAAACTTCAACTAAACAAAACTCCAATCTCTGTCCAGGAAGAACATTAATCACAGGAATTAACTTGACATTTTTGGGAGTGCCTGTAATTGCAGGAGGAAAGGAACCCAGCAGCAGGTGCTTTATAAACATAACAAACTTGCAAAAGCTGTGCCCCCAGGAAGCCAGCGCCCGGTGTGGTGGCACCGGTCGCACCGCTCTAGAGCCGGCCCTACTTTCAGCCATTCTTACACTTACTCATCAATCCACCCAGTCACTCATCCTTCCACCCATTCACCCTTTCAGTCATCAATCAATCCATCCATCCTCCTTCCCTTTCTCTCTCTCCATCGACCCTTTCACTTAGCCATCCATCCATCCATCCTCCCACCCATCCATCTACTCATCCACTCATGAATCCATCCACTGACCCTATCACTCATCCATCCTTTCACTCATTCATCCATCCATCCTTTCTCTCATCCACCTACCCTTTCACTCCTTCACTCATCTATCCAGCCTTTTGTCCATCTACTCCCTTTCACTCACCCATCCTTACATCCACCCTTTCACTCATCTGTCCATCCATTCACCCTTTCACTTATCAATTCATCAATCCATCCATCATTTCACTCATCCATCCACATATTGACTTGCCCATCATCCACCCTTTAACTCATCCACCCAGCCACCCTTTTACACATCCATCTACCCTTTCACCCAAACATCCATTTATTTACCTTTTCTCTCAGCCATTCTTCCACTCACTCATCATCCATCCTTTCTCTCATTATCCATCCATTCACCCTTTAATTCATCCGTTCACCCTTTCACTAATCCATCCATCCATCCATACGCCCATCCCTTCACTCACTCACTCACCCACCTTTTCATATTAATTATGAGATGAGCCTTTATCTGCAGAGTTGCAGACAGAAGAGGCCCATCAAGAACGCCACCCTTGTTGTAGTCCCTAAAGCAAGGGGTGGGGTGGGGGAAGGGTGTGGTGATGTGACTCAGTTTACCGTGATGTCATTTGGAACATTAGGACATGATTCTAAGAATGTGAAGAAGGGCAGTTATCATCTATGCTTTGGAGGTGCCTGGCACGGCTCTCTTCATCTCCCAATAAATCATCCTGTTTATCTACTCATCTGCTGTGTCTGTGCCCCAATACCTCACTGGCGACAGAAGACGGGATGCGAGTCTATATGGAATATGGAGCTAAAAAAAAAAAACTTCACTACATGAACCGGTACCTGCACTGAACTTCCTATGAAGCGAGAATTGGAAGCGAGACTTTCGTATGTTTGATTTTCCCTCGTTTGCTGTTATTTGTGTCCTGAACAGAGGCCTCCTCGAGTCTGTGTTCTCCAGACCATTTGTGAGTAACTTTTATATTTCATTTCGGGGGCTTACTTTGGGTTTTACGAGAGAGCCGTGCCGCGCCGGTACCTCAGAGACATTTTTTTTTTTTGATGAGTGATTTATAGCGAGGAAACTTAGAAAGGAGACGACAACAGTCGCATTTGAGCTTAGACGACGCGCGCTTCTCAGCGAGACTCGGCGCGAGGGAATCCCTTACCTCATCAGCTCCATTTGAATTCTCGGGAGCTTGCTGAATCATAACGCCTTGCTATGCTGACGCGCACAGCACTTGCGCGTCACTGCAATCTCTAGTCACGCGTCACTGCATTCTTCAGTCGACTGAAACGTTCTGGATTACGCGCTGCGCTGACACGCACAGCATTAGCGTGTCACGTTGTGATTGCTTGGATGGTTGTCATAGCGACATAGCTAGCGAAAAAAAAAGGCGAAGCAAAGTTGGATTTTCACGCTGACATACACAGCTGTTGTGTGTCAATCAAGAAAGTAATGATACGATTTTTCTTTCTACGCTGATACACACAGCCATTGTGTGTCAGTCGGAAAAAATAAAAGTTGACTCTTTTCTTTTTCTGTTTTACGCTGATACACACAGCTCATCAAATCTGTTTGAATTCATTTTTATCAAGCACACGTGCATAACTTCAAGCAATTTAAAGCAACACTGCCATCTTGTGGTTAATTCATGGTGGTTTCTTTGTTAATTTTCACCCTCAGCTTGTTTGTTTCATTTGGTTTTAGATCATTCTCATTTCTTCAGTATTTTTCATCCATATTTTCAACATGCAGAGTGTCACACCACCAGCACCTTTCCTACAAGAACCTGGAGAACCACAACTTGAATGGAAGCTTTGGATCAGGTCGTTCAAAGCGTATTTAGGTGCAATTGACGGTCAAAGATATAGACCAGAAAGAAAGAAAAATCTGATGTATTATCATCTGGGTGTAGAAGGACAAAATGTTTTTGATCATCTTCCTCCTTTTGAACCACCTGAGGGTCAAGACCCCGATGAATTTTAAACAGCTGTGTTACAATTAGATAAGTACTTCACTAAAACTAAAAACATTGTAGTACATAGGTACAATTTTTTCACAAGAACACAAAAAGCCAACGAAAGCATAAACACGTTCATTACTGCGTTAAAAGTTCTCGCTGCAAAATGTGAATTTGAGAACTTCACTTCTCAACTAGTTAGGGATCAACTTGTTGCGCGATGTCACTGCAAAAAAGTGCAACAGAGATTACTTACCTGTAAAGATCCAAGTTTAGATGAAGGTGTGGATATCGCTAAAAGTATTGAAGGTTCAATGGATGATGCTAAACAACTTGAGTCCGCTCTATCCAATACTATGATTTCTGGTGCTGTTTCTAATAAACCCTTTCCTTCTCCTTCCTCCCTTCCTAATTTTACTAGAGGATCTTCTACTACACCAAGAGGGGGAAGGAATTTCAGAACTTTCAGAGGTGGAAAAACGTTCACACCTAATAGACAGTACAACCAAAGAGTAAATTGTTACAGATGTGGATCTAACATGCATGTATCCTCTTTCAGAAATTGTCCAGCTTTAAATCAACAATGTGGTCACTGTGGCAAGATTGGCCATTTTGCAAAAGTTTGCATGAGTGGAAATAGGAAGAATGTGAGTTGTGTACTCGATGATCGTGGCGAACAATCTGTAGAGCAAAATACTGACGAGGTCATCAACCAGGAGTATGTGGTTGTAGTTAGAAGTGGTTCGGAGGAAAAAATACAACATATTCCTGATCCTGAAGTTGATGTAACCATTGATAGCAACCACATACAACTGCTTGTCGACACTGGAGCACGTATCACCATTGTTTCTCATGATAAGTACATGAAATTTGGGTCTACCAAAAAGTTACTTCCACCTGATATACTCACTGTGGCCTTTGAAGCAGTAAGATAGATTTACTTGGATATTTTTGGGCTAACATAAGTGTGTTTGGGAAAGACATTAATGGAAAAGTATATGTAGCCAAACGTGGGATTAACGTTCTTGGTCTCGTACACCAAGCTGAGTTTGGACTCACTATTAAACCTGGTTTATTAAATCCAGTTTTCATTGATCAGCAATTTAACATCAATTATCCCAGCTCCAGCAACAGTATTAGTTCCCTATCTGTAGAGTCTCAACATATTTCTCATTGGGAACAAAAATACAGTAACATTTTTGAAGACCGTCTTGGGAAAATTACGAACTTCCAACATTTTATTAAAATAAAGGAAAATGTTACTCCCGTTAAACATAGGTTAAGGAATGTTCCCTTGTCCATTAGAGGGGATCTCTCTAAACATCTTGAATCATTATGTAACCAGGGCATAATTGAGAAAGTTGAGTCCACTCTTTGGCTTTCTCCCATTGTTTTAGCCAAGAATAGGTCTGGGGACCTGAGGATGTGTGTGGACTTGAGGAGTCTTAACGAAGCCATATGGGTTGACGGATTTCCCCTACCGCGTATTGAAGATCCTATTGCCAAAGTGGGTTCCTCTTCATAGTACACCAAACTTGATCTTAAGGCAGCTTATCACCAAGTCGAACTACATCCTCAGTCCCGACATCTCACAGCTTTTGTCACTCCTGATGGACTATTTCAATTTTGTCGTCTTCCTTTTGGTCTGGCTTCCGCTGCTGCCATATTTCAGAGACTAATGACTGAAATGTTCTATCACGATCCCAATGTCGTCGTTTTTCAAGATGATATTTTAATCTTTACTCGTAGTGAAGCTGAGCATGATCTTGTACTTGATAAAGTATTCAATGTTTTAGCTAATAGAGGTATAACCTTTCAAAAAAACAAGTGCACTTTCAAAGTCAAAGAAATTGAATACCTTGGTCATGTCATTTCTGAGAATGGTATCAAACCCAGACCTGGCCTTATAAAGAGCATAGTTGACGCTCCTCCTCCACAAAACAAAGAACAACTAATGTCTTTTCTTGGGCTATGCGAATTCTATTCTAAATTTATGAAGGACTTTGCAAAGACAACAGAGTGCTTTAGGGGATTATTAAAGAAAGGGGCAACTTTTGTATGGTCGGAGGAATGCAAAAAAGGTTTCCAATCCATCAAGGACCATATAATTAAAGCTCCTGCGTTACAAGCTTTTGTTGAAGGGAAGCAAACCATTGTCACTGTAGACGCTTCCGAATATGGTTTAGGTGCTGTCCTTTCTCAATGCTCAAATGGAAAAGAAGATACTGTTGGTTTTGCTTCCAGGACGCTTCGTCCTGTAGAAAGGAAATATTCTGTAATTGAAAAAGAACTCCTAGCTTGTGTTTGGAGTATTGAAAAATGTAAGCAATATGTGCGGGGTAGATCTTTCATCCTCAGAACGGACCATCGTCCCTTGGTGGACATCCTTTCGGGAAAGAAGATCAAGCGCACCAGCACGTCTATCTACAAAACTATTAGAATACAGTTTCAATGTAGAATATATTCCAGGTGGAAGGAACTGCAGAGCAGATTGTCTTTCTAGACTTCCCATCCTGGACATAGATGAACAAGATTGGGAAAGTGAAGTAGAGGAATGTTTTATTGCGGTCATTAATCAAGAGAATTTATCGTTTGCAGAACAGGACTGGGTCATGCAGAGTGACAAAGATCTTATTCTCAAAGAGGTATCCTCTTTGATTAAGAAAGGTTGGCCAAGGGAGAAAACCCTTTCACATGACCTTCAGATGTACTGGAAGGTTAACGATGAGCTATCAGTAGAAGATGGAATGGTTGTTAGGGGTGACAAACTCATTCCTCCATTTTGTTATCGTGAAAAGATCATTCAAGCTGCACATTCAGGCCATCTTGGTGCAGCCATTACAAAGAGGAAGGTCAGAAATGACTTTTGGTGGCCCAGAATGGACACACAAGTTGATGAATTTGTAAAACAATGCTCACGGTGTAATACCAGTGACAAGGTCCTTAAACTTGAGGGTGCAGTTGATTCTCCTGTACCTTCTCCTGACAGAGCCTGGCAAAAAATTGGCATGGACTTTCTTGGACCTTTTCATGTTCTCCCTTCTAATTCAAAGTATTTTTTAGTTATCATTGACCATTTATCCAGGTGGGTAGAAGTTGAACCTATTTCTACACCCGATTCAAAGAGTGTCATCAGTTGTTTAGATGCTATTTTCCGCAGAGAAGGCTATCCAGAGGAAATTCTCAGCGACAAAGGTGTTCAATTTGTTTCTCATGAGATGACTTCTTTTTTGCATTCTTGCAATATCAAACATCCGAGGACTCCACTCTATCATCCACAAAGTAATGATAAAGCAGAAAGATTTAACAGAGTAGTTGTAGAGTGTGTGCAAGCAGCTTTTAGGTCTAGATCCTGTGTTTTTCAAGCTATAAAAGATCTTGTGTGGTCATATCGCATTTCACCTCATGTGGCTACCAACTTTTCACCCTTTGAAATGATGAGAGGTAGAAAAGCTCCATCTTCAGTCTATCCCTTTTGGATGGTCAATTCATTTCATCTCGGTTGTGACATGAGGTGTATGTGGGAATCTGCTAAGAAAACCTTGAATGAAACTTCTTTGTTGTCTCAAACGTTTTCAAGTACGAAAGATACATATAAACTTTGTGTAGGAGACTGGGTTAGAATCAAAAGTCCAGTTCCAGTCAAAAAGGGATTTTCAAAGTTTCTCGATTCACAACAGATTGTTGACATGCGTAAGAATGCTGTTAAATTGTCTAATGGGAATTGGTGGAGCACCTCTTGTGTTGCAAAGGATCCTTCTCCTCCTATCATTCTGCATGAAGCTGTCAAAATCAGTTCTGAAATTTCAAGGGGGGATGGTGTTAGGAAGAGCACTAGAATTTGTACTAGACCACATAGATTACAAGATTATATCTGAGTTTATTGTGCTTATGAACGAGTTTATTATGTTTATGTTTTCATGAAATTCTCTTTCTAGCTTTTCTCTACTCTCTCTCTTTTCTCTCTTCACTATTTCATCTTTTGCTCGTTTTGACTTTATCTTATTTTATTAAAAGGGAGGAGGTGTGGTGATGTGACTCAGTTTACCGTGATGTCATTTGGAACATTAGGACATGATTCTAAGAATGTGAAGAAGGGCAGTTATCATCTATGCTTTGGAGGTGCCTGGCACGGCTCTCTTCATCTCCCAATAAATCATCCTGTTTATCTGCTCATCTGCTGTGTCTGTGCCCCAATACCTCAAAGGGTTCACTATGCTCCTGCATATAGGCAATCTGAAAAAGTGGAAGTTGTGAGTCTTTCATGATGCAGAGTGCCAGGACTTGAGGTGACTGTGACATGGTGTTATTTCCAGGGGGTTAAGTGGGATGGATGAAAAAACTGGGGGTCTCTCCAAAGGGGGTGTTCAATGTAATTAAGGATGTGGGTTAAAACACCTAAGCTAAAAAGCTGTGCTTAGCATAGTGTGCTGCCCAACTGGTATTCTGCTACTTCTGGCATTGCATCCAGATATATAACACAAAAAGTAACGTTACACCTACAACAAGCCAGAACTATTGGCTTTGTCAAAGGTTGTTAGTTGCATAAAAATAAAAAAGCAGCAACCATGGCTTTGTTGAATATAATACTGAAAATGCTTCAGTTCTAAAATGATGAGACTGTGAAAGAACTATAACCCCTTTCTTTTAACTTCTTTCACCACCCACTTTTGATTAACTGGATTCTCAGGTAGCAAAATTGGCATTTTTGTACATTTGTTTCCGTCTGACAGAATGCCCTGCCCTGGACCGAGGTAGGAGGTGGCTCACCACATGCTTTAACACCCCAGACTGGCCCATTGTCATTCTGTAGGTGACAATCAGCTGCAGACAGAATGACAATGGGCGGGGTGGGGCTGCTCTTGTGCTCAGAGGAGGAGTGCAAGGCGGTCCCATCAGTGAGCTGAGGCTTCTGGCAGCGGAACAGTGCTGCTCTCTGCAATGCCCAAAATTACGGACAAAAGGCATCCATAGAAGGGATCATCATGGACAATGGACGTGAGATCCAAATTACGGACAGTCCATGAAATTTTCCGGACGGTTGGTCACCCTAAGCTCATTTCCGTCGTTGCATGACTAATATCAGGCTCACAATCATGGGCACAGTTGTTATTGCAGAACAGGTGGTCCAAGGGCGCAGGGCTGGGCATGCAGGGTTGCTCTTACAAGCGCCCTGGCCTTTCCCCAGACGGTCACTCTCAAGCTAGGAGGAAAAGGGGTGAAGTAATCCTGGAGGCCTGAAAGGGTCATCCAGTGGCCCACTAGGCTAGCCATGGACTCCGGGTGGCACTGCTGTCACGCGAGGTAAGATGTCGTTGAGAGGGTTCACTCAGTCGCCTTCCTTTGGCAGCCATGGCTGAGTCTCTCCTCAATGCGGACTCCTTCCTGCAGGGATACTTCCAGCACTCCGCCTTCCTTTGGCGGGCCAGACTCTCTCTTCCATGCAGACTCACTGCTCCTCCAGCTGATCTTTGCAGACATCTTAGGTGATGGCCCCTCTACTCTAGGAAGATGGATTTCAAGGGCCCCAGGACTGGAACTCTGAATGTTTCCCCATTACCCTGTGGGGTGTTGCCTGTTCTGGTCAATGAGAATGGAAGGTTTAGTGCCCCTATAATATATCTTTCAGAGATATTTGTGTCTCTACATGTGCTGTCCTGCACCAGTTCAAGGTTTTTCATTCGCTTTGTCTATCCCTTGTCCAAGATGCACTCTTGTTCTCCCAGCGAGGCAGGAAGTAGGGGCGATGCTGACATCCTCTTCTGGCAGAGACCCAGGACATGAGCACCAAGAGGAAAGAAGCCTTCACATCTGACTGCAATCAGTGTTTTGAGAGCTGGGCCTGTCAGTGAACAAAAGGGGCATGCCCTGTCAAAATGCTAACCCTACACTTCAGAGGAGACCCCTGGCTCCAGACTCCCCACACCCACAATCCAAATTAATGGGAGCACTCCAGGAAGGAACAAAGGGCAGGAAACAAAAAAGGCCACTTCTAAATAGAGCCCTGAATCCATCTTCCTCTCTTCTGAGGCTGTTGCTACAAAAAGCTTCAATACTAGTCTGGCAGTCTACACCCTGTCTCCATCTTGTTCAACATGGTTTAAGTGGCAATCCAAGGGAGATTCTGCAGAATTCTCATCCTCACACTGCACATTCCTGGTTCATACTACCACACATCAGCACCACATACATGTAGCAAAAGGGCCATCTGCATGAAGGGTGAGGTCAGTAGGCCACTCGCCCATCTGCATATGGGAATATGAAGAAGAATATGAAAAGGGCCTACTTCAAGTCAGACTTTAGTTCAAAAGCACCTGCTCCACCACTGCAACCTAATGTAACCTGCAAGGAAACAGTAGTCCCACTTACTAAGATAGACAGGGATGGTGGGACCCTGCAGGGTCAGTAACATTGGGGTGGGGGAGTCTGAGCTTCAGATTTCCCAGCAATCACGCTGGTTAACATACATTAACAGAAGCAGGGCCTTTAAGGAGCAGTAGGAAGGGAGAGGAGCGCAGAACGTGAGAGGTACTTGTAACTCAATGTTTTGTAAAATAATCACTTTTTTTTACACCTTTAAAACAGAGACAAGTGTGTGTGTTTGTGTGTGAATGTTTGGCTGCATGTGTATGTAAAAATACCTAGTGAAATTCTAGAAACACCTCATTATACCCAACATAAATCATCTGTATCCAACAATTTCCTACAGAATATATTTATTAGGGGGATGTAACACCCCAAACACGCACCTGAAGCTATGCCCCTGCCCTCCAGATTACAGAGCCTTGATGTGGGTCCCTTAATCCATTTGGTAAAGTCTGTCACTTAAAAGCTCAACTTCATTGCTGCCAACTGTCTCGTTTTTGCTGGGACACTCCCGGCAGGTTGGAGACTGTCCCGGGTAATTCACTAGCCCGGGACAGTCCCGGCATGCTTGCATTGGCGCATAGTTGGCGAATCACTTGCCTTTGCACGATCTGCAGATTGCTCACTTTAATACGTAAAAATAAAACGTGATATCTGTCCTGTGTGTGTCCAAAGCCTCTGGTGGAGTATTTTCATCAGGAATCCAGCAGATGGAACTCCTGTATTTGTTTTGAAATGTTATCAACATCTTGCTGTGCTTATCTTAATGCTGTTACCACAAGAGTCAAAACTGAACGTTAGATTATGCTAATTATGTGGGTTGAGCGGAGTGGGAGGAGCTTTGGGGAAGTGGGCGTGGTAACATTTCAAGTAAGTAATTGATAACTGTGCTGCAAAGTGTCCCTGGAATTTTTTTTCCAAATGCTGGCAACTATGCAACTTCCCCTCTGGAAAGATATATGCAGATTGGCAAAATGTAAAACTTACTTGTAAAAGTTATTGTTGCAATTCTCTGTATGATTTACATATGGTATTTATATGCAGCTTTGCAATGACAGACAAAAAGATATTGGCATAAACCTGTAGTTTATATATTGGCCTGCATGTTGTATACTATACATACATATACATGCACCTATGCAAAAAAAAATTTAGGGATATTGGTACCTCAGCTCCGACTGGAAAATAGATTGATTCCCATTAAACTAGAGGTTAGATAGGGTGTGACCACTCTTCTGTTAGGAAGGGCTCTCATTGCAAATTGTCTCAGTTGATACTTAGAGCCTCATATAGAGTTAGGCAGATGGGATACCCCATCAAAACATGGCAGTCATCCTATCTGCCATATTACAACTGCCATGGGCTATAAGACACTTGTAATACGGAGGAAAGGACATCCGTGACGTTTATATTGGAGTATCAATCTCACAAACTTTAAATAGAGCCCTTAATCCTCTACCTATTTTAGGACTTGTCTCATGCTAAAGTAGAGCAGCTAGGACCCCAGCGCTCATTTTTATTTTTTTATATAAACTTTATTTATTCATTTCAAATAACACTTAATACAGGTCACATTATTTACGAAACCAACGTGGGTCCCACCCATTCGCACCAGCCAGCTAACTCCTTTACCCTTCGAAAGACCCCAGTGCCCATTGGTTGGTTTTTCAAAATAAATAAATTAGTGGTTTACTCAGGATCCAGAAATGTGGAGTGTGGTCATTGTCATATCTTTCCAAGTGGAAAATGTGGCCCATCATGGCCCTTTATGGGCAGCACCTGAAGCCTGTGCTGCAGATGTTTGACGCAGAAAAAGGATGTGGTGTTTGTATCAGAGCTGCCGACTTTGGAACTGGGGAAGCAGTTTTGAGTCTTGGCGTCGGCTCAACATCCTGTGATTCTAAAATATCACGTAATCTCTCCATGCCTAAAAAACATTAATGTAAAGCGCGCCAATAACTTTGGGTTGAGTTTGCGGTGTACACAACTACAACCACAAAATCACATATGGCTAACTTGTTCATGCGCTCATTGTTCTGGTTAAGAGGTCCTATAGCAAGCTGGTTTTTCGAGGAGTATTAATGTTTGCCCATTGGCAGGAGATGCTGCCATTTGTATCTGAAAGACTATCTATGTCTTCCCACCTGACTGGGCTGTTTAATCCGGTTTTCCCACAAAAAGCAAAGAAAGGGAGAAAGCCAGGAACAAAATTGTATTTTGCATTTCACATCTCTGCTCTTTGGCACTACGGCATAGATTACCATTTTCTATTTTAGGTTTTTTTTTTTCCAGCCAACAGTATGTTGAAATTTTTCTTTGAACAGTTTTATCATGACTTAGGATGCCATCGTATATTTATGTATTTTTTTCCACCAGCAGTAAGTTGTAACTTTGGTTTTAAGAGATTCAATAAGGGATCAAAACACAAGCATGCAAAGTGATGTTGGCTGAAATGACAAAATTGGCTGAAGATGTTAGACATGACTTGGAACCACTTGTCTGCTTTTTTTTCCAAATTTTACAACGTCACCTACTCCATTCCAAAAACTGCTTCTTTTACTCATGAAGCCAAAAGTAAACTTCCCTCACATATTTTGCAAGGGATCATGCTTTCACTCACGTCATGCATTGAAACCAGCATTGGCAATGTGTTTTTTTCTTATTTCGAATGGTAAAGTTTATTCAGATCTTCACAACATGATAAAGGTACAACAGGGACAGCCCAACATAACCTTCCCGAATACAAATAATAAGTCAAGGACAGGTGGCGGCAGCAGAAATAACATCACACAATTCTGTCACACATACAGGACAGGTACAACACAAGTAGTCAATGCACTAAAGAGCGAGTGCGAGGCGTTAAAGAAAGAACTTGGATTAATTTTGTACACAGATATAATTGTATAGGAAGTACAAAATGTATGCAAGAAATAGACAAACCTATTATAGGAATACCATACATTCATGTACTCATACAGGATGATGCTCATTCACCTAATGTGGTAAGCTTTATTAGTGGGTTCCATATCTTGCAGTGGGAAACATTCAAGAGTACTGGTGTCCACTGATTGTACAGTCTCCTATTTATGGGCTGCCTAGTTTGGGTGAAGCTGAGTCACTTATGTTGATATTTATGTACTCCCTTTCTTAAAATGTCAGCTCTATATTACATTTTATGTGAGCTAAAAATGATTTTTATTGGGATCTCCCTACCACATGGTTAAACAGAGGAGACCTGAGCAACAGACCCTGATTCTCCTGGCCTTCATCATGTTTGGGTGCTTTGGGCTCAGGCAACTCCCCAGGAATATAGGTATTTCACATCAAGTACTTTGAAACAATCCCTTCTTCATAGAGCATGTTTACCAGCCTTAGAAGGGGGAGGAGAGGGTGAGCAATGAGGCAGGCCTCGCGATAGGCCATTGGCGAGTTTGTCAGTAGGGGGCATCTTTCCCAGGGTGAGCCATTATTATCGCTGGCTGCACCTTGAAGCAGACCATGCCCGTACTGCCAAGCCACACTCAACTAAATGGGTATTGAAGTACATAGGCTTTAAGATTGTGAACTGTACCCACAACATCAAGGCAACTCCTGCCTCACTGCAAGCACTTGGAGGGCAGTGGTAGTGAGGTGGTGACTGCCGGGTACCTTAATTCAAAGCAGTGTTGTGGAGGTTTAAAGGAACATTACCTGGCTCAGCCCAGACCTCCCGCTCTTCTGCAATTGTTAATGACTACCACCTTAGTTAAAACTTAGGTACGAACCTTTATAGAAAAGTACGACACCGATACGACTATTGTGTTTTCCATCTCGCGGGTTTTGTACTCCATGTGGTGCACCCGCAGTGCCATTTTAAAGAAAGAATCCATAGGTTATTCCCAGTCCAATACTATTTACTAGACATGTTATGCTATGTACCGCTCTCTCTACAATTATGATTAAATCTAATCACTGTAGCGCATCCCTATCCCTTCTGCAAATTAATTATTGCTAGGGTGTTTTATCTATAGTTTTTTTTATCTTTAGTTATTTGATTAGGTACAGATACATTTTTACAAATTGAATTAATCGGGTGTTTTTTAATTCCGAACGAAACAGTTCCCTGTTTACATGTACATTTATTGGTGCTCGCTGAGCACCTAACGGAGAAAATATGGACTGTATGGTAATTGCATAAGTCTCTGTCCGAGAAGGTTGAGCTGGCTTGGGGGAGTAAGAATGCAGATATGAATGTATATTTATAGTGTTTTTAATAACAAAAACATAGTCTTTTTTATATGATGTGTTTATATTTCGGCTACAATGTATTGCTTTATTTTATGTGCTTTTAAGGTCCGTGTGGCCGATATAAAGATTTTTGACTGACTTTATACAAAACAGTGTATTTTGGATTGTTACACTTTAGCACCTTAGATCATATCACTGCAGGAGTGGCCTTTGATAAATTAGTGAAACACACTCCTTCTGCTGTGACAATTTTACTAATGACTCAAGATGCAAGTCAGTAGTTTTGTTTCCTCCCATATAATCCTTTTATTTTTTGTATATATGGAGCGACATTATGGGTTATTAAACCATATACAAGAGAGGAACAAATTATTTACAGGTGCTCTCAAACATGGTGATCATGGAAATGGAGGCACAGTGGAGAAAAGTAATTGCCTAGGGTCACACAGGATGGTCCAGGTTGGCAACTGGGATTGAAACCAGGTTTCCTGATTAGACATTGTGCTATTCAGATCCGGGATGGCTATTACATTATTTCCCCCCTTCTGCCCTGAAGGAAACGTTATTAGCTACCCGAGGCAAGTCAGTTGTCACGAGAGGCAAGTCAGTTGTCTTTTGCCTCCTAAACAAGGCCTTTACTGTTGTCACAGATGGAGCAACATTTTAGCCTATTAAACCATATACAAGAGGGTTTAGTACAGTGCATATCCCTAACTAAATTTCAAGTTGGCACAAATGTGGTGATCACTGAAAAGGAAGCAGAAGGAAGAGCAGTAATTTCTGTGGGTCACACAGTTTGATCAACCTGGGAATCTGTGTTTGAAACTAGGGTATCTGGGTCAAGGCCACACAAATAGTTTAGCCTTGCGTACAATAAAAACTTCTTACTGTTCTGGGCATGGTGTGCAAGGGCATTCACATTAGCCTTTGTTTTTTTTTATGAGATGGGGCAACAGCAGTTTAACCTCTCCTCTTCATAGAGCAGCTACAGCTTGGGCAGAATCGGTGCAAGCATCCCTTTTGCAGAGGGCAGGTGCATCAGCTAGGGTAGCACCAGCGCAAGCAGGTACCAATCTGCAACAGCAATGCAAACTTTAGTTCCTCATGGAATACGGACAGCATGACAATAACAAAACAAGTTTCCCCTCTCTCACAGAAGGCAAGAATTGCAATCTTCCATTTCCTCAGAACAAATCCAGCATCACAGAGTTGAGCAAACTTTCATTGCTCACAAAACATGAACACTTAAGGCATAAGTAACATGTAGGTTACAGACCGATGTCTGGAACAGATGCGTAAGTCACTGGGAGGAATGTATAGGTGGATGAGTGGATGAGTATGCAAGTTGTGAAACCATTCTCACTTAGGTGAGCACCCTGAAAAATCTGCTGCAGTCGCTGAGAGATGTTTTTTTAATTGATTCTATGTTTTTCTACGTTTTGAGACATTGCGGTAAGCTGACAGGCAGAGGCGCAACTAGAGCCAAATTTCGAGGGGGGGGGGGGGGGGGCCTAAGGAAAAATTTCGGGGGGGGGGGGGGGGTCTGAGTCTTTAAGCAATAGGCAGAGTGGAGCTGATTTCGGGGGGGGGGGGCTGAATCTTTAAGCAATAGGCAGAGTGGAGCTGCAGGGGCTCTTAGAACGGGTGAAACAGGGAGGCCTCATTAACATGAAAATGGTCTTTTAAAGACCTGTGAAGTGCTCGGGTGCGGCTGTGTGTGTGCCCGGGATGCTGTCTCATCCCGTGCTGACACACACGATGGGGAGGGGGGGGGGGCGGGGGGGGCTGATGCCCTTTGAGTCCAATGGGTGTTGCGCGCCTGCTGACGGGTCATTGTTATTTGGAACAGCCTCGCCACAGCCTATGCAACTACGTTCCAGACTAGTACATAGGTGTCTACCTCTTCGAAAACGCTTTGAACGCACGTGCATCAATCGGGCTGCGTGAAATCCCAGCCTTCGTGCTTCACCTGTTCAGAATTTTGGAGGCCGCCATGGAGGCCATGGTTGCAGGTATCATATGGTCTGCACAAGGAATCTGACTTCGATGTAGATCGTATGACCTGGCATGGGCCACACCAGTAATTTTGTATTCCTGCGTCGGTTCCCTCGCCTTCTTGTCATCAATAAGGCAGACGCGGATCCGCAACATATAAAACACCACCTGCAGGGAATGACTGCTTTGAACTGTGGCTGCACGTGCATAAGCATAAGGCGCTGCATAAGCCAATCGATGGTAGAGGGTGACACAAAATTCAGAGAAAGAAAAGAAATAAGCAGAATGGTAATGTAGCAGAACGAACCTGTGTGTGAAGCCATAACCTTGAGCACAAACGCATCTGGCGTTAACTTTTGAACAAGCATATTTCTTTTTCACCGCTAGATGGGGCCAGCGCAATATGTTTGCAAGATTCATCTAAGACAGGGGTCTTCAAACTGTGGGGCGCGACCCCCAGGGGGGCCGTGGAGTGATGCAAAGGGGGTCGCGCCTTCCCTGTCAGACTTCTGCCCAGGCCCAAGTGCTTCAGCCCCCCCCCCCCCACACTTCCCCCGTCCTGTGCCTGTGTCTCAGCCCGGGCTGCTGCAGTGAAACTTGAGCTGCTGGGGGCTCAGCTGGGCAGTGTCTGGATTCCTATCTCCGGCACCCCCGTGTTTTTTCACAGGTCTTTAAAGACCATTTGCATTTTAACATGCCTTTGTAAACTGCTTACAGAGGCTTAGGTTTTTTTGCTGGTTCCAGTACCCCCTGGGTCCCCACTGTGCCTATTCCTTACATTTGGATTTTACATTCACTGCCGTAGTGTGAGAATGCATTTCATGGAAAGGAATACAAAGTTGGCTTCCTGGGGGCGCCGTGAGTGAAAGTTTATTGTGCTTTTGAAGCACCTGCTGCAGCATTTCTTTCCCCAGCAATTACCAGGCCTCACATAAATGTCAAGAGTGTGATTAATTATCTTCCTGGAGAGAGATGAGCATTTTGTATAGTTGAGGTTTTGACTTGGCTGAAGTTAGTGCAGAGGGTTAATATGCCTGCTGCAAAGAACGTGTACCAAGTAGATTACAGAGTGCGTATGATGTGAAGAGATCAGCAGGTTACTGCTTTCAAAAGAGACATCCTTTTGTTACTTGCAATTTATAACTTAAAGTCCTAATAGAGAATAGTGAGCTATTAACTTTCATCCTAGAACAGCATGCACACTACAAAGAATACATCATTAGACCATTGATTAATGTTGCAAAAAGGGTTAATTTGGCTAGAAATCAATTCTTATTATTAAAGGAAACTCCCAACTATGCTGTTTCTTTTTCGACTCTGAGTTTGTGCTTCTCCACACCAAGCACTCTTGAACTATACTGCCTACCAGTATGGATGACATGTGACTCCTATACTTTTAGTCCTTTGGCTTATGTAACATTTCCTATACACTGATTTACACACTTATGATGGATTGTCTCTGTGTAATGTGTGTGTGATGCAAAGTGCTCGGACACCCTACACTGGTATGAGTGGCACTATATAACTAATTCAATGCATCTGAGAGTGTGGGGTTATGGAGACTTGGTCACTGTTAAAGGGTGCTAGTGAGAGAATCCGTGGTTGGGGTGGTCATTGTGGGGGGCACCAACAAACATTGTCGCACAGGGCACCACCAGCACTAAAGCCGGCCCTGGGAAGTATGCACAGATAAGCGCTGAAAATACCGCTTTAGGTGACTGCTTTTTTTTGTACCGACTGGGCCACCAAAATAATCTGCTGGCAACCCTAACCATAGGACTGGAAGTTTGTTGCAGGATCAGCACATTATTTATTTCCTTCACCCTCGATCCCCGATTAATGGCGCAATAGTTTAACTTAGATATTAAAGTCTACGCCCCCGTCAATAACATGCTGAGTTACTTCATGGGTCTGGGAATGCACCCTGCATTCAGACAACTCATTCCTCATTCTCGCCCTTTATTGTCACGCTCACCTTGCACTCACAGTGATCACAATGCACTCACACTGATCACCATGCACTTGCACCATTCACCCGCTCACCTTGCACTCACAGTGATCACTCTGCTCTCAAAATGCACTTGTCCTGCTCACACTATACCTCAACCTGCAGTCACACGAGTACACTACTCATCCTGCACTCATGTGACACTTCACTCACCTGTCCCCCTCACTACTCAATATGCAACTCACTCAAACAAGCCCATCAGTAATCATACATTCATTCATCCCATTCTGAACTTGCATCCGCACCCAAAATGAGAGAGGACAGCAAGGGAGTGAGAGAATTTGATTGAAGAGGTCAGAGATGAGGAGAAATGTGAATTGCCGAAGAGAAGTGTGGACACGCAAGAAGTGAGTGTGATCCAAAGGTGAGGGCTTCTGTTAGAACAAAGGGGAGATGTGAAAGAGGAATGGGGGGACTGGAGAGGTGTAAGATACAAATAGACAAAAATTTGAATGAAGAGACGAGGTGAATGAGAAGTGCTGAGGGGCACGGGAGGTGACAGGGCCAGAGAGGCCATGAGATAAATGTGAGAGACTGTTAGAGATGAGGGCAGTGAAAGGACAGAATGGCAAGAGGTGATTAAAGGTGAAGTGAGAGGTTGAATGGGGAGAGTTCAAAAGTTGTAAAAAGGGGTGAAAGAAAATGACCTGCAAAGTGAGAGAGGGATCCGGGGTTAGGAGAGGAGAGAGGGATGGAAGGGAGGGGGTGAGAGGAAAGCTGCATGGGTAAAAGGCTTAACTCTACAGAAAACCGCCAGGGTTTTAAGGGACCCCTGCTTCTTCCTGTCAGGGCCAGGTGAGCTTCTAATGTGGCAGCACGTATTGCTGCTGAGTGGAAGTCCCTTCACAAAGGTTGACTTGAAATCTTTCTGAAGATAATTGCTGTATTTTGGTTACAAATGGGTACTGATTGGGTGAAATCTTTCCTCAGCGTTACTGTGTGTAACAAATATCAAAATAATGAAGCAATGCTATCCCAAAATACGCGGCATCACATAACCTTATTTACATTTTCATCCCACGCAATTTAGTCAACAGGTTTAGACATTTTTGTCAAGAGGGGGTCCTTACGCCTCAAAATGTTGACAGGGGGGTCTCGGCATCCAAAAGTTTGAAGACCTCTGATCTAAGACCTGACGTGGAGCAGTGCCTGCGTCCAGCTGTGACAAGACAAATTGCATACTACCTGCTCATAAAGGCCTCAATTACTGGGGCTCCCGGAATGGGCTGAGTTAGGCGCCGGCACCGTATAGTAAGGTATATATTAAGTGCATTAATCAACTTTTATTCTGAGTTTTCTCTTGGAATTGGGGTATAAATTCAGAGTTTGCACAAAATTAATTAGCCCCATTTCAACCTGCTTGAACTGCCAAGATGTACCTTATGAAAATTGCGGCGGTGGAGGTGTTGACAATGACTGCACATTTAATAATTTATGTATTCGCGGTACCTGACATATACGAATAGTAAACGCCACGTTCTGATTACAAGAACCCGGGGGGCTTGGGGATGATTACTGCTCTCGATAATATCAGATATTATGGAAGTCACAATTGTTCAGGTGTGATCATATGAACATTTTTGTGTTTTCCGCACTAAGGTCTGCATGTCCTGGAATTGACAGGCCATTATGCCCTGCTATATATTGGCTCATTTGACTTCATCACACCCGATCATTACCAGGTACGGTAAACTCCACATAACTATTAATTCTGACTCTTGTGTAAGGTGTTTGCGCGAGATTGGAATTTTCCAACCAAGGCCTCAGGCCCGGTTCTAGCGGGTGGGCCGGGTGGGCCAGGCCCACCCAAACATGAGCCTGGCACACCCAAACATGAGCCTTGGCCCTCACGGTAAAGGGCTTGCAGGCACGCAACGCCATGGCGCTCAAAGGGCTTCCAACCCCCCGTCGTGTGTGTCAGGCCGGCCGAGACAGCTTCCCGGTTGCACACAGAGTTTTTGAGATTAACGCAGCCGCACCCGAGTACTTCACAGGTCTTTAAAAGACCATTTACATGTTAAAGGCTTTGTTTATTTTTTAGGTCTTGCGTTAGCAGTGCATGCACTGCATGCACTGTCTCAGCGAGACTTAAAGTAATCTCTATATTGGCTTCAACTCCGTGTAATTTCTCCTGCCCCTTGTGATTGGTTCAAGTCTGGCATTGCTGTTGTTTTCTTGATTTCTGTTGGCTGTTGATCCTATGGTAACTTCCGTGAAGTCCCGAAGCAGCGGCGCCTAACTACAGTTTTCCTCCGCTTCACTCGCACTTAATTGCTGCAGTGTGACATCTGTTTTTAACCCCTCCCCGACAGACGTGCCAGACCCCGCCGACAAATGTAAGCGCCGGTCGTTGTTGGGGGCGTGGCCTCCCTCCTCTCCGTCCTCGCTTTGTTATTGAAGCAAACGCATTGAAGCAAACGCTAATAAAACCATGTCAAATTAGGTCGAAAAAACAACAAGAATGTCCGAAGAAGGTTCCAAAGATGGGCAATCAGAGGTACAGTGTTGGCCTTTTATTTATTTACGATTTTTTGCCTTTTTTTTATATCCAAGTTTCTGTATCTAGGTTAACAGCTGACAGGTTCAGTCAGGAGAGAGCCTGACAGGGAGGTGACTGATCCCAGCGCTGCCGAACATGAACACTGCCTAAAACAAAGAAGCCATCAAACATCTCTCAACTGGAAGAGATTTATGCGGCTTTGGTGTTTAATTCCTTCCTCTGGTGCTTCAAACCGGAGCCCTTCTGAAGGCAGAAGGCCGTCTCTTAGGGTAACCCCCTTCGTGCATAAGGCAGACGGGAACAAGCAGGATTGACGCTATGATCTCCAATGCTTCAGCCCTGTGTTTGGCTGTGGGGCGGATTGCTTTGGGGGAGGCTGCCTGTATCAGCTGCGATGAACCGCCCTAACCTTTAGCCTGAGCCACAGTATAAATCCATCAAAGCGCCTACTCGCAACTCAAATTCTAATATGCGCAATGAAAAACTCGTTTCGCCTAGCAGGCATTAGCTCACGCTTACAAATTAGAGCCTTCTGCCTGGCTTCTTTTTGGTGATGGCAGACTGTAAGGTGGAAACACGGGAAGGTGCATAAGGAGGCTGTACCCCCGCGGCGGTGATCTGTGTTTCACGTGTCTGAGGCCAACTCCGCCTTTCATCTGTGCGGCGGCCATAGGACCCTTGCCTTGGATTATAAACTCCGATGTTTATATTTAGTGTTAATAATATTAATTTTGATTAAAAATTGCTCCAGTGGATAAGAGAGATTTAAGTACAGCTTGGGCGTGGATAAGTAGTCAGTGATAAAAGCCTAGGTGGGCCCGCAGAACCCACAGGTCTTTATCCCGTCCAGGTTTGCAGTGATCACTCCATTTGCGCACAGGCCATTGAGTAAAATACTGTACATGTTTCTTATGTTGCAGCGATTTATATAGCGCTTATTCTGTCCATGGTAAGGCCTTGTAGCGCTTGTATTCTGCGCACAGCAACAATGCCGTAATTGGAGGTGCTTGTCTGTTACAGATGTCAAGGTAGGCGAGGGCGTCAACTGTTCGGTAGGGCCCTTTGTGTACTGCATGAGTGCAGGGCCCATAGTATTTCGGTACAGTAACAGGCCTTCTTCTTGGCGCCCCTCCCCCCCCCCCCCCCAGCTTCCCTTTGTGTTAGAGTTCTGCTGCAGACTCCGTACAGCTTGTTAGCTAGGGCCGCTCATTAATGTTTACATAGGGGCGGGTTTGAGGCTCCGTGTAGGTACTCTGGCGTCTTTCAAGCCCTCAAAAATCCACTCAAAGCCCCCTTTACCCTCCCCCAGTAAAGATCACTTGCACCAACTCACAAAGCGCCTGTCACTCACCCCAAACATACAGAAACGCAATCATGGCGTGGTTTTGGCTGGTTTATTCTCTCATTTGTGTTTGAAGATTTCCTACTTGAAACTATATGCGTCTCCATGGCTTCCATTCTATTTTACTTTTTAATTTGATAAAATGTTGTTTATTTTGTTTGGTACCATTGGCCTGTAATGCGCTCTACTCTGGCCTTATCAACCTCCCCACGCACCGTGACTGCTCTGCCCCGACCCTATCGACCTTTGAAATTTAAATGGAAGAGGTTGTCTATGCAGAGCAAAGCACTTAAAACACAGCAATGACGTGCTCATTGCAGTGGCCTCTGTGCCTGTTTGCCACCGCTGTGCTTCGGAATTATATACTGTTCTTATCAAACACGTCTGCTTGACCTTGGAAGGATGGAAGGCTTGCCAGCCCTGCAGACTCTGCACCTGCGTCCTTAAGACCGTTTTTAACCCACTGAGTTGCCTTGCTGTCTAACACACAATGGTCCGACCGGCTGCATGCAGACTGGCCGCTTTATCCTCGTTAAAACTAATGAGTTGGTATGTAGGGTTATGGACGCACATGTGGGATTTATGGACCGGACCTGCACGGTATCAACCAGGGAGGAAGGCTGGGCTCCAAAACGTAGACGGGAAATTATTGTAGCTCTCCAGCCTGGGGCGACACGTGTGAATCGGTGGTCCCCATAAAAACTGGGTAACAGGGCTCTGAAGACGAGGAGGGGCGAGCGTAGCGTGAGAGTTTGTAGTGATGGGAAAGGGGGGCAGTGTGCTTCTGGGGAGGGGAAACAATTTTGTTGTAGTCCATGTTACATAAAACTATTTGAATTTGAACCAGCGAATAGAGGAAACCAATTGAGACACTATTGCAAACATGTAAAAAAAAATTCTCGTTCTAGAATAGCTTTTCCCCTAAAGAAAACGCTGTTTCCTTGCTTACGATTTCAACCTCAGAGACCGCAAAGCGATTATGCCCCAAACACGGCCGCATGTTCCCTGGTCATTCACCTCAGAAATGGGGTAAATGAACTTTCTGAAGCAGGAATAGTGCACTAGAGGTGCATACATGAAGTGGGTTTTTCCACTTCCTGCATAGTTCAAAGTCTTATAGAACGTCACGTTTACCTACTGACCGGACCACTGGAATTATGCGGCACAGGAGGAACATATTGTGCAGCAGAGTTGACTAAACGATTTGGTCAACAGGCGGATTGTGCTGCTCAGTGCGGCGCATTTTGTGGTAGCATCGCTTCACTGTGTTGCTGATTTCTTGCATGTTAACCCTGTCTGAGCACGTACTGCATCTTTAGTGCCAGTTTAACACCCAAATGCAGCGATACGCAACGCAAAGGGTTCCGTCAACTTTTGGTAAGAGCGTGCCTTGTGCGGCAACATGAGTCATTTTTGTTATAGAACAACCTAAGTTTTCAATGCTGCAATCCCGCTGCGGCAAAAAAAGACATTCTGTGTTTGTTTATTGTAATCCGAGTATTGCTTGCGTTTATCACGTTCACTGGCATTCCACTTCTAGCATGTAACTTGCAGGTTACACATAGATCTCTGCAATACATGCAGTAACCAAGTGAGCTATGTTTTCAGCACAGTCAGCTGTGTTACCAGCTACAAGTATACAACCTCTAAAGCTATTTGTGGGAAGTGTCTTGACACCCACACATTCACGTAGCTTATCTCTTTTGTGTGTGCCCATTCAGGGAGTTGTTGTTTACTCCTTTTAGATTGCAAACATTTTGAAGTACTGCCATTCCATGGACTAAAAACTCACACAATTTTTTTAATTTTGCAAAATACAACCCGATCATCCGTTTTAGACAAAATAAACTCAAAAAGTTTTTATAATTTCCTACCAGCGAAGGCTGTCTTCTGATTAGCAGCATCAACGTTCAAGGAAAAGATTGATCACCTTTCTCGGAGACAAAGCAAAAAAAAAACCAAGCATTTGCAATGCAATAGGTCTCGTATTTATGCGAGTTTGAGCTATTGACATTGCAAATGACAATGCCTTTTATTTTGGTTTTCGTGTTTAAAACATAAATAAAAGGCATTGTAATTTACAATATCAATAGCTTAAACTCGCGTAAATGGGAGACCTATTGCACTGCAAATCGGCAATGAACCTGCACAGAGCAAAATCCTCCCAAATTTGAGACGAGAATGAATAAGTTAGGGGCATATTCTCAAGACAGGCGATAAAATTATCGCCGCTTTAGTGGCAGAAGACTGCCGCTAAAACGGCGGTCTGCTGGTGCAGGCGACAGTGCAGAGTGGCCATCGCCGGCGCAGCCCTCGTGAAGGGCCCCGATGCCGCCAGCTGAGCCCGAGGACTTCAACAATCAAACGCCTTTCACGAGGGTCTCAAAATGGGGTTCAGGAGAATTCACTCAGCTCCCGGTGCTTTATGGAAGTGGCTGCTTTGCAGACCAGGGATTCCAATAAATCTTTCCCCTGCAGGATTCGTGTTTGGTTGCAGAGATGCCGCAGATCCCCTGGGAAATCTGACCTGCTCCGAGGCTGCCCTGCAGGGACCTGATCATCAGTTACAAATAAAATAAACATCCATCGCAGGAGCTTTCTTGTTGTTAAATTAGACTTTTAATCACTGCTGCCCAACTTGCTCAATCCATAAAACGTGGCCTGCTAGTTCATTCAAGCATTCCTTCCACTCTTAATTTTACCTGGGGTTGCGCGGGGGCCATTAAATACCCTTCTGTGTAAATACAGTGCACATATAGCGGCCTGAGTTGAAGTGCAGTGGCTCAACATTAGCTAGTGTCACATGAGATGGCAACCAGGGGCCCGGCTGAGCTCCTTTTTAGCTTGCACCTGAAAACGGGGATGTGCTGTCAGCAAAATCTAATGTAAACCCCCCCAAAAACAAGCATTTGCAATGCAATAGGTCTTTCATTATTAACATTTTGAGCTATTGGCGTTGCAAATAATTATGCAACGCCAGTAGCTCAAACTTTCAGTAATGCGAGACCTATTGCATTGCAAATGCTTGTTTACCCCTTCAGCTCCACTAGGGGCATGGCGAAAGGCGACAAATCCTTTCTTTGGCACAGGTTACCTTTGCCTGCTGTCCTGCTGCGTGGATATTTCTTTTTCTATGCAGCGCAGGAGAAAATAAGTTTGTTTATTCTGATTCACCTTTCCTGACCCCTGCAGCTGCTTATCACATCAGGCTGTGACACAATGTTTGACTAATGGAGTAGGTAAGAGAATATGTTACTATTTGTTTTACTTTTCAAAATCTACACATGCCCAGCAGGACACATACTTTGTGTATGCTTCATTTAAACAGTTTTTATCATTATCATGGCCGATGCAGGACAACAATAAGACAATAAAAGATGCCCCAATCACGCTGGTGATTAATGATCCTGCTGGAGAGCAATTATTTTGTCTGTTAGTAGTTTTTAAATGCAGATGAACTGCATTTTATGTGGAAACTCAGTGGGTTACTGCCTTTGTCACAAAGATCCTTTTGAACAACATATTGAATTATACAAATGCAATATTTCGTTCGGTGACCAACTACCTAATCTCGTGGCACGATTCATTATTGAACCCTTCGTGCTCGTTTGTTGACTGCATTTATCTGAGATAAGTGTTTTAAAATTGAGTTGTTTGTCAAATGTTATCCCTAGATAATTAAAAACCTCGACCTTCTCTAATTTGTGATACCCAATTTTAAAGATAAAGTTCTTTGTCGGTCTTTTCCCTGCTTCCATTATATATGATTTTGTAAGATTGGGAGATAGATCGAAATCTGCCATAAACCTACTAAAACCATCTATAAGAGACTGAAGTCCCCTCCCTGTACGGGACAAAAGGACCGCATCGTCCGCGTACAGGAGGACCGGAATACTTCTCTTACCAACTCTTGGACAGTCTACCCCTAACTCTACAAGAGCTTTATCCAGACCATTTATATATAATGTGAATAAAAAAGGCGCCAAAATGCAGGCTTGTCTTACACCCCTGGTACATGAGAAATGTTCAGTAAGATTCCCCTCATTGCTATATCTAACCTGAGCGGTTGTATTCAGGTGTAGTGTTTTTAGGAAATATATCAAACCTGAGTCAACCCCGAGCAGCTCTAGGATCTCCCACAGCTTCTCACGGTGTACCCGGTCAAAAGCTGCGGTCAGATCCATAAAGGCCAAAAAAAAAACGTCCCCTCACCTGCCACTGTATACTTTGCCACCAAATTATAAAGGTTAAGGCACTGGTCCGTTGTGGATTCTAAAACCGTACTGAGAGTCAGTAATAATCTCATTTTCCTCAGCCCAGACCAACAAACGGTTTAAAATGACCTTGCCTAGTACCTTCGCTGTCACATCTATTAGTGAGATGGACGATAATATTGGGGGTCACTCTTATTGCCCTTTTTAAACAGGGCTATGATGCAAGCCGTTGACCATGACCTGGGCATTCCTGTTTCCACTGCCGTATTAAAAACTCGAGTGAGTATAGGCGCCCATAGATCAACCTGGGACAAAAATAGATCAGGTGGGATCCCATCCGGGCCTGGGGCCTTATTGCGTGTCAAGGCATTTATTCCTTCTTTAGTCTCGCCCACCGCAAACCGCAACCATGAGCTCGGTAAAATACCAACCTCTGCGATTTGTCGATCAATATAGCTGCCATGGTTATACAAGTTCTTGAAGTGAGATAGCCATGCTTCGGGCAAGATATGACAGGCCACCTTCTCATTATTCGGTGCCTGGAAGCTAGGCTCATTAATCACCTTCCAAAATCTAGTCATGTCTCTCTTTTCAGCTGCCTCCCTCAAATTCTCCCAGGCCTCACAATGGAGGGTATATTTCCTCTGTTTTGTGGCAGATTTATATTGGGCCCTGCACTCCACAATCCTGCTCCTCTAGAACAAGCTTTATCAAACCATTTTGGGGATAGATGAGACGCGGGCAATGGTTTGGCCCTCAATAGCCTATCAATGTCCCTTGCCGTGCATTCAAATGCACTAATCAATTCTCTACCCTCCACTACGTGATCTAAGCACTTCCATATCCCACTCGCCGGAGTTGTAATAAGCTTTCTGTAAAACGCTTCTCCATCTACATTGCTCCATCTTATGCGCCTGCCCTGGTCTACTGGTTCCAATATTCCCCTCGTCATCATATTCCTTGGCTGAGTAAATTGGTCTGTATCCCTCAGGGACAATACTAAAGGGTCATGATCACTAAAAACACACATTTTTATACTAAAATCTATAACCCTGCATTTGATAGCATGTGAAACAAAAATAAAATCAATAATTGTATCCCTGCCCCTGCCTTTGAAAGAAGGATTAATTATATTAGAGTTCCTGACCTGGATTAAATCCATCGTAGAGGCTAAATCATAAGTACCCAGGATCTTACTTAGTTCACCGCCTTCTCTTGTATGCTCTAAGTGCCAATCCTTTGTAGATGGACAGGAGTCCCATTTTCCCCCGCCCCATTTCAAATATGGGCATTGATGGCAGTTAAAGTCGCCCAATAAAATCAAATTGGGCCGACTATCTTCTCTATCTTGTAAACCTGCCAATCTTTCATTAAGCTCGTTCAATCTCTGCATCGATTGGCCCGCATTATAGAAATTTATCAGGATGAATTTTAGGCCCTTCTTGCGATATCTAATACCTTGAATGTTGTCCGAGCTCCATCCCAGGGCCTCCCAGGACCCTTGTAAGGACAAAGACACGTAGGTTATTAGACCGCCCTTTGCTCGACCCATTGTAGTTTTTCGCGCAGGAACAAGGAACATTTTATATCCCTCAAGGTGTGGGACGCTACTATCAATTTCCCACGTTTCCTGAAGGCAGATGATGTGGAACTGTCGACTAAAATCTAGCCATTCCTTATTTTTTATTTTGGCTAAGATCCCTGCAACATTCCACGAAACCACCCTAAGTTCTTTAGCAGCTTGATGTACCACACTGCTACCTGGGTTAACCTGCCTTAGCGTTGAAAATCCAACTGGCCTACTAGCAGTTGATGCAGTACTATTTCCCCCTAAATTTTGGGGAACCTCGTTAAGGGGGGTAACAGATAAAAATGAATTTCCTGCAGAGCCAGCAGCATCAATCAGTGCTGACCTATCTGGGGTAGTGACAATCGTCAAGTTCACACCTTGGGCCAGTCAATCCAGTTCATCCATTACTGCTGCATCAGACAACGGGGTGAATCTGTTAGATACTAAACCCAGTCTGTTCACCCCTCCGTTGGTAATTTCCCCTCTCCTATAAGCCACTTGACCTGTTTCATTCGAGTTATCCCTGTAAAAAAATTCAAGGGAAGCCTCTTTATACTAGTCCCCCTATCAAAGTCCCCATAGTGGGAAATAGGTAGATGTTTTACCAATTCTGGGTACCTAAAATTGACAATAACGCAGTCACCTGCGAACTTTTTCTTAGAGGCCCCAACCCAGGCCACCCTCCTTGCCATGAGGATATGACTACTCTGCGAATTGGACACCTTTGCATTGTTATGCATCCAATGTTTGACCTTATTAATCAGGGAGCTTGTTGTCTCTTCTCTATCCTGATTAAGTGCTGGAACCCCTGCTAATACTATCGTATAAGGACAAGAAGCAGGGGGTAAGTCCAAAGTCTGAAGCCCCGACGTGCAGTCCACCTGTTCATCTACAATTCTGGTGGGGGCTATAACCAACTTTTTGCTTCCTTCACTTTGTAACCTGTGGGAGACAGGGGTGGGAGAGGTACATCGGTCCTTACTGACATTGTGATTGACACCCCTTATGTTTCCTTCCTTCCTTCTTATGTTTACACAAGGACTATCAGAACATGGGACAGTCCCTATCCCTTCTTCTCTCAGGCAGGGTGAGGGTGCTAATAGTCCTCCTCTAGCCTGTTCTAGAAGCCTACTTACTTTCCCCTCCACTCTATTTATTTGTTCCACTATAGGGCCCAGATACTTGGAGATAAGTGTTTCCAGTTTAACCTCTAGTACCTTAGTTATCTCCTGAGACCAGTCCACCCCGTTCAGGGAAGAGCTATTTTTACAATGTTGACATGCTGTCCTATTGACCCCTTCCTCTGCAACTATGGGTGCTTTTCTGGCCCCTCCTCTTTTGGGTTTGGTGTCAGATCTTTTTTTACACGCCCCACTATTATGTGGGATCCCAGTAATCCTTGTAGCATCTACAGCACCTACTACGGGGGGGAAACTGAGGCAAGTAAGGAATTTTTTGAGCGGGTAACCACCTCCCTGTCCCTCCTCAATGGTGCGTTGAGCTCACTTTCACCTCCTGTCATGGCGCCCCCCCACTCCCGACCTCCCTTCGCCCCAATCCTAGTCGTATCTGTCGACAATCCTTCCTCTAAACTTAAAGGAGAGTGTTCGGACTGAGTCAGGATTTTTTCAGGCCCCATGGAATAAATTAACTCCAAATCCCCAAGTGGTGACATGTTAGCATGAACTTGTGCTGAAATGAGACACGGGATTGAGGTGTGGGCAGAGGGACCCTGATCTACTGGAATATTTGCTCTGGGTGTTGCACACTCGGATATTTTACCCAGCGACGAACGTTTATGTGCCATAAGGGAATCAAGAGACAGCCTTCGTTCCGTTAACTGTATTTCATGAGTTAACAGGGACTCGGCTCTCATGATGAAGGCATCCAGAGTTCCCTTAATTCCTCCCCCGCCCTAATTGTTTTTTTTTTGTTTTACCCATGATGGGGACTTAAGACCAAAATGATATTGTAATTTGTGCCGCCTTCCTAAACCCCCCTCGACTATTGGTGACTTTTTAGAACTAACACACTGTACTTAGACACACTAACAATATCAATCACTACAAACCCAGCAAACCCAGCAAAACAAAGGAGAAAAGCAAACCTTGACAAGGCCCTCTACGATTCCTTACATACCATAAAAGAGGGCTCTTCGGGCTGAGCTATAGATACGCACGGCGCCCACCTCCCTCGAGTTCTCGCGAAATAACCACTGCAAATACAGTACACTCCTGTGGATGACAGCAAGTAAGAGCCAAGAGGTACGGCCCAGCCCGGCCTCCTTCGGCCCCTGACGGGCAAGGACGGGCCCGGGCGCTGCCCGCGCGCGTCCCGTGCTGCGGGGCACCCGTGTGTTTTTTAAAGGGCCTAGGCGCTGCCGGGATTCGTCATCGGCAAGCGCCCAGTGCCAGGGATTCTGGGGGTTAGAGTCTCGGTGGCCGTTCCCCTCACGGCGTCGGCGCTACTGGACAACAGCTACGAGCACCCTCACGATGGCAGTTCCTCTCACGGCGAGATTGAAAAGCAGCAAGGCGAAGGTAGGTGTCTCCCAGTTCATAAGAGGCGCGTCCTGAGTGGTAGAGTTAGAACTTGGCTTTTTTTGTTTTGTGATATAGGGGCAGATGTATCATTTTAGCAGTTTGCGAGTCCTTAATAGCGATTTTTAGCGAATCGCTGTTAAGGACTCGCAAAATGCTATGTAGGTAGGAATTCCTTAATTGTGAATCGCAAATTGCGATTCGCAATTAAGGAATACCTTCCCATTCATTCCTAATGGCCTAGAGGCCCATAGGAATGAATGGGAAGACATTCGCAATTTGCGAGTACCCATTAGGTACTCGCAAATTGCGAATGCAATTTCAAGGGTGTAAAGGTGTCAAAAGGACACCCTGTAGCACCCCTGAAATATATATGCGTGCACATATGGTGCACATACATGCCCTAAAGGCATGTATGTGCGCCACATGGCACTTTAAAAAATGCCTAATAGTGCATTTTTCAAAGAAATCACAAATTGCCACCAACTTGAAGTTGGTGGTAATTTGCGATTTCTTATGGAGAAATCGCACAACTTGGGTGCTTTCTGCATTGCATTTAAGGAATCGCAATTTGCGATTCCTTAAATGCATTCGCAAAATAAGGAATTACAAATTTTTGCAATTCCCTATTTTGTGAGGGCCTTTTGGGATGATACATCCCAAAAGGCTTTTTCCCATTCGCAAAGGGGCCGATTCGAGAATCAGCCCGTTTGCAAACATGAAAAGGGCTTCATACATCTGGCCCATAGTTAGAACTTCGTCAGTCTTTCATTATTCTAATGTTGCTAAAATGAGTATGTTTGGGCAGATATACATTTTTATCAGTAAAGCTGACCCCCAACCACTAGAGTGCTCTTTAAATCCTGAGTTTGTGCTTCTCCAGACCAAACCCTCTTAAAATATACTCCCCACCAGTATGGATGACATGTGATTCATGCACCCTGTAATCCTCATTGGCTTATGTGACATTCCCTGTAGACTGATTTACATACTTGTATGATTCGTTGTCTCTGTATAATGTGTGCGTGGTGTAAAGTACTGACACAAACTACACTGATATGAGTAGCGCTATACAACAAATGAAATGCATATGAAAGAGGGGCTACATAAAGATGAGGGGCACTGTTGAAGGGTGGCAGTGAGGGAATCCGAGGAAGAGGTCATGGGGTGGAGGGGGGAGCTAGGGATAGATGAGGGGCACTTGTGGCGTGTGGCAGTATAGGAATCCGAGGAGGAGGTCAATAGGGGAGCCATGGAGGGATGAGGGGCACTGGTCGAACGTGGTAGTAAAGGTGTTTACGGAGAAAGAGGTTATTGATGCGGCGCCAAAAAAGACTTTCGCATCAGCGCTAAAGCTGGCACTGTCATTGCCTTTCTGTTTTTGTTTATTTAATTAGCAGTCGGGTCATAAGGGCTACTGTGGAACATACTTTGAAGTGCCTGCTAATTATATTTACTGCTATATTTAATGTTGTAAGTTTGAAGGTGGTTTTGCTAATGTTTTTACCCGGAAAAATGAAAGTGGAGCCCGATGGTGCCTGACATGGGGCTGGGGCCCAAGGTCAGCTGTGAGATAAGGTGCACTGGAGAGGAGTAGTGGATAATCAAGCCTGTAAGTGAGTGCGTTGCTGTGAGAAGTTGGCCTGGTATATGCTGGTCACTAGTTATAGTGGCCTCCTTGCACCAGTCCAATTCGACTCTTATGGTAGATAGGTTTAAGACAACCTTTTAAAGAAAGCTATCCTAGTGGTAGCTGTGGAGAGCAGCCTTCAGGCTAAGTCTCAGAGGAATGTAAAGCAGCTTGTTTTACCTTATAATCTCTTGAATTACCAAATGAAAGGACACCACACAGGTATATATATCAAATATATATGTATTTATTTCTAGACACACTCTACTAATCTCTTTATGAGATTAGAAGCCAGGCACACATTCAACTATCAAAGTTTCACAATAAGTTAAGCACAAATATGGCTGGGGCCCTAGGGGCGTACCAGACCATATACTAAAAGAAAAGGTTTAGGAAAGTCGACTTGCAGAATGACAAGGCCTAGGGCCTGTAGAATCGCTGGGGCTACAGGACTGCAGTGATAGCAGGTAAGTAACAGACCCACGGGAGACGCATGCAGTGTGAGAACACAGCCGCGGGTTCCCTATTGATTACAATAGAGCAAGTCGCGGTTTGA
The DNA here is from genome assembly GCF_964204655.1 of Triturus cristatus. Taxonomy (NCBI): domain Eukaryota; kingdom Metazoa; phylum Chordata; class Amphibia; order Caudata; family Salamandridae; genus Triturus; species Triturus cristatus. Next base: position 393,049,240 of record NC_140594.1, read on the forward strand.
TTTTTAAAGTTTTAGGGTACTTCGAGGAAGTCTACAAGCAAGCCACTTACAAGGTAAGTAATTTGAGGGCCAACACACACTAGGGCACCGGAGTGCACGAGTTACCTCACCCAGGGAAGCCGGGTGCATAGGTGTCTTTTGGTGTCGGGTCGCGTCGCTGTTTTTCATGGAAGCCAAAGAAGACTTGCTGCTTGCGGTGACTGAAGAAGTGTCCGGTGGAATTCAAGGCTGGATTCGAGATGTAGAAGACCTGAAAATTGAAGCGACAGTGTTCACAGTCACTTGCCAGTGACTCGGGGCCAGGAAGATGGATGCCCACGGATGTTGGGTGATTTCAGGTGATCAAGGGTGTTTTGACTCTTTGCTCACGAGGTCCAGGAAGGATCGACGACAACCAGCAGCGGGATTTGGAGTGTCCCACAACGTCTGCAGCTGACTGCAGTGTTCACAACCGTATTGGAGCCAGCAAGCCTTGGCAACAGCAAGTCTCATGTAGAGTGAAGAAAGTCGATGGTGCGGACCAGAAAGGTCTGAGGGACTCACCCAGTGAGGGTGAGTGAGGGCAGGCCTGGAGCAACCAGGGGAGCCCTTTGAGTCAATAAGAAAGTCTTTGGGGGACCCACAAGCCAATGGGCAAGGGATCGCAAAGACGCCTCTTGAGGAAATGCTTCACAGGAGCCCACGGTCACTTGGGATGGGCTGGCCTCTGATTTTCGCTGCAAAACCTGCTGGAGGCTTGGGCCACAAATGATTCAAAGCACAAGTTCGTAGAACGTCGTGAAGGGGTTGAACTTGACAATAGTGCACGGTTCCCAGGTATTGTGGTTCCTCGTCACTCATGGGGTCCACTCACCTCAGCTCAACTGGGGACTCACAATGGCTTTCGAGAAGTCAGAAAATCTACTTCCAGGGCTACAGGGACTTCGGACTCCAGCGAGAGCGGGAAAGTTTGCGACCGTTGATTAGAGTTTCAGGTGCCTGCAAAGCAGGGGAGTCACTCCTTGACTCCAAGGGAGATTCTTCCGTCTTCCAAAGGTAGTGGAACGTCGAAGGACCAGGATTCTTCTTGTAAAGCATCGTCCAGGGTTATCTAACTTGCAATTGCAAGGTGTACCTATCTTATAATAAAAGAAAGGGAAGGACTAGCTCTATAACCACTCCTCTAGGAGGGTCAGGGGGGTGGGTGGTTACATCCACTTCCCTTTGTCCAGTTTCGTGCCAGAGCAGGGGCTGGTAGCCCCTGAACTGGTTTGAGCTGGCATATGCACAGAGGAGCGTACTGCTCCCCCAGTGCACCCACCCAGCTCCAATACACTAAATCCTGTCTGGAAGGTGGTGACACCTCCATGTGACAGGATGCCTATTTTTGGGCCTCCTCCACTGCAAGTTTCAGTCAGCAGCAGGAGGGCAGCCCAGTGTCTGTGCTAGTGGCATCCATTTTGTGATGCCAGGGCTCTTTCAGATTTCTACAGTGTTTCCACAGTAGGTACATGTCTATCCCTCTAGAAGGGTGAGATCATACTCCCACACCAGTTACTGGTGTGGGGGTATGATTCCAAGTTGTTTGACACCAAACACGACATGTTTTGATGCAGTCATTCCAAAGTTAGCATTAACCAGGAGGTTATAATGCACTTAAGAGTATATGGTTTAACTGCATCCACAAGCAGCCACAGGGAATACACCCTGCCAGCTGCAGAGGGGCCCTGCTCAGGCAGAGGCACCCCCTCACATTGTAAACCAAGCACCCTGCCCTCAGGATTGATAGGGCCTGCTGTAGGGGTGACTCATAGGTTTATATGTGAGTGTATGGTGAGATATAGGAACCTATACCTCTGTGAGGAGTGCTAACACTACCTCCCCCAGGCTGCAGTAGCAGGCCTGGGGTGTCAGATTTAGTCTGCTTCCCAGGGGTGGCATAATACATGCTTCATCCCCTGGTAGGCCTGTAAAGTACCTATGCCCTTGGTACCTAAGGTACCATATACTAGGGGCTCATAAGGCACCACAGTAACCAATCACTAGTGCATCTAATATGCACTCCAAGTCGTTTAGAGAGAACAGAGAGGGACCCAGCCTGACTACAGCCAGAAACCAGTATATACATCAGAAAAAAAGTGGGGGCAACATAAGTGCAGATCCTACTCTCCTACACAACCCCCCCCCCCAAACACAGGGACATTAAACTAACCTTGACCAGTTGAGTCTTCATGTTCTAAGTGGAAATACCTTGAGAGTCCACCTGCATTGGCATGTTGGGTCCCAGGTCTATGTTCCACTGTATAGTCCATCCCCTGTAGGGAAATGGACCACCTTAGCAGTTTAAGATTTTCACCTTTCATATGTTTGAGCCATAGGAGGGGCTTTTGGTCAGTCTGAACTATGAAGTGAGTGCCAAACAAGTATGGCCTCAGCTTCCTCAGGGCCCCCCACACCACAGCAAAGGCCTCCCTCTCTATAGCTGACCAACGTTTCTCTCTAGGGGTCAGCCTTCTGCTTATGAAAGCTACTGGCTGGTCTTGACCTTCAATAAACAAAAGTGATTCTACCCTACCATGGAGTGAAAAAAGTGATTATAAAATGTTAATTTTTAATTTTGATTTATAATTTATAATTTACGTAATAATAAATAAAGTGAGTTTGGAGTGATCCATGAAATGTCACGGAAAACACTATGTGTTTTTAAAATACCCCTCAGGGGTATTTTAAAAACATGCCCGAGTTGTTCATGCCCGAGTTGTTGATGACCGGCGTGGTCTTGCCAATGCAAGTTTCGCTGCTGCCGCCTGAATTCTCTGGAGCCTCGTAATCAAGTAACTCGGGGACTCCAGTAGCAAGGCGTTACAATAATCCAGGTAGCTCAGGATAACACTCCTAACCACTGTAGCTCTGGCCTGGGAAGGTAGCAATGGCAGCCCCTTCCAGAGACCTCTGATAAGAGTGAAGCAGCTTCCAACCAGCCTATTGACATGGGATTCCAGATTCAGCTTATCATTGAAGCTAACTCCCAGATTGCGTACCGTACTCATGGGTACCAAGGGGGCATCTGTGGGGATAGGCCAGAAGTCAGTCGATAAAACTGGCGGAACTCTGCCCACCCCACAATGCAGAATCTCCGTTTTGTCGTTGTTAAACTGTAATGAGTTGTTTCTCAACCAACTCACCATTTCCCGCATACAATTATGGAATGTTTCTTGGGAGTCATATATGCGACAAATCGAGCCCGCAGTGGCCCACCCAAATGCACCCTTGGCCCACCCAAATAAAAATTCCTGGAGCCGGGCCTGCAAGGCCCTGATTAAGGGAGGCCTCTCAATTCCAGTGAGGCCAGTAACAGTATTTACCGTCCCCTTCGTAAGTATCAGATCTGTGGGACCAGTTTACTTTTACACTCAGTTTTCGGTTGCTGGAAGCTAAGATCTCTCCGTGGAAACCTCGGAAGGTGTGAGAAATGACTGTGGGAACCAGTTTGCAAAAAAAATAAAATATGAAGGGTTTTGTCATTGGACCAGTATGCCGATCTGAGGATGGATTCATCCCAACAGGCTTTGGAAGCCATAGCACATTATTGTATTGTGGATTTTAGTTAAATCTGGGACTATTGTTTGAGTATTTAGGAACAACTGTATATGTGTTGTATTGGATGTCTTCTTCTAGAAGCTTTGTCCCTGGCGCACTTACCTGCAAGAGGATCACCTTCAAGCTCCTCACCCACGCACACAAGGCACTCCACAAGACCGGCCCAGCCTATCTCAACAAACAACTCTCCTTCTACACCCCAAACCACCAGCTCCGCCGACCTCGCACTCGCCACCGTCCCGCGCATTCGAAGAACAACCACCGGCGGGAGGTCCTTCACCCACCTCGCCGGCAAGACCTGGAACACCCTCCCACTGAACCTACGACAGACCCAAGACCTGCAGACCTTCAGGAGGCTACTCAAGACCTGGCTGTTCGATCAGTAGCGCCCCCCCCTCCCAGCGCCTTGAGACCCTCACGGGTATGTAGTGCACTCTACAAATGTTGTTTGATTGATTGATTGATTGATTGATGTAATCTGCTGACATTCTAGAATGCCAGCTGATTGTCAGTTGAGAAGATCTGTTGGGCAGTCGACACGTTGTGTGTTACTGCGCTGTCCTCCCGCTCTGGTGTGCTGTTTCCTTACTGAGAATAAACTTCTCTTCAAGAATATTGGTGTACCTCATTCTTTACAACAAGATGATATATATTTATGTATATTGCTTTAAGAAGGGTACTTGTTTTTTTTTTAAAGTGTTTTGCAGTTTGGTTCTGTTGCCATGGTTTCTGTTGTTGTTCACTTGAGCATTCTATCTAGCCAGCTCCACTGGATGGCAGCATTCCCCGTGGCTCCTGCCTGTACTTTATGAGTGCTTATATGGATGTAAGTTCTTCTTGGAATACATTTGTGTTGGAATTCATCCATTGGTCTCCTGCAGTTTATTTTCAGAGCATCCAACGTATTTTGGCAACGAGCGGAGAATTCATGTTTAAAGTCCACCGACCGAAGACTCACCATACGACAGGAGAGTTTCCAGAATTTTATAGTGAAACGCAACAGACGTTCGATGAACTTTTGTGGAGTGAGGACACACGTTCTGGTTTTTGTGGCTACCATACAGGAGGTGAAGAGTGCATTTGGAACTGATTGAGGTTGCATTGATTTGAAAGACGTGCTTACCTGTTCCTTCTAACGGTGTTGCCCCAGTGCGTGTATATTGCCATTTGCAGTGCAGCCATTGCCTCGTTCAGATTCCTACTCTAACATTTTGATTCAAGGAATTCTGGGTCATGCCTTTTTGCTTTGCCACATTCTGAACGGTCAAAGTCCGGTTGTTGTGCTTTTCCTTCCACGTACACGCTACGGACATCCGGGACACGTAACGTCATTGTCGCATGACATTCAGGGGTGCATTCAATATGGATTCTTCAATGCTGCTCAATGAGCACTAAACATTGTAGGGCACACTGCAATTCGGCTTTGAGCATTTTTAAATGTATGCTGTAAAGAGATATTCTCTTTAAGTCAGCAGTTGTGACACTTTATATACATTTTATGAGAAATCTTTCTAATACTCTCAAGGTGGTGCTTATTTTACTTTTAAAAAGTTACTGTGTACAATATTTTCAGACTATGGCAAGTCAATTACCTCCCTTGCAAATGATCCCTTTTCTTTAAAATCCTGGGAAACCTTCCCTTAAGTGGCGGCAATGCTTTAGATCCTTTGAAAATTACATTGTCGCTATTGATGGTAAACATTATTCCAATGAAAGAAGGAAAGCTCTGTAATTTGGGCTGCTGGGGGACGCTGGTCAGGAGATTTTCGATAATCTTCTGGAATCTGAACTTCCTCCTGGGAAATTCACACCTTGGGATGGGTACACTGAGACTAATAAAAGACTGGAGAAGCTATTTTGTGAACAGCCTAACATTATGATTGAGAGGCATAGTTTTTCATAGAAAACAACTCTTTGATGTAACAATTGAGGAGTATATTTCCAATTTGCACATTCTAGCTTCCAAATGTGAGTTTGGTGAGAATTTGGATATATATTTCCATGGCCAGTTTGTCTTTCTCTGTTCCAGCAAAACATTACTAGAACATCCACTTGCTTGCAGGAACCGTACACTAAGCGAAGCGCTTGACATTGCCAAAAGTATAGAATGCTCTTCTGTGTCTGCCAAGGCGCAAGGTCCAGACCTCAGAAATGATCCTGTATGTGCGGTTGCAAGTAAAAGTTGGCAGTATGACAGTTCCAAAGGGAAATATAACATAGGGAGTTCTAAAAAACTGATGTGTTACAGATGTGGATCCAAACAACATCTTGGTAATAATCCCAATTGTATTGCCGTTAACAATAAATATAACCAGTGCAAAAAACAAGAACATTTTCAAAGTGTATTTAGGTCCAATGTTAGATCCAGCAATATGCCTGTGAGAATCAATGCCTTGGAGTCAACACCTGATGAGTTTGAAGAGGACATGATTAACAATCTTGTTTTGACAATTGAAGATAATCTAACTTGTTCTTCTTCTTTCAGGTCTCCTTTAGGTATTGCAGAGATTGATGAAATTAGTTTAGAAATAATGCCTGACTCTTGGTCGCCTATTTCAATTTTATCTGATGTAACCTTTTATTTAGAAACATTTGATAAGGTTCTTACACACACACAGATGTTCAACTGAAGGCTTTAAGTGGTCATGATATCAAAAAGTTGTGTTATTCCCTTGATGTTGCTAGTGTGTTAGGGTGTAAAATCATTACAAAAGTGTATGTTGCAGTAAAAGGATCTGCGTGTGTGCCCGCGTTCAAATCCTGGGTCCCACACGAATCGTGCCTGGACTAGACAGCTTCTGTCCGAGACCAGAGCAGAGGATTGCAGAGTGAGTCGAGTCGAGTGCAAAGCAGAGCAGCAAGGCAGGAAGCGGCGAGCTGCTCACCCGCGTCACCCGCGACACTGCAGAGCTGCTCTAGAACCTCTAAACTTCGTGGAGCCCACTCCTGAATCCGATCCTGAGCCCGATCCCGCCCCTGGTCCCGCCGGTGCCACTCCTCCCGCTCTGCTCCGTTTGGTGAGAGTGAGGTCGAGGCGGCGGAGGCGGAGGTAGGAGGTTTCTGTGGCTTGCTTCTCCCTGCAGCGGCAGCAGACAGCGCGAGGTGCTGATTCCGAGGAGCAGGACCGGGCGGAGAGCGGGATGTGAGCGGCGGGTGGAGCGGCTGGTGCAGGTGCCCTGACTTACCGATTCACGGAGCAAGCGGCAGGAAGGTGGGCAGCAATGAGGGCGGAGAAGACGCCAGAACAGTTCATCTACTGGAGCGGGTGAGCTAGACGGTCTAGGTGGACCAGGACCTTTCAAAGTAAAATTAAAAATAAAACACAGAAGGCGGGGGAAGGCGGGGGAAATTCACAGGTTGCACTAAAGAGCCCCGCAAGGAATTGATTGAACTTTAACCACGGAAACACCAATTTTCAAACTGAAAGGATTGGATTAAATTTTAAAACACCCATACAAAACAGGCAAGCGGCGAAATAAGAGTCCCTCCTGATATTGAAGCCTTTAAGGGGCGTTGCGCTTCCTTTGATCACTGATCATCTGCAAAAAGTCAAAGTCTAAATCTAAGTCACAAAGGAAGGCCCAGGTTGGTTACAAAATAAAATAGGATCATAACCTCATTTACGTTTCCATCCTGATTAACACGCCCACTTAGACCTGTACGTTTCAGGAATTTATTTACCCCCTGTTTTCACAAATCTAACAGTCTTACAGAGAGCTTCTCTTAAGCACGAAGAACCCAGCTCTGGCGTCAGGTATTCTGGTGCTAGGCTAAGCAAAGGTCTGCTCAAATGAGATCGGGGACAATCCGCCAAGTGGCAACAGGCAGAAAAACAAGCAAAAAATAAAAAAATAAATAACCTAAAGAAGAGGTTTTACTGCTTAATCATTCAACAAAGGAAAAAGGTTCAAGGGAGAGGCTGGTTTCTGTACCAACGCCAACAATAACAATGCCAAACCTAAAAAATAAAACAGGGATCCACAAATTCTTTCTGTTGAAGGACCCAATGGCGGCATTATATGCTCCAACAATTGAAGCCGCCCAGCTGCCAAGTCCAATTCACCCCGACAAACCAAGAGCTAACCCTCTTCGGATTCCAGAAGACTCAATCAACGTCTTACATAGGGAACTATCCCCACAAAAAAAAAAGATTCGTCCAAAAGAGGGAAAGCCACTAACCACAACAGTTCAGGTCCATCAGTCAACGCCTTCAACTTCAGTCACCACATCTACAAACAAATTAGAAATGCTCAAAAAATCTCCTCATTCGAATATACCTAAGCAAGTGGATAATGCTGTCCTAGAGGGGGGTACCGAGATCCTTACAGAAAGGAGTGCACGGTCTAACCCCAACACAAGTTCTGCAGCCCACTATCTAGCCATGGATTGCAATATACCGTCAACAGGTCCAAAGGTAGGAAAATATTTGGCATCCCTCAACGAAGAAGGCCTCTTCAACTTAAAAGAGACACTTGATTCAAATGAACAATTAACAAACACTCCTGCACAGGTACGCTCTATGGAAGAAGAACCTGCCAAACTATTTTCCATGCTAAACGACTCTAATTTGGTGGAAATCTTGGAATTATTGGAATCCAAGAGTCAGGAAACAAATCCTCTAGGAAATAATTTGCAACTAGATTTAAGCAATAAAACTCCACAGGGAAGACGTAAAATAGCCATATCGACACCTCTAAATTCACCTGGCAAACTAGCCTCCCAGTGCTTAGGACCTGTGGAGGATTTCCAAGGCTCCTCCAGAGCAAGTCATCAAAATTTCTCACCACCAATAACCATTTCTTCAGTCAGCAGGATTGAGCTTGGGTCAGAGGTATCGATGAACTATAACGAAAATCAGTCAAACTCACATTGGACCCAAACTCTGATTCATTCTTTGGAACAAGCTATAAGGGTTTTAAACTTCCAATCAGACAAATTGGATGTTCAAATTGACCTTGTTAACCTCATTGCCAGTCACATTTCTGGCATAAACACCAAAATGGATTTAATAACATCGTTATTAATAAGCAGGGGAAAGATGGATCAGCAAATAGACAATAACAGCCAATCTTTTACCTGTGGCTGCGGCTCAATTATAGAGAAGCTGTCCTCCCTTCCAGAAATTCTAAAGGACATCTTAGGGGAAGTAAAACAATCCTGTTTCAGTAAGCAGTCTACCCAACCGCAAATAAACGTTGAGCAAGAGGCAAAAATAAATTATACCAAACAAATAATAGCAGGGAACCAACAACGCAAATGACACAGAGAGAGTAAAACAGCAGACCCAAACAGATCTAACAGATTTCCATATAGACGCTTCCCAAACCCTTCTTAAGGCCATGGGGGGAGCGAACCCTACAAAACGGTAAAGAAAGCGTGCAAGGAAGGCTCGGCCTAAACAAAACAAACAGTTAAGTCCTGTTTTGACGAAAACTCCCTTGCTAGTTTCATTAAAAGCTACTCAAGAGGAAAAAACCCTCACTCCCCCTTACGGGGCAACACACCTGGATTTAGAAAACACAAATACCTCCCAGGTTTTTAGCGAAATACAACAAAGCATTGTCTCCCCTGCGATACCTCAAAAGAAACTTCAATTCTTTCAAAAGAGTAATAGGTCTATAGAGGGCAATGCATGCCAGAAACTTAACCATGAAGTGCAACAATTGGAAAATAACGAAGCTGTAGAAAAAGGAGCGGGACCCTGAAATACAATTCAAGTGTCGGGCAAAAGTGAATTCAGGCGTAAAAGTGGTCCAAATGTGGATACACAGGAAATGAAAAAAGGTCTAGTAGCGGGAGATTGGTATCCGCCGCCAGCTAAGTTGTCTCAGGTACCTATATCCCCCAGGGCCCAAAATTTCACCAACCAAATAGAGATCACAGTAAGCGGAACAGCCCGACACTGTAAGCTCCACCACCAGGATCTTGGCCCAGAACAAAATGACATCAATATGATTAGCAAACCGGGCCCGTTGGAACGGATAACGGAAGAGAAAAAAGCTGATCTGAAGGACCGCGAACTGTGACCCCCTAATGGGCCCGCTACCAATAACGACCCCAGAGACGGGAAGCAAGGAAAATTTATATTCATACTGCAACGTCCAAAACGAATCAGATGGGTCCGAAATGAAATTGTTATTTGTTCCTGAATACAAGACCACAGGAACACAAGACACATTAAACAGAGGGAACCTATTGAGGCTATTTAAAGAAATTCCAGAATTAAAAGGAATCCATTCCGGAGATCTAATAGCTGTTGAATTTAAACAAAGGGCGGGAGTTGAAGAGACCTTGACTACTTGGGCCTCAAAGGACCTGGTGGATAGAATACACTCAACAAGTACAAGGTTTGGAGCATGGGGAATTATGCTGAAGGCTTATAAATACCCAAGATATCCGCATCCTCTCCTTAAAAATTCCAAAGACGCGGACCCACCGGCGAAAAACAATCTCACATGTGTGCGAGGTGCACATTCAAATTCTCCTGTCACGCTATGTAATGATGACAGGTCAAACATAATAGGAAGCATTAGAAGTCCGGCAGGAAGCATCTTGGAGTCCAGAGATTGGTCCTGGGTGTCAAAAACATTAAATAATAAGCATACCTAATGAAGAAAGGAAAAATTTTATAGGAGAATGGAGGCCGGTCTCCAGCCAGGAAGATGTTCACTCAGTCAACATTTCGTTTTGTTCATGGAATGTCCATGGCTTTAAAGACATGGGGCAGGACCACGAAACACTAACTTTTTTTTACCCAACAAGACATCATCCTGCTTCAGGAAACCTGGAACATGTCACTAATTTCCCTTGCAGGATTTATAGATTTCCACATTCTGGCCGAAAGACACCAAGAGGGGGCCCTCAACCTTTGTAAACCAAAAATTGGATTGGTCATCGGAAGCACTGGACACGGGGATTGCATGGGTCCAAGTGACCAAACTAAGCAGCAGACACTCGCCCGAAGAACATATGCGGCAATTATTAGCAATTAATGTCTATATCCACCCCGAAAGGAAAGAGCAGAATGAAAAATATACTACACTAATAACCCTAAGAAAAACACTGCAGAAAAGTCATCTGTACTGCCAAATTATCATCTCGGGTGATTTCAATTGTAATCTAATAACTAGTACCTTGCATGAAAGCAAAAGGCAAGACAAACAGAGAGCTAAAATGCTAATAAAACAACTTCAATCTCTTGGCCTGATAATCCTGAATGGAAAAACTTCGGGTGATATTCCAGCGGCAGTCACATTTCTGAGTGGAAATATTGTTTCAACGATTGATTTTGTCATCCTAAGTAATAACCTGCTCTCGCAAGTTGATACCCTCAAAGTTTTACCTTGAGTCGAGAGTGATCACCTTCCTCTTATTGTAAAAATGAACATCAAAGCTAAGCTTGCCCAAAAAATTAAATCCATGGTGCACTACCCGGAAAAATGTAACCTTCGAAAACTTAATTGGTTGGGAGAATGTCCACAACTTATTCAAGAGACAGCTAGGGAATTTTTGGACAATGAGGTTACTCATCCAGAAGCCGGCTACGTTAAACCCTGGGAACAGCTGGTTGAGTTATTAGTTCAAAGATTCCCAGCTACGAGGGGTTGCAACTCAAGGATAGTCATCAAAAGAGATCCCTGGTTCAATTACGAGCTAAGAGAACAAAAAAGAGGGCTCGCACGAGAGGTGCGATCTCAACTACGTGCAGTAAAAGCAGGCAGGAAATCAGAAAAACGGAAGCTGTGCCAACTGAGGAGCAAATACAGGAAGATCCTGAAAAGCACAAAATCAGCGCATAAGAGGGGCATTTCGTTACATCTATTGACCGCTAGTAAAAATTCCAACAGCAGCGACTTCTGGAGCTTCATAAAAAAATTGTCATCTGGCCCAAAATTACAGCAAGAAGCTGGAATCAGTCAAGAAACATGGGTTCACCACGTTAAATCCATGTACAGCAACACAGAAACAGGCTCCACAGAAGAGCAAAGTGGGCTGCTTTCTGAACAGGAGGCAAAACAATTAGCTCCTGACCTGGACAATTCGGAAGAAATTGCAGTAAGCGCAGAAGCATTTAGCCACGAGCTAACCAACGAAAAGGAGCTAAGAACTTTTATATTAAAACTTAATACCAAGGGAGCGGCAGGTCCCAATGGACTTCCAAATGCTATTTTCAAGAGCGACCCAGCCTTTTGGTCAGTTCGTCTTACTCCCGTCTTCAATGAGATCTATACACAATCTTATGCTCCGGCCTCCTGGAAAGGGAATATTATTCACCCTATATTTAAAAAGGGTGACCACCGCAATCCAGGTAATTATAGACTGATCTCATTGATAGACGTGGAGGCTAAACTCTATGCTTCTTGTCTTCTGGTCCAGCTTCAAGACTGGATGGAAGAGAAGAATAAAATCCCAAAGTTCCAGACGGGCTTCAGGCAAGGGATGGGCACCCTAACTAACTTGTCTATTCTAGCCCTTTTAATTGAAAAAGCGCAAAGAAAGAAATCGCGATTATTTGCATGCTTTGTGGATATCAAATCCGCCTTTGATCTATTACTTACCGGAAATCTTCATTACTCCGGGTCCCATTGTCCTGATCCGATTCATACGCCCCTCCCTCCCTGGCGGCCAGCCTTCCTGTTTGGGCTTGGTTTTACAGGCTGGATGCTGGGTAAGTACTGCTTATGTACTCCCGGTGGGAGGGGCTGTATTAGGGTCCCAGCATTGTTTTTTTCTGTCGGGAGATGGTTATCTCCACTTTGTAATGAATGGGACGAGGACAACGGGACCCGGAGTAATGGAGATTACCGGTGAGTAATAGAGCATTTCCTCAGAACAGATCCAGCATCACAGAGTTGAGCAACCTTTCATTGCTCACAAAACATGAACAGGTAAGGCATATGTAACATGTAGGTTACAGACCGATGCCTGGAACAGATGCGTAAGTCACTGGGAGGAATGTATAGGGGGATGAGTGAATGAGTATGCAAGTTGTGAAACCATTCTCACTTAGGTGAGCACCCTGAAAAACCTGCTGCAGTCGCTGAGAGATGTTTTTTTAATTGATTCTATGTTTTTCTACATTTTGAGACTTTGCGGTAACCTGACATGTAATTGTTATTTGGAACAGCCTCGCCACAGCCTATGCAACTACGTTCCAGACTAGTACATAGGTGTCTACCTCTTCGAAAACGCTTTGAACGCACATGCATCAGGCTGCGTGAAATCCCAGCCTTCGTGCTTCACCTGTTCAGAATTTTGGAGGCCGCCATGGAGGCCATGGTTGCGGGTATCATATGGTCTGCACAAGGAATCTGACTTCGATGTAGATCGTTTGACCTGGCATGGGCCACACCAGTAATTTTGTATTCCTGTCGGTTCCCAAACCTGCTTGTCATCAATGAGGCAGACGCGGATCCACAACATATAAAGCACCACCTGCAGGGAATGACTGCTTGAACTGTGGCTGCACGTGCATAAGCATAAGGCGCTGCATAAGCCAATCGATGATAGAGGGTGACGAAAAATTCAGAGAAAGAAATTAGCAGAATGGTAATGAAGCAGAATGAACCCGTGTGTGAAGCCATAACCTTGAGCACACACGCATCTGGCGTTAACTTTTGAACAAGCATATTTCTTTTTCACCGCTAGATGGGGCCAGCGCAATTTATTTGCAAGACTCATCTAAGACCTGACGTGGAGCAGTGCCTGCGTCCAGCTGTGACAAGACAAATTGCACACTACCTGCTCATAAAGGCCTCAATTACGGGGGCTCCCGGAATGGGCCCAGGTATCTATCTAACTTACCTGGTAGGTGCCGGCACGTTATAGTCAGGTATATATTAAAGTGCAGTAATCAACTTCTATTCTGAGTTTTCTCTTGGAATTGGGGTATAAATTCAGAGTTTGCACAACATTAATTAGCCACATTTCAACCGGCTTGAACTGCTAAAATGTACCTTATGAACATTGCGGCGGTGGAGGTGTTGACAATGACTGCAGATTTCAGGATTTATGTATTCGCGGTACCTGACATATACGAATTGTAAATGCCACCCAGACCCTGATTAGAAGCACCTGGGGCTTGGGGATGATACTCGATAATATCAGATATTATGGAAGCCACAATTGTTCAGGTGTGATCATATGTACATTTTTGTGTTTTCCGCACTAAGGTCTGCATGTCCTGGAATTGACAGGCCATTATGCCCTGCTATATATAGGCTGATTTGACTTCTTCACACCCGATCATTACCAGGTACGGTAAACTCCACACAATTATTAATTCTGACCCTTGTGTAAACAGGTGTTTGCGCGGGATCGGAATTTTCCAGCCAAGGCCCTGATTAGGGGCGGCCTCTTAATTCCAGTGAGGCCAGTAACAATATTTACCGTCCCCTGCGTAAGTATCAGATCTGTGGGGCCAGTTTACTTTTACACTCCGTTTTCGGTTGCTGGAAGCTAAGATCTCTCCGTGGAAACCTCGGAAGGTGTGAGAAGTGACCGTGGGAACCAGTTTGCAAACAATAAAATAAAAACCAAAATATGTAGGGTTTTGTCATTGGACCAGTATGCCGATCTGAGGATGTCGTCAAGGCTGGATTCAGCCCAAAAGGCTTTGGTAACCACAGCACCTTAGTGTATTGTGGATTTTAGTTAAATCTGGGACTATTGTTCTAGTATTTAGGAACAACTGTATATGTGTTGTATTGGATGTCGTCTTCTAGAAGCTTCCAACCTTTTCCCTCTAGGCACCGGTACCCCCTCGCGCACTTACCTGTATTGTGACGCAATCAGCTGACATTCTAGAATGCCAGCTGATTGTCAGTTGAGAAGATCTGTTGGGCAGTCGACACGTTGTGTGTTACTGCGCTGTCCTCCCGCTCTGGTGTGCTGTTTCTTTACTGAGAATAAACTTCTCTTCAAGAATATTGGTGTACCTCATTCTTTACAACAATATGATATGTACCGCTACTGTTTGGGACTTCTGCTGTTTGCCTGCCAGTGGGACCAGAGGGACTACTACTCCCACAACGCTTTGGCCCTGTTGCGCCCGACGTCAGCAGCACCGCGCACGGAGGCGCTTAAAATCAAACGCGGCTCCCGCTTCGCGGGAACCGCTACTGTTTGGGACTTCTGATGTTTGCCTGCCAGTGGGACCAGAGGGACTACTACTCCCACAACGCTTTGGCCCTGTTGCGCCCGACGTCAGCAGCACCGCGCACGGAGGCGCTTAAAATCAAACGCGGCCCCTGCTTCGTGGGAACCGCTACTGTTTGGGACTTCTGCTGTTTGCCTGCCAGTGGGACCAGAGGGACTACTACTCCCACAACGCTTTGGCCCTCTTGCGCCCGACGTCAGCATCACCGCGCACGGAGGCGCTTAAAATCAAACGCGGCTCCCGCTTCGCGGGAACCGCTACTGTTTGGGACTTCTGCTGTTTGCCTGCCAGTGGGACCAGAGGGACTACTACTCCCACAACGCTTTGGCCCTGTTGCGCCCGACGTCAGCAGCACCGCGCACGGAGGCGCTTAAAATCAAACGCGGCTCCTGCTTCGTGGGAACCGCTACTGTTTGGGACTTCTGCTGTTTGCCTGCCAGTGGGACCAGAGGGACTACTACTCCCACAACGCTTTGGCCCTCTTGCGCCCGACGTCAGCAGCACCGCGCACGGAGGCGCTTAAAATCAAACGCGGCTCCCGCTTCGCGGGAACCGCTACTGTTTGGGACTTCTGCTGTTTGCCTGCCAGTGGGACCAGAGGGACTACTACTACCACAACGCTTTGGCCCTGTTGCGCCCGACGTCAGCAGCACCGCGCACGGAGGCGCTTAAAATCAAACGCGGCTCCCGCTTCGCGGGAACCGCTACTGTTTGGGACTTCTGCTGTTTGCCTGCCAGTGGGACCAGAGGGTCTACTACTCCCACAACGCTTTGGCCCTGTTGCGCCCGACGTCAGCAGCACCGCGCACGGAGGCGCTTAAAATCAAACGCGGCTCCCTCTTCGCGGGAACCGCGCGCGGATGCGCGCCGTGCAAAGCCCGGGCAAAGGGCGGGCCGTCTGTGGCCGTCCGGGGCAGGACTTGGCAGGGCAGGGCCACGAACTTTGGCGTTTGCAGTTAAGGTTTCCTGCTTAGTATCTAAGATATTATATTTTTTACTTATGTGTTTGTGATATTCATGATAGCTTGGCCGTTTCTGTTTAAATATTGTGTAGCAGGTTGTGTTTGTGGTTTTAACTATGTCTAAACAGAAAGGCTCTAAATCCTTTGTAGCTCCAGCCACGTTAGACAATTACTTAGTTAAAGTTGTTAATAAAATCAATACCGAACGCCGACTCTCCCTAAGCAGGGGTAGTCCCCCCGCTTCTTCGCCTATTCTGTCTACTGCCCTAGGTGTACCAGACCTGGATGCTAGCTTTGACCATGGCTTACAGGTGCTAACTAATAGTGATGACCTAGCGCCTCCGACCATTAATAAGGCCGTGTCTAATGATATTCCTGATAACCCTGGAGAGCACACCCCGGTATGTAGAGCTGTTAGGGCTTGTCGGAAAATACCTATGAAGCGAGGGGGCACCAAAAAGGTCAAGTGAATTCAAATCTCCCCCAATTGTTTAGTTGGGGGGAGGAGGGCCATGTAAAGGACAGCCCAGCCCAATTGAATACCGAGCAATTCAATCTGTTGGTTAGCATCATTGACGCTAAATTTGATAAGATTATCCTACCGTTGATGGCTAAATTAGACCAGATCTCGAAAGAAGTTACGAGATTAGGTCACCTTTTGGATACCCACATCACCCAACCTAGCCCCCCTATGACTATGGATTTAGGTAACACTGTAAGAAAAGATGTGGTAATTCCACCAGATGAGGGGATTAAGGTTAACCAAATAGTTATACCAGCCCAACAGCACATTGTGAGCAAAGAGAATCAGGCTACTATAGCAGCTGAAAGTAATGCGGGTTGGACCGAGGTGAGGAGAAAGGGTTCTATTAATCTGCCGCAAGATTGTGCTCCCCATGTGGTGGTTCTAACTAACGTACCATGGGCAGACTCACTCATGGCCCAGCCCCAGTATGAATCACATGATTCTTTGAAAAATAAAACTGTTTTTTGGCTGCATAAGCAATGCGGGTTTCCATCGGTCCTTTCCAATGATATACTAACTACTAGAAGGGTCAATTGGATTGGTAATTCTAGAAAGAATTGTAGGGGTGATTGTATTATTATTAATTTTAGACATCCTCAACATGTCGCTACAGTTCTGCTGAGAGCAGCTTCCCTACCGTCTACCGACAATGGTGTATGTGCACGACCGCTCGGCTATTTTTATAGCCATCTTATTAATTTGCCCCCTAATGATGATGACCATCTACAGCCCCCTCCGCCGATCTCGCGGCGGGGTTTAGCTATCCCACTGTACAATCATTTCCATGCCCTAAACAGTCTGGATTCTAACGACTGAGTTAGCCCGGAGAGCCCTAAACCTTTGGGTAAGACTATTAACAATCGGGTTATTGAAACCACTATTGTTACCTTGGTTCCGGAGTTAACTAGGGTGGAGGATCCTCCTGATAATGATCATAGGGGGCCATTTAGTGGAAATCAAAGGGACGAAAATAATTCTGGCGTAATTATTACCCCAGTTAGGACTAACATAGGGGGTAAAGGAATCATTTTAGCCAGCTGGAACGTTGCAGGATTGAAATCCAAGGGGAAGGACCCGGGATGTCAAACTTTTATTAACTCCTTTGATATTGTTTGTCTTCAGGAGACGTGGTGTAGGGAAGAAATTAATTACGAGGGGTTCGCCTCATATAATTTGGTGGCAAAGGGCACTGGGTTAGGCAGAGCCAAAGGGGGTTTGTTGACATTAGTTTCAATCCATCGCCCAATTATAGTAAAAAGGTATCTAACAGTAGATGAATATGTCCAGATTCTTTGGTTGGTAGAGGAACAAACCCATAACATTTGATTGTTAAACTATTATAATAATATTTTCAACAGATCTAGGGATGTAGTCGTCCATGACCTGGCTAACGCCATCGGAAATTTACATCTAGAAGTCAATGTTTCTTTTGATTTTGTTTGGGTTGGGGACTTTAACATCCCATTATGTGAACTGTCAACTGAAAAAGTTTGTGGATTTACCAACGACACGGGAGTGGATGACCAGCATTTCTGTCACAACAACTATGGAAATGTATTAAATGGGTTGTTATGACTTAGAGATTTTAGGTCTCCCTAAAGAGGAATCTGGTCACATTATCCCTACTTTTAAGGGCCATCATTCTTGCTCAGTTATTGATCATGTGATCGTCTCTTCTAATATTATTTCCTGCTGTGCTCCCCCCAGGATTGAAGTTACCGCTTTGAGCGATCATAATTGTATCATTCTGGAAACAACTTTCTGGGGTGATAGCCATGTTATAACAGGTGCCTCGGTTTCCAATATAGAACCGTGTAGATCAAATGGGGTCCGTTTGAGATGGGCAGGGGACAAAGCTAGTGATTTAATTGGCTTAATTGTGAGGGACTGTCTGCTAAATATCAGTTTTATTTTCGATAATAGTACTGATGAACCACAGGTTTTAAATGCTTTTAAGGATATTAATAAAACTATTGAGGTTAGATTCACTAAATTAAGGGGTGGTCAGCGTAGTAATGTACCAAGATGGTTTGATCATTTGTGTACCCGTTCACTAACTGATTTAAAACTTGCTCTTGGTAAAAGGCCTAGGGATACCAATTCTGTAATTAAATTAAGGACAGAATACAAGCTTGCTCTAAAGCGGAGGAAGAGTGAGCTACAGCAGTTGGCATGGGACTCTTTGAACCAAGCAGCTGAATTGTCTAATGGTACCTTGTTCTGGGCTACTGTTAACTCTCCCTTTCTCAAAGTTGAGAATACTCCAATGTTAACCTCTAACATACCGAGTGAGGGCTGGATCGCCCATTTTTCATACATTTTTGATTCTAATAGCTGTATGGGCGCATGCCAGAATAGTTGGCCTGTCCTACCCTTGAACATCACAGTTAGTGAGGTTTAATCTGGCATTCGTGCCAGTAAGGGGGGAACGCCCAGGGCCCGGACGGGGTGCCCATAGATGTGTATAAAACAGCCCCTGAGATGTGGAGCCCGCTGTTGGCTATAGTTTTTAATGCTGCTATATGTACAGAGTCCCCCGAAACTTGGGGGGAATCTATCATTATCCTCCCAATACATAAGAAAGGCAGCGGGTCTGATGTTAAAAACTATAGACCCATTTCTCTCCTTGACTCATCTGTCAAAATCATGAGCAGAATTTTGTTAGTGAGGTTAGAGGAATGGGCCGACCAAGAGGGTATTTTAGCTGACAGTCAGTATGGTTTTAGAAAGGGTAGGGGCACACTCGATCAGTGTTTAAATCTTGATTTATTGATCGGGAAATACACCGAAGCTAAGCCAGGCTCACTTTACCTCTGTTTTGCAGACCTTAGTAGTGCCTTTGACATGGTAGACCATTCGATTTTATGGCCAACCATGTTACAGTTAGGTGCTCCAGAAGGTATTCTCTATTTCCTTGCTAGATTATATGGGAATTTAAAAACTTGTGTGCGTTTTGGGACCAATGGAGAATGTACCCCAAAATTTAGTGTTAAAAGAGGTATTAGACAGGGCTGCGTATTGGCCCCCCTTCTTTTTATTTTATTTATTAATGGAATCGACGTAATTTTAAAAACAATTAAAGCTGATGCCCCACAGATCAATGGCTCTCCTGTGCCAGTGTTATTATATGCTGATGACACTGTTTTGATCTCCAGAACTCCATTAGGATTGCAGCGCCTGATTGATAGATTTTCTACCTTTATAAAGGATAGGAAATTGACTATCAACAAGAAGAAAACGTATATCATGACTTGTGGGGCTAGTTGCAAAAAGAAAAGTAAAGTTTTAAATTCCTTTTTTATAGATAAAGACAAGGTGCTTCAAGTAGACACTTTTTGTTATCTCGGTATAACCTTTTCTAATGATAGAAAGTGGCACAATGAATTTAAAAATATTCGTATTAAAATGGCAAAAAATGCCCATGGTGTTTTTAGATTTGCTGCGAAGATTGGGGACCGTCGCACCAGGGATATGCTTAAGATCTATCAAGCTAGGTGTGTTAGTACTGCTCTGTATGGGGCGGGTGTTTGGGGACACTGTCATGCTCATACTTTGCAGACCGAGGAAAATGCCTTTTTTTTTAAAACTCCTGTCACTACCATCTACTGCTAGTACTGAGCTTATCCATCGAGAGTCGGATGTTACCTTCCTTACTGACCTACTTTCTTTGAGGCCACTCATGATCTGGCGCTCTATCTGGCTTCAGGAAGATAAATCTTTTAATAGATTGGTCATTGAGGATTGTCTCTCGCTGGATAAATGCTTACATATACCCTGGTTAAATTACGTTGTCAGATGTTTTTCAGAGATCTTTAATTTTAACATCTTGGTGGACCCTAACGCAGCATCTTTAATATCGATACAAGAGTTGAAAATTACTTTCCTGGCATTTGCTGCAAGGAAACGGGATATTGCTAACGCGTCTCTATCTACAGTTAAGTTTTATAATAAATATAACAATGTTGAAGGTTTACCGATTTATCTGGTATGGGTGACAAGGCCATCCCACAAGCTTGTGCTGAGCAGACTGAGGTTTGGTATAGCTCATTATTTAGTGGCACTGCCAGTAATTGAGAAATATCTGCAGGGGCCCTGTATGTGTGATGGCATCTCCAAACAGAGCACTAAGCACTTTCTCTTAATTTGCAAACTGTACACGAATTTTCGTATTGCCTATTTAAAACCTATGTTTCTTAAATATGGTGTACGCACAGTTAATCAGGCTATGAGCTTAATTTTTAATTTACAACACGTCGATATCTGTTTTTTTACTGCTACGTTTTTAATTCATTCTATTACGGTTAGGAAAAGTATGTGTTTCTAACCCATTTTATCTGTATTATTCAGGCTTGGTCTGTTAATTTGTCGTATATGACTTTTAAATGTATGTTTCATTCTTTTGTTGTGCTTTTATGGTCATTTTTTATGCACCGAATAAAGCTTCATGAATTGGATTGAATTGAATTGATATGTATTTAGGTATGTTGCTTTAAAAAGGGTACTTGTTTTTTTTAAAGTGTTTTGCAGTTTGGTTCTGTTGCCCTGGTTTCTGTTGTTGTCCCGTTGAGCATTCTGTCTAGACAGCTCCACTGGATGGCAGCATTCCCTGTAGCTCCTGTCTGTACTTCATGGGTGCTTATATGGCTGTAAGTTCTCCTTGGAATACATTTGTGTTGGAATTCATCCATTGGTCTGCCTTTTATTTGCAGAGCATCCAACGTATTTTGGCAACGAGCGGAGAATACTCAAATTATAACAGGAGAGTTTCCAGAATTTTATAGTGAAACGCAACAGACGTTCGATGAACTTTTGTGGAGTGAGGGCACTAGTTGTTGTTTTTGTGGCCAGGGCCGGTCCTAGGATATGAGGGGCCCCAGGCAGTATAGGAACATGTGAGGCCCCTAAGCAGAGCCGATGTGGGATCGGATCGGGCCGGCTAAGGAATTTTTTTTTTTATAATTAAAATTAAACCAACCGCCGCAATCCCCACCCCAGCCTGACACCCGCAAGTCATGCCGGCTGTGACTGTGTTTTGTCAATGGTTGTTAGCTGTTTAAGCTAAATGAGTAACAACAATACATTATTTTCCTTTCACCTTGTTGTTTTGACCAATAAGTAGCTCCTTCACACACATCTGCATAGAATCACAACTGGAATGCAGGACCATTGCTCTTTGTGCTCCACAGAGAGGCCATATTTTGAATGGTCATGTAATCTGAACACCTTTTTGACCCACAGACAGGCACAGTGTGAAAGTTGTACTGCCTGCATTCACAACTCCAAAGTGCTCAACTGTAGCCTGTTATAAACACCTGGAAGCTACTCAGTACAAAGGGTATATCATCCAAGAGTAATATGCTATGAAATGAAATACAGAAACACACATGCTGGAAATAGCTAGCACACTTGAGCATGGGAAATATAAATAGGAACAAAATCACTGCCATTAATTACCCTAACATCAGGACCACTGGAATTATGCAGCAGGAGAGGGCTAAATTATGTGGCAGGGTGAGTAAATTATGTGGCAAGAAAAGGCAAATTATGCTGCATAATCCAGCACATTTTGAAATAGTATTACTTTATTTTTTTGCCATTTTTAAACTTGGTAACACTGTTTGGGCACTGGTTGCACCCCATTAGTACCAATTTAACATCCACATTTAGCAGTGGGAAACAGAAAGTAGACTATTCCAGCATTTCAAAACGCCTTCCCACTTGAAGCAAGACGTGTCGCTGCATTTTTAGTAACTGGCTAATATAATTAAGGGTGTGGCTTAAAAACATGTAACCTATATAAATCTGTGCTTAGCATAGAGCACAGTCCAACTGGTATTTTGCTCCCTCTGTCATTGCCTCCAGATAAATATTACAAGTAAAATTACACCTACAACAAGCCAGTACTATTGGCTTTGTCAGTGGCTATTAGTTACATAAGATGAATACGCAACATCTACGGCTTCCTTGTATATAATATTGAAAATGTTCCAGTTCTGACATGATGAGATTGTGAAAGAACTATAACGAGTCTCGTTGAAGTTACATCAAAGGCGGTGAAGGGGGGCACTGCTGCAGAGTTAAGATTTTTTTTTCACTCTGAAGGTGACAGCAAAAATGTTTATGCAGGCAAAGTTAAGGACATGCAAATAGGGCCCCTCTTCGATGTCCATTTAAATTTACTACCGGGTCTGAGACTTGCGTGACCCAGCACACTTAAAACCTGCTCCACCCACTTTTACACGCTGATTCTGGTCCAGAGCGTGCACCTTTTGTCTCACGTACTCACACCTATCTGCTCCCCCTTTATTCCGTTTGTCTCAACCACTTTCTTCACCTCACTGCTCCCTTTTCACTTGTCCTAGGTGAGCAGTTTCCATTGTGATGCGCCACCATTCTCTCTTTTGCTCTGCGCCCAGCAGGATATTCTGCTTTCCATTCATACAGGGGTAGAGCACCCTTCACACGCAAGGGCACTTCAATAAACTGTCTAATTGCTGTCATCAACATGCAGATGCTGCCATTAGAACCACAGAGACAGGCCTGCAGGGAGATTGATTAGAAAAAGAAAAAATATAAACTCTTTGGGGGCCCCCTGGGCCTCAAAACTCTGGAGTCTTTAATGGTGCGAGGCCCCATGGCTGCGAGCAGGCGTGGGGCCCTGGGCAGCTGCCCACTCTGCCCATGCCTCGCGCCGGCCCTGTTTGTGACTACCATACAGACGGTGAAGAGTGCGTTTGGAATTGATTGCGGTTGCATTGATTTGAAAGACGTGCTTACCTGTTCCTTCTAATGGTGTTGCCCCAGTGCGTGTACATTGCCATTTGCAGTGCAGCCATTGCCTCGTTCAGATTCCTACTGTAATGTTTTGCTTCAAGGAATTCTGGGTCGTGCCTTTTTGCTTTGCCACATTCTGAATGGTCAAAGTCCGGTTGTTGTGCTTTTCCTTCCACGTACACACTACGGAGATCCGGGACACTTTATAGCGTCATTGTCGCATGACATTCTGGGGTGCATTCAATATGGAATCTTCAATGCTGCTCAACGAGCACTAAACATTGTGTGGCACACTGTATTTCGATTTTGAGCGTTTTAAATATATGCTGTGAGAAGTTGGCCTGGTATATGCTGTCCACTAGTTATAGTGGGCACCTTGCACCAGTCCAAACAACCCCTTATTGATGATAGGTTAAAGACAACCTTTATTGAAAGCTATCCTAGTGGTAGCTATGGAGAGCAGCCTTCAGGCTAAGTCTTGAAGGAATGTAAAGCAGCTTGTCTTACCAGTCTATAATCTCTTGAGTGGGTAAATGAAAGGAGACCACACCAGGTATATATATAAAATATATGTATTTATTCCTAAACAAACCCTACTAGTCTCTTTATGAGGCTAGAGGTAAAAGCATATATGATACACTTCAAATATCATAGTAAATTAGCACAATATACGATAGGCCCTAGGGGCGAACCAAACCATATATTAAGAAAGTGGTATAAGAACCACGACTTGACTAGACACAAGGCCTAGAGCCTGTAGAATCGCTGGGACCCCAAGGAACCACCCAAGGTAGTGACACAGGGGACCCACAGGGGACGTGTGCAGTGTGAGAACACAGCCGCGAGGTCCTTTTAGCTTCTATGGGTAACGTCGAGTTAGAATTTTAAAGTTTAAGGACACTTAGGAGTGGACTAGGAACAAACCCTTTTGAACTAAGATAGTTCTAGGGCCAACACCCACGGGAGCACCAGAGTACTCGTGTTACCTCACCCAGGGAAGCCAGGTGAATAGGTGTCAAATGGTGTCGGATTCAGTCGTCGTTTTCAATAGCAGCTTGCTGGAAAGTGCTGCTGCCAGGAAGACGAGAAGTGTCTGAAGAGATCCAAGCCTGAATCGAAGATGTGAAGAACCTGAAAGCAGAGGGGACAGAGTCTGGGTCACTTGCCAGTGACCAGGGGCACGATAGACAAATGCCCACCAATGTCGGGTGCTTAAGGTGAGAAGAGGGGAAGCCTGACTCCTCAGCCACGAGGACCAGGGGGCGTCGAGGACAACCAAGAGCTGGATTCAATCTGTCCAAAGAAGGATGTTGAGTGCTGCAGTGTCGGTGCCCGGATTGGACACAAC
Organism: Triturus cristatus; assembly: GCF_964204655.1. Classification (NCBI taxonomy): domain Eukaryota; kingdom Metazoa; phylum Chordata; class Amphibia; order Caudata; family Salamandridae; genus Triturus; species Triturus cristatus. Next base: position 393,073,587 of record NC_140594.1, read on the forward strand.
AAGCCTTGGCAACAGCAACCCACACAGGAAGAGAAAAGATGCTTTGGTGCGAACCAGCAAGGTCCTGGGGAGTCCCCAAGTGTTGGAGAGTGAGGGCACTTCTAGAGCAACCAGGGAAGCCCAATTGAAGTAAGAGTTGCCTTCACAGGGACCCACCAGTTGACGGACCAGGGATCGCGAAGGAGCCTCGAGCGAACACACAAAAGGCAGGCTCACGGAACTCTCGTGGAGTGTAGGCCAGCAATCTTCGGTGGAAAAGGTGCTCGGGGTCTCGGCTACAAGTAACCCAATGCACAGCCTCAAAGAACGTCGAGAAGCTGATGCACTTGCAAATGTGCACGGTTTCCAGGGGTTCCAGTTCCACGGTACCCACGAGGGCTAAGGGTCTCAGCTTTGCTGGGGACTCGGGTCAGCCTCTGAGAAATCTAGAAACCCACCTCCTGTGTTGCAAAGTCTTCGGCATCCGGCGGGAGCTTTGGAGATGCAGACCGGACAGATGCGTCTTTGGTGCCTGCCAAGCAGGGGAGTAACTCCTTTACTCCAAGGGAGATTCTTCAGTCATCTAGTCAGGTAGATTGTCGAAGTTCCAGGATTTCTGTAGCAGAGTTTCGTCCAGGTTTAATCTAAAGTCCTGTAGTCAGGGGTTCCTTCTTTATACCCAAGGAAGGGGTTGGACTAACTCTGTTGACCCACTTATGGGAGGGTTTGGGAAGAAGGATGGCTACACCCATTTCCTTTGTCCAGTTTCTTGCCAGGGCAGGGGCTGATAGCCCCTGCAACCGGTTTGAACTGGACTATGCACAGGAACACCAAATGTGCCCCCAGTGCAGGACATCAAAGCACTTTTGGAGTGCTCCCACCCAGCCCCAATCCACTAAGGCCTGTCTGGGAGGTGGTAACACCTCCCTGTGACAGGAAACCTATTGTCCAGGCCTCCCCTGCCAGAGTTTCTGTCAGCAGCAGGAGGCCAGACTCGTGTCTGTGGCTGGCAGCAACCATTTTGTGATGCCAGGGCTCTGTTAGCTGGTAACGGGTATACCGGTGCTGTCATGTCTCTCCCTCTAGAAGGGTGGGATCATACTCCCACACCAGTTACTGGTGTGGGGGTATGATTCCAAGGTGTTTGACACCAAACATGTTTCCGTGCAGCCAGTCCTAAGTTAGCATTTACCGTTTGGTTATAATGCACTTAAGAGTATATGGTCACGCTGCATCACAGACAACCCCGGAGAAGAGATTCCAAAGGCTGCAGAGGGGCTCTGCTCATGCATGGCACCCTCTCACACAAAACCAAGCACCCTGCCTTCAGGGTTGATAAGGCCTGCCATAGGGGTGACTGATAGGTTTATATGTGCAGTGAAAGGTGAGATATAGTGAACCTATATCTCAGTAAGGGATGCATGCACCACCGTACCCAGGCTGCAGTAGCAGACCTGTGGTGTCATTTTGGAGGGCTTTCCAGGGGTGGAATAATACATGCTGCAGCCCCTGGTAGGCCTCTGGGGTACCTATGCCCTGGGTAAATAGTATACCATATACTAGGGACTTATAAGGGTACCCCAGAATCCAATCTGTGGTATACCTAAGGCACATGGAATCAATTTAAGGGAGAAAGCAGATAGGCTGGGGTCCTGAATAGCAGGGCCCCAGCCAAACTAAGTCAAAAACCAGCAAAACACCAGGAAAAAAGTGGGGGCAACCATGCAGTCAGATTCCACCTTGCTACATATGCTGTAAAGGGATATTCTCTTTAAGTCAGCAGTTGTGACACTTTATATACATTTTATGAGAAATATTTCTCATACTCTCAAGGTGGGTGCCTATTTTACTTTACAAAAGTTACTGTGTACAATATTTTCAGACTATGGCAAGTCAATTACCTCCCTTGCAAATGATCCCTTTTCTTTAAAATCCTGGGAAACCTTCCCTTAAGTGGCGGCAATGCTTTAGATCCTTTGAAAATGACACTGTCGCTATTGATGGCAAGCATTATTCCAACGAAAGAAGGAAAGCGCTGTAATTTGGGCTGCTGGGGGACGCTGGTCAGGAGATTTTCGATAATCTTCTGGAATCTGAACTTCCTCCTGGGCAATTCACACCTTAGGGTGTGTACACTGAGACTAATAAAAGACTGGAGACGCTATTTTGGGAACAGCCTAACATTAGGATTGAGAGGCATAGTTTTTCATAGAAAACAACTCTTTGATGGAACAATTGAGGAGTATATTTCCAGTTTGCGCATTATAGCTTTCAAATGTGAGTTTGGTGAGAATTTGGATATATATTTCAGTGGCCAGTTTGTCTTTCTCTGTTCCAGCAAAACATTACTAGAACATCCACTTGCTTGCAGGAACCGTACACTACGCGAAGCGCTTGACAATGCCAAAAGTATAGAATGCTCTTCTGTGTCTGCCAAGGCGCAAGGTGCAGACCTCAGAAATGATCCTGTATGTGCGGTTGCAAGTAAAAGTTGGCAGTATGACAGTTCCAAAGGGAAATATAACATAGGGAGTTCTAAAAAACTGATGTGTCACAGATGTGGATCCAAACAACATCTTGGTAATAATCCCAATTGTATTGCTGTTAACAATAAATATAACAAGTGCAAAAAACAAGAACATTTTCAAAGTGTATTTAGGTCCAATGTTAGGTCCAGCAATATGCCTGTGAGAATCAATGCCTTGGAGTCAACACCTGATGAGTTTGAAGAGAATATGATTAACAATCTTGTTTTGACAATTGAAGATAATCTAACTTGTTCTTCTTCTTTCAGGTCTCTTTTAGGTATTGCAGAGATTGATGAAATTAGTTTAGAAATAATGCCTGACTCTTGGTCGCCTATTTCAATTTTATCTGATGTAACCTTTTATTTCAAAACATTTGATAAGGTTCTTACACATACAGAGATGTTCAACTGAAGGCTTTCAGTGGTCATGATATCAAAAAGTTGTGTTATTCCCTTTGTGTTGCTAGTGTGTTAGGGTGTAAAATCATTACAAAAGTGTATGTTGCAGTAAAAGGATCTGCGTGTGTGCCAGCGTTCAAATCCTGGGTCCCACATGAATCGTGCCTGGACTAGACAGCTTCTGTCCGAGACCGGAGCAGAGGATTGCAGAGTGAGTCGAGTCGAGTGCAAAGCAGAGCAGCAAGGCGGGAAGCGGCGAGCTGCCCACCCGCGTCACCCACGACACTGCAGAGCTGCTCTAGAACCTCTAAACTCCGTGGAGCCCACTCCTGAATCCAAGCCCGAGCCCGATCCCGCCCCTGGTCCCGCCGGGGCCGCTCCTCCCGCTCCGCTCCGTTTGGTGAGAGTGAGGTCAAGGTGGCGGAGGCGGAGGTAGGAGGTTTCTGTGGCTTGCTTCTCCCTGCAGCAGCAGCAGACAGCGCGAGGTGCCGATTCCGAGGAGCGGGACCAGGCGGAGAGCGGAGAGCGGGAGGTGAGCGCCGGCTGGAGCGGCTGGTGCAGGTGCCCTGACTTACTGATTCACGGAGCAAGCGGCAGGAAGGTGGGCAGCGGTGAGGGCGGAGAAGACGCCAGAACGGTTTATCTACTGGAGCGGGTGAGCTAGACGGTCTAGGTGGACCAGGACCTTTCAAAGTAAAATTTAAAATAAAACACAGAAGGCGGGGGAAATTCACAGGTTGCACTAAAGAGCCCCGCAAGGAATTGATTAAACTTTAACCACGGAAACACCAATTTTCAAACTGAAAGGATTGGATTAAATTTTAAAACACCAATACAAAACAGGCAAGCGGCGAAATAAGAGTCCCTCCTGATATTGAAGCCTTTACGGGGCGTTGCGCTTCCTATGATCACTGATCATCTGCAAAAAGTCAAAGTCTAAATCTAAGTCTAAGTCACAAAGGAAGGCCCAGGTTGGTTACAACATAAAATAGGATCATAACCTCATTTACGTTTCCATCCTGATTAACACGCCCACTTAGAACTGTACGTTTCAGGAATTTATTTACCCCCTGTTTTCACAAATCTAACAGTCTTACAGAGAGCTGCTCTTAAGCACGAAGAACCCAGCTCTGGCGTCAGGTATTCTGGTGCTAGGCTAAGCAAAGGGCTGCCAAATGAGATCGGGGACAATCCGCCAAGTGGCAACAGGCATAAAAACAAGCAAAAAATAAAAAACCTAAAGAAGAGGTTTCACTGCTTAATCATTCAACAAAGGAAAAAGGTTCAAGGGAGAGGCTGGTTTCTGTACCAACGCCAACAATAACAATGCCAAACCTAAAAAATAAAACAGGGATCAAATTCTTTCTGTTGAAGGACCCAATGGCAGCATTATATGCTCCAACAATTGAAGCCGCCCAGCTGCCAAGTCCAATTCACCCTGACAAACCAAGAGCTAACCCTCTTCGGATTCCAGAAGACTCAATCAACGTCTTACATAGGGAACTATCCCCACAAAAAAAGAAGGTTCGTCCAGAAGAGGGAAAGCCACTAACCACAACAGTTCAGGTCCATCAGTCAACGCCTTCAACTTCAGTCACCACATCTACAAACAAATTAGAAATGCTCAAAAAATCTCCTCATTCGAATATACCTTAGCAAGTGGATAATGCTGTACTAGAGGGGGGTACCGAGATCCTTACAGAAAGGAGTGCACGGTCTAACCCCAACACAAGTTCTGCAGCCCACTATCTAGCCATGGATTGCAATATACCGTCAACAGGTCCAAAGGTAGGAAAATATTTGGCATCCCTCAACGAAGAAGGCCTCTTCAACTTAAAAGAGACACTTGATTCAAATGAACAATTAACAAACACTCCTGCACAGGTACGCTCTATGGAAGAAGAACCTGCCAAACTATTTTCCATGCTAAACGACTCTAATTTGGTGGAAATCTTGGAATTATTGGAATCCAAGAGTCAGGAAACAAATCCTCTAGGAAATAATTTGCAACTAGATTTAAGCAATAAAACTCCACAGGGAAGACGTAAAATAGCCGTATCGACACCTCTAAATTCACCTGGCAAACTAGCCTCCCAGTGCTTAGGACCTGTGGAGGATTTCCAAGGCTCCTCCAGAGCAAGTCATCAAAATTTCTCACCACCAATAACCATTTCTTCAGTCAGCAGGATTGAGCTTGGGTCAGAGGTATCGATGAACTATAACGAAAATCAGTCAAACTCACATTGGACCCAAACTCTGATTCATTCTTTGGAACAAGCTATAAGGGTTTTAAACTTCCAATCAGACAGATTGGATGTTCAAATTGACCTTGTTAACCTCATTGCCAGTCACATTTCTGGCATAAACACCAAAATGGATTTAATAACATCGTTATTAACAAGCAGGGGAAAGATGGATCAGCAAATAGACAATAACAGCCAACCTTTTACCTGTGGCTGTGGCTCAATTATAGGGAAGCTGTCATCCCTCCCAGAAATTCTAAAGGACATCTTAGGGGAAGTAAAACAATCCTGTTTCAGTAAGCAGTCTACCCAACCGCAAAAAAACGTTGAGCAAGAGGCAAAAATAAATTATACCAAACAAATAATAGCAGGGAACCAACAACGCAAATGACAGAGAGAGAGTAGAACAGCAGACCCAAACGGATCTAACAGATTTCCATATAGATGCTCCCAAACCCTTCTTAAGGCCATGGGGGGAGCAAACCCTACAAAACGGGAAAGAAAGCGTGCAAGGAAGGCTCGGCCTAAACAAAACAAACAGTTAAGTCCTGTTTTGACGAAAACTCCCTTGCTAGTTTCATTAAAAGCTACTCAAGAGGAAAAAACCCTCACTCCCCCTCACACAGTGCAACACACCTGGATTTAGAAAACACAAATACCTCCCAGGTTTTTAGCAAAATACAACAAAGCATTATCTCCCCTGCGATACCTCAAAAGAAACTTCAATTCTTTCAAAAGTGTAATGGGTCTATAGAGGGCAATGCATACCAGAAACTTAACCATGAAGTGCAACAATTGGAAAATAACGAAGCTGTAGAAAAAGGAGCGGGACCCTGAAATACAATTCAAGTGTCGGGCAAAAGTGAATTCAGGCGTAAAAGTGGTCCAAATGTGGATACACAGGAAATGAAAAAAGGTCTAGTAGCTGGAGATCGGTATCCGCCGCCAGCTAAGTTGTCTCAGGTACCTATATCCCCCAGGGCCCAAAATTTCACCAACCAAATAGGGATCACAATAAGCGGAACAGCCCGACACTGTAAGCTCCACCACCAGGATCTCGGCCCAGAACAAAATGACATCAATATGATTAGCAAACTGGGCCCGTTGGAACGGATAACGGAAGAGAAAAAAGCTGATCCGAAGGACCGCGAACTGTGACCCCCTAATGGGCCCGCTACCAATAACGACCTCAGAGACGGGAAGCAAGGAAAATTTATATTCATACTCCAACGTCCAAAACTAATCAGATGGGTCTGAAATGAAATTGTTATTTGTTCCTGAATATAAGACCACAGGAACACAAGACACATTAAACAGAGGGAACCTATTGAGGCTATTTAAAGAAATTCCAGAATTAAAAGCAATCCATTCCGGAGATCTAATAGCCGTTGAATTTAAACAAAGGGCGGGAGTTGAAGAGACCTTGACTACTTGGGCCTCAAAGGACCTGGTGGATAGAATACACTCAACAAGTACAAGGTTTGGAGCATGGGGAATTATGCTGAAGGCTTATAAATACCCAAGATATCCGCATCCTCTCCTTAAAAATTCCAAAGACGCGGACCCACCGGCGAAAAACAATCTCACATGTGTGCGAGGTGCACGTTCAAATTCTCCTGTCACGCTATGTAATGATGACAGGTCAAACATAATAGGAAGCATTAGAAGTCCAGCAGGAAGCATCTTGGAGTCCAGAGATTGGTCCTGGGTGTCAAAAACATTAAATAATAAGCATACCTAATGAAGAAAGGAAAAATTTAATAGGAGAATGGAGGCCGGTCTCCAGACAGGAAGATGTTCACTCAGTCAACATTTCGTTTTGTTCATGGAATGTCCATGGCTTTAAAGACATGGGGCAGGACCACGAAACACTAACTTTTTTTACCCAACAAGACATCATCCTGCTTCAGGAAACCTGGAACATGTCACTAATTTCCCTTGCAGGATTTATAGATTTCCACATTCTGGCCGAAAGACACCAAGAGGGGGCCCTCAACCTTTGTAAACCAAAAATTGGATTGGTCATCGGAAGCACTGGACACGGGGATTGCATGGGTCCAAGTGACCAAACTAAGCAGCAGACACTCGCCCGAAGAACATATGCGGCAATTATTAGCAATTAATGTCTATATCCACCCCGAAAGGAAATAGCAGAATGAAAAATATACTACACTAATAACCCTAATAAAAACACTGCAGAAAAGTCATCTGTACTGCCAAATTATCCTCTCGGGTGATTTCAATTGTAATCTAATAACTAGTACCTTGCATGAAAGCAAAAGGCAAGACAAACAGAGAGCTAAAATGCTAATAAAACAACTTCAATCTCTTGGCCTGATAATCCTGAATGGAAAAACTTCGGGTGATATTCCAGCGGCAGTCACATTTCTGAGTGGAAATATTGTTTCAACGATTGATTTTGTCATCCTAAGTAATAACCTGCTCTCGCAAGTTGATACCCTCAAAGTTTGACCTTGAGTCGAGAGTGATCACCTTCCTCTTATTGTAAAAATGAACATCAAAGCTAAGCTTGCCCAAAAAAATAAAACCGTGGTGCACTACCCGGAAAAATGTAACCTTCAAAAACTTAATTGGTTGGGAGAATGTCCACAACTTATTCAAGAGACAGCTAGGGAATTTTTGGACAATGAGGTTACTCATCCAGAAGCCGGCTACGTTAAACCCTGGGAACAGCTGGTTGAGTTATTAGTTCAAAGATTCCCAGCTACGAGGGGTTGCAACTCAAGGATAGTCATCAAAAGAGAGCCCTGGTTCAATTACGAGCTAAGAGAACAAAAAAGAGAGCTCGCACGAGAGGTGCGATCTCAACTACGTGCAGTAAAAGCAGGCAGGAAGTCAGAAAAACGGAAGCTGTGCCAACGGAGGAGCAAATACAGGAAGATCCTGAAAAGCGCAAAATCAGCGCATAAGAGGGGCATTTGGTTACATCTATTGACCGCTAGTAAAAATTCCAACAGCAGCGACTTCTGGAGCATCATAAACAAATTGTCATCTGGCCCAAAATTACAGCAAGAAGCTGGAATCAGTCAAGAAACATGGGTTCACCACGTTAAATCCATGTACAGCAACACAGAAACAGGCTCCACAGAAGAGCAAAGTGGGCAGCTTTCTGAACAGGAGGCAAAACAATTAGCTCCTGACCTGGACAATTCGGAAGAAATTGCAGTAAGGGCAGAAGCATTTAGCCACGAGCTAACCAACGAAAAGGAGCTAAGAACTTTTATATTAAAACTTAATACCAAGGGAGCGGCAGGTCCCAATGGACTTCCAAATGCTATTTTCAAGAGCGACCCAGCCTTTTGGTCAGTTCGTCTTACTCCCGTCTTCAATGAGATCTATACACAATCTTATGCTCCGGCCTCCTGGAAAGGGAATATTATTCACCCTATATTTAAAAAGGGTGACCACCGCAATCCAGGTAATTATAGACTGATCTCATTGATAGATGTGGAGGCTAAACTCTATGCTTCTTGTCTTCTGGTCCAGCTTCAAGACTGGATGGAAGAGAAGAATAAAATCCCAAAGTTCCAGACGGGCTTCAGGCAAGGGATGGGCACCCTAACTAACTTGTCTATTCTAGCCCTTTTAATTGAAAAAGCGCAAAGAAAGAAATCGCGATTATTTGCATGCTTTGTGGATATCAAATCCACCTTTGATCTATTACTTACCGGAAAACTTCATTACTCCGGGTCCCGTTGTCCTGATCCGATTCATACGCCCCTCCCTCCCTGGCGGCCAGCCTTCCTGTTTGGGCTTGGTTTTACAGGCTGGATGCTGGGTAAGTACTGCTTATGTACTCCCGGTGGGAGGGGCTGTATTAGGGTCCATACCGCCACCGCCAAGAGTCAAGGGGGCCTCGTGAGCAGTTCTCTCATTGCGGTCTTAACCTGCATGCAACGCCGCCACTGCCAGTCTATTCCAGCAGCACCTCACAACGTCGCCGCCCCGGGACTGCAATTCCCGGCTCTCCCAGCGGCGGCACGGACCATCGACGCAGCGCAAGCGCCAGGAGGCGCGCACAAGAGCCGCTGAGACCGGCGGAGCGCGGGGGAGAAGTCTTACCTGTGCTACCCATACCACCACCGCCAAGAGTCAAGGGGGCCTCGTGAGCAGTTCTCTCATTGCGGTCTTAACCTGCATGCAACGCCGCCACTGCCAGTCTATTCCAGCAGCACCTCACAGCGTCGCCGCCCCGGGACTGCAATTCCCGGCTGTCCCAGCGGCGGCGCGGACCAACGACGCAGCGCAAGCGCCAGGAGGCGCGCACAAGAGCCGCTGAGACCGGCGGAGCGGGGGGGAGTAGTCTTACCTGTGCTACCCATACCGCCACCGCCAAGAGCAAGGGGGCCTCGTGAGCAGTTCTCTCATTGCGGTCTTAACCTGCATGCAACGCCGCCACTGCCAGTCTATTCCAGCAGCACCTCACAGCGTCGCCGCCCCGGGACTGCAATTCCCGGCTGTCCCAGCGTCGGCGCGGACCATCAACGCAGCGCAAGCGCCAGGAGGCGCGCACAAGAGCCGCTGAGACCGGCGGAGCGGGGGGGAGTAGTCTTACCTGTGCTACCCATACCGCCACCGCCAAGAGTCAAGGGGGCCTCGTGAGCAGTTCTCTCATTGCGGTCTTAACCTGCATGCAACGCCGCCACTGCCAGTCTATTCCAGCAGCACCTCACAGCGTCGCCGCCCCGGGACTGCAATTCCCGGCTGTCCCAGCGGCGGCGCGGACCATTGATGCAGCGCAAGCGCCAGGAGGCGCGCACAAGAGCCGCTGAGACCCGCTTCGGGACGCGCCGGATGAAGCCCGGACAAAGGGCGGGCCGTCTGTGGTCGTCCGTGGCTGGCCGCGGCTGGGCTGGGCCACAGACCCTTGATTATCGTATCGGCCCTTCATTGATGTGAGTAGGCCTGACATTGTGGTGGGTGTGTGTAACGGGAACTTAATACACCATTTTATTCATCCCCCTGCGGACCAATTGAGAGACAGTATAGTATAAGGTGATATTTCGATCCCCTATTGGTCACTGTTGTTGTTGGATTAATATTATCACCGTTTGTACCATGCCTAGCGCTAAACAGGATAAACTGGTAACTGGAAATGGGCTAATGGACAACTATCTTGTAAAAATGGTCAATAAAATCAACAATGACCGTAGAGTTTCCCTGGGTAAGGGGGACCTTCCTGCCCCCCCTGATGCTACTTCCTATCCTGAGGCTGACGGCCCATTTGTGGGTCCAACAAGGAGGAGCACTCACTCAGGTTTATTGGACGATCCCACTTCGGCTGAAGTTCAGGATTATGCTGAGGCCTCTATGGTCTCCCAGGACATGTCTACTGTTGTTTTTGAGGAAGCTCCACCTAGCCCTAGACCTGAGAGACCTGTGAGAACTTGTAGAAAACAAGGTAGTAAAAGAGGGAAGCATATTAAAAAACGTGTGGATGCCACACATAGTGATGTTTCTGGAATTGCACCCCAGGAAGGTATTTCCCCAGCCGGTACTTATTTAGCACCTGACCACTTTGCACTATTAGTAGCTACCCTTGAGGCTAAATTTGAATCTAAGTTAGCTGAGCATACCCAATCTTTAATGCTCCAACTAAAAAATGCTAACGATGAAGTGAAGAGGCTTGGTGTTCCTGTAGCAAGCCTTTTGGCTGGTAGTGGGAACTTAAAGCCTACTAATGTAAGCACTGATGGTGTTCCCGATGGCACATTAGGCAATTCTTCCCTGCCAGTTCCTCATGCTTTAGTTCTATCGCAAATTGCTCCCTCTAATCCCTCTTTACCTAGTGGTCCAGCCAAATATACCTCTGCAGGACAAGGTGACTTATCTCTCCCTAGCTTTGGATCTAATACCAGTTTCACTAATCTTCCACTAGAGTGTGCCCCATACGTGGTTGTTTTGACAAATGTGCCCAGCCTTCAGGAGCAGCAAGTACAGCTCCATGAGGAATCACATGAGTCACTCAAAAATAAAACTATGTTTTGGCTCAATAGAAAATGCGGGTTCCCCTTAGTATATGCAGATCACATCTTATCTACCAGAAGGACGAAGTGGGTCGGTCCATCCCGGAAAAGTGATAGAGGGGACTGCATTATAGTTAACTTTAGATATCCCCAACATGTCAATACTGTTCTGCTTCGTGCAGCATCCCAGGTTTGTGATGTTAATAATGTAATGGTACGACCATTGGGCTATTTTTACAGGCACCATGGTAGACCCCTGAACCACATGAGTCCTAGACCATTTATATCTAGGGAACTTCGGATACCTGTAGCCCCTTGTGGGCCAAACGAGGATACTTCTGGGAGGTATGAACCCAATGTTATAACCCACAATAGATTTGGGGCACTCTCGGGTCTGGAGGCCTGTGATTGACGCAAGGACTTAGGAGCCCAGGGGATAGTTAGATTGGTAACTGAGGATACCGGAGATACTACGGTAATTACAACATACCCGGGCAGTGTAAAACCAAATGCAGATAATACCAAATCTGACAATGGAGAAATAGTGAAATTGTTGAGCTGGAATATTGCGGGCCTACGGTCCAAAAAGAGTGACAGTGGTTGGCTTAATTTTCTAAAGCAATATGATATTATAGCCCTTCAAGAGACCTGGGACAAGAACTGTGATTTCTGGTTGGATGATTTTAACTCCTACTTTGTCCCAGCTCAGAGCTCTATAGCGGGAAGAGATAGGGGAGGTCTCATGTACCTTATCTCAATAAATATCTTGGGTAGTGTGAAGAAGGTGGCATGTTCCTCCCACAACTGTCTTATACTAGAGGTTAGTTTGCCAAACAATATTAAGTTTGTACTAATCAACTGCTATAACTCCCAGCAAGAAGTGTCTCCAAACGAACATAGTAACTGGTTGACAAAGTTTTTAGAATCCTATAAGGACAATCAAACCACTTTTTCTTATTATATTTTGATGGGTGATTTTAATGTTCACTTATATAATCATAATTGCCACCTTAGAGATATTGATGGTCCACAATTCACTACCCCACAACATTTTGAACATAGCTCCAAAGGGGAAGCCTTGGAGTCCCTTCTGTCAAACAATGATTTGTTTGAAGTAGGGTTCCAGGATAAGAATACCCGTGTCCCCACTTATGCAGCTAGGGAAAGTGAATCGATAATTGATTACATATTTTTATCTGCAGGGCTTTTAAGATATGTGCTCTTTTATAATGCCCTGCGGTCCTGTTTTAGCGATCATAATCCAGTGGTCCTGTCTCTGGCTAATGTTTTCCCTCTTATGAATAAATGTGCATTGACATCTGGGGTGGTTCCCGTGAGCGCTAAAGATCAAGGGAGGCGCCTAAAGTGGAGCAAGGTAATTCCTGAAGACCTTTTTAATTTAATTACTACTAAGGCAGGCCCTTATCTAAAAACATGTTCCGATCCGTCCTCCTATGATAGGGAAGTAATATTGGCTTTTGAAGCCATCTGTTCACAAGTGGCCAAAGAACTTACCTTGAAAGGCAGAACTGTTAAAACTGACTTAACCTGTGGTTGGTTTAACCACAGTTGCACTTCTGCCTTAAACCAACTCAAAAAGGCCCTTAATGCTAAACCAAGAGACAAAGGACAAGTGGCACAACTAAGGAAAGAGTATTCTCAAGCAATACTGGCACGGAAGAGGGAAATTAAACAAGAAGCGTGGGTAGCTTTAACTGATAATGCTATCCTGAAAGATAGTTGTAAATTCTGGGAAATTATTAATTCCCCTTTGCTATCCAGTTCCCAGAACTCTGTGCTAGAAGTGAATATCTCTGAGGATGATTGGTTAGGTCATTTTGGTAAAATCTATGGGAGCAACCTTGAGATGGAAGTATTTGTGACCCCATTCACTAGCTCTCCCCTTTCCCCCATCATTTTTTCTATTGAAGAAGTTGAGAAAGCCATTGAAGGGACGGCTGGGCGTAAGGCGCCAGGCCCTGATGGAGTGCCCTCGGACATGTTCAAGGATAACCCTAAATATTGGGCCAAAGTTTTGTTAAATGTTTTTAACTCGGCGGCGACAGCAGCCCCCCCAAAGTCTTGGTCCCACTCAGTCATAATCCCTGTGTTTAAGAAGGGCCAAAGGGATGACCCTAGCTGTTATAGGCCCATATCCTTGCTAGATTCCTCGTTTAAAATTTTGGGTAAAGTTATTCTGGCCAGGATTAGTAATTGGGCATCCAAGAAAGGTGTGATTTCTAATGCACAGTATGGATTTAGACATGGGAGGGGCACTGAGGACCAATGCCTTAATTTACATTTAATTGTCGCTAAGTACACCAAAGCTATAGGGGGTTCGATTTTCTTAGGTTTTATGGATCTGTCCACGGCTTTTGACCTGGTAAACAGGTCCAAGCTGTGGTCAAAACTCCTGGAACTTGGTTTGGATAGGCCCCTTGTGTACTTTTTGGCCGAATTGCATAGAGACCTGAAGGCCTCAATAAGGATGTTGCAGGAGGGGAAGTGCACTGCCAGTTTCAAGTCTGGTAGAGGGGTTCGGCAGGGTTGCATCCTTGCCCCTATGCTATTTACATTGTATATAAATTCCCTCGAAGATAGCTTGTTAGTTGCTTCTCCAGATACCCCTCGGATTGATGGTATTTCTATACCCGTAATGCTTTATGCGGATGATACTGTTTTGCTGGCCCGGACTCCGCTCGGTCTCCAAAGATTATTGAATTCCTTTGGGAATTTTATGAATTCCTTGGACCTTGTGGTTAACAACGGTAAATCTCATGTCATGGCACTGGGGAAGGGGAAAAATCATTTTAAAACTTGTTATTGCAACGGTGCCGTTATCTCCAGTGTGAAAGTTTTTACCTACTTGGGAGTCGTCTTTGATGAAAAGGGCACTTGGGCATCCCAAGTAGCCACTAAGGTGAAAGCGGTACGTTGCTCCTCGGCTGCCATGTTGGGCTTTGCAAAACGTTTGGGAGGGAAACCTTGTGAAGCTATTTTAAAAATTTACCAAGCAAAAACTGTCTCAATAGCTAGGTATGGGGCTGCTATATGGGGGTATACCAACCCTGAACCTATCCAAATAGAAGAGAATACATTTTTTCGTGCACTTCTGGGCCTTCCACAATCCACTGCGACACACTCGATCCATCTTGAATTAGGGACGGGATATATTTCAGACACTATAAAAATAGCCCCACTTCTGCTATGGATCAGAACCTGGCTGAATCCGGACCTTACTCTGAACCATAAGATTTTGAAAGATTGTTGCAAATTAGATAACTGGAAGGGAATCAAGTGGCTGTCTTATATTAAATCAACTCTTAAAGAACTGGGACGCCCTGAGCTCTTTTCTAAACCTGATGGACTTTGTAAAGATGATATAATGTGGGTCAAGACATATTTTATCAAGCACTGCGAGGTTGAGCGTGAATTCCATGAGTATAGTAAACCTTCAGTTAGGGCTCACCTCTTGCTTAGTTCAACTATGGCTATGCACCCATATTTGTCAACTGTTTCTAATTTTGATCATAAATGGCTTCTGACTAAATTTCGATTCAATCAGATCCACTTAATATTAAGTGTCCCGCAGGGTTGGTGTAGGCCGGAAGATGGGGTCCCCTGTAGATGTGATGATTTTTCAGTTCAAGACACGATGCACTTTATGTTCTTTTGCCCACTGTACCTTGACGCTAGGAAAAGGTTTATCCTGCCTATTATGAGAAAGAATGCTTTCGTCCAGGTCAAACCCGCTCTAATGTTTTTACAACTAATGGAATCACCTACAATTATGTTTTATGTAGCTAGCTTTTTAGTAGCCTCTATTAGGCTAAGGAGGGTCAGATTGGCTGTATCAGAGGTAATCAATTAGTTTTATAAATTGTACCACCGGTTTAATTTATGAATTTTATACCTTTTTAATCATGTATTAGATGGAGTGTTAAATTGTTGTTGAATGTATTGTACACTTTTATGATTTTAATTAATCGAATAAAGTGGTTTTGAAGTGAAGTGAAGTACTGCTTATGTACTCCCGGTGGGAGGGGCTGTATTAGGGTCCCAGCATTGTTTTTTTCTGTCGGGAGATGGTTATCTCCACTTTGTAATGAATGGGACGAGGACAACTGTACCCGGAGTAATGGAGATTACCGGTGAGTAATAGAGCATTTCCTCAGAACAGATCCAGCATCACAGAGTTGAGCAACCTTTCATTGCTCACAAAACATGAACAGGTAAGGCATAAGTAACATGTAGGTTACAGACCGATGCCTGGAACAGATGCGTAAGTCACTGGGAGGAATGTATAGGTGGATGAGTGAATGAGTATGCTAGTTGTGAAACCATTCTCACTTAGGTGAGCACCCTGAAAAATCTGCTGCAGTCGCTGAGAGATGTTTTTTTAATTGATTCTATGTTTTTCTACATTTTGAGACTTTGCGGTAACCTGACATGTAATTGTTATTTGGAACAGCCTCGCCACAGCCTATGCAACTACGTTCCAGACTAGTACATAGGTGTCTAAAACGCTTTGAACGCACATGCATCAGGCTGGGTGAAATCCCAGCCTTCGTGCTTCACCTGTACAGAATTTTGGAGGCCGCCATGGAGGCCATGGTTGCGGGTATCATATGGTCTGCACAAGGAATCTGACTTCGATGTAGATCGTTTGACCTGGCATGGGCCACACCAGTAATTTTGCATTCCTGTCGGTTCCCAAACCTGTCATCAATGAGGCAGACGCGGATCCACAACATATAAAGCACCACCTGCAGGGAATGACTGCTTGAACTGTGGCTGCACGTGCATAAGTATAAGGCGCTGCATAAGCCAATCGATGATAGAGGGTGACGAAAAATTCAGAGAAAGAAATTAGCAGAATGGTAATGAAGCAGAATGAACCCGTGTGTGATGTGAAGCCATAACCTTGAGCACAAACGCATCTGGCGTTAACTTTTTAACAAGCATTTTTCTTTTTCACCGCTAGATGGGGCCAGCGCAATCTGTTTGCAAGACTCATGTAAAACCTGACGTGGAGCAGTGCCTGAATTTTCCAGCCAAGGCCCTGATTAAGGGCGGCCTCTTAATTCCAGTCAGGCCAGTAACAGTATTTACCGTCCCCTTCGTAAGTATCAGATCTGTGGGACTAATTTACTTTTACACTCAGTTTTCGGTTGCCGAAAGCTAAGATCTCTCCGTGGAAACCTCGGAAGGTGTGAGAAGTGACTGTGGGAACCAGTTTGCAAACAAAATAAAAAAATATTTATATGTAGGGTTTTGTCATTGGACCAGTATGCCGATCTGAGGATGTCGTCGAGGCTGGATTCAGCCCAACAGGCTTTGGTAACCACAGCACCTCATTGAATTGTGGATTTTAGTTTAATCTGGGACTATTGTTTTAGTATTTAGGAACAACTGTACACGTGTTGTATTGGATGTCGTCTTCTAGAAGCTTCCAACCTTTTCCCTCTAGGCACCGGTACCCCCTCGCGCACTTACCTGTATTGTGACGCAATCAGCTGACATTCTAGAATGCCAGCTGATTGGGCAGTCGACACGTTGTGTGTTACTGCGCTGTCCTCCCGCTC
Organism: Triturus cristatus; assembly: GCF_964204655.1. Classification (NCBI taxonomy): domain Eukaryota; kingdom Metazoa; phylum Chordata; class Amphibia; order Caudata; family Salamandridae; genus Triturus; species Triturus cristatus. Next base: position 393,090,307 of record NC_140594.1, read on the forward strand.
TGGTGTGCTGTTTCTTTACTGAGAATAAAACTTCTCTTCAAGGATATTGGTGTAGTACCTCATTCTTTACAACAATATGATATTTATTTATGTATATAGCTTTAAAAAGGGAACTTGTTTTTTTAAAAAGTGTTTTGCATTTTGGTTCTATTGCTCTGGTTTCTGTTGTTCAGTTGAGAATTCTATCTAGACAGCTCCCTTGGATGGCAGCATTCCCCGTGGCTCCTGCCTAAACTTTATGGGTGCTTATATGGATGCAAGTTCTTCTTGGAATACATTTGTGTTGGAATTCATCCATTGGTCTCCTGCAGTTTATTTTGAGAGCATCCAACGTATTTTGGCAACGAGCGGAGAATTCATGTTTAAAGTCCACCGAAGACTCACCATACGACAGGAGAGTTTCCAGAATTTTATAGTGAAACGCAACAGACGTTCGATGAACTTTTGTGGAGTGAGGACACAAGTTCTTGTTTTTGTGGCTACCATACATGAGTTAAAGAGTGCATTTGGAACTGATTGCGGTTGCGTTGCATTGATTTGAAAGACGTGCTTACCTGTTCCTTCTAACAGTGTTGTCCCAGTCAGGGGCGGCCTTAGGCATGTGCAAGCTGTGCACCTGCACAGGGCCACCAAACCCCAGGGGCCACCACGAGGAATCGGATACAATACACATTCGTGGCGGCCCCTGGCAGGGATTTGGCGCATGAACGACTGAGGCGTGCTAAATCCAATGTGATGCACGCTGAATGGTTGTTCTTATACTCTTTTCCTTTCTAACCCAGTCTCGTCTTTGTGTGGGGTCGGCCTTGTTTCGGGCTCTTCTGGTAGGTCTTGTGCTTGTTTAGAACTTTTTCCAGGAGAATCGAGCTTGTTTTAATAGTCCAGATCTGGCACCTCCGGAGGCTCGCATGCGCGCGCATGCGCAGTGCCCGCGAGTCCTGCAGCGAAGGGGTTACAGAAGCACCACGCATCACTGCCGGCAGGAGGGGTGGCAGCACCCGTGCCCGGCGTGCAGCGAGCAGCACCGAGACCGGCTGAGGCCATGCACCGGCGCGCCTAGAGACCCTGGTCAAGAAAGGCCGCCTTGCAGAGGATAGCATGCCAGTGTGCAACCTTTGGTGCCAGCTGCGAGGTGAGCAGCCCGAGGGTCAGGGCATGGGGAGGGGGAGTGAGGAGGTCAGCGTGTGCCACTGCAGAGTGAATCCGAGGGAAGGTGAGCCATTGGACGAGGGTGTGGGGAGCCCCGGGGAGGAGGGCAGATCAGGCGTAGGATAGTATCCCAGCCCGTGGGGGTGAGGAGCCGGGGGCGTGGGGAAGGTTGGGTGAGGATGTTATTGTAGATGGTGTGTGCTTTGGGTCTGGGTGGAGGTAAGCCATGTGAGGTGGCGAGCTGGAGGTATTCTGGTGGTCATGGGAAGGGAGGGCATGATGAATCGTGAGAGAGAGCCTCTCTCTCACGATTCATCTCTGAGAGGGCGCGGGTCGGAGAGGTGGTCACCGTGCGCCAGGGGTAGGGAGTGGTACAGATCGGCGCTGTATGTTGAGGGAAGAGTGAGTCAGGAGTGCAGGGGCGGTGTTTACTTGTGGCTGAGGGGAGGCATGGTGACTTTTGGAGGTGTAACTTGGGAGGCACGGTCGTATTGGGGGGAAGAGGAGAGCAGGGTACGAGGTGTTAGACGTAATGTTAAGGATTCATTAAAATGATTACAATTACTTATCAACAATCATGAAAACAGAGTATGAAGCTGATACTTGTGATCTAATGAGTGGATCTGCCTGCACAAATCTTTTAAAACATCGAGTGTTCGAATGTACTTGGCATTTGGTTATGTCTGTTTATATGGTGTTGAGGCAGACATGAAATGCAAGCACCTATGGATGGGCGCCTGGAATAGGATGGCAGTGCCTACCCATGTTAACTCAATCTAATGCCCTTTTGCAGAGACCTTGGTAGGAGACTGGCTTCTTGATCATTTCTTTAATTACATTCTAGTGCTTGTCATGTGACTAGCAGAGAAAACTAGTTTAACTAGTCCTCAGTTTGCAATTGGTGAAGCAGCCTTCTCTGTCCATACTAGGGGCATAGTTACCATTGGTTCAGCAAGTACAGTGGTACTGAGACCCAAAACCCTCAGGGGCCCATTGAACCCTGATAATTGCTATATTTTACTTCCTGAGCAGCAGCCAAAGGGGCCATTTTCCTTGCTTATGCCACGGCCCATGGGGTCGTTGGTACGCTGTGCTAGTGATTCGTACGTCTGCTTGAAAGTTGTCTCCTGACTGAATGTTCCTTGCACATTAATTTTGCTTCAGTGAACCTCTAGTGCCTTTTCATAGCCTTAGGACTCACTGTAATTAATCCTTGTTTAATAGGTGCTCTGAAAGCGAGCAGAACTGGTTGCTGGAATATGGCACTATACAAGAAACCTTAATTAAATATATTGTATTTTGTCTTTTGACAATGTGGTAAAGTGGACGAGTCTTTGGTTACCTGTAGGCTGTCTTCAGGATCAGTTAGTGACGTACTGAGACAGGTCTCTGTGTGCCATGATTTGAAGGTAGCTTACTCTCTTCCTGCTAAGGTCACTTCCCAAATAGATCATGAACTATTCTCCAGGCTCTACTGTTCTCAGTGGACTGACAAAACAGACCTTGTATGCCAAGTCACATGATCTACCCTATAGTTTTATAACACTCTTCAAATAAACCTTCCATATGTGGCTAGTCTTCATAATGTGTCATACATGTAGTGGGAAGGGTAATTACTATCAATCAGTCAGGGTTTGTAAAGCTCAGCTGCTTCACACATAAGGGTCTCGAGGCGGTGTGGGATTCATGCTACTGGATCATGCTGCTTGTTGGTTGAACAGCGAGGTCTTGTGGTCCTTCCTGAACTGCTGGAGCGATGGTGATGCTCTGAGGTGCAGGGGGAGGGTTTTCAGGTCTTCACTGCCAGGTGGGAGAAGTAGCGGCCTCCACTGTTTTATCAGCGGCTGCATGGGTAGCTGCTAGGGAGATGGTTCTGGAACATATTTTCCTGGTAGGTTGGTGGAAATTCACTCGTTCATTAAGGTATGCTGGTCCTTCATTGTGTAGTCCAGGGAAGACATGGCTTGGCAGTTCGGGCTGGACTGTTCCCATGAGGCACAGGGTCAAGGCTGATTTGCATATGGCCATGTCTGAACTGGGGTGGTGTGGTGAGCAAAAAAACGATGGATTTAGGCCCAGATCTCTGTACTGGGGTGAATGTATGACATTGTTCTGCATTCTGTCCATCAACTGTTGTTTTTGCAAGAAAATAAAAATGACACATCAAAATCTTTCAGCAGCCGCCACTGCTGATTGTCTTCTTTTTTTCCCTACCCACTGCTAGCCTCGCCCGCTGCATTGCAAGCAAAATGAAGAGAATTCGAGTACACAAATCTGGTTATTCGAAACGAAAGAGAAAGGTGGCTCAGCAGGCTTTCGTAGTGTCACAGGAAGGAGCAATCCTGAACTTTATCACCCAAGGGAAACCTAAAGATGGAGAATCCTCTGGCCAGAGTACTGCTGATGCACTAGGTAAAACAGGCGCTGATGACCATAAAGAAGAACAAAAAAATGATGATATCCATGAGCAGAATGATACTCATGAGCAGACCAATGAAAATGAACAAGGTGACTCTGAAATTGATACAAACATGCAGCAATTACCAACTCAGGATGAGGATTATTACAAAAGACCCTCAGACAGAGAAACGGAAACATCATTCATCGGTCCATCAACATCTGGCATTCTGAAGGAGGTTCAGAGTTTACAGATGGATGATGCTGGTATTGAAAAGGAAGCCAAAGAGCAAGACCATGTTACAGACCCGTGTTCTGAATATGATTTATGTGATTGGAGGGATCCTACTTTGTGGCCGAACTCTCTTACGGACGCGCAACGTGTTTTTCTTGTTGAAAGGGGTCCCTCCAGAGACCCAGATTCTAAAACAAAGTATCCAAGTGATGAGCACTCAAAAAGCAAACGTCGTTTTTCTGTTACCATGTTACTAGTCATCTAATGCCTTTTCTGGACGTTTTATTAAAACACCTTCCTGAGCTCCGCCCCGCCCGGACCCCCTCTTCCGGGGCCCCCTACCTGCGCTCCCTGCACAGGGCCACCATGAGCCTAGAGCCACCCCTGTCCCAGTGCGTGTATCGCAGTGCAGCCATTGCCTCGTTCAGATTCCTACTGTGACGTTTTGCTTCAAGGAATTCTGGGTCATGCCTTTTTGCTTTGCCACATTCTGAACGGTCAAAGTCCGGTTGTTGAGATTTTCCTTCCACGTACACGCTACGGAGATCCGGGACACGTAACGTCATTGTCGCATGACATTCAGGGGTGTATTCAATATGGAATCTTCAATGCTGCTCAACGAGCACTAAACATTGTAGGGCACACTGCCTTTCGGTTTTGAGCGTTTTTAAATATATGCTGTAAAGGGATATTCTCTTTAAGTCAGCAGTTGTGACACTTTAGATACATTTTATGAGAAATCTTTCTCATACTCTCAAGGTGGGTGCTTATTTTACTTTTAAAAAGTTACTGTGTACAATATTTTCAGACTATACGATATAGTAGGTTGGCATGATTTAGCAAAAATGGGCATCATACTCAAACCTGGAAGTGGCCAACCTCTTGTGTTGGGTGAATTACCTGTTGCATCTATTGAAGTGGTAAATGACAAGTCGATATGTGAGATTAATGATACTCTTGATAAACATCCCAACATTTCTGATGCAGAAGTGGGTTGTGTCAAGGGTGTAATCCATGATATCAAACTTAAGTCTAATGCTGTGCATGTGAAGCATAAAGTCGGATCAGTTCCTCTCAGAGTAAGAGATTAATTGAGAACTCTATTGGATGAATTATGTAAGAATGGCATTATACAGCCTATTGATTCATCAGAGTGGGTTTCGGCTATAGTTTTAGCCAAAAAGAAAAATGGCAGTTTGCATTTGTGTGCTGATTTATGGTCACTTAAAAAAAACATAATTGTGGATTGCCATCCATTGCCTAAAATCCAGGAGATGCTTATGGCAATCAGTGGAGCAACTTTCTTTTCCACGATGAACCTTAAATCACCATACCACCAAGTAGCATTGGCACCTAGATCACAAGAACTGGCTACATTTGTTACACCCTTTGGTGCCTTTAAATTTCTGAGCTTACCATTTGGGCTAGGATCTGCTGCTAGTCCTTTTTCCGAAATTAATGGACTCATTGTTTAGGGGTGTCGACGGTGTACAGGCATTTCAGGATGATATTCTGATGTATGGCAAGAGTATCATTGAACACAATGGTGTCTTGGAAAACGTTTTAAGCATTTTGAGCAAAAGGGGCATGAGGGTTTCCAAGGAAAAGTGTAAATTTCGAACTAGGTTACTTAGGGCACACGATAAAAGCCGAGGTTATTAAGCCAAAACAAGATTTAATTGATGCCATAAGCAAAGCACCCACACCCATTGATAAAGACTCGTTCAGGTCATTTTGTGGTCTGAGTGAGCACCACACAAGATTTGTCCAGGGGTATGCTGTGCTTGTGGAACCTTTAAGACAGAAAGAAAAATGTATTTGGACAAAGGAGCAGGATAAATAATTCCAGGAAGTCAAAGGAATGATTATGGATGCACCAGCTTTGCAAACTTTCAACAGTGCTGATAGATGTGCTGTTGTGGTGGATGCTAGTTCTATTGAATTAGGAGCTGTGCTCACTCAGTCTCATCATGGGAAAGAGTGCACCACAGCGTTCAGCTCAAGTACTTTGAATAAATTTGAGTTCCACTACAGCCTGTGCATGGGATGTGGAGAGACGCTTCTGAATAACTTACAGATGACAAACCCCTCATCTATCTTAGGAGTGGTAATGGAACGGAAACAGTTTCAGCAAGGCTTGTGAGGTTACTTTCTAAATTACAGGAATATACGTTTACACTAAACTATATTCCAGGTGGAAAGAATTACAGAGCGGATTGTTTATCTCGTATGACAGTGAAGAATGAAGTTGATGGTGATGTGAACCAAGATCAAGAATGTGTTGTCTCTGCCATTGATGCTTCTGTTCACTCTTCTGAATGTATCATTGAAGAAGAGTGGATACAGTCCTCTAAAAGGATGCTGTGTTGTTTGAAGTCCAGAAACTTTTAAAGGGGTGGCCACCAGTTAGGAATTTAATCAAAATTTTGTTCTGTATGAACACGTTTCTGAGGAATTAACTTTGGAAAATGGTTGTTTGGTCATACCATCTGAAAACCTAAGGCACAGATTAATGGGCGTTGCCCATGAAGGGCACCCTGGTATGTCTGATACGAAGAAAATGTTAAGGAAGCACTATTGGTGGTTAGGCATGGACACCTGCGTAGAATAATTTGTGAGAACATGTTCAGAATGTCTAGTATTTGATAAGCACAAGAGACATAGGAAGTGTAAAACTGGTGTAAATCCTCTACCTGAAGGTCCTTGGTACAAGTTTGCAACTGATTTTTCTGGACCATTTCAAAGACTACCTATGAACATGGAATTCTTAATTGTTATGATGGATTATTATTCAAAATGAATAGTTTATGATTTTGTGTCTATGCCTACCACAGAAGCGGTCATTGAATTTTTGGAGAAGGCGTTTGTCATTGTAGGAAGTCCAAAGATTTTGGTTTTTGACAACAGCACTCATTTTGTTTCCAAAAAGATGACTGAGTTTCTGTTTAAAGATGGTATCAAACATGAGAGAACACCACTTTATTTTCCAGCAGCTAATGGTTTGGCGGAAAGGTGCAATAAATGTTTCAAGGAGCGTATACAAGCTGCATTAGCCTCCAACATTGATGAACGTACATATTTGCGGGGAAAAGTTTGGAGTTATTTAAACACTTCTCACCCCTCTTCAGCCAGGATAGCTTGATTCCAGTGGCTGGTATCCAGAGAGATCTCTTGAATAGCTATTGTTTTTGTTAGAATGATAAAAAATGTGGATGTGCGATATTCTTACAAATAAATCTAGATACATTAATAAATATATTTCCTTTTCATCCCTTTTAGACAATCGGAAATCACTATATTTTTAAAAGAATTTAACTGTGGTACAAAAAAATGAGAAATGTTACACAATTTGTTTCATTATACTGGATGAATATTTTTCCACCACTAATTTTGAAAATGGCCATCAGTGCACAGCGAACGCAATCCATGGGGAACACAGCAACCTCTCTCAAAGAGCAGATTGGACTTGGACTATGGAACATGGGCATTTTCTTCTAACTGGAAGTTCAATAGCACAGAAGTTCGACTTCCTTCAGAGTATGGGTTTTCATTGACACCATTGTTCTGCAGGAAATGTGAATTATCAAAGGAAGTGGTCATTGAGGAACTTCGATTTTCGATTACGATCGAATCGACCCGCCATTTTTGTAACCCGCCGCTATTTTGTGTTGCCATCACTCAGGCAGCACGGCAAACAAAGTCTATTCTGCTTTTCCCGTAGCTAGGTGTCAAAATACGTCCTCGGCCTTGTTTGCGAGGCTGGTGTTTGGACTAGCCGAGTACACTAATCTGTGTCTGCTTCCCTAAATCCTATTTCAACTATCTGTAGGCTCACACCATTCTTTCCTGATCATATCTTATCAACTGACCTTCACTGTCTCCTGCTAGCATTCTCTTGTGTCATGCCCGTCCTCCAATACACACAAACGTATCTCACCACCTGCAAGTCAGTTGTAATCTGTTAATATATTAAGTTCGGGGGTGGGATGACAAACACAGTTGGAGGAGAGGACTCTTCGAGTCATCTGATCTTTCTGTTTTCGAACCCTTCTTACTGGTTCCGCTTTGTTTTCCACTTACCCTATTGGCTCTTTTCTTCTTTGCTTGGGGCGTGTGTTCTGTTAATAATCTCATATTGTATAGTATTTAATCTGATGCGCCACAGAGTGAAGTGGCAGTCTCCTGAGAACCTACTTTGTTTACTTCTAGGATAACTGTACTAGCTGCAGCTAAATAAATCCAATCTTCTAACGCCGACAGAGTGTCCCGTGTCTCTGTGTATTGAAGCAGATGAACCCAGGAGACGGAAAGCGTACCCTGCGCCGCCAGGCCCAAAAGGTTCTGCTTCTTCAATTGGCGCCCAACGTTGGGCGGCTTCAGTGGTACCGGTTCTGCTCGAAGGTCGTGAGGAACCTCGCAAGAAAATTCCGGAGGGTCCGCGAGCCACACTAAGCGACCCCTGTATGTCGAAAGTGGTCCGAAGGTCTTTTGCAGCGCGGTTACTCCTTCCTGACGGCTACTGGTGACTGCTACCCTGACTGCTGCCCTGCTTTGGCCCATTCCTTTGGTGATGTATGGTAAAGCGAGACGATAGACGGGCCTCTGTTGGTGGAAGAAGACGTCCTTAGTTAAGTTAAGTATTTTCGTGGGTCGCGCCCACAAATCTTGGTTCTTTGTTTGATGTCCTTAGGTTACTTAGATTTAGTTTTTGCAAAGACTAAAGCCGAGGGTAAGTGCATTTGTGCTGCGTAAAACTGAGTTTTACTCCCTTGAAGTTTGTGAACAGTCCAGAGTCATTGTGAAATGCCTGGCCTGACTAAGTTTGGAAGAATTTGTTGTCTTGGTTGTAATAGGGACTCCCGACTTGAGGACTCATGTCCGATTCCTTCGGTTGGAACTCCCACACATGAGCTCTATTCGAAACATGGTATCGGCCCTATTGCCTTTAACGAGACATGGACTCGATACACGAAGAAAGATGGTGTTCTTAAATGGCCAGAAAACAGTAGTTTTGATCCTAATGTGCTAGATACAGTTTTGTTCAAACGGAAAGCCCGGCTGGCAATGTTTGACTCTCTTCGCCTTTGGCGTAAGTAAGCCAAACAGAGAGAAATTAAACAAGCAAAACGAGATAGGAAAGCACAGAGCAGACGATTATACAGGCTGCCCAACAGTTCAAAAATGATGAAATTGACAATGCGACTGAAATCTCAGAAAGACAACATCGTATGGCGATAGATAAATGCTATCCGGTGTTGCCTGTTTCTCCTTCTGATAACAAGAAAGATATAGAAAAAGATCCCCTAATGTCTCATTTATTGAGGTTGCCTCCGCCCTATGCGCAAAATACTAATATGCCTCAGCCGTTACAGCCTGCTCAGTTGCTGGTAGTACCTCTGCCGGTTCCGGCTCTTCAGCATCTGCCTCCTCCAGTATTACCGCCCTTGCCTGTATTACCAGTTTCTCAGCCATCATCTCCTTTGCCTTCTGCTCCTCCTGTAATTTCTAGTTCTTCTCTTGATAATTCTCCTAATATTCTGTCTCCAGTTCTGATGTCTAATTCACCGTCTATGCGTAAGCGTCTCACAGTTTCTGTCACTAGTATTTTATCTCCTTTCTTTGGAGCTCTTAATGTGTCTCCGGCTTTTGCTCGAAGACAATCACGTAGTCAGTTCCCAGATTCCGAGGAACGAGAGAAGCTAGATTCTCTGGCACGAAGATGGATTAAGAAGGGTCCACAATATAGTATGTCTGATATTATGCCTACCTTTCTGCAATGGAACGCACCTACTCAAAGGTATGTTTTCAATGTAATGTGCGACATTCTCATTAAAGAATGGGAAGATGTGAGTTCGAGTCCGATCTCACAAGATTTATTAAATGTCCAGACTGATTTTGAGAAAGGACTTATTGTAGGTTCCAAAGTTGAGGAAGCTGTAAGGACACTCATCTCTTATAGAACCTTATTGTTCTCCCAGATTTTTCTTGATTCTGAACCGTCGGTTAAACTGAAATCGAAATATTATCCTATGAGAGAGGTTCCTCCAGTATGAAAAGAAGAGGTTCCAGCAGCAGGTGCTAATCCTCTTATTCCTGCTCACTTCCAGCGTATATGGGTACATGTACCATGGAAAAGATCTGAAGTTTTGGCCCTTAAGCAGACTCTACCAGATCCTCGTAAGAACCCTGCAGGTTATTACAAAGAATTATCGCAGACAATCGAAGCTTGTATAATGAATCTGGCAGATATCGATATGCTAATGGGTAATGTAGTTCCACAGACAATATGGGCTGAGATTCGTAGGGAGGATCATGCACAGGAACTGGGTGCTACTTGGGATGTCATAGCTGATACAGATAGAGACCAAGTGGGTGGTGCAAAACCTGACGCTTTGATTTCGGAGCTTCCTGGTAGAATCATTACGTTAATGAAAACTATGATGCCTGCATTGAGAGTGAATTGGGATAAGCTAGCAGCATGTAAACAAAAGAAAGATGAAAGTGTCTCTGATTTCTTTACTCGGTTCGAAGAGACATTCATCGATCATAGTGGTCAGGACATGGCTACTGAGGGTGGACAGCGATTGTTCGTGGACAAATTTGTATTCAATTTGCTTCCCGAGCTGTCACACAAATTAAAAGATTCAGAAAGTTCTTGGTCTGTTTCTTCTTCTGCCCAGATATTGGCTACTGCACAATATTATGAGAATAGAGACAAAGAAGAAAAAGAAAAGCTAGAAAAGAAAACAAAAGATCTAAAAACAAAGGTTCTCTTACAGCAAGCTTATCCGCCACGTTACGTTCAGCCTCAAACTCAACAGCCACCGCAGTTTCAGAGATTGTATCAGAAACCTGAGCCATACATTTCACGACCTTTGTTAGGTCCTAATCAATGTGCCTATTGTAAAGAGGAAGGTCATTTTAAAAGCAGTTGTCCGGTTTTATTACAGCGGAATGGAGCATCGTCTGCTCCACGAGGTCGTGCTGGCCTCCAGTCAGCAAACAGAGGTAGAGGTCGAGGTATATTGACTCAAGAACAGCGTGCCCTTCCTTCTCCTAATTCCATGAACTATTTTGATCAGCAAAATGTGAGATCCACTCAATATTATAATGAGGACCATTATGTTGAAGGCGAAAATGAGAATCTTCATGCCAACTAGGACAGCCATGGACAAAGTAGAGGAGTTGTGCCAATCCCAGTAGATCAAAATGGCCCTTATGTCAACGTCATTACTATGGGTGTATCAGAGCCGTTTCTTCTAGATACTGGAGCAATGAGAAGTTCTATCATTCATTCCAAACTCCCTGGCGCACCTTTGTCTGGCTTAACGAATGTTTCTGTAGGATTTTCTGGCGCCCCTGTTCGCAATCCGGTTTCTTGTCCCTTGCCTATTTCAGTTGGTCCTTATGATTTAGAAGCTTCACTTCTGTCAACGAATGGTTGTGGTGAAAATCTGTTGGGTCTAGACCTATTGAAAAGGATGCATGCTACCATATATTGTTCTCCTTCAGGCGTACATCTCACTCTAGGTCAGAAGTTGATCTCCCCAATGTATCTGTCTAAAGACCAGTTTCCTCCTGAGTTGCTTTCTCTTCCGACAGCACTTTGGGCCACAGGTCCGAACGATGTGGGTTGTCTTGAGATACCGCCTTATGTTGTTACTCTCAAGCCCAATGTTGAATTACCACGTATTCCACAATATCGAATTTCTGCTGAAGGTGAAAAGGCGCTTTTAGAAATCATTCACGATCTCATTCGGAAGGGTGTGGTCGAAGAAATGAGAGGCAACACATGCAATAGCCCTATTCTTCCTGTTCTTAAACGTACTGATCCTTCTCAGCCTCCTGTGTACCGGTTTGTGATTGATCTGCGAGAAGTAAACAAAATTGTGATTCCACAATTTCCTGTTGTTCCAGATATCACTGCCTTGTTGACTATGATACCTTCCACAGCGACTTGGTTCTCTGTTATTGATCTAAAGAATGCCTTCTTTAGTATTCCAATTGCAGAAGAGAGTAGGGACATTTTTGGTTTTTCTCTTGGAGGTCAAAGCTTCCGGTTTAAGCGCGCACCCCAAGGGTACTGTGAAAGTCCCTCCATTTACAGCCAAGCTTTAAAATGTCATCTTGATACTTTTCACTTGTCGTCTGGTGCTGCCTTTATCCAATACATGAACGACTTGTTAGTCGCCGCTGACTCAGAAGATATCTGCAAAGATGTCACTGTTGCACTGCTACATCACTTGTTCAAGCTGAATCACAAGGTTTCACCTTCCAAACTACAGTATGTTTGTCGAGAGGTTACCTACTTGGGTCATCTCCTATCAAAGGAGGGACGACGATTGACACCAGAACGAATTCAGGCGATTGCTCGAATGTCAGTACCATCCACACAAAGGGAAGTACGTGCTTTTCTGGGAATCACTTCTTATTGTAGACAGTGGATCCCTAACTTCTCTTTGATCGCCAAACCCCTGTTGGCACTCACTTTAAAAGATCCACCTCAGCCCCTTCCTTGGACTGACGAGTGCCAAAAGAGTTTCACTGATTTACGTACTGCTCTGTGTTCTGCTCCTGTACTAGGTACCCCAGATTACACTAAGCCTTTTACGCTGTATGTTCACGAGAAAAAGGAGGTTGTGCATTATCAGTCTTAACACAGCAATTTGGAGATAGACAGCGGCCATGTGCTTATTTTTCGGCTACGTTAGATCCCGTAGCTAAAGCATTGCCTAATTGTCTCAAAGCCACAGCAGCCGCAGCAATTTCTATTCGACATTCCGCTGGGATAGTGTTAGATAACACTCTTATTGTCATGGTGCCACATGCAGTGGATACCTTACTAAACAGAACAAAGACACAGCATCTCACGAGTGCACGTTTAACTGGATACGAGCTGACGCTATCGGCTAGTCATGTACACATCAAACGATGCAATACTCTGAATCCAGCCTCTTTGTTGCCCCTTCCTAATGAGGAGAGTATTGAAGATCAACATGACTGTTTCTTCCGTACTGAGGAAGAGACAAAAGGAAGGATTGATCTGAGAGACACACCTTTAGAAAATCCAGATCGGACTCTATGGGTAGATGGTTCCTGTTTTAAGATGCCTAATGGGGATACGGTTTCAGCCTATGCTGTAACTACCTTACATACGATTGTGGAAACTGCGCGTGTTAGACACAACTCAGCGCAAGCAGCAGAGTTGATAGCACTGACGAGAGCTTGTGTTCTATCAAAAGGGAAAAGAGTGAACGTGTACACTGACAGTCAATATGCCTTTGGTGTCGCATTCAATTTTGGGCGTCTCTGGAAAGAGAGGGGTTACCTAACTTCACATGGCACTAAGATACAGCATGGTCAGTTAGTGACTGATCTCCTTGAGTCACTTACTTTACCTGTCCAAATTGCGATAGTGAAGTGTAGTGCTCACAAGATGATGTTGGACGAGGAAATGCATTTGCTGATGAAACAGCAAAGAAAACAGCGAAAGATTCAATGAGTCGAATGTATATGGCAGGTTCTGCGAAATGGGTCAGAGAAAGAGGAATGTGTGAGAATACAGTGGAAAGCGTGAAAACGATTCAGAAAGAAGCTACAGAAAGAGAAATAAGCAAGTGGAGAGAAAGTACAGGAATGTTAGATGAGATGGGTTGTTGGGTAGACTTGTCCGAACATCAACGATGGTTGTTGCCAGATGCTTATGTACTCCCAGTGATTACTATGGCTCATGGTCCAGCTCACCGTAGTGCAAAAGGTATTTGTAAACTGTTAGCTCCAGTTTGGCAGAATGAGAATATCCCTAAATATGCAGACAACGTAGTAAAGCATTGTATTGTTTGTCTGATGTATAATCCAGGAAAGGGAATCCCCACTCCAGCAGGTCATTTTGCTCCTCCGACATACCCATTTGAAGTGTTGCAAATCGATTATATTCATATGGATCGATGCAACAACCTCAAATATGTTCTGGTGGTAGTATGTGCCTTTTCGAGATGGATAGAAGCATACCCTTTGAAAGACAACACAGCTTTATCCACAGCCAAAATCCTTCTTAAAGAATTCTTTCTCAGATTTGGATTGCCGCGCATTGTCTGGAGTGACAATGGGAGCGAATTTGTTGGCCGAGTCATGCAGAAAGTTTGTGCAGGTCTTGGAATCAAACAAAAGTTCCATGCGGCAAATCATCCCCAATCAGCAGGTTTAGTAGAATGCTACAATGGGACCCTGAAACTAAAGTTAGCGAAAATTCAAGCAAGTACGGGACTTAATTGGCCTGATGCTTTACCGTTAGCTTTGCTATCCACCAGAACTGCAATACACTCTCGTCTGGGACTTAGCCCTTATGAAGTAGTGTTTGGCCGTCCAGCCAACGTATGGGGAATACCTCGTCCTAAAAAGTACTCAGATTTGCCCTCCCCAATGTTACTTTATTATTTGCATGACCTTACAACTAAATTGCATGTCCTTCATCGATAGGTTCGGAGTGCTTTGCCGAGGCTTCCACAGATCCAGGTCACTCCATCCATCCAGGTGACTGGGTCTTCATCCGCAATTTTCAGAGGAAGAAGAATTTGGAGCCCAGATGGCAGAAGCCCCGAATGGTTCTTCTCACGACGAGGACAGCAATTAAAGTTGAAGCAAAGAAAAATTGGATTCACGATGTGCACTGCAAGAAAGTACCTTTCCCCTTGCCTTTCGATCAGTGGGTTCACAGAGGGGTTGGTGACTGCGAAGGCGAAACAGTTCCACGATTCGTACCCTTTAGCGATGCACACCTGAATGGGACATTGTCTGAGAAAGAGGACGACAACATCTTACAGAAAACAATTCCATTGCACCGTCGCTTGAACACGACTGAACCAAAAACATTGTTTCAAGATCAGAGTGTTCCTGGAAAGGATCACTACAATCTTAGGCCCCGACAAAAGAATATTTGAAGACTTTTTTTTCCCCTTCTCCTTGTGTAGTGTTCTGTTTAGGTTGCAGGGTCACGGTAGGAGTCTAGGTCACGACCTGAGTAGTGACAATAAGTCTACAGGATCTTTCAGTGTCATAGGACGGTAGAGCATCGTGATTTTAGTGATTGAGGAAGATTGCCGTGAGCATCCACTAGTGAAAATGGAAACTACACCAAGAATTGAAGAGAGAAGAAATTAAACAAAGAAAGCATCTTGTAAAATAATGTACAGTCGTTACAGCATAACCCTATGTGTTTTAATATCATTATGTATTGCTTTGGCGATTATTGGTTGGATAGTTTATGTTTTTCAGCCAAGACACACTGCCCCCTTCCTCTTCTTTGCCTTCTTCTACTATCTCTCCACACTTTTTCCATACTTTCCCTTCACATGAACTTGTCAGAAGAATTGAGTATTACAATAATTCTTTTGTTCAACTATTACACCAGCATCAATTGGTGGTTAACACAACTGATTGTTGGGTATGTGGTCTTATGCCGCATACTACTGAGAAGGGAATACCATTTCTAGTTCTTCCCTTCTCCTACGAAGGTTCCGCTTGGGCATTCTTTGTCATTTTCTCAAATGCATACCAAAGTAAATTCAGACGGTCTGTTGCTTCACAAATTAATTATCCGGATTTCAGTCATAGTTCTTTGATTAAGGGTATGGTGGTTATGGCTAAAATCATGGAGAATAGCAAGATTTCTATCAATGAAAGAAAAGCATACACTAATTGGAACGTCACCCAATACATGTTGAGTGTTAATAATAAAATGGGAAAGGAGAAATCCTCACCAATCTGGACTGTACCGCATCAAGGTAACTTCTGTTTAAAGATAAACAAACACTCTTCTGACACTGTACCAAAAAGTAACTGTTCCTACACATACATTTATTCCTCTCTGAACTCACCTCCTCTAGTACCGTCACAAGGCACCTATTTCATTTGTTATGATAGAGCCTATACCTGGTTGCCAACGGGTTTCTCTGGTACCTGCTACATAGCTTTTCTTCTCCCCCCTACTTACACTGCTTCTGCCAATTATCACCGAACCCGTCTCAGTCGAGGAATTATTGATTCGGAAGACACCACGGGACAAGAAGGAGGAGATTTCCTTAAAGGTTTTCTTCCTTTCTGGGGTCCAATGGCCAATAGTAGAAATATAAGGCAACTGGTCCATGTTGTAGAGACTACAATAGACATCACTGTAGAAGCCTTGAGTAATATCACGGCGGAACTACAGGCGGATCGTCTTATGACCTTACAAAGTCGAGTTGCCTTAGACTTTATTCTTGCCGATCGTGGTGGAGTGTGTAAATTGATCGGGTCAAGCTGCTGTATTTTCATTCCTAATGACACTCCGACAGTATACCAAGCTATTTCCAAGTTGCATATAATCTCCGAGTCTATTCATCAGGACGAAGGAGATTGGTCCTTAACGGAATGGTTTTGGGGATTACTGTCCAAATGGGGCTGGAAAGTATTGACATTCCTTGGAGTAATTTTGACAATCATATTCTGTTGTTGTCTTTGTATGCACTGTGGTCCCGCTATCTGTGATCTTTGTGCCACTATGTGCATTTCAAGACCCAAACCTCAAGTGACAGAAAACATAAGGATGATGTTACAACAACAGCTTGATGATCTCATGGCTATTGATATGGACTCAGATTAACGTGAGTCTATTTTGCCTGAGTTCTGGCAAAAGGAGGGTCTGAGGAACTTCGATTTTCGATTACGATCGAATCGACCCGCCATTTTTTTAACCCGGCGCCATTTTGTGTTGCCATCACTCAGGCAGCATGGCAAACGAAGTCTATTCTGCTTTTCCCGTAGCTTGGTGTCAAAATACGTCCTCGGCCTTGTTTGCGAGGCTGGTGTTTGGACTAGCCGAGCACACTAATCCGTGTCTGCTTCCCTAAATCCTATTTCAACTATCTGTAGGCTCACACCATTCTTTCCCGATCATATCTTATCAACTGACCTTCACTGTCTCCTGCTAGCATTCTCTTGTGTCATGCCCGTCCTCCAATACACACAAACGTATCTCACCACCTGCAAGTCAGTTGTAATCTGTTAATATATTAAGTTCGGGGGTGGGATGACAAACACAGTTGGAGGAGAGGACTCTTCGAGTCATCTGATCTTTCTGTTTTCGAACCCTTCTTACTGGTTCCGCTTTGTTTTCCACTTACCCTATTGGCTCTTTTCTTCTTTGCTTGGGGCGTGTGTTCTGTTAATAATCTCATATTGTATAGTATTTAATCTGATGCGCCACAGAGTGAAGTGGCAGTCTCCTGAGAACCTACTTTGTGTACCTCTAGGATAACTGTACTAGCTGCAGCTAAATAAATCCAATCTTCTAACGCCGACAGAGTGGCCCGTGTCTCTGTGTATCGAAGCAGGTGAACCCAGGAGACGGAGGGCGTACCCTGCGCCGCCAGGCCCAAAAGGTTCTGGTTCTTCAGTCATGATTCTTCAAATGGGAGAGAACACATTTTCCCTGCGTAAAATACTAGTTGTGTAGACATCTTAAGGGTTTCTTGGTGGGATAAAAAGATACCAGCAGAATTCCTCGCACCAGATGGGGGGTGAGGGCATGTGCCCAGTCTATTAAGATGGGATCCATTCCCTTAGGCTCCATGCTCACGCCTAGTCTGGCTGTCTTTCTCCCTAAATAAATCAACATTAGTATGCCCCACCCACCTCACTGATGGGGGATTCCCCGCTTATCATGTTAGAGTGCCTGTGAGGTGCACTGAAGCTACAAGAACCACTTTACTTGTTGAGAGTTAGAAACTGCTATTCACAGGGCTGGACTCCCACCAGCTCAGCTGTATTTATTACAGAATGGACCACAAGTAGCAAAAGAAAGACAGGAAATGAGGGGACACAGGTGTTCTCCCTATTGAACCCCTCTTTACCTCCATCTTCATGTTGACATCTGTTGTCAGCATGAACCTTGTAATCTCCTTCCCAGGTCACCGAAGCATCTTCTGCGGCAAGGAATTTATCAGGTACCAAGCGAAGCACTGCAGCTATACTATACTCCCTTGGAAAATTAAGCAGAGGACATGATCCTTTTCTTAGGACATAAAGATGTTTACCTTATAATCTTCCATTGAATTGATTATAAAGACTTTATAACAACCTGCACTCTGAAAATCAACATCTTCTACAATAACAACACAAATTATTGCTGGGCTATAAAGGCACATTGTTCGTCAGCTCTGCTGTTAACACACCATCGATGTTGCCTTTCGCGATTCCACCAAAGTATTCCATGGATTCTGGATTGGCGAACACAATGGTGAAGAGATTGTGGTAGTTGCAGTCTGAAGAGATATAAGGTTCTGCCCAGCCTACACCAAACATGTCATGCAGCCCTTGGACACCAGAAGTGGTGCTGGTGGTGTAGTCACAGAAGAGAATGAGAACTATGAATAGTAAAACTGCCCCACCACTAAACCTGAGGTCTGGATGACGTGTGTAGGCGCATGATGCAGCCATGCGGACTACACCTACATCTCTGCTGCTGCTGCAACAGCCTTGTTGAGATGACTATCATGTTGAGGGCTTCTGGCTTTGGGGCCATAGAGTAGTTGGGTGGTGGAAAGTTGGGTCTTCCCCCTTTTTTTAAAACACTTTTAGGTTTCCTTGTAGGGCTGTTTGATTTTACTTAATACCCTGGAGCATTTACATTCATTTCCCAATGATGTAGACCTGTTTCGGCTTATATGCAGGTAGCTCTCACCAATTATTTGTTAAGCACAACAGTTTCATGCAACATTTGCCCATCATCATCACATTTGTGATAGAAAGCCCTGAGGTTTGAACTTGGCATTGTTCATTTGTGTAACTCGGTTAGTTCTTGAGCTCTTGGGTACCTCTGCATCCGCCCTTGTTTGGATGAAGGTTGTGATCCTATTTATTATTAGAAGAACTAATGGTAATAATTTATTCAATTTTCGGAAATGCGATACGTAGTATAACAGGATTCAGCGTTTCATCCAGCTCATTCCGTGTAGATGTATTTCCAGTGCTTTTCCCTTCTCTTTTAAACTGACAAGAGACCGAATATGAAAGGTTCAACCTGGATTTCCTTTGCAAGTTCCTTTCCTCCTGCTGTTCTGTTTGATCCATTCAGCAATGGAGGATGGATTGTCTCTTGTATCTTTCACTTTCAGACTGAGTAACATCAGTGAAGCAGAGTTTGCTCCCTGAAGTATCTGTTCCCAATGGCTTTAATTGCGTTCTCCACATCAGTCAACCGTGGAAGACATTCCAGCCTCTTAACATAGCTGGACCTTCAGTCTTCTTTCTGGAGCCCAGTGACTGGGATCTAATGCGAACACCCTTTACACTTTGTGTACTTTATATTCACTTTCCAAAATGTTCAAGATGTCTTCAGTAGTACAATGTGGCTTTGAGGCTCCCAGTGCCTGTATCACAAGTACTCTTAACCTCTCCATCATTCTGACAATCAGGATTTCTGTTTGTAACAGGGACTCTACCTGCTAAAGGTCTTGTGGGTAGGTATTGCCCAACTCCAGTAGGCTTTAACCCTGTTTTATTCACTACTTTGCAGCATGTATCTGCGAAAGCATCCCCTTCATGCATCCAGAGAAAAATGGGCCCTAATGATCTCGCGTGGAAAGCAAACTGCTTACTGTCCAGGCCTCTACCTACCTTTGTCGCGTCTTTGCAAATTCTCATCATCATATTCTCGTGCCATGACACAGGAGTTGTGGCTTGCTAGTAATTTCACTCTGTATCGTTCTATTTGCATTGATGCCCCCTGCCACTTGTTTCAGCTCCTTTAAAGGTGCCAAAATAGTGATTAGTTATTTTATGGTTTTCTTGATAGTGTCTAATTCTGCATATGCACCTCTGAGTATTATTGTTGTTCTTATTGTGTTGTTGTTATGCAGTTTATAATGAATTAAATAAAGTCTTTTAAACATTTAAAAAATGATTGGTGATGTTTTTGGCAAATACAGTCTATCAATACAAATTTTGTTGACAGTTCACACTCTGCTCTGGCCCACTGAAGCTTTCTTGATCCAAAGTTTATTTTCTCTGCTAATGTGCACAAGAGTTGTTTTTGTTTACCCCTTTAGTTGTTTTTTGTACTTCTGAATGCTCTCTCTCAACACTCTCAGTAAGGTATTTAATATGTATGTCAGTTTACTGCTGGTCTGTATCTGGTATACCGTCCAGCAGCTTTGGAGAAGTATTTTGTTATTCTGGTAATCTCATCAGTATTTTCTATTTTACAACAGCCATCCATTCTGCTCAGGTACCATCACGCAGCTCCAACACCCCTTACTGCAATGACTAGCCTGTTCAATAGCTCTTGGGCAACAGAGTGTCTGGGTAATCAAATGTTAGGTCTTCCTGTTCTTAGCTTTGAATCTACAATGGCATATACGCTGCATGCTCTTACAAAACTATTGTTTACAATAAAGGGTTGGAGCCCGCCCACTGGTTACTATTTGTTGGCTTCAATCTCACTCTTCTTCGATGTCTCCTTATTGAGTAGCACAGGCCAAGCATTACTTCTGTTCCTTTCAGTGAGGCATGGACCACAGCACTGCGGACTACTGTGAAACATGGCTTGAAAAAAAAAGCACTATGGCAGGGTCACCGCTGTCCCCATCATAGAGCTTTTTTTCCATTGACTTTGAGCCATGTTGCACAGTAGCTCACGCTGCTGTGCAACATGTCTAAAAAAACAATGACAAAGCAGGTAGATCTCGCTCAGGCGGGACCTATTGGCGACCTGTAAGGTACAGGGGTGGTGGGTGGGCGGTTTTGAATAAAAAAAATAAAATCACTTACCTGATCTTGCTGTCGTCTCTCCATTGCTACGTCTCTCCCACGTCGAGTGAGTCTCTTCTGGGGACCGAGAAGCCCCCAGGCTCCTCACTGCCAATCACAATGCTGCAATGCACCGTTGTGATTGGTAACCACCCAGGCTCCCCTGCGCCAAACACAACACTGCTATGCAGCGGTGTGATTGGTCTGAGCACCGTGGTTTGGCACTCAGCCTGGGAATGGGGGCCTGGGCATGTTCTCCACTTAGGCTATTGTAATGCAGCCTGAATGGAGAACTTGCAAAGTGCACATGAATGTGTGGCCGCCCCCCAAGCGGCCCGGTCAAACATTCATGCTTACTTTACAGGGTCCTCTCCTACGTCAGGGGAGCCAAGACCCGCCGTGCCCTAGCCTGACCATACAAAACATAAAATGATAATAACTTCAGTTATTATAATTTAATTTTTTCGTTTACACTGCTCCGTGAGCAGTAGGGCGATGCTCCTCCTCCTTAGCGGAGGAGCCGCCACTGCCTTTTGGCTTTGCCAATGATTTTTTTTCTTAAATGACTGCAGGACAGGCGGATCAAAGACCGGTGCTGTAAATTATGTTATCGCATTTTAGTGTCATAATCCATGAGCTCTGTGCCTTTCCCATGATTTTAGCCTCTCTGATGGTGCTCTTTAAATATTATTTCCATGCGTGTGACAAATACGCTTCATTAATACAAATGTTAACATCGCCTGGTAATGAGATAGGACGCAGGAGATCTTCGTTAAAAGCTCAGCCTTCTTATGTGAAAATAATACTCGGTCCAGGGCTGCTAAATTAGTTTTACCAGTAGATGGCAATGTCTTCCTAAATATTCTGACCTGCCCGCGGCAGCAGGGAAATGTTGGTCAGTCAACTGCTTGTCTGAAAACGTTCATCGTCGCCAATAATCGCCAGAAGGTAGGTAAATACATTTTCTTTAAAGTATGCAGCAGCAAAATTACAACAAGACGTTATGCTAATTTCAGGCAAACTTTTGCATCATATAGGCAGCATTCTGGCACAAACTGGCTGTGAGAAACGTAGATGGAGCTATCCAGGTTCAGTGGTGGCCTGTACTTTCCCTAGGGAGGGGGGTGGGGACTGACAGTCTCTCTCTCTCTCTCTCTCTCTCTCTCTCTCTCTCTTGGGTTGGGACTGCTGCCTTCCCCTCATTGGCTGGAGAGAAGGAAGCAGTCCCTCACTCGTCACAGAGTGGGATGGGGTCAATGACACTGCTGACCGCACCCTACTCTGTGACGAGGTGTCAGTGATTGACACTTGGCCCTGGGCACTTCAGGGCTTAGAACTGAAGCACCCAGGTCCGAGTCAATCAGTGGCACTCCTCCTCATTACGAGGGAGAGGGCCTCGAGGTGCTTTGCTAGGCTCAAGATGTCACACCCACAGGACCTGTGAGCTCAGGCAGCTAGGAGCCTGTGCATTTATCACATGTCTAGCTCCTGACTGCCTGACCTGAAAATAAAGAGTGTCTGACTGTCAGGCTGACCTTTGCTCAGCCTGACAGAGATTCTTTATAGTGGCCAAAAGTTGATGGATGGGCCTGTGCTGCCCAGGTTAGTGCCACCTCTTGTGTCATAGACTACTGGGGTCTTTGTAGCCTCTGTGGGACACTACAGCACTCGTACAGGGGGCCCCCATTCAGCCACAGGACTATTAATATCGGTGACATATGGGAGCCTTAGGGCCCCATCATATATTCCGTAAAGTCACTGCCATTTTGCTTACATACTGTAATGTGCTACCACACAGTGGGCACTATTAGGGATGAGTAGAGTCTTCTAGGCATGCTGTCTGCTGCCTGTTTTTCAATAGTCTGGAAGAAAGTTCCTGTTTTGTAAAGCACCAGTATGCTGTAATACACCCACTAATAGTATTACATGATTTATATAGTAACACACAGGAATGTCTGCTTGTGTTTTTTAAAAAAAAATTAACGGCACCTAACTTTACTTGTCTACCTCTGTGAGATGCTTATGTTGTAAAGGAATATAACCAGTCTCGCTTGAGTAACTTTGAAACCTATTGACTGTCTCAAACTCAATACCGACAAGACAGAACTACTCTGCTTCAGGAAAAGCAAAGATACCTTCTGAAACAACAAATGGTGGCCACCTGACCTGGGCCAAACCCACAAAATATGCCCGCAACCTCAGCATCATCCTCGACAGCCAGCTATCCATGAAGCGATGTCTCCTTAGCTTGCTTCCTCCAACTCTGAATGCTCAGGAAGGCCTTCTGATGGCTCTCATCTAACACCAGGCAAACAGTCACCAAAGCTCTCATCTCAAGCAGACTAGTTTACATAGGAATGACCACCCAACTCATGATGAAACTCCAGACTAACCGAACACAGCAGCCAGACTCATCCTCAACTTCCCCATATGAACTTGCATCACTCCTCACCTCTGGAAACAAAACTGGCTACCAGTCACAAAGAGATGACAGTCAAAGCTGCTCACCTACGCTTACAAGGCACTACACAACGAAGGCCTGCCGTACCTCAGCAATCAAATTAATTTCCACTAACCTACCAGGAAACTCGACGCATCTGTCGGACGAACAGTTGAGGCCACTCCTTCTACCACCTGGAACAACCTCCACCTGCCCCTCAGAGCCTCACCATCGGTTCCAGCAGAACCTCAAGACCTGGATGTTCCACCAACTAAACAATTGACCGCAAGTTCTTCCAGCGCCTTGAGACCCTAATGGTTGATGCAGCCGCGCTTTAGAAATTCTGATTGATTTATTGACTGATTGGCCCTGCCAATTGTTTTTAGGAATTCTGAACAACATTCCCAATGCTGTGCAGCATGAATATAGAGGAAACAAAAACATTTTTTTGTGTGTTTCCTCTTTAGCCACTCTGCACAGATTTAGGGATGCTGCTCTAGTATTGCTAAAAACATTTTTAAAGCCAATATGCCCCAAAGGGAAGACCTATTAGCTTTGCTAATCCAGAGTGATTATGGATATATGATGATAAAACACAGTGGGACAAGATTTTTACTGTCTATTGTAAATGCCAGGTCATGTGAGTAGGTTAAATACCCCCTGCTAAAAGGATAGGGGTACGTTTCTGATATACTGGGGTAAGTATTTGTAATCCGTGAACCAGAACGTTGGGTCCTTCTAAAACCGTGGGCAGGGCAGACTGAAAAGTAGAGATAGTCTGACAGTTCTAAGTAAACAACAATAGTGCTTCTTTTTTGGCTGTTGATTAACCTGAAGGCAGCATTATCAGGAGGTAGAACAATTTGCATCAATAACAGATGAAAGTATAAACCAAGATGCTAAACACGAGTACTTAAACTTGGATGCATGCATAGGTTTAAAAAAAGTAAGTACTATCCTGGAGAGAGATTTCAGATTTAAATGCTATATTTTATGTTAAAACTACATTTCCTCAAGTTAAACTTCAATGAAGGAAATACAGGTAAGGTGATTCAATCAATAAAAGTACATTATTTTTTTACATTTGTATGTAAGCAGTGTTTCATTGATTGCCTTCATAATAAACCTTAACAGCCTTAAATATATACACACATCATCTCCAACAGTCTCTTCATAAACAATGCCAGGATTTCCTCAGTTTCATAAACTATGGGGCTGTAAGTATATCTTTGCTTCGTATTGTAAACAGTATCTCGTTCCATTGACTTGGCAAACCATCAACAAAGTCATCATTCATGAACATTTCACCTGCCATTTGTAATGATATATAGGATAAAGTACCCCCTGCCATACATTATAAGGATATTGCAAGTCACCAAGGAGTTCCAAGACCACATAGAGGAATGAAACCAAAGACTGAGATCCCATATAAGGTCATGGACCTACAAGGTGACCTGCCTTATCTACGGCAGGGGGAATGTATCCCTTAATATTTTTTTTTACATAATTCTTTATTAGTATGCAAATAACGTTTACATCCAGAACCGAGTGCCAATAAATAATAGTTGGAATATCCAATATGGTTTACAGTCCCTGACACATTCTTCCACAAAACTACATATGCAGATATATTTTATTTTGCGATATAAGTGTTGGAAACATAACAACTTAACACTGTGTGCTCCAGTAAAAAACACAACAGAAAGGATAAAAAGACAGAGAAAGGAGAACAGCAAACCCAAATAAACAAAGGTATGCACCATCTGGCCAGTATCAGAGGGCACACACTGTGCTCCCGGGGGGTGACCCCCGGAGGAAAGGGAATGAATAGAACGTGAGGGGGATGAAGTAGTGGGGACCACAAGGGTGCGTGAGCAGATCAGTAGTGAGATCAGTATTGACAGGATTCCATAACGGCCTAGAATCTTGGTGGGGATAGGGGGTAATTAGGGGTATGTGCATGGGGTATTCAGCTACCAACAACATATATGTATAGAGCGCCCAGATGTTCAGGATATCCTTTCATCACATTTGGCTTCCACGCGGTGAGGTACCTCTCCCAGTCAGGGGGTGGAGCAGACCCCTCTCATCTCATGCCGTCTCTGCACAGTGTCCCTGCTCCACCATTATTCCAAAGCACAAATCTGAGAGCGGAAGCTGTAAGGGAGGGCATACCTCCAGCACATGGCCATCTGCAACTTGGCAAGAACTAGAGCCAGAACAACGAACCTATTGTGGGATTTATACGTGCTGGCATGTATAGTGAGACCCAAGAAACAGTGTGATGCATCTTTTTCCAGCTGATGACCTGGTATATCTGAGATGCGTGTAGGTGTCTCATTCCAGTAGGCACTGATGGTAAGGCAGTCCCACACCATGTGGATAAAATCAGCAGCATCAGCTGAGCTTCGAGAGCAGGCATCTCCGGCGCCTGGAAACATATGGGCTATCCATTTGGGGCTGAGATAGGTGTGATGCAAATTATTGAATTGGATGTATTCAAGTCTGGAGTTAGTGGACATAGTCTTAACCATCCTTACGCATTGTTCCCATTGCTTGTCCGAAAACTCCACCTCCAGCGCGACCTCCAAGTGAGCCCTCAGAGCCGAGAACAGTGTGCCACCATCGCAGCATATAGTACTGTAGAGGCAGCTAACTGCCCATCTAGCCCCCCCCATCTGTAAGGAGTGCTTGCAGAAAGAAGGAAGTATCTGGTTCATCATGTGTCCTATGCCAGTCCTGGTACAATTGATGAGTAAAATTAGAAAAGAGCCCGGTACAATATCGTAATCATCTACCAAGCCCTCAAAGGTGTGCAGAACCTTGTCAATAAAGAGGACACCCCATGTGGTGAGGTCTGCCACTGTCCATTTGTCGATGTCATGTAACAGCCAGCGCATCTCACCAAGTGGCAGGCCAGGTGCGTAGAGGGTCTGTACGTGACATAAACTAGTGTTGGGGCCCCATCAGGCTCTTGCCACCCTCAAAAGGATGTGCCCGCCCCATTTAGGGACCACTGCCATCGAGCCAAGCAACCACCTTAGGACTTCCAGCGGGGGTGATCTCCTGACCAATGACCAGTTTTGATGTGCAGTCACCTGCCAGCCAGCAAGTCAGCCACTGCAGTTGGACCTCAACGTAGTAGTATTCCTAATCCGGGGCACCTTAACCGCCCTCGGACAGTGGGGTGTATAATGTGGCAATGGCTGCCTGACGCCTCCCAGTGCCCCATATCAATGCTATAAATAACAAGCTTAGCCCAGTGAAAAACCCTTTGGTCAAGAAGACTGGGATGACCGTGAAAAAATATAGCTGTCATCGGAGTACTAACATCTTGGCGATAACAATGCGCCCCAATGGGGAAAGCGGAAGGCCCGTCCAAAATGGCAAGGAGACTCTCAAGGCAGACAATGACCTCCCTATATTGCCGTCTCCCAGGTCATTGTTGGAAGGGTGCGGGGAAGTCTCAGTTGCTGCTAGTCTTACATCAAAGATGGGATTCATCCCAGCTCACCTCGAGGCCGTAGTCCTTACCAAAGTGCTGGAGTAGGTCAATCACGCGTTGTATATTATCCTCTTCTTCATGAAGGCAAACCAATGCGTCATCAGCATACAGCAAGATTATATGCCGCTGGTCTTCAACCCAAATGGCCCACTCTAGAGCCCTGGTGCACAACCCACATGTCATGAGTTCCATGGCAAAAGCAAAGATGATTGATGATAGGGGACAATCTTGCCTCGTACCATGTTCAATGTGTAGTAGCTCGGATATGGTCCTGCTAATCTTCACCATTCCCAACAGAGCATTGTGGAGCAAAGAGACCCAGGCTAGGAACCGTGGTCCCACCCTAAATCAACAGAGGACCTCTTCCAGATAAACCCACTCCAGAGTTTTAAATGCCTTTACTGTGCCGAGGGCCACCACCAAAGGGTTGGTGCCAGATGCTCTTGCCCAGCCCATTATCACAAACAGGCGGTGTAAGTTTAGAGAGGTGTTCCTACCAGGGTTGAAGCAATTCTGGTCCGGCTGTATGAGTTGTTTTGCAATAGGTATCATTCAAGTGGCCATTATTTTCCCAAGAATCTTATAGTCCATGTTCAAGAGTGACAACAGGTGGTTAGACCCCAGCATTAGGGGTTCTCTGTCAGTCTTGGGGACAACCACAGGCACTGCCTCCTTCATAGATTATGGGAGTATCCCGCTAGAGTGCGCTGAGTCATAAACTTGGTGGAAGTGCGGGACAAGTTGTGCAGCAAAGGAGGTGCAGAATTTCACAGGTCAGCCATCTGCACCTGTGCTTTACCATGCAACATTTGCTTAGAGCTTGAGCTAGTTCGTCAGTGGAGAGCAGGACCTCTAGCTTCGTCCGGTGCGATGCCTGCAACCTCGGAAGGTGCAATTTGTCTAGGAATGTCGGCAACGCAGAGGTATCTGTCTACACTTGAGTAGCGTACAGTGTACTATAGCAGGAGTGGAAAGCGAGGTTGATCACTTCTTGCAAATTTTATGGTAGAGTCAGGCTGAGCCAAGCAAGAAGTCTGCCCACCTTGCCCCCTCTGCATGTCTTCTGGCCATGTGGTCCCTGCAATCCAATGCACCCGGTTTAGCTAAAGTAGCTTTGTGTGTGAGCTTTGCCTGCATCGGTGCAGCTACGGCTCTCGGTTCAGCAGGTATTAGCAGTTCATGTGTTCTAAATGTTAGCTTCTAGATGGTGCAACTTCCTTCAGAGCACCAGCTTGGTGCCAGACTGTCTTGATAGCTAGGCCTCTAATGATGATGCAGTTCCCTCGTTCTCCCTAAAGTACAAGTCCAGGTGGTCTGAAAGGGTAGCCCGAAATGTCGCATTCCACAATTCTTTCATGGGTAGGCGCCATGTTGATATGTGTGGCCTGCCCCAACCCCATGTCAGTGAGAGCTGGAGTGGATTGGTGATCTGAAGAGGATCGCCCTCGTTACTCAAACCGTGTCACCCAGGAGAGTGCGTAAGTGCTGCAATGGAATAGGTCGATTCTGGTGTGGAGGTTGTGTAAACTCCAATAAGATGAGTATTCCTTGTAGTCTGGGTGTAGGCAGCACCAGGCATCCAATACATGGGTGTGGGAAGTCCATTGCTGCAGATGTTATTTAACATAATGGATTGTTACCCAGGAACCGGTTGATGTGAGCGGTCCAGTACCACATCTGGGACACAATTATAGTTGCCAGCCCAAATGCAGGGAGTAAGTGTGTCTCTCTGCATTGCAGGTGTTAACATGTCCAGGAAGATTGCCTGGTTTGAGTTGAGGGCATACAATGATACCAGGGCAATTGGAGACCATCTAGCAACCCCTCTACCTCCACATACCTACCCTCAAGGTCATTTATTGGCTGTAACAGAAAGGGGCACCCCTGAAGCGACCCCTATCAAGCCACCCCCAGCGTATCTCGAGTACATGGTCCTCACAACTGTGCCCGTCCATCTCCTTTGTATCCCCTGAAGATGAAGTGTTGAGAGGTGAGCTTTTGGTGACAAGCTACGTGTACACCACAAGGCCTTAGATATTAGTAAATTCTATATCTTTTGACATACTTGGCCATTCCCCTGGCATTCCAGGTCAGGAGAAGGTAGTCAGTTTGTAGTATGGTGTCTACTGACTGACATGAGTGTGGGAAAAAAATCCAGTTCCCTGCTTGCCCAGCCCCCAATCCATACACTGGTGACTCCAACTGGAAACACACACAGTCAACTCTGCGCCAGGCCATACCAAGCAAACACAAGGAAACAAAAGGAGCGTAGAAATGCAATTGCATTACCCCAACTCCTTCTCCTAGGCTGGCACACCAACGGGTGATTGGCCACCAGCAATGCAATGCATAGAAACATGGTCTCTATGCAGATAGAAAAGGTGGTAACAAACCAAAGAAGTGGGGGTGCATACATGGTGATAGAGCTCCAATGGGGAAAAGACTCACGTGGTCAGCCCACTGCTTGTCTAAATGCACCCACTGAAGACACAAAGGCAACATGGCAACACAAAGCAACGTGTGAACATTGTTTTCGCCAGGGGTGATACCATCTGACATGGGTGTGTAGTCTGAACTTCCTCGCAGAGAGTCAGCAGATGCAATGTCTGTGTCTGATGTTGCCTGGTCTATTCCCTCTGACCCACCGAGGGAGAGGTGGGGGTGTGCTGTGTCGCTCAGCAACCGCTTAGGCCCTTTGCTTGGCTGCTTGTTCCCTCGTGGGGCCTGCCTTCCTGCCCCTGCCTCACAGGTGCCGTTATTTCTGTACCAGCAAGCCTCCAAAGTCTCCTACACCTCCCTGTGCCGATGCAATGCCCCTGCCCTCCAACCAGGCCTATGCCTCCTCCGGGGACGCACAGAAGGCAGTGTTGTCATCATGAATTATCTTCAGGTATATTTCACTTCCAGGGTTCTTAACTGCCACTTTACTTCCAGAAAGGATGCCCTTTGTCTTTGCACGTTAGCAGTATAGTTGTGGAATAAGTTCACACAGGAGTTCTCATACGTCTAGGAACCCTTTCCCCATGCCACCTGTGATATGTGCTCCCTGTCCCTATAGTTGAAAAAGGTGGGCAACCACCGGCCTCTGGTCCGTGGGAAGCCGATCTGCCTGGAACCCCGTGCGCCTGCTCCATGAACAAGAAAGACAATATTCTGCCCCCTCTAGTACAATCTGTGCTAGCCAGTCCTCCAGGTAGAGCTTCATGCTGGGGACCTTGGTACCCTCTGCTATACCCACAATCCTTGAGTTGTTGCAGCCTGACCGGCCTTCATAGTCCTCTGTTTTATTCTGAAGGTAATGTAACTCATCTTGAAGGGTATGATACAAGAGCATGCTTCAACAACAGTTGACCTGAGCATCGCCAGCATGGATTCTGAGTCTTATACCCTGCCTTTCAACTTTTTATGTTCTTCATGCATATTTTAGGTTCTAAGGAGGATTTGATGTCCATATGGCCTTTAAGATCTCATTAACTGTCCCGGAGTGGTCTGAGAGTGTACGTTCCAGTGTGGTAGAAGGATGCTGTGGGAGATCCTCGATGCGGACCACATCTCCCCTCCTCAACCGTCGCTGCATTGGCTCTAGCCAACTTAGAGGCATCACAAGTACAGAAGGAGGGGGCTCGCATACTTAGGTTCTGGGGTGTACAGGATATGCATAGGACAACTGTGGTAAATATTTCGTTACCGGTACTATTTTTTATGCGGTAAAGTCTATTAAGAATAACTCAGTAAATATAAGAGGCAGAATCCGTGGTATTAGAGGTTTTAAAAGGCTTTATTCCTATACAAAGGAATACAATTCGAATTGTAGGCATTCTATTCCATCACCACGAAAGTTCAGGAAGGAAGGGCATATATTATTGACAGATAGGCAGTTTTATAGAAAATACATTACAGTGAAACAGATGCAAGAGGCGTAACAGCTGATAATACAGATAAACTGTGCATACGTAGCTAATAGAGGCGTATACATGGGCGTAATTTAATAAACGTCATCATACATGATGTCACAAGTGGGTGGATCCATAAGAGAATCCTGCAAAGTCAGCAGAAATATTTGGCAGAGATGCGCGCGCAGCCGCATGACGTGTGATTGACGTGCAACTAGAGGGTGAAGGGGACTTGACATTTAGCTCTACATGTGGAGACAGAAGTCTGGGGTTATGTCAACCTAATCCCAAATCATATCTAATATCCTATGTTTAAAGAACTGTGTTATCCAAAAAGAGAGGTCTCTTTAGGATAGAATCTTATTCTATACTGACTATACTGACTGTTAGTGCGTGTACAAGCGTCTAAGTGTCTACACTAGATGCGAGGGGGTAGGAATATTCCATGGCAACGGGGCTATGAATTACTTGCATGAGGGCAGCGAGGCCTGGCCTTTTGCACGGTAGCTGGAGGAATGTTTACCTAAACTACTAGACAGGAATGCATCGGATGAGGAGCGGAGGAGATAATCTTGAAGGTGAAATACAGTTTTTGGCAGGCGACTGGCTGGATCAGGGACCGTTAGCCGCGCAGGGAGTAGGACAAAGTTCATGGACGCAGATGCAGGCTCAGACTGGAGCTTTCAGAGGCAGAAGGCAGAAAAGGCTTGATGACAGAATTCGGGCCTACTCGCCTGAATCTGTAAAATGTGGAAAGTGAACCACATAAAGTCGGTGGCCTTTCATACTTAGGAATGGAATATCTGACCCATTCATGGCGGATCTGAAAGAGGACATGTTGACGGTGGACGCACATATATTTGCGTCTTCAAAACTGGAACAGGAGGGAACATACATGTACTTATAGCATGTACATGGAGCCGTTGGGGTCTACGATAGGGGACATAACTGATCACAAAATTCATATTTCCTCATTCCCTCCTTGTCCCCTACGGACCCTCAGGAGATATCGATCTTCATCAATCCATCGATCTGTTCATATAGCATCATTTGTTCTTCTTTCTTCTTCCGGGATTTTGAGCGAAAACTTGGATGTGGGATACACGAGGTGGCACACAGACCACAAATCGCTGGCCCACATTGTAGACATAAGCAGCAACTGAATAGTATGAGAAAGCCAATACCTAGGAAGGATAGGATTCTCCATCCCCAGGCTGACAACACGCCCCAGAACCAACCGGACCAAGTCCAGGTGCCCGGACTCTGGTGTATCTGGCTTACAATCTTATGAAGGCGAGTTATGGCTTTATATACTGACGGCGAATTTTCTGGTATGAAAATGCAGCAACTTGATCCGATGACCCTACAAGCTCCGCCCCTATCGGCCAGGATGACGTCAAGGACAAGACGATTTTGAAGCACAACAATCCGCATAGCAGACTGCTCTTCTGTTAAATTGCCTAAGGCGGAAATAGTTTCATTCACTACTGCTTCAAGGGTTCTGGTTAATCTACGTATCAACTTACTATTAGTGACTGTACCTATATAGGGAAAGAAACCTTTATTGAAATCTGTATATTTTTCCCATGCTGTTTCAGTGTAATCGACAATTGGGAGATCTCTCTGCTGTCTATTGTGTACTAAATGGGTATTTCTATGATAATCAGGAGGAGCTAGGAAAACAGGTGGCAGAAGGAATGCTATGTAACAGGTACCATCCCAATCTAGAGGTAGACGTATATATGCGGTCTGGCCACATATAAAGTAGGAATGGCGAGAAGCTCTGAATGTAGACTTGCCTTGATCACTGAATTTTATTACAGTGGTGCATTTACTATGGCCCATGTGTATGGAACCATTCTTTCTTACACATAATTCCCCTTTTACTGGAAATACTGACATGGCGGGCAAGATTGGTGTAGCTTCAGATTCAACGTTCAGGATCATGAGGTTAAGGGTAAAATTACCTAATCCATATACTTCATTTTCTAGATCAGTTCCTGTTCTTTTGGGAAGTCCCTCCTTGTTAGGGTAGCAGACTTTAAGCAAAACTAAGTTCAGGTTTCCCCATACCCAGTTGTCTTGATAAACTGCGGAATTTGAATCTAGGGAATTAATCAAACTAAACCATGCTCCACAGGAGCCATTGTGTGTGAACGGATAGGGAAAGAGGGGCAACACTCCCTTATAGTTCTGATAGGGAGGGAGTCGGCCACATATCCAACAATTTGTGGCATTGCTGGTTTGATGGGAATGATGTAACATACTAATGAATGTGTTGTTGCGCAGCGCAAATCTATAAGACAATTCATGCGGAGGTAATTCACTAAAAGAATGTTCTGCAGTTATATTGTAAGCACGCTTAGGAATAGGGCAATACATGTGCAATAGTATGCTGACAATGATGATCAGAAGACTTAGAAAAAACAAAATTAATAATGTTACTGTGCAGTGACTACGAAATGATTTACAATACGCATGCTTCTTGAGCTGCATCTGATGATTTCTTTCTCTATTCCGGTCTAGAGGATACATGTCAGAGACAAATTCAACCGATTCACCTTGGAGAGGACTTAAACAATCAAATTGTCTGACTTACTAGACCTCAATTTTAGTTTGTAAAGTTCTGGTTTTGTTAATTCAGCCAAGGGGAGCTTTGAGTCTGTCTGTGAGGGAATACAGGGTTGAGTATCTACACTGGATGGTAGTCCATAAAATTTCTTGATATGACTCGAGTGCAACCACCCTTTTCTTCCCTCGATTTTCACGGCTGTCCTTGTGGTGAGTAGAACCAACTTCGGTGACTTCCACCTAGGATCCAGTTGGGTCTTCCGGTCAAAATTCCTGACCTGCACCAGGTCCCCAGGAACCACGTCATGGGGCTTCACCTCAGTATTATCGGGAAAAGCTGCGGATACCTGTGAACGACAAGATTGTAGTGCAGACATCAAGGAAGCCAGGTAATCTGTCAGCATATTACAGTCAACATCAGTGATTTTGCGAGGTATAGGCGTCCCCCACATATTTGGTGGTCTACCGAAGATCACCTCGTATGGGGATAGCCCTGTTCGAGAATGTGCTACCATTCTCATGTAAAAGAGCGCAACTGGTAAGGCTACTATCCAATCGACTCCTTTTTCCCTACATATTTTGGACAATCTAATTTTCAGAGTTTGATTATGGCGTTCCACGAGACCTGCCGCCTCGGGATGTCGAACACAGTGGAATTTCCATTGGTAGCCTAATAGAAGGGAAACGTGTTTCATTAGTTCGGATGAGAACGGCTGACCGTTATCTGAGTAGACAACACGTGGTAAACCGTACCGTGGGAAGAATTCTCGGACTAACTGTTTGGCAGTAGTCGGGGCAGTGTAATCTGAAACCGGGTATGCTTCTGTCCAACGGGAAAGAGCACAGACAACTACGAGAACATATTTGAATCCTCGACATCGTTCCATCTGGATATAATCCATCTGGAGGACTTCAAAAGCATGATCGGGAGTTTGGAATCCACCCTGCTCTACGGGGATGCTTTTACCTGGATTAAACTGACAACATATCATACAGGTACGAACCTTTTGTTTAGCTGCGGCTCGTAAATGTTTGTTGAACCAAATGTGCTGAATGCTGTCTAGCATAGCTTTTTCTCCTAGGTGCGCTGGACTATGTATTGTGTTAATGATGACTTGGACCATTGAGTCGGGAAGAAACCATATAGATTTTTCCTTCGTCATCCATCCTTGATCCGTTTGGATCCCTCCTAATTCAGTCCATTTCTTTATTTCTTCTGGTGTAGCATGTGTCTGTATGTCAATTACATCAAGGGCGGGATCCTTAACTGTCATGCAATGTGTTGGTGTCAGGACTATTGTCTTTATCATGTCAGTTGTGTGAGTCTGATTCTGAGCAGTCTGTTTAGCTGTTCTGTCAGCTAGGTCATTACCCTGAGAAATAATATCGGTAATTTTTGTGTGGGCTTTGCATTTCATAATCGATATTGCAGTAGGTAGATGAATCGCGTCTAATAGGGCTTGAATGAGGGGTCCGTGTTGGATGTGGGCACCGTGAGAAGTTAAATAACCTCTCTCTCGCCACAGTACGCCGAAGTCATGGACGACTCCGAATGCATAACGTGAATCTGTGTATATGTTGACTTTTTTATTTGTGGCTTGAATACAGGCTTGTGTCAGAGCGGTGAGCTCTGCTGCTTGAGCTGACAAAGTGTTAATACAATTTGTTTCAATGACTTCAGTGTCTGTTGTGACTGCGTAAGCGGCCACTAACTCTCCTGTACTTGTTCTCATACATGACCCATCTACATACAATGTCAAGTCTGGATCTGACAAAGGGATATCTGTCAAGTCTTGTCTGGGTTTCGTCGTGATAGTAATGACTTCGACACAATCGTGTGCCAATGGATCTGTTCCGCCTACTGGTAACAGTGTGGCAGGATTTAACGTATTACAACGTCTGATTTCTATGTGTGGCTGAAACAATGTCAGTTCGTAACCGGTGAGTCTCGCTATAGTCAAGTGTTGTGTTTGTGTGCGGTTCAAGAGAACCTCTACTGCGTGTGGTACTTGTACTGTCAATTGATGTCCTAGCACTATGGCATCGCTTTGTCTGATTGCTAAAGCTGTTGCTGCCACCGATTTCAGGCACGCAGGAAGTGCCTGAGCTACTGGATCTAATGTACTAGAGAAATAAGCACATGGTTTGTGTGATCCTGCTTGTTCCTGAGTGAGTACTGACAAGGCAGTACCTTCGCGTTCTGTAACAAAGAGTGTAAACTGTTTACTGTAACATGGTGTTGCTAGGACAGGTGCTTGGCATAAAGCTTTCTTTAAGCTTTCAAAAGCGTGTGTATGTTCTTGAGTCCAAGGGAGGACAGTCGATGTGGCTGCCTCCTGTGTTGTCAACTGGATGAGTGGTTTTGCTAGAAATGCATATTGAGGGATCCACTGCCTACAGTATGAAGTGAGGCCTATAAAAGCCCGCACCTCCTTTTGTGTCTTGGGTGGTGGCATGTTAGCAATTAACTGGATGCGGTCGGATGTAAGCTGCCTTCCCTCCTTGGACAGCGAGTGCCCAAGGTAAACAACTCGCTGGACACAGAATTGCAGCTTAGAAGGGGACACCTTGTGCCCCTTGTCAGCCAGAAATTTCAAAACCGTCAGTGACGCTGTCTCACATTCAGGTTCGCTTCGGGCGGTGATCAGCAGATCATCGACATATTGAAGCAAGGCAGTGTTAACTGGCATGTGGATACTGTCAAGTTCTCGTTTCAGTGCTTGACTATAGATGCTGGGGCTTTCTGTAAATCCTTGAGGTGCGCGTGTGAATTTAAAACTTCGTCCATTTAAACTAAATCCGAACAAATATTGACTTTCCGGATCGATTGGGACACTAAAGAAAGCATTCTTGAGATCAATTACAGTGAAAAACGTTGCTTCTGAGTCAATAGCTGTGAGTAATGAAGAGATATCTGGGACCACAGGGTATTGTGGTACAATGCATTTATTTAATTCGCGCAGATCAATAACTAATCGATATACTGGTGGTGCTTTCGGATCCGTTCTTTTAAGAATCGGAATTATCGGGGAATTGCATACATTGGAGTCGGTTTCGACAACCACTCCTTGTGCAATGAGCTCGTCAATGATTTGCAGTAAAGCCACTACAGCATCTGGTGGTAACTTGTATTGTCGCATTCGTGGTAGTACTATTCCTGTTTTCAGTGTAACGCGATATGGTGTAATGTTCATGCAACCAACATCAGTGGGGCCTTGTGCCCATAAATGTGTAGGTAAATTCTGCAGTCGGTGATCCATGTCTCTGGATACGTAGTGACCTTTAAAGTCACGTAAAAATAGTCGTACTCCTTCCGGAGAACAACATATTATGGCTCCTAGAGCTTTCAATGTTTTTATGCCTAACAAGTTTTCTGGACATGATTTAGTAAGCAATAAATCTGTAGTACGTGTCAATGGACCAACTGTAAGTGGAAGAGGTTGTGTTACGTCATTGATTATAGGTTTTCCTGAGAATCCAAGGGAAATATTCTGTGAGCCTGAGAGGGGTGCCCCTGGAACTTCACTGCGTCTTATAGTTGTTCTGCTTGCCCCTGTATCAAGTAAAAACTTTCTGTCTTCCCCTAATAGTTCACTATGTACATAAGGTCCCTCTTGGTCTACAGGAACCTCAATAAGGGGTAAGCCAACTTCCCTCTCTAGGCTATCTCATGAGTATCGCTGATAATCGGGATAATCTGTTTGTGCGTACTGATACATCTGTTGTGTTGTTGCTTGAGTTGCAGCAATAGGCTGCGCTTGTGGTGGTGCTACGATCTGTTGTGGAGCTGCCTGTTGCGGAGCTAGTTGTTGTGGAGCTAACCTAGGTTGTGCATTCTGAGGGATTTGTTGTTGATTCTGATCCTGTCTAGGTGGACGTGGTCTCTCATGCGTTCTACCTGTGGCTATATTATGTTTCAGGACTGGACAATCGTGTATATAATGACCTGGTTGTTTACAATAGTTGCATGTCCCTTTCGCAGGACCTGCGGAATCACCCTTTTGATGACTATCGGCTGGAACTGACTGTGCAACAAGCATTTTCATTTTTGTATCTTTCATACGTCTTTGTTCGTGTTCTTGTTCTTCTCTAATTCTTCTGGACGTATTGGACGTATCGGGTCATTAAAACCTCTGGTATTATTATGGGATCTTCCTCTACCTACATAAGCTATCGTTTCTAATTGCTCTGATTCTTGCTCCTCCTCCTCTTCTGATTCTACTCTGTCGGTTTCTCGTCTTTCTTTATGTATTCGTTCTACTTCTTTGCGGATCTTTCGACACATGGCGATTATACACGCCTGTCTATCATGTTTCTCTTCTGATATGTTCTGACCCCATTTAGCAAGTCTTTGCATGGTATCGTGATCTGCCCCAGGCCTGTCTTGATTCCTGATTACACAATTTATGAAAAAACGTAGTAGTTGTCTTTGGACATCCACTTTCTGGTATTCCATAGCTTCGTTAATACTTTCTGGACCTTGCCCTGTTTGGACAAAGCGATATATATTGTCTAGGTGTTCACCCATTCCTGGTATCGTCATTAAATATAATGTAGCTCGTCTTATACGTAGTGATGATATGAGCAATTTATCCTGTCTACCTGGTACTGGGTCGTATCTACAATCCACAAGCTGTTCTTTAAACATGTCGGATGTCGCTAGTTGGGGTGTACGTTGGAGTGCTAAATCTCTAAGGGTCTGTTTATTTCGCGGCGGTGTGGCAAACATGTCTGTCGTACCTCCTGTAGCACCATCTGAGGTGCTAGGCACGAAAGGATTCGTTGGGCGTAGGATAGAGATTGTAGATGCGGGAAAAACTGTAGAAACGGACGGGACTTGCATAGGAGTTTGTTGCTGCGGGGGCACAGAAGGATGCTCTTGGTGTTGAACACCATCGGCAAGCGGTGTGGGTGGTATGGCATTAGCATACTCGGGAGCTGCGTCATCTAAATAGGAGGAAAGGAAAACGTCCTTTGCTGTTTTGGGATGTGTTTTGGGATGTGCTTTTATCGGGAGCAATGGAGGAGTTAAGTCTTTTGGTATTTCCGGGGTAGCCTTAGGTAACCCTTCGGCCAGAAGTGGATACATACCATTCATAAGAGCGTTTCTTTGTCTATCTACTTGTTCTGATTTTACTCGGGTACCTTCCTCAAGTAATAGATTTTCTCGGGTTTTATTGGAATTCTCTCTACCTTTCTCTTCCTGTCTGAGTGCTTTTTCCGTACGTCTATATGATTCTTTACGCCATAATTCAATGGCATCTTTCTGTGACTGTCTGGCTTTCTTTTTCCATAATTCTTCTTCTACTCTCATGATGCAATCTGCATCCCAGGTCCCCGCTGCGGGTCATCTCTGACTTTCTGGTAAATCCTTGGTGTAGTCCACCCATAAATCAAGAAATAATACGGCATCTAGGCCATGCTTATGATACATAAAGTACCCTGGAGTGTCCCTAGGTGGGATGGGAACAGCTTCTTCGAGTACCCCTTTTCTAGTTTTGATCTGTCTTAGTTTCGAAAAGAGCGGCATTTTTAGACCTTATTACTAGAACACACTTTATACAAGAAAACACAATAATGAACAGTCATTCACACCACAATATATAGAACGTATTTAAAACATTTAACACTTAACAGTTTTACGAACAATGATAACTAATAGAAAACTAGTTACTGACATAATACTGACACTAGATAGTACTTATTTATATGCAAAACATACTATATATACTGCTAAACAGTACAGATACACTGCTAAAACAGTGCAGACCGGATTTGTGTACCCAAACCCGTCTTGACCGGCACAGACTATGTGCACGTTAAATGCCTCCCCGGTAATGGTACTCACCGGGTAGCTCGGAACGGAAGGCCTCGGAACGGAACTGAAACTGGACCGGACTGAACTCGACTCGACTGGACTCGGAACTTCGGAACCTGGCGGGTCTCTGTATACCTCGGATCTTGCTCTCTCAGCTAGGCTCTGGTCGGGATACTTCGCACTTCTCACCGCCTCGTCTGGGTGTTGATCGCAGCCTCAGTCGTCCCCGCTTGGCCGGAGGGAGATACAGGAAATCCTGCAGGTACGCGTTTTTGTCCGTTCAGCTGTGGCAGGAGACCGGGCCTGCAACGCACCGCCGGCGCGTGAGATGAGAAAGTGTCCCTGTTCGGGCGCCAATTTATGTGGTAAATATTTCGTTACCGGTACTATTTTTTATGCGGTAAAGTCTATTAAGAATAACTCAGTAAATATAAGAGGCAGAATCCGTGGTATTAGAGGTTTTAAAAGGCTTTATTCCTATACAAAGGAATACAATTCGAATTGTAGGCATTCTATTCCATCACCACGAAAGTTCAGGAAGGAAGGGCATATATTATTGACAGATAGGCAGTTTTATAGAAAATACATTACAGTGAAACAGATGCAAGAGGCGTAACAGCTGATAATACAGATAAACTGTGCATACGTAGCTAATAGAGGCGTATACATGGGCGTAATTTAATAAACGTCATCATACATGATGTCACAAGTGGGTGGATCCATAAGAGAATCCTGCAAAGTCAGCAGAAATATTTGGCAGAGATGCGCGCGCAGCCGCATGACGTGTGATTGACGTGCAACTAGAGGGTGAAGGGGACTTGACATTTAGCTCTACATGTGGAGACAGAAGTCTGGGGTTATGTCAACCTAATCCCAAATCATATCTAATATCCTATGTTTAAAGAACTGTGTTATCCAAAAAGAG
This sequence comes from Triturus cristatus, assembly GCF_964204655.1. NCBI lineage: Eukaryota > Metazoa > Chordata > Amphibia > Caudata > Salamandridae > Triturus > Triturus cristatus. Next base: position 393,130,025 of record NC_140594.1, read on the forward strand.
AGGTCTCTTTAGGATAGAATCTTATTCTATACTGACTATACTGACTGTTAGTGCGTGTACAAGCGTCTAAGTGTCTACACTAGATGCGAGGGGGTAGGAATATTCCATGGCAACGGGGCTATGAATTACTTGCATGAGGGCAGCGAGGCCTGGCCTTTTGCACGGTAGCTGGAGGAATGTTTACCTAAACTACTAGACAGGAATGCATCGGATGAGGAGCGGAGGAGATAATCTTGAAGGTGAAATACAGTTTTTGGCAGGCGACTGGCTGGATCAGGCACCGTTAGCCGCGCAGGGAGTAGGACAAAGTTCATGGACGCAGATGCAGGCTCAGACTGGAGCTTTCAGAGGCAGAAGGCAGAAAAGGCTTGATGACAGAATTCGGGCCTACTCGCCTGAATCTGTAAAATGTGGAAAGTGAACCACATAAAGTCGGTGGCCTTTCATACTTAGGAATGGAATATCTGACCCATTCATGGCGGATCTGAAAGAGGACATGTTGACGGTGGACGCACATATATTTGCGTCTTCAAAACTGGAACAGGAGGGAACATACATGTACTTATAGCATGTACATGGAGCCGTTGGGGTCTACGATAGGGGACATAACTGATCACAAAATTCATATTTCCTCACAACGCAGATCCGGGGCCATAACACTTCCATCAATCAGCAGGTGAGGTGTGGCGTATAGTAACATCACCCCCGCACAGCAAGTCGAGGGGGCTTACGTGGCAGAAACGGACCCCTGAGTTGAAGACCAGTTGTTGTAATGTGGTATCAAGTCCTTGCCACCAACAGACTCCTTCAGGCCAATAGAGGGTGTCGCTCCAGCTGATATGCGGTACTTACAGTCACTCTGGAGGGGGGTGTAGAGCCCTGGCATGGACAGGCACCACTCGGGTAGCTAGTTGGGGGTAGCGAGCCCTGTGGGTCAGGGGTATAGGCAGTGTTACGAGTGGTCCTTCCTCGATCCTGAACGGCTGTTTCAGGTCCCCACCTAAACAAGTATGGGAAGCCCGGGGTTTCCCATGTAATCCTGACCAAGTTGCTTGGGCTGGAAAGGTCCAATCAGGAACCTCCCTCAGGGGCATTGCAGGCCACGTCCCTAGGGCTTGTTCAAGATTCTTGGCTCGGCGAATCTCAAGCACCACTACAGTGGGAAGAGGGCACTCCTCCAACCCTTCCCACAGTCCTTGAAGATGCGGCCCCTACACACAAATGAGAGGTGAGGGCTGGGGCTGACACACAAATCACTTGTTTGTCTGTTTTGGGGCAATGACGATTTCTTTGTGAAGATTTATGAGTTGCTTTGAGTTTCTTTGTAAAGATTTATGAGTCCCTAAACTATTTTTAATAGTCTTTGTGTGCAAACTCAGTTTTGTGGGACTGTTCCATTCATAAACGGATTTGAATCATTTTTGTGAGGGGACAAAACAAATTTAAAGTATTCTCTTCAACATTTGGCACATAAAAGCCAAGGATATTTCCAAGGAAGCTGCCACATCAGCAATGAATTATCTTAATCGTCAGAATGTTTGCAAATCATAATACACAATTCTTGGCAATTTAATTTATGTGAACTTGAACTTCAGTTCTTCAGCCAATTATAGAGTAAGACAAACCTTACATCTGTGTGTTGGGTTAAACGTCTAATGCCAGTTTCTCATTGTTAATGGCACTACGTTCATTTTTAAGGGCAGCAGTATGCAGCATACACTAATAAACAGATGTGCATCATTTAATTCTTTAGAAAAGATATACTGCACCATTCGGCAGCGTGCTCCTCGTACATGTACTGGGAGCATTTTGTTGCGCGCTGCTGTTCAGACCGTGTCGGAGCTGCAGTCTGCAGTATCTGAGGCCAGGGTCGGCGCGGGTCTTCACACAGCGGTACTCAGAAGGCAGCATTGTATTTACGGCTCGTGAACTCTAGCAAGAATGAGAGTTCATCACCCAGCAACACCGTATAACCAGGAAGAACGCTACATTAGCAAGTTCATCGCTGCAGCACACAATGGAGGGCTGGGAGATTTCCCGAAAGGAGAACAACACTGATCTGTCTTCTCTGGAAGAAGAAGAGATGTTGCAGATTTCATTTGCAGAGCTGCAGTCTCTTTTTAAGGAGTCTTTTAGCTCTGCCTTAGAGGAATCTGCATCCAAAAAACAAAAAGTGGATCACAATGATGTCACAATTAAAGGACATATTAAAACTTATTCAAGAGGTTTATGTATTTGAAAAACAAGCATTTGCAATGCAATAGGTCTCACATTTGCAAGAGTTAGAGCTATTGCCGTTGTAAAGGATAACGCCTTTTACATATGTCTTTTGGTTTGGAATGTAATGGATGTATGTGGTGTGGAGTGGAGCTATGTGGGTTGTATTGGAATTGTTGTGGAATGATGTGTCAATCTGTGGTGTGTATTGGAGGTATGTGGTGTATTGTTAAATTGCGTTGTATATTTGAAATATGTGGTTTGGTGTGGAATTATGTGGTGCTTATTGGAAATGTGTGGAGTTGAATTGTGTGGCGTGGAACTGTGTGGCATTGAGCGAAATTATTCTTATTGGAATTATATGTGGTGTGGAGTTCATTTATGTGGATTTCTGGTATGCGGCATAGAGTGCATTTATATGGGTGTATTTATGTTGTAGTGAGTAGAGGGTAATTATGTGTATTGTGGTTAAGTGGCACCGAGAGGTATTATGTTGAGTATAATTATGTTTCGGGGTAGGCAAACAACTCCAGTCTGCTGGCTGAGTTTTTGCCACTCTGTGCTCTGCTCGGAGCGTGGAGTTTTACAAAAACTCTGCAACTGCCAGTGGAGCAGAGGTATCGGACTCAGCGACCAGGGAGTGAGGCGACCGGCCCCCAAGCAATGTTGCTAATGCTAGCAACCCCACAGATGAGGGCGCCTGGCTGGGAGGGCAGTCCAGAGCTCTAGGTGGGCTGTCCTACACCAAGCTCCTCCACCAGCCTCTGTTTGATTCATCACCAGTTATCGATTCTGCGACGCACAGCGCTCCAGCCTCCAGGCCAGGCCGTGTTGTTTTGCTGATAACTGCACTAACGAGGAAGTCTCCAGTCCAGCCAGGAGGGATCTGGAGTCTGGACCGCAGTCCTTCCCCCGTTCCTCCAGAGCTGACACTTGCTGTGAAAATGGTCCTCCAGGTGCCAATGACTCCCTCTGGGAAGAGTTTACTACCAGACGCGCCTGGCTGGACTCTGGGGCTGCGGGTTCCACCTGGAACTTTGAGCTGCAGCAGTGTCAGTAAAGTTTGGAGCGGCAGGAGCCATGATGGGCCTTGAGCCGTGGTTGTTCCCACTGCTGCTCTGCCTGTGCATGGGAGTTGAAGAACCAGAACCTTTTGGACCTGGCCGCGCAGGGTACGCCTTAATCTCCTGGGTTCTCCTGCTTAGCTACACAGAGACACGGGGACACTCTGTCGGCGTAAAAGATCAGATTTATTAGCTGCAGCTAGTACAGTTATGTCAGAAGTACACGAGGTAGGTTCTCAGGAGACTACCACTTCACTCCGTGGTGCACAGTCTTATATACCACATAGGTGAAATATACATTAGCCAAATACACACCCAGAACATAAAGAAAAGAGCCAATAAGAAAAGTTGGAAAACAGAACAGCACCAATAGGAAAGGTTTGAAAACAAAGTATCAGATGACTCGAAGAAGCCTTTCCTTCAACTGTGTTTGTCACCCCTCCTTCAAACTAATTCATTAACAGATCCACAACTAACTTGCAGGTGGCGAGATACGTTTGTGTGTATTGGAGGACAGTTGTGAAACGAGAGAATGCTAGCAGAGGACAGCGAAGGCCAGACGATAAGATAAAGTCAGAGGAGAATAGTGTGAACCAACAGATAGTTGAGACGGGGATTAGAAAAACCAGACAGGGATTAGTGTACTCGGCCAAACCTAACTAGGCCTGGGCGAAAATTTCGTTCCGTTCGCGGAAATTGCGATAATTTGACATTTTCGCGTTCCGCGGAGAGCGCGAAAATGTCAAAATTTCCGGTTTCCGCAGCTTGGTGATAATTTGTTTCTTGCTCGCGCTGTAAAATAATACATTCTCGCGCGCGTGCGATCGCCTTACCTGAATCCCTGCGTTCGCCGGCAAGTTTTCTTGATCCGGTCGCGTTCTCCATGAGATGTTGTATTGTTTTTAGCCATTTGCGCTGTCTCGCGACAGTTCGCGCCCGCAGTGATGTCATGCGTCGTGCGATCACGTCTTTCTTCTCGCGATCATGCACCGCGAGACAACTCAAAACAAGATGGCCGCGCCCGCAAGCAACCACATGGGTAAGTTGGCGACCCGCAACCATGCAGAAAATCTCGCGAACATGCGGGAAAAAAACTTCCGCATCTTCGCGATATTTCCGCTTGTTTGCGATAATTTTAAACATTTCCGCGATAATTTGCGAAAGTTAATTTCGCAAATTCCGCCCACCCCTAAACCTAACACCAGCTTTGCAAATAGAGGCAGAAGGCTAATTTTGACACGAAGCTGCAGAAAAAGCAGAAAAAGACTTCAATCGTCGTGCTGCCTCAGTGAGGGCAACACAAGATGGCGGCGGAGCACAAAATGGCGGGTCGATATGATCACAATCGAAAATCGAAGTTCCTCACACCCTCCTTTTGCCAGAACTCAGGCAAGATACTCAGGCTCATATTAATCTGAGTTAATGTCGATGGCCATAAGGTTATCGAGCTGTTGCTGTAGCATCATTCTGATATTCTCTGTTCTTTGTGACTTGGTTTTAGGGATGCACATAGTAGCGCAGAGGTCGCAGATGGCGGGGCCACAGTGCATACAAAGGGAACAAGAGAATATGATGGCTAAAACTACTCCAAGGAACGTCAATATTTTCCAGCCCCATTTGGACAGTAGTCCCCAAAACTACTCCAATAATGACCAATCTCCTTCGTCCTGATGAATCGACTCAGAGATCATGTGTAACTTAGAGATAGCTTGGTATACTGTCGGAGCGTCATTTGGTATGAAATACAGTAACTTGACCCGATCAATTTGCATACTCCACCACGGTCTGCAAGAACAAAGTCTAAGGCAACTCGGTTTTGTAAAGTCATGAGACGATCTGCCTGTAGTTCTGCCGTGATAAGGCTCCTACAGTGATGTCTATGGTGGTTTCTACGACACGAACCAATTGCCTTATATTTCTGCTGTTGGCCATTGGACCCCAAAAAGGAAGAAATCCTTTGAGGAAATCTCCTCCCTCTTGTCCTGCTGTGTCCTTGGAATTAATAATCCCTCTGCCATATCTGTTTCGATGATGATGTGCAGAAGCGGTGTATGTAGGGGGAAGAAGGAAAGCTATATAGCAAGTACCGGAGAAACCCGTTGGCAACCACGTGTAAGCCCTATTATAACAAATGAAATATGTGCCTTGAGACGGCACTAGAGGAGGCGAGTTTTGAGAGGAGTAGACATATGTGTGGAAACAGCTATTTCTTTGTACAGTGTCAGCAGACTGACCATTTATCTGTAAACAGAAATTGCCCTGATGTGGTTTAGTCCAAATTGGTGAAGATTTTCCTTGTTTAACTTTATCACTAAGGCTAGTGACATAATGGGTGACGTTCCAGTTAGTGTACGCTTTTCTCCCGTCAAAGGAGATCTTACTATTTTCCATGATTTTGGCCATAGCTACCATTCCCTTTATCAACGAACTATGACTAAAATCCGGATCACTAATACGTGAACTAACGGATCGTCTGAATTTGCTTTGATAGGCATTGGAGAAGATAACAAAATAAGCCCAAGCAGAACCTTCATAGGAGAACGGAAGAACTAAATATGGCATTCCTTTTTCTACGGTATGTGGCATGAGTCCACACACCCAACATTCAGTTGTATTGATCACTAATTGATGTTGATGTAACAACTGGACAAAGGAATTGTTATAATATTCAGTTCTTCTAATGAGTTCATGTTGAGGGAGTGTATGAAATAGATGTGGAGAGACAGTAGAAGAAGACGAAGAGGTAGAAGGAGAGACAACTTTTTGCTGCAGAGCAATAACAATCCAATTTATACACGCCAAAAGAATACACAAGAATATAATAATACATAAAGCAATACCACAACCGCTATACATTTCTTTACAATGACTCTTTTTATCTTTACTTTCTCTTTTGCCTAATGTAGTCTCCATCTTTCTAAGTGGATGCTCACGGCAATCTTCCTTAATCACTTAGTCACGATTGTCTGCCGTCCTATGACACTGCAACTCCTGCAGGCCTATTGCCACTACTCAGGTCGCAACTAACACTCCTACCGTTACCTTGTAACCGGGACAGAATACTACATAGGAGAGAGAAATCTTAAGAGTTCTTTGGTCTAGGTCTCAAATTATAATGTTCTTTATCAGATATTGTTTGGTCTCGGAACAATGTTTGCAGATTGGTCGTATTCAAGCGACGATGTGATGGTATTGCTTCCTGAAGAATATCGTCGTCCTCATTCTCAGACAATGTTCCATTCAGGTGTGCATCACTAAAAGGTACGAATCGTGGAACTTTTTCACTTTCTGAGTCACCAACACCCCTACGAACCCACTGATCGAAGGGTAGAGGCAAAGGCACTTTCTTACAATGCACACCGTGAATCCAATTTTTCTTTCCTTCGACTTTGACTGCTGTTCTCGTGGTTAAAAGTACCAACCGAGGCTCCTTCCACCTGGGCTCCAAATTTTTCGTCCTTTGGAAATTCTTTGTACAGACCCAATCACCTGGTCGGATGGAATGACCTGGGTCTGTGGAAACCTCCGGCAAAGCACTCTGAACCTGTTGATGGAGAACACGCAATTTAGTCGTAAGGTCATGCAAGTAGTCAATCAACATTGGATATGGTAAGTCTGAGTATTTCTTAGGGAGAGGGACTCCCCATACATTAGCCGGGCGTCCAAAAACCACTTCGTAAGGGCTAAGTCCCAAACAAGAGTGCACTGCAGTTCTGGTGGACAGAAGAGCCAATGGTAAAGCATCGGGCCAATTGAGTCCTGTACTAGCCTGAACTTTCGCTAGTTTTAACTTTAGAGTTCCGTTATAGCATTCTACTAAACCCGCTGACTGTGGATGATTTGCCGCATGAAACTTTTGCTTGATACCAAGACCCGCACAAACTTTTTGCATGACTTGGCCCACAAATTCGCTCCCATTGTCACTCCAGACAATGCGCGGCAAACCAAACCTAGGGAAAAATTCTTTTAGTAGAACTTTAGCTGTGGATAAGGCTGTGTTGTCTTTTAGAGGGTATGCTTCTATCCATCTTGAAAAGGCGCATACTACCACCAGAACATATTTGAGGTTGTTGCATCGCTCCATATGAATATAATCAATCTACAACACCTCAAATGGATATGTCGGAGGAGCAAAGTGACCTGCTGGAGTTGGGGTTCCCTTTCCCGGATTGTACATCAAACAAACAATACAATGTTTCACTACATTGTCTGCACACTTCGGGATTCCTTCATTTTGCCACACTGGAGCCAGAAGCTTGCATATACCTTTTGCACTTAGGTGAGCTGGACCATGCGCCATAGTGACTGCTGGCAGCACATAGGCATCTGGTAACAGCCAACATTGGTGCTCAGACAATTCCATCCAACATCCCATCTCATCCAACATTCCTGTACTTTCTTTCCACTTGCTCAACTCTTTCTCTGTAGCCTCTTTCTGAATCGCTCTTACACTTTCCACTGTATCCTCATACATTCCTCTCTCTCTAACCCAATTTGCAGGACCCGCCACATACATTCGACTTGTAGCGTCTCTCGCTGTCTCTTTCGCTACTCTATCTGCGAATGCATTTCCTCGGCCGACATCATCTGTAATCTTTTTGTGTGCACTACACTTCTAATTTCTAATTTAAAACACTTGTAGAGCGCGGCGTACACCTTGCGGTTTCTTGGCGCTGGAGGTTCAGTAACTGAGGAAGAAAGACCATGGAAGGGTGGAGTAAGTATTAGGCGGGGAAAGCCTGGCTGAAGAGGAAAGTTTTCAGGTCTCTACGGAAGGAGAGATACTGAGTTGCAGAACGGAGATTGTCTGGAAGTGAGTTCCAGAAAGTAGGGGCCAGAGTTGAGAAGTTAGAACCGCCCCACTTTTTGCGTGAGAAGCGGGGGGTCTGGAGAAGGGACTTGGAGGAAGACCGGAGATTTCTAGCGGGGACATAGGGTTTAATTAGTGAGGCGATGAAAGCGGGGGCAGTGCCCTGGCGGGCCTGAAAAACCATGCATCCGATCTTGAAAAGGGAGCGTTGTTTCACGGGGAGCCAGTGAAGCTTTTTTAGAAGGGGGGTGGAGTGGTGGTAGCGTGGAAGGCTGTATATCAGCCTGGCCGCCTGGTTCTGGATGGTTTGGAGTCTACGCAGGCTGTACGCTGGAATGCCATGATAGAGGGCGTTGGCGTAGTCCAATCGTGAGATTACCAGGGCGGCTATGATGGTCTTAAGTGCCTGGGGAGAGAAGAAGCGGGAGACAGAGCGGATAGTTCGGAGAGTGAGGAAACAGGAGGAAACCACGGAACTGATTTGTGAGTGAAGAGTGAGCTGATTATTCATTTTAACACCCAGTGTTTTGACCACGGTGGAGGGGGATGGTGCCAGGCCAAGAGAGGGGGGCCAGAAAAGAGAGTTCCAGGGGCTGGATGAACCACCAGTGAGAACCAGCTCGGTCTTGTCAGGGTTCAGTTTAAGATGGTTGTGGTTCATCCAGTCCCTGATGAATGTCAAAGTTGACTGGAAATTAGAGACCGAGAGAGGAGAGGGGGACAGATCAAAGATGAGCTGGAGGTCATCCGCGTAGTTGTAAACAGTGACCTCCAGCTGCTGGAGTGCATAGATAAGAGGAAAGATATAGAGATTAAAGAGTAAGGGAGAGAGAGAGGAGCCCTGGGGAACACCGCAGGTGACAGAGAGAGGGGTGGAGGTGAAATCGCCTAGTCGGACCGCCTGAGTGCGGTCCCTCAGAAAGGAGGAGAGCCAGACCAGAGCTGATCCCCCGATGCCGGCCGCCTTGACACGGGCAAGTAAGATGGTACGGTCCACCGTGTCAAAGGCGGCGGAAAGATCAAGGAGGACCAGTGCCTGGTGGTTGTTGTCATCCATACCCTTTCTGAGGTTGTCTAGGACTGAGACTACGACCGATTCGGTCGAATGCCTGGGGCGGAATCCTGCCTGGCGAGAGGCCAGCCCCCCATTCGCCTCGATGTGAGCGCTCAGTACCGCGGTGACATGGCGTTCCATCACCTTGCCCAGGAAGGGCAGCAGGGAGATGGGGCGAAAGTTAGCCGAGATGGAAGGGTCCGCGCCGGGTTTCTTCAGCAGAGGCACTATGGTGGCGGCCTTTAGTGCAGGGGTCACAACACCCTGAGCCAAGGAGCTGTTAAGGAAGGCGATAGGGGGATCAGGGCAGCTAGAGTAGATTTGCTGTAAGATGCGTGCGGGGCAGACGTCCGCCGGAGACCCCGACTTTACTTTGGGGAGTATTGCCAGAAAAGATTCCTGAGTGAGGGGAGGGATGAGGGTGAGAGGGTTCTGGACGGTGGGGGGGGAGGGATCAACAAAAGCAGACGAGGGTAATGGGATATTAGCCTTGATAGTTGTGATTTTGTCCAAGAAGTAGTGATTGAGTTGATCACAGAGGGGCTGGGAGGGAGGGATTTGGGACGAAGTTCGGTCAGAGAATGCCAGGTCATTCACAATGCCAAAGATTACCCTGGGTTTGTTGTCGGCAGACGTTATTTTCGTGGAGAAGTAGTCGGTTTTTGCAGCCAGGATTGCTGATTTATATTTAGCCAGTGATGCCAGGAAGTGGGTTTTAGATGAAAGGCTATAATCTTTCCTCCACTGCCTCTCCGCCCGTCGGGCGCTCAGTTTGAGTTCTTTTAGGTAGTCGTTAAACCATCTATTGGAGTCCTTGAGTCGGCGAATGGAAATGCGACGTAGGGGAGCCACTGAGTCGCAACCTCCAGCCAGCCAGGTGTTAATGGCCTTGGCTTGAGAGGCAGATGATAGGCCAGAGAAGGAGGGAATGGAGTTGCGGAGCAGGGAGGTCAAGGAGGGGAGATCCAGCCTGTTCCAGTTCCGCGCCCAGGTGTTTTTGGCACGCGGGGTTTTGGAAAGTGGGTTGTGAAGGATGGAGAAGGAGATGAGGGCATGATCAGACCAGGGGCATGGAGAGACAGCCACCGAGGCCAATGGAAGGTTGAGAGACCAGACCTGGTCGAGTGTGTGCCCGTGAGAGTGAGTGGGGACAGTTATATGTGACACGAAGTTGAAAGATAGTAAGGATTCTGTAAATTCCTTTGAGGCAGGGCACTCGTGTGGGTCTGAGGGCCAGTAATTAAAATCCCCCAGCACCAGAACCGAGGCATAATTGACCACCAGATTGGCCAGTAGGTCTTGAAAAGCAGGTAAAAATGAAGGTGAGGGCTGAGGAGGGCGGTACACGAGAAGGCAAGTGATGGGAGGGGAGGATAAGAGGGAGCGGACTACTAAGAAGTCAGCAGGGAGCATAGGGGGAAAAGGAAGTGATAGAAAATGCAAATCTGACCTGGCGATTAAGGCGACCCCACCGCCAGCCCTGCCCGCCGGACGATCGGCACGCAGGGCCACGTAGGAAGGCGGAAGGGTAGCCAGGAGGGCGGGGAGGGAGGAGTCACAGTACCAGGTTTCGGTCAGGAGCAGTAAGTCCGGTTTCTCGGTGTCGAGTAGGACGTACAACTCGTGGTGGTGCTTGACCGCTGACCTGGTATTAAGTAGGATGACAGACAGTGCTGGGGTCGTGGGACAGGGATCGGCGAGGGGGGGGCAGGGTAACAGGGGGGTGCGTAGCGGGGGTAGCGGAGGTGTGGGGAGGGTAGGGGCAAGGCCTAGTGAAGAGACGAGTCTATGGACGGAATCCGGGAGTGGCCAAGGGCCTTGAAGGGCGATGAGGTCCTTAGGCGAATAGGACAGGATTTTGGCATGGTGTCGTGCCCCTGGCCCCGATCGGCCGCGGACGGGCGCAGACGGGCTTGACTTATGCGCGACTTCGGCGCGAAGTCGGCGCTCCCGCTGCGCTCGTCCGCTGCGCGTTCTAAAATGGCACATTGTTATAGGTGGCCGTAAGGGCGGGAAGGGGGCGTGGCCTGAAGGTGGGCGTGACCAGCCGGCAGGAGGGCGTCACGTGAGCGCTTGATCCGCTACACGGAGCCCTCGAGGTGCAACCAAGCAAATAGCAGCAGGTAAAGTTTAAAATACACAAAATACACAATCTAAAAAGAGCGTCTCCCGGCTTTCCGCCTCAGGAGATGTGAACCCAGTGAGCGCACGAGAACTGGCGCTTAAGAAGGGCGGGAAGGGGGCGTGGCCTGAAGGTGGGCGTGGCCAGCCGGCAGGAGGGCGTCACGTGAGCGCTTGATCCGCTACACGGAGCCCTCGAGGTGCAACCAAGCAAATAGCAGCAGGTAAAGTTTAAAATACACAAAATACACAATCTAAAAAGAGCGTCTCCCGGCTTTCCGCCTCACTTCACAATTGCTATTTGGGCAGGCAAAGAAAGTGACTCAAGAAGATCAGTCACTAATTGACCATGTTGTATTTTAGTGCCATGAGAAGTAAAGAAACCCCTTTCTTTCCAAAGACGTCCAAAATTAAACGCTACACCAAAGGTGTATTGACTGTCGGTGTACACGTTTACTCTCTTTCCTTTTGACAACACACATGCTCTTGTTAAAGCTATCAATTCTGCTGCTTGAGCTGAATTGTGTCTGATACGTGCGGTTTCCACAACTGTATGTAAAGTAGTAACAGCATAGGCTGAAACTGTATCTCCATTAGGAAGCTTAAAACAAGAACCATCCACTCATAGAATTCCATCCGGATTCTCTAGAGGAGTATCTTTCAGATCAATTCTTCCTTTTGTCTCTTCCTCGGTACGGAGGAAACAATCATGTTGTTCTTGGTCATCTTTGTCTACTGGAAGAGGCAACAAAGTAGCTGGATTTAAAGTATTACATCGTTTGATGTGCACGTGACTAGCCAAAAGCGTCAAATCATATCCAGACAAACGAGCCCTAGTAAGATGCTGCGTTTTTGTTTGGTTTAGTAAGGTGTCCACTGCATGCGGCACCATAACAATAAGTGTGTTATCTAACACTATTCCAGCAGACTGTCGAATAGAAATCGCTGCTGCTGCTGTTGCTTTGAGACAACTGGGCAATGCTTTAGCTACTGGGTCTAACGTAGCCGAAAAATATGCACATGGTCGTTGTTTGTCTCCAAATCGCTGCGTTAAAACTGACAACGCACAACCTTCTTTTTCATAAACGTAGAGCGTGAAAGGCTTACTGTAATCGGGAGTACCCAATACAGGAGCGGAACATAGAGCAGTACGTAAGTCAGTAAAACTCCTCTGACATTCGTCAGTCCATGGAAGGGGCTGAGGCGTATCTTTCAAAGTGAGTGCCAACAAAGGCTTGGCCAACAGAGAGACGTTAGGGATCCACTGCCTACAATAAGAAGTAATACCCAGAAAGGCACGTACCTCCCTTTGTGTGGATGGCACAGACATTTGCACAATCGCCTGAATTCGTTCTAGGGTTAATCGTCGTCCCTCCTTTGATAGGAGATGACCCAAATAGGTAACCTCTCTACGAACATATTGTAATTTTGAAGGTGAAACCTTATGATTCAGATCAAACAGATGGCGTAACAATGCAACAGTCACATCTTTGCAAATATCTTCTGAATCAGCGGCAATCAACAAGTCATCCATGTATTGGATAAGAGCAGCACCAGACGGCAAATGAAAAGCATCAAGATGACATTTTAAAGCTTGACTGTAAATAGAGGGACTTTCACAATAGCCCTGAGGTGCGCGCTTAAACCGGAAGCTTCGGCCTCCAAGAGAGAAGCCAAAAATATCCCTACTCTCTTCAGCAATGGGAATACTAAAGAAGGCATTCTTTAGATCGATAACAGAAAACCAAGTTGCTGTGGAAGGTATCATTGTCAACAAAGCAGTGATATCTGGAACTACGGGAAATTGCAGTACAACAATTTTGTTTACCTCCCGGAGATCAATCACGAAACGATATACAGGAGGCTGAGAAGGATCAGTACGTTTAAGAACAGGAAGAATAGGACTATTGCATATGTTATCTCTCGTTTCCTCAACCACACCCTTCTGAATCAAATCTTGAATGATTTCCAAAAGCGCTTTTTCACCTTCAGTAGAAATTCTATACTGCGGAATACGTGGCAATTCAACATTAGGCTTAAGAGTGACAACATAAGGTGGAATCTCAAGACAACCCACATCGTTCGGACCCGTGGCCCAAAGCGTTGCTGGAAGAGAAAGCAATTCAGATGGAAACTGATCTTTGGACAAATACATTGGAGAGATCAGTTTCTGTCCTAAAGTAAGATATACACCAGAAGGAGAACAATATATCGTAGCATGCATTCTTTTCAATAAGTCCAGACCCAACAGATTCTCGCTGCAACCATTCGTCAAGAGAAGTGGAGCTTCCAAATCATAAGGACCAATTGAAATAGGCAAAGTGCAAGAAACTGGGTTACGAACAGGGGCGCCAGAAAATCCTACAGATACATTCGTTAAGCCAGACAAAGGTGCCCCAGAAAGTTTGGAATGAATGATAGAACTTCTCATCGCACCAGTATCTAGGAGAAATGGCTCTGAAACACCCATTGTAGTGACATTAACATAGGGTCCATTCTGATCTACTGGAATCGACACAACTCCCTTACTTTGTCCATGGCTGTCCTAGTTAGTGTGAAGATTTTCATTCTCGCCTTCAACATAACAATCCTCATTATAATAATGCGTAGACCTAATATTTTGCTGATCAAAATAATTCACAGAATTTTGAGGAGGAAGGGAACGTTGTTCTTGAGTTGACATACCTCAACCTCTACCTCTGTTTGCGGACTGGAGGCCAGCACGACCTCGTGGAGTAGATGATGCTCCATTGCGCTGCAATACAACCGGACATCTACTTTTAAAATGGCCTTCTTCTCTACAATAGGCACATTGATTAGGACCTAACAAAGGTCGCGGAATATATGGCTCAGGTTTTTGATACAACCTCTGAAACTGCGGAGGCTGTTGAAACTGAGGCTGAACATAGCGAGGAGGATAAGCTTGTTGCAAAAGAACCTTTGTTTTCAGTTCTCTTGTCTTTTTCTCTTGCTTTTCTCTTTCTTCCTTATCTCTATTCTCATAATATTGTGCAGTAGCCAATATCTGGGCAGAAGAAGAAACAGCCCATGAACTTTCAGAATCTTTCAATTTGTGTGACAACTCGGGAAGCAAATTAAATACAAATTTGTCCACAAATAATCGCTGACCACCCTCTGTAGCCATATCTTGACCACTGTGATCAATAAATGTCTCTTCAAAACGAGTGACGAAATCAGAGACACTCTCGTCTTTCTTCTGTTTGCATGCTGCTAATTTATCCCAATTAACTCTCAATGCAGGCATCATCGTTTTCATTAATGTAATAATCCTACCAGGGAGTTCCGAAATCAAAGCGTCAGGCTTTGCACCACCCACTTGGTCTCTATCTGTGGCAGTTATAACATCCCAATTAGCACCTAATTCCTGGGCGTGATTCTCTTTACGAATCCTAGCCCATATTGTCTGTGGGACTACATTTCCCATCAACATATCGATATCAGCTAGGTTCATGATGCAAGTGTCAACTGTCTGTGATAATTCTTTATAATAACCTGCAGGGTTCTTACGAGGATCCGGTAGAGTCTGCTTAAGAGCCAAAACTTCAGATCGTTTCCATGGAACATGTACCCATATACGTTGAAAATGAGCAGGAATAGCTGGATTAGCACCTACTGCTGGGACCTCTTCCTTCCATACTGGAGGAACCTCTCTCGTGGGATAATTTTTCAATGTCAGTCTAACCGACGGATCGGAATCAAGGAAAGCCTGAGACGACAATAAGGATCTATAAGAAATAAGTGTCCTTACAGCTTTCTCAACCTTAGAACCCACAACAAGTCCTTTATCAAAATCAGCCTGAACATCTAACAGATCTTGTGGGATTGGACTCGAATTCACATCTTCCCATTCTTTAATGAGAGTATCACACATTGCATTAAAAACATATCTTTGCGTAGGCGCATTCCATTGTGAGAAAGTAGGCATAATGTCAGGTACACTATACTGAGGACCCTTCTTGATCCATTTACGTGCGAGAGAGTCCAACCTTTCTCGTTCTTCAAAATCTGGGAAATGACTGCGAGATTGTCTTTGAGCAAAAGCCGGAGACACATTTAAAGCTTCAAAGAAAGGAGATGGAATACCAGTGACGGTGTCCCTAAGACGCTTACGCACAGACGGAGATTTAGACATAAGAATAGGGGACAAGGTATTAGGCGAACTAGTGGAAGGAGAACCGATAATTGCAGGAGGAGCAGAAGGCAAAGGAGTTCGAAGATCAGAAGATGAGGGCAAGGAAGTTGAAGTTAAAGGCAACACTGGTAGAGGCGGAGATACTAAAAGGGGCAAAGGCGGAAGAGCCGGAACAGGCGGAGGTACCACGGGCAGCTGAACAGGCTGTAACAACTGGGGTGCATTAGTACCTTGTACATAGGGCAGAGGCAACCTCAATAAATGGGACATTAGGGGATCTTCTTCTAAATCTTTCTTGTTATCGGAAGGGGAAACAGGCAATACCGGATAACATTTATCTATCGCCATACGATGCTGTCTTTCTGAAATTTCCATCGCATTATTAATTTCATCATCTTTGAATTGTTGGGCAGCCTGTATAATTGTCATACCCTGTGCTTTCCTATCTCGTTTTGCTTGCTTAATTTCTCTCTGTTTGGCTTCCTTATGCCAAAGGCGGAAAGAGTCAAACATTGCCGGCCAAGCTTTTCTTTTGAATAGAACTGCTTCCAAATTATCTAGCACATCAGAATCGAAACTACCATTTTCTGGCCATTTTAAAACACCATCTTTCTTCGTGTATCGGGTCCATGCCTCATTAAAGGCAATGGGGCCAACACCATGTTTAGAATAGAGCTCATATGTGGGAGTTCCAACTGAAGGAATCGGACAAGAGTCCTCAAGTCGGGAATCCCTATTACAACCAAAGCAACAAAATTTTCCAAGCTTAGTCAGACCAGGCATCTCGTGATTTCACCTGACTTTTCACAAACTTCAAGGGGGTAAAACTCAGTTTACGCAGCACAAATGCACTTACCCTCGGCTTCGGCTATTGCAATAGTCGAATCTAAGAACCAGAGGTACTAAGGAACAAAGGACAAAAATTGTGGGCGCGACCCATGAAATACTTAACTAAGGACGTCTTCTTACACCAACAGAGGCCCGTCTATCATCTCGCCTTACCATACATCATCAAAGGAAGGGCCAAGGCAGGGCGGCAGTCAGGGCAGCAGTCGTTAGTAGCCGCCAGGAAGGAGTAACCGCGCTGCAAAAGACCTTCGGACCACTTTCGACATACAGTGGTCGCTTGATGTGGCTCGTGATTCCTCCAGAATTTTCTTGCGGGGTTCCTCACAACCTTCGGGCAGAACCGGTACCACTGAAGCCGCCCAACGTTGGGCGCCAGTTGAAGAACCAGAACCTTTTGGACCTGGTGGCGCAGGGTACGCCTTAATCTCCTGGGTTCTCCTGCTTAGCTACACAGAGACACGGGGACACTCTGTCGGCATAAAAGATCAGATTTATTAGCTGCAGCTAGTACAGTTATCCCAGAAGTACACGAGGTAGGTTCTCAGGAGACTGCCACTTCACTCCGTGGCGCACAGTCTTATATACCACATAGGTGAAATATACATTAACCAAATACACACCCAGAACATAAAGAAAAGAGCCAATAAGAAAAGTTGGAAAACAGAACAGCACCAATAGGAAAGGTTTGAAAACAAAGTATCAGATGACCCGAAGAAGCCTTTCCTTCAACTGTGTTTGTCACCCCTCCTTCAAACTAATTCATTAACAGATCCACAACTAACTTGCAGGTGGCGAGATACGTTTGTGTGTATTGGAGGACAGTTGTGAAACGAGAGAATGCTAGCAGAGGACAGCGAAGGCCAGACGATAAGATAAAGTCAGAGGAGAATAGTGTGAACCAACAGATAGTTGAGACGGGGATTAGAAAAACCAGACAGGGATTAGTGTACTCGGCCAAACCTAACACCAGCTTTGCAAATAGAAGGCTAATTTTGACACGAAGCTGCAGAAAAAGCAGAAAAAGACTTCGATCGTCGTGCTGCCTGAGTGAGGGCAACACAAGATGGCGGCGGAGCACAAAATGGCGGGTCGATACGATCACAATCGAAAATCGAAGTTCCTCAGAGTGCCGAAGCCGAGTTCTTGATGCAGGTGTGTAGGTTGGCCGCTGAGGAGCCGGGGGTGATCACCACCACCATCCAGGTATGTCTGGCTGCGGGGGAGGGATCAATGGCCCGGGGTGTGGGTGAGCAGTGCACCTGCCACATTTAGTGCTCAGATGCTGCCCCTCTCGAGCAAGATCGCTGGTGACTGAGATGCCGCTTTCCTGACCTTCGATTTATTAGACTGTCAGGCTCCGGGCGATTTATTCGCCACTTGAAAATACAAGCCGGGTATCCGTGCTGTTTTGACATATTCCTTCCTCGTGACTCACGACGCTGGACCCAGGGAAATCGAAATCCCCTTTGCCCTTCGCTCAAATCATTAGCCGGCATTCTTTGCAGTTTTGAATTATTCCTGCCTTCCGATTCACAACGCTGGACCCTTGTGAATTGAGATCCCCTCTGTCCGACGCTCTATCCATTAGAAATTCGCCACCAGTACACATTGTCCACCTCCAAGATTACGAGTTTCACTCTCGCTTTTGCTCCAGCACCGTTTGAACCTTGAATATTGCAACCCAGTCCTGATGATGATCCTAATTTAACCGGATCGAAACGCTGTCGACCTTTCAGCTCAATTGATGGCCTTACGGTTCTTTAAAATGAATATGTAATCATTTTTATTGTATATAAAAAAAGTGAATTTAGAACCCTGGTGTTTAATTTTTCAATTATTCACTCTCACTTCACCTTGCGCCGTCTCCTGCTGTTTTCACCTTGTCACTTGCGTCGCCGTCATCGTGTCACGTACACTTTTAAGCACCAAGTACAAGTTCGGGTTGTCCTTATGTCTATTGATTTTGTGTACAGTGCTGATACAACTGTTCCATTACTCTGCTTAATTTAGTTTGTGCATGTCCCTTTGTATTTACTTTATTTAATACACTATGTCTTTTTCCAAACTCTCTTACACAGAGTCTTCCTTTCCTCTATTGTAATGTCTTGCACATGCATTTTATTGGCCTGGGTTGAATGATACCAGTTGAGAATTTTTGTTGTCTCGTATACTATTACCCCAGTCTCAACGAGGTTTACGGGTTGATGCTCCTGTTGTTTATTATCAGATGCTGCCCCGGACCATGCATGCTCTACATGTGCCTGCGCATGCACCTAATGTGGATGCCCCTGCTCTCCCTCTCTGTAAATAAAGTGGGGTGCAGCAGCCATTTCAACCATTGCCCAGATCTTTAAGTTCTGTTTTCTTGTTGTGCAATGTGTCCTGCATGCAGCCTGCTGCATCTACGGGTGGCTGAGCAATACTCTGCCTGCTTGCGAAACTCCGTATAATTTGGCAGAGTTTCTTGGTAACTCCAAGGGTGGAACTCCGCGAGCTCCGCCCAGGCCTGATTACTTTATGTGGTGCAGAATTGTGTGACATTGAATTGTGTGGTGTTGTGTGGAATCATGTAGCATGGGTTGTAGTCATATGATGTGGCATGGTGCGGAGTAGTAGTATATTTGGCATATTGCAAAGTTTAATTTTTTTTGTGGAGTGTAATTATGTGTTTTAGAATTGAGCAGATATATGTGCAGTGTAAATATATTAGATAGGCTCTGAAAAAAAAGCCCACTGAATCCCACAAAAGAGCCCTAAGCCTACATTTCCTAAGTGAAGTATGCAGTAGTTTCAGGAGCACTAGCCGTCTCACTCGTCTTTTGCCTAAAAAATCATCAATATGTTACATCCCAACTAAAGGCCTGCACTGGCCTTATTAAAAAAAAAGAACAAAGTTCAATGGAATTTGCTTTATCTTCAAATGCCTGGAAGGATCCACTGTCATACACCTTAAAATAATAAATACCAACCACCTTGACCTTCTGCTCTGCAGAAAAGAAAACAGAAAAAAACAATTTGGTGTCATTCACTGACCCACAGCCCGAATGCCCAGTGTACCAATCCGACCCTGCACAGGAGGGAAAATAAAGTGGAGTGATTGAGTTGGCTGAGAAGCCCACCTGAAAGACAAGTGGAAAAAACATGCACACTCATGAATTGCTTTAAGAGAAAGCAAAAAAACTAAAAGAATTTCCAGAAAATGTTCACTCATTGAAAAACAGAATGTGTAGAAGAAAAAGCCTTTTTATGAGCTCAATGATGAAACCAACAAAGAAGAGATTGGCACGGAGGCTGAAATATCAAAACAAGGTGTTTATTAATCACTCATGAGTGGGACTACTTCGATACAACACCTTCGGGCACTGTATGAGGCAGTACAAAGAGTACAGAAACCAGGGGTCTTTTATACCATATTTGTTGCATAGGTAGCATGGGACCAATGGGAGGTACTGGCACATACAAGAATAGTTTTTGACTAACATGGGCATACAAATATGTCTTGGTCAGAAAAGTGGGAGGGGAGACATTTCTGCTTACATCAGTTTAAACAGCTTGACAGTTATAATCTAAAACAGGTGCATACTGGCAGCTACAGGCCTTTCTGAGCATGTGCAGTGCTCTGGCTCAGTACTGAAGGAGTTAATTATAGTTGATGACTCAAGCGAAATACAAGAGCAGGCAACGGTGAAGACGGGAGAAGCACATGGCGAACACATGGCTAACTAAAATGGATTATACAACAAGATATAAGAATATATCAAAGGAGGGTCAAAGGGAGAAATTGTTACCGACCACTAGAAGACTAATCCCTTTAATTCTAAGACTAATACCACAACACAGAAATCTAGGGTCAAATCAAAAAGATCAAGCAATTCAAACATGTAAATTGTCTACACATGAAACGTGAATCCCATCAGCCACCAAAATAGCAGCCCACATCATTTGGGATCCGATAGCCCTGTCTGAGCCATCAAAAAGGTCAAGGCTGCAAACAGTTCGGGCACCTCTCTAAACATCTTGAGATGAGGTGTCTATCAAGTGATAGTGTGGCTGACAAACATACGTAATGGTGACAAAAGCAGTGCAAAAAAACAATACATTTTTAAAGAAAGTGATGTTAAAAATGCCCAATGGAAAGAAAAACTATTTATTAATGTCTATCCATGTGGCAACAGTTAAAAACAGTGTAGACGCAGTTTTGGCAAAATAACTGCATAAGTCCAAAAATTAGGTCAACATGTTTCAGCCGATGGTGACTATTAATCCGGCTTTCATCAGGACCAAACAGAACCTTTGCTACTGCTGTGTAATAGTGAGAAATCAAATTTAAACTAAATTTAACCCCAGTGCAAACCAATTAGTTTGTTATAAATTTTCAAACCTCTCCTTACGATTTGTTAGGGGAGCGTCTGTATTTTAATCCTAAATGGTAAGAAGCAAAAAGAGGGAAAAAAACGTATATGTAAAGACAAATTGCTTGATCATACTTGGACTTAATAATCCAAAGTTTTTTAACAAATCCATGTCAATATCATGAAATAAGTCAGATTTCAGAAAACAGGGAAAACCATGCTTACCCATCTATAGTACGGGAGACCGCCTCACCTCACCTGGCATCCTGCTCAGATAAAAGTGGCCCCGCTCTACATAAAAAAGACAAGTGGTGCAAAAACCTTTATTCAGCCTCTTGTCTGTTATTAAAAACCAACTCTACTGATTTCCTAATCGGCATCATACCCTATGCCACGACTAAGTGTTATCTAAGAGAAGCCTACTACTGTTCGTGATAGAGGCAATCATGTTTCTACAGACAGACTATACAACCAAGCCAGTCTTGCGTATTATGGAGTATTATACTATACATAACGACTGTTGTGTAAAGGTCATATGGTCTACACCAACTCGTATATTCAAATGGTGACGCATATCGGCAGTGTTAAGGCTTGACATCTCATTAGTATAGCGGTAATGGTCTTATCCAAACTGCAACTAGTACTCAAAATATCAAAACCCAAACAAGTAACACGCAAAGCCAAACGAAACAGACACAGGCAATACACTGACCTGTCCATCGGTACCACGGAGCATTGAGGAGTAGGACGGGAAGGTGCAGCCCTCGTCAATCAATGTTCCCTCCTTAGGCCATTGGTCTAATTCTTCAGCAGAGGCAGATCGCTACATGTCCAGCACCTCTTGCGTGGCATCATTCCAACGTTCAGCCTGTGACTTAACCACATACATAGATGTAGTACTTCGCTGCATTACAGTCACACGGGCTGTGTGATCCGCAAAGGCATTGCCCTGTCCTATTTTATCAGTCACTTTCTTGTGTGCACTACACTTAACAATCGCTATTTTTCTAGGATATGTCAAAGCGGTTAAGAGATTATACACTAGTTCTCCATGCACTATTTGTGTCCCGTGTGATGTAAGGAGGCCTCTTTCCTTCCAAAGTAGCCCATAATTGTGAACCACTCCAAAAGCATACCGGCTGTCAGTATAGATATTAATAGGCAAATCAGTGCTAAGCTCACATGCTTTTGTGAGTGCTATCAGCTCAGCTGCCTGAGCTGACTTCTGTGGAATGCGAGCTGTCTCAACTACAGTCTGAAGTGTCATAATTGCATAAGCAGCAGATGTTGTGCCATCGGACAATTTCAAGCAAGACCCGTCAACCCACAATTCCCCATCAACACTAGAAAGGGGCGTATCTTGTAGGCCAACACAACCCTTTGTTTGCTCTTCAGTAAGGAATATACAGTCATGTGGCTCTTGTGACTGAGGCTGTGTAGCTGAAAATGGCAATAGTGTAGCAGGGTTTAGAGTTGAACATCTTTTCAATATGATATGAGGGGCCAAAAGTGTCAATTCATAACCTGTCAAGCGAGCACTAGTCAAGTGCTGCGTTTTTGTTTGGTTCAAAAGTGTGTCAACTGTATGGGGCACTAACACAAGCAATCTGTGAGACAAGACTATTCCCTCACTCTGACGTATGGACACAGCTGTCGCCGCTACCGCTCGAAAACACCCAGGCAACGCACGAGCAACTGGATCAAGGACAGCTGAAAAACAGGCACAAGGACGCTGCTTATCACCGTGTGTCTGGGTTAGGACCGAGAGCGCAACCGTCCCTCCTGTGTACATAGAGTGTGAAGGCCTCAGTGTAATCTGGAGTTCCTAATACTGGTGCAGAGCAGAGAGCTTGACGTAACTGCTGAAAAGCATTCTGGCATTCAGTAGTCCACGGGAGGGGCATCCGGGTATCTTTAGTCAAAAGGGCCAACAAGGGTTTAACAATGTGAGAAAAGCTAGGAATCCACTGCCTACAGAAAGAAGTAATGCCAATCAGTGCACGAACATCCTTCTGAGTACAGGGCACAGGCGTATCTAAAATAGCTTGAATGCAGGCCTGTGTGAGTGCACGTCCCTCCTTAGACACAAGGTGACCTAAGTAGGTAACCTGCTGTCTACAATACTGAAATTTCTTTCGGGAAACCCTGTGATGATGGGATGCAAGAAATTAAAGTAATAACAGTGTTCCTTCTTCACACTGTTCAGGGGTATCAGCAGCCAACAAGATATCATCGACATATTGAATAAGAGCCACCCTTTTCGGTACAGGGAAAGAATCAAGCTGTCTTTTCAATGCCTGGCTATAAATGCTAGGACTCTCTGTATACCCCTGTGGAGTTCTACAGAATCTGAAGGATCGATTATTCAAAGTGAAGCCGAACAAGTAACGGCTATCAGGATGAATAGGTATCGAGAAGAAGGCATTCTTCAAATCGATCACACTGAATGTAGTTACAGCAGGAGGAACCATAGTAAGAAGTGTTGTGATGTCAGAGACAACCGGTTATTGGGGCACTACGATCTTATTACCTTCTCGCAGGTCAATGATAAATCAATAAACCTTAGAATCAGTGTCCTTTTTCAGAATGGGAAGAATAGGGCTAATACAGATATTATAGGGGACTTCTTCCACAAGCCACACTCCAATCAATTCCTGTACAATGTGTATCAATGCTTCTTCACCATCTCGAGAGATTTTATATTGGGGTAATCGAGGCAATGAAGCACCTTCTTTTACATGAATATGCACTGGAGGGATAACCATTTGTCCCACATCGGTATCAGATGTAGCCCACAAAGTGCTAGGTAACCATGCCAGAGCAACATCCTCTTTAATGAGACAAGACCTATCAACCATGGGATAGTTGTCATTTAAAATAACATGCACACCTTCTGGGAAACAACTTATTGTAGCACGAAAATGTTTGGGCATATCGATACCCACAATATTATCCGGTGTGTTAGGGGAAAAAAGAAATGGACATGCTGCAGTGAATTTATCAAGACTGAATGTAAGTGGCTGTGACAGTGGGCTAAGGGAAGGTGTCCCATCGAATCCTATTGATGTTATCATTGCGCCAGATAGGGGAGCCCTAGGAACCAATTCTTTAGACAGAGCACTACGAGTAGCTCCTGTATCGACCAGAAAGCGATCAGTAGAACCCAAATCGTTTGCATCGACATAGGGACCCCTCTGATCTACTGGGACTTCAACCGGTTCCTTACCCCATTCTAGGCATTCCTATGCATAATCCGAATGCTTAGGGCCATCAGTCAAATAATCAGACATTTTGTATTGGTTGCGCCTATCAAAAATATTAAAAGAAGTAGGATTAGTTCCGGCTGTCTCAGATCTGGTACGATTATCCATGCCTCCCCTATTTCCTGTGTTCCCTGGGCGGCCTCTCATACTGCCTCTACCTTGCTGATACTGCTGACCTCGCAAAAGGGGGCACCCAGAACGCCAATGTCCAGACTCCTTACAATATGCACATTGATCAGAAGACAAATTTATTTGAGGGAAAGGGGGTACACCAGGGTGATACATTGCACGTCCACCTCTCACGCTACCTCTAAATGGTGGACCAAAGACTTGTGACAACATAACTTTTGTTTTTAAATCCTTAACCTTTTTATCCTCCTTGCCTTTTGCTTCCAATTCCTGACGCTCATAATACTGAGCCATAGTCAAAAGGGAGATGGGGGAGGATGTAGTCCATGAACTCTCACTGGCATTTAGGCGATTAGCTAGTTCTGGCAACTTGATAGCGACAAATTTGTCGACGAACAGATGCTTACCCATGTCATCTGTCAATGACTGCCCACTGAAGTCATGGAATGTCTCTTCGAATCGTGTAAAGAAATCAGAAACTAACACATTCGCTTTCTGATTACAAGACGCTAATGTAGTCCAATCAATTTTTTTTAGGGGACATAAGAGTTTTCAACTTAGTTAAAATAGCTTTGGGAAGATCTAATATCACTTGTTGTGGTTTCTGCGCAGGCTCTCTAGCAGTATCTATTCCCTCTAATTCACCCAAGTATCACCATAAGCTACATTATCATCTATCTTCCAAATTGATCTCCACATGTCAGGGGGTAAAATAAGTCCAAAGAACATATCAATATCAGGCAATGTCATTGTACAAGAACTAATAGCTCCTTCTACCGCTTCATAAAAAGCTGCTGGATTTTTGCGTGGATCAGACAAAGCAGCTTTAAGAGCGATAACGTCTGCTCTACTCCAAGGGGTATAGACCCAATTATAAATATAATATCCTTTTGCATTATCTGAAGTTTTATCGTCACTCGTTCCCGCGCCCTTTGGAGGAACATACAAAGGCGCAGCCTCGCGCATCGGATTTACAGTGACTACAGGATTACTAGTATCTGTCTCTGTCCTTGTAGCTCCTCCTTGATGTTCTGGGATCTAAACTGTTTGCTCAGCTGTTGCTTTCTCAGCTGCCTTTTTCTCCTCTCATAATTGAAATACCTCAGCGCGCAACTTAACCACTCGCCTAATTAGATCGGACGCTTGTGAAGGAGAAAGGTGCCATTGTATAACTGTTTGTAATCAGCATTTATATCAGCAGGCTCCATAGTATCAGAATATTTTCTGTATCTAGCTACTATCTCGCAAGTAAATGTTTCTGAAAAATATACCTGCTCTAGATCTGACCATTGCTGAATCATTGCAAGAATCTCTGGAACGGAGTCATGCCCATAAGCTGCTTTACGGGCAGTGGATCTAAGAGTGGCCTTATGATCAGTGGTCAAAGTAGAGCGAGTTGCCCGCCCGTCTAATTTATCCTTATCTTTCTCGTCTGCAGACAATTGCTCTTCATCGGAAACTTCAGTCTCAGGGGCACTAGGGAATTTTATACGGAGGCGGAGGTCGATCTAACAAAATAGAATCATCTCGTGGTTTATTAAGCATGGGATAAAGGGGGCGCCGAATAGGGTACTGGCCAGTTACCTCCAAATGATGCTCCCTTTCTTCTTTCTCTTTAATTTCCCTCATCTCTTTATTTTTCAATTCCAAGGCCTTCTGGAAGATTGTCTTGCACTGTTCTTTTTCTGCTATAGCTTCTTC
Source organism: Triturus cristatus (assembly GCF_964204655.1). Classification (NCBI taxonomy): domain Eukaryota; kingdom Metazoa; phylum Chordata; class Amphibia; order Caudata; family Salamandridae; genus Triturus; species Triturus cristatus. The sequence goes on from NC_140594.1 coordinate 393,155,738, forward strand.
TATCCTCACTCTCTCATTCACCTCTTTCACCCACATTTGTACACAATCAAACATAGCCTGACTGCTTTTCTTCTTTAACAAACACTGCTCAACATACTGAATCTTTTTAAGGTCAAATGACCCATTTACTGGACATCGTAGATCAGGATCCTTTTTGGTGTATTTGTTCCACAGTGTACTCTACATTATGGAAAAAATACCGTATTTAATGTACATAAACCTATTAGGTGTCCCCTCTAGGGGAGCCGGCTGGGTGCTCTCTAAATCCATATTGGTACCACCAAGACAGCAACACATTCTACGAAGTGGGCTAGGTGCAGGCCTGTCTAAAATATTACAACGCAATATAATATTATAGTCAAATCGTATTTATCTTGAGAATTATAAAAAAAATAGAGAAAAATCTCCTCATTACCTGCCTTTATTAGCTGCAGCAAACAAACAAACAAACAAGAATCTTGGCCAAGCTAATCCAAAACAAGAGTGTCGCTACAGCGACTTTACCAAACCAAAGTCTCCAACCTCCACCTGCCAAGCTCTGGGTGACCTAACGGTCTTCTCAAGATACTCATGCCAAAGGAGATCTCAGTCGGGACTGGCCATCACCTGGAGGGTCAGATCGGGAAAACCGGAGAAACACGTCGGTCTGCAAAGACAAAGGGTCTCCTTGTGCAGTGTATCTCCTCAGTGGATTCCTGCCCTCCGTCACGACCGCACATTCGGATGCCCGCGTCTCCGATGAGTCCCCAATCGGGCACCAATTTGTAGAAGAAAAAGCCTTTTTAGGGGCTCAATGACGAAACCAACAAAGAAGAGATTGGCACGGAAGCTGAAATATCAAAACAAGGTGTTGATTAATAAACACCTTGAGTGGGACTACATCGATACAACACCCTCCGGCACTGTATGAGGCTGTACAAGGAGAATAGAAACCAGGGGTCTTTTATACCATATTTGTTGTATAGTCAGCATGGGACCAATGAGAGGTACTGGCACATACAAGAATAGTTTTTGACTAACATGGGCATACAAATATGTCTTGGTCAGCAAAGTGGGAGGGGAGACCTTTCTGCTTACATCAGTTTAAACAGCTTGACAGTTATCATCTAAGACAGGTGCATACTGGCAGCTACAGGCCTTTCTGAGCATGTGCAGTGCTCTGGCTCAGTACTGAAGGAGTTAATTATAGTTGATGACTCAAGCGAAATACAAGAGCAGGCAACGGTGAAGATGGGAGAAGCACATGGCGAACACATGGCTAACTAAAATGGATGCCACAAAAAATGGCTTCAGCTTATGCTAACGATAATTTCTGCAGTTTTCACAAATGTGTGACTCAGAAATGTAATACACAGGCTATGCACAGGGGTGGGGGGAAAGAAACAAGATGGACGGGTTATAGCAAATAAGGCCAGTGAACAGAAAGCAAGCACCTGTGAATTACTAAACACAAAGCAAATAGTAAGGTAGGCTTCGACCTTATAACCACAACTGTCAGGCCAGAATTATCCAGAAATCATAATTAAAAGCGGCATCTCTTTGGATGCGATGTCCATGTTAAGAGAAACACAACAAAAGGAGACAAGCAGAAGGAAAGGACTAGTTTATCTCAAGGTATATCTAAAAGCACAAGCATTTGCAATGCAAATGGGTCTCGCATTTGCCGGAGTTTGAGCTATTCGAGATGTAAATGACAATGTCTTTTACTGAGTTTGTGGCATGGTGGCCTGGGTTGGATTTTGTGGGAGACACCAGTAGTGGCATTGCAGTTTTGGACGACACCCTGAACTTGTAAATAATTTTTTTAGGAAGCAGCAGAAATAAATAATCTGTGAAAGAAATACTGCATTATATGCCAATGGCCAGGGGTGTTTTTGGGTAGAGGGAAGTTGAAATGAAAGACAAGGAGGGGTTGAATAATGGGCCTGAATATATTTGCGGAGGTGCAGGTGAGTGGATTGTAAGAATCAGTGGGCAGGGGGGACCAGTGCGTCAGGAGGTTATTTGAAAGGGGCGGGGCAAGATGTGAGATCAGTTGAAATGGATATAGGTGAAAAGGGACTGGTATGAAGTACAGGGAAGTTGTATTAGTTATGGAGTGGGAAGGGGTTTTAGGATCTGGAGGAAGCCGTGAAGATGAAAATACCTGAACAGCCGGATGTGAGTGAGTTTGGCACCTTTCCAGTATACTGAAGCCCTTGTTGTTGATACCTGCTATGATGCTGTCCTGCTGGGCCAGGAAAGTGACAGCAGGGGCCTGCTTGGGGACCCCGTCCCCCACCACACCGAGCCAAACATGTGAAACTGTGCCAGGAGCGCGTGTGATTTAAAATTAATTTCCAAATTTACTCCCAGGGAAATGATTTTTTATGGGAGCTCCACATGACCCAATAGTTACAGCAGAAGAGCAGCAACACCAATGTAGTCCTCACAATTAAGAGCAGTACTGACAGCACATGCCAGAAAAGATGCAGTTCATCGAAGAGCATTTTGTCACAGAATTTAAGATCGAGTTGATGGAGGTAGGCCTTTGAGTCACAAGAATGTGGGGTCCACTAAGCACCTCTATTTTAAATTAATTGAGGCAAGCCTAATTCATATCCGCCAGCTTTGGAGGAGTCTTGGACAGACTATAGGTACTGCTGTCTCCTAGGCCTTTATGGACCTTAAGATGTACTTCCATATCACCCCTGTGCCAACTATCTTGACGTGGCCAAATACGGTGGTGTTGGGTCAAAAAGCAAAGCTCCTGAAGTTCACAAGGGTGAGAAAAACCAGGCGCAGCACTGAGTCTGTGATGTTGCAGGGACAGGCTGCAGGGATGGAGAAACATTGTGCTACTTACTGTGTTAGCTTTCCCTTGCATTAAATGTGAAGCAGGTTCGAATTAATGTATTTATATAAATACATTCAAGATGGTTTCGTAAGGAGCTAAATGAATGCAAATGTTCAGAATAAAACGGAAAGCAACAGCGTAAAGCTACATCGTTACGGGGATTGCAAGCTACCCTGGGGTGCAAGACTGAGAGATCTTTAGGAAACATAAAGCTATAATTAATGCGTTTTTAAAGCTTATGATGAACTTGAAATGACGTGGCAGTGACACTGCCTATGGGAATGAAGTGTTATTGAAAGCGGTACAAATGCGAGATGTAATTAGCAGACAGGGGAGATGTGCAGTGCTTAATTTGTGCTGGTGCTTTCCGGTGCTTAGCACCGGCACTTAATTATTAGGGCCGGATCTACACACATCTGCTGGGCACGTCACATATTGCACCATGGTAGATATATATATTTAATTTACCCTGTACTGTACGGTGCAGCCGCAGCATGTTTTTCACATCTAGGTCTCCGGTCTCCCGAGTGAGTCACAGACCAGTGCTTAACAGTGCAACTTGCGGATGGGACTCTTCTCAGTCACTGTGACTTAGCCTTAGCCTGCCCTGAGCTGCGAGCGAGCCCCCAAGTCAGAGGAGATTCAAGATTTTTGGGCTAGATTTTGGTTCTGAATGGGTGAGGACGGTGGGCTATGCTGCAGGCAGCGTGTGCAGATTTGTTTCACATTGCCACGCCCCAGGGCGCAGTATAACCACCGCAACCACGCAGCTCAGCATGAGTCATCTTGTTCGTTCAGCCCCACCCTGCCCGACGACAACGTGGTTGAGCCTGAGGGCAGGGGCAGGACAGCGGCAGTCTGAGCCTGGGCAGGCACCAGTCAGCCAGAATTGTCTGGTACTAGCGTAGCGTACAGGCCGCCTATAATTTATTAAAGGCTGAAGGCAGTGTGAGACTAGTGCAGCCAGTGTGTGCCCCTGACTCCCTGCTGGCCCACCACGAGTAAAGGTAAGAAGTTAATCACTAACTTACTTAGTATTAGAGTAGTAGCCAACAAGCGATGTGATGTCTTACATGCCATGCCAAAACCAACGCTGTTTTATTTTTTTCGGACTCGGAGCATGGTGGCGTGACGGTACGGACCGTCCGGTCGTCAGATCTCCGTGGTGGTGGTAGGCAGCTTGCCTCTGGCACAAGATTCGATTATAAGGATGTGATCAGTTCTGTGTGTGATGATCATTAATTCAGATTAACTAATTGCAAGTAGTAACCGACGCACAGCACACCCGCCGGCCGTAGGTCATCTCGATAGGCACCGCGGATTGCCTAGGGCCTGCCGGCGCTGCAGTACTGGAAGTAAGTTAAAAAGCCAAGGCAGGCCCTGCCCGCCCAGGCCAGCCCCTGGCTCTCTGAGACTCTGACTTGACTTGTCCAAACATGGCGCGCACCCACGCACAAATTAATTAAATGTAGTTTGGCTTCACTTTCTCAGTGTGGTCACCCCATCTCAGGCAGTGCTGGTCTCAGCTCTCACTCTCACTCAACAAACGGCTGGGTCCCGCACTACCACCGCCGGGTAATTAATTTGGGCACGCATGCTCCGAGTAACCCCGAGCTTGCCTAAAATATAGGCAAGAGGCCCGTCCATTCCCTCTTTCTTCCATCAGCAAATCACTTAATCTTCTCCCCGTGCCTGCATGTGTCCTGTAACGTAACCGGTGCTCATGTAAAGTGCAAAGCACTCCAATACCTTCGGGTCGAGTTTGCGCTATATAAATCTGCATTAAAATTAAAGAAATAAAATAAACTGGCCCAGGCTTCGCTTTTTTAAAGTTGAAACCAGTTCTTGTGCACGCACGGCGCACGCACCGATTCCCTCTTCCTTCCATCATGCCAGGCCGGGTACAATTATGTATGCAAGCAAGTCAAGAAGACAGGTACTAAATCATGAACTAACTGTTAATGGTTTACTGTCGGACTGTAAAATAACACTGTCACTCCGTCCGAATTTCGGAGCCGTCACTCACTGAGAAATCTTGATTGGAATCGAGCGCATGGCATGCACTCCACAAGAATTTTTATTAAAGAGGAGTACTTTGGGCTCACTCAGTCACTCGCCCAAATGCTTGGTGGGCTGGCCTGGCAACATCGGCATCCTGTAATACCAGCCCTCCTGACTGGCCATATTCCTAGTACTGTACAGTAAGTACTGCATTTTGCATATATATTCAATCCAGATTGAGATTCATTCATCAGGCTCACTGGCTCAGGCTTTTTTAAAGTTGAAACCAGTTCTTGTGCACATACGACGCACGCACCGACTCCCTCTTCCTTCCATCAGGCCAGGGGTACAATTATGTATGCAGGACAGTTACTAAAAAAATCATGAAATGATGATGGTCTACTGTCGGACTGTAAAATAACACTCCGTCCGAATTTCTGAGGCGTCGCTGACACAGTTTGACTGGAATCGAGTGCATGGCATGTGCTCCAAAATAATTTTATTGAAGAGGAGTCTGGGCTCACTCACTCACTCGCCCGCTGGCCAGCCTGGCAGCATCCTATAATACCCAGGCCCAGCCCTCCTGACTGGCCATATTCCCAGTACTGCATATCCAGATTGAATCATCAGGCTCACTGGCAGTGGCTCAGGCTTTAAAGTTGAAATCTTTTGCACGCACGACGACGCACGCACCGGCAGTCCGTTCTAAAAGCACTTCTTGCAAAAAAAGTTTGCAAGCATGCGACTGATCATGGATGGAATATCTATGATTATGCAACACAGACACAGTACTGGTGCAACAGCAACTGTTGTTCCTTTGGGTTTCTTTCTGTATGAAGATCCATGAGTACAGGCAGCCAGGAGAATGCACTTTGTGGCTACGTGCCTGTCTTTGCAGTGGAGCTCATAGCCTCTATTGACAAGCGGCAGGCCATACTCCAGTACATGCTCACTTCTCGCCCACAGACCGCAGTTCAGGTGTCACAGACCTAAGCAGGCAGAGCCTAAATAGTGGGGCCAAATTACATCCATTTGAGGCAGTAATGGAAATTGTGCAGCACAATTTGCAACAATTAAAAAGTGCATTAAAAGACATTTTCACCAACCGACTGCTACAAAAATAAATATCCCTCTGGCTCTGTCCGATCAGTATAAATGCAAATCCTAAATTGCCTATCACTGCTGGTGCACATTAATGCAATCTTCTGCCTCTGGCCTGTGCCTATGAACAATTGAATAACTGACTGGAAAGCCTTGGGATGGGAAGGAATGTGTTATCTGACTGGATCAGTCAGTCTACTTGATCAGGTTTCCTTTTCAGAATGGGGTTTCCCCAACATCATAAGTTCACAGAGGCGACTTGTCATGCCGGCATCCTGGGCCAGTGCCATAATCCTGTCTCAGTGCTCTGGATGGCACAGACAGGAAATTAGAACCTCTAACTGTGGGTGATGATAATGCGTGATCATCCCTTGCTGAAATGTTATGTTATGTTATGTTATGTTACGGTTATTTATTGTGCGCACAGATACTCCAGCCAAGGAGCGTCCTGGCGCAGAGACAAGGTAGCACGTAACATACCACAAGCTAAAAACAGACACTAAAAGAGAGCTAAAACAGGAAGGTTTTTATAGCCTTCCGAAAGGTCAAAAGGTCCTCCAACATGCGAATCTCGACAGGCAGGGAGTTCCATGCCGACGCAGCCATAACCCTGAGCGAGCGGCCTCCCATGCGGCTAAGCCTGAATCTGGGAACCACCGCAAGGGCCAGACCCTGAGAGCGAAGGCTGCGGGCAGGAACATAGAACGATAGACAACTCGACAAGATCTCCGGGCCTGTACCTCGCAAGATTTTGAAAGCAAGACACAATACCTTAAAGAGGATGCGCTTCCTAACCGGAAGCCAGTGGAGGGAGCGGAGGACACCTGTCACCGAGCAGAATCTGGGCAGGCCCACGATCGCCCTTGCCGCAGCATTCTGAACCCGTTGTAAACGGGCTAGTTCAGACTGATTGGCCCCAGCCAGGAGAGAACTGGCGTAATCCAGGCGAGAGATGATAGTAGCCTGGATCACCAGTTGCCTGGTCGGGGCGTCAAAGAACTTAAGAACAGGTCTCAAGCCCCTCAGAAGACCGAAACAACAGACCGCGGTTTTTTTAGTGTGGCCGACAAAGGAGAGGCCCGCATCCAGCCATACCCCCAGATTTTTCACTTCCGATACCGGGATCGGAGTAGGTCCCAACTCTGAGGGCCACCATCGGTCACCCCACAGCTCCACTCCCTTCCCGACGACCATCACCTCTGTTTTAGTGGCGTTAAGCTGAAGGCAGTTGCCTGTCAGCCAACTAGCCACCGCCTTCAGTCCGGACTGAAACCTGGGGGCCTCAATCTCCGCATCCCCACTGAGAGTAACCGCCAGCTGAGTGTCGTCAGCATATGAGACTAAAGTAAGGCCCCACTGCCTTGCGACATCCGCCAGCGGTCTCACGTAAAGATTGAACAACGTGGGACTCAGCGAGGACCCTTGCGGGACCCCCATGGCCAGTGGTTGGTAGTTGGACTTGAAGGGAGGGATGGCAACACAGAAGGAACGGTCATCTAAAAAGGAGCGGAACCATTGCAACACCCGACCGCCAATACCAGTCTCCTCGAGCCGACGTAGGAGGATGCTGTGATCTACCGTATCAAAGGCGGCGCTAAGATCTAACAAAATAAGCGCCGCAGTTTGGCCAGCATCCAGCATTGCCTGGAGATGTTCCACCATCACAAGTAACGCAGTTTCCGTACTGTGCCCAGCACGGAATCCGTTTTGTGAGGGGTCGAGGGCATTGGTCCGAGTCAAATGTTCGGACAGGGCCAGATTAACATGGGCCTCCATGATCTTGGCTGGCCAGGGCAACAACGAGATGGGGCGATAGCTCTCAGGCTTAGAAGGGTCCAGGGTGGGCTTTTTAATAATCGGGGACACCACAGCTTGTTTCCACTTAGATGGAACAATTCCCGTTTCCAAGGACAGGTTGACCAAGGAGCATACGGCTGTACGCCCCATGAAGGCTTGATCTCGAAAGAGAGTAGGCCTTACTGGATCAGATGGGGACCCAGATTTGACTTGCAACGCAAGTTTATCAAAACCATCCGAGGTAAGGGGGGGAAAGACAAGCAGGGTAGTCTGGTGATGGACCCCGATTATACTTTCCTCAGTGGACCCTATGCTAGGGAATGTCCTATATATAGCTTGGACCTTCCCCAAGAAGTAAGATGCAAGGGATTCACAATGGGAAAGGGAGCTTACGGTCGTAGAGGTAGTCCGCTTTGCTGTAAGATCTTTTACGGCCTTAAAGATAGCTTTTGACGGATTCGGGCTGTTCCGGAATTCGATGGCATAAAAAGCCGCACGGGCTCGGCAGATAGCTCGATGGTAGAGCTTAACGGACTTGGCGTATGCAGCTTTTAACTCAGCCCCATAGGTTTTCCTCCAAGCCCTCTCTGCTCGTCTACAGGCTCCCTTTAGGGCCCGGAGAGTGCCATCGTACCAGGGACTCGACTCTCTGGAATTGATTTTAGTTGACACAATAGGTACCAGAGAGTCCAAGGCCCTAGTTATCCAAGAACAGAAGAGGTCATACCCCCTTTCCACATCCGTCAAAGGGCCCAGCGGCTCCTCTAATAGAAGACGATGTAAGTCCTCTAACCGAAGCTTTTTCCATGCCCTCTTCAGAACCCTTCTGGCCGTAGAGATGAAAGGAGTGGCCGAGACCGGGCAAAGGACGGACACCAAGAAGTGATCCGTCAATTCAGATCGATCGGGTATTACATCTGACTTTTAGCAGTGCCAGTTGAGGATGTGGGTGGAGCCAATAGAGTGGGTGGAGCCAGTGGAGGAAATGGGTGGAGCCGAAGAAAAGTAGCTGTGGCCTCCAAAAAACATTTGAGCACCTGCACTTCATATTTTACAAATTAAGCACTGGAGATGTGGCGATACGGCCAAAGCTGCCGACTTTGGAGCTGCGAGCAAAATGAGAAGATTCACCTCAACAAATACTGTCCCAATGACTCTAATACAAGACCCAACTCACCTCCTCGGTGTGCTGCCGGTACATTCTTATATCACCTTAAAGGGGTTGTTCTTCGCAGGATGTATTGCAGTGACGCAGCGGTAACGAATAACTGAAGACCCGGAGAGACAATAGCGCCTCCTCTTAGTAAATAAACATTAGCATGTGCTGTCCAACTATTCCATTGCACGTGCCAAGAACGTGAGATACTTTCAGCAGGTTACAGGCTGCACCCCGCGCTACACACAGTGCCCCCGCGCCGCTCGCTCCCACGCGCACATAAACAGTCACAGTGACACAACGTCGAGCACGAGCCACCGAGCCAAGATGTGCGTCCCCCAGCCCCTCCCCTACAAGCCCCCGTGTGCCGCGCGCCCTACAAATTAAGAAGGAGTATTAAGGGGTGATAAAGAACCCAATTTACCCACCAGTTGTGTGTCATGGAGTCAGGTGGGGCTGCTTGCTGCTGCTATTCGCTCTCCAGGTATGGGTGCAACGGAGGCCACACATATGCCTCAAAGGGGGGGAGGCAGGAGGCACCGACAGCGAAATAAAGACGGCCTGGTCAGCCTTTAATCCTGGCAATGAGCTGGGGCCAGCGGCAGTTCTCTGGCACACACTCACGAGCTGAGAGTGCGCTGCGTGACCCCCTCTCTTCTCACATGCAGAGAAGCACAACAGTGTGGGAATGGTGGAGTCTAGTGGGGACAGTATCGCCTCCTTCCAACTTCTACAATAGATGGTAGCCTATCTGCCTGTTGGAAGACCGTGTGAATCGGTGACATCGGTGGCTACGGGGCATCAGAACAGAGGACCACTTAAAAAAAACAAGCATTTGCAATGCAATACGGCGTCCATTTACGCGAGATGTATTGCATTACAAATGGAACTGTGGGCATTTAAGAACGCAAGAACAGGAGTGGAGGGGGTGATGGGGGCGAGAAGTGAAGTACTGCGGGAGGGGGGACATAGGGCATAAAATAGTGTTTGAGTAAAGGGGTCAATAGCCTCGTATGTGTACAAATTACGCCATGGCCGTCAGGAGAAGGGACTAGCAAGTGGAAAACCAATCAGAAGGCAGCATTTAGGCTGTCAGCCAAACAAAAAAATGGGGGAGAGTGGGCGGAGCTTACGCAAAGCTTCCCCTCTATAGTATATACCACATGCCTCGCAAAGCGAGCAGCGCGAACGCGCTGCATCGATAGGCGAGACCTAAAAAACAGTGCTAATTAGAGAGCACATTGTGATTTACATTACCGATGCAAGTTTTGAAAACACTCAAATAATAAATATGTTAGAACAAGAAGCAGTCCCTTCAGGGAGTGAGTTCACAGGTTACCAGAGACAATGTAGATGACTAACCTACTTTATGAATAATTTGTATATCAATGAATTTGCCTCTGGTTTATTACCACTCACGAAGGACGTCCACATGCTATAGTGTCTCTTGTAAGTGTACACAGACTTCAAAGCCCTGTATTTATTGCTGTTCTGGAGGAGGATCATTTGTTGTTGGTTGCACCTGTTGCTGTACGAATTTAAAAAGCAGTGACATTTCGACTAAGCGTCACATACAGGAAGAGCTTCAATATATTACCATTATATTTAATAGTGAATTCCGTGCTGATTATGAAGTTCTGCACTTTACATTGCTGTGGTGTGCTTTCAAAACTCAATCTAAAACGAAACATGTAGCGCCCAGAAGCAGGCCCTTCATAGCTCCTAGGATTAGGCAGAACTCATACTTAAGACACCATGTCTGTGCATCCGATCTTCTTGTTAAGCCGTTTGTCATGTTAATTGAAAAGTACTACTAATAGGTGGCTCAGCGGGCCGAAAATGCTCCTCTTTAATATCATGATGTATAATTCCAAGTTAGATTAATGCTAATTAGAAAGCACTTCAGTTTACATTACTGAGGCGTGTTATGAAAGCTAAATCCAATAGTAAACATACCGCGCCCTGTAGCAGGCCCTTCATAGTTGTTATTGCAGGTTTCTTTATGAGACTCATCATGAAAATACAGTTCTATATTAAGCTGTTAAGCATTCACAACCCTGGCCTGGAATCAAAGCTAACAAGAAAAACAAGCATTGACATAGCCAATAGGTCTCGCCTTTCGGACCTTATAAGTGTTTAGCCATGCAACAGTTGTTGTTGCACCAAGGATATTGTGCTGCATAACTAAATACTTATAAGGTCCCAAAAGCGAGACCTATTGGCTATGCCAATGCTTGTTACTAATTGTCACATATGAAAGCACCTTCAAATAAGTGAGATCAGTATGTGTGTGACACTACAGTTTTGCTCCATATATTGATGGAGCAGGTAGAACGAAATTTTGTATACCTCCTCTATTTTTGCATGAAAAGACTAACCATATAACTTACTGATTATAATGTTACTAACAGTGTGGTGTGTTATCCTAACCCAACCTTTGCATACACAAATTACACGTGGGAAATTGCTATTTGCATGGCAAAATAACTCGAATGACTAAAATATGTACGCATATTAATAGTAGTACATGTGGTAATAGATATCGCATGATTTATGTTGCTTACGTGATGTTTGCATTCTAGGTTGGATCCACAAGGTAAATATTATCACTTAAATGTTGCTATAAGCTGGGAAAATACTAATACATAAAGGGATTAGTGAGGGTATAACATTAGAATCATCATTTCTTTGTATTAATTATTCTTTTGTGTTTGTTTTGCTTAAGTTAGCATTTGGCCCTACCTCAAAATGGCGGCGGAAATCGAGTTCAGAAGTGGCCACCGTCTCGTGAGCGTGATACCTACTGCGCAGACTCGGATGGCTCAGTAAACTTCCTAACGAACCCTGTACACCATGTCCTCGGTCAAGGATAGGATCTTGGTGGGCTGACAAAGGCATGGATAGTAAAAACGGTTTAAAATGAACAATCGAATCATACAACTAAAACCAAGACTTTGTAACATAAGGACTATGTCATCTCTGGGAGTGAAACAGCAAAATCCATGAGAAACCATAATGAACAAAAATCGGACATTTTCGATCAGCCAATCACAGACTTTCTCCGCCTAAAATTGTTTCACATTATCCTGAAATTTATTATAAAAAGAGTGGTAGAATAGGGAGGGGTAGTTGAGTTGCGGTGGATGCGGTGGATGCTGTCTATGCTGGCGATGATTTATGCTTGCACGATTTCTGGTCCTATGGAGATCTTTGGGACTGTAACGTGCTGAGCAAAGAACTTTCGGACTTTGAGCTTTGACCTGCTTTATTTGGACAATTTAATGGCTAATTCGGTTAAGCAGAGCCAATGAATTAGAGAAAATCCACATAGCAAGAATAGGTAAATATAATGTACGGCGATTTTAATTAATTGATCTTGAAAATTCTAAAACTATTGATGAAACAAATGCTAATATTAATTGCAATGAAATTTTAGATAAACAAATATTGATTAACAGAAATTATGAGTTTGTGGTTTTTCGGGAAAGAGAATAAAGGATTCTAAGTCTTAAAATGTGTTTTAGATGATTCTAAATCACCATCAACCAATCCAACTAATTGGTCCGTCAACCAAGTGGGTGGAGTGCCTTGATGTTTGGGACTAGCAATCTATAGGTGACGAACGATAATGTATATTCTGTAAAATAACTTTTCCTTCCCTATAGGTTATAAGGTACCCCCCACATGTCCAGCGCGATGTCATCATCCCTCCTGTGTGCAGACTCGTGAGTCAGAAACATGTGAGTGTTGGTGTTATGGGCCCCACCAATGATTGCATGTGTGAATGAGCTAGTGTGAAGTTGGGTCTGCGACGCAGAGAGGATAGTTATATGATTTCCTTATTTTTCTCTCTCCGGTCCCGCGCTGGATCAGTTTTTCTGGTAGAAGGATGATGGTTTTATTGAATTGGTTTGGTGATTATTGCTTATAGATTGATTATTGCCTATTGATTTTTCTAATTAGAATATTGCTTATTGATTGCGGATGTTGGATAAGTATTGGTTTATGTATTAACACTCTATGTTGAGTCGCGTCGCGTTCTATGTTGTTTGACAGCTTCTGGGATGTAGGAAGTCGGAAGTTTGTAATGATTCTGTAGTAGGGCAGATTATTCGCTGCTCTCGGGAAAGACAGAATTATTGTTGCCCTGTAGGTACAAGGGGAAAACGTGTGACGATTGAAGTTGCACGACGCATTGTCTGGGTTCGATTTGGTAACATCGTCGTGTGTTGCCATTAGGGATATTTTCTGTATGAAAGAAGTGTATGGGTAGCGAAGGCCACCTGTGAAATTTTGGTCTTAAGTAACAGGAGTCCAAAAGGCACTCTGATTACGCTTATCACTGGAAAGTTAATAGGTGTTCCCTAAGCTTGCTAGAAGGATAAAGTAGAGGGAAGTGCTACTTTATTAACGAATGAAATAATTCTGTAGTAGAACAGACTGTTGGCTGTTCTCGGGAAAGACAGGATTCTGTGTGAATGAACTACATTTTCCGTATGAATGTGTGTAAATGAAATAGCATTCAGGTTAATTGTGAAACTCTGGTTTTAATTCTCAGGAGCGTTGGGTCTCCAACAGGTGTTTTATTTCTAGAGAAACGGTTAGCTAATGCTCACTAGAAGGGTAAAGTAGAGGGAAGTGCTACTTTATCGACGGATGTAATGATTCCGTAGTAGGGCAGACTGTTCGCTGCTCTCGGGAAAGACGGAATTCTTGTGAATAAGGTCAAGACTATCTCTTTTGTTTGCGAAACAGATAATGGTGGCGTTTTTATGTCATCACTAACAGAATTTTAGTAAAAAGTGAATGTAAAAAGTTTGCCGATAAATTTTGTAAAGGAGGGATCAGCAGAAGCAGGAGTAGCGAGAAAGACCACGCTGGGATTGGTTAGTCAGAAAGGGACGTAGAAGCTCCCGAATGGTGCGTTGGTGTGCACCACGCTAGGAGTGGAGAATTACAGGGTGACGTAGATGCCCAGGATTGGTGCGTTAGTGAGAGTCGCGCTGGGATTGGATAATTGTAAAGGTGACGTAGATGCCCCGGATTGGTGCGTTAGTGAGAGTCGCGCTACGATTGGATAAAACAAACAAAATAGTCATAGAAGAAATCTAGTGATATAGAAAAGAGAAAATTATGTATTACGATCCACCAGAGAAAGAGAAAAAGTCCTGGTCTGGTCAAATCAAGAACTTATTTAAAAAAAGGACAAACCGATTGTGACTAGAGAGGGACATTTGCTTCCTCCAGCGAAATCACCTACATCCTTTATGGTTGCGAAATAAGGATATCATACATGTATTTGGTTAGACAATTGGGCAAAATATACAAAAGATGATGGAGTTTTAGCATTTCCGGAACATGGTTCATTTAATTTAGCGGTTTTAAGAAATTTGAGAGAAAGAATGATGAAACTAGAACCGAGACCTAGACCTACACAGTTTGAAGCATTGACCGAATGGGAAGATGAGATGTATGACATAGAACGGCAACGGAGTGGCGGAGGTACAGATATATGTTTGGCAGATCATATGGACAAGAGAATCATGATGATAGAATGAAGAGATGGCGAAGTGCAAATATGACTGATTGGTTGTTTCCTATGAGAAATGTTGAAGAGACTACTAGTAGAAAATGTACAGAAAAGAGAAATAATACAGGAGTAGAAGGTTGTAAGTATGGTGTGCATGAGTCGGAGGATGATGTTCTGGAAGACATGTTTTATAAAAATCCACCCCCGTATCAACCAAATTCCACATTATTGACACCAAGTGCCCCGGTAAAAGAATCACCACAGAATATAAAATTTGAAACAGTACCACATGAGGTAGGAAGAAATAATCCTTTCAGAGAAACAGACAATACTCAACCCAGTAAAATGGCAAATGAAAATTCAGCAGAATTAGCCAGAACCACTTTAGAGTTAACTGAGAAGATTAGGGAATTGACAAAAAATATGGAAGCTGTAACTGTTCCTGTAACAATAGGACCTGTAATGCCGATTTTTGACAAACAAAAGGATAGTGAACATTGTCTGACGATTCCTTATAACAGTAACAGAGAAAATGAAATACAAAGAAGAGATACAAGAGAAAATTAATGGGGACAAACGGTAGGAATTTCCGAACAAAGTACTCCTAAAAATTTGACAGTAAATCAGAGTCTAGCAAATAGAGCAATAATGACGACAGAGTCAGTACCAGGATCACCAAAAAGTTTAGAACAGACACAAAATGAAATGATTCATGTAGGTCCTACTTCTGATGAATTAAGTGAATGGCTAAGAAGTTTACAACATAAATATGCTGAACCTAGACCTTTAGATGTGTCCAAATTAAAAATAGTGTTAGAAGAATTAATAGTAGGAACTATTCCTATGGAAAAATTAAAAAACTATCAGGATGAAGAATTAATGTTGTTATGCAAAAGTATAACGTGGAGAGCGAGAAATTTACATGAAAAATTAGAGAATGTAGCAAATGAAATGGGTATTGACTTCGAAAAGGTAAAGTCATTACAAAAACCATACATTTTTCTGAAAAGGGCATTGAAAATTTGAATACTACAGGACAAACAACTCAGATTAAAGATTTAATTATATTACTGAGAAAATGGGGCGATGTAGACAAATGGAAAAGTAGATGGTTTCAAAAGCGAGACGATGCAACGGATACAACGTTTGCAGCTTACCCAGTAAGAGAAAAAGAAAAAGTAGTAACTGAATGTCCCATGAGAGAGATTCCAGGTGGAGGCTATGTACATGTACCCTGGACTAGACAAGATATTTTGTCATTTACCAATGATTTTCCACGACTACGCAAGAAGCCAGTCAAGTGGTATAGGCAGGTAGACAGGTTTGTAAAATTATCACAAGTTCTATGGATCGATTTGAATAGTCTATTTGACATAATTGTACCAGCAGATTTATGGACAGAATGTAAAGTAATGATAAGCTGGCCTACACAAGAATACCCTAGAGATCCAAAAACAGGTGCCCCTGATCCAGAAGTAATGAAAAAATATGAACAAGTAATTACCTTTCTGAAAAATAAAGTACGTCCTAAAGAAACTGATTGGGTAAAGATTGATAGAACTTATCACGAAGAGAAAGAATCAGTACACGCTTATTACGAAAGGTTGATCCTTGCCTTTAAACAGTAGAGTGGTGATGAAAATTTGAGTGAAAAAGATTTGAGTCATTTTGTATATCGATTTGTGTATGGGTTGCGACCTGAAGTAAGTGAAATGATTAAACAGCATACAGTAGATTGGCAAAATAAAAAGATAGATGAAGTACTAAGAAATGGAAAATATTTTAGTGATGAAATTGAAGCAAAGCAGCGTAAATTAAAAGAAAAAGCCATGTGGGCTCAAGTAAAAGTGGCAGAAAGACAGGAAGCTCAATTGATTGAACTGGCAAATGGTACAGGTATGAAACCAAAACTTAATATTGGAAAAGGGAATGGACAATTTAATATAGATGAAGCCAAAAAGAAATGGCCATGTCATAATTACGGAAGAATAGGGCATTGAAAAACTGAGTGTAAATTTCCCCCAAGTGCTAATGGTGATAATACATCATTGAATCCACAGGTGCAGAATGAGGTGAGTGGTCAACCGCAGCGACAGCAGCAGGTTGTTACCCAACAGAATCAGGCGCCAAAACCGCCTTTTCCACAGAGCGTAAATCCTCAGAAATACAGTAATGAGACAGGATTCTACAATGAAGAACAGGTAACTAAACTGCCGCGCGCTAGTGCTGTTTCGCAGTATTGGCTACAATGCGATGAGAGTGAGTCAGAAGAAAGTTATTGACGGTGCCGAGGGGAGGAAGAGGAGTGCGTACTTGGCGCAACTCTAGAAGTAGACCAGACAGGCCCATTTGTGGATGGAAAGGTAAATGACGAAAACATTACTTTCCTAGTAGATACTGGTGCTACTCGTTCAACTGTTAGGTCAGCTGATGTTAAAAATCTTCCTCTCTCGGACCAAACAATCCAAGTATTTGGAGTATCCAATAGACAGATAAAAACGTATCTCACTGAACCAGTTAAAGTTGACATAGGGAAATTTTCCGAAATGCACCGTTTTGTCGTGTGCGATTCAAGCCCTGTAAATTTGTTTGGGAGAGATTTACTGTGCAAGATGAATTGCACAATCTTTTGTACTCCAGATGGTATAGCATTTGAGACTCCAGATGAGGATGTACTGTATAAAATGACTATGGCTAATATGGAACCTGAGATTACTGAGACATTTGCTGTATTTAATCCAGAGGAGCTGCCTCAAGAATTGAAAAAGACAGTAAAGACAGAGGTATGGGATTTCACAGGAGAAGATATGGGATTAATGAAAAATGTAGATACCGTAAAAAGTGCTGTAAAAGAAGGAGTAAGTTACCCAAATATTCTACAGTACGAATTGACACCCGAGAAAGTTACAGGAGTTACTCCCATAATAGACAGGATGATTAAGCAAGGTATTCTGAGAGAAATAATGAGCAGTCCATGTAATTCACCAATTATGGGCCTGAAAAAGCCTAACGGACAATTTAGAATAGTGCAAGACCTGAGAAAAATAAATAAAATCGTTGTATCATGTTGTCCCATTGTACCAAATCCATCTGTGATTTTGTATCAGATTCCTCATGATGCAGAATGGTATACAGTGATTGATTTGTGTCATGCTTTCTTTTCCATTCCATTGCACCCTGACAGCCAACAGATTTTTGCATTCCGGTTTGGCGAACGTATTTTGGCATGGTGCCGAATCCCACAGGGGTATACAGAGAGTCCCTCAATATTCAATCAGATATTGAAAAAGTCCTTACAAGATTTAAAAATGCCTGAAAGTTCAGTTCTGGTCCAATATATAGACGACTTGCTCGTGGCATCAAGAACTCGAGAAGCTTGTGTAGTGGATACCATTGCATTACTGAATCATTTAGCAGATGGAGGACTTAAAGTATCCCCATCGAAATTGCAATTCTGACAGAAAGAAGTACAAGATTTAGGCCACAAAATGAAAAAGGACTGAGAAAAGTAACTGCAGATAGAATCAAGATAATAAAAGGAATGAGAGCCCCAATGACGCAAAGAGAAGTGAGAATGTTTTTTGGAATGGTTGGATATTGTCGTCAGTGGATAAGTAACTTTTCCCTGATTGCAAAACCATTTGGTACGCTTGACGAGAAGTGATGTAAAAGACCCCATTGAATTAAATAAAGAAGAGTTAACAGCCTTTAAACAATTGAGAGACAGTTTGTGTGAAGCACCAGCACTTCGCATGCCTGACTATGAGAAAGAGTTTGAACTCTATTGCAGCGAAAGAAATGGATATGCAATTTCTGTATTAATACAGAAACATGGAAAACTGAAGAGACCAATTGCATATTTCTCAGCTATATTAGACCCTGTAGCTGTAGCTTTGCCTGGTTGTTTGAAAGCTGTAGCAGCCACATGTAAGAGCTTGGAACAGAGTGAAGGAATCGTGATGGGATATCCTGTGCGAGTGTTTGTACCTCATGATGTGGCAATCCTCTTAGCAAGGAGCCGCACTCAGTTAAGAACGCATAGTCGTCTGACTAAATATGAGAAAGTCATCCAAAGTGCCACGAATGTGAGCCTTGTAAGATGTTTGAATGTGAATCCTTCAACGTTATTGCCTGACGCTGAGAATGTGGAAGTCAGAGACGATGTGAATCATGACTGTTTGGAAGTGCTTGATTTCTGTACCAAACCACGTCCTGATATAAAAGTGTACCCTTGACAGAAAGTGACTATGTGATGTCCGTGGATGGATCATGCTTGAGAACGGATGAGGGAATTCTGAGTGCAGCATATGCAGTATGTACAGTAGCAGCTATATTGGAAGCATCTTGCCTAAAAGGAGTCAAATCAGCCCAGGTTGCTGAACTTTTTGCGTTAACAAGAGCATGCAAGTTGGGAAAGAATGTGAGAGTGACTGTGATAACGGATAGTCAATATGGCTTCAGTGTAGTGCATGACTTTGGGCAAATTTGGTCCCAAAGAGGGTTTTTGACATTGAGTGGAACTCCTATAAGGAATGCTGAAGTGGTTGGAAAATTGCTTGAGGTGATACAGCTGCCTAAGCAGTTAGCTGTTGTGAAATGTGCAGCTCACTCGAAGTCAAACAACTATATTTCAGCTGGCAATCAATTTGCCAACGATATGGCTCAATATTGCGCACGTAATCAGAACTCTGTGAATCGGGGAAAAGAAAGAGAAATTAGTTCATGTCCCTTGTTGTTTACTAACACTGTGAATACATGGGAAGAAGTGAGGCAGTTGCAGGAAGAAGCAGGAGATGAGGAAATAAGACAGTGGGTAAAAGCCGGATGTGCACCACGGAAAACAGATCATGTGTGGGTTTATCGGGATGGAAGACCAGTTATGCCTGATAGCATGGTTTCTGCCATGGCACGGATGTATCATGGACAAGCACATGTAGGTAGAGATGCTATGATCAGACTTTTCAAACAGCCATGGTATATTGCAAAATTTAGACTTGTAGCTGAAAGCCTTTGTCAAAGATGTCTTATATGTCAGCAATTCAATCCTGGAAGAAAAACAGTGGTAAATCTGGGAACAATAGGATGAGAAGGAAGGCCTTTCACCAGAATGCAGATTGACTTCATTGAAATGCCCCCCTGTAACGGGTTGAGGTATGTTTTAGTGATGGTTTGTCTGTTCTCCCGATGGGTGGAAGCATATCCAACAAGAAGAAGTGATGGAATTACAGTGGCCAAGCTATTATTGAGAGTGTTTATTCCTAGTTTTGGATTTCCAGTTACGATCGAGTCAGATAGAGGAAAACATTTTCATAATGAAATTATGAAATTAATTTGTGAAGCATTGAATGTACAACAGAAACTACATTGTGCCTATCTGGTGTGGTGGAACAAGTAAATGGCACCATTAAAAATAGACTGGGAAAAATGTGTTTAGCCACAGGTTTGAAATGGCCTGATGTCTTGCCTCTGGTACTCATGACTATTAGATCTATTCCAGATAGGACTACAGGTCTGAGTCCCCATGAAATTGTCATGGTAAGAGCAATGCAACATGTTTTCATACCAGTCAACAAGCTATTGCCTATATCTCATGACTTGGTGTTGGATTATTGCAAGGGGTTGGCTGATTCAGTTCATTCTGTGTTCCATCAGGTTGGATCGGATGCCACCACTCTTGAAAAGAAGCCAGCTCATGATTTGAGCCCAGGAGACTGGGTAAGAATAAAAGTGCACAGAAGACGAAACTGTTTGGTCCCACGTTGGGGAAAACCACATCAGGTGATTTTGACCACGACAACAGCTGTAAAATGTGCAGGAGTAAAGAACTGGATTCATGCTAGTCACACCTTGCGAATTCCAAACCCAGTGGATAACAAGGAAGGAGAATACTTTGAAGAATCAGATACAAGTTCTGAATCAGATACTGAAGAAATAAGAACAAGACAAACTCCTGAAAGGGGGGAGTTAGAAACAAGTCCAGTTATTGCACCAGAGAATCTTCCTCTAAGGAGAAAATGACAGATTTCTGACACCAGCTTAGAATCAGACACTGAACCAGTACAAGCACACAAGAGTGGGAATATAAACAGTGAAGAGATCGTCAAAGAAATCCTTGATAAAGAAGTACTGAGTGAAAATTCGAGAGAAATTCCACCTGAAATAACAAAATTAGATGGTAAGGTATCAGATACAGAGAGTGAGGGAAAGATTTTTGCGGAAGACCCCCGAGGAGTTGTAGGGAAATCACACATCCAGGTAGAAGAAGGGACAGTTAGTAAGCAGGAAGATTGTGTGGAAGAATCACGAGGAGGGACAGAAGTAGGTAATAGAAAGGAAGTGGTGGAAAGAAAGACTACTGAAGGTAAAGGTCAAGTTGGGACTGAATCAGAGGACAGTGATGAAGAAATACCAGAAGGTCGAGTCCTGAGAAAAAGAGCATGGAGAACTGAGAAAAATGAAAAAGGAAGTACGTTGAAAAGGCCAGCAAGGGATGAAATTTGGCCAAACAAGATAAAGAGATTAAGTACAGATTGACACGAGTAAATTCATCTAGCGCAGAACAGGTGAATGAGGTGTCTAGCCAAGAGAAATCAAAAGACGTGAAACAAACAACAGAAGAAGAAAGTAAGGGAACAAGAAAACCTAACCAGAAGTATAAGTCACCGGAATGGTCATATGTGGCACTGCCTGAAGTAAAAGAAGAGGCAGACAGCCAGGGGGATCTAGAGGTGACTGTACCAGGAGTGATTGAGGAAGACGAAGAATCGGAAATCCTGAGAGTTATCTTGTCCGACATCGAAGAAGAGACGGATGTTCAGGAAATTCTGCATCAAGATTACGAAAGAAAAGTGACAGACAATCAAATGCCAAACTGAAGAGACCAAAAGTGTTCTGAAGGAAGAAACAATAATTTACCAGAAAAGACATAATCTGAAAGAACCAAGTAGGTGTTTAGAGCCTTGGGTTAGATAAAACTAGTTGTGAAGTAGAAGAGGCTAAGTCAAAAGACACTGGTCATTTAACGAAATGGCGAACACAGAAAATAGAAAATCTAAATGTGTGTTCCTTAGAAGATGATTCAAAATGTGTTGTTGTTGTACAGGATTACTAATGCTTCTCCGACTAAAATAGATAGAAATTATTTACATAAAGATAGGTTCATAACTGATTTCTCTAACAATGTTTTTTCGAAATTACGGTACGAATATGTAAAAAACAATGGACATGAGGGATTGCTACGTCTGCATGCAGTTGCCTGTGTCTGTATCTGAGGGAGTGACTTACCATCACCTCCCAGTAACATATGGAATAACATGTAGGGCCCGATTCACAGAACTAACTTAAGACAAAATCCTAAACTTACTACCATTTTGGTATTCACAGAAGGCACTTACTCATTTTGGTATTCACAGAAGGCACTTACTCATTTCGGTATTCACAGAAGTTAGGAGTCCTAACTTTAGGACTCCTAAATGCCTTCTGTGAATACCGAAAGTCTTAAAGTTAGGATTTTTCTCAGTTTAGGAGTAGTAAAGTTAGGACTCCTAACTTTGGGACTCCTAAATGCCTTCTGTGAATACAGAAAGTCTTAAAATTAGGATTTTTCCCAGTTTAGTAGTAGTAAAGTTAGGACTACTAACTTTAGGACTCCTAAATGCCTTCTGTGAATACCGAAAGTCTTAAAGTTAGGATATTTCTCAGTTTAGGAGTAGTAAAGTTAGGACTCCTAACTTTAGTACTCCTAAACTGAGAAAAAGTTAGGACTCCTAACTTCTGTGAATACCCAAATGAGTAAGTGCCTTTTGTGAATACCAAAATGAGTAAGTGCCTTCTGTGAATACCAAAATGGTAGTAAGTTTAGGATTTTGTCTTAAGTTAGTTATGTGAATCAGACCCCACGTGTATTAGCAAGTTTGTTTTACAAAATAGGGAAATTAGAATATTATTTCTCAGATGTAGATAACATATTTTCACAAGTACCTGTAGTTAACAAGCTGAATAAAGTAAAACCTGCTAAAGTGTTAGGTGAATTTTTCTTAGAAACTAAAGAATTAACATTAGAATCAATATTTAGAAACAATCTAACTTGCAGTTTAAAGAAGGAGGAGAACATTTTCTTAGATATGGTAGAAGAAAGGAGATTAAAAATGCAAAGGAAGATACCTGAGGGAAAAGAAGAAAAGACAGTCTGGGATGTTGAAAGAGAAAAACATTTGAAAGGAGAAGCTAGTCCAACAATGGCTTTAGATCGGCCTCAGACAGGGAAGTTGTGTGTTAGAAGGAATCAAACTGCTTATGATAATTACTTTGTAGGCACAAGTGATTGCCATGATACTTATAGAATCATGGGTGGATGGGGATTTAAAGGAGGAAATGATCCGGGATTTCCTGGATTATATTTTATCTGCGGGAACAAAGCATATTATCGATTGCCAGATCACTGGTATGGCACATGTTATCTAGGCCTAGTTTTCCCAAATATATTTCATGTGGGAAGAGGAAAGGATGGTGCACATGAGATAGGTAGACAACTAACACGTAGGAGAAGAGAATCTTGGTCAGAAATTGTAGGAGACATTTTCGGAGCGTTAATACCAGCAGTGGGAATATCTCTGAATGCACATAAAATTAGAAAATTATCAACAGTAGTGGATCGCTTGTCAACAAGCACAGCTGGAGGATTTTTATTGGTAAATACTGAAATGGTTGCCATGCATGCCATGGTAATGCAAAATCGACTTGCCCTTGATATAATTTTGGCAAAAGAGGGTGGAGTCTGTGGCATGCTGAAAGTTCAACATTGTTGTACTTACATTCCTGACGAAAGTCAAGATTTGAAGACGTATATTAAGAATATAACTGATTTGAATGAGGAAATTGTTCCACTGGAGGCTGAAGGTATTTTGGAAAAGATTGGGAAAAAGTTTTCTACTATTAAGAGCTTTTTATTAAAATTAGGTAGTACCTTTATTGGTAAAATTCTATTCCCAGTAACATGTGTGATTATTTTAGTATTAATTATAAGATTAGGATGTCTAAGTAGCAAAAGAAGAAAATTACGAAATAACATAAAAAGAGAAACCGTAAAGAAAGAAAGAAAAGAAAGAGAGTTTGAAGAAGTAGAATTAGAAGTATAGAAAGACAATATGTATAGAAAAACAAGAGAAGAAGAGACAGGGGAAACAGTAATGTGATCTAACAAAAAGAACTGAATTCATTTCCACTTACTAAATTTTTCCAAATTTAAAGGTAGTGTGGTGATGTTAAAAATTAACAAAGGGGGGATTGATGGAGCAGGTAGAACGACATTTCGTATACCTCCTCTATTTTTGCATGAAAAGACTAACCATATAACTTACTGATTATAATTTTACTAACAGTGTGGTGTGTTATCCTAACCCAACCTTTGCATACACAAATTACACGTGGGAAATTGCTATTTGCATGGCAAAATAACTCGAATGACTAAAATATGTGTGCATATTAATAGTAGTACATGTGGTAATAGATATCGCATGATTTATGTTGCTTACGTGATGTTTGCATTCTAGGTTGGATCCAAAAGGTAAATATTATCGCTTAAATGTTGCTGTAAGCTAGGAAAAGACTAATACATAAAGGGATTAGTGAGGGTATAACATTAGAATCATCATTTCTTTGTATTAATTATTCTTTTGTGTTTGTTTCGCTTAAGTTAGCATTTCGGTCTTCCACAAAATGGTGGCGGAAATCGAGTTCAGAAGTGGCCACCGTCTCGTGAGCGCGAAACCTACTGCGCAGACTCGGATGGCTCCGTGAACTTCCTAATGAACCCTATACACCATGTGCTCGGTCAAGGATAGGCTCTTGGTGGGCTGCCAAAGGCATGGATAGTAAAAACCAGTTTAAAATAAATGAACAATCGAACCATACAAGTAAAACCAAGACTTTGTAACATAAGGACTATGTCATCTCCGGGAGTGAAACAGCAAAATCCATGAGAAACATAATGAACAAAACTCAGACGTTTTCGATCAGCCAATCACAGACTTTCTCCGCCTAAAATTGTTTCACATTATCTTGAAACTTATTATAAAAAGAGTAGTAGAATAGGGAGGGGTAGTTGAGTTGCGGTGGATGCGGTCGATGCTGTCTATGCTGGCGATGACTTATGCTTGCATGATTTCTCGTCCAATGGAGATCTTTGGGTCTGTAACGTGCTGAGCAAAGAACTTTCAGACTTTGAGCTTTGACCTGCTTTATTTGGACAATTTAATGGGTAATTCGGTTAAGCAGAGCCAATGAATTAGAGAAAATCCAGATAGCAAGAATAGGTAAATATAATGTCCGGCGATTTTAATTAATTGATCTAGAAAATTCTAAAACTTTTGATGAAACAAATGCTAATATTAATTGCAATGAAATTTTAGATAAACAAATATTGATTAACAGAAATTATGAGTTTGTGGTTTTTCGGGAAAGAGAGTAAAGGATTCTAAGTCTTAAAATGTGTTTTAGCTGGTTCTAAATCACCATCAACCAATCCAACTAATTGGTCCGTCGACCAAGTGGGTGGAGTGCCTTGATGTTTGGGACTAGGAATCTATAGGTGACGAATGATAATGTATGTTCTTTAAAATAACTCTTCCTTCCCTATAGGTTATAAGGTACCCCCCACATGTCCAGCGCGATGTCATCATCCCTCCTGTGTGCAGACTTGTGAGTCAGAGACATGTGAGTGTTGGTGTTATGGGCCCCAACAATGACTGCATGTGTGAACGAGCTAGTGTGAAGTTGGGTCTGCGACGCAGAGAGGATAGTTATATGATTTCCTTCTTTTTCTCTCTCTGGTCCCGCGCTGGATGATAAATATAATAAGAACTTAGCCCACATATAACTTGCCTCGTACTTCACTAATGGCATTGATATCAGGGGACGGGGCAGGATGCTTCTCAGTTCATGCTGAAAAACCTTCACTTCCAAGAAATACTTCTCAACACAGGGTTAGAATCTGCTGTGCTCTGATGAAACCCTTCCGCTTGTTAAAGAAATACCATTTCTTGCAATCTGAAGAACCCTCATTATACTCGAACATGATGTTTATTGCATAATTTACACCCCAAATATTTCCAGGGCTTGGGAGCCCACCCGGGGCTGTGCTCCGGCTCTCCCTGTCCATGTGTTAGCTCGCCCACCTCCAGCAGAAGAGATGAGGGAATACACATGAGTGAAGGGTGCAGGAGGTGGGGGGGGGGCTGTTGATAGTTCACTAGTCAGACATAAAGAAGGGAGAATGTGGACAAATTGACAGGGTGGGAAGAGTGACGGGTGGAGGGAGAGATGAGGAGATGAAGGCGGGAGGGGAGAGGGACGGTAAATGTAGAATATGTTGTGTTTTAGCACGTGTTCTCTCCTAATATTCTTTATAGCTCCTTTTAATGGGTGTTACTACTACCCAAAGTAATAGAACCTAATGTATCGACATTGGAAGGATGAGCAGCTGAGACAGTCGTTCCAGATGCACATTTTGAGCTTCAGTAATTAACCAGTTGTCAAAACAGAGTACTTACCTCACTGTGCTGCCTCGACGGCTGAGAAAAAAGAAGAGCTGTGGGAAAGAGGATGAGGGGAAAGGGAGGACTGAGGAAAAGTGCAGGTTGGAGAAGCGCTGAGGGCAGGATAAGGGGGGAGGGAGGGCCGAGACCAAGTGAAGGCTAGATAAGCACTGAGGATCAGGATTGGGGGGGGGGGTGCTGAGGCAAAGTCAAGTTTGGAGAAGCGTTGAGGGCAGGAGGATGAGGGCTGAGGTAGAGTGAATGCTCGAGAAGTGCTTAGAGCAGTAGGATGAGGGGGAGGAAGGGAGGGCTGAGGCAAAATGAAGGCTGGAGAAGTACTGAGGGAAGGAGGATGAGGGGGGCTGGGGACAAGTGAAGAATGGAGAAGCACTGATGGAAGGCGGAGAAGGAGGGGGAGGTGGGCTGAGGCAAAGTGAAGGGTGATGAAACGCTGATGGCAGGAGGAGGAGTGGGAAGGAGGGCTGAGGTAGAGTGAAGGCTTGAGAAGTGCTGAGAGCAGTAGGATGAGGGGGAGGGAGGGCTGAGGAAAAGGGGAGGCTGGAGAAGCGCTGAGAGCAGGAGGATGAGGGGAGGGACTGAGGCAAAGTGAAGGCTGGTGAAGCACTGAGTGCAGGAAGATGGGGGGTGGGCTGAGGAAATGTGAAGGCTGGGGAAGAGCTGAGGGCAGGAGGATGAGGGGAGAGGGGGGTCAGGCAGAGTGAAGACTGGAGAAGCACTGCGGGCCAAAGGGGAAGAGGAGGGAGGGCTGAGGCAAAGTGAATGCTGGAAAAGCACTGAGGGCAGTAGAAGGAGAAGGCAGGGAGGTTTGTGAAGAGAAGAAAGTGGTTCTATAAATGTGGTTCAGGTAGAGGCGGGAGACGAGGAGATGTGCGGTTAAGAGAGGAAGATGAGCGAGAAGTAAGCCCGGACTGGTGGAGGAAGACAGAGAAAGGCAGTGATATGTTCTGTAGTTTGAGGACAAGAAAAACAAGCATCGCGGCACCGGCACTTTACTTAGAACATTAAAAGTAAAGCGCGGGTGTCGCGACACAGGCAGAGTGAAGACTGGAGAAGTGCTGCGGGCCAAAGGGGAAGAGGAGGGAGGGCTGAGGTAAAGTGAATGCTGGAAAAGCACTGAGGGCAGTAGAAGGAGAAGGCAGGGAGGTTTGTGGAGAGAATAAAGTGATTCTATAAATGTGGCTCAGGTAGAGGCAGAAGACGAGGAGATGTGCGGTTAAGAGAGGAAGATGAGTGAGAAGAAAGCCCGGACTGGTGGAGGAAGACAGAGAAAGGAAGTGATATGTTCTGTAGTTTGAGGACAAGAAAAACAAGCATCGTGCGGCTGCGAAAGTGAAAGTGAACGCGATCGCAATCAAGCGCGGCGCGCGCCCGCGCACATGCACTGTAGCTCTAGGCCGGCCATGGTAGCATTTTTTTAAGCCCTCACAAAAAGTCTCGCCAGACCAGCGCATGCGCTTGGTCAGGCGAGACCTACAAGAAAGGACATCACTTCCTTGAATTACGTAGCACTAGTTAAGGTGATGGTTGATAACCAATAGCGAGTGTGGTTGTAGCTGTTCGGGCAGTTACGTTGCTGCAGACTAAATCCATGCAAGTCAGAGCTAAAGAAAACAAGCCCATCCCCCTTAAAAGGAAGCCCAGAACCAAACAAAATCCTACCAAAAAAGCCCAACTGCCAGTCGACATCGAAAATTGCAAAAAGAGTAAAGCAGTGGCTGATAAATGGTATCCGTGATGTGCGAACTTTGTGAGAGTGAGTGCGCGCTGAGGTAAAACAATGTGCGCACACTAAGCACGCATCCTACAAGGAACAATGATTGTAACATGAAAAATATGTAAAAGGCCGCTGTGCTGAAACAGGAAGCATGGTGCCCTTGTACCCAACAATTTATATAAAGAAACACCTTAGGCAGAGGAAAGTTTAAATACTAGTGTGTTGAAGTAATACCCAAAGTTATCATAGTTGTTAGTGAAAATGCCCTGCTGCAACATAGCGGTACAAAAGAGGGTGGTGATGGACGGAGCATCAGAACCAATCAAACACTCACACCCAGTCAACAGATCTGGGTTTGATCCATCACCGTTCTTTAGCCCACTCTGCCACCCCAGTTCAGACATGGCCATATGCAAATCAGTCTGACCCTGTGCCTCATGGGAACAGTCCAGCCCGAACTGCCAAGCCATGCCTTCCCTGGACCGGAAACAAGCTGCCTAGGACCGGTTTCTGGCATTTCAGCCGTCTTCAGCCAGGCTTGCTTGAATCCAGTGGCAAAGTGAGCAAGGGGCTCACGTCTGAGAATACCCTGCCAACTTATGGCGAACAAAGCGGTACAAAAGAGGGTGGTGATGGACGGAGCATCAGAACCAATCAAACACTCACACCCAGTCAACAGATCCGGGTTTGATCCATCACCGTTCTTTAGTCCACTCTGCCACCCCAGTTCAGACATGGCCATATGCAAATCAGTCTGACCCTGTGCCTCATGGGAACAGTCCAGCCCGAACTGCCAAGCCATGCCTTCCCTGGACCGGAAACAAGTTTCCTAGGACCGGTTTCTGGCATTTCAGCCGTCTTCAGCCAGGCTTGCTTGAATCCAGTGGCAAAGTGAGCAAGGGACTCACGTCTGAGCATACCCTGCCAACTTATGGCGAACAAATCGGTACAAAAGAGGGTGGTGATGGACGGAGCATCAGAACAAATCAAACACTCACACCCAGTCAACAGATCCGGGTTTGATCCATCACCGTTCTTTAGCCCACTCTGCCACCCCAGTTCAGACATGGCCATATGCAAATCAGTCTGACCCTGTGCCTCATGGGAACAGTCCAGCCCGAACTGCCAAGCCATGCCTTCCCTGGACCGGAAACAAGCTTCCTAGGACTGGTTTCTGGCATTTCAGCCGTCTTCAGCCAGGCTTGCTTGAATCCAGTGGCAAAGTGAGCAAGGGACTCACGTCTGAGCATACCCTGCCAACTTATGGCGAACAAAGCGGTACAAAAGAGGGTGGTGATGGGCGGAGCATCAGAACAAATCAAACACTCACACCCAGTCAACAGATCCGGGTTTGATCCATCACCGTTCTTTAGCCCACTCTGCCACCCCAGTTCAGGCATGGCCATATGCAAATCAGTCTGACCCTGTGCCTCATGGGAACAGTCCAGCCCGAACTGCCAAGCCATGCCCTCCCTGGACCGGAAACAAGCTTCCTAGGACCGGTTTCTGGCATTTCAGCCGTCTTCAGCCAGGCTTGCTTGAATCCAGTGGCAAAGTGAGCAAGGGACTCACGTCTGAGCATACCCTGCCAACTTATGGCGAACAAAGCGGTACAAAAGAGGGTGGTGATGGACGGAGCATCAGAACGAATCAAACACTCACACCCAGTCAACAGATCCGGGTTTGATCCATCACCGTTCTTTAGCCCACTCTGCCACCCCAGTTCAGACATGGCCATATGCAAATCAGTCTGACCCTGTGCCTCATGGGAACAGTCCAGCCCGAACTGCCAAGCCATGCCTTCCCTGGACCGGAAACAAGCTTCCTAGGACCGGTTTCTGGCATTTCAGCCGTCTTCAGCCAGGCTTGCTTGAATCCAGTGGCAAAGTGAGCAAGGGACTCACGTCTGAGCGTACCCTGCCAACTTAGGCGAACAAAGCAGTACAAAAGAGGGTGGTGATGGACGGAGCATCAGAACCAATCAAGCACTCACACCCAGTCAACAGATCCAGATTTGATCCATCACCGTTCTTTAGCCCACTCTGCCACCCCAGTTCAGACATGGCCATATGCAAATTAGTCTGACCCTGTGCCTCATGGGAACAGTCCAGCCCGAACTGCCAAGCCATGCCTTCCCTGTACCGGAAACAAGCTTCCTAGGACCGGTTTCTGGCATTTCAGCCGTCTTCAGCCAGGCTTGCTTGAATCCAGTGGCAAAGTGAGCAAGGGACTCACGTCTGAGCATACCCTGCCAACTTATGGCGAACAAAGCGGTACAAAAGAGGGTGGTGATGGACGGAGCATCAGAACCAATCAAACACTCACACCCAGTCAACAGATCCGGGTTTGATCCATCACCGTTCTTTAGTCCACTCTGCCACCCCAGTTCAGACATGGCCATATGCAAATCAGTCTGACCCTGTGCCTCATGGGAACAGTCCAGCCCGAACTGCCAAGCCATGCCTTCCCTGGACCGGAAACAAGTTTCCTAGGACCGGTTTCTGGCATTTCAGCCGTCTTCAGCCAGGCTTGCTTGAATCCAGTGGCAAAGTGAGCAAGGGACTCACGTCTGAGCATACCCTGCCAACTTATGGCGAACAAATCGGTACAAAAGAGGGTGGTGATGGACGGAGCATCAGAACAAATCAAACACTCACACCCAGTCAACAGATCCGGGTTTGATCCATCACCGTTCTTTAGCCCACTCTGCCACCCCAGTTCAGACATGGCCATATGCAAATCAGTCTGACCCTGTGCCTCATGGGAACAGTCCAGCCCGAACTGCCAAGCCATGCCTTCCCTGGACCGGAAACAAGCTTCCTAGGACCGGTTTCTGGCATTTCAGCCGTCTTCAGCCAGGCTTGCTTGAATCCAGTGGCAAAGTGAGCAAGGGACTCACGTCTGAGCATACCCTGCCAACTTATGGCGAACAAAGCGGTACAAAAGAGGGTGGTGATGGACGGAGCATCAGAACAAATCAAACACTCACACCCAGTCAACAGATCCGGGTTTGATCCATCACCGTTCTTTAGCCCACTCTGCCACCCCAGTTCAGGCATGGCCATATGCAAATCAGTCTGACCCTGTGCCTCATGGGAACAGTCCAGCCCGAACTGCCAAGCCATGCCCTCCCTGGACCGGAAACAAGCTTCCTAGGACCGGTTTCTGGCATTTCAGCCGTCTTCAGCCAGGCTTGCTTGAATCCAGTGGCAAAGTGAGCAAGGGACTCACGTCTGAGCATACCCTGCCAACTTATGGCGAACAAAGCGGTACAAAAGAGGGTGGTGATGGACGGAGCATCAGAACGAATCAAACACTCACACCCAGTCAACAGATCCGGGTTTGATCCATCACCGTTCTTTAGCCCACTCTGCCACCCCAGTTCAGACATGGCCATATGCAAATCAGTCTGACCCTGTGCCTCATGGGAACAGTCCAGCCCGAACTGCCAAGCCATGCCTTCCCTGGACCGGAAACAAGCTTCCTAAGACCGGTTTCTGGCATTTCAGCCGTCTTCAGCCAGGCTTGCTTGAATCCAGTGGCAAAGTGAGCAAGGGACTCACGTCTGAGCGTACCCTGCCAACTTAGGCGAACAAAGCGGTACAAAAGAGGGTGGTGATGGACGGAGCATCAGAACCAATCAAGCACTCACACCCAGTCAACAGATCCAGATTTGATCCATCACCGTTCTTTAGCCCACTCTGCCACCCCAGTTCAGACATGGCCATATGCAAATTAGTCTGACCCTGTGCCTCATGGGAACAGTCCAGCCCGAACTGCCAAGCCATGCCTTCCCTGTACCGGAAACAAGCTTCCTAGGACCGGTTTCTGGCATTTCAGCCGTCTTCAGCCAGGCTTGCTTGAATCCAGTGGCAAAGTGAGCAAGGGACTCACGTCTGAGCATACCCTGCCAGCTTATGGCGAACAAAGCGGTACAAAAGAGGGTGGTGATGGACGGAGCATCAGAACCAATCAAACACTCACACCCAGTCAACAGATCCGGGTTTGATCCATTACCGTTCTTTAGCCCACTCTGCCACCCCAGTTCAGACATGGCCATATGCGAATCAGTCTGACCCTGTGCCTCATGGGAACAGTCCAGCCCGAACTGCCAAGCCATGCCTTCCCTGGACCGGAAACAAGCTTCCTAGGACCGGTTTCTGGCATTTCAGCCGTCTTCAGCCAGGCTTGCTTGAATCCAGTGGCAAAGTGAGCAAGGGACTCACGTCTGAGCATACCCTGCCTGTGAGGATTCGGGATCTAAGGCGCCTACCTAGCGTCTAAACACTACAAGTCCC
This sequence comes from Triturus cristatus, assembly GCF_964204655.1. Taxonomy (NCBI): domain Eukaryota; kingdom Metazoa; phylum Chordata; class Amphibia; order Caudata; family Salamandridae; genus Triturus; species Triturus cristatus. The sequence continues at coordinate 393,187,726 of NC_140594.1, forward strand.
AGCAGCCCCGGAACCAGGAAGTGGGCGTCTATAAGAGGACGTCACGCACGGCAGAAGGCGTGCGGTATTTTGAAACCGAGAATCCTATTACCGCCTTTCGGAGCTTGGCGTCCAGGCGGGAATGGTGATTGGAGCACAGAGGAAGGCGAACCGGAGGACTCCACTTTCCCCGTCCCTCGGAGCTTGGCGTCCAGGCGGGGAGCGTAATTGGAGGAGTCGCGGCTACAGAGGAGGAAGCAGGTGAGAGGTAGTAGCGGAGCTCGGCTGAGCTCACTGTCCTTCACCTGCCCCGATCCTCGCAGACTCCTAGACCCGCCTTCCCTTTCAGACACAGGCAGAGGCTCGGACGAGCCTTTTCGAATCGCGCTGACAAAAGCGCGGTTGCCTTTCCAGCTCGGAGGAGCTTTACATTTCTGGCAGCGCTCGGAGGAGCGAGTTGCAATTCCAGCTAGGAGGAGCTTTACATTTCTGGCAGCGCTCGGAGGAGCGAGTTGCATTTCCAGCTCGGAGGAGATTTACATTTCTGGCAGCGCTTGGAGGAGCGAGTTTGCATATCCAGCTCGGAGGAGCTTAACTTTGCAGAACAGCGCGGCGAGAGCGCGATATTGTTTCCAGCTCGGAGGAGCTCACCGGTGGTGGCAGCGCTGGGGAAGCGCGACACTGGGGTCTGAGTTCAAAGGAGCTAACCATGTCAGGCAGCGCGGAGAGAGTGCGACTAGCAGGATACTTAGCTCAGTGAAGCTAACTCTGACACTCAGCGCTGGAAGATCGCCATACACCTTAGAGGAGCGAGACATTGAGCTTGTCTAAGGAGCACTAGCTAGGGAGATACCTCACCAGAACCTAGCGTGTTGATACTCACCGGGTGAAGGAGCGCTACATCGTAGGGACTCCAGGCGGCGGTGCTTTCACCGTGGAAGCCTACTTTTGGTTGTCTTTTGTCATATACCATAAGGAGGGGGCTAAGTCACTCGTAGCTGGGGTCTGATGTAAGATCCATGCTTGAATAGCCAGGGGGACAAACACAAGAGGGCAAGGTGTTTGGTTCACAGGAGGGCTCAAACATATCCAATGTGAGGAGTCTGGTGTGGTGTACGACTGCGAGTGGAATCACAGGATGTGAGGTCCACGCCCTCAGTAACGATAGTAACCACCTGTACTAGTGAGACCTAAAGAGAGTAGACTGTTAATAGTTGTTATTTGTTATGTTTTGTCTTTTCAGAATCTTGTCCCTGCTGACCCTTCCCCCCATCCTTTCCCTCACCTGATCACCTCTGGGATCTGTAACCCTTGGTTGGAGTCCGGGGAGATCAGGAGGTGGACCTCTATAGCATCGCCCGGATCCTGAGGAGTTCTGCCACCTGACAGAATAACGCACCCACGTTAGGTGCTCCTCCCGGTCCGGGGGGGGGATGTAGAGTATGGCATCCTTAGAGGACGTAGTGCAGGCCCTGGCCTTAGTCCAGCAGGAACTGGTGGCATCACGCATGGAGACGGCAGCCTTGAGAGGTAGGGTAGATAGGATAACCCGTAATCCCTTTGAGGTGGCATCACCTAGTGGGCAACAGATACATGTGATGGTGCCACCGCTTATCCCTTTGGCTAGCCCAGAGAGATATGCGGAAGACCCGCAAAAGATTCATATCTTCCTTACTCAGGTGATGCTAAATTTTTCATGTAAACCTTCGTCTTTTCCCACGAATCACTCTAGAGTAGCTTTTGCCATCTCTTATTTAGTGGGAGACGCGGCTTCATGGGCAGTCCCTTTGGTTAGGAATAACGACGTGGTCCTGTCGGACTGGGACGCCTTTCGAGCCGCGTTTGAAGGAGTGTTCGATAGACGAACGACCACCTTTAGTACCGACAAGGAGCTACTCTCTTTGAGACAAGGAAAGAGTGACTAGGTGACATACCTCACTTCTTTCAATCGATTAGTTGCAGAGGCAGCCTGGCCGGAAGAAAAAAAAATGTCCTTGTTTTATCAGGGGCTTTGTGAAGAATTAAAAGACGTAGTGGCGCAGATAGATCCCCAACCCACAACCTGCGCGGCGCTGATGAATTTGGTGTTGCGCCTAGACGGTCGCTTGGCTGAAAGAGGGGGAGATAGGTACAAGGGGAGCGGGGCGACTGCAAGGTACACACGGAGAGAACCCAACCCTGTTTCGTCGGCTAACGAACCTATGGAGGTAGGGGCCGTGAGAGCCCCTTTATCCAAGGCCGAAAGAGAAAGCCGACGTACCTTGGGGCTCTGTATGTACTGTGGAAAAAGGGGGCATTTTGTGCGTGAATGCCCTTCCAAGCCTAGAAACCCTGTGGTACAATATAGAGGCAAGAAGGCCGCAGTATCCACCCTGGTAAAGGAAACAAGCACTCCAGAACTTGTATCGCCTTTGCTAACGGAGAATATGGTGTGTAGGATACCTTCTCTTGCCAATACTAGGTCTACAGCCACTGAAGCCCATATAGTGTTACCAGCTGGATTGGAAGTGGGGGCGCAAGAGCACCAGGTGCTGGTAATGTTGGACTCAGGAGCAACAGGGATCTTCATTGATAGTGGGCTGGTTAGTTTACTGTCAATAGAAGCTGTGCCGAGGGAATCTCCAGAGGAGGTTCTGGCGGTGGACGGCGAACCACTGAAATCAGGAAGGATCACTCTCCACACTGGGAACCTAAAAATGACCATAAGGGATGGAACCCGCCAACACCAGGAAGTGATAGAGTTTAACATCATAGCCGCACCCCAATACGAAGTGATCTTGGGGATGCCCTGGTTTGTACGCCACAATCCCACGGTGAATTGGCATGAACGAACCGTAAGATTTTTGTCGAGGGGGTGTGCCGACCAATGCATGCAAGCCCATCAATCGCAGGCCCTAGCTCTCGTGGGTCCCTTCCGCCTGACTACGGCAGCAGAAAAAGACGTGGAGTTACCGGAGGAATATGCAGGGTATGCTGATGTTTTTAACAAAACTCAGGCGGAACGGCTTTCCCCGCATAGGCCTTTTGATTGCTGTATAGACCTGGTATACGGGGCTATCATTCCCTCTTGTAGGGTGTATGCATTATCTGAACCTGAAACACGCCATCTACGGGAGTATCTTGACAGGTATCTTGCACTAGGATTCATTAGGCCATCCCGTTCCCCTGCGGTCTCTCCGCTCTTTTTTATAGCAAAAGCTAACGGGGAATTGAGAGTGTGTTGCGATTTTAGAAATTTGAATAAAAACACCGTGAGGAACAGGTACCCGCTGCCACTAATTAGTGTCCTGCTGGATCAAGTACGAGAGGCGGTAATCTACACTCGACTAGACCTCCGTGGAGCTTACCATTTAGTGCGGGTCAGACAGGGTGACGAGTGGAAAACGGCGTTTAAGACCCGGTTTGGTCTATATGAGTACTTGCTGATGCCGTTTGGGCTGTGTAATGCCCCGGCGGCTTTCCAGTTCTTTTTAAACGAAGTGCTAAGGGAGTATATGGACATCTTTGTAGTGGTCTACCGAGATGATATTTTGATTTACTCAGCAGAGTGGGGAGAGCACACCAGGCATGTTATGTTGGTTTTGGAGAAATTAAGGGCCAACCGATTGTTTTGTAAACTCAGCAAATGCGAGTTTGGGGTAACCACGGTGGAATTTCTGGGAGTGATTCTGAAGCCAGAAGGGTTGAGTATGTCTGAAAGAAAGGTACAAGCTATTCATGACTGGCCCACTCCACGATCAGTGCGAGAGCTGCAGTGTTTTTTAGGGTTTTCAAGTTACTACCGCAGGTTTATACAGGATTTTTCCCTCATAGCGGTACCCATAACACGACTACTACGTAAAGGAGTGCCCTTCATTTGGACGACGGAGGCTACGGCTGCCTTTGAGTTGCTGAAAACCATGTTTACAACGGCTCCGATATTACGACATCCGCAGACAGATGTTCAGTTCATAGTGGAAGCGGATGCGTCAGAAGAAGCGATAGGAGCAGTACTGCCCCAAAGAGATAAAGACACAGGCCGGCTGCACCCAGTAGCTTATCTATCGAAAAAATTTGACACCGCAGAGCGTAATTATACAATTGCCGAAAAAGAACTCCTGTCAATAAAGAAGGCGTTCCAGGAATGGCGCCATTACCTGTGGGGGGCACAACATCCGGTACTAGTATACTCCGACCATCGGAATCTGTTGTACATGAAGACCGCGCGTCATTTAACGCTGAGACAAATGAGATGGACACTCTTTTTTGCAGAATTCGACTTCAGCATTACATTCAGGCCCGGCACAGATAATAGTAAGGCAGACGCCTTGTCTAGACAGAACATGACAGAAGGGAGCGTGACACCTGCTCCTCGAGCTATCATCAATCCAGCTAAAGTGATCTGTGTCTTTAGAGCCGAGGAGTTCTTGGATGAAATACGAGCAAGCTGCTCAGCCGAGAAGTGGAAAGAATGGATCAGAACGACTCCGGAACATTACCTCAAAGGAGGGCTTCCTTTTCACAGGCACCGGCTGTTCCTTCCAACGAAGGCACTCAGAACCAAGGCTTTTCAATGGTGCCATGTCTCTCCATTGGCAGGTCATCCAGGAATCCGAAAGACGACGGAGGCAGTGTCAAGGCATTTCTGGTGGGAAACGTTGTACAAGGATATCCGTCTATGGGTTACTGCCTGTGAAGTGTGCGCCAGGAACAAATGCGAAAGAAGGAAACGAAAAGGGAAATTGCTCCCGTTGCCCACACTGCATCAACCATGGCAGAACATAAGCTTGGACTATATTACAGGATTACCGGGAGATAGCGGACATTCAGAGATTCTAGTCGTGGTTGATAGCCTGACCAAGATGGGACATTTTATCCCATGCCACAACCTACCAACGGCGGGACAGACCGCGCAGCTATTGTTGACTAACGTGGTACGACTTCACGGTTTGCCAGGAGTGATTGTTTCAGACAGGGGCCCCCAATTCGTAGCCAGTTTCTGGAAAACATGGTGTAAGGCGCTACAGATCGAGTCCGCTACTTCCACCAGCTTTCATCCACAAACTGATGGACAGACCGAGCGCCTAAATCAAACATTAAAACAATATCTGAGGTGTTACGTGTCGCAGTCACAGGAGTCATGGGTGTCAATGCTGTGGATGGCCGAATTGGCGTACAACGGTGCGTGGCATAGCTCGATTGGGGTGTCCCCCCAATTTTGGGTATGAAGCAAAAACTCTACCGGTGTCCCTGCCGGAGGACTTGGGCGACCAACCGGCGGTCCATTCAAGGCTGCGGGAGTTGCAAGAGCTTCACAAGCAAACTCAAGGGGCCTTAAGGGTGGCTAAACGGAAGTATAAGACATGGGAAGATCGGAAGAGGAGATCTGGTCCATCGTACGAAGTGGGTGATCGAGTGTGGCTGTCTCCCGATACATACGATTTAAGCTGCGTAGTGTATTCCACCCTCGATTCATTGGACCATACCAGATAGTGCAGAAGATAAATCCGGTGGCATACAAACTCAAACTGCCGTGTTCGCTGCGGATTTACCCCGTTTTCCATTGCAGTTTGCTGAAGCCGGCGGTGGCCGCCTCCAGGAGAGCCCCGCCACCGGTGTGGGTGGATGGGGGTTTTGAGTACGAGGTGAGAAGCATCCGCGACGCCCGCTATCGTAGGGGCAAGTTGTGGTTCCTGGTATCCTGGAAGGGCTGCTCGGCTGAAGAGGATTCATGGGAGCCCTCGGAAGCGGTGCGCGCCCCGGCGGCGGTGAAGAGGTTCTACGAGCGCCATCCGGAGAAGTCTGGCTCTAGGAGGCGCTTGGGGAGGGGACCTACTGTGAGGATTCAGGATCTAAGGTGCCTACCTAGCGTCTAAACACTACAAGTCCCAGCAGCCCCGGAACCAGGAAGGGGGCGTCTATAAGAGGACGTCACGCACGGCAGAAGGCGTGCGTTATTTTGAAACCGAGAATCCTATTACCGCCTTTCGGAGCTTGGCGTCCAGGCGGGAATGGTGATTGGAGCACAGAGGAAGGCGAACCGGAGGACTCCACTTTCCCCGTCCCTCGGAGCTTGGCATCCAGGCGGGGAGCGTAATTGGAGGAGTCGCGGCTACAGAGGAGGAAGCAGGTGAGAGGTAGTAGCGGAGCTCGGCTGAGCTCACTGTCCTTCACCTGCCCCGATCCTCGCAGACTTCTAGACCCGCCTTGCCTTTCAGACACAGGCAGAGGCTCGGATGAGCCTTTTCGAATCGCGCTGACAAAAGCGCGTTTGCCTTTCCAGCTCGGAGGAGCTTTACATTTCTGGCAGCGCTCGGAGGAGCGAGTTGCAATTCCAGCTCGGAGGAGCTTTACATTTCTGGCAGCACTCGTAGGAGCAGGTTGCATTTCCAGCTCGGAGGAGCTTTACATTTCTGGCAGCGCTCGGAGGAGCGAGTTGCATTTACATCTCGGAGGAGATTTACATTTCTGGCAGCGCTTGGAGGAGCGAGTTTGCATTTCCAGCTCGGAGGAGCTTAACTTTGCAGAACAGCGCGGAGAGAGCGCGATATTGTTTCCAGCTTGGAGGAGCTCACCGGTGGTGGCAGCGCTGGGGAAGCGCGACACTGGGGTCTGAGTTCAAAGGAGCTAACCATGTCAGGCAGCGCGGAGAGAGCGCGACTAGCAGGATACTTAGCTCAGTGAAGCTAACTCTGACACTCAGCGCTGGAAGAGCGCCATACACCTTAGAGGAGCGAGACATTGAGCTTGTCTAAGGAGCACTAGCTAGGGAGATACCTCACCAGAACCTAGCGTGTTGGTACTCACCAGGTGAAGGAGCGCTACATCGTAGGGACTCCAGGCGGCGGTGCTTTCACCGTGGAAGCCTACTTTTGGTTGTCTTTTGTCATATACCCTAAGGAGGGGGCTAACTCACTCGTAGCTGGGGTCTGATGTAAGATCCATGCTTGAATAGCCAGGGGGACAAACACAAGAGGGCAAGGTGTTTGGTTCACAGGAGGGCTCAAACATATCCAATGTGAGGAGTCTGGTGTGGTGTACGACTGCGAGTGGAATCACAGGATGTGAGGTCCACGCCCTCAGTAACTATAGTAACCACCTGTACTAGTGAGACCTAAAGAGAGTAGACTGTTAATAGTTGTTATTTGTTATGTTTTGTCTTTTCAGAATCTTGTCCCTGCTGACCCTTCCCCCCATCCTTTCCCTCGCCTGATCACCTCTGGGCTCTGTAACCCTTGGTTGGAGTGCGGGGAGATCAGGAGGTGGACCTCTATAGCATCGCCCGGATCCTGAGGAGTTCTGCCACCTGACAGAATAACGCACCCACGTTAGGTGCTCCTCCCGGTCCGGGGGGGGTGTAGAGTATGGCATCCTTAGAGGACGTAGTGCAGGCCCTGGCCTTAGTCCAGCAGGAACTGGTGGCATCACGCATGGAGACGGCAGCCTTGAGAGGTAGGGTAGATAGGATAACCCGTAATCCCTTTGAGGTGGCATCACCTAGTGGGCAACAGATACATGTGATGGTGCCACCGCTTATCCCTTTGGCTAGCCCAGAGAGATATGCGGAAGACCCGCAAAAGATTCATATCTTCCTTACTCAGGTGATGCTACATTTTTCATGTAAACCTTCGTCTTTTCCCACGAATCACTCTAGAGTAGCTTTTGCCATCTCTTATTTAGTGGGAGACGCGGCTTCATGGGCAGTCCCTTTGGTTAGGCATAACGACGCGGTCCTGTCGGACTGGGACGCCTTTCGAGCCGCGTTTGAAGGAGTGTTCGATAGACGAACGACCACCTTTAGTACCGACAAGGAGCTACTCTCTTTGAGACAAGGAAAGAGTGACTAGGTGACATACCTCACTTCTTTCAATCGATTAGTTGCAGAGGCAGCCTGGCCGGAAGAAAAAAAAATGTCCTTGTTTTATCAGGGGCTTTGTGAAGAATTAAAAGACGTAGTGGCGCAGATAGATCCCCAACCCACAACCTGCGCGGCGCTGATGAATTTGGTGTTGCGCCTAGACGGTCGCTTGGCTGAAAGAGGGGGAGATAGGTACAAGGGGAGCGGGGCGACTGCAAGGTACACACGGAGAGAACCCAACCCTGTTTCGTCGGCTAACGAACCTATGGAGGTAGGGGCCGTGAGAGCCACCTGACACTGCCAACTTATGGCGAACAAAGCGGTACAAAAGAGGGTGGTGATGGACGGAGCATCCGTGTCCTTAATAGAATTGAAAATTCTTGGCGAGAATGCTAGCTAATTTTTTATTCTATTACAGGACCGGAGGCTTCGTATTATGCTAGTTTAACGCTGATTAAAAACCACAGAGGATATATCACCCACCGGTTCACAATAAAACTGTTTAAATGTCGACTCAGAGGACCAATCTGCAGAATGCATGATATCCTGAATAGTAGAACCCAACAGGAACGTCTTAGAGGCCATGGCACCTCGGACAGAATGCGCCCCAAACACTTGAGTATGTAAATGTAAATGTCAAGGTACTTATAGAGCGCACTGTCACCAGACGGCCACCTTGCGGTGTCGCCTTTTGCGGTTTCCTGGCGCTGATACTCATACCGCTGTGGAACCCCTCCTGGCTTTCCCTGTGAAGTGTCCACTCCTGGGCACCCCCAGGGTGAAGCCAGGCATCCTTAGCGCTGTTGGGGCCGGTGTGGAGGCTAAGCAAGCTATTGCCCAGAGTTGCAGCATGGGGCCCATGATTAGAATAGGCACCGAGGCAAGAATAGACAGGTCCGAGGAAATTGAGCCCAAGCCCTGCCGAGGCGGGAATCGAACCCTGGTCCCTGACCAGAACTCTGCCTCAGGGTCTGCCGCTCTAACCATTGAGCCACACTCCTCCACTACATTCTTTGTAGGCCTTGAGACTAACCCTGGACGTAGTATGCGTAGTCGCACTATGTGTAGCTATGCAAAATTGTACTCGTGCTTCGCGAGCTAAGCGAGCGCGCGTAGTTGCTTGTCCCATCCATTCGCGATGCGTTTTTCTTGCTCGTGAACGCATATTGCGTGTTCGGGAGTCTGTTTGCGTGCTCGGGGTATAGTATCTCGTGAACTTACCCATGCGGTCGCCTATGGGTGCGTCCATCTTGTTTTTGACTTGTCCCGCCCGTTAGCGATGCCTTATTTCCTGTTCCGGGTGTATAGCGTGTTCGCGATGCGCATGTCATGTTCGGGAACGCGATTGACATGTTCGTGACGTTTTGTGCGTGCTCGTGGGGAAATATTGCGTGAACTTACCCATGCGGTTGCGACGGGCGCGGCCATCTTGTTTTTCACTCTATGCTATGGTTCTGTGGCCTGCTTTTCTATCCTCCCTCAATCTTTGCCATCCTTAGCTTTTTACACTGTTTTTCTGATCTTTTTTTATTTATTATCTATCCCTCTCTGTCTCTAAGACTATATTTTGCATTTTATTTCTACTTTTACTAACTTTTTTCTCACTTTTCTACTGTTTTATATTGCTTTCTTTTACTCCTTCCCCTAACTTTATTTTTCTCTTATTTTCTTTTGTGCCTCCCGCTCACCCCCAGAACCATGCCTAAGGGTAGTACCAACGGCCGCTCCAACGCGCCTGCGCCCAAGAGCCGCCTGCCTTGCGGCAGACTGCACCAACCAGGGGTGCAGGCCCGGGAGCTTTTTGGGGAGGTGAAGGTGGCTGCCCTTGACCTTGGCAGCAGGCCTGGCTCCGGGTACCCGACCCAGGAGCGTCACCGCCGGTGGGCAAAGGTGCGCCGGGCTGTGTTTTCGCCAGTCCGAGGTTGAGCCCGCCCATCACCAGCTGTCCCACCGGTGGTCCGACATCTTGGACCGGAAACAGGACCTGCTGGACCTGCTAGGTGTCGAGGTCGTGGGGCTTGGTGAGTAGCTAATGTTCTAGTAGTATAGGTATTGTGTATAATTGTTTTCCGAATAGCAAGAATACTGCTGCTTACATTGCAGGTAAATTACGTTTGAAAATCTTCTGTGATTGTAGGACACAGGTGCTCGGCGCTGCTCTTACTTGTTTGCAACTTTGCGCTCGCTTGGGCTGTTTATGTAAGAGTTTACTTAGAGAACTTAAGTTAGGTAATGCTATTGCTAGAGAGACTCTAGTCCTTCCTTTGTCCTCCTGTCACTAAGAAGAGATAGTGGTGGATGGATTGATATAGGTTTAGTTAGTATTAGTTTGTAATTTTTTAGAGGTCTGCGTGACACATCCTCTCTGTCACTGAGTGGTGCTTACCCAAGTCCTTAGTAGAACCTTTTGTAGTTTGTTTAATGAGTGGTAAGGCTTAGCAGTGTCACTAGCAGAACATCAGACGCAACCAACAATTTGGTGTATGCACAAATTTATGCATATGTCCTACACCTACGCATTTTTGACGGCTAAAATTTAAATGCAGACTTATTGAACAATTGGCCAGTCTGGACTATGTGGGCTAGGTCAGGTGGTACATAGGCTTATTTAGTATTCTGGAATCAGAATGGAACACTGGATTAGTGTTCATAAATAATAAGTAGACGGTCCATGAATACCACAATAATACTACTAATCGATCTGATGTGATAGCTCAATTTGTATTGCAATTGTTGTTTCCTAAAATGTTTTCTGAGTGTTTTTTAAAATATTTTATCTGTTTCACAGTAAACCAATCGTTAATGTGTGTCTCTTTCGTTGTTATATCTTACATGATCAGCACCCAGGGGCAAGAAGACGGGGACACAGGCGGAGGGACAAGATGAAGATGCCTCCCATGGCCAGGAGCGCTCCTCTACCGAGGGCTCTGCTGCTGGCCCAAGTAAGTCCTCCAGTGGTTATATTAATAATTATATTTCCCTAACTCTTACTGCACCTTATTTTTTCAGAACTATTATTTCTGTTTCCTAATTTATTTTTTTCAAATCTTCTTCGATCTCGACTGTTTCTAAATTCTTCTTGTTATCCCTGCCTCCAACTGCCTCTGCTATGAGCCTATGTTATGACTCTCTGTACTACTACTATTAGTCTGTCTGTAGCTAAGCTTGTCCAGTTGGCCACTCTTTATTTAAATGGTTTTAAATAAAACTCAGATTCACTGATAGCTCTAGCCACGGAGTACAGTCCTTTGTGTTGTCCTCTTCTGGTCTAAATCTTGCTTGAGGCTTTTCGACAATTCCCACCAACAAAATGCCCAACCAGATATTTTACTATTTTTGATAGGATATACTACTACTGTTGTGGGGATTCTGCACAGCCACATACATAACTATGCACAAGAAAATAGGATGTTGGTGATGGGAGGTTGGACCTTTCTCACACCTCAGTCAGAACACCCAATCCCCTGACCGACTAGCTATACTCTCATTAGGTCCCCAACGCCCCCCCCCCCCGAAGATAGTCAATGATTAGACAACCCAGAACATAATAACACCCTTTCGCTCACTCACTCGTGTAAGTCCACCACACCAAATACCACAGAGTCTTTGTGTAAGTTGAAGTTCAAAAGGTTATTTTAAAATAACAAGTTCAGTACGTTGTTCTACAGTTCAAATCATTATACTATACGAGCCAGCTAAAAAAGAAAAATGCATGAGATTAAAACAATAAACAATGTTACAAGTCCACCGAAGAGTCAAAAGATCTCTGTGCGAATTCTGGGGGACCCCTCACCTTAGAATGTAGAAGTACTGGTTACATCATAAGCTCTGCAAAGCTCTTGTTCGTTCGTAGACGGGAATCTTTCGCCTGTTATGATAAAAATGGTGCGTGTTAGATAGTATAATGCAAGCATTTCTCAGTCATGTCAAAAAGTGAAGCATGTTATGGTATTGGCTAAGCAATATGGACTGACCAGAAAGTGGCTTTTTTCCGACCTCTTGTACGCAACGCTCAGACAGTAGTAGCTGTATGAGCTCATGTGGGCTCAAAGGCGTCTTACACAACAAGCTGCAAGGTAACGTGCGCAAAAGACATGAAGCTAAAATGGTGCATGGCTCAGGCTTACTTTGCAAAGAGTAGAGTAGACTAGAATGACCCTAGGGACCATAATAACACTACTAGTGTCTACTCTACTCCAGTACCAGATTTGGACTAGTGATGTATGTTGTAGTTGTATATATATATATATTTTTCCAATCTTGGTAGTGAAAAAGAATGAATAGGGGGAGGTGTATATGGCATCTAAAAATGTGTAATGTTTTTTCTAGGCGTACTACCAACCACCACCAGTGCAGGGGCAGGCGGCGATGCAGCCATTCCGGAGGGAGCAGGAGATGCGGCAGCGGAACCTGCAGGTGCTAGTACAGGGGGTGAGCCAGCAGCAGCGGCGGGCGGTGGTAAGATAATATGTTCCTTACTTATTGACATTACACTAGCAGAAAGGGTGTACTGTACACTTACTGTACGGTTGAGACTTAGTAAGTATGAGGTTGCAGTGAACATTAGACAACGGTTGAAGAGGACACCCTTTCACTAGCAATGGCATTAGCAGCGTGGGTTGAGTAACCAATGCCCTCTTCTATCTGACTCCAACTCAGCTGTGAAAGTAAAATGGAGAAGACTAAAAGTCAGATCAGATGACCTTGATGGATGTGTTGAACAAAAAGGGAAAGAAGGGTGGAAGGAGGAAGGACGGGCGAGATGTAATATGACTGGCAGAGAAGGATACTTTGGAAGCATGCATAGGTGGCTGATAGGAATCAGATGCATGCGTTGTTGAAGGATGGGTGGAAGCTCAAAGAAAAGATGCCTGCATGTGTGCCCAAACCGTATGGGTGGATAGGATATCAAGAATCGTCAACAGTGTTTGAGTCAAACTCAAAGCCAAGGCAAGCAAGGACGCATGGGTGGTTGTTGGTGAAACAAACTAAGGTCTGTTGAGAGATTAAGAAGAATGTTAGACGTTTACTTTGAATGGATGGATGCCTGGATGTATTCATCATAGATAGCATAGGTGGCGACTGTCACTGTATGCAGACCAGAGTCTTTGAAAAGAATGTAAAAGAAACAGCGCCACAGTAGCAAAGCCGAGGGGAATATAAGTTGCATTTTCAGAATACACCTTTGACTCACAGTAGTTTGCAAGCATATCATATATATATATATATTGTGTATGTATGTAGTTATCAGCGCCTTCCTCTGACTCAGAGGACCACTCCCTACCTATGTTAATTTTACTGTCAGCCAGCCTGCTATGGGGGGGTTACACAATCAATCAAAATAAAGTACCTCATGTCGTCCCATATATAAGCAAAGGTCATTGGATCAGATAAATAATCTGCCTTTTAGTAGTAGTCTGGGCAGGGTGAAAGTGAAATTGAGCAATTGCCCTTGATGTAACAGAGAGACTATATCCAGTGTCACCCGTAATAGAAAATTACGAGCTTCCCCACCTGCAGACAGTAGTAAATCGAACTAACGTGAGTCTGCGTCATGAGTCAGACTCGAGTATGTTTATCTTGGGCGCAAGCTGACTGAGCTGGCATGCCGGCTACAACAAGGTTATGTAATTTCACTAAATTAAAGAGAAAAAGGAAGACTGGTGTACTGAGCCATAGTGCTAGTATAATGCCTGAAACTCCCACAAATGTTAGTGGCTGAGGAAGTGGGAGGACAGATACATACCACAAATGTTATGTACTGTGCTTGCTAGTGCTACAGCTCCTATGCCACTATGTGTTGAATTAATTTTGTGTTACTGTTTTGCTAAGAGTTTTGGTAAAATATTTTTTTCTTTCTTGATATAGCGCCTCAAAAGCCAACGAGGAAGGAGTTGGCTGTCATGGCCCGGCGCCAGAAGCCTGAGGCCATCTGCGCGGAATACCGATGGCTGGTGGCTCTGGCAGAGGAGGAGGAGGAGGCGGCAGCAGCTGCAGCCTCCTCCAATGCCCCGGGCCCCAGCCAGGCCCCTCCAGTTGTTCGGCGCCGCGGTCAGGCAGCCACCCATCGCCGCCCGCCTACAACATACAGCACTACTGCTGCCCCCTGTGGATGTAACTGCAGGGCCTATGCGCACCGCATGCTCCTCCGGAATGCGCAACTGGAGGAGGAGGTAGAGGAGTTAAAGAAAAAGTTCAAGGCAATGGAGAAGGACATTAGAAGACTATCCCGCCGCTAAAGACCCTGTTAAATTGCCCCATTTTTTATAGCTTCTTTTGGTGGGTGGGAATCGGGCATTGGGGTTTTTCACAATTGGACATTGGATTTTTGGGACTTTTAAGTTTTGGACATCGGTTGGGGTTAGGGAGAGGGGTGGGTTAGGTGTTGATGTGGGATTTTTTACATAGTTTATTTTTGTTAGGGGATTAAATTATATATATTTATACTTTACATACGATGTGGTTAATGTTTTGTGGGTGGGGTTACTGTTTTACGTCACACTGTTTCCTTGCTGCTGCAGGGCCACAGCCAGTGTTCGATTTAAATAATTGGCTGACTTTGTAAGACACAAACAGATAGATGCGGTACCCCTCACTAAGTGACTTGTCCTACTAGTACGGTCAGTCTCTCCTCCTAGTCCATTATTATACCTCCCCAAACATCTTTTCTTTTCTTACCTGTGATTGATGTTTAAGTTAGGCACAGCGATGGCTGCATGACGATGCAGGTTGGGTTTCCGAAGAGAATGCAGAATCAGATGCCATGGTTGTGGTGGTAGTAGTAGTAGACACTGGCAGTAGCATTTACAAAAAAAGAAAAAGAGTCAGTCAGTCGCCTGAGAGAGATTCTGGGAGGAGTAGTAGAGCGAAGTAAATAAAACATAATGGGTGAGGGGATAGCCTAGTACAACAAGTTACAAAATCGTTGTTTTCGAGTCACTCAACTAGGCCTACACTAGACACAAGCGTAACCTTTAGTGCTGTGTGTAATAACAGGAAGGAGGACAATTGATGCCAGCAATTTATGATGATTGATTAGGTTCCTTTGTTAAAAAAGTTAACTCGCAAATATACTTATCATGGGTGGGCAAGCAGAAGAAGATCCTCCCCCTGCCTTTTTTTTTTTCTTCAGAGTTTTATATAGCGCGAACTTGACCCAAATCTAATCAGGTATCAGAGCGCTTTACATAGCACTAGTTACGTTACATGAGGACACACATTCATTTTTTGTTAGGCACGGGGAGATTAAGTGATTTGCCCAGAATCACAGAATGTTCAGCGTCATTACCGAGACTCGAACCCAGTTCCCCAGGTCCGAGGTCGAGCGCCCTAGCCGTTAGGCCAACTCCTCTCCACCTTGAAATTGAATTAGTGTTGCTTTCGCCACGTCCGCCCCAGCAAGCGTGTGATCAATTATTGGTGTACATTTAATGTAGTCACACCTCAATAAATCACACAGCCCGGGGGAAGAGGGTTAGGGTTTGATGAATGGTTGGGAAGGGGGGTTGTGGGAAAGGTTTGACAAAGAAAAACAGTACGCATGGACAAACATCAAAAGAAAGCACAATCTTTGTAGACTACCATATCCATAAATGTGTTAAGGGTGAAAAAGGAAATACATGCATGATGATGATAACTTGATGGTTAATGATAAGTAAAACTTACTAACTACTACTACTAGACAATTAGACAGTGCAGGTCATCAGAATATTAATATTAAGCACTTTGACTTGCCTGTCTGCCCTCATAGAGAGAGACACAGATAACAGATTACATACAGTTTGTGTTCTGTTCTGTTGTACCGGGCTTAAGATAGCAAAGAAAATGTTAAAATAGCTGTAGGGATGAATTATAACTTCTAAGCAGAGAGCAAAAATAATTAATAATAACAACAACACACAGTATTAATGATTGAAGGCAAAAAATGAATCAAATTGTTTCAAAGATGAAGAAAGTTAATACTGTTACTGTGTTATCCTGGTCAAATGGGGAGTTGCATCTCGGCATTCCTCTTGGTCCTCAGTCCCTTCCATGGATGCTCCGTCCATCAATTTTGGGTGATGCCACTGCCTGCCTGGCATATGTAGATTCATTGGGAAGGTAAGTGTGCGTTGTTTTTCCAAGTATAGCACAGGGTAAAATCCGGCCTGTAAGTGTAAATGGAAAAACAAATGGGATATTGAAAAATCAATGAATAAAATAAATGCATCAATTACGGTGGAGTGCAACAAGACAGAGAAGAGAACACTTTTAGACTGAGGCGGCATGGATAGATACATCATGTCTGTCTACTCTGTTTGCAGCATAAGCTACACCAACAGGAAACATGCCCACGGCACCAGGCCGTAACCAAACCTCCATTTAGCTGTAATTTAGACAAAACCCGACAAAGCACATATACAGCAACCTAAATTTCCAAAATTAAGTGAATAAATCAATGCACCGCTGTCAGTCATACCACTGCACTCGACTCCACCACTATACAGACATGTAGGTCTGCTGTGGTTCTTGTTGACTAGTGTTTACCTTCTATGGCACTTCATGAAACGCAGTTATTCCATCAATCATCTCCGATCCTAAGTACTGACTGACTGCGAAGAGGATATGTACTCATCATGATCATGGTGTCCAATGGATAGCCCTGTAGTAGAAGTACAATTTGTATTCAACAACAAGTCTGTTTACAGCGCCGTTAACCAGAAACAGTTACAGGAGGACACATTACATACAGCAACATAGCATTTCCCAAAGTAAGTAACTAAATCAACACACGGCTGTCAGTCATACCTCCACTAGTACACTCGTGACTACTCGACTCCACCACTACACAGACATGTAGGTCTGCTGTGGTTGTTGGCTTATTTACCTTTTATGCCACTTGAATTGAAATGCCAAGAGTTATTCCATCAAACATCTCCGATCCAACTGACTGACTGCGAAGATATGGTCATCATCATGGTGTTATACGTGTTGGCCACCTCCAACTCAGTCTGTAGTGTTCCATATTATAAATTGCAAGGGATATTGGCCTGCAGTAGTAGGAGTACAATTTGGTTATTAAACAACAAGAAGGGAAACATTGACTGTCCCTTGAGTCACTTTTGGTTGGTAGATTAATTACTAGTACAGTTCGATTTCATGTACAACGTCAGCAACATCAACACAAAAAACAGCAATCACTCTGAGTCTGCATACAACGCATGCATTGCCAACATTAGTACATTACCTGTCTTGCTCTTCTCTTTTGCTATCAGATGCCTAGTTCTTTCTGACAGGTGTGTGTTTTTTTACCGAGCCAGTGGCCTCATTATTACTCAACATTCATTGAGTGTTAGTCGCTGTTTTGGTTTTCTTACTCATCTGTGGCACTTCTTTGTTGCAGTTGAAGTTGGTTCACATCTGTCGTGGTCCTTCAGGTGCTCACCTGTTTGTTTCTGCAGAAGCGCCCTGGAACTGATGACAAGGTCCGCTACTTCCCCAACCCCATACTGCGCCTATCAGACTCTAAGCCACAATGTTAGGTCTGGGGAAGAAGGGAAACAAAACAAGGAAAGTAAGGGAGGGATCTCTCAGCTTATGGCACCAACCAGGAGTCCTTCGCACAAGTAGAACTAGAAAGAGAGAACAGACAATAAATATATATACTATATGGAGATGAACAAGACTACATAAACCCCTCCCTTCGGTAAATACCTTAAATCAACCCTTCTTCTATCTTATAACAGGAGGTGCTCCACCACTCTAGGGGTCTGAACTACAATGGGAAAGAAGGGAGAGGTGATTACCATTGTACACTATGTCTTTAGGCCTTAGAATGATACATGTAAGTGCTCATGCTTACCGGGCTAGTCCGGTATGGTTTGTCCATGAATTGTACATCCAGATATAAACAATAAATGAATTCAGGCTAATCTTCCATTAGAGAAGTAATTGCTGTCGTCGTGCAAGAAGCCAATTGTGTATACAAAACCACGTGAATAAATGATAAGAAAAAGAAGGCAGCGAATACTCGCTGTTACCGTATCCCCTCTGGTAACAGAACTGTCCCCCGTTTCTTGACTCCTCCGTTACGGGTGATATACTGTGTGGAATAAAACGGTATTCTGCAGGAGTGGGAAATGATATCCAACCGTTGGTAGAAGACAAGGAATATAGTTTGTATGTACTACTTCCAGAATACAAGGGATCTTGTAGAATGCTCCGTAGCCAACTACAAAGTAGGGGGCAGTTCCAGAACACAAGAGAGCGACACCGCTTAGCCCGGCCGGCCGACGGAACACCAGTCCGGTCGACGGGCGGGACCTACGTTGTGCACCACACTTGCTCACGGAACTTACCCTCACTCTGCAGTCTGACTTAAGGATAAACACTGAGACCGCTTGTGGTCACAAATGTGAGGGGTGACTGACGAATATATCGTAGGAACCAGGAAACTTCTCGTCACTGGCTCATTTGATAATCCAACAAGGAGACAGAGTTCTCGGAGTTCAGAAACTTGAAAGTCCGCGCGGAATGCTGGAGGCACAACAGGACTCTGTGGCTCAGGAACGTAACGACGCAAAGCGCGGTTTCCGGTGGAAGTCAGGCTTTTATTGCCTGCCTGACTTCCTCGCACATGCGAGGTAAGATGCCGTCATCTGAAGTCAATGAAGACGGCAATCATGACAGTACACCCCTCCCAATAAGCCCCCCACCGGCCGAGGCTTGTCCGGATGTCTTCTGTGAAATAGACGTACTAGGCGAGGGGCATGCACGTTGCTGGCTGGTTCACAAGTGCGCTCCTCTATTCCATACCCCTTCCAGTGTATCAAATATTGGAGTTTCTGTCTAACTCTCCGGGAGTCTATGATTTTCTCTACTTCAAATTCAAGTTCACCATCGATTGCCACAGGAGCAGGGGTTATCGGAAGGTGGGTACCCGGCTCCACAGGTTTTAATAAGGACACATGAAAGACAGGATGTATCTTTAGGGATAGAGGGAGGTCTAACCTCATGGCTACAGGATTGATTACTTTAACTATGTCAAAAGGGCCTATGTATTTGGGTTTGAATTTGCAAGACCCTCTTAGTTTTAAATTCTTCGAAGATAACCATACCTTATCTCCCGGTGTATATTTGGGTTCTGGACTTCTGTGTGCATCAGCCCCTTTCTTATACCTAACCTTGGCCTGTTCTAGGGCTAAATGGGTTGTTTGGTGTATCGTTTGCAGTTCCTGTACCAGCTCTACTGCTGCTGGGGTTGAACAGGAGGAGTACTCGGGGCAAGGTATAGTACGTGGATGATAGCCAAAGGTGCAAAAGAAGGGTGTGGAATTGATAGATACGTGGAAACCGTTATTATAAGAGAGTTCTGCTATCCAAACCAATTCATCCCAATCTTTAGGTGCTTGCAAAACTTGGCATCTGATATATTGCTCAAAACACTGGTTTACCCTCTCTGTTTGTCCGTCTGTCTGAGGATGGTGACTGGACGACAATTGGGCATCTATTTGTAACAGGGTACACATCCCTTTCCAAAACCTTGAAATAAACTGAGCGCCCCTTTCTGAGACGAGGACTGACGGAAGGCCATGTAAGCAAACTATTTGTTGTAAGAACACTGTCGCTAACTTGTTTGCTGTAGGAAGACCACGTAAGGGTATAAAATGGG
Source organism: Triturus cristatus (assembly GCF_964204655.1). Classification (NCBI taxonomy): domain Eukaryota; kingdom Metazoa; phylum Chordata; class Amphibia; order Caudata; family Salamandridae; genus Triturus; species Triturus cristatus. Next base: position 393,207,192 of record NC_140594.1, read on the forward strand.
CCATTTTAGTGAAAAAATCCACTACCACTAATAGTGTGTTATGTCCTTGTGCGGTGTGTGGTAGCTCTACTATAAAGTCTAAAGACACTGTTTGCCAGGGACGACTAGGTGTAGGGATGGGCTGTAGCAACCCCACTGGCCTTTGATGCGAAGCCTTGCTTTGGGCACATACATGACATTGTTGCAGGACGCGTTTTGCATCCTTTCCCATGGTTGGCCACCAGAAATGTCTTTGTAGGTGTTCTAGTATTGGGTGATAATGGCACCAGTCTAAAGCTTGTGTTTGTAACTCTACAGTCAGAAGAACCAAACCTCCTTCTATGCAGATGTAACCAGATTCTGTACTGGGTATATGTGTCCCTCTTAACTTGTCTATATCTGTCGTATCTTGCTCTTGCTTGACCTTAGCTAGAAACTCATCCTCGGAAAACATCCCTCCTATCACTCTGTCCTTAGATATAATAAGAGGAGGTTCTGTCGTTGTCTCTTCAGGATCAAAGCTAAGCTGGGACAACGCATCTGCCTTTCCGTTCTTCCTACCTGCTTGGAAGCGAATTACAAAATCGTAGTCACTGAAAAATTGAGACCATCTTAACTGTCTCATGGAAAGTGCTCGTGCAGATTTTAAGAATTGCAGGTTCCGATGATGGGTTAGTACCGTTATAGTATGATGAGCACCCAATAAGTACTGCCTCCATGCTTCAAATACTTTCTTTATGGCAAGCAGTTCCTTATCTCCGATAGTATAGTTTGCTTCCGCAGGGGTGAGTTTCCGCAAAAAAAAAGCCACTGGGTGTAGTTGTCCAGTGCTAGGGTCTGTCTGTGAAAGGACTCCTCCCACTGCCACTTGGGAGGCATCAGCCTCAACTACGAACGCATGAGCAGGATTTGGATGGCGTAAGACCGGAGCCTGAGTGAATGCCTTTTTTAACGTCTGAAAGGCCTCGTCAGCTTCAGGGGTCCAGGTGAATTTTGCTCCTTTTCTCAGTAATTTGGTAATGGGGGACACCAGGCCAGAGAAATTACAAATGAACCGCCTATAAAAATTGGCAAATCCAAGAAAACTCTGTGTTTCTTTGACTGATTGCGGGGCCAGCCACCTATGAATTGCTTCCACCTTTTGGGGGTCCATACTTAGGCCCTGTGGAGAAACGATGAATCCCAAAAAGGCTACCTGTTGTACAAGAAATAGACATTTTTCTAGTTTACAAAACAACTTTGTCTCTCTCAGCCTTTCTAACACATTTCTCACATGCCTTTGGTGTTCTTGAAGGGAGGACGAGTATATTAACAGATCATCTATGTAGGCTATGACATAATCGTCAATCATCTCTTTCAGTGTTTCATTAATAAAGAATTGAAATGCGGAGGGGGCATTACAAAGCCCAAAAGGCATCACCAAATACTCATACAAGCCGTATTTGGTGCAAAAGGCGGTCTTCCATTCATCCCCCTCCCTGGCACTAAATGATATGCCCCACGCAAATCTAATTTAGTGAAGATGGTTGCGTCTTTTATGCGGTCAAAGAGGGAGGAAATTAACGGTAACGGATATTTATTCTTAATGGTCACGTTGTTTAATGCCCTATAATCAATACAGTATCTCAGACCGCCTTCCCTCTTAGGAATAAAAAACAGAGATGAAGAAGCAGGAGACCGGGAGGGACGGATAAACCCCATCTGAAGCATCTTGTCCAGATATTCACGCAGATAGAGTGTCTCCTTTTCTGTCAGCGAATAAACCCTACTACACGGAATACGAGCCCCTGCCTGGAAATCAATACGACAATCATACCCCCGATGGGGAGGGAGAGTCGTAGCTTCGGTTTCATCAAAAATAGATTGGAGATCCTGGTACTGCAATGGCAAGGATCCTTCTTCTGTGGCAGTAGAGGCCACCCTGGTGGATACAAGGTTCTCCGGGACCGGAATATGAGACCTGCAATGTTCTGGACGGAATTGCAGAGTCATTTGTTTCCAATCAAGTAAGGGGTTGTGTAGACGTAACCAGGGTATTCCTAGTATGACAGGAAACTGAGGTGAACTTATTAAATCAAAACCCAGATGTTCTTGGTGGCAAGGGTTTATATCTAGAACCAAGGGAACCGTGTTGTGGGTTATTGGGCCTGACTTTAAGATGCTCCAATCTATCGTCGTGACTTCTTCCCACGTTTTCTTCTCTACACAAGGAATATGTTTACTCTGTGCCCATAGTACGTCCATAAAATTACCCGACGCACCCGAGTCTATCATGATCTGGACCTCCTGTACTCTGTCGTTCCACGAGAGCAAGGCCTTAATAAAGAAATGACGGGTATGACCCTCAAACGTTTCTAAGGAGGAGACAAATTACCCAGAATTATCCGAGGACCCTGTCTCTCTAGGCCTCGGGTCCATTAGGTTTCCGAATTCTTTGTTTGCTTAGGCTTCACCGGACACTCTCGAAGAAAATGTCCTTGTTTACCACAATACAGACACAATTTGTTATCTCTCCTTCCCTGTCTTTCTTCTGAACTTAAAGGTCCCCTCAATATGCCGATCTGCATAGGTTCTGGGTCTTCACTACTCTTTTCTGGATCTACTTTTCGCTCCTTATACATAACCAGCCTATTGTCACTCTTACCCCTTTCTCGTCGCCTCTCACTGAGTCAATGATCTAGCTTAACAACTAAATCTATTAAGGCGGAACAAGACTCTGGAGGATCCACTACCTGGGACAGGGCATCTTTTAACTCATTCCTCAAGCCTTTATAAAACAGGGTGCTTCTTTTCTCTTCAGGCCATCCCGCTTCTGCTACCAACCTATGAAATGTGTTGATGTAGGCCGTGATATCTTTTGTCCCTTGTTTTAAATTCAAGAGTTCGGTGTCTACAGAATGAGTGAAGGTATGCCTATCAAACAGCTTTTTAAGCTCTCTACGAAAGGCACTATAATCATGTAGGAGCGGGTCGTTTCGTTCAATAAGAGGAATGGTCCAATTGGCTGCCGAACCAGCCAAATAAGAAATAACAAAAGCCACCTTGGCTTGCTCTGTAGGAAAACAGGCTGCCTTACACATAAAATGTAATTGACATTGGCTGATAAATGCGGCACATTTAGCAGTGTCACCTAGGAACCTTTAAGGAGGGGCTAAGGGAACTGTTTGGGGAGTGGAGACATGTATCACAGACGAAGACGTGCTAGAACCTGATCTGCTTGCTTCAGTATCCGCTCTCCTCTCTCTCTGTAAGGCGTCTACTCGGGAAGCTAAAGACTGGGTTTCCGCTTGTAAATTCCCAATCATATTAGCCAAATCGGCCAATGTCACTTGACTTAGTTCCATGACGCTCGGGCAGAATATATATCTATCTTTTTCGGGCTTTGCGTTCTGTCGTGGTCCTTCAGGTGCTCACCTGTTTGTTTCTGCAGAAGCGCCCTGGAACTGATGACAAGGTTCGCTACTTCCCCAACCCCACACTGCGCCTATCAGACTCTAAGCCACAATGTTAGGTCTGGGGAAGAAGGGAAACAAAACAAGGAAAGTAAGGGAGGGATCTCTCAGCTTATGGCACCAACCAGGAGTCCTTCGCACAAGTAGAACTAGAAAGAGAGAACAGACAATAAATATCTATACTATATGGAGATGAACTAGACTACATAAACCCCTCTCTTCGGTAAATACCTTAAATCAATCCTTCTTCTATCTTATAACAGAAGGCGCTCCACCGCTCTAGGGGTCTGAACTACAATGGGAAAGAAGGGAGAGGTGATTACCATTGTACACTATGTCTTTAGGCCTTAGAATGATACATGTAAGTGCTCATGCTTACCGGGCTAGTCCGGTATGGTTTGTCCATGAATTGTACATCCTGATATAAACAATAAATGAATTCAGGCTAATCTTCCATTAGAGAAGTCATTTCTGTCGTCATGCAAGAAGCCAATTGTGTATACAAAACCACGTAAATAAATGATAAGGAAAAGAAGGCAGCGAATACTCGCTGTTACCGTATCCCCTCTGGTAACAGAACTGTCCCCCGTTTCTTGACTCCTCCGTTACGGGTGATATACTGTGTGGGATGAAACGGTATTCTGCAGGAGTGGGAAATGATATCCAACCGTTGGTAGAAGACAAGGAATATAGTTTGTATGTACTACTTCCAGAACACAAGGGATCTTGAAGAATGCCCCGTAGCCGACTACAAAGTAGGTGGCAGTTCCAGAACACAAGAGAGCGACACCGCTTAGTTCGGCCGGCCGACGGAACACCAGTCCGGTCGACGGGCGGAACCTACGATGTGCACCACACTTGCTCACGGAACTTACCCTCACTCTGCAGTCTGACTTAAGGATAAACACTGAGACCGCTTGTGGTCACAAATGTGAGGGGCGACTGATGAATATATCGTAGGAACCAGGAAACTTCTTGTCACTGGCTCATTTGGTAATCCAACAAGGAGACAGAGTTCTCGGAGTTCAGAAACTTGAAAGTCCGCGCGGAATGCTGGAGGCACAACAGGACTCTGTGGCTCAGGAACGTAACGATGCAAAACGCGGTTTCCGGTGGAAGTCAGGCTTTTATTGCCTGCCTGACTTCCTCGCGCATGCGAGGTAAGATGCCGTCATCTGAAGTCAACGAAGACGGCAATCATGACAACATCATCATCGTCAGTGTTGTGAGATGGGCCGCGGCATGGGTAGCAGTCATTGTTCAATTGAATTGAGTTTTCAGAAATGAGACATGTCAGCAAGTTTCTTCAAAGAGTCTCTTGTCTTTCTCTGCCAAGTACCTTCTGTTCTGACATTGATGAGCTTTTTTATGCCTTCCGAGGCGGTTGCCTATTTCTGACAGGGACGAGTTTCGGCTTGTAAACAAAAGGAGGATACCTATAGTCACGTTCCACTTCTTCTAGAGGGACTTTTAGAGGCAACACTTTTTTCTGTACTATAACTATTCTCCATCCAATGTCTGGCTTGAGGAAAATGTATTTAGGGCGAGTCAGGAAGATGGAGCCGGACTCTGAGGAGTGGGCAGTAAAATGCACAGAGGTGCAACTCCAATAGGGAAATAAAGAGAGAAGATGGTGGTGATGGATTCATTTGTTGTGATTTGATTTGAAGCAGAAAAAGACAGATGCACACACAAATAAAGTAAGATAGAAAGTAACAATTTGAAAGCCTAGTTGTCAGGGAAGAGGAGTTCGTCCTCAAACTCTGGTGGTTCGGACAGAAATAGGTCATGTAACCCACTACTCATGTCGTCAAAGTCGCTCTCCTCTTCCTGCTGTGATTCACGTATTTTGTAGTCCGGTGGTATAAAGTGCTGATTCATTTTGATCATGGTTAACCTCTACACACTTTTGGGAGAGAGACTGGTCCTTTCCACCGTTACAATGGCACCAGCAGCACTGAAACACGCTCAGAAGAGACACTTGTGACAGGGGAAGCCAGATACTCTATCGCCAGCCTGCTGAGCACTGTCCATTGGCTTCTTTTCCCATACCAATACACCAATGGATTTCCATCCATGAAGACCTCTGGTGGGTCATCCAGATACGCCTGGACCATCCGCTCAATGCTCAGGGGTGTTCCGATGTGCTCGGCCTCTTTTGCCTTTGCATCAGCTCTGGACTTACCATACCCCTGCCGTAGAAACCAATCATGTGCCGATCGTAGTGTGGATGATCCTGTTCTTGCTGGTGATGTTATTGGTAGTGTTGGTGTCAGTGACTTCTGGGAGGCAAAGGCACTGCCCTCAGGCTCTGAAGTAGAACTTGATTCTGGAATCTGCCCTGGAGTACTTGTTCTGGGCTGGGGAGGGGGGCCTCTAATTATCAGCCATTCGTTTTCAAAGTCAATGGCTTGCTCAGCTATCAAAGTTTTGTACTTGGCAACATCCACCTCTGAAAAAGGAATTACTGCCTTACTGTTCAGAAATGCTTTGTACCGTGGATCCAAAATTGCGGCAGTAATGTAATGTGGATGTGACACTATGTTATTTTGAATCCTTGTATTTTCAGACAAGCGAACGGCTAAGGATTCTGCCAAATAGTGTGCATCTTGTTTGTCATCCACACCTGCGTACGTTTCAAACACCTCGTTCAGCTGTTGCTCTAGCATGTGCAAGAATGGGATAGCTTGGCCCATAGTACAGTCCTCCCTGCTGACTTCACGTGTGAAGACCTCAAAAGGAAGTAGCATCTCTGTCAGGTATTTAACGTGGTCCCATTGACCCATCTCAACGGTCATGCCTCTCACAGTAGGATCCCCTAATCTTCGCATGACATAAGCATTGAGGGGTATGTACTGCTCAAACAGACGATCAAGCATGTAATAAGTTGAATTCCAACGTGTTGGCACCTCCTGGATGAGTGCTTTGACTGGCATTTTTTGCTCACGTTGAATGACCCTCAGCTGCTTCCGGGCTTTAAAAGAATGGCTGAAATGTGTGCATATTCTTCTGCAGGTGACCAGTAAGTTGCTGACTATGTATTCATTTTTCAGAAAGTCTTGAACAACAATGTTAATGCAGTGTGCCAAACACGGGACCCTGACATAGCCACCATCTTTCATGGCCCTAACTACATTACTGCCATTGTCTGTGGCAACAAAACTAATGTTAAGCCCTCTTGGGTGCAGCCACTCAAAGACCTTGCTGTTAAACTCATCCAAAATGTTTGCAGCAGTATGATATTTCTCCATGGCAAACATGGCTACAGTTGCATGGTTGCGAGTGGCATCAAAAATCTCAGCAGCGTCAACACCAGCAGATATCTGTTCTTTAACCCCCACAAAAGAGATCCAATGTGCAGTTATGCACATGTAATCAGTGGCTTGGCAACTGGTCCACATGTCTGTTATCAGGTGGATACTATGAACAGCACTCTGCTTCAAGGCGTTTTCTCAGCAATTCCAGCACGTCGTGATGTAGTGCTGGAACAGCAACTCTGGCAAAATAGTAGCGGCTGGGAACCTGCCATTTTGGCCAGATGGCTGTCACAAATTCCAGAAAACCCACCCCTTCAACAAAAGAAAAAGGGAGAAGGTCCAGTGCTAACATTTTAGCCAGCTTCGCATTGTACAAACGTGCTATTGGGTGGTTGCGTTCGTACTGCCCCTCCACCGGCCTAAACATGCTGATAATAGTGGGCTGCATGGTTTTCCTTCCTCTTAGGCTCAACGAAGCACTTGTTTTCATTGCGGTACTCGTTGCTGTCCCAGGCTGACTCTTACTCTTGTGCCACTGAGATGTTGCTGAAGATGTGGTCGACAATAACACTGAACTGCATTGCTGGGTACAGGGCTACTTTGTGTAGCACGACCAGACAGAATGTCTCCCTTTCCTACCTCTCCAACCGTGATCGGATCTTCTTCTACTCGTTTATCACCACCAACAACAATGCTTGCAGTTTTTATGCCGCGAAGGTGGTCCTCCCAGTTGATCAAGTGGTGTTTTTTCAGATGGGTTATTTGGCCTCCGGTACCATAGTTTGTACCAAGCTTACCCCGACTAACAGAGGTATTACAAATGGAGCATATAGCAATGTTCTCCTCCTTTTCACTAACCGTAAAGAAGTCCCAAACTGGGGAGCTTAACTTTTGCCTCTTGCTGGAGGTGCCACTTCCAATGCTGGATGAACTGGAGGGTGTGCATTAAATTTGACTCTGTGCTGTACCACTACATACTTGTACTGAGGTGGTGGTTGTGCTGGATGTAGGTCGCTGACGGGCCTTTGCTAATGCAAATATGGAAGCTGTAGGTCGTGTTGGTGTTACCTGTGTTGGAGGTATGCGTGCTACATCCCTCGCAGCAAATTTGGATAGGGTAATAATGTTGGTCTCCATCTCCTCGGGCCGGGAGTGATGTTCGTGATGACTGGCTCATCATCATCATCATCATCCTGATTTTCTACATCAACCTCCATAAGTATAAGGCTTTCTGGAACCTTCCTTTTCCCTAGCCTGGTCTTGGGACATGTCTCCCTCTCATACTCAGTTTGTGGCTTCCAAGTGGCATCTAGATCATCAGAAGGGGGGCTAGGCGAAGAACTTGGACTAACCCTCCTTTTCCTTGGTGGGGATTTGGAAGACAATGGAACTTCTGAATGAGTGGCTTCCTCTTCTTCCTCTGCATGAGGCTCAATTTCCTGAACTGCCCCTGCTTCGGGAGGAACAACAACTACTATTGCGGGCGGTAGTTGCGGCTGTTGTTGTTGAGCACTTATCTTCTTTGTTTACTCCTGCGTTGATTGGGTACTACTTTGAGATAGCGATAAGTTTAGCTCAGGCTCAGCATCACTGCTTTCCACCATTAGGCTGGCTACCTCTTCCACACTCATGTGCTTGGGCCTGGGTTGGTGGGTTGGTGCCACTGATGCGGAGGTGCTGGCCCCAGCTTGCCCCTCGGACACCGCTGCTGCAGGGATCATTTTCGGTTTCCCAAAAAACGTTTTGGGCGGCACACCAGACTTAAGTGTTATTTCCTTCTTCGTTTCCTTCTTCTCAATAGCAACTTTCTTGGTACTGGAGGACCTGCTACCTGCTTTCTTTGAGCCCATCTTATTCTGATGTCAGCAGCACTCAGTTGCACAAGTTGCAGAGGTGTCTAGTCAGGTCACTCACACGTCACGTCGTGTACAGCAGCAGGACGTCTGCCTGGCAGCACAACGGGTGATGATGACACACCTACTCCTCGGTCTTTTGTACACCTAAAAGCAAAAAAGCCATAAGAACATCAGTCAAAAGATAGTACAATCAAACTAATATAATATATAACTTCTTAGTATGTAGTGGTGGTCACAATTATTAAATGTTAGTAACTCAGTGAACAACAGTGTAGCAATTTATGAGACTTTGACAACAAGGCCAGGGCTTTCCTGGTGTACTGTACTGTGCACACTCAGGAAGAATAAGAATAGCAAAGAACAAACACATATATGTAGTGGAGCCTGAGTTTGTCCTACATTTGTTCATCACGTGGGATGGATGAAGCATCAGGGAGTTGCAGCTGGCAATGGGGATGGATTTGGAAGCAGACAAGAGGAACAATGGAAAGACGCAGGTCTATGTGGCAAAAACAGCACACTAGTAACTACCACCACAAAATGGCCCCCAGCCAAATGGTCAGGCCAGCCACAATAACAAGAAAGTGAAGGCAAAGGGCAGGACCAGGAAGTTGGAGACTCTGGGGAACTTCCTTCCTCTTCTAAAAAAAATTGTAAAAAAAAAAAAAGAAAAATTAATCCTTGCTCCAAAAACTACAGCCAAATGACAACCTGAGGAGTTTTTTTTAGCAAAATGAACAACATCATCGTTTTCGAGAAGGTTTTATGCTGCTCGCGAGATATTGTTTGCCAGATTGCAAATTCTGCGTGTATGGCATCGCGATCTTTACAAAAAGTCGTTATCGCGTTTGCGAACATGCATAATGAGTATGCGAAGAAGACAAAAAGTGTAAGTCTGAGTTGTCGCACTGTGCGGAATTGCCAAAACTGTGCAAGATGAATACCTAGGGTTACCTACTGGCTGAAAAAGCCTATTTATTTAACACAAACCAAAAAACTGAAATTCCACCCCAAAAACCACATTTTGCAATTCAATCCAATGCCATAAATGGTGTTAAAATTCAACTGACAACACAAACAGATTTTAGGCACCCATGATGAAATGACTACCTCTGGGCCTACTGGCAGACTAGGCCACAAGCTTGGGACTGAAGCCTATGGCAAAAGCAAGCACACTGCCTAACTCCACAAAATGGCCACCACCCACATGGCCAGGCCACCCACAGAAAGTGAAGACACTAGACAATGAATGCAGGCCTATGGCAAAAGCAGTGGACACAGCCTGGATGGCTCCACAAAATGGCCGCTAGTCACCCACAACAAAAAGAAATGGAAGACAGACAATGCAATCCTATGGCAAAGGCACACTGCCTGCCTTCACAAAATGGCCTCCACCCACATGGTCAGGCCACCGACAATAACAATTAAATTATGACAAAGGACAGGACAAGGAAGTTACAGACTCTGGGGAACTTTCTTCCTCTTTTAAAAAATTGTAAAAAAAAAAAACGAAAAATGAAATGACTCCTTGCTCCAAAAACTACAGTCAAATGACAACCTGAGGAGTTTTTTTAGCAAAATGAACAAAATCATCATTTTCGGGAAGGTTTTATGCTGCTCGCGAGATATTCTTTGCCAGATTGCAAATCCTGTGTGTTCGGCATCGCGATCTTCACAAAAAGTCATTATCGCGTTCGCGAACACGCATATTGAGCATGCGAAGAAGACAAAAAGTGTAAGTCCGTGTTGTCGCGCTGTGCGGAGTTGTCAAAACTGCCCGAGATGAACACCTAGGGTTACCTACTGGCTGAAAAGGCCTATTTATTTAACAAGTTTTTGATGATTCAAAGCAAACGTTTTTTGCTATCACCTTATGGAAAACCCAAAGGGCCTCATAGTAACTAATGCGCCACGCATATTTCTGGATGATGCAGCATTCCGAAGAGACTGGGCACAAATTGCATGGCATTGCACCAGAGACTGGATTATTCTTATAATCCAAACAGCAAAAAGACTCTCTGATGCCATCCTGATAGACATCCAGGCAACTGAACAGCATTTCAAGACTACACTAACCTCATATAAGAAAAGACTAGAGGAGGTCAACAAAGAAATAGCAGACTACAAAGAAGAACTCACGCAATCCAAAATTCAACAATTCCAAAAAGACCTAAAGAAATTTTCATATGTCAAAACATATCCATATTCAGATGCAGACTTTAAAGCCCCAACGAGATCAAACCACTCCATATCATCAGAAGAGGGATCCTCAATACACAGCGGCGGCAGCAATGACAGTTCTGGATCAGAAAAAGGCCACTACAGAAACAGACAACGTGGAAGAGGCAGAGGAAGAAATACACATTGGCAACAACCATGGCCCAACATGCACCCAGGAATGGTACCCAATTATCCGGCTCCTTTTCCACCTATGACTCAACCCATGTTCTATGGCTGGAATCCACAATTTCAACAACCCACACCCCAATTTGGCAACCCCAATCAACGGTTTCCTTTTTTAGGATCAGGCCAGAGGGGGCGCGGAAGACGCCCGCGGAGAGGTCAAGTACATTGGGAAGACAACGAGAACCCGAGCGCCAACACACGCAGCAGGACAAAGGAACCTCACCCGAGCACAAGCAGAGTCTAATAACTAACCTTTCAGACCACACTCTCACAACAGCAGAAGAACAGGTTCTGAATAGAGGCCTTGGGTTTTCACCTACAGCGAAACTTGATAAATTCAAATTACATTGCGAGTTATCAGAATTTTTCCGCAAACTTAAACTCAAAGCTTTTTTTGAAAATTCGCCTACAAAGGAGACTCAACAAGAAGAAAAGGGCGACACCACCCTTAAATTAAAGTCAACATTCATTCCTCCACCCCACACAACACCAGCGGAACTCATCGCCTTCGAACAAGCGATATACAAAGGCGTAGAGAACACCCATGAGAATCAAGTATTCAACAACACCACAGCTCAACAGTTCAACGCCATACGAAGTCTCAAAAACAACAAAGATATCATCATAAAACCAGCTGATAAAGGCGGAGGCATAGTCATTCAAAATCGGAATGCTTACCATTTGGAATGCACACGCCTCCTAGACGATCCAAAGAACTATAAAATACTGGATGAAGATCCTACAGATAAACTTAAGACCAAAATTGACATCATGGTTCATGAAGCTGAATCTAATGGTGACATCAGCAAACAAGAAGCATCATTCCTTACCTCAGGTGGCAAAACTACTCCATATTTCTACACCATTCCAAAAATACATAAAAACAAAACACCACCTCCAGGTAGACCACTAGTTTCTGGAATAGGTTCACTACTTGAACCCCTGTCCCGCTTCTGTGACTTCTATTTGCAACCTATAGTTCAGTCAACACCAGCCTACTTAAGAGATACCAAGGACTTACTGAACCAAATCAATAACCTTGAGTTCAACCCTACTACATCTATCCTTGTAAGTCTGGATTTAGAAAGCCTTTATACCAGCCTACCCCAGGATGATACCCTCGAGGTCATCCGCACCTCCCTCGACAAAACGATCTGGGATTACAACACTCCTAAATACTTTATAATGGAATGTGCCGAAATAGCCCTCAAAGACAATTTTTTTTAATATGAAGGCACCCTCTTCCTCCAACAGTACGGTACATCTATGGGGAGCACTTTTGCTCCCAGTGTAGCGGGTCTGTATGTGTCCAATTTTGAAGATTTACATATCTTCAACCATCAATCAACATACACCTAGGACATCACTTTTTACAAGAGGTACATCGATGATGTATTCCTGATATGGACAAGTGACAGCCAAAGACTCAGTGAATTCCTAAACTGGATTAATACACTTGATCCAAACTTACGATTCACTCACACAACAAGCAGCACCAACATCACTTTCTTAGACCTGGAGATTGAAGCACGAAATGGGGTACTCTTGACAAAAACCCACTTCAAACCAACAGCTAAAAATTCCCTTCTACATTTCCAGAGTTTCCACCCGAGGCCACTGAGGGACAACTTACCGTTTGGTCAATACCTTAGACTGCGCCGAAACTGCAGTGAAATAAAAGATTTCAAAATACAATCTGAAGAATTGACTACAAAACTACAAAACCGTGGATACCCCAACAAAATCATTCAAAAAGCGCAAAAAAGAGCCAGGAACCAAAACCGAGAAGGTCTATTGGAACCCAAAGTGGATATGCCAACAACCATACCACTCACATGTGTGACTACCTTCAATTCCATCTCAAACAAAGTAGCCAAACTTATACAAAGTAATTGGAAAATCATAACTTCGGGCAAGCTACAATGGGATAAACCCCTATTCTCCTATAAAAGGTCCTACAACCTCAGAGACAATTTAGTGTCTACCAGACCAAGAAAGGTCCTGTGCGCTCCTAACACAGTACGGAATGCATGGGGATTACCAGAAGTGACAGGCAATTACCCATGTGGCAACTGCAGTATTTGCCATCTAACCCAACCGACCAAAACCTTACATCTTGAACAAGATAAAACTTGGACCATCATGAAACACACTAACTGCAATTCGGCAAATGTTATCTATCTCATTACATGCCCTTGCAAATTACGGTACGTCGGGATGACCAGCAGAAAAGTCAAAATCAGAATCTGCGAACATCGCAGTAACATCCGCTGCAAACGCAGCACGACAAAACTCACAGAACACTATCTAGCCAAGGGACATACCACCAACGACATGACCTGGGTCATAATTGAACAACTTGAGTCTAACCAGACCAACATTCAAGAACGCTTGTTCGAGAAAGAACAACGCTGGGTATATAGACTCTCAACCCATATCTCATATGTCTTTTATTTCTATTTTAGTTACTCGTTTTCCCCCTGTTTTTAAATTTGAGCCACTCGCACACCCGCATTGCTGCCACCTTACTTTCACCTAAATTTGGTCAAAGCACCGCGTTTTAGCGGGTCCCTGCCCACTGCCTCGTGTTGGTGGCCATCTTGGGAGGGGGGATTTGGGAAAAAGGGGGTGGTGATGGACAGAGTTTCTGAATGATGCAGGATACTCTTACCAAGTCAAGAGATCATGGTTTTAATCCATCACCGTTTTTTAGCTCACTGCACCATCCCAGCTCAGAACCTGGCTACATGCAAATTAGTCTGTACCTGTCCCAGTGCATGATGGGAACAGGGCAAACCAAACTACCAAGCCAATTCTTATACTGGGATGGAAACAAGCTTCCGGGGACCGGTTTCTGGCATCACAGCCTTCGTCGGCCCGGCTTGCCTGAATCCAGATGGTGCAATGAGCAAGGGACTCACGTCTGAGCATACCCTCCCACACTGAGTGTGGATAAAATCGATTTGGGAAAAAGGGGGTGGTGATGGACAGAGTTTCTGAATGATGCAGGATACTCTTACCAAGTCAAGAGATCATGGTTTTAATCCATCACCGTTTTTTAGCTCACTGCACCATCCCAGCTCAGAACCTGGCTACATGCAAATTAGTCTGTACCTGTCCCAGTGCATGATGGGAACAGGGCAAACCAAACTACCAAGCCAATTCTTATACTGGGATGGAAACAAGCTTCCGGGGACCGGTTTCTGGCATCACAGCCTTCGTCGGCCCGGCTTGCCTGAATCCAGATGGTGCAATGAGCAAGGGACTCACGTCTGAGCATACCCTCCCACACTGAGTGTGGATAAAATCGATTTGGGAAAAAGGGGGTGGTGATGGACAGAGTTTCTGAATGATGCAGGATACTCTTACCAAGTCAAGAGATCATGGTTTTAATCCATCACCGTTTTTTAGCTCACTGCACCATCCCAGCTCAGAACCTGGCTACATGCAAATTAGTCTGTACCTGTCCCAGTGCATGATGGGAACAGGGCAAACCAAACTACCAAGCCAATTCTTATACTGGGATGGAAACAAGCTTCCGGGGACCGGTTTCTGGCATCACAGCCTTCGTCGGCCCGGCTTGCCTGAATCCAGATGGTGCAATGAGCAAGGGACTCACGTCTGAGCATACCCTCTCACACTGAGTGTGGATAAAATCGATTTGGGAAAAAGGGGGTGGTGATGGACAGAGTTTCTGAATGATGCAGGATACTCTTACCAAGTCAAGAGATCATGGTTTTAATCCATCACCGTTTTTTAGCTCACTGCACCATCCCAGCTCAGAACCTGGCTACATGCAAATTAGTCTGTACCTGTCCCAGTGCATGATGGGAACAGGGCAAACCAAACTACCACGCCAATTCTTATACTGGGATGGAAACAAGCTTCCGGGGACCGGTTTCTGGCATCACAGCCTTCGTCGGCCCGGCTTGCCTGAATCCAGATGGTGCAATGAGCAAGGGACTCACGTCTGAGCATACCCTCCCACACAGAGTGTGGATAAAATCGATTTGGGAAAAAGGGGGTGGTGATGGACAGAGTTTCTGAATGATGCAGGATACTCTTACCAAGTCAAGAGATCATGGTTTTAATCCATCACCGTTTTTTAGCTCACTGCACCATCCCAGCTCAGAACCTGGCTACATGCAAATTAGTCTGTACCTGTCCCAGTGCATGATGGGAACAGGGCAAACCAAACTACCAAGCCAATTCTTATACTGGGATGGAAACAAGCTTCCGGGGACCGGTTTCTGGCATCACAGCCTTCGTCGGCCCGGCTTGCCTGAATCCAGATGGTGCAATGAGCAAGGGACTCACGTCTGAGCATACCCTCCCACACTGAGTGTGGATAAAATCGATTTGGGAAAAAGGGGGTGGTGATGGACAGAGTTTCTGAATGATGCAGGATACTCTTACCAAGTCAAGAGATCATGGTTTTAATCCATCACCGTTTTTTAGCTCACTGCACCATCCCAGCTCAGAACCTGGCTACATGCAAATTAGTCTGTACCTGTCCCAGTGCATGATGGGAACAGGGCAAACCAAACTACCAAGCCAATTCTTATACTGGGATGGACTTGGTAAGAGTATTCTGCATCATTCAGAAACTCTGTCCATCACCACCCCCTTTTTCCCAAATCGATTTTTTCCACACTCAGTGTGGGAGGGTATGCTCAGACGTGAGTCCCTTGCTCATTGCACCATCAGGATTCAGGCAAGCCGGGCCGACGAAGGCTGTGATGCCAGAAACCGGTCCCCGGAAGCTTGTTTCCTTCCCAGTATAAGAATTGTCTTGGTAGTTTGGTTTGCCCTGTTCCCATCATGCACTGGGACAGGTACAGACTAATTTGCATGTAGCCAGGTTCTGCGCTGGGATGGTGCAGTGAGCTAAAAAACGGTGATGGATTAAAACCATGATCTCTTGACTTGGTAAGAGTATTCTGCATCATTCAGAAACTCTGTCCATCACCACCCCCTTTTTCCCAAATCGATTTTTTCCACACTCAGTGTGGGAGGGTATGCTCAGACGTGAGTCCCTTGCTCATTGCACCATCAGGATTCAGGCAAGCCGGGCCGACGAAGGCTGTGATGCCAGAAACCGGTCCCCGGAAGCTTGTTTCCTTCCCAGTATAAGAATTGGCTTGGTAGTTTGGTTTGCCCTGTTCCCATCATGCACTGGGACAGGTACAGACTAATTTGCATGTAGCCAGGTTCTGCGCTGGGATGGTGCAGTGAGCTAAAAAACGGTGATGGATTAAAACCATGATCTCTTGACTTGGTAAGAGTATTCTGCATCATTCAGAAACTCTGTCCATCACCACCCCCTTTTTCCCAAATCCATCTTGGGAGGGGGGACATTGTAGGAGGCGCAGGTAGCGCTCTAGTGTCCCTAGTGTCCCGCGCTCGGCGAGCATAAAGCCAGGCAAATCTCAGGTGAGCACCCTTAACATCTTGACCATTAGCGTTAGGATAGCCTCGCACTCACCGCTATTCTGCTGCTGGCTGCTGCTGTAATTCATTTTAAAACGTCCCGTTTTTGTCTTTTATTTCTATTTTAGTTACTCGTTTTTCCCCTGTTTTTAAATTTGAGCCACTCGCACACCCGCATTGCTGCCACCTTACTTTCACCTAAATTTGGTCAAAGCACCGCGTTTTAGCGGGTCCCTGCCCACTGCCTCGTGTTGGTGGCCATCTTGGGAGGGGGGACATTGTAGGAGGCGCAGGTAGCGCTCTAGTGTCCCTAGTGTCCCGCGCTCGGCGAGCATAAAGCCAGCCATGCTGACGCGCAGCGTCATCACGCAGCGTCATTGCCGGACTATCGCCGGAGTTTCGCCAGAGTCAAGCCCGTCTGTGCCCGTCCGGGCCCAGACGGGCCTAGGGCCTGCCATCATGCCCGACTCTGTGGCGCCACCTACTACTAGGCTTCGATATGGGAGGGACGCCCTATTGACTTTGCGTCCGCCCCACCCTATTAGTTGTAGTTTTGCACAGATGGGAATTACTCCGTTTTTACCGTGTAGAGCCTGCCCCTCCGGCCACAATTCAGTGGCTGTGAAATCTGTTCTTTCCATGGCTTTATTAAATTGCCGGTCCTTGTCGAGCCATGCCATTGAAATTAACTCACTTATCCTAGACCACGAGTTGGATGTGTTGTATCTTACTGAGACCTGGCTCTCCCCCAGCTCTGGTCCTGACATGGTCAGAGCACTCCCCCCGGGCTTTCACATGGCCCATCTTGATAGACCTAAGGGGAGGGGAGGAGGAATTGCAGTTCTCTACAGAGACACGCTTGCTTGTAAGATTCAGAATGGAGGGGTGACTGATTGTGAGAGCTTACAGTTCTCCCTTCGGTTGTCACCTACAGTGTCTTTGGTAGGTTTGTTGATTTACCGCCCTCCTGGACCCTTGGGTAGCTTCCCTAATTCTCTTCTTGAAACTACTGCGCTCCTTGCCTCTTCAACTGCCAACTTTGTTGTCCTCGGGGATTTTAATATCCATCTCGAGGACTCCACCAATGCGGCGGCAGGCGATTTGCTTGATGATCTTAAATCTTTCGGAATTAATCTGGCTAACTCGGGCATGACCCATGAGAAGGGCCACCTGCTTGATCCCATACTTTCCAACTTGGACCATCTTATTTCATCTCCGGCTCTTGCCCTTCCTTGGACAGACCATTTCTTGGTGTCCGCGACATGGCAATTCGATAGCCCAACTGCGGTGGTCTCACGGGTTTACACCCTGGAGAGAGCCTGGTCGAGGCTCCCAGTTGACACCTGGGTGGCACACCTGGAGGCCACGCAGCCCCCTTTGGGAGCTAACCCAATAGTTGCCGATGCGAATCTTCATACTTGGCTCGTGGATTCTTTGGACACTCTCCTACCCAAAAAGAAACAACTTACGAGGGGGAAGAGAATGGGCTCTGCACCTTGGTACTCGCCAGAACTGAGAACCCTGAGGAAGGGATGCAAGAGGCTAGAGCGGTCCTGGAGGAGAGACTGGAGTGAGGCGAGTCGTAAAGAATATCGTGCGGCCCTGAGCAGGTATAAATCCGCCATTCGGGTGGCAAAATCAGGATTCTTTGAAGAGCGTATAGGCTCGGCGGCCAACTCTTCTAAAGAGTCATTCAGGGTTATTAAGGAGCTACTGAATGCCCCCGATCCTCAGGTTTTCCACGAGGACCCTCGCAAAAAATGTATAGAACTGGCCTTGTTTTTTAAAAGCAAAATTGATAATATACTGGCCTCCCTTCCCCGGCCAGGTGAGGTCTCTTCCTTGGAGGATAATTCCACCTCCCAACTTAAGTTGCAATCGGTGGAGCTGGCCTCCCTTGGTCCGGTCACTAAGGAGGAAGTTTTGGCGGTTCTGGGGTCTATGAAGAGCGGCTCCCCGAAAGACCCAGTACCTATTAAATATCTTAAACAGGTATCATCTACAATTGGTGGCCCTGTGACGGACCTGATAAACCTGTCTCTCGTCCAGGGCGTAGTTCCCCCCAGTTGGAAAGGGGCGGTGGTTAAGGCCCTTTTGAAGAAACCTAACCTTGATCCCGCCGATCTCGCTAACTTTCGGCCTATCTCCTTGCTGCCGGGTATCAGTAAGGTGGCTGAGAAGCTGGTGAACAGCCGCCTTTCGGACTTTTTGGAAACCAATTCCCTTCTGGGCGACTCCCAAACGGGTTTTCGCCCAGGTCAGGGGACTGACACCGCCCTGCTGGCGGTCGTGGAGAATGCGAGGAGCATGTTGGATTCGGGAGGTTCAGTGGCAGTGATCCTCCTGGATCTCAGCGCTGCTTTTGACACCGTGGACCATCAGGTGCTTCTCCAACGGCTGTCGGGGGTGGGGATCACGGGTCTGGCCCTCAAATGGTTTGCTTCCTTCTTGGAAGGTCGCTCATTTGAGGTATGGGAAGGCCAGGAAAAATCATCTTCATCCCCTCTCCAGTGTGGTGTGCCACAGGGCTCTTCATTGAGCCCTACCTTATTTAACGTTTACATGGCCCCCCTGGAGAGTGTGGTACTGCCGCTGGGTATTAAAATCATCAGTTATGCTGATGATACTCAGCTGGTGGTAGGCCTTTCCCAGTCGGCGCACCATCCCGACCGGCTGCACACGTGTCTTGAAAAGATCTACACGTGGATGTGCAGCTCAGCCCTAAAGTTAAATGGCTCCAAGACGGAATTGATGCTGCTGGGGAACTCTTCTCCATCTCTGTCCCCCAGCAGCTGGCCAGACTGTCTGGGACCGGTACCCCCCCCCAAGCTGGAGATCAAGAGCCTGGGGGTATGGCTGGAGCAGGACCTTTCTTTTAAAACCCATGCCAAAAAGACTGCTGGCGTGTGCTTTGGCCTGCTCCGCTCAGCCCAGAAGATTCTGCCTCTGCTCCCAGTTGCCACCCGTAGGCTTCTCATCCAGGGACTTATCATCTCGCGGCTGGATTTCAGCAATGCGCTTTTCCTGGGTGCTCCCGAACCTACCCTGAATAAACTACAGCAAGTGCAGAACGCGGCTGCTAGGCTTCTGACGGGTCTCCCTAGGCGTCAATCTGCTCGCCCGGCGTTGAGGGCACTGCACTGGCTCCCGGTGAGGGACAGGGTGAAATTCAAGTCACTTTGCATCGCCCACAAAGTTCTGCATGGGGTAGGTCCACCTATTTTGGAGGAGATGGTCCAGCCTTACAAGGCCCCTCGTTCTCTCCGCTCTGATCATCAACATCTCCTTCAGGTTGGTAGGGTGAAAAAGGCAAGAACCGGTGGCAGAAGGTTTTCAATAAATGTGGCCTCTTTGTGGAATTCATTGCCCCTACAACTGCGCTCGGAAGCTAGTCTTCTTCGGTTCCGTAAACTTTTAAAAACTTTTCTGTTTCTCGTGTAGTCCCTGCATCTTGTAGTAGTGTTATGTGCCGGCAAGCGCTGGGATGCCTATTGGTAACCAGGCGCTATATAAAACTCAGAATAATAATAATAATAATAATAAATGACAATGTACCTTGGAACAGTATACATCGTTCATGAATCCAGCATTTGTAATAAACATAATCAGTATTGCAACTGCATATTCCCAAAATAGCCTGTATCAGATGTGCAATTTAATAATCACCTTAGTCTTATGCCCTTACTATACTGAGCGTTTGCCCATGACTGTACTCAAACCTCCCTGTGTAGACGTCTATTTTCACATTAGCCCTCGTATCTGAGATTTCTATCTGCACAGAGAGCATAGTACACAACACCTATCCTTAGGACTTAGTACATATCCTTTCGTTTTATTTATTTATTTTTAAATAATTTTTCCCTGTGCCCGGAAATCACATTACTGACAACACCTATGCACAGTTACCATCTCCCTATATGTGTTTTTCATCTCAAATCTTTATTGAGACATTCAAGCACATTTTTAACGAAGGTTATCTATTGATGTCAGTAACTGAACACACAGGAGGGCACTTTTTGATCCTCCACCCCTATTTCCGCTGCACCGCAGAGGGACTATAATTAAATTAAATTAAAAATTAAATTAAATTTTGACCCGGAGTTATCATAACGAGACCTCGTGTTGTCCTGGTATGTGTCTCTTTTATTTCCATTACGCACAAACAGGCGCCGTCTTCACCACTCGCAGACACCGCGCTCTAGTCTCTCAGAGCCGCACCACGTGACATCCCATCCTTCTTCCTGTTTTCTTCTTAACCCCTCCCAATTTCCAATACGGGGCTTAACAAGCGGACCCGATCGCCGTCCTAGGTACCTCGGACCTTACTTTCCCTGACAAATGTGAGTACCAGACTCCTAAGGGATCATGCCGATCCACTTGTTACTCTACAGTTCAGAGGCTCTATATTTAGTACTTTCACGTTGATTTACCCAAGCAACTTTATCCTTCGTAGCCTCCATTTGTTTCACCCTCCCATCCACTCTTCGCCATTACCTCTCTTTCCATTAGGGTCAAGAGGGGATTTTTACGTCGATCGGTTACCAGAGGCATAACTACCTCTATACCCAAGTGAGACCGCTTTCCATGTTGTCTGTCTTTAAAGTTGTTGTTTGTATGTCAATTGTTGTTTGTATGTCAAATTTCACGCATTCTTCGCAACAAGTTATAACGCGCCACCATTTAAACATACATTGACTACGATGCACGCGCACTTGGCCTATATATCATATTTGGCCTCCAGACAAGCCACCATTTGTCTCTCAACACCTAGTGTGTCTAATGCAATTCCAATTGCGCCAAATACATGCACACTACTGATAAATGATAGAGATCATGAGCACCATGTGCCCCAGTATATCTTGATTATGATATTGACTCACCTTTTGTCTATTCACTTACGGATTCCCTGTGTATGTCTACACTATTGGGGCACATTGTAGCCACGCAAGCCCGTTCTAGTGTTCGTGCATGCCCACCATGCTACTGGCATTAGATCACCAGCCACTAGTTGAAAGGAGCATGCATTTAGTTTATATGCATGATTTACAACTGTTTTATATGTCCTTACTAATTAACCTTTTATTTTCAGGTACTCTCAAACGGAGATACTGTGAGTACATTACCACTACACTCACAGCACACTTTAGGGTGTGTGCTGATATTTCCACTTGGCCTACACCTTGTTTTTATGGCCATTCACCTTTTTTCTGGTCCTGACGAAAGCCTCTAGAACCATCCAGAAGGCTGAAACTAGTTGACCTTATTTACAAGGGATATCAGGAAAATAATATTCCTAACTATATATCCCGCTTAACCTTTTAACATTAGTCCTGGGACCCTTCTAATAAAAGTTTTTTTCAAAAAGGGCATTTCTCAGAGACTTTCTTAACCTATAGTTACATCTCACATAGCACATCACTCTCTGCTCAACTTCAATATCCTGCTCCGCTGTAATCCAGGCGTCGTAGCACAGCTGGATTGTACTAGGCAATCCAGTTGGGCCCCAATGATGAAGCATGCCACCTACTAGGTAGGTGGGTGAGGGTTTTTTTTCCACAGCAGTTGTGCTCTCTCCTTTCAAGTTTTCCATAAGGTGATAGCAAAAAACGTTTGCTTTGAATCATCAAAAACTTCTCCATTTTGTTTTGCTAAAGTCATTGGGGAAGAGGACAAGTTTTTCTTTTTCCTCGCTCTCTTTTTTTTCCTATTTATCTATTTATTTAACACACACCAAAAAACTGAAATACCACCCCAAAACCACATTTTGCAATTCAATCCAATGCCATCCATGCCTTAAATGGTGTTAAAATTCAACAGACAACACAGAAACAGTTTTTATGCACCCATGATGACTACCTCTGGGCCTACTGGCAGACTAGGCCACAAGCTTGGAAGCCTAGGGCAACAGCAAGCACACTGCCTTGCTCCACAAAATGGCCGCCACTCACATGGCCAGGCCACCCACAATAACAAGAAGGTGAAGACAGACAATGAATACAGACCTATGGCAAAAGCACACTGCCTGGATGGCTCCACAAAATGTCCGCTAGCCACCCACAAAAAAAAGAAATGGAAGACAGACAATGCAAGCCTATGGCAAAAGCACACTGCCTGCCTTCACAAAATGGCCGCCACCCACATGGCCAGGCCACAACAACAAGCATAAGCCAAGGGGAACAAAGAAAAGACATGCAGGCCTATATGGAAAAAGCAGTACACTACTAAACTACCACCACAAAATGGCCCCAAGCCACATGGTCACTCACAGTCACAACAGGCCATGGAAAACAATGAACTCAAGCAGGCCTATATATGACCAGACAAAGGAGGCCTGCTAAACAACACAGCTTTAATAACATGTAAAAATGAAAATCAACAGGGCTATGAAAGGTTGGAAAGTTACACAGCAAGCACACACACACATCCAACAAAGGTATTTATTTATTAACACACACACCCAAAAAGTGAAATACACCCCAAAAACCACATTTAGCAATTCAATCCAATGCCATCCATGCCCTACATGATGTTTAAATTCAGCAGACACCACAGAAACATGCACCCATGGGTACCTCTGGGCCTACTGGCTGAAATCTCAAAGAAAAACAACGAGGCCCCTCCTGAAACTACAGGCCACCCACAACAACAAGAAAAACAATGACATTGATCAAAAAATGTAGATACACGCCCCAATCAAACAAACAAGTATACCAATTTCCCAACTTACTTGTAAACTTTCAATTCCAAAAGTCCTCAAATCCAATTCAATGATATATGATGCAGCAGACAGACACAAAAAGTGATCCTTCCAGCTCCAAAATCCAAATGAAAGTGAACTGCACATGGACAAAGCACTGGGAGGAGCCTGCTGGACAGGAACAGGAAGTTGGAGACTCAGGGGCACTTCCTTCCTCTTGATTTTTTTTTTTTCAAAAGGACTCCTTGCACAAAAAACTACAGCAAAATCACAATCTGAGGAGTTTTTTTGAGCAAAATGATCCTTTTCAAGAAGGTTTTATGATGCTCGAGAGATATTCTTCACCAGATTGTAGTTTTTGCGTGTTCGGGCTCGTGATCTTACCAAGACTACCGCCGGAAGTCAGCTCGCGCGTCCGAATGACGTGTTCGCACACTCTTGCGGGATCGGACGGCCATATTACAAATCTCGTGGCGCACACGAACGGATAGAAAATCGAGTCGGCAAACGCAGAATCACGGTAAGTCGTTACCGCACGCGTGAGAACGCAGATTGAGCGTGCGAAGAAGGAAAACAGCTACGCTATGTTGCAGATTGCGTAGTATTTGGTAACTACGCGTTCTACGTGAACCGCGAAGTTACCAAAACTCCGCAAACTCCGCGAACGGAGCGTAGTTCACTGCCCAGGGTTACTTGAGACAGTGAACTACACAGAGCTTGGTATTACTAGGAAAGGCATGATATTCCACATTGCGTGACATAGTTTTAGTCCTGGAAGTGATGTTAAAAGAAACTCCTTCAGGAGTAAATACTCTACCTGTAATATCTAGAGCTTTAATATCCGACAAACGTCTACATGCCGCCAGGCATAACAGCATGGCTAATTTGGATGAGAGTTGTCTCCTTGTCACCATATCGTTGCTGGGCCATTGATTGAACAAGGAAAGAACTAGCGAGACATCCCACAAGGAAAAATACTTCGGCTTGGGCGGATTAGCCACTCTGATACCTTTCAAGAGTTTTCAAATTAACGGATGCATCCCTATTGGTTTGCCCTCAAGCTGAGCGTAACCCGCCGAAATGGCTGAACGGAAATTGTTGATGGAACGATATGCCAAACCCTCAGAAGTCTTTTTGGACAAAAAATTTACAACACAGGATAAGTCTGCCCCCACGAGATCCACGTGCTGTTTCACGCACCAACGAACCCAACATTTCCAGGCTGAAGTATACCTCTTCCTGGTGAAGGGGGCCCAAGCTTAGTTGATAAAGTCTGAAGCTTGTTCTGAAAATCCTGGCATTTGCCAACATTGCCGGAAAGTCTCCAGGCCATCAGGGACAACTGCCCCGATATTACCATTGGGTGCATCTCTCCATGAGGGCCCTGGAGCATCGTTGAGGACCATGGGATCCTCCTGGGGAAGTTGCAACTCGCCTCCAATAATATTGGGAACCAAGGCTGCGACTTCCACAGGGGAGTCACTAAAATCCCCTCCGCCTTCTGGCGCATTACCTGTGTGAACCCTCGGGAATTAGAATGAAGGGAGGGAAGGCATAATTCACATTCGGTGTCCAATCCTGTGAAAATCATCAATAGAACACTATGGGGCATACCCAAATGACCCTCCCATACCTGGGCATAGACACATCTAATGTATATAAAGAAAATCGGAATAGAGGGATCAATCTCTTGTTTATTTAAGCACAAGAAACAGTGAATTATCTTGGCAATCTATTTTTTCTTTTATCAAAACTTCAATAATTATTTTTCAGAAGCGGATATCTCTTGGTGAACATCAAAGTACTTAACACGTAATATATCCAAAACAATCACAAAAAATTCATTACACAACAACCCATATATAAACTTCATACAACATATATACATCTTATATATATACAACAATATATATCACATATAAATTCCCCTAACTATTAATACTAATATGTACAATCCTCTTGGCGTCAGAGGTATTGATCCTCTATCTTGATTTATTATATGCGCCAGATAACTAATTTTTTAGTCAACCCAATCTGTGGACTCTTCATAGATCAGTATGTCGACGCATTCGCGTTTCAGCCTCCAATTATTTGGCTTCCTCAGGACGGGGATTACAGTCTATCTACAATAATAATAAACATCATACATAAAAGACTATTCTGATATTTTGTATTCTATCCCTTATTTGCCCATGCAGTGCTCGGAAGGAATCTAAAAAATCGGTGAATCAAAAAGAAAAGCTTTATCTACCTTAACAAACAACTGGATCAAATCCGCACACTTACACCAGTGATGCACCACGAATGTGGAATTCCTCAAAGGTGAATATAGACCTATCCAATATATTCAAACCCATGCCTGTGTCTGTACGTGCTACAATTGTGGTCCACCCGATCCAAATCGCTGCAATTTATATGTGCCTACCCAGTACCTGTAAGTAATCCGAGCGGGTCCCTCTTCAAGGACAGCTCTAGGTCAATTCTTCCATATCGGCACCCTACAGTGGTACACACTGGTATTAATAATGATTAATAACCACATCCTCACTCGTATTCCATCACGAATAGGTCGCTACTTCTCAATTACCTCTGTGTACTTGCTGAAGTTAAGGGGTGCCTAATGTTCATCCATTCAATCTCAGCAACGTCTTCCACTGTAAAACAAACGCAAATCTAACTATAGGAGACTGGTCTTATTGGATAAATACACTGCCCCTAGTCTCCCAGCCTTCGTAACAACATTGTGGTCGCCTAGTCAACACTGACGTAATTGTAGTTGCGGTGTCCCGTCACTAACTCCGATGCTACTTCCAAACGCAAAAATCCGCATGGACTGCTGCACTATCCGCGAACGTATAAACGTTTGCGTGCATCGATACGTAATACTCATAATGGAGGTAAACAGAGGACTAGTCTCTGCTCTGCACTCTAACGGCCCGACAACCAGGAACTAACTATACATACTGGGGTCGCCCATGCGCGGCCGATTTGCGTCACGTGATCTCTCCTTCTGGCTCTAGACTGGGGACTACTATCTATAAATCGTTTTTATCCTCAACATTTAAAGAACTTTTGTATATATATGCGCACGCGCTGCCAGACAACTTCATAACACACAACTCCTTAATCAGATGTAATTCAAGGAGTACCCAGAGGTTTTTTTTTTTAAAAAGAGAGAAAAACTTTATTGAAAAGGCTCAGTGACACTTCATCTAATCAACTACAGTCAGCTGTACAGGTGCACCACTTCCCATATTTCCTATTTTATTTCATGTTACAAATACATTCTAAAAACAAGGAACCTACATAATGAGTTCTGTAATCTAGCGTATCATCTTTACACTTAATACTTACTACGAACGTAAAATGAACAAAAGAGCAATACTTAGACCGCACTAAGAGAGTGGGATTCTCATTGTGTGAATAGACAAATTAACCCACATCTGAAGTTCAAACCTTGGTAAAATCCAATACACTGCATGGCTTACATTCTCACCTAAATTCTTGACAATAATCACATTGTTCTTAATCTCTATTTATGGACAAGAAGAACCAAGAACGAACACTGAAAGGAAGCGCCCATTGGTCTAGCTACTCATTATTTCTGTGTATACTCAAGTGGCCACATTAACATCCTCAGTTATAACGTAAAAGCTGGTGGTTTACCCGGCCTCTCAGTATACATTTCTTAGATCAGGGCCCATAGCTCGTCTCTCTCATTTAGACCCTCTGTCGCAGTGTGGTATCTTTCAATGAGTCGAGCTTCTATACGATTAAGTCTCTAATTCTCCCTTGTTATTCGCCTTAATTATGGCAAGGACTGTCCACTCCATGTCATTCTCATTATGGCCAACTTCTACATAGTGTTGTACAAGGGGAGCTCCCTGTGTTCTACATCTAATGCGAGATTTATGTTGTAAAATTCGCAATTTCACCATCTGGGTGGTCTGCCCAATATACATTTTCCCACAGGGGCAGATCAAAGCGTACACCACATTTTTGGTGTTGCAGTTCGAGAATGCTTGCATCACATGTTCCTTATTATTAATCATCAAGACTTTGGTGTCACTCGTGCTTGCACACGCCACGCAATTATTGCACCGGTACTGCCCTATTACTGCAGGTAAGCCAAGTAAGGTTCTTGTGTCTTTTTTCATCGTTGGCTCCCGCATGGCTCTCACCAGGTGCTGTCGCAAGTTTTTACCTTTCTTAAAAGCAAACAAGGGTTTGGGTATATTGAACTGTTCAATTAACCTCCAATTTCTCAAAATTATATTTTTGACTTTGTTGGCTTTGGGATTGAATGTCAATACACATGTCATACATTCGGTCTTTTCATGTATTTTTGGTGTTAATAAATTCTCTCTAGGTGTAAACCAAGCCCTTTTGAGTGCAGCTCGTACTAGTTTTTTTGGGTATCCTCTCGCACACAATTTACCCTGTAATTTATTTGCATTTTAAAAATAATCATCTTTATTGGTACAGTTACGTCTTCTTCTGAAAAACTGTCCATAGGGAAGGTTTTCTTTCAAACTTCTTGGGTGCCCTGATGTAAATTCTAGTAGAGTATTTCTATCTGTTGGCTTTGTATTGAGACTAACTTCCAATTCCCCTTCATTATCCAAAATCCATACATCAAGGAAACTAATTTGTGTATTATTGACATTCTTAGTAAATTTCAAGTCTGGTGTACATTCATTCAGCCAATTATGAAATATATCTAGTTCGTCTATGTTACCACTCCAAATAAGGAAAATGTTGTCAATGAAACGCACCCACTTATCGATCTTATTATAAAGAGGTGTTGCTTCATTGAAGACATATTGTTTCTCGAATTGGTCCTTCACTAGGTTCGCTATTTCAGGTGCAAAGCAACAACCCATGGCCACGCCCTTTATTTGGAGGAACAATTCATTTTTGAACGTAAAAAAATTACTTTTCAAACAAATCCTTGCTAACTCGAGTAAGTATTCTGTAGGAACCTGGTGTGATCTGGTTCTTTGTTCTAAAATAAGTTCCATAACTACGAGGGCCTCGCCTTGCGGTATGTTGGTGTAGAGGCTTTCAATATCAAACGAGACCAACAACTGCTGGTCTTCATTGAAAGCCAAATGTTCTATTTTTGAGATGAGGTCCATCGTGTCTCTAACATATGCCCGTGTTGTGCTTACAAATGGTTTGAGGAAGGTGTCAATGTACTTAGCTAGTGGTTCGAGTATCGATCCACATGAAGAAATAAAGGGACGGCCTGGGGGATTAATAACATTTTTATGTACTTTCGGAAGTACATAAATCAGTGGTACTTTTTGTTTCGTCAAGTTCAGGTATTCGTACTCTTTTTTACATAAGTACCCACTTTCCAAGGCTTTAGTTGTTAAGTACAGAATTTTGCCTTTTAATGTCCCAGATGGGTTGTCAGAAACTTTACGGTAATGTATAGAGTTGTTCAATTGTCTATACACTTTCTTTTTGATTCACCGATTTTTTAGATTCCTTCCGAGCACTGCATGGGCAAATAAGGGATAGAATACAAAATATCAGAATAGTCTTTTATGTATGATGTTTATTATTATTGTAGATAGACTGTAATCCCCGTCCTGAGGAAGCCAAATAATTGGAGGCTGAAACGCGAACGCGTCGACATACTGATCTATGAGGAGTCCACAGATTGGGTTGACTAAAAAATTAGTTAATTGGCGCATATAATAAATCAAGATAGAGGATCAATACCTCTGACGCCAAGAGGATTACCTCTGAATGTATTACTGTGAATAAGAAGTGTACATATTAGTATTAATAGTTAGGGGAATTTATATGTGATATATATTGTTGTATATATAAGATGTATATATGTTGTATGAAGTTGTATATATGGGTTGTTGTGTAATGAATTTTTTGTGATTGTTTTGGATATATTACGTGTTAAGTACTCTGATGTTCACCAAGAGATATCCGCTTCTGAAAAATAATTATTGAAGTTTTGATAAAAGAAAAAATAGATTGCCAAGATAATTCACTGTTTCTTGTGCTTAAATAAACAAGAGATTGGTCCCTCTATTCCGATTTTCTTTATATACAATCCTGTGAAAAGGCATCCGTCGCCAGAGCCAACGGACCCAGCCTCCAGCTGAAAAACTTGGTCATCTGATGATTCAGTCTGGAGGCGAACAGGTCGATCTCGCAATGTCTCCAGATTGCCTGCAGCCACTGCACTATCTGGGGTTGGAGCTGACAGTCGCTGTAATCCTTGAGATGTCTGGAATTCCAGTCTCCCACTACATTCAACTGGCCCGGAATGTACTCGGCTATGACCGAGATCTGATGACTAGGCAATAGTGCCAAAAGTCCTTCGCTATTTTTACTAACATGAGGAACTTGTGCCTCCCAGTTTGTTGATGTATTGAACCGCCAAGATGTTGTCCATCCGCAATAGGATACAACACGAGACTCGTTTGGGTGAAAGAGTCCTGATCGCGAACGACCCTGCCAGGAGTTCTAGGCAATTCATGTGAA
Source organism: Triturus cristatus (assembly GCF_964204655.1). Taxonomy (NCBI): domain Eukaryota; kingdom Metazoa; phylum Chordata; class Amphibia; order Caudata; family Salamandridae; genus Triturus; species Triturus cristatus. The sequence goes on from NC_140594.1 coordinate 393,236,782, forward strand.
GATCTAGCTCGCGCAGGGACCAACGTCCTCCTGTGGAAATATTTCCGCAGCGAGCTCCCTAGCCCCAACGGCTGGCATCAGACTCTATGACGACCTCTGGTAGAGAGCTGAAAATGGCCCTGCAGTTCACAGCCCCTACGTGTGCAAGCCACCACTGGATCTCCTCCCGTACCTCTTGGGAAAGAGGTACTAGGTCTGTGTAAGAGAGGCCTTTCTGCAAGTGCTGAATCTTTAGCCTCTGAAGTGCCCGTTAATGTAGGGGCCCTGGAAAAATAGCTTGAATGGATGATGCTAGAAGGCCCACTATCCGGGCAATCACTCTGAGTGAGACCATCTGTTTGGATAACAGGGAGCACAGCTCCTTCTTGATATCTCGAAGTTTGGAGCGTGGAAGACTCAACTGAGTCATTTGAGAATTTATGACAAAACCCAGGAAATCTATGGTCTGGGTAGGAGACAGAACTGACTTGGGCTCGTTGATCACGAACCCCAGGTTTTGTAAGGTAGCAATGGTCATGCGCAACTGCTGAACTGCCAGAGTTGTATATTGCACCATGATGAGAATGTCATCTATATAAACTATCATGCGCACTCCCTGTTCCCTGAGATAAGCTATCACTGGCTTCAGTGCCTTGGTGAAGCACCATGGTGCTGAGGAAAGTCCGAAAGGAAGTGCCAAATATTCGTACCATCGGTTCCGCCATTGAAATTGCAGGAATTGGCGATGGGGAGGAAAGATGGGAATAGACAGATAGGCGTCTTTCAGGTCCCTTGTTTCAGGAGATCCGGTAAAAGATGGATGCCCTCCATCTTGAAGTGTTTGTAGGTCATATAATGATTGAAATCTTTTAAATTGAGTACCAACCTGTAGCCTCTGCCTTTCTTCTGCACCAGAAAAATATTGCTGCAGAAACCGCGAGGGCCCTCGTCGCAAGACGCTATCTTGTGTTTCTGCAGCAATCCTTCGATTTCGGAATCTATAAAATTGCACTCTAGTTGGGAAAAAGAAAGCTGTCTGGGTTGCCTGACCTGATAAGGGGTCTGAAAGAAATCGAGCTGAAAACCCTGAACTGTCTGTAATATCCAAGCATCCTGAGATAGTTGAACCCAATTGTGATAGAAAAACTGAGTACGTCCCCCCAGAGGTAGCATGAATATGTCCGGAGCACTTACCTGAAGATTCAGGGTTTTGGTAGCCTCCCCGGTAGGATCCTCTGTTGAAGCGCCTCTTGTTGAAGCGCTGCCTGGTGGGGTAAAAGGTTCCTCCACGGGTGGAGTCCAACTCTCCCCTGCCTCGACCAAAGTCTCCTCTCTGAGGACCTTGTGAGAACTGGCGGCCAAACGAGCGTCCTCGGCTTCGTCCGGTCCTGTTGAAAACACCAGCCTGAAAAACCCTTTTAATGCCTGACTGCGCCTTATCCAAAGTCGTGAAAGTGCCCACATATTTGGCTACGTCTTTGACGAAACGGGCCCCGAAAAGGTTCCCGTCCGCCAGGGGACCAAGTTTTGCCGCCGCCAATTCTGTTAGATTGGAGTCCATGCGCATGAGTATTGATTTGCGCAGCTCAGTGGAGATGGCACAGTTAGCATTACCCAAAAGACATATGGCTCGTTGGGTCCAGCCTGCCAGGACATGGGGATCTACTGCAGTCCCAGATTCTTGCGCTTCTAAGGCCATTTCCAGGATCTTGGCCAGAGGGCCGACCACATCCAAGAGCTTATCCTGGCACTTACGCTAGGCGCGATCTATACCCTTCTTGGGGTCCTTTGCAAACTTTTTTAGGAAGGTCAAGAGGCTGGAGTCTATATCTGGGGTTTCGGCCACCTTATCAGAGATATCCGGTCTAGGGCACTCAGAGCGTAGCCTGTTGCGCACCTCTTTATCAAAGCTTTTGCGAAGGTTTTCGTGCAAATATGCCGCAACCTCAGGGGCGAGTAACCAATCCGACGACCTGGGGTGAACTATATCAGCGGGGTTATATGTAAATGGAGTGGGTATAGCCTGAGGTGTTTCCACGTTCTTCGATATCTTCGTTCTTTTCTTAGGAGAGAACTCGTCTGGGGTGTCAGAGCCCGTAGTATCGGGGTCTGTGTCAGTGTCCGGAGCCTTAGCTTTGTTAGCATCGGGGCGAGGAAGTGAAGAGTATGAGGCAGAATGAGGCCAGGGCTTAGGTTGGGGAGCGTCTGTGGGAGTGACTGCCGGAGCAGTGAAACCATGGCGTTTCGCACATTTTTCAAGTTGTTTTGTTATTGGTTTTAAAGCAGTAGCTAGCGCCTGCTGTACAGATCCCGGAACTGCTTTCTCCAGGGCCTTATTGAGCGACTCTTGGACAGAGGCGTCCAGGGCCTCAACAATGTTGTCCTCTGTGGATGGGTTTGTCACTTCCTCTTCATATAAGGTATCATCCTTTTTGTAATGGACCTAATTCTCCATTGTGGAACCAAATTTGTAAATATATTTGCTCATAAGGCGGAGTAAAAGGGGGGAGCCAACCCACAGCACAGATCATAAGAAGGTACCTAGCTCCTCAGCATAAGCTGTAGCACAGTTCTTGCAGCCCTCAGGGCGTAGTGGAGCCAAAGAGCAATATTGTACACAGGAGGTGTGCTCCTCCAGGCCCAGATCGTTTTTACAGCCAGCCAGGCGTAAGGGTGATGCTCAGTGGAAGATGCAGGGTGAAATGAGTAAAAAACGAAAGAAAACGGGCAGTAGCGGCGTGCGTAGCCCAATCCTCCCAAATATAGCCCAATTGGGCTACGCACATCGAAACATGAAAGAAAAACGAAAGTGGAAGGCTCCTAGCGCACTCAGCAGATAAGGGGAGCCTCCGCGCATATATATAAATAAATAAATTCACTGCCATAGGCGGAGCAGTACCAGCGTTCAGAGAGGAAAAGGTGAAGAAATTTGTCAAAGCGCCTGCAACGCTAAACACCGTCCCGCTCAGCGGGAAATTCAAATTACTGCTCCCTGCGCCGGGAACACACCGGCATGAGCGTGTGCTGCCGGATGACAGCGGGAGCGCCACGGCACGTCGGGAGACCGGGCTCGAGGCTCGCGCTGTCAAAGGCAGTGGAAACGCTACACAAATAAGGAAATCACATTAAAGCAAAGCGTATCAAGCGCGATAGTCGCACACCATCAGTTCAAAAGCGGCACGAGCCTTAATCATAATAAAGTTCATATCTTAAGCATCGATGTAAAAGAACATAAAGTACACTTAACTGCCTGCTTGAGCAGCAAAGAAAGAGGACGAGTTCCGGTGATGGTGGCTCTTATGGGGCTTTACAGGATGTGATGTGTACATATGTATCATGGGAAATGTAGTTTTATTTGCATAATACAAGTTTTTCATTGGCTGCTGTGAGTGGCAATAAAAAGAAAGAGAAGCATAATACGAAGCCTCCGGTCCTGTAATAGAATATACTCAATCCATTCTAATAATTCAGAGGAAAATTCAATCGAGCTGGGGTGTGCGTATTGCTATCTTCTAACTGAGTAAGCACTAAGGCGTGCATAAATATACTTGAGTCAACTCAATATTTCAAATAAAATTCAAGTAGCACTCACCTTGGCTTGCACATAACACATACCAAGATTTTGTTACAGTTGAACCAATTAAGGAAAAAGGCTGTAAAGCAAGGGAGAAGCTTATTGGCAGGGTTCTGAGTGACTCTTATAGTTGAACTAACAAAAGCAGGGTTCCTATTGGTCAACAGGTGTCTCGGCAAAAGACAGAAAGGGGACTTATATAGAATGGACGGCCCTTATTGATTGAGACTTTACATACATTCAGGTATCTCAGAGGATACCCGAGAATTCGGATGTCTGATTGGTCCCAAGTTAGAATGTGGATTTTTTAACAAAGTCAAGTTGTAGTAACACAGTAGTGAATGATTAAGAATTGCTTCCCTGATACTCATCCTGTATAGTAGCTCTTAAGGCTTTAGGTACACTCATTTTATAGCGTACGGTTACATTTCAAAGTAGATACTGAGTGGGTGTATCCTTAGTCACACATAGTACTGCAGCCCTGAAGTACATCGGGGTATATTGCCCTTATGGTAATAAGTGGCAAACATGCAGAATATAGCCCCTCCCACTTGACTTTTAATGTCACCAGGTACACCAAATTTAAATTGGGTCAAGTGAAAATAAGTATTTTCACACTACGCAAAGGCGTGTGATGCTACTTTGAGTGCAGGAAGGAAATTTTCTTTGCTTCTTCATAGCTTGGGTCCGGAGAGGCAAGAGGTATTTGAGCACCTCCCGAAGCTAAGCGAGGAATAAGCAGAAGAACTGAAAGAGTTTGAGGTGCATATCAGAACACTTGACAAGCATTATTTACCAAAGGTTAGCATAATATTAGAAAGCTATCCCTTTGGTAAGAGAGTCCAACATGCTCAGGAGTTGGTAGAGAATTATATTACACACCTAACGAAATTAGCGTCATCATGCAAATTTTAAGGCAGTGTGGAAGGGACCAATTTATGTTGGGGTGCAAAATAGATTGGGTAAGGTAAAAAATATCGCAAAGGGATGAGCAAAAATTAAATAAGGTAATTTACATTGTGAAAAAGATAGAACATTCATTGACATGTGTGGACATAATTCAGAAAGAGCACCACAAGGAGAGTGCTCGCACATCAAGAGAACAGGAACATAGTGTCAGGAAAACCAAGAAAGAGAGTTCCCTGCAGAAAAAGTTCATGGGAAAATGCTTCAGGTGTGGAGTGGTTGGTCACATGGCCTACGTTAAAAAAGGTTCCCTGCCTTCGGGGTGGTGTGTGAGTCATGTGGAGTTAAAGGCCCCGATGTGAAAGTGTGTGGGTCTAAAAATAATAGTGAGAGAGTGAAAGAGGTTGGCATTGATGAAGATGACCCTAATGATTATGAGTATGATGATATGCAAGTAGGGGAAATTGTTATTCAGGCTGGTAAGCAAAGAAAGTTATGGTACATGTAAACGGTCATGAGGTGAAAATGTTGTTTGATTCTGGGGCAAAAATCACTTTGATTCCCAAGGAATTTTACAATGAGAAACTTGCTGATTGAGTCATGTTATACAAGTCAGACATTAGGCCATTAGATTGTAGTGGTCATCCAACTGTTGGCAGGTTATTTTGAGGGAGAACGTGAATAGAAAGGACATGTGACAACAGGGAAAGTCTATGTGTCCTGCAGAGGAGACAGCATAATCAGGTGGCACCAACAAGCAGATCTAGAGGTAATCTTGGATCCCAATAGTTCACCTCCAATTTTTTTAAAGGAGAAATCAAAACTCACAGATGAGAGGTGAGTGGGGATCAGATGAATTGTGTAGTGCGACTAGGACAAGAAAAGGACAAGGGACAATCAAGCGGTGCTTTGCAAAAATAATTCCCAAGTATTTAGTAATTGGTGGGTATGTCTTGCACAGTATAGGCATGAGATTATATTGAAGAAAGAAGCTAAACCTGTCACATGTAAGGTGACGGGAGTTCCACTTACCATGAGACAACCCATAAAAGATGAGCTAGATAGATTGAAAATAGAAGGGATAATTGTAGGCCTGGGCAGAAGACGCGGCGTTCCACTATGTGGACATCCGCGAAATGGTAAAAAAACTCTGCAAACTACGTGAAGTTCCTGTTCGAGTTACATTTTCCATCAAACATAATGGGATGTGCGATATCATGCCGGAAATCGCATGTGAAAGGCACTACCCGGTTCGCATGGTTAGGACCATCTTGGTTTTGCTCTGTTTTATGGTGTTGGGCCTATTTTTCAATATGCTCCTAATCTTCTTAATCTACCCCTCTAAAACCTACCTACCCCTAATATTTTGTTACATCCTTACCCTATGTCTTTGTGTTTTTGTATTTTGCCTTTATTTAAAATATTTTTGCTTTTTGTGTGACTTTTTGCACTTTATTTTTCTCTTTGCTTTCATTTTCCTTCCTTCCTTCTTTTTCATTCTTCTACTTTCTTCTCTTCCCCGGCTCCCACCCAGCAGCATGGCATAACAGGGGAACAGCAGAGCCAGACCCCCCAAACCATCAGCAGCAGCCGCCTACCTTGTGGCAGGCTGCACAGAGCAGGGGTGCAGCCCCGCTCACTAATCACTGAGGAGGAGGTGGCAGCAGCACTGTTTTTTTGTGCGCAGCGCAACCTCCCCTCCACCCTGGCAGCAGGTGACAGGCCTGGTAGCAGCTACGCCATCCGGTAGTGGAAGCAAAGTTGGCAGAGGGTGCCTGGCACTGTTCGCCGCTTTTATGGGATCAAGCGCACCCAACAACAGCTGACACACCAGTGAGCGGACATCTTGGACTGGGACCAGGACCTGTTAGACCTGCTGGGCATGGAGGCTTAGGGCTTGCTGAGTAATATTTATTTACTTATTTATTGTGTTTTATCTATGCTAATATTTTTTTCTCAATTAGCAGGCATGCTGCGCACACTCAAGTTAAGTTAAGATTATGTTACAACTATGTGATCATCTTAGAGTAGAAAGGTGCTCGGGGGCGCTACCTGATCCTACTTGTGTCGTTGGCGCTCGCTTGGACTGTTTATTTAAGAAGTTATGCAGAGACTTCTCTGCCCATTCACTGAGATAGTGGTGTATTAGACAGTGAGCTAGCGCGTTCAGAGATCAATCATTGCAATTTATTAGTAGTTCCAATGTAGTTTAAGAAATTTGGAATAAAGTAAGGAAATTAAGGAATAGGTCCACAATAGTGATAGGAGAGGTGGGATAGCACTTGTTACGACACGCACCAATACAACGCGTGCATTAGTACGCATTGTCAATTACAACGAGATACCATTACAACGCAAACTTTTACCCCGACTATGCCTTGACCACGCATTCCATTACAACGTAAAAACATGTGTGGTAAAGATATAGTTGTGGTAAAAGTTTCTATGGTAAGTGACAGTCCTCTCACTACATTTACTCTACCTAGCATGACCCCCCTACACTACCCTAAACCCTAAAACACTTCCCTACACTACACATACACCACAACACTACCCTAAAACACCACCCCCAGCACGACCCCCTACACTACACAAACACCACAACACTACCCTAAACCCTAAAACACTACCCCCAGCACGAACCCCCGACCCCCAGTCCTGTCCCTACACTCAAACACTACCCAGCACGACCCCCTACACTACCCTAAACCCCAAAACAATACCCTACACTACAAAAACACCACAACAATTCCTTAAACCCTAAAACACTACCCCAGCATGACCCCCTACACTACACAAACACCACTACACTACCCTAAACCCTAAAACACTATCCCCAGCATGACCCCCTACAATACAATCACAACTACACTATTGTAAACACTAAAACACTACCCCCAGCACGACACGCTACACTATACAAACACTACTACACTACCCTAAACCCTAAAACACTACCCCCAGCATGACCCACTACACAAACACCACTACACTACCCTAACCCCTAAAACACTACCCCCAGCACAACCCCTTCACTACACAAACACCACTACACTACCCTAAACCCTAAAACACCACACCCAGCACGACCCCCCTTGCCCCCCTAAACCCTAAAAAAATAACTCCCACCCCATGCCCAAATCCCCCTTACCTCTGTCTCCTCGTGGTTCCCCTCTCCTCCTGTGTCCTGCTCCATGTCGTCTCAGAGGGGTTGTGCACGTCCTTATGAGGAAAACAGCCTCTGTTTCCTTACAACAACGTGGATCGTCTAAATTTTTTTTAAACGCAGGGCCATTTACTATACATGCCTGTAGAACGAAATTCGTTGTAAAGGCATGCGTGGTAAAGGATCATGCGTTCTAAAAAAAATGCGTATTAATGACTTCGCGATGTACAATGCATGCGTGGTAATGCATGTGTTGTAATGGTATCGCGTAGTAAAAAACTCTTAGAAATGGTTGTTTTCCGGAGAGGAGATCTGATTTATAAACGTTAAATCAAATGATACTGCATTTGCCTTTCCCAGTCACAAATTTGGGGGGAGATTAACTGTTTCAAAAAGGGAGGAACCAAGAGCTTTTTAATGAGGTCCTGCACTGTGCTCCAAGGTATCGAGAACAAAACCAGGAGTGCAGTTCCTCTGGGAGAGGGGAGGGTAAGAGAGGGGGGAGAGCGATTAGTCTCTATAGAATGCCCTCACACACCTAGCAAGGTGTCATGCTTCATCATAGGGCTGTGCTCCTCGTCGGGCCGGCGCTGCAATGCCCGACGGGCTCCCGCGAAGGGGCTCTTTATCGGAGATCTTTTTAGAGACAGCCGTATAGGTGCGTGGGGGTAGGTGCAACAAGTGTAGTGAGTGATAGTGAGGTGGGTTAAAATAGGTATGGTATTGCCAATCGATGAATCATTTTATTCTGGTGGTATACCAGCCTAAGTAAAATCGGTGACCCCCGAGGGATTATAATGCTCCCTAGGGAAGTAGAAAGGTCGACATGTTTCTTGCTCTATGCCCATACGGGTCGGTGGCAATTCATCAGGACCAGGTGAGAATGTGCTCCAAAATATAAACTCTACTACATAATAGGTGATTGAAAAATTATAAGTACATCACCAAGCAAATCCATTGGGTCCCTAAGAGGAGTGGACCCGCTGTTGCGGTACCCCCTGGGGAACAGAAAATGCTGTACGGGTTCGCCTGGAGGCCGTAGAGGGCTCGCCAGAGTTGGGGCGAGCGCACAACCGAGATCTTATAATTTTTCAATCACCTATTATGTAGTAGAGTTTATATTTTGGAGCACATTCTCACCTGGTCCTGATGAATTGCCACCGACCGGTATGGGCATAGAGCAAGAAACATGTCGACCTTTCTACTTCCCTAGGGAGCATTATAATCCCTCGGGGGTCACCGATTTTACTTAGGCTGGTATACCACCAGAATAAAATGATTCATCGATTGGCAATACCATACCTATTTTAACCCACCTCACTATCACTCACTACACTTGTTGCACCTACCCCCACGCACCTATACGGCTGTCTCTAAAAAGATCTCCGATAAAGAGCCCCTTCGCGGGAGCCCGTCGGGCATTGCAGCGCCGGCCCGACGAGGAGCACAGCCCTATGATGAAGCATGACACCTTGCTAGGTGTGTGATGGCATTCTATAGAGACTAATCGCTCTCCCCCCTCTCTTACCCTCCCCTCTCCCAGAGGAACTGCACTCCTGGTTTTGTTCTCGGGAGATTAACTGTACCACTAATATTTTTTTTGATTTAATTATGTTTATTTCTTACATCAGCATTTAGGGGCAGGAGTGATACTGCAGCAAGTACCACCACCGCTGGACAGGCGGGTGAGGGGACTGGAGGTACCTCCATGAGTACAGATAGCACTGCTGGGCCCCGTAAGTCCTCCTGTTAATATTATTTATTTCCCTATCTTGATTCTTCTTTTATTGCTTCACATTTAGAATTACTTTTTTTTCTTTTTACTGTGCCTGTCTTCTGATTTTTTCCAACTCAACTTTGATCTATTTCCTATATCCTTATCCCTATCTTATCCTATTTATTACTTACATTCGCTATATTTCAAGTTTCTGTACTTGACTTCAAAACTATCTGTACTAGTTTGTAAATTCCTTTTTCTTCTGCTTTGTCAGTAGCTTTCCCTTTCACCTTATAGATTGGTGGTACAGTAAGACTCACAGAACTCATTTTAGGTCAGGTACTGTACTTTGAAGTAGATGTAGTTATGGTATTGTACACGCTTGTTGATAAGGCTTTCTGTTTTTTTGCTCATGTTCGAACAGTACTGTAAAGTGAAAGAGTAGCCATGGTCATGGTGGACCCCCCAGTGTTGTGCATGTATTATTGGTATACCAGAAGTTAATTACCATGCAGCATGGCTGGAACTTGGAAGTATAAGGAGAAGGACGCCCCATTGCATTTGCCCGCTAAGACCATAAGTCCTTCATTGACCAATTATTGAACCAATTCAGTGCACTTCAATAACTCAGATTCATTATAGCTCTGCCCCTCCATAATTGCAAAAAGGTTTTGCTTGGCTTGACTACCTGGCTTTTCAATGATTGCCAACCAAGAAAATGCCCAAAGTCATGTTGTGCATTTTGATACAAAATTAAGATACTGTAACCGAACTGTAGTGAAGTTTGTTTTGCGGTTACAAGTTGCTTTAAAAAAACACACAGAGGAGGCATGTCTCGCATCTCAAATTATAAACGGGTAATGCTTTTTCTAGTGGAACATAACACCAGTGCCTGGGAGGGCAGCTCCAGTGGAAGGGATGCGGCTGCAGCAGTCACAAGTGAGTGGGGTGAACACGCGGCAGCAGGGGTGGGCAGTGATAAGTCACATTGCTAACTTATTGACAAATAGTAATACACTTATTGTGAGGGCATTGACTGACTCGTGAACAACACCTCGCTTTATCAGAGACAGTGGGAATTGAGTAGTTGTTATGTTCTCTTCTATCTGCAAGTCAGCAGATAAAGGCTCATAAATGAACTTTAAGCCTTTCGGTGCTCATGACGGAATGGTTCGTCATGAGCACCAGTGCTCCTGTGCTCATGACGGAACCATTCCGTCCTGTGCACAGGTGCACTAAATCCCTCTGCTGCAAACAGCAAAGGGATTTTTTAGGTAATCTCACAGAAAAGTGAGGAAATGTGATTCTTTTAGCTAAATTTGAGGTTTGCAGGGGATTCTGGGTAGGGAAACGCTGGGAGATACACGCAAGCCATACCTCCCTCCCCAGGGTGTCCAGCTTTCAGTAATGTTTGGGTTTGGTGGGTTTCTCTAGATGGCCTCTGAGCCCAGGGCCAAAAACCGAGGTGCCCCTCCCCTTGCAAAACCAGGTTGTTTTGTGATAGTTAATTTTGATGCCTCCACAATATGTTTTTGGCCATTGCCTTTTGCGGGTACTTGACCCACCCACACGAGAGAGGTACAATTTTTATCGGGAGACCTGGGGGAATGTTGGGTGTTAGGAAGTTTGTGGACCAACACAGATTCCTGAACTTTCCATCACAGAAATGTGGGAAAATCTGTCATTTGATTTTACAAAGTTTGAGGTTTGCAAGTGATTCTGGGTTACAGAACCTAGTGAGAGCCACACAAGTCACCCCATCCTGGATATCCCTCGGTGTCTAGTTTTCATAAATGGATAGGTTTGCTAGGTTTCCCTAGGTGCTGGCAGAGCTAGGGTTCAAAATCTACAGCTAGGCACTTTGTATAAAAGGGGTCAGTTTTAAATGTAAAAATGTGGTGTGTCCACGTTGCATTTTGGGCCATTTTCTGTTGCGGGCACTAGGCCTACCCACACAAGTGAGGTACCATTTTTATAGGAAGCCTTTGGGGAATGTGGGGTGGGTGGAAATTTGTGGACCAACGCAGATTCCAGAACTTTGCATCACAGAAATGTGGGGACATTTTATTTTTTCTCTTTTTTCTTTACGAAGTTTGAGGTTTGCAAGGGATTCTGGGTAACAGAACCTGGTGAGAGCCACACAAGTCACCTCATCCTGGATTCCCCTGGGTGTCTAGTTTTAAAAATATATAGGGTTGCTAGGTTTTCCTAGGTGCCAGCAGAGCTAGGGTTCAAAGTCTGCAGCTAGGCACTTTGCAAAAAAGGGGACCCGTTTTCAATGTAAAAATGAGCGCTAGGCCTACCCACATAAGTGAGGTATCATTTTTATCAAAATACTTTGGAGAATATGGGGTGGGTAGAATTTTGTTGATCCGCGCAGATTCCAGAGCTTTCCATCACAGAAATATGAGGAAAATGTGTTTTGTTTTTACAAAGTTTGAGGTTTGCAATGCATTCTTGTTGACAGAACCTGGTGTTAGCCACACAAGTCACCCCATCCTGGATTCCCCTGGCCGTATAGTTTTAAAAAATGTACAGATTTGATAGGTTTCCCTGGGTACCGGCAGAGCTAGTGTTCGAAATCTACAGCTAGGAACTCTGCAAAAAAGGGGTCAGTTTTCACTGTAAAAATGTAGTGTGTCCACGTTGCGTTTTGGGCCATTTCCTGTCGCTGGCACTAGGCCTACCCACACAAGTGAGGTACCAGTTTTATTAGAAGACTTTGGGGAATGCGGGGTGGGTGGAATTTTGTGGATCCATGCAGATTCCAGAACTCTCCATCACAGAAATGTGAGGAAAATGTGTGTTTTTTTTTACAAAGTTTGAGGTTTACAAGGGATTCTGGATAACAGAACCTGGTGACAGCCACACAAGTCACCCCATCCTGGGTTACCCTGGGTGTCTAGTTTAAAAAAATGTATAGGGTTGCTAGGTTTCCCTGGGTGCCGGCAGAGCTAGGGTTCAAAATCTACAGCTAGGTCCTTTGCAAAAAAGGGAACAGTTTTCAATGTAAAAATGTGGTGTGACCATGTTGCATTTTGAGCCATTTCCTGTTGCGGGCACTAGGCCTAACCACACAAGTGAGGTACCACTTTTATCGGAAGACTTTGGGGAATGCGGGGTGGGTGGAAGTTTGCGGACCAACGCAGATTCCAGCACTTTCCATCACAGAAATGTGGGGAAAATGTGTTTTCTTTGGACAAAGTTTGAGGTTTACAAGGGATTCTGAGTAACAGAACCTGGTGAGGGCCACACATTTCACCCCATCCTGAATTCCCCTGGGTATCTAGTTTTCAAACTTTTATAGGTTTGCTAGGTTTCCCCAGGTGCCGGCAGAGCTAGGGTTCAAAACATACAGCTAGGCACTTTGCAAAAAAAGGGTCAGTTTTTACCATAAATTGTGGTGTGTCTATGTTCCTTTTTGGTCCATTTCCTGTCACGAGCACTAGCCCTGCCCACACAAGTGAGGTACCATTGTTATCGGAAGATGTTGAGGAATGCGTTGGGGGTGGAATTTTATGGACCCTTGCAGATTCCAGAACTTTTTTTCACAGAAATGTGAGGAAATTGTGTTTTCTTTTACAAAGTTTGAGGCTTACAAAGGATTCTGGATAACAGAACCTAGTGAGAGCCACAAAAGTCACCCATCCTTGATTCCCTTGGGTGTCTAGTTTTAAAAAATGTATAGGTTTGCTAGTTTTCCTAGGTGCCGGCTGAGCTAGGGTTCAAAATCCACAGTTAGGCACTTTGCAAAAAAAGGTCTGTTTTCACTGTAAAAATGTGGAGTGTCCACGTTGTGTTTCGGGCCGTTTCCTGTCACGGTCACTAGGTCTACGCCCACACGTGAGGTACTATTTGTAGCGGGAGACTTAGGGGGACACAGAATTGTAGAGCAACCGTTATTACCTATTCACTTTTGATGCATTTTTGCCTTCCAAATGTATTACAATGTGTAAAAAAGAAGTCACTTTGAAAAATGTCCTTTAATTTACATGCTAGAATGGGTACCCACAATTTCGGAGATGTGCCAATAGCTACTATTTCTAAACTCTATATTTTGTTCCCATTTCAGAAATACATAGGTGTCTTTAATACCAATTTTCACTGTTTTTATTTTCCCAAATGAATTGCTATATACCCCGTACACAATAAAAAAAACAGTGCAAGACGCTGCTCAATTATTGGCTCTGGGTTCCTCGGGTTCTTAGTGAACCTACAAGTCCTATATATCTCCACAATCAGAAGGGTCCAGCAGATGTAACGGTGTATATTGCTTTCAAAACTTTGTCATACTTAGAAGAAATTACAGGTGAAAACATTGGCACAAATGGCTCTTTTTTCAACTCATTTTCAATTTTTTGCTATTTTCAGCTGTTAGTTTCTATAAAAAAAACCTTGAAGTATATACGCAAATGACCCCTTGCTGAATTCAGAATTATGTCTACTATTCTGAAATGTATAACTTTCCGGGATCCATTATTGCTTTCATACCCATTTATACCATTAAATGGAAGGAGGTTGAAAGCGCAAAAAATAGCAAATATAGGCTAAGTCCCAATAAAATGCCAAAACTGTGAAAAAGAATTTAGTTTTCAGACAAAAGTCTGTCAGTCTCTGAAAGCTGGCAATGTGGTGATTTCAGCACTACAAACTCTTTGTTGATACCATTTGCAGGGAAAAAACTGACACTTTCTTCTGCAGCACTTTTCCCCCATTTTTTCTCCCAAAACAAAATTTTGCTGTATTTTGGCTAATTTCTGGGTCTCATGAAAGGGAATCCAAAAACCCTGGGTACCCTTAAAATCCCCATGATGTTGGAAGAAAAGGACGCAAATTTGGCGTGGATACCTTATGTGGTCAAATAGTTACAGGGGCCTAAGCGCAAACTAACCCTAATTGCCAAAAAAGGCTTAGCACGAGGGGTGGGGTGGTAGTCCTAGCATGACGGGTTGATGGGAAAGACAAAACAGGATGGAAGGAGAAAGGATGGGTGACGTATATCTAATATTATATGAGTGAAAGGATTTGTGTTTGAAAGGAATGATGCTAGGTGGGTGATGGTGATAGGAATCAACCTGCATGGCTCAGTGAAGAATGGTTGGAACTAAGAAATGCCTCGGTGGGTTAAGGAAAAGCAGGATGGATGAATGGAATGGGTCAAAGCAATGATGCATGGCTGGGTAAATGGATGTTTGTAAAAGGTTAGTTCTGAGCTATGTTTGGATGGATGGATTGATTGTATAATGATGACTAGTTGTCTATGGTGAAAGAGTTGATGAGACAATGTAAAGCTTAAATGGAACATATTGTGCAGTGAAGTTTAGGATTACTAGAAGAACAATGCAATGCTGAATGGATAATGTAATTTTATTAACTTCTGTGGATGGGATTGAGTTCAAACTGGTGTACTGCTGTGTTTATTCTGCCTTAATTCCTCTCAGTTAGAGCTTTTTACATTTGCCTTTACATTTATTAGAGCGGGTAATGCTTAGCTGGGGGCAGCAAACTCCACTGTGTGGAGCGCGGCACCTAAGCAGTGCTGCTAGTGCTAGCAAGCACATGGATGTGGGTGCCTGGCTGGGAGGGCAGTCCTGAGTTCTAGGTGGGCTGTCCCACACCAAGCTCCTCCTCCAGCCTTTGTTTGCTTCACCACTGGTTTTCGATTCCACGACGCACAGCTATCCAGCCGCCAGGCCAGGCTGGGTTGTTGTGCTGGTAACAGCGCTGCAGAGGCAGGCTCCAGTCCAGCGAAGAGAGATGTAGAGTCCGGGCTGCAGTTAAGACCCAGGCCCTTCCCCCATTCCTCCATAGCTGGAATTTCCTGGACATGCTTGACAATGCTCCTCCAGGTGCCAATGACTCCTTCTGGGAAGAGCTTGTGCTGGGACGGGCCTGGCTGGATTCTAGGGCCGCAGGCACTACCTGGAACTTTGAGCTGCTACGTGTCAGTAAAGTTTGGAGCAATTGGAGCCATGATGGCCCTGGAGCCGTGGTCATTCCCTCTGCTGCTCTGCCTGCGTGGGGTATTGTTGTACTGCTGCTGCAGTATGGGAGCACCGACGCAGAGTTCTTGATACAGAAGTTGGCCACTGAGGAGCGGGTGGGATCACCACCACCATCCTGGCTGTGGGTGAGGGAACAATGGACCGGGATGTGGGTGAGCAGTGCACCCCACCACACTTAGTGCCTAGATGGTGCCCCTGCATGACTACTGAGGTAGACTGTTGCACTGGGTGTACCTACCCCGCATTGTGTGCACTCTACATGTGCCCGCACCTAATGTGGATGCCCTCACTCTCCCTCTCTGTACATAAAGCGGGGTGGAGCAGCCATTTCAACCATTGCCCAGTACTTTAAGTTCTGTTTTCTCATCGTGCACAGTGTCCTACATGCAGCCTGATGCATCTACGGATGGGCTGAGCAATACTCCGCCTGCTTGCAAAACTCCGCGGAATTTGATGGAGTTTCTTGATAACTCCATGGAATTCCATGGCTTGGAACTCTGCGAGTTCTGCTCAGCCCTTGTAATGGTGAATGTGACTATAACCACATCTAAACTAATGCCCGTAGGGGACTATCAAAATACTGCCACTGTGCCACCCACTACATAATTTTAAACAAGTTTTTGGCACAGAGTGACAGAGCATTGTTTACAATCTGTCTTTTTTTTCTTTCTAGCTGCTTCTAGTCATCAGGGACCAGGGTGACAGGATGTGGCAGCCCGAATGTGGCAGCAGAAGCTGGAGGCAATACGGGCCGAATACCAGCGGCTAGTGGCAAAAGAAGTGGAGAAGGAGGAGGCAGCAGCCAAGGGCTCTAGCCAGGCTCCAGCATCCCAACCATGATATCTGCGCCACAATTTGCAGGCAGCCGCCCGCCAAGACCACTCACTGCTGCCCCCCTCACAGTCTCAGACTGCACCCTACTGTGCTGCGTCCTTTCAAGGCTGGCGTGCACGCAGTTCCGGCAGAGAAGAATGTTCCGGCACTTCAAGGAGATCCTGCTCTGTGTCTAGTTCCCTCTGCCCCTTTATTAAATTCTATTTTGGTGGGTGGGACTTCTTTGTTGTTGTGGGTGGGGAGAGAGTGGTTGTGGTTTTGGGATCAGGGTTTTTGGACCTACTTTTTCATGGACAATGGTTGAGGTCAAGGTTTATTTATTTGTTTGGGGAAAGGGGGGGAGACAGTTGTTTTTGGAGGTGGGTGAAAGGGGTGGGTTTTTTGTTTGACTAGAAAAATAAATATTTAAGTTTCTTTATTTATACCTCTAATGTCTAATCAAGGTTTTGGGGGTGTTTTACTTTTCAAAGCTGCCTTTTAGCGCAACGTACTTTTTAAATTTGCTGATAGTGTGTAGATATATTCTATGCCAATGTGGTACTTTTGGCCTACTACTCTCATAGTCTCTGCAATCTGCAACTATATTGACCACTAAAGGAGGTGTGGGGGTTTGCCATTGTCTTTCCTACAACAACTTAGTAGAAAAAACAAACTACAGTTGTCGTTCTGAATAAAAGAAGCAAGGGCTGCAGAGTTTCCCAATTGTGCTGTGGCAGTAGTAGTAGCAGGCTAGTGTACTAGCAACAGTGCAGGCATCAGAAGTCAGACTTCACTCCCACCTAGGTGAACTCCAACTGTAGGATTGTAATAAGAAGGATTATTCATTGCAGGCAACTAAATGGAAATTAAAAAAACTGAGTAAGCATGTTAAATATTATAAGCTTTACAAACACTTGAGATCAGATTAGCACACTACAAAGAATACCTCATGCAGAATACCAAACAAGTAACAATACTAAATTAGTCAGGGCAATGGTCGGTGAGCTAACATTTTGAGGAAACAAAAGTGACTCAGTCTCGCATTGTGAGTTGTTACGAGGAAGACTTAAAGTCTGGAGGACATGGTGAATAATGATACTGACAAATGATGTTCTTCTATAACTAAAATATCAATCACTTTTATGTGTGGGTGGGTAAAGGGGGCCAATGTGGGCTATTGTTTCAGCAACAGGAGTAAAACTGAATTCCTGCACTGAGTTGGTGTTGCTTTCACCACATTCGCCCCATCAATTGTGTGATCCATTGATGGTGTAAATTAAGCCACACCTCAATAGATTACACAGCCCAGGGGAAGACGGTTAGGGGATTGTGATGAGTGGATGGGAAGGGGGATTTTGGAACAGGTTTGACTAACACAAACACTACACAAGGACAACATTCATCTGGGCAATGAGCAGCCAGCCATCAAAAATCTGTTATGGAAGGAAAAGGAAATGAAGGAATGAGTACAGGTAACTTAATTGCAAAACAAATAAAATTGTCCATCTGCCCCTTGAGAGATCCAAGTTACATTATATATCTAAATGTTCTGTGTTACCTAGATTTGAAAGATAGCAAATATCTTACAAATTTGGTAGGAGTCAAGCGAACAACAAACACCGTTCTAATGATTATTAAAAGAGAAAATTATACTGTATTGCCAAATTGGGAGTTGCATCTGCATTCCTCTTGCACTGTCTATCAATCTTGGGTGCCTGGCAGATGCGGTCCAGTAAGATAAGCACAAGTGTTATGTTGCTTTTCCAGTTTGGAGCAGGGTAAGTGGGCTTGTGGATTGAAAAACAAAAATGATTGTGTAGAATCAAGGAGAAAGAACGAAACTAAACTTCAGAAGGAGTGCTCCGAGAAGACTCAGAGACATCCCAAAACAGAAGAGAAGAATAGTCCTTTTTGCACTCATTCATTTTGTGACTGGTATGTAAACAATTAGGTGAGGGCAATTTTACAACAATCAAAAATCCAACAAAAGTGGCCACATGTAACTATCTGTATAGGGCATATCAAACTCGCAACTGTCATAATCATCAATTCATCATCATGAATCATACCAATAATATGTAGTCTAACAGCATGTGCATAATATGATGACCATTCAAGACTAAATGTTTGTCTCCAGTTAGCTACAAACCAGGCCCCCACCTAACCACTACTTAGCTTCAAATTTTAGCAAAACAGCACTGAGCACACACACCCAGCAATATTGCAGTTTCCAAATCAAGTAAAATCAACACACTGCTGTCACCACTCACCACCACTCCACAGATTTGGGAAGGCCACTTTAAAGTCATCACCAAATTTGTTGGCTTCAGTGAAGTTAAAAACTTTCTTCTTCTGGTGGCAGGTCTCGAAGTAGTCACGGTCATGCCCTTGGTCCTTCCCTCTTCTCTAATCATCCTGACTCTGAGTAAGGTGTCCAACTCCGTACCGACTGTGTCCTGACCTAAATGGAATTGATCGAGCTGTAGTACAATGCTGTTGATGCACAATAAGAGAAACATTGGTTCATTGATATGATATGTGTTTGCGTTATCTATTCTAAAGGGACTGGCCGCGTCTGACTCTTTGAGGAGTATAAAGCAGAAAACAAAATAGTGTGGAGTGGACCTGGTGAATAAATCTTGCTAACTCTCAAAGGGGAAGGAAAAAAATCACCTTCTGGGAAAAAAATGATCAGCCGTCAGTAGGCCATCAATATCATAAATTATCACAAACATATTTAAGTTGAATAGTTACAGATAAACAACCACCCAGTGTCACTGCCTGTCACCACATAAATCATCTCAACACACTTCCAAACAACAATCACTTAGCATGTAATGCATGCCATTTACCTGTTCTTCTAATTCAGGTGTGGTCACCATGGTACATGGCAGGTCCATTGTTCACGAAACAGACATTGGACAGTCTAAATAATGTGGGGTAGTCTGACTCGGAGAATAATAAACTGGGAAAGGATAGCTAGTCTTGGCCCAGAGTTGGAGCCAGCCACAAATGTATTCGTATCTCCAATGCCCTTAAAGGTAATGGGTGAGGGTGGCTTCATCACAGCACACTTGCAACTCCAATCCG
This sequence comes from Triturus cristatus, assembly GCF_964204655.1. Taxonomy (NCBI): domain Eukaryota; kingdom Metazoa; phylum Chordata; class Amphibia; order Caudata; family Salamandridae; genus Triturus; species Triturus cristatus. The sequence goes on from NC_140594.1 coordinate 393,256,032, forward strand.
GCAATAACACGTGTCTAAGAGTAAGACACTGGGGCTGAATTAGTCAATCAGACACAAACAAATAAAATTAAATAATGTTCCCTTAGCAACATCTTTTTTTTTGCGGTCAAAGTAGAACAGCGATAGAGATAGAACGTTCTATGGATGTTGGCCCAGGTATAGTAGTCAGGAAAGTAGAGCTCGTCCTCGAACTCAAGTGGTTCGACCAGAAGTAGGTCAGTTAATACACTACTTCCATGACCTGGGTCTCCCTCATCTTCCTCCCGTCGTTCTTCAGGTATGGAGTAATCCGGTGGTATAAAGTGCTGATTCATTTTATTCATGGTTAATCTCTCCCAGCTTTCGGGTGTGAGACTGGTCCTTCTTACTGTGACAACAGCAACAGCAGCACTGAAAAAATGCTCAGCAGAGATATTGGCTACTGGGCAAGCCCAATAGTTTATTGCCAGCCTACTAAGCACTCGCCATTGGCACCTCTTCCCATACCAATACAACAATGGGTTTTGATCAAGGTAGACCTCTGTTGGGTCATCCAGATAGGCCGGAACCATCCACTCAATGGTCATTGGTGCTCCACTTTGCTCGACCTCTATTGCCTTCGCCTCTGCACTGGACCTAAGCTCTGCCAGTAGAAACGATACATTTGCAGAATTTGGGGCTGATGCTCCTGTTCTTGTTGTTGATGGCGTTCTTGTTGTTCATTTTGGCTGCTGTGCGCCACCAGCACTCCCCTCAGGCTTTGAACTTGAAGACTGCCCTGCAGAGCTTGTGCCCTGGAGAAGTGGGCATATAATTCCTGGCTGTTTTTTTCTAGCTCACTGGCATGCTCAGCAATCCCTGTTTTGTATTCTGCAACATACCAGTCTGAAAAAGGAATTCAAGTGGACAGTAATGGTTTGTACAGTGGATCAAGAATTGTGGCACAGATGTAATGTTTGGATGATGCAATGTCTCTTTCTACCCTTGCATTAACAGATATGTGAAGGACTAAGCTCTCCACCAACTCATACACATCTTATTTTCCTCCACACCTGCATACTTTGCAGACACCTCCTTTAGCTGTTCTTGTAGCATGTGCAACAATGGGATAGCTAGCCCCATGGTACTGTCCTCCTTGCTGACTTCCCATGTGAACATCTCAAAAGGAAGCAGCATCTCTATCAGGCATTTGACTAGGCCCCATTGGTCCATCTAAATAATCATACCTTTCACAGTTGCATCCCCTCTTTGCATGACGTATCCATTGATCTGTCTATACTGCTCAAACAGACAGTCAAGCATGTAATACGTCGGGTTCCAACGTGTTGGCACCTCCTGTATGAGTGCTTTAACTAGCATTCTATTATCATGCTGATTGACCCTCAGCTGTTTCCAGGCTTCAAATGAATGGCAGATTCTCCAGCAGTTGGACAATAAGTTGCTTGCTTGGTCTTCTTTTTTCAGAAAGTCCTGTACAATGATGTTGCTGCAGTGCACCAAACACAGGACCATGTAACAGCCACCATTGGCCATGGCCTTAACTCTATTACTGCCATTGTCCATGGCAACAAATCCAATGTTACGTCCTCTTAGTCACAGCCATTCAAAAGACCTTGTTGTTAAAGCCTTCCAAAATATTTGCAGCAGTATCGGGTTTCTCCATGGCAAACATGGCTACTGTTGCATGCTTCTGAGCGCCACTACAAATCTCAACAGTGTCAGCACCTGCAGATATCTTTTCTCTAACCCCCACAAAAGAGATCCAGTGCGCAGTGATGCACATGTAATCAGTGGTTTGGCTAATGGTCCACATGTCTGTCGTCAGGTGAATAGTGTGATCAGCACTCTGGGGCAAAGCTTGTCCAAGCATTTCCAGCACATCGTGATGTAGCGCTGGAACAGCAACACTGGGAAATAGGACCGGCTTGTAAACTTCTATTTCGGGCAGATAGCTGCCACAAATTCAAGAAAGCCCACCCTTTCCACATAAGAAAAAGGGAGGAGGTCCAGTGCTAACATTTTAGCCAGCTTTGCATTGTACAAACGTGCCTTTCGGGTGGTTGCACCCATAGTGCTCCTCCTACCTAAACATGCCAGGATTAGAAGCCTGAATTTTTTTCTTTTCTGGTGCCACTGATGCAGTTGACTTCTTGAGAGCAGATGTTGGTTAGCTTAATGTGCATTTTAGCAGGGTAGTTGCTTTACTCTCTTGCCTTGGCGTCTCGATCTGAGTCTTGTGCCATTGCAATGTTGCTGATGTAGGGGATACCACTGCACTGCTGGGGACAGGGCTGCTTTGTATAACTAAAATGTCTTCCTCTTCCTCACTTTCCACTGTGATCGTATCGGATTCCCTGCTCAGCCTTTCGCGCCCTTCACCAACATCATTTGCAGTTTTTTGGCCACTGAGGTACACCTCCTACTGGCTTGTGTGGTGTTTTCTCAAATGGATTGTTTGGCCTTCGGTACCATAGTTTGTACCAAGCTTACCCCGACTAACACTTGCTCCACAAATGGAGCATATGGCAAGATTCAACTCCTTCTTGCTACCCGTAAAGAAGTCCCAAACTAGGAGGTCAACTTTCTGACACTGGTGCCGCTGCCAATGGCAGATAAACTTGAGGTAGGGGGGCGTTTTGACGTTTGACTCTCTGCAGTACCTACTTCTACAAAGGTGGTTGTGGATGTAGGTCGCTGATTTTAAATATGGCAGCTGGTGGTGGTGGTATCTGTGGTGCCACATCTCTCACAGCAAGTTGGGATGGGGTAACGTCAGTTCCACTGGGACTGGGCTAACATCCATGATGACTGGCTCTTTGTAATTCTCCTCTTCTACATCTGCATCCATATCTCTAAGGCTTTCAGGAACCTTCCTTTTCCATAGCCTCTCATGGCTTGTCTCACTCTCAGAGTGAGGCAGGATACAAGTGTTGTCTAGATCATCAGAAGGGGGTTTGGAAAAGAAGATGGTGCACTAACCCTCCTTTTTCTTGCTAGAGATCTGAAAGACAATGGATCTTCCGAAATAGTGGCTTCCTCTACTTCATCAGCATGAAGTTCACGCTCCTGAACAGCTTCCTTCTTACGGGAGGAACTACTATTGGTAGTTGCGGCTATTGTTGTTTGTTCACTTCTCTGAGTTTCCTGCAACAATTGGGTACTACTTTGCGATAGAGATAAGTCAATTTCAATGTTACTTCTCATCAGTGTTGCCGTGATTAGACTGGCTGCCTCTGTGACAAACATGGGCTTGGGACTAGGTTGGGGTGGGCCAGCTGATGCAAGGGTGCTGCTCCCAGCTTGCTCCCTATAGGCAGACACAGGTTTTTTGCCCCCAAAAAGGTCTGTGTCGACATGCCAGTGGTGGTAAGCTTCTTCTTCTTCTCACTAGTCACTTTCTTGGTAGCACCTTTCGTTGTGGTTATCTTGAAGCTGTTAGTCAGCAGTGGCACTTAGCGTCACAAGTTGAAGAGATGTCTGTGATGTGTGGTCACCCGTCACGTCGTGCACAGGCCTTCTGTATGGCATACTGTGTCATGCACCTAAAAGCAAAGAAGCAAGAAGAACATCAGTGAAATGCTGCATTGGTGCAGTTCAATTAGTAATACAAACAAACAATATCATTTAGTGTGGTCACTGATTGCTTAGGTTATTATAAATAATTAACAATGCAGTGTATCCATTCGTAAAACCACACCTTTCATGGTGTACACTCAGGAAGGGTAAGAAAGATCCTCAACAACATACAAATGTAACTGTTTGCTTTAAGTGCATCATGTGGGATGTTGCACTCAGGGAGGTGCAGCTGACAAATGGCAATGGAATGATCCTTAGACAATAAATGCTGTTATGCACTTATAACAGACATGGTGTTGATTCATTGGTGCCAGATGTTATAAAAATGGGTTAAAAAAATCTAAAAATAGCGAAAATGAAATTTAAAAAATAAACAATTAATAAATAAATAATATATATTTTAAAATGTAGAAAATAAATACATTAAATTAAAAAACTAAAATGGAAAAGAATTAAAATTAGTTTTTTATAAATAATAGCAGTTTAATGAATTTTAATTCATTAAACTGCTATCTCATTGCACAACCATCCATGTAAGCATATGGCAAAGGTCCACACTGGCTGGACGCACAAACTGGCTATCTGCCGTTGCCACATGGTCATCAACAACAACACTGAGCAAGAAGACATTGGGAACAAAGAGAAGACATGCAGGCCTATGGCAAAAGCACACTGGCTGCCTACACAAAATGGCCACGACTGATCACATGGTGAACCAGCAAGCAAGGAGGCATGGCCACAACAGAATGATAGAAGGACAACACATGTAGGCATATGGCAAAAGCACACTGGATGCCTACGCAAAATGGCTGCCAGCCACATGATCAAACAGCAAGCAGGGAGGCATTGGGAACAAAGAGAAGACATTCAGGCCTGTGGCTAAAGCACACTGGTTGGCTACACAAAATGGCCACCAGCCACATGATCACAACAACAAGCAGGAGGCCTGGAAAACAAAGAACACATGCAGGCCTATGGACACTGACTATGCAAAATTGCCCCTGTCCACAAGGGGAACAAGGACAAATGGTTGACCTATGGCAAACACACTCACTCACTGGCCAAACAAAGGAGGCATGGTAAAGGCTACACAGTATTAATTCAGCAATGCCAAAAACAAAAATTAACAGGGCAAAACATGTTTACAAGTTACAACAACACACATCCTCCAAAGATATTACAACCCCATATACACTGTTTGTAGGGGTAAACAAAATGCAATATCACAAAAAAATAACTTTTTGTATTTTAATCCAAATCCATCCATGGGCTAAATGATGGTTCAATTCAACAGGCACCATAGAAACAGTAGCCTCATGTACCCATGAATAGCACTGGGCCTACTGGCTGGAAGGCCCATTGGCAGACTGGGCCACATAGTGAATTAAATCAATAATACAAGTTTTTTAAAAACATGGAGAAAATGTAGTGAACTGTGGAACATTTTTCCGTTAGAAAAGAAGAAAAATGACTTGCAAAGAAATAACTAGACCCCTACTGACACAACAGGCCACCCACCACAATACATTTTAAAAATCGATTAAAAGTACAAATAAATCCCAGGGCATGGCCCCAATCAAACAAACACCAGTTTTTTAACTTACTTGTGAAATCATAAATACAAATTCCTTAATTCCAATGGAATATGCAGCAGATACAAAGAGTGATCCTTCCAGCTCCAAATCCAAATGAAAAGTGACCACGAGATGGATAAAGCACAGGGAGAAGCCTGCTGGACAGGAACAGGAAGTTGGAGACTCCGGGGGACTTACTTCCAGATGGAAAAATATCAAAAGAAAAAAAGGACTCCTTGCACAAAGAAAACAAGGGGATCACGTATGTCAGAAAACAGCGAGCCAGAATGACATTGATCCAGCGCGAACCCAATATATTGATCAGGGATGAATATTGAATAAAGCACATACTTTGGCCCATACTCATTCACCCAAAATCCTTGATGCACTAGGGTCAAGTTTGTTAACTTTGCCTCAGTTTTACTCTCGCTATTCAGGTTAAAACCTTAAACATTTATATATTTGCGTAATCTGAAATAATCCTGATCAACTTTATTGTTTTTCAGAGTTTTATATAGCGCAAACTTGACCCGAATCGGGTATCAGAATGCTTTAAATAGCACCAGTTACGTTCCATGAGGACACACATTCATTTTTGTTAGGCACGAAGAGATTAAGTGATTTGCCCAGAATCAGCATCATTGCCGAGACTCGAACCCAGTTCCCCAGATTCGAGGTCGACCGCCCTAGCCGTTAGGCCAACTCCTCTCCCCAATACATTTTACATGAATCTTTTCTGACATGGACAGGTTGACATCAAAAGCAAAACAATCACAGTCTTTCCTGCACACCTCTGGTATTGGGAAGCTCCCGAAATACTTTAATATGGATAGCAGAGTTGTTCCGTGTTCTGGCCATGGGCTTGCCCTGATCCACCTCAGGTTATGGATCGTCCACAAGCTCCACAGTAGAGGTACTGACAGCTACCTGGAGAGCACCAAAACTGTTAGCCTCTAGCTGCAGGGCTATGTTTATGGCACGATTTATGGCAAGTCCCAAGCCGTGGATGCAGATGTCATTGAAGTTTCCACAGTTCAGAAGCTTCTGGCAGCGCCTGAGCTGGGCTTTGAGGTCAGTCTTCATGCTGACATAGACGTCATTCTTGTGGCGTGGGAGCTTGTGGGGCAGATGCTTGCGCAGAGTGTACTCCACCTGGTCCAGCTCCATCTCGGAGGCGCTGGCAGTCTTGGGCTCTGGGAAAGATGCATAGTTTTCTGGCATGTTTGAGGCCTGGAACCGGGAGACAGTGGACTCACTCCGTGACCGGCTCTGCACTGAGAAGGTGCTGTAGGAAGGCGGGGACGCGATAGGCACTCCTTGGGGCACTGCGGCTTCTGCTGCCAGCATCTGCGGGCACTCCCACGGAGGCAGGTGACTTCGGTACCTCTGAGGTAACCCGCCTGCTGCCCGGCTCTGACTCTGCCAGAGCCTGCTGTCAGTGAGGCGCTAGAATACTTCAAACTAAGGGAGCCGCTTACGGTCGATGGACCAACTAGTTGAAGAGTTTATGGCAATGGAAATTCTAATAAAAACATTTAATAAATGAAACTGACTAAATAATCACAGACTCTTGGTGGGATTTAATAATTTTATCTAGTAATTAAATGCTCATATCGATTATTACATAAATTCAAATGCTGGAAACATCATGAGAGAGAGCAAAACTTAAACATCACAATAACGGAACTATTATTTCAAATATACGTTGCAAAAGAGCGGACAGATGGTGACACATTAGATACAGGTAAAATATATCATTTAAGCTGTCATAACAGAGGGATAGATGAAGAGACAGAAGATACAGAAACAAGAAATATGACTGCAAAATTATTCTGCAATACTAGATTAGATAAAATACAAACCCAAGGGATCTGTAAGGGGAAACCAACACCCAGGCCTAGGTAGCAGTGGGGACCCCTGGACCAAGAGTCAGGGATCAAAGACTCAGGAATCAGGACAGTGACAGAACAGGAACAGCTAATCCTCTCTGCAACCCGACGATCAGCGGCGCAGCCCTCACTCGGACACCTTCAGCCTATGCGACCTGCAGCAGCTCTAACCACAGCCCCAAAGCACCTATTCTTATACCCTAAAATTACATGCCTGTTCCACAGTAGTTGCTAAGTCCATACTTTGTAGCGAAGGGATTGGTTGAGTTCTGGGGGTGGGATGTCATCCCATGGTGAAATCATTCTACTCTTGACTACACTATTGTTCTAAAAAAAAATTTATACTGTCATCAATTCAGCTTCTCTCTCACGAGTACATATGCAACATTTTATTGTACATTTAATATTCTCAACAACTTGAGTCCCTTTCTCATGAAGACACTGGCGTTGGCCGCTTGACAAATGTTCTGTCCTTCACCAGGTTACGCTTTCTCAACCTGGTCAGCAGTTCAGTCATGTGGTCACATGGTTTCCTTGCGCTCACAATTTCACCCTCCCATTCTGTGGTCAATTTAATAAAATGGAGGATTCGTCCTTTACTGAAAGAATGGAAAACAAACATTTATTAATTACGTGATAATGTATTTTCAGTGTTTACCGCCCTCCTTAACTCTACTTTATGTTATTGGTTTTCCTAGCATAGCATAAGCAGAAAAGCAGCATTATTTTATTAGGAAGAAGCAACACACATCATGCCTTTTACTACTTACAGATGCGCCCTTGCCATGCAAACCTTCTTAATTCATTCTACACACAAGATTATTACATTTCTGGTTATTTACTCATTACATTTTGGTTAGTTCATGCATTTTGCAAAGCAAGCTTCCCACGTGTAGTGTATTTGTGCGCATAAATCATTCTACCACTACTGACTGTTAGTACATGTTATAGGGGTATTTCATTGAGCAGGTTTCCTTCATGAAATCCTGCTCCATCAATCCCCCCTCTGATGGCTTTTATGAGCCATCATAAATACTCACCATACCGAGTGCCACCTTTTTAATTTATCTAGATCTTACTTTTTTTCTCTTCTTTTATGGCACGCTCATCTAGCTTTTTCAGCCTCTCAATATATTCTTCATTTAGCTCCTCTAATTCTATCTCTTCTCTCTTTCTTTTTATTCCCTTTGTTTTATTATTTTTGTCTGTTAAATCTTTTCTTTCTTTTATGCATTTACAACACTTATATGCTGTTAAGATCACTAGAGCTACTACTGCTACAGAAAGTATTGGGATTATTATTTTGCTAATAAACTACTTCCCAAGTTTGAAAACCACATACTTACCGCATAGAAACACTTACCAAGTTTCTCCCAAACACCGTCAACCTCCAGTTGGGTTAAATCTTTATGTAATTGTGTAATATTTCTAATATATCCTTCTATCCCTTCACTTTTATCCGGGATATAAGTACAGCTTTCAACATGCCACAGACTCCACCCTCTTTTGCCAAAAGAATGTCAAGAGCAAGTCGATTTTGCAAAACCATTGATCTGATTGCCACCATTTCGGTATCAATCATCAAGAAACCACCAGCAGTATCTGCTGATAAACGATCAACCTCTGTGGACAATTTTTGAATTTTGTGCGAATTCAAAACAACACCAACTGAGGGTATCAGTGCACCAAAAATATCACCAACTATTTCTGAAAAACTTGCTCTCTTACTACGTATTAGTCCTTGTTTTATTTCATTGACACTATTGTCCTCAAGGTCTACTTGGTAAATATTTGGGAAAAACAATCCCAAAATACCAGCTCCCAATGTGCAGGTAACCTTTAATAGGCTTTCTTGCCACACACATTATATATCCCAGGGAATACAGGATCCATTCCATCCTTTAATCCCCATCCTCCAGTATTTTTAAAAGTATGCTCAGATTCACTAGTGCCAATGAAATAATTGTTATTTAGTCTTTGATCCAAATAAACATAGTTCCCCTTTCTGTGACCAGTCCAGGGACATCGCAGTATATGTCTCACCCTTCTCATAATTCCCCTCTCTAAATGCCCAAGGTGGTGCCTGTGATTTATGTTCATCAGCCTTCTTCTAGAAACATACATTTCTATTTTCTACCATGTCTAGAAATAGCTTTTCTTCAATATGCAAGCTACACGTTAAATTGTTCTTATAGGCATGGTCTACATCTAATGGTTTAGTAATATGGAAGAATTCTCCCATATAGCGTGCATTTTTACCACTAATTACTTTATTTAATTCACAATTGGCACTTCTGAAAATACTAAATCCATATCAGTATATTGATATTCTAGTTTATCTGTCATGTAAAATGGGCTGGTAAGGACAATACATGACACACCATATGTTAGTGAAAGGTGATGGTAGGTTATACCTTTGCTGGAGCAGGTAGTACAAAATTTTGTATACCCCCCCATTCTGCATGTTTATATTAATCCAAATAATCAATTAACTGTAATATTATTAATCTGTTTGAAGTGATAACTCACCAACTATATTAACAAGAGAAATACACATGGGAAATTGCACTTTGCATGGCTATATTAATTGTGAATTAACTAGTGTACGCATATTAATAGTAGAAAATTAGAATATTATATGTTATATGTTGCTTTAAGTGATGTATTTGTGATTTGTGCTTTATTTAGTAAGTATAAACCGCTCTGAGTGTTGCTTCTGCTAGATAAATACACACACATATGGGTATTAGTAAGGGGATAACATTTTATTAGTCATTTCCATCTTTTAATTACATTTTTGTGTTTCTTTTGCTTAAATTGACCATTTCGGCCTAGACAAGATGGCTGAACGAGACGTTAAACGTGACTGCCTTGACAACACAAGGTTCTGGGTGAAGTGCGCATGTGTCACCGCTAGCAACAGTGGCCTGGACCTGACCCCGGGAGAACATGTACCCTCCAAGGTCATTCCGGGAACCCGTTCAAGACTAAGAGACAATGCTCAATTTAAAAGCCAAAACAAGCAAGTTTGATGACTTCATCTTTCAACACCCTGAGAACTGATCATTGCCAGTTGAAATTGACCAATAAGAACTCTCTAAACCCAATCTTGATACAATTTTGTTAGTATTTTCATTATGAAAGTAGGTAGGGAATTAGGGTAGGATCGCTCGCTCTATCTAGACGCTACGCTATCGGCTTGCTCTTCTTTGACGAACTCGATTTCCTGACGTTATGCTGATGGAGAGGACGGTGACACTGCTGGACAGCTGTTATCCTGAATCTATGAGAGACTGAATTGCGGCCTAAACTTTGCAGAAAATTTCTCTTTGACTGACTGACTTAGAGGACGACGTTAGCCAGAATAGGTAAATATGATGCTCTGAAATGCTGATGATGATTTTAACATTTCCTTCAAATTTCTTAGATAAAGAATAATTGATTAATAGACAAATGTGTTGTGTCGATTATTTGAAGAAGAAGATTAGGAGAAAAGTAATAGAGCAAAGGTAGACGAGTAAATCATCAAGTACCAACTCAACTAAATGATCTATCTCCGTATGGGAGGGATATCTTAGGTTTAATGTCAATGTGTGTAAGGTGAGGTAAAGGTATTCCTCTCATGTCAGCGTTGTGAAACGTATTTTCCCTCAGAAAACAGGTCAACCGAGTGTAAGTATATTGGTGTTATGGGCCCCACCAATGAATGTATGTGAGCACATTGAATGTCGAGGTAGGTGGTCTGTGCCTAAGGGGGAATTTGACGTTCAGCGCTGCATCACCTTCAGAAACAGATAAAGGTAATTTCATGCAGACATAACAATTACTCACATTCATAGTGTAAGTATACTCAGACTACAGCTTAGTAAAAACATTTAATGAAAAATCACTAATTGATTTGTCGTGATGGAGAATACTTCCATCCAATTGTTCTTTGTTAGTTTTCACAGTTTGTTTAGAAATATCTTTCATTCCTTCAGTTGGTACATATTTAGTATTATTTCTAATATTATTCACATTAACGGTGGGTATGACAACAATTAATAGGACCCATCTAATTGTTAATATGAAAACACTACATAAGCAAGTTTTAATACATCTATGTTTTAAACTATAATTTGGTTGTCCAGTCACTTCTGTTTCTGCCATTTTGTTATACTACAAAAATTCAAAAATCTCTGATTCTGTAATTCTAAAGAAAAATAAGGAAACATCTATGTGAACTCTATATCTAAATAAAAATCCTACCAAAAAGAAAAAAATCTTGTGTAATCCTACACTTAATGACTTTCTTCTTCACCCCTTTTTATTTTCAGTCCTTTTGGTTTCTTTTGAGTCTTTGATTTATTTTCATCTGACAATTTTTCACCTTAAACTCTTTACAGTTCCTTTTAAGGTGGTCTCAGTTGCCTCTCATCTTCCTTTTCAATGTCACTAGTGTCTTGTTCGTCGCTTAAACCTAAACTTTCAAATTCTTCCAAGATAATGTAAATCCATTCTGGAGCGTTGTACTTTCTACATGGAATTCTTGCTCTTTTTGATTTTCGGGGTTTTCTTCTTGAGTTTTCGAGTTCTGTTTGACTTGAGACTTCGTTACTCTGTTCTGATGTTTTCCTCATTCTTCTCCTTACTATCTTATATTTTAGTCTTCTTGCTCCACTTGGCCAATTGTCTCCTTTTTTAGATCTTTTTTTCTGTACTACACTTTCACCTTCTGTGTTTTGTTCACCATTTCTTTAATTTAATCTTCTTTCTATCTGTCTTTCTCTATTTTCTTGTATTTCTGTTTCTGTAGTTTGTACACTCTTTTCTGATTCATCAGTGAGTTCACCTTCTTCCAGCTCCTTTGTGGCTTCACCTTCCTCTGGTCCAGCTTCTGTTTCATCAGTTGCTTCTCTTTCCTCCGTCTCGACAGCTGCTTCACTTTCTTCTGGCTCAACGGCAACCTCACCTTTTTCTGACTCAACAGCAGTCTTTTCTGTCCCAGTATCTGGTGCCCATTCTACTCAACTAGTGCTTGGCTGTTCATTGTCAAAATGTCCATCAGAATCTGTCACTCCGGACTCTTCAGCTTCACACACCTCAGCTGCTGGTTCTTGATTTTGATTTACCAGTTGCTGTTCTTCAGGTCTTTCAAGTGGACTTGGGACTAGATGAGTATGACTTGCATATATCCAATTTGGCAAGCCAAAACACTTCACTGCTGTAGTCGTCACCAATATGATCTGGTAAGGGCTTCTCCAATGGGGTTCTAGGCACATTTCCCTCACGTGCTTCTTGACTAGAACCCACTCACCAGGATTCAAATCATGTGCTTGGTTCCGCTGTGTCGGTGTGGCATCTCCTCCAACCTGGTGAGACACAGAACGTACCAGGTCAGCCAGTTCCTTGTAATAATCTAGCACACGATCATCAGACATATTCATCAGTTTGTTCGCAGGTATGTATGCTTGTCTCATGGCTCTTCCTATTAGTACTTCATTGGGGCTTAATCCAGTCTTTTTGTCAGGTATGCTTCTAAGACTCATCAATACAAGGGGTAAAGTGTCAGGCCACTTCAGTGTTGTGGATGCACAAACTTTTCCTAATCTCGATTTTATCTGTTCAACAATACTAGATGCTTCTGGTCGATAGGCACAATGCAGTTTCTGTTCAATGTGTAATGCTACACAAATCATCCAAATTCTTTCATGATTAAAATGCAATCCTCTATCTGATTCCAAAGTGACTGGAAAACCAAACCTAGGAATCAGTTCTCTCATCAACAGTTTAGCCACAGTGAGACTGTCATTCCTTCTCGTTGGATAGGCTACCCAGCAAGAAAACAAACAGACAATGACAAGGACATACTTCAGCCCATTACATGGTGGCAACTCTATGAAATCAATCTGAAGTCGGGTGAAAGGACCTCCTGCTTTCCCAATCATACCCCAACCTACAACTGTCTTTCTTCTTGCATTTTGTTTTTGGCATATGGCACACCTCTGACTTAAACTTTCTGCAATGACCCTAAACTTTGGATTGTACCATGTCTGCTTGAAAAGTCTTACCATGGCATCTCTTCCAACATGCGGCAGTCCATGGTACATCCTGGCCATGTGAGAAAGTAAAGAATCTGGTAATACTGGTCTTCCATCAAAGTAAACCCATACCTCATCATCAGCATTTTTCCTACAACCTGATCTACTCCACTCTTCTTTTTCTCTATCACTGGTCTCTTCCTGCATTTGCCTTATTTCATCCCAAGTCTCAAATGTGGTTGTGAGCAAAAGGTGGCATTCGGTATTTCCTCTTTGAATTGATCTGTTTATGGCCATCGTATTTTGGGTACAGAAACACGCTAATTGATCCGCTTATCTGTTGCCCTTTGTCACATTATCATCTCCTGCTTGATGTGAAGCACATTTTACAACTGCAATTCTTTTTGGTAACTGCAAAGCTTCCAATAATTCCTTTACAGTTTTCCCATTCCGAATTGGGGAACCTGAGGAAGTTAAAAATCCTCTTTGTATCCAAAGTTGACCGAAGTCATGTACAACTTCAAATCTGTACTGACTGTCGGTGTAAATTGCTACTTTTAGACCTTTTGTCAATTTACATGCTCTGGTCAGCGCAATCAACTCTGCAACCTGAGCGGAGTTGACCCCTTTCAAACACGACGCTTCTAGCGCTCCTGCTAAAGTGCAGACAGCATAACCAGCACACTATTCACCTTTTTCATTTCTCAAACAAGATCAATCCACAAACAGTTCACAATCAGATTTTTCCAAGGGTTCATCCTCTATATCAGGACGGGGCTTAGTACAGAGTTCTGTCACTTCCAGACAATCATGTTCTGCTCCCTCTTTCACTTCCTCACATCTTGAATTTGGCAACAAAGTAGCAGGGTTCACAGTAGTGCACCTTACCACCGTCACATTTTCAGCACCAAGAATCACTCTTTCATATTTAGTCAGCCGACTAGAGGTCATGTGTTGAGTCCGAGTGCGAGTTAAGAGGATCTCAACAGAGTGTGACACATATACATTTACAGGGTAGCCCAACACAATGGCTTCACTTTGTTCCAGACTCACACAAGTGGCGGCTACTGCTTTTAAACAGCCTGGCAATGCTGCAGCCACTGAATCCAGGGTAGCAGAAAAATATGCCACCAGACGTTGTGCCATTCCGTGTTTCTGTTAGAACTGCAAGTGCACATCCATCCCTCTCACAACAGTACAATGCAAATTCTTTAGAGTAATCTGGCATTCCCAAAGCAGGCGCTTGACAAAGACTGTTTCGCAATCTAGAGAAAGATTCCATACTCTCTTCATCCAACACAATTGGATCTTTCACATCCTTTTGTGTCAACCTCTGTAGTGGTTTTGCAATCAATGAGAAACTACAGATCCACTGTCTGCAGTATCCTACCATTCCCAAACACATTTGCACTTATTTTTGATTTCTGGGTGGATTCATTTTCTAGATCACACTGATTCTCTCTGGCGTCACCTTTCTGACCCCCTTTTCAATCATGTGACCTAAATACTGAACTTCCTGTCTACAGTATTGCAAATTGGAGGGTGACACTTTATGTCCTCCTTCTGCCAAATGGTTTAGCAAAGCAATTGTGTCTGACACACATGCTTCTCGTGTTTTTGATGCCAACAGTAGGTCATCAATGTACTGAACCAGTACAGAATTTCCAGGCATGACTAAGATCTCCAAACAATTTTTCAGGATCTGATTAAAGATTGAGGGACTCTCAGTGTACCCTTGAGGAACTTGGCACCATGCCAAGACACGGTTTCCGAACCAGAAGGCAAATAAATATTGACTTTCCGACTATAAAGGAATAGAGAAAGATGCCTGACACAAATCAATGACAGTGTACCACTCAGCATCACAGGGAATTTGGTAATGAATTACTGATCGATTTGGCACTACTGGACAACATGGCACTACAATTTTATTCACCTTTCTCAGGTCTTGAACTATTCTATATTTTCCACTAGGCTTTTTGATTCCAATAATGGATGAGTTACAGGAACTGCTCATTATTTCCTTTAGAATCCCCTGTTCAATCATTTGGTCAATTACAGGTGTGACTCCAGCAATTACTTCTGGACTCATTTTGTACGGTGGGGTATTGGGGTATACAGCACCATCTTTCACTGTAAATCTGAATTGGATCTACATTCTTCATTAACCCAATCTCTTTTCCTGAAAAATCCTACACATCTGTTCTCACTGTACCCTTAAACTCTTCAGGCAAATCTTCCTCAGTTAGCATTGAATAGAATTCACTCAGTTCTGACTCCCGTTGGGCCATCAATACCTTGAATTCAACATCTTCATCAGGTGTCATAAATGCAACACCATCCGGTGTGCAATAAATAGTGCAATTCATTTTGCACAACAGATCTCTGCCCAAGAGATTCACGGGACTGGTATCACATACCACAAACTTATATATGTCTTTAAAATTTCCAATGTGGACCTCTATCTGGGCTGTGACAGGAGTTCGGATATGTTTATTTGCAATGCCTACAACTTGGATAGTTTCTCCCAAGAGGGGTAGGTTTGGAATTTCTGCTGCTCTCACAGTAGAACGGGTAGCACCAGTGTTCAGCAAGAAGGCAATGTCTTTACCTTCTACCTTTCCTTCAACAAATGGACCTGACTAATCTACCGCTAAAGATGTGCCAGGTACGCACTCTTCCTCCCCACTCAGGCACCATCATTGAGATGAATCTGAATCACTTTCATTGCAACGCACCAAATACTGAGAAACATGTGGATTCTTACCAAACTGCTCTTCTCCTCGGCATCCAGAACTTGCACTGTACATCTGCATATGAGTATTCACATTACAGGGGATAGGTGGTTGTGGCACCTATAACTGTGGAGTAACTACCTGCTGCTGCTGATGTTGATTCCCAATCACCTCATTCTGCATCTGTGGATTTAAATTTTGATTTGTTTCGTTACCTTTTGTCCAGATCTACACTCGTTCTTCCAATGTCCAAACCTTTTGCACGCATGACAAGGAAATTTCTTTTTAGCTTCCTCCTTATTCATTTAAAATGTTCCCCTACCTCCACTGTTTACCTGTCCATCCTGATTCTGACTTTGTTGTACATTACTATTTTCCTGTTGCTGTTCTACTATTTTCACTTGTGCCCACATCATTTTCTCTTTTAATTTTTTAAGCTTTGATTCAATGTCATCACTACAATATTTTGAATACCTCAAAATTTCGTCTATTGACTTACTCTGCCAGCAGAGCATATGCTGCTGTTTCATGGCACTAATTTCTGGTTTCAATCCATTCACAAATCGATACACAAAATGTCCCATATCTTTATCTCTAATATTCTCAAACCCACTGTTTTGCTTAAATACCTGTAGCAATATCTTGTAAAATGCATGCACTGACTCTTTGGGCTCTTGGGTCATCCTGTCAATCTTAACCCAATCTGTTTCTTTGGGGGAGATCTTTCCTTTCATAAATGTAATGACCTGATGGTACTTTTTCATCACCTCTTCAGATGGTGCACCCGTTCTTGCATCTCTGGGATATTCCTCTTTCGGACAGTCGATAATAACTTTACATTCTATCCACAAATCAGCCAGAACCACTATCTCAAAAAGACCATCTAAATCTTTCAACAATACCTTTGAAACTTTTACAAATCAGTCCACTTGTTTATACCATTCAACAGGTTTCTCTCGTAATCTGGGAAAATCATTTGTAAATGACTATATCTCCTATCTAGTTCAAGGCACATGAACATATCCACCACCTGGGATCTCTCTCATTGGACATGCCCTTTCAACTTACTCGGTTTCCTTTAACGGAAACATGGAACTTCCTTAACCAGTAGCCTCTTCTCTCTTTTTCATCCATTTAGTCCTCAATCACTCTACAGTTCCCCATTTCTTCAAAATGTGCTGCAGTCTTCTCCCTGACATATTTAAACTCTCTAAATCCTTGCCAGTAAAAGCCATTCTGTACGTTTTCTGCAACATTTTTGTCTTTTCTATATCTCTGCCAAACTCACTCGCAACCTCCGATAATTTTTCATGAAAGTTCTTCGCTCTCCAAGTAATACTTTTACACAAAAACAATAGCTCTTCATCACTGTATGGCCCTAATCTATCTGGGCTTACGGTATCAATAATCATCTCTTCTAAATCTACCTTCAATTGGCTCACATTTAAACTCTATGGTTGAGCTTTTAGCTTGGTCATTTCCTTTATCCAATTAGTTAAATCTTCTGGGGAGGGACCTGCTGAACTCCCTGCTATTGGAGTAAAATTCAGTTCTATTCTTCTTGGGTCTAATTGAATGCCTCTTTTCGGGATTTCTATTAATAAGTCACAAACCGGTAGGTCTACCAATGTGTTATTTTGGTCATCCTGTCTATTCTCATTTGTTACCGACACTACTTCACTCCTTACACTACTTCTTGGAACTGACAATGTGTGCACTTTTGGCAAAGTCGCTTTTTCTCCAAATAATGGTACCACAGGACCAATTGTTAATGGCCCCATCAAATTTTCGGCATTCAGATTTAGCTGATTTATTTTCTGGACCTGTTCCATTTTAGCCTTATTTACCAAACTCACTTCATTTTCTCGCACTATTCTAGCTATTTTGGTAACTTGGGGAGTTAATGGAGTTACCATTTGTGGGGCACTTGGAATCCCTTACTCTGGATGTTCTTCATCCAGAGTAAGGGAGGTCTTTTAGTCATCATATCTAACAACAATTCATCATCAGATTCATCCAGATCTTCTCCAGACATTTCTATATTTTTCTTTATCTCCATACACTTCGTTCCTGTCTGGCTCCCTACTGTCAAAACTGGATATAGACCCCGGTTACTACAGCTCTTCTCCATCTTTTCATTTGATCTTCGCATCTCTCAATTGGAAATCTAGGCAAAAAAACTTTTTATCTTCTACCACTTCGATCTTTTTCCTGCTCATATGCTTCTACCTCCTATTCCGCCAACGCTTCATACTGAGTGAGTCTCGGATTTGGCTCTAGCGAGTTCATCCTGGCTCTCATATTCTGTAAAATTCTTACATTAAATTTACCATACTCAGGAAAAGCTAACATCCCATCATCCTTCGTGTAATTCGTCCAATTCTCTAACCACACACACGTATGATAACCTTGCTCCATCATCATGTAAGATGCAGGAGTTTTTCTCGGGGTGGAATCGGAATTCCCTCTCTTGTCACAATTGGTTTGTCTTTCTTAAAGAAATTCTTTATTGTCTTAATCAAACCAATTTTCAGAAACTTCTCTTAGTATTTCTCAAAAGACAGAATAACAAACTTTCCCGTAATTCTCTTTTCTTTATTTGCTAAATTCCATCCTATACCAGCGCGACTCACACCAACCAACCAATTACAACTCACTACGTAACTACAGTCTTAACCAATGTCAGCGCGTCTCGCTCCTACCAACCAATCACAGCTCTATTCACACCCGGTATCTGACCAATGCCAGCGCGGCCTTTTGTGACATCAATTTTTACTCTTTCCACTGACACCCCCCCTTTACAATCTGCTCTTGATACACGTGCACTGCTTTGTCCAATACCAGCGCGGCACTTTGTGACGTCAGTATCACTCCTTCTACTGACCCCTCCTTTACAAAATCTTGCGACAATATTTTTCTGAGTTTTTTCTTAATTCAAAAATCTATTAGTGACAACATAAAAAGGCAATGCTACCTTGTCTGCTCCACTAAATAGATAGTTTTCACTTTACCAAGAGAGCCTTCCACTGCAAGCAACAATAATGACCAGCGTTATCTCACTTCTCTAACAAGCTCCGGGGAGACCTATGACTCCTCTAGGGATAAAACCAAGGTTTCACAAGAAGACTTTTTGGTATAAAAAGGTGTCCTGTTACTCCTCTCCAAAATACTACCAGAGTTTCAAAAAGTGGACCCTTCGCTATTTCAAACACTCTCCTCATGTATGACATTTTCCCTAATTATAACACTGACAGCTCTACGTTGCTTTTCAGTATTATTTCCAAGAGACAAAGTACTTCTGCGGTGTTATTTCTTTACCACACTCTTCTTCTGCCTACTTCAGGCTAATTCCTTACCGGGGTTCCTCAGGCCAATCCGTACCTGAACTTCTTAGACAACATAAAACGAGACACTAACTCTTCATGTTAAGACAAATAATCAGTATTTAATAACCATCACCAAACTAATCAATAGACAAACCTTCCACTGCTGCAAATAAACTGATCCAGTGCGAACCCAATATATCGATCAGTGATAAATAATCAATAAATCACATACTTTGGCCCATACTCATTCACCCAAAATCCCTGATTCGCTGGGGTCAAGTTTGTTAACTTTGCCTAAATTTTACTCTCGCTATTCAGGTTAAAACCTTGAACATTTATATATTTGCGTAATCTGAATTAATCCTAATCGCCTTTTCATCTACTTGGTCGATGGACCAACTAGTTGAAGAGTTGATGGCAATGGAAATTCTATTGAAAACATTTAATAAATGAAACTGACTAAATAATCACAGACTCTCGGTGGGATTTAATAATTTTATCTAGTAATTAAATGCTCATATCGATTATTACAATATTTCAAATGCTGAAAACCTCATGAGAGAGAGCAAAACTTAAACATCACAATAACAGAACTATTATTTCAAATCTACTCTGCAAAAGAGTGGACAGATGGAGAGACATCAGATACAGGTAAAATATATCATTTAAGCTGTGAATTCGGAG
Organism: Triturus cristatus; assembly: GCF_964204655.1. Taxonomy (NCBI): domain Eukaryota; kingdom Metazoa; phylum Chordata; class Amphibia; order Caudata; family Salamandridae; genus Triturus; species Triturus cristatus. The sequence goes on from NC_140594.1 coordinate 393,275,815, forward strand.
GGACAGATGAAGAGACAGAAGATACAGAAACAAGAAATATGACTGCAAAATTATTCTGCAATACTAGATTAGATCAAATACAAACCCAAGAGATTGGTAAGGGGAAACCACCACCCAGGCTTAGGTAGCAGTGGGGACCCCTGAACCAAGAGTCAGGGATCAAAGACTCAGGAATCAGGACAGTGAAAGGACAGGAACAGCTAAGCCTCTCTGCAACCCGACGATCAGCAGCGCACCCCTCACTCGGACACCTTCAGCCTATGCGACCTGCAGCAGCTCTAACCACACCCCCAAAGCACCTATTCTTATACCCTAAAATTACACGCCCGTCCCACAGTAGTTGCTAAGCCCATACTTTCTAGCTAAGGTATTGGTTGAGTTCTGGGGTTGGGATGTCAACCCATGGTGAAATCATTCTACTCTTGACTACACTAGTGTTCTAAACATTTGTTTTATACATTCATCAATTCAGCTTCTATCTCACGGGTACATATGCAACATAATATTTTCAACAACTTGAGTTCCGTTCTCATGAAGACACTGACGTTGGCCACTTGACAAATGTTCTGTCCTTCACCAGGTCACGCTTTCTCAACCTGGTCAGCAGTTCAGTCATGTGGTCACATGGTTCCCTTGCGCTCACAATTTCACCCGCCCATTCTGTGGTCAATTTAATAAAATGGAGGATTTGTCCATTACTGAAAGAATGGAAAACAAACATTTATTAATTACGTGATAATGTATTTTCACTGTTTACCGCCCTCCTTAACTCTACTTTATGTTATCGGTTATCCTAGCATAGCATAAGCAGAAAAGCAGCATTATTTCATTAGGAAGAAGCAACACTACTTTTTACTATTTACACATGCGGCCTTGCTATGCAAACCTTCTTAATTCATTCTATACACAAGATTATTACATTTCTGGTTATTTACACATTACATTTTGGTTAGTTCATGCATTCTGCAAAGCAAGCTTCCCATGTGTAGTGCATTTGTGCGCATAAATCATTCTACCACTACTGACTGTTAGTACGTGTTATAGGGGTATTCAATTGAGCACGTTTCCTTTGCAAAATCCTGCTCCATCAACGTGTTGTCTACCGGAAAATCTCGTGGGATCATGCAGATGGCTAGCAAATCAGCTCTGAAAATCTCGTGGGCGCCTGGCAAGTCGCTCCCGCATGTGCCCGAAAAGACATTTGGAAAAAAAACCTCTGTGTTGCGAGTGCGGAGTTTATCTGAAACTCTGCATTCTACGCAGAACGCAGAGTTGCAGAACTAAGCAAACTCCGTAAGCGGAGTGGAGTTTTACGCCCAGACCTAGATAATTGAAGAAGTAAGCGTATCAGAAAATGTGGTTCCAGTGGTGTTGGCACAAAAGTCTTTGGGTGAGTTGAGGTTTTGTGTGGACCTGATGGGGTTGAACAGGAACATAATGGTAGACATATTCCCTTTACGCAATATCACAGGCATGCTAAAGCAACTTAATTGAGTGAAAATTGTCTCCACCTTAGTTCTTTGAGCAGTGTCCTACTAGATTGAACTGGCAGAACAATCCAAAGAGTTACAGCTTTCACAATGCCCTTTGGGGTGTTTAGATTTACCAGGATGTCCTTCGGATTGATTTTAGCGGCCTCCACTTTTTAAAGGGCTATGTAGAGCGTGCTGAAAGGGCTGGTGGGTGTGAAAATGTATCAAGACGATGTGTTAGTCTATGGTAGTGCCCAGGAAGAACAAGATCATCATTTAAGGGAGATGCTCAAAAGATTCAAACAGAGAGGTCTCGCACTGAAAGAGAGTAAATGCAGACTTGAATGTAAAGAACTAGTTTATTTGGGACATGAACTGACAGGAGGGGGTGTTTATCCTAACAAGGATTTGGTAGACACCATCCAAAATCTAGCCATTCCTAAGAATAAGGAGGACTTGGTCAAGATCCTTGGGATGGCAGAGTATAATGACAAGGGTATACCCCATTTTGCAACAAGGGCTTATAATATGAGGAAGTTATTGAAAAAAGGAGTGAGATATGAGTGGTCGACAAGGTGTGATGAAAATTTCAATGCTCTCAAGGAGGCATTGTCGAGCGTGTCGTCCTTAGGAAGTTTTAATACGCAGGAAAGGTTGGAACTGATAACAGGTGCCAGTGCTAAGGGTTTAGGAGCCCTATTGATGCAGGGTGAAGGAAGTGAGGAACGCACCATAATGTTTGTGTCCAGGAGTTTGAAGGGATTTGAGAATCGCTATTCAGTGATTAAAAGAGACATGGCCTTAGCCATTAAACAATTGAAAAACGTCCTATGGGAAACATGTATTTGAGATTTCACAAGAAAGTTGAAAAACTGGTGTTGTTTATTTGATTGGGGCCATGCCCCTGGATTCATTTTTATGTTTAATGGATTTTTAAAATTTCGTGTGGTGGGTGGCCTTTTGTTTCAGTAGGGGCTAGTGATTTCTTTGCATTTCGTTTTTCTTCTTTTTTAAAAAAAAAAGATGTTGCACAGTTTACCACATTTTCTCCATGTTTTTTTAATTCATTGGCAATTCACTAGTGGAGAAGTGTGGCTCAATGGTTAGAGTGGCAGACCTCGATGCAGAGCACTGGTCCGGGACCAGGGTTCGATTCCCGTCGCGGCAGGGTCTCGGGCTATAAATTCCGCGGACTGGATATTCTCGCCTCAGTGCCTATTCTAATCATGGGTCCCACGCTGCAACTCTGGGCAATAGCTTGCTTAATCTCCACAACGGCCCCCCCGCGGCGGGATGCCTGGCTTTCACCTTGGGGATGCCCAGTACGGGTTATCTCACAGGGAAAAACCAGGACGGGTTCCCAAGGCAAGCGCCAAGATGCCCAAGGGTAGTTGAGCGCTATAAGAACATATAATAATAATAATAATAATCTGCCAATGGACCGTCCAGTCAGCAGGCCCAGTTCTAGTCATGGGTGCTTGAAACAATTGTTTCTGTGGTGTCTGTTGAATTGAAACATCATTTAGGCCATGGATGGATGTGGATCAAACTACAAAAAGTTGTTTTTCTGGTATTTCACATTTTGTTTCCCTGCAAACAGTGTATAGGGTGGGGTAATGCCTTTGGAGGATGTGTGTTGTAACATGTAAACATTTTTTACCTGTTTATTTTCGTCTTTAGCATTGCTGAATTATTGTTGTGTTCTCTGTGTTATCATGTCTCCTTTGTCTGGCCTGTGTGTTTGCCATAGGCCACCATTTTCCTTTATTCCCCATGTGGCCAGGGGCCATTTTGTATAGTCAGTGTCAAATTTAGGGCCAATTAGGAACAACAAAGTGTTGCGTCCAATTGTGCGAGTGGCAACGCTTACCTAAAATGATTGCTGTTGGTAAGAATTGAGTCCCATATTGAAGTTGATTCTACAATGGGGGAATGTGGTAATACTGAAAAAGAAGTGCCTTAGTGTTAGGTAAATGATTGGGAGAGTTAAAAAATGGTGTGAGTCCCGGGGGGGGGGGGGGGGTGACAAACAGACCTACCGTGATAGTTCAGTGTATGAAGATCTGCAACAGTATATCTCCAAGAATCAAATCACAGTGTAGGGAGCCCGTGCATGGTGTTATCTAAATGGGGGCTGCACTTGCGTGTAATGTGGTCTGAAAGACGGAGCAACCAGTGCAGATCATGAGTGAAATGGAGCAGCGGTGGCCATCTTAGAGATGCAAAACACGGAGCGATTACGGATAGAAAAGTTTCTATTTGTCTTTACGTATTGATCAGGCCAACAATAACTCCAAAGAAATATTCTCTAATGTGCAAAGTTTTATGTCTCCTAGTGCTCAAGCTCGAGTTGCACCAGTCTTGGAGACCTGGTGTAATACTGCTAAGTTTTTCCTGGATAAGATCTGCACTATACAAGCCAGCTTTACCTCTTGCACAATGGCATCCACGGCCTCTCTGTCTGGCCTGCCTGCCGCCAGTCTCATCAATAATTTGTCAACTTTTAAGCCTATTAATTTGGCTTGTTCTCTCAAAATTCTTAAGACTTTGAAGTCGGGCTCTCCGACTGATCCCTGTGCCGCTAGACTTCTGGCCGCTGTTGCGGATACCATTAATCCCGAAGCTAACAAAATTGTTAATATGTCTTTGCTGGAAGGTCTTGTTCCGGCGTCCTGGAAGCAGGCACAAATTCTCCCTCTCCTCAAGAAGCCATCCCTTGACCCAATGATACCGGGAAACTACCGTTCCATCTCACTTCTGCCAAGCTTGGCCAAGCTCTGTGAGAAGGTCATCACTAATCAACTGACCAATTTCGTCGAGGTACTATCGGGTCTGCTGCATCCGGCTCAATCAGGATTTCGGGCCTCATTTAGTACAGAATCAGCACTACTAGAGGTGACAGAGGCAATTTGCGAGTGTTTGGATGCCGGCTGGAGAGCTGCATTGGTTATGCTTGATCTCTCGGCGGCATTCGACACTATGCCCCACTCTTTGCTTCTTGACCGCCTCTCGGAGATCGGTATATCTGGTTCTGTCTGGCGCTGGATCAAATCTTTTTTGGAAGGCCACCCACAGCAGATCTGGCTTCCACCATGTGTCTCGGTGCCTCAGCGGGGGGCCACTGGTGTCCCAAAAGGGTCACCCCTTAGTCCTCTACTTTTCAACATTCATGTCACTCCGCTGATCTATCTAGCGGAGTCATTAGGGGCTAAGGTGATGGCCTATGCTGACGACACCCAGCTTCTGTTCTCTTGGGGAAGGGATGATGATTCAGTTCTTGTGGCTCAACACTGTCTGTCCTCGGTTTTCTGCTGGCTCTCCCAGGCGCAGCTAAAATGTAACGAAGAGAAATCAGAGGTCCTCTTGTATGAAGAGTTTCCAGCTAATTTCAGAGAGAGGTTATGGCCCCCCGGCTTCCCCTTGCCTAGTGCAATGGGCATTGCTGCAAAAAACCTGGGGTTTTGGTACAATGAGAACCTGTCCTTTTCTACCCAGGTGAGGAAGCTGGTTGGGACCTGCTTCGGTACACTGAAAGCCTTGAGGAAGTTTCATCCTCTTCTTCCAAGACCTGCCAAAGAAACGGTTAACCGTGCTCTGATTTTGTCTCGCCTGGACCATGCCAATGCACTTTATGTGAGCATCTCCAGTTACCTTTTGAACAAATTGCAGATTGTTCAAAACTCAGCCGCCAGACTCCTGTTGGGGATATCTCGCAGGTGTAGTGTGCATGCTCATTTGCGCTCTTTGCACTGGCTCCCGGGTGGAGTCCCGAATAAAATTGAAAACTCTGGCTATTGCTCACAGGGCCCTATACGGCTCTGGTCCTACCTACCTTCAGAAAAGGTTCGCTTTTTATAACCCGGTGAGACAGTTGCGTTCATCCTCCCAACTTTTGATGCAGACCCCAGGTTCAAAAGTCAAAAGCTGGGTGGGAGTTCTTTTGTGCGTAAAGCTGCTTTGGCATGGAATGCTTTACCCTTGGCGCTGCGCACTATTCAAGATTCTGTGATCTTTAGAAAAAAGTTAAAAACTCTTCTCTTTCAATAGTGCTTTGGTTTGTGGTTCCTTCTCCCAAGTACGCACCGGGACACTCTGTTGAGTATCTGTGCGCGCTATAAATTTATATAACATAACAAATTTATATAACATAACATTGGCAACTTGTTCAATGTAGCGAATTGAGCAGTGCTGATTACGGGAGAGAGGAGAATAGGCGGCCACCTTAGAAATGTGTAATGAAATGGAGTGTGAGAAAATAGGGTAAAGATAAAAGGCACCAAACGTATAAGTACAAAATCAACTTTTTAAGTGTGGTACAGGTACAGTTTTTTTTATCCTGAATCAGTGTGATATCTGTTTTGTATTGTATTCCCACAGAGCCAATTAGGGCAATGAAAACCGTCATAGGATTCAATGTTGTCAAGTATGAATTGCATTTAAACAGTACAATTATGCAGCATCAATTGGGCCAATTAGGGCAATCAGAACAGTCACACAACTCACTGTTGCCAAGTTTGAATGAAATTAAACAGTACAATTATTCAACAACAATTGGATGAGTCACCAAGTAACGCAATGAGCCCTTAAGCATTGGCATATGAAGTATACATGCATTAGTGGACAGTTCATGATTTACGTATTTGCATAAGAATTACACCACAGGTCAGTGACAAACTTATAATATATGTAGCATCTGGCATTCAAGCCCCATAGTATGGAGACTAGCTGGAGTCTATGTGCAGCGATTAAGATTGGGTGTCATCAAACAGGTGCAATTACAGCAAAGTTGTCCAAACCTCTGCTCTGTTGAGGCATGTGGGTAGGCTGTTAATTCATAGCATCCATTTCAGCTCTTCTATGTTCAGTAATGTACTCAAGTCCGTGCCTCTGGGTGGGGGCTTGACCACTGTAATCACTTGCCAGTGTAAGTTATTTTCTGTGTGGCCTTTCAGTTGAAAACTGTCAACCAGTGGTGCATTGCTCACTTTTCAACGAATTCGGCTTCTGTGCTGACAAATTTGTATACGTACTTTTTGTGTGATTTGTCCAATATACATCTTGCCACAGGGGCAATAATGGTATACACTACGGTCACAGTATTACAGTTTGAAAATTGGTTCAATACAATGTTCACATTATGTGCAAATTTCTTTGGCTCAATGGTGAATGGGCAGACATTACAGTTACTGCATTTAAAGAGTCCCACCAGGGGGCTCCGCCGCCAAAGTTCTGGTAAAGTTTATGTAGGTTTGGTAATAGGGAGGCTGGCCCTGACCAATTGATTTTTAATTCTCTTATTCTTGTGGAATGGAAATAATGGTCTTTCCAAGTTAATTTCTCCTGCATTTAACACTAGTCAGTGTTTTAGAATGCATTTTTAACCAGATTGATCACAGAAGAAAAAGTGGTCACACAGACCATGCGGTCATTGTTTTTTTTGGGCTTAGGTGTTAGAAGTTCATCGTTGGCGCAGTACCAGACCCTCTTCATAGCTTGCCTCACAAGTCTGTGTGGATTCCCCCTGGATTGTAGTTTGGTGCACATAATCTTAGATTCAGAGAAGAGATCCTGTTTAAATGAACAGTTGCGTCGGAGTTTGAGGAATTGTGAAAAGGGCAGGGAATCACGTAGAGCCCGTGGGTGATGGCTACTGTAAGCAAGAAGGGTGTTTCTTTCTGTAGGTTTGCGAAACAAGGATGTGAACAATCCATCTGGAGATTATCTAATGATTTGATCAAGAAAGGAAATCTCAGATCTACTGTGACTCAGTGAAAATGTATGTCCCCAGCAGTGGGCATTCAACCATTTGACAAAGTCTTCAAGAGTGCTCTCACAGGCATGCCAGATCAAAACAATGTTGAATTTGTAGCGTCTCCAGTGGCTAATTTGGAGATGAAATGGATTGCAAGGGGACATAATGATCTCTGTGTCTAAGTGGTCCCTGAAGAGTATGGTAAAGTTAGGTGCAAAAACTGGTCCCATGGCTGTCCCTTTTGTCTGTTGGCAAAAGAGCCCATCAAATTGGAAAAAATGCCAGTTAAGTAAAGTTCCAATAATGTGAGAATAAAAGTAGTTGGGACTGCATGTGTAAGGGCCCTAGATTCAATGGTTTTTTCAATGATCTTTAGGCCTTCTTTTTATTGTAGTATTGCCCTAAACCACTTTTAATGGATAAACCAGTTCTGCACTTTATAAAAGTTGAGCATGCTTCTCATGAAACCTTCTTGTCCTGAGTAGGATGCACAACACTTTCTCACATACAGCATGGTATGAAAGGGTGCCAATTTCCAGAATTGTCTTGAATTATTACTAAATCTCCAAACCCTTTCCCTACCTTTTCCCCTTCTTTTTGCTCCCTCTCGCCCTTTTCTTTCTTTTTTCTTTCTTACAGACATTTTTGAGTCTCAGGCATAATTTAAGTCCTTATGATGATCCCCATATTACCAACTGGGATCAAAACATCGTCGACATACAATACCGTGACTATCGCAAATATAATTGTTTTATAAGTTCAATAGCATTGGTACTTGAACAATTGTGGCAAAATCTGCTTAGCATTTTTACAAGTCACTCTGAAAAATGTCTTAGTTGTAAAGTATCTTCTTTGTTGCTTGTTTTTGTCTTATGTTGCATACTTTCTTATAAAGTTTTTCTGTTATATGATCAAATAAATACTTGAGAATTTCTAATTCCAAAGCTCTTGGGACATAGAACTTATTTAATTTCTATGTACAATGGTTTGCGAAAATCCATACCGAGGGACCACCTGTTCTTCTACTATCAGTCTGAGAGTGAGACAACCCACAAGAGGCTAGGGGAAAGGAAGGTTCCTGAAAGCCTTAGAGTTATGGTTGCAGATGTGGAAGAGGAGGATGACGACGAGCCAGTCATCATGGATGTTACCTCAGCAGTAGTGGAGACTGACGTTAAGCCATCCCAACTTCCTGTGAGAGATGTGGGAACACAGATACCACAACCACCGCCTGCTGTCATATTTGCAAAGTCCCAGCAGTGACCTACATCCACAACCACCTGAGTAGAAGTAGGTACTGCAGAGTGTCAAACGTCAAAATGCCAACCTACCACCAGTTCATTCGACATTGGCAGTGGCACCAGTGTCAGAAATTGACCTCCCAGTTTGTGACTTCATTACGGTTAGCATGAAGGAGGTAAACATTGCAATATGCTCCATTTGCGGAGCATGTGTTTGTCAGGGTAAGCTTGGTAAAAACTATGGTACCGGAGGCCAAACAAACATTTTTAGAAAACACCACACAATCCAGTGTGAGGTGCAACTTTGCCATAAAAAAAAGCAAGTATTGTTGATGAAGGGGGTGAAAGACTGAGCAGGGAATCCGATCTGTTCACGATGGAAGATAAAGAAGAGGAAGACATTTTCATTGCGCCAAGCAGCCCTGTCCCCAGAAGTGTAGTGGTATTGCCCACATCAGCAACATCAAAATGGCACAAGACTCAGGGTGAGACACCAAGGCAAGAGAGTACAGTGACTGCCCTGCTGAAACTCACATTGAGGCTACCAACGTCTGCTCTCAAGAAGTCATGTGTATCAGTGGCACCAGAAAAGAAAAAAATCCAGGCTACTATTCCTGGCAAGTTTAGGTAGCAGGGGCAGTGTGAACACAACCACCCAACAGCCCGTTTGTACAACATAAAGCTGGTTAAAATATTTGCGCTGGACCTCCTCCCTTTTTGGAAGGGGTGGGTTTTCTTGAATTTGTGGTAGCCATCTGCCAAAATGGAAGTTTCCCTGCCTATTTTGCCAGAGTTGCTGTTCCAGTGCTACGTCACAATGTGCTGGAATTGCTCGGGCAAGTTTTTCAGCACAGTGCTGTTCACACTATCCACCTGACGACAGACATGTGGACATGTGGACCAGTTGCCAAACCACTGATTACATGTGTATCACTGCACACTGGATCTCTTTTGTGAGGGTTAGAGAAAAGACATCTGCAGGTTTTGACACTGCTGAGATTTTTAATGGCGCTCGGAAGCATGCAACAGTAGCCATGTTTGTTATGGATAAATCCCATACTGCTGCAAACATTTTGGAAGACTTTAACAACAAGGTCTTTGAATGGCTGTGACCAACAGGGCTTAACATTGTATTTGTTGCCATGGACAATGGCAGTAATATAGTTACGGCCATAGCCGATGGTGGTAAATTTCAGGGTCCTATGTTTGGCGCACTAGATCAACATCATTGTAAATGACTTTCTCAAAAAAGAGAAGACCAAGTAAGCACCTTACTGTCCACCTGTAGAAGAATATGCACTCATTACAGTTATTCATTTAAAGCCCGGAAACTGCTAAGAGTCATTCAGCGTGATACTAGAATGTCAGTTAAAGCACTCATACAGGAGGTACCAGCATGTTGGAACTTTACTTATTACATGCTTAAACATCTCTTTGATCAGTACAGACCGATCAATGAATATGTAATGCAGAGAGGGCATGTAACTGTGAAAAGCATGATTATTGAGATGGACCAATGGGGCCTAGTCAAATGCCTGACAGAGATGCTGCTTCCTTTTGAGGTGTTTACACGGGAAGTCAGCAAGGAGGACAGTACCATAGGCCAAGCTATCCTGTTGTTGTACATGCTACAGGAACAGCTAAAGGAGATGTATGCAATGTACGCAGGTGTGGAGGAAAAACATTATGCATATGAATTGGTGCAAATAGACATTGTGTCATCCAAACATTACATCTGTGCCACAACTCCTGATCAATGGTACAAACCATTACTGTCCACTTTCATTCCTTTTTCAGATGGGGATGTTGCAAAATACAAAACGTGGATAGCTAAGCAAGCAGGTGAGCTAGATAAAGAACGTCTGGGAAGTAGAGGCCCTCTCTTCCGGGGCACAAGTTCTGCGGGACAGCCTTCAACAGGAGCAACAGCCCCAAAATCTGCAAATGAATGGTTTCTACTGGCAGGGCTTAAGTCCAGTGCAGAAGAAAAGGCAAAAGAGGTTGAGCAAGATGAAGCATCAATGACCATTGAGCGGATTGTCCAGGCCTATCTGGATGACTCAACAGAGGACTACCTTGATGAAAACCCATTGGTGTATTGGTATGGGAAGAGGCGCCACTGGCCAGTACTCAGCAGTCTGGCAATACACTATCTGGCTTGCCCGGGAGCCAGGGTCTCATCTGAGCGTGTTTTCAGTGCTGCTGGTGCTGTTGTTACATTGAGAAGGACCAGTTTCTAGTCCCAAAACGTAGAGAGATTAACCATCATTAAAATGAATCAGCACTTTACACCACCGGATTACTCCATACCTGAAGTAAGACAGGAGGAAGGTTAGGGATACTCAGGTCATGGAAGTAGTGTGTTAGCTGACCTACTTCTGGGTGAGCCCCCTGAGTTTGAGAATGAGCTCTCCTTCCCTGACTACTAGGCCAGGGCCAACATCCATAGAACTTTCTCTCTCTATCGCTGATCTGCTTTTACACCAAAAAAACACAAAACAAATGTATAGCTATGGGAACATTATTTAATTTTATTTTTGTGTGTCTGGTTGACTAATTAAGCCCCAACGTCTTACTCTTAGATACATTTTATTGCCAGATTGGAGTTGCAACAGTGTGCAGTGAAGAATCCCCTCCCCCCCATTTCGCTCAAGGACATTGGAGATACACACAAATTTGTGCCTGCCTCGAATCCTGGGCTGAGACCATCTATCCTTTCCTAGTTTATTATTGCCCTAGCCAGACTGCCCAACATTATTTGATTTAGACTGGCCAGTGTCTGTTACGTGCACAATGGAACGCCCATGTGACACGGTGACCACACCTTAATTAGAAGAACAGGTAAATGGCATGCAGTGCACGCAGAGTGATTGTTGTCTGTAACTATTATGCTTAAATGAGTTTCTGATGATTTACAATGTTGCTGGGTATGTATGCTCAGTGCTGTCTGGCTCATATTTTAAGCTAAGTGGTGGTTGAGTGGGGGGGGCCTGTTGTTTTAGGTAACTGGAGAAAGGCACTTAGTCATGAATGATAATCACATTATGCACATGCTGTTAGGCTACATATTATTAGTACTATTCATGATGATGAATTGATGATCATGACAGTTGCGAGTTTGATCAGCCCAAAACCAATAGTTACATTTGGCCTCTTTTCTGTGATTTTTCGTTGTAAAAATTCCCTCACCTAATTGTTCAGACATCAGTCATAAAATGAATTAGAGCAAAAGGGACTATTCTATTCTTCTCTCTTGCGCTGCCTCTAATTCTTCTCGGTGCACTCCTAATGAAGCTTAACTTCTTTCTTTCTCCTTGATTCTACATTAACATTTTTGTTTTTCAGTCCGCATGCCCTCTTACCCTGCTCCAAACTGGAAAAGCAACATCTGTCAGGCACCCAAGATTGAGGGACAGTCCAAGGTGAATGCAGATGCAACTACCAATATGGCAATAGAGTACCATTTTTTCTTTTAATAATCATTAGAGCTGTGTGTGTTGTTCCCTTGACCTCCATAAGTTGTAATATATTTGCTATCTTTTAAAGCTAGGTAACACAGGACATTTATATATATAATGCAATTTGGTTAGGTTTGCATTTAAGAGCGGAGAGCGCAAGGTAAGTGATTTCATTTAGTTATTTCTTTACTTTAATCTTTCCTGTCCTATGTCAAACTCCACCAGCCCACCAACCTGCCCCTGCCCCTGCCCCGCCTCACCCCCTCACAGTGTTACCTGTGCAAGCCACCACTACTCTACAGTATCTTAATCTTCTATTAAAATGCAAAACATAACATTGGGCATTTTTCTGGTTGGCAATCATTGAGAAGCCAGGTAGTCAAGCCAAGCAAAAATGTTTTGTAATTATGGAGGGGCAGAGCTATAATTAATCTGAGTTATTGAAGCACAATGAAGTGGTTCAATAATTGGTCAATGAAGGACATATGTTCTTAGAAGGCAAATGCAATGGGGCATCCTCCTCATCATACTTCCAAGTTGCAGCCATGCTGCACGGTCATTAACTGCTGGCATACCAATAATAGATGCAAACCACTGGGAGTCCATCATGACCATGGTCACTCTCTCGTTTTACAGTACTGTTTGAACATGAGCAAGAAAAAGAAAGCTGTTTCAATAAACATGCATAGAATACCTTAACAGCATGCCATCTTCACAGTAGAGTACCTGACCTAAAATGGGTTCTTTTACTGTACCACCAGTCAATAAAGACAAGCATTGACATAGCTAATAGGTCTCGCCTTTAGGACCTTATAAGTGTTCAGCCATACAACACTTGATGTTGTTGCACCAAGGATATTGTGCTGGATAACTAAACACTTATAAGGTCCTAAAGGCGAGACCTATTGGCTATGCCAATGCTTGTTTTTTGTTGTTGCAGATTTATATAGCGCAAACTCGACCCGAAGGTATCTGAACGCTTTACACGAGCACCAGTTACGTTACACAAGAACACATTCGATGTTTGGGGGGCTCCACTTCCCTAGTTTACTGTCTATGTTTATTACATTAATGTTGAATAATCTATCATTCATTATTAGTATAAGAAAGAATGGAGTACAATTAGGTGGAATATGACCTTCACTGGCACCCGAGGTCATTGAAAAATACTTTTAAAAGTATGTTGTGTGCGTGCTTGTGGGTGAGTTTGTTTATGTGAGAGAGTGTGGATGTGTGAGTGTGTGTATATGTCAGGGTGCGTGTGAGTGAAAGTAATCTTGCCCCAGGCATTTTGGTGAATTGACCTTCATAGAGAGACATTGGAAAAACCTGGAAATATGCTGGTGTGTTTCCTGTACATATATTCAAACAGTGTACCGCTTTGCAAAAAATATATTTGATTGTTTTCAATTTTGAAACGTTTGTGATAAATGACCATACATAATTCGGAGTCGTTACAGGACAGCAGCTGTAGCACTTACAGGTGTTGTGGCTACAAACATGTATAAAAATTAATTATTCAACATATATTTCGAAAAGCTTTGGAGTGGTGTCCTATGGATTCTTGTAAAGACAAACAAAAGGAAAATATAATAAGCGTTGTCACAGCCAATCGTTTTCGCCTATGCGAGAAATGGCTTTGTCAATGTTTTTTAGAATGTTGCACAGCACTGACCGCACTCCTATGCAACATGGCTGAAAATAAAAACTAATAGTGCTATGACGTGGTAAACACTGGCTGCATCATACTTACTTATGCCTACTACCCTTCTTGGGGTATAGACCATCAACCAGGTCTCTCCAGCCATCTCTGGCATGGGTTTTTCTTTTAATCTGACTCCAGCTGTATCGATCTCCTTACAGTCAGCTTCAAGACCTCAACGCCAGGTGTTTCTTGGCCTTCCCCTTTTCCTTTTCCCTAGAGGGTTGCGGGTGAGGGCTTGCCTGGTGGTGGTTGATGCAGGCTTGCGGAGGGTGTGACCTATCCAGCCCCAGCGTCTATTCATGATTTCTTCATTAGCAGGGAGTTGGAAAATCTGCTGCCATAGGCCATTGTTGGAGAATTTTCCCCAAGCAGGTGTAGATGTTGGTCTGTACTTTGTTGGTGGTGGTCACTGTTGCACCCCAAGTTTCTGCTCCATACAGAAGGAATGTTTTTATGTTGGTTAAAAAGCCTGATCTTAGTTTGCAGCAGTAAGTCCTTCGAGCTCAAGTTCTTCTTTAGCTGAATGAAGGCAGCCCTTGCTGTGCAGATTCTTGCCTTGATGTTGACATCTGACTACCCTGCTTGTCTATGACACTGTCCAAGTAGTTGAAGGCCTCAATCTCTTCCAGTGCATTGCCTGCAAGTGTAACTGCAGTTGTGCTGGCCGTGTTAGCTTTTAGAATCTTGGTTTTTCCCCTGTGGATGTTGAGGCCATGGTGTGCTGATGTGGCTGCCACTTTGTCAGTCTTTTCTTGCATCTGCAGATGGGTATGGGAGAGTAGGACCAGGTCATCTACAAACTCCAGGTCGTCGAGCTGCATCCAAGATGCCGACTGGATCCCATTTCTTTTCCTTGCTGTGGATGTCTTCATACTCCAGTCCATCGCCAGTAGGAAGAGAAAAGGCGAGAACAAAAAACCCCAGCAGACTGGCCGTCACTTCGAAGGCTTCAGTGAGTTGTCCTCCATGGACTATCTTGCAGATCATTCCCTTGTAAGAGTTCTTGATGATTCTTATGAGTTTATCTGTCACACCATACTGGTGGAGGAGTTTCCAAAGGTTCTGTCTGTCCACCCTGTTGAATGCCTTCTTCATAGTCAATGACATTGCGATGGAGGGGGAGTTCCATTCCATCGACTGCTCAAAGATGATGCGCAGTGTTGCAATCTGTTATAAGCGGGATCTATCTTTGCAGAAGTCAGCTTGTTGGTCTCATAACTGAGCATTGACTTGTTCTTGCTCCATCATTCTGTTCAGGATGACTCTGTTGAACTCTTTGCCTGGGGTTGCTAGGGTTTCCCTCTGTAGTTTGCGCAGTTACTCAGGTCACATTTCTTGGAGATCTTGATCAGATGTCCCTCCTACCAGTCTGATGGCACCATTTCCTCTTCCCAGATCCTTCCAAACATGCAGAAGAACATGCCTACTGATGTGTCAATGTCTGCCTTTACTGCCTCTGCAGGAATGCTGTTAGGTCCAGCTGCCTTTACCATTTCTCAGATGTTCGATGACTTGCTGTATTTCTTCCTTGGTTGGTCTGCTGTAGTCGATTGACAAGGCCTTTCAGCTGCTTGTCTGGTGGAGACTGCAGCACAGGCTATTTCAACAGTTCTTCAAAGCTGGAAAGACAATCTTGGCGGTAGCAGAGGGGGGGGGGGTCTGGCTGAGTTATAGTGCTATTATTTTTTTTTACTTTAAGCCACATTGCACAGCAACCCGTGCAACGTTTAAAAAGCCAATAGACCTCGCATAGGCGAAACCTATTGGCTTTGCCAATACTTGTTTGGCTGTGTGTCCAAGGTGTCCGCTTTGGCAGCAATGCCTAAGACTCCAGGTTTCGTACACCTGAACATGTTTTCCTCGCATGCTTGTTCGGCTTTCGTGCAGCCCAGATAAAGAGAGAACAACAGAAATGGGCAGGTAGTGCCTATGGTGACAGGGCCTCTCCTCATAAATCTGTTCATTGAAGTGGGAGAAAGAGCCAGCTAAAAACCAGAGCCTCCCACTGTCTTTTCACTTGCCGCTTATTACAACAATGTGTGCCTTTTTAAAATACATCTAATTATGACAGAGAACTAATGCTCAGAGTGAAAATTACCTGCCCAGGATCACAGGCGTAGTTAAGTTACTAAGCCAGTACGAGAATTTCTGTCTATATACCCACTGGACCGCTCTGTACAGAGGCTTTTGAGGAAGAATATCTCAAAGTCCAGTTATTTACCCGTTGCTTAGTTGTGAAATACACTAACGTACATCAACACTTTTAGCCTTGCAAAGGGTGTGGAAACCGCTATTTAAACACCAATACAATACAAAAAAGAACACGCAATATACACACAACTAACTGCAGGCATTTAAAATGCATGGCACCATACAACCACCCACAACTAAAACACACACACCCTTCACACAACCATCAAAAACCAACATACACAAAACATACAATTATGTATACATGCAAACGCACATAAAACGAAGCAGCTGAAACCAGGTACACACAGTTATTCACACATGTACATCAGAAATGATTCTCAAAAGAACATGGTTAGACTCACAAACTATGAAGAATCTGTGAAACAACATGGACAATGTAAAAGTTACCTCAACATGTTAGTCTTTTGTAATCAACACAGAGCCCTGAGGAAAAAACCCATAATTTAAGCAAAGTAAAAACAAAATCATGTTTTTCCTGGATAATCGAAGGGGTACACAAGTGCATATCTGGACTAGACTAGTCAAGGCTGTTCAGAATGGCAGAATGAGGAATTAATATGGCACATACTTAGGACTTTTGCAGTTCTCTATATCAGTTTTTAGTCCGTAGTAGCTCCTGCACGTCAATGGCACTGATGCTATACTTCAAAATGGGCTACACCACATTAACACTGAAGAAAACAAAAAGTGATGGATAGAACTTTGTAAATTAGTCTATGCTATTTGTAATTACTAAGGGTGGGCGAAATTGCATATTCTTTTTGTCAACTTCTGTAAATCAAATTGTGAAATTGATGATTTACATGGAGCCGCATTCCATTGCCCACCATGCTATCTCAGGCATTAAACAGCCTAATGCACATCTATCTTGGTCCAGCTCCAGTATGAACTGTCCCGCCCTAACTACAAGGCCTGGTACCTTCTGAACGGTAACTAAAGTAACCCCAGACTGCTTATAGCCTATATGAGCCTCATCTGTAAGGAGGCGCTTAAGCCCTATGGCAAGTCTGGGCACACTTGCCATGTTTAGGGGTTGCTTGTATTTCTATTTAGAATTTGGAACAGACCTGGCCAGGTCATATGACGTGGACTGTTCCTATTGGAACTGAACCAGCGCTGATTTGCATGTGGCTGGTCTCTGTCTAGACTGGCACGGTGGATAAAAAACACTAAATACAAAAAATCCTCCCCAAAACAGGGAGAGAAGTCACCTGCCTGGAACTAAATCTGAGCGCAATGCGTCTCTTGTATACTGTAGGTCAATCCCTAACACGGGGAGCAAGATCAAAAATGTGTCAGACAAAGAAAATGTATAGAAAATAATCTAGAGTGAAAATGATAAAGAACAATATATATTCAATTAATATATATTCAATTTATTCAACATATGACAATTTCAAATAACATTGGTTGTTTTTCGTATAATAGTTTTAGGTATGTATAAATAAAAATTGAAAATCATACAAATAACATCATAACATGGATATATAGTATTCATAGAGTCCATACAGGACCAAAATGGAAATAAAGTTCCCCCAAAACAATGAATTACGGCAAAGACAATTAAAAAATAGTCATACCAGTTGCATCCTAACACAATCATTCATACCTGAATCTCATTCTTACTACTGTCTTACTAACGCAATCACACAATAAAAAGAATTGCATAAATGTGAAAAACAGGAACCAGAACATCAAAATACAGTGATATTATTATAATCTATTAACCCCTTCCATGCTCATGACGGAATGATTCCGTCATGAGCATCGGTTGAGCTGTGCTCATGACGGAACCGTTCCGTCATGGCCCCGCCCGCGCTCGAACCCTTCAGCACCGCGGGGGACTCCGCGCAGCGCTGAAAGGGTTAATTAAATTAAACTAAAAACATCTCAGATGAGACAGTAAACTCAAGAGCAAATTCCAAACAATATTCTTCAACAGTGCATCAATAACAATAGATGGTCGATTGAAAAACATATCAATTATACAATAAGTACTCAGTGGTTCTTATATCTATACCACCGTATGGTTCCTGTCGAACACGGTGCCGACGCGTGTTTCGGTGTGGGCTAAGATGTAGCCGTCACCTTCTTCAGGGCGCAAATTAGATGTAATCCAAAGAACAAGCTGTGAAGTTTGGGGGGAGAGCAAGATATATGTACATCAGATATGGAATAGGGTCCACGAATCCATTCTATAAAACAGAAAAATATACAATGACACATGTTTCTCCCGTAGGGGCAACCGTTCAGACAATGAACAAAATTAAAAAGTGGATAAATGGCTCTAGTACCAAAGCCAGAAAAGTGAATAGTGAAAAAAAGAATGAACGAGTGGCTGCGCAAAGGCAGGAATAGATATCACCATCACCGAGAAATAATATAAATAAACCCAAAGAAAGGTGAGCAGAAGTGAACAAGATGTTTGCCTTCTACCCATATACCAAAGAGTAGTGCACAAAAAAGTGGAAATAAAGGAACGTGCTAATGGAAAGACACTCTCTTGTATCCGAAGACTTACAAGGCATGGCTCTCAGAACCGAGCTGAACGTCTGGATGAAGTCCGGTTGTAAGGAGCAGCTGACAAGTTCAAGTGGGATCAAGGTTAATGCAAATCAGAAGCAACAAACCAAATAATCAACAAAGGATCCACTTGCTCACACCTAAGTGTAGAATTGTCTTGGTCCCAAAACATTAAATGGGCCGACCAAGATGCTCTGAATAGCTACCTCATGTACCATGAGTGTCTCTACATAGCAGGAGAGTAAATGGGTTGAAGGATGAAACCGGAAAGTTATCGGATCCGGTAAAGGCAAGGGTCAAAAGGTCGAAGCCGGAATCAGGGCCTTTAGAAAAAAAGGGGAAAGGTAAACTAAGTAACTCAAAAATTCAGTTACCGTTGTCTAGTGATATCCAAGTTAATCAAGACAAGAATTTCATTTATGACCAATGGGCAAAAATGAAACTCATGCAAATAACAAAAGAAAAACTAATATGGCAGAGACTCTCAACGTAGTCCCCTATGAATAAAAAAAAAAAGGACTGTCACAAGATTGAGCCAACATAACATATGAGTGTCCCGAGGCGCCGGTAGGCTTACCTAGCACGATGCGGCTCCGCACCTTCCAGAACGAGTCTGATGCGGGGCCTCCCTTCCAGAGTGTAGAGTCGTTGGACGATAAAGAATTGGAGTCTGTAAAGAATACAGCATCTCTTGGCTCGGCGTCTTATTGGCAGGGTGGGCGAATGTGACAGATTAAAAACAAGATCTCTTCAAGGTGCTTTGCATTTGAAGAGCGAGAAGTTAAAAAAAAGACGGCAAAAGTGAAAGCAAGGGTGCGCGCGCGCCGGCAAACACGTGACCGCACAGCAGCACCAAAAGTGAAAGTAATCAAGCTCCAGATGGTGCCTCGGGCTCTGAAAGATGGAAGCTGTGCACGTTCACGCTCAGGCCAGCAAAAGCCGGTGGGTAGCACCTTGAAAACCCACACACTAAATGTCTCGCAGAGCGGCGCATGCGCTAGCTCAGGCGAGACCTAAAAAAGGGAAAGATTACAAAAAAAGCAGAAGAAAAAGGAAGCTACAGATTAGTACAATAGTTTTGAAGTCAAGTACAGAAACTTGAAATATAGAGAAAGTAATTAATAAATAGGATAATATAGGGATAAGAAGGATTTAGGAAACAGATCAATGTGAAGTTGGAAAAAATTAAAAGACAGGATGAGTAAAAAGAAAAAAAATTCAAAATGTGGAGCAGTAAAAGAAGACTCAAGATAGACAAATAAATAATATTAACAGGAGAACATACTGGGCCCGGCAGAGCCATCTGTACTGGTGGAGGAACCTCCAGCCCCCTCACCTGCCTGTGCCGCGGTGGCTGTACTTGCTGCCGTATCCCCCCTGCCCCTGGATGCTGATGTAAGAAATAAACAAAAGAAAATTTAAAAAACATTAGCAGTACAGTTAATTTTCCCCAAAACAATTTGACAGGAAGATGCAAACGCAAAAATATTTGATTTAACGTTTATAAATAAGATCTCCTCTCATATTATTATCGTGGACCTATTCCTTAATTTCCTAACCCTATTCCAAATTTCCTAAACTACATTGGAACTACTAATACATAGCAATGATTGATTTTTGCCTCTCTCTCATTCTGAATCTCTCAACGTTTGACGGGTCACCTCAGTCTGCATTTCTTTTCAATGCACACATGCTGATGCGTGCATAGCTATTAGTTACTTAAAATTTTCTACACATCGCTGGGGAATCACTTGGGGTTGGGAGTTGGGACTGTACGAGCTACAAAAAAATAAAGGCACAGCGAAGTCAAATAAGAATGCGCTGGCTCATTGTCTAATACACCACTATCTCAGTGACAGGACAGAGGAGACTCTACATGACTTGTTAAATAAACAGTCCAAATGAGCGCCAACAACATGAGTAGGATTAGGTAGCGCTGCCGAGCACCTGTCTACTCTAGGATGATCACATAATATTTGTAACATAAACGTAACTTATCTGAGTGTGAGCAGCATGCTTGCTAATTTGAAAAAAATATTGCCATAGATAGTACACAATAAATAAATAATTATTACTCACCAAGACCCGCAACCTCCATGCCCAGCAGGTCTAACAGTTCCTGGTCCCTTTCCAAGATGTCCGCCCACCGATGCGTTAGCTGATGTTCGGTGCAGTTGATCCCAGAACAGCGGCAAACAGCCCGGTACACCCTCTCACAGCGTTGCTTCTGGTCCCTTGAGGGTGTCCGCCACTACCAGGTCTGCCGTCTGCTGCCAAGGTGGAGGAGAGGTGATGCTGCACATAAAAAAACAGTGCTGCCAACTCCACTTCAGTGAATAGTGTGCTGAGCTGCACCCCTTCTCTGTGAGGCCTACCACAAGTTAGACGGCTGCCACTGGTTGTTCGGGGGAGCCTGGCGCTGCCACTCCCCTGCTCTGCCATGGTGCTGAGTGGGGGCCAGGGAAGAAAAGAAAGTAGAAAAATGAAAAACAAGGAAGGAAAAAGAAAGTAAAGCAAAAAATAAAGTACAAAAAGTCATGCAAAAAACACAAAGAATTAGAAATAAATGTAAAATATAAAAACACAAAGACACAGGGTAAGGATATAATAAAAAAAGAGGGATAGATAGGTTTTAGAGGGGAGAATTAAGAAGTTAGGAGGAGATTGAAATATAAGCCTAGCATGTAAAACAAAGCAAAACCAAGTTGGCCCAGCCCATGTGAACTGTGTGGTGCCGTTCGCATGCGATTTCTGGCGCGAGAATGCACGCTGCGTTACATTTGACTGAAATCGTGACACAAAAGGGAGTGGCAAGCAACTCCGCCCGCTCGTGGAACTCTGCGTAGCTTGTGGAGTTTTTTTTACCACTTCACGCAAACTCCGCCAAGGCCTACTATTGTTTAGGTAATAGAGGAACTGATGATCCTGCACCAAGTTGGTGTTGGTTTCACCACATCCACTCCACCAAGTGTGTGATCAATTAATGGTGTAAATTATTAAGTCACACCAAAATAAATCACACAGCCCGGGCGAAGAGGGTTTGAGGTTTGATGAATGGATGGGAACGTGGATTTGGGGAAAGGTATGACAAAGACAAACACTACACAAAGACAAAATGCATCTGGACGATGAACAGCCAACTAA
This sequence comes from Triturus cristatus, assembly GCF_964204655.1. Taxonomy (NCBI): domain Eukaryota; kingdom Metazoa; phylum Chordata; class Amphibia; order Caudata; family Salamandridae; genus Triturus; species Triturus cristatus. Next base: position 393,297,324 of record NC_140594.1, read on the forward strand.
GTATCAATCTGTTCTGGGAGGCAACAAAGGAATGACTTAGAGAGACCCAAGTTATATTATATTATTATATATATAAATGTTCTGTCACATAGCTTTGAAAAAAAGTAAATAGAAATTAAGTAGGAGTGAAGCGAACAACACACACAGTTCTAAACAATGATTATTAAAAGAAAAATGATACTGTATTGCCAAAGTGATTGGTGTATCTGCATTCATCTTGGATTGTCTGTTAATCTTGGGTGACTGGCTGAAGCGGTTCGGTAAGGTAAGCATGAGTGTTATGGTGCTTTTGTATTTTGTGCAGGAATTGAGAAGGCCTGCTAATTGTAAAATAGAAATTATATTGTAGAATCAACGAGAAGGACAGACGGTAAGCTTCATGATGAGCGTACGAAGAAGACTCAGAGGCAGAGCAAGAACATAGACCTTTGCAATCATTCATTTTATGACTAATGTGTGATCAATTAAGTTAGAGCCATTCAATTACAACAACCAACAATCACATGCAAGTGGATGTATGTTTTTGGGCTGTTCAAACTCACAACTGTCATTATAATCATGAACATAACATTTAGCCTGGTGCGTGCATAATGTGATGATGTGACTGACATCATCATATGTCTGTTTCCTTTTTTTTTTTTTTGCTTTATTTATGTATCCACAGTTTCAAGAAAAACAAAATGTATACATTCATATACACATATAAACACCATAGATATATGATACATAACAAAAAGGTCAATCAGCTATCAAATAACAAATTAATACCACTGCCTCTAATACCGCTAGCTACCCCCTAAAATAATCTATCATGGGTTCCCAGATCGCAAGGCCAAACTTTATCCTGCTGGGGTTTTTAAGTGAATATAAACTGACTTCTAAATTAAAAATGTTATAAAACTTTGCCCGCCATATTTCAAAAGGGGGGGACTCACTCTGTAGCCAAGAAGTAGCTATACAGAGTCGTGCTACTGCTGCCACTATAACAATTAAGAAACGGTATTTAAACAAAGGTTGACCCTCATTAAGATCCTCCCCAATCCCTAATAGCATCATACTTGCAGAAAGTCGAGTCGGTTTTCCAATAACCAATGATATACATTTTTCAATGTGACCCCAAAATTGTCCGAGCTTGGGACACAGAAAAAATAAATGCACTGTATCCGCATTGTCGCCCCTGCAGCGGAAGCATTTACCATTATTTACAAAATTCACCGCCCCACCCCATTTCATCATAGCGGCAGGAGTACGATACAAATTAAAAACCGTTTTAGAATGCTGTGCCCTCAATGAAGCTGTAAGACATACTTTCCTGGCAACTTTAATAGAGTTTTCAACCAAAACCGCGCTGTCTGCCAGGACGTCCCTCCATCTAAGATTGACTTTCCCCATGTCATCCCCTCTAGATGTTAACAATATTTGATACAGCACTCCTATCCTTGCCTTACGCCTGATAGCCTCAACTATTTCATAGGAATTTACGGACGGGCATGCTTCTTCAGAAAATCACGAATCTGCAAAAACTTTAAAAATTGTGTAGATGATACATTGTATTTATCCCTCAAATTAGAAAAAGAAACACAAACCCCATCAGCGAAATAAAAATCACCCAAGCGTATGATGCCTTTTGATCTCCAATCCATAACTATATGATCCCGAAAATGGAGGGTAATAATTGATCTGCTGATAGCGGTGTGTATAAGGACAGCCTAGGAATCTGAAATGCTTTCCTAACAATGTCCCAGACCCCGAAGGCAGCCCCCAAGATTTTAAATCGAGTCCTCTTATAGTAACTTCCATCAGGTCTAGAAAATAGACAGTTATTTGTCGCAGGACCCAATACCATCTGATAGATAGAGGGTGACTCCGCTGGGTTGTTCACCTCTTCCCCAGTCAATAATATACGCATATTAGCCAATAGGCAGGATATGTGATAGAAAAAGAAATCTGGCACTGCCCACCCACCCCGATCCAGTGGTAGAGTCATGAATCGAGCAGCTCTCCGAGGTCTCCCTGGAGCCCAAAGATACCTAGCACATAATGCTTGGAGATGTTGTATCTGGGTTTTGGGAATCTCAAGAGGAACCGCCCTAAAAAAATACATAACTCTAGGGAGGATAGCAATTTTCAAGAAGTTAGATCTTCCCACTAATGAAAGATGCAAACTTTCCCAGTTTGTCAAAGCTCCTTTAGTCTTATCCACTATAGAGTCCCAGTTTACCTGTAGTAAATCTTTTAAACAGGGTCTGATTTTAATGCCAGGTACATGGCTTCTTCCACTACTCTATGGTCCTTTACCCGTGAGCAGTCTGTACAGACTAATTGCGTTTTAGTGATATTTAGCTTGTATCCAGACATAGCACCAAATCTACCAGCTAAGTGTTCAATCTCTGGAATAGCTATATCTGGGTCAGTTGTTATAACAGCAATATCGTCCGCATACGCTAACACAGAGAAATGCTCATGATTAACCATGAACGGTGGAATATGGTTACTTAGTTCCAGCATGTTTAAAAAGGGATTGATATACAGCGCGAACAGAAGCGGAGAGCACGGACACCCCTGTCGCGTACCCCTAGATATCAAAACATCCTTGGAGCTATATCCCATTGCACAAATCTTAGCAGTGGGAGACCGATAAAGAACCTGCAAGGCCTGGATGAACCCTGGGCCAAATCCCATACACTGTAAAACCCCCCAGAGAAATCCCCAGGCCACCCGGTCAAACACCTTCTCGGCATCGAGCAGGACAAGTCCCAACATCCTAGGCTCGACCTGCACGATGTCGAGAAGGGCCACGACTCTATTGACATGGTTGACCGTCCCCCGCCCTGGGATAAAGCCGTGTTGTCTTATCGAAACCAGGGGTGGCACAACCAATGACAATCTATTAGCTAACATTTTTGCGTAAAGCTTGTCGTCACAATTTACCAGGGAGATTGGGCGGTACGAACCAGGGAGGTCAGCAGATTTGTCTTTTTTCTTAAAGATAACTATGTTGGCTTCCTGCCAGGATCTTGGGGAAGTACCAAGATGGGCTGCCTGAAATGCAAACAAACATATCTTCCTTCAGCTCTTGAAAGAAGACTTTATATACCTCCACAGGGAGTCTATCTGGCCCTGCAGCCTTCCCCCCTGCCATACTGCTCAAAGCTCAAAGCTGAGTGAGCTGGTCAGAGAGCTCTCCCCGAGAAACCCTCCCACGGCGTAGTGGTCTTGGCAGCTTAGAGAATAATTGTTCACAAATGGCTCAATTTTATTGAACTAAGACGTGGAAACGCCTGGGATGATCTGGTGGCTGTTGTTTGCACCCCTGAAGGGCCCGACTTGGGTGCTGAGATCACCCCGGATAGGACGCTGCTGCCTGGCTGTATTTTCCCCCTGTTCTCGGTGCTCTGCTAGGGAAAAAGGAATGGCGCCGAAACAATTACTGAAGTCGGTGAAGGTCCGCGGTGCGGCGGCGACAGCGGCAGCAACAGTGGGTCTCTCTACTCCCGCAAAAGAGAACTCAAATACGGGAAATCCGGGAAACATTAGCAGTGGCAGTAGCAGCGGTCAACCAGAGGTCAACGCGAAAACAACGCTGAATCGAGGTAAACAAACAGTACCTTCGATTTTCAAAACTCAGACTACTAGAAGCAAGAAGGCCTCTCAGGGAGGCGAGAACTTGAAAATTAATGATAGCGTAGCAACATCCAGCGTTGTTATGCCTGTTGTTGTGCCTAACTCTGCCGTAGCGGTCCTTTGTCCAGATATGAGCCTTGCAGCTAAAACCATAGATGTGGCAGTTTTTGCTATTACAAAGGCACCCGGTGGGCAGCTTGAGGAGAGTCTGGGGGATACTTAGAATTTTGGCACTACTAAGACGTTTCTAACTTCAGGAGATGTATCAGAAGAGGAATCTAGTCTAAAAAATAATCCTCTTGCCAGTGGCATTATGGGTAATGTGGTTCTTGTGAGGAATAAACAAGGAACTCCCGGGCTGATGGTTAAAGAGGTACAAGATAAGGAGAATGTGATTAAGCAAAATATCCCGCAGGTATATCACCAAGCTGAAGGTGGTGTAGAAAATGACCTAATGGATAATTTTTTTTCAATGTCGGACCCTTCATCTTCATCCGAGGAAGGAGATTTAAGTAAAGACTGGGCTGACTATGATACAGACAGCACAGGCTGGCCCGTGAGACGGGGAAGCCAAGAAAAATTGTCTATATCCCAGATAGGAACAGTCCGCAGACTGAGGGGGAAAAAATGTTCCACAGTTTCATGTTTTTACTTAAGGTCATTGTCATTGATTTTCAAATTGCAATACTTCAAAGGCAGATTTCGAAGGCTTATCTATGGCTAATTTAGGCCTACAAATATGCTCCTTTAAAGTATGTGGGCTTAATAATTATGACAAAAGGAAGAGAGTCCAATCTGAACTTAGGGTCATCAACCCAGATATAGAATGTATACAGGAAACTCATCTTCCATGGCTCATGCGGCAGAGTCTATTAGATCTGGGGTTTAACCTATTGGCCGCCTCTAAGCAATCTAATACAGTTAGAGGGGTAGCAATATTAGACAGATCCTCGGTAGTGGTCCCAGGGCGTCAAATGGCAGATAATCTGGGGCGTTGGGCCATCTTGGAGTGTTTAGTTGGGGAAGCAAGATTCACCTTATGTACAGTTTATGGGTCCAATCTGGACGAGGACACGGTTTTGGAATATTTGAATGGTGAGTTAGCTCCTTGGCCCTCGCCTTTAGTAGTATGTGGTGATATGAACATTAACCTGTCTGGTAACATACTTCAGTTGGGTAGACAAGATTATAAAGGTCATAAACCTAAAGTTTTTGGGGCACTGAGGTCCTTGCTCACGGATCACGGGCTTGTTGATGTCTGGGCCACTCATCATGTGCAGGATCCAGGTTATACTTTTTTTTCTTGCCCCCATAAGAAGCTTGTCCATTTGGATTATTTTTTTACATCTGCTGCTTGGGCCTCTGTATCCTTAATGGAAGTTTATCCCAGGGTTACATCGGACCATGCTCCTGTCGTTATCAGGGTTTCTAATATGGCGATATATAAGACCCCTAAGTCTTTTACGTTTGATAGGAAGCTTCTTTTAGATCCAACCTTTGTTAGTTATATGAAAAGTTGGATTAAAGATTATTTCCTAATAAATAGAAATTCTGCGTCTTGTGACATGGTCTGGGACTCGTTTAAAGCCTGTTTTAGAGGTGAAGTGTTGAGCTATGGGCTTTTCCTACAGAAACAGGCAAAACGTACTATTTTGGAGTTATATAATCAACTCAAAAAAGCAGAAGAAAGGATGTCTGGTGGTTTGGGGGCTGGCCAGGATGTAACTGACTTGCTGGATAACTTGGCGCAATGTAAGGCTAACATAAATCGAATATGGTCCCAAGAAATTGCATGTAAGCATCAGATGTATAAGAAGCAAATGTATGAGTATGGGGAAGCTACTGGTAGGTGTCTTGCCCAGAAAATCCGTGCTAAAGAGGCTCATCAAAGAATACAAGTTATTAAGGATATGGGAGGCTCATTGGTTTATGACCCACAGGAGATTTTAAAGGTTTTCCATGCGTTTTATACTGAGTTATACGCAGAGCAGGTGCTAGGTTAACTTCCCCTTGATCTGGGACTCCCTCCTTTGCCGTGGGAACATCTGGATGCTGCAGATTTTGAGATGTTAGAGAGGCCTTTCACCAGAGAGGAGCTCATATGTCTGTTTCCTGTTACCTACAATATCAGGACACCCAATCAAGGACATAGTTTCAAATTTGAGCCAACCAGCACACACACTCAGCAGCATTGCATTTTGCAAATGAAGTAATCAACACACCTCTCTCCAGTCCACAGATAGAGTTGAGTAGGCCTCTTAGAGTCATCATCACCATGTTGGTTTCCGTGAAGTTGATAACTTCTTCTGGCAGTTTTTGAAGTAGTTGAGACTCACACCCTGAGTCCTTCTATCATCCTCCTGACTCCAAGTAACAAATATGTGGATCTCTGTAGTCCATAACGACTCCAGTCCAGACTATCCTACTCAAATGAGACAGATTGACCTGTAGTTTGGATCAATGTTGTTGATGATGAACAACAAGATATACAATGAGTAATTTTTTCGTGTAGACTAGATTTGTATTTGTTATCTAAACAGACTGGTCAGATCTTTGAGGAGGGTGAACCAGAAAAAAGCAGTGTGGCCTCGGCAAACAAATCTCGCTAAATGTCAAAGTAGAAGGAGAAAAACACCGTCAGCAAAAAAATTATCACTCATTAGGCCACAAACATTGTAAATCAGCACAACCACAACCCAGCTTAATAATTATAGTTAAACACCCAATCTCACTGTCTACCACCTTATGAATCATTTCAACATACTCACAAACAACAATCACTTATAATATATATCTCAACCTTTGGTGCATTACATTTACCTGTTCAAATTCAATCACGGTGGTACATTGCTGATTCTCTTAGCTTTACGAAACACACATTGGCCAGTCTTTTAAATCAAATAATGTGGGGCAGTCTTGCTAGGGGATTAAAGAAAGGATAGATCGGCATGGGATGAGGGCAGGCATTGTCTCTCCAATGTCCTTGAAGGGAATAGGGAAGGCTTCTTCACTGCACACTGGTCCAACTCCAATCCAGCCATACATGTATCTAAATCAGTGGGGCTGCCTTGGTCAGTCAGACACAAACAAAATATAATTTTACCCTAGCCTTTTTTTCCTGTTTTTTTGTCAAAGCAGTTTGGCGATAGAAAGTTCTATGGTGGCCCAGGCCTACTCAGTAGTTAGGGAAGTAGAGTTTGTCCCCAAACTCAGGTGGTTCACCCAGAAGAAGTTGGTCAGCTAACACACTACCATGACCTGAGTATGACCATCACCCTCATCTTCTTCCTGTTGCACTCCAGGTATGGTGTAATTCGGTGGTATGAAGTGCTGATTCAATATGATCATGGTTAATCTCTCCACATGTTGGGGTGAGCGACTGGTCCTTATCACTGTGACGACTGCACCAGCTGCACTGAACACATGCTCAGTGGATACCCTGGCTACCGGGCAAGCCAGATACTTTATTGCCAGCCTGCTGAGCACTGGCCATTGGCGTCTCTTCCAATACCAATAAACCAATAGGTTTTGATCAAGATATACTTCTGCTGGGTCCTTCAGATAGGCCTGGAACATCCTCTCAATAGTCATTGGTGCTCCACCTTGCTCAACCTCTTTTCCCTTCACCTCTGCACACGACTTAAGCCCTGCCTTTAGAAACCAATAAAATGCAGATTTTGGGGCTGATGGTCCTGTTGTTTCTGGTGTTCCTGTATTTGGTTTTGGCTGCTGGAAGCCAACAGCACTGCCCTCAGGCTCTGAAGTTGAAAGCTGCACCACAGAACTTGTGCCCTGGAGTGGGCCTCTAATTCCCAGCCGTTGTTTTTCTAGGGTGCTGGATTCCATAGTAATCCATGTCTTGTAGTTTAAATCATCCCTGTCTGAAAAAGGAATGAAAGTGGCCAGTAATTGTTTGTGTTGTGGATCACGAATTGCGGCACAGATATAATGGTTGGAAGACACCATGTCTGCACCCATGTATTAACAGATAAGTGAAGGATTAAGCTCTCCCCAACTCATGCCCATCTTTTTTTCATCCTTACCTGCGTACATTTCAGACACCTCCTTTAGCTGTGCCTGTGGCATATTCAATAAGGCATAGCTTAACCCACGATAGTGTCCTCCTTGCTGACTTCCCATGTGAAAACCTTAAAAAGAAGTAGCATCTCTGTTAGGCATTTGACTAGTCCCCATTGGTCCATCTCAATGATCATACCTTTCACAGTTGTAACCTCTCTTTGCATGACATATTACATCTTGCAACGTCTGTTTGAGCAGTACAGACCAATCAATGAATAAGTTGAGTTCCAACGTGTTGGCACCTACTGTATGAGTGCTTTAACTGGCATCCTATTATCACACTGAATCATCCTCAACTGCTTCTGGGCTTTAAAAGAATCGCTGAAATGAGTGCAGATTCTTCTGCTGGTGGACATTAAGTTGCTGACTTGTTTTCTTTTCTGAGAAAGTCCTGTACAATGATGTCGATGCAGTAAGCCAGAAACAGGACCCTGAAATACCCACCATCTGCCATGGCCTAAACTAAATTACTGCCATTGTCTTTGGAAACAAATCCAATGCAAAGCCCTCTTGGCCACAGCCATTAAAAGACCTTGCTGTTAAAGTCCTCCATGATGTTTGCAGCAGTATGGTATTTCTCCATTGCGAACATGGCTACTGTTGCATGCTTCCAAGTGCCAATAAAAACGCCAGCAGTGGATTTTCTACATCTTTACGGAATACTCATCGTACCGCATCAACTTTGATAAGTCCCTGTTGTTCCTGCTGGTGGGAGGTTTTCCCAGCCTGATGTCTAGGTGTGAGGTTCCTATTGAGACACAGGGCTTGAAATACTTAGGGATATATGTGACAAGGGACCCCCGGGTGTTCTATCAGTGGAACTTAGTGACTCAACTAGACAGACTCATTGGGGATGCAGGTGGTGAACATTATCACTTACATTAATGGGTCGGGCAGCCTTTTTTAAGATGATGACACTTCCGCACCTTTTGTATATTCTGCAAAACTCACCCTATCAAATTCTTCCACCCTTTTTCCAAAAGGCAGAGGTTGAGCTGCGATCCCTGCTGACAGTGGTGGGGGCATGGCAGGTAGCGGCGAAATATCTGGGTTGGGAGGGGAGGCTAATAAGGATGAACCCACTCTGGGATAGTGGCCAACTTCGCAGGGTGAGTGAGCTGCGCAGTTTTGGTAAATGGGAGCTGCTGGCCTGGAGAAACTGGGCGACGTTTGGAGAGGACAGGTATATATCACATTTGCCACTTTCCAGCAAGAATATGATCTGGGGAAAGGAGAATGGCTGAGATACCTGTAACTGGGCCATGAACTTTGGGCCATATCCGCAAGGGAGAAGAGGTAGAAGAAGTGTCCCCCTTTGAGGACCAATTGCTAACAGACCCATTAGTTGAGAAAGCAATAGCATTAATATATAGGAAAGTAGTGAATAACTCCCCAGACCCTCTGGGACCACTGAGCATGGCATCGGAGGGCGACCTGGGCCCGCTTGATGATGAAGGCTGGGCCCTAAAGAGGTGGCAATAGGCTCTTGATTCCGACAGATCCAATTAAATATTTTACATTGTATATATTACCCTAGATCAGTGTTACATCGATTGGGCCATGCTAACAATACACTGTGTCAAAGGGGGTGTGGGCTTGAGGGAACCTTCTGTTACCTGTCATGGGACCCCCCAGTGATACAACTATACTCGCTCGAAATTGGGAGGATTATGGCTGCAGTGGTTGTGCAGAGGTCCCTGTCAAGGCAAAGGGGTTCTTGTTGTTGATCCCTGGAGAGAAGGCTTGGCCCAAACACAAGAGACAGTGGCTGACGCTAGCCGCAGTGGTAGCAGAAAAGTAACATTGGAAAGGGTGGTGGATTGGAAAACTGTTTTGAACTGGTGTTGGCAAGCTGAACACATGATATACCTGAGCAGGGGTGCCCACGGAAATGGGAAATGATTTGGGGGTACTGGCAGGCTTACCGATGTTTATAGGGAGGGATAAGAAGTAATAAATAAAGAATGGTAGTACACTGTGTTTATGACTCGATCAGAGATTGTTGTAATGATTACTATATGTAGAACGTATGGACTGCATGTCTGGAGCCAGGTGGATAGTGTGAACAGCACTCTGCTGCAAAGCTTTCCAACCAATTTCAGCACATCGTGATGTAGTGCTGGAACTGCAACTCTGCCAAAATAGGTCCGTCTGAGAATCTTCTATTTCGGGCAGATGGCTGCGACAAATTCTAGAAAACCCACTACTTCCACAAGAGAAAAGGGAGGAGGTGCAGTGCCAACATTTTAGCCAGTTTCGCATTGTACAAATGTGCCATTGGGTGGTTGCATTCGTACTGCCCCTCCTGCCTAAACGTGCCAGGAATAGTAGCCAGGATTTTTTTCTTTTCTGGTGCCATCTGATGCAGATGACATCTTGAGAGCAGAAGGTGGTAGGCTCAATGTGCTTCTCAGCGGGGCAGGCACTGTATGCTCTTGTGTGGAAATGTGGATTTTCCTGATCAGTTATGTCCCCTATCTTGGACCCCAACGGTTCTATATGCATGTTACAAGTACATGTATGTTCCCTCCAGTTCCAGTTTCTAAGACGCAAACATATGTGTGTCTACCGTCGACATGTTCTCTGTCAGATCCGCCATCAATGGGCTGGATATTCGACTCCTAAGTATGAAAGGCCACCGACTTTATATGGCTAAGTTACTCCATTTTTACAGTCCAGGCAAGTAGGCCCGATTCTGTCCTCAAAGCCTTTCCCTGCTCTCTGTCTTTGATAGTTTCAGCTTGAGCTCGCATCTGTATCCATGAACTTTGTCCTACTCTCTGTGCAGCTAACGGTGCCTGCCTCGGCCAGTTTTCGCCTGACTGCCAAGAAGCTGTATTTCACCTTCGAATTATCTATTTTGCTCTTCAGCCGATGCATTCCTGTCTAGTGATTTAGGTAAACATTTCCTTTAGCTCACAAGCAAAGGACTCAGCCTTTCCGTCCTCCTGCAAGTGATTCATAGCCCTGTTGCCATGGAAAGTTTTCTGCCCCTCGCATCTCATATAGACACTTAGACGCTTGTACACGTACACGCAGTTAGTATAGAATAGATTCTGTCCGAAGAGTCCTTCCTTGTGGATAACATAGTTCTCTAAACATAGGATGTTAGATATGATTTGGGATTAGGTTGACTTGACCCCCCAGACTTCTCGTCTCCACATGTAGAGCTAAATGTCAAGTCCCCTTCACCCCCTAGTTGCACGTCAATCACACGTCATGCTGCTGCGCGCGCATCTATGTTAAGTATTATCGTATAGATCCACCTATGTAAGATAACCAGAGCCAATCATGTTTCTTTTTGCTCCTTATTACGCCTAGTTTCGATTACGTATCACTATGTTAATTTATCTTATCAATTGTTACGCCTTTTTGCATTTGTTTCATTGTAAGTGTATGACCTATAAAAGTTACTTCTTGTCAATAAAGTATTGTACTTCACTTCCTGAACCCTCGTGGTGACGGAACCTGAAGGCCGCGACTCGAGTCGGCCATTTTGGATGGAATAAAGCCCATTTAGAGAAACTCTTATACCACGGATTCTGCCTCTTGTTATTCTGAGCTATTTTATTTTATTTTAAGATTCCGTATGAAATTCAGTTAAGGTAAAAAGAATATTTACCACATAATGGCGCCCGAACAGGGACACTTTCTCATCTCACGCGCCGGCGGTGCGTTGCAGGCCCGGTCTCCTGCCACAGCTGGACGGACCATAAACGCGTACCAGCAGGATTTCCTGTAAGCTCCCTCCGGTCAAGCGGGGGCGACTGAGGCTGCGATCAACCCAGACGAGGCGGTGAGAAGTGCGAAGTATCCCGACCAGAGCCTAGCTGAGAGAGCAAGATCCGAGGTATACAGAGGCCCACCAGGTCTTTCGAATTCCCGATGTCCAGAGGGTCCGCTGTCCGCAGTCATCGAGTCCTGTCCATTCTCTGAGGCCTTCCGTTTCAAGGAGCTACTCGGTGAGTACCATCGCCGAGGAGGCGTGTTGACGCGCACATAGGTTGTGCCGGTCAAGACGGATTTGGGTACACAAATCCGGTCTGCACTGTTTAGCAGTGTATATGTACTGTTTAGCAGTATATCAAGTATTCCGAAGTATTCAGTTATTGTCAAGAATTCAGCGTGGTGATTAGTTAGGCAGACTGTCATCATTGTCGGTCATCGTTAAATGTTTAATGTTTAATGTTTAAAGTGTTCGAAATATCTTGCATATTGTGGTATGAATGATTGTTCATTGGTCACTGTTCATTATTGTGTTTTTTTCGTATTAAGTAAGTTCAAGAGTAAGTATCAGATCAGTTGTCAATATGCCGCTCTTCTCGAAGTTAAGACAGATTACTACCAGAAAAGGGGTGCTTGAAGAAGCAGTTCCTATTCCTCCTAGGGACACTCCAGGGCATTTTATGTACCACAAGCATGGCTTAGATGCCATATTGTTTCTTGATCTATGGGTAGATTATACCAAGGGATTGCCGGAAAGTCAAAGGTGGCCCGCAGCGGGAACCTGGGATGCAGAGTGCATCATGAAAGTGGAGGAAGAGTTATGGAAAAGAAAGGTCAGACAGTCACAGAAAGACGCTGTTGAGTTATGGCGTAAAGAATCTCATAGACGTACAGAAAAAGCACGTAGACAAGAAGAGAGGAGTAAAGAAAGTTCAAATAAAGTTCAAGAAAATCTATTAATTGAGGAAGGTATCCGAGTGAAATCAGAACAAGTAAATAGACAAAGAAATGCTCTTATGAATGGTATGTATCCCCTTCTAGCCGAAGGACTACCTAAGGCTGTCACAGAGATGCCAAAAGACTTGCCACCCCCATTATTTCCAATTAAGGTACATCAAAAAGGGCATCCCAGAACCGCAGAAGATGTTTTTCTTTCCTCATATCTAGACGACGCAGCTCCCGAGTATGCTAACGCCACACCACATAGACCGTCTGGCGGAGGGGTTCAACGTCAGGATCAGGTATCTGTCCCCGTGCAACAGCAAGTCCCGACACAAGCTTCGGCAAGCACATCTGTTTCCGCATCTGTCCCCGCAGTCGATTCTCCAGGGGTATCGACACCCATAGTTGCTGTGTCACGTTCAACGAACCCATTCACACCCGACGCCCCAGATGGGGCCACGGGAGGTGCTAGCAGTACCTTTACACCACCCAGAATAAATAAACTTGTTTTTCAAGAGTCAGCGCATTCACGTACACCTAAATTCGTAAGTGAACGTACGCTTAAGGAACTCCTTGTAAATTGTAGATATGACCCAGTGGTTGGTAAAGAGGACGAAATGGTCCTGGCATCATTACGTATCAGGCGAGCCGCAGAGTATTTAGCAAGGTTACCAGGAATGACTATGCATCTAGATAACATATATCATTTTGTTCAAACAGGACGAGATCCAGGATGTATTAACAGAGCTATGGAATTCCAGAAAGTAGAGATACAGGGGGAACTGTTACGTTTCCTCATAAACTGTGTGATCAGAAATCAAGACCGTCCGGGGGTAGACCCGAATGCAATGCTTATTCTTACAAGATGGAGTCAGAATATATCAGAAGGGAGACACGATAAGCAAAATTGTATAATAGCCATGTGCCGAAAAATCCGTAGAGAAATAGAGCGTATTCATGAAGAAAGATTGGGAACAGACGAGTTCGAGCAAGATGAAGTATCCGAATCAGGGAATTCCGCAAGACAGTCAGAGACCATAGCCTATGTAGGCAGAGGAAGATCCTGTGATAATGCTAGATGTTTTTCTGATCCCATACACTCTGTATGCCTAAATAATAGCAGAACGTATCCGACGCCTGTAATAAATCTGAAGTCTCCTGAACATTCGTTTCAAGTCGCAGATAAAATACTACGAGAACGAAGGGGTTACCACCTCCTCGATTCCATGGATGAGCAAGAATTAGCCAGATCAGCTGTTCACTGGATTGACAGTCCTGAAAAATACGGTGATGAGACCGTAGCACACACGTTTTTTAATCTCGGTGCAGATGAACAACGTTTAGCTGGAATCTATATGATTCAGCAACTCCTTATATTATATAAGAGCCAACATGCTGACCCTGGTCCTTTACCTGATATATTAACGGAATTACTCACGAACAGATGGAGAGGTTCTAGTAACAAGCTAATTAAAGAGATATTAGTGTCACGTAAACAGTATGTCCTTTTTGTAAATCCGGATTCTCTCTCGCTGCCCCACAGAGAAAGAACGCCGTACTATATGGATAGACAAAATCCTTTACGAGAAGTACACCCAATAAAAGGCGAAGACAATGAGTTTCACCGTGTATTTGTTTACACACCCATATCAAAAATGGAATTATTAGAAATGAAGAAAGTAGTACCTAGTCATGACAAAGACCCAGCGGGTTTCCACCGAGAAATTAAAGACATGTTACTAATGGGAGAGTACACCTTTCCTGATATTATGACGATATTAAAGGTGCTTTTGCCTGCTGGCATTTATGAAAAACTGAAAGAAAAAGAGTGGGAAGTGGGAGACCAAAAGATAGACTGGACAGCATTAGCAGAGGAAGAAAGGGGCCGAACTGCAGGTTCAGGGCTCGGGGATAAAGTTAAACTGTTACCAGGTTTACTAGTACAGGTACTGCCACGTTTATTAACTACAAAAAAGGAAGATTGGGGTGCAATCACAGCCTGCAAACAAAAGCAAGATGAAGACACAAGCGATTATTATGCTCGATTTGAAAAATGTTTTGGTATAAATAGTGGTATAAAAGCAAGTAGTGACTCATATCCACATTTATTTGTGACAAAATTAGTGGAAAATGCATTGCCTCCAGTGAAGAATAGAATATTGAAATTCGAGAGTACCTGGCAAAGTAACACTCCGTCGCAAATGCTACAAATGTTACAGTATCATCACAATAGAATTAGGGATGAACAAGAACACGAGCATAGACGCATGAAGGATACAAAAATGAAAATGCTAGTTTCTCAGACAGTACCAGCAGATGGTCACAAAAAGGGTGTGACACATTCTGGTGATTCTGCAGTTCCTGTAAAAGGAACCTGCAATTACTGTAAACAACTAGGCCATTATGTACACGATTGTCCAGTCCTGAAACGTAATATAGCTACAGGTATTGCAAAAGAGAGACCGCGATTAGTTAGACAAGATCAGAATGAACAAGGAGCTATGCAGCATGGACAGTCCATGCCAGTTCAGCAACAGTCCATGCCAGCCTCACAGCAACCCATACAGTTTGTGCCAGCTGCACCACCGTTGCCTGCTACTGCCACACAAACCACAACACGACAAATGTATCAGACTGCACAGTATGAATATCCTGAGTATCAGCGTTACGCATGAACAAGCCTAGAGAGGGAAGTTGACTTACCGCTTATCGAGATTCCTGTAGATCAAGAAG
This sequence comes from Triturus cristatus, assembly GCF_964204655.1. NCBI lineage: Eukaryota > Metazoa > Chordata > Amphibia > Caudata > Salamandridae > Triturus > Triturus cristatus. Next base: position 393,312,429 of record NC_140594.1, read on the forward strand.
GACCGTATGTACATAGTGAATTATTAGGTCAAGATAGAAAATTCTTACTCGATACAGGGGCAAGTCGAACAACTATAAAACGTAGTGAAGTTCCAGGGGCACCCCTCTCAGGCTCTCAAAATGTTTCCCTTGGTTTTTCAGGAAAACCTATTGTTAATGAAGTATCACAGCCTCTACCACTTACGATAGGACCTTTGACACGAACTACAGATTTACTGCTTACTAAATCATGCCCAGAAAATCTGTTAGGAATTAAAACTCTGAAAGCACTAGGAGCCATAATATGTTGTTCTCCGGAAGGAGTAAGGTTGTTTTTACGTGATTTTAAAGGTCACTATGTGTCTAGGGACATGGATCCCCGACTACAGACTTTACCAGTACATCTATGGGCACAAGGCCCTACGGATGTTGGCTGCATGAACATTACACCATACCGAGTCACATTGAAAGCAGGAGTGGTACTACCACGAATGCGACAATACAAGTTACCGCATGATGCTGTAGTGGCTTTGCTGAAAATCATTGATGAGCTAATTGCCCAGGGAGTAGTTGTAGAAACAGACTCCAATGTATGTAATTCACCGATAATTCCGATTCTTAAACGAACTGATCCTACTGCCCCACCAGTATACCGATTGGTTATTGATTTGCGTGAACTAAACAAGTGCATTGTACCACAATTTCCTGTGGTCCCTGATATATCATCATTATTGACAGCAATTGATTCCGAAGCAACATTCTTTACTGTAATTGATCTCAAGAATGCCTTTTTCAGCGTCCCAATAGATCCGGAAAGCCAATATTTGTTCGGATTCAGTTTAAATGGGCGCAGCTTTAAATTCTCACGCGCTCCCCAAGGATTCACAGAAAGCCCCAGCATCTACAGCCAAGCACTGAAACGAGAACTTGACAGTATCCACATGCCAGTCAATACTGCACTGCTTCAATATGTCGATGATCTGCTGATCACCGCGAGAAGCGAGCCAGAATGTGAAAAGGCTTCTCTGACAGTTTTACATTTTCTAGCCGACAAGGGGCACAAGGTGTCTCCTTCTAAGCTGCAATTCTGTGTCCAGCGAGTTATTTATCTTGGTCACTCGCTGTCCAAGGAGGGAAGGCAGCTTACACCAGATCGCATCCAGTTAATTGCTAACATGTCAATACCCCAGACACAAAAGGAGGTGCGGGCTTTCATAGGCCTCACTTCATATTGTAGGCAGTGGATCCCTCAGTACGCATTTCTAGCAAAACCACTCATTCAGTTAACCACACAGGAGGCAGCCACATCGACTGTTCTCCCTTGGACTCAGGAACATACACAAGCTTTTGAAAGCCTAAAGGAAGCTTTATGTCAAGCACCTGTTTTAGCAACACCATGTTATAGCAAACATTTTACACTCTTTGTTACAGAACGCGAAGGTACTGCCTTGTCAGTACTCACTCAGGATCAAGCAGGATCACGCAAACCATGTGCTTATTTTTCCAGTACATTAGATCCCGTAGCTCAGGCTTTGCCTGCATGCCTGAAATCAGTGGCAGCGACAGCTTTAGCAATCAGACAAAGCGATGCCATAGTGTTAGGACATCCATTGACAGTACAAGTACCACATGCAGTAGAGGTTCTTGTGAACCGAACACAAACACAACACTTGACCATAGCAAGACTTACCGGTTATGAACTGACATTGTTTCAACCACACATAGAGATCCGACGGTGTAATACATTGAATCCTGCTACACTATTACCTGTAATTGGAACAGACCCACTAGCTCATGATTGTGTTGAAATCATTGAAATAAAGACGAAACCTAGACAAGACTTGACAGACGTTCCATTGTTAGATCCAGACCTGACGTTGTATGTAGACGGATCGTGCATGAGAACAAGTACAGGAGATTTAGTGGCCGCGTATGCAGTCACAACAGACACTAAAGTTATTGAGACAAATTGTATAGATACTTTGTCAGCCCAAGCAGCAGAACTTATTGCTCTAACACAAGCCTGTATTCAAGCCACAAATAAGAAAGTTAATGTATACACTGACTCACGTTATGCATTCGGAGTTGTACACGACTTCGGCGTGCTGTGGCGAGAGAGAGGGTATTTAACCTCCCATGGTGCCCACATTCAGCACGGACCCCTCATTCATGCCTTGTTAGACGCAATACATCTACCCACTGCTATATCGATTATGAAATGTAAAGCACACACGAAGGTTACTGATACCATTTCTCAAGGCAATGATTTAGCTGACAGAACAGCTAAACAGACTGCTCAGAATCGCACATTAGACATGACAAAGCCAATAGTTCAGGCACCAACACAGTGTATGACGATTAGGGATCCCGCACTTGACGTAATTGACATACAGACACATGCTACTGCAGAAGAATTAAAGAAATGGACTGAACTAGGAGGGATCCAGACAGATCAGGGATGGATGACGAAGGAGAAATCTGTATGGTTTCTTCCTGACTCTATGGTCCAAGCCATTATAGCTACAATTCACAGCCCGGCGCATTTAGGAGAAAAAGCTATGCTAGATAGCATTCAACACATTTGGTTCAATAAACATTTACGAGCAGCAGCTAAACAAAAGGTCCGTACCTGTATGATATGTTGTCAGTTCAACCCGGGAAAAAGTGTTCCCGTAGAACAGGGTGGATTCCAGACTCCTGATCATCCTTTTGAAGTGCTCCAAATGGATTATATCCAGATGGAACAATGTCGAGGATTCAAATATGTTCTTGTAGTTGTCTGCGCTCTCTCCCGATGGACTGAGGCGTACCCAGTATCAGATTACACGGCCCCGACTACTGCCAAACAGTTAGTTCGAGAATTCTTCCCACGGTACGGGCTACCACGTGTTGTATATTCAGATAACGGCCAGCCTTTCTCATCCGAATTAATGAAACATGTCTCACTTTTGTTGGGATATCAGTGGAAATTCCACTGTGTCCGACACCCCGAGGCAGCAGGTCTCGTGGAACGACATAATCAAATTCTGAAAATCAGATTGTCTAAAATATGTAAAGAGAAAGGTGTTGACTGGATAGTAGCCTTACCAGTTGCACTATTTTACATAAGAATGGTAGCACACTCTCGAACAGGGCTATCCCCGTATGAGGTGATCTTCGGAAGGCCACCAAATATGTGGGGGACGCCTATACCACGTAAAATAACTGATGTTAATTGTAATATGCTGACAGATTACTTGGCTTCCTTGATGTCTGCACTACAATCTTGTCGTTCACAGGTAGCTGCAGCTTTTCCTGACAACACTGAGGTGAAACCCCATGACGTTGCTCCGGGGGATCTGGTGTTTGTGAGGAATTTCGATCGGAAAACCCAATTGGAGCCCAGGTGGAAAGAACCGAAGCTAGTCCTGCTGACCACAAGAACAGCCGTGAAAGTTGAGGGGCGCAAGGGATGGGTACACTCCAGCCACGTTAAGAAATTTCATGGACTATCCTCGGATATAGACACTGTGCCCTGCACTCCCTCACAGACTGATTCAAAACTTCCCTTTGTTGAAATGAATGATTCTCAGAACTATAAATTAAAACTTAGGCCCAAACAGTCGAGCAATTTGATTGTTTAAGTCCTCTCCAAGGTGAAGCGGTTGAATTGTCTCTGACATGTATCCCTTGGACCTGAGTAGAGAAAATACCAGAGAAATGTTGAAACGACAGGCGTATTGCAAATCACTGCGTAGCTACTGTGTGAGGACATTATTAATTCTGTTTTTATTGAGTGTTTTAATAATCATTACGAGTGTGATTTTGCACATATATCATCCTATTTCTAGACATGTTTATAATATTACTGCTGAACATTCTTTTAGTGACCTACCGCCACATGAATTATCTTATAGACTTGCGCTGCGCAATAACACCTTCATTAGTATGTTACATCATTCCCATCAGACTAGTAATGCCACCAATTGTTGGGTGTGTGGCCGACTCCCTCCCTATCAGAATAACAAAGGAGTTCTGCCTTTCTTTCCACATCCATTCACACACAATGGCTCCTGTGGAGCATGGTTTAGTTTATTAAATTCCATAGACCCAGACACAGCAGTTTATCAACAACATTGGATATGGGGAAATCTGAATCTAGTTTTATTCAAAGTCTGTCACCCTAATAAGGAGGGTCACCCCAGTAGAACAGGAACTGATTTAGAAAATGAAGTGTATAAATTAGGTAATTTTACGCCTAATCTTATGATTTTGAATGTCAAATCCGAAGTTGAACTAATTCTGCCCACTATGTCAGTATTTCCAGTTAAAGGTGAATTATGTGTGAGAAAAGTTGGTTCCATACACATGGGCCATAGCAAATGCGTTACTACAGTAGAATATAGTGATCAAGGTAAATCTTCATTTAGTGCTTCTCGCCATTCTTACTTTATATGTGGTCAGACGGCATATATGCGTCTGCCTCTAGATTGGGATGGTACCTGTTACATAGCATTCCTTTTGCCACCTGTTTTCCTAGCTCCCCCTGATTATTATCGAAATGTCCATTTAGTACACAAAAGAGAGCGTAGAGATCTCCCAGTTGTCGATTATACTGAGACGGCATGGGACAAGTATGTAGATTTCAATAAAGGTATCTTTCCCTATATAGGTACAATATCAAATAGTAAGCTGATACGCAGACTCACCAAGACTCTTGAAGCTGTAGTAAACGAGACTATAGCCGCCCTAGGCAATCTGACAGAGGAACAATCAGTGATGAGAATTGTTGTTCTCCAGAATCGTCTTGTCCTTGACGTCATCCTGGCTGATAGGGGCGGAGCTTGCAGGGTCATCGGATCCAGCTGCTGCATATTCATACCAGAAAATTCGCCATCTGTATATAAAGCTATAACACGCCTTCATAAGATTGTAAGCCAGATACACGAGAATCCAGGCACTTGGACGTGGTCCGGGTGGTTTTGGAGTGTGATATCAGCCTGGGGATGGAGAGTTCTATCCTTCCTAGGTATTGGCCTTCTTATGCTCTTCAGTTGTTGTTTATGCCTGCAATGTGGACCAGCGATTTGTGGTCTGTGTGCCACATCATGCATTCCATATCACAGTTCTCGTTCAAAATGCCGGAAGAAGAAGGAAGAAGAAATGATGCTCCATGAGCAAATCAATGGAATGATGAAGATTGATATCTCTTGAAGGGCAAGAAGGGGACAAGGAGGGAATGTGGAAATGTGGATTTTCCTGATCAGTTATGTCCCCTATCTTGGACCCCAACGGTTCTATATGCATGTTACAAGTACATGTATGTTCCCTCCAGTTCCAGTTTCTAAGACGCAAACATATGTGTGTCTACCGTCGACATGTTCTCTGTCAGATCCGCCATCAATGGGCTGGATATTCGACTCCTAAGTATGAAAGGCCACCGACTTTATATGGCTAAGTTACTCCATTTTTACAGTCCAGGCAAGTAGGCCCGATTCTGTCCTCAAAGCCTTTCCCTGCTCTCTGTCTTTGATAGTTTCAGCTTGAGCTCGCATCTGTATCCATGAACTTTGTCCTACTCTCTGTGCAGCTAACGGTGCCTGCCTCGGCCAGTTTTCGCCTGACTGCCAAGAAGCTGTATTTCACCTTCGAATTATCTATTTTGCTCTTCAGCCGATGCATTCCTGTCTAGTGATTTAGGTAAACATTTCCTTTAGCTCACAAGCAAAGGACTCAGCCTTTCCGTCCTCCTGCAAGTGATTCATAGCCCTGTTGCCATGGAAAGTTTTCTGCCCCTCGCATCTCATATAGACACTTAGACGCTTGTACACGTACACGCAGTTAGTATAGAATAGATTCTGTCCGAAGAGTCCTTCCTTGTGGATAACATAGTTCTCTAAACATAGGATGTTAGATATGATTTGGGATTAGGTTGACTTGACCCCCCAGACTTCTCGTCTCCACATGTAGAGCTAAATGTCAAGTCCCCTTCACCCCCTAGTTGCACGTCAATCACACGTCATGCTGCTGCGCGCGCATCTATGTTAAGTATTATCGTATAGATCCACCTATGTAAGATAACCAGAGCCAATCATGTTTCTTTTTGCTCCTTATTACGCCTAGTTTCGATTACGTATCACTATGTTAATTTATCTTATCAATTGTTACGCCTTTTTGCATTTGTTTCATTGTAAGTGTATGACCTATAAAAGTTACTTCTTGTCAATAAAGTATTGTACTTCACTTCCTGAACCCTCGTGGTGACGGAACCTGAAGGCCGCGACTCGAGTCGGCCATTTTGGATGGAATAAAGCCCATTTAGAGAAACTCTTATACCACGGATTCTGCCTCTTGTTATTCTGAGCTATTTTATTTTATTTTAAGATTCCGTATGAAATTCAGTTAAGGTAAAAAGAATATTTACCACACTTGCCTTGATGTCTCGACCTGACTGTTATGTCATTGCAATTTTGCTGATGTGGGCAATACTACTGCACTGCTGGGGACAGGGCATATTTACTTAACAAAAATGTTACCTTCTTCTTCACCTCCCACCGTGATCGAATCGGATTCCCTGCTCCCACCCCCTTCACCAACACCACTTGCAGTTTTTTGGCCGCTCAAGTGCTCCTCCCAGCAGATTGTTTGTGTGGTGTTTTCTCTAATGGATTGTTTGGGCTCCACAGATGGAGTATATGGAGATGATCGGCTCCTTATTGCTTACCATGAAGAAGTCCCAACTAGGGAATGTCCACTTTCTGACGCGGGTGCCACTGCCAATGTCAGAAGAAGTGGTGGTTGGTGCCGTTTTGATGTTTGCCTCTCTGCAGTTTCTACTTCAATGGAGGTATATGGATGTAGGTCGCTGCCGAGGACTTGCAAATATGGAAGCTGGCGGTGGTGGTATCTGTGCCCCATCCCTCAGAGCAAGTTGAGCTAGGATAACTTTGTCTCCACTGGGGCTGGGCTAAATCCATGATGACTAGCTTGTCGTCATCCTCCTCTTCATTCATAGCTTGTTGTGCATAGGCCTTCTGTCTGGCTGTACTGTGGGTGATGTCTCTTCTCCTGTGCACCTAAAAGCAAACAAGCAAGAAGAACATCAGTGAAATGTGGCATCGTTGCAGTTGATTTAGTAGTAAAAACAAACAATATTGTTGTGAGTAAAAGATGACAGACTCCAAGGCTGGTAGGTCCAAGTCACTTTATTACTGATCATCCACTCTCCATCTGACTGGGGAAGGACCCCAACATTCTAAGATGAACTCCAGTGGAAGGGACCACTTACAGGGGATATGGAGGGGGGCGGGGCAAACCAAAGATAACAACAAGTGTGATAAAGAGAGAACGAACTACACACTTACAGTATTGATTAATTACAACACATCTCCCTCTGTGGGGAAAACAAGCTTGACATCTGTAACATTGCAGAGCTGCAAACCCCTAAAGGTTACGTTGCCTTCACCACTCTATCCTTACTCCATGTCTGCCCACTTTCCAGACGCACTACATTTTTCCCTGCCTTTTCTACTTTCGTGGAGTCCCCGTACTTACTCGCGCCTGGTGTCACATGAGTTGGTTTCTTAACCCTCACGAGCGTACCTTGCTCAAACTCCACATCTTTCACCCCATGTTTCCCATCATACCATGCTTTGTACTTTTGTTGATGAACTTCAACTTTCCTTCTGCTCTGGTCTAGATCATGACCGACACTTTTTCCACTGCCCAACCACCTGGGATGCATCTTGGTACCCGGCTCCCTCCCTCTTAGGAATACAAAGGGAGACACTCCTGTAACCATATTGGGAGCGGTATGGTATGCCCACAACCATTTTCTTAACGAGTCTTCCACATTTAACCCATTGGTGATTGCTAGTTGGATGTGTTCCTTCACCATCCTGTTCACCCTCTCCACTAGGCCATTGGCCTTCGGACAATAAAGTGCAGTCCTCTCATGCCTTATATTGAGCTCCTCCAAAAAATCCTTCATAGACTCCGAGATGAATTGCACCCCATTGTCCGTGACCAAAGTGCTAGGGATACCTTCATATACAAAAATGTTCTTCAAAAATGTGATGAGGTTATTGGTTGTCGTGGATGCCGTGAACTTGAAATTGACCCAATGGGAGGTATAATCCACCAGGACAAACATGAACCGCTTCTGTGGGCCTAACTTGTCCATGGGCCCTACGATGTCTACAGCTAACTTTGTCCATGGGATCGTAGGGACACTGACGGGTGACAGTGGAGTTCTGTGAGGGATCTTACTTTTGTCACTCCTTGCACAGCTGATACACTCCTTCACTTTTACCTCAATCATGGAATCCATCTTCGGAAACCAATAACAGCTCCTGACCTTGTTCTTCGTGAGGCTTCTGCCCAGATGCCCCTCGTGGGCCAAGTCAATTATTTTGCTCCTCATCTCCCTTGGAGGAATGATCTTATCCCCGCGGTGTATGCGACCCTCGAGGATGAACAATTCTAGCCTCACTTCCCAAAAGTCTTTGATACTGTCAGGAACCTCCGATATTTTCTCTGGCCATCCTTTGATGATGAATTTCTTTAAAGTTTCCATGGCTGTGTCCTCCTTCATTCCTTTTTCCCACTCACCATTGGTAATAGACGTGAGATGGATCGGGAATATGGGAACATCTAGCACTTCTTCATTAGGACCTCCTTCTACGGGTGCCCTCGATAGGTAGCGTGCTATGACATTTTCCGGGCCTGGCAAGTACTCTACCTTAAAACAATAGTTTTCTAATCCTAGGACCCATTTACTTATGCGAGGTGATACACTCTGAGCCTGTTTGGGGGAAAACATGAAGGTGAGAGGTTTGTGGTCAGTGTGTATTACAAACTTCGTGCCCCACAGAAAAAACTTAAAATGTAGTACTGCCCAAAAACAGGCCAATGCTTCCCTCTCAATAACTGAGTAGTTGCGCTCAGATGAAGTCAACACACGGGACGCGAAAGCGATGACCGTTTCTTCTCCGTCTCCTTTCTGCGACAGCATGGCCCCCAATCCTTTATTGGATGCATCTGTCGTTAAAATGGTTTTCTTTTTAGGGTCAAAAGTGCCAAGGGCCGGGGACTCGACAATTTTCTGTTTTATCCTTCCAAACATCTCCTCATGTCTACTTTCCCACACAAATTCTGCATTTTTCTTGAGGAGCTCCCGCAACCCTTCACATAACTCTGAAAAGTTCCTCACAAATTTTGACACATACTCCACTAGTCCCAGGAACGATTTCAGCTCATCTTTGTTGGCTGGGTGTGGGGCATCCTCAACTGCTTGAATAAGGCTGTATTTAGGTCTAAAACCTTCTCTGGATATAGTGTGGCCTAGATAGTCAACCGAAGTAACCTTAATCTTGCATTTGTCCAACCGCACTGTTAGTCCAGCTTCTGAGAGTTTACAACACACCCTGTTGAGCGTGTCATCATGCTCCTCCTCAGTGGCCCCATACATCAGTATGTCATCCTGGAAACAGAGTGTGTTCCTAACCCCCTGCAGCACCTGTTGCATTATTTTCTGAAAAATGGACGCCGCCGAAGCTAGGCCAAACGGCATCCTCTTGAACATATATGCACCAAACGGAGAACTGAAAGCAGTTAACGGTCTTGAATCAGGGTGCAGTTCCACCTGGTGATAAGCCATGGACAAGTCAATGACCGAAAAGAAACTGGCCCTCCCCATGGTACTCAACATTTCATTTATATTGGGGAGAGGGAACCTTTCCACCCATATGTTGTAATTGAGTGAGCGGAGATCCACACATAGGCGGATGCCTTGCCCATTGCCTTTAGATGCTAGAACCAACGGTGCGAGCCATTCTGTGGCCTCCACAGGTTGGATGACCCCCATCTCACTCAGTTTGTCCAGCTCTTCTTTAAGCATGTCTCTGAGGCGAAAAGGGACAGGGCGTGTCTTATGCACCACAGGTTTAGCCCCTTGCCTGACCTTAATCTTGTGTTGGAAGTCCCTTAGCTTGCCCAGCCTATCCGTGAACAACTTCGGGAAAGTCTCTTGCAGGTGCCTATTGCTAACCGGCTCCTTGACTAGCAGTACTTGGTTCTTATTATTAGGATCCAGAATGATCCCCAACTCCTTCTGATGCTGCCACCCTAGCAAGTTGGCCCCACACTCTACCACATACACTTTACCCACTGTGGTCCTTCCCATAAAGTTTAAATGGCTGTTTGTCATGCCCACTAAGGGAATGGGCTCTTTAGTGTAACCTTCTGGAGATATATCCGGCATGCATAACTTCATTTTACATCCTTTTAGCGAACCCTCAAAATCCTTAACATTTATCAACGTAAATGGAGAGCATGAATCAGCAAATACTTCAAGAGGTTTGTTATCAAATAACACAATACACTTTGGATAGTTAATCTCTGTACCTGTATCGCTGTCCTTGACTTGGAACACATATCTAGCCTGTGGCTCTTCTTGAGTGCTGACCACACTGACTGTGTTACTTATGCCCTCTCTACACACCCTTGCCAAGTGCCCCCTCCTGTTACATTTCTTGCACAGAACCCCTCGTGCAGTACATACAGGATTGTTTGCCAAGTGGTTGCTGCTACCACATCTAAAACATTTTAAAACATGCCCCTCAGTATTATGTTTCACTATGGCATTCTCCTTACTACTCCTTTTTTCTTGGATCTTATGAACACTATTTTCACCAGACTCAGCTTGTACCACCGCAACAATCTCCTCCTTGACTTTCATTTCCTTTACACATCTAGCTGTGTGCTCAACAGATTGCGCAATTGAGATGGCCTCCCTTAAAACGGGATTCTTAGCTAGCAGCTTCTCTTGTACCCTGCTATTGTTCGTGCATCTGACCAGTTGATCTCGAATGAGCGAATCATTAAGGTCCCCAAACTCGCACAGTTGCGTAAGACCTCTTAAGGCTGCAATGTAATTGTTAATGGACTCATTTTTCCCTTGTACTCTGGTGAAAAATTTGTGACGCTCCAGAACTACATTTACCTTGTCCCCAAAGTGTGTTTCCAACTTTATTAGAGCGATATCGTAGATATCACATTCATCATCAGCCTCCACCTCAGGTTCCGGTAGTGTTTCATACACTTTGCGACCATGTACCCCCAAATTATGCAATAGAATGTGTTGTTTTCTGAGGGCAGAGAATCTTTCCCCCCCATTGCGATTAGGTAGGATTCAAAAAGTTTTGTCCAATCCTTCCAATGTATCTCCGGATCCCCACAATCATTGAGGAATGTGGGTGGCTGGCTAATTCCTGGGGTACCCATTTGAAAGCGAGCGCTGAAACCCTCCACACAGCAAATCTGCCCAAAATTAGATTGGTTGCTTTTGCCCCGGTGAGTTGGGGGGATTCACCAGGTTGCCAACCCACTGCAGGTATGGAAAGCCCGAATAATCACCACCGGTGCTCCCCCACCCAAAACGTGGGAGCCAACGCCACTCTCACTGAGCCCTGGCTCCTGGACAAAATTCAGGTATGCAATCCCTGTCTTACTGGACGGAGCACGATTCTCCCAGAACTGCCAAAGTAAAGCGCCTGACTCACCACCACACAGCCGTTGAAGCTTGGTGCATCGGGGACTGAAAGAAGCAGAATCCAAACTCCTCTCCCCGCACTCACAGTGAAGTAATATCAGCCCTCCGGAGGCTGAAACGCCGATTGCAGGACCACGGGCTCGAACAACGGCACTCTCAGGCTCCGAAAGTGGACCAATGACGAAAGAAACCACGCTACAGGTTCTCGAAGACGGAAGCTCCAGAAAGCAGCCGAAGCGCCGATCAGAGGACGGCGGAACCGCCCACGACACACCCCCGGGCTCCAGGGGTGGGGCGATGCCGTCGGATGGTTCTCGGGAGACTGAGGCGCCGGAAGGTGAAAGCTGAGGTGAAGCGGAACACACCCTCAGCCTCCTGGGTGGAGCCAACCTCTAAGGCGAGATCCCAATCCTCCGCTTGCCGCTCGCTGAAGCAGTCGGGTGGAAATCCTGCCTTCCACAAGGAATCCCTGCCCTCGCCAGGGCGCTGAGGAGTCACACTCTTACACTTCTCACCAACGACCCACCAGACAGGCAACAAAGGTACGAGGGCTTCAGGGACTCTGTGGGCACCTCCGGACACAGCAACACTTCAGGTGCCGGAACGTGACAAACACCAGCCTGCCTCAGAAAAGGCGAAGAATCCTCCGTTTGCCGCTCGCTGACAAGGCAAGGAAGAGATGCTGAACGTCACTTCTCCGCTCCTTTGGTTCGCTCTCTCAGGGGACAGCAGTGCACAAAGGCTGAGTCCCGCGACGGGTGAGGGGCTATCTCTCAGCAACACCGGAACGTAGATCGACGTCTACCTCCTCAGATAGGGTGTGCCAAGACCTCCACAGCACCCCAAAATAGCGAACACCAATAAATTCGATGAAGAGAATCAAAGGGGAGATGATCAGCTGCCCCCTACGCAGTTATGCAACTCGTCGCCAGTGTTGTGAGTAAAAGATGACAGACTCCAAGGCTGGTAGGTCCAAGTCACTTTATTACTGATCATCCACTCTCCATCTGACTGGGGAAGGACCCCAACATTCTAAGATGAACTCCAGTGGAAGGGACCACTTACAGGGGATATGGAGGGGGGGCGGGGCAAACCAAAGATAACAACAAGTGTGATAAAGAGAGAACGAACTACACACTTACAGTATTGATTAATTACAACAAATATTTAGTGTGGTTACTTAAGGTACAAATAATTAACATTACAGTGAATCCATTTGTTAAATCACACCAACATAAACTTTCATGTACACTCAGGAAGGATAAGAAAGAGCAATAACAACGTACAGATGTAACTGTTTGCTTTATGTGCATCATTTGGGATGTGGCACTCAGGGAGGTGCAGATGACAATGGAATAATTTTTAGAAAATAAATGCTGTTATGCAGCTGTGTGCCTGTAGCTGGCATGGGGTTGATGCCGGATGTTAGGAAAATGGGAAAAAAGAAAATTAGAAAATAAATAAATAAATAAAACAAAGTTTAAAAAAAGTAAAAGTTTTTTTTTAAATTGAAAAATAAATTAAAAATTAATAAAAATAAAAATTAAATAATTGAACAAAGAGGTACATTTTTTTATTTTAAAACAAACAAACATTAATTAAAAAAATACCAATAAATAAAAAAAGTTTGTGAAAAAATGAAATTAACAAAAAAAAAATATATATATATATATACATATAATTGCTGATGTACTAGGGAAAGCAGACTACCATAAGAATTGAAATCTATTGGGATTCGGGAGACATGGAGTGGTGCAAATGAAAATTGCAAAACAAAGTATATAATAATATATCAAACACTGTTCATACAGTACATTTAGTATGAGTTGTGGTACAAGGCCTCAAGCATAAGAAACAAAATGGTCACCAGCCACATGGGCAAACAACAAGCAGGCAGCATGGCCACAACTAAGAAGACATACAGGCCTATCACAAAAGCACATTGGCTGCATACACAAAATGGCCACAACCATGTGGTCAAAAGGCAAGAAAGGAGGCATGGCCACAACAAAGAAGACATGCAGGCCTATGGCAAAAGCACACTGGCTGCCTACACAAAATGGCCACCAGCTACATGGTCAAACCACAAGCAGGAAGCTTGGAAAACAAAGAGCACATGCAGGCCTATGGGCACCAACCATACAAAATGCCCCCTGGCCACATCGCATGGGGAACAAAGACAAACGGTGGCCTATTGCAAACATACTAACACACTGGCCAGACACAGCAGACATGGTAATATAGTAGAAAACGGCACTAATTCAGCAGTACCAAAAGGGTACATTAAGTGGGCTAAAAAACACACACACCCTCCAATGGAATCAAATATATTCGTATACCTACACACTGCAGAAAACAAAACATAAAATACCCCCAAAAACAAATGTTGTAATTTAATACAATGCTATCCATGGCCTAAATGATGTTTCAATTCAACAGACACCAAAGAAACAGTTGTTTAAGGCACCTATGACTAGTACTGGGTCTACTGGCTGGACGGCCTATTGGCAGACTAGGTCACATTGTAAATTAAATATATTAATGAAAAAAACACGGAGAACATGTACAACTGTGCAACCTTTTTCATTAACAAAAAAAAAAGAAAAATTACATGCAAAAAATAACTAGGCCCCTACTGAAACTCCAGCCAACCAACACAATTTTTTTTAGAAATCAAATAAAAATACAAATACATCCTGGTGCATGCCCCCAATCAAACATACCACACCCTTATACATCAGTTTTTTACTTACTTGTAAAATCTCAAATACAAAGGGCCTCATGTAGGTAGCCAAATACCGGTCGGTAACGGCCGATTTTCGGTAAATATGCCGTTACCGACCGGTATTCAGACAAGTGAGATGTAGGAGTCCAAAAACCACTTTTCGGTAAATATGAGGCGGTAAATACCGATTCATATTTACCGAATTCCAAAATACCGAATCAGATTTACCGAATACACAATTAACGAATCGGTAAATATGAAGTGGTAAATATGAAGTGGTAAAAATTAAAATGACATGTAGGAGCACTCGGTAATTAAGAAATCCAAGAAAATCGGTAAATAAGAGTCGGTAATTAACACGGATTGAAAGCAGGTGGTAACCATCAACAGTGCAGATAAGCAATCCCAAAATGCAACAGCGTGGACAACATGGCCGCTATGTACGTCATTGCAAGGCGCCTACGTCTACAGGCAGCAGGACTGAGGGTTTGGCGACGGGAGGAACGCATCTACAGACAGCGCATCACACTATTCCAGCTGACTGATGCAGAGATACATGAGAGGTACAGGCTACACCCCGAAACCATCATGGACTTAATCAGGGACCTTCACCCACACCTGGACCAGCCAATAAGAAGGGCGCACGCCATACCCCCACATGTGCAGGTGCTCTGCAGCCTACATCTGCTGGCATCCGGCAGTTATCAGGTGGTGACAGCTGCGGTGGGTGGGGTATCCCAGAGTTGCCTGTCACGTTTCTTCATGAAGTTCCTGGATGCCATGATGCAGAGAATGCACCACTACATAAGCTTCCCAAACACACAGGCTGCACTGCAGAAAACAAAAACAGACTTTTATCACATGGCACAGTTCCCCCATGTCATCGGCTGTATTGATGGTACACACATCCCAATCTGTCCACCAGCTGACACAGAGCACATCTACAGGAACAGGAAGTCCACCCACTCCATCAATGTGCAGGTGATCTGTGATGCAGGGAACATCATCACAGATATTGTTGCAAAGTTTCCTGGGAGCACCCACGACTCTTACATCTTCCAGAATAGTGGGATCTACACACGACTGAGTGCCGGAGAATTCGGAGAGGGATACCTGCTAGGTAAGTAACAGTGACGCCCCTTGAAACCTGCAAATCATAGTGTATAGAGGCATGTTACTGATGGTTCCCTATTACTCATCTAGGCGACAGTGCATATGCATGCCGGTCATTCATCCTCACTCCCTACCTACACCCAGCAACCCAGAGTGAGAGACGATACAACGTGGCACACAAAACAACACGCAATGTGGTGGAGCGCACGTTTGGACTACTGAAGAGCAGGTTCCGCTGCCTGCACAAGAGCGGAGGCGCACGCCAGTACAAACCCATCACCTGCTGCAAGATTATTGCCACTTGTGCAATGCTGCACAACCTTGCCACGAAAAAAGGTACAGATGTGGAACTAACATATTTTGAGGACAACGAGGATGAGTCAGGCCAGCCAGAGGGCAACGCAGCTAGAGTGCCAACTGCAATCGATGGGAGAGAGAGACGGGCAGAGATCACATGCAACTATTTCTGAGTAAGTGAGGGGACACAGCGAGTTGTGAGAAGTCATGACGTAGTTTTAATGTGGCACCACGCCATGAACACATGAACAAGCCAATCTGGCAATATACCATCTATACAAGGAGTATGTCCAGGGTTACGTCACCCATTGGGAAGTGGCTAAGCAGGGCCACATCAATGTTTGCGCATACGCGCAGCAGTGGTGGATTGCACGGCCTGTGCATCCTCACTAGAGCCAACCCCAAGCCGCCTGCTGCTCCTGCGTGCTTCTGGGACGGGGGGTGTGATGCTGCTCCTGCTGCTGGTGTCGATGCTCTCCGCAGCATCCCCTGCAGCAGTTGTCGACGCCTGACTAGTCAATAGCACCCCTAGTGCACTTGTCACCTGCACCATCCCCCGAGACAGGTCGCTGCAGCACTGTGTTAGGCCCTCCTGCATCGTCACAGAGCGCCGGCACAGTAGAGAAGTCGCAGTTGCCAGACGGTTGAGTGCCCTGCTGGTGGTGTCCCTTCTCTGGCGTTCCCGGCGCCGTGCTTCGATGTCAGCATCTAATTTGCTGCACAACTGCTGGATTGACTGGGACATGTCCCGAATGCCCGCAGCCATGCCGCTAATGTTATTGTCCATGTTGACTAATGTTGTCTTCATCACCCGCATGTGCCTCTGGACTGACATGACTGCCTTTGATTGCAGGCGCTGTTGCTTCAACATTTGGCCCTCGAGACCCAAGAAGACACCATGGCCGTCAATGGGTGCTGGTGGACTCTGGACACGCGACCTGCGGCGCCCTCTTGCTCCCGTCTGTGCTGCCTGTGAGGTGTGGGGCACAGTGGCATGGCTCCCTTCCTGGGGCCTGGTGCGGTCTTCTGGGCCCATGCTGTCGTCTGACGAGGTGTCTAAGGCTCGTAGCCTGGCTGCTGGACGCCTCCTCATTCTCACACCTGCAAGCGGAGATGTGGCCGGTGATTCGAACATGAGTGGCGATGCTGGCTCTGGTTGAGGTGATGCTGGCTCTCGGTGAGGTGATGCTGGCTCTGGGTGCGGCGAGGCTGGCTGTGTTGGTGGTGCGGCTGCCAGTGGGCCTGCTCCCTGGTCTGAACTTGTGCTGGCTAGAGGTGATATTTGTGGCCGGTGTGCCGTCTCTCCTGCAGCATGCCCTGTCCTGCATGATGTCACATCTGTGGACAGAAATACAACATTGGCTCAGTGTCCCCGAAGGGCTGCATTGCAAGCGTCACAATAAATCATTTCACATTCCAAAATGTCCTCTGTCTCCTTGTGCCTCGAGTGCGTGACATGCCTTGTTGCCCTGTAGCATTTACGTCATGGTTAGTGTTACCCTGACTACATCTCCCGGAATGCATTGCCTGTCTGCACTGACACGTGTGGACTGCAGTGTGATTCTCGTTTCACAATGGGGGATGTGGGATAGGGGTGGGGGGGCTACATTGCTGTGCTTTCGTCTTACCTTAGTGTGTTGCGGCTCTGGCAGAGCTGTCGGCGTCCCCGAGGCCCACGACGCTCTCTTGCTCGATTGTGGCCGCCACCAACTCCTCCAGTTCGGTGAGGGCAGGTGCCCTGTTGGTTCCACCTCCGGTCTGGCTGGCCTCCTTCTGGATGTCGCCCATCTTCCTCTTGGTTACAATCCTCAGGTCATACCAGCGCTTTTTGAGGACCTCAATGTCCCTGTGGGTCACTCCCACAGCATTGACCTGCGCCTGGATGGCCAGCCATATGTTGCGCTTTTCAGCCTCAGGCACTTGCAGGGACTGCCTTCCAAACAGCTTCTGGTGCTGCTTCACCACCTCCTCCACCAGCACCTGGAGTTCCTTGGGGCTAAATTTCAGCTTCCTCCTCCTTTCCCCTCCGTCTCTCTGTGTTCTCTGGCTGGACATGCTGTTCGTTTTCCCGCTCGCACAGGCAACGGCTCCCTGCCTCTCCTCTGCACTCAAAGCCTCTCCAGGGTCGGCTAATTATGTACACCTGCCTGGGTGTGGCCACTTCCTGGTTGGGTGGGCTGTCGTTGCACAGGATTAGCTGTTTCGTCAAGTCATGTGATTTTATTTACCGAATCCGTACATACCGATTCGGTATTTTCCGATTCGGTAAATACCACCTCGGTATTTTCCGAATCGGTAAATACCACCTCGGTATTTACCGATTCGGTGAATTCCGATTCGTGATTACCGAATGTTACCGAATCGGTAACTGTTACCGAATTTTTACCTACATATAACTTACCGATTCTAATTTACCGATTCGGTACGGCTCGGTATTTAAGAACCGGTAAAATTTATTTACCTACATGAGGCCCAAAGTCTCTAAATCCAATGGTATATATGCAGCAGACAGGAACAGTGATCCTTCCAGCTCCAAATCCAAATGAAAAGTGACTAGGAAATAAGCAAAGCATTGGGAGGAGCCTGTTGGACAGGAACAGGAAGTTGGACACTCTGGGGGCACTGCATTCCTGTTGGAAAAAAAGTTTTAAAAAATGAAGGACCAACACGAGCGGTCAATTTGAGAAGGTTTCTAACTCCAAATTGTAATTTCGAGGAGATTTAGCTGCTTCTTGAGGAGAGAATCTTACCCAGTTTGCAGTCACGGTCTGTCTCGCTTTTGCTCATCACAAAAGAAGTGCTGGAAGTCGCTGGTGTGGCCTAAAACCTCGCTAGCGGCAGCAAATTCTCATGGGTGCTTAGAAAATCTCGTTGGTGCTCTCGAGCAAGTGGCAAGACTCTTGGTGCTCCCTCGCGAGCGCAAAACGACATTTCGATCGTACCAATGGAAAAAAAAAAACTCTGCTCTGTTGTGGAGTTTTTTGGTGACTTCGTGTTCTCCACAGAACACAGAGTTGCTGAATTCTGCAAACTCCACGAGTGGAACGGAGTTTTACGCCCAGGCGTAAATATTAGAGATTGGACCTAGGCATGCTGAATGCTTTTTGATTCTGTGTACTGAAGTTTTTATATGGAATGTTGTACATTGCGGAGGGAGGCTGGCGCCTTGTGTTGCTGTTAATTCTATAGGTTGAGATTGTATAAAAAGCCCACTAAAATTGATTATCAAAGAATTCCTATTTCACACGCCTAATATAAAACGTGGGTTCTCAAATGGCTTTTTCAACTTTGTGAAAGTTTTCCATGTTTAACATGATCACATTTTGATAATGTGTCTTTCCCATCAAAATGCGGTTGTACCACTACCAATGTGATTTTTTTCTATTCTTACACAAAGTGACGACTATCCCTTTTTGTAAATCAAGCTGTTTATTCCCATTATATAATTTGTGCTCCCAAGAACAGCAAATGTTTTAACTTTGTTAAACTAGTTTTATGTCTGTATATACGCATATTTATAGAGAGTCTAGGTGACACTAAAAGAGCCGCAATAGCAGAGAAGGAAGAGCTTTGGGAGGAGAGGCCAATTATATTCTCAAATTTCAGTGCCAAAAAATAACACTGACATACCAGCCTTTAAATCTATTTTTCAATGTAAAAAACTAAAAGGATGAGAAAGAATTAGCGTGGGGTTGGGGGGGGGGGGGGGGGTGCAATCAGAAATATAGTTTTATCTTCTTTCTGAAGGTAGTGGCTAGAAAAGATAATGAAAACTCAGATATTTTGATTGTTAAGGAAGTGTGGACCTTCCTGGATGAAGCCAGTTTAAATCAGTTAATGCTGCATTTGAAGTGGCATTACTATATCAATGGCTACTGTGGGGGCTGGAATACCACTATTATCACATCACATCACTTAATCTCAAGTCAGTGGATAAAGGGCACATTTATACTTTGGGGAATCTTGGGGCTGAATAACTGATGTTTACTGTTATTCAAACCAATGACATTCATTTATTCAACCTTGGAAGGGTGAAAAGCTTAGTGGAAGCAGCAGAATTCAAACATGTGACTGGAAGATCAAGCACAAGCTCAAGTGGGTACATTTGTTTACCAAGCCACCAGGCTATTACTATCCGTTTGGGTCTTCAACATCACTATCATCACACACATCATTATGGAGACTTGACTATGACTATAATCACACACTGTCACTGTGGGGATATAAATATCACTGTAATCACACAGTATCCTTGTGGGGACCTGGGCATTTCTATAATCACACACTATCTCTTTGGGTACCAGGGCATCAATATATCCAATCACACTCTACCTTCGTGAGAAATTTAATATAATTATAATGACACTATAACCACACACCATCTCTGTCGGGACCTGTCCATCTCTATAATCATATACTATGTCTATGGGGACCAGTCCATTAATATAATCAATAACACATGACCTTTGCCGTGAATTGAATGTGAGCATCATCATACACTATCTCTGTGCAGACCTGGCAATCAATATAATCAACCACATACCGTTATTGCAGGGAATATACCATGAATATTATCACACACTATATCTGGGGAGACCTGGGAATGTCTATAATCACACACTACCTCTGTGGGGACCTGGCCATCAATATAATCAATCACACACTATCTTTGCGTGGAATTGAACATGACTATCATAGCACACTATCTCTGTGGAAATCTGGGCATCAATATAATCAATCCCACACTATTGATGCATGAAATTGAACATGAGTATCATCACATACTATCTTTGTGGGGACCTGGGCATATCTATAATCACACACATCTCTGTGGGGCTTGGGCATCAATAAAATTGTAGAGTAATTTTGTGGGGACTAGAATTTGACTATCATTACATCCTATCTCTGCAGGGATATCAATATGTCTATCATAAAAGACTGCTCCTACAGGGATCTGAACTTGACATTTATCACACGCTACCTCTCCAGATTTTTTTTTTTATAATTCTTTTTATTGGTGATGACAGTGATATGATACAAACATTATTCTATTGCCTAATACAAAGATTAACACATTTGCATTGTCATGCTTTATCACTTCCCTACTTGCGCCATTACACTCTCTTTACTATTTCAATCTTGCTTGAGCTACTCACTAACACAGGGGGGTATCTGTTGGGTGGGGGTGAGGGGGTGCAAAAATATTCCCTCTACAAACATTCCATTTGTCCCATATTTGTGTCCATTTCTTGGGACTGCCTTGAGATGCGTATACTGTCTTTTCCATTAACATGCACCAGTCCATATCTTCCTTCCATGCCTTGATTGTACGTGCCTCTTGTGTCCCCCATGCTCTTGCAATGTTGCACTTAGCTACCACCATTCTCAATGTTACCCAGGTTTTCTCTTTACCATTCAGGTCTGTAGATTCTCAAATGTTTAAGAGGCATTTACCAACCTGTGGTTCCATCTTTGTTCTAAGCACTTCCTCCACACATTGGAGCACTTCTGACCAGTATATTCTAATGTGTACATATTTCTCAGATTAAATGAATGAACGCACTCTCCTGGCCACATTGTCTCCCACACCTGGAGTCTTCCCTATAACCCATGTTCACTAGTGCCGAGCCTGATAGATATATTCTACGTAATATTTTAAGTTGTACCAGCCTGCGTCTTGAAGCAATTGCAACTTCCTTAGGGGAGGCAAGGGCTTCCCGCCAGTCATCATCTTCCAAGTCTGCAATGTCTTTTTCCTAATTTCTACAGAGCTGCAAGAGGGGGTTGGGTGCGTTATTGACAAGTTTCTAATAGGTCACGGAGATGGCTTTTTTGGGTTAATATTCGTTGAGAATTCTGTCCTCAAGTGGGGAGGATTCTGGTGGCGTTTTGCCCTTGGGATGATGATCTGTGGGGCGTGCCTTATCTGTAGATGCCTAAACCTCTCTGTCTCTGCCAGCTCATGTTCATGTTGTAGTTGCACGAAGGGAATTACTTCTCCTCTTTTCCACATGTCCCCAACCCAAGAGATTCCTATCATATCCCAGTGGTCAAAACCCTTAGTATTCCGCAATGTTCCAAATCTCTCCATATCCCATAAGGGTGTGGCCATCACATGCTCTTGTTAACCGTGTGCCACACATGGACCGAGTGCTTGGTTGGGCCTGTTAATCGAAGTTTTGCAGGATTGGAATAAAGTGCCCTGGTATAGCCCCGATCAGTCAGGAGACACTTGTTCATTCTCTATCCCTGCTCATCTTGAGGCCTATGTGTGTCTGCACCCCAAGCTCAGGTCACATTAGTTTTGGTGAGTTCCCGAAAAGGTTGGGTGAGGCCCGTGAGGTCTGGGATGAACCTCCCACAATAACTCACCATTCCAAAGAAGCTCCCCTCTTCTGAGATGTTAGTGGGTGCTGGGGCTTCTTGTACATCTTGTACCTTCTCCGGGTCAGGCTCCACTCCCTCCACTGAGAAAGTATCCCCAAAGAAACCTATTCCGTGTTTTAGAAACTCACATTTCTCCCGATGGAGAGTTAGCCCAGAATCTTTGATTCTCTAGATGACTCGGCGGAGGTGTTCATGATGTTCCTTCACTGACCTGGCATGTATCAGAATGTCATCACTGATGATGACTCCTGGTAATCCACTGAGCATTTCCTGTATTGGGTTCTGGAGGACTTCAGCGGCACTGGATATGACAACAATGGACCGAAGCACACACTCTGCTGTTTCTGTAGAATCCTTGATAAGAAAGCCTAATGAATGAGCAGGTAATTTCAAATTCTTCTGTTTTATTGGCAAACAAAATTCTGTACACAGCATGAACAGTATCGCCCTGGAGGCAGCCGGCAGGTTTTTGTTCAGTATTCTTTATTCGGCTGATATAACCATAAAAGGTGCAACAATACAACAAACAAAAATACAAATATTAAAACGGTGAGGCCATAAAAACTATACAGAATACAAAAAAAGCCTACTAAAACATACAGTGGCAGCAGTACCTCTCTGTAATAAATTGCCTTTAATTCATGACCAAATAAGCAAAGAATTGCATATACATAAGATATACATTTTTCCATGTTTACGGGCTTCCAGAGCTCCTGAACGTCCTCAAAGAGTAGATTAAAACACAATTCTGCTCCATTTCCCATTTTGGATTATATTATCAATTCTTCCAAGGACTCCTGTATTGCAGTTACAAATCTTCCTATTGCACATACAATATTTTAAAATCTCATATTTATCAGCAGACCAAGAGCTTGATTCCTATTATCAATTTTATAAGTGATAAAAAGGGGTTTTAAAAATTCCTTCCGTTCTTCTTAAAACCACAGACAGTCCAGCAAAATATGTGGGCCACTGCATTTTACTTGTAGTCCACATGTATACAGATCCTGTTCATTTGTCATTTCGGTTTTTATCTTCCTGTCTGCATTACATGGGATCAGGCCAACTCTAAATTTCAATACCACGGGGCATATTATCAAGGGGCGACGATAATATTATCGCCGCTTTAGAGCCCGTTTTCGGGCGCAAAGCAGCGATAATATTATCGCATTATCATCAAGGGCACGCTATCGCGTGATTCCTTGATGTATCGCCCCTTTTTCACACGCCTTGCCTCGCATCGATAATGAGATGCAAAAGAGGCATGGCTGTGAAAAGCAACATGGGATAATATCGCGAAGGAAGCTTTGCGATATTATCAAGGAGGGTTAGCGATAAATAATATCGCGTTAAGTATGCCTTAACTCAGGAATTTAACGTCTGTTAAATTCCTGACTAAGGCATACCTAACATGGGGGGTGGATTGTGTGGCTAAGACCACAGGCCCTATTATCTAGGATATCGCCGTTTTCCACCATGGAAAACGGCGATATCCCACCTATCTCTGGAATTTTATCGCCTCGGCGATGCGCGATGTTGATGACGCGCTAACCAGGCGATAAATTCCAGAGATAGCCGGCGATAAATATGCAAGCGCTAAGTGCGCTTTGCGATATTTATCGCCGGCCCTTGTTAATATGCCCCCACATTTCTAAGTTTAGGATTAGGCATCATCTCAATGTAGGGGAACATATGATCATTAGTCCACCCAATTACCAAGAACTGGGTGGGCGATTTGTTTCCCAGATAACATAATTCTTCTTCTCGAGCCTTTGTATTAATAGTAGCACGTAGCACCTGTTTGGGAATCTGCTGCCCTAGTTTCCATTGTTCTGGTGCTAAAGAAAGTTTAATACACATCTTTTTTAACTTATGCCTAACCTGGGATGCCCAATTAAGTTTGCTTTCCCCTATTTCTTTTTTACAAAGATTTGATATTTTGTGAGTCCCTTCTCTGCTCAATTTCTGACAGAAGTTCAATATAGCTTGCAGTCCCTGAAAGTTCCAGGCTGTAAATTGACATTCTACTCTCACTGCCTGGATCAAAGTTGATGGTGGGAGAGCAAGAAGCTGTTTCACACATTTGCCCTCCTCCAAATTCCAATCCAATTTACCACCTAAAATTAGTACCTCTACTCCATATTGGAATTATGGGCGGACCATTCCATTAAAAGCTGATAAAATTGGCCACAAAGAGGGGCCGTCATACTTCCACTTAAATTGTTTAAGGCCCCATACCGAGGAAAGAGCTTTTAATGATTCTATATAGTCCCTCCAATATAACTTTCTGTCGAACCACACACCCAAATATTTATATTTGTCCACCACCTCAACTCTGACCTCTCCCAATTGCCAATAAAAGGACCCCTCAGTTTTCCCCAGCACCATTATTTTAGTCTTTTCTAAATTGACCATTAGGCATTTATTGAAACAATAATCATAAAAAGTGTCCAGTTTTTTCTGCAAACCCAATTCTGTCATGTCTGTTATCACTAAATGTTAGACCGGGCACCTTGGCGTGGGTCTCCCTTCCATTTTTTGCTGTTGCCTCATGTGTTTTTGCTGGTGTTAGATGCTTTGAGCACTGTGCCACTGCTGTCCAGGGCCCCAGTGCAAGTGCTCCCTATTGTAAATTAATGTATGGATTAGTGATTCCATGATTGACTGATTTGGTTTACCTGTCAGACCCTAGTACAGTGCACCAGGAGTGCCCAGGACTGGTAATCCATATGCTGCTGGTGGGCTTGCAACACTGGTTGTGCCACCCACAGAAGCAGCCTGTAAAAGTGTGTCTAAGGCCTGCCATTGCAGAGCCTGCGTGCAGTCTTGTACTGTAATGCTGACTGGGCAAGTTCACCCACTTGCCAGTCCGCTTTTCTTCATATCAGACACCCCTATCGTAGGCCCAAGGGCAGGGTGCATTGTAAGGCTAAGGTATGACAAGCCCTGGTGTGTGTGGCATGTCCTAATAGTGAATTACAGGCATTTTCGTTTTTCACTATTGCAAGGCTAGCTGTTCCCCATAGGCCAGAATGGGCAGTTTGATTATTACATTTTATAATCCTAACTGACTCAGGGAACATGGTAGAAATTTGAGTTTAGTATGCCTGAACTCAGAATGATAAAGTACATATTTTAGTTAAGTTGGTTTTAACATTCTGTGTTTGAAAATACCACTTTTAGAAAGCAGGTATTTTCTTCTCTAACCATCCAAACCTGCCTCTGCTAGGTTGTGTATTCCTTGTCTGGAGTGTGAGTGACAGGGGCTGGGGGATTCCAGGAGACAGGGTGAGTCAGCACAAGGCTGAATAGAGAGATCTGCATCTAGATGGGTGGGACGAGTTGCACCTGGGACCTGAATAGGGTTGTGCCTTTCTTCCACAATGCTGGCTCCACCTCCTGTTGTGCGTCTGATGTCTCTGCCCTGCACTCTGAAAGGAAAGAAGGAGTCTTGTCAACAAAGTGCTCCAGGACTGACCAGAACTGGTTTGGACTAGGCAAAGGCCTATCTGCCTTCAGAGAACAAAGAGAAACTGGGTATAAATATTGGGACTCAAACCCAAGAACTTTAGATCACTTTGGGAAACAAGAAGAAACCTTTGCTGAGGAG
Source organism: Triturus cristatus (assembly GCF_964204655.1). NCBI lineage: Eukaryota > Metazoa > Chordata > Amphibia > Caudata > Salamandridae > Triturus > Triturus cristatus. Next base: position 393,338,070 of record NC_140594.1, read on the forward strand.
AGGAACCAGAAGAAACTGAGGAGAGACTATCCCTAAGCTGAAGTGCTGCTTGGCGGATTGGCCTGCAGTGGTTGCCTGACTGCCAAAGAAAGGAGAAAAGGAACTTTGTGTACTTTATTAAACTTGTGAAGGATCTCCAAGGGCTTGAGAAAAGAGTTTACCTCCTGCTGAAGTCTCAGGGACAACAGACTTCAACCACCAGCTCCCCAGAGTTCTTTGGAAGTGCCTCCAGCTGTATTGGGGCCTTCTTAGGGACTGCGTGTCGCAAGGAGCTGGTAGCGCGACTCACAAAGAAGAAGCGTGTCGCCGCCATAGCCGCTGCCGTCGCATCACTGAACAAGGGTGTCGCCGCTGTAGCTGTCGCATCGCGTCGCATCGCATCACAAGAAACGTCTCGCAACATCGTAGAAGCGTTTTGCCGCCACAGCATCTGCCGCTGCCATCGCATCACTGAACAAGGGTGTCCCCGCTGTAGCTGTTGCATCGAGCCGAAGCTTCTGGCAACAACGGAGAAGCGTGCCCCCGCCACAGATGCTGTCATCGCATGATTGAACGAGGGTGTCGCCGCTGCAGTTGTCGCATCGAGCCAAAGCATCTCGCATCACCGGAGAAGCGTGCCCCCGTCGCAGCCATTGTCGTCTTATCACTGAACAAGGGTGTCGCCGCTGCAGCTGTCGCATCGAGCCGAAGCGCCTAGCATCATCGAAGAAGAGTGTCACCACCAAAGCAGCTGTCGTCGCATCACTGAACAAGGGTGTTGCCGCTGCAGCTGTCGCATCGAGTCAAGAAGTCTTGCATCATCGGAGAAGCATGTCACAGGGCCCGTTGCGGCTCAGAAGAATCGTTGAGTCGCCGTCGGGTGTGCACGCATCGTGTCACATCAAGAAGAAGACGCTATCTTTGTTTCATCACACCGGATCTTCATCGCATCACAGTGTTGCTAGCCGCATCGCCACGGAAGCGCAGTAAGAAACCGACACATCACCGTTCCTGCGAGTCAGGAACCGATGCATCACCTTCCCTGCAACACTTTCGTTATATAGCGTTACGCATCCAAAGGTACATTGAGTCAAAGTGTTGCATTTTAACATCTAAAGAGAACTAAGCTAATTCTACCATTTTAAGTACAGTATTGTGGATTTTTGCCGTTTATGGTCTTGTGTTAAATCTATATAAATAATACTTATTTTTGATATAAAACTTGTGTGGTGTCCATCTGTAGTATTGTCACTTGATTACTGTATGTGGTCACAAATGCTTTACACACTGCCTCAGAGATAAGCCTGTCTGCTCGTGCCAAGCTACCAAGGGGGTGAGCAGGGGTTATTTTAGGAGTGTACCCCCCTACCCTGACTATTTGTCAAAGGTACCTACCTCTGCCAACTAGAGACCCCCAAATCTAACACTAAATCATCAGCTTATAGCAGACATAATATATGGGTCCCCCCCATTTTAGGGCTTAGCCAACCAGCCTTAGTTAAAATATTAGGTAAATCAGAAAGGAACAAAGAGAATACCAGTGGGGCCAGGACACAACCCTGGCTTAACCCATTCTTTATCTGAATTTTCTTGGATGGCCGCCCAAGGGTATCCAAGATTACCCTGGCCCAATTCTGCGAATGCATTTCCTGAATTAGTGAGAGTACCGTTTTATTGATTCCAAGCTTCGCCAACATATTCCACAATAGATTACGATCCACCGAATCGAAGGTGGCTCGTAAATCAACAAAACAGCAAAACAATCTACCTCGCAATTCAATTGCCTTTTTTGCCATTGCCCATAAACTAAGACAGTGGTCTATTGTTGAGTAGCCCTCTTTGAACCTGCCTTGCTCTATCGGTATCAAGTTGTTCTGTCCTACCCAGGTCTTCAATACGCCCAACAATATTTTAGAAAAAACGTTCTCCCCCACATCCAGCAGACTTATAAGGCGGTAATTCTGGGGCTGTGTGGTATCCTCCTTTTTATATATTGGCCTCACAATTGCCCCCTTCCAGCTTTCTGGATAAATTCCAGATGTTAAGATATTTTGTAAGGTGAAATTTAAAAAACTTGCCCACCAATCCATGATATTTTTTTAGTATAATTGCTGGTAAATTATCTGGCCCTGCTGCTTTCGTTAGTATTAAAGATTGGATGGTTTCTTTTATATTATGAAAAGAGAAATACTGCTTTATTTCTTCCACATCCTAGGACCTCGTTTCCAAAGTCTTGTTTACCCCCTTACTGGAGAACAATTTACTCAAGTAGTTAACCCAATCATTTTCTCCCACTAAGCACCGCATTTCCCCTTGCACATTTCCCTCTCTTACCAATCGCCAGAATAATCTTATGTTACTTGTGCCTATCACTTTACGCATATATTCTGTTTTCCTTTCCTTCAATTTATTTTTATACTCGAGTTTTGCCAAGCAGAGCCTCTCATTGTTTCCTTATCCTGTCTTTTTCTTAGCTTCCTTTCCCATTTTCGTACCCTCAATTTTAGGCTCCAACACTTGTTATTAAACCAACTATTCCCCCCCCCCCCCCTTCTCATGACCTCTTTTCTTGGGCACAGGCCCTGATTTTAAGTGTATCCTTGAACAATTTACCACCTGCTCAATCACCTGATCATACCATGTGAAAACATTAGCTCTTTCCTCTAGCTTTCTGTGGAAAGTTTAATCAACCATCAGGTCATTGACCAATTTTAGACTGTCCTCAGTTATACATATGTGGTTATGCACTGAGGGTCTCTATCTGTAAAGGGACCACTCTATCTCTTTTAGGCCTTTGTTCTATCCTAAGTACTAATTGTAAAGGCCAATGGTCACTACCTTCATTTTGCAACACCTCAAACCCTTCTACTTCAGAGAAATGCCAAGCATTTATAAAGATATAATCAATTGGGCAATTCTGATTCCCTATGCGAAAGGTCTTTCTTGTGGGTGGTCAGTTTCTACACGTCCAACAGCTCCGGTGCGTCCATTGGGGCGTAGGGGCGTAGCCCCACCAGCCAGCCCTGCTTGGACCCGCGGCTGCTCACGTATGCTAGCAGTGATGCAGCGCTGTCAGTTTTCCTTTCCTTCACAATAGCGTGGGACCGGCCGATGAAGGGGGTGGGGCCGGGGGCGAGCACTCCGTTTGAGTGACAGTGCACACTGAAGGCCAGCGGCGCGTAGGCGCATACTCGAGTTTGGGTTATGACCAGCCCAAACATGCGCACTGTCGGCCAGTCAGCCACTACTGGCTAGGAGAGCGAGGGAGGGGGACCCGAGAGGCCGAGGGTTGCTTCATGCAGCAGCCCCCGGTCTCTCCTATGGCCGAGCCCTATCTGTGCCCACGGTGCTGTAGCCAATTCAGGCGCTGCTAAGGTTGCAGCGTCTCTGGATTGGCTGAGAGACACCGCGCAGCCTGCAAACCAGGCATTGGGTGCCACGCAAGGTATGGCCAATCACTGTGGCTTATGCGAACAGTGATTGGCCATCATCGTTAGCAGGTGCGCACTGGCAGTCCGTCGTCACCGCGCCACACACACCTCGTGGCGGTGTACTAGTGTGTGGTACTGGCTGGCTGCTGCTCCTGCTCGTGTTGCCACTGGTGGTGTGCTACTACTACGATTATTCCTGATCATCGACGTCGACGTTGCTCCTTGATCCATCATCCATCTGACTGTTGTGGTGAGTCGTGACTGAGGTGATCAGTTAGTGATTTCGTTTAAAGTAAGAAGAAACCCCATCTGATTCTGGGGCCATCGCTTTGCAAAGTATTACATATTTTCTGTCTGACATTCTCAGCAGACACCCCGGAGGAGAAGGGGGCTGGGCACAGATTGCTCTTTCGGGGAGAAAGTTGCAGTAATGCTTTGTGACTGCAAGTTTGGCGCGTAGTGGCCCCCGGAGTGTGTGACTAAGTAAGCACTAGGGCGGGAGCATCAGGCCTCTAATAGGATTGAAGAGTAATCCTAAAGCGAAAGGCAGCTAATGACACCGGAGATTAGCTGGAGGGGGTGTGCCTGACGTCTAGAAGGGAACACAATCTTAAGGCACACTGTACACAATTAAAAAGTGCCTCTGAACTAGGCCACCGTGAAAATAAATGTAAATGGTTTTCGCTTATGGACAGACGCTTTAACGCTAGTGGGGGAAGTTTCACAGACCCAGGGATAATATATTAGGGTTGATTAAAGGAGTTAAGTGTATGGAAAAAAGATTAAGGGGCGATTTTTACACTGATGTGAAATGCACCTGTGATGCTGCCAGAAATGTAATTCGAAGTCACGTGTATGTTAGGCAACCTACAGAGTTAATGGTCCCACTTAGGAATAGGTGACTCCTCGAAGATAAGCTATTTCGCGCTCCAACTGGCTTGATGTAAGCGTAAAGGTTTGCTCTATTCTTTAAGATAGCTGTTATGTTTGGTAGGCTTCGGCAGTGTCAAACGTTGAAGACACAACAACAAATGTCTTCCTGCAGTATTCCATTGGCTAGCATGCTTATTTAGAATAGTCTGAAGCCTGTGGCACAATTAAAGATGGGAATCGATATGAAGTGGATTATTGTAATTCTTTCCAGACGAAATGAATCGATTGGACTGAGATTCAAAAATTAACGTTTGTGTGTATTTGTTTGAAGCCTCTTGGAAAAAGTTAATGCGGGGGGGGGGGGATAGAGGGGTTCTTGGGGTAGGGGGTGGGGGGTGGGGGAGGGCAGTTCTTTCATTAGAGGTGTTCTTCTTGGTTAGGAGTTGGATAGTGTGATGCAGGGTGAAGTGTAGGAACAGTCAGAGCACCTTAAGGTAGTTCATTAGGCACGGTTGGCACAGCAGTGTTGATCAGATTTCCCATCCACATCTAGCAAGAGCGTACCTGCCGCTTTGTGTAGCCAAGCATTGACCCATTTTCCGGTTTTGTTTTAACCCACCAAATCGTAGATAGTTTCATGGGCATTACTGCAACAGAAAGGGAATGATCGAGTTTCTTGTTAAGGGCACAGGAACCACTTTGAAATGAGATCATTAGCCCTGTCCGAATCTCTCTCTCTCTCTCTCTCTCTCTCTCTCTCTCTCTCTCTCTCTCTCCCCCCCTCCCCCTCCCCATCTCTGTTTAGATGTTTGTCTCTTTTTCCAAAACTTCAAAAATTTTGTAGCATGTTGTGTCACGTGAACTAACTAGTTAAGCCTTTAACCCTACCTGTTCTTTCTCTTTTTTAAAGGATTTTTCTCTTTCTATTGTCGAAGTTTATTTATGTAGTAGTAATTCTGCAGATGTAATACCTTTTTATTTCATTTTTTTAGTATGAGGGTGGGGGCGGGGTGACATTACTTACGAGAGGTGAAGCCTCAAGTGGCTCATGACACCTTCCCCTCCCCCAACAATGGTGTTAAATAGGATATTCTAGTCAAAGCCTCCTCGTATGTGGATATACTTAGTATACAAAGCTGTTAGTCTCTGGGTAGACGTACTAAACAAAGGCATCTAGCAAAGGAGTTAATTTTATAAAATGATCCTCGTGACGAGTGGTCCAGTTGTTTTCCACTGTAAAGCACTTTAAAGTTGAATAAGTGAGGCAGTAAACAGGGATTAGTTAGGCCTTACTATGAACATTGAATGTGACCTTTGCACTGTCCTAAGCGTGAATATTCGTATATTACCATTTGAGACATATTTATTTTCACGAGCTCTCACATACATTCCCTTCCCACCTACACCCACACCTATATCTCAGGAAGAGCATGTGAAATTCTAAAATGTAAGTAAAAATTGCAGTACATGCTAAAATGTTACCAATGGAGCCACATCCCAAAAACAAACGGAGCAAATAACATTTTGTAGGGGCAGTGCAGACAAAAGGCAACTCATTAGGAACATTTATTTGAAGGTTGATATTTGGTGCTATTGTAGGGCAGTGTAACCGAAACAATCACGCTTTTCTGGAGGCTGGTGTTCCATTGAATTGCCTTTTTATGAGTGCCATTTGATTAGGTCGAGCGTTAGCCAAAACCTTTCTATTTTACAAACATTGTTTATAATATACTTACTTATGGAGCTTTTAGCCAGCCCTCTTTATCTGTTATAATACCAACCACAGGGGCGGCCCAAAAGCTCCTGAACCAGGGGCAATCTATAATTAATCTAAGCAGTAGTTCAAGAACTCATACAATAAATTTACACTTTGTAATATTGACAGTCATCAAAGAAAAGAAAAAAGAAAGAAAATAAACTGAAGCAAACATGACCCTTATATATACAATTATCAAAAGTTACAAATTTATTACAATAAATACATTTTTTTTAAAGAGAAGAAGAAAAGACAGTGGAGCTCTAGACAATGCGTTGGTAAAATTACTAACTGTTTTACAAACCAAAAGCAGTGGCAGACAAAAATACGTCACAATAATATTGTTATCTTTTCATTTTCAGCACCTGACAACCTGAAACATTACCGCATTTTGGGGCAATTTTCCAGCAAACAACAAGAGGACCCCAACCTCCTTTGCTGCTCTCTCACCCGACCCCGGCTACAACCCAGCAAACACCAGTGTTAAAGGTAAGGAAACTGATGCTATTTTTTTACATGGGAGTTAGGGATATGTTTGTATGTGGTCACTCTCAAGGCCCTCAAGCAGTGTCTTTCAGTGCCTCCAGCAACCACTATGGCACAGAGAGGCAGGAGGCAGTACGGCTCTATTTTTAGCAGTCATTTGAGATGTATTAGGATAATGCACAAGATATATGTATAATGTATTTATACTGAAATTTGATATTATTGCACTGCACCTTATACGTTGTACTTTGATTATTGACAGGTTTCTTTAATATATATATATTGGTAAGGCCAGCAACGCACCATCATGAATACAGTACAAGAGCTGATTACAAAGTCATTCCAGTCACGGCCACTTGAACAAAAACTACAGATAAAACAATTAGGACCTCATCAGCCTGACATAAACCTACAGCAAACTACCCAGGACAGAGGAAAAATGTCAAAACGTACATTCTCAAATGCCTGGTACACAAGAGCTGATTGGCTTACAGGGTGCCCTATAAGAAATTCTCTGTTCTGCTTCCCCTGCTTGCTGTTTGGCGGTGACTTTTCTTGGACACGGCAAGGAATGGTCGACCTGAAGCACATCGCTGAACAAATAAAGAAGCATGCGCTCACAAGAAATCATCTGGAAAACCTGACAAGACTGGGAATGTTGGGGGAAGACGCACCAATTGAGCAGCAGATAAATGATGCGTATCGCAAATCCATTCAAAAACACAATGAAGCTGTTGATAAGAACAGACAAAATCTATCCTAGATCATTGATTACATTCGTTTCTGTGGTGCTTTCGAACTGGCATTGCGAGGCCATGACGAATCAGAAACTTCCTCAAAACCTGGGATCTTCCGAGGCCTAGTGGATTTAATGTCAACCATAGACCAGGATTTGGAAAGACATTTAGCACATGCTACAGTCTTTAAGGGCACCTCTAATACAATACAAAATGAACTCCTTGACTGTATGCTCGAAATTATAAGAAGCCATATTGTGCAAGAGTTGCGAAACACAGACTTTGTGGCTATTCAGGCTGATGACACCACTGATGTGTCCACTCAAACACAGTCCGTGTTAGCGTTTCGGTACCTTGACAGTGACAGAAACGTTGTGGAAAGATTTTATGGCTTCACGCATTTAAGTGACTCTAGTGCAGCAACCATCACTGAAGCAATACTGTGTCAACTGGACTTAATTTTCCCGGACCTGCCTCAAAAACAAAAACTTATCGCACAAAGCTATGATGGTGCGTCCGTAATGAGTGAAAGCCTTAGTGGAGTACAGAAACGAATTCGAGATGTGTACCCTAATGCTCATTTTGTGCACTGTTACGCCCACCAACTCAATCTTATTATGCAACAGGCGGTATCAAAGATCAGAGAGACACGAGTTTTCTTTCAGGATATCGGAGGCATAGCAGCATTCTTCACACATTCCCCCAAAAGAACAGAAGCCCTTCATGAGATTGTGGACAAAAGCGTACCAAGGGGATCCTCAACTCGTTGGAACTTTCACATTCGTACAGTCAACTTAATCTTTGAACAGAGGGAGGGCCTTGAGAAATGTTTTGTCGCCATAGCATCCAGAGCAGACTTTGATCACACAAGTCAGAGTGAAGCCCATGGCTTTATTAAAACACTACAAGACAAAGAGTTTCAGTTCTTACTGTTTTTATTTCATGACATAATGATTCCTGTTGATGTGTTATACGATCAGTTGCAAAGAAAAGACCTAGAATACTGTCTCTGTGAAAGCCAATACATCTGCATTTGTACAACAGATTATGAAAGTGAGAGATGGGGTTGAAGATTTAGAGAGCAAACTGCCGGAGCATTCTATTTTTGCAAACCGCAGACAAAACATCACCTCTCTGGTTCGAATTGGAAAGGAGATATGTGACATTGTAATTGTGCAGGCAAAAGAACATTTTTCATTCACAAAACATTTGGTGAGTGCAACTTTATTGCAAAGTAAAGAGTTTGCACAATATGATGAATCCTTCCCTGAGCGTGCTCTGAATCAGGCTGTGGAAGCATATCCTATGCTCAAAAAAGAGCAGCTGAGAACTGAGTTAACTGTACTCTACGGAATGCCTGTGTACCGGAAGGCCACAAGCGCCTTGACTTTGCTGAGTTTAATTCATAAACTGCATATGGAAAACTCACTTACAGAGACAGTGACTTTACTAAAAATTGTGATTACGACTCCAATGACAACAGTAGAAGCTGAACTATGTTTTTCAGCCTTAAAGCGCATAAAGACATTCCTCAGGAACACCATGCTAGAGGAAAGACTAAATGCTTTGGCGATGCTATCTGTTGAGAGCAAGCTAGTCCAAAAGATACCGGACTTCAACATGAAAGTAATTGACAAGTTTGCTACAATGAAAGACAGACGTGCGGATTTCATTTACAAAAAGTGAATGCTGCTACTTGTTTGTTGAATACCAAAAATTCTGATTGAGGTAAGAAATGCATTGTTATCTCTGTTTTTAAAACTTTTGTAGTGTTTGTTCTATTTGGAGACTACACAGATTTGCTCACCTTTGTTCACTGGCCGGACCTGTCTCCCGCAGGGTGAACGATTCGTTGTTTGTGTTGCCTATCAAACCTTTCCCCTTGGCAAATTGCGAAAACCTTTATACCATTTATATTTGGGGTACTTGCGTGGACCTATGTGAAGTGTGTGTACAAAGCTCAGCTCAACCAGAATCACGGTAACAGCGCATTGCGCTGCCTCTTTTATATTCAGTATATTGTAAGACTGTTTTTCTTCCCCCGCCTTTCCTTGTTTTGTTTCCCTGTTTTCCCCTTGCTTGCCATTCGTTACTCTAGAGTCTAATATTCAGTATGTTGTAAGACTGTTTTTCTTCCCCCGCCTTTCCTTGTTTTGTTTCCCTGTTTTCCCCTTGCGTGCCATTCGTTACTCTAGAGTCTAATAGAGTCGGAAGGCCGTAGGGGAAGACTGTGGACTTTTCTTCAAGTTCCTGACGCACCTGCAGAACGAGCCTGGCAACCATTACACTGCTGTGCAACTTCTTCTACTCTTAGAGCTGAGATTTCCATGAGTCTTATAGTCTGAATTCAGCACCTGAGCATAATAGGACAGAATGTATGAAGCTCTGTGGTAATACTGAATAAGCAGCTACCTATGTTATGCCATCTATTAATGTAATAACTGCACTTTCACAATTGCTTTATTAACCTTCCTGCTTTCTCAAATTTGCTTGAAAATGCACGATTTTTCTTCTTTTTTTTCAAAATTTTCTTGGGGGGGGTAACCCCCCCAAACACCCCTTTTGGGGTTCGGGCTCGCTCGCTGTGCTCGCTCGCTACGGTGCTGTATGCTAATTCGTGTGCGCCCCACCACTTTAAAATCTCACCCACCGCCCCTGACGTCCAATGGCACAGAATAGCCCTATCGATCCTAAGAATTTTACTAGCGATTCATCTGGTGTAGAACCACCTGCTCTAGTAAAGATTGAAGGGGGCACCTGTGCCGTGGTTAATAGGTCTTTAAACAATTTATCGATAAGGGAGGGGTCCAATTTGTGGTTAAAATCCCCTAGGGTCATTATCAGCTGTGATGCATTTGTTGTACAAATGAGCTCCAGATCCTCCTCTAACAATACTAGCTGCTCTTCATAATTTTTTATAGCTCCTGGCTGGATGTATATATTATTCATTGTTATTTGTTTTCTTGCCCCGAGGCCACTATAGAGCTCTACCTGCCTAGCTAATAGCCACCGACTTTTCACTTTTAACTTGATTACTTTGTTAGCTATTTTTGATGATACTAACGTAATCAACCCACCTGAGGGGCGCTCTAGGTTCATACGCACTGCCTCTTTGGTAAGCATGAAGAAGCCATCTATTGATTTGGGTACCTCGCACAACCAAGACTCCTGGAAGCACATAATTTCATAACTGCCCAGCATCTCTATTTGGGAGTCTTGGGTTAACTGTCTCCTATATCCCCCTATATTCCACGTCAATATCCGTAGGCTGTGCGAGTACCACATTTCCTAGTCCAGATCACTCAACCCTCTAGTTATATCATCATCCCAACTTCCTAATGAGCCAGATAGTGGTTCAAATCGGTTGCTCAATACTGGACCTTTCACGGCATTTGCTATGGTTACTTGTATCCCTCCCTGACTTCTATCAATGCAAATTCTTCTATACTGATCTCGACAAGTGTTTTGCCCACAGGAGTTTTTCAAGGCTGCAAAACCATAAATAACATATTCAAATATATTGTGTCTATTCCATAAGTAACCCTGGGCGTAGTTCGCAAAGTAGTGCTACGCGTAGCTACGCAAAGTGCACTTCGCACTACTCGAGCTATGCGTAGCACTTTGCGAACTGCGTAGTACCCTGTTCACACTGTGCAAGATGCCGTTTTCAATGATTGCACAGTGCGGACAAGCATCCGGCACTGTGCAATCATTGAAAACGGCATCTTGCACAGTGCGAGCTGTAGTGTTCTGCCGCTCGAGTAGATTTTTACTCGAGCGGCAGCTTTCTCAACACGAACTGGTAGTTTCTCATCGCGAGCGGTCGCGAGCATACGTGACCACTCGCAATGAGAAACCTGACCTCCCCGCGTTGAGAATCTTGGCAGGAGGTTTATTTTCCATGCTCGCGATCGCCAACTTGATGTTGCTGATCGCGAACGAGGAAAAAGTCTCGCCGGGATGTCTTTTTGCTTGCTCGCGGTCGCCAACTTGACGTTGAGGACCGCGAGCAAGCAAAAAATGACCGCTGCACTACGCAACGCTACGCGTGTTTGCACTGTGCTACGTGCAATTCGCGTAGTGCGAAGTAGTGCAAGCTTCGCAAACTACGCGAGCGTAGCGTAGTGCTTTGCCCAGGCTTATCCATAAGGGCAAAATTCTGAATTCATACCCAGTGAACACAACAATGTGCCACCATAGAAACCAAGGAGGAAACACACAACCAGACCATGTGCCAAGAAGGACTAAATGCTGAACAGAAAGTTGCAAGACAGAAAAAGAATAGAAAAATGCAATAGAACCAAAAGTCACCCATATGTGAGTAATGATGACACCTCAAAGTCAGAAATACCTGTGTTCATAAGGAAAGAAGGATAAAGAAATCCTGAGTGAAGATTAGAAAATAACGAGACTAAAAACATGCTCAAAGTCCATGCTAAAATGTCCAACTACCAAAATAGTTGACTGATTTACAAGGGGAATCCGCCATGATTAATAAGTCCTTCCAACAAGAAGGCGAAATAATAATAAAAAAATGGAATTGCAGTTATCCAGAGAAATTGTATCAGGATTTGAACAGCATGGAAAGTAGATTTTTTAGGAAGGTCTATCCCGTAGACATACTTACCACTTCACAACAAAATTGGTTGACATCAAATGAGAAACATTGTTAGTCAGCACCCATAAAAAGAGAAAAGCCAGACAACGAGAAATTTGACGTTTATTACACCATACTCTGTACTGAGTTCAGAGGTATATAGAATCTTGACTAAACACTGGCATCTATTGACTCAGGATCCCACTTTGAAAGATGCTATCAGAGATAAACCTACGCTCACACATGCCAGGGGTAAAACACTTAGGCAACAGCTGTGCCCTAGCTTCATACCTCCGTGTGTTTGAGATTCCTAGCTACCACCCCTCTGAAGAGTTTTTATAAATTTGGCACATGCCGTATTTGCTGTTTTGTTTGGACAAGACCACCACCTTCACATATAATACTAAAAAGACCTATGTGATGCAGAATTTCATCAATTGCAATACCAAGTATGTAGTGTACTGTATTCGATGCATATGCAATCAGGCTTACATTGAGAGCACTGTGAGACCATTGAAAGAACAGATACCAGAGCACTTTAGGGATATAAGGAACAATACTGCCCATTACCTAGTGGCTGCACACTTTAATGTGATGCACAAAAGACCAATGAAATGGTTAACATTGGTTTTCATGGTACAGATGTGGTTGATCCCATGCCAAGGGGGGTGACAGGACCTCATTGCTTAGACAACTAGAAAGCAAATGGATCATCGAACCGAGGGCATTGGCATTGGAATTGAACATGGACAAGGAGTTACGTTTCTTTCTGTAACATCTGTGCTATTATTGCTTAAAATACAGATTTATGTATTAGATTGACTTCATGGGCCATGTGATAAAATACCCTGATTTGTTAAATTTTCATACTGATAACCTCATCAATGTTTGTACAGTGTACATATATAACCCAAATCTGTTAATCATCTGTACCATTAGGGCATTCACATGCACAATGTATAACCAAAATTGGTACAACATGGGGTTTATGTGACAGTGGTCAACACTGTACAATACAAATGGTACAAGATTTTACATTTAATATGACTTTCTGATAAGTGGTTCTATTCCCTTATGCAGGGGTGATGGTTTCCTAGTGCTCTTCATTGTGACGTTGTCAGCTATTTTGTCTCTGGTATGGAATGAATGGTGACTTGTTTTTCTTCTGGGAACCAGTACTGTTTTCTTTCAGGCTTTACATTACGGCATGCATATATGGCGGATATGAGGCACTTCATTTAGACATGGCCTGGCAGTTCGGTCTGGACTGTTCCCATGAGGCACAGGGTCAAGACTGATTTGCATATGGCTGTGTCTGAACTGGGGTGGCGTGGTGAGCAACATAACGATGGATTAAACCCAGATCTGTGACTGGGGGTGAATGTTTGACAATGTTCAACATTCCGTCCATCATCTTTTAGTGTTGCACTTCATTTAGTTAACAGACAAACGTCTTTTTATGATGAACGAGTACCATCAGATATGTTTCTAACTTTCTGTACTGTGTAGATAAATACCACCCCAAGGGGTTACCTTGCACAGATATTGCGGTGCCCTATAAACATTTTTACTCTTGGGTGTTTATTGTGTTTTATCTTCATGTTCTACACATGCGGTCTTGACAATTAGACCTTGTTATTCATTGGGATTTACAATCACTTTCCCTTTATGAAATGGCGTCGGTTAATGGAAGATGGGTGGTGTCTTTCCAAAGTTTCTGGTAATGCATACACCAATATTTACCTCACCCACCATCGCTGCGGCCGCTCATACTTTTGCTGTCTTCAGGCCTTTACTGGTGTCAGGGAAGTTGGCAATATTGCTTTAATGCGCATTCTTCTAAATTGGTACGTCCCTGATCAATGTTTATATTTTTACTTATTGCTTTATAGCAGATTTATCATGGTCCTGCTTGGAAAGAGTGCCTGATTTGGTTTTATTCCATTGACAACTTCCGTTTGATGATTACTTTATGGCGTATTTTGGGTCGTTACTTGTGTTGGGTGCGTTAGTTGACTTAAGGACACTTTATGCCTTTTGAAACTGGAACGTCCCTGATCAATGTTCATGTTCTTACCCTTTGCTTTTCAGTCGGCTTTTTATTGGTCCTGCTTGAAAAAGTGCCTGGTTTGTTTTTTTCAATTGGCAACCCCCACTTGACGGTAAACAAAGACATGATAGATTGGTAATTGATTAGACATGTCCTCATATGCCTCATCGCTTTGACAAGGGGGCTGCCAGGGTTATTGCAACTAAACTTTACATGTCAACACGTGTTATGAAGATTTGGTGGCAAGGGCCAAATGGGTATACCTATTGACAATCATTTTTGCTAACTTAGTAATTGAATAATTGTTCTTCCATTTTGTATGTGTAACCCACCATTTTATTCATGTCGACATGCACATTTCAATTCTGCTTTTTTTTGCATATTTAGATGTCATGATTTCATGTGCACGGATGTGAGTTAGGAACGTTCTATTAACCATTGTATTCGTTCCTTGGTGAGGGGAAAACTGACCTCGAGATAGAAACATTGATGGCAGGTGTTCTGACTACAAGCTCAAAGGTTACTGACAGTGTACTCTTAACTTATCTTGCACATTTACATGAGCGCCAGCTGTCAGTTTATTTTGTCTTCTTGCGGTTTTACTGTTTGCATACACCTACTCAATATTGTGAAATGAAAATGGTTTTGTATGAAAATACGTGTGTTAGACACACTCAGGGGAGTGTGCTATGAAGCAGATTGCTTTGCATATTCCGGTTCCAACTTGTAATAAACGTTACCTCCATGGCTGGGCCTGATCCCCTGTCTCCTTATTGACAGGACCAGCATTTGTGCTTTCACAGTATGCTATGGGCGTCTGTGATGCGCATTAGTGGTACATTTATTCGTGTTTCATACTTGATTTTAAGGGGGCCTCGTAACTACCGGGCGTGGCTAATGGCTGAAAGTGATTATAGTCGACTTCAGATGATTACACAGTTTGATATGTGATGCAATTTTTTATTTACATTGTTTTACTTGGGCTGGGTTGGCTGTCAATACTTTTTTGAAGATTGGGACGGTTGCTTGGCTACTATTATTGAATTGACTTCTTTTTGGAAGGATTTATTAAATTCGACAGATTTGCCTTGTATATGAGTCCACTATTTCAGGAATTGTACATTTTTCTAGTACATTTTTATTACTTTGCGCGTGGTTTTAGTCACTTAGGGGCATATTATCAAGCACAGCGTTAAAATTATCGCCGCTTTAGCGGCAGAAAACTGCCGCTAAAGCGGCGATGATGGGCTTGATAATATGCCGCAGAGAATTCCAATAGAAGCCCATGTTGACACCAGAACATGGGCTTCTATGGGAATTCTCAAGGGCATATTATCAAGCCCATTATCGCCGCTTTAGCGGCAGTTTTCTGCCGCTAAAGCGGCGATAATTTTAACGCCGTTTCTTGATAATATGCCCCTTTGTTTTCGAATCTTCACTCAGGATTTCTTTATTCTTCTTTTCTTATGGAAAAAAAGGTGTTTCTGACCTTGAAGTGTCATCATTACTCACAAATGGGTGACTTGTGGTTCTATTGTACTGTACTATTCCTTTTCTGTCTTGCAACTCTCTGTTCAACATTTAGTCCTTCTTGGCACATGGTCTAGTTGTGTGTTTCCTCTTTGGTTTCTATGGTGGCACATTGCTGTGTTCACTGGGTATGAATTTAGAATTTTGCACTTATGGTTTAGCAGCCTTGAAAAGGTTGTGTCGGCTGCCTCCATGGTGAAGTTGTTAATGCCATGTACAGAATTTAGTTGTGAATAAAACAGAAGAATTTAAATCTACCTGCTTATTCTTTCAAGTTGCTTATCAAGGATTCCACAGTAACAGCAGAGTGTGTACTTTGGTGCTTTGTGTCAAGTTTTCCGGACTGTCTTACAGTACGGTATTTTGCATCTTTTACAGCTCAAACTTGGAGCGCTTTACATGAGCACCAGTTACATTACACAAGCACATATTCAGGTTTTGAGTCACCGGATGGTGTGTCGACGTCAGGCTCGAACCTGCTTTCTCAGGTCGAAAGTCGGCAGCTCTAGCCTTACTGCACATCCTCGCTCACAAAAGTGGCAGCATTTTCAGTATTATATATGATGAAAATATAGGGGCATATTAACAAGCCAGGCGATAAAATTATCGCCGCTTTAGCGGCAGAAAACTGCCGCTAAAACGGCGATAATGGGCTTGATAATATGCTCTATGGAATTCCAATTGAAACCCATGTTAAATGTGAAGGACGTCTAACATGGGCTTCAATTGGAATTCCATAGAGCATATTATCAAGCCCATTATCGCCGTTTTAGCGGCAGTTTTCTGCCGCTAAAGCGGCGATAATTTTGTCTCCTGGCTTGTTAATATGCCCCAGGGTTGGGTCTTATTTAGCTTATGCAAATTACAACCATTGACAGAGCCAATAGTCCTGGCTTGCAGTAGGTGTGATATATCTTGTATTATATATCTGGAGGCAATGACATAAGAAGCACAATAGCAGCCGGGTGGCACACTATGCTAAGCACAGATTTTTTAGAAAATTAGAAAGCAAATGGATCATCAAACCGATTTTTTTAGCTTAAGTGTTTTAAGCCACACCCCTAATTAGATCGGCCACGCTCCCACAAGAGACCCCCAGTTTTTTCATCCCACTTGAAGCCCTGTGTACATCAAAGAAGTGTTGTGCAGGCAGGCTATGATCCTTATGGGAAAAAAATAATTAGTATTAAACGAAGACTGAGAAAAGCCACATTTTAAAATTCACTTGAAGATCCCTGCTTTCCCTGCAGTACCAAGCCAGAACCCTGTGTGAATGGAACTCTTCTGATGTTACAGGCTCTGCAATTTGATGTCACAAGGTCCATGATATATGCAGAGGAGAGAAGGTAAAAGAAGAGACCACTGTTCTATTGGGTTACCTTGCTGGTAAGAAAAAAATAGAAAAAGAAGTGCTTCAGGTTCATTGCAGGATCACTTTTGAGATGGAATAGTTTTGCGTTGCTTGCTCCCCCTGTTGAAACACATGGTATCACCTGCAAAGTTGTAATGTATGATGGCATGCTGAAAATTCTGTATTGTGAGGTGTCCTTGGTATAAAAGGCTGGTAACTAGGAAGCTGCAGCATTACACTCAAGTATCTCTAATGGGGAGGAGCACTGCTGGCGGATAGAGCTGGTACAGCGAGAGGCCGAAGCTGCAGTGGCTGAGTTGCAGCTCTGGTCTGTGCAGGTAACAGCGGTGGGGCCGCGTGGGGAGGGGATGTAAGGGACGATGATGAGGGAAAAATAAATAAATAAATAATTTTCCCTCAGCATCGTCCCTCGAAAATCCCCCACCCCACGTGGCCCCAATGCTGTTACCTGCATGGACCGTGTCTGAAAGAAATGGGGTGGGAGTGGGTATAAGGAGACAAGGAGAGTAAATAAGCAAAACGAAAACTATAATGAAAGTCAAACAGAACCGAAAACTGAACCTCGAAACCAACTGAGCTCTAACTTGAAACTGACTTGAAATTCCAATTTACCTTAATCCTTAATTTTTTCACCCCATTCTTGAAACCCAGTCCCACTCAACCCTATGTTTTTCTTCCCAACCCTACATTTCACTTTTCCAAAACATGCATTCCTATCGCTCATTACCCAGTTCTTGCCTCCCACTCACATCCCTTCTTTCTCCAACCCTTTGTGGAAACGTGTAATATTTTACTTAGCATAAGCTACAGCCATTTTGACTGTGGTGTCCATTTTGTTTCCTGTGTAATTCTTTCGTACTCTGCTGTTTGCCTTTTCACTCTGCTTGTGTCATCTATTTTAGTTGAACTCCTGACATGGCTAAGCAATGTACGTGCTGGGGTATTGTAGCTGCGGGTGCACCTGGTCTTAGATGTTATCTGTTGACTGTTTACTGCTGCCATAAGCATTCCTGCTTCCCCTCCCTATTTGCTGACCAAGTGGTTGTCTATCTGCCATTGTTTGCTGATAGTTATTTCTAAACTTGTTCCTTCCATTTCTGTCCACATGCTTACATTGCCGAAAACCAGTATATAAGGACGATGGTTTGTCAGTTCAGTGTACTACCTCCTGCAGCACTTGAGAGTGTTTTGCGGGCGTGGTCTCACTCATGAGTGATTTATAAACTTGTTATTTTATTTCAACTTCAGTGCCGATCTCTTTTTGTTAGTCTTTGGAACCCAAGGACGAGAGGGTGACCCTGCACCAGTGTACCCCTAAAAAGGTACATTTCTACACCTTCATCCTTCCCTGATCTCCCCTTACCCTTCCTCACCACATGTCCTTATTCTCCCCTAATCTCCAATGCCTTTACTACCACTTCCCTCCTTTCATGCTCTTCCCTCACTCCCTTACCAATACTGTCTAATCCCCCCATTTTTTGCAACCTTTCAGTACCCAATCTGTCTATTCCTCTCTTCCCAACACATTTACATTTCCTTCCATGTCCAGAACATCCATTACCCTATCCACTGTTGTTCTTCCCTGCCTCTCAGCTCCCTTACCTTTACATGCCCTTCCACATCCACTCTTTACCAATCCTTTCACATCCCTTACCCTCACCTTTCCTAACCCATTCCATCTCTTCCTTTATCTTCCTCACCTTCTTTTTTCCAATCCACCTTTCACATTTCCTTGCCACCCTATTCACCTTCCCTTCCCTAGTTATCATCCCCGCCTTCCATATCTCTCCTCTCCCTTGTTGTAGGGATTCTGCGTATGCACAGAACTATGCGCAGGAAACCAGAACCTTAGAGAATTGTGGTGTACCAGAAACTCCCCTCAGAACTAAGAACCCCTTATCCGACTAGCTTAGTGTCACATTCGTTATCCGAGATTTAGCTCGGCGGTCCCAATGTATAGACAACCCAGAACATGCGACTTAGTTATTCTCAGGAATGGTGGGAACCCGAAATACCCGTTTGCACATATATATCAGTCCACAACAGAATAACTAAGACACAGTAAAGTTTAGAGAATTTATTCATAAACCTCAAGTCCTGTTATACAGTACTTTGGCTAACATAAGCAGACAAATGGTTAAGATCATTACCATTAGCATTGTTACAATTCCATAGAAAATGAAAGGAGCGATCATATTAATAATGACAGTGGAAAACAACCACCCTCCTTTCTCTAGCAACTAATAAAATATTATTAGACTATTAGAAGGTCTCATAGGCTTGCATAGGGGACCCCATACCGTATAGATCAGCTTAGGTGTATCACATCACAGGATCAGCTCAGTGTTCTCTGCAACAGCTCTTCTATCGAATGCCTTAACAATATGCTGCGCTGTAATATTAAAGCCCTCGACTTTCTGGTATTTGCAGCTGCGTGCATGTTATGACTAAACAGTGGTACGATCACCCTGAACACAATCAGCCGGCACCGTCTAGTGTCCTAGAACAGTTCTTTACTCGATGTACAGACCAAGGGCACTAGCAACTGTTAAGGATGTATAAATAACATTCACTTGAGACAAGAGCGAGTCTGCATTTCTCAAATGAATAACATGTAACAACAGTGTCGGGTGCAAAGGCAGCAAAAGCAACAAGATGGCTTTCCAACAGCTAACATGATTTAGCTAACTTAGCACTGTAAATAGGGAGTGGCCTAAAACCACGTGACATCCCCCTTTGATCGAACCACTGTACAACCAGGGGAGAATATTTTAGCAGAACGCAGAGTTCAAGATCAATGATGCAGACTAAAGAGCTTGAAATGTGAGTTCAGAGAAATTTTTTTTTTCGAAGAATAAAGAGAGAGAGAGAAAAAAAAAAAGTAAAAACACAATCCATCGTCCATAGAGGCTAACGATCGTTTGTGAGAAGATAGAAAAAAATTCACTCCATTGAACTCGCCATCAGGCAGTCAATTTAGGAAAGTATAAGCAGCATATGCAGCCGCAGCTTCCAGTAGAAAATCATTGGAGTCATCCGCAAAATTGGCTGTCATCCAATTTAGCAAAGAAAAAGAACACACGTGTTCCACAGGGAAATGAGCATCAAGCACTCCACGTGGACAAGAAGCAGGCATCTCGATGTAACTTCGTGCCAGGAAGTCAACTGCTGCTTTCTCGATATCCCATAATCCAAGGACTCCATGCGCCGCACCCAAGGCCATAAACCGGACTCCAGAACAGTCAAACTCATGAACCACTAAGGGATATATCAGTCGATCAAAATCCAGGTCAGGTGACACCAAGTTTGACAGACACATATCCAGAGCCCATTGGAACGGACATTCGAGACAGTGAAAGACAGGCTGTACACAAGTGAAAAACGGGAACCGGAAGGATAATCCATAAGCGACACTCAAGGTAGCCAGTGGTAAAGTCCCATAGGATTCCCACATCCGGCTACGCAGATGGAACAGACTGAATCCGTGGTCGAGTAGCGCAAGTCGTGCATCCATAGCGTAGAGCGCAGACCAACAGGAGTATGCCAGCAATTAATGCGAGAATCAGAGGAAACCCTCCGAAAACCCCAGAAAAAATAGAATGGAAAATAGTCGGTATTATACCAAAGATAGACTGGAAAGACGTCACAAGGCCAGAGCCTACAATTTTAAAAAAATGGACCAGACCAGTCGTAGAAGAAGCATTGAAGATAGTGTGTATTAATGTGCCAAAATGTAGGGGGAGGTCAGTATTCAACAGAGCTTGAACTTCCGTGCGAGTGTTCGCCACCTGAAGGAGAAATGTTTCACGTGACGAAGTCAACGCAACCTCCTTTTGAGACAAAAGAGCCCTTATTCTGCTCATCCTATTGAACTCTGCTTTCAAGGTCGGAATCGTCGGCCAGATGGATATATCCAGTCGGCCTTGCGGGGGTGGGAAAAGCACGTTATTACAGCAAATTACCCTTCGTGAAACTGAAACAATATAGGGAATTCCAGCTAACATCCCACAGCAAGCCTCACTATTTAGAAGCAGATAACTACCATTAGCAAGCAGCGTAAATGACGGCGTTATAACTGGCACAGGAATGCCCTTCAATAAGCAAGCTAAATTAGGGGCATTCATATTACACGATCCATGTAATTGGATATGTCTACACACTACGGAATGATCAGGAGCAGTCGTACACTCCTCACCCTTCAAATAAACTTCTTTGCCGTCTCTCTCACATCGATATGTAAATGGGAGAGACCAGACTTCATGCAAGAATGCAGAACCCAGTCTTTCATATCTGCCTAAGGCATAATGTTTCATGCACGAACTAAACCTATACATAGAAATCGGTAGAGTGACCATCCCATGGATAAGCCACACAGCATAATCAGACTCAGCAACAGAAAAAGGCAACGGTTCTAACTTTTCTATATGCAGTAGTGAATACGTAGCATCTTTCATGGACATGAATTGCTGCTTTGCTGTCAGATTAAATGGGCGGAATAAAGAAGAAATATTCATATAATCCCAAGGTACTTTCCCCGCCTTTAACGTCTGCAAAGTCCAGGCAAATTGCATAATCGAACGTAATTGATTTTGACCATGATACAACACAGACACATCTTCCAGGACAATATCTACAACAGATGAAATAATGTTATCCAATGTATATATTCTCGAAGATAAGGTATTAATACTATTATCTATTACTGCCAATACTTTTTCCATATTGGCCTGGTCAATAGCACGGAGCCTGGAAGCAGCCTCAATCTGTGACAACTTCCACACCTCGTTGTAAACAGCATAACCCATCTTTTGGATCTTCCCAATGCGGGACCTTTAACAAAATCATTCAAATCAATTTTGTCATGCAAACGTGACAAGTGAAACTTAACTGAATCTAATGTGGAATGTTGCAACCATGACTGACACAATTTACCTACTGAGTAGGTAGTGACAGTGTGTGAGGACAAAAAGCGAGGGTCTACTCTATCCTGTATGTACCCGGGAATCAACCCCAAAAATCTACGTTGACAGGTATCCGTACTTTTCTGCCATACCAACCAACCTTTAGGGTCCAATGCACTAATATTAAAGGTGGAATTGGAAATAAAAGACTGCAACATAGTAATGGACAAATCTGTGTGATTCTCCCAACCAGGATAAGCACCCAGATCCGGGATTGAGGGGGAATTTAATTTTTTAGAAATAGCCAATCCAAAACAGGTTGTCTGAAAAATTGTGGAATTTAAAAAGAACATGTGGTTTGGGATGAGGCAGGCACGATGTAAAGCTTCTGTGCCTTGTACTTGCCAAGACTTAGTTCCCCAAACTGATTTGAGATCAATAGCATCTTTCCAAACGTCATACCCTCCAATTGCCAAATCGTCCATAAAGGACTTGGAAAACAACAATTTAGTGTGTGTCAAACGCACCTTTGAAATAGGTTCATCTCTAAGTTTAAAATAAAAGGATGCATTATTTGATACACCGAAATCCGAAAAATATGAAAATTTGTCTACCAACGTTTTTGAGCTACCAATCATCGGGGCAGGGCAATGTTCCCACTGAGTAAAGTTGACTAAACTACGAAATGTGTTAGCCCTATGAAGAAAATGAGTACCATAATGTTGATAACAAAACTGCTCTGTATAGTTTTCAGTATTCAAATACAAATCCTCAGCATCAAAAGCGGCATAGTATTTCAAATCAGAAAACAGTGTCTCTATAGTTTTTACATCCCAATCATCAGACCGAATGTTCTGTTTAACCACATCACCCATAGAAACACGATACATAGATGGTACATTAATCACTTCCGTGGGCCCATGAATTTGAAATTTAACTGCATCCCATGCTATTCCATCACGGACAGGCCAGGCGGTGATATTCACAAAAGTCTGGTCCCTCTTCATGATGTGCGACGATGAATGTGGGGCCAAAGTTCCATTAATTAATCTAATTGTAGAACGTTCAGTCAGGTATTGCCCATTTATAAGCCTAAAAAACACCACCACAAAACCAATGGACATGAACAAAAAAATGCAAATGAGCACCAGCCAAATGTAAATCCAGGGGGGAACCAAAAATTGTCTCTTGAACCAGGCAAAAAATTTTGAAAATTTGGAAGGGGCAGTGGAAGTCAATGATTCAGTTCCAAAGGAAGAATTAGACTGGATAATTTCAGTTGAATGCAAAAGGGGCAAAGGAACATCAGCAGGATAAGAATATTCAGCATCATCAGGCAAAGCACCATCCGCAGGTGAAACAGCAGAATCAGAAAGGACTTGCATTTCAATGGCAACCTCAGGCACGATGTCACATGGTGGAACCACAACAGAACTGCGCATCATCGAAGGGCAAGAAACTGAAGGTGTCAGACTATGGAGTATCGGCCACCCTGTGTAGCTTGACATTGTCAACTGAAATGTACCTGTTGTCTCTGTGACCAGGAAGTGGAGGCAAAACAATTGTGCGGGTACCCTCAACTCCAAGCACCGGCACTGGTGCACGATAAGAGGGGCCAAACTCCTTCTTCTTCTCCACCTTCTCACGGACCAGATCACCAACTCTGGGTAGCCAGCCGACCACCGGAATCTGAAGTCCAGCCTCGGTCGCAGAGGATATGTGTTCTTTTGCTAGAGTGTCTCTTGTTTCTTGTAGATTCTGTAAGACAGTACAGTGGTCATCTAAGTCAAAAGGCGCGGCCGCCGCCGCCATGTCGAGACCCTCAAGGTCAGGGACAAACATTCAAACTCCGAAGAGCATCATGTACGGGGTCCTCCCACCCAGAGACCTTCTAGGGAGATTATTAAGTGCACGTTGTACGTCATACAAATGGGCTAGCCAGTTTTTGCCAGTACCTAACACCCTGGCTGTCAATGATTGCTTTAGGTCACGGTTCATTCGTTCCACAACACTATTGCCCTCAGGCCGGTATAGAGACGAAAATTTGACTTGGACCCCCAAACTTCTCATAGCTTCTTTGTAAGCCTTAGAGGCGAACGCAGGGCCCTGATAAGAGTGAAGGGTGCCACATGCAAAACTCCCTATAAAGACACGCAATGCTTTGATGACAGTCCTGGCATCAGCACTCCTGTGTGGCCACACCCAAAGAAAACGTGTGCACGAATCTACTGCAACCAAGATATACTTGTACGCAGTGTCAGAGGAAAAAGGACCGCAGTGATCTAAATAAACACACGCTAGTGGTTGATTAGATATATGCAGCTGCGTTTGTGGTGGTCGCGCCACCGTAGATGGCTTTATTTGTTGGCAAATGCCACAATTGAGGACATAAGTCCGCGTATGTTTGTACAAACCGTACCACCAATAACGCTGTTGCAACAGTGACACAGTTGCGGACACTCCGGCGTGCGCTGACGCAACACCCTCGTGCGCAGCTTGTACCAATGCAGGCCTGCAGTCCGAATTGGGAATAACCCTATCCCCAACATCATTAATCCTCACTAACGGGACGTTATCAGGACTTAAGTGATAATGGTATCGAGAAGGGAAACCTCTAGGGAAGTTTGTCCCAGTCTCTGATGCAGCAATAGCTGCCAAGATGTCATCATCGATCTTACTTTTGGATCTTGTAACTGCTGCTACTAAGTATGTTGCCACTGCTGTTTTAGCTGCCTCGTCAGCCAAACTGTTACCGACAGCATGGACGCCAACTCGTTGGTGACCAAGAGTGTGAATAACACTCACAAGGGGTCGACTGCCTTTTAGTTCAGCCACCCTAGCCCAAAGCGTTTTATGCTTCACTGTGCTACCTTTTGAATCACGAAAACCATTCGTGATCCAAAACATCAGATTGTCGTTGTAAGATTGAACACAATAGTAAGAATCACTCACTATAAGAGTTGTGACTCTGTAATCAGCAAACTCCAGTGCTAGCACCAGAGCTCTAAGCTCCGCCAATTGTGCGGTACAATCACCCAAAGTCTGCGTATGCACCGCATCCTGTACGAATTCTCCATTCACGAAAGTACCAACAACAATTGCGCAAGCCGCTGAATAAGCGTGCCTTGATCCAGTTGCGGGCTGCGCGGACCCATCAGTGTATATGACACAATGGAACTCCTCCAAAGGGCGCAATGTAAGTGGAGCCGGATGAACTAATTCATACTCCAAACTCTCCTGAGTCTGTAGCCCTGCGTCAAAGATGTATTCGACGTCAGGCGAGGCTAAGGAGGTAGCCCATTGTATCCACCTTGGATGCAAAGCTTTAGAATTCGGCACACTTGCTTTAGTGACTGCCTCTAGGGCAGGAAATGGTGTCACCACCATCATGCGTTTCCCCTGCGATAGCGCTCGTTCTTTCAGGATTGCCATCTGAACTGCTGTCAAAACTTTTTCGACAGTGGAGAAACGCATTTCAGCCGAAGTATATAAATGAGATTTGTAAGCAATGGGGACAGTGTCGCCTTCATTGTATGTTAAGTATGTGAACCCCTCCACACCCGGTACAATTCTTATGACCAGGTTTGTGTGGTTATCACGAGTTTGTAAATATTTCGCAGTAAGAAGGTCAGACTGCAAAGAGTGTAATGCAGCCGAATGTTCTGGCAGCCAGCAAGATTTGGTAAAAGTAGGTTGCACCAAGGCATATAATGTCTTGATACGCTGGGCATATTCAGGAATGTAGGTACGACCGAAATTCAGAAAGCCCAGCAATGATTGTAGTTGTTTCAGTGTCGTAGGGATACGAAGGTGTGCGCATTTCTCAAGGAACTGCGGAGCCAAGCCTCGGCCCTCATTGTTGAGTTCGTACCCCAGGAATAAAACTGTGTACTCGGCAATGTGGGACTTCTTAAAGTTAAACTTGTAACCAAAGTCCGCAAACATAGTAATTATGTTGTCCACGCGAGCAAGGTGTGGAAGCAACTCGTCGTCTGTTAAGTAGATGTCATCAACGTACGAGTACGCCTCCGGGTCTACCATCTCTAAGAGAGAGCCCACACGAGCAGCAAATACCCCAGGACTATTTTTATAGCCCATTGGTAGCCTTTTGAACACTTTTTGTTTACCACCCGATGTAAAAGCGGTCCACTCATAACTATGAGGGGATATGTTATGGCAATAAAAACCATTGGATAAGTCGAGTGTGGTTTTGAACCTTTTTCTCACAAGACTATCGACGAGAGTTGAACTATGGGTATTTTGCACCGCACAATTCCGGCAGTGCGAGTTTAAGTGCCGGTAATCCAAAACTAGGCGGTACGATCCGTCAGGCTTCGTTACAGTGAATAAAGGATTATTCATGGATGACACACACGTTTCAATTACTCCCTGATATTCCAATTGTTCAAGGATAGCCGCGACGTGAGACCTCGCCTCACGACGCATAGGGTATTGGGGTTGAGGCTGGGGGTCGGACCGCAATGGAAATTCGTGGAGGGTAGAACTTTTATCCCACCCCACCTGATTACGATACAACGCAGGTGCAAGCACCCGCGCCCACTCCTCGGCCAACTTCTTAGACTCCTCCTTGGGCACTACGTGTCCAAAAGAAGGAAGAATGACTTCTTCCCCCCTTGGAGCGTTTAGAACGAAAGCCGGGGGCCAATCTTTTTCCGCCAATAGTATATCATAGGTGGTCGTTAGATTATTCCAAAATACCGCGTTAATTTTGCGTTGTATGTCACCCTCAATATTGAGGACTACGTCAAATAATCTCTCAGGGGGGGCTACGCGAGTATCAGCAGTTTCTACTGTTACATAGATTTTAGTTGCTGTCGCCTCCAGAAATGGACGCAGTGCTCCCCGCACTACTGTAACTTCCGCCGCGCTGTCTAGCAGCGTCAGCGCCCATTTCATGTTCAGAAGCTGTGTCCGTACCATCTGAGGCATACTTCGCTGAGATAGCTGCAACTTTCTTTTTCTGAAACGGAGGACGCGGACGTGCAGAATCCTCCTGCTTGCCTTTTCCGTCCACCTGTCGGGGCTGGTCACGTCCTTGAGCACCCCGGCCTCTCCCACGGTCTCCGCCACCAAAGTGTGAAGCCGCTGATTCCTGTGAAGAACGAGGAGAGCGCTGGTCAGGAACCTGAAACCTATCAGGTGACTTAATACGAGAACGATCACGCAAATCATAAGTGCGTTCAACATACGCCTGAACTGGGGACGCTGGACGAGTCTCCTGTTTCTGTTGCTGTTTTTCTTGTTTCTTAGCTCGCCAATTTTGTTTTGGAAAGTTGGGTTTATCGTCTTTTGTAGACAAACTCACTTTAGTGTGCTGTACTACATCAGGAATTTTGATGACGGGTTTCACGCCTAGGGCACTACGTCCAACCATCCTATAGGCTTTCGCAATAACTTTTGCAAACTCCCTCGGCTTATCGTCATCCGCAATAAGTGCCATCATGTTTCCCACTTGAAACTGCATGGCATCTCCTTTGAGATTTCCCATAATCATGGAACATACTATATCGAAGCTGTCGATAAGCCGCATTCCCAATTCAATAGCTGCTTCCGCCCCATGGTCCTCCTGGACTTTCTTGATAACGGAAGGTAGTACCGACATAGACGTAGTGCCGAAGCACTTCGAATAGGTCGCTGCAAAGACCTTGCCCCAATTGTCACAATCGACAATGTCTGGGACTAGTTCTTTCGGCAAAGTAATAGTGAGTATCCTGTGTTTCTCCACAGGACTAGTGTTAGGAAACACGGCTTCTAGTTGATCGAATTTTTCTGCAAGCCAATAAGGATATTCATCCTTATTCTGGGGACGCTTGCCAACAACCGCGTTTACCATTACAGGACTGATCACAACCGCATGATGGTGATCAGCCCCGTGTCCCGCAACTGCAAGTGCCCCCACCTGTACAGTGCGCGACACATACTGCACTAACGCCCTATGGACCGTAATCAGGGTAGTGTGTAGTATACGTAAGCTATCCACTCCTACCGTCAGGTAGCGTGGATGAGGTGTATGTCCGGCCAGCACCGGCCAAGTAGCTCCTTCAATAGACAAAGGACCCAGTCTTGCCGGGGTGACCGTGTGGGGGAGGGCGCCATTAAACCAAATAGTGTGCTGCCAGGTTGAAATAGGGATTTCTAAAGCCATATATGGGGTATTATGTAGAGGCTCCGGCGTGGCAGTGTATTTGTGGAATGTTTTATCGACATCTTCCACAGCCTCAAAGGTAACCCAAGAGTAAAACAACTCATAAGGGTAAGTGGCACTTGCACTTACGACAAACACCACTGCCATCCCGTCATCAGGCACCCCATACGTCCTCAAATGAGCACGTAGAGACACCCTACTATGAGCGGGAATTTCTACCGCCATTAGGACTAAAAAGAAGATACAACGAGATCTTTAGTAGCACTTGGGCTTAGATTAGTGTAACCTTTTTTATTATCAAGCTTGAAAGAACCTATAGCCTAAAACCTAGGTAGGTTAACCCGTCACTCCCGTTATCCGGAAACCAGAGTGAGGGCGTTGTGGACTAATAAAAAGCACTACTAAGGCATCTCAGATATTAAGACCAAACGTTAGGTGCGCCATGTTGTAGGGATTCTGCGTATGCACAAAACTATGCGCAGGAAACCAGAACCTTAGAGAATTGTGGTGTACCAGAAACTCCCCTCAGAACTAAGAACCCCTTATCCGACTAGCTTAGTGTCACATTCGTTATCCGAGATTTAGCTCGGCGGTCCCAATGTATAGAC
This sequence comes from Triturus cristatus, assembly GCF_964204655.1. Classification (NCBI taxonomy): domain Eukaryota; kingdom Metazoa; phylum Chordata; class Amphibia; order Caudata; family Salamandridae; genus Triturus; species Triturus cristatus. The sequence goes on from NC_140594.1 coordinate 393,366,556, forward strand.
AACCCAGAACATGCGACTTAGTTATTCTCAGGAATGGTGGGAACCCGAAATACCCGTTTGCACATATATATCAGTCCACAACAGAATAACTAAGACACAGTAAAGTTTAGAGAATTTATTCATAAACCTCGAGTCCTGTTATGCAGTACTTTGGCTAACATAAGCAGACAAATGGTTAAGATCATTACCATTAGCATTGTTACAATTCATAGAAAATGAAAGGAGCGATCATATTAATAATGACAGTGGAAAACAACCACCCTCCTTTCTCTAGCAACTAATAAAATATTATTAGACTATTAGAAGGTCTCATAGGCTTGCATAGGGGACCCCATACCGTATAGATCAGCTTAGGTGTATCACATCACAGGATCGGCTCAGTGTTCTCTGCAACAGCTCTTCTATCGAATGCCTTAACAATATGCTGCGCTGTAATATTAAAGCCCTCGACTTTCTGGTATTTGCAGCTGCGTGCATGTTATGACTAAACAGTGGTACGATCACCCTGAACACAATCAGCCGGCACCGTCTAGTGTCCTAGAACAGTTCTTTACTCGATGTACAGACCAAGGGCACTAGCAACTGTTAAGGATGTATAAATAACATTCACTTGAGACAAGAGCGAGTCTGCATTTCTCAAATGAATAACATGTAACAACAGTGTCGGGTGCAAAGGCAGCAAAAGCAACAAGATGGCTTTCCAACAGCTAACATGATTTAGCTAACTTAGCACTGTAAATAGGGAGTGGCCTAAAACCACGTGACACCCTCCTTCCTTATCCTTCCTTATCTCTTCTTACTTTTCCACTTCTCTTTCCCTATCTCTCCTCTCCCCTCCTTCCTTATCTCTTCTTTCTTTTCCCCTTCTCTTTCCCTATCTCTCCTCTCCCCTCCTTCCTTATCTATTCTTTCTTTTCTCCTTCTCTGTCCTTTTTCCCTATCTATCCTCATACTTCACTCTCTTTCCCTACCACTCCTTACCATTCCTTTCCTATTTGTCCTCTTCTCTTCCTCTACTTTCCTTCCAATCTCTGTCACTCCACTACCCATCCCTCCCCTCCCCTCTCCCCTGCCTTCCTTCCCTATCCTCCCCTTTCTGCTTCTCTCCTCTCCCTTCCCTCATTTCTTCTTCCCTCACCTTCACTTTTTCTCGTTTCCCTTCATTCAATATCTCTCCTTCCATAGCTCTCCTTTCTTTCCCCCGTTCCCTTTTCCCTATCTCTCCTCTCCCTTCCCTCCCTTTCCTTACCACTCCTTTCCCTTCCATCCTCATTTTTCCTCTCCTCTCCCTCTACTTACCTCCCATTTCCTGTCTCTCCTCTCCCCATTCCTCTCCTCTCCTTCCTTCCCTATCCTCTCCTTTCAGCTCCTCTCCCATCCTTCCATTTTCTTTCCTACCCTTCACTATTTCTCCTTTCCCCTCCTTCCATATCCCTCCTTTCCCCTCCTTCCAAATCTCTCCTTTCTCTGCCCCTCCTCTTCCCTTTTCCCCTACCTCACCTCTCCTTTCCCCTCCCCTTTTCTCCCCTCGCTCCTTATCTCTCCTCTCCCCTCCTTCCCTATCTCTCCTCTCCTCTCCTTCCTTATCTCTCCATTCCCCTCATCTCTCCATTCCCCTCATCTCCCCTCCTTACTTATCTCTCCTCTCCTTCCTTATCTCTTCTTTCTTCCCCCTTCTATGTCCTTTTTCCCTATCCATCCTCTCCTCTTCCTTCCCTCCCTTTCCTTACCACTCCTTTCACCTCCTCCCTTATTTTTCCTCTCGTCTTCCTCTACTTACCTCCCATTCCTAGTCTCTCCTCTCCCTATCCCTCTCCTCTCCTTACTTCCCTATCCTCTTCCTTCTGCTCTTCTCCCTTCCCTTCCCTCCATTCTTCTTCCCTCCCCATCACTATTTCTCCTTTCTCCTCCTTCCTTATCTCTCCTCCCTCTCCTCTCCCCTCCCTTATCTTTCCTCTTCGTTCCCTTCCTCTCTCCTCCTTACTTATCTATCCTCTCCTCTCCTTTCCCCTCTTCCCTACTTCCTTATCTCGCCCCTCTCCTCTCCTCATCTTTTCCCTCCTCTCCCCTCCTTCCTTATCTCTTCTTACCTTTCCCCTCCTCTCTCCTCCTTCCTTATCTCTCCTCTCCTTTCTCCGCCTCTTACCTCATTCCTTATCTCTCCCCTCACCTTACCCCTCCTATTCCCTCCTTCCTTATCCCTCCCCTCCTCACCTTTCCTCCCTTTCCTTACCCCTCCTTTCCATATCTTTTGGTATTTTTCTTCTCCTCACCCTCTTCTTTTCTCCCTTTCCTTGTCTCTTCTCCCCAGTACCCCTCTTCCAAACCTCTCCTCTCCCCTTCCTTCCTTATCCTCTCTCCTTTCTACTCCCTTCCCTGCTCTTTACCTTTTTCCTCTCCTCTCCCTTCACGTCGCTTCCCCACTGCTCCTTTCCCTTTCCATATCTCTCCTTTTCCCTCCTCTTCGCTATCTCCTCTCCCCCTCTCCTCTGCTCCCCTTGTTACCCATCTCTTGCCTCCTTTGCTCTCTTTCCCCCTCTACTTCCTTTACCTTTTCCCCTATCTCTCTTCTGCTTTCCCTCCTGCCCCCTTCCATCACATCTCACATTCCCTTCCCTTTGGTTGTCTCATCCACATGCTTCCTCCCGTATCTTTCCCTCCCCAAGCTCTCCACTCTTTTCACCCCAAACTGTCCTGTTCCCTTTCCCCCTCCCTTTAATTCCCCTATCACCATCCCTCGCCTTCCCTTCTCCCTTTTCCCTTCCCTTCCTTCCTCATCTCTCCCTCTCATCTCCTCTTCCTTTCTCATGCCCCTTCCCTTTAATTCACCCCTTTTCTCCCCTTTCCCATACGCCTTCAATCCCACTTTTCTTCCTTTGCCTACAACTTATTTCTACACCCCTCTTATTCCCTTATCGTCCTTCAACTTCTCTCCTCTCTTCTTTCCTCCCCTCCCCTCCCCTTTCCTTTCTCATCTCTCCTCCTTATTCATTTGGTTCCCTTCCACTTTTATTCCCTTCCCGCTTCTTTTTCATTTGCTCCTCCATGTCTCTTCCCATCGCTCGCCTTTCATTCCCTATCCCTATCCCTTCCCTTCCCTCCCATCCCACGCCCTCCCCTTAACTCCCATTCCGTCCCATCCCTTTCCCTCTGAAACACCCCCCTCTCCCCTCTCCTCTGAGTTGGTTTTCTGAAGGCGGTGCCCTCGCCAACATGGCGGCCGCCTGAGTAAGGGCATCAGATCACTCCCTCTATTTAGAGCAAAGGTCTCCATCCATTTCTGGAATAAGAGTCGGTATGTTCAACAGTTATCAGGAACTACAAAAAAAAGTTTGCATTGCTCTGATAGTGACCACGTCCACCAAGTCCATACTGGTGTCCACCCCATGCTAGATTACTGGCAGTAATCACCTCGTTGCGGTTTTTTTCAGTTTGGAATGTTTCTACAAGGGAATGGCATAACAGCCCTAGCTGCAATGTCCCTGTCACCAAGGTAACATTAGTCATAATAGCTTTACTTCTTTCCAATTACCAGCTTTTAATATGTGTTGCCCATTCACACATATTTCCTTAAGCATCAGATAGGGTTCTGGAAAACCACACACAGAATGCATACTTAATTCAAGGAAGAAAATTCTTTTAATTTTGTAAGTTGGGCTGCACAAAGGGGAGCTACTTACTGGGCGTAGGAGAGCGGCCAGTAGCTCATAAACTGCTTGTTGGAGAAACCAGATTTAGAGCATTCACAAGGTCTGATGTCTTTCTTGTCTGTCTTGTTATGAATAGAAATAAAATAATGCCCCCAGACACTTGAAGAAAACTTCTAGGATATGGGGCCATTTTTAGGGTTTTCGGAAAAAAACTCCTGCTTTGGAAGCTTGTTTTAGAAAAACAAAAATGTTTTTGTGCAAGCATTTTGTACCTCCACAGTAGTCATCCTGGCGGTGGCTGCTGTGAAGACAGATAAACCTCAGAGCCAGTGGAAATCTCCAGATATAGCAGATTGGAGTCCAGCCAGGATGACGGGGGTAATACCTTCGCCACAATGACAGAGAGCGGCCAACTTTCCGTACTGAAAATCATTCCCTAAACTTCTTTGTATCTCCTCAATTTCACCCTAGGAGATGTGTGTTTAGTTTTCTAAATTCCACCTCTGTCACCTATTCACCTCTACCAAATGCATTCTACTCTAGAGCTCAGGCAGTAATCTTCCTACATTCCTTCTCCCCTTCGCAATTCCCCATAATGTATGTTCATCAACTCACTCCCTTCTAATCCCTTTTTGCCCTAATCCTGTAAAATCAATTCTACGCATGCTTGAATCTGTTCTAGTTTATTCCTTGCCTCAAATTCCTCTGGCTGAACACATTGCTAAACCTATGTTTTCGGGCACAAGGCAAGATTTTCTCAACGTGTGCGTTCGCGACTGTTCGCAGTGAGAAAGCGGCCGCTCGAGTAGGAAATCTACTCAAAAGGCAGCAAAAAAGCAGCGCCCTTTGTTGTGCCACGTGGTGCCGTTTGCACTGATTTTGTAGCTGCTGAATAAGCTTTCAGAGCCAACAATCAGTGAGAGCAGCGCGACGTGCTGATTTCCACACATTTGCGTCATCTTGTGGAGTTTTCTTGTACTTCCACAGAATTCCGCAGTGAAACTCCACAAGTTCTGCCCACCTCTGGGTATACACCTGTTGATATTTTATTTTCAATATTTTGTCGCTTGAAGGGCACCCAGCAAGATTTCCCCCAACGCGGGCAGTCACAGGCTTTCGCGGTCAGAAAGCTGCCATTTGAGTAGAAAATCAACTAAAGAAGCAGTGCTCTCTGGCGAGCCACGTGGTGCCATAGGGGTTGATTTTTCACCGTAGAATGAGCTCCTGCCGCTAAATATCAGGGCAAGTATCACAACGTGCCTAATTCCACCCATTCGCAGAACTTTGCTGAGTCTGGTGGAGTTTTCTTATAGCAATCAATTAGGAAAAGGCACCCCCTACAAGTACTATTTTAGGTCAGGGATCAGGGGGAAGAAAAACTGTGAACAAAGACTGATAAGTATCCCTCTTGACCTCTATTTCTTTTTTACTTAACAATTAATTTGTGGGTTCACATAAAAAAGAGACAATCAATTGTGTTTAAGCATTTCAACTCATATATTTATTTTTTGTTTTTTATATAAATTATTTTTATGATATTTCCTTGCTCATATACATTTTTTTATTATTTACATACATTATTTACAAATATCATCTTATTCCTATACACACCTTGTACAATAATATATTCAATTGCTGTGCTTATTTCATATTCTCAACAATGTGTTTGAAGATATAAGCTAATACTCATTATCAAAAAACCTCTCTCCTGTAATTTTGAGAGAAATCCCCACAGCAGTCACTCCTCTGTTCATACCACATGCATTTCACTATCATACAACACATTCACACTCCACCCCAGATGTACACCATCGATGTTGCTGGACTAGCCAGAGCAGGGCTGATAACTCAACCCTTAGATTATGGTGCCAATTACTAGGGTGTGACACTCTTTCTTGGTCGACGCACGTTTCGGTGGATCTAATTTCTTTTCTTGCCACCTTCTTCAGGACCTTTTTATTTGCGAATTTATCGCGGGCAAAGATGAGGGGATTAATGTTCTGTAAAACAATTGGAGAATATCAGCGATTAATTTCATACATTTATGTGTCCCACAGGAGAATGCTGGCTTCATTCTCCAAAAAGCTACAATTAAAAACCAAGAATTTCACTTTTGTCAAGCTTGCTAGCATGCCTGTGACTATATAGCTCCCTACTAGATTGAAAGTAGGATGTATTTAGAAATCAAAGAGTAGAAAGATTAGGTACGAGTGATATATACTACAGATACACGTCATTTTAAACAAGGAGTAATTTATCTCTCTCTGTGGATCTGTATCCTCTATTACGAGTCTTGCTATGGTCTCCATAATCTATTATGCACAATCATGAAAAAGTAGCGGATTTAGAACTACCTGTATTCTGGTATTGCGCACGTAGTGAAAGTTTTCCCCACAAGCGATGTTGCTGATGACGTTCTTTTCCTTTTTGCAATGTAATCAATACTGCAAGGAGATATTATGTGATTATTATTACATGTTCTGCTACTTCTATAGGCCCTCTCCATTCAACTTGTAAGTATTTAAACTATTTTGTAAATACCTTAATAAGACCGTATTTCGATCCTAGGAGTCAGTTGCACATTTCCTCATGTGTTTTTTTAGTTCATATGCTCGGGTTTGCTTTTTCCAAGCCTTTCTCGTAGTGCCGATGGCTCACTAGCCCCTAGGGGCTGCTCATGGAGCTGTGAAAATTTGGATAGGGTTTAAATAAGGATAATTAGCAATTTAGACCTTGTTATTGTGCATGCTTTGTAATTGTGGTTTTCTTGCGATTACCTCCACAGGCGTTTTCTAACGAGCAGCGTGGTATTGGTCTATTCCGTTTGTTCTTTTAGCCGCATAGTACAGTGACCGGGTTGACTGATATCTATCTTCTTTGGTGCTCTAGTAGATAACAGGATATTTTTAGTATATACATACTGATGGACTAAAGCCTATATTTACACGACCGCTAATACCTTTTTCGTATTTTTTGTCATTTTAGTCCTCTCTATTGTTATAGAGGTCCCCTTAAATATTCTTATCCCACTAATGTCTGCCACTCTTGTGCGTTTGCTTACGGCTTGCCGCTATAGGATGATGAACCCTGCGTACTTTACTGGGTATTAGTTCCCTACACTTAAGAATTCGTTAGTACATGTAAGGAGATTAACTGGAATACTCAGTCAGCAACAGCGAACTTAAATCTACCTAACTCTCACGAGTACTAGACTTTTATTCTTTCTTACTCGGTGCCTTACCTGTCGGCTATTTCTTAATCTCCTTCAGCAACTCGCATCGCGGACTTCGGCCTCCAGTGCGGTGGCAGTAAAGTTCCTCCTTTTTGAAACGGAGCAGGCTTTCTAATTTCCGGCAGCTGTGATGTAAAATCACATGTTCTCCTGCGCGCCAACTTTCGCCCCGCCCCAAATGCCTTCGTTACTATCGGTTCCATCTTGAAAGGGTAATCGCTGGGCTTACTTACGTGGAATGAGTCATTTATTATGCCCGTATTGACATTGAGATTATCCACGAAAATTCCGGGGATTTGTCATCCTGTTTCTAAGGTGTTGCCGCACCAGTGGCTGGCAAATAATATATAATGGGAATGGTAATCTATTGTTAGCAAAACTCCGCCGCCATTTTGGATTGGGTCATACTCTGTTTTATAGCAGCCAAATCGGTTCCATCTTAAGAGGGTAATCACTAAGCTTGCTTAGATGGAATGAGTCATTTATTATGCCCGTTTTGCCATTGGGATTATCTGCGAAGTCTCCGGGGATGTGTCATCCCGTTTATAAGATGTTGTCCCACCAGTGATTGGCAAAAGATGTATACTGGGGATGGTAGTCTATTCTTAGCGACCTACGCCGCCATTTTGAGTTGGGTCATACGTAGTTAGATAACAACCCAGTGTGTTTGATCGAGCTATTACCCCAGAGAGTTATTCTCTGATTATTGTTGGTCAAAAAAATATTTAGGTCCAATGAATAATGTTTCATGTTATTAATAATATATTCTCGCAATACAACACCATATTTTAAAATCGGGTCATGTGTAAATATTGTGTTCGATGACAGTTTCTGATGTCGTCGATAACTATTATTTTGGCGAATTCCCAAAGTAGCCAAAAATTGAGTCGATCTAAATTATCTATTGTACTATACGCTAGGTTTTTCAAGGAAATATAGTACTTCCAAAATCCAACACTGATCTACCACTTTATAAGCACGTGGCCTGTCTTACTGTTTAACCTGTTGGTCTATCTAGTCCTGTGCCTGATGCAAAGTGACAAATTGTCCAAACGGTGAGAAGATAGATCAAATAACCCTTTTGTCTAATCCTGCTTGAGTCAAGAGACTCCATGTGCTTTGCCAATGTGCATTGTTGTATGTATCTCTTGGGAGTTTTGTTCCTTTTTTGTTGTTCTCTTTACCCTGTATAAATAGAAGCACAATTGGTAGTATGGTCAAATTTCGTCTACTCTGGACTGGGTGGTAAGTCGTGCTATCCGAGATACTTTCTTATAGTTTTTTGGCAGTCATACAGGGGACAGGGAGGGAGGTCTGTACACGCCTTATCCTGTGTGCCACAAAATTTCCTCGTTGAGGCCCGTTTTAACTGTATCCAAAGTATAGATCCAGTAGGTCTCACGTATCTTCCTGACATCTTGGATGTCTTTACCTGCAATGTGCTTGACTTTTTCTAATATTAGCCATCTGAGTTCTTTTTCATTGTGTTGGAACTCCATGCAGTGCTGTACCATTGGGCTTAGTAGTTTCTTAGTTCTAATGGCAGACCTATGCTCACTGTATCGTGTTCTGAACTCACGGCCCGTCTCACCTACGTAGCCTAGGGCGCAGGGACATAATATGAGGTATACCAGGTTCCGGCTTTTACAGTTGGTGAAATCTCGCAGTTTACCCCTCTTACCTTGGTACTGCCAGAATTCAGATACGATTGCACTGTCGCATGCAACGCATGTGCCACATTTATGGTTTCCCAAGATCTGTGGGCCTACTAGGGTAGTTTGTGAATTTATCTGTTGTCGTAAGGGCCTGGTATGCACGAGGCTGTCCTTCAGATTACGATTTCTGCGGAATGCAAGAATTGGTTTTTGGATAGTTTCAGATTCCTCCGCAGTGTTTAAGATGTGCCAATTCTTGTTCAAGACCTTTTTTATTTTAAAATTTAAGGTCGAATGATTCACAACGCATACCAACTTTTCATTCTTTAAGCGGGAGTTCCCTGCTAATAGGGCATCCCGATTATAGTATCGTGCCCTTTTGTATGCTGTTTTTATCAATCGCTTAGGGTATCCTCGTGCAAGCAGTCTTTGTTTGAGGTCTTCTCCATGTTTATCAAAGTCCTTGATGTTTGAGCAATTACGCCTAATGCGTAGAAACTCTCCAAACGGGATAGAGTCCTTTTGACAGTTAGGATGGTAACTTGTGTGCGATAATATTGTGTTTTTGGAGGTGGGTTTTCTGAAAAACCCGACTGCGATCCTGCCCTCCTCTTCCTGTATTGTAATGTCCAGAAACTCAACTGAAGTGGTACTGATGTTGCTGGTGAATCTTAGATTTTTATCACTGGCATTAAGCCAGTTGATGAACATATCAAGAGTTTCTTTGTCCCCACGCCAAATAAAAAAAATGTCGTCGATGAATCTATGCCATTGACTGACATTCTCGTAGAAGGGGGCAATTTCATTGAAAATGTGTTTGAGTTCGTATTCCCCCATATATATATTGGCCACACTAGGGGCACATGATGCCCCCATGCTGGTACCTTTAGTTTGTTGATATAGGTCCCCTCTGAACTCAAAATAATTATTTTTTAGCACTATTTCCAAGCATTCAATTATAAACTCATTAGGTCTTTCTCCTGGTGATCTTTCTAAGAGTATTTTAACCGCCTCTATTGCCTCTTGTTGCGGTATATTTGTATATAGTGCTTCGATGTCTAATGTGACCATAATTTCGTTCTTGGGGTCATAGGGTACATTTTCCAGTTTTTTAATAATATCCCCTGTATCTTTAATGTAGGATTTATATTGGGTGGTGAGAGGACATAGGAACTTGTCCACATACTTGGACAAAGGTTCTGTCGAGGAATTGATTGAGGAAACTATGGGACGTAGAGGTGGATCTAGGATGTCCTTGTGTGTTTTGGGCACACCGTAGAGAGCTGGAATTACTGCATTCGTTTTGTTTAAGAACAAGTATTCCTTTTCACATATGGCATCTTCCTCATATGCCTTACTGGTTGCATGGTCTATAGTTTCTTTCAGTTTTGTGATTGCTCCTGATCTTATGGGTCTATAGTGCTCAGCCACATTCAGCATCTGATGGATTTTTTCTTCGTATTTCTTGGTGTCCATGAGCACTATGCCTCCCCCTTTATCACAGGGTTTTATGGTCAACTCCGGTGTGTTATGAAGTTCCATAAGCGCCTTACTCTCAGCAGCTGTCAGATTGGGTTTACTATGATAGTTGTATTTCAAAATTTTGTTCATATCATTGAGGACAGATCTCTCAAAAATGGATACTTCTGCACCCACCATTTCCAGAGTGGGTGTAAAGGTAGATTTTAATTTGCATCCTGAGAGGTTGCCTTCTGAAACTCACCTTCCTCTCTACCCATGAAAAACTTTTTAAGACGAATCTTCCTAAAAAAGGAAAAAATGTCTTGCATCAGTTTGAACCTGTTGCAGTTCGTATTGGGTACGAAGGATAGTCCTCTACTTAGGACAGCTGTTTCTTCTGGTTTCAACTTATGTGATGATATATTAAAAATAGGTATAGTGTCTGATCCTATTCCACCCTTCAATTCCTCCAGTATTGCTGATTTCTCGTCCTCATATACATCTGAGGAGGTTGAGGGTCCATGGGCTGGTATCCTCTCCTGTCCGACTTCGTATAGCGGAATCTGTTACGTCCACGACCTCTCCCTAAAAAAGATTGGGGGGCTTGGTAGTATGGTTGAAATTCGGCCCCTCTTCCTCTATACGGTCGTTGGCCTTGAGGGGTGTCCTCATAATTATTGGGGACTTCTCCTTCAGATTCTGAGGAATTTGTGTCTGAAAAAGTGACCACTTTTCTCTTGTTGTACTGTCCATATGTGTTGGGATTGTTTTCGTTTTGCCATTCTTGATAGTAATTAGCTCTGAGGTACGGATATGCCTTTTCTTGCGTAAACCATTTAATATCTTTCTTCAGTTTTTCTGTTTTCTTTTTTAAGATATATTCCTCAAAATCATGCAGGTCAGCATTAATGCTGTCTAATTTTGACTTGGCCTCATCTAAGGATGTGTTGTTCTTAAGTTTGTCTTCTAATTCTTGGATCTGCGTATTCAGAGCTGCCACTAGCTCCTTCGCTGTTTCAATAATTAGGATCATCCAATCCCTTGAACATCTATTGCTTATGTGTGACCATCTTTCCAAAAATTTCCGTAGTTCCACAAATAATGTCGGGGTGTTACGGACTCGTAGACCCGATGGAATGACTCCCGCCTTTAGATACTCTAGCATATAGGTGGCATGAGACTCCATTCTCTTACATTTTTTTCTTAAGTTCAATAGTGTTTGCCATTCACTATTAGCTACGTTGGTTAGTGTGGTATTGCTATTTGGGTTGCTGGTACTCCCAATTAAGGCTATGTAGTCAGCATCAGTAAATCCAAAAGTCTGTAGAGCTTCCATTCTGTGTGCCCTGGTTGTTGGTTAAAGATTATACATAAGTGTGCCTATCCTCCACTAGTATAAAATCAGTGATACTTAGAGTTGTATCAGATGAAATGATATATTGTATCTAAAGAGGAAAGTATAGATGTATAGAACACCAAAATGCATAGAAGAAAGAGACCTTAATTTAAGACAATAAATAGATACCCAGGAGAAGAGGACAATGCTCCTGGAGGATGGCTTTGTGAAAACTTTGTTCCAACACCTAGATGTGAATGAGATATAACCCAGGCCCAAGAAGGAGAGAGCATATAGTAACTAGGCACGTTCGCTTACCTTGACGACGGTGTGATATTCTCAGGTGAAAAGACCTGTGATTGAAAAACCACAATAAATCAATTAGGAAAAGGCACCCCCTACAAGTACTATTTTAGGTCAGGGATCAGGGGGAAAAAAAACTGTGAACAAAGACTGATAAGTATCCCTCTTGACCTCTATTTCTTTTTTACTTAACAATTAATTTGTGGGTTCACATAAAAAAGAGACAATCAATTGTGTTTAAGCATTTCAACTCATATATTTATTTTTTGTTTTTTATATAAATTATTTTTATGATATTTCCTTGCTCATATACATTTTTTTATTATTTACATACATTATTTACAAATATCATCTTATTCCTATACACACCTTGTACAATAATATATTCAATTGCTGTGCTTATTTCATATTCTCAACAATGTGTTTGAAGATATAAGCTAATACTCATTATCAAAAAACCTCTCTCCTGTAATTTTGAGAGAAATCCCCACAGCAGTCACTCCTCTGTTCATACCACATGCATTTCACTATCATACAACACATTCACACTCCACCCCAGATGTGCACCATCGATGTTGCTGGACTAGCCAGAGCAGGGCTGATAACTCAACCCTTAGATTATGGTGCCAATTACTAGGGTGTGACACTCTTTCTTGGTCGACGCACGTTTCGGTGGATCTAATTTCTTTTCTTGCCACCTTCTTCAGGACCTTTTTATTTGCGAATTTATCGCGGGCAAAGATGAGGGGATTAATGTTCTGTAAAACAATTGGAGAATATCAGCGATTAATTTCATACATTTATGTGTCCCACAGGAGAATGCTGGCTTCATTCTCCAAAAAGCTACAATTAAAAACCAAGAATTTCACTTTTGTCAAGCTTGCTAGCGTGCCTGTGACTATATAGCTCCCTACTAGATTGAAAGTAGGATGTATTTAGAAATCAAAGAGTAGAAAGATTAGGTACGAGTGATATATACTACAGATACACGTCATTTTAAACAAGGAGTAATTTATCTCTCTCTGTGGATCTGTATCCTCTATTACGAGTCTTGCTATGGTCTCCATAATCTATTATGCACAATCATGAAAAAGTAGCGGATTTAGAACTACCTGTATTCTGGTATTGCGCACGTAGTGAAAGTTTTCCCCACAAGCGATGTTGCTGATGACGTTCTTTTCCTTTTTGCAATGTAATCAATACTGCAAGGAGATATTATGTGATTATTATTACATGTTCTGCTACTTCTATAGGCCCTCTCCTTTCAACTTGTAAGTATTTAAACTATTTTGTAAATACCTTAATAAGACCGTATTTCGATCCTAGGAGTCAGTTGCACATTTCCTCATGTGTTTTTTTAGTTCATATGCTCGGGTTTGCTTTTTCCAAGCCTTTCTCGTAGTGCTGATGGCTCACTAGCCCCTAGGGGCTGCTCATGGAGCTGTGAAAATTTGGATAGGGTTTAAATAAGGATAATTAGCAATTTAGACCTTGTTATTGTGCATGCTTTGTAATTGTGGTTTTCTTGCGATTACCTCCACAGGCGTTTTCTAACGAGCAGCGTGGTATTGGTCTATTCCGTTTGTTCTTTTAGCCGCATAGTACAGTGACCGGGTTGACTGATATCTATCTTCTTTTTTTTAGTTTTCTTATAGCTCCATGGAAATCCACAGAGTAAAACTCCGCCAGTTCCGCCCCCCTTACTAAATACCAGAGAGATTAATATAAATTGTCTCAGCATAAGGGATCACATATGGGAATTCAGCCTGACCTATTTTTGACAGAAACGTGGCTGAGAAATGATGCACCACGCATTCTAGATGAGGCTCTTCCTCTTGGATGTAAGGTACTTTATACAAGTCTTCCAGTGAACAGGAGTGGAGACAGTCTAGCTATAGTCCACAAAGCTACCTTCCTGGCCGCACTATCAATGAACAATAAAACCCCTGAATTTGGTGGGGTTATCCACCCAAAAACATGAAAAGGCGCTGTAGGCCACAAATATGCACTGTTGCATGATTCTACCATGAAGTATTTCTACGCAACACAAACCACTAAACAAGTAGAGGATCCCAAGAGCTGTACTATTACACAAACAGAAGCCTGATAAGTGGGCACCCAATAATTTTGTCAGGTTATCAGGATTTAACAGGCTCCATACTGATTATTCTGTTAAGAGAAGCAGGGGATTGCTATAAAGTGAGGCTGCTAACATATTTATCTGTACTGTACAGCCATCACTCGAAGATCAGCATAGATAATAGGCTAATGCAGGGCCGGCTTTAGGGCGGTGCGACCGGTGCCACCGCACCGGGTGCTGGCTTCCTGAGGGCGCCGTGTTTGAAAGTTTATTATGCTTTTGAAACACCGGCTGCAGCATTTCTTTCCCCAGCAATTACCAGGCCTCACATACATGTCAAGATAACTTGTGTGATTAATTATCTTCCTGGAGAGAGATCAGCATTTTGCTTAGTTGATGATTTGACTTATGGGAAGTTAGTGCAGAGGGTTAATATGCCTGCTGCAAAGAACGTGTACCAAGTAGATTACAGAGTGCGTATGATGTAAACAGATCAGCAGGTTACTGCTTTCAAAAGAGACATCCTTTTGTTACTTGCAATTTATAACTTAAAGTCCTAATATAGAATAGTGAGCTATTAACTTTCACCCTAGAACTGCATACACACTGCGAAGTATACATTATTAGAGCATTGATTAATTTTGCAAAAAGGGCTAATTTGGCTAGAAATCGATTATTAAAGAAAACTCCCAACTATGCTGTTTCTTTTTCGACTCTGAGTTTGTGCTTCTCCACACCAAGCACTCAAACTATACTGCCTACCAGTATGGATGACATGTGACTCCTACACTTTTAGTCCTTTGGCTTATGAAACATTTCCTATACACTGATTTACACATGTATGATTGATTGTCTCTGTGTAATGTGTGTGTTATGCAAAGTGCTTGGACACCGTACACTGGTATGAGTGGTGCTGTATAACTAATTCAATGCATCTGAGAGAGTGTGGTTATGGTGACTTGGTCACTGTTAAAGGGTGCTAGTGAGAGAATCCGTGGTGGAGGTGGTCATTGGTGGGGCGCCAACAAACATTGTCGCACAGGGCACCCCCAGCACTAAAGCCGGCCCTGCGCCAATGACATTCTCAGTTCTCGAATCTGGTACTCACCTACCCTTCCTGGCTGCATATGTAGAAAAAGATGCCACAACTCCAAGAGTGTAGTTTGAATACAGGTCAGGTATAACTATTCTTTCAATATTTGCAGCGGCAGCCGGCACAGGTAAATGCGGTGGGGTGAGGCGGGGAGTGGGGAGGGTTGGGAGGGGATGAAGTTGACAGACCACGGAATAGGTATAATTAAACAAATAAAAAAATACCTATTCTATTGTCTGTCGGCTTCCCCCCTGCCGCGCCCTGCCCCGCTCCACCGCGCTTACCTGTACCGGTGGCTGACGAATGTTTGTCTCAAAGTGGTGGGGAAGGTGATGCGAAAATGAGGGGTAGAGGAGCGGAAGGAAGGCTAGAATGTGAGATGAAACTCAAAGGAGAGAAGAGGATTGGGGTAAAAAAAGAAGAGAAAATGGGCACCGGATTGGAGTTGAAAAGGTAGACAGGGGAGGGGAGAGGATCAGAAAGGCAAGGAAAGGGAATGGAAGAGAAAAGTAGGGTAAGGGAAAGTAAAGTAAAGTAAAAGAAAGGGTAGGGAAGTGGAAGGGGAAAGTAAAGTAAAACAAAGTGTAGGGAAGGATAAGGGAAAGTAAAGTAAAAAAAGAGAGGGGAAAGTAAAGTAAAAGAAAGGGAAGGGGAGGAGGAGAGGAGAGAAGGCAAGGCAATGGCAAAAGCAAAGGCAAGGCAAAAGAGGGTAGTGGATATAAAAAGCATGGGAGGGGAAGGGGAGAGGTGAGGAAGGAAAGAGGGGAAGAGAGATAAGAAAGGGAAGGCAAAATGGGGGAGAGACAGAGAAGGTAGGAAGGAAAGGGAATGGGAGGCAAGGAAAGTGGAGGGGAGGGTAAGGGAGAGGAAGGGTTGTAATGTAATGGTAGTGAATGAGATAGGATAGGATAGTAAGAAAGGAAAGAGGAGGCAAGGGGTGGAAGTGGAAGGGGGAGTGGAGAGATAGCGAAAGGAATGGAAAGGAAAGGAAAGGTAAGGTACGGTAAGGTAAGGTAAGGGATGTGATGGGAAGTGAGTGTGAGGGAAGGTGATCAGAATGATAGGGAAGGGGGAGAGTAGAGGAAGGGAAGGACAGAAGAGAGATAAGGAATGGAAGCTAAGGTAGGGAATGGAAATTTAGAGGAGCGGAAAGATAGGAGAAGTGGAAGGGAATAGAAGGGAAGGGAAGTGGAGGGGAAAATGGAGAAGGGAAGTGGAGAGAAGTAGAGACACAGGGAATGGGAGAGTAGAGATAAGAGGAGAGGAAAGACAGAGAAGGGAGAAGGAAACAGGAAACAGGAAGGGAAGGGGAAAACGAAGAGGGATTGAATGTGGCTGAAGGGGAAAGTAGAGGTGATGGGAAAGGAGAAATAAAAGGGAAGATAAGGGGGAGGGGTAGAGAAGGGCAAGGAGAAGGAATGGAAGGAAGGGTAAGGGAGTGAAGGGAATGTGGGGGAAGGGGTGAGGAGAGATAGAGGAGAGGAGAGATAGAGAAGAGAGAACGGAAGGGAATAGGGAGAGGAGGGAGGAAGAAGCGGAAGGGGGAAGGGTGGGAGGGAAAAGTGAAGGAGAGGAAGGGGAGGAAAAGGGAAGATAAGGGGGAAGCGAAGGGGTGGATACGAAAGGTGAAATGAGAGATAGGGAAGGGAAAGGAGAAGGAAGGGAAGGAGAGGGCATGGAACTCAAAGGAGGGAAGGGAGTGTGAAGGAGGGGGAGGGGAGAGATAGGGAAGGAAAGGTGAGAGGAGAGATAGGGAAGGGGGAAAAGAGAGGGGAGGGGAGATAAAGAAGGGAAAGTGAGGTTTGGTAGCGAAATGGAGGGGAGTAGAGAAAAAAAGGAATGGAAGTGGGGGGAGATGAAGCGGAGGGGAGAATGAAGGGAACACATGGCAGGGTGGAAGGGGAATGCAGGGGAGGGGAAGGAGAGAGGGGAAGGGGTTTAGCACGGCAATGGTAGGGAATTGTGAAGGGAGAGATGAGGGGAAAGGTAAAAAGCATCATAGTTGATGAGAACGGATGGGAAAGGTGGGCAGGGAAGAGAAGGAAAAGAATGGTTGGAAGGGATAGGGAAGGGAAAGAAAGGGTAGTGGATGGGAAAGGGAATGTGGTGGAAAAGGGAAGGGTAGGTGGGAGGAAATGGGGAGAGAGATAAGGAAGGGAAAGGAAGGGGAGGGGCGGAGAGACAGGAAAGGGAGTAAGAATCAAGGAGAGCGTCGAGAGAGAGGAATGGCAGGGGGTTGGCAGGTTAATGGAAGGGAAGGAAACGTGAACGGAGAAGAGAGGAGAGGAGAAAAGTAAAGAGTGGGGATGTTGATGGGAAAGGATGGGAGAGGAGAGAAGGAACGGGAAAGGAAGGGCAGTCGAGTGGAAGGGAGGGGTGGACTGGAGTGGAGAGAGAGGGAGGTAAAGACAGGGAAGGGAAAGCAGAAGGGAAGGTGAGAGGAGAGATAAGGGAAGGAGAAAGGAATGGAAGGGGAGGGGGCAGGCAGGGAATGGAAGGGGAGGGAAGAGGAGGGGAGACGTTAGGAGGAAAGGGATGGAAAAGGATGCAGAAATGGGAGGGGTTAGATGGTTGGTGTAAGGGAGTGAGGGAAGAGAATCGAAGTCAAATCAAAGGAGAGAAATTGTATGAAAGGCTTTGGGGAGTAAGGGGTGAGTGCTGAGGGAGAGGAAGTAGAGTTCTTGGAAGGGGCTAGAAATGGAGAAGGAAGGAATGCAGGCAGGAGGCCATAAAATAGAGAAGGAGAGAAAATAATGGATTAGTTTGGAACTGTGTAATGTACGGTTGGAAAGAGAAGCAAAAGTTTGAAGGGTTTGAGTTTCAAGAATGGAGTGAAGACATTAAGGATTAAAGTAAAATTTAGAACCTTAAGTCAGTTTAAAGTTAATTTAAAGTTTGGTTTCAAGTTCAGTTTGGTTTGGTTTTCACTTCATAAGTGTTTGGTTTATTCACTTACCTTGTTTTCTTAAACCCACCCCTCCCCACTTCCTTTTGAGTAGCCTGCTCAGTCCCTGCATCTCCAGCCACCAGCAGTGGTCCTCCCCGTCCGGTGTCCATGAGTGCAGTGCTGCAGTTCCCTGATACTAGCCTTTTATACCAACGATACGTCACAATGGAGATTTTTCAACGTAGCGTCACACATCACTACTTTGCGGGTGATACCATGTGCTTCAGATTAACAGGGGGAGGTAGAAACACACGTGTGTATTCATGTTTTTTGTGAACTATTTAGTCAGAAAAAAAATCCTACGATGAACCTGAAGCACTTCCTTTTCCTATCCTGCAAAGTACCCCGACAGCGGTCTTTCCTTTTTAATCTGCTGTAGTGGAGGCCTCGTGACATCACCTTGCAGGGCCTGTGACGTCACAAGAGTTCCATTCTTAGCAAGCATGCTGCTTCTGGTCTTTTCCAGCAGCGCCAGCACACTGACTGCTGCTGACACTCAGCACGTGCTGGTATAAATGCGCCTTGCTGTTAATGTTTTCTCTGCCTCCCCCTTTGAGGACACAGTTTATGTCAGGCCATAATAGAGTTCTGGTCGTGGACTCAGGAGTGTCCTGCGAAGCTGGATCCCTCTCCCTAAGACTCTGTTGCCACCATCACGGGTGCCCAGTGTTGTGTACTTGTTTTGACTACTTGGGGACACCGTTGTGTCACTTGCTCTTGCGTGTCCCTGCGAGGACACCGTATCATAGTTGTTGACAGCTGTGACATCACCAGCTGGCAGTTGATGACAGTTGACAGCTGGTGATCCACAGCAGCGGATGCATTCTTGCGCTCCACTTGTGGAGCTGTGTTGGCGAATAAAGAACTTATACTTACTCTACAGATCCGCGTTGTTCTTTACAAAGTGGCGACGAGCGCCAACACCGGAACCCACTATCGGTATTTTTTAAATACAAAAAAAAAAAAAATAAGAATAACCGGCGGAAAGGAAATCTGCAGTCCCTGATCCTTCACGTTGAGGAGTGGACAGACTGTGGAGAAAGCTGTTGTGGAGGAAAATACGAAATACAAGAAGAATTCAAGGTGCGTTCAGCGACTGATACGTAAAAGGAAAAAAAAAAAGGCAACAAAAGAAGACGAAAGAAATGTCGAAGGATCTGTGAAGGAAAAGCATCAACGAGCAAAGTGGACACTGTGAGTAACGTTGTGCAACAATTCAAATCGACGTTTTAGTTGTCAAACATCGTTATTGACTCTGTCTAAAAGGCTTCTGTGAGGAAAAACGCTTCGCACCCCCCAACGGCGAAAATATGTCAGTTTAACGAAATAAACTGCCAGCTGACCAAGCGTCACGCATGCAAATTAGGTGTGACGTAGGCTGACGCGCATTGGAATTCTTCAGTACAAGCAGTGACGTACTGCGTGATCAACGTGCGGCCATTTTGGAATTTGAAAAAAGTAAACAAACCAGTGAAACTGAATCTCCTGGGCAACGCGCGTAACGCGCAAAGGAAAAAAACATCGGGAAGCTGACCTGAGCTTCAAATCAGCTGCCGGAAGTAATCAAAAGCTGAATTTCGTATGCCAGCAACACTATTTGATAAAAAAAAAATATATATATATATACACCAGTATTCAAAGACACTGTCATCACAGTTACTGCACTGTATTTAAACATAAAGAATAAAAACGAATTAGACACAGAATGTCATCAGGTTATTTGTGGAATCTTTCCCCACCACAATCATTCCTACCTGGCAAAGGAGAACCATTACTAAAATGGGAAGAATGGAGGGAGTATTTTAATAATTATATCTCGCAATTTGATGATGATGACGAATTTACACCAAAGAAGAAATACAAACTCCTGCTACATTGCCTTGGAGCAGGTGGAATAAAAGTGTACAACAGCATCAACAAGAAAGCGAGAGGTGAGGGAGAAGACGACGTTTACGCAAATGCTATAGATGACCTGAATGCGTATTACAAGCCTAATGTGTGTGTTGGTGTGGATAGATATAAATTCTTCCACAGGAAACAAGGGAAAGAAGAGTCGGTCGACGACTATGTCTCTGCACTAAAGGAGTTGGCTTTGAATTGTCGTTTTGGGAATCTACACGACGAGTTCATTAGAGACCAAATTGTCATGCAGGGGTCAAATGCTGACATACAGGACAGCCTCTGGGCAAAAGGAGAGTATCCACTCCAGAACATTATCGACGTTGCAAGAAAATCTGAATTGACAGGACGCTGTGCAAAAGCAGTGATAGCCGAAAGCAATGAAAAAAAAGATGGCGGAACTGTCAGCAAGGTTACACGTGTCAAGCAAAACACGAAGGATACATGGAACAAGTCAGCAAAGAAAATAGGCAACAAATCTACGGATAGCGATACAAGGCGTTGCTACAGATGTGGGGACAATACACATTGGGCCGACGACAAAAAATGCCCAGCACGGGGAGCAAAATGCACATACTGCGGAGTCATTGGGCATTTCCAGAAGGCATGTCGAAGGCGTAAGGCACGCTCTGTGAAGAACATCTATGAAGCAGAAGAATCAGAGAGTGAAGAATCGGAGGATGACGACGTCAACATGTATGTCCTCAGCATCGAGGAGGAAATGATAAACGAAGTCAGTACAGACGGTGTAAATAAAAAAAAGAAACCAACATGCAACATGGCAATTGGAGGCGTGGATATCAACATTGTTGCCGATTCAGGCTCACCATATACTATAGTGAACAAAAAAGTGTGGGAAGAAAAGTTTACACCACATATTGGCAATCACCTTGAGAAAGCTGACATCCTGATCAAGTCATTTACTGGAGAGGCTATTGACGTGTGTGGCTACAGAAAACTAAATTTCGCCTACAAAGGGAGAGAAGCAGAAGGCAAACTCTATGTATCCGCTGTGGGGCCGTCGGTCTTGGGCTGGATGGACCAGGGGAATTTGAGCATCATCTTGGACCCCAGCAGCTCTGACCCTGTCCTAGTGGTGCAGAACGCGTACGACTACAACAAAACTATTCTAAACAAGTTCCCCAATGTCTTTAAGGAAAAAATTGGTGCACTTAAGGGATACCAGCATAAGATAATCGTCAAACCAAATGCTACACCTGTGGTACACAAGACTCGCAATCTACCTTTTGCAATCAAGGATGAAGTTAAAAGACAAATTGAAAAGCTCCTAAAGGAAGGAATAATTGAACAAGTGGAGGCAAGTGAATGGGTCGCACCTTTGGTGGTAGCCAAACGACCAAATGGAAAATTGAGAATCTGTGTGGACTTGCGGGACCTAAACAAGAGTATAGTAATTGAGCAGTTCCCGTTACCTAAAATAAGCGAAATGCTTGCAACAACCAAAGGTGTCAAATGGTTTTCTACAATTGACCTTAAGTCTGCTTACCACCAGGTGCCACTGCACCGCGAGAGCAAACGGCTTACAACGTTCATTACGCCGTTTGGGTGTTACCAATTTACGAGAGTACCCTTTGGATTGGCATCCGCAGCAGCGATGTTTCAGAGACTAATGAACAACATCTTCAAGGGAGTAAAGGGTATTCTGATGTTTCAAGACGATATCCTTGTCATGGGAAAGACAAGGGAAGAACACGATGACAAGGTTGAGCAAGTGCTAAAAATCCTGGAGACGAAGGGACTCACAGCTGAGTACAGTAAATGCAAGTTTGCATGTGAGTCAGTAAACTATCTAGGGCACGAAATCAATGGTAAGGGAATCTACCCGAAGAAAGACTTAATGGAAGCAATTAAAAACTCTCCAGTACCCAAAAACAAAGAAGAGTTGAAGTCTTTCTTAGGCCTTGTAGAATTCTATGCGAAATTTGTAAAGAATTTTTCGGAAAAAAACGTACGATCTACGACAACTGTTAAAAATGAGAAGCGACTTTGTTTGGACCGACACGTGCCAAGCTGCCTTCAACACCATTAAGGAAGACCTGTGCAATGCTATACCCCTTCAAGGATTTGACCCCTCACTCCACAACACCATAACAACGGACGCAAGCTCAAAGGGTCTGGGAGCCGTCTTGACTCAAGGAGATGACAAGGGTCCACAGTACACCATAGCATTTGCATCACGGTCATTGACACCAACGGAGGAAAGATTCTCTGTTATTGAACGTGAAGCATTGGCGTGTGTGTGGGCCTTGGAGCATTTTCGGAACTATGTGTGGGGAAATAAGGTCACACTATGCACGGACCATAAGCCACTCACCAAGGTGTTCACCACTAAGGGACTGTATTCGGCTTCACCAAGGCTGGCGCGTTTATCGGTACGCCTATTTGACTTCAATTATAATATTGAATATGTGCCAGGGGTGAAGAACGTTGTAGCGGACTATTTGAGCAGATTGCCGATAAAAGTCGAAAACCAGGAAAATGGAACTGACGAGGTAGAATACTGTATTGCCAGCCTTGACGACAATATCCAGGGAATCTCTAGGGAAGAGTGGCTCACTGAGCAAGAGAAGGACAAGGACATCTGCCAAGTGATTAGAATGTTAGAAGGAGAATGGACACACAAAAATAAACTCACTGAAGCTATGAGACATTTCTATGAAGTGAAACAGGAACTGTCACACGAGAATGACTTACTGTTGAGAGGTTGTAGGGTGATACCCCCTGTCACGTTAAGAAAAAGAATCCTAGATATCTGTCACGAGGGGCATTTAGGCATAGTTAAATGTAAAAGGAGAGTCAAGGAAAGCTACTGGTGGCCCGGGGTTGTGGAAATGTGGATTTTCCTGATCAGTTACGTCCCCTATCTTGGACCCCAACGGTTCTATATGCATGTTACAAATGCATGTGTGTTCCCTCCAGTTCCAGTTTCCAAGACGCAAACATATGTGTGTCTACCGTCGACATGTTCTCTGTCAGATCCGCCATCAATGGGCTGGATATTCAATTCCTAAGTATGAAAAGCCACCGACTTTATATGGCTAAGTTACTCCATTTTTACAGTTCAGGCAAGTAGGCCCGATTCTTTCCTCAAAGCCTTTCCCTGCTCTCTGTCTCTGACAGTTTCAGCTTGAGCTCGCATCTGTATCCATGAACTTTGTCCTACTCCCTGTGCAGCTAACGGTGCCTGCCTCGGCCAGTTTTCGCCTGCCTGCCAAGAAGCTGTATTTCACCTTCGAATTATCTATTTTGCTCTTCAGCCGATGCATTCCTGTCTAGTGATTTAGGTAAACATTTCCTTTAGCTCACAAGCAAAGGACTCAGCCTTTCCGTCCTCCTGCAAGTGATTCATAGCCCTGTTGCCATGGAAAGTTTTCTGCCCCTCGCTTCTCATATAGGCACTTAGACACTTGTACACGCACATACAGTTAGTATAGAATAGATTCTGTCCGAGAGTCCTTCCTTGTGGATAACATAGTTCTCTAAACATAGGATGTTAGATATGATTTGGGATTAGGTTGACATGACCCCCAGACTTCTCGTCTCCACATGTAGAGCTAAATGTCAAGTCCCCTTCACCCCCTAGTTGCACGTCAATCACACGTCATGCTGCTGCGCACGCATCTATGTTAAGTATTATCGTATAGATCCACCTATGTAAGATAATCAGAGCCAATCATGTTTCTTTTTGCTCCTTATTACGCCTAGTTTCAATTACGTATCACTATGTTAATTTATCTTATCAATTGTTACGCCTTTTTGCACTTGTTTCATTGTAAATGTATGACCTATAAAAGTTACTTCTTGTCAATAAAGTATTGTACTTCACTTCCTGAACCCTCGTGGTGACGGAACCTGAAGGCCGCGACTCGAGTCGGCCATTTTGGATGGAATAAAGCCCATTTAGAAAACCTCTTATACCACGGATTCTGCCTCTTGTTATTCTGAGCTATTTTACTTTATTTTAAAGATTCCGTATGAAATTCAGTTTAGGTAAAAAGAATATTTACCACATAATGGCGCCCGAATAGGGACACTTTCTCATCTCACGCGCCGGCGGTGCGTTGCAGGCCCGGTCTCCTGCCACAGCTGGACGGACCATAAACGCGTACCAGCAGGATTTCCTGTAAGCTCCCTCCGGTCAAGCGGGGGCGACTGAGGCTGCGATCAACCCAGACGAGGCGGTGAGAAGTGCGAAGTATCCCGACCAGAGCCTAGCTGAGAGAGCAAGATCCGAGGTATACAGAAGCCCACCAGGTTTTTCGAAATCCCGATGTCCAGAGGGTCCGCTGTCCGCAGTCATCGAGTCCTGTCCATTCTCTGAGGCCTTCCGTTTCAAGGAGCTACTCGGTGAGTACCATCGCCGAGGAGGCGTGTTGACGCGCACATAGGTTGTGCCGGTCAAGACGGATTTGGGTACACAAATCCGGTCTGCACTGTTTAGCAGTGTATATGTACTGTTTAGCAGTATATCAAGTATTCCGAAGTATTCAGTTATTGTCAAGAATTCAGCGTGGTGATTAGTTAGGCAGACTGTCATCATTGTCGGTTATTGTTAAAATGTTTAATGTTCAATGTTTAAAGTGTTCAAATGTCTTGCATATTGTGGTATGAATGATTGTTTTTTGTTCACTGTTCATTATTGTGTTTTTCGTATTAAGTGAATTCAAGAGTAAATATCAGATCAGTTGTCAATATGCCGCTCTTCTCGAAGTTAAGACAGATTACTACCAGAAAAGGGGTGCTTGAAGAAGCAGTTCCTATTCCTCCTAGGGACACTCCAGGGCATTTTATGTACCACAAGCATGGCTTAGATGCCATATTGTTTCTTGATCTATGGGTAGATTATACCAAGGGATTGCCGGAAAGTCAAAGGTGGCCCGCAGCGGGAACCTGGGATGCAGAGTGCATCATGAAAGTGGAGGAAGAGTTATGGAAAAGAAAGGTCAGACAGTCACAGAAAGACGCTGTTGAGTTATGGCGTAAAGAATCTCATAGACGTACAGAAAAAGCACGTAGACAAGAAGAGAGGAGTAAAGAAAGTTCAAATAAAGTTCAAGAAAATCTATTAATTGAGGAAGGTATCCGAGTGAAGTCAGAACAAGTAAATAGACAAAGAAATGCTCTTATGAATGGTATGTATCCCCTTCTAGCCGAAGGACTACCAAAGGCTGTTCCAGGGATGCCAAAAGACTTGCCACCCCCATTATTTCCAATTAAGGTACATCAAAAAGGGCATCCCAGAACCGCAGAAGATGTTTTTCTTTCCTCATATCTAGACGACACAGCTCCCGAGTATGCTAACGCCACACCACATAGACCGTCTGGCGGAGGGGTTCAACGTCAGGATCAGGTATCCGACCCCGTGCAACAGCAAGTCCCGATACAAGCTTCGGCAAGCACATCTGTCCCCGCAGTCGATTCTACAGTGGTATCGACACCCATAGTTGCTGTATCACGTTCAACGAACCCATTCACACCCGACGCCCCAGATGGGGCCACGGGAGGTGCTAGCAATACCTTTACACCACCCAGAATAAATAAACTTGTCTTTCAAGAATCAGCGCATTCACGTACACCTAAATTCGTAAGTGAACGTACGCTTAAGGAACTCCTTGTAAATTGTAGATATGACCCGGTGGTTGGTAAAGAGGACGAAATGGTCCTGGCATCATTACGCATCAGGCGAGCCGCAGAGTATTTAGCAAGGTTACCAGGAATGACTACGCATCTAGATAACATATATCATTTTGTTCAAACAGGACGAGATCCAGGATGTATTAACAGAGCTATGGAATTCCAGAAAGTAGAGATACAGGGGGAACTGTTACGTTTCCTCATAAACTGTGTGATCAGAAATCAAGACCGTCCGGGGGTAGACCCGAATGCAATGCTCATTCTTACAAGATGGAGCCAGAATATATCAGAAGGGAGACACGATAAGCAAAATTGTATAATAGCCATGTGCCGAAAAATCCGTAGAGAAATAGAGCGTATTCATGAAGAAAGATTGGGAACAGACGAGTTCGAGCAAGATGAAGTGTCCGAATCAGGGAATTCCGCAAGACAGTCAGAGACCATAGCCTATGTAGGCAGAGGAAGATCCTGTGATAATGCTAGATGTTTTTCTGATCCCATACACTCTGTATGCCCAAGTAATAGCAGAACGTATCCGACGCCTGTAATAAATCTGAAGTCTCCTGAACATTTGTTTCAAGCCGCAGATAAAATACTACGAGAACGAAGGGGTTACCACCTCCTCGATTCCATGGATGAGCAAGAATTAGCCAGATCAGCTGTTCACTGGATTGACAGTCCTGAAAAATACGGTGATGAGACCGTAGCACACACGTTTTTTAATCTCAGTGCAGATGAACAACGTTTAGCTGGAATCTATATGATTCAGCAACTCCTTATATTATATAAGAGCCAACATGCTGACCCTGGTCCTTTACCTGATATATTAACGGAACTACTCACGAACAGATGGAGAGGTTCTAGTAACAAGCTAATTAAAGAGATATTAGTGTCACGTAAACAGTATGTCCTTTTTGTAAATCCGGATTCTCTCTCGCTGCCCCACAGAGAAAGAACGCCGTACTATATGGATAGACAAAATCCTTTACGAGAAGTGCACCCAATAAAAGGCGAAGACAATGAGTTTCACCGTGTATTTGTTTACACACCCATATCAAAAATGGAATTATTAGAAATGAAGAAAGTAGTACCTAGTCATGACAAAGACCCAGCGGGTTTCCACCGAGAAATTAAAGACATGTTACTAATGGGAGAGTACACCTTTCCTGATATTATGACGATATTAAAGGTGCTTTTGCCTGCTGGCATCTATGAAAAACTGAAAGAAAAAGAGTGGGAAGTGGGAGACCAAAAGATAGACTGGACAGCATTAGCAGAGGAAGAAAGGGCCCGAACTGCAGGTTCAGGGCTCGGGGATAAAGTTAAACTGTTACCAGGTTTACTAGTACAGGTACTGCCACGTCTATTAACTACAAAAAAGGAAGATTGGGGTGCAATCACAGCCTGCAAACAAAAGCAAGATGAAGACACAAGCGATTATTATGCTCGATTTGAAAAATGTTTTGGTATAAACAGTGGTATAAAAGCAAGTAGTGACTCATATCCACATTTATTTGTGACAAAATTAGTGGAAAATGCATTGCCTCCAGTGAAGAATAGAATATTGAAATTCGAGAGTACCTGGCAAAGTAACACTCCGTCACAAATGCTACAAATGTTACAGTATCATCACAATAGAATTAGGGATGAACAAGAACACGAGCATAGACGCATGAAGGATACAAAAATGAAAATGCTAGTTTCTCAGACAGTACCAGCAGAGGGTCACAAAAAGGGTGTGACACATTCTGGTGATTCTGCAGCTCCTGTAAAAGGAACCTGCAATTACTGTAAACAACTAGGCCATTATGTACACGATTGTCCAGTCCTGAAACGTAATATAGCTACAGGTATTGCAAAAGAGAGACCACGATTAGTTAGACAAGATCAGAATGAACAAGGAGCTATGCAGCATGGACAGTCCATGCCAGTTCAGCAACAGTCCATGCCAGTTCAGCAACAGTCCATGCCAGCCTCACAGCAGCCCATACAGTTTGTGCCAGCTGCACCACCGTTGCCTGCTACTGCCACACAAACCACAACACGACAAATGTATCAGACTGCACAATATGAATATCCTGAGTATCAGCGTTACGCATGAACAAGCCTAGAGAGGGAAGTTGACTTACCGCTCATCGAGATTCCTGTAGATCAAGAAGGACCGTATGTACATAGTGAATTATTAGGTCAAGATAGAAAATTCTTACTCGATACAGGGGCAAGTCGAACAACTATAAAACGTAGTGAAGTTCCAGGGGCACCCCTCTCAGGCTCTCAAAATGTTTCCCTTGGTTTTTCAGGAAAACCTATTGTTAATGAAGTATCACAGCCTCTCCCACTTACGATAGGACCTTTGACACGAACTACAGATTTATTGCTTACTAAATCATGCCCAGAAAATCTGTTAGGAATTAAAACTCTGAAAGCACTAGGAGCCATAATATGTTGTTCTCCGGAAGGAGTAAGGTTGTTTCTACGTGATTTTAAAGGTCACTATGTGTCTAGGGACATGGATCCCCGACTACAGACTTTACCAGTACATCTATGGGCACAAGGCCCTACGGATGTTGGCTGCATGAACATTACACCATACCGAGTCACATTGAAAGCAGGAGTGGTACTACCACGAATACGACAATACAAGTTACCGCATGATGCTGTAGTGGCTTTGCTGAAAATCATTGATGAGCTAATTGCCCAGGGAGTAGTTGTAGAAACAGACTCCAATGTATGTAATTCACCGATAATTCCGATTCTTAAACGAACTGATCCTACTGCCCCACCAGTATACCGATTGGTTATTGATTTGCGTGAACTAAACAAGTGCATTGTACCACAATTTCCTGTGGTCCCTGATATATCATCATTATTGACAGCAATTGATTCCGAAGCAACATTCTTTACTGTAATTGATCTCAAGAATGCCTTTTTCAGCGTCCCAATAGATCCGGAAAGCCAATATTTGTTCGGATTCAGTTTAAATGGGCGCAGCTTTAAATTCTCACGCGCTCCCCAAGGATTCACAGAAAGCCCCAGCATCTACAGCCAAGCACTGAAACGAGAACTTGACAGTATCCACATGCCAGTCAATACTGCACTGCTTCAATATGTCGATGATCTGCTGATCACCGCGAGAAGCGAACCTGAATGTGAAAAGGCTTCTCTGACAGTTTTACATTTTCTAGCCGACAAGGGGCACAAGGTGTCTCCTTCTAAGCTGCAATTCTGTGTCCAGCGAGTTATTTATCTTGGTCACTCGCTGTCCAAGGAGGGAAGGCAGCTTACACCAGATCGCATCCAGTTAATTGCTAACATGTCAATACCCCAGACACAAAAGGAAGTGCGGGCTTTTATAGGCCTCACTTCATATTGTAGGCAGTGGATCCCTCAGTACGCATTTCTAGCAAAACCACTCATTCAGCTAACCACACAGGAGGCAGCCACATCGACTGTTCTCCCTTGGACTCAGGAACATACACAAGCTTTTGAAAGCCTAAAAGAAGCTTTATGTCAAGCACCTGTTTTAGCAACACCATGTTATAGCAAACATTTTACACTCTTTGTTACAGAACGTGAAGGTACTGCCTTGTCAGTACTCACTCAGGATCAAGCAGGATCACGCAAGCCATGTGCTTATTTTTCCAGCACATTAGATCCCGTAGCTCAGGCTTTGCCTGCATGCCTGAAATCAGTGGCGGCGACAGCTTTAGCAATCAGACAAAGCGATGCCATAGTATTAGGACATCCATTGACAGTACAAGTACCACATGCAGTAGAGGTTCTTGTGAACCGAACACAAACACAACACTTGACCATAGCAAGACTTACCGGTTATGAACTGACATTGTTTCAACCACACATAGAGATCCGACGGTGTAATACATTGAATCCTGCTACACTATTACCTGTAATTGGAACAGACCCACTAGCTCATGATTGTGTTGAAATCATTGAAATAAAGACGAAACCTAGACAAGACTTGACAGACGTTCCATTGTTAGATCCAGACCTGACGTTGTATGTAGACGGATCGTGCATGAGAACAAGTACAGGAGATTTAGTGGCCGCGTATGCAGTCACAACAGACACTGAAGTTATTGAGACAAATTGTATAGATACTTTGTCAGCCCAAGCAGCAGAACTTATTGCTCTAACACAAGCCTGTATTCAAGCCACAAATAAGAAAGTTAATGTATACACTGACTCACGTTATGCATTCGGAGTTGTACACGACTTCGGCGTACTGTGGCGAGAGAGAGGTTATTTAACCTCCCATGGTGCCCACATTCAGCACGGACCCCTCATTCATGCCTTGTTAGACGCAATACATCTACCCACTGCTATATCGATTATGAAATGTAAAGCACACACGAAGGTTACTGATATCATTTCTCAAGGCAATGATTTAGCTGACAGAACAGCTAAACAGACTGCTCAGAATCGCACATTAGACATGACAAAGCCAATAGTTCAGACACCAACACAGTGTATGACAATTAAGGATCCCGCACTTGACGTAATTGACATACAGACACATGCTACTGCAGAAGAATTAAAGAAATGGACTGAACTAGGAGGGATCCAGACAGATCAGGGATGGATGACGAAGGAGAAATCTGTATGGTTTCTTCCTGACTCTATGGTCCAAGCCATTATAGCTACAATTCACAGCCCGGCGCATTTAGGAGAAAAAGCTATGCTAGATAGCATTCAACACATTTGGTTCAATAAACATTTACGAGCAGCAGCTAAACAAAAGGTCCGTACCTGTATGATATGTTGTCAGTTCAACCCGGGAAAAAGTGTTCCCGTAGAACAGGGTGGATTCCAGACTCCTGATCATCCTTTTGAAGTGCTCCAAATGGATTATATCCAGATGGAACGATGTCGAGGATTCAAATATGTTCTTGTAGTTGTCTGCGCTCTCTCCCGATGGACTGAGGCGTACCCAGTATCAGATTACACGGCCCCGACTACTGCCAAACAGTTAGTTCGAGAATTCTTCCCACGGTACGGGCTACCACGTGTTGTATATTCAGATAACGGCCAGCCTTTCTCATCCGAATTAATGAAACATGTCTCACTTTTGTTGGGATATCAGTGGAAATTCCACTGTGTCCGACACCCCGAGGCAGCAGGTCTCGTGGAACGACATAATCAAATTTTGAAAATCAGATTGTCTAAAATATGTAAGGAGAAAGGTGTTGACTGGATAGTAGCCTTACCAGTTGCACTATTTTACATAAGAATGGTAGCACACTCTCGAACAGGGCTATCCCCGTATGAGGTGATCTTCGGAAGGCCACCAAATATGTGGGGGACGCCTGTACCACGTAAAATAACTGATGTAAATTGTAATATGCTGACAGATTACCTGGCTTCCTTGATGTCTGCACTACAATCTTGTCGTTCACAGGTAGCTGCAGCTTTTCCTGACAACACTGAGGTGAAACCCCATGACGTTGCTCCGGGGGATCTGGTGTTTGTGAGGAATTTCGATCGGAAAACCCAATTGGAGCCCAGGTGGAAAACACCGAAGCTAGTCCTGCTGACCACAAGAACAGCCGTGAAAGTGGAGGGCCGCAAAGGATGGATACATTCCAGCCACGTTAAGAAATTTCATGGACTATCCTCGGATATAGACACTGTGCCCTGCACTCCCTCACAGACTGATTCAAAACTTCCCTTTGTTGAAAGGAATGACTCTCAGAACTATAAATTAAAACTTAGGCCCAAACAGTCGAGCAATTTGATTGTTTAAGTCCTCTCCAAGGTGAAGCGGTTGAATTGTCTCTGACATGTATCCCTTGGACCTGAGTAGAGAAAATACCAGAGAAATGTTGAAACGACAGGCGTATTGTAAATCACTGCGTAGCTACTGTGTGAGGACATTATTAATTCTGTTTTTATTGAGTGTTTTAATAATCATTACGAGTGTGATTTTGCACATATATCATCCTATTTCTAGACATGTTTATAATATTACTGCTGAACATTCTTTTAGTGACCTACCGCCACATGAATTATCTTATAGACTTGCGCTGCGCAATAACACCTTCATTAGTATGTACATCATTCCCATCAGACTAGTAATGCCACCAATTGTTGGGTGTGTGGCCGACTCCCTCCCTATCAGAATAACAAAGGAGTTCTGCCTTTCTTTCCACATCCGTTCACACACAATGGCTCCTGTGGAGCATGGTTTAGTTTACTAAATTCCATAGACCCAGACACAGCAGTTTATCAACAACATTGGATATGGGGAAATCTGAATCTAGTTTTATTCAAAGTCTGTCACCCTAATAAGGAGGGTCACCCCAGTAGAACAGGAACTGATTTAGAAAATGAAGTGTATAAATTAGGTAATTTTACGCCTAATCTCATGATTTTGAACGTCAAATCCGAAGTTGAATTAATTCTGCCCACTATGTCAGTATTTCCAGTTAAGGGTGAATTATGTGTGAGAAAAGTTGGTTCCATACACATGGGCCATAGCAAATGCGTTACTACAGTAGAATATAGTGATCAAGGGAAATCTTCATTTAGAGCTTCTCGCCATTCTTACTTTATATGTGGTCAGACGGCATATATGCGTCTGCCTCTAGATTGGGATGGTACCTGTTACATAGCATTCCTTTTGCCACCTGTTTTCCTAGCTCCCCCTGATTATTATCGAAATGTTCATTTAGTACACAAAAGAGAGCGTAGAGATCTCCCAGTTGTCGATTATACTGAGACGGCATGGGACAAGTATGTAGATTTCAATAAAGGTATCTTTCCCTATATAGGTACAATATCAAATAGTAAGCTGATACGCAGACTCACCAAGACTCTTGAAGCTGTAGTAAACGAGACTATAGCCGCCCTAGGCAATCTGACAGAGGAACAATCAGTGATGAGAATTGTTGTTCTCCAGAATCGTCTTGTCCTTGACGTCATCCTGGCCGATAGGGGCGGAGCTTGCAGGGTCATCGGATCCAGCTGCTGCATATTCATACCAGAAAATTCGCCATCTGTATATAAAGCTATAACACGCCTTCATAAGATTGTAAGCCAGATACACGAGAATCCAGGCACTTGGACGTGGTCCGGGTGGTTTTGGAGTGTGATATCAGCCTGGGGATGGAGAGTTCTATCTTTCCTAGGTATTGGCCTTTTTATGCTCTTCAGTTGTTGTTTATGCCTACAATGTGGACCAGCGATTTGTGGTCTGTGTGCCACATCATGCATTCCATATCAAAGTTCTCGTTCAAAATGCCGGAAAAAGAAGGAAGAAGAAATGATGCTCCATGAGCAAATCGATGGAATGATGAAGATTGATATCTCTTGAAGGGCAAGTAGGGGACAAGGAGGGAATGTGGAAATGTGGATTTTCCTGATCAGTTACGTCCCCTATCTTGGACCCCAACGGTTCTATATGCATGTTACAAATGCATGTGTGTTCCCTCCAGTTCCAGTTTCCAAGACGCAAACATATGTGTGTCTACCGTCGACATGTTCTCTGTCAGATCCGCCATCAATGGGCTGGATATTCAATTCCTAAGTATGAAAAGCCACCGACTTTATATGGCTAAGTTACTCCATTTTTACAGTTCAGGCAAGTAGGCCCGATTCTTTCCTCAAAGCCTTTCCCTGCTCTCTGTCTCTGACAGTTTCAGCTTGAGCTCGCATCTGTATCCATGAACTTTGTCCTACTCCCTGTGCAGCTAACGGTGCCTGCCTCGGCCAGTTTTCGCCTGCCTGCCAAGAAGCTGTATTTCACCTTCGAATTATCTATTTTGCTCTTCAGCCGATGCATTCCTGTCTAGTGATTTAGGTAAACATTTCCTTTAGCTCACAAGCAAAGGACTCAGCCTTTCCGTCCTCCTGCAAGTGATTCATAGCCCTGTTGCCATGGAAAGTTTTCTGCCCCTCGCTTCTCATATAGGCACTTAGACACTTGTACACGCACATACAGTTAGTATAGAATAGATTCTGTCCGAGAGTCCTTCCTTGTGGATAACATAGTTCTCTAAACATAGGATGTTAGATATGATTTGGGATTAGGTTGACATGACCCCCAGACTTCTCGTCTCCACATGTAGAGCTAAATGTCAAGTCCCCTTCACCCCCTAGTTGCACGTCAATCACACGTCATGCTGCTGCGCACGCATCTATGTTAAGTATTATCGTATAGATCCACCTATGTAAGATAATCAGAGCCAATCATGTTTCTTTTTGCTCCTTATTACGCCTAGTTTCAATTACGTATCACTATGTTAATTTATCTTATCAATTGTTACGCCTTTTTGCACTTGTTTCATTGTAAATGTATGACCTATAAAAGTTACTTCTTGTCAATAAAGTATTGTACTTCACTTCCTGAACCCTCGTGGTGACGGAACCTGAAGGCCGCGACTCGAGTCGGCCATTTTGGATGGAATAAAGCCCATTTAGAAAACCTCTTATACCACGGATTCTGCCTCTTGTTATTCTGAGCTATTTTACTTTATTTTAAAGATTCCGTATGAAATTCAGTTTAGGTAAAAAGAATATTTACCACAGGGTAAGCAAGGACATGGAAAGAGTAGTCAGAAACTGCAACATGTGTCAGCAATCAGACAAGACCCAGGTAACTCTTAGACCACCACTACACCCCATTAGTTGTCCGTCTATGCCATGGGAAAGAGTGGGGATTGATATCATGGGCCCCATAGATGGAAAAGAGGAGCAATGGTATATAATAGTACTCATTGACCATTTTACTAAGTGGCCTGAACTCACGTTCACGGTTAAACCTGATTCCAGGGCGGTGGTAGAGTTCCTAGATTCTGTTTTTACACGAGAAGGGCTCCCCAAACAAATAACCAGTGATAATGGCCCGCAGTTCCTCTCAGACCTGTTTAAAGCCTACACTTCTAGGAACCAAATTGCACACAAAACTACATCAGTGTACCACCCTGCCGGTAACGGAGCGGTGGAACGCTTCAATAGAGTACTCAAAGGCATTATCCAGTTGTCCAACGACAACAGACTGTGTTGGAAGAGTGAGATCCTAAAAACAGTGTGGGCCTACAGGATCACACCGTGCGAATCTACTGGTCACAGCCCCTTCGTACTTATGCGGGGCAGAACGCCTCTCTCAAAGGATAATGTGGGTTGGGCATTAGCTTCAAAGAGTGTACACTGGTCCAGTGACCAAGTAAGAAGGAAGGTTGGGCAGGTTCAGATTAGAACAAAAAAAAGATACGACCACAAACATGGTTGCAAGGATGTGCAACTCTCCTTAGGAGAAACCGTTAAGGTAAAGAAAAGTGGCCACATAGCTAAGGGACAGAACAAGTTCTCCCCACCCCTAACGGTTAAAGAGGTGTATTGCAACTCCGCCCTCTTAAGCGACGGTAAGGTGCATCACTTCTCAGCCTTATCTGTGTGCAAGCCTACCATGGGAGTCACTAACGGGGTGCACTGTAAGCCAAAGGATAACAAGCACCACGTTTCCCTATCTGACTCTTCTGACAGTGAAGCCACCCAGTACCCTCTTACTACACATGTTGAAGCTCCTAACCCCGAGACACGCACCCTTAGCGCAGATCCTGGTAGAGTAGTCAGAGTGTTGCCACCCACTCCCAGATATGAAGTGTCAGTACCTTCTAGTACCAGCAGATGTGGCAGAAGAATAGTACCACCTGCGAAACTTAATGATTACATTTGTGACTAGGTTTTTTCTGTTCAGTTTCGTTAGCCATTGTCACTCTGTTCATAAAGAGGGAAGATGTGTTGTGTACTTGTTTTGACTACTTGGGGACACCGTTGTGTCACTTGCTCTTGCGTGTCCCTGTGAGGACACCGTATCATAGTTGTTGACAGCTGTGACATCACCAGCTGGCAGTTGATGACAGTTGACAGCTGGTGATCCACAGCAGCGGATGCATTCTTGCGCTCCACTTGTGGAGCTGTGTTGGCGAATAAAGAACTTATACTTACTCTACAGATCCGCTTTGTTCTTTACACCCAGAGCACTCAAAACAAGGGGCAGTTGTGCCTATGCGTTAAAACTACAATTCTCTAACATCGAATAACATGTCACATGTTTGTTGAAAGTGTCTTCAGCTTCAGAGATGCACGTTTATTTGCCCATGTTTAAATGCCAAACAGACCTGGTTTTCTAAGTGGTCTTCATTTATAACTGTCAATAAGCATGTTCTGCTTAGGGCTACTTGCCACAGCAGAGAGCCTTTCACACTAGGAGTCAGGAGCATTCCATATGTACAGGAATCACCATTTGCAGAAGAGAGAGGAGATAGAAAGGGACGATGTGCGAGGGGAAGGCGAGAGGAGAAACAGTATTTGATCCAAAAGAGTAGGGGAGAAAGGGGAGAATGAAGTAAGATAAATGAAGGATTGGGAAAGAGACAAAAGGAGGTGGACAGAGTGTTAGAGGAGCA
The DNA here is from genome assembly GCF_964204655.1 of Triturus cristatus. Classification (NCBI taxonomy): domain Eukaryota; kingdom Metazoa; phylum Chordata; class Amphibia; order Caudata; family Salamandridae; genus Triturus; species Triturus cristatus. Next base: position 393,402,294 of record NC_140594.1, read on the forward strand.
GAGAGAGAAACAGAGACGAGAGAGTGATGCGGGAGGGATGTGAGGGAGAAACGAGAAAAAATGAGTTAGAAAAGAGGAAGAGACAAATTAGGGAGAGAGAGGAACAGAAGGACAAACAAAGGGAAGAATGAGAGGAGAACAGGAAGAGACATACAGATAAAGTTGATGTGATGGGAGAGAAAGACAAAGGGGAGTAGAAGGCATTCAAGGGGAGGAGATAAAAGGAGGAAGAAGAGAAGAAGGTGATAGGAGAGATGAATGAAGGGAGAGAAAAAGTAGATTCATGTACATTTGGGTAAACACCCAGATCTGCTAACAAACAGCCTCTCACACTACTCCTGGAAGCAGCTGATCAATTACATGTACGGAGAATTTATGTGTGTGTGTATTCAGAGACACACATAATGTGTCAAAATATTCATATATGCACATAATGTGTCAAAGATTCTTCTAAAGCCATTACCTACCTACTTACCTAGGGCCAGTTGTTGCAAACGGTGGGCATCAGCATTCATTTTTGGGACCGAAGCTTATTTTTTGTTATCAGACTTTGACCCAGAAAGAGAAAGGCAGGAATGGGAGAAAGAAAAGGAAAGTGAGAGATAGGAAAACAGTGACAGAGCTGGAGATAAAAGAATGTATAAGAATGAGGTAAAGAAGAAGAAGCGAAGAAGGGTTGGAGAAAGAGGCATGAAGGAGAATCAAGACTATTTGGTAATTTCGGCTTTTGGCAACTCCTTTGACACGCTCCTGATGTGACCTTGTAACTTATATTGCATGATGCATCACGGTGTGTGGGCAAAGTGTCTATGTGCATGTCTTGGAAAGTGCTGGACTTAGAGCCGAGGATGACACACTTCTTGAGCAGTAACCTTGCCGGCTTTCACTCTATGCACTGTCAACATACCTCAGGAGTACTCTGGAGGGGCAGTGGGGGGAGAGTGCATCCATGCCTTTGTAGTCAACGCTCTGGGACAATATACAATAAGTGTGACAGTGGTGTGGAAGTGGACAGCAGACTATTAGACCACTCCTAAACTGTTAACAGTGGCTGATTTGTGACTTAATAACCATCAGCCTTCATTTGAATTGAAGAGTGGTGCGACAATGGGGCACTTGGGTGGGGCAGCCGCTCCTCCTCCTGATGAATGAGGACTTGCATCCGGACCAGAGTCTCTTGTTCTTCCTTTGCAGTGCTCAGAAGATTCGCGAGTTTTAGGAGCTGTGGATAGTTTGGACCTTGTATCTGATTATTCCACCATCATCAGAGGCAACTTCTTTCCAGGGTTTGGCCTGGCAAAAATGCTCAAATCAGCCCTGCTCCCTTCGTCTCCACGCACTATCTCTCACTTTCCATCAAATAATTCTCTCTTTCCTTCTCTCCACTCTTTCTTCTCCCTCTCTGATCACTCTCTCTCTACCTTCCCCCTCCCTCCGTTTCTTTCTCCCTTGAAGCCTTCCCGTCCTTGCTTCAACTTAGGCTACTAGGGGAAAGTGACAGAGATAACAGGATCCGCCAGGGCTTTCAAAACCGGCCTTCAAGGGCTCCAGCATGAATGTATGACATTACAATGCATACATTTACAATGCATGCCTTTACAACGCAGTTTTAACATCTCAACATCCTTTACAACGCATTCTTTTACATCGCATGCCATTACATCGCATTTTCAGAAACTACCTTTACAGTGCATTCAATTACATCACATTATACCTTTACAACCCATACCATTACAATGCATACCATTACATCGCATTTAAGGTAAGTGTTGGATAGTGTAGGGGTAAAAAATTACTATTCTAACTCCAGTGAGTGCAACAGTAGGGTAAGTGTTGGATAGAGTAGGGGTAAAAATTACTATTCTAACTCCAGTGAGTGCAACAGTAGGGTAAGTGTTGGATAGTGTAAGGGTACTATGCGTTGTAAAGGCCTGCGTTGTAATGACTTGCGATGTAATGCCTGCAAAGTAGTGACATGCATTGTAATGACATGCTTTGTAGTGACATGTGATGTAATGGCTGCGTTGTAATGACATGCGATGTAAAGGATGTTGCAATGTAATGACTGCTATGTAAAGGTAGTGCGATACAATGAGTGCGTTGTAAAGGTTGTTTCCCCTCCAGCACACCATGAAATGCCTAGTGGAAAAACAGTCCTGTCCAGCCCTGCTAACTTCCTGCCACCTTTAGAGTTACAGACACAAAACCTTCCCTCTCTGCTTCAAAATGTTCTTACTGTTGGCAGCAGAGCTGACAAGGGTTAAATGCCTTTAATTGTTGCAATGATTGCCTAAAAAAAACACATTCCTTTATAATGCTGAACTACCTTTGGTCAGTTTTTATCCAACCAAGTGGAAAACAATATACTTACAATGTGTACTGCCTTTTTGTGACAATGTTCATTTATCTTTTATCACATGCCACCATCATTGCACCCAAACAGATGAAACACTAACTATGACCCTTTTGTCAGGGTATTATAAACATACCAAGGGCCATATGTAGGTAAATTACATTTACCGATTCTTAAATACCGAATTTTACCGATTCGGTATTTATGAATCGGTAAATGAAATGTAGGTAAATTATTACCGATTCGGTAAATGTCGGTTTTTTAGAATCGGTATTTACCGAATCGGTAATGGCAACTGACTTCCCATTCATTCCTATGGGCCTGGAGGCCCATAGGAATGAATGGGAACCCAGTTGCCATTACCGATTCGGTAAATACCGAATCGGTAATGGGGGAGGAATCATCATGGGTGGCAGGGTGTCACATTGACACCCTGTTGCACCCCTGATTCGTCCATGTGTGCACATGTGGCGCACATACATGCCCTAAGGGCATGTATGTCTGCCACATTGCACACTTCAAATTGCACAAAAATGCTTTTTTACAGGTATTCATCATTTACCATCAACTTTTAGTTGGTGGTAAATAACGAATCCCCACACCAACGAGACACTCCCCCTACATATCATTTCAGGATTCGGTATTTACCGAATCGGTAAAATTACCGATTCGGTAATTTTACCGATTCGGTAAATTACCGAATCCTGAAATGTGGCCCCTACATAGCAAAAGCCAAAATACTGGTCGGTAACGGTATATTTACCGAAAATCGGCCATTACCGACCGGTATTTGGCTTCCTACATATGGCCCCAAATGAGGTTTGTGTTGGGTAGTATATTATTGGACTAGGCCCTTGCTGCAGGTTTGCCCTGTGTTAGACTACTTGGCCCTCTCTGCACTGTCACTCCCAAACATTTTGCCTTCACCGCTCCTGTATTCTGAACCAGCTTTTGTTGGCTTTTAGGACTCTGTGCACTTTATCGCTGCTAACCAGTGCTAAAGTGCTTGTGCTCCCCCCTAAAATATGGTACAATTGGCTTAAACCTGAGTAGTACATTTCATTTACTTGTATGCTCCTCGTATATGGTACATGGGTACCAAGGGCTTGTAAATTAAATGCTGCCATGCCTAAACCTTCCTTTTTAGTACATATAAGTCACCCCTAAGGTAGGCCCTAAACTGCTCTTAAGGCAGGATGCATCATATTTAAAAAAGTATGACATGTGTTTTTAAGTTTTACATGTCCTGGTAGTAAAAGTCTCCTAAATATGTTTTTCACTGCTGTAATGTCTGTATCTGATTGGGAACAGGTAGAAATATCATGTGTGGAATCAAATGAATTGTAATTTAAAAGCCTCTTTAACAGTAAAGTCGGACTTTCAATTAACAATTTTGAAAATGCCACTTTTATTAAGTTACAAACCAAACCATTTTATGTCAGCAAGGCTAGCCCACTTTAAATATTAAATGAAAAACAAGAGCCAGTACTGACATTGTTTCACACAAACATTATTTTATGTTTGTGAGCATGGAACTCAATTAGCGTGGTCACCATTTATTTCATCATTCTTTTTTCACCAGATCATTATTATTTTTTTTGGTATCTGTCATGGATGTAGGAACAAACAAACAACAATTTTTAGCTTCAAAGAATACTAGTTGTTGCCTATGTGAAATAAAAGCAAACAACACAATACATTAATCAGTGAAGGAGTACAAATTGTGGCACATGCACTTGGAATAAACATAAACAAAAATATGAACAAAAATATATCACCGTTCTCAATTTGAACACCGAAAAAGAGCCTATGTGTAATTTCAAAATAAGTGGGGCCCCCTACTTAATGGACAAACCAGGGGATGGAAGCAACAAAGTGTCACCAACGACAGACAACACGGGCCATTAAATTGCAAATTGTTCGTATATATTGTGCCCCGGTTATGCAAAACGTTTTGCTTTTTGTCTGCAATCCCATTGGCGTCTTCTGCTGTTGACACGTTTCAAGCTCGTACCAAGTTGTGGGTTCTCCTCAGGACTGAGAACTGCTAACAACTGTGTGCAATGAAATGGAAAAAGAACAAAGAAAAATATCTCTTTAAAATCTTCGGACGTAGTGGAGTAATAGACTGAATTCTATTATTCAGTTTGACTCCACAAAGCAACTTACATGAGCTTTAAGCACACTTCTTTGATGCATATCTATTCTGCAGGAATTTGCTGTGGCTAAATACAAAAATTAAAAGAAATGGGTGTGACCAGTGTGTGGATTGACAAGTGCCTCCATAGATGAGGAAGTAGCTGATCACATTTCACTCACTTGTTTCCATGTTAGCATGAAGCAGGCTGAGATCAATTACATTTAAAAGCTGTGTTCATTTCATTATAGAGCCTGTTGAGGTCTAGAACCACCTTTTCAGAAGCCTGTGTGGAAACAGTGATCTTTTATCAGTATAATTATTTTTTGAAAGAGGCTGCTGTAAGCTGCTCAAAGGTCATGCATGTCATATTGATTTAGTCTGTTTGAATGTGGGGCAGTGGTTCAGAATATTACCCTGTCTATGGAAGTTGAAGAACTGAACAGTTTACTTAAAATGTATCAGCTATTTTGTTGCAAAACCTTGTGCTGGCTGTTTGTTGAAACATAATATCATTATGAAATACTTATAGCATTGATTGCCTGAGTCTCATAAAAACAGTTTTGGAGACAGAGCCTGTTAATTAAACATTGTATCGGAGGGCCTCCTTCTCTTGTGGCATGAAAGCATTTCAACATTCTAGCAGTTAATTACATAAACTTGCTGCAATTACATGCCAGTGGCAAAGGCTGTTCCATAAAAAAAACAAAGTTCAAACAAAATTACAGGTACTGCTGCCAGCAATGCTATTTTGTATTACTTGATCATGATATGAGTGCACTTACTTTCAGTGGATCATGCAGTACAAACGGTTGCTTGCTTAAGGTCTCTCTGTTAGTCCGACAAAGTCTAATTGCTTTTTTTTAAAACCTCTTAATTACGTGGTGCATTTGGGTACTGATTGGACAACAGTCGGACCAATCCTGCATTTCTTGTGCAACTTAGAAGGCTGGAACTTGAAATGGGCCATTACCTCCTCGTCCGTCTTCCCTTCCCATTCCTTAACAGTGAGCAGCTTGTCTGTTCTACAGAAACCTATTACCTAGCAAAGTCAAATACTTCCCCCAATATGACCCGGCATGCATAAAGGTGGAAGTGCATCATCTACACATCCTGTTCTTTTTTTTCTGCATGCTGCAGAACGGTTGCCTAGCTGAGTCGGATACGTTCTTTTTCCTTTTTTCTTGTTACTGTTTTGCAGCTTGCTTTAGCAGCCGCTCTGTTTTTGATTCGGTTTGGCGTGCACGTCCTGCTTAGCGGGCGTTTGATCTTCCCGACGGGTGGTGGCGTTGAGTATCCTGGTGCCCTTTCTCGTTCCCGCAGCCCAGGAGTGGCCCGTGCAGGTAAGAGCGGTGGGGCCGGGTTGGGGGATTTGACAGACAACCACAAAGGAAAATTAAATAAATAATGAATTTTCCCTCACCGCTCTCTGTCGAAATAACCGCCACCCAGCCCCACCGCTCTTACCTGCATGGGCTGCGTCTGCAGCAGCCAGGAGCTGTAGCTCAGGGGCAGCGTCGGGGACGGCGTCTTGTTTGGTGTGGCAGAACCCTCTTTTGCAAAGGTTTGAGTCCCACCACCGGCAGCAGAATGTTGGTATGTCCCTTGCTGTGGTCTTGCTGACTCCTTAAGGGCAAGGGTTCAAGTCCCGCTCTAGGAGTCAGCAGCAATGTGCTTGCTGCCGCTGAGGACTGGCTGTTTCAGTGTGTTACCATTGTGAATACATTGTGATGGGCTTGTCGTGAGTTCGACTTCTGGCTAAGCCTCACTATGGAGCAAGTGCCTTTGAACCTGCTGCAGTGCGCTGTTAAACAAGCAATTACCACTGGTCGAACATTAGAAGTCCACTCAGGTCTGTTTGGTTTCTGGCTCCTTTCCTGCCAGAGCTCCTTGCTTGGAGTTTTTGCTTCACAGGAGATGATTGCCTCTCTCTGTTGGGGCATTACCACTGTTGTACCCTTAACCCTGCTATAGTGGGCTGGGTTTGCTGTGTGGAGTCCTCTTTGGGCACGTGATTTTTGCATGATGCTTCTGCCTGGTCGCTCCCACCCACAGCACCCGGTCTTGGCGAGCGGGGCTAGCGCCCGAACTTTCTAGCACAATGTTATTGTGATGTTTTTGGTGTTCCCGGCCCATGTTGCTCTGCATAAGCGAGCATGGCTTGGGGTCTCCTGGTTTGGCTCCTTTGCCTCCCTTGTCCGATGCACTTGGCTTTTGTGGGTGGGGCTTGGGGGTCTCCTTATACTATTTGCCCTGCTGCCTTGGGCGTGTTGGTTGTTTGCCTCCCACTGGGGCTCACACAGCGGTCTTGTGGCGAGAGGGCTGGGTTTGTTGTGGTGATTTGTTTCCCCCTCATGTTGTATGGGGGCTACATTGGCCACCCCTGGTCTGATATTTTTGGATGCCTTCATGTGGTATGGTGCGAGAGGTCGCCTTTGCTACCTCGTGCTTTTGGCACAGCGCTTCTTCTCTCTGCAAGCCTTCTTGGCATTTCCTCCTTCTGAGGTTGATGGCCACGTTCCTTTGTGCTGTGTCCCTTTTTATGTTTGTCATAGCAAGGGGTGTGTGTGCACTTCATTTGGGCCATGCTGAGGCTGCGGAGGTGGCAGCTTTTTGGTCCTGGATATCCCCCTCTTTGATTCCCACTGTGCGACGTGTTTGGCCTGATGGGGTTAGGGGGCAGTATGCCAGAGGGGTCCTTGTGTTCGGGGTTCTGCTTGGGTAGGTCTACTGTGGAGTCTTGGTGACTGTTTGTCTTCCCTCATCTTGCTCTTCAGCCCCTTGCCTTGTTGCCAGGCGGTTGATCTTTCCTTCTTTCTCTTGCGGGGAAGGTGCGTGGGTTCTGTCATCTTTTGGATTTTCCCTCCCCAGTCTGCTGCTACTGCTTTTGGTTGGATTCCCTCAGCCTTTCATTATTCCGTGGTCGATGATTTGGTCCACTTGAGTTGGGTTGCGATACACTTCTGTTTTTCGCACCACAGTGCCCTTCTGGGTGCATATGCACTTTCCACTTACACATGTTGTGCATATGGCATGTGGTGTTTTTCTGTCACACCATTCTCCTGTGTATGTGTTTGCAGATGCTTTTCCATCCGTGGCGTCTCTAAAGTTGGGCTAGCCTGGTCAGGTCAGTTGGGAGCCTGTGTTTGATCTCATGGTCGCTGATTCAGAGCCTTTCCTACTTCTGTGGTCTGTATGACGTCTCCCATAGAGTTGGGTGACTGTAACCATCTGTTATTCATCGCCAAGATACCCTCCTGGGTGAATGTGCACTTTACATATACTTATGTTGCGCTCTCCAGGGGTCTTCTGTTGTGTCTGCCCCTCCTGCAACGGGTTTTGATACGGGGGAATCTCTCCTTTTTACCATCTGGTGGGCTTTGGCCTTGGTTCGGGCATTGGTTTTCTCCTGTCTGTCGAGGGTACTGGAGGGGGTGGGGTGGGGGAGGAGTCTGAATGGACACCCAGATAACATTTCTCTTTTTTGTGTCATGTGTCATGGTCCTCTTCCTTTTTGTGTGTTCCTGGTTGCGGAGCAGGGGCCTGTTGTTTGGCTCAGTCTTCAAAAGACCTGTCCTCGCTGCTCCTGTGGTTTGCCCCATGCTTCCCTTGTCCTGATGGACGCCTGCCTGTGTATTTCATTCCATCTAGATGCTCCGCTGTGACCTCATGCTCCTATCGTTTCCGGGTGCTTCTTTTCGACTTTTCATCGTTACCATGGATTTTTCCAACCCTCTTGGCCCCACTGGTTCTGTGGTTCTTCCGGCCCTCTTCTTCTGTACCCCCATCCTTCCTGGGTTCTTTTCCTTACTTGGGTGTCTGCCCGTCTCTGCCTGTCGGGTCTTGAGGAGATGGCCTCCGCACTGCCCGTGCTCTCCGGGGTCCATCTCTGTTTGTTCCATTTTCCGGCTTCTCCTGGATCAGTAGTTTCATTCCTAGACCCCCGAGGTTGGGGGTTTCTCTGGTGGTGGCTGTCGCCTCTCACCTCTCGCTCCTGCAGGGGTTTGTTTCTTCTCCCTAGTTGGCTTGGGGACCAATGCATGCGCCTGGGGGAGTGGCACTGCTGAGGGATTCCTGGCCTGCTGTTTGCATTTCTTGGCTCTCTAGTCTTTATCCTGGTGAGATTGGTGGCATTGTGGCAGGCATTGTCTCTGTTCCACTCCTCTCCTTCGGCCCGTGCTGTCTGTGTTCAGACATCCTTCCTGGTCGTTCGTGCCTCAGTCGACTAGCACGAGTAGTTGTGCCGGTCTCTGTTTTCTGTTTCTCCAGAGGATTGGCCAATTTGTGAGCCTTGTGGAGTCTCCTCTTTCTCTCAGCGGTCTCTCTTCTGGGAGTGGTGAAGGGTCTGCAGTTTCTTTTGACCCTTGGTGTGCCCCTTCTCTTTAGGTCATTTCTCTTCTGGTTCGGCCTTCCCTGCCTGGGTCTATTTGCCTTGGCGGTGTTGGTCCTTCTTCCTCTATTTGCGGCTTGATTCCCTCATGGTTCGGCCTGGGTGTTCACTTCTTCCTTCGACCCATGGTCCTTGCTTTCCTCGTTCCTCAAGGGGATTTGAGTGGTTCTGCCAGCAGTTCTTCTGTTTGTTCCGTCTGGTCTTGAGGCCATGGTTTCCCCTTCTTTTTGGTTTGTCTGTCTGTCTGCGTTCATTGGTTCCCATGCACCCATCTTCACTGCTTGCTCCTTTTTTCAGCCCGTCCTCTCTCCTGCGCCTCAGGCTATTTGTCACTGAGATGGTTGTCCCTCTTGGCTCGGGGTTGTTTGCTTGCCGTGCCTCACTCCATCCGGTTCTCTCACGGACCTTCGAACCTGGCATCTTGCAGTCGTCATTGGGGGTGCTTTGGCTCTCGGTGTAGGGGGACGGGTCTGTCTCCTCTTTCCATGGTAGCTCCCTTTTTGTGGGGCCTTTTGCTTCTGGTTCCTGTCCCCTGCTCTGCGGTCCCCGCCCGGAGTTTTCCATTGGTGCTTCTGGTATTGCCTGGTCTTCCTTTGCACTCCTGTATTCAGTTGGTCTTGAGGGTTTTTCTCCTTCTGGTGTTTTGCATCGTCTTCTTCGGAGTTGGCATTCTCCGTTCCCTGGAGGTGTTGTGGGCTTTTTGATCTACCTGGGGTGTTCCTGTGAATTTGGGTGTTGGCTTCTTTATTTGCCGTCTGTGGTCTCTCTAGGTGGGGTCTTGTGCCTTCCTTGTCCCTTCTGACTCAATGGGTGTTGTTTTCCTCATCATTGGCCCTGTTTTAAGGTGTCTCCTTCCATGATGTTGGTAGTGCTGCTACATGGGCCTCTCCCCCCTGCTTTTGTCTCCCCTTAACGTCTTATGTTGTTGATGGTGGCTTCTGCTGCTTTTGGTGCTCATATTTTGTCTGTTATACATGTTTTGTGATTTGTACTCTTTTCTTTTGTCATTATACTGACCTGTTGGTTTTTGCGACCTCCTGGTCTATTTTTCAATCCCCATGCACTTGGGTATGGGCTCATTGTTAAGGAATGGAATGGGAAGACGGACGAGGAGATAATGCCTGGTTACTCACCGCTAATCTCCATTACCCCGAGTCCTGGTCCTCCGGTTCCATTCCTGAGCCTGTCCCTCCTTCTGTTTCTGTTTATCATGATTGGTTTGTACTTTTCTTCTTGAGTTTCTTTGGTATTCTCAGGATGTGTGGATGATGCTCTTCCCCCTTTATGCATGCTGGCCAAGGTGGGCAGCACCACATTGGGGTAAGTATTCGACTTTCCTAAGCAATAGGTTTCTGTAGAGCAGACAAGCTGCTCATTGTTAAGGAATGGAACAGGAAGACCAGGACTCGGAGTAATGAAGATTACAGGTGAGTAACCCGGCAGTGTGTTACTTGGTAATACATTGCAATATATTCTAGGACATGTAGTCATCATGGTCATTAATATGTTAGCCTTTGGAACTTAAAGTGTTTTTTTGGCTAGGGCGTGCATCATGATGGGGCCAAATGTAGATGTCAGGAGGAGGGCCAAGAAAGGTCTCAAGTGCAGACACTACTAATAACATTGGGAAACAGACCAATTCTGTTTCAAATCATATGCTGGAACTATCACAGTGCCATTTTGTTGCTGAAATGTGAACAAAGATGTATTCTGGGACTTGTATTCATCAAGATGATTTATATATTAGACCTTTGAGAATAAATGTAGGATTTTTTAAATGTTATTCTTTTTATTAAACAAACTTATAAGACGGTACATTATGAAGCTTTATAGACATGTGCACCATTTGATTGATTGATAGTAAGGATAAGACATAGATGGGGAGTGGGACAAACTCTGTCTCCATAGGAGAAAACATGGTATTGAATTAACAGTTCTTACCAGGACCATGAGATGATTTACAGCGGGTACATTGTCAAACAGTACAAAGTGAATGGAACAATGTCACAGGTAATAGGCCTCCTTCCCTGCCATCTTAGAAACCTGTTAGCCTCAGTCCAACATGTGACCACGGCTTTCATGTGTGCTGGCCATTCTGGGCGCGGTTTGCGGGCGTAGAGGAGTGGCTCATATCTTCCGCCCGGCATTGCATCTCTATCTACTCTGTAGGCTGGCTCTCTTCTCCGCATATGCCCATTCGTTTATAGCCAGAAGTTGCGATGCCCGGTAATATAGCTTGATGTCTGGGACGGCTAGGCTGCCTTCATAGACCCTTCTCTGCAGCTTCTGTAATGCTATCCTAGGCACGCCTCCCTGCCATAGCAGTGTACGAAGCTCTTGTGCCACGTGCTTGAAGAAGGTTGGTTAAACCAGGTATGGAGTTTTCTGCAGGAGGTACAGGAGACGTGGTAGGACCATCATCTTATATAGGGCGGCTCTTCCCAGGAGAGACAATGGCAAGGTGTACCAATGTAGTATATCTGTGTGGAGCCTGTCCAACTGGGGGGTGAGTTTTCTCTGGAGGAACAGATGATCATCTCAGGTTATTTGAATGCCCAGGTATTTAAAGCCGTCTACTGTGATTTGGGCCTCGCTGGTAGTTTCAGAGAGGGGCTCGACAATGGGAATACTACCGGCTCGGTCCAATTTATGGTGTAAGCCGAATAGCTACAGAATACCTCAAAGATATGTAGGACCCTTGCTATGGAGTAATATGGTTGTGAAAGATATAGAATGATGTCATCCGCGTACAGGGAGATTTGCTCCTCCCATTCCCCTGAAGCCGCAATACCCCAGATTAGTGGATCTGTCCTGATCACATACGCCAATGGCTCTAGCTCCAAGGCAAACAACAATGGTGATAAGGGGCAATCCTATCTGGTGCCTCTTTGCAGATGAAGTGTCCGGATAGTGCACCAGTGACCCTTATTTGGGCCAGCGGGCCCTGGTAGAGGAGTCATACTCATTTGCAAAATTTAGGGCCGAAGCCGAGCCTCAAAAGTACGGCAAAGAAGTAGGGTCATTCTATACTATCAAAGGCCATCACGACGTCTAGCGCCATCAATGTTGTCTGGTGAGGTGAAAGATTTTTTGCCAGGTGTAGGACACCATAGAGATGTCGTAGGTTAAGGGGAGTGCTTCTATGGGGTGTGAAGCTCAATTGGCCTATGTGGATGAAGGTGGAAATGACTGCCACTAATCTATTGGCTAGTGTTTTCACCAGCACTTTTGCCTCCATGTTTAATAACGAGATTGGCCTATAGGAACTACATAGAGCGGGGGGTTTACCTGACTTATGTATGACTACGATTGTGGCTGTACGCTGGTCAGTTGGTAGTTGACCCTCCTCCCTAGATTCTACTGGCATACTTTTCAATGGTGATATTATTTTAGAGGCTTGGCTTTTGTAAAGTTCGACCGGTAGTCCGTTTGGACCGGTTGCTTTCCCTGATTTTATGGCCCAAGGGCCGTGCATAATTCTTCTTCTGTTAGGTCCGCATCTAGGGCATCGCGTGCTTCAGCCGACAGTGTTGGCAACGAGAAATCTCTGAGCAAGTACTCGCAATCGCTCTCTGTGCGTTCCCTTACCGGAGAGTATAGGTTTTCATAATAGGTAGCGAAGGTCTCCTCTATTTCTGCGTTGGACGTTTGGAGTGTCCTTGTGTTGTCTCTTATATTGACCACCCAGGATCACTCCCTATCCCTTTTTTCAAGCCAGGCTAGTAGCATAGAGGCCTTGTCGCCCACGTCGTATAACCTGTGTTGCATTGCCAGGGCGTATGCCTGCGCCTCATTTTTTGCTTAGACACCTAGTTTCTGATGGTGTAGGGCAAATTTATGACACTTGTCTTCACTCCCTTCGGCTAGTGCCTCTTTCCCTATTTCATAGATCTCCTGTTCTAATGTCTTCATTTTTAAAACTTCCTCATTCTTCTTCCCGCCTATCAGCCCCTGGGCTTGGCCTCTCAGCATGGCTTTGAAAGCCTCCCATAAAATCTGGTGGGATTTGACTGATCTTATATTTTCTTGGATGTACACTTTGGTCCCCTCACAAAGTTTATTTCGTAAAGCTGAATCTTTTAATTGCCAAGGGTCAATTCTCGGGTATGCTGCTCTGCTAAAAGTCAGTCTCCGGAAAGTGGCACCAACTAGGGAATGGTCGGATACGCCCCTTGCCATATCTGTCAGTTGTGTGAAGCCCCCCTACTTTGTCATGGTGTGTGAGTAAGTAATCAATCAAGGCCCTCTACGACAACTTCAGCGAACAGACTCCGGACACCACCCCCCTCTCCACCACTGACAACCAGCCGACCATCACCATCTGAAAACCTGCCACCACTGAAGACACCGCCATGACCATGAAGAACACCCACTGAGGAGCCCCCACTAACCCCTGCCCACCACACATCTACCACAGAGCCACCACCGCCATAGCACCTGATCTAGGCCGGAGCATCAACGCCTCCCTTGAAGCTGGCATCTTCCCCGACATCTGGAAGTGGGCAGAGGTCAAGCCCCTCCTCAAGAAACCCTCGGCCGACCCGACGGACCTGAAAAACTATCAGCCCATCTCTCTTTTTCCTTTCACAGCCAAAGTCACAGAGAAATTCATCAACACCCAGTTGACCACCTTCATCGAAGAGAACACCATTCTTGACTCCTCCCAGTCTGGATTTCGCAGCAACCACAGCACCGAGACCGCCCTCCTCGCTGCCACCGATGACATCCGCATGCTACTCGACCAGAGCCACACTGCGGCCCTCCTCTTACTAGACCTCTCTGCAGCCTTCGACACTGTCTCACACCGCACTCTCGCAGCCAGACTCCACGATGCTGGTATACAAGGAACTGCCCTCGACTGGATCCGCAGATTTCTCTCCGGCAGAACCCAAAGGATCAGACTCCCACCCTTCCTCTCCGAACCTACAGAGATTAACTGTGGAGTACCCCAAGGATCCTCGCTCAGCCCCACGCTCTTCAACATTTACATGGCCCCCCTCGCAGCCATCATCAGACAGCATGGGCTCAGCATAGTATCTTACGCTGACGACACCCAGCTCATCCTCTCTCTCACAAAGAACCCCGAAGACACCAAACTGAGCTTCCAAGAAGGAATGAAAGACGTCACAGCCTGGATGAGCGACAGCTGACTAAAACTGAACTCAGAGAAGACAGATATCCTGGTCCTTGGACCCTCCCCCACTGCGTGGGACAGCTCCTGCTAGCCCCCTGCCCTCAGAAACCCACCCACCCGAACGGACCACGCTCGGAACCTCGGCATCATTCTAGACTCCTCTCTCACCTTGACCCGACAGACCAACGCCGTCGCCTCCACCTGCTTCAACTCCCTCCGTATCCTCCGCAAGACCTTCAAGTGGATCCCCCAAAAGCAGAAAGACCATCACCCATGCACTCATAACCAGAAGACTGGACTACGGCAACGCCCTCTAGGCTGGAATCAACAAAACCCTGCTACACAAGCTCCAAACCATCCAGAACACCTCAGCCAGACTCGCCCTTGGTACCCCATGATACAAGCACATGACCCAGCACCTACGAGACCTCCACTAGCTCCCGATTGAGAAGAGAGTAACCTTCAATCTACTCACCCACGCCTACAAATCCCTCCACAACATTGGAACCAAATACCTCAATGGAAGAGTCTCCTTCCACGTACCCAAAAGGAACCTCCGCTCCACCGACCTTGCCCTGGCAGAGACCCCATGCATCCGCAGAACCAGAGCAGGCAGAAGAGCCTTCTCCTACATCGCAGCAAAGACCTGGAATGAGCTTCCAGTCAAAATCAGACGATACCCCTCTGCACACCTTCAGGAAGAGCCTCAAGACCTGGCTCTTTGACTGATCCGGAGCTGCACCACACACTCAGCGCCTTGAGACCCTCACGGGTGAGTGGCGCGCTTTATAAACCCCTGATTGATTGAGAAGGACCCATGTTGTGCCGAATAGTATTTGTATTGTCGTTCCTGAGGGTTGTGTGCTCTCCAGAGGTCCACTAGGCCCATGGATGTCAGAAAGCTCCGAAACATCTGTTCCCTCCTTTGGCTTGCCTGTGCATGGGAGCGATCTAGCCCGGGATCCGCCACTGCGTTGATGTCTCTGCCAACTAAGAGGGTACCTGTAGGAAGGCCCACCAGAAGCGCGTTAATTTTCAGGAGGATGATTGTGTGCAGTCTCGGTGGCATGCAAAACAATCAGAATGCAAACAGACACCCCTCCCATCTACCTACTATGGTTACACAGCAGCCAACATCATCGCACCAAGTTTTGTCTATGGTGAGGGGCAATGTATTACGCATCAAAATGCCCACCCTGCGGGCGTAAGTCGACTACCCCGAATGAGCTACTAGATTGTATCCGAAGCGATCTAGGGCCCTGTAGCGGTTCCCTCTCAGGTGTGTCTCTTGTAGCACTAGTACGTTTGTGGAATGCTGCTTGATATATTGTAGGACAAGTGTGTGTTTGATTTTGTTCCCCAGCCCATTCACATTCCAGGCTCAGATACCGGTAGTTTCACCTATTGTCCCGGTTGTGGTGGTTCACGGTCATGAGGCACCCCCTCCCTTGGTCCACCTGGTGTCTACATGCATACTATAGCAACTATTTCTGTCTTGAGCAACGGTTAGAATACTAACAATTAAATTGAACGGTTTCTCCAACTCCCCCCTCCTTGCATCAATGCTAGGTGAGTTGAAAACCCCCCACCTCTCTGACTTGCAGAGTGCCTGTCTCTCGAACTGTGCTTTGATAACTATAGCTGAAGGGTAGTGGACAAGCCGCCAGCATTGTAGGAATTATTTTGCTGTTGGAGGCGATAGTACCCCAATACTTTCCTATGAGAAAATGAATGTTAGCAGTCTTTATATGTACAAAGACATTCTGTGAAAGGAGTCTTGAGTCTCTGTTTCAGCTGTTTACACTTCATTGCTGAACATCCCATATAATGTCTCTGTTCATATTACCACCCCTGTCTCCTCTCTCTCCCCGAACAGAAAGCAAGGAGGAAAAAAGACTTTGAATATCAGTAATTGTCCCCTCCGAAGCTAACTTATCTGAGTTCTGCAGCTGGACAGAGCTGCCAGGCGGGGAGCCAGTATCTCGCATCTATGAGTTTTGCTCCTTCATTGATGTTGACTGGGCTCCGCCTCTTTTCTACCCGACTGTCCGCCAGCCTTCCAGCCAGTCCCATGCCTCTTCTGGCATTGTGAAAAAGTATGATTTCCCCTTTTGCTCCCTGAGGGCCCGTATCACTGCTTCGAAGGTGCATCGTTGTCGATGAATTTGGAGAGTGAAGTCGGGGAAAAATCAGATGGTGGCATTTTCGTGCTGCAGATCGCCGTGTGGTTGCGCCGCCTTCAGGATCACAGGTATGACTCTATAGTTCAATAGGCGGGCTATGATTGTGTGGGGGGAGCTCCAGGGCGTGCGTGGGGTCCCAGAGCCCGGTGTGTGTGTTCCACTCAAAAAAAGGTTGACAGACGCTTGGGCTTAAGCTTGTTGAGGATTAAGTCTTCTAGAAAGAGGTCCACTGATTGTCCCTCCATACCCTCCGGGACACCCACCACCCAGATGTTGTTGCGGCATGCTCTGCCTTCCTGCTCTTCCAGCCAGGCCCGAAACTCTGTTTGATTTTTAGTTAGCGATGACACCTGTTCCTCCAGGCTCTTCGCTTTGGACTGTAGGCCCCCTATACTTATTTCAGCTGTCGAAATTGAGGATTTTTGAACAAGTCATAGTGGGTATCAATGTGTGGCTCTAAAGGGGGGACAACAGAGCAGAAAATATGGACTATTGATATAGAGTGCTGATGTCATTAAAGTAAAATCATCTTATAGTAACTCCGACATTTCATTTAGGCCATAAGTGACTGTGTTGAAACAAAGTATGAGGTAAGCTTCTTTTTTATTTAACCCCTTCAGCGCGGCGCGGATTTCCGCGCCACGCTGAAGGTTGTGAGCGCGGGCGGGGCCATGACGGAACGGTTACGTCATAAGCACAGCCCAACCGACGTGCATGACGGAACCGTTCCGTCATGCGCGTCGAAGGGGTTAAAGTTCTTTCAATGGTTCCCCCACAGGGTTTGGTTGGATGACTGCCAAAACTGTTCAACGAAAATCCTCTTCACTATGTTATTTCTCTATGAAATGGTTGACCAGTGATACTGAGATGACTTTCTGGCATATTCTTGATTTGTATTGGATGATTCTTTGGCAAATCTCCTGATTAGTTTTTCTGATATATAGTTTATTACATCAACAAATGATACCATAAATGACATTTTTAGTTTTACAATTTGAAAAAACTTTGTGTGTCCGTTTTTTATTAATGTGTTGAAATGGAACCACTGTGGTTTGGTTGCAACCCACGCATGTGCCACATTTGTGGTGACCTTCCAAGGGTGCGAGATGCCAAAGTTGTCTGAGATTACTTTTTGAAGTAGGTGAAGGGATATGAGTACAAACTATTTTTCTGCCAATACTTCAGTCCTTTTTAAGTGCAAATAGTGGTCCCTCAAATAACTTGCCCAGGTTTGCAATTAAATGCCAATTGTGCAGAATAATTTTCTTAAATTGATTGATTTGTGAGCTAAATGTTGAGCACAAACTAGACATTCTGATGTTTTCTTTGGCTTTTCTTCAAGAAGAGATTCACAAGGAGTGAACCATGCTCTTTTCATTGAGTTCTTTAACAGCTTGCGTGGGTATTCTCGTTCTTTCAATCTGTTCAATAGATTTCAGGCATGATGGAAATAGTCTTCTTTGATGGTACAATTTTCTATAGTGGGAGCTACTTCTGATCAGTGAAAATAATTGTGAGCTACTGAAGGCCAAACCACTCATGCATTGTTCCTAGACCCAGCCATGCCCACCTTCATTGGCTTTCAGCCTAATGCCCATTGAGCCAGATACTATTGAGGAAATTCGATTTTCGATCACGATCGTATTGAGCCCCCATTTTGTGCTCCGCCGCCATTTTGTTTTGCCCTCACTCAGGCAGCACAACGAACGAAGTCTTTTCTGCTTTTCCTGCAATTATTGTGTCAAAATAGCCTTGTGCCTCTGTTTACAAAGCTGGTGTTAGAGACCGGCCGAGTACACTAATCCCTGTCTGGTTTTTCTAATCTCCGTCTTGACTATCTGTTGGTTCACACTATTCTCTTCAGACTTTATCTTATCTTCTGGCCTTCGCTGTCCTCTGCTCGTATTCTCTCGTTTCACAACTATCCTCCAAAACACACAAACGTATCTCGCCACCTGCAAGTCAGTTACGGACACGTTAATACCTTAACCTGTGGGAGGGATGGCAAACACAGTTGGAGGAGAGACTTCTTCGGGTTACTCGATACTTATGTTTTCCAATCCTTTCTATTGGCTCTGATTTACTTCTAGACTATTCTTATTGGTTTTTCATGTATGTCTTAGGTGTGTTCTTGGTTAATGTATATGTCACCTATGTACTATAAAAGATTGTGCGCCACGGAGTGAAGTGGCAGTCTCCTGAGAACATACCGTGTGTACTTCTAGGACAACTGTACTAGCTGCAGCTAATAAAATCTGATCTTTTACGCCAACAGAGTGTCCCCGTGTCTCTGTTAGCTGAAGCAGGTGAACCCAGGAGATTAAGGCGTACCCTGCGCCGCCAGACCCATAAGGTTTCTGGTTCTTCACTATGGTTTGAACAAAATACTTTGTCAAGGGACAATATGACAGGGCTGCCATGTGTGTCAGCGAGTGAGTTTACTTTTGGATCTAAATTTGGAAGATACATGTAAGTGTATCCATGTTCTGTATGAGTAGGGATATAAGGTTTCTTATTGGGCACACATATACAGCACGCAAGGATGGTGGCTATATAAGAGATTTCATTGGAAGTTTGGCCTACACTTTATTAATGTCTGTTGACACTAAGGTTAGGGTTGCTATTAGATATTCCCAGGCACCTTGCGTTGCATGACTAATATTTATCACTTTCTTCTCTTTATAAATCACGTTGGCATACAGGGTGTTATCTGTTTTTTTGTTGGCTATTTGGCTTGTGCGCACGACTTGGTAACCACCCTTAGTTCTATATTATTGTAAATATTTTATTGGAAACCCCCCTCTTATATATATATATATATATATAAATTTTTTTTTTTAGTTGCCATTTAACCCCTGTCCTGAAGAGGCCTGAAGTTCATTGTGGCTGAAACGTGGTCACGTCGACAGATATTGAATGGAGGAGTCACTTGAGTTTCAGTGATTTACAGACTGTCGCTGGGACACATGTTACAAAGTTCGGGTTATATTTGCCCACATTGCTTGTGTTCCCTATTATTCAGTTTGACTACCTCCGAGTGGTCCGCCTGATACCTCTTAAGGGGACACTCCCATAAAAATGTTTTCTTTTGGGTTAACTGTCTGTTGTTATATATTGTATTGATGGTATGTTATATATGTGTCTGTATCTTTCTTTGTATAAACGCCTGTTTCCTTGTGATATACTGTAAATGATGCCAGATGTATGCTATTATTATTTAATAATTCTGAAAGGGTAATTAAATGTGCTCTCTCTATGAATAATTGTACGTATTTTTTCCGTGATACCCCCTTTCTATATATATGTGTGTCAGTGAGAGCATAGTCTTTGGGGATGTATGAACATGTATGCGTATGAATGAGGTTAATGTGTGTAGGTGACTGGGAGCCTGTGTCATATGTACTTGTGGCACAGGACATAACTTTCATCATCTGTGGCACAGTTACATATATACTGCAAACATACAACCATCACTAGCAGGCTCGACTACGGAAACACCCTCCAAGCAGGAATCAACAAATCCCTGCTATGCAAACTTCAAACCATCCAGAACGCTGCCGCAAGGCTCATCTTAGGAACACCACGCCACGAGCACATGACCCCGCACCTGCGCAGACTCCACTGGCTCCCCGTCGAGAAGAGAGTCACTTACAAACTACTCACACACGCCTACAAATCACTCAACACCATCGGGCCCAAGTACCTCAACGACAGATTGAGTTTCCACTCACCAGTGAGGAACCTTCTCTCAGCCGACCTCGCCCTGGCAGAAGTCCTCCACATCCGCCGTAGTAGATCCGGAGGCAAGGCCTTCTCCTACACCACGGCCTTGGCCTGGAACTCTCTCCCGTTGGAAATACGACGTACACCAACCGTGCTGGCTTTCAGGAGTGCACTCAAGACTTGGCTTTTCAACTGACCTGAGCTGCCCTACCCCCCCAACCCCTCAGCGCCTTGAGACCCTCACGGGTGAGTAGTGCGCTTTACCAACCCCTGATTGATTGATTGATTGATTTTTTAAATGGGTGAAATGTAAAGTGCAGAAAACAGTTCTTCAAAAATGTTCATAATATGGAAAAAAAATTCTGCACTTTAAATTTCTCCCACTTAAAATAATGGCTGTATTTTTCAGTTACAAATAGGGTACCATGTCTACCAGCCACTGGAAGCAAGAAGGCTGCTGTATGTAAAGGCAACAATTTGATATGAGAGAAAATTAACCTGAAGTTGCTAACTTTATGTTTTTATCTATTCCATACACTCATCATTTACATTTTTTACCATTTCCAACTGTCACATTTTCAAACACTTAGGTGCCGATTAGGATCCTGGAAAAACCGGGTACGAACCGTCGGTCGGAGCGTTTTCTCCGTCCGACTCGTACCCGGGACAAAAACATTACAAACATGGAAGTACGATTCGCACGGAAACACCATTTCCGTACGAGTCGTACAAAACACCGACCGATGAAAATATACATACGAATGTGATCCGGGAATGCTCCGACGTGACGTCGGGACGCTTTCAGGCAGCGTTTCGTGACCCAGGAAGTACGAATCGAACTGACAGCAGTCCAGACGGCAATATTTTTACGGCACCCAAAAAGTGCCGGAAAAGCGAAGTACGCCGCGAAACGACCAGATTAGGGGGGCCGGTATGCGCCGTACCCCCCCCCAGCCCCCGTGAGTACGCGCCGAACCCCCCGTGTATGTACACCCGTGTACATACGAGTCGTACCCCCACCCGTGTATGTACACCCGTGTACGTACGAGTCGTACCCCCACCCGTGTATGTACGGTGCGTACCCCCAGGGGTACGCACCGTACATACACGGGTGGGGGTACGACTCATACGTACACGGGTGTACATACACGGGTGGGGGTACGACTCGTACGTACACGGGTGTACATACACGGGTGGGGGTACGACTTGTACATACACGGGTGTACATACACGGGGGGTTCGGTGCGTACTCACGGGGGCTGGGGGGGTATTTGGGCGCGTACATACGGGGGCTGGGGGGGGTGTTGGGCGCGTATGCGGGCACATGTCTCCATGGTTGCTATAGGAGTTCGGTGCGGACGGTGTTTTTTCCATCCGGTTGTAACATCGGACGCACGGGATGGATCGTACTTGCGCGGTCGGACTTCACTTTTCACATTTGTACGGTAAATCGTCCGGGGACGTGTCGGACACATTTTCCGACCCGAGGACGTGTGGGGAATTATTCCCAATGCGATTCGTATGGACTTTTTCCCATGCGAATCGTACTTGGCAGTTTGTACGGCACTTGTATGATTCGTACGGTAAAAAGACCGGATACGAGTCGTACGGGGAATTTTTTTCCAGGATCCTAATCGGCACCCAGGCATCTTGCTTTCAGTGGTCTGTACACACAGTACCATCTTTATAACAGAAAAGATACAGCCATGTGTTTAAATGGGAGGAATTTAAAGTGAAGAAACATGCTTCATTAAACATTGAGATGTAACTGACTTATTTGAAAGTGGAGAATGACATTATGGCTTACTGTTGAATGGAAATATTGTTCTTCACTTTAAATTTCTACCATTTAAAACAAAAAAACGACTATTTTTGTAGTTATAAATATTGCACAATGTCTGCTGGCCACAGGGAGCAAGAGGCCTGCCGTTTGACACTTTGAAATAGAAGAAAATTAAAATGAAGAGTTATCGAAATCATTACAGTAACTTTTCATTTGAATTTTCTCCCATTTAAAAGCATTCAGAAACATAATTTTGATCTTAGCTCGAATACTGAGTTGACAAGGACTTATTTTTTGGAGTTAAATGTAATGTAATATGTTCTTATATAGCGCTCTGTCACACTACGGGTATCCTGGCGCTGAGAGAGTTACCTTGGTGTTAACTACATACTAGTCATGCAAGGATAGATACTAGGCAGGGGACAAGTTAGAACTGCATGTTACTCCTCTCTCGGGAACAGCCAAGTTTTCAGTTTTTTCCTGAAATGAGTGAGATTGTCAGACTGTCTGATATCCATCGGGAGGTTGTTCCATAACCGGGAGGCCACCGTACTGAAGGCTCTCACTCCTGATCTAGATCTTTTGAATTTTGTGGTATTTACTAGATAGGCTGAGGAGGAACAGAGATTTCTCGCGGGCAAGCACCACGAGAATTTTCTCTGTAATGGTTTAGAGCCAAATTCATGAACAGCTTTAAAAACAATGCAGAGAGACTTAAATTGTATTCTTTGCTGCATAGGCAGTCAATGTAAGTCTCTCAGTGCCAACATTGTAGAAGACCTGCATTGTCGATTTAATGCCAATATGGCTGCTATAGTTTGGATCATTTGCAACTTCCCTATCAAGGAGTTTGGAGCTCCAAGGTACAGGGAGTTACAATAGTCCAGCCTGCTCATGATGACACTCCTCACTATTTCTATTCTAGCCAAATTGGGAGGTAGTGGGAGGATCTTTCTTAGTGCTGTAATTAAGGAGAAGTAGGCACCCACGGTTTTATTCACCTGCGAGTCCAGCTGAAGATTGTTGTCCATCATTACCCCTAGGTTACGTACCGATTTAGTTGGAATTAATGGTGTGCCTGTGGGTTCTTCTCAGAAGCGAGAACTGTTAACAGATGAGTGAAATGAAAAGGAAAAAGAGCAAAGAAAAATCTCTCGTTTAAATCTTCGGACTTAGTGAGGCAATATGATGAATTCAATTATTCAGTTTCACTACACATAGCAACGTGCTGGGGATTCAGTCACATGTGCTTGAACTTCTTCTTTGATGCATATCGATTCTGCAGGAATTTGTTGTGGTCAGTGCTTCAGTTCTTTACCTCTTTGCCCCCGCCTGGCCCATAAATCTGACTGATCACTTCTCATTATTAGGCCCGCTATCTACAGCCTGATGATAATAATGTAAAATGAACACAGCCGTCCCTTAACTTCAAAAGGAAAATGAGAACCTATGCCTATTTAAAAATGAAGTGGAGGCTGTGACCTACTCTGAAGGTGACTGGTTGGAGACATCTGATCTGGAGACAAGACCAAGTCCCCATCAAATTCATCATTGATTTAGCAAGATTCACTCTTAAGAAAAATTATTTTCAAATTTGGCATGTCCCTATGCTCCAGAGCTGGCAGTTTTGTACATTGCCCAATTCGAGGACTGATTCATTCATCAATAAAATTCCTTTTCCAACTAAATATCTAAGTGGCTGAAATATATAGATGACATCTTCTGCATTTGGATTGGAGATGCAGATTCCTTGAATCAGTTTTTCACCTGGATAAACCACAGATCTCCAGACATTAAGTTTTGTCCGAACAACACCAATAAAACCATCCCATTTTGGAAGTTGAAGTGGTGGTACACGATGGACATCTCGCAAGAACACTATATGCAATACCAACGGATCGCAATAAAGCTCTCCATTACTCAAGTTTTCACCTCGCAGTCTCAGAGATACTATGCCATATGGGCAATTTTTTTAAATTAGATGAAGTTGTACCATCAAAGAAGACTTTTTCCATCATGCTCAAAATCTGTTGAACAGGCTCAAAGAATAAGGATGTCCATGCAAGCTGTTAAAGAACTCAATGAAAAGAGCATGGTTCACTCTTTGTGATTCTCTTCTTGAGAAGAAACCAAAGAAAACATCAGAACGTCTAGTTTGTCTCTCAACATTTTGTTCACAACCCAATAAATTTAAGAAATCATTCTACAGAATTGGCGTTTAATTGAAAACCTTGACGAGTCATTTGAGGGACCACTATTTGCACTTAAAAAGGACCAACTTATTGGCAGACAAATTGTTCGTACTCATATCCCTGCACCTACTCCCAAAAGTAACCTCAGACAACTTTGGAATCTCAAACCCTTGAAATGACACCACAAATGTGGCACATGCGTGGGTTGTAACCAGACCATAGAGGGAATTCAATTTCAACTCAATAATAACAAATGGACACAAAGTTTTTTTCAAATTGTAAAACTAAAAATGTCATTTATTCGATCATTTGTCCATGTAAAGAAATGCATATCGGAAAAACGAATCAGGAGATTTGCCAAAGAATCATCCAACACAAATCAATAATACGCCAGAAAGTCATCTCAGCACCACTGGTCCATCACTTCATGAAGAAACAACATAGTGAACAGGATTTTCATTGGACAGTTTTGGCAGTCATCCAACCAAACCACCTTGGGGTGGCGTTGAAAGAATTTTGAATAAAATAGAAGCTTATCTCATACTTCGTTTCAACACAGTCACTGATGTTCTAAATGAAATGTCAGAGTTACATAACCTAGGAGATGATTTTACTTTAATGACATCAGCACTCCATATTAATAGTCCACATTTTCGGCTTTGTGCCCCCCGCCCCACCTCTTTAAAGTCACACATGTACCCATTACGACTTATTTTCTGGTCCAAAAATCCTCCATTTATGCTCCAATGTCTAATATATAAATCATCATGATGTCTTCATATTCCAGAATGCATCTTTGTGCACATTTCAGCAACAAAATGGCACTGTGACAGTTCCAGCATATGATTCGAAACAGGATTGATCTAACTGTTTTCCAATGTTATTAGTAATGTCTGCACTTGAAGCCTTTTTCACCCTCTACCAGAGATGTACATTTGGTCCCATCATGATGCACTCCCTGGCCCAAAAACTCTTTATTTAAGTTCCAAAGACTAACATAATAAAGGTCACAATGACTACATGTCCTAGAATGCCTTTCAGTGCCTTTCCAAGTAACGCAATGGCCCATTTCAGGTTCCAGCCTTCTAAGTTGCACAAGAAATGCAGGATTGGTCCAACTGTTGTCCAATCAGTACCTTAATACACCATGCAATTAAGAGGTTTCAAAAGAAGCAATCTGACATTTTTGGACACATAGCGAGACTCAAAGGAGGCAGCCATTTATTCTGCATGATCCACTATGTCGTGATCAATTAATACAAAATGACATTGTTAGCAGCATTACCTGCAGTTTTGTTTGAAGTTACATTTTTACCGAACACCCTTTGACACAGGCTGTTTGATTGCAGAATGCTTAAGTAATTAACTGCTAGAAGGTTGAGAAAGCCGCAGCTTTCATCCCACAAGAGAACTGAGAACAGATGGCCACTTTAACGCTTAATTAACAGGCTCTGTCTTCAAAACTGTTGTTATGAGCCTCACACAGCCAATGCTATAAGTGTTTCATTTCGATATTATGTTTAAAAAAACATTCAGCACAAGGTTTTGCAGCAAAATAACTTACATCTTTTAAGTCAACTGTTCAGCTCTTCAACTTCCCTAGACCTAGAATATTGCCTCATGTTCAAACAGAATAAATTAATTTGACGTGCATGAAGTTTGAGCCTTTTTCTGAAATAATTATAGTGAAAAAAGATCCCTGTTTCCACATAGGCTTCTGAAAAGATGGTTGGAGACCTCAACAGGCTGGATAATGAAATGAAACTCAGCTTTTAAATGGAATTGACCTCCACCTGCTTCATGCTTACATCAAAACAAATGAGTGAAATGTGATCAGCTACTTCCTCATCTATGGAGGCACTTGTCAGTCCTCACCCTAGTCACACACAATTTTTGCTTTTTTTATTTGACTACAACATATTCCTGCAGAATAGATATGCATCAAATAAGAAGTTCAAGCACATGTGATTGAAACCCAAGCATGTTGCTATGTGTAGTCAAACTGAATAATTAAATTCAGCATTTGTCCCCACTAAGTCCGAAGATTTAAACAAGAGATTTTTCTTTGTTCTCTTTCCTTTTCGTTGCACACATTTGTTAACAGTTCTTGCTCCTGAGAAGAACCCATAACTTGGCCCAGTTTCGAAATGTGTCGGCAGCAGAACACGCCAGGGGGATTGCTGCAAAAAATGCAAACAGTTTTGCATGACACAGGGCACAACATATAGGAACAATTAGCAATGTAATTGCCCTTGATGTCCGTCTTTGGTGACACATTGTTTCTTCCATCCTCTCGTTTGCCCATTAAATGGGGGCCCCCCACTTATTTTGAAATTACACATAGGCTCCGTTTTAGTGTTAACATTGAGAATTGTGTTATACTTTTGTTCATGTTGTTCATGTTTATTCCAAGTGCACGTGCTGAATTTGTGTTCATTCACTGTTTAATGTATTGTGTTGTTTGATTTTCTGTCACATATGTTGCAATTAGTATTCTTTTAAGTTAAAAATTGTTTGTTTGTTCCAACATCTATGACAGATACCCGAAAAACTGATAATGATCTGGTGAAAAAGGAATGATGAAATAATTGTTGACCAGCTGATTGAGTTTCATGATCAGGAACATGAAATAATGTTTGAGTGAAGCAACGTCAGTACTGGCTCTTGTTTTGTATTTGACTTTTATAAAGATGGCATGCTCCTGCCCCTAAACTTTCTGAGACCTTCTAGGAGTTGCCAGCTGCCTAGGCCTAATAATTGCCCCCATCAGGAAGGCGTATTGGGCCCATACAGTAAAGAATAGGACTTGGGTGTAGCTGGGATAGGGCCATCCTGCCAGGATGTGAGGAGCAGGGCTGTTTCCTACTTATATTTCAAGGGCTGCCTCTAGAACAATCACATAGAACTTGACACCAGGCATTTGTCACCCCAGACATCTTGGGATCTGGGCAGGGAGGGAGGAGACTGCAGAAACATCTGTTGTGGGAACACTCAAGTTTCTTTCACTTCAAAGCTGACAGCAGTTATAAATAGTGGACTCTCAAACCAACTCTTCAGTTTACCCCTGGACCTGTGGAAGACAACAGAAGGTCTGTCTTGTACCCCAGAAGACTGCCCTGTTGCTTGAGGCCTACCTTATTTCTCAGAGGATTGCCCCACTGCTTGAGGCCTGCCTTGTTTCTCAGATTACTGCCCTGCTGCTCTCAGAGGACTGCCATGCTGCTTGCAGCCTGCCTTGTTCTTCAGAGGACTGCTCTGCTGCTTGAGGCCTGCCTTGCTGCTTGAAGGAGAGAGAAGCATCTCATTGAACCCAGGACTACAAGAGTGACTCCAAGGGTCAGGTGGCTGACCACCTCTTCGGAGCTCCAGGAACACAACAAGCTCCAGAGGCCTCTCTGTAACTCCCCAGTTGAGCTGCTTGATTTGATTAGAAAATTTATAAAGCGCACGCATGCCCGTAGGCGTCATGGCGCTAACGTAAACAGAAGCTACCGGAGAGTGTCATGGCTGTGTCTAGATGGATGAAAACATCCAGATTTTTACCTCTTTCCTGAAAGCTAGGATAGAGGGAATGTTTTTGATTGAGGTTGGGAGCAGATTCCAGGTTCGTGCTGTGTGCAGCAGAAAACTTCTCCCTCCCCACCTAACCTGTTTGAATCTTGGAGTCTGGATTAGTGTTGCTTGGCTAGAGCGAAGATTCCGGGAAGGCACATATAATTTTAGGTGGGTTTTAAGAAACTGAGGTCCAACCCCATGTAGTGCCTTGAAAGCCAGGCAGACAGACTTGAACTTTATTCTTTTGTCTATTGGGAGCCAGTGTAATGATCTTAGCTTGTGTGTTATCGGCTCGTACCTGGGAATATCCAGAATCAATCTTGCTGCTGCGTTCTGCAGACGTTGTAATTTGGCTAAATGTTGAGCCTGCATCCCTGCATACAGGGCATTTCCATAGTCCAGCCTCGATAAGGCCAGAGCTGTCACTACCGTTTTACGAGAGTCAAATGGAATGTAAGGCAGGAGCTTCCTAATCATTTTCAAAATGTACCATATTGTTGATGCCAATTTGTTGGACTGAGCCTCAAACGTTAATTTATTGTCTAGAGTAAAGCCTAAATTCTTCACTTTATTTACCGGTTGTGGAGAGTGGCCTAGGTTGGACGGCCACCATTCAGGAGACTAGGTGTCGATACCGGTGCCTAGCAGCATAACTTCACTTTTGTCTCCATTTAACTTTAGACAATTGTTCTGCATCCATTGGGCAACTTGACTCATGCAATTATGAAATTTTTGTGCTATTCCGCTGATATCATTGTTTTCAATTGACACCACTATTTGGGTGTCATCCGCATATGAGACCGGTGTAAAACCACAGTTCCTGATGATAGCAGCGAGGGGCTTGACATATAGATTAAAAAGAGTGGGGCTAAGGGAGGACCCCTGGGGCACACCGCAGGGCGAGCTGAAAGGTCGTGATTTTGCATCCCCAAGTTCTACCGTGAATGTTCTGTTAGATAGATATGAAGAAATCAGAGATCGGGCCGGTGCGTCCACTCCAGCTTCCTCTAGACGCGAGAGCAGTATAAAATGATTCACCGTATCGAAGGCCGCCGAGAGATCTAATAGAATCAAGGCGGCCTTCCCTCCTGCGTCTAGGATCATTTTTATTTCTTCGACTGCTGAGATAAGTGCTGTTTCTGTCCCATGTCCTTCTCGAAAGCCAAATTGCGAGTGGTCGAGGGCGAGCGAGTCTGAGAGGTATAAGGAGAGTTGTTTATTCAGAAGTTTCTCAAGTACCTTAGCCGCGAAAGGAATTCTTGCAATAGGTCTATAATTTGCAGGAGTCTGTGGGTCCAGATTTGCTTTTTTTAGAAGAGGTAATACAGAAGTGGTTTTCCATGTATCAGGGAAGTGGCTGGATTGAACTACATGAGAGAAAAGGATGAATAGTTGTTCACTCGCTAACTCTGAGAAAAGATGCATGACCTTCGGGGGGCATGGATCTGTTAGGCTCCCAGATTTAGTCGTTTTAATTGTATGAAGAATTTGTTCTGTGGATGGTGGGACAAATTGAAAACGAGGAGCCCGTTCTGATGTAGGTGTCGCGACTTTATGTAACTGTTTAAGGGAGACCTTATTGGACGATTTAAAAGACTCGTATACTGTGGACACTTTGTCTACAAAAAATTGGCCCAGAGTGTCACAAAAATCAGAGCTAATTGTTACCTGTTTGTCGCTGTCAATATTAGTTAGCTTTTTAATAGTAGCGAATAATTCTTTGTTTGAATTCTTAGCCTCATCTATTTTTTGAACAAAATATTTACTTTTTTCTTCTAGTATAGTTTTTGTGTAGCGGGATAGAGAGGTTTTGTAATCTGCTTTAAGAAGAGGGTCATAATTGGTCCTCCATCTCCTCTCTGCCTTTCTACAGTGTTGTTTAAGTGACTTAAGTATGTCTGAGAACCATGGCTGGGACGGTGTTTTTCTCCTAGAAGTGTTTTCTTTTAAAGGAACTAATACCTTAATGGCTTCCTTTATCTAACTTGAAATCTGACCGGTAGCAATGTTGCTATCTGGTGTCAGCTTAGGAGTGGTGAGAGTGAGCTGGTTATTTAGTTTAATGGAGTCCAGCCTACTCCAGTCATGATATGTACTTCTGGTGGGACGAGTGACTAAGTTGGGGGTCTTTCTGACTTCAATAGTAAATAAAATAGCCTTATGGTCCGACCACGGGACCTCTAGGATATCTAAGATTTTAATGTCTGGGTTAGAAGTAAAAATCCCGTCGAGAGCATGCCCTGCTATATGGGTGCTTTGATTAACAATCTGAGCCATAGCTACGTTGGACATTGCCTCACACAGGGTAGCTGTACCTGAATCCTCACTTTTCTCCAGATGAAGATTAAAATCTACCAAAATGGAGAAGTCAGATCCTTTCACACTGGATTCCAAAAATGGGCCATAGAGTAGAAATATACAAGGGGCGTTGAGCAATTAGACCGCTCAGCGCCGGAAATGCCCCCAGCCCGGAAGTGTAACCGCTCTCGCCTCCTGTGCACCCTCCGTTCAACCGGCACTTGCCGTGACGGACCGGGGTGCCTGGGGCTGAAAACTAACACCGGGGAGGAGCTGCCAATGACAATGTGCAAAATAACGCAATACAGGTAACATTTGGTACAGTTTAAAAATGCTGCAGTTGGCTCTGTCTGGATCCTGCAACTGGACCTACCTAAGCCATGTGGGCCTCTGCTGGAGTGAGTTCCTGTTGCCAGGAGGCATCTCCCCAGGTCCTGGACCCCTGGCTGGCATCAGTTGAGGTCATCTTGTGAAATCCTGAAGTTTTGAACTCAGCACGCTGGACTTTAAGAAGGTACATTTTTTAACTGAACTAACCTGGTGTCTGTATCCAGGCCACACTCCTTCACGCCCAGCCTGAACTTGCGACTTTGTCCTGTTCTAACGTGACCAGGTACCAACAGTTAGTTCTTTCTGCTTCTTGGCGCTATTTTTACTTAAACCTTTAAAATTGCATATCTCTAGTTTCTTTATTAAACTTTACTCTCTTCTC
This sequence comes from Triturus cristatus, assembly GCF_964204655.1. Lineage (NCBI taxonomy): Eukaryota > Metazoa > Chordata > Amphibia > Caudata > Salamandridae > Triturus > Triturus cristatus. Next base: position 393,432,754 of record NC_140594.1, read on the forward strand.
TAAATTGGTTTGGGATATCTGCTATGTTTTTTTTTTTACATTATTACTGTTTGTGTGCTGCATAAATACTTAATACAGTAACTCTGAGCTAAGCCTTACTGCTTTTGTTCCAAGCTACCAGGCTAATATAGTGACATTTATGGTTCACCCTGACAAGAATTGTGGTTGTTGCCTGAGAAGGGTTTTCCTTACCCCCCCCAATCAAAAGCCCAATTTCTCATATGTGTGTATTATTTTTAACATCTCATTTTAATTCAAAACTTCGATAGTTAGGCTTTTATCTTTTCTTTTTCTTTACACATTTTTTCTTCATCCTTCTGTTTCCTATGAAAAAAAAGAGCAATGCAGAATGTAACTCCCATTGTGAGCTACTGGCTTTGTAAATATTTTTAACCATGTTGAACAGCAGCATGCCTGAAAGTAAAAAAAAACACTATGATGTGGCCAGCGATGGCTGTGTCATAGCGTATTGTTGAAAAAAATGTCATTGCTGAAAGCAGAGCGAGACAGGAGGCATCTGGAATGGAAGGAGGGTGCGTAACACAGAGGGTGTAGATGCCTCCTACCAGCAATAAAAAAGCAGTAAGACACGGCAAGCGCTTGCCGCATCATAGCACTTTTGTATTTAGACCTTTAACCATGCAGCATAGCAGTTACACTGCTTTTAACATGGCTAAAAATATTGACAAAGCCAATAGGTCCCATAGGTGAGACCTACTGGCTTTGCCAATGCTTGTTTTTTTAGCGGGACAGTAGGATGCAAGAAACAAAGTGGGATGGTGTGGGAGGGTGAGAGAGGGGAAGCAATGGGATAAGAGACAGCAAGCAATGAGATTGAGAAGGGTAGGAGGGGTCAAGCAATAACACAGAGAGGCATTGGTGGGTGTTAGTGGGGCAAGCATCAACCTGGATAGAGTCAGGAAGGGGCAAGGAACAACACAGAGTGGGATGGGAGGGGCAAGCAACAACACTGAGTAGGACAGGATGGGGCAAACAACAACATGGAGCAGTATGGCTGGGGCAAGCAGCAACACTGAGGGAAAGCAACAACGTGGAGTGTTGTAGAAGGAGGCAAGCAACAACACAGAGAGGGACAGCAACATGGAAAAGGGGGGCAGTCAAGCAACAACATGGAGATAGAAAGAAACAATGTGGAGAAGGGTAGGAGAGGGGCATAAAACAACACAGACATGGATATAAACAAAATGGAGCAGGGTGTGAGGGTGGTAAGCAAACATGTAGAGAGAAAGCAACTTCATGGACAGGGGTGGGGGCACACAACAACACAGAAAGGAATGGCGGTAGAAGCGCATGAGGGAGAAAGCCTGTAAACACATGTACTACTATGGAGTGCTTCAATTCAAAGAAAAACATTGCTCCAAAGGTGCAAGAAGTGGAAAGACTTGGCCATGTTGCAGGGAGGGACAAATACACAAAGAGGAACTTAAACCAGCACCAGTTGCCCAAAAAAAAGCTAGGAACTGAGAGTGATGATGAAGCCAACCATTTGTAAGCTATGAGTGGGCTCTAAGCTCACTGTAAACTAACAAAATGGCTTGCAAGTGACAACGCAGGAGCAATCTCAGGTGAGACCAAAAAATGGAAATTTGTTTATAACTTTGCAATATCCTGAAAGAAAAAAGTCAAAAATATGGAAGACTATTCAAAGAAAAGGTTCTAGTTAGGATTGCTGCATCATGGTGGGCTGACCACTTATCTCCAACCGATTCCAATCCTTAAAATATTTACAAAGGCAACTGAAGCATAGACCCTTAATATAGAATGCAAATCTCCAAAACTCATAGCGGATTGCAGCGTGCCCTCCATCGTTATGAAGAGTTTTGTCTCCTGAGAGGTCTTAAAATTAATGCCGCCAAGACAAAGTTCATGACATTTAACCAGCATAGATCCTTGAAGGGGAAAATGATGATGTATGGGCTCCCCCTGGAGCAGGTTGATGCTTTTGTTTCTCTGGGCATCAAACTGCAGAAGGACATGAGGTGGAAGCCACACATCAAAGTCATGGCACTTAAGCATCAACAGTTAGCTGGCACCCTTAGGCAGGAACTTAAAACCTCTATGACAAAGCCCCGGAGTCCGGCACTTCAAATCTATAACAGCAAAGTGGTGAGCTCAGTCCTTTATGGGGCTGAGCTGTGGGGCCTAGAGAATTTGACCCAGCTAACAATGGCAGAGAATGTGTTTATGCGCGCTATTACCAGTCTGCCACAGAGGACACCTACCCTCCCCCTAAGGAATTACCTAGGCAGGAAAGCCCTGACGGATCTAGCCAGGCTACGGCCAATTCTATACTGGAGTAGAATATGGTGTACGCCGGAACTGGCAGCATATACAGAGGGCTTAAGGGATATCATGAATTTGGATTGTTTTCACAAAATCAGCTGGTTGCGAGATCTGAAAAGTCTGATAAATAAAATGGGCTTATCACACTTGTGGGATTCCCCTTCTACTTCTACATTCCCGTCAAAAAACAGCCTCAAAGAAACTTACTGAGAAATGGTTGCACGTGAAGAGTTTAGACGCTATGACCCCACTGCACTCTCGCGCATCTTTCTTGAGATAAAATCATGCCCGAGCCTCGAGCCCTATTGGGATAGCATCAAAAAGCCTTTGGACAGAAAACTTCACTTCCAATTCAGATCAAGATCTTTGCCCCTGAAGTGTTTTTCTTCCAAATGGTCTTCCACGTGGGACAACAAATGTCTTATATGTGCCAAATATATTGAATCATATTCGCATGTGCTTTTTGCCTGCCCTGCCTATGCCGGCCCATATAAAGTTTGGCTGGCGCAGGTCTGTAAGATTATAGCCACAAGATCACAGAGCATAGCCCTGCAAATCCTGTGCTTTGATCCATCACCTAGGTACGCAATCCCGGTGGCAGAATTCTTGAGTTGGATGTGGCACATTCGTTCCATACAAATTATGGCTGGAAAACGATCATGATAAAATCCTTTAACATCGTGTAGGTGCATGTGGGCATAATGTGACTTGTGGGTCCCAACACGACTGTAAAGGCTTATGTCATGTAATGTTTCATATAGCGATAGCTCTGATTGCCATTGTTGCCATTTTTTGCACAAATGTTTAACCTCGATTTTAACTTTTTATCTGTAATGCTTTTATGACTTGCATAGTCGGATAAAGCTTCTTTGACTGACTGGCAATTTGGCAAGAATATCCACTAACAGAAGAATATATATTGGAGAAACACAATGATACAGGTGGAAAAAACATTTGGAGAAAGAAGGACAGTTTTGATTTCCACATACACAACCAAATAAATGTCATACTGGCTTTTAATGCTCATTTTAAACTAGCAGCCAACATCTGGCCACTGTTTTTCTTAGGTCATAATTTTACAAAGGAACCAGAAGACTAATCAACACTAATCTACAGCTAAAGCAAAAAAGGATTCTTTGAAATTCCACTGCCAGCCCTTTACACAGTCCCCAGTATGAAAAGCACAACTTTCAGTTTCAAACAAATAGGTCAACATCACCTACACCAAACCATCAGACAAAGCACTCCCCTCACACAAGCTTATTCAGAATGTTCACTAAAACTCACCTGGTACATTTGGAAATGACCTACCAATGTTTGTTGCAGCCCCAAAAAATAAGCTACATTTAATAAGCGGCAACAATGCACAAGCTTTCTTTTGTGTAACAGTTCTGGTTTGTTGGTTAATCCTACTTCTTTTTTCTGCTTCATTCCAGTAACGACCAAGAGGCAAAAAGGGAACAGTGTGTACAATTGGATAAGACTTCTAATTGAGAGTAACTCTAAACACCCTTTTGGCAAGACAAAAGACTGCTGATGGGCCACCGCTGAAACAAAGTGCTTAGAGCTGGCAATTAGCATAGAACTCCTACAATAACAATGTGAGACTGGGAGAACGACAATGTTATTATGCATCAAGTCAAGATGGCTTTCAACACACAAAGCTGACCAACTCTAAAAAGGACCACAACTCTTCTCAATTAACCTGTCAAATTACTTAACACTAGTAGAAGATCTGCTACCTAAAACCTCTTTGCTGATTACCTGAATGGCGATTTTCCTGACTTGGGCTTAGACAAAGGGCCCATACCGAAAGGTTTACAAGTGCCTTTAAGTGGCCAAATGGTGAAACCAATTTGTGAATTGAAAAATCAGCCACAGTGTAACCAAATGTGAAGTGAGGCTCAGACAATAGAGAGCATTGAATGATTAGTTTGTAGAAGAGGGTGAAGTTCACTCTTGTATAGGGGGTAAGGGTAAGAAAGATGCATACAGGCAATGGTGGGATAGGGTACAAGTGACACTGCAATAGGGGCCTGATGCCCCTCCCCCCAAAAAAGCAGACTGGTCCCAGGTGGTGGAAGCCCTGGGGCCTCAAAGAGGCTTGGAGAGGGGAGCCATACACTTACTTCCCTTAACGATTGAGCGCAATGAAATGGGGTCCTCAGGGCCTAGAAATGTCCCTCTAGGGTGGCCAGGCACCCCTTCTCAATGTTATTAAAAGTGCCTGGGGGATGAGGCCCCCGTGGCCTAATGAAGGCTGGGGAGGGAGGCCGCATGCCCCACTCTCCCGAAAATGTAAAACAACTAACCCCCCCAGGGCCCTGACCCACCCTGGGTGCTGAGTTTTAAAACAGGCAGGAGCCCTCGTTTTCCATTTTTTTAATCAGATCTGCGGCTCCTCTGCAGATCTGCGGTGCCAATAATTTTCTGTTCAGTTTTTGGCACCAGGGTGCTCCCTCTGGGATCCCCCCACCAGGTCTGGGTGGGTGGGGGGGCAGGGTATCCCTACTCTGCCCCACTATATTTCTAATATTTTTTTTATAGGGCAAGACACTGAGTCACCAAGTCCTAAAATGGCGGCCTACACATCTTTGTTTACATGGTGGCAGCCAATTAGATCTTATCATTAGATATGTTTGCTCCACAGATCCTCCGTGGTGTGATACATACATACTTTTTGAACTTTGATTTCTCAAAATGTCCTTAATGGATTTACACAAACCACTAAAAGCACGCTTTCTAAACCAAGATCTAGCTTTCTGCCAAATTTGGTAATATTCTGTTTTGCTGTTTTTGCAGTATCGCTGTTCAATTACCCTATGTAAAAAAGAAGAGAGAAAATGCGTTTGGAACCCCCACCCTTCTGCTCTGCCACCGCTTGATGGATCACCCTGAAACTTTTAAAGCAGGAACTGAGGTAAATAAAACTTTTTGGGGAAAGTTTTGCAAAAATTCATGAAACTGCACCATATTTATAAGCAAACAAAAAATGATCTTCCAATGAAAACGTGGTCTTAACTATAACTACTCAGTGGTGACTGTCACTGGGTAATACATATATATGTGTACACACACACACACCTTACAAAGTTCAGTACCTACCCGTTATCTGCAGATGGACCAAGGCAGAAGCAGTAGCAGGCTGAGGCGAGCCAGTCGCAGTTTCCATCATGCTATTTATAGGACCGTAGAGGTGGCACAGGAATGGGAAACAAAAATGCAGAAGTTAACATGGGCAAAGCTCTAAGTTGTTGGCATTTAACTCAAATACTCTGCATGCAGTAGGCATTCAGTGGCAAAGAAACTAAAGTCCCTTTGCCTGGGGGGGGGGGGGGCATAACCTCACGATGCCTAAAGGCCACCCCCATCATCCAGTCACACTTTACCACAATTGTTGGTCCCCACAGTTGTCGAAAGTGATATGACCTGTGTACACCACTCCTCCTCATGCCACGGGACCATAGGAAAAGCCCACTAGGGGGGCCACCTCACTCCACTTCATCATGGGCACTGTTTTCAGTCATGGGCTTTAATGTGGAACCTAAATGCATTCTGGGTGCTGTAGTCTAAGTCTACTTCTATATATAGCAACACAACTGATGGCAATGATGTCTGTGTATATAGCCCAGGACTGTAAAAAATGTCTGTGATGTCAAGAAGTGAGGTAATCACCCTAAAGCCCACAGCTTGATCCAGTCTAGATGCTCTGCTTCCTAAATGAGAGCATTTTCACAACCTCAGAGAATAATTTAAATCCAAATCAGATCCAAGCCTGCTGGGTCACACACCAGGGGCCGTATTACATAAAGTGCCCTGGGGGTGCACCCTCTTTGTTCACCCTTGGAACACTTTGGTAATACATAAGGGGCCACAAATGCTTGTGTGACCTTTTCTGTGATATACGTAGCGCTGGCGCACATGTAGCACCAGCGCTGAATCTATTTACCTCTGCACCATATTACTGACATGGGCGTAGAGGCAAACATGCCTTTAGTAGGCGCACTGAACGTGCACCACAAAAAGTTGGTGCACTTTCAGTGTCCCTCCCAAAGGTAAGCTCTTTGGAGGGGAGGAAAAGGTTCCCATGAAACCCCCCAGACATCCCTTGTAGGCAGGTGCAGGCACCCACTACACCCGATCTCTCTCCCCTCTTGAAAGGGTAGGAAGTTTGCGGCCAGTGAAACACAAAGTGGCTTTGAAGCAGCCGCTCCGCATTTAACTTGAATGCGTTGTCCTAGAGCAGCACAAGGTTGCGGCTGCCCTGAGGGCAGTGCATTAACTGTAATAGGGTGCACTTTCCCTGTTTGTGCACAGCACACCTGTTTAAAGGTGTGCTGTGGAACAAATAAGAATAGTTTGCCCTATGTGTATTAGGGCCCCAGGATGTAGCGGCAGTCGAGATGCCGCTAACTTAATCAAATTTCAAAATACATGCGAAAAAGAAACAACCCTGGGTTACATATAAAAAGTTATTTCTGCTTTTCCACATGCTTTCGGGCAAACTTCTTTTGTTATCCGACAGTATCACACACCTTGAACAATACAGTATGTGCCAGAAAAATAAACATCGTTTAAGAAGTCTTACCGCCTCTAGTTTACTGGCTCTTTGCCACAGTAGAACGTGTTCGCCTAGGGTGCTGGATGAGAGAGTTGAATAACCTTTTTATTTAAACATTTAGCATTCTCCCACTGGAATGTTTCGACGGCAAAACCAGACTTCAAACAGGGAATAAAAAAAACGAAATTATGGCAAAATAGCATGTGATTTAGCCATTAAATTAGATAGTTTGATTGATTCGGGATCACTATGCAAAACTTACAGACAAGCGTTTCCCGCCCTTCGGCTCGGAGCTGATTTTTGGTGGGTGGTGAAAGTCCACCAATAGAATCTTTATTTTAAAATCTATATTTGTCACATTTGATGTGCTTCAAAGGCAGTCAGGCTATGTTTCCTGACAAATTGGTGGATGGGGGATTGGTGTTTACAGCTCCTCTCACTTTGGGTCAGAGAAAGAAAAGTACATTTATGTGACAATCTTCCTGGTGTACATAGAGTGTGAATAGAAAGTCTGTAAGATGTCATTTATGAAACACAAAAAAATGTGAATACCTGTACATGAACTGTATACATTCAGCAGTTATGAAAGCACAAATGAAGCAGATTTTTTTGTAATTCTGATGTGTGATAGAAACAAAGATTCTAATAGGATCAAAACAAATCAAGATACTTTACTTGGTGATGCACAAATAATAAATATTCACTGTAACCCGATTTCCACACATTGTCATTTGTGTGCGGTGTAGTTTTATCAACTAAACTCTATATCTTTGCAAATAATCTTAGTGGTGATTTCAATGGAATATGTGCTGTCTGTAAATGACAGTGCGCTGCCACGCAATGCTTGAGTTACATTAAAAAATTGCCTGCCCATTGAGCAAGATGGCTGCTGACTGACCGCTGTGAAAGGCGCTGCGGAGTTCTCGTCCCGAGAATCGCAAAGATGCTGGTATGCTGACACGCACCAACCTGGTTGACCGGCTGATCTCGTGGTGGTGGGACAGCGTTTATCAACGGAGATCGAGAGGACTGGCCACCGTAGTTGAGGCGCTGCTGGGACGTGGCACAGCGGCCGGTGCATTTTGGAAGTGCCCGATTCAGGAAGGGACGATGGGCCCGAAGACAAACAAGCCTGGGAAGGAACCCCTGAAGGAGTCCCTGAAGAAGGTTGCTGCTGCGGGAACAACTTCTGGGCACGGCTCAACCCAACCTCGGCGCGGCACATATCCCAAAAAGACGGAGGAGGCTGGCAGCAAAGGGAGAAACGGAGGTGCGGAGGTGGGGAGCAAGCCGCGATCGGCTAATGCAGAGGGCTCTTTGCAGTAACCATCTGTTGCTGAGGCTTTCTCGATGGCGTATGCTGGCATCTTGGTGAACGTCCAGAACACGGCTGAGACCGGTACTAAGGGCGCAGTTGAGACAGGCTTGGCTCCACCTCCCACGGATACAATGTTGCTGCAGCAGCCCAGACTGGAACTGGGGCTGCAGGGAGTGGATGCTGTCTCTCGATCTGTACAGCAGGAATCACCATTGAATACAGTCGTCAATGGGAGAAGTGCACCAGAACAAACTGGACCCCTCTTAGAGATGGAGCTTGCTGAGAAAGGTAAAGACAAGTTACCTATATCCACGCCAGTTGTCCCAAATGTAACTGTGCCTCTGGGTGGGGGGGTATTGGGCCAAAATGTAATTCCACTGTGGTCTAAGTCAGCACTGGGATCCCCAGAGGGAGATAAGTTTTTCTTCCTTTCCTGATGACTCAGATATTTCGCTTTCAATTGAGGTTAACAGCGGAAGAAACTGAGTCAGGGGACTCCTCCACTACTGAAAGGGAGCGACGCAATAAGATCACCACCCAGAAACGTTGGACCAAATCTAGAACCAGCCCTCCTATGCCAGCTATGGTTACAGCCCTCAAACTTAAGTGGGATTACTCTGCCACCAGCCAGGTCTATGATGATGATGAGGTACAAGCCATAGTTCAGGGGGGCCATGCTAACTCCGCGAACTCGATAACTTACCCTACCACCCCTCCATCATTAGACCTTGTCTATTCCACATTGAAACAGATGCAGGGTGAAGCCAGACAGGAGAGTCGCTGGGCACACAAAGCTACTAAAAATCTGCAGGGGCCACTCCAAAAGGTGAATAAACTATGCACTGATATTGCAGAAAGGGTAACCCACGTGGAGGAGAGAACAGCAACTTTGGAAGAGGAAGTGGGGAAGCAGCAGACATATAAGGAGTCGCATGACAAGCAAGCAGCAGATGTACTTTGGAAACTTGAAGACTTCGAGAATCGGCAGTGGAGAAATAACGTGAGACTGTTGGGCCTTGCAGAAAACATCGAAGGGAAAAATGGTAGATCATTTATAGTACATCTCCTAAAAGGAGCATTTCCCGACCTTTCCCATTGGAACTTGGATATGGAGGTCCAGCGGGCACATCATTTCCCGCGGACACAAAGAAAAGGCAATGCAACGGGGCAATTGGAGCGGCCCAGGGCAGTCCTAGTCTTTATCGGTAACTTTCTCCTTCAACAGGCCATATTAGACATAGCAAGGCCAGATGCTAAACGCAAATTTTTAGGGTCACACATACTTTGCCCGGCCGTACTTTTGCCACATTACTGTCGAAAGGAGATGGCGGCTCCGACAAATGATAACTCCCTTCCAGGGGATCGGCTGTGAAACATATTTGTTGTACCCTGCGCGACTTAAGGTCAATTCAAATGGGAGGGTGCGAATGTTTACTTCTGAAATTAAGGCACAGGAGTACCTGAACTATATGAAAGAAGCAAAAGGAAGTCCTGGATGTGCATGGCTGTCTCAAGGGGGCCTAAAGTAGGCTGAGACTCTCTCTTCCAGGGGGTGGTGTGACTCCTTAGCAATCTCTGGTAAAAATGTGTATCCCTGCTCTAAACAAAAAAGACTTGATTTTTTGGGGAAAAATATGTCACCGGGTGTGAAACACAATGGGTGTATTTAGGGGATCGGGGCGAGGACTCTGCGACAATTTGAGCTGTGAGATTAGGCCGCACACATAAGTCATAGCTCACCTATTTCTTCGTGAGGGGTGTTGGGAGGAGAAGGGGGTTGGGGGGCCAGAGGGGCAGGGAGGGTGGGACAGCTGGAGGAGGAAGGGGTGGGGGGCAGCACAGCATTTGAGGAATATTTTGATAAATGGGAAAAGAAATGCAATCAGGTTGATTTACGAAACAATTGGTGCAGGACTGCAAAGACACATTAAAGTTATTATCATGATAGGTAATCTGTTTAACTGTATCTAATGAGTATCCAAATTGTCTCAATGAATATATGCAGCTTAAATGACCAGGGTAAGAGACAAAGAGCGGCAATAGTCTTGAAAACACTCCGGGCTGATATTTTATGTCTTCAGGAGACCCACATAGAGGGAACTAGAGGGAATATAATGGAACAGTTGGGGTTTGAACTTATTATCAATACTAAGCAAGGGGCTAACACAAGAGGGGTTGCCATTCCTTCCCGGAGGGGAGATATATCCTTCGAGAGAAGCCAATCAGATAGGTGGGGACGTTGGGTCTTGGTAGAATGCATGCTTCACGATGTCACTTTCACTATATGTTCAATCTATGGCTCTACTGGAGATGACCCAAGCTCTTAGAATTTCTGGATACAGAGCTAGCATTGTGACCTACCCCTGTAATACTGTGTGGGGATTTTACCATTAAGGGCTTGGGCGGACTCTGGGGGGAAATGGGTGATAAATACACGGGACAAAAGAGAATCTAGTACAAAACAATGGACTAACAGATGTTTGGTTGCACTTAAAGTCTGCCGACCCTGGCAGCATATTTTTTTCTGCCCCCCACAAGTCAGTTGCTCGACTAGATTATTTTTTTGTTCCACACCAATTAATACCTAGGTGCAGAATAGAGAAGTACCCCCGGATCATATCGGACCATAATCCTTTGACCCTAATAGTTACTTTTGCAGGGACTGGAAGACCAGAGCGGGTTTGGACCTTTGAAAGAGGGTTTCTAAAAGACCAGGAGTATGTATCACACATGAATTAATGGATTAAGGGGTTCTGGGATATTAATAGGAAGAGTGCAAGTTGTGGGGTGGTTTGGGACACATTCAAAGCTGGGGTCAGGGGGGAGACACTTAGTTATAGTCTACATCGACAAAAGAGCGAGGCACAACGAGAGAAAACGCTGCATAAGACCTTGATGGAGGTAGAGGAAGACCTTGCAGCTGCCTTGGCTTTGAGCACCCCATTGGATACCATATTGCTCAGGCTGGCTCTAGCCATGGCAGATATAGCGGATATTACTGCAGCCAAGGCAGGTGGAAGGTACCTTGCTAGGAGGGAGCACTGCTATGAGTTCAATGAGTGGGTGGGGCACATCTTGGCAGCACTACTGAGACAAAAGAGTGCGGCAGGAGAGATCCTCGAAGTTTTAGACTCAAGGGGGAATCTAAATAAGGGCTCACTGGGGATTCGGGAAGAATTTAGACTATTCTATAAAAATCTGTACTGAGAGGAACAACGAGGGGAAGAGAGTCTGTTCCGAGAATATTTAAGTGATATTCCTATACAGCATATAGCCCCCAAAGATGAGAAATCACTAGAGACTTCACTGGCTGAGGAGGAGATTTATGGCGCACTTAGCAATCTCCTGTCTGGCATGGCAGCTGGACTGGACCAGATTCCCCTAGAGTTTTATAAAACTTCCTCAACATAATAGGGCCAGATCTGGTCGATATAGTCTGTCAAGCTCAGCACGGGAGCTCCTTTCCTGAACCCTGGGCTGGGGCAGATATTACTATATTTTAAAAAAAAAAGGGCAATCCATCTAGAGAGCCAGGGTCCTATAGACCAATCACCCTTATGAACAGTGATGCAAAAATACTGTCTAAGGCCTTGGCAACCCGCTTAAATCATATTATGGTAAAGTGATCCACCCCCGCCAGCACAGGTTTATACCAGGGAGGGGCACAACAGACTACATTTGCAGGGTCATAAATCTGTTTGATGTAGCCAAAGTCTAAGGGGATCCTATGGCTCTGATACTTTTGGATGCTGAAAAAGCATTTGATAGGGTCTCCTGGGACTATCTGTGTGCGGTCATGACATGATATGGTATTGGGAATTGTTTCATTAAGGCAATACAGGCTTTGTACAAAGCACAGACTGCTTGACTGAGGCTGAATGGGTGGTATACAGAATCATTATCAATCACACGGGGCACCAGGCAGGGCTGTGCGTACTCGCCCCTTCTTTTTGCCCTATACATTGACCCTTTGATTCGGAAGCTGTCGGCCAATAACAAAACTAAGCCAACTAGATTTCATGGGTTTGAAACAAAAATCGTGGCCTACGCAGATGACATTGCTGTAGTTACCCCCGACCCCCAAACCGCTCTAGCCGCAATTGAGGAAGAAGCCCAGGTATTCAGTTTGCTCTCCGGATATGCACTCAATCGACAGAAGACACAGATAGTTAAACATAGGTTAGCTGATCTGGACGAACCTCGGGTAACTGACACGGTGGTATATTTAGGCATTAATTTCACGTCTGAACTGGGACAATTGGTAGAAAGAAATATTGTGCCAGTAATCCAGAAGGCAAAAAAATACTTCGATAGAATACATAATCCCCACCTGTCGGTGGCCGGATGGTGCAATGCGGTCAAGATGGTCTTTTTACCTAAAGTGCTCTACCTTTTTAGGGCTATCCATACTAGAAATCGAGAAACAATGGTTTACAATGCTTGAAAACATTTTGAACAGGTTTATTTGGGCACAGGGGAAAACAAGGAGATCTTTAGGGTATATGACCTTACCTAGAGAGAGGGGAGGCTGGGCAGTCCCAGACCTCAGAATGTATTATTGGGCTGCTGTTTTTTAATACATGCGGGGTTGGTGGGTGGGAGTGTCGACAATCCCTGGATTAATACCGGCTCTCCAGATGTATATAAATTATTGCTAGGGGAGAATGCGTGGAACTGCTTATTGAAATATAGCAAACCCAGCTACTATAAAAGAACAAGATTTTAAACTTTGGTGGCAGCATTTAAGATTTGGGCAGCATTTAAAAAAAAAACGGCATAAGGAGAGTTCATTTTTATACGCAGATGTAAAGAAATCCTATGTTTCCGGGAATGTTCTCTGATAGCACAATGCTAGAGTGGGAGGGGTGTGGACTTCGGAAAGTAGGCGATCTTATAGGGCCAGAGGGAATCCGACCAATTGGAGACATTCAGGCTAAATTTGGAATTAACAAAATATTTTTTTTTAAATATCTTCAGGTACGTAGCTTTTTAGAAGGTAAAAAAGGTGGACTAAGTACATTTAGGGAAGTTAAAACAATTGAGGTTGTAAGGGACGATGAGAACTGTACCAATAGGAGAATTTACACAAAACTCTACTGAAGCAGGATGATCTTGAGAAGCAGGGGAAGATTTGGGCAGATAAGCTTAGTGTAGATCAAGACAGATTCCTCAAGTCTTTAGACTTAGGACAGACCATTCTGTGTTCCGCGGGGCTGCAAGCCCAGCATTTTAAAACAATTTCCTCACTGTCTTACACTCCAGCTAAAATAGCGCAGTCGGGGGTCAGGAAAGAATTAGATGCCCCAGCTGTGACAGCACTGACGCTGATCTAATTTACATGTTCTCAACCTGCCCTCGGCTTGAAATTTTAGTGAAAGCAATATAAAAAATTCCTGGATCAAACTTTGAATTTAAAGGTATTGCTAATGCCCGAACTAATGCTTCTGGTGATCAGCAATGGTGAAGTACAAGATTCGTTTCAATATTTTCTTTTCTTGGCCATGGCAGTGGTCATAATCTGCATTGCCTCCGCCTGGCTTGACCAAACGGCCCGACATTCCAGCAACGGCTTGCTAGGCTGCTCGCCATCTTTAATTTGGAAAAGGGGATTTACGAGAGAAAGGGCAGAAGAGGGAGACTGCTTGGCAGGCGTAGTTGGGCACCAATCTATAGATGGAAGGAAGACAGGGTGGATAACAGATCTTCACTGACTGCTTGATCGCTTTCCTTTTTTTCTCCACGAAGGCAGGTCTGTAATCTGCTTTAAATTGCTGGTATATATTTGTCAGATATGCAAATGTTTGTATATACTCCCCTAACTGAAGTACTTTACTTTATTGAGGTTAAATGTTATGCTGCTTTTATACTCTGATGTTCTCCTCCTATTTTCTGTATGTATCACTGATGACTGATAATCCCTCATGAATTCATTGTAATTGTAACAATGGTGCTGCAATAATAATATAAAAAATAAAAATAAATTGCCTGCCCATGTCCATTAAAGCTTGATGGGTCACAAGAGTTTAAAGTTTATCATTCTAAACAGTAGGTTGTGGATCTAACATGTTTGGAAAGCACTGTGACAGAGAAATAAGATTTATGGGGATGCCATACCTTTAGCTCGCAAAATATCACAAACTTTGCCATAGCTCAATTGGGGACATCATTTCAAAACCACAATAGGAGGGTGATATTCCTTATTTGGCAACCACAGCTTGAAGGTCCTGTCTGTCGGTATATCACTTACTGTGACTTGGGAGGCGCCCCCACTCCTGCATGGTATAAAACAGAAAACAAGCATTGTCTAAAGCCAATAGGTATGGCTTGTATTTTGAGTCGAGACTGAAGGATTAAAAACATTGATACAGTGGAAACAAAAACAAAAAATTATTGCTTCCTGTCTACAATGCATATATGATATATATATAGAGAATTATAGATGGATAACAGTGACTTACTGGGATGTTTTTAACTGAGTGGTTCTGAGTGGCATGAAACAGATAACCAGAAAGAAGCTCAAGTTGTTTATGATGTGAAAAATATCCCCATAATTAGCTTTTTACTCTCTATATTTTATGTTACATATGCTCCCCTCGATCATCTGCCCCTGCTTTCAACTGCTACACAGGGGCGGAGGAGTAATGGGGGAGCCATACTTAACATGGTCTCTCCAACCTGTCCCAAAGTAAGAAAGAATACCTGACATCCTGTCACTCACCCTACCACTCTCTGTGCTTTTGCTTCCCTCCTGTATTCCAGTCAGGGGTGTTGTGAACCCCCACACGCTTTAGCAGATACAGTGGGTTTGGAATTCTTGATGGGCCTCTTCCGTCTGCAACTCAGCAAAGGCTCATAAATAATGTGAAAGGGTGGGTGTGTGAGTGAGTTAAGTGACGAATGGATGGGTGTGTGAGTGAGTGAAAGGATGGATGGATGAGTGAAAGGGTAGATGGATGGATGAATTAATCACTGAAGAGATGGATGGAAGGATGGATGAGTGAAAGAATGGATGGAGGACTGAAAGGGAGGGTGGATGGGTGACAGGGTGAATGGATAAATAGTATGGATACATGAGTGAGTGAAAGAATGGATGGCTGAGTGAAGCCATGGATGGATGGGTAGAGTAACAGGGTGGATAGATGAATGAAGTGAAAGGGTGGATAGATGGATGTGTGAAAGGATAGGTGGATGGATGAGTAAAAGGATTAATGTTGTGGCATCATGGACCCCAAACTTCAGCAGCTACACTGGGGGTGAAATTCTTGATGCGCCTCTTCTGTCTGCAACTTGGCAGACAAAGGTGAGTGAGTGATAGGATGGATGTGAGGGAAAAGGTGGATGGATGGGCGAATGAAAGGATGGATGGGTAGATGGGTGAATGAATGAATGTCAGGTTGGATGCAAGGATGCATAAGTAAAAGAATGGATGGATGAGTGAAAGGGAGGATGGATGAATGGGTGAAATAATGGATTGATGTGTTAAAGGGAGTGTGGATGGATGGATAGTTGAAAGGGTGGATGGCTGAGTGAAAGGGCGGATCAATAGATTATGAGAGAAAGGATGGATGGACGATGGATGAGTGAGTGAAAGGATGAATGGACAGGATGAGTGAAAGGGAGGATGGACAGAGGGATAGAATGAAAGGATGGATGATGAGTGAAAGGGTGCATAAGTGATAGAATGGATGAATGAGTTAAAGGGGGTGGATGGAAGGATAGATAAAAGGATGGATGGATGAGTGAAAAAAAGGATGGATTAGTTAAAGGGCAGACAGATGGATGGAAGGGTGGAGGGAAGGATGAGTGAAAGCAGGGATGAATGAGTGAGTGAAAGGATGGATAGAAGAGTGAAAGGGTAAATGATGGATGGATAAGTGGAAGAATGTGTGGAAGGGTAGATGGATTAGTGGGAGGATGGATGGATGAGTGAAAGGGGGAATAGATGGGTAAAAGGGAGGACGGATGGATTGAGTGAAAGGGTGGATGGATGGAATGAAATGATGGCTGGATGACAAAAGATGGATGGATGACTGAAAAGATGGATGGATGACTGAAAGGGTAAATGGAGAGATGGATAGGTAAAAGGGGGAATGCATGGATAGATGAATGGGTGGATAGGTTTAGAGGGTAGCATTGGAGATGGAAAGATAGGTTTGGATATGGATGGGCAGATGAAAGGAAGGGTGAACGACTGAATGGTTGACAAAATGTAAAGGTGATATAATAGATATTACCAGGTGGATGGAAGGATGAATGAATGAAGGGACAGATGCTTGGATGAAAGAAACAAGGGAGCTCTGCTGGGGAGGGTCATGACTTGCTTAATTTGCTTGGTGCCATAAGAGCTTTGGTTTAGAGTGGGGCGGGTATTTTAATTTTCTGGCTGCTCACTTGATTCCAGTGCTGTTCTAAATGACTCTCACAGAGTCCATCCAGAGCAGCCTGGAATTTCTTTATGACATAGCAGCAATGAGTTATGCCATCTGCAACCCATTGTTAGTACGTCACAGCAGTGAATTATCAGATTCAGGAATATAACAATTTTATTTGTGATAATTCATAGTATTTCTGAGAGGTAAATTAGTCTCAGGCAATCCAATGCAATAATTCTAGCATGAGATGAGCTATAAATACTCCTTTGGTAGGATTGAAAGTCTATTCTAAGTATATTTTAAAGACTTGGTAACAATATGTCTCCATGCAGTTGCACTAGCAAGCCAGACCTAAAAATGTTTTTCATGTGAACTTACAGATGGAGTTGTAACCACCGACAGTTGCTGCTTTTCTGCTGTACATGTACATTCAGCTACTTATATCTTTTTGATGTATTTATCTGAACTACCACAGTCAATTATGTTATTTTACAAAAGTATGTTGTTGCTGTTAATACAACCCCAGGTATACTGGGATGACCATAAAAAATACAAACATTTATCAATGAAAACAAGAGCACAATTAGGTGTGAGAAAACAATCATTAAATTCACAAAACATTTTGTTTTGAAAAAAATGATTCTGAGAATGACCTAAAATGGTCCATAATAGAAAAGTTGTCACCAGAAACCACCAGCTTTAGTTCAAAATTAATATATTATGAACGTTGTTAGATATATTGGGTTGGAACTCATAAACAGGGCCTGAATGATGATGTGACATGGACTCAGTTTTAAATAGAATTTAGGGACATACAGGTATGGAAGAGGAGCTGAGACCATTATCTCACATCAGCAATATCAGAATGTATTAAGCCTTTGTACTACCACAAATAATGTTAACAAATAACATTGGCATCAGATGTAGATCAGGACACGTAATGCGACTCGCGAGCCTTTAACCCATATTAGCATAAGGTCAAGACTTCACAGAAAATATCTGCAACCATTATTATGTGCCAATAAGCAAAGAATACATGAGAAATATAGGTGAAAAGAGCACACTTCAAACATAAATATTCACTTGTAGAACAGGTTCCGAGTAAGCAATATAAGCTGCTACATTCCTATCACAAATTTGGGAAGAAACAACACAATACCATTTCCATACAACAAAACATCACAGATTCAGGAGTCTCGGTTATAAGGACTTTATCTTTATTTTGTTTTTTGCTTTGAAATGCACATTTTAGACATGGCGTGCACTGGCAGTATTCATGCGATTGAAAGGAGCTTATCAATTCTCCTACATGAGAGGAGCTTATTAGGTCTCCCATACACTTTTGGTTTTGGTAGACCATAAAGGCATACTTCGATATCGGTTTTCAGGTGATCATATGGTTGGATTGAGCCCTCAAGAAGTCCCTGTGTATGCAGGACGAAACTCGTTGGCTAGATTTTTCACTTCAAAAGAAAAAAGAAAATAAAGATTAAGGGGGTCATTAGGATGGCAGAAGGACCGCCATCACCAAGCGTATTACTCACCGCCCAATTAGGATGGCGGTGGGTAGCACAGCAGACGCAAAGTCCGTCTGCCCGATTGCCTGGCGGACAGTGCAGGGCTCCGAAAATGGTGGAGGTGCCTAGCAGGCACCGTTCACCAAATTGAGATATGGGTGGAAAAAGGCCATTGCAAAAGGCTGGCTTGATTGGGTTTGGGGGCCCGATGCGGGCCCCCCTTGTTTGGCGGGGGTTGCTGCACTGGGGGGGGACCCATGGTAGCCCCCTGTATCCCCCTGCATTTCCCTAAACTGGGTGGCAGGCACCGCGTGGTGCTTGCCATGCAGTTCAGGGAAATGCAGTGCATGTCAATTTGACATTGCGAACAGTGCTATATCCAGCAACACCATCCACAATGCTAAGGGCCCAGGATGCGCCTGCCAGTATGGCAGGTGAATCCTAATATGGGTGGTGGGACCGCCGCACGTCTGGCGGGCGGTTCCAGCACTGCAAGGATGGCGGGCGGACATCATTCCGCCCCCCATCGTAATGAGCCCCAAAGTTCTTATAAATGAGACTCCTGAATCTGTGATGTTTTGTTGTATGGAAATGTTATTGTGTTGCTTCTTCACAAATTTGTGATAGGAATGTAGGCGCTTGTATTGATTACTTGGAACCTGTTCTACAGGTGAATATATCTGTTTGAAGTGTGCTCCTTCCACATATATATTTCTCTTTTTTGTTCTTGGGTGTTTTTGCAAACAGTTGGTCCAGGGAGTGAGCACCTTTCTTTTCTGTGTGGATTAACCCCTTCAGTGCCACGCCCTTTCCCCGCCCTGTGCCGGCCGTTGCATTAGCGGGCGGGGTTCATGACGAGATAGTCTCGTCATGGGCACAGCGCAACCGCGCTCCATGACGAGACCATCTCGTCATGGGCACTGAAGCGGTTAAGTAAAGAATACATGGTGGCAATCATAAAAGGTTAAGTTATAGGAAGGTAGCATGGACACTAATCAAAGGCCCAAAAATTTAAATAATTTTTATAGTAACTATGAAAAAAATCATTACGGAAAAAGAGTAACCATTAAAAACAACACTGCACTGTATTTCCCATCACCACTAAGAAAAAAACATCGGTGTTGGGCTCGACTTGTGATGTCAGAGGCCTCAGGGAGGACTTTACGACTGCCAGGCTGAGACTAAAGCGGTACAAAAGGGGGTGGTGATGGACGGAGCATCAGAACCAATCAAACACTCACACCCAGTCCACAGATCTGGGTTTGATCCATCACCGTTCTTTAGCCCACTCTGCCACCCCAGTTCAGACATGGCCATATGCAAATCAGTCTGACCCTGTGCCTCATGGGAACAGTCCAGCCCGAACTGCCAAGCCATGCCTTCCCTGGACCGGAAACAAGCTTCCTAGGACCGGTTTCTGGCATTTCAGCCGTCTTCAGCCAGGCTTGCTTGAATCCAGTGGCAAAGTGAGCAAGGGACTCACGTCTGAGCATACCCTGCCAACTAATGGCGAACAAAGCGGTACAAAAGGGGGTGGTGATGGACGGAGCATCAGAACCAATCAAACACTCACACCCAGTCCACAGATCTGGGTTTGATCCATCACCGTTCTTTAGCCCACTCTGCCACCCCAGTTCAGACATGGCCATATGCAAATCAGTCTGACCCTGTGCCTCATGGGAACAGTCCAGCCCGAACTGCCAAGCCATGCCTTCCCTGGACCGGAAACAAGCTTCCTAGGACCGGTTTCTGGCATTTCAGCCGTCTTCAGCCAGGCTTGCTTGAATCCAGTGGCAAAGTGAGCAAGGGACTCACGTCTGAGCATACCCTGCCAACTAATGGCGAACAAAGCGGTACAAAAGGGGGTGGTGATGGACGGAGCATCAGAACCAATCAAACACTCACACCCAGTCCACAGATCTGGGTTTGATCCATCACCGTTCTTTAGCCCACTCTGCCACCCCAGTTCAGACATGGCCATATGCAAATCAGTCTGACCCTGTGCCTCATGGGAACAGACCAGCCCGAACTGCCAAGCCATGCCTTCCCTGGACCGGAAACAAGCTTCCTAGGACCGGTTTCTGGCATTTCAGCCGTCTTCAGCCAGGCTTGCTTGAATCCAGTGGCAAAGTGAGCAAGGGACTCACGTCTGAGCATACCCTGCCAACTAATGGCGAACAAAGCGGTACAAAAGGGGGTGGTGATGGACGGAGCATCAGAACCAATCAAACACTCACACCCAGTCCACAGATCTGGGTTTGATCCATCACCGTTCCTAGGATGCTTGATTCCGGTCCAGGGAAGACATGGCTTGGCAGTTCGGGCTGGACTGTTCCCATGAGGCACAGGGTCAAGACTGATTTGCATATGGCCATGTCTAAACTGGGGTGGTGTAGTGGGCAAAAGAACGATGGATTTAACCCAGATCTCTTGACTGGGGGAGAATGTTTGCATTGTCAGCATTCCGTCCATCATTTGTTTGTTGTAACGCTTTTCGCCCTAAGTGGGATGGGTATTCCCAGACGTGGGACCCGTGCTCACTACGCCACTGGAGTCAAGCTATCCTGGCTGATGACGGCTGATAGCCAGAAACCGGTCCTAGGATGCTTGATTCCGGTCCAGGGAAGACATGGCTTGGCAGTTCGGGCTGGACTGTTCCCATGAGGCACAGGGTCAAGACTGATTTGCATATGGCCATGTCTAAACTGGGGTGGTGTAGTGGGCAAAAGAACGATGGATTTAACCCAGATCTCTTGACTGGGGGAGAATGTTTGCATTGTCAGCATTCCGTCCATCATTTGTTTGTTGTAACGCTTTTCGCCCTAAGTGGGATGGGTATTCCCAGACGTGGGACCCGTGCTCACTACGCCACTGGAGTCAAGCTATCCTGGCTGATGACGGCTGATAGCCAGAAACCGGTCCTAGGATGCTTGATTCCGGTCCAGGGAAGACATGGCTTGGCAGTTCGGGCTGGACTGTTCCCATGAGGCACAGGGTCAAGACTGATTTGCATATGGCCATGTCTAAACTGGGGTGGTGTAGTGGGCAAAAGAACGATGGATTTAACCCAGATCTCTTGACTGGGGGAGAATGTTTGCATTGTCAGCATTCCGTCCATCATTTGTTTGTTGTAACGCTTTTCGCCCTAAGTGGGATGGGTATTCCCAGACGTGGGACCCGTGCTCACTACGCCACTGGAGTCAAGCTATCCTGGCTGATGACGGCTGATAGCCAGAAACCGGTCCTAGGATGCTTGATTCCGGTCCAGGGAAGACATGGCTTGGCAGTTCGGGCTGGACTGTTCCCATGAGGCACAGGGTCAAGACTGATTTGCATATGGCCATGTCTAAACTGGGGTGGTGTAGTGGGCAAAAGAACGATGGATTTAACCCAGATCTCTTGACTGGGGGAGAATGTTTGCATTGTCAGCATTCCGTCCATCATTTGTTTGTTGTAACGCTTTTCGCCCTAAGTGGGATGGGTATTCCCAGACGTGGGACCCGTGCTCACTACGCCACTGGAGTCAAGCTATCCTGGCTGATGACGGCTGATAGCCAGAAACCGGTCCTAGGATGCTTGATTCCGGTCCAGGGAAGACATGGCTTGGCAGTTCGGGCTGGACTGTTCCCATGAGGCACAGGGTCAAGACTGATTTGCATATGGCCATGTCTAAACTGGGGTGGTGTAGTGGGCAAAAGAACGATGGATTTAACCCAGATCTCTTGACTGGGGGAGAATGTTTGCATTGTCAGCATTCCGTCCATCATTTGTTTGTTGTAAGGCTGAGACTACTCTGCCTGCCAAATTTATAAATGACCACCTAGTGGGTGGTCATTTATAAAGGCATTGGCATGAACCGCCATAACTGTGGTTCCTGTGAATGCATTTTATTGTTTATTACAGGGCTGTGTCAGAAGGATGCAACCCTGTAACAAACACTAATATTTTTTTTCAAAAAGAATATCCTCAAAAGTAATGTTCCTCTTGCCATGAGAGGCTTCTCCCATGATGGGAGGAGCATTAAAATGTTTTTTACTATTCCTTACCCCCAGGTCTTACCTGGTGGTTAGACAGTAAAAAAGGACTAAATGTCCGCCCAACCAAAGTGGGCGGGCTGACATGATGTAATTTCTCATATGGCCCAGGGCTGTCGTATTAGGTTAATCATGGTTGAGACAGAGTAGACTTCACCGTGATTAACCTGAAGCTCCAACGGCATCTAAATGCGCCAGGTGGACCGCATTCTTGGTGGTGAGAATAGTCCGTTGCCATTGAGGAGTATCCTTACGGCTAATTCCTGCTTTCTGTTTTTGGCATGAATGAATGAAATATGCTCATGCGTAAAAAGCAATGGCAGTCAAACCATTAGCTTGAGGGCATAAACATACTAATTTTAAACAATATTACATCGCAAAGGCAGTATGGTGGTATATGTGAACGAGCACCGGCTGCAGCAATATCATGACATAACCTAACGTTCAGGGGCATAATCATCATAAGAAACTGGATTATTATTAGGGATGAGTGGCTATCCACCACAAGGAATAATCAGAACCTCTTGTCAGGGTGAAGCTTTATAGTCACCAAATTAACCTGAGCCTAATTCCCTGGTAGCTAGGGCACAGGGCATCCAGGCTTAACTTAGGGCAGGGGTCTTCAAACTGTGGGGCGCGACCCCCAGGGGGGCCGTGGAGTGATGAAAAGGGGGTTGCGCCTTCCCAGTCACACTTCTGCCCAGGCCCAAGGGCTTCAGCCCCCCCCCCCCTCCCCGTCTTCCCCCGTCCTGTGTCTCAGCCCGGGCTGCTGCAGTGAAACTTGAGCTGCTGGGGGCTCAGCTGGGTAGTGTCTGGAGTCTTATCTCCGGCACCCCCGTGTTTTTCACAGGTCTTTAAAGACCATTTGCATTTTTATATGCCTTTGCAAACTGGTTACAGAGGCTTAGGTTTTTTTCCTGGTTCCAGTACCCCCTGGGTCCCCACTCAGCTTATTCCTTACATTTGTATTTTACATTTACTGCTGTAGTGTGAGAATGCATTTCATGGAAAGGAATACAAAGTAGGCTTGCCAAAAGAAAAATGCATGCCGTGTTTTGTTTAAAGAGACTGCAAAGATCTCCTCTTCGTACTAAATAGACTTAGAAATAAAAAAGTATGTATGCATTCGTTATGTGACTTTTCTGTCTTTGTTCTCTTTAATTATCAGTCATGGATCATTGAGGCAGCCCTAGAACACAATTAAAAGTGCTTTCTATTTATATTTGCTGTTGGAAGTATGCACAGATAAGTGCTGAAAATACCGCTTTAGGTGACTGCTTTTTTTTGTACCGACTGGGCCATCAAAATAATTTGCTGGCAACCCTAACCATAGGACTGGAAGTGTGTTGCAGGATCAGCACATTATTTATTTCCTTCACCCTCGATCCCCGATTAATGCCGCAATAGTTTAACTTAGATCTTAAACTCTACCCCGCTGTCAATAACATGCTGAGTTACTTCATGGGTCTGGGAATGCACCCTGCATTCAGACAACTCATTCCTCATTCTCGCCTTTCATTTACACGTTCACCCTGCACTCACAGCGATCACAATGCACTCCAGCGATCACAATGCACTCACACTGATCACCATGCACTCGCACCATTCACCCGCTCACCTTGCACTCACAGTGATCACTCTGCACTCACAATGCCCTTGTGCTGCTCACCCTATACCTCAACCTGCAGTCACATGAGTACACTACTCATCCTGCACTCATGTGACACTTCACTCACCTGTCCCCCTCACTACTCAATATGCAACTCACTCAAACAAGCCCATCAGTAATCATACATTCATTCATCCCATTCTTAACTTGCATCCGCACCCAAATTAATACGCCACCTCACTCACCCTGCAGTCACTCCTCTTGCCCTACTCTCACACTGTTGCATCGCTCACCGCGCACTCACATGGGCAATCTTGTCACCCACACAGTGCAGAGGGTTAATGTGCCTGCTACATTGAACATGTACCATGCAGATCCCAGAAATGAGTGTGAGTAAACTATGAGTAGTGCTATAAAAAATGAAATGTTTGTCAGAAAGGTGCTATAGAGAGATGCGGTGCATTGTTGGTGAGTGGCAGTGAAGGAATTCATGGAGAAAGAGGAAACAGGGTGTGGCATCAAAAAAGACTGATGCACCGGGTGCGACCAGCGTTAGGACCAGCCCTGACTGGGAGTGTTAGCCCCCCCCCCCTCTGAAGTTCTGGTCTAGTGGCTCCCCTGCTTCTGCCTATTATTATTTACATTTGTAGTGCACTACTGTTACAAAAAGATGTCCTGGGGCTAATAACCATCTACTGCCTGAAGGCAAATGAGAAACACACAGAAGGAGAAGGAGAACCAGCCAAATGGGGTAACCTACAGAGCATAGAGAAAGGTTTTTATATCTTCCTAAAGGATAATAGATTCTTGGTGGAGCGAAGCAAAGGAGGGTGCACGTTCCATAACTGCGGGGCCTGCACCAAAACAGCGAGACAGACAATTCATGCCTTCTTGAATTAGGGAACAAGAAGCAGAGTGGCACCTGCCGAGAGGAGCATACGGGTCCGACCCGTATGCTTGGTGATGAAAGGATGAGAGAGGACAGCAAGGGAGTGAGAGAATTTGATTGAAAAGGTCAGGGATGAGGAGAAATGTGAATTGCCGAAGAGAAGTGTGGACACACAAGAAGTGAGTGTGATCCAAAGGTGAGGGCTTCTGTTAGAACCAAGGGGAGATGTGAAAGAGGAATGGGGGGACTGGAGAGGTGTAAGATACAAATAGACAAAAATTTGAATGGAGACACGAGGTGAATGAGAAGTGTTGAGGGGCACGGGAGGTGACATGGCCAGAGAGGCCATGAGATAAATGTGAGAGACTGTTAGAGATGAGAGCAGTGAAAAGACAGAATGGCAAGAGGTGATTAAAGGTGAAGTGAGAGGTTGAATGGGGAGAATTCAGAAGTTGTAAAAAGGGGTGAAAGAAAATGACCTGCAAAGTGAGAGAGGGATCCGGGGTGAGGAGAGGAGAGAGGGATGGAAGGGAGGGGGTGAGAGGAATGCTGCATGGGTAAACTGCTTAACTCTGCACAAAACCGCCAGGTTTTTAAGGGACCCCTGCTTCTCCCGGTCAGGGCCAGGTGAGCTTCTAGTGTGGCAGCACGTATTGCTGCAGAGTGGAAGGCCCTTAACAAAGGTTGACTTGAAATCTTTCTGATGATAATTGCTCTATTTTGGTTATAAATGGGTACTGATTGGGTGAAATCTTTCCTCAGTGTTACTGTGTGTAACAAATGTCAAAATAATGAAGCAATGCTATCCCAAAATACGCTGCATCACATAACCTCATTTACATTTTCATCCCACGCAATTTAGTCAACAGGTTTAGACATTTTTGTCAGGAGGGGGTCCTTACGCCTCAAAATGTTGACAGGGGAGTCTCGGCATCCAAAAGTTTGAAGACCTCTGACTTAGGGTAATGTCTGCAGTACCAAAACAGTACTAAAGTTGAAATGCAAAACAATAAATATCCCAAACCAAATTGCAAAAATAGAGTACAATTTAATAAACAAAAGGACACCAAAGTGACAAAAATCCAATAAGGGAAGCCAGAGATATGAATTTTAAAAGTTTTAAGTGGGAAATCCATCAAGAAGCACAAAGTGCTGATGATAGTCAATGGTTGCAGTAGACCAGGGCCTCAACATAATTTGATGCTGACCCTGACGGAGCGTGGGTCAGATACACCAACCAGGTGGATGTATGACGTTACAACGCACACTTTTACAACGCATGCACTTACAACGCATTTTTTACAACGCAAAATCCATTACAACGCACTACACTTACAACGCATGACACTACAACGCATTTTTAAAAACTACCTTTACAACGCATACCATTACAACGCATAATATTAAATTGCATTTAAGGTAAGTATTAGATAGTATAGGGGTAAAAATTACTATTCTAACTCCAGGGGGTGCAACAGTAGGGTAAGTGTTGGATAGTATAGGGGTAAAAATTGCTATTCTAACTCCAGGGGGTGCAACAGTAGGGTAAGTGTTGGATAGTATAGGGGTAAAAATTGCTATTCTAACTCCAGGGGGTGCAACAGTAGGGTAAGTGTTGGATAGTATAGGGGTAAAAATTGCTGTTCTAACTCCAGGGGGTGCAACAGTAGGGTAAGTGTTGGATAGTATAGGGGTAAAAATTGCTATTCTAACTCCAGAGGGTGCAACAGTAGGGTAAGTGTTGGATAGTATAGGGGTAAAAATTACTATTCTAACTCCAGGGGGTGCAACAGTAGGGTAAGTGTTGGATAGTATAGGGGTAAAAATTACTATTCTAACTCCAGGGGGTGCAACAGTAGGGTAAGTGTTGGATAGTATAGGGGTAAAAATTACTATTCTAACTCCAGGGGGTGCAACAGTAGGGTAAGTGTTGGATAGTATAGGGGTAAAAATTACTATTCTAACTCCAGGGGGTGCAACAGTAGGGTAAGTGTTGGATATTATAGGGGTAAAAATTACTATTCTAACTCCAGGGGGTGCAACAGTAGGGTAAGTGTTGGATAGTATAGGGGTAAAAATTACTATTCTAACTCCAGGGGGTGCAACAGTAGGGTAAGTGTTGGATAGTATAGGGGTAAAAATTACTATTCTAACTCCAGGGGTGCAACAGTAGGGTAAGTGTTGGATAGTATAGGGGTAAAAATTACTATTCTATCTCCAGGGGGTGCAACAGTAGGGTAAGTGTTGGATAGTGTAGTGTAATATTATGCGTTGTAATGGTAGGCGTTGTAATGGAATGCGTTGTAAAGGTAGTTTTTAAAAATGCGTTGTAGTGTAATGCGTTGTAAGTGTAGTGCGTTGTAATGGATTTTGCGTTGTAAAAAATGCGTTGTAAGTGTAGTGCGTTGTAAAAGTTGTGTTGTAAAGGTTGTTCCCCAACCAGGTACGTCTTGGTCAAAGATTTTGCCTTGTGAATTTAGTCCTTTAAGTCTCAATCCACCACAAGATTGGAGAGGCACTTAGACACAGAGTGTCAGGCTGAGGCCAAACAGCAAGGTCCAGTCTGGGCCATTTGCCACAAGTCAGCTAGGCAATTGCAGGAAAAGGCCTCTTGTAGCTTTTTGTGTCCTTTTAGCTTTGTATCTCTTGGAGTACACAGTTTTGTCCTGGGTACAAGAGAGTGCAGGTCCAGTCTTTAGATCTCTTTCCAGGTTGCTGACAGCAGGGCCAGTCCTCTTCTAATCCTCCTCAGGTCCAGGAGTGTTCTGAAGTGAGTGCCCAGAGATGCCATATTTATGCTTGGCATGGGTTAGAGAGGAGGAATGATGCCTTGGCACACCTAAACCAATAGGGGAAAAATTCCCGGGGTCAATCTAATCCACTTTGGAAATTTTTAAGATGGTGAAAGTTTTTGGCTGCACTACACTTGGGCTTTGAGGGTTGGGGATGTGTGTGGTGAGTATACTATGGTAATACTGCTGTCCTTCCACATCTAAAACTAAAACTCAGTTTGCAGCAGTCAGTGTACCCACAAAAAATCCACTCGTGCAAGTCTGGCAGAATAAACATAGGGGGCCCGATTCACAGAACTAACTTAAGACAAAATCCTAAACTTACTACCATTTTGGTATTCACAGAAGGCACTTACTCATTTTGGTATTCACAGAAGGCAATTACTCATTTCGGTATTCACAGAAGTTAGGAGTCCTAACTTTAGGACTCCTAAATGCCTTCTGTGAATACCGAAAGTCTTAACATTAGGATTTTTCGCAGTTTAGTAGTAGTATAGTTAGGACTCCTAACTTTAGGACTCCTAAATGCCTTCTGTGAATACCGAAAGTCTTAAAATTAGGATTTTTCTCAATTTAGTAGTCCTAAATTTAGATTTAGGACTACTAAATTGAGAAAAATCCTAATTTTAAGAATTTCGGTATTCACAGAAGGCATTTAGGAGTCCTAAAGTTAGGAGTCCTAACTATACTACTACTAAACTGAGAAAAATCCTAATTTTAAGACTTTCGGTAGTCACAGAAGGCATTTAGGAGTCCTAAAGTTAGGAGTCCTAAACTTAGGACTACTAAATTGAGAAAAATCCTAATTTTAAGAATTTCGGTATTCACAGAAGGCATTTAGGAGTCCTAAAGTTAGGAGTCCTAACTATACTACTACTAAACTGAGAAAAATCCTAATTTTAAGACTTTCGGTATTCACAGAAGGCAATTAGGAGTCCTAAAGTTAGGAGTCCTAACTTCTGTGAATACCAAAATGAGTAAGTGTCTTCTGTGAATACCAAAATGAGTAAGTGCCTTCTGTGAATACCAAAATGGTAGTAAGTTTAGGATTTTGTCTTAAGTTAGTTCTGTGAATCGGGCCCAGGGTGTTCCAGCAAATAGACAGTAGATAAACAAGAATTGTTTGGCATCCTGTTTCCCTTCCATTCCAGTGCACCACAAATTATTATATGTAAACCCAGCAGACCTGTCAAGCAGAATTTGATATTCAAGCAGGATTTGACACCGCAATGTCAACAAGCATTGGTATAGCCAATAGGTCTTGCCCTTGGGACCTTATAAGTGTTTTGTGTTTTGCCAGACCTATTGGCTTTGCCAGACTCTTTGTTTTACCCTATGGATACAGGTTTGAAATCTGATGGGCTGTTCAGCTTTTCATCCCTCCGAGGTCGATAAAACAAATATCAACTACCAGTGACATTGGATTACCAGATCTGACAAATCCATAGAATGCTTTTACCGCTGTTGGTTTCTACAACAATATGTTTTCTATTGAGCCCTGACTACACAGCAGCATGTTATTGTAAGACAAATAGCTAATCTGCAAAAGGAAATCCTTCTTTTTATTCATAAATTAAAACTGGAACACCCGTGAAATGCCGAAGACGTATGTGCGCATTTCTGGTGGGGAGAGGGGTAAACAGATGTGAGGTAATCCCAATCGGCGCCCGCTCCAGCTGTGATCATCCGGTGCCGTAACAGTGTGAAGCAGAAGGTGTATTTTAGTCTATGAGAGAAGTATTGAAAGTTACGGGCTAGGTGTGAAGACGTCTACACCAAACAGGGATTTCCACCAGATTTTGTAGGCTGACAGCGAGGCAGCCGTGAAGACTGTCGTGAGGTTCAAGCATGACAAGGCCAGGGGCAGACGAAACGCGGGCTTGTGTTAAGGTCAGGCAAGGCCTAGGGCCATACACAAAGTGAGCTTCTAGGACGGTCAGGCGAGGCAAGACCTGGGGAAAAAACAGACTCGGGAGAGGGTCAGGCAGACCTGAGGCAGAGTGAGCTGCTGTGAGGGTCAAACTAGGCGGGGTCAGAATTGCCTCCTGTAATGGTCAGATGGGGTGGGGGTTAAAGGTAGGCGGTAAGCCAAGGTGGCTGTGTCTAGAAGGGAAAGGGTCCTAGAGAGCTGGTGTGTCACCATTCCAACATCTGCTGGACTGGTTTAATCAAGTCTCCAACACGTTCTAAAACATCCTTACCTCCTGTGCTTGGGGACACAAGCACTTTACCCATTCAATCCTTTGTCGGTGATGAGTGTGAAAGTCAACCCGGATCAATTGGTGACTTCAGCAGGGACCATTTTGTTTCATGCCATTGTGTCAGAGTCTGGTGATGCAGACATACCACAGCCCTGGCACCTTATCGGTATACATCCCTTTCCTCTATTATAGGAAGACTTGGAGATCCATTCTATGGCACGCTCCTGGACAATGGTGAATGCAGGTGTTCTCCAGAAAACATAGATACCGAACACAATCTGCGAGCAATATCGGGTATCAGCGAGTCTATTACTTGGGTTCTCCGCAAAAAAGGGGAATTGGTCACCTATTGACTGATGCAACTGCAGCTGCTAGTGGATGGTGCATGAACTGTTCACTTGCATAGAAACTGCTAGCTTTTCGGCCTGGTGAGTTTATTTCTAATCTTCGCTTCCCCACTTGGACGCATTGTGCCATCTTGCACACACTACTTATATGCCCTTTGCCCACACTTTCCAAAATGTAGAATGCTTGCAAACAAGTAGAACATTAGCATTAAAGCACCTTTAGGAAGCGCTATATGCGGGGGCTAAGTTGACCACAGAGCCAGCAAACAGACTATGAGATGCGGACACACCGTCAGATTGTGCGACCAATTTTTGGGCATCTCTTGTTCAAGTTGCAGCCTATAGTATTTCGGACTGGGGCTCTCTGGACACAGCTTCGTTGCCCTGCGGGTTAAGAAGTGTACTCCGTGCACAAAACATAATGTAATGTAGCTCAGACGGCAACTGTTGCAGATATCTCTGTGCATGCTGCAGAAGATAGGTTTGATAAAACGACCATCATTGATTTTGGAGAACACGTTATTCACAACACTACCAAATAAAGCTACTGTATCGCGGATGACACAACAGGCTGTATTCAACTAGAGCTATAAAAAACTGAGCCAAATGAAAGACATTAGCTTTCTGCATAAGGTAGCCACGTGGCTTGAAGTCAGCGTAAGTAAGTAACATTTGTAAAGCGCAAAGTATGCAGAGGCGTCTGGACGCTAAAACCAAGGCTTCAAAAACTAGCAAGGGAGAAAGTTATATAGGTTCAGAGGAGTGCTACAGTTTCAATTCAGGCTTTATTTTACTAACCACAGTAATCTTGCACTTTAACCAAAGTCATTCTACTGAAGACCACAGCTCCCACACTGCACTGGGCTGTTACATGACAGAGGAAACGCTGCATCATAGGTGACACGGAATGCGGAAACCATCTCAAGTTGTTCACATGGCAGATCTAGGGTACCCCATTCAATCCTACCCGGTTTTCTTTCTTGATTGCGTGATGCTACTTGCAGTCCTTAATTTATAATAGACTACAACAACCCGACAAAAAACACAGAAAGGAAACTTAAAAGCAGGCTGGGACGACGAATCCCATCTATCAAAGAACTCCGCGTGGTGCCTGCTGAAAAGTGCCTGCATATCTTGCTATCACTTCAAGCACTGTACCATTCTTGTTGTCCATGATTTCCTGGTGCAGACGGCACGCCTTGCAGGGAAAGAAGACAGACCGGAAAAATCCTGACGTGGACGCCTCCTGCACGAAGTTTAACAGGAATGCATGGCATCCGCCAAGAGTTGCGGAAGGACAGTTTCGACCTGATTTTCCAGGGTCCACACCTAGAACCCCAGTGCGGGCGGGGAAGCTGCACCGCCCCGGCTTCCATAAGGCAGAGGTTGCCCCCCGGCCGGTGCAGAAACCAGGACGAGGAACAACAAGTTGCCCGGTTCCTGCTGCATGTGAGGAGCGCAGAGAGTTGTATCTGCGCGCGTGCAGTGACATCAGACAGGAAACGGGTGCCATAGACTGCCTGGGCGGACCCCAAAGCAAAGCCCGTGCGCGAGCCACGGCCATCGCCTGCCGACGGGCGCCATTAAAAGACGCTCTTCTGAGAAGAGAAGGGGATACATTTAGCGAGCAGGCAGCGTAACAATAAATAAAGCACAGTCGGACCAGGCGTCGACAGGCTACGCAACCAGGGACGCACCTTCTTGGGGATTGATAGACTCCGTGTTACCTGTCACACCTTCAGCTACTGCTCAATACTTAACAGCGATGTGCATATTGCCACTTTTAGACCCATATTTGTAAAGGAAAGCCCATCAATGCAATGCCCAGCCTGCAAAGCGAAGTAGCAAAGTAGCCAGAGCAGAAGGTATTAAAAAAAAAAATACGCGCGCACACCTCGCGCTCAAGGTAAAAAAAAAAAGTTTGACGAGAGGCAGCAGGGGGAGGGGAGAGAGGAGGGGTCCTGCGCCTGTTTCCCTTGCGGGAGCAAGCAGAAACCATCTGTTACTTACAAACAGATGGTCTGAAAACTCGCTGCAGAAAGGGAATCGCCAAATGTGCACGCGTTGCCATTCAAAGCAATGCAATGCGTGCACGTTTTTGACTGCAAAACGGAATCGATTTCAAAAGGTCTTTTTCCTATGCAGCCCATGCGCGCTGCGTAGGTGAGACCTAAAAAGGATGGTCACGGGTACACTCTTCATACTCTACCAGGTTCAGAGGTGTCATCTTTGCTCATTCAAGTCAGCCTATTGTTTGCTTCTGGAAATATCTTCATACTTTTATCGCACTTATTCAGATGCTAATTACTGACTGGACGAAGTGTAAGAGCAAAAGTAAATTTAGCCTCGAGGAACTTCAGTCAAAGAAAAGATAATTTTCTAAAAGTTACTTTTTCTTAATATTTATCCAAAATCTGACTTCACCTTTGAATTCGATTTTTCATAATTATTTAAAATATTTGTTTAATAATTTTTCTAGCTAGTCCCTTTCCCAAGATACAATTTTAGGGTTTGTAATCTGTCCTCTGGTTATCTCCATAGGACAGCTAGCCTGCCATAGTGAAAAATAGCTTTTGGGTGCTAGCCACTGTAAACACATGTTCACATAACATTTCTACAAGTACCACTTTTAAATACAATTCACCCTACCTTGTGGTTGACAAGGCCTATATAGGGGTGACTTATTAATGTTTAAAGGTGGAGGTTTTGTTTGAAAAATATGATGGCATTTTAGTTTATACAATAAAAAGATAACCTTTTTTTACGTTGCACCAAGCTTACTCTCAAATAAAGCTCCTGTTTGACAATAAGAAAGACTCCATTGATGATTTTCATCCCACTATACTAAAGGCTGGGCAACCCTGTTCAAAGTAAACAATAAAGGAATATGCTGGACTGCGTTTCAGATGTGGACTTAGTGACAGGAGTATACAAACCATTTAGCAGATCGTCCAGAGACAGAAGTGCATTTAAAAAGTATGGAAACTGTTATCCTGAGTGCAGAGGAGGCAGAGTCAGAGATGTGGCTAATAGAGAACAAAACATTCTGCAACTATTTTGCTGGCCTTTAGCCTTCAGGTAAATCCATATAAAATACAACACACATAGTAAATGGAAAGTAAATGCAAGTTAAAGTAATTGGTGGGAAATGCATTATTTTATGTTACAACAGCTCAATTGACTAATGCAGATGTCTGTGTGTGTAACCACACTGTCAAAAAAGCGAATTCCGGTAGGTGTATTGGGGAAAAGTGTGATGTGCATTTATAGTGCTACATGGTCACAGCCTATGACTAAAAGCACTATGAATATGTAAGTCATTATTTTAAAATGGTGTTATACCATAGGTGAGCAAGGCACTGAAGGCTCAAGCTGAAGCTCAGCTTCTTAACCTTTGATGTAAAACTTGAGATAGTAAAATACTCATCTAGTGGCTGAATTGCATCATGCCAGAAAACCTTGTCCCGGCTTCCCCACGTGACCAAATGTTGTGATCCTAGGCATATATATTAGTTCAAAGCAGCAGCAGCTGCTATCGAACAGGGGAGGTGGGGTGGGTGGAAGGGGGAATGGAGGGAGGGGGTGGGAAATAGTAAAATAAAAAAAGCCCTTACCTTTACACTGCTGACTGACAGCCGCCACCTCTTCTTCCTCCGTCCTCCTGTCTGCACTCGGCAGGAAGCACACAGCCTGCCAGAATCCCCTAACCAATCACAATGCTACCTCAGCAGCGTTGTGATTGGTCTGAGCGCCGTGGTCCGGTGCTCAGGCAGGGACTGGCAGGCTGTGCATGTTCTCCACCCAGGCTGTAATGCAACCTGGGTGGAAAACATGCACAGTGCGCATGACACTTCGGCTGGTTTGAGAAGGCCGGCCGAAGCGTCATGCGCATTTTAGGTGCTGCCACCTCTCCTACCCCCGTGGTGCGGGGAAACCGGCCCGCCTGCCTGGCTTCAGCTGCAAGCTGAATGCAAAAAACAAAATGATAATAACGAGCATTATTATCATGCATGTTATTTTTTACATTTAACTTACAGT
This sequence comes from Triturus cristatus, assembly GCF_964204655.1. Lineage (NCBI taxonomy): Eukaryota > Metazoa > Chordata > Amphibia > Caudata > Salamandridae > Triturus > Triturus cristatus. Next base: position 393,466,736 of record NC_140594.1, read on the forward strand.
TGAAGAAGTGGGGTAACGTTCCTCCGCCTTAGCGGAGGAGTCGCCACTGGTTCAAAGTGTCACCTTATTCTTCATTATTGCAAATGAGAGCACTTTAAAAACATGAGTTCAAGATGTCTGTAGTACAAAAAAACTCTCTTGTGGTTGCCTCTTAGGTCACTAATGGCATTGTTTTCAGGCAGGGGGACAAAAATATTTCTAAGTTCTATCACTTTTAATACGCCTCGATGCAGTGATATAATCTGATGTACTAAGGTTAAAACCTTACATGTGTTAAAAAATATAAATTTGTTTTAATTTTGAAGAGACTATCATATTTGTTTGCACGATTTACATGCCAGCATTTTCAATGCTTATCTCTTAGAACCAAGCGAGACTCCGGCTCAGCTCTGGGTTGGCTCACCCACCTTTATATGAGACACAATATAAGAGAGGCTGCTGCAATTAAAAGCCATTTACAGGTAGAGGAAGCTTTGTTTGTTTTTTCATTGCTGCTATTGCCTCATGATGTCATGCTATTTCTGCCTAATCAGCTCGCTTGCAAAGTGTGCATAAAAAACACAGGCCCCGTTTGGGAACTGTACAGATGCACAATTATAAGAGGGTCATTGTTCCTGCACGTTACTGGGTGCAGAAACAAAGAACCAGATTTTACTGGATGGAAATCCTGCAGGTATAATCATTGTGGGAAAGGCCTAGCTTGCAGTTGGGACCTCTTTTGTGATGCCTTCCCAACCCTCAAACAAGGCCCGTGGGGTGCATCACATTACATGACCCCCCACTTCCAGCCAACATTTTCGACTCATTCCTTCACCCTTCTTACCCCTTCCCTCCACCCCTGCTATACAGCAAACTTTTCAGACAGCCCCCTGCACACTTTTAAGATCCGCTCAGAGCAGGTGCTAAATGAGTGTGTTAAACCCCACAGAAAAGCCTTGCTGTTTGAAGTTAGGGAACCAGTTCTGGCTTTCCGCTTTGCCGGTGGTAGCGTTTCCCGGCAGTGTAAATCGACAGTGATGCAAGGAATCCAGCCTCTCCCAGCCCGTTGCCCATTGCAGATCCCCCCCCTCCGTCTCCATTCTCACAGCGGGGGGGGGGGCAAAGGCAGCAAGCGCCACGGGACGCTGAGCCCCGGGTACTCGGAACGCAGTGAGTGCTGTGAGTGCGTGCTGCGAGCGGCTCTTAGAACGGTTTCCAACGGCCCACAGCAGCACCCAGTACTAGGTTCTCAGCAACCCTGAAAAAAAAAAAGGAAGAGAGGCCGGTATTGTTGGAACTTTGCTGGTATTCTGCAGCTCCCACGGCTACACCGCACTCCCTACTTCTTCCCGCTGCCCCCCCCCCTCCTCTGCTTGCCTGTGGGGGCGGTTCTGGGCTAAAGCTTCTGGGGACTTTAATCCCGTAATTCCTGCTGGTGCTACTGTTCGCTACTGTCTGCTTCCCAGACTTAATACAGCTCCCCCTACTAACCCCCCAACCCTGGAGCTTTCCGGGGCGCTAGCGTCACTGGAGGCTTCTCTGTTTAATATACTGGATGCAAAATTAGGCCCTATCATGGAGAAGCTGGCCAGGATTGAGGATTCCATATCTCTGCTTACTAGTAAGGTTACACCATCCCTCTCATGGGATTTAAGTGTTGACCCTGGACAGAATAACGCAAGGGTATCTGGGCTTCGGTGCTCCCAATCGATTAGCCAGCCAATCCCTGTGGTTACCCCTCCAATGTATCCGTCAAAGCCATCTGAAGCCTCTGTGGGGTATGATAATAGGACTGCTGCAGCTGGTTTTAGTAGGGACATACCTGTCTGTAGTAGTGGTAGCGGCACTGGTAGTGCCACTGGCAAACGCCATCAAGCCAGGGACGGGAATCTTGAGAACAGTGAAGTGCAGTTAAAGAGCTTACCAGTAATAGATCTTCCACCTGAATCTGCCCCCTACGTAGTGGTTTTGGGGAATGTTCCATCTCTCCCCCGGGGGGGGGGGTAGTGAGGACTATGGTCATCTTAAAAATAAAACAACTCACTGGCTCTCAAAGAATACCGTCCTGGGGGCTAGAGTGGCTAAAAGTATCATCATGGTCCACAGGGTTAGCTGGATTGGGAGCCTTAGCAAAACAGGCACGGGTGATTGCATTATTATTCATGTTGACAATCCTCATATAGCGGGTAGGATATTGTTTGGGGATGCACATCGAACCTCCAGTAAGCCAGGATCAGTAATCAGGGCACTCCCGCTAGGTTACTTCTATAAACTCGATCAATCTAGAGCAAGACCCCGTAATGTTATAACGCCAGTTGCCCAAGGTGGGTGGTCACATGATTCGATCCCTGTGCATATGCAACAGTTGACATCTGCGGTCCATCCTCCAGCTCTATTTGTTGGACAGCAAGGTGTAGGTCATATGATAAATCTGTGTAATAGATTTTCACCACTAATAGGGATGAAGGGCTGTGACTGACTAGGAAATAACATGAGAAATGATCTGAGAGAGGGCCACGACCTTGTTATAAATATCAATTATTTACAAGAGGCAGAGAATGACACCCCTGGCGCACCTGTAGTAAAAAACAAAAACTTTTTATCCTGGAATATTGCAGGCTTAGCGAACAAATTCAAGGACCCGCTTTGGCTAAAATTTGTGAGGCAATTCCTTGTTATTAACCTCCAGGAAACTTGGTCGGTGGAATGTGATTTATTCCTGGAGGGCTACAGGGCTTTTTTTTGTGCCAGCTATCCCCTCAGCTGGGGGTAGATCCATGGGAGGATTAGTAACCTATATCTCCCTGAGAGTCGATTGTCAGATTCAGGTCATCTCATCCCCTAGCCCAGATATATTGCCATTGATTTTAAATAGGGGAGACGAAAGTTGGGGAATAATTAATTTCTATAACTCCGCAACTTGCCCACCTGGTGTGAGTAATATAGCTACCTTGGGCACTCTTATTCATCAATCTTACGGTTCCATTCTTCACAACTTAACGGTTTCTGGGGATTTTAATATTCACCCATGCAGAAACCCCATGCTCACTGGAGTCTCCGAGCAGGGTTGTCCGCGACTCAAGGGGTTCCATTTTGAACATTCTATACAAGGGGAGGCATTAAATAATTTGATGTGTGATCTGGACATGATGTGTACCATGACCATTTCAGACCCACTTCGCACTTTCCCTGTACCTACCTTTCACGGAAGAGGGAGGGGGTCATTCATCGATTATATTTTAATTTCCTCCTCTTCACATGCATTATTTAGTGGGTTTCATATTGAGGATAGTGTATTTAGTGATCACAACCCTCTATATGTGTATCTTCAGGGACCACTGTCAGTTCAGATCAGTGGAGCTGTATCAACGGGAGTGCTTAAAGCAACGGACGGCTTACGCCGACTTAAATGGTCCCAGATTACTCCAGATAATTTTTACCGGAAGGTAAGAGAATTGTGCGCCGTTGAGGTAGGGCTGTGTCTGGATGAAGGCTCTCCGCCAGGCGGGGTTATTAATGCCTATGCATCTATTGTAAAAAAAGTTGGAAAGATCTTAAGTGTCCCGGGTGGCAGACGGGTGCACCATGGACCGAGTTGGTTTGATTCCCCTTGCTCTAAGGCTGCTAAAAAACTAAGGGAATCTTTGTCAGCAAATCCTCGAGATCCTGTATTGGTGCGAGTCCGCCGGAAGGAATACAAGGATTACTTGGCAAAAAGGAAAGGTGATATGAAGGAAGAGGTCTGGAAGGAGTTGATTAACTCTAGTACCCTACGGAGTAGCTCCAGGTTCTGGAGCATTGTGAATGGGCCTCTTTTTGCTCAGGATAGGGTGACGGCCCTTGATTCCCATATAACGGAGGAGGAATGGGTGCTTCATTTTAAATCAATGTTTGAGAGCCCTACGGAACCCCTCCCACAGGTTGGTCACGACATGAATGCCCCTGTAGTGAATTTTAAATTGGGTGAGGTGGTGGAAGGCATTTTAGGCTTAACAAGCAATAAAGCCCCAGGCCCGGACGGTATCCCCCCCGGACTTATTTAAGTCTGACCCTTCCTTCTGGGCGCCAATACTCTTGGCAGTGTTTAACGCAGCCGCAAAAAATGGGTGCCCTGAGTCCTGGGCGACCTCGACCATTGTCCCTGTTTTCAAGAAGGAGGACAGAAATAGCACTTATTGTTATAGGCCAATGTCCCTTCTTGATTCAGTGGTCAAGGTCGTGGGACGTGTACTCTTGGACAGATTGTCTAGCTGGACGGAGGAGTAAAAAATCTTATCAGATGTCCAGTTTGGCTTTCGTCCCGGGCATTCTACTGTGGCTCAATGCCTTAATCTCTCTTTGATATTGAGTAAATACACAGTTGCGCGCCCAGGTACTGTATACCTTGCCTTCATGGACCTGTCCTCAGCTTTTGACTGTGTCAATAGGGTCAAGCTGTGGCAGGCCATGAGGGCAATGGGGTAGAGAACAGTTTAGTTGACTTCTTGGAAGATCTGCATAGGTCATCCCATGTATGTATGTATGAGAATGTAAGGTTCTCCCAGGACCTCAGGGTCACCAGGGATTTGGATATTAAAAGGGGAGTAAGACAGGGGTGTATAATGGCTCAATGTTATTTAATTTTTATATAAATGATCTGGACAAAGTGTTAAGCAGATTAGAGGTAGATTTCCCATACGTAGGTCGGCGTGGACTCCCTGTCCTACTGTACGCGGACGATGCCGTCCTCCTAGCGAGGACGGCATTAGGCCTTCAATCTCTACTTGAGGCTTTCTCCAGCTTTATGTCGGATCGGGATCTGGCCATTAACAATACGAAATCTTATGTCATGCAAGTGGGATTGCGCCCCAAAAAAAACTTCCATTTTAGGGTTGGCTCTTCCCCCATCCCCCGTACAAATGTTTTCTCATATTTAGGGGTTCTCCTGGATGATCAGTTACAATGGGGGCCCCAAATGACCAAGAGCAGGGGGGCTATGGCCAGGGCAAATGCGGCAATTTTTAATTTCGCCACAAAGATAGGGAGGAGACCAATAGGTGCCATGTTAAAGGTATATCAGGCTAAAAGCCTGGCTATAGCCAGTTATGGGAGTGAAATTTGGGGTCACACTATAGTGAAATCGTTACAGGTGGCAGAGAACAAATTTCTTAAGCGCCTGTTGTGTGCCCCCGAAAGCCTCTCTAATTTGGCGGCCCATGAAGAATTGGGGGTCCCGTACCTGAGTGACACCTTGGCCTCGCGCCCTCTTGTATTCTGGTTAAAATGCTGGTTGAATCAGGAGTTAAACCTCACCCACACGATAATGAGAGTGTGCTTGACACTTGATAAAGCACTCCAAATTCCATGGCTTAATTATAGTAAAAGAAGCCTGTAAGAGGTAGGTCGCGTAGAGCTATTCTATAAGCCTGAAACTATCACTAAGAAGGATGTGGAACTAGTTAGGTAGCCTACCTATCATTAAAGAAACTGGAAAGGGACGAGCAGGAACTGAAGAACGTAAGTGTCCGTAGGTTTTTAATGCTCAAAACAACTCCACTTACTGAGCCTTACCTCCTAGGGTCCCTGTCCACACATGCTTAACCAGGTTCCGGACAAACCTCTTTCATCTTCTGGTGGCTAGACCCAAGGGCTGTCACAGAGGACAAGTGTTAGCATCCTGTGGCTGCGATGGCCAGTCTCCACAGGATTTGCTGCACTTTATGTTCTTCTTCAAATTTTATTTAGTTCCACGGAAACATTTCTTGGTCATTATTCTAAAGAAACTGAATTTTAGACAAGCTCGCCCAGCCCTCTTGTATTTACAACTACTGAATGAGGATTGTATATTTTTTGTCGTGGGTTATTTAAAATCGATAATGAAATCAAGGGCTTGTATGGATGTGTAACGTTGGAGTTGTTGTTTCTTTGGGTAGATAATAGCACTTTGGCCTAAGTCCCCTTTAGGGTGTAAAATGAAAAGCAGCCCTAATTTATTCTTTCTACGATGTTTTATGGAACGTTTGTTCCTCATGAATTAGTAGTTTTGCACATTCCGATCTTTCTGGCCCCTTTCTTTTATTAACGTGAAATATCCTGGAGCGGGTTTGTTTTTTATGTTGTGTTTTAACATGCCTGATTTTATGTATATGTTGATTTGTAACTTTTATGGTTGCCCTTGTGTAACCAAATAAAGTTTAATTTGATTTGATTTGAATACCATGCAAAATAGCATCTGGTAAACCCAGGTTTGAGCCTGAGGATAGATCAACAGGAATGAAAGGTCCAGTTATCACTTCCCACCAACCTACAGATACAGAGCTGGGGTGCTTTACCACACTTGAACATCAACAACTTGTCCAAGTTCCTGATGCCAGATAATTGTTACTTTAAGCAAAGTGTATTGTGGATACTGTAGGCCATTTTGTACTGAGGAGTTCATATGGCTTTTTCCTTTCTTCAAAGCTGTCTGGGGGTTAATTGGATGCACTCTATGGCCTTGTAACTGTCTGAATCCCTGAGTTTTCACTTCCAAATGTTAGATCCCTTCATCGCTGTGCACTTTCTTAGTACTGGATACTATGTGGTTTGAATTGTATAAACACAGACCTCTCAATAGATTGCAAGTATTGGTTTGTGGGGTCACGTCTACTTACACTTCCTAACTAAACCTATGAGTAAGACAGCTATATGATTGCAGCGGAGGTACGTTCATGGGTGCGCAGGGGCGTTGGACCCCTGCTGCGAGCCACTACCAGAGTCCCAGGCTCATTTGGCAATTTAAATTAGCCCCTTACATCCTCCATTAATTTGGTTTCGTTATGGAGTGGGATCATGGAGCTCTCAGCTGGTGCTGAAACTGAGCTGCGCATATCAGATTGGCCAGTATTTTAGCTCTGGTCAACCTGACATGCGCAGTTCAGGCTTCCACATTGAAGGCTGCCATGGAGCTGCGTCAGCAAAGACACAGCCCCATCGATCTTCAATGGACCATTGTACTTATATGCCCCAGCCAATCCTAGCACTGCTCTCATGCTTCTTAGTATTGTATGCCGCATATGGGTCGGAGTACCAACAGCCCTAATATTCTGTTGAGATCGAGGTAAGTCCCATTCTTTGTCTGCCAAGGGGCTCATTTAATTTATGCGTATAATCAGGTGTCTAAGAATAGCTGAAAAGAAGTATCTGTGTGAGGCTGGATGGGGAGAACCTTGCAAGGAAGAGAGGAATAAGTCGAAACAGATGACAAAGTAGGTCAAGGACATTGCCAAGAGTATATGTTTGGGGGGTGGAGGGTCTGGCCCAGTGCTTATTTTGTAAAAAATGAAGTGCCAGGACCCGGTGTATTTCTCACTGGTCTGCTGCAGCTGGGACAGACAATGTCACTTTAACCTATGCTTATCTTTGATTTTGTGTGTGCAGCCTTCGGATTTTGGCAGTAGTCCGGGAGTGAAAGGGTATCTTTTGGAGCTACGTGGTAAATGAGATAAAGAAACAATTTCGAACAGGTGTTCAGTTCCGACAACCCACCATCGACAAACATAGAAGTGCACAGCTGTCCATATCATAACCTGGGCCCTACCTAGCCCCTTCTAGAAACATTCAATTTTGAAAAACAAATCACAGCTAGATAGACCTTAGAGGCCTAATTACCGTGCAGGAGGCAGGTTCACTGTCACCGGCTGCGCTTCCGGGTTATGTCATCATCACAGCGAGAGCTAGTGAAAAGTATGACGTGTGAGAATCTCTCCTGGCGCCGCTGGCGGTGAGTCTGTGTTGCAATGATGTCATGTGGCGTGAGCCTCACACTGCTTTGTGTTGTAATGCATTCCGCTCTTCTCCATTGGATTCCCATACCTAACGTTCCTCAGATGTGAGTTTTGTATGGCAGTTGCCTTTTAGCCAGCATCTCACCAGGACGTGCCTGGGGCTTTATGGTAATAAACATACTTCGTTTACTTCTGCCTTCGCGTCATCTCTATGGTCTGACAGTTTTTACTCTTTTTACCATCTAATTTATCAGCACGAGAGTTGCATGTGCTTACAGTCAAGACAGGCGCATCTTGTACTGGCATGGCAATGTCAAGAGAATGAAGGTAAACAACAAAACACCTTAGAGAGTGTCTTGACATTTAGCGCGAGAAATTTAAGAAATCAAATAACGCATAAACTAAAGAGTTTAGCGATAGAGGCGGTGATGGAGTGAAAAATGCAAAGGCATTAGACAAGGGTTAAACAGTTGAGTAAAAGTGGCGGACAAGAGAGGAAAAAACTTGAACAAAAATATTCAAACCATTTGGAAATACAGATACACAAATCTAAATGAACTACTGCAGTTTGCTACATAGAAATTAGACCAGGGCAAAGCATTTACTCCTGATGAAGAACGTAAACGACTGGCAAGTGACGGCAAATTACAAGGCAAGTGATCACAGTCATGTGAGATAGAAGAGGACGGCCAACACAGAGCTGGAAGGCAGAGCAGCACCGGATGTGCAGGCAGTGTAACTTTCCACATAGACTGCTCAGGATATGAAGAAACCAGCGCCATATTGAGAATGTACGGGAAATGTGAAGCTGTTTGTACTGCTAGCCCACGAGAGCCGCATACAGCACAGCTTGGATGGAAACTTCAGAATGACTATCTATCTATCTATCTATCTATCTATCTATCTATCTATCTATCTATCTATCTATCTATCTATCTATCTATCTATCTATCTATCTATCTATCTATCTATCTATCTATCTATCTATCTATCTATCTATCTATCTATCTATCTATCTATCTATCTATCTATCTATCTATCTATCTATCTATCTATCTATCTATCTATCTCTAATGCTGCTCAGAGCCAATGATCTGATCTTCACAAGCAGAAATAACTCAGGGAAATAACCGAAGGTGAATCTTACTAGAGTGAATTCTGGGCACAGCAAAACAATAAGTAAGTTACTTCACAGAAAAAGCTGACTTTAACTCTAACTTCATTAGAAAGACAGATGGTGCCCAGAACATGCTCAAATTGGTGCTAACTCTGATTGTTACACCTGACATGACCAAACACTGCCAATCGATCACCCCCTTCACTTTTAGGGAGAGGATGTGGCCTAACGGCTAGATCGGTCAACCTCGTCCCTAGGGTACTGGGTTCGAGTCTCGACAGGGACGTATAACATCCTGTGATTCTGGCCAAATCACTAAATCTCCCCATGCCTAACAAAAAAATGAATGTGTACGTCTGTAACGCAACTGGTGCTCATGTAAAGCGGTCTGATACCTTCGGATCTAGTTTACCCTATATAAAACCCTAAAAAAAAAAAGCTGACCGCTTTCAAATGTCACTAGCCGCCACTGCATAGCTGCATCAGTTTCAGGCATATCCACACACCAAATAACTTCAAACATAGAACAGACTGCACTTACTCACTTCTGTTAATCATTAAGAATTGGTTGTTTAGGCAGCATATCATTTGCTTACTTCCTCTGCAAATTTATGCAGAGGCATAGAAACAAAACATATTACGAGCATAACTCTGGTCCTGTTGTATGACATAAAAAGCTTCCCATTTAGACCACGCAACAAATATTTAGTGTTCCATATATGTCACTTCATGGAGTAGTATGCTACCCCTCCTATAATATAATACAACATACTCAAACCCTACAGCACTGTAAGACTATAATAGTGGCAAAACAGAGCTGAGCAAATCTCTCTTAACATAACCTGTACATGCTTCCTATAAAAGCATAAACTTTACTTACACCCTGATTCACTACCAATGGCAGCAGTGTAAGGTTATTTTCTGTAATTACTGTGTGTTCCTCCCTGTCTAGGGTTTATTGACTGTTTTACTTGTTTTCCACTTCTCTATGCGGTTTCAGGTGTTCTGACTAGTGTCCCTGTTGTTCCCTATTCCTCAGAGTCATCTTTTCCTAATGCTAGGCCACCCATGACCACACCAGCTCCCTCCACTGTTCTGCAATGGGCCGCTTGCGCACTCCCCGCCCTGGAGAGTGCCCTCTCCTCTGCTTCAGCCCAGATCCCGAGGTCTCTACTTGTGGTCCCTTTCTGTCTTTCCAGGTCATTGCCACCCATCTCTTAGCTAGGGCCATAGCTAGGTCTATAAATGTGTTCCCTACTTTCTGTTTCAGTGGGTGGGGAAATAGGCCCAGCAGGCAAACTCCACAGAATTCACTCCCGGTCTGCGAATTACCTACCCAGGACTGGTTCCCAGCGATCCCGGATTTTGGGTAATGGTGTCAATGTCGTCTCTACTAGTGTCATAGAAAACCACTTCACCTGGTGTTTAGCATCTCCCAGGGAGAGCAATGCATGCAGCAGGGGGTGAATGTCCAGCTCCTCCTCACCCCCTCCCCATAGATCTCTGAATGTGCGTGTCAGGACTTCGTGCTGCAAGAACTGGCCCACTGGTAGTCCATATTGCTCCACTAGTTCCACAAAAGGGATCAGTGTCTTTTCCTGATAGCAGTCTCCCACCGTCTTTAGGCCCACCTCTGCCAATTCCATCAGTTGCTCAGAGGTGAATATCTGGCGTGGGGTTCAATGTGGAAGACCCACCAGAGGGAGCCGTGGCGAGTACTTGAACGCCTCTGGCATCCTGGACACACTCCTCTTCCAGCACTTAATGCTGTATTTTGCATTGGCGATCTATAAGGATTCGCCACCTTATGGGCCAATATCTTAGCCAGTAGAAGGGTGGGGCGCCCACCTCCCTCCAGCCACTGTGCCAACCATTGTATCTGTGAGGCTAAGTCATAGAATTCAAAGTCAGCTACCCCCAGTCCTCCATTCCGAATCGGGGGCCGCAGTGTCATCAGTGAAACTCTCCTATGGCCTTCACTCCAGATTAAATCTCGTTCTAACGAATACAGGGGGGTGAACCAGATTCTGGGCAACACCAATGGAAGCTTCATGAATAGTACAGCAATCTGGGCAACATGACCATTTTGGCCAATGATATGCGCACCATTACTGGTAATTTCAATGAGCTGCAGAACGTTACACAATATCTGAGCGATCAAAGTGCTCTATCCAGGTTGCCCTCATGCATATCAGCCAAGGGGTGATAAATATATATGCCTAGGTACTTAAATGTGGTTTGGGCCCAGTTAAGGTCCTCTGGGAGCGTCAGGGACCTTGTAGATGGTCCCGGCACTGGGAAGAGGTAGGTCTTGGTCTTGTTAACCCGCAATCCAGTCAGAGTGGCAAATCTGTCCAAAAGATGTAGAGCTGTATCTGACACGGCCACCGCCTCGCTCATATAGACCAAAAGTTCATCAGCGTAAAGAAAGATAATGTGCTGTCTTCCATCAAGGATCAACCTCATCCCGCTCCCCCCTTGGCGAAACAAAGCCGCAAGCGACTCAATTGCCAGAGCAAACAATACAGGCGACAATGGGCAACCCTGTCGCGTGCCACGGAAAATCCTGTACTGGGCAGAGACTGCTCTGCCCATTCTGACTCTCGCAGTTGGATGTGAATATAATATTTTAACCCAATTAATGCAGCCCTCGCCCAATCCCATTCTCTCCATACATTCAAACAAGTAGTTCCACCTAACCGTGTAAAAAGCCTTTTCAAGGTCTATTAACAGAAACGCGGCTTGCTCGTTTGCTTTGGCCTCAGGGTGGTATAAAATTGTGTAGAGTCTCCTCAGGTTGTATGAGGTATTTCGAGAGGGGATGAACCCATTCTGGTCTGTGTGAATTAGCGTAGGCATGTGCGGGAGCAGTCTTAGTGCCAGGACCTTACTTAAGATTTTGAAAACCATGTTCAGCTTGGATACCATCTGTAATCTTCTACCTGGGTCCCTGGGGCTGCTGACTTGGGAAGTGGGATGAATATGGCGTTTTGGGTGGAGTCAGGGATTCGTCCCAGTCTTGACGAGGTGGCATACAGGGCCTCCAAGCGGGACGCTAGTTTGGAAGCAAAAATAGAATCAAATTCGGCAGGGAAACCATCTCGGCCTTGTGTCTTCCCTGTGTCCATTGCTGATATGGCTTGTCTTACTCTATCAGATGTCACCGGACCTCCCAATGCCTCCCGATATTTTCTGGCTAAGGTTACTAACTATAAGGACGCCAGGAACTCCCTAACGGTGTCTTGAGGAGGTGAGGGTGGAGCAGTTTATAGCTTTTCGAAGTATTCCCGGAAAAAGGCGTTAACCACTTCTCGCTCATATCTAGTCATGTCAGCAGCATTACGTATATGTGTGATTTGGGAACCTCTCGTTTCCGGTTTGATCAGTCTTGCTAATAGTCAGCCTGATTTACCTTCTTCATCATTGATTCTCGCAAGGTACCCTTAATAATCATACCTTCGCAGAAGTTCCAGGGCTTCATTATATTGTGATCTGGTGTCTAAAAGCGCTGCTGGAGCAGCTGCATCTGTTCCATAAATGTTGTTGAGTGTATGTATGTGTTTCTCAAGTTCATCTAGTTCCCTGCATAGGATTCTCCGCACCCCAACTGACTGACCCAGACAGTGCCCCCGAACCACCACTATAAAGGCTTCCTTTGCATTTGCATGTGCATTTGCAGCAAAGTGTCAATACCGGAGATTAGGGACTCTTTAAAGGGACCGTTTTCCAACAATTCAGTTCTGATCCTCCACATAGGAATCAGGGGCTTAGTTCTCGAAGGCTGGTATAACAGTAGCAGCGGACTGTGGTCCGAGCAGGTGCGTCCCAAATATTCAGTGTGCATGATTGCCTTGTTGATGTCTGCAGAGCAAAGAAATGTATCTAGTCTGGTATGCAACTGATCTAGGGTGGAAAAGAAGGAGTATTCCCTGTCCGTGGCATGCTGTACCCTCCAAGTGTCAACCAGCTCCCAGTGATTACTACATTCCTGAAAACCCATTGATGTGCAGTGCGGCAAGGGTCCAGGGGTCCAGGGAGGCGGGGTTCGAGTGATCTAACGCGTCGTCCCTCACACAATTAAAGTCTCCCCCTATTATTGTGGCTCCCAGCATCTGGTCGGCTAATTTAGCTGAGAGCTCTCACAGGAAAGTCAACTGGTCATGGTTTGGGGCATAGATATTGTCAATGGTAATGTCCCTGCCACATAGTTTCCCAGTAAGCATTGCATATCTCCCCTCTTTGTCAATCTTAGTGCTGGTGACGTCCCCTGGCCGTATCCATATCAGGACTCCTCTCGCTAAGGCCGAATAATTTGTTGCATATATCTGCGCTCTCCATTTTGTATGCAGTTTCTTGATTTCCCTTTGTATGAGATGTGTTTCTTGGAGTAGGGCAATTTGGACCCCCCTCCTCTTCAGGTAGCTATAACAGTGTGTCTCTTATTCATTGACCCCAGGCCCGTTACATTCCAAGTTAGGAATCTATTGATACCTGGCGCGGCTGCCATGTTTAATGGTATATGAAATTGCAAAGTGCCCCGCAGCACCCCCCAAGCGACCTCCCGGTCTCGTTAACCACACCTGTTTAGCTGAAATAACAATAGCACGTAAAAACGCAACGTCCTGTAACTGACAACTCCCCTACGCCAGAGCGGCTCGACAACGATCAACTGCCCAAACTTTTCCCAAGTTACTAACCACCAATGTAGGGCAGAAACCATCATGGTACCCATCCGTCGGGGGTGTAGCCAGCAGAACAAAGTTAGTATCTCGCCCTGTTGCATCCGCCCAAAGCACTCAGATTGAGCCGGAACAGCTTCCAGAAAGTTCACATGAGCTCTGTCGTCTTACGTTTCCAGCCGCTGCCTGATGTCTTTTAAGACAGTGATCAGATGATGTTGTCTGCAGTCCCAGGGATAACAGTTGGCAGCACCACGTAGCTGACCCCAGAGACCTTGGACTCCGAGCCTTCTGTTCCCTCTGCCGAGCCCGAGCCCACCTCCGAGGGAGTGACAGCACTTTGCACTATCTCGGCCACCGCCCGCAGCGCTGTGGCCCTCTTCTCCTCGGTCTGTGAGGGGCTGTTTTTTTTTTACTGTTCCCGTTGGGGTCATCTCCTGGGTCTTTTTATGGTACCTCTTTCAAATTGTCTCAGGTGTTGGCTTTCTCTACCCCTTGGCTTACCAATTTTGTATATCTTTATCCAGCCCCACGCCATTTTGGGGTCTTCACAGAAATGGGATTGGCCATCTAGCAAGATGCGGAGGCGCACGGGGAAAATTAACCAATACAGGATGACTTCATCATGTAGAGCTGTCTTCACTTCTAAATATGTTGTCCTCCTTGTAATCGGGGAATATGGAAACCCTGCTGTTATTCACCATGAGCGGGCCGCTAGATTGTGCCCTTTGCAGGAGCAGGTCTCTGTCTTTGTAGTGCAACAGTCTAGCCACCACTGGGCATGGGGGATGGCCCAAGGCCGGGGGCCTCCCCGTGACCCGATGTGTTCTCTCTAACGTGTAATATGGGGACAGCCCCTCCGGTGCGACTACCGTCCGAAGCCATGTCTCAAGATAACCAATCATGTCCCCTCCTTCCACTTTCTCGGGCAGGCCTACCATGCGAATGTTATTCATTCTATTACGGCCCTCTGCATCTTCCACTCTTCACTCGAGCATGTCCACTCTGGATGAAAGGCCTGCGACCCATCACCTGATCTTGGGCCCTCTTCCCTCTGCCACCTCTGGGCCTGCCAAGCCCACCTCTCGGTTCCTATACCGCCATCTCCATGTGAGGGGCCTCCAGAGCACACCTCAGCCAAGCTCCTCCTTACCTTTTTTTTCGCCGAGCAGCGCTCAGAAGGTTCTCTTCGCTCCCGGCTCTATAAGGTGACTTGGTGCATTGCTCCCAGCGGGCCGTGCTTTTCTTTCTCAAGCTGCCCCAGAGATTCCAAACGGCCTCCAGCCTCCCTTATTCTCCGTCGCCCTCCCTCGTAGGGCTTCCGTACTGTGCCGCTGGGCTACGACCGCGGCGCGGGTCCCTGCTCAGTCTCCGGGTCTGCCGGAGCATCACTCGGCGTCTCCTCCCACGCAGGCCCCCAGTCTCCGTCCGGAGTCAGGATCCTCCCAGGTGTCTCGAGACCCTCAGCACAGCACCAGCAGTGGGCCACCTCAAAACTGCCGGTACGCCGCTCCATTTTTGCTCCCCAGGCTTCCAGGTCGATGGGGGCCAGCAGTCACCGCATCTCCCGGCCTCCTCCCCTTGCAGGCCGCTGGAGCGCAATCAGGCCATCGAGTCCTCTCCCACTCCGGGGATCGCAGAAGCCTGAAACATTCCCCTGAAGCCCATGGGCTTCTCACCATTGCTGCGGCCTGTTTTGGTGGTCCAGCACGTCCCACTGATCGCCTGTTGAAGAAATACGCATATAGAGTGGTTGGGCAGACGCACGTACTCCCCATACAGAGCGCAGAAGTGACTATGAAGATAGGGGAAATCATAACAGATTTACTGAGTAGAATAAGGGAACAATGGGGACAAGAGAAGACAGCCGTGGACTGATACCGGCCCACAAGTCACATTTTTCTACAAAATTCTTAAAAAGGGGTCACCCACAAAGATACAGAGCAGGCTAGATTGCGTAGTTGGTTTAGATACCAAACCCTAGTGGGAGATACAGGCCCATATATTACACTGCCACAAAAAGAAGCAAGAAAAGGATAGAGAGAAGCAGAAGCAGGCCCAAAGAGACACCGCGAAACTGGTCCAACACAAATTGAAAAAGACTGTCCTTGAGGGGGCAGCAAAGGCCGCAACTGTGCAAATGGCACCAGTCTTAACGGGGGCTCCACTGCAAAACCACAGAGGGTTCCAAATCAGCTATGGCAGTAGGGGGCCAGGGAGGTTGGCAGCCACCAGACCCTAGGGAGTACTATTAGTACCGTAGGCTGGGTCACCTGGCAGAAAGATGGAGATTGAAGGGACCATGAGCAGCAAAAAAAGCAGAGATCAATAAGTTAGGGCGAGTCAACACAAAACCCCACGAATGTCCCTCCTCAACAATAAGCAAAGGGAAATCAGAGTGCACTCTTGACTCATCTTCAGTGAGATCCACTGCCCGTCACACCACTGGCAGCAGCAACCACAGACAGGAAACTCAGCCCAACAGAGACCAGCCCCAGCAGGACGGAGTGACAGTATGGGGAGGTAGCACCTTCACACAATCACAAAACCAAAATGCGCAGTAAGATAAACCCCTAGCAAATAGGAATTGCCCTAACAACTTAAAACCTAGTGGTTAATAACTAACACTCACTTACCCTCTTTCCCCAAACTTTACCAAACCAAAAAGGACTAATAAGACAACATTGGGAGTTCAAAAATATTTTTTTCTTGCGTCCAGAAATTCAGAGCAACTGAGAGCTATGTTGTCCGGGTATCCTAACTAAAGTTCAACATCAATGGCGACCCCACGGGAGTGCGGAATAACCAGGTTACCTTGGGCGTCTCCGGGAGCTAAGGCCCGCTCTGCTGCTGATCCCCCAGGGCGGGGTTGGCTAACCACGCCCCAGGTGGAAGGAGGTCTGATGAGGGGGCGGGTTCGGCACCCAGAAAGTATTTAAAAACAGTCACCCAAATCCCATGGCCAAAGTCAAAAGGGCCACGTTCCAATTAACAAGTCAAAAAGATCGCCATTCTCGGGCACCAGGTCTGGGGCCAATTTTTTCATCATGGTGTGTAGTTCCAACAGTGCCCCCAAAGCCCAAAGCCTCCGCACTAATAAAGGCCATTTTTTCAGTTCTAAAACAAATCTATCCTTGGTGGCGGGAACCAGGATTCCTGTGCGCCTGGGATGGTAAAACCCCAACAGACTCCCCAGTGCACACACAAGGAGTCAATAAGTGGCAAGGACTCAACATGTCAGGTCCAAGCCTCCAGTTGGCGGGGGGTTTCACCTGGGTGACCAGGCATCCCGGATCTTCCGAGGCAGTAGCATTTCTTTTCCATCATCGCAAAGCAGACCCTAGCAATTTTTGGTCAAGAGTCCCGGGTTCTATGTTTTTGATGTTACAAGGTGAATAACGAGCTTAGCAAGCCTTCTTCTATGTTTTGTGAACAGACTAGTTTTTGATTTCCAAAGTCTGGTCACCTTGCCACAGACTTCCAAAATTCATTAAGCACCACTTGACTGTAGAGACTCCAGCCACAAACTAGGGATAGTGGGCCCACGGGTGCGATGAGAGGAAGTGGGGTGGGGTCCGAGGGCGAGGGGGGTGCCCTAGAAGAGGTATTCAAAATCTCCACTACGGCCCCAGATGAATGTAGGGCACCATCCAGGGAAAGCTGTTGGACCTGGCCTCTGACACCATGAGTAGGCATGCGCGGGAGATGTTACCATTTTATTGAAACTTTTAAAATACAGCTGGAAGAGAATCATGAGAAAAAGATATAGCAAGATTTGAGATTTTCCTTCTGGTGTTGTTCTGTTTTTAGTCCATCTGCAATGCACGAGTACATTCTAAACACTTCCTTGAAATCCCTTTTCTTCTTGAATGATTTTCATAAGTTTTGCTGCTGGTTAGAGATCTTCATACCATTATGTCTTGAATTCATACTGCTTTTATTGTCACTGTAGCTTTTTATCATGTTTGATTGTCTTTTTCTAGGTCAATATTGGCTGTAGCTTTCAATTTATCTTCCGGTTGATCTTCTTGCATAAAAATCAAGGATGAGAATATGTTAATTTTAAGGCGTTTTAATATTGTACAGTCATGTAAGGCATTACATCTTCACAGGGTTTACACTCTATTATCATTTGTTTCACATTGTGAAAGTGTTTACAAATCTACACATTTATTACTGTGCATGTATGGTTTTTATTTTTCTGACTTGTATGTAACAATAAAGTTTAACATTTGGAAAACACACTGTTGCCTTCTTCTTTTGGGACTGTTGTATTTCCCTTTTTTGTGCTAGTATCCATGTTTGTGTAAATTTCAGTGAGTACTTATGGGCCTTTTCGTGGGTTTTGTTCTGATTTATCTTTCTGGCTCCTTCTAATTTGAAGGTGAAGGAATATTATGCACACTTTTACTTACATTGTGTTTTTATTTAAGGGAAAGCCTTGTGCTCTTCAAGCATATATCTACTGTAACTCCAAATAAGTAACCAGTCATCTATTGTGGCTTCAGGATATGATAGTTCTAATTCATACTAAGTCAATTGCTATATACTCAAGAATGACAACTTTAGTCTGCTTGGAGACTTAAGTATTCAATTGGAAGATCGCACCTGCAATTTAGACCAGGCTATTATAGGGGACCTGGGTGCACTGAACCTCGATCCAATTAATTCTGCACCCACACATAAGGCGGGTCATCTTCTAAAGCAGATTTTCTCAAACATTAAAGATGTTATCACAGACCCTCCCCTGCCATAACTTTGGCCGGGCAACTTTGCAGTGCCCTTTTCCATACCAAATAGTTCTTCATCTTCTTTAGTGGCAGCCAGGCTCCAAGTAATGTCCAGAAACTGGTCCAAACTGGACATCCCCTCTCATAACCCTCGATTACTGAACACATCACCGAATTTGGTGCAGAAGGCTAACTTAGAACAACCTACAGTTGATGATTAGACTCTTTGGATGCAATCTTGCCTGCCAAACTCAAATCCTTATTTAGGCTTCACCACTCTGCCCCGTGGTTCAATGAGGCTCTACGCAAAGAGACAAAACTTTGCAAGGGCCTGGAAAGGTCCTGTAGGAAATCGTACGATGAAGATAAAAATCTTAAATATAAACTAGCCCCTACAATACTATCACACACACTGCAGAAATGCTCTAGCCACATTTTACCCTGATAAATTTCTGCAGCTCAAAATTGCTCCAAAACACTTTTTAAATTGGTTCAAGAACTTAAAGGCTCCAGTAACATAGCTCCACCCCCTTTGCTGTCACAGTCACTATGCGAAGAGCTGGTGGGATTTTCCATCAACAAGGTGACAGATATTTAACATTCCTTATTGACTGTTCGGACAGACAAATCCCAGTTGAAGGGTGACATCCCAAACACCAGCCTTCGGACACAACTTCCAACCAATGAAGTAAATCTTTTGAATACAAGCCATATTGCCCAATAAGGAATTCACTGGCTCCTCTGGACACTCCTCTCTTTCTGACCCTACTGCGGACAAAAAAGTCTGGCTCACCATGAGATCCTCTCCTTCGGCTAAGTACCTTGTGTCAACACCTTCTACAACCTTTGGTTGGACTCTTGACTTCATCCTTACAAGAGGGACACATCCCCCAAGCATGGAAACATACCATGGTCTTGCCCCTATTAAAAAAGCTGAACTTGAATCATTCCAACTGGTCCCATTTTAGACCAATCTCGATGCTGGCCACTTTCTCCATGATTTTAGAGAAACATGTAAACACGCAACTGACCATATTCGGGAGTCCAAAATGCTCTACATCCTTCACAGTCAGGCTTCGCAGGACACAGTACCAAATTCGCCCTTCTAGGAGTCACTGAGTATCTAAGACGACTTCTGGACAAGGGCGGTATAGCTGCGCTAATCTTACTCAATCCCAGGGCAGTATTCGATACTGTGTCTCATTCCATTCCCTGAGAAAGAATAGTCACATTTGGGTCTCCAACAGACGGCTTTATTGTGACTGACCTAATTTCTGTAACTTCTAGTTAGGTGTGCGCAGTAAACTCCTCTCCGCCGGTAGAGTTCACAGAGTTTTTGTGACTCTGCACTCTGCTTGGAGGGCAGAGTTTGGCAAAACCTCTGCTTACGCCGAGTAGCAGAGTTTACCAGCACCCTCAACTAAAACCACCTCTCTCCTCACTACCTCCTCCTGCTCTATTTTGTCGACAGTTAGATACCTGTTGTTTCTCTCAGTTGAGCCAGAGAGACCATCAATTGAATTGATGGTGTGTTTGAGAAGCGAGCAGAAGTGCGGCTCCTTTGCAGATTCTTTCAGCTGAGTTGTGCTTCCTTATTCTGGCGTGCGGGGTTGGAGAAGAAGCCGGCTGAGTATGCCGCAGCAGAGTCCGGCAGTCCTCAAGTGGCTGGGGCTGTCCTTCCAGATCGAGTGATCACTAGGGTAGCGGTTGGCTCGGAAAGGAGTAATCTTCATTCGAGGAACATCTTGGGCAATAAGTGATGGCATGTGGGGAATACTAATGCCAATTCACAACATTTGCTTCCTTTTGGCAGTTTGATGTGGCAGGAATGCTTTGGTAATTGGTGGTTTTGGAGTGCAGGTTGCATGTGGGTCCCGTGGAAACTGATTTGGGCCTGGCCGCACACTTCTAACAATGGCACCAGTCACCGAGTATGCAACTGAGTGAGTGTGTGGGGGTGCCAATTGTGGTCAGGAAGCCTCAGAGCCCAGATGCCCAATGGCTGAGAATGCCCTTCAGCGATCTTCTGGCAGTTGGGTGCTGCTAACCAGCGAGGTGGGGTGTGAAGACAACTTATAGTTTAACCACACTGGACTGTCAGACGTGACCCAGAAACAAAGGCTACACTACCTCGAATTACTTTGCTGCAGGCGGTCCCAGCAGAGCAGCATGGAAAGTACTTGATGAGGAGCACAGGGTGATGTGAGATGCTTGGGGTGCCCCTGGTGAGGTGGAGGCCACCCACGACTATGAAGGAGGCAGCACAGGTGCCCCGTAATAAGGAGGTGTCTGACAAGACCCTGAGTAAAGAACTGGGACCCACATAAAAAACAGGAGGGTGTGAGTGGGGCAACTCTACCCGCTCCCGGAACTCCCCAGAATTCCAAAGAGTTTTTATGCAAGTCCACGGAATACTTCTAGTGTTGCATCTAGCCCACATGCTCTAACTTAAGGTGTCCCTCAGGGATCTGCCCTCAGTCAGGATCACAACTCTGGGGCATTGAACGCCTGCCTTGGTCTTGTCTCCGCCTATATTAATACCAATTCTTTAAAACTCAATGGCGATAAGACTGAGGTAATGGTCAAGAACCCCCTGCTCTGGGGACCTCAGCACTGACCTAAGACTTTAGGTCCTCTACCTGAACTGGCCCACAAGGTAAAGAAACTAGGTTTCTGGCTGCATTCCATCCTGCCTCTGAAATCGCAGGTGGCGAAAGTAGCTTCGACTTCGCATTCTGAAATGGCTAAAAGAGATCATTTGGAAACTCTCTTTTTCAGCTCAGAGGACAAGTGTTCAGGTCTTATCAAGAGTGGACTACGGAAACGTTCTGTATCTTGGGGCAGAAAAGACCATCATAAGAAGTCTACAAGTGGTCCAGAACTCTGCAGCCACGCTTCTCTTTCAACTATCAAGACATGCTTCTGTGTCAGGTCTACTCCGCAAACTCTACTGGCACGCATTTAGGAAAGCGGATCCAGTGTAAAGTATTATGCTTTATGCATAAAGCCAGATTGAGCGCCAATCCGCAGTACCTTCAAGAACTGGTTGTTC
The DNA here is from genome assembly GCF_964204655.1 of Triturus cristatus. Lineage (NCBI taxonomy): Eukaryota > Metazoa > Chordata > Amphibia > Caudata > Salamandridae > Triturus > Triturus cristatus. The sequence continues at coordinate 393,488,038 of NC_140594.1, forward strand.
CCTACCAGCCCTCCCGCGCATTGCGTTCAATCAACCAGTCTCTCTACACAGTCCCCAAAGTTAAACGTGCTCAGATGGGTGGTCGTTCCTTCATCTACCTGGGCCCCAAGCTGTCGAATACCATCCCCGAGCCTCTGAGAAGTTGCACTTCACTGACCATCTTTCGCAAGAACCTGAGGACCTGACTGTATTAATCGTTTTATTTTTTCTATTTCATTGTATTGCTCTATCTGTTGTTAAAGCACTGAGAAACCCTATTTAGGTAGCTATGTGCTATTAAGATTTTTTATATAATATATAATCATTCATCCCTTGTGAAGAGTATGTCCGATTGTATGGTGCCTCTCTGTTGCTCCGTTTGCAATGCAATCCCTCCTACATTAGTCCATTATGTGACTTCATTCTTCCATTTTTCTAGGGAAGGTTGTTGTAGATTTCCAACTCATGCAATATTTTATTTAGCTAAGGTAAGCATCATGTCAATGAGCTTATTCCCTACTACTTTCGGCTTACTAGGCCTGGCCATTAACCCAAATAGGCAGATTTCAGGTTATAGTAGGCCCTCCCTGCTTGTGGTCCGTTTGATTATTTCTACTATCGTTTCCCAATGTTGGACTATCACCCGGCACTCCCAAGTTACATGGTAAAACTAAGGTTCAGCTTTGTTATATATTTGGCATGCTTAGTTGAAGTTTGCATATATTTTCGCTATGTTCTAGGTGGGAGCTACATTTAATGGAGTTAATCAAGTTGTATCAGCTTTAAGTGTGCGTTCCTGATTATCTGATTTTTTTTTAACATCTTTTCCAGAACAAAGCAACAAACCACTTTTGTCAAGTCAAGTACAGGAGAGAGGCATACTGAGATAGCATACATTAGTAAAGCACAGTTGTCGCAGGAACCTGAGGTTGCTGAGACAAATATACCTCATACATGTTAGTCCCCCATCTTATCACATGTACCAATCGTGACAACCCCATTCCACAGATGCTTAGGGGTCACCGTGTATATTCCTCATTATCTTGGGTGTATGTTTCTAACTGAGTCCCAGCCATTGTCTAAGATGTTTTTTGTTATCTGGTCACAATAGGTCCGGGTGACAGCACCACTTTTTTACATGTTCACATGTTAAAGTTGACATATTTCTTAGATGTTTACGTTTGACACACATTTGATTGCATGCCTGTATAGGATAATATTCTCTGAAATGGCTTAGTTTACATTTACATTTCTTTGTGAGCATTTTATCAAGAGCCTCGAATGTTCTGTACGAGGGCTAAGTTCACTGTGCAAAATTATGTTGTTTGCTATTGTATGCTGGGCAACAGCCCTGTGGAAATGGAATCAATGATAGCTGCCTGACTTGGGCTTCGGCAGAGTAACATGGGTGATGTTTATTATATAAACTGCATCACCCCTTTGTTTAGTTAGAGGAGCATCACGCTGACACTTTCGAGGTCACCCCATGCTGAAATTCCAGCCCAGCTGATTCATGTTTACCTCCCAAGGGGGATGGTGTCCAGCTCTACACTAAGACCGGCTCCCTGATTACACTTACCCACAGGGGATGGGAAGCTAGATCACCCTGTGGAACTTTTGGCAGATTTACCCACCCTAGGCACACTAGGATAGGATAGGAGCTAGGCAGAAAAACAAATATAACTGTACTTATATGCAACCATATAATCTTTATAACATCAAAATGGTTGAAATTATTATTTTCGTTAACATTCTCGTGTTGCAGAGTAATCTGTTTTGTTCCTTCTATTGATAATTGCAGCACACATATTTTACACTAGCATCTTATTGCTTCAATAAATATTGAAATTCCAATTTGACTATTGCTTGTGTCTCCCTTTGGGCATGCGTGAGTTACCAAATGAAAGGGTTCAAGATCTGTTTTCACGATTTTTCTGGGAGGGGTCAGGATTCTCATGTTCTGAGGTTGCACATTCCACCTGTTACCTTGCTAGGCTAGGGGTAGAGATGGAGCACTGTGAGCTAGCCTGGACCTAGGCCAACATATCCCGATGGTGTGCGTTGACTCAGTTTTGAGATTGATGTTGTCCAACAAATGCAAATTTTTACTGAGAAAGTATAAACCGCATGACACTATTTCCGCCACCCATTTCTCCCTAAGCAGTGTCAGTGGCTGTTTAAGACTAGAGGGGTAGAGAGAGACCCAGATAGCAATGTGAATTGCAGGGTTCCTCCAAAGAATTCATGGGGTCCTTTGGACTGAAGCAGACTTTAGGGTGTGGATGAGATGACACAGAAGGTACTTTCAAACAGTATAGACCTTGTACTGCCCTTCCCTGCTCTATTGTTCTCTAGAAGTGTTATCCCCAACAGGTTGGCAGCACTCTTGTATTGTAAACACAGTCCTTGGCAAACAAATGCTGCTACTGCCCAAACATACCACACCCATCCCTTAGATATGCTGTTTTCACCTGTCAGTTAAAACAAAAGATCTCTCACATCTCCTGTGTTAAGTTGTTTATTACAGCGTTTACCTTCAGTATCACATTGCTATTTCTTTTAAGACACGGTGAGCTGGCACGCTACAGTATGCAAGAGTATGAAGGAGTTGCACGCATCTTGTCCTCTCCTCTGGGCAATTGCCATGAGGCCCTAGGAGACAGTCTCCTCTACATATTTGTAAAACAATCACAGTAAAGCCAGACCACCTCACTTCCACCAGTGAGCCTTCACTCCAGGGCCCTCCACAGCTATGCTCCAGGTGGGTGCCATTGTCGCTTTGCAAGACATGGAAATGAAGGGGTGCTGGAAATGCACCTAACAAAGAAGGGTAAACTACCTGGCTTTTTTTATTTACAATCACTGGCATGCTGCAATTTTTACAACCCTTTCAAAGCAGCACCAACTATTTTGAAGGAGTTGCTCCCCCTAAAACCTAATCAGGCCTCCTTTAGGGAGGCGTGGCACCCAGTTTGAAGCCCTCTGCTTAGGGTGTGGACCTGGGTTTTGAGTACCCCTGTAGTGGGCTCTGACGTAAAAGTGCCCGTAACTAAGGTTCACAGGTTTCCCTCTAAAGAAGAAGTAGGGCCTGTGAATGTTTGGAAGTGAGAAACTGTGACCACAGACAGTGGTCTCAACGGAAGAACTGAAGAGTCAGGATGAGTGTTGCACGTTCCACTGCGTAAGGACAGACACCATCCAGACAGGCACTGCCCTCACCTTCAGCCGACACTTACACCAGGTCCAGCCTGCGTGTATAAAGGCCGAGAAGGACTGAAAGGTACTGCCCGAGGGGGAGTCACTGGGTAGAGTGCAAACATAACATTAGGGATGAGTTAATTTCAACTCTGGAAAGTAGTCAGCAGGACCCAGAAGCTCAACCTGCAATATCTAACTTGCATTGTGCAGTCATTTGAGACCTGTCCTTGGCTGCTTCCATACCACAGTCATATTTATCTGATAACTGTACCAACTGAAGGGCTCACTGGTCAATATGTACAGTATTGTGCTGTGTAGTGAAGTAAAGTATTTTTTTTTCATTCAAGTGAAGTTTTGACAAAACTCTGATATATTAATTGAAAATAGATGAGGCATTGAGTTTTGAGGGTATAACCCTGTAGCACCCACCAGAGTAAGCCATGGATTGCTCGACTTCGCTACCCAGATGGTCAAGCGTTAAAGCGGGGTTCTGTTGCTCAGTTTTGGGCTCAGTAGCTGGGTGAAGCTAGTGGAAAAAGGCTCTGATCATTACGATCGAAGACCATTAACCTCTGTCTGCCCAGGGACTCCTGAAAAAGTTCCCACAGCCCATCATTATGGAAACTTGGACGCAGGCATTTCTAATCTTTGCTAGCATGAGCTGCACCAAGTATCTGAGCAGAATGTGGCATACATAAGCACATTCGAGTCATGAAGAAAGCACAGGTCCATTTTGAGGAGGTTGCTTGTTTTGGGCAAGATGCAGAGTTTACGTCTGGAATGCGTGAGCACCATGAGGTAGTTGGGAAAGGTAGAAGTGGAACTGTGGCTGCAGAAGATGGCACATACACTGCAGGAATAGCCAGCCCACAATGCTGTTAGTATCTTCCCATGAATTCCACCCAAGTACGAAAATGAAGCAGAAAACAGCTAGCCCAAGACAAGGCGCCTTCTGGGTATTTAACTATAGGCGCTATAGTAGATTCTAATGTAACTCCGATCCCATTCTAGCAGACAGGGGTGAAATACAACATTGAAGAATGTGATGGGGACTGTAACCGAAGGCCAAATGGCTGAAGAAATACACCAGTCCATATAGACAATTTTCTGGAGCCTGCGCTGTTCCACGAGGAGGAAGCAGTGACTCAATTTAAGCTCATTCAACCCCCAGAATATCACGGTATAAGAATATCGAGGACAGAATACAGAGGGACAAAATATCGATGGATAAGTGTATGATGAGATTTATAGATTTTCTCTTCTTAGCACCACATCTATGCACCTTAAAGATATATGTTCCATGTAGGTACATTTCAGTGGAGTTAGGTATAGGGAACCTAGGCTTACCTACCTGTCGATATGTTGTTTTCAATATTTTGTCCTTGATATTGTGTCCCATTGATATTCTGGTGTCTATACTCAGGTTGCACACCCTCTGGATCTACAATGACATCCGTGCATTCAGCTAGAAAGCGTGACGTGTGCGGCAGTGTTTAATTTGTAAAAGAAATAAGTGCCGGGGCTCTCGTCAGGGGGCAGCTTGCACCAGCCCATTCCTCCTGTAAATGCCGCCTGAAACACAACCAACTACTAACCATGGAAGCAGGGAGAGGGTGTGGTATAATGGCCAGAGCTGCCGACTTCAGAGCTCGGGTACCAGTTTCGATTCTCCTCGTGGGCTCAATATCCAGTGATTCTGGGAAAATCACGTAATCTTCCTGTGCCTACCATAAATGAATGTGTCCTTAGCTGCTGCTCATGAAAAGCACTGGTGCTGATGATCAAGTGCTGGTGCTGAGCACCAGAAAACACCAGCTCAAATTAAGTACTAGTATGTGGCCATGAGCATTTTTTCTGGAAAACCAGACTCCTAAACAACAGAACGTTGGTCTCATTGTCTGCTGTAGAGTATCTGGACTTCCTGTTGTACAGCTATCAAGGGAGTCCCGCAACACATTCTGTTCGTTGAGACTCACCCTTTACAGTATGGACTTTGAAGGTGATCCTAAATCTTGTATTTCTTACCTTCAACAAAGAACTAGTCTTCTTTTTTGGGGAGAACTCAATGCAACGAAAATTGTCGAAATGTACGAATATGCCCAGGAACCAGCAGTAGGAGCCCTGAAGAGACTGAAGTGAGGCAACTTCCCTGCCGCAAGAGGGTGCAATGAAACAAACTCAACATTTTGTAAACGTTGTTGCAATCTGCATGGCAACAACTTACTTCCCTTTTCATAAATAGACCAACTCTGATGTTCATACTTTATATTGTTTTTACATGCTAAGGTTCTACATCAACTTCCTCTCTCGACTATTTTAACTCCAGTTTCTTCGTCTTCCTCTTAGCACAGCGAGTTCAGTGCACACAGAATGCTGCGGCCCCTTTAACCCTTGGACTCAAAGCGAGGGACCACGTGACCACGCAGCACAACTCTCACACTAGTCACTGGTGCGGAAACGATGTCTGTTTATAGCCCCGTATCTTTGCCACCGTTCAGTTCCTCCTACTGCTCCTGTCTGTCCTAAGGGATTGTTCACCCCACATGGGCCTACTCACATTCGCATGTATTCTCGTTTCTTTCAGACATGTGCCCAGTTTAATATGTTTTCAAAGGAGCCATTTTGCGAAGGCTATTGGAGGATTTCTGCCAGGCACCTGTCACTGATTGCTAATTACTTGTAACAGAAGACAAGTGGTGGTAGTTCTGGGACTGCAGTGTTTATTTGAACTGTTTTCGCAACAGCCACTGCCCTACATGTTCGTCTGTATCCAGCTGCTGAAGACCTGGTGTGGTCGCTCTGCAGAGCGCCAGGTGATCTGTTCCTTCCCAATCCCCTTCTCCACAAGTTATCATCCTGACCAGCTCTGCAGGTCCGAGGGTACAGATGTTCTGGACAAAGAGGGAGAGAAATGACCAGTGCCTTGATACCCCCACAGAGGTGGCCACAGAGAGGGACAACTCAAGCGGAACTTTTCATCATGTGGGGGGAATTCCTCAGCTGGTAGAATGTCAAAGTGTGTCAAACAGCCAACAAGAAATGGGCAGGGGAAGAGGGGCCAGGAGAGAGGGGTTGGGAGATGGCTCGTACACTGGCGGTGCTGGACATTAGAATGAGGTGGCTATTTGCACATCACAAAATGGAGTGAATCTGTGAGATTACAAAAGATTTTCCTCTAATGGTTTTAGACCTCAGCCGCGTGGCCAGGAAGCAGAAGTGGGCAGAGAGTTTGAGGTCAGTGAAAGCCACAAAGATGCTGGCAAGGAAGATAAGGACGTTCAAGCAGGCAGGATGGTTGCCCCTTTCAGAAGGTTCCACTACATGACATAATCATTTCGCTCGCTGGCTACCTGCTGAAGAGAGCAGCAGTCACATATAGATTTGCACACTACTTTTCGTGGCAGGAGGTTTCACCACCAGAGAGTGTTCAGCAATGTATTTTAATTTGGATAAGGCAATTGACAAAGGACCTTAGTACTGGAGTTGATATGGCAAAATACAGTACCAATGTCATTTTTAATTTTTTGATTGTTGCTCATATATCTTGAACGCTTTTACTTGTTTCACATACCATTCAGGATAAGGGTTTTCATTACTTTGCATTTATGTTTTAAGTTCCTTACTAATGATTTACAGTGGTATTTGCTATGCTTGCGAGGTGTAGTAAGTTCTGAAATGGGCAGCAAAGTAGAACATGTGCTCCCAGCATGTGCTATGCTAGCATGGTGATTTCCTTTTTGTGGGGAGAGTGGAGAAGCAAGATGAGTGCCTAAATCAATGCACCAGTTTCGAAAGTTTGAGATCATGTCAGAAACCTTTGAGGTGCTGTTAGCACATGAAAAAGGTAGAAGGACCATCTACAAAGTGCTAACATTCCTGGGATGTGAACTCACTCTCTGGCTGTGGAATCCAGGTTGTCACCCGACAAGCTTTCAAAGAATGAGTTTATCCAAGAGGTAAAGTGCATAAGAGCTCAGAGCTGTGAGTGGCACTGTAACTGTTGAGGCTTCTGAATTTTGTATCTAAAGTTGGGTACCTGCAGACAGATAGCAATTAAAAAAAAAAAGTCAAGAAACTCCCACAACAGGACATGGGTAACAAACAGAGTCAGGGAAGACATTGTGATGTGATAAACACTTTTTGAGGGTTACAAAGATGTGTTCCTGTGGCTGCAAGAGTGTTGGACTAGCCTGTTGGGTACTCAGGCACTGCCAGATGGGCCGGCTTGAAAGGGTCAGTGTGTGGACCATTTTCCTTTCGGCCCCTTTGGCCATGACGGGACCAAACAAAAGGACCACACGCTGACCCTTTCAAGGTAGTCACTCTGGCGGTGCCAGAGTGCTAGCCAGGCAAGTCCAACGAGTATGTCTCTTTACTACGAATGCGCTTTTCATGCATTCAATTACAATGTGGTTGTTACAACAACCGCGTTGTTTCAACGCAAAATATTACATCGCAAGTCGTTACAACGACTTGCAGTAAGGGGCGCGCTGGACTTAGGAATAGTATTATTTACTATTCCTACTCTAGTTTGCGCAACAGTAGGAAAGGTGTTAGATTGTAAATCCAACACCAGCGCCCCCCCTAAGGCAAGTCATTGAAACGACTTGCTATGTAATGGTTCACGTTGAAACGACGTGGTCATTGTAATGACTGCATTGTAATGGAATGCGTTGTAGCGCATTCGTAGTAAACGATGCCTCCCCAATCCAACACAGAGAAAATCCCAATGAAATTGAGAAATTAGATACTTTTAGATGTGGTAGGGACACATTGTTTTGGGCTATTCTTGAATTGTCACAGGGCCTCTGGGGACATTGCCTCCTTCTCTAAGTTAGCATCAGCATGCTGTAGGCTGTCCGCAGCTTTGAGCATGTTACTACATGAGTTTATTTAGCAAATGCTTCTTTTGAAATTTGCACACAAGAACCTACTGATGTTTTCATGCTCTGTAGGATCCTGGGATTTTGTCTGAACATTGAGAACAAGGTCGCACAACAATGCCCCTTGTTATTCTCTTCTGGTCATGCTTTAGCACCTAGACAAAACATAAAGATGCAGCTGTTGTTTGGGAATACGTACTTTGGTCTTATTGGAATACACGGATAGGTAGTGAACACTTGGAGAGGGACCTTGCCAGGGAGAAGAAAATGGCGTACACCACATCAACCTCCATTTTAGAAAGATATAAAGCACAGCATAGCATTCTGAAAGAGTAACCATGAAGTATTAGCAGTATGATTGTGTGGTAGAAAAGAAGCCAATTAGAAGATGTGTTTCATGAATAATGAGACATTGAACAAGTTAGTGCAGAAAATGACTCTAAGGCACCACAGAGTCTGAAACCGTTGTGAAGATGCAACTGCTTTGTTTGGAGAGGAACATGGGTTTCAAAGTAAAACAAATCTAGGGTATGAACAAAAGCATAACTGGTGCATTGTTTAGAGTGGTCGAGATGACCTTGGTTGGATGCAGTGGGAGCGAAGTGTTGTAACCAGCAGACATTCGGATGGCAGGAGAGCGGGTTGCACTTCACAGTATCATTAAGAAAAATAGTATTGTATGAATATTGTCTTCTAAATATTGTTTACAAAAATACCCTCTCATTCAGTGTAGGTTTTCGAATATTAAAATCAATGTGTCAATTGTTTTTTTAAATAAATTAATAAATATATGCTAGTCGCAGAAACAAACAAGGTAAGAAAGGTTAAAGTAGTAAAGGGTTGGGTCTAAGAGGTGGGTGATCACTAAATGCACGACAGAAAGGACACCATCTGGGGAGGGTTTATCTGGTGTCATTAAAAGCTACAGAAGAAAAAAAGCCTGGTAGAAATAATAAGTTGATTACCGTGGTAGAGATAATAGAGAGAACCGTTTGGCTTTCTTGATACAATTTTGCTCTCAGGAGATAACTAGGTCCAAGTTTATATATTTAAAAAATATATTTGTATTACTTTGATATGCATGCGACTATAAGAACAATACACATAGGCTATTCGATGAGGGCACAACTATATCTGTCTCTGTATCCTGGTAGTCCAAGCTGCAATGCAGCTTATTGTTCTCGAGGCTCTATTTCCTGTGTTGCACTGTCCTAAAGTTCACGGCTGTAAGGAACTGTCCTGTGGCTCCTCATATTGAATCAACACATTGAGTAGTACAAACGAAACATAAAACGTGAAATAAACCTCCCCCTGGCCCATTCCCCTCCAGGCTTCTACCGTTGTCAAGGGCGATATAGTACATATTTTGTGGCTCACCCATCAACCAGTGTCCATGTTCTCAACAATCAAACAGAGCAGTGGTCTAAGCTCTCACCTCTCCCCCTGCTAGGTGTGCACAGGGCCTGAAGGATAATCTTGTTCAGACTGATGTTTCAGTGAATAGTTTAATACAATCTTCCAATTGGTCTGCAATAAGATATTTGCGCTGTCCCAACCTTTCTTCTGCGCGTGGGGCTATGGCCGCCGCAACAGACTATCTCCTCACCTCCTCATACCACCGGCACCAAGGAGGGCCTTCCGGGACTCTCCAATGCATTGCTGTAGGCTAGCTCGTCTAGCAAGCACTAAGGCCAGGGCTAGAAACTTTGAGTGAAACCTGCCAGGTTTCTGCAGTGTGCACATGCCCAGGAGGTAGATCTTGACTGCATGGAGGTCTATCCTATTCACCACCATTTCCATGGTCGAGGTGACGGTTGCCGATAGGCTGCAATCACTGGGCATGCCCATGTCATGTGTAAGAAATCTGCATCGCTCAGGGTGCACCTAGGGCAACTCTTGTCGTCAGTGCTGCTGATAACATTCAGTCAGGGGATGAGTGAAGTATGTGGTTTGTAAATAGTTGAGCTGCATATATTTGAACCTGGTATTTCTGGACACCAGACCAGGGTGGTAGAGTACGACAACCCTTTAACTATCCCTGAGGTCTCTCCCCACTGCAGCCCCCCAATACGCCCTAAACCACGACAGGGGTGGCAACATCATACTTCACAAAAAAGTTTAAAGGAGGGTCCTAGGGAAATGTTTAAGGCCTGCACAAGATTGCATTCCCAATTAATAACTTAACTACACCATAGAAAATCCCTGGGTCTCTCGTGAAAAAACAAATGGACAAAGACACTGACAAAATCACACACACCTAACTGTGGGATAACCCCTTTCAGGACGTAATCCCGCACCCACCAAAGGTGGCATGCTTCATCATCTGGGATTCTCCTCTTGGTGGAAACACCTAGTTCCACCAAGGGCTACAACCCCCTCTCTGAGAGGGAGGAGTTCAGGGATGTTTTAGTACCTACTCTACAAGAGCTATTCTAAATCCACAATATGAGAGAGAGTGGGTTTGGGTGAGGGCGCAGTGCAACAAAAAAATAAAATGTGTTTAAATGTGTAGGGAGTGATTTAAAACTAACTAGAGAGAACAGTGATATGCTTTATTTGTGTGTTCTCGCTGTCAGGGTTAAAAACAGTGCACCTGCGGTATGGATTTGAACCGCATGAATCAGATGAAATGTGAGGTCAATATTTTTCAGCTGTGATGACCCACGAGGTGTCAGGGCTTTCGTCAGGACCTAAAAGATGCTGCTACTAATAATATACAAGTGATTGGTGAATACACAAAAGAACTGCAATACGGAACCAATAGTGCGTCCGGTTCCAGTTCGAAAGAAGGTGACTGTACCTGGTGAAAACCAATACAAAAGAGAAAGTGAGGAAAAGTCAATGCCTTTGAACATAACTTTGCAAATGGGACCATAGGGCTCCCCATCTTGTATAAACAACTGATTAGTGTACCAAGAATTGTTTACCCATTATTTGTAGGTAGATTACCTCACCTCAACCTGGCGACAGCTCAGGGAATGGGGACACTGCTCTATAAATGGATATGGAAGGTGCAAGTGTTTATTTTACACTGTGTGTCAGTATTTACTAAAATCTACTACACACTATTTATATAAACCAGTAAACAAGAATGAATTTGATAAAAAAGAAACCCATAAAGCATGAACAACGGCTTAGGTAATCTAAAATACTTATTCTACTTGTTCCATAAGCATTTTGTTTATAACATGGCTCAACAGAAAGCATAGCATGAAAAGCACCCTAGGTACGACCTCTTCCAATGGCTACCCTGAGTGTCTTGATTCAAGCTGCCAACTAAATAACTCTTTTTATGCAGGAGGATATAGGACAAAGCAAGTCACCCTCCTTATTACTAAAAAGACCACCCATATTAGTCATGCAAACACAGTGTTAAAGTTACGCCATCTTCTCTACATATAAGTAAACTCACGCCAGATTATTAGCTAAGCACAGTTTCCAAAGCTATAGAAAAGGTATAAAGTCTAGTTTATAGCTATACCAGTAATCCTAACTAACAAGGCATAGCCTGTGCTCCCAAAACACTCACCTCTCTGTCGATACCCCGGACCTCGTTGAAGCTGCAACCGGAAGTGAGTGTATGGGGCCAGGCAATTCTTTAAATACGGCATCTTGGTGTTATGTTGTTACTCAGTTTATTGCATGTTACTTGCCTCTTTCCTCCGCGCGCCCCTCCCTCCTGCGCGCGGCACCCTCCGGCTGGAATGTTGACAGCTGGACATTCGAAGTGACAGTTGTGACAGTTGGTATGTAACGTCAGATTGTACAGGTTGCACTTAGCCTCCGGTTGAGTGTGTCGTTCCGTGAGTAATAAACTTGCTTAAGCTTAACCTCCTGACGCTTCGTCTTTACAATTTGGCGACGAGTGATGGTGGACGACACACGGATGAACCCACGAGTAAGGAAACGTGTAAATGAAGATTTTGAAGAAGTTACCAGAAGGGTATGCTACTGAAGTGGTGCGGTGGATAATTATAGAAAATTAGCAGCACCCACAGTTTTAAGAAATTGAAGGAGGACTGACTTGGAGTTGCAACCTTTGAGGAAAAGGAAAAGACTACTAATAAGTTTGGACAACTGAAAAGAAAAAAACAGTTTACCTGAAGGAGCTGTACAGTGAATATTTAATAGGCCAGTATCGGAAGTAAGGAACTCTATGAATAATCTGTCTTTATGCGCAACAAAGTTGATTTGGCAGAAGGAAACAAATTCACATGCGTAGTACAACGGAACAATTGGCCAGGAATAAGAGAGAGAAGGTCGTGTGAGTAGCGACGTGGATAGGTAATAATTGAGGAATACTCACCCAAAGCGTTGCTGATTGAAGATTCTGAAGGTACCAGAAGTCGGAAGGAAACGGTTTGTGAAAGTCACCACAGAACTGGGGCGTTCAAGATAGAACGTCGTGACGTAGCAGCATCAAGCATCCGGAAGTGAGTATGCGGTCTGCGGTCTAGTTTCTACGCATATTCACGCACAGGAAGCCTGCGTGCCGCCATTTTGACCAGGAAGTAAAGCGCAACTCACATAATTACGGAGGTGCGGATGAAAAAAAAGGAATTCGACCAGCACGAACGAAAGGAAAAAAATCACTCAAATTTATACGGAAATCCAACGGAAGTGTAGTATAACATACAGGTGAGAGTAACATTGAGGAAAAAAAAGTATATCTCACATAAACTTAACATTCTTGCTGGGGAAATAAACATTTGTGGCGGAATTTGTATTTCAAAATATAAAATATATAGAAATATAGGGCCTAATAAGGAAAACAAAAGAGTTTAAGTATGGCATCAGGCAACATGTATAACCTACAGCCACCAGAAGCATTTTTAAAAGGTACAGGTGTACCAAGTGTGAAATGGGAAAATTGGAAAGAGTATTTTTGCAACTATATTTCCACATTTGACAAGGAGGATGAACCACTTAAACAGGAGGAAAAGAAAAAAAATGTGTTACATTGTTGGGTGCAGGAGGTTTGACGGTGTATAACAATATAACTAAAAAAGTAAGAGCAGGAGGTGATAGAAAAGTTTACGATGAGGCAATGGAGGACTTAGATGGATACTATAAGCCTACAGTTTGTGTTGCAGTACACAGATATAAGTTCTACAGGAGGAAACAATGGAAAGATGAAAGCATTGATGACTACGTGTCGGCGCTTAAGAACTTGGCACTTTCATGCAAGTTTGAAAATATGCATGACGATTTGATAAGAGACCAGATTGTGATGTGTGCTGCGAATTCGAATATACAGGATGCACTATGGGCTAAAGGAGAAAAACCACTTCTCCAAGTAATAGAAATTGTAAAGAAAGCGGAGTTAACTGGTAGATGTGCAAAGGAAGTGATTAACGAAGGGAAAAATAAATCGGAAGAAACTAGTGTAGTGGCAAAGATAAGTAGTAGTAAAACATATTCGAAGAACAAGTTGAAGGATACATCCAAATACAAAGGTAATGCTGGTCAGTTTGAACAGTTAAGGTGTTACCGTTGTGGAAGCGGAAAACATTTGGCCAATGATTGGAAATGTCCAGCAAGAAACAATAAATGTACCCAGTGTGGAATCATAGGCCATTTCCAGAGATTGTGCAAAAGAAAAATTAAAGAGAAAGTGAAATTCGTAGAGGACGAAGAAGAGGGAGAGTCCGAGCAAGAATCCTTTGACGAGTCTGTGTACAACTTATGTATGCTAGAGATAAATGAGGAGACGGATAAGGAGGATGAGGAGAAGAACAAGAAGAAAAAACCCACCTGCTTGGTGGAAATTGGAGGCGTGAGTATTAATATTGTAGCTGACTCCGGTTCACCATGCACAATAGTTAACCATGAAGTATGGAAAGAGAAATTTAGAAGTAAGGTTGGAAGACATTTAGAGGAACCAGATATCACTCTCAAGACATTCACTGGTGAACCAATTGAACTTATGGGGTTTAAGGAACTAAAATTCACATTCAAAGAAAGGGAAACTAGCAGCAAATTATATGTAGCTGTCAATGGCCCTTCAGTACTTGGTTGGAGGGACCAAGGCAAACTCGGAATAACTCTCAATCCAAACAGTGCTGAACCTGTCCTGGTGACACAACAGGAGAACTGTGAATTGGTCAACAAGTTTCCAAAAGTATTCAACGGAAAAATCGGAAGACTAAAAGGGTTCCAACATGTAATAAAGCTCAAGGAGGGTGCAGTACCATGTTTACATAAGGTGAGACAAATACCGTTGTCTCTAAGAGAAGAAGTGAAAACAGAAATAAGTAAGCTACTAGATGCAGAAATAATCGAAACAACTGAATCGTCGGAGTGGGTCGCACCTCTTGTGGTCGCAAGGAGGGCCAACGGGAAGTTGAGATTATGCATTGATTTGCGCGACCTTAACAAAAACATTCTAATCGATCAATACCCTTTACCGAAAATAAACGAGATGTTGTCCCTTACCAAGGGCATGACGGTATTTTCAACCATTGACCTAGCTGCCGCATACCACCAGGTGTCTCTACATCCCGAGAGCAGACACCTTACCACATTTGTAACGCCATTTGGGTGCTTCAGATTTAAAAGAGTACCTTTTGGGCTAGCATCTGCAGCAGCACTGTTTCAAAGACTGATGCATGAGATATTCAAAGGAATAAAGAACATACTCATTTTCCAAGACGATATTCTCATAATGGGAAAAGACAAAACGGAGCACGACAAACGGTTGGAACAGGTACTGAAAACCTTGGAGAAAGGTGGGTTGACGGCAGAATATAAAAAGTGTAAATTCAGCAATGATTCCGTCACTTACCTAGGACACGAAATCACTAAGGATGGAGTAAAACCCAAGAAAGAGTTGATTAAAGCCATCAAAGATGCCCCAGTGCCACAGAATAAGGAGGAACTCAGAGCGTTCCTAGGTCTGGTGGAATACTATTCAAAATTTGTAAAAAAATTGTCAATGAGAACTTACTGTATCAGAACCCTTCTAAAGAATAAAATCAAATTCGAGTGGTCACAAGACTGTGAAAACAGTTTCGAAAACCTTAAAAAAGAGATCTGTGACGCACCACCCCTTAAGGGTTTCGACAACGATTTAACATGTGTAGTCACCACAGATGCAAGCGGGAAGGGCATTGGGGCGGTACTAACCCAAGTGGAATGTGATGGAAAAGAAGTCACTATCGCTTTTGCCTCCCGATCCTTGACACCAACGGAAGAGAAGTATTCCGTAATAGAGCGCGAGGCGCTGGCATGTGCGTGGGGACTAGAACATTACAGACAGTACATATGGGGAAAAAGAATAATTTTACGGAGTGACCACAAACCTTTGACAAAAGTGCTCACTGTAAAGGGGTTATTCAATGCGTCACCTAGATTGGCAAAATTGTCAATCAAATTGTTGGATTACAATTACGAAGTGCAGTACTTGCCAGGATCTAAGAACGTCGTTGCTGATTTTCTTAGTAGGTTACCCTTGCACAATGTGGAAAGAACAGAGAAGGAGGAAGAACTATGTGTTGCTAATGTGAATGAAGAATTTCCAAGTATAACTAAAGAAGCATGGAAAGAAGAATACGGAAAAGATAGAACCTTAGATGAGGTAAGAAGACACATTGTTATGGGATGGCCCAAGCAGGGTATCATGACGAAAGAATTGCGAGCCTACTGGGAGTTAAGGAATGAGCTATCAATGGAAAATGAATTGATATTAAGACAGGGAAAGGTGATACCCCCTACAACTTTAAGAGAGAGACTTATTGACATATGCCATGAGGGCCATCTCGGCATAAATAAAACAAAACAAAGAATAAAGAGCTGGTATTGATGGCCTGGGTGCGACATTCAGATTGAGAGAGCTGTGAGGAATTGTATACCTTGTGAGAATTCAGATAAAACCCAAACTGTACTTAGACCTCGACTTCAACCGCTAGAGTGCCCCAACATGGCGTGGGAAAGAGTAGGGGTGGATATAATGGGTCCAGTAAGATGGCAGGAGGAACAGATGTATGTAATGGTCTTAATTGATCACTTCTCCAAATGGCCGGAAATTAAGGTTTGCAGAAAGGTGGATGCAACCGATATTGTCAAATTTTTGGACAAAATATTTAATAGGGAAGGCATACTGAAAATTATTGTCAGCGATAACGGTAGTCAGTTCACATCTAACATTTTCAAAAAATTTGTAAATGGAAAAGGAATTAAACATAAAACTACAAGCATCTACCATCCAGCTGGCAACGGAACCGTTGAGAGATTTAATAGGGTGATAAAAGGCATCATCCAGTTGGCTAACAATAACAAAAAATGCTGGAGAAAGGAATTGGGAAAAATGGTATGGAGTTACAGGATAACACCGGGAGAAAAAACCATGATAAGCCCGTTTGAGATTCTGAGAGGGAGAACTCCCATATCTAAGGACAATATTGGTTGGCTAAAAAGCGCAAGGAAATCAGAATGGTCTGTAGAAAATGTGAGAAAGAGGATACAAGAGGCAAAACACCAGAGTAAAGGAAAATTTGACAGCAAACATAACTGCAAGGAGATCAACCTGGAAGAAGGGGACGTTGTGAGAGTAAGGAGAAGTGGTAACGTTGGTAAAGGACAAAACAGGTTCTCGAATCCGTTAATAGTGGAAAAAGTATTTTGCAATTCTGCACGCCTCAGCGATGGGAAAGTATGG
This sequence comes from Triturus cristatus, assembly GCF_964204655.1. Classification (NCBI taxonomy): domain Eukaryota; kingdom Metazoa; phylum Chordata; class Amphibia; order Caudata; family Salamandridae; genus Triturus; species Triturus cristatus. The sequence continues at coordinate 393,504,754 of NC_140594.1, forward strand.
CATGCCTCCGCATTGTCTGTTTGTAAAAGGAAGGATAAGGGACCTAGTGACACAACTAGTAATATACACATGAGAAAAGAAGAGAACAGAAAAGGGTTAGACAAGCTGGGTCGAATAGAACTAGATTCTACAGATTCAGAGGAAGAAGGAGATCACATGCTACAACAACACGAGGGACAAAACAGTACAGACGGACAGAGAAGTGAAGTTATTGAGACCATAGGCGTTAACAGAGAACTGACCACAAGTGAATCTGAGCCTTCTGTGGGACATGGTAGTGATAACGAGTTGGAGGGTGAACAGGAAGCTGTGGAGCCAAGTGAAGACAGATGTGTTCCAATTGCCAGTACCCCTGGAGATTCCATGGGTCTTTGCGATATGCAAGACCCTAATCGTGAACCGGGGTGGGAGATGGACAATTTGGAGGAAGATGCCACCACAAGTAGATGTGGGCGCATCGTGGTTAAACCCAGTAAATACAAAGATTTTGTTTGTGAATAAGTCTTAGTTGTTACACACTATTATTCATGTTTTCATTATCACTTATATTCCCCCTTCCTAGAGGAGGAGATGTGTTATGTTGTTACTCAGTTTATTGCATGTAACTTGCCTCTTTCCTCCGCGCGCCCCTCCCTCCTGCGCGCGGCACCCTCCGGCTGGAATGTTGACAGCTGGACATTCGAAGTGACAGTTGTGACAGTTGGTATGTAACGTCAGATTGTACAGGTTGCACTTAGCCTCCGGTTGAGTGTGTCGTTCCATGAGTAATAAACTTGCTTAAGCTTAACCTCCTGACGCCTCGTCTTTACACTTGGGCACTGGAAACAGAATCAGGTGTGTAGTTGCCCCCAGTGCCATAAGGAAATGCAGTCCCATGTGCATGACATCGCGTACGCACATGCAGTAGTACGGGACACACCATTTACTCCGGGCAGGCGCAGTAGCCACGATGCATGCCCGGAAGTGTAGTAAACTACCACAGAGTCGATACGAGAATGTGTAGAACCTCACAGTTCTTAGAAGTATGATAGCAAACCACAAAAGATACCAATTATGACACGTTAAAACCCATCACATTGCCTGTAACTAGCGCAAACGATTTCAAGTGGTCCCGCATGAGTTTAACCACACATGGTGGCCGCTAGGCATGACGGGAGTTGAAGTGCCCTCGGGTTTATAACTGCTTGAAGGAAAAATAATTTTATTTGCCTACTGTATTTGTGACATATTAGATGTAGATGAACACTATTTCAAACTTAAAATAGAGCCCAGATTGACCCCTAAGTACTCACAACTATGGATAAACAGAGCACACACATAGTCCTATGTGTCGTGTAAATACATACCCATCAGCTAGGAGAAATTGACTACATTGTCCCATGGACATTCCATTTAGTAAGCGTGAAAGGCAGGGGGAAATAATATCATCAGAATTGAATAGCACAAATCGTGCATAAGTAAAGCTCAAAATGAACACCATAACTAAATGACCAAGCACACGCATGGTCCTGTAAGTCATATTGTTTCATCTGGCAGTGGTTCGTACGAGATACATGGCGAAGATCAAATGAGACCACAATCATTTAAGCTTGCACATCCTAAGATCCCGCTAAGCATGTCACACTAAGTGAAACAATGAAATGCAAAAAAGGGGGGATTGGGGAGGCTTAAAGTCTACAAAAAGAGCCCCACGATGAAATACACAAAAGAGGGTGGTTTTGTATGTGTTTTAAAGTTCACAACACAGAGCCCCACAATTCATAGAGAAACCCACGGGATATCATCATTCAGACCCAGACTATCGCTTTTTAATTTATGTACCCATCTCTGTTCATGCCTAAAGAGATACGTGGAAATGTCTGTCACATGAGAGGGGATGTAGGGTTGTTCTAGAACCGTCCACTGTAGCTCATCTGGGAACGGTTCTTTTCCAGAAAGTGATTTGTGAGTTTAGTAGCAGACTTTCTGCACCGAATGGTACTCTTCTGTTCTAAAATGCGAGTTTTGACCTTTTGAGTGGTCATACCTTGGTATCCCAGGTCACATGGACACGTTATCAAGTAAATAAGTTTGTAACTGTTACAATTGGTATGGTGAGACTGCCTCCATGGTTTCGTAGTGCCAATGTCAATCGATACAGTGTGTTTTGTTTTTGGACAGACCGCACAGGCTCCACAAGGAAAATGTCCCTTGACAGCTGGTAAGTTCCAGAGAGTAGTCTGGTCTCTAGGTTTCTGTTTTCTTGGACCTGTGTGCACCAAGTGATCTTTGATATTTATGCTTCTCTTGAAAGCAAACAAAGGTCGTGGGATAGGGGTACTTCCGATGTTCAGGATGCTCCAATTCTGAAGGATACTCTTCTTAATCTTATTGGAGAAACTACAAAAGGTGTTTGCACAAGTGAGTCTAGGTGTATTTTGCTTTGGTGCGCCTAGTTCAATTAGGGCCTCCCTGTTGTTGTTCGCTGTCCGTTTTATCGACCTCTTAATAATTTTAGTAGGATAGTTTTATTCCTGTAGTTGGGACGCCTAATTACTGGCATGTTCCTTGTATTTTGAACTTGAATAACAATTCCTCCTTATCCTCAGAAACTGCCAATATGGCAGGTTGTCTCAAAGGGACTTCGGATGGTAGCTATTGTATGACAATAGCGACTTCCTAGCCATTGGTTTTCCGAAACGCTCGGTACTAAGGCCATCTCCTTCTAGAAAAATATGAATATCCAAGAATGGTAAGCTGATGTTGCTGTATTCATAGGTAAAGTTCAAGAATTCATTCCTGCTGTTAAGCCACACATGGAACTCTGTGACGGTGTTGGGTGTCCCACGCCAGATAACAAACACATCGTCTATATAGCGTTTCCACACAAGGATGTGTTCCTTGTATGGATTGCTCTCTAACAAGATGTGATTCTGCTCAAACAGATGCACATAGAGATTCGCCAGGCTTGGGGCAAAAACACTTCCCATGGATGCCACTGATATTTGAAAGAACATTTGATCTTCATACTGAAAAAAAAATTCTTTCAGCGCCAGGCGAGCGCATCTCATGATAAAGTGGACAGGAGAGATGGTGTCCATTTCTCTGTTCTCAAGAAGTGTTTGTATTGCTGCTAATGTCTCGTCCTAGGGTATTCAGGTATACAAGGACTCAACGTCGAAGGAGACTAAATAGTCTCTGGTCACATCAAACGGAGTCCCTTCCAGCAATCTCAGAATGTCCTTGGTGTCCTGGAGATATGTAGGCATTTCCATCACCAATGGTCGCAGAAAATAATCTACGAAAGTGGAGAGAGGTTCGAGTAGAGACCCTATCCCGGAGATGATAGGACGACTGGGCAGCGGTCTCTGCTGCTTGTGCACTTTTGGCAGTACGTAAAAGTACGGAATGATGTCGCCAGGTTGAGGTGAGGTAATCTACCCACAAATAACGGGCAAGCCATTCTTGGTACACTAATCAGTTGTTTATACAAGATGGGGAGCCCTATGGTTCCATTTGCAAAGTTATGTTCAAAGGCAATGACTTTTCCTCACTTTCTCTTTTGTAGCGGTTTTCATCAGGTACAGTCACCTTCTTTCAAACTGGAACCGGACGCACTATTGGTTCCGTATGGCAGTTCTTTTGCGTATTCACGAATCACTTGTATATTATTAGCAGCAGCATCTTTTAGGTCCTTACGAAAGCCCTGACACCTCGTGGGTCATCACGGCTGAACCATGTTGACCTCACATTTCGTCTGACACATGCGGTTCAAATCCATACCACAGGTGCACTATTTTTAACCCTGACAGCGAGAACGCACGAATAAAGCATATCACTGTTCTCTCTAGTTAGTTTTAAATCACTTCCTACACATTTAGAAACATTTTATGTTGCGCTGCGCCCTCACCCAAACCCACTTGCTCTCATCTGGTGGATTTAGAATGTCCCTTGTAGAGTAGGTACTGAAACATCCCTGAGCTCCTCCCTCTCAGAGAGGGGGTTGTAGCCGCCCTTGGTGGAACTAGGTGTTTCCACCAAGAGGAGAATCCCAGATGATGAAGCATGCCACCTTTGGTGGGTGAGGGATTACGTCCTGAAAGGGGTTATCCCACAGTTAGGTCTGTTTGATTTTGTCAGTGTCTTTGTCTATTTGTTTTTTCACGAGAGACTCAGGGATTTTCTATGGTGTGGCAACATCATAGCCAGCAGCGACCGATATAACCAGGTGCCAACCCCCTCCAAGCATAAGCAGTACACTAGGCACAAGTTGAGGAAGGGCGGGTGGGCGTGTAAGAGGGAATGGAAGTCAGTAGGCCTGATAGTGGAACTGTAGGCACAGAAAAATCAGAGTCATAGAGAAAGCAGAGTAATGGGTGAAGGGGACAGACTGTGAAAGCCAAACAATAAAAGGACTGATTTGTTTAGGGGCTGGTGAATTTGTAGGGCAAAACTATGTATTAGAGTGTGGCGAAAGACATAATAGCTTGTACACAGAATTTGAAGAATGATGTATTGAATTGCGAAGTGTATCCTGCTCAAGGAACAAAGCACCTTTGCCAATCTTTGAGGCAACCCTGTGTATTTTTCACTGTCTTCCAACAGAACATAGTGTACATGCATAATGATAGGTGTACTCTTGAAAAAACGTCATTAACCGTGGCATGCTCCCCTGCACAATTCAGTGGAGGCTTATCCTTTCATAAACATATTCCAGTGGTGTCCGACCTTTAGTTCTCTGCCTTTACTTCCTGTTACATTTACTTCCATTTCATTACTTTGACAGCAACATTATTTTGTCTGCCTTTACAGAATTACACCATCACTTTACAAAACACATGACATAATGTGTATTTGTAAAGCGCACGTTCACCCAAGGGTATTATGGCACTGAATAACAGATGTTATTTGCTACTGAACTCAATGGTACTCATTTCATCAACCTCAGAAGGATGAAAGGCGGAGTGGACCCACAAAATGATTTATTTGACCCTGTGACCATGAGGTCGAACACAAGCCCCTACAGTGGACCCATTAGTCCACTAAGCCACCAGACCCAGCTTCACTCTACTCAAAGCATCAGGAAAGCAAATTACAGAATATGTTTAATTTAACTTTAATAGTAAAAAAAATCACTAAAGTATTTGGCAATCTGAACAAATCTGGAATTAATCTGTCAAGCGCTGGTCTTCTGGGCGACACTTGGTGTGTCTTCCTGGCTCAGAGAAAGGGCCTCTTATGTCCAGAGGCAGTGCCAGATGCACAATTAAACATGAAGTCCAGCAATGTTCCAGAAAATAATTCAGCAAGAAGGAGAAACAAGCATTTGCAATGCAATCAGTCTCGCATTTGTGAAAGTTAGAGCACTTGGCATTAAAAATGACAATGTTGTTTACTTTTGTTTTTTGTATGCAGTGAAGTGATGATATTTGCGGAGCGCTATTGCCATTCGTATGAATTTGCAGTGCTGTAGAACCAGAAAATGGGGACTAGGTTATGAGGGACGGTAGACAAGAGTAATATTCTGGCTGGGAAAAAAAAGTAACAACATTCTGGAAAAAGGAAACACTCATAAAAAATGTAAGATTAAGTACAGCATGTGAAATGTAAAGCAGGAGCTAAATGGTTACCTTAAAGCTTTTACAGTTAGTGTTTTTGCATGAAAAGTTAAGGACATGACTACAGGGACCTGTTTTAAGGTCCATTGCTTATATCCTTACAAAACGTAAGCAGTATTAAAGAAGACCACATCCCTGAAAACAGAGATGCGGTACACATTTTATGAACACAAATTTTAAACAAGCATTGGTATAGCCAATAGGTCTCGCTTTTGGGACCTTATAAGTATTTAGTTATGCATCACAATATACTTGGTGCAACAACATCAACTGTTGCATGGCTAAACACTTATAAGGTCCCAAAGGCGAGACCTATTGGCTATGCCAATGCTTGTAATTACATAAGGCAGAGACGCAACTAAAGCAGTCTCTGAGCTAGACCTAGAAAAACATACATTACTGTAAACAACCATCATGGTTACCATCTCAGCACACACGGATGGACCGAAGTGGTGGTGGTGTGACTTTTATAGCAAACACTAATCCCTTTAGAGTGTCTAGCAGTTTCTAACAGAACAGTTATCACCCCACAGATTTGCCATTACCTTCGCTGACCTCAGAGAGGTGGGGGGGGGATAATTGATACCCTGTGTAATATGTGCCCCTGACATTATTCCAACAAACAAATGCATGAGTTCACAGAATTATAGGCAATTAACTTCGGGGGTCAAAAATTAGTTCAGGGGGATGAGAACCCACCTCCTCCCATGCACTCACTCACCGTTCCTCGGCCCCCAGTACCCAACAGGCGGACACGCTGGGGGCCGCGCAATCAGGAAGGAGGCTCATTGTGGAAGAGGTGATGGGTCACTGAGGCCTTCAGGTTGGCTGCCTTCGGTGGCTGGTCACTGTGTCGGAGCAGCACATCTCCTGGCACATAGCTGTGGCTACTGGCCGGGTGGCGGGCACGGTTCGACGTTTCCAAATGTCCTTGAAACAGTCCGAATTCGCCGTCACTCGGAACGTGTTTACGTCCCAGTCCACTTCACAGGGATGCGCGTGCGTCCGCGGGGGCCAGTGTACCTGTCGCAGTACAAGGCCTCGGTCCAGTCAGAGCGTGGAGGACGTGTGCACGTCTATGATGGTCTGTGTGCAGGCACCTGTTCACTTACGACAATTCGTGAAAACGTCCCAACTCACGCACAGTTGCACAAGGACCTGTGGACGTCTACTAGTGTCTGTACGCCGTCACAATCCACTGTGTGCCATGGTCTGTATACGTGCTCCAGCCGGCCCACATCTGTGCATGCCCCCACCTCAGACCCCGGAGTTGAGGAAAGTGAGAGAGCCCTGCACGCCCCGCAGAGCCCGCCACCCGGCAGCATAAGAGGATAGTTTACCACAGATTACGCTTCTTACCAGTTATGTATAGCTCAGACTTTGTAAAAATGGAAACATGCCCTCCCTCTGCCCCGATGGTCCGCAGATGAAAATCACACGTGCGCACATACAAACACACGCACCACAGATATAAACACACTCAAATCACACATGCGCACATACAAACACACGCACCACAGATATACACACACTAACACACGCACCACAGAGATACACACACTCAAATCACACGTGCGCACATACAAACACGCACCACAGATATACACACTCAAATCACACGCGTGCACATACAAACTCAAGCACCGCAGATATACACACTCTCAAATCAAACTGTGCACATACAAACACAAGCACCCAAGATATACAGGTACTCTCAAACCACAGATATCCCCAAACTCTAATCACAAGTGTGCACCTACAAACACCACAGATATCCACACTCTCATATCAAACGCGTGCACATACCAACACAGGCCCTACAGATACACACAAACTCTCAAACCAAACCTGTGTTACTAAAATACATACGCATTAAAGCAAGGATCCACATATCCCCAAAGCGCTTGTGCACACAAGAACACACCGCAAACCTATATGCGGATACCTATTGCAAAATTAGGGCTATTTATTCTTGTTTTTCTTAAGCCTCGAAGATGTATCGGAGTGCTTTAAAAAACGCAATTTGTTGCATCAATCTAAAATAGAAATGTATTAATCCAAAGCAAGGTAAAAATCAATTCACGTATGAAGAGAACATAACAGTCTAGAAAACTTTGTCCGATACCAATTTTTCAGAGGTGTTCAAAACGGTTATTCTTCTTAAAGGAGGAGGAAGCACACAGCAGAAGTCAAGGAGAGAGATTGGGCGTTCTAAAAAAGCTGGGACAATCACAAAGTAACTGGTGCGTGCTTCTAACACCATTAGACACAAAAGAAACCCATGGTGGAAGGAAGCCAAGTTGCAGTCGAAGCAAGTAATGGTAACCAACAGGCCCCGCTTTGAAAGCCATTTGCCGACACCAAACAGCATTGCAAAAACAAACAAGCGCGTGCGGAAGCAAGGGGAGGGGGCCTGCGAGATTCACTTGCGGGAGCGAGCAGCTGGCGCCTCGATAATTGATAACATATGGCGCCAGCCGCTCGCTCCCGCAAGTGAATTTCCAGACGTGCACGCGTTGCCATTGAAGGCAATGGAACGCGTGCACGTTTTTGGCTGAAAAGCCAAAGCGATCGCAAGAGGTCTTTTTGCCTATGAAGCGCATGCGCGCTGCGTAGGTGAGACCTAAAAATGACTAGTGGCATGGGTTGGAATAAATACATTTTCAGAACGCACATACCCAAAATATTTTGAGGTGCAGAGGTTGTGGTTTGTACATGTAGGTAGCCTCCAAAAACATTCTTTACAAACATATATAGAGTCATATTTCGGCACCTTAGATGAAAATGTTTATTGTCAATCTGCGGCTGCCCGCGGCCCCCGCAGGGGGCCACCCTAAACGGGCGGCCACCCATAGGGGGGCTTCCTATTGCCTCCTGGCGAGCATCTTTATGCTGGTGGTGCCGGATCCAAGGCGGTCCAGGGCGCATGAGTTGGCGTAGTAGTGAGAGTAGTGTCCTGGCCTGCAGGAGTTTACTTAGCAGTGGTGTAGTCTAATTTCTTCCTGTTTACCGTGACTTCCACCCACTTGTGACCCGTTCCACCTGCGGGGGTGATTTATGGGTGCGTTGTTAATCTACCACGTGCTTTCCAGAAAATGCCCCAGATTGAGTGACCGGTTTCACGCGTAGAAGCCCAAGTGCATGCCTTTGTCCGGGTTGGGCCAATTGGGTATTCGAGGCACTACCGTTTCCGCACGGCCCGCTGCCTCCAACCCCTTAACGAGCGTGTCGCTGCCCCTAGGTGGGAAGGGCCGCCCTTGGCCGTCACGGGTCTCTGCCAGGTGCAGGATTACCTGTGGGTGCCTGCATCACCGTCTCTAGGTAGTGGGTCTTGCGGGGAGAGCGTCACCGCATCTTGCATCCGTGGATCCTGGATCCGTGGGCAGGGTTGCTGCCTCCCGGCTGGCTGCTTATAGCCCACTTCTCTGCGCTACCATAGCGGGTGCTCCCGTCGAGTCCACGGTTCAGGCTGGGCGTGTTAGAGGTGGCAGAGGGTGGTGCGCCACCCCAGTGGGTAACCCAGGGTGACCGGCGGGTTATGCTAGCAGGTCCGGTTGCAGCAACTTAATATTTATTATATATAAGCCTTAGTTACTGCTTATTTAGCTTTTGTACTAACGACCATTGACGTAGCAAATAGTACAGACGTTTTGCAGGTATGATGTTACGTGTATCATAATCTATAAACTATAACAGAAACAGCAATTCAAGTCGGCCCGCACACCATGCTATGCATGGATTCGAGCTTTGTACCACAGGAGTCCTGTCATTCCCGCGGAGGCGAGCCTGGGCTCAGGTGGGGTGAGCTTGCAGTGTTCAGGAATGTGCCTTATTCTCTTTTCTCCCCACAGCAGGGCCTGGGTGAGTGGAGCGTGAATTTCACCCAGGGCCTAGTTCCTTGGGATTGGATTGAGTTCACTTTATACTGGGATACATATATTCAGCTGATTTGTGGAATTTAAACTGCTGTTCTGTTACTGCTCGTTTGTTTGGACTAACGGCTAGGGCGGTAGATTTAATGCTGGGGTGCTGGAGAACCGGGTTCGAGTCTGGTTGGAGGCTGGGACTTCTCGTAATCTCCCGGTACCGTCTGTAATGCAGCGTGCGATCATGTAAAGCGCTGTTAAAACCGCAATGAGGCTGTTCAATAACTATCTCTATGCCCCCGCTCAGGCCATTGGTTCGTTATGTGTGGTGTCAATCTGCGGGCGCAGGCATGGAGTGCGAGGTTCTTGTTGTCTTTTCATCGTGTCTGAAGCGGGATAGTTGTTAATTAGGCACAGCTGTGGGCTGGGTCTTGCCTCGCAGGATTGGGGTTAGCTTGACCGGAAATCCCCTGGTTCCTTACACATGGTTTTAATGCCGGGGGCATTTCATATTAACACGGCATGCACGGTCCCGTGGTCCTATGGTCTGGCTGAAGGCATTAGGCAGCCCAGTGTCATGAAGGTGTAACCTTCTCCAATGCACAGCCTTCTTCAGGATGCGTGGGGGGCTCTGGCACGTTTAACACAGCATTTTGAAGGTTTGAGGTCAGGAGTGCATACTAGTGCACTACAGCACATGCGGTAGTTCAGCTGCCCTTGGTGGAAACTTATTTGGGGACCCCTGTTTGGAACAGCTTTGAATTAGTCCAGCCCTTTCATGCCCACTTTAAGAAAACTTACTGACAGTGCACAGACACACTCTTCCAATTCCTAAAGGTGTTTGCATGCAGTATTCGGGGATGGTGATGTGTTTTCATCACGATAACACAGCAGCAGCTCACTAATATTACTGTAAATAATATGTGACTCTACCACTTAGCATATAGTGGGTTCTGCTTAGATCACAATAAAGCTGTTAGTGTAGTGAAGTGGTAAGTGTGGAACACATGGCCCAAGCGGCGCATGGTGAGGTTTTACAGGGAGGCATACTGGGGTCAGTAAGCGGAGCGCAGTGGGTCGGTAGTGCGACCGTTGGTGTTAGTGTTGCTCTCGCAGGTTGAGCAGAATAACAAGAAACTTGTACTTGGTTGGCGCCACATCACGGGACCATTCTTAAATGTGGGCAATTCCAAAGGTGGTCAAAGCATCCTTATGCATCATAGGTTTAAATCATTCAGGAAGGCTGCTGCAATCGCCATTGCAGGATGCACTGTTTCTGCAGGTTGCGGCGATGATTCATTGTCACAGCGGGTAGCGCTGCCCGGTCCCCGGCGTGGGGCTGGTTGCCCATGCTCCAGCATGTTTCCTTGTTTCGCTGCCTCTTGCCGGTATGGCCTCCAAGGGATTTCTTTACAGTCCTCCATCTTTGTGGGGGCAGTTTTGGGCTTGTGGCCGGGCAGCGGTGGTTTGGGATGCCGCTAGCGTGGCGAGACTGCCAATGCAGTAGCTGCATTTGTTTGGAGACAGCATGGGGGCACTGGCACCATACAGGCGACTTTGGGAACTTCAAGCCAGTTTTGGGTCCCAATTTATGCGTAGAACATGCATGCTATTGTGGTGGGGTGGGGAGTGTTGCTTACTGCTGGTGCTATGCGGCTGCCTGAGGCACCCGTAGGGTGCCCTAAGGAGGGCGGGCCTCTAGTGCCAGCGAGGCACCAGCCCACCCCCCCTATTCTCGGTGTGGGGACCCCTCGGGGAGGAGTCCCTGTACTCTGGCAGCCAGATTGCTGCGGCGCGCGTAATTTCCGGGGACCGAGGAACGGGGGTGGTGGGGGGGTATATAGGCCTCCCCCACCGACTGGCCTTCCTCTTTTGCACCCTGGACACGCCGTCTCCCACCCTATCGCTTACCCGCCGTGGAAGCAGCGGGGGAGGCATAGAATGTTGTAATGTTGTTCTTTTTCGTTTCGTTGCCGGCGGAGTTACAGGGCGATCTGGAAGCAAATGGGTACCGAAGGGTATGTCTGCGCGGCACCATAGTGGGTGCCAGAGCCCAGGAGCCTCATGGGAGGTTCCTGGAAAACCGTGTTGACGCCCCGTTAGTGTTTCGGGCGGTTGTGGGCCTGAACAACGGGGGGCTTGCCTTGCTATGCTCCGCCCTGAAAGGGGCGTGAGTAATAAGCGACCATGATCCGGGAAGAGGATCACCGAAGGGGCAGCACAGTTGGGGTTCGCCCCGGTGCTACTTGGCTCATCAGGCGGGCAGGCGGCCCAGATGGTTGCCTGCCCTTGGATCGTCCGTAAGATAACTCACCATATTACATAACGGGTGTATGTAATAAACCTGCAGCAGTTTTACCCAAACAAAAATTGTGTGGTGTGTTTTATTTATGCGTAGAACATGCATGCTATTGTGGTGGGATGGGGAGTGTTGCCTACTGCTGGTGCTATCACCCTTGCTGTAGTTCCTAAAGCAAGGGGTGGGGTGGGGTGGGGTTAGGGGTAGGGTTCACTATGCCCCTGCATTTAGGCTGTTTGAAAAAGTAGAAGTCATGAGTCATGCATGGCGCACAGTGCCATGCCATGAGGTGACTGTGACATGGTGTTGTTTCCAGGGCTTTAAGCGGGATGAAAAAAAGGGGTGGTCTCTCCAAAGGGGGTGTTTGATGTAATTAAGGGCGTAGCTTAAAACACCTAAGCTAAAAATCTGTGCTTAGCATAGTGTGCCGCCAGACTGGTATTTTGCCTCTTCTGTCATGGCATCCATATATATAACACAAGTAACGTTACACCTACAACAAGCCAGAACTATTGGATTTGTCAATGGTTGTTAGTTGCATAAAATAAAAATGCAGCAACCATGGCTTTGTTGAATATAATATTGAAAATGCACTTTTCTAAAATGATGAGACTGAGAGAACTCTAGCACCTTCTTTTTAACTTGTTTCATCAGCTTCTTCTCATGAACTGGATTCTGTAGCAGCATTGGTGTGTTTAAGCATTTTTTTTTTTGAATGCAGGATTTATACAGCGCGAACTCGACCCGAAGGTATTGGAGCGCTTTACATGAGCACCGGTTAAGTTCCACAAGGACACATTCAGGGACGACGGGCGAGATTAAGTGATTTGCCCAGAATCACAGGATGTGGACACGACCCCGAGGCTCGAATCCTGGTTTCCAGCACCAAAGTCAGCAATCTAGCCGTCAGCCAACAACCTCTCCCCTCATTTCGAGAACATTCCCTTCAATCAGGGGTATCAAAAATACAAGATTAGAGCCCTTTAGCATCACCAGCACACCTTAACTAAACTAAAGAATCAGGTGCACATACCAAGTCTGTGAACATTATCCCTAGGGCAATGAAATTCTTACATACTGCATGCAGCCCGTAACGTGCTACATCCACCAAAAGTCTGTGACCTACTAACCCCTCTAGCCCAAAATGAATCCTCGCAAAAGAAAACAAAACAGTGCTCGTGAAACCCACTTTTATATAATAAAATAAAACTTCCAGAAAAGACAAGCTTAACAGGTGCGTGAAAAGAAAACCACTTACGACTGCATATTTGCAAGTGACACCCTGTGACTCAGACAAGACAGCCCATTAAACCAATATCCGATAAAGTACTCTCTGAATCTTGTGCTTCACTACACTTGTGACTCAAAATGGAGCGATACAACAAAGTCCAGTCTTATTCCTTCCATCTGACAGAATGCGCTGCCCTGGACCCTGGCAGGAGGAGGCCACCCCATGCAGTAACACTCCAAACTGGCCCATTGCCATTCTGTATGTGGCAATCAGCCACAGACAGAATGACAATGGGTGGGGTGGGGCTGCTCTTGTGTCCCAGGAAGAGTGCGAGGCGGCCCCATCAGGGAGCTGAGGCTTCACGCAGGGGAACAGTACTGTTCCCCAATGGCCAAAATTACGGACAAAAGGCGTCCGTAAAAGGGATCCTCACGGACAACGGACGTGAGGTCCAAATTACGGACGGTCCATGAAATTAACGGACGTTTGGTCACCCTACGTGGTCCTACCCCCCCTTCTGGTTTTTTTCTGTTTTAAAGGCATATCTTTGTGTGTCACTTTAAGTGGGATGGGTCTCACCGGTGCTGAGCACCGGCAGTTTTTTGAAGGGGGCCTCGAAACTGGTCTCTATCGGGCTCTGTTTTGTGCCCTGGCCTGGCACAGGCGGTCCGTTTTCCCCAGGACTGCAGTGAGAGCAATCACATCGATGTGCGCTGCTCACACTGCTCACTTCTCACTAGTGGAGAAGTTACAGCATGACGTCATGCCAGGTGAGCATTGTAGGAGAAGGGAAGTCCTTTAAAGAGAGTAATTTTCTCTCTGGATTTCCCTTCTCTTTTTGAAGCTCAGGAGCAGCAACATTGTTGTGGTGTCACCAGGGCTTTAAGTGGAAGCTTTTTCAATATTATATACAATCCATAGTTGCTGCTTATTTATCGTATGCAACTAAAAACCATTGACAAAGCCAATAGTCCTGACTTGTTGTAGGTATGATGTTACTTGTTGTATCATATATCGATGCAATGACAGAATTACAGAAAGAGCAAAATACAAGTCGAGCTGCACACTATCCTAAGCACATATTTTTAGCTCACGTGTTTCAAGCCACGCCCCTTTGAGAGACCCCCCAGTTTTTCCCATCCCACTTAAAGCCCTGTGTGTCACCATGATATTGAGCATGTTTTAACAAATGCTGAGAAGGGCGTAGGTCATGCTCGTACCCACTACGACTACCTGCCATTTTCTGATCCTTACCTGTTGGAAAAAAAACTAAATTTCCAGAATGCAGGTGTACTGCTCGATTTTTCCGGTCTTATTGTGTTGAAGGGTGATTTAGGTGACTTCAGTCTCTTCCCATTCAAGTCTAAGGGTTAGAGTAGTGTATAGAGCCTATTTATTAGGCACTTCGACATGATCCTGTGTTCTTCCCCATAGATCAGGGTTTGCATATACATCCTAGGGGATAGATTCGTTAGCATTAGGGGTAATCTGTTCTGTAGTGAGGGTATTTCATGGAGCCGTGCTGAATTCAGGCCTGGTAGGCCTTAAACGGGAGAGACTCCATCTTTCCTTCTGCTCTGGCAGCTCGGGATGTTTCTAGGTCATAGGCAGTGTTTTAGTTAGGAGGTGTTATTCGCTTGGAGAGAACCGGTTCAGGCCGGCCCTTATCGAAGGATTGTATTTTTCTTCATGCCGAAGACACTACATCAGGCCGGCCGGCTGGGAACGTGTCCTTGGCACGGGGAGGTACAAGAATTTGGTGGGCGGCAGGTTACGGGCTGGAATTTTCCATGAGGAAATGCACGTCTATATTAGTAAAAGTTTGAGGCAGATACTGGCACTTGCTTCTTGTCCATGGGCGGCACCTGGCCGTCAGTAGTAAAGCTGCTACTTATTCCAGGGAAGACAGATGACAAACTTGGAGGTGGAGAAAAAACCGAGAGATAGATATTCCAAAGAGAAGAGAGTAGCCGATGAGGAAGAGGTCCCAGTGACTCGGAGAGGGAGACGGGAGTAAACCCGTGATTGCGGAGGTGTGACTTCCAGGCGAAGCCGAGGCGCAGACGAGAAGGGAACCTAGATGACCATTGAGTGCAGGCTACATACGACCAAGGTGATGTCAACCCCTTACTATTAGAGTGTACAACTTAATCTTTCACTTTTCTTTGCAGGTTATGTGATGTTCCGTGAGTGTGCATGTAACAACTAAATAAAGTATTCAGTTTGTAGTAAAGCAATATGTGCTACGTGTTCTTGTGTAAGAGGGTAACCTATTCTTCTAGTCAGCTGTGACTTAACATGAACAGATGTTAATCCTGATCAGGTAGGTGGTAACCTAATAAGGGAGAAAGGAGCCCTTCGAACTGGGGAACAAGTTGTGCTCAACTAGCTGTCTTTGTGTGATCTGATATATAGTAACACTGATGTCGTGGTAATTATAGGATGAACTCGTGCTAAGGCTGCCGTCTGGGCAGGAAGTCCTGGGTCCATTTGGGACCGCGAGGCTGTGACTGCCGTCTGGGCAGGAAGTCTGTGGCTGCCGTCTGGGCAGGAAGTCCTGGGTCCGTTTGGGACCGCGAGGCTGTGACTTGTCTAAGGCTGCCGTCTGGGCAGGAAGTCCTGGGTCCGTTTGGGACCGCGAGGCTGTGGCTGCCGTCTGGGCAGGAAGTCCTGGGTCCGTTTGGGACCGCGAGGCTGTGGCTGCCGTCTGGGCAGGAAGTCCTGGGTCCATTTGGGACCGCGAGGCTGTGGCTGCCGTCTGGGCAGGAAGTCCTGGGTCCATTTGGGACCGCGAGGCTGTGGCTGCCGTCTGGGCAGGAAGTCCTGGGTCCATTTGGGACCGCGAGGCTGTGACTGCCGTCTGGGCAGGAAGTCTGTGGCTGCCGTCTGGGCAGGAAGTCCTGGGTCCATTTGGGACCGCGAGGCTGTGACTTGTAGGTCTTGGTATATATAGTAGGAATTCCCTGTCCTTAGGTGGTACATATATGTGGTTATTTAGGTGTAAATAGGCCCTAGGGAGGGGGTAACGTTCTGGTTTGGGTTAGAGAGGCTCTGCTGAGCGGGTTCTATCTGATCCGAAAACCCAAGCAGAACATTTGGCGTCACGAACCGTTTACGAAACCTGTGTGCGTTGTGGTTGTCTTGTGTTTGCTTTCGGCGCGTGCGTGGTTTTGTTTGCATTTTATTTTTGTATTTTTGTGTGTATAGTTTTTATTTTTCTTCTTTCTTTTCTTTCTCTTCTTTTCTTCTTTTTCCTTTTTCACGATGTTTTCTAGAAGGTCTAAATCTACTTTTAAGTTGCCCGTTGATATTCCCGGATGGGATTCAACGCCTTATGAAGCCTTGGCCCGTGAGTGGGCTGATTCCACTGGTTTGAGTGAGAATTGGAATTCTTCTTTGGAGCTGGCAGAGCCGGCTGATGTGATTGCTTGTTTGCAGAAGGCACCCGTATCGAAGGGTGAGGAGATTCCCATTTTGGGGCGCAGAGGTTGGATTCTTTTGTCTGCATACAGGATTCTGCATGAGAGATTGTTGAAGTTACAGATATCTCTTAAAGATGTGGAAGCGCACTTTGTTGAGATTCAGAATTCTCATACTTTGTTGCGGTGTCAAAATAAGTTGCTTGCTGATAAACTTGAGACTTACCAAACTATTGCCGAACGGGCGGCTGTGCGAATTGCTCGTTATAAATACAAGAACAGGCGCGGTCGGGTTTCGACGCGGAAGGTGCGTCTGGTCGTGGCGACAGCCGGGCTGGATTGGAATCCTGATGAATGGGATGGTAATATCTGGAACTCGACTGATTCTTGTTCCTCGGGTGAGGAGTCTGCCAAGCGCGAGTCTTCTCGCTCCCGCCATGATTGTAAGTCTGCTTCTCGCACCTTTGATGGTGCACCCCGTGATTACGCTCGTTCTTCGAGTGGGATCAATGCTTCTTACACTGATTGTCCCTCTACGAGTACTGATCGGGCTCCTTGTGATGCTCGTCCCGCGGTTTCTGCGCATCCAGTTTTCCGTCGGAAGTTGCAGCAGTCTCCCAATGCTCCGCAGGGTATTTCTTTGGACTGTTTAGAAGACTTTACTCAGCAGGAAATTAGTGATATCTTGCAGCGATTTCGGCAGCGAGCTGGTGAGTCCTTGCTCACATGGATGGTGCGCCTTTATGAACTGGGCGCTGCTGGTATTATGTTGGATACTGGCGATTGTTTAAAGTTCTGTTCCTTGAGTTTGGATTCTACTGTGCAGGATCATTTTCGTAACTATAATGGTGTTGGTCAGATTTCTTTACTCCAATTGGCGACTGAGGGTTGTAATCTAAAATATCCTACTGAATCTGACTGGCCTGTGAATGACAAGCCGTGGTATACTTTGCGTGATGCTGCTCAACGTCTCAAAGAGGAGGTGATGAAAACGGCAATTTTTCTGGGTACTGCTGACAGGTTGCTTGATGGTTCATTGACATCTTCTGTGCGGAACCGTATCATTCGATCTTCCCCTGTTGCTTATAAGCAGGTCATGATGACTTTATTGATTAATCAGACTGGTAATGTATTATCTACGGTTTTGGAATCGGTGCGCCAACTCGGTGAGTTGGGTGAGTGGTTTAAACCTGAACGGCAGTCCCGGCCTGACACTCGTACTCCTGGTGAAAATAAACTTACTAGACGTGATATTTTTTCTGGTCTTCTGGCTGATGGTGTGCGGAGGGAGGATATTGATGGTGAGACTACCGCTCGTTTGTGGGAGTTGTTTCGCAAACGTGGCTTGGATCGAAAGGAGGGTGCCCGGCGTGTTCGAACCACTGAGTGTGATCGTGGTGGTTCTGACGGTAGCGGTGATGACGACCGCCGTGGGCGCTCTGTTCGTCGTGATGATCGACGTTCTGCACGTGATGTGTCCCCCCGTCGAGAGAGAGACAGGGAGAGAGAGGGGGAAAGAGAAAGGGGGAGAACTGACTATGTTTACAGCAGACGTAGAGATGATAGGGATCAATCCCCTGAGTTGAGGAGGAGAGAGGATCGTCACAGTTTGGTCGATCGTAACCCGCAGTACAATGCAGAAGATACGAATCCGTTCCGTACTGGGAATGGATATGAACAGGAGGTACCGATACCTAAGAAACGTGAGAGTCTTTATCCTGATCTATCCTGGTACACAGAATGCAATAAGAATGACTAGGAAATAGGTCAAGCTCCGGTACACAGATGGGCTCACAGAGATAATAGACCCTATGTAGATATTGATATTTATTGGAGACATCGTAATATCCAAAGGGCCCGAGCATTGGTAGATACAGGAGCGGAGGCCACTCTTATTCATGGAAAATCAAAAAAGTTTACAGGTCAGCCTTTTACTATTACCGGATTAGGTGGAAAAGAAACCCCTGCAGTTCAAACTTTGCTTGAAATGAGAATAGGTAGAATTCCTAGAAAAGAGTATTCTGTACTAGTAGTGCCACTTCTAGAATTCATAATTGGGATTGATATTTTGAGAGGAATGACTTTGCATCTAGATGACGGATGTTACCAATTTGGAACAACGCATTATATATCGTCCAGACCTATACGGGTTGGTCGTTTAAGAATGCCCCCCATACAAGTTCCCCATGCGACAAAAGTGGTTTGTCAGAAGCAGTATCGTATTCCAGGTGGTCATGAGGAGATTAGTACCACTATTCAGGAGTTAGTGGATGCAGGAGTCATAACCCCAGTTACTTCTGCTTGGAATAATCCTGTTTGGCCGGTGCGTAAGAGTGATAACTCTTGGCGCATGACCGTTGATTATCGAGAATTGAACAAGCACACACCCTCTTTGACTGTTGCAGTACCGGATGTTATTACACTTATTGAGAGAATCCAAAAGCATCCAGGTACATGGTACGCGTCCATTGATATTGCTAATGCTTTCTTTTCAATTCCGATTGCCCCAGAGTGTCAGGAACAATTCAGTTTTACGTGGAACGGGCGTCAGATGACGTTTAGAAGTCTTCCCCAGGGCTATGTACATAGTCCTACGATATGTCACCGGCTGGTGGCAGAGCATTTGGCTGAGGTACCGGTTCATCCCCAAATTCAGATATGTCATTATATTGATGATGTTTTGATCCAAGGCGAAACACAAGAGGAAGTTCAGACCCAATTAGACAGAGTCATTGAGTGCCTGCGTGAGAAAGGTTGGGAAATCAACCCAGATAAATTGCAAGGTCCGTCCCAGGCTGTAAAATTTTTGGGTATTAATTGGCATGAAGGGCACCGTGAAGTGATCCCTCAGGTTAAACAGAAGATTCTTGATTTTGCAGTTCCTAGAAATAGGAAAGAAGCCCAGAGCTTCATTGGTCTGTTTGGCTTTTGGCGCCAGCATATTCCTCATTTGAGTCAAATATTGGCCCCCTTGTACCGGGTCACGCGTAAAAAGAATGCATTTGAATGGGATACACCACAGCAAGATGCGTTTAGTCTGGCAAAAGAGGCAATTCAACATGCTCTGGATTTATGGCCTGTACGTGATGGTGACGTGGATTTGAATGTGTCTGTACAGGGCCTTTATGCAAATTGGAGTTTGTGGCAGAAACAAGGCAGGAGTAAAGTACCGTTAGGTTTTTGGACCAAAAAGCTACCTGATGCTGGTGAACGTTACACACCCTTTGAGAAACAGTTACTTGCTTGTTATTGGGCTCTGGTGGATACCGAGCAATTGACTTTGGAACATGATATAGTTTTGCGTCCGGAAATTCCTATCATGCAGTGGGTTCTGAGTTCGCCGAAAACTCACCGAATTGGACACGCTCAAGAGGCGAGTGTGATTAAATGGAAATGGTACATACAAGACAGGGCACGTGTGGGCCCGAAAGGAGTTGCTTCTTTACATGAGCAGGTGGCGCGAGTGCCATCGACTGAGACTGAGAGTGAATGTTCCGTACCTTTAGCACAGGAGTCTCCTGTCAAGTGGGGTAAGCCTTTTGATGATTTGTCCGCAGCGGAAAGAAACCATGTTTGGTTCACTGATGGTTCAGCGAGGTTTATAGGGATGACACGGCACTGGAAGGCGGTGTCCTATAATCCGATCACACAGAAATTGTTGAGCACAACTGGTGAAGGTAAAAGCAGCCAATTTGCCGAGCTTTACGCTGTTTACCAAGTTTTGAAACAAGAGTTACCTGGTACATGTCATATTTTCACTGATTCTTGGTCTACTGCCAATGGACTGGCTGTTTGGTTGCCAACTTGGCATTCCCATAATTGGAAGTTACATTCCAAAGAATTATGGGGAAAAGAGTTATGGCAAGAAATTTGGGAGATGCTCCCACAGAGTACTGTTACAATCTTCCATGTGGACGCTCACACCCCGATAGATTCTCTTGACAAATTTTTTCATAACATTGCAGATGAGAAGTCTAAAATTGCTGAGGCAGTGGTGGACAGGCAAGATTCTGATATTGCGGGATTGGCGAAATGGGCACACCAGAAGGCAGGACATTTTGGAGAGAAGGCCACTAGCAGGTGGGCTGCTGATCGAGGAATTTATATTCCCTTAGATTTAATCAAAAATGTTATTTTACACTGCCCCGTTTGTCAGCATATCAGACGGCGTAAGGTGCCCCAAATTGTTAAAGGTCATTTACATCGCGGCAAATTGCCCGCTCAAATTTGGCAGATCGATTACATTGGTCCACTTCCCATGAGTAGGAATTGTCAATATGTTTGCACTATTGTTGATACATACAGTGGCCTGCTGGTAGCCCTTCCCTGTAAGCAAGCTACCCAATTGAATACCATTAAAACATTAGAATTAATTATGATGTACTATGGTGTGCCATTCCAAATTCAATCTGATAATGCATCCCATTTTCGTGGAAGATTGGTACAGGAGTTCTGTGCGGAAAACAATATTGAATGGATATTCCATATCCCCTACTACCCACAGGCCTCGGGCCTGGTGGAGAGATTGAATGGCCTGCTAAAGGACCAGCTGCGTAAGTTAACGGATGACAAGTATAAAAATTGGCGAGACTTTTTGCCCCAAGCACTATTGATTTTGAACAATCGTCCTTTTTTAAATGCTGAATCTCCACTCATGCGTTTGTTTCCTCCGAATGCTGAGGCTATGCCTAATGAAATCAGAGAAACCGTGATGTATTGGGAAATTACTCCCGGAGCTTTGGCTCCATGTAGAGCGACCCCAGGGTCAGCAGGTTTAGACTTGCATGCTATGGATGACATTGTTATAAAAAGTAGAGATCGAGTCATCATAGAGACAGGTGTTGGTGTTCAGATACCACCTGGAAATTTCGGATTGATCGCCCCTAGATCGGGGCTGGCTGTAAAAGGCATTCAGGTGCTTGGAGGAATTATCGACAGTGATTATCAGGGAGAGATTAAGGTGCTCCTGCTGAAGAGCAGTGAGATTGACTTACTGATACATCGCACTGACCGAGTGGCTCAATTACTCATAATGCCTGTTTTCAGTGGTGTACTAATGAAAGGCACTGCTCCAACGTTGCTAACTGTACGTGGCCAGAAAGGTTTTGGCTCCACGGATAATCCTGGGGCCAGAGTTTGGGTGCAGTCGCCTAAGAATCCCCCTGAACAAGCAGAGGTCATTGCCACCGGTCAGGATAATACCATTTTGGTTATGAGACCAGGGAAAGATAGCTGGGAAGCGGTCCCGGCTGATAAATGTTATTTACGAGAATGATTAATGCCTGTATTTGGTTCTCTTTCAGATCATTCTTTGGATTGTTGCTGCAGGATGTGTCGGAGCCGGACTGTTTTCGGACTGGTACGACGAGAAAGGAGGGATCCTATCAACCCGGGATGAACTGGGAACCCGAGTGTTGCGTTCCTTCGCTGCATGGGATTCATCATCGAACTTTTGGACCGCACTTGCCAAAAGGGTGACTGACGCCCCTCACTTCTGTTTGACACCGATGAGATCTGTCCATGACATTCTGGCGACCTGCCTGGTTGCTGTCCCCGCCTCATTAGAAACTTTAACTCATATTTTTAATGTCTCGAAGGCCCGTCCCAATATTCTCCTGGGTGATTTTGCTACCCATGTATATTGTCCCCTATGTATTGAATTGCCGAACGAGCAAACCCCCATCCAGTCCCAAATACTTACTTATAATATCACACAAGGTGATTTGTGCTTCTTTCTTACGTGTAATCCTAGTGCGATCTCTGAATGTCTACGCCTCAAACTAAAAGGCGCCACTTCATTTACCGCTCACGAACGGACTTTGTGCTTTCAAAGGACACCGACCACATGTGTTTCAGTTCAGAACAATATGACTTGTAATAGTTTGGTAGTTACCCCCAGTCACTATCGCGCGATGTTACTACCTGCCGGATGGCTTTTCTCATGTGGTAATACTTCCTGGCCATTTGTCCCTGCAAACATTTCCGGAGGCCCTTGTGCCATTACGAGACTCAGTTTGTTGATGTTTGCATCACACCCGAATGCCAACTCTCGTGTGCTTCGAGATACTGTAATGTTACAGGAGGATTGTGACCCATCTTTGCATTTATATTCCAAGTCTGAATACCTTAGCTTAGCTGTTTCAATTATTGGTGTTCCTGCTTTGGCGGTTTATAATGCCAAATCTATTGGGAAAATGGCCTGCTGGATGGTGAAATCTATTAATCATACTTCTACAATTTTGTCTGACATGCTATTAGACGCCCAGGGTGAACGTAGGGCCATTTTGCAAAATAGAGCAGCCATTGATTATCTTTTGCTTAAACATGGACATGATTGCTCGGACTTCGAAGGTCTCTGTTGTTTTAACTTGTCTGACCATACACAATCCATTCGTGCTCACATCGACAAGTTGCGTGACTTAACAGAAGAAGTTAGAAAACACATTGACCAGGGCTGGTTTGACTGGCTCTTTAATTGGTTACCTGATATACACGCGCTACGCCAAATATTAGGTGGTATTTTGATTGCTGTTGCTGTTTTGATTTCTATCTGTTGCTTTATTCAGTGTATTCCTTCATTATTTCAATTCTGCACACTTGGTACTAGACATAGATCAGTTAGCTTTGTTTCATATTATTCTTCCACAGATGTTAGCTCCATTTAATGAATGTATAATAGACTGAAGTCAAGGGTGAAATGTACTGCTCGATTTTTCCGGTCTTATTGTGTTGAAGGGTGATTTAGGTGACTTCAGTCTCTTCCCATTCAAGTCTAAGGGTTAGAGTAGTGTATAGAGCCTATTTATTAGGCACTTCGACATGATCCTGTGTTCTTCCCCATAGATCAGGGTTTGCATATACATCCTAGGGGATAGATTCGTTAGCATTAGGGGTAATCTGTTCTGTAGTGAGGGTATTTCATGGAGCCGTGCTGAATTCAGGCCTGGTAGGCCTTAAACGGGAGAGACTCCATCTTTCCTTCTGCTCTGGCAGCTCGGGATGTTTCTAGGTCATAGGCAGTGTTTTAGTTAGGAGGTGTTATTCGCTTGGAGAGAACCGGTTCAGGCCGGCCCTTATCGAAGGATTGTATTTTTCTTCATGCCGAAGACACTACATCAGGCCGGCCGGCTGGGAACGTGTCCTTGGCACGGGGAGGTACAAGAATTTGGTGGGCGGCAGGTTACGGGCTGGAATTTTCCATGAGGAAATGCACGTCTATATTAGTAAAAGTTTGAGGCAGATACTGGCACTTGCTTCTTGTCCATGGGCGGCACCTGGCCGTTAGTAGTAAAGCTGCTACTTATTCCAGGGAAGACAGATGACAAACTTGGAGGTGGAGAAAAAACCGAGAGATAGATATTCCAAAGAGAAGAGAGTAGCCGATGAGGAAGAGGTCCCAGTGACTCGGAGAGGGAGACGGGAGTAAACCCGTGATTGCGGAGGTGTGACTTCCAGGCGAAGCCGAGGCGCAGACGAGAAGGGAACCTAGATGACCATTGAGTGCAGGCTACATATGACCAAGGTGATGTCAACCCCTTACTATTAGAGTGTACAACTTAATCTTTCACTTTTCTTTGCAGGTTATGTGATGTTCCGTGAGTGTGCATGTAACAACTAAATAAAGTATTCAGTTTGTAGTAAAGCAATATGTGCTACGTGTTCTTGTGTAAGAGGGTAACCTATTCTTCTAGTCAGCTGTGACTTAACATGAACAGATGTTAATCCTGATCAGGTAGGTGGTAACTGAATAAGGGAGAAAGGAGCCCTTCGAACTGGGGAACAAGTTGTGCTCAACTAGCTGTCTTTGTGTGATCTGATATATAGTAACACTGATGTCGTGGTAATTATAGGATGAACTCGTGCTAAGGCTGCCGTCTGGGCAGGAAGTCCTGGGTCCATTTGGGACCGCGAGGCTGTGACTGCCGTCTGGGCAGGAAGTCTGTGGCTGCCGTCTGGGCAGGAAGTCCTGGGTCCGTTTGGGACCGCGAGGCTGTGACTTGTCTAAGGCTGCCGTCTGGGCAGGAAGTCCTGGGTCCGTTTGGGACCGCGAGGCTGTGGCTGCCGTCTGGGCAGGAAGTCCTGGGTCCGTTTGGGACCGCGAGGCTGTGGCTGCCGTCTGGGCAGGAAGTCCTGGGTCCATTTGGGACCGCGAGGCTGTGGCTGCCGTCTGGGCAGGAAGTCCTGGGTCCATTTGGGACCGCGAGGCTGTGACTGCCGTCTGGGCAGGAAGTCTGTGGCTGCCGTCTGGGCAGGAAGTCCTGGGTCCATTTGGGACCGCGAGGCTGTGACTTGTAGGTCTTGGTATATATAGTAGGAATTCCCTGTCCTTAGGTGGTACATATATGTGGTTATTTAGGTGTAAATAGGCCCTAGGGAGGGGGTAACGTTCTGGTTTGGGTTAGAGAGGCTCTGCTGAGCGGGTTCTATCTGATCCGAAAACCCAAGCAGAACAGCAGGGCTGCCCCGGGCCCACGAAGGGGGCACTCCTAAGAGGGCGGCCCCCCTAAGTGCCACACGATGGCCCACGAGTCAGCCGCCCAGTGTTTTGGGACCCTCAAGGGTCCACATGACCGTGTCACTTCTGGGCAGGAGGGGGGCGGTGGGCGGTGGGCGAGGTACTTATTGTATTGTACAATACTTATAGGTATTGTTCTGCTGCCCTGACGCCGTTTCCCTCCCCACCGCTTACCCGGCGTACAGGCAGGGGGGGGGGTGTTTATCTTACTTATTATTTTGTGTTGCAGGAGGAGTTACAGGGCAATCCAGAGGCTGTAAAGTACAGAGGGGTACCCTCTGCATGAGCACCACAAGAGTGCAAAGGCCAAATATCCCCAGGGAGGTCCTCACGTTGGACCCTGGAGGAGCGACGGCGCCCCGTTAGTCCTACGGGCGGTTGTGGACCTGAGCAACCGGGGGTTGACTGCAAAGCTCCGCCCCCTTTCTGGGGGGCGTGAGTAAGGGGGTGGACTGGCGGTCCACCGGAGGGAGGGGCTATCCCCTCCCCCAAATCTGGCAAACACTGGTTGGCTAGGGCCACGCTGTAATTCGGCTCATCAGGTGGGCAGGTGGCGAGGAGCTGCCTGCCCAGGGACCGCCCGTAAGATAACCCACCATGTTGGCATATATGTTATGCAAATAAACTTGCAGTAATTTTCTCCACAAAGAAGGTGTCTTGTCTGTATATTTTTCCAGGATATTGCTGTGGGAGGGATGGGGAGTGTTGCCGATATTGGCACTAATGCCTGTAAATTTTTGCTAGGAGCACTAAGGCCAAGCAGTAGGTCAATAGGATTTTGTTAATAATCAAGTGGAAAAACATAATATTTGTAGGGAAACAGTCACAAATATTAAGAAGCACCTACTAAGAAATGTGAGGTTAACTTGATTCTGGAGTGAAATCCCCTGACAAATTTGCTGCAAAAGAATCTATGCTGTGATCAGAAGAATGCATCCTGTTATAAACAGAGGCAACTAGGCACCAGCAGGAACTGTTGAGGTGGGTGTGACCTCTACAGCCGTGCGGGCGTCTACTGGATCCAGCACTTACAAAGTACAGGCGGTACATTAGTGCCATGGTGGAACGGGGAGACTCCCGGGAGCGGTGGGAGAAAGTCGGGCAGAGCCGCAAATGCTGTTGGAGGAGGAATGCATATTGAAGAGGCGTTGCCGCCTCATTAAGTGAAAGGTTGCATTTATGAGTGGGGGGGAGGGCTCTTAATGCGAAGCGGGCGGGGGAAGCAAAAAGAGCTTCAAGGACCACAACACAGTGTGCAAAACAAAAGAAAAATGGAGCCCGCTTCATGCCCGGGTGATACCGCCACGCATACACAATCCACACCCAAGAGCCATCGATCACACCCACACAAACAGGGGGTCACAGGCTTTGTTTCCATATGGAGAGAGGCACGGGAGGAACCCTCAACTGCAGACAAGTCCTATGGTTATGGGGGCGCACATACGACCCCAGTGAATGTAAGGGCGAAGGAAGTTTTGAGAGCCTGCCTGAAAAACAAAATTGCGTGTCCGTCATTGTTGCTGATTAGGAGCTGCGTGCTTATAAAATCCGGCACGTGGCACCTGTGTTGTTGTTAATATGAAAGCGGGTGCCGTGCTGAAACTTAAAGTGCAGCCCCCCGGGGTGATGAGGAGCAGATAGTCAGCAGAGGGTTGAAAAGCAGTCCCCGTTTCAGGAAAGCATGTTGTAGGTGCAATAGGAGAAAGTCATTTAAGAAAATAGTGCTCAGAGACTGTAAATAAAATATACCGAATAACAACACACATTAAAGGACCAGTCCTCATGGGAGGCTACAAAAGGAGAAAAAGAGGTACTAAGCAGGAACTACTAAGCCTATTCATGAATTAAAAGCAACCATTTAGAAAGGACAGTCACAGGAGCCAATTGAAAAGATGGGCGGAAAATGGGCAGAGCGTCAAGTCCATACCTGAATACAGCATGTCTCAAAGAGACAGTGCAAGTGCTGCCTAGGTGAGACCTAAAAACTGGAGGCCAGAAAAAACCTTCTTGCTGACCAAACCACAGGATGTGGGGATGTAATGAGGAGTAACGCCAGGAACTGGAGAGAAAACAGAGCCCACAAAGTCCAGTCAGCCAAGCGATGATTCAGTAACAACTGCGATTCAACTGGACTAACTATGGAGCTCCCTTTTCTAATGAAGAACAGGATCTGACATAAATCTAAAAAGAGTTCAGCCACCTTTGAATTGGGAAAGTAAATGAATATATTAGTGAAAAAACATACATATGGTGGAATAACAACATAATGAATTATAAGGATTTCCTGCGAATCCGCGTGTAAAAACCAAATCCGTTCTAACAACCGTGGAAAGCTTTCTTTTTTGAAGAAATGTGTTCAGGAGCCGACACACTTAATTCTAAGATGACCACCAGGAGGACGCAGTTGCCTCCTTGCTACAGTAGTGCTACGTGGCCGCTGCAAGAGCAGGACGCCGTGAGGAGTCGAATGCAGATGAAGACGGCTGAAGAGAGCTACCTTGGCACACCCATGTGCTACCCTTAGGTAAGGATCTTTTTAATCCTCACAGTAGCAAGTAGAGTTTTTCAAAGACCTTGACAATGATCTCATGCCTCAGGTATTTTCAAGTTTCCACCTGGCAGACGTGCTGATTCCTCCACCCATCCTTGGCCTCCAATGGTGGAGATGAAACAGTGGGCAGGGAATTCTTGGAATTGGAGACTTTGGCAGGGAAAGCCCATGGTCTGCCAGAAAACCCAGTGTGGATCTGAAGTGGAAATCAAGTCTTTTCAAGGAAGCTGAAAATCAGTAGTATATGCCAGAAGGTCAATGCTTCTGGGAATGTGATATGTGGTGGGGAACAGCATTCTGGCTATCATAAAGCCTCATATGGATCCAAAATGAAATGATATATCAAACAATATTCTCAAAGACTGGAAGTCACCTTAAAGAAATAGCACAAGTCTAGAAGTCTTATCCTAGCATTGCCAGCTTGTATTCCAGAGCTGTACAACTCACTGAAATGTTTACATTTTACTTGAAATGCTAATAAAATATATTGAGACAAAAAAAGATATAGCACAGGGTCTAAGAGCTTAGTTAAAAAATGGAAATCCACTAGGCAACCCCCCTGGTAGTGGGCATTGGAGCGTTGGAAGTGAATTGTGACAGAATTAGGAGCTGAAGGGAGTGAAGGACAAAATATACTGGGTGAAGAAAAAGTTCATTTTACTGCTATGGATATACGGGAAACTGAAATTAAGTTGGAAGGCAAGGTAGTTGAGTTAAATACATACTCCTCAGATCAGGTTTTCCTCGCCTTTAAAACTTCCCATTATTGACCAGAAAGGTAGAACCGTTTTTCTCTTCAGGAGGACAATAGGTAATTAAGAGCCTTAACTCTGTTTATATATAAGTTGACAGGATAATCAGTTGAACAACTGGCTTCAGTGCCAGGTTCACAACAACTACACAGGCTCCAACTCACCTCTCCATCTCTAGTAGGTCTTGACTTGGGGTGCAGCTCCTCTCACAGTCTCTGCAATGGCAACTTGCACCCTGCAGCATACTAGTTAATCGATGATTGCAACACTGCAGAGTCACCAAATGGCAATGCCAGGAATAATAGAAGTCAATCAATCAGGGAATTTGAAAACGACCTACTCACTCGAGAGGGTCTCAAGTTGCTGGGGGGGAGGGGGTGCGGCTCCGGGTCAGCCAAAATACCAAGTCTTGAGGCTCTTCCAGAAGGTGTGACGAGTAGGGGAGCGTCTGATGTTGACTGGGAGTTCGTTCCAGGCCTTGGCCGTGATGTAGAATGCTCTTCCACCCGCTCTGGCTCTCAGATGCACAGGGTTTCTGCTAGGGTGAGGTCGGCGGAGCAGAGGTTCCTTTTGGATATGTGAAAGGAGACTCTTTTTTTGAGGTATTTGGATCTGGTGTTGTGGAGGGATTTGTAGGCATGGGTGAGTAGCTTGAAGGTTACTCTCTTCTCCATGGGGAGCCAGTGGAGGTCCGCAGCTGTTGGGTGATGTGCTCATGTTGTGGGATGCCGAGGACGAGTCTGGCCGCGGTGTTCTGGATAGTCTGGAGTTTGCATAGCAGGGATTTGTTGATTCCAGCATAGAGAGCATTTCCGTAGTCCAGGCTGCTTGTTATGAGTGCGTGGGTGACGGTCTTTCTGGCTCCGGGGCCATCAAGCATCCTTTTACCCCAGTGTCACCATATTATTCTCTCCCCTTTAACCTTTAACACTTTCCTATTTCCTCCTGGGGGATAAGGGCGACTAGGAAACGTAAACTAGACAAAAAGTATGCGGCCCATTGAGTCTTAGATTCTTTCTGTTACTGCTGCTGCCTTCATGACTGCCATGAGCTCCAGGGGCCCCCTCCGGCACTGGCAGATCCCCCCTGGCCTGAGAGCTTCAGACTTGGTCCAGAGCATGGGAGGGGGAGGGGCTGCATGTACTTTGCAGGACCCCCACTTAGGTTTCGTTACGCCACTGATTACATAAATGACGGAATAACATCATCATCTCATTAATTTATATAAAGGACCAGAGGAAAGACTCTATTATCTTGTAAAGTTACTTTTATAGTATGTATCCCATTACTTTTACGTATTTAGACATTTGCTGTCACAGAGTAGCAGAGAATACCACATCATAGCTTACCTGACTCAAAATACCACACTGCATCATGCTGCTGATCACCATAACATATATCAACAAACTCAATGCAATACCACACCATACTTTTCCATATCACATATTGCAACAAAGTAACAAAATACTGTGTCAAACTCAACTACGTAATAGAGAACATCATCCACCTTACATCACTGTATGCCACAAAAGTAGTAGGGTGGGATACCAAACATCACCATGCAAAATTCCTGGCCTTAAATTTGACTGGTCTGGCCGCAAACTGCTGGCCTTAAATTTGACAGGTCTGGTCTAAAAAAATGACAGGTCTGGCTGCAAACTGCTGGCCTTAAATGTGACAGGTCTGGCCGCAAACTGCTGGCCTTAAATATCTATGGTTTTAAAAGGGGTGACATGTAGGGCTGGTCCTAAAAGTGGCTGGTCTGGCTGCAAAACATGGATAGTTGTGTATATGTTTAAAAGTGTGCAGAAAAGGGCGTGCATGTAGGAGGGAAATGTCTGGGCATGTTTTAAAACTGTGGGGGTTGCAGACAGCTGGTGGGTGAACAGCTGCGGAGCAGTCCTGAGGCCACGAGACCGTGTTGTGTTGTAGAGGTGTACGCCTCTTTTAGGGGTTGTGGTTTCTTAGAATACATATAAGCCTGGGGCAAGAGCCGTGTACAGCAAGCAGATGTTTGAATACGAAAAGGGGTCCACAGCCAAAATGAAGAGATACAACCCGTTCGTGAACAGACCTGTGGTGGATGGCTCCCAGGCAGTTATCAATAGATATTACCGCAGCTTAACACCTCTGGTAATGGACGAGAATGCTCAACAAAAAACACCTAGGGATATGGGCTGCGACGTTACTGGTTTTGGCAATGGCCTGTGTAGGCCTATGGAAGAACTTAGGCTCAAGGATTACGGATGCCGGATGGTCCCGGTTAAGTTCGACAGCAGCGAAAGTGAGGGCTCGTGTAGTGGCAGTGTGCTTGCTGGCCCCAGTTCAGTGGACATGGAGGAAGATGAAGAAGTTGTAGCACC
This sequence comes from Triturus cristatus, assembly GCF_964204655.1. Taxonomy (NCBI): domain Eukaryota; kingdom Metazoa; phylum Chordata; class Amphibia; order Caudata; family Salamandridae; genus Triturus; species Triturus cristatus. The sequence continues at coordinate 393,535,347 of NC_140594.1, forward strand.
TCCTAACACACCCGTCTATGAAGACATGGACCTTCAGGAGAAAACGGCTGCTGAGAAAGGCCGGTCTGCAGCAGCCTGGGACAAGCGTCAAAGATGTTGGGGCCTCGCAGGACATTAACGACTCGCAAGATTTCAGAGCCGTCGCAGAGGGCCGTGATAATGCAGAGGTTAGTAGGAAAATGTTATGAACCGGTAGTTACAAAAATGATGTATTTTATTTCTTCAACTAACGTATTGTCATTCTTGCGTCTTTTGACCCCTAGAGAGCAAAACCCACTGGATGCACCTACTTCATAATGCACTATGGTAAAGAGGCTGTAACACCTCCTAACACACGCGTCTATGAAGACATGGACCTTCAGGAGAATACGGCTGCAGAGAAGGATGGTCTGCAACAGCCTGGTACAAGCACCGAAGATGATGGGTCCTCGCAGGACATTAGCGACTCGCAAGATTTCAGAGCCGCCGCAGAGGCCGGTGAAAATGCAGAGGTTAGTAGGAAAATGTTATGAGCAGATAGTTCCAAAAATGATGTATTTTATTTCTTCAACTAACGTATTGTCATTCTTTCGTCTTTTGAACCTAGAGAGAAACCCTAAAAAGGCCTGCGTCAGAGTGGAGGCATGTGTCAGGGTGGCGACCTGCAAAAGCGAACAATGTAATTTTCAATTGTCTGTGGTGTTCGACGCGTGTGAAAAGGAAGAGCCTGGAACGACCTACGACGACAGGCATGCAGTTAAGGCTTTCGTCGCGTCGGTGGTACTAAACTGTGTCAAACGTGACTATTACAGCCTTTGTCAAGGTCATCAAATCAAAGATCCTCAGCAGGCGGCGCACGAATGCTTGTGTGAATCTTACAGAACAAGAACAATACGATATATTTGTACTTTGCTAGACCCTTACAAGGTGTATAAACTGCTAAGGGTTGTGTATGGGTTGTACAATGAAAAGAAATATGTGCACCCTGATATGTTGAGGATCTTGACAGTGGCACTCAATGAGATCCGATACGCCTTGGACCCGAGCATAAAACTAACCGTTATGCAGGGAATGGACACTGCTTTCAATAGAAGGATGATAGAAAGACTCATATCAAGGCGTATGTGTAATCTATATAAAAAAAATAGACAAGCATGGGCTTTGGCCCCCCGAAGACTGTTTTAAACAAGGTCTTATGTAACGTTACATGATAGCGTGTATTTAGAACAAACTAGTAGAATGTTAAACCCAAAAGGGTGACTATGTGTTAAGCCGTACTTACTATACATAATGTGAAAAGATATGAAACCATTGTCTATGATTTTGCTAACATTCCTTATTTTTTAATAAAATGTTCTTACACAAAACAAGCGTCATTCATTGCATGGTGTATAGGCCTGGGCGAAAATTTCGTTCCGTTCGCGGAAATTGCGATCATTTGACATTTTCGCGTTCCGCGGAGAGCGCGAAAATGTAAACATTTCTGCATTCCGCAGCTTGGCGATAATTTGTTTCTTCCTCGCGCTGTAAAAGAATACATTCTCGCGCGCGCGCGAACGCCTTACCTGAATCCCTGCGTTCGGCAACAAGTTTTCTTAAACCGTCGCGTTCTCCATGAGATGTTGTATTGTTTTAAGCCATTTGCGCTGTCTCGCGACAGGTCGCGCCCGCAGTGACGTCATGCGTCGCGCAATCACGTCTTTCTTCTCGCGATCATGCACCGCGAGACAACTGAAAACAAGATGGCCGCGCCCACGAGCAACCACATGGGTAAGTTGGCGAGCCGCAACCATGCAGAAAATCTTGCGAACATGCGGGAAAAAAACTTCCGCATCTTCGCGATATTTCCACGTGTTTGCGATAATTTTTAACATTTTCGCGATAATTTGCGAAAGTGGATTTCGCAAATTCCGCCCACCCCTAATGGTGTGTAACGGCTGATAACATGCAGGGGGGCCTGTTAAGAAAACTTTATTATGATACTAGGGGAGTTGGCAGCTTGGGGAGTGCCGAAGCTCTATATAGAAGGGCTGTGGATGAAAAGGAGTCGGTAAGCAGAGAAGCTGTGAAAACGTGGTTATCAGGCGAGGAGGCATATTCACTCCATAAACCGGCCAGAAGACATTTTAAGAGACGCCCGACAATCGTTAATGCGCAAATAAATTATCAATAGCAAGCGGACATAATAAGTCTTCAAGATATAGCAAAACATAACAACCGCACTTGTTATATATTAACCGTCATAGATGTGTTGTCCAAGTACGCCTACACAGAGGCGCTGCGTGATAAAAGTGGGGCTAGCGTCACAGCCGCTTTTAAAGCCATCTTCGATAAGGGGGGTATTCCTCAAAAACTACAAACAGACGCCGGAAAAGAATTCTTAAATAAGGCATTTCAGAAATTATTAAAGCAACACAATGTTCAACATTTTGTAACACACACACAGGTAAAAGCAGCTGTTGTAGAACGGTTTAACAGAACCTTAAAGTCTAAGATGTGGAGGTATTTTACAGCCCACAACACCTACAGATACGTGGATGTTCTGCAGGCTTTTTTAGCTGTATATACTGCCAGTTATCATAGGACCATCAAAAGGGCCCCCGAAGATGTAACACCTAGTAATTCGTTAACTGTTTGGAGAAATGTGTATGGTCGTAATTTCGATACAAAGGTGAAGAAGCCTGTTTTTAAAAAAGGTGATCACGTAAGGATTTCAAAATTGAAAGGAGTCTTCACGAAGGGTTACCAACGGACTTTTAGCGATGAAATATTTATAGTGGAAAGAGTGGAGCTTAAGGAGGGGCTGTATATTTACAGGTTAAAGGACTATGATGGGGAAACGGTGTCTGGGGTTTTTTACAAGGAAGAGTTACAAAAAGTGCCAGATGATCCGAACAGGGTGTACAGGGTTGAAAAGGTTCTGAAAAGGAAAGGTAGCGGGGCTAAGAGCCAGGCATATGTCAAATGGCGGGAATGGCCTGAGAAATTTAACAGTTGGGTGTTGGCCAGTTCCCTGAAGGGTGTCTGAGCTCAAAACAGCTGATACGATGGAGACAAAACCCTTTTATATAACCTTACCATCCAACGCCTCGAAGGGCATCTTCCCCAACAATCAGATTTCTAATTACACCGTCAAATTGGCTAAGCCTGTGGACCTGAAAGGGGACTGGGAGGTTGTCCTAACAGAAATCCAGTACCCTAGAAAATGGAATATCTTTACAGCGGCCGAAACCAAGTTCCACTTCAAGCGTGAACAGGACCCCAAGGTCATAAACGTATCCTTCCCTCACGGCTACTACCCAAGCGTTTCAAGCGTTGTCGAAGCCATCAACAAATCCATAGCTGCCATAGAACCACTGCCGAATATTCATCTGGTGCTAGATAGCGTTAGAAGGAAGGTGTTTCTTAAATCCATAAATCGCAATACCCTGTTTAACTGCTCCGGTAAATTTAAAAGGGTTTTAGGGACAGTACAACATGTGAAAAGTCCGGTGGAACAAGATATGTGTATGGTGATATTGTAGAGGCTCAGAGGATCGGGGATAGTTACTCACCGCTGTTAAGATGTGTTCATGTACAGGGTGATAATAATACCATGGTCAACATCCAATTTAACAAACCTGACTACGTTGCAGTTTCTAAAAACCATTTTGACACTATTTCAATTATGATCTACGATGATCAGTCTGAGCCAGTGGCCTTTAAATACGGGAAAGTTATTGTTAAGCTTCATTTAAGGCCTAGACACGACAGGGGATATTAAGCAGCAGGAATGGTGGTTATGAAAACATACGGGGACCCGTCCATGTACAGGGACTATTACAGAAGTCAAGCCGGTTATGGAGGACCCCAGTACTTTCAAGGTTCACCTGTTATGTACGGGGCTGGCTTAGGGGGATTCTTGAGGAGTCTGTTTAGAAGAGCTATGCCTTTCCTGAGAAGAGGCTATGAAATTGCAAAACCTCATGTTAAGACGGCTGCTACGAGCATTGCCCAGGAGATGGTGGGGTCTGTTACATCGGCGGTTGCAGAGCGCATGAACAAACAGCCGCAAGCAGGAGCGGGCTGTTGTATAAGCCACGAGCGAGTGTCAAAAGGAAACGGGGGGTTTCAAGACGCAGGGGCCCTCCGGCCCCCTATAAGAAAAGGAGGAGCTCTTCAAAACGCACTCAGAAAAGAAGAGCGCCAAGAAGGAAGAGAGCTGCCAAGAAGCGAAACGGCTCTAAAGTAAATATTTTTTAAAGCCTCGTAAACAGCACTATGGCCTTTGTACATTGTGGATCAGGAGAATGCGCCAAATCAGAGTTAGACTTGTTTACTCTAAAACCCACGCAGACAAGCATCGAAAACAGCTTCTTCATGGAGGTATCACCCTTAGCAGCATTGACGCCGTTGGCCCCCATAGAGTTTTTTGTGTCAGGGTCCACGGATATGTATTTGGATCTCAACAACACGCTGCTACATCTTACGTGTAAAATTGTCAAAGCCGATGGGACCGACATTGATGACGATGCTAAAGCCGCAACGATCGCTTACCCGCTAGCCACCCTGTTTAACCAAGTGGACATCACCTTGGGTGATCGACTCCTCACCCAGAACGATAACATGTACGCCTACAGAGCCTACATCGAGAGCATTCTAAATTACAGTAGCGATGCCCTTGACACGCAACTTTCAGCGGGTCTGTTTCACCGGGATACATACGGGCAGTTTGAAATCACTGCTCTGGATGGAGCCAATAAGGGTTTTATAAAAAGAGCGGGGCAGGCGGCAAGTACTCGTACCTTTGACCTCATAGGTCGCATACATTCAGACCTCATCTTCCAAGAGAAACTGCTCATCAACGGAATTGATCTTAAGCTCAAGCTCAATCGCAACAAGGACTCATTCTGCCTCATCAGTGGGGAGGCGGAACACTACAAGCTGAGCATCCTGGCCGCGAGCCTGTTTGTAAAGCGAGTGAAAGTGTCACCGAGCGTCAGGTTAGCGCACGCCGAAGCCTTACTGTTAGAATCCGGGGTCTCTGGTTGGCGCAGGTATGCACTTGCGACAAACAGGGACCCTTTCCTCTAAGTCAGGGCAAAGGATCACCTCTTTAAAAATAACCCCTGCTCACCCTCTAGGTAACGTGGCGCGAGCAGTCAGGCTAAATTTCCAGAGGGCTTATGGTTAAGCGTTCAAGTTGTCCCACACAATAATCACCACCCCACCACACAAAAGACACAAGGCTGTATTTATCAAAAGTATGACTCTTTATATAAAAGGTTTTCTTTCAGGCAGGTTGAATAAATACAGTTCTCTTAGCGAATCTCAATCCAGTTACTTTAAAATACTTAAGGGCAGTCCACAGGTTTTAAAATGGCACAGTTCTCTTTAAAATAAGTTCTTTAGGTCTTCGGGGCCCTTCGTAGCGCCTTTGGGGTACTCTGGGCAAGGTTTTAACAGGACCTTGCCGTTTCTCACGCTTCTCGCGTGAGCCCGAGTACGCTTGCCAAGTATCACGCTTCTCGCGTGAGCACCGGCAATGCTTTTCAATGCAGTACGGTTAAAACGTAGGTACGGTTCGAACCTTGCTGTTCCCAGGGTAAGTACGGGTCGAACCAAGGCTGTTACAGCTCGAACTCAGCCAAAAGGAGTACGTTTCAAAGCGCCATTACTTCAGCTAGCAGTACGATGCGAACCAGGCACAAGTATGTCTCGAACCCAGGAGCAGTTCAAAAGCAGTTACGGGGCGAACTGGGCTGACTTCTTAGTACGGTGCAAATGTACGGTGCGAACAGCGGTACACTCAGGCACAGTACGTCTCGAACCCAGGAGCAGTTCAAAAGCAGTTACGGGGCGAACTGGGCTGACTTCTTAGTACGGTGCAAATGTACGGTGCAAACAGCGGTACACTCAGGCACAGTACGTCTCGAACCCAGGATTTACGAAGGCAGTACAGTGCGAACCCAGCAGCAGTTCAAAAGCAGTTACGGGGCGAACTGGGCTGACTCCTCAGTACGGTGCAAATGTACGGTGCGAACAGCACTCAGGCACAGTACGTCTCGAACCCGGGATTTACGAAGGCAGTACAGTGCGAACCCAGCAGCAGTTCAAAAGCAGTTACGGCCGTACGAAGGTTAGTACGGGCCGTATCTCAGCGCGCAGAGCCACAAATACCTTGGTTCTTTCACTGCAAGTGTTCGCGGCGGCCTGCAGAAGTCAGCCACGAGTGTCCCACGTCGCGTCTTGGTCCCGGCTCCTCCGTGGACGCGGATGCTTCGTGGGGGCACTCCTTAGTTCCACAGCACCCCAGCGAGGGCAGAAGCAGAGGGGGCAGCCTGGGGGCGAGATCTCAGCGCAGCGCGCTGTCGGCTTCGTCCGGTTGGGGCGAACAGTGCACACAGGTCCTCACGGTGATTTCTGCAGCCCGGGGGTCGCAGGGCTCGATGTTTGGACAGGGATCTCCTCCTTACTTTGCGAGCACGGCTCGAGGGGGCAGTTGCTTACTGTGTTTAGGCTTGTGGGCCCTCACGATGCTCACAGCTACTCCGGCGCAGAGGTCGCGTTGCTCAGGGAGATTTAAGGCACAAGGTTCTCCGGGGTCAGCGGTGTAGAATCACCCACGGCAGTCTCTTCTCCTTCAAGAGGGGGGGTAGCGCCTAATGTTCCTGGGGCGCAGTTCAGGAGGCAAGTTCTCTAGCAAGCCCTTGGAGATAGTTCAGCACAAGTTGATGCAAAGTCCTTTCTTTAAGTTCTTTTCCTCTCCTTCCAGCAGACAGGCACCCACTGCAGGCCAGTCTCTCAGGCAGAGAGACAGTATTCCTCCTTCAGCTTCTCCAGGTCCTTCTCCTTCAGGCAGAGGTTCGTCGTAGTGCAAACAGGATCTGATTTCTTAGGAGCCAGGCTCCTACTTTTATACACCAATTCTTTAGTTCTTTAGCGCCAGGGGGCCTGGGCCTGGCTCAGTCCAGTTTTTGGAGCACTTTGTTGTGGTGACTCTGCGCTTTCCTTTCAGCAGCAGGGCAGAGACATCAGCCGCTCCACAGGGGGCGGCGCCGGCTTTGTGCTGGCAGAGCACAGGTCTATTCAAGAGTCAGGGTGTACTCCTCCCACCCATCCTGGTGTAATCTCTCTACCCACCACCTGGCAGCCAGCCTGTCTCTGGGGATTCCCCAACCCTGCTCCTTACTGTTGCTAGGCAGAACACACACACCCAGCGCAGAGGCGGACTGAATGGCCAGATCAGTAAATACTAACTTTCTAAAAGTAGTATTTACAAACGCAGGATATTAAAATAAACTTTACTAAAATAAGTATTTTATTATTCTGAGTTCAGGCATACTAAACATGACTTTCTACCATGCTCTATGAGTCCACTGGGATTACAGGGTGTAGTAATTCCAGCAGCCCGTTCTGGCCTATGGAGAGCAGGTAGCCTTCAATAGTGAAAAACGAAAATGGATGTAATTCACTATTAAGACATGCCACACACATCAGGGCATGTCCTACCTTATGCCTACAATGCACCCTGCCCTTGGGCCTACCAGAGGGGTGACTAATATGTAGTTAAGGGAAGGTTTAGGGACTGGCAAGTGGGTGCACTTGCGCAGTCAGCGCGACGGTACCAGACCGCGCGCAGGTTCTGCAGTGGCAGATCCTAGACACATTTTATTAGGCCGCTTCTGTAGGTGGCACAACCAGTGCTGCAAGCCCACTAGCGGCATTTGTATTTACAAGCCCTGGCACTCCTGGTGCACTTTACTAGGGGCTGACAGTAAACCAAATAAACCAATCATGGACACCAATCAATGTATACATTTTACCATAGGGAGAGCATATGCACCTTAGCACTGGTCAGCAGTGGTAAGGTGCCCAGAGTCATAAATCAGCCAACACCAGGTCAGAAAAAATACAGGAGGAAGGCAAAAAGTTTAGGGATGACCCTTCAAAAAGGGCCAGGTCCAACACAACCCCCTTCCAGCCAAAACGCAGGGTAGGCCAATCACCACCGTGATGGTCTTCCCTGCTTGGGGCGATAGAACAAGGACCTGGCCCGCAACTGCAGGGGCAGACTCCAGTTCTATGCCAATCTGAACCTATTGGACTCCCTCTGTCCATACTCTCAGGGCCCACCAAACCAATCCATGGGGAACCCTTTTCCTCACCTGTGGACACCACCTGTGCAGCACCTAACCTTAACTGGCCCACAGGGGTGTCCCAACAGACAGACAGCAAAATACTACAGTGGCCACTGACAGTAGTCAGGGATGAGACCCAGGCCGTATGCCTCTCAGGGCTCTCAATCCTCTGTGGCGCCAGGGAGCGGGGGGCAGTAGCCCCAGGTGCTTGGCACCCTTTGTCCATTCTCCCCCTTGTCAGGTCAGGTATGACATACTGGCACTGACCCACCAGCCCCAGGACTGTACCCGGCGGCTGGACCCAAGACTGGGGTGGCCTCTCCCACACCCGGTCCTTCTCCTTGGGGCTCTGTACCCTCCCACCTGGAGTGGTACCCCCTTCCAGAATAGCCAGGGCACCTTGGGCAGGTGTCCTGCGCAATTCGCCCACCAGTTCAGGTGTTCTATCCTGCAACTGGGCGTCCAGGTCAGGGGGGACACCCTGAATCTGGCCCTCCAACCTAGGGTCTAAACCCTTCAGTTGAGCCGGGGTCAGAGGCGAGGACTCCCTCCCTCTGCACCCCCTTCCAGAGTACTGCCCACTCCCAACTGGCGTGGTACCCCCAGAAGCAACATGGGTCAGGACACTGATTACAGTAGTCCCACCCTCCAGGTCAGACAACACCTGAACCTGGCTTCCCAATCCTGGGACCAACCCATGCGGTTGAACGCTCGCCTGGCGCACCAGGACTTCCCGGGGAGCATGCATGCCCCCCCTGAGGGTGACACATAACTCATGTGTCGTGTGACAGTCTGCCTGGCGCTGATCTCCCGACCCCTGTCCATCTGACAGTGCCTGAAGATCCCCCAGGACAGAAGTGGTTTCACCATGGTCATTCACTGGTGACGCAGCCCTTCTGGCTGGCCCCTGACCCACTGGTTCTTCCACTGGGGACTCTTTCCCCCTCTCACCCCTCAATCTGGACCTCTGCACCCTCCCTACTGGAGCGGTACTGCCAGACACCAGAACCGAGGGAGGCCGGCTTACAGACACTCCCTGTTCACCAGCCACTAGGGGATCCACCTCGACGGGCGGCCCATCAGGACAGCCTAGGCTCCCTGCCTGGTGTTCTCTTAAAGAACCATCCAGGCTCTGAGACCGGGTTTCGGGCACCTGGGGGCCCGCAGCCCCACACTCACTCCTTCTCCACTGAGACAGGACGTGAGGCCCTACACCCCTCCCACTACCATGGGACCTAGCTGGGCTACTCTGCACCACTTCCACCACTCTGGGTTGGAAGATACCTGAGCCACTCCCCACGGGGTCACTCCCCAATGCCTCTCCAGACCCTCTGGAATCCACCAAAAGGTCTGCCTCCAATGTGAGTTCTCTGCGGTCAGAGAACTCACTCCCCAACAGGCGTTGACATAGCTCTGGAAAACAGGGACTTAAAATATGCTCTCCCACAATTGGATCACACAGCCCCCTAGCAGGGTTAACCAAACTAGCCTTCACCTTACCATCCAGTGCCTCACACACGTACTCCACACCAGTCTCCTGAGACTGGCAAGACAGTATCTGACTGTCTCTGTCACACAACCCACACTCTTCTGGGCGGTCTTCACACTCACCTACCAGGACTTCAATTTTGGGGGAACCCCTCTCCCTGCACCTCTCATCTAGAGTCAGTAGAGTGTCCCTCCCGCCACTAGGACCATGAACCCCTGCGCCAGTCACCCTATTCCCTTCAGGGATACTGCGCACTACTGGAGCTACCTCATGCCCTTGAACCTCCTGGTGTATATTAACCCCCTCCTTCAAGTCAGGCGCCACATCTCTGGGTGTGCGTACTACTCTTTCAGCACTAAAATATTCACTATTGCTGCCACCATCTGAGCTGGGTTCCTCCTCCCACTCAGAAAAGCTCAACCTCTGAGCTACGCACCTTTCTTGCTGCTGGGCTGAGACACTCATGGCCTCAAGCCTCTCGAGCTCCATGTCATATTTCTTCATTAGGAAGTCATGCTTCATTTGCATTTTCTTTTCTTCCAGAGCCAGCTTCTTGCTTTCTAGCTCCAATTGGGCATTTACTTCCAGCTCTGCCAACTTCAATTCATGATCCCGGGCGGCCTGTCTGTCTGCCAGCTCCTCTGGCGACAGGCCTCTGCCAAAACTGCGAACGCTTTCCGCTGGTTTCCATGGTGTAACTTCCTTAGTTGCACCCCTTGAATCAATCCAGGCTTTGAGCGCCTTGTAGAGATCTGATCTGTTCTTGCATCCTGCATGTGGAACCTTGAGCTTCCTGCAGAAGTACTTGAGTTCAGTTCTCTTGTAGCTATCCAGTTTTGACTCATCCCATTCAACCTCTCCAGCCTCCGAGGCTTCAGACGCGGTTTTCTCTATGCTGTTTGAGCCCGGCATGGCTTCAAACGCAAGGGATCTTTGGCAAGTGAAATTAAAATTCTAAAAGTTCTGTGGCTTAAGCTACTGGACTGTCCACTGTGCAATGGTTAGCAATCACTGCGCAGACAATAAGAACGCAAATCCGTAAATCCGCACCGCTGCCACCAATGTTAGAATCCGGGGTCTCTGGTTGGCGCAGGTATGCACTTGCGACAAACAGGGACCCTTTCCTCTAAGTCAGGGCAAAGGATCACCTCTTTAAAAATAACCCCTGCTCACCCTCTAGGTAACGTGGCGCGAGCAGTCAGGCTAAATTTCCAGAGGGCTTATGGTTAAGCGTTCAAGTTGTCCCACACAATAATCACCACCCCACCACACAAAAGACACAAGGCTGTATTTATCAAAAGTATGACTCTTTATATAAAAGGTTTTCTTTCAGGCAGGTTGAATAAATACAGTTCTCTTAGCGAATCTCAATCCAGTTACTTTAAAATACTTAAGGGCAGTCCACAGGTTTTAAAATGGCACAGTTCTCTTTAAAATAAGTTCTTTAGGTCTTCGGGGCCCTTCGTAGCGCCTTTGGGGTACTCTGGGCAAGGTTTTAACAGGACCTTGCCGTTTCTCACGCTTCTCGCGTGAGCCCGAGTACGCTTGCCAAGTATCACGCTTCTCGCGTGAGCACCGGCAATGCTTTTCAATGCAGTACGATTAAAACGTAGGTACGGTTCGAACCTTGCTGTTCCCAGGGTAAGTACGGGTCGAACCAAGGCTGTTACGGCTCGAACTCAGCCAAAAGGAGTACGTTTCAAAGCGCCATTACTTCAGCTAGCAGTACGATGCGAACCAGGCACAAGTATGTCTCGAACCCAGGAGCAGTTCAAAAGCAGTTACGGGGCGAACTGGGCTGACTTCTTAGTACGGTGCAAATGTACGGTGCGAACAGCGGTACACTCAGGCACAGTATGTCTCGAACCCAGGAGCAGTTCAAAAGCAGTTACGGGGCGAACTGGGCTGACTTCTTAGTACGGTGCAAATGTACGGTGCGAACAGCGGTACACTCAGGCACAGTACGTCTCGAACCCAGGATTTACGAAGGCAGTACAGTGCGAACCCAGCAGCAGTTCAAAAGCAGTTACGGGGCGAACTGGGCTGACTCCTCAGTACGGTGCAAATGTACGGTGCGAACAGCGGTACACTCAGGCACAGTACGTCTCGAACCCGGGATTTACGAAGGCAGTACAGTGCGAACCCAGCAGCAGTTCAAAAGCAGTTACGGCCGTACGAAGGTTAGTACGGGCCGTATCTCAGCGCGCAGAGCCACAAATACCTTGGTTCTTTCACTGCAAGTGTTCGCGGCGGCCTGCAGAAGTCAGCCACGAGTGTCCCACGTCGCGTCTTGGTCCCGGCTCCTCCGTGGACGCGGATGCTTCGTGGGGGCACTCCTTAGTTCCACAGCACCCCAGCGAGGGCAGAAGCAGAGGGGGCAGCCTGGGGGCGAGATCTCAGCGCAGCGCGCTGTCGGCTTCGTCCGGTTGGGGCGAACAGTGCACACAGGTCCTCACGGTGATTTCTGCACCTGGGGGTCGCAGGGCTCGATGTTTGGACAGGGATCTCCTCCTTACTTTGCGAGCACGGCTCGAGGGGGCAGTTGCTTACTGTGTTTAGGCTTGTGGGCCCTCACGATGCTCACAGCTACTCCGGCGCAGAGGTCGCGTTGCTCAGGGAGATTTAAGGCACAAGGTTCTCCGGGGTCAGCGGTGTAGAATCACCCACGGCAGTCTCTTCTCCTTCAAGGGGGGGGGTAGCGCCCAATGTTCCTGGGGCGCAGTTCAGGAGGCAAGTTCTCTAGCAAGCCCTTGGAGATAGTTCAGCACAAGTTGATGCAAAGTCCTTTCTTTAAGTTCTTTTCCTCTCCTTCCAACAGACAGGCACCCACTGCAGGCCAGTCTCTCAGGCAGAGAGACAGTATTCCTCCTTCAGCTTCTCCAGGTCCTTCTCCTTCAGGCAGAGGTTCGTCGTAGTGCAAACAGGATCTGATTTCTTAGGAGCCAGGCTCCTACTTTTATACACCAATTCTTTTGTTCTTTAGCGCCAGGGGGCCTGGGCCTGGCTCAGTCCAGTTTTTGGAGCACTTTGTTGTGGTGACTCTGCGCTTTCCTTTCAGCAGCAGGGCAGAGACATCAGCCGTTCCACAGGGGGCGGCGCCGGCTTTGTGCTGGCAGAGCACAGGTCTATTCAAGAGTCAGGGTGTACTCCTCCCACCCATCCTGGTGTAATCTCTCTACCCACCACCTGGCAGCCAGCCTGTCTCTGGGGATTCCCCAACCCTGCTCCTTACTGTTGCTAGGCAGAACACACACACCCAGCGCAGAGGCGGACTGAATGGCCAGATCAGTAAATACTAACTTTCTAAAAGTAGTATTTACAAACGCAGGATATTAAAATAAACTTTACTAAAAGAAGTATTTTATTATTCTGAGTTCAGGCATGCTAAACATGACTTTCTACCATGCTCTATGAGTCCACTGGGATTACAGGGTGTAGTAATTCCAGCAGCCCGTTCTGGCCTATGGAGAGCAGGTAGCCTTCAATAGTGAAAAACGAAAATGGATGTAATTCACTATTAAGACATGCCACACACATCAGGGCATGTCCTACCTTATGCCTACAATGCACCCTGCCCTTGGGCCTACCAGAGGGGTGACTAATATGTAGTTAAGGGAAGGTTTAGGGACGGGCAAGTGGGTGCACTTGCGCAGTCAGCGCGACGGTACCAGACCGCGCGCAGGTTCTGCAGTGGCAGATCCTAGACACATTTTACTAGGCCGCTTCTGTGGGTGGCACAACCAGTGCTGCAAGCCCACTAGCGGCATTTGTATTTACAAGCCCTGGCACTCCTGGTGCACTTTACTAGGGGCTGACAGTAAACCAAATAAACCAATCATGGACACCAATCAATGTATACATTTTACCATAAGGAGAGCATATGCACCTTAGCACTGGTCAGCAGTGGTAAGGTGCCCAGAGTCATAAATCAGCCAACACCAGGTCAGAAAAAATACAGGAGGAAGGCAAAAAGTTTAGGGATGGCCCTTCAAAAAAGGGCCAGGTCCAACACTTACAAATATCCAACGCCAAGTACGCTGTGGAAAGAGTATCTCTGAAGGTATTCAGCATACCTGCAGGAACCCGCTTAACACAGCAGCAGAATTTATTTCTGGGACAACTACCCAAACTCATCATCATAGGTTTTGTGGACAATACAGCTTTTAGCGGCACATATGCCTCAAACCCCTTCAATTTTAAACACTACAGTATCAACTACGCGGCGCTGGTCCACGAGGGCAACGTGATTCCTGCGAAACCCTACACACCCAGTTTTACAACCGCCAACTACGTCAGGGAATATCAAGGGTTGGTTTCGATAACCGGGAAGCATCAAAGGGACTGTGGTGTGGCCGTGTCACGAGAAGGTTATGGGAGCGGATACACGCTGTTCGCATTCGACCTGACACCCGACATGGAAGACGGTGATCACTACAACCTGGTAAAAAACGGGAATCTAAAAGCTGAAATACGTTTCGCCGAACCACTGAGGGCGAATGTGAACATGGTCGTATTCTCGGTATTCGACAGCATCATACAGATCAACCACGCCAGACAGATTTTGTTCGACTATCTTTGAAACATTTGTGAAATGGACACTGTGCAGATACGGGACTTCTTAAACAGGCATAAATACGCTAGGAAATACTTTTTAGGGGTTTTCCCTAGCGATGGGTTACCAACCGAAATAGGGCCAGAAAGACCGAGCACCCTAGTCTTTAACACAGACCCTCATGACAAGGGTGGGACACACTGGACCGCCTTGTTTATAGCTAGGGACAAGGTTACAGTGTTTGACAGTACAGCAGAGTTCCCTGAACACAGTATCTATACACGGCCCATATTCAAGTTTGTGAAAAAAGCTGCAGCGGTGGTGGAGTATAACAAGCTGAGGGTGCAGGATTCCATGGCCATCACATGCTGGGAACACTGTGTTTATTTTATCAGTAAAATGTCAGAGGGTGTTTCGTTTAGAAATTTCTTAAATCTATATTCACGGGATCTTGTTAACCATGACAGTATAGTTGTGAAATATGTAAAAGAAAACACAAGGGCATCAGTCAGACCTGTGAAAACCGAATATGTAGCTTGTCAAAACTGTAAGGGTTTATAACAGTCGTATGCTTAATGTTGAACATGTAATATAAAGACATTATATTTTAAAAAACATGTATTCAGACTCCATATTTCAATATACATGCACCTTAAATGTTTTTAAAAGATGACTGAGACGGACTGAAAAGTTATAACATGTGTTTATTACAAACAGGTTGGTAGGTGGGTCATTAGTTTCACAAACTTTATTGAAGAAAACAATGAAGTAGAAAAAACCAGGAACGTTTATACATATAATACACACAATTATTCAAAACGTCTGTAGAACCATCAAGGCATAATCCACATGAGGGTTTTGCGTGGTGGCACTGCCGGTGCAGGGGTCGACCATGTCGGGGATAGCCTTCGAACTTCAGAACTTATAGGCGATGGTATTAGGGGGTCCTTCAAATTTTCTAGCAGGCGACGGTGTTCATTATTCCCAACGAGCGTGGAGGGTATATTGAGTTCAGCAGCGGCTTGCAGAAACTGATCCCAACCACGAGGCGCATTTTGAGGCATTAGGATTTTGGGATGCGTGAGACCTTTGACTAGATCGTACATGTGCGACCCTGCAACCGGTTGCCCCTTGGAGAGAAATTCACCTCGCTCATTCCAAGAGGTTAGGTCTTTAGAAGCTGCGAGTTTACTCATTATCATCTGCGCAGCCCCTCTGTGCCTCTGGCTTATATTTTTTAAGAGATCGCCAACAAAGATATCTGAGGATGTTGCAAGATCGGGAGGCGGTTGCGTGGGCTGCGGGGCGTTGGCTGGAGCTGTTGGTTGTTCAGAGTCTGGGGTATACAGAGTCAGCTTGTTTTTCTCTGTATTCCACTCGGTGTAGGAATTTAAGAATTTTTTGAGAGTGGCGGTGTAAAGGTTAGCCTTGTCGTAGGGATTTACATCGGTCCTGCTCAAAATTTCTTGAATTTCAGTATCCAGGTGTAGAGTCTCATTTCTACGGATATCCCAGGCGTTGTCCGAGGAAGACCCCATATGCTCCATTTGCTGCCTAGGCACCAGATACATTTTTGCGGCATGCTCCATCACAGGCCCGTGATGAGGCTTGTAATTATAGGTATAGCAATGCCCAGCAAGTTACCTATAAAACCCCCAGACTGTTTCACCAGTTTCTTCTTGGTGATGAGCGAGGCCCTTTTATTACTGAGCTTCCTCATAAGACCCCTCTTCTTCTTCAACACCTGTAACTGATGCTTTGATATAGGAACGTTGCCTTTTAGGGTGTTTAGGGCTATTTCTGAAATGGCAGACACTAAATCGTCAGAAGCGGCGCCCAGGATGGCCTTTCTGTGTTGGGGGCTGGCTGTAGCAAACATTTTCAGGAGAGCTAGATTGCGACGTAGGCGGGCAGACATGGTCAACACCGTGTGTTATAAGGGTGGGACTGTAAATGGCTCTAAAAGGCATCAGCACAGCTTTTTATAGGTCCGGGTCTTGGGCATTGGGGTGTAAACTACCGGTAGGTCGGGTGGAAAAATATCAGCCCTTAGTCTATAGTCTTCTAGAGTTTCATTTTTTAAGTCTACCAACAGGTACCCGTGGTGTTTTGATGTAGCGTCGTTAAAGGCCTCCATGAAGAAGTGTGTGTTGCCGGGGTACATCTGTTTAGCTATGAAGGATATTTGTTGTTTGTCACGGGGGTTTTTAAATAAAACAAGGTATGAAGTGTTGAGAGCTATAGACCGACTGTTCTTTCCCTTGTAAAACAAGTTCTGCACGATGTAGCAGATGCTTAGATTGCGATGATGTGAATATTGAGTGAAAGCTCTCTCTAACTCCGGATGATCACCACCTTCACGCATAAGGTCATCGACAATTATCATATTTACAAGGGTCGGGGGCAGTAGCTCATCATCGTTGAGGTTATCCGGTATACCCTCTATAAATTTGATATGGGGGAACCTCCGTGCCAAGTCTGTATAAAGAGGCTGCCAGCATGAATAAAGCCACACAATGTTGCTAGGGGTTTGGGATAAAACAGAGCCTGCATTTTCTAGGAGCTTTTTTATAAAGTAGCTTTTACCGCAGTTTGAGGGCCCTGCTAGCACGCAGGAGAACGGGTGTTGCAACCTGGTGTCCATGATCTGGAGGCTGGTTCTCTAATGGGCCTAATAACCATAAGGCAGTGTTTTATAGTCAGCAGTCAGGACCCTTTTATCAAAAACAACTCGCAATGTTTTATGTAGGGGCTGGGTTGTAATTTCCCACTTCTTTTTGGATCTGACTATGCAGGGCTGGTTCACGACTATGGTTTTAGCATTGTCAGAATCGGCTGCGGTCGCGTATTCATGCACCAGATTCTTCAAACTATCAAAATTGATTTTTAGGGTGTTGCTGACATTTAATGTTATCCATTTGACCTTCATACACACTTTGTTCTTGTTTGTGCGGTAACGGTATGTCTTAGGTCCCGAGGACGTATATTCTAATATATACTCATCCTTATCTAGCTCGCTGGTCAGATTACCCAGATAATCCCCTAGAGGAGGGTCTTCATCCCCCGGTTTGCTCACAAAAATCACAGAGTCTGTATCATGATACAAGCAGCGCTCCTGGAGCTTATCCATAACCCCGTAAAGCTCTAGACGTGTGTGGGCTGTCGTGAAGCAGGCTATGAAAATGTTTATGTTGTTACACGTTGTGGGGTACTCTTGGGTGTATTTCCAACACACAGCAGCGGTATCGTCATCGATAAACTCACAGCTGGACACTTCGTAGCATGGAGCAAACAGGTACTTGAACAGTTCATCAGGATCTGTTATTAAGGTAGTATTTGACAGGTTTGTGCGCTGTGCAAATTTTCCCCACAAGGAGTTTAGACAGAGTTTGGCTAGCTGACGGCGTGCAGGGTTGGCCTCTATCAGATGGGGGCGCAGACAGATACCCTTGTGAGCGTAGTAGTCAGCGATGTATTTCTGTTTTGCATCCTGACTAGTACACCATTCTGGATACCCTGAGGCCTCCTGTTTGTCTCTGAGAAACAAATTAATGTAGGGTGCAAAGAGTTGTGTTGTAGTGTTCTTAAAAGCTGCTTAGGAGGATAGATTTCGCATTTGACCAGCCCAAAGTATTCGGTTAGGGGCTTAAAATCTCTATAGATGATTGTGGGGTGGCCCACGGGGTACAACTTAATTTTGTTCACAAAAGGGTACAGACTGGTGAAATCATAGTAGTGTATTTTCTCACCCTCACCAGCGGCCTTGTACAGTCTAACCGAATACTTTGGGCTGGTCAAATGCGAAATCTATCCTCCTAAGCAGCTTTACTTTCCGGTGTTACCATGCCGAGTCGATGGTAAGCTGCTGTTCCCCCTCTGTCAAACATGTGCGATGTTTAAAGAGGTTGGCGTTTGCAGCCACACCGAAGAACAAAGGATGCTCACAGGCACTTGGTGTAGCATCGAGGTACAGGCTGCCTTAGAGAAAGGGTACAGGCTCGGCAGAGTACACGAAGTGTGGCATTTTAAGAACACTACAACACAACTCTTTGCACCCTACATTAATTTGTTTCTCAGAGACAAACAGGAGGCCTCAGGGTATCCAGAATGGTGTACTAGTCAGGATGCAAAACAGAAATACATCGCTGACTACTACGCTCACGAGGGTATCCGTCTGTGCCCCCATCTGATAGAGGTCAACCCTGCACGCCGTCAGCTAGCCAAACTCTGTCTAAACTCCTTGTGGGGAAAATTTGCACAGCGCACGAACCTGTCAAATACTACCTTAATAACAGATCCTGATGAACTGTTCAAGTACCTGTTTGCTCCATGCTCCATGCTACGAAGTGTCCAGCTGTGAGTTTATCGATGACGATACCGCTGCTGTGTGTTGGAAATACACCCAAGAGTACCCCACAACGTGTAACAACATAAACATTTTCATAGCCTGCTTCACGACAGCCCACGCACGTCTAGAGCTTTACGGGGTTATGGATAAGCTCCAGGAGCGCTGCTTGTATCATGATACAGACTCTGTGATTTTTCTGAGCAAACCGGGGGATGAAGACCCTCCTCTAGGGGATTATCTGGGTAATCTGACCAGCGAGCTAGATAAGGATGAGTATATATTAGAATATACGTCCTCGGAACCTAAGACATACAGTTACCGCACAAACAAGAACAAAGTGTGTATGAAGGTCAAATGGATAACATTAAATGTCAGCAACACCCTAAAAATCCATTTTGATAGTTTGAAGAATCTGGTGCATGAATACGCGACCGCAGCCGATTCTGACAATGCTAAAACCATAGTTGTGAACCAGCCCTGCATAGTCAGATCCAAAAAGAAGTGGGAAATTACAACCCAGCCCCTACATAAAACATTGCGAGTTGTTTTTGATAAAAGGGTCCTGACTGCTGACTATAAAGCAATGCCTTATGGTTATTAGGCCCATTAGAGAACCAGCCTCCAGATCATGGACACCAGGTTGCAACACCCATTCTCCTGCGTGCTAGCAGGGCCCTCAAACTGCGGTAAAAGCTACTTTATAAAAAAGCTCCTAGAAAATGCAGGCTCTGTTTTATCCCAAACCCCTAGCAACATTGTGTGGCTTTATTCATGCTGGCAGCCTCTTTCTACAGACTTGGCACGAAGGTTCCCCCATATCAAATTTATAGAGGGTATACCGGATAACCTCAACGATGATGAGCTACTGCCCCCGACCCTTGTAAATATGATAATTGTCGATGACCTTATGCGTGAAGGTGGTGATCATCCGGAGTTAGAGAGAGCTTTTACTCAATATTCACATCATCGCAATCTAAGCATCTGCTACACCATGCAGAACTTGTTTTACAAGGGAAAGAACAGTCGGTCTATAGCTCTCAACGCTTCATACCTTGTTTTATTTAAAAACCCCCGTGACAAACAACAAATATCCGTCATAGCTAAACAGATGTACCCCGGCAACACACACTTCTTCATGGAGGCCTTTAACGACGCTACATCAAAACACCACGGGTACCTGTTGGTAGACTTAAAAAATGAAACTCTAGAAGACTATAGACTGAGGGCTGATATTTTTCCACCTGACCTACCGGTAGTTTACACCCCAATGCCCAAGACCCGGACCTATAAAAAGCCGCGCTGATGCCTTTTAGAGCCATTTACAGACCCACCCTTATAACACACGGTGTTGACCATGTCTGCCCGCCTACGTCGCAATCTAGCTCTCCTGAAAATGCTTGCTACAGCCAGCCTCCAACACAGAAAGGCCATCCTGGGCGCCGCTTCTGACAATTTAGTGTCTGCCATTTCAGAAATAGCCCTAAATACCATAAAAGGCAACGTTCCTATATCAAAGCGTCAGTTACAGGTGTTGAAGAAGAAGAGGGGTCTTATCAGGAAGCTCAGTAATAAAAGGGCCTCGCTCATCACCAAGAAGAAACTGGTGAAACAGTCTGGGGGTTTTATAGGTAACTTGCTGGGCATTGCTATACCCATAATTACAAGCCTCATCACGGGCCTGTGATGGAGCATGCCGCAAAAATGTATTAGGTGCCTAGGCAGCAAATGGAGCATATGGGGTCTTCCTCGGACAACGCCTGGGATATCCGTAGAAATGAGACTCTACGCCTGGATACTGAAATTCAAGAAATTTTGAGCAGGACCGATCTAAATCCCTACGGCAAGGCTAACCTTTACACCGCCACTATAAAAAAATTCTTAAATTCCTACACCCAATGGAATACCGAGAAAAACAAGCTGACTCTATGTACCCCAGACTCTGAACAACCAACAGCTCCAGCCAACGCCCGCAGCCCACGCAACCGCCTCCCGATCTTGCAACATCCTCAGATACCTTTGTTGGCGATCTCTTAAAAAATATAAGCCAGAGGCACAGAGGGGCTGCATAGATGATAATGAGTAAACTCGCAGCTTCTAAAGACCTAACCTCTTGGAATGAGCGAGGTGAATATCTCTACAAGGGGCAACCGGTTGCAGGGTCGCACATGTACGATCTAGTCAAAGGTCTCACGCATCCCAAAATCCTAACGCCTCAAAATGCGCCTCGTGGTTGGGATCAGTTTCTGCAAGCCGCTGCTGAACTCAATATACCCTCCACGCTCGTTGGGAATAATGAACACCGTCGCCTCCTAGAAAATTTGAAGGACCCCCTAATACCATCGCCTATAAATTCTGAAGTTCGAAGGCTATCCCCGACATGGTCGACCCCTGCACCGGCGGTGCCAAAACGCAAAAAGACAGTGCGCAAACCCCTCATGTGGATTACGCCTTGATGGTTCTACAGACTTTTTGAATAATTGTGTGTATTATATGTATAAACGTTCCTGGTTTTTTCTACTTCATTGGTTTCTTCAATAAAGTTTGTGAAACTAATGACCCACCTACCAACCTGTTTGTAATAAACACATGTTATAACTTTTCAGTCCGTCTCAGTCATCTTTTATAAACATTTAAGATGCATGTATATTGAAATATGGAGTCTGAATACATGTTTATTAAAATATAATGTCTTTATTTTACATGTTCAACATTAAGCATATGGCTGTTATAAACCCTTACAGTTTTGACAAGCTACATATTCGGTTTTCACAGGTCTGACTGACGCCCTTGTGTTTTCTTTTACATATTTCACAACTATACTGTCATTGTTAACAAGATCCCGTGAATATAGGTTTAAGAAATTTCTAAACGAAACACCCTCTGACATTTTACTGATAAAATTAATACAGTATTCCCCGCATGTGATGGCCATGGAATCCTGCACCCTCAGCTTGTTATACTCCACCACCGCTGCAGCTTTTTTCACAAACTTGAATATGGGCCGTGCATAGATACTGTGTTCAGGGAACTCTGCTGTACTGTCAAACACTGTAACCTTGTCCCTAGCTATAAACAAGGCGGCCCAGTGTGTCCCACCCTTGTCATGAGGGTCTGTGTTAAAGACTAGGGTGCTCGTGCTCGGTCTTTCTGGCCCTATTTCGGTTGGTAACCCATCGCTAGGGAAAACCCCTAAAAAGTATTTCCTAGCGTATTTATGCCTGTTTAAGAAGTCCCGTATCTGCACAGTGTCCATTTCACAAATGTTTTAAAGATAGTCGAACAAAATCTGTCTGGCGTGGTTGATCTGTATGATGCTGTTGAATACCGAGAATACGACCATGTTCACATTCGCCCTCAGCGGTTCGGCGAAACGTATTTCAGCTTTTAGATTCCCGTTTTTTACCAGGTTGTAGTGATCACCATCTTCCATGTCGGGTGTCAGGTCGAATGCGAACTTCGTGTATCCGCTCCCATAACCTTCTCGTGACACGGCCACACCACAGTCCCTTTGATGCTTCCCGGTTATCGAAACCAACCCTTGATATTCCCTGACGTAGTTGGCGGTTGTAAAACTGGGTGTGTAGGGTTTTGCAGGAATCACGTTGCCCTCGTGGACCAGCGCCGCGTAGTTGATACTGTAGTGTTTAAAATTGAAGGGGTTTGAGGCATATGTGCCGCTAAAAGCTGTATTGTCCACAAAACCTATGATGATGAGTTTGGGTAGCTGTCCCAGAAATAAATTCTGCTGCTGTGTTAAGCGGGTTCCCGCAGGTATGCTGAATACCTTCAGAGATACTCTTTCCACAGCGTACTTGGCGTTGGATATTTGTACAGCTTCGGCGTGCGCTAACCTGACGCTCGGTGACACTTTCACTCGCTTTACAAACAGGCTCGCGGCCAGGATGCTCAGCTTGTAGTGTTCCGCATCCCCACTGATGAGGCAGAATGAGTCCTTGTTGCGAGTGAGCTTGAGCTTAAGATCAATTCCGTTGATGAGCAGTTTATCTTGGAAGAAGAGGTCTGAATGTATGCGACCTAGGAGGTCAAAGGTACGACTACTTGCCGCCTGCCCGCTCTTTATATAAAACCCTTATTGGCTCCATACAGAGCAGTGATTTCAAACTGCCCGTCTGTATCCCGGTGAAACAGACCCGCTGAAAGTTGCGTGTCAAGGGCATCGCTACTGTAATTTAGAATGCTCTCGATGTAGGCTCTGTAGGCGTACATGTTATCGTTCTGGGTGATGAGTAGATCACCCAAGGTGATGTCCACTTGGTTAAACAGGGTAGCTAGCGGGTAAGCGATCGTTGCCACTTTAGCATCGTCATCAATGTTGGTCCCATCGGCTTTGACGATTTTACACATAAGATGTAGCAGCGTGTTGTTGAGATCCAAATACATATCCGTGGACCCTGACACAAAAAACTCTATGGGGGCCAACGGCGTCAATGCTGCTAAAGGTGATACCTCCATGAAGAAGCTGTTTTCGATGCTTGTCTGCGTGGGTTTTAGAGTAAACAAGTCTAACTCTGATTTGGCGCATTCTCCTGCTCCACAATGTACGAAGGCCATAGTGCTGTTTACGAGGCTTTAAAAAATATTTACTTTAGAGCCGTTTCGCTTCTTGGCAGCTCTCTTCCTTCTTGGCGCTCTTCTTTTCTGAGTGCGTTTTGAATAGCTCCTCCTTTTTTTATAGGGGGCCGGAGGGCCCCTGCGTCTGGAAACCCCCTGTTTCCTTTTGACACTCGCTCGTGGCTTATACAACAGCCCGCGCCTTCTTGCGGCTGTTTGTTCATGCGCTCTGCAACCGCCGATGTAACAGACCCCACCATATCCTGGGCAATGCTCGTAGCAGCCGTCTTAACATGAGGTTTTGCAATTTCATAGCCTCTTCTCAGGAAAGGCATAGCTCTTCTAAACAGACTCCTAAAGAATCCCCCTAAGCCAGCCCCGTACATAACAGGTGAACCTTGAAAGTACTGGGGTCCTCCATAACCGGCTTGACTTCTGTAATAGTCCCTGTACATGGACGGGTCCCCGTATGTTTTCATACCCACCATTCCTGCTGCTTAATATCCCCTGTCGTGTCTAGGCCTCAAATGAAGCTTAACAATAACTGTCCCGTATTTAAAGGCCACCGGCTCAGACTGATCATCGTAGGTCATAATTGAAATAGTGTCAAAATGGTTTTTAGAAACTGCGACGTAGTCAGGTTTGTTAAATTGGATGTTGACCATGGTATTATTATCACCCTGTACATGAACACATCTTAACAGCGGTGAGTAACCATCCCCGATCCTCTGAGCCTCTACAATATCACCATACACATAGAGCATGTAGAACCCCCCCGTTAATATCGGGGCACGTGTGATCTTGTTCCACCGGACTTTTCACATGTTGTACTGTCCCTAAAACCCTTTTTAATTTACCGGAGCAGTTAAACAGGATACTGCGATTTATGGATTTAAGAAACACCTTCCTTCTAACGTTATCTAGCACCAGATGAATATTCGGCAGTGGTTCTATGGCAGCTATGGATTTGTTGATGGCTTCGACAATGCTTGAAACGCTTGGGTAGTAGCCGTGAGGGAAGGATACGTTTATGACCTTGGGGTCCTGTTCACGCTTGAAGTGGAACTTGGTTTCGGCCGCTGTAAAGGTATTCCATGTTCTAGGGTACGGGATTTCTGTTAGGGCAACCTCCCAGTCCCCTTTCAGGTCCACAGGCTTAGCCAATTTGACGGTGTAATTATCAATCTGATTGTTGGGGAACATGTCCTTAGAGGCGTTGGATGGTAAGGTTATATAAAAGGGTTTTGTCTCCATCGTATCAGCTGTTTTGAGCTCACACGCCCTTCAGGGAACTGGCCAACACCCAACCGTTAAATTTCTCAGGCCATCCCCGCCATTTGACATATGCCTGGCTCTTAGCCCCGCTACCTTTCCTTTTCAGAACCTTTTCAACCCTGTACACCCTGTTCGGATCATCTGGCACTTTTTGTAACTCTTCCTTGTAAAAAACCCCAGACACCGTTTCCCCATCATAGTCCTTTAACCTGTAAATATACAGCCCTTCCTTAAGCTCCACACTTTCCACTATAAATATTTCATCGCTAAAAGTCTGTTGGTAATCCTTCGTGAAGACTCCTTTCAATTTTGAAATCGTTACATGATCACCTTTTTTAAAAACAGGCTTCTTCACCTTGTTATCGAAATTATGACCATACACATTTCTCCAAACAGTTAACGAATTACTAGGTGTTACATCTTCGGGGGCCCTTTTGATGGTCCTATGATAACTGGCATTATATACAGCTAAAAAAGCCTGCAGAACAGCCACATATCTGTAGGTGTTGTGGGCCGTAAAATACCTCCACATCTTAGACTTTAAGGTTCTGTTAAACCGTTCTACAACAGCTGCTTTTACCTCCGTGTGTGTTACAAAATGTTGAACATTGTGTTGCTTTAATAATTTCTGAAATGCCTTATTTAAGAATTCTTTTCCGGCGTCTGTTTGTAGTTTTTGAGGAATACGCCCCTTATCGAAGATGGCTTTAAAAGCGGCTGTGACGCTAGCCCCACTTTTATCACGCAGCGCCTCTGCGTAGGCGTACTTGGACAACACATCTATGACGGTTAATATATAACAAGTGCCGTTGTTATGTTTTGCTATATCTTGAAGACTTATTATGTCCGCTTGCCACTGATAATCTATTTGCGCATTAACGATTGTCGGGCGTCTCTTAAAATGTCTTCTGGCCGGTTTATGGAGTGAATATGCCTCCTCGCCTGATAACCACGTTTTCACAGCTTCTCTGCTTACCGACTCCTTTTCATCCACAGCCCTTCTATATAGAGCTTCAGCGCTCCCCAAGCTGCCAACTCCCCTAGTATCATAATAAAGTTTTCTTAACAGGCCCCCCTGCATGTTATCAGCCGTTACACACCATTAGGGGTCGGCGGAATTTGCGAAATCCACTTTCGCAAATTATCGCGAATATGTTAAAAATTATCGCAAACACGTGGAAATATCGCGACGATGCGGAAGTTTTTTTCCCGCATGTTCGCGAGATTTTCTGCATGGTTGCGGCTCGCCAACTTACCCATGTGGTTGCTCGCGGGCGCGGCCATCTTGTTTTCAGATGTCTCGCGGTGCATGATCACGAGAAGAAAGACGTGATCGCGCGACGCATGACGTCACTGCGGGCGCGAACTGTCGCGAGACAGTGCAAATGGCTAAAAACAGTACAACATCTCATGGAGAACGCGACGGATCAAGAAAACTTGTCGGCGAACGCAGGGATTCAGGTAAGGTGATCGCGCGCGCGCCTGAAAATGTATTATATTACAGCGCGAGCAAGAAACAAATTATCGCCAAGCTGCGGAATGTGGAAATTTTTACATTTTCGCGCTCTCCGCGGAACGCGAAAATGTCAAATTATCGCAATTTCCGCGAACGGAACGAAATTTTCGCCCAGGCCTACACACCATGCAATGAGTGACGCTTGTTTTGGTTAAGAACATTTTATTAAAAAATAAGGAATGTTAGCAAAATCATAGACAATGGTTTCATATCTTTTCACATTATGCATAGTAAGTACGGCTTAACACATAGTCACCCTTTTGGGTTTAACACTCTTCTAGTTTGTTCTAAATACACGCTATCATGTAACGTTACATAAGACCTTGTTTAAAACAGTCTTCGGGGGGCCAAAGCCCGTGCTTGTCTATTTGTTTTTTATATAGATTACACATACGCCTTGATATGAGTCTTTCTATCATCCTTCTATTGAAAGCAGTGTCCATTCCCTGCATAACGGTTAGTTTTATGCTCGGGTCCAAGACGTATCGGATCTCATTGAGTGCCACTGTCAAGATCCTCAACATATCAGGGTGCACATATTTCTTTTCATTGTACAACCCATACACAACCCTTAGCAGTTTATACACCTTGTAAGGGTCTAGCAAAGTACAAATATATCGTATTGTTCTTGTTCTGTATGATTCACACAAGCATTCGTGCACCGCCTGCTGAGGATCTTTGATTTGATGACCTTGACAAAGGCTGTAATAGTCCCGTTTGACACAGTTTAGTACCACCGACGCGACAAAAGCCTTAACTGCATGCCTGTCGTCGTAGGTCGTTCCAGGCTCTTCCTTTTCACACGCGTCAGAGCCGCATACACACTTATCGCAGCCCTCACGGTTTTGACATGTGGAACTTTCAGCTTGTTTTGAACACCACAGACAATTGAAAATTACATTGTTCGCTTTTGCAGGTCGCCACCCTGACACATGCCTCCACTTTGACGCAGGCCTTTTTAGGGTTTCTCTCTAGGTTCAAAAGACGAAAGAATGACAATACGTTAGTTGAAGAAATAAAATACATCATTTTTGGAACTATCTGCTCATAACATTTTCCTACTAACCTCTGCATTTTCACCGGCCTCTGCGGCGGCTCTGAAATCTTGCGAGTCGCTAATGTCCTGCGAGGACCCATCATCTTCGGCGCTTGTACCAGGCTGTTGCAGACCATCCTTCTCTGCAGCCGTATTCTCCTGAAGGTCCATGTCTTCATAGACGCGTGTGTTAGGAGGTGTTACAGCCTCTTTACCATAGTGCATTATGAAGTAGGTGCATCCAGTGGGTTTTGCTCTCTAGGAGTCAAAAGACGCAAGAATGACAATACGTTAGTTGAAGAAATAAAATACATCATTTTTGTAACTTATATTTGCTCAGGCTGTGTGGTTGCAACTCCTTGTATGAGCTGTTTATCATAAGCATTTCTGAGACTCGTGTTATATATTTTAATGGTTATATTTTGCTGGTGAGATGAGAGGGAACTGGCCCCAGGCTATGTGCTCCAGTCCTGAGAAGAAAATGAGCTCTTGCGTTGCTCTGGTGACAGGTGATACTTGAGGCCTCCATTGAAAAGCACTGTCCATAGTGTTCTGAGCAGATGGTTCTTGTGCTGTAGAAGGTCTTGGATTTAATTGGAGCTTTGGTTCTGTCAACACTGAGGCTAAGGTGGCAGGGAGGCTACAAGTTTCTACATCACAGGGCCACATGAGCAAACTGAGGTGAGTTGGTCTACTTCAAACTGTGCTTGCTGTATCAACGGGTTTAGGGTGCCTATTTTGGACTCGATTGCCGTGACGTAAATTGCCATGGTATTGAGAAGCTCCATCTGTTGATCAAGTTTGTTTTACTAGAATAATGCGTTGACTACTAATTGGAACAAGTGTAGTAAAGCATCCCAGGTGTCCCTTGACCCCTCTTTTCGTCGTGTTGATGTTCTTCGGGAGTCGTCTAGGTTCCTTCTGAGGTGGTCCATAATGGGGAGAGGAGAAGTATGTGGATCCACAGAGAACCTATTTAGGTCAAACTCTGCCGGGCTCAATTTCTGGAGTTGGGGAGTGGCTTCTAATGACAGGATTGATGGTCTTTCAGGGTGAGGATACCTGCTGCTTTGCTGTTTGAGAGCTGCTGCTGTTTAATTTGGAGGCTGATCAATACACCAAGGCAGTTTTGCAGAGGCACACCCGTCGTTTCCGTTAATGTCAAGTGAGGCTTTCTGCATCTCTATAGCTGGTGCTATTGGAGTAAGGACATGGCGCAGCTCAGCAGTAGCTAGGAGGCCCTTCCTTTCTTCCTGGAGCTTGGCTTGAGCTGGTGTGGCACAGAATTTCCGTAGAGTTTGCCAAGATTGCCTGCAAAGAGCCAGACCCCGCAGTTTCTACTACTGTAAAAGCCATTGTGACATTGGCTGTTACCAGAGTTAGCTGATTGTCTCTTACTTCCATACGTGTTATGGCCCATTCCTCCTTGGAAAACTGCCTTTTTCTTTTGCTTTATCGTTTTCTGTGACCGTGGGTCAATTTGGGCACCTATCGTTTTTTGAGCAGTTCTAGGAGAAGAGAGCGACGGAATGGGAGTTGGTAGGCCTCTCGCATCCTTGTTGTGGGAGAATAATGCATCCATTGGGTTTTTAGAAAATTTGAATTGTTCAAGGTGCTTGTCTGTTGTTCTTGCTGGTGAGCACCAGGCCTTAGAGATAGGAGAGGACTGATGATCTGTTGAGTCTGCTGTGTAGTTTGCGAGGAGGTCTCAAATGTGTCGCTGTTTTTAAACACACAGGTGAGCCTCTGATTGCGCCTCGTATTAATCGGAGCCCCACTTGTCTTTTCTTAACGCATAACCTCTGCTCCGGTGGGCCTTGTTAGCCCGCCAGGCAATTTCCCATCACTGGGGGAGATGTTTTATCATTGACAGGACAGTGGGAGTTACCTGAGTTCTATCACTGGTCCAGACGGCTCATGATTTGGGTTAATATGGGTTGGTTAAACCAATCCTCCTATTTTTTATCAGCAGTTGTTATAGCTTTTAGAAATATTTCATCCTCGGTGGTCACCATTGTTTTAGGTGAGCAAACAAGAGTAGTCCAGCTTACGGGGACTGGCTGAGGGGGAATACAGCAGAGAACAAGCCACTCTCTGGACCTAGCCGGGATGCTTTCGATTGGAGGCTGCCCGGGGTCCACGAAGGAGACCCACTAAAAGGGCGGCCTATTTAGTGCCACAAGAGGCACAGGAGGCAGCCTCCCAGTGTTTGGGACCCTCAGGGGTCCAGGTGTGCCACGTCACTTCCGGGGAGAGGGGGGGCGGGGATGAGGTACATATAACACTCCCCGCCCTCTGGGCGCCCTCTTTGCCCACTATCCCGACGCCGTTTGCACGTGTCGGTGAGCTGCGGTGACCACGAGGTTAGTAGACCACCCCCTGCCCCCGGGGGTTCCACCATTTGGGCCTAGCCCGGGAGGGACCCTGTCCCAGGCACTTGTGTCCGCCCGGCCGACACCGCTTGGCACGCAAGTTGGCCGGAAGCAGCCCGAAGTTTGGGAGTGGGGGCCGCAGCTCAGGATATCTCCCCCCACAAGTCCAAGCTTCCACGATGGCTCATGTGAGCATGGGATGGCCCGACTGGCACGGGCCCCTGGGGGGGGGGCAAAGAGGCATAAGAGGCCTTTTGGTAGACGATTGGTCCCCAAGCAGAGTTAACAACCGGGGACGGGAGGAGTTGTGTATGGCAGTTTCGCAGCTCCCCTGGGCAGTTTCGTACGGGCTGGGTGTAAGGGCGGTGCAGGCTAAAGGCGGGTTCCTACTGCCTCACAACCCGTGCTCAGGAGCCCTCACCACTCGTCATGTTCTGTGAGCCCCATGCATTGTGCAAGCGCCCCGGTGTTTTATGCGGTCCAGGCCTGAGCGGTTTCAAAAGGTCCTTCTTCTTGTGCGAAAGGGGGGTGGGGCTACAGAGCCTGGGCCCCCCACCCCTCCTGTGATGGTTTAGTACGAGCACCGTCCGCTGCCGTATATGCTCCTGGCTCAGGGGTACTGCGGTGCAGGCCAGGGCCGGATCAACAAGGCCCCATATTTTGGGATAGGCAGGGGGGGACAAAAGGCCCGGCAGGCCGCGTGCTGGCCCCTGACCCCTCTCCCCTCCTCCTACCTCCGGCCTACTGTCCTGCAGAGGCAGGTCTCGTACCTCAGTTCCATAGAGGGGGTCGCAGTTCAGACCGCTGTTTCCACCCCATCGTTGGGGGCGGGTGCGAGCGCACACACGCCCCCCTGCCTCGGCCTCAGCTGTGTAGGGGACCAGGATTCCCGGGCGGCGCACGCTGCACAGGCGCTGTGGTTTTCATCCGGGACAGTGGGCCTGCAGTATGTCCAACACACAGAGGATGGCAGCGCAGTGCCCCAGCAAATCGGCAATGCTGGGGTGGCATATTAGATCGACGGGGTGCTTAGAAAGGCACACGGCCGGGGGGGGGCGGCGCTCAAGTTGGATAAGTCTCTGCATGAACTCCACGTGGCGTGATCACAATCTGCAGCGTTTGTGACAATATTAAACGGGGTCATTAACAGGGGTCCATATGCTACCCTTGCGGCCAAGTATTTGGTTGAGTTGGCGCTTCGTCACGGCGGGTGCTGGTGCGAGACGGCATAGATAGAAAGTGCTATGGAAACGCCTTTAAGCACACGGTGCACCCCGCCCCACGTTATGCAGCATGGCCATGAATTTGGAGGGGGACACAGAGTGGGCCACAGGCAACCACGTTTCTGCGCTCTTGGGACACACGGTTAGGCAATGCATAAGGCTGGGGGTGCCCACGATGGCGGGGGCTGGATTACTCGTTTGTAAAGAGCCGTTGCAGGCTTGCAAGAATGCAAGCTAAAAAGACAGTTTAATTATTGGGTTTCTTACGTTAATGATTTCACACCTGGTCACAGTGAAATCTTCAGATGCCAGTTTTCCAAGTGCACCGGCAAGCTGGGATGTGGGGGCAGCACATGATACTATTTACGAAGCCTGTTTGCGCTGCGATGCATCTCCGATGGCAGAAAATGTCTGGTTTGTTTCCCATGATTCCGCCCCCACTACATGGTGATGCCTCCATGCCAGCTTGTATCTCACAGCTGGTGTTGATCCTTGTTACCATAGCACTTTTCACAGGACTTTCTGGTAGGTGCCCAATTAGGTAGTACACTGCAATTATAACGAACCCATCCACCGCCACCCAGGGTGATACTGTACAGTTTGCTTAGTGCATTCTCCATGCCGCTCTACGTTGACTTTCTCGGTTCAGTGATCCTGTGCCTGCATATGTATCCCTTTGATCCAGGACGGGAAAACGGGGGCACACTCAGCTGTAGAATTTTGTTTTGGTTAATAGTTCTAAGGCACAAGTTTTCACTTTAGTTACCGCGGGTCATGGGATGAATGCGGTTAAGTAGGGCGTTACATTTGTGCTTCCTCGTTTAAAATCCTTACACAAAGAAACAGTGCGTAATCAGTTTTCGCTCGTTCCTTTTGCGCCCCAAAAAAAATGTATATATTTTAGAATCTGCAAAGTATATGTAAACTGTGCTATGATTTAAGTGAGCGTACGTTAATGACTACGTTTGTGAGGCATCATGGAGCTCGCACAGGTACATAAGTGACCTATGAGCCAGAATTGAAGCATTTCAAGTATTTTACAGGAAGCCATATTAGCAGCTTGTTTACCTCATGCACTGTTGACCAGTGGCCAAGGCAACAGTCCTGACTTGCGATAGGTGTAATTTTACGATTCAACTGCCTTTCCTTGACATACAAACTGCTTCCTCATGCGGTCTCATGTGCACATCAAGGATAGGCAGAGATGCACGGCATGTTTGTTGGTGGATAGGTCGTCTGCCTGTTAGAGAATGCAGGCAGAGTCTGCCCACGCAGCCGCCGCTGCTTTGAACTTTTTAGAATCTGTGCAACGTTTATGTAAAACTGTACCATGATTTAAGTGAGTGTACTTTAATGTCTACGTTAGTACATTAGTGACTCATTAAAGATCTTGCACAGCCACACCATTGGCCTAGGAATCAGAATTGAAGCACTTCAAGAAATTTACATTGAAGCCATAATAGTTGCTTATTTACTTCATGCATTACTGACCAGTGGCAAGGTCAATTGTCCTGGCTTGCGGTAGGTGTATTTTACGGGTAGATTATATAGCTGTTTGCTGACTGAAGAGGCAGGTCTATGCTAAGCAAATATTTTCAGATTGTTTTGGCCAGTCAAATGGGGAGGATCTGCTCAATAGATAAACATGCTCGCATTAATCAATTATGTGTGCAAGTAGAAAAGTCTATCAAATGGGTAGGTGAGGGGTCTAGAGAGGACACACGGGACTAGCACGACCCAGGTATGGCAGGATAAGCAGTCAGGCAGGGGGACAAGATGAAGCTGGACTTCCATAGGTGAGAGCTCAGATCTTGAGTTGAGCACCAGAACAGCAGTGCAAGGGCTGTTGAGTCCTATGTTGAAATGTGGCTAGAGTTACATATATGCAGGTTGCAAATTGACTCAAGGATAATTTACTCTGAAAGGGCTTGGGAGTGTAATACGTTAGTAAGTTTGGCTAGTAGTGTTTGGTGACTCAGCCTCACCATGCCTGTATGGAGGCATTTTCAAGATGATATGCTTGTTAGCCACAACTGTGGCTCATTTATTTTATGCAACAAAGAGGCAGGGTCAAGGCTAATAGTTCTGGCTTGTTGTTGGTGCAGTGTTGCAGGAGTACAGATCTGGCAGAAAAGATAGAGGTCACAAAATACCAGACGGCAGCAAATCAATTTTCACAGTTCAACAGGCTTAATATGGACAGCCTACTTGAGTTAAACCTCAATGGAGGATGTCACCCCAGAACTTTTAATAGTGCTGCAATTGTCCACTCTGCTAAAATACAGTATCTAGTTACCTGTGCAATATTTGTCAGGGTGGTTCCGGGCGCTCGGCACTGTCCCTTAATTTTAAAATGGCGCTTGGGGACAGTCTGCCACAAGTGGGCACTGTCTGTCTTTTAGAGACAACCACAACAACTGGTGTGGTGATGTGATAGGATTGGCAGCACGTCAGGGGCAACGTATGGTGCGAACGAAAGGGGCCACCTGCCGCCAGCCCTGGATTACAGGTATACAAATCAAGCACGTGACGTTTGTAATCTGTGGGGCTGTGGGCACAGCTGGGCTGCGAGTAGGTCAACCATAGTGGGGTGTCACATGTCTTCTCCTGCTCAGGTTTCAAAACAAGGGGCAGTTACTTGGGCATGCTCCTTGCTGTAATCAGCGCGCAAATCTAATGCATGTTTATGTAAGGGTATGGTATACCACAAGAACTGCATATTACATACATCCTCCAGTACCTCCAAGATACAGGCTTGCCATTTCACACACTCCATGTGGAGGGCTAGCAATTTCAGGGGATACAAAGCGAACCAGGGCATGGTTGGTTCAGCACCTTGACAACGTTGTGCTCACATTTTGTTATTTCAGCAAGGGGACTGGTGCCTAAAATGTCCTTGCATTTTGCACTTATAGAAAGAAAAGAAGTGTAAAGGAATAGCAGTGCATGAACTGGGCACACTTCACAGCAAAGCCAGCAATTATGATGAATTGGTGGGTGTCAGAAATTATTTGCGTTATATCAGGGAACTGCAGCTATGTTCCAACAGTGGGAGGATTGTGACTGTCATGCTTTTATTCACAGATTACTATACATGTCAGACAATAGGGTTTTGTAACCTGCAGGGGGAAGGACTCGATCAACTGTCACCCTCCCAATAGAGTCACAGTGATACACACTTTTCAGTCGAACAACACATGTATTCAACCATGAACTGACGAATATATCTCTGCCCGCATTATCTTAAGTTGTATCACAACATCACCATCTTCAGACTCAGGGCCATTGTTATTTGGTGAATCAGCAGCAGGGCACAGACCTTGGGGCCGGCAGTCGCCGCCCATATACCTCCTCCATCCTAGCCCACACTTAGTCCATTCCGCTTTGACTCCACTGTTGGACTGGCTGACACAATAGCCTCTTACTGGTATTATCTCTTTGGACACATATTGGCACATTCGGGCCATGTATTGTTTTTCTTCGCACGAGGGCCTGCGATTGGCTCGGCGGGTTTCTACGGTAAGGGCACGCCTGAGCGCTGTGTCTGGAGTAGCTAGGTCCAAGAAGTAAGGCAAGTGGGGTCCGGGCGGGATACTGAGAATCTTAAACGTGACGCTGTTGTCATCGGGTCCACTCACATTGGTACTATTTTCACCCTGGGAATGTAGACAGGGCTGTACAATATTTCCTACATGTGGGTGGGGGATTCCCTCCACATCTTGGCTCCTTCTAGCTATCCAGGGGACAAAGGCAGTTCACTAATAATGAACATTGGCAGTGGCACTGTTATCAAGTTTGGATCCCCACTTTACAGGATTAGCACCTGATCGGGGAAAATGTTCTGGATGCGGTGCTGGAGCAGAGTTTTCTGTTTGAAAATTCGTTGGTTTTTGAAGCTCTGGCATGTCTATTTGTCATATTAATTTATTAATTACTAATAATTAATTATTTGTCTTGTGCAAGTGTGTTTATATTAATCAATCCGTTTGTCCTAATAAGAGAGAGTTACACGTGGGTACGCATAAATGTGCTGTTTAATAATAACGTGCGTGTTTTCATGTTTAAACGTTGCTATGTGCTGTTTATTTTTGAGCACAAAACGCTTTTCGAATTAATGCTTTTCTATGTTGCAAGTGCTAGATAGATACATACACATAAGGGTATTAGAGGGATTAGCACTGTTTAGTCACTATGCTGTGGTAACGTTGTTTTTGTTTCTTTTAATTAAGATGGTCTATTGTGGCCTATGGTGGCCTAGACAAAGATGGCCGATTTTGTAAGCCTGGCCTCGATTTGAAAGTAGAAAACCGTGATGGGAGAGAGCCCTGCTGAATATGGTCCTGAAGTCAGCTGACCACAGTCCTTGCTTGCCTTGTTAAAAATTTCCGTGAGGACAGCAGCAGCCTGGGTAATCTCCAAGTGAAATGGAACGTCCTTGGCAGTCTTGGGAAACAAAGGAGCCTTAGAGAAAGACTCTGAACTATGGTCTCATTGCCGAGGAGAAGTAGAACTAACACGATACATTTATGTTTCTTGGTTCCTGTTCCGTAGTCTTTATTTTGTGATTTTTCCTGAGCGGAGATTTTCAAATGTAGCGATGTTACATCCTTTCCTTCTCGCTCTGCTCAGCGGTCCAGCGGACATTACAACTTTTCTATGTATCTTTCCTTTGTTCAATTCATTATAAGAATTGTTAGCCTAGAGAGGGTTTTTGCCACTTGCCACTTGCCATTTGCCTTTGCCGCGTACCGAATCTGCGTTGCTGAGGATTGATGCTGAAAGGACTTCGTCTTGAGAGACTTTACCGAGAGACTTGTCCTGACCCGTTCTGACATTTAGCTAGAATAGGTAACTATGAGAAAAATGATTTATTCTGATTGATTTCCCTTTTGACTAATTTTAGATAAAGCAATATAATTTGAACATGGTGTTGGATATTATTTCTTATCAATTATTGAGTATTATATTTGATTATTGCCGTATAGGTTGTATAGATTATGTTTATGGACAGTCATAATAACCAGGTCTTATCGACCTCGATATAGATGCAGGGTGACTAGGAGTTTTCTTTCCACAGGTTTATTGCTGGTAGAGTATTTGAGCGTATGTTAGCGAAATGGGCCCTAGCGTATGATGAATGTATGTGCGTGTAACTGTGAGATTACTCTATCTGTGGTAGTGGGAATATTATACACACCCTGATCTCTATCAATTTCCTGGTAGCAGAGGATGGTTATTGATGATTGTCTTGATCTGATAAGATTGCTTGTACATTAGCTTATTGATTATTGATTATTGGTTGATGTTGGTATATGTACTAACACTATATGTTGGAGTCGTAATGTTGAGTTATATGTAGTGCTTCTGGAACTTGGGAGCTGGTAGCAGTTCCGTAGTAGGGCAGAGGGAAGTATATGCTGCTCTCGGGAAAGACGGAATTGTAAGGAATAACGTGTGACAATTGAAGTTGCGCGTCACATTGTCTGGGTTCGGAATCAGTGACATTGTCGTATGTTACTATTAGGTATTTCTGGTATATAAGGAGTGTGTATGATAGTGAAGGTTATCTATGAAACTCTGGTCTTAAGTCCCAGGGATCCGTAAGGATTACCGTTAAAGCTTATCGCGGGAAAAGTAATAGGTATTCTCTGAGCTTGTTTGACAAACTGGGCAGAGGAAAGCTGTTTAGTTGATGTATGTTCTAATTCTGTAGTGGGACAGATTGTTCGCTGTTCTCGGGAAGCAGGATTCTGTGTGTATGTACTATATTTTTCTTGTATGAATGTGCGTAAATGTATATACATTTAATTGATTGTAAGACTCTTTGGACAAGTCCTAGAGGAAACAGTTAAGAGATGTATGAAAATTTGTTGATTCTTGTGAAATAGATTCTCTTTTACTATTCTGTGGTTAGCGAAGCAGACAATGGAGATGTTTTTATGTTGTAACTAATAGATTTTGTAGAAATTTTGACACGAAGTCTACTGAGAAGATTTTGTGAAGGAGGGGTAGACGAGTGACAGAAGACAGGAGACAAGCGACTGCAGCGGCTGTTGACGTCAGAAAGACCGCGCTCTGATTGGATAGTGGATCAGAATAGTGTTCGCGCTAGGATTGGTGCGTTGGTGTGAGCCGCGCAAGGATTGGAAGAGCTATTTAGTGACGTAGACGCTCCAGGATTGGTGTGTTGGTGTGAGTCGCGCTGTTATTGGTTGAAAATTCGTATTGTATATTTATAATACGGAAAGAGTAGAGAGTTTTTGGTAAACGCTAAAATGTATTACCAAGAAGAGAAAAAGAAGAAAACATTCTTTGGAAAAATTAAAAAGTGGTTTAACAAGGATAAAGATGTTAAAACGAGAGAGGGTGAGTTGTTACCTCCAACGAAAACACCTGCATCCTTCATGGCTGCGAAATAAGGGTTTCATACCTGTATATGGTTGGAGAATTGGGTTTGGTATACTAAAGAAGATGGTGTTCTAGCATTTCCAGAACATGGTTCATTTAATCTGGCCGTGTTGAGAAATTTACGGGAAAAGATGTTATGTCTAGACCCGAAACCAAGACCTACACAGTTCGAGGCTTTAGTGGAATGGGAAGAGGAAGTACATGAGCGAGAAAAACAGAGATCTGGAGGGTACTACAGGTACATGTTTGGGAGGAGACATGATCGTGAGACTCATCATGATCGAATGAAAAGGTGGCGAGATGCTAGTATGTCAGAGGGATTATATCCGATGAGAACAGTTGAAGGAGGAGCAGAAAGGGTTCCTGAGTCAGAAATGAGAAAATATGGAGTTAATGAGTATGAGGATGAGGTCTTGAATGACATGATTTACAAGAGACCACCTCCATATAGACCAGAACCAGATGAGAGTACACCAGTTGTTTCTCCGATAAGAGATACAGTTTGTTTTATTGAGACAGAAAATGTGACACCGGAATCTAGAGGTAGTAATTCTTTCAGGGAAAGAGAGAATCGAGGTAGTGATGAGAATGCCAGACAATTAGCCAGAACTACAACAGAGCTGACTGAGAAGATTAGGGAGTTAACGAAGAATCTGGAAGCTATTACGGTGCCTGTAACTATAGGTCCGGTTATGCCTGTGTTTAACAAACAGCGGACAGGTGAAAATGGACTGGTGATTCCATATGTTGGAAATAATTTGACAAATTCAGTTGGTCCTTCAGGAGATTCAGGCAAAACAGAAAGAACTGACCTGAGACAATCAAGACATGACATATGTAGTGAAATACTGGATGCTAGTGAAGCTAGTTGTTCAGGGATGCCAATTTTAGAACCGCAGAAGAGAGTGGTTCCAGTGAAAAAAACTGCCGAAATAACAGTTGAAGATTTGAATGATTGGATGAAAGTTCTACAGAAAAAGGATAAAGATTCACAAGTAATTGACGTGGCTAGGTTACGTGTAGAACTAGAAGAGCTTGTTACAGG
Organism: Triturus cristatus; assembly: GCF_964204655.1. Taxonomy (NCBI): domain Eukaryota; kingdom Metazoa; phylum Chordata; class Amphibia; order Caudata; family Salamandridae; genus Triturus; species Triturus cristatus. Next base: position 393,573,282 of record NC_140594.1, read on the forward strand.
AACAGTTCCAACAGAAATTCTGAAGAGTCATCATGATGGTGAGTTAATGTTTATGTGCAAGAACATTACCTGGAGAGCAAGAAATACACATGACAGGCTAAGAGCAATAGCGAATGAGCAGGGAGTTGACATTGATAAAGTGAAAGCTTTACAAAAAACCTACAGGATGGATTTTACAGAGAAGGATATTGAAAATTTGAATGCTACTGGTAGAACAGGACAGATTAAGGAAATGGTAGCATTATTGCGAAGATGGGGTGATGTAGAAAAGTGGAAGGATAGGTGGTATAAGAAAAGAGAGGAAGCTGAAGATAGAACAACTTATTCAGCATTTCCAGTGAGAGAAAAAGAGAAACCGGTGGATAATTATCCTATGAGAGAAATACCTGGAGGAGGATATGTACATGTTCCATGGACCAGACAGGATATTTTATCATTTACGAATGATTTCCCTCGATTGAGAGAAAAGCCCGTCGAGTGGTATAGGCAGGTAGATAGGTTTGTAAAATTGTCAAAAGTGCTGTGGGTTGACCTGAATAGTCTGTTTGATATAATTGTTCCAGCAGACTTGTGGACTGAGTGTAAAATAGTTGTGAGTTGGCCTACTGAGGAATATCCAAGAGACCCAAGAACAGGGGCACCAGATCCAGAGGTAATGAGAAAGTATGATCAGGTGATGGTATACCTGAAGAGTAAAGTTCCTGCAAAAGAGACAGACTGGGTAAAAATAGATCGAACACAACAGGAAGCGAAAGAATCAGTTCATGCTTTTTACGAGAGGCTGATACTGGCATTTAAACAATTCAGTGGAGATGAACACCTGGGTGACAAGGATTTGAGTCATTTTGTATACAGATTTGTATATGGCCTTAGACCTGAAATTGGTGAAAGAATTCGTGAGCATACAGTGGATTGGCAGAGTAAGAAAGTAGATGAGATTCTGAGACATGCGAAATACTTTAGTGATGAAATTGAAGCAAAACAAAGAAAGCTGAAAGAGAAAGCAATGTGGGCACAGGTGAAAGTTGCGGAAAGACAGGAAGCACAGTTAGTGGAACAGGCGAATAATCCAGGAAACAATGCAGGGAATAGACCTAGATATGCAGGGAAAGGAAAAGGAAGTCTTGAGGAGGCGAAAAAAAAGTTTCCTTGTCACAACTGTGGCCAATTGGGGCATTGGAGATCAGAATGTCCTAATCCACCATTAGTGAGTAATGAGAATAAATCCTTAAATCAACAGGTGCAGAATGAAGGAAATAATCAACAGCAGCAACAACAGAAAGTTGTGAGACAGCAGAGTCAAGAGCCAAAACCGCCCTTGCCGCAGAATAGAGGGTTACAAAAGTATAATCAGGATTCAGGATTCTACAATGATGAACAGGTAAATAAACCAAGACGTTCAAACAAGGTACAACAGTACTTGTTAAAGAGTGAAGGGAGTGAATCTGAGGGTGATTATTGACGGTGCCGAGGAGAGGAAGAAGAGTGCATACTTGGTGCAACTCTAGAAATAGACCAGGCAGGACCATTTGTGGATGGGAAAATAAATGAGGAGAGTGTTACTTTTTTGGTAGACACAGGTGCGACAAGATCAACTGTCAGGTCAACAGATGTTAGAAATCTTCCTCTCTCGGATGAAGCAATCCAAGTAGTTGGTGTAGCCAATACGCAAATCAGAACACGTCTTACTGAACCAGTAAGAGTACAGATAGGGAAATTTTCAGACATGCACAGATTCATTGTCTGTGACACGAGTCCAGTGAACCTGTTAGGTAGGGACTTGTTGTGCAAGATGAACTGCACAATTTTTTGTACACCGGATGGAATAGCCTTTGAGACACCAGATGAGGATGTTTTGTACCGAGTGACTCTAGAGAATAGAGAAAGTGAGTTAATTGGTGCATTTGCTGTGTTTAATCCGGAGGATTTGCCTCGAGAGCTGAGAGACACAGTGAAAAGGACAGTTTGGGATTTTACTGGAGAGGATGTGGGATTGATGAATAATGTAGATCCAGTGAAAATTGCAGTGAAAGAGGGAATTACATATCCTAACATTCCTCAATACAAAATGACACCAGAAATAATTGAAGGGATAACTCCTATAATTGAGAAAATGATTCAGCAGGGAGTCCTGAGAGAACTACTGAGTAGTCCGTGTAATTCACCGATAATGGGACTAAAAAAGCCTAATGGGAAATTTAGGATCGTACAGGATTTGAGGAAAGTTAATCAAATCGTGGTGGCATGTTGTCCTATCGTGCCAAATCCATCAGTGATCCTGTATCAAATTCCACATGATGCTGAGTGGTATACAGTAATTGATTTGTGTCATGCGTTCTTTTCAATTCCATTGCATCATGATAGCCAGCCGATTTTTGCATTTAGGTTTGGCCAGCGTATTTTAGCATGGTGTCGTATCCCACAGGGGTATACAGAGAGTCCTTCGATATTCAATCAGTTATTGAAGAAATCGTTGGAGAGTTTGATCATGCCTGAGAGCTCAGTACTAGTGCAGTATATTGATGACCTACTTGTGGCATCAAAGACACGTGAAGCTTGTGAAGTAGATACCATAGCTTTACTGAATCATCTGGCAGATGGAGGGTTAAAGGTATCTCCAGCCAAATTACAATTTGCAAGAAAGAGGTGCATTATCTTGGACACAATATTGAAAAGGGTCTGAGAAAAGTGACGGATGACAGAATCAGAATAATCAGAGAAATGAAAGCCCCAAAAACTCAGAGAGAAGTGAGAATGTTCCTGGGTATGGTGGGTTATTGTCGTCAGTGGATAATTAATTTTTCTTTGATAGCAAAGCCACTGATTAAACTGACAAAAAGTGAGATGACAGACCCATTGGATCTAGATGTAGAACAAATGGCAGCATTTGAAGAGCTCAAAAGTAAAATGTGTGAGGCTCCAGCTTTGGGTATGCCAGACTACGAAAAGGAGTTTGAGTTGTACTGCAGTGAGAGAAATAGATGTGCACTTTCAGTGTTAATTCAGAAGCATGGATTACTGAGAAGGCCTATTGCGTACTTCTCATCGACACCTGACCCCGTAGCTGTGGGTTTACCAGGTTGTCTGAAATCTGTGGCTGCAACATGCAGAAGTCTGGAACAAAGTGAGGGAATCATAATGGGATATCCTGTAAGGGTATTCGTACCTCACAATGTGGCAATTCTTTTGACAAGAAGCAGAACCCAGTAAATGTCACATAGTCGGTTGACTAAATATGAAAAAGTGATTCTGGGAGCATCAAATGTGACTCTTGAAAGATGTGTGAATGTGAATCCAGCGACACTCTTGCCGGATATTGAAAACGTGGGTGTAAAGATGGAAGATGATCATGATTGTTTGGATGTGCTTGAGTACTGTACAAAACCGAGACCAGACATAAGGGATCTACCCTTACATGAGAGTGATCATGTGTTGTTTGTGGATGGTTCATGCCTGAGAAATGATGATGGTGTGCTATGTGCAGCATATGCGGTGTGCAAAGTTTCAGAGGTCATGGAAGCATCACCATTGAAAGGAGTGAAATCTGCGCAAGTTGCTGAATTGATGGCATTGACAAAAGCTTGCGAAATTGGGAAAGATTTGAGGACAACTGTGATGACTGATAGTCAGTATGGATTTGGAGTTGTGCATGATTTTGGCCAGCTTTGGCTACAAAGAGGTTTCTTGACATCGAGTGGAACTCCGATAAAGAATGCTGAAATGATTGGTAAATTGCTTGAGGCGATACAGCTGCCTAAGGAGTTAGCAGTTGTAAAATGTGCTGCCCATGGACAAGGAGAAGATTTTATAACGGTTGGAAACCGTTACGCGAATGATGTTGCGCAATACTGCGCCAAAACAAATCAGTCCATTAATCGGGACCGAGAGGGGGAAATGTCTTTTCTCTCTGTGATGTTTACTAATGTCTTAGAAACATGGGATGAAGTGAAACAGTTGCAAGATGAGGCAGGAGAGGAAGAGAAAAAAGATTGGATTAAGGCAGGATGTGCTCCAAGAGAAACAGACCATGTTTGGGTCTACAGAGATGGCAGACCAGTAATGCCTAACTCCATTTTGTCGTCAATGGCAAGAATGTATCATGGCCAGGGACATTTGGGGAGGGATGCGATGGTTAGGTCATTTAAACAAACCTGGTACAATGCAAAGTTCAGGACAATTGCAGAAAGCATCTGTCAAAGGTGTTTGGTTTGTCAGCAATTTAACACTGGGAAAAAGACAGTGGTGAGTCTGGGAACAATAGGCAGAGAAGGAGGTCCTTTTACAAGAATGCAGATTGATTTCATTGAAATGCCCCAAGTAAACAGACTGAGGTATGTTCTAGTGGTAGTCTGTTTGTTTTCAAGGTGGGTGGAAGCTTACCCGACTAGAAGAAATGATGGAATAACAGTGGCAAAGTTACTGTTAAGGGAGTTGATTCCTAGGTACGGGTTTCCAGTAACAGTTGAGTCTGATAGAGGTGGACACTTTCAAAATGAACTCATGGGTTTGATTTGTGAAGCATTGAAAATACAGCAGAAGCTACATTGTGCATACCGACCAGAGGCTTCTGGTGTGGTTGAGCAGATTAATGGCACAATCAAGAACAGGATTGGGAAAATGTGCTTAGCCACTGGCATGAAATGGCCAGATGTTTTACCTCTAGTGCTGATGACTATTAGATCTACTCCAGATAGAACTACTGGCTTGAGTCCGCACGAAATAATCATGGGACGTGCAATGCGCCATGCATTTGTGCCTGTCAATAAGTTGGTGACAATAACTGATGACATGATTTTGGATTACTGTAAAGGCCTGGCTGATGCAGTTCATTCTGTGTTTCACCAGGTTGGAGAAGAAGCTACCACACTTGAGAAGAAGCAAGCCCATGATCTGAGTCCAGGAGACTGGGTGAGGATTAAGGTACACAGAAGAAGAAATTGCTTGGTTCCAAGGTGGGGAAGGCCGAGACAAGTTATTCTGACTACGACAACTGCAGTAAAGTGTGCTGGAGTGAAACACTGGGTACATGCAAGTCATACTCTGAGAGTTCCAAACCCAAAAGAAGGGACTGGTAAAGAGTATTTTGAAGAGTCAGATTCCAGTGATGATGAAGATACAGAATCAGTGAGGAAAGAAGCAGGAAAAGCTTCAAATGAACCACTGCGAGTATCAGAGAAAAGATCAGATTCTGTAAGAAAGCCTGAAGTTTCAAAAAGCAGTGAAGGGAAAAGAAAAGAAAAGAGAAATTTCACAGAGACTACTCCTGAATCAGAAAAGGAGGAGATTGAGGAACCACTTGAGATTATACTTGAAGAAGTAGGGTCAGAAGAAGATAAAGAGGGACAGATTGCGGAAGACCCCCGAGGAGGTGTAGGGAACATTCTTGATGAGCTAGGTGAAGGGACAAGTAGACAGCAAGAAGATTGCGTGTCGGAGACTCGAGGAGGGACAGAAGTAGGGAAATCTCAAACAGTGGTGAAAGAATCTGTGGAAAAGAAGAAAACTGCTAGAAAACGAAAACAGAAGGCACTTGAAACAGAATTGGATGATGAGAATGAACAAACAGAGGGTCGAGTTCTGAGAAAGAGAACTTGGATTGGAGAAAGAAATAATAAAGAAATAAAGCCGAAAAAGGTGATAAAAGGAGATCGTTGGCCTAACAACAGAATTAAGAGGCTGAGATACAGAATAATAAGGGCAAATACATCAAAAGCTGAACAAGTGAATGAAGTATCGAGTCAAAGTTCAAAAGCTGAAGGAGAAGAATCAAAGGAATCAAAAGAACCAGTAGAAATAAAAAGAGTAAGAAGACCCAACCAAAAGTACAGATCACCGGAATGGTCTTATGTGGCACTGTCTGAAGAAGGAAAAGAAGAAGCAGTGACTCGAGATAATCCGGAAGAGATCTTGAGAGAAGTGGTTGAGGAAAATACTGGTGAAATCCTGAAAGTACTCTTGACTGACATTGGAGAAGAGTCAAATACTGAGGATTTTGATGTTGAAGATCTACTACAATTTGATGTTGAAGAAATTGAAGTTAAGGATGACAAGTATCCAAACTGAATAAAGGAAGGATTCACTTGGATTAAGTGAACGAAAGGATCATTTGGAAAGACTGAAGAAAAATTTGAAAAGAATTGTTGAAGAATTTAAGAGTTCCAATTTCAGTAGTGGAGTAGTAGAGGCTAAATTAAAGTAGTAAAATGGCTAACATAGAGGATAACCGAAATAGATGTGCCTTCTTTAAAAGGTGTTGTAGAATGTGCTGCTGCTGTACTGGATTATTAATGCTTCTATGGGGTGTTTTAGTTTTATTAGTTACTTTTAAAGTTGAGTTTGAGATGCATACAGAGAATGTGACAAATGTAGAGAAGAATTCGCAAAAAGTAGTTCCGATTAGAATTAGTAATACTTACATACACAAAGATAGGTCAATTAATAACTTTTCTAGTAATGTTTTTTCAAAATTGTTATATGAATATGTGAAAACAATGGAAGTGAGGGATTGCTACGTTTGTATGCAATTACCTGCATCCGTTTCAGAGGGTGTTACTTATCATCATTTACCAGCTACATATGGTATTTCTTGTAGTATTTTAAGTAGTGTTTTTTATTTGTTAGGGAAAGTAGATTATAAGATGTCTAACAGAGATAGTATTTTTGGGCATTTGCCAATGAACAAGGAGCTGAATCCAGCTAAAGAAGCTAACACTTTTGGTGAGATTTGTATTGAAGAAAAAGGATTAACATTAGATTACATTTTTAAGAATAATTTAACTTGCAGTCTGAAAGGAGAGGAGAAAGCTTTCTTGGATATGGTAGAGGAAAGGAGAATGAACATGCAGGAGAAAGCAGGAAAATATAAAGTGAGTGAGACAATTTGGGACATTGAAATGGGAAAAGAGTTGAAAAATGGGGTTAGTCCGACTTTAGCTCTAGATACACCACAGAAGGGTAAACTTTGCATTACAAGAAGGAAATCTCAATATGATACATATTTTGTTGGGACTAGTAAGTGCCATGATACATACTTCATTGCAACAGGTTGGGGTTTCAGAGGTGGAGAAGATAACATTTTTCCAGGAGTGTACTATGTTTGTGGGAACAAGGCTTATTACAAGTTGCCTGACCATTGGTATGGCACGTGTTATGTGGGCCTGGTTTTTCCAAAGATTTTTCATATAGATAAGATAAGAGATGTGGAACATATTAATTTACTAATGCGTTTTAAGAGAGAAACTTGGTCTGAAATAGTGGGTGATATTTTTGGAGTTTTGATTCCAGCAGTGGGAATTTCTTTGAATGCTTATGGAATTCGGAAACTGTCCACAGTGGTTGATCGCTTATCGACAAATACCGCTGGAGGGTTTCTTTTGGTGAATACGGAATTAAGTGCCGTACGTGCTATGTCTATGCAAAATCGACATGCCCTTGATATTCTATTGGCCAAGGAGGGTGGAGTCTGTGGAATGCTGAAAGTTCAACATTGTTGCACTTACATTCCAGACGAAAGCAAAGACCTGAAGGTCTATATCAAAAATATTACTGATTTGCATGAAGAATTAGTACCACTTGAAGCTGAGAATTTATGGACTAAAATAGCTAATAAAATGATAGCTGTTAAGAATTTTATTGCGAAAGTAGGTAGTACTATTATAGGTAGAATATTGTTTCCTTTAACTTGTATAATTGTTGCTTTATTGATACTGAGACTAGTGTGTGTGTGTTGTAAAAACAGGGGAGGGAAAAAGAAGTTGAATAGAGAGAAGAAAAACAAGAGGTTGAAAAGAGAACCGCAAGAAATTGAATTGGAAGAATTGAGGGAGAGTGTTTACTTAGAGACAAAGAGGGATGATGAAAGAGTGACTGGTGTGTAATGTTGTGTAAGGAGAAAAGACATTTCTGATTTCTCCTAAAATGGGACTAAATTTTCACAAATTTTTTTTTTTGGGTTTATTTGGTGATAAAATCACCAAAGGGGGGATTGCTGGAGCAGAGTTTTCTGTTTGAAAATTCGTTGGTTTTTGAAGCTCTGGCATGTCTATTTGTCATATTAATTTATTAATTACTAATAATTAATTATTTGTCTTGTGCAAGTGTGTTTATATTAATCAATCCGTTTGTCCTAATAAGAGAGAGTTACACGTGGGTACGCATAAATGTGCTGTTTAATAATAACGTGCGTGTTTTCATGTTTAAACGTTGCTATGTGCTGTTTATTTTTGAGCACAAAACGCTTTTCGAATTAATGCTTTTCTATGTTGCAAGTGCTAGATAGATACATACACATAAGGGTATTAGTGGGATTAGCACTGTTTAATCACTATGCTGTGGTAACGTTGTTTTTGTTTCTTTTAATTAAGATGGTCTATTGTGGCCTATGGTGGCCTAGACAAAGATGGCCGATTTTGTAAGCCTGGCCTCGATTTGAAAGTAGAAAACCGTGATGGGAGAGAGCCCTGCTGAATATGGTCCTGAAGTCAGCTGACCACAGTCCTTGCTTGCCTTGTTAAAAATTTCCGTGAGGACAGCAGCAGCCTGGGTAATCTCCAAGTGAAATGGAACGTCCTTGGCAGTCTTGGGAAACAAAGGAGCCTTAGAGAAAGACTCTGAACTATGGTCTCATTGCCGAGGAGAAGTAGAACTAACAAGATACATTTATGTTTCTTGGTTCCTGTTCCGTAGTCTTTATTTTGTGATTTTTCCTGAGCGGAGATTTTCAAATGTAGCGATGTTACATCCTTTCCTTCTCGCTCTGCTCAGCGGTCCAGCGGACATTACAACTTTTCTATGTATCTTTCCTTTGTTCAATTCATTATAAGAATTGTTAGCCTAGAGAGGGTTTTTGCCACTTGCCACTTGCCATTTGCCTTTGCCGCGTACCGAATCTGCGTTGCTGAGGATTGATGCTGAAAGGACTTCGTCTTGAGAGACTTTACCGAGAGACTTGTCCTGACCCGTTCTGACATTTAGCTAGAATAGGTAACTATGAGAAAAATGATTTATTCTGATTGATTTCCCTTTTGACTAATTTTAGATAAAGCAATATAATTTGAACATGGTGTTGGATATTATTTCTTATCAATTATTGAGTATTATATTTGATTATTGCCGTATAGGTTGTATAGATTATGTTTATGGACAGTCATAATAACCAGGTCTTATCGACCTCGATATAGATGCAGGGTGACTAGGAGTTTTCTTTCCACAGGTTTATTGCTGGTAGAGTATTTGAGCGTATGTTAGCGAAATGGGCCCTAGCGTATGATGAATGTATGTGCGTGTAACTGTGAGATTACTCTATCTGTGGTAGTGGGAATATTATACACACCCTGATCTCTATCAATTTCCCCACTTTACAGGATTAGCACCTGATCGGGGAAAATGTTCTGGATGCGGTGCCAGAGGATACTGGACATTTGGGGGTATCAACTAATTGATTTATGCAGGGTGAAGATAGGGGGTATGGAAAAAGTACCTGGTAGAGGTACGGTAGAGCGTGGTATGTGGCAGGCAGCATTTGGTGCCAGGCAGCAATGGGTGCCAACCAGCAAATGGAAAGACCACAAGGGGCTCCATAAGAGTCTGCACATGTGTCAGTAGCAAAGGCATTGACCTGTCACATAATAGTCCCCTATTAACATACAGGTAGTAAAGGTCAATAGCCTTTCTGGAGGGCAGGCGCAGTAGAGGCCAGGTGGCGCTTAGTGCTGGAGGTTACCATAGCAGTAGCTCGGCAGGGGGTCACTCATGCCAGGGTGGGGACAATAGCAGGGTGACTCAGCATCTTTGATCGCTTGCAGACGGTGATGAACGTGCAGGCAATAGGAAACGAAAGGGCAGGCAAGTTATGCGTATGACTTACCACAGAACACTGGCCCTGTGTACACCCTTGTCTCTCTTGGGGAAGAGGGATCTGTTGCAAGAGATAAAGTCCTCCAGGTGTAAGTTAGGCAATAATTGGGGGCATGTGTATTAGGCTTTTGCTTGCCTAGTCCACGGGGTTTTGAAGAAGATGGGGCTTCACCTGCTAAAAGTGGCCTTGGACTTGTTTGCTTGACCGGGGAGAGGCCCGGGTATCAGCTGGATGTAGTTAAAGATGCTTACCCTTGACCAGAGGGGGCATGGACAGGTTTGCAAACTGGAGTTTATAGAAAGGTGTGCAGTGATCAATTAAGGGTGTTAGCAACCCAGCATTTCTTTATTTGGCCAGGTTCCATGGTTGGTATATGGCCTTTCGTGCGTCTTCAAGGTGGCACGAGGAGCGGAAGGCAGGAATCGGAGACAGGTGTTGTTTCCACCACTGAGTTATTCGGTTTGGGGGCCTAGGCTAGCGCTGGAACAGCTTGCTGTAGATAACTGTGTCACAGACCGGGGGGAGTGTCTCCCTCCCTAACAGTGGGACATACACTTAAGAAGCAATGAGTTGTCCTTCCTGGGTAGGAAGGCACTGCTGTAAGACATGAAGTCCTCAATGCGTAAGATATGTGGGGGGGGGATTCCTCCTCCTAATGTGCAGGTCATACACCTGGGAGGGAATAATCTAGCATTTCTGGGGAGAAGGGCACTGCTTCAAGCATAGACGGTCACCATGTGTAAGGAGCAACCAGCTGGGGACCGGTGAGATATGGTAGTCTGAGATAATGCCACGGCGGGTGTGGCAGGGCTCACAATCAAGGGAAGCCATGGAGGTCTCTCGCAGGAAGGTTAACAGCGCCATGAGGAAATTCACTGAGCAAAGGGGGTTTTGACGTCATCCATCATGGGTTACTGCACACTAACGCCACAGGGTGTTTTGATGAAGACTAGGTACACCTGTCCAGAGTAAGGTACATACGGACACCCTCTGCAGGAGCACAACAAGGGTGCAAAGGCCAAATATCCACAGGGAGGTCCTCGCGTTGGACCCTGGAGGAACGACGGCGCCTTGTTAGTCCTATGGGCGGTTGTGGACCTGAGCAACCGGGGGTTGCCTGGCAAGTTCCGCCCCCTTATGGGGCGTGAGCAAAGGGGTGGGCAGTTGGCCCACCGGTGGGAGGGGTCTCCCCTCCCCAAAAAATATGGCAAACCGTTGGGCAGGTCCACGGTGTCATTTGGCTCGTCAGGGGCTGCCTGCCTTGGGATCGCCCGTAATATATTGGCATATTTGTAATGCTAATAAACTTGCAGCAATTTTCTCCACAAAGAAGGTGTCTTGTCTGGTTATTGCTCTAGGAGAATGCTGTATGGGGGAGGATGAGTGTTTGCCGATATTGGCACTATGCTGCCAGCTTGACCCTCAGGAGGAGCGCTACGTGTCTCTCACGCTCCTGGTCTGAGTTTCATGCTATCACGGATTTCATCCCTCCCCCACACCTCCCCTGCTTGGCTTCTCTCTGTGGAGCCCCTCCTCTGGTGCCCCATTGCTCAGTGCACCTCTCACCTTAGGCTCAATTTGGAAAAGCAGGCAAGGGCCTTGGGCAATTCCTTGCGGCTGGCCAATTCGGGAGCTTTTTCGGAGCTGTAGGAAATGTTGAGGTGGGGGAGGGGGCGTGGGGCAGAGGGAGAAAACACCGGCCATACAAACCACATCACAGCCTAGCGGGGTGACTTCCGTGTGTCTGAGCTCAACCTTGTGTGGCACCCTAGACAGCCACCCTACTGTGTTGCCGCCACTTATCACCTGCCTCCTGGAGATAGCTTAAGAGCTAATCCTGGTTGACTTTAGTTTAATCGCTGGCCCGGCATGGGGTGCAGCAGTAGCAATGCACTTCCCTGCTGCTGCTGGTGGGCTCCAGCTCCAAATAGTGACCCTGGCACTATTTCTCTGGTCTCTGGGCTATAGGCACCTTAGACTATATAAAGCTGGTTAGCCAGAGCGTTGTCGGTGGGCATACGCATGGATGAAGGTTGCGAACCACGTGGACTTCAGGAGTGGGGGGCAGGGGTATTTAATGCCCAAACCTGACCTCCATCATTTTCAACCACTGGTCCTTCTAAGTGCAGCAGGCGGCTGTGGCAAAAAGGGCAATCCATGGAGCACTCAAACCACTGAACTGCCTCAAATGCACCACCATGGTTGGCAGACGGCAGCGGCGTCTCTTGCTCCCGGCTCCCTCGGGCAATCGCTCCTTCTCCTCAGAGCAATGGACAGCAGGCAACGAGTTGCGTGTGGCGCATGAAAAGACCAAAGATACATGCTTGAGATGAGATGGTATAATACGGCCACAAGATAGAGCCTATGGCTTTGAAGACAGAGAAAACACAGCACCATATTACCCCATAACTTAGATACTTAAACATTGAACCTACAACTAATTCCATCCAACACAGTATGACACCACACACTATCATACAACACTGCACCTTGCACTCTTTTCTACACAATACCTCTATATACAATACCATACAACGAGGGGAGTAGCTTGGTCAGTAAGTTTGGGGGGGTGAGCTTCAGATTTTCTGACAATCAGGCTAGGATATATTGTTTGAATACATTATAAGGCAAGCAGGGAGCATGAGAGGGGCCTAGGAGGCAGTGGAAATGAAGAGAAATGCAGATTGGTAGAATTACTATGAGAGAAAACACAATATTTTGTAAAATAACCAATATTCTGAAGACTTTCAAAACAAAGGAGAGTGTGTGTGTTTTTTTTGTGTGTCTGTAAAACTCCCTGATGAAATCTAACTGATATCTCACAATACCCAACCGAAAGCACCTGGACACAACTATTTAACAGAAAAGACATTTTAGAGGGGGGTGTAACACCGCACACCCCCACCTGAAGCTAAGCCCCTGCATACAACACAACACACCACAAATACACTACCACTCCATACCACACCATAGCACATCAGCCAACACTACAAACAAGACATGACTTCTGTCTTACCGCCTGAAGATGGGCCAGCATTGCAGTATGATTTTACCCTTCTCCTGGCTGCCATGCAATAAAAGGATGAAAATGCACCAAATTGCAACATCAAACATTAGCAAGACTACCTACAAAGAATGTGAAGACACTGGCATACACACCACATCCCAAAGACAATTTCATGTGGCACGACACACATCCGTTGCCTCAGCATACTTGCAGAATCTAGCAGTATATTGCAAGACCAGCCTGCCTAATAATAGTTACATAGTCATAACCTACAGCCAGAAGTTACTAGGAAACCAGGTACGGAGCACATGCAGGCCAAGAACCCATACTCACTCCATAGCAATTGATGCAATACATTCACAAAAGTTTAGTCAGACAGTACAATGAAACCAAAGGTACACCTACTGGTTCACAGACATGAATTGAGATTGGTTTTAGACAGGAAACCATGGACATTGCTCTGTGTCGTGCTAGAAAATGACCTTAAACAGACCACACAATCCCTGGTTCTGTCCAGATTGGACGGGAATGCAACACTCACAGGCACGGCAAAATCTCACTTAGCTCCCCTCATATCAACTCTAAATGCAGCTGCCAGGATGATCACCGGAGTAAAGAAATACGATCACATCTCTCCAGGGCACAAGTCCTAAAAAGGAAGTGGGGGGACGCTCCAAGTAAGGTGGTGTCACCGGAAGTGACGTCACAACCGGAAGTGACGTCACGAAATTTGCCGGTCTCCGTCTGAAATGCGGTGAATACATGCAAGATACAAGTAGAGGTATAATACTTCAATAAGTGGCAAGGCAGTCACTCAAAACACAAGAACACACTATACACAGGACCCATTCCTCGGATTACACGGTTATTACAGACTCGGGCCGTAGGCATTACGGGCATCTGTCGGGGTCCCTGGAAGTGACATGCTCGGCGTGTTGAGAAGCCTTGGCGCCTCGTCTGTGCTCTGAGAAAGGCAGGCATGGGGAGGGCGCGAGGTGGAAGGGGAGATTAGTCTGAGCCTCGGGTGCATTTGAAAGGCTATCATTCGCGCGCAGGTGCAGACTCGGGTACCGGCTCCATCTTTTGGGTAGGGGGGATGGCGTCCACCCGGTAAAATAAGCCAGACGAGGAATCTCAGGAGCACCAATATTCTACTTCTCATTCCCCCGAAAACTCACAAACAAAAAACCTTATCACGGTCCTTCTCTGGAAATGCGCCAAAAATTTGGAACTCCATCCCAGTCCATATCAGGACTAACCCCTCCTTCATAAACCTCAAAAGTCATCTCAAAGACCTCTTCCTCAACCGATCTCATTAAAAATGGATAGCTGCCTCCCAACGAGACAGAGCTCCTCTGCCACAGGAATTTTGCCCGGCGTAGAACATAGAGGCTTCGATGAGAAGGCATTTTAGCCTTAGCGCCGGGACACTCCTGGGAGTAGCCGCGCGCTTTATAAATACCAACTATGATAATACAACATAACATTTTCAGCGCCTGCCTTTTGACCCGCTCCTAGTACCCCCTTCAGACCTGAACAAGATTCAACAAGAGACAATGCTGTTTATTGAAATACTATGTAGCCGATTGCATCACGATACATGTTGTAAAGCACTCTGATACCTTCGGGTCTGGCCAGCGCTATATAAAACTCTTAAATAAATAAATAAATAGAAATAGAAATAGAAAAGAGTGGGATGCATCCAGATTCTCGAACTGCTTGCTAGTCTTGAGCTGGATCTGTTAACCAGGCTGATCTCAGGAATTCTTCCAATCAGTGACCCAGTGAAGTTCCTTGACACCGAGACACAGCTAAAGTGCCGGCACACATTGACTGGGTTTTGTCAGGAGCAATGGAGGCAGTCTGTGGGGGTAATGCATATTTCTTCCTTAGACCCATCAACTAATTTTGTCCTGGCTGAGAACATTTGTGCTTATACCAAGCCGAATTGGATCCTAACAGCTGTCCATTGGTGAAAGCCACTATACAACAGGGTACCACTTCACAAGTTGCCAAGAGGTAAAGTGAGATCTGAAAAGTTTCTTTATTTACATTTTCTAAACCTCAGTGTGTAAGTAAGTAGATGCATGCTCATTGCCAGTGCCAGGTATATCTATCATTGTGAATAAAATACTTACAAATATAGCAGACTATTCAGGCTGATTTTGTGGCACCTAACCATACTTAGTGCAACCTGCAAAACCCATTTTATCATACTTTCAGCAATGAAAGATAGAGTTAAAAGCTTCATGGTTTCAAACGGATACCTTGCAGATTGCAGGTAACATTTTTACCACAATTGTTTCTTGTGACTTACAGATAACACAAAATTATCTGCAACACATTACATAAAACACAAATCTTTGACTTTAACATTTCATCCTATCATCTAAAGCAGTCACAATACCTCACTATGCTATTCCATGGTGCTTCAAACCAGTAACCAGTGATAACATGCATATACCTCCAGATAGTGCAGAGTTATCTTTCCACTCTCATACCATGAAACATTCTGGCTACACACAGCCCTCTGCAGCCTTAACCTCGGAGCCTTCAGTAGACATGTCCTGCTGGTGCTCTTTGGAAGTTTTGGGGTGGGCTCCTCATGGCCTCTCTTTTTCTGTTCTACACCATTCTACCCTCCTGCCGCATAAACATAGTGAGCCACTTAAAAAAATGAGTGACAGGCTATAAGGTGGTTTAAGGGTGAATGAGGAGGTTGAAGACCAGCATCACTGGGAGGACTAGAACCACCAGGATGGCCTGGCTTCCCACCGGAAAGACTAGGACAAAGATAATTAGGACCAGGGGGGCAGGCAGCACCAGGAGAACTGCAAGCAGGAGGATTAAAAGGATCAGGGCCTGTATGACCAAAACCAGGAAGAGCAAAGGGACCAGGAGGCCCTCCAGGACACAGAGGATCAGGTAGGCTAGGGCTAGGTAGAACAGTGCATCAGGAACAGAACCAGGAGGGCCAAGGTACTCAGAGCTTGGGACCCAGCTCCAGGAGGACCTGACTCAGGAAGATTAGTATAATGGTCCAAGAGGAGCAAGAGAATAAGAAAAAGGACCAGGACAAGGAGACCTAATAATCGGACCAGGGCTAGGACATCCATGAATAGGACCGAGACCTGGAGGAGCACCATGAACAAGATGATCAATTACAGGAGGCCTAAAACCAAGTAGACCACCATGACCATGAGGACCCGGACAACCAGCTCCAGGAGGACAAGGGCCAGAGGGACCACAACCTTAAAGACCAGGAAGACCAGAAAAAGGGGGGCCAGGAAGATCAGTACCGAGAGGACCAAGGGAATGGTATTGCGGCAGGGATTGCATGGTAACAAAACCTAAGACTGATGGAAAGTTTCAAATTAGCCACACACTGCCAGGGGCGGTGATCAGACTGGCCCATGGCTGCATGCTTGGGATATAGCAGCTCATCCTGCTCAGAAAGTAGCTCAATAGCCTGCAGCCCACTGGGAAAATTGCAGTCTAAGCAGTATGGCCCTGGGACCCAGTCTTGGGGGACAAGGACCCAGGGAACAAAGATCAGGACCATAAGGACCAAGAGCATTAAAACAAAGAGGACACGTGGGAGCAAGAGGAGCAGAAACAGGACCAGGTCAAGGAGGTGAAGTACAGAACCAGGAGGACCAAGAATCTAACCTGTATCAGGAAAACCACACCCAGGAGAATCAAGGTCTGCTGGAAACAGAGTAAAAGGAGCACAACGATCAGGGCCAGGGAGATCAGGGCAGAAGGCCAGGGAGACCAGGAGAAGAAATATCAGAAGGATGAAGGTCTACAGGTCCTGAACCATGAGGAATAGGACCACAGGGACCTGGTCCAGAGGGGTCCAGGACCATGAGGATAAGGAAGATGAATAGACTGACCAACGACCACCCTAGGACCTGGAGGAGGACCAAAACTAGTAGAGCCGGAGGAATGGGAACAGGAAGAATGTGAAGACGAGGACAAGATGGACCCATTGAGGGCAATTAGGAGAACCAGGAAGTTGATGAGAAGTAGGGGGGTGAACCGATGTCAGATTGGGAGGATGAGGAGGAGGGCAAGAGGCACTGAGACTAGAAAGAACACGGTAGAGTAGGGATCAGGACCTAATGGAACAAGACCAGGTCCAGTAGAGGACCAGGAGAATAAAGACCTAGTACACGGAGGGTCAGAACCAGTAAGAGGATCGGGGGCACCAGGAAGAATGTGAGGAGGCAAATCAGGAGGAGAACAACTGGTAGCAAGAGCAGGAGGAGGATTGGAAGGACTGGATGAGAAGGAGTAGAAGGGCTGAGATGAGGATGAACAGAATGGTTGTGATGTAGAGGAGGAGACACCTAGGCGTAGTAAGAGCAGTAGGAGGAGGTGGATAAGGAGTAAGAGGAACAAAGAGGATCAGGAGTAAGAGGAAAAAAGAGGATCAGGAGTAGGAGGAAAAAGAGGATCAGTAGATGGAGGCCAACAGGATACCAGGCCACATGTATAAGACATGTCCTTAGTAAGAGAGGGCACACATTTATAAAAGATTCTTAGTTACTCTTCTTAGGCTGCAGCACCTTTTCAGATCATCTCATCTTTTTCAGCCCAGTTAAAGCACATTCTAACCGCATTAGCGTTTTAAAATGCTAAAGGTTGGCAAGCCACTGAAAGCTTGAGCCAGACTTGAGCCAGACACCTGGCTGTGGCTCAGCTCGCAGTCCTGCCTGCCGCCCACTCTCTGAGTTGCACAAAGCACACCTAGAAGACCAGTGATCAATATCAGCTTCCCCACTTAACCAAATGGTGTGACAGAGGGCAAATATTTAATTTCACTAGGCTTGCTTTTTTAGGTGGAGCTTAAACAGTGCTTGCTCTGTTAGGCGATCTGTTGTCTGTACTTTGTGGGGTCTGACTCCTCCCAGGATTTGGGTTGACTTATCTTTGTGTCCTTTAAAAATTGTAGCCTGCAAATGGCTCATGGTGGGTGCATGTCCCACCTTCTTTCGCAATTTAATTTCCATGGAGTATTGCCACGGGATCAAGCAGGGGTGCACATGCGCCTTACGTGTCTTTACCTTCTTGTTTTAATTGCGGTTAAGCACGTACGACTTTGCAAAAGCCCAAAGCTTTGGCACTAAAGCAGGAAGTGCTTTGAGTGCATTTGACAGCTGCTGGTTGGCGCCTTATACCTTCATTACATTCAATTTAGGAGCGAGACTTCTGCTTTTGTCTGCAGTAACACTTAAATAAATGTGCGTTTGTGTACACGGTTAATCTGGTTGTCATGTCCTGAGACTTTACTGTAGTTCTGCAGCATGCCATATTACCAACACTACTCCGTCCAGGTAGGTTTCTCCCACTTTAGACAGCTTGGGTTACCTGTGACTAACACCTACTGAAGAGTAGGTGCGCTGCAGCCGCTCCCATGTCTGTCTTTGCTAGGGAGACTAGATGTCCCGTATTTTCCCGGACAGTTTCGGTTTTCAAAGGACTGTACTGGAGTTCCAACACATTCCTTAATTTTAAGCTTATGTCCCGGTTTTTGGAATAAAGGTTAAGTCAACCTGCAAGGAGAACTGAAAGGTGTGCTCTCCTTAAGAGAAAAGATTGGTGTGTGTGTGTGCGTGTGTATATATATATATATATATATATATATATATATATATATATATATATATATATATATATATATATATATATACATATATATATATATGACTGAATGCTGCCTTCCAACTTCCCCACGGGCGATGAAAAGAACCAGCACGAACTCCTCTTAGTTGGAATGACAGGATGTTTATTGCTCACTCAATATGTCATTACGCGTTTCGACTGACGCAGCAGCCTTGATCACATGGAGAAATGCGTATACCATAGCTTTTTTAAATACCACCTACTAGTGTCACGTGCTCCCAAAGGACATAGAAAACATACTATGAAAGTGTTTTTTTCCCTCTTCTTTCACATGTGCAAAATAACGCTAATATTATAATAAATAGGTAACAATAATAAATACATTATTTAAAACAATCTCACCAATATTAATTGGATACATCCATAAATAATACATCTAGACCAATGGAAATCAAGATATGGAGTTTGGTGAAGTACATAATACTGTGGGCCGGATTTTGTATTCATATATGCAGAAATAAAACATATAAATATGTGAGTGGATACCATTAAATTGCTGTTGTAAGCAATAATATTTTACAAAACAAAAATTTGTCCGCATGATCATATGCTTAAATGATTTGCTCAAGTGCAATAAAATTCCAACCAGCAATGGGGTACATCTTTTAGTACTAAAATCCTGTTGTTCAAACAAACTTTTGCACCAACTTCGTGCACTCAGGAACGGGTGCTTTTTGGCGGGAGGTGCACCCACTTAATATCTGCTTACAACTTTGTGGGTATAATGTGCCCATACAGGGCTATTTGACGAGGTGGTTAGTCCTGTAGAAATAGAATCGGCTAAAGGCATATGCCCATCTGTGGGCGGAACTAGGATTTTAAGAGTATAGATATATTGACATTTGTACATTTTGAAAATGATCGTAAATATGGACATGTTTGCGTTTTATATTTTTGCCACGTTTTATGAGGGTGAGACGTTTTGGAACATTGACCTGCATTGCATTAAGGAATTACTGCATGTGATAAGAAGGCACTGAATTAATTATGGACTTGAGTCCTTTATCGCTGTCAATTCTTGTGTCAGGATACTAATGAAATTGACATAAATACTGTCTGTTTCTGACACGCCTAGTCACCATTGAAAAAGGCGTCTGCCAAAACGCGTCTAGTTGCGTTTGTGAGTCCGTAATAAATGAATTTTGGACTCGCCCCATGAGTGCTTTTCCTTTTTGTCCGAAGAGTGGAAAGTTGGAAGCATTGTATGGGTGCCTGAGTGGGTGTGTGGGAGGGTGGGTGGGAGGCATGTGACTCTGTGCATAGATGTTTGAGTGGTTGATTCACTGTGTGTATGGGTTAAAGAGTGCATGTGGAAACAGCTGTATGGGTGGATGAGTGTGTGTATGGGTGTGTTGGTGAGTCAATGAATGTCTCAATGTTGCATGTCCAAGTAACTACATATGTAAAAGGCAGTGTATGTGAGAGTTGAAGTATATAAATGACTATACGTGAGAGTCAGTGATTGTGAGAGTAGCTGTATGGATGAGTGTGTACTTGTGTCAGTGATTGTATAAGAGAGTAAGTATGTGTTTGTTTCTGTTTGAATAAGTGATGTGGTGTCTGTATAACTGTATAGGTCAGTAAATGGAAGTGTGATTGATTCTTTGCATGACTGACTGGGTGTGTGAGTAACTTTGGATGAGTGGTGGTGTGTGAGTGTCTGTATAGGTGTATGAGTGCTTATGATAGTGTTGTATTGATGAGCGACTGCATGTATGAGTGATGGTATGGGTGAATGAGTGGATGTGTGTGTAGACTTAGGAATTAGTGAGTGCATATGTAGTAACTGGTATTGGTGTGTCAATGGTTTTGAAAATGGTAGTCTGTATTTTACAGTAGGTGTATCAAAGGTTATATTAGCATGTGAGGAGGTGCATCAGATTTTCACATGGATGATGTCATCAGTGATGTCATCAGTGATGTCATTTTAGATGTCAACAGTGATGTCATCCGTGATATCACTGACCATGTCATGAATGATGTAATATGTGACATCATCAGCAGTGCATTGTGGGTTCGCGAGTTAAAGTTAGCTCAACTAACTATAATGGGGGAATTTCTATGGTTGTGTACGAGAGAAATGTTCAACTAATTATAACGTCCCTGAAACTATGGTTTTTTCAGTTAATTTCTAAGGTTTTTTAAATGCTAATTTCTAACTATAACGTGCCTGAAACCTATGGTTTTTTCAGTGAATTTCAATGGTTTTTTAAATGCTAATTTCTAACTATAACGTCCCTGAAACCTATGTTTTTTTCAGTGAATTTCAAAGGTTTTTTTAAATGCGAATTTCTTACTATAACATAGCAGTCGCGTTTGCAGAGTGGTGGAGAAAGGTGAGCGTGGCCTTCATACACCATTTAGCAATCCCACTGTGTGGGATTTAGCGGAAGTAACAGGAGGGATTGTTAGCCCCCAACGTCAACATTGGGGGCCAACTACCTCTTTTATTACCTCCAGTAAGACCCACACAGCAGGATTGCTAACTTGTTATATCAGGCCCCACCTCCTCCCTGCAGCACTCTGTAAACGTGCCCCCTGGAGCGTTCTAAATTGGGGGATTAAGTCCCCTTGAATCCTGAGAGTCCCTGGGGTCCAACTAGGCCACCAGGTACCTCCATTAAGCGCCACTGAGCTCCGTTGCAGAGAGGTGTAAAATGGGGCATGGCCTCAGACCACCTCTCTGCAATGCAGCTCTGTGGCACTTACTGGAGGTACTTGGTGGGCTAGTTGGCCATCAGGGACCCTCAGGATTCAAAGGGACTTAATCCCCAATTTACAACACTCCAGGGGCTGTGTTTGCACACTTGACATAACATGCCCACCCCCTCCCAGCACCACTGTGCAAACGCGCCCACTTGTGCGTTCTAAGTTGGAGGATTAAGTCACCTTAAATCCTGTGGGTCCCTGGGGGCCAACTATCCCACCAGGTACCTCCAGTGAGCGCCACAGTGCTGCATTGCAGAGTGGTGTAAAAAGGGGGCGTGGCTTTGGACACCTCTCTGCAATGCAGCTCCCTGGCACATACTGGAGGTACTTGGTGGGCTAGTTGGCCCCCCGGGACCCTCAGTATTCAAGGGGAATTAATTCCCCAACTTACAATGCACCAGGGGGCATGTTTGCAGAGTGCCACTGGGAGGGGGCAGGGCCTCTGGCCCGATGCCGGCTTTTTTTTTTTTTTCTTTAGAAGGGGGGCTGGGTGGCCCCCTTCTTTTAATAATTTTGTGGCCCTGGGGACCCCATCCCCAGGGCCTGACCCCTTTTTTTAAAAAAAATAAACAGAAGGGGGGCTGGGTGGCCCTGCTCCAGAGGCCAATTATGTCCCTGGGGACCCCATCACCAGGGACCTGGCCACCCTCTTTATTTATTTATTTTTTTGTTGGGAGGGGGGCCGTGTGGCCCGCCTCCTGAGGTCCCTTCTGAACCCAGGTCCCCCCCTTCCACAGGGCAGGCCGTCAGCATTGGGGACCGTGGGGGGAGCCCCAATGCCCCCACGGTCCCGCCGACTCCCCGCCTCCTGCGGGAACCGGCATTGCTTTTCCACACGGGGAGCTGCTATCTGCAGCTTCCCTTGCTCAAAAGCAATCAGCTGCTTTGCTTCAATGAAGCCAGAGCGGGTTTCCCTGCTCTTGCTTCAATGAAGCAAAGCAGAGTTTGCAATGACAGGGCTGGAGCCGCGCGGCTCCCGCCCTGTCATTGCAAACAGCAGTGTCCCGGGTGTGGGCACCCCGGGACACTGCAGGAGCTGGCCCCAGGGCCATCGAGGGCGTGAGGAGGGGAGCCGCGCGGCCCCCCTCCCTTCATTGTAAAAGCCCCGGGGAGCTGGTGGTCCCTGAGGCCTGCGGGTCCATAACGGACCCCCGAATTTAAATTTAGAGTGCCCCGGGGAGGTGATGGTCCTGGGGCACGTGGGGGGCTCAACTGCCCCCACACATGTTTTAATTAAAAAAAGAGCCCCGGGGAGGTGGGGGTCCCTGGGGCTGCGGGGGGTGGTGTGCCCCCGCAGTTGTTTCTTAAAGCCCTGGGGAGGTGGCGGTCCCCGGGGCAGCATGGGGGGGATTGGGACACCCCCACATGCTTTTTTCACTGCCCCGGGGAGGTGGTGGTCCCTGCCAATTAATTGGCAGTGCCCACGGGACCTGGCCCACCCGGGGGCTTTTTGAAAACGCAGCACGGGAGCCCGCGCTTCGTTTATTTTTTATAATTTCGGCGGAATTTGCAACCCCATCGCGAGTTGCATCAAAATTATTTAAAAAAATGCTTTTTTTGGCCCTGGGGGTCCTTGTGGGTCCTTGTAGATAGATTCTATTAAGAAAGAAATTGAGAATCTTAACTGTCCAGACAACACTCTAAAAAATTATGAGATTTTAGATAAGATAATGGATTCTTACCAAATTGAACAAAAAGAAAAGAAGAGAACGAAGTTCTCAAGAGATGAGAGAGACTACAAATATGGCAGGGTATATACTTATGCGAGAAAGTTTGATGGATCCTTTCGGAATGATGAGCGTAGTAAAAAAACTCCCACTAGAGATACCTCCAGGATTACAACACTTGGGGATACATCCAGTACAGGTCTCAGTAGCAGTGAGTCAGATTTGGACAAATCAAATAGAGAGGAAGTAGGAGCTGGAGTTAGATCCTCTTCTTTTTTAAAGGAACTCAAACAAATTCGGAAGGTACATTTTCAAACAGGAGGGAGAGATCGAGAACAGGATATGAGAGAAAAAGAGGTACAAGAGGAGGGGGGACTAGAACATACTGTAGAAAGCAGAAACAGAGATGGTGTAAGAACAAGGTCTCAATTACAGAGAGACACAGTAGTGAGGAAGTAGAAAATCTCATTGTGAATTTATCAGACAAAATCCTTACTGATAACGAAATTAGTGTTCTTAATAAAGGTTTTGCACCTTTATATAAGTGGGATGATCTACAGGCTAAAGTTGATGTTAATCGATTTGCTAGAACAGTGAAATTAAAAAAATATTTTCACAGCAAATCTGATGTGAAAACAACTGTGAGTATTGAGCACTCTATTAGTGGAATGTTGATTAAAGAACTGAATGAAATTGAATGTCTTGTAAATTTAGACAATGAAACTAACTGTGATATTGAAGATGTTGCTGCTGATTTGAATATCATTTCTGATTACAGTATACCTAGCAATGTGAAATCCAAATCTAAGTTTGTACCTCCCATGAAGGGAGAGAATGTAATTGATATATTTACTAACCTTGTTATGAAAGATTTTGATATAACACTGTCTAGCAAAAGTAAATATAATCTTAATAAAGGTGAATTTCAAGCACTACAAGATCTGTGTTCTGATAAAAGTATCATTATTCGCCAAGCGGATAAAGGGGGTAATGTTGTGATTTTAAATCATGAAGATTATCATAAGGAAGCTCTAAGACAACTGAGGGACTGTGCCAGTTATGGTAGAGCAAAGCCAACTCAAATTGCCCAAGCAAAGGCAACAATTTTGAATATGTTGAACTTATATCTAGACAAAAAACTACTTGACAGGGATGAATTTAATTACCTACTGGTTGAGAAAGCTAAGATTCCCATTATCTACTTTCTCCCTAAAATACATAAAGGAGGTCAAATACCGCCCGGACGTCCCATTATTTCTGGAATTAACAGTATGACAGAACATATATCGGAGTATATTGACATGTTCTTAATGCCCTTTGTCAAAACACTTTCATCATATATCAAAGATACCAAGGATTTTTTATGTCAAATATGGAACATTAATTGGGAAACTGGTATGATCTTGGTAACAATGGATGTCAACAGTCTATATACCAGTATTAAACATGAGAAAGGCATTGAGGCTGTTAAGTATTTTCTCTTTACTAAATCGGCTAGCTACTTACAACACTTTAAAATGATACTGGACTTTTTGAATCTAGTCCTCTCTAACAATTTTTTCTATTATAGAAATGACTTATATCACCAAAGAACGGGTACTGCGATGGGTGCAAAATTTGTACCCTCGTATGCAAATCTATTCATGGGACACTATGAGAGGGAACATGTAGTGAACAAAATTTAAAACTGTTTCACAAGTACTTGAATAACAACAATTATAACATCACAGTCACTCTTGAATACAGTACGGAAAGAATTGTTTTTTTAGATGTGGAAATGTATGTAAGTCAGGGACGCCTTGAGTCGAAACTGTACCGAAAACCCACTTCAACTAATTCTATTTTACATGCCAGATCAGGACATTTTAAAAAACAGATTGATAATATTCCCTATGGAGAATTTTTGAGAGCCAAGAGAAATTGTAGCGAGGACCAAGAATATTTAAATATTAGTGAAGACATCACTAACAGATTTCTCAGAAGGGGATACGAAAAAAGGGTTGTAGACAAAGCAAGGAAGAGAGCGCAGAAAGTTAAGAGAGACACACTTCTTCAAGAGAGACCAAGATTGGTCAATGAACAAAAAGAAGTAATCAGATATATCACGACCTACAGTGAAGGCAACAACAAGGTCTTCACATCCCTATGTAAACATTGGGAAGTATTAACTTTAGACAAAGATATCACAGAATATTTGGGAGATAAACCTAACATGGTGTACAAAAAAGCTCCCACATTGAGGAATATCTTAAGTCCTAGTGATACACTAACCTATCCCATACAAGAAGATGATCAACTGATACGGACTGATCATCAATTAACACCAGGTTCATATAGATGCAGTAAATGCATCTGCTGTAAACATGTTGTTGACAAAACCAAAACTTTTGGTTGCTATGCTAACAGCAATCAATTCAAAATAAAATCATTTATCAATTGTAATACTAGTTATTGTATTTACCTGATTACATGTGCATGCAAAAAGATATATGTTGGCTCATCAACAAGAAAGCTTAAAATTAGATGGATGGAACATCTTAGAGCCATAAAAAACTGCGATCCCAAATATCCTATGGCAGTTCATTTTAAGAAGCTACATAACCGCAATGAATTGGGAGAAATCAAATTTATGGGTATTGAGCAAGTCACCCTAGATAGAAGAGGAGGTGACTTAGAAGCGAAACTGAGATGCAGAGAAACCTTTTGGATAAATAAATTACAGGCGGTACAGTTTGGATTGAATGTGGATCGGGAAATTTATACTCTGTTAAGTTAAATCACAACCTTAAATAACTATAGACATAAAAAAAACTTTTTCTCAGATCACATGACTGAGTAACTGAACACATACAATGTGTATTCTGTTCAGAAATCTCTGATCCTCTTACCCTCACAAACATATTGACTCTAATAGCAATTAGAGGAAATTTAGGTTAAGCCACAGGTCTTTGAGCTAGTGTCTTTTATATGTCCACTCATGGGTAGCTGTATCAACTTTGATAGTATTTAGAGTAAAATTTAAGTCAAGTCACAGGACTTTTGAATTAGTATCTTCTTACGTTAACACACTAGTGGCCTTTGACTACATATTCTGAAGGGCATAGTATGCGACCCCCAGCCTAGTTACTAATTTATTCTAGAAATCTTTTTACTAAGGCAAGTTTTTGGTCTTAGGTTGAGTAATTATTGTATCTATAATATATTTGCAATTCTCGAACCAGACAGCTTAGCTCACATGAATCAGTGGGGTTTTCAATGCTAACAAAATACGTGGTTCGAGCCCTATTCTTTTGGAATCCGATTCTACACTTTAATATTAAATTAAGAACTAAACAGCTTTCTGGTGTACCACACCGGCACTTTAATTGATGTTAGGCAAACTTAACATCTATCATATTTATACTTTAAATACTAATTCTTAATAAAAAGAAGAGTATGTCGTGGTTTTCAAGCCGTTTTGTTTCTTTCAATACGGTGCTTAAGTTAGATTCTTTTTGACCATATAATCTAGCTCATTCAAGTGAACGAAGTTACTCCGTGTAAATCTAGACTGGGGTTTGAATCTTACCCCGTTAAAAGAATATTGGTATTATTTGGTAAAATCTAATTACATTTCACAATTATTCTTTGCAATAATAATCTAAGAATAGCGGATGTTGTGCTCTTTAAGGCGTTTAAATATCTATCTATAAGATATTTAAGTCAGAATCTTAGACCACACAATTTAGCTCACTTCAAGTTAGCGATATCACTCCATGTAGTTCCAGACAGGGGTTCGAATCACACCCGGTTTGAGAACTCGAATAATAAATGTATTTATTTTATTTTTCTATATACGAACGCATAATTTCTATTCACAACTTTAATAATTCAGATAACGATATTTATATCTCAATCCTTGATCAAAATGCTTGGGAACTGTTCTAAGTGAATCATTCACTTAAAAAACCATAGGTTTCACACATGTTATAGTTAGGTGGACATTTCACCCGTAAAAAAACAATGAAATTCCCCCGTTATAGTTAGATCAGATAACTATAACTCGCGCGCCCGCAATCCACTGCTCATGACGTCACATATTACATCCCTCATGACATGGTCAGTGGCATCACTCATGACATCACTGATGACATCATCCTTTTGATAGAGTGGTGGTCGCGCGAGTTATAGTTATCTGATCTAACTATAACGGGGGAATTTCATTGTTTTTTTACGAGTGAAATGTCCACCTAACTATAACATGTGTGAAACCTATGGTTTTTTAAGTGAATTTGCAAGGTTTTTTAAATGCTAATTCCTAACTGTAACGTGTGTGAAACCTATGGTTTTTTCAGTGAATTTGTACGGTTTTTTAAATGCTAAGTTATGTATTTATTTTTACAATAAAGTACGTATTAAAATGTTTTATTTTTTTGTGGTTTTTCACCGTGCGCGCACCCCGCGATTTTTAAAAAAAAAATTAAAATGTTTTTTTCTGCCTTCGGGTTCCTTCAGGGACCCCCTGACAAAGGCTAGGGGGTCAGGAACTCTCTACCCTGCCCCCTTTTCACGTTCGCCACCTTCCTTTTTCATTCTCGCACTCAAAACAAACAAAATGGCGGCCGACACTTCCTGATTTCGACCGATTCGAACGTTGACTGACATGTAACCACCAATCAGAATTACGCTCGCGCACGTTAGGGTGCGCGCACGGTGCGCGCACGGTGCGCGGCTATAGATATTTATGTACTTTAATTGCAATTTTCTCAGGAACTACTGAACAGATTGACTCCATATATGCAAAAGGCACATCCCTGACCTGAGGACTACCTCTTTGCCAAATTTCAAGTAATTCTGTTCAGCCGTTCGGGCTGTACCTTCGACTAAAGGTCCTATGGGAAAATGCATTGGGAAAACGCGTTTTGGGATCCCCCTTTTTTCTCGACCCCGCTTGACGAATCCCCCCGAGACTTTCAGGGTAGGAGCTGAGCGGAGCGCCCCATTCATTTTGAAAACTTCGCGAGGATTCGTCAACCGGCGCCAAAGTTATTCAAAATAGAATTTTGAGATTTCCTATGGAAACACGGTCCTAACTATAACTATCTACTGGCGACCGCCAGTAGATAATATATATATCTATATATATATATATATATATATATATATATATATATATATATCTATATATATATATATATATATCTATATATATATATATATATATATCTCTATATATATATATATATATATATATATATATATATATATCCACCAGGAAGGTCGCGTTAGCTCGAGCCTCTAGAGGTGAGGAGTATCAGGCGAGGTAGCGAGCCTCTAATATCCCAACACAGCTGTCACCCTCTTCACAACTCTTTCAGTATGAAGAAAAGCACAGAGCCGGTAATCTATTTTAAAAGCGTATATAAGCGTATATTTGATAATCCACACATGGCAACCAAAATAGAAAACCCAACGCGTTTCGGAGTTCACGCACTCTTTGGTCACGGGTTAGGCAAGTCCTTACTTCCTGCCCACTAGGGCTTTGATACTAATCAGGCGTTTCATGCTATATTTATGTGGCCATGAGTATATGTGAGAGTTATTTCAAAACTTTATTGACAATGTAGAACTGACAGTCAGCAGCGTACAGCGCTGATATAGTTGTTGAAGTATAAAAGGATGTTTATTGGACACGTGTTTATTAGGACCTCATATAGGTCATTTAACAATGCCACAAGTATGAAATGCATAATCACTGCTATTCACTTTTCACTTCATAATTTTAAGAGAATATTGCAAAGTATTTTCTTTATGTTTATGTGAACACACTGTCTGTCACTTTAAGAACGGCAGGAAGTAAGGACTTGCCTAACCCGTGACCACGGAGTGCGTGAACTCCAAAACGCGTTGGGTTTTCTATTTTGGTTGCCATGTGTGGATTATCAAATATACGCTTTTCAAATAGATTACCGGCTCTGTGCTTTTCTTCATACTGAAAGAGTTGTGAAGAGGGTGACAGATGTGTTAGTATATATATATATATCTATATATATATATATATTTTATTTTTTATTTTATTTTTTTAACCTACCTCAATGAAGCGAGAAGACAACTTTCTGATACGAATTGTTACAAAGTAACAACACGCCTGAACTATCAAAAGAGCATACAAGACTTTCAGGAACTTGCGATTAAATGGAGGGACAAGGGAATTTTGGGTGAAGAAGACTTTAAATTCATTTATTGTGAGACACCAGAGTTACCAACGTTTTATCATCTCACCAAAGTTCATAAAAGCGCAACAAATCCCCCTGGCAGGCCTATTGCTTCTTCTAAAAACAGTCTATTAGAGAACACTTCAGTTTACATTGATTGTTTTCTAAAACCATTAGTAGTAGATCTTAGCTCTTATGTAAAAGATACGAAGGCCTTTTTGAGAATCATCTCTAACATCGAGTGGGAACCAGACACACTGTTGGTAACTCTTGATATAACAAGCCTCTATACAAGTATCCAGCATCAGAGAGGACTTGAAGCTATAGAATGTTTTTTTTGAATAAGGGACATTTGAAACATTTTGAACACAATATTATGCTTAAGGAATTGATTGCATATTGTCTCCATAACAATATTTTTCTATTTGCAGGAGAATTGTTTCATCAACAGCAGGGGACTGCCGATAGGCACGTGCTTCGCCCCCAGCTATGCAAATGTATTCGTTGGCTGGTGGGAGCTACACGTGACCTGGGCAGGAAAATACGAAATCTGGCTGGAAAAAGTGGTTCTGTGGTCTTGGGAGGGAAAGCTGGACATATTGACCGCGGCGCTGCTTATTTCAGCCAGCGCTTAAACAAGCGCAATTAGGACTTGAGCTGTGTATTTTAAAAACGTCATATCCTCATTTTGTATTTTGGTCTGTAAATCGTTTATTTGTTCCCCTGTTTTTAACTTGCAACCATCGCCCACATACCTGCACTTAAAATTGTAAACTCACCGCTTCTTTAGCGGGTAAAATCAGTTGTTTCACCCTGTGCTTGACGCCATCTTGGAGTACCTTCGTGGCGCCATTGCGCTGAGCGCGCCAGTGCTCAGGCGGAGGGGAGGGCAGCTACTACTTAAAGCTCCCATAGGACCGCGCAGCGGTGACGCGCAGCGGTAGTGCCTGACTCGTGCCTGAGTCGGGCCAGAGTCTTGCCCGTCTGCGCCCGTCAGCGCATCGGAGGCGCGGAGGCGGGAGACTCTCCCTTGGGCTGTATCCTTCAGTCCTTTACAGGTATGGCTGCCATCACCGCGCCAGCACGTACCGGTCCTGTTCACGACTATCATACGGTTGCACACTATCATATGTAAACAAGAGATGGTGAGGCCATGGTCTAAGCCTACTATGGAAACACTGCCTATCGGTCCAATACTGCGAGGCGGTCTTATCAATGCCCGTTCATTATGTAAAAATGCTGAAAATATACATGAGCTTATCACTGAAAACAAGCTTGATTGGCCTTTGATTACTGAGACATGGATTAAGCCCTGGTGTAATCCTGATCTGGCTATAGCTCTCCCAGAAGAGTTTTCTATTCAGCGCTTGGACAGAAAGGAAACACGGGGTGGAGGCCTTGCTATTATATATCGGAGCTCTCTAAAATGCTCCTCCCATGAACTTGTTGATATAAAGGGAGCAGAAGCGTTATCATTCTCCTTGGGAATACATGACTCATTTACATTTTCAGGGGTACTTATTTATCGCCCTCCAGGCCCCCCCAAGGAATTCCTGGAAACCGTAGTAGAAACACTCAGTAATCTGGTACTCAGATTTTCGAATTTCACCATACTGGGTGACCTAAACTTGCACCTTGACTCTCCAACAGCTCCTGGAGTTGATTGTTTCATGGATATTATCAATATTTTAGGACTTAGTCTTTTGACTCATCAACAGACACATTTGGGAGGTCACTCACTAGACTGTATCTGTTCCAATTCCACTAGGCTGACAGTTCAATCTCCCTGTCCTCAGATTTGGTCTGACCATTTCTTTATCCCGTTTCAAATCTCATTAACGCATAAAATGCTGAATAGCACCATAAATAATATCACTGCCTCCAATTTGAGTTGTAAACCTAACTGGAAACAATTACCCAGCAGACTGGATGTGTTGGATGCTCCTGGAATTTGTACCCCGGTGCCAACAGGTAACACCTTCGTAGATAACCAAAAGTTACGGGATTGGCTAACAACAATAGGCCATCAATTAGGTCCTTCCAACACTAAAAACTCTATTAAAAAAGAAAAAGAAGGCCCCTTGGTTCACACCATCTTTGAGAATAGAAATGGGAAAACTAAGAACACTAGAACGCCGGTGGCGCAGGCATTATGCCATCACTGCCCGCGACACTTATAAACAGGCAAGAAGACAATATCATGCTGACATTAAATCAGCCAAAAAAGCTTACTATCTCCAGGCCATCAACACGGCAGCTCAAGAGCAGAGAGAAATCTTCAAAATAGTCAAGGACTTTATGAATCCTTCTGCCTTGCTGCAGGAGATTCCGCCATCTCAAAGCCTATGTAATGATATCTTAGATTATTTTGATAACAAAATTCTTAACATTGTGAGAACCTTTCCACCAGCTTCTTCCATTCCAGAAGCAGTTGAAAGAGTGGAGAGGGTGAAACCTCTAGCTAGGTTGGATACTTTTGCTCCTGTCTCTCTTGAAGACTCCCTTAAAGCCATTCTCGCAAGCAAATCTGGATCTCCCTTTGATCCGTGCCCTCCTTCGGCTTTACAAACCTTAGCAGAAACTATTAATCCCATCACAAACAGCATCATAAACTCATCACTGGCGACGGCAGACGTCCCTAGTGATTGGAAACTTGCTGCTGTCAAGCCGCTTCAGAAAAAGACTCTCGCCGACTCAACTACCCTTTCCAACCTACGCCCGATCTCCCTGCTCCCGGTGATGTCTAAACTGACTGAAAAATTCGTGAACATTCAACTCACTAGTTTTTTGGAAGCAAATGATATTTTACATCATAATCAGTCAGGCTTTCGGTCAAAACACTCTACCGAGTCTGCCCTACTGTTTGCAACTGAGACTCTCCGTATGGCCATTGACCAAGGAAAAAAGGCTGTCCTAATCCTACTTGACCTGTCGGCAGCCTTTGATACGGTCTCACATAACATCTTAGTGGACCGTCTAGCTGCTGCAGGGGTAGATGGGACAGCCCTGACCTGGCTGAGAAACTTTCTTAGGGACAGACACCAAATTACAGTATTGGGCTAGTACCAATCTGAAGCAAAGGCCCTTAGCTCTGGAGTTCCCCAGGGTTCGAGCTTAAGTCCCATACTTTTCAATCTGTATTTGGCTCCCCTGATAGACTTGATTGCTTCCTTTCAGATCAGTACCATCTCGTATGCTGATGATACCCAGCTTATTGTAGTATTAGACAGGGAGCAGGCTGGCGCCGAAGAAAATCTCAAAGAGTGCCTAGCTGCAACATTTAAATGGATGACAAATAACCACCTTAAATGTAAAGCCGGTAAGACGGAAATCCTGCCAGTTGGAAAAGAAAATCTGTTTTCCCCGAAAGGATGTTGGCCTGATGATGAGGAAACTCCCCCCAATACCATCACATCAGTCCGGAACTTAGGCATTACATTTGACAATCAGCTGTCCTTCAAACAACAAGCTGTTGCAGTAGCTGGCACATGTTTTCATATTACTAAAACCTTGAGAAAGTTCTTCGATCTTCTGCCACTGTCAGCCAGGAAAACTGTTGCTGTAGCCTTGATTACTTCCAGGCTGGGCTACTGTAATAGTCTATATGCTGGAACCAGTAGATCGGTACTCCACAGACTACAAATGATCCAACATGCAGCAGCCCGCCTAGTATTAGGTTGGCCACGCAGATCATCAGCTTCCGCGGCAATGGATGCTCTACACTGGCTTCCAATTGCAAAGAGGATCCTTTTTAAGGTCCTTTTGATTACCTTTAGGGCTTTTCACCATCAAGGCCCTAAATATCTAAGCCAGGGCTTTAGACGATATAATCCAGTACGCTGTCTAAGGTCTGTGGGTCAGAATCTGTTAGTTATCCCTAAATTCAGACTGACAACAAAAGGTGGTAAATCTCTTTTCGTGTTGGGCGCCAAGGCCTGGAACAAGCTCCCCCTTTTCTTACGTTCCATGTCGGATGAAACCCAATATAGGAAAGCACTAAAAACTTGGGTATACTCCATGTCCGATTCAGCTTGCATAGCAATGGTTTAAAGATGCAGTATCTTTGTGCGAAATGTTGTCTACCTCTTCCCCCCATCCCGTACAACTGAGTTGGGTGAGCGCCAAGATACTCCCTGGAGTGATAGCAGCGCTATAGAAGTGGACTTTACATTACATTACATTACATTACATTACATTACATTACATGATACATTGACAACCTCTTCATTGTCTGGAGAGGGTCAATGGACGAGGCCAGAACATATATAGAAGAGCTTAATGAGAATTATGTAAATTTAAGATTCACTGAATATATGAGTGAGACCAGTGTGCCCTATCTAGACCTAATGGTGTATGCAAGAGAAAATAAGATCAAGACAACTCTTTATAGCAAGCCTACAGCAGGAAACAGCGCACTACATGCCAATAGTTTCCATCCCAAAAGCGTCATCAATGGAGTTCCATACGGGAAACTCATATGGCTGAGGTGTAACTGCTCATTAGATGAAGATTTTCAGAAGGAAAGCAGTAATGCTCTACACAGATATTCGAAGAGAGGATACAGGAAAGAAACTCTAATCATTGCTAATAATAAGATCAAAGAGGTAGAAAGGAAAAGTCTCCTGTTAGGCACCGAGGGGAGAGAAGTTTCTACTTTGGAACCCCAAGGAAAATTGAGAATGATAACTGAATACACAACAGGATCCACTGAAATGTTCCAAATTTTTAGACGAAATTGGAAGATTCTTAAATCAGATCATATTATAGGATCTATTATTCCACAGAGTCCTTTAATCACATACAGGAGAGGCCCAGCACTCAAAGATCAGCTTGTAAGGAGCCATTTTACGAAGACCCCCAAGAAAAAAGATTTAATCACAGGATTCTATCCCTGCATGAGCTGCAAGGCATGCAGGAATAATCAAAAAGTAAGGAATTCACTATACCAGGAAGGAAGACCAAACGTAAGATTGGTAAACTGATGAATTGCAACTCTGATTACACAATTTACTGTCTGTTGTGTCCGTGTAATAGGAGATATGTGGGGAGTACGATCCATCCCACCAAGAAAAGGGTTCTTGAGCACATGCGTGCAATCAATAACCACGATGCAACATATCCAGTTGCACAGCATTTTGAAGACAAACATAATTTGAATGCCAACTTGTTGAAATTTTTCTGTCTAGACCAGGTTCTCAAAAGTGAGAGAGGGGAAGATAGAACCAGAAAATTGAGAAAACTGGAATTGCGCTACATTATAGAGCTACAGACGAAAGCCCCACAGGGGTTAAATAATGAGGAAGAGCTTTGGGTCCATATTGAATGAATATGAAATATAGTAAGAGCATAGAGAATCTTTGGTAACAAGAATGAATAGTGAACGGTGATAGCCCATTCAGGGCACAATTGGCTTAATATAAATGACTATTTATTAGATCACCACTGCGGTGAACATTGAAGCCATGGCATGGCTAAAAGCCCATTCAGGACAGGATTGAAGATATGTCTTATATATAATATGTGTAAAAACAATTAATGAAGTTTGAATTAATTGAAATATACCAAAGGACATTTCAATGTTTATACATCACTGTTCACCAGATATTGCGATTTGCACTATATCATCATGAATTAACTGTTTATTAAGAACTATTTATACTTTTCATAGTCCATGAGAATGAATGAATTTAGACATTCCATCATGGCTGCCAAAGTAATATCAGTATTGACCAATGTTGGCCCTCTTTGATGTTAATGAATTACGGACTGCCAGTCCTCTCTCTTTCTTTATTGTTTGTCTTATGTTTTTTTAAAAGGAAACTCTTTGAAACAGAAATGTGACATTGAGGAAGGCGTGCAGCCGAAACGTGTCTGTCCATCTCTATTCGTGTGACAATTAAAATTAATAGACTTATTTTGCCAGTGTGCGCCTCGTTTCGTGACCATGGGAGAAAGGAAGGAAGGTCATTTGCTGGAATATATATATATATATATATATATATATATATATGTATTACCTACTGGCGGTCGCCAGTAGGTAGTTATAGTTAGGACCGTGTTTCCATAGGAAATCCGCAACATTCTATTTTGAATAACTTTGGCGCAGATTGACAAATCCTGGTGAAATTTTCAAAATAAGTGGGGCGCTCCGCTCCGCTCCTACCCTGAAAGTCTCGGGGGGATTCGTCAAGCGGGGGCTGAGTAAAAGGGGGGGTCCCAAAACGCGTTTTCCCCATGCATTTTTCCATAGGACCTTTAGTCCAAGCTACAGCCCGAACGGCTGAACAGAATTACTTGAAATTTGGCAGAGAGGTAGTCCTCAGGTCAGGGATGTGCCTTTTGTAGGTCTGGTGTAAATGTGTTCAGTATTTGCTGAGAAAATAGCATTTAAATCAATATATATATCTATAGGCGCACTCCGAGCGCGTACGGTAAGCTTACCGTACGCGCACGTTGCCGTGCACGAGGTTAATTCTGATTGGTGGTTACATGACTGTAAACATTCGAATCGGTCGAAATCAGGAAGTGTCGGCCTCCATTTTGTGTGTCTCACACTGATAAAAAAAAGGAGGCGAATGTGGAAAGGGGGCAACGAAGAGAGTTGCAGACCCCCTGGCGTTTGTCAGGAGGTACAAGAAGGCCATAAAAGTATGAAAAATACATTTAATTTTTTTTTTAAAAAATCGCGGGGTGCGCGTACGGTAAGCTTACCGTACGCGTACAGTAGAAAATAAAAAAAAAGAAGAAAAAAACAAATTTAAGTGTAAAGATATTAGGGGGCTCTAAAAAGAGCCGTTGTGTTCATTGAGTGTTTTTTGGTACCTACAAGTAAGTACCGATGCAGAGTCTAAAGTTCAAGAGGAAGACTCTGTTCCCTTCATCATTGAAATGTACACCGTCTCCTCTATAAATGTTTTGCATGTTGTAACGCAAGTTGTTGTGGTATATAGAACCCATACCATACTCTCTGAGGAAAGCAGAAACAGATTTGTTGACGTGCTTTCTTGCTTTGTCAATCTGCGGACAAAATTGGTTGGACCAGTTCCACTTTTGCCTTTGGCATATGTTAGAATATACAAAGGCAGATTGAGGAAAAAGCGACATCAATTGCACAAAGGTGTCCTTAATAAGCATTTCCAGACCTACACCAGTTAAAGTGCCTAGGTCATTTCCACCACAGTGCACAATAATAAGGTTAGGCTGTGGGAGATGTTGAAAGGTTTTCACCAAAGGCAATAATTGGTGCCATTTTAACCCTCTCTGACCAATCCATTTAATGTCTACATTTGGCAAAGCAAGGTCTCTCACCATACCTCTGTTTTCTGCATACTTTTCACTCCAGAAGACATAGCTGTGACCTACAATCCACACTGTGAACATCTTTCAAGGAGATCTGGATGCACTCAGAAGGTGTCTTTCAGTAGAATGGCAATATGAAATGAAAGACAGTTGGAAAATGGAGGCATACATATTTTTTTAAATAAAAAGAACTCATTGGCTGATTCAAATCTTTTTACAGTAAAAAGTAGGCTGTATGTGTACATTTTTAGAAGCATGTTTTGTATTGGTTCAGAAAATTGTGTTCACACAGAAGAATAGTTTGGATTTGCTGTTAGGTTGGACAGGTGAAGCACTCTTGGTCTTTCGATTTGAAACATTGTGTGGTGAACTTCTGACCTCTCTCCTTACAGCAGTGTTCCATGAGCTGTTGCTATGGTGGCAGGCAGAAGTCAAGTTGGGGGAAGGGTACATTTGGAAAAGGGTTGAAGTTTTCAACCAATAGAAATGTATGATTTCATTTGAAAAAAAGTTGGAAGCACTGAGATTTGTAATTAACATGTATATGTGTGAAAAAAGAGAGGGAAACATTGCCATTAATTGGTTCTGCTCAGAGGAGAGAGGTGTACAGCTCTGATATTCTGACTCTGATAGTCTGCTGTTTGAGTGCCACATTTCTTTCTCAACTAACTAATTTTAAAGGTGAGTTATGAGTTTGAGAGGGGATGTATGTGGTGATTTTTGCATGAGTCTGTGAGCACAGAGGAATTGCTGTCAGAGATGTATTTCGTGTCTCTCTGGTTCTTTTTGGAAGTAACCATGCATATGTCTCTTGCAACTGAAAATACACAGTCTGCATAAGCAGACTGTTAGCACACACCCAGCAGTTTATCCTGTAGAATCATGCTGAGTATTCACAAGTGAGTGGTGTTTCAGGTAGCAGTGAGTAACGCTAATACATTCAACATCACTAAGGCTGATTTCTTTTGCTGGAGTGTAGTCAGTCACCAAGGTCACACATGTTCATGGTCTCAAAAAGCTGTTTGCACATGTGCTCTTTTCTGGTCATTACACAGTTTTTCTTAAATGTGAAAAAGGCTGGACACTGTGTAATGATTCTCAATTGGTTTTCAAGCAACGTTTGCCTTTTGATTTAGCAAATTCCTATTTAATTTTTCTGAAACCAAAATTTTAGACAGAAATTGCAACATCTGTACAAAACATTATTACAATTTAATTGGATTACCATTGGAAATGTCATCAAAAAATATTTTAAAAATTACCATTTGGCCTAAAGGAAAGGTAATAATTTGCATTATGGACTTCTTTGACACAAATTATTTTGGTGATTATGCTTATGCAACACAATTTTCAGACGATATTTACTGGAATTAGTTATTGTTCTTAGGTGAGATTTTTATTGCAAATGTTACATTTCTATTACGGTATATTTTAGTGAGAAGAGATTCTGGGCTTTTTTTAAACAATCTTTCAGATTGTTTTTTTTTTTTGCCCGCTGTTACGTGATGAATGCAATTGCTTTTACGATTTACAGTGAAATGCAATATATTCTGAAAACAGCAAAAAAAGGGCAAAAAAATGTTTGTTGAAATATGAAAATATGTGCACTGTATTCTAAAATGTATTGTTAAATATTAATACCTTTTTCTTTTTTTACAGATTGAGAAAGGAAAAATATGAAAAATAAACTTCTTTATATAAAGTTAAATAAATCACTTATTTTTAATTAAATTATTTTCATTGTCAGGTAAGTGTGAAATTTCTGGAATTATCACACATTTACTTTAATGCTCACTTTTTTTCACTACTCTTCTCTATGCTTTTTTCATTTCTGTAGTAGTCCCTCAAAATGTCATTAAATTTTTTTAAAAAAAGTTAAGAGGTAAGGTTGGCTCTTAAAAGAACCGTTGTGTTCATAAAGGGAAAGAGGATAGAAAGAATGGGAATACTAACAAGGACCACAGATGTGCTGGTCTATCCTATTGTTTATGAGGGAAACACTGGTCTCCGCATGAACAATAAGGCCATGACATCTTGTGCACCTCATTGTAACCCTCCCAAAACGAGGGTTTATATCCAGAGGAGCAGAAAAGGGTGATGCTCCCACCGCAGAGGAAGGGCTCAGCTGAGCTGCCGAAGATGTACTCAGCTGAGCTTCTGCAGGTGTGCTCGGATGACTTACTGGAGATGTTTCTCCAGTATGTTGAGCATAAGTCCTGGGATGTTTATCCTTAATGTGTCTAACCATAGAGTGATTTCCAAAGGAATACTTCTTCCTTGGATTCCCTCTAGATAAGACATGCTCACAAAGTGAGCAGGTGACTAAAGGAGCATTTACCTTTTTCTGCCCCTCTGGATAGGTAAAATATTCCCATACAAAAGAAGTCTTTTGTTTCCTCCTTCTCTCTCTGATGATGCTGCTACCAGGCTCACTCTCAGAAGAGGACTGCTGTTCTGCCATCGTATCACAAAGACAACTCAGCTCCTTCTCCTAAGGGGTCACAAGCAGTAATGAGGGGAATGGGTGTGGCGAGGAAGGTTCTAGAACTGAAAGTAGTTTAAACCAATCAAAAGTGTTGTTTCTTGATCACATGACCAACCGTGCGCGTACGTTACGCTTACGGAGCGCTTACGGTAAAAGTACGCATGCACGTACGAAAGACACGCGCACGCGCGCATGCGCATAACAAGCACGCTCGAACACTTCCGCGTAACCTGCGCGCGCGCGTACGCGTGTAAAGTATGCGCTTACGCGTCACGTAGGAAGTACGGACGTCTACGCAAATTGCGTAACCATACGCAAACAGAGTAGAAATATTACGTACATAAAGCAAAACGTGCGCTTACGGTAAGCTTACCGTACGCGCACGGTAAAAAAAAAATTTTAAGAAAAAAAAAAAATTGCAAAAAAGATTCACTATGTTATACTACTATATCTTACCTGTTTTTTTTTTTAAAAAAAGGTGAAAAATTATATATTGCAGAATGCATTAAATTTTACCATAGTGTTTAAAGGGAAAAAAAAGTAAAAAAAAAAGATGTAAAAAACCTTGCAAACATAAAAAAAAAAGAAATGTTTCACACACGTTAAATATAAGAATTAGCATTTAAAAAACCATACAAATTCACTGAAAAAACCATGGGTTTCACACACGTTATAGTTAGGAATTAGCATTTAAAAAACCTTGCAAATTCAGTGAAAAAACCATAGGTTTCACAGACGTTATAGTTAGCTGGACATTTCACTCGTAAAAAACCAATGAAATTCCCCCGTTATAGTTAGTTAAGCTAACTATAACTCGCGCACCCGCAATCCACTGCTGATGACGTCACATATAACATTACTCATGACATGGTCACTGACATCACTCATGACATCACTGATGACATCTCAAATGACATCACTGATGACATCACTGATGACATCATCCTTGTGATAGAGTGGCAGTCCTCCTCTCACCCTAATATAACAATTGATACACACATTCAAAAATAGAGACTAAAAATTAACAAAATATTGGAAATACCAATACCAGTTACAACAATCTCTTCTGTAATTCTAAAATCCACATACACATCCACTCATTCACCAACAGTCCTATACAGTCACTCATACATGTAATCACTCATATGTACTCATACACCTATACATCCTGTTACACAATGCCACTCATCCATAGAGTTACTCACACACATAGTCACTCATGCTAATAAAGAATCAAACATACATTTACTTGCATATACACTTATACACACACCACCATACTTACTTCTACGGAAACTTACACATACTTAGTCTTTTAAACAATCACTTATAGAAACACATACTTATTCATACACGAACAATTTCAATCTCTCACTCTCACATATACTCACTTATATACACCAATAGTCACATATACTAGTTTAAAACATAAGTAGTTACTCATAAAGACACTATTGAGAAAGTCATTCACTCACTAACACACCTTTACACATACTCATCCACCCATACAGTCCTGCACACATGCTGTCTTCAACACATACAGTGAGTGAATCATTCATGCACCTATGCACTACGTAATACCCCCCACCGAACCATGCAGACACTCAGACTGATACTCAAAAAAACAACTAATAACCTATATAGACACCCATGTACCTACTCACCAACCCATGCAGCCACATATACACAAAGTGAGAGACTGATACAGATATTTACATATTTAAACATTACTCACTAAGCCATGTATTCACTGATACACTTTATCAATCAGTTACACAATACATTTTTCCCCAAAAAATCATCCATTTAGACACTTATATACCCATTTATTCTTCCATCGACCTTGAGATATACATATATAAAACCTATTTAATTTTCAGAAAAACACACATTCACTGGATGATGTCATCAGTGATGTCATCAGTGATGTCATTTGAGATGTCATCAGTGATGTCATGAGTGATGTCAGTGACCATGTCATGAGTGATGTTATATG
Organism: Triturus cristatus; assembly: GCF_964204655.1. Lineage (NCBI taxonomy): Eukaryota > Metazoa > Chordata > Amphibia > Caudata > Salamandridae > Triturus > Triturus cristatus. The sequence continues at coordinate 393,614,183 of NC_140594.1, forward strand.
TGACGTCATCAGCAGTGGATTGCGGGTGCGCGAGTTATAGTTAGCTTAACTAACTATAACGGGGGAATTTCATTGTTTTTTTACGAGTGAAATGTCCAGCTAACTATAACGTCTGTGAAACCTATGGTTTTTTCACTGAATATATATATATATATGCATATATATATATATTCACTGAAAAAACCATAGGTTTCAGGAACGTTATAGTTAGTTGGACATTTGACTCATATAAAACCTGAGAAATTCGCCAGTTTCTCAGTCTTTGACTCCATCCACGTGAAAAAAAATAATAATTTTGGCATTCTGAACTGATAACAAATCCATGACACAAGCCTACAATAAACCCATGGGATCAGGGTACTCATACCCTGACCCCTTTCATATATTTTATCTTTTAGATCCAACCTCCAAGACTTACTCCACTTCATAAAATGGCAGCCACAACATTTTACACAGGTTGTGACCAGCCAATTACAGCACTCTGCCTGGTGCGTGGGTTCGCGTAGTACCGTGCCAGAGTCAGGGATCAATTGCTTCCCTATATACACAAATTTGGATTTCAGTTAATATTTATAAAACTATTGAACAGATTTACACCAAATCACAAAAAGGCACTTCCATAGACCAAAATCTACCTTCCTGCCAAATTTGGTGTAAATCCGTTCAACAGTTTGAGCTGTAGCTGTGTTTAAGGTCCTAAGGGCATTTTTTTGCCCCTTCCCTTTTTCTCAGCCTCCGCTTGACAGATCCCCCCGAAACTTTCCATTCACAACAAGAATCACTTTTTGGGGAAAATTTCTTGAAGATTCGTCAAATGGTGCCAAAGATATAGGCAAGTCAAAATAACTACCTAACTACCTACTGCCGACTGCTAGTAGGTATGTACTACGGAAGGCGAATAAAGAAAATTGAAAAAACTGCTGCAGTGTCTGCTTTGGTCTATGTACTGGTGAAATTACAGAGAGTGATCGCAGGAGCGATATTATATATATATATATATATATATATATATATATATATATATATATATATATATATATATATATATATGTATATATATATTATCTACCGGCGGTTGCCAGTAGATAGTTATAGTTAGGACCGTGTTTCCTTAGGAAATCTCAAAATTCTATTTTGAATAACTTTGGTGCCGGTTGACGAATCCTTGCGAAATTTTCAAAACTAATGGGGCGCTCCGCTCAGCTCCTACCCTGAAAGTCTCGGGGTGATTCGTCAAGCGGGGGCCGAGAAAAAAGGGGGGTCCCAAAACGCGTTTTCCCCATGCATTTTCCCATAGGACCTTTAGTCGAAGGTACAGCCCGAACGGCTGAACAGAATTACTTGAAATTTAGCAGAGAGGTAGTCTTCAGGTCAGGCATGTGCCTTTTGCATATATGGAGTAAATCTGTTCAGTAGTTCCTGAGAAAATTGCAGTTAAAAGTACATAAATATATCTATAAGCGCGCACCGTGCGCGCACCCTAACGTGCGCGAGCGTAATTCTGATTGGTGGTTACATGTCAGTCAACGTTCGAATCGGTCGAAATCAGGAAGTGTCGGCCGCCATTTTGTTTGTTTTGGGTGCGAGAGTGAAAAAGAGAGGTGGCGAACGTGAAAAGGGGGCAGGGTAGAGAGTTCCTGAACCCCTAGCCTAGGTCAGGGGGTCCCTAAAGGACCCGGAAGGGTGAAAAAACATTTTATAACTCGTAAAAAACCAATTAAATTCCCCCGTTATAGTTAGTTCAGATAACTATAACTCGCGCGACCGCCACTCTATCACAAGGATGATGTCATCAGTAATGTCATGAGTGATGCCACTGACCATGTCATGAGTGATGTAACATGTGACGTCATGAGCAGTGGATTGCGGGCGCGCGAGTTATAGTTATCTGAACTAACTATAACGGGGGAATTTCATTGTTTTTTTACGAGTGAAATGTCCACCTAACTATAACATGTGTGAAACCTATGGTTTTTTAAGTGAATTTGCAAGGTTTTTTAAATGCTAATTCCTAACTATAACGTGTGTGAAACCTATGGTTTTTTAAGTGAATATATATATATATATATATATATATATATATATATATATATATATATATATATATATATATATATTAAATGAAAAAACCAAAGGTTTCACACATGTTATAGTTAGCTGGACATTTCACTCGTAAAAAAACAATGAAATTCCCCCGTTATAGTTAGTTCAGCTAACTATAACTCGCGCGCCCGCAATGCACTACTGATGACGTCACATATTACATCACTCATGACATGGTCACTGACATCACTCATGACATCACTGATGACATCTCAAATGACATCACTGATGACATCACTGATGACATCATCCTTGTGATAGAGTGGCAGACCTCCTCTTCCCCTAATATAACCTTTGATACACACATTCAAAAATAGAGACTAAAATTTTCAAAACAATGGACATACCAATACCAGTTACAACAACCTCTTCAGTAATTCTAAGAACCACATACACATCCACTCATTCACCAACAGTCCTATACAGTCACTCATACATGTACTCACTCATCATATGTACTCATACACCTATACATCCTGTTACACAATGCCACTCATCCATAGAGTTACTCACACATACTCACTCATGCTAATAAAGAAACAAACATACATTTATTTGCATATACAGTTATACACACACCACCACACTTACTTCTACGGAAACACTACACATACTTAGTCTTATAAACAGTCACTTATAGAAACACATACTTATTCATACAGGAACTCTTTCAATCTCTCACTCTCACATATACTCACTTATATACACCAATAGTCACATATACTAGTTTAATAGATATGTAGTTACTCATAAAGACACTATTGAGACAGTCATTCACTCACTAACACACCCATACACACACTCATCCACCCATACAGTCCTGCACACATGCTGTCTTCAACACATACAAAGAGTGAATCACTCATTCATGCACCTATGCACTACGTAATACCCCCACCGAACCATGCAGACACTCAGACTGATACTCAAAAAAACAACTAATAACCTATATAGACACCCATGAAGCTAATCACCAACCCATGCAGCCACAAAGTGAGAGACTGATACAGATATTTTCATATTTAAACATTACTCAGTAAGCCATGTATTCACTATGATACACTTAATCAGTCAGTTACACAATAAATTTTTCAAAAACAAAGCATCCATTTAGACACTTATATACCCATTTATTCTTCCATTGACCTTGAGATATACATATATAAAACATATTTACTTTTCAGAAAAACACACATTCACTGGATGATGTCATTTGAGATGTCATCAGTGATGTCATGAGTGATGTCAGTGACCATGTCATGAGTGATGTAATATGTGACGTCATCAGTAGTGCATTGCGGGCGCGCGAGTTATAGTTAGCTGAACTAACTATAACGGGGGAATTTCATTGGTTTTTTACGAGTGAAATGTCCAGCTAACTATAACATGTGTGAAACCTTTGGTTTTTTCATTTAATTTCTAAGGTTTTTTAAATGCTAATTCCTAACTATAACGTGTGTGAAACCTTTGGTTTTTTCATTGAATTTCTAAGGTTTTTTAAATGCTAATTCCTAACTATAACGTGTGTGAAACCCATGGTTTTTTCAGTGAATTTGCAAGGTTTTTTAAATGCTAATTCTTATATTTACCTTTTTTTTTTCAATTTTTTTTACATATTTTTATTTTAATTTTCTATCCTTTTTTAAAGACTATGGTTAAATTTTAAAAATTCTACAATATATTTTTTATTTTTACCATTTTTTTAAACTAAACAGGTAAGATTTATTAGTATAACATAGTGGTTTTTTTTTCCCCTTTTATTTTTATTTTTTTAGTATTTTTTTAACGTGCGCGTACGGTAAGCGCACGTCTTGCTTTTATAACGTTAGATTTCTACGCTGCTTGCGTTCATTTACGCAATTTGCGTAGACGTACGTTACGCGTGCGCAGCGCGTAACGCGTACGCTGCACGCGCATGTTACGCGGAAGTGAAGGGGCGTGCCTGTTTTGCGCATGCGCGCGTGCGCGCGTGCGCGTGTCTTTTTTACGCGCATGCGTACTTTTGCCGTAAGCGCTCCGTAAGCGCACCGTAAGCGTAACGTACGCGCACGGTAGGTCATGTGATCAAGAAACAAAACTTTTGATTGGTTTAAAGTACTTTCAGTTCTAGAACTCTCCTACACCACACCCATTCCCCTCATTTCTGCTTGTGATCCCTTAGGAGAAGGAGCTGAGTTGTCTTTGTGATACGATGGCAGAACAGCAGACCTCTTCTGAGAGTGAGGCTAGCAGCACTACCTTGATGCAGAGAAGGAGGAAACAAAAGAGCTCTTTCATATGGGAGTATTTTTCTTTTCCAGAGGGCAAGAAAAAGGTAAATGCACCCTTAGTGACTTGTAAGCTTTGTGACCGTGTACTTTCAAGAGGGAATCCCAACAAGAAGTATTCCTTCGGGAATCACACCATGTTGAGACACCTTCATGATGTACAGGGTAGGACATATGCTCGACATACTGAAGGTAACCCTTCAGTAAGTCAACCAAGCACATCCACAGCAGCTCAGCCTGGTCCATCATCTGCAGGGCCGAGTCCATCTTCGGCAGGTCAGCTGAGCCCTTCATCTGTGGGGGGAGCATCTCCTTTTTCTGGTCCTCTGGAAACCAACCATCGGTTTGCGAGGGTTTTAATTCGGTGCGCCACTTGTCATGATCTAATTTGTCATAGGGAGACCAGTGTTGCCCTAGTGAACAATTTAATAGATCAGCACATTTGTCGTACCGACTAATATTCCCATTCTTTCTTTCCTCTGTCCCTGCATGAACACAACGGCTCTTTTAAGAGCCAACCTTACCTTTCAACTTTTTTTTATATATTTTTTAAACTTTTTGTTATTTTATTTTTACCGTACGCGTACGGTACGCGTAATTTTTTTTTTTTTTTTTTTAAAAACACTAAAAATCAATTATCACATTACAAGGTCCTTGAGAGACTACAATGAAAAACTGAAAATGTGATTGTGGAGAAGTGGAAAAAAGGGACCATGACATTTTTGACTTACCATCCCCACTCAAAAAATTATTTATTAATTAAAATTTAATTTTAATTGCTTTAAAAATGGTTCAAGTTTTCGAAAATTTTCTATCTCAATCTGAAAAGAAAAAAAAAGTATTAATATTTAATAAAACATTTTATAATACAGTACACATATTTACATATTTTCCAAAAACAATTTTTTGCCTTATTTTTTTGCTGTTTTCAGAATATATTGCATTTCACTATAAATCGTGAAAGCAATTGCATTCATCACTTAACAGCGGGCAAAAAAAAAATAACAATCTCAAAGATTGCTTAAAAAAAGCCCAGAATCTCTTCTCAGTTAAACATAACATTATCAAAATGCAAAATATTATTCATTAAAAATATCATCTAATAACAAAAACTATTTCTAAAAAATACCGTCTGACAATTTTCTTACAGAAGCATAATCTCAAAAATATTATATCTCAAATAAATCCACAATACATCTAGTTTCCTTTCTTTTAGGCCAAATGTTAATTTTTGAAATTAGTTTTTCATTAAATTTCCAACGATAATCCAATAAAATTCCAAAATTTTAATTGTACAGATGTTACCGATTTTCTCTAAAATTTTGGTTTCCGAAAGATTAATTAGGATTTAATTAAGTCCACAATACAATTGGATACCTTTCCTTTAGGCCAAATGGTAATTTTAAAAATCTTTTTTGATTAAATTTCCAACGGTAATCCAATAAAATACAAAAATTTAAATTGTACAGATGTTACCGATTCTCTGTAAAATGTTGTTTTCTGAAACATTAATTAAGAATTATATAAGTCCATAATACAATTGGTTACCTTTCCTTTAGGCCAAATGATAATTTTAAAAATCTTTAAATTTGAAAATTCCAATGGTAATCCAAAAAAATTGTAAAATTGTTTTGTACAGATCTTGCCACGTCTCTCTAAAATTTAGGTTTCAGAAAGATTAGATAGGAATTTGCTAAATCAAAAGGCAAACGTTGCTTGAAAATCAATTTTGAATCATTACACAGTGTCCAGCCTTTTTCACATTTAAGATAAACTGTGTAATGTCCAGAAGTAACAGTAGGTCCTTCATGGAAAATTATTGCAACTGTTACAAAAGTTTTTCCTGAAATTGATAATTGCTGTCCTGTAAACTTCTTTATTAAAGTATCCAATTTTGAACCATCAGCTCTACATCGTTGCATCATTAAAATTACATACTGTCCGTATTCCTTTAAAATTAACGTTGAAAACATGTCAGATTTACACTCACCGCATTGCATGCTATGATTAGCATCTTTAACTAATTTAGCAAAAGTTACAGTTTTACTCTCTGGCAATGTTAAATAAATAAACCTTTCAGAATCAACATTAGAGCCACATGTATTGAAACAGTTTTCACAACTATGTTCCCATTTATAAGACAGACCAAACATATTTTCAATGGGAACCCCTTCTTCTTCCAGTACCTGAAGAAAATACAACAAGAATTCCTGTGCGTCTTGCTGTACATTTTGAGAAAACTGTGTACATCCTGAACATACATCTAAAAGTTTTCTAATTTCAGTAGCACTTTCTATTTGAGTTTTATCATTACTCAGCTTTTGAAAAAGGAGACTCAACTCAGAACAGAATCTTTTTCTCTGATTTACTTTTATCTGCTCTTGCAAACTTTCCAGATAAAATGCGACATTCAGCACTACATTAGCGTAGCAGTTGACACCAGAGCTATTTTCAAAATGACATCCTACAACCTCTTCTTCATTTTCCTTTTTCTTTTTGCTTGCAATTACATCACTCCTCTTTTTTTCCCTCCTCTCTACATCCTCATTACAGATATTCTCATTTCTCCTTTTACGAGAAACTACACGTTTCTCTAACACAGGATACTGACCTAAATGAGGAGCATAGGTTCTTCTTAATCTATTGTACTCCTTTACACAATTTGCATCAGCACTAACTTTTGAATCATCAAAGTCTATCATGAATAGGCCAGATAATGTTTTCACTCGTGACAAAGCTACATAAGCCATACCTTCTTTGAACACAGTTGAACCAATGTTTACAAATGCACAATCTACAGTCAATCCTTGAGACTTGTGAATAGTTACAGCATATGCTAGAGAAAACGGAAACTGTTTCCTTTGTACGTATAAGTCTTTCACAAGCATAAAACGAACTGTACAACGACAAATGTCTATAACTTCTTCTATCTGATCAAATTTTATTTTTAAACATTCAATTCCATCTTTTTTCTGATAATTAATAAAACCCACAACTCTTCCCATAGCTCCATTAACTAAACCTTTTTCAACATCCAAATTTCTCCTTAAAAATACTCTACAGTTCATGCAAACATATAGATTTTTTTCTAATCCAGCAGTTTTGGAAATGTTCTTCTCTAGTGAATCCAATTTATTTTTCAGTTTGCCTGTTAATGTGATAGTAATTCTTCCATCCTGAATTTTGTCCACGGCTTCCAATTTCCTGATATCTTCCTTTTCCAATTTCAAAAGCTCCTCATTGAATATTGAGCATTCACGTAGAGTTGGCATTAAGCAGATGACACTTTTCTTTTCTGCAATGTTCTTGTATATCTTCTCTGCAACTATTTCTTCCTTTGGAAATAAATTATGTAGCAACCGACTCTGTAATGCTTTTGTGCCAGCTTCAGTGAGTAGTCCAATTCTGATATCTTTCAGAATACTTCCATATTCTTCATCGTTTGCTTGTCTCATATTAGTAGTAAGTTCCTTGTACTCAAAGAAGGACCAAATATTTGCATTACCGATGCTTCCCAATGACTTCTTTGTGTCTTCATGTGTCACAGTATTAAACACTGGTTGTCCTTTAACTGGAGTAAGCTGTAGAAGATCCCCAAAAACTATGACATGTTTTCCACCAAATAACACGTCATAGTCTGTCCTTAGAGTTTGCTGCATTCTTAAATGCACAAAGGCAAGCATTAAGTTTGATACCATGCTCACCTCATCAATAATGAGAACTTGCATCTTCTTCAATACTCTTGAAACTTCCAAGCATGCTTCTCCAGTTAGCTTGTGGTATTGTATTTTGTTCTCATGCTCCACTGGTAACATTAGCAAACGATGTAAGGTGATTCCTTTTATGTTATATGCTGCTAACCCAGTTGGAGCAGTAACCACACAAGATAAAGTTGAATCCGTTTTTTGCTGTAGGTAGCTTCTGATGACTTTTATTAAGAAACTTTTTCCAGTTCCAGCTTGTCCGCTTACATACATCCTAATTGAATGAAATGATGTGCATGAGCACTCTTTTTTTTCATGTAGTAATCCGTGATCAATTTTGTTTCTGATCTCTTCATAAATTTGTTGCTGCTCTTCATTCAGTTGTCTTTCCAAATTTGGTAAGTCTATAAATTCTTCTTGAGCTTGATTCATAGCCGTTTCCACTTCATTCATGGCTATTGCAGCTTCATTTTCAACGATTGGTTGTCCTAGGGGATCTTGACTGAGTGTTCCTGAACTTTGGCTGTCTTGAGAACTGTCTCTAGCTACTTCAGCTGCAATTGTAGTTTCCTGTTCAATTTCTTCATTTAACATTTGCACATAAGTTGTGAATGTACTGCATTGTATGCTGTCTTTGCAAGCATTAAAGGAATCTTCATAGCTTTGAAATTCTCCCAGTAGTTCATCCTCTGTACGCCATGGTTTAAACAGCTGTAAAAGAGCCAAGTAGTAAAATTCCTTTTTCTCAGTAGTGTCGCAACTGAGCCTCCTGTGATTTATCAAACTTCCTTTTGTTTGCTTCACCAAACATCCTTCCTCACCAATGACTTTATATTTCCCATTGTTGATGTCTTCTGCGGCTTTCCGTGAATAAATGTAGTTCTGCAGCACTTCATAGAGACACATGTTCTCCAGATGATGACTTCTCTTGGGATAATATGTGTCCAACATGTTTGATTTCAAAATATCTGTACTTTCTGGGTCATTCTCGGCCAAATATTCAATTTCTCCAACAGATTTCAGTACCCGATTTCTCATTGCTGCAAGGCCTAAACTTGCCCAAATTATTCTTCTTGATTTCGAGTAGAGACTTGCAGAAGATAACCTATCTGAACATTCGTAGGATCCAATTTCTGTATGCGATAACATCTTTAAACTGAAACTGTACAGCTTCTTACTGACAGTCTTCTCGTGAGAAATCTCTTCCCACATTTCCTTCAATTCAGTTTTTTCTGATTTAGTAATGTAAGACGTTACATATCGAGCAACAGCAATGGAATTGTCAGCTACATACTGTATATCCATGTTAGCATTCCACATGGATAAAATGACTGGGTTGTAGTCATTTATATTTTTTGATTCTTCTTTTCTTTTAAGGTTGTAGGTATTCTTAGGTGATTTTCTTGTAATAGTATGTCTCACAGATGACATAAAACTGTTTACTCTTCCATTTGAAAGAACAGGTCTAGGAAATCCAAATCGACATTTAGGTGCCGATCACGATCCGGCAAAAACCGGGTACGAACCGTCGGACGGAGCATAATCTCCGCCCGACGCGTACCCGGTCGTCAATTTTTACAAACAAGGAATTACGATTCGCACAGGTACACCATTACCGTACGAATCGTAAAAAAGCCCGACCGAACAAAAAAACACCTACCAATGCGATCCGGGAAAGCGCCGACCTGACGTCGGGACGCTCGCAGCCAGCCATTCACGACCCAGGAATCACGATTCGCACCGACGTCACCCCGCACGGTGAATATTTTGCGGCAGCCAAAAACTGCCGGGAAATCAGGACGACGCGAACAAGGACCACCAGTACGCGACGGACAGATGACGACGCGAACAAGGAGGACCAGTACGTGACGGACACACAGGACGACGCGACCAAGGAGGACCCGTACGCGACAGGACGACGTGATCAAGGAGGACCCGTACGCGACAGGACGACGCGATCAAGGAGTACCAGTACGCGACGGACAGACATGGACCCGAACCTACGAGTCATCCCTGCCCTCATAGCAGTACACCTCCTCTACAGGTTACGACGCAGACGCCGCAGAAGGTCAGAATAACTAAGGGAGGGGGGAAAGTGGGGTGGGGTGGGGGTGGCACGACCAGGGCAGGCCACAAAACAACCACATAAGTCACACACCACACATGGCCTGGACATACCTGACTCCCATGCCCTGGTCACCACGAGGGGGTGGGGGCGTGTCCTGATAAGCCAGCGACCGCCACAACGGAAGTCCGTCACCACGCGAACCGGCAACACAACCAGACAGGTACGTCCCGTACCCACGCCTGAAGAGTGTGGGTACGAGTCGTACCACGCCCACACACACGTCACCCCAACAATGGCGGGACGGATCGTACCCACGTGGCAAAGGCCTGGGTACGGCCCGCACAAGCATCACATAGCGTGGGGACGGATATGTACGGACCCTACCCCCACCCCGTATGCATGGAGCGTACCCCCACCCCAACAGTGTAAGTACGACCCGTACCCCCACCCGCGTATGCAAGGAGCGTACCCCCCACCCCAACAGTATAAGTACGACCCGTACCCCCACCCGCGTATGCAAGGAGCGTACCCCCCACCCCAACAGTGTAAGTACGACCCGTACCCCCACCCATGGACTCACGGACCGTACCCCCACCCCAACAGTGTAAGTACGACCCGTACCCTCACCCGCGTATGCAAGGAGCGTACCCCCCACCCCAACAGTGTAAGTACGACCCGTACCCCCACCCGCGTATGCAAGGAGCGTACCCCCCACCCCAACAGTGTAAGTACGACCCGTACCCCCACCCACGTATGCAAGGAGCGTACCCCCCACCCCAACAGTGTAAGTACGACCCGTACCCTCACCCGCGGACTCACGGACCGTACCCCCACCCCAACAGTGTAAGTACGACCCGTACCCTCACCCGCGTATGCAAGGAGCGTACCCCCCACCCCAACAGTGTAAGTACGACCCGTACCCTCACCTGCGTATGCAAGGAGCGTACCCCCCACCCCAACAGTGTAAGTGCGACCCGTACCCCCAACCGCGGACTCACGGACCGTACACCCACCACACCAGTGTAACTAGACCTGTACCCTCACCTCGAATGCATGGAGCGCACCCACACCGTGTATGTTCCAAGCGTACATATCCAGAAATAGGAGGTGTGTGTGCAGAGTCCACCCAGCAGTGCCCTGAGACAGGAGTGGTGGGGCCTATCACTCCCAGCAGTGCCCTGAGACAGGAGGGGTGTGTGCAGAGTCCTCCCAGCAGTGCCCTGAGACAGGAGGGGTGGGGGCCTATCACTCCCAGCAGTGCCCTGAGACAGGAGGGGTGGGGGCCTATCACTCCCAGCAGTGCCCTGAGACAGGAGGGGTGTGTGCAGAGTTTTCCCAGCAGTGCCCAGAGACAGGAGGGGTGTGTGCAGAGTCCTCCCAGCAGTGCCCAGAGACAGGAGGGGTGTAACACATGTGTGTGAGGCCGGAATTACCCACATCCATACTGCCTACAAGGGAACATGTCCCCATGAACTCATGTCAACAGACTCCACACACAAGTACAGTGATCACCAAGGATGCCACGATTGTTGCAGGTGGAGACATGGCCATGCATGCATGGCCAAAGTAGAAGGGCTCCGTCACACACACAGCTCATGTAGACACTGCTCTGCGCTAAACATTGGGAACACCCTGCAGGGAAGAAATCTGGGTACACAGAGGAAGGAATACACCCTGGGACAATTGCACCATGCAGTAACTGCTGACATGACCTAAGGAAGTTAGCCAACACCTTGTGATGGCACACAGATCCCAGGGTCCCCCCAATGAGCAGAACACTACTACAAATCCCACACACCCAAAGCCTTAAACACCACCCAAAACCATGTAGCAGCCCCACCAACACCAATACCACCATAGCAGTAGTGTGAAAATGAAAACAAAATTAAGCTTTATTCAGCATGAGCACAATGTCCGTGGATCGCAGGCAGTTCAATTTTAACAAAGCCCATAGGGCAGTCAATGATTCCCAGCTGGATGGGGGACACAGTGGGATGTGTGTCCCCTACCTTGCCTGCACAGTCAAATGGCATCGTCTTCCATACTGGTGAGGGCATCAGGGGGGGGGAAGCAACAGGCACCGCAGGGACATCAGGGCAAAGGGGCGGCGTTGTGGGTGCAGGGATGGAGGACTCAACCACAGGGGGTGTGTCATGGCCAAAGGCGGAGGCCAGGATGGCACTACACACCTTAGCAAGGTACTCCAGGGACTCCCCTGCACCCGAAGTGACCTCAGGCCCCAAGGAGGGGGGGGGGGGGTCAGAGGGATGGGTTGCAGCGCCACCGGGGGAGGGTGGAGACAGGGGGGGAGACTCAACCACCCTGACCGAGGACTTCCTTGACCGCTTGCGTGGTGGTGGAACTGTGGGGCTCAGGGACAGAGCGGCCATGAAGGAGTCCTTGGGGGAGATGTGGCCAGGAGAGCTGAGGGGAGGGGATTTGGAGGGAGTGGATTGTGTGGAATGCGGACTCCCACTCTGGCTGCGTGTCACACGTTTGCCCCCCGACCCAGTGGGTGTGCCTACCTCACCCTGTGTGTGCGTGTCAGGAGGAGTGCGCTGGACCTTCCCTGCTGGTGTGGTGCCTGTGTCTGTTGTTGTGGGTGCATGCCGACGTCTGGGTGTACGTGGGACAGGCATGGAAGTGGGAAGTGTGGATGGGGCAGGGGTAGGTGGGGGGAGGTCGCACTGCAGGAGACCCACTGCTGCAGTCAGTATGGAGTCTATGGACCTCAGCAAGTTGCGTTGGTCAGCCTGCGAAGAATGAATGCCCTCCAAGAATGCCTCGATGTTGGTGAGGGTTTTCCCGTGGGCATGGAGGACATTAAGGATCGCAGCCTGACCAACCTGCAGCTGCCGCTGGATGTCCACAGACTCAGCATTGGCGGCAGCAGTGGAGACAGGGGCAGGGGGTGCGGTGCCTGGCCGGAAGGAGACATGCGGTGACCGGGCACGCTGGGAAGGGACACGAGCAAGTGGGAGGCGGCTGATGGGAACTGAGGGGGCGGTGCAAGGTGTTGTTCCGCTGTCAGCTGCTGGTGCAGCCACCGCCCACTCGGAGAACTCCTCCTCGGACCTGTCAGCTTCGTATTCTGACGTGCCAGTCGACAGGTCCTCGGCAGCACTATCCTCCACCTCTGTCCCACTCGATGTACCAGCCCCGATGTCACGGCTGGCACTGGTGCTCGGTCCCTCCGCCTTGCCTGTGTCCATGTCTCCCTCTGTGTCCCCCGACGATGCTGTGGGCAGGGTGGAGAGACATAAATTAATCAGACAGCTGTACACATCAGTCACATGAGTCCAATCGACATAGGTAACATTGCATAGCCTGAAAAGGAAGATCCCTAACATCTTCAAAACAAGGTACCGATGTAGGGCATGAAACACACAGTTGGTTGAGCCACCATGCCACTGAAATACCATGGAGAGCATGAGACAATAGCTAAAGACAGGAAACGGAGTCTGATATAGCACCCAGGCCCTGGGGACAATCCAGCACTGCATCTGCACCACACAGCGTTGGCGAAAATACCGATGACCAGGGACCATATCCATGAACTTGAGACACATGCTGCATAGGTAATGCTGCAAACATGCCCAACATGACTCGGTCACTGCACCTTGCGTGTGTGTCCAGAAACATCACACACTGCCCAGACCCAGCAAGTAGAAATCCGGATTTGACACATAGGCATTGCCCGCCCCAACAAACCCCTACACGAGGCAAATTGTTGAGACACAGGTGGCACCAACATCTCATAGTCTGGGTGATAAACACAGGGGCAGGCAAAAAGCAAGATTGGACGCCAAACAGCCAAGGTGCGCCTGTACAAATAATGAGGTACCAGTGCCCATCCTCAGATGAGTATAACAAGACACACAGGCACTGGCAACTGTGAGTATGAAGAAGGACAATCAGGTCAGGCTGCACAGTGGACACCTGTACATAATAGCACGTCTATATACATGGTGACAGGGGACAATGGCACAGAGCACGACCTACGCTGTAGACAGTGAGAGTGTCCACGTTTATGATGACACATACAACACTGAGGAAAAGGTGCCCCAGGGGACAGTAGTGGGCACGCAACTACATGCTACTGAATGGTAATGACTGCAACACACGTCACCATCCCTGCACTATGCGTATCGCACACTCATGCACATCATGTCACAGGCCACTACATAGGACATGCGCGCTGTAAGGCATGACACATGAGAGACCAACTCCCATGTCTGGAGTCAGCATCAGTGCCAACTGACATGGAACCCACATGCAGTGAACTTGACAGTGCACAGGCAAGGTCCCACAACCTGATACACACCACCCCCAGACATGATGCTACAGTCATTGTTCTCGTGGACAAAGCGCCAGCCTACATTACCTTGTGAAGGAGTGACTACACACAGACCAGGGAACACATTGCAAGGAGGGGAAGGGTGGCAGGGGCGCAGCGCTATACTGGGGCAAACAGGATCTGCACAGCACCTTTAAACCCTGCCAGTGAATTCATGCTACTGTGCCCTTACAAATGCCGGTGACACACAACAAACACACATGTACCTACCCCCTTCCGGCTGCTGCATCGCCTGTAAGCGCCTCTCCAGGTCTGGAAAGACCACCGGCAGCACACGCCTGTGGAGGTGGCTCAGACGGCGGCGGCCGCGGTTCTTGTGGCTCTCAGGTGAGTCCCCCAGCAGGAGCCGTGCAATCCTCCACGTCCAGCACCGGATATCCTGCCAGCGTTTCCTCACCTGGGGCAGGCTCCGCCTCCGACCATCCACACCCCTCACGGCACTGACGGCGGTCAGCCAGATCTGCTCCTTGGCAGTGGCGCCTACCTGTGAGGAGGAACAAGTGACACCACATCAATACACCAGCCACATGTCACAGAGAGACATATGAGTACAAATTAGCTGGTTACAACAAGGCATGTCATGCAGTCAACGCATTGCACCTTTGTCATAGGGACATCATCCCCTGGTGAGGGAAAAAGCAGTACGTGCCATAGTGGGTACACAGGTGGAATGATGGCAATGTCACAATCAATGATCAAGGCTCACACTGTGCATCACACCCACCCCTCCTGTCTCAGGGCACTGCTGGAAGGACTCCACACCCACCCCTCCTGTCTCAGGGCACTGCTGTTAGTGATAGGCCCCCACCCCTCCTGTCTCAGGGCACTGCTGTTAGTGATAGGGCCCCACCCCTCCTGTCTCAGGGCACTGCTGTTAGTGATAGGGCCCCACCCCTCCTGTCTCAGGGCACTGCTGGGAGGACTCCACACCCACCCCTCCTGTCTCAGGGCACTGCTGTTAGTGATAGGCCCCCACCCCTCCTGTCTCAGGGCACTGCTGGGAGGACTCCACACCCACCCCTCCTGTCTCAGGGCACTGCTGTCAGTGATAGGCCCCCACCCCTCCTGTCTCAGGGCACTGCTGTTAGTGATAGGCCCCCACCCCTCCTGTCTCAGGGCACTGCTGGGAGGACTCCACACCCACCCCTCCTGTCTCAGGGCACTGCTGTTAGTGATAGGGCCCCACCCCTCCTGTCTCAGGGCACTGCTGGGAGGACTCCACACCCACCCCTCCTGTCTCAGGGCACTGCTGTTAGTGATAGGCCCCCCCCCCTCCTGTCTCAGGGCACTGCTGGGAGGACTCCACACCCACCCCTCCTGTCTCAGGGCACTGCTGTCAGTGATAGGCCCCCACCCCTCCTGTCTCAGGGCACTGCTGTTAGTGATAGGCCCCCACCCCTCCTGTCTCAGGGCACTGCTGTGAGTGATAGGGCCCCACCCCTCCTGTCTCAGGGCACTGCTGGGAGACATCAGGCACCCCCCCCCCCTGGTACCCCCCCGACAGTACATGGCATGTGTGTCACACCAGGACACAATGCCTGAAGTCACAGTCACAACATAGGGAGAGTCTGTGGCAGTGGCCTATGCACTCACCTGATACCCTGGTCGGCCATACAGCATGGAGTACTGTGGGAGGATCACATCCAGCAGAGCCATGTTCTCCTCCAGGGTGAATGGCTGTGTCCTCTCCACAGCCCTTGACATGGTTCCAGGGAATCAGTTGCAGCAGCTGGGTCGACGAATGCAAAGATGTGCAGGCAAGTACTCCCTCATGGGACCTGGCTGCCTTATATGTGCCCTTCTGCCCAGTCTCATGCACAGGAGTACAGAGTGATTGGTCACTCACATTTGCATCCTATGTTTCCACCAATCCCTTCAAACCTAGCAGTCTGTGGGTTCTCTATCGGTTTCATTCTCCTGCATGATGTCAGCCCCACAAACACATTGCAACAAAGTAGAAGAATTCCAACTGACTTCTGCTGTGCACCTTCCAGAACAATTTCGAAATTTGAACTTGGTCTCCATGACAACCAGCATGCATGTAGGCCTTAATACTTGTCCCTCATGTGTCCCCTATGTAATTTGGAGCATCACACACAGGTACGGTGCGTTTCGGGGCCCTAGGGCACCCCAAATGCATGGCAACGGCCCGTACATGCATGCCTACGTTCACAATCACTATGGGTCTGCACGCGTATGCGTACTCGTAGTGGTACGGGCCGTACACTCGCATGTACGCTCACTATCACTATGGGTCTGCACGCGTATGCGTACTCGTAGTGGTACGGGCCGTACACTCGCATGTACGCTCACTATCACTATGGGTCTGCACGCGTATGCGTACTCGTAGTGGTACGGGCCGTACACTCGCATGTACGCTCACTATCACTATGGGTCTGCACGCGTATGCGTACTCGTAGTGGTACGGGCCGTACACTCGCATGTACGCTCACTATCACTACGAGTACGCATACGCGTGCAGACCCATAGTGATAGTGAGCGTACAGGCATTTGTACGGTCCGTACCACTACGGGTACGCATACGCGTGCAGACCCATAGTGATAGTGAGCGTACAGGCATTTGTACGGTCCGTACCACTACGGGTACGCATACGCGTGCAGACCCATAGTGATAGTGAGCGTACAGGCATATGTACGGTCCGTACCACTACGGGTACGCATACGCGTGCAGACCCATAGTGATAGTGAGCGTACAGGCATTTGTACGGTCCGTACCACTACGGGTACGCATACGCGTGCAGACCCATAGTGATAGGGCCGTACACACGCATCTACGCTCACTATCACTATGGGTCTGCACGCGTATGCGTACCCGTAGTGGTACGGACCGTACAAATGCCTGTACGCTCGCCATCACGATGGGTACACATACGGCAGCACTCCCACAGTGATTTGGGAACATACACAGGCCCTCTTAGCAGCAGTACGGCGGTTTTTACACATCATAGTGGTGATAGGCGACACACAGGTAGGAATAGGGCGGACATACTTGTCCATGGATGGACATACTTGTCCATGGATGGACATACTTGTCCAGGAATGGACATCAAGGCATCGTCTGTGCATTACTACATGTGTGGGGCACAGGTGTGACAGGCTGTGATGTGGAACATGACTCCTGAGTGGAGAAGGCACCAGATGTATGATGAGATGTGTATAGGTGTACTGTGTGACGGTGCAATGTGTGCCAGGCATGCCCTTGACTCCTTTGACATGTGTGCATGTCGTACTGCGCACTTGGGGTGAGCGTCACTGGCATGGCACGGACACCAACACACGGAAGTGTCCCATGATGCCCGGTACAGGGGTCATGACACATGACTTGTCACTACCCACAGTGCACAATGTGACTATGTCATTTATGTGTCCGGGATTTTCATCAGGTTGATGTTGTAGCACCCTCAAAAGCTGCAGCCGTTGCAGCAACCAACATGTGTCTGTGTGTAGATTGTCATTGCACACTGTTCCGCACACCATGCCACATGTGTTATCGGATGTGAGGTGCACATGTATGCATGGGACACGGAGTAGCGTGACAAGGCCATGTCAGCATCCTCACAAGGAATGTGTGGTGAGTCATGACATGTGCACCTTCATGGCAAGGTGTGTGGGCTGGACTAGTGTTATGTCATGTGACCTGTGGCTCCAGTGTTCCGCTACCAGTCTCTGCAATCGGCATCCTACTGCTGCTGATGTGTGGGCGTATGTCACTCCTGTCTTGCGTCTGGCTGTTCAATTGCACTGGGACACAGCTATTCCCATGGCGTGGCATGGGGAGGTTCTCAATCTCCGTGTGTAGCTGGGTCTTGGTAGGAGGGTCACCTGGCAGCCATACGTGTCCTGGGCATGTAGCACATACCTGACTCCCTATGTGGCATGTGTGTTTTGCCAGATTTACATGTGCTCAGTAGACATGAGTTGTTGTCGTAGTGCACTCACTCTTCCTTGTCACTTCCAAATTACTGCAGAGCGCCGCCTCTTGCCCGAATAATTCCAGACTTGGCTGCCATGCAGGAGAATGACAGGATCCGGCTCTACCGCTTCACCCAACCGTTGATTCTGGAGCTGACGGCGAGACTGGCACCACACCTGCAACCGCAGCACAGGTATCCTACGGCACTGACACCACAGCTGAAGGTAATGGCTGCCCTACATTTTCTTGCCACGGGTACCTTCCAAAATACCATAGCTCATGTTGGTGGCATGTCCCAGAGCATGTTCAGTGGTGTGCTGCATGATTTCTTGGAGGCCATGTTGATTCACCTGGATGACTTCATTAAGTTCCCAACCCCTGAACAGATGACTGAGGTCAAGCGTGGATTCTATGCCCTGGGAGGGATGCCCCATGTCATTGGGTCCATAGATGGGACACATGTAGGTTTGGTACCACCACACGCACGGGAGGTGGCGTACCGCAATCGGAAGCACTACCACTCCATCAATGCCCTTGTGGTGTGTCTGTCCAACATGGTGATTTCACATGTCTGTGCTCGTTTCCCAGGATCAGCACACGATGCCTACATCATGAGGCGTAGTGGGATGCCTGATATGATGATGCAGCTGCGCAACGAACGGGCATGTGTTGTTGGTGGGTACAGTCTGTCTGTCCTGTATTCTGTATAGCCGACCAGCATGACCGCTTCGCCAGTTCTAACGATATCCATGTGCTTTCCATGTAGGGGACGCTGGCTATCCCAACATGCCTTGGCTGCTCACACCTCTCTGCAACCCCATCACGCCGGCCCAGCTCCGCTACAACACCGCCCATGGCCGGACAAGGCGAGTGATAGAGAGGACGTTTGGCATGCTGAAGAGCCGATTCCGGTGCCTCCACAAGACCGGCGGCGCACTCCCATATGCCCCGGCAAAGATTTGCAAGATCTTCATGGTCTGCTGCATGCTGCACAACATGGCAGTTGAAAGAGCTGTGCCACTCATCCTGAATCAACATGACGAGGACCATCCACCCGTGGAGGACGAAGGGCTTGGCAATGGGGCTAGTGATGTGGAGGATGTGGAGCCGCAAGAGGACATCCGGACTCGGCTCATACGCGACTTCTTTGCTTAGTGGTGAGTACCAGTGTCTGAGTGTGCACGCCTTGGTCCCCGTGTGGCATGTGTTGTGATGTGTGTCTCCACCTGCATGTATGGCACGTGAGTCAGAGGTGTGTGTGGGTGTGTCACTGGAGTGATGGTGGCAGTGATGGTAGTATTTCCCCAGTCATAATTGTGACCTAGCATGTTGTCATCCATACATGTGTCGAGTAAATGCACATGCAAGTGGCTGTGCTTTTTGTGGCTGACTTCTTGTGTGTCTCTCTTCCCCAGGTACCTGCGCATGCCTTCTGCTGGTTGCATTGTTGTGGCACTGCTATTCCTCATGGACATGGCATCGTGGGCTGACTCAGCGTTACAGGCACGGACACGTTTGGAAGTCTCCATGGGGTAAGGGATGCATCTGGGGTGTATTGGGTGTGGCAGTTGTTCACGATGTGTGCACACTGCCCCTGTCGGGGTTTTGTTCCTCTGCAGACATGTCGCATCCCCATGGGACACGACATGCAGCTGGGTACACCTGAATAGATGGTCTGCCTGGTTGACAGTCATCAGTGATGGGATAGTGGATTGTGATGATGGCATCAATGTGTGTGACACTGCCCTCGGACACATACGGTTAGCATTGGCTTGACATGGCGTGGGACTTCCACATCAGCGGATCTATGGTGTATGGCAGGCTCTCCGTGTGCAGCTGTGGGTATTTAGCTGTTAGCCGACGCTTGTGTGCCAGTACCATGGCTATCACGCATTTGTGCTGCAGAAGGGGGGTGCCAGTGTTGGACCCACATGTCACTCCACATGATGTGTTCATCTGTACTTCGAGTTGGCTCTGCAAACCCGAATACATGACTAATAAAGGTGTCCCTATGCCTCCAAGGTGCCTCTTCTCAGTCAATGCTGGTGTGTTGGCACGGTGCATCCTGCATGTCTGGCATGGTATTCCCTGATTGTGGCTATGTGTCAATGTGTCGAGTGGCAAGATGCACGCTGTGTGTGTGGCCTGAGACTGTGTATTGGGCATGATGTCCATGACTGCGTGGGTATTGTGACATGTGCCATCCCCATGCATCCAACGTTGGCCAGGCCCCCATTCTCTGCATCCACCGGACTCAAGCTTGCAGGACATGGTTCTGCCACCTGTCTAGACATACCTGGGTGCCCCCCAGGACACTGGACTGGATCCCTGACCTGTGCGCATGACTGTTGGTGTACTCAATGTGTGTGTCAGCACGGTTGTTCGGCCACCCCCTCAGCTGGTTGTGCCCATCACGGGTGTGTATGGTGCTCCATGTCTGTCTTGCCTAATAAACTGTGACCCATGTGTCCTGTGCCAGACTCAGGCCCCAGGGTGTGGATGGTTGAAGAGAAAAGATGACTCAGGCATGTTTAGACTTTACAACACACATGTTAGGTAATAATGCTACCAGCAGGCATCTACTCTTAATAGTGTGATTTATTATTGGGGGGGGGGGGACAAAGTGAGGGGCTTTCCGGGATTAGGGAATCCAAAGTTCAGTAGGGGAGTTGGTGTCCTTGCCATTGGAAATCCTCAGAGTCCATGCCACAGTCTTTGTCAACATTGGTCAGCCAGTGACCAGCAGGGCCATGTGGCAGAGAATGTCTCTTCATGCTGTGATGCTGTTGCTCCAGTGGGCCAGGTGCCAGGCCAGGTGTCCTGGGAGATGGTGATGTAGCGCCGACCCTCACGGTCCTTTCCGTGGACGACCCGGCCTCCTGCGGGGAACCTCAGCAGCAGCCCGTGACGACGTCTGGGATGCTCCGTCGGATGTTTCCTCCTCCTCCTCCTGGACCCTCCCTGTGGGTGGTGATGTTCTCCGCCTTCTGGCACAGGGAGGGTCGGCCATGATGTCGGCCATCCGACGGAGTGTAGCGTGAATCCCCTCGAATGCCGTCACTTGCTCAGCCTGTCTGTCCTCCATCCTCCGTTGGTGTTCCAGTAGACAGGCATGTTGCTGGGCCTGCTGTGCCTTGATCCCCTCGAGGACGGACACAACCTGGGCCATGCCCGTGGTGTCCTCCCGGTATGTGTCCAGGATGTTACGGACATGGGACAATGCCGGATCCCCAGCCAACTGGTCAGGCTCGCGCCTCCGCCGTCCTCCACTCCCACCACCCCTGCCCACTTGCGCCTGGCCTGCCCTTGTGGGCACATGGGGTCTCCGGGACCCCTGAGGGGTGGCATTGGCGTTGTCGCCTGCCTCCTCCTGGGTGCCCGGGACACCGTGTCCCTCCTGGCGAGCCTGGCTGCATTGTGGTGTTAGGGCAGGGATCCTGGGTGTCTCCTGGGATGTGGCAGGAGTGGGGGTGGTGGTTGGCACAGTTGTACCTGACGCAGGTGCTGCAGGTGGTTGGACACCAGAGGGGCCAGGTCGGTCGGGGTCGTCCGCAGAGTGGTGAGAGTGGTCGCTGCCGGTGGGATCGGGCTCCTGCAGATCCAGGTCCTGTGAGTGTTCCCCCCCAGTGTTGGGGGGTGCACCACGACGTTGACCTGTGTGTGAGAGAGACAATGTTAATTTTGGTCCATGCAACATCCATGTTTCATCATTTTCAAAGTTGACACATTTCCTCTTGGAATTAGGATCTGTCTTGCATTCCACTCACAGTGCACTTGTGCATGGGTGTGTCCCTTGGCCACCACTTTGGCCCCTTTAACTATGTGTGGCACAGTCTTACTTGCTGCGTCAAGTGTGACTGCAGTCAGCAGTGGAGTGTGCAGGTGTGGCGAGCCATGCATTTGCGCCTTCCTTGTAGCACTGTACATGTGCACATGGAGTGGATCCACACACTTATATGATCCAGGTTGCTGTCCTTGTGCTCGTGTACAGGTTGTGACATGGCCCTGCGTTTTGGCATGGTGAAGAGGGGGAGTTCTGGCACTGGCCACCCTTGTCTACATGCACGCAGTCTACCTGCTGACGAGCAGCCATTCGCACACGCCACACGGCTGATTTGCTCTCCCTGTGTCTCGCTCCATTTCTGTCCCCTTCTCCCTCCCTCTCAGTCCCCCTCTCCCTCCCTCTGTGTCCCCCTCTCCCTCCCTCCGTGTGTCAGCCTCCTCCCTCTGTCCGTCTCCCTCCATCTCTGTCCCCCTCTCCCTCCATATCTGTCCCCCTCTCCCTCCCTCTCTGTCCCCCTCTCCCTCCCTCTGTGTCCCCCTCTCCCTCCCTCCGTGTGTCAGCCTCCTCCCTCTGTCCGTCTCCCTGCATCTCTGTCCCCCTCTCCCTCCATATCTGTCCCCCTCTCCCTCCCTCTCTGTCCCCCTCTCCCTCCCTCTGTGTCCCCCTCTCCCTCCCTCCGTGTGTCAGCCTCCTCCCTCTGTCCGTCTCCCTCCATCTCTGTCCCCCTCTCCCTCCATATCTGTCCCCCTCTCCCTCCCTCTCTGTCCCCCTCTCCCTCCATATCTGTCCCCCTCTCCCTCCCTCTCTGTCCCCCTCTCCCTCCCTCTGTGTCCCCCTCTCCCTCCCTCCGTGTGTCACCCTCTGTCACCTCGGCCCAGCTTCCTGGGCACACACTGTTAGCAGATCTTTGAGTGGCCCTTGGCTTGTTGATGTGAGTTTGTTTCTGATCTCCAGGCACCCATTTGGTGTGATGTGTGTCTGTGCGCTGCTGCTGTGGTGGTGTGTGCTGCCACTCTTTCACAATGTTGGCTGTTCATTAGCTGCCGTCATGTGCAAACCAGTGCCTTCACCCCCATGTGTTGATGCAAGGCGTCCGGCATTTGCTGGCAAGTCATTCCTGTGTTGGGACACACTGTTTGTCTGGCTGTGACCTAGGCCATATGGGCAGAGGGCATTGTCTGCTTTGGAGTCGCACTATGTGATTTTTGGTGCCCAGCCTCCCGCCATCCGGGTTACCGTGTCATGTGTTGTTGTCTTCTGTGGCCTGTGACTTGACATTGTCCAGCTGGGTGCATGGGGCATGGTGGCAGCAGTGGCATGTGCCTGCTCATGGAGTGTGGTTGAGTCATGCGATGGCTTGTGGTGGTTGCGTGCCTGTTAGTGATTTTGGTTGTGGTTGCAGTTCCCCCCATGTGAGGTGCGTTGTTTGTGTACTCACCCGGGTCTCGGAGTCCTTCTAATCCTTCGACTGCCTCCACCGGCAGTATGGCCATCACCCTCTCCTCCCAGGGATGGTACTGTACGGGTCTGCGGGAGGGCCCTCCTCCGGTGGCGTTGGCCTGGTCGTGTTCCTCCTGCCTCTTGGCTCTGACCCTCCTCCGCAGATCGTACCACCTGTTCTGGCATTCCTGCTTGGTCCTCCTGGTGTCCGCAACAGCATTCACAGCATCGACGATGGTCTGCCACATGGCTGTTTTGGCTGCCAGGCTGGTGCTTCTGACCAATGTTCCAAAGATCTGTGGCTCGACTCTGAGGATTTGATCAACAAGGACCTCCAACTCTCGGTGACTGAACTTTGGATTCTTGGTAGTGGGCATGGTGAGGGGTGTGGGTGGGGATGGTGTGGGTGTGGGGGGTGTGTGGATGTTGGGGGGGGGTGTGGATGGTTGTGTGTGTGTGTGAATGTGATGAGAGGGTGTTTGTGAGGGTGGTCGTGTGAAGGTGTGCAAGTGGAAGGTGTGGTGTAGCTTGTAGTCTGGTTCTGTGGTGTCTGGCAGCAGTGAGTCTGTTGCAAAGGCTCATGGTTTGTGTGTGTGGGCCCTTTTTATTGGTCCATGGGTGGGTGTGGCAGTGTTTGAAGTTTGGGTGGGTGTGTTATAAGGAGTGGTGGTGTATTGGGCCTCTGTTTGTTTTTGGCAGTTGCAGGTCAGTGATTGTGTTATTTTAGTGGTTGTTGGCCATGTTTAGTGGCTTTGTGCCTTTCGAATGGTGTATTCTTGTGTTGTTTTGTTTTGTCCTGGTTGTGTACGTGCGTTTTGAGCGTGTGTACGGTGTGTACATGGGCCATTTGGTTGTACGGTGATGTCCTTGTGTGTGGCTTTGTACGACTCGTACATGCGGTTGTGATGTTGGGGCATGGGGTGCGCTCCGTACTTAGGAGGTTGTGTTGGGGGTGCGCCAGGAACTACTGGGGTGTACATAGACGGTGGTACGACACGTACAGGGGTGGGGGGGTGTACATTGACGGTGGTACGACACGTACAGGGGTGGGGGGGGTACATAGACGGTGGTACGACACGTACAGGGGTGGGGGGGTGTACATTGACGGTGGTACGACACGTACAGGGGTGGGGGGGGTACATAGACGGTGGTACAACACGTACAGGGGTGGGGGGGGTGTACATTGACGGTGGTACGACACGTACAGGGGTGGGGGGGTGTACATTGACGGTGGTACGACACGTACAGGGGTGGGGGGGTACATAGACGGTGGTACGACACGTACAGGGGTGGGGGGGTGTACATTGACAGTGGTACGACACGTACAGGGGTGGGGGGGTGTACATTGACGGTGGTACGACACGTACAGGGGTGGGGAGGTACATGGACGGTGGTGCGACACGTACGGGGGGGGTACATGGAAGGTGGTGCGACACGTACGGGGGTGGGGGTACGACTCGAACGTACAGGGGTGTACATTGACGGTGGTACGACACGTACAGGGGTGGGGGGGTGTACATTGACGGTGGTACGACACGTACAGGGGTGGGGGGGGTACATGGACGGTGGTGCGACACGTACGGGGGTGGGGGTACGACTCAAACGTACAGGGGTGGGGGTAGGACTCGAACGTACTGGGGTGTAGGTACACGGGGGTATGACACGTACAGGGGTGGGGGTACGACTGGAACGTACTGGGTACACGGTGGTGCGACACGTACAGGGGTGGGGGTAGGACTCGAACGTACAGGGGTGTACATTGATGGTGGTACGACACGTACAGGGGTGGGGGGGGTACATAGACGGTGGTACGACACGTACAGGGGTGGGGGGTGTACATTGACGGTGGTACGACACGTACAGGGGTGGGAGGGGTACATAGACGGTGGTACGACACGTATAGGGGTGGGGGGTGTACATTGACGGTGGTACGACACGTACAGGGGTGGGGGGGTGTACATTGACGGTGGTACGACACGTACAGGGGTGGGGGGGTACATAGACGGTGGTACGACATGTACAGGGGTGGGGGGGTGTACATTGACGGTGGTACGACACGTACAGGGGTGGGGGGGTGTACATTGACGGTGGTACGACACGTACAGGGGTGGGGGGGGTACATGGACGGTGGTGCGACACGTACGGGGGGGGTACATGGACGGTGGTGCGACACATACGGGGGTGGGGGTACGACTCGAACGTACAGGGGTGTACATTGACGGTGGTACGACACGTACAGGGGTGGGGGGGTGTACATGGACGGTGGTACGACACGTACAGGGGTGGGGGTACGACTCGAACGTACAGGGGTGTACATTGACGGTGGTACGACACGTACAGGGGTGGGGGGGTGTACATTGACGGTGGTACGACACGTACAGGGGTGGGGGGGTACATGGACGGTGGTACGACACGTACAGGGGTGGGGGTACGACTCGAACGTACAGGGGTGTAAATTGACGGTGGTACGACACGTACAGGGGTGGGGGGGCGTACATTGACGGTGGTACGACACGTACTGGGGTGGGGGTACGACTCGAACGTACTGGGGTGTACATAGACGGGTGGGGGTGTACATACACGGGGGGTAAGTGTCGGACGTACGGGGGCTGGGGGGAGTGTTGGGCGCATATGCGGGCACATGTCTCCATGGTTGCTATAGGTGTTCGGTGCGGACGGTGTTTTTTCCATACGGTTGTAACCTCGGACGCACGGGATGGATCGTGATTCCTCGGTCGGACTTGACTTTTCACGTTTGTACGGTAAATCGTCCGAGGACGTGTCGGACACATTTTCCGACCCGAGGACGTGTGGGGAATGATTCCCAATGCGGTTCGTATGGACTTTTTACCATGCGAATCGTGATTGCCAGTTCGTACGGCACTTGTACGATTCGTACGGTAAAAAGACCGGATACGAGTCGCACTGGGTAATTTTTTACCGGATCGTGATCGGCACATTAGTGTAGTAATTATCTTTGCTCTTGTATTTCCGTCGACAGTATTTTCCACATCGATGACTTTGGAAACGTAAAACTTGCTCCTTTAACTTTTTCTCTTCTGTGCTTTTTGGTATAGCACATGTTGCATATTCTTCAATGAAAGATAACACTGCTTCATCAGTATCTGTTCCAAACTTTGGGGCATCCTTGATCCACAACAGCATATGAATATGAGGAGCACCTCTTGCCTGGTACTCTTTTCTCCAAAAGAAATCCTCTACTTCTCCAAGAGGTGGTTTTTTTTTATTACAGATGAAGGACATCATAGCCTCAAATCTATGATTGAAATATCTGCAAACATTAACCGGATCCAATGAGCACAGTTCTCCAGCTGTCTTGTATTCGATGTTTTTAATGTTTGAATTTGCCTCTCGTAGAAAATCCAGTAAATCATCCCAAGCGTACTCAGCACAGCTTAGGGTAAGGAACCATGTTGGTGTTCCTAAATTCCGTAACATGCATTTTAATTCACCATGGCGTCGGTACCAATATTCATTTGTCCCACGCTGACAAGCCATCATATTGATCAGTTGTGTTTCCAAATGATCATCTCGGTGCTGCACTTTCTCCATAAAATCCTTAGCAGACACATTTTGTAAATGTACTCCACTTTTTAAAATGTGATTTACTGCATAAGACAATGCAGACAAGTCGCTTTCAAATAAAAGATGGAACAAATAAGGAATACTTTGTCGAAATCTGGGATCTTCTGCATATAGTCTTGTAGTTCGATACTTAGAAGCTGGAATCTGTTCTGGACGTTCATCGTATCGTCCTCCTTTTCCTGTAGGAAACAGCTGGGGAAAACATCGAGCTTCCAAGCTCTCCTCCCATACACTCACGGGAGTTCCTTTTGCTTTCTTCATCTGAAACAGATCAATAGTGTCTCCCATAACTTCTTTTGAATGAAGAGGATGTATGCTAAAATGTTCATAAATTTCTTCTTCCTTTGACTTGTCCACTTTTTCAATTTGACCAGTTGGTGTTTCTGTGTCTTCTTGTAAATCTTCTTCTTCTTCTATATAAATTGATTCATACCATTAATATTTTTTTTCAAATACAAATTTGCTCTTTGTACTTTTCGTACATCCACCAGCTCTTGCCAAATCTTCTTATTCTTTGTAGGTACACCATTAACCAGAATAACTAATGGTTCACTTTCCAAAGTATCTGCATCAATAGTTTCCATATTTTTTTTCAAATCCAAGGGCAAATACACCACTCTTCCTTTTAAACCTCTCAGTAAATCTGAAGGAGGTAATTTACCAGTTTTGGGCTCCATACGTACTATGGTCTGGAACGGATGAACACATTGAATAAGTATAGACTCATATGTATTTAATTCAGAAAGTTCGGCAGGAATAGCATCCAATTCTAAATTATTATGTACAGCTCTGGTCGGCATTCTATTTTCTTCTAATTTGTTGTAACAGTATTTACAAATACGCTGAACTTCACCCAATTCAAAACAATTTTCAAGAAATATATATGTGGCAAAATCCTTCCACTTATAATTATCTTAATTTTCACTTTTTCTGTAGAGATCAACATACCTGGTTTGTTTTCTATGATGAGTTCTGCGGCAACAAATACAAGTAATATTTGGTCTTTCATTAGAGATTATTTCAAATTTTGTTATGTGATCATTAAATGTCTTACTTACAGAGGGTTCTACATTCTCTTCCACTTCTTCCTCATTTACTGTGTCCTTTTCTGCACTGTCTTGTTCAGGACCAAAGTAACAAAACTGAATTTCATCAACAACCTTCTCTACATCTGATACCGATCCACGGAACAGAGCCCTATTCAATTCATCTAACTTTATTGCTGGACTTTTAGCAAAATACAACCGTCTCACAAACTTTCTCATTTCAGTATGATGAACAGCCAGCATCCTAAAATGATGAAAAACACTTTTACACACTTTTTTAGATAGACAAGCCAGAGAATGACCCTGCAAACCAGTATTCTCTCTCACTCTGCATGGATCTAGACTTTGAAGCACCTTAATCTTCTGTTTTACACTTTTTTTACTATATTCTCTTAGAAACTCACGAAATTTATCAATAGATTCCTGACGCACAGTGCAAATACTACTACAATTCCAAGTGTACACTGGGGCTTTAGGACGTCTCCCCATAGCCTCATCCGCCATCACTTGTACCTCATCTCTTGGAACCATTTTCTCCTTCTCCATTATACAACCATTTTTCACTTCGTAAGCACGACCTCTGGTGTCAACTGCATGCAGCAAACTATTACTTTGAAAATAACTCTCTTCATTAAAAAAAGGTTCACTACTTGAACTATGCATCCATTCTCCTAAAAACGCTTTACAAAAGTTTGTTCTTTTCACTACTCTTTTCCTTTTGCTTTGTGATTTCAGTACATTAACCATTTTATCTAATGTACGCATCCTATTCAAAATTAAAATGAATAGTTTCCTTTTTAATTCTAATGCCTTTGCTGCAATGGCTTCAATTTCTTTTTTTCTCTTGTAATATTTTGCCTTTTTCTTATATTTCTTCACATCCTTTATCAAATTGGACATAACTCTTCTCTGAAACATTTTTCTACGTATCTCTTTAAACGCTGTTTTTCTGTTTAAGTTAATCTTTGTTATTGCAGAAGGTATATTTGCATTAACTAAATTCTCAATTTTTTCCTGTTCTTTTCTATTGAAAACATTCTTTCCAGTACAGACATTTTGTACATTTTTCCTTTTTTTGAAGATGTTCTTTAAAAAATCTTTTGTCTGCTTACCAGAATACTTTCTCTTTTTCCCAACATGAGCATCTCCAACTAACTTAGGTCCTCCAGTTGTCTTCAAATATAGTTTTTTTTTGTGGTTTTTCGTTACTCTGGATTTTGTAGGCATCTTAAATTTTGTTCACTGCTCTTCAGCAATACCTGAAAAAAACTAAAAAAAAATTCCTTTTTTATATTTAAATATATTACTACATTTTTTATGATCTTTTCAAATCTTAAAATACTAAGTACCCCTTTCCTAGAAGTGAAAATCACAATAACACATTCACAAATTAAATATCTAAAAACAATTCCTGTGTGCACACAGAGTCATGCTTTGAAATTAGGCAGAAAACGAAATTTCTTTGCCAATTGGAAAGCACACATTCTACTACTTTTTTGGCAAGTAATAAGTACTTTTACAGTCTGACACATTTTGAATCCACTTTTCAGATTCTGATAAAAGCACATGTCCAAACTGCTTTTTGAGACCAGCACCATGTGTAACCTGGGTGACTGACTACACTCCAGCAAGGGCAACCAGCCTTAGTGATGCTGAATGTATTTGCATTACTGACTGCAACCTCAAACCCAACTCGGTTGTGAATACTGTGCATGATTCCACAGGATAAGCAGCTGGGTGTGTGCTAAGAGTCTGCTTCTGCATAAAAAACATAGCTCCCACTTTCCATCTAATGCAAATGTAAAATCACCAGAGCAACACCAAACAGATTTCTGAGACCAGCAACATGTGTAACCTGGGTGACTGACTACACTCCAGCAAGGGCAACCAGCCTTACTGATGCTCAATGTATTTGCATTACTGACTGCAACCTCAAACCCTAAAAGTATTCCTCATTTATACCACTACACCTTAATTTATGGTGAAAACATAGTCCATATTATTTTACATGTTTTTATTTGCATTATTAAGTGCAACCTCAAACCCCACTCAGTTGTGAATACTGTGCATAATTCCACAGGATAAGCAGCTGGGTGTGTGCTAAAAGTCTGCTTCTGCATAAAAAAATAGCTCCCCCTTAACATCTAATGCAAATGTTGAATCACCAGAGCATAACGCAATAAATCTCTGCCTGTAATTCCTCTTTGCACACAGAGTCATGTTTTCATATTAGTCTGAAAACGTCATTTCTTTGCCAATTTGAAACCACACTTACTACTCTTTTTTTTGGCAAGTGATAAATACTTTTACAGTCTGACACATTTTAAATCCACTTTTCAGATTCTTAAAAAAGCACATGTCCAAACTGCTTTTTCAGACCAGCAACATGTGTAACCTGGGTGACTGACTACACTCCAGCAAGGGCAACCAGCCTTAGTGATGCTCAATGTATTTGCATTACTGACTGCAACCTCAAACCCCACTCGGTTGTGAATACTATGCATGTTTCTACAGGGTAAGCAGCTGGGTGTGTGCTAAGAGTCTGCTTGTGCAGAAAAATACCTCCCCCTTTCCATCTAATGCAAATGTAAAATCACCAGAGCAATACCAAACAGCTTTCTGAGACCAACAACATGTGTAGCCTGGGTGACTGACTACACTCCAGCAAGGGCAACCAGCCTTAGTGATGCTGAATGTATTTGCATTACTGACTGCAATCTCAATCCCCACTCGGTTGTGAATACTGTGCATGATTCCACAGGATAAGCAGCTGGCTGTGTGCTAAGAGTCTGCTTCTGCACAAAAAAATAGCTCCCCCTTTACATCTAATGCAAATGTAAAATCACCAGAGCAATACGCAATAAATCTCTGCCTGTAATTCCTCTTTGCACACAGAGTCATGTTTTCATATTAGTCAAAAAACAAAATTTCTTTGCCAATTTGAAAGCACACTTACTACTCTTTTTTTTGGCAAATGATAAGTACTTTTACAGTCTGACACATTATGAATCCACTTTTTAGATTTTTAAAAAAGCACATGTCCAAACAACATTTTCAGACCAGCAACATGTGTAACCTGGGTGACTGAGTACACTCCAGCAAGGGCAACCAGCCTTAGTGAAGCTGAATGTATTTGCATTACTGACTGCAACCTCAAACCCCACTCGGTTGTGAATACTGTGCATGATTCCATAGGATAAGCAGCTGGTTGTGTGCTAAGAGTCTGCTTCTGCATAAAAAAATAACACCCCCTTTCCATCTAATGCAAATGTAAAATCACCAGAGCAATACCAAACAGCTTTCTGAGACCAGCAACATGTGTAACCTGGGTGACTGACTACACTCCAGCAAGGGCAACCAGCATTAGTGATGCTGAATGTATTTGCATTACTAAGTGCAACCTCAAACCCCACTCGGTTGTGAATACTGTGCATGATTCCACAGGATAAGCAGCTGGGTGTGTGCTAAAAGTCTGCTTCTGCATAAAAAAATAGCTCCCCCTTAACATCTAATGCAAATGTTAAATCACCAGAGCATAACGCAATAAATCTCTGCCTGTAATTCCTCTTTGCACACAGAGTCATGTTTTCATATTAGTCTGAAAACGTAATTTCTTTGCCAATTTGAAACCACACTTACTACTCTTTTTTTTGGCAAGTGATAAATACTTTTACAGTCTGACACATTTTAATTCCACTTTTCAGATTCTTAAAAAAGCACATATCCAAACTGCTTTTTCAGACCAGCAACATGTGTAACCTGGGTGACTGACTACACTCCAGCAAGGGCAACCAGCCTTAGTGATGCTGAATGTATTTGCATTACTAAGTGCAACCTCAAACCCCACTCGGTTGTGAATACTGTGCATGATTCCACAGGATAAGCAGCTGGGTGTGTGCTAAGAGTCTGCTTCTGCATAAAAAAAATGCTCCCCCTTTACATCTAATGCAAATGTAAAATCACCAGAGCAATACGCAATAAATCTCTGCCTGTAATTCCTATTTGCACACAGAGTCATGTTTTCATATTAGTCTGAAAACGTAATTTCTTTGCCAATTTGAAACCACACTTACTACTCTTTTTTTTGGCAAGTGATAAATACTTTTACAGTCTGACACATTTTAAATCCACTTTTCAGATTTTTAAAAAAGCACATGTCCAAACAACATTTTCAGACCAGCAACATGTGTAACCTGGGTGACTGAGTACACTCCAGCAAGGGCAACCAGCCTTAGTGATGCTGAATGTATTTGCATTACTGACTGCAACCTCAAACCCCACTCAATTGTGAATACTGTGCATGATTCCACAGGATAAGCAGCTGGCTGTGTGCTACAAAAAAATAGCTCCCCCTTTACATCTAATGCAAATGTAAAATCACCAGAACAATACGCAATAAATCTCTGCCTGTAATTCCTATTTGCACACAGAGTCATGTTTTCATATTAGTCACAAAACGAAATTTCTTTGCCAATTTGAAAGCACACTTACTACTCTTTTTTTTGGCAAGTGATAAGTACTTTTACAGTCTGACACATTATGAATCCACTTTTCAGATTCTTAAAAAAGCACATGTCCAAACAACATTTTCAGACCAGCAACATGTGTAACCTGGGTGACTGACTACACTCCAGCAAGGGCAACCAGCCTTAGTGATGCTGAATGTATTTGCATTACTGACTGAAACCTCAAACCCCACTCGGTTGTGATTACAATGCATGATTCCACAGGATATGCAGCTGGCTGTGTGCTAAGAGTCTGCTTCTGCAGAAAAAAATACCTCCCCCTTTCCATCTAATGCAAATGTAAAATCACCAGAGCAATACCAAACAGCTTTCTGAGACCAACAACATGTGTAGCCTGGGTGACTGACTACACTCCAGCAAGGGCAACCAGCCTTAGTGATGCTGAATGTATTTGCATTACTGACTGCAATCTCAAACCCCACTCGGTTGTGAATACTGTGCATGATTCCACAGGATAAGCAGCTGGCTGTGTGCTAAAAGTCTGCTTCTGCACAAAAAAATAGCTCCCCCTTTACATCTAATGCAAATGTAAAATCACCAGAGCAATACGCAATAAATCTCTGCCTGTAATTCCTCTTTGCACACAGAGTCATGTTTTCATATTAGTCAAAAAACAAAATTTCTTTGCCAATTTCAAAGCACACTTACTACTCTTTTTTTTGGCAAGTGATAAGTACTTTTACAGTCTGACACATTATGAATCCACTTTTCAGATTCTTAAAAAAGCACATGTCCAAACAACATTTTCAGACCAGCAACATGTGTAACCTGGGTGACTGACTACACTCCAGCAAGGGCAACCAGCCTTAGTGATGCTGAATGTATTTGCATTACTGACTGAAACCTCAAACCCCACTCGGTTGTGAATACTATGCATGATTCCACAGGATATGCAGCTGGCTGTGTGCTAAGAGTCTGCTTCTGCAGAAAAAAATACCTCCCCCTTTCCATCTAATGCAAATGTAAAATCACCAGAGCAATACCAAACAGCTTTCTGAGACCAACAACATGTGTAGCCTGGGTGACTGACTACACTCCAGCAAGGGCAACCAGCCTTAGTGATGCTGAATGTATTTGCATTACTGACTGCAATCTCAAACCCCACTCGGTTGTGAATACTGTGCATGATTCCACAGGATAAGCAGCTGGCTGTGTGCTAAAAGTCTGCTTCTGCACAAAAAAATAGCTCCCCCTTTACATCTAATGCAAATGTAAAATCACCAGAGCAATACGCAATAAATCTCTGCCTGTAATTCCTCTTTGCACACAGAGTCATGTTTTCATATTAGTCAAAAAACAAAATTTCTTTGCCAATTTCAAAGCACACTTACTACTCTTTTTTTTGGCAAGTGATAAGTACTTTTACAGTCTGACACATTATGAATCCACTTTTCAGATTCTTAAAAAAGCACATGTCCAAACAACATTTTCAGACCAGCAACATGTGTAACCTGGGTGACTGACTACACTCCAGCAAGGGCAACCAGCCTTAGTGATGCTGAATGTATTTGCATTACTGACTGAAACCTCAAACCCCACTCGGTTGTGAATACTATGCATGATTCCACAGGATATGCAGCTGGCTGTGTGCTAAGAGTCTGCTTCTGCAGAAAAAAATACCTCCCCCTTTCCATCTAATGCAAATGTAAAATCACCAGAGCAATACCAAACAGCTTTCTGAGACCAACAACATGTGTAGCCTGGGTGACTGACTACACTCCAGCAAGGGCAACCAGCCTTACTGATGCTGAATGTATTTGCATTACTGAGTGCAACCTCAAACCCTTAAAGTATTCCTTATTTATACCAGTACACCTTAATTTATCGTGAAAACATAGTCCATATTATTTTACATGTTCCTCACATTTAAATTTCTCCCAAAACAGAAAATGATAAACACAACTTCAACAAAAGGAATTCCAATTCTATTATTCATTTCTTAATTTACCATATACATCCCCTCTCAAACTCTAAACTCACCTTTAAAATTAGTTAGTTGTGAAAGAAATGTGGCACTCAAACAGCAGATTATCAGAGCCAGGATCTCTGTTCTGTACACCTCTCTCCTCTCAGCAGAACCAGATAATGGCAAATTTTCCCTCTCTTTTTCCACACATATACAAATCTCAGTGCTTCCCCCTTTTTTTCAAATGTAATCACACATTTCTATTGGTTGAAAACCAACCCTTTTCCAAAAGTACCCTTCCCCCAACTTGACTTCTGCCTAGTACCCTTCCCCCAACTTGACTTCTGCCTGCTACCATAGCAACAGCTCTTGAAACACTGCTGTGTAGAGTTAGGTCAGAAGTTCACCAAACAATGTTTCATTTCCAAAGAGCAGGAGTGCTTGACTTTTCAAACCTAACAGCAAATCCATAGTACTGTTCTTTGGTAACACATTTTTCTGTACCAATACAAAACATGCTTCTATAAATTTACACATACAGCCTAGTTTTTATTGTAGAATGGTATGAAACAGCCAATCAGTTTAAAAAAAAAAAAAAAATATGTATGCCTCCATTTCCAAACTGTCTTTCATTTCATTTTACCATTCTACTGAATTACACCTCCTGAGTGCATCCAGTTCTCCTTTGAAGATGTTCACAGTGTGGATTGTAGGGCACAGCTATGTCTTCTGGAGTGAAAAGTATGCAGAGAAAACAGGTATGGTGAGAGACCTTGCTTTGCCAAATGTAGACATTAAATGGATTGGTCAGAGAGGGTTAAAGTGGCACCAATTGATGCCATTGGTGAAATCCTTCATGAAAATCCAACACCCTGACCTCATAATAGTGCACTGTGGTGGCAATGACCTAGGCACTTTGACTGGGGTAGGTCTGGAAATGCTTATGAAGGAGACCTTTGCACAACTGTTTTCACTTTTCGCTAAAACTGCCTTTGTGTTTTCTAACATATGCCAAAGGCAAAAATGGAACTGGTCCAATCATTTCTGTCCACAGATTTACAAAGCAAGAAAGCACGTCAACAAATCTGTTTCTGCTTTCCTCCGAGACTATGTTATGGGTTCCATGTACCACAACAACTTGCGTTACGACATGCAAGACATTTATAGAGGAGATGGTGTGCACTTCAATGATGAAGGGAACAGAGTCTTCCTCTTGAACCTTAGACTCTGCATCGGTACTTACTTGTAGGTACCACTAAAAAATCACTTCATAAACACAACGGCTCTTTTTAGAGCCCCCTAATATCTAAACACTTAAATCTGCATTTCATTTCATTTTTTATTTTTTTTTTCTACCGTACGCGTACGGTAAGCTTACCGTACGCGTACCCCGCGATTTTTTAAAAAAATTTTAAATGTTTTTTTTGTACTTTTCTGTCCTTCTTTGACCCCCTTTCAAATGTTAGGGGGTCTGTAACTCTCTTCCTTGCCCCCTTTTCAAGTTATCTCCCTTTTTTTCTGACTGAAACACACGAAATGGCGGCCGCTGCTTCCTGGTTTCGACCGATTCGAATGTTTACTAAGATCTATCAGCCAATCAGAATCGCGCTCGCGCACGTCACCGTACGTGTACGGTAAGCGCACCATAAGCGCACCGTAAGCTGGCTCATATATATATATTGATTTAAAGGCTATTTTCTCAGAATCTACTGAACAGATTTACACCAAACCTACAAAAGGCACTTCCTTGACCTGAGGACTACCTCTCTGCCAAATTTCATTTAACTCTGTTCAGCCGTTCGGGGTGTAGCTGTGTCTAAAGGTCCTATGGAAAAATGCATGGGAAAAACGCGTTTTGGGACCCCCCTTTTATCTCAGCCCCCGCTTGACGAATCCCCCCGAGACTTTCAGGGTAGGAGCGGAGCGCAGCGCCCCACCTATTTTGAAAATTTGGCGAGGATTCGTCGACCGGCGCCAATGTTAGGTAGGTTATATATATATATATATATATATATATATATATATATATATATATATATATATATATATATATATTACCTACTGGCGGTCGCCAGTAGGTAGTTATAGTTAGGACCCTGTTTCCATAGGAAATCCGCAACATTCTATTTTGAATAACTTTGGCGCCGGTCGACGAATCCACGCAAAATTTTCAAAATAGGTGGGGCGCTACGCTCCGCTCCTACCCTGAAAGTCTCGGGGGGATTTGTCAAGCGGGGGCTGAGAAAAAAGGGGGGTCCCAAAGCGCGTTTTCCCCATGCATTTTCCCATAGGACCTTTAGACACAGCTACAGCCCGAACGGCTGAACAAAATTACTTGTAATTTGGCAGAGAGGTAGTCCTCAGGTCAAGGAAGTGCCTTTTGTAGGTCTGGTGTAAATCTGTTCAGTAGTTCCTGAGAAAAAAGCATTTAAATCAATATATATATCTGTAAGCGCGCTCCGTGCGCTTACCGTACGCTTACCGTACGCGTACGGTGCCGAGCGCGAGCTCAAATCTGATTGGTTGTCACATGACTGTAAACATTCGAATCGGACGAAATCAGGAAGTGTCGGCCGCCATTTCGTGTGTTTCACACAGAAAAAAAAAGGGAGATAACGTGAAAAGGGGGCAAGGAAGAGAGTTACAGACCCCCTAACATTTGAAAGGGGGTCAAAGAAGGACACAAAAGTACAAAAAAAACATTTATAAATTTTTTTAAAAATCGCGGGGTACGCGTACGGTAAGCTCACCGTACGCGTACGATAAGCTCACCGTACGCGTACGGTAGAAAAAAAAAATAAAAAAAGAAATGAAATGCAGATTTAAGTGTTTAGATATTAGGGGGCTCTAAAAAGAGCCGTTGTGTTTATGAAGTGATTTTTTACTGGTACCTACAAGTAAGTACCGATGCAGAGTCTAAGGTTCAAGAGGAAGACTCTGTTCCCTTCATCAGTGAAGTGTACACCATCTCCTCTATGAATGTCTTGCATGTCGTAACGCAAGTTGTTGTGGTAAATGGAACCCATACCATAGTCACGGAGGAAAGCAGAAACAGATTTGTTGACGTGCTTTCTTGCTTTGTCAATCTGTGGACAAAAATGATTGGACCAGTTCCATTTTTGCCTTTGGCATATGTTAGAAAACACAAAGGCAGTTTTAGGGAAAAGTGAAAACAGTTGTGCAAAGGTCTCCTTTATAAGCATTTCCAGACCTACCCCAGTCAAAGTGCCTAGGTCATTGCCACCACAGTGCACTATTATGAGGTCAGGGTGTTGGATTTGCATGAAGGATTTCACCAATGGCATTAATTGGTGCCACTTTAACCCTCTCTGACCAATCCATTTAATGTCAACATTTGGCAAAGCCAGGTCTCTCACCATACCTGTTTTCTCTGCAAACTTTTCACTCCAGAAAACATAGCTGTGCCCTACAATCCACACTGTGAACATCTTCCAAGGAGATCTGGATGCACTCAGGAGGTGTATTTCAGTAGAATGGGAAAAAGAAATGAAAGACAGTTTGGAAATGGAGGCATACATATTTTTTTAAAATAAAAAGAACTCATTGGCTGTTTCATACCATTCTACACTAAAAACTAGGCTGTGTGTGTCAATTTATAGAAGCATGTTTTGTATTGGTACAGAAAAATGTGTTATCAAAGAACA
This sequence comes from Triturus cristatus, assembly GCF_964204655.1. Classification (NCBI taxonomy): domain Eukaryota; kingdom Metazoa; phylum Chordata; class Amphibia; order Caudata; family Salamandridae; genus Triturus; species Triturus cristatus. The sequence goes on from NC_140594.1 coordinate 393,652,589, forward strand.
TTAGTATGGATTTGCTGTTAGGTTAGAAAAGTCAAGCACTCTTGCTCATTGAAAATGAAACATTGTGTGGTGAACTTCTGACCTGACTGTAGACAGCAGTGTTCCATGAGCTGTTGCTATGGTAGCAGGCAGAAGTCAAGTTGGGGGAAGGGTACTTTTGGAAAAGGGTTGGATTTCAACCAATAGAAATGTGTGATTTCATTTGAAAAAAAGGGGGAAGCACTGAGATTTGTAATTAACATGTATATGTGTGGAAAAAGAGAGGGAAACATTGCCATTATCTGGTTCTGCTGAGAGGAGAGAGGTGTACAGAACAGAGATCCTGGGTCTGATAATCTGCTGTTTGAGTGCCACATTTCTTTCACAACTAACTAATTTTAAAGGTGAGTTATGAGTTTGAGAGGGGATGTATGTGGTAAATTAAGAAATGAATAATAGAATTGGAAATCCTTTTGTTGAAGTTGTGTTTATCATTTTGTGTTTTGGGAGAAATTAAAATGTAAGGAACATGTTAAATATTATGGACTAAGTTTTCACCATAAATTAAGGTGTACTGGTATAAATGAGGAATACTGAAACCAAAATTTCAAACCATGACTCTGTGTGCAAAGAGGAATTGTTGACAGACATTTATTGCGTATTACTCTGGTAATTTTAGATTTGCATTAGTAGGAAAGGGGCAGCTATTTTTCTGCACAAGCAGACTCTTAGCACACACCCAGCTGCTTACCCTGTAGAAACATGCATAGTATTCACAACCGAGTGGGGTTTGAGGTTGCAGTCAGTAATGCAAATACATTGAGCATCACTAAGGCTGGTTGCCCTTGCTGGAGTGTAGTCAGTCACCCAGGTTACAAATGTCCCTGGTCTCAAAAAGCTGTTTGGACATGTGCTGTTTTCAGAATCTGAAAAGTGGATTGAAAACGTGTCAGACTGTAAAAGTAATTATCACTTGCCTAAAAAAAGAGTAGTAAGTGTGCTTTGAAATTTGCAAAGAAATTTCGTTTTCTGCCTAATATGAAACCATGACTCTGTGTGCAAAGAGGAATTGTTGACAGACATTTATTGCGTACTACTCTGTTAATTTTACATTTGCATTAGTAGGAAAGGGGCAGCTATTTTTCTGCACAAGCAGACTCTTAGCACACACCCAGCTGCTTACCCTGTAGAAACATGCATAGTATTCACAACCGAGTGGGGTTTGAGGTTGCAGTCAGTAATGCTAATACATTGAGCATCACTAAGGCTGGTTGCCCTTGCTGGAGTGTAGTCAGTCACCCAGGTTACACATGTTCCTGGTCTCAAAAAGCTGTTTGGACATGTGCTGTTTTCAGAATCTGAAAAGTGGATTGAAAACGTGTCAGACTGTAAAAGTAATTATCACTTGCCTAAAAAAAGAGTAGTAAGTGTGCTTTGAAATTGGCAAAGAAATTTCGTTTTCTGCCTAATATGAAACCATGACTCTGTGTACAAAGAGGAATTGTTGACAGACATTTATTGCGTATTACTCTGGTAATTTTAGATTTGCATTAGTAGGAAAGGGGCAGCTATTTTTCTGCACAAGCAGACTCTTAGCACACACCCAGCTGCTTACCCTGTAGAAACATGCATAGTATTCACAACCGAGTGGGGTTTGAGGTTGCAGTCAGTAATGCAAATACATTGAGCATCACTAAGGCTGGTTGCCCTTGCTGGAGTGTAGTCAGTCACCCAGGTTACATATGTCCCTGGTCTCAAAAAAGCTGTTTGGACATGTGCTGTTTTCAGAATCTGAAAAGTGGTTTGAAAACGTGTCAGACTGTAAAAGTAATTATCACTTGCCTAAAAAAAGAGTAGTAAGTGTGCTTTGAAATTGGCAAAGAAATTTCGTTTTCTGCCTAATATGAAACCATGACTCTGTGTGCAAAGAGGAATTGTTGACAGACATTTATTGCGTATTACTCTGGTAATTTTAGATTTGCATTAGTAGGAAAGGGGCAGCTATTTTTCTGCACAAGCAGACTCTTAGCACACACCCAGCTGCTTACCCTGTAGAAACATGCATAGTATTCACAACCGAGTGGGGTTTGAGGTTGCAGTCAGTAATGCAAATACATTGAGCATCACTAAGGCTGGTTGCCCTTGCTGGAGTGTAGTCAGTCACCCAGGTTACATATGTCCCTGGTCTCAAAAAGCTGTTTGGACATGTGCTGTTTTCAGAATCTGAAAAGTGGTTTGAAAACGTGTCAGACTGTAAAAGTAATTATCACTTGCCTAAAAAAAGAGTAGTAAGTGTGTTTTTAAATTTGCAAAGAAATTTCGTTTTCTGCCTAATATGAAACCATGACTCTGTGTGCAAAGAGGAATTGTTGACAGACATTTATTGCGTACTACTCTGGTAATTTTAGATTTGCATTAGTAGGAAAGGGGCAGCTATTTTTCTGCAGAAGCAGACTCTTTGCACACACCCAGCTGCTTTCCCTGTAGAAACATGCATAGTATTCACAACCGAGTGGGGTTGGAGGTTGCAGTCAGTAATGCAAATACATTCAGCATCACTAAGGCTGGTTGCCCTTGCTGGAGTGTTATTGTGATTTTTACTTGTAGGAAAGGGGTACATAGTATATTAAGATTTGAAAAGATCAGAAAAAATATAGTAATATATTTAAATAAAATAAAGGATTTTTTTAAAAAAAATTTCAGGTACTGCTGAAGATCAGTGAACAAAATTTAAGATGCCTACAAAATCCAGACTACGGAAAAACCACAAAAAAAAATCTATATTTGAAGACAACTGGTGGACCAAAGTTAGTTGGAGATGCTCATGTTGGGAAAAAGAGAAAGTCTTCTGGTAAGCAGACAAAAGGATTTTTAAACAAAATCTTCAAAAAAAGGAAAAATGTACAAAATGTCTGTACTGGAAAAAATGTTTTAAATACAAAACAACAGGAAAAAATTGATCATTTAGTTAATGCAAATATAGCTTCAGAAACAATAAAGATTAACTTAAAAAGAAAAACAGCCTTTAAAGAGATTCGTAGAAAAATGTTTCAGAGAAGAGTTATGTCCAATTTGATAAAGGATGTGAAGAAATATAAGAAAAAGGCAAAATATTACAAGAGAAAAAAAGAAATTGAAGCCATTGTAGCAAAGGCTTTAGAATTAAAAAGGAAACTATTCATTCTAATTTTGAACAGGATGCGTACATTAGATAAAATGGTCAATGTACTGAAATCACAAAGCAAAAGGAAAAGAATAGTGAAAAGAACAAACTTTTGTAAAGTGTTTTTAGGGGAATGGATGCATAGTTCAAGTAGTGAACCTTTTTTTAATGAAGAGAGTTATCTTCAAAGTAATAGTTTGCTGCATGCAGTTGACACCAGAGGTCGTGCTTATGAAGTGAAAAATGGATGTATAATGGAGAAGGAGAAAATGGTTCCAAGAGATGAGGAACAAGTGATGGCGGATGAGGCTATGGGGAAACGTCCTAAAGCCCCAGTGTATACTTGGAATTGTAGTAGTATTTGCACTGTGCGTCAGGAATCTATTGATAAATTTCGTGAGTTTCTAAGAGAATATAGTAAAGAAAGTGTAAAACAGAAGATTAAGGTGCTTCAAAGTCTAGATCCTTGCAGAGTGAGAGAGAATACTGGTTTGCAGGGACATTCTCTGGCTTGTCTATCTAGAAAAGTGTGTAAAAGTGTTTTTCATCATTTTAGGATGCTGGCTGTTCATCATACTGAAATGAGAAAGTTTGTGAGACGATTGTATTTTGCTAAAAGTCCAGCAATAAAGTTAGATGAATTGAATAGGGCTCTGTTCCGTGGATCGGTATCAGATGTAGAGAAGGTTACTGATGAAATTCAGTTTAGTTACTTTGGTCCAGAACAAGACAGTGCAGGTAATGACACAGTTATTGAGGAAGAAGTGGAAGAGAATGTAGAACCCTCTGTAAGTAATACATTTAATAATCACATGACAAAATTTGCAATAATCTCTAATGAAAGACCAAATATTACTTGTATTTGTTGCCGCAGAACTCATTATAAAAAACAAACCAGGAATGTTGATCTCTACAGAAAAAGTGAAAATGAAGATAATTATAAGTGGAAGGATTTTGCCACATATATATTTCTTGAAAATTGTTTTGAATTGGGTGAAGATCAGCGTATTTGTAAATACTGTTATAATAAGTTAGAAGAAAATAGAATGCCGACCAGAGCTGTACATAATAATTTAGAATTGGATGCTATTCCTGCCGAACTTTCTGAATTAAATACATATGAGTCTATACTCATTCAATGTGTTCATCCGTTCCAGACCATAGTACGTATGGAGCCCAAAACTGGTAAATTACCTCCTTCAGATTTACTGAGAGGTTTAAAAGGAAGAGTGGTGTATTTGCCCTTGGATTTGAAAAAAATATGGAAACTATTGATGCAGATACTTTGGAAACTGAACCATTAGTAATTCTGGTTAATGGTGTACCTACAAAGAATAAGAAGATTTGGCAGGAGCTGGTAGATGTACGGAAAGTACAAAGAGCAAATTTATATTTAAAAAGGAATAACAAATGGTATGAATCGATTTATATAGAAGAAGAAGAAGAAGATTTACAAGAAGACACAGAAACACCAACTGGACAAATTGAAAAAGTGGACACGTCTAAGGAAGAAGAAATGTATGAACATTTTAGCATACATCCTCTTCATTCAAAAGAAGTTATGGGAGACACTATTGATCTGTTTCAGATGAAGAAAGCAAAAGGAACTCCTGTGAGTGTATGGGAGGAGAGCTTGGAAGCTCGATGTTTTCCCCAGCTGTTTCCTACAGGAAAAGGAGGACGATACGATGAACGTCCAGAACAGATTCCAGCTTCTGAGTATCGGACTACAAGACTATATGCAGAAGATCCAAGATTTCGACAAAGTATTCCTTATTTGTTCCATCTTTTATTTGAAAGCGACTTGTCTGCATTATCTTATGCAGTAAATCACATTTTAAAAAGTGGAGTACATTTACAAAATGTGTCTGCTAAGGATTTTATGGAGAAAGTGCAGCACCGAGATGATCATTTGGAAACACAACTGATCAATCTGATGGCTTGTCAGCGTGGGACAAATGAATATTGGTACCGACGCCATGGTGAATTAAAATGCATGTTACGGAATTTAGGTACTCCAACATGGTTCCTTACCCTAAGCTGTGCCGAGTACGCTTGGGATGATTTACTGGATTTTCTACGAGAGGCAAATTCAAACATTAAAAACATCGAATACAAAACAGCAGGAGAACTGTGCTCATTGGATCCGGTTAATGTTTGCAGATATTTCAATCACAGATTTGAGGCCATGATGTGCTTTATCTGCAATAAAAAAATCCACCTCTTGGAGAAGTAGTGGATTTCTTTTGGAGAAAAGAGTACCAAGCAAGAGGTGCTCCTCATATTCATATGCTGTTGTGGATCAAGGATGCCCCAAAATTTGGAACAGATGATGATGAAGCAGTGTTATCTTACATTGAAGAATATGCAACATGTGCTATACCAAAAAGCACAGAAGAGAAAAAGTTAAAGGAGCAAGTTTTACGTTTCCAAAGTCATCGGTGTGGAAAATACTGTCGACGGAAGTACAAGACCAAGGATAAATTCTACACTAAATGTAGATTTGGATTTCCACGACCTGTTCTTTCAAAAGGAAGAGTAAACAGTTTTATGTCAGCTGTGAGACATACTATTACAAGAAAATCACCTAAGAATACCTACAACCTAAAAAGAAAAGAAGAATCCAAAAATATAAATGACTACAACCCAGTCATTTTATCCATGTGGAATGCTAACATGGATATACAGTATGTAGCTGACAATTCCATTGCTGTTGCTCGATATGTAACGTCTTACATTACTAAATCAGAAAAAACTGAATTGAAAGAAATGTGGGAAGAGATTTCTCACGAGAAGACTGTCAGTAAGAAGCTATACAGTTTCAGTTTAAAGATGTTATCGCATCGAGAAATTGGATCCTACGAATGTTCAGATAGGTTATCTTCTGCAAGTCTCTACTCGAAATCAAGAAGAATAATTTGGGCAAGTTTAGGCCTTGCATCAATGAGAAATAGGGTACTGAAATCTGTTGGAGAAATTGAATATTTGGCAGAGAACGACCCGGAAAGTACAGACATTTTGAAATCAAACATGTTGGACACATATTACCCAAAGAGAAGTCTTCATCTAGAGAACATGTGTCTCTATGAAGTGCTGCAAAACTACATTTATTCACGGAAAGCCACAGAAGACATCAACAATGGAAAATATAAAGTCATTGGTGAGGAAGGATGTTTGGTGAAGCAAACAAAAGGAAGTTTGATAAATCACCGGAAGCTGAGTTGCGACACTACTGACAAAAAGGAATTTTACTACTTGGCTCTTTTGCAGCTGTTTAAACCATGGCGTTCAGAGGACGAACTACTGGGAGAATTTCAAAGCTATGAAGATTCCTTTAATGCTTGCAAAGACAGCATAGAATGCAGTACTTTCACAAATTATGTGCAAATGTTAAATGAAGAAATTGAACAGGAAACTACAATTGCAGCTGAAGTAGCTAGAGACAGTTCTCAAGACAGCCAAAGTTCTGGAACACTCAGTCAAGATCCCCTAGGACAACCAATTGTTGAAAATGAAGCTGCAATAGCTATGACTGAAGTGGAAACGGCTATGAATTAAGCACAAGAAGAATTAATAGACTTACCAAATTTGGAAAGACAACTGAATGAAGAGCAGCAACAAATTTATGAAGAGATCAGAAACAAAATTGATCACGGATTACTACATGAAAAAAAAGAGTGCTCATGCACATCATTTCAACCAATCAGGATGTATGTAAGCGGACAAGCTGGAACTGGAAAAAGTTTCTTAATAAAAGTCATCAGAAGCTACCTACAGCAAAAAACGGATTCTACTTTGTCTTGTGTGGTTACTGCTCCAACTGGGTTAGCAGCATATAACATAAAAGGAATCACTTTACATCGCTTGCTAATGTTACCAGTGGAGCATGAGAACAAAATACAATACCACAAGCTAACTGGAGAAGCATGCTTGGAAGTTTCAAGAGTGTTGAAGAAGATGCAAGTTCTCATTATTGATGAGGTGAGCATGGTATCAAACTTAATGCTTGCCTTTGTGCATTTAAGAATGCAGCAAATTCTAAGGACAGACTATGACGTGTTATTTGGAGGAAAACATGTCATAGTTTTTGGGGATCTTCTACAGCTTACTCCAGTTAAAGGACAACCAGTGTTTAATACTGTGACACATGAAGACACAAAGAAGTCATTGGGAAGCATCGGTAATGCAAATATTTGGTCCTTCTTTGAGTACAAGGAACTTACTACTAATATGAGGCAAGCAAACGATGAAGAATATGGAAGTATTCTGAAAGATATCAGAATTGGACTACTCACTGAAGCTGGCACGAAAGCATTACAGAGTCGGTTGCTACATAATTTATTCCCAAAGGAAGAAATAGTTGCAGAGAAAATATACAAGAACATTGCAGAAAAGAAAAGTGTAATCTGCTTAATGCCAACTCTACGTGAATGCTCAATATTCAATGAGGAACTTTTGAAATTGGAAAAGGAAGAGATTAGGAAATTGGAAGCAGTGGACAAAATTCAGGATGAAAGAATTACTATTACATTAACAGGCAAACTGAAAAATAAATTGGATTCACTAGAGAAGAACATTTCCAAAACTGCTGGATTAGAAAAAAATCTATATGTCTGCATGAACTGTAGAGTATTTTTAAGGAGAAATTTGGATGTTGAAAAAGGTTTAGTGAATGGAGCTATGGGAAGAGTTGTGGGTTTTATTATTTACCAGAAAAAAGATGGAATTGAATGTTTAAAAATAAAATTTGATCAGATAGAAGAAGTTATAGACATTTGTCGTTGTACAGTTCGTTTCATGCTTTTGAAAGACTTATACGTACAAAGGAAACAGTTTCCGTTTTCTCTAGCATATGCTGTAACTATTCACAAGTCTCAAGGATTGACTGTAGATTGTGCATTTGTGAACATTGGTTCAACTGTGTTCAAAGAAGGTATGGCTTATGTTGCTTTGTCACGAGTGAAAACATTATCTGGTTTATTTATAATAGACTTTGATGACTCAAAAGTTAGTGCTGATGCAAATTGTGTAAAGGAGTATAATAGATTAAGAAGAACCTATGCTCCTCATTTAGGTCAGTATCCTGTGTTGGAAAAAAGTGTTGTTTCTCGAAAAAGGAGAATTGAGAATATCTGTAATGAGGATGTAGAGAGGAGAAAAAAAAAGAAGACTGATGTAATTGCAAGCAAAAAGAATAAGGAAAATGTTGAAGAGATTGTTGGTTGTCATTTTGAAAATAGCTCTGGTGTCAACTGCTACGCTAATGTAGTGCTGAATGTTGTATTTTATCTTGAAAGTTTGCAAGAGCAGATAATAGTAAATCAGAGAAAAAGATTCTGTTCTGAGTTGAGTCTCCTTTTTGAAAAGCTGAGTAATGATAAAACTAAAATAGAAAGTGCTACTGAAATTAGAAAACTTTTAGATGTATGTTCAGGATGTACACAGTTTTCTCAAAATGTACAGCAAGACGCACAGGAATTCTTGTTGTATTTTCTTCAGGTACTGGAAGAAGAAGGGGTACAGATTGAAAATATGTTTGGTCTCTCTTATAAATGGGAACATAGTTGTGAAAACTGTTTCAATACATGTGGCTCTAATGTTGATTCTGAAAGGTTTATTTATTTAACATTGCCAGAGAGTAAAACAGTCACTTTTGCTAAATTAGTTAAAGATGCTAATCATAGCATGGAATGCGGTGAGTGTAAATCTGACATGTTTTCAACGTTAATTTTAAAGGAATACGGACAGTATGTAATTTTAATGATGCAATGATGTAGAGCTGATGGTTCAAAAATAGACACTTTAATAAAGAAGTTTACAGGACAGCAATTATCAATTTCAGGAAAAACTTTTGTAACAGTTGCAATAATTTTCCATGATGGACCTACTGTAACTTCTGGTCATTACACAGTTTTTCTAAAATGTAAAAATGGCTGGACAATGTGTAATGATTGTCAATTGGTTTTTAAGCAACGTTTGCCGTTTGATTTAGCAAATTCCTATCTAATCTTCCTGAAACCTAAATTTTAGAGAGAATTGGCAACATCTGTACAAAACAATTTTACCATTTTATTGGATTACCATTGGAATTTTCAAATTAAAAGATTTTTAAAATTACCATTTGGCCTAAAGGGAAGGTAACCAATTGTATTGTGGACTTATTTAATTCCTAATTAATCTTTCGGAAACCAAAATTTTAGAGAGAATCGGTAACATCTGTACAATTTAAATTTTGGAATTTTATTGGATTATCGTTGGAAATTTAATCAAAAAATAATTTCAAAAATTAACATTTGGCCTAAAGGAAAGGTAACTAGATGTATTGTGGATTTATTTGAGATATTTTATTTTGGTGATTATGCTTCTGTAACAAAATTGTCAGACGGTATTTTTTAGAAATAGTTATTGTTATTAGATGATATTTTTAATGAATAATATTTGGCATTTCTATAATGTTATGTTTAACTGAGAAGAGATTCTGGGCTTTTTTTAATCAATCTTTGAGATTGTTATTTTTTTTTTGCCCGCTGTTAAGTGATGAATGCAATTGCTTTCACGATTTATAGTGAAATGCAATATATTCTGAAAACAGCAAAAAAAAGGCAAAAAATTGTTTTTGGAAAATATGTAAATATGTGTACTGTATTATAAAATGTTTTATTAAATATTAATACTTTTTTCTTTTTTTTTCAGATTGAGAAAGATAATTTTCGAAAAATTGAACCATTTTTCTAGCAATTAAAATTACATTTTAATTGATAATTAATTTTTTGAGTGGGTAAGGTAAGTCAGAAATTTCATGGTCCCTTTTTTCCACTTCTCCACAATCACATTTTCAGTTTTTCATTGTAATCTCTCAAGGACCTTGTAATGTGGTAATTGATTTTTAGTGTTTTAAAAAAAAAAAAAAAAAAAAAATACGCGTAAATCAAAAAAAAGTTTTTAAAAATATATAAAAAAAAAGTTGAAAGGTAAGGTTGGCTCTTAAAAGAGCCGTTGTGTTCATACAGGGACAGAGGAAAGAAAGAATGGGAATATTAGTCGGTAGGACAAATGTGCTGGTCTATTTTATTGTTATCTAGGTCAACACTGGTCTCCCTATAAGCAATTAGACCATGACAAGTGGCGCACCGCATTGTAACCCTCGCAAACCGATGGTTAGTTTCCAGAGGACCAGAAAAAGGAGATGCTCCCCCCACAGATGAAGGGCTCAGCTGACCTGCCGAAGATGGACTCGGCCCTGCAGATGATGGACTCGGCTGAGCTGCTGTGGATGTGCTCGGTCGACTTACTGAAGGGTTTCCTCCAGTATGTCGAGCATATGTCCTACCGTGTACATCATGAAGGTGTCGTAACATAGTGTGATTCCCTAAGGAATACTTCTTGTTAGGATTCCCTCTAGAAAGTACACGGTCACAAAGCTTACAAGTCACTAAAGGAGCATTTACCTTTTTCTTGCCCTCTGGAAAAGAAAAATACTCCCATATGAAAGAGCTCTTTTGTTTCCTCCTTCTCTGCCTGATGGTAGTGCTGCTAGCCTCACTCGCAGAAGAGGTCTGCTGTTCTGCCATCGTATCACAAAGACAACTCAGCTCCTTCTCCTAAGGGATCACAAGCAGAAATGAGGGGAATGGGTGTGGTGTAGGAGAGTTCTAGAACTGAAAGTAGTATAAACCAATCAAAAGTGTTGTTTCTTGATCACATGACCCAACCTGCGCGTACGTTACGCTTACGGTACGCTTACGGAGCGCTTACGGTAAAAGTACGCATGCGCGTAAAAAAGACACGCGTTATGCGCGCATGCGCATAACAGGCACGCCCCTTCACTTCCGTGTAACATGCGCGTGCAGCGTACGCGTTACGCGCCGCGTACGCGTTACGCACGTCTACGCAAATTGCGTAACTAAACGCAAGCAGCGTAGAAATCTTACGTACTTAAAGCAACACGTGCGCTTACCGTACGCGCACGTTAAAAAAATAATAAAAAAAAAAAAAAAGGGAAAAAAAGAATCACTATGTTATACTACTATATCTTACCTGTTTGGTTTAAAATAAAGGTGAAAATAAAATATATATTGCAGAATGTTTAAAATTTAACCATAGTCTTTAAAGAGGATATAAATTTAAAAAAAAAATATGTAAGAAACATTGCAAAAAAAAAATTAAAAAAAACACACACGTTAAATATAAGAATTAGCATTTAAAAAATCTTGCAAATTCACTGAAAAAACCATGGGTTTCACACACGTTATAGTTAGGAATTAGCATTTAAAAAACCTTAGAAATTCAATGAAAAAACCAGAGGTTTCACACATGTTATAGTTAGCTGGACATTTCACTCGTAAAAAAACCAATGAAATTCCCCCGTTATAGTTAGTTCAGCTGACGTCACATATTACATCACTCATGACATGGTCAGTGACATCACTCATGACATCACTGATGACATCTCAAATGACATCACTGATGACATCACTGATGACATCATCCTTGTGATAGAGTGGCAGACCTTCTCTCACCCTAATATATCATTTGATACACACATTCAAAAATAGAGACTAAAATTTTCAAAACAATGGACATACCAATACCAGTTACAACAACCTCTTCAGTAATTCTAAGATCCACATACACATCCACTCATTCACCAACAGTCCTATACAGTCACTCATACATGTACTCACTCATCATATGTACTCATCCACCGAACCATGCAGACACTCAGACTGACACTCAAAAAACCAACTAATAACCTATATAGACACCCATGTAGCTACTCACCAACCCATGCAGCCACTTATACACAAAGTGAGAGACTGATACAGATATTTACATATTTAAACATTACTCACTAAGCCATGTATTCACTATGATACACCTAATCAGTCAGTTACACAATCAATTTTTCAAAAACAAATCATCCATTTAGACACTTATATACCCATTTATTCTTCCATCGACCTTGAGATATACATATATAAAACATATTTAATTTTCAGAAAAACACACATTCACTGGATGATGTCATCAGTGATGTCATCAGTGATGTCATTTGAGATGTCATCAGTGATGTCATGAGTGATGTCACTGACCATGTCATGAGTGATGTAATATGTGACGTCATCAGCAGTGCATTGCGGGCGCGCGAGTTATAGTTAGCTGAACTAACTATAACGGGGGAATTTCATTGGTTTTTTACGAGTGAAATGTCCAGCTAACTATAACTTGTGTGAAACCTCTGGTTTTTTTTAATTGAATATATATATATATATATATATATATATATATATATATATATATATATATATATATATATATATATATATATATATATATTCACTTAAAAAACCATAGGTTTCACACATGTTATAGTTAGGTGGATATTTCACTCGTAAAAATCCAATGAAATTCCCCCGTTATAGTTAGTTCAGATAACTATAACTCGCGCGCCCGCAATCCACTGCTCATAACGTCACATATTACATCACTCATGACATGGTCAGTGGCATCACTCATGACATCACTGATGACATCATCCTTTTGGTAGAGTGGCGGTCGCGCGAGTTATAGTTATCTGAACTAACTATAACGGGGGAATTTCATTGGTTTTTTACGAGTGAAATGTCCACCTAACTATAACATGTGTGAAACCTATGGTTTTTTAAGTGAATTTGCATGGTTTTTTAAATGCTAATTCCTAACTATAACGTGTGTGAAACCTATGGTTTTTTCAGTGAATTTGTACGTTTTTTTAAATGCTAAGTTATGTATTTATTATTATATTTTTTATATATTTATTTTACAATAAAGTACGTATTACATTTTTTTTTTTATGGTTTTTCACCGTGCGCGCACCCCGCGATTTTTAAAAAAAAAATTAAAATGTTTTTTTCTGCCTTCGGGGTCCTTTAGGGACCCCCTGACAAAGGCTAGGGGTCAGGAACTCTCTACCCTGCCCCCTTTTCACATTCGCCACCTTCCTTTTTCACTCTCGCACTCAAAACAAACAAAATGGCGGCCGACACTTCCTGATTTCGACCGATTCGAACGTTGACTGACATGTAACCACCAATCAGAATTACGCTCGCGCACATTAGGGTGCGCGCACGGTGCGCGCACGGTGCGTGGCTATAGATATTTATGTACTTTAACTGCAATTTTCTCAGGAACTACTGAACAGATTGACTCCATATATGCAAAAGGCACATCCCTGACCTAAGGACTACCTCTTTGCCAAATTTCAAGTAATTCTGTTTAGCCGTTCGGGCTGTACCTTCGACTAAAGGTCCTATGGGAAAATGCATGGGGAAAACGTGTTTTGGGACCCCCCTTTTTTCTCGGCCCCCGCTTGACGAATCCCCCCGAGACTTTCAGGGTAGGAGCTGAGTGGAGCGCCCCATTAGTTTTGAACATTTCGCGAGGATTCGTCAACCGGCGCCAAAGTTATTCAAAATAGAATTTTGAGATTTCCTATGGAAACACGGTCCTAACTATAACTATCTACTGGCGACTGCTGTGGGCGCACCGTGCGCCCACAGCGCGCGCACGGTGCGCGCAGCGCACCGTGCGCGCAGGGTGTGCGCATAGTGAAAAACCAGAAAAATAAATAAAAAATAAATACATAACTTAGCATTTAAAAAACCGTACAAATTCACTGAAAAAACCATAGGTTTCACACACGTTATAGTTAGGAATTATCATTTACAAAACCTTGCAAATTCACTTAAAAAACCATAGGTTTCACACATGTTATAGTTAGCTGTACATTTCACTCGTAAAAAACCAATGAAATTCCACGTTATAGTTAGATCAGGTAACTATAACTTGCGCGACCGCAATCCACAATGTGTAATTTCAGATGTCATCATTGATGTCATGAGTGATGTCACTGACCATGTCATGAGTGATGTAATATGTGACGTCATCAGCAGTTTATTGTGGGCGCGCAAGTTATAGTTACCTGATCTAACTATAACGTGGAATTTCAGTGGTTTTTTACGAGTGAAATGTACAGCTAACTATAACATGTGTGAAACCTATGGTTTTTTAATTGAATTTGCAAGGTTTTGTAAATGATAATTCCTAACTATAACGTGTGTGAAACCTATGTTTTTTTCAGTGAATATATATATATATATATATATATATATATATATATATATATATTAAACTGCATATCTTTCACGCAATTTCCAAGCACAAGAGAAAATGAGTCGCACACAGATTTTTCTTCGAGAAGATTGTAATTTGGTGACTCAGGCGAGTTTCGACACCACGGTCTTCGTCAGTGAGTCATTACAATGAACCAGGAAGTGGTCACGTTATTTAAAACAGTTCCTGTTACATTTCAGTGAACATAAAAAAGGTATATCCAATGGTGATTGATACTGCTGTTCATCCTAGTTTTTAGAAGACAGACTGCACCAACTTTACTTACAATACAGAAAACAATATATAACAACAAGTTAAACAGTTAATATAATCACTGTAAACCCTGAGTTGACATTGGAACTGTTATTTAACGATATTTACGCTAAATTCATTGATAATTATTCCCTAATGAAATATAATTCAAATTCATCATTTTTGATGTAGTAATCCAATAAACATGAGTGAAAACGCCACGTGGCTATGGATTCAAATAGATTTCATTATAATTTCAACTAGATTGGCAAGTGCCAAAGGTTACCTGCATTATCAGTAACCTGGGTAATATAAATGGGAAAGATAATGAATTTAATTAATTCCTGATTATTAATTTACAGATAATGGATTAACATCAGTAGCTGAGGCGGTGAGAAGGGTTTAACCTGCGACACCCAGTCATCGAGGGAACGCGTGGAAAAAAGTGAAAGGACAATGATAAGGTGACTTAAATTCTCATTATGTCAGCCTAAAAGAACATGGAGGTCTTCCTCGTGATTGAGGCCTCCTGGGGTCTTGCTCTGTAGCTTGATTATATATTCAGATTCCAGGCGTCGCAGATGACGTTCCCGATCTCCCCCTCTTGCTGACGCTTGCACCCTGTCAATGCCAAAATAGGAAATTTTAGTACTGATGTCAAGTAGATTGGGATGTATCAGATCGCAATGTTTGGCAATCGCATAGGACATGTCTTTGTTCTTAATGGCGCGCAAGTGCTCAAGTATGCGTTTCTTCACTGGGAAGATCGTGCTTCCCACATAGCGTAAGCCACAAATGCAAACTAAAGCATATACAACAAAGTCTGTATTACAATTGATAAAGACGTTGATCTTTCCCATTTTACCATTGGGTAGTTTGAATTTCTTTACATTTGTACTATTATTGCATGCTTTAAAACGCCCACATTTGTGAAAGCCTGGTAGCTCTCGCAGCCATGTCCCTTTCGCCTTTGTCTTCATATCTAAATGGCTATGGACTAGCATGTCCTTTAGTGACTGACATTTCCTATATGTGACATGTGGTGATGGACTGACCAATTTTCCAAATATTAAATCTTTCTTGACTATGTGCCAATGTTTACGTATGATACGATGTATCTCATTCGAAGCATGATTATAAGTAGTGATTAATCTTACCTCATGTTTGTCATCTTCCTTTTCTTTTGGAATAAGTAGACTGTTCCTATTTCTACTGTTTGCCTTTTCTGAGGCTATTTTGATAGTTCTAGATGTATAGCCCCTATTTTTAAAACAACCTTTCATGTTCTGAACTTCCTTCTCATAGGAAATATCTGAACTACAGTTTCGTTTAGCTCTTAACAGTTCTCCATATGGGATACTGTTTTTGAGGTTGATTGGATGATGGCTATGTGCATGTAAAATGCTGTTAGTAGATGTAGGCTTTCTGTGGAGGCTTGTATGGAGTGTTCCTAGTTCTACTCTTACTAGGACGTCCATAAATTCAATTTCGTGTTGGTCCGTTTTATTAGTGAATTTAAAATTTAAATTATTCACCGACAAACCTTGAATAAAATCATCCAAGGTATTTTGTGGTCCGTCACAAATTAGAAAAATATCATCAATATACCGGGTCCACATAACCAAATTATTCGTATACTGTGTGTTTCCCTGGTGCCATAGGTATTCTGCCTCCCACCACCCCATGAATAAACAGGCATAGCTCGGCGCGAAGCTATTTCCCATGGCAGTACCGGTATATTGTTCATACCAGTCCTCCTCAAATAGAAAACAGTAGTTATGTAGACAAAAGTGTAACATATGTAACAAAAGAATGGTGTGGTCATACATATTAATTGGTCTGTCTCTCAAAAAATATTTACAAGCCTGTATGCCCAGATCATGTTCTATACAGGTGTACAAGGAAATAACGTCAATGGTTGCCAAGATGTAGGTATCTTTCCATGGTATCTACTGTATTTTTTACAGGAAGTCCATGGTGTCTCTACAGTATGATGGAAGGTTGAGAACATAGGGGCACAGAAAATAATCTAAATAAATGGACGTATTTTCCAAGAGGCTTTGATTAGCTGAAATAATCGGCCGTCCTGAGGAATCAGTTGGATGTTTATGCACCTTTGGTAACATGTAAAAGACCGGTGTGACAGGTTTACGTGTTAGAAGGAACAAAAATTCGTTTTTACTAAGCATGTCCTTCTCATGCCAGTTATGCAACATTTCATGATATTTTTGTATTGTGTTGTTGTATCTGGCCTGGCTGGATCTCAGGTAACATCCTGAGTATTCTAATTGTCGTTTGGCCTCTGTTCTATATTTATTGATATCCCAAAGGACCACATTACCCCCTTTGTCAGATGGTTTTATCACAAAGTTGGTGGCCTTTTTCAAAGACTGCAAGCCTGTTTTCTCTGCTTGCGTTAGATTCTTGGCAAAATTATTTCTTTCTTTTTGCCACAGATTCATTAAGTCATACAGAACTGCCTCTTGGAAAGTATCAATGCCATCATGCAATGTGATGGGATTGAATTTTGATTTAGGTTTAAAGTTGTTTCTGGATCTTCTGTTGACCTCCATATCCATACTAATTAATAGGTCACGATCCTATTCCCAGTCTCGTACATCCGATTGAAAACAGATAAAACCTCATCCGGGTTAGTGGGAGTACTCATAGATAGTTTTGTTTTAGATTGGTCTCTAGTTAGTTTACAGGTGTGTAGTTTCAGCAATTTTAGTTTGCGTGAGAAGAGGAAGAGATCAATACGAGTTTTAGCAAAATCAAAATTGGAAGTGGGGCAGAAAGATAGACCCAATTCTAGGACCGATCTTTCTTCAGGAGTGATAATATGAGAGGAAAGATTTATAATAGAAAGGTTTTGATTGCTCACCCATCATTTGTTTCTCTTGGAACGCCTGATGCCTCTCCCTTGTGGCGTTGAATTGTCGTTGGGCTATATATATTATTCCCAACATCCACAATCGTGCAAATAAAAACAAAGGCACTCCTTAGGGAAAATAAATATGCTGACAGACACATTTCGGAAACGCCTTTTTCAATGTCAGTTATGTCTTCAAAACAAACAATATTTAAACATTCAGGATGTACGTCACACATTTGAAAACATAGAAAGTGAAGATGTTCAAAGTGTAATACAATACTGTCTGTCCCGAGGCGGCCATCTTATAATATATTGAAAATCATAACAATCCATTCAGATGTGCACCAAATCATATAAAGAACATCCTCAAGTTAATACCAATAATTCATTACAAATCTCTCCCGAAGAAGTGTCTCCGTTGTTATCCACATGATTGTGGATGTTCGGAGTAAGGTTTTGGACACGGTTCACCACTGCCTTGGAGTGCACCCGGGAACAGAGGTGCGGCGTATGGTGAACTTTGTTTTGTACCGTTACGGATTTACGCCTGCCCCGCCTCTGGAGATTGACATTGCATTGCAGATGCGCAGTGGGAATTGTGAAGATCGAGCATAGCCGATACTGAAGGGGGACGCTGCAGACGCCGCGGAGGCTGGAGACTCGAGTCGTAGGAAGCCAGACACCCACGGTGAACTGCCAGTGAGTGTCCTTTACCATATGGCTCGCTGTTAATTTTGCCGGAGACAGATCCGACGATTTGAATGACATTATACTCACGGAGTGCGGAGGAGTATGTTCAGTGATACTGAATGGAAGGAGGCTGCCGCGGATATTTTATGCAAAGGGGGAAGGAGCGGTAAGGATGACACGCAGGGGGATGCAGCATCAAAGACTACGCCTAATAATCTAAATATTCTATACCAGACACTAGAGCGAACATATGAGAAAGAGATCAGAAAATGGTGGGAAGCAACTTCCCCACAGAAGTATTTAGATGTCGACCGTATTGCTAGAAGATTACGGATCTATAGAGTGCCCAATTATGAAAATCCGGATCCACAACTGCTTAAAGAGTGGTCTGATTATACTACCGATTCTGCCAAAGGAATGGTGAAGATTTTAGTGAAGTACGCATAGAGTGAACGTGCTAAATTACAGGATGAAATTAAAAGGTTGGAAGACATGATAAGTATAGATAAAGACACCAAGCTAAGTGAGGAATTAAAAGTAGCAATGAAAAAGAGACTCATTAAATATGAAGGTGTAATTAAACGATGAAAACAAATGAAATATCAAAGGGATGAAAAAGACTGAGTCAGGTCGGATTTTGACTTTTGCACGCAAGTTTGACATACCTAGGAGACAACTTAAACAGCAAATTATTACTAAAACAAGCAGAAGAAACATCAGAATCTGAGATAGAAACCTCTGAGGGAGAGCAATATGGACAAATGATGGGGAGCTGCGAAAGAATCAATAAGCCTACTTTTTTCCGGGAGTACCAACTGATTTGAGGGAACCGGCAGAGACCACCCCCGAGTCCATTCACCAAATCAACAAAGCACAAAGTCACAAGGGGCACAAAAGGAAGGGGGAATCCGTTACACCCAGGGTGACATGGCGCAAGAGAGGCAGATGGTAACCATGGAAATGACTCAGAAAGAAAAAACTATTATCAATTTATCCGACCGAGAATTAAACACAGATGAAATCCGAATTCTTAAAGTGGAACTTACCTTCTGCCCCACTTCGGATCTCAATTGTACACAAACAAGGATTGCCCTTTACAAATATGAGAAAACTGAAACTGCTCAAAATACACCCTCTATATCCCAAACCACCTCAGGAGAACATCGCGTCTGACGACATGGACCAGCTCACGGGAAATGATCTTGACACATTGTTGGCCCTGCAATCTTTGGAGGACTCTGCCGATATTGCTAACACCGAGGGAGAAGGTATTATTGCTTGCCTCACCAAAGCAGGAATTCCCAAAATAGGTGGCAAAAGTGAGCTTAGAATTCAATCTAAATGTATCCCTCAGACACCACTTGATGCTATTGAAGTCTTTCATGAAGCTACAATTATGGCCCTGAAGACATTAAATGCAGAACACATTCACAGAAGAAGATATAACATCCCTGCAAGACAATGGAAGGCGATCATGGATCTGAAGGGCGACGATACCTTAATATTAAAACCTTTGGATAAAGGGGGTAATATTGTACTCTTCAATAGGGAACAATATTTCAATGAAGTAATCAGACAACTGAGTGACAATCAATGTTACCAACCGATACACAGAAGAGAATATGAGAGCTGTGTTACGAAGATTTATGAACATTTGGTCACTTGGCGGGACTGTGGGCGCTGGGGTATCGCTTTCTGCACATCCCGTTCTTCCCACTTTTTACCACCTACCCAAGGTGCACAAAGATATAATGAATCCACCTGGGAGGCCCATTGTGGCCTCACAGAATACCTTACTAGAAAGTGTCTCCATCTATATTGATTCCTTTATGTCTCCACTGGTCAAGGACTTGAGTTCCTATGTGAAGGACACACATGACTTTTTGAGACTCATTGACAGTATTAGCTGGGAGGATGAGATGTTGCTAATAACTCTTGACATCACCAGCCTGTACACATGTATTGAACATGAAAAGGGCCTTAATGCTATTAAATGGTTTCTCAGCAAGAGAGCATTGAAATACCAAGAGCACAACACAATGTTATTAGACATGATTAGGTTCTGCCTAGAGAACAACATTTTCATGTTTGCAGCACGATGGGCACGTCCTTGTGGGTTGTTTTTTTAAAGTCTGGGATTTTAGGATCATGTTTTCTATTGCAAGAAGCACTTCCCAACCTTCCTTTGTCATGTGCAAAGATTCCAGCCCTTTGAGTGGGCTTGTGTCTCTTTCCCCTCTGGTCTTAGTTGCTATTGTGAGATGAGCTGTGTTGTTTGCAATGGTTTAATACCACAGTGGTAAATTTGATGCTAGACACTTTTTTTAGTTTTTGACTGCACATCGCTAGGTAAATTTCATATAAACAAAAACTAAAAACTTAAAGCAAACTTGGACCCCGCCCTTTACTTACTATTGGTTGGCTCCTAGGTCACGCTCATTTCCTTGCTTCCTATTGGTCAGTGCCTCCTGCTTGTCTATGTCTTTCTCCTGTTGCTCCGTAAGTGTGTGTGTCTGCCGCGGAGCATAGACCAACTACAGCTTCCTTTTTGCGACCAGTATCATTCCACTGGCTGCAGCCTCCTGTAGGTACTTGTTTTTTTTATTTTTTACACACTTTGGGACATGCACTCGTATAAAGTGCATGTCTCCGCAGTACCTCTCATTCTCCCCTGCCCTCTTACAGCAGTTACAGCACAAACCCTTTTGTTCGCTGTCCAGCGTTTTCTCCGCCCTCCTCCTGCTGTCTGTTTCATCCTACTGCTGTGTCTGTTCTGTTTCCCACTCCCCTGTTCTACTCTCCCTGTCCTTTGTATTTTGCTCCCCACACCCCCGGGCTGTTTTGAGAGTTAGCTAAGCAGCTCGTGCTGCTGTGCAACATGACTTAAAGGGAGAAACAAATCCCTATGATGTGGTCAACGCTGGCCACGTCATTATGATTTTTAGAATAGTATTTATTTAACTTTAAGCTATGGTGCACAGCAGCTTGAACTGCTGTGCAACTTGTCTAAAAAATTGACATAGCCAATAGATTTTGCAGAGGCAAATCCTGTTGGATTTGCTAATGCGTTTTAGACTGCGCCTGTATTTATTCCTGCCCTCAGTATGTTCCTCTGCAGTCTCCTGGAGGCCTTTCTCTTCCTGTTCCCTCTCTGCCACTTGTGCAACGGTCCTCCCTTCTGACCCTCCAATCTAGGGATTGGGTGTTCCAATGTTACTTTTACAAGGAGGGCACACGTGACTGCTGTGAATGAAATGAAGCAGGGTTTGATCCCTGTGGTCTGTTCCAATATATATGCACACACCATTTACTAACTCCTTGTACATTTTTTTTACCTAACCTTCCCCATTCCTACTTTTAAAACAAATCATTTTTATTGATTTCCAATTTAACATACAAAGCAATACTTATGACAGTATGACATCATTTTGGTCTTATAAGTGCTGCATCGTCAAACCCAATTGTTGATTTAGCAATGATAATAATGTGTACAATCATGGTTATCAATAACAGTGTAACAGAAAACAATGTCAACTTGT
Source organism: Triturus cristatus (assembly GCF_964204655.1). Classification (NCBI taxonomy): domain Eukaryota; kingdom Metazoa; phylum Chordata; class Amphibia; order Caudata; family Salamandridae; genus Triturus; species Triturus cristatus. The sequence continues at coordinate 393,674,238 of NC_140594.1, forward strand.
TAGCGTCTGCCGTGTGCTGATAGAAGTAACTTGAAGAGCTGTCAGCGTTGGTCGTGTTAAGTTGTGTGCATTATTATGTGCAAACATGTTGTGGGCGATGAGGGCCAGGTCCTACCCGCCAGTTCGTTGAAATATATTTGAGTGTGGTAGGTCTGTGTAGGTGCAAAAATGGGACTGCATTGTGTGTGTATCCTACATAGGCAGTAGAGCGTGGGGGAGAGAGTGGGTGCCGGGAAAAATAGCTGGCAGTCTCCGGAAAGTGGAACATCATATGTCAGGGGTTAAGTTGATTCTATGGGGACCCCGGGCTGGAGGGGGTGTATCCTAATTTGGATTCTGTGAATGTTAGGTATCTTTTCCAGTCTGGGGGGTTGATGGGAGTAGGGTGACCTGGGATGTTGCTATGTAGTAACTAGTATTCAGCCATCAATGCCCCCGGAGCTCTTAATGCCAGTTATGTATTGGGGGTGCAGAGTGTGACTTCCAGGATATTGCCAGTCAGGGTTTGGCTAATCCTAGTGCAAGGTCTAGGAATTTAGTAATGGTCTTACGCCCTGTATTGCGTTTGGTGATGCCCGGTAGAAAGTGGGGGCCCTGAGCTGCAGTTGACGTGTTTGTCGCCTCAGAGAGTGTGGCAGCCACCGCTCTCCAGTATGCTGTCAGTTGGGGGCATGCCCAAACCACATGTATGAATGTAGCTTTGGGGTTGTGACAGCGAGGGCATATTTTGGAAGAAGTTACATACATTCCTGCTAGCCTGTGAGGAATAAGATATGCATGGTAAAGGTAGTTGAAATGAGTATATTTTAGCCTGGCTTTTGTAGATACCATCTTTGGGGAGCCTATGCACTGCTCCCATTGTTTGTCGGTTAATGTGATTGATAATGCCTCATCTCAGTACTCCCTGAGCATCAATAAGGAGGATCCGGCATCCAGTCTTAGGGAGGTATATAGCATGCGTATTGCCCGTTTCCTTGCGCCATGTGTCAACAGTGTGTGTAATAAGTTGGATGTCTCAGGTTCGTCTTGTTTGATGTCCCATGTCCAGTGAATTTATCGAGTCAGAGATGCGCACACTAGGAATGAGCCTGGGGATATACCATAACCGTCCACTAGTGTTTCAAACTCGCATAAAGTTGAGTCGACAAACAGGTCGACCCACGTATTGAGGCCTCACGCGGACCATTCTGTCATTTTCAGGCGTGAAGCTTTAGTGGTGGAGACAGGAAATACTCCCAGTGGTAGGTCCGGGGCATAGCGTGGGGGCGACTGTCTTACTCAAAATCAAATCAAAACAGCTTTATTCGGTGACAACAAGGCAAACACCATAAAAGCATACAAACACATATATATCAAGAAGAGAGGAATACATTCTGATTAATATTCGTATGCAATAATAAATTCTTATAAAAATAAATACAGACTTGGACTTCGTGGGGAGAGTGTGCGATAAAATAGCAAATCCAATTTTCCGGAGTATTATAAAAAGACGATCAACCACAAATTCATACGATAAAGTGCAAGAGCAAGCAGTGCAACAATATACGGTTGGGAAAAGATGTTAATCATCTTCTTTTTCATACAGCAAAGCATCCAAGAGTGCATAGTCTTTTCTTTTTCTAATTGATTGTTGTATGAAGCGGATTACAGAGCTAATAACTTTCATTGTATCCAAGCTGCATATAAAGTTAAATACGTCTTTATAGTTAAAAAGCATATTTTTTTAAAAAGAGTGATTTCAATACAGTTTTTCGAATATACATATAAAAAGGGCAAAAGAGGATAAAATGCAAGGTGGACTGTAAAGTTTTACCATCACACGGGCAGGGTGGCAAGGTTCTCTGCCATTTCTCTATGCTTAGGAAGGCAATTAGATAGTGTAAGGTGTTCATCCTTAACCTTGTCAGGTAAAATATATGCTGCACATTCTACACCAAGATAAGGTATAACTGGGTACCTCTCATGTAGGGGCGTTCACAGTATGCTGCCACTGTCTGTTTTTTCATAGCCATCCTATCCCTATCATATTCTATAGCAGTGATATATCTTAGTTTCAGGTCATTTTTGCTGTGTTCCTGTATACTTAGGGGGTTATCTGTATTTACTTCACATTTTGTCAAAAGTTTCAAAATGTGACACAGCCGTGGTATTTTCATACCATGATCTAAAGCTAGGCAGTCTGTGATTAGATCTCTGGAAAATTGTGTTTCTTCTTTTTTCCATATACTGTGCCAGAGGGTAAGAGCAGCTATATTCAAGGAATCGCTTAAATATGGCACGCACAATTCTTTATGTACAATCATATTTGCAGTTGTGCTAGGAACTGCAAGTAATCTTTTTAAGAACTTGTTTTCATTAATTTGAAGGGTTATCGTATTTGCTCTCCCCCATATTGTCGCTCCATAGTTGACACCTGGGACACACTTACTCCTATATAAATTTAAAATTTCACGTGGTGGTTTGTTCCCAAGTTTTGCTGCAAATCAAAAAATTCCCTCAGAGGTCTTTAAAAATTTCATTTTACATAATTCAATGTGTGAATTCCAAGAGCCGTTGTAGCAGAAAAACAACAACAGATATGAAAAAGTCAGGGCTCTGTTTATAAAAAACCCTCCCACATGATGCTGTCTACACTTTTGTCTCTTGCCTCCACATGACATTACAAATGTTTTCTTTAGGTTCAGCTGTAAATCTATGTTAGTCATATATTGGGCAAAGTTTTCTATAAGACATTGTAGGCCATTTGCAGTTCTGGACATTAGGAAAGCATCGTCTGCATATAATAAAACAGGGGTCGGGCGTATTCCAACTTTTGGGGCATCTACTACCAGTTTTTGTTAAAACGAGTCCACATTGTTTATGTACAGGGAAAATAATGAGGGAGCCAGTACGCATCCCTGTCAGATATCTCGCTTTACCGCAAAGTCGGATGTGTATTCTCCTAATTTTCCGTATCGTACCCTTGACGTTAGATAGGCATAAATTTGTGATAAAAAAAAAATTATTTCTATGGGAGCTCCAAGCCCTCTCAGAGTTTGCCATAATTTTTGGTGATTAACTAAATCGAAAGCACTGGTCAGGTCTACAAAACATAAATGGAGTGTGACCTCCTTAGCTAATGTATACTTCCCAATTAACAGGTCTAAATTTAAACATTGCTCTACCGTCCCAATACCCCTTCTGAAACCATACTGTGCCTCTGTTAGTATGTTGTTTTCGTTGGCCCAGGCTTCAAGCCTTTGCAGCATAATTCGGCCCATAATCATGGACGAGGAGTCGAGAAGGGATATTGGGTGGTAGCAGTTTGCCTTTTCCCTGTTCCCTTTCTTAAAAATGGCTACAATAGTACTTTAGGCCCATGTAGCTGGTAAGGCTCCTTCCAGGGCGGCATATAAAACGGTCACTAATATTGGTGTCCAAAAGTCCAAATCGTGCTTAAAAACATCTATCGGCACCCCATCTGGGCCTGCTGCTTTCCCGCTTGAACTTTTTTGAACTGCAAGTTTAACTTCCTCTGGGGTGAATGGTGTTGTTTTAACTGACTTTGTCTTTATACATTTTTCATTTTTCCGATCTATGAAGTTTATGTCTTCTGGGTTAAAAATGCTCTTAAAATGTGTCACCCAATCTTCAGGTGGTACTACAGTATTGATCCTTACTGCGTTTTTATCTTTAAAATATGGGTGATTAATTGTCTTCCAGAAGCTGTTTGAGTAGAGGAACCATCCAGACAGATATCTAAATCTTTTTGCGTTTTCCCTTTAAGGGTTTCCATAAATAGGGATGGATTGACACCTGTCCATTTTATTGAGACACCGTTATTACCCTGAGTGTCAATATCAGCTTCTGCGTTCTTGCCCCTTTGTTTTGTTGGTAAGTTCACCTTCAGTATCAAACTTAGGGAGTGATGGTCACAAAAAATACTAATATTTACCAAAACTTCCTTGACCAAGTCGTTACCGTTTGTTGATATTATTACATAGTCAATATTTACTGACTACTTTACGGACTGTCTTACTCGTAGATATTGGGTCCAACAGTTGCGGGCTGTGAACAACAGTTCATTGCCTGGCTTTATCGGGATCGTCGTTTCGGATCCGAGTAGCCAGTCCAGCAACGTGGATTGGCACAGGCTGTACGCCCAGCATCCTAATTCGGCAGTATTACGGCCTGCCAGCCACCAATTTGGCCATTGCAGCTGTGCAGCCGCAAAATAGTATTCATAGTTAGGGACTCCCAAGTCACCTTCTGCGATTTTAGTGTAAAGCTTCCTTAGGGCAACTCTAATTCTGCCCTTACCCCATATTTTTTAACACATATTTTTATTAAAGCTTTTCAAGGCAGTACGAATCTATAGTAGTATTATTTCCACAATTTAGCAAAGTACATTCACATTTATCATCTTTATGAATAGTTCATGATATCGTTTCACATACTTGTGAATATGGTTTTAAAAATTTACAACAACAAATAATATTTCTGAGCAAGACGCTCAACCTCACCACCCTCCCACCTAAAAACTCGCTTGTAATGTCCGGTGAGAGTGGTGCACACAATAGATGTGAAAGAGGGCCAAAGGGACTTGGGGGGAGGGGAAGGGAAGAGAAAGGGAAGGAAAGGGAAAGGGGCAATAGTTGCATAACAGTTGCATTTTAAGCAATACAATCAACTGCAGTATTTATACATATGCAGTGGCTCAGTCCATGTTCACACTAATCAGTAGTAGTATTAGCTTTGAATTGTTACAACAAATGGGCCCATTCCAATGAAACTGTTTTTTCCGAAGCCCTCTATACTCCTCCCTTTGAAGGGCTTCTCTTTCTGCCGTGGCCCTTCGTATGACCTCTTCCCCCCAAAATCCCCTTCTCAGTGCCGAGTGGGATTTCCAATGCTGCGTAAACATTCTTTTGGCTGATATTAGGGAGGGATCAGTGAAACGGTGCAATACTGTGACTTTCCGTGGTAGAGGGGATAGCCCCAACCCGCACACTTTGATAGTGGACCAAGAGGGTCTTTTGGACCGATGTGATAAACTGTCAGCAACTTCCCGCGAATACTCCTGCAATGAGGGGCTGCTCCAGCGTGGAGTGCAAAATCCCTCCCTCTATCACAGACCAAAGATCTCACATACACACATTATCCATATATTTGCTGGTGGGGCCCATAACACCAACATTCACTCACTATTAATCCGTGTGGGAGGCAATTATCTTCCAGACGCTGGCATGAGAAGGAAATACCACTTGTGCCCTAATGAGCGACAAATCTACACCACCTTCTGTTGCTCATTAGGCCCTATATTCCATCTTTGGTATTCCTCTCATAATTTTGGCGGTGGATCTGCTAGTTGCCGTTTTAAATGATTTTCTAATTCTCTATTCCCTTCGCATTAATACATTTTCATAAATAAGCAAACCAATTCATTTCTGTAATGAATCAAATCAATTCTTTATCTAATTAATGCAAGTAAATTCATTAGTTGTTCAAGCAGCTGACCATCATATTTACCTATTCTAGCTAATTATCGTCTTCTAAGTCAAATCCAGTAGTCTCGTCAATCTATGCCCGTCAAATTTGAAAGTTCAGTTTATCAGGAAATTGGGCATCCGATCAGTCCGTCAAAGATTCAGGGAAACAGCTGTCCTGCAGTGTCACCGTCCTCTTCGTCAGCATAACATCAGGAAATTGGAAAACGACCTTATTACCTCTCTATTCTACCATAATTTATAGTAAAATCAATGTTAAAAGTATCAAAGTTTGGGCATCCGAGTTCGCTGATTGGACAATCAGGGATCATCCTTTTGGTTTCTCACGAAAGTGTCTTTTGGGTTATGACCCTTGTCAGCTCCGGTTCACATAACAGTCTTTGTTTAAAATATTTGGCTGATGTCCCAGACTGTCCTTGGAGGGTACATGTTCATCTGGGGTCAGGTCCAGGCCACAGTTGCTAGCGGTGACGTATGCGCACTTCACCCAGAACCTTGTGCAATGGAGCTGGTTTCATCAGATACAGAAGTCAGCCATTTTGTGGCCACTCGAAATGATCAACTTAAGCAAAGAAACACAAAAACGTAATTAATACATAGAAATGGCAAATTAATGTTATTCCCTCGCTAATACCCATATGTGTGTGTATTTATCTAGCAAAAGCAACACTCAGTGCGGTTTATACTTATTGAATAAAGCACAAATCACAATTACACCACTTAAAGCAACATATATCATGCAATTTTCTAATTGTATATCATTAATATGCGTACAGAATTTAGTTCATGTAATAATTAGGCCATGCAGGTGCAAATCCCATGTGTAATTCATATATTAGTAAGGTTGGTAAGTATTTTCCACATCACTCCAATCCATTAGCTCGATTACAATTAATTAATTAATCTAATTAGTATAAAAATGCAAAATGGGGGGTATACAAAATTTTTTAGAATTACCCGCTCCAGCAATCCCCCCTTTGGTGATTTTATCACCACAAACAACATAAAAATGTTACTGTTCTCTTTTACGGAATTTTCCAAATGTGTTCTTGCTCATATTCATAATTCAGTTTCACCCAATTCTTCTCTTTTGCTGTTTTATACATACTTTCCTTCCATTCTTCCAATGTTTTCTCTTCCAAATCTCTATCTTGATCCTTGTCATTTCTTTTTAATTTTTCTCTTTTTATTCTTTTCTTATTTTTCTTATTTTTACAGCACATGCAACCTAATCTAATCACTAATAATATGAAAATTACACATGTTAATGGAAACAATATTTTACCTATAAAAGTACTACCTATTTTTACTAAGAAATTTTTAATAGCAGCTATTTTCTTTCCAATCTTTTCCCAAACACCTTCAACCTCCAGTGGTGCAATTTCATCATGCAATTCTGCAATATTCTTAATATAAATTTTCTGATCTTTACTTTCGTCAGGAATGTAAGTACAACAATGTTGAACTTTCAGCATTCCACAGACTCCACCCTCTTTTGCCAATAATATATCAAGGGCAAGTCAATTTTGCATTACCATAGCACGCATGGCAACCATTTCAGTGTTTACCAATAAAAATCCTCCAGCGGTGCTTGTTGACAAGCGATCCACTACTGTTGATAATTTTCTAATTTTGTTTGCATTCAGAGTTATTCCCACTGCTGGTATCAATGCCTCGAAAATGTCACCTACAATTTCTGCCCAAGATTCTCTCTTACTCCTCGCTAAATGATTACTTAAGCTATGTACACCATCTTCTCCTCTATCCATATGACATTTTTTCGGAAAGACCAGTCCTACGTAACATGTGCCATACCAATGGTCTGGCAAACGATAATATGCCCTGTTCCCACAAATAAAATATAATCCAGGAAAGACTGGATCCTTACCACCTTTAAATCCCCATCCACCCATGATTCGATATGTACCATGGCATTCACTATTACCTAGGAAATAATTATCATACACAGTTTGATTCCTTCGGATGCAAAATTTCCCTTTCTGAGGCCAATCTAAAGCTATAGTTGGACTAGTTTCTCCTTTCAAATGTTTTTCTTTCTCTATATCCCAGACTGTTTTCTCCACTTTCCCTTCTGCTGCCTTTCTTTGCATTTTCAATCTCCTTTCTTCAACCATGTATAAGAATGTCTTTTCCTCCTTCTTCAAACTGCATGTCAAATTGTTTCTAAAAATATACTCTAATGTTAGTTCTTTAGTTTCTAAGAAAAATTCACCTAATACCCTAGCAGGTTTTACTTTGTTTAATTTATTATAAGAGGGCACTTGCGCAAAAATGTTATCTACATCTGAAAAATAATATTCTAATTTCCCTGTCTGATAAAATAAACTAGCTATTACACTACATGTTATTCCACACGTTGCCGGGAGGTGATGATAAGTCACTCCTTCAGAAACAGATGCAGGTAACTGCATACATACGTAGCAGTCCCGTACGTCCAGTGTCTTTACATATTCATACAATAATTTTGAAAACACGTTATTAGAAAAATCTGTTATTGACCTGTCTTTATGCAAATAATTATTATCTATTCTAGTTGGAACTGCCTTTGGAATTTTCCCTATATTAGTTTTGTTCTCACTATGTCCTTCTAATGTATCTATAGTGACCTTAAAAGAAATGACAAGAGCAAGGATGCTCCATAAAAGCATTAATAATCCTGTACAACAACAACACATTTTACACCATCTTTTCATGAATGTACATCTACCTTTGCTACTATCTATGTTAGCCATCTTTGTTAAAATGGACCGTGTATTTTGACTTAGCCTCTTTCACTTCACAACTAGTTTTCTAACCTAAGGTTCTAACACCTATTTGCTTCTAACAGTCTCTATCTTTTGATTCAATATCTTGTTCTCTTCATCAATAGTTTTCTTGATTTATTTAGTTTGGCATCTCATCATTCTTCACTTTCCTCTCGTCATCCAAATACAGACTTTCCTGAACTTCTGTTTCTCCTTCTCCAATGTCGGACAAGAGAACTCTCAGGATTTCCGATTCTACTTCGTCCTCAACCACTTTCAGTACAGCCTCCTCTGGATTTCCTTGACTATCTGCCTCTTCTCCTTTTTCATGCAGAGCCACATACGTCCATTCCGGTGACTTATACTTCTGGTTAGGTTTCCTTGTTCTTTTACTCTCTTTATCCTCAATTATTTCGTCTTCTTTTGATTTTTCTTGACTTGTCACTTCATTCACTTGTTCAGCTCTTGGTGAATTCACTCGTGTCAGTCGGTATCTCAGTTTCCTTATTTTATTGGGCCAAACATCATCTCTCACAACTCTTTTTACTTTGCTCCCTTTGTCATTCTTTTCATTCCTCCAAGCTCTCTTTCTTAGAACTCGACCTTCAGGTATTTCATTTTCACTCTCTTCAGACTCTGTCTCAACTTTCTTTGTCTTTTCAACAACTTCTTCTTCCACCACTTGTTTTGTTTTTCCTATTTCTGTCCCTCCTCGGATCTCTGACACACAATCTTCCTGCTGGCTACTTGTCCCTTCACCTAACTGGATGTTGCAGTTCCCTACACCTCCTCGGGGGTCTTCCGCAGAAATCTGTCCCTCTCTCTCTGTACCTGTCCCTTGTTCACTTAAATTTGTTGTTTCAGGTGAAATTTCTCTGTCTCTCGTCTGGTACTTCCTTTTCACAAATTTCTCTTATTGTATCTTCAGTACTCTTTCCTTTTTTCTTTCTGTGTTCTTTTTTAGAACCCTGCACTTCTTGCTCGTTTCCAGAATCGCTGGATTCAGAAATCTGCAATCTTCTTCTCAGAGAGCTACTTCTGGGTACCAAAGCTGGACTTGGTTCTGTTTCCCCCCTTTCAGAGTTTTCTCGTGTCTTTGACCCTTCGTCATCTGACTCAGTACGTGATTCTGATTCATCAAAATATTATTTTCCTGTGCTGTCCACCGGATTCGGAATTCTCAAGGTATGACTTGCATGGATCCAGATTTTCGGTCCAGCACACTTCACAGCCGTTGTCGTGGTCAGAATGACTTGTGGTTTTCCCCACCTTGGAACCAAACAATTTCTTCTTCTGTGGACCTTTATGCTACCCAGTCACCTGGGCTCAGATCATGGGCTGGCTTCTTTTCAAGTGTGGTGGCATCTGCTCCAACCTGATGAAACACAGAATGAACTGCGTCAGCCAGGCCTTTACAGTATTCCAACACCATGTCATCAGATATAGTCATCAGCTTGTTGACTGGTATAAACACATGCCTCATAGCACATCCCATGATTATTTCATGAGGACTCAATCCTGTTGTTCTGTCTGGAATTGACCTAATTGTCATGAGTACCAGAGGCAAGACATCAGGCCATTTCATACCTGTGGCTAAACACATTTTCCCTATTCTATTTTTGATAGTACCATTCATCTGTTCAACCACACCAGAAGCCTCTGGTCGGTAGGCACAATGTAGTTTTTGTTGTACATTCAATGCTTCACAAATTAATCCTACAATCTCATTACGGAAATGTACTCCTCGGTCTGACTCAATTGTCACTGGGAACCCGAACCTAGGGATGAACTCTCCCAGCAGTAACTTGGCTACTGTCAACCCATCATTTCTTCTTGTTGGGGATGCTTCCACCCACCTAGAGAATAGGCAAACCACAACCAAAACATACCTCAGTCTGTTACAGGGAGGCATCTCAATGAAATCTACTTGCATTCTGGTGAAAGGCCCTCCTTCCCGACCTATTGTTCCCAGACTCACTACTGTCTTCCTTCCAGGATTGTATTGCTGACATATTAAGCACCTTTGACAAAGACTTTCTGCTACAAGTCTGAATTTTGCATTGTACCAGGTCTGCTTAAATGACCTGGCCATGGCATCTCTCCCTATATGTCCCTGGCCATGATACATCCGTGCCATGGTAGACATCATGCTATCAGGCATAACTGGTCTTCCATCTCGATAGACCCACACATGATCCTTTTCCCTTGGGGCACATCCTGCTTTTACCCACTGTCTCATTTCCTCATCTCCTGCCTCTTCTTGCAACTGCCTTACCTCTTCCCAAGTCCCTACAATGTTAGTAAACATCAATGAGCAAGAAGACATTTCTCTTTCCTTAGCCCGATTGACCGAATTCTGATTTAGTGCGCAATACTGTGCCATGTCATTGGCATACGTGTTCCCTGTGGCGATATAATCACCACCTTGACTATGAGCAGCACATTTTACAACAGCCAATTGTCTAGGCAGCTGTATCGCCTCAAGCAACTTTCCAACCACTTCTGCATTCTTAATAGGAGTTCCACTCGAGGTCAGGAAACCTCTTTGTAGCCATAGTTGGCCGAAGTCATGGACCACTCCAAAGACATACTGGCTGTCAGTGATCACAGTCACTCTCACACTTTTCCCAATCTTGCATGCTCTAGTCAAAGCCACAAGTTCTGCTACTTGGGCTGATTTCACTCCTTTCAGATATGATGCTTCTATTACTGCTGCGACTTTGCATACTGCATATGCTGCACTCAGCACTCCTTCATCTGTTCTCAAACATGACCCATCAACGAACATCACAAAATCACTTTCTGGCAAAGGTACATCTTTTATATCTGGTCGTGGTTTTGTACAAAAATCAAGTACATCCAAACAATCATGATCTACTTCATCTCTTACTTCCACAATCTCAGCATCAGGCAACAAAGTTGCAGGATTCACATTCAAACATCTTGCAAGACTCACATTAGTTGCACCCAATATGACCTTCTCATATTTAGTCAGCCGACTGTGTGTCATACACTGAGTACGACTCCTTGTCAACAGAATCGCTACATCATGAGGTACAAACACTTTCAATGAATATCCCATCACAATTCCTTCACTTTGCTACAAACTTCGACATGTTGCAGCCACCGCTTTCAAACATCCAGGTACAGCTACAGCTACTGGATCAAGCATCGATGAAAAATATGCAATTAGTCTTCTCAGTTTTCCATGCTTCTGGATCAACACAGAAAGTGCACATCCATTTCTCTCACTGCAATACAACTCAAATTCTTTCTCGTAGTCAGGCATACCCAATGCAGGTGCTTCACACAAACCATCTCTCAATTTTCTGAATGCTGCCAATTCCTCCTTGTTTAATTCAATGGGATCTTTCACATCACTTAATCGCACCAAAGGTTTTGCGATCAAGGAAAAGTTGCTGATCCACTGACGACAGTATCCAACCATTCCCAAAAACATTCTCACTTCTCTTTGAGTCATAGGAGCTCTCATTCCTTTTATTATTCTGATTCTGCCTATGGTTATTTTCCTTAGTCCTTTCTCAATGTTATGTCCCAAATACTGCACTTCCTTCTTGCAAAACTGTAGTTTCGGTGGCGACACTTTAAGTCCTCCATCTGCCAAATGATTCAGCAAGGCTATCGTGTCTACCTCACAAGCTTCACGCATTTTTGACGCCACCAAAAGGTCGTCAATGTATTGGACTAATACAGAGCTTTCAGGCATTTCTAAACTCTCCAAAGACTTCTTTAACAGCTGATTGAATATTGAGGGGTTTTCTGTATACCCCTGTGGGATTCGGCACCATGCCAAAATACGCTCACCAAAACGAAATGCAAAAATTTGCTGACTGTCGTGGTGCAATGGGATAGAAAAGAAAGCATGACACAGATCAATTACTGTATACCATTCTGCATCATGAGGAATCTGATATAAAATCACTGATGGATTTGGTACAATGGGACAACATGATACCACAATTTTATTCACCTTTCTCAGATCTTGCACTATCCTGAATTTCCCATTAGGCTTTTTCAGTCCCATTATCGGTGAATTCCATGGACTACTCATTATTTCTCTTAAAATTCCTTGCCTGATCATTTTCTCTATTACAGGAGTTACACCTTCAATTATTTCAGGTGTCAATTTGTATTGCGGAACATTTGGATATGTTACTCCTTCCTTTATGGTTATTTTGATTGGATCTACATTTCTCATTAGCCCTACATCCTCTCCGGTGAAATCCCAAACTTCTGCTTTTACAGATTGTCTCAATTCTTTAGGTAATTCATCAGGGTTGAATACAGCATATGTTTCAGTAACTTCATTTTCTCTATTAGCTATGGTCATCTTGTACAATACATCATCATCTGGTGTTTCAAAAGCTATTCCATCCGGAGTACAGAATATAGTGCAATTCATTTTGCACAACGGGTCCCTACCTAATAAATTCACAGGACTGGTGTCACACACCACAAAGTGGTGCATTTCTGAAAATATCCCTATGCTAACTTTCACGGGGTCTGTAACATAGGTTTTAATCTGTCTGTTGGACACACCAACTACTTGGATCGTTTCATCCGAGAGAGGAAGATTCTTAACATCAGCTGATCTAACAGTTGATCGAGTAGCACCAGTATCCACTAGGAAAGTAATATTTTCATCATTAACCTTCCCATCAACAAAAGGTCCTGTCTGGTCTACTTCTAGAGTTGCGCCAAGTACGCACTCTCCTTCCTCCCTTCGGCACCGTCAATAGCTCTCTTCTGAGTCACTCTCATCGCGTTGCAGCCAATAGTGCGAGACAGCGCTAGCGCGTGGCGGCTTATTTACCTGTTCTTCATTGTAGAATCCCGATTCACTACTATACTTCTGTGTGTTTCTGCTCTGTGGAAAAGGCGGTTTTGGCACCTGATTCTGTGGGGGAACAACTTGCTGCTGTTGCTGCAGTTGATCACTCACCTCATGCTGCACCTGTGGGTTCAATGATGGATTTTCATTGTTAGTACTCGGGGGAAGCTTACACTCGGATTTCCAATGCCCTATCCTGCGGCAATTATGACACGGAAATTTCTTTTTAGCTTCTTCAATATTCCCTTTATACTTCCCAGTATTAAATTTCGGCTTTGACCCTGCTTGTTCCACTAATTGTGCTTCTTGTCTCTCCGCTACCTTTACCTGTGCCCACATTGCCTTCTCTTTTAGCTTCCGCTGTTTTGCTTCAATTTCATCACTGAAGTATTTAGCATGCCTCCATACTTCATCTATTTTCTTGTTCTGCCAATCTACCGTATGCTGTTTAATCATCTCACCAATTTCTGGACGTAAACCATATACAAATCTGTACACAAAATGACTCAAATCCTTTTCACTCAGATTCTCATCTCCGCTAAACTGCTTAAAAGCTAGTATTAGCCACTCGAAATATGCATGTACTGACTCTTTACTTTCCTGGTGTGTTCGATCAATTTTTACCCAATCTGTCTCTTTAGGGGGCACTTTATTTTTCAGAAATACCATAACCTGCTCATATTTCTTCATTACCTCAGGGTCTGGAGCTCCTGTTTTAGGATCCTTAGGATATTCCTGGGTTGGCCAATTAATCATAAGTTCGCACTCTGTCCATAGATCTGCTGGTACAATTATGTCAAACAGACTATTCAAATCAATCCATAATACTTTAGACAATTTCACAAATCTGTCTACCTGCCTGTACCACTCGAAGGGCTTTTCACGTAGTCGAGGGAAATCATTCGTAAAAGACAAAATATCCTGTCTTGTCCATGGGACATGTACACATCCTCCTCCTGGAATCTCTCTCATAGGGCATTCTGTCACTGCCTTCTCTTTTTCTCTTACAGGAAAGGCTGAAAATGTCTTATCTGAGGCATCATCGCGTTTTCTATACCACCTGCTTCTCCATTTATCCACGTCTCCCCATTTTCTCAGCAAAATTATTATGTCCTTAATTTGACCTATTTGTCCTGTGGTGTTCATATTCTCAATGTCCTTTTCAGTGAAATCTACTCGATATGGTTTCTGTAAGGCTTTTACCTTTTCAATATCAATGCCCATCTCATTTGCTACTTCTTCTAACCTTTCATGTAAGTTTTTTGCTCTCCAGGTCACACTCTTGCACAAAAATAATAATTCTTCATCCTGATAGGTTTTCAATTTTTCTGTTGGGATAGTCCCTACTGTTAATTCTTACAATACCATTCGTAACTTGGCCACATCAATTGATTGGGATTCTTTGTCTTTCCTCTGCAAGCTTCTCAACCATTCACTTAACTTTTCTGTTGATGGTCCTACTGGTTTTTCTATATTTCCGTGTCCAAAATCTTTTTGTATTTCTGACACTGTCTCTATCATTGTCATACGTCTCTCTGCACAATTCTGATCTACAAATGGATTATTTGTAAAATTCGGTTCCATTACACTCATAGTCTGTCTCCATGGATTCTCATTCTGACTCACTCTTGGTTGTTCTACTTGTTTATTACTTCTGTAAGGGACTGTCAAACAATGCTCACTGTCTTTCTGTTTGTCAAAAATAGGCATTACTGGACCTATTGTTGCTGGAACAGTTACCGCTTCTAGATTCTTAGTCAATTCTCTTATTTTCTCAGTTAATTCCAGGGTCGTTTTCGCTAATTTTACAGAATTTTCTCCATCTGTTTTTTCTTCCGACCTCTTTTCTACTTCCCTAGTAGCACAGTTTTTACTCAAACTTAGGGATTCTGGTTCTGATTTTATAATTCGCATGGTTTCTCTCATTGGGGCACTTGGAGTTAATATTTCTGGTTCTGGTTGATACGGTGGTGGATTTTTATAGAACATATCATAAAGAACATCATCCTCGGACTCATTCACTCCATACCCTCTCGACTCCACATTATGCCTCTTTTCTACACACTTTCGTCCTTCATTCTCTCCAACAGTTCTTACAGGGAACACACCCTCAGTCATACTCGCATCCCGCCATCTTCTCATTCGATCATTATGCGTTTCATGTCCGTAAGGTCTTCCAAACAGGTACCTATATCCTCTACCATTTCTTTGTCTCTCTCGTTCATGCATTTCATCTTCCCATTCTGTCAAAGCCTCAAACTGCGACGGTCTAGGTCTTGGTTCTAAATTCATCATTTTCTCTCTCAAGTTTCTCAAAACAGCCAAATTAAATGAACCATGCACTGGAAATGCTAATACTCCGTCTTCCTTCGTATATCTCACCCAGTTATCTAACCAAATACAAGTATGATACCCATATTTCGCAATCATAAAAGATGCAGGGGTTTTCAGTGGAGGAAGTAACTGTCCTTCCCTAGTCTTTACTGGTTTGTCCTTCTTAAACCACTTCTTGATTCTTCCTAACCATGTTCTTTTCTATTTTTCTGGTGGATCGCAATACATTTGCCTGCCTTTCGCGTATCGCTAGTCTCTCTTTACAACTGTACCGCTAGTCTATCCAATCACAGCGCGACCCACACTAACGCACCAATTCAGAACGTCTATGTCACTGTCACAATCCTCAAATCCCAGTGCGACTTACACTAACGCACCAATAAGGAGCGTCCACGTCACCCTGTATTTCTCCACTCCTAGCGCGGCATACACTAACGTACCAATTCCGGAGCGTTTCACAGTTCTGACCGACTGTCCAATCCCAGCGCGGTCGTTCTGACGTCAGCAGCCACTGCGGCAGCTCCTGCTCCTGCTTCTGTCTACCCCTCCTTTACAAATCTGCTCAGTACGTTTTTGTTTCAATTTCTACACTTCTGTTAGTAACAACATAGAAACATCTCCATTGTCCGCTTCGCTAACCAAAGAACAGCAAAAAGACCTTTCTCACGAGAATTCCGTCTTTCCCGAGAGCAGCGCTTACCTCTGCCCTACTACGGAATCATTACTTCCCTTGATAAAGTAGCACATCCCTCTACTTCACCCTTCTAACAAGCACTAGCTAATCGTTTCTCTAGTATTTAAGACACATACAGCCTCATGCATCAACAAAGACTTTTGCGATTCCTTAATAGCGATTTTTAAGGAATCGCAATTAAGGAATTGCAAAAGCCTATGCATGTAGGAATCGCTATAAAAATAGCGATTCCTTAAAATTCCTTAATTGCTAGTCGCAAATAGCGAGTAGCAATTAAGGAAAGCCGTCCCATTCATTCCTACGGGCCTCCAGGCCCAAAGGAATGACTTGGAGATTGCATGAGCAAATTGCGAGTACCAGTAGGTACTCGCAAATTGCTCATGCAATTTCAAGGGTGCAAGGGTGTCCAAATGACACCCTATTGCACCCCTGAAATTGTTCTCTGCACAAATGTTGCACACACACATGCTCTAAGGGCATGTGTGTGCGCAACATGAAACTTTGAAAAATGCACAAAAGTGCATTTTTCAAAGTTATTGCAAATTACCATGAAGTTCAACTTCATGGTAATTTGCTCCCCCTATTAGCGAAATCGCTAATTTTTTAACTTTAATGCATTGCATTTAAGGAATCTCAATTTGGGATTCCTTAAATGCAATCGCAATTTAAGGAATCGCTATTTACTGATTCCTTAAATTCCGATTTTTGCATTTGGTTGATGCATTGGGATTCGGTTTTTTTTACTCGCTAACGGGTGTTATTAGCGATTCGGTATTTTACCGACTGGATTTTGGCTTGATGCATGAGGCTGATAGTTGGAGACCCAATGCTCCTGAGAAATAAACCTAGAGTTTTGCAATCAACCCGAATTCCTTTACATTCCCGCTCGTTCATACAAGAAAATGTAGTACATTCACACAGAATCCTGTTTTTCCCGAGAACAGCGAACAGTCTGTTCTACTACAGAATTATGACATACGTTAACAAAGCAGCGCTTACCTCTCCTTTGTCCTTCTTACAAGCTCAAAGAATACCTATTACCTTTCTAGTGATAAGCATTATCGGAATGCCAGTTGGATCCATGGTACCTAAGACCAGAACTTCACAGGTAACCTTCGCTTTCATACACTCTTTTCTCACACTGTAAATGTCTCTAATGGCAACACACGACGATGCTACCGAATCGAACCCAGACAATGCGTTGTGCAACTTCAATTGTCACACGTTTCTCCTGTGTACCTACAGGGCAACAACAATTCCGTCTTTCCCGAGAGCAGCGCTTACCTCTGCCCTACTACGGAACCGTTACAAACTTCCGACTTCCTACATCCCAGAAGCCGTACCAACAACATTAAACTCGACGCAACTCAACATAAAGTGTTAGTACATAAATCAATACCAATCAATAATCAATAGGCTATATACAAGCAATAATCATCAAACCAAAACAATAGCAAACCATCATTCTGCTACCAGAAAGACTGCTCCAGCGTGGAGTGCAAAATCCCTCCCTCTATCACAGACCAAAGATCTCACATACACACATTATCCATATATCCGCTGGTGGGGCCCATAACACCAACATTCACTCACTATTAATCCGTAGGGGAGGCGATTATCTTCCAGACGCTGGCATGAGAAGGAAATACCACTTGTACCCCAATGAGCGACAAATCTACACCACCTTCTGTTGCTCATTAGGCCCTATATTCCATCTTTGGTATTCCTCTCATAATTTTGGCAGTGGATCTGCTAGTTGCTGTTTTAAATGATTTTCTAATTCTCTATTCCCTTCGCATTAATACATTTTCATAAATAAACAAACCAACTCATTTCTGTAATGAATCAAATCAATTCTTTATCTAATTAATGCAAGTAAATTCATTAGTTGTTCAAGCAGCTGACCATCATATTGACCTATTCTGGCTAATTATCGTCTTCTAAGTCAAATCCAGTAGTCTCGTCAATCTATGCCCGTCAAATTTGAAAGTTCAGTTTATCAGGAAATTGGGCATCCGATCAGTCCGTCAAAGATTCAGGGAAACAGCTGTCCTGCAGTGTCACCGTCCTCTCCGTCAGCATAACATCAGGAAATTGGAAAACGACCTTATTACCTCTCTATTCTACCATAATTTATAGTAAAATCAATGTTAAAAGTATCAAAGTTTGGGCATCCGAGTTCGCTGATTGGACAATCAGGGATCATCCTTTTGGTTTCTCACGAAAGTGTTTTTTGGGTTCTGACCCTTGTCAGTTCCGGTTCACATAACAGTCTTTGTTCAAAATATTTGGCTGATGTCCCAGACTGTCCTTGGAGGGTACATGCTCATCTGGGGTCAGGTCCAGGCCACAGTTGCTAGCGGTGACGCATGCGCACTTCACCCAGAATCTTGTGCAATGGAGCCGGTTTCATCAGATACAGAAGTCAGCCATTTTGTAGCCACTCGAAATGATCAACTTAAGCAAAGAAACACAAAAACGTAATTAATACATAGAAATGGCATATTAAATGTTATTCCCTCGCTAATACCCATATGTGTGTGTATTTATCTAGCAAAAGCAGCACTCAGTGCGGTTTATACTTACTGAATAAAGCACAAATCACAATTACACCACTTAAAGCAACATATATCATGCAATTTTCTAATTGTCTATCATTAATATGCGTACAGAATTTAGTTCATGTATTAATTAGGCCATGCAGGTGCAAATCCCACGTGTAATTCATATATTAGTAAGGTTGGTAAGTAGTTTCCACATCACTCCAATCCATTAGTTCGATTATAATTAATCAATTAATCTAATTAGTATAAACATGCAAAATGGGGGGTATACAATTTTTTTTAGAATTACCCGCTCCAGCAGGGCAGGACCATAGCATGTGAATCAAATCAGCTTCAGGCAGGTGGCAATGGGGGCGGTCTGAGGGGGCCAAAGGGTACATTGTATGGACCTTATATGGTGTCTGATATGCCCTATGTAACAATGACAGCTGTATACATTTTAATCAAGCATTGCGAGATACGTTCTTGGTATATGCAAGGATAGTTGCCCATTCCTTGTCCGTAAGGGTGCATGCAATATACGTTTCCCATTTCTGCCGAAGAGGCAACAGCGGAATTTCCAGATGTTCTCTCAGGCCCCTGTATAACCATCCAACTAAATGGCTCCCATGGACCATTATGTGTAGTGCTTGCAACCATTGGAATGAAGGCGGCTCACATTGCTCAACGAGCCAATGCTTATGGACAAAGTGTAGGATGCTGCATGGGTCAAGAATAGTGTAGTCAATACGTTATAAGTGCGTACGAGCTCAGAGTGCGGCATTAAGGATTTTCAGGTAGCGGTGCAGGGGTAAGGAATAAAGTTGGGAGCAGGGATATTCCTCCGCAGCCTCTCTGGGCTCATCGAGGCCCAATGAAGGCGTCGCACCCTCAGGGCCTCCAGGTCGCTCGAACAGGCAGGGCCACAGCAGGTCGTGGAAAACCACCACAGATCTCATGCCTTCTCTACCGGCTCCGCCGCACCATCAGGGGCAGTCCCCAGACCAGGCATAGTGGGCCCGGCAGGGGTCGTCACTCAGGCCCGAGGTTCCACCAGTCCCAGCACTGCAGGCAGGGCAGCAGTTTGCCAGGCAGAGCGTAGAGCCAGCAATTGTCCCCCAAATTCGGGTGTGCGCCAGTCCGCCATGCTACTACATTTTTTAAAGTAGCATCGGAACCATGGATGTCACTAGGATCCGTTACATGCAGGGATATGTAGCGAATTTCTTTCCCGGGCACAGAGCTCATCGCTTATATGACCGCAATCTTAGGCAGCTGGCCATGCCCCCCATATTAGAGACATTGATAGTGATTTCAGATTGTGGAACAGCTTATCAGGTACCGAGAAGGGCAGGGCAGCAAAGAAGTACAGCAGCCTGGGGAGCAATAGCATTTTGGAAATGGTTATTCGTCCCATGGACGAGAGTGGCAGGTCTGCCCAGAACAGCAAGGAGGAGCGAGCGTTAGCGATCACCCTACCCTGGTTGCCATCGATTAGGTCTGCTTGTGAGTGATATACTTGTACTCCCAGGTATTTGAAGGATTCACAAGCCCAGGTGAATGGGGAGTGTGGCAGAACAGCGTGCTGTCCAGGAGTCAGGGGTGTCATTGGGAACAAGAGCAATTTTCCTCAGTTTACCTTGAAGCAGAGATGTGCCCATAACAGTGCAGCAAGTCCATAGATTATGAAGTATTGTCTGATGGCCGCGAAGGTATATCACTGCGTCATCTGCATACAGTGATATTATATAATGTACAAGGACCCACTGCTACAAATATTAGTTCCCAGTGCGGGAAAATACAAATCTTGAAGAAAAAGTCCCTAAGCAACTATTGGTCTATTAAATATACAACACCATTATTCCCACATGATGTGTAAAGACTCAGTGTACAACAATTATCAGTAAAAACAATCTTTTTATTCGTACAAAATTGTTTAAAAAGACCATTGTAAGTTCTGTATTACTCCTTGGGAAAACATATATGGGACAATAACATCACAGCATAAACACCAATAATGACAATGATAAATGTTTTCCAAATACTGCATACAACAGGCAAAGTCGTATGTCCTATACATATGGTCCATATAGGAAAAGTTTACAATCAATCATAAAGTGAACTGTATACAATTTTGTAAAGATGATAATAGACAAATGAAAAATCAAAGATACAATAAATTTAAAGGTGCAATTATGTGGCTTTTGATTTATTGATGGATCTTCATAGTATCTACATGCGAACAAAGCGCCTTCATCAGGAAAGCCACAATAAATCATATACCAGGACCACAAAGATGTTGCTCAAACAAATTTTTATCATACATGTACTAGAAAGATGGAATGTTGTCAGTTAGTTTGTTGTTTTAGTGGGGAGGCTCTAGAACCGGTCAGGCTATGATCCAGGTTTGGAGCCCAAGGTGAGATATAGAAAGGAAGATAAAAACAGCAACTTTAGTGATATTCGGTCTGCATGTTCAGATAAGGCTTGAAATTATATTTCCGGTTAGAAGATGGCTCTATGTGTCCGCAATACAGAGTTGCATATATCACAATATTTCAAAACATGCCAGATAAATCAATACTGGACTGAAAAGTTCCACTACTCCATGGGGCGACATTGAAGGTTTATACGATAGTCTTTACACATCATGTGGCAATAATGGTCTTATACATTTAATGGACCAATAGTTGCCTAGGGATTTTTTTCTTCAAGAAATACAGTGCGATTATATGCCATTGGTTGTATGCTTCAATGCCCCAGGTGGGTGCCTGGAAGCGCAATGCACAGGCTGGGGCTCCATCACTATAGCAAAGATTATGGGCGATAGAGGGCAACCCCGCCTGGTGCTGCGTGCTTTAATGAATGGATCTAAGATTATGTGGCCCGCCTTGACTCACGCTGTTGGCGCGGTGTATAGAAGCCTAATCCCCTGTAAAAACTGGGGACCCATACCGTAGCCTGCTAGCATTCATTGCAGGTATTCCAATCCAAGTGTGTCAAACTCTGGTGCACCAATAAATGCTTGCATATTAAACAGTAATAAACAAGGAACAAAATCAGTTTCAGAGATGTATTTTCCAAGTCTTCTTTTTTATTCACAAATAGTTCAGACGTGACATGCGTTATGTAGTGAAGAACAGCCAATGCATTTCGTCCAGTACAATGGACTTCTTCAGGGCTCTAGAGTGCCAGAAATACACATATATCAATACATTTAAACAACATGACTGACATGACAAGACACATGTGTCATAATGACACCTATATATATTCTTTTTTTTTTTAAATCTTTTTATTAACATAGCTCATGGAACCATAAAACAATACACAATGTCCAAGAAGCAGATTAGGAAATTGCGTTGTGGTGAATAAAGATGAGCACATTAGTACACAAGTGGGATATCCAATTACATAATTCCTCCCCAGATTCCCTCCCCGACCCTCTATATTTCTGCCATGGCCCCAAGATCTTCTTCCATTTCTTGATGCAGCCCCTGCTCTTGTATATGGTTTCCTCAACTCTTTGGCACCAATCTAAGTCCCTCCTCCACTGTTCCCATTGCGGGGGCATCTGGGAATCCCACCCCCTGGTGATGTTTCTTTTCGCTACCCCCGTGGCCAATGGCAGCCAGAGTTCAACATGCCTCGTCCAGTCTGTGTCCCCCTTCATCATCAGTAACAGCCACTTTGGCTCCATCGGAACCTTGTCACTCACAACCGCGGACATAGTGTCCGTGACCTTGGTCCAGAAAGGAACTACTTCAGGGCACTCCCATAGTATGTGGTAGAACGTGCCTTCCCCCTGGCAGCCCCTCACGCAAAGGGCCGATTGACTCCTGCCCCACGCATAGAGATGTCTGCGAGGGTAATATATACCATGTAAAATTTTCAATTGGACCAGCCTAAACCTGGAACGGATTATTATTTTGCGTGGGCTCTGTATGGAGTGTTGCCAGTCATGGTCATCTAGGGTACCAATGTCACTGGCCCATGCCGCCCGAAGCCTCACCAAGGGGTCTGGCTTATTGTTTATGAGCTTTCGATAAATAGTGGATGTGGGCTTCTCCAATATGGGGTCCAGTAGTAACCTATCCTCCAAGGGGGAATATTCTGGGATAGAGGAATCTCTACTAATATGTGAACATATGGCGTGTTTGAGACGTATGTAGTGGTATTGTTGTGAGTCGTGCAGGTCGTATTCCTTCTTAAGGTAGGCAAAGGAGCGGGGGGCAGATTCCTTCCAGACGTCACCCAAGTAGTCAATACCAATCAGCCTCCACCCCCTAAAGCCGGTCAGACGCGTCACCTCTCTCCATAGGGGGGTTCTACCGGTCAGTTTGTCCGTCCACCCCTGGAACTTGTTCACCTCCCTCCAACATTGAACTACCACTCTTGTGTGTACAGGCCACTCTTTTCGCGGCCTCCGGGCGTAGAGCAGGTGCTCACAGTTACGCGCTGGCATGACTAACCTGTCTACTCTGTAGGCCTGTTCGGAGTTATCTGTATATACCCAGTCATTAATGACCTGGAGCTGCAAGGCCCAGGGATATAATCTGACATCAGGGAGCGCCAGACCCCCGTCATATACCCTCTAGTGAGCTTGTGATGCGCTATTCTAGGAGTCCCACCATTCCAAAGCAGCACCCGCACTGCCTGCGAAATGCATGCAAATACCCCCGGGGGACAGGATACGGTTAATTTGTAGGAAGTATAGTAGCCTTGGCAGAGTGAGCATCTTAAATAGTGCCGCCCGGCCCATGAGGGAAAGAGGTAATGAACGCCAGTGACTTACGTCTGCCCCGAGGCGAGCCAACTGAGGCTCAAGGTTCCTAGCGAAAAATTCCCCCTCATCTCGGGTGATATAGACCACCAAGTACTTGAACCCGTCGGTGGCCACGGTGGCTGGGCATCATCGGGGGATCCGCAGGGGGGGGCCGACAAGGGAAAGATCACCGACTTCCCCCAATTGATGGTGTAGCCGGAATAGATGCCGAATAACTCGACGAGATGTAACGCCTGCGCAATCGAGTGATATGGCCGCTCCATGTACAGCACGGTATTGTCGGTGTATAAGGAAATACGCTCTTCCCATTTGTCCATCAGTGCCAGGCCCCAGAAAGACCCATCTCTCCTGATCCAATGAGCCAGCGGCTCCAGGGCCAGGGCAAAAAGTAGGGGAGACAGGGGGCAGCCCTGCCTGGTGCCCCTCCTAAGAGGGAACACCCTGGACATAGCACCGTTCACCCTGATCCGAGCTACAGGTTGTTCGTAAAGAAGACGCACCTAACTGCAGAAGATCGGGCCAAAACCAAGTTTCCGGACAACCATAAATAAATAGGGCCATTCAATACTATCAAATGCCATTGATGCGTCTAACGGCATCAACGCCGTCTGTGCGTCTCCAACATCCTCCATCATATATAGTACGCCGTACAAGCGTCACAGGTTGTGGCGGGTGCTCCTACGAGGCATAAATCCAGACTGATCGACATGCACCAGGTCAGGAAGAACAGATACCAGCCAATCTGCTAGGGCCTTGGCCAGGACATTGGCCTCTGTGTTGATAAGTGAAATGGGGCGGTACGAGGAGCATTGGTCCGCCGGCTTCCCGGCTTTATCAATGACTACAATCATGGCTTCGCATTGATCGGGAGGGAGTCTACCCACCTCCCGTGCTCCCGAATACATCTGAGGAAGGGGGTTGATAATAACGTTCACCTGCCTCTTGTAAATTTCTATTGGAAGCCCGTTGGGTCCATATGCTTTCCCAGACTAAAGTGAATTTAGGGCCTTCTCAATTTCCTCCCCTGTAAGATCCGTGTTCAGGCAGTCACTCTCTTCTTGGGAAAACTTGGGCAGCGCAAAATCCTGCAGGAATTCAGCGCAGTCACCCTCAGTCCTGGTGCACACCCTTTCGAAATGAGACGCAAACGCCTCCGCTATTTCCAAACTGTTGGATACTGGGCACCCCGACGCGTCCATCACCTCAGCCACCCAGTAGCGCTCCCTGTTGCGTCGCTTGAGCCAAGCCAGCATCTTTAGGGACTTATCCCCAACATCATATAGCCGGTGTTGTGTGGCAAGTGCATATGCCCGTACCTCTCCCTCAGCTAGCAATCGAAGTTCCCTCTGTTTGAGTATCAGTCTGTGTCGGAGGTCACCTGAAGAGGCTATTCTGGCGTCTCGCTCCATTTGATCTATTTCTTCTTCAAGTTGGCTGATCTGCAGGGACTCCTCTTTCTTCTGGGCCCCAAGCAGTGCCTGGGCCTGCTCACTCAGCACTGTTTCATATGCTTCCCATATTGTTACATGAGAGGCTACCGAGCCCCGGTTTTCCTAAAAGTAGAGCCGAGAATCCTCCCGGAGTTTGTCCCCAATAGTCTGGCCCCGGAGGCACCACAGGTCTATCCTCGGAAAGGAAGCCTTGTTAATCACCGGGCCCAGAAGTGTGACACCGACCGGTGAGTGGTCGGAAATCCCACAGGCCATAATACGGGGGTCGGCAAAAATGCCCATCTGGTCGGGGCAGGTAAAAAAGTAGTCAAGTCTCGAAGAAGTCCCATGTCGAGCTGAGTAGAACGTGTACTGTCTATGTGAAGGGTGATATGTGCGCCACAGGTCACTAAGGCCCATTGCCATGACAAAGCCCTCCAGGCCCCTTCTCCCCGGCAGCCCAACCCATCCCCGGATCGGTCAAGGTCCGCATTCATAACCACATTAGTGTCCCCCCCAACAGGAGGAACCCCTGGGGAAGATCTGCCAGGAAAGAGCCCAGTCGTGGGAAAACTGAGGAGTGTAGGCCTGGTGGGACATAGCATGAGCAAAAGACTACGGTAAGGCCCTCCCAATTCACTGCCGCCGCAGTAAAACACCCCACATCGTCAGACCACGTGCCCAACGGGACTGTGGGTAGGGCGTTGCGGATCAGGATGCCCACCCCCGTGATCCTGACATGAACCCCAAGTGGGCAACTATTTTGTCGCCAAAACGGTCCAGGGCCCTGCACCTATTCCCACGCAGGTGTGTCTCCTGAATAAACACTACATCGGAGAGTGTCGTTTGAGGTGCTGCAATACTAGTGTTCTCTTAATCTTATTGCCCAGCCCATTCACATTCCACGTCCATATTGTAAACTTAGCTTGAGTACCCATTGTAGTCAGAGAGGCTTATCATTATCGGACATGTGCTCGGACCCACTATGTCATCAGGCAGGTTACCACACGCATCAGGACTAAACTGGTCTAGAGCAAAATGTACCAACCCCAGAAACAATCCCTCCCCCCCTACCAACTCGCCCCTCCCTGCCTCCCTGCTCGATGGGTTCCCAACCTCCCACCGTTCAAACATGCAGAGTGCCTGTCGCCCCTTTATATCCACACTCAACATATGCGAGGAAGCATGAACTTGCAGTCGGCTAGAAGAGTTATACAGAACTAACGAATGTCCCACCCACATTACAGCTGTATTAGGGCAGTTCAACGGACCGTCCCCTTGATCCGTCCCCTCCCAAATTTGCTCTCAGTGAATTCAATACACCCCCACGGGCCAGAAACATCACAAAGCATTACAAGGAAGTGCAATGTCCATACTGTGCAGAGCTCCTCATAACAGAAAATCCCCCCCACAAAGCGGAGCTTAAGTGATTTCCGAAATACCAAGAAAGGGAAAAGAGGAAAAACAGTTCAATCTAATTACCCCCCCTTCTACAGGTCACTTATTACTCTTCATTCATGGCCCTGGCTGCCAGGCAAGGGTCTCTCATCACTCCCATGTCCTGTCCGTTGAGTCGCTGATCCGGTCTGTGCGAGCCTCCTTTCCTTCCCACTGTTCGCCAACGTTCCAACCAGTCGCTGGCCTCCTCTGGTGATTCAAAGAAATAAGCCCTGCTACCATCCAGCATCTTGAGGCGGGCGGGGAAGAGCATCATGTATTTCACCCCTTGGTCCCTGAGGGCTCTCTTTACCCCCTCAAAGGACCGACGCTGGCGCTGAACATGAAGGGTGAAGTCTGGAAAGAACCGGATCGTGGCGTTTTCCAGATGGAGGTCTCCTGTTGTCTGCGCCGCCTGCAGGATGGCATCCCAGTCTCTAAAGTTTAGAATGCAGGCAATGATGGTACGCGGGTGCCCCTGGCTTAGGCTTCCCCCCAAATGCATGGTGGGCCCGCTCGACTGAGAAGAAGTTGGACAGGCGTTTGGACTTCAGGTGGTTCAGTACTAGATCTTCTATGAACCAGTCTGCGGAGGGCCCCTTCATTCCTTCCGAAACCCCTACAACGCAAATGTTGTTTTGCCTGGCCCGCCCCTCCAGGTCTTCAAGCCTGGCATAGATGTCAGTTTGATTTTTGGTGAGGGCTGCCACCTGTTCATCCAGTCTTTTTGCTTGGTTTCGCCTGCGTTGCAGCGCGCTGCTTCGCCTTGGCAAGATGTATTATTGCCGCTTTTATGTCCGGCTTCTCTGGAAGCGGGGTTGGTGTCCGCCCTGTCGGCATTAGGCCCCGCCCACCCGGACTGGAGATTTCGCTTGCGCACGCTCGTGCACGGCGTCTCTTCCAGACACACGTGTTTATATATACATCGCGCTTTCACTTAAGGTGAAAGTGCGATGCATATATAAATAAGCGGCAGACACGCGTGATAAAAGCAGGAGATTTTGCTTGCGCACGCTCGTGCACGGCGACTCACGAGCCCTGCATTCTTTTCTTAAGCCTGGAAAAGCAGAGCGACATCTAGGAATATCCAATGGAATCTAGATACTCGCATTGTCCTTTACACTGCCGTAAGCAACTGGATGTGCCATTATAATCTTTTTATTGGGAGGCCAGTGTGATTTTGGAAAGATGAATTAGACGTTGTTGGCCTGTACTGCCAGGTTCCACCGTGCCTAGGGTTACACCGCCTCCCCATGATTGCCGTTCACGTACAGACGCTGGTTTGAAACACTTTGAGATAATATGAATGCTCTTTCTCGCCTTCCGCTTGTCCTCGGTCCTTTTGATTGCTCCCAGTCGTGGCCTTTGGTGGGTTTTTGGGTGTTGCCACGCTGCAGCATTTGGATGCAATTCAAAGGATTTCTCTGTGAAGCTCGGTGATAGCCACATTCGGTAGCCGAAATAATACACGTCGGGCTTGCAATGCACCGGCATGGGCATGCACTGGGCATCTTATGTCACAGCACTAGCTAAGCTCGGGGCTCATTAAAAGCAGCCTTTGGACCCCGCAGCTGGCACAGGGCCCGGGCGACGACTCTGAAGACACTACGTGACCCGCATACTCACAGCTCTATACTTCAGCTCCCATTTTGCCTCGACAGGCAGTCTCGCGACGGGGCTCTGAAGAGCTGCATTTCAGCCTCACTTCAATGCTTCCACTCTTCTACCCACTCCCTGGGCGCTTTTCACAGATAGCTCGGAAACAAAGCTGCTTTAAATGGGGTTTCTTTCCTCGCCATTCACGGGATAAACTATATATCATTTCTAATGGTTGAAAAGTTGAGTTGAAGAAAGGGTAGTTCAAGGATAAAGGTGCAGCGTCTGATGTTTTCCTGCCAGAAGAGGAGCAGTGTTGACAGGCCTGGCCCAGCTGTGCCTTCTGTCAGGTCGCTGAAAACCACCACGAGGTTTGAGTTCGCCTCGTGCAGCCCTCCTTACATTAGATATCGTCTCCCCTGGAGAGGTCCACCCGGGAGATGCTGTATACACCCGCCTCTCAGGGGCTCCGCTGGGGTCTCAGCCGCCTGGTGACACTCTCTTGTGGTCAGTGTCGAGAAGCTTGCACTACTGTTCCACATTCACCTCAAATGGGGGGAAATTAAGTACTTGGATTCCCTTTTATTAATTGAGCCCACTTTCCAAGAACTTTCACGATTTACACAAAAAAGCAAGGAGTGGCCAGGGTAGGCTGCCTGGAAACTGAGCCACAAAGCTCTGAGGGGGCGAACAAAATGTTGAGGCTCATGTTGCATGGTATGTTAAGCCTCTGCCCCCAGCAGCCACAACAAAATCCAATGGAGCCTTTAACAGTAGACAGGCTGGCCGGGCCTTGGGTAACACTTTCAAGCAAAGCTCAGAGCCCTGTGTGCCTACAATATGTTAGGTGGATATTGAATTATGTTTTTTTAATTGTTTTTATTGATATCTTAAAACATAAAAACAAACAAACAGGATTACATGGTAGACCAAGACCACCATCCCAGCCAATGCATCCTTCATTTATACAATAATATTGCTTTGGGTCTCTCTTATTGATAATGTTTATCAACCCCTATCTTCCACACACCTTTACAGATCAATGTCTCAATACCCAATCAGTGTGCATTCAGGGAGGCCTGTTACTTGGGGGGATCCATAACTTTTGTAAGCCTCTCTCCCTAGGTCGCCAGGTCTTCTGTGACTTTCTCATCACTCCAGGTCAACTTCATATGCTGCTCACCTGATCTTTCTTCCAAGCTGTTACCTCCGAAGTGCAGAAGGCCACCTAATCTACAGCACCATATCTAGTGCTATCATGTGAGTTCGCGTTTTATGTCGCTTTCGATCTGTCAATTTACCTAGCAAGCGCACTTTTAGTGCCAGGCCCATGAAGCGTGACAGTACCTGTACCACCTCCCGTAGAAGCCCACTATCTTTGGGCAGCCACATCATATGTAGAAAGTCAGCTGAAGCCAACCCGCATCTCCTGCAAGCAGAGGACTTGGCAAGGTAGATCACTGTTCAACTTTCTAGGTGTTAAGTTTATTCTGCGTAGAATATGAAATTGAACCAGCTTGAACCATGCATTGGAGGATACCCGTTTGATTTGTTTGCACACTTTCTTCCACTCAGCAGTGGCGTAACGAAAGTTGAGGGGGCCCCCCTGCAAAGTACATGGAGGGGGCCCCCCTTCGGACTCACTCAGGAGCTTTCAGACCAGGGTACAGTGCTGCTGGGGCCCCCTGGAGCTCGGCCCTCCCCCCAACTGTTGTTGGTAAAAGTTGCACTTAATATATTTTTTCCATTCATTTAGTTGTTCATTTGTTCATTCATTCATTCATATTTGTTTCTGAGCACCTGGAGCAAAGGCTCGCTGTCAAACAAAAAAAGTCATAGGAAATAGATGTGAGCCAATGTATAGTGGTGAGATGGCCAGCTCTCCTTTCTTGTTTAAGAGACAAAAGAACATTGTCAATGTCTCAGCAAAAGGCTCTCTACTCGCCAACTCGCCAGTCCAAGCATCACTGAATTCAAGAGTCCCACGCTGAATTATCACAGCCATGGCTTATTTGCAAGGAGCACCACTTTAACTAAAACGTGATAGTCCTTGTGCCCCTGAAATTCTTCACCTGTCAAAAGGAGAGCATCGATAGGCTATGAATTCTTGGATAACCCCTCCTGGGTCAAGTAATAAGTGCTGAAATATCAGAGGAGGAGGCAGCTCTATTCAAATGTAAAGCTGGTATGGTGACCGGGCCTTTGAGAACCAGAATGGAGTCCTCACTTCACTAAATAAATATCCAGATCACCCAAAAAATGTTTTATTTACAACTAATTCCTAATGAAAGCATCTGGTAACAGACTCCTTTCACCAAATATATACTAGTACATCCAGGTGTTTAGATGAATTGCAAAGTAATTGACGTTGAATGAGGATGAAATCCAAAGTAATCTAAGTTCAATAGATACTAGAAGTTTAAAACGCTGAAAAACCCTAGAGTGTCCTATTCTTTACCTGGAGTTCTGAAAGTATCTGGGTTTTCATTCTGACCAGAACTGGGCCAGTCTAAACAAGTAATGTGCCTGAATAGATGAGTGACACGTAACTTTGCAGTTTGCACTACATTCTTTGATGAGCATACCCTAATATTTTTTCGGATCATAAAACGCTAGAATGTTGACAATCCTGTGGAGAAGGCAACACTACAGCTAGTAATTGGCTAAACGATTCAAGGCACAGGCCCATTGTCCAATCCAGTTAGGTGATGTAGAGATCTTTCTACAGCGGAGATGACTGAAGCTTGTGGAAAGAGAAAACTCCTCCCTGGCACAAAGCCTTAGTGCTGCACATGCAGGGAAGCAGAAAGGGGAGTGGAGCAGACCCCTGTCACCCTCAGCTCTGCAGAGACAATAGTGCCATTAGGAGAGAGAGGTCTGCAATCAACGAGACACTCCTCTGGCAACATAACTATTCGGAGGTCATTACTACACAAAGCCTCAATAAAATCACTGTGCTTAACCTTCGTGGAATACTTACTGTGGTAGAGGAGGCCACTCCAATGGCTCATGGTTGCTGTATAAATGCCAGTAACAGCTTACCATGACATGGCCTGATGCCACTATACTAGGACAAACACCGAACAAGCAATAGGTAAAAAAGCCCATTCCACAGGGGAAATCGCTGCACAACCACTGGGCAAAATTATAGCAGAACTATAACTGGGGCGAAATAGTGAACAGGGCACTAAAGATGGGCAACTTATGATAGTCAATCCATGCATCGATTTGGTGATTAAATGATGTTACTGTAGAATTAAAAGAATCAATATTTTTCATGACATCAGTTGCTAAAATGCATTCAAATCTTACTGTAACTCTGCTATAGTAACCTGCAGGGGTGGCACACCTAAAAGTCATATTGAAATCGTAATATAGTTCATGAAATACATTGAAGATTATTCTCATCTTGATTGGTAAATTTATACATACCATGACTTATTAATAGAACCGGTAAATATAAAACGTATCACTAATTAATTACACTCCAGTGGAAAATTATGTATTTAAACTATTCAATGGAATGAGAAATAGCCATATTTTTTCCTGTAAGAGATCAAATACTACAAAATGGCTGCGATGAGAAGATCATCAGCATAATTTTGCTGGTAACACGCGATCTATGTTCACAATGAAGTTAATTGCTCTTTAGAAGGACATAGCATGAGAGATCCTCAAGAGTACATCTCTAAAAGTTCCATCAAGTGTGAGATATCATTAAGGGAACAAAACTATCCTGGTTCTCTATAGAATCATCTCCCTACCAACCCTAAATCTTTGAAAATATTTTGAAAAACTATTAGTAAAAATATCAAAGAAATATCTTAGGGGCATCATTATGACTAGCATCCTAATGCCAATATAGACCCGGAACTTTGAGTCAGGAGATAATACCGCATTTAATATTACCACACAATGTAATACTGAATGTGATACAGAGATGAATCCATGAGATCAAACATGATGTAACATGTTCAAATGGGATAGACTTCAGAACTGCATTCAGATATCGACGCTGTAACAGCGATTTCCACGTCATTACTCATTCCAGATAGGAACCTTTAAAAGTCATTTAAAGGTGAAGTAATACCACTCATAATGCTAATCCCGAATGGAATATTATCACAACTTTTTAATGGGCCACTTACACTGAGGGCCTATGTGCCTTCCCATAGCAATCTCTTCAATAAACAGTTCCTTACTGTTTGTATTTATGTCTGATGTAATTTTGGCAATGATCATATATTGATTGAAGAAATTACTACTACAGTTTCTTGTCAATGTTTAGACTGTTTTGTACTGTCGCATATCTGGATTGAAAGGGAGTTATTCAGTCTGCACTTTGCTCTTTTGTCCATATGTGCCTATATTGTTTGTATTCTTGGTAGATGCGCCCTCTGGCAGCACATAAAAGCCTACACATTATGAGCGGTGAGCGTGTCTCATGCCATGTGACAGCAAATAGGCTTAGTTTTATTGGTTAGATATAGTACTTGTTGTGAGAAGTTGGCCTGGTATATGATGTTCACTAATTAAAGTGACCACCTTGTACCATGCCAAGCAACCCTTAAGATGTGGGTTTAAGTCAACCTTTTCGGACCAGCTGCCCTAGTGGTAGCGTAGGCTAAGCAGTCTTTGAGGCTAAACTCGTTTAGGCGTGTTAAGCAAGCTGTTTTACCATATGTAACCCCCCCTTTATACCAATGAAAGGACACCACACAGATATATATGCAAAATATATATGTATTTATTGCTCAAAGTATCCCCTAGACTCTTTATGAGCACAGGAGCACAAATCGTTAAACAAGAAAGTGTTACAATAAACGAAAGTTGCACTTTATATGGATAGGCCCTGGTGGCCGCTCAAACCATATACTAAAATAGTGGTATAAGTACCACGAACAGGAAAGGGAGAAGGCCTAGGGCCTCTAGAATCGCTGGGCCTACAAGGAGCTAACTTTAGTTAGTGACCAGGAGGTCCACGGGTCACGTGTGCAGTGAGGAAAGTTACACGCGGGCGCCCATAGGTTTTCAATGGGTGCGTAATTGTTCAAAAGTTACTGCTAGAAGGGTCTTCTGGTTGGACTACGAATTCAAGACTTCAAACCTAGACATTAGAGATGTTACTCTACACTTGTGCACCGGAGTGCCAGGTTTACCTCACCCACAGGAAGCGGGTGCATAGGGCTCGAAGTGCGTCGGGTTTCGTCTATCTGTTCAATGGAGCCTGACGACAAAGATGCTGCAGGCGGTCGGTCCAGAAGAGATGCGGTGATTCCAAGGTTGGATTGGAAGTGTAGAAGACCTGTAAGCAGAGGGGACAGTGTTCCCAGTCACTAGCCAGTGACCGGCGTGGCACCAGGTAGGTACCAGACGATGTCGGGTGCAAACAGGTGAAGAGGTGTAGCTTGTCTCTGCAGCCATGTGGTCCCTGAAGGTCGACGACGTCCAGGAGTCGGTTCACGAGCTGTCCCACGCAGGTTCTCGCTGTCGGCGGTGTCGGCGACTCAGAAGAAGCAAACAAGCCTTGGCAAAAGCAGGAGTCGCAGAAAGTGAAGAAAGCTGTTAGCTTTGACCAGCAAGATCAGAGGGGCTGCTCCTTTGGAGGGAAGCAGGGGCCAGTCTGGAGCACCCAGACCAGCGTCATAGTTTTTCAAGATGGTTGCCAAGATGGCCACTAGTCAACGGACCAGTAACTGGTTAGGCGTGTCAAGTCATGAAGTGCAGAGGGGCCCCACGCAGATCGTGGAGATGCTGGAGGGCTCACCTTTGGTGCAGATGCTGATCGGATGTTGGGCTTCTCAGGACCCAAAGCACAACTTGGAGGGAGCCTCTGTTGTCGCGCTTTCAGCTAGTCGAGTGTCTTCCAAGATGGCTGGCTCCACGGGTCTCGGTGCCTCCACGGGTTCCTTCTTTTCAGGGACTGTGGATCGGGCAGTGAGAGGTCTGGAGGTCCAGTCCTTGTCGGTCTCTGTGAGGAAAATAAAATATCATGAGGCCTATATGTCCCCGTGTGTTCCCTTCACTCATGTGCACATACATGTCACCTATGTATTTCCTCTCCATGGCCTGTCTATCATGATGCTTATGCTATAACGTGGCCTGCCATAATATAGTCTCCCATGAGAGAAACGACAAATCTGCTCTGAGGCCTACACGTTTTGCATCATGTTTTCCCGCATTTCCATTATTGTGGCCCAGCCAGAGCCGAAAAGAGGTTTCAGGCCTCAGAACGCTCTGAAAGCTGTAGCTGCGTATCCTTGGCCTTGCACACTTGGGCCTCAGCCAAAGGGGCCCTGTCCGAGACAGTACTGAGCACGGTTATCTGCTTACTCCTACCGAAACCACATTCCTGCCTGGAGAAGGAGGGATAAACATGACCCATCTGCAAAGGAGAAAGCCTAGCCTTTCTGTCTCTTTTTGTGCGATTCAAAGCTCACGTCAGTGAAAAGCCCATAGCCCCCATGTAAGACTTCAGCAGTAAACGAAGAAATAAATGCCACATTGGCCCTTGGTGATGGGCAACCTATGTCACGTATCAGTCCCTGCTCCAGACTTTAGATATCAGATAATACAAGATGTGCTGGTCGCCCTGACACTGAAGGCCTCATTTTCAGACTCCAGACTCCCCAGTTGCATAGCAACCCTTTCACACGTCAGTTACACGTCATGCTCGAGTTGAGCACAAGTAAGGCAAAGTTCCAGTAAAGTTCCAGCTGATCACGCAACCCCCCTCCAGGCATCCACCCACCTATGACACTTACCTATTATCATCAAGTGGACGCCCACCTTCACTCCTACTTACACACCCACATGCTCTTATCTCATTCTCTCTTGCTCCGCCTGAAGCACTCCTGCTTACGTATATTATTACAAACATATATATACTGTACTCTGTGAATAAAGTTTGAGAATATCTTTTTGAGAATCCTGGTCCTGATCCCTTGTGGTGATGGAACTATTCTCCCTATAACTCGAGTTATTTGAATAAAGCCCTTTTGAACCTGACACCACGGACTCAGCCTCTTGCTTCATGCATGATCATATTGATATCTAGAAATTCTGAGCGCGTAATAATTTATTTACGACATTAATGGCGCCCGAACAGGGACCAATCTCTTTCCCCATGAGCCGGAGATGAAGGTCCAGTTTTGCCCCCTTCCACAGCCGTGACGGACTTCGAGTGTACACGCCGCGGGTTTTCCCGCCAACTCCCTCAGGCCAACGAAGGAAACGGACTGCGACCAGCCATCCATACGAGGCGGTGAGGATTGCGGATCGTCCCGACCCAGAGCCCACCCTGCGAGAGAGCTGTGTCCGAGGTTTCTAGAGATCCACCTAAGATACGCCATTCCCTGCGCAGCGTCAAGTGTCCGAGGCCTTCAAGTTCAAGTTCAAGTTCTGCTTCCCGGTGAGTTTCTCATGGGGGTTGCAATAATGACGGGTTCATTTAATGAACACGGTAAAGACGTGTCTCACTTGTGAGACCGGTATGTTCAAGAGCATGCAATCAAGAATTAATGTTTCAAGATTTAGAGTCCATGTTTTCAGGTGCACCGATATAACTGTATGAATGTTATTGTCTTAGTAAGGTTCAGTTAGGTTTGAATGTGTCAGGTTTTTGTGTAAGTTTGTTTCATTGTGATTTTTTTTTTTTTTTTGTTCATTGTGATTTTTGTTTTCGGTTACATTCCAACATGCCGTTATTTTCAAAACTGCGTAAGATATGTACCAGGAAAGGTGTACTAGAGGAACAAGTTAACATTCCGCCTAGGGACACACCTGGGCATTTTATGTACTGTAAGCATGGTTTAGATGCCGTGTTGTTTTTAGAACTATGGGTGGATTACACGAAGGATTTAGAGACAAAATATAAATGGCCCATTACGGGAACGTGGGATGCGGAATGCATCATGAAGGTAGAGGAAGAGATATGGAAGAGAAAATCTAGACCTGCTCAGAAGGATGCTATTGAATTATGGCGCAAGGAGTCACATAGAAGAACAGAGAAAGAGTTCCACAAAGCAGAGAGAAG
Source organism: Triturus cristatus (assembly GCF_964204655.1). NCBI lineage: Eukaryota > Metazoa > Chordata > Amphibia > Caudata > Salamandridae > Triturus > Triturus cristatus. The sequence goes on from NC_140594.1 coordinate 393,710,196, forward strand.
TAGACAGGAGTCCGAAAAAGCCAAAGAAGAAAAATTACAGGAAGAAGGGGAACGGGTAAAAAGAGAGCAGGCTGAAAGAGAAAGAAATACTGCCGTTGCTGGTATTTATCCCGTCCTTTCAGAGGAACTAGCAAAAGTGGCCCCAGTAGAAAGACCAGTTAGAGTGCCACCGCAAGTACCCCGAAAAAAAAAAAAAACAGCATCCGAAAGGTTCATTAACACTTACCTAGAGGAACCCCCACCATCATACGTGGACTGAATTTTCCCTGCACCCCCAACGCAAGAACAACTCCAAGAGCTCGAGGACGGCGGGGAGGGAGGATCCGGAGCAACATCAGGAGGGGGGCCGACAGTAAAAGTAGACATTTCCGAATGTATATATGACCCAGATCCAGGAAAGGGCAGAATGCTCGTGTTTTCACTAAGGCTTAGACGAGCATTCGCAGATTTGGAAAAATTACCAGATATGGATAAACATCTAAAGAAAATGTACACATTCATAAGAACAGGGGAAGGTCCTGAGTGTATAGCAGAAGCTGTACAAAATAGAAAGGTAATTGTGAAGAACTATATCCTTCGCTTCCTAATTAATTGTCTGATCAGGGAAAAAGACGAAGGTGATGGTGACGTAGACCATTGTTATATTGGTTGGAGTGATCACATAGATGCCGGTCAGCATGATAAATCAGGCCAGACAGACAACATGTTGACCAAAATCCGAAAGGCAATAATAGCGTCACACGAAGGAGGCCCGAACGAAACAGCTGAGTTATCATCTGATGACGAAGCAGGGGACAGAGACAGAATACATTATGTAGGCCGTGCCCGGCGATTCGAAAGGCCCAAGGGCCTCAATCACCGTAAACAGGGAACTGCCATAAAAGAAAGATATTCCCTTGAAAGTTTGTTCCAGATCACCGAAAAAGCGGTGAAGAAATGGCTGGGTAACGATCAGCCCCTCACCCCGACCGAGAATGAATTAGCACGATCAGCCACCCTGTGGATATCCCAATATGATATATATAATAATGATATCGTAGCCCAAACGTTCTTGAGCCTCCCACCAAACGAACAGCGCATAGCTGGTGTTTACATGGTCCAACATTTGATCACGTTATATGAGAGTCAATATTCTGATCCTGGTCTATTGTATAAGTTGCTGGACGACATAATACTAGACAGATGGATGAACATGGGTACTGAACTGATTAATGTCATTCTGGATCAGCGACACAAGTATATAGTATACGTGACTAGATCCCTGCTTCCCGCTCCACCCCAGGTTAAGGAACAGTCAGACGACAAGCTGAACCCCCTACGAGAGGTTCATCCTGTAAAGGATGCAAACAATGACCTGCAACGGGTGTACGTCTACACCCCCTTGTCGAAATTAGAGATACTGGAAATGAAAAAAATGTTACCATCCCATGACAAAGACCCGGGGGGTTTTCACCGAGAACTAAAGGACATTCTTCGCTTAGGAGAATACACATATGCCGACGTTCTAAAGTTATTAAAAGTACTATTGCCTGCTGGTATTTACGAGAAGCTGAAAGGACAGGACTGGGAGGTGGGAGAGAAAAGGCTCAGCTGGGATCTGTTGGAAAGAGAGGAAGTGGGAAGAGGCCCGGGGGTTGGTCTGGGTCCCCGAGCTAAAGACCTACCTGAACTCCTTGTACAAGTTTTGCCCAGATTACTAATTACCAAGAAAGAAGACTGGGATGCTATTTCAGCCTGTATACAGAAACCAGACGAGGACACTAGCGACTTTTACTCTAGGTTTGAGAAATGTTTCACTATCAATAGTGGTCTTAAGCCCGGTAGTGATTCATATCCCCATCTTTTCGTGAGCAAACTAGTAGAAAATTCCCTACCAGAGGTGAAGTATAGGGTACTGAAGGTTGAGAGTACTTGGCAAGCAAACAGCCCTTCACAAATGTTACAGATGTTACAATACCACCAGAACTGAATTAGAGAGGAACACGAACAGGACAAGAGACGCATGAGAGACACAAAGATGAAGATGCTGGTGGCCCAATCGACCCCGGCAAACACGAACACGAACAAGAATAGCACGAAACAAAATAATGGGACTTGTAATTATTGCAAAAAGCCAGGCCACTTCGTAAATGAATGTGCGGTCCTGAAACACAATATAGCGATAGGTAAAACTAAGCCACGATCTTATCCTCCCAAAGAAAATAACACGCATCAGACATCAGATACATTTCCACCGCCGCCGCCGCCTGTCCATGCACCTGCACCAGCCCACGCCACAGCACAAATGTATGAGCACGCTCAGACTAACTATCCAGAATACCAAGCATATTCGTGAAGAAGCCCAGAGAGGGAATTCGACTTGCCCCTTATTCCAGTTCCTGTGGACCAAGCGGGTCCCTATGTGCATGCACGTTTACTAGGAAAGAATAAAAAGTTTTTGATTGACACTGGGGCAAGTAGAACTACCATCAGTCATTCTGAGGTTCCAGGGGCACCCCTCTCGGGCTCAAAGAGTATATCCCTGGGCTTTTCAGGGAAGCCTATTATCAATGAGGTTTCAGAACCAGTCTCTTTAGGAGTTGGTCCACTAATACATACAACAGACTTACTGCTTACTAAATCATGTCCAGAAAACTTGCTAGGCATAAAAACGTTAAAGGAACTGGGGGCAATTATCTGTTGCTCGCCAGAAGGAGTGCGACTGTATCTACGTGATTTCAAGGGACATTTTGTTATGAAAGATATTGACATCAGGCTTCAAAATGTACCACAGCACCTATGGGCACAAGGCCCGACTGACGTAGGTTTCATGAACATTACACCATACCAGGTCACCCTCAAGGAAGGAGTGGTGCTGCCACGGATTAGACAATATAAAATTCCACCTGAAGCTGAAGTAGGGTTGCTGAAAATTATCGATGAACTAATTGCACAAGGGGTGGTGATAGAGACAGATTCAAACATATGCAATTCGCCTGTTCTTCCTATTCTTAAAAGATCTGATCCCAATGCATCACCTGTCTATAGATTAGTTGTGGACCTGCGAGAATTAAACAAATGTGTGGTGCCACAGTACCCTGTGGTCCCGGACATTTCTTCATTATTGACTGCCATTGATGCGAAGGCTACGTTCTTTACAGTTATCGATCTGAAGAATGCCTTTTTCAGTATCCCAATACATCCGGACAGCCAATATCTTTTTGGTTTCAGTTTAAAAGGCCGCAGCTTCAGATTCACAAGAGCACCACAGGGCTTCACGGAAAGTCCTAGCATCTACAGTCAGGCACTCAAAAGACAACTAGACAGTATTCATATGCCTTCCACTACAGCACTGATACAGTATGTAGATGACATTCTCATTACTGCACGATCGGAAACTGACTGTGAAAATGCATCACTCACTGTTTTACATTTCCTGGCTGACAAGGGGCACAAAGTGTCCCCTTCGAAGTTACAATTCTGTGGACAGCAAGTGGCGTACCTTGGGCACAAGAACACACTGTGGCATTTGAAGAATTAAAAAGAGCTTTATGTCAAGCACCAGTTTTAGCAATCCCTGATTACAACAAATCTTTTATGTTTTTTGTGACAGAGCGGGATGGAACAGCACTATCTGTCCTAACACAGGATCATGCAGGAAAACACAAGCCCTGTGCTTATTTTTCTAGTACATTGGACCCAGTAGCACAGGCTTTGCCTGCGTGCCTAAAATCTGTTGCAGCAACTGCCTTAGCCATAAGACAAAGTGACTCAATAGTGCTGGGCCACCCCCTGACAGTACAAGTACCACACGCAGTAGAGGTTCTCTTGAACCGAACACGAACACAACACCTAACTGTAGCGAGACTGACAGGTTATGAGCTGACGTTATTTCAACCACACATAGAGATCAGACGATGCAACATACTGAATCCTGCAACTCTTTTGCCCTCCAGTACAGAAAACGTTTCCCCACATGACTGTGTTGAAGTAATACATACCGTGACTAAACCAAGACAAGACTTGACAGATGTTGCACTCCCAGACCCTGACCTAACACTCTATGTTGACGGTTCATGTATGAGGACGGGGGCGGGAGAATTAGTGGCAGCATACGCAGTGACCACTGCTACTGAAATCATAGAGACTAAAAGAATAGACATACTGTCAGCACAAGCAGCAGAGCTCATCGCTCTGACACAAGCATGCATAAGAGCTAAGCACCTGAGAGTAAACATTTACGCTGACTCACAATACGCATATGGGGTAGTTCATGACTTCGGCGTCCTATGGAGGGAAAGAGGTTTCTTGACTTCTCACGGGGCCAAGATACAGCATGGCCCCCTTATTCAAGCCCTTCTAGATGCTATACATTTACCAACAGCCATAGCTATCCTGAAATGCAAAGCACATACTAAAGCCACAGATACCATTTCTCAAGGCAATGATCTGGCAGACCGAACAGCTAAACAGACAGCTCAGACCCCACTAGACATGACAAAATCACAGGTACCATTAATGTCCAAAGCCATGACAGTTAGGGATCCTTCCAAGGATGTACAAGACATACAGACACATGCTACTCTAGACGAATTAAAGAAATGGTCGGAACAAGGAGGGGTACTGACTGATCAGGGTTGGATGACTAAGGGCAAAGAAACATGGTTTCTTCCTGATTCGATGATACAAGTGATCATAAATACTGCACATAGTCCTGCACACTTAGGAGAGAGAGCAATGCTAGACAGCTTACAGAATATATGGTTCAACAAGCACCTGCGTGCAGCAGCGAAACAAAAGGTCAGAACATGTATGATCTGTTGCCAATTCAATCCAGGTAAAGGCATTCCAATGGAACAAGGTGGATTCCATCCACCTGACCATCCTTTTGAAGTCCTCCAAATGGATTATATCCAAATGGACAGATGTAGAGGTTACAAATATGTCCTGGTAGTAGTATGTTCCCTATCAAGATGGACAGAGGCCTATCCAGTCCCTGATTATACTGCTGTAACTACCGCCAGACAATTGGTGCGAGAGTTTTTCCCACGTTATGGATTACCGCGTGTCGTATATTCCGACAACGGTCAGCCTTTCTCCTCTGAACTCATGAAACAGGTGTCCCTTCTGTTAGGGTATACCTGGAAGTTCCATTGTGTACGACATCCTGAGGCAGCAGGCCTTGTAGAAAGACATAATCAGACCTTAAAGATAAAACTAGCAAAGATTTGCGCAGACAAAGGTGTAGATTGGATGGTAGCCCTGCCGGTTGCCCTCTTTTATATGCGAATGGTAGCCCATTCTAGAACAGGCTTATCTCCCTATGAAGTGGTCTTTGGTAGACCACCGAATATGTGGGGCAGTCCAATGCCTAAAAAGATCACTGATGTTGATAGTAACATGCTGACAGATTACCTGGCTTCCTTGATGTCTGCACTACTCTCTTGTCGTTCGCAGGTTGCTGCCGCCTTCCCTGACAACACCCAGGTCAAGGAACATTCCCTCGCTCCTGGGGACTATGTTCTCATAAGGAACTTTGATAGGACGAGCCCTCTTGAGCCAAGGTGGAAAACGCCCAAATTGGTATTAATGACCACGAGGACCGCTGTTAAAGTCGAAGGACGGAAAGGATGGGTTCATCTTCATCATTGTAAACGCTACTTTGGAAATAACGATTCCTTTAAAAAGGACATACACTCTTCGGACTTTGAGCCCCCTTTACTAGAGACGACTCCCCAGCAGGAGTACAAAGCTAAACTTAGATCTAACAAGTCAGAACCCGTTTGATCAATTAAGTCCACTAGGTGGTGAAGCGGTTGAACATGTATTCTGGCTGGCATAAGATCTTGGATACTGCGGATGAGAAAAAGAGCAAGATGAAAAGCAAATACTGTAAAATATTACGTGGTAGATGTATAGTGACTTTGATTGTTTTATTTCTTCTGTGCATCACAATGATATGTATCAGCTTAATACTACATGCTATTTTTCCTCCTATTGCCTCACTCTTACACTCTTCTACTAATGATACCATAAAGCACACATTTAGTGATCTGCCATCCCATGAGCTATCATATCGACTTGCCTTACGCAACAATACCTTTATTCAGATGCTGCACCATTCACATCAGACTAGCAATGCTACAGACTGCTGGGTCTGTGGCCGACTTCCCCCGTATCAGAAGGTGAAGGGAGTGTTGCCTCTTTTGCCTTTTCCATTCTCCCATAATGGTTCTTGCGGAGCATGGTTTGCCTTAATGACATCCATCAACGGTGATGCCAAAGAATGTCAAGACAAGGAGTGTAGGGGCGACTGGGTATGGGGTAACTTGAATAAAGTCATGAATAAAGCATGTTTCCCAGATGAAGAAGGTCTTCCCCAAAGGAAAGGTACAGATCTAGAAAATGAAGAGTATCTGCAAGGAAATGCGACCCTTGACTTTATAGTGTTGAATGTCAAGCCCATACACAATTTAGGTCCATCCTCAATCACAGTCCTGCCAGTAAAAGGGAACTTGTGTGTCAGAAAAGAAGGCTCTGTACATTTGGGGCACAGCGAGTGTAACACTATACTGGTGTTTAAAGACAAAGGAAAGTCTTACTTCAGAGCATCACGACACACCTACTTTATTTGTGGCCAGACAGCCTATGTGCAACTGCCCTTAGACTGGGGTGGGACGTGCTATATATCGTTTCTTTTACCGCCCGTTTTCTTGGCCCCATCGAACTATCATCAAAATCTCCAACTAGCACTTATCAGACACAGACGAGGGCTCGATGCCTCTGGCATTGACCAGACTGAAACAGCTTGGGAACAATATACAGATTTCAACAAAGGATTATTTTTCTTCATAGGTCCCGTCCAGAATAGTAAACTTATCCGCAGACTAACAAGGATTCTAGAAACAGTTGCTAATGAGACTGCATCAGCCCTGGGGAACTTGACCCAGGAACAGTCTGCTATGAGAATGGTCGTTCTTCAGAATCGTCTTGTTCTTGACGTCATCCTAGCGGATAGAGGCGGGGCCTGTAGGGTCATCGGTTCCAGCTGTTGCGTTTTCATACCTAATAACGCACCGTCTGTATACAAAGCAATAACAAGACTCCACAAGATTGCCCAAAGCATACACCAAGACCCAGGCACGTGGACTTGGTCCAGTTGGCTCTGGGAAGTAATATCGGCATGGGGATGGAAAGTGTTAACAGTCTGTGGACTAATACTGCTGATGATATTCAGTTGTTGCCTATGTCTGCAGTGTGGCCCGGCCATTTGCGGCCTGTGTGCTACTGCATGTGTTCCACATCCCCATTTACAAAGCATTGAAAATGGAAAAATAATGCTGCAAGAACAGATTGACTGTTTCATGAGAATAGATATGACATGAGGGTCCACTAGGGGACAAGGAGGGAATGAGGAAAATAAAATATCATGAGGCCTATATGTCCCCGTGTGTTCCCGTCACTCATGTGCACATACATGTCACCTATGTATTTCCTCTCCATGGCCTGTCTATCATGATGCTTATGCTATAACGTGGCCTGCCATAATCCAGTCTCCCATGAGAGAAACGACAAATCTGCTCTGAGGCCTACACGTTTTGCATCATGTTTTCCCGCATTTCCATTATTGTGGCCCAGCCAGAGCCGAAAAGAGGTTTCAGGCCTCAGAACGCTCTGAAAGCTGTAGCTGCGTATCCTTGGCCTTGCACACTTGGGCCTCAGCCAAAGGGGCCCTGTCCGAGACAGTACTGAGCACGGTTATCTGCTTACTCCTACCGAAACCACATTCCTGCCTGGAGAAGGAGGGATAAACATGACCCATCTGCAAAGGAGAAAGCCTAGCCTTTCTGTCTCTTTTTGTGCGATTCAAAGCTCACGTCAGTGAAAAGCCCATAGCCCCCATGTAAGACTTCAGCAGTAAACGAAGAAATAAATGCCACATTGGCCCTTGGTGATGGGCAACCTATGTCACGTATCAGTCCCTGCTCCAGACTTTAGATATCAGATAATACAAGATGTGCTGGTCGCCCTGACACTAAAGGCCTCATTTTCAGACTCCAGACTCCCCAGTTGCATAGCAACCCTTTCACACGTCAGTTACACGTCATGCTCGAGTTGAGCACAAGTAAGGCAAAGTTCCAGTAAAGTTCCAGCTGATCACGCAACCCCCTCCAGGCATCCACCCACCTATGACACTTACCTATTATCATCAAGTGGACGCCCACCTTCACTCCTACTTACACACCCACATGCTCTTATCTCATTCTCTCTTGCTCCGCCTGAAGCACTCCTGCTTACGTATATTATTACAAACATATATATACTGTACTCTGTGAATAAAGTTTGAGAATATCTTTTTGAGAATCCTGGTCCTGATCCCTTGTGGTGATGGAACTATTCTCCTTATAACTCGAGTTATTTGAATAAAGCCCTTTTGAACCTGACACCACGGACTCAGCCTCTTGCTTCATGCATGATCATATTGATATCTAGAAATTCTGAGCGCGTAATAATTTATTTACGACATCTGGGCCCGGGCTCCGGCGGGAGGCGGCGGCAAAGCAGACGTCGATTCGCTGGATGGTGCTTGCGTTAGCAAGATGGTCACTCCCTGACCATAGGGGAGATTTCCTTCAGTCTTCTGTGCAGCAGAACGTCGAAGTTCCCGTCTTCTTCTTAGTTTCAAGTTGATTCGAGGATGTCTGAAGTCTTTGGACACAGCTCCTACCTTTAAGCGGATTCTAGGGGCCGGACTACCTTCTAGGTCCCTCCCTAAGGGTGGGACCAGGAAGGGGGGTGGTTACACCCCCAATCCTTTGTCCAGCTCGCCCCAGGTCTGGGGCTGGTGTGCCCCAGGACCGGATTGAACTGGCATATGCACTGAGGCTCCTTGTGAGCCTCAGGCATGTCTGTTTCCTTTCAAGCCCTACCTGACCAATACACAAAATCCTGTCTGGGGTGGTGCTCGCACCTCCCCTGGCAGGAAACCCTTTGTCCATGTCTCCCAAGCTGGAAGGACTCCCAGCAGAAGGAGGGCAGACTTGTGTCGGTGGTGGCAGCGTCCATTTTGTGGAGCTGAGGCTATGTCTGATTTTACCCGGGTTTCAGGTTCTGTACATGTCGTGTCCCCCTAGGAGGGTGGAAGGCTAACCCCGTCGCCAGAATTGGCGAGGGGTTAGTATTCCAATTCGTATGACACCTTACTCGACATGTTTTGATAAAGCCAAACCAAAGATAGCATTTAACCGCGAGGTTCATAATGCACTTAAGAGTATATAGTATGGCGATATCTGGAAACGGTAGAAGGAAGTTGTTCCGACTACTGCAGACAGGCTCAGCTCATGCCAGAGCACCATCTCACATGAAACCAAGCACTCTGCCTTCAGGATTGTTAAGGCCTGCCATAGGAGTGACTTATAGGTTAACATGTGTCCCATTTAAGGTTAGGTATAGGCATACTACACCTAAGTAAGAGGTGGATACACCAACTTACCCCAGCTGAGTGATCAGCCAGTTGTGTCAAATTGCTAGGCCAGGCCAGGGGTGGCACAATACATGATTCAGCCCCTGGTAGGCCTCAGATACACCAATGCCCTGAGTACCTAGGGTACACTAGTACAGGGGCTCACAGGGTGATCCAGTTCCAATGGGTCATGCACCTAAAGTGCATAGTGTCAATTTAGCAGAGAGAACAGCAGGCTGGGGGTCTGATTAGCAGGCCCACAGCCTCAATACGTCAAAAACCAGTGAAGCAAAATGCAAAAATTTGGGGTGACCATAGGATAGCAGACCCTACTCTCCTACACTTGTATTATAATTTTACCTGAGAATATTGGTAATTGTGTGTCCAACTTAGAGTTGCCTTTGCATTAAAGTATTTTTCTTTTTAATCACTCACCGGACAAAGATTTATTGATTCTCTTACTCGCCCACAGCACCTCCATGAATATGCTTTGGGCTGCCCAGCCTCGTCACCATTAGAGTTAACCACTAAAAAGGGGCACTTGGTCCCCAGTTTGAGAGTCCATACTATGGAGTCCCCAGGACACCAGAGAGGAAACATCTGATTGCAAGGGGGATTCTAAACTAGATTCCTTGCTATAAACTTCAGTTTCTGCGTGGCGAGTATTAAAACCAGGCAAACATCTGTCTGAGTGAAATACCCAGCAAGCAAGACCAACTTTCATAATTTAGACTTGAGGGTCTCTTCTAGGAATTTCTAAAATCCATCCTTGTGTGAGGCCGGTTTGATGGATGGCTCATGAGATATTACAGGACTTCAAGATCTGCCGCAGAACAAAGCAGCGTTATTACCCAGCAGCATCTGACGCAATGTAATGATGCTGAACAATTACATGCCCTCAGAAACAGGGCTGGACAGTACAAACGCAACTGGCACATAAATACACCACAGGTGAAACATTACTTCATAAAAATATGTCCATAGTAAATAATATGCAAGGAGAAAAAAATATCAGAAAGTAAGATGTCCCATGTGCATGGTGTGGTTCTCCCAAACTGCTGCTTAAATACTCTAAGGTGATGCTAATACATTCAGGGTGATGTTCAGTCATGTCATCTGTGGGGGTTCTTTCTGCTTGCTGTGCTGCTCATTTTTAGGTCTCGCCTGACCCAGCGCATGCGCTGGTCTGGCGAGACTTATTGAGAGGGCTCCAAAAAGTGCTACCAGGCCAGCCTCGAGCTACAGTGCATGTGCGCGGGCGCGCGCGCCACGCTTTACCGTGATTACTTTCACTTTCGCGGCCGCACGGCTGCTTGGCATAGCCAATAGGTCTCGCTTTTGGGACCTTATAAGTATTTAGTTATGCAACTGTTGCATGGCTAAACACTTATAAGGTCCCAAAGGCGAGACCTATTGGCTATGCCAATGCTTGTTAGCTTTGTGTATCAGTTGTGCTGCTCCACGCTAGCAGTTCGGCTGCCCAATCCTGACAGATGTGGGGCTCTGTTAAACTATTTGCGCCGGGCAGTTCTGCCAATTGAGCGAGTCATTTAAGTATGGCTGGGCCTGCACCCTGATGCACTTGCGTATCATAATTACACGGTGCAGAGCTGCACAATGGCCTGACAGAGGGGCCTCCCGCTCCGGATTTAATCCGGAGCTCTCAGGCCTGAGTTCTGTGATGAGGGGCCCCTGCAGCTCAGCCCCCCCCCCCCCCCGCACTGTGGGGGCTTTGGGGGGGCCTGTGTTACTAATGTTAATTGCTCCTCCCAAGCTCCATTCCAGTAGTCTTTGACCCCATGTGTCTTAACTCCCTTACAAGTCACCAAGGCCGTGGGAAGGTGTGTTATTAACTGTTTATGGCACGCCAACATAAGCAGTTGTTGCATAACCGCATGTTCCTGTGGCTTCTTAGGAAATGAGTTGCGAATCGTACAGACTGTGTGCACCAGTTTAGCTTACTATAGAAACTATCCTGTTCCCACTCTGAATTGTTCCTGAGCTTGTTTCAAATGTTGTGAACGTATTGTTTGTGGAAAAAAAGTCTCCTACGTGTTCACATCCACCCTTGCACCAGCTGGCGTGTGACACGGCCTTTAACGTATTAGAAAAGGACCGCAAGGCCCAAAGAGGCATGTCATCCAGATATGTGATCACTAGCAAAGTTCGCCACATTTCTAAAACAATGCTTTGGTACACCAGCTATAACATTTAACCAGCTATCCCATTTAAGTCAAGGTCAAACTTGTTCAGATGGTTTATCGATCTAACCAGGGTTTTAAGTGGGATGAAAAAACTGGGGGTCTCTCAACGGAGCGTGGCCAATATAATTAACGGCGTGGCTTCAAACATTTATGCTAAAAATCTGTGCTCAGCATAGTGTGCCTTATGGCTGGCATTCTGCTGCTTCTTTTATTGCCTCCAAATATATAACACAACAAGTAACATTACACCTACAACAAGACAGGACTATTGGCTTTGTCAGAGGTTGTTAGTTGCATAAGATACATGTACTACATGCCTACATACAAGTATGGCTTTGTTGTATATAATATTAAAAGGGCTTTAGTTCTTGTGCAAGAGGTTGTGGCGTAATGGCTTGAGCTGCCAACTTTGGAGCTGAGGAAGCAGGTTTGAGTCTCAGTGTTGGATCAACATCCTGTGTTTCTGGGCAAATCACTTAGGGGCATATCTACAACGCGGCGATAGAAAATTATCGCATGATTAGCAAGGTCACGCTAATGCGTGAAACCTTGCTTTAGCGTACTAAATCCTAACGCCCAGCTTTGCATCTCTAATGAGATACAAAGTGGGCGTTCCTGACCTAACATGACAGGAGAAATGTCGCTAAGCGACATTTCTCCTATCATCAAGCCCCACGCTATGAAGCATAGCGGCAAGAAAAGTAGCGATAACCCCTGTTATCGCTACTTTCCTTACGCCTGCTTCAGGACTGACTTAGCCATGATATCCTATGGAATGTGGAGCCCTATCAACAAGCTAACGCCACATTTACAGTTACAGTTTTACAGTTAGGCAGTTAGCGCTAGGATTTTTATCGCTTTTGAGATAAGAGTTGCTAATAGCACGCTATCTCAGTGATAAAAATCCACGCTAGCCGGCGACAATTATCCTAGCACTAAGTGTGCTTAGCGATAATTATCTCCGGTTGTTGCTGATATGCCCCTATATCGCTGAGCCTCCCGAAAAATAAATGAATACGTCCTTGTTGGTGCTCAGGTAAAGCACTTCGAGTTCTGCAATGAAGACCTGCAAAAAAATAAAAATGACATCAAAAACAGTGAAATGCTGCAGAGTTAAGATTTTTTTCCCATTCTGAGAGTGAGGGCGAAAATGGAGAGCTCGATAGTGACCCGTCTCGGCAACTGCTTTTAAGAGTTACCAGTGCTGGGCAGGACCCGGCCCACTTAAAGCCCTGGATCTAACATAGTAGGGACCTTCACAGGGACCTTCAGTGGTTCTCACAGTGCCCAAGGGCAGGGTTCCATTAGCTGACTGCAGTTTTCTCTGCTGTGTTTTTTTTAGTCTTAATCAGACCTTCCACTGTGTAGTCTACCTGAAGTGTCATAGCCGGAGGTGAAGGTGGAGGCACTGGCAGGCAGGGTCTCGTTAAGGAAAATATATTGCACATTGAGGCCACATATAGTGCTTATTAATGGTCTGTGAGTGTCAGTGCCACAACAGGAAGCGCTAAATCCAAGATGTGGGAGCCAATCAGCACAATTGTGCCCATATTGCAATTAGAATAGGTCCTACTTGCCGAGAAGAGATGGCTTGGCAGGCCCTACTCTGGAGTGGGATGGCAGCAGGAGCAGAGACACATCATCAAGGTCTCTTCTGTGGCTACTGAAGAAATATGTTTTCGCCATTCTTTAGGTATGCCAAACCTCTTCCGTTAGACAATGCTGCATATAAGCGAAGCTTGTACAGTATGTCTTCTGTCTCTTTTTCAGATTGCCTGAGGACTTCTTCTGAGCTTTGCGTTTATTCACAATGGTTACTGTAGGTTAATGTAAAAAAAGAGAAGTGGCATCCTACCTTTAACACATAAACAGAGAGGTGGAAGGTAGGCCACCGTACGTCCCCCCAGAGTATCAATGTAAACACAAACAAAAATGAATACGGCAGTGCAAGAAACAAAAAAAAAGAGAGATAGAAGATTTGTTGTGTCGTAATCTTACAGAAACAATCAATCATCCAGAGTTTGGGCATCACAGGACTTCTGTCATGCTTCAGAGGAAAGTAATCCTTTATGGAATAGGAAACCTCACACACATAATAGTGTCTAGCTTCATCTGCATCTCTCCCCACCCTGGTAGGTCAATGCCACCAGGATGGACTCAACCTCCTCAAAGACTCTAAGGAAGGAGGGAGTTCTTAGGTGATGACTACTATACAAGGTGTGATCCAGACTTACTAAAAATAGTTCAAGGTTCCTCAGTATTTCACCTTTACTGGTGAGGACCCGAGGAATATCTCAAAACAAAAACAAGCGGGTATACAGAGGATTATGGCTAAGACCGTCTCTTATCTGCCAACATGTTTCTGCCCATCAATTATAGTCTAACAGGTCTGGGGCATTCTTCAGGGTTATGGATCCCTTAACTAGCCTCAGTGGCTCTAATAGCCACATAGATAATTGTTGTTATATTGTGTAGGCTACCAATATCTCGGGTGAATACTACCTGATGCTGAATCTATGTTAATACATTAACCCTAGACTTTAGAGGATACCTTCTTCCTGGTCAAGGAGGGGGGTTATGTCCTTTGTAGTCACACATTTGTCAAAAGGTACACCATACGGGGTTGCCTACGTATAACCGCTCCCGACTGCTGGTACCAATCCAGATTGCCCGAGGCCGTCTTCTGAGCTTCGTGTCTATTCACAATGGTTACTGTAGGTCAAAGTAGAAAAAAGAGAAGTGGTCTCTTACTACATTGCAAGAAAACAGACCACATCAAATTTTTGTCTTGAAAGCATGTGACGTTCGTTTGGCATTGAAACTACTGTGGTTTTTGTAACTAAGGAAGTCTGGGGAATCATTTGCAATCGTTATTACATGTCCATGAGTTCATTTATACATGGAGGTGACTTTTGCATGAAATGGTAAAAAAAAGTTTCTACTATTTGAAGCAAGTACCTGGCAAACGATCAATCAGTTTTTGCACATGTTGACCACTAATATAAAACCACTGGGACCCAGAAACACATCCAATAATCTTTATATGAAAGATTGCAGTATGTTCTTTTTCTATGGTAACTGAACAGTCACGCAACTAGATTTTGTATATTTTAATTACCTTTTCCAACTCTGCCGTTCAAAACTTGACACCATAATTGTGTCTCTCCAAAGAGTGTCCCACCAATCCTATGGCTGAAGCGGCTTCTTCAGCCAAGCGGAGGACATAACCAGTGAATAGGAAAACAACACTAACAGGCCTGCTGCCTGGAATGCCCATCTCCATCATGAACATCATGTGTGGGTCGAGGAGCTCAACGCTGGAAGTAAACTCTGTTTGCTTCGGGGGAAGGGGGCAGATGGGAAAATAAAACAAGCATTTGCAATGCGATAGGTCTCGCATTTGGGGGAATTTGAGCTACTGGAATTGTAAATGACAAACCTTTTATCTATGTGTTGGTTTTGAAAACAGATAGATAAAAGGCATTATCATTTACAATGCCAATAGCTTAAAATTTCGCAAATGCAAGACCTATTGCATTGCAAATGCTTGTTTTTGATTGGAGACTCCTGATGCCCGTTTCCTCCACTGCTACCTTGTCAGACATCTTCCTGAAGTCTGCCCGTAGTAGGTTGACCTCCTCTGTCACCGAGTCTAGTTTGAGCTCCAGGGTTCCCGGAGTTCCCGAATAGCTGTCATTATGTCCCTCAAGGAGGAGTCTGGACCATTAGCTGTGGGATCTTCCTGCTGGCTCCCACCTGGAACTCCGTCGTCCTTCCCCATGGCCACCGTGTATTTGTCAATCTGGTTTGACTGGCCCGGACCTGGTGGTCTATTGCGGCGCATGTCCCAGGGTGTGTCACCTGTGTCGAGGCCCAGACAAGATGTGCTGGGGGGTTGGCCCCCTTGACGACCACGTCACTCTCAGGGGGGGGAGCCGGGCACCCTACAAACACCTCGAGCACGGTAGGGCGCAAATCGTAGCATGCTAAGGGCAGCCAGACACAGCACGTCTCCACAGGGCCTGGCCTCTCTCTACTACAAGCCCCCTCTAACGGCGCTCCGTACAACCGGTAGCCCAGACACATAGGCCCGGGGGCCGCCGCTGCTCCGCTCACCACCCGCTCACGTGCTCAGTTCTGGGCTCTCCTCACTGCTCAGAGCAGCTCTTCTCTCCTCTCAGGGGGGGGCACGCTCCGACCTCTAAAGCTGCGCAATGCACTCACTCAGCGGGCCCTCAGTCCCACCGATGGTCCGGAGGATTACCCTGGTAGGTGCTTAAGCTGTGGCGGGCCTCGCTGCTCCCCCTCCCTTAGCATGCCAAGTCTCGCCTGTGGCCTCACCACGGCCGGCCCACACTGCCAGATGACGGGCGCCTCACCTGGCCCAAGGCTCAGTCCCGCTGCCTCCACTAGCTGCTCCGGGCACGCTGTCTCCCACCGTGGGCCATGGCGCCTGTGGTGCTCACCGCGATCCTGCTACAGACGCGCGTCTGAGCTCCCATGTGCAACCGCTGTCCCCAGTCTGTAGTTGCCGCCATCTCAGGGCCAGTGAAGGCGCCATCTTGGCCGCGTCAGGGAGAATGGCGTAGGTCGCTGTTTTGCGGGCAGAGTGCTTGTTGGCGGCCACGGCAAATCCGCTCAGCCTGCCGCCGTGTTCCAGCGTTTCAGAGCCCCGAAAATCTCCAAGGACTGCCCTCGGATGATGCCAGATTGTGCGTTTGATTGCTGACTGCTAGCGGAGCTCTAGCAGCAAGCGGCCATCTTCGGCTGCTGCAAGCCACGCCCCTCACCTACATACATTTGTTAGTTAAAACCATTCTTAAATGTGGTAAAGTCCAGTTAACTTTAAACGTGAGCAACCCATCAAGACTTAATTCAGAAAGTGCACATAAGACCCATGCAGACACTGTACAAAACGTGAAAGATGGCGAATTAAATATGTCCGACATACTTATCAAGCAATTACAATCATGGTCTCTGGGAGACCCTTTAGATAATGAGGCACAGTCAAACCAGTGTAATGTGTGCAAACAGTGTGGTTGTGAAAGAGAAGGAGCAGAAAAGATCGTGATGACAAGATGAAGATAATTGGAGACCCTATGTGAGCATACCCAAAGAGAAAGGGCTGAGGTGAGAAAATCGTGGTGAAAGTACAAAAATGTATATCTAATAGCCCGGTGCTATAGACACTGTGTCCCCATCAGGCCAAATGGGATGAACACAGAAGCAAGGTTAAGTAGTACCCAACAAGCGCAATGTGTTCATTCATGTGGTAACAAAGGTAACCAGATTTCCTCCCAAATCATTGAGTGAGGACAAGTCGGTCCTTGTAGATAAAATGAAATCTTGATAGAAAATGGATTAAAAAATATTATACATCCCGTAAGTTCAGTCATAGAAAGGTGGTGTGAGTAAACAAAACAAGGGGGCAGGTGTGGGTATGTATGAAATACTCACACTAGACAATCGTGGAGGTCATATTCAAAATGGTAGTATTAAATAGGTACGATCCATCCATTAAAGACAATTTACGCCGAGGTCAATCCCAATTGATGAGAACAACCAAGGGAAAGTCACCCATCAGCTCTGCACTTAAAGAGAGTAAGTGATCATCATATGAATTTATCGTAACAGTGGGAACCCATGGAGATGAGCGGAATCCCTAGATCATTCCTGTGCTGACAACATAGCGAAATACGCTGTATGTAAGGGATACGTCGTGAAAAATAGAGATGAAAAGTCATAATGTAACGTCATTCCAGATGAAACGAAAAAAAGAAAAGTGATTATAGAAGAATGCATACAACTAATGCACTAACGTGGAGAATCCCAAACCATATGGTTTGGGATCCTCCCAATGATTTGGGAGGAAATCTGGTTACCTTTATTACTACATGTATGAACACTACGCGCATGGTGGGTACTACTTAACCACGCTTCTATATTCACCCCATCTGACCTGATGGAGACACAGTGTCCATAGCACCGGGCTATTCCATATTAATTTTTCTACTTTCTTCACGATTTTCTCACCTCAGTCCTTTCTCTTTGAGTATGCTTGCACAGGGTCTCCAACTATCTTCATCTTGTCATCACGATTTTTTCTGCGCCTTCTCTTTCATAACCACACTGTTTGCACACATTACACTGGTTTGACTGTGCCTCATTACCTATGGGGTCTCACAGAGACCATGATTTTAATTGCTTAAGAAGGACGTCGGACATATTTAGTTTGTCATTTTTCATGTTTTGTACAGTGTCTAGATGGTTCTTGTGTTTACTTTCTGTATCACATCTTGGGTTGCTCACATTTAAAGTTAACTGGACTTTACCACATTTAAGAATGGTTTCAACTAAATAATTTATATAGGTGTCATTATGACACATGACTGTGTCTTGTTATGTTGTAAGTCATGTTGTTTAAATGTATTTATATAAGTGTATATATGTCACTATACATCACTGATGAAATCCATTGTAGTGGGTGAAACACGTTGGCTGTTCTTCGCTACATAATGCATGTCACGCCTGAACTATTTGCAAATAAAAAAGTAGACTTGGAAAATACATCTCTGAAACTGATTTTGTTCCTTGTTTATTAATGTTTAATATGCAAGCATTTATTGGTGCACCGGTTGACTCTGGTATCAAAATTGGATAATCCAGCTAAGGACCGCACCTTGACAGTGGGTGCTTGAACTGTGTGCACATAAACATATTTTGGATATTGCCCCCATTATTATAAACTTGGGTATAGCAGAATAGGTGTAAGTCTCGGTAGAGGTTTCACTGTTGTGTTTTGTTATTGTGTTGAACGCCTTTTCTATGTCTAGAGAGGTCATCCAAGCCTGCTCCTTGGACATGCAGGCCCAGTTTAAGAGGAGGAAGAGCCTGCAAAGGTTACGGCTGGTGTTCCTATCTGGTATGAATCCATTTTGCTCTGAGTGTACCGGTAGATGCGTCACTGCTGTCAGTCTATTAGCCAGTATCCTGCCTAGTATTTTTAGTCCGTATTCAAGAGTGACAGGGGGCAGTACAAGCCCATTTGCAGTGGGTCCCTGCCCAGCTTCAAGAGCACCACTAGTACGGCCTCTCAGAGTGAGGGTGGAAGTATGCCCTGCTCATAAGCTTCTGTGTATACACGGTGTAAGCGAGGGAGCAGGTGTGTGCTGAACAAAGTATAGAATTCCAGGGGCCACCCATCGAAACCCAGGGTCTTCCCCCTCACCAGTTGTTGGATAGCATCCATAATTTCAGTGTCTGATATGGGGGCTTCCAGGGCCGCATAGTGATCCTGTGGGATCTGGGGAAGTGTCACTTACTCTAAAAAGAGTTGCAGTTCCACTGGATCATGTAGTTGGGGGGCACTGTAGCACTGTATAGGGAGGTGTAAGAGTGGAAGAAGGCCAAGTTTTTTTGTCTTGCGTATTAACTAGGCAGCCCTTCAGATTATGGATGGCAGTGATGGGGCTGGAGTCAATTCAGACTTCAGCAACCACGCCAGCGTCCTGCCCGCCTTGTCCCCTTCTGCGTATCTCCTGGCTAAGTAGTTTTAATAATCTAAGGTGCATAGCTGATCTAATGTTGTTTTATAGGACAGTCTAGCTTGTTCCAGTGTGGGCGCAAGCTGTGGGTTATTGGGTAGCTGGCGCTCACAGTGTCGTATCTCTGTCTCCAGAGCATCCAAGTCTTTAGTGAGGGTCTGTCGGCAACCATATGACCCTTTGATTACATGTCCCAGCAGGACTGCCTTAAATGCATCCCATTCCATCCCGGTACTGGATGCCGTTCCCTCACTTACTTGGAAGTAGGATGTGATAGATTGTGTGAGGGAGGCATGTAATGGGGAGCCACATTCCTACTTCAGCATCTTAATAGTATGCCTCCAACTTGAGCGTCTTTCACAGAAAGCCAACACCTGTCTATAAGTACACACTTTATACAGTAACCTAAGCTATTTTGTAACTACAGCACAACTTCACATTAAGGGGTATATTCACTAGGCCTGGGCAAAATTTTCGTTCCGTTCGCGGAATTTGCGATAATTTGGCATTTCCGCGTTCCGCGGAGAGCGCGGAAATGTCAAAATTTCCGCATTCCGCAGCTTTGCGATAATTTGGTTCTTGCTCGCGCTGTAAAATAATACATTCTCGCGTGCGCACGATCGCCTTACCTGAATCCCCGCGTTCGCTGACAAGTTTTCCCGATCCGGTCGCGTTCTCCATGAGATATTGTATTGTTTTAGCCATTTGCGCTGTCTCGCAACAGTTCGCGTCCGCAGTGACGTCATGCGTCGCGCGATCACGTCTTTTTTCTCGCGATCATGCACCGCGAGACAACTGAAAACAAGATGGCCGCGCCCGCAAGCAACCACATGGGTAAGTTGGCGACCCGCAACCATGCATAAAATCTCGCGAACATGCCGGAAAAAAACTTCCGCATCTTCGCGATATTTCCGCTTGTTTGCGGAGATTTTTAACATTTTCGCGATAATTTTCGGAAGTCGCTTCCGCAAATTCCGCCCACCCCTAATATTCACAAGAACGTGCGATAACTACCGCAAGAGTAGCTTAACGCAACTCCCAACATCGCAGCCCATCGTGGGAAAATAACCTTGTGTCAACGTGGAATTCACAACAAGGCAGTACCATGTGATAGTCTGCTGAAACCGCGGACAATATCCTCGATACAACCACCTCGATGGAGATAAAAGCACAAACCACAACACAAAAAAACCTGCGATGGGCCAAAGCGTGATGAGGAAATCAGCGATAAGCAGCGCCAGGCCTGCAACACACACCTGGCAGGCGGGAAAAATCACCATAACAGTAGAAAAACACCCAAACACAAACTGACCAACACCCAAACACCATGGAGGCAGCCGAAGCAGGCGCAGAGGACGAGCGCAACCCCACAAGCACCCCGGACGACCAGCCCGGGACCTCGGGGACAGGGAAGGACAAGGACAAGAAGAAGAGGAAAACGAAGTTCAGTCCGCAGGCGAACAGGATCATAGTCACGGAGGTGATGGAACACCATCAACAACTGTTCGTCACCTTCAACGTGTCATTGGGCACCAAAACTGGAATATGGCAGGACATCGTGGACAAGGTGAATGCCGTCGGAGAGCACAAGAGGACAATGGATGAGGTCAAGAGGCGATGGAATGAGGTGGACAAGTGTGGCTCAATGATTAGAGCGGCAGACCCTGATGCAGAGGTCTAGCCCGGGACCAGGGTTCAATTCCTCACCTCGGCGGGTCTTGGGCTCAAAAATTCCACGGACCTGATAATACTCGCCTCGGTGCCTATTCCAATCATGGAGTCCCACTCTGCAACTCTGGGCAATAGCTTGCTTAATCTCCACAACGGCCCCCACAACGCTAAGGATGCCTGGCCTCCACCTTGGGGGTGCCCAGGAGTGGACGCCTCACAGGGAAAGCCAGGATGGGTTCCACAGCGGTATTCGTACAAGCGCCTTGAGACCCTTGCGGGTGAGTAGTGCGCTATACAAGTATCAAATTTAATGAAATCAAGCGGAAGACCAAGGAGAAACTCCCAGCCAACCAGAGGGCAGCAATGCAGACTGGAGGTGGGGGCCCAGCACCACAGCTCGTGCTGGATGACATGGAGGAGCTGGTGTCGACAGTCATCAGTGTGTATACTGTGGCCGGAGTCGGGGAACCTGACACTGCTCGACAGGACACAACAAAACCGCAACAGGGTGAGTGACCAACAGGTACTGGGGGGACGGGTTGAGATGGCCACGATGGCACACATGCACAATCAAGCAGAGCCGAGTGCACACCCTCAATGACTCTGGGTCATCGCCCAGATCTAGAGACTTTCACAATGTACAATGCCATGCTGTCTGAATGTCAACATGTACCATGCGGCTACATACATGCGGATACATTGCAATACACCATCTCCCCTTCACATTGCAGGGCCACCGTCAACACCCCCTGCAGAGCAGTCCCAGCCACTCTTCACTGATGACGAGGAGGACAACCCTAGCATCGACACACAAGCCCTCCTAGACATCATTGACATCATCTGCGACTCACCTCCAGGATCAGGGCTGACCAGCTGCATCGAGGAGACCCCACCCACCACCCAAACCACCCAGCAGGAGGCACCCACGGCCCCGGCAGTCTCACAAGACCCCCAGGAACAACACACAGCCTTCCAACGCCGTGTGCTGGAGGCCCAGAGGGAGACGGCTGAGCAGGTGCGGGTGGGGTTCGACCTCATGGCCACCAAACTGGACGTCATCCATGGCTGCCTAGGCCCGCTCCATGGTCTCCAATGAGCCCTGACTGACAGCGCTGGAGTCCTGACGTGGAGAGAAGAACACCTGTTCGCTCAGAGGGGGGGCAGCGATACCAGCCGTGAGCTAGCACACATGCGGAGGCTCATGGAGGACATGGTGCGGATGGAGGCGGAAAGGATGGCAGCGACCGCAGCACATCAGCGAAATGTAGCTGGGTTCTACCATGCCATGCAGATCATCATCATGTCATTGCTGCCACAAGGCATGGCGCTGATGAATGCTGCTACCCTCACACCATCCACATCTCCGCCCCCTGGTGTGCCATTGCCTCACAGTGCAGCAGACGTATCCACTCCGGCACCTGATGTGTCAGTGGCACACAGTGCCTCAGCCGGTACTGCAACACCCACAGGTGGGGCAGAGCACACATCCGGGGACGAGGACGTGGATGGGTTCATGATCAGGAGGCACTAGCAATCACTTTCGCCACATTGCCTGTTTCTGCTTGGTCCCGCACATGGCCTCATGACCTTCCACTGAATCCTGATACACTCCGATGCACTCACCTTGGACAGCGACATGGACTGCCATATCCTGTTCGATGACCAATGACACGGCACCCAGACTGCGGACTGTACTCTTCCTCTTCCGCAGTACTTGTCATCCCCGGATGGACTCTGGCTGGCCCTCCACGGGCCCATATTGTGTAGTATGCTCGTCATTGCCCTGTGCCCCTCCAGCTGCAGAACTGCACTAGACGTGCAATAAACATCCAGTGACGCACTGCTGTGTCAAGTCTTTCATCATTCATGTATGAATGTGTGGATGAATGTAGGGACAGTGATTTCCCTTGCGTCAATGATGCTCATCCTGTGGGATGCCAGTCAGAGGGTGCTACATTGCATATTGTTTACCGGGTCCCGTGGACACTACAACAGGGACACACGCATCAGTCACTTCCATGTCCGGACATGGACTGAACCACGCCCAGAGCCCACGAGTCATTGTAGCAAGCCCTGCGCTGGTCCCGCGTACGGTAGGCCAGACCACTTCGCTAACACTTCGAGGGGGGCCCTCATTGCTACCTGTCACAGGCATACTCGCTGGTGGTGTGCAGGTCACTGGTCTAGTTGTCAGCATGTCACAGCCACTCCCTGAGGGCAGGTTTGCACACACACCACACCCATCCAGCACAGGCGTCACAGGCCATGTGACTCCGCCAACATAAGGGGCCAACAACATCACATTCCCCTCTGCTGGTGGTGACTGGATGACGGGCGCTCAATGGTTCTCAATCATAAAGGGCCCATGAGATGTTGTGCACAGGGTTAGTGGCACCCGAGGCCTTGCGGCCGGCACTGTCCTACCACCACATGGCGCTGACTGGGGTTGCACAGGGTTAGTGGCACCCGAGGCCTTGCGGCCATCACGAGCCTACCACCAATTGGCGCTGACTGGGGTTGCACAGGGTTAGTGGCACCCGGAGCATTGCGGCCGGCACAGGCACCCCGCCACGGAATGGTGACTTTGGGTTCACTGAGTCAGTGGCACCTTAAGCTGCTGAGCGGGTGTGCAGCCTGCGATGATGCCCCGTCCCGGCGGTCCGGACTGCTCAGGTTTTGTGTGCCCTGCTGGACCGCAGTGTAGGCCAGAGCCAGCAGGCAGCGCTGGCCTAACGCCACGTGGCGTCGCTTCCGCGATCACAGGCTTAGTGGCACCCATTGGGCTGAGCGGGTGTGCAGCCTGCGATGATGCCGGGTACACTGGTATGTCATCTGCCATGGAGTAATCAAGACCCAGCACCAAACCTGAGACCTGGTGGCCTGCGGTGTGTGGCTGCATGGTGTGGAGGGTGCCATGTCCGCGGGCCCCAGGCTTGTGGCTTGCAGCGGCACGTGGTGGGACCTCCTGTCTACACACCGGTGGCGGAAGGTGGGCAATGAGGCCTGGCTGTACATGGGTGGGCATGCTCTGATGGGTGGTGGGAGGGGCTGGGGTGCCTCTGCCTGGGTGTGCATGGGAGGGCAGGGGATGTTGTCTTGTGCAAGTGTGTGTACTGTGCCAATCATGTATCTGGACTCTGTTTCAAATGACCGCTCTGTCTCAGATGTGTGACCTGGTGTACTGCTATACATACCGGCAAGTGGTTGGAGACACACTGGTGGCAGCAGGTGAGCAGTGTGGCCTGGGTACGCAGGGGCGGCACTCCCTCTCTCTCTCCCCCTCTCTTATTCTCTCTCTCTCTCCCCCTCTCTTCTTCTCTCTCTCTCTCTCTCCCCCTCTCTTCTTCTCTCTCTCTCTCTCTCTCTCTCTCTCTCCCTCTCTTCTCTCTCTCTCTCGCCCCCTCTCTTCTTCTCTCTCTCTCTCCCCTCTCTTCTCTCTCTCTCTCTCTCTCTCCCCCTCTCTTCTTCTCTCACTCTCTCTCCCCCTCTCTTCTTATCTCTCTCTCTCCCTCTCTCTCTCCTTCGCTCTCTCTCTGTGATTTGATGTGCGCAGGACACACCTTCACATCATGATTTTTGTCTTACAGGCTATGACCTACGGAATGTCCCAAGGGAAGCCAATATGTGTCTTCATTTCATTTCAGTGTTCATTTGAATAAAGTTTCATTTGTTGCTTCGAAAGTGAATGTGTGATGCTCATTTCTGTGAAGACACATGCATGTCACCAGTTGTGATTGTGCGACATCAAGCGGATTATTTTGTACATGTTTAGGTGTAGCTTATGTGGCATGTCTTTGGTGGTCCTGGGGGTGGTGGTGGTGGGTGTTGTTGCCCTTTCGGCCCTCCGGGCTGCATGCCCAGTTGCCCGGGTGTATCTGTTGTTCTTCAGGTGTGGCTCTGGGCTGTGCTCCCTTTTGTGGTACAGGCTGTTGTCCGACTTTGCACCAGGTCAGTGCAGGTGTTATTTTCCTGGTGCTAACGCACCTTATCGCCTGTTTTGTGTTCTTATCACAGTTCTGTCTGGTCGTTGTGAATGTTGTGGAGTGGTGTTGTTGCGGCGTTTGGCGCCGGAACGCCTACTCTGCATCACATTAGCGATAGTTGCGGGGGTCATCTGTGATGATGTTTTTGCAGCTGCTATCGCGGGTATACTGGTGCTGTGGGCTGTTAACACCAGCTTGTGATTGGGGCGATACGTTTATCACAACTTTGGCTGCGATAATGTGCCGTTAATTCGGCGATAGCTCCTTGAGAATATGCCCCAAAGTGTTTCTTGTACAGCCATTGCTCCCGTTGGTTGTGTCATGTTAATTCCATTCATAGCTCAGAGTTCGCTTTTGGCACACCCAAAAATATTGTGGAAGGAGTGCAGGAGAGTTCACAGTGGTGCATGAAATACTTCAAGTTCCTCTTACATTTCATTCTGCTCCCCAAAGGTGTTTTCTGCAAGGATTGGGAAAGATGCGATGTTCCCTGTATAAACCATGCGTCTAAGGATTAATTGGATGGGTTTGGAGCTGTTCCTTCCAGTTTGTGACCATTGTCATTGGAGAGTACTTGTTACAGATCCACAAAGACCAGATGTGACCTTGGAGATAAATTATGAGGGTTGATGTTGCTCGGTTTGGTTGATTAAAGTGTTAGGAAGTGATATTTATGTGGTGAGCAAATGTGTCCGAGGAGGAGCAGACTATTGCATGCTGCATTTGTGCTGACCGTGTTCATCCTTAACCCGTTATCCATGTTGCTGCCTCCCTCCCACAGTCCTGTTGTCTGTGTTACCTCACCCCTTAAGAAGCAAGCATTTGTAATGCAATAAGTCTCACATTTGTGAGAGTTTGAGCTATTAGCATTGTAAATGACAATGCCATATATTTATGTGTTTTGAAAACCTGCAAGTGAAGCCTAAATACGCACTTTGTATCTATAGTCCCTGCTTACGAGAAGCAAGGCTGGTAGTAAAAGAGGCACAGTTACTGGCAGCCTTGCTCCTCGCAAGCAACAACCATAAGCACAAAGTGCATGATTATGCACTGCTTGCAGGTATTCAAAACACATAAATAAAAGGCATTGTCATTTACACTGCCAGCAGTTCAAACTCTCGCAAATGCAAGACCTATTGCATTGCAAATGCTTGTCTTCATTATCACATAAGGAAGGACCTTCAAACACGTGATTTCAAGACTTTTACTGTAGGAAAACCTAGACATTTGTTTTATGAATTATAGTGTTGTTACTAACCCTGGGCGTAGTACTCCGCTTCTCCCACGGAGTGTACGTAGCGCTGCCTGCTTCGCAGTTTTCGAAGTAGGCGTAGCAGGCAGCGCTAAGCACACGCCAGGGCGAAGCAGAGCTGCCTGCCGCCCGCCACCCGCCTCCCGCCCACCCTCCTTTTAAAGTAATGTAAAGTATGATCAAAAAAATGAAATATAATGACTTACCTGCAGCGCGGCGTCCCGGGGCTCCCTCTTCCTCGTTGCCGATAACTTCTTTTCAGAAATGCGCATGCGCGGACGCCCGCGCATGCGCATTTCTCGCTAGAAATGCGCATGTGCGGGCGTCCGCGCATGCGCATTTGTGAAAAGAAGTTGTCAACGAGGAAGAGGGAGCCCCGGGCCGCGCTGCAGGTAAGTCATTATATTTCATTTTTTTATCATACTTTACATTATTTTAAAAGGAGGGCGGGCGGGAGGCGGGCGGCGCATAGTGGGGCTACGCGGAGCGCGCGAGTGTGCGTAGATTTGGGCACACTACGCGCTGCTCCACGTAGCCCCACTACACCCAGGCCTGGTTGTTACATCTGTAATTACAATCTTGGACACATATCGAATGCACATGACAACTGACTTGTTCTTATTTCACTAATTGCATTGTTGTGGGGTACGGAATGATTCTAAATTCATATTTGAAAGAATTGCTTTAAATACGTACCTTTTAATGCAGTGCTGTAGATGTACTAAGGGTAAACCTCTTCCCCCACTAAACTATTCTTTTTTGAATTTTTAAACAGAATTTGTTGTATTTTTTACTTGATGTTTGCCTCATAAATTACATGCCAAGGATTTTGAAGGCTCGCTCGTGTAGGGTCTCTTAGAGCCAAGCCAGACCCCTTGCTCACCATGGTTGGCTCTCCGTGATAAAATGTTGGCTTGCACACCTT
Source organism: Triturus cristatus (assembly GCF_964204655.1). Taxonomy (NCBI): domain Eukaryota; kingdom Metazoa; phylum Chordata; class Amphibia; order Caudata; family Salamandridae; genus Triturus; species Triturus cristatus. Next base: position 393,737,217 of record NC_140594.1, read on the forward strand.
TAAAAACGCATTCTAAATGTGAACAATTGAGTAATTTAGAATATTTATTTATTTGTATTTATTTATAAAGTTTTATATAGTGGGAACGTGACCCAAGTAGGTATCAGAGCACTTTACAGTTGTACAGAGGTGAAAACAGAGTTGCAGGTAAAAGAACAGCAACAATGATAAGCAGGGTGCTGTAAACGATAGAGGAACAGTGAAATATGCAGGAGGAAATAATATAGCATATACGAGCAACAAACCATCAACAGATGAGCACAAGCAAACGGAGTGGTCATGGTCAATGGAAGTAGGTGCCGTCAAACAAGCGCATTCATCCATAGGGCTTTCACTTCTTTTTTGAAAGACGCCGTAGAGGGAATCAGTCTAATGTGAGGAGGCAGGGAATTCCAGATTCTCGGGGCAATACTGGAAAATGCCCGGTTATAAGTTTTCTTTTTCTGGAATTTTTGAGGTTTCAGCAACAGAGTGGTGGAACTCCTAGAAGATCGGCTCCCGCCAGAGAGCTCCAGTTTTTGGGCTAGGTACATCGGGGTGTTGAAGTGAAGGGCCTTGTGTGTCATGCACGCAATCTTGAGATCAATCTTAGCCTCCAAAGGCAGCCAGTTGAAAGATTTCAGTACCAGTGATATGTGGCTATTTCTTCTGGCACCTGTGATGAGCCTAGCAGCTGAATTCAGGGAAGCCCTGAGCAGAGCCAACTTGTATCTGGGTAGCCCACATATAGTTGCACAGCCATACTCTAGCCTGGTGATTACTAGAGCCTGCACAGCAGACTTGAGGTCGTCGGGGAAAGGAAGAGTTTGATCTTTCTTAGAATAGACATGTGGAAGTTGACCCCTTTGGTGGCTGCACTAATGTGTTCCTGCATGCTCAATGACTTGTCAAGTATAATTCCAAGAGACCTAGCCGATTCAATAATGTGAGGAGTACAATTGAGAGCTGTTAAGTGTTTCAAGTAATCAGCGATGATGGCCGTCTTTTTGGTTGGTGCTATCAGGAGGAATTCCACTTTGGAGGAGTTGAGGTTAAGTTGTTGGGTAGTCAGCCAGTGCTGAGATTTGAATAAGGTAGAGTTCAGTGATTTGATGTCGCCAGGGGAAGAGATTTTCAAGTAAAGTTGGGCGTCATCGGCATACATGTGATACTGAATGTTGGAAGAATTGAGTAAAACTGTAAGAGGCTCCATGAACAAGTTGAAGAGCGTTGGAGAGAGAGCAGATCCCTGAGGAACCCCAAGAGTGGATGGCAAGGAGTTGGAAAGGGAGTGATTTACCTTAAATCTTTGCGTTCTGTTGTTGAGAAAGGAGGCAAACCAATTTAAGACAAGTCCGGAGAGACCCATCCTTCGTTTCAGTAATTCTAGGAGGTTATCATGCTTGAATAGAGGCAGAGCTTGACAAAAATAATGTACACTGACTGTGATTACCTCTACTACCTTTGTGCGGAACCCACTTTATGGGTGGGCCTGTAAAAAAAAATGTGTAATATCTTTATTGCATTTTTTTCACTTTGTTACACTTGATTTGAAAAACATTAACAGCATACATAAATCATCCGCTGTGGGAACAGAAGGAAGCCATATATAGTATTGTCATATGTGACCAGACAGCCACAAGGACTAGTTACATTGTAGAGTATCCCCCCACTCAATTGACTCCCACATTTGTGTGCAGCTGATGACCCACCTCATTAAAGAACAAAATATGTACTTTAACAAAAACATATGCCGTGAAGTCCATATGTTGTTATTTATATATTAATGCCCCACCTTACTTGCTCCATTAGGTGAACTCATAAAGGTTTAAATTTGTTCAGTCTAGTGTATAACATGACATGTGTAAAGTGCAAAAATCACCCATGAGGGTTTCTTGACACTGACTAGCAGATGTTTGTAGTTACCCGTCTCAATGGTACTCATTTTATCAATGAACCCACCAGGATCACAACCTGTGACCATGAGGTCAAACACAGGTCCTTACAGTGGATGCATTAGTAAACTAAGCCACCAAACCCGATACAGAAGTGGTAAATGACGATACTGCCTCATCATGAATACATTATGATTAGGGATCCCAGTTTTATGGTATTTATATTTTTTAACATTTCCAACTGTTATACGTCCATTTTTCTTTTTGGCCCATTTTATTAGTATTTATTCATATTTATTTTATGTTGGGGGAATAAAATGAGTTGTAAAATTATATATTTCCACAATTATTTCACTAATAAACATGCACTCATAGTTTGAGGCATTTCGCGTTTTAGCAAATCAAGCAGGCAGATTATAACAAACCACTATTCCGACACATAAATATTAGCATTATAGACAAATAGATGCTAACATATGCCTGTATTTAAGGGAATCTCGTCCTGTTTTTAAATCCCATGAATTCTATCGGCTTAGCAGTTGGTCTGGACTTCATGAAGGACAACAATAAGAATCACTCACAAGAAGCACACTTTGCTGTATGTTTTCTCTTTTAAAAATAATTACAGACCGGAAATAGATTGTTTTATGTCTGTATTGGTCTGTAAAAATCAGTAAAAACGGAAAAATGGAAGCCTTAATTATGATACATAAATGCATTTAGCAGTGAAAGCATGACCCATAAATGAAGGGGCCCCTGGTGTGACAGCCCTGCACAGCACACTGAGTCTCGCATCCAGTCCTGGGGCAGATTTACAAGCCCCTTGCGCCACTTTTGCGTAATTTTTTCCATGCTAAAAATGACGTAAAAGTGGCGCATGGACCTTGTAAATCTGCCCCCTGGCATTTCACTTCTTACTTCCAGAGAGCACCCAGTTTTATCTACACCCACTCAACCAACACAATTTTTGGTGGAATCCTGCCTAACAGTCTGGTTGCGAAAACTTATTGGAGAGAGTGGCACATGGCAAAATGATGCCCCCTTGCAGAATGTGATCAGGGTCTCCTGAAGAGTTCGTGCACCCTTTAAAGGAACTCCACCCATTGGTTTCCATCATTGTTTTTGTTTTGTCACATTTATTTTATTGCCATTTCCTAGTTTTATTTGTTTTATCCAACCTGGCTCCTTTTTGTCCCTCCATTTTATAATGCCTCTGACTGGTTCCTTATATATCCTTGAAAACTGTTTGCTTTTTGGGAACTTTTTATTCTTTTTGCGAAAGCACACCAAGTCTTTCCCTCAGCTTGTTTCCCGTTTCTCTACTTCCCTGTCCTCCTGTATTAGGGCAGAGTGAGACAGTGAGTCTATTTGGTTTCTCTTCTTCGACGGCACCAGAGCTCACTCACCATTGTACGGCAGAAGGGCGAAGGGTGAAGGGCAGAGGAGAGCAGTACGCGTCATCGCTGAGCTCGCGACCTCAGGTTTATGAGGGCCACCCATCACCTCCATACACCGCCGGGAGGCGATGACGGCGACAACGCACGACAACCGGCGTTAAACATGAAGCACGCGCGACGTTGATATGATCTTTTCGTAAATAAAACCTGCAATAGTGGCTCCAAAGTGAAGGGTACGCAGAAGCATGATCACCATGCGGCTCCTACCCCCTCCCCCCCCCCCACCTTTGCCCCTACTGTCCCCTACTGTTCTTCGCGCCATGCCCTTTCTTCTGCCTCCTTTATTCTCCTAATCCCCTCTATTGTTCCCCCTTTTTTTCCCCTCCTTACTCCATCAGTTTTAGTTTTTCTATCTCATGAATGCACTAGCAACGAATGTAACTGTAAGTGATTTAATGCTGTAACATTGTTTAATCCTCATGTAAAGCGCTCTGATACCCCCGGGTCTAGCCAGCGCTATACAAAACTCAATAATTAAATAAATACATTTTTAAATGCACGCGGCAAAGCATCGGGAGAAGATGAACACACCGAAAAAAGTGAACTCGGTGATTGTCAAGCCATAGATGGAAATGTTCTCATGTTTATAAATTGACATATTTCGAATACGGAGCCATCGCGCGCAATCTGGAAAAAAAAAGCCAGCTGAGTCTCGAAACAGGAAATATGCGAAGACTGAGGTTCAATATGCAAATGAGAGAAGAGACTAGTACCTGGGAGGAAATTGAGATTCACAGACAATGCTGTATCTCGCGGCTTAGCAGCGGGTATGGCAAAAACGCTCGCGCCGGATGGTAGGTTGGACTAGACGGGCTGTTTTATGTCCAAAAACCTTCTGTCTGGCGATCGATGGAGTTTTAGACGCACATCTCAAGGTCACGCGGACGCAGCAAGGTAAAATCATCTTGTTAAGTAACTTATTTGATACAATAAGTTAGAGGTGGGCTTTGGACGAGACCCGGAAAGCTCGAGCCTGGCTCTATCTCGCTCAGCTCGAGGTCCTGTTGGAACCTCGAGCACATAACGAGCCGAGCTTATGTGTGGCTTTGCCTGTCTGCCTCCCTCAACGAAGGAAGTAGAGACCAGGTTCGAGGCTCGGGGTCGACTCAACATCCTGTTTTTCTGGGCAAATCGTTTAATCTGCTCCTCTCTAAAAACAATGAACGCGAAAGAGCATGTAATGTAACTAATGCTCAGGTAAAACGCTCCAATACCTCCATGCCGAGTTCCAGCTGTAGAAGACTTGCAGAAAAATGCACAATGAGGTAAAAATGAAGCCGTGGCATGAGGGAAGGCAAATAGAGACCCGTTTCCTGGCTGATTTGTACAAAGTGAAACAAGAAAACCTGAATAGATTGCGGCTTCCCCACTTAAATCGTGTGATCTAAGGCACATAGGTTATCTCACCAACACTCTTTTTTCTTCACTACCGCGTATGGAAGCCCTTTTAACTATGCGAGTTCAGAATGCCAGTTGTAGAAACCCTACAGCACTTGATTTAATAGTCTGCAATGCTGCGCTATAATAATCTGGCTTTACATGACAGCTGTCTTGCCTCTTAGTGCACTAATGGTTCATATTTTAAAACTATCACTTTTAATAAGTTACTTCTCAGCGCCGTGCTGTACTGTGAATTATTAATAAAGCTTCACATGTTAAGGAAATACACTTTCTTGACTCTTGAAGCGGCATGATCATGTTTATGTGATATTTGTCGTGTGATTTACGCAGTGAACATGTTCGGGGCTCGGCTCGTGCACTGGCTCCATGATCGGAGCCAGACACCACTGGCTCGGCTGGCGCGTGGCTCTCCTTGTAAATATGTTGGCTCGCCCACCTCTACAATGAATACTTTTGTATTTCAGGGCTAGGGCTTCCGACTTTCAAAGTGGGCATCCAGGTCCGAGTGTTGGGTCAACATCCTGTGATTCTGGGCAAATCATTTAATCACACAATGATAAACAAGCATTGTAAACGCACGAAGTCTCGCCGATGTGATTACATTTTTTTCCATTTTTTTTTACAGTTTTACGCCTGTGAGCAGCTGTGCAATATAAGTTAAAGGAACTCGGTAAAAGTGTTATCACTTGTTTTTTTAGGATGGCAATATATTGCGCAGTATCTGGTGGTGACATAAAGCGTTCTTGTACCTTCAGGTGATGATAACGTGAAAGCTAGTGTCAATATTTTTGGGGCAAAACGGCTCCCCACATTGCTAGCACACACATTGCCCAATTCCATTTAATGGATTTTCTTTCTTGTTCGACTTTGCATTTCGCTCCATGCCCTATTACATCATTTTCAGTCTGCAAAAATATGCGCTTGTTTGGAGTGCTACAGTTTAACTAAAAAAAATAGAGAGAAGGGGCAGGATAGCGGATGTGGCGTAATGGACAGAACTGCGGACCTTGCAGCTGGCGAGCTAGGGAGCCGGGTTTGAGTCTCTGCGTCGGTTCACAAGCATGCTTGAAATGCGTGCTAAAGAAGTTTAAATAAAAGACACTGTAAAAAGCAGAAAAAATGTCACATAGGACGAGACAAACAAAAAACAAGCTCTAAATGCATGCAGCCAGGGAAAGTAAACGGTATGGAGCGTTAACCTAATGAAAAAAGTTCGAACAACCAACACCATGGGAATGAGTAGTTAGGCCTTGGGAGACTGAAAAGATAGACACAGAAGGGAGCACAGGCTACTACCAATAGAAATGGAGGAAAGCAAACTGGTAAGCACACAGAAGAACTGAAGACGAGATGTAAAGTCTCTTTTAAGATATATTAAAAACAATAGATTTCACAAGAACAGTGCAATCGCTGTGCAGGCAAAACCTAACAAGCCGAGTGCAAGCAAAATCTAAACAAGCATTTGCAATGCAATAGGTCTGGCATTTACACGAGTTTGAGCTATTGGCCTTGTAAATGACAATGCCCTTTCTTTATGTTTTGGTTTTTAAAACATAAATAAAAGGCATTGTCATTTCAATGCTAATAGCTCAAACTCACGTAAATGCGAGACCTATTGCATTGCAAATTCTTGTTCCATTTGTGACATGGAGGAAGGGGTGGGGGGGGGCTGGGGAGGGGGGAATTGGGGGCGCAGTATAAAGACCGCCAGGATTGGCTTGACGGTTCAGATTGGAAATATTGTTTTAATATATCAAGAAGCCTTTTTGAAATTGAACTTGAAACAGTAAACCACTGCAAAAGTGGGCAGACCATCCCGCCAACCAAAGAAGCACTTATCCCGGTGCTGAAGAAACCTAGACCAGTAGTTGGCGAGGGTAAACAGAAGTACCCCTCTGTGGATAAAAAGCTTATGGAAGTGGGTGCAATAAAGACCCGGTTCCAAGCACAGCCTACAAATACACTGGCACAAAGGGAGGTGCTTTCCCGCGCGCTGAAAAGCTTAAAAACAGAAACTATCCAAAACGAGTTTGAGCTATTGGCATTGTAAATGACAATGCTTTTTATTTAAGTTTGGTTTTTTAAAACATAAATAAAAGGCACTGTCATTTACAATGCCAATAGCTCAAACTCGTATAAATGCGAGACCTATTGCATTGCAAATGCTTGTTGTAGTTCTAGGTTTCTGTTGTAACCTCTAGGGGTGTGAGAAGTTGTGTTGAAGGGGTAAGCGGTTGAGGTAGGTGAAACCTGTCAGTGCTAAAGTCTTTTGCTAAACATTTTGGACCTGCCAATCGTGAGGATGTGACTTAATGGCTAGAGCGGGCGACTTTGAAGTTGGCGAACTGGGTTTGAGATTGGTGTCGGCGCAAACATCCTGTGATTCTGGGTAAATCAATTAATCTCCCCGTACCAAAAAAACGAATGTGTCCTACAACTGATGCTCATGTAAAGCGCCCTGATACCTTCGGGTCGAGTTCACGCTATATAAGAAAACTGCAAAAAAATAAACTCTCAAACATTTTTTCCGTGAGAAGTTGTCTTCCTTCAGAACTTGGCGTTGTTTACTCCGGGGTAGACTTTCTACAAAAGTGTTTATTTCGCATAATGGAGACTCCAACGGCATTATATGCTTCGTAGCCCAATTTTGTATTCAGGGAAAGGGTGGGTTCCGTGCCCTACCATGTATTCCTGTGGAGCACTTTTTTTCCAGTCAGAGGCACTTACAGAAGGTACATGCTCTGGCGTGAGAGGCAGCTGCCATCTCTAGTGAATATGGCACTTTATTTTAAAGCAAGCGCCTTATGCCTCGCCTCAGCTGTGGAAAGCGCTACATAAATAGGAACGCATTAGTGAAGGCTTGGAGCGAGGTGAGATCGTGTGCTGCGAATGAACGCGCACGCTTGGTATTGTCCGTTTGATGTCACCGCACCCCATACAGGCCCTTTTGACAAGTGAGAGTTCTTTGTCCTGAGGGCTGGGGTCTGGGAGGCCTTGAGGCTTCCCTCGGGAATCTCTGGGGGAGGGAAGCTTTCCCTGCTGCTGCTGCACACGCTGTCCCTCCCTTTTGTCCTCGAGCCTTGAAAGGAGATAGGAGTCTTGACTCAGCACCCGGGAAGGAGGCGTGAGGAGCATCTGGGGCCACCCTTGCCAACACATGTTTCATTCGTAGCGCACATGCAGACAGTACAGCTTAAAGACAAAGTTCTGAGCATCCAATATATAATTTTCTCCCAAAGTCAGAAGTAAATCGAGACCTTCAATATGACTAGGAAGGACCCGCGCAAGGCCAACACAACAAGCATAAATTGAGATTCCGCCCAACAATGTGGTGGGCGACTGTAAGCAAATCAGATGCAGACCGGTCCAATTTTGATAGCCGTATACTTTTGGTGATCCTGGCGGTCGGGTGCCAGAATTGTCGGGCACTGTTACAGAAGATTTTTCCTGCGTTCGCAACGGACCGGCCATTAAGCTTGTACCGTTCTGCATCTGACTTGCATTGTCTCCCACCACTTTGTTGGGCAGAATTTCATTTTTTTCTCTCTTTCCTATTAAGTTTTGAAGCAATTAATTCTCTCTGCACTGTCTATTATTTAATAAGTGTTAAAGTAATTCTGTCCCTGACAGAACCAACATTACTTTACATTCTACTGTTTCTGTGTCTGTCATTTGTTCATGTTTTTGCCCTAGTCCTATTTCAGTAGCTGTGATTGTGTGTATAATAAGCTGTTGCAGCAAGACGATGCTCATAGGAACAAGGTGATATCCACATACGAGGGGAAATGTTGGGGCAGCCTCGAAAAATAACCATTGAGGTTCTAGGTTTTCTTTCAGGTTCTGTGGCGATATGACTCAGATAGCTTCAACTGAATTTTAAAAATACTCCCCTGGTGTACTTGGACTTTGTGGGTCTTGTTATGCCACAGTTGGTAGTGATCTCTTCCATTTACCATCAGCTTCCATACACACAAACCTCTGACTCTTTCTGGCTTAGTTTCTGCAAACCATACATATGTATGCCATGCCCGCAAATATAAATGAGGCCTAATAGCTCGTTATTTACAGCACGTTTACTAATAAACGCATGTTATCTACAATCCCAAAAATGCATTTTCATTAGAAAGTGCGGCTGAACCTTCACCACATACTCATTGCTCCAATAGATAATATATGTTAAGAACGCTGGAGCAGTGTATCACCATCTAGGTGCAGAGGACCCTGTATACACAAGGCTGCTGCTTTGTTACCTCACCTTTTATGGACTGGGTAGGGTTATTAGGCTATCCTTAAATGTGATGGATTGTCAAGTATATGCAGAAGCTAATTCCAGAGTGAGTTTATTTCAAGGTCCCCTTAACCCATGACTTGTGAAGTGGTGGTGGCATGAACCTGATATGCTCAGTTTGTAAGGTATGCGTTTGATACTAGGGTCTGGGCCATACAGGTTTGGGGGGGGGGGGGTATTTTTGACACTCATTCACAATACACCCTGTGTTGTTCATGAAGTAGTTCATTACTGTGTGTGTGCACAGGCACACCCCATTTATTTGAATGCCTCAGTTTACTAGTAAGCAAAGAATGAGCAATCGAATGAGCTTTCCATGAAGGACTTTGCCGCTCCTCTTTCTTACAGAGATTTAAAGGTCAAGCAAAATAGCAGAAATATATACATCTAGTTGGCCTTTCTGCCTTTTGGGATTCCAAGGTGGCTGGAAAGTCTGAACCTCAAAGCCAGGTTGCTGAGCTGCTAAAGGGGCGATGAAAGTAATCCTGTAGAAGGCCACTCTTTGCTTGTACCCTTGTTCTTGTGTGAGCTTAATAGCTTATGAAAACTTTGTTGCTACCCTGAAAAGGCATTTTGGTCTCACACTGACCATTTGAAGTTCATACTCCGAGTGTCTTCCAAACTTCTTCCTTGATGACCAGCACACGCTCAGTCTAATCTTAAAATGCGTTATTCTTTTTACCTGGTTATTGTCTGTAAAAGTGGCTGTAAATATGACATGCCAGTTTATGCTGTTTAGAACCCGACTGGCTCCCGCTCGGCCAGCTGGCTGTGTCTTGTAATTCACAATGTGTTATGTGCTCCGGAAATCTGAGCGACTCGAAGAATTCACAGAACACGCCCAAACCTGTCACCTCTGGCCAGGCTTAAACTTTCCCAGGCTGTGCCAATCTGACAGTTTTGGCACTGCCCACGTTTGGGCCGCGGCTAATGACCGAGGTGAAGTGGGTGCTCTGTGCCCGGCGTGCAACTGACGGACAACACGCGGCGTCGAGCGCCTCGCCACATGTTCTGTGCCCAGAAGGCTCTGCTAATTTCCTGACGGGCTGGGAAGTTTGGCTGCAGATTAAAGGCATGACTTCATATTTCCCATATTCATTTAACAAGGGGGGAAAATGATGGCTTTTGCAGATATAAACATCCCGTCAGAAAGATAAACACTCGCGCCGGAGCTGCTTATGGTCCAGCCCACAGGGGTAGAACAAGGACGGGTTCACAAAACGTATTTCGTTAAGGATATGTGCGTTACGATTGTGAGGCAGTGAAACAAGCGCGCACTGAAGTTTACGAGGAGGGAGTGGGGGCGGGCACAGTGCAAATGGTGTGCACTTTGATGTCCTCCGTGGCCGCGCGGCTCACTGAGGACATCAAAGGAAGTGATCAGGCAGTGCTTTTCAGGCTGCCAAATGGTGCGCGCGCCCGGCGCACATGCACTGTAGTTGGCGGCCTGAAAAGCACTGTTTGCACTTCCAAAACTCGCTTACTATAAGTCTCCTCGCTTACTATAAGTCTCGCCAGAGGCAGCGCTAAAGCGCTGTCTCAGGCGAGACCTAAAAAGGAAAGTGACCTTGTGTAATGTAACTGTTGTGGGTTGGGGTGGGTGGCTCTTGACGAGACACTGTCGAGAGTTCTGGAACTAAGGATGAAGGCAGTGTGAGTTTCTTACAGGCTTCTCACTGGGTCATAAAGGTATTCAGACTATGTGCTCTTTCAATACTTGGCATCTCTGCAGAGTGCACAGAGTAATGGTCAAATGTGAAAACGTGTAAAGTAGGTACACTGCCGGTGAAATATTGAGTGCATAAACAACAGTATCTCAACTGGTATTATTTGTAAGACTAGTAAATAAGGATGCACGAGACATTGCAGTTCAAGAACATAGGGAGGCTCATGGTTTAGTTAATCGTGCAAGAGGCATCATGTATTGAATAAAGGCAGGGGGGAACAAAAAGGCATAGGGGGTACAAAGTAATTGACAACAGTTGTTACAGCACTGTAAGCAATAAATACATGTGTAACCCGAAAAAATATGTGCACACAAGTGCTCGTGACACAGGAAGTGGACGGCGCAGGTGACAAGTGTACAGCGATAAACGGCGCAAGTGAAATAGTGACTGTAATTTATAAGCAACTTGTGGTTCACAAAAAGGTATTTACATAAATTGATACAGAGTCAAATTCTTTAGTGAACCAAACTGAAGTGTCCCACAAATTGAACTGGGATGTGAACAACATTTTGATCCAATTGGTATATGATTATCATCAGGACCAGGTTACTGAATGAAGGGTGCAGTACAAGGGAAGAGTAAAGAAAAGTTAAGAGTAGGAAAGGAAATGTAGGAAATTAAAGGCAGTGCAGAGCGGCAGAACAATGCCTGTTTGCGAGAACCTGCAGGGAAGGACAAGAAGGGTAGAAGACCCAGTGAGGCTTGGGCCCAACGGTGTTCCGCCAAGGCAGATAAGCGAATTGCTGTAAAGAGAGAGGTATAACCAGTTGGCAGCGGGAGGAAGGTGCGCCAGTGGCCAGATGAGTGATGGAGGGGAGGGGGACTTACCGAAGAGTTAGTAAAATAAGTCGGGGATTGAATCCAGTGGTGCGAGCCCCATAGGGTCTTGTGAGGAGGAGAGAAGTCGGCTCACCGAAGACCTTAAATTAAAGAAAAACAGGCGATGTAGAAAGAATCGCGCAAACCAGTAGGGTGAGCGCATGGGGCAAGTGCAGAGTAAAACAAAAGGAAATGATGGACGGAGTGTTGAACATTGCAAGAACTCACCCACAGTCAACTGATCTGGGTTTAATCCACCACCGTTCTTTAGCCCACTCTGCCACCCCAGTTCAGACATGGCCATATGCAAATCAGTCTGACCTTGTGCCTCATGGGAACAGTCCAGCCCGAACTGCCAAGCCATGTCTTCCCTGGACCGGAAACAAGCTTCCTAGGACCGGTTTCTGGCATTTCAGCCGTCTTCAGCCAGGCTTGCTTGAATCCAGTGGCAAAGTGAGCAAGGGACTCACGTCTGAGCATACCCTGCCAAGTGCAGAGTAACCACACTTACACAAAAGAAGCTGGTTCGGAGGCGACGGGAGCTGTGGGAAAGGGGAGAGAGAGACACTGCTGTAAAGGGTGTGCTCAAGGTAAATGCGTATGTCGAGTAGGCCAAGGAGTGGCCGGCCGGGCGGGCACTTACCGAAGTGATGGTGGCAAAGCTCTGGAAGTGTACCTGGGTCGGAGCCCCAATCCACAGGTGGCCGTCAAGGTGATCGGCAAGCTGGTCGGCAATAAAGCTGGAAGGGAGCCAGCTGTGTGCTAAAGCCACCGCGAGGACGTTGGCGTGAGTGTGTGGGGGCAGGACAAGGGCGGGGCAGCGAAGGCCTAGGGTGGCCGCAGACAAGGGCAGGCAGGAGTCCAATGCCCCAGGGATAGTCAAGAAAAAGAAAGCGTAAGGAGAGGGAAGGGAGTGTGAACAAAGGCCCGATATGCGCTTGAAGGAGCGATATCCGACAACAAGGCTATCAAGATATATTTGTGGAAACATTTAATACAGTTTAAAAGCATAACATGGTACAATTACATAATAAATTGACATGATAGATTTGCGTGATTGGCTCAGTGTGACAGTGATAGAGGGACTGACCAATGAGTGAGGGAGTAGGTATGTCAATCACTGATTCGGAAAAAGGAATGAATCCGGGTAAGGGAGAGACATGGTCAATAGAAATTCATTCATGTTTGCAAAGGGCAGAATGTCCTCGGCATTGTCGGTAACCAATGGGGGGGGGGCTCATGGGTACTTGAAAGGGAACGATATGGTGGAGGTAGCTGAAGGAGGAGAATTTACAATTATATGGTATTATTCCACTCATCAATGGTATTAAACCCTTGGTTAACAGAGTTACATCAAGTGATCCATTTACATTCACTATTGTTGAGCAACAACTGGTGGTTACCACCCCTGGTAGGCAGTATGGGTTGGTCTATCACCTGCCACGTCATGTCCATTTCACTATGTTGTTTTTTGAAGTAGTGGGTCACCAAGGGGGCGCTCATGACTTTACAGTGGATCCGGCTCTCGTGTTGGATTATTCGCAGTTTCACCATTTGAGTTGTTTGTCCGATGTACACTAGGTTGCACGGGCAATGTATCGCATAAATGACGTTGGAGGATTGACAGTTAGTGAAGGTCTTCAATTTGTAGGTTATATTGTTGAAAACAAATTCCATGGTATTTACTGTGAGGCAGAAAACTACACAATTTTGGCACTTGCAGTGTCCAACGACTGGTGGAAGCCCCCATGCTGTGGTGATCGATTCAGGGTTTTTGGGTTTGGCCGGCCAAGTGAAGGCATGCACCAGGTGAATCGAGATGTTATAGGAAAAGAGGGGAGGCTGTTGGAAGGGCGCATGGACCCGGAGGATGGGCCAATTTTTCTTGATAATTTTGCTGACTTGATTGCTGGAAGGACTGAACGTGGTGACAAAAGGGATCCTGGTGTTCTCCCGTTTGTTCTTAGGGGTAAGTGCCAACCCCTCGACTGCTTCATTAAAAAAACAGGTCAAATGGCTACTTTTGAAAGAACTTCATCAGCAATAGCCTCTATGTCATTTGCTAGACACTTCCCTCTTGTGCTTGACAATCATATATACTTTGTGTGAAGAAATGTATGCTTGACATTCATTTTCACTTTGTGCTTTGAAATGTGTGTTTGACAATCATTTTTACTTTGTGTTTGAAATGCATTTTGTCGTTCTTTTGACGTAGGGCGCTGCTAAAACTTCACGGCCCTGTCTAGTAGGGCTTTACCTGTTTGATCACATGCTACCTCGTCTTCCCCTAACACCCACATTTACTTTTATGATTCAGGTTCCTCTTATGTTTGCCTTATTGTATTGTACTCATACTGTTTATTCATGTCAAAGTTAGTTTCCTTTTTGTACAGCGCTCTGATACTCGTCTGGGTCTTGTTCGCGCTTTATAAAACTTTTCAAATAAATAAGATGTTCCCGGTGACAGTACCAAGCCCTCTTGCGTGCTCTTGAAAGCAATAGAGCTGGATAGCCCCTCTGTACTAGTTTGTTGGTTAAAATGGCTGCTTCACAAAAGTAATCTTTGCCCCATTTACAATTCCTTCGGATGTGAAGGAATTGTCCGTGGGAGAGACCATCACGAAGGCTGCGAGGATTGTAGCTGGAGTAGTGTAGAAGGGTGTTGCGTTCTGTGGATTTCCTGTATAGGGCGGTTCCTAGTTTACCATCTTCGGCATGGAGGGTGAGGTCAAGGAATGGGAGGTCGTTAGGTCTGCAGTCAGATGTGAATCTGAGTTGTGGTTGAGATTGATTAAGCCAAACCAAAAAGGAGGTATTTGTGGTGCCTTTCCAAGGAAGGAGGATATTATCTATGTACCTCAGCCATAGAAGTATGTGATCCTGGAAGGGGTTAAGAGTTGTTAGAATGAGGGTTATCTCGAGGTTGTGTACAAACAAGATCACAAAATATGGGGCAAAGCAGGCTCCCATAGAGACTCAAGCGTGTCTCTTTGGTCTGAAGGTAGAAGGTGTCTCGATATAGGAAATAGTTGTTCTGCAGTACAATTTTGACTAGATCCATCATAATTTCCGTGGGTATATGAGTAGGTTTGGGCCTAGTTTCTAGGAGGTCCTGGATAACCTGTAGTCCTTCCTCATGGGGAATGTTGTTGTACAGGGGCTCAATGTCGAGTCCCGCCATGAGTTCCGTGTCCGTATTGAAGGATTTGTCCTCAATGGAATTTATGAGGTCCATGCTGTTGTGTACAAAAGTGTCCGTCAATGGAACAAAGTCTTTGATTGCTGCGTCAATGTATTTCCCCAGGGGTTCAAGAATAGAACCACATCCTGAGACAATGGGGCGTCCAGGTGGGTTGATGATGTCCTTATGTATTTTTAGTAGGACGTAAATGACCGGTGTGCAGGGATGTTGGTTGTTTAAGAATAGGAATTCTTTCTGTGTAATAATGTTCAGTGTCCTGGCGTTGTTGGTGACGTTTTGAATCTTCATTGAAATATTGAGAGCACTATAGGAAAAGAAAATACATGGTTACATGTGAGTGGGGAGGTTTGTGTGTGGAGAATGAAAGAGTTAAGTGAAGGACAGTGTTGGAAAAACACACTCCCACACCGGAAGGGTGGTGGAGTCCTCCCGAACACACTGTGGTAGCTTGGCTCGAGTGGTCAGGAAACAGGCACCGTGCTAAGCATACGATATACCCATACAATAACCATGCGTGCATCCGTTCCAAAAACGACTCTACACCGTAAAAATTATGAAAATATCTCTCTTTATCTTCTTTTTTTTTTCTTAGTTGCTGATTAGATAAATAATAAGACAATCACAATATACAAGGCTTTTTAAATAGTGCAGGTCAAATAAATACTGTCTTAAGGATTCAATAAATAGGGGTGATCACAAATAACTAAGGCATAAATATAAGTGCAATACATACAGGCAATTAAATATTCTGAGGCAATAAATACTGCAAACCAATAAATACTGTGCGACCATAAATACTGTGGACCAATAAATACAGAGAAGCAATAGATAGGTTAAATACAATAAATACAGTGCACTCAATAAATAATTAAAAGCTGACAGTAACACTCATAGAATCAGATCACATTTAGATTTCTATGGGCTGATGTGGCCCAGGCACAGCTTGTGGTTAGGTGGATGGCTTGAGGGTGTCTACTCCCTGGCTTGGACAAGGCTGAGGCCTAAACTGAGGTAGATTAAGGGGGGGATTCTAGAGATCTGGCTCTCCCACTCTACACAACCCCACTGAATTAGTCTCAGCTCACCCCTGGCACAGTCCAGCTGGTTCCAGCACCTCCCTAGCCCCTTAGAGTTGTCTCTCAGGTCTCCACAGGGCCTTAGGCGCCCTCTACTCCACTTACTGCCCTTTTTCTGATGCTCCGACGCCGCTGGAGTCGTGTCGACGCCGTGAGGCGGTTCCGGATCGATGTCGGCGGCCTCGGCGCAATGTCAGTTCTTGTCGACGCCGGTAGGCGGTTCCGGTTCGATGTCGGCGGCCTCGGTTCGATCTCGACCTCCGATTCGATGACGTCGGGCAGTCTTGGCTCGGTGTCGACGTCGGGCGGCTCCGGTCCGATGGCGACCTCGGATTCGATGACGTCGGCTGGCCTTGGCTCGATGTCGACTTCCGGCGGCTCCGGAGTGCGATCTCCACTCCCGACCTCCGGTGCTCCTCTCCTCAGGTTTCCGGCGACTCCGGAGTGCGACCTCCACTCCCGACCTCCGGCACGATTCTCCTCAGGTTCCAGCGACTCCGGAGTGCGATCTCCACTCCCGACCTCCGGCACGCTTCACCTCGGTCTCCGACGACTCCGGAGGGCGGACTTCACTCCTCCGATGACGCCGCTCACTCGACCTCGGGTGACTTCCTCCTCGACCTCTGGTACTCTCTACGACCTCTGACGGCGCCCTCTCTCGACCTCTGGCGGCTCCGGGTACGACGTCCGCTTTCCAGTCGGCGCCGCTTCTCCACCTCGGGCTCCAGGTCTCAGGCTACTCGACGTCGGACTCCAGGGAAACCAGTATCCAGGTCAGGATCTTGCTGTTCTTTGATTCTAAGGCCTGTTCCTGCTGTCCAGGTCCTTAGGATGGTTTTTCTTGCTTCTTCCCACACAGGGCTCCAGGCTGGGCTCAGTCAGTAGGGACTAGTATCAAGGGTGGGTTTATGGACCCCACTCCAGGCACAAGTTTCCACCCCTGCTGCTTCACTCCTTCCTCCTTCAGGTTTCTGCTGCTCTCTCTTCACCAGTCAGGTGCCAACTGCCAGCTCCAACTGTCAACTCTGGCTTTTAGCTTCTCAACATTCTAAACCGCCTCCAACTGTCACAGGGCTCCAGAATGTTGCAGAAGGTTCTAGTAGGTTCCAGTGGGTGCTGGTGATGTCACAGGTGGCCACCATTTTGTGCTCCAGGCCCTCAGACAGAAGTTTCAGGGGTAGATAAAATGGCTCCCTGAATCTGCATCAACACTAAAAAGTCTGGTGGTTCCCAAAAAGGAAAAATACTAACAGGGTTTGAGGCAAAAGTGGGACAAAATAAATAATGATGAGGAGGGACCACCCAAAGGGCTGACAGGTCTAACAGACAGAATGAAAAGACAGCCATGAAGAGGATGGAGGAGCGTGTGAAATATGCGAATAGATGAGTTCAGAAACATTTGGAGAGAATACAGGTGTAAGTGGCTATCAAACTGAGAGGCTGCAGAGCAAAGTCCTGTGAAGGGGAGAGCAGGAGTGAATGAGATACTCTGAAGACCACTAACTCTTCAACAGGCTTTAATAACAGTTACTTCTCACCCTTTTATTTTCAGAATTTATTCATTGTAAATTCGTTGTAAAAATAACACCAGCAATAAAACATTAGATCCATTCGTAATACCGTGTTGCATGTGTTAGGGTAAAAGTTTTCTCATATATTAGGATAAAAAGTTTCTCATACACTGAAACATTTTAAAATTACTTAAAAGAGTATATTAATAATTGTGCTAAAATAAAACCCATGAATGTCAGTATTAAGACATGTTTTGCATGTGTGACAAATAGAAATCTTTTTTGTTGTAAAATCTTTCTCATGTTACGATAAAAGCTTTCTCCTATACTGAAACCTGTTAGAATTACTTAAGAGAGTAAAATTAGGCGAAAATAAAGCTCATAAATGTCTGTATTACAACATATTTTGCACATGCAACAAATAGAGATCTTTCTTGTTGTCAGAGTGCAAATGAGAGTGCAAGAAGTGTTGAGGGAGCACTTGAGGGAAGGGGAGTAAGTACAAACGTTCGGGAGCTAAAAGTCAGGGGGGACATGGTAGGAGACAACTTTGCCTGAGTTGGGAACCAAAAACCCTTGCCCGACTTGAATTTAATACCCATATGCAAGAAGTGCAGGGGATCAAAAAGTGCTATGGGCAAAAAACAGGATTTGGAATTGTTCAGGTCTTGTTTAGGGGCTTCTTTGCCTGGAGTGGTAGCCAAAGACCCTCGCCCAACATCCCAGCTCTGAGCACAAGTGCAGAAAGCAGCAGTATTTCATAGGTGTAAGGCGCCAAGACAATTAAAGTCTTCTCAGCATATTGTGTCCTTTGGCAATTTCTTGCATGCAGTATGAGGAATTTTACCAGTCTACAGTTCAGCTGTGGGTCGTCAGGAGCGAAGCAGGCCAGCATAGCCTGTCTCCGTGAACAAATCCCTCTTTGGTAAAACACAGCTCTCAGCATTTGTCTTCTTTACTCCAGCAACTCTTCACAGGTGCATAACAGGTGCGGCAAATCCTCCATGTCAGTGCCACACACGGGGCAGTTCTTCTGAATGGATTCTTTCAACCAATGAGAACAAGCATTTGCAATGCAATAGGTCTCGCATTAATTAAGTTTGAGCTATTGGCATTGCTAAATATTGCAACACCAATTGCAACAAAGGTCTATAAATTGTAGGCCAAAAAAATGTGTATTTATTTTTGTAGCAATGGTGGCATGCTGCGCTTTAGATGAATATGTTTAAAAGTAAAGTGCGCCTTACTGCGATTGCTACAATAGTTAATTGTGGATGCGTTAACAATTGATGTGTGCACTGATGGCTGGTGGTGTGTGTGCCGGTAGAAATTGTGCACTGATGGCTGGTGGTGTGTGTGCCTGGTGGAAGTGTGCACTGCCGGCAGGTGGTGTGTGTGCCTGGTGGAAGTGTGCACTGCCGGCTGGTGGTGTGTGTGCCTGGTGGAAGCGTGCACTGACGGCTGGTGGTGTGTGTGCCTGGTGGAAGCGTGCACTGACGGCTGGTGGTGTGTGTGCCTGGTGAAAATGTGCACTGACGGCTGGTGGTGGGTGCCTGGTGAAAGCGTGCACTGACTGACGGCTGTTGGTGTGTGTGTGCCTGGTGAAAGCGTGCACTGACGGCTGGTGGTGTGTGTGTGCCTGGTGAAAGCGTGCACTGACGTCCGGTGGTGTGTGCCTGGTGGAAGCGTGCACTGATGGCTGGTGGTGTTTGTGCCTGTAGAAATTGTGCACTGGTGGTGTGTGTGTGCCTGGTGAAAGCGTGCACTGACATCTGGTGGTGTGTGCCTGGTGGAAGCGTGCAGTGACGGCTAGTGGTGTCTGTGCCTGGTGAAAGTGTGCACTGATGGTGTGGTTGTGTCTGTGGTTGTGTGTGTGGTTGTGTATGTGTAGTTGTGTGTGTGGTTTTGTATGTGTGGTTGTGGTAGTGGTGTGTGTGGTTGTGGCTGTGTGCTTGTGTGTGTGCTTGTGGTTGTTTTTGTGTGGTTGTGGTTGTGTGTGTGGTGTGTCACGGGGCAGCGAAGGGGACAGAAGGAGAAAAAGGCACCGAATCACGGGGGCAGCGAAGGGGACAGGAGATAAAAATGCACAGAATCACGGTGGCAGTGAAGGGGAGAGCAGGAGAAAAAAGGCACAGAATTACGGGGGCAGCGAGGGGGACAGAAGTAGTGCCATTAAGAGAGATGAAATGATGAGGTGAAAGGAGGAGTCAGGTATGAAGTAGCGACTCTGGTAAAGGGAGGGGCAGGATGAAAAGGTGGAGCCTGTGAAGTGCTGGTGGAGATGAGAGACTGAAAGATAGTGATGAAATAAGTGACTGGGTGAGAAAAGGAGAGCCACTGGTAGAAGGGGGGACAGAATGACAAGGGGAGAGATAGCCCATGAAGTACCGGAGGGGAGTGCTATTAGAAGACAGTGAAAGGCTGAGGTGAAAGGAGAAGTCTACTAAGAAGCCGAGAGACTGGTGAAATGAGGGACAGTGTGACAAGGAGAGCAGAGAGACATCAATAAAGTAGTGGTAATGTTTTTATGCATGTTATTTTATTTGCAGTGGAGGTTTTTTTTTTTTAGTAAATTAGAGTTACAGCTATTGAGGCTGTAAATCAAGCGATCGGCGCTCAGGAGACAGCGGGAAGGGAAGTAGCTCAGGGTGGAGGAGGGGTGTGGAGATGAGATGCTGGGGCAGAAGAGCAAGTTGGGTTAACAGTGAACAGCGGGAGGGGGTGATCTGGGTACGGGAGTACAAACAGCTGTTGGCCCATCACCTTCGGAAAAGCCAATCAATTTGTTTGCATGTATGAAATAAAGAAATGCAAATACATAGTGAAAGCGACTCCGTTCTTAAACAATGACAGGCGTGTTTAAAGTCGAAGCGTCGCCATTTAGAAACAATAGGTCTCGCATTGATGCGAGTTTGAGCTACTGACATTGTAAATAACAATGCCTTTTATTTAGGTTTTTAAAAAGAAAACAAAAATAAAAGGCATTATTATTTGCAAATGTCAATAGTTCAAACTCGCGTCAATGCGAGAACTATGGCATTGCAATTGCTTGTTAACTTCTAGTCTTCAAGCTGGAAGTTAGGTGCCCTTGCCCGGGACGTGGGCGGGGCCTGCTCCGGCAAAAACAGAAACCGGCGTGCTGTGCTAACGCGGGCTCCCATGTTGAAGGGAGATCCCCGCAGTGGCGGCCGGACTTAAGAGAAGCCCCGGGTCCCAGGAGTGGGCCCGGGTGAAGAATGCGGCGGCAGAGGATGACCACAGCAGCGCGGGGCTCCCAGGAGTGCAGAGAAGCCCCGCAACAGAAGTGCTGCAGCCGCGAGTTGGAGACCCCCCCAGAAGAGCAGCCCGGTGAGTAAAGAAGGGCTGGGGGGGCTCCGTGTGGGCTATTGTTGCTCAGAATTGCAAAAGTACACTTTGCACCAACAATAGCCCACACGGAGCCTCCAATGGGGCTGGCATGTTATCGGAAGCGGGACAGGAGATGTGCACATCGCGTTTGTGCACGTGCGTGTCAAGTGCGCGTACACCGGCTCAAATCCGCCAAAAGCCTTGCGCGTGCCCATCTCCTGTCCCACTTCCGAGGCAAGTCAGCAACAATAGATCTCGCTGGCGGACAGCAGCGCTTCGCGCTGCGTTCGCAGGAGAGACCTAAAAACGTGAGTGTTGGCATTGTGTAGAAAGTTACTGCACCCACCATGGGTACATTATCAATTGTCTCTGCCCAAGAGCATAAGTGCTTTCTACCTCGAGGCAGCCCCAGTCATGGTGCATGAAATCGCATCAAGATGATGGCAGCACCTGCGATTGAGGTCATCTCTCACAGCCCACATTCATGTGGACTTTTAGGGGTAATCAATTTGATGAAGACATTTATCATTAATTAGTTTGCGCCAGGTATTCATTGATACCTTTTCAGTTTGAGTGAGATATTTCTTTTCTGCTTCTCAAGTATTGTAGAAACTCCTCTTAATGAACATAAAAGTGATGAGGTTGCATTTTTTAGCGCTCTCCAGTGTCTGCATGTCCAGCATGAGTAGCTTACCGAGCACTGTCTCACAGACAATAGTAGTGTATTCTAGCAGTGTGTTGCAGCCTAACACTTCAACTGAAAAGTGCAACAGTTTGCTGCATGGCTAAATATTTAGGCCCCAAAGGCGAGACCGATTGCATTGCAAATGCTTGTTTTGCTTTGCATTCCCTATTTTAAAATGAGAAAAATGGGACAACCCGTCGCAAAATGCACAACAAAAACAGGGGTCTGGCTGAGGGAAACCTGGGAGCTCTGAAAATGTGGGCAAGTGACACAAATTAGGATAGTCATCTCGGTTTGGAAGGCTCACTAAGTTGGAAATACATACAAAATACGAAAGTGAAAGGTAGGCAGTGAAGGATACTAAAAAGAGGAAGCAGCAGAGATGGGACAAGCTGAACAATGATTACTTGGTCTTGGAAGCGAACTTCATCAGCAGGGTCGTCTTCTTGGAATTCAGGACTGGGAAAAGATGCAGGCATCTGCGAATACATAAATTGGCGCCCCCCACTCGCAGTGCTGCATGAGACCAGCACATCGCCATTCTACCCTTACTAAGCCAGGGTGCTGTGGACAAGGATTGACACTAAAGAAGGACTGAAGAAAAGTTCACAGTCACTGAGCCAATCACTAGAACCACGATGATAAAAACAAAAGAAGGACGCGCTGAAAGAGTAGCTACAGCATCAAACAGTTCTGCTTTCAGGGCAACGAGAATGCTTTAAGAAATGCGAGTTGATTAAGGATTTGAAAAAATGTAGACAGAATTTGAAGTTGGTAATATTTTATAAACTTTCTTCACAACAAGTGACGTGGAATTGTATTTTCTAATAGAAATTATAGATAACAACTATCTTTTTATATACAAATATCTACGCAAACACACTTAATATTATAGTTAGGAAATTAATATTGTAGGCCCATGGTGAATAAAATACCTGATATAATTTTGCTTAGAATAATTAAAAAAGACTCAGTCTAACATGGCCACCACTGTAACATGCGATCCGCCCATTAATTTTCACTGGCAGATTCCCGTTTTCGGTTCTCTGCTGACTAATGACTATGTAAATCATTCAAAGCAAAAGATAAGCTACGGCTCACTAACGAAAGGGTGACTGATTAAATGCATGTCACGATTTGCGACACGTTTAGGTAGGCCTGCGTTTAGTTAGGATGACTTTCCATGCGCGAGGGTTTTTTAATTCCCGAAGTCTAATGAGAACAAGCGTTAGTAATGTTGCCAGTTGTGGGTGTGCTGGCAGAGGAGGCTGGGTCTGCGCAGCAAAGCGGCCGTGCGGCCGCGAAATTGAAAGTGATCGTGATCAAAGCGGCCGTGCGGCCGCGAAAGTGAAAGTAAGCGCGGCGCGCGCGCCCGCGCACTTGCACTGTAGCTTTAGGCCACGGCAGCACTTTGTAATGCCCAGATATAAAATGTCTCTTCGAGCCTTTGGCTCGCGAGACCTAAAAATGGGATGTGCATGGCAGCAGCCCCAGATGGTATTTCAAATTTGCTCTTTGATGGATTTAGGGAAGCCTAGGCTGAAGTATTTCAGGGGTGCTGGTGCGGTGTAGGTGTTAAATGACATCCAGGAGTGAGTTCTGGCTGAGAATTCGATCTTGTCTTCTACTAAAGAGAGGAGTTTCATTGATTTCCACACTGATTTTTTTTTAACTCGGAGTGGGTAGGTGGCGTTTCTCATAACTGAGTCAACCCGGTCCTGGCCAGGGATTCCTTCAGATGTGCCCTGGCAGGCAATGAGTCCCTCTGTTGGAGCTCCTGCCATAAGTGGTAGTTAACCCCTTCCCCGCTCATGACGGAACCACTCCGTCATGAGCCACGGGCGCCGTGTGCTCATGACGGAGTGGTTCCGTCATGCTGCGGCTGTTGGCAGCCGCTCCTCCCACGCGGCGCTAATTGCCCACCTGTGCGGGCGATTAGCGCAGTGGGTGGAGTCATGACAGAACCACGCCGTCATGAGCACAGCTCACCCATGACTCATGACGGCGTGGTTCCGTCATGAGCACAGCGGCGCCGTCAAGCCCCCAAACCCCCCCAGCGCTGCGGCGGAATTCGCGCCGCAGTGAAGGGGTTAAGAGTGCTGGGAGTCGCTTTCCTGATTTTGCCCCAGTGGTTGATAAAAGCTCCTTGCCAGTGACTGCTTTTGGAGACCAAACTCCAGCCTGATTTGTGCACGCGGGGTGTACTTAGGTAGGCTGAAGATGATCCTGTATACTTTAACTTTTGTGCTGTCTAGGATTTTGGCATCCTAGCCTCTTTGGAGCACGATGCCGTATGTTATTGTTCTCAGCAGTTTGGCGTGCACTACCTGGAGAAGAGGGGAGAATGATGATCCATTGATTTTGATTTTAGACTCTTTAGTGACACTGCTAGTGGCAGGCCTTTCCTTTTTATTGTGTCCCTTTGATGCACAAGTTATCTGCTTTGTCAATGATCACCACTAAGTATTTGTAGTCTGTAGCTGACTGAATTTGCATCTTGCCCCAGAACCATACCGGGTGTTTTGGCCTGTTGGTGCCAATCGTCATAGTACGCATTTTGTCGAGATTGATGGTCAGTTCATTTTTATTGGAATATTCCTGTATTGAGTTAAGAAGGCGCTGTAAGCTTACCTTAGTATAACTGACTAGGACAACATCGTCGGCATACATGAGGCTTGACAGCGCCAAGCCCCCTAGCATCGGGGCATGGGAGTTGCAGATGTTGAGTACCGGCATCAGGTCAGCTAAGAACAGATTGATCAAAGTCGGAGCCTGGACACACCCCTGATTTAACCCTTTGCTTGTTGAAATTCACCTTGAGAGGTGCATTCCTTCTCCCAGCTTCACCTGCACCCATGTGTCTGTGTGAAGAGTGATTAGCAAGTCCAGGAGGGTCCTGGAATTGCCCCAGCACATCAATTTGCTCTAGAGCATGGTCCTGGACATGCGGTTTAACGTTGCCTTGTAATCGATGAAGCACAGATGAAGTGGCTTTTTTGAGGCTTTCGCCTTGTCTGTAAGCACTGATATGGCCATGATGTTAGTCATTGTGCTGGAGGTTTTTAAAAAACAAGTTTGGTTTAGTAGTATTATTCCTTTATCAGTTGCCCACATCGAGAGTTCCTCCAGTAAAGTCTCTGCAAAGTATTTTGCCTCATTGTCGATGAAGGCAATTAGGCGATAATTCTTTGGCATGGCCTCGTCTCAGTTTTTGTGTATTGGAGATATTAGTGTCCCTCTCCAGGAGGTTGAAATTGTGCTGCTAAGTCTGATTTTAAGGAAGAGTGGCTCTAGTGCTTCTACCCAGAAGTCAGTGTTGTGCATAAAAATCGCAGGGGAATGCTGTTAGGCCCCGGTCCCCTTTTTATTCTGCCTTTGCTGAATTGACACCTGATTAAATTTATTCTGAGTGACCTTGGGGAGTGGGTCTGTTCATCTACAGACAGAGGAGCTGATACCAATTGGCTGATGGTCTCCATAGAGATGTTTGACTGAGTGGTTGCTGGTGTCAGACTGGCTTCTGAGCCTATTTTGTCTGGAAGGCGGTGCTGATTAAAGTAGTCCCCCAGCGACATTGCCTAGACGTCTTCGGCTATGTAAGAGGTGACTCCCCCGTCAGAAGGGCATAGGAGCTTGTTGGTTGTCCACCAGAATCATGTACTGTCATTATGATTTATGTCCGCAAATAACTTTGCACCAACCTCAAACTCTTGTTATCTGTTGATGGTCCACTTCAGCTTTTTCAGTGTTGTTTTTTGCTGTCTTAGTGCACCTTGCATAGTGAGCGAGGTCCTCAGGATTGCCTCGGAGGGACCTTAGGATGCTGTTTATAGATCTTTTAAGCTGCCTGAGTTGAATCCTTTGGGCCTTTGAAATGCACCCTGTCACGTTGGGTGCTTGGGAGTGGTTTGTTTTGAGTGGTACAGTGAAAGTCTCCCCAAGCTTGGTGGTAAAGAACTCCCATCTTCATAGTTCACTGTGTGATGTGACCCTAAATTCATAAAGCAACGCTATTGTGGACTGAGATAAATGCTCAATGTTGCCTGAGCGAACTCCATTCTCTTGTAGTTGAGCATGAAGACGGGTTTGGGAGGATCCTTCGCCCTGTTAAACATTCGAATGGTTGTTAATTGGGTTGTCTCTTGCGTGTGAGGATCGCTGTCACCTAGGTAGAAAGAAACAGGCCATAGGAACAGTGGGAGAGAAACGAAGGTCTGGTCTATTGTTGTGCAGGTGGACGAGGAATAGTAGGAGGCTACCAGTGGATGGTCTTCCTGAAACCTGCCATTAAGAGCTTTTAGATTCAGGTACTCTAGGTTGGCCAGCAAGTCTGTTCCAATCTTGTCGGGCAGACCTGGTTGCTTCTTCCTTGCAGAATGCTGTTACTCATGTAATGGATGCTGCTAACAAGTACTGTATCTGGTGTATTTTAGGCACTTATATGTTGTTGTATAATATGTCTGGATGCAATAATAGAAAACTCAAAGACCGGTTCGGTGACTAAGGACCATATGTACGAATGTTACTGTTTGCGATTTACAAATAGGGATTTAATAGAAATCTCAATTTGGAATTCACATAATGAGATGTACAAAGGAGAGTATTTCACTGTGAGCAATTCTGTCAAATTCGAAATCACAATTAGGAAATTTTCTATTTGGAAATCGCATTGATGCGATCTCCAAATAGTAAATCACAATTAGGAAAACTTGTGTTTCGGATGCAGAATGATGATAAAAAATATAGGAAGTTTTGAAATACAGGGTGAGCCCACAACTCAAAAGCCTAGCAAGGTGTGCCTAGCAAGGTGTGTAGTGTAGTTCCTATATCCCTGGTAGGCTCTGCGCATTGGAATAACATACACTATAGATTTGACATAGGACTAAGATCAGTATGTCTCTATCGGGTATATTAAACTTAATTACTTGTGTGTGCCAGCTAACTCAGAGGTCACTAGAAACATCTCGAATATACAAGAAGGGATTAGTCTCTGACAACCGCATAAACATGACAACTTTGTTTCCTTTTAGAATAGGAACAGTCTCAGAATCGTGGAAACAATAGATAACAGTTTCACTCAGTCAATCGTGCATGCTTCGTTTCTACAGACTTGCACAGAAATAGAGAGATGGGCGTTTCAATAAAAGGGTTTATTGAACAGTCTTATTTCTCATGCAAGAGATATGAATTGCTACAATCGTAAGACAGACTGCGAAGTACAATATGTACAAAGTTAGCAGTAAGATAAAATAATACTGCAATAGCATGGTTTGTAGCTATGACATATATTAATCAAAATACATATATAAATAACATAAGCTAAAATGTGATACTCATTTGATGCTTCTAAATTGTTCTACCCCAGTGTACTTAACCTAAGTGTAGTACGAGGTTTGAAGTAGGTGCCATTTCTAAAGTATAGCTAGCTATATTTTTAGTTTAGCCAAGAGTTGCCAAAAGTTTCTCTAAGTTCTAGTCAGCTCCATACCTTAGAATGAGAGAGGTTGGAATCTCTTTTCTGGACTCGATAGTCTAACCCCCCGCAAGGGAAGTCAGAAAGCAATGGAGCTGGATTCTCTGCAAGGAGGATGGCAGCGTCAGGTCAGTGCATCAGGCTGGAACCTCGATCTCCTTCTGAACTTGCCGTGGCAAACTGCGCAGTCTGGGTTGGATCGAATCCTCCAGGAACCGCAATTTGCCAGGGCAAGTGCTGGTATATTTATACCTTGAAGGTGTCTAGGAATGCCAGTAGTGACGTAAAAGTCTGGCAGAGGAACGTCATGAATGAACCCCTAAGGAATAGATGCTCATGCATACTTAATGAGTTCTTGGAGAAATCAATATTCAAGCTGAGGGAAATACCTAAAGGCTTAAGGGTCTGGTTTTCCAAGAATTCGTTGTGACGTGGATGGACGGATGTAGGTGGCCATGCCTGTATTTGGTTTGTACGGACAATGTCTAAATAAGGGCCAGATTTCTATGTTCAAATAAGGGCAATGTGAATTGTACCTATATAAGGGATAAATCGGGAAACCTATATACGGAATCTAAATCTGCACACAACACCCACTCCAGTTTCGTATGAACAACGTTACTAAATCCTAAACGTTCTAAACATATCTTAAAACAGAGTATTTCATAGGATTGCTAAAATAAGCTAAAAATATATCTAAAACATATGTCCTAAAAATAACAAAACCATTGCTATGCATAAAGTGTTGTACATTTGAAAGGCATTGTTCCATTCTAAGCATAGGATCATATTGGAATGCTAAATGAATGAACGCAAATATATACATTTGATGAAATGGCTCGTAAATACAGAAGAAAAAGGGGCCAAAACCATTTCATATCAGGTTACACAAGTCAAATTGTTATTCATGACAAGGTGGCATACTGTCCCTGGAAGTGTTATCAAAGAATTATGTTCTCTATGAATAGTTCTACTATAAGCAGATCACTGTGCCCAAAAATGAAAAATACAATTTTGGGATGGGGATAAAAAAAAATCTAATCATAGAAAAAGTTCCAAAATCAGTATCACATTTGAAAAAGAATGAAGGCCAAATTCAGAGTCTCTCTGAAACACTGTGTGCTTGAATCAAAAGTCAGTGTGTGGGGATGGAGAAAACATAACATTTTCTAATCCTGTAGACAACAAGTCATCTACCGTTGTGGGTGAGAGTTGGAATACCTCGTGTAGAAGATCAACAGCACATAGATGCGAACTATCGCCTTCGGCCTGGGAAACATCAGCAATGTCCGGATCGGATGTTACCTGCGTGCCTTGTGTTTCCTCTCATACCTCAGCTGAAGCATGGTGCGTCTGTGAGATCTCAATGAATGCCGCCATCAGGATTGGTAGCCGCTGGGGAAAACATATAGCATGGGCCGTTATCGGGTCCAGCAGAGTCTCGATATCCGTAGGCATGACTGATGGGAGTGTCAGACAAATGTCCAGCACGCATTCTTCACCGCATAGCAGGCAGCGTAAAACAGGTAAGATGCAATCTTGCCAGATTGGTCTGAATGACAGAAACCAAGTGGTGTTTAATCTCGTAGACGAGGTAAACCTAGAATTTGGACGATGCGCTCACAACACTTCATCTCCAATAGAGTTCTTTCCATGGTGAACTGGGTGTCGCTGGTGATTTGGCTTGCCATATCGTAGCAGTAGGAGCAAAAATAGTATCCCTGCAATGAGTGCTAAAAGGAGCAGCAGTCCGCCAAACATAGAGTGCACGAAGTTTGGAAAAATTCTGAGGACTGCTTGAAAAGGTGCTAACAGTCCTGCACACACGTTCTTAAATACATGTACAATACCACTCGTATCAGACATGTTTAAGATGCGACCTAACATGTCTAAGACATGCACAGAGCAGTTTGTATACAAAAGGGTATGTATCTCTGCAGAAGTCCTTGCGACTTGGAGATCATAGGTTTCTTTGGCAGAGGTCAAAGGCACAGTTTTTTGTAAAAGAATGGCTTTCATTCTGCTTAGAGTATCAACTCGTATAGAAGAGCTATTCAGTGAAGGCCATAAAGGCGACTCCCTGACTATGTCTATTTGGGGAAACAAGACCTGCATACAGTAAGTGACCCTAGATGTAACCGTTACTAGATAGGGGATACCTGGCAGCATGCCACAGGAGCTGTGATCATTCAACATAATGTAACTCCCATTTGAAAGTTGACCAAAGATTGGATTAATCACTGCTGCCGGTGAACCGTGCAGGTGGCAGGATAAGCTTGTAGTGGAACCGTCACAGGCCCCGTGTAAGTTAATACCCTGACAAAGAAGAGAGCCGCTTAGTGCATGTTCACAGTTTTCACCGCTAAGAAACACTTCATGTCCCCCACTCCAGGAAATACTGAAAATGGAAAGTCGTAACAGGCAGAGTAATCTTACCATGTATGATCCACTGAGTAGCTGGTTTTTCTCCCACTGTGAATGGTAATTTCTTCAGTTTTTCAATGCTCAGCACCGTATAGTCTGCTCCCCTTTGTGCCAGTTTGATCTGTCAATCAGTGAGATTTAATTCTGCAAACAGTGACGTAGTATTGATTAAACGCCAAGGTACATAGCCAGAACGCAGGTTTTGAAGCGTCCAGCCTAATAGCATGATAGAACGTAACTGTGACTGACCATGTTGCAACATGACCAAGTCTTGTTCCACGATGTCTATGACAGAGGATACAATGCTGTCCAAAGAATATATCCTGGATGACAGAGTTGTTAACCCATTGTTTACTACAGAGAGAGATTTCTCTAAATTAATATAATCAATTTCTCGTATTTGTTCTGCAGTCTCTGCTAAGATCAGTATGTCTCTATCGGGTATATTAAACTTAATTACTTGTGTGTGCCAGCTAACTCAGAGGTCACTAGAAACATCTCGAATATACAAGAAGGGATTAGTCTCTGACAACCGCATAAACATGACAACTTTGTTTCCTTTTAGAATCGGAACAGTCTCAGAATCGTGGAAACAATAGATAACAGTTTCACTCAGTCAATCGTGCATGCTTCGTTTCTACAGACTTGCACAGAAATAGAGAGATGGGCGTTTCAATAAAAGGGTTTATTGAACAGTCTTATTTCTCATGCAAGAGATATGAATTGCTACAATCGTAAGACAGACTGCGAAGAACAATATGTACAAAGTTAGCAGTAAGATAAAATAATACTGCAATAGCATGGTTTGTAGCTATGACATATATTAATCAAAATACATATATAAATAACATAAGCTAAAATGTGATACTCATTTGATGCTTCTAAATTGTTCTACCCCAGTGTACTTAACCTAAGTGTAGTACGAGGTTTGAAGTAGGTGCCATTTCTAAAGTATAGCTAGCTATATTTTTAGTTTAGCCAAGAGTTGCCAAAAGTTTCTCTAAGTTCTAGTCAGCTCCATACCTTAGAATGAGAGAGGTTGGAATCTCTTTTCTGGACTCGATAGTCTAACCCCCCGCAAGGGAAGTCAGAAAGCAATGGAGCTGGATTCTCTGCAAGGAGGATGGCAGCATCAGGTCAGTGCATCAGGCTGGAACCTCGATCTCCTTCTGAACTTGCCGTGGCAAACTGCGCAGTCTGGGTTGGATCGAATCCTCCAGGAACTGCAATTTGCCAGGGCAAGTGCTGGTATATTTATACCTTGAAGGTGTCTAGGAATGCCAATAGTGACGTAAAAGTCTGGCAGAGGAACGTCATGAATGAACCTTCCATGCTTCATTATAAGCAGGTTAGATACCGGCATATATGAAACGTTTTTGACGCAATTTTCTTGGTCCTAGGAAGAATTCCCTAAGGTCTGCGCCTTCTTGAAGTAAAGTTAAGTGTTGTTTTACATCCTCTAATGTAGCTTTCTGTAGCCAATCAAGGCAAAGTTTCCCTACACTGTAAGTTGTTACTATCCCCGGATGCTGTCTTTGGACATAACGTGGGTCTGGCCTATGAAAGGTAAAACCTTGTGTTTTGTTCAGGAATCTATCTTGACAGTTGTATGTGTCTAAGGGCCAGAGCAACCATTTTTTCCATTCAGGATCTGATCTGTTATTATTCAAAATAGTATGTACGTCGACCTCCGACTGTGTAGTGCTTTCACTTGTAGGTGCAGGTATAGACGGAGTGTTCATGTCTTTTATCTAGGCTATTCCAAGGCATGATGTTTGTTGGACAGTGTCATTCAAAAACATAATTTGCTCAGGGATTATACATGCTCCAAACAAAGCTTATATTCCCTGTACTTGCCAATCTTTAGTACCCCAGACAGTTTTCGTCTCAATGTTGTCTTTCCAAAAGTCGTAACCCTGTCTAGAAAGTTCGGCAATATAGGGTGTGGAATAAATCTGTTTGGTATTCGTTAACATATTTTTCATTCCTGTCTTGTTGACATTCTTAAAGTAAAGTGTCTCTGCATTTGAGATATTAAACCCTGAAAAATATGGAAATTTCATTGCAAATGTTTTCGAGCTATCCTTCGGTGGCGTAGGACAATGTTCCCATTGGTTATACATAAATATATTTCTAGGTGTTGCAGATTTATGCAAGAAATGATGACCATAGTGGTTATAACAATACAGTTGTTCATAGTCTGATGAACCTTGTAAATATTCATTATTAGTGAGTGCAGTTGACATCTCTAGATCAGACATCATATTATTAACAGTCTCGAAGTCCCAATCATCAGAAAAGGTACTGGCGGTAATAAAGTCACTTAATGAAATTTTAAATAAATGTGGAATCTTCAAAAGCTCTGACGGGCCAAAAATGTCATATTCGGTTTTTTCCCAAACTATACCATCAGGTATAGGAATCGCTGTGATGTTCACTGCTGACAAGTCTCTTGCTTCACGATGGGATGATTTGTGTGGTTGGAGAAGTAAGTTCACTCTTTTACTTGCTGTGTCCATTTGAATATATCTTCCATTAATCAGCATACCCAGAGTTATTACCAGAGCTAACCAAAGTAGAAAGAAGAATATTCCCAAAACAATCCATACTTCAATCCATGGTGAAACCAGATAAGTTTTTCCCACTAGATGAAAAAAGTCTGTTGCTTGTTCTTTGAAAGTTTTTTGTGCTGGCGTTGTTTCAGGCTCGCTGGGATCCTCAGAAAACGTATCAAAGTTCATGAAATAGCCAGAAGCAGTTCTGTCAATGGTCGGAATTGCATCCGTATTTGATGAAATTGCTGGAACCAGTTGATCACTTGTTACTTCGTTGTAAACAGGTTTATCTGGACGAACTGTTATTTGGGTCTCAAGAGGTACAAGGTCCATAGCATTGTTGCTTAGTCCTCTATTTCTTACTGTCGAATCTTCAAAGGTGATGAGCCTCTCAGTTTGAACCTCTTGGATTGTAGCTTGAGGAGTGCGTCTGCTACATTGGTGGAGTCCACTTGGCCTACTGTTCAGTATCGGCCAAATAGTGTGGTTTGATCAGGTCGATGGACACAAATCTTCTCTCCTTTTTACCAGCAAGGGTTGGCAAAAGTATTGTTCTTGATGTGTGGATTGCTAGGACAGGTACTGGTTGTCTGTATGAAGGCTCAAATTCCTTCTTATCCGCGATCTTTTCTCTGACTAGATCCCCAAGCTTTGGGATCCAGACAGGCCTTGCAGGGACGGCCGGATTTTTCTCAGTGGTGGTTGGCTTCAGGACCAAGTTGCTTTGTT
This sequence comes from Triturus cristatus, assembly GCF_964204655.1. Lineage (NCBI taxonomy): Eukaryota > Metazoa > Chordata > Amphibia > Caudata > Salamandridae > Triturus > Triturus cristatus. Next base: position 393,769,786 of record NC_140594.1, read on the forward strand.
GCGTTCTTAGTTCATTTAAGTCCTGTAAAACAGCCAAACGATCTTTGATATCAAATTGTTTGTTTTCCACCACTGTGCCTTTCATATCTAAGTCCGGAACCAACATTCTAGTTTCAAACAGGACCTCATATGGAGTGACACCCCCTAGAGAACTTCTTGGCAAGTTGTTTATTGCGTGCTGGACCCCACATAAATGTTTGACCCACCCATCACCCGAACCTAATACCCTAGCTGTTATAGACTGCTTTATGTCCCGTTTTTTTCTTTCCACAACAGAATTTCCCTCAGGATGAAATGGAGAAGAATACCGCAATGCTACGCCCAGACCGGCCATGGCTTCTTTGTAAGCCCTAGAGCTAAACGCAGGACCCTGGTCAGAATATAGTGTGCCTATTGCGTATGTGCCGATAAAAAATAGCAAATCTTTTATAACTGTTTAAGCGTCAGCCGAGCGCTGAGGCCACATCCATAGGAACCTAGACTTAGTGTTTCTGGGATTGCATTCGTCCATGAGGACGCATGTATATCGTTAGTCTGCTGCTATCTAACAATGGTGTCTGAACTGGGTTGGCTACATTGCAGTCAGGTGTCTGGTGGCGTTCTGTACTGCAATCTCTATTGCATGCTATACAGTTATTAATGAAGATGTGAATGAGAGTATTCATCCCTGGCCACCAGTACATCTCTTTTATCTCTAAAATTATCTTTGAGATCCCCTGATGTATCAGACCCTCTCTCAGATGCGCTTCGTAAATCAAAGCTGCTCTACGTTCCCTGTTTGGAATTACTCTATACCCCACTCCAGGGATTCGAGAAAACGGAACACCATTCGCATCAATTATATATGAGTATTGAGTGGAAACCTTTCAGGTAATGCCGCCCCACTGCCTTTGCTTGATGCATTGACATGCAGCATTATTTCGCTGTCTATTTTTGTTTTTGAACGAGTGATTGCAGCTACGGAAGCCGTTTGCACAGCCCCTTTCTCAGCTTCATCAGCCAATGAATTCCCTTCAACGTGAACGCCATCACGTTGGTGACTCAGCGTGTGTATCACGTGAGTGTTCTGTAGTCCGTTTCGCAACTGAACTACTTGTTCCCAAAGCAATTTGTGCTTGATTGTGCTACCTTTTTCATCTTTGAAACCATTTTGAATCCAATTCTGTAAATATTCATTGCAAGATTGAACACAGCAAAAAGAATCGCACACTATCAGTGTGGGGAATTCGTGATCTGTATTTTCAAGTGCCATCTTAAATGCTTGTAGTTCAGCTCGCTGAGCTGTACAATCTGCTAGAGATTGTGTTTTTGTGACCATTGGTCTGAATTTGCCATCTCGCATGCAACCTTTAACGATAGCACACGCTGCACTGTAAGCTTGTTTACTCCCCGTAGCGGGCTGTGCAGATCAGTCAGTATAAATTATAAATTCGAACTGGTCAAGAGGGAGAATTTCAGTAAGCAGAGGACATTCGTGTTCATATTGCAGGAATGCTTGTGTTTTTAAATATGGATCAAAAACGTATTCAACATCAGTTGCAGCAAGAGAATTAACCCATTGTATCCATCTCGGATGTAAAGCTTTTGCATTTGGAATGCTCACCTTTGTAACTGCCTCTAGGGCTGGTACAGGAGTCACAACCATAATGCGTTTCCCCTGTGCTAGAGCTCTTTCTTTTGCTACAGCGGTTTGAACTGCTGTCAGATTTTTCTCTGTAGAAGTGAATTTCATTTCTGCTTGTGTATACAAGTGGGAGTTGTATGCAATTGGTATTTTTTCACCTTCGTTAAAAGTTAAGGAGGTGAATCCGCATTGACCCGGAATTATTCGGATCACTAAGTTGCGTATGTTTAAGCGTGTTTGCAAGTGTTTTGTTGCTAACATGTCTGTTTGGAGTGAACACAAAATGTCTGTGTGTTTTTGTGTCCAATGTGTGATTTTAAAATCAGGTTTGATTAATTCGTAGAGAGGCTTAACCCTTTCTGCGTAATTTAAAATGTAAGTTCTTCCAAAATTCAGGAAACCTAGAATCGACTGTAAAGTTGGCTGTCAGGCTTTTGCCTTCACTTGATAGTTCATATCATAGGAAAAGGACGTTGAGGTGGGCAATTCTTGACTTTTTAAAGTTGAATTTGTAACCCTCTGAGGCGCAGCCCAATATTATGGTGCTCACCCTGTTCAACTGCCTATCCAGGTCAGCGTCTGTCAGATATATATCATCGACATATGACAATGCCTCGTCATCATACGTTTGTAGTAACTCTGTTACCCTTGCTGAGAATAACCCCGGGCTGTTTTTTAATCCCTGGGGCAGTCGACAAAAATGACCCTGGGTCCCCATTATAGAGAAAGCGGTCAAAAATCTGCTTTCTGGTGCAATATTTTGACAAAAGAAACCGTTTGAAATGTCTAATGTGGTTTTATATTTTTTACACACAATGTTATTCATTAATGCTGTATCGTGTGCACTTTGCACTGCAAATGTTTTGCAACAAGAATTTAAGTGTCTGTAATCCAAAACTCGACGATATGTATTGTCTGGTTTGGAGACAGGAAACAAAGGATTGTTCATTGATGAGGTGCATGTTTCATTCACCCCCTGATATTCAAGTTAATCTAAAATCTCCCTGACCTGTTTTTAGCTTCTTGCTTAACCTTTGTGCAGTCGGTTGATTTTTTAACTGGATGTTATGGTGAGGTGAGTCCTCATCCCATCCTACATGATTTTTATACAGTGCTGGGGCTTGGGCTACTGCCCATTTCCTGGCTAATGTATATTTAAAATGAACTGGAACATGGTTGGAGAAGGCAGGTATAATGATGTCCTCGCCATGTGGGCTCTCCCTGACAAACTCTAGTGGCCAGTCCTGTTCTGCTAGAAGTATATCATAACCCTTTGAAATTCGCTCCCAAAAGAGTGCTTTCACTTTTCTTGGTATGTCTCCCTCCATCCTGAGTGTTATTTCATATAACCTATGTGGAGAACTAACCCTAGTGTCTACAGTCTCAACTTGTATGTCTTCATTCAAGTCCACTGTCTCCAGAAGTCCCTTCAGGTTCTGGCAAGCTATTGTAACTTCTGCTGCACTGTCCAGCATGGTCTGGGCCCATTCTCCGTTCTTGAGTTGGGTTCTCAGTATTCTCGGCATGTCTGATCTTCAGACCTGCTATCTTTTTCTTGGAGAATTGAGGTTTTGCTTTATTTTTGTGAACGTGTTGATCGTCTTTGGACTTCACGCGTTCTTCCTTGTTTTCTGACCGTCCTCTTTTTTCGGATGTCTGTGACGATATCTGAAAGGTATGAGAGGGACGTGTATCATAATCTTTATATCTGTCAGGTTTTCTCAAATTATCCCTATTCCTGAGGTTGTAACTCCTTTCAGAGGGCTCCTTCTGTGGAGGAGACCTGCCTCAGGAATGAGAACACTTCTCTTTGGAATTCTGTTTGCTATTTTGCCACTTCTTTTTAGAAGAGGTAGGAGTGTTTTTAGGAAAGACCTTATCAGGACTTTCAGACAGTTGTGGTTTTACCGGTTTCCCTTCCAGACTGTCTCTGCCTAATTCCTCATAGGATTTTTCAATTATTCTGGCTAGTTCTTGAGGTTGTTCTGTTACATCAAATTACCTTAGTTTCTGGCGGATTGCCACGGATGCTGCTTCTCCTTTAATATAAGATAATATTATTGTTGAGACCTGGTCGAAATTTTTTCAGTAACTTCATACCTAAATTCAGAGCAGGCTCTGCCCCGTATTCGTTTTAAATCTGTTTCAGGACATCAGGTATTACCGCCATTGACGGAACACCATGTGTTTTTGTGTAGATAGCAGCAAAGACTGTGCACCATGAGGTGCAGTCTTCCAGATGTGGTGTTATCCCCATTGGTAAACAAATTGTTAAAATTCTGTGTTTTTCAAAACGGGTAGTATTAGGAAATACTGCTTCGATTTGAGTACTTTTTTGAGCTAATCAGAATGGAATTTGTTCACGTTTTGCGGGCAATTTACCCATGACTGAGTGTAAATTCTGTGGAGTAATTTTTAACGTATTCACCTGATGAGGTGCTGGATTTTGAATTGTTAATGGTTGTTGGACTGTGAAAGTCCGCATGACATATTGATCCAATTGTCTATAAATCTCGATTAACTCCTGGAGTTGAGCAAGTAAATCTATGTCTGACATAGTTTCAATGTCAGGATGAGGTGTATAGCCGGCTAAAATCGGCCATGTTGCTCCTGGTCTACCTAGTGGACCGAGCTTGGTAATGTGATTGTAATGTTTTAGGCGCCTTTAAACCAGAGCTCATGCTCCTGGTATGTGAGTGGAATTTCAATATCCTCGAAAGGAATATATTTCTCAGGTGGTTCATCTTCTTTGTAGAAGTGAAACATGTGTTACTGGATTTGATTCTGGGAATGCTATCCATGAATAGAATACCTCTGTTTGGTGAGATTCATGTGCCTCTATCACGAAAACTGCGCTACCACCTCTTGGTGTCAGACCATGAAGTAAAGTTAAGTGTTGTTTTACATCCTCTAATGTAGCTTTCTGTAGCCAATCAAGGCAAAGTTTCCCTACACTGTAAGTTGTTACTATCCCCGGATGCTGTCTTTGGACATAACGTGGGTCTGGCCTATGAAAGGTAAAACCTTGTGTTTTGTTCAGGAATCTATCTTGACAGTTGTATGTGTCTAAGGGCCAGAGCAACCATTTTTTCCATTCAGGATCTGATCTGTTATTATTCAAAATAGTATGTACGTCGACCTCCGACTGTGTAGTGCTTTCACTTGTAGGTGCAGGTATAGACGGAGTGTTCATGTCTTTTATCTAGGCTATTCCAAGGCATGATGTTTGTTGGACAGTGTCATTCAAAAACATAATTTGCTCAGGGATTATACATGCTCCAAACAAAGCTTATATTCCCTGTACTTGCCAATCTTTAGTACCCCAGACAGTTTTCGTCTCAATGTTGTCTTTCCAAAAGTCGTAACCCTGTCTAGAAAGTTCGGCAATATAGGGTGTGGAATAAATCTGTTTGGTATTCGTTAACATATTTTTCATTCCTGTCTTGTTGACATTCTTAAAGTAAAGTGTCTCTGCATTTGAGATATTAAACCCTGAAAAATATGGAAATTTCATTGCAAATGTTTTCGAGCTATCCTTCGGTGGCGTAGGACAATGTTCCCATTGGTTATACCTAAATATATTTCTAGGTGTTGCAGATTTATGCAAGAAATGATGACCATAGTGGTTATAACAATACAGTTGTTCATAGTCTGATGAACCTTGTAAATATTCATTATTAGTGAGTGCAGTTGACATCTCTAGATCAGACATCATATTATTAACAGTCTCGAAGTCCCAATCATCAGAAAAGGTACTGGCGGTAATAAAGTCACTTAATGAAATTTTAAATAAATGTGGAATCTTCAAAAGCTCTGACGGGCCAAAAATGTCATATTCGGTTTTTTCCCAAACTATACCATCAGGTATAGGAATCGCTGTGATGTTCACTGCTGACAAGTCTCTTGCTTCACGATGGGATGATTTGTGTGGTTGGAGAAGTAAGTTCACTCTTTTACTTGCTGTGTCCATTTGAATATATCTTCCATTAATCAGCATACCCAGAGTTATTACCAGAGCTAACCAAAGTAGAAAGAAGAATATTCCCAAAACAATCCATACTTCAATCCATGGTGAAACCAGATAAGTTTTTCCCACTAGATGAAAAAAGTCTGTTGCTTGTTCTTTGAAAGTTCTTTGTGCTGGCGTTGTTTCAGGCTCGCTGGGATCCTCAGAAAACGTATCAAAGTTCATGAAATAGCCAGAAGCAGTTCTGTCAATGGTCGGAATTGCATCCGTATTTGATGAAATTGCTGGAACCAGTTGATCACTTGTTACTTCGTTGTAAACAGGTTTATCTGGACGAACTGTTATTTGGGTCTCAAGAGGTACAAGGTCCATAGCATTGTTGCTTAGTCCTCTATTTCTTACTGTCGAATCTTCAAAGGTGATGAGCCTCTCAGTTTGAACCTCTTGGATTGTAGCTTGAGGAGTGCGTCTGCTACATTGGTGGAGTCCACTTGGCCTACTGTTCAGTATCGGCCAAATAGTGTGGTTTGATCAGGTCGATGGACACAAATCTTCTCTCCTTTTTACCAGCAAGGGTTGGCAAAAGTATTGTTCTTGATGTGTGGATTGCTAGGACAGGTACTGGTTGTCTGTATGAAGGCTCAAATTCCTTCTTATCCGCGATCTTTTCTCTGACTAGATCCCCAAGCTTTGGGATCCAGACAGGCCTTGCAGGGACGGCCGGATTTTTCTCAGTGGTGGTTGGCTTCAGGACCAAGTTGCTTTGTTGCGTTCTTAGTTCATTTAAGTCCTGTAAAACAGCCAAACGATCTTTGATATCAAATTGTTTGTTTTCCACCACTGTGCCTTTCATATCTAAGTCCGGAACCAACATTCTAGTTTCAAACAGGACCTCATATGGAGTGACACCCCCTAGAGAACTTCTTGGCAAGTTGTTTATTGCGCGCTGGACCCCACATAAATGTTTGACCCACCCATCACCCGAACCTAATACCCTAGCTGTTATAGACTGCTTTATGTCCCGTTTTTTTCTTTCCACAACAGAATTTCCCTCAGGATGAAATGGAGAAGAATACCGCAATGCTACGCCCAGACCGGCCATGGCTTCTTTGTAAGCCCTAGAGCTAAACGCAGGACCCTGGTCAGAATATAGTGTGCCTATTGCGTATGTGCCGATAAAAAATAGCAAATCTTTTATAACTGTTTAAGCGTCAGCCGAGCGCTGAGGCCACATCCATAGGAACCTAGACTTAGTGTTTCTGGGATTGCATTCGTCCATGAGGACGCATGTATATCGTTAGTCTGCTGCTATCTAACAATGGTGTCTGAACTGGGTTGGCTACATTGCAGTCAGGTGTCTGGTGGCGTTCTGTACTGCAATCTCTATTGCATGCTATACAGTTATTAATGAAGATGTGAATGAGAGTATTCATCCCTGGCCACCAGGACATCTCTTTTATCTCTAAAATTATCTTTGAGATCCCCTGATGTATCAGACCCTCTCTCAGATGCGCTTCGTAAATCAAAGCTGCTCTACGTTCCCTGTTTGGAATTACTCTATACCCCACTCCAGGGATTCGAGAAAACGGAACACCATTCGCATCAATTATATATGAGTATTGAGTGGAAACCTTTCAGGTAATGCCGCCCCACTGCCTTTGCTTGATGCATTGACATCCAGCATTATTTCGCTGTCTATTTTTGTTTTTGAACGAGTGATTGCAGCTACGGAAGCCGTTTGCACAGCCCCTTTCTCAGCTTCATCAGCCAATGAATTCCCTTCAACGTGAACGCCATCACGTTGGTGACTCAGCGTGTGTATCACGTGAGTGTTCTGTAGTCCGTTTCGCAACTGAACTACTTGTTCCCAAAGCAATTTGTGCTTGATTGTGCTACCTTTTTCATCTTTGAAACCATTTTGAATCCAATTCTGTAAATATTCATTGCAAGATTGAACACAGCAAAAAGAATCGCACACTATCAGTGTGGGGAATTCGTGATCTGTATTTTCAAGTGCCATCTTAAATGCTTGTAGTTCAGCTCGCTGAGCTGTACAATCTCCTAGAGATTGTGTTTTTGTGACCATTGGTCTGAATTTGCCATCTCGCATGCAACCTTTAACGATAGCACACGCTGCACTGTAAGCTTGTTTACTCCCCGTAGCGGGCTGTGCAGATCAGTCAGTATAAATTATAAATTCGAACTGGTCAAGAGGGAGAATTTCAGTAAGCAGAGGACATTCGTGTTCATATTGCAGGAATGCTTGTGTTTTTAAATATGGATCAAAAACGTATTCAACATCAGTTGCAGCAAGAGAATTAACCCATTGTATCCATCTCGGATGTAAAGCTTTTGCATTTGGAATGCTCACCTTTGTAACTGCCTCTAGGGCTGGTACAGGAGTCACAACCATAATGCGTTTCCCCTGTGCTAGAGCTCTTTCTTTTGCTACAGCGGTTTGAACTGCTGTCAGATTTTTTTCTGTAGAAGTGAATTTCATTTCTGCTTGTGTATACAAGTGGGAGTTGTATGCAATTGGTATTTTTTCACCTTCGTTAAAAGTTAAGGAGGTGAATCCGCATTGACCCGGAATTATTCGGATCACTAAGTTGCGTATGTTTAAGCGTGTTTGCAAGTGTTTTGTTGCTAACATGTCTGTTTGGAGTGAACACAAAATGTCTGTGTGTTTTTGTGTCCAATGTGTGATTTTAAAATCAGGTTTGATTAATTCGTAGAGAGGCTTAACCCTTTCTGCGTAATTTAAAATGTAAGTTCTTCCAAAATTCAGGAAACCTAGAATCGACTGTAAAGTTGGCTGTCAGGCTTTTGCCTTCACTTGATAGTTCATATCATAGGAAAAGGACGTTGAGGTGGGCAATTCTTGACTTTTTAAAGTTGAATTTGTAACCCTCTGAGGCGCAGCCCAATATTATGGTGCTCACCCTGTTCAACTGCCTATCCAGGTCAGCGTCTGTCAGATATATATCATCGACATATGACAATGCCTCGTCATCATACGTTTGTAGTAACTCTGTTACCCTTGCTGAGAATAACCCCGGGCTGTTTTTTAATCCCTGGGGCAGTCGACAAAAATGACCCTGGGTCCCCATTATAGAGAAAGCGGTCAAAAATCTGCTTTCTGGTGCAATATTTTGACAAAAGAAACCGTTTGAAATGTCTAATGTGGTTTTATATTTTTTACACACAATGTTATTCATTAATGCTGTATCGTGTGCATTTTGCACTGCAAATGTTTTGCAACAAGAATTTAAGTGTCTGTAATCCAAAACTCGACGATATGTATTGTCTGGTTTGGAGACAGGAAACAAAGGATTGTTCATTGATGAGGTGCATGTTTCATTCACCCCCTGATATTCAAGTTAATCTAAAATCTCCCTGACCTGTTTTTAGCTTCTTGCTTAACCTTTGTGCAGTCGGTTGATTTTTTAACTGGATGTTATGGTGAGGTGAGTCCTCATCCCATCCTACATGATTTTTATACAGTGCTGGGGCTTGGGCTACTGCCCATTTCCTGGCTAATGTATATTTAAAATGAACTGGAACATGGTTGGAGAAGGCAGGTATAATGATGTCCTCGCCATGTGGGCTCTCCCTGACAAACTCTAGTGGCCAGTCCTGTTCTGCTAGAAGTATATCATAACCCTTTGAAAGTCGCTCCCAAAAGAGTGCTTTCACTTTTCTTGGTATGTCTCCCTCCATCCTGAGTGTTATTTCATATAACCTATGTGGAGAACTAACCCTAGTGTCTACAGTCTCAACTTGTATGTCTTCATTCAAGTCCACTGTCTCCAGAAGTCCCTTCAGGTTCTGGCAAGCTATTGTAACTTCTGCTGCACTGTCCAGCATGGTCTGGGCCCATTCTCCGTTCTTGAGTTGGGTTCTCAGTATTCTCGGCATATCTGATCTTCAGACCTGCTATCTTTTTCTTGGAGAATTGAGGTTTTGCTTTATTTTTGTGAACGTGTTGATCGTCTTTGGACTTCACGCGTTCTTCCTTGTTTTCTGACCGTCCTCTTTTTTCGGATGTCTGTGACGATATCTGAAAGGTATGAGAGGGACGTGTATCATAATCTTTATATCTGTCAGGTTTTCTCAAATTATCCCTATTCCTGAGGTTGTAACTCCTTTCAGAGGGCTCCTTCTGTGGAGGAGACCTGCCTCAGGAATGAGAACACTTCTCTTTGGAATTCTGTTTGCTATTTTGCCACTTCTTTTTAGAAGAGGTAGGAGTGTTTTTAGGAAAGACCTTATCAGGACTTTCAGACAGTTGTGGTTTTACCGGTTTCCCTTCCAGACTGTCTCTGCCTAATTCCTCATAGGATTTTTCAATTATTCTGGCTAGTTCTTGAGGTTGTTCTGTTACATCAAATTACCTTAGTTTCTGGCGGATTGCCACGGATGCTGCTTCTCCTTTAATATAAGATAATATTATTGTTGAGACCTGGTCGAAATTTTTTCAGTAACTTCATACCTAAATTCAGAGCAGGCTCTGCCCCGTATTCGTTTTAAATCTGTTTCAGGACATCAGGTATTACCCCCATTGACGGAACACCATGTGTTTTTGTGTAGATAGCAGCAAAGACTGTGCACCTTGAGGTGCAGTCTTCCAGATGTGGTGTTATCCCCATTGGTAAACAAATTGTTAAAATTCTGTGTTTTTCAAAACGGGTAGTATTAGGAAATACTGCTTCGATTTGAGTACTTTTTTGAGCTAATCAGAATGGAATTTGTTCACGTTTTGCGGGCAATTTACCCATGACTGAGTGTAAATTCTGTGGAGTAATTTTTAACGTATTCACCTGATGAGGTGCTGGATTTTGAATTGTTAATGGTTGTTGGACTGTGAAAGTCCGCATGACATATTGATCCAATTGTCTATAAATCTCGATTAACTCCTGGAGTTGAGCAAGTAAATCTATGTCTGACATAGTTTCAATGTCAGGATGAGGTGTATAGCCGGCTAAAATCGGCCATGTTGCTCCTGGTCTACCTAGTGGACCGAGCTTGGTAATGTGATTGTAATGTTTTAGGCGCCTTTAAACCAGAGCTCATGCTCCTGGTATGTGAGTGGAATTTCAATATCCTCGAAAGGAATATATTTCTCAGGTGGTTCATCTTCTTTGTAGAAGTGAAACATGTGTTACTGGATTTGATTCTGGGAATGCTATCCATGAATAGAATACCTCTGTTTGGTGAGATTCATGTGCCTCTATCACGAAAACTGCGCTACCACCTCTTGGTGTCAGACCATGTTTTATAAGTTTTAGAGTGATGGCGCTACTTAAATTTGGTGGGATGTGTATAACACCCACCTCGTCTTCATTAAGACCTGTAAGGTCAGTCGCAGCTTGACCGTTGTTGACAATAGGATTGTCGTTCTCCGACATTGTTTAATGAACAAGTTTCAAGGAAACAAAGATAAGGTGCACAATATTTTGGAACACTGTATCCTTCAACGTTGAACAAAACCAAACAGCTAATACATAGGACTTTTGTCCTACTCAGCTATGGCGGATATTATCCCTACCCACTCCAGACGTCTTATGGAGTTTTATGAGTAGAGGGTCTCTGAGAAAAGCACGATTGAGTTACTTCAGTATCTAGCGTTAAATTAGTGCCTTACCAAACCGTTGGGCGCCATGTACTGTAGTTCCTATATCCCTGATAAGCTCTGCACATTGGAATAACATACACTATAGATTTGACATAGGACTAAGGTCAGTATGTCTCTATCGAGTATATTAAACTTAATTACTTGTGTGTGCTAGCTATCTCAGAGGTCACTAGAAACTTCTCGAATATACAAGAAGGGATTAGTCTCTGACAACCGCATAAACATGACAACTTTGTTTCCTTTTAGAATTGGAACAGTCTCAGAATCGTAGAAACAATAGATAACAGTTTCACCTAGTCAATCGTCCATGCTTTGTTTCTACAGAGTTGCACAGAAATAGAGAGACGGGCGTTTCAATAAAAGGGTTTATTGAACAGTCTTATTTCTCATGCAAGAGATATGAATTGCTACAATCGTAAGATAGACTGCGAAGTACAATATGTACGAGGTTAGCGGTAATATTAAATAATCCTGCAATAGCATGGTTTGTAGCTATGACATATATTAATCAAAATACATACATAAATAACATAAGCTAAAATGTGATACTCATCTGATGCTTCTAAATTGTTCTACCCCAGTGTACCTAACCTAAGTGTAGTACGAGGTTTGAAGTAGGTGCCATTTCTAAAGTATAGCTAGCTATATTTTTAGTTTAGCCAAGAATTGCCAAAAGTTTCTCTAAGTTCTAGTCAGCTCCATACCTTAGAATGAGAGAGGTTGGAATCTCTTTTCTGGACTCGATAGTCTAACCCCCGCAAGGGAAGTCAGAGAGCACTGGATCTGGATTCTCTGTGAGGAGGATGGCAGCGTCAGGTCAGTGCATCAGGCTGGAACTCGATCTCCTTCCGAACTTGCCGTGGCGAACCGCGTAGTCTGAGTTGGATCGAATCCTCCGGGAACCGCAATTTGCCAGGGCAAGTGCTGGTATATTAATACCTTGAAGGTGTCTAGGAATGCCAGTATTGATGTAAAAGTCTGGCAGAGGAACGTCATGAATGAACCCCTAAGGAATAGATGTTCATGCATACTTAATGAGTTCTTAGAGAAATCAATATTCAAGCTGAGGAAAATTCCTAAAAGCTTAAGGGTCTGGTTTTCCAAGAATTCGTTGTGACGTGGATGGACGGATGTAGGCGGCCATGCCTGTATTTGGTACTGACAATCTCTAAATAAGGGCCGGATTTCTATGTACAAATAAGGGCAATGTGAATTGTACCTATATAAGGGCATAAATCGGGAAACCTATATACGGAATCTAAATCTGCACACAACAGGAAGTGGTGTTCCTGTGTGACTGACCACTGGCAGTGAGATTTACATTTTTCTACAACACCATGTCTAAAGATGATGGGAATGAGGATCTTGGTATCAGGAAGTTGACATTTCAGATAAGGAGCTGGAGATGTTGGCTGAGGAATGTGTGACACACATGGACCAGTTGTTTGGCAAGTCATCTTTTTCAGTACCTGAGGCCCAGAAAACCAACATTTTGGAACAGCATCCTGGAAAAGTGAACTCTCTTGGTGTCACCGAGAGGACCATACCAGAAATAAAGAAACACTGGATTGACCTAATATCCTGTACTAAAGAGAAGGTGAGCAGCAGAAAAGCACAGGCGGTGGTCCCTCCAAACATGCTCCTCCACCTCCAATGGAATCACTTTTTGAGGGAAAATTTGAAACTGAAAGTGTGGTGGGAGTATCAGAAATTTTCACCTCCGATCGCGCAGGCAGCGGCCAAGGTAAATTGTTTTCTTATATAACATTTTCCATAACATATTGTTTGTTAGTCTTCAAGTACAAGATCTTAGCTAAAAAAAAAACTCCATTTAGATGTTAGCTGTTATTTGGCTATACATTATGGGATTTATAGTACAAGTAAGTTATATGGTGTGCTCTGTGTTGATGTATAAACTACCCATATTTATATATAACCTTTCATGTCAAAAACACATAAATCGAACTATCAACAATTTGATTCAAAGTTAGTAACCATTTATTTACAATAATTATATGCATACATTTGCATAGATCGCACCCAGGATGTGTCTCGAACCACTCAGGTTGATGAAGCTAATGACACACAAGTGCAAATTGAGGACAGCACAATTGCTACTCCTGCGCCCATAACTCAAACTCCAACTAGTAGGAAAGAAAATGTGGCATCACTACCATACTTTGAGGAAGGTGATGAGGAGCAAACACAAGGCAGGAACACAACTTCTTCTGTGTGCAGGACACACTAATAATATAGATTCCAACAATGAACAGTTCACAATGAAGATGTCTCTGATGACATGTCAGACAGTTCTCGAATCAAAATCAATCATCACAGTACAGCGCCTGCAAGCCAAACAGATAAAAACAGTGAATAGCCATCTGCAAAGCATGTTGCATTCAATACTGCAATTTCAGAAAGGTCAAGATCGTTGGATAGCTGCCATGGGGAAGGAGCAATGTACGCAAAGCACAGGCACAAGCAGCACATGGCACGCTATGACGCATTTACAAAAATAATAATTCAATTGGCAGTAACCACCACCTCTCTTGCCAGGTGAACTTTGAACATCCAAAATGACACGGGGCACTGCTGCCAAGATGAAGCATGCAGGCTGGTCCAAGTGACCAAAGCTCTGGAGAACATTCGGACACATTACCTGTCTGTCCCCAACATATTACCATCACCTGAAAATAAAGACGCCTCTTACCTCATTGGTATACCTGTGTCTAATGGGTGTTGTACAAGGTGAATATGCAGACACAAATCTAGCACAGATATATCCCCAACTCAACAGCCAAGTCCTGCTGAGAAGGTAGCCAACACCGGAGGTGAAAAAAGTAACTTTTGCATACACTCAGATGTGTGATACTAGGTTGTTATGTTTATGGTTTCAAACTGTGTTGCTTTGTTTAAACAATGGCATCCTATAAGGATACAGATGATGATGCATAATTACAAAACATTGTTACAACCTGAATAAAAATGTTATCTTTCAGTAATGAAAAAACAACACCGTCATGTGCATTGGCTTTTTCTTAGATGTGGTCCTCTTTCTTACCTTAAAAATAGTTGTTTGGAGATCTCTGTGTGTTGTGCTCCAACCTCTGTTGCACGTGTCTACTGATTCTGTAGTTGTGCTATTTCGTTATCTGAGTTTTATTCTGGCTTTATGTGGATTTTGTCTAGACCCTTCCTCATGGCTATGGTGTGAAGAACAGCACACGTGGCAGTGATTTTGCAACAGGTTTCTGGTTTGTAAAGTAGTGCTCCACTTGCGTGGTTTTATGTGCCCTGTTGTACTGCCTTTCAATTCTGGTTCTTTGATTCAAGTATGGTGTCAGTATCCAAGGAGCGCAAGGCATTGTCTCCTTAAATGGTGTGAGAAGGAGAAACTATTAGATTATTTTACAAACATACTATTGAACACTCTATGAATTAACGTTGTAATTCTCATACCAAGTAAAACACCGTCACCAATTTCACCCTGAGACAGATGGTTATTTATTCCACTGTGGTGCAACATAAAGGAGTCATATGTGCTGCATGGGAATCTGGCTACAAGGTCAGTTATGATGCATAAAGCAACACAGCCTATCAGAACATTGAGTGTTTTTCCTGTTTCTATAAATAAATTAATTTGCAGGCGGTACACATGGCAATATGTGTTCCATTAACACAACCAATAAGGTTTGGAAACTGTGCTACCCGATAAAACATTTGTTTTGTGTGTTGTGCATCTTGAGGAGTGTTTGGAAAAAAGCATATTGGTTCACTTTGCCAACTATGATTTCCAACAACCTACGAAAAAAACCTAGTAAATGCATTTTGTGACAACCCCCCCCGGCACTGTTTTAACTCCCTGGTAAATGCCAGAAGCTGAAAGGTGTGGACAACACAATACCTGAACATGTGCTGGAATTGCATTGCTTTTGATTGTTGGGGTTTGTAGCTGAGGATGTAACTCAGCAATTAAATCCAAAATTACCACAGTACTCAGTCTCTCCTTCTGAAAAATCTCCTCCTCAGTCTGAATGAGAGACTCCCAACAAGAGGCTAGAGAACAGGAAGGTGCAGGAGAAAACATTCAATTTAAAAAACAGGGGCCCCTGGATACAATTCGTATATTTGGTTCACAGCTGAATTGAACAGCTGCTGGGGCCTACTCTGTGGGGGCATTTTAAGATAAATATATGCTGCCCTTTGATATGGCGCCCACGGCGATGCACTATCCAGAGGAACTTGACACAGGATCCTATTTCTCCTTTGTGTAGTCCCTGACATTGGTTGTCCATTCTAACATGGCGCGTATTTAGATATACATTAGTTGCATCATTTGGTGCACCTTTCCTAAGCCTGGTCTGTATGCTTTTGTGTCTGTATGCTTTTGTGTGTGATAGAGATTCACCTACACCTAGTTTATCCCCACAGAAATCTATCATCTACGCTGTCCACCCAGTATTTTAAATATGAGGAGCCCGTTTTTATATGGCGCTTAGTTTTACCCGGGTTGTCCTCTCACGTTGACCCTACAATCTCGGGCTATCTGACCCACTTCAGGGGCACGCAATGCTGCTTTCACACAAATGGAGGCTCTATTCCACCCAGGGCCAGACTAGGCCCTGGCAATTAATTCTGACTGGCTACTTGGTTGGGGGGTAGGTATGGGCTGCTGGTGGAAACACTGCTGCCACTTTTGGTACAGGGGGCTGATATTGCAAACCTCTCTGTGCCAAAAATGTCCCCCACCGGTCTAAAACCAGCCCCCACCCTTCCGGCCCTCCAGGAAAACGCCCTATGCCCTGCTACGGCCAGTCTGGCCCTGATTCCACCTCACTCCAGTACATGCGGACGAGAGGGGAGACGCTGACACAACAATTTGCTATAAACAGGCAAGAACCTTTCGACTCTGATGCTTCTCACGAGCCATCATAACCCCTTTTGCTTCACCTGTTGCTTTTCCATTAATTTACAGACAACGTTCAGTCTCCCTCATCGCAGTTGGCTGTCCGGGCAAACGTAGGGATCCTTTTCCTTTATTTGCATGCACTTACCATGTAAGGAGCATAGTTAAGTCAAATGTATGACGATACAACACAAACATTTACAACCCATGCCTTTACAATGCAGTTTTTACATCGCAACATCCACTACAACGCATGATTTTACATCGCATGCCATCACAATGCATTTTTAGAAACTACATTTACAACGCATTCCATTACAACGCATACCATTACAATGCATACCATTACAACACATATTACTTTTAGGGTACGTGCTGGCTAGTGTAGGGATAAAAATTACTATTCCCACTCCAGTGAGTGCAACAGTAGGGTAAGTGTTGGATAGTGTAGGGGAAAAAATTACTATTCCCACTCCAGTGAGTGCAACAGTAGGGTAAGTGTTGGATAGTGTAGAGGTAAAAATTATTATTCCCCATTACTTACCATATATTGCGTTGTAATGGCATGCGTTGTAGTGACATGCATTGTAATGACATGCGTTTTAGTGACATGCGAAATAATGGCTGTGTTGTAATGGTATGCGATGTAAAGTATGTTGCGTTGTAATGACTGTGTTGTAAAGGTAGTGCGATGTAATGACTGCGTTGTAAATGTTGTTTCCCAGTCAAGTCTCACTATTTGGATTACGGAAGTATGTCTCACCATCATTTACAACTTAATATTCAATATATCTGCTTTTAATTTAATTCAGTATTTCATTAGTCATCCCAACGCTTAGTATCTCAGTTATTTGTTCAACGTAGCATTTCATTGAGCCTGGTTGGCTAGAGCTATTGCAACATACTTACCAAGCGACCCACATATGGGCACCTGTAGGACATCCAGTCCATTGACAGTAGCTAGGCTTCATGCACTATATTCGATCTCCAATGGACTAGTTATCCCACCATGTACCACCAGCATTTTTCATCTATACTGAGCAGTTTATTTCACCTGCCTTGCTAGAGCTGTTATAGCATGCTGGTTTAGAGATTCACATTTGGCTAACTGTGAGCTATTCTAGTCCACAGATTATGGTGCCGATTACGATGCTGTAAAAAATGTCCCCGTACGACTCGTATCCGGTCTTTTTACCGTACGAATCATACAAGTGCCGTACAAACTGCCAAGTACGATTTGCATGGGAAAAAGTCCATACGATTCGCATTGGGAATAATTCCCCACACGTCCTCGGGTCGGAAAATGTGTCCGACACGTCCCTGGACGATTTACCGTACAAACGTGAAAAGTGAAGTCCGACCGCGCAAGTACGATCCAATCCGTGCGTCCGATGTTACAACCGTATGGAAAAAACACCGTCTGCACCGAACTCCCATAGCAACCATGGAGACATGTGCCCACATACACGCCGTACCCCCCCCAGCCCCCGTGAGTACGTGCCGTACCCCCCCAGCCCCCGTGAGTACGTGACATACCCCCTCCAGCCCCCGTGAGTACACGCCGAACCCCCCGTGTATGGACACCCATGTATGTACGAGTCGTACCCCCACCCGTGTATGTACGGTGCGTACCCCCAGCACGTAGCGCTGGGGGTACGCACCGTACATACACGGGTGGGGGTACGACTCGTACGTACACGGGTGTCCATACACGGGTGGGGGTACGCACCGTACATACACGGGTAGGGGTACGACTCGTACGTACACGGGTGTCCATACACGGGGGGTTCGGCGCGTACTCACGGGGGCTTGGGGGGGGTACGGCACGTACTCACGGGGGCTGGGGGGGGTACGGCGCTTACCGGGCCCCCTGATCTGCTCGTTCCGCGGCGTACTTCGCTTTTTATTGCCGTCCGGACTGCTGTCGGTTCGATTCGTACTTCCTGGGTCGTGAAACCCTGCCTGAAGGCGTCCCGACGTCACGTCGGAGCAGTCCCGGATCACATTCGTATGTATATTTTCGTCGGTCGGTGTTTTGTACGACTCGTACGGAAATGGTGTTTCCGTGCGAATCGTACTTGCTTGTTTGTGAAGTTTTACAACCGGGTACGAGTCGGACGGAGAAAAGCCTCCGTCCGACAGTTCGTACCTGGTTTTTCCAGGATCGTAATCGGCACCTATGTATACATTAGATGTATTTCATTTGTGCTTTACAGGAGCAATTAATTTTTGGGTACCACGCCGAATATTTATTCATGTTTCCTTCTCTTTTGCCAGTACGACATTAAGCCAGTTGCGGCGGCCATTGCCCAAGCTTATATTATTTTCACAGACATTTCTTTGAAGTCCAATGCAATAGAGACAGGTAAGATTTTACACTCTCAGGCCAACCTTCATGCAATCGAACATGCGATTCTATCCACCGCACAGTCGCTCAAGTAGTAAATGTCCCTGTTTTTTATCACCTTCTGCACACAAGATATTGCCAACTTTGACTCCCGCCCATTGGTGTACCTTCACGAACCAGATGTCAGGTTAAGGCCCTTAACCCCAGGGGCCTTCCATTCCATTAAAGCATCATGGCTATGTTTTGGCAATTTTAGGTATTCCACAACTTTCCCAAGTAGTACATTTATAGCATGGCCTTAAGCGGTACGATTTCACTGGGAATATTAAGATCACCCTTATTATTTGGATTCTGCCATGTATGACACTCCATGAGCATGGTTCATTTTCATCCATGCTGCACGTTCTAATATATATATTTTTTTGTGTTTCAATTTTTTATTGAAATGTAAAAATAGGAGTAATACATACATTATGATAACTCTGTGTATTATCATACAATAAATATATAAGAACATTGTTATATATGAGCGTAGTGTAAAACTTTCGGAATAATTAATCATATTATATAATTTAATGAATACATAAACATATAAATGCAAGGACAAATATTTGGATTTATAATGAGGCCATAAAAGATTAAATTAATGGAAGAGGGGGAAGAGAGGGGTAACGAAAGAAGGGATCACAAAAGAAATCGATAAGTGAAAAATGTACAAATATGAAGCATAATACAATATGAGTATGTTCCAAGGAGAAAAAGACACACTAGAAAAGCAATGCGAGTATGTAAAAGGTGAATATAAGGGTTAAGTAATTTCATTTGATGTACATATATTTAAATGTATGAGAGGAAATTCTAAAAGATAGATAAGATAAGGTAAGATAAAGTAAGAAAAAATACGTCAAATACTTACCATAACATAAATTAATTAGGCTGATTCAAAGAAATTAAAAAAAGCAATATTCTGTGACATAAACAAAATTAAATAAATTACATTATGTTACAGGTATATGAATATATTGTTACAGGACCAAGGGAGATGAAGTAGGAAAAAGAAATACAAGATAAGGATAGAAAAAGAGAGTGAAATGGATAATATAGAGAAATGTACAAACAAAAAATGAAACCATAGGCATATTGTGGAGAATGTAAGTGTAAGCAGAGAAACACACATGTATACTATATTAAAAGATACAGAATTACATGTAAAAGTTCTGGTGAATAGCTATTAAAAACAACAACAAATAGTAGATATCTTCTTCCGTGCTCAGGACGGCATAAATACAATATGTGTTAAGGTTTATAACCACCAATAATGAATAATGAATGAGCATAAAAGGAAGTAGAAATTAAATTACTGCGTAGAAGGATCATTAATGTTAGCATCGGTATTTGAAGCTAGAAAAGGTGACCATATTCGAAGGAAGAGATAAGATTGATCCTGTATGTTGTATATCATACGTTCGTAGGAAGCTGTTTGGATCATGGCCACCATCCATGTTTCTTGTGATGGTGGTTGAGGCGATTTCCATTGCCGTAATATACAAATTTTGGCTGTAGCTAAGGCTGTGTGTAAAAGTCGGGCTTGTGGCTTAGAAAGTGATTGTGATTGACGTGTATCATGCAGAAGAATGGTAGCATGCGAAAGTGGAATTTGTAGAGGCATCGTGGAATGTAAGGTTTTACCTACATAATTCCAAAAGGGGTTGGATCACAGGACGTCCACAGATGATATGAGAAATGTTACAAGACGTACTATCACATCTCCAGCAGTTAGAATGGGGAAGCAAGCCAGCTTTATGCAGTTTTGTTGGTGACCAGTGCCAATCATGTAACATCTTGAATAAGCAAAATTTCAATCGTGCTTCATGAGTAACTTTATTGAGATTGCTAAGAATGTCAGACCGTTCATCAGTATAAGAGACCGATAATAAGGTTTGCCATTTAGTACGCAAAGTTTGCGATAAGGGTTGAGAAAAAAGATGCAAAGTGAGAGTTTGGTAGAAGCCAGATGTAGCTCCTTTCATCTTACCCCAAGTGTGGAGATACGTCACAATTGGTGAGTGTAAGAGCCATGGTGGAGGTCCTAGACTTCTTCGTAAGGATTGTCGTAACTGGTTATATTTTGAAATTTGAATATCAGGCAAATTAAATTCTTCCTGCAGTTGGACAAATGATTTAATATCACCGTTTGAAAAAGTTGATCTAGGGTGGAAACACCTGCTGCTTCCCAAATAGGCCAAGAAATTGATTTTCTATTAATACGAATTGCAGAATTATTCCATAATGGTTCTTTCCTATGGAGACGAGGATGTGAGCCCAGTAAGCAGTGTGCCCTTTGCCAAGCGGCACGCATAGCCGACAAAATAGGATTAGTGGAGTCTCGGGGACGATATTCAGAGCCATATAAAACAGAAAGACCTGCTTTTGTTAATGAAAGGTAGTGTTCAAGATGTACCCACTGTGGCACATTTGATGAATGTGGAAGCATATATGACATTTGAGAAAGTTGTAATGCCAAAGCATAATGTTCCACTGAAGGTAGACCTATTCCTCCATAGGATCGATGAGCCTTTAGTTTTGAAGCTGAGACACGGGGTTTGGCAGAGTTCCATATAAAAGATTTTATCTTAGAATCAATCTAACGTAACGTAGATAAAGGGACCTGGATAGGGAGCATGCCGAGGACATAATGAAAACGAGAAAGAGTAACCATTTTCACGGCTTGAACCCTGCCCCACATTGAGAGACCCAATGCCTTCCATTTTTCAAAATCACGTTGCATTTGAGCAATGAGGGGATTGAGATTATCCATAACCATGCCCTCTAGACCTTTGTTCACTAGTATGCCCAAATATTTGAGATGAGAAGATTTCCATTGAAAGGGAAAACCTTGAATGGCTGCTATTGTGGTCCCGTTCGAGATGGGTAGCGCTTCGCTTTTGTTCCAATTAATTTTGTACCCAGAAAGGGAGGAGAAGTCAACTATTATTTTTAACACAGATGGTAAAGAGGTGGAGAGATCTGTGAGTGTAAGAAGAATATAATCTACGTAGAGATACATTTTGGATTCACCTGTCGGAAGAGAAATGCCCTTAATATAAGTAGATTGTCTTAAGGAGGCAGCTAACGGTTCCATGGCTAGAAGAAAGAGTAACAGGGAGAGAGGGCAACCCTGACGAGTACCTCGATTGATAGAGAATGGATCTGAAATAAATCCCTCACAATTTACCTGTGCCGAGGGAGTGCTAATATATTTATGCATTTTTGTTTAGTTCAGGGAGTCGCTTGAATTCTTCTGTCAGTCACGTTTTTTTATTTTTTTCACAAATACTGGTGTGTCAACCTTTTCTCTTTTTTCTCTCCCATCTACGGGATCTTCATGATACCTTGGCATTTCATTTTTGATATTGATAAGGGGTATTTAGGGCACCACTTGAGGTCACTCCGGCTCCAAATCACCTACTGATTTTAATGAGAATGCCATTAATAGGATTGTTGATATTATACGAGTTGTGGGCATACATATCATGTCGTTTTTGTTTCTTTGTGTTATTTTTAGAGACTGATGTGATGGCTTCCTGATGAAGGCATTCCTGTGAAAGCGCGCATAGTGTCATTACACAGTCAGCTCTATAATATCTGAGACATTCACATTATGAGCTAAATTGAGATTGTATCATGGTTCATTGAATGAATGTCTTTTGTTTTCAGTCAGATGTACCCAAGATTAGCACATTGAATAGGATCATATGACCGATAACTAACCTATCAAATGTGTTGGAAAGGCGTTCTCTGGGGGGGCTTCGGAATACGTTCCTGCCCACCCGTTGACCCACCTCTCCCAGAGTTAGGCCGAGCAAGGGCGGGGAGACCCTTCCTGGGAGGGTCTCGTACCTAGGATCGCACACGCTGAGCTTGCACTCTCGGACAGAGGGACACCACACAGTAGTTCTTCGTAAGACAGTATACTTTATTGTTAGCTTTAAGGGATCTTTATGATCCGAAATGCAGGTATTGAATCAGTGCCGCAAGCGGCGGCGGGTTCGTGATGGGGGTATGGGGGTAGCGGGACAGTCTTTGAGTTCCATGTCTCTGCGGAGTATCCTTCGCACAGCTCTCAATCCTCGAGCTGGGGGATGTTGTTTCTCTCGGCAATCGCTGCCAATTCTCCTGGAGGAGAGTGCCGCGAGTCACTCAGCAGGCACAGGTGGTTTCGGAGTCGGGGAGCCGTGACAGCGTCAGCAGGGCTCAGATGGTTCAGAGTTCGGGGAGCCGTGACAGCGTCAGCAGGGCTCAGATGTCTCAGAGTTCGGGGAGCCGCGACAGCGTCAGCAGGGCTCAGATGGTTCAGATTTCGGGGAGCCGCGACAGCGTCAGCAGGGCTCAGATGGTTCAGATTTCGGGGAGCCGCGACAGCGTCAGCAGGGCTCAGATGGTTCAGAGTTCGGGGAGCCGCGACAGCGTCAGCAGGGCTCAGATGGTTCAGAGTTCGGGTAGCGTTCTTCGGTTCGGGGAGCGATCGAGCCGCGACCAGGTCAGCAGGCTCTCGTCGTCCAGGTCTTCTCTTCCTCCCGTCCCTTCGGCACCCCTTGTTATACTCCCCCTCCTCTTTGAAGTCCGGAGTCCTCGCTGAGAGGGGTCTTGGTGCCTGGGGGCGGTGTGTCGGGATTTCCTGTCGCTCGGCCCTTTGATCTGTTCAGGTGGGTCTGGAAGGTTCTCCAGACGCCCAGCAGGCGAGGCGCCCGCTCACCGGGGGCCTGGTGGCCGATTGAAACCCTCCTTGGGGAGGAGACCAGTGGTGTGACAGGGACGGCGCCTCCTGGTCTGGCTTGGGGGTTTCTCTCTCCCTCGGCCGGGCATGCGTGGTGGGGTCTTGGGTGTTGCTGGGGCCCGGCCGGCCATCGGGATGTTGGGCCATGGTGGCCGGAAGTCTGTGACATCGGGGATCAGGTACGGTTGCGGGGTGGCTTGCTGGTCGGGAGGGCCCACGCCACGAGGCCGGTCTCACAAAATGTATTTATTATCTCATGAATTGATCATTGTTTAGGGCACTGTTTATATAAATAATGCACTATGATGTTGACAACTCTACACTTTTAAATACTGTTCATAAAGTATTAAAAAATTATTTTGTTTTAATAACATTGGAAGTCTCTCTAGTCATTAGATGAATTGTAGTTATAATGCCTATCATCTGTTAGTCTAAACATTGTATGCCTGCACATTTTTATTATTTTCTTCTTGCTTAAGTCTGTTTCTAAATAAGGATTAACCATTCAATACAGCCGGAGAAACAGTGGGCTTGGAGAGTAGCGTGGGACTTGAAACAGAGACTCAGAAGCGAGGGGTGGCAATGTGAGACTGCAGGAGGAAACTCAGTAGTATGAGATCACCATCAGGGGCATAGCATTTAATGGTGCAGCAGATACAGGGGCACCAGTCCCCAGGTCAATGTAAGACGGTCCGAGGAAACTCAGCAGTATGAGATCATCATCAGGGGCATAGCATTTAATGGTGCAGCAGGTGCAGGGGCACAAGTGCCCAGGTCAATGTGAGATTGTCCAAGGAAACTCAGTAGTGTGAAATCACCATCAGGGCATAGCATTTAATGGTGTAGCAGGTGCAGGGGCGCCAGTGCCCAGGTAAATGTGAGACTGTCCGAGGAAACTCAGTAGTATGAGGTCACCATGGGGTTACCCAAGAAATCCATGGGATTACACTTAATTATGCAAGAAGAGTAAAATGGGGCGAGAATCAATTTTGCTCTGAGAAATACTGCCTAATGCAACACAACACACATAGCAGGCATGAGCTAAATGTGCGCTTGGGGTAGGATTTTTCACCCAATTTGCTCTCAGCATTTAGCGCTATTTGGTTTTCACGAAATGCACCCTCCTATCCAAAATTGATGCAAGGATGCATTTTGCGTTAAGAAATAGCGCTACAAGCAGTAGAATATGGATAGCGGGTGTGAGCTGTCTCTCACACTCGCTAAATATGCTCTCGCCGTTGGATTCTCTCCCAAAAATACTCATAATTACTCAAGAAGGAGTGATTCGAGAATTATCTGCGTCAAAGAGTAACGTGAAAATTAGCGAAATTACTCTGATTACTCTGGTGTAATTAAAATCACTCCCAGGCCTAGTCACAATGTGGGATGAATGTGGGTTCAGGTGCAACGGACTGGGGAGAGGGAGGCTAGGGAGTGAAATGCTACAATATGTGTGGGTTCAACTGCACAAGGCAGTAGAGGGGTAGGCTTGGAAGTAAGAGTCAACTCATCAGTGTGTGTTCCTCAGTATGAAATTACAGGATGAGACTGGAGAAAGGGAGGCTTGCCAGTACGAGGTAACAATAGAGGAGGAGTGTGGATTCAGTAATATGAGGTTACACCATGAGACTGGAGGGAGGGTCTTGGGAATATGACCCCACAATATTGTCAAGTGGGGGTGCAGCTGCACAAGGCTGGAGAGGGAAGCCTCGGACGTAGGAGGTCTCAGTATGGATTCAGCTACACAGGTCTGGGGAGGGAAAGCCGAAGGAGTAAGAGGTCACAATATGGGATGGTGATGGGTTCAGCATTATGAGATGAGAGTGGGAGGCTTTGGAGTGACTGCTGGCCAATGGGCGGTCAGCAATATGGCTTGTGAATAGAGGCGACAATATGGGATCTTTGTACATGGCATTACCTAGTCTTGTGGAAGCCAAATCAATTATATCTTCCAAGTTGGTGGCACTGGACATGCTTTAAAGTCTATCAATTTGTACGCTTGAGAAAGAGATAACATCAGATCACAAGCCTGAGGTAATCACAAAATACATAAATGAAAAAAACATTCAGCAAAGGGCTTTGTGTCAGCCTTTGTTACATTGACAGTGTTTTTTCAGTCCATTCTTTATCTTTGTTTTCAGTTTAGTCACACAGTTAAGCTACATCTTTAGGCTACAGTAATTCGAAGCTAATAGTACATTTTCTTTGCACCAATAAAAATCTTAATTTTCTGTGATGTGCTTAAAATCTGAAATGAGTTGTGAGTGCTAGAAAGCACTTATACTTTTCTATTTAGATTATATAGCACGGATAATTACAAAAATATTACATGGATATGGCCAACATGTTTATGTGGCATGTTCTACTTTTTATTCTATTTATTGTTTTCGTGGCATATGCTTACTATAAAAACAAGTAAAAAATAACAGTCACAATTAGATTGCCAAAGGCCAGACCTCGACGCTTTGCCAATGCTTTTTTCTAAGTGTAAAGGAAGAAGCCTTTGTAAACCTCATCCTGAACTGATTGCTAGTTTTCATCATTTTGTGTTTGGATGTGATTGACGATAATCAAATTTTGGCATTCTTTTCTTTGCTCTTATTGTCATTATACTTGGTTTTCCACTGATTTTTAATGTTCTGTTCTTTTGTTTTTATTGGTAATATGTTCTATGTTCCATAATTCTGAACCCCCTATTCTATTTTACCTAATTTGCTGTTTCTATCTCTTATTTCATTTCTACACTTTCATTTAAATATAATTTGGAGGTTGAAGTTCATCATTTCTCACTCTGTTCTTTTATTGGATGGTAAAGATGCTCAACATCTTGCCTTGTTACTAAGATCAACCAAACCAATGTGAGTCAAAGATAAACTTACTGGACCTGATTTACGTCCATGGTCTGGAGTGTTGACTTCTTTGCTACCAGCATTTAAGGCAGCATTGTCATCCTATCCAATAGACCATGACATCCTCCAAAACATAGACAAATCACCCCTTTCCCCATTCAGTTACATTGAAAAGCCCCAAATGTCAGTATGCTACAGTTGCCTCGCCCCGTGGCATACTGAAGTTACGCCAAAATCGATCCCTCTGAAATCAGTGTAAATATTGACAATGCTTCATACTTGTTCTATACTTTCTTGTACAATCTATCATCTCAAAAAACATTCCCGGGCTCATGGCAAAGATAGCGGATGGGTGAGATACTTTGTCCAGTCTCCGTCCTCGCCACCTCATTAGCTTGACATAGCACCCTTCTTGCCGAACCTGCCTGATCCCCTCGATTGGCTGAGTGCAGAAGCTACCGATAGACGAATTCGGCAATGCTGCAGTTCTCAATTGCAGCACTGACTCAAAACTGGGGAACGCGGCCCGGAGGTCTGAATAGTTGATTCCGGAGGTTGGATAGCGGATGCTGGAGTGAGTCAGTGAAGGGCGGCCCATCCGTGAACCTCCTGAGCCACATACCTATGGAGGCCGGCGGCCAGAGCTGTCAACATATTCTCGGGCTGGGAGGCTCCCTCGGATGGGAGTAGGTGGTGAGCCCGCCGCTGCTACCAACACCTCCGGGCGCATCAAGTGAGGAAGAGGCCCGCCCCAGGCCTAATAGTGCAGGCACTAATGGATCGTTTGTGCGCTAGCTGTGTTCTCGGGAGTGTCTATCACTCTCTGAGGGGGGGGCGGATGTCGGAGGTCCCCCCATTTACTGTTGCACAGGAGAGGTTCGCGAGAGGTTGGAGAGTTGTGTGCTTGTGGGCAGCCATCTTTCTGCTTGCCTGGATTGCAATAGCTGCGACCAGGGTGAATGGTGGAGGAGGAGATCGTGAAGGGGGCCTCAAGCGGCGGCCCAGCGAATCAATCCCTTCGAACCTGGCACCCGTGAAGGCCCAACTCTAGTGTGCAGCACCTTCACTGTTGGTGCTAGGTGGATAGCCCTGCTGCGATGGAGAGCTGTCTCTCCTGCGGTCGTCCTGCACCAAGTACAGACAGCCATTGGTCAGCTGGCCTCAGGCCTAATTGGGTCTTGGGGACCCCTACTCACCATCACTCTTAAAACCGGTTATCTATTTTAGCGACCTGGGTCACTTTATGGCTTTACCTGCTTCTGCGACATTATCCAGGAAATTCAGGTTCTCAGCTTCATTGTACAGGGTGTAAATTGCCCTGTCGAGTGGGCTGCAGTACTATCCCTCTTGGACCAATTAGGCTGCAACATATGTCTACTTTAAGAGGCCCATTTACTTTCTAAAGACACCCCGCATGCAGTCCCACTGGTTTCCCCATCAGATTTAGCCTTCAGGTCCCTCCCAGAGGAACGGGGTAGCTATCCTTCTTCCTCTGAGGTTCCAAGGCAAAGTACTATCCACTATTACTGAAATTAAGGACAGTTTGAGTGCATTTCAAATGCAATGGGACACCTTTTGTTTTACCCTGGTTAACATTTACACCCTGAAGGAATGGCAAGAACCCTTTATAATTAGCTCTTTAATGTCTGCCCTTACTACTACTGATGCGGCCAAACTAATTGGAGGAGACCTGAACTTGGTGATGGACCCCAACCTAGATTGTTCCAGACAATGTTTCAGTCAAGCAGGAGCCTTTTCTGCCTCAGGTCTGCAGTGGTTGTCGGATTGGGGTGTTGCGACATATGGCACCACCTCCACCCCTTATCCAGAGATTACACCTTCTATTCAGCGGCACACAAAACGTATGCCCTAATTGATCACTTACTATCATCCTCATCTCTAATAGCTCGTGTCAAAGAAGCAGTCGCCGACTCCTGTCGCTCTCGTCCATGTCCCGATCTCTTTGACTATCCAATTCGACGCCACTCAATCCCTCTCATCTCACTGGTGACGTTGAGATACGATACTGCTATCCCCCTCTACAGTCAGCTCCTTGTGCTCCTGACGGATTATCTTTAAATTAACGATTCCGGGGAGGTTTCTTTGCCATCGGTTTGGGAGGCTATAAAGCTTGCGATGAGGGGCGAACTTATCACTATCCCTGCGTCTGAAAATCGTTAACGCCAGAGAAACGTCGGCTCTTGGAACGCTCTGTTGCAGAACTCGAGGATATACATAAATGCTCAGGTGCCCCTAGAGTCTGCCGGGAACTGGAAGAGAACAGATACCTTCTAAGACACCTGGATCTGGACAGGGTCGAATATTCCCTCTTGCACCTAAAACATAAATTTTACTTGGGTAATGATCATTGTGGATGCATGTTAGCTCATCGACTCCGAAGCCAAGTCCACTCTGTCTCCACAATTATATTGTATTGTATTGTATTGTAATTGCATTTGTATAGCACCTACTACTGCTGACAAGGCGTCAAAGCGCTTTTTCGGCGAGTAGCACGCTACTCCATGACCCATAGAGGATTAGTGTTGAATTATTCAGAAATCTCCTAGGAGACAGACAGGCTCATTCCTCACTTTGGTAAGGCCCTAACAAACTTGTCCTCTAACAACACTATTTGTATAAAACTTCACTCCCTCTCCTGGCCAAATAACGAAGTTCACAGTCCCTATTAAACACAGTTTAAACAGTTTACAGCAGATTACTGCTGTCTCAGGAGGGAAGGGGGGGGGCTGGTTTCACTGACTTGTTAACACAAAATGGTCGCTGGTGTGCACTGCTTAACATACAGGTCTTAGCACAGAGCAAAGGAGACATTTGGAGGGAAAAACTGATAGTCACGGGGAATGAAAGGGAAAAACTACAGAGTTTGGACTGCAAATCTCACAATTCAACAGGTTAAATGGAAGCAGACTCGGGCAGGGAAAACCACAAGTTTGAACACAAAAACATGGGATAAATTATGCAATCACTGGCAGGTTAAACAACAATTTTAACCACAGGCAAAGACAGTTAAAGAAATTTAAAAAGAAAAAAATAAGATGATGCGATCGCAGGTAGGGAAAATCGTTTTTTTAAAACTTTTTTTGGAAAGAGACAGCACTAGTCTGCCTCCTTACCACTTCCTGGACCTGGCTCACTGCAATCATTATCCAGAACAACAGTGGAAGCAGTCTGGCCATCTATCGCCTTCCTGTCTGTATCAAGTAACAGTGGGAAGGTGGGAGTACTTTGTGTGCGAAGGGCCACATTTCTAAAGAACTTATTCACCAATTTTACAAGCCCATTGATATTTTAAAAAAAGCAATGCTCAAAACCTACAGGGCAGAGCCCTCAACCTTAGCTTGGTATATCTCTAGGGCAGGGGCTATTGGTTTGCCATTGGATGCATGGTGTTCCTTGGAAATGACACCTGTGACCTGCTTGAGTTTAAGAACCATTTTCTTGATATGGGGCTTCCAAGACATGGTCAAACACAGTGTGATTCCAAGGAAATTAAATGAGTCCACCTTCTTGAGTGTTTTGCCCCCCAGTCGTAGACTCCCTTTAAAAGGTTTTGCGCTAAGTGAAAGTCATAAACTTCATCTTTGCCGCATGGATCTCCGGCCCACAGAATGTGCAAAACTCCTCAAACTGGAATAATGGCTGTTGGAGTCCACTAGGGTTTTTGGAGATCAATAAGGTATCAACGGCAAATAATAAAATTGGTGTCTTCAGGGTTGCTAAAGTGGGAGCAGCAGTGGCAAAGTGGGAAAAAAAGTAAACTATGTTCTTAAGAAACAGAGAAAACAGGGTGGGGGCCACAATACAGCCTTGACGGACTCCTTTGTTGACAAGAATCAGATCGTAAGCTGGTCCTGATTACAAGAGCAAACTTTGGCATAATTACCCTTGTTTAAACAAATGACCAGTGCTAAAAGAAATGGGGACACGCCCATTTCCTGAAGGACCTTCCATAATTTGGAACGAGGAACTAGGTCAAATGCTGACTTGAAGTCGCCAAATGCAACATATAAGCAGCCTGTGCCGAGAGAAACCATCTTCCAATATATCAAGAGAATTCGGAAAATCTGGTCAATGGTTTTGGTTTTGTTGCAAAAAACAGTTTGAAAGGTGGACAGTATCTCATGTTCAGCAGCCCTGTCATGAATTTTAATCAGTACCGGATGACAGAAGATTTTTTTTTAAATACAGTCGATAAGACTTATAGATCTGTAATTGGCAGACGAGGAGCTAACCCCTTTCTTAAAAAACAGGTATGACCTTAGCTCCCTTCCATGAATCTGGGATAGGGGCTCCCCTTGCTATTGCGTTGGCTAGGGCAAGAATTGACTTGGACCAGTTTTCTCTGTCATAGGCAAATAAATCCCCTTGAGTACCATCTGGTCTGGACACTCTGCCGGTGGTGATTGTGTCAAGGAAGTGGCAATGTTGTCTAGGTCAAACAAGGGAACTAATTGGTCAGTCCTGGAGCACTTTGTTGACCTGACTCCTTCTTTCCTTTCACAGTGCAGGGCAGGGACATCAGACGCACCACAGGAGGTGGAGCCAGCATTGTGGAGGGAAGGCACAGCCCTATTCAGGTCTCCGGTGCAACTCCTCCCACCCATCTGCATGCAGATTTCTCTATTCAGCCCTGTGCTGACTCACCCTATCTTCTGGAATCCCTCAGCCCCTGTCACTAAGACTCCAGACAAGGAATACACAACCTAGCAGAGGCAGGCTTGGATGGTTAGACAAGAAAATACCTACTTTCTAAAAGTGGTATTTTCAAACACAGAATGTTAAAACCAACTTTACTAAAAGATGCATTTTATCATTCTGAGTTCAGGCATACTAAACTCGAATTTCTACCATGTTCCCTGAGTCAGTTAGGATTATAAGATGTAATAATCAAACTGCCTATTCTGGCCTATGGGGAACAGGTAGCCTTGCAATAGTGAAAAACGAAAATGGCTGTAATTCACTATTAGGACATGTCACACAAGTAGAATACAGTGATACCTTTTGTCACCATGCATTTTTTGACAGTTGCCCCGCCCTTCGGAAGTGACGTAGGAGCCGGAAGTCCCGCCCCGGAAGTCCCTCCCCGGAAGTCCCTCCCCGGAAGTCCCGCCCCGGAAGTTCGGGCCCCGGAAGTTCGGGCCCCGGAAGATCGGGCCCCGGAAGTCGGGCCCGGATGTGCAGCCCCAGAAGTGGGGCAGGTGTAGTGTGTGTGCCCTCCACACAGGAAATAATGGATATGTAGGTGTGTCATAGGCGTAGAACGGGGGTCAAGGGGGGGGCTAGGGCTAGCAGCAAGCCACCCAGCAGGGCCTACTAGGGGTGTTTAGGGTTATGGGCTGGTTGAGCAGAGACTTACTTGTGTGCGCCATGTTGGTGGGGCAATCAGGGGCATGTCTGGGCATGTTCAGCGGGTGGTTGCGGCTGTAGGCTGGTGTTGCTTGAGCAGTGGCGATGTTCATCTGTGGAATGGGAGCCCTAGAGTGGTGCTGGGTCTTTTTTGGGGGTAGGCCAAGCCCCCAAGGAGGCGTGCCTAATGCATATGGGTTCCTAATTGGCAGACCAGGGTGTGGGGGCATAGCCACGGCCAACCAGGGGCTGGATTTCCAATGCCCCCACAGGAGGCGGGAAGCTAGACTGCTAGTTTGCTGATGCAGTATTTTTGCCGCCTAATTTTAAAAAGTCTGATGTAAAATGTCAGTAGTTATGAAAAAATAATAAATAAATAAATAAAAAATAAATAAAAATCAGCCAAGGGCGGGAATGCTAATGTCCCCATAGGAGGCGGGAAGCTAGACTGCTACTTTACAGGTACAGTAATTTTGCCGCCTAATTTTAAAAAGTCTGATGTAAAATGCCAGTGGTTATGAAAATAAATGCATAGTCATGGAGACTGACGTAGAAGGATACACCCCTTTTCGGGGCTTACACAGTATATAAGGGAGACCCTTAACAGCTAGTGTTAAACCCTACACCTGGAGAGAACCTCTGTATCATGAAGCGATACAACTATCTTACGGGGAAGGATGCCACCGATCACAGGGTGAATGCTATTGACAAGTATTTTCACCACTTGAGTCCCCTGGTAATAGATGAGCAGACGCTGCAAGAGGGCCCTAAAGAGGAGTGCTCCGAAGTCACAAGTTATCATGAGGATCTGTGTCGGAGGATGGCCTTTCTCAGCCTTGAGGATAGGCCGCAGCTGATATCACCTATTAAGGTGTCAACAAGCGACAGCGAAACTTCGTGTAAAGAAGCAGAGGTTGAAAATAGTTTCACAGACATGGAAGATTCGGCAGAAACTGTAACCCCACCCCACTAGCAGGTGTATGAAGATATGAGATCTCTGGAGGAGGAAGCAGGTTGGGAGGTTATCGGTGACCAACAAGCTGCTGTGAACAGTGGTGGTCATGAGGCGATGGATCTTGACATCTCTCAGGATTTCAGAGCAGTAGCGGAGCAGCGTGAAAATGTAGAGGTTAGTATCTTAAAAGTGGACACTTTAAGCATATGTGATGCTGGGCATGGTTAACTAATAGACTTTTCTTTCTTTTTGAACTGTAGGAAGCTCATGAGCCAATGGACCTTAACACTTCGCAAGATTCCAGAGCAACAGTGGAGGCCCCTGCAGATGTGGAGGTTAGTATTATCTTAATGTAGACAGTTTAAGCATATGTGATGCTAGGTCTTGTCAACTAATAGCCTTTTTTCTTTCTTTTATGAACTGCAGAAAGCAGCAGAAAAATGCGATGAGATTGAGGAGACCCCCACGGCTGCTAAGACCTTCATTATGAACTGCTTGTCAAAACAGATTGAAAGTTCCACCAGTCAGAACAATGAACTCTGTAAGGACTATAAAAAGGCATTGGAATCTGTAGCTCTTGAAAAGGAGACCCCATGTGTAACATGCGCTGATAGAGAGCATGTTAAAGGTTTTGCAGCTAGTGTTGTGTACGCCTGTCTGAAGCGAGACTTTTATTCTCGATGTTATGGGCATAAAATTAAGGATCCACAAAAGACGGCTCATGACTGTCTATTCCCCTCCTACACCGCTGAAACCGCTCGCTATATATGTCACCTGATAGACCCTCGTAAGTTATATAAGCTGTTAAAGTCGGTGTACCAGCTATCTGGTGAAGAAAATGTCAGACCCGCTATGGTGAAGGTCTTGTCGCAGGCACTCAGAGAAATCCAAAACGCGTATCACATTCGTGCAAAACTTTCTAACATGCGGGTACAATGCCAGGCAGATATTAGAAAGAGGGCAGAACGATCTATAGAAAAGCATGTTGCGGATGTTTATTAAAAAAGTAGAAAGCATGTGGGTTGTATGGACCCTCGAAATTTTTTTAAAAAGTAAAATAAATTATCAACGCTTATTAGCTTGTTGTTACAAAGAGCCGGGGCATTAATGTATGAATGTATGGGATGCCCAGAAACACTGTTGTTATAAATTACTATTTGACTGTTTACTACTTATTTTAGGACATGGAGCAGGAGATGGAGATCCCCGATGTTTCTGAGTCAGTGCCCGGATACCTGTGTATCGCTAAAGTATTATACGATTTGGTTAAAGAAAGAATAGTTGAATTACAGCCAACAGCGTTGTGCTTTTCAAAAATGGTCTGGCTGCTAGAGGCTCAACGGCATGGCGGTCCTAGATGCTTATGCGGATGCGGTGCTAGTATGTGGATGACTGTGAAGGATGCATTCTGGAACACGTACATATACTATAGGCGTGGCTTAATACTACCCCAGATGTACAGCTTAAATGTAGCCTTTGAACTTCTAACAGAGGATTATTTTAGAAACAATGGCTTCCTGATTTGCAATCGCGAATTTTATGAACTATTGACAGCCGCCAGTATCCTAGCCGTACAGAGTTATTGGAGGGGTGATAGGGCCAGCCTATACAGTGCTATTGACTATGTATCTTTAAAAATATCAAGATATGTGACTTTACGCAGACATTCAAGACAAACGCCCAATTCTATATGTATGCATCTTGAATAGTTTGTATAGGACCTTTTAATGCTAGTATTACAGTGTAAACTATGGAATTGTGATATTTTGTTATTCTATTTACTTATAATAAAGTGTTTATACACAAAACAAGCGTCTTTCATTTTATGGTTCAGAAGTGTTAACATGTCAGGGGCTTTGTTAAAGAAGCTTTATTACGATACAAAGGATGTAGCGAGCTTTGGTAGTGGCGAAGCGCTGCTTAGAAGGGCTAAAGCTGAAAATGAGCCGTTAAGCAGAACCCGGGTGAAGGCATGGCTATCGGGTGAAGAAGCGTATTCACTTCACAAGCCAGCGAGGAGACGTTTTAAGAGGAGGCCCACTATTGTTAATGCGCAATTAGATTATCAATGGCAAGCTGACATAATAAGCCTTCAAGATCTGGCAAAGCATAATAACGGAGCCCGTTACATCTTAACAGTTATAGATGTACTGTCTAAATGCGCCTTTGCAGAAGCTCTAAATGATAAAAGTGGAGCAAGCGTCACCAGGGCCTTTAAAGTAATCTTCAGGAAGGGCCGAACCCCTCAAAAACTGCAGACCGACGCCGGAAAATAATTTTTAAACAAAACTTTCCAGAATTATTAAAGCAGTATGGGGTACAACATTTTGTAACGCATACGGAGGTAAAAGCAGCTGTTATAGAGCGCTTTAACAGAACCTTAAAATCTAAGATGTGGAGATACTTCACGGCATACAACACCTATCGATACCTACCTGTTCTACAGGATTTTTTAGCTGTTTATAATGCCAGCTATCATAAAACTATCAGAATGGCTCCTGTAGAGGTAACGGCCGACAATTCTCTATCCCTGTGGCGGTCGGTATACGGCCGTTACTTCCAAGCCCGAGTAAAGAACCCAGTTTTTAAAAAGGGGGATCATGTCAGGGTTTCAAAATTGAAAGGGGCCTTTACGAAAGGTTATCAGCAGACCTTCAGCGACGAGATATTCATAGTTAATAGTGTTGAGCTTAAAGAAGATGTGTACATTTACAGGCTGAAGGACTACTCTAGTGAACCCGTGACAGGTGTTTTCTACAGTGAAGAGTTACAAAAGATCCCAGTGGATGTAGATAGGATTTACAGGGTTGAAAAGATTCTAGAGTGGAAAGGGCGGGGGGCAAAAAAACAAGCCTTTGTTAAATGGAGGGGATAGCCAGAGAAATTTAACAGTTGGGTGCCGGCCAACTCACTGCAGGACGTGTGAGGACGTTAGCTCTAAAAAGAAGAAAGCAATATGGAGACGGCATCCTTTTATATTACATTACCTTCTAATGCATCCATGGGTATGTTCCCTGATAATAAAATATCAAATTACATGGTCAAATTGGCTAAACCTGTGGATTTGAAAGGGGATTGGGAAGTCGCCCTAACCGAAATCCAATACCCCCGCACCTGGAATACGTTTAAGAGGGCTGAAGCTAAATTCAGTATAATGAAGTCCCAGACCGAGCCTTTATACATCACAGGCTTTCCCCACGGGTACTACCCTACTGTCAATGCTGTGGTGGATGCCATTAACAAGACAATGTCCGGCATTGATGGGCTAGATAGCGTTAGAAGGAAGGTTTTTATTAAAGCACCCAGCCAGGATGCACAGTTTGTCACTAGTGGAAAGTTGAGCAGGGTTTTAGGAACTGTACACCATATAAAAAACAAACAAGAGCCAGATCTGACATGTTTCGATATTGCTGGGGGGTTCTACACCCTCTATGTTTATACGGATATAATAGAACCGCAGAGAGTGGGAGATAGTTATGCTCCACTGTTGAGATGGGTTCCAGTTAAAGGCGAAAACAACACAATAGCTAATATTCAGTATATTAAGCCTGACTATGTAACAATTTCTAAAAGTCATTTTGACACTATAACAATCATGGTCTTTGATGACCAGTCTGAACCCGTGTCCTTTAAATAAGGGGAAAGTTATTGTCAAGCTTCATTTCAGGCCACGCCGCGGAGGTGACTATTAAGAGCTCATCATGGTAGCCATGAAAGCCTATGGCAACCCATCTATGTATAGAGAGTATTACAAGCATCAGGCGGGATATGGAGGGCCCCCCTACTTTCAAGGAGCACCTGTTATGTATGGGGCAGGTCTTGGAGGTTTTTTACGTAGTTTGTTCAGAAGGGCGATGCCTTTTTTGAGAAAAGGCTATGAAATTGCAAAACCGCATGTAAAGACAGCTGCCCAGAAAATTGCCCAAGATGTGGTGGGTTTGGTGAAGTCGGCAGTCGTTGAGCGTATGAACAGACAACCTCAAGAAGGGTCAGGACTGTTGTAAAAGCCGCGCCTTAGTATTAAAAGGAGCGGTACAAAAGGGGGTGGTGATGGACGGAGCATCAGAACCAATCAAACACTTACACCCAGTCAACAGATCTGGGTTTTGTAACGCTTAGTATTAAAAGGAAGCGGAGGTCTTCGCAGCGCCAGGGGCCCCCGGTTCCCTATAAAAAAAAGAAGCGTTCTTCAAAAAGAGCTCACAAAAGAAGATCCCCAAGACGGAAGAGAGCTACGAAGAAGAGAACAGCATCCACCGTTAACATTTTCTAAAAGACTTGTCACCCTAAAACATGGCTTTTGTACACTGCGCCTCGGGTGAATGCGCTAAGTCGGAGTTAGATTTGTTTTCTCTAAAGCCCACCCAGACTATTATTGAAAACTGTTTTTTCATGGAGGTATCGCCATTAGCCGCCCTGACACCACTGGCCCCGATAGAGTTTTACGTATCGGGGTCCACGGATATGTATTTAGATCTCAACAATACACTGCTAGATTTGGTGTGTAAAATTGTAAAAGCGGATGGGTCCGCTATTGCTGCAACTGCTAAAGTGGCGACCATTGCATACCCCATCGCAACCCTGTTTAATCAGGTGGACATTACCCTGGGCGACAGACTCATCACGCAGAATGACAACATGTACGCCTACAGGGCTTACATGGAGAGTATCCTGAACTACAGCAGCGATGTTTTGGACACACAGCTTTCAGCGGGGCTTTTCTACAAAGACACTTATGCGCAGTTTGAAAACACTGCTCTAGACGGACCTAATACAGGTTTTGTAAAAAGAGCAGGCTTTGCTGCCGGGAGTAGAGAGTTTGACCTCCTGGGACGAATACATTCAGACCTCTTCTTCCAGGATAAGCTAATCTTTAATGGCATCGACCTCAAGATCAAACTCAACCGTAACAAAGATGCCTTTTGCCTCATTACAGGGGATGCAGAGCAGTATAAACTGCTCATACAGTCTGCTACCCTGTATGTAAAGAGAGTGAATGTGTCACCATCGGTCAGATAGATTGGCTCATGCTGAAGCTCTACAACTGTCGAATGCTAAATATGCCATTGAAAGAGTCTCTATGAAAGTCTACAGCATCCCGGTAGGCACCCGATTAACACAACAGCAAAATCTGTTCCTGGGTCAGCTACCAAAACTTGTTATTATAGGGTTTGTTGACAATACTGCTTTTAGTGGGGTACACGCCTCCAACCCTTTTAACTTCAAGCACTACGGTATCAACTACGTGGCCCTAGTTCACGAGGGAGCTGTCATACCTGCAAAGCCATACACACCCAATTTTGGATCTGGAAATTTTATTAGAGAATATCTCGGTTTAGTGTCGATAACCGGGAAACACCTGCGTGATTCGGGGGTCGTCGTATCACGCGAAGGATATGGTGCCGGCTACACGCAGTTTGCCTTTGATCTGACCCCCGACATGGAAGATGGGGACCATTACCGCCTGGTTAAAAATGGAAATCTAAAAGCTGAAATCCGCTTTAACGCAGAGCCCTAACGACGAATGTGAACATGGTGGTATTTGCTGTATTTGATAGTGTGATACAAGTTAATCATGCCCAACAGATTTTGTTTGATTATCTGTAAAAAATCAATAAATAAAAAATATATAAAATGGACACTATTCACATACGAGACTTCTTAAGCCGCCATAAAGACGCTAAAAAATACTTTCTAGGTGTTTACCCAAGTGACGGCCTGCCGACTGAAATAAGTTATGAAAGACCGCGGTCTTTGGTCTTTAACACCGATCCTCATCACGAGCCAGGAACACACTGGGCTGCTATGTTTTTGGACATTGACAGGGTCACTGTGTTTGACAGCCTCGCAGAGTTTCCGGAGCACAGCATCTATACAAGACCCATATTCAAGTATTTTAAAAAAGTGGCTTCTAGAGTTGAATATAACAAACTGCAGATACAAGATTCTCTATCTATGACTTGTGGGGAACACTGTATATATTTTATCTGTAAAATGTCTCAGGGTCTGAATTTTAGATTTTTTTTAAAATGATATTCAAATGATCGTGTAAACAATGATAGGCTTGTCACTCGCTTTATGAAAGAAGGCTTGAAACCTATTCCCACTGCAGTTACAACAGAGTATGATTTTTGTCAAAAGTGTAAAGCTTTGTAATGCTCATGTTCAAAATAAAAAATAAAAGCCTATATTTAAACAACAGCGCCGACTCTATGTTTTTCATTCTGTGATAAGAAAAAAAAAAGCCAGTAGTGTTGAAAAGTTATAAATGTTTATTACATGTATTTTGAAATATTCAAAGAATTACACACGTAGAAGCTACCACTGAGCTAATAAAGAATCACATAGTGAAGACTGTAAGGTAAACACAGTTCTGTACAACCATTTTTATAAACAAAATATACAATTATGTAGTAACATTACACATTTTTTTTTTTTTTTTTTTAAATATGAGAGCCATCCCTTCATTTCAAATAGAGACTTTGTAGCTTCCAGAGGCACATCTTTAGGGTTACTTGAGGTGGCTAGCTGCGGAAAGAATGGTGAAGTGGGTGATTTTGAAGGGGTGTGAAAGGCAGATGCTAGCGGTGGGGATGCGCCACCATCATTCCTGGGGTGCTTCAGAAGTTCAAGCTGCTGGCGGTGTCCGGTGCTACCTACAAGCGATGATGGAATGTTGAGTTCCGTAGCAGCGCTTAGAAACTGCTCCCAACCTCTAGGGGCCGTCTGTCGTGAGAGTGTCTTAGGATGCGTGAAACTTTTGATCAGATCGTACATGTGTGACCCAGCAATTGGCTGTCTCTTGTAGATGAACTTGCCGCGGTCATTCCATGTCAGGTCTTTAGAATCAGCCATTTTACTTAGCAGCATCTGAGCTGCCACTTTATACCTCTGACTTATATTATGTAACAAGCTCTCAACAAAAGCGTCAGGGGGTGTGCGTTGCTGAGCTTGCGCTGTGGCTCCTTGTGGCGTTGCAGCGGTTATCGGAGGTTGCTCCCCAGCGGCAGTATATAAAGTCAGTTTTTTTTTCTAACCCTG
Source organism: Triturus cristatus (assembly GCF_964204655.1). Lineage (NCBI taxonomy): Eukaryota > Metazoa > Chordata > Amphibia > Caudata > Salamandridae > Triturus > Triturus cristatus. The sequence goes on from NC_140594.1 coordinate 393,809,254, forward strand.
CATTTGCTTGTAATATTGCAAGAAATTTTGAAGAGCTTGGGAGTAAAGCCCCGCTTTAGCTTCAGGCTTTAAGTCTGTGCGGGTCAAAATATCTTTAATTTCGGCATCCAAACGGAGTGTTTCAGATCTCCTTATGTCCCATGTATCACCGGTAGTAGGTGTCAGCTGTTCAAGCTGATGCTGTGGTACTAGATACATTTTCTGGGCGTAATCCATCAGTTCCGCGACAGGAGGCTTGTAATTAGAGGTATAGCTATACCCAACAGTGAACCTATAAATCCGCCCGACTGTTTTACCAGTTTCTTCTTAGAAGTAAGGGAGACCCCTTTATTACTAAGCTTCTTGATGAGTTGCCGCTTCTTCTTCAATACCCTGTACTGGTTCGTTGAAATAGGAACATTACCTTTTAGGGTATTTAGAGCAATTTCTGAAATGGCACCAACTAAGTCATCCGAGGCAGCACACAGTATGGCTTTTCTCTGCGGGGGACTGGCTGTAACCAAAATTTTTAGGAGAGCCATATTACGGCGTAAACGAGCAGACATGTTTAATACCGTATGGCGTGAAGCTTAGCGGGTAAATGGGTTTCGGGCGTTTTAGCGAATTTTTTTATAACCTTTGGGTCTTGGTTTAGGGGTGTAGGCAACCGGTAGCTCGGGTGGGAAAATGTCACCCGCAGTCTGTAGTCTTCTAGAGTACGAGGCTTTAAGTCTACCAGCAAGTAACCGTGGGGCTTAGTGGTCGCATCGTTAAAGGCTTCCATAAAAAACTGGGTGTTCCCAGGATACATTTGTTTAGCTATAATGGCTATCTGTTGTTTATCCCTGGGGTTTTTAAATAAAACTAGGTAGGAGGCGTTGAGAGCGATAGACCGGCTGCTCTTACCCTTGTAAAACAAGTTCTGTACGATGTAACATATACTCAGATTACGATGGTGCGAATATTGAGTAAAAGCTCGCTCTATCTCAGGATGGTCACCTCCTTCCCGCATAAGATCATCTACAATTATCATATTCACACGTTCCTTGGGTAATAAGTCATCGTCATTAAGACTACTAGGTATCCCTTCTATAAATCTAATATGAGGGAACTGGTAAGTGAGGTCATTATAAAAATCTTGCCAGCAGGAATAAAGCCATATAATATTGTTAGGCGTTTGGGATAAAACACTTGGTGCATTTTCTAATAGTTTTTTTATAAAATAGCTTTCCCCGCAATTGGAGGGCCCCGCTATAACGCATGAAAACGGGTGCTGCAATCGGGTATCCATTCTGTTAGAGGTTCTCCGTAGTAATGCATCTTTAATAACTGTAAGGGATAGTTTTGTAGTCTGCCATTAAGACACGTTTATCGAACACTACTCAATGTTTTATGCAACGGCTGTGTCGTGATTTCCCATCTTTTTTTGGTCCTCACTATAGAAGGCTGATTTACAACGATTGTTCCGTCACAGGAATGATCGGTCTTTGTGGCATACTCGGTCACTAGATTCTTCAAACTGTCGAAATTTATTTTTAAGGTATTCTTAACATTTAATGTTATACCTTTGACTTTCATACAGGCTTTATTGTTAGACGTTTTGTAGCTGTACGTTTTGGGACCAGTTGAAGCGAACTCGACTATGTACTCATCAGGTTCTAGTTCGCTAGTTAAATCCCCCAGATGATTTCCTAGAGGAGGGTCTTCGTCCCCCAATTTGCTTACAAAAATAACAGAATCTGTGTCGTGATACAGGCACCTCTCCTGCAGTTTATCTAACAGCTTGTAAAGCTCCAGACGAGCATGTGCAGTTGTAAAACAGGCTATAAAGATGTTTATATGGTTACACATTGTGGGGTACTCTTTAGCATGTTTCCAACTCAGCATAGCAGTATCGTCATTAATAAACTCACAGCCGGAGACGTCATAACAGGGTGCAAAAAGGTAATTAAACAAGTCGTCAGGATCTGTGACGATGGTTGTGTTTGACAAGTTTGTGCGTTGCGCAAATTTTCCCCATAAGTAGTTAAGGCATAACTTTGCCAGCTGGCACTTGGCGGGTTGACTTCTATAAAATCGGGCCTCAGGTTTATGCCCTCATGAGCATAGTACTCATCGATGTAGTGTTGTTTGGAGTCCTCATCAGTGCACCATTCTGGAAACCCCGAAGCCTCCTGTTTGTCTCTGAGAAATAAATTAATATACTCGGAAAAAAGGTGGGCTGTTGTCCTTTCAAAGTGCCAAATCTCCAATACTTTTCCCAGCCGGTATCCTTTTTTTAGAGCCTCTTGAACCTCTATACTGCACCAGGTACCACGCAACATCCGTTGTGCTTCACTGTGTAGGCATAAGGCGGCCTCCTTACTTTCAGCGCAGGTTCGACAAAGGGGAAACATGAGCTTACTATCGATTCTGTAGGGTAACACTGGAAAGTAAAGACCCCGGGGCGGATACATTTCACACTTAACTAATCCAAAGTATGTGTCTAAAGATTTAAAGTCCCTGTATATAATAGTTGGGTGCCCTTCGGGGTACGACTTCACTTTATTGACAAACGGATACAGGCTTGTGAAATCATAGTAGTGTATTTTCTCACCCGGAACCATAGTTCGGTACAGCTGTATCGCATTTGTACGGCCCCCGAATAAGGCGTGGCGAGGTTCCATTGGTTCAGGTAGCTGCTGACTTTTAAGAAAAGGACCTAGCTCGGAGTTTTATGCTAGCATGTCAGCCCACTCATGTTCCCAGAGGGTTCTCATAATGAAACCCTCATTTTCAACATATTGAGCTTTCATCAGTGTACGCCTATAAAGATGCTCAAACTTGGTGCCCAACAGTTCCCCTCCGTAAGAAGCCTAATATTGGCTTCGACAAGCTGGATAACTTATGCCCCATCTCTCTCCTGCCTTATTTTTCGAAGGTAGCAGAGAAGGTGGTAAATAAGCAGCTAATGAAATATGTGGAGGATAGCAACCTCCTTCATCCGACTCAATTCGGGTTTCGGCCCCGCCATTCTACGGAGTCCGCCCTTCTCAGGGCCTCCGAAACCCTCAGGCAGGGTGCCGACGAGGGACAAACCATGGCTCTCATCCTTTTAGATCTTAGCGTGGCGTTCGACACTGTAGCACATTCCATCTTGCTTCAGTGTCTGAGCAAAGGTGGGCTGAGAGGGGCAGCGCTGAAATGGATTTATTCATTTCTTGCAGGCCGAGGCTTCCAAGTGAGGCAGGGTGACTATTACTCTGAGCGAATCGTTTTGGACCAGGGGGTGCCGCAGGGCTCGTCCCTGAGCCCAACACTTTTTAATCTCTATGTATCCCCGATTGCCTCCTTGGTAGAGAGCTACGGCCTTCGAATGGTATCCTATGCCGACGACACGCAGTTGGTGATCTCCCTGTCGTGCGCACCCGATCTTTCGGCGGACACCTTCAGAGCCTGTATGCAAGACCTAGCTGCCTGGATGTCCGTAAACTGCCTCAAGCTCAACGGAAACAAGACCGAGGTGCTTGTCGTAGGGGGAGACCGATCGGCGTGGACGTCGGCATGGTGGCCACCATGCCTAGGTTCAACACCTATCCCGTGCCAGAAAGCGAAGAACTTGGGCATCTGGTTCGACTCCGACCTGACTTTCGGCCCTCAGATCAACCGGGTGGTCGGATCATGCTTTGGTACCCTCAAAAGTCTCAGGAAGTCATTGAAGTTTCTACCTGTAAATGCCCGTCAAACCCTTGTGCATGCACTAGTCACCTCAAAGATGGACTATGGCAATCTGCTCTATATAGGGACTCTGCAGAAGAATTTGAGCCGTTTACAGGTCCTACAGAATGCCGCTGCTAGGCTAGTACTTAGACTACCCAGAAGAGCCGCATCTTCTGTGGCCCTCCGGTCCTTGCACTGGCTCCCGATCAGAAGTAGGGTAGAATTCAAAGCACTCTGCATGTGCCATCAGATCATCAACGGGAGGTCTCCTCTCCCTTTGAAAGGACTGCTGACGCCTTATAAGCCGTCCCGCTCCCTCAGATCCTCTGGCTCAGGACTCCTCGTTATCCCCAAGGTGGCTAGAGCACGGATGGGCGGAAGATCCTTTAGGTACCTTGCAGCCGTCAGATGGAACACATTACCCTTAATACTGCGTCTCGAACCATCTGAACTAATCTTTAGAGCCAAGCTTAAAACTGCACTATTTGAACAGTAAAGTATTCCACTCCTGTTGGTTCCAGTAAGCAGCCGCTCCTCAGCGCGGGGACACGCCGCTGTGCGTCACCAAGCGCTTTACAAAACTCCCTAAATAGAAATAGAAATAGAAATTAAACTCATGGGGTTTGTAGCATCGGGGGCATCTGTGGTAAAAACAACTGTTGTATTCAAAGGCTGCCAGAATTCCTTGGGGCAACATGCTGGTGTGACGAGCAGTGTGCGGCCAACTGGATTTGTTGTATTCAAAGGCTGTTGGCCTGCTATTGATCACGGCGTACCCATCCAGATAATAAGGCCCTACACGATATTCACCACCCTGTAAGGCGTGTTGAATGTAGATGTTTTCTTTGTTAGAGATGTACATGAGCAATTGTATCGAGGGCGTGGAGTAGCGCTTTTGTTTACTGCTATAGAGGTCTGGGGGTATTAAAGCTATGCTGTCCAGCTGTAAAAACATGTGCTTATAGATAGACATACACATGGAAGCCAACGTAATACTTTGAAAAGGATCAATGTACTCTATAGATTCGGTCTCCCGCGGCGTGTTTGGGTTAGTTACCTCCACTTGTTTAGTCATGTCTACAACTGCATCTCTTAAAAGATTACAAGCTTGGCGCAATATCATAACATCCGCCTGACAGTAGGATTTTAACTCTGCTTGAAAATTAAAAGTTTTGTCACGGTTTTCAGCATACCATTGTAAAAAGTTATTTTTCTCATCAGGCATCATATAATCAGCTCCATAGCTGGGCGGCGGCGGCATGGGACCCTCATAATTCTGATTAGCCCAAGTGTTAAAAAAATGGGGAAAATAACCTTTACACCCTGGAAACCCAAAAGCGTTTGTCAGCTTATTTAGCTTCATGGGTAGAAAATTTAAGGTGTCTATAAAGCGTATTTGTAAGGTTACAGCCATTACCAGCATTAACTTTGAGCCCTGGGTGATAAGTTTTACAGGCATCTTTTTGCTAATCTTCTTTTGTAAAATAAAAAATGAGTCATACCCCTTTGAGTTATGAGCCATCATGGTATACCCCTTATATTGGGGCTGCATGAAGGTGGCTAGGAAATCACTCACACATGAGCGACCTTCAAACTCCCAGTTCTCATTCGAAGTTAGATGATGAGCGTAGATATAATTGGGCTCGTGTACAGATGTTTCTTGGGTGCACTCTATATCAAAAATGATATAATCTTCGGTTTTAGGTGGCTGTTGGCCCTTACGCATGTAGGACATGTGTTCTGCACCCTCTTGAAAAGACGACTTACAACGGGGGCACTTCATGCCCCGGCATCTGTGACCCGCTGCGATATAATACCCGCAGCGCGCACAGTCTGTTTTAATGCTGCACCGTACAACCCTGCTATGTATGCGCAGGCATTTTTGTGAGCGGCAGAATAGATTACATATGCTGCAGCGCACCTTAGGCTCTGCAACGACTTCGCATCCAGCCGTCTGACACATTTTACAACACATTGCACAATCATGCGTTCAGGATACCATAAAAATGCTTTTCATGGTGAAGAACATAAAGGGTCTTGTTTTTTAGAGGCTGCCCTGTAGTGAAGTACCGCCAGGAGCTGTTGTGGTACAGAATTTTCACCGTGACCTTAAAATAGTTCTCAAAAAGCCCCAGGTCTCCAAAACCAACAGGGTGATTTGTAGGTATTTTAAGCGCTGTATGGGCTGCATTAGCTCTAGACAAGATAAAAGCATTGGTAGTGTTACGGGCCGCCAATAGTCCTGCTATGCTAGCTTCCAGGCATGTATTAGATGTCGGGGTGTTAAAATCAAGCAGCCATTGTTGTTTTTTTCCTATGATTTTACTGTACAGAATAGTATTTAAAGGTCTAGAACCACCCCCCGCACGACCTCGAACAACTAGAGCTACTATTCTAAAGGTTCAGTGAGCCCTTATCTCGTTCTTACTCTGCAATAGACTAGAGAGGTTTTCTAAAAAATCTTCAGCATCAAAGACATCGCGGGGTGCTCTTCTTGTGAATAAAGGACTATCGAGACCCTGTCCTTGGAACCGCAGCTGAAAAAAATCATTAGGTCCCGCATCTTGTAACAAGCATTCTATGAGTGCCTGTATAGCCTGATGAATAGCTAGAACGCCTTGATCTGCGGAGTTTATGCGGTCAAGGCTGACAAATCTAAACTCCTCGTAATGTTCTACGGCGTTAAATTTCTCTACAGGGTGAGTGTACCTTCTGACGCTCTCTAAAAACACTGTCTTTAAGTCTTCAGCTCGAGGGCTGGAGCTACGGGGAAAACTCGAAGGGGTGGGCTCCTGAGAGGTCTGTCTTTGGGCCTGAGCAACCAGTTTTTTATACCATCTTGTGACGTGCATTCGGGCTTTCTTTAAGGTAGTTATTAAGCGTCGGTTAAGCCGCGCTCTATTAAGCCATTTCCGGTTGTTATCACCCCGTGTGTCTTGAGGTATCCTACCATGTCCTGATTGAATGGGAAAGCTTGTAGCCGTGAATGTTGTTCCGTTATCACCCTCCGTTACATGATGAGACGGCTCTCCTATCGCAACTTCACATGTACGTGGTCTACAGGCTGGGGTTGTTTCAGGCTCAATAGGGTTGCTTTTACACCTTATTATCTGGGCCTCCTTGGGCGTTAAACCAACGAAGACCTTTTCTAACGCCTTTGTGTTCTTAACGGCCCACAAGATGCGTCGAGCCTTATTAAGTATCTTATGAATTGTTTTTCTATATTTTGATATATATGTAGCTTTATTCATAAGCCCAGAATTAGAAATTTTTAGGGGGACCTGTGGGCCTAGTCATAATGGGATGTGCATTAGGCCGGTAGCTGTTAATTCACAGGCTGATACCACATATCTTTTACACCTTTTTACCTCCTGATTTATTTCAGGCAACACGCTATTTAACGGTCGGTTCTTGTTTTTTGCCTTCCCATGTTTTAAGATTATAGAGTTCACCCTAGCTTTTACTTGCTTGATAGCCTGTTGCATTTCTTTGATATCGGCCAGTAAAACTGTTTTAGGAACTATTTCAGAATAGCCGATGTTGGAGGGTGGGTCTGTTAATGTAGGGCTTATATTACTGTGGGTACTCATTAGGATTACCCCCTGATCAGTATTAACAGTTCTATTGCTGTTATCGGCTCTGCTAGCTGTTAAAGACGGGTCCCCCTGCGAGCACCTCTGTGCATTAGTCCCGACTACCTGTGTCAGAGCGCCTTTAGGATTTTCAATATTATTGTCGAGAGGGTCTAAAGAAACAGGCTCCCAATGCGAAAAACCCGGTGCTGATGCCTCGGGGCTAGATGCTAATTCGTAATACAGCTTTTCAACCCCGTTCAAAGCTGAACTATAATTATGGTCTGAAAAGGGGGAAGACAGTATTATTACACTTGAGGAGGGACTAGTAGGTTCATAGGACCCCTCGGGTGTAGAGGGTGGCACTTGCTGAGCGAAATTTAAATGCTGATCATAATAATCCAGGGCCGCAGAGGCGTGAGCTGAGAGGGTCTGGGGGGTGGGACTCTGTATTCCGCATAGCTTACATTAGAAAGACTGTTGTGCGCTTCTGTTGGTGCTATTTCAGAACTCGCTGTTAACCCGGACATCTCCTGAAGAAGCTTTATACAACTTGCATACGATGCCTGCGCTGGCTCATTACTTTCAACAACCTCCCCACCGAACCCCGGGTCATTATTTGGTAGGGGACTCCTATCCCCTTGGGAATCTACGGATAGATGACCTAAGTCTTTGTTTGTTGCAGGCTTCTTGCAGCATTTAGCGCTCACTCCTCTAACTCTCTGTTTATTATCCGTACCAAGCTGTGTGGAAAGGTCTCGGGAGGGGGTGTCTATTGGGACCTGTCCCGCCGCTAGAACTTTAGGCATCTGGGAAAAAAAGGGTGGCTGATGTCTCTCTGCTGCAGTTTTTTTTTTTTTTTTAAAGATGAATCTACGTGGCGGTTTTGAATTTTGGGGGCAGCTGGTAGATCCATCTTTAACTTTTTCACATATGAAGGCTTTACTTTAGGTGCTTTACAACCTCCAACCGTCTCTTCAACAGGTTTACAAAAAATCTGATGTGGCATCTGCGCCGGTAAATGTACGAACCCATTGTCTTTAACACCTTCGTGATTGCCGTCCAGCAGCGCATCCCCTCTATCACCAGCTGCTGCCTCTGGTTAGTTTTGCCCCACCTTCGTGATGTCCTTTAGATGTATTGACAATCGGCCCACCTTGAGTGACTCTTCTTTTCCCCCATGCTCCTGTACAGGTTCTACACATGTAAACAAAAATCTATATTAAAAACCAGAAAAGTATAAACTAGTGACAATGACCCATGCTAAGCTTTCTTACAAACAGTTGTGATGAATACTGGGTCAATCTACTTTACACTGGGATGCGGGTGCAACCTGCTTTTAAAAAACTTAGTCCCCCTTTGTTAAAAGCTCACCTGTTTGTTGCTTCTGTAGAACTCGATTCTCAGTAGACAATCCGCTTTTAAGCACAGGCGGTGTTTGTAGAGCCCTTTTCTTGGTGACGGCTCAGCTTTAAGCGCCGGTGCTGTCCTTTTCGCTGCTCTCCCTTTAACACTCTCTTCGGTAGTACCCTTGTACGCATCGTCAGGAACTGTCGAGAAAAAATAAAATAAATAAATAAAAACACATGCACGCACACACACACACACACACACACACACACACACCCACACACACACACACCCTTTTTTATTTTTGTATTTTTTTTACCTGTAATAGGCGCATTATAAGCATGTAGGCTCCCCAACTCCCCAACTCCCCGCTGTCCAGTTGTTGTTGTATCGCGTCGACAGCTAGTTGCATCTCCATGTCATAGTCTGTAAAAACCATGCATAGAAAACCCATTAAGAAATAGCTAAAAAACTTTTTTACTAGTATTTCTAAAAACGCTGGTTCTTATACATGCACCTTGTTCAAAATCAGCAGCTTCCGCATCAGACAGTGTTAGCTCCTGGAGATGCTGCACATAGAAAAATAAATATATAAATAACTAAAAAATAAATAAATAATAAATATATATATATATATATGAAAGCCTGATATTAAATAAAATTTAGCCTGAATTATTCAGAGCGAACTACACCCCCTGGGGTTTCAGAGCCCTTTAAACAAGCACCCGGTACATTACAGGTTAACATGTATATATATATATATATATCTATATATATATATATATATATAACCTACTGGCGGTCGCCAGTAGGTAGTTATAGTTAGGACCCTGTTTCCATAGGAAATCCGCAACATAAGTCCAAACAATAGATAACCTTTAACAACGATGCGCCTAATACGGCCTCCGTGTGCGGACGGTGCGCGAAGCGCATCGTGCGTACATGGCCCATCTAGCGTAACGTGGGCACACGGTGCGCGTAGCGCACCGCGTGCCCACCCTGCGTGCACAGCACTAACTGCGTAAAGTGGGCACGCGGTGCGCACGGAACGAACTGCGTAAAGTGGGCGCGCACGCCACGAACGGCGTAAAGTAACTTAGCATTTTAAAAAACCGTACAAATTCACTGAAAAAACCATAGGTTTCACACACGTTATAGTTAGGAATTAGCATTTAAAAAACCTTGCAAATTCACTGAAAAAACCATAGGTTTCACACAAGTTATAGTTAGCGGACATTTTACTGATAAAAAACCATTGAAATTCCCCCGTTATAGTTAGTGCAGGCAACTATAACTCACGCGACCGCAATCCTCTGCTGATGACATATGTGTCTTTATGAAAAAAAAATATTTGTAATATATGTATAGCTAAAAATTTATGGAAGAAGACATGGGTAAATAAGTGTCTAAATACAGTATTAGCATCAGCAGAGGATTGCGGTCGCGTGAGTTATAGTTGCCTGCACTAACTATAACGGGGGAATTTAAATGGTTTTTTATCAGTAAAATGAAATGTGATGTATTTTCTAGCAGGGAACCAATAGATGAAACAATCGGTCTCCCTGGAGGATTAACTGGGTCTTTATGTAACTTGGCATAAAGACCCAGTTAATCCTCCAGGGAGACCGATTGTTTCATCTATTGGTTCCCTGCTAGAAAATACATCACATTTCATTGATCATTATCTACGACCATTTGTAGTTAGCTTACCGGCATATTTACGGGATACGACACACTTTCTTACTACAATTGATGGTATACACTGGGAGGCAGACTATACCCTGGTAACGTTGGATGTAGGCAGTCTCTATACCAGCATTGAACATCAGCTTGGTCTAGAGGCTGTGAAACATTTTTTCAAAACCCGATCCATTTCTTTGCTTAATCACTCCCAAATGATTTTGGCTATGATTGAGTTCTGCCTAATGAATAATTTCTTCCTATTTGATGACGTCATCTATCGGCAGTCACAGGGCACGGCCATGGGCACCTGCTTCGCCCCCAGCTATGCTAATTTAGTCATGGGCTGGTGGGAGGAGCAGGTGGTCTCGCAAATGGCGGAATTTACCAACTGTGTCTTGTGGCTCCGATATATTGACGATATTTTCCTAATTTGGAAAGGTGATGCTGACTCTGCTACTTCATTTGTCAAGAAGCTCAATAACAATTCTTTTAATCTGGTGTTCTCTGCAAACATCAGTAAGACCTCTGTGGAATTTCTTGACATTGTTGTAGAAATTAAAGATCAATATATGCATACTCATTTGTATCGCAAAAAAACTGCGGGGAACAGTATATTGAATGCATCCAGTGCGCACCCTCCAAAGTTAGTGTATAGTATTCCTTATGGAGAACTTTTGCGTGCTAAACGCAACTGCAGCTCCGAAGACAGTTTCCTCAAGGAAAAAGACATAATGATTCAACGTTTCAAAGACAGAGGCTATCAAAATAAAACCATTAATGAGGCCTGTAAAAGAGTGGATGAGGTGGCACGTACGGACCTGTTACATCCTGGTCAACGTGTAGTGGAACCTGATAATCTGCGTTTCATTACGAAATATTCAGGACAAGCACAAGATGTACGCCATATTCTTAATAAGTATTGGCATGTACTGCTCACTGATAACAATTTGCAGAAACATCTTAAAAGTCATCCACAAGTCACCTTCCAGAAAAGCAAGTCGCTCAGAGATGAGCTTTGTCCTAATATAATCACTGACTCTCCTAAATCCATTATAGGCGGCCGCCCGGGCTTCAGATGCTGTAAGAATTGCAAAGCATGTAAAAATAGCTCAGATTGTACTGGGGTACAATTCGCCAGCATGAGTAAGGAATTTAAGATAAAAAAAACTCTTACTTGCAATACCATGTACTGCGTGTATGCCCTGACATGCCCTTGCAGGAAAGCATACATAGGCAGTACAATCCATCGTGCCAAGAAAAGAGTACTTGAGCATGTCAGGGCTATTCGCCACAACAATAGGCAGTACCCTGTGGCTCGACACTTTTTTGAGCATCATCAACAGAATGAGGGAGCGCTGAGGATGGTAGTCATTGATGCTGTTCATGACAATGTACGTGGTGGTAATAAATTACTCCAGCTCAGACAACTTGAATCTAGATACATAGTGAACTTTGAAACAATGTCACCTAGAGGGCTTAACTCCAGTGAGGAGTTATCTGTACACCTGCAGACCTAATTGAATTACTTTGCTTTGCGCATTTAGTAAATGTTTTGTGAATGCTGTTAACTGTAGTTTTATACTTTGACACTTTTTATTGTATTCTTTCAGGAAGGGGCCACGAAGGGCAGAACAGGTCATTGTGGACTTCAAGTAACTGAGTTTTTGTGTACATACTAAACTTTCTATGGACAATATGGTGCTGCTCTGGCCCACTTGGGCTATATGTGTAATTATAGCTGATTTGTAAGCGGACATTACGTGTCATTGGCACTGTTTGATTAATTTCTTCAGTCCATTAATGATGGATTCATTACGCCCACTGGGGCGCTGGTCTGTCCCTGTGCCTGGTTTTGTTTTGTTTGCATTTAAACTTTCATTTTTATTACAATTTTTGTCTAAATCTTTTGACTTGTTATGGGCAGTAGCAATGTTCATTGAACTTTTATAGTGTTAAGATGGCTGCCACTCTTCCCAAGCCTGACCTCTGACGACTTGAGGAGCCCTTCCTTTGTGTCAACTATTGTGTAAGATATTTAAACTTTATTCATATCACTGTACGCTTGACGTGAACAAGGCGAAAGCCGAAACGCGTTGTTGTGGTTGCAGCGATTAAACCGACTTATATTGCAATTCTCCTCGGTGTCCGTGTTTGATTTCGTATCGGAAATTGGCTGGTGTTACATATTTGGGGCTGCCGATTGCCCCAGCACGGACCGCCCGATCAGACAGCCTCCATTATCATCGGGATTGTGTTACAATATATATATATATGTATATATTCACTGAAAAAACCATAGGTTTCACACACGTTATAGTTAGGAATTAGCATTTAAAAAACCTTGCAAATTCACTTAAAAAACCATAGGTTTCACACATGTTATAGTTAGCTGGACATTTCACTCGTGAAAAACCATTGAAATTCCCCCGTTATAGTTAGTGCAGGCAACTATAACTCACGCGACAGCAATCCTCTGCTGATGACGTCAGATATTACATCACTGTATTTAGACACTTATTTACCCATGTCTTCTTCCATTAATTTTTAGCTATACATATATTACAAATATTTTTTTTTCAGAAAGACACATATGTCATCAGTGACGTAATATCTGACGTCATCAGCAGAGGATTGCGGTCGCGTGAGTTATAGTTGCCTGCACTAACTATAACGGGGAAATTTCAATGGTTTTTCACGAGTGAAATGTCCAGCTAACTATAACATGTGTGAAACCTATGGTTTTTTAAGTGAATTTGCAAGGTTTTTTAAATGCTAATTCCTAACTATAACGTGTGTGAAACCTATGGTTTTTTCAGTGAATTTGTAAGGTTTTTTAAATGCTAAGTTATGTTTTTTTTGAAAGTTTTTTCACCGTGCGTGTACCGTACGCGCACGGTGCACGAAGCGCACCGTGCACCCGCTGTGGGCGCTTGGTGCGCTTCGCGCACAAAGCGCCCACAATGCGTTGTTCGTGCCGTGCGCGTACGGTGCGCGCACCCTGCGATTTTTCACCAAATTTTATTTTATTTTTTTCCCTTGGGGGTCCTTCAGTGACCCCCGGACAAAGGCTAGGGGGTCAGGACCTGTCCATCCTGCCCCCTTCTCACGTTTTCCCCCTTTGTTTTTCATTGCCTCAGACTGCGAGAGAGAAAATGGCGGCCGAGACTTCCTGATTTCGACCGATTCGAATGTTTACTGACATCTAACAACCAATCAGAATTGCGCTCGCGCACGTCACCGTGCGCGTACGGTATGCTTACCGTACGTGCACGGTGCGCACTCATAGATATATATATGCTTTTAACTGCAATTTTCTCAGGAACTAATGAACAGATTTACACAAGACCTGCAAAAGGCACATCCCTGAACTGAGGACTACCTCTCTGCCAAATTTCAAGTAATTCTGTTCAGCCGTTCGGGCTGTAGCTTGGACTAAAGGTCCTATGGAAAAATGCATGGGGAAAACGCGTTTTGGGACCCCCCCTTTTTCTCAGCCCCCGCTTGACGAATCCCCCCGAGACTTTCAGGGAAGGAGCGGAGCGGAGCGCCACACCTATTTTGAAAATTTCGCGAGGATTTGTCAATCGGCGCCAAAGTTATTCCAAATAGAATGTTGTGGATTTCCTATGGAAACACGGTCCTAACTATAACTATCTACTGGCGACCGCCAGTAGATAATATATATGTGTGTGTATATATATATATATATATAAGCCAGATATTAATTAAAATATATCTTGATTTATTTATGTGGGAGGCTGACAAAGGGGCTTCAGAACACTTTATATGAGCACCAGGGGCATTATAGGCTAAGATCTTGGTTTGCCCAGTATCACAGGGTGCTTGAGCCAGCTCTGTGACTCCCCACGATCCCAGGGGTCACAGACACTGGATCCAATACAGAACTACCGCCTCTCCTCGTGATACATGTATTGCAGCATTTTTAAGTGGCCTGGGGGTGTGCTTATAAAAAAGGGGCTTAATACGCTGTGACACCATGCCTGGTGCACAGCACGACCGTGATGGGGGCGGACGCACTGTTTAAGCGCTTCCGCCCCCATCGTAGCTATCGGGTTACTGGGCGGGGCAAAGAGCGGCTTTGAAACCAGTCTGAGCCTCGCCGGCTCACAAGCGCCTCGAGTCCCCAGAGCGTGCAACAGGAGCACGTCACCACCAGCCCCTCTGCGGGTCGTTGGTGTTGCCACCGCCAACAACCGCATGCTATGCGGCGGAGGCATTACGGGCAGCCTCCGCCAATCCCCCCCCAACACCCATGTGATATGCGGCGGCAGCATTATGGGGCAGCCACCGCCGCTCCCGCCAAGTCAACAAAGAAGCCGATGGCCTGCGTAGCCGGCCACGCCGCGACCGGCTCACTAACGCCTCTGACCCCTCAGAGCGGACAACAGCCTATCGCCTCCATTCATCGAGGGGAAGCCGAGGGTTGCTGCAGCCCAAACCACGGGTGCTACGCGGCGGGGGCGTTAGGGGCAGCCTCCGTCGCTCCCATCAGGTCAGCGTTTATTTTATTATTATTTTTTTTTTTTAAACAACAAAGCCGGCGGGCCCCTAGGTGGGCAGCTCCGCGACCCACCATCATGAAGGCATTGTGGGCGGCGAGTGATGCCCCTAAAACAGCTGCTGGGTGAACCGCGACATCGCAGCCCATTTAAAAAATAGATCATAGGTGTTGGAGACACATGGAACAGTCTCCACCACTTCCCATAACCCCGCAAATAATTTTTAAAATCACCCTCAGTGCCTTCCCCCATAGCCTTGAAGTCTTTGCTATGGGTGCATCCGGGCAGCCCCCACCGATCACCTCACCCGAGTCCCCAGAGGGCTATATTCTTTTTAAAAAACGATAAAACCATTGTCAACCTCCAGTGTCCCTGCTAACACCTGGTGGTCTTAAGAGCCCCTCTTTTACAGGCTCTAGCATCAGGTACAACCTTCACAGACGTCGAATTTATGGGAGACCCCCACTCACCACATACCATGGAGACAGTCAGCATTTAAGGTATGTGTATAACCGGCATTGTTTTATTTTGTCATTTTTTACCCTCTTAAAACTGCTAAGCCTCTGTCATAGTACTACAACAACATCTACGTGCATGCTTTTACAGTTATTCCGGGCCTAGAGTTTTTAACTAATACCAGTAATACTTTATAAATTAAAAGCAACATTCATAGCTACTTACATTAAGCATAGAGTTTGTTTTATCGCCATGGTTGTTACCAGGGTGTGCCATGTTAACCCAGCAGTCTTCTGTCCCGAGCCTGTTCACTCGCCGAGATGCAGGTAGGTGCTCCAAAATACTTTTCAGAGTGTCAGTGCGTGTTTAAGTTAGGGTCCTGTTTTTATACCTGTTACAATTTGATAATAGGCCATGGGGGTCGTCCTCTAGACCGGCGGGAAACTCACGGAAAAAGAGTTTACGTGTTATGCTTCAATTTTTTCCCTGCACCCACCCAATGTGTAAAAAGCGCGCCCCTTAAAATGTCGTGCTTTAACATCTGTTACACCCTGATAAATAGACCCCGAGGATTCCCTCTAAGCAGGCGGGAATCTCATGAAGAAAAAGCTTGCGTGCTCCATTTCAATTTTTTTCTCTGCACCCTCCCAATGTGTAAAAGCGCGCCTTTAAAAATGTCATACTTTCACTGCTTCTCTCATGCACTGCCCTGCCTAAAAGCACCCTGTGCAGATTTCGCGCCACTCTTTTACATGACGGCCATGCTTATCAGTCCCTCCCAGCTGAGCCATATGTAGAAGCTCTTCGTGTCTTTGCAGTCTTTTAAGGCGGTTTAAAATTAGACCATGAAAATGTTACATCAGCCAACTTACATTTGAGTTTTGCCGCTCTTATGAAACTCTGGTACGTCCCGCTCTTTCTGGGTTGCAACAGTACTTTTTTCTACCCTGTTACATAACTATACTGTTTGGTTTGCCGCCTCTTATGTGAAACTTGCGCCATCCAACACACTCTGGGCTGCTACAGCATATTTCACCGTTACAGACACCAGCACGGGCATGTTACCATACCCCTGACGAGTGCTTTTCAAGTTTGCCATGTTTACCGGCCCGACACTTCACTCCCACTCAGAAAGAGACCATAATGGCATAACACACGTCTTATTTAATTATTTAGTTTCATAACTAGTATCACTTTACATCAGAGACTTTAAGATTAGGCTGTGCAAAATGTTCAGCCAGCAACCTTACAGCCTAGGGTCATGACAGTGTGCATACCAGGTCCCTGGCTTGACTATGCATTTTATTTATTTATTTTATTTTTCATAACCACTGGCATTTTACATCAGACTTTTTAAAATTAGGCGGCAAAATTACTGTACCTATAAAGTAGCAGTCTAGCTTCCCGCCTCCTATGGGTAAGTAAGTAAGTAAGTAAGTAAGTAATTGTTTATTTGTACATGATTAATTAAAATCTTTACAAAGAGTCATAAAACATGAAAAGAAAAACATGAAAAGAGAAAAAAAAAAAAAGTTTAAAAAATCATTAATACATTACTTTAAAAGGTTTTTTTTTTCCTTTTTTTTTTCCTTTTTCCTTCTTTAAGATCAGTTAGAAAGTTAGTTGTATTCAAGTCTCTTGAGTCTTTTTCCCGTTAAATCAAAAAACTTTACAACCTGACAGTTCAATTTGGTATATTCCGGGTTAAAACACAGTTTTACAGCTTGTCTACATGTCCGCATGCTGTGCTGCTTGAAGAACGGACATAGTAGGTAACGCCTTAAGTCATTAAGTTTGGTACAAATGCAGATTACGTGGACAATGTCCTCCTTGCCAATTTTACACAGTCGGCACTGCTCTAAGGAGTTCTTCCTCTCCCAGGGTGGCAGGTGTGGCAGTATAGGAATTACTCCAAGACGTAGTTTCAGAAACCTTTCTTTAATTTTTATTTTCATGCCGGTACTGAGGTATGCTTGTGGATGTACTGACCGATAATCGCCCAGCGTTGTCCAGCCATGCGCTCTTTTCGCTAATTCGTTCTTATCTTCAATTGCTGAAATGATCCGCGCCGATTTTTTTGCTATTTTTTTAAAAGTAAGGTGGTCTGTTGGAGTTTCCCATAAGTCAGTCAGGCCCAAGACTTGAAGAGAATTGAGTAGATAGTCTCTGGCCAGAGATTTTTGATGTCGAAATAGCTCCCCCCACACATTGGAGCTTAAAGTGCCGGTCTCAGCAGTGCGAATCTTATGCCAAGTCCCTACGTACGCACACCGCCTTCCTATTGTCTGTTTAATTATACCAAATTCCAACCAAATCTGAGCCGGAGAAAAATATTTGGGTAGATTGAAAATGGCCCTGTATGCTTTGGCCATAACTATGTCCAGTAGGACGGCGTCCTTCCCATGTAGGGATTCGCTCCCATAAGTGAGGGTCGGCTGGAGTTTTGCGCGTAGTATTTGAAGGAGAGGTTGAAATGTTAGGTCGGGAAGTTTGGCTTTTAGTGATTTGATGGCCAGATGGATCATAGTCGCCTTCCCTCGTAAGGATTCAAGTTGTGGCTTGGACGTGTTTTTTGCGTCCAGGATTACTCCAAGATATTTATAGGTGGTTACCAGATCTATTTTCTCTCCATTCAGGTACCAACGGACTTCACTTTTTTTCCTGTAGTTCACAGCCATAGCCTTGGTCTTTTTAAAGTTTATTTGTAGGGCGTTTCTTTCAGAAAAGGTGTATGCAACATTCAAAAGATGTTGAAGGCCCATTGGGGTTCGACTTGTTAACACTAAGTCGTCTGCATATAATAAGTTGGAAAGGGTAATTGACCCCAATTTAGGCACATGGTTGGAGGATTTATCCAGTGCCCCCGGTAGGTCAGCTAAAAAAAGATTAAATAAAAAGGGAGCCAGTACGCACCCTTGTTTTAATCCCTTCGTCGTCTTGATGGGTTTCGAAAGGTGTGTTCCAGTTCCAAGTTTGATTTTGATCCATGTGTTGGAATGAAGTAGTATTAGAACGTCTAAAAGATGTTTCGGTATTCCCCAAAGACTTAATTTCTGCCAAAGTTTATTGCGATCTATATGATCGAATGCGGCTGTATAGTCAATGAACGTAAGGTATAAGGGTGACTTGGTCTCTTTGGCTTGTTCCATCAACAGGGATAATGCCATGATGTTAGTTGTTGTACCTTGGCCTCTGCAGAATCCGGTTTGAGTAATCGGGATAATAGATTTTTCAGCTGCCCATGTTGTTAACTCTTCCAGAATTATACCTGCAAAGTATTTAGCCTCTACATCTATTAATGCAATTAGCCGGTAGTTGTTTGGATACTTCTTGCTACCGTGCTTGTAGATTGGGCTAATTACTGACCCGTGCCAGGACTCAGGAAGTATCTAGTTGTAAATTAGAGTATTAAATAGGGATGCCAATGATTTGCTCCAGAATTCCACATCTTCCTTGTACAACATGGGTGGAATGCTTCCCGCCTCCTATGGGGACATTAGCATTCCCGACCTTGGCTGATTTTTATTTATTTTTTATTTATTTATTTATTATTTTTTCATAACTACTGGCATTTTACATCAGACTTTTTAAAATCAGGCGGCAAAAATACTGCATCAGCAAACTATCAGTCTAGCTTCCCGCCTCCTGTGGGGACATTGGAAATCCAGCCCCTGGTTGTCCGTGGCTACGCCCCCACACCCTGGTCTGCCAATTAGGAACCCATATGCATTAGGCACGCCTCCTTGGTTGCTTGGTCTACCCCCAAAAAAGACCCAGCACCACTCTAGGGCTCCCATTCCACAGATGAACATCGCCACTGCTCAAGTAACACCAGCCTACAGCCGCAACCACCTGCAGAACATGCCAGGACATGCCCCTGATTGCCCCACCAACATGGCGCACACAAGTAAGTCTCTGCTCAACCAGCCCATAACCCTAAACACCCCTAGTAGGCCCTGCTGGGTGGCTTGCAGCTAGCCCTAGCCACCCCCTGACCCCCGTTCTATGCCTATGAAGCACCTACACATCCATTATTTCCTGTGTGGAGGGCACACACACTACACCTGCCCCACTTCTGGGGCTGCACTTCCGGGGCCGACTTCCGGGGCCCGAACTTCCGCTGCCCGAACTTCCAGGGCCCGAACTTCCGGGGAGGGACTTCCGGGGAGGGACTTCCGGAGAGGGTCTTCCGGGGCGGGACTTCCAGGGCGGGACTTCCGGCTCCTACGTCACTTCCGGGGGGCGGGGCACCTGTCAAAAAATGCATGGTGACAAAAGGTATCACTGTATACTACTCACACACACCAGGGCATGTCCTACTTACAATGCACCCTGCCCTTGGGCTTACCATAGGGATGTCTGGTATGAAGAAAAGGGAAGGTTTAGGGACTGGCAAGTGGGTGCACTTACCCAGTCAACATGGCAGTACCAGACTGCATGCAGGCTCTGCAATGGCAGACCTGAGACACACTTTACAGGCTGGTTCTGTGGGTGGCACAACCAGTGCTGCAAGCCCACCTGCAGCATTTGATTTACAAGCCCTGGGCACAAGAAGTGCACTGTACTAGGGTCTGACATGTAAACCAAATCATCCAATCATGGAGTCACTAATCCATGCATCAATTTACCATAGGGAGCACTTGCACTGTGGCACTGGACAGCAGTGGCACAGTGCCCAAAGCATCTATAACCAGCAAAAACACATGGGTCAACAGCAAAAAATGGAAGGGAGACCCACACCAAGGTGCCAGGTCTAACACAGTGGCATTGTGACTGACATTACAAATGAGTTTATTGAGCTTTTTCATTTACAAAATGCATGCCGTTTTGTTCTGCCTCAGCCCGTCACCGATTGCCAGTCACAGATGCACCAGAAACAACACATAAATGTCTGATGTAATAAGCTTTTAACATTGCTTCTATGATTAATTTGTTTTTCATTTTCTTGAACTTGTGTTTTTTATTGTATAGTAAAGTTTGATGATGGGTTCATGTGCTGTTAAAATAACGCTGTTGCATGTTCAGGCAGCATCTCTTCATCAAAGTATCGAAATGTTGCTGGTAGAAACCACGCTGGCACTGTGAGATCACGAACACTCATAACACAAGCTCTGTGAATGCTCTCAGGGTCTTCCCGCACCTCTTTCATTTTCGAGATCAAAACCACAGCGAGCTGCAGCGAGCCACTTGGTGAGATAGATCTGCTCAGAGCACCTTTTTCGCCCCCAAAACAGTGCATCATCACGTGCCAGCATCCCGGCGTGACCGGAACATGACCCCAGATAGTCTTGCCAGGCACTCCGAACGATGAGGTACAGTAGGGCGCGAAGACCGAAGAAACCCACTCGTGTAATACCTGTCTCAAGTTTTGGAATTTAGGTGGCAATGCAACTCCTTTTGCAAATCAGTTAATTGCATTTTATTTTGATAATGCACACTCATCTTCGTTCTGTTACAAATCCACCTTGCGCAATAAACAGACCACACCCTGTCTTTAGCGTAAAAGGCCATTTATTAGGACCAGGCTGCACAACATTAAACAATAACCAAACATAATCTGAATAAAACTTTCCCACAACACTCTACCATCCTTCACTCCTTTCACCCACTCCACACTCCCCTTTTGTACCACTCCATGCCCCTTCCTTTCCTCACCATTCCACAAACCTCCTTGCATCCTCCCGGCTCTCCTCGGCCATTTCACTCACGCCTCCAATACCCCCACCTCATTCACTCTTCCCCCCCCGAGGGATGGGTGTGCCCGCTAATGACTCCCCCCATCCCTCCAAAGTACCGCCACCCCCGCAGCCTGTCCTAAACTGGCACGCTTTAGCCAACCCCAAAACCCCGACCCCCAACTGCAGGGTGGGTGGGTGGCCTTTGCTAAACCCTCCCGATGGTGCCGAGCGCAGGAAGAGGAAGTCGCATTCCTCCCCTGCGCTCATATACCCACCCCCTAACTCCACCCCTTGACCCTACCTGGTCCTACCCTCGCGCGAATGACCCCGGGGGAAGACTAGTCTGCGACTCTGCTTCCCCCGGGGCCCGGCATCGCGCAATAAACAGACCACACCGTGTCTTTAGCGTAAAAGGCCATTTATTAGGACCAGGCTGCATAACATTAAACAATAACCAAACATAATCTGAATAAAACTTTCCCACAACACTCTACCATCCTTCACTCCTTTCACCCACTCCACACTCCCCTTTTGTACCACTCCATGCCCCTTCCGTTCCTCACCATTCCACAAACCTCCTTGCATCCTCCCGGCTCTCCTCGGCCATTTCACTCACGCCTCCAATACCCCCACCTCATTCACTCTTCCCCCCCTGAGGGATGGGTGTGCCCGCTAATGACTCCCCCCACCCCTCCAAAGTACCGCCAACCAGGTAGCCCCCTGTAGGGCGGATACCTGCCCCACCCCCTAGGCCCGGACCCATCACACATCCCTGCGACACCAGATTGCCTCATTCCAGAGCTTGCTGACCACATCCCTCATCTCCATCATGTAGTAGGCGTTCCCCAGTCTAGACAGATGCACCCCGTCATCCCTAAATAACAGTGGTTCCCCCAGTCGTAGTCCCGGGTGACTGATCACCTTAATGTCTTTTTGCCCGCAAAAAACTCGCATAGCTCTGTTCAGTTTCCGTCGCGCCTTCTCAATTGCCCATGCTTAACAGCTCCCCTCCAGATCCTCCTCGGAACAAACTCAGTCCAGGCAATGCAAGCCCCTGCCAGTCTGTGCTTCAGTATCTCCAAGTCTCTCTGCATCAGCTGTAAGAGCGCCAAACCCGACAGCCGAACCAAATCATTTTCCCCCAAATGGACAATCAACAAATCCGGGCAACCCTTCTGCGGGACCATCTTCGCGAGCCAGGGCAGTAGTGCCCCCCATCGCATTCCCCCTTTTCCCCACCAGTGCACTTCGTGATGTTGTCCCTTGAGTCCCAGGTTACGGCCGTACACCTGTTGCTCCGCGTATTTTGACGCCCAGTGCACAAAGTAATGCCCACGATCCATGTGACCGTCTTGGCCCCAGGTCCTCCCACGCAACCTAAGGGAGAAACAGATGTTAGAGACACACAAAAGAAAGCTACTCCCGTCCCAAACAGTCCCCCAACGCCCCGCAAGCAGACCGATCACTTTCGCACATATCTCTCGCAGCACCTTGACCTCCATCTCCCAATCTGCCGAATCCTACCCCAGCCGGGCTGCCGCCGTCGCCGCCCCAATTCGAAATGAGTGAGTTCCAAAACCCGCCAGCTCCAAACCCACGCGCACCAATGCCATTCGCAACACCGCCAACAACTGCCCAGCCATCACCCGTGCTCCCGACTAGTGGCAAAAAATTTCACCCTCCCCTACCCATGCAGCACTCACAAACGACCGCCACTCAGCCACCGGGCATACACTCCCTCCCCCAGTCTCATTCAACCATACCCACTTTCCCCGTCCCAACTGATCTGTCTTGGACCGACCCAGCCAAATGCCCAGACGCCCCGCATCCAATCTGATTTCCTCATACCTCTGCCCCTCCCCCACACGTGTGCCCAACAGTTCCGAAACCCGGAACGCCCAAAAAACATCCAAATCATACACAAGCGAAAAATTCGAACCTCAAACTCATCGTAACAACAAAGCGGCAACGCCGCGACCAACCGGACCAACACCTCAAACGTTATGGCCTCCCTCGGTACAGACCCCCCCGCTCTCTCCCTACCCCAACCCCGCAACACCCTACTCACAATCACACTTTTTGTAGGGTCAAAACCAAAAAACAAACAGCAATAAAAGGACACCCCTGCCAACTTTCCTGAAATGGTTGCAGCCGACAACCCCGTGTCCACGCAGTGCAGAACAAACTGTAACACTCCCCGCTCCACTGCCGCCTGTTTCCCAGCCGCAGAAAACCCACTCCAGCCCATAAAAGCTCCAAATTCAGCCCACGCCAGTCTGTATGTCCGCCTGGTGGTAGCAGCAACAGAATTCTCCACGAGGCCAACCACCCTCACTCCCCCAGGGCCCAAATGCCATCCGGCAGCCCCGTCTTGCACAGATCTGCTCCAGGTGCCAGTCGCCGGAATCGCTGCCACTGCGAACGAGACAAAGCATCCGCAATGTCATTATTCGCCCCAGGGACATGCTTGGCTCGAAAAATCACATTCAGACGCAAACACTTCAGCATAAAACTTCTCAACAAACGCAACACCCGCAGGTCCCTCGCCTTCTGCCGGTTGACCAACTCGACCACCGTCATGTTGTCCACATGGAACAACACTGCCCTGTTTTAGAACTCAGAACCCCACACTTCCAGCGCCACCAACAAAGGAAAGAATTCCAAAAATGCAATGCTCCTCCCCTGCTTCCTCCAGTGCTCCGGCCAGGACTTTGCGCACCACCTCCCATCCCAGAAAATGCCAAATCCCTCCGCCCCAGCTGCATCAGAGTAAATTTGGATTTGCCAAACCGTGTTTTCCTCCACAAAGTCCAAGGAGACCCCATTGAAATCCATCAAGAACACCAACCATGTCCGCAGATCCGCCCTCACTCCCATGGAATTCCGGACCCTGTGCTGTGGAAGCACTGCCCCCGACATGGCCATGCCGAGCTGTCTGCAGAACGTCCGTCCCGCCCTGACCACCCTGCACGCGAAGTTCAACAACCCCAACAGCCGCTGAACCGCCCGCAACGTGATCCGTTTCTCACCAATCGCCCATTGGAGGCACTCCTGAATTTCCACTACCTTCGCGGTCAGGAGCCTCGCTGTCCATTGGATGGAATCCAGCTCAATGCCCAAGAATGTCAAAACGCAACACGGCCCTCTTGTCTTTTCGGGTGCCAAAGGGACCCCAAATCACCTCGCCAACTCCTGGAACCCCGACAGAGCCCTGCCACAGTCCCCCGAACCTGCCCTCCCGAGGAACAAGAAATCGTCCAGATAGTGCGTGACATCCCGGTGCCCACTCAGCCGCGTGAATGCCCACTGCAGGAAGGTGCTAAACATTTCGAACAGTGCGCATGAAATCGCACACCCCATGGGCAGGACTTTGTCCACAAAGATCGCCCCCCCGAACTGCATCCCGAGGAGCGCAAAATCCGCAGGGTGTATGGGCAGCAAGCGGAAAGCCGACTTCACATCGCATTTCGCCAATTCCGCCCCCGGCCCACACACCCGCACAAAGCGGATCGCATCATCCACCGATGCATAAAGCACCCGGGAATCCTCCTCCGCGATGAAATCATTCACAGACTGTCCCTCCGGCCATGATAGATGATGAATCATGCGAAACTCACCCACCTCTTTCTTTGGCACCACCCCCAATGGAGAAATAATCAAATCCTCCATCGGCCAGTCATAAAAGGGGCCAGCAATCCTCCCTTCCTCCATCTCCTTCAAGAGTTTGGCCGCCACCACCCCCGGTAATTCCTTCGCCAATTTGAGATTGTCGGCCCATCTCCGTGATCTGGGACCTTGATACCCGACCCGAAAACCTTCCGTAAAGCCCCACTGAATCTTCAAGGCGGCCTCCCTGTCCGGGTAAAGGGAGAGCCACGGGGCCATCGCCTCCACCTTAACCGGTGTAGGGGCCCTTCTGTCCAGTCTGCCCCCTGCCCTTGGAATTCCGCCATTGTTCAGAAGGAGTGGTGAGTGTAAGACATTGCGTAAGGGGGTGCTTCCCCCCGCACTTAGAACACTCGTACTTGAACTTGCACGGGTACCTGGAACAATATCCCCGATTGTAACTCCAACAGGCCCCGGTATTGTAAGTGCCGGGCTTGCTAGTCTGTCCGGCCCCACCTGTGGGTGCTGTGGTCCCCCCCGCCCCAGTATGGGCGGGACGCGACTGAAAAGACCGGTACGTGACCGGTAAACCACTCGCCGTGTGAGTTGATGCGGATGAATGCGTGGACGCCATCCATTGCATCCATAAGTCCTGGTCCACCTCACCCCAGTGCTTCTCGGGGTTCGCACTGACCCTTGCCCTGAACTCCTCATCGTAACTCAGCCAAGCGAAACCCCCAAACTGCATCTGAGCCTTCCTGATTATATCCATATATTTCAACAATGCGATTGCCCTATCGGGATGCTTCTCGCAATATATACTCGCATAAATGAGAAAGGCCGAGGTCCAATTCTCCATGTTCACCGGCACCCTCGGCCGCCTAGTCAGCTCCCACTCCTCCTCCTTGGAGCCCTCCTTGGCCTGCACCTCCCTATGCAGTAATTTAAACACGTCCACGTACTCATGTTTCCAGATCTTACCCTTAATTTTGTCGGACAAGTGCGACCCCAACGGCATAGCCAGGCCCATGTAAGGCAGTTTTTTTGGGAGCTTACTCCCCGACGCCTCCTCCTTGCCCCCATCCTTCTCCGTCTGCACCCCCGCCGACGTCACCGCCTTGCTCCCGACCGATTTGTCCTCAATTGTGAGCCCACCCTTTGGAGCCACCACCACTTCCCTCTCGGAACCCTCTCCAACCCCAACCGACCTACAATCCTTCTTCCTCCCACCCTTGGGACCCCCGTCCCACACCGACCACCAAACCCACTCACCTGTCAAAGTCGGACGTCGCTCGCTGAGCCGTCCTCCGGAGGGGGCCGCCCGCCGCGTCTCTACCGTCTCTTTGTCTGCCGGTCTCTGGGGCACCTGTAACACACCAACCTCTCTGTTGTCCTGGCCTGCGCCCGTCCCGTCACAGTCATCCCGCACCTCCCCGTCCTCAAGCTCATCACTTTCCGCCTCATAATCCAACTCCACATCTGCCTCCACACTGTCAGGCACCCACAACACCTCTCTCACCGCTCTCTTCACACCCTTGCCACTCACCGCGCCAGACATGCATGACCCCTTCCCCCCCGCTGCCAATGCCCGCTCCCGCCCTGGAGGGATGGCCGCCGCGGACCGCCCTACTGCTTTTTGACGGCGGCAAGGGGCCGTCTTGTGCCCCACCGTACTCCCCCGAACTCTGCCGACAGCCGCCGGCTTGGATCCCCCCCCCACCCCCCAGGTCGCTCGAACCTGAGTGGGCCCCGGCACCATCGGGCCTCAAAGCCGTCCTGGCCGTCCCTGCCTGCTTCCGCGGTCCCCTGACAGCCCCCCCCACCCGCAACCTCGCCCTCTCCGCCCTCACTAACTCCTCTTGCGCCGCCCACCTCTCCTCTTCCGACGTGGGCGACGGGGGCCCCTCGGCCTCCCACACCGACCCCACCCACCACCCGTCCTGTTCTGCCCGCCGCGCATCCGCCACTTGCGCCAAAAGGCGCTGTTCCCGAAGCCTGTCCTCCCACGTCCACGCGCCCCAACCCGGGAGCAGAGGGGGGGGGCGGGCGCCCAAAGACCCCCCTTCAGGCAGCCCACAGCCAAACTGAGCGGACCCCACCGGCTGCATAACCACCCCGGGCGGACCCGAGAAAACCGCCCCGCGCCACAAACCGACACACCAGGGGTCGAAGCCCGGGACCCCCGGGACAAATCAAGGGGCCCCTCCGCCGCCGCAGCCCCCCCGCTCCCTCCGCACCAACCAACACGCCCACCGCTCCACACGTAGCCCCCTGCCCCCCTCCCCCACCCCCGCCACAGCCTCAGGCGCCCCGTCCCCGCCAGCAACCAATAGCCATCCCCTGGCTCCCCCACTCCCCTGCCTGCCTCACCCTCCACCTCACCAGCCTGCCTGGCCGCAGACAACACCCCCGAGAGCCGCTCCTCCGCGGACAGCGCCGACGCCACGCCCCCTTCAGCCTCGTGGGCCTGGAACTGCAGCGGGGGGAAACGAAGACGCGGAGGCAGGCTCCTGCGCCGGCCTCCGCGTGCCTGCCTCGATCGGCCCGCGCCCCGCGCCCTCCCACGCAGAGCCATACCGCCGCCGCCACCCCCGCCGAAGCCGCCCGCGGGGCCCTCTCAAAACCCACCCACGCCTCCCCCAGCACACCGGGCCGCAGGAGGTCCTCCCGCCCGGCCCTCCCCAGAACCAACAGCGCCCGCCTCACCTCCTCAGAGGTCGCCACATCGTCGGCTCCGTCGAACGCCATTCGAACGTCCCGCCTGACACTGCAACGGGTAAACACGCCGAAAACTGAACCAAGGCCTAACCCTACACTACTCTCGACACACTCCCTTTGCTAAACCCTCCCGATGGTGCCGAGCGCAGGAAGAGGAAGTCGCCTTCCTCCCCTGCGCTCATATACCCACCCCCTAACTCCACCCCTTGACCCTACCTGGTCCTACCCTCGCGCGAATGACCCCGGGGGAAGACTAGTCTGCGACTCTGCTTCCCCGGGGCCTGGCAAAGTCAGGCATGAGTGTGACAGAACAAAGCAGTACATATAATCTGCGACAGGCATTTCGTTCCACTGACACCTCCTAGTTTGGTCTCACAATTGTATTTTTCACCATTTCTAATTCTAAATCTGTTACTCAGTTTTCTAAGAAACTGATGCCCAGATTGCACTGGTAAAATAACGCTGCACGTCTGCTGGTTAGGGTGACCAACTGGCATTGGTGCGAATTCAGGACGGTGAGTGTAAAAATTCTGGACAAAGGGTCAAAATTCAGGACACAAATTCAGGACAGGAGGTCAAAATTCAGGACAATAGGTACGTTTTACAGACACATCAGAGGAGGTCGCGCAATAGTATATACGTGAGCCCAGCCATATCCAAACATATTCAACCATTTGCAAACCTATCCATCATGTATCCTTCCATCTATCATTTAAACTCATCCATCCCTTCATCCATCCCTTCATCCATCCTTTCACTCATCCATCCATTATCCATCCATCCACCCTTTCACCCTATCCATCTGTACACTCATGCATCCACTCTTCTACCCATCCATTCACTCATCCATCCAGCCATTTACCCTTTCACCCATCCAGCCATCCTTTCACTTACTCATCCATCCACTCAGTCACTCATCCTTCCACCCATCCACCCTTTCAGTCATCCATCCATCCTCCCTTTCTCTCCCCAACAACCCTTTCACTTAGCCATCCTTCCTCCCATCCATCCACCCACCCATCCATCTACTCATCCACTCATGAATCCATCCATTGACCCTATCACTCATCCATCCTTTCGCTCATCCATCTATCCTTTCACTCCTTCACTTATCTATCCATCCTTTTGTCCATCTACCCTACCTTTCACTCACTCATCCATCCTCACATCCACCCATTCCTCATCCCTCCATCCATTCACCCTTGCACTTATCAATTCATCAATCCATCCATCATTTCACTCATCCATCCACCCACTCACTCATCATCCACCTTTTCACTCATCCATACTTTCACTCATCCATCCACCCTTTTACCTATCCAGCTACCCTTCCACCCATACATCCAGCTATTTACCTTTTCTCTCATCCATCCTTCCACTCACTCATCAATCCATCCATCCTCTCTCATTATCCATCTATTCAATCTATCATTCATCCATTCGCCCTTTCACTTATTCATCCAGCCATCCACCCATCCCTTCACTTACTCACTCGCCCACCTTTTCATTTTAATTTTGAGCTGAGCCTTTTTGAGAAGAGGCCCATCAAGAACTTAACCCTCGCTGCAGGAGCCATTCCAGGACTGGGACAGGATCCACCACGGGGGGGGCGGGTCAGGAGCCATCACAGGGGTGGGCGGCAGGAGCCATCACAGGTGGGGGGACAGGAGCCACCACATGGGGGGGCAAGAGCCATCACGGGGGGGGCAGGAGCCATCACAGCAGGGGGAACAGGATCCACCAGGGTGGGCATGCAGTATTCTAGTATCATCTTGGTCTCTTCCAGGGTGGGGTAGGGCTCCTCACCCCCTCCTGGACAGGACAATGAGAAGACAGGCTCTCTTTCCAAAATGTTAGTTTTGCCATCCCCCACTGTGATGTACAGTAAGCCTGGGCAATGCACTATGCTATGCTCGCGTAGTTTGCGAAGTTTGCGCTACTTCGCACTACGCGAATTGCACGTAGCACAGTGCAAACACGCGTAGCGCAGCATAGCGTAGTGCAGCGGTCATTTTTTGCTGGCTCGCGGTCCTCAACGTCAAGTTGGCGACTGCGAGCAAGCAAAATGGCATCCTGGCGAGACTTTTTCCTCGTTCGCGATCAGCAACCTCAAGTTGCCGATCGCGAGCGTGAAAAATAAACCACCCGACGAGATTCTCAACGCGGGGAGGTCAGGTTTCTCATTGCGAGTGGTCGCGTATGCTCGCGACCGCTCGCGATGAGAAACTACCAGTCCGCGTTGAGAAAGCTGCCGCTCGAGTAAAAATCTACAGAAAACTACAGCTCGCACTGTGCAAGATGCAGTTTTCAATGATTGCACAGTGCCGGATGCTTGTCCGCACTGTGCATTAATTCAAAACGGCATCTTGCACAGTGCGAACAGGGTACTACGCAGTTCGCGAAGTGCTATGCATAGCTCGCGTAGTGCGAAGTGACTTTGCGTAGCTACGCGTAGCGCTGCTTCGCAAACTACGCCCAGGATAATGTACAGTACTTAAAGGAGATACTCCACGAGAACTGATTTAACTGATTGTCCTCCATACTTTGTTAATCAGTGTGGGTGCGATTGTGCCATTTCTTTATTTTATTACATTATAGACTGCATGCTTGAAGAACCGAGGTTTGCTTAAAGTTTAGTGACAGTAATTAAGCTCTGTGACGAGAACCACCATGTGCTGCCTCGGTGTAATCAGGGCCGGTTCTAGGACGTTTGGGGCCCTGGGCAGAAAGGGAATGTGTGAGGCCCCTCTAAATTGCAGACACATGACCATTCAGGGCTGTTTGCATCTGAATAGATGCCCCTGCGCCTGAAGCTTCAGCCCCCCCTCTCAGTCACCTTCAAACACCTCTTAACAGCTCATCAAGGGCGGAAGGTGTGAGGGTTGCCATCCCGCTGTGCCTCTCCAATGCTGCTGGGTATCTGAGCTTTGGTACTACATCGGAGTCTGTTACACCCGACCTCAACGGCATCGGAGTCAGGCCCGGCTCCAGGAATTTTTATATGGGTGGGCCAAGGGTGCATTTGGGTGCGCCACTGCGGGCTCGATTTGTCGCATATATGTCTGGGCAGGCCTGCTTCAGGGCCCTCCTTTATCTCTTCTTAGTCTTACAAGGCCCAGTAAATCGCACTCTTTTCCAAATCTCTTTCTAAATATTATCACTCTCAAAAACAGTTTTTTCTATGTAATTTTCCTTTGATGGGAAGAGGAGGTTTCTGAGGTGGTAGTATCAGGCAAGTGACACTACTTGGGCTCCCTCTGTTCGAGCCTTCATGGAGGATCCCTCTTCATTACTACCTCTACCTGGCCCCAGACTCCGCAACGCACTGCCTTGCAGGCTTGATTATCCACTACTCCTCTCCAGTGCACCTTATCTCACAGCTGACCTTGGGCCCCAGCCCCATATCAGGCATCATCGGGCTCCACTTTCATTTTTCCCGGTAAAAACAGTAAAATCACCTTCAAACTTAAAACATTGAATATAGCAGTAAATATAATTAGCATGCCCTTTAAAGTATGTTCCACAGTAGCCCTTATGACCCGACTGCTAATTAAATAAACAAAAACAGAAAGGCCATGACAGGGCCGGCTTTAGCGCTGATGCGAAAGTCTTTTTTGGCGCCGCACCAATAATCACTGCCATACGCCACAAGTGCCCCTCAGCTCCCCATAGCCCCTCCCCTCATGACCTCCTCCTCAGATTCCCTCACTGCCACCCTCTACCAATGCCCCTCATTTCTCTGTAGCCCCTTCCCCTCATGACCTTCTCCTCAGAATCCCTCACTACCATCCTCCAGCAGTGCCCCTCATCTCTCCCTAGCTCCCCCTCCTCCCCCCTCCACCCATGACCTCTTCCTCGGATTCCCTCACTGCCACCCTCCAACAGTGCCCCTCATCGCTCCATAGCCACTCCCACTACCTCCTCCTCGGATTCCCTCACTGCCACCCTCCAACAGTGCCCCTCATGGCTTCATAGCCCCTCCCACTACCTCCTCCTTGGATTCCCTCACTGCCACCCTCCAACAGTGCCCCTCAGCTTTACGTAGCCACTCTCTCATATGCATTTCATTTGTTGTGTAGCGCTACTCATGTCAGTGTAGTGTGTGTCAGTACTTTACACCACGCACACATTATACAGAGACAACGAATCATACAAGTATGTAAATCAGCCTACAGGGAATGTCACATAAGCCAATGAGGATTACATGGTGTACGAATCACGTCATCCATACTGGTGGGCAGTTATTTTAAGAGGGTTTGGTCTGGAGAAGCACAAACTCAGGATTTAAAGAGTACTCCAGTGGTTAGGGGTTGGCTTTACTGATAAAAATGTATATCTGACCAAACATACTCATTTTAGCAACATTAGAATAATGAAAGACTGGGGAAGTTCTAACTATATCAAAAAACAAAAAACGCGAAGTTCTAACTATATCATTCAGGTTTGCATGCAGCTCTTTGATGACAGTTCATTGGTCACTGTCCTATGTTAGGATTGTAACTTCTGAACTGCAAGTAACACAAGGATCTCTGTCACAATGACAGTAACCAACTGAGATTCCGCATAAAATACAGTTCATCTGCATTTAAAACTATTAACAGAGAAATGATTGCTCTCTCCAGCAGGATCATTAATAGCCAGCGTTATCTGGGCATTTTTTTTATTGTCCTATTGTTGTCCTGCATCAGCCATGATAACGATAAAAACTGATTAAATGAAGCACACACGAAGTACAGATCCTGCTGGGCCTGTGCAGATTTTAAAAAGAAAAACAAATAGTGACACATTCTCCTACCTACTCCATTAGTCAAACTTAGTGTCGCAGCCTGATCTGATATGCAGCTGCAGGGGTTGGGAAAGGTGAATAAAAATGAACAAACTTATTTCCTCCTGCACGGCATAGAAAAAGAATATCCACGCAGCAGGACAGTAAGCAAAGGTTACCGCAGCCAAAGAAGGATTTGTCGCCCCTGCTGGAGCTGAAGGGGTGAAAAAATAAACAAAGCCTCGTTAACATGTCAATGGTCTTTTAAAGACCTGTGAAGTACTCGGGTACAACTGCAATAATCTCAAAAACTGTCTGTGTGCGCGCGCATGGGGGCACACACACGAAGGGGGAGGTGGGGGGGGGGGGGGCTTTGAAGCACTTGAGCCCCATGGCGTTGCGCGCCTCCCTTCAAGCCCTCCCTGCAAGGGCCAAGGCTCCAGTTTACAAGACACATACATTTAGGGTGGTGCGACCGGTGCCTGGTTAAAATTACGGACAAATAGCGTCCGTTAAAGAATCCTTCACGGGCAACGGACAGACGGCCGAAATTACGGACTGTCCGTGAAATTTACGGACGGTTGGTCACCCTACTGCTGGTAGGAGTTGGAATATCTATCTCACCGCCACACAACTGAGGCAGCGAGAGCAAATGAAACACCAGTCGGCTTAGGTTCACAATCTTCAAAAGAGAACAGACAATTCTTGTCCAGAAGCATGTATTTCGAATGAGTTTTAGTCTCTAAACGCGGACTAAATAGACACAACAAATGACACAAAGACACCAGAGTGCAGACGCTCCCTAGATTGTTGTAAACTTTGACTCTCACTTTCATCTTCACCGGTAAGTTCAGGGCTGCAGTCTTTCATAACGCAGTCTTTTTGTGATGTTTTTCTATTGATTGCACTGCCAATTCCGTAGTTATTGCTTTTGCCTTTCCAACCTTTCCTCCCTGTGGTTGCCTGAGATCTTTACACCCCTTTTGTTCAGTGTTCGAAGTGGGCGGGATCGGTAGGGCATGGCGTGCCCCTACTTATGTCATTCAATAGAATCCGTTCCCTGGACGGCCGAAATAGCCAAGGCCTATAGATAAGCAGTGCTTTAAATGGGAAAAAATCAGTGCAGGTACTCATTAGAATAGAGGCGTGGCAAGTGGGCGGGGCGAAGAGCAATATATGATCGTACCTAATGACTTCTGTAGCAGTTGCAGCACGTGTCAAAACACACGTGAAATACGTTTATGGCACTAAAACAGATTAACCCATTACACATAATTAGTTACATGCGCCTGCGAAGCAGAGCGGGATCTGCCCTGGAGGAGAAACCTAACCTGCGCCTGCTGTGCTGTGGATCAGGGTCAGAGGCGCAACTAGAGCCAAATTTCGGGGGGCTAAGAAAAAATTTCGGGGGGGGGGGGGGCTGAATCTTTTAAGCCATAGGCAGAGTGGAGCTGCAGGGGCTCTTAGAAGGGGTGAAACAACAGGGAGGCCTCATTAACATGCAAATGGTCTTTTAAAGACCTGTGAAGTGCTCGGGTGCGGCTGTGTGTGTGCCGCGAGTCTGTCTCATCCTGGGCTGCCACACGCGAGGGGGGGGGGGGGGGGCTGAAGCCCTGTGAGTCCAATGGGTGTTGCGCACCTGATCAGGGTACCGGTACTCTCCCTGGCTACAGAGAAGTGCCGGTACTGAGGTAAAAAAAATCGGAAGTGCTGGTACTCAGTACCGGTGAGTACCGGCTCATTTAAAGATAAGTCTTGGCCATTCGTGGCCCTTGAAGCCAGTCCAGTCTTTTCTATCTTGCCCTGCCAAAGCAAGAGCCACTATATCCTTCCTCCCTCTCTCTCTTTCATCCTCTTCCTCTTATTCCCTCTCTTTCTGTCTCTGTCTCGCTACTCCTCGCCTGCTGAAAGCCGAGACTTTTGCCCTCTCTTCTCTATCCTTTCCTTCATCCGTTCCCCTGTGAAATGGATCTAAAAAAGAATGGACATTCTTCTATTCCAAAGTGCAATCTCGGGACGGAAAGGAAACAAAGTTCAAAATACGAAAAATACCTAAATAAAGTAAGACAAAGTGGTTGCAAAGAGACAAAATCGGTTTTATTTACGCACAAACACAGTAGTTCCACTTTACAGAGTTTGCCAGCGAAGCACTATTTTCGTGTTCTCATCTTTCTTTGAACAGCATTGTTTTCCCTGGGAGGGGAAGTCATTGATTTCTGAATAATGATTACAAAAGCGTTAAGGTAACCATGTTGTTTCTGCTTAGTTTTCACATGCTTTACTTAATATTGCATCCCCTATGAATGTTTGGCTTTTCCAGGAGGTTATTTCCTTTTTTTTTTACAGGCAGCATATTAGTCTTCTAGTGCATAATTTGAATTGAGTCCCATCCAGGTGTTTATAGGGGACACAATTGGGATGTAGCTGAAGGCAGTGAGTGTTTCTCTCAGTGGGACAGTATGGTGTTCAGTAGGGGAGAGGATGTAGCACTTTATCCATAAATGCCAAATTTGGAACTGGGAAATCAGGTGCAGCCTTTATGACCAGACCACTCTACTGAGGGAGCATATTCCCATGCTAGACCTTAGAAGGCCCCGCTAGACCTTAGAAGCCCTAGTGTCTTAGCACCAGCAGGTGGACCCTAGCGGTGGCAAGTGTGGGTTAACCTTGAAGGCCTGTCCACCATAATCCATACTAAAGTTCACCTCCAGCTTTGCGGGCAGGCCTACGAAGCAGCACACCCTAGAGCAACACTGAATCCGCCACTGAGGTAATAAGACCCTTGAAGCCAGTCCACCTCACCCATTGGTACTTTCATGGGCCTTGTTTCAGTTGTAGTAGCTGCAACTCACTAGGAAGCAGCAATGCAGGATATGCACGCACACCAAACTAAGTTTGCAAACTTCACGGTCTGTCTGCTTCATGCACAAGCACTTTTAACATGTGCTGCCAGCTTTGGGGCCACTGGAATAATGCGGCAGTAGAGGACAACATTATGTTGCAGTGTTGACTAAATTATGCAGCAGAAAAATGCTGCAGCGTAACGCTGTACATTTTCTGATACTTTATTATTTTTTCATTTTTTGATCGAGCCTGGCAGTGCTTGGGCTGTCAGCGAGAAATATTGTATTCAGTCTATGGGCTGTAAGCATGCCCATGTATTGCCATTGGTTCTTTGTTGTGCCCAGGGCCGGACTGGCTGTGGCAGGCACTGGGCATTTCCCCAGTTGCCGGTTTTGTGCCCGTGGGGGCTGGCTCAGTAATCTTCCAGGGCTGGTTGCTCTTCCCAGTCTGGCCCTGGCTGTGTAATTCAGAAATTCTGGCTTTCTATTGGCTCATTGCTTTCAATTGTCCCTCCTATGGGTGCTTGGTTCAGCCAAGGCGTTTTCACTAATTGATGGTTTTGGTTGACCATCACATACTTCCTCCTCGCATAGCACACAATGGCCCCTCCTCGTGGGAATGTCATATTATTTTACATATTGTGAAAATCGTTTTTTTTTCGTCATAGCGCGAACTTGACGAAAGGTATTGGAGCTCGTTACATAAGGAGACATTCATTTTTGGTAGGCACAGGAGATTAGGTGATTTGGCCAAAATCACAGGATGCTGAGCCTGCTCCGAGACTCGAACCTGGTTCCCCAGCTCCAAAGTCAGCAGCTCTGACCCTTACGCCACATCCTCTCACATTGAGGCTGGGGTGGGAAACATAATCAATGTATTTAAAATGTTTTTATTGACATATTTAACAGTTACCTTTACAAGGACACAATCTTTCTGGGTGTTTATATTTTTTAGTAATGAGGCCTCTTAAATAAGAAATTTGCTGAAAGTCTCCTTAAACAAATGTTCATCCGATTCTTAGCTGCTGAGCACCCTGCTTTCCTTGTGCTTATCACTATTGCACCAGACAAACATTCTTAAGCGTCCCGAAGCTTCAAGGCACGTGACAGGTAACCCCTTTGGCCAATGGGAACCCTAGCCCTAACCAATCACAACACTAGCCCTAAACCCTAGGGCCAATAGGAGACCAGCCCCAGCCCTAGTCCCAGCAGCCAATAAAGCATGAAGCCCTAAGCCCTACGTCCAATAGTAACCCTAGCCCCAGCCCTAGTCGTTGGAATAGGGAACAGGTGTCTTATCTACCATGCCTTAATGAATCACAATTAAGAAATGGAGGGAGCGATTGCTTTAAAAATCTATGCAGTCTTATGGTGTTGTTATTTTTGTATCAAACTCCTTAGATGTTGCCAGGAATACACTAAGAAAATGTGACATTGCTTGATATTTGTGATCATGATGGAGCGCTTACACATTGGTGTAGTTATAACCTTTCCCTCCATAATAACCAGCCAAAGCGCTTCATTAAATTGCCATCATGTTGCAGGTGTCTTTAGAGCTGGCTGCTTGTTGGTTGTCAACTTTACTAAATCCAAAGTTTGTTTTTATTCGGGAGGGTAGGGGCAGGGGACCTGTGCCTGCGAAGCATTATGGAGTCCATTGTAATCAGAGCTTTCAAGATAGGTTTTTGACATGTTCTTAGTGGCTTGCAGAACGTTTTCTAGGCACTGCCTCCGGATTTCTTCATGAGAGGGAAGGCTTTCTGTAATCTTTCTGCAAGCATGGATATCGGTACTGTGGCACACGGGCAGGGCGGCCTGCACACGATCTCTAGAACTATTCAATTTGGGTTGCTGGATTTCTCCACGGGGAGGTAAGAGCATCAGCTGGTCGCCTTCCATTGAAGTCACGTCAAATCTCTTAGTTGGTACAGTGCTGCTTCTCTCGCGATCATCAACTATAGGCATTCAGAATGCTGCTTTTTAATGAGTTCAGCTTCAATTTTCGTTCTTTTCTGACATTCAAAAGTGCCCCTTTAAAGCTGGCTCTTCTTAATGAAGCAAATAGCTTGTCCATACTTTATTTACTCTCCCCATGTGTGTACAATTTTACTTTATATTAGCCACCAAACTACCGCATAGTGTAGAATCTTTAGAGGGGGCTGCATCTGATTATGTGGCTGAGGTTGTGATACATATATACCCTGCACTAATGTGCGATAATATGCTGCATCACTAAATACTTATAAGGTCCCAAATATGAGACCAATTGCATTGCAAATGCTTGTTTCCTTCAGTAAGGAAGAATGATGTGAGGAAGGAATACATTTTCTCAAAAAAAGTAAGATGGTATACTTGTAGGACTTGTAGATAGAGCAAATAAAATAACAGGGACCAACATAAATTTAATAGAATCAAGATACCCCCACCAAGAAAGAAATAATGTGTTCCATCTTGTTATTAATACGCTTAGCTTAGTAATAGTTTCTCGTAAGTTCACTTTGGCCATAACTTTCACAGAATTAGTGAACCAGATCCTCAAATATCTAATTTTATGTGGTTGCAACGAAGACCAGAAGATATTAAA
Organism: Triturus cristatus; assembly: GCF_964204655.1. Classification (NCBI taxonomy): domain Eukaryota; kingdom Metazoa; phylum Chordata; class Amphibia; order Caudata; family Salamandridae; genus Triturus; species Triturus cristatus. Next base: position 393,846,707 of record NC_140594.1, read on the forward strand.
TCATATTTTAAACAAACTTTATGAAGAGGAAGTATCTCACATTTTTTAATGTTGAGTTTGTATCCTGAGATTAGGGAAACATAGTTCACTTTGTCTAGAAAAGCTAAAAGTGACAAAGTTGGATTAGAAATTAATAGGAGTATGTCATCTGCATACACAGATAATTTGATTTGATTTTCACCATAAATTAAGCCTTGTATATAATTATTTTTTCTTTTTTTGGAAAAAAAGGTTCAAGGGCAAATATAAATAATATAGGAAAATAAAGGACAACCTTGTTTATTTCAGAACGCACACCAGACGATGGCAGAAACTAGAACCAGACGCCTGGGCAGCCAAACTTAGGGAAAACGTTCCCTATCCCCCCCTCGACACCGTAGCAGGGGACAAAGCATTCAGCACCTGGATCACCCAATCGCTCGACGCCATTCTGCCTAAAACCCACTCTCTGAAACACACCAAGAAAGTTAATCCCTCACCCTGGTACACCCCGGAACTCAACCTGCTGCGTAAGGCTTGCAAAAGGAATGAACGCATCTGGAGGAAGGAAAAAACCAAGGAACAAAAAGAATCATTCCGTACTTCTGTAAAAACCTACAAAAAAGCGCTCCGAAACACAAAAACTAGCTTCTACGAGAACAGAATTAAAAACGCCGCCTGCTCGGCCCATGAAACCTATGTAGTTCTTAAAGAACTCCTTCATGCCCCGGACCCCCCACTTAAACCCCTCGATCCCAAAGAAGCTGAAACTAAATGTAACAACTTAGCCACCTTCTTTGACGAGAAGATTCAAAAAATTCTTCTTACCATACCCCCCCCCGATCAGACCCACACAAAGCAGGATTTCTCTACCACCTCCACCTATTCTCCCCTGTTGTTAGCCCACCCCCAACCCTCCCTGGACGCTTTCGGCCCCGTAACAACGGAAGAAGTGGGAGCAACGCTGGCCTCAATCAAAAGCGGCTCCCCCCTCGACCCTGCACCCCTCCGCTTCCTAAAAAAAGTATCGAGCACCATTATCCCTCCCCTCACGGCCCTGATCAACTCCTCTCTCTCGGAGGGCATAGTCCCCCCCAGCTGGAAAGCGGCCGCAGTCAAAGGTCTATTAAAAAAACCCTCCTTAGATCCGCAGGACCTCACCAATTATAGGCCTATATCTCTTCTCCCGGGAAATAGCAAGATCGCAGAGAAGCTGGTAAACAAGCAATTATCGCTTTACCTAGAAAGTAACAACCTCTTAGCGGTCTCCCAGACAGGGTTCCGTCCAGGTCATGGCACGGACATCGCCCTCCTGGCAGCGGTGGAGAAGGCCAGAAGCATTCTGGACACAGGAGGATCGGTGGCAGTAATCCTCCTGGATCTCAGTGCGGCCTTCGACACTGTAGACCATCCCACCCTAATCCACCGACTGGGGGAGATCGGACTAAAGGGTAAGGCCTTGAAATGGCTAGAATCCTTTTTATCAGGACGCTCCTTCCAGGTGCGGGAAAACGACAGCTGTTCATCCACCATCCCCCTCCGGTGTGGAGTACCTCAGGGCTCATCCCTCAGCCCTACGTTATTCAACGTGTACATGGCCCCACTGGAGAAAAGGGTCAGCACGTTCGGCGTATCAGTTATCAACTACGCCGACGACACTCAGCTGGTCGTAACCCTCTCACACCCCCACCACGCCCCATCCGATCTCCACAGCTGCCTCTCCGAAGTCCACCGATGGATGAATCTCTCCTCACTGAAACTGAATGGGTCCAAGACTGAGATCCTCTTGATGGGCCACAAAGGGCCCTCGCTACCTTCTCACCTCTGGCCTAGTTGTCTCGGTGACCCCCCCGCACCCAAGGAAGAGGTCAAGAGCCTTGGTGTGTGGATTGAGAAGGACATGAGCTTTAACACTCAGGCTAAAAGAACGGCAGGGACATGTTTTGGGCTACTCAGAGCCTGCAGGAAGATCTTTCCCCTGCTCCCCGACACCGCAAGGAGACTCCTCATTCAGGGTCTAATCCTGGCAAGATTAGACTACTGTAACGCCATCTACCTGGGAGCCCCTGAAGCCACCCTGAACTCGCTTCAAAAAGTCCAAAACGCCGCCGCCCGCCTACTCACGGGCACTCCTGGAAGATCGTCCGCCAGGCCGGCTCTTAAATCCCTCCACTGGCTCCCAGTCAGAGAAAGGGTCGTCTTCAAGGCCCTCTGTCTGGCCCATAAAACCCTCAACAATAACGGCCCCCCCCTTCTCAAAGAACTTCTAATCCCATACAAAGCTGAGAGAGACCTCCGGTCTAGCGGAGAAAACCTTATCACAGTTCCCAGAGTCAGAAAAGCCAAGACCGGTGGCCGTCGCTTCTCGGTTCACACGGCCAAACATTGGAACCTTCTACCACGAAGAATCAGGACAGAACCGAATTACCTTCAGTTCAGAAAAACTCTAAAGACCCTCCTTTTCCCGCAGACATAATCTCATCAGACGGCTGAAACCCTTGGAGAATCAGGTCAGCGCTGGGATGCTCTTTGAGTTACTACGCGCTTTATAAAACCATTAAATAAATAAATAAATAAATAAAATTTCCTCTTTTTAACTTTAATCATTAATAAATCTTGCAGTGAGGAATACAAAAATGATATTAAACTGATAATTTTGGGAACAAAGTCAAACTAATTTAAGACCTGAAAAATAAAAGGGCAATTCATACAATCAAAGGCTTTTTCAGCATCAAGTGCAACTGCTGCTAAAGAAAGACCTATAACATTGGATTTGCTTGAAATACTAAAAACTAACTATGTATTATCAGAGATAAATCCAACTTTAGCTCAATTTGCGTCCTTTTTTTCCAGCATCCTGGGGAGTCTGAAGGTACCCAGGCATAGATTGCCCTAGAGGGCACTGAGAAATTAGCAAAAATTTGGCTAATTTGTAACCCTGGGCGTAGTTCGTGAAGTAGCACTACGCGAAGCTATGCAAAGTGCACTTCGCACTACGCGAGCTACGCGTAGCACTTCACGAACTGCGTAGTACCCTGTTCGCACTGTGCTAGATGTCGTTTTCAATGATTGCACAGTGCGGACAAGCAATCATTGAAAACGGCATCTTGCACAGTGCGAGCTGTAGTTTTCTGCCGCTCGAGTAGATATTTACTCGAGCGGCAGCTTTCTCAATGCGGACTGGTAGTTTCTCATCGCGAGTGGTCGCGAGCATACGCGACCACTCGCAATGAGAAACCTGACCTCCTCGCGTTGAGAATCTCGCCGGGAGGTTTATTTTCCACGCTCGCTATCACCAACTTGATGTTGCTGATCGCGAACGATGAAAAAGACTCGCCGGGATGTCATTTTGCTTGCTCGCGGTCACCAACTTGACGTTGAGGACCGCGAGCAAGCAAAAAATGACCGCTGCACTACGCAACACTACGCTACGCGTGTTCGCAATGTGCTACGTGCAATTCGCGTAGTGCGAAGTAGCGCAAACTTCGCAAACTACGTGAGCATAGTGCTTTGCCCAGGCTTACTAATTTGTATTTTTTCAGGAGAAATGGGAAAAACGTTCTGCAGAAGAAACGTCTGTTTTTTTCCCCTACAAATGGCATTAATGAAGAGTTTGCCGTGCTAAAATCACCACCTTCCCAGCTTACAGAAACAGGCAGATTTGAATTTAAAAAAACATTTTTTAACATAGGTTTGGCATTTTACTTGGAGATAGCCCATTTTTCCTATTTGTGTGCTTTCAAACTCTTTCCAGTTTTGGTGTAAATGGGTGTGAAACTCATCATGCATCCCAGAAAACGAAACATTTCTGAATGCATGGTGTCATTGTGTAGCTCCTTCAAGGTTTTCCTATAAAAAGTAACTGGTGAAATAAAAAAAGGTTGAAATTGAATTGAAAAAAAACAGCCGTTTGTGTCTAATTTTTAATCTGTAAGAAGACTTACTATGGCAGATATTCAAAAGCAATATACTCTTATGTCCATTGGTCCCTTCTGGTTGCAGGGATATATGGGTCTTATGTTCTCCAAGAATGCGAGGTAGCCAGAGCCAACAACCAAGCTATGCCTTATAATGGTTTTTTATTGTGTACCTACTATACAGCAATTAATATGGTAAATTATAAAGAATGGAAAAAGGGTATGAAGAACAACTCTGTGTTTTGAAATGTACACCAGATACAAAGTTTAAGAGCAGTGGTTGTTTTTGCATCTTTTTGCATCTCTGAATGTAGGGATACCCATACTGGGGTGTGTTTCAGGGTGATCCCCAAATCTCCTGAGAAAACGGCGCCTCTTTTGTGTGGGTAGGCCATGTGCCCGCAACACAAAAGGGCGCCAAATGCAACATAGACACATCTCATTTTTCCACTGAAAAACAATGTTTTTTTTGGTAACGTGGCTAACTATGGTTTTTTGCCCCGGCTCCGCTGGCACTTAGGGAAACCTTCCAAACCAGTACATTTTTTAAAACTTTACACCTGGGGAAGTCTAGGTTGGAGTAACTTGCGTGGCTCTCACCAGGTTTTTTTTTTTACCTATAATCCCCTTTCCCCTGCATTTCTATGAGGAAACGTCCTGGAATCTGCAGGCAGTCACAAAATTCCTACCAGCCAGCATTTCCTCAAGTCTCCCAAGTAAAACTGTGCCGCATTGTGTGGTAGGCCAAGTGCCCACGACACAATAGGGTGCCCAATGCAACGTAGGCACATCACATTTTTCCACTGAAAAACAATGCAGTTTTTTGCACTGTAGGTAGCTGTGGATGTTGGGTCCCAGCTCAGCAGACACCTTGGGAAACCCAACAGACAGGCACATTTTTTAAAACTAGACATCTGGGGAAATCCAGGGTGCAGTGACTTGCGTGGCCCTTGCAAGGTTTTGTTTACCCAGAATCTCCTGCAAATCTCAAATGTTGCTGAAAAACACATTTTCCTTGCATTGCTGTGAGGAAAAGCCTTGGAATCTACAGGCAACTACAAATATCCTACCACCCAGCGTTCCCCCAAGTCTCCCGAGAACAATGGTGCCTCACTTGTGTGGATAGGCCAAGAGCCCGCAACAGGAAAGGGCACCAAATGCAACATATATAGGTCACATTTTTCCACTGAGAAAACAGTGTGTTTTTGCAACGTGGCTAGCTGTGGATTTTGGACCCAAGTTCAGCTGGCACCTTGGGAAACATACCAACCCAGCACATGTTTGAAAACTAGACAACTGGGGGAACCCAGGGTGGAGTGGCTTATTCACTGTTTCTCACAACAAAAAATTACGCTCCTCTGTAATCAGGCATCAAAACACACCTAGGACGCATTCAGCACCCTAGGTGGGAACCCAATGATGAAGCATGGCAACGACTAGGTTGGTGGGTGAGGGTTCTTCTTAAAAATCAAATGGTTCTTTTGAATGTTTTTTTTGGGATGCAGTTGATTTTGAAAGGGCCCCTCTTTATTGTTGAAACTGATTACTTTGGGAGAAAAGAATGTGTTCCGTTTAATCCTCGTTCTTTACTTGTTGATACCGATCTTTCAATCTAGCCACATCCTCCACCACTCCAACTCTAGGAACACTACAACGATGCTGCCTATGACGGCCTACTGAAACTGAACAATCCTTGAATACAACAAAAGCATTGAAGGTTGCCAAATGAAACAAATGAACAGTCAACTTCTTATTCCAAATGTATGACTTACAAACAGCACTGTAAAGCTTCAAACTCTGATCTACTCTATCTACACCATCCATGTGCTTATTCTGTTCTAAAATGCACACAGGTTTGCGTACTTTAGCAACCTGACCCTAAATAGTCACAGGTGAAGTACTTTTATCATGAATGGTAGTCAGCATGTAGGCATCTCTCCTGCATAATATTTCACAGCTAGAAGTTCATCACTACGCAAGGCACTGCACTTTCCCCTGTGAAGTTTTTCACAAACAAGCTCTTTAGGGTAACCTTTACGGTTAGAGCAGATTGTGCCACATGCAACGATGTCAACTTTGAACAATTCCTTGATCATTTGCACACCAGTGTAGAAGTTATCTATGTATAAATGGTGCCCTTTGTTAAAATGTCCTCTACTAAGTTCCCACACAATTATTTCACTGAATTCAAAAGTGGACGGACATCCAGAGGAGTCAATAGTGGAATCTCTACCGTGGACACCCTGTAATTATAGACATACCCAGTACTACTCTCAGACAGAATATACATCTTAATTCCATAACGTGTCCTCTTACTAGGAATGTACTTCCTAGAAACTAAAAAGCCATTGAACAGGACCAAAGACTCATCCACAGCTATTTCTTTCCCTGGAACATCAATCTCTGAAAAGTGATCTACAAAATGATCAAGGACAGGCTGAATCTTGAAGAGACTGTCACAATCAGGGTGATTCTGTGGCAATACTGAGGCATTATCAACAAAATGCAACATCCGAAGCAAAAGCAAATACCAATCATGACTCATGGTTGCTGGAAATATAGCACTTGCCATCGAGGGACTAGGAGAACAATATGAAGCAAGCAGCGGCTTTCTTTTTTTTAAAAACATATTTTATTGCATTTTTTATTTACTTTTGCATCCTTACAATGTGCATAGCTTGTAACATATTATACAGCCAGTCTAGTATACATTAGTCCTTTGCAGCTCTCCGCCACAACCCAGGTATATCCAACATCCTATTACATCTGGTGCATTGCCTGACAGTGAACTAAAAGAATGTTGACATTTATTACAAACATACTATTACAATATTGGTACTAACTACCCCGAACTCCCCACTTCCCTCCCTCCCCGATCTCACTCGTACCGCTCCTTCCAGTCTTGCGACTGTGAACTTCAGCCTATGCTGGTTGCCTGATCATGTGCCTGTGCCTCGCTACCTCCTACATATACTCTGGCTTTAGGGCTTGGTTATTTTTGTATATATTAGATTCTGCTACCTATGGCTGGGTTTCAGCTGCCGCTATGGACTTTAGAGCTTCCATTAAAGGATCCCATTCTAATGCTATTGGTACTTTCCGCAACACTTTAAGCTCTTCCCTGTGAAGTGTTGCGCTCTCTGCAGTGCCCCATCTTATGAGTTCCGAGTGCCATGTCAGAACGTCCGGATGTCTCCGTGATTTCCATCTCATTGTAATGTTACGTATGGCTAATATAAGTGCAAGGTTCATAAGTCGGTATTGTACTTTGTGTTTGTGCACTTGTGTATGCAATCCTAGTATGCACTCCTCCACCGTGTTCTTCACCTCCCGCTCTGTCGCTTCCCCTATTCTCTGCCTTATAGTGTCCCAGTATCTTCGTATTTTTGGACAAATGCACAACATGTGTATTAGGTCAGCTCCTTCTAACGAACACCTCGGATATTGGTGTTGTGTCTGGGGGAACATTCTTTCCAACCTATGCGGGGTAAGGTAGGCCCTGTGCAGTACCATGGTCTGTATAAACTTAAATTTCGTGTTTCGCGATACCTTCCTCGGGTGCTCTAATACCCTTGCCCATTCCTTATCTGTGAGGGGCCTGTTTGTGTCTCCTTCCCACGCCACCTTCAGGGTGTCCAAAGGGGCCGCAGTATGCGTGCTGATACCGGTGTATAGCCATCTGATAAGATGCCGACCCCTTCCCATGGCAAGCAGCGGCTTTCTTATCAATCCCATCAAAAAAGTTAAACTCTACGAACTCACACCCTCTGAACGATTCAGGTATATGCAGATTAGACATGCATTGCACGCAGCTATACCACCAAACACCACATTACCAGAGGCATCCCCCTTAGAAGATAGGCTTCTAACTGACTACATGATAAAAAAGGCCACCTCTTTTACTTATCGCAAATTAGTCAATAACCTACCGGACCCAACGCAGGCACTGAAGGACAAATGGTCCGTGGAACTAGGGGAACTTGATGACACAGACTGGCAGACGGCACTCTGATCACCGCGGAAAGTTGCAATACCCTCGAGATTGAGACTAATACAACTGAAGCTATTACACCGGGTATACTACACTAGATTAACCTTGCATAGAATAGGGAATGCCCCCCATCCGTATTGCCTGAGGGAGTGCGGGGAGGAGGGTACGTTTTACCACACTCTATGGCAATGTCCGAAGATTACGATATACTGTGTGGCAGTGATGAGGACCATTTCGCAGACGGTAGAAGTGTCGGTGACACCAGAGCCTAAAAGATGTTTGCTAAATATATGGGAACCTAACGACTTAAATCACCCGGCACAGGAATGGGCGACTTTGGGTATGATGGTTGCGAGGAGGAATATAGCTAGGCTATGGGGCTCCAGGTGTTTACCAACGATTGGTGACTGGTGTGGGGACATGGACGAAGCCATGGTGGCAGAGAAGGCTACATATGTTAACCGGGGCTGTCCCCAGAAGTGGGGGAGGGTGTGGGGACCCTGGAATAAGTACAGGGGCTTTATCTGTGAACCACCGGAAGTACCGAGTGAGGAACACTTGAGCTGAAAGAGGGAGGAGATGCGGCCACGTATGAGGGATGTCAAGTGTGAGCCATCATGTAATAACTGTAACTGAAACGTGTACAATGATAATAAGAAACTGTACCGACCAACTACAGTAAGTGTTCACAGGTATGAATCTCTTTGTGCCCAATCTTTAATAAATAAAAAGATGTTTAAAATAAAAATAAATAAAAAAAAGTTAAACTCCCAACCAGATATGTGGGAGTCCACTGGTAGCTCTAGAGTGGGGCTTAAGTCTGGCACTGTTGTCCCTTCAATACTATTCAGCATACAAATTAGGCTGTTCAACAATATCATCAAAAAATACATCATCTGTAAAAAAATGAAAGAAATGCATAGGCAAAAAGCTTTAATTATTGACTCTACACCCTTCAACACCACTTGAGGCAGGCAACACTGGCACACCATGTTTGGGCCAACCCAGAGTTCAGCACTTCCAGGGGGAAGCTTTTCAGCCCCAGACTGTAATCAGATGCCTCTTGCTGCACTGTCGGCATATCAGTGTCCTCCTCTAAAAAAGGCACTTTCTCTACACTGAGAGACCATCAGAGGATTCCTCTCAGTCAGAAAATTCACTGCCATAATCTTGAAATTCCTCCGCTGCATCTAATGCAGAATCAGTCCCACTGTCAGAGGAAGATTAAAAAAGCAAGCTAACAACCTGCTGAGCCGTAATCCTGTGGCTAGCCATAATCCTTACTAATAAACGTAACACAACCAATAGGTCAACAATAACCAACATTGTGTAAAATAAGTAATATGCAAACTGACTTTATCAAACAGAAAATAAAACTACTGGCATATAGTAATCTGGAAGGAAAAGTCCATCTCTACAAAGCACATATATACGCAAAAACTATATCACTTACTTGACAGAGACAGCTAGACTGAGAACCACCTGCACCTACTCTGCACAGTCACAGCAAGCACCAGTGATATCCCACTAGAAAGGAAGAAGAAAATTAAATTATACACGTGACAACACAACACACATCTTGCACAAATCTAAGGATAATTTGACACACAATAAAGCAGAAGCTATAAATGCTGTTATTAATACACCATTTACAAAAAACGCATTCATGCAGGGCAATTTAGAGTAAACAGCACAAAGCATTTATCTTACCAAACACATGCGACTACACAAACTGCAGATCTACCAGTGCCGAAACCACAAGCTGGAGTCACAGCAAAGGAAATCAAAAGATTTGCACTGGAGTAAAAAGGAAAAATAAAACGTGATCACAAATGCAAATGATGATAAGAAACTGTTAACATTATAAAGCACTACAAAGTCTGCTCATCACCATCCAATTGTCAGCCTCACACATCACCATCCTGAAGCCAGTCAACACACACTGCAGAAGCCAGTCAACACACACCACCAGCAAAATCCCCAGTTCAAACACACCATCAGCCAAACTACAGTCCACACACACCGCCAGACAAGTGCCAGACAAGTGCCAGTCCACACACACTACCAGGCAAGCACCATTCTACACAAACCAGCAGACAAGTGTCAGTCTACACACCCCCACACCAAAGTGCTAGTCCACACTCACAACTAGCCAAGTCCACACACACTGCCAGCCAAATTCCAGTACACAAACAGCCAGCCAAATGGCATCATGCAGACCGTCAGCCAAACTCCAGTTCACACACACCCACACACACACCAGAAGCTTTCCTTTGTGCCCAGTGGTTTTCTGCCTCCCTTGGGACAGATGAGCCTAAAAATATCACCGATGTGCCCCTAAGGGGAGCAGAAATGGCCTAAATATGTGGCCAAAATTAAGGGGCGCAATCCTTGCCTAAGGGGCCACTTCCCAAATTGCACTAACTATTATCCCTGGTGTCTAGTGGGTTTCTGCCCCACTTGGGGGCAGATCAGCCTACAAATAGTGCCAATCTGCCCCCAAGTGGGACAGAAATGGCCAAAATATGTTGTGCCCAAAATGAAGGGGCACGACCCTTGCCTAAGGGAGGCTATTATCCGTGGTGTCTAGTGGCTTCCACCCCCCGCCCCCAGAGGACAGGCCGGCCTAAAAACAGCCAATCTGCCCTCTAGGGAGGGGGGCAGAATACAAATTAAAAAATGTCCCCAAGGTGAGCGACCATTGACAATGAGGTTGCTTCCCCAACAACAAAAGCATCCCTGTTGGTCTACTGGGCTTCCGCCACACCACATCCAGAGGCCAGATCGGCCTAAAAACAGCTGGTCTGCCCTCTGGGGGGGGGGGGATACCCCTAATAAATTCTCCCCAAGAGGAGAGACCCTGCTCCCTATAATCAAAGTCAAATAATAAAATCCCTGGTAATCTAGTGGGTTTCAATCCCCCTGGGAGCAGATTGGCTGAGAAAATGGCTAATCTACCCTCCAGGAGGGACCAAAACATGGATAGATATTTTGCCACAGTGTTTCAAATAGGATTCCTGCCCTATGATAGCGCACCCACTGCGATCGTGGAGCAGGAATCCACTCCAAACAGGCACAGGGAGAAATGGAAATCTCTTTCCTTTCCCCTTCAGTCTATTAAAAAAAAAAACCCAAAGGACTCACCAGCGGGAGGTCCTCTCTCCCGACGGGCTGGAAGTAAATAGCTTCCAGCGTATCGCCGGCTGCTTTTGATGATGTCGTCGCCCCGTGCACACACCAATGTCATCAGATCGTCGATGGGGGGTAAGTATGGCAGTGGAAGTGCTTCCGCTGCCATCCCTGGTGGGGGCTTTTAGAAGGGTGGCTGATGGGAGGAGCACCAGCGCTTCCCCTGTGGGTGGGTTCAAGGACAGCTTGAAGCCATCCTTGGCATACAAGGGGTTAACAAAACCAGATTGTTCTCATTTCAACAGATCTGGCCGGAGTGAATCTAAACGCAGAGCAATAATTATGCAATGTTCTTATAATCAATATTAACCAGGGATATTGGTCTATAATTCTTACAGAATCTAGGATTTTTATCTCCTTTAGGTATCAAAAAAATCAATGCATCTTGAAAGGTACCCTGAGCTGTCCCCGTTATAGAAAAGTAGTTAAACAAATCATATAATTTTGAGATTAAAATGTGAGAAAAAAATGAATAAAATTCAATTGAAAACCCATTTGAACCGGGTTCTTTGTCTTTTTTAATTAAATTAAGTATTTTGGTAATCTCTTCACAAGAGATATCCATTTCCAATTAATTACATTCAATAATCTTCGCAGTGTTTAGTTGTATGGCGGCAAGATATTCCACAATTCGCTAATGTTAAGGAATAAGCTCCGGTGTGTGTATAAAGTACTATCAAATTGAGCAAATTAATTTAGAATATCATACTTAAATATAGGCAGGGCCACTGGAATTATGCGGCAGTGGAGCACCAAGTTATGTGGCAGGGTTGAGTAGATTATGCGTCAAGAAAAGGCAAATTATGCAGCATTATACTGCATATTTTAGGATAGTATTACTTCATTATTTTGACATTTTTAAACTGTGTGGATATTAGTTACTCCTCTTTAGTACTAGTGTAACACCCAAATATGGAAATAAGTTGCAGAAAGATGACCAGTCAACATTTGCAAAGAGCCTTGCACTGCACGGCAACACGTGTTGTGGTGTTTTTAGAAACATTTGAACCGTTTCTGCTAGAAATTTTTGTTGTTGTTAAATTCTGCAGATTATGCATCACATGATGGATTATGTCGCAAATGCAGCAAATCAATAATCATGCAAAAATCGCTGTGGCCGCACAATTGCAGAATCCCAGTGACCCCGAATATAGGGTCTTTATCATTCTTTGAAATATATTCCACCTTAGTTCTTCCTTTTTTAATGTTGAGATAGTTCACCAAATGTTTTCCAGCTTTATTCCGTCCACCATAATATTCCGCACTGGACCTAAGAAAATTAAAAACGTTTTCCGTTGAATTTGTATTAAATCAGAGTTTGACTTTTATAATTTCATCAATTCAATGGATTTAGATGAATAACACTGATGTTGTCATTTTATTTATATTATGCATAATATTATACAATCCTAAAGTTAGGACTCCTAACTTCTGTGAATACTGAAGTGAGTAAGTGTCTTCTCTGAATACCAAAATGAGTAAGTGCCTTCTGTGAATACGAAAATGGTAGTAAGTTTAGGATTTTAGAAGTTAGTTCTGTGAATCGGGCCCGAGGGGTTTGGCTGGCCTGAGACAGCTGGCCAAGCACCTCATACACAGTGAAGGTATTGCCTACCACTCCCCCACCAGCAGTAAAATCCCCTGGACCCACCCCCAATACACAGCAGAGTCGTGAGGGCGGGTCCAGGGGATTAAAACAAAACGATAATAAAATGGGTTTAAAACCTGTTTATTATCGTTTTATTTGCTGGTGGCGGCAGGGAGCGGCGCTCACCCGCTCTTATGGAGCGGCCGCCGCTGCATATGTGAAGTGTAATCCCTTCCAAAAGTCAACATGACACTCAAGGAACTGACTATTACAAAAACATCCTTTCTTTCCTAGTTGTTTTATTTCAGTATAAACTAATTCCAATTTGTATTTAATTTGAAACTAGAAATGTGGCTTCCACTGCTGGAGATTTATGGTCTGCCTCTGACATGTAGTCCACAGCTAATCTTTTTTCTCCAGCTGTATTTACTTTTTAATTATACAGAAGTGTTGGAGCTTTTAATATGGATGTCTAAAGCAAACAAGGTAGGTGAAAAACAGAAATGCTTCAAAGAACAAAGTCAAGGTCCCAGCTGCCATGTGCACGTTGCACATGGCAGCTGGGACCTGAAGAGACAGCTGGCTGCTTCCTGCAAAAGGCCTTTTCACACAGCAGCAGCAAGGACACAGTTTCAGTATCAGAATTAAAGAAAGAGATGACTCACTCCTTGCTATCTTCTAGTTTTGTTATGTGGAAAATAAATTCACTGCTGTCATTGTCAATGGCACATGGGGAACAGCAAGTCAGCAGGACCAGTTGTTGGAGGGATACTGGGAGGCCATTTTCCAATCTCATAAAGGTATGTCTGCGATGGCTTTACAGGGCTCAACAAAATATTCTAAGGTACAAATGCAAATAAGTATGCTGTAAACATAGGCAGGGAAATTGACTAATTGGTTAAAGATTTGCAATGACACAAGACTGGGATATGTCTAGATTTCACCTTGTTTTCCATTTTACCCTTTGAGTTACTGATAACATTACTGACGATTCTTGCTGATATAATTCACAGAAGAATAGTACATAGTAAATACTAGTTTGCATTTAAATACCAATATTTGTATGTGTGCTGATTTTGGGGGTTGCAGGAGGGCTCTTCCTTATCACCGGCAGATTAAACATTCTCTAACAGGTTCGTCTGTCTCCCTCACCCTCCTCCCTCAGAGCATAACTCATTGGAAGGGGTGAGAGACTGAAAATCTCATATTTTCAGTTTGTGGATATGGAAACCTACCAGGTGTGACCCCAATAATTTCAGGCCACGTGATATTAGGGTGATTTTAAAATCTGTGTGGGTTTTCCTTATTTTGCACTGGGCTGCAGGTTCCATCGTCAGTTTTGTAGGTAGTAATAATAATAATAATAAAATCATTTAGACCACCTGGTGTGCCCCGCGCTACGAGCTGCTACGTAAAAGGCTGAGAAAGGGCATAGCCATAAAGCAGAGGCAGAAACGGACAAACTGAACTCACAACTGGAAAAGCCATGTTTTCAAGCCCTCCTGGAAAGCATTTCTCGTTGGTCCAGCGCTAAGAAGAGGAGGTAATGTATTCCAGTTTTTTGCTGTTAGGTAGCGAAATGAGCGCGCACCCATTCTTGCTCTTTGGAATTTAGGGACCTTGAGCAGGTGAGCCCCTGTTGATCTCAGATGACGTGTTGGATTATATGATGTAAGAAGATTGTGCAGGTAACTAGGTCCCTTGCCCTGTAGGCTCCGGTGACAAAAGCACAAGGCTTTAAAAATAATTATCTTGATAACAGGCGGCCAGTGCAGGGATTCAAGGGCTTTTGCTGAGGAAGCTCTCTTTGGTAGATTGAGAACTAGGCGGGCTGCCGCATTCTGAAAGCGTGGCAGCCTATGGAGACTTTGTTTTGTTGCTCCACGGTTCAGGACATTTCTATGGTCCAGCTGGGCTGTAACAAGAGTATGAACCAAGGTTTTCCTGGCTGAAATTGGAAGGATATCCAAGGTTTTCTTTAACATATTGAGGATTCAATGAAGGCACCTACCAAAAGGGTAGCTGTCTCCATTGCTCATGGCTGGTCCAGACATGTATGAGGGGTCTTAATGGCATCTCTAAAGGTACAGTCGGGCCTTCTTATTATAAGTTTAGTTGTCATACTTCTCACCCCATTCCCACGGCACTGACACAATAAGAGCACAATTCTGGTCAGAATAGAACACATTCCACAGCGGCCACATAAAAGACTCACATTCTTCCATCTGAATACACCCACAAAGCAGTGTGCTTCCTATCGCCAATCATGCTTCAACTGGTCATGAGGAGTCAGAAGTCCTATAAATGCAAATAAGATACAGTACAATGCAAAGTAGTAATAACCCATCCCTCACTTGTGCTCTGCTTCATGTCCTGCACTTAATTTAACAAATAAGGCTAGTTTACACACCTTTCTATTTGGATGAGTTATATGCAGAGCCACTGGAATTATGCGGCAGGTTAGGACCAAATTATGAAGCAGGATTTACTAAATTATATGGCAAGAAAAGGCTAATTATGTGGCATTATGCTGCATGATTTATGATAGTATTACCTCATGATTTTGTCATTTTTTACACATATTAGCTCTATCTGGACAATGATGGGCCAGTCTGACACCAAAATACAGCAATAAGCAACAGAAAGATGACCAATTAACCTTTGTCAAAGGTCTCCCACTACACAGCAATTCGAAGAGCCAGGTCTTGAGGTCCTTCCTGAACTGGGGCAGTGTGGAGACTTACCGGAGGTGGAGGGGTAGGTCGTTCTAGGCCTTGGCTGCAAGGTAGGAGAAGGATTTTCCTCCTGTTCTGGTCTGTACCTGCGTGGGATGGTGGCCGATGAGAAGTCGGCTGATTGGAGGTGTCTTTTGGGTGCGTGGAAGGAGAGTAGGTTGTTCAGGTATGTTGGTCCGGTGCTGTGAAGGGCCTTGTGTGCGTAGGTGAGGTGTTTGAAGGTTATACTTCTTTCAACTGGGAGCCAGTGGAGATCGCTGAGGTGTTGGGTGATGTGACTGTGGCAGGGGCTGTCCAGGATCAGTCTGGAAGCGGTATTCTGGACGGTCCGGAGTTTGCAAAGGAGTTTCTTGTTGATTCCGGTGTAGAGAGCATTGTCGTAGTCCAGTCTACTACTGATGAGGGCGTGCATGACAGTTTTTCTGGATTTTGGTGGGATCCATCTGATCATTTTTTTAAGCATGTGGAGGGTGTTGAAGCAGGCCGAAGATACAGCGTTGATTTGGCGGTTCCTCGTGAGCGACGAGTCTAGTATGATTCCGAGGTTTCGTGCTTAGTCAGTCGGGGTGGGGGGATTTCTGTGGGGGGGGGCACTAGGAGTTGTCCCTTGTGGAGGGGGTAGATCACAGGATGAGGACTTCTGTTTTCTCTGAGCTGAGTTTCAGGCAGCTGGTATTCCTCCAGGTAGCGACGGCTTTCGTCCCTTCTTGGAAGTTGTGTTTGGTGATGTTGGGTTGGTTGGTGATGGAGCGTATGAGCTGGCTGTCGTCTGCATAGGAGACAATGCTGAGCCCATGGTTTCAGACTATGGTTGCGAGGGGGGCTATGTAGATGTTGAAGAGGGTGGGGTTGAGGGAGGAGCCCTGGGGCACTGCACAGTTGGTCCCTGTCGATTCTGAGAGGTTGGATGGGACTCACTGTGTTCTGCCGGTGAGAAATGAGGGTATCCAGTCAAGAGCCTTGCCACGGATGCCCGTGTCATGGAGTCTGGTGGCTAGGGTGCAGTGGGATATTGTGTCGAAGGCAGTTGAGAGGTCCAGGAGGATGAGGGCTGCCATTTTTCCCTGGTCAAGGAGGGAACGGATGTCGTTGGTGACAGCGAGTAGGGTGGTCTCGGTGCTGAGGTTGCTGCGGAATCTGGATTGGGAGATGTCCAGGACGTTGATGGCTTTGAAGAAGTTTGCTAGCTGAGTGTTGACGGCCTTTTTGAAGACTTTGGTTGCAAATGGAATCAGGGAGATGGGCATGACGTTTGTAAGGTCCATCTGGTCTGCAGAGGGTTTCTTCAGGAGGTGGTTGACTTTGGCATGTTTCCAGTCATTGGGGAAGGTGGCGGTCTCGAAAGGAGCAGTTGATCGTCTGACGTAGTTTGGGTGTGATGGAAGAAGTGTGGCGCCGGGGCCAGGGCGACTGACTCAGAAATCTGGGGATCACGGTTCGATCCCCGGTGCCGGCGGCAGATTAGCCCAGTACTGTGTGACTCTGGGCAATAGCTTGCTTAATCTTCCCGATGGACCCCAGCGCCTAGAGACCCTTACGGGTGATTGTTCGCGCTTTACAAATGTGGATTATATTATTATTATTATTATGGCCGGGGCGAGCCTGTGGAAGATGTGGGGCAGGCAGGGGCCGGAGAGCGCTCCGGAGTGGATGCTTTTCGTGGTCTTCAAGGTGTTTTCTGTCATTAGTGGGGTCCAGCTGAGCAGGGTCTGATGGATGGTGTTGCTTGGGGGGAGGGCAGGAGTGGTGGTGGTCTTCGTCTTCCGAGTTGTCATAGATCATTTTAATTATTAGGTGGAAGAAAGTGCTCAGTCTGTTGCAGAGGTCTTGGGAGAGAGGCAAGTCTGTTGTTTCACTGCAAGGGAATTCCTTGATGAAGGAGAAGAGTTCTTTGGTATTGTGAGCGTTGGCGAGGATTCGGTCTTGGAGGGATTTCTTCCTTTCGGATTTAATGAGATGGTGGTGTGAAGTGGTGGATGCTCAGTAGGTGGCGCATGTTTCCAGGGTTTTGTTGTTTCCCCATGTAATGAATGCACAAATACAGGGCTTTCAACATGGGGTTAACTCAGGACCCTGCAACCCCTGTGGGGAAGGGGGCCAAACAATTCAGGGGCCTCTAGTTCCCTTTTAGAGCCCCATTTAGCTCTAGGCCAATAAATATCTGTTACATATGGGAGACTCATGCGCCCCTCTTATCATTCTGCAGGGGGGCACAACATTTTACGTTATGCCACTGGTTTTCAACCAACCACAACTCAATTTTCAGGACACATTTTTGTATTGGGCTCCTGTCTAAATTTTTGAGTCACTTTTGTTCAAACATCTGGTAACGAGGCACAAGAGCTGTACTTTCTTTAAACTCTTTGGGGGGACTTACTAAGGACTTGTGTTGTCCTTGCGTGATGCAAGTTGTTCCAGGCAACGCAAGCCCTTAAATGGGATTTACAGAGCTACGCAAGGGGTTATTTGCACCACCTTGCAAGACTTTGTAAAGGAATGTGAACAAATGCAGGAACTTTCACTGTATTGTGTCACCATTCGCTGAGGGAGGCGTTCCATGGGTGTTCCCCTGCATCCACCCATGGAATTTCATGCAATCCCAGATTTACTAAAGGTAGTAAACCTGGGATTATGCCAAAAAGGTGCTTACCGCAGAGAGGCATAACAAGGAGAAATAGCTTTTTTTCCGTCTTGTTACTTCCTCTTTCTATGTGTGATGCCTCTTCGGATTGTTTTTGTTCCTGCACAAAAACAATCCTGCCTGTAAATCAGGCACCCTTGCAGCAGGGTGCCTGAGTTGGCACTAGGCAGCACACAGTGCAGTAGTGCTAATAAGAGAGAGCAGAAGTGCACCGTATCCTAGTCAATTACCAAAGAAAATCAGGCACTGCAGTTCTTTGACTAGGTGCCCTCTCCAGAATGAAGGTGCTCCCTGGTTAAAATGTGCATGCAGGTTGTGGCAACGCATTGTTTGCTAAATATGTCTGTAAACATACGCTGGGAAATGTACCTGGAGCGCAGTTAACCTTTATTAGTGCAAAGCTCTCACCTAGTGGTCTGAGTAGAGACTACTACAGAAAATTGCAAACCAAGCTAGACTGTGGGCATAATCAATGGGGCTTGTTTTGCTTCGTTCAATTTCGCGGGGCTTTGTCCCTGGCAAGTCACTGACACATGGAGACACTGAACGGGGTGGACTAAGATATTCTCAAACTCTTGAAGTATTTTTATTTCTCAATTTTAAAATGTATACAAGTTAGTGGAGTAGGATAGGGCGTGTAAAGTAATTATCTGTTGACGCTTTACATGGATTAATTATTGCCCAGCTAAATGCAATATTTTGTTTGATATCCGAAGATTGAAAGGGTGAGTTGTACACATGCGATTTCAATATTTGATTGGTAGATTTACCTATACATTTCTTACAAGTACAGAAACCCACCGAACGATTTTACTAGAGGAGCAACTTGAGACGTGCACGTTTCCAAAAGATGTTTCCTGCAGACAAATATGGCTCCCAGGCTGTCAAATTAAGGATAACAGTGGTTACCTGACTGGATATCAGCAGCAAGCACTGCAAGCGGCAAGTAAGCTACCATAGAGCACCAGCAGCATTTAACTACATAGCTCACTTTAAGCTCTGCTGAAGGAACGTTGACCCCCGCTGGATGATGTCAGACTGGAGCTCATGGCCTGCAGAAGTATCGCCCAAAATCGGGAAATGCGGAGGGACTACACGGAATCGCGGGTCTGGTGGTTCGGTGGACTAATGGGTCCTCTGCAGGAGCTTGTGTTCAACCTCAGTTTCACGGGTTCAAATCCTGGCCGGTCCACTCAGCCTTTCATCCATCTGAAGTCGATAAAATGAGTACCATAGGGTAACAATAAACTTCTGTTATTCAGCGCCAAGATGCCTACGGGTGAACATGCGCTTTACAAAATACACGTTAACGCCAGAAGTTCACTTCCTCTTTTCCCAAGACCGGAAATGCCACACCAGTGCATACATACGAGGCTACATCTCTTCACGCCTTCTGCAAGAAGCTGACACCCCATTGCCCCAAGCAATACAGTGTCATAGGATAACCAACTAGACACAGCCCCAGCCCCAGCCCGCAAACAACATCTGATGCTCTCCTAATACTCTTTTTTACGCAGTCCACCCTTTAAAACATACCCATAATCCTTGCAGTCTCCTTGACGCTGTATCCCTCTCTACCCTTTCCTATATTCAAAGCCACTGGAATTATGCGGCAGAGGAGAACCAAATTATGCGATAAGGTTGACTAAATTATGCAGTAAGAAAAAGTAAAATATGTGGCATAATGCGGCACATTTTGTGATAGTATTACTTTATTATTTTGACACCTGGTAACAGTGTCTCAGAAAAGCGTTCACCTTAATTAGTGTAAATTTAACACACAAATACAACAATTAGCAACTGAAAGATGACCCCTCAACCTTTGCAAAAAGCTTTCCAGTGCGCAGATACCTGAATAGCCGTAACATTTGATTCATTTGAGCTAGAAACAAAGAACATTTTTTGTTAAAACCGCCAGATTATGCAGTAGAGGTTGGATTATGTGGCAAATTCGGCAAATCCATGATTATGTGAAAATCACAGAGGCCGCATAATCTCATAATTCCAGTGGCCCTGCCTATATTCCCTATAATCTGTACTAATTGCTGTAAATCTCCACTGTGTGCAGCCTTCGTTGCCAAGTTCACGTTTTCAGCGTACCACTTCCAGATCAGCAATGGAGGAGTCCAAGGTGCCTAAGGGATGGGGCTTTTTCTTCAAACTGCAGAAGCAGCCTTTCGCCAGCCACTTTTCACCTTCCAAAAACCACAACATTCTCTGACGCAGCTACAGCCTTCCTGAGGAAGTTACAAACCCTACAAACATGAGCTGGAATCCCACTTTGTGCGGGGTGGAGGGGCAGTTGATCCGGCTCATTTTGCCTTTCAGTGTGTGATATTGTCTCGCCTCAGGATCCCATGTGAATGGAGCTGATATTGCGTGAGACATGGTGTCATTAAGTGAGTTGGCAGGCCTGTATATGTAAACATCTATGTGCACACACATTCATGCATGCACTCAAACAGACTCATACACAGATCACTGCCGCAGGCTATTTAGGTTGCATATAGTTTCCTCCTGGTTAGAACGTATGACCTGTAGTTTACACATAGATCTGTGCAGCAGACACTTAACCCACTGAGATATCTTAGCTTAAGTTTTGTTGTAAGCAATTGATTAGAAAGGAGAAGAGAAAAGATAGTGATATTTGGTTAGTTAAAATGTTTTTTTTTAAAGTTGACTCAGCCACATCGCATATCATTTTTCCCATCAGATCAACATATAACAATGTTTTGTATCCTGTTACGTTTTTGGAGGAAACCTTTTTTCCTTTCCATCCCTGTGGTGAATGAAACTGAGCCAGTGGATTCCTTTCCATAAATGAGTTTCCTCTAGAAATTGGAGGATTTTTAGTTTTCTCTAAAATCTAAATAAGGCCATAGGATAGCTGACAGAATTTACCTCCATGCTGTCTCAGGTCGGCTTGGCTGCCGGAACCCCCTTTGCTAGTCGCAGGGGGTTCTTCTGCAGTGCCCCCAGCCTGAGGATCTGGCTCGCGTACAGCTGGGCCACTCCTTCCATAGCAGCATGGATGATGGTCTCTTATGGTGCTGAAGGAAGAAAGCTAGCGACTCTGCTGTAGGCAGCAGCCCGGGGAGTGACGGCCTGTGGCTGAGTGACGGCCTGTGGTTGCGCCATTGTGGTACAAGAAATTCTGCATAAAGAAAGGTGCAGTTATATAGTCATAATGTTATTGCTGTTAATGACATTGGTCAAGCCCATATGCATCATTGTCACTGCTCATGACAGCATACGTACATTACAACTGTTTCCTCTCCTGAGCACTGGAGTACAGCACAACCCAATCACTCCCACTGCAACACAACTGCCTAAGCGATATGCAGGGCTTGGCGGTCTATGGGGACACCAACAAGATGCTGGGGCATCAGTCGCTTTGTGTGGGATACTGTGGGGTTTGTTTGTGCTGCCTCTACTGCAACAGATGCTTCCACTTTGTTGTCTACACTTTCCTTGGTGAGCCGGCTCCGGAGGCTGTGTGTCCACACTCACTTGAGTGTTTGTATACCACACTTCCTTCCACCTCTTTTATGTTACTTAGGAATGTCAACTATGTGCATAACTTTAAACATATAGAACTAAAAAAGCCGAGTACACTGTGCGATATTGACTGTAAACATTGTTTACTACGCATGCAATACAACGCATGCAATTACTCCGCAGTCATTACAACGACCAAGTTGTTGCATCGCATACCATTACAACGCAAGTCAGAACAACAACTTGCTGTAGGGGGCAGAAGGTGCTGGATTTAAAATCTAATACTTCCCTACTGTTGCACAGGCTGGAGTTGGAATAGTAAATGGTACTTTTCCAAAATCCAGCGCCACCCCTACAGCAAGTCGTTGTAATGACTTGTGTTGTAATGGTATGCGATGTAACAACGCGGTCGTTGTAATGACCGCGTTGTAATGGCATGCGTTGTAAATAAATACGAAGTAACGTGGCCTATTGGATTTTGACTCCATGACATTTCCTGAAGGATGATTTTTGTCTTTAAATGTGGTGACACTCTTACATAGGTCCAGAGCCTGTGTCTTGGAAGAGGCAGCATACTCAGTCTTCAGCCGCCGATTCTTCCACCAGGTAGGGTTTGTAGTGTCAGTTTTCTGGGCCACTCACCTGTTTTCTTCAGGATTCCTCCATTTTCACATCATTTTTAGGCCTGGGCAGAATTTAAATGGATAGTAATCAGAATAATTTCGGTAACTCTACATTACTCTTTGATGCAGAATTACTGACAATAGTGTGATTAAACCCGCTCGGGTAATTAAGAGTAATTAAGAGTAATTTGAGGTAAAAAACCTACCACTAGAGCACATTTAGTGAGTGCGGGTGGCTGCTCATGCTGCTGTTTGTGTTACATTTAGCTCTATTTCTTAGTGCAAAATGCACACAATCTCTCAGCTTCATTTAATTAAATGTTCTTCATATGTACACATCCTCTGAATATTTATTTTTGTAGATATAATCTTCTTGCTTAGTTGAATGTGTGGTTTTGCACCTTTCGATTTTTGTCTATGCATATAACACACTCCACAGCTATTTCAGCAATGAAAATATTCCCCTAAAATTGATCAGAAGTATTAGCCTTGCCAATACTTGTTTATACTTTCCTGTGAACAATGCACAAGTATAAAAACTTTCGGCACAAGTTTACTGGAGCGTAGCAGCGGCATTCGCACAGCTGCTAAACAATGGTGTGCGAAAGATGAACCCATGTATGGCATAGTCACTCTACAAAAACACTGTAACAAAATACTGACCTACCAGAATATCTTGGAGGTATTTATAAATAGGTAAGGGCAGGTTTACATTACTTAATTTATCATATAGGCACCCTGATGATATTTATATCCTCAATGTGTGTTGATGTGAGATTCCAAATTATATATCTGCACTTCCATAAAAATACTTGTGTCCACTATATTCTGGTTGTCAGTACTTGTGCTGTGAACCATCTTGTAAAAACAACAATTGATGGACAGAATGCAGAACAATGTCATACATTCACCGCAGTACAGAGATCTGGGTCTCAATCCATCCTTTTTTTGCTCACCATGCCATTCCAGTTTGAACCCAGCCATATGCAAATCAGTCTTGACCCTGTTATTTCCAGCATAACATATGTAATCTAAGCGAAATTACACATTTTACATTGCTTTGATGGTGGTCACCACAAAGAAATTTATATTCAAGGGTATATCTCGAATACAAGTTTCATGAAAAACCCCTCTGCATATTGCAATGAAGCACAATACTTAGTTTTTTATGAACGCTGCTGATGACTTTATGGGCGGTTGACTAGTGGTGGCTGCTTGTATTTGAAAGTGAAGGGAAGAGCAGGCGAATATTTTGACCCACCTTCAGGCACTGTTAGAAACCAGGCCACGATGGAGAGCTCTGGAGTTGAGGCTGAAGTAGGTGCGAGTTTCTCACACTGCCTAACAGTGGGCACAAAAACAATTTTAAATTAAAAAAGTAAAGTACTTACCTACTCCTCTCCGGTGCCGCAGTCAGTGGATCCAAGGCAGCTCTTTTTATCCGTGCTTCGTTTCACGCATAAACAAAGAAATCCGCAGCCAACGTGTTTCGCTAGTATAAGGCTTCTTCAGGGCATCAAAGAGTATCTCGGCAAAGGTCGCCATTTCTTGTGGCAGCGTCACTAACAAATTATTTAGATAGCTGTTATTATCTGATGGTAAAACATGTGTAATTGATTTAGCCAATTTCACCTCAATATTTCAGGTAGGACTCCAGCTAAACCCTATTTCGGCCGTGTTCTTTAGGTATGAACGTGTATATTCCAGCAGATGATCATTTAGTCTTGCTTATATCAATCCATACTGTGACCCTGTTTAAATATGTGTTTTTGGTTGCCTTTCAAATATGTGTAAACAATTCTAATGTTCGACTAAATGGTGGCTGGTCTTAAGAGGGGGCAACTGTCTTGTTCCTTAAACACATTGATGGAATCAGGTGGCTTCCAGAATTTGTTCAATTTTGGGAAGTGGGTAGGAGAAAATTGGAACCGAAAATTGGAACCGAGGTTCCCTGATTTCAGAGTCCGCAACACATTCACTGGACCGCATTAGATTTTAATTTTCAACTACACATTACATTTTAAACACTACATGATGAGGTTACTAATTACATATCTCTCTCTATCCCAGTCTTTCCACAGAAAACTACTGTCTTGGAATAAACTCAGGGACGATGGCTTCCCTAGAATAGCACCGTCTGCAGGGGATGAAATGCAGTGTTTCCAAAGAGTAACCTCAGATCATCCATTTTGTGGAAACTCTCATCATGCTCCACTGCATGAGACGTCTTTGGTCCATCCCAATGAACTGCTGGAAGACAAAATGTCTGCAACACCACTGTCTCACTGGGTTTGTGCTTCTGATCTGCTTGCTCACCCCATTTCTATTATTGAGCTATTATGAGCATATGTCGGGTAGAGCATTGCCGGCCAAAAATCAAGCATCATATAGTGTTGAAGAATTTAAGTCAGGAAAGATTGAGGCCAACCTTCTGAGCACATTCCTGAAGACTGTAGTCCACAAATTGTCAACGCTTAAGGATATTGTGATGATGAAAAATCCAAATACCCACCTCAGCAAAGATCTTGGGACCCAAAGTGAACCTTATTTTAAGTACATTGTGAATGAAGCCGACAAATGTCAAGAGAGCCATACTTTTCTTGTACTGCTAGTGCCATGTGCACCTGGCTACATTGAAGAGAGAAAGGCAATTCGAAAAACTTGGGGAAATGAGGAATTAGTGCCCGGCATCAAAATTGTGCGCATCTTTTTGTTGGGCATTACAGGTCAGCCAGAAACTAAGCTCCAGCAAGCGATCATGGAAGAGAGCAGGCACTATCGTGATATCGTCCAGCAAGAATATCTAGACACCTACATGAACTTGACTACTAAGACCATAATGGGCATGAAATGGGTGGCAACATACTGTGCCCATACCGCCTATGTCATGAAAGCTGACTGTGATGTGTTTGTCAACACTGAATATTTAGTCCATCACCTCTTAAAGCCAGACATGCCTCCTAGGCAGGATTACTTCACAGGGTATTTAATGAAGGGTTATGCCCCCAATCGGAATCCGGAGAGTAAATGGTACATGCCTCCGGAGCTGTATCCAGGCGACCTCTATCCAGTGTTTTGTTCTGGAACTGGTTATGTCCTCTCTGGAGATCTGGCAAAGAAGATTGTTGACATCTCACTTAGCATCATACAACTGCCATTGGAAGACGTGTATGTGGGGACCTGCCTATCTGCCTTGGGGATTGCTCCAGTTGCACCACCCAAGGAGTTTGACTTTAATCACTGGCGGGTCTCTTTTTCCATCTGTCAGTACAGCCACCTAGTTACCTCTCATGGCTTCAAGCCTGATGAACTCATTAAATACTGGATTCTGCTCCAGAAGCACAAACACCATGCATGTTGAGCTGGCAAATAAAACATTGGCTGTAGTCAATGCATCCTTTAAAACATTGAAAACATCAAGACACAATGATTGTCTTTTTAAGTGAATCAGAAACCTCTGTTGAAATGCTTTACACCAACAATTGGAAATCCACATCTACTCAAATTTTCTGCTAAACTGACATCTCAAAATGCTAAAGAATTACCCCATTTAGATTGTAAGTCTTGTTCAAAAGCTCTATTCACTATGGTGGTTAAACGTTTTTAAATGGTACTGGTGTTTTAAAAACTTGCAGTTGTTAACTAAAAAGTGCAAAGTGATTTTGCGAGGTTTATTGAAAGTTTCAATTGCATTATGAATTAACATACTTTAAAACAATATTGGCATTTGTTTAAAGTTGAAACTATTAGCAAAAATGTAAGCCTTTTTTATTAGGAGTTTGCAAGTTAAACACATATGAGGCCCAATTCACAAATTGCATTTTGTAGTTCCTAAAGTGGTACTATAGTAGTATTTACTATAAAATACAGTTCACAAATCTACAAGTAGAAACCGCCACCACCAACTCTCTGTTCTTTTCTATTAGGAGATCTCCACACATGTAAATTAATTACTAAGGGCATAATCAGTGGCGGCTGGTTAAATTTGAAAGTGGTAGGGTGTAAACGTTTTAGCGAAGAGCAGTGTGGCGAGCAAGCGTAGCGAGCGAGCCCGAACGTATGAAGGGGGTTTCGGAGAGGGTTCTCCCCCCAGGAACATTTTGAAAAAAGAGAGGCCAAATGTTGCATTTTCAAGGACATTTCATAAAGCAAGAATGTTAATAAAGCAATTGGGAAAGTGTAGCAATTAGCTCAATAAAGAGATTTTGTATGATAATATAATGTAGGTTGCTGCTTAACAATATAACCACAGATCTTCATAACAGACTTTGAGATAACAATGCTGAGTACCTCAAGTTGTGCAGCCTTTTAAACTGCTAAACAACTGCCAATTGCCCCTTCTAGAACATTCTAGCCCCTGGCAGCATCTCACATAACTCTTCCATGCATTACGTGTCTTGGAGACATTTCTACCATTGCACAATACACATCGTCTTATTTATCACAAAATTGATGATGTGGCTTAACAACGAAAGCTGCTGACTTTCGAACTGAGAAACCGAGCTTGAGTCTCTGTTTTAGCTCAACATGGTAGACACATTCATGTTTTGTAGGCAAGCGGAGATTAGGTGATTTGCCCAGAATCACAGTATAGTATACTGGGATTCCGGGCAAATCACTCAATCTCCCCGTGCCTACAAATCATGAGTGTGTTGTGTAACGTTACTGGTGCTCGTGACCTGTAAAGTGCTCCAATACATTGGGGTCAAGTTCGTGTTCGATAAAAAGTGCACATAAAAACGTGCAGGGCTCTGACATATTAGGGTAAAAGATTTTTTGAAAGATTTTGTTTGACTCCTAACACTCATGCCGGTATGAGCTTAACTTTGCAAAGAGGAGTGGCATACACCGTCCAGAGTTTCTTTTCTTCAAAACGGTTGCAGTGTCTTTTTGGGGCTTAGGAAATCTACTCTAACCCATATGAAAAGTAATTTGATTAGTTATATAATACAAAAAGCCAAAACATACATTGGAATATTTATAGAGCATATGCTTGCACAAATTCAAGAGCTGTCATGTATAGATTTGGAAATAGTTTTCCTTCAAGATGAAAATATACTCATTCACAGAATGCACAGAAACATTCTAGCAGTTCACACATATTTGAAATAAAAACCAAATAAGGATTAGTTCTTATCAAAATGTTCATGTCAACAAGAACACCATGTCTACCACAGTCAGGCAATCTGCCTACTTAGGCAAATACACCAGGATCATGAAGGATGAGGTGCAACAAGAAAAATAAATATGCCCCAGGCTATTCAGGAAAGGTCTAATTAAACATGGTAAAATTGTAAAGCAAAATATTATATACCTGATTTGCAGTGGGATTATACAACACAATGGAAACATTATCAACTGGGGGAATTCAATGCTGACATTTTATCTATAATTAAAACATATGTACTTCATAGTTATGCGATCGTTTGTGTTTGCTAAACACAATCAATAAAATAGATGTTTAAAAATGCTTACTTTGGTCAGCTAAATAGGTCAGGTACTCCCAAGAATCCAACTTTAAATATAATAAATAAAAGGTGCAGTGGTACTTTCTTAGGAGTGCTTAATTTGCCTGAGTCTATATGTTTCGGGAAGCCCTATTCTTGAGGTCTGACTCTTTGCTGCTCTGCTGCCCATCTGAAGCCACTGCACTATGGCCTCTGTGTAAAGCTTGTTGATTGAGGTCCATGCGATGTTACTGCCAACCCCCTGTCTGCTGCTTGTGCCAATTTCGGGCCTGCTCGTGCTTTCACTGTCTGCTCAACCACTTAGTTTTGGGGTGAGACTGCCATTCACCACCCATGAGGACACTGTTGATGCTGGTGTGATGAGGTGGGGTGGACATCTGCCATTAGTAAGTACATTTTGTATAGACGGTGGGTTCGGATGTACTGCTGAGTCACAATGAGAGGGGAGGACAGTGCATTGACTAGGTTGAGAAGGCACTCACCAAGAGGAAGCAAATGTCTCTGAGGTTTGAGTGATATACTAACAAGTGTAGTTAATTATATCTTGGTACTTTCAGGGGCAAATAAAGGAACTTGAATAAAAGTCGTTTTGTTGTTTTTCTGTCATATTTTTGTAGGCTGAACTCTTATTTTAACATGGGGATGAAAATCCTCCATTAGCATTTTCTGCACACACCTTGTTGAAAAAAATGTCATTTTAGTTGAGCAGGAGACACCATGGCCGGGATTAGGGGCCTCCCCTTCCCACTTCTAAACTGAATGCAGCTGTTGCTCCCACTTCTCTCCCTGTACTATAGGCTGCTCTAATGGGCCAGCAACCTTGACACTGGCAAACCATGAACGACTGACTGACAAATTGAGAGACAAACAGGCAAACATACTGGCTAGTACTAGTAGGCAGAATGATATGCAGGTATACACAGACGGACAGAAAGATAGGCTGGCAGACAAACAGACATGCAGACTATTATCAGATCGGCTTGTTGAAAGACGTTGACAGGCTAGAATATAGTCGTACAGGCTGACAAGTGCGATGAAGGGTTGATTGACAGCTATATGGATTTACCTACCGGTAGAAAAGCAGACTTATAGACAGACAGAGTGACGGGTACACTGACATGTAGTCTGGTAGAGAGACCAATAATCAAACAGCCAAGAAAGCAGCGAAACAGGCCGCCCAATAAGTAGGATGACCGAGTGACTGGCAGACAGCCAATTTGACAATTTGAGGGACAGCGAGACAGGCAGTCAAGGGAGTGAGGGGACAGTCTGGCTGACATATAGAGAGAGGACAGCGAGTGGTTAATCCGGCAAGCATCACAAACGCCTGTTGACGGTCCCACTTATCTGGAGCTCTCCCCAAAATGTGTGTTTGCGGGGTCGAGGATGCTTGCAGGTTCAAGGAATAATTCTGCTTTTCAAGCTCTTCAATTTATTTCATGCCTGAGCACTGTCATTGTATGCAGACAAGATGAAAAGCGTTGTTGTGCAAAGAAATTGAAATTAATTTAGCAAAGTATGTAGATGTTCCCCTATCATATTAAACACATATAATATTCAGGGGAAATAAAACAAGCATTACGTTATAACCAAAATGCAGCTAATACCAACCATAGCAGCTGAAGACCAACAGTTCGATAGCGAAGTGAAGAGCACAGAGAAAACTTTTTTACTTTTTTTCTACATGTACATGTAGCTGCTCTGAGCTCCTCCTTCCCGATCTTCAAAAGAAAGCATGAAAACCATGTGCCCAACAGCCAAATCCAATACAATTATACATTTTCATGAGACGATGGAGCAGGGAGCATTGCACGAATTGCTTCATTTACATCCAGGCCCGAGCGAGTCACATACTCATTTCCCCAACTGGCAGCTGCAAAGTTTTTTTCTATTAAGCTGCTGGTCCACTCACTGGAGCGCAGCTTCAAGCGAGGCAAGTCATTTTGAGGGAAATGCCATCCTGAAATATGTGCAGCGCGGGAAGCAGACTCTTTGAGTTTGCGAACTGTGTCTTCAACATTTAAGAAGACAAACTGCGCAGACTCGATTTTTAGGTCTCGCCTGAGCTAGCGCTTTAGCGCTGCTCTGGCGAGACTTTTAGTAAGCGAGTTTTGGAAGTGCAAACAGTGGCTTTTCAGGCCTCCAGCTTGCGTTCCCGAGGTTTGTGCACGCGCACAGCTGCAAGCCTGAAGCTCTCGCATGGCAGCCTTTCCTCTCCCACTCGCTCCTCCCTCTCTCTTAGTAAACGAGTTTTGGAAGTGCAAACAGTGGCTTTTCGGGCCTCCAGCTTGCGTTCCCGAGGTTTGTGCACGCGCACAGCTGCAAGCCTGAAGCTCTCGCATGGCAGCCTTTCCTCTCCCACTCGCTCCTCCCTCTCTCTCGCATTGCCGGCTTTTCCTCCCCCTCTCCCACCCGCTGTCCCCCTCTTTGAAATTCCTCTGTGCGCGATTTCGTTGTTATGCACTCTTTCTCCCCGTTTCTTGATGAAATCCTTGTCCAGGGCACGTCATGGGTCTTACACATTTTTTTCATCACACACGTTTGCTTTGCGCGCTGTCCCCCTCCTTGAAATTCCTCTTTTGCGCGACTTAAAAGTACTCTTTCGTTGTTATGCACTCTTTCTCCCCGTTTTTGGATGAAATCCTTGTTTTTTTTGTTAATGAATTCCCCCCCACCCCCCTTCTTCCTCTGTCGCACATCTTTTCATTTTTTTTGGTGCTGGTGAATGCAGTTTAGTACAGTGGCACCAGAGATCCACTCTGCGCTTTTTTTTTGCTCTTCTTCCTCTGTCTGGAAACGGAACTCATCGTTCACAGACACACCCCTTCTTCCTCTGTCGCACATCTTTTATAAAAATGTGTTCATCGTTTACAGAACCCGATAAACGCTCCACCGTGCTCATGTTACTGAATTCCCCCCCACCCCCCTTCTTCCTCTGTTGCACATCTTTAAATTTTTTTTTCATCGTTCACAGAACCAGATAGATGCTCCACCGGGCTCATGTTACTGAAGGCACCCCCACCCCCCTTCTTCCTCTGTCACATCGCGCCACCGGACTTGTTTTTTTTGTTAATGAATTCATCGCATCACCATGGTTTAAAATGCAAACTTTCATGCATTCACGGATTGCACACACACGCCCCCACCCTTCCTAACCCCCCACCCCTGCACACACTGCCATGCAGCGCCCCCCTTCCCCCCAGTGTTCACTGTTCTGTATTACACGCCTCTAGGCGCTCGCTGCAGCCTAGCAGTTTCAGCAGTGAGTGAACGCGGGTCTCCTCCGAGAGGTTCACGGGCCCCCAGTGTCGCCTCACGTCAGTCTTCAGTAACAGCCAGAACAGAACTTGTTGGTGCAAAATCATTGTGCAAAGAAAATTTTCGGAAGTGTGAGGTTTGCTGCTCTCTGCACTCACTGTGAGCAGCGGCCACTCCCGAAGGGAGCATGGACTCTGACCCCCAGGGGCCCCGGTGCTAGATGGTTTCCACTGTGCACGCACGCACTTTCTTAATGACAACAAGCAGTGATTTTTATGTTTTCGTCACTCCGCAGGCACTGCGTAACCACCACACGACGAGTTGTGGGAACACAAGCCGCGCCATGAGTGGAGTTCGGTGACAAAGCTGCAGGCCCTGGAGGGTCGCTCTGGCAAGAACGAGCTGACCGGACGCGCCATCTGGGCGCCATGAACAATCTATGTTCCTGTTTCCTTTACTCTTTTCTACCCTCCTGCCCGTCCGCAAGTACGATTCCTGGCAGGGCCAGCTCGGCTTTTCATCCTCCTGAAGTCTCTAAATAAAGAAGCATTGGTGATAGTAATAGCAGGCACTGACAGCACCACACGACCCCATGACGCGTGCCACCCTGTGCCGGTGCTGAATTTATATTCGGCATCGGGTATTATTGTTGCAGTTATTAATGCGCTCCAGCGCCTCGAGGGGAAATGAAGCACTGTATAAATGAAACAACAGTACAATTCTATTATCATTATAAGATGCTCTTGACTTTTAGTTCATAACAAGGGTCACGTTGCCTGTGTGTTCTCTCACTAGACTTTATGTTTTAAACGGATACATTTGCATTTCTTGTAGCATTTACATAGCACCTTGTACCCTTTATGAGGCCCGAAGCGTTTTAGAGTATAGGAGTAAGGGTGGGGTAATCAGGTGACTCAAATCATCAGAGCACAATTTATCCAGTTCAACCTTTCCATTTGACAAGTCATTGCATTCTGGGAATTGTAGTCCTGTTTGGGGTTACTTGCACCACCACTCGTGCAATCTCTAATTAACAACAACGTTTATTCTAAGGCGTGCAAACAATAAATCGAGCTCCATTTTTGGGGGTAATATTATTAATAGCTTATTAATTGAGAGTGGCCTGCACTACAGAAACGGTAATGTTATCACAGGAAGCAGGATTAGGAAGATCAAAGCAAAGTGCCATGCCAGGCCAGGCGTGGCGTCTGCCTGCTGGCTAACTCAATTGAAAAGCGTGCAGTGTGTGACTAATTTAGAAGAAACACCGGCCGGGCCTTTCAATGGCAGCTGGCAGTCTGTCTGCCTGTGAAAGGCCCGGCCGGTGTTCCTTCTAAATTAGTTATGCATGCTTTCACTTTAATTCATGCTGCAGGCAGCCATCGGGTCAGGTCACTCGGCTGTGTTCATTAATTAAATTACACAATACTTACTTATTCAGTCAGTGGCACAGTACTCGCCTCTACCACCTCAATCCCACACGAGCTCAATATGTTCTCTTGAACTAGCCTCCAACTCGTGACTGTGGCAATAAAGTACATTCCAAACAACAAACTAGAAAATTCTGGATTGACCCCTCCCCCTGACCCCTGCACACCAATCACTTCTGAACAACAACTGTGACTGGGTGGTCTCTCAAGTCTCGAGGAAGAGGCCGAGGAGGCCACTGCCACACCCCACTACTTTACCGAAGCGTTGGAATTAATGGGGAGCTTCTGACTCCTCCCTGGGCTAAACAAAATTCGCTCAAATGAAAAGCTGTATTCTGCCAGTCTGGTACAGTGTGAAGTGTCAGCTTGTTTGCGCCACCTGAGAAACGAAACCAGGACAAGATAATTAAGTGCTTTAAGATCAGCAGTAAAGATTGCAATCTCTTTTTTCCCAGCATCAGTGAGATGCAAATGAACAAACAGCGTGATGCCAAAGGTCTTATTTTTTTTAAAACAAACCAGGTCACTGCTACAGTGAAAGGAACAACAAGCATTTGCAATGCAATAGGTCTCGCATTTACGCAAGTTTAAGCTATTGGCATTGTAAATGACGATGCCTTTTACTTATGTTTGAAAAACGAAAACACAAATAAAAGGCATTGTTATTTGCAATGTGAATAGCTCAAACTTGCGTAAATGCGAGACCTATTGCATTGTAAATGCTTGTTTAGCTTCCCGGCTGCCTGCAGCCTTAACTCCACCCTTTCCTAACACATCACAGGGTGAGGCCCACCCCACCCTGTGACGAGCTGGGAAAGGGTGGTATATGGGGTATTCAAGCTCTCCAGGCTCCACTGCCTGATTGACGGGAAGCCCTAGAACTACAGGGCTTCAGTGTAAAACGCCCGGGGCTAATTTTATCCATGCAGCATCAGGGGATGGAGACTGCTTCACAAGACTTCGTCTTTTTTGAGCTGATGACCTCACAGGCCTCAGGGCTGTGAGAGCATCAGCCTGGCAAATACTCTAGACTTCGGGCACACCCAGCAGCAGGAATTTAAGGAATGCATCCCGGTCTGCCATGGAAGCAAGCGAGGTGGGTGGCAGGTTGCGTCCGCCCCTCAGCAAGTTAGCAAAAAGTGTGTGCACGTTTTATTTAATTAAAAAAACAGTTATGTATGAAAACAAAATTATTTTATTTTGTCCTGCCCCAAGGGTGAAAGTAAAGGGGGCAGAGCCCCGACGCCCTCGAGGAGAATCCGCAACTGGGCATAATTACAAGTCTGGTAGTCCAAGAACTGTCAGATTCGTGATGGTGCGGCAGTAGTGGTTCAGCCACCGCCGCCCCGGCGGTCTTACTGCCCTATTACGAGTTGGGTGGTCAGACCGTAATTGGACTGCTGGCTCCGCCAGGGAACCACCATTCCCTGTAGGTGGTACAGCGGTCGGGACCATTGTAAGATGCAGGTGGTGCCCCTGCGGCACCGCCATGCATATTACAAGTTTCATGACCCCCAGCATTTTCATGGTGCTCTTTCCTCCATGAAAAGGCTGGTGGTGCTGAAACAAATGGAGCCCTACAGGCCTCCTGTGCCCCCTGTGTGCATGCGCCCCACTTCCTGCACATGCAGGAAGCTTTGTGGTGTTCCCATTGTGGTGCCTTTTTCAAAGGCACTGCCGCCTTTGAAAGAGGCACCGCTGCGGGAACTTCTGTGCCGCCCAGTCGCCAAACCATAAGATTACTTGTAATCTGGCGGGCGGCAGCGACTCTTGGCGGTGCTGGGGCAGGGCGTTGGCAGGCTGCCCACCCCCTAACCGCCAAAAGTCATAATCGGGCCCTTAGTAGTTAATGTAGGAAAGATGAGGGGATTGGTGAGAAAATCTATTACAAAATGGGAGGAATGTTGGAAAAAGTAAGGAGGGATTTATGGACTGGCTGTTGCTTCAAACACCCACCCACACAAGAGTGAACACATTGCTATTCATAAACTACACTTCTAAAGTTACTACTACCTAAATGGTCAAAAATAGTATTAAATGTACTTCAGTCAAGCCTTCGAGTATGTCAAACACCACACATACCCACTCACTGGTACTACAATACACTCCCATAGAAAATAATGGAGACTGGGAAATTAAATAACATCCTACAGGAAATATTAAATAAAATTAATTCGACTAAATATATACATATATTACCTACTGGCGGTCGCCAGTAGGTAGTTATAGTTAGGACCACGTTTCCATAGGAAATCCGCAACATTCTATTTTGAATAACTTTGGCGCCGGTCGACGAATCCTCGCGAATTTTTCAAAATAGGTGGGGTGCTACGCTCCGCTCCTACCCTGAAAGTCTCGGGGGGATTCGTCAAGCGGGGGCTGAGATAAAAGGGGGGTCCCAAAACGCGTTTTTCCCATGCATTTTTCCATAGGACCTTTAGACAGGGCTACAGCCCGAACGGCTGAACAGAATTACTAGAAATTTGGCAGAGAGGTAGTCCTCAGGTCAAGGAAGTGCCTTTTGTAGGTTTGGTGTAAATCTGTTCAGTAGATTCTGAGAAAATAGCCTTTAAATCAATATATATATCTGAGCCAGCTTACGGTGCGCTTACGGTACGCTTACCGTACGCGTACGGTGGCGTGCGCGAGCGCGATTCTGATTGGCTCTTAGATCTTCGTAAACATTCGAATCGGCCGAAACCAGGAAGCGGCGGCCGCCATTTTCTCTCTCGCACTGAGAGTGATTTCTAAAATATAAAGCCCAAAAACATGTAAAGGGGCTGTTTAGACAGCTCCCACACACATAGCCAAGTTGAGGGAGTCCCCAAAGATCCCCCAAGGCCAAAAACGGAATTTTTATTTTTTCGGTAATTTCGCCGATTACGCTTACCGTACGCCGACGGTAAAAAATTAAAAAAAAAAAAAAATTATCCACACTCTCTGCACCCCGTTTGCAATGCCCGCAGGGCACCAATTGAGCATGGCTTATTAGAGATGAGATAAACTAAAATATTAAAAAAAAAAAAAAAAAAAAAAAAAATTATCCACACTCTCTCCACCCCGTGTGCAAATGGTGCCCGAAGGGCAACATTTGTGCATGGCTTATAAAATAAACGAAAAATTAAAATATTACCTTTCAAAACGAAGTGCATCATATGTCCTCCATGTGCGCACGGTGCGCGAAGCGCATCGTGCGTACATGGCCCATCTAGCGTAACGTGGGCACGCGGTGCGCGTAGCGCACTGCGTGCCCACCGTGCGTGCACGGCATTAACTGCGTAAAGTGGGCGCGCGGTGCGCGAAGCGCACCGCGTGCTCACTGTGCGCGCACGGAACGAACTGCGTTAAGTGGGCGCGCACGCCACGAATGGCGTAAAGTAACTTAGCATTTAAAAAAACGTACAAATTCACTGAAAAAACCATAGGTTTCACACACGTTATAGTTAGGAATTAGCATTTAAAAAACCTTGCAAATTCACTGAAAAAACCATAGGTTTCACACATGTTATAGTTAGCGGAAATTTTACTGATAAAAAACCAATGAAATTCCCCCGTTATAGTTAGTGCAGGCAACTATAACTCACGCGACCGCAATCTTCTGCTCATGACATATGTGTCTTTATGAAAAAAAAATATTTGTAATATATGTATAGCTAAAAATGTATGGAAGAAGACATGGGCAAATAAGTGTCTAAATACAGTATTAGCATCAGCAGAGGATTGCGGTCGCGTGAGTTATAGTTGCCTGCACTAACTATAACGGGGGAATTTCATTGGTTTTTTATCAGTAAAATTTCCGCTAACTATAACATGTGTGAAACCTATGGTTTTTTCAGTGAATTTGCAAGGTTTTTTAAATGCTAATTCCTAACTATAACGTGTGTGAAACCTATGGTTTTTTCAGTGAATATATATATATATATATATATATTTATGTTTAAATTAAATAAATATATCTAAATAAACATTATTTTTTACACATTTAATTTAATGGGTTAACATGCTCTATATTTTAATGTGATTTGCCCTGTGTAAATATGGAATATTTTAAATAATTTTACACTTATATTATATATGAAAATATCTAGTTAATATTTTTAAGAGTAATAAATTTTAATAATTTTCCCTATACTTTCCTATAGGGTGATCTTCACCACAGTGCCCAGGGGGTGCCGGCTATGTGTGCAAAGGTACTAGTAGTAACTTTGCACTTGTAAATTCACTCTTAGATGTCTCTACACCATGAAATGTAGAGGTTGGGACATGTAGATCTACACTTGTGTGTAAATCTACACTCAGAAATTGTCAATAGCACAAAAGTGTAGATTTACACCTGTTATATTATGTTTTGTGATGCCGATTTGTAGAGTGCACCTATTTTTATTACAAACACTTACAGAGCGCATAGCTACCGGAAGGCATCCCAGCGCTATCAGTATCACACAAACAAGCAAGATAGATGGTTTATGGGGCAGCACTTTGGAACAACCAAGTTTTGAGGAGCTTCCGGAAAGAAAGATGATGGGTCACTGAGCGAAGATGAGAGGGAAGGGTGGTCCACAATCTAGAAGTGTTGTATGAAAAGGAAGGATGTCCAATGGCAGAAGATTAAGCTAGGGGAAAGACCGATTAACAAGCGGGAGAACCAGCCGAGAAAAAACAGAATAGAGGAGCCGGCTCACACGAATGAATTGAACCAAAAAGGGAATCCGACAGCCCAAAACAAGAAAAGACCAGAACCAGACCACAGCTTCCCCTGACCTACCGACCTAAAACAATGGGCAAAAGAAGACGCCAGTAACCCACAAACTGGTAGTACGAGACAGATGTCCACTTGGAACCAGATAAGAGCCCTGATGAAGACCTCTTGAATAAAATATAGGTCCACTTTCACCACAGGTCGAAACGCGTCGGCTAACAGACAATTAGATCCACTTGGGACAGTAACCAGACATCTTCGTCCCCAGGAGAACAAAAGCTAGACATCTAATCAATGCCCTGCATAACTACCTTTGAATACTACCCTCTAACCCTGTATAGGACCAGAAAGTATTTTACGTCGAGACATAAATAAGTTTGAGTTCCCACGTTTTGATAAACAAAGAAGGATATCTGATTGCTGTGGAGATTTAATTTCTTCACGTCTTGTCTATATTTGTAGATTTGTCACTCAGTTTATGTATTATATGTTAAATAATTGCTCAATGTCTGCATAAAGTTTTGTGTATGTTTTATGTAAAGGACATGTACTTGACACAGTGAAGAAATGTTATTTTTGCTTTAAAAAAGTTTTCGAGTCTTGCACAAAAAAGGGTTGGAGGGGTCGCATAGGATTCCCTGGTTGTCTAGCATCAAAACCCTGTTGTATGATCTCGGGATGCGTGATCTATGGGTTAACCCTGATACAGAAGTTTTCCCGGCAAAAAAGGTGCTTAAGGATGTGTACTGGAATTACATTAAGAATAGGAGATGTGCTTCCCTTACAGGTTCCACGATGACTGCTTCTTTCCTAGTTTTTAAGGATGACTCTGTCTATGAAAGTTACTGGGATACTATCTTGAAGTTCCTAGATCGTAAGTTGTATCACCAGTTCAGAGTGGGCGCTCTACCACTGCGAGGACTCACCAAAAGTTGGAGTCCTCTTGGTAGTGATAAATGCCCATTCTGTGTAGACAAGATTGAAACCATGGACCACTTCCTTTTTTGTTGCCCAATTTATCAACTTCCTAGACGTATCTGGCTTCGACCTGTATGCAGACTAATGAGCACCCGTTCTGCACAGGTCGCTAGTAGAATTTTGAAAACCGATACTTCCACTCCTATAGTAATTGGTGTTGCTAAATTTATTAGTTGGGCATGGATCCTTAGGGCTAAGAAACTGAAGCCGTAATCTTTGTTCCCTGCTGCCACACAATAGTATCTACTTTGGTCCATGGCCTAAACGGCACGTCTCTCTTTGCACTTTATTGTATTTTTTAACATGATGTGATCATTTTTAATCTACTGTTTTATCTACCATTTCAAAGGTTTTATAGTCTATTTTTGTATTGTACATGAATTGTTTTGTAGTCGAATTGTCTAATATGTGTAGTATGTCTTTTATGATGCAAATCGAATAAAGACTTTTTGACTGACTGACTGACTGGATAAATACTCGCAGTCATTAAACAGGCTTGCTGAGACAAGTAAAAAGAGTGATCTATGGTATCAGAGGTTTTTTCTTTACAAAAAAGTATGAAAAGGAACGGCCTCCACATCTTACACTTTTTATTATGGGAGCTGAGGCTATGAATAGATTGGTTGATCGCAAGCATTTACTAGGGCGATAAAAAGTGATGAGAGAACGATTATTTAGGGGCCCTTTCCCCCAGAGAGACTTGTGAGCTATGCACAGAGATTTAAACTTTATTCCCTCAGTAATAGGCAACCAATGCAAGGTATTCAATGCAGGCTTGGCAGACTGGGTTTTGGGAGTATTAAGCAGCATTTGAGCTGCACAGTTCTGTATGACTTGCAGTTTCCCTGTGGTTGACTTAGAGGCCCCTAGATATAGGGCATTTCCATAGTCCCGGTGGGCAAGAATCAGAGCCTGGACCTTGAGTCTCTGTGCCATAATGGGAAGGAGAAATAAGACTTTGCGGTGCATCCCGAGAATGCCATAGCAGGTCATTGCCAGTTTCACTGCTTGGTGATCGAATTTAAAGGACGTATCCAACCACATACTTAAACTTTTGATCTTAGATTTAGGGACAGGGCCCAAACAATTTGGCCATGCTAGTCCGAGATCAGAGCTGGAGGGGTTGCCCAGGAGCTTTAGCTCAGTTTTAGCTCGATTGAGCGTAAGATAAGAGTATTCCATCCAGTTAACCACTTTCTCTAAGCAGGATTCCAGGCAGGATGGAAAGTTCTGGGAGTGATTCAGAGCTACAACCAATTGAGTATCATCATCATATGTCACTATATTAATCCTATAGGGCATAATAATCTCTGCAAGAAGTCTCATATATACATTAAACAATGTAGGGCTCAGTGACGAGCCCTGGGGCACCCTGCAGCTAAGTAATAGGTTCTTGGTGGTGTTACCTCCTTCAAAAACCTGGAAAGTTCTACCTTCTAAGAAGGACTGCAACCAGGTGATGGCACCACCTGAGGAGGCTCCAACATTTCTAAGTCTCTCCAACATTTCTGAGTCTGTTGATAAGGATGTCATAGTTTACAGTATCGAATGCGGAGCTCAGATCGAGGAGGATAATGGCAACTGTTCTTCCTTGGTCGAGGATTTTCCTAGACACGTCGATCACAGCAAGAAGAGCGGTTTCCGTGCCATATTGTGGCCGAAAACCAGTTTGGGAGGAGTGCAGTAAGTTATGAGTTTTTAAAACTTTGAAAGAATCATATTGATATATTTTTCCATAATATTGCTTATCCCAGGATAAGAGAAATGAGGCGTAGTTACCCAGAATGTCAGGGTTTACATTTGGCTTCTTTAGCAATGCCCTCACCATGGCATGTTTCCAAGATGGCGGGACTTGGCCAGTGGAGATAGATACATTTATAGGCACAAGTATGGCCGGGAGTACTACTTTGGCAGCCTTACTTAGAAAATTAGGAGATGCTGGGTCAAGGGGAGAACCCGATTTTACTTTGGAGAAAATTACTAGTAAAATGTCCATGTTCATGATTGGAAGTTCGTCCAATAAGTGCTCAGTATGAAGAATGGAATTATCCCGAGTAAGATGGTTACTAGGTCAGGAAGAGTGAGAGAAGGTATTGTATATATCCTGGATTTTTTTGTGAAAGAATTCTGCAAGTTCATAACAGCCAGCTGAAGATAAGATTCTTCGCAATACGTAACATTTCCCGGCGAGAGTTAGATGCATTTTTTTTTTTCATAATAAAGTGTTTGTGCTTTTTTTACTTCGGCTTGACAGAGTTTTATGGAATGTTGTTGAGATATGCTGGGCCAGTGCTATATAGTGTCCTGAAATTGTGGGTGAGGAGTTTGAATTGTGCTAGTTTGTGAATGGGGTGCCAGTGGAGCTCCTTCCGGTGTGGTGTGAAGTGAGTGTTGTGTAGGAGGTTGAGAGTTATTCTGGCCACTGAGTTCTGAATGGTCTGCAGCCTTCTGGAGAGTTTTTTGTTGATTCTGGCGTAGAGGGTGTTCCAATAGTTCAGCTTGCTTGTGACCAGGCTGTGTGTGACAGTTTTCCAGGACCTGACTGGGAGCCATTTGAAAATCTTCCTCAGCATCTTTAGGGTATGGATGCATGACGTGGTGATAGCATTGGCTTGGGAGGTCAAGTTGAGTTTGCTGTTGATGATGATCCTGAGGTTCTTGGTGTCGGTGGTTTATGTATTATGTATGTATGTATTTGGTGGAAAGAGCCACTTTGAAATATGGGACAGCTGAGGCCTTTTTCAGTGCAATGACTACATCATCCTGAGGACTGGCAGTCTGGATGGTTGCCTGCTGCTGTGAACTGAAGTGCACAGGTCATGCTGACCAATGCCTTCAATGTGGCCAGCCTGACATGCGCATATTTGTCCTCCGCATCCATGCTGTGCCAGAGAGCCATGGGTACACAGGCCTAGTCTCACTGTACTCCTAGGGAACGCTGCATTTAGCCACAGAGCCAATCCATTTGATGCTTTTATGCTATGTGCTGTAATACAGAATATGAAAGCAGCTTTGAAATTGACAGGGATCAGCTTAAGAATCAATCCCCTCCAAAGTCTGTCTAGGCACAGAAGCAGATACAGTAACTGAAATCGTGACCACTCACTTTGGCTCTCTATTTTGAAGCCACATAGTGATTGCTAGTGTTTGTAACCTGCGATGGCTGAACATATTGTCTTTGCCGCCTCCGCCTGACTGCACTGTACATAAGGGCGCAGAGAAGAGTTATGTGTGTGTCACCAATTTAGTCCTTAATGAAGCAAGTGTGCTAGCCACCTCACACAGTGCTTCATGCTCTGAAGTTATTTTGCAGATTTCAAGTTGCAGAAAAAGTAAGGAAATAACATTTTCTGAAACTATAGCCTGTTTGTAACATTAGGATTGTTTTTTATTTATTAGCAATGAGTTGCCTACTAATTACTGAAAAGCATTGTGTTTTTCAACCATTTACTCTTCTTTTCCCTTCACTCTTGCTTCTGCGGCACTGCTTTGTTTGGACAAAGCCCATGCTAATATTTGTGAACTCTCTTATCATAGTGTCAAGCTGCAGAAAAAGTAAGCTTAAATAACGTTTCATTTTTACATATGGATGCCAGTGTTCACAATCTCCATAAAGTTCTTTATGACTGATGTTTGGATTCATTCACTGGTGATACGTTTCTTCAAGGATTACATTATTAACCCCTTCGCTGCTAGGCCTTTTCTTTGCTATTTGGGGTAGTTCGCGCTTAGGCCACTGTAAATTTTGACCACATAAGGTATCCACGCCAAATTTGTGTCCTTTTCTTCCAACATCCTGGGGATTCTAAAGGTACCCAGGGTTTGTGGATTCCCCTGGAGGGGACCCAGAAAGTAGCCAAAATACAGCTAAATTCTGTTTTCTCTGGTACAAATGCTGAAAAAAGTGTTGCAAATGAAAGCGTCTGGGTTTTTCCTTGCAAATGGTATCAAAAAAGGGATTGTTGGGCTGAAATCACCATTTCCCAGCTTTTAGGGAATGGCAGACTTTTGTCAGAAAACCAACATTTTTTACACAGTTTTGGCATTTTTCTGGGACAGCCTATTTCTGCTATTTTTTGTGCTTTCAACCTCCTTCCAGTTAATGGTAGAAATGAGTATGAAAGCAATAATGGACCCTGGAAAGCTATACATTTTGGAAAAGTAGACAAAATGTTGAATTCAGCAAGGGGTCATTTGTGTAAATCCATCAACGTTTCTTTATAGAAACTAAGAGTTAAATATAGGAAAAATTGAAAATTAGTTGAAAAAAACAGCCTTTTGTGTCAACGTTTTCACCTGTAACAACTTCTAATTATGACAGCTCTTTGAAAGCAATATATTGTTACATCTACTGGGCTTTACTGGTTGTGGGGATATATAGGACTTGTAGGTTCACCAAGAACCCGATGAACCCAGAGCCAAAAACTGAGCAGCGTCTTGCAATGGTTTTGTATTATGTACCGGGTATATAGCAATTATTCTGGGAAAATGTATACATGGAAAATTCGGTATGAAAGACTCCTATGTATTTCTGAAATGGGAACAAAATATAGAGTTTAGAAACAGTACATATTTGCACATTTCCGAAATTGGGAATACTCATACTAGCATGGGAATTATCGGTCATTTTTCTAAATGACTTATTTTTTACACATTGTCTTTCATTTGGAAGCTAGAAATGCATCAAAAGTCAATAGGTAATACCAGTTGCTAATATGAATTACACTAAGTCTCCCAATAAAAATGGTACCTCACTTGTGTGGGTAGGCATAGTGCCCATGACAGGAAACGGCTCAAAACCCAATGTGAACACACCACATTTTCCCAATGAAAAATTACCCTTTTTTTGCAAAGTGCCTAGCTGTAGTTTTTTTAACCCTAGCTCTGCCGGCACCTAGGGAAACCTAGCAAACCTATACATTTTTGAAAACTAGACACCCAGGGAAATCCAGGATGGGGTGGCTTGACTCGCTCTCACCAGGTTCGGTTAACCAGAATCCCTTGCAAACCTAAACTTTTGTCAAAAAAACCCACATTTTCCTCACATTTCTGTGGTGGAAAGTTCTGGAATTTGCGTGGATCCACAAATTTCCACCCAACCCACGTTTCCCAAAGTCTTCCAAGAAAATTGGTACCTCGCTTGTATGGGTAGGCCTAGTGCCCGCAACAGGAAACGGTACAAAACGCAACGTTGACACACCCCAATTTCACAGTGAAAAATGACCCTTTTCTGGCAAAGTGCCTAGCTGTAATTTTTAACCCTAGCTCTGCCGGCACCTAGGGAAACCTAGCAAACCTATACATTTTGAAAACTAGACACCCAGGGGAATCCAGGATGGGGTGACTTGACTGGCTCCCAACAGGTTCTGTTACCCAGAATCCCTTGCAAACCTAAACAATTATCAAAAACCCCACATTTTCCTCACATTTCTGTGGTGGAAAGTTCTGAAAACTGCGTGGATCCACAAATTTTCACCCACCCTGCAGATCCCAAAGTCTTTCGAGAAGAATGGTACCTCACTTGTGTGGGTAGGCCTAGTGCCCGCAACAGGAAATGGCACAAAGCGCAACGTGGACACACCCCAATTTCACAGTGAAAAATGACCCTTTTCTGGCAAAGTGCCTAGCTGTAATTTTTAACCCTAGCTCTGCCGGCACCTAGGGAAACCTAGCAAACCTATATATTTTTGAAAACTAGACACCCAGGGGAATCCAGGATGGGGTGACTTGACTGGCTCCCAACAGGTTCTGTTACCCAGAATCCCTTGCAAACCTAAAAAATTGTCAAAAAAAACACATTTTCCTCACATTTCTGTGGTGGAAAGTTCTGGAATCTGCGTGGATCCACAAATTTCCACCAACCCCGTGTTCCCCAAAGTCTTCTGAGAAAAATGGTACCTCTCTTGTGTGGGTAGGCCTAGCGCCCACGACAGGAAACGGCACAAAACGCAACATGGACACACCCCAATTTCACAGTGAAAAAGGACCCTTTTTTGGCAGAGTGCCTAGCTGTAGTTTTCGAACCCTAGCTCTGCCGGAACCTAGAGAAACCTAGCAAACCTATATATTTTTGAAAACTAGACACCCAAGGAAATCCAGGATGGGGTGACTTGATTCGCTCCCACCCCGCGTTCCCCAAAGTCTTCCGAGACAAATGGTACCTCACTTGTGTGGGTAGGCCTAGTGCCCGCGACAGAAAACGGCTCAAAACGCAACGTGGACACACCCCAATTTCACAGTGAAAAATGACCCTTTTTTGGCAAAGTGCCTAGCTGTAGTGTTCGAACCCTAGCCCTGCCGGCACCTACGGAAACCTAGCAAACCTATACATTTTTGAGAACTAGACACGCAGGGGAATCCAGGATGGGGTGACTTGACTGGCTCCCACCAGGTTCTGTTACCCAGAATCCCTTGCAAACCTCAAAAATTGTCAAAAAACCCACATTTTCCTCACCTTTCTGTGGTGGAAAGTTCTGGAATCTGCGTGGATCCACAAATTTCCACCCACCATGCGTTCCCCAAAGTCTTTCGAGAAGAATGGTACCTCACTGGTGTGGGTAGGCCTAGTGCCCGCAACAGGAAATGGCACAAAAAGTAACGTGGACACACCCCAATTTCACGGTG
Organism: Triturus cristatus; assembly: GCF_964204655.1. NCBI lineage: Eukaryota > Metazoa > Chordata > Amphibia > Caudata > Salamandridae > Triturus > Triturus cristatus. Next base: position 393,891,325 of record NC_140594.1, read on the forward strand.
AAAAATTAAACTTTTTTGGCAAAGTGCCTAGCTGTAGTTTTTTAACCCTAGCTCTGCCGGCACCTAGGGAAACCTAGCAAACATATATATTTTTAAAAACTAGACACCCAGAGGAATCCAGGATGGGGTGACCTGACTGCCTCACACCAGGTTCTGTTACCCAGAATCCCTTGCAAACCTAAAAAATTGTCAAAAAAAACACATTTTCCTCACATTTCTGTGGTGGAAAGTTCTGGAATCTGCGTGGATCCACAAATTTCCACCCACCCCGCGTTCCCCACAGTCTTCTGAGAAAAATGGTACCTCACTTGTGTGGGTAGGACTAGTGCCCGCGACAGGAAACGGCGCAAAACGCAATCTGGACACACCCCAATTTCACTGTGAAAAATGACCCTTTTTTGGCAAAGTGCCTAGCTGTAGATTTTAAACCCTAGCTCGGCCGGCACCTAGGGAAACCTAGCAAACCTATACATTTTTGAAAACTAGACACCCAGGGGAATCCAGGATGGGGTGACTTGACTGCCTTTCACCAGGTTCTGTTACCAAGAATCCCTTGCAAACCTAAACAATTGTCAAACAAACCCACATTTTCCTCATATTTCTGTGGTGGAAAGTTCTGGAATCTGCATGGATCCACAAATTTCCACCCAACCGGCATTCCCCAAAGTCTTCCGAGAAAAATGGTACCTCATTTGTGTGGGTCGGTCTAGTGCCCGCAACAGGAAACGGTGCAAAACGCAACGTGGACACACCTCAGTTTTGCAGTGAAAAATGACCCTTTTTTGGCAAAGTGCCTAGCTGTAGTTTTTTAACCCTAGCTCTGCCGGCACCTAGGGAAACCTAGCAAACCTATACATTTTTTAAAGCTAGACACTCAGGGAAATCCAGGATGGGGTGCTTCGACTGCCTCTCACCAGGTTCTGTTACCCAGAATCCCTTGCAAACCTAAAAAATTGTCAAAACAAAACACAGTTTCCTCACATTTCTGTGGTGGAAAGTTCTGGAATCTGCGTGGATCCACAAATTTCCACCCACCCAGCATTCCCCAAAGTCTTCCGAGAAAAATGGTAACTCACTTGTGTGGGTAGGCCTAGTGCCTGCGACAGGAAACGGCGCAAAACGCAACGTGGAAACACCTCAATTTCACTGTGAAAAATGACCCTTTTTTGGCAAAGTGCCTTGCTGTAGTTTTTGAACCCTAGCTCTGCCGGCACCTAGAGAAAGCCAGCAAACCTATACATTTTTTAAAACTAGACACCCAGGGGTATCCAGGATGGGGTGACTTTACTGGCTCCCACCAGGTTCTGTTACCCAGAATCCCTTGCAAACCTAAACAATTGTCAAAAAACCCACATTTTCCTCACATTTCTGTGGTGGAAAGTTCTGGAATCTGCGTGGATCCACAAATTTCCACCCACCCCGCATTCCCCAAAGTCTTCTCAGAAAAATGGTACCTCACTTGTGTGGGTAGGACTAGTTCCTGCAACAGGAAACGGCGCAAAACGCAATGTGGACACACCCCAATTTCACTGTGAAAAATGACCCTTTTTTGGCAAAGTGCCTAGCTGTAGATTTTTAACCCTAGCTCGGCCGGCACCTTGGGAAATCTAGCAAACCTATACATTTTTTAAAATTAGACACCCAGGGGAATCCAGGATGGGGTGACTTGACTGCCTCGCACTAGGTTCTGTTACCCAGAGTCCCTTGCAAACCTAAACAATTGTCAAAACAAAGCACATTTTCCTCACATTTCTGTGGTGGAAAGTTCTGGAATCTGCGTGGATCTACAAATTTCCACCCACCCGGCGTTCCCCAAAGTCTTCCGAGAAAAATGATACCTCATTTGTGTGGGTAGGCCTAGTGCCCGCAAGAGGAAACGGTGCAAAACGCAACGTGGAAACACCTCAATTTCACTCTGAAAAATGATCCTTTTTTGGCAAAGTGCCTAGCTGTAGTTTTTGAACCCTAGTTCGGCCGGCACCTAGGGAAACCTAGCAAACCTATACATTTTTGAAAACTAGACACTCAGGGGAATCCAGGATGGGGTGACTTGACTGCCTTTCACCAGGTTCTATTACCCAGAATCCCTTGCAAACCTAAACAATTGTCAAACAAACCCACATTTTCCTCATATTTCTGTGGTGGAAAGTTCTGGAATCTGCATGGATCCACAAATTTCCACCCACCCGGCGTTCCCCAAAGTCTTCCGAGAAAAATGGTACCTCATTTGTGTGGGTCGGTCTAGTACCCGCAACAGGAAACGGTGCAAAACGCAACGTGGACACACCTCAGTTTTGCAGTGAAAAATGACCCTTTTTTGGCAAAGTGCCTAGCTGTAGTTTTTTAACCCTAGCTCTGCCGGCACCTAGGGAAACCTAGCAAACCTATACATTTTTTAAAACTAGACACTCAGGGAAATCCAGGATGGGGTGCTTCGACTGCCTCTCACCAGGTTCTGTTACCCAGAATCCCTTGCAAACCTAAAAAATTGTCAAAACAAAGCACAGTTTCCTCACATTTCTGTGGTGGAAAGTTCTGGAATCTGCGTGGATCCACAAATTTCCACCCACCCAGCATTCCCCAAAGTCTTCCGAGAAAAATGGTAACTCACTTGTGTGGGTAGGCCTAGTGCCTGCGACAGGAAACGGCGCAAAACGCAACGTGGAAACACCTCAATTTCACTGTGAAAAATGACCCTTTTTTGGCAAAGTGCCTTGCTGTAGTTTTTGAACCCTAGCTCTGCCGGCACCTAGAGAAAGCCAGCAAACCTATACATTTTTTAAAACTAGACACCCAGGGGTATCCAGGATGGGGTGACTTTACTGGCTCCCACCAGGTTCTGTTACCCAGAATCCCTTGCAAACCTAAACAATTGTCAAAAAACCCACATTTTCCTCACATTTCTGTGGTGGAAAGTTCTGGAATCTGCGTGGATCCACAAATTTCCACCCACCCCGCATTCCCCAAAGTCTTCTCAGAAAAATGGTACCTCACTTGTGTGGGTAGGACTAGTTCCTGCAACAGGAAACGGCGCAAAACGCAATGTGGACACACCCCAATTTCACTGTGAAAAATGACCCTTTTTTGGAAAAGTGCCTAGCTGTAGATTTTTAACCCTAGCTCGGCCGGCACCTTGGGAAATCTAGCAAACCTATACATTTTTTAAAATTAGACACCCAGGGGAATCCAGGATGGGGTGACTTGACTGCCTCGCACTAGGTTCTGTTACCCAGAGTCCCTTGCAAACCTAAACAATTGTCAAAACAAAGCACATTTTCCTCACATTTCTGTGGTGGAAAGTTCTGGAATCTGCGTGGATCTACAAATTTCCACCCACCCGGCGTTCCCCAAAGTCTTCCGAGAAAAATGATACCTCATTTGTGTGGGTAGGCCTAGTGCCCGCAAGAGGAAACGGTGCAAAACGCAACGTGGAAACACCTCAATTTCACTCTGAAAAATGATCCTTTTTTGGCAAAGTGCCTAGCTGTAGTTTTTGAACCCTAGTTCGGCCGGCACCTAGGGAAACCTAGCAAACCTATACATTTTTGAAAACTAGACACTCAGGGGAATCCAGGATGGGGTGACTTGACTGCCTTTCACCAGGTTCTGTTACCCAGAATCCCTTGCAAACCTAAACAATTGTCAAACAAACCCACATTTTCCTCATATTTCTGTGGTGGAAAGTTCTGGAATCTGCATGGATCCACAAATTTCCACCCACCCGGCGTTCCCCAAAGTCTTCCGAGAAAAATGGTACCTCATTTGTGTGGGTCGGTCTAGTACCCGCAACAGGAAACGGTGCAAAACGCAACGTGGACACACCTCAGTTTTGCAGTGAAAAATGACCCTTTTTTGGCAAAGTGCCTAGCTGTAGTTTTTTAACCCTAGCTCTGCCGGCACCTAGGGAAACCTAGCAAACCTATACATTTTTTAAAACTAGACACTCAGGGAAATCCAGGATGGGGTGCTTCGACTGCCTCTCACCAGGTTCTGTTACCCAGAATCCCTTGCAAACCTAAAAAATTGTCAAAACAAAGCACAGTTTCCTCACATTTCTGTGGTGGAAAGTTCTGGAATCTGCGTGGATCCACAAATTTCCACCCACCCAGCATTCCCCAAAGTCTTCCGAGAAAAATGGTAACTCACTTGTGTGGGTAGGCCTAGTGCCTGCGACAGGAAACGGCGCAAAACGCAACATGGAAACACCTCAATTTCACTGTGAAAAATGACCCTTTTTTCGCAAAGTGCCTTGCTGTAGTTTTTGAACCCTAGCTCTGCCGGCACCTAGAGAAAGCCAGCAAACCTATACATTTTTTAAAACTAGACACCCAGGGGAATCCAGGGTGGGGTGACTTTACTGGCTCCCACCAGGTTCTGTTACCCAGAATCCCTTGCAAACCTAAACAATTGTCAAAAAAACACATTTTCCTCACATTTCTGTGGTGGAACGTTCTGGAATATGCGTGGATCCACAAATTTCCACCCACCCGGCGTTCCCCAAAGTCTTCCGAGAAAAATGGTACCTCACTTGTGTGGGTCAGCCTAGTGCCCGCAACAGGAAACGGCGCAAAAACGCAACGTGGACACACCTCAGTTTTGCAGTGAAAAATGACCCTTTTTTGGCAAAGTGCCTAGCTGTAGTTTTTTAACCCTAGCTCTGCCGGCACCTAGGGAAACCTAGCAAACCTATACATTTTTCAAAACTAGACACTCAGGGAAATCCAGGTTGTGGCGACTTGACTGCCTCTCACCAGGTTCTGTTACCCAGAATCCCTTGCAAACCTAAAAAATTGTCAAAAAAACCACATTTTCCACACATTTCTGTGGTGGAAAGTTCTGGAATCTGCGTTGATCCACAAATTTCCACCCACCCTGCGTTTCCCAAAGTGTTTCGAGAAGAATGGTACCCCATTGGTGTTGGTAGGCCTAGTGCCCGCAACAGGAAATGGCACAAAACGCAACGTGGACACACCCCAATTTCACAGTGAAAAATGACCCTTTTTTGGGAAAGTGCCTAGCTGTAGTTTTTTAACCCTAGCTCTGCCGGCACCTAGGGCAACCTAGCAAACATATACATTTTTAAAAACTAGACACCCAGAGGAATCCAGGATGGGGTGACTTGACTGCCTCACACCAGGTTCTGTTACCCAGAATCCCTTGCAAACCTAAAAAAGTGTCAAAAAACCCACATTTTCCTCACATTTCTGTGGTGGAAAGTTCTGGAATCTGCGTGGATCCACAAATTTCCACCCACCCCGGGGTCCCCAAAGTCTTCTCAGAAAAATGGTACCTCACTTGTGTGGGTAGGACTAGTACCCGCGACAGGAAACGGCGCAAAACGCAATGTGGACACACCCCAATTTCACTGTGAAAAATGACCCTTTTTTGGTAAAGTGCCTAGCTGTAGATTTTTAACCCTAGCTCGGCCGGCACCTAGGGAAATCTAGCAAACCTATACATTTTTTAAAATTAGACACCCAGGGGAATCCAGGATGGGGTGACTTGACTGCCTCTCACTAGGTTCTGTTACCCAGAGTCCCTTGCAAACCTAAACAATTGTCAAAAAAACCCACATTTTCCTCACATTTCTGTGGTGGAAAGTTCTGGAATCTGCGTGGATCTACAAATTTCCACCCACCCGGCTTTCCCCAAAGTCTTCCGAGAAATATGATACCTCATTTGTGTGGGTAGGCCTAGTGCCCGCAAGAGGAAACGGTGCAAAACGCAACGTGGAAACACCTCAATTTCACTCTGAAAAATGATCCTTTTTTGGCAAAGTGCCTAGCTGTAGTTTTTGAACCTTAGCTCTGCCGGCACCTAGAGAAACCCAGCAAACCTATACATTTTTGAAAACTAGACACCCAGGGGAATCCAGGATGGGGTGACTTGACTGCCTCTCACCAGGTTCTGTTACCCAGAATCCCTTGCAAACCTAAAAAATTGTCAAAACAAAACACAGTTTCCTCACATTTCTGTGGTGGAAAGTTCTGGAATCTGCGTGGATCCACAAATTTCCACCCTCCCCACATTCCCCAAAGTCTTCCGAGAAAAATGGTAACTCCCTTGTGTGGGTAGGCCTAGTGCCTCCGACAAGAAACGGCGCAAAACGCAACGTGGAAACACCTCAATTTCACTGTGAAAAATGACCCTTTTTTGGCAAAGTGCCTTGCTGTAGTTTTTGAACCCTAGCTCTGCCGGCACCTAGAGAAAGCCAGCAAACCTATACATTTTTGAAAACTAGACACCCAGGGGAATCCAGGATGGGGTGACTTTACTGGCTCACACCAGGTTCTGTTACCCAGAATCCCTTGCAAACCTAAACAATTGTCAAAAAAAACACATTTTCCTCACATTTCTGTTGTGGAACGTTCTGGAATCTGCGTGGATCCACAAATTTCCACCCACCCGGGGTTCCCCAAAGTCTTCCGAGAAAAATGGTACCCCACTTGTGTGGGTCAGCCTAGTGCCCACAACAGGAAACGGCACAAAAACGCAACGTGGACACACCTCAGTTTTGCAGTGAAAAATGACCCTTTTTTGGCAAAGTGCCTAGCTGTAGTTTTTTAACCCTAGCTCTGCCGGCACCGAGGGAAACCTAGCAAACCTATACATTTTTTTAAACTAGACACTCAGGGAAATCCAGGTTGTCGTGACTTTACTGCCTCTCACCAGGTTCTGTTACCCAGAATCCCTTGCAAACCTAAAAAAAATTCTAAAAAAACACAGTTTCCTCACATTTCCGTGGTGGAAAGTTCTGGAATCTGCGTGGATTCACAAATTTTCACCCACCCCGCATTCCCCAAAGTCTTCCGAGATAAATGGGAACTCACTTGTGTGGATAGGTCTTGTGCCCGCAACAGGAAACGGCTCAAAACGCAATGTGGACACACCCCAATTTCACTGTGAAAAATGACCCTTTTTTGGCAAAGTGCCTAGCTGTAGTTTTTTAACCCTAGCTCTGCCGGCACCTAGGGAAACCTAGCAAACCTATACATTTTTTAAACCTAGACACTCAGGGAAATCCAGGTTGGGGTGTCTTGACTGCCTCTCACCAGGTTCTGTTACCCAGAATCCCTTGCAAACCTAAAAAATTGTCTAAAAAAACACAGTTTCCTCACATTTCTGTGGTGGAAAGTTCTGGAATCTGCGTGGATCTACAAATTTCCACCCACCCCGCATTCCCCAAAGTCTTCCGAGAAAAATGGTAACTCACTTGTGTGGGTAGGCCTAGTGCCCGCAACTGGAAACGGTGCAAAACGCAACGTGGAAACACCTCAATTTCACTCTGAAAAATTATCCTTTTTTGGCATAGTGCCTAGCTGTAGTTTTTGAACCCTAGCTCTGCCGGCACCTAGGGAAACCTAGCAAACCTATACATTTTTGAGAACTAGACACGCAGGGGAATCCAGGATGGGGTGACTTGACTGGCTCCCACCAGGTTCTGTTACCCAGAATCCCTTGCAAACCTCAAAAATTGTCAAAAAACCCACATTTTCCTCACCTTTCTGTGGTGGAAAGTTCTGGAATCTGCGTGGATCCACAAATTTCCACCCACCATGCGTTCCCCAAAGTCTTTCGAGAAGAATGGTACCTCACTGGTGTGGGTAGGCCTAGTGCCCGCAACAGGAAATGGCACAAAAAGTAACGTGGACACACCCCAATTTCACGGTGAAAAATTACACTTTTTTGGCAAAGTGCCTAGCTGTAGTTTTTTAACCCTAGCTCTGCCGGCACCTAGGGAAACCTAGCAAACATATATATTTTTAAAAACTAGACACCCAGAGGAATCCAGGATGGGGTGACCTGACTGCCTCACACCAGGTTCTGTTACCCAGAATCCCTTGCAAACCTAAAAAATTGTCAAAAAAAACACATTTTCCTCACATTTCTGTGGTGGAAAGTTCTGGAATCTGCGTGGATCCACAAATTTCCACCCACCCCGTGTTCCCCAAAGTCTTCTGAGAAAAATGGTACCTCACTTGTGTGGGTAGGACTAGTGCCCGCGACAGGAAACGGCGCAAAACGCAATCTGGACACACCCCAATTTCACTGTGAAAAATGACCCTTTTTTGGCAAAGTGCCTAGCTGTAGATTTTAAACCCTAGCTCGGCCGGCACCTAGGGAAACCTAGCAAACCTATACATTTTTGAAAACTAGACACCCAGGGGAATCCAGGATGGGGTGACTTGACTGCCTTTCACCAGGTTCTGTTACCCAGAATCCCTTGCAAACCTAAACAATTGTCAAACAAACCCACATTTTCCTCATATTTCTGTGGTGGAAAGTTCTGGAATCTGCATGGATCCACAAATTTCCACCCAACCGGCATTCCCCAAAGTCTTCCGAGAAAAATGGTACCTCATTTGTGTGGGTCGGTCTAGTGCCCGCAACAGGAAACGGTGCAAAACGCAACGTGGACACACCTCAGTTTTGCAGTGAAAAATGACCCTTTTTTGGCAAAGTGCCTAGCTGTAGTTTTTTAACCCTAGCTCTGCCGGCACCTAGGGAAACCTAGCAAACCTATACATTTTTTAAAGCTAGACACTCAGGGAAATCCAGGATGGGGTGCTTCGACTGCCTCTCACCAGGTTCTGTTACCCAGAATCCCTTGCAAACCTAAAAAATTGTCAAAACAAAACACAGTTTCCTCACATTTCTGTGGTGGAAAGTTCTGGAATCTGCGTGGATCCACAAATTTCCACCCACCCAGCATTCCCCAAAGTCTTCCGAGAAAAATGGTAACTCACTTGTGTGGGTAGGCCTAGTGCCTGCGACAGGAAACGGCGCAAAACGCAACGTGGAAACACCTCAATTTCACTGTGAAAAATGACCCTTTTTTGGCAAAGTGCCTTGCTGTAGTTTTTGAACCCTAGCTCTGCCGGCACCTAGAGAAAGCCAGCAAACCTATACATTTTTTAAAACTAGACACCCAGGGGTATCCAGGATGGGGTGACTTTACTGGCTCCCACCAGGTTCTGTTACCCAGAATCCCTTGCAAACCTAAACAATTGTCAAAAAACCCACATTTTCCTCACATTTCTGTGGTGGAAAGTTCTGGAATCTGCGTGGATCCACAAATTTCCACCCACCCCGCGTTCCCCAAAGTCTTCTCAGAAAAATGGTACCTCACTTGTGTGGGTAGGACTAGTTCCTGCAACAGGAAACGGCGCAAAACGCAATGTGGACACACCCCAATTTCACTGTGAAAAATGACCCTTTTTTGGCAAAGTGCCTAGCTGTAGATTTTTAACCCTAGCTCGGCCGGCACCTTGGGAAATCTAGCAAACCTATACATTTTTTAAAATTAGACACCCAGGGGAATCCAGGATGGGGTGACTTGACTGCCTCGCACTAGGTTCTGTTACCCAGAGTCCCTTGCAAACCTAAACAATTGTCAAAACAAAGCACATTTTCCTCACATTTCTGTGGTGGAAAGTTCTGGAATCTGCGTGGATCTACAAATTTCCACCCACCCGGCGTTCCCCAAAGTCTTCCGAGAAAAATGATACCTCATTTGTGTGGGTAGGCCTAGTGCCCGCAAGAGGAAACGGTGCAAAACGCAACGTGGAAACACCTCAATTTCACTCTGAAAAATGATCCTTTTTTGGCAAAGTGCCTAGCTGTAGTTTTTGAACCCTAGTTCGGCCGGCACCTAGGGAAACCTAGCAAACCTATACATTTTTGAAAACTAGACACTCAGGGGAATCCAGGATGGGGTGACTTGACTGCCTTTCACCAGGTTCTGTTACCCAGAATCCCTTGCAAACCTAAACAATTGTCAAACAAACCCACATTTTCCTCATATTTCTGTGGTGGAAAGTTCTGGAATCTGCATGGATCCACAAATTTCCACCCACCCGGCGTTCCCCAAAGTCTTCCGAGAAAAATGGTACCTCATTTGTGTGGGTCGGTCTAGTACCCGCAACAGGAAACGGTGCAAAACGCAACGTGGACACACCTCAGTTTTGCAGTGAAAAATGACCCTTTTTTGGCAAAGTGCCTAGCTGTAGTTTTTTAACCCTAGCTCTGCCGGCACCTAGGGAAACCTAGCAAACCTATACATTTTTTAAAACTAGACACTCAGGGAAATCCAGGATGGGGTGCTTCGACTGCCTCTCACCAGGTTCTGTTACCCAGAATCCCTTGCAAACCTAAAAAATTGTCAAAACAAAGCACAGTTTCCTCACATTTCTGTGGTGGAAAGTTCTGGAATCTGCGTGGATCCACAAATTTCCACCCACCCAGCATTCCCCAAAGTCTTCCGAGAAAAATGGTAACTCACTTGTGTGGGTAGGCCTAGTGCCTGCGACAGGAAACGGCGCAAAACGCAACATGGAAACACCTCAATTTCACTGTGAAAAATGACCCTTTTTTCGCAAAGTGCCTTGCTGTAGTTTTTTAACCCTAGCTCTGCCGGCACCTAGAGAAAGCCAGCAAACCTATACATTTTTTAAAACTAGACACCCAGGGGAATCCAGGATGGGGTGACTTTACTGGCTCCCACCAGGTTCTGTTACCCAGAATCCCTTGCAAACCTAAACAATTGTCAAAAAAACACATTTTCCTCACATTTCTGTGGTGGAACGTTCTGGAATATGCGTGGATCCACAAATTTCCACCCACCCGGCGTTCCCCAAAGTCTTCCGAGAAAAATGGTACCTCACTTGTGTGGGTCAGCCTAGTGCCCGCAACAGGAAACGGCGCAAAAACGCAACGTGGACACACCTCAGTTTTGCAGTGAAAAATGACCCTTTTTTGGCAAAGTGCCTAGCTGTAGTTTTTTAACCCTAGCTCTGCCGGCACCTAGGGAAACCTAGCAAACCTATACATTTTTCAAAACTAGACACTCAGGGAAATCCAGGTTGTGGCGACTTGACTGCCTCTCACCAGGTTCTGTTACCCAGAATCCCTTGCAAACCTAAAAAATTGTCAAAAAAACCACATTTTCCACACATTTCTGTGGTGGAAAGTTCTGGAATCTGCGTTGATCCACAAATTTCCACCCACCCTGCGTTTCCCAAAGTGTTTCGAGAAGAATGGTACCCCATTGGTGTTGGTAGGCCTAGTGCCCGCAACAGGAAATGGCACAAAACGCAACGTGGACACACCCCAATTTCACAGTGAAAAATGACCCTTTTTTGGGAAAGTGCCTAGCTGTAGTTTTTTAACCCTAGCTCTGCCGGCACCTAGGGCAACCTAGCAAACATATACATTTTTAAAAACTAGACACCCAGAGGAATCCAGGATGGGGTGACTTGACTGCCTCACACCAGGTTCTGTTACCCAGAATCCCTTGCAAACCTAAAAAAGTGTCAAAAAACCCACATTTTCCTCACATTTCTGTGGTGGAAAGTTCTGGAATCTGCGTGGATCCACAAATTTCCACCCACCCCGGGGTCCCCAAAGTCTTCTCAGAAAAATGGTACCTCACTTGTGTGGGTAGGACTAGTACCCGCGACAGGAAACGGCGCAAAACGCAATGTGGACACACCCCAATTTCACTGTGAAAAATGACCCTTTTTTGGTAAAGTGCCTAGCTGTAGATTTTTAACCCTAGCTCGGCCGGCACCTAGGGAAATCTAGCAAACCTATACATTTTTTAAAATTAGACACCCAGGGGAATCCAGGATGGGGTGACTTGACTGCCTCTCACTAGGTTCTGTTACCCAGAGTCCCTTGCAAACCTAAACAATTGTCAAAAAAAACCACATTTTCCTCACATTTCTGTGGTGGAAAGTTCTGGAATCTGCGTGGATCTACAAATTTCCACCCACCCGGCTTTCCCCAAAGTCTTCCGAGAAATATGATACCTCATTTGTGTGGGTAGGCCTAGTGCCCGCAAGAGGAAACGGTGCAAAACGCAACGTGGAAACACCTCAATTTCCTCATATTTCTGTGGTGGAAAGTTCTGGAATCTGCATGGATCCACAAATTTCCACCCAACCGGCATTCCCCAAAGTCTTCCGAGAAAAATGGTACCTCATTTGTGTGGGTCGGTCTAGTGCCCGCAACAGGAAACGGTGCAAAACGCAACGTGGACACACCTCAGTTTTGCAGTGAAAAATGACCCTTTTTTGGCAAAGTGCCTAGCTGTAGTTTTTTAACCCTAGCTCTGCCGGCACCTAGGGAAACCTAGCAAACCTATACATTTTTTAAAGCTAGACACTCAGGGAAATCCAGGATGGGGTGCTTCGACTGCCTCTCACCAGGTTCTGTTACCCAGAATCCCTTGCAAACCTAAAAAATTGTCAAAACAAAACACAGTTTCCTCACATTTCTGTGGTGGAAAGTTCTGGAATCTGCGTGGATCCACAAATTTCCACCCACCCAGCATTCCCCAAAGTCTTCCGAGAAAAATGGTAACTCACTTGTGTGGGTAGGCCTAGTGCCTGCGACAGGAAACGGCGCAAAACGCAACGTGGAAACACCTCAATTTCACTGTGAAAAATGACCCTTTTTTGGCAAAGTGCCTTGCTGTAGTTTTTGAACCCTAGCTCTGCCGGCACCTAGAGAAAGCCAGCAAACCTATACATTTTTTAAAACTAGACACCCAGGGGTATCCAGGATGGGGTGACTTTACTGGCTCCCACCAGGTTCTGTTACCCAGAATCCCTTGCAAACCTAAACAATTGTCAAAAAACCCACATTTTCCTCACATTTCTGTGGTGGAAAGTTCTGGAATCTGCGTGGATCCACAAATTTCCACCCACCCCGCGTTCCCCAAAGTCTTCTCAGAAAAATGGTACCTCACTTGTGTGGGTAGGACTAGTTCCTGCAACAGGAAACGGCGCAAAACGCAATGTGGACACACCCCAATTTCACTGTGAAAAATGACCCTTTTTTGGCAAAGTGCCTAGCTGTAGATTTTTAACCCTAGCTCGGCCGGCACCTTGGGAAATCTAGCAAACCTATACATTTTTTAAAATTAGACACCCAGGGGAATCCAGGATGGGGTGACTTGACTGCCTCGCACTAGGTTCTGTTACCCAGAGTCCCTTGCAAACCTAAACAATTGTCAAAACAAAGCACATTTTCCTCACATTTCTGTGGTGGAAAGTTCTGGAATCTGCGTGGATCTACAAATTTCCACCCACCCGGCGTTCCCCAAAGTCTTCCGAGAAAAATGATACCTCATTTGTGTGGGTAGGCCTAGTGCCCGCAAGAGGAAACGGTGCAAAACGCAACGTGGAAACACCTCAATTTCACTCTGAAAAATGATCCTTTTTTGGCAAAGTGCCTAGCTGTAGTTTTTGAACCCTAGTTCGGCCGGCACCTAGGGAAACCTAGCAAACCTATACATTTTTGAAAACTAGACACTCAGGGGAATCCAGGATGGGGTGACTTGACTGCCTTTCACCAGGTTCTGTTACCCAGAATCCCTTGCAAACCTAAACAATTGTCAAACAAACCCACATTTTCCTCATATTTCTGTGGTGGAAAGTTCTGGAATCTGCATGGATCCACAAATTTCCACCCACCCGGCGTTCCCCAAAGTCTTCCGAGAAAAATGGTACCTCATTTGTGTGGGTCGGTCTAGTACCCGCAACAGGAAACGGTGCAAAACGCAACGTGGACACACCTCAGTTTTGCAGTGAAAAATGACCCTTTTTTGGCAAAGTGCCTAGCTGTAGTTTTTTAACCCTAGCTCTGCCGGCACCTAGGGAAACCTAGCAAACCTATACATTTTTTAAAACTAGACACTCAGGGAAATCCAGGATGGGGTGCTTCGACTGCCTCTCACCAGGTTCTGTTACCCAGAATCCCTTGCAAACCTAAAAAATTGTCAAAACAAAGCACAGTTTCCTCACATTTCTGTGGTGGAAAGTTCTGGAATCTGCGTGGATCCACAAATTTCCACCCACCCAGCATTCCCCAAAGTCTTCCGAGAAAAATGGTAACTCACTTGTGTGGGTAGGCCTAGTGCCTGCAACAGGAAACGGCGCAAAACGCAACATGGAAACACCTCAATTTCACTGTGAAAAATGACCCTTTTTTCGCAAAGTGCCTTGCTGTAGTTTTTTAACCCTAGCTCTGCCGGCACCTAGAGAAAGCCAGCAAACCTATACATTTTTTAAAACTAGACACCCAGGGGAATCCAGGATGGGGTGACTTTACTGGCTCCCACCAGGTTCTGTTACCCAGAATCCCTTGCAAACCTAAACAATTGTCAAAAAACCACATTTTCCTCACATTTCTGTGGTGGAACGTTCTGGAATATGCGTGGATCCACAAATTTCCACCCACCCGGCGTTCCCCAAAGTCTTCCGAGAAAAATGGTACCTCACTTGTGTGGGTCAGCCTAGTGCCCGCAACAGGAAACGGCGCAAAAACGCAATGTGGACACACCTCAGTTTTGCAGTGAAAAATGACCCTTTTTTGGCAAAGTGCCTAGCTGTAGTTTTTTAACCCTAGCTCTGCCGGCACCTAGGGAAACCTAGCAAACCTATACATTTTTCAAAACTAGACACTCAGGGAAATCCAGGTTGTGGCGACTTGACTGCCTCTCACCAGGTTCTGTTACCCAGAATCCCTTGCAAACCTAAAAAATTGTCAAAAAACCCACATTTTCCACACATTTCTGTGGTGGAAAGTTCTGGAATCTGCGTTGATCCACACATTTCCACCCACCCTGCGTTTCCCAAAGTGTTTCGAGAAGAATGGTACCCCATTGGTGTTGGTAGGCCTAGTGCCCGCAACAGGAAATGGCACAAAACGCAACGTGGACACACCCCAATTTCACAGTGAAAAATGACCCTTTTTTGGGAAAGTGCCTAGCTGTAGTTTTTTAACCCTAGCTCTGCCGGCACCTAGGGCAATGTTGGACTTGGCCCTTCTGGCCGGTTCACCCCTGGACTTTTTGGCTTTTTATTGGTGACTTGGTGTGGTAATTGTTTGGTCTCTGCGCACTTTCCCTGTGTCCAAGGGTAAAGTGCGTGCGTGCTCTGAGTGCATGTGGTGAGATAGGCCTGCCCTCCCATAGGAATGCATGGGGAGTGTATGTGTCCCTAGTAGTTCCTGATGCGTGGGGTGTGCAGGCCCAAGTTTGGTATGGGCGGACTCGTGGGAGTGAATGCTGCGCGATGATGTGTGCGGCGTGCATGTACCTAGTGTGGAAGTGCCACTTCTAGAAGTGGGCACTTCTGTGTGCAGTGTGTCTGTCGCGTGATTGGCTGGTCGTGTCATGTGACGGGCTAGGGATTCCCCAGTGTCAGGATGAGTCACCCAGTGGTGAATGGGGAGATCAGCAGCTAGATGGGTGGGAGGAGTCCACCTGGGTCCTGAATAGGACAGGGTTTTCCAAACACAATGCTGGCCCCGCCCCCTGTGGTGCGACTGACGACCCTAGCCCTTCCAGTGAATAGAGTGAGGGGCTGAGCACATCAAGGGTGCTCCCCAACCAGCTGCGACTGGTTTTCCCCCTCACCCTGACCCCAGAACAAAGGGTTTGCATGTATAAAAATGGGGCTGTGTCCCCACAGAAGCTGTTCTTTGCCAGGATCCTGCCTGAGGGGGGCTGCTGCTGCTGCTGCTGGACCAGAGGACCGCCACCTGGACTACCTCCCTGCCTGGAGGCCCAGTGAGCTGGCTCTGGGTCCAGCCTTGCCCCCACCCCTGCCCTGCTGCATGCAGGGGAGAACTTGCCTGGACTTTTGCTGATTGTGTGCCCTGAAGCGCTGGGAGCGCTTTATTTTTCACCTCTAGTGCCCGGAAGCGCTTTCCTTTTCTTTTAGCGCTCAGGAGCGCTTTTATTTCTAAAAAGCCGGTGCCCACCCGGCGTCTGCCCCGTTTCTGCCGAGCCTGAAGTCCCCTGGCAGGTGCCCACCCTGCCAGGGACATTGCCGCCATAATCGAGTGCCCACCTCGATTTACTGCCCTCAGAGAAGCGCCGGTGCCCACCCGGCATTTGCCCCGTTTTTATTGCCTATTTTGGATTTCTCACTACGGGAGCCCACCCCGCATTGCCGCCGTACTGAGGAGCTCACTGCCGCGACCAGGAAGCCCGGTGAGTCTGCGCGTTGGTGGGCGGGGCCTGCCCACGTCATAGAGCCGCGAGGGCTCCCCTTGCATCGGACGGAGAGAACGGGTGTCCAACCCGCTTCCCTGTTGTTCTCGGAGCGGGTGCCTACCCCGCCGAGCACCACGAGAAGGAGAAACGGGAGACGTCCGCCGCGATCGCAGGACAATCAGGTGAGCCGGTGTGTTGGTGAGCGGAGTCTGGCCACGTCTGGGAGCCGCGAGGGCTCCACTCCCGCATTTGCCCCGAGGAGAGAGGTCCCGCCCGGAGGAGCGAGTACTGCCGGTGAGTAGAGGCCCGCATTGTTCCTCTAGAGCCTAGAGGGCTCCAACCCACGCCAGGCATTGTGTCTTTTAGAGCCCCAGTGCGCTCCAACGATTGGGGCATTTTGATCAAACTGAGTCCATGACCAGGACTCCAACGACGGGGGCATACTGGTTTTCAGAACCCACGAGGCTCCCACACCGGGCATTGGTTGTTGCTCAGAGTCCAGAGGGACTCCAACACCCCGCATTGTTTTCTTTGAGCGCTGGTGCGCTCCAACGAAGGGGCCATTATTTCTCGAGCCTAGAAGGCTCTAGGGGGCATTTCATTTGTTTCAGAGCCCTGGGAGGCTCCAACGTTGGCCCCAGCATTTCTCCAGTTGCCCAGCACTTAGTGGGCAACTGCTACGTGTAGGTTGTGCTTTGTGCGCGCTGGTTGGCGCAGCCTGCGCCGGCGCGCCCTGACTTTTCTGGACACAGGGCATCCTTGCCCCTTCAAGGCCAGTTGGCCTAGGGACTGCCACAAGTGGTGGCTTATGTGAGTTTTGGCGCTATTGTTCCTTTTCTGCACCTCTGAATGTGTTTATGCGTCATGTGCTTTGCTTTACACCTCTGAATGTTATGCATCATGTGTTTATGTGCTTAGACCCCTACAGGTATTGTGATACTTAGGTGGTTGTTTTCTCCCTAGTACAGGTGGTGCTAGTGAGGTCCTGATTCCCTGCGCAATATTTTCCTAAGGTGGTTAGGGTTGCGTAGGGGGTACTTACCTGATACCAGTAGTTACTGGTTGTGTGCTACATATGTTATTTTATACTACAGTATTATTCCTATGTTCTAAAAAGTGCTAATTCCGGACAGTGGTCCATGTGGCCCTGTCCCCTGTACATATAATCCCTTGTAAATTCTGCCCGTGCCTGTTGGCACATTGTAGAGTGTGTGTTTTTATCTAATGTGTTGTGTATAATACAAAGGCTATTTTTATAGAATACCTTGTGTGGAGTTTCCTTTGTGGTGGGCCTTGGGTGTTGTTGCTGGGTGCGCGCGCAAACGCTTTACACATCGCCTCAGGGATAAGCCTGTCTGCTCGTGCCAAGCTACCAAGGGGGTGAGCAGGGGTTATCTTTGGCGTGTAACTTCCTTGCCCTGACTAGAGTGGTGGTTTCTGCCTGACTTTGGCGCAAGCCTTAGCCAACCAGAAATCCCATTTCTAACATTGGTGATCAGCGGTGGGATTTGGACTTGCGTTTGCGCTGTACCGCAGCAGCGACTGGCTACACCACAAAACTCTGCATTTAGATAAATCACATGGTATAGGGATTATTGTTCTAAGTTTGTTTTTAATTGTCATTTCTTTGGAAATGTGGTTTTGTGCACTGTGAGTTAGGTGTCCCTAGCTCGGGAGGGTAGATCATCCCCCTTAGTGCATTGTGTTTCTGGATTCACCAGAGGGTGGGATCCAGTGGTGGCAGCGTAATAGTGTCCTGTACATTTGTCCCCCGCCCTGCGCCCAGAGTTGGTACCTGTGTCACGTGGTGGTCAGGTTGAGGAATCAGGGGTGGTAGAAACTGCCTTACCAGTCCGAGGGGAGGGTTGTGTGTGTGGATGAATGGTGTGTGGCACTAGGCAAGTGAGTGTGAGTTCTCTGGGTTAGAGAGCTTGCTGAATCTTTCTGTGAATTGTGCTCCTGTGTGAAACTCAGACCCCTAGGTTCCCTGTATAATTGTTACCATAACGTCCGCCAGAATGGAGCCTGCTTGTGATCCCTATGAGCTAGCTTGTCGCCAGAGGCAGGAGTTAGAAAGGTACTGTACAGAGGAAGAGTCAGAAGAGGAGGTAGAGGATGACAATACCTGGACGCCAGTAGAGAGTGAGGACCCCATAGGTAGGGCGTCCCGTGCTGGGTCCAGCGTAGGAGGCAGCGCCTCATCCCTTTCCCTGTCCCCAGAGGAGTGGGAAGATAGGAGGAAAGAAAGGGAGCACCAGCTGGCGTTAGAGAAGCTCAGGTTAGAGCATGCTCAGGCTATGGCGCAGCTGGAGGCCAGGAAGCAACAGCGAGAGACTGAGTGGGTCTTGGCGCGGGAGAGGGTAGAGGAGGCTGAGAGGGCCTCCACCAGAGGCAAAGTAGCTCTGGAGGGTAGACTATCCCCTGCGCGCAGTTTTAATTTTCTGGGCTCCCCAGGGAGGGTTGAGTCCAGTGGTAGTAGCGATGTAGATTCCAGTGTAGGAAATCCCAGTCCCAGTTCCCCCAGTCTGGTACCTGTTCCCCAGGAGGAGGAGTTAAGGTTGAAATTCAGGGGCAGTAGGAAACTGTCTCACCAGACTTGGGAAGAGTTTGTGGATGGATGTGAGGATGCAATGTTTGATTGGATTTCCACAGCAAGTGATTTTGATATACTGTGTAATCTGGTTCTCAAAGAACACCTGCTCAGTTGTTGTGTGCCGGGGCTGCGCCAACACCTGTTGGGGTGTGGATTGGCTGAGCCATTTGACCTTGCGGATGAGGCAGAGCGCTGGGAAAGGGCTAGAGGTTCTCTAGAGTCATTAGGGAGTGACTCCAAAAGTAGTGGGTCAGGTATCTTCCAGCCCAGCGTGGTGGAAGAGGCTCAGTGTGGCCCAGCTAGGTCCCAGGATAGCGAGGAGGGTGTAGGGGCTCACCGCCTGGCTCAGTGGAGCAGGAGTGAGAGGGTGACCGAGGGTCCCCTGACGTACGAAACCCTGCCTCAGGACTTGGATGGTTCCATGAGGGAACACCAAGTTGGGGACCTAGGCTGTCCTGTTAGCCCATTTGGGGGAGATCTCCTGGTGAGTAGAGGACCTGGAGCACCTGTAACCAGGGCTCCTGTGGTTCTAGAGTCTGGCAGTACCGCTCCGGTAGGGAGGGTACAGGAGTCCAGTGTGAGGAGTGATTGGGGGATGAGTTTCCCAGTGGAAGAGCCTGTGGGTCAGGGACTACCCAGTTGGGCTAGGATCCCGTGTAGTGACCAGGGTGGCACCACTTCTGTTCTGGGGGATCTCCGCGCACTGTCAGGTGGACAGGGGACGGGAGATCAGCGCCAGACAGACAGTCGCTTGACGTATGTGTCCTTTGATAGCCTCAGGGGGATGGAGTGGAAATCCCCAGAAGTCCTGGAGTGCCAGGCAATTATTCCACCAAAGGTTCTAGGCCGGAGGTTGGGAGGCCAGGTTCAGGATCAGCCTGACCTGACGGGTGGGACGTCTGTAATCAGCGTCCCGACCAGTTCTTCTTCCAGAGGTACCGCCCCAGTTGGTAGGGAGCAGGGTTCTGGAAGGGGGTGCAGAGGGTGGGAGAGCCCACCTCTGCCCCCGGTACAACCTGAGGGGTTAAACCCTGGGTGGGAATGGCGATCTAGGTGTACCCCTCGCCAGAGGAGGAGGAACCCTAGGAGAAGAGGTAGGGGGAGGAGAGCCTCCCCTGAGACTCCTGGTCCGCCTGAGGGTGTAGACCCTAGGCTGGAGAACCAGTGGCAGTCTAGTCCTGTCTTTCAGAGAGGAAGAGTGGAGAATGGCCGCTATGTGCCAGGGGTTACTACCCCCCACTCTATGGTTAGGCAAAGACCAGTGGCACCTGGGTGGCCTAGGGCCTGGTCTTGGCCGCGGACAGCTTGGGAGTACCAGTGGGGTAGCCCAGTTGGTCCAGACAGTGGTGTTAAAAAGAATTCCATGGGTTCACCGTGGCGTAGAACCGGAGGGTGTCCATGCAGTTGCGGGCCCGCGTCCGTGTTCTATCGCCCCAAGCAGGGAAGTCCATCACGGTGGTGATTGGTCTGCCCTGCGTTTTGGCTGGAAGGGGGTTGTGTTGGACTTGGCCCTTCTGGCCGGTTCACCCCTGGACTTTTTGGCTTTTTATTGGTGACTTGGTGTGGTAATTGTTTGGTCTCTGCGCACTTTCCCTGTGTCCAAGGGTAAAGTGCGTGCGTGCTCTGAGTGCATGTGGTGAGATAGGCCTGCCCTCCCATAGGAATGCATGGGGAGTGTATGTGTCCCTAGTAGTTCCTGATGCGTGGGGTGTGCAGGCCCAAGTTTGGTATGGGCGGACTCGTGGGAGTGAATGCTGCGCGATGATGTGTGCGGCGTGCATGTACCTAGTGTGGAAGTGCCACTTCTAGAAGTGGGCACTTCTGTGTGCAGTGTGTCTGTCGCGTGATTGGCTGGTCGTGTCATGTGACGGGCTAGGGATTCCCCAGTGTCAGGATGAGTCACCCAGTGGTGAATGGGGAGATCAGCAGCTAGATGGGTGGGAGGAGTCCACCTGGGTCCTGAATAGGACAGGGTTTTCCAAACACAATGCTGGCCCCGCCCCCTGTGGTGCGACTGACGACCCTAGCCCTTCCAGTGAATAGAGTGAGGGGCTGAGCACATCAAGGGTGCTCCCCAACCAGCTGCGACTGGTTTTCCCCCTCACCCTGACCCCAGAACAAAGGGTTTGCATGTATAAAAATGGGGCTGTGTCCCCACAGAAGCTGTTCTTTGCCAGGATCCTGCCTGAGGGGGGCTGCTGCTGCTGCTGCTGGACCAGAGGACCGCCACCTGGACTACCTCCCTGCCTGGAGGCCCAGTGAGCTGGCTCTGGGTCCAGCCTTGCCCCCACCCCTGCCCTGCTGCATGCAGGGGAGAACTTGCCTGGACTTTTGCTGATTGTGTGCCCTGAAGCGCTGGGAGCGCTTTATTTTTCACCTCTAGTGCCCGGAAGCGCTTTCCTTTTCTTTTAGCGCTCAGGAGCGCTTTTATTTCTAAAAAGCCGGTGCCCACCCGGCGTCTGCCCCGTTTCTGCCGAGCCTGAAGTCCCCTGGCAGGTGCCCACCCTGCCAGGGACATTGCCGCCATAATCGAGTGCCCACCTCGATTTACTGCCCTCAGAGAAGCGCCGGTGCCCACCCGGCATTTGCCCCGTTTTTATTGCCTATTTTGGATTTCTCACTACGGGAGCCCACCCCGCATTGCCGCCGTACTGAGGAGCTCACTGCCGCGACCAGGAAGCCCGGTGAGTCTGCGCGTTGGTGGGCGGGGCCTGCCCACGTCATAGAGCCGCGAGGGCTCCCCTTGCATCGGACGGAGAGAACGGGTGTCCAACCCGCTTCCCTGTTGTTCTCGGAGCGGGTGCCTACCCCGCCGAGCACCACGAGAAGGAGAAACGGGAGACGTCCGCCGCGATCGCAGGACAATCAGGTGAGCCGGTGTGTTGGTGAGCGGAGTCTGGCCACGTCTGGGAGCCGCGAGGGCTCCACTCCCGCATTTGCCCCGAGGAGAGAGGTCCCGCCCGGAGGAGCGAGTACTGCCGGTGAGTAGAGGCCCGCATTGTTCCTCTAGAGCCTAGAGGGCTCCAACCCACGCCAGGCATTGTGTCTTTTAGAGCCCCAGTGCGCTCCAACGATTGGGGCATTTTGATCAAACTGAGTCCATGACCAGGACTCCAACGACGGGGGCATACTGGTTTTCAGAACCCACGAGGCTCCCACACCGGGCATTGGTTGTTGCTCAGAGTCCAGAGGGACTCCAACACCCCGCATTGTTTTCTTTGAGCGCTGGTGCGCTCCAACGAAGGGGCCATTATTTCTCGAGCCTAGAAGGCTCTAGGGGGCATTTCATTTGTTTCAGAGCCCTGGGAGGCTCCAACGTTGGCCCCAGCATTTCTCCAGTTGCCCAGCACTTAGTGGGCAACTGCTACGTGTAGGTTGTGCTTTGTGCGCGCTGGTTGGCGCAGCCTGCGCCGGCGCGCCCTGACTTTTCTGGACACAGGGCATCCTTGCCCCTTCAAGGCCAGTTGGCCTAGGGACTGCCACAAGTGGTGGCTTATGTGAGTTTTGGCGCTATTGTTCCTTTTCTGCACCTCTGAATGTGTTTATGCGTCATGTGCTTTGCTTTACACCTCTGAATGTTATGCATCATGTGTTTATGTGCTTAGACCCCTACAGGTATTGTGATACTTAGGTGGTTGTTTTCTCCCTAGTACAGGTGGTGCTAGTGAGGTCCTGATTCCCTGCGCAATATTTTCCTAAGGTGGTTAGGGTTGCGTAGGGGGTACTTACCTGATACCAGTAGTTACTGGTTGTGTGCTACATATGTTATTTTATACTACAGTATTATTCCTATGTTCTAAAAAGTGCTAATTCCGGACAGTGGTCCATGTGGCCCTGTCCCCTGTACATATAATCCCTTGTAAATTCTGCCCGTGCCTGTTGGCACATTGTAGAGTGTGTGTTTTTATCTAATGTGTTGTGTATAATACAAAGGCTATTTTTATAGAATACCTTGTGTGGAGTTTCCTTTGTGGTGGGCCTTGGGTGTTGTTGCTGGGTGCGCGCGCAAACGCTTTACACATCGCCTCAGGGATAAGCCTGTCTGCTCGTGCCAAGCTACCAAGGGGGTGAGCAGGGGTTATCTTTGGCGTGTAACTTCCTTGCCCTGACTAGAGTGGTGGTTTCTGCCTGACTTTGGCGCAAGCCTTAGCCAACCAGAAATCCCATTTCTAACAGGCAACCTAGCAAACATATACATTTTTAAAAACTAGACACCCAGAGGAATCCAGGATGGGGTGACTTGACTGCCTCACACCAGGTTCTGTTACCCAGAATCCCTTGCAAACCTAAAAAAGTGTCAAAAAACCCACATTTTCCTCACATTTCTGTGGTGGAAAGTTCTGGAATCTGCGTGGATCCACAAATTTCCACCCACCCCGCGTTCCCCAAAGTCTTCTCAGAAAAATGGTACCTCACTTGTGTGGGTAGGACTAGTTCCCGCGACAGGAAACGGCGCAAAACGCAATGTGGACACACCCCAATTTCACTGTGAAAAATGACCCTTTTTTGGTAAAGTGCCTAGCTGTAGATTTTTAACCCTAGCTCGGCCGGCACCTAGGGAAATCTAGCAAACCTATACATTTTTTAAAATTAGACACCCA
This sequence comes from Triturus cristatus, assembly GCF_964204655.1. Lineage (NCBI taxonomy): Eukaryota > Metazoa > Chordata > Amphibia > Caudata > Salamandridae > Triturus > Triturus cristatus. The sequence goes on from NC_140594.1 coordinate 393,914,525, forward strand.
GGGGAATCCAGGATGGGGTGACTTGACTGCCTCTCACTAGGTTCTGTTACCCAGAGTCCCTTGCAAACCTAAACAATTGTCAAAAAAACCCACATTTTCCTCACATTTCTGTGGTGGAAAGTTCTGGAATCTGCGTGGATCTACAAATTTCCACCCACCCGGCTTTCCCCAAAGTCTTCCGAGAAATATGATACCTCATTTGTGTGGGTAGGCCTAGTGCCCGCAAGAGGAAACGGTGCAAAACGCAACGTGGAAACACCTCAATTTCACTCTGAAAAATGATCCTTTTTTGGCAAAGTGCCTAGCTGTAGTTTTTTAACCTTAGCTCTGCCGGCACCTAGAGAAACCCAGCAAACCTATACATTTTTGAAAACTAGACACCCAGGGGAATCCAGGATGGGGTGACTTGACTGCCTCTCACCAGGTTCTGTTACCCAGAATCCCTTGCAAACCTAAAAAATTGTCTAAAAAAACACAGTTTCCTCACATTTCTGTGGTGGAAAGTTCTGGAATCTGCGTGGATCTACAAATTTCCACCCACCCCGCATTCCCCAAAGTCTTCCGAGAAAAATGGTAACTCACTTGTGTGGGTAGGCCTAGTGCCCAAAACTGGAAACGGTGCAAAACGCAACGTGGAAACACCTCAATTTCACTCTGAAAAATTATCCTTTTTTGGCATAGTGCCTAGCTGTAGTTTTTGAACCCTAGCTCTGCCGGCACCTAGGGAAACCTAGCAAACCTATACATTTTTGAAAAGTAGACACCCAGGGTAATCCAGGATGGGGTGACTTTACTGGCTCCCACCAGGTTCTCTTACCCAGAATCCCTTGCAAACCTAAACAATTGTCAAAAAACCACATTTTCCTCACATTTCTGTGGTGGAAAGTTCTGGAATCTGCGTGGATCCACAAATTTCCACCCACCCCGCATTCCTCCAGGTCTCCCGATAAAAATGGTACCTCACTCCTGTGGGTGGTCATGGAATGCCATGCAAACCTCAAATTTAGCTGAAATAAACGGCACAAATGTCCTACACCACAGGGTTCCCCCGAGTGTCCCGAGGAAAATTATACCTCATATGTGTGGGTGGGACAAGGTCCTGTGACTAGGAAGAGACCAAAACATAGGGGATAAGGGTATAGCACCGAGGATTCTAAGCGCGACATTTAAAAAAAAAGGGTTTTAGCCAATTCTGAATTGGTCAGTCACCAAAGTGAGGTTTCATTTTACTCGGGACACTGAGGAAAATGCTGTGGGATAGGACATTTGTGCCGGCACGGTGATTCCACACAAAAATTTGTGGAAAATTTGATTTTTTCAGCTAAATTTGAGGTTTGCATGGCATTCTGGGTAGGAAAACGTTGGGGGACCCATGCAAGCCATACCTCGCTGAACTCCCCCGGGTGCCTAGTTTCCAGAAATGTGTGGGTTTGGTAGTTTTCCCTAGATGGCCGCCGAGCCCCGGGCTAAAAACTCAAGGGACCCCCCTTGCAAAACCAGGTTGGTTTGTAATAGGTAATTTTGATGTCGCATCAATAGGTTTTGAGCCCTTCCCTGCCACGGGAACTTGGCACACCCATACAAGTGAGGTACCATTTCTATTGGGATAGTTGGAGAAATGCTGGGGGGCTGGAAATTTGTTGTTACTGTCTGCAGTGTGAAAATTTGAGCACAATAATGCAAGTAATATGTCACAGTCACATTTTGAGGTTTGCAGGACATTGAGGGTAAGATAACTTGTTGGGATCCACAAGAGAGACATACAATGTACTCCCATGGATGTTTAGTTTACGACAAAAACTACAGTTGTTAGGTTATTCTTAGATGAAATGTACACCTTGGCAGAGAGACAAAACAGAAAAAGATTACTGCACAGCCATCTATTCCTCAAGCACACACACATACTGGTTGGATTTGGCACGAGGGCAAGTGATGGTTCAGTATATAACATTTTATTAACAAGAGATTTCACAAAAATGAAATGCACTGTCAATAATTGAAAGGACAAAAACCTGAACCAGTGACTCGCAGCTCGTGAGCTGTAAAGCCACGTTAAGGCACCAACCGCATTACAGGCCATTCACACACCTTTCATACATGATACACACAAGGCCATTCACACCACCAGACACAAAACCAACACATTACAACATTCACAAAAAAGGACAAGGTACACCCTGCTTGACAAAAACAGAAAAGACAAGTTTTTATGCACAACCACCTATTCCTCAAGCACACATACATACTGGTTGGATTTGACACGAGGGTGAGTGATGGTTCCATATATACAGTTGTATTAACCAGAGATTTCACAAAAAAGAAATGCACTGTTAATTGAAAGGATGAGAAACTGTACCATCGACTCACAGCTCATGAGCTGAAAAGCTACGACAAGGTACCAACATCTTTACAGGCCATTCATACACCTTTCATACGTGTGACACATACAAAACCATTCACAATGCCAGCTGCGGGCCCAGCACATTACAACACTCACATCAGCAGACAGCGCCATTCAAGGGCCCATCACTTTCACACGCCCATATTCCTGACACAGCAACCACACCAGCTCACGGATTGCGTTGAGTGGCGTTTGGCTACCAGTGTGTAGAGTGACCAGCAGCTAGTCACTACTCACACACCGCCAGCCAAGCGCCAGTCCACGTACACTGCCAGCCGAGCGCCATTCCATGCACACCGCCAGCCAAGAGCCAGTCCACACACACTGCCAGCCAAGTGCCAGTCCACACACACCGCCAGCCAAGCGCCAGTCCAAACACACCGCCAGCTAAGCGCCATTACAAACACACCGCCAGCCAAGCGCCAGTCCACGCACACCGCCAGCCAAGCGCCAGTCCAAACACACCGCTAGCCAAGCGCCAGTACAAACACACCACCAGCCAAGCGCCAGTCCACGCACACCACCAGCCAAGCGCCAATCCAAACACACCACCAGCCAAGCGCCAGACCATGCACACCGCCAGACAAGCGCAACTCCACGCACACAGCCATCACATTTAGGATTTTTTTTTATATAAATGAGAAACACACAAACAAATTGCAAATAGATACAAATCTACTAACACAAAATCTGAAACTAAATACACTACACAAATGCCAACCTTGAAACTGAACAAAAAATATTAAACAATAGAGGCCAGGCAGTTCACTTTACCACTCATGGGTGCTCCCAAAAATTATATTGTGTGTGGTACATTCTAAACAAAGCAGGCACACACAGCCCAGGGTTAGAAGGACACTCGGGGCAGTACATACGAGTCTCCTTCCGTGTACCTCTTATCCAACAGATTCTACATTACCTATTGAGAAAGTCTTTTGAGGGTGTGGGAGGAATGTGATCAGGAAAGTGGCGATCTTTCAATCTAGCAACATCCTCCACCACTCCAACTCTAGGAAAACTTGCCTGTTCCACTAAAACAAGGCTGCCTATTACAGACTCCTGAAACTTAGCAAAAGTCATCTTTGACTCAGGACAAGAATCCTGGAATACAACAAAAGCATTACAGGTTGCCAAGTGGAAGGTAGAGAGGGTGGTAGGGGGGGAGTTAGGGTAGTAAATGTTGACGATCTGGTTTCTCCTGATATGTGCATTGCTGACTGGGTCTTATATAGGATGCTATTGGTAGGTAGGTAAAGCTTTATTCGATAAAAAATATCATAAAAGCACAACATACAGAAGAATAAAAAAGATCAAGTTAGATAATAAAAGAAACAATCGTCATAAATATATCTAAAAAGACTGTAAAAGTGGATAAAAGCAATATGTGCAAAGTACAAAACGCTTCAGGACCCAAAATTCATTATAGCAGATAGACGGTGGGTAGAAGAACTGATCATGTGGGAAATTTAATACATTTATCGTGCAAGATTTTTCTTCCGCAGTATCCAAGCAGCAACCAGGTACTTAGCAATACCACAAACAATGGTAAGGGACGAAGTATCTGTTTGTAGGATGCGTAACACAATACGGTAGTCACGACTACCGAGTAATCTACAAATCGGTCTCAGCCACTTGGCTCTTGCTCTTCTATATTGGAAACAGGCAAATACAAATTGGGGAATAGACTCCTTAGGTGCTGTACAGCTGGGGCAGCCAACAGAAATAGGAGGGAATCCCTTCCATCCAGCGGTAACACAGTTAAGAGGAAGGGACCCCAATCTGAAGCGTACATACAGTGATCTGTCTAGGGGAGTCTGAATAAAATCAAGATAGGGTTCGAGTTTGATGAGGGATTTGTGTTCAAAGAAGGCTTCGCTCAGTTTCCCCATCTTTACATTGGTGAGCTCTCTTGTGTTTACCCAACTCCAGTAGGCCTTCTTGAGGTCCTGTTTCGAAGGGGGTGTCTGTGATTCCCAGCAGTCTTCGTAGCCAATGGACCTCAGCGTTTGTTTGACATAGGAGATCCATTTTAACCTCTTCCCAGTATCTGCTGATATGAGTTCACTTAAGCCTGCAGCATAGTTGGCAAGTTCTGGTGTCCGTCGCAGTCTTGCCCAATAGAGTAGGGGTCGAAGGCGTGCAATGTCCAGGATAGAGTGTCTGCCTAGGATGCTATTGTATGCAACATTGGTTTATTGGTTCGACGGTTGGAAAACCTCAATAATATATTTTCACAACAAAAAAAGGTTGCCAAGTGGAAAAGATTGATAGCCAAATTCTTATACCAAATGTAAGCCTTACGAAGAGCAGCGTAAGGTTCCAACCTCTGATCTACTCTGTCAACACCACCCATGTGCCTATTATAGTCTAAAATGCACACAGGTTTGCACACTTCAGCAACCTGACCCCAAACAGTCACAGGTGAAGTGCTTTCATCATGGATGGTAGTCAGCATGTAGATATCTCTCCTGTCTGAAAACTTCACAGCTAGAAGCTCCTCGCAATGCAACGCACTGTCCCCGCACAAGCTTTTGACAAACAAGTTCTTTTGGGAAACCTTTACGGTTACAGCGGATTGTGCCACAAGCAACATTGTCCACTTTGGCCAATTCCCTGAACAACCGCACACCAGTGTAGAAGTTATCTACATATAAATGGTGGCCTTTGTTAAAACGTCCTCTATCAAGTTCCCACACAATTTTCTCAGTCACTCCAAAAGTGGACGGACAACCAGGGGGGTTAATCCTGGATTCCTTACCGATGTGCACCCTGAAATTAGAGACATATCCAGTCCTACTGTCACATTGCATATACAGCTTAATTCCATAGCGTGCCCTCTTACTAGGAATGTATTGCCTAAAAACCAAGCGGCTCTTGAACAGCACCAAAGACTCATCCACTGCTATTTCTTTCCCTGGAGCATAGATCTCAGAAAATCGATCAACATAGTGATCAATGAAAGACAGTAACAATCAGGGTGATCTCATGCCAACGCTAAACCATTATCGACAAAATGCATCATCCGAAGCAGAAGCAAATACCTATCACGACTCATGACTCCCGGAAATATAGCTGTTGCCATCAAGGGACTAGTAGGCCAATATGAAGACATTGATGGCTTCCTTAGCAAGCCCATCCAGAAAGTTAAACCCAAGAACTTCTTAAGCTCTTCCAGATTTGTGAGAGTCCATCGGGTACCTCTAGAATGGGGCTTAAGGATGGCACTGTTGTCCCTCAAAAACTGTTCGGCATACAAATTAGTCTGCTCAACAATCCCTGCCAAAAATACATCGTCCATAAACAACTGAAAAAAATGTATCGGGAAAAAGTTTTCAGTATTCGCTCTACACTCTGGAACACCAGTAAAGTCTGGCAATGCCGGCTGCACCATGCCTGGGGCAACCCAGAGGTCAGCACTTTCAACGGGAAGCCTTGCAGCCCCAGGCTGCAGTCCAGATGCCTCTTGCCGCACTATACCAACGGGAAGCCTTGCAGCCCCAGGCTGCAGCCCAGATGCCTCTTGCCACACTAGCCCAACGGGAAGCCTTGCAGTCCCAGTCTGCAGCCCAGATGCTTCCTGCCGCACTATTGGCACATCAATGTCCTCCTCTAACACAGGCACTTCATCCGCACTAAGAGTAGCTTCATCCGCACTGAGAATAGCTTCATCATCCGACGATTCCATGTGGAGAGAAAACTCACTGCCTGAATCTTCACCTGCCTCCTCTGCCTCAGATGCAGAGTCAGTCTCTGAACCATGGTCAGAGGAAGACTCAAAACGCATCCCAACAACCTGCTGAGCAGTAATCCTGCGGCTAGCCATTATCCTTACTAGGAAAGGAGACTGCACAAACAAGACAACAACAACCAACACTTTGCAGAATAAGTAAGTAAAAAAATGTGTGCCTTTATTACAAAGATCTATATACTCAAAAACTATACGATTCACTTACAAGAGACAGCTACACTCACCAGCACCTACTCTGCAGAGACACAGCAAAAACCAACTATATCCCACTAGAAAGAAAAAAACAAAACCAATTACTCACAAGACAACAAAATACACATTGAGCACAAATGCAAAGTGTTTTTGACACTCAAAAAACAGAAGCCAAACATACTGCTATTATTACACCATTTGCAAAACACACATTCATGAAGAGAAATGAAACTCATTTATATTGTACAAAAAAAAGTCTCTTACCAAACACATGCAACTACACAAACAGCAGAACTACCAGTAACGAAACCGCAACCTGGAACAGTCTAAAGAGCAAAAGCCTCGAACTAGAACAAAAAGGGAGAAATAAAGCATTACAATTGCAATTCACAAGAAATAAAACAATTAACACTATAACACGCTATGTCACTACCCAAATGAGGGCAGAAAGGCCAAATAAACGGGCAGATCTGCCCCCAGGGGGTGTAGAATACACATAAAAAATATGTCCCCTGGAAGCGACCAATTTTTTTTTTTTTTTTTTAAGTTTTATAGAAAAACTTTATTGAAGTTCAAATTTATTTATTTTTAAATCCCTGGTTTTAGTGGGCTTTTCAGCCACCCCACCCGGGCCAGAAACGCCAAAAAATGCAGGTGATCTGGCCTCAGGGGGGGCACAAAAGTCTTTAAAATTATTTAGGCCCATAAGGAAGCAACCCTTGCCCAAAGGGTCGCTTCCATTTAAAATTTAAAACACTCCCTGGTGTCTAGTGGGGTTTTCTGCCCCCCCCCCTGAGGGCAGAAAGGCCAAATAAACAAACCGATCTGCCCCCAGGAGGGGCAGAATATACACCTCCGATGCCTCAATGTGCTGCAATGTGCCCCCCCTGGCCCACCGGAGCAGGAAACACTCACCTTCCTCCTGGACGTGCTGGAAATAAATGGTTTCCAGCGCCTCCAGCACTTCCTGACGGCGCGCGCAGTGCGCGCTGACGTCATGGGCATGCGTGGGGGGGTCGGGTGGCAGCAGAAACTCTTCCGCTGCCATCCCCTCTGTGGGGGCAAGATCGATAACACAGGGGGGGTGCGCCAGCGCTTCCCCCAGCGACTGTGCTCATGACGGAGCGGTTCTGTTGTAGTGGAGACGGAGTTCCATGTACACACGCCATGTTGTCACTTTTTGATGCTTTTGCACACGACACTGCAGGTAGCTGTTGTTATATTCTGGGTACTGAGGTGAGTTTTTGGTACACCACCATTCACTGAGGTCCTGGTTTCCTGTGCATAGTTCTGTGCATGAGCAGAATCCCTGCAACACTGTCATAAGCACAGCCCAACCGATGCTCATGACGGAACAGCTCCGTCATGAGGATCGAAGGGGTTAACATGTTAGGTGCCGATCACAATCCGGTAAAAACCGGGTACGAACCGTCGGACGGAGCATATTCTCCGTCCGACGCGTACCCGGTCGTCAAAATATACAAACATGGAATTACGATTCGCACGGGTACACCATTACCGTACGAATCGTAAAAAAGACCGACCGAACAAAAAACACCTACCAATGCGATCCGGGAAAGCGCCGACCTGACGTCGGGACGCACGCAGCCAGCCATTCACGACCCAGGAATCACGATTCGCACCGACGTCACCCCGCACGGTGAATATTTTGCGGCAGCCAAAAACTGCCGGGAAATCAGGACGACGCGAACAAGGACCACCAGTACGCGACGGACAGACGGCGACGCGAACAAGGAGGACCAGTACGTGACGGACACACAGGACGACGCCACCAAGGAGGACCCGTACGCGACAGGACGACGCGATCAAGGAGGACCCGTACGCGACAGGACGACGCGAGCAAGGAGTACCAGTACGCGACGGACAGACATGGACCCGAACCTACGAGTCATCCCTGCCCTCATAGCAGTACACCTCCTCTACAGGTTACGACGCAGACGCCGCAGAAGGTCAGAATAACTAAGGGAGGGGGGAAAGTGGGGTGGGGTGGGGGTGGCACGACCAGGGCAGGCCACAAAACAACCACATGAGTGACACACTACACATGGCCTGGACATACCTGACTCCCATGCCCTGGTCACCACGAGGGGGTGGGGGCGTGTCCTGATAATCCAGCGACCGCCACAACGGAAGTCCGTCACCACGCGAACCGGCAACACAACCAGACAGGTACGTCCCGTACCCACGCCTGAAGAGCGTGGGTACGAGTCGGACCACGCCCACACACGTCACCCCAACAATGGCGGGACGGATCGCAGCCACGTGGCAAAGGCCTGGGTACGGGCCGCACAAACATCACATAGCGTGGGGACGGATATGTACGGACCCTACCCCCACCCCGTATGCAAGGAGCGTACCCCCCAGCCCAACAGTGCAAGTACGACCCGTACCCCCACCCGCGGACGTACGGAGCGTACCCCCAGCCCAACAGTGTAAGTACGACCCGTACCCCCACCCGCGGACGTACGGAGCGTACCCCCAGCCCAACAGTGTAAGTACGACCCGTACCCCCACCCGCGGACGTACGGAGCGTACCCCCAGCCCAACAGTGTAAGTACGACCCGTACCCCCACCCGCGGACGCACGGAGCGTACCCCCAGCCCAACAGTGTAAGTACGACCCGTACCCCCACCCGCGGACGTACGGAGCGTACCCCCAGCCCAACAGTGTAAGTACGACCCGTACCCCCACCCGCGGACGCACGGAGCGTACCCCCAGCCCAACAGTGTAAGTACGACCCGTACCCCCACCCGCGGACGTACGGAGCGTACCCCCAGCCCAACAGTGTAAGTACGACCCGTACCCCCACCCGCGAATGCAAGGAGCGTACCCCCCTGCCCAACAGTGTAAGTACGACCCGTACCCCCACCCGCGGACGTACGGAGCGTACCCCCCATGCCAACAGTGTAAGTACGACCCGTACCCCCACCCGCGGACGGACGGAGCGTACCCCCAGCCCAACAGTGTAAGTACGACCCGTATCCCCACCCGCGGACGTACGGAGCGTACCCCCAGCCCAACAGTGTAAGTACGACCCGTACCCCCACCCGCGAATGCAAGGAGCGTACCCCCCTGCCCAACAGTGTAAGTACGACCCGTACCCCCACCCGCGTATGCATGGAGCGTACCCCCCATGCCAACAGTGTAAGTACGACTCGAACCCCCACCCACGAATGCAAGGAGCGTACCCCCCTGCCCAACAGTGTAAGTACGACCCGTACCCACACCCGCGGACGTACGGAGCGTACCCCCACCACACCAGTGTCAGTAGACTCGTACCCTCACCTCTAATGCAGTGTGCGTAACCCCACCGTGTATGTGCCAAGCGCACATATCCAGAAATCGGAGGTGTGTGTGCAGAGTCCACCCAGCAGTGCCCTGAGACAGGAGTGGTGGGTGTGGAGTCCTCCCAGCAGTGCCCTGAGACAGGAGGGGTGGGTGCCCATCACTCCCAGCAGTGCCCTGACACAGGAGGGGTGGGTGCAGAGTCCTCCCAGCAGTGCCCAGACACAGGAGGGGTGGGTGTGGAGTCCTCCCAGCAGTGCCCTGAGACAGGAGGGGTGGGTGCAGAGACCTCCCAGCAGTGCCCTGAGACAGGAGGGGTGGGTGTGGAGTCCTCCCAGCAGTGCCCTGACACAGGAGGGGTGGGTGCCCATCACTCCCAGCAGTGCCCTGACACAGGAGGGGTGGGTGCAGAGTCCTCCCAGCAGTGCCCAGACACAGGAGGGGTGGGTGTGGAGTCCTCCCAGCAGTGCCCTGAGACAGGAGGGGTGGGTGCAGAGACCTCCCAGCAGTGCCCTGAGACAGGAGGGGTGGGTGTGGAGTCCTCCCAGCAGTGCCCAGAGACAGGAGGGGTGGGTGCAGAGTCCTCCCAGCAGTGCCCTGACACAGGAGGGGTGGGTGCAGAGTCCTCCCAGCAGTGTCCACACCCAGGAGGGGTGTAACACATGTGTGTGATGCCACAATTACCCACATCCATACTGCCTACAAGGGAACATGTCCCCATGAACTCATGTCAACTGACTCCACACACAAGTACAGTGATCACCAAGGATGCCACGATTGTTGCAGGTGGAGACATGGCCATGCATGCATGGCCAAAGTAGAAGGGCTCCGTCACACACACAGCTCATGTACACACAGCTCTGCGCTAAACATTGGGAACACCCTGCAGGGAAGAAACTGGGTACACAGAGGAAGGAATACACCCTGGGACAATTGAACCATGCAGTAACTGCTGACATGACCTAAGGAAGTTAGCCAACACCTTGTGATGGCACACAGATCCTAGGGTGGCCCCAAAGAGCAGAACACTACTACAAATCCCACACACCCAAAGCCTTAAACACCACCCAAAACAATGTAGCAGCCCCACCAACACCAATACCACCATAGCAGGAGTGTGATAATGAAAAAAAAAATAAGCTTTATTCAGCATGAGCACAATGTCCGTGGATCAAAGGCAGTTCAAAGTCAACAAAGGCCATAGGGCAGTCAATTATTCCCAGCTGCATGGGGGACACAGTGGGATGTGTGTCCCCTACCTTGCCTGCACAGTCAAATGGCATCGTCTTCCATACTGGTGAGGGCATCAGGGGGGGGGGAAGCAACAGGCACCGCAGGGACATCAGGGCAAAGGGGCGGCGTTGTGGGTGCAGGGATGGAGGACTCAACCACAGGGGGTGTGTCATGGCCAAAGGCGGAGGCCAGGATGGCACTACACACCTTAGCAAGGTCCTCCAGGGAGTCCCCTGCACCCGAAGTGACCTCAGGCCCCAAGGAGGGGGGGGGTTCAGAGAGATGGGTTGCAGCGCCACCGGGGGAGGGTGGAGACAGGGGGGGAGACTCAACCACCCTGACCGAGGACTTCCTTGACCGCTTGCGTGGTGGCGTAACTGTGGGGCTCAGGGACAGAGCGGCCATGAAGGAGTCCTTGGGGGAGATGTGGCCAGGAGAGCTGAGGGGAGGGGATTTGGAGGGAGTGGATTGTGTGGAATGCGGACTCCCACTCTGGCTGCGTGTCACACGTTTGCCCCCCGACCCAGTGGGTGTGCCTATCTCACCCTGTGTGTGCGTGTCAGGAGGAGTGCGGTGGACCTTCCCTGCTGGTGTGGTGCCTGTGTCTGTTGTGGTGGGTGCATGCCGACGTCTGGGTGTACGTGGGACAGGCATGGAAGTGGGAAGTGTGGATGGGGCAGGGGTAGGTGGGGGGAGGTCGCGCTGCAGGAGACCCACTGCTGCAGTCAGTGTGGAGTCTAGGGACCTCAGCAAGTTGCGTTGGTCAGCCTGCAAAGAATGAATGCCCTCCAAGAATGCCTCGATGTTGGTGAGGGTTTTCCCGTGGGAATGGAGGACATTCAGGATCGCAGCCTGACCAACCTGCATTTGCCGCTGGATGTCCATAGACTCAGCATTGGCGGCAGCAGTGGAGACAGGGGCAGGGGGTGCGGTGCCTGGCAGGAAGGAGACATGCGGTGACCGGGCACGCTGGGAAGGGACACGAGCAAGTGGGAGGCGGTTGGTGGGAACTGAGGGGGCGGTGGCAGGTGTTGTTCCACTGTCAGCTGCTGGTGCAGCCTCCGCCAACTCTGAGACATCCTCCTCGGACCTGTCAGCTTCGTAGTCTGATGTGCCAGTCGACAGGTCCTCGGCCACACTATCCTCCGCCTCTGTCCCACTCGATGTGCCAGCCCCGATGTCACGGCTGCCACTGGTGCTCGGTCCCTCCGCCTGGTCCGTGTCCATGTCTCCCTCTGTGTCCCCCGACGATGCTGTGGGCAGGGTGGAGAGACAGAAATTAATCAGACACCTGTACACATCTGTCACATGAGTCCAATCTACATAGTCAACATTGCATAGCCTGAAGAGGCAGATCCCTAACATCTGCAAAACAAGGTACCGATGTAGGGCATGAAACACAGTTGGTTGAGCCACCATGCCACTGAAATACCATGGAGAGCATGAGACAATAGCTGATGACAGGAAACGGAGTCTGACATAGCACCCAGGCCCTGGGGACAATCCTGCACTGCCTCTGCACCACACAGCGTTTGTGAAAATACCTATGACCAGGGACAATATCCATGAACTTGAGACACATGCTGCATAGGTAATGCTGCAAACATGCCCAACATAACTCGGTCACTGCACCTTGCGTGTGTGTCCAGTAACATCACACACTGTCCAGACCCAGCAATTAGGAATCAGGATTTGACACATAGGCATTGCCCGCCCCAAGCAACCCCCACACGATGCTAATTGCTGAGACACAGGTGGCACCAACATCTCATAGTCTGGGTGATAAACACAGTGGCAGGCAAAAGGCAAGATTGGACGCAAAACAGCAAAGGTGCGCCTGTACAAATAATGAGGTACCAGTGCCCATCCTCAGATGAGTATAACAAGACACACAGGCACTGGCAACTGTGAGTATGAGGAGGGACAATCAGGTCAGGCTGCACAGTGGACACCTGTACATAATAGCACGTCTATATACATGGTGACAGGGGACAATGGCACAGAGCACAACCTACGCTGTAGACAGTGAGAGTGTCCACGTTGATGATGACACAAACAACACTGAGGATAAGGTGCCCCAGGGGACAGTATTGGGCACGCAACTACATGCTACTGAATGGGAATGACTGCTACACACGTCACCATCCCTGCACTATGCGTAGCGCACACTCATGCACATCATGTCACAGGCCACTACATAGGACATGCGCGCTGTAAGGCATGACACATGAGAGACCAACTCCCATGTCTGGAGCCAGCATCAGTGCCAACTGACATGGAACCCACATGCAGTGAACTTGACAGTTCACAGGCAAGGTCCCACAACCTGTTACCCACCACCACCACCCATGATGCTACAGTCATTGTTCTCGTGGACAAAGCGCCAGCCTACATTACCTTGTGAAGGAGTGACTACACACAGACCAGGGAACACATTGCAAGGAGGGGAAGGGTGGCAGGGGCGCAGCGCTACACTTGGGCAAACTGGATGGGCACAGCACCTTTAAACCCTGCCAGTGAATTAATGCCACTGTGCCCTTACAAATGCCGGTGACACACAACAAACGCACATGTACCTACCCCCTTCCGCCTGCTGCATCGCCTGTAAGCGCCTCTCCAGGTCTGGAAAGACCACCGGCAGCACACGCCTGTGGAGGTGGGTCAGACGGCGGCGGCCGCGGTTCTTGTGGCTCTCAGGTGAGTCCCCCAGCAGGAGCCGTGCAATCCTCCGCGTCCAGCACCGGATATCCTGCCAGCGTTTCCTCACCTGGGACAGGCTCCGCCTCCGACCATCCACACGCCTCACGGCACTGACGGCGGTCAGCCAGATCTGCTCCTTGGCAGTGGCGCCTACCTGTGAGGAAGTACAAGTGACACCACATCAATACACCAGCCACATGTCACAGAGAGACATATGTGAACATAATAGCTGGTTACTACATGGCATGTAATGCAGCCAACGCATTGCACCTCTGTCATAGGGACATCATCCTCTGGTGAGGGAAAAGGCAGTACGTGCCATAGTGGGTACTCAGGTGGAATGATGGCAATGTCACAATCAATGATCAAGGCTCACACTGTGCATCACACCCACACCTCCTGTCTCAGGGCACTGCTGGGAGTGATAGGCCCCCACCCCTCCTGTCTCAGGGCACTGCTGGGAGTGATAGGCCCCCACCCCTCCTGTCTCAGGGCACTGCTGGGAGGACTCTGCACACACCCCTCCTGTCTCAGGGCACTGCTGGGAGTGATAGGCCCCCACCCCTCCTGTCTCAGGGCACTGCTGGGAGTGACAGGCCCCCACCCCTCCTGTCTCAGGGCACTGCTGGGAGTGATAGGCCCCCACCCCTCCTGTCTCAGGGCACTGCTGGGAGTGATAGGCCCCCACCCCTCCTGTCTCAGGGCACTGCTGGGAGTGATAGGCCCCCACCCCTCCTGTCTCAGGGCACTGCTGGGAGTGATAGGCCCCCACCCCTCCTGTCTCAGGGCACTGCTGGGAGTGATAGGCCCCCACCCCTCCTGTCTCAGGGCACTGCTGGGAGGACTCTGCACACACACCTCCTGTCTCAGGGCACTGCTGGGAGGACTCTGCACACACCCCTCCTGTCTCAGGGCACTGCTGGGAGACATCAGGCACCCCCCCCCTGGTACCCCCCCGACAGTACATGGCATGTGTGTCACACCGGGTCACAATGCCTGAAGACACAGTCACAACATAGGGACAGTCTGTGGCAGTGGCCTATGCACTCACCTGATACCCTGGTCGCCCATACAGCATGGGGTACTGTGGGAGGATCACATCCAGCAGAGCCATGTTCTCCTCCAGGGTGAATGGCTGTGTCCTCTCCACAGCCCTTGACATGGTTCCAGGGAATCAGTAGCAGCAGCTTGGTCGACAAATGCAAAGATGTGCAGGCAAGTAATCCCTCATGGGACCTGGCTGCCTTATATGTGGCCTTCTGCCCAGTCTCATGCACAGGAGTACAGAGTGATTGGTCACTCACATTTGCATCCTATGTTTCCACCAATCCCTTCAAACCTAGCAGTCTGTGGGTTCTCTATCGGTTTCATTCTCCTGCATGATGTCAGCCTCACAAACACATTGCAACAAAGTAGAAGAATTCCAACTGACTTCTGCTGTGCACCTTCCAGAACAAAATCGAAATTTGAACCTGGTCGCCATGACAACCAGCATGCATGTAGGCCTTAATACTTGTCCCCTATGTAATTAGGAGAATCACACACAGGTACGGTGCGTTTCCGGGCCCTAGGGCACCCCAAATGCATGGCAACGGCCCGTACATGCATGCCTACGTTCAAAATCACTATGGTTCTGCACGCGTATGCGTACACGTAGTGGTACGGACCGTACACACGCATGTACGCTCACTATCACTATGGGTCTGCACGCGTATGCGTACACGTAGTGGTACGGACCGTACAAATGCCTGTACGCTCACTATCACTATGGGTCTGTGTACCCGTAGTGATAGTGAGCGTACATGCGAGTGTACGGTCCGTACCACTACGTGTACGCATACGCGTGCAGAACCATAGTGATAGTGAGCGTAGATGCGAGTGTACGGTCCGTACCACTACGTGTACGCATACGCGTGCAGAACCATAGTGATAGTGAGCGTAGATGCGAGTGTACGGCCCTCTCACTATGGGTCTGCACGCGTATGCGTACTCGTTGTGGTACGGACCGTACAAATGCCTGTACGCTCACTATCACTATGGGTCTGTGTACCCGTAGTGATAGTGAGCGTAGATGCGAGTGTACGGTCCGTACCACTACGTGTACGCATACGCGTGCAGAACCATAGTGATAGTGAGCGTAGATGCGAGTGTACGGTCCGTACCACTACGTGTACGCATACGCGTGCAGAACCATAGTGATAGTGAGCGTACAGGCATTTGTACGGTCCGTACCACAACGAGTACGCATACGCGTGCAGACCCATAGTGAGAGGGCCGTACACTCGCATGTACGCTCACTATCACTATGGGTCTGCACGCGTATGCGTACTCGTTGTGGTACGGACCGTACAAATGCCTGTACGCTCGCCATCACGATGGGTACACATACGGCAGCACTCCCACAGTGATTGGGGAACATACACAGGCCCTCTTAGCAGCAGTACGCCGGTTTGTACACATCACTGTGGTGATAGTCGACACACAGGTAGGAATAGGGCGGACATACTTGTCCATGGATGGACATACTTGTCCAGGAATGGACATCAAGGCATCGTCTGTGCATTACTACATGTGTGGGGCACAGGTGTGACAGGCTGTGATGTGGAACATGCCTCCTGAGTGGAGGAGGCACCAGATGTATGATGAGATGTGTACAGGTGTACTGTGTGAGGGTGCAATGTGTGCCAGGCATGCCCTTGACTCCTTTGACATGTGTGCATGTCGTACTGCGCACTTGGGGTGAGCGTCACTGGCATGGCACGGACACCAACACACGGAAGTGTCCCATGATGCCCGGTACAGGGGTCATGACACCTGACTTGTCACTACCCACAGTGCACAATGTGACTATGTCATTTATGTGTCCGGGATTTACATCAGGTTGATGTTGTAGCACCCTCAAAATCTGCAGCCGTTGCAGCAACCAACATGTGTCTGTGTGTAGATTGTCATTGCACACTGTTCCGCACACCATGCCACATGTGGTATCTGATGTGAGGTGCACATGTATGCATGGGACACGGAGTAGCGTGACAAGGCCATGTCATCATCCTCACAAGGAATGTGTGGTGAGTCATGACATGTGCACCTTCATGGCAAGGTGTGTGGGCAGGCCTAGTGTAATGTCATGTGACCTGTGGCTCCGGTGTTCTGCTACCAGTCTCTACAATCGGCATCCTACTTCTGCTGATGTGTGGGTGTATGTCACTTCTGTCTTGCGTCGGGCTGTTCACTTGCACTGGGACACAGCTATTCCCATGGCGTGGCATGGGGAGGTTCTCAATCACCGTGTGTAGCTGGGTCTTGGAAGGAGTGTCACCTTGCATCCATACGTGTCCTGGGCATGTAGCACATGCCTGACTCCCTATGTGGCATGTGTGTATTGGCAGATTTACATGTGCTCAGTAGACATGAGTTGTTCTCGTAGTGCACTCACTCTTCCTTGTCACTTCCAAATTACTGCAGAGCGCCTCCTGTTGCCCGAAGAATTCCAGACTTGGCCACCATGCAGGAGAATGACAGGATCCGGCTCTACCGCTTCACCCAACCGTTGATTCTGGAGCTGACGGCGAGACTGGCACCACACCTGCAACCGCAGCACAGGTATCCTACGGCACTGACACCCCAGCTGAAGGTAATGGCTGCCCTACATTTCCTTGCCACGGGTACCTTCCAATATACCATAGCTCATGTTGGTGGCATGTCCCAGAGCATGTTCAGCGGTGTGCTGCATGATTTCTTGGAGGCCATGTTGATTCACCTGGATGACTTCATCAAGTTCCCAACCCCTGAACAGATGACTGAGGTCAAACGTGGTTTCTATGCCCTGGGAGGGATGCCCCATGTCATTGGGTCCATAGATGGGACACATGTAGGTTTGGTACCACCACACGCACGGGAGGTGGCGTACCGCAATCGGAAGCACTACCACTCCATCAATGCCCTTGTGGTGTGTCTGTCCAACATGGTGATTTCACATGTCTGTGCTCGTTTTCCAGGATCAGCACACGATGCCTACATCATGAGGCGTAGCGGGATGCCTGATATGATGATGCAGCTGCGCAACGAACGTGCATGTGTTGTTGGTGGGTACAGTCTGTCTGTCCTGTATTCTGTTTGGCCGAGCAGCACTACCGCTTCGCCTGTTCTAACGATATCCATGTGCTTTCCATTTAGGGGACGCTGGCTATCCCAACATGCCTTGGCTGCTGACACCTCTCCGCAACCCCATCACGCCGGCCCAGCTCCGCTACAACACCGCCCATGGCCGGACAAGGCGAGTGATAGAGAGGACGTTTGGCATGCTGAAGAGCCGATTCCGGTGCCTCCACAAGACCGGCGGCGCACTCCCATATGCCCCGGCGAAGGTCTGCAAGATCTTCATGGTCTGCTGCATGCTGCACAACATGGCAGTTGAAAGAGCTGTGCCCCTCATCCTGGATCAAGATGACGAGGACCATCCACCCGTGGAGGACGAAGGGCTTGGCAATGGGGCTAGTGATGTGGAGGATGTGGAGCCGCAAGAGGACATCCGGACTCGGCTCATACGCGACTTCTTTGCTTAGTGGTGAGTACCAGGGTCTGAGTGTGCACGCATTGGTCCCCGTGTGGCATGCGTTGTGATGTGTGTCTCCACCTGCATGTATGGCACGTGGGTCAGAGGTGTGTGTGGGTGTGTCACTGGAGTGATGGTGGCAGTGATGGTAGTATTTCCCCAGACATAATTGTGACCTAGCATGTTGTCATACATACATGTGTCGAGTACATGCACATGCAAGTGGCTGTGCTTCTTGTGGCTGACTTCTTGTGTGTCTCTCTTCCCCAGGTACCTGCGCATGCCGTTTGCTGGTTGCATTGTTGTGGCACTGCTATTCCTCATGGACATGGCATCGTGGGCTGACTCAGCGTTACAGGCACGGACACGTTTGGAAGTCTCCATGGGGTAAGGGATGCATCTGGGGTGTATTGGGTGTGGCAGTTGTTCACGATGTGTGCACACTGCCCCGGTCGGGGTTTGGGTCCTCTGCAGACATGTGGCATCCCCATGGGACACGACATGCAGCTGGGTACACCTGAATAGATGGGCTGCCTGGTTGTCAGTCATCAGTGATGGGATGGTGGATTGTGATGAAGGCATCAATGTGTGTGACACTGCCCTCGGACACATACGGTTAACATTGTCTTGACATGGCGTGGGACTTCCACATCAGCGGATGTATGGTGTATGGCAGGCTCTCCGTGAGCAGCTGTGGGTATTTAGCTATTATCCGACACTTGTGTGCCAGTTCCATGGCTATCACGCATTTGTGCTGCAGAAGGGGGGTGCCAGTGTTGGAGCCACATGTTACTCCACATGATGTGTTCATGTGTACTTCAAGTTGCCTCTGCAATCCCAAACACATGACTATTAAAGGTGTCCCTATGCCTCCAAGGTGCCTCTTCTCAGTCAATGCTGGTGTGTTGGCACGGTGCATCCTGCATGTCTGGCATGGTATTCCCTGATTGTGGCTATGTGTCAATGTGTCGAGTGGCAAGATGCAAGCTGTGTGTGTGTGCTGAGACTGTGTAATGGGCATGATGTCCATGACTGTGTGGGTATTGTGACATGTGCCATCCCCATGCATCCAACGTTGTCCATGACCCCATTCTCTGCATCCACCGGACTCAAGCTTGCAGGACATGGTTCTGCCACCTGTCTACACGTACCTGGGTGCCCCCCAGGACACGGGCCAGGATCCCTGACCTCTGCGCATGACTGTTGCTGTACTCAATGTGTCTGTCAGCACGGTTGTTCGGCCACCCCCTCAGCTGGTTCTGACCATCACGGGTGTGTATGGTGCTCCATGTCTGTCTTGCCTAGAAAACTGTGACCCATGTGTCCTGTGCCAGACTCAGGCCCCAGGGTGTGGATGGTTGAAGTGAACAGATGACTCAGGCATGTTTAGACTGTACAAGACACATGTTAGGTAATAATGCTACCAGCAGGCATCTACTCTTAATAGTGTGATTTATTATTGGGGGGGGGGGGCCAAGTGAGGGCCTTTCCGGGATTAGGGAATCCAAAGTTCAGTAGGGGAGTTGGTGTCCTTGCCATTGGAAATCCTCAGAGTCCATGCCACAGTCTTTGTCAACATTGGTCAGCCAGTGACCAGCAGGGCCATGTGGCAGAGAATGTCTCTTGATGCTGTGATGCTGTTGCTCCAGTGGGCCAGGTGCCAGGCCAGGTGTCCTGGGAGATGGTGATGTAGCAGCCACCCTCACGGTCCTTTCCGTGGACGACCCGGCTTCCTGCGGGGAACCTCAGCAGCAGGCCGTGACGACGTCTGGGATGCTCCGTCGGATGTTTCCTCCTCCTCCTCATGATCCCTCCCTGTGGGTGGTGATGTTCTCCGCCTTCTGGCACAGGGAGGGTCGGCCATGGTGTCGGCCATCCGACGGAGTTCAGCGTGAATCCCCTGGGACGCCGTCACTTGCTCAGCCTGTCTGTCCTCCATCCTCCGTTGGTGTAGCTGTAGACAGGCTATTAGCTCCGCATGTTGCTGGGCCTGCTGGACCTTGATCCCCTCGAGGACGGACACAACCTGGGCCATGCCCGTGGTGTCCTGCCGGTATGAGTCCAGGATGTTACGGACATGGGAAAATACCGGATCCCCAGCCAACTGGTCAGGCTCGCGCCTCCGCCGCTCTCCACTCCCACCACCCCTGCCCACTTGCGTCTGGCCTGCACTTGTGGGCACATGGGGTCTCCGGGACCCCTGAGGGGTGGCATTGGCGTTGTCGCCTGCCTCCTCCTGGGTGCCCGGGACACCGTGTCCCTCCTGGCGAGCCTGGCTGCATTGTGGTGTTGGGGCAGGGATCCTGGGTGTCTCCTGGGATGTGGCAGGAGTGGGGGTGGTGGTTGGCACGGTTGTACCTGACGCAGGTGCTGCAGGTGGTTGGACACCAGAGGGGCCAGGTCGGTCGGGGTCGTCCGCAGAGTGGTGAGAGTGGTCGCTGCCGGTGGGATCGGTCTCCTGCAGATCCGGGTCCTGTGAGTGTTCCCCCCCAGTGTTGGGGGGTGCAGCACGACGTTGACCTGTGTGTGAGAGAGACAATGTTACTTTTGATCCATGCAACATCCATGTTTCATCCGTTACAAAGTTGGCACATTTCCTCTTGGAATTAGGATCTGTCTTGCATTCCACTCACAGTGCACTTGTGCATGTGTGTGTCCCTTGGGCACCAATTTGGCCCCTTTAACTATGTGTGGCACAGTCTTACTTGCTGCGTCAAGTGTGACTGCAGTCAGCAGTGGAGTGTGCATGTGTGCCGAGCTATGCGTTTGCGCCTTCCTTGTAGCACTGTACATGTGCACATGGAGTGGATCCACACACTCATATGATGCAGGTGGCTGTCCTTGTGCTCGTGTACAGGTTGTAACATGGCCGTGCGTTTTGCCATGATGAAGAGGGGGGGTTCTGGCACTGGGCACCCTTGTCTACATGCACGCAGTCCACCTGCTGACGAGCAGACATTCCCACACACCAAAGGACTGATTTGCTCTCCCTGTGTCTCCCTCCTTCTCTGTCCCCCTCTCCCTCCCTCTCTGTCCCCCTCTCCCTCCCTCTGTGTCCCCCTCTCCCTCCCTCTGTGTCCCCCTCTCCCTCCCTCTGTGTCCCCCTCTCCCTCCCTCTGTGTGTCAGCCTCCTCCCTCTGTCCATCTTCCTGTGTCTCCCTCCCTCTCTGTCCCCCTCTCCCTCCCTCTCTGTCCCCCTCTCCCTCCCTCTCTGTCCCCCTCTCCCTCCCTCTGTGTGTCAGCCTCCTCCCTCTGTCCATCTTCCTGTGTCCCCCTCCCTCTCTGTCCCCCTCTCCCTCCCTCTCTGTCCCCCTCTCCCTCCCTCTGTGTGTCAGCCTCCTCCCTCTGTCCATCTTCCTGTGTCTCCCTCCCTCTCAGTCCCCCTCTCCCTCCCTCTGTGTCCCCCTCTCCCTCCCTCTGTGTCCCCCTCTCCCTCCCTCTGTGTGTCAGCCTCCTCCCTCTGTCCATCTTCCTGTGTCTCCCTCCCTCTGTGTCCCCCTCTCCCTCCCTCTGTGTGTCAGCCTCCTCCCTCTGTCCATCTTCCTGTGTCTCCCTCCCTCTGTGTCCCCCTCTCCCTCCCTCTGTGTGTCAGCCTCCTCCCTCTGTCCATCTTCCTGTGTCTCCCTCCCTCTCTGTCCCCCTCTCCCTCCCTCTCTGTCCCCCTCTCCCTCCCTCTCTGTCCCCCTCTCCCTCCCTCTGTGTGTCGGCCTCCTCCCTCTGTCCATCTTCCTGTGTCTCCCTCCCTCTCTGTCCCCCTCTCCCTCCCTCTCTGTCCCCCTCTCCCTCCCTCTGTGTGTCAGCCTCCTCCCTCTGTCCATCTTCCTGTGTCTCCCTCCCTCTCAGTCCCCCTCTCCCTCCCTCTGTGTCCCCCTCTCCCTCCCTCCGTGTGTCACCCTCTGTCACCTTGGCCCAGCTTCCTGGGCACACACTGTTAGCAGATCTTTGAGTGGCCCTTGGCCTGTTGATGTGAGTTTGTTTCTGATCTCCAGGCACCCATTTTGTCTGCTGTGTGTCTGTGCGCTGCTGCTGTGGTGGTGTGTGCTGCCACTCTTTCACACTGTTGGCTGTTCATTAGCTGCTGGCATGTGCAAAACAGTGCCTTCACCCCCATGTGTTGATGCAAGGCATCCGCCATTTGCTGGCAAGTCATTCCTGTGTTGGGACACAGTGTTTGTCTGGCTGTGACCTAGGCCATATGGGCAGAGGGCATTGTTGTCTGCTTTGGAGTCGCACTATGTGATTCTTGGTGCCCACACTCCCGCCATCCGGGTTACCGTGTCATGTGTTGTTGTCTTCTGTGGCCTGTGACTTGACATTGTCCAGCTGGGTGCATGGGGCATGGTGGCAGCAGTGGCATGTGCCTGCTCATGGAGTGTGGTTGAGTAATGCGATGGCTTGTGGTGTTTGCGTGCCTGTTATTAATTTTGGTTGTGGTTGCAGTTCCCCCCATGTGAGGTGCGTTGTTTGTGTACTCACCCGGGTCTCGGAGTCCTTCTACTCCTTCAACTGCCTCCACCGGCAGTATGGCCATCACCCTCTCCTCCCAGGGATGGTACTGTACGGGTCTGCGGGAGGGCCCTCCTCCGGTGGCGTTGGCCTGGTCGTGTTCCTCCTGTCTCTTGGCTCTGACCCTCCTCCGCAGATCGTACCACCTGTTCTGGCAATCCTGCTTGGTCCTCCTGGTGTCCGCAACAGCATTCACAGCATCGACGATGGTCTGCCACATGGCTGTTTTGGCTGCCTGGCTGGTGCTTCTGACCAATGTTCCAAAGATCTGTGGCTCGACTCTGAGGATTTGATCAACAAGGACCTCCAACTCTCGGTGACTGAACTTTGGATTCTTGGTAGTGGGCATGGTGAGGGGTGTGGGTGGGGATGGTGTGGGTGTGGGGGGTGTGTGGATGTTGGGGGGGGGTGTGGATGGTTGTGTGTGTGTGTGAATGTGATGAGAGGGTGTTTGTGAGGGTGGTCGTGTGAAGGTGTGCAAGTGTAAGATGTGGTGTCGCTTGTAGTCTGGTTCTGTGGTGTCTGGCAGCAGTGGGTCTGTTGCAAAGGCTCATGGTTTGTGTGTGTGGGCCCTTTTTATTGGTCCATGGGTGGGTGTGGCAGTGTTTGAATTTTGGGTGGGTGTGTTATAAGGAGTGGTGGTGTATTGGGCCTCTGTTTGTTTTTGACAGTTGCAGGTCAGTGATTGTGTTTTTTTAGTGGTTGTTGGCCATGTTTAGTGGCTGTGTGCCTTTCGAATGGTGTATTGTTGAGTTGTTTTGTTTTGTCCTTGTTGTGTACGTGCGTTTTGAGCGTGTGTACGGTGTGTACATGGGCCATTTGGTTGTACGATTTGGTCCTTGTGTGTGGCTTTGTACGACTCGTACATGCGGTTGTGATGTTGGGGCATGGGGTGCGCTCCGTACTTAGGAGGTTGTGTTGGGGGTGCGCCAGGAACGTACTGGGGTGGGGGTACGACTGGAACGTACTGGGGTGTACATAGACGGTGGTACGACACGTACAGGGGTGGGGGGGTGTACATTGACGGTGGTACGACACGTACAGGGGTGGGGGGGTGTACATTGACGGTGGTACGACACGTACTGGGGTGGGGGGGTGTACATTGACGGTGGTACGACACGTACTGGGGTGGGGGTACGACTGGAACGTACTGGGGTGTACATAGACGGTGGTACGACACGTACAGGGGTGGGGGGGTGTACATAGACGGTGGTACGACACGTACAGGGGTGGGGGGGTGTACATAGACGGTGGTACGACACGTACAGGGGTGGGGGGTGTACATTGACGGTGGTACGACACGTACAGGGGTGGGGGGGTGTACATTGACGGTGGTACGACACGTACTGGGGTGGGGGTACGACTGGAACGTACTGGGGTGTAGGTAGACGGGGCTGTGACACGTACTGGGGTGGGGGTGTGGCTCGAACGTACTGGGGTGTAGGTACACGGGGGGTACGACACGTACTGGGGTGGGGGTGCGACTGGAACGTACTGGGGTGTACATAGACGGTGGTACGACACGTACAGGGGTGGGGGGGTTTACATTGACGGTGGTACGACACGTACTGGGGTGGGGGTACGACTGGAACGTACTGGGGTGTACATAGACGGGTGGGGGTATACATATACGGGGGGTACGTGTCGGACGTACGGGGGCTGGGGGGAGTGTTGGGCGCGTATGCGGGCACATGTCTCCATGGTTGCTATTGGTGTTCGGTGCGGACGGTGTTTTTTCCATACGGTTGTAGGCTCGGACGCACGGGATGGATCGTGATTCCTCGGTCGGACTTGGATTTTTACGTTTGTAAGGTAAATCGTCCGAGGACGTGTCGGACACATTTTCCGACCCGAGGACGTGTGGGGAATGATTCCCGGTGCGGGTCGTATGGACTTTTTACCATGCGAATCGTGATTGCCAGTTCGTACGGCACTTGTACGATTCGTACGGTAAAAAGACCCGATACGAGTCGCACGGGGGAATTTTTTACCGGATCGTGATCGGCACCTTAGTGTTTGTTTTGTGTGTGGGCTTTCAAGGATTGTTTTTTTTTATCATAGTATGAGTAATTAGCAAAATAAAAAGTGTGATAAATATTGAAGAAATCAAGGACTCAATTTAATTTGGGAAATGGCTACCCTTTTATCCCTGTCAAGCAACCTTATATTTGTCAGGATTCCAAACTTTGCTTGCTGAATGTCAGGACCAATTTTCACCCCCCCACCACTTTGAAATTTCACCAGCCATCACTGGATCTGGGTACTGGGCCTCTTGTCTGTGAGGGAGTGAATGTGTTGTGTGTCATCGGCATAGGACAGGGCATTGATGTCGTGAGAGCGGATTACCTGGCTAGAGCACTCATATGTGCTTTGAAAAGAGTTGGGCTCAGCGAAAATCCTTGCGGAACTCCATAGATGAGTCCATGGGCATCCGAGGTGTACGGTTCCTGGCTGACTGACTGGGTGAGCCAGTGTCCTTGCATTTCAGTGTCATGTAGGCATTGGATGAGGATGGTATCAGAGAATGTGTCAAATGCTGTGGAGAGGTCCAGGAGGATGAGGCCAGAGTCATGCAGATGTCATTCATGGCAGCGGTGAGGGGAGTTTTTGTGCTGTGGTTGAGTCTGAAACCAGACTGAGTGATTTCAAGGAGTGGTGGTCATTGAGGTAGATGATGAGGTGTCAATTAATGATTTTCTCTAAGACCATGGCTCGGAGCTCAGTCTGTAGTTAGTGAGTTTTGAAGGGTCTGCAGAAAGGTTTCTTCAGCAATGGAATGACAGTTGCATGTTTCCCAGCATCTGAGATGGTCCCGGAAAAGGTGGAGGCATTCAGAATGGGTGTGAGCAAGGCACAGATGGGCTGCAGTCCTCAGGAGTAGGTGTATGGGCAGGGGTCCAATGGGTCCACTAAGTAGGTGGACTTCGTGGTGGCGGCGGTTTATTCTGGGCTGACAATAGGCCATGTTTTTCCTCCAATTCATGAATTTATTATATCCCTCACATAATCTATACAGATACAGCCAACACCTGTTTCGAGGAATTACCCCTTTATTAAGGCTGTCAAGTAAACAAAGGCATAAGAATTTCTTAACCTCCAAACAAAACATCAAAAGGTAAAAAACTATGGTGTTCCTCTATATCACAACCTTTAATCACAATCCTGTATTGTTGGAAATAGAATACAGGATCCTATTCCTATTGGTAACTTGTATAGTTTCATTGTGTCCTAAATATACATTATTGAGACTGGACATTTCAAATCCCAGAGGTTACAATTATATTCAGTTACTTAATTTATATCTTTCAAACTAAGGGTTTTTAATGGCTTGAAACCTTAAGTGCCTCATTTTTGTATTCAATCTGATTAAATACACTGTTCATCTCAAACGCCTAATGGGATAATCCCTTGAATAAATGTATTCCTTTCTCTCTAAAATTTCCACATAATCTATTTATTTTGACACTATAAAATTATCATAGTCTAGATGCCTTATTTAGTAAGATAAATACAAACAGAAGGGACATTTGTTTCAAATGAACTATAGTATAATATAGCTTAGGAAATATTTTCCATATATCAATTCATTTACACTTTCTTTTATATTTGCAAGATATAATCACTTTCAATCACCCCAAAAAATCCAATATGTTCTAAACTCTCAAATATGTTTTCAAGGTCAATGTATAAAACCTCCCCCAGTGTGTGGCTACTAGATAAAGATAATAAAACATACAAGGAAGCTTCTCAGACTAATTCTACAATGGCTAACCAGATTTTAAATGGCCTTTTCCAATCTGCCAATTACATTTACTAAGGTCCCCTACCAGGAGTAAAGACACTGGCTTCTCACAGCAAAATTGCCAAAATTCCAAATAAACGCAGTGCCATCTTGGCCATGCCTTTTATACTAAACCAATCACCCGCCAAAATCTAAAACTCATGCAGTCTTACCCAGCAGTAAATATCTATGGTAGTACACGGGGAAAAAAATCTACCTCAATCCTTTATCTTTTTGGTAACTAAAGTAGTGTTATGAGTTCAAATGATGTTTAATATTCTTCGTTCAAATACATATGTTTCAAATAATATTTAGCATCCTTCCACAATACCCAAGGTTGGATGGTGTTAAAAAAATATTGATTCAAGATCTTTGTTTAGTAATCACAAAGACTCCTATTGACCCCTGTCTGCTAACACAACTATTACTATTCCTTTAATACCATCCGGATTGACAATCTAGCAACATCCAACCCCAACAACAAAAGACAAAAAATTAGGTTCTCTCCAAATCTCAAATACTACGATATAAAAATACCTTTCGAATGAAAGAAAAATTGCATGGATTTATTTAGAAAAATGAATACACTGATATTTAGTAATCTTGTGTTTCATGACTCTAGCTGTATTAGAGCTTCTGGTAATTCTTGTTTCTCAGTATGCACTCAACAACTGTACCAATATACTATATGTCAGGTTCCCTTCAAATGAATTAGATTCACCCCTCTAAGTCACTCAGTTTAGAAACTTCATGACATGTAGCAATTTCAATCACATTCCCTATGTCATCTATTGTGGAATCAAATTCCATTCAGTAGAATTTTTTTTTGTAACTTTATTTTACATTTTTTAGCAACAACTGAGTGTGTGAGCATACCTAAAAACAGCATTAAATCCACATAAGTTTCATCAGGCAGAATATACCAGTGATACATGGATTACAAATCTCTGTAATTGTCAACATACAGCACCATACACTTACATTTCAATTTGCTACCAAGGAGGCACATCCTCAGCAGTATTATACTTCGACACGACCCTCACTACTTATCTCTCTGTCACTAGCATTTGATCCACTTTGCACAGTTGCATTTACCTCCAGGTTGAGAAGTTCCCTATATAAGTGTCTCCCAATACTAATGTCCTCTTTCAGGTTCTCATCTTTTCTACTTGCTTATATGTGAATCTCTTCTGCCAGAGACCGCTCACGCACATCTCTCAGCCAGCTATCTACTGTTGGAGCACGAACATTCGTCCTGACTATAGCTACACTCTGTCTAGCCAAAACCTTGGTCAACTACAACAATTTGTGTGCCATTTTACGGTTCTTGGGCCTTGGTACTTGGCCCAGCAGACAGTGAATGGGTCTGCCTCCACTCAAATGCCAGTTCCCGCACTCACTGTCTCAATCACACGTGACCAGTTTTGATGTACCTCCGCACATCCCCATGCTAAATGCATAAAATCTGCTTTGTCCTTGTTACATCTAGGGCATTCATGTGAGTGGTTGGGGTCAATACGATGTAATCTCAGAGGGGTCAAATACATCCTCTGTAGGAAGTTAAAATGGATTAGTTTTATACGTGCGTTACAGGATACCATGCGTGTTAAGGTACATGCCCCCTTCCAAGCCTTCTCCACCATGGGTGTCTGCAGATCCTCATCCCATGCGGCCCGAGCCCTAAGAGAAGGAGCCTTTGAATCTGCCCTCATGGCCTTGTATAATAATAACACCAATAGTCGCCCACTCCCACATGTAAGCAATACATCCAGTGTTTCAGTTGTTTGCGGAGCATTTGCATTCTTAGGCCATGTTGCTCTGACCAGTTCCATGAGGCCCACATTTTCCAGATACAGCCAAACCCCTCACATGCCCATTCAAATGTGATAAAGGTGATGTTAGAGAACAGATCTGCCAATACCCGTTAGCCACCCTCTCTCCAAGCCAGAAATGTCATGTTTTCAACCATTTTTCACACTGGGGCTAGAATCCAAATGCTTAATTCCCTGTGAAATTGTGTCTGCTTGAGTATTCACTCTACAAACATTTGCCAAAGATATGCTGTCTATTTAACAACATATGGTAAGTCTGTGGGAGCACCTGCCCCCTGCATCAGGATTTCCGTTAGGCTTTCTGGCTATATTTGTCCACTAAGCAAATGCTTCTCCCAATTTTTCCCCTCATCCAGCCACCAAGCCGCATGTTGCAGCTGTGCCACAAGATAGTATAGGTCTAGTCTGGGTACCTCCAGGCCCCCCACCTCGTATCGCCTGGATAGAACCTGCAACACCACTCTACTGCACTTGCCTGCCCAGTATAGAGATACCAACACTGAGTTCAGTTGTCTGAAGACTGCCATGGGTATAT
This sequence comes from Triturus cristatus, assembly GCF_964204655.1. NCBI lineage: Eukaryota > Metazoa > Chordata > Amphibia > Caudata > Salamandridae > Triturus > Triturus cristatus. The sequence continues at coordinate 393,943,314 of NC_140594.1, forward strand.
TACACAACAAGTGTTGCAGCATATAGAGACACAGAGGCAATACCACCATTTTGTCCACAGCAATCCCGCCAATGACGGATAGCAGAAGAGTGTTCCAAAAGGCCACAGAACGCTTCAGGGATTCAAGTACCCTATTCATATTTAAGTGTAATACTTGTGCATCCCTGTGGGCCACCTGTATGCCCAGGTAACAAAAGTGACTGGTCTCCCACCACAAACCAAGCCTCAGCCGGTCGTCTGAATTTCGCGCAGCCAGTCCTGCCAATGGGAAGATTAAGGACTTATGCCTATTAACGCGTAATCCTGAATAGTTAGCAAACTCATCTAAGAGCTGGAGGAGTTTGGGGATTGCTATTCGGGGAGGCACAACATAAAAGAGCGCATGGCCCGCATATAGCGATACTAGATGAGTACCATTCCCTACCCGTATTCCGCATTGCATAAGGGCCTGCCTGGCCCACATCGCCATGGGCTCAATGGCCAAGGTAAATAGTAGTTGCGAGAGGGGGCACCCCTGTCGAGTGCCACGTTCCAGTGTCCATTTTTTTTATCTACTTTGGCCCAATCGAACCCGTACACTCGGGTCTGTGTCGAGGATTTGGACCCATCTACAGAATCGCGGTCTGAACCCTGACTCCCTCAGCACCTCCTGCAGGTAGCCCCAATCCACCATATTGAAAGCTTTTTCAAGATCGATGGAGACCAAAGCCATTTCCTCAGCATCGGCTTGTGTCTTTTGCATAATGTATGTTAAGCGCCGAATATTCATGCGCGTGCTGCGAGCTGGTATAAACCCACACTGATCGTCATGGATGAGGTCGTTCATGTGTGGGCCCAGGCACTTCACTAATATCTTGCATAATATTTTGACATCAGAGTTTATCATTGTGATTGGGCAATACGCTGCAGGGTCCTGATCGTCTCCCCCGGTTTTAGGAGCATACATATTTCTGCCTCGCGCATGGAAGGGGGCAACGCTCCCGTCTCAAATGCCTCGCTAAATGCCTGCAGCAGGGGCTGAACTGGCTTGTCTGAGTATACCTGATAATGCTCAATTGGAATTCCATCCCCCCACCCTGGGGCTTGGGCTTTAGGTTTTTCAGTTATCCCCTCCAGTATCTCCTCCGCAGCCAGGGGCGCCTCCAGCTCCTTTCGAGTCTCCAGGGAGAATCTCCCCAGTTGGAGCCCCACCAAGAATGGGACACAGTGTTCCAACCGAACTGCTGGGTCAGCTGTATACACTTTCTGTAAATGCAGCTGGAGTTGCTCCAGTATTCCCACTCTGGAATACACCATGTTTCCCGCTGTACTACGTATACATGTAATCAATGGGGGTGCTTGCTCCCTACATAAAATCCAGGCCAATAGTCGACCGGACTTGCCACCTTCTGCGTGTAGCCGCTGCCGGTATCAGGTAAGAGTGTATTTGTCCAGTTTGTCCCATTTGTCACTTATCTGCTCACGCAGTGTGCGCTCCTGTCCCTGTGCATCAGGCTCTCCATGGGTGTCTGGCTGAAGTTCAGCTAGCGTGTCTTCCCTGTCTCGCAGCTCATGCTGCAACTTTCTCCGCACTCCATGTGTTAGTTCCATTCCCGCGGATTAGCATTCTTGGTTTCCCATTCTGTACCTCTGCTGCCCGTGGTGTTCCAGTTATGGGACATGTACTCAGTAAGTGACCGGGAAAGCGACGTTCGGCCCTCCTGATATTCTAAGAGATCTGTTGGAATTCGCCAGTGTAGAGGGTCAGCGGTATAGTTGTTGGGCTGGGTGGAGCTAGGTGGGCGAGAGGAAGAGGAGGAGCTAGGACAGGACGCGGGCAGATAGAGTAGGGACAGGGAAGGTGATGGATGCAGCCTAATAAAGTTAGACGTAGACCGAGTCCTGGTGTCTGTCGTTATTGCTGCTGGACATCACAGCTGGCGACGAAGGTGGGATGGTACAGCCCAGTACCCCCACGATCTGAAGAAAACGTGCCCCTGTCCCTTGGTGTGGCCGGTAACGTGAAATAGAAGGAAAAAAACACGTACCCTGCGTCGTGCGCTGAGCCGCGCTGTATCGAGTGCCACCAGAGGACGTGAGAGCAGGAGCGGGAGCCCACCCCGACTGATGCTGGCGGTTCCTGTGGCGACCGGTGGTTATACCGGAGCGGGAAACCACGTGGCTGAATGAGCGCTGCTACGCGCTAAATGACGATCTCACGCCTGATGCGTGAGCAACGGCATGTATGAGGAAGAAGAACGTCGGGTGCTCACCCCGAGCGCGCTGTGCCAGGTAATAAAGCCTGAAGTGCATGTGTTGCACTAGAAGAGTGTTGTGGCTGCGGGAGCACTGACAAATAGTGCAGCAGGCTGGCTGAGAGTGGCAGACAAGACCTCGTGGGAGTGAGCAACCCTGAGCGGTGGCCATCTTGGAGTCAGGCAGTCCTTAGTGGGACATCCCCATAGAAGTATAGGGGCGGCCATCTTTAAGTCAGGCCAGAACTTAAATAAGCACCTGACAAGCCAAGAGAAAGAGGGAAAGTGACCAAGCATCAGCCAAAGGCAAGCCAAGAATAAGTGTGCACGTGGGAGGACTGGGCGAGTTAGGCACGTGTTGTCAGGATGTCGAATCATAACTCGCCGCAACAGGCTGAAACCACGCCGATCGTGACAAGCGTGTCGCACCTGCGCCCACCAGAGCCACTACCGTGGACGGTTGGGGAGAGTATGGGCCCCAGATGGCAAGAATGGCTCGAAGATTTTGAGGATTACATTAAAGGGTCAAAGGTGACCGAAGATGAGGACAAAGTGATTGCGCTGCGAAATCTGGTCGGCAAAGATATTAGCAAGATCATCAAAGAACTACCTCGTGCGGACACTGGAACTTATGATAAAGTGCGTGAGGCACTCAACAGAAAGTTTTTGCCGAAACGAAATGTGGATTATGAGAGGTACACCTTTCATCAAGCTCGTCAAGGGAAAGAAGAGGTGATGAGTTCGTTCATAACACGACTGCGTCGATTGTCCCGATATTGCAATTTTGATGCTTTCTCAGCCAGCTATCTACTGTTGGAGCACGAACATTTGTCCAGACTATAGCTACACTCTGTCTAGCCAAAACCATGGTCAACTACAACAATTTGTGTGCCATTTTACGGTTCTTGGGCCTTGGTACTTGGCCCAGCAGACAGTGAATGGGTCTGCCTCCATTCAAATGCCAGTTCCCGCACTCACTGTCTCAATCACACGTGACAAGTTTTGATGTACCTCCGCACATCCCCATGCTAAATGCATAAAATCTGCTTTGTCCTTGTTACATCTAGGGCATTCATGTGAGTGGTTGGGGTCAATATGATGTAATCTCAGAGGGGTCAAATACATCTTCTGTAGGAAGTTAAAATGGATTAGTTTTAGACGTGCGTTACAGGATACCATGCGTGTTAAGGTACATGCCCCCTTCCAAGCCTTCTCCACCATGGGTGTCTGCAGATCCTCATCCTATGCGGCCCGAGCCCTAAGAGAAGGAGCCTTTGAATCTGCCCTCATGGCCTTGTATAATAATAACACCAATAGTCGCCCACTCCCACATGTAAGCAATACATCCAGTGTTTCAGTTGTTTACGGAGCATATGCATTCTTAGGCCATGTTGCTCTGACCAGTTCCATGAGGCCCACATTTTCCAGATACTTCCCTTGTCCCAAGCCAAACCCCTCACATGCCCATTCAAATGTGATAAAGGTGATGTTAGAGTACAGATCCGCCAATACCCGTTAGCCACCCTCTCTCCAAGCCAGAAATGTCATGATTTCAACCATTTTTCACACTGGGGCTAGAATCCAAATGCTTAATTCCCTGTGAAATGGTGTCTGCTTGAGTATTCACTCTACAAACATTTGCCAAAGATATGCTGTCTGTTTAACAACATATGGTAAGTCTGTGGGAGCACCTGCCCCCTGCATCAGGATTTCCGTTAGGCTTTCTGGCTGTATTTGTCCACTGAGCAAATGCTTCTCCCAATTTTCCCCCTCATCCAGCCACCAAGCCGCATGTTGCAGCTGTGCCACGAGATAGTATAGGTCTAGTCTGGGTACCTCCAGGCCCCCCACCTCGTATCGCCTGGATAGAACCTGAAACACCACTCTACTGCACTTGCCTGCCCAGTATAGAGATACCAACACTGAGTTCAGTTGTCTGAAGACTGCCATGGGTATATTACACAACAAGTGTTGCAGCATATAGAGACACAGAGGCAATACCACCATTTTGTCCACAGCAATCCCGCCAATGACGGATAGCAGAAGAGTGTTCCAAAAGGCCACAGAATGCTTCAGGGATTCAAGTACCCTATTCATATTTAAGTGTAATACTTGTGCATCCCTGTGGGCCACCTGTATGCCCAGGTAACAAAAGTGACTGGTCTCCCACCACAAACCAAGCCTCAGCCGGTCGTCTGAATTTCGCGCAGCCAGTCCTGCCAATGGGAAGATTAAGGATTTATGCCTATTAACGCGTAATCCTGAATAGTTAGCAAACTCATCTAAGAGCTGGAGGAGTTTGGGGATTGCTATTCGGGGAGGCACAACATAAAAGAGCGCATGGCCCGCATATAGCGATACTAGATGAGTACCATTCCCTACCCGTATTCCGCATTGCATAAGGGCCTGCCTGGCCCACATCGCCATGGGCTCAATGGCCAAGGTAAATAGTAGTTGCGAGAGGGGGCACCCCTGTCGAGTGCCACGTTCCAGTGTCCATTTTTTTAATCTACTTTGGCCCAATCGAACCCGTACACTCGGGTCTGTGTCGAGGATTTGGACCCATCTACAGAATCGCGGTCTGAACCCTGACTCCCTCAGCACCTCCTGCAGGTAGCCCCAATCCACCGTATTGAAAGCTTTTTCAAGATCGATGGAGACCAAAGCCATTTCCTCAGCATCGGCTTGTGTCTTTTGCATAATGTATGTTAAGCGCCGAATATTCATGCGCGTGCTGCGAGCTGGTATAAACCCACACTGATCGTCATGGATGAGGTCGTTCATGTGTGGGCCCAGGCACTTCACTAATATCTTGCATAATATTTTGACATCAGAGTTTATCATTGTGATTGGGCAATACGCTGCAGGGTCCTGATCGTCTCCCCCGGTTTTAGGAGCATACATATTTCTGCCTCGCGCATGGAAGGGGGCAACGCTCCCGTCTCAAATGCCTCGCTAAATGCCTGCAGCAGGGGCTGAACTGGCTTGTCTGAGTATACCTGATAATGCTCAATTGGAATTCCATCCCCCCACCCTGGGGCTTGGGCTTTAGGTTTTTCAGTTATCCCCTCCAGTATCTCCTCCGCAGCCAGGGGCGCCTCCAGCTCCTTTCGAGTCTCCAGGGAGAATCTCCCCAGTTGGAGCCCCACCAAGAATGGGACACAGTGTTCCAACCGAACTGCTGGGTCAGCTGTATACACTTTCTGTAAATGCAGCTGGAGTTGCTCCAGTATTCCCACTCTGGAATACACCATGTTTCCCGCTGTACTACGTATACATGTAATCAATGGGGGTGCTTGCTCCCTACATAAAATCCAGGCCAATAGTCGACCGGACTTGCCACCTTCTGCGTGTAGCCGCTGCCGGTATCAGGTAAGAGTGTATTTGTCCAGTTTGTCCCATTTGTCACTTATCTGCTCACGCAGTGTGCGCTCCTGTCCCTGTGCATCAGGCTCTCCATGGGTGTCTGGCTGAAGTTCAGCTAGCGTGTCTTCCCTGTCTCGCAGCTCATGCTGCAACTTTCTCCGCACTCCATGTGTTAGTTCCATTCCCGCGGATTAGCATTCTTGGTTTCCCATTCTGTACCTCTGCTGCCCGTGGTGTTCCAGTTATGGGACATGTACTCAGTAAGTGACCGGGAAAGCGACGTTCGGCCCTCCTGATATTCTAAGAGATCTGTTGGAATTCGCCAGTGTAGAGGGTCAGCGGTATAGTTGTTGGGCTGGGTGGAGCTAGGTGGGCGAGAGGAAGAGGAGGAGCTAGGACAGGACGCGGGCAGATAGAGTAGGGACAGGGAAGGTGATGGATGCAGCCTAATAAAGTTAGACGTAGACCGAGTCCTGGTGTCTGTCGTTATTGCTGCTGGACATCACAGCTGGCGACGAAGGTGGGATGGTACAGCCCAGTACCCCCACGATCTGAAGAAAACGTGCCCCTGTCCCTTGGTGTGGCCGGTAACGTGAAATAGAAGGAAAAAAAACACGTACCCTGCGTCGTGCGCTGAGCCGCGCTGTATCGAGTGCCACCAGAGGACGTGAGAGCAGGAGCGGGAGCCCACCCCGACTGATGCTGGCGGTTCCTGTGGCGACCGGTGGTTATACCGGAGCGGGAAACCACGTGGCTGAATGAGCGCTGCTACGCGCTAAATGACGATCTCACGCCTGATGCGTGAGCAACGGCATGTATGAGGAAGAAGAACGTCGGGTGCTCACCCCGAGCGCGCTGTGCCAGGTAATAAAGCCTGAAGTGCATGTGTTGCACTAGAAGAGTGTTGTGGCTGCGGGAGCACTGACAAATAGTGCAGCAGGCTGGCTGAGAGTGGCAGACAAGACCTCGTGGGAGTGAGCAACCCTGAGCGGTGGCCATCTTGGAGTCAGGCAGTCCTTAGTGGGACATCCCCATAGAAGTATAGGGGCGGCCATCTTTAAGTCAGGCCAGAACTTAAATAAGCACCTGACAAGCCAAGAGAAAGAGGGAAAGTGACCAAGCATCAGCCAAAGGCAAGCCAAGAATAAGTGTGCACGTGGGAGGACTGGGCGAGTTAGGCACGTGTTGTCAGGATGTCGAATCATAACTCGCCGCAACAGGCTGAAACCACGCCGATCGTGACAAGCGTGTCGCACCTGCGCCCACCAGAGCCACTACCGTGGACGGTTGGGGAGAGTATGGGCCCCAGATGGCAAGAATGGCTCGAAGATTTTGAGGATTACATTAAAGGGTCAAAGGTGACCGAAGATGAGGACAAAGTGATTGCGCTGCGAAATCTGGTCGGCAAAGATATTAGCAAGATCATCAAAGAACTACCTCGTGCGGACACTGGAACTTATGATAAAGTGCGTGAGGCACTCAACAGAAAGTTTCTGCCGAAACGAAATGTGGATTATGAGAGGTACACCTTTCATCAAGCTCGTCAAGGGAAAGAAGAGGTGATGAGTTCGTTCATAACACGACTGCGTCGATTGTCCCGATATTGCAATTTTGATGCTTTCTCAGCCAGCTATCTACTGTTGGAGCACGAACATTTGTCCAGACTATAGCTACACTCTGTCTAGCCAAAACCATGGTCAACTACAACAATTTGTGTGCCATTTTACGGTTCTTGGGCCTTGGTACTTGGCCCAGCAGACAGTGAATGGGTCTGCCTCCATTCAAATGCCAGTTCCCGCACTCACTGTCTCAATCACACGTGACAAGTTTTGATGTACCTCCGCACATCCCCATGCTAAATGCATAAAATCTGCTTTGTCCTTGTTACATCTAGGGCATTCATGTGAGTGGTTGGGGTCAATATGATGTAATCTCAGAGGGGTCAAATACATCTTCTGTAGGAAGTTAAAATGGATTAGTTTTAGACGTGCGTTACAGGATACCATGCGTGTTAAGGTACATGCCCCCTTCCAAGCCTTCTCCACCATGGGTGTCTGCAGATCCTCATCCTATGCGGCCCGAGCCCTAAGAGAAGGAGCCTTTGAATCTGCCCTCATGGCCTTGTATAATAATAACACCAATAGTCGCCCACTCCCACATGTAAGCAATACATCCAGTGTTTCAGTTGTTTACGGAGCATATGCATTCTTAGGCCATGTTGCTCTGACCAGTTCCATGAGGCCCACATTTTCCAGATACTTCCCTTGTCCCAAGCCAAACCCCTCACATGCCCATTCAAATGTGATAAAGGTGATGTTAGAGTACAGATCCGCCAATACCCGTTAGCCACCCTCTCTCCAAGCCAGAAATGTCATGATTTCAACCATTTTTCACACTGGGGCTAGAATCCAAATGCTTAATTCCCTGTGAAATGGTGTCTGCTTGAGTATTCACTCTACAAACATTTGCCAAAGATATGCTGTCTGTTTAACAACATATGGTAAGTCTGTGGGAGCACCTGCCCCCTGCATCAGGATTTCCGTTAGGCTTTCTGGCTGTATTTGTCCACTGAGCAAATGCTTCTCCCAATTTTCCCCCTCATCCAGCCACCAAGCCGCATGTTGCAGCTGTGCCACGAGATAGTATAGGTCTAGTCTGGGTACCTCCAGGCCCCCCACCTCGTATCGCCTGGATAGAACCTGAAACACCACTCTACTGCACTTGCCTGCCCAGTATAGAGATACCAACACTGAGTTCAGTTGTCTGAAGACTGCCATGGGTATATTACACAACAAGTGTTGCAGCATATAGAGACACAGAGGCAATACCACCATTTTGTCCACAGCAATCCCGCCAATGACGGATAGCAGAAGAGTGTTCCAAAAGGCCACAGAATGCTTCAGGGATTCAAGTACCCTATTCATATTTAAGTGTAATACTTGTGCATCCCTGTGGGCCACCTGTATGCCCAGGTAACAAAAGTGACTGGTCTCCCACCACAAACCAAGCCTCAGCCGGTCGTCTGAATTTCGCGCAGCCAGTCCTGCCAATGGGAAGATTAAGGATTTATGCCTATTAACGCGTAATCCTGAATAGTTAGCAAACTCATCTAAGAGCTGGAGGAGTTTGGGGATTGCTATTCGGGGAGGCACAACATAAAAGAGCGCATGGCCCGCATATAGCGATACTAGATGAGTACCATTCCCTACCCGTATTCCGCATTGCATAAGGGCCTGCCTGGCCCACATCGCCATGGGCTCAATGGCCAAGGTAAATAGTAGTTGCGAGAGGGGGCACCCCTGTCGAGTGCCACGTTCCAGTGTCCATTTTTTTAATCTACTTTGGCCCAATCGAACCCGTACACTCGGGTCTGTGTCGAGGATTTGGACCCATCTACAGAATCGCGGTCTGAACCCTGACTCCCTCAGCACCTCCTGCAGGTAGCCCCAATCCACCGTATTGAAAGCTTTTTCAAGATCGATGGAGACCAAAGCCATTTCCTCAGCATCGGCTTGTGTCTTTTGCATAATGTATGTTAAGCGCCGAATATTCATGCGCGTGCTGCGAGCTGGTATAAACCCACACTGATCGTCATGGATGAGGTCATTCATGTGTGGGCCCAGGCACTTCACTAATATCTTGCATAATATTTTGACATCAGAGTTTATCATTGTGATTGGGCAATGCGCTGCAGGGTCCTGATCGTCTCCCCCGGTTTTAGGAGCATACATATTTCTGCCTCGCGCATGGAAGAGGGCAACGCTCCCGTCTCAAATGCCTCGCTAAATGCCTGCAGCAGGGGCTGAACTGGCTTGTCTGAGTATACCTGATAATGCTCAATTGGAATTCCATCCCCCCACCCTGGGGCTTGGGCTTTAGGTTTTTCAGTTATCCCCTCCAGTATCTCCTCCGCAGCCAGGGGCGCCTCCAGCTCCTTTCGAGTCTCCAGGGAGAATCTCCCCAGTTGGAGCCCCACCAAGAATGGGACACAGTGTTCCAACCGAACTGCTGGGTCAGCTGTATACACTTTCTGTAAATGCAGCTGGAGTTGCTCCAGTATTCCCACTCTGGAATACACCATGTTTCCCGCTGTACTACGTATACATGTAATCAATGGGGGTGCTTGCTCCCTACATAAAATGCAGGCCAATAGTCGACCGGACTTGCCACCTTCTGCGTGTAGCCGCTGCCGGTATCAGGTAAGAGTGTATTTGTCCAGTTTGTCCCATTTGTCACTAATCTGCTCACGCAGTGTGCGCTCCTGTCCCTGTGCATCAGGCTCTCCATGGGTGTCTGTCTGAAGTTCAGCTGGCGTGTCTTCCCTGTCTCGCAGCTCATGCTGCAACTTTCTCCGCACTCCATATGTTAGTTCCATTCCCGCGGATTAGCATTCTTGGTTTCCCATTCTGTACCTCTGCTGCCCGTGGTGTTCCAGTTATGGGACATGTACTCAGTAAGTGACCGGGAAAGCGACGTTCGGCCCTCCTGATATTCTAAGAGATCTGTCGGAATTCGCCAGTGTAGAGGGTCAGCGGTATAGTTGTTGGGCTGGGTGGAGCTAGGTGGGCGAGAGGAAGAGGAGGAGCTAGGACAGGACGTGGGCAGATAGAGTAGGGACAGGGAAGGTGATGGATGCAGCCTAATAAAGTTAGACGTAGACCGAGTCCTGGTGTCTGTCGTTATTGCTGCTGGACATCACAGCTGGCGACGAAGGTGGGATGGTACAGCCCAGTACCCCCACGATCTGAAGAAAACGTGCCCCTGTCCCTTGGTGTGGCCGGTAACGTGAAATAGAAGGAAAAAAAACCGTACCCTGCGTCGTGCGCTGAGCCGCGCTGTATCGAGGGCCACCAAAGGACGTGAGAGCAGGAGCGGGAGCCCACCCCGACTGATGCTGGCGGTTCCTGTGGCGACCGGTGGTTATACCGGAGCGGGAAACCACGTGGCTGAATGAGCGCTGCTACGCGCTAAATGACGATCTCACGCCCGATGCGTGAGCAACGGCATGTGTGAGGAAGAAGAACGTCGGGTGCTCACCCCGAGCGCGCTGTGCCAGGTAATAAAGCCTGAAGTGCATGTGATGCACTAGAAGAGTGTTGTGGCTGCGGGAGCACTGACAAATAGTGCAGCAGGCTGGCTGAGAGTGGCAGACAAGACCTCGTGGGAGTGAGCAACTCTGAGCGGTGGCCATCTTGGAGTCAGGCAGTCCTTAGTGGGACATCCCCATAGAAGTATAGGGGCGGCCATCTTTAAGTCAGGCCAGAACTTAAATAAGCACCTGACAAGCCAAGAGAAAGAGGGAAAGTGACCAAGCATCAGCCAAAGGCAAGCCAAGAATAAGTGTGCACGTGGGAGGACTGGGCGAGTTAGGCACGTGTTGTCAGGATGTCGAATCATAACTCGCCGCAACAGGCTGAAACCACGCCGATCGTGACGAGCGTGTCGCACCTGCGCCCACCAGAGCCGCTACCGTTGATGGTTGGGGAGAGTATAGGCCCCAGATGGCAAGAATGGCTCGAAGATTTTGAGGATTACATTAAAGGGTCAAAGGTGACTGAAGATGAGGACAAAGTGATTGCGCTGCGCAATCTGGTCGGCAAAGAGATTAGCAAGATCATCAAAGAACGACCTCGTGCGGACACCGGAACTTATGATAAAGTGCGTGAGGCACTCAACAGAAAGTTTCTGCCGAAACGAAATGTGGATTATGAGAGATACACCTTTCATCAAGCTCGTCACGGGAAAGAAGAGGTAATGAGTTCGTTCATAACACGACTGCGTCGATTGTCCCGATATTGCAATTTTGATGCTTTCTCAACGGATGATGCCATCCGGTCACAGATCATTGATGGGTGTCAGTCGGAGACACTGAGGAGGAGGCTGCTGAGGAAAAGTCACAACCTAGAGGAAATAGAAGAGATGACTCGAGTGTATGACCAGGCGGAGGAGCAAGCTAAGAGCATGGAAGCTGGGCGCCCTGAAAGACGGGAGCAAGCATGCCGGGTGCAAGACAGTCACCGACGTAGACACTCGAAGGAGCGCCGGTACCACTCTAGGCCCTCCTCGCGCCAGAGGTACACTGAGCACAGAAGACACGGAACGAGGAGGAAAGACAAGAGACAGGAAGGGGGAAAGAAGTGTTACCGATGTGGATATGACTTCCCGCACCGAGAAGCGTGTCCAGCCATGGGGCAGCAATGCCGGAAGTGTGGGCGAACTAATCATTTTGAGGCGACTTGTGGTGAATATCGCTGGGAGAGGAAGGATGACGCGATGAGGCCGACTCGTTCGGACACCAGGCGACACCACGTGAAAGCAGTACAAGACCGGCCAAAGTCGTCCTCCAGCTCATCTCATTCCAGCCGGGAATCGAGGAGATCTCGCTGGGCAAGAAGGTCACCATCTGTGGACTCTCGATCAGGGTCGTGCGAATCCGAGTACACGGTCAAGTATGCCAGTATGGTTGCCGATCCAGACCAATTGAAGACCTACCCCAGACTGGACATCACTGTGGGCAATCATGACACGCAGTTTGTCCTGGACAGTGGAGCATCACTGAATTACATCCCGGTGACGGAGTACAAAAAGATGAAGCCACCACCACCGTTGTGCCCGGCATACGTCCGAGTTTTCACCTGGATGTCCAAGAAACCACTCCCCTGTCTAGGGAAATTCCAAACCACTCTTCGACATCAGAACAAGTCGAAATCTGCTGTAGTACACGTAATTGATGGCCCGGAAGCTGATTGCCTCCTCAGCTTACCGACGGCCGAGAGACTTCGTCTGGTTGAGATCTTATACCATGTCAGTGGGGATCAGGACATACTACACAAATTCCCCAAGCTGTTCACGGGGTTGGGAAGGCTGAATAAATGTCAAGTCCGGCTCCACATCAATGAGCAGGTCCGACCTGTCGCTCAACATCCCCGACGGGTACCATACCACCTTCAGCAGGCTGTGGAGGATGAGCTGCAAGAACTGCTCGCGTCAGACATCACTGAAAGGACTGATGGCCCCACCCCATGGGTGTCACCAGTAGTCATCGTCCCCAAGAAGGGCACTTCTGGAAAAGTGAGACTGTGTGTGGACATGCGGCTTCCCAACACCGAGATTGAGCGTGAACGACATCCTGGGCCTCATTTGAGTGATATGATCGCTGCGTTGAATGGGGCCAGAGTATTCTCAAAACTAGACTTAAACAAAGGCTACCACCAGCTGGAACTACATGAACGGTCCAGGTACATAACGACGTTTGCGACACACCTGGGTCTGTATCGTATAAACGATTAAGCTTTGGCATTTCTTCTGCTGCGGAGGTCTTTCAGGAAGCAATACGCCAAACCATATGTCACATACCTAACACGCTAAACTATAGCGATGACATTCTTGTGTATGGGTCCAACGTCCAAGAGCATGACAAGGCCCTTGATAGAGTATGCCACGCTCTCTCGGACGCCAACCTGACATTGAACAAAGAGAAGTGTGAGTTCCATCGGTCCACACTCAAGTTCTTTGGGCATGTGTTTTCTGGAGCAGGGATGAAGCCTGACCCTGAGAAAGTGCTGGCTTTAAATGACACCAAGAGCCCTCAAGATGTGAGTGATGTCCGTTCCTTTCTGGGCATGGCCAGTTATTGTGCGAGGTACATTAAGGACTATGCTACCATCAGTCATCCACTTCGCACTCTCACCAAGCAGGGACAATTGTTCGACTGGACCCGTCAGTGTGAGCAGGCCTTTCAGGACATCAAACGGGCCGTTGAGACAGCTGACAACTTGGCATACTTTGACCCCAAACGGAAGACGGAAAAAACCGTGGACGCCAGCCCGGTGGGCCTAGGGGCGATCCTGGCTCAGTATGACCACGAGGAGGATCAGAGACATATCGTAGCGTATGCAAGTCGCAGTTTGTCTGACACCGAAAAGGCCTACTCTCAGCCAGAGAAAGAGAGTCTGGCGGTCGTCTGGGCCTGCGAACACTTCCACGTGTTCATCTACGGCAAGCACTTCACGATGGTGACAGATCACCAGGCGCTCGTCACCATATTTGGAAATCCACGGTCGAAGATGCCACCTCGGATAGAGCGGTGGGGCTTGCGTTTGCAAGAATACACCTACACCATACTGCACAAGCCGGGCAAGTCAGCCAACCCGGCCGACTACATGTCTCGCCACCCAAGACCTGCGCCGGCACCCAAGGCATCAATTGCTGAGGAATATGTCCACTTTGTCGTGGGCCAGGCCCAACCGCCGGCATTTCCCCTGGAGGCCATTCTGGAAGCGACGGCGCAAGACGTCATTCTTCAGAAAGTACTCAGTCGCCTGCAGACCAACAGGTGGAGAGCTGATGATGATGAGGACCCGGAAGATCTAGCTAGCAACCAAGAACTGCAGGCATTCAGACACGTGAGTGAGGAGCTGTCTGCCACCTCGGAAGGGCTTCTGCTAAGGGATCACAGGATTGTTATCCCGACGCGACTACGACAAGGGATTGTCAATCTAGCTCACGAAGGTCATCGTGGGGTAGTTGCAACGAAGCGGGCCCTGAGAGAGCGAGTGTGGTTCCCGTTATTAGATCAGATGGTGGCACGTACTCTCAAATACTGTCTGCAGTGTCAGCTTGTTATGTTATGTTATTTTTATTTGTACCGCGCACAGCTGCCCCAGCAAAGGGGCGTCCTGGCGCTTTGAGAAGGTGAACACAACACAGCACTAAAAGCGGACAAAAGGAGACGAGACACAACAGATAAGCTAAACAAATAAAAAGGTCTTGATAGCCCGTCTAAACTGAAGGAGCTCATCGATGGCCCGGATTTGTGGAGGAAGAGAATTCCACCAACTCGCTGCCAGGACTCGAAAGGAGCGGCCACCAATTCTGCTCAACCTAAAACGCGGGACCACTGCTAAGTTCTGGCCAAGCGATCTAAGAGTGCGAGAGGGGACATAGGGGATCAGCAATTTCTCCAAGATTTGTGGGGGAGTACCCTTTAGGATTTTAAATGCAAAGCAGAGAACCTTAAATCTAATCCTCTGCTGCACAGGGAGCCAGTGGAGAGAGCGCAGAGTATTGGGCACCGAGCATCGCCTAGTCAGACCTGTCACCAGTCGGGCCGCAGCGTTTTGAACCCGCTGGAGCCGCAGAAATTCTGACTGGTTTATCCCCGCCAGTAGGGAACTGGCATAGTCCAGCCTGGACAGCACTGATGCTTGGACCACCAGCTGTCTTGTGGGTGCATCAAAGAATTTGAGGATGGGTCGAAGTCCTCTGATGATGCCATAGCAAGAAGCCGCCACCTTCTTGGTATGACAGATGAAACTCAGAGAAGGATCAAGCCACACCCCCAAGTTTTTTATCTCTGCCGCTGGGAGGGGAGTCACACCCAACTCCGAAGGCCACCATTTGTCATCCCACAAAGCCACCTGTTTACCAACCACCATAATCTCCATCTTCTTGGTGTTTAACTGGAGACAGTTGGAATTCATCCAGTTAGCCACTTCCCGCAGACCATCACAGAACCTGGGAGCCTCCAGGTCTGAGTCCCCGCTCAGTGTGACCGCCAGCTGCGTGTCATCTGCGTAAGATACCATGGTCAGGCCCCACCGCTTGACGACCGCAGCCAACGGTCTCACATACAGATTGAAAAGGGTGGGACTCAGTGAAGACCCCTGTGGGACTCCCTGGTCTAGCGGGTAGGATGACGACTTACCGGGCGGGATCGCCACCTGGAATGACCTATCCGTAAGGAAGGAACGAAACCAGTGCAAGGCGGAGCCAGAAACGCCCACCTCCTCAAGACGCCGAATCAGAATCCCGTGCGAGACCGTGTCGAAGGCGGCACAGGAAGGAAGTCCCCCAGCTCCCTTGCGAATGACTGAATTACCCAGTGGCTTGTGGCAGGAACTTGCAATGGACTTCTATGGACCCCTTCAGTCAGGGAAACATGTCCTGGCAATTATGGACGAGTATTCGCGGTCCCCGATAGCCCAGTTTGTATCATGCACCAATGCAGCCAGCACTCTCGCGGTACTGGATGAAGTGTTCGCGGCGTGGGGTATTCCAAAGGTGCTCAAAACGGACAATGGCCCCCCGTTCAACGGACATGAGTTTAGTGACTTTGCGCGGCACATGAACTTCACGCATCGGAAAATAACGCCCTTATGGCCACAGGCAAATGGCACCATTGAAAGATTTATGGCCACTCTGAAGAAAACGTTTCAACAAGCGACCTGTGAGAGAAGGGACCTCCAGGTGGCTCTCAATGAGGTTCTCCGGGCCTATAGGACAACTCCCCATGCCACCACGGGTAAATGTCCTGCCACCCTAATGCTAGGAAGACCGATTCGGAATAGGATACCCACATGGGAAGGCGCTCTACGAGCAGTCTCACCGATTCACATGCATCAAGAGGTTGTGTCCGCAGATCGTCGTGGGAAAGAGAGAATGATATCGTATGCAGACGCCAGAAGGGGAGCACGATCACCTTCCTTCCATGAAGGAGACTGTGTCCTCGTCAAGCAGGAGCAACACCGAAAAACAGACTGCAGGTTCCGAGCTGAACCATTGACAATCACTCAGACGAAGGGTACCATGGTGACCGCAGAATCGGACAGTCGAAGAGTCACCCGAAATGCGTCTTGCTTTCAGAAATGCACGCCTGGTATGAAGGAGTCTCTTCAAAGACTGAGTGGGCAACCAGAGAGTGAGGTTCGAGGGCAACATGCTGGAGCTGCCGAGAGTCTGTGCCCTGGGCCGGGAGGAGATTCAGAGGTTGTGACAGGAACGATGTCACTGAGACCGAGACAGGACATTCGCAGGCCGCGACGACTGATAGAAGAACTATAAACAAGTCAGTCATTTCTTTTCGTTTGTTAAAAAGGGGGAAGATGTAGAGGGTCAGCGGTATAGTTGTTGGGCTGGGTGGAGCTAGGTGGGCGAGAGGAAGAGGAGGAGCTAGGACAGGACGCGGGCAGATAGAGTAGGGACAGGGAAGGTGATGGATGCAGTCTAATAAAGTTAGACGTAGACCGAGTCCTGGTGTCTGTCGTTATTGCTGCTGGACATCACAGCCAGTAGTGAGGTCCCTGCTCCTTGGCATTCCACCATACTGCACAGCACACCGGAGCATGATCCAACAAGAATCTAGCCAAGTGGGTCATCCGGCAGCCAGGAAACAGGCAATTCAGTCATTAAGATTCTGTCCAGCCTGCTGTGCGTGTTGTGTGTCGGTGTGGAACATGTGTGAGCCTATGTGTCTGGTGTTGCAAACGCCAGACATCCCATAGCCCAGATCCCTCATCACACTCTGTAATTGTTTAGTCATATGCTGCTTAGTGCCCGCTCTCGGCAGGTGTCGGTCCAGGTCAGGATCTAGTAAAAAATAATTATTATTGTAAATAATATTTTCTAGCAATGTGACTTATTGCAATTTAAATACACATGTCTCCATGTATATTCGAACACCTGGTAAGTCTAATTCCCCAATCTCCAACGACACCACTACATAATGTATTAAATATTGTTCAAAACAAATTTCAGTTCATTTCTAAAATGGTGCACTTCACCAGTCATACTCAATGAGAGAAATTGTTCACACACAGTAATGTATTGGAGTTATGAAAGATTTTCCTAATTTCCATTTTAGAAAGCATTTGTCCTTCAGTGTTTTATCGCACAAATGAAAGCTCTGAAAATATTCAAACCAAAGCATGCAAGATGCTGGATGTATTGTTAATTGTTAGAGAGAGGAAGCAGACATTTTATGTCAAGACCCGAGGCTCATATTATGCTTTCCAATCTTGCTTTAATGTAATAGCAGCCAAGATAAACTGATAAAATTACAGATCCCAGAAGGCCAATCAACCCGTTGAAGAAATGGGAAACTATGGAATCAACAGCAACAACCAATGAATATACAGCCTCAGGTATAACGACAGCTCTGACAGCGAACAGTCCTCTTTTCTTGCTGCTTGCAGTCAAGATAAGTACTCTCTTGTTATTAATATTTTATCGTATTGTACTATTGTGCTATTGGTTTATCTATTGGTCCGGTTATACTATTGTATTTGCTGCCGCTACCTTCCATTGCACTTTATGCCCCTCTCTCGCCGCCCACATTTGCTCCTTAGCGTTCCCCACGCATTGGGCGCTCCCGGCCACTCGTGCGAATTGTCGGTTGACTTGACGCGACGCGAGGCTGCCATTTGCTGTCTTTTGCTCACCTCAGCTGTGTCCGTACTGAAGCGCCTCCCTCGCTCCATTTTCAGTTATCGGAGCATGGTTTCTGTGGATGCGCCTGCTCCGGTTTGAGTCCTGCCCCTTTGGGGAATGTTTTTTTCTGTCTTCCTGGGTAGGTTTTCTTTTGAGTTCATGCCCACTGGGTGGCTCTCATTTCAGGCTCTAGTTTAACCCTTCACTGCCTGCTTTTGTTTCTATCGTGTATAATTATGGAACTTGACAGTTCTCAGAGCTTGGATATGCAAAACGAAGAAGGGGTTGCATTTAAGAATGACTTGAATGTTTTTTTTTAAATTCATCTGTTGAACATGCTGTTGAAGCATCTATTAAGTGTTTTTCCAAAGATATGGAAAATTCAATGTTGTCTCTTATGCCCAAAGCTTTGACCCAGTCTGCGGGGGTTAACAGAAAGAGGGAATTGGTACCGTCCAGCGCTAAAGGTGATATTTCCATTGCGTCACGAATATCGAATGAGGTTTCCTTTACCAAGGTTGAGGTTGTAATGCCTCCCAGGCCTCCTTCTAAGGAGGGGATTGCTGTTTCTGATGGCAAATGTAAATCTAAAACAAAATATGCTGAGGCACCTGAAAAATTGATAATTTCCCAGATTTTGGACACTGATGATTATCTTGGTGATGCAGCTGATTTATTTGACTTTGATGCCAATGATCCTTCTCCGCCTAAAAAAGCTAAAACAGATTATTTTTTCTCCAAATCCATTCTGGATGAGGAAGGTACTCTCATGTTTGATCCTATCTCCATTCGCCATCCATATTCCACGGAGTGGTTTCCCGCTTCCCATGTTTGCGAATACATCTCAGCTAGACTGCGTCTGCCTTTAGACAAATCCACCAGGTCCAAACTCAAGTCCGAATGCCCCAAACCTTCCCTTTCTTCCAACATTACTATTACTCCGACTATTGATCAGCCCGGCGAACGACCATCGCAATGCATGCGTCACATCGCATACGTTTACATCGCGTGCCGTCACAACGCACGCGACTTTACGACGCGTGCGTTCACTATACACAACGTTACATCGCAGGCATCGGGACACGGACGGCGGGGAGACGACGCTGGAACCTTGTCGAGAGACAGGTAAGGTCGACGCTGTACTCGGGCTGTTTTATGGTTTAGGGTAGTTTATGGGGAATGTAGTGGAGGGGAGGGTTTTAGGCTTATGGGCTTAGGGTTAATAGTTGCATATGGTGGTGTTTTAGGCTTTAGGGTTAGGGCTTAGGGTTAACAGTCATATATGGTAGTGTTTTGGGATTTAGGGTTAGGGCTTAGGGTTACGAGTCGTATATGGTAGTGTTTTAGGCTTTAGGGTTAGGGCTTAGGGTTAAGAGTAGTATATGGTAGTGTTTTAGGCTTTAGGGTTAGGGCTTAGGGTTAGGAGTCGTATATGGTAGTGTTTTAGGTTTTAGGGTTAGGGGTTAGGGTTAGGAGTCGTATATGGTAGTGTTTTAGGCTTTAGGGTTAGGGTTTAGGGTTAATGTCAGTGTATGGTACTGTTTTGCCTTAACTGTTTACGCCTTAGGGTTGAGGGAAGTGTCAGGGCGTTGTACTGTGTTTGGGGGGGCGTTACAGAGGATTTTGCGGTGTGATAGAATGCGTGGTCTTTGTGTGCATTGTAAATGTCTTTTGCATGCGTGTGAAGGCGGAGTGCGATGTAATGGTTTGCGTCGTGAATACATGCGATGTAACGGTGCGTGCGATGTGAGGAATGAGATGTAGTGGTGTGCGTTGTGTTTGTTTGCGTTGAATCGTCATACATCCATCAGCCCTTGCTAACCTTCTTTTCCAAATTTGGCAAGGATCCACGTAAGGGTGTGGATAAGGCTTGGTCTACTTGTCAGGACAAGTTGTTGGACGTTGTTGGTCTTCTAGCCCGTATTTTTGACATGGCGGAACCTGCTTGTTTAGATGGCACTGATCTGGACCCCAATGATTTCTCCTTATGGGTTCAAAGAGCTTCCTGTCTCCTTGGTAATGCCAACTCAGCAATTATCCACAAACGTCGCAAGGGCCTCCTAATAAAGTTGGATCCAAAGTTGGCTAACTTGGCTACTTTAGATCCCGGCATTAAGGCCGATGGTCTCTTGTTTGGTGACTCTTTGGTAAAGGATCTTAGCAAGTTTGTCACAACTTTTGAGTCTATCGACAAGGCTCAACAATCTTTATGGTTTAACTCTTATTATTGAACAATGTAGGAAACAAGCTTGCATTAAACGGGCCACACAGAGTCCACTGTTGATACTAATAAGTGCATTGTTATTACAAAAATCTACCAATAACTGGTACAATCCCGCCCACCACCCCAAGAAAGAAAAAAAAGGAAGAAAACACAGAGAGAACCACCCCCCCCCCCCCCGGTCCATTCCTTCTATGCGGCGCTGCACAAAGCAGAGTGTCGTTCATAAAGCTAGGCCAGCCTATGTGAGGGGTCCAGTGCAGTTGGGCATAAGAGGCGTAGGTATCTCGGGCAAGACAGCTTCCAGAAATCTTGTGCAAGCAGAGCGAAGAATGGCTGCCAAAGATCGCTAAAGGAGGAGCCTTTCCCGGCCAGGGTAAGAGAGATCTTTTTCATGCCCAGTATGTGACACAATCACTGATGCCACCCTGTATGTGCAGGAATGCGAGGGGTTCTCCAATTAATTAATATGTTCTGAATGGCTGTGCCCAGTGCTATGGCTATCTGCTTCCCCCGCCTAGATTTCAAAGGGTAGGTAAGCAGATTTGGTACCCCCAACAGGACATATGCAGGAAGCCTAGGGATTTCGATGTCAAGGTGTTTGTCAACATCATCAAGTATTTGCATCCAGTAAGTCCGGAGATGTTCGCATTCCCATAGAAGGTGAACCAGTGTGCCCCTCTTCCCACACCCGCTCCAACAGTCAGGCTCTGTGTCGCGTCAGCTTGGTGGAGTCTCTCTAGGGTGTAGTACCAGTAATAGACAAGCTTGGTGAATGTTTCAGTAAGACCTACATGCGTTGCTGTGTGGCTTGCTCTGTAGCATGCACCCTCCCACTCCTTGGGACTAAGACTACGTCCAAGATCCTTCTCCCAGTGCGTGCGTCCTGCATGATAAGTGTGGGCATTTCAGGACAAGAGCTTCTTATACAGATCCAAGATCAGCTTCTTGTCTGAAGACCGTGTGATGAGCCACCGTTCATAGGGGGTGAGAACCCTAGTCACCTGCGTTCGATTACCAGGATGCATAGCCCAATGTCGCACCTGTACGTAGTGCAGACGTTCGGATTCTGGTAGGCCGTAATTGTCCCTGAGTTGCGAGAAGGGTATAATGTCACCATTATCAAATAAGAGGCCTAAGGCTCGGGATCCGGCCTTTCTCCACAATAGAAAGGACTGCTGGTCCATCCCGGGGCTAAAGTCAGGATTATCAAAAAATGATGTAAGTGGAGAAGGGAAGGTTGTTAGGTCATGGAGCGTGTTGGTCCGATCCCAAACTGTAAAGGTTGTGCATGTCACCTGTGAAGCGTATAAGTTGGGACGGTGGAATTTCCAGAGAAAGGGAATTTTCATGAGAGACGTACCAGCAAATGCACGATCTTGAAAAAGCCAGTGTTTCTCAGATTCAGCCCTGCTCCATTTGACCAAGTGTCGAAGTTGTGCGGTGTTATAATACAGCGTATGATCCGTAATCCCAAGGCCCCCTTGGTGAGAAAGGAGGAAGTTGACTAACCGTTTCATTCTCGGCTTGCGCCCTTGCCAAATAAAGAGAGAGAGTTCCGATTGCACCTTATGCAGCCAACCGGTAGGGGGCGGCAAGGGGAGCGTCTAAAAAAGCTACAACATTTTGGGGAGGATCATCATTTTAAGTGCTGCGACATGCCCCAGCCACGAGATCTGATAGTGTTTCCATCTCCGAAGCTCGGTGCGGATGTGTGCGTGGAGTTGGGAGTAGTTAGCCATCCTCATGCCCTGCAAGATCGGGGCCAATTGGATACCTAAATAAGGGACGACATCATCAGACCACTGCAGGGGGCCTAGAGCCTGAAGATCGGCCCGCTCTTGAGGCGACAAAGAGAGATTCAATGCTGTAGATTTTGTCAGGTTAACCTTAAACCCGGAGGTGCTCGCAAAGGTATCTAATTCCCCCAAAATGGTCCCCAAGGCCATCCCAGGGTTTGCTAGGGTGACCAGCACGTTGTCCGCACATAGACTTATCGTGTGGGTGTCCCCTCCGAAGCGAATGCCAGTGATCTGAGGGTGGTCCCTGACTCTCTGCACCATGGGTTCCATGTGGAGGACAAAGAGCAAGGGCGACAAGGGGCACCCCTGCCTCATGCCTCTACTAATAGGGAATGGGGTGGACGTGTGACCGTTGATCCGTACTGTGGCTGCGGGAGACCGGTAGCAGTTAAAAATGTGCAATCTGCATCTTTTCCCCTATGTCAATGCGGACCGTTCCCTGTTTGAGATAGGGCCAGTGGACCTGATCAAAGGCTTTCTCCGCATCTATGGTTAGGAGCATATAGTCTCCAGGGATGCGGGAGGCCTTTTCTATGAGGTGTATGACACGTTTAGTGTTGTCACTCATCTGCCTCAGTGGGATGAATCCAGCCTGATTGGGGTCCACAAACCCTGGCATATGGGGGCAAGCCGGGTGGCCAATATTCCAGTATAGAGCTTCAGATCAATGTTCAAGGGCGAGATGGGCCAATATGACCCACAATTCATCTTGTCCTTCCCCGACTTAGGGATGACAGCTATCGCTGCCTCCAGCATGGAGGAGGGAATCGCTCCATGTGCCGCAAAGGAGTTGAAGAGCCGGGTGAGCAGGGGTGTGAGCGTTGAGTAAAACTGCTTATAAAAGCTGCGATGTAGCCATCGGGGCCAGGCGATTTGCTCCAACTTCAAACGAGCAATAGCTGCTATGATTTCCTCCGGTCTAATCTCTCTCTCTATATGAGCCGCCTGATCCGGTGTCAGGGCAGGAAGGTGAGCGTGGGCTAGGTAAGCATCTATATCCACCCTCTCCAAAGGCTGTTCGCCATAAAGTTGAGCATAAAAGTTGCAGAAGATCTCGGCAATAGCCGCATCGTCCGAGCATAACACTCCTGCATGGTCCCTAATCTCCTGAACTCCCTCGCGCTGTCGAACCTCCTGGAGCTTATGCGCGAGCACTTGCCCACATTTGTTCCCGCCAGCATAGAAGGAGTGCCGCAGATGCATTGCAACATATTCCGCCTTGTCACGGTTAATGGCAGCCAGCTGTGCCAGAGCTGCAGTTAGCTGTCACCATGTGCTGGGTGCGCTGATGCATCTGCTCCAGTTCTCGCACCTTCTGTGTCAGTTCCTCCCTTTTCGTTTTACAGTCCGCGTTGTTTGCCGAAGAGATGTCGATGACTTCTCCTCTAATAACTGCCTTAAGGGCCTCCCATCGAGTAGCTGTGTCAGGACTATCATTGTGTAATAAATAGTCCCCTAGTGCACGCTGTATCTGTGCAACCGTGTCCGGTTGATACAATAGGGTGTCGCGGAAGCGCCAATGTCTGGTCGGTCGCCGAATCTGTGGAAGGGCTAATGTAACCGCCACTGGGGCGTGATCGGACAGAGCCGCCACCAATATGTCAGCCAAAAGCCTTCAAACCCAGAAAGTATTTTAGTCTGGCATATGTTTTGTGTGCGTTAGAATAGTATGAGAATTCTCTTTGACCGAGGGTGATGTTGTCTCCACAAGTCTGTAAGACCTAGGTCGTGTAGTCTGGTGAACCCTGTAGACGAGAGAGCGCCAACCTGACTTGTGCGCTGTGCCGATCTGTCTAAGTCATTGTCGAACACCAAGTTGAGATCTTCCCCTATCAGTATGTGATGCTCCTGGGTTGCCGTAGCTTCAGTGCAAGAATCGATCCTGACCCTCATTAGGTGCATAGATACACCCCACAATTAGAGTGTGGCCCCCTATGGTAAATTGATAAGTGAGACGTCTGCCCTTTATCTCAACCCCTCTCTGCACCACCTTCCCCTGAAAAGCCCTTGAGACCAAAATAGCCACCCCTGCGTTCTTGGAGGGTTTGAAGGAAAAGAATTGTGTTGGGAAGGCACGAGACCTAAGCCAATGGCAATCCTTAGGGAGCAGGTGTGTCACTTGAAGTAGGCAAATATCCGCCCCTGTACTCTCTAGATAGGAAAGAAGTGCCTTGTGTTTAATGGGGTTATTGAGCCCTCTCACATTAAGAGTGAGAATCTTAACTGAGGATGGTGGCATCTAGTACCTAGAGATGGGGGTGTCGCCGATCATGAGCATCGGGAGTGCAAAAACCCAGGAAAGGCCTATAAGGGACAACCCTCAACGCCTGCACAAGAACGAGGAAGCAATCGTACCCCATTGACCGGGGGCCCCCCAGGAATCAACCATCTTTAAAGAAAGGTTTTCTCTCAACATGTTTTTGGACGGGTGCCAGAGGTTCGTTCAATTCCAATGCCAATTATCAGGAATTCAAGCCCCAATTCGACCCCCAAAGAGGCCGAGATTTCAGGGGCCGTGGACAAAAGAACTTCCGGAACAATTTCCAACAAGGTAAGTCCCTCAGTTCCTCCCCCCGTTGGGGGCCATCTAAAATTGTTCCTCCCAAAATGGCGATCCCTGACTGCGGACCCTTGGGTCCTAAACTCCATCCAAGGCTATCTTATAGAGTAGTATGCTCCACCTTTCCAGGCAGTTTTTCCTCCTCCTCTCGTCTTTGCAAACGATTTGTCAAATTTCATCTCAATAGAGGTCCAATCACTTCTCCAGAAACAGGCAATACAGATTGCCCCTCTAGATCCTTCAGGGTTCCTCAGTTCCATCTTTTTGGTTAGAAAGAAAAACAAGAAAATGCGTCTGTTCATAAACATGAAATGGTTCAACCAGTTTGTGGTCTATTGCCACTTCAAAATGGAGACCATCATTCATCTCAGAGATTCCCTTCGTTTAAATGATTGGATGGTCAGAATAGACTTACAGGACGCTTATCTCACTAATCCGATTCATCGTGCCCACAGGAAATTTCTCCAATTTCAATAGCTAGGAGTGACTTACCAATTCTGCTCTCTCCCTTTCGGTCTGTCATCAGCACCATGGTGCTTTACAAACATTATGAAACCAATGGTGACTTATCTGAGGTCTCTCGGGATCATATTGATTATCTATCTTGACGACATCCTGTTTATGAACTTGGACAGGCAGACTCTGGTATCTCATTGTAACATTACTCACTCTCTACTTTCAGACCTGGGTTTTCTTCTAAACCTCGAAAAGTCTATGCTCATTCCTTCTCAACAAATCGAGTTCTTAGGTTTTCTCGTAGATTCTTCCACCGCTTCCTTTCATCTCCCTCAGTCAAAGGTATGAGCTATAAAATCAGAAATCACCCAAGTGGTTCGGAACGCCTTGATTTCCCTCAGGTCTCTTGCAAGAATCGTAGGTCTTTTATCCGCCTCCATTCAGGCAATCTTTCCAGGGCCTCTTCATTATCGGGCCCTCCAGCACCTAAAGATTCGACATCTGCGTCAAGGCCTGGCTTACTCCGACCTTATTTTTCTAGATCAAGAGTCCCGTCTAGAACTTCAATGATGGATAGACCATTTAGATGTGTGGAATGGCAGAACCATCTTTGCGTCAGCCCCAGATCTTGTATTAGAATCCGAAGCAAGCCTGACAGGTTGGGGCGCTCGGTGTAGTACAATCTTGACTGGAGGTACATGGTCTTTAGAGGAGTCACAGTTGCACATAAACTGTTTTGAGATGCTTGCAGACTCCTTTGCTATCAGAAGCCTCACAAAGAACAAAGTTGGCTGTTCTATCCTCCTTCGTATTGTCAATGTTTCGACGGTGCGTTACATCAACCGTCTAGGTGGCACCAAGTCCAAGCCCCTTGCGGAGTTAGCAAAGTACCTTTGGGAATTCTGTCTTTTCAACAAGATCTCTGTCAGAGCGAAATATCTCCCAGGTAATCTCATTTCCATAGCAGACTGGCACTCTCGTTACCTATGAGACTCCAGTGATTGGAGGCTTCTTCCATCCGTCTTTCAATCTCTGTTTCAAAAATGGGGCCCTTTGTGCATTGATCTCTTTGCCTCTTGCCTCAATTCCCAACTTCCACGTTTCTTCAGTTGGAGTCCGGATCCTTTGAATCTTGCCACAGACACGTTTCTCCAGGACTGGTCTCCTCATCTCAATTACGCCTTTCCTCCTTTTTTCATGATCAACAGAGTCCTTGCTCAGACCAGGCGCCAACTTGCCTCTCTGGTAATTGTGGTCCCCTTTTGGCAGACCCAGATTTAGTTCCCATCTCTCCTGGAGATGACGGTGGACTTCCAGGTTCTTCTTCCTTCCTGTAGCAATCTCCTTTTAGACCCCTTGGGTCAACCACACAATCTCATTCTGCACAATTCCTTTGTCCTGTCCGCGTGGAAGGTCTTGGGTCTGATCTCTCTGACCACCTCATTTCGGAAGAGGCTTCTCTCTTCATTAGCAGAGCTTGGGCCCCACCCACAACTAAAGCTTACAAGTCAGCATGGCCTTTATAGGCAAGCTGGTGTTTGGGAAAATGTATTGATCCCTTTTCAGCACATTTAAATTACATTGTCAATTTTCTGGCTTCCGAAGCCAGTTCAGGTAAGTCTTATAGAACAGTTAACCTGTGTAGATCAGCGATTTCCCTTAACCACTGTCCTATTGAGGGCAAACCAGCGGGTGAGCACCCCCTTATTTGTCGTCTTGTAAGAGGCGTTAAGTTTTCCAAACCTCCTTTAGCTAAGTACTCTAAGTTATGGGACGTGAATTTGGTACTCAAACTCTTTTCTGATTGGCCAGATAATGCAGATCTTTCATTGAAAATGCTTTCAGCCAAACTAACAATGCTGTTGTGCCTGGTGCCTATCAAACGTGTTGCTAATGTCAAGGCTATGGATGATTGCTCTCGTCAGTTGACCCCTTCTGGTGTGTTGTTTCACATTAATAGATGTGCAAAAACTAATTTGAACACTGCTTTTTATCCCTATTTTCCTGCTCAACCTAAACTATGGGTAAGTCAATGCCTCAAAGTGTATGAACAATGGACCTTTGATCTCAGAACATCCTTCCATTCCCAACTTCTCATTTCTTTCCGCAAGCCTCATAATCCTGTTTCTTCTGCCACTTTAGCCCGTTGGATTCGCTGGGTCTTGTCCCTTGCTGGTATTGATGTTTCTGTGTTCGGGGCCCATTCCACCAGGGGAGCCATGGCCTCCAAAGCTTTTTGGGCAGGCTCCAGGTTGGAGGATATTCCGAGATCGGCGGATTGGTCCAATGACAATGTGTTCCGAATGTTTTATTGCAAACCTGTCATTTCTGCTGCTTCTTTACTTGTTGATATGCTTTGAACAAGCATAATATGAATCTCCGGTTGTAGTGAAGACATGGGATTAACTGCGGACATTGCTAAAGTTAGCATAAGTTAGCATATGCTTGGAAGCCATTCTGCCGCTTTTTGCACACAACACTACATGGCTCTGTTCTCATAGATACTCTACTTGCGCCTCTTCACATGAGAACTGTTTGCCTTTCACATATCTAGCTGTACACCGTGCTCTTCGTCTGCACAGCGTGTACAAGGTCGAAAAACAATGTGGGCTGTTGATTCACTTTGGTCAGTCCCACGCCCATAGACATAACATGAAACACAGCTGCACAACTGAAGCTTGCGTGCTTTTTAATGTAACATTACATGCATGAGAAGGCACTTGGAGAAAACTTTTCCAACGAAGAAGAGCTATGCTTGTCCTGAGATGTAATTCATTGCATCTAATCTTGGAGGTATGGGGTCACCCTGATAAAGCCTAGAGGTCTTCTATAATTATTTTAAACTAGATCATAGCATGGGGAGGGTGGTAAAGGCGCTATAGTCCTGTTTCCACTGTCATTATAATGTCATTTCCCCTTTTGTGCTTTATGGAATTGTAACAATGCTGATTATATTGTTCTTATGCATTTTGCTGCTAGTATTGGCTCATGTACTGCATTATAGAGCACGTTAGTTAAAATAAACATTTTAAACTATACTGTGTCTTTGTTTACTCACGTTGTGGACAAGTATGAGTCTTTGAGCGAAAGAGTGTTCTTGTTTCCCACTATTCCTTAGAGGAACTAAGTGGCTTGTTCTAGGTTGTCTAATCATTGGTAGCTTTGCTGTAGTACGGAAAACAAATGAGACACTATTGTTAGTCGGATTGGGGTTCTGAGGTGGGTTTTTTGGTACACCACAATACCCCGAGGTCCTGGTTTCCTGCGCATAGTTCTGTATATGAGCAGAATCCCTGCAACATGGTGATCCTAACGTTTGGTCTGGTACTTATTTACGAGACACTTTAGTTGTGCTTGTACTTGTCCACGATACTCTCGCTCCTGTTTTCCGAAAAACAGCTGTGACGGCATAACCTACCTGTATTGATGTTTTTATAGGTTCTGAAGAAATATAAACTCCTTCTCAGGGGTCTCACTGATACTTAGTCCATTCAAACCAATAATAGAGAATTTGGCACAGAAGCTGAAATATAAAAGAACATTTTTATTAAACTCAAATGAGTGTGACTACGTCACACAGAAGCCGTAGCAACTGAATGAGGTAGTCCATAGAATGGTCTTACTTCACGTCTTATATACTCTTTATCCTGCCCCAGGCATGTAAGGGAGTTGTACCAATTACATCCTAAACAAATAGAAAATCTGGAGGGTCAGCAGGTGAGTAGCCTTTGGGGTTTTAGCAGGATATGGGCAAAACATTATAATTACATAGTTCACAAAGGTTAATCTGATTTAGATGGCACTGCAGGGCATAGCATGATTACATGTACAGTATCTTGATTGGCAATCTCAGACAAAGATCGATCAGTGAAATTGCCTTTGCGAGGTCAGTTTCAGGTGAAGAGGTCAGTTTCTCACAGTTCCTTCCAGAGTCAGAAAGAAACCTAGTTAATGTATACATGGACTAAGAAGGCCAGGCCACTTTGTTCGCCAGGCTACCTTCACAGGCCTATGTGAGGGCAACACAAAATGGTGGCACAATAAAATGGAGTCAGTCTCGAGAATTACAGAACCTCAGACCCTCCTTTTGCCATTACGTAGGCAATAACCTAAGACTCATGTTAATCTGAATCTAGGTCTATATCGATATTAGGTCGTCAAGGTGTTGCTGTAACATCATCTTATTATTCTCTACTTCTCTCGGGAGAGGTCTCCGAACACACATAGTAGCACAAAGACTCACTTCTGGTGGACCATTTTTGGATGCTAGAGGCAGAGCTACTTCCTCTTCCATGGCAATTCAGTCAAATGAGAACTTAATTAACATTTACTTTATACAATTGCACTGGAATCGCTTGTGCAACTGTGCCCAAAGTCCGTTCAAAGCCTCTCTGGCAGGCTTCTATCGTCCATCAAATCTGCTTCCATTGTCTTCTTCCGCATTGGGCCTCTCGATTCAGGCCTCTTCATGAAAATAGTACTGCTTAGTTGGAGTGCCCTCCTGGCAAACACTCACAGCTCACTCGAAAGTCTCAATGTCTCAAGGCAGTGCACCAGTGTCTCTCCTCTGCGGCAGACACTACAAATAATGTGCTCTTCATTGGTCATGATATATCAACACAATAATAAACCTTGAGGATTTATTCAACTTCTGTTAATCAATTCAATAGTCACCGTAGTGAACTTAATTTGCAAAAAAACTCCGATACAGAAAGAGAAATACAAAAAAGCCACAGTTCATTCTTTTGTATTGTTTTTATCTGAAATTAATCTTTTATCGAGTATTTTCATTGATTTCATGCACAAACGTACGGAATATACAAATCAAATTTGAACATTGGCAACACAAACTACTGTCTCAATATAAAACCTAAGCAGTAGTTACTGACACTTTTTCTCTCAAATATGTACCATCCACAGTTGGTCATATGACACAAACAATTGGTTTCAACAATTGTAATGTATATCAACATCAAATGGAATTTATTTGCATCAAAACAGTGTCACAGCGTCAACGTTTCGGTCTCCTTATCTGTAAGATTATTCCCCGAGACCATCATCAGGACCAAAGTTGCACCATGTATCTAATATAGAAATACATACGTATAATAAACAACACATAATTTTTAACAACATCTGAGTTCTACTTAAAGTATTGTCAATACACTGAAGGAAGACAGGCCAATAGGTGTGTCCCATTTACACCACCCGAAAGGGTGTAGAAGTACCCAGTCCCCAAAAACTATATAGCCACCAGTATACAAAACGCAAACCACAATGTGAGCATAAGCCAAACACAACTAATAGTGCCACAAATATACCATCAAGAAACACCCTATAGTGCATATATCACTCCTATTTAAAAGACTTGTAAACACTTACTCCCTCAATACAGTTCTCACTCTCGTTAAATGGTCTCGTTTTTCACGGAAGCACTAAATTTAAAAAACAACAAAGAATAAAACGAGGGAACAAAATCTTCAATCCCAGTCACTTAAATCAGAAACACAAGAATCAAACGCTGCTGCAAACAGCCGTTTACTTACAAAGAAGCAGCTGCTTTCGTCTGCGCTTCTACACTCTGAAAGCAAACCAAAGCAAAAAGTCAATCAAGACTCGTCTCCCTGTATTCCCTAAGCACTACAAACCCCTTTAGGGTGTCAAGCTTACCTCTTTTACCACCAAGTCAGCTTCTCTGGTTCAACTCGTCAAACAAGTCAGAGCAGCAAACTCGGGTTAGGGCGGGAGTTATTTATTTAACAGGTAGCGTCATGGAGATAGCCACAGCCTGCCGGAAAATGGATCGGCCATCTTAGAGTGTAGCCCTTGTTATTCATATAGCAATGAAAAAAGAATGTAATCTGTCATTACGGGTTGGGTCACTACCCATGTGGACATTGTATAGCCTGCCCCACAACTTCGGTGGTAAAATCTTGTGTTCTAAATGGTAAGGAATGGATATTGCGACAACATACAAACTGTCTTACTAAGAATGTGATTTATTGCATAGAATGCCCCTGTGCTCTATAGTATATTGGCAAAACAACACAAGAGATTAAAAAGTGTATAATTCAACATCAATCACTTATTAGATGTAAAATTGTCACAGCACCCTTGGTGGAACATTATATGAAGTGCTTCCGTGAAAAACGAGACAATTTAACGAGAGTGAGAACTGTATTGAGGGAGTAAGTGTTTACAAGTCTTTTAAATAGGAGTGATATATGCACTATAGTGTGTTTCTTGATGGTATATTTGTGGCACTATTAGTTGTGTTTGGCTTATGCTCACATTGTGGTTTGCGTTTTGTATACTGGTGGCTATATAGTTTTTGGGGACTGGGTACTTCTACACCCTTTCGGGTGGTGTAAATGGGACACACCTGTTGGCCTGTCTTCCTTCAGTGTATTGACAATACTTTAAGTAGAACTCAGATGTTGTTAAAAATTATGTGTTATTTATTATACGTATGTATTTCTATATTAGATACATGGTGCAACTTTGGTCCTGATGATGGTCTCGGGGAATAATCTTACAGATAAGGAGACCGAAACGTCGACGCTGTGACACTGTTTTGACGCAAATAAATTCCATTTGATGTTGATATACATTACAATTGTTGAAACCAATTGTTTGTGTCATATGACCAACTGTGGATGGTACATATTTGAGAGAAAAAGTGTCAGTAACTACTGCTTAGGTTTTATATTGAGACAGTAGTTTGTGTTGCCAATGTTCAAATTTGATTTGTATATTCCGTACGTTTGTGCATGAAATCAATGAAAATACTAGATAAAAGATTAATTTCAGATAAAAACAATACAAAAGAATGAACTGTGGCTTTTTTGTATTTCTCTTTCTGTATCTGAGTTTTTTTGCAAATTAAGTTCACTACGGTGACTATTGAATTGATTAACAGAAGTTGAATAAATCCTCAAGGTTTATTATTGTGTTGATATATTATACCCAATTCCTTGGGTTTTATTGGGTTGCCCTATTGTTGGATACCTTCATTGGTCATGGGCACAGATCATCTTGTGCAGACCCGAGTACTATTAATCGAAAAGAGCAACAGACTTTCACGCTCAGCAACACTTTCAGGCTCTAACACTCGCTATTCAGTGTCAGAGGATGTTTGGGCTGCTCTTTCATTTAATTTTCCTTTCATCATGTAGTGCCTTAGATCCTCCGGTGCACTGCCCTTCCGTTGGAGCAAAGAAAAGAGAGGGGTTGACCAAAACTCAGGCCAAGGGGCTCAAGGGACTGCACACTGTCAGAGGTTACCAGCACATGACAGGTAGAAAACTGAAGCCTCAAACCAGCCCTGCTATCAACAACAGGGATCCTTCTCTTTTGCTCTTTTACACTGAAACTCTGGTTTTGTGATGTCCAATGCCGTCTGATGGAGCAGGTACGATACCATTGATGGCGCGCTGGCGATCGCTGTCCAGCCTTGCTACTTTCTGGGTGCTGGGACTGTAGGGCCAAGACGTCCGCCTTTCATCTGTAGCTGTCACTGATGGGAATTAGGCTTAAATCAATGTTCTGCAGGTTATTATGACTTAATTCCCGCAGAATCTAGTGACGTAGGAAATGTGACACAGTTGTTAGTTTCCTTCAGTTTAGTATAAAAACAGTTCATTGTATTTAACAATAGGACTGCAGGCAGGTGGCCTGTAATCTTCAAGGGAGTGGCCAGAAGCCATGGGACAGCTCTGGTTTAGAATGCACTGTCACTCTCATAAGATGCAAAGGCAAAGGCAGTACTTCTAGTCCAGGGGTCTCCAATGAGTAGCTCGGGAGCCACTGGTAGCTCGCCAGTACCTTCAAAGTAGCTCTCTGAGGTGAAGTTAAGCCCAGAATCAATTTCAGAGTAGGTGCCTATTAAAGAAGGCAGCAATGATCATCTCAAGACCCTAAGAGTGACAGCCAGCCAAACGTATCACAGTAACTCATACCAACACTCAAACACACAGTGTGCCAGCCTATAGGATCTGCTACATGACAGTCTGTATCCAATCTCAATATAATTAAGCCACAAGGAGATTGACCATGTTGCAGTCTCTCCTTTATCAGTCACAACATGTGTGTGAACAGTGCACCATCAAAAAGGTATGGCAGCAGTAGCCTGAGCTGTAATCAGTGCTGACCCACCAAAATGTGGGACTGCAGGAGTCAGAGTGAAAATGTGTCAGTTTAGATGCATGATCAGCACAAAACCTGAGGAGAACAGGGTATGATACAGACCAGAGAAAACTAAGAGACTTTTAGAACAGATCACCATATTAAACGCTCCTAATAGAGAAAGAGGTTGCTCCAAGGGGAGTGTGAAAAAAAGAAAGTGCTCATGAGGTAGGACAGATATAAAGGAGGGGAACCCAAAAGGCAAATTCAATAACCAATAAAATTAAACATTCTGGTATCATTAGTAAAACTGGACGTGGTTCATAGTAGCACCAGTTTTACAGATAGGCCAGTCCCTTATGGATTTACAAATATTCATTTCATGATTTTCTAATAGGATAAACATCTCTTAAATTACTACATCTGTGAGTTCCTACATTCCTTATCTAGAACACCTCAAAAGGGGAAACGCATGATACAAATTATCAGGGGCATGCAGATACCTCCCTTTAATAATTGTGCAGCAAGTGCACCATGCAATACACAGGCTAAACAATATCTCCTCATGATCACTGAGAATACCTGTCACCCTAGTCTAATAATTCTCAGGTCTCTGGTGTCTGGTCTACAATTTTTCCTTTCCCTAGTCACCTGTCCGGAGGGGGTACTATACCCACTTAAAATCACAATCCTGCTACTCAGGACAGCAAATAAGAAACTCTTGGTGTCTCTTATGACGACATGTAGAAGTGCAATATCATAAGGAAAGTTAGGTCACCTTTAGCAAGAGCCACAGATTTATAGTTCATCCTTAGGGTCTAATCAGGGAACATCAATCTAGGTTGCTCGTCCCTTAACCCCTTCAGCGCGGCGCGGATTTCCGCGCCACGCTGAAGGTTCCGTGCGCGGGCGGGGCAATGACGGAGTGGTTCCGTCATGCGCACAGCGCAACCAACGTGCATGACGGAATCGCTCCGTCATGCGCGTCGAAGGGGTTAAAGGAAGGAGCAGTAACATGACTAACTGCAGGTGACACACTTTTAATCCTGTATATCTCTTTTTCTTTTTTTTTTTTCAATACCATTATAGCCAAATAGACATGCACTGGTGAAGTGTTGTCTGTCATATTCACAGCATGAAATATCATATCTGTGAAATTTAGTAACCAGAACAAGTCCAACCAACTGTTGCGTAGCGATGGGCATCGTCATGACCATCCCCTCACAACACAGGGGAGCTTGTAACAGTATTAAAAGCAAAAGCGTAAACACAACGCAAAAACAAAAAAAGTGCATAAAATAAAAACACACATGTCAAGCCATCAGGTATACTTGCTGTATACCAAGCACAGAAAGCATAGACAAATTACAATAGCACATATAAATGAGCGGTGACGCACGCACTTCATAGACAAATTACAATAGCACATGTAAATGAGCGGTGACGTACGCACTTCATGCACCCAAAACCCAATATTCGGGCCTGCTTAATTTGTCAGGCTTAAAATTAAAAGTACACTTTCTTTTACTTTCCTCACCCTTCTTTTGACAACTGGTCACCAGTTAGTGGTGATCAGCTGTCAAATACAACTTACTGTGTCGCTTCTGACACACAGGACCAGCAGGAACAATTCATAGAAGGACAAAATGCAAAAACGTGAAAAACACACAAACATTTTTTCTTCAAAGGAGTCATTCAAAAACTCATCTTGTTTCGACATACTGCTAACCCCCACCTTACTAACCTCAAGGTCAAAATCTGCCTCTCCTCAGCCCTCTCTCTCTTCACCCTGAAGCTGTCAAAGACAAAAAGCCTTCCTAACTCTTTCTAACTTGCAATAACCAACCCTTATCCAAAACCACATACCATATATATTACTCCCTTTAGGGGCCACAATCCACTCCTAATCCCAGACTCAAAAACATCTACTGTGAATAATTCACAGAACACAACAACACAACATACCAGCTTTAGAACAAATGCTTGTTACCACCCTATGCAATGGTACTCATTTCATCGACCTTAAATGGATGAACGTCTCAGTAGGTCCAGCTAGAGTTAAAACCTTCAACCCTGATATTAAACTCAAACCTCTGCACCGGGCACATTGGCTCACTGAGCCATCAAAAGCAACCCCAAATGGGAACAACCTGCAAATTTGTATTATACCTAAATGTATGCATTTACTGAAGCCTAAGGCACTTTAAAAGCTACTTTAAATGAAAAAAAATGCTGCCTAAAAAGTGCCCTCACCCAATTTCGACTTTGACACCTGGGGCACTTAAAAATTAATATCCTATAATTGTGCTACATATTAATCATCCTCAGAATGTTCTTTACAAATTGCAGAGATTGGACATTAGACATATCTCATGTAAATCCTTAGAAAAATGAGTTTTTTACGCCTGCGCCAAGTGAAATTCCATATGCAAATGTTCTCATTTTTGCGGTTCAACACAACTTAAATTAAATTTTAATGCTAGGAGGTCACAGTATGAGTATTAAGCTTTATAAATATTAAAAAACGAATTTAGAAGCACTTATTTTTAATAATTCTTTTTCATAATTAATAATTATTTTTAATAAACCCAATCATTTTTGATAGGTCCATATATAAACGCAAGCTGCATCCCTTGCCTATCATTTTAGACGCATTTATTTATAAGCCTAAACACAGAAGCTTAACTTGAAACATGACAAATTCTTGCGCCACTTTTTTTTTTTTTAAAAGAACAATTATTCTAACATTAGAACCAAGAATATGCTTATAAAAATGCTTAAAGAGAGGAAACCCTTAATTGAAATGTCTTCTTGTAATACAAAATAATGAACCGTAGTTTTGGAACCTTTTTTAAAACAACAGCCTGAAATGCAAAGTTCCACCCGTGTTAAACTGAGGGCGAAGTCCTGGCTTGAGTAAACATTCCTGTCTATTCGTGACCTGCTATTTGCTCCGCGGCAGTAAAAGCTTGTCTCTCAGTGTTATAACATGAGCATGGTGTCAGTCTTTTTCAAACTCTGACATATTAATGCGTGTTGCATTTGAGTTCAGCAAAGATTTACTTCAGCTGAAGTGTTTGCCTGTTAATATCTAATACAATGTATGTAAGTAAAAAAATACTATAAGTTTATTTTTCTACAAAACACACAATTTCGTTTTTGATGCCTTTTTATTCCTAGTGAATGTGAATTTTAATTTTATCTTTAAGCATTTAACAGTTTGTACATATGCATAATTGCTTACTCTATAAATGAAATAGCAAAATATAGCTATTGTAGCATATCACATGGTTCATTTCTACTTCATTAATTAACTGACATTTTGCTTAACAGACTGAAAACATCAAGAAAAAACCACAAACACACATTGAGCTCATTTCAGACATAAACAGAAAGGGGTCAAACACTCAGGACACACAATACAGCGTGTTTTAGTCATTTATTTCATAAATAGTGCCATCGCTATTTACTTACAGAAGTTGCACTAATGGGAAAACCACATAGTCATTTAAACACACATTTAACCCACAGATCAATACTCAAGACAGAAACAAAGGACAGCCCACAGACCGTACTTAAACCAAACCATTTGTAAATACTAGTTGTAAGTCATATTTACAAGAAGCGCTTCTCAATAGTGTTCCAAAAGACTGCAAAAACAGCCCCACAGACCTTTATTTCCAAGAAGCCAAGATACACTCAATTCACTAGCTTAGGCTGGCAGAACACCAAAAATCGCTCTTCATATCTCCATTCATAAGATTGCGCAGAACAAAGGATCCTCGTATGTATTATGTCCATATTTTAATTCCCTGGGGATACAGAATCACCAAGTAAGAAATATGTTTTTATACCTATACCTATTTAGGTATTCCCTCTAGGGGAGCCGGCTAATTTACTTCACATCACACCAAGAAAAAGCAACACATTCTTCAACGTGAGCTTTGAAAACAGGCATGCCAAAAATACTGCAGAATATGCAATATTATAATCAAAGTAGTGCTTAAGGTACTCTTCGTACGTTGCACCGTTCAACAAAACCAGATAGAGAAAAATCTCCTCATTACCTGCCTACACAAATTGCAATTCGCATATACAAACCTATACAAATCCAAAGTTGGCCAACACACATTCCAAAATTCCAAAGCTATAGTAAGTGTTACTAAACTACCTTACCAATCCAAGGCAAAAACCAACAGTAAGAGTCGCATAACGACTTTTACCAAACAAATGGTTGTCCAAATTCTAACTGCCAAGTTCGAAATGACCTAACAGTCTTTTTTTAAAATACTCACGCCAAAAATGTTCTCAGTCAGAGGTGACATCATGTGGAGGATCAAAATCAGGAAGATCAGAAATATACTTGGCTGCAGAGACAAAGAATCCCCAGAATCTCCGTGCACAGAATACCTCCTTAGTAGAGTCCTGTCCGGTCCTCCTCAGTAGATTTCTGTCTTCTGACAAGATCACTCCCACAGATAGCCACTTCTCTGATGAGGCCCACGTTGGCCGCGCCATTTGAAGAAATATAAACTCCTTCTCAGGGGTTTCACTGATACTTAGTCCATTCAAACCAATAATAAAGAATTTGACACAGAAGCTGAAATATAAAAGAACAGTTTTATTAAACTCAAAGGAGTGTGACTACGTCACACAGAAGCCGTAGCAACTGAATGAGGTAGTCCATAGAATGGTCTTACTTCACGTCTTATATACTCTTTATCCTGCCCCAGGCATGTAAGGGAGTTGTACCAATTACATTCCTAAACAAATGGAAAATCTGGAGGGTCAGCAGGTGAGTAGCCTTTGGGGTTTTAGCAGGACATGGGCAAAACATTATAATTACATAGTTCACAAAGGTTAATCTGATTTAGATGGCACTGCAGGGCATGGCATGATTACATGTACAGTATCTTGATTGGCAATCTCAGACAAAGATCGATCAGGGAAATTGGCTTTGCGAGGTCAGTTTCAGGTGAAGAGGTCAGTTTCTTACAGTTCATTCCTGAGTCAGAAAGAAACCTAGTTAATGTATACATGGACTAAGAAGGCCAGGCCACTTTGTTCGCCAGGCTACCTTCACAGGCCTACGTTAGGGCAACACAAAATGGTGGCACAATAAAATGGAGTCAGTCTCGAGAATTACAGAACCTCAGTTCTTTCAAGCTTATGTTATAAAACGGTTTAATTATTCTTTTGAATTGCTTCCCTTTTGCGCTGCCATGCATTAAGTTGTTTTCCTTATCATAGTCCTTATGGCTGATGTCGACTTTGCGGAGCATAGCATTACTCCCTCGTCATTTGACCCCATATGGAGTGCCTGGCACGGGTATCGCACTTATTTTTGTGGTTGGTGCTAATCCAGCTTACCACTTTGAGGTGTTTTACTCTTGGGTAACTCTTCTGGCAGTGAAAGGGGATGATAACTTGTTCCATGTATACACTCCCACTGCGACACCTAATTTATATCGGCCTTGTACTACTCTTGAATTTCTGATTTCGGCATGACAACACCGTATTTGGTTTAATGGCGACCTACCCCACACCTTGACTCGGGTCCGTTTAGGCCCTTTGTCATTTCCAGGGGCCACTTGGCCAATTTTGGCTGGGTATACACCACATCCACGTTATCTAACAGCCACTATAGACGAATTGTGTGTCTTGCACACCTCCTTAATTGAGGTGCATTCGGCTCTATTACAATACGTTTCATGCAACCTGCAGGTGAGACCATCTGGGGTTGAGGCGCAACCAGCTGGACCTGCAGGGATGTCTATTAGTCCCTTCATGGTAAATTTGGTTATGGGCAAGCGACCCCAGAATAAGGATGATTTACCTTACTGTCTTGCTGAGAAATTTGACCAGCTGAAAGCGATATTTCCTAATACCACTCCTGTGGAAAACACGGAATCTTAACAATTAGTTTTCAGAAAGACTTAATGCCAGAGGTAACCGTTTGTGAAAATTGGGGTAAAGTATTCGCAGCAGTGTATGCAAAGTGTTTTAGCATGCCCTCTATGACTGTGCTGATTAAGCGTGTTCAGGATGAGCACAGACTGGAGGAGGTGGTTGAGTTGGGAATGAGACTTGTCGGCGTGTTTGACGTGGTTGCTGATCTCCTCCTTGCAAATGTCAAGGCAGATGCGGTTAACTTTCAGGTGTCTAATGCCTTGCGTCTTTTCCCTGAAGAAGAGAAACCCCGCGAGTTACCAAAAATTGTTGCAGATGCTTATAAGACCATTGGCCGCAATAGTTTGGGTTTTAAGCCTTTTGCCAGAATACCAGCACTACAGCAAGCTCAGACGGCCCAGTGTACTAAAGACAACCGTCCTATTTTTCCTAAAAAGAATTGGAAAAATAAAAAACAGGGGAAGCAACAACAGAAACAAGGGTCACGTGCAGCGTCACCGGTACCCGGGTCTTCTGAGCGCACTTATGATTTGCGCGACTGCGCGAGAATTAGGTCTCCTGACAGGTTTCAGGTTCCTGATCAGCGTTCTCCCCATTCTTCGCAGGAAACATCAGGCTCACAAGCCGGTGGAGGTGAACGCCAGGTTCATGGCAGAGGTCGAGGTGCACCGCAAGGACACGAGCAACCTCGTCAGACTGACAGAAAAGGGAAGCAGGACGATTTTCCTCGTCAGCGGCCATTGTTTGAGAAAAAGAAAGTTGCTGCTTTAATAGCGAGATATGCCACAGACGGTGAGAACCCGCCTCCTGAACCTAACATGGGCAGTAACACTGCTAGACAGAGCAGCGGAGGTTACAATAGTGCGGCAAGCACTGCGTCCATTTCTGGAGGCGCCATCAACTGAAACTTTCATCACAGTTGAAACTGCTGACACACGAGTGGCTCCCCCTGACAGATTATATGAAATTGTATTACTGATTGAAGGTGATATACAACATCTAGTTAAAGGGATTTTTTGGGAAAATCTGACTTCTTCATATGACATTTTGTTAGCAGAGGCAGACTGGCCCCCGGTTTTTGTTCTAGCTGCTCCACGCGGGGAGGAGGTAATCCTCCCGAATTTTTCATACAATGTTGCCAAGGAGCAAGCAATGGCTTTTGCGAAAGAGTGGGCTTTGGTGCTTGCACCGGCTCTGTACCGTAATCAGGTGGGCTGGGATAAAGACTCTCCCCCGCATGAGACACCATTGCGGTCTATGCCACAGCCATAAACCCAATATCCCCTCCGGCGGGAGGCAAAAGCTCCCGTTTCTGAGATTCCAGATCAATTAGAGTATCAAGGAGTGATTAAGACATGTGTGTCACCGATAAATAACCCTCTTTTTACCATAACCAAACCAGATGTGTCGTACCGTTTAGTTTTAGATTTCCGGCATTTGAAGTCTCATTGTCGCACATTTGCAGTTCAGAATACCCATAGTTCTGCTTTAGTAGACAGTCTTGTACATAAAAAATATAAAACTATGCTTGACATGTCCAATGGCTTTTTCAGTCACAATCTGTCCTCCATAAGTAGTCAATGGACAGCATTTACAGCCGGCGGAAAACAAAAACATTTTAAAAGATTGGTCATGGGCTACAGAAACAGCCCAGGCGTTTTCGCCGCTCGTGTTGTCTCTTTGTTAGATGACATAGACGCTGATGCGTACTCGTACGTTGATGTTATTTATCTCACGGACGACTAATTATGGCCGCATCTTTGTCACGTGGACCGCATCATAGTGTTGTTTGCGGACTACGGCTACAAATTTAACTTTGCAAAATCACACGTTGCACAGTACACAGTGTTGTTCCTGGGCTATGAGCTCAATAATGAATGTAGAGGCTTGGTGTCTCACTTCTTGGAGAAATGCGCACGTTTGCAATCTCCTACAACCCTGAAAAAATTGCAATCTTTGCTGGGATTTTTAAACTTCGGTCAAACTTACATTCCTGAATATGCCCAGCGTATCCAGCCGCTGTATGCTTTGATACAACCTAACTTTTCAAAAGCCTGCTGGCTTCCGGATTATTCAGCTATCCTGCAATCCTTGCAGTCTGATCTTCTTGAATCTAAATACTTGTTGACACGTGATAACTACACAAACCTAGTGATACAAATTGTGCCAGGCGCAGTGGGTTTCACTTACTTGACATTTAATGAAGGGGACACAGTACCTATTGCTTACAAATCACATTTGTACACTTCAGCTGAACTGCATTTTTCAACTGTTGAAAAGATCTTGACAGCTGTCCAGATGGCGATCCTGAAGGAATGCGCACTGGCTCAGGGGAAACGCATGCTGGCTGTAACACCATATCCTGCTCTTGAAGCAGTGACGAAAGCCAGTATACCGAACTCAAAAGCTTTGCAT
Organism: Triturus cristatus; assembly: GCF_964204655.1. NCBI lineage: Eukaryota > Metazoa > Chordata > Amphibia > Caudata > Salamandridae > Triturus > Triturus cristatus. Next base: position 393,984,609 of record NC_140594.1, read on the forward strand.
CCTCGTTGGATACAATGGGCTACTTCGTTGACCTCTCCGGATGTCACGTTTATCTTCAACTCCTCACTGCAGACTCCTCCTTTGTCAATGCTCCCGCCAGAGGAGTACCATTGTATCATTTACAGCGACGGTTCAGCGCAACCGGCGACAGGGTCAAAACATTCTTCTTCGTCGGCGTGCGCAATTGTGGCAGGTACCATAGTGAACGGTGAGTTTAAGTCCAGTGTTGTGCACACGCAGGCACTTGGGTACTGTACCACCCAATTGGCAGAATTGCGTGCTCTGGTTCTGGCACTGGAGTTTGCTGATCCTAATGTGACTACTTTGATTGTAAGTGACTCTTACTACTGTGTTCAGTCTTTTAAAGACAACTTATTCTTTTGGTCTTAGAATGACTATCGTGATTCTAAAGACAGCGCAATTAAGCATAAAATGCTTTAGGTTCGAGTCGCAGATCTTAAAGAATGTCTACCGATCAAACATGTGATTCATACTCTTGGCCACCAGCGCGTGGGAGTACACGCTGTCGGCAATAGTTTGACTGATGAAGCAGCTAAAACAGCAGTAGCCACATATTCAGTTGCAGCAGTTACAAGATCCATGAGTGAGATTGATGATGACATCTTGGCAGCTATAGCTGCTACAGAGAAGGGAGGTAATTACCCACAGGGTTTCCCTTCGATATACTCTTATCATTTAAGTCCCGATAAAGTTCCTTATGTGAGAATTCATGATGTTGGTGACAGGTTGATTTCCAACGAGGACCACAGACTTTCTCTGATAACAGCCGCACACAAAGGCATGGCCTTGGCCTATGCAGGCGTTTCTGGCACTGTTTCTATCTTACAGCAGCGTTACTTGTGGCAGTGGGCTATATAAACAAACCTGTAAGTATGTGCTTTCTTGTGACATTTGTCAGCAGATTAAACCTTTGATGCCCACCACAAACACAGCTGTGCATTTCTAATAAACCATTCGGTTCTGTTTATCTAGATCACTGTGGTCCATTTTCTTCAGATACTGCCTATAAGTTCATCTTAGTTGCAGTTGATTCATGCACACGTTTTCTTTGGGTCTGGCCACAACGCAGTGCTGATGCACAAACTGGCATCAGGGAGTTGCATACCTTTGTGGGAATTTTTGCATGTGGCACCTTTCATTCTGACCAGGATACCGTGTTCGCCTCTGAGGCATATAAGGATTCCATGAGGCCAATGGGGGTGCAAGTCAAATTTTCGTCTCCCTACAGTCCTGAGGGCAACTCAGTTGTGGAGCGAATGAACTTTGACTTAAAGCAATCCTTGACAGCTAGAGTTTTAGGTACTGGCAGGAGCTGGTTCGCCCATTTGTATAGCGTACAATGTGCAGTAAATAATCTCCCTAAAAGATCTCTGGGCGGGCGGACCCCATAGGAAATGCTCTTTGGCATGAAAATGTTTGTGACAGACCTTGATGGTCTAGACATGGCGGCGACTGCCGCATCCTTTGACGTAGATAATCATTCTGCTGTATTACAGAAACTACAAGAGACTCGTGACAGTCTTGCAAAGGAACATTTACCCTCCGCCACTGACGCTGCGTTGCAGATTCCGGCAGTCAGCTGGCTACCCAAAGTCGGAGACCTGGTCCGTGAGAAGGTGGAGAACAAAAAAGAGTTTGGCCCCTCTTATCGTGCACCTGTCCCAGTGCTTGGCGTGAAGGGTACTCGTACAGTCATTTTACCACCACTTCTTGGTCGCAAAGATAACAAATACATCTCAGTGGACAATGTCAAGCTACAACGTCTGGCCGATCCTGAATAGTATCACACCAGCTGCTTCCTGTCCAGCAATATCCAGGAATCCAGTTTTGGCAACGTCAAACAACATCCAGCGTGACACTGCCACAGAGATGACCTCTGTTACTAACCCCTTGCTAAATCCCCCGGCTTCCCGTCTAAATGAATAAACAGAATATGCATATCCCACTACAGAGGCATTGCCTGGTTTACAATCGAATGCCCTTAACCAGTCACGTTTTTCTTTTGACACTAACTCCACATCATCGAGTGCCCCTTTCAAGTTTTCTATTTTTGTCATCTGGTTTAAACAGATTTATTTGGTTCCACCTTGGACATACATCTGGCTGGTGCTCTTCACCATTTCTTTGTTCATGTCAACTGGATTTGTGACATTTATTTTCCTTATGATCAATGGTCAATACCTATCTGAACGCTCTGCTGTAAAACTGGTTGATGGAACTTTGGCTCCGCACTCTTCTTCTCACATCATGAAAAGAGAACAGACTTTTTTCAACATCTCTGTCTGGCCAGTTGCGGATGGAATAGTTTTGGATGCGGTGAATTTCCGAATTCATGTCCCTACTGAAGTGGTTAATGTTCCAAATGTACTTCGTGTTTCTATAGGGGATGTAGTGAAACACAACATATGCTCTGATGATTGGGATGTACAAGCCGTTCAATCTTTGTTTTCATATTTGAAATATTATGCTGCATTTGATGCTGAAGATTTGTATTAGAATACTGCAAATTACGCGGATTTGTTTTTCTGCCAGCATTATGGACATCATTATCTGCATAAAGCTAATACATTTAGAAATGTTTTTAACTATACTCAGTGGGAACATTGCCCGGTTCCCTTAGAAGGCAGTTCAAAGACACTACTGAAAAAATTTACTGATTTTACTGATTTTAATAAATACAAACCAGGGTCATTCTATTTTAGATTAAATACTTTGTTCAATTCTAAAGTAATGCTCACCCACACTAAATCAGTGTATTCTAAATCCTGTATTGATAAATTGTCGGTGGGTGGCTATGAACTATGGAAAGATAAAGTAGATCTTAAATCTGTCTGAGGTTCTAGGTTCTGGCAGGTGCAAGGCACAGAAGCTTTACATCGCGCGTGCCTCATACCAATTCAGATTCTGTTTTTAAATAATTCGGTTTATCAGACAACTTGCTTAGGATTGGCTACTTCAAAGCAAATGAATGCCCCTACAATTCCAACTCTTGCCACTTATCTGAACTGGAGCAATCATACCGATTTTGCCATTGAAGATTTGCAATCGCAGTTTACAAATGATACCTTTAATATTTCTAGTCTAGATTCCCTAGGCTGGTTAGTTTGGCAGGCAAGTTCTGATTCTTGCCAACACAGTTTTCTTGGGAAAACCCCGGGATACACACAGGATAGACCTGATCCGCATTTTTCTGACTCCCATTCGGTTACCACCTATTCAGTAGGAAAATGATGTCAAAATTGGTTACAACACTCAACCCTGTCATCAGTGAAACACCATTTATCGTTGTTGTCAGGTGACATTGACTTGACAGATTTTATAAAAGGACCTGCTGGTCCTAGATCTCAAAGATTTATTTATGCAACTTACAATGAAATCTGGAAGCTGTCCCAAATTGAAGCTGCTTCTCGTCTAAGGGCAATAGACCAGGCTAACTTAGAGAAGGTGCTTGCAGTGGTTGATAATAGTATTTACACCTTTTCTTCCCGCATTTACACATTAGACAACATTGTTTCATCTGTTGTTGATATTATTCATGATGAAGTGTCTGTTTTATATCATGGTCAGAATCAATTGCGTTCAATTATGCAGTTTGCTTGGACTTTGCAAACTTTGAAAATGGGGAAAGTTCAATGTGATTATCTGAACGCCTCATCATTATTTTTACCATTTAACTTGACAGATAAACAGCAGTTTATGTCCATGAAGGATGCCACACACACTCCTTTACATATTGAAAAGTTGGATCCTTTGCCATTCTCTGTGGCAGAAACTGACTCAGCTGTATGGCTTATCCAAGGGGTAAGAACACTGCCATTTTCGTTGTTTAAATTTAGTTTATGTATCAAACATTATCCCCTGGGCCGCTACGAACCCTTGGGTAGTGCATTCCTTCATGAGGTGTGGTCATTACCATTCACATACAGGTGCCTACGGGATGACAAAGAGGTGTACCTGACTGGGGAATCATGTGATTCAACACCCGATCATTCTCTTATTTGCAAAAATATACAATTGCATGGTGCTTGTAACCTTACGGCCCCAAATTTGGCCTGTGTTTTGAAGGGTAATCCAGTACCAGCTATTACACCTACGTTCGCTCTGCGTGCAAATGGTAGTTATCTGCTTTTAAACAATGAGGACTGCTGCGGCATGCTTGCAGGCATCCCTTACTTTGTAACAGTCTCACAACCTGTGGTTTGCTGTAAAAATGTGCTTTTCCCACCCCCACATGGGAGTCTCGACATCTCGATTTGGCCTTCCATTCCGACCTTAAAGGCAGAGTTCAATAAATTGAGCAAAATAAGAGCATTATTGTCCCAAAAAGAAGTTGCACTCGTATCTGCCCGTGAGACTTTCGTCCTTCACGTGGCAAACACCTGAACAGAGGTGCAAGCGCTTCTTAATACTGACCTCCCACTGCATTTCGGTACCTTGATTCTTGCCATTTTCAATGCCTCTACTACTACAGGCCTGCCCATTTGTTTAAACTTGTGGGCTCTGGCCTTGTAACTTCTTTCTAAACTATATGTGGTGTGATACCGGCATTTTTTCATTCTATTTTTTCCAGCATCTTCGGCGGCTTACCACTATTAATTGCCTTAGCTGCTGGGGTTCTGCTGTTGGTTTGCCTGCTGCAAAATGGCTGTTCCTTCTGTGGCGCTACACACTTGAGATCGGCTGCTGCTGCTTCGTAGTCGTAAGCTTGAATGCTACGGTACTCTGCCCTTGGCCACACTGAGCGTGGCTTATGGATTATCCTTTCGTTTCGCTTACTTCACTTGCGTACAACCAGTGTTCCACTGCTTAGAATGTTAGTTTGAATGGGCACTGGATCTTTGCCTCTCCAATACGGTGTCTCCTGCACCGGATTTTGACCTGCTAATGAGTCCCTTAGTGGCCCATGAACAAGAATGTTTTGGTGTTGGAATTATGGCCTGTGCGGCTGCGCTTGGAATTTTGGCGGAATGGGATGTCTGTGCAGCGGCACATGACTTCCAACAACGAAGTTTTATCGAGGATCACACTATCCCATTATTGATTTAAAAAATTGTTGTCCTTTTTATATTTTTTTAATTCAATTTTCACCCGCAGACTTGTGTGCATCACTGTAAGTTAACTCTCTTTTGCCTAAATCTGCATTTACATCGATATAGATGCTCTTGATTTTGCTCGCACTCCTTGAACTCTGTATGCACGGAAGTCCACTGACCATTGGCCTGACCAGGGGAGGGTCTAGTGAAGACATGGGATTAACTGCGGACATTGCTAAAGTTAGCATAAGTTAGTATATGCTTGGCCGCCATTCTGCCGCTTTTTGCACACGACACTGCATGGTTCTATCCTCGTAGATACTCCGTTTGCGCCTCTTCACATTTGAACTGTTTGCCTTTCACATATCTAGCTGTGCACCGTGCTCTTCGTCTGGACAGCGTGTCCAAGGTCGAAAAACAATGTAGGCTGTTGATTCACTTTGGTCAGTCCCACGCCCATAGACATAACATGAAACACAGCTGCACAACTGAAACTCAGTGATTTTTAATATGGCATTATATGCATAAAAAGGCACTTGGAGAAAACCTTTCCAACGAAGAAGAGCTGTGCTTGTCCTAAGATGTAATTCATTGCATCTAATCTTGGGGGTGTGGGGTCCCCCTGACAAAGCCTCGAGGCCTTCTATAATTATATTAAACTAGCTCATAGCACGGGTAGGGTGGTAAAGGCGCTATAGTCCTGTTTCCACTGTCATTTTATGATTTCCCCTTTTGTGCTTTATGGAATGGTCACAATGCTGATTATATTGTTCTTATGGATGTTGCTGCTAGTATTGGCTTGTGTACTGCATTATAGAGCACGTTAGTTAAAATAAACATTTAAAACTATACAGTGTCTCTGTTTACTCACTTTGTGGACAAGTATGATTGTTGGAGCGAAAGAGTGTTCTTGTTTCCCACTATTCCTGAGAGGAACTAAGTCGCTTGTTCGAGGTTGTCTAATCATTGGTAGCTTTGCTGTAGTACGGAGAACGAATGAGACACCATTGCTAGTCAGATTGGGGTTTTAGGTACTGAGGTGGGTTTTTTGGTACACCACAAGACACCGAGGTCCTGGTTTCCTGTGCATAGTTCTGTATATGAACAGCATCCCTGCAACACGGTCTTGACATAAAATGTAGATTTTCCTAGTAATTTATGACGGAAAGTATTAATTGTGTTAAAGACACAGAGGCGAGTATTATCCCGTCGCAACACCTTTTAATATCTGTTTTTTCTCCCTCCCTCCAGCGGCTTCTGCTCTACCACCTGCTTCTTCCTGATCGGATCCAGCGTCCTCAACAGGATCTTGCTCCTCTACAAAGTGTTTCGTCATTCACTGGTGATCCTCCTACCCTCGCTCCTGCTCCAAGGACGACCTTGCTGGACTTCAGTCAAGACTTTTTTGCTTGGACTTTAGCCTTATGTATTGTTTTCAATATTTTTCCTCTGGTTATGGACACTATTTAATCCACTCGCTGAAGAAAATAGGGCTGTTTGCAGTCGGAGCTGTCGTTATACCTGAGCCTGTGTGTTCATTGGTTGGTGCTGTTGATTTCATAGTTTCCATTGGTCAACCGGTTGATTGGCCGTCTGGGAACTGTAGTTTTATAAGTTTATCTTGGCTGCTATTACATTAAAGCAAGATTGGAAAGCATAATACTCGCCTCTGTGTCTTTAATAAAATTAAGACTTTCCGTCAAAAATTACTAGGGAAATCTACTTTATACTAAATGACAACCTAAACATCAAAACTATCCAATAAAAGGATGAGCATATCATCTATATAAGTGTATACAGTTCCTGATCCATGTTCAAACCTTTCTCACAGTTTTTAACTTCCCTATCCTGAGAGTTTCTCTGGATCTAAGTAATGGTTCAAGGTCACCACCTCTCCTTTTTATTTTAACTTGTTAAATTCCTAGAAACGTAATTGGTATTTCAGATATTATGGTGTGCTTCTCTTCAAGAAGTGTCACAATGAGAAATCTTTAATTTCCGTTCTTAACAGCTCTAAGGTGTTCCCTCCATCTTTCTTTTAGTTTCCTAGAAGTGGAGCCCACCCACTGTAACCTACAACTGCAGAAGATATGACAAACACAATATCTCAAGTTACAACTAATGAAAGTATTGATATGATATCTCCTCTTGTTATCACTATCAGAGAATACTTTCGTCCCATTGGTAGCAAATTTACAGCAGTTACAGGCACCACATTTATGGCACCCATTTGGTAATGTTGTGAACCACTGTGAGCCTGAAATTCATCTTTATTCAAGTTATAAAGAGATCTGACTTTCATAATCACATCAAAATCATTTACTGCCAATTTCTGAAAGAGATCTATTACATTCTCGCTTTCTAGGTCTGCAATGAATTTGGAACAAGGTTTAAGTCCACTTTCCGGTAGTGCTCTTTCAGTAGCACCTAAATCCATCACCAAATCTTTAATGTCTACGGAAATTCAATCCTCCAAACTCATTAGTGTGGTAACATCTAATAGGTCATTAGTACTTCTGGGGTAGATATCTTCCTTTATTCTAATTTGTGGCTCTTGCCTATCTTCTCATAAACTTAACAGACCAGCTTTAACCTGTAATTCATCTATGTGTCTCTAAAGATCAAAACCCAATCCCTTACTTGAACCTATTATTCTATTGTAGCATGTTTTCTATGTAAAACATTAGTGACTAGTAATTAATTCTGCCTTCTTCTTTCCTGATCTGCGCTCGTTAGTACTCCACACTTTTCTGTCTTGTTTTGTTTCTGTCCTACTCCTTCAACCTTGCTTGCCTCTGACTGTCATTACTTGAGCGCCTGTTCCTCACTTTCTGTTCTGAAGCTCTCAGTTCTGCTCTCCGCATTTGTTTGAATTCTTGTTAAAAAGTTCCCAAACTCTTACTATTCGATGCATCACTAGTATTTGAGATGTTTGATTCTGAGCCCCTGATAATTTCTTCAGTACTTGATAAAGAAAACATGATGGGAGCTTCCCTAGGTCTCATAATCTGATCTGTCTTCTGTCTAGGTTTCACACCAATAGTACTATCAAATTTATGAACATGGAAGCGACTTATTGTGGTTTTAAGGCATAAAAAACCCTTAGTTTGAAAGATATAACTGAAGTAACTTAATATTATTGTGATCTCTGAAACTTGAAATGTCCAGCCTGCATAATGTATGTAGTAGACACAATGAAACGATACAAGTAACTGTTGGATTCCTGTATTCTATTTCCAACAATAAAGGATCGTGATTAGGAGTGGGTGAAGAATTCTGCCCTGCCGGCGGAGTTCGGGGGGTTTTGCGCACTCTGCGCAGAGTTCTGAAAAACTCGGTGGAGTCAATGTTAAACGTGGGAGAAATCGCACACTAGACCACCTACAGGCCAGATTTCTGAATGCGGGTGGTTGCGGCTGTCGCTACTGCTCACGTTGAGAAAGCTGCCGCTCGAGTAGAAAATCTACTCAAGCGGCAGAAAGAAGCAGCTCCCTCTGGCACTCCGCATGATGCCATTCACACTGATTTTACAGTGCAGGATGAACTCTTGGTGCTAAAAACCACTCTGCTGCTCGCGGAACTCCACGTAGCATGATGGAGTTTTTTGGCACTTTGCAGAGCTACATGTAGCGTGACTCTGCTGAACTTTGCCCAGGTCTAATTGTGATTAAAGCTTGTGATACAGAGCTATGACATATTTTTTACCTTTTGATGTTTTCAACTTTATGCACGTTACAAGTTTTGTCAGTGGGCTAAGAAATTCTTATGCTTTTGTTTACTTTGCAGCCTTGATAAAGAGGTGATTCCTCGAAACAGGTGTTGGCTGTATGTATTGATTATGTGAGGGGCATAATGATTAAATGAAATGGAAGTATGGGATTGAATTGGAAAAAGTTAACCTCATCAAATAAAGAATTAATGGAAACTGAAAAGCAAATGTGGGACTATTAATTATAATACTCACCTCCTTGAGGATACCATTAACTTTCTAAAGCACCATTTGGGTACGGGTGCAGAAGGAAGGAGGGCGCCAGGCTACTGGTCCTTATCTACCCTATATTCGATAATCATGACGGGCCATGTGGTTAGCATTGGTTTTATGGATAAGATTGGAAGGTGTTTGGCAAGGTCTATCCGGTCCGGTTGCGAGCAGATGTTGCTGTAAACTGCGGTGATTTTGTTGCTGAAGAATTGAGAGAGATTGTTGCAGAGGCCCTGCAAGGGGGTGGTTGAGTTGGAGGCAGCCGATGGTGAGGTGAAATCTTTCACAATGGTGAAGATGTTTTTGCTTCTGTTGGTGCTGGCATCAATGCCATCTACCGGAGCGGCATGTTTCATAGTCCAGCTCATTCTGGTGGTAGCATCTTAGGGTGGATTTGAACGTGCTCCTGTCTGCATTGTCTTGGCGCATTCTTCATTTGCACTCCAGTTGTTTGCAGTGGTGTTTCATCAGTCTGAGTTCCTACTAGTACCAACTGGCCTAAGGTTTGGATCTTCCTGTACTGCTGTTTTGAGGGGAGGTCAGGGAGTTAGTGCAGGAGGTGATCCAATTTTTTACATTTTGATGGCTTTGGGGAGGCTGTAGCTGTGTTTGAGTCAGTGGGTGTTCAGAGTGGTGTTCCAGTCCTTGTCAGTGCTGCTGTTCTGGTGGTGGTGTGTGTGCATTGGACAGGGTTGGGGATGCTGAACTTGACAAGGGCGTGGTCTGTGCAGGGAACTGGTGTGGGCTCATCAACTCAGATATTGTCAAAGTTGGTGAAAATAGGGTCCTGGAGGTGTCCAGCAACATAAGAAGGTCCCTTTACTCATTGGGTGAGGCCCAGACTTCAAAGGTCTCAATGAGGGTTGGTGTGGTCTTCGAGGTGTAAGTACAGGTCTCCAAGTAGGATGTAATTGCTCCCATCAAATGTGAATGATGTGACAAAGTTTGTGATAGTTTTGATGAAGCTGGTGCATGATTGCGTTGGTCTGTCGATAAGAGTGCCGCTTAGGGTGAAGTTGGCTGTGACGTGGAGCATGAACGACTGGTGTTCCATGTTGGAGATTGATGTGTCCAAGGATGTGGTGCAGCTGATGGTGTCCTAGTAGATTATGGCAGTTCTTTCTCTGGGCTTGTGAAGTCTGTCTTGCCTGGTAATCTTGTAGCCAGGGGGTGGCTTTGGCGATGTCAGGTGCCGAAGCAGAGTTCAGCCAGGCTTCCATGATGAAAATTAGATCATGGTCATTGTCGTGCAGGACTGTGTGAGTGTGAGAGAGTGGGGGTGCTGGTTTCTGTCAGTTCGCTGAGTGTTGTGTGTGGGTAAGTGCATGAAAACGTGTGATAAAATCAGGGGAATGCTCACTCAGTGTTTTGTGATGTGGCCAGGTGGGAGCATGTGGAGAAGTGGCCGGGGTTGAAGGCACAGAGTGTTGCAGCATGGTAGCGACAGGACAGGGAGGATCAGGGTTCCTGGCACTGGGAGTGGTCCAGGCACGGACGAACGCAGACAGTCTTGTCTTTGCCGAGTCTTTGGTGTGCCAACTGTGCGCCAGCTGTGCGGAGCCGCTGCACATCTACACTGTAGCAGCCATGAAGTAGGCCCTGAGAGGGGAGAGGCGAGGAGTGATGTCACTTCCTGTGCAGATGGATTATGAGAAATACAATGATGTCACTTCCTGTGTAAATAGATTACAGAAAATCCACTGATGTCAAGTTCTGTGGAGATGCATGATGGAGTAGATTTACAAGTGACTGGATTTACAAATGTAAGTTTACTTCTGTGAATAGGCCACATTATTAAAAAAACTTAAAACATTTCTAGACTCTTACATTTTTTAGTGTTCACTGAAATGTCTAGGAGACACATGATTTTAAAAATGTTGGAAATATTTGAAATGCTTTAAATATTGTAGGAGACTTTTAAAAAGTTCTGATTGTTGACTAAAATCCCACACAAATTATTTAAGTTTATTTAAATAATTGGAACTGTTTGTTCAAAAAGCTAAAAATGCTGAAAAAATTAAAGCCAAAGAAATTCTTTATTAAAAATTAAAAACATAGGATATCACACTTCAAAAGAATCCAGCATTAGTAAATGCATTAGGTTTTGCCTGTGGTAATAATAATAAGCTGCTTTTTGTTGTAAGCTGTAGCTTGCTGAGTAGCTGTACAATATAAGTTATAGAAAGTCTTCTAAATTGTTCTGACTTGTTTATGTACAAAAAGGCAATATATTGTGCTGTTACTGTTGGTATAGCACGGGAAGTAATAGCAAAGTTTTGGAAAAAGAAAAGGTTTTCATAATATATACAGACTACTGAGTTTGCTGGGCCTGGAGATGGAAAGGCGTGATGAGTCTTCAGCGAGTGATCCACACAGCTCCCTGTGGCTGAACTGGTAGGCCTTTAGTAGGTACTTGTATGTAAGAAGTGACCATCTGGCCCATAGTTTACAGGGACAGATTCAGTGGAAAGGGACTACAAGTAGATCAAAGTGTCTGAACTTGTATGGTAGACGGAATGATTGGGGGAGGGGGAGCAATGTGTGGGGGAAATGTTGTTGAAAATATTTTTTACTATAAATCTTTATTGCTAAGTCACAGGCATATCTCAATCCATAAGTTTATTTCAGCAACGCTACATTGAAGCAGCTTTGTCTATAGAAAGAAACATTGATAAACACACACATTGTCCATCTAATTTACAATGACTTTCGGCGATATGGCTGATTAAAATATTTTTAGAAAAACGGGAATAAACAAGAAAGGTCTTTTATATTTTTTTAATTATTTTTTTTAAAACAGGATAAGCAGTTCTGAACAGAAGCCTTACATTCCAACATATTACAGTGACATCCTTGGCACTTCCCCCCAAGGGGAAACTTCCACCACATTGTCAAGGTTATATTTCAAAAACAGTTTACCAAGTCCCGTAACATGCTTTCTCTCAGTTATGAAATATAAACTGAAACAGTTAACACCGCCCCCCCCCCCCCTATCCCGGGTCATGGGAATCCTGCAATGTCAATCTTCATTTCTAAATGTAATCTCTACCTATATAATCTGCTCAGTTACATCATTCTCAGGTGTCAGGGCGACCTTCCGCACCCCCTATGTCTCTGATCCAGCCACACCTGTCAGTAGTTCATTCGTTGCTTCGGAGGATAAGTCTTCCGTCTGTATTAAGTCAGTGATCATGGTGTACCATGTCCATGCCCTTGCATCCCCCTCCAGCCTATCATCCCTCCTGACTCTCTTCATTCTTCTTAACACCACCGAGGCCCATTCACGCATATCTTTGGTCCAAGTCTCAACCGCGGGGGTGGGACTCATCCATCAAATAGCTATCTGACGTTTAGCCAACACTAGTCCCAGTTGAAGGAACTTCCTAGTAAGTTTCTTAGTTTTGGGAGCATGAGAAGCCCAAGCAGCACCCCTCTGACATCCTGTGCCACCGTCCAACCCGTGACCCTCTGTAAACAGTGCACCACCTGCCCCCAAAAGGGTATCAACTCAGGACAGCTCCAGATCATCTGGAGAAAATGAGTGTCCACTTACCTGCATCTGGGGCAACAAGAGGACTGGTCTGGAAACATTTTGTTAAGCACTCTCGGGGTCAAATATGTCTGGTGCACTATGTTATATTGCGTGAGTTTAAATCTAACCTTGGAGCTGATCCGCTTAACCCCCTTGTGTACTCTCCTTAACTCCGCCTCCGTCAACGGTTCCCCTAGTAAATTGTCACATTTAGCCTAAACAGAGAGAGGGCCTGTAGGAAGGTCCTCCCTGAGTGCCCTATAGATGTGGGAAACAAGCCTACGTCCTCCAGCGAGAGTGGTCATTGCATGAAGAGTTGCCATACATTACCCGTGGTTCTTGGGGAAATGTCGGCCACAGCTTACGAGCTACCACAGAAATCTTGCCTCTGTATTTTATTAAACATTTTTATTACTTTGATGTACAGTGGCTGTTGTTGACATAGAAGCACTGTAGTTCCAGGAAAGAACTTTCATGATATTGTGAGTCAAGGTCAAAAATAAGAATTCATGCTAGACCAGGGTGCTATTTGTCGTTTATTGTGCATGAAAGATACTAAAACCAATATTTAAATGTATTTGCGAAGATGTACATAAGATAGAATTTCTTCATGTGCTGTCAAACAGGCATGTGCAAATCCAACTGTTTTGCTTATACAGTTTACAAGAATTACTAGACTTGGCGCAGGCACCATATTCGCACAGCAGAATTAATGTAGCGGGCACTGTTAGAATGCTTAGTTTCAGGCACCAATGTAAACTGATTAAAGCAAGAGGAGTGCGGGGGTTAAGGAGAGGGAAAAACATGCAGCCAACAAGCAGGCACACATAAAAAAAAGTTCCACAAAAAAGTGGATGAATACAATACTTCGGCTACAGGAACTGATAAGAATCCCTTTTAAGATATATTGGGGCAGATCTACAAGGAAGTGCCGCAGCGTGGCAACGCAAGCTCTTTGGCTGCGCCACGCTGTGGCACTTCCGAAGCACAGGAATGCGACATATTTACAATAATATGTCGCATTCCTGTGCTCTCCCCTGCGCAGGCACACAAACTGCAGCCATGCGCCGGCATCCTTGCACCATGGTGCAAGGATGTCTGTGTCATGGGAAGATTGTTTTTTGTGCAGGAAGGGGCACCTTCCTGCACAAAAAAAAATCACTACAGGCATTTTCCTCTTTCAATGCGTGCTGTAGAATGCAGCACACTTTAAAAGAGGAAAAAACAAGGAGAAATGTAAAAATGTCTCCTCGTTGCGCCTCGGAGGCGTAGCATTGACACGCATTCCCAGATTTACGAGGAATCGTAAATCTGGAAATGTGTCTCGTTCCATGGGTGTTGCGTGGGAACACCCACAGCAACACCCATGGAACGCCCCAACCACGCAAAGTGCTGTGTGTGAAGGGGCCATATTTAAAAGGAGGGGAAAAGTCACGGAGGGTGGCTCTTCCTCTCCTTGTAAACATGGAGAAGTGAAATGCGCCTCCAGTACATCACAAAAAGTGACGTACTGGTGGCGCAGGGGCCTTGTAAATCTGCCCCATTAAATGTAATAGATTTCACAAGCACAGCGGTGAAACCTAACAACTGATGATTTTATGTTTTAAAAAGAACATTGTCACTTAATAATCAAAGGTTATAGGAGTCTGCTGTATTCAAAACTGGATCAGGCACAAAAAAACAAAACTCTCCAATACAAGTAAAAAAACAATTGAAAGATCTCGCTACATAAGCTATGTGGGCAAACAATGTCCATTATTATTTAAATAAAGCACAATTTGTGTGATTTTAAATAGTCTTCTCAGCTTGAATTCCCATTGGAAAAGGAAATTTTAGGACTTCATCCTAGACTTTTTGCAGGAAGAACCTTTTTCATTCCAATCCTTGCCATTCCTAGAGTGTCCTGTTTCTTATAATGATTGACATTCCAGTGACAGCTACCTGCAAGCTTTCCACATTGCTTAATAGCTATGCTTTCATAACATATCACAGTCGTTGCTGATGAGCCAATAAATCAAAATGTGTATTTTTTTTTTTTTAAATCTATTGTGCAAAAATGTTTATGTTGGGTTGGATTGGCCACTATGCCAAAGATGGAAGTGCAAATGTTATTTTTTTATAAGAATATTATTCCTGCATTTTTTAAAGTTAGTCATAATAAGGGTGTCTTTACTCTAGCAATGTAATTTGGAATGGAAACAAAGCAGCTGTTCTTTTTTATTGTGAGAACTTAGGGGCTCATTACGATGGCGGAGGGCCCGCCACCGCCAGCCAGTCAGTGGTGAGCCCTCCGCCATCGTACTGCTGTTTTCCCCCCGCCATATTATGATGGCGGGGGAGAATCATTGGTTAAGCATGGCAGTCGTAAAGACCGCCCACCACGGTTCTGACAGGTGGCCCTTTTCCGACCGCCTGTCGGAACAAAAACATTGGCTAACATTGCAGCGGTGCCTCGTAGGGAGTATGATATCCCTTACCTTCGTTTGTTTTGCAAAACGAATGGCAAAAACAGATTTGGGGGCCTGAAGCGGGCTCCTCTCAATCCCAGGTGCAGGGATGCTTACATATCCCCGCCTCATGTGGCAGGCACTGCAGGGGGCCTGCCACGTACTGCGGGAATGTGTCTGCACCCTCTATTTTGTATTGCGGTGGGGGCCGCTGATCACATCCCCGCCATAATGCAAAATATAGGTGATGCGACTGCCGTGGTGGCGGTCGCATTGTGATTAGGATTGTGGGGAGGCCGCCTCATAGGAGGCCGGTCCCAAATCCGTATCGATGGTGGACAGACTAAAGTCTGTCCGCCATTGTAATGAGGCTCTAAGTTATGTGGTTTAACACGTAAAAAATAGAAATAACATTATCTTCTCTGGAGTTGACACTGTTTAAGAGGCATTCATTATTTAAGGAAGTGAAGATGATGCTGGCCCTAAGAATGTTGCACTGGGTCTTTCTTCTTGATCTTTTTTCATGAGGATAGAACCTATGGTATGGTGTCTTCAGCAATAATGAAGATATAGTTTGTGAGAATCCAATGCTGGAAGCTGTAAAGATATATGAAGTTTACACTGAAGCATGAGATGTACATATTTTCTATTAACATTTCAATTTCTTTTGTTCTCATAATACAAGCACAGATATATTTTTATGGTTTTATCATCAATATAAAAGACCCAAAACATAAAGCCATGTTCACTGAATACAAGGATTGAAGTGGGACAGCGAGACAACACTTAGGACATTTGGAAATGTTTTATAATCAAAATATAAAAAGCTTCAAAATATTCATTTGCCTGGAAAAATACAATTTTATTCAGGAATATATGAACTGACTCTGTGCAAATGAAAAACTTGTAGACAGTCTAACTATTGTTAATGCACATTATAACGTTTTAGATGTTACAAAATCCATTAAAGTTTTTATTTTAGCATGCTCAATTAGGACGGTCATGAGGTTTTATTCTGTTTGAAGCAATGAATTGTAGATAGTCCAGTATATTGCATTAAACTTTAGTTGTTTCGAAACAAAAAAATCATTTCATACATAATTGCGATAAACGAAATACCCAAATTGCAGGACTCACAATAGCGACAAAATCACAATTTACATGTACAAGTCTTATTTTAAAACACTATACACTGCAAGAATTCATAATTAAAAAAAAATTCTCCACCCGTGTTAATGATTAATAAATTCTGAAACACACTCACAAATCTTTCCATGAGCGAAGTGACTTACTCAATCAGACCCTCCCCCCCCCAAGATATTGTGGCATAGATTTGAACATTTTGCAGACCAAAAATGGAAATTTTGTGGCATTACTGCAGCACTTTATTTTACTCGTAATCATTCCTTTTCAGACTTAATTCAATGGAAACTGTTTTAGCAGAGTTTTCAACTTTGAAATTGCCATGTTTAAAGTGTCTGAGAGTGTTTGTTTGCTGTATTCTCCTTTGTGGTAACATTCTGGAGCATAGGTTAGGCTAAGCAGTTAGGCGATATCAACAGGTGCCATTTAAAGCTTTTTAAATCGCAAGTCTGCATCAGTGCTTAATTTGTAAAACAATAAGTGCCAGGGCCCTCGTCAGGAAGCCACCACAGCTTGCACCATCTTGTGCCAGTGATGGTACCTACGCAACTAGTAACCATCACCCTGCTACAAGTGTGATATTTCAGACTGTTTGAGGCCCCCAAAGCAATAAGAATGCCTTGGGCAGCAGGTGTTGGTTGTTTTTAAGTATATTGAATTAATAAACAACTGTTGTTCTGCACATCTTTTAATTACACAGACAGCACCACCATGTTGACAATTAAGTGCCGGTGCCGAGCACTGGAAACCACTGGTCTGCATGCAACACAAAGCACTGTATAAAGGCATGCGAGTCACATGATCCACCTGCTGACAGCTTCAACAGAAAGTAGAAAATCAGTGATGCTGCTGATAAGGAAGACCATGTTTGAAACACCCTCTTTAGAAACGAAGCTTACTTGTAAGGGGCATGAATAAACAAATCAATAGCTTTAACTAGATTTCGCCCCTCAAGCTGTGCAGTTACGTGGGGCTAGATGGGAACGCTGCTAAGGGAAAGAAAGAAGCGAGAGAGGTCTGAGAGGGGCTCCAGGGTGGAGTGGATACATATGTATGGGATGCAGGGAGGGAAGCAAAATAGTTACAGAGAATTCAGGAATGAGTGAAGACTGGCGTGGGAAAGGTGAAAGCAAGATCACCCAGCACTGTACCAAACCGGTCACTATTTTACTTTAGAGCTGTGACATGATCCCTGGGTCTGTCTTGACACCGTGTGCCATCCTCTCCTGAGCTGTAGAGCCCTAGCTAAGGTCTTTCTCCAATGTTGACCACCTACATTTTTAGCAATCTTTTGCTCCAATGCACACACGAGTGGCCCTCTCCACATGCATGTTTATCATCAGTGCAGTAGGTGCAGAAGAACCCAGTGCACCTGCAGCAACCCCTTTTGCTCACAAGTGTCTTTCTGTCTAATGCAAGGTGGCCCACTCAGAATGAGATAGTGTAGCAGTTGGATGAGCATATGGTGAGACATAATCCCAAGAACCCTCTCACTCTGGGTGTGATCTTAGGCACCATAACATATACTGAATTATTTCAAATTTCAAGACTTACAGGATTTTAGCAACAACTGAAAAGATCTGCCTACGTTTTCACAACATACAATGTGCAATCTGTTCACAACAAAGGCAAACCTTTTTTTGCAGGACTTTTACAAACGTGCCGATTTCGTTTTTTTGTTTGCATATTGTGAAATCGTGAAATCGTGGGAGGTCTATTTCATGGAAATGATTGCGTTTTTTTGTTACCTTACAGGCAGTCCAGATATAAGATGCCGAATTGGCAAATGAGTTGTTCAACAGCATAAAGCTAAGGCTTCTTCACACTTTGGAAACCTATTTTCTTGCAAATCTATTTTCTTCAAATAATGGTATCAACCACTTTTTCCTGATGGTTTACATGACAGGCAAAACTAAACTAAAAACCTTAGTGTAATGTGATAGATACTGTCATAATCTCAGCTTCTTGTGGTATTTGTCAAGTTCATTATTGGCTGTCATATTTATTAGTAAACTCCCAGATTCACATGAATGTGTGACATGCTCTCTCCTTCTCTGTCTTCCTTTGTGGGATTGGGGATCTAGTGGCATATGCATGCTGGGAGTTGATTTGATTGGGTGACTGGTGTCAGGTCTTGGGTGAAGACTGAGGGCCTAAATCGCCAAGTTAAAGTTAGACCAAAAGTCTAACTTTATTACTTTTTGGTAATCACAAAGGGACTTAAGAGTAGTATCTTTACAACTGCGGAGGTTACTCACTCGGGCAGAGGGTGGAATCTCCGCAGTCAGCACTGAGAAAGTATAATTACACACACCAACAGACAATTTATTCCACCTGCAACCCATGCACTGCAAACCACATAAAAGCAGCCCACATCCAAGGCTCTATTTTTTCCACACAAATACACCACCTGCCTGCTCAGTACCTTGCCGAGCCATCTGCCAAGCATCACTTTGCTAAATGTCAGAAGGAAGAAGAACTTCACTGAGGAGGAGACCCAGATGATAATTATATTTGTTGTTGGGAACTACAAACAACTACTTGGTTTGCCTCCTTACCTCAGCAGTACAACACAGAAGGCAGCCCTATGGCAGCAGTTGGCTAATGCAGTCAGTGCACTGGAGAGAATGTCTGGACTGTCTTGGACATCAAAAGAAGTGGCAGGATGAAAGGAGGTGGGTGAAGAAGAAGTTCACCAGGATGCAGGTGGCCAGATCATTCCCTGGTGGACAAATTAGCACCCATCTCCATCTCACATCACTTGAGAAGGACGTCTTCTCCACCATGCACCCCCACCTGCTGCATGGGCTGCCTCTGAATGACAACCATAATGTGGTGGCAGGTAATATGTGATAATTTAAACAATGGCTTTATTTGATAAATGTGTACTATAAACTGTAAATATGACTATGGAAGTCACTTCAAGTTTGTGCAAATTTTCATGATGATTGGGACTCTTGTGTGTCTCATTTTGTCTATCACACTACAAGTCCCAAAATCCTATGTACTGGAAATGTTAACTTCCAATTTCTGATTCGCAAACAGTGGCCCTTCTCTGCTGGTGATTTCAATTTACTCTGGTATATGGCACATGAAAATGTGCATGAATTAGTAAGCAGTTGTCTTGTAAAGGCAATTGAGTAAATACATGAAAAGTTGTACATAATCATCATTTGTTGGTATTGTCTGTTGACTTCTACATTTAATTTCCACAAACAGCCAGAGTAGATGCACCCACTGGAGCAGAGGCTCCTGCACTTGAAAGAAGGCAACATCATGGGGCAGATCAACCAATACCACTGGCACAAACTGGTACGTAAATATGGCCAGAAGTTGGTCCCATGTACTACATCATGGTTAGACAACTCAGATATTTTACATAGAATCCATCAATAGCCTCACACATGTGAACTGAACTAGGATATATTGTTTATAACATGTATCAACTAGAATGTAAATTAAATTACACTCATATCATTTTAGGCCCTTTCACATTGGGCAGGAAAACACCTACTACAACAATCTCTGCTCCACGTAAAGGTGTGACATTACAACTGCTGTAAGGATTTCCTCAGTTATCCAAAGGACCTCATCGAGGGATTTGGGAGACATTCTGGCTGCAGCACTCAGGCCTGCTACCATCCGTCCATCAGGAACTTAATTCCCAAACAGGGGCAGCTCCTCCATTGGAGCGTAGGAGCGTCGGCCTGGTGCAGTTTGGATTACTCAATTTCCCCTTGCTTCCACGGACAGAAGGATTTCTCAGTCACACGCACATACACACCTCATACGCTGGTGGGGCCCATAACACCAACATTTATACTCTCAAACTATCCGTGCCTACAAAGGGATATCAAATCCCAACCACAACTGTTCGCTTTGATAGAGGAAACCACTTCTACTGAATCACACTAACAATTCCTCCATCAAGAGGTCGGTCGAATCATTTAGTTGTTATTTAGTTTAATGACACTTTAACTCTCAAACCAGATCAAATAACATTTCAATTAAATAAACACCCGACACAGTAATTCAAACAATGATTTCTCTTTATCTAATTTAAATGCAGGTTAAATCTTAATAATGCAATATTATCTTTTCTCCTATTTACCTATTCTGGCTAAATGTCGTTCTCCAAGTCAGAACTGGTCTTCAGTAAATTCATCAGAATTATAAAGTCTCCGTCCTCTCCGTCAGCATAAAGATCTCTGATCATCGATTCTCCGTCAATAGCTTCTGCATAAAGTGGCATCTAGCGTAGAGTAGCCCCTTCCCTTTCTAGTCTACTAATATTTATTCTAAAATTTACATATTAAAGTTACATTTTCTCATTTCCCAAGTCAACGATTGGCTGAATTCAAATACATCTCAATACATTAGGAAACATTTTCAAATTTTCCCACGTGGAAGAAGTCTCACAGCAAATGTATGGGAAAGACTAATCCTTAGTCCTAAATGTATCAGTTCGTTGGAAACAGGATGGGTTCGACAGTTCATATTTCCAAATAGCAACATTTGCTTCACGTTCAGGGGCATTGGCACCTCGCCCAGGGTAGTCTTCATGGGCATGGTCTGACAGGTCACACAAGGGACACGGACGAAGTCAGTGCAGGCGCCTTTCTCCATTGTTCAAATGATGAAGTAATGTACTTTAGTTAGGTTTCAGTCGGCAGCCATCTTTTGGTAGGCCAGAATAGTCAACTTTAAGCAAAGAAACACAAAATCGTAATTAATACATAGAAATGATTAATACAGTGTTATTCCCTTGCTAATACCCTTATGTGTATGCATTTATCTAGCCATATGCAACATTCAAAGCCGTTAATGCTGGTTTATTTAAGCGCAAATCACAATAACATTACTCAAGCAACATTTATCGTTTTAATATGCATACAAACTTAGTTCACTTATTATTTTAGCCATGCAATGCATTCCCACGTATGTTCTTTCTGTTAATAAGGTTGGTTTAGTACCTACACATCAACTATTAGTTATTAAAATTATTCATTAATCGTTTTAATATAAACATATGTAAATGGATTGGGTATATAAAAAAAAAAATATTTTACCCGCTCCATCAATCCCCCCTTTGGTGATTTTATCACCACAACAAAACCCACCTAAAAATCAATTTATTTTCCCCTTTTATGGAAATTCGAAATGTTTTCTTGCTCAATTAAAATTCTGTTTCTCTTTCATCTTCCCTTTTGGTTTTGTCATACATACTCTCTTTCCATTCTTCCAATTCTATCTCATTAATATCTCTTTCTTGTTTCTTTTCCTTCTTTTTTTCTAATTTCTCGTCTAATTTTCTTTTTATTTCTTCCATGCCTACAACACAGACATCCTAGTCTAAGTATTAATAATATAAAAATCACACACGTTAATGGAAATAATATTTTCCCTAATATAGTACTACCTAATTTACTTAAGAAAGTTTTAATAGCAGCCATCTTATTACTAATTCTAGTCCAGATACTTTCAACCTCCAGTGGTTTTATTTCATCATGCAATTCTGTAATATTTTTAATATATACTTTTAGATCTTTGCTTTCATCAGGAATGTAAGTGCAACAATGTTGAACTTTCAGCATTCCACAGACTCCACCCTCTTTTGCCAATAAGATATCAAGGGAAAGTCGATTTTGCATAATCATAGCACGCATGGCAACCATTTCAGTATTTACCAAAAGAAATCCTCCAGCGGTGCTTGTTGACAAGCGATCCACTATGGTTGACAATTTCCGAATATTATTTGCATTCAAAGATATTCCCACTGCTGGTATCAAGGCTCCAAAAATATCACCTACAATTTCTAACCAAGTCTCTCTTCTACTACACATTAGTAGGTTATGTGGTCCACTATTTTCTACTCTATCCATGTGAAAAATCTTTGGAAAGACCAGGCCAACATAACATGTGCCATACCAATGGTCGGGCAACCTGTAATAAGCCTTGTTCCCACAAATATAGTACAGTCCAGGGAAAACTGGATCTTCTCCGCCTCTAAATCCCGATCCAGATGCAATAAAATATGTATCATGACACTAACTTGTCCCTATATAATAATAATCATATTGGGATCTTTCCCTCATAATGCATAATTTGCCTTTCTGTGGTGAATCTATAGCTATTGGTGGTCTAGCATCACCCTGTGTCTACTTTTTCCCATCTATTTCCCAAATGTTTTCCCCTTCTTTTTGTCCTTCTGCATTTTTATGTATTTTCAATCTCCTTTCTTCGACCATATCTAGAAAGGTTTTCTCTTCTGTCTTCAAACTGCAAGTTCAATTGTTTCTAAAAATATATTCTAAAGTTAGTTCTTTAGTCTCTATAAAAATCTCACCTAGTACATTAGCAGTTTTAGCTGGATTCAATTCATTACTCATGGGCAATTGTCCAAGAATGTTATCTATATTAGACAGATTATATTTTAATTTTCCTACTTGATAAAATATACTGGTTAAAACGCTACATGTTATTCCATAAATTGCTGGAAGGTGATGATAAGTCACCCCTTCTGAAACAGAGGCAGGTAATTGCATACATACGTAGCAATCCCTTACGTCCATTGTTCTTACATATTCATACAATAATTTTGAAAAAACATTGCTAGAAAAATCAGTTATAGACCTATCCTTGTGCATATGCTCAGTGCTTGTTTTAAATGGAACCACCTTTTGTGGACTCTTCACTATGTTAGTCATATTCTCTGTATGCCCTTCTAGTATATCTAAAGTTACTTTGAAAGAGATCAAAAGAGCGAGTACGCTCCAAAGAAGCATTAATAGTCCTGTACAACAACAACATGTCTTGCACCATCTTCTCATAAAGGTACATCTACTCTTGTTATCATCTATGTTAGCCATCTTGTTAAATTGACCGTGTCTTTTGACTTAGCCTCTTCTACTCCGCTTCTGATAGTTTTTCCTGCAAGAGCTAGGCCCTCATCAGGTGATCCAAATACTTCAATTTCTTATTCAATCCTTTATATTTTCTACAAGGACCTGCTTGAAATCACTCAGCTTGGCCTCTCGTCGTTTTTCACTTCCTTCTCGTCATCCACATACAGAATTTCCTGATCTTCCGCTTCTTCTCCGATATCGGATAGGATAACTCTCAGGATTTCCGTTGTTTCTTCTTCCTTCAATACTTTCAGTAAAGTCTCCTCTGGATTTCCTTGACTATCTACCTCTTCTCCTTGTTCAGGCAGTGCCACGTACGTCCATTCAGGTGACTTATACTTCTGGTTTGGTTTTCTCGATCGTTTGTTTGCTTCAGACACTTCTGTCTCTCCCTTTTTTCTCTATGCTGACTTGTTACTTCGTTCACTTGTTCAGCTTCTGAGGGTTTGACTCATGTCAATCGATATCTCAATCTCTTTATTTTGTTTGGCCAAAGGTCTCCTTTAGCATTCCTTCTTGTTTTGCCGTCTTTACTGTTTCTTTCCTCAATCCAAGTTCTCTTCCTTAGAACTCGACCCTCTGGTATTTCAGTTTCACTGTCTTCAGATTCTGTCTCGTTTGGTTTTTCCTTTTCAATAGTCTCTTTTTCCACCTCTTGTGTTTGCCCTACTTCTGTCCCTCCTCGGGTCTCCGGCACGCAATTTTCCTGCTGACTACTTGTCCCTTCACCTAGCTGTGTGTTGCAGTTCCCTACAACTCCTCGGGGGTCTTCCGCAATCTGTCCCTCTCTCTCTGTGACTGTCTTCTCCTTCCTGAATTTCCTCCGGTGGAACAACTTCTACTCTTTCGTCTGGTGTAAATGTTACTTCTGACTGGACATTCTTTTCTTTTCTCTTCTTCTTTTTGTGCTCGCCACTGGCGTTTTGCTCGTCTCCAGACTCTGAACCATCTGAAATCTGTAATCTCTTCCTCAGAATTTCTTCTCTTGGAGTTGGAACTAGTCTTGGATCCTTTTCCCCCCTTTCAGGATTTTCTTTTGACTTTGCATTCTCATCGCCTGAATCATCACTTGATCCTCATTCATCGAAATATTCTTTTCCAATGCTATCTGCTGGATTTGGAACTCTCAAAGTGTGACTCGCATGTATCCAATTTTTCAGTCCAGCACTCTTCACAGCTGTTGTTGTAGTCAATATCACTTGCCTTGGCCTTCCCCACCTTGGAACCAAGCAATTCCTTCTTCTGTGGACTTTTATTCTCACCCAGTCACCTGGGCTTAGGTCATGGGCTGATTTTCTCTCAAGGGTGGTGGCGTCCGCTCCAACCTGGTGAAACACAGAATGGACTGCGTCAGCCAGGCCTTTACAGTAATCCAAAATCATGTCATCAGTTATTGTCATCAACTTGTTGACTGGAACAAATACGTGTCTCATGGCTCGTCCCATGATAATTTCGTGGGGACTCAAACCTGTAGTTCTGTCTGGAGTAGACCTGATTGTCATCAAGACTAGAGGCAAGACATCAGGCCATTTCATTCCTGTGGTTAAACACATTTTCCCTATTCTGTTTTTGATCGTACCATTTATTTGCTCAACCACACCAGAAGCCTCTGGTCGATATGCACAGTGTAGTTTCTGTTGTACACCCAATGCTTCACAAATCAATTTCATGATCTCATTGTAAAAGTGTCCTCCTCTGTCTGATTCTATGGTTTTTGGGAACCCGTATCTTGGGATGAATTCCCTCAACAAGAGCTTGGCCACTGTGATTCCATCATTTCTTCTTGTTGGGTATGCCTCCAACCACCTGGAGAACAGACAAACTACCACCAGAACATACCTCAACTTGTTATAAGGGGGCATTTCAATGAAATCTATTTGCATTCTGGTGAAGGGTCCTCCCTCTCGGCCTATTGTGCCTAGGCTCACCACTGTTTTCCTTCCAGGATTGTACTGCTGACATGTCAGGCATCTTTGACAGAGACTCTCGGCTATCAACCTGAATTTTGCATTGTACCAGGTCTGCTTAAAAGCCCTTATCATGGCATCCCTTCCCAGATGTCCTTGACCATGATACATCCGTGCCAGGGTTGACATCATGCTATCAGGCATTACTGGTCTTCCATCCCGATACACCCACACATGATCTTTCTCCCTTGGTGCACAACCGCTTTTACCCACTGCTTCATTTCTTCATCTCCTGCTTCATCCTGTAACTGCCTTACTTCTTCCCATGTTCCCACAACGTTAGTAAACATTATGGAGCAAGAAAACATTTCCTTTTCCTTGGCCCTATTGATCGAATATTGATTTCGGGCACAGTACTGAGCCATGTCATTGGCATAGCGATTCCCAGTAGTGATATAATCACTACCCTGACTATGAGCAGCACATTTTACCACTGACAGTTCCTTTGGCAACTGTATTGCCTCCAGCAATTTTCCCACCACTTCTGCATTCTTTATAGGAGTTCCACTTGAGGTCAGAAAACCTCTCTGCAGCCAAAGTTGGCCAAAATCGTGGACAACTCCAAAGCCGTACTGGATGTCTGTTATCACAGTCACTCTCACATTCTTCCCAATTTTGCATGCCCTTGTCAATGCCACTAGTTCTGCTACTTGAGCGGATTTAACTCCTTTCAAGTGTGATGCTTCTATGACTGCAGCAACTGTGCATATAGCATAGGCTGCACTCAACAATCCTTCATCTGTTCTCAAGCATGACCCATCCACAAACAACACATAATCACTTTCTGGCAAGGGTAAATCTTTTATGTCAGGTCGAGGTTTCGTGCAATAGTCAAGCACATCCAGACAATCATGATCAACATCATCTCTTATCTCCACTCTCTCTGCATCAGGCAAAAGTGTAGCTGGATTCACATTCACACATCTTTCCAGACTCACATTGGTTGCACCTAGAATGACCTTCTCATACTTAGTCAGCCGACTATGTGACATGAACTGTGTTCGACTCCTTGTTAAAAGGATCGCCACATGATGAGGTACGAAAACTCTTACTGGATACGCCATCACGATTCCCTCACTCTGCTCTAGGCTTCGGCATGTAGCAGCTACTGCTTTCAGACATCCTGGCAGACCTACCGCCACTGGATCTAACATTGACAAAAAATATGCCACTGGTCTTCTTTGCCTTCCATGTTTCTGTATTAACACTGAGAGTGCACATCCGTTTCTCTCACTGCAGTATAACTCAAATTCTTTCTCATAGTCTGGCATTCCCAGAGCTGGGGCTTCACAAAGACTGTTCTTTAGTTGTCTGAATGCTGCGAATTCTTCTTTGTTCAGTTCAAGGGGGTCCTTAACCTCACTTTTTGTCAATTTTACCAATGGTTTGGCAATCAGGGAAAAATTACTTATCCACTGACGACAGTAACCAACCATCCCTAGGAGCATTCTCACCTCTCTTTGGGTCATTGGAGCTCTCATTCCTCTAATAATTCTGATCCTGTCTATGGTTACTTTTCGCAGCCCTTTTTCAATGGTATGACCCAAATATTGTACTTCTTTTTTACAGTATTGCAATTTTGACGGAGATACCTTTAGTCCTCCATCTGCCAAATGATTTAGCAAAGCTATTGTGTCCGTTTCACAAGCCTCACGTGTCTTTGACGCCACCAATAGGTCGTCAATGTATTGAACCAAAACCAAATTTTCAGGCATGGTAAGACTTTCCAGAGATTTCTTTAGCAACTGATTGAAAATGGAGGGGCTCTCTGTGTACCCCTGTGGGATTCGGCACCATGCCAAAATACGCTCTCCAAACCGAAATGCAAAAATCGGCTGGCTGTCATGATGCAACGGTATGGAAAAGAAAGCATGACACAAATCAATTACTGTGTACCATTCTGCATCATGGGGAATCTGATACAAAATCACTGATGGATTTGGAACAATGGGACAACATGACACAACAATCTTGTTAATCTTTCTCAAATCTTGCACAATCCTGAACTTCCCATTAGGCTTTTTCAGTCCCATTATAGGTGAGTTACATGGACTGCTCATTATTTCTCTCAACACTCCTTGTTGAATCATTTTCTCAATTAAAGGTGTTACCCCTTCAATTATTTCCGGTGTCAGTCTATATTGGGGAATGTTTGGATAAACTACTCCTTCTTTTAGTGTAATCTTTACTGGATCTATATTTCTCATAAGTCCTACATCTTCTCCAGTAAAATCCCAGACTCCTGCCTTCACTGACTGCTTCAATTCTTTGGGTAATTCATCTGGGTTAAATACTGCATAAATTCCTGTAATTCCATTTTCTTGATTAGCTATTGTCATCTTGTACAGTACATCCTCATCTGGTGTCTCAAATGCTATTCCGTCTGGAGTACAGAATATGGTGCAATTCATTTTGCACAGAAGGTCCCTTCCTAACAGATTCACAGGACTAGTATCACACACCACGAATCGGTGCATGTCTGTGAATTTCCCTATTGTAACCTTTACCGGTTCGGTAAGGTAGGTCCTAATCTGGGTGTTTGACACACCAACTACTTGGATTGTTTCATCCGAAAGAGGAAGATTTTTCACGTCTGCTGATCTGACAGTAGATCGCGTAGCTCCAGTGTCTACTAGAAAAGTAATGTTTTCATCATTAACTTTCCCATCCACAAATGGTCCTGTCTGATCTATTTCTAGAGTTGCGGCAAGTACGCACCCTTCTTCCTCTCTTCGGCACCGTCAATAAATCTCCTCTGACTCACTCTCGTAATTTCGCAGCCAATATTGTGACACAGCGCTCGCGCGTTGCGGTTTGTTTACCTGTTCTTCATTGTAGAATCCCGTTTCTTTGCTATATCTTTGTGTGTTCCTGCTTTGCGGTAATGGCGGTTTTGGCACCTGATTCTGTGGATTAACAGCCTTCTGCTGTTGCGGCGGTGGGCCACTCCCCTCACACTGCACCTGTGGATTCAATGATGGATTTTCATTATTAGTACTTGGTGGATATTTACACTCGGATTTCCAGTGCCCTAACCTTCCGCAATTGTGGCATGGAAACTTCTTTTTAGCTTCTTCTATATTACCCTACCCTTTTCCTGAGCCAAATCTTGGTTTAATGCCTGGGTTATTAGCTTGTTCAACCAGCTGAGCTTCCTGTCTCTCTGCGACTTTCACTTGAGCCCACATTGCCTTTTCTTTTAGTTTTCTCTGCTTTGCCTCAATCTCATCACTAAAGTATTTAGCATGCCTTAGGATCTCATCTATTTTCTTGCTCTGCCAGTCCACGGTATGCTGCTCTATCATTTCCCCAATATCGGGACGCAGACCATACACAAATCTGTACACAAAATGACTTAGGTCCTTTTCTCCCAGATTGTCATCTCCACTGAACTGTTTGAAAGCTAATATTAGCCTTTCATAGTAAGCGTGAACTGACTCTTTCGCTTCTTGATGGGTTCGATCTATTTTAACCCAGTCTGTTTCTTTGGAAGGCACTTTGTTTTTCAAAAACACCATGACCTGTTCATATTTCTTCATTACCTCTGGGTCTGGTGCTCCTGTTTTGGGATCTCTCGGGTATTGTTTAGTTGGCCAATCTATGACAATCTTGCATTCTGCCCATAAGTCTGCTGGCACTATTATATCAAACAGACTATTCAGATCAATCCACAGCACTTTTGACAATTTAACAAATCTGTCTACCTGTCTGTACCACTCGACCGGCTTTTCTCGTACTCGAGGGAAGTCATTTGTAAATGACAAAATGTCCTGTCTTGTCCATGGGACATGCACATATCCCCCTCCTGGAATCTCTCTCATGGGGAACTCTGTCACTACCTTTTCCTTTTCTCTCACAGGAAACGCTGGAAAGGTTCTGTCTGAGGTATCATCCCGCTTCCTATACCACCTGCTTTTCCATTTGTCCTCATCTCCCCATTTCCTCAACACTGTGATTATGTCCCTAATCTGCCCTATTCGTCCTGCAGTGTTCAGATTCTCATTATCCTTTTCCGTGAAATCCACTCGGTAAGGCTTCAGTAAAGCTTTTACCTTGTCCATGTCAATTCCCATTTCACTTGCTATTTCTGCTAGTCTGTCATGTAAATTCTTTGCTCTCCAAGTGATACTTTTACACAAAAACAACAATTCCTCATCTTGGTAATTTTTCAGCTTTTCTGTGGGGATGGTCCCTACTATTAATTCTTCTAACACCATCCGTAATTTTGCCACATCAATGGTATGGGATTCTTTCTCTTTACCTTGCAAGCCCTTCAGCCATTCGCTCAATTTGTCTGTAGTTATACCCACTGAATTTTCTACATTCCCTGGTTCTGTCAGTCTTTGTGGTTCTAATATTGGTCCCCCTACCATTCTGCTTCTCTCTACGGTATCAGGATTATAAAATGGGTATTTGACACATGTAGTTCACCTTCACTCATTGTGTGTCTCCAAGGATTCTCTTTTGCTCTCATCAGGGGCTGTTCTGTCTGTCTATTGTTCACATACGGAACAGTTAGACCATGCTCACTTTCTTTCGGCTTCTCAAAAATAGACATAGCGGGACCTATGGTCACAGGGACTGTAACTGCTTCTAGATTTTTCGTCAATTCTCTTATTTTCTCTGTCAGTTCTAATGTGGTTTTTGCTAGTTCCCTTGAATTTTCACTCTCTACCTTATTTTCCATCTCCCGTTCCCTAAGAGAATTCCTTCTCTTTACCTCTGGAGTCACAACTTCTGTCTTAATGATTCTCAGAGTTTCCCTCACTGGTGTACCTGCGGTTGGCGTTTCTGATTCCTGCCTGTATGGAGGTGGACTTTTGTAAAACATATCATCTAAGACATCGTCTTCTGTTTCATTTGCTCCGTACCTTCTGGTTTCTACATTATGTTTCTTTTCTATGCATTTCCTTCCCTCACTTTCCCCTGCAGTTCTTACTGGAAACAATCCTTCAGTCATACTTGCGTCTCGCCACCTTCTCATTCGATCACAATGAGTTTCGCGATCGTTCGGCCGTCCAAACATATATCTGTATCTACTGCCATTTCTCTGTTTTTCTCACTCATGCATCTCGTCTTCCCACTCTGTAAACGCCCCAAACTGTGTAGGCCTAGGTCACGGATCTAAGCTCATCATCCTCTCCCGTAAATTCCTTAATATTGCCAAATTAAAGGAACCATTTTCTGAAAACGCTAAAACTCCGTCTTCCTTTGTATACTTCGCCCAATTGTCTAACCAGATGCAAGTATGGTACCCCTATTTCGCAACCATGAAGGATGCGGGGGTTTTCGTCGGAGGAAGTAACTGTCCTTCCCTAGTCACAATCTCTTTGTCTTTCACAAACCAATTTTTTATTTTACTAAACAAGGATTTTTTCTTTTTCTCAGGTGAATGATAATACATTTTCCTTTCTCTCGTAAACCCTTTAGTCTTGTCTTCGACTGTTCGATTTTTAGTCCAATAGCAACGCGACTCTCACTCACGCACCAATCCTGGCGCGTCTACGTCACTGTCACAATCTCCAATCCCTGCGCGACTCACACTAACGCACCAATCCTGGAGCGTCTACGTCACTGTCACAATCTCCAATCCTAGCGCGGGTTTCCACTGACGCACCAATCCAGAGCGTCTTACCCCTCTAACTAGCCGTCCAATCCCAGCGCGGTCTTCCTGACGTCAGCAGTCGCTGCAGCAGCTCCTGCTCCTGACTCCTGTCTCCAGTCTACCCCTCCTTTACAAAACTACTCGGTAGACTTTGTTTTAATCTTACAATACTTCTTAGTTACAACATACAAACATCTCCATTGTCTGCTTCTCTAACCACAGAATAGCAAAAGACCTTTCCCACGAGAATCCTGTTTTCTCCAAGAGCAGCGCTTACCTCTGCCCTACTACAGAATCGTTACGTCCGTTGGCAAAGTAGCTCATCCCTCTACTTCACCCTTCTACCAAGCATCAATTAACTGTTTTCTCCAGAATTAAGACACATAGTTGGAAACGCAATGCTCCTGAGAAATAAATCCAGAGTTTCGCAATTAACTCGAATGTTATTTCATTCACGCACTTTCACACAAGAAAATGTAGTTCATTCACACAGAATCCTGTCTTTTCCGAGAACAGCGAACAGTCTGTCCTACTACAGAATTATAACATACGTTAACAAAGCAGCGCTTACCTCTACTTTGTCCTTCTAACAAGCTCAGAGAACACCTGCTACCTTTTCAGTGATAAGCGTTATCGGTATGCCAATTGGTTTCCTGGTACCTAAGACTAAAATTTCACAGGTAACCCTTTGCTATCATTCACACCTTTCTCACACAGAAAATATCACTAATGGTAACACTCGGCGATGCTACCGAATCGAACCCAGACAATGCGTCGTGCAACTTCAATTGTCACACGTTTCTCCCGTGTACCTACGGGCACCACAATCCCGTCTTTCCCGAGAGCAGCACTTACCTCTGCTCTACTATGGAACTGTTACCAATTCCCGACTTCCTACCTCCCAGAAGCCGTACAGACAACATAAAACTCAATACGACTTCAACATATAGTGTTAGTACATATATCAATACTAATCAATAATCGATAAGCTATATACATGCCAAAATCATTAAACCAAAACAATAAAAACCATCTCTAGCTACCAGAAATACTGGTAGCTATATAAACACGCAAATCATTAAACCTAAACAATAAAAACCATCATCTTGCTACCAGAAATACTGGTGCAGTTTGGATTACTCAATTTCCCCTTGCTTCCACGGACAGAATGATTTCTCAGTCACACGCACATTAGGGGTGGGCGGAATTTGCGTAATCGCGTTACGCAAATCTCCGCGAAACGGTAAAAATCTCCGCGAACATGCAGAAATTTCGCGGACACGCGGAATTGCTTGTTCGCGATGCTTTTTTCCTGTTCACAGTTGCTGTTTGCGTGCTCAGGGAGAAATATCTCGCGAACACGCATTTTGAGAACGCGAACAAGAAAAAATTTCGCGAAGTCGCGGAAAGCAGAATTTTGGGCAATTTCGCGTTCTCCGCGGAACGCGAAATTACCGAAAATCCGCAAATTCCGCGAGCGGAACGAAATTTACTGCCCAGGCCTAACGCACATACACACCTCATACGCTGGTGGGGCCCATAACACCAACATTCATTCTCTGAAACCATCCGTGCCTACAAAGGGATATCAAATCCCAACCACAACTGTTCGCTTTGATAGAGGAAACCACTTCTACTGAATCACCCTAACAATTCCTCCATCAAGAGGTCGGTCGAATCATTTAGTTGTTATTTAGTTTAATGACACTTTAACTCTCAAACCAGATCAAATAACATTTCAATGAAATAAACACTCGACACAGTAATTCAAATAATGATTTCTCTTTATCTAATTTAAATGCAGGTTAAATCTTAATAATGCAATATTATCTTTTGTCATATTTACCTATTCTGGCTAAATGTCATTCTCTAAGTCAGAACTGGTCCTCAGTAAATTCATCAGAATTATAAAGTCTCCGTCCTCCCCGTCAGCATAAAGATCTCTGATCATCGATTCTCCGTCAATAGCTTCTGCATAAAGTGGCGTCTAGCGTAGAGTAGCCCCTTCCCTTTCTAGTCTACTAATATTTATACTAAACTTTACATATTAAAGTTACATTTTCTCATTTCCCAAGTCAACGATTGGCTGAATTCAAATACATCTCAATACATTAGGAAACATTTTCAAATTTTCCCATGTGGAAGAAGTCTCACAGCAAATGTATGGGAAAGACTAATCCTTAGTCCTAAATGTATCAGTTCGTTGGAAACAGGATGGGTTCAACAGTTCATATTTCCAAATAGCAACATTTGCTTCACATTCAGGGGCATTGGCACCTCGCCCAGGGTAGTCTTCATGGGCATGGTCTGACAGGTCACACAAGGGACACGGACGAAGTCAGTGCAGGCGCCTTTCTCCATTGTTCAAATGATGAAGTAATGTACTTTAGTTAGGTTTCAGTCGGCAGCCATCTTTTGGTAGGCCAGAATAGTCAACTTTAAGCAAAGAAA
Source organism: Triturus cristatus (assembly GCF_964204655.1). Lineage (NCBI taxonomy): Eukaryota > Metazoa > Chordata > Amphibia > Caudata > Salamandridae > Triturus > Triturus cristatus. Next base: position 394,017,695 of record NC_140594.1, read on the forward strand.
CACAAAATCGTAAATAATACATAGAAATGATTAATACAGTGTTATTCCCTTGCTAATACCCTTACGTGTATGCATTTATCTAGCCATATGCAACATTCAAAGCCGTTAATGCTGGTTTATTTAAGCGCGAATCACAATAACATTACTCTTGCAACATTTATCGTTTTAATATGCATGCAAACTTAGTTCACTTATTATTTTAGCCATGCAATGCATTCCCACGTGTGTTCTTTCTGTTAATAGGGTTGGTTTAGTACCTACACATCAACTATTAGTTATTAAAATTATTCATTAATCGTTTTAATATAAATATATGTAAATGGATTGGGTATATAAAAAGAAAAATATTTTACCCGCTCCATCAGGCCCACTTAAGTTACCCTCAAAAATGACAAATAAAATGGTCATTCATTAAATTTTATTTTTCATCCTCCCGTCCTGAACCGAGCATCAGGGCGGGGGCAGGGCCACTGCTGGATGACAGCAGCAGGTAGGAGGGTGGTCTGTTTGTGCACTTTTCAAAGTGCGCATGTCCCTTTGGCCGGCTGTCTTGCGCAGACCAGCCAGACATGTGTAATTTGAAAACTCTTACCTAGCTGCTGGGTTAGAGTAAATGCAGGCCTCCTGGGTGCTGGGGAGCACCGGGTGAGGCCGCTCCCTTCCATCAGGGTGCTACTCTCACAGCATGAGAGCAGCACCAGGATTGGTGTCCGCACTGCAGCATCCAGTTCCTTTTAAGAGGTCCAGAGCAGAGGACGTCGATTCAGGTAAGTTTTGTTTTTATTAATAATACTTGCTCGTGCCCACCCCACCCCTCAATAGATTTAAGCAGCCACTGTTCCCAAAGAGTTCACAATAACCAAATCACTGTGAAATGAAATTAGCAAATATTACCACTTTTTTGAAGCATTTGATGTTGGTGTGTGATATAATCAGTGATGTCTGTGTTAATTTTGCATGTTCACTTATGATTCATGCTGAATATTAATTAAGGTGTCAGTTCCTTCTGAAGCTGCTGGATCGAGTGCCATGTCTTTGCCACACAATCAAAGGGACAGGTTCAGCAGCTGACATCACTGGTGATCTCAGTACACAGACTGGTGAGTTTGATTTTGCATTGCACATCTGCATTAAACTCCTCAATGCTGCAGTGTGAGCTGTCACAGGTAGGTTTACACAAACCAGGTCACATGTGGAACATCATATAGATGCCAAGAATATTTGTCGCAACCCTTGTGTTGTAACACTAAAAACTATGGAAAATACTTATCATGTTGCAACCTCTGTCTTTCAGGTGCTGCAGGCAATGAGTTGCTTGATGATGCTGAATCATCCATTGGTGGAGGATGGCGGGCAATATAAGGAGAGAACCCAATCCTCTTGGTGAGGAGCAGGTATCCCCTAGGCACTAATCTCCTCCCCACAGCCTCCCACGTGCCAACCCTCCACATGCAGTTGGACCTGACCGTTGTATCAGAGGTTTTCCCAATGCGGAGGGGGCTGGCAGATGGCCATGTTGGCCAGTGGGAAGAAGAGTTTTTCCAGCAACAGGCAGATATGAGGCAGGACATTCGTTCTGTAGGAGCTACTGTGTCTGACACTTCTGACTCAATACAGGAATTCACTCGGATGATTGAGGGACAGACCCATGTTTTGGACAGGATTGAGAAATCTTGCAAAAACATGTCAAGGAGGCACAATGACCTAATATCAAACTATAAGCAGGAGAGTGCAAGACACCATGCCTTGGCCATGAAGATGATGGAGGGCATGTTGAAAGTGTTTCAAAATTTCCCTTCATGGTCAACACATGGAGGAGACCCAACACACCTACCTGCACGCCAACTCACCCATCCACCTGTACCACAACCTGCACTGGCTCCCCCTATATACACAGGCAACCCCTGTGCACATGCCCACATGCACATGCCCCCAGTGCACATGCCCCCTCTGAGTATGCCCTCCCGAATAGGCAGATCCCCCTGCAAAGGCATGTCTCTCACCTGAATAGGCAGAACCCCTCCCTGTAAAAGCACAACCAACAACTGTGCTGGGACTCTCTGCCCCTGTACATGCACAACCAAAAACTATGCAGGCACCCTCTGCCCATGCACAGGCACAACCAATAACTGTGCTGGCACCTTCTGCCCCTGTACAGGCACTACCAACAACTGTACGGGCACCACCCTCCTTAGCTTTGTAAACTAAAACAACTGCACAGGCAGATGCACCACACCCACCAACACAATGGCCCCAACACATACTATGCACTTACTCACATAGATCACCACCACCACAATTGTGCAGTTGCAAGAGAGATCTCCCATGATCATTGGAAAATGTAAATGCTCAAAATAATTGTAAGTCAAATGTTTGTTTTTTCACAATTCAATACATAAATTGATTAATAGTTTATGATGGTCAAATGGTTACTCTGGTTGTAGGCCGTATATGTGACGATAAATGTATGTGTGAGTAAAACATGTAGATTTGTAGGACCATCTGTGTAAAAGGTATCATGTTTAGAGCATAGTTAGACATGTCCCGAAGTAGACTTCCATACTTTGAATACAGCATATGTAATCCAATAAGTAGTACCGGATTTATACATTTTAAAAGAATACCTGCTCAACAAGGTCCCTGTGAGCAGGAAGTGCCTGGGGCTGCACAATTTTTTCCCATCAGCCTTTGAAGAAGAAGTCATTTAGCTTCGAAACGCGTTGGTGATTTGATGGAACAGCTGAGAATGTTATCAGGAGGGGAGCCGCTGCTCATACCAATAAAGGTTTGAAACCTCACACTGTTTCAGAGTGCTTCTTACATGTCAGGGGACCTTGTTGAGCAGGCATTTTAAAAGAATAACCTGAAATGTAGTGCTTAAAAGCATAAAGAGCCAACTGGGGCTACCTAGTCACGCTAGACCGAGTCAAATCCAAATGTTCAGGCCGACCGCAATGGAGCATGGGTCGGATACAGGGACCTGGTTTAGCCTGCTGAAAACAGTACCTTCATTCACAGTTGCATCAACATTGAGAAGGGGATGCAAGGAGCAAAGGAGGCGAGGGGGGTTAAACAGTCCTTTGTATGGGGACAGGACACAGCCTATTCAGGTGTAAGTCTGAGGCTGTGCCCGGCTCCTCCATCCCATTCTGAGCAGGATGGCCCATCAGGATGTGGATGCCCCATCAGTCACACTTAGGCTCTCTTTGTGTGTGGCTGTCTAGAACGAATGCACAAGGCCCAGCTATCACGTACCCCATGGCTAGAACAGAAAAATGCCATATTTCTAAAAGTAAAAAGAACAATTGATGGACCGAATGCTGAACAATGTCATACATTCACCCCAGTATAGAGATCTGGGCCTAAATCCATCATTTTTTTAAATCTTTCTAAAAGTGCTATTTTTTTTTAAATTGTAATGATAAATTCAACTTTACCAATAAAGAGGATTTATCATTACAATTCCATAGGTACTAAACATGAAAGCTCTACCTCCTTTCAATTGGGAATTTCACTTGTTTAATGTAACAAGGAATCCCCAAGTTTAACCAATGGGAGAGGTAGGCCTCACAGTAGTGGAAAACAAATTTGGGAGTTTTTCAGTACCAGGACATGTAAAACTTAAAAGTACATGTTCCACCTTTTAATTTCATACCACCCTGCCCTTTGGGCTACCTGGGGTCTAACATAGGTGTGACTTATATGTAATAACAGGGATTTTAAGGCTTGGCAAGGGGTTTTAATGCCAAGTCGACATGGCAGTGTAAACTGCATGCACAGGCTCTGCAGAAGAAGTTGCAGGCAGCCAATTTATGGTAATTCTGGCATCCTCACCTTAGAGCAACATCCTCTGACATCCTGCTGCTCTGTTTCTCAATCCTGCCCCCAACATGGCTGAGGGACTTGTGGACAAGGCACCCCTTTCAGTGAGACTGAATTGAACACCCAACTGAGCGGGTGTTTAATAAGTACCCTCAGCTTTATGGGGGGCCAGATGACCAGCTGAGTAAGGCAATGCACACCCAAATCTGAGATATTGCTGCATGCTCCAGCGGCGGGGCAATGCGTTAGTTCACCATTAATATCTCAGACAGCGCCAGGCACTCCTTGACAAATATCTCACATGGTGCCTGAAAGTATCCATGAAACAGTGACCTCTAATACAATACAAAATGGCTTAACATAACACATAACGTGTATTTACAAAGCACATGTTCACCCATAGGCATCTTGGCGCTGAATACCAGTCGTTTATTGTTACCCAACTCAATGGTACTCATGTTCTCGACCTCAGGAGGATGTAAGGCTGAGTGAACCCACTGGTATTTGAACCTGTGACCATGCGGTCAAACACAGGCCCCTATAGTGGAAACATTCATCTGCTAAGACACCAGATCCGACTTACCAGGTCATTACACAGGTATACTTGAACCATGGTGTATGTATGGCAGACATATGGCTACAGTGCCACATGAGTAGCAGCACACACAATTACAAGATATTTTAATACCTGCACATTCATATGGTTAATGTTACAAATCCTACACACAACTCCACACAGATGCTTACCATTATGCATTAAGTAATGTCTGAGTAAATCACATGCAACATGGAGATAGGAGTGTGTAGTATGTTACTATGGCATCTTATTAGTCATCATGATAAAACACGGGTAAACAGTAGATCATGGCCAGCGAAGTTTTGAACATTCCTAATCTCAGTATGTCAGCACCACAACTAATGCGTCTTAACACCGACATTAATTTCCTATTGTAATTAACCATATATTATTTGTTAATATTCTGATTGTTATTTGTCCAAAATGTGTCCCGTGAGTGGGCTAATAATTTTCCAACACTGCCTGTCACCCCCATGTCACATATGTTTGTGGGGTCCATTGTCTAAAGTACAGTGTTCGACACAGCATGCCACATGTAAACAATGGGGAAGACGGGATTGCTTGTAGTATGGGTAACGCGGAATTCTAAAGTTGAAACCTAATTGTAAGCTCACCGGTTTTGAATATACCTGTCTCCCTGTTGTACCCAGTGCCAATTCTCACTGACTCTATGCATAGACATGAATCATTGTGACACTTGGAACTGACAAAGCAGTCAGATCTCCACTGTCCAGGGAGGTCCCACACATGCAGTGTCATTTACTCCCCTAAGATAATGGAGCCCTTTTCGACTTTGTCTTCACTAATCACTAACGTGTAAGAAACGTGATGCATGGCCTATCTTTTGACTCTTGACAACAGCTGTTGTTTACATACATTATGTATGGCTTACAGAGTAGTCTCAGGATGGAATTTATGGACAGAATGTTAAATGTCCACCAATCATCATTGGAAACAGACTGTGAAATCAAATAAAGGCGGTAACACAACTGGTTGCTCAAGAGAAAAAAGTGCAACCAGCTGGTCACGCATTTGCATACCCTGCCCTATGTTTTAGACAATGGCCCGATTCCCTGGATTCAGACCTAGGTGAGGGTAAGGGGTATGTCCAAGCCATGATGTGTTGCAGTGTTGTGCAAGGCACAACAGGCTACTATTATCTTGCGCACAACTTCAGGGGAGTACAGCAGCACCCCCCGTATGGTCAAGATATCTAAATTGCAACTTAAGGAGACTAAAAGTGCACTTTATAATGGCTCGTTTATGTATATGTGCTCTATAGTACCTACGCTGAGGTACAGTTATTGCAAGTCTGTATGGTGTGAGGAGACGAGTGGAAAGTGCACATGCTGCATCACCTAAGGAGAAAAATTGGGAAATATTTGGACATATCCCTCTTGCATCTGTAGAGTTCGTAATGTATGAAATGGTACGTGCAGTGTCAGTTGGGGTCATGTATGTGTCGCAGGGATTTTTCATTTATAATGGCTGCGTATGTTAAAACAATATTTCTACATACCAGACTTGTCTGGTGCTTGAGTACTTACCCAGGAGCCACATGTTGCCAAAATATCCTGCTGCCAGCAGGAGGTGACCTGCAGAATATGTTGCTGTCATGTGTACTGCCTGGGAACACTGCCTGCACATCAATAAAGAAGCTACTGACATCACACACACCCTGCACATAGATTGAGTGCCTGTGGAGTCCGTAGCAGGAGATGTGTGCATTGTGGCGAGGTGGCTGAAGTGCCATATGAGTGGAATAAATTACACCTACCACACATGGGAAGTGGTAATAGAGAAGGAAATCCCTAGCAAACCTTTGACTTCCTCCCAGTGTATGTGGCATATGTATGTAGAGATGCACTCTCCTATTTATGCATCTCGGAACCTGATGCAATCCTCAGGACTGGCTTGCCTGATCAATGCCCCATGATGTCTTTGGACACTCTCTGGAAAGACCCAGTAGCAAAGAAATGGAGACCTGCTATCATCTTGACATAGGCTGGGATGGTGTGGGAGCAGCATGTCTTAGGGTCAAGATCCTGCTCCCACTTATAACAAAGATGACATCAGGGGGGAAACGAAATCTGAAGCTGACATCTTGGCTGGACATCCCAAAGACGTTAATCCTTTGTAAGAGGATTCTCTCAGCTCTCTTCCTCAGGCTCCTCCTCCTCATATGCTTCTGTGGCATTACAAGGGGCAAACCAAAACACACATTCAGTAACATGTTGTAAGGTCTGAACGGGGTTTCATGAGGCATCTCTGATTTTATGTACGCAGCCAGGCTGGGATTGGTTGTTGATCTAACGACTTTCAGCTGGAGCAGGGTGGGGGGATGGTACGCACTGACACTGGTGTGTGTGGTAGGCTTGGAAGAAACGTAGAAATCTGAGATTTGCTCAGAGGTTTTGACTTGTATATTACATTAACATTTGCACTATTTGTGGAAGACATTACATGACACATAACTAATAGTTAAATATGCAATTGTAGTAGGGATGTTGTATAATCCAAACCTGTGATGCTCTAGTTGCCACTTGAAGGGTCAGACGTATAGGCTTCTGGTATTGTTTCTTTCATGATATTTGTACACTGTTGTAGTGATGTGTGTATATGCCATCATATTTGCCCCTCCAATACAATCTCTACAGATACAGATATGTAACAGCCCAGTGCCTACATGTGGCTCTTTTCGATTTTAAATTAGGTATTTTGTGCTATGTTGGTTGTACAACTAGATGTCATGGATCTCATGATGGGTGTGCAGACATAATATTAAGTTTTTAATATCGACTGGCAGAAATAATGAGTCATAAATATCGTGAATCAGAAATATCGTCAGCAAGGATATCGTGGTAAAGAATATCAACTTAAGGTAAGTTTGCAAAATATAGTTGTTAAAAATATCGATTTTTTAATTAATGGTATTTATTTTAGTATATATTTTAAATGTGTGTGATGTATGTTTTTTTGTAAAAGAATTGTTTATATTTTTTAATATATATGTTACATTTTAAGTAAATATAACAACTTGGATGAACTCGTAGGTTATTCCATAAGGAGTGTCCTACTGGCTACTGGATACTAGAGTGCAGGAAACCATTAAGGTTGTTAAAAGAACCCTAACCCACCAACCTAGTTGGTGGCATGCTTCATCATTGGGTTCCCAGCTGGGTTGCCGAGTACAACCCAGCTGTGCTACAACACCTGATTACAGTGGAGTGGGTTTTTTTGTGAAGGTAAGAGTGTGAAGAAGTGTCTTAGTTAAAAATGCCTCTAAAGTGCTCAGACGAGAGGTGCTTTATTTAAAGGGCTTTTGGGCATATTAAAATCAAGGTGAGATATTATGAAGAAAAAATTATCTTCTATATCTCTTGTCTAAAAAAAGGTTGACATGTTTCAGCCTCACTGTAGTTAAATGAGGCTTTCTGCAGGACCGTGAAATGTGAATTGTGAAGTGTGCTAGAACTATGAAGGAGAACGCCGGTAGCTGGTGGGCATGGCTACACAGATGACGTGGCCGCATTACGTGACCGCGTCAACCTGACGTGTCCAGTGTGTAATTGGACTACTGAAACGGAGCAGGCTCCATGGGAGATGTAGTTTTTAGGCTCCAAGGGTGGCAGTTGTAAAGTGTAGGGCTATCGGACTGTGAGTCGCGAAGCACACGTTATAAGAGTAGTCATTTTTAGTTAGTATATGTGTCTGTTTGATATATTTTTTAAAAATTGGTACCCTGGTAATATATTGTACCAATAATTTTGGATTATAAGGCATTACATCAGACCGCATCCAATATATAAACACCATGGAATCATATTACATGGTTCTTAGATAAAGGGGGGAACTTAAGCCAAACACTTATCGGATGCAATCCTCATCGATATTCAGGCCACTGAGAATCATTTTAAAACCACACTAACGTCCTTCAAGAAACGACTGGACGAAGTAAAAAAAGAAATGGCCGAATATAAAGAAGATCTAACTCAATCTAAGATCCAGAAATGTCAAAAGGACCTTAAGAAATTTACAACACAAAAACCGACCCTTATGCAGATGCTGACTACAATCCCATGCCACGCGGAAGTCAGACTCCCATGTCTGATGGTGACTCATCTGTAACCAGCGGCTCTAGTGGGGGCAGCTATCGCAACAAGCAGAGAGGGAGAGGTCACAATACCAATTGTCAACAACCCTGGCCCCAGTTTCCACAAGGGGGCCCGATGCACTCTCCTAACCCATATGCAATATGGATGGAATCACCTTTTTTGCCCCACCACCAATGCCATTTATGAACCAAACCCCAGGTTTCCTTTTTTAGGAAGTGGCCGCAGAGGTCACGGCAGGAGACGCAGACAGAGCCAGGTCCACTGGGAAGAAGACCAAAATCCAGGAGCACATACCCGCAGCAAGTCCAGAGAACAACAGGCAGGCCCCAGCACCCACAGAACTTAATCACTAACCTTTCTTCACATACCCTGATAGAAAGTGAAGAACAAGTACTAAACAAAGGTTTAGGGTTTGTGCCTATAGCGAAGCTGGATAAGTTCAAACTGCATTGCAAATTGGCTGAATTTTTCCGTAAATTGAAAATATGAACATGGCTCTCAGATTCCAGCTGAGTTGATCATCTGACCCTGACTACTCTGTGCTACACCTCAGCATGTAAATGAGAGCAGAGCAGTGCATCTACTCTTTTGACTTTATGAGGGGCCTGCTGGAGAGAGAGAATGCACAAATGGTCATCACAACTGCAAAAAAAGTTTCAGACTCCCCTCTCAAAATCAAGATAGGTATTTGTTTAACATAAACACATTTGCAGATCCTCAGTAATGCGGGATGGATGGGCACACCAGTGAGAAATGCCATAGTCTTGCTTTTACTCATGTTCAAGCTTGTGAACTTGGACAATGCTTTTTTTCAGGAGTTTTTGCACAAGAGACCTGGTTCCAGCATAGAGCTTATTGCGAATGAAGGTGGGATAAGAAGACAAGAAGGGTGTTGGGAACATTGCAATACAATATTTCCCTTCTTCCTACTCATCAGTTCAATCAACAAGGCCCCCCAACGACCCACTTTGTTGTAATAAATTACTGCATGACGTCACCAAAATATCACTTACTCACACATCTCTAAGACGTTTCAGGTGAGAAAAATTACTACCATGGGACAGTCAATGATCTCCCTCATATGGCATTTCTTTATGCGAAACAGCTATTAACAAACGATTTCCTATTCAATATGCTTTAATCTTTGATTCTAACTAAATGACTGCCATGGAATCTATGAATCTATAATTATACTGCGAGAATTGGCTTTTCTCCCACTGAACAATCCAACCTCGAACAGATCTAAGGTGGCAAAACATCTTTCATACATCCAAAGATGCACAGATATACCTAACTGTAGGAAAGTGGCCACTCTGGACGCTATATTTTTGCTAGCTTTAGAACTAAGGGGCCCATTAGGATGGCGGCCGGAAAACCATCCCGACCGCCATGGTAGCGGGAAAATACCGCCCACCGGACCAGCGGGAAAAATGCCGGTCAGATTATGATAAACCGCCAAAATATTCTGACCGTGGTGGTAGGAGGCATCGAAAATCTGCCCGTAACCTGCGCAGCTTCTGAAAATCCGACCGCGATGGTCGGATTCGCAGCGAAAAAGAAACAAACAGGGTGTAACCGCCCGTGACGTTATAATAGCCCCGATTCCACAGCGGTACGTTCCGCTGTATCCGACCACCGCGGTCGCGAACAGTAATGAATGTGAGATCCGGTGGATGGGCTGCAGCACAGCCATCGCTGCGGAGGCTCCGTGAAAAAAATGGCGTCCGATGACAAAAACACACAATAACACCACCAAATGCACACAGGAAACTAGCCATGCCCCCAAAATACCCTAAAACCTCACAATGACACACCCCCATGGCAAATTCAAACCAACAAATCACAGGACAACCCACCTGACAGCAATACACTTGCTTGCCACACCCACATAGCTGAGCATAAAACCAGCCCCTTCCCTGACCACAATCCTTTGCAAAACTACACAACTGAAGGGCCCAACAGCAGAGCAAAAAATCGAGGCAAAGCTGCACACATCACACCACAAACACAACACACACACACACCACCTTCACCACCCACACCACCCTCACAACTGCACCCAAAAACATCAGCACAGTACACACCATGGCACCACAAAAAATGCCATAATTCACAGAAACAGACCTGACAGTGATGGCAGATGAGATCATAAGAGTTGAACCACAAATCTTTGTTAATATGGTCCAACAGACCCCACTAGCCACCAGGACCCAAATGTGGGTAAGAATAGTGAACAAGGTAAATGCCGTACGGACCACTTCCCCGCAACAAGCAGGAAATACAGAAGCGGTGGCAAGACCTAAAGAGTGTCGTGAAGAAGAAGAGGGCAAAGAACCATGAGCTGGCTGAGGGGACTGGTGGAGGCCCCCCATTCCACCCAAAACATACTCTGCGTGGGAGGAGAAGGTGTTTGCCATACTGCACCCAGAGAGTCTTGAAGGAATAACCGGGGAAGTGGAGGTTGGTAAGTACTAACAAATGTATACCATCACACTGCTATGTACTGCCTTGCACAACTACAAAGCTACACCTCCTAGGCCCAAGTCCATCATTCTGCACCACAATACCTAACACAGGACTCACAGTTGTAACCTCAACTCAACCTGATTCACCACAAAGGTACCCAACATCAACTTAGTTGTATGTGTCCAGCCAACAAGCACTACAACTCCCACCAGCCACCCCTGTCCCCCCCTCAGCAGGATGGAGCCCTCCACGCCAGCCAGAAGCATGTGTCAGCCATTGTCTGCTTCACCCTCACCTAACAGGTAGGTAGCCATCTTCACAGAGAGGGATGTTTAGGGTAGGGAGGCCTGCTCCACAACTCCCACCAGCCACCCCTGCCCCCCCCCCCTTAGCAGGATGGAGCCCTCCACCCTAGCCAGAAGCATGTGTCAGCCATTGTCTGCTTCACCCTCACCTAACAGGAATGTGTCTTGGGACCCAGAACTACAACTCCCACCAGCCATCCCTGTCCCCCCCCCTCAGCAGGATGGAGCCCTCCACCCCAGTCAGAAGCATGTGTAAGCCATTGTCTGCTTCACCCTCACCTAAACAGGTAGGTAGCCATCTTCACAGGAAGGGGGAATGTGTCTTGGGACCCAGCACTACAACTCCCACCAGCCATCCCTGCCCCCCCCCTCAGCAGGATGGAGCACTCCACCCCAGCCAGAAGCATGTGTCAGCCATTGTCTGCTTCACCCTCACCTAACAGGTAGGTAGTCATCTTCACAGGGAGTGATGTTTAGGGTAGGGAGGCCTCAGCAGGATGGAATACTCCCCCCCTTAGCATGTGTCAGAAAGTCCCCCAAAATGACAACTGGACAGGTAAGCAGACAGTGCATGCACCCCACCATCCCTCACCAAAAACATTGAGCTATATGACAACACAAGGCCTCACTTCACACCAAAATATGAGCAAACTAAATATATATTGACAGTATGCAGACAGCTAAGCGTACGGAACTGTGACAGAAACAGAACTGTGACTCACCAAAAATCATGTTTAAGCAAATCCTTGAACATACATGCACTGCCCCGAATGTCATCTGTAACTTCCCTGGATGCTGAGCATGCAGGACCATAGGAAAAACAAACAAGCATGGTCTGTTGTACAAAGAAATCCAAGCACAGGACATCACCAAGGTATGCATGACATGACAATGGCTTGTTCATGCGCACATGTAATGGCTGCCCGGCACAGTAATCAGCAAAGATGCCTCACATCAAGTTGTATTTCCGCCAGTTGTCAGATGACAACCTTTCATCGGAATGAGAAATTCCACACGTGGGGCATGGTATCCAATTACATGTCACACCATGTCACACAATTACATGTCACTATTGGCATAGCCAATAGGTCTCGCCTTTGGGACCTTATAAGTGTTTAGCCATGCAACAGTTGATGTTGTTGCACCAAAGATATTGTGCTGGATAACTAAACACTTATAAGATCCCAAAGGCGAGACCTATTGGCTATGCCAATGCTTGTTGTCTAATGCCCTCATCACAAGTGGCCCCTTCACTTCGCGGAGGCCAGTAAACACAGTTACCGGGGCCTGAACCACGCATATGCCTGAGCCCTGCACATGCTTGGTTAAGGCACACACAGGATGGGTGGGGAGAGGAACATGATATCGGGAGTGGAAGGACCAGGACGTGGCTTGGTAAGTAGGTCCGGGGGGTAGTTTTCAGTGGAGAGTAGTTTTCATGGGGCAAAGGGATAGCTTTAAGGCTCAGGGCGGTGGAAGGAGCAGTTTTCAGGGCTGGGGGCCATTTTAGGACTCAGGGCGGGGGGCAGGGGTCGGGGTCGTTTTTTGGCCTGGGGCTATTTTAGGGCTCATAGTGGGGGTCGAGGGTTGGGGTTGTTTCTTTGACTGGGGTGGGGTGCATTGCAGGGCTAGGGTCTGGTTTTAGGGATCAGGGCGGGGGGTACAGGGTAGTGTTTAGGGATGGGGGATTGCAGTTCTGTGGGCCTGTTTTTAGGGCTCAGGGCAGGATGGCTGGGTTGTGAGCTTTACCAGTATGCCTTTACCAATCATGCCACTACAATGAAATTTGTTTCGTGGTAAAGGCATGCGTGGTAAAGACGCGGGGTAGAGATCGTGGTTGAGACATGCGTTGTTGAAGCATACGTTGTTCCATCATACAACCTACTGCAGCAGCTAACTTAGTGGAGCCATCAAAGGCCCAGTGTGGCCAGTAGGATGTACTGCGTACTGTGTACTGTTGCATTGAGTTTATCTCCCTATGCACGGCATTGGACTGTAAACTCCTCTGGACAAGAGCGCATTACAAATAAGCCTCCTATAACATTTTGTGAATCGAAACAGCAAGCACTGAAGTTGCTCAGTTTCACTGAAAAGGACAAGTGGACTTTCAAGATTTAAACCAGTTTCAGGCAGCTCCTGTCCTTGTCCAAGCATCAGAAGATTAGACACAGAGTCTGCTGAGAGTTTTTCAAGACACTCTTGGCCTTTGCACCACAGTAATGATCGGCACCACCCCACATAGAGGGCGTGGTGCCTTTAGTGACAACAAAGGGCGGAAACGGATAGAACTCTTCGGGGAGGAGGGGGCAAGCTGACCGGAAGTGTTTAAGGCTGCAAGGACCCGGAAGCGCGTCACGCCGACCAGTGAAACCGAAACTGGCGCGGGGTTTAAAAGTGCAGGGGGGAGGTAGAACCCCCTCTTTGTCCCCTCGCCGTGTTGACGGCGACATCGCGGAGCATCGAATTGCCGAAGTTGCAGTGCATCGAAGGCGCGAAGGAGCGGTGTCGGAGCTGTCGAAGAGGTGAGGGGGCCCACATCGGCGTAGCATCATTCGGGTAAAGAAGAGGTAAATTAAATTAGAGGGGTAGCATCGTAGCGGGGGATGGGAAGCATTTAGGGGAGCGTTGGGTTGTTCTCCGGGTCCCCCTTTCCAAGTTTATAGGCGGCGATGATCGGAGTCGCGCTATGTTCATGCGGGCGCGTTTGGTCTAAATAAAAAAAATAAAAAAACAACGAAGTAATGGTACGCTTTGCGCCGAGTAAGCGCAGGGAGGCGCGTTAGTGAGGGGGGGTTCGCATGTGTGGCACGGGGGTTTCAAGGAGGCCGTAGCGGTGAAGGTGGTGTTATCCTCGGCACCATGGCAGTTTATCGAAGCTGTTTGCAGGGGTAAACGCTGGGCATCGAGCGGTTATTTTCTCAGGTCCGGTAAGCACATGTGTCCCGCACAGTCCCGTCAGATAGCGGGGTTTGTGGGAAGGCTCGTAATGGCTATACTTGGGCTTGATAAGCGGGAAGTAAGGGGAGTGTGAGGCCAAGAAGGCTGCCGGGAATGGGAGGTACCTGGTTGCAGGGTTAGCCGTGTCTCGAGCTACAAAGACCAGGAAGTGAAGCAGGGTCGAGCCTGGGGAGCACTTGGATGGGGGACCGCCATTGAATTTGTTAAGCTACCACCTTAGAAGGGGCGGGCCAGAATAATTATCCCGGAGAGGATTAATATTAGTTAAAAAAAAAAAAAAAAAAAGGGGTTATTAATAATTCTTACCCAAAGAGGACAGAAAGAATTGGGGCGGATTACATGGTAATGCATGAAGGGGATGTTAAGGAGCACGAGTCAGAGGGGCCCTAATGGATGGAGTAAGGGGATGAGTGTTACATTGGCATTCTTGGCTGGAGTATACGAGGGCATAGCGCAGCTTGATGGCACAAAGGGCAGAGCGCTGGCGCAGAATCTCAGCAAGCACGCAGGGGGGGGGGTGTAATTAGGTGGTGTAGTAAACATCATGAGAGCATGATAATATGGGACAGCGTGAAAGCGGGTTTCACTGGGGCCTTGGGGTCACAGAAAATGGGGATGAGGGGCAACAATTAACTATATTTTGTTTCTTTAAGTGCAGAATGCCCCCGAAACGGTCGCAGAAGGGTAAAGGCGCACCGGCCACCAAAGATGATTTCCGCTCACTGGCAGAGCTCTGGGAGGTTGCGAAAAAAGGAGGCATCGACTGGGCACTACGCATGTTGTCCGAAAAGGGCGAGACAAGCGGGCAGCAGGAGGGCACGTGTGCCAAGCGGGCAAGGCGGACACCAGAGCGATTTAAGGATGCGCAAGCAGACAAACGCAACAAAGTTACGGACACACAGACTGGTACCCCAGGTGAGGCAGGGGTGAAGGGACACACGATCTTGCCCGCTGACAGCATACAGCCCACAAGCGCGACCCCCACGGCGCATTCAAGCGGGGCAACCATTCAGCCGGCAGCAAATGCGGCGTTAACCAATGCTGAGCTCACAGGGGTAGCCGGGCAAGGTTTGAGGACAGAGGTGATTTCACCCGGCGCAATAGCTCAACAAGGGGGAAAAGGGGTCGCAACGCCACAGCCCACTCTTCCGGTGGTAGCGCACCAGGGCAGTGGGATGGCACAAGTCTGGGTCCAATCGGGAGGTGTGGCACAATCTCCAGTAGTGGTGGCGGCAACGTCCCAGGGACCAGCCATTAATAGCGGGATACCAGTGACAGTGGCTCCCATGGCAACGCACCCCCTCGCGGTGGGGGCAGTACCGGCAGGGCAGCCACTCCTTGCACATAGTCCATTAATTTATGGGACGGCGAATCCGGCGGTGGCCCCATCTGCGGGGATCACGTGGCACGTTCCACTGGAGACCAGAGAAAAAATATTCAGAGGGGAATTTGTAGATGTTTTTGACCTAATTAATGCTGGGGTAGTTCCGGGCAAGAGCAGGACCGGGAAGGAAGGGGAGCTGAAACAGAAGAGAGTATGGGTGGACTGGACAATTAAGAATTGGGTCACGGGGTTTGCTATCTACGCAGCTATTATGGTCGAGAGGTACCCCCAAATGGCAGCCCAGGTAATCAGCTACATTTCCATGATTCATGGGGCCGCTTCGGAGTTCCCAGGAACGGGGTGGCTTCAGTAGGACAACAAGTTTCGGCAAATGAAAGCAGTCCATCCGGCGGTAGCTTGGGATCAGCGGGAGATAAACATTTGGCATGCGGTATTTTATTCAACGGGGTCATTTAACAAAATGAGTCAGCCCTTTTGGGGGGACAGAGGGACGGGGGACAAAAAACTGGCGTGTTGGCAGTACAACAAGAATGAGTGCAACCGGGGCACAGCATGCAAGTTTAAGCATTTGTGCTCCTTCTGCGGGAAGCTGGGACACCCAGAGAGTAAGTGCTATAAGAAAGGGGGAAAGCCACAGGAGCAGCCTACCCAGAATCAACCCCAGCCGAGGGGACGCGGTACCCAGGCATCCTAAGACCCTACCTACTCCCATACAACTCCATGTGCTGACACACCTCCTTAGTAAGTACAACAAGATAAAGGAAGCGCAGTTTCTACTCCAGGGTTTTACATTTGGTTTTCGCATTCCCTCCAGTGCTACCCCTTCAGGTACTCCACCACGCAACCAGCGCTCGGTCCTTCGGAACCCAGAAGTGGCTAGGCAGAAGATCAGGAAAGAAGTATCCTTGGGGAGGGTGTCTGGCCCCTTCCAGCAATTGCCTAGACAAGACTTAGTATGCTCACCCCTGGGTTTAGTACCTAAGAAGGAAGAGGGCAAATACCGACTGATCCACAATTTGTCGAGTCCACCGGGGTTTTCGGTAAATGACAACCTGGACCCGGACCTATGCACAGTGCGATACACTACATTTGATTTGGCAATACAGAAATTGCAAAGGCTGGGAGCGGGAGCCCTGTTAGCAAAAGCAGACATTGAGTCGGCCTTTCGCCTCCTGCCAGTTCACCCAGAGGACACCAAGTTTCTGGGGTTCACCTTTGAGGGAGAGTTTTACATTGACCTTTGCATGCCAATGGGTTGCTCTATCGCATGTGCAGTGTTTGAAACCTTCAGCAGGTTTCTCGAATGGGCAGTGCAGGAAGTCTGGCCATCAGCGGAAGTGGTACATTACTTGGATGACTTCCTATTCCTTGGACCACAGGGCTCGTCGGATTGCAGGAAGGCCCTGCTGGGCTTCCAGCACCTGGCCAAAGCACTGGGGGTTCCCCTGGCAGAGGAGAAGACAGAAGGACCAGGGACACGGTTAACCTTTCTAGGGATAGAAATTGACACGGAGGAAGGAGTATGCAAACTCCCCCGGGAGAAAGTAGAGTCCTTTGGGGCCGCAATAGAGGCATGTCTGACTGCAAA
The DNA here is from genome assembly GCF_964204655.1 of Triturus cristatus. Taxonomy (NCBI): domain Eukaryota; kingdom Metazoa; phylum Chordata; class Amphibia; order Caudata; family Salamandridae; genus Triturus; species Triturus cristatus. The sequence continues at coordinate 394,034,871 of NC_140594.1, forward strand.
GAAAGTAACGCTTCACCAATTACAAATCTTGTTAGGGCAGCTTAATTTTGCGCTCAGGGTGATACCCATGGGCCGCGTCTTTGCTAGAAGCATAGCACGAACGATGTCCGGCCTGAAAGAAAAGCACCACCACACCAGGCTTTCTTCTGAGGTCAGAACCGATCTGGGGCTATGGAAGGAATTCTTGGCAGGCTTCAATGGAGCGGTAATCTGGCAACAACCCAGTCAAGCAAATGGGGAGTTAGAATTGTTCACGGATGCGGCAGGCAGTGTAGGATTCGGAGCAATATTGGGCACCAAATGGTGCATGCAGCATTGGCCGGGGGAGTGGGCAGAGTCTGGGCTCACCCGCAACATCACCTTTCTTGAGCTTTTTCCAATAGTGGTGGCCTTGCACTTGTGGGGGGACCTGTTGGAAAACAAGCGTATAATATTTTGGTCCGACAGCATTTCAGCAGTGATGGCAATTAACAATCAGAGAGCGACTTGCCCCTGAGTTTTGCGGCTGTTGAAAGAGTTGGTGCTTATTTGCTTGCAGCGCAATGTATACTTTACAGCTAAACACGTGCCGGGGGTGGATAACACAGTTGCTGACGCCCTGTCCCGTTTTAAGTTAACAGAGTTACGTGCCAGATGGCCGCAAGCCGACAGACAGATGACAAACTTTCCGGAGGGGTTATGGAAGCTTGGTGCCCCACAGCCCCCGAGTTGATAACAGCGTCTTTGGCCCCCAAGACTAAGAGTATGTATGAGAAGGCATGGCAGGCATACTTGGCTATCATTGGGGGTCAGGGTCAGTAGAGATGTGGTCACCGCATGGGGTGCTGGTATTTATCGTACGGCAGAAAGAGAGCGGGAAATCCTTGTCCATGGTGAGGAGGCAGCTATCAGCAATAGCCTTTTATGCGGGCCTGGGGGGGGTGGCAGACCCCACAAAGGACCCGAGAGTCAAAAGGGCAATGAAAGGGTGGGAACCCTTGGTTCCAGGGGTAAGAGACAATAGAAGACCGATCGATGCTAGCAGACTGGCAAACATCCTGGAAGTGTTGCCCCGCATCTGCTTCTCAATGTTTGAAACACAATTGCTTAGATTAGCATATGCATTAGCCTTCTTTGGGGCCTTTAGAGTATCAGAACTACTTCCCGCTTCTAAATCTGATAGAGAAGGGGGCTTGCGCTTGGAGGATGTGGTCCTAACCAGTGATACTATACAGGTCAGAGTTCGGAGGTCCAAGACAGACCCATTGGGCAAGGGGACGTGGGTCCATTTGGGGGCAGTGGCTGGGGCCACCTTTTGTCCGGTGACCTTGGCCCACATTTTCTTCAAGATGAGACCAAGTGGAGGGGACCAGAGGGTGTTAGTACATGCTGATGGCATTACCCTGACTAGATTTCAGTTTACCAGAGTATGCAAGCGAGCACTGGAATCCCTGGGGGTGGAGACGACACATTTCACATCCCATTCATTCCGCATCGGGGCTGCCACAACGGCTGCAGCATTGGGTCTTCCCGGTGACACTATTAAGAGGGTGGGGCGATGGAAATCATCATGTTTCGAACGCTATGTACGCCCTCACCTTGCTTGAATCCCCAGACTGTCATGCTCCCTTCCCTGCCACGGCTGATTCTGTCTCCTTTACGATTTGCTTCAGGTGTCCCGGGTCAGAGAACCCAAGTATGCTGGTGTGGTCACTCGTTTATTCGTAGAGCAGGGCGCTTCTTCAACGAAACACACAGAGACAGAGGGCAGAAAGCGAAGGGAGTCGACCATCATTGGGTGGGGGTCGGCGGACAGCGGCTTGTAGAGGTGCCGAACGACTTAAGGCGGGCCTTGACCAGGGGCATGCCGGTCCCAGATGTGTTGGTGATTCACTCAGGTGGCAATGATATGATCCCAGCGGGCAGGAGAGGAGTCAAGGAAGCGCTGTTCTCTGCCCTTTCGGTGGTGAGGAACATGTTACCAGATACGAAAATACTTTGGTCGTAAGTGATTCCACGACGGGTATGGGCGAAGGGGGCTCCGGTTAAGGCAATCAATAAATCAGTAAAGAGGTTGAATCAGTCGTTGGCGGAAATCCTGAGGAGGTCTAGCATCAGCACCATAGGCACAAGCTAATTCAGGTGACAAGTCCCGAACTGTACGCACCGGACGGAGTTCACCTGTCCCATGCAGGGCTGGAGTTGTTTTTACAGAACATTTTGGGAGCACTCGCGGTGGAAGTAGAAGGTATGAGGGGGGGAGGGCGAATTTGCCAGGGAGCGCATCGCCCTGTGGCGGGGTCCTGGACAAGAGAAATGACAGGGCCTCCGGTTGACAGTGGCTGCTTGGCCCCAGAACAGGACGCGCAGTCCATTGTGGGCTCCGGGATGGCGGGAGAGGGGGCTGACCTGCTGGTGGCTCTGGACTCTCTGGCCCTACCCAGGAAGCCGGCGCTGGTTATCAGCAGCGATGAAACTACCTGCGGCTCCGTTGGCCGGTGGGCGGTCAGCACGAAGGAGAGCAGGGTATCTTGGTTGTGGCCTGCTGGCACAACACTTGGCAAAGGCTCTGTGGAGAGTCAAATGTAAATACAAATAATGGGGAGATGTAAAGTATATAATCCTGATATCCCCTGGGCGTGCTGTGGTGTGTTAAATAAGCAATAATAAATTGGGCAAGAGATTAACAGTGAGTGAGCCAATAGGGAGATTGGCGATATCATGTTGAAATTAATAAAGACTACGCTGTGAAGACCAACTACCGTCTTACTAGTTGTTACTGGGTTGTGACCTGCATGGCAAGGAGGGTGGTGAGAAAGGCGGTGGTGTAGTGAATTGCACGTTGTATGCCAACTATGATCGGCACCACCCCACTTAGAGGGCGTGGTGCCTTTAGTGGCAACAAAGGGCGGAAACAGATAGAACTCTTCGGGGAGGTGGGGGCAAGCTGACCGGAAGTGTTTAAGGCTGCAAGGACCCAGAAGCGCGTCACGCCGACCAGTGAAACCGAAACTGGCGCGGGGTTTAAAAGTGCAGGGGGGAGGTAGAACCCCCTCTTTGTCCCCTCGCCGTGTTGACGGCGACATCGCGGAGCATCGAATTGCCCACCCACCCATCCCTAAGCTTATAGTTCCTAGTGGCGGGGTCCTGGACAAGAGAAATGACAGGGACTCCGGTTGACAGTGGCTGCTTGGCCCCAGAACAGGACGCGCAGTCCATTGTGGGCTCCGGGCTGGCGGGAGAGGGGGCTGACCTGCTGGTGGCTCTGGACTCTCTGGCCCTACCCAGGAAGCAGGCGCTGGTTATCAGCAGCGATGAAACTACCTGCGGCTCCGTTGGCCGGTGGGCGGTCAGCACGAAGGAGAGCAGGGTATCTTGGTTGTGGCCTGCTGGCACAACACGTGGCAAAGGCTCTGTGGAGAGTCAAATGTAAATACAAATAATGGGGAGATGTAAAGTATATAATCCTGATATCCCCTGGGCGTGCTGTGGTGTGTTAAATAAGCAATAATAAATTGGTCAAGAGATTAACAGTGAGTGAGCCAATAGGGAGATTGGCGATATCATGCTGAAATTAATAAAGACTACGCTGTGAAGACCAACTACCGTCTTACTAGATGTTACTGGGTTGTGACCTGCATGGCAAGGAGGGTGGTGAGAAAGGCGGTGGTGTAGTGAATTGCACGTTATATGCCAACTAATAGGATGCAGGGTTTGTTTGCTTCTGTTGTGGCCAGGATCAAGCTTTGCAGCACATTTCACGTTCATTTTGCAAAACCCAGAATCACGAAAAGCTGAAGGGTCTGATTTGGAAGAAGAATTCTTGAAATTCAGTGCCTCCATTTTGGAAGTTTTTTCAATTGTTTGGAAATCTAATTGTATTATAGTGCCATTAATATAAGCTTCATATGAATGCGCACAGGTTGCTTCACCGCAGAGGTATAACTTCCTGCAGTGTGGTTTATGTGGGCGGGGCCTGGTGCGTGAGTCAGTGCCCGGGAGGGTGCTCTCACCTGGGCTGGTCTGTGGTCTCAGCACTGAAGCGTGTAACAGCAGTAACACGCTTGAGGGAACTCGTGCAGTTTACGTTAATTGACTGATACTAATGATTCCCGGGAACTCTCTAAAGTCCACCCAGGAGCGACAGAAGCGGAGCTCACGCGCGCACTGGGCACAGGCTCACGGGGATGCTATCTATAGTCTCTGGGAGCTGCGGGTGAGCGCCCTACATGCTGGCACTGGGTACAGCCAGCCAGGATGAACTATCTCAAGAGCGCCGAGGCCTACACATTTAGGAGTAAAGGACTTGTATGACAGATTGGAACAATGGAGTGAAAGGAGCAGCAGGAAAGGGGAGCAGGGACAGCCTTTTTTCCTCCCCTGAAGTGTCATTACATTCTTCATCGTACGGCCAGTATTCAGAGGCACATTGGCAGGGCTTTAAGTGCGATGAAACGGGGAGGGGTGCGCAAAGGGGGCGTGGTCTATATAATTAAGGGCGTGGTTGAAACATATAAACTAAAATACCCCATAGAGTGCCACCCTACCCACACTTTGCTATACAATCGCACTACCAAACACAACTCAATCGTGACCGTTATAAACAAATGATGGAACTTATTTCAAAGTAGGCACACCAGTGCCGACTTTTGGGCGGTGCGACTCGTGCGAGCGGTGCCACCGCACCGGGTGCCAAGGTCAGGGGGGCGCCATCTGTGCTTTGAATTCGACGCCAGTTGCATTGCTCAAATGCCTGCACTGAGTCAGAAAATAAAATAAACGTTTTTGCGTGAACGTTCGGCAATTTCGTTTAATTGATCTAGGCAGATAGTGCCGATCTCCGCTCTCTCCTTGCACCATCAGTATGTCTTCTTGCCGCCTTGATTGCTAGAGACATTCTACGCCAGCTCAATATTGTGTCATTCACTTTCAGTTTGTAAATTGAAACAAAGTAAGTTGAAGGCAGGGCTGGTTCTGTAGTGGTGCAACATATATTCTGGTTTTAAAAGCACCTGGCTTCATATTTTCCCTACAATTTTCAGGAAACAATAAACATGTCAGGATAACTCCGGTGATTAATGTTCTTTCTGGAGAGAGAGATCGGTGGAAGTTTTGATTCAACATAAGGTAGCACAGAGGGTTAATATGCCTGCTGCAAAGAACGTGTACCGTGCACACCACAAAGAGCATATGATATAAGTAAGTCAGTAGGTTACTGCTTTTGTCGGAGAGATCCTATTCTTACTTGCAGTTTTTAAGTTAAAATCCTAATGTAGAACAGCAGGCAATTAACAGTCATCAAAGAGCTGCACGAAAACTGCATGGTATAGGTTAGAGAGTAATGATTTTATCCCCAGTCTGTCTTATGTAACGTTTCCCATACACTGATATTCACCCGTGTAATTGATTCAGTGGCATAGCAAGGTGGGCGATCCGCACCCTGTGGAATGCGTTTTGGGGCGGTGACCTCCAACCCCTCATCCACAGCTCTTACCTGCCGTCCAACTCTTAAATTGGCCATCCCAGGGCAGAAAACTCAGTGACCGCCACGGGCTGCCAAAGGGCTAGCTACGCCACTGGATTGATTGTCTCTGTGTAATATGTGTGATGTAAACGCCCCTGACGCTCTACACTGGTATGAGCAATGCTACAAAACTAATTTAATCCATCTGTAAAAAGAGTAGTTATGGAGTCTTAAGGGGCACTGTGGAAGGGTGGTAATGAGGGAATTCCTGACAGAGGTGGGCTTTGGGGGGCGCCAACAAACATTGTTGCACAGGGCACCACCAGAGCTAAAGCCGGCCCTGAGGCATACACTACAAGAAAAAAAACATACAGAAACACTGCCTAAATCACACGATGGTACAAAAGGGGGTGGTGATGGACGGAGCATCAGAACCAATCAAACACTCACACCCAGTCAACAGATCTGGATTTGATCCATCACCATTCTTTAGCCCACTCTGCCACCCCAGTTCAGACATGGCCATATGCAAATCAGTCTGACCCTGTGCCTCATGGGAACAGTCCAGCCCGAACTGCCAAGCCATGTCTTCCCTGGACCGGAAACAAGCTTCCTAGGACCGGTTTCTGGCATTTCAGCCGTCTTCAGCCAGGCTTGCTTAAATCCAGTGGCAAAGTGAGCAAGGGACTCACGTCTGAGCATACCCTGTCAACTTATGGCGAACAAAGCGGTACAAAAGGGGGTGGTGATGGACGGAGCATCAGAACCAATCAAACACTCACACCCAGTCAACAGATCTGGATTTGATCCATCACCATTCTTTAGCCCACTCTGCCACCCCAGTTCAGACATGGCCATATGCAAATCAGTCTGACCCTGTGCCTCATGGGAACAGTCCAGCCCGAACTGCCAAGCCATGTCTTCCCTGGACCGGAAACAAGCTTCCTAGGACCGGTTTCTGGCATTTCAGCCGTCTTCAGCCAGGCTTGCTTAAATCCAGTGGCAAAGTGAGCAAGGGACTCACGTCTGAGCATACCCTGTCAACTTATGGCGAACAAAGCGGTACAAAAGGGGGTGGTGATGGACGGAGCATCAGAACCAATCAAACACTCACACCCAGTCAACAGATCTGGATTTGATCCATCACCATTCTTTAGCCCACTCTGCCACCCCAGTTCAGACATGGCCATATGCAAATCAGTCTGACCCTGTGCCTCATGGGAACAGTCCAGCCCGAACTGCCAAGCCATGTCTTCCCTGGACCGGAAACAAGCTTCCTAGGACCGGTTTCTGGCATTTCAGCCGTCTTCAGCCAGGCTTGCTTGAATCCAGTGGCAAAGTGAGCAAGGGACTCACGTCTGAGCATACCCTGCCAACTTATGGCGAACAAAGCGGTACAAAAGGGGGTGGTGATGGACGGAGCATCAGAACCAATCAAACACTCACACCTAGTCAACAGATCTGGATTTGATCCATCACCATTCTTTAGCCCACTCTGCCACCCCAGTTCAGACATGGCCATATGCAAATCAGTCTGACCCTGTGCCTCATGGGAACAGTCCAGCCCGAACTGCCAAGCCATGTCTTCCCTGGACCGGAAACAAGCTTCCTAGGACCGGTTTCTGGCATTTCAGCCGTCTTCAGCCAGGCTTGCTTGAATCCAGTGGCAAAGTGAGCAAGGGACTCACGTCTGAGCATACCCTGCCAACTTATGGCGAACAAAGCGGTACAAAAGGGGGTGGTGATGGACGGAGCATCAGAACCAATCAAACACTCACACCCAGTCAACAGATCTGGATTTGATCCATCACCATTCTTTAGCCCACTCTGCCACCCCAGTTCAGACATGGCCATATGCAAATCAGTCTGACCCTGTGCCTCATGGGAACAGTCCAGCCCGAACTGCCAAGCCATGTCTTCCCTGGACCGGAAACAAGCTTCCTAGGACCGGTTTCTGGCATTTCAGCCGTCTTCAGCCAGGCTTGCTTGAATCCAGTGGCAAAGTGAGCAAGGGACTCACGTCTGAGCATACCCTGCCAACTTATGGCGAACAAAGCGGTACAAAAGGGGGTGGTGATGGACGGAGCATCAGAACCAATCAAACACTCACACCCAGTCAACAGATCTGGATTTGATCCATCACCATTCTTTAGCCCACTCTGCCACCCCAGTTCAGACATGGCCATATGCAAATCAGTCTGACCCTGTGCCTCATGGGAACAGTCCAGCCCGAACTGCCAAGCCATGTCTTCCCTGGACCGGAAACAAGCTTCCTAGGACCGGTTTCTGGCATTTCAGCCGTCTTCAGCCAGGCTTGCTTGAATCCAGTGGCAAAGTGAGCAAGGGACTCACGTCTGAGCATACCCTGCCAACTTATGGCGAACAAAGCGGTACAAAAGGGGGTGGTGATGGACGGAGCATCAGAACCAATCAAACACTCACACCCAGTCAACAGATCTGGATTTGATCCATCACCATTCTTTAGCCCACTCTGCCACCACAGTTCAGACATGGCCATATGCAAATCAGTCTGACCCTGTGCCTCATGGGAACAGTCCAGCCCGAACTGCCAAGCCATGTCTTCCCTGGACCGGAAACAAGCTTCCTAGGACCGGTTTCTGGCATTTCAGCCGTCTTCAGCCAGGCTTGCTTGAATCCAGTGGCAAAGTGAGCAAGGGACTCACGTCTGAGCATACCCTGCCAACTTATGGCGAACAAAGCGGTACAAAAGGGGGTGGTGATGGACGGAGCATCAGAACCAATCAAACACTCACACCTAGTCAACAGATCTGGATTTGATCCATCACCATTCTTTAGCCCACTCTGCCACCCCAGTTCAGACATGGCCATATGCAAATCAGTCTGACCCTGTGCCTCATGGGAACAGTCCAGCCCGAACTGCCAAGCCATGTCTTCCCTGGACCGGAAACAAGCTTCCTAGGACCGGTTTCTGGCATTTCAGCCGTCTTCAGCCAGGCTTGCTTGAATCCAGTGGCAAAGTGAGCAAGGGACTCACGTCTGAGCATACCCTGCCAACTCACACGTTGGCGGAGAAAACGAGCTGAAAACCACTATAGAGAGTGGATTTTAGCTAGTTTGCGGAGGCTGTCAGCAGTCGATGTCCATCCATGAAGAGGTGTGAAAACACCCCAGGATATCGGCGACAGCCTCATGACCCCTTGTGCTTGGTGAGGGGCAGAGTGCCTCTTAGAAGCTCTCACACCTGTCCCCGCCTCCTCCTCACACAGTGAAGTGATTTTGTGAGTTGGCTGGTATGGTAAAGAGTCAGTACACAAGGCGAAGGTACAGAATGGGTGGTAAGGTATTTTAAAGTATGATTCAGAGACATTAGTAACTGCATAGTTAAGCACGTCATAAACCTGTAGCGCCTACGTGCTGTCGGTGTACGAGCAGCGCGCTATTCCCTCGGTATGGATTTTCAGCATAAACAGGGTTGAACGAGGACTTTGATTTTCTACCCAGGCGGATAAAAAACACGCCCCTTTGGGCGCCTCCTTGTCCAGGGACAATATAAAGAAAGGGGTCACCCAATACTCCAACCGCATCTGGGTAATAAGATAAATAACCAAAACAAGATGATGCGTTGGAATAGATCACACACTCTTTTCATATAGTGAGAGAAAGTAGGTCGCACACCGCTCGTCACACCAGCGAGTTACCCCAGAAAACTGTGGGGAATGTAGTGGCGACGGCGGGTACGCCTGTGCCACAAAGAGTCAAAAGTACAGTATGTGTATGCGTTAGCCATCCCTGGACACGTGTTTCGAGGTAGTTGCCTCTCGTCAGCAGGGAGCAGGTCAGTGTAAGGGGGTGCCGCGTGGACTGCCATGTAATTAAAAGCAGGTCAAGTACCTCTCCTGGCGCGCAGGTGCAGACTCAAGGCTCGTCAGCCCGCCAGCCGAAGCCGTTTAAATTGAGAGAAAGTAGGTCGCACACCGCTCGTCACACCAGCGAGTTACCCCAGAGAACTGTGGGAAATGTAGTGGCGACGGCGGGTACGCCTGTGCCACAAAGAGTCAAAAGTACAGTATGTGTATGCGTTAGCCATCCCTGGACACGTGTTGCGAGGTAGTTGCCTCTCGTCAGCAGGGAGCAGGTCAGTGTAAGGGGGTGCCGCGTGGACTGCCATGTAATTAAAAGCAGGTCAAGTACCTCTCCTGGCGCGCAGGTGCAGACTCAAGGCTCGTCAGCCCGCCAGCCGAAGCCGTTTAAATTGAGAGAAAGTAGGTCGCACACCGCTCGTCACACCAGCGAGTTACCCCAGAGAACTGTGGGAAATGTAGTGGCGACGGCGGGTACGCCTGTGCCACAAAGAGTCAAAAGTACAGTATGTGTATGCGTTAGCCATCCCTGGACACGTGTTTCGAGGGAGTTGCCTCTCGTCAGCAGGGAGCAGGTCAGTGTAAGGGGGTGCCGCGTGGACTGCCATGTAATTAAAAGCAGGTCAAGTACCTCTCCTGGCGCGCAGGTGCAGACTCAAGGCTCGTCAGCCCGCCAGCCGAAGCCGTTTAAATTGAGAGAAAGTAGGTCGCACACCGCTCGTCACACCAGCGAGTTACCCCAGAGAACTGTGGGAAATGTAGTGGCGACGGCGGGTACGCCTGTGCCACAAAGAGTCAAAAGTACAGTATGTGTATGCGTTAGCCATCCCTGGACACGTGTTTCGAGGTAGTTGCCTCTCGTCAGCAGGGAGCAGGTCAGTGTAAGGGGGTGCCGCGTGGACTGCCATGTAATTAAAAGCAGGTCAAGTACCTCTCCTGGCGCGCAGGTGCAGACTCAAGGCTCGTCAGCCCGCCAGCCGAAGCCGTTTAAATTGAGAGAAAGTAGGTCGCACACCGCTCGTCACACCAGCGAGTTACCCCAGAGAACTGTGGGAAATGTAGTGGCGACGGCGGGTACGCCTGTGCCACAAAGAGTCAAAAGTACAGTATGTGTATGTGTTAGCCATCCCTGGACACGTGTTTCGAGGTAGTTGCCTCTCGTCAGCAGGGAGCAGGTCAGTGTAAGGGGGTGCCGCGTGGACTGCCATGTAATTAAAAGCAGGTCAAGTACCTCTCCTGGCGCGCAGGTGCAGACTCAAGGCTCGTCAGCCCGCCAGCCGAAGCCGTTTAAATTGAGAGAAAGTAGGTCGCACACCGCTCGTCACACCAGCGAGTTACCCCAGAGAACTGTGGGAAATGTAGTGGCGACGGCGGGTACGCCTGTGCCACAAAGAGTCAAAAGTACAGTATGTGTATGCGTTAGCCATCCCTGGACACGTGTTTCGAGGTAGTTGCCTCTCGTCAGCAGGGAGCAGGTCAGTGTAAGGGGGTGCCGCGTGGACTGCCATGTAATTAAAAGCAGGTCAAGTACCTCTCCTGGCGCGCAGGTGCAGACTCAAGGCTCGTCAGCCCGCCAGCCGAAGCCGTTTAAATTGAGAGAAAGTAGGTCGCACACCGCTCGTCACACCAGCGAGTTACCCCAGAGAACTGTGGGAAATGTAGTGGCGACGGCGGGTACGCCTGTGCCACAAAGAGTCAAAAGTACAGTATGTGTATGCGTTAGCCATCCCTGGACACGTGTTTCGAGGTAGTTGCCTCTCGTCAGCAGGGAGCAGGTCAGTGTAAGGGGGTGCCGCGTGGACTGCCATGTAATTAAAAGCAGGTCAAGTACCTCTCCTGGCGCGCAGGTGCAGACTCAAGGCTCGTCAGCCCGCCAGCCGAAGCCGTTTAAATTGAGAGAAAGTAGGTCGCACACCGCTCGTCACACCAGCGAGTTACCCCAGAGAACTGTGGGAAATGTAGTGGCGACGGCGGGTACGCCTGTGCCACAAAGAGTCAAAAGTACAGTATGTGTATGCGTTAGCCATCCCTGGACACGTGTTTCGAGGGAGTTGCCTCTCGTCAGCAGGGAGCAGGTCAGTGTAAGGGGGTGCCGCGTGGACTGCCATGTAATTAAAAGCAGGTCAAGTACCTCTCCTGGCGCGCAGGTGCAGACTCAAGGCTCGTCAGCCCGCCAGCCGAAGCCGTTTAAATTGAGAGAAAGTAGGTCGCACACCGCTCGTCACACCAGCGAGTTACCCCAGAGAACTGTGGGAAATGTAGTGGCGACGGCGGGTACGCCTGTGCCACAAAGAGTCAAAAGTACAGTATGTGTATGCGTTAGCCATCCCTGGACACGTGTTTCGAGGTAGTTGCCTCTCGTCAGCAGGGAGCAGGTCAGTGTAAGGGGGTGCCGCGTGGACTGCCATGTAATTAAAAGCAGGTCAAGTACCTCTCCTGGCGCGCAGGTGCAGACTCAAGGCTCGTCAGCCCGCCAGCCGAAGCCGTTTAAATTGAGAGAAAGTAGGTCGCACACCGCTCGTCACACCAGCGAGTTACCCCAGAGAACTGTGGGAAATGTAGTGGCGACGGCGGGTACGCCTGTGCCACAAAGAGTCAAAAGTACAGTATGTGTATGCGTTAGCCATCCCTGGACACGTGTTTCGAGGTAGTTGCCTCTCGTCAGCAGGGAGCAGGTCAGTGTAAGGGGGTGCCGCGTGGACTGCCATGTAATTAAAAGCAGGTCAAGTACCTCTCCTGGCGCGCAGGTGCAGACTCAAGGCTCGTCAGCCCGCCAGCCGAAGCCGTTTAAATTGAGAGAAAGTAGGTCGCACACCGCTCGTCACACCAGCGAGTTACCCCAGAGAACTGTGGGAAATGTAGTGGCGACGGCGGGTACGCCTGTGCCACAAAGAGTCAAAAGTACAGTATGTGTATGCGTTAGCCATCCCTGGACACGTGTTTCGAGGTAGTTGCCTCTCGTCAGCAGGGAGCAGGTCAGTGTAAGGGGGTGCCGCGTGGACTGCCATGTAATTAAAAGCAGGTCAAGTACCTCTCCTGGCGCGCAGGTGCAGACTCAAGGCTCGTCAGCCCGCCAGCCGAAGCCGTTTAAATTGAGAGAAAGTAGGTCGCACACCGCTCGTCACACCAGCGAGTTACCCCAGAGAACTGTGGGAAATGTAGTGGCGACGGCGGGTACGCCTGTGCCACAAAGAGTCAAAAGTACAGTATGTGTATGCGTTAGCCATCCCTGGACACGTGTTTCGAGGTAGTTGCCTCTCGTCAGCAGGGAGCAGGTCAGTGTAAGGGGGTGCCGCGTGGACTGCCATGTAATTAAAAGCAGGTCAAGTACCTCTCCTGGCGCGCAGGTGCAGACTCAAGGCTCGTCAGCCCGCCAGCCGAAGCCGTTTAAATTGAGAGAAAGTAGGTCGCACACCGCTCGTCACACCAGCGAGTTACCCCAGAGAACTGTGGGAAATGTAGTGGCGACGGCGGGTACGCCTGTGCCACAAAGAGTCAAAAGTACAGTATGTGTATGCGTTAGCCATCCCTGGACATGTGTTTCGAGGTAGTTGCCTCTCGTCAGCAGGGAGCAGGTCAGTGTAAGGGGGTGCCGCGTGGACTGCCATGTAATTAAAAGCAGGTCAAGTACCTCTCCTGGCACGCAGGTGCAGACTCAAGGCTCGTCAGCCCGCCAGCCGAAGCCGTTTAAATTGAGAGAAAGTAGGTCGCACACCGCTCGTCACACCAGCGAGTTACCCCAGAGAACTGTGGGAAATGTAGTGGCGACGGCGGGTACGCCTGTGCCACAAAGAGTCAAAAGTACAGTATGTGTATGCGTTAGCCATCCCTGGACACGTGTTTCGAGGTAGTTGCCTCTCGTCAGCAGGGAGCAGGTCAGTGTAAGCGGGTGCCGCGTGGACTGCCATGTAATTAAAAGCAGGTCAAGTACCTCTCCTGGCGCGCAGGTGCAGACTCAAGGCTCGTCAGCCCGCCAGCCGAAGCCGTTTAAATTGAGAGAAAGTAGGTCGCACACCGCTCGTCACACCAGCGAGTTACCCCAGAGAACTGTGGGAAATGTAGTGGCGACGGCGGGTACGCCTGTGCCACAAAGAGTCAAAAGTACAGTATGTGTATGCGTTAGCCATCCCTGGACACGTGTTTCGAGGTAGTTGCCTCTCGTCAGCAGGGAGCAGGTCAGTGTAAGGGGGTGCCGCGTGGACTGCCATGTAATTAAAAGCAGGTCAAGTACCTCTCCTGGCGCGCAGGTGCAGACTCAAGGCTCGTCAGCCCGCCAGCCGAAGCCGTTTAAATTGAGAGAAAGTAGGTCGCACACCGCTCGTCACACCAGCGAGTTACCCCAGAGAACTGTGGGAAATGTAGTGGCGACGGCGGGTACGCCTGTGCCACAAAGAGTCAAAAGTACAGTATGTGTATGCGTTAGCCATCCCTGGACACGTGTTTCGAGGTAGTTGCCTCTCGTCAGCAGGGAGCAGGTCAGTGTAAGGGGGTGCCGCGTGGACTGCCATGTAATTAAAAGCAGGTCAAGTACCTCTCCTGGCGCGCAGGTGCAGACTCAAGGCTCGTCAGCCCGCCAGCCGAAGCCGTTTAAATTGAGAGAAAGTAGGTCGCACACCGCTCGTCACACCAGCGAGTTACCCCAGAGAACTGTGGGAAATGTAGTGGCGACGGCGGGTACGCCTGTGCCACAAAGAGTCAAAAGTACAGTATGTGTATGCGTTAGCCATCCCTGGTCACGTGTTTCGAGGTAGTTGCCTCTCGTCAGCAGGGAGCAGGTCAGTGTAAGGGGGTGCCGCGTGGACTGCCATGTAATTAAAAGCAGGTCAAGTACCTCTCCTGGCGCGCAGGTGCAGACTCAAGGCTCGTCAGCCCGCCAGCCGAAGCCGTTTAAATTGAGAGAAAGTAGGTCGCACACCGCTCGTCACACCAGCGAGTTACCCCAGAGAACTGTGGGAAATGTAGTGGCGACGGCGGGTACGCCTGTGCCACAAAGAGTCAAAAGTACAGTATGTGTATGCGTTAGCCATCCCTGGACACGTGTTTCGAGGTAGTTGCCTCTCGTCAGCAGGGAGCAGGTCAGTGTAAGGGGGTGCCACGTGGACTGCCATGTAATTAAAAGCAGGTCAAGTACCTCTCCTGGCGTGCAGGTGCAGACTCAAGGCTCGTCAGCCCGCCAGCCGAAGCCGTTTAAATTGAGAGAAAGTAGGTCGCACACCGCTCGTCACACCAGCGAGTTACCCCAGAGAACTGTGGGAAATGTAGTGGCGACGGCGGGTACGCCTGTGCCACAAAGAGTCAAAAGTACAGTATGTGTATGCGTTAGCCATCCCTGGACACGTGTTTCGAGGTAGTTGCCTCTCGTCAGCAGGGAGCAGGTCAGTGTAAGGGGGTGCCGCGTGGACTGCCATGTAATTAAAAGCAGGTCAAGTACCTCTCCTGGCGCGCAGGTGCAGACTCAAGGCTCATCAGCCCGCCAGCCGAAGCCGTTTAAATTGAGAGAAAGTAGGTCGCACACCGCTCGTCACACCAGCGAGTTACCCCAGAGAACTGTGGGAAATGTAGTGGCGACGGCGGGTACGCTTGTGCCACAAAGAGTCAAAAGTACAGTATGTGTATGCGTTAGCCATCCCTGGACACGTGTTTCGAGGTAGTTGCCTCTCGTCAGCAGGGAGCAGGTCAGTGTAAGGGGGTGCCGCGTGGACTGCCATGTAATTAAAAGCAGGTCAAGTACCTCTCCTGGCGCGCAGGTGCAGACTCAAGGCTCGTCAGCCCGCCAGCCGAAGCCGTTTAAATTGAGAGAAAGTAGGTCGCACACCGCTCGTCACACCAGCGAGTTACCCCAGAGAACTGTGGGAAATGTAGTGGCGACGGCGGGTACGCCTGTGCCACAAAGAGTCAAAAGTACAGTATGTGTATGCGTTAGCCATCCCTGGACACGTGTTTCGAGGTAGTTGCCTCTCGTCAGCAGGGAGCAGGTCAGTGTAAGGGGGTGCCGCGTGGACTGCCATGTAATTAAAAGCAGGTCAAGTACCTCTCCTGGCGCGCAGGTGCAGACTCAAGGCTCGTCAGCCCGCCAGCCGAAGCCGTTTAAATTGAGAGAAAGTAGGTCGCACACCGCTCGTCACACCAGCGAGTTACCCCAGAGAACTGTGGGAAATGTAGTGGCGACGGCGGGTACGCCTGTGCCACAAAGAGTCAAAAGTACAGTATGTGTATGCGTTAGCCATCCCTGGACACGTGTTTCGAGGTAGTTGCCTCTCGTCAGCAGGGAGCAGGTCAGTGTAAGGGGGTGCCGCGTGGACTGCCATGTAATTAAAAGCAGGTCAAGTACCTCTCCTGGCGCGCAGGTGCAGACTCAAGGCTCGTCAGCCCGCCAGCCGAAGCCGTTTAAATTGAGAGAAAGTAGGTCGCACACCGCTCGTCACACCAGCGAGTTACCCCAGAGAACTGTGGGAAATGTAGTGGCGACGGCGGGTACGCCTGTGCCACAAAGAGTCAAAAGTACAGTATGTGTATGCGTTAGCCATCCCTGGACACGTGTTTCGAGGTAGTTGCCTCTCGTCAGCAGGGAGCAGGTCAGTGTAAGGGGGTGCCGCGTGGACTGCCATGTAATTAAAAGCAGGTCAAGTACCTCTCCTGGCGCGCAGGTGCAGACTCAAGGCTCGTCAGCCCGCCAGCCGAAGCCGTTTAAATTGAGAGAAAGTAGGTCGCACACCGCTCGTCACACCAGCGAGTTACCCCAGAGAACTGTGGGAAATGTAGTGGCGACGGCGGGTACGCCTGTGCCACAAAGAGTCAAAAGTACAGTATGTGTATGCGTTAGCCATCCCTGGACACGTGTTTCGAGGTAGTTGCCTCTCGTCAGCAGGGAGCAGGTCAGTGTAAGGGGGTGCCGTGTGGACTGCCATGTAATTAAAAGCAGGTCAAGTACCTCTCCTGGCGCGCAGGTGCAGACTCAAGGCTCGTCAGCCCGCCAGCCGAAGCCGTTTAAATTGAGAGAAAGTAGGTCGCACACCGCTCGTCACACCAGCGAGTTACCCCAGAGAACTGTGGGAAATGTAGTGGCGACGGCGGGTACGCCTGTGCCACAAAGAGTCAAAAGTACAGTATGTGTATGCGTTAGCCATCCCTGGACACGTGTTTCGAGGTAGTTGCCTCTCGTCAGCAGGGAGCAGGTCAGTGTAAGGGGGTGCCGCGTGGACTGCCATGTAATTAAAAGCAGGTCAAGTACCTCTCCTGGCGCGCAGGTGCAGACTCAAGGCTCATCAGCCCGCCAGCCGAAGCCGTTTAAATTGAGAGAAAGTAGGTCGCTCACCGCTCGTCACACCAGCGAGTTACCCCAGAGAACTGTGGGAAATGTAGTGGCGACGGCGGGTACGCCTGTGCCACAAAGAGTCAAAAGTACAGTATGTGTATGCGTTAGCCATCCCTGGACATGTGTTTCGAGGTAGTTGCCTCTCGTCAGCAGGGAGCAGGTCAGTGTAAGGGGGTGCCGCGTGGACTGCCATGTAATTAAAAGCAGGTCAAGTACCTCTCCTGGCGCGCAGGTGCAGACTCAAGGCTCGTCAGCCCGCCAGCCGAAGCCGTTTAAATTGAGAGAAAGTAGGTCGCACACCGCTCGTCACACCAGCGAGTTACCCCAGAGAACTGTGGGAAATGTAGTGGCGACGGCGGGTACGCCTGTGCCACAAAGAGTCAAAAGTACAGTATGTGTATGCGTTAGCCATCCCTGGACACGTGTTTCGAGGTAGTTGCCTCTTGTCAGCAGGGAGCAGGTCAGTGTAAGGGGGTGCCGCGTGGACTGCCATGTAATTAAAAGCAGGTCAAGTACCTCTCCTGGCGCGCAGGTGCAGACTCAAGGCTCGTCAGCCCGCCAGCCGAAGCCGTTTAAATTGAGAGAAAGTAGGTCGCACACCGCTCGTCACACCAGCGAGTTACCCCAGAGAACTGTGGGAAATGTAGTGGCGACGGCGGGTACGCCTGTGCCACAAAGAGTCAAAAGTACAGTATGTGTATGCGTTAGCCATCCCTGGACACGTGTTTCGAGGTAGTTGCCTCTCGTCAGCAGGGAGCAGGTCAGTGTAAGGGGGTGCCGCGTGGACTGCCATGTAATTAAAAGCAGGTCAAGTACCTCTCCTGGCGCGCAGGTGCAGACTCAAGGCTCGTCAGCCCGCCAGCCGAAGCCGTTTAAATTGAGAGAAAGTAGGTCGCACACCGCTCGTCACACCAGCGAGTTACCCCAGAGAACTGTGGGAAATGTAGTGGCGACGGCGGGTACGCCTGTGCCACAAAGAGTCAAAAGTACAGTATGTGTATGCGTTAGCCATCCCTGGACACGTGTTTCGAGGTAGTTGCCTCTCGTCAGCAGGGAGCAGGTCAGTGTAAGGGGGTGCCGCGTGGACTGCCATGTAATTAAAAGCAGGTCAAGTACCTCTCCTGGCGCGCAGGTGCAGACTCAAGGCTCGTCAGCCCGCCAGCCGAAGCCGTTTAAATTGAGAGAAAGTAGGTCGCACACCGCTCGTCACACCAGCGAGTTACCCCAGAGAACTGTGGGAAATGTAGTGGCGACGGCGGGTACGCCTGTGCCACAAAGAGTCAAAAGTACAGTATGTGTATGCGTTAGCCATCCCTGGACACGTGTTTCGAGGTAGTTGCCTCTCGTCAGCAGGGAGCAGGTCAGTGTAAGGGGGTGCCGCGTGGACTGCCATGTAATTAAAAGCAGGTCAAGTACCTCTCCTGGCGCGCAGGTGCAGACTCAAGGCTCGTCAGCCCGCCAGCCGAAGCCGTTTAAATTGAGAGAAAGTAGGTCGCACACCGCTCGTCACTCCAGCGAGTTACCTCAGAGAACTGTGGGAAATGTAGTGGCGACGGCGGGTACGCCTGTGCCACAAAGAGTCAAAAGTACAGTATGTGTATGCGTTAGCCATCCCTGGACACGTGTTTCGAGGTAGTTGCCTCTCGTCAGCAGGGAGCAGGTCAGTGTAAGGGGGTGCCGCGTGGACTGCCATGTAATTAAAAGCAGGTCAAGTACCTCTCCTGGCGCGCAGGTGCAGACTCAAGGCTCGTCAGCCCGCCAGCCGAAGCCTTTTAAATTGAGAGAAAGTAGGTCGCACACCGCTCGTCACACCAGCGAGTTACCCCAGAGAACTGTGGGAAATGTAGTGGCGACGGCGGGTACGCCTGTGCCACAAAGAGTCAAAAGTACAGTATGTGTATGCGTTAGCCATCCCTGGACACGTGTTTCGAGGTAGTTGCCTCTCGTCAGGGCTTTTAAGGTCTAGCTGGGCCTTCTAAGGTCTAGCAGGGGAATGTGCTCTCTCAGGAGAGTAGTCTGTTGGACTGGTCATAAAGGATGGACCTGGTTCCCATTTCCAAATTCAGCATCTCTGGCCAAAGAAGTGCCACATCCTTGGGAGAGATATCCTTATAAACCCTGGTCCTGATGAGGCCCAATAGCAAGCTGGGCTGAAACGCGTCGACCTTTTTGAACTCAAAGAGCCCTTTACAAATTGAAATCATCTGTTAAATTGATATACGAAGTACTATAAAATTGTTTAGAGGTGTACAAGCGTATTTTCCTCTTAGTACTACTGAATGGGGCTACTTTAAACAAATGGAATGCTCATAGTAAAAAGGAGTAAGCATCCATATGTCACGTTTAGGGGAATAAGGAATGTATGATATGTTCCTCGTTTATTTGTATTTTGATCTGTTTGATTTTTTCTTCTCTTTTTTTTCATTTATTTATGTTTGTTAATTTGTATGTGCAATTGAATATTTGACACGTTGTGTGCATATTGATAAAAAGATGTGTTAAATGAAGCTGTGTCCAGACAATGATATTGATGTATGATTAAGTCTAAAAGTAAGTAATTGGTCTTGAAGGAATAATTTATGGTATCCTTCATACTATATGAAAAGAGTGTGTGATCTATGCCAACGCATCATCTTGTTTTGGTTATTTATCCTTGTCCAGGGACTGCATGCACCGACTATTGAAAATGTTCGTGTAGTTGCTTCAGTGGTTGAAGTGGGGGAAACAAAGTAGGGGAATTGTGGGCGGAGAATCAGAGGGCGGAAATAACCCGAGGATTGGGGCAGTGGGCGGAGTCAGAGGTGTGGCCAGAAGGAGCAAAACATACCAATTTTTTATATTTGTTTTTCATTTCACTGACCAGTTACAGCTCATTACATTAATTCAAATTGACATTAAAATACATTCACAAATTGGGATACGTATCCAATCACAGAATGTCCCAAATACCCTTCAAAGTGCTATCACAAGCCATTTGTCTCTCAGCCCTGCAGTTTCTGTCATCAGCGCTTTTCCTCCCCTTTTCCACAAAAGCAGTTCAAACATGAATGGCAAAATATCCTATTTTGCAAATGTTTTCCACATAATTATGGCTCTGCCATATTTGCTACATAATACATCATCTGCTGCATTATCTGACGCATTTAACTAATAAATTGTTTGTAGTTCAAACGGATCAAAAGTTACTAAAAATATGACTTGTGTTGCTGCAAAGTGAATGGCCCTTTGCAAAGGTTGAGTGGTTACCTTTATCACTGCTACATTTGTATGTTGAACTGGTACTAACGAGTCAAAATATTTGCAGAGACTGTTAGTATGTGTAAAAATGTCAAAATAATAGAGTATCAGGAAATATACCGCATTACGCTGCCGCCTTTTTCTTGCTGCATAATTTAGTTTACACTGCAGCATCATTTTGTCCTCCATTGCTGCATATTTCCAGCGACTTCAAAGCAGGCAGCACATGTTAAAAGTGCTTATGCATGAAGCAAAGAGACTGTTAACTTTGTGAACTTATTTTGGTGTGCGTGCAAATCCTGCATTACCGAGCCCTGATGAGTTGCAGCTAACGCTGCAAAATAAGGCCAATGGAGGTACCAATGGGTGAGGCGGACTGGCATCAAGGGTCCTGGGACCTCAGGGACAGAGTCACTGTCGCTCTAGGGTGTGCTTCTTCGTATGCCTGCCGACAAGACTGGAGGTGAACTTCAGTATGGATTGACTTGAAGATTAACCCACACTTGCCACCCCTAGGGTCCACCTGCTGATGCCAAGACACCAGGGCTTTTAAGGTCTAGCTGGGCCTTCTAAGGTCTAGCAGGGGAATGTGCTCTCTCAGGAGAGTAGTCTGTTGGACTGGTCATAAAGGATGGACCTGGTTCCCATTTCCAAATTCAGCATCTCTGGCCAAAGAAGTGCCACATCCTCTCCCCCACTGGACACCATACTGCCCCACTTCGAGAAAATCGCACTGCCTTTAACTACTACCAAATTGTGCCCCTCTATAAATACCTAGATGAGATTCAATTCAAAATATACACTTGACAAGAGTAATACGCTGGCTGAAAAAAGTAACAACATTCTGGAAAAAGCAAACACTCATAGGGAATACAACTTAACACTTTTGCACTCATTATTCAGAAATCAATGAGCGTTTTAGCCTGAAAAGTTAAGCACATGACTAAAGGGCTTGGAAGGGCCCCATTTCAATGTCCATTGCTTACATCTTTACAAAACATAGGCAGTATGGTTTAAAAAGACCACATCCCTGGACACAGAGCTGCGGTACACATTTTATGAACTAAAATAGGGAAAACAACTGATTAGGATCACATTAAATGTTTTCCAATCCACTCATCAAGCAGGTATTGCAGTACCTCCATGGATGGCGCTCTTCCCCACTTGGGAAAAAATGCTGTTTAAAGAAAGATGAGAAAAGAAAAGTAGCGATTCATTGGCAAACGCTGTAAAGTGCCGCTAATGTGTTTGGGGGTGAATAAAATCAATCAGGCCAATTTGCGACCAATCTCTCTTGCTTTATTTAGTTATGTATTTATTGTTCAAATTTTAAACCTTTTTTTCTCTCCTCCCAAGGCTGCATAGAAAAATGTCAGAAAAAGACATTTGCAGCAAAAGTGTTTCCTCTTTTTTTGGATCCATTTCGCAGGGGAACGAATGAAGGAAAGCAGAGGAAACGAAAGTCACGGTTTTCAACACGTGACCTGGAGCACCACAAAAAGGTAGAGAATAAGAGAAAGAGAGGGGGGCGGCTGCTTGCGGTGGAGCAGGAGAAGTGGACACTGTCCTTGACTTCTCTGGGCTAGAAGGAAACGACAGCCCTTTTCCTTCTGTGCCCGCCCGTCCTTGAACAGCCACGAACGGCCGGGCTATTTCGGCCGTCCTGGGACGCATATCTAAAATAATAAAGTAGGGGAACGGACTGTATTGAATGAAAGAAGTAGGGGCATGCCGTGCCCTGCCGATCCCGCCCACTTCGACCACTGAGTTGCTTCCTATATCACTACCTTAAAAATATACAAATCAAGTAGAGCACAGGTGAGTGATGTGGTTTGACGGCTAGCGCAGGTGACTTTGAAGCGGGGGAGCTAGGTTCGAGTCTGCGGAAGTTCAAAAGCCCTGTGATTCGGCGCAAATCACTTAATTCCCCGGTGCTTAAATGAATGTGTCCGTCTGTAATGCAACGGGCATTCATGTAAAGCACTCTGATACCTTCGGGTCGAGTTTGCGCTACATAAAACTGCGAAACAAAAAGTGCTCACCGCATCTCGCAAACCTGACAACAAAACGTAGAATGCAAACTCCGCAAATAACATGCTGTGACAAAGCAGCGAGACACCGTTTAAAGAGCAACGACTACAATCAACCCCAGCCCCTCCCTGCTACTTTCTTTCTCGGGGCGTTGAATGTGGACGTGCCTTAGTAAAAGAAAAGTTACAACTAACAAGTGTCAACTGGCCCCGTGTCATAAGAGTACGACGCAGTCAAGTCGTGTCTCTTTAAGAAAAGGCACTACAATGCATGTTGGTATTTGTAGTCCGAAGCTATTACTGTGACAGTTAAACGTCAAGCCTCGGCGTGCTCGGACAGTATTGTTTGCTGAAAACACATTATTCCAATGAGTTTGGCGTGGCGTATGTATGAAGAAATGCTTGCATGCCTGCTGGTCAGACCCCATATTTAACGGGGCACTGTCTGCTGGAGAAGACAATCGGACACTCATCATGTGCATTAAAACCCGGTGGTTTGCTATTTTAAATAAATAATACTTTCAGAAGAAGGTTCGATATAAAAGGCCGTAATCTTTGCTGGTGAGAGAATTCTATGGGAAATTTTGTGAGAGGCGAGTGTGATGGTACCTTGACCGTCATCCCCACTGGTTGTTGTGAAGGAAGGTCTACTAGTAACTAGACTCTAGTTTAACCCCTTCAGCGCGGTGCGGATTACCGCGCTGTGCTGAAGGGTTCTTGCGCGGACGGGACCGTGACGGAGTGGTTCCGTCATCCGCACAGCGCGACCGACACGCGTGACGGAACCACTCCGTCACGCGCATCGAAGGGGTTAAAGCACCGTTACAGCGCATGTTCTATACTTCTTTTAAAAGGCAATAGTGCCCCCAAGCGGTCATGTAGAATAAGGCGCCAACAATACTAACAAGCGTGCGCGCCTAAAAAAGTGTTGGTAAAAGTGAAAGCGTTTCCCTTGCGGGAGCGAGCCAGGGGCACCATGTGTTTGTAAGTTAATTACAAACATATGGTGTCAAGCTCGCTCCCGCAAGGGAATCGCCACACGTGCACGCGTTGCCATTGAAGGCAATGGAACGCGTGCACGTTTTTAAGACAAAAACCGAAGTGATTGCTAAAGGTCTTTTGCCTAAGCAGTGCATGCGCGCTGCTAGGTGAGACCTAAAAATGAATGTAACTCCACATCATGTCATGACACACATCACTGTGCACACATGCAATGTGTGAAATACTTAACTGTGTGTAGCAAAACATGTAAATAAGAGACATCAAACACAGCAAGCATGAGGGGTGTAAGGCAATGACCATCTACCCTCTGTCCCACAGGGGACCAACAACTGATTGCAGAGGACGACAACCGCAACCTGCAGAGCCAGTCTCCTTCCCCGGAACATGGACACTCAGATGCGGACTACCAGGAATGGTGGACCAAGCCGGACCATCTGGTGTGTCAGGGCGCAATCTGTCCCAGGCCCCCACTGTCCCACCCCCCTCAGGTACAACATCAACTCTGACCCCTGCTGGAACGACCTGTGCCACCGCTACCACCACCACCACCAGCACCACCACCACTACCACTGCTGCCTGCAACACTCTCCCTGCCCCAGAGGATAACCAGCCCACCCCATCAACTGCGGATTTCAGGGAGAGTAGGCGGGTGCCAACAGTGGTGAGGCAACAGGTCTGTGACAGCAGGCCAGGTGGGAGGCCAAGTGTCAGTCAGAGCCAACAGAACACTGGGTCCTAAGCCCTGGCAAACATCACCAGAGTCGTTGGGGCCTAAGAACGGTGCCAGGGACAAATCGGCCAGGCTCAGCAATGTGCCCGTGAGCACCAACAGCTGCTGAGGTCCATAGACAACCGCATGGGCCAAGTCGTGGACTGCATGGGTCAAATCGTGGACCTCTTGGGCCAGCTAGTGGCGGTACTAAGGGACAGGCCTGTGACACAACCAACACCTCCACCTCCCTCCGGTGGCCCGCAGGATGACAGTTCCACATCCTCCCCCGCGGTCAAGGAGAGGGTGACTCCTCAGACTCCCATGAGCCTGCACTTGTGTCCCCCCCTGCCAAAAGATCAAGGAGCCGTCCCAAAAAACCTTGGGAGCATCCCGTGGCAAAGCACCTGCAAAACGCCAGTCAAGGAGCCAGCCATGATGGCACCCCTCTTTACCCTGCCATAGGATTTGTACACTGTCCTCACCCACACTGCCATGGAAATGGCATCCGTCTGTTGGACTGTGTCACAACATCAATGTTGTGCTTACTCAATTCTCTCATCTACCATTCCTGCCAAATCATTGATTCACCATTCACATTTATGTAAATATCCACTTCCCTCTCACAGATACACATTGTAAATAAACACTAATTACGCAACAATGTAGTTGTGTCTGCTCCATATTTATCACAGTATGTGCAATGTCACCCATGATTGCAATGTTACAGGAGCTGGGATTCACTGCAGGCAAGTAGAGGCTGAAGGGACCTAGGAAAACAAAACAGAACATTATACGCTACTCAGGTGGTGGCCTTTCAACCATTGCATAACACTTGTCGTCAAGGTACTCCAATCTGCACACATTCCAATGATCAACAGTAACGACATAGACATTAAGTAGCTATGCCAAACGACCATGTTACCAACACATTTGCAGCCATCACTGACTCAACAACAGGCTGCAGTCACAAAGCTCACATAGACCTTTTCACTAAGCACAACATCAGCAGACAGCATCCCCGTTATACATTCTCACTCACCTTCAAGTGAAGTAGTTGATGATGAGCTGCTGACACTGGTCAAAACCTTCCTCCTCTCAACTATCCTCGTCACTCGACAGTTGGGAGTTTGCAGGTGGTGGCTGGGGATGGTCATCATCATCCAGGATCAAGGGGATTCCTTTCTGCAAGGCCAGATTGTGTAGCATGCATCATGCTACTACCATCTGACACACTTTTTTGGGTGAGTACTGCAGAGCCCCTCCGGTCTTGTCCAGGCAGCGAAAACACGATTTAAGTAGTCCAAATGTTCACTCCACCACCCGACGTGTCCTCCCATGGGCATTGTTATAACGGACTTCACCTGGTGTCCTGGGATTGAGTAGTGGGCTCAGCAACCAAGGGCCGTTGGGATATGCAGAGTCACCTTAATGTGAAATACACATACAGATTGAGTGTCTTAACTGTGGCTGAGGACAGCATAGCACACATACAGCACACAACTTGACTCTGCGTACTCACCCTTAATCCATGCCCGCTCCGGAAGCAGATTGGCCCTCATCTGGGGCACAATGCTGTTGCGCATGATGTAGGAATCGTGGGCTGACCCTGGAAACTTGGCACAGACGTGTGAGATGATCATATCGGCTTGGCACACCACCTGCACATTGATTGAATAGAAATGTTTCCGATTCCTGTATATGTGCTCCCGTGCCTGTGGTGGAACCAGGCCAACATGTGTGCAGTCTATTGCACCAACAACATTCGGGATGTGTCCAAGTGCATAAAAATACCCCTTTACATTCGCCAATTCCTGCCTCCTTGGGAAATGTATGAATCGGTCCTTGTATTGCATCATAGCCGACAGGGCATCCCGTAGCACCATGCTGAAGGTTGGTTGAGACATACCCACTGCAATGCCCACCATGTTCTGGAATGACCCAGTAGCCAAGAAATGCAGGAACGCCATCACCTTTGACGTTGCTCTGAGTGCTGTTGGATATGTCCTGCGAGGACGCAGGCGTGGCTCCAACATCGCACACTGCACCTCCGGCAACCAGCCTGCTCAACCGGGGGGGGGGGGGGACTTCAGCCCCTAGACTGCTTTGCTGCCTGCATCATTTTGCGTGCCTGGAGGTGCATAAATTCCCTCGCGGCTCCCGCATTGTGGGACACGTAAACCACACCTCCGGCAACCAGGCTGCTCCACCGAGGGGGAACTTCTGCCCCCAGACTGCTTTGCTGCCTGCATCACTTTGCGCGCCTCGGGGCTCATAAATTCCCTTGCGCCTCCCGCATTGTGGGACACGTAAACCACACCTCCGGCAACCAGGCTGCTCCATCGGGAGGAGACTTCAGCCCCCAGACTGCTTGGCTGCCTGCATCACTTTGCGCGCCTGGAGGTGCATAAATTCCCTCGTGGCACATCGAAACCTCCGGCAACCAGGCTGCTTCACCGGGGGGGACTTCAGCCCCCAGACTGCTTTGCTGCCTGCATCACTTTGCGCGCCTGGAGGTGCATAAATTCCCTCGTGGCACATCGCACCTCCGGCAACCAGCCTGCTTCACCGGGGGGGGACTTCAGCCCCCAGACTGCTTTGCTGCCTGCATCACTTTGCGCGCCTGGAGGCGCATAAATTCCCTTGCGGCTCCCGCTTCGCGGGACTCGCGCGGGCGTGCACGGGCAAAGCCCGGGCCAAGGGCAGGCCCGTCCTTGCCCGTCAGTGCCCGGAAGAGGCCGGGCTGGGCCAACCCTCTGTCATCTGCCCTCCGGCTCTGGTTTACATCGGTGACACCCCTCCTGTTGTAGAGGTACTGTGCATCCTCTGTTTTTGCCCCCCTCCCTTGCTTCTGTGTGATGGACTGAGCAGGATTTTGTTTGTCGAAATTGACTGCTATCTCTACGGACAGCTATGCATCGTATGTTTTTCTTTTTTTTCTTGTCCTAGCCCTGGTGTCTGTTTTTTATTGTTTATCTATCCTACTGCTTTTTCCTTGTGTGTTATACACCTAAATTATGGGAAAAAGAAAGACCATGGAAGGCAATGGGGGCGGGGGCGAAGAGGGCAATAGAGGTAGACCACGCAAGGGAAGAAACGCTAGAAAGGTATCCAAACAAGTTGGAAACAACTGTGTAATGGACAGAATTGACACGCTCATTGAGGAGTGTGAGGATATACTAGCAACTGAATCAAACGTGAGAGCAGGTAGGAATAAAAATACATTCAGACCTATACAAACTAATAGCGAACGCCCAAACCAACATGCTGCTATCCCGGACATGTTCCTTAAAACACACAAAAAAGGTCCCACTTCTAAAAAAAGGCAAACTGGAACAGAATCAGGGAAAGACGGGCGATCTCTCTACCTTGAAATCCCGCCGCAGCCCCTCGATTACAGCAGAAAATACTAATATCCCCAGCCCTCCCGCCACATGGAAGACATTAACCCCCAACACATTGACCCTATAATCATATGTACAAATAGGTATACGGTGTTATCCAACAACATAGAGGAAGCGACACCCCAGAAACCTGAGGCACTCCTAGCAAATTCAGTAAGACCGGTAGAGACTCCCGCTACAGACAACCAGGAAGTAATCGTGCTGGTGCAATCGTTAAGGGCTGAAATAGGGGTCATGAAAGTGGTGATTGAGAATCTATCCCTAATGGTTAGACTGCTAACAAAAAGGAACCCTTGCTGCCCTAAATGCACCAACAACCGACCTAATAATCCCTTACCACCTAGCCAACCACATGATGTAGAGGGAGAAAATGTTATGCCTCAAAATGGTGGCGTGAACATAGGTGAACGGCTGCATTCTGAGGTGGCGAAGTCCAAAAAACCGACACCACCCCTACCTACTCCACTACCTATCCCCAGGCAGGTGCATAATACTAACACAAACACCACTGTCCACCATTCTGCAAACCCGAACACCATTGGAGAATCAAAAAATCATCCTCTGGGTGGTAGAGGGATCCACCCCCTCCAGCTTCAAACACAGCAGAGTAGCACCTACATGGGACGGGGGACAGAATGCTGACAAAGCACATAGCAT
This sequence comes from Triturus cristatus, assembly GCF_964204655.1. NCBI lineage: Eukaryota > Metazoa > Chordata > Amphibia > Caudata > Salamandridae > Triturus > Triturus cristatus. The sequence continues at coordinate 394,062,510 of NC_140594.1, forward strand.
GCACAAAATCTACATGGTAAATGTTCCGAAGTTAGTTACCAGTAGAAGTATGGAACACGCGGACTCTCTAACAAATAAAGCCATATATTGGATTAGGCACATCAGGGGCTGCTGCTCTGTGATTAGTGAGGATATTATCAGGGCGGGCAGACTTTCTTTTCCCAACCAATTGACTGACTGCATTGAACTCACCCTCACTAGGAAAGATTTAGTCACCAATCTCTTAGCCCTAGAGTTCCGTACCTGCTCCCCCGATTCATCAATCATACAGTTTTGACAGGGTCCTTTGGACACCCAGGCTAGGGACCCTATGGGCCAGTTGCCATCAACACGGGTGGGTTGTTCCTCATTAAAGAACATTGACTGACTAGGATGCTTGCCCTTAACAAGCGTAGGTGATACGGGAGACTTACCAATCATAAGGGGCAGTTTGCAATCTACTGACCCTCTTGGTACTGACAACGATGGGCACGCTGGGTTCTTAGGAAGGAACAACACATCTCCATCCCCAATGGAGAGCTACAGGGAATCTAGCTGCATGCATCCCGTGGTCCTAGCGGGCCCATTGCCACCTTGTAACAATTCCAAATAAGGTACACTTCTATCGTGGAATATAGCAGGGTTGGGCTCAAAATTATCTTCCCCGGAGTGGCATGCCTTTATTGAAGGCTATGACGTTTGCCTTTTCCAAGAAACTTGGCTCACGGCCCCACAATTTTGTGAAGGATATTTAAACTATCCTATTCCAGCTGTGAGAGGGAACAAAGGTCACCCCTCAGGGGGTTTAACAGTCTGGGTGCGACAAGATCTAGGCATCATACTTGAGGAGCTCACGTCTATGAATAATGACATCCAGGCTTTACGCCTGAAACTTGACCCCATGGAGCACGTAGATATTTATAATGTATATGCGAGAGGAACTAGAGGGAGGAAGTCAGAAGTTATAGCGGTGCTCGACGACCTCCTTGATATATACTCAGCAGATTCTAATACTAATATTGCCGGTGATTTTAATACCACTTTTGAGCCCCTTGATAATGTGGAAAGTAACCTCCTAGAGGAAGAAGTGCGCAGTGGGCTATACCGAAATTGGACCTCGTACCCATAAAAAAATGGACAGACGTGGCTATACAGATTAATTCTATCTGCCTAGGAAAGGGCTTTCGCGCTGCAAATGGCAGGACCCCACTGGATAGACTAGGGGCAAACACTTTTAGTAATGGCATAATGGCCAGCTGTATAGACTACATATTGATTAGTCTGAATCTATGGCACTCACTTGGTGATATGGAAGTCAAGGATCGGCTGGAGAGCGATCACAACCCCTTGTGTGCAACCTTGGGCTTGTGGCGGCAGCGGATAGCCACACAGAATAGGTGCAACCTTTATCCTTGTGATGTAGTCCCTACCAACGACATGAGGTGCCTAAAGTGGGCAAGATTAGTAGAAAAGCCTGAATCCATAGCTAACATTACTAAGGAATTAGATAATGCTTTGAGAGAGGTAGAGTCTACTACAGTAACGAATGCAGCATTAGAGCTTACCACCGAGATCCATAATGAATTTTTTACCCATTTGCATACACATTTTATGAAGCACTACAAACCAAAATAAAACAACAAAGAAGAAAGCCAGCTCCTGGTTTAATAAGGAATGTAGGCAGGCTAGAGAATTACGTGGGGAGGCAATAAAAAAGGGGGAGCCTGCTGCAGTCCGAGTAGCCAGACAGGTTTACAAGAGGAGCCAGAAAAAGGCCAAAAAATCATGGGATGAGGCAAGATGGCAGGATCTCAGGGAGGCGTGCTCCCGGAGGGATAGTAAAACATTTTGTAGCGTAGTAAAGTGAGATAGAGGAGGCAAGCCGGAACACCCACACAACCATGTTGCACAGGATGATTGGGTTAAATTCTTTAAACCACAGAATGCCCGCTCTGATAGTGAGCCAAATTTGAAGGACCCCATCCATGTAGTATGCGAAGAAGACGCATTCAATAGTACCAATGTCAATGTTGCATTGGGTACTGTAGTAAGAGGTAGGGCGCCTGGCCCCAATGGCGTCCCTGCAGATATGTTCCTACAAGACAAACCAAGATGGAGCAGGTACATCTTGTTGCTGGCCAACTCGGTTGCGAAAGGAGCCCATATACCAGATTCGTGGAAAGGGGCAGAAATAATCCCCATTTACAAGAAGGCAGACAAAACACAACCAGGCAATTATAGGCCCATCAGCCTGATAGACTCCCTACAAAAAATAATGGGCAGGCTAATTCTTAACAAGATCCAGGAGTGGATTGATGAGAAGTGCATTTTATCCCCCCTGCAGTCAGGTTTTCGAGCATACACCAGCACCATTGACCAGGTGTTCAGCTTCACATTGTTGTATTGGAAAATGGTGGCCTTGGCCAATAGCAGCCTGTATGCCGCCTTTGTTGATTTAAAATCAGCATTTGATCTTGTTCCCCGTTGCAAACTATGGGCAATCTTGCACGGAATGGGGATCCCTCCTAAGTTACTCACACTACTTGTGAGATTGCATGAAGAAAACTATGCTAAAATTCATTCGGGTTCCCAGGGCATGGTTACTGGCCCCTTCCCAGTAGAGAGAGGTGTACGCCAGGGTTGTGTGCTGGCGCCGACCCTATTCTCCCAATTCATCAATGGTATTGTAAATTACATGGAAGTTGAGCCCACCGATGCCCCGTCACTTGCTGGCAATAAAATACTGATTTTAATGTTCGCGGACGACACGTTGATCATTTCAAAGACCCCGAGTGGTTTGCAGAGGGCCCTGATAATTTTTGAAGAGTTTTGTACCACTCGCGGTCTGGAAGTCAACGTATTGAAAACTAAATTCATGTCTTTTAACCCCCATAGAACTTAAAAAAGTAAAATAGTAATGAACAACCGTCCATTGGAGCAAGTAAAAGCATTTACTTACTTGGGAGTCATCATCCAAAGTGATCTAAAATGGAAGCAGCAAATTGACCTAGCAACACTTAAGCATCGACAATTGTCTGGAGTGTTAAACCGGGAGTTTAATACCTCACTGACTAAACCAATTAGCCCAGTGCTCCAGGTATACAATATGAAGGTGGTTAACTCCGCACTTTATGGAGCAGAGCTCTGGGGGTATGAAAACCTGTCCAATCTTACGACTGCTGAAAATAGGTTTATGCGCAACATCACATCGCTCCCCCAAAGTACACCACTGTGTCCTCTATTGTATGATCTAGGAAGAAAGCCTTTGGTTGAGGTGGCCAAAGTACGCCCCTTAATATACTGGTGCAGGCTTTGGACCACACCAGAATTAAATCACTATGCCGCAGGCTTCCTGGACATAATAAGGGCTGACACATTTCACAAAATAAGATGGTTGAGAGAAACTAGAGATGCCCTAGTAAGCATAGGTATGAGGATATTATGGGAAGAACCAGATATAGCCAGCTTCCCTTCAAAAAAGATCTTGAAAGAAAAATATTGGGTGATGATCACGCACAAAACATTAAGCAATAGTGTGTCATCGACTCTAACAGGAAACTTTCTGGAAGTCAAACTGACCCCGAGCCTAGAACCATTCTGGGACATAATAGCAAAACCACACGACAGGAAATTATATGTTCAGTTCAGGGTGGGTTCACTGACACTAGAGCTCTTACAGCTAGGTGGTCTAAATCACATGACAATATGTGTCCTCTATGTCAGACCCAAGAGGAGTCCGTGGCAAATTTGCTGTTTGTCTGCCCAGCTTATGCCGCTCCTCGTCGGGAATGGCTTGTGCCAATTTGTAAACTACTTGGAACCAGAAGGAGCGAAGAAGCAGGAAGAATTTTACGTACAAATACTTCTATCCCAATTATTACAGCTGTAGCATTAATTTCTAGGTTGATCATGGGCCATAAGGTTACACTCTCTTTCCACCTAACAAATGCTATTTTAGCACCTATATATGGAGTTCCATAACTACACTTTGACCAAAATGTATCTAGCTCTGCAATGCTGGCCCCATATACTAGGACCAAAGCTTAATACGTTGCAGCAGAGATTTTTATTGATGCCTGCTTTCAATGGTTGTTCTAAGTGAAAGCTATCAACGCTTTTTTATCATTATTTTATGGCTTTTAAAATAATGTCATGAGGATTCAATTGTATTTTTAAACAAGTCTCTCAATCATGTTTAACTACTTTGTATATTGATATTGAATTATCTCTTTTAGTAATACGTTTTGTACTTCGCTTTTATGACAGTCGAATAAAGCTTGTTTGACTGATTGACTGACTGGCATAGGTCTTGTAGGTTTGTTCTGTCCAGACGGAATCGGCGTATTACGTCATTATCCTCCATGTCAGCCTGCAGAGTGAAGGGACGATACACATTCGGTCGCCTCCTAGGTGAGATGAAAGGGGACACGTCATGGCAACACACAATTAGATGTGCCAAAATTTGCAAGTTTCTGCGGTCATAGCGCTAATATTGACTGGCATCACTTAAAGCATACAACGCAAGTAAGGTGTTGTGCTACCTTGAGACAAAATAGTCGTACACCTGTTCTGTATTTGCACAGTGAGCCGAACCAATACAGGAACTGTCTCTGTGAATGTAAATAGTTACATTTCAAGCTCTTGTGTACCCAGCCCTGAGAGTAAATGATACAGGACATGTGGTAAGCAGAGACACTGCTGGCTTCCACGTAGCTGCGGTACCTGCCACACCTTCTTGTGCACTCATGACAGGGGACACATTAACAACACAATGTGGAAAGTTCAGTAGGACTGTTCTGGGATTCAGTGCCACTTACAATCCACACAAGTTCAGAGACACTCACATACATATTCACAAGCATGTGCTAATATCCATTGTCATCAGTAGACATGCCACATCTGCTGCTAATTAGAATCCAAATCTTGACAGTGACAGATAATGCCAAGCATTTGCAGAGGATGTGTACCCGTGTAACAAGACACCATCACACCACTGCCCAATACTCTCAACAAGCACACAGATAGTCAATGTGGCACACAAAAAGTGGATAATGTATGTGATCAGCAGGGAGTGTGGACAACTTTTATTCTGCTCTGAAGTTGAACATTGACATGCAGTATGAAGGTAGCACTGCCCAAAGACACATATGAACTACAACAGATGCCATGGAGATATTATTCATCCAGCTGATTGGAGACACAACAGTGCCACTACACCAACCTACAACACTACCAGGACAAACCCACCCCAGTATACCAACAAGTCAGCGCATGAATGGACTGGGTGCCTTACAAATGCACAACAGCATCAGACACATGACACAAGTGGATGTAATTGCACACCACATGTTCCAAAGGACATGCATCCAGAGCCAAATTCCCCAAAGGCAGGCAGGACCGACACAGCGGACAATCAACATCTCTCCGCAGACAAAGATGCTGGCTGTGCATCACTTGTTGGCCACTGGTACCTTACAATGAACTAAAGTAAGAGTTGGATGAGTGTCACAGGCAGCACTATCAAGGTACATCTGCCCTCATCATCTTGATTCACCAGCACATTCAGTTGACCCACACTGCACATGAATAGCTGCTGAGCAAGCAAGGCTAACACTCCATAGCACGCACATACACTCGTGTTGGTGGCAATTGACTGCACACGTGTACTACTAGTGCAACCTACCAACACCGCACACAATTACTGCAAATCAAAGCATACCCATTCCATCAATGTGAAGGCAATAGTGGATCACCGTTGACTGTTCACAAATGCCATATCAAACTTCCCAGTCAGTGAGCACCATCCCCAATTTTGCATACAGTCCATCATCCGACGCAACATTCTAGATGTGAACAATGTAAACGCACTGGTCGTTGTTGACTACCAACGGAAAACACCACACAACTCAAATTCAATATCAACTAACTCACTATTGTGGAAATATACATGTGACAAAATCACATACGACAGGCCAAACATGAGCACATACCAGACAAAACAACACAAGTCACTGTGGTAACAGGTGGCAGACATGGAGACAAAACATCCATTACGGCATATACCCAAGTGACAATGAGTAAGAATGTACAGTATGGCGCTGATGTACTCAACATCCTTGAGAATGTAGAGCACACACATGTACATGTGGACATACACTGCAGGAGTTGCTAGTGTGTCCAATAACATTACATGATGGCTGTAATTGGTCTTACCAAATTGACAACAGGGTGACATATGTGTGCAGTGATCATATTCATGCATGAATTATGATTAAAAATTTTAATTTAGGGTGACATATGGTCTCCGATATGCAATTGGGGGTCATGTATAGTGTTGGGTATGAAACTGGGGGTAATTGCTGTGCAACATTAGTAATTACGGTGTAGCATTTGGTGAGAGATATTACGTGAAGGCTGTCATTTGTGACAGGATAACGTATCAATGACATCCAGTGCCATGATTAAATGTAAGTGTCCACTGTTCTAAGTTCATGAATTACCATTGATATTGACACAGCATGATGTGTCCATAGGTGCTCGAGACGTGCTCCCAAAAAACTATAACGCACAGAGTCAACAATGTGATGCTGCAGGCACACTGGCAGTACGGATAGGCATATACATAGCTTCAAATGGTGGTTGGCATGCTCCGCCACCAGTTTCACGGCCAGTATATTCAATGTATGGCACACATATCATGGAAGCAACCGCCTGGCCCCTGCGGTGTGTCACCACAAAAGCCCGGGACACAATCGCGGTACTGATAGGCATATGCACATTGTGAAATGGCGGTTGACATGCTCCGCCACCCAAATCCCGGTCACCAATGTCTCTGTACGGCACCCAACTTGTGGAAGCTACCGCCTGGACCCTGCGGTGTGTCACCGCCATGGACCATGCCCTTACAGCCAATGGAATTCGCTATAGCGGTAGCATGATGCAATTCTGAAAATCGCGGTAGGCGTGATCCGCAACTGCTGAGCCGGTCATTGGATGCATTTCAAAAAGGCTGACCTGGAACACCAATTGCAGCAGCTTAGAACCACTGAAATGACACCAGGGGGCTATATATGTGTGGGAGGGAGCCCCACATTTCCACTGCTCACAGAGCCTGCTGCCTGAGACCCCTTACCTGCTGCTGCCTCCAGGGACTGCTGCCTGAGACCCCTCACCTGCTGCTGCCTCCAGGGACTGCTTCCTGTGACCCCTCAGCTGCTGCTGCCTCCAGGGACTGCTGCCCGAGACCCCTCAGCTGCTGCTGCTGCCTCCAGGGACTGCTGCCTGAGACCCCTCACCTGCTGCTGCTTCCAGGGACTGCTGACTGAGACCCCTCAGCTGCTGCTGCCTCCAGGGACTGCTGCCTGAGACTCCTCACCTGCTGCTGCCTCCAGGAACTGCTGCCTGAGACCCCTCACCAGCCACTGCCGCCGCTACTGTCTCATGTCCACAGTGATGGCAAGGACTGAGAAGATCCATGCCAGTCCCTTCACAAGCGAGGAGCTGGAGGTCCTGGTGGATGATGTGCTCACACAGTACCTAAGGCTATATGGTGCCCCAAATGTCGTGGTAAGTCTTCAACAGAGGGAGTGAGAGTGCAGGGGGAGCACACATGTAGTCGGTCTGATGCAGTATGTGCCTGAGAGTGTGGGGTTGTGTCATGCACTGCCTAACATGCTGTTTCCTAGGGTGAAGGGGGTGTACTCTACTCCACACTTTTTCCCTGCCTGCACATCGAGATTGGAGTGACATGTCTTGTCTTGTCAGCCATTCAGTGATGCAGCAAGTTGGTAATGCAGGAGTCAGGACAGTGATTGCTTGTGTGAATGGCTGTGTGGGTTCCTGTTGTCCATTTCAGTGTGAGCCCACCTGGCCTGCAGAGTCACCGCCCAATCTGACATGGACACAGCACTGAACGTTACATGTGTGTTTTTTGCAGGACTCTCCATCAATGAGCCATATCAGCCCTGTAGATTGCACACGACTGGCCCTGTGAGAAGAGTGTGGGTTTGTGAGATCAGGTCCCTAAATGTGACATACATGTGTTATGTTATATGTTCTTATATAGCGCACAGCTGCCCCAGCAAAGGGGCGTCCCGGCGCTCACACAGGCAGACTAAAGAACACCCAGAACAACAAAGCGGAAAGGAAAACGGAGAGCAGCGAAAAGACTGATAACCTATGTAGTCAAGCTGCGGCCAGAGGGAAAAAGATATGTTTTAATGGCCTTCCTGAACATAAACAAGTCATCAAGGGCGCGGATATGAGCGGGTATCGAGTTCCAAAGCCTAGCCGCCGGAAAGCGGAAGGAACGCCCTCCCGCTTTGCAGCGCTTGAACCGTGGAACTACTGCTAGATTTTGGCCAGATGACCTCAAACAGCGAGAGGGAACATAAGAAATGAGAAGATGCTCCAGGATCGGAGGGGAGGCCAGCTTAAGGATCTTAAAGGAGAGGCATAGGGTCTTAAACTCGATCCTTTGAGCCATGGGCAGCCAGTGAAGCTTATGGATAGTTTCCTTCGCGGAGCAAAATCTAGGTAGGCCCACCAAGGCTCTGGCCGCCGCATTTTGGACTCGCTGCATCCGGATAACTTCTGCCTGATTGGCCCCAGCCAAGAGTGAGCTCGCATAGTCAAGCCGTGAAAGTATGGTGGCCTGGATTATCAGTTGTCTAGTGGGGGCATCAAAGAATTTCAGGGTTGGCCTAAGCCCCCGCAAAACCCCAAAACAGGCAGCAGCCACTTTTTTTGCATGTCCACAGAAACTGAGGGCAGAATCTAGCCAGACCCCCAGGTTTTTAACCTCAGGTACCGGGATAAGTGCTGGACCCAACTCTGGGGGCCACCACTGATCGCCCCAGAGATTGCACTGTTTTCCAATGATAAGGACTTCCGTCTTTTTAGCATTGAGTTGTAAACAGTTGGCCGTCATCCAGCCCGCTACTGCTGTTAGACCCTCCCTGAACCTAGGGGCCTCAGAGTCGGAATCCCCATTTAGTGCAACCGCCAACTGCGTGTCGTCTGCATAGGAAACCAGTGAGCGATTCACAGGGCAAGGTTGAGGCCTGCGCAGTGTTGGACACAGTGAGACTCCCCCCAAACACATGTTGATTTGTGATGTATGTCTTGCTCTACCTGGTAATGGACAGTAGATGTGGGCAGACTACTCATGGCTTTCTGTGCTGGCATCCTGCTTGTATATGAGATGTGCATGTACTGTGTCCCCCTCACACATGCATGCATTTACATGTTCTTCTCACATGCACATGTACCCTGTGAGATGCATTCCTGTCTCTGCAAGACATATATATGGAGTTGGGATGAGTCAGTATAATGCTACTGTACTCAGAGATTTTGTTACATAACATTGTGTCACTGATGTTATCCCCCTCTTGTCTCCCATGCCTGCAGCTCAAAGTACACCAGCGTAAGGCCGTGTGGAGGGCCATTGCAACCAAGGTGCTGGCTCTAGGTGTCTCAAACCGCCGGCGCACCCACTGCCACAAGAGGTGGGACGACATTTCACAGCTGGCAAAGAACGTTGCAGAGATGACACTGGGGCTGCTCCCTCGCACTGGCAGATTGGCACGGGGCAGCATGACACCACTAATGTGTCGCATCTTGTCCATGACACAGCCTGAGCTGGATGCATGCTTGAAGGAGTGTCAGCAACAAAGTAGGGGTGAGTATTCTGGGAAGGATGACTTTGGCTGTGAGTGACTGCATGTGTACCAAGGCTGTGCCAGCGCTGGGCTATGTGATGTTGGTAGTGTGATGCAGTGGCTTGTAAGTGGCCTCTGTGATGGGTGTAGCTGTCATGCATTTGTACTACCTGTACTTCCTAAGGGAATTCGAGTACTGGGCATTTCAATGGCAATCTGGGTCGTGGGCTTCAGGTCAGAGCTATTTGTGTTACTGTTTGAACTGAGCCACATGCAGGATGTTGTGCTGTGTGGTCATCACATGCCTCACTTATCCCTGCTTTTCTTGTTTACGCACACTGTTTGAGTAACAAAAGTGTGTATGCACAATGTTATTGCACAGGGTGGCGTGCAACATGTCGATTTTGTCACCCTTAGTGTTGCTTTGCTTGCATATGTTTGTTCTGTTGCCGACACTGAACTGACACTACATCTCTCTCTCTCATGCAGCATTTCGCGTGGTCACGGAGTGACAGGGTACGGACACCAGTGGTGGGGAAACAAGCACAACAGCTGCACAGGAGCCCAGTGACACAGATGTGACCAGCGCCTTGGAGGGGGACAGGAGTCTGCTGGGGGAATCACAGCCCGAGACGCAAAGTTCTACGTCATCTGATGCCAGCGGTGACGCATCCATGTTGGCGAGCACAGGGAACAGGAACTGTGCATCATCTTCCACAACACAGTGAACAGTGCCCACCCTCCCATCCACTTCCTCTGGTGCTGCCCGTGTTTGCACCAGTAAGAGGGGAAGAGTGTCCTTCACCCCAGGCATCGCTGCCCCTGCCTCTGTCCCCCCTGCTGCCATCAGTGCTGAGTCTGTGGACCTTTTGCACCAGCTGTGTGTAGGCCAGACAGCTCTCCTCAATGCATTCATAGACCACGACAAAAAATTGGCACAGGTGGTTGCTTTCATGGAGGGCATACATTCAGATGTGGGTGGACTGCACCGGACTGTCCAGCCTATGTCCTCTGCAGAGGCGGCAACCCTTCAACTGGCACTATCTCGTAGTCCAGCTCCAGTCCCTTTGTCCACCCCTATGCCAGTGGCCACGTCTGACGATAGTGACCATGCTCCACAGACCTCAAGGTCACGATACAGCACACGTAGCACACAGCAGCAGCAGCCCAAGCGGTCCAGGGCACAGACACCATCCCCACAGAAAACCAAAGCCACCCCAGAGCGCAAAGACAAAACCCCATCAGGCGACACCAAGGCCCAAGAAGCAGACCTCAGGGTCACATGCTTCAGAGCCATCCCCAGCCAAGGGCTCTCCTGTCCCAGAAGCATCTCGCAAAGACAAGCAGACAGTTACCATGCCCACTGAGAAGGTGGTGCCTGCCAAGGCTACACATAAGAAGGGCTCCAAGGCATCTTCACCCACTACCCCGACTCCCATTCCAAGACCAGTGAAGCAGGGAAAGGAGGGCACTGTAGGGGGAACACCTGGTAAAGAGGGGATGGAGGGGCAGAGGCAAGGCCAGGCGAAGCGTACCGCTGGATCCAGCATGTCCCCAGAGGGAGGGCCAGTGTCTGCACCTGCTGCAGCCTTGGTGGTGAGTGTGCCTGTTGTGCCCACACCACTTCCCATTGATCCAAAGTCAGGCAACCCTTTAGAATCTCCAAGAAGTGGAAAGGCACCCCTCCACAATCTCCCACCCACACTGTGTCTCATATCAGCATGACTCCTCCTCCACGTGCCACTACCCCACCTTGTTCAAGCAGCCCTCCTGCTTCCCAGGCAACTAATAGCTCTACTTCAGCTGGGCCTCTCTCTCACCAGTCCAGTGTTCTGACTGTGCCCGACACACAGCCAGCTCCCAGTCCGATTGACAGCCAAATCTGAATGTTGGTCAACCTCACACACCTGTCTCTCCCACAGCAGTGCCTGTGCTGCCCATCGTGACACCCCAGACTGTGTTGCTGACTATGGCAGGGTACAGTCACACACATTCCCTGTGCAGCTCCTCATGGACTCACTCTGCACTTTGTCCTGCCCACTGGCCCTGTCGTTCATTGCTGTGTGCCCCCTGCCTGTGCAGCTTCTCATGGACTCACTCTGCACCTTGGACTGGCCACTAGCCTTGCTGTGTGCCCCCTGCCTGTGCAGCTTCTCATGGACAAGCTCTGCACTTCGTTTTGACCACTGGCCTTGTTGCTCCTTGCTGTGTTGGACTATTCCCTGTGCAGCTTCTCATGGACTCACTCTGCACCTTGGACTGGCCACTGGCCTTGCTGTGTGTCCCCTGCCTGTGCAGCTTCTCATGGACACGCTCTGCACTTCGTTTTGACCACTGGCCTTTTTGCTCCTTGATGTGTTGAACTATTCCCTGTGCAGCTTCTCATGGACTCACTCTGCACCTTGGACTGGCCACTGGCCTTGCTGTGTGCCCCCTGCCTGTGCAGTTTCTCATGGACTCGCTCTGCACTTTGTCCTGCCCACTGGCCCTGTCATTCACTGCTGTGTGCCCCCTGCCTGTGCAGCTTGTCATGGACTCGCTCTGCACATTGTCCTGCCCACTGGCCATGTCGTTCATTGCTGTGTGCCCCCTGCCTGTGTAGCTTCTCATGGACTCACTCTGCACCTGGGACTGGCCACTGGCCTTGCTGTGTGCTCCCTGCCTTGCAGCTTCTCATGGACTCACTCTGCACTTTGTCCTGCCCACTGGCCCTGTCGTTCACTGCTGTGTGCCCCCTGCCTGTGCAGCTTCTCATGGACTCGCTCTGCACTTTTTCCTGCCCACTGGCCCTGTCGTTCACTGCTGTGTGCCCCCTGCCTGTGCAGCTTCTCATGTACAAGCTCTGCATTTTGTGCCTTGTTCTTGTCTAATATCGGTGCCTATCTGTGCAATTTGTGAATAAAGACAGTTGCTCCTGTTGTCTGTTAGGTCAGTGTCCTTACTAAATAAAGTTTTTCCTTTGTGTATATGTTTTACTGTGCCACATGCCCTGTGTGCCACTTCAACATTGTCAATGGCTTGTCTGACTTGTTCAATTTTGTACTGGGGTGACAGGGACTTCAATTCTTCCTGACTGTGATACTTCTGGGTGTAATTATGTTGTTTTTAGATGGTACGCCGTTGTTGTAATTTTCATTCTTTGTTCATGTTGGCTATCTTGTACACATGTCAGGTTTGGGGGCAGTGCCAGCACAGTGTGGAATTCTTTCCACAGGCTTGCAGGCAGGCTGGCCAGGGTCATCATGTATGTGTGTTCTTACTTTCTGTTTGCCCAGCAGTGTAGGTGTATGGTCATGTTGTGATGGGCGGTCATCCTAGTCACATGGGTTACTTTCAATGTGTGCACTTGGGTGGTCAGGAAGTGAGCAGTGTGAAGGGTGTGAGTTTGTCGGGAGCGTTGATGTGTGTGTGCCCATGCAATGTCAACTACACACATGTGTCACCCAGGAGTAGAGTGCCTGTTTGTGTGATTGTTCAGGCCTGTGATTGTGATTGTGTGCACATGTATGATTTGTATGTTGTGCACTGTGCAGTGTGTTGGTGTGTCCTTGCAGTTCTGACTGACTCCTACTTGTTGCTTTTGCCAATTGTGTGTATGCAGAGTGTGTGACTGGCAAGTCAGGGTTTTGTTTTGTTGAACAGCCGTGTGTCTTGATACTGTTTGTACTCACTGTGCATACCTGCTCAACCACACCGACATTGTGGGTATGATGTTCTCATGCATTGCTGCCACATGGTGCTTTATTGCCTCCAGTGTGGCCTGTGGTGTGCGGTGTCATACCATCCCCTATCTGTGCTTCAGATGCCTTGACATTGTGAGTCAGCACTCCCTCTATTTGTGTTTGGAACACTCCTGCCATGTCCACTCATGAAGTGCACACCACTTCACTTTGATGTCAGCTGTCCCCTTGTTTTACCTTTGTGTGCCTCCCCGTCACTTCATTTGTGACACTGTGTTTTGTGGTGCAGGTCTTTGGCCAGGAGCACTGTGCTACTCATGACATTTCCCCAATTAGTTTTCTGTGTTGTTCTAGTACTGTTTAGCAGGCATGGTTGCTCATGTGCAGTTCAACTGTCTGTGCTGCCCAGTCCTCTGGTCAAGTTGTTTCCAATATTTGTGTCCCAGACTTGTGCATCTGTGGGTGTTGTGTTAGGTGTATGTGTGTATGCTGGGGTACTGCTTGACTTCCTGAGTGTGATGTTGTCAGTGTGCTGTTTTGATTGTTGTTGTGGGTGTTCATGGTGTGTCACTCATGGCTGTGTGGGAGTGTTATGTTTTGTGTGCACACACTGCTTGTTGTGCATACAGTGCTATGGGTGTATGTTGCCTTGTCCTGGCCTGGTGTGCATCCCCTGATGTCCTGCTGTGTTTGCTATGTGATTGATTGTCATGTGCATCTGTTGTGTGTTTGATGTGGCTGTGTTGTTTTGCAATGGTGCACTTCTTGTCTGTGTTGTGGATTATTGTCTGTGCATTGTTCCTGACTGATGTGGTTGGGCACTCCTGTTGTGTCTGTGCTCCCATTGCCTTCCCACAATTTGGCTGCACAGGTCAGGTGTGGTCTTGTTGTGGTTCGGTGTGTGTTACTGTTGAGTTATGTGTTTGGCTGTTGGTTTTGTGCAGACATTGGTTCTGGCATCCCTGTGTGTGTGTGTGATGTTTGCGGATACCCCCAGGGCGTGTGATTGTTTGTCTGTGTATTAACTGGACATTATTGACACCCTTCTGTGTGTCTGACCCTGGGGTTGCGTGCTGCAGGTGAGAGGGGGTATGTGTGAAGAATTCTACTTGTGTTTGACAGTCATGGAGTGGGTCAATGTGCCCTATGTGTTGTGCTGCTGGCACACGTCTGTGTAGTTGTTGTGTACATATGTGTGGCTGTTCACAGTTTGACTTCAGGGCCTTCCTTTCATCCCTGTGCCTTTACATGGGTTGCCTTGCTGTCTCCCTGAGTTGTTGCACTGAGGTGACTGTGGTTTGAGTTCACTCACTGTGCCAGCCATGTGTACTTTACTGGGGTGAGGGTGTTGTTCTCTTTTCCTTGTCCTGCATGTGATGTTCACATGCTTGTTGGTTGGTTCCTTGGCCTTCCATTTGTGTGCACCTCACTTTGGGGTTCCTATATGTTGGACTCCATTGCTGGTGGCATGTGGTCTGTATATGTGGCTGTGTGTCAGTGTGGGGTATGTCTGTGTGACTTGGCAGGCTGTGTGTCCAGTAGGTTGTTTGATCATTGTATGTTTGTGTGTTCATTTGGTGCTTGTACTCAGCTTTCTTGCCATGGATGTGGTGTTGTTGTCGTGTGCGGGTTGCCCTGGGCCTGTGCTTCTGTGCTGTGTGTTCCTCTGCAGCCACTTCTGCTGTGGCTGTCTCTCTAGTTGTTTGTTGTGTGGTGCAGGGTGTGGATTCACCTAGCTTGGTGTTGGGCATGGGGGTGCACAGGGGGGTGCACATGGCATGTCCATTCATGTTGGGGGAGCAGTGTGTCTAGTGGGGAGGTGTGCCCTGTGTAATTTATGCCCTACCCATGCCTGGCGCTGGCCCTGCCTTCTGCATTGTGCGCATGTTTTCCCTTGGCGTCACCGCTGCGGTGACGTGACCGGGACCTTACTTGGAGATCACAGTGATGTGTGACCTGGCTGAGGAGGGGTGACATTGTGGCAGGTAGGACATGTGTGGGTACAATTGTGGATGTGTTCCTGTTCCCACCAGGGTGTCTGGTGTGGCCAGGGACCCTGTATCAGCCTGTTAGTTGTGTGTTGTGGTTGTGTGCGGGTTTGTGTTGTTGTGTACCTGCGGCGGCGTCCGCGGCGGTCCATTAGTTGCTAGTAATGTTTCAGGTACAGCACCAGAAAGATGTGGAGAGCTGGGTCCATTGTGGTCAGGACCGGGAATCAGGTTTTGCGCTCCGCTGTCGAGCTTCTGCCATCTCTAGTTGGGCGGTTTCTCCGCTGCGGTGCGACTGTCTTTTTGAGGCATCCTGATTTTTACAGCAGACGGGACGTCATTCCGCACGGCGGTGAGTCTCCATTGGCTCCCACTGCCGCAGTGGCGGGCGCACTTTGATGGCGGTGCGCGTTGCACCGCCGATGACGGGAAATTAGCTGTGTTTTGCCATACTAATGTGGCGGACGTGAGGCCCGCTGCTGGCGTGCGGAAAAAGGCATTTTCCGCCACATAATGGACCCCTTAGTAAAGTGCCTGGACTCTCGCTTTAAACATGGTTGAATCACCTTCACGTCCCTAATATATGGTACAGAGTGCGCCCAGGTCCAGGACGTTAAATGCCATCACTGGATTGCGTGTGAATAGAAACAAGGAAACCCTATGCGTCAGATGGGACCAAGGGTAGGAAAGCTTTTCAAAAGAAACAAGGTCCCATTCAATTCGAATCGGTATAGTCTCACAATTTTCCAGTCAAAAATTGGAATTTACACGTTCTTAAATCGAGAAATAAATGTGATTTTAATAACAATACGGTGAAAAACAAGTAATGAGTGATAGAATAAGTGAGCAACCCCTGAATAGGTTCAAAGGAAATCAGCCGATTTCCTTACCGCAGGCAAGTGACTTTAAAATGTGACTTTGAGTGTTTGCAGAATAGAATAATAGAAGATATAGGTAGTCACAATCAGTTAACATCTCATACTCGAATACAAAATACAACGTATAGTTAAGAGTTTAGAGATGTGAGTCGCTGGATTGCAGCACCTATTATTTGATCCACTACAGTGGCAGTGCAAACATGGCTTCAGACCTACTCTGCATAGCCTCACTGTAGCAATGCAAAAACTGCAATTCGACTTGTCAAAATATGTCATTTGACAGGTCAAAACCTCCCTTTTAAATATTAATTGATAGCCCCAATGACGTCCTTGTAGCCCACAAGACAAAATGTATGACTTATAAAAATTTGATGTTAACATGTTCTAACAGTGACTAGCACCCACAAGCTATTTTTCACTGTGGCAGGACTAGCTGTTCTATGTAAAACCAAAGAGTACACATTAAAATCCAAATATTATATTTAGGGAATGAGATTAGCTAGAAAAATAATTAAATGAATCTTTGTATCTGTTAATAAAAAATCCAATTCAGTGGTGAATAAAGAAAAGTAACTTTTAGAAGGTTACCTTTTCCCTACCTGAAGTTCTTGCAGGCTAATTTGTCTTTGCTTTCCAACTTCTGCCAGCCAGCGATTAGCATTTTCAATAGGTATGAATGAGATTTGTATTTCCTCCCAGGAGCTACACAATAGGTCAATGTGATTGACAGGTCGATCTGAACTCCCCTGAACCCCACAGAATATGCAGGGTGAGTGCTGTGGGCATCCTTTTTGACATCACATTGTCAAATCCTGCTGGAATGTCAAATCCTGTTTAACAAGTCTGCGGGGGTTTATATATAGCACTTGGGGCGCTCTTGAAAGGAAGAAAAACGTTGCCAAGATAATTATTGTGTATCCCACTGTCTGGTTGCTAGAAACCCCTGCTTTCATCCCACAGGCTTCTGCCTCTGGGTTTTACACATAACAGTTGGGACGCACTGGAAAGAAAGGAAACAGAATGATGCCAGGACAATACTTGTGCATCCACTGCATGGTTTATTGAAAACCCTGCATTTTGTCCTACCAGACTTCTGTTTCTGGGTTTATTAGGGTTACAATGGGTGCCTCAAACTGGAATTTATTGTTAGATGTAATAGGACACTGGGATTATTATAGAACATTCCCCACACACACCCAGTGCTCAGAGCCTTAGTTGAGCATAGCCGAAGACTTTCGCCATCTTGAAAATGCCTGAAGCGGGTTGGGTTAACATTGGGAAATTTGACCCCATTGGTTAAGGCATGCCCAGGAGTCATTCCCACCCACTAGCTTGTGTCGTGGATAAATGTGGCACCTCCAGGCACCCACTTAAGAACACTGGTGGCCCTGAGGAAGAACATAAGATGACTGGACCTGCTGTCTGTGACCTGAGAGGAGCTCTGAAGGACTGGACCGGCTTCTTCCTGTAGCCCGGATAGAGAAGTGGATTCCAAGGGTCATTAGTCTATACTCCTGTTTAATCTAGAAGGACGCAAGACACTCCAAGAAGCCTTTTCTGCAACTACCCAGCTGACCGGTAGCCACTGGACCTGAACTGGACCCTGCTGTTGGACTTTGCCTGACACTGTATGAGTTTATAAGTGCCTCATCCAAGGTCCTGAGGAACCTTCGAAGTATACCTCTGTAGTGGATTAGGTCTTAAAGGACATGGGCCAGATGTATGACCCTATTTTGCATGCGCAAACGGGTTTGCGACCCATTTGCGCATGCAAAATACATATGGGCCATGTACTAATCCTATTTAGCGAGTCACATTTTTTTTGCAACTCGCTAAATAGGATTAGCGACTTGCTATTAGGAAGGGGCGTTCCAAGGGCATCCCTTCCTAATAGCGAGTCTGAGCCCTATGTAAGACTGTTTTGCGATTGTGATCGCAAAACAGTCGCAGTTTACCACCCTTCTCAGAAGGGTGGTAAACCACTTGCAAACTGAAAGGGGTCCCCAGGGGACCCCTTCCCCTTTGAGAATGCAGGGAAAAAATATTTTTTAGGGGCAAGCAGTGGTCCCAGGGACCAATACCTGCCCTTAAAAACGAAACGAAAATGTTTCATTTTTCCTTTTTTTAAATGCATCCCATTTTCCTTTAACCCCTTCGCTGCCAGGCCTTTTCCCCTCCTGTGCCACGCCCTTTTTTGGCTATTTGGGGTAGTGCGCGCTGAGGCCCCTGTAACTTTTTGACCACCTAAGGTATCCACGCCAAATTTGCGTCCTTTTCTTCCAACATCATGGGGATTCTGAAGGTACTCAGGGTTTGTGGATTCCCCTGGAGGGGTCACAGAAATGAGCCAAAATACAGCAACATTTTTTTTTTGTTTGGGAAAAACGGGCTGCAAATTAAAGCTTCTGAGTTTTTCCCTGCAAGTGTTGTCAAAAAAGGGTTTGTGGAGCTGAAATCACCATTTCCCCAGCTTTTAGGGGATACCAGACTTTTGTCAGAAACCCAAATTTTTTACACAGTTTTGCCATTTTTCTGGGACATAACCTATTTTTGCTATTTTTTGTGCTTTCAACCTCCTTCCAGTTAATGGTAGAAATGGGTACAAAAGCAATAATGGATCCTGGAAAGCTATACATTTTAGAGAAGTAGTCAAAATTCTGAATTCAGCAAGGGGTCATTTGTGTAGATCCATCAAGGTTTTTTTATAGAAACTAACAGTTAAATATAGAATAATTGAAAATTTGTTGAACAAAAAAGACTTTTGTGTCAACGTTTTCACCTGTAACTTCTACTAATTATGACAGCTGTTTGAAAGCAATATACCGTTACATCCGCTGGACATTACTGGTTGTGGGGATATATAGGACTTGTAGGTTCACCAAGAACCCGATGAACCCAGATCCAAAAACTGAGCAGCAACTTGCAATGGTTTTTATTATGTACCGGGTATATAGTAATTATTCTGTAAAAATGTGTACATGGAAAAATCGGTATGAAAGACACCTATGTATTTCTGAAATGGGAACAAAATATAGAGTTTAGAAACAGTAGATATTTGCACATTTCCGAAATTGGGAATACTCATACTAGCATGAGAATTATCAGTCATTTTGAAAAATGACTTCTTTTTCACGCAATGTCTTTCATTTGGAAGGCAGAAATGCATCGAAAGTCAATAGGTAATAACAGTTCCTTTACAGATCTGAATTACCCTAAGTCTCCCGATAAAAATGGTACCTCACTTGTAGGGGTAGGCATAGTGCCCACGACAGGAAATGGCTCAAAACCCAACGTGAACACACCACATTTTCACAATGCAAAATTACCCTTTTTTAGCAAAGTGCCTAGCTGTCGTTTTTTAACCCTAGCTCTGCCGGCACCTAGGGATACCTAGCAAACCTATACATTTTTGAAAACTAGACACCCAGGGGAATCCAGGATGTGGTGACTTGACTGCCTCCCACCAGGTTCTGTTACCCAGAATCCCTTGCAAACCTAAAAAATTGCCACAAAAACGAATTTTCCCTACATTTCTCTGGTGGAAAGTTCTGGAATCTGCGTGGATCCACAAATTTCCACCCACCCCGCGTTCCCCAAAGTCTTCCGAGGAAAATGGTACCTCACTTGTGTGGGTCAGCCTAGTGCCCGCGACAGGAAACGGCGCAAAACGTAACGTGGACACACCTCAATTTTGTATCGAAAAATAACCCTTTTTTGGCAAAGTGCCTAGCTGTAGTTTTTGAACCATAGCTCTGCCGGCACCTAGGGAAACCTAGCAAACCTATACATTTTTGAAAACTAGACACCCAGGGGAATCCAGGATGGGATGACTTGACTGCCTCCCACCAGGTTCTGTTACCCAGAATCCCTTGCAAACCTAACATATTGCCAAAAAAAACACATTATCCCCACATTTCTCTGGTGGAAAGTTCTGGAATCTGCGTGGATCCACGAATTTCCACCCACCCCGCGTTCCCCAAAGTCTTCCGAGAAAAATGGTACCTCACTTGTGTGGGTCGGCCTAGTGCCCGCGACAGGAAACGGCGCAAAACGTAACGTTGACACACCTCAATTTCGTAGCGAAAAATGACCCTTTTTTGGCAAAGTGCCTAGCTGTAGTTTTTGATTCATAGCTCTGCTGGCACCTAGGGAAACCTAGCAAACCTAAACATTTTTGAAAACTAGACACCCAGGGGAATCCAGGGAGGTATGGCTTGCGTGGATCCCCCAACGTTTCCTTACCCAGAATGACGTGCAAACCTAAAATTTTGCTGAAAAAAATCACTTTTTTTACACATTTTTGTGTGGGAAAGTTCTGGAATCTGCGTGGGTCCACAAAATTCCACCCACTCCGCGTTCCCCAAAGTCTTCCGAGAAAAATGGTACCTCACTTGCGTGGGTAGGCCTAGTGCCCGCGTCAGGCAAGGGCCCACAACGTAGTGAGGCGACATGAAAATTGCCTATCTCAAAACGACCTGGTTTTGCAAGGGGGTCACTTGGGTTTTTGGCCCGGTGCTCGGCGGCCACCTAGGGAAACCTACCAAACCCACACATTTCTGAAAACTAGACACCTGGGGGATTCCGGGGAGGTATGGCTTGCGTGGATCCCCCAACGTTTCATTACCCAGAATGCCCTGCAAACCTCAAATTTAGCTGAAAAAATCACTTTTTTCACACATTTTTGTGTGGGAAAGTTGTGGCATCACCGGGCTGACACAAATTTCCTACAACCCAGCGTTCCCCCGGGTCTCCCGATAAAAACGGTGCCTCACTCGTGTGGGAGGCCCAAGTACCCGCGACAGGCAAGGGCCCACAACGTAGTGAGGCGACATGAAAATTGCCTATCTCAAAACGACCTGGTTTTGCAAGGGGGTCACTTGGGTTTTTGGCCCGGTGCTCGGCGGCCACCTAGGGAAACCTACCAAACCCACACATTTCTGAAAACTAGACACCCGGGGGATTCCAGGGAGGTATGGCTTGCATGGATCCCCCAACGTTTCCTTACCCAGAATGCCCTGCAAACCTCAAATTTAGCTGAGAAAATCACCTTTTTCACACATTTTTGTGTGGGACAGTTGTGGCATCACCGGGCTGACACAAATTTCCTACCACCCAGTGTTCCCCCGGGTCTCCCGATAAAAACGGTGCCTCACTCGTGTGGGAGGCCCAAGTACCCGCAACAGGCAAGGGCCCACAACGTAGTGAGGCGACATGAAAATTGCCTATCTCAAAACGACCTGGTTTTGCAAGGGGGGTCACTTGGGTTTTTGGCCCGGTGGTCGGCGGCCACCTAAGGAAACCTACCAAACCCACATATTTCTGAAAACTAGACACCTGGGGGATTCCAGGGAGGTATGGCTTGCGTGGATCCCCCAACGTTTCCTTACCCAGAATGCCTTGCAAACCTCAAATTTAGCTGAAAAAATCACCTTTTTCACACATTTTTGTGTGGGAAAGTTGTGGCATCACCGGGCTGACACAAATTTCCTACCACCCAGCGTTCCCCCGGGTCTCCCGATAAAAACGGTGCCTCACTCGTGTGGGAGGCCTAAGGACCCGCCACCGGCAAGGGTCCAAAACGTAGTGAGGCGCACTACGTTTAGGACCCTTGTCTGTTGAGGAGCACTACGTTTTGGACCCTTGCCTGTCGCGGGTACTTGGGCCTCCCACACGAGTGAGGCACCGTTTTTATCAGGAGACCCGGGGGAACACTGGGTGGTAGGATCTTTGTGTCAGCCCGGTGAAGCCCACACCCTAAAAACAATTGCGCAAAAAAAATACCTGGTGGATAGTGTGCTTTCTGCCCCTCTGGGGGGGGGGGCAGATTGGGGGCTACTGCCTCATCTGCCACCCAGGGGGGGCAAAAAGGCTGTAATGGTGGTGGGGGTGGAAGCATTGGCATGCCCGTTTCGGGCAGCCTCCACCCTAAATAAAATCCATCACCCTAAAGAACATTGCGCTAAAAAACATCCCTGGCGTCAAGTGGGCTTTCTGCCCCCCCGAAGGGGCAGATTAGGGGCCAATGCCCCATCTGCCCCCGGTGGGGGCAGAAAGACTGTAGTAACTGGGGGGGGCATGGGCTTGCCCGTTTTGGGGAGCCCCCACCCCTATTTTTTTTTTTTTAATTCCCTGGTGTCTAGTGGGCTTTTTACCCCCCCCCGGGGGGGCAGATTGGGGGCTAATACCCCCATCTGCCCCCCAGGGGGGGCAAAAAGACTAAATAGTGCCTACGTCAGTTGGGGGAGCAAAGGCCCTTGCCCAAGGGGCTGCTCCCCCCTCCCTGGTGTCTAGTGGGTGGGTCCCTGCTTGGGGATTGCCCTCTTGTGGCGATACCCAAGGAGGGATCCCCTGGGGAGGGGTACCATTAGAAAGGGGAGATTTTCCCTTTTCCAACGATACCTCTCCCGTCTTTCTACGTGCTCAGGGGGCTGAGACAGCCCCCTGAGCACGTAGAAAGTGAAACTGAAATGAGCCTCTTGGCTCATTTCAGTTTCACTTTCACTGTAATGACGTCGGCGCAACGTGC
The DNA here is from genome assembly GCF_964204655.1 of Triturus cristatus. Lineage (NCBI taxonomy): Eukaryota > Metazoa > Chordata > Amphibia > Caudata > Salamandridae > Triturus > Triturus cristatus. The sequence continues at coordinate 394,085,220 of NC_140594.1, forward strand.
GCGCCGATCGTCATTACAGTGAAAGGGGGGGGCCTCGGAAGCTGGGGAAGCTCTTCCCCAGCTCCCGAGGCTATTTGCACTAAAAAGGAATCCCTCTGGTGCCCGCACCAGAGGGATTCCCCAGGGAATGCCTCATGACGAGCTGGACTCGTCATGGGCACAGCGCGACTGTGCTCCATGACGAGTCCAGCTCGTCATGGGCACACAAGGGGTTAAGGAAAACGGGTTGCATTTAAAAAAAACTGCTTTATTTAAAAGCAGTTCAAAACATGAAGGTCTGCTGAGTCCAGCAGGCCACCATACCTGGGAGGGCCAGCCTTTCCCAATGGGGTCGCAAATTGCGATTGGCTCATTAATATTCATGAGGCATGCAATTTTCGACCCCGTTGGGAATCGCAAACAGTGTCTCAGTCACTGTTGTAAATACCATTTTGCAACTCGCAAATTGCGACTCGCAATTGAGCGCAATTTGCGAGTCGCAAAATGCTATGGTCGTACATCTGGCCCCAAGGGCCTAATTTATATAAGGTGGGCAGCCAGTTTCTCTGTAAGGGAGATGGAGTAAATTACCCCTTTGCTCTGACGGAGGTGCCGCCCACAAAGAAGTGACCACCAAGCCTGCGGCCATTTCTAAAGCATTTCTAGGAACTGCCACCACTGTGGTTCCGGTCAATGCTGTTTACAGTTTGGTACAGGTCTCCATCAACATACATGAAGGAGCCCTGCACCAAACTGTTTTCTTTTTTCTTTTCAAAAGGAAAATGCTCCCCTTGTCATGGGAGTGGTCTTCCATGGTGAGGGGAGTATTTAGCAGTTTTCGCTGCCCCTTACAGCCAGAGTATTCTTGGCGGTGACAGGCAGGGAAAACTGACCTCTAATTCCGCCCATCTCAACTAAGTGGGAGGAACTAGAGGTATGTTATTGACGGCCCTTCCTCCGCAGGGCCATTACAGTAGTCTCTGCCTCAGCTCGCTTTTAAATTTGGTGGAGGACCATTATCTTGGTGGAATGTATACTCGCCGTTGCAACAGAGTATACATACCACCAAGATATGAATCAGGCCCCAAGTCAGAATGTAACATACTTGACTAGGGTGAACCAAAGTGGTTGGTGTAGCTGACCTGTGCTCCAGCTTGTTCAACCTCAAACTGCACCTAGGCCTTAGTCTACTGTGACCATTGTCTCATTTTTCTAATCTGGTTTGGAATTTTTTATGTTTTACAATTTTGACTTTATTACTGTTTTGGTAGTGCAAAACTACTTTACACATTTCACTAAGTTAAGGTGATGCCATAGCAGCAAGGGGGTTGGGTTCAGGTTAACTTATTAACTTGAAGGGTTCATCCTGACAAGGGTTTTGATTATTCCTTGAGGTCGGTAGCCCTCCACCCCAATTGATAATCCAACTTATCACACTGAAGTTCAGCTGTGGGAACCGGGACTTGTGTTTTGTAGTACCATGCAGTGACTGTTAACTCTCACCTGTTGCTTCCGCAGGAGCGATATTCAAGTTTAGAAGAAATGGTCCCAACTTCCCTTACCCACCAAGAATGCCTAACAGTATCAAAGCAAAACTAGTGTAATGGAGGAAGAGGGGAAACAAGGGAAGAGAAAAGAAGAAAAGTCCCATGGTGTACCCAGTGAAGCAGGTAAGGTTCAAATACAGTCATATGTGTTCCCTGTGTGTAAAGAGCAGAGAAGGATGATTAGTGTATGTACTAGTTTATGTAGTGCTATACAATTCTATTTAAGTGTAACTCCTCTCTTCCAAAATAAATCAATCACAGTACATACAGGAACATTAGTGCAGTCTATAAGAGAGAGAAATAGAGACATATTTTGCAATCCCAGTTCGGTAGAATAACTATGAGAATATAAATACATGTGACAATGAAACACTCACCAGCTATTAGGATGCAGCAGTGAGTTAAGAATAGCCCACAATTTCATGTATTCATAACAGAACTGATAAGGAAGTATTTAACAGCATGAACTGTTGCCTTTAAAAAATAATAAAAAGAAAAATATGCAATAATATGCAGGCTATATGATATATCTCCTTAACTTCAAGAAACACTAATGAACTGTTGCTATTTGACAGTTTTACTCGGCGTGCACAGAGAAAATACATAGGGGCATATCAACAACAACCGGCGATAATTATCGCTAAGCACACTTAGCGCTAGGATAATTATCGCCGGCTAGCGTTGATTTTTATCGCTGAGATAGCGTGCTATTAGCAACGTTTATCTCAATAGCGATAAAAATCCTCACGCTAAGTGGCTAACGTGAGATTATCGCTGGAAACCCAGCGATAATCTCACGTTAGCTTGTTGATAGGGACAGACAAACTTAGCCATGATATCCTCCTTCCATAGGATATTATGGCTAAGTCAGAAAAATACCAGATGTAAAAAAGCAGCGTTAACCGCGGTTAGCACTGCTTTTTTTGTCTCTAACAGGGTTAGCGATATTCTTGATAAAGAGAGAAATGTCGCTTAGCGACATTTCTCCTATTATTTTACTCTGGAACGCCCCCTTTGCATCTCATTAGAGATGCAAGGGGAAGCATAGAGTATAAGGTTGCTAACATGCAAATTTGCATGTTAGCACCCTGTTGTTGATAGGGTGCTAGTTTTATCTCTGCTTTTTTGGCTTTTAAAGCCAAAAAAGCAGAGATAAAGCCCTTGTTGATATGCCCCATAATCTCCAAGGCTCGAGGGGTAACAATCAGATAAGTAACTTATACATCTTTTTAACTTGCCAGCGCAGAGTGCTTTTACCACAATTCAGATGCAGTTTGGTGCTTTAGAAGTTTTCTTCTTTATTTATTTTTTTTGCAGGAGTTTCCAATGAAGGGTACAGAAGCACCGACAAGGAGGACAAAAGCAGGAGCCTGAGAGAGAGCAGCCACACCAGACCGGCGATGGAACGCCGACCGCAGTGTGTGAACCCGTAAGGTAAATGAAGCGGAAGAGCAGCACGCGATCACTACAATGCGAAGCGCTCTTCTGCGGTCACAGGGCCGCTTTATGCCCACACCGCTCCGCCCCTGCTGCATCCCGCAGTGGGGTTGGATCCTCCCTGACAGTGACTGAGGTTGGAATAAAAAAATTAAATTGGCAGCAAAAATTAACTTTTGAGTTTTTAATTGCCTTTTGGTTTTTTAATTTTAATCAAAATAAACCCATTTATTTCCCAAAACTGTCTCTTCTTAGTATGCAAAGAATGGAATGTCCCGCTAGATATGCATAGACACCTTCTATACATATATGTGCATTTATTTATTTTAAGTACAGCAAAGTTTGTATCTCGGTTTTCACAGTAAAATAGGCTCATCCAAGTGAGGGGTATAATAAGAAAGTGATATTTCCTGTGCCATCACTTCCTGTAACATCACTGTGAATTGCCTATACTAACCTGTGGTGGCCGCAGGAAATGGGGATACCATCTACCCCAACACGCACTGCTAAAAATCTGGGAGTACAATGGGAGGCTGATCTGTCCTTTTACTCCCGTATTCAGCAAGTAACATCTTCCTGCTTTGGAAAATTGAGGTATATGAGGAAATATTTACACTTGCCACCAGAAAACTGCCGCCGAACCGTAGTTCATGCAACTGTGACGTCCAGGCTGGACTACGCGAATGGCCTTTATCTGGGCTTACCTGCCTACATGGTTAAGAGACTATAATTGGTTCAAAACGCGGCGGGGCGATTGATTAGATGCATACCTATGCGTCAGCACATCTCACCACATATTAAGGAACTGCATTGGCTACCGGTGGCTAATAGAATTACATTTAAGACCCTAACTTTGGCTTTCGGTCGTTCCATGGGCTTTGCCCCAGATATTTGAAACTACGTCTATCTGCCTACAAACAGACTCGCCTGTTGCGATCCAACAATCAGAATCTGCTTGTCACCCCTCGAGTTAGGAAGGAGCGCTGGGGTGGCAGATCTTTTGTGGCAAGAGTGGCTAAGCTCTGGAATTCTTTGCCACCGGCTTTCCGGCAAATTGAATCAGAATGCCTATTCAGGAAGGCAGTTAAGACTTGGCTTTTTAACTTGGATTAATGCAATTGGAGGGCTGATGTCTGACCTTTTTATTTCGCTGTCACTTGTCGTTATAGCGCCGGGACACCTCCTTTGGGAGGTAGCTGTTCGCGCTCTATAAATAGACGTATTATTATTATATTATTATTATTATTATTATTATTATTATTATTTCCTCTTCTTGCAACAATGTGCCATGTGTATGCACCAATTATCTTCAGGCCTATAGCAACCACCTCCCCATCACCTATCTACCATCCTACGTCCTGTTTTTCCATACAAACCAGGCAATCACCTTGCTCTTTAATGTGGAGCGCCAGCTCCCAAAATAGCACAACCCCCTTACTTAAGCTGGTCAGCTCCAGAACCGGATGAGTGGACAAAATATAGAAAAAGCATTGGAAATGCAATGGGTGTCGCATTTGCTTGAGTTAGAGCTATTGGTGTTGTAAATGCCAATGCCTTTTACCCATTTGTTATGGATGTATGTATGTGGTGTGTAGTGGAATTATGTGGGTTGGATTTGAATGAGTTGTGGAATTGTGTATGTGGAGTGGATTTGTGTAGCGGAAATATGTGTTATGATGTGCAGTGGAGTTATGTGGCTAGTAATTATGTGGTCTTGAGTGTATTGGAAGTGTGTGGAGTGGAATTGCGTGTTATTCATGGTAATTATGTGGAATGATATTTTGTGTTGTGGAGTGTTATGTACTGTAATTCAAATATGTGGTGTGCTGTTGAATTTTGGGTGCTGTGCCACTAGGAATTGAAGAGCTATATAGTTGCACATACTAGATTATGCAGTCTTATTTAGGAATACATGTTTGTCTATGGAAGCATTTCTGGACACATTTGAAGACTTTTTAAAGCACAGACAGAAAGACAAGTGCCTCGATGTAAGTGAACAGCACTATAACATTTTATGTGCAGCCATCTTGAAGCTGTTTTCTTGATAAATGTGACAAAAAATGTAGCATGCCTCACTACCCCCATTTTCCATGTTATCTTATGATAATGAGGTACTGTTTATAATAAATAAGCATGTTTTATGTAAATCTATGTTATACTCCTTGCAGTATTGTAACTAAAGCATAATTATGGGGCATACGGGAGCAAAATCACCATTAAAGACAGCGCATCCTAAGGAGGTCAGATGAACCGGTTAATTTCTAAATACCCAGTTTCCATGGAGCATTCCTAGACAATCATTTTGACATAGACACCGGTTTGAGTGATGAAACAATAAAACTCCTTTGTTAAGGAGCTTCTAACAATCTTCTGTAGAAATAAGCTAATGTGGCTGCACACAGATGCCAGCCTACATAATTAATGTACTAGAGAAGCTGAAGTTTGTTTAATTTGTACTTAGAAAAGACAGAAATAGACTAAGACTACACTAAAAGGGAAATGTGGCTTTCATTTAGAAAGACAGCGAGAGCTAAGTAATAACCAGTTCTGTGGTTGTTAAATACTTTGGCAACACTTTTGAGCAACTGCGTTAATGAGCTGCGTGGCACATACTTTTAACACAGTGACCCAAAATGACAATATTTTCCACTGTTTACATTCCTTCAAGTGGCTTCGCTGGAAGGTTAGCGTTATTAGCACGGCGAGTCACGGAATATATCATTTATGGTCTTTACATGCAGTAACAGTATAAAAAAAAACACAGAGCTATATTGGTCCGGGAAACACGGAGAAGCAGCCTCCGGTTACCTGTTTTACTTAGCAGGCAGCTGCTGCTGAATGCATTTCCCATGTGTAATTGGAGCTGAAGCTCAGCCATCTGTGGGATAAACAGGGCAGTGACGCTGGTAACAGGGCTGCATCACAGGCACAGCCAGGTACCTAAGGTGCGATGTGCTACAGCAATTAGGAAGAACGCGAAAGCATCCTCCGGTTACCTGTTTTACTTGGCAGGCGGCTGCTGCTGACTGCACTGCCCGCGTCTGATAGAAGCTGGGGGGCAGTGACGTTGGTAACGGAGCTGCATCACAGGCACAGCCAGGCACCTGAGGCGCCATGTGCTCCAGCAATTAGCAAAGCTTTCTGGCCAATTGGCGCAAAACAAGGCGGAGCGGTAAGCACGATCAGTTTCTTGAATGTGAGGGTCCGGAAACACAAGTATAAATACATTTCCAAGGCAAAAATGTATTTAAACGCAAAGCCCCAAAAAAAAGCCTCTTTCAAGTGTCCGCCATCTTGGACTAATGAATCTCCTAAAGAGAACTTATGTTTATTTGTAAATGAAAAAAGTAAAATTAATAAGTCGTAAAGTAGCGAGCAGTGGCTGGAGAAGTAAAACAAGCAGCAACGGGAGGTGGTGGTGTGGGAAGGGCAGTGCGAAACGTGAGCTGGTCTGCAGAGACGGGCAGATAGCAACAATTTAAAAAGAAAAGAGTTCTCCACAAAACACAGATAATGAATGAAACCATAAGGAGACTGTAATTGGCCGGTGCTCTTCTGCCTTGTACGGAACTGAGCTATCGGTTGCCAGAACGAGTCAGGATGCAGCAATTAAGAGGGGCACTGGAATGAACCCATGGCAAGCAGCAGGCGGGAATTACGTTGCGTTAAGTGATTACAGCAGGTCTTGTAGACAGCGCATGTATGCTGTAGGCTCAACCTAAAAACGAGCTGGGCTCCAGATTACAGACATTGTGAAACTTCATATGCTGTATGTGGCCAGTGGGAAACAAGCACAAAGGGCCAGTGGCTCCTTAGTGGTGTGTGCTTATTAGGATATGTGATGACATCATTGAAAGTGAAGTCACACAACCTTAGACATGAGTACCAGCATAGAAAGTGACATTAATGAAAAGATTAACAATAAAAATAAATATGAGGGGGGGCGTGGCTTGCAGCTGACAATGATAGCCGCTGCCTAGGAGAGCTCCACAATCACCAGAGTCTCTCCCCGAAAATCCTGGCACAAATCCGACACCACGGTGAACGTATAAACCGGGACTGGACGCCGCAAGGACTGAGGCAGACATCGGTACTGCTCTGGATCCGGTACGTGAGCTAAGTACCGCATAACACCGAGCAAAGAGATAGCGGCCTGCAGGCGCACTAGAAGCCGGGGACTCTCGGGATACCACGAGACACACGAAGAGGGTGGAGACAATAGTCAATGAGAGCGACCGAGGGATGCCAGCAACGCTGAGGTGCGGTAACAGCGGGAGTATACCCGCCTAAAGAAAAGCGTGATACCGACCAGCGCCAGGGGGGAAAAAGGCGAAGCATAACACCCGCACGACGACAGCTCCCAGCTCCAAGTCGGGCCCCTGCTCCGGAGGTGCGCGGGCTCGCAGGCCGACCTGGTGCACCCTGCAGTCAAAATCGGAGATTGAGATACAGCCTCTTGCCCCCGTGAATGAACACCGTGAACAGCGCTGGTGCAGGCCTACAATCGGAGGTGAGCAGAAAATCCGGCAGTATCTGTATATGCCCCACGGGCGCCATACCTACCAAGGCACGATCCAGATAATATCACTACGCCGCGTTGAACAGCTTCCCAGATATCATTCCACAACAACGCAGGCCTCTCGCTGATCGCGGCGCCCGGCCATAATACAGAGACATGTGCAGCGCCGTAACAGCCGGGGACAGCGCTTCAGCACATCCAGGACTAAACAGACTATAGGGCACACAAATTGACACACTGAACTTCTCCGCCCCTCATGATACCGGGAGCGGAAGGGCACCTGCGCCCCCCCCCAGAAATAAAACCACATTCATTGCTACAGTGAAGGACCTGCGGAGCTGCTAGAGATAGACTCACAAACCGGGACAGCACCTGTGTAGCCCGAGGCGCGGCTTTTTTGCCCCGGGGCAGATACTGCGCACGTGTTACAATTACTGACAGTGGCGGTGGTGGAGGGACGGGAAACCGAAAGGCCGTGCGGGGCTGTTGCTCACACAGTCAGGCAGCGGCGACTACTGACCCCCCTGCCTCATTGCTGTTACACCCACCGGTTGGTCCTGCTATCATGGGAAGCAGAGGTCAACGTACGACGCAAACAAACATACTAGAAAAATACGTCTACCGAGGAGATAAACCACAGACCCCGGAGGCTCAAAAAGGCAGAGAAACCGGCGATCAATCCGACAAACCCAAAGTAATCACTTTACAGGACACAATGTGCACACTGACTCAAATGCAAACGTCAATTGGCGCAATCTCTAAGGACATCACGCTACTGCGTGCGGATGTTTCTAAAATGGGTGACAGACTGAAGGAGGTAGAATCAACGATGGCAACCCTCACCACAGACACAGCGACGCTACAAAGGCAAGTGCGGACACTGGAAAGAGCACACAAACAAATGGAGGCGAAACTTGATGACCAGGAGGGCCGCTCACGATGCAATAATATTCGCTTAGTGGGGTGCCAGAAAGTGTGCGCGATCCGTCTCTAGACCTCTTTGTGGAGGATCTTGTCAAAACTAAACTACAACCTCGAGGACTATCATGTTTCTTTTCCGTTGAACGCGCTCATAGAGTGCCGGGGGTAGACCTAAACCAGGTGCCCCACCCAGACCTATACTTGCACGGATCTTCAACTACCGAGACCCCGACACCATCCTGCAGGCGGCACGTATAGCACCTCCCATACAAGTAGAAAACAGCACGGTCACAATGTACCCAGACTACACTGTGTTAGTGACAAAGCAGCGTTGAGATTTCTTGGACGTGAAGAAAGAACTCCGAAATAGAGATCTAAAATACGCCATGCTCTTCCCTGCAAAATTGAGAGTAGAGGCAGAGGGAAAAACTTGGTTCTTTACATCACCACAGGAGGCTACGGAATGGTTGGAAGGGTGGCGCAAAGCGGAGAGGCCATGGAGAACAGAACAGAGTTACAGGCAATCAGATGATAGATCCGCGGAACCAGACGCCTTAGACGTGGGGGCAATCGGTGGTACACCAACACACGAAGTACGGAGAGCAACAGTTACACAGCGCTGAAGCTAGTCACGCGTCAGATATCAGCGAAGATACCACTCATAAGCTTAAACTAGCACAAAAAGAATACCAAACTTTCGTATGAGAAGAAATAAAATCTAGGATCACGGCTACACAGCACACTATATACGAACAAGGGGACAAGGCCGGAAAACTCCTGGCCTGGCTAGACAAAAAGGAGAAGGCCAGCAGATGGATAGCGAAGTTAGAAATACAGCCAGGTATCTCGACCACAGAGCCCCAGGACATAGTTGACCACCTAGCGGCTCACTATGAACACATATACACACCTGTAGCTACTGCTACGATAGAAGACAACGTAGAATTTCTAAGAGATATAAAAATGCCACGGCTCGACTAAGAAGCAACACAATCCTTAGAGGCAGACCTTACACAAGATGAACTAACAAGGGCAATTTTAGCCTTACATACGGGTAAAAGCATGGAACCCAACGGAATTCCCGTTGAATTCTACAAACAAACGACAGGTATCCTTGTGCCTCACCTACTTAACATGTACCACGAAGCTTGGAACGGGGCGAGCTATACATAAGCCGGGCAAGCCCCCTCACAGTAGCATGTCATACAGACCGATCTCCCTCATTAATGCAAAAGCAAAAATATTAGCAAAAGCGCTGGCGACATGGCTACTACCATACTTAGCGAAGATGATCCACCAAGATCAATCAGGATTCATGCCACAACGCAATACGGCACTAAATCTACGACGGCTCCATAGCGTATTGGCTCGCAGATCCACTATAGAAGAAGATGCCATTATCCTATCTCTTGATGCCCGAATGGCATTTGATATGGTGGAGTGGCCCTTCCTGTTCGCGGTCCTGTACCACCTGGGCTTTGGGCCCAAATTCATACGATGGGTGAAATTGTTGTATACGAAACCGCTGGCACAGGTGGCAGCAAATGGACGAATCTCGGCTACTTTCCCACTGGGTAAAGGGACTAGACAGGGCTGCCCACTATCACCACTCCTCTTCGCTCTAGTACTAGAGCCCCTCGCAGCAAGAATACGGCAAGACTGCCCACGGCACGGGAATGGGAGAAAAACATGGACTGGGCAATGTTTAGAGAGAAGACTGTATATGTGTCACGTGGATGTCCCCAAAAATGGTCTCGAGTGTGGGGCTTGTGGAACTCCTATCGAGGAGATATTTGTCAGCCCCCCCTTAACCCCTGCATGTGACAATCCCCCATCGCCCTAGACCTTCCACCATGCACGATTGTATTTTGTGTATTGCCTTCTGCACCGCTGATGCCCATTGATCTGCTCCTCCTGTATGGTCATGCAACTGCTGATGTTTGTTTGTGTTTGTTAAATAATAAAAAATATATTAAAAAAAAAAAAAAAGAATACGGCAAGACTTGGTAATCCGCGGGCTCAAATGGACAATGGGATGGGAGGATCGCATATCGCTTTTTGCCGATGATGTGCTCCTATGTTTGGCCTCGCCCTCGCGCTCCCTGACCTGCCTTATGGATATCTGTGCGACATATGGTCAGGTGTCCGGCTACGTAATAAACTGGGCAAAATCATATATTTTCATACTATCGGGTGATTCCCCACGACTCCCGCGCAACTGTGACATACAAATAGCTCGCGAAGGGTTCAGATATTTGGGTATCTATATAACATGTCAAGACACACACTTTATAGCAGAAAACCTCATGAAGCCTCTGGCGCGCTTTCGTCAAAATGTCCTCCACTGGCGCTCCCTGCCACTCACATTGCTGGGCAGGGCGGCCCTCTTTAAGATGATGGCGCTCCCCAGATTCCTATATGTCTTACAAAATACGCCATTCCCGGTTCCCCCAGCATACTTCATCACGGTTAATAATGAAGTGAATAAGCTGTTATGGGATGGTAAGGCAACCCGTATAGCCATGCAAAAGCTGGTCAGAGGCTGGTATGATGGAGAAATAGCGCTCCCAAATCTCAAAACATATTACTGGGCCTCACAGCTGATGGTAATAAATCAATGGCATCACGCCTCACAAGAGGACCCTGCGTATCGCTTAGACAGACACCTTCTGGGAGTGGACGGTTTGATGGGAGAACTGTATAATAAGAACAGAACGCTGAATCTCACAGGCCCAACGGCATACACAATCAGGATATGGCATGAGGCGCGAAGCGAGCTGGGAGGGGAAGGAGTAGTGACGCTGGCCACACCTTTATGGGACACAAAAAACTTGGCAAGCCACGCAACACTAAAGGCTTTAGGGAATGGGACCTGATTGGCATTTCGAAGGTGGGAGACATGTGGCGGAAGGATGAGGTCATCCCCTTTACACAACTACAGCAGACCTACGGCTTAGCAGACTCAGAGGCCTATAGATACATACAAATTAGACACGCCCTCACGTCACTGATTCCACGGGGCACCCAAGTACTGGAATCGTCACCCCTGGAGGATAGACTACTAACCGACCATTTGACTAAAAAAGCCATCTCACTAATTTACAGGAAAATAATAAATAATCTGCTGGACCTGATGGCAAGCCTTAAACTTAAATGGGAGACCGACCTGGGTACAATGGATGAGACAGATTGGCGGGACGCAATAGCATCCCCCAGGGAAGTAGCGATCCCCTCCAAATTTAAACTAATACAACTAAAGATTCTGCACCGTACATACTTCACTAGAACACTGCTATAAAAAATTACATAAGGCGGATATGCCGCTTTGCCTCCGGCAGTTTGGAGAGCAGGGCACATTCTGGCACACAATCTGGCAATGCGCAGAAATCGTTAAATACTGGAGGGCAGTTATGCACACAATTTGACAGACACTAGAATTAACAATTGAGCCGGAACCCAAACGATGCTTACTCAACATATGGAAACCGACGGACCTCAACCATGCAGCGCAAAATTGGGTGGCGCTAGGAATGGAGTTAGCAAAGAGAAATATAGCTCAACTATGGGGAGCCAGACAGATCCCCACAGTGGGTAGATGGTGTTGAGACATGGACGAACTAATGTTAACTGAAAAAACAGTCTACACACATAGGAGATGCCCTTAAAAATGGGCACGGGTGTGGGGAAAGTGGAATGAATATAGAGGGAAAATTTGTGATCCCCCACGTGAAGACTCGCTATCAGAAGATACTGACTAGATAATATACCCATGATAAAAGCAGTTATGTGGTTTAAATGTGTGAACAAGGATGTGGGTGAAACCAGAGGGACAGCGATCAAAAGCGGGCAGCGGGGTTTTTCACCGGAAGTATGCTCCTGACAGTTTCGTATTGATGTGCCATGTGTCTATATGACGCCGCCCGGCCTCTGGGATGTGGGCAGTACGGCTGTGTATACTACACGGATTAATGATTAAGGGGAGGACGGGAAACCTGCATTATTGACATGCATCCTGATTGCTGTACGTTGTATTTGGTCCTGCAATAAAAATGGTTTGACAAAAAAAAAAAGGATGTGGGTGCAAAAGAAAACCCAACATACCTATGGGCTACTTCAGGCTTTTCATGTATGAGATATGATCATAATGAGCTGGATGCACCACAAAAACTGTACGATATTGCAGCAAGGTTTGAAACCAGAAATGTTAAAAAAAATATATATATAAAAAAAGATATGAAATGAATAAAACAACATTGACACCTTACCAAAAATTGATCCATGGCTTTCATATGCCCTGGATAGATACCATAGGAAGGTGCTCGGGTTAAATATTTCACATTATCATATTCAAATAATGGAGAAGCACTGTGGTGTGTCCAAAGCGGCTCCTCACACCAACCTAACTTACTTGGTTCATTTACTTTGCCAGTTAATTTATTTGTCAGCCTATTTTGTATGAACATTTATTTGCCTACCCACTTGTACTCCCTGTAGCAGAGTAGAGTGTGTTTGGGTCATTTCCAGCTCTTCCATGGAGACAGGTGGGTAGAACTTGAGCCATTTTATGGTGATCATAGCCCGGCTACAATCTGCCTCTTGCAGTATTCTCATTTTCTCATACATTACCGGCCTTCCATGTTTTTTAAATCACTGTGTCAGCTGTAATCTTATGTTGCGCCACCTGCACCTATCTGTACTAGGCTGTGGCCAGGGGCCTGCTGCAAAGCCCCTTCTATCGAGGAGGCTCTGCTATCATTCCTGCATGTTATGTTAGGTTATGTTAAAGGTATTTATTGAGCGCATGTACACCATACGGTTTCATGGCTCTAAGGTCCAGGTAGTGCTGCTGCTAAGTGGTTAATTCGAATGCCTGGCAAAAAAGCCAGGTATTCAAGAGCTTCCTGAATTGAGGATATGAAGTCGTCGATCTAATGTCTGAAGAAAGAATTCCAGAATTTTGGGGCCAGGACCACGAATATTAGACCCCTCAGTTTCTTACGTTTGAAAGAAGGAATAACTAAGAGATAGAGGTGGGAAGACCTAAGATTCCGAGTAGGGGAGTATCTCTGTACCCGAGAAGATACAAACACTGGGAATTTGCCATAGAGCGCTTTAAAGTCGATGATTCCCAACTTGAAAGCTGTGCGTTCAGCAACCAGGAGCCAGTGTAACTTTTTCATAATCGGGGTGACATGGAGCCATCCCGGCTGGTGATAAATTAATCTGATGGCCTGATTTTGCACCAGTTGCAGTCTTTTGGATTGATATGCTGGTATACCAAAGTAGAGAGAATTGTCATAGTCAATATGAGAAATGCCTAAGGCCAGTACTACTTGGGTCAAGGCATCGGTGGTAAGAAATTTGCTAATCTTCCTGATCCTCCGGAGCTGAAAGAAGCAGGTAGAAACCACTGTCCCAATCTGGGATTTCATCGTCAGGTCACTGTCAATAGTGATGCCGAGGCTTTTAATAGATTTAGACGTGGCGGGGTTCGCAACACTGGTGGCCAAAAGTTGGAGTTCCAGGGGTTCCAAGGGTTCCAGGGGTTTGAGGGCCCTCCAATTCAGGTATTCAGGTAAGATATAATTAGATCTCCTTTGTTCCAAATATATGTTAAAAGAATAACCATTGTCAATCAAAAATATTTTCCAATCTATTTAACTAAAAAGAGATAACTCTTTTTTTTAAAGAGGCCTTCTTTCTAACTTTTTGTTTAGAGCCAGATTGATTATTGAGTCCTTAACCACAACTGTTAATTCCTGTAAACAATTTGAAGTACAAATAGATAAATATCATATTTTGGGGTGTATTTTATCCTTTTGACCCCCTTTCCTCACTAGTGATTATTTTATCTGACTGAAAGAGCTTACAGTTTATAAACTAGCTTTATATTCTCAGCTTTTAGTAGAAGAAGATTCAAAGTCTGGGAAAAAATTTATTTTGATCCTATGATGGCCAGCCTGACTTGGTCTGGTGTGACCATTTTTTTTATTCACATTGGCACTGTGGATCCTGTCAAAACGAAGGCCAATAATGTGAAGCCTGATGGATTTCCTCACAAAAGTAGCATCAATTCGGAATAGACAAATTTAGAGCCCACCTGGACAAAACAAAAGTTGACTCTCTTTGTGCCTCAGATAACCCCATTGCTGACTTGACCCATTACAAAAATGTCCCACAGAAGGTGCTTGATGAAGTAGCCCCATTGGTTGAACAACCGCTTCCGCCAATATATCTTGGCTGTAGATGGTTCAATTAAACTGAGTTCTAGGAGCAGACGTAAAATGAGAAGAAAACATTATGTAAAAGATAAGACGACAAACAGCAGACTCTCAAATATAAATATAAAATTAAGGTATCCTAAAAAAAGGTTTTATCAAAATAATATCTTCACCCCAAAAAAATACCCATGGCGTTTATTAAAGCTTTAGACTTTTGGCTAAATATGAGGCTCTTAATTTCCTAGTAGTCTCCTTGCAATGAATGTTTGATTGGTTAAGCGAATTTTAATGGAAAGATTGTTAAAATTCATGATGTTTCCATCCCAAACTACACCTCTGGAAATAAAAGAATGCCCTGTTGTTCGAGTGCTCAGTCCTCACTCATTTTTAAGACTTTTACACTTCTATCTGTAGAGAATATGTGAAAGTTAATGTTTAAGTTTGTGCATCTGGATCACCTACAGTTGTATTTCCTTACAGATTTCTACATTTGGCAAAGGAAAAATATACCATTTTTTGGGGGAAATATTCCTTTTTTACTTAAAATTGCTTAGTCTACACTTGATATTATAGACCTGGCTAGAGATAGGCTGATATTCTTGAACTTTCTGGGCCAAACGTTTGGAAAATGTTGTTATTGAAAACCATGCCCATCTAGACAACGGAAAAGAAGAATTGAGCACCTCTATGAGTAGCAAGATAGTGGTTACTACTGTAGTAGGTGACTAGAGGGTGATTGCCAATGGTGTTGGTACAGTATGCAGATTTTTATTAGATATATTTGCAGAATTTAATACCATAACTTTATTCCTTCTGGGGCACTGTACTGAGATGGGTAAAGACTTCATGAGCAAAAGGTCACAATGAGTCCAACTCATGACTTTAACATCCAAATCTAAACTTATGGAATTCTCTGGAATTCTCCATTACCCCTCTTCTTTTCAATCTGCGCCTTTGGCATCGCGACAATTTAGTTTCAGAATTTGCAATTAACTTATTATATGTATGTATGCTGGCGAGACCCACATTCTCCTTAAGGTAAAGACAAGGATATGGACCCAGCAAATTCTGTAGACTTTCTTCCATCTGCCTTAGAGGCACCTCAGCAATGGATGACCAGATATTCACACCATTAATTACCTGAAATCATGTTTATTCGAAAATGGCCAAGTTACTGGTATACTAAATTGGATTTTTCCACTTGGAATTTGTGGTACTCCAGTTGATCATGTTAGATATCTGGGCATGAATATTGATTCCAATCTTTCCATCACCCAACATTTGGCAGCCAGACCAAGAAAGATACAATCAGAGGTGTAGGGGAACCGGACCGCTTGCGGACAGTAAATGCAGGCTTCCGAGATGCGGGGTCCCGCATCCCGGAAGCCGGCATTTACTGTCTGCAACCCAGGAACACAGACCTAGCACTACCCTATATCTGGAATTAGGAGCACGCGGCTGCAGCTCCCTCACCCATTGAGATACTTAAGCCATCGCGCCTTCCCATCACTGGATGGGTCTCACTAATACCGCGCCATTACCTTTGACGCTCTAAGCGGTCCGGTTCCCCTACACCTCTGATTGTATTTTTCGTGGTCTGGCTGTTCACCATTCGTGCCCTCAGTTCCATATTTGTTACTATCCATGCGGGAGTTGCCTACATTCATTACAGGCAATTGCACACATGCCTGCTTATTCTAAATGTCCAGATGATGATCCATTTATTGTATATATGGATCGAAACGCCGTCGACACCCGATACAACTTATACACTTCTCTTAATTGTCATTGAATGTGTAAAGCTGTTCTCTTGCAATTTGTTTGTTACATTGAAAATTGTGTGTTTAACAAACCTATAGCTTTGCCTGGGCCTTTTGTGTTCTTCATTGTTTGTCCCTCTTGGTTTAGTTGGATGCAGGCTTGTGTCCCACTTACAATTTGTCTTGTCTGTATTGTTCCTATTCGAATATGAAATATTAAATATCTGACCTCTGGATGGACAAGTTATACAAATATAGTACTGACTAGGTCTATATTCATTACCCCCTTCTTTACTGTTTTTTCTCTAGGGACCACTGTACTTAAAAATGTCAATGGGGGGGGAGTAAAAAACCCACAAATAAAGCATTGGCAAACAAAAAAACATTTAAAAAAATAAAACCACACCCACAACGCCACCTACATAAAGGGCAAACACCATGACCATGATCCTTTGCCAGAAATGCCAATACTCACAAGGAGCTTACACCAAACATTCCTTGCTCTCCGCCTCACACACTCACACACCACACACCCAGCACAGATACCATTAAAAAAATCACATATTCACACATATTTTTACTGATTCACCCTCACCTTCACACTCACCCTAACCATGTTCAAAAGGAAGCATCCACGTTTTACCGATAAGGAGTTGGAAGTGCTTGTAGATGAGATGGTCAGAGTAGAGCCACAGTTATTTGGCAACCTAGTCCAACAGGCCCCCCTTACCCAGAGAAATAGGATGTGGGAGAGGATAGTTAATAAGGTGAGTGCTCAAGCATCTTGGCTGCTCACAATGGAAGATATCAAGACCAGGTACTATGATGTGCGAAGGAGGGTCAAGAAGCTGATGGCCAGGGACCATTTCCAAAGCCATCAGACTGGTGATGGCCCTCCTGCATATTAACCCTGGGCGTAGTTCGCGTAGTCGCGCTACGCGAAGCTACGCGAAGATGTTCTTGCATTACGCGAGCTATGGGTAGCTTCGCGAGTGTGCGTAGTTGCTTGGGGCGCCCGATCGCGATGTGTTTTTCTTGTTCGGGAGCGCGTTGTGCGTGTTCGGGGTGCTGTTTGCATGCTTGGGGGATAATATCTCGCAAACTTACCCATGCGGTCGCCAATGGGTGCGGCCATCTTGTTTTTCAATTGTCCTGCCCGCTCGCGATGCCTTATTTCCTGTTCCGGGTCACGTATAGCGTGTTCGCGATGCGCATGTCATGTTCGGGAGCGCATTTTACTTGTTCGCGACGATTATTGCGTATTCGCGAGAAATATCGCGCAAACTTACCCACGCGGTCGCGAATGGGCACGGCCATCTTGTTTTTCACTCTATGCTATGGTTCTGGGCCTACTTTTCTCTCCTCCCTTAATCTTTAGAATCCTTAGCTTTTTACACAGTTTTTCTGACTTTTTTTATTTATCATCTATCTCTCTCTGTCCCTAAGTTTATATTTTGCATTTAATTTCTACTTTTACTGTGTTTTTTTTACTTTTATTACTTCTTTCTTACTTCTACCCCCTAACTTTCTTTTTTCCCTTCTAACTTTTCTTTTCCGCCTCCCACCCACCCCAGAACCATGACCCAGGGCACTGCCACTAACGGCTCAAAGGGCAAGGTGCCTGCGCCCAAGAGCCACCTTCCTTGCGGCAGAATGCACCCTACAGGGGTGCAGGCATGGCAGCTTTTTGGTGAGGCGGAGGTGGCTGCCCTTGTGTTTTTTATTCAGTGCCACCTCCCCTTGACCTTGGCAGCAGGCGGCAGGCCCGGCTCCGGGAACGCTACCCAGGAGTGTCACCGTCGGTGGGCGAAGGTGCGCCGGGCAGTGTTTCGGTGCTCAGGGGTACAGCGCACCCATAACCAGCTGGCCCACCGGTGGTCTGACATCCTGGACTGGGAGCAGGACCTGTTGGACCTGTTAGGTGTCGAGTTCGTTGGGCTTGGTGAGTAACTTAGTATAAGTATTGTTGTGGATAGATTTTTGACGAATAACAAGATTACTGCTGCTAATGTTGCTGGTAAATTACGTTTCAAAATCTTCTGTGATTGTAGGACCCAGGTCACAGTGCTCGGCGCTACTCTTACTTGTTTGCAACTTTGCGCTAGCTTGGGCTGATTAATGTAAGAGTTTATTTTAGAGAACTGAAGTTAGGTAATGCTATTGCTAGAGAGACTCTAGTCCTTCCATTGTCCTCCTGTGAAATAGTGGTGGATGGATACTAGGTTTAGTTAGTATTAGTTTATCATTTTTTTACGGTCGGCGTGACGCCTCCTCTGTCACTGAGTGCTGCTTACCCCAGTCCTCCGTAGAACCTTTTGTAGTTTGTTTAGTGAGTGGTAGGCTTAGCAGGGTCAGTCAGTAGCAGAACAAGATCAGATGCAACTAACCCACAATTTGGTGTATGCACAAATGTATGCATGTGTCCTCCATCTCATCTATGCATTTTTGATGGCTAAAAAAAATGGAAATGCAGACTTAGTGAACTATTGGCCCGTCTGGAATAGGTGGCCTAGGTCAGGTGGTGCTTAGGCTTCGTTAGTATTTGGAATCAGATTGATTATGGAACACTGGAGTGTTCATAAATAAGTAGACGATCCGTGAATCAATGTTTTTTTTACTTTTTTTCAAATGATTTATTTGTTTCAAGCACTCCTTAATGTTTGTCCCTTTCTTTATTATATCTTACATGAACATCAGCATCACCCAGGGGCAAGAAGACAGGGTCCGAGTCGGCGGGAAAACAACAACCAGGAGAGGACCGCTCCTCTACCGAGGCTCCTGCTGCTGGCCCCAGTAAGTCCTCCAGTGGTTAATATTAGGGGTGGGCAGAATTTGCGTAATCGCGTTACGCAAATCTCCGCGAACATGCAGAAATTCCGCAAACACGCGGAATTGCTTGTTCGCGATGCTTTTTTCCTGTTCACAGTTGCTGTTTGCATGCTTGGGGAGAAATATCTCACGAACACGCATTTTGAGAACGCGAAGAAGAATAAATTTTGCGAAGTCGCGGAAAGCAGAATTTTGGGCAATTTCGCGTTCTCTGCGGAACGCGAAATTACCGAAATTCCGCAAATTCCGCGAGGGGAACGGAATTTGCCGCCCAGGCCTAGTTAATATTAACAATTATATTTCCCTAACTTTTACTGCATCTTTTTTTCCGAACTAATAATTATGGTTCCACTTTCTAATTCTATTTATTACAAAAGCTTCTTTGACCTTGACTATCTGTTTCCAAATTCTGGTTATCCCTGCCTCTAAGTTCCTTCTAACTGCCTCTGCTATGACTCTCTGTACTACTTCTACTATTAGTCTGTAGCTAAGCTTGCCCAGTTGGCCACTCTTTATTGAAGGTTTTCTTTGGAATAAAACTCAGATAGACCAATAGCTCTAGCCACTGTGTCCTGTCCTTTGGGTTGTCCTCTTCTAGTCTTCTTAATCTTGAGGCTTTGGCAATTCCCACCAACAAAATACCCAACCAGATATTTGACTAGTATTTTGGATCGGATAGTACATACTACTACTGTTGTAGGGATTCTGCAGAGCCTCATACAGAACTATGCACAAGAAAATAGGATGTTGGTGATGGGAGGTTGGACATTACTCACACCTCAGTCAGAAGAACCCACAATCCCCGACTAGCTATAGTGTCTCATTAGGTCCCACTCCCGACCCCCCACATGAGAAGATACACAATGATGATGAGACAGACAACCCGGAACATAATAACACCCTTTTGCTCACTCACTTGTGTAAGTCCATCCCACCACACCAAATACCACAGAGTCTATGTGTAAGTTCAAAATGTTTATTTTCAAATAGGTAACAAGCTCTGTACGTCGTTCTGTGAAATTATTACTACAGCCAGCTTCAACAGCAAAAAGCATAAGATTAAAACAGTAAACATTTACAAGTGCATGACAAGACAAAAGATCTGTGTGAATTCTGGAAGACCCCTCACCGTAGAATGTAGAAATACTGGTTACATCATGCATCATAATCTCTTCAAATCTCTGGTTTGTAGAAGGGAATCTTCTGCCTATTATGAGAAAAATGGTGCGCGTTAGATAGTATACTGCAATAATGCAAGCATTTCGCAGTCATGGCAAAGAGTGTAACATGTACATGTGATGGTTAAGCAATACGGACTAACCGAACTCCATAACAAAGTGGCTTGTTTTTCGACCTCTTCACTTGTACGCAACCGTCATGTGGCCTCAAAGGCGTCTACTGCACAACAAGCTGCGAGGTATAATATGCGCAAAAAGAGTAGTAGACATGATGAATCTAAAAGGGTTACATGGCTCAGGCTAACTTTCCAAAGAGTAGAGTAGGACTAGATGAGCCTAGGGATCATACTGTCTACTTACTCTACTGCTCTAGAACCCGATTTGGACTAGTGATGATGTATGTTGTATTAACTTTCTTTTCAATCTTCCTAGTGAAAACTAATAAAATAGGGGGAGGTGTACAGGCATCTAAAAATGTGTAATGTTTTTTCTAGGCGTACTACCAACCACCAGTGCCGGCGGGGCCAGCGGCGATGGCGATGCGGCCATTCCGGAGGGGGCGGGAGACCAGGCGGCACCAGCAGGAGCTACAGGGGGGGAGCCAGCAGCAGTGGCGGGTGGTGGTAAGTTATATTCATTACTTCTTGACATTACTACTAGATGGATGTGTGTTCACTTCACTCACTGTACTGTGAGACTTATTAAGTTGTAGTGAACATTATACAACGGTTGTAGAAGACACCCTTTACTTAGCATTAGCAGCGTGAGTTGAGTAACCAATGGCCTCTTCTATCTGACTCCAACTCAGCTGTGAAGGTTTTATGGAGAAGACTAAAACTCAGATCAGATGATCTTGATGGATGTGTTGAACAAAGAGGGAAAGAAGGGTGGAAGGAGGAAGTACGGGCGAGATGTAATATGACTGGCAGAGAAGGATATGTTGGAAGCATGCATAGGTGGCTGATAGGAATCAGATCAGATGCATGGGTTGTTGAAGGATGGGTGGAAGGTGAAAGAGGATGCCTGCCTGGGTGGGGGAAACACTATATGGGTGGATACTAGATAGCAAGAATCATCAGCGGTGTTTGGTTCAAACTCAAAGCCAAGGCAAGCAAGGAAGGAGAGGACGCATGGGTGGTTGTTGGTGAAACCAACTAAGGTTTATTAAGAGATATTTAAAAAGAGAATGATAGACATTTACTTTAATGGATGTATGCCTGGATGTACTATCATCAATAGACAGCATAGGTGGAGACTGTCACTGGAGAGTCTTACTCTGAAGAGAATGTAAAAGAAACTGCGCCAGAGTAGCAAAGCGGAGGGGAATATAAGTAGTATTTTCAGAATGCAGTTGACTCACAGTAGTTTGCAAGCACATATATATACATATTATCAAGCGCCTTCCTCCGACTCCGAGGACCACTCCCTACCTATGTTAACCCCTTCAGCGCTGCGCGGATTCCCCCGCGGTGCTGAAGGGTTCGAGCGCGGGCGGGGTCATGACGGAACGGTTCCGTCATGAGCACAGCTCAACCGATGCTCATGACGGAATCGTTCCGTCATGAGCATGGAAGGGGTTAATGTATTTTCGATTGTGTCAGCCAGCCTGCATGTTGGTTACACAATCAATGAAAACAAAGTACCCTATGCAGTAGCAGTCGGTGGTGGGAGTGCTGGCGGACGGTGACGTGGGGAGGGGTTGGGTGGGGGGGAAGTAAACTATGTATTACGGCCAAATTCAGGTAAGTAAACATAAAAATAAATAAAACGATTTACATTGTGCGCACTGCACCGCCAAATGCGATGCAGTGCGTGCAACAAAATTTGTTTTATTTATTTATATGCATTGTTTACTTACCTGTGATTATCCATAATCCATAGTTTTTCTACCCCCACCCTGCCCCTCCCCACGTCACCGCCCGGCAGCACTCCCACCACCGACCGCTACTGACCTGATGTCCTTTTACCATCTATAATATAAGCAATGATCATTGGATCCGATAAATAATCTGCCTTTTTGTAGTACCCAAGGCAGGGTGAAAGTGAAATTGTCCAATTGCCCTCATGTAACAGAGAGAGTATGGCCAGTGCCACCCGTAATACAAAAATATGAGCTTCCCCACCTGCAGACAGTAGTAGTAAATAAAGCTAACGTGAGTCTGCATCATGTGACTCGTATCTGTTTCTCTTGGGTGCAAGCTTAGCTGACTGTGCTGGCATGCCGGCTACAACAAGGTTATGTAATTTCGCTAAACTAGAGATAAGAACAAGACGACTGGTGTGTACTGGAGTACATAGTGCTAGTATAATGCCTGAAACTCCCACAAATGTTAGAGTCAGAGGAAGTAGGAGGATAGATACTTACCATAAATGTTATGTACTGTGCTTGCTAGTGATACTGTGCCACTATGTGTTGAATGAATTTTGTGTTACTGTTTTGCTAAGAGTATTGGTTACAACAATGTTCTTTTTCTTTCTTGATATAGATCCTCCTTCCCAACCAAAACCTACGCGGAAGGAGTTGGCAGCCAGGGCCCAGCGCCGTAAACTGGAGGCCATTTGTGAGGCATACCGGCGGCTGGTGGCTCAGGCGGAGGAGGAGGAGGAGGTGGCTACAGCTGCAGCCTCCTCCAATGCCCCGGGCCCCAGTCAGGCCCCGCCTCTAGTTTTTCGGCGCCGTGGTCAGGCAGCTGCCCGCCGCCGTGCCTCAATATCAAGCATTGCTGCCCCCCACCCTGGATGTAACTGCAGGGCATTTCGCCGCCAGATGCTCCTCCGGATGGAACGCTTGTAGGAGCACCTAGAGGAGCGGGTGAAGATCCTGGTTGACAAACACCTGAAAGCCCGCCAAATTTAGGACCTTGTTGATTTGCCCCTTTTTTAATTCCATTTGTTGGTGGGTGAGTTTTGGGCGTTGGGGTTTTTTCTGGACATTTGGGACTTTTGGACATTGGTTGGGGTTAGGGAGGGGGGTGGGTCAGGTCAGAGTGGGATAGTTTATTTTTGTTAGGATATTAAATTATATATTATTTACTTAAACATACAATGTTAATGTTTTGTGGGTGGGTTACTGTTTTACGAATTTACGTCACATGGTAGGTTTCCTTGCTGCTGCAGGCCCGCAGCCAGTGTTTGATTTAAAAGATCTGCTGATTTTGTTACACACAAACAGATAGATGCAGTACCCCTCACTGAGTTATTTTATTGGTCCTACTAGTACTGTCAGTCTCTCCTAGTCCATTATACCTCCCACAAAAATGTATCTTACCTGTGATTGATGATGATGAAGTTCGGCACAGTGATGGCTGCATGGTTGGTTTCCCAAATGAATGGAGAAGATGCCATGGTTGTGGTGGTAGTAGTAGACACTGGAACTAGCATTTGAAAAAAAAGAGACAGTCACTTGCCTGAGATAAACTGTGGGAGGAGTAGTAGAATGAAGTAAAGTACAGCATGGATGGGCAAGCAGAAGAAGATCCTTGCCCTACCTTGAAATTCAATTAGTGTTGCTTTCACCACATCTGCCCCAGCAAGCATGTGATCAATTATTGGTGTACATTTAATGTAGTCACATCACACCTCAATATAAATCACACTGCCCGAGGAAAGAGGGTTAGGGATTGATGAATGGATGGGAAGGGGGGTTTGGGGAAAGGTTTGACAAAGAAAAACAGACAGTATGCATGGACACAACAAAAGTAAAACACAACCTTGGAAGACGACCATGATCCATTATCCAAGAAATCTATAAAGGGAGAAAAAGGAAATGCATGCATGATGATGAAGAGAACTTGATGGTTAATGAGTTGTACTTACTAACTACTACTACACAATTAGACAGTACAGGGCAGAAATTATTAATGTGAAATTTGCCTTGCCTGTCTGCCCTCAGAGCGAACCTAATTACATGCTGTACCGGGCTTACTTTTATTTTTAAAGCTAGCAAAGAAAATGAAAAAATAGTTGCAGGGATGAATTACCAAACAAACCACAACACACAGTCGTAATGATTGAAGAGAAAAAAGGAATCAAATAAATTAACAGATGAATGATGAATGATACTAAAGTTACTGTATTATCCTGGTCCAATTGTGGAGTTGCATCATTCTCGTCATTCATCTTGGTCCTCCCTTCCATGGACACTCCGCACATCAATTTTGGGTACCACTGCCTGCCTGATGCGGATTGGTAAGGTAAGTGTGAGTTGTTTCTCCCACTATAGCACAGGGTAAAGGCTGGCCTGTAAGTGTAGATAGAAAAACAAAAGGGGTATTGAAAAATAAATGAATTAAAAAAAATAAACTCAATTACAGTGGAGTGCAAGAAGAGAAGACAAGACTCTTGAGAGAACACTTTCAGACTGAGGCAGCTTGGATACATCATGTCTACTCTACAGCATTAAGCTACAATAACAACAGGACAGGAGCCAGCACAGAACAGGCCCACCACGGCACAGGCCCGGCCCGGCACCCAACCCCCACTTACCTTAAATTTTGACAGAGCCAGACAAAAGGCATATGCAGCAACCTAGCATTTTTCAAATCAAGTGACTAAATCAATGCGCCACTGTCACTCATACCACTACACTCTACTCCAGTCCACACCACTACAGGGACATGTAGCCTAGGTCTGCTGTGGTTCTTGTTGAATTATTGTGTTTACCTTTTATGTCAGTCCATGAAACACAGTTATTCCATCAATTATCTCCGATCCAACTGACTGACTGTGTGCAAAGATAGTATGGTCAGCATCATGACCGTGTGGTACGTGTTCTCCAACACCAACTCAGTCTGTAGTGACTCTGATTAAGTTTATAATATATTCCATATTACAAAATTGCAACAGATATTGGCCTGCACCTGCAGTAGTAGGAGTACAATGTGGTTAATAAACAACAAGGAAACATTGACTGTCACTTGAGTCACTTTTACTTTGTAGATAAACTAGTATAGTTCGACTTCATGCACATTCACTAGTAGTCAGCAAGCATCCAATGCAATGCATGCCATCATTCATAATAATCATTACCTGTCTTGCTCTTCTCTTTGGCTGTCAGATCAGATGCCTAGCCTTCTGACAGTGATGAGTTTTGGCTTGGAAACAAAACGGAAGATAGCTGTAGTCACGTTCACTTCTTATGGAGGGATTGTTAGAGGCAACATGTATTGTACTATTCTCCATCTCCATCCAAAGTCTGGCTTGCTTGAAATGTATTTAGGGAGAGTAAGGAAGATGGAGCAGGACTCTGAGGAGTGGAGTGAACAGTTATGCCCAGACGTGCAACTGCAATAGGGAAATAAAAAGAGGAGACGGTGTTGATGGATTTGTTGTGATTAGATTTGAACCAGAACAACAGATACACACACAAATAATGGAAGGAAGAACAATTTGAAAGCCTAGTTGTCAGGGAAGAGGAGCTCGTCCTCAAACTCTGGTGGTTCGGACAGAAGTACGTCATGTAACCCACTACTTATGTCATCGAAGTCGCTCCCCTCTTCCTGCTGTGATTCACGTATTTTGTACTCCGGTGGTATAATGTGCTGATTCATTTTGATCATGGTTAACCTCTCCACGCTTTTGGGCAAGAGACTGGTCCTTTTCACAGTAACAATGGTACCAGCAGCACTGAAAACACGCTCTGAAGAGACACTTGCAACAGGGCAAGCCGAATACTTTATCGCCAGCCTGCTGAGCACTGGCCATTGGCTTCTTTTCCCATACCAATGCACCAATGGGCTTTGCTCCATGAAGACCTCTGTTGTGTCATCCAGATAGGCCTGAACCATCCGCTCAATGTTCAGGGGTGCTCCGATTTGCTTGGCCTCTTTTGCCTTTGCATCAGCAATGGACGTACAAAACCCTTTCCGTAGAAACCAATCACCTGCCGTTTTTTTAAATGTGGCTGATGATCCTGTTAGTGCTGTTGTTGATGTTATTTCTGGTAGTGTTGGTGACTGCTGGGAGGCAAACGCACTGCTCTCAGGCTCTGAAGTAGAACTTGACTCTGGGTGCCCTGTAGTACTTTTTCTGGCCTGGGGTGGCGGCCCTCTAATTAAGAGCCGTTCATTTTCAAAGTCAGTGGCTTCCTCAGCTATCAAAGTTTTGTACTTGGCAACATCCACTTCTGAAAAAGAAAATTACTTCATTACTGCGCAGCAATAATTTGTAACGTGGATCCAAAATTGAGGCAGTAATGTAATGTCGATGTGACACCATTTTATTTTGAATCCTTGTATTTTCAAATAAGCGAACGGCTAAGGTGTCCGCCAAATACTATGCGTCTACTTTGTCATCCACACCTGCGTACGTTTTAGACACCTCCTTCAGCTCTTGCTCTAGCATGTACAACAATGGGATAGCTTGGCCCATAGTACAGTCCTCCCTGCTGACTTCACGTGTGATGACCTCAAAAGGAAGTAGCATCTCTGTCAGGCATTTAACGAAGTCCCATTGGGCCATCTCAACGGTCATGCCTTTCACAGTAGGATCTCCTGACCTTTCATGACATAAGCACTGAGTGGTATGTACTGCTCAAACAGACTCTCAAGCATGTAATAAGTTGAGTTCCAACGTGTTGGCACCTCTTAGATGAGTTCTATGACTGGCATTTTATGCTCACATTGAATGACCCTCAGCTGCTTCCAGGCTTTAAAAGAATGGTTGAAATGTGTGCATATTCTTCTGCAGGTGGTCAATAAGTTGCTGACTTTGCTTTCATTTTTCAGAAAGTCTTGAACAACAATGTTAATGCAGTGTGCCAAACACGGGACCCTGAAATAGCCACCATCTTTCATGGCCCTAACTACATTACTGCCATTGTCCGTGGCAAAAAAAACAATGTTAAGCCCTCTTGGTCGCAGCCACTCAAACACCTTGCTGTTAAACTCATCCAAAATGTTTGCAGCAGTATGAGATTTCTTCATAGCAAACATGGCTACAGTTGCATGTTTGCGAGTGTCATTAAAAATCTCAGCAGTGTCAACAACACCTGCAGATATCTTATCTTTAACACCCGAAAAAGAGACCCAGTGTGCAGTGATGCACATGTAATCAGTGGCTTGGCAACTGGTCCACATGTCTGTTGTCAGGTAAATACTCTGAACAGCACTCTGTTTTAAGGCTTTTCCAAGCAATTCCAGCACGCCGTGATGTAGTGCTGGAACAGTAACTCTGGCGAAATAGTAGCGGCTGGGAACCTTCCATTTTGGGCAGATGGTTGTCACAAATTCCAGAAAACCCACCCCTTCAACAAAAGAAAAAGGGAGAAGGTCCAGTGCTAACATTTTAGCAAGCTTCGCATTGTACAAACGTGCTATTGGGTGGTTGCATTCTTACTGCCCCTCCGGCCTAGTAAACATACTAAGAATGGTAGGCTGCGTGGTATTCCTTCCTGTTATGCTCAAAGTCGCACTTTTTTAAAAAGCAGTACTCCTTGGTGTCTCAGGCAGACTCTTACTCTTGTGCCACTGAGATGTTGCTGAGGATGTGGGCATTACCACTGCAGTCCTGGGGACAGGGCTACTTTGAGTACCACTCCAACAGCAATGGTTCCAGTTTTTATGCGACAAAGGTGCTCCTCCCACTGGATTGCATGGTGTTTTTTCAGATGGGTCATTTGGCCTCCGGTACCATAGTTTGTACCAAGCTTACCACGACTAACAGAGGTATGACAAATGGAGCATATAGCAATGTTCTCCTCCTTTTCGCTAACCGTAAAGAAGTCCTTGGGGAGCTTAACTTTTGTCTCCTGCTGGAGGTGCCACTTTCAATGCCGGATGAACTGGAGGGTGTGCGTTGAATTTGACTCTGTGCAGTACCACTACCTACTTCTGATGAGGTGGTGCTTGTGCTGGATGTAGGACGCTGCCGGCCCTTTGCTAATGTAAATATGGAAGCTGGAGGTCGTGTTGGTGTTACCTGTGTTGGAGGTATGCATGCTACATCCCTCGCAGCCATTTTGGATAGGGTAAAAATGTTGGTCTCCATCACCTCTGGGCCGGGAGTGATGTTCGTGATGACTGGCTCATCATCATCATCATCATCAGCATCCTGCTCTTCTACATCAACCTCCATAAGTGTAAGGCTTTCTGGAACCTTCCTTTTCCCATGCCTGATCTTGGGATGTGTCTCCCTCTCAGACTCAGTTTGTGGCTTCCAAGTGGCATTTAGATCATCAGAAGGGGGGCGCAACTCCCATGGTGCCTGTGCCCACACCCACCTTCCCAGATATCCCAAACACCCTACCTGTGACTGTGCTTTCCTGTGAGTGATTGGAAAAGTACTGGGCCAAGATGTCTGACGCTGGGGCTAGTTGTTTGGAGCAGATGGCCTATATGTGAGTTTTTGAGAAGTATGTACATGGTTATAGTTTGTTGCATTATCAATGTCATTTGAGGTATTTCTGTTGACAATCTGACATACATATCACATGCTCTTAGAATCTAGTACATTTTATATTTTTGTACTGGCCATTAGTTTAACTGTATCCTTTACAGTGCTGTCTCTAGGGGTGTGATTAAACTTTATTTGATTGTGGATTGTGTACTCACTGGACTCTTGTGATCCTGTGATGACGTAGACACCCTCCAACGGAAAGATGTCACATACCTTCTCCTCCCAGGAGGTGAAGTGGACAGGTTGTGCAGTAAGCCTGGGCGGTGAACTACGCTCCGCTCGCGGAGTTTGTGAAGTTTAGGTAACTTCGTGATTCGGGTAGAGCGCGAAGTTGAAGATTGCTACGCAATCTACAGCGTAGCGTAGTTGTTTTGCTTCCTCGCGCACTCAATATTCATTCTCACGCGCACGGTAACATCTTACCATGATTCTGCGTTCGCCAACTCGATTTTCTTTCCGTTCGCGTGTGCCACCAGATTTGTAATATGGCCGCCCCATCCCGCGAGAGTGTGCGAACGCGAACAAGTCATACGGACAGCAACAATGCCAGTACATTTATCAACACTGTGAGGTACAAATAGGCACACAGGAGTCAGCATGTCTGGGTGGGAGGAGGTGTAATTGCAACTGCCACAACTCACATCAGGTCTTCTCATACACACACTCTTACCAACCAGACAAACTAGCCTAATAAAAACTCTGCTTACTTGTCACTGAGTAGCAATGTACTGGCAAGATGTGTGACAGTGTGGACTGGTGTTTTGACCACAAGTCCCTGTTGGTATACTTAGCAATAAGCAGAGACCATGCACAAGTGTCACTCAGCTCAATCTATTCACAATCACTGTGTGGGAGGCGTGTATGAAGGACAGAGTTTGGTGGGAGTTGGAGTAATGTTAAACAATACAACACCCACCATGAACAACCACTTTACCTGGGACAATGCCTAACTGACAGTGAATGGAAGTGCAACTGCAAGATTCCCGACACTGGTGCATGGTGTTTTGTGCACAATGCTTTTTGTGGCATTTTGATTCACATTTACAACCATGCAACAGTATCTGCAGGCTTGTCAGCACACTTACAATCACTGCCAGTTAGCCAAAGTCACAGAGGACTCAGCTGGTCTGCTTGGAGGAGGAGCATTTTAAAATCCCACTAATCACATCAGGCAGTGGACAACATACGCCTTCATCAACATCACAAACAGACCAACATGAACTAAGTATACACACAGTGATTTTCTTTTTACTAGCATGATGCATGACATGGAGAACTGGCGTCTGACTTTTCAACAAATAACAGCATTTACTTGTGCACAAAACACAAGGCGCCAGTGTCAGCCAGCTTTGTCAGTAAGCCAGCTTTGTCAGTACACAGCCACACACTTGCAGGAAAGTATAGTTCCAGGGATGCTGAATTTTCCTGCAATAAAGAGTGTGTGTAGTACATGGACTGATAGGATATCTGTCAATTGTAAACACTCATCTGCAGAAACAGCCATATAAGACCACTAAAAATCATGATTACCTGACAGTAAGTGGACATAATATGAAATGGCAGAGACTGTGGCATGCAGTGTGGTGCACAAGGCCATGAGGCAAGTTGTATACAAGTCCGAAACAAGTTCACAGTGCCAGACAGCTGTCCATGACATTTGGACAAACTGTGAGCTAAGTTCATGTCCTTGCTGCCTATTACTACTGTGCATGAAGGTGTAAGTATGAGTGTCACTGATGTGACGTGGAATAACTGCAAATACTTCTACATACACAGCACAACCACTTCATTGTGGGCTATGTCTATCCATCTGTGAGTGAAGGTGTACTTGCAAGATGGAAGACACTGGTGAATCTTGTCTGAACCTTTCACTACTGCCACATTTGCTTATGTGCCGCAAAGACCAGCCAACATAGTAATTTCCGCCCACCCTTAATAGCAGGTCCGATTCGCGCCACAACACGATACACGGCTACGAGACGGACCAATTCTCAACGTGTACGAGACGGAGCAGCAAGTACGAGACAAACCAACGATGAATCCCATCGCGCATGTCATCCCAGTACTGTACATCTATGACCGGATCAGGAACAGACGCGCACAACGCAGACGGTCAGTCAGACAACCCCACAAATAAACGTCACGAACACGCGAAATGCTACACACACATAGGGGGGGGTGACATCCATTCCACCAGCAACAGCAAAACCACAGGGGTAGCATGGTCACAACCACCAGCAGTCACCACACCTAGGGGGGAGGTGTTGCCCATCACCAGTCCCCTCCCACTCATAGGGGGCTGTATGTCCTGCACCACTCCCCAAAACTCATAGGGGGCTGTATGTCCTGCACCACTCCCCAAAACTCATAGGGGGCTGTATGTCCTGCACCACTACCCTCCCTACTCATAGGGGGCTGGATGCCCTGCACCACCACCCTCCCCACTCATAGGGGGATGTATGCCCTGCACCACCACCCTTCCCACCCACAGGGGGATGTATGTCCTGCACCACTCCCCACAACTCATAGGGGGCTGTATGTCCTGCACCACTACCCTCCCCACTCATAGGGGGATGTATGCCCTTGCACCCCCACCCTCCCCACCCATAGGGGATGTATGCCCTGCACCACCACCCTCCCCACCCATAGGGGGCTGTATACCCTGCACCACTCCCCACAATTCATAGGGGGCTGTATGTCCTTCACCACTACCCTCCCCACTCATAGGGGGATGTATGCCCTGCACCACCACCCTCCCCACCCATAGGGGGCTGTATGCCCTGCACCACCACCCTCCCCACAACTCATAGGGGGCTGTATGCCCTGCACCACCAGCCTAAATGGCATAATTTCAGCCCATTTATGAAAAGCCTCCATTGGCTTCTAGTGAGTAAGCGCTGTGCTTTTAAGATGGGTTGCACCATTTTTAAAGCACTATGCCCTGCACCAACACCCTCCCCACTCATAGGGGGCTGTATGTCCTGCACCACCACCCTCCCCACCCATAGGGGGCTGTATGCCCTGCACCACAACTCATAGGGGGATGTATGCCCTGCACCCCTCCCCAAAACTCATAGGGGGCTGTATGCCCTGCACCACAACCCTCCCCACCCATAGGGGGCTGTATGTCGTGCACCACCACCCTCCCCACTCATAGGGGGCTGTATGCCCTGCACCACAACTCATAGGGGGATTTATTTCCTGCACCACCAACCGCCCCACTCATAGGGGGATATATGCCCTGCACCACTCCCCAAAACTCATAGGGGGATGTATGCCCTGCACCACAACTCATAGGGGGCTGTATGTGCTGCACCACCACCCTCCCCACCTATAGGGGGATGTATGCCCTGCACCACTCCCCACAACTAATAGGGGGAAGTATGCCCTGCACCATAACTCATAGGGGGCCGTATGTCTTGCACCACCACCCACCCCACTCATAGGGGGATGTATGCCCTGCACCACAATTCATAGGAGGCTGTATGTTCTGCACCACCACCCTCCCCACTCATAGGGGGATGTATGCCCTGCACCACCTCCCACAACTCATAGGGGGCTGTATCACCAGACCAGCATTTGTGACTACTGCACCCAACACCCCAACCAATGTAGTGGCAATGTGGTGGTTGTGTCACTTACAAACATAGACATGAGAGGCAAAGAATGCTGTGTATCACAAGATCTCCCTCTGCCATGTGCAGACAAGCATTGGCCATGACCCCTGACAATGCCAACAGTGTACAATTAGACTGTCTGAAAAGTGAGCATCATGATGCATACACACATATCTCTACAAACAGACACACAAACTGCAGAATCCTGTGGAGACTGTCGATGTTAGGTGACAAAGTCACATACCATGGCAGCAATGGGACATACCAAACATGATCAATGTGCAGGATGATGACCTACAAGACGCTTGGCCAATAGGGACAATAACACAAACAATATCCCCCCAATGGAACGCTGAAGCCACACCAATGCAGAGGCACAGATGCACAAACACAGACAGGCAGCCATACACTGCATATCATACACAACATGTGTGTGTGTCACAGTGTCCCCAGGCTACTGCACAACGCATGGCGGTGGGCTGAACTACAATGACACACATGTGTTCACTGTGCCGTACAAAAGTAAGTTTTTGACTGGGCACACCTGGGGGGGGCAAGCAGGCATTGTCAGGTAAGCGGGATCACAAAGGATTCATGTGACACAAGGTGGGTGGAACAGCAACCAACACAGCAAGAGACAGACCCAACACAGCACTACCCTCTAGTACACTATATTTGTGGTGACATTAGCCTGTATGCTAATCCCACTGTGATGACAAAGCTAGGTTTTCCCCATACTGCATAGCACAGTCAGATGTGCATCCTGGGTCATGTGTCTGGGACCACAAACTCACATCACACCTCCATAAACACAAATCACTGGCCATGGCTTGCAAACAATGGGCAAAAAGTAGTCATGGGCCTAGACATGAACCAACTCCCAATTTGCCAACATCAATACCACACACCTTGATCTGCAAGAATCTGCATCAGCTAGGCACACAGGGACCGGTGATATTGCTCATGCACACATGACAATCCCAGGGGTGGTGGGGGGATCAAAGGTAGCCACAAATCCTCACACATGGGCTGACAACAACACCTGTGAAGGTCTGCCACATTGCACAGCATGCGGCACATTAACATTACGTGAAAACTACAAAATTCATTCAGAACCCTGCCAGACACCTACACCAATGTTGAACCACAGGAGAGCCACAACGCACAAATGTCGACACTTTCCAACATAGCAGCAATGACCCTGATGATAGGGAGTCGTCACACACACACACAAGTGAGCTTGTCAATGACAGATACCACATAGGGAAAACAACATGATGTTGGTAACGCTTTAAGTGCCAATGGTAATCCAGAATGTGTCCCACGTGCGTTGAACAACCCTGGAATTTCCTAATGAAACAGCCAGGGATGACAGCCTAATTACCAGTAGTGTGTCATGCACCTACATCTCAGAAAAGGCAGGGCAAAGAAGTTACATGAACACAGGCCAAGTCAGCAAGTCCACAAAACAGGTACATCTGTCTGGAACACAGGCTGCGTCCAGAAAAGGAAAGTGAACACACACAAACATGCTCACACAACACACACCATGTGACCAGGCAATGTCACGGAATGACACAATGCCATGAGGGGACTCCACTCCTGGGGAAGGTCAGCTGTGTCACTTTTTGTCTGTGCAGGCTCCTGTCATGCCAGCACAAGACTTGCCCAGTGATCCAACTATTACAACTCAAGAAAAGCAATGGTCACAGAAGCTTGTGTACGGGAGTCCTCCCTCAGTCATCTGCACATATGCAATACACATGTAGACCAAGTTGGATTGATGACACAGATGACTTGTGTAACATGGATGCACAAACTTGCCTGTCCAGTGGAGATTGTCCAAGTCAGGGAATCTTTCCATGTGTCCAAATATAAGCACAACCTATGTGCAACAGTGTATGCCAAAAATGTCAAGTAGCAAACACAAAGATAAAATCCTGGTCACAACATTTTGCCTTCATTACACCCTGAAATTGCAGCTAAGGATGTCATAGATACATAGCAGAAAAGTACACATATCCCATAGACCACATGGAGTACATCACATCAACAACTCATTCTGTTATAGCTTTAAAACACCTGTACAACAGCAAGTCCATGACACTCATCATCAACATCATGTACATTTGAGGAAACAACACTGGATAACAACAATTGTCTTTATTAAGCACATAACTCATTGAAACTGTTAAGTCCACAATGTCAAAAGGCCAATGGCCAGTCCATGTCAGGAGTCCTCCCAGGATGAAATATGACGAGTTGTCACCCATTGCTTGCCTTCACTGCTACGGGCGAGGGACATCTCCCCTTGGAGGGGCATACACTGGGGCAGGCCAGGTACCACAGGGACAGGTTCAGGGGACAGCAGAATGGGGCAGGGGAGGGCTGGTGGGTGCAGGAGTGTCACCTGCAACTGCAGCGGAGGTGTCTGACACTGTTGGCACCGTCACCACGGCAGGGCCCAAGTCCAATGGGGTGTGTGCTGACATAAATGCAGGGCCCAAGTCAGACGGGGTTGTTACCGGCCCCACTGCAGTGGGGAGGTCAGATGGTTGGGACGGGGCCTCCACTGCAGTGCAAAACTCCAAGGGAGTGTCATGGGGCTCAGGTGAAGTTGGCAGGAGAGGGGGGGGACACGGTCCCCACATCAGGGGCAGGAACAGGCTGAGCATGTGAGGTGGGGGTGGAAGTGCATGTGGTAGGAGGGGATGGCCTAATCATTTTGGGGATGCGGTATCGGTGTGTGGGGGAACCAGGGGCAGGGTGTGACGGGGATCTGTGGAGTGGTGGCCTGGGGGCTGCCGGAAGGAGAATGTGTTTTGACCTGCAGGATGGGGGGGTCTTGCTCTTCCTGCTCTGGGGGGATGTGCGGATGGGGGCCTCAGTGTCCAGGCGCCTGGGAGAGGGTGTCTGTGGCAGGGGAACTCCCCCCTGTGCGTGGTGACTTGCTCTTCCCCTTGTGCGTCTGAGCAGATGGATCGGTGGGGAAGAGGCCAAGGTCACAGAGGAAGAGCTGCTTGGAAGGGGGGTTGCAGGTGAGGAAGGGGAAGTGCTTTTGGAGGCAGAGGCATCCGAGGTCTGCGGAGTGCTCGTGGATGCCTGTTTGTGCGTCTGTGACCCATCCCCTGTGTGGGTGCCATCAGTTCCTGGAGTGTGCGTGCCTGTGGATTTTGTTTTAGACTTGCGTGATTGTGTGCTGCCTGGGTCTGTTGTGGTGCATGCTGGTGCCGGTGTGTGTGTGCGTTGGTCAGGTAGGGTAGTGGGGACTGTGGGTGGTGCAGAGGTGGGAGGAGTGAGGGACTGTTGGAGGAGGGACACTGCTGCCATCTGTGTGGGGGCCATGGACTGAATGGTCCGATGTAGGGCACACAGGTTGGATGAGATGCCCTCCATGAAGGACACCAGTTGAGTCAACAGACTGGTGTGGGAATGGAGGACACTCAGCATTGCTGTCTGCCCTACATGGAGCTAGTTCAGTAAGTCCACAGACTCCACACTGAGGGCAGCAGGGGAGACAGGGGCAGGGGGTGCGGTGCCTGGACCAAAGGAGACATGTTCCCTCACACGGGGACCTCCACAGACATCTGGGATGGCGGCAGATGGGAGGATGGAGATGGTGGTGGTGGCGGGGACAGACTCGCTCTGTATTGTCTGGTGTCTGCTGACACCCACCTCCACAAGGGAGTCCTCACTGGAGATGCTGTGTTCCTCAGCAGAGGTGTTTGTAGCTGAGGTCTCCTCTGTGTGGCTCCCCTCACCCTCTGTGCCACTGGGTCCCTCCAACTCCTCTGAAGCTGACCCAGTCTGGTTCTGCAGCTCCTCTTGGTCTGTGGAGCTGTCTCCTCCAGTAGCCGTTGATGTATCTGCAATCAATCGGGATAAACAGATCCACATCAGTCACCTGTTTCACCTGACACATCACAGTCATTACAGCACATCACAGAGTATGGCTTTGCATTAAGTTCCATATATTGTGAAAAGTGGAGACCTCATTTGGAAATGACACCTGTCAGTCTGCCAGTCAACCATACCCCTCATATCCTGCCACTCCATGGACCCATCTGCCTGGGACATGTTGTCTGCCACTTCTCATATGTGTGTGCAGGTACCACATAGACTTATCTCAGAACTGCAGGACTCGTGATTTAAATCTGCCTGGACTAACATATGCCATCTCCTGCCACTGACTCAGTACATGTGTCATGAGAAGGGATGGCAAAAATCATTGTCAGTAAATGAGTTTGCTTCACTCACAAGACACCATGATGTGCACATGTCTTGATGGTAAATGCCACAATAGAGTGCATGCTGTACAACTGACATCACTGCGGGATACACATCAGCAAGTGGGATACCATGCTAAGGCCCAGTATGGCTAAGCAGCCAGCACTGAGCATGTGATACATCGGACACAGAGGATGCATGCACTTACCCCCTCCTTGCTGCTGTCTGGCCATTAACTGCCCATCCAGGTCCAGGAAGACCACCCCAGAATCCTGAGCATGTGGGGGGTCAGTGTCCGTCGTCCGCCCCTTCTGCGAGGAGACGACAGCTGCAGCTGGACTCTGGCAATCCTCCGGGTCCAGCCACGAAGGTCCTGCCACCTCTTCTGGCAGTTGTGGATGCGGCGTCTGTGGCCCCCCACAGCAGGAACAGCCCGGGCAATGGTCAGCCAGATCTCCTGCTTCTGGTGGGCATCAACCTGTGGGGATGACAAGGGTAGGAAAAGTCCTTTACCACACAAGCCACATGTTTGTGCATCACAGATTTGGATATACATGTCTTTCTCACAAGGGAATATGATGGACACAGGTAGTGCAGAAATGGGGATTGACAGTTGATTTTTCAACAGGGAAACATTGCCTGAGTATTACAACCATGTGAAAATGCACTTTTCATGCACAGTACCTGTCCACTACAGGGACCTACACACCATGGAGGTATGAACTACTCAGTGAGCATGCTAGACACTTGAACACTATTTCATTGGTGCCAGTCAGACAACATACACAATGAATAAGGGATGTGGAGTGCACACTCACCTGCTGCCCTGGTGTCCCATACAGCTTGCTGTACTGCGGAATGAGGCTGTCCAGCATGGCCTTGTTCTCCTCCTCTGTGAAGGCTGGGGCCCTCTCCACAGTACGTGCCATTCTTGGAGCCAGAGGTTGCAGAGACAGCAGCAGTGGTAGCAGAGATGTCAATTTTGATCATGTAGTGCAGGCAAGTGAGCTCCCAGGTGAACAGACAGACTTATATCTGTGCTGCAGAGGCAGATTCAGTCCCATGTGTAAAAAGCGATAGGTCTGACAAGTTTGCATCCTATAAATCTGGCCAATCCATCACATTGCACGCCTCGTACACGCCTTCCGCATCGTTTGAAATATTCAAAAGCATTGCAATGACGAGTCTGAAACATTGTTGCAGGCAGCCAATGGATTTTCAAGAAACAGATTCGTACCAGGCTCAAATCCGTGCCTGTCCCTATTGAAGACATTGTGCAAGGCGTGCGTACAAGGCGTGCGTGCGGATCGGTCCACCCATGTCAGTCCACATTGGTGACATTGTGCAAGGCGTAAGTGCAGCTCGGTCCACCCACGTCAGTCCACATTGGTGACATTGTGCAAGGCGTGCGTGCAAGGCGTGTGTGAGGATCGGTCCACCCATATCAGTCCACATTGGTGACAATGTGCAAGGCCTGCGTGCAAGGCGTGCGTGCGGATCGGTCTACCTGCGTCAGTCCACATTGGTGACATTGTGCAAGGTGTGCGTGCAAGGCGTGCGTGCGTGCGGATCGGTCCACCCGCATCAGTCCACATTGGTGACATTGTGCAAGGCGTGCGTGCGGATCAGTCCACCCACGTCAGTCCATATTGGTGACATTGTGCAAGGCCTGCGAGCAAGGCGTGCATGCGGCTCCTTCCCTTGGTGTTCAACGCGTCTTTCGCATTGGTCACCTGCATCAGTCACCATAGAAGTAACTGTTTAAGGCGTGCAACACACCATAGCTTGCCATTGACCCATGGGCACAACAACAATGCAGTCTATGACACAGTAATTCAAAGTGTATGTCAGGCTGCATTACCTGTGTGTGTATGTGGGTAAACATGTGAATTTGTATGTTTCACTTAGTGGCACCCACTCCCAGGCAGGGCAGGTTGTCATGGGGACAGATCCAATTGTTGGCTGGACACATAACCACTGTGTTTGACAACAGTACATTTCAGTGCATGAGGCATGTACACAGTTCACGGTGTACATTGTGTATTTCATGTGACAGACACCCTGACTCTTCAGTAGAATGGTAGGTGCCTCACAGGGTGTCACAGTGCCACATATGTGAGTTTCATCCACAGTCTGTGTGCATTTCCATGCAGAGATTACTCTGATTTCATGTGCTCAATGTCAAATGTTCACAACATCCCAGTCTATTGTCAATGTGAGTCGATGTTGCGTCTGTGTGTCACAGACATCCATGTGTGAGCTGGCATGAAATCAGGGGGGAATTCATGTGTGTGTCATGTGTGCGTTGTGTTGTGCACATGGTACGCCACATCATGATGGTGTCCATGT
Source organism: Triturus cristatus (assembly GCF_964204655.1). Classification (NCBI taxonomy): domain Eukaryota; kingdom Metazoa; phylum Chordata; class Amphibia; order Caudata; family Salamandridae; genus Triturus; species Triturus cristatus. The sequence continues at coordinate 394,124,198 of NC_140594.1, forward strand.
TGCGACACAAGGTCCCTGTGTGTGTCTGTCAGGAACCTGTGATGTGGGGTAGACATCTGTCCTCACTAGTCACTGAGGTGTGTGTGTGGTATGTGACACTCGTACTGATGTACTGTGACTGAGCCCATTGATTGCTCACAGCACAACAGGGACCTTGTTGTGTGGCCCTGTAGAACTGAGATGTCAGGTGATGGGCATGTATCTGATATGTATGTCCATACCCAACAGCACACACATCATGTTCTTGTGTCCTGTAATGTGGTATCATGTGCTATTTGTCATGTAAACTGGCACATTGATAGGGGGACTGACAAACTGTCTTTGCTCTCCTATGTCCTGCAGGAGATCAAATGTCCACAGACCGTTCCCAGACCTGGAAACCATGGTTGAACGTGACTGCATGTGACGGGACCGCTTCACCAGGCCACTGATCGAAGAATTGGAGGAGCAGTTGGCTCCACATCTGCAACCTGGCCGGACATACCCTACAGCGCTGACCTCCAAGGTGAAGGTGATGGCAGCCCTACACTTTTTTGCCACAGGTACTTTCCAGCACACTGTTGCTACTGCTGGTGGGATGTCACAGACTATGTTCAGCCATGTGCTTTGGGATGTGTTGGAGGCAATGTTGCATTTCCTCGACCAGTACATCCATTTCCCCAAAGCACAACAACTAGCTGACATCAAGGGGGACTTCTATGCCCTGGGCAGGATGCCAGATGTCATTGGCTCCATCGATGGGACACATGTGGCTTTGGTACCACCGCAGGCACATGAGCAGACGTACCGGAACAGGAAGCATTTCCACTCTATAAATGCTCTTGTGGTTTGTTTGGCGGACATGATCATTTTCCATGTGTGTGCAAGGTTCCCGGGCTCAGCGCACGACACCCACATAATGAGGAGTAGTCGCATCCCAACGATGATGGCACAGATGCAGTACCAGCGATCCTGGCTTGTCGGTGTGTACTGACTGCTTAGCATTGTGTGTGTTTGCTAAAGTTGATTTGCACCCTATTTTCACACTCAACTAATGTGCAATTGTCTCCCTGTAGGTGACTCCGGATACCCCAACATGCCGTGGTTGCTGACAACCCTCCTGAACCCTGTGACACCAGCGGAGATGCGCTACAATGAGGCACATGGTCGGACCAGGAGAGTGATTGAGCGGACATTTGGCCTCCTGAAAAGCAGATTCCGCTGCCTGGATAAGACAGGAGGGGCACTCCCATATGCACCTGCGGAGGTGTGCAGGATCATCATTGTGTGCTGCATACTACACCACCTGGCAGTGCGGAAGCGTTGCCTCTCATCCAGGAGGACAATGACCAACCTCTGCCAGCCGTGGAGGATCCTGGTCTGGGGCATGATGCCAGTGATGATGAGGGTGAGGGTGATGGTGATGTTCGGAGCCAGCTAATTCAGAACTTCTTCTCATGAATGTCAGTATACAGGTATGTGTTGTCAAAGTATTGTTTCGGCATGACCTATGTTTGTGGTGCACTGGTGCTGATTGAGTATGGCTCTATGCTACTTGTCAGTATACTTGCTGTGATGTGTCCTTTCTAGTAGTCTGTACTCCCAGTGTTTACTTGATTTTTAGGTTGTGTCTGGGTAGCTAGTGTTTTGTTTTGGGCATGTATATTGTTGTTGTATGCTGTAAATCTGTGTTTTTGATTGTGTTTTCTGTCTGTCCTTCACAGGGTACTTTGGATGCTGTGTGGTGCGGTCTGAACCCCAAGACACAGATCCTTGTTCCAGAGTGCAAGTACTCGTTGCCCCAACCAATGATGTGCCACACACCCCTGGACTTTCATTGTTCACCACATGTTTAATTGTTTGTTCACTGTCACGTGAGGTTAACATGCATCAGTTGTGGAATTCTCACAATGTGGATATTTAATAAAACTGCCCTTCACTTTGAGATGTGCTCCGTGTGTGTTCACAAATCCAACAGTAATTTGCATCCTGTACCTGTGGGCAGCTTGCCAATGGCCCAGGATGGGTGTTGTGTGTGCATTCCACTATATTTCCTGTTGACATCAGTGTTGACGAGGAGTTCGGGGACCTGGTGAGTATGTGTTGTGTTGTCCTAGTGGTGTGTCTCCCTCATATGTGTCACATTCACATGACTCACATTATGGTGTTCACATTGCTGTATTAGTTTGCATGCACAGTGTTCCTTAGCAGCTCATCATCGCCATGGCACAAAGCAAGTAGGAATCACGACAGAGGCAAGTATTGTGTGATTGTGAATTTATTTACAAACATGTGTAAGGATGGTGAACGGATTTTGCAGTGCTGTACAGTATGATGGTAATCCAAAGTCCACAGGTCAGTTGGTAGTCTTGGAAATTGAAATGTCCAGAGTAGAATCCACATTTGGTGCATTGTCACAACTTTGACCCTCCATGTCAAGTGGGTGATTTTGATGTAGGTCAACAAGGTCAACTGGTTTGCACACAAAGGACATTAACAGGAGCAGGTGTTGGGTGCCTGGGGGATATGCATGGCCATCAGCGTCTCAATTGCCCTTCTTCGGACGATCCCTCTTCTTTCTCGGGGGACCCTCATGTGCAGGCTGCTGCGGTGCCCGAGTCCTCCTTCCTCCCTGTGGCTGTTGCTGATGTTGTGGCAACAGATGTTGTAGGCGCACAGGGAGGTGTGGTCAGGTTGGTAATGATCTGGCAGAGACATGTCAGTATATCCCTATGCACCGCTGTTAGTTCATCCAATTTTTTCCCACTTGGACTCCACCTGGGCCATGTGGGAGTCCAAGCGGGCATGATGGGCAGCCTCCTGTTCTTTGAGCTCCTTGAGGATCCCCACGACCTATCCAAACCCTCCGGTGCTTTCCTAGTACGCATCTATGATGCGTTCCAGGTGTGGCTCATCATGCAGTCCAGCCCCCTCAGCAGGCTGTGTCCTCTGCCTGCCCACCCTCCCACCGGCCCACATAGGCAGGCCCTGCCGTGGCCAGCCCAGCCAACACTGGGCCCACTTGAGTGTTAGAGCCGGTGGTGTTGTCCCTTGCTTCCGGGGGGCCCTGTGTACCTGTTCCGTTGTTGTTCTGTGGCCTGGGCCTGTCCGTGTCGGCATGGGGACTCTGTCTGGTGTCCGATGTGGCAGGAGTGGTTGAGGGGGTGCTGATGTTACTGCTGCTGGGGCTGCACACTGTATCACGCCGGAGGTGCCAGGTCGGTCAAGGTCGTCGTCCAAAGAGGACATAGAGTGATCCACACCGGGGAGCTCAGGGTCCGCCAGACTCTGGGAGTGGGACTGTTCCTCAGGACCTGCTGTGTCCCCAGCATCCCCTGTGTTTGGAGGAGACGCACAATGTATGTTATGTTTCTACAGACCTCAATGTTTCACACACGACATTTGACACTGAACATCATTATGAGGGTCTGTACATTGCATTGTCCTAAGTTGTGACAGACAGAGGTTGATATTGTTGGAGCACTTTGTAATGGCATCCTGGAGCATTTCAATTTGCACGTCAAGCTATGTGCATGACCAGCTCATGTATTGATCAATTGTCTGTAGATGCCCATTGCCACTCAGGTTCCATCACATGCCTGACACTGCTGTATTATCCCTGTCCACATTTGTGCTTTCATAATGACATACGTACAATTACACTTGGGGTATGTTGCGAGGTTGGGGCATGTGTTGTGTGATTATTTTCTTTCCTGTGCGCGTCACATTTGTGCGTTTGTGCAACATGGTTGCAGTACAGTATGCCTAGGATCCATTGTGAGATACTAATTTGTTGTCTGTGTTCCTAGTTCACATCCCTTTTCATACAAGTCATGGGGTTGGTATAGCTAATGAAGTTGGTGCTGAGTTTTGTATGTGCTTACGCCTTCTATATTGTCAAATTCATCCACAGTGAGAGGGATTGGGCACAGAACCTCTCTTGCTTTTCAATGCTCATTACAGTGATGGGCAGAGGTGTGTGTGTTACAGTTCAGCTTCTGTGAGTTGCATGCCTCCTCAGATGCAGTCCAGGTTAGTCATTGTGTTTGGGGTCTCCATGGCAGTGAATGATGTGTTGTATGAATGATGTGTACAACGCAGACCGATGTGGGATTGAACTGCAGCTCACAACTGCATATTCTTTGGATGATACCATGCTACAGTGTCAGCTATGTGTGTGTCCATTCTAGTCACCGTCAGGTGTCCACTGTCAATGATGTATAGGTGACATTGTGTGTGCTTGTTGCTATGTACTATGTCTACATCTCCCAAATTGTCATCTACAAGACACACCTTCACAGCCAGGTCAGGGGACACCACAGGGACACTGCATCTCCAGGAAGTGGGAGGACACCTACAGTTCCAATGGCTGTGAGTGTAGATGTGTTTGAGTTGGCCAGTGCATAGGTGTGACTTGCAGACAATTCATACATCAAGACCATGTGTCATCCATCTTGCCAAGGCATTTACTTTTTGAGTGACTGGTCCCATGGGTGCACTTTGTTGTGACTGATAAGGTGTGCTTTGAGGCGGCATTGATGGCATTTGGAATCATTGCAGGACGTCCTTCACCCACAGAGGCCAGCAAATCCCCCATGTGTCATGCTTCCATTGCAGGGAGTCACAATTTACATTCAGGATGTCTGGCATTGGTGTCCTGTTGTCAGGTAGAGGCCAGGGCCCTGCATGGCCTTTTGCTCCCAACAGCAGGGCCTAGTGTCAGGCCATCTTGGCAGTACTTGTGCACTCCCTGTGAGGTGAGCATGGTTCAGTGTGAGATTTCTATCTTGCTGGGACATGTGGGTGGGAGACTGTTGGCTGTGACTGCAACTCCCATCATGCGTTTGGCTACACCCACCTTCCCACAATACCTGAGCTTCCTTCCTGTGGATCTTTTTCCCTATGTGGTGGTGTGCCTGTGCTGACAGTTTGGCAGGCAGTGGTGTCCTGGTGTTTGTTTGCACCCAAGTCCTGAAAAGCCCATGTCCTTCACACATCAGAGCCCAGTGTGGTCAATATTTGTGGGATATACAAATGGATTCTGAGGGGATGCATTATACCAGGTGGGTTGTGTGGAGTTTGTGTTAAGGAAGGGGGGGGGGGGGGCAAGTACCTGCTGGTAGATGTAGTCAGAGCTGGCAGTCCTCCTCCCCAGTCCAGGTATCCCACCATGCTGCATGCTTCCATTGCAGGGAGTAGAAGTTACCTTTCAGGCTGTCAGGCATTGGTGTCCTGTTGTTTTTTTGAGCCCAAGTCCCTGCAGGGCCTTGTGCTCCCCACAGCAGGGCCTAGTGTCAACCATCTTGGCAGTACTTTTGCTCTCCCTGTGAGGTGAGCATGGTTCAGTGTGAGCTTGCTGGGACATGTGGGTAGGAGACTGTTGGCTGTGACTGTAACTCCCATCATGCTTTCTGCTACATGCACATTCCCAGCAGCCCAACCTTCCTTCATTTTGACTCAGCTTTCCTGTAGGGTGGTGTGACAGTGGTGGCAAAATGAATGGCAGTGTTTGTTGGTTATTTCTGGTCATGTCTTGCAGTATTGTTCTTTATGTTTATACATGTTAGGACGTAGTTCCATATTACTGTGGGATGGCAGGTATTGTGTTTGTGTAACTGATATACACATCACAGGATACTTGCCTTTCTGTTGCTATGGCTTTGCTGGTGGTAATTTGTTTCACAGTTCCCTTGACAGTGCTATATGTGTGTTGCCACACAATGTTGAGTGAATTGGTTGTGTACTCACCAGGCTCTGGTATTCCTGTTAATCCATGTATGCTCTCCGGTGGTAGGATGGCCCGCACCTTCTCCTCCCAGGACCTGAAGTGCGTTGGTTTGGCAGGAGGGCCACCGCCAGTCTGCCTGCTCAGGGTGTGTTCCCTGTCTATGAGCTTCTTGACCCTCCTACGCACATCATAATGCCTGCTCTGTATGTCGTCCTTTGTGCGCAGACAAGGTGCTTGTGCGTTGACCTTGTCGACAATCCTCTCCCACATCTTGGTTTTCTGTGACATGGGGGTCTATGGGACCAATGTGCCAAACAACTGTGGCTCTACCCTGAGTATTTCATCAATCATGACTTCCAACTCACTATCTGTGAACTTTGGATTCTTCTTGGGGAGCATAGTGCTGGGTGGTTGTGGGGATTGATGGGAGGGGTGTGTGTGAGGGTGTTGGGTGTGAGTTTGTCAGTGAATATGTGATTTAGTTTTTAAGTGGTGCAAATGGTGTAGTTGTTGTGTGTTGTGTGAGTTGTGGTGTGTCTCTGCGATGTGGTGGTGGTGTCTGCTGTCCTATGCCTGTGGTTTGGAAAGGATCATGGTAGGGATTTCTTGCCATTATATAGGTGGAGTTGTGGGTGTGTCTTTGTTCTTTTTTTTTATTTTTTATTTATTGGCTTTGTCATTTGTTTTTTGGCTTTTTTTGTGAGTTTTCCTTTGCTTTTGTTGTGCATGATGGAGACGTTTGTTTGAACGTGCCGGACGCTGGATGTGGCTCGCGCGGGCTAACCCGAGTCTGTCACACTTACATTCTGCTGCTTTCGACGTTGTCGTACGCATCGGACGCAGAGGGGTCTGTTGTTTGCTAGTCACTATTTGCTGTGCATCTCGGTTTTCAGGATCGTGCTCCGTGCGAGTCGGTCTCAATTCACATGTTTGGCATCGTACTGCGCGGGTCGTGCATCGCGGGTACGTTTCGGTGGCATCAATTCCTGGTGCGTGTCGGTCGGTTGGATTCACGGTCATTTTACGGGCGACTCACTGATTTTCTTACGGGTCGGTCGTTCGGCTCGTGTTCCGTGCAAGTGGGTTGTAATTCACATGCGTTGCATCATACTGCGCGGGTCGTCCGGCGCCGGTCCGTGTCGGTCGTTCTCCGTCCCCGGTCCCTGTCGGTCGGTAGGTTTTACGGCCGGAATCGGTCCCTCTGTGTTGCTCTCTCCCTCATTTTTGCAAGCTCTCTCTTGTGTGCCTCTTCTGCGCCAAACTATCTTCCCCTGTCTCCCAATTTGCTTTGTCACTTGTATTCTTCTTCCCTGTCCACATCCCAATTATACCTCCACCCCCTCCTCCGTTACCCTCAACTCTCCACCTTTAAAAAAAATATTTTAATCTTTCTTTATGTTGGTGGGGTCAGGGTTGGTGGAGACCAGACAGCAAATTGCTGAGGCCCCTCCGTCTTAAAATAAAGCGCTTTTGCACTACTTTTGCACTACTTTTGCACTACTTCTATTTCATTTTTTTTTTTTACAAATACACAGGTTTTGTTTAAAACCTAATGGGTGGTATTGACTGTGTTGTATTTTGGTACTGATGCAGGCATGCCAATGCATTTTTAAAAACTATCACTGTCACATATTTAGCTGTGATCAACTTTTGGTGCTCGGATCTGTATTTTCCTGCACTTTAAAACCCATAGCTCGGTCATCTTCCATACTAAAATAAAAATGGCACAGTAAACCAGTCTGTAACAATTGATGCTTGCACTTCTGGTTTGTACACACCTGTTCTGGTTTCATGCCTCTCATTTGGAGTTTGTTTTTTGTTTCCCCGTGAAAGGTATTCTAAAAGACAAACGGTGTTTATCAACTGTGCCACGGAGAGCTGCAATCTGAACCTGGCACATCTTGCCACATTCAATTTCTCAGATTCCTTCCTTTTAGATGCATTTTTAACACACACAATAGCCATTACATACATCCACTTTACTCCAAAACACAAAACTAAAAAACATTAATATTACAACGCCAATAGCTCTAACTCTAAAAAATGTGAGACCTATTGCATTGCAAATGCTTGTTCTTCATTATCATCTATCAAAACAGTTTCAAATATCTGAGTTCAGAATACCAGTTATATAAAAACCGATAGTGTTTCATTTAGCAGACTATAATGTTGCTCTATAATAATAATCAACTGCGTTGCCTTCTTAGTTCAGTAATTGTTCATGTTTAAAAACGATCACTTTTAATAAGTACTTCTTAGTGCAGTATTATAATGTAATGTATTAATATCAAGGCATCCACATGTTAAAGAAAAAAAACTTTTTCGAATTTTGAAAAGATTTTATCATGAATTAAGTGATGTTTGTTGTATGGTTTACTTGGCGAACATTTTCAGGGCTCGGCTAGTGCATGTGCTCTAAGATCCTAACCAGATCCTTGGCTCGGCTGTAGCTCTGCTCTATCTGGTAATTTGTTGGCGCGCCCACCTCGAGGGTCCATCATTTTACATTACGTAACTTGGACCGCCCCTTTAACGCAATGGCAAACCGGGAAAATCACATGAAGCCGATAAATGGGGCATTGATCCAAAGCCCGCTCTCTCAGTTCTTCTATTTATTGTACTTTTTGAAGAATCGACAACATGAATGTGAAGAAACTAAAAGTCGGCAGCCACATCTACAAAAATACAAAATTTTAAGAGAATAAATAATAAAAAATGGTTGTAAGCTGCTAAAATAAAATAAAGAGGTAAACGTAATACTAAAAATGGATTTCCTGAAAATAAAATCTTTGATGTTTAAAAAATAAAATAAAAATAAGACGCCAAATTAACAGTTTGAGAGTAACCACCAAGCTTCATTTCGGAGTGATTAATAGCTTAAAAAATCTCATGTAACCTTTACAAAAGGAAGTTTAGTCTTATGTTATCTGTAAATCGTTTTATGAGTGCGAAACTAGCTTCTGTAAATTACACAGGCTGTTTTGCACCTATCAACACCGGATCAGCATACCTGAACCACTGCCTCTCATTCCACGTACCCACCAGGTTCTGTATTACAGAAAGTGCCCCAGGGGCTCAATGGGCGTTTGCGCCCACTTTGCATGCCCGCAGGGTGCTTTGGTACTAGAGAAGGGGCAGCAGACACTTGTGCGGCCCCTTCGCTAATACAGATAGAGCTGGCGCAGATGAAGCGCCGGCGCTATCTGCAGGGGGCTTTCTCTCATTTGCATGAGGGCGGCTTCATGCAAATGAGGGAATCCCTTTGCCTCTGTGCTCGCGCCCTATTACAGACGTGGGCGCAGAGGTAAAGAAACCCTTAGGAGGCACACTGACAGTGCGCCACCTAAAAGGTGGTGCACTGTTAGTGAGCCCCCTGATGGCAGCCCTCTGTGAGGGGAAAGGATCTGATGTCACTGACTGCACCCGCCTGCAAGAGGATCCCTAATCCTCTACAAAAGTGCAGACGGGTTGCCGCCTACACTGTGAAACCACGGAACGACTGTAAAGCAACTGTTTCGTTTTTCATCTGAATGCGCTGCCATGGGGGCAGCATGAGTTTGCGGCTGCCCATGGACAGCACATCCATCGCAATAGGGCATACTTTCATTGTTAACGCCCGGCGCACCTTTTTAGAGGTGTGCCTGCCACAAACCATAAAAATGCTCATATTGTGTAATGTGGTCCCAGACTACTCCGCTCCGCCCAACTGGCCCTTGCCACCATCCCTCGGATCCGCAAGACCAGGACCGGAGGAAAATCCTTTTCCTAGCTCACCGCTACAAGCCCCTCCACCTAAGGCTAACCCCATCGCTGACCCAATGCAGGAAGGATCTCAAGACCTGGCTCTTATACTGAACCGCAGTGCCCAGTCAGAACTGAAGCCCCTCCCCCCCCACCTGAGCCTTGAAACGCTTACGGGTGAGTAGTCGCGCTTAACAAGTATTGATTGATTGATAATTGAGATTTACATGTACAAACATGTTTGGGAGCCGTCCCCCTAATGTCCATATACTTATTGGACAGGCAGCATTGGCGACTCCACTGAGAGACTTACACAGCCCGAGTTCTGCTTTTGTACGCACGCGGACATGCACCAGGACAAGTCAAGCACCCCGAAAGAGGTTAAATGAGCGTCCGAAAAGACGGGCTGGTCACTGAAGGAAACGCACGCATATTTAACTGGCATATTAAAATACCAATATATGAAGCGCACGCGAAGCCTTCGCGCACAGTCGCGCGGTTTGAAAGAAATCAAATGGGGCTCGAGCCAGGGACTGAGAGAAAGAGACAAATGCTAAACGCAAGTGAGTGTGTAAGGAAAAGGGGGAAGAAACGTGAACACATCCACAAGGCGGTGCCAGCAGGTGCGTCGTGAACTGTCCTTCCCTCATAGTCGAGATTTGGACACACACTTAGAGGTCGTGCGGTGGACGGAGGTAAAAGCATCTGTTTGAGCAATTTTCCTATTATGTAATGAGCGCCCTGCATGCAAATCGTAGGCAGTCAGTCTAGGGTCGAAACAACGGCAGGTGCTACATTACGTAGAGAGGATAACAATCTGTGAATGCCTGTTTGTGGCAGAGGAAAGGCTGTGCGCGGAGGTCACAGTTCACTCACTCAGGAGTACTTTGAGAAGTAGAGGTCAGAGACTGGATGGGGAGGGTCTGATGTCACGACACGAGACTGGAGGTAACTCCCAGGAGTATAGTCTGACGATATGAGGGGAGATGACTCGGGCCAGGGGAGAGGCGGCAAAAAAACTGGAGGAGGTGAGTGTTATATCTTAATGCAGGGTAGTCTAATGTTACCTTAGCAATGGAACTTATATTGTTCTACTGTATCCATGGTAGTAGATTGTGGGCTTGGTTGGGCAGAGGAAGGCTGGCAGTTGTGAGAGAAGGATGTGTCTGGGGGTTATTCTCTTTACACTTCAATAAACATATTTACTCATCAATACGGTCTGCGTGGTCATAAAAGTGGCGACAAGGATGGGATTAATTCAGAAGCAGACCATGTGAGAAGAAATGAGAATCAACGACCCCCGGAAGGAAAAGTGAGAGCATCCTATGAACGACATTGCGATCCCTGCTACTGAAATTTCGTGAAATTTCGAGGACGACTTATCGGTGAGAACGTTCCGATTGAGTGAGGATTCGCATTTTGTGAGACTAGTGACTGTATTATGCCAGTTAAATGTGGAAAGGAAAGAAATTGGTTTCCACGGGCGGACTCTGCTGTGCTCCACGGTAGGGTATTGGGGAACGTATCCGACTCTGTGGTGAGTGTGCACGGATCAAACAGAGTCTGCGGCGCATTTTGGCGTGAAACCTAACACGCGCTGAAGTCGGTCAGGAAGCGTGTGTGATCTTGGATTGAGACAGTCGCGTGGGATTGTGGATAAATACAATATACACATTGTGTTTATTGATGAGACGAAGGCAGTGCAGGGATGCAGTGTGGTTGGTGCAGTGCTTGGTGAAATCGGAGCTGCATCGAACAAATATCGGCAGTGTTGACTTTTGAAAGGAAGACAAACAAACGTGGGGACAACACGCGTGCTTACTTTTAAAAAGCAACTGTTGGCCGTAGTCTCGAAGAGTTGCCACATCGAATGCACCAGCGGAGTCGTCGTTCCTGATTAACGTGACTCATGCGTGCAATGCACCATGGGAACAACAACGCGTCATGACGTATAAGTCGTCAAAGACTTGGGAAATAAACACAGTGTTGCCATAGCGACCATCCTGCGCAGTGCGAGGGAATCACAAGGGAGGGGCGAAAAAGATAGGTGATTACACGCGCGAAGAGGACAGGAGGAAAACAGAAGATACATAAGTAGAATATACTCAAACCAAATGTGAATTTGAACATTTTCAACGATATACGCTGCCATTTAGAGAAGTTACTAGTAGAAAACCACATGAGACAACGGTGACTACATCTGTTTTGTTAGTTTATTATTTTATATCTACATTACAGGAGTAACTTTCAGGTCTAAGAGTAAATAGACTATTGATTTTTTTGGTTTAGTTAAAAAAAAAAAAAAAAAAAAAAAATTCACATATTGGAAATAATAGAGCTAAAAATTTACGCAAGCAAAGATGGACATATCATCCATCATTGCTCCGCCTAAATTTTTACAAACCCGGGTGAACCTACGTTAGCCTGGGAAGATTGGATAGAATCTTTTGAAACGTACCTAGAGGCAATTGGTGGGGAGGATTTTCTAGCATCACGGAAAGTGGCGATATTAAAACATAACTTAGGTATAGAAGGTAGAAAAGTCTTAAAAACGTTACCTATTGGTGTGGTCTCAAGACAAATAGTCATTGATGATAAAACCAATGATGATGATAATAAAGAGGAAAGTGATGTAACGGAAATACAATATGAGGAGATAGGTATTACTGATGAATATATTAATGTAAAGAATGCGCTAGAGGAAAATTTTGGAAAAAAAACGAGCATAGTAGTGGAGAGACACAAGTTTTTTTCTAGATCTCAACTAGCGGGAGAAAATGTGGAACAATATATATCTGTGTTAAGAACACTTGCATCCACATGTAAATTTAGAGATCTACACGAAGAAATCATAAGGGATCAATTCATAAATAGAACTAGCAACGTAAAAATTTAGGAGAGGCTTTTAGATATGAATAATCCCACATTAAAGAAAACGATAGAGACAGCCAGAAGAATAGAAAACACTTCCAAATATGTTAAAGAACTAAGCTCGGACAAGTCAGTCACGGCCACGGCCAAAGTGTGTGTAGTAGACAAGAAAAACCAACAACCAAGTGTGAAGAAAGAAATTAACAGTAGTAAAACACACGTTGTTCAAAAATACAACAAAGCGTGTTACAGATGTGGGAGCACAAGACATACTGCTGACACTGAGAAATGCTATGCAGCAAAAGAAAAATGTTACAAATGCAAAAAAGTTGGGCACCTAGCACGCATGTGTAAGGCAGGAACAGTATTTAACCAAAAATGGAAGCATCCAGTAAATGTTATAGATGAAAGTGTTGAGAATGATATTTCAGGAAACGAAGGTGAAGTAGAAATAATGGTCATATGTGACAATGTTATAAATGAGGTTTCTGAAAATTACAATCCGCCAAAATGTGATTTAGGAATTGATGGCACCAACATAACGGTGTGGGCGGATTCATGTTCTCCATACACTATTATAGATAAGAATGCATGGCAAAAAGTAGGAAGTCACAAATTGAGAATACCTGATGTAGAACCTGTGGGATACTGTGGTGTCAGGCTTCCATTGTTAGGATATTTTGAATGTACACTATCCCACAAAGGCAGGACAGCTAACAGTAAAGTATATGTGGTAGACAAGGGAAGAGCGTTACTAGGATGGTGTGAACAAAGAAAATTGGGAATTACATTGAATCCAAATCACCCTCAACAAGTCTTAACCACTGAAGATGCGGAGATAAGCAGATGGTCTACCAAATTTCCAAAATTATTTAGCGAGAACTTAGGTTGTTTACAGAAATTCGAACACCGCATCGTACTTAAGGCACATAATGAACCATGTGTACACAAAGTAAGAAGCGTACCCTTAACTTTGAGAGAAAAGTTAAAGTTAGAATTACAAAGATTGTGTGACGCCCAAGTGATAGAGCCAATTGAATCATCAGAATGGCTTAGTCCAATAGTTTTGGCACAGAAACCGGACGGAAATTTGCACATGTGCGTTGATTTGAGGGATTTAAACCGCAACATTCTTACTGATCGGTATCCATTACCACACATAAACAAAATGGTGTCCTCAGTAAACAATGCATAATTTTTTTCATTGATTGACCTGTCTAATGCATATCATCAAATCAAATTAAATCCGTCTTCTAAACACCTCACATCTTTTATTACACCTGAGGGGGCGTTCCAGTTCATAAGAATGCCATTTGGCTTGGCGTCCGCGTCGGCGGTTTTTCAAAGAGTAATGTCAAGGGTTCTAACAGGACTGGACAGAGTATTGGTATTTCAGGATGATGTATTGGTCTGGAGTGCTGATCGGTCAGAACATGATAGGACACTGAATAAAACTTTAGAGAAGCTGCAACAAGCAGGCTTAACTGTAGGAATAAAGAAATTCAAATTTGGTGTGCAAGAGATAGAATATTTAGGACATACTCTATCCAAAGATGGGGTCAAACCAAAAAAAAAATTGCTGGAAGCAATCACAAATGCACAACCACCTCATGACAAAGAGCAATTGCGATCCTTTCTAGGTCTTGCGGAATTTTATTCCAAGTTTGTCCATCATTTTGCGGACAAAGTACATAGACTTAGAATGTTAATGAAGAAGGGAGAAAAATTCATTTGGACTGATGAATGTCAAAAGACTTTACTTTTATTAAAGAACAAATCGCTAGGTCAGTCCATTTAAAACCATTCAATCCTTCACATCAAAGCATTCTAGTGGTAGATGCTAGTGCTTATGGCCTAGGAGCGGTGCTAATGCAAAGACATTTAGATCGGGAACGGGTAGTAGCATTCGCATCGCGAACTTTGAAAGGAGCAGAACCTACCTATTCGGTAATTGAGAAAGAAGCACTTGCATGTTGGTGGGGTGTAATGTATTTAAAAAATTATATATGGGGCACACGATTTGAAATCAGATCTGACCACAAACCACTCATTGAGTTATTCACCACCAAAGGGGCTGCAAAGGCGACTCCGAGAATAGCTAAATGGTTGTATAGATTACAAGGGTACGATTTTTCTCTACAATATGTACCAGGAAAACGCAATGTTAATGCTGATTGTCTTTCACGATTACCATTGGAAGGTGAGGACAATGATATAGACTCCAATGAGGATTGTGTTGTGGCAGAAGTGGCTGAATCATGTAAGGGAGCAATAAATAGTCACGAATGGAAAGAGGCTATAACCAATGACAACACCCTTAGAGATTTAGTGAATGAATTAGCTAAACCTTCCGTCCCAGATGCCACACTTAAGAAAAGATTTGGAGAGTTTTGGACAGTATGGACAGAACTATCAGTGGTGGAAGGGGTACTACGTAGAAATGGTAGATTGGTAGTCCCAAGAAGTTTACAAAACAGATTACTTAACCTATTGCACGAAGGCCATAGTGGTATGTCTGGGATGAAAAGGAAGGCTAGAGAGACATTTTGGTGGCCTGGTATGGACAAGATTATAGAAGAATATGTTCGTGACCGTATGGAATGTATGTGTAGCGATAAAACTCACAGGGTTGAGGAGTCACCCATATCCTCAACACAATTTCCTAGCAAATCATGGGAAAAGGTTGGAATGGACATTTGTGGTCCATTTTCATCAAAGGGAATTGCGAATAAATTTGCAATAGTACTAATTGATTATTATTCTAAATGGCCAGAGGTAGCGTTTACAAGTGACATCAAAGCAGGTAATATTATAGAATTTTGTGATCAAATCTTTCGCAGGGAAGGATGTCCGGACAAGTTACTCACGGACAATGGGCCGCAATTAATATCAAAAGAATTTAATTCTTATCTTGACAATTTGGGCATCATACATCACACCACTGCGGTTTATAATCCGAGAGAAAATGGTCTTGTAGAAAGATTTAACAGGGTATTGAAGGAGTGCATACAGTTAGCAGAGGAAAGTGGTGGTGATTGCAGAGAAGCAGTAAAGGAAATGTTATGGAGCTATCGTACTACACCTCACTCAATAATAAATGAATCACCATTCAAACTTCTGAAAGGTAGACAACCTGGCACAAAGGTTACTCCAGGGTGGATGTTCAAGGGGTTTTCTAAACCAGTGTGCACGAAGAGTTTAAAATGCAGGGTAAAGGAACAACAGAATAAGTATGTACAAAGACACAATGAAAAATTTAAAAGGAAAGTGCGTCATTTTAATATTGGAGACTGGGTGAGGACATATAGTGTGGGTTCACAAAGGAGAGGATTATCAAAATGGTCCGTACCAAAACAAATAACTAAGATTTGTGGGAACAGCGTATGGTTAAATGATGGCAAGGTGTGGAATATCCGAAGTATAACTTTATGCAATAAATTAGAAGTAAGAGCATGTTCATCAAAGAGTGGAGACAAGAATATCATCAAAGGACATGACGAAATGTGCAAAGATAAGCGTGTCCGGACGACTCCAAGATGGCTCAGTGATTATGTGACTTATTGAGTATTGTTTATGTGTATTATAATGTAAATAGTGGGTATGTTTTAGATGTCATGGTTGGGGTAGATGTATTATTGGGTTAAAATTATTTTTGCATTGTAAAGAAAGAAGATTTGTTATATCTTAATGCAGGGTAGTCTAATGTTACCTTAGCAATGGAACTTGTATTGTTCTACTGTATCCATGGTAGTAGATTATGGGCTTGGTTGGGCAGAGGAAGGCTGGCAGTTGTGAGAGAAGGATGTGTCTGGGGGTTATTCTCATTACACTTCAATAAACATATTTACTCATCAATACGGTCTGCGTTGTCATAAAAGTAAGGCCCGAGAGTAAAAGGTAACGGGATGTAACGAGGCTCGGGAGTCAGAGGTCACAGTCTGAGAGGTGAGTTTCAGGAGTCCAATGCCATATTAAGAGACCGGATAGCAGGGGCGTAGCTTGGGTGGGGGGGAGAGGGGTTTGGGGCGTTACACCCCCCAGTAAAAGTATTTTTTGCTAATTAGTCGAGTACAGGTGCTTTTGATGGAGCGGGTAAAACAACATTTTGTATACCCCCCCATTCTGCATGTTCATACTAATAGAATAATCTATTAATTATAATAAGTATTAATGTGTTTGTTTGCTAGCTAATCAACCCTACTAATGTATGAATTACACGCGGGATTTGCATTTGCATAGCTAAAATAATTTGTAAACTAATATACGTATGCATACTAACACTAGAAAAATAGAATATTACATGGTATATGTTGCCTTTGTGATGTAATTGTAAGTTGCACCAGATGACATCATTGGGTGAGTATAAACGCTTTAAATCTCGCCAATATGCTAGATAATTACACACACATACGGGAATTAGTGAGGGTTAAATATTGTATTCGTTATTTCCGTGTTTTAATTACTTTTTGTGTTTGTTTTGCTTAAGTTGACCAATTTGGCCTGTGATAAAATGCCCGACCCTTGGACACGACGAAACAGCTACCATTCCACGAGGTTTCCGACTAAGTGTGCATGCTCCAGGCTCCTGAACAAGTGGCCTCAAGATGACCCACACAGCCTGTGCCACTGACAAGGTCGTGACTGGACTACTGCCAAGAGCTTTAACAATGGACAATCTATGCAAAACTGGATGGATCATGTCTGACAGTGTGACACCACAGACTTTGGGAAACCGAAATGAACGATCTTAACCATCCAATCAGAAGTGCCTAAAACTGACTTTTGCTACATTTTATCATTAATTTCATTATAAAAGACGGTAGAATAGTGAGTTGGGTCGCTCCTTAATCGCTGATTTTCTTTTTCCTGACGTTATGCTGACGGAGAGGACGGTGACACTGCAGGACAGCTGTTTTTCCCGAATCTTTGACAGATTAGATTGATGCCCATTTTCCTGATGAACTGAGGACTCTTAGACCGATGGGCATTGATCGATGCGGACACGTTTATGGTCCATACCAATCTTTGGGACTGTAGCGTGTTGCATGATGAATCGATTGACCTAAGAGGACGACTAATAGCCAGATTAGGTAACTATGATGTTCTGTGGATTGATTAAAATTCTTACTAAAGAAATTTGCATTTATTAGATAAAATGTATTGATTAACAAGCAAATGTGTTGGGTTATTTATTATCGTCTGGATATAAATGAAAAGGATTAGAATCACTTTTCCAAATTCAACTAAATTGATCCATCGGCAAAGTGGAAGGGATATCTAGAGATTCAGGATTAAGATGTGCTGGATTAAGGATATTCAATGTATGTTTATGTAAATAGAATTTTAATAGACTAAAAAGATATTCTTTTCACGCCAGCGTTTGGAACATCTATCTCTCCAGTAAGAGCAGACCAAATGAGAGTGTGTGTGTGTGTTGGTGTTATGGGCCCCACCAATGAATGTATTGAGTGAAAGTGTTAGTATGATATCTGGTCTGTGACGAAGGGAGGATAGGAAACTCCACGCTTGAGCAGTTTTACTTGGTAGCAGAGTTATGGTTTTTATTGTTTTGGTTTGGTGATTATTGCTTGTAAATAGCTTATTGATTATTGATTGTGGATAGGTATTGGTTTATGTATTAACACTCTATGTTGAGTCGCGCTGAGTTCTATGTTGTTTGCACAACTTCTGGGATGTAGGAAGTTGGAAGTTTGTAACAGTTCCGTGGTAGGGCAGAGGTAAGCGCTGCTCTCGGGAAAGACGAAATTGTTGTTGCCCTGTAGGTATATGGGGAAAAACGTGTGACGATTGAAGTTGCACGACGCATTGTCTGGGTTCGATTTGGTAACATCGCCGTGTGTTGCCATTAGAGATATCTCCTGTATGAAAGAAGTGTATGGTGGCGAAGGTCACCTGTGACATTTTGGTCTTAGGTACCAGGGGTCCAGATGGCACTCCAATAACGCTTATCACTAGAAAGGTAATAGGTGCTCCCTAAGCCTGATAGAAGGATAAAGTAGAGGGAAGTGCTACTTTGTTAACCAGTGTCATAATTCTGTAGTAGGACAGACTGTTCGCTGTTCTCGGGAAAGACAGAATTCTGTGTGAATGAACTACATTTTCGTGTGAAAGTGCGTGAATGAAATAGCATTCGGGTTAATCGTGAAACTCTGGTCTTATTTCTCAGGAGCATTGGGTCTCCAACTAGGTGTCTTAATTCTGGAGAAACGGTTAGCTAATGCTTGTTAGAAGGGTAAGGTAGAGGGATGTGCTACTTTATCAACGGAAGTAACTATTCCGTAGTAGGGCAGAGGTAAGCGCTGTTCTAGGGAAAGACGGAATTCTTGTGAGAAAAGTCATTAACTATCCTTGGTTAGCGAAGTGGACAATGATGGCGTTTTTATGTTGTTACTAACAGATTTGTAAGTCAGAAAAAGCGAAAAGAGCTTACCGAGAAATTTTTTATAAAGGAGGGGTCAGTAGAAGACGGAGTAAGAGCAGCGGCTGCTGACGTCAGAAAGACCGCGCTGGGATTGGCCTGTCAGCTAGAAACGTATACGCTCCGGATTGGTGCTTTAGTGTGAGTCGCGCTAGGAGTGGAGAATTACCGAGTGACGTAGACGCTCCGGATTGGTGCATTAGTGTGAGTCGCGCTACGATTGGCTAAAATAACAGAATAGTCATAAAGGAAAGACTAGTGATACACGAAAAGACAAAATGATGTATTACGATCCACCTGAAAAAGAGAAAAAGTCCTGGTTTGGAAAAATCAAGAAGTGGTTTAAAAAGGGCAAATCGATTGTGACTAGGGAAGGACAGTTGCTTCCCCCACCGAAAACCCCTGCATCCTTTATGGTTGTGAAATACGGATATGACACTTGTATTTGGTTAGACAATTGGGTAAAATATACCAGGAGTGACGAAGTTTTAGCATTTCCAGAGCATGGTTAGTTTAATTTAGCGGTTTTGAGAAATTTTAGAGAAAGAATGATGAATCTAGAACCGAAACCTAGACCAACACAGTTTGTAGCACTGACAGAATGGGAAATGAGATGCATGACAGAGAAAGACAGAGGAGTGGCGGAAGGTATAAATATATGTTTGGCAGATATGGGTATGATACTCATGATGAGAAAATGAGAAGGTGGCGGAGTGCGAGTATGACCGATGGGTTGTTTCCTGTAAGAATGGTTGAAGGAGTTGGAGGGAAAAAATGTACGGAAAAAAGACATAATTTAGAACCAAAGGGGTACGGAGTGAATGAACTAGAGGACGATGTTCTGGATGATATGTTTTATAAAAATCCACCTCCGTATCAACCAGAATCCGAAATGTTGACACCAAGTGCCCCAATGAGAGAAACATTGCGAGTCATTAAGACAGAACAAGCACCTCAAGAATTAAGGGAAAGTAAAACAATGGGAGAACTAGAGAGAAAATCAGATGATAAAATGAGTAGTGAAAATTTAGCAGAGTTAGCAAAAACAATCTTAGAATTAACTGAAAAGATAAGAGAATTGACCAAAAATTTAGAAGCTGTAACTGTTCCAGTGACTATAGGCCCTCTAATGCCTATTTTTGACAAACAGAAGGATAATGAACATTGTTTAATAGTTCCTTATAACAGTAATAAACAAATTGAAAAATCAAGGCAGAGTTCAAATGAGAATCAATGGAGACAGACAATGGGTACGATGGAGCCAAATGCCTCAAATAACCCATTTCTAGGCCAAAGGTAGCAGAAAGCCCTACTGTGAAGTTGGAATCAGTATTTGAAACCCAAAGGAACTTAGAACCAACTAATGTAGAGAAACCAGTAGGCCCATCTTCAGAAGAACTGAGCGAATGGTTGAGAAGTCTGCAGAGAAAAGACAAAGAATCACAATCAATAGATGTAGCCAAACTACGAATGGTATTAGAAGAGTTAATAGTAGGAACTATTCCCACAGTGAAGTTAAAAACTTATCAGGATGAGGAGTTGCTATTTCTGTGTAAAAGCATAACTTGGAGAGCAAAAAATCTCCATGAAAGATTAGAAGAAGTAGCAAATGAAATGGGTATAGACATTGAAAAGGTAAAAGCCCTACAGAAACCATATCGAATAGATTTCACTGAAAAGGACATTGAAAATATGAATACCACAGTACGAATGAGTCAGATTAAGAAAATAATTATCCTGCTGAGAAAATGGGGAGATGTGGACAAATGGAGAAGTAGATGGTATCGAAAACGAGATGATGCCTCAGATAAAACTTTTGCAGCTTTCCCTGTTAGAGAAAAGGAGAAGGTAGTAACAGAATACCCTATGCGAGAAATTCCAGGAGGAGGATATGTATATGTCCCATGGACTAGACAACATATTTTGTCATTCACAAATGATTTTCCTCGACTACGTGAAAAACCCGTCGAGTGGTATAGACAGGTAGACAGATTTGTAAAGTTGTCCAAAGTATTATGGATTGATCTAAACAGCCTGTTTGACATAATAGTACCAGCAGATTTATGGACAGAATGCAAATTTATGATAAATTGGCCTACACAAGAATATCCTAGGGATCCAAAGACAGGAGTCCCAGACCCCGAGGTAATCAAGAAATACGAGCACGTCATTGTCTTTTTGAAAAACAAAGTACCTCCTAAAGAAACAGATTGGGTAAAGATTGACAAAACTCATCAGCAAAGTAAGGAGTCGGTACATGCCTACTATGAGAGGTTGATTTTGGCCTTTAAACAATTTAGTGGTGATGAAAATTTGAGCGAAAAGGACTTGAGTCATTTTGTATATAGATTTGTATATGGCCTACGTCCAGAAATTAGTGAGATGATCAAACAACATACCGTAGATTGGCAAAACAAGAAAATAGATGAAGTATTGAGACATGCAAAATATTTCAGTGATGAGATTGAGGCCAAACAACGAAAGTTAAAAGAAAAAGCCATGTGGGCACAAGTGAAAGTGGCAGAGAGACAGGAAGCCCAGTTAGTGGAACAAGCGAATAATATAGGTCCCAAAAAAAAAATTCCTGGGAACGGTAAGGGAAATTTTAACATAGAAGAAGCCAAAAAGAAATTCCCATGTCATAATTGCGGTAGGATAGGACATTGGAAATCCGAGTGTAAATTTCCCCCTTGTAATAACAATGAAAATACATCATTGAATCCACAGGTGATGAATGAGGTGAGTGGTCAACCCAACAGAATCAGGTGCCAAAACCGCCTTTTCCACAGAGCAAAAACTCCCAGAAATATAGTAATGAAACAGGATTCTACAACGAAGAACAGGTAACTAAACTGCCGTGCGCTAATGCTGTTTCGCAGTATTGGCTACAACACGATGCAAGCAATTCAGAAGAAGGTTATTGACGGTGCCGAAGGGAGGGAGAAGAGTGCGTACTTGGCGCAACTCTAGAAGAAGACCAGACAGGCCCATTTGTGGATGGAAAGATAAATAATGAAAATGTTACTTTCCTGGTAGATACTGGTGCTACTAGATCAACTGTTAGGTCAGCTGATGTTAAAAAATCTTCCTCTCTCGGATGAAACGATCCAAGTAGTTGGTGTATCCAACAGACAGATTAAAACGTATCTGACAGAACCTGTAAAGGTTAGCATAGGGAAATTTTCTGAAATGCACCGCTTTGTTGTGTGTGATACCAGTCCTGTAAATTTGTTAGGAAGGGATTTATTGTGCAAAATTAATTGCACTATATTCTGTACTCCTGATGGTATAGCATTTGAGACCCCTGATGAAGATGTGTTGTATAAGATGACCATGGCAAACAGAGAAACTGAGGTTACTGAAGCCTATGCTGTATTTAACCCTGATGACCGCCCCAAAGAATTGAGACAAACTGTAAAGGCAGAAGTTTGGGACTTCACGGGAGAAGATGTGGGACTAATGAGAAATGTAGACCCAGTAAGAATAACAGTAAAAGAGGGAATAAATTATCAGAATATCCCACAATATAAATTGACACCTGAGATAATTGAAGGAGTTACCCCTATAATTGAGAAAATGATAAAACAAGTTATTTTGAGGGAAATAATGAGTAGTCCATGTAATTCCCCAATTATGGGACTGAAAAAACCAAATGGAAAGTTCAGGATAGTACAGGATTTGAGAAAAATAAACAAAATTGTTGTGCCATGTTGTCCCATTGTACCGAATCCATCTGTGATTCTGTATCAGATTCCCCATGAAGCAGAATGGTATACAGTAATTGATTTATGCCATGCTTTCCTTTCCATTCCATTGCACCATGATAGCCAGCAGATTTTTGCATTTCGTTTTGGCGAGCGTATTTTGGCATGGTGCCGAATTCCACAGCGGTATACAGAAAACCCCTCAATCTTTAATCAGATACTGAAGAAATCTTTAGAAAGTTTAGAGATGCCCTAGAATTCAGTGTTAGTACAATATATCGACGACCTACTTGTGGCGTCAAAGACTCGCGAGGCCTGTGTAACGGACACTATAACATTGTTGAATCATCTGGCTGATGAAGGACTTAAGGTGTCACCATCAAAATTACAATTCTGTAAAAAAGAAGTACATTACTTAGGCCATAACCTCGAAAAAGGTCTGAGGAAGATAACAATAGACAGAATCAGGATAATAAAAGGAATGAGAGCCCCTATGACACAAAGAGAGGTAAGGATGTTTCTTGGAATGGTTGGATATTGTCATCAATGGATAAGTAATTTTTCCCTAATCGCAAAACCATTGGTACGTTTGACAAAAAGTGATGTGAGAGATCCTATTGATTTGAGCAAAGAAGAATTGGCAGCTTTCAAACAATGAGAGATAGTTTGTGTGAAGCACCAGCATTGGGAATGCCGGACTATGAGAAGGAGTTTGAGTTGTATTGCAGTGAGAGGAATGGATGTGCACTTTTTGTATTAATTCAGAAACATGGAAAACTAAGAAGACCAATTGCATACTTTTCATCAATGTTAGACCCAGTAGCTGTAGCTTTACCTGGGTGCTTGAAAGCAGTAGCTGCTACCTGTTCAAGCCTGGAACAAAGTGAAGGGATTGTGATGGGATATGCTGTGAAAGTGTTTGTACCTCATGATGTGGCAATTCTTTTAACAAGGAGTCGCACTCAATACATGACACATAGTCGGCCGACTAAATATGAGAAACTCATATTAGGTGCAACGAATGTGAGCCTTAAGAGATGCTTGAATGTGAATCCTTCAACATTATTGCCTGATGCCGAGAAAGTGGAAGTCAGAGATAAAGCAGATCATGATTGTCTAGATGTTTTAGATTTCTGTACCAAGCCACGTCCAGATATAAAAGATGTACCATTGTCAGAAAGTGACTTTGTAATGTTTGTAGATGGTTCTTGCTTGAGAACAGATGATGGAATGCTGAGTGCAGCATATGCAGTATGCACGGTTGCAGCAGTAATGGAAGCATCCTATCTGAAAGGAGTAAAATCAGCCCAAGTAGCTGAACTTGTTGCTTTGACTAGAGCATGTAAGATTGGGAAAGGTGTGACAGTGACTGTGATCACTGACAGCCAGTATGGTTTTGGTGTGGTGCACGACTTTGGCCAAATATGGCTACAGAGAGGATTTCTGACATCAAGTGGAACGCCCATTAAGAAAGCTGAAGTGGTTGGAAAATTGCTCGAAGCGATACAGCTGCCTAAGCAATTGGCTGTTGTCAAGTGTGCTGCACATAATCAGTCTGGCGATTACATCGCTGTAGGCAATAAATACGCTAATGATATGGCTCAATACTGTGCACAAAATCAGAATTCAATCAATAGGGGAAAGGAAAAGGAAGTGACTTCTTGCTCCATACTGTTTACTAACTTTGTGGGTACCTGGGAGGAAGTAAGACAAGTGCAGGAAGAAGCAGGAGATGAGGAAATGAAACAGTGGGTAAAAGCAGGATGTGCGCCAAGAGAGAAGGATCATGTATGGGTCTATAGGGATGGAAGACCAGTTATGCCTGATAGCATGATATCTGCCATGGCACGGATGTATCATGGACAGGGACACATAGGGAGAGATGCCATGATAGGGTCGTTTAAACAGACCTGGTACAATGCAAAATTTAGACTTGTAGCAGAAAGTCGATGTCAGAGATGTCTCATATGTCAGCAATATAACCCAGGAAGAAAGACAGTGGTGAGTCTAGGAACAATAGGTCGAGAAGGAGGACCTTTTACCAGAATGCAAGTAGACTTCATTGAAATGTCTCCTTGTAACAGATTAAGGTATGTTCTAGTTATGGTCTGTTTGTTTTCAAGATGGGTAGAAACTTACCCAACGAGAAGAAATTATGGAATCACAGTAGCAAAATTGCTTTTGAGGGAATTTATTCCCAGATTCGGGTTCCCAGTAACAATTGAATCAGATCGAGGAGGACATTTTCAGAATGAGATCATAAAACTGATTTATGAAGCATTGGGTGTACAGCAAAAACTACATTGTGCCTATCGCCCAGAAGCTTCTGGTGTGGTGGAACAAATGAATGGTACTATCAATAACAGGTTAGGGAAAATGTGTTTAGCCACGGGTATGAAATTGCCTGATGTCTTGCCTCTAGTACTCATGACAATTAGATCAATTCCAGACAGAACCACAGGGCTGAGCCCCCATGAAATTATCATGGGAAGAGTCATGCGCCACGTGTTCATACCAGTCAACAAGCTGTTGCCTATAACTGATGACATGGTGTTGGCTTACTGTAAAAGCCTGGCTGACGCAGTTCATTCTGTGTTTCATCAGGTTGGAGCGGATGCCACCACCCTTGAAAGGAAGCAAGCTCATGACCTGAGCCCAGGGGACTGGGTAAGAATCAAAGTACACAGAGGAAGAAACTGTTTGGTTCCAAGGTGGGGAAAACCACGACAAGTGATTTTGACTACAACTACAGCTGTAAAGTGTGCTGGAATCAAAACCTGGATTCACGCAAGTCCCACATTGAGAATCCCAAATCCAGTGGATAGCACAGAAAAGGAATATTTTGATGAGACAGAATCAAGTACTGAATCAGACAAAGAAGAGACAACAACAAAAGGAAACCCTGTAAGGGGGGAATTGGAGATAGATCAAACAGTTGTCCCGAGAAGTGTTTCCTTGAAAAGAAGATTGCAAATTTCTGATACCAGCTCAGACTCTGAGACTGAACAAGCAACTTTACATTCGAGAAAAGAAAAGGACAGTGAAAAGACAATTAAAGAAACTGTTGATAAAGAAATTCCAGATGAAAAATTGGGAGAAATTCCACCTGAAGTAACAAAATTAGATGGACAGGTACCAGATACAGAGAGAGAGAGGGAAAGATTCTTGCGGAAGACCCTCGAGGAGGTGTAGGGAATTCCAACATCCAGTTAGAGAAAGGGACAAATAGCCAGCAGGACGATTGTGCGCCAGAAACCCGATGAGGGACAGAAGGAGGGAAAATGAAAGAAGTAAAAGAAAGAAAAGAGGTTGGAAGGAAAAAGTAAGTTGAAACAGAGTCTGAAGAAAGTGAAGACGAAATACCAGAAGGTAGAGTCTTAGGAAAGAGAGCTTGGAGAACTGAAAGAAATGATAAAGGAAATAAACTGAAAAGATCAGCAAAAGATGAAGTTTGCCCGAATAAGATAAAGCAGTTGAGATACCGACTGACAAAAGTAAAATCACCAAGAGCTGAACAGGTGAATGAAATAACGAGTCAAGAAAAATCAAAAGACGAAGAAACAGTTGTAATTGAGGAAAGCAAAAGAACGAGGAAGCCTAACCAGAAGTATAAGTCGCCAGAATGGACATATGTAGCCCTGCCTGAAATTAAAGAAGAGGCAGATAGCCAAGAAAATCCAGAGGTGACTATACCAGAAGTGGTTGGGGAAGACGAAGAATTGGAAATCCTGAGAGTTATCTTATCCGATATTGGAGAAGAGACGGATGTTCAGGAAATCCTATATCTAGACAACGAAGGAAAGGTGAAGAATGATGAAATGCCAAAATGAATGAGACAAGGAAGCTGCTGATGGAAAGACAATAAACAAGGAAAAAGATAAAAACTGGTAGAACCAAGTAGGTGCTTAGAGCCTTGGGTTAGATAAACTAGTTGTGAAGTAGAAGAGCCTAAGTCAAAAGTCACTGTTCATTTAATGAAAATGGCTGACACAGATGGCAGAAAAAGTAGATGTATATTTTTGAAACAATGGTGTAAAATTTGTTGTTGTTGTACAGGATTACTAATGCTTCTATGGAGTATATAAGCATTGCTGATTACATTTAAGGTTAGCTTTGACACAATAGGAGAACATAGTGAAAACAAGACTAATATAGAGCAGATTCAAAAGATAGATCGCACTAGAATAGATACAATTTATATGCATAAAGACAGGTCAATAACTGATTTTTCTAACAATGTATTTTTGAAATTACTGTATGAATATGTAAAGACAATGGACATAAGAGACTGCTACGTCTGTATGCAGTTACCTGCCTCTGTTTCGGAGGGAGTAGCTTATCACCACCTTCCTGTAACTTATGGAATAACATGTAGTGTAATAGCTAGTCTATTTTATCGAACCGGGAAGTTAGAATATTATTTTGCAGATGTAGATAACATATTTTCACAAGTACCGTCAATTAACAAACTAAATAGGGTAAGACCTGCAAAGGTATTAGGTGAATTTTTCTTAGAAACTAAAGAATTAACATTAGAATATATATATAGAAATAATTTGACTTGCAGTTTAAAGAAAGAAGAAAGGACTTTTTAGATATGGTTGAAGAAAGAAGACTGAAAATGCAAAGGAAGGTCTCTGAAGGAAAGACAGAAAAGACAGGTTGGGATGTAGATATGGAAAAACACTTGGAGGGAAAAGCTAGTCCAACTATGGCTTTAGATTGGCCTCAGAAAGGATATTTGTGTATTAGGAGGAATAAGACTGCATATGACAATTACTTTGTAGGTAACAGTGAGTACCATGATACATACCGAATCATGGGTGGATGGGGATTTAAAGGAGGAAATGACCCAGTTTTTCCAGGATTATATTTTATCTGTGGGAACAGGGCATATTATCGTTTGCCAGATTATTGGTATGGCACATGTTATGTAGGCCTGGTTTTCCCAAAGATCTTTCACATGGAAAGAGGAGAATATGGTGTACATAATTTAGGTAGTAATTTAGCACGTAGAAAGAGAGAATCTTGGTCAGAAATTGTAGGTGATATCTTTGGAGCATTGATACCAGCAGTGGGAATATCTCTGAATGCAAATCAAATTAGAAAACTGTCAACAGTATTGGATCGCTTGTGAACAAGCACCGCTGGAGCATTTTTATTGGTAAATACTGAAATGGTTGCCATGCGTGCCATGGTAATGCAAAATCGACTTGTCCTTGATATTTTATTGGCAAAAGAGGGTGGAGTCTGTGGAATGTTGAAAGTCCAACATTGTTGTACTTAAATACCCGACGAAAGTTTATATTAAAAATATAACTGAATTGCATGACGAAATTGCACCAATGGAGGTTGAAGGTGTTTGGGAAAAGATTGTTAAGAAAATATCTTCTATTAAAGATTTCTTAGTAAATTTAGGTAGTACCTTGATAGGTAAAATCTTATTTCCATTAACATGTGTGATTTTCTTAGTATTAATATTAAGATTAGGATGTCTTTGTTATAAAAGGAAGAAAATTCTGAAAAAGTTAAAAAGTGAAAATTTAAGGAAGCAGAATAAGAGACAGAAGAGGGAATTTGAAGAAATAGAATTGGAGGAGATAAAAGAAGATATGTATAAGACAGCCAAAATTGAAGAAATTGGGGAGACTGAAATGTAACAATAAAAGCAAGAATTCACTTTTACTCCTTGAAAATGGGAATACAAAATGTTTATAGTGTGGTGATAAAATCACCAAAGGGGGGATTGATGGAGTGGGTAAAACAAAATGTTGTATACCCCCCCATTCTGCATGTTCATACTAATAGAATAATCTATTAATTATAATAAGTATTAATGTGTTTGTTTGCTATCTAATCAACCCTAGTAATGTATGAATTACACGCGGGATTTGCATTTGCATGGCTAAAATAATTTGTAAACTAATATACGTATGCATACTAACACTAGAAAAATTGAATATTACATGGAATATGTTGCCTTTGTGATGTAATTGTAAGTTGCACCAGATGACATAATTGGGTGAGTATAAACGCTTTAAATGTCGCCAATATGCTAGATAATTACACACACATACGGGAATTAGTGAGGGTTAAACATTTTATTAGTTATTTCCGTGTTTTAATTACTTTTTGGGTTTGTTTTGCTTAAGTTGACCAATGTGGCCTGTGATTAAATGGCCGACCCTTGGACACGACGAAACAGCTACCATTCCACTAGGTTTCCGACTAAGTGCTCATGCTCCAGGCTCCTGAACAAGTGGCCTCAAGGTGACCCACACAGCCTGTGCCACTGACAAGGTCGTGACTGGACTACTGCCAAGAGCTTTAGCAATGGACAATCTTTGCAAAACCGTATGGATCATGTCTGACAGTGTGACATCACAGGCTTTGGGAAACCGAAACGGACGATCTTAACCATCCAATCAGAAGTGCCTAAAACTGACTTTTGCTACATTTTATCATTAATTTAATTATAAAAGACGGTAGAATAGTGAGTTGGGTCGCTCCTTAATCGCTGATTTTCTTTTTCCTGACGTTATGCTGACGGAGAGGATGGTGACACTGCAGGACAGCTGTTTTTCCCGAATCTTTGACAGATTAGATTGCTGCCCATTTTCCTGATGAACTGAGGACTCTTAGACCGATGGACATTGATCGATGCGGACACGTTTATGATCCATACCAATCTTTGGGACTGTAGCGTGTTGCATGACAAATCGATTGACTTAAGAGGACGACTAATAGCCAGATTAGGTAACTATGATGTTCTGTGCATTGATTAAAATTCTTACTAAAGAAATTTGCATTTATTAGATAAAATTTATTGATTAACAAGCAAATGTGTTGGGTTATTTATTATCGTCTGGATATAAATGAAAAGGATTAGAATCACTTTTCCAAATTCAACTAAATTAATCCATCGGCAAAGTGGAAGGGATATCTAGAGATTCAGGATTAAGATGTGCTGGATTAAGGATATTCAATGTATGTTTATGTAAATAGAATTTTAATAGACTAAAAAGATATTTTTTTCATGCCAGCATTTGAAACATCTATCTCTCCAGTAAGAGCAGACCAAATGAGAGTGTGTGCGTGTGTTGGTGTTATGGGCCCCACCAATGAATTTATTGAGTGAAAGTGTTAGTATGATATCTGGTCTGTGACGAAGGGAGGATAGGAAACGCCACGCAGGAGCACTTTCAGTCGGGCATGATGAGACGTCTGTCGGATTTCACCAGGACTTTTAGCATACTCACAGAAACGAACACACACCTTCTCCCTCTTTCGGTTTGGAAAGTCTTAAAAAATGTGGGTTATTTTCCAAAATATTGTGGATTCTCACACTTAGTGCCCCTATCAATGTACACTCCTCTCCCTTTTCACTGCCCTCTAAGCCTCTCTCATGCGCCCTGCTGTTGTATAGCTTAAAATTATATTGTTGGAAAACCTGAAGCTCACACACTACCCATCCCTACTGACCAAGCTACAGAAGTAGGGGGAGAACCGGGGCTCAGGAGTAAGACTTTTAATGAGGGAGTTATCGCACTTCTCAGTAGGAAAGATGTACTCTGGGATAGCCAATACCTGCACTTTTGTATATTTATTTCTATAAATAGGTAAATCAACCAATAAGTGACACAGGGAGGAAGGGCAGGAGTAAAACTTGCAGTATAAATCAAGCATTTGCAATGCAACTTGTCACGCATTTGTGAAAGTTAGAGATATTGAAGTTCAACTTCTAAATGACAATGTTTTTGAGTTTTTTTGTTTGCAGCGGAGTGATCCTTCAGGAAGTCAGTGCATGCTGGACCAAAAAAAAGGAACATTCTGAAAAAAGTGGTTGTATAAGTTTCTAACTATTCTACTGCGCCTGACACAAGGGAGTCTCGGACTCCCAGGAGTAGCATAAGCGCTAAAAGAAAATCCACAAAGCAGGGAAAGGGTGCAGTAACACAGGTGACTGTGTGTCCCTCTGGACCTGTATTAGCCACATAAGGTACTTCACCAAGGACTCCTGAAGAATCCGACCTGAAGCACGGCATTGAGTAAAAAAACAAAAACATAAAATTGTGAATCCCCTTAAATGCCAAATAATGTAACATATGAGCCCGGAGTTTAGTGCTTCGATTCGCTCTCTGCCACACATGGGCCACGCCACGCAAGACTGTGCAGCCATGGTGGTGGCCCTCAGTAAACACAACGTGGGGGGGGGGGTAATGTCTTTCCTGAAGAAAAGGGCACATGGACAGGCTGATCGAGGCACCAACTGTGGCCGGGTAAAGGGTGCGCGGTCTGTTATATACAGAGAGAACTACAAAGAGATGAACGGTGTGCAGGTCTGTCTCTGCTCTTCATGCTAAGGTTCTCGCTGTTATCATAATAAACAGCTAACAGGTACATGTGTGGCCTGCTGAGGTCTCGCCAGACGTTTTGCCACCTCCAGACACAACACAAAGTTTCAGATACAAACTGCCGTGGCCTGCCCTCAATGCCTGTGTAAAGTTCAACTCAAAATGTTGTGCAAACACTCGCAATAAAGCGCGACACTTTGTTGGCGTTAAAAATCATCATAACGTGAGGTACCAGGTGTTCACCAGGTCTTTACCATTCTTATTTTCACACAGCAGATCGGAGTCTCATTGAAGGATGTATTGCAAGGATGCTGAAAAACTGCTGGTACGCTCCCTTTCAAATAAAAAATAAACTGCTGGTACTCAGTCCCTGAAAGCACCTGGCTGTTTAAAGCACTGGGGAGTTTCAAGGTGGCAACAAATTACATGCACAGACTTTATCAATTCTCGTTATGTGCAGCGATTTAAATGAATAGACACTCATAGGTACTGAATATCTGCATTTATTTTAATTTTAATGGGGAGTACCTGCACATGTCTGCAGGGGTGTGACACTTTTAATGGGTGAGTACTAGTCACTTCTCAGCAGCAAACAAGAACCCTGGAAAAGTGAGTACCTGCACCTTTCTATTTCCATTTCAAGCACTAGTTATGTTTCTTCAATAGGGTAGCCACCTAACCAGTATTTTAATGGCAAAATTACCTAAAGCTGGTGTTTTTAGCATTCATTTGTACATACTTCAAACAGCAATGCTAAATAGGAAGCACTTTTAAATGTGCTCTAGAGCGGAGTTACTGATCCATAACTAATAATAATAATTAAAGTAAACAAAGAAAGAAAATTCATGTTGCAAATTAATACATATGATTCTGTTTAAAGTCAGACGCGGTCCGTGCAGGTAACAGCGGTGCGGCCAGGTGGGGGGGATGGGAGATTCTGGCAGACGATGCAGAGGGAAAATTAAATAAATAATGAATTTTCCCTCGGCACCGTCCGTTTGAATACCCCCACTGTGACCCACCGCCCTACCGCTGTTACCTGCACGGACCGCAGCTGTTTAAAGTCCTATTTAGTATCACGCCCAGGCCTTTGCAGACTCTTAAAACAACAACAAATGGCCGGTATTTTTCGCTTGGAAAGGTGGCAACCCCAATCTTCACTTAATAATACCATCTAGGTTACAACGCTGTTAGCCAGTTTAAAAAGTTCATTCATTTCGACTTGGCAGCGTAACCTTGGAGCTGCTACAAGGTGCAGTAGGCATACAGTGACTCGTAAACCATTTCAGAGCAATTATATGACAGGGTTAAGGTAACCTCGACCGAATTTTGCCACGTTGCAGCACAACTTAGAGGCCAAGGTGTGTTGGAGTAGCTGGAACGAGAGACTTGAATGCTCTATGTGACACAAGCACAAACAAGCATTTGAAATGCAATAAGTCTGGCATTTGCGAGAGTTTGAGCTATTGGCATTGTAAATGACAACGCTTTTTATTTATCTGTTTTGATAATTAACATATAAATAAAAGGCATTGTCATTTACAATGCCAATTGCTCAAACTCCTCTGAATGCGAGACCTATTGCATTTCAAAGAAGCGGCCACCATTGTACCGGGCTGCTTGCAAAGTGACAGCGCGCATGGGCGCTAAATGTTACAGGAAAGCATGCCGTGTCTGCAGTAGAAGAAACTCATTAAAGAAAATAGTGCTTCTAGACTAAATAAGATATACAGTGTAACAGAGGTAAAAGAGCCAGTCCTGGTGGGAGGTTACAAATGAAGACCAGGCGGTTCAAAGGAGAGACTAACAAGCCTATTAACGAATCAGAAGCCAGCATTTACAAAGGACAATGACACAATCCAATGAAAAATATGGACAGAGAGTGGGAGAAGCTTTAAGTCCATACCTGAATACAGCATCCCTCGCAGAGCAGCGCATGCACTGCCCAGGCTCGACCTTAAAAGCTGTTATTACAAATGAATATAGAACCATCCCATTCCTTGTCTTCAAACGACAGAGGTTAATGATGGGCCCCGGTAGAATGTATGGAGGGGCCCGGTGTCTCACAGATATTCATTGGCCTTGAGCTGCAAGGGGCCCACTGAAGGGGTAGCCTTACCCCAACCCCTGAGCGACATGGGGTGCAGGGCCTGCCTTACGCCCCTGTGACATGAGGTGCAGGGCCCTGCCTTACGCCCTTGGTACTATGGTGACATGTTTACCAAATCCAGAGATTGGAATTTCAACTTCAGGATTTGAGTTTGTATATTTTTTTGCAGTTTTGTATAGCTCAAACTCGACCAAAAGGTATTGTAATGCTTTACATGAGCACCTGTTACATTACACATGGACATGTACTTTTGTTTATTTTTAGGCACGAAGAGATGAAATGATTCACCTAGAATCAAAAGATGTTGAGCTGAGGCGTAGACTCCATTTCGAGGATGTATCACTTTAAATTTATGACACATAACTTTGCAAATTCCATGTTGCCCTGCAGACCTATAAGGATCAGTTGAACAATGTTTATTTAATAAAAAGGAATGCCCAGATTCTAGCACACATAGTGGAATTCATCCCATGCATATATATATTTTCGAGGATGCTTTAAGTTCTGGCATACCCGCTAACGGGTGCCCGAGGTGAAAGGATTAGGAAGGAGATGTAGTTTAATGGCCAGGTATGACTACTTTGGAACTGGATAGCCAGCTTCGAGTCCCGTCGTCTGTTCGCAATCGTGTGGTTCTGGGAAAATCACTTAATCTCGCAGTGCAAGTAAAGCAAGCATTGGCATAGCCAATAGGTCTCGCCTTTGGGACCTTATAAGTGTTTAACCATGCAACAGTTGCATAACTAA
Organism: Triturus cristatus; assembly: GCF_964204655.1. Classification (NCBI taxonomy): domain Eukaryota; kingdom Metazoa; phylum Chordata; class Amphibia; order Caudata; family Salamandridae; genus Triturus; species Triturus cristatus. The sequence continues at coordinate 394,157,871 of NC_140594.1, forward strand.
ATACTTATAAGGTACCAAAAGCGAGACCTATTGGCTATGCCAAGTGGCCGTGCAGCCGCGAAAGTGAAAGTAATCGCGGTAAAAGCGGCGCGCGCGCCGGCGCACATACACTGTAGCTCTAGGCTGGCCTGGTAGCACTTTTTGGAGCCCTCTCAATAAGTCTCGCCAGACCAGCGCATGCGCTGGGTCAGGCGAGACCTAAAAATGAGCCACCGCTGAGACTCAAATTTGAGGATGTATCTCCTTAAAGTTATGACACATTACTTTGAAAATTCCATGTTGCTCTGCAGACCTGTAAGGATCAGTAGAGCAGTGGCGGCTCCTCCGCAGTGGCAGAGGAGTGTCGTCTCACTGCTTTTAAGCAGTGCAAATAAAGGAAACATGAAATGAAAAAAACTTTGCGTTATTATCATTTTATCTTTCCATGCTGCTTTGCATGCCAGCGGGGCTGCTCTGCTCTCACAGCAGGGCAGGGGAGGAGTGGTTTGCTCACTCCTAAGTGCACATGACTGTTTGGCCGGCCATCTGGGCCCGGCCAAACAGTCATGCACACTTTTCCGGTTCTCCACACAGATTGCATTTCAGCCTGCATGGAGAACATGCCCAGGCCCTCATTCCCTGGCTGTGCGTCGAACCACAACGCTTAGACCAATCACAACACTGCATTGCAGCGTTGTGATTGGTCAGGGGAGCCTGGGTGTTTACTAATCACAACGCTATATTGCGGCATTGTAATTGGTCAGCGGAGCCGAGCTGTGCTTCCTGCTCCTGGAGTCTGACGGAGGAGAGCTGGAGCAGAGACACTGGACCCCGCGGAAAGGTAAGTGTTTATTTTTGTATTTTTACATTGTGCCCCCGCTTGCTCCCACCCTGAAGCCGCCCCCCTCAAGTGCCCGCTCTGCTACCTGCAAGCCATGCTGGCCGCCACTGCAGTAGAGGAATTCAGCCCATGTATGTATTTTGAGAATGCTTCAAGTTCTGGCATACCTGCTAATGCATGGGTACTCACAAACGTTTTCCCAGGAGCCACAAATACAGTATGTGATGTGACCGAGTTCTGCATTGATGCCAGCATGGTGGCGGTTGGGGCTTGGGGAGGGGTTTGTGGTAAGGTGGGTGTAAGGGATGCTAGGAGTATACATCTAGTGTCTGAATTGCACAATGTGAAACAAAAAAATTGGGATTAATCCTGGCTTCTCGGCTTAAACCAAATTGTATGATCCTAGGCAATTATTTTATTTCTCTTTCCCTCCTTTTTCTTCATTATCACATATGAGGACCTTGAAATACATGACTCCATGATGTGCGCTGTACAAAGCCTTCTGCAGTGTTTGATTTAAGAAACTATTTGTTGTTCATGTACAATAGAAACCCTAATAAGTGCACATGACAACTGACTTGCCTCTTCGTACACTATTGGCATAGTTATCAGGGTGTAGAGAAGAATTAATGTTTCCCAATTCATGTGTGAAACCTGTCACTTAAAACAATACTTCTCAATACTTCTGATGTACTAAGGTGAAGCGATTCTGCATGTTAATGAATTATTAACAGACTGTCATATTTTTACTGCAAGATGTCTTTATAATTGAAGGTGTCCCTAAAGTTAAGTGGTTTAAGACACCCTAGTTACTTCCTTTCTGTAATTTCAATTAATCTCTAAATAAAGCATTTACCGGTTTATTTAACATATTCTTTATGTTAGTGCTGAGTCACGTAAACATTAGCCCAGTAGCTAATCTTGATGGGGGTGGGGGGAAGCATGTAAAGGTCCGGAGGGCCGCATGCGGCCCCCGGGCCGTTCTTTGAGTATCCTGCGCTAACCGGTGCCTGAGGGTAAAGGATTAGGTAGGAGATGCAGGTTAATGGCCAGGTATGCCGATTTTAGAACTGGGAAGCCAGCTTCGAGTCCTGGCGTCTGTTCTTGATCGTATGATCCTGGGCAAATCACATAATCTCCCAGTGCCTAAAAGTTACCAAAACAAATCTGACATTGTTCTTGTGTAATGGAATTTGGTGCTCATGGAAAAGGGCCCCAGGTCCACTCTATATAAAAAAAATGCCTGACGTGGGAGGGTCGCAGGCTGCCCTGATCGGGTGTGGCACTGGCACAGAGCCCTGCCCCAACCTATAAAACGATGGGGCCAGCGGGTCAATCTTTAGGAAAAGGTGTGGCTGCCATGCAGGGCTGAACTTCCTATGTGCACAGTGAGGGAACGGAGAACTCATTCAGGAGATGTGGAGGAAGGAGGCAGAAAGCGCAGCAGGCCCACACGCCAAACCAGAGAAGGGAGAAGGCGCCATCAAACGCTGTTACGTTAAAAGGGTAACAGTTTCCTTAAGGCTAACCTTACTTCGGAGGCTGTTTGAAATGTGTACACAATTTGTTGCTAAAAGAGAGAAGGGGTGTGCATGCGCCAAGGATTCTGTGGTGCTGGGAATGACTTGCCTTGTTTCTCGACATATTTTCAAAGAAGTCAGTGCTGGTATAAACCAGACGCCATGCGGGAGGAGGGGCCATCACACACTGTAGCAGGAGGAAGCGTGAGGAGGAACTTCAAGGTAGCATGATGGCCAACAAAAAAGTTCTCTTAGCGAAATCAACGGGGAGGGAACTAAGCACACTAAGGAGGGGCATTTAGAACAAGCATTGTCATAGCCAATAGGTCTCGCCTTTGGGACCTTATAAGTGTTTAGCCATGCAACAGTTGCATAACTAAATACTTATAAAGTCCCAAAAGCGAGACCTATTGGCTATGCCAAGCGGTCGTGCGGCCGCGAAAGTGATCGCGATCAAACATCAAAGCGGCCGCAAAAGTAATCGCGGTAAAAGTGGCGCGCGCGCCCACGCACATGCACTGTAGCTCTAGACTGGCCTGGTAGCACTTTTTGGAGCCCTCTAAATAAGTCTCGCCAGACCAGTGCATGCGCTGGGTCAGGCGAGACCTAAAAATGCTCCAATAAGACAAGCCCAACAAAGCATGATTAGCAATACATAGGCGTGCTTACACCCACAGACTGATTACTACATGTCTTGCAGACAACGCAAGCACTGCCTAAGCTTGACCTAAAAAGGAAGGAGAGTTTTAAGACTGAGGGGCAGATTTACAAGCCCCTCGCGCCACTTTTGCATCACTTTTAACATGGGAAAAGTGACGCAAAAGTGGCGCCAGGGGCTTGTAAATCTGCCCCTGAGAGTCCACAATATGACTTTAGGAAGGAGGCACATGTGTGAAAGAACATAAGAAAATACTAGCAAAAGGAGGGTTCAGCAGCAAAAGTGGAGACTGTAGGGTAGGGAGCATGTGAGCAAGAGGCCACAATATGAGACTATGGAGGAGTGCGATATCATAGTATCAGAATGGAGGGTAGGGGGCTCAGAAGAAAGAGGACAACGTATGGGACTTGAACAGAGATAGGAGCATAAGGGCACAGTATCAAAATGGCGGCCAGGGGCTTATGTTTAGAAGACCACACATTGGGAACTGCATTAGCTTGGAGGGGGTTTCTGGGGAAGGAGGAGCATGAGTGAATGATATGAGACTGGAGGGTGGGGCCTGGGAGTGCCTGGGGATGAAGGAGTGTGTTTGCACAGTATTGGAGGGTGGGTGCCAGGGGGTTTCTGGGGAAGGAGGAGCATGAGTGAATGATATGAGACTGGAGGGTGGGGCCTGGGAGTGCCTGGGGATGAAGGAGTGTGTTTGCACAGTATTGGAGGGTGGGTGCCAGGGGGTTTCTGGGGAAGGAGGAGCATGAGTGAATGATATGAGACTGGAGGGTGGGGCCTGTGAGTGCTTGGGTGTGATGTCAAAGTACGATCCTGGAGGGTGAGAGGCTTGGTCACCAACAGGGATGGAGTGGTGTGATGTCACAGCCTGAGGCTGGGGGGTGGGGACCTGGGAGTGTCTCGAGATGGACCACACATTGGGAACTGCATTGGCTTGGAGGCGTATGATGGCAGAGTATTGGACTCAAGATATAGGGGTTAGGAGTAAGACACCACAGTATGGGACTTGAACAAGGATGTAGGAATATAAGGGCACAGGATCAGACTACAGCGCAAAGGACTTTGTTTTAGTGGCCATAATATGGCACTTGTCTGGGGATAGTGCAGTATGATGTCACAATATCAGACTGGAGAACAGGGGGCTTTGGGAGCCTGGGAATGGAGGATTGTGACTGCACAGTACAACACTGGAGGCTGGAGGGCCTGTAAGTGCCTGGGGATGGAGGAGTGTGACTGCACAGTATGACAAAGGAGGGTGGGGCGTCTGGGATTGCCTGGTCATGGAGGAGTGTGACTACACAATACGAGACTGGAGGGTGAGGGGCCCAGGAGAGCCTGGGGATGGACGAGTGTGACTACACAATACGAGACTGGAGGGTGAGGGGCCCAGGAGTGCCTGGGGATGGAGGAGTGTGACTGCACGGTATGAGATTAGAGGGTGAGGGGCCCGGGAGTGCCTGGGGATGGGGGAGTGTGATTGCACGGTATGAGACTGGAGGGTGAGGGGCCCAGGAGTGCCTGGGGATAGAAGAGTGTGTTTGCATGGTATGAGATTAGAAGGTGAGGGGCCCGGGAGTGCCTGGGGATGGGGGAGTGTGATTGCACGATATGAGACTGGAGGGTGAGGGGCCCAGGAGTGCCTGGGGATAGAGGAGTGTGTTTGCACAGTATGAGATTAGAGGGTGAGGGGCCCGGGAGTGCCTGGGGATGGAGGAGTGTGATTGCACGGTAGGAGACTGGAGGGTGAGGGGCCCGGGAGTGCCTGGGGATGGAGGAGTGTGTTTGCACGGTATGAGATTAGAGGGTGAGGGGCCCAGGAGTGCCTGGGGATAGAGGAGTGCGTTTGCACAGTATGAGATTAGAGGGTGAGGGGCCCGGGAGTGCCTGGGGATGGAGGAGTGTGATTGCACGGTAGGAGACTGGAGGGTGAGGGGCCCGGGAGTGCCTGGGGATGGAGGAGTGTGTTTGCACGGTATGAGATTAGAGGGTGAGGGGCCCAGGAGTGCCTGGGGATAGAGGAGTGCGTTTGCACAGTATGAGATTAGAGGGTGAGGGGCCCGGGAGTGCCTGGGGATGGAGGAGTGTGATTGCACGGTAGGAGACTGGAGGGTGAGGGGCCCGGGAGTGCCTGGGGATGGAGGAGTGTGTTTGCACGGTATGAGATTAGAGGGTGAGGGGCCCAGGAGTGCCTGGGGATAGAGGAGTGCGTTTGCACAGTATGAGATTAGAGGGTGAGGGGCCCGGGAGTGCCTGGGGATGGAGGAGTGTGATTGCACGGTAGGAGACTGGAGGGTGAGGGGCCCGGGAGTGCCTGGGGATGGAGGAGTGTGTTTGCACGGTATGAGATTAGAGGGTGAGGGGCCCAGGAGTGCCTGGGGATAGAGGAGTGCGTTTGCACAGTATGAGATTAGAGGGTGAGGGGCCCGGGAGTGCCTGGGGATGGAGGAGTGTGATTGCACGGTAGGAGACTGGAGGGTGAGGGGCCCGGGAGTGCCTGGGGATGGAGGAGTGTGTTTGCACGGTATGAGATTAGAGGGTGAGGGGCCCAGGAGTGTGACTGCACGGTATGAGATTAGAGGGTGAGGGGCCCGGGAGTGCCTGGGGATGGGGGAGTGTGATTGCACGGTATGAGACTGGAGGGTGAGGGGCCCAGGAGTGCCTGGGGATAGAAGAGTGTGTTTGCATGGTATGAGATTAGAAGGTGAGGGGCCCGGGAGTGCCTGGGGATGGGGGAGTGTGATTGCACGATATGAGACTGGAGGGTGAGGGGCCCAGGAGTGCCTGGGGATAGAGGAGTGTGTTTGCACAGTATGAGATTAGAGGGTGAGGGGCCCGGGAGTGCCTGGGGATGGAGGAGTGTGATTGCACGGTAGGAGACTGGAGGGTGAGGGGCCCGGGAGTGCCTGGGGATGGAGGAGTGTGTTTGCACGGTATGAGATTAGAGGGTGAGGGGCCCAGGAGTGCCTGGGGATAGAGGAGTGCGTTTGCACAGTATGAGATTAGAGGGTGAGGGGCCCGGGAGTGCCTGGGGATGGAGGAGTGTGATTGCACGGTAGGAGACTGGAGGGTGAGGGGCCCGGGAGTGCCTGGGGATGGAGGAGTGTGTTTGCACGGTATGAGATTAGAGGGTGAGGGGCCCAGGAGTGTGATTGCACTGTATGAGACTGGAGGGTGAGGGGCCCAGGAGTGCCTGGGGATGGAGGAGTGTGACAGCTCGATATGAGACTGGAGGGTGGGGCCTGGGAGTGCCTGGGGATGTAGGAGTGTGATTTCACAGTATGAGATTGGAGGGTGGGTGCCAGGGGGTTTTCTGGGGAAGGAGGAGCACGAGTGAATGATATGAGACTGGAGGGTGGGGCCTGTGAGTGCTTGGGTGTGATGTCAAAGTACGATCCTGGAGGGTGAGAGGCTTGGTCACCAACAGGGATGGAGTGGTGTGATGTCACAACCTGAGGCTGGGGGGTGGGGACCTGGGAGTGTCTCGGGATGGAGAAGAGCGATGGATTAGTATGATCCTGCAGTGTGGGGGGCTTGTGAGTGCCTGGGGATGGAGGAGTTTTACTGCACGATATGAGACTGGAGGGTGGGGCCTGTGAGTGCCTGGGGATGGAGGAGTGTGACTGCATGGTATGAGACTGGAGGGTGGGGCCTGTGAGTGCCTGGGGATGGAGGAGTGTGACTGCATGGTATGAGACTGGAGGGTGGGGCCTGTGAGTGCCTGGGGATGGAGGAGCGTGACTACACAGTATGAGACTGGAGGGTGGGACCTGTGAGCGCCTTTGGAAGGAGGAGCGTGACTGCCCGGTATGAGACTGGAGAGTTGGGTCTGTGAGTGTCTGGGGATGGAGGAGTGTGACTGCATGGTATGAGACTGGAGGGTGGGGCCTGTGAGTGCCTGGGGATAGAGGAGTGTGATTGCATGGCATGAGACTGGAGGGTGGGGCCTGTGAGTGTCCCGGGATGGAGAAGAGCGATGGAATAGTATGATCCTGCAGTGTGTGGGGCTTGTGAGTGACTGGGGATGCAGATGTTTTACTGCCCGGTATGAGACTGGAGAGTTGGGTCTGTGACTGTCTGGGGATGGAGGAGTGCGATGGAATAGTACGATCCTGAAGTGTGGGGGGCCTGTAAGTGCCTGGGGATGGAGGAGTGTGACTGCACGGTATGAGACTGGAGAGTGGGGTCCGTGAGAGCTTGGGGGTGGAGGAGTGTGACTGCATGGTATGAGACTGGAGGGTGGGGCCTGTGAGTGCCTGGGGATGGAGGAGCGTGACTACACAGTATGAGACTGGAGGGTGGGACCTGTGAGCGCCTTTGGAAGGAGGAGCGTGACTGCCCGGTATGAGACTGGAGAGTTGGGTCTGTGAGTGTCTGGGGATGGAGGAGTGTGACTGCATGGTATGAGACTGGAGGGTGGGGCCTGTGAGTGCCTGGGGATAGAGGAGTGTGATTGCATGGCATGAGACTGGAGGGTGGGGCCAGTGAGTGTCCCAGGATGGAGAAGAGCGATGGAATAGTATGATCCTGCAGTGTGTGGGGCTTGTGAGTGACTGGGGATGCAGATGTTTTACTGCCCGGTATGAGACTGGAGAGTTGGGTCTGTGAGTGTCTGGGGATGGAGGAGTGCGATGGAATAGTACGATCCTGAAGTGTGGGGGGCCTGTAAGTGCCTGGGGATGGAGGAGTGTGACTGCACGGTATGAGACTGGAGAGTGGGGTCCGTGAGAGCTTGGGGGTGGAGGAGTGTGACTGCATGGTATGAGACTGGAGGGTGGGGCCTGTGAGTGCCTGGGGATGGAGGAGCGTGACTACACAGTATGAGACTGGAGGGTGGGACCTGTGAGCGCCTTTGGAAGGAGGAGCGTGACTGCCCGGTATGAGACTGGAGAGTTGGGTCTGTGAGTGTCTGGGGATGGAGGAGTGTGACTGCATGGTATGAGACTGGAGGGTGGGGCCTGTGAGTGCCTGGGGATAGAGGAGTGTGATTGCATGGCATGAGACTGGAGGGTGGGGCCTGTGAGTGTCCCGGGATGGAGAAGAGCGATGGAATAGTATGATCCTGCAGTGTGTGGGGCTTGTGAGTGACTGGGGATGCAGATGTTTTACTGCCCGGTATGAGACTGGAGAGTTGGGTCTGTGAGTGTCTGGGGATGGAGGAGTGCGATGGAATAGTACGATCCTGAAGTGTGGGGGGCCTGTAAGTGCCTGGGGATGGAGGAGTGTGACTGCACGGTATGAGACTGGAGAGTGGGGTCCGTGAGAGCTTGGGGGTGGAGGAGTGTGACTGCACGGTATGAGACTGGAGGGTGGTGGCCTGTGACTGCCTGGGGAAGGAGGCGCATGAGTGAATGATATGAGACTGGAGGGTGGGGCATGTGAGTGCCTGGGGATGGAGGAGTGTGACTGCAGGGTATGAGATTGGAGGGTGAGAGGCCTGTGAGTGCCTGGGGATGGAGGAGTGTGATTGCACGGTATGAGACTGGAGAGTGGGGCCTGGGAGTGCCTGGGGATGGAGGAGTGTGATTGCACAGTATGAGATTGGAGGGTGGGTGCCAGGGAGTTTCTGGTGAAGGAGGGTGTGTTGTCGAAGTACGATTCTGGAGGGTGAGAGTCTTGGGCACCTCCAGGGATTGAGTGGTGTGATATCACAGCCTAGGGCTGGAGGGTGGGGACCTGGGAGTGTCCCGGGATGAAGGAGTGCAATGGAATAGTATGATCCTGGAGGGTGGGGCCTGTGAGTGCCTGGTGATGGAAGAGTGTAACTGCACGGTGTGAGACTGGAGGGTGGTGGCCTGTGTGTGCCTGGGGAAGGAGTAGCATGAGTGCACCATATGAGACTGGAGGGTGGGGCCTGTGAGTGCCTGTGGAAGGAAGAGAGTAAGTGCATGGTATGAGACTGGAGGGTGACGGGCCTGTGAGTGCCTGGGGATGGAGGAATGTGACTGCACGGTATGAGACTAGAGGGTGAGGGGCCTGTGAGTGCCCAGGGAAGGAGGAGCTTGAGTGCATGATAAGAAACTGGAGGGTGGGGGCCTGTGAGTGCCTGGCGAGGAGGAGCGTGAGTGCACGATATGAGACTGGAGGGTGGTGACCTGTGAGTGCCTGGGAAGGAGGAGCGTGAGTGCACGGAATGCGATTCCAGGGTGGGTGCCAGGAAGTTTCTGGGGCAGGAGGGTGTGATGTCGAAGTACAATCCTGGAGGGTGAGAGGCTTGGGCACCTCTAGGGATGGAGAGGTGTGATGTCACTGGAGGGTGGGACCTGGGAGTGTCCCAGGATGGTGGAGTGCGATGGAATAGTATGATCCTGAAGGGTGGGGGGCTTGGGAGTGTCCAAGGATGGAGGGATGTGATGTTACAGTATGATTCTGGAGGGTGGGTCTTGGGAGTGTCCATGGATTGGGGGGGTGTAATGTCGTAGTATGAGCCACTAGGGATGGAGGGGTGTGATGTCACAATATGAGGCTCAAGGGGTGGCTCAGACCTACGAGTCTAGGATACGGAATTTGAACAGCGATAGAGGAGTACGGTCCCACTGAAAGAGTCTCTAGAGGGCGGCTGATGAGAAACAGGTTACAATAAATGGCTGGAGAAGGGGAGAGAAGTTTAGTAGTAAAACCTGACAGCTTGAATATTAAGGCAGGGAGGGCCAGGAGTAAGATGACACAACGAGGATGGTCAGAAGTGACATAGAAAATATCTTTTATTTAGAATGACAGTGAACAGCTGGACACCTTCGGCTGAAGAGATGGAAAACACAATAGTGCCAATATCGGCAACTCACCCCACCAGTAAACACAGCAATACCATATAAAGAACACACAAGACACAGTAGTTTTTGGAAAAAATATTGCTTATAATCAAAAAAGAATGGATCACTTGTACCTGTTTTTCAGGGTTATATGGTTTTTCATCTATTCCTTAAAAAACCCTCATTCACGTTTAGGTGGTTCGTAGGGCGGTATATCTTGATTCTCCGCCTAAAAAACGTGACAGCATCATCATTGGGTTTTGTTTATGCTTCCTCCACCCGGAGGGAACCACTGGATTTTAACAGTAGTGATCAGAAATAAAAATTGTGACAAAGTGCTCGTGTTGGGTGAAAAAATATGTTTAAAAAAGGGTTTAGTCCCTCATGCTACCTGGACTATGTTTTTATTATTGTCTGGTGCATGGGGAAAGAATAAAAAAGGGGAAGGTTGTGCAGAACGGGCATTTAGTGAGTCCACTGCACAATCAGTCCGAATAGTTGGTCGACATGTTTCAGCCCTTTATTCGCCCCGAAGGGTCGGGGGGCTTTCGTCAGGACCTTGAAGGTGTTGAAAGGGTGCTGGGATAAAGGGATAATACCCAGAATCAAAAACAGGGGGAGTTCAAATATCAATCTGTATAACTCCTGAGGAAGGTTATTTGCCTGTGGGGGAGAAAGAGTACAGGGGTAAAAAGACATCGATGTCCTTACACATTCGGTAGGACATACGTCGAAAAACCAATTGGTGATGCAATGCTGGATTAGTGAATCTACCAATAAAGCAAAAATAAATGGCAAATCTTCTAGATACAGTTTAAATAAAATGCAAGTGGTGTTCGAACACGTAGCTAGTAATAGAACAAAATTCGAGACAAAAGCAAGTATAAAAATGGCAACTCTTATCTCAAGATATCTGTGTGTATATATGGTCACTTTTCATTAGGCTCATTGGTGTCAATTGCACGGTGGTGAGCTGAAATAGACAGTTGTCGATATATTGATTGATACAGCCGTTTTTTGTGCGCGGCCGCACCTTTGTACTGCTAAGCTTAAAGTTTCTTAGCCCTAACAGGAATTGGTACAGTATGGTGCTTAAACAGTGTGTTAATGTGATCAAAACAGTTACGAGGTACAAACCGACAGAGATATAATAAGTGGAAGACAAATCTTACTCGAAGATATCTGTTTCTCGTTACTGATATATACGTGGTGGAGAAATGCTCCATTGTCAGTTTGTAGGTCGCTTTTTGTGCAGGGTAACAATGGGTGTCTTTCGCCCCAACACGTATTAGCAAAATATGGTTCTTAAGTCTCGCTTTTACTGTGATAGTAGTGACGTAGGGGCAGACAGAACGAAGTAGTAAATAAATAGTGTCGTCCGCCTACCTTCTGGAGCTGGCACTGATTAACAGGTGTTTATTGCTACCCCACTTGATGGTATTCATTTTACCAACCGCAGGAAGATGAAAGTCTGGGTGGACGGCATGCTATTTGATGGATTGGCCTTGGTAATAGATGCCCCTATGTAATTCCCATGTACCCAATATTTCTCAAAGGAATGCCTCGTGTGCAGGATGCTCTGCATTGTTCTGCCCACAATCTTACCCGGCTGCTTGATTGCTAACAGTGAGTGGCTGATGACATAGATGGTTGACAACAAATAGTCGCAGTCTCATCATCTCGCACAACCCACTTGTATTGTGATGCTTCTAGTATATATTGGAGGACCGGTGAAGTTTGTGGCTGTCTTGGCAGCATAAGTGGCTATTTTATTCCTATTTTTCTCATTTCTGGTTCAGAAGTCGGGGTCAGAAGTCCCCATGTCACTTAGCATGACCACAAACAGTAAAAAGAGCAGTTGCTTTTGTATACCGTAGGATGTGCGAATGAGGAGTTCCCACTGCACCTTTAAAATTTGCACAATGCTTCAGCAAGGCAGTCTTTTTACTCACGCTTCAGTTGTGCAATAATGAGACTATGCAAGATCTATGATGAGTTTCTTAGAAGTTACATCACAGTCACAAAACTCCACAAACTACAACTTTAACTCAGTGTTATTCACATGCCTATATGCTGCATGTGGGTCACTGCAGGGGAATTTTCCTCCCAAAACGCCACCCTGTGTTGCGTTCTTTTTAATTAATTATATAGCTTATCACATTTCTATATTGCCTGGGCACCCCCAGCAGATGAAGGAGCACTCTCCATGGGCAATGGTTGCCTCACAGAAAGGCATTGGGCACCTCGGTTTTGGACCTCATGCAGTGCACATGAGGCAGGCTCTCAAGGGGCGTAGTTGATGCATTACGGGCGTGGCTGAAAATATGTAAGCTGTATATTGGTGCTTAGCTTAGTGTGCCGCCGACTGGTAATTTGCGGCTTCTGTCACTGACTCGAGCTAAATACTAAAAAAAGTAACACAACTCCTACAAGCCAGACTTATTGGGTGAGTAGTTGCATAAGTAAATAAGAAACAACTATGGCTCTGTAAGCTGAAATTTGGTGCTTAGCTTCGTGTGCCGCTGACTGTTTTTTTGCGCTTTCTGTCACTGCCTCAAGCTACATACTAAAAAAGTAACACAACACTTACAAGCCAGACGTATTGGGTGATAGTTGCATAAGTAAATAAGCAAAAACTATGGCTCCGTTGTAAGAATATTGAACATGCTTCGGTTCTGAAATGATGAGGCTGTGCAAGATCATAATCAGTCACTTTGAAGTTACATCACTGTCACAACAGTCTACAAAACTACAACTTTACCGCTGTGTTACTCCAGTGCACGCACCCTCAACGCGAGCCACCGTTGACACACATAGCTAACAGCCACAACGCCTTCTGTTGCTACACTCCCAACGCTCCTCCTTGGAGGAGTACACTGAAGTAACACGTCCAGCAAGCATTCATCCTCACAGCACCTCCAGTCTGGTCGTAATACAGTAATTGACCCTTTTTTGCTCTTATCCCATTCCAATCCTAGTACTTTGGTTTTACAAGTATTTATGCGCATCTTTGACCCATATGCCTCTTATCCCCCCTAGCCCCTCTCAGTGCATCTGTTGCCCTGCATGAGTTCGAGCCATACTTTTTATTTTTATTTAATGGCCCAATCGTGCAGATAAAACAACAAAGTGCGTGAAAATTGCCCCTGCACTACCCAATAGTGCCACATCCCAATCTGGCTCCAGTCCCCCGCTGCGCCACAAAGTATCATTAATCAACATCAATGCGAAAAAACGTTTCCAATATTTGCGCTGAGACTGCACCTAAGCAGCATCACTGAGTCGTAGATAAAATTGTGATGGATTTGAGACATAGGAGCCATCCTAAAACTATTGAATCAACTTTTAAAATTAGCGAAAATAGTTCTATGAAAGATAAACATCGAACGAAGCGCTCATCAAAATGAGATAACATACCAGGCCGCTTTAGTCTAACTCGCTGACAAGGATAGAGAAATACCCTACTGATCAGTATTAGCGAATAAATAAAAATTAATCATCCATGTTCAGCCAAAGTGAGTAACACTGCCACCAAGTGGCCTTCGCACCTTATGGCACCATGGCAGTACAGTTTGGTTTCCCAATCTAATATACGCCCTGGTACTGATATCATGAGAACATGATCTTGCAAACAGACACTACCGGCGGATCGCACTCCATAACTGATCATACACCCACACCTACTACCTACTTTCCCAACGCCGTCTGGATCACTCAACTCAATGAGTTAGCCACTGGCCTATCCCATCTCAAGGACGAGATGCATAACCTATCTACTATCATTAAAGAACTTCTTAACATACACAGAGCCACCAATGACACCGTGAACCAAATCAGTCTCCAAATGAGAAATTGCATCCCCACGAATGCACACACTGAGAACACTAGTCAGAATATCCAAATCAATGTCCAACCTAGTAGACACATATCCAAGTTCACACACCCCAAAAACACTAATCCGGGTAGTTTACCCTCCCCATCGTGTCCTAGGAGGGCAAGTGATGAACTATCAGACAGAGACATAGACGACCTCCTCACATCCTATGCCCGGGCAACAGATAATAGTAAGTCGCAAGGTGGCACTATTCAATCCATTGTAACCAATTCCCTCAGAGAACCGACTCTCAACAACAGATCCATAAATAGAGATAACCTCACAAATAACAACATAGAACAGATTACCCTAAACCACTCTATTAACAAGTTAAGTGTGGGCTCATTAATTGCAGACCAGCTAGTAAACATGCTCCTGACATGTTCAACCTCATTTTAGAGAATGATTTAGACATTATGGTCCTGACAGAAACATGGCTAAATAGTTCCTCCTCACCCATCCTTGAGTTACTGGTTCCTCCAACCCATGACCTAATCCAACTACACATAATCGGGAAACTCCGGGGAGGGGTAGCCTGCATTTATGGTAACCCAATCTCAGTCAAGCAAGCAGACTCCATCAGTCTATCCTCCTGTGATTATCTATGTATTAATATCTCTGATGCTAAGGGCATCGCCAGCAAGCTTCAAATATTCTACCACCCCCCCAGGTGATAACATGACTTGTATCGACGAGATAATGGAGGTCATGGCATCTAACGCCAACTCACAAGTACCTCATATTTTCTTGGGTGACTTTAACCTCCACTGGAACAACGCAAACGATCATATTGTAGGCTGTCTTAAAGAGTTTCTGTCAAAACAGGAGCTATCTCAATTCTGTGACAGCCCAACTCACAATAAGGGAGAGACACTGGACCTCATCATCGCAAAAACAAACATCGTCCTACTAGAATCCATCACCCTATGCGATTGGTCTGATCATTATTGCATCCTCTTTTCCATCAATATCGAAGTTACTCAAAAAAAGGGCCAACCCTCAAAAACAAGACAATGGAAAAGGAACTTACAAAATATCAACCCCATCACCTTGGTAAACCGATGCAACTCTGCCATGACCCACATGACGGACATGACTGATGTACATTACCTCCAGCCTTCTACAATTCCACTTTACTCGAAATCCTGTTCTCTACAGCGCCCCTCCAAGAAAAAAACTTCTCCTCCAAAATTTCCAAACCTTGGTTCAATGAGACCCTGAACTCGGAGCGACACCATCTAAGAGTTGCAGAGCGTCCATGGAAATCTGCTCCTACCACTGATAACCTTGATCAACTTAGAAGGTTAAGGAACTCATACAACAGTAAGATTATTATCATTATTATTATTTTTTTTTTCAGCTGACCAGCAGTTCCAGATCGTTCAATACACTACAAACCACAATGTTCAGTAGTACATGTTACATAGTAAACAGCTTGCATCTGGTACATAGGTATTTCCATCAAAGTGGCCGTAACAATATGGCCGTGGCACGTCTAGCATGTATCTCTGCATGCACGTTACACCCCGTTCTTTATTGCTACCTACAGTTTCCCTTACATGTGTGCGAGTCCTGTCGTGTAGACGGAGCAGCTGGGGTCTTCATGTGTCAGATCGAGATTCAGGCTCTCCATTTGTCTGTAAGTATTGTATAAATGGTTCCCAAAAGTCACGTGGCCTTGAAGCCTGTGGGATGCCCTCTGCATATGTTTCCAGCGTGGTTTTGCAATAAGTCATGTCTATAATCCAGTCTTTGAATCTGGGGGGTCTCTTGCTACCCCATCGTATCGCTGCGCGCCTTTTTGCCAGCAACAGTGCCACTGCCAAGAACTTCCTGCGCCTAGCGTGCTTAAGCTTCTTTTTTTTTTTATTTTTTTTATTTTTAAAAACCTTTATTCGGATATTTCAGAGACACAGCTATTCAGCCGACAACCCGGAGGTTCGGCAGCTCGTCAATCAACATATGTAGTCTTCTATAGCTGTCATGCAGGAGAGAAAAAAGGTTTCAATTTTTAAAGAAAAACATAACGAGCAAGGCAATATACATCATGTGTTCGCGTCAGATCCCACCGATGAGGCGGCCCCATATCCACCATCAGATCAGCCCTCAAGTGTGGAGGGGAGGGAGAGGCAGAGGCACTAACTTTCTATCAGATTTCATCCGCAAAACTCAAGTCGGAAGTGGGGCTAGGGGGAAAGGTGCTCCTCTGGTGGGTCAGTGGCAGGAGGCAGGCAGATATACCCCCTATACTGGTTCCACCCCCCCCACACCTTGTGCCATTTCTTGGGCCTCCCCCGTGCACAATACACTGTTTTCTCCTGAAACATGCACCAGTCCATGTTGTTCTTCCATGCATCCAGGGTGGGCGGGCTAGGGGATCCCCACAATCGTGCAATATCCCGCTTGGCCACCATATTACCAAGGGTCACCCATTGAGTCTGCGCAGCATCGTAGTCTGTAGGGCCCCACACGTTCAAGAGACAGCGCCGCGCCTCTGAGTGCAACACAATACCCGTGACCTCCTGCATCACAACATGAATCTGCTTCCACAATTCCGCAATCACACCACACTCCCATATAATGTGCAGAAAGGTGCCCACCATCCCGCAGCCCCTCTTACACAGCCCGTCCTCGGAGAAACCCATGTGGACCAACCGGGGGCCAGTGACATAGACTCTGTGGAGTATCTTAAGCTGGACCAGCCGCAGCCTGGCGGGGATGGCAACCTCTTTCGGGGAGGAGACAGCGCACTGCCAGTCCTCATCGTCCAGCTCAAGACCGTCTCTAGTCCACTGGTCCCGCACCCCCCGGAGGAGATCGGTACGGACGTTCACCAGCTTCTTGTAAATGAGAGAGATTGTGCTCTCCGGCACATGGCCGTCCAAGATCCGGTCCTCCAACGGAGAGGATTCGGGCACCTTCTCCCCCTCAACGAGGACCGACCGCAGCGCATGACGTACCTGCGCGTACCGGAAGTATTCCGTGCCCTCTAGCGCATATTCCGTCTGCAGCTCTGTAAACGACTTAATCCGCCCCTTGGCCAGCATGTCCCCCACCCTGGAAATACCAATCAGGTCCCATTTGTCGAAACCCTTAGAGTTCCAGAGTTTCCCCAGCATGTCCGAGTCAAACAGCGGAGTGGCCAGTGTGAGTCTATCCTTCCACCCCAGGGAGTTCGTGACTGCCTTCCACACGTGCACCGCCACCCCGGTCGGCCCCGTGAGGGATCCAGCCGGGGCCCTTGAATAAAGTGCTCTATAGTAGCCACCACCCCGCAACAACCACCGGTCCATAGCGAAGCCGGGGCTAAGCGCAGGACCGTAGACTCCGTGGTTGACTGCGCTCAGTTGGGAGGCCCAATAGTATCTCCGGATGTCGGGAAGCGCGATAGCCCCGTCATACCAAGGGAGAGTTAGTTTTGCTATCGCTATACGCGGGCGGCCGTCCCACAGCAGCGAACGCTGTAGACTCTCAACCTCCCGAAAGTAACTGGCCGGGACCAGCTCCTGGGTGTTCTGCAGGGCATAGAGAAAGCGGGGAAGCGACATCATTTTAAAGAGCGCCGCACGACCGAGGAGGGAAAGCGGCAGCCGCCTCCAGCCTGCCACGTCCCGCCGCAGGCGCGCCAACGGAGGGAGCAGGTTTCGCTCATACCGTACCGTGGGGTCGGCTGAAATATAGATCCCAAGATACTGAAAGCCCTCCCGGGCGATCTGGATCGGGCAATTCCGCGGGGGAACCGGAGCGTCTCCACACAGGGCGTACAGATATGACTTACCCCAGTTGATGGTGAGCCCCGAGTTCCTCCCGAAGGAAGTCAAGATGTCGCAGACAACTATAAGGGACTTCCGGGGTGAGGCAAGATAGAGCAGAATGTCGTCGGCATAGAGGGAAATGCGGTCCTCGTGATCGGGGGACCAGCGAATCCCCCTCACGTCTGGGTGCCACCGTATCCATGCCGCTAGCGGCTCAAGGGCGAGAGCGAACAACAGCGGCGAGAGGGGACAACCCTGCCTGGTACCCCTTCCCAAGTCGAAGGGATTGGAGGCCCTCCCGTTAACCGCAACTTTGGCGAGAGGTCCTTCGTATAAGAGCCTCACCCAGCCCACAAATCCGGGCCCGAAGCCGAACTTCGCGAGCGCGGCCCACAAATATGCCCACTCAACCGTGTCGAACGCCATCGTTGCGTCGAGCGCCGCAACCACGGCTGGTTCCCGCATCGTCCCGACCCTTGCGATCACACCATGAATGCGCCTAAGATTCAACGCAGTATTCCGATGTGGGATGAATCCAGATTGGTCGGGGTGGATCAGGTCACCGATCACCCTGACTAGCCGGTTTGCGAGGATTTTAGCAAGGATCTTCGGCTCAGCGTTAAGGAGCGAGATCGGCCGGTATGAACTGCACCTGTCTCTAGGCTTGCCATCTTTATGGATGACCACGATCATTGCCAGGCGCTGGTCGAGCGGGAGGGAACCCGTCGCCCGCGCCTCCACAAACATGGCTCGTAGATGCGGAGCGATCTTGTCCGGCTGGAGTTTGTAGAGCTCAATGGGCAGACCATTCGGACCCGAGGCCTTGCCCGGACGCAAAGAACGGATCGCCCCCGCAATCTCATCGACCGTGATGTCGCCATCAAGGTCGTCCCTGTCCACGTCGGAGAGGCAAGGCAGGGCGAGATCGCGCAGGAGTGCACATGAGTCCTCCACAGGCCTATCCGACACGGATGTATAGACCGTGCGGAAGTAATCCGCAAAGCACTGGACTATGTCCTCCGGCTCCGTGACCAGGACGCCAGCCTCCGTCACTAGGTCCGGCACCACTCGATTGACCCTCTCCTTCTTGTCCAGCCACGCGATCAATTTCCCGGCCTTGTCCCCGACGTCGTACAGACGGCCCCGCTGTTCCCTACTCAGAGCCTTGGCTGCGTCCGTCACGAGGGCCCTGTACTCCGATTGCTTAAGGCTCAATTCGTGCAGCGCCTCCTCCGTGACCTCACCCTCCAGGGCAAGCCCTAGGTCTGCGATCTCCGCCTCCAGCTGGGCGACCTCCGCGTCCCTCCGACGCTTGGCCGCTGTAATCAAGGAGAGGGCCTCACCCCGAATCACGGTTTTGAATGCTTCCCACAAGGACACCGCCGACGTGACCGAACCGAGGTTTTCTTGAAAATAACGGTCGATCGCCTTAAGTACCTCACTACGAGTCACAGGGTCTCTAAGATGCCACGGGTTAATTGGGGCCACCCTACCACCCACTCCTCTGGCAACATCCATACAGATCCACACCGGAGAATGGTCAGAAATACCTCGTGCCATGTGCCTGGTGTGGTAAACAAAAATCTTCTTTACCGGACTGAATTTCATACGGGATCTTGAAATAAAATAAAATAGCTCAGAATAACAAGAGGCAGAATCCGTGGTATAAGAGTTTCTAAATGGGCTTTATTCCATCAAAAAATGGCCGACTCGAGTCGCGGCCTTCAGGTTCCGTCACCACGAGGGTTCAGGAAGTGAAGTACAATAATTTATTGACAGACATGCATTTTTATAATAAGTACATTACAATGAAACGAATGTAGAAGGCGTAACATTTGATAAGAAAAGTGACAAAACAGGTACGTAATCGAAACTAGGCGTAATAAGGAATAAAAGAAACATGATTGGTTAGGATTATCAGACATAGGTGGATCTATAAGATAATACTTGGCATAGATGCGCGCGCAGCAGCATGACGTGTGATTGACGTGCAACTAGGGGGTGAAGGGGACTTGACATTTAGCTCTACATGTGGAGACGAGAAGTCTGGGGGGTCAAGTCAACCTAATCCCAAATCATATCTAACATCCTATGTTTAAAGAACTATGTTATCCACAAGGAAGGACTCTCGGACAGAATCTAGTCTATACTGACTGTGTGCGTGCACAAACGCCTAAGTGTCTATATGAGATGTGAGGGGCAGAAAACTTTCCATGGCAGCAGGGCTATGAATCACTTGCAGGAGGACGGAAAGGCCGAGTCCTTTGCTTGTGAGCTAAAGGAAATGTTTACCTAAATCACTAGACAGGAATGCATCGGCTGAAGAGCAAAATAGATAATTCGAAGGTGAAATACAGCTTCTTGGCAGGCAGGCGAAAACTGGCCGGGGCAGGCACCGTTAGCTGCACAGGGAGTAGGGCAAAGTTCATGGATACAGATGCGAGCTCAAGCTGAAGCTGTCAAAGACAGAGAGCAGGGAAAGGCTTTGAGGACAGAATCGGGCCTACTTGCCTGAACTGTAAAAATGGAGTAACTTAGCCATATAAAGTCGGTGGCCTTTCATACTTAGGAATCGAATATCCAGCCCATCGATGGCGGATCTGACAGAGAACATGTCGACGGTAGACACACATATGTTTGCGTCTTAGAAACTGGAACTAGAGGGAACATACATGTACTTGTAACATGCATATAGAACCGTTGGGGTCCAAGATAGGGGACATAACTGATCAGGAAAATCCACATTTCCACATTCCCTCCTTGTCCCCTACTTGCCCTTCAAGAGATATCAATCTTCATCATTCCATCGATTTGCTCATGGAGCATCATTTCTTCTTCCTTCTTCTTCCGGCATTTTGAACGAGAACTGTGATATGGAATGCATGATGTGGCACACAGACCACAAATCGCTGGTCCACATTGTAGGCATAAACAACAACTGAAGAGCATAAGAAGGCCAATACCTAGGAAGGATAGAACTCTCCATCCCCAGGCTGATATCACACTCCAAAACCACCCGGACCACGTCCAAGTGCCTGGATTTTCGTGTATCTGGCTTACAATCTTATGAAGGCGTGTTATAGCTTGATATACAGATGGCGAATTTTCTGGTATGAATATGCAGCAGCTGGATCCGATGACCCTGCAAGCTCCGCCCCTATCGGCCAGGATGACGTCAAGGACAAGACGATTCTGGAGAACAACAATTCTCATCACTGATTGTTCCTCTGTCAGATTGCCTAGGGCGGCTATAGTCTCATTTACTACAGCTTCAAGAGTCTTGGTGAGTCTACGTATCAGCTTACTATTTGATATTGTACCTATATAGGGAAAGATACCTTTATTGAAATCTGCATACTTGTCCCATGCCGTCTCAGTATAATCGACAACTGGGAGATCTCTTCGCTCTCTATTGTGTACTAAATGAACATTTCGATAATAATCAGGGGGAGCTAGAAAAACAGGTGGCAGAAGGAATGCTATGTAACAGGTACCATCCCAATCTAGAGGCAAACGCATATATGCAGTCTGACCACATATAAAGTAAGAATGGCGAGAAGCTCTAAATGAAGATTTACCTTGATCACTATATTCTACTGTAGTAACGCATTGGCTATGGCCCATGTGTATGGAACCAACTTTTCTCACACATAATTCACCCTTAACTGGAAATACTGACATAGTGGGCAGAATTAGTTCAACTTCGGATTTGACATTCAAAATCATAAGATTAGGCGTAAAATTACCTAATTTATACACTTCATTTTCTAAATCAGTTCCTGTTCTACTGGGGTGACCCTCCTTATTAGGGTGACAGACTTCGAATAAAACTAAATTCAGATTTCCCCATATCCAATGTTGTTGATAAACTGCTGTGTCTGGGTCTATAGAATTTAATAAACTAAACCATGCTCCACAGGAGCCATTGTGTGTGAACGGATGTGGAAAGAAAGGCAGAACTCCTTTGTTATTCTGATAGGGAGGGAGTCGGCCACACACCCAACAATTGGTGGCATTACTAGTCTGATGGGAATGATGTAACATACTAATGAATGTGTTATTGCGCAGCGCAAGTCTATAGGACAACTCATGTGGGGGGAATTCACTAAAAGAATGTTCATCAGTTATATTGAAAGCACGTTTAGAAACAGGATAATACATATGCAACAATATACTTGCAGTAACTAAAAAACTCAAGAAAAACAAAATTAATAAAGTCACAATACAGTGGTTACGCAGTAATTTACAATAAGCATGTCGTTTCATTATGATTCTGGACTCTACATGATTCAGACCTAAGGGATACATGTCGGGACAGATTCAACCGCTTCACCTTGGAGAGGACTTAAACAATCAAATCGTCCGACAGTTTAGATCTGGACCTGAGTTTCTGCTTGTAAAGTTCGGTGCTACTGGCCTCAGCCAAAGGTAGCTTTGAGTCAATGGGGGAAGACACACGGGGAGTACTGTTTGTGTCAGGAGGAAGTCCATGAAATTTCTTTATATGGCTGGAATGCACCCAGCCTTTTCTCCCTTCGATCTTCACAGCTGTTCTGGTCGTCAGCAGGACCAACTTAGGACGCCTCCACCTTGGCTCCAGTTGGGTTTTCCGATCAAAATTCCTGACGAGAACATAATCGCCGGGAATTACATCATGAGGTTTCACCTCGGTGTTGTCGGGAAAAGCTGCGACTACCTGTGAACGACAAGATTGTAGTGCAGACATCAAGGAAGCCAGGTAATCTGTCAGCATATTACAATCAACATCAGTTATTTTACGGGGTATAGGCGTCCCCCACATATTCGGTGGTCTACCAAAGATCACCTCATAAGGGGATAGCCCTGTTCGAGAGTGTGCTACCATCCTCATGTAAAATAGCGCAACTGGTAAAGCTACTATCCAGTCCACACCTTTCTCCTGACATATCTTAGACAGTCTGATTTTTAAAAGTTGATTATGTCGTTCCACGAGACCTGCTGCCTCGGGGTGTCGGACACAGTGGAATTTCCACTGATATCCCAACAAAAGTGAGACATGTTTCATTAATTCGGATGAGAAAGGCTGGCCGTTATCTGAATATACAACACGTGGTAAACCGTACCGTGGGAAGAATTCTCGAACTAGCTGCTTGGCAGTAGTCGGGGCAGTGTAATCTGATACGGGATACGCCTCTGTCCAACGGGAGAGAGCGCAGACAACTACGAGAACATATTTGAATCCTCGACAACGTTCCATCTGAATATAATCCATCTGGAGGACTTCAAAAGGATGGTCAGGAGGCTGAAATCCACCCTGCTCTACGGGAACACTCTTTCCTGGATTAAACTGACAACATATCATACAGGTACGAACCTTTTGTTTAGCTGCTGCTCGTAAATGTTTGTTGAACCAAATGTACTGAATGCTGTCTAGCATAGCCTTCTCTCCTAAATGTGCTGGACTGTGAACTGTAGCTATAATGGCTTGAACCATGGAATCAGGGAGAAACCATACAGATTTCTCCTTCGTCATCCATCCTTGATCTGTCTGGATCCCTCCTAGTTCAGTCCACTTCTTTATTTCTTCTGCTGTGGCATGTGTCTGTATATCAATTACGTCAAGTGTAGGATCCTTAATTGTCATACACTGTGTTGGTGTCTGAACTATTGGCTTTGTCATGTCTAATGTGCGATTCTGAGCAGTCTGTTTAGCTGTTCTGTCAGCTAAATCCATGCCTTGAGAAATGATATCAGTAACCTTCGTGTGTGCTTTACATTTCATAATCGATATAGCAGTGGGTAGATGTATTGCGTTTAACAAAGCATGAATGAGGGGTCCGTGCTGAATGTGGGCACCATGGGAAGTTAAATAACCTCTCTCTCGCCACAACACGCCGAAGTCGTGTACAACTCCGAATGCATAACGTGAGTCAGTGTATACATTAACTTTCTTATTTGTGGCTTGAATACAGGCTTGTGTTAGAGCAATAAGTTCTGCTGCTTGGGCGGACAAAGTATCTATACAATTTGTCTCAATAACTTCAGTGTCTGTTGTGACTGCATACGCGGCCACTAAATCTCCTGTACTAGTTCTCATGCACGATCCGTCTACATACAACGTCAGGTCTGGATCCAACAACGGAACGTCTGTCAAGTCTTGTCTAGGTTTCGTCTTTATTTCAATGATTTCAACACAATCATGAGCTAGTGGGTCTGTTCCAATTACAGGTAATAGTGTAGCAGGATTCAATGTATTACACCGTCGGATCTCTATGTGTGGTTGAAACAATGTCAATTCATAACCGGTAAGTCTTGCTATGGTCAAGTGTTGTGTTTGTGTTCGATTCACAAGAACCTCTACTGCATGTGGTACTTGTACTGTCAATGGATGTCCTAATACTATGGCATCGCTTTGTCTGATTGCTAAAGCTGTCGCTGCCACTGATTTCAGACATGCAGGCAAAGCCTGAGCTACGGGATCTAATGTACTGGAAAAATAAGCACATGGCTTGCGTGATCCTGCTTGATCCTGAGTGAGTACTGACAAGGCAGTACCTTCGCGTTCTGTAACAAAGAGTGTAAAATGTTTGCTATAACATGGTGTTGCTAAAACAGGTGCTTGACATAAAGCTTTCTTTAAGCTTTCAAAAGCTTGTGTATGTTCCTGAGTCCAAGGGAGAACAGTCGATGTGGCTGCCTCCTGTGTGGTTAACTGAATGAGTGGTTTTGCTAGAAAAGCGTACTGAGGGATCCACTGCCTACAATATGAAGTGAGGCCTATGAAAGCTCGCACCTCCTTTTGTGTCTGGGGTATTGACATGTTAGCAATTAACTGGATGCGATCTGGTGTAAGCTGCCTTCCCTCCTTGGACAGCGAGTGACCGAGATAAATAACTCGCTGGACACAGAATTGCAGCTTAGAAGGAGACACCTTGTGCCCCTTGTCGGCTAGGAAATGTAAAACTGTCAGAGAAGCTTTTTCACATTCTGGCTCGCTTCTCGCTGTGATCAGCAGATCATCGACATATTGAAGCAGTGCAGTATTGACTGGCATGTGGATACTGTCAAGTTCTCTCTTCAGTGCTTGGCTGTAGATGCTGGGGCTTTCTGTGAATCCTTGGGGAGCGCGTGAGAATTTAAAGCTGCGCCCATTTAAACTGAATCCGAACAAATATTGGCTTTCCGGATCTATTGGGACGCTGAAAAAGGCATTCTTGAGATCTATTACAGTAAAGAATGTTGCTTCGGAATCAATTGCTGTCAACAATGATGATATATCAGGGACCACAGGGAATTGTGGTACAATGCACTTGTTTAGTTCACGCAAATCAATAACCAATCGGTACACTGGTGGGGCAGTAGGATCAGTTCGTTTAAGAATCGGAATTATCGGTGAATTACATACATTGGAGTCTGTTTCTACAACTACTCCCTGGACAATCAGCTCATCAATGATTTTCAGCAAAGCCACTACAGCATCATGCGGTAACTTGTATTGTCGCATTCGTGGTAGTACCACTCCTGCTTTCAGGGTGACTTGATAGGGTGTAATGTTCATGCAGCCAACATCCGTAGGGCCTTGTGCCCATAGATGTACTGGTAAAGTTTGTAGTCGGGGATCCATGTCTCTAGACACATAGTGACCTTTAAAATCACGTAAAAACAACCTTACTCCTTCCGGAGAACAACATATTATGGCTCCTAGTGCTTTCAGAGTTTTAATTCCTAACAGATTTTCTGGGCATGATTTAGTAAGCAATAAATCTGTAGTTCGTGTCAAAGGTCCTATCGTAAGTGGTAGAGGCTGTGATACTTCATTAACAATAGGTTTTCCTGAAAAACCAAGGGAAATATTTTGAGAGCCTGAGAGGGGTGCCCCTGGAACTTCACTACGTTTTATGGTTGTTCGACTTGCCCCTGTATCGAGTAAGAATTTTCTATCTTGACCTAATAATTCACTATGTACATAAGGTCCTTCTTGATCTACAGGAATCTCGATAAGCGGTAAGTCAACTTCCCTCTCTAGGCTTGTTCATGCGTAACGCTGATACTCAGGGTATTCATACTGTGCAGTCTGATACATTTGTCGTGTTGTGGTTTGTGTGGCAGTAGCAGGCAACGGCGGTGCAGCTGGCACAAACTGTATGGGTTGCTGTGAGGCTGGCATGGACTGTTGTTGAACTGGCATGGACTGTCCATGCTGCATAGCTCCTTGTTCATTCTGATCTTGTCTAACTAATCGTGGTCTCTCCTTTGCAATACCTGTAGCTATATTACGTTTCAGGACTGGACAATCGTGTACATAATGGCCCAGTTGTTTACAGTAATTGCAGCTTCCTTTTACAGGAACTGCAGAATCACCAGAATGTGTCACACCCTTTTTGTGACCATCTGCTGGTACTGTCTGAGAAACTAGCATTTTCATTTTTGTATCCTTCATGCGTCTATGCTCGTGTTCTTGTTCATCCCTAATTCTATTGTGATGATACTGTAACATTTGTAGCATTTGCGACGGAGTGTTACTTTGCCAGGTACTCTCGAATTTCAATATTCTATTCTTTACTGGAGGCAATGCATTTTCCACTAATTTTGTCACAAATAAATGTGGATATGAGTCACTACTTGCTTTTATACCACTATTTATACCAAAACATTTTTCAAATCGAGCATAATAATCGCTTGTGTCTTCATCTTGCTTTTGTTTGCAGGCTGTGATTGCACCCCAATCTTCCTTTTTTGTAGTTAATAAACGTGGCAGTACCTGTACTAGTAAACCTGGTAACAGTTTAACTTTATCCCCGAGCCCTGAACCTGCAGTTCGGCCCCTTTCTTCCTCTGCTAATGCTGTCCAGTCTATCTTTTGGTCACCCACTTCCCACTCTTTTTCTTTCAGTTTTTCATAAATGCCAGCAGGCAAAAGCACCTTTAATATCGTCATAATATCAGGAAAGGTGTACTCTCCCATCAGTAACATGTCTTTAATTTCTCGGTGGAAACCTGCTGGGTCTTTGTCATGACTAGGTACTACTTTCTTCATTTCCAATAATTCCATTTTTGATATGGGTGTGTAAACAAATACACGGTGAAACTCATTGTCTTCGCCTTTTATTGGGTGCACTTCTCGTAGGGGATTTTGTCTATCCATATAGTACGGCGCTCTTTCTCTGCGGGGCAGCGAGAGAGAATCCGGACTTACAAAAAGGACATACTGCTTACGTGACACTAATATCTCTTTAATTAACTTGTTACTAGAACCTCTCCATCTGTTTGTGAGTAGTTCCGTTAATATATCAGGTAAAGGACCAGGGTCAGCATGTTGGCTCTTATATAATATGAGGAGTTGCTGAATCATATAGATTCCAGCTAAACGTTGTTCATCTGTACTGAGATTAAAAAACGTGTGTGCTACGGTCTCATCACCGTATTTTTCAGGACTGTCAATCCAGTGAACGGCTGATCTGGCTAACTCTTGCTCATCCATGGAATCGAGGAAGTGGTAACCCCTTCGTTCTCGTAATATTTTATCTGCGGCTTGAAACGAATGTTCAGGAGACTTCAGATTTATTATAGGCGTCGGATACGTTCTGCTATTATTTGGGCATACTGAGTGTATGGGATCAGAAAAACATCTAGTATTTTCACAGGATCTTCCTCTGCCTACATAAGCTATGGTCTCTGACTGTCTTGCGGAATTCCCTGATTCGGACATTTCATCTTGCTCAAACTCGTCTGTTCCCAATCTCTCTTCATGAATACGCTCTATTTCTTTACGGATTTTTCGGCACATGGCTATTATACAATTTTGCTTATCGTGTCTCCCTTCTGATATATTCTGACTCCATTTTGTAAGAATAAGCATTGCATTCGGGTCTACCCCCGGGCGGTCTTGATTTCTGATCACACAGTTTATGAGGAAACGTAACAGTTCCCCCTGTATTTCTACTTTCTGGAATTCCATAGCTCTGTTAATACATCCTGGATCTCGTCCTGTTTGAACAAAATGATATATGTTATCTAGATGCGTAGTCATTCCTGGTAACCTTGCTAAATACTCTGCGGCTCGCCTGATACGTAATGATGCCAGGACCATTTCGTCCTCTTTACCAACCACTGGGTCATATCTACAGTTTACAAGGAGTTCCTTAAGCGTACGTTCACTTACGAATTTAGGTGTACGTGAATGTGCTGACTCTTGAAAAACAAGTTTATTTATTCTGGGTGGTGTAAAGGTAATGCTAGCACCTCCCGTGGCCCCATCTGGGGCGTCGGGTGTGAATGGGTTCGTTGAACGTGACACAGCAACTATGGGTGTCGATACCCCTGTAGAATCGACTGCGGAAACAGATGCGGAAACAGATGTGCTTGCTGACGCTTGCGTCGGGACTTGCTGTTGCACGGGGACAGATACCTGATCCTGACGTTGAACCCCTACACCAGACGGTCTATGTGGTGCGGCGTTAGCATATTCGGGAGCTGCGTCGTCTAGATATGAGGAAAGAAAAACATCTTCTGCGGTTCTGGGATGCCCTTGTGGATGTACCTTAATTGGAAATAATGGGGGTGGCAAGTCTTTTGGCATTTCTGGAGCAGCCTTAGGTAGTCCTTCGGCTAGAAGGGGATACATACCATTCATAAGAGCATTTCTTTGTCTATTTACTTGTTCTGATTTCACTCGGATACCTTCCTCAATTAATAGACTTTCTTGAGCTTTATTTGAACTTTCTTTACTCCTCTCTTCTTGTCTACGTGCTTTTTCTGTTCGTCTATGAGATTCTTTACGCCATAACTCAACAGCGTCTTTCTGTGACTGTCTGACCTTTCTTTTCCATAACTCTTCCTCCACTTTCATGATGCACTCTGCATCCCAGGTTCCCGCTACGGGCCACCTTTGACTTTCCGGCAATCCCTTGGTATAGTCTACCCATAGATCAAGAAACAATATGGCATCTAAGCCATGCTTATGGTACATGAAATGCCCTGGAGTGTCCCTAGGAGGAATAGGAACTGCTTCTTCAAGCACCCCTTTTCTGGTAGTAATCTGTCTTAACTTCGAGAAGAGCGGCATATTGACAACTGATCTGATACTTACTCTTGAACTCACTTAATACGAAAAACACAATAATGAACAGTGAACAATGAACACTCATTCATACCACAATATTTGAACACTTTAAACATTAAACATTAAACATTTTAACAACGACCGACAATGATGACAGTCTGCCTAACTAATCACCACGCTGAATTCTTGACAATAACTGCATACTTCGGAATACTTGATATACTGCTAAACAGTACATATACACTGCTAAACAGTGCAGACCGGATTTGTGTACCCAAATCCGTCTTGACCGGCACAACCTATGTGCGCGTCAACACGCCTCCCCGGCGATGGTACTCACCGAGTAGCTCCTTGAAACGGAAGGCCTCAGAGAATGGACGGGACTCAATGACTGCGGACAGCGGACCCTCTGGACATCGGGGCTTCGAAAACCTGGTGGGCCTCTGTATACCTCGGATCTTGCTCTCTCAGCTAGGCTCTGGTCGGGATACTTCGCACTTCTCACCGCCTCGTCTGGGTTGATCGCAGCCTCAGTCGCCCCCGCTTGACCGGAGGGAGCTTACAGGAAATCCTGCTGGTACGCGTTTATGGTCCGTCCAGCTGTGGCAGGAGACCGGGCCTGCAACGCACCGCCGGCGCGTGAGATGAGAAAGTGTCCCTATTCGGGCGCCATTATGTGGTAAACAAAAATCTTCTTTACCGGACTGAATTTCATACGGGATCTTGAAATAAAATAAAATAGCTCAGAATAACAAGAGGCAGAATCCGTGGTATAAGAGTTTCTAAATGGGCTTTATTCCATCAAAAAATGGCCGACTCGAGTCGCGGCCTTCAGGTTCCGTCACCACGAGGGTTCAGGAAGTGAAGTACAATAATTTATTGACAGACATGCATTTTTATAATAAGTACATTACAATGAAACGAATGTAGAAGGCGTAACATTTGATAAGAAAAGTGACAAAACAGGTACGTAATCGAAACTAGGCGTAATAAGGAATAAAAGAAACATGATTGGTTAGGATTATCAGACATAGGTGGATCTATAAGATAATACTTGGCATAGATGCGCGCGCAGCAGCATGACGTGTGATTGACGTGCAACTAGGGGGTGAAGGGGACTTGACATTTAGCTCTACATGTGGAGACGAGAAGTCTGGGGGGTCAAGTCAACCTAATCCCAAATCATATCTAACATCCTATGTTTAAAGAACTATGTTATCCACAAGGAAGGACTCTCGGACAGAATCTAGTCTATACTGACTGTGTGCGTGCACAAACGCCTAAGTGTCTATATGAGATGTGAGGGGCAGAAAACTTTCCATGGCAGCAGGGCTATGAATCACTTGCAGGAGGACGGAAAGGCCGAGTCCTTTGCTTGTGAGCTAAAGGAAATGTTTACCTAAATCACTAGACAGGAATGCATCGGCTGAAGAGCAAAATAGATAATTCGAAGGTGAAATACAGCTTCTTGGCAGGCAGGCGAAAACTGGCCGGGGCAGGCACCGTTAGCTGCACAGGGAGTAGGGCAAAGTTCATGGATACAGATGCGAGCTCAAGCTGAAGCTGTCAAAGACAGAGAGCAGGGAAAGGCTTTGAGGACAGAATCGGGCCTACTTGCCTGAACTGTAAAAATGGAGTAACTTAGCCATATAAAGTCGGTGGCCTTTCATACTTAGGAATCGAATATCCAGCCCATCGATGGCGGATCTGACAGAGAACATGTCGACGGTAGACACACATATGTTTGCGTCTTAGAAACTGGAACTAGAGGGAACATACATGTACTTGTAACATGCATATAGAACCGTTGGGGTCCAAGATAGGGGACATAACTGATCAGGAAAATCCACATTTCCACACTGGCCTCAGAGACACTGGAAGCGTGTGCAGCCAGAGTAAGGACATAATCAATTCTGGAGAGACTGCCATGCGCACCTGAGTGGAAAGTGTACTGCCGTTGTGTGGGATGCAACATTCTCCAACAATCAACCAGCCCTAGGGTATCTATGAAATCAGGAAGCCACTTCTGAGCCCCCCCCGAAATCCTCTGCGGGTGCCTGTCAAGCAGGCCTGAACCGACCGCATTAAAGTCACCACCCACCACCAACACGCCCTCTGGGAGATCCAGTAATGTCCTCTCTAAGTCCGCTAGGGTAGTGGGCTGCAATGCAGGGGGGACATAAACCGACACCAGGACCAGCGTCCTGCCCTCCCACCGTCCCGCTACTGCCGCGAAGCGCCCCTTATCGTCTACAGTAGTAGAGTCAACCTCAAATGGGAGAGAGGACCTGACTAGTATTCCCGCCCCTCTGGAACCCGAGGTGAACCCGGAATGAGCAACAAACTTATAGCCTTTACGATTGAGTGCATGGCACGTGTTGCCAATCAAGTGCGTCTCTTGCAAGAGGACAATATCAGGGGCACATCTCTTCAGAAATTGCAGTACAATCCCACGCTTAATACGATCCCCCAGGCCATTCACATTCCAACTGAGTATTTTGAGGCCCCTACCCCCCATCCCAGCATGTAAGGAGACCACCACCACCCACGTGGAACCCGACCCGAACCACAGGAGCTTGCATCATGACGCCTTGCAGAACCAAAAACAACGACAACCCCAACAACAAACCCCACCCACCCCCCACCCTGCACCCCTGCGTAAGCTCTAAAGTGCCCCCCAACTTGCAGTGTGCCTGTCGCCCCTTATAAAACTAGTCTACGGAAAGAACCCCAGAGGAGGAAAAGCTCCCCTACTGCCCCCGCCACCCCCCGGACTATCAACCTCCCGGAGGGATCGGAGTCGTGGTACTTAAGTCCCGGTTCAATGTTCGTCACCGGCACCATCTGCGCCACCAGAGCGTTCCATGCCAGGCCGCCCTTGGGGCAGAGTGTCCAACCAGTCTCCGACCATGTCGGGTGCCTCAAAAAAGAAAGTTCGCTCTTCGAACACCACCCGCAACCTTGCAGGAAAGAGCATGGCATATTTTAGTCCCATCTCACGCAGTCTTCTCTTGACCGCCATGAAGCCTTGCCGCTGCTTTTGCACCATCTGAGTGAAGTCCGGATAAAAGCTTACAGTAGTGTTCTGGAATGGCAGCGGGCCGGCCATCCGCGATGCTTGTAGTATGGCATCTCGATCCCTGAAATTAAAGATCCGGGCGACAATCGGCCTTGGTGGGGCCCCCACCTTGGGCCTCCCGCCAGGAACTCTATGGGCCCGTTCGACGGTAAAGAACTTGCTAAGGCCTTTGGGTGCCAGATGGTTCACCACCAGGTCCTCCACGAACAGGTCCACCGACTGCTCCTCCGAATTTTCCGGGACCCCAATGATGCGGACGTTGTTGCGTCTAGCACGGCCTTCGAAGTCCTCCAACCGGCGGGCGAAGTGATCATTTGCTGCCCGGAGAGTACGGACTTCCTGCTGGAGGCCGGAGACATCGCCCAGGAGGCCGGCAGTCTTGAGGTCCAAGGACTGAACCCGCTCATTAGTTTTGCCGAGGTCGGCCCGAACCAGGTTGACATCTATCGATATGGCATCTACTTTTTGTGCCAGGGTCTCAAATTGCTGCCCAATCGAGGACTTCATCCCTTCGATGGCCCCCATGATGTCCTGCAGGGTTAATTCTGTGGAGGGGGACGCCGCGTCCTTCGAGGCTTCCGACGTCGGGCCCGATTCGCCCGGGGACCCCCTCTGATGGGCATAGCGGTCCATGGTATTAGTCTGGGTGGAGGTGCCCCGCCTGGTGTTCTTGGGCTTCTGCTTTTCGGCGTCCGACCTGGTCGACATCTCAATCTGCCGTGTAGACAATCTCCTGGCCCGTACAGGGTAAATGGGCATGCAACCAGTGGCTGGCGCCGCGCACGCCCCGTCACGGGCGCCCTGGAGACTGGAAGGCAAAATCGAAAGTGAAAGTGAAATCCCCTCCACCTCCGACGACTCCTCCCCGACCAGGCCGCTGTTGTTCAATTAGGGCACGGGCACTGTGCCAACGCGAGTCCCGGGCACCGTGCGGGGATTAGGCCCCAAACTTCCAGGCAGTATAACTTCGGTCTCCGGTGGGCGATTTCGACCCAGACAACGGTTCCCGCCTCAGCAGCAGATCCTCTCCAATAGCCCGGGCATCAAGTACAGGATAATAGACAGGATAGATGCCGGAGGGAGCGAGGGTCTCGGGAGCTCTAGGCTCACGCGGCCATCTTGATCACGCGCTAAGCTCCTCCGTGCTTAAGCTTCTTGATACCCAGAATGCACACCAGCGGCGTGTTGGGAATCCTCTCTCTCAGCATCGTGGACAGCGTGGAGGTGACCCCAACCCAATATGCCTGTAGCTGTGGGCATGACCATGAAGTATGTAAGAAGTCAGCGCCCGGTGCATTGCATCTCAGGCAGTTATCCGACTCTCTTAGACCTAGCCTATGTAGCTTAGCCGGCGTGTAGTATATTTGGTGTAAGAATCTGAAGTGGATGATGCGCAGGTTGCAGTTTGATGTAAGGAGTGCAAGTTGTGTACAACTATATTGCCAATCTTTTACGTCTATTTCCTCTCCCAGAGCGGTCTCCCACCTGCTCAGTGCGGCATCAGGCTTCACCGCCTGCTCATCCTGGGCGGCATTGTACAGGCGTGTTACCAGATTTTTTCGATTGGGGGCCGTTAACAATATTTGTAGGGTATTTAGCTGTGGGGGTTCATCAGGGAATGTGGTTTAGAAGGAGCGTACGGCCGCCCTTAGTCGTGTATATGCAAATTGCTTTAGGGGAAGTCGGTGAGAACAGAGGGAGGGGTCCGTTTATTGAATGAAGGAGCCGTGGGGGTATAGTTGTCCCATAGTAGCCAGCCCCATCTCCAACAGGAGTGCGTGCATTTTCTTTTCTTGTGTTACGGTGAATTTAGGGTGTCTCTCCGTTGGGAGTGCCCGAGCATATGCCGGCAGTTTACGTGCCCTATGTGCCAATGTGCACCACGCCCTTGAGGTGCACCGGGCAGTGTGGTTTCTAGCCCTCGGCGTGTAACTTACCGGGTCGGCCATAAGCGCAGTCAGTGGTAGGGGAGTGACACTGTCCTTCTCCACCGCGATATGTGGTATGAATGCATGAGGTTTTGTTCAGTAGTGGGCATGTTGTGCCTGTGCGCAGAGGTAGTATAAATGGAAATCCGGTGCCCCAAAGCCTCCCAGATGATATGGTTGGGTTAGGACCTTCAAGCTCGTTCTGGCCTGCTTACCCGCCCATGTGAGTGTCTGCAGGAGTGAGCGGAGTCTAGCAAAAAAGGCTGCATTCAACCATACAGGTATATTCCAGAATAAATATAAGAACCTGGGTAATACGATCATTTTCTGTAAGGCAATCCTGTCCGCCATTGAAAGAGGCATTTTTATCCATTTATCTACTTGCCTCTCTAAGCGCACCAGTGCCGTACCATAATTCTCCCTAGTGACCAGTTCTGGGTCACGATGGATCCAGACCCCCAAGTATTTTATTGGGTCCGTCTGCCATTTTAAAGGGAAGTCTAGCTGGGGCGGCCCTGTTGCCTCGGTCAATGGCATCACGACCGACTTGTCCCAATTAATTCGGAGTCCGGCATATCGCTCATATCTAATATATTCTCTAATGAGTGGATTTAAATTCCTGTCCGGGTATGTGGTGTAGAGAACCATGTCATCCGCGTATAGCGATATTCCAATAGGCCGTAAACCGAATTGCAGTGCCGAGGCCGAGTGTTTCTGCCGCATCCTACAGGCCAATGGCTCTAGGAGAAATGCGAAGAGCATTGGTGACAGCAGGCAGCCCTGCCTGGTACCACGCGTCACCTCTATTGGGCTTGATGTGTAGCCGTTTATCCTGACCCGAGCTCTAAGCGATTCATATAGTAGGGCTATCAATTTCAAGAATGGTTGTGGGAACCCCATTTTCCGAAGTGTAGCGAACATGAAGTTCCACTCCACTGAGTCAAAGGCCTTAGCGGCGTCTAATAATGCCGCTGCCGCCGGTATGTCTGGGTCTAATTGGTGGTATAGCGCAAAGATGGTGCGAAGATTGTGAGTAGTGGAGCGTGTCGGCATGAAGCCTGCCTGGTCTGGTAGCACTAAGTTGCATATAAGCGGTTGTAGTCTGTTCGCTATTATTTTGGCTATTAACTTGGCGTCTATATTTATCAGTGATGGAGGCCTGTATAATTCGCACTCGATGGGATCTTTGCCAGGTTTTAGGAGTGCTATGAGGAGTGCCTCACGGAGTGAGGTTGGGAGTGCGCCCTCATCATAAGCTTCTTCCAGCATTTCTGCAAAGTGGGGAATCAGCAGCTCCCGGTATTCTTTATAGAACTCGCCCGGGAGTCCATCTAGTCCCGGTGCTTTATTGTTGGGAAGGGAGTCAATGGCTTCCACTATTTCCTCGCTGGTGATGTGGTGGCATAAGTATTCGCGGTGAGTGTCTGATAACCATGCCAATGCCCCTTCATTCAGGTAGTCATGTATTTCCGTCATAGAGGACGTCGTTTGGGCAGTGTATAATTTAGAGCAGTACTTTGTGAAACACTCTAGCATGGCTGGTGTGTCATAGACTGTTTGGCCTTGTTCATCGTGGAGTTGTGTAATGTATGTTGAAGTTTGAGTGGGTCTAATTTTGTATGATAGTGCTTTACCTGGTCTGCCACCCTCTCCGTAGGTTATGGCAGTGAATTTGCGCGAGATATACTTTAACTCATCATCTGCATATTCATTGTATTTATCGATCTGTGTTCTAATGCTAGCCAGGAGCGTGCCGTCGCCTGTCTCTTCGAATGCGCGTTCCAAATTAGTAATTTCTGCCTCCGTTTTCCCCAATTGTCCCTGTATATCTTTTAGTATACCAGCATTTTTGCTAATACAATGGCCCCTTATAGTAACTTTAAAGGCCTCCCATAGTGTTCTGGTGCTCTGCACTGATCCTGAGTTGAGAGTGAAGTAGTCTCTAATGGCTTGGCGAAGTTCTTCCCTATAAACCTGATCCTGCAGCGTCGCTGGTCTCAGTATCCACGTAAATTGCCTTGGGGTGTGAGTCGGGATTCGTAGTGTGATGCGAACCGGTGCATGATCCGAGAGTGTTTTAGGTAAGTGCACGATGTCAGTGGTCCACGTGCTGGCATCTCTAGAGATCAGCCAGTAATCGAGTCTGGACCACGTCAGGTGGGTTGAGGAGAAGCACGGGCCTTCCCTGCGGTCTGGGTATCTGTGTCGCCATATGTCTATTATGTCCCAGTCTACCATGCCCTCCCTCAATATTTTAGCCGAATGTTTACCATGCCTGTCAGTTCCAGTTGACCTATCTAGTGTAGGGTGTAGGCAGGTGTTGAAGTCACCCCCCCATAAAATAGCGCTCGGTTGGAATTCCCGCAGTCTCGTCCAGATTTGTGTATAAAAAGTTGGATCATCTGTGTTTGGACCATAAACGTTTACAATAAGTAACACAGTGACCCCAAAGCATCCCTGCACCATGGCATAGCGCCCTTGGTTGTCTGTCACCGACTTAATGAGCGTGAAAGGTGTAGTGCGTTTAACCCAAATCAGTACACCCCTCGCATAGGAGGAGTAGGATGATGTCAGTCTGTAAAGTGCCCACTTAGCTCCCATCTGCGCCTCTCTTCCAACCATTAAGTGAGTTTCCTGCAAGCAGGCTACATCCACTTTGTGTATATCTAAATACACCAGTACCTTGCGAGTTTTCCGTGGGTCATGCAACCCCCTAACATTCCATGTCAGGACTGTCAGAGATCTGCTCTGCTGTAATGTATTAGCCATCTGCCGAGTTACCTCTTTCTGACTGGTACAAGTGTCTGTAGTGGATGAAAGTGCTATTCTTATGCCTGTACTGTATAATGTCGCTGGTCAGAGTTTTCTGTGTAACCCCCTTCCTCCACCCCACCCCCACCCACTCCACCTTCCCCGAACGAGTGGAGGCATTCCCAACAAATACAAATAACATAGTCCCTAAATGTAAGGAAATCTAAATAAAAGAAGACAATCTAACAAAGTGTGTTGTGCGCACGTAGGGGTCGGAGCTGCCCTCCCGTTTCTTGTGGCTGAGCCACATGGGTGACGCCTCTTGCGAAAGCCAACCTCAGTCCCAACACAATGCAACAGTATTTAGCATGGCTGTGTGATCGACCACCCCAGCACAGGCCCCTGTAACCGCCCCGTGTCAGACCATGGGGGAGTGCACCAACAAACGGAGGTGTAAACTATAAATGCAGAGGATCAACTTATCTGGGCCACCAGGTCGTCAGACTCCCTCAGTCCAGCATCTATTGTCCAGTGTACGGTGGGGAAGATCCCTTCCCTCTTACAGCGAGTCCTCCGCCTCAGCAGCTGCACAAGTATCAGTTGATGATCATTCCACATCAGATGTGGTGGATTGTTCCCCGTGCTCTCCCCGTGGTGATCTTCTCCGCGTTCCCTGTGGGCCCCTTTGTTGTATAAACTTCATAATCTCTGACGGTTCAGCGAAAATCCATGTCCTGCCTTCCACAGTGATTTTGAGCCTGGTTGGGTATAACATGGCATACGGAATATTTGAGTCTCTCAGCTTCTGCTTTGCTGCTGTGAATTTTTTCCGCGTCTCTTGCACTGAAGACGTGAAGTCTGGGTATATGGAGATCTCCATCCCTTCGTGCGACAGCTTACCGAGCTCTCTAGCCTTACGGAGCGCTGCTTTCCGATCCCTGTAATTTAGGAGTTTAGCGATAACCGGACGTGGCCGGGCTCCTGCGGGAGGCCTTTGCGCCAGTGATCTGTGGGCCCTCTCCACTATGAAGACCTCCGAGAATGTTTCACGACCCAGCATGGATATGAGCAGGCGCTCCACATATTGTTCCATCCGGCCCGTGTTTGTTGTTTCCGCCGCCCCCATTAAGAGGATGTTGCTTCTGCGGGACCTAGCCTCCAAATCCTCTGACTTTGCTGCCATGGCCGCCAGTTGCTTCTCCATATTCGCTTGTTTCGTGACCACTTGCGCTTGAGCATCCTCGGCGTCAGATACTCTGCGTTCCGCAGTATCCAACCGTTCTGTATGCTTGTCCATGCGCTCCGACATCCTATCAACTCTGTATGTCAGAGAGTCGATTTTACCGTCTATATTGGCCAGTGCGGTCTGTATGGTGTTAAACATAGATTGGACGTCCGCGTTTGACACTCCACCCGCAGCACCTGATGAAGTTGACGCCGGCGAGTGTTCATCTGTGCTAGGATCCTGGGGTTTCTTGGCCTGGTCAAAGGTGATTTTCGGTTGATTGCGATCAGATTTACCCATCTTACCAACAAGGGCCGGCTAACTGTGCAACCGCTGATACAGTATCTCCAGCGCAGTGGCCACCCGGGATCCGCCTCACCCGTCCGGCACGTGGCTGGGGGAATGTGTATATCGTGGGGAGCGTGCAGGTCAGAACCACGTGATTGGACCCCGCAATGTGCCAGGGAGCAGTGTCTGTGCCCAAGTATGTTCACCGGGAGCGTTTAGTCCATCTGCGCCGTGATGACACATCCGCCCCCTGTCCAGTCGCAGGCACGTCAGCCGTCACCGGCGCCGTATCCAGAGAGGCGATGGCGCACCGGGCCCGCGCGCACAGCAGGCGTGACTTCTCCTATACCTGCACTCACTCACCAGCCGGCCCCCAGTCTGGGAAATCCTCCAAAGTTGGTCCGCGAGTTAGCAACACAAAAGGGGGGGGGGCGGTCCAGTCCAACCACAACGCCGGATTTTTGGCCAAGCACAGACTGGCAGCTTTCTGTCGAGGAGTGGGCACTTTAATGTTGTGGCAGCAATCAGGCTCTCATTTAATTTAAAGGCATTCGTGGGTTACTTTCTGCCGCTTTTCTCTTGGCCACTACATGACCGCATCGCCAGGGTCTCCCCGCACGTGCACGCGATTCCAGCGGGGAGGACAGCGTCAGGGCACCGGGGAGGCCCGCAACACATCGATCCTACCGCTATGGGCAAAAATTGTAAACGCCTCCCTGAGACAAGGTGCCATTCCGGACTGTCTTAAAATAGGGCAGGTCACACCTATACTAAAGAAAGCCGACGCCACCCCATCTGATCTCCACAACTACCGCCCTATATCCAATATCCCCACGTTGGCGAAACTGTTGGAGAAATGTGTACAAATTCAATTATGCAACCATATTGAGAATCACAACCTCTTAGACAGTCACCAATCCGGCATCCGCCAAGATCACAGCACAGAATCTGCGCTCACACACGTTATGGACGACATACTATAAATGCTTGACCGCAACGAGTCATGCCTAATGATACTTCTTGACCTGTCCTCCGCCTTCGATACGGACAAGCATGACAACCTTTTGTCCCTATTGGAACGAAGGATGGGCCTCTCGGGCACAGTGTTGCAATGGTTCTCCTCCTTCTTAAATAACAGAACACAAAGAATCAAGATGAAGAATTCACTCTCGCAACCCTCCGTGGTCACCCTGGGGGTCCCTCACGGATCAGTCCTATCACCCATTCTTTTCAACCTCCTAAAGGAGCCTTTGGCGAACACACTGAAATCAGCGAACATTCTATATCACCTGTACGCGGACGACACCCAGCTGTATCTGAAAATCTCCACCCCAGAAGACTTCATTTCCCTCAATACTATTCTACTGAACAATCAAAGCTGGCTCACTAACAACCACCTCATGCTGAATACCAAAAAACGGAATTCATTCTCATCTCGCCACCGAATCACACACCTAAGTTAGACCTATGGTTAAAACACCTAACCTCCTTTGACTGTGTTCCCCTCATCATTGACTCAGCAAAATCTCTAGGAATCACC
Organism: Triturus cristatus; assembly: GCF_964204655.1. Taxonomy (NCBI): domain Eukaryota; kingdom Metazoa; phylum Chordata; class Amphibia; order Caudata; family Salamandridae; genus Triturus; species Triturus cristatus. Next base: position 394,197,108 of record NC_140594.1, read on the forward strand.
ATAGACAAACATCTGAACATGCAGTCGCACATCTCTAATGCCACCAAGGGAGCTAATCACAAGTTGAGTATACTAAGGAAACTCAAACCCTTCCTCCCTTAAGATGATCTAAAAATGGTAGTGCAAGCCCTAGTGCTGCCAAGATTAGACTACGGAAGCTCCACTCTCTGTGGTCTCCCCAAATACAAGCTGGCTCTGCTGAGGGCATCACTTAATGCTGCGGCTAGACTGGTATCAGGAACCAAAAGAAATAGTCACATCTCTCTGACCCTGAAAGCCCTGAACTGGCTGCCTTACGAGGCAAGAATACACCTAAAAGTGGCCTGCATGACCCACAAAGCAATACATAACAATACACCCAGTTACTTGGCTCTTAAGCTAGAAAGGTCGGGAGGTTGCAGACAACTTCGAAGTGCGAGTACTTTCCTTCTGAAACCCCAATCCTTTCATAAGAAGAGAACTGGCTGCAGAGCTTTCTCAGGGATTGCACCAAAGATTTGGAACTCCTTACCTCCAGTGGTGCGTGGAATCTCTTCCTTTACCACATTAAAAAAAGAAGTAAAAATACTACTAATAAACAAATTCACGTCCTAAGACTTAATTCTAGGCTGACACCGAGTCACCTATAAGATCCGCATATCATTGACTATCTCCGGTGGAATGTTCGTGACTATTATATGTAAGATTAATACCACAGCCCTTAATGCTCAATAACTGTATGTATTGTAAAGCTTAGTTGGCCCCGGGTCCCCTTTATTATCTATATACTTTATACCCATTGCAAATCGAAGGAGTATATTATATGTTTGTTTGTTAGCACAATCACCTAATGCTCAATAACTGTATATTGTGCAACGTCCTGCAGATTCCTGGTCCCCTATGTTTGTTATCCATATATTATATATCTTTCTCGTACGAAATGACACATTCGAATGCTTGTATACCACCTCATCCGTTTATGTTTTTATACTGTATACTGTAAAGCGCGCTGATACCCTCGTGGGTCACGTTCGCGCTATATCAAACTTTATAAATAAATAAATAAATACTGTTTTGCCCCACCCAAGGAACCATGTCCGGTACTGCCAAGGCAAACGCTCCACAACGCAAACAGAGGGCAGTGTAAAAGAAGGAGAAAACGTGCTTGCAAGAACGTGCATACATTGCTCTCCCAACCCGTGAGAGAAAATGGCCCGAATTTGCCCTCATACTAGTGCACAGCCCGCAAGCGGGCCTGGTGGGGCATGGGGCACCCAACGCTGCGAGAAGTTTCTGTGTGAGCGGATGAATGAGGCTTGGCATCGCTACCCTTATGACACAACCTCGTACACATAACTATCAAGCTCCGGTCTAGGCTTAAATACAAACTATGGCCACATGGTTTATTGGTGATACCGAGGAGAGAGGAAGCGCCTAAACCTGAGTACTATGGTGGACCCCAATGTCCGATACTGCCCCCAGCTCAAGCGCACCACGCTACACAACGGCAGGGAAACAACCACGCAAAGGACCAAGACGGCAACAGCAACATGACTGGGCGGTGGGCCAGGAGGGTCGAAACCAGTCCGAGACCATGCCCGTAAACTGCCCAGAGCGGGCCCTACTCCAGAGACGGTTTGCTGACAGCGGGCCAGTTACCCTTGCACCCATCGGCAATGTCGTCTCTGCCCCGGCTGGTGGCCACACTATCCTACATCGGCACATTGCCCCCCGCTCCCAGTAACCTTATTTGAGAAAGAGGGGGCCAGCAGTGAGCTCTGCAAATACACGCCTATGGGCAGGCGCATCCAACCCCAAGAGAGCGTCTCCAGGAGACCATGAAAACTGCAAACAACCAAAAGGGGGTAGAGGTTCTGAGGGAACTTTTAACGACCTAGCGTGGATGTATTCCCCAATAATAATACACTTCACTGGAAAAATCCACGGGTTTAATGGGTCCAGACAACCCTATGAACACTAGGCCAGAGACTCGGCAGTCACACAGTCAGAGAGCCACCAGGAAAGGAAAATCCTATAAGGAGGGCAGATTCCCATCACTCACCAAGGTGACATGCTTCATCATCTGGGATCTCCTCCTAGTTACACACTAGTGTAACCAAGGGCTGCGACCTTCTTACTATCAGAAGGGAGCTCACAGATGTTTTTATGTTAAAGTACTCTATGGAGTGGAGTACTCATAGATCATACAGATGTGAAAGGACATTTTGGAGTGATGGGCGCAGTGCACAAAAGTGAGAGTGCAATCTAAAATTGGATATCAAAAGAATTCTTTTTTAATGAATATCCTTTAATAGCCAAACTAAAAACAGTGCAACAGCAGTTTTAACAGATTAACTGCAAAGATGTCAAAGAACGGGTCTACATGTTTCACCCAACTGGATTCTAGATAATCCACAGCTTTCCTCAGGACCACTCTGTATTGTATTGCTACTGCGTCGTGAAAAATATGTGTATATAAACCAGGTTGAACCCAATACAACCTGATAACCTGAATTTCAGGCGTGGAAATCCTCCGCAAATCCTCGAATGCTGATGGCACCTGGAAAGAAAGTGTCTGTGAGAAAGCAAAAAACTCAAATCTAGTACATTAATCAGTGAAACAATCACTATCAACGCGATCCATAAGCTATCATCGTTCTTTATTTTTAACCTTTTGTCTGGTAACATCCTGATGTTTTTATCATATTATTCTCACCCGTGATTCACGAGGAATGGACCTCACCTCCCCTGGACACTGCTCAGGAATGGAGGCCCCACTCTAGGGATAAAGAAGAAAACAAACTTACAATGAAAGGCAGACAAAGAGCTTATCTCTAAGTCTGGCCAACACATCCTCCACTATCCCAGAACATGTAATAGTGCAGCTCTGTCCAAAACAGCGAAATGGCCATAAATAATTATCAATCAATCAATCATTTCACTTTATTCGGTTATAAAATACAATAACCATCAAAGTACAATGTTAAAAGACACATATAATTAGCAACAGTAAAATCCCGATCAAAACATAGGTATTTTAAAAATCACATAATCATTGTTTTCCAGCATCTAAAAACATTTTTAAGAAATACAGTTACAGTAGCAATGATGAATTTGTCTTCTAGAAATTGCAAGGCTAAGAGGGCAGGGCGACAACGTCTCAAACCAAGGGTCCTCAAGGCTGGTACAATCCAGGTCTTTCTTGGCACTTCATAAAATTTGCAAAATAGAATAACATGAATAGTGGATTGCATGGATGTACCATCACAAGGACAATTGCACAAATGTTTGGACCAGTCGTTCATCATTGGGAAGCTAAGAAGTCTAAATATCAGGTTGAATCTAAAACGAGTCAACAAAAAACGATCAAAATCATTATCAGTTAGGGATAGGTATAACTGGATGGTGGGTGAGGAGAGGGTCAGATAATGAGCTTGGGCAGTAGGTTTTTTTTAATTCAATAGCTATTCTTTTATCATCTAGATGCTCCATGCAGCAAGCCTTAAGATCTTTCCTGGAAATGGTATGCATGGTAGTTGGATCTATATAGTATTCTGGATGGCCTATGTCTAGCATGAGTTTTTCCACGTATTCCAGCCACCTGATGGATTTAACACCGTCTGATTTCAGTACATCGGTGAGTAGGTAGCGGTTAAATCCTGTTTCCTCTGACATCCAGATACTATGCCATAGAAGGACGGGTTGGATTTTAATGATATCTTCCAGGTATGGGATACCCAATTCCATATGTATTGCATATGTTGTGGTACTTTGGGGTACTGCTAAGAGGAACTTCAGGAACCTGTTTTCCGCAGTCTGCATAGTGTGTGTATCAGCATATCCCCAAACGCCTGCTCCATAGATGGCAATTGGAACACATTTTGCCTTGTAGATGTGTATAAGTTCAGCCGGTGAGCGCTTGCCTAATTTTCGACTGAAGTTCGACAGGGCCGCTAATGCCCTGACGAACAGTAGATGTCTATTCTTAATCGACTCAGTCCAGCTTCCTGTCCTCTCAAATAAAATCCCCAAATAGGAAAATGTTTTAGTTTGCTCAATAGGGCTGGTATTAATAAATATAGTCTTAGCCCTCCTGTTCGTCCCAATCCCGCAATTCATAGTGTAAGTCTTTGTACAGTTTATAGACAACCCCAAATTTGACATAAAACTAGTGTAAGAATTAACTACCCTCTGTAGCGCAAGTGGGGTACGGGCCATTAAAACAGCATCATCTGCATACAGAAGTGCTGGGATAGAACGTTTTGCTGCCATGGGTAGATCCCTACACTCCTTGGTTAGGATAGTTTCCAGACCATTTATATAGAGTGTGAAAAGGAATGGAGCAAGGACGCAGCCTTGCCTCACCCCTTTCTCGATACCAAAGTGCCTCGTGCATTCTCCATTTCTTCCATATCTTACCTTAGCCCTGACCCCCGAATAAAGTTCCCTTAAAAACGAAATGATTAAAAGATCTACGCCGAGCCCTTCTAGAATCAACAATTAAAAAGTTCTACTAGCGTCATACTTGTCGAGGTGAGCTCAGTCAGATTTCTATAGCCAAGAGCCTCGCCTAGCAGAAAAATATACATTAAAAGTCCAGATGGAACTAGGGAAACGTATTGTTATTGTCAGATTATGTCTTATAGGCAGGTATGAAAAGACGTCATATGTACAAATCGGGAAAGAGTCAAATCATATGAGGCATTATTTATATTATCAGCGCGTGTGTGGAGCATGGAAACAGGCCCTTTGCTCTATTAAGCGCATAGTTGATAATGCAAAACGCGCGGCTGAAAGCACTAATGTGTACACATGCCACAGCCAAGAAACGCCACGCGCACTTTCGTACTTGTCGTTCATCAGCAGGAGACCTACTCATGTTCGTGCCACATGGATTATCAAACTAAGCACTGGGAATCGTATCTGCAGCGTCATTCATACAAACCTAACAACCCGTCTAGCATACTATATGCCCCTAAGGTGTAGATTCTGATCCTGGAGAAACCGGGTACGAACCGTCGGATGGAGCGTTTTCTCCGTCCGACTCGTACCCGATAAAAAGACCGTACAAACATGCAAGTACGATTCGTACGGAAACACCATTTCCGTACGAATCGGAAAAAACACCGACCGACAAAAAAATACATACGAATGTGATCCGTACGTAGTTAGGCAGCTTTTTACGTACCAGCAAGTACGATTCGTACCGACAGCACTCCGGACGGCAATATTTTTATGGCACCCAAAAAGTGCCGGAAAAGCTAAGTACGCCGCGAAGCGGAAGGAAAAGCGGGCCCGGTACGCGCCGAACACCCCCCCCAGTCCCCCTGTATGAACGCGCCGTACCCCCAGCCCCCCCGCGGATGGACGCGCCGTACCCCCAGCCCACCCGTGTATGTATGGAGCGTACCCCCACCTGTGTATGTACGGAGCGTACCCCCTCCCGTGTATGTACGGAGCGTACCCCCACCCCACCCGTGTATGTACAGAGCGTACCCCCACCCGTGTATGTACGGAGCGTACCCCCACCCCACCCGTGTATGTACGGAGCGTACACCCACCCGTGTATGTACGGAGCGTACCCCCACCCCACCCATGTATGTACGGAGCGTACCCCCACCCGTGTATGTACGGAGCGTACCCCCAGCCCACCCGTGTATGTACGGAGCATACCCCCACCCGTGTATGTACGGAGCGTACCCCCACCTGTGTATGTACGGAGCGTACCCCCACCCGTGTATGTACGGAGCGTACCCCCAGCCCACCCATGTATGTACGGAGCGTACCCCCACCCGTGTATGTACGGAGCGTACCCCCACCCCACCCATGTATGTACGGAGTGTACCCCCACCTGTGTATGTACGGAGCGTACCCCCTCCCATGTATGTACGGAGCGTACCCCCACCCCACCCATGTATGTACGGAGCGTACCCCCACCCGTGTATGTACAGAGCGTACCCCCACCCCACCCATGTATGTACGGAGCGTACACCCACCCGTGTATGTACGGAGCGTACCCCCACCCCACCCATGTATGTACGGAGCATACCCCCACCCGTGTATGTACGGAGCATACCCCCAGCCCACCCGTGTATGTACGGAGCGTACCCCCACCCGTGTATGTACGGAGCGTACCCCCACCCGTGTATGTACGGAGCGTACCCCCACCCGTGTATGTACAGAGCGTACCCCCAGCCCACCCGTGTATGTACGGAGCGTACCCCCACCCATGTATGTACGGAGCGTACCCCCACCCCACCCGTGTATGTACGGAGCGTACCCCCACCCGTGTATGTACGGTGCGGACCCCCAGCGCGTAGCGCTGGGGGTCCGCACCGTACATACACGGGTGGGGGTACGCTCCGTACATACACGGGTGGGGTGGGGGTACGCTCCATACATACACGGGTCGGGTGGGGGTACGCTCCGTACATACACGGGTGGGGGTACGCTCCGTACATACGGGGGTGGGGGTACGCTCCGTACATACACGGGTGGGGGTACGCTCCGTACATACACGGGTGGGGGTACGCTCCGTACATACGGGGGTGGGGGTACGCTCCGTACATACACGGCTGGGCTGGGGGTACGGCGCGTCCATCCGCGGGGGGCTGGGGCTACGGCGCGTCCATCCACGGGGGGGGCTGGGGGTACGGCGTGTACATACGGGTGGGTGCTGGGGGTACGGCGCATACATACAGGGGGGCTGGGGGGGTGTTCGGCACGTACCGGGCACCTGTTTGGACGTCTCCATGGTTGCTATAGAAGTTCGCTCCGGGCGGTCTTTTTTCCATACGGTTGTACAATCGGACGGACGGGACAGATCGTACTTGCGCAGTCAGACTTCAGTTTTCCGATTCGTACGTAAAACTGTCTGGGGACGTATCGGACACTTTTCCCGACCCGAGGACCTGTCGGGGAATTTACCCAATGCGATTCGTATGGACTTTTTCACATACGAATCGTACTTGCCAGTTTGTACGGGACTTGTACGATTCGTACGGTAAAAAATCCGGATACGATTCGTACGGGGAAAATTTTTAACGGATTGGAATGGGCACCTAAATGTATTATGCGTCCGTTGTATAGTCATGCTTGGTTCTATTAGTCAGTTACAAGCTGTTGCTTTCCTGTATAGTTGCTCTTCTTTACATCCACCATATTTGTTTAGAGCTACATACTAGATTTTTTGCAATTTCCAGACAGATTTTCTTGAACATTGGACTGGATTAGCAAAATATAAGAACAAAAATCTCTACAAAGATTAAGAAATGGTCTTCCACCCACCACACCTTCCTATCCGGCTTCAAAACATGCCGTTTAAAATAGTAATGTATGTCCACGCAACATCGAGGTTTTATAGCAGGCCTGGCAGGAGATGACAGGTTCATGGACATGTGTCAGCAGCGCCATGTCTGGAGCCCCTAAAATAGTAGAATCCTGGGAAATTGCCCAGTTTGTTTATTCATTAAAACATGTGGAGGTGCATATGGAAGTTAATGGGCAGATTGAAGTGCTGTTAGTAGGGGTAACATGTGAAGGATCAGTGAGTAACATGACTGGCTTCTTTGGGAAAGGGTTGGATGCAAGGTGACAGGACTCCATGCTACCAAAGTTGGAGGGTTTAGAGCAGCTGTGTTGGGTTGTTTGCTGACATAGTAACTTTGCAGTAGCTGCTTTTAAGCCAATTTAATGCGGTGCCTGAGTAATCCTATCGCCGTGGCTGTTTGCCACATGGCATCTATGACAGCAATGGATCAGAAGAGTAAAGAGCATTTCACAAGCCTCACGGATGCATGTACAAAGAGTTCTAGTATTCGCAAATCCTCTGATTCGGTAAATCAGATGGTTTGTGAATGCGAAAACCCTTTTTAGGTCTCGCTGAGCCCAGCGCTTGCGCTGGCTCGGAGAGACATATTGTAAGGGACTTTTCAAAGTGCTACCGCTGGCATAGAGCTACAGTGCACGAGGCGTGCACGCGCGCAATGCAGCCATATGGCTTTACAGCGCCGCCATGCTCTAGGCCAGCCAGCAGCACTAGCGCGTCATCGCGGTCACTTTCGCTTTCGCAGCGATCGTGATCGCAATGACTTTCGTGGGCAAAGCTTGTTTTTTTTGCCTCTGGCGCGCTAAATGGAGAACAGAGACACACCCGTGGGTAGTGGAGAGAGGCTGACACTTAATGAATGCACATTGGCGCTTGATTGCAATTTCAGTCACGCTATAAACACAGTGTTCACAGGCTGTTGATGTTGATTTCAGTGTGTTCTGACGTCCGTCTAGTGCACTGACGGTGCGCGCGGTGACTGGACCCCGGCGCGGGCTTCCTTGTTCCTAAGCGGCACGCGCCCCCGGGTTCTGTTCAGTGCGCCTCTTGTCTGTGCGACTGAAATATTAGATTCCTGGCAGAGGATTAAAGCCTTCCATGTTTACACTGCGATTATAACCTATTCACTTTGCTAGTGAAGGTTACAGCTTAAATGTTGAGAGCTTTTAGTGGCGCAGGTAGATCAGCATCATGCCGAAATGACGGAAGGGTTTCCAAATCTCGATTAGGTTTGTTTTTTTATGGGTTTTTTGGTGTTGCGAAGGACAGGATTGCAAAATCTTCAGAATACTTCACCTGGATTTTGACCGCGCCCTCATCAGTTGTCCGCCCCTCATTCACCATGAAATATCATGCCTCTGTTTACTGAAATCCGTGCGTGCTTTATCCAGAGTTCCCACCCTACCATTCTTTTCGTATTTTGTCCCCCGAGATCCTCTGCATTTTTTTGGCTGCGCTTGTGTGGTCCCTAATGGAGGAGCCACGCAAACACCGAAAAAAGTGCCCCACGTAGGAACCCTTGGTGGCTAAGAAAATATCCACAAATGGTCTCCCAGCGTTTCTTGAGGCGGCAAGACACCTCACTCCCTTACACAGAACTCGGGGGTGTGCAGGGAAAATGTCCACAGACCACCTAGGCAAATGTTCTGTGACCTCTGTTATTGTTTACCTTTTAGCCCCCAGAAGTGACTGAGAACACGAGAGACTGTGATGACTGAACATTTCTGGAATCCCTTTTTTTCTTCCTTCCAAGTTGGTAATCGTGAGCACCCCCTGATTCTAAATAGGTGGTACAGCGGAGAATGGATGCTGCTCAAGAGGTATAGCAAGCCAAATCGGCCCCTCTTCTTTGCTAGTGTTCCATCAGTTAATGTAGGAAACACGAACTTGATTTTCCTATCTATGCAAGTTGATTTATCGCCTCATTAAAATTAAGTAATAGGTTCTCATAATATTAGATGCAATACTACAGTGAAGAGGAGCAATTGTCCCTTACAATAGCTTTATGAACACAGGCTCCTCTTTTAATGGGGGTACCCTGTTTACTCTGCCTTGGTTCCAAAAAGTGTCAGCCCATATCTCTCTTCTCCTGGGAGGTGGCTGGTTCGGTTTCTCACCAAAGCTGTCTCCTTTGGGGGCGTAACAATGCCACAGCAACCTCTGCTGCATACAGGGAACAAGACAAGCCTGCTCTGTGGAGAAGCACCCTCTCCTTTTCACACGTCCCTGTCTCACTTTCTGTAGTCTTGAAAGTCTGCTCCTGTATCTACCTTTAGTGAATGATGACCGAGAAGCCGGGAACTCTTAACTTCTCACTGCCCATTTTATTCTTTCACCCTCCCTCTTCAGTAATGTTTATATATTGTTGCCTAGTCCTTGATCACGCGTCTGTTTACATCCACATCTTCACTTCCTGCACTGTACTCCATTTACCCTATTCTCACTATTCACACCTTGCTCCTCTTTGTCTCTCTTTACACTGTTGTTCCAGTATAATTGGCATACCTATCTCTTTCTCCATCCTTTCCCAAACCATTTTGATCAGTGTCTGGAATGGTCAATACCTTAGTAAAAAATCCACATTTAGTCTTTAACTTTTCCTTTACTTGATTTTTCCCTTTCTTTGAGTTACTGATAAAAGAGTATTTTTTTTGTAATTTCGTAAGTCCAGCCACCCTTACTACTTCCTGTTCAACTTACTGTCACACACCACTTTCCTCCAGTCCTAACAGTGGGATGGCCATTTTCTTTCTCCCTTCTTGCATCCCCCTCATTTTACTCCACCATCACTTCTGACCTTTTCACTTTTGATGTTAATTTTCATTTTGATCATCATCCGCAATCCGCTACGTGCTCTCTCCTCTTTCTGTGACGATGTTGACACTCTGCTTGTATACTTTCCTGTCTCTCCTCCTAACCAACAATCCAGTTCTCTCCATTTGTTTCTGATGAATTCCTTGTGTATAACAGTAACTTATGTGGACAGATCCTTTAATGTTGCAGCAGCCAAAGCATGTAACTGTCTACCATATGCTTGAAACCCAACCTAATTATATTTAGGAAAGTCAATTAAAATGTGGCTTTTTAACCAGTAACTTCCCTTTCTTTTAGATCTGTACCGTTACTGTCATTAACGTCAATATGTTTTGCTTAAATGCACTCTGTAAAAACACAGCAGATGAACTGCCTCATGGCAAGATAGAAAACTATGCAATTTTAATTTATTAGTAGGAAGTGCGTACCGGACAAAGAATGAACTTAGGTTTACTCCAATCTGACCTGAAGCTCCCACTGCTGACTTGGAGCTTCCAGATCTAAAGTTGCACAGCGCTATTCACAAAAGTAAATTACACTTATGGGTAAGTTACTTGTGTAAGTTTACTCTTACACCTTTAAGTAAATTTACTGCTTACGTTTTTTCACAGAATCCAAGTGTAAAGTTACTCAAAAGTGTACACTTACACATCTCTGCCCCATGAAAAAGGAGTGGAGCCAAACTTAAGAGTGCAAGTTACTACTGCTAAACAAGCACTGGCATAGCCAACAGGTCTCGCCTTTGGGACCTTATAAGTGTTTGGCCATGCAACAGTTGGTGTTGTTGCACCAAGGATATTGTGCTGCATAACTAAATACTTATAAGGCCCCAAAGGCGAGACCTATTGGCTATGCCAATGCTTGTTTTGAATGTACTAAACCAATTTAACCATTTAATAAGGGTTTTCCGAATCGTTAATGGGTTTAGAAAACCATTAGGAATCGCTATTTGGAAAGGGCTTATTAAAAGCATTTCATTCAAATTCAAACTTATGTTATGTATTAATGTTTTGCAACGAAATCTGGTTGCAAAACATTAATATTTTACTGCCAACTCAAAGGATGTGGTAAGCCATTCAGAAACTGGAAGGGCTCCCCAAGAGACCCTTTCCTCTCTGGGAATGTTGACGAAAATGTTGCTCTGGGATAGGCAGTGCAACCACTGCCTACTCCTAAAAAAGTTTTGTGTAACTTTTCATGTTTTTTTTAAACACATCCTGTTTTCCTTTAAGGAAAATGAGCAGCTTTTGAAAAACACACAATATTGCTTTATTTTAGGCAATCAAAGACATGGTGGTCTGACCCCAGCAGGCTCATCCTATGATTGTGTCGTATCGTATTGGGTCACAATTTGCGACCTATCTCATGAATACGGATAAGGCACATCAAATCGATATCGACTGGTCGTTTAGCAAAATATCAATATATTTGGTGGAAGTCGGTTCTTTTTATTTGGAATCTTTGTACATTAGGCCCAAATTGAGTTGAGGATGATTAGTGAGTATGTAACATTTTCCTGCATAATTAAATTCAGGTGCTTTGGTGAGTGGAGGCAATGCTATACAGGATCCGAAAAAGTTTCAGGTTTATTGCTGTCTTGCAGGACAGGAAGTAGTGTTCAGAGGCGTAGTTGAACAGCAAACAGGAAGGACTTGCATTTCCTGGAGTGATTCAACATCCTAGTAGCTCTGACGGTTTGAGGTGATGGGTTGCCTAAGAAAAATATTTGTTTCCATCAGTTGGCCCATTTTGCAGTGCTGACTTGTTTATAAGCAATTTAAAGTCAATTAGGGTGTTTTGAGCTGTCTGACTGTGAACATTTGATCCTCTTGAATTTGTTCTAGGATCTAAATAGGATCAGCAGAATTAATCAACTTTTCCAACATAAAAGTAGGAAACATTAAAGATGCCCGGAGACAAATATATGTTTGCTCATCGACTGAATTGAATGCCTTAATATTCTTTACAGCTCAAAACATGTTCCCCCTCCGACCTTAAAGGCCCTTAAGAATTCAAGGAAATTCCTTTCTTTCACTTTATGCTTTATGCACTGTGTATTACAAATGGCACTCCTGTAGTTTTATATGAAAAACATAATAATATATATTTTTTCAAACTACTAAAATATTCCTTTGAATCACATTTCATAAACATGCATATTAAAAACGATGACAACTTTAAAATAGAATTATTCCCAAATTGGATAAAATCCCTTACAAGCGGTTTTGAAAATAATTTGTATCAAATGTTCAATTCAAATAATATCCAATTGGATATAAATTATTGTTGGAACGAGTTGTAATGGATTTTATGTGAGATGAGAATAATTTATGACAGATTAGCTATGGGAAAGAAAGTCATGAGATACAGTGAGAGAGGATGGCATTTGAGAAAGAATAAATGAGTTAGAAAAGAGAGGGTGTGGGAGTTGTAAGAAATTGGATTGGTATTAGGGTGGGTGAATACCCGTCTCAAGGAATAATCACAATCATTGTCATGGTGAACCCTCAAAGTCACTAAATTATCACAAGCTTTACCCCCTGGTAGCTTTTGCACATTTTCAACAGGTTTAACTTAGGGAAATGTGTAAGGTATTTATGCAGTACTAAAACATTAATAAAGTCAAATACAAAACAATAAAAATCCTAAAAAAACAGAAAAATGTAATAAACCAAATTACACCAAAATGATGAAAATACAATAAGGGGAACCAGAGATTTGAATGTGTAAAGTTATGAGTAGAAAGAAGCACAGAGTGGCTGTGATAGTCAATGGTTGCGGTAGTCCGGTCTCCAAGCACAATTTGATGCACACCGCGATGGAGTATGGGTCAGATCCACCAACCTTGCTGGTCCTGATCAAAGATGTCATCGTCTTTAAGTCCCAAATCACTAAAGGAGTACACTTAGATATCCCTCAGGACCTGAGGGAAGGCACTGAGAGACTCATACGGTTTCAGACAGAGGCCAAACAGCAGAGTGCAGTACAGACTTAGATGCCACTGGTCACCTGGGCCATTGCAGGAAAAGAATCTTGTAGCTTGTTGTGCCCTTGTAGCTTGAACAGGAGGCCAGCCTTATGACCCATTGGGGCCTATTAGGATGGCGGGTGGACTTTCGTCTGCCCGCCACCCTAGCGGTGCTGGGACCGGCCGCCAGTGGTGCGGCGGTCCTGCCCCGGCGATTAGGATGCCACCGCCACCATGGGGGTGGCATCCTCTATTCCTAGCATTGTGGTGGGTTTTGCTCACAGCACCGCCCGCCACAATGCTGGGAATGCACTGTGTGCATTGTCATGCACAAGGTGACAGGCACCACGAGGTGCCTGCCACCATGTCCATGACAATGCAGGGGGGTACCACAGGTACCCCCCATGTGCACCCCCCACCCCTCCAATACCCTGGGGGCCAGCAACGGGCCCCCGAAATCAAAATCCACATGTCTTTCTGAAAGGCTGCTTCCCGCACCCATGCTAATATGGATGGCGGTGTCAAGCAGACACCGCCACCATATCTAGCTCTTTTCCGCCCGGTCGACTGGTCGACCGGCGGAAAACCGGTGTACGGCCTTTCCGTCCGGCGGGTCCCCCCGCCATACTAAAATGGCAGGGGGGAAATGGGTGGCAGGTGGGGTAGGATGTAGGGCGGACCGCCACCACCATGCGGGTGGTGGCGATCCACCCTACATCCTAATAGACCCCTTAGAGACCGCTTTTTTTTCCTGGGTAGAAGAGGGAGAACAGACCTAGTCTTTTCTGCTTTTCTCAGGTCTCAGGCAGTAGGTTCAGTTTCCTGTTGAAATTTGACCTGTCAAAACAACCTTTTTTACAGGTCAAAAAGTTCAGCTTAAATATTTAGAAGTCACCCTTATGCGGCAGTATTGCCCATAAATCAGGGTGCATGGTATTTAAAAGTAGGACATGTAGGAATTTAATGTTAAACTTGCACTTACTGTGAAAAAGCCGCAAGAGCTATTTTCGCTGTTGCAAGGCTGGCTGTTTCTTTGGAAACACGCAATTAAATTATTACATTTAATAATGTTAATTTCGGTTAGGAAACAGCTAGAAAAGTAACTAAACAGCTATTTTTTTTATAGTTATTAAAAATCAAATTCAATGGTGAAATTGGTTTATCATAAATATGAAAGGAAAGGTACGTTTTAGAAAGTTAACTTTCCCTGCCTAAAACCTCCATAGGCCCATTTGCATTTGTTCTACCACATCTGCCAGCCAGTAAATGCCATTTGAAGAGGTGTGAAAACTGCTCCCAGAGCAGAGAACAAACGCTGCGGTGTGGGTAGGTGTTTCTGTTCCTCTGGAAGGATGTTCATTTTATTAGGCCCAAACAGAATTTCAGTCACGCCAGAGTCATTTCACTAATTCTGCATTACTCTTTGACATAGAATTACCAATAATTATGCTATTACTCCTGCTCGCATAATTATGAGTAATTTGGAGGAAACAAATCTTACAGCAAAAGTACATTTAGCAAGTGTGAGCAGGGGCTCATGCTCGCAATCCATGTTCTACTGCATTTAAGGATGTTTCTTAGTGCAAAATACATCTTTGCGTTCATTTTGGACATAAGAATGCATTTTGCGTTTAGTAAAGAGTGGTATATGCCAGGAGTACACTGGAGGAAAATCCTACCCTAAGAGCACATTTAGCGCTATTTCACAGCGCAACATGCATTCTTGCATCCATTTTGGACATGCAGGGACCTATTGCAGTAAGAAAATAGCGCTTAATGCCAGGAGTACGTTGGGCGAAAATCCTACCCTAGAAGCACATTAAGCAAGCACAACCAGTCATCCAGTGTCAAAAATCTAAGTGACTCTGTGATAGGAACTATTCGTGACCTGATTACATCAGAGTTATGCTTTTGGACTGAATATCATTGTGAAGCCCACCCTGCTGCTTATCATGGAGAGGTGGAAAATAGGCTACCACTACTGTTATTGTTGATCTTTCTGGTTTTGTGCTTGGGATTTTTGAACTAATATGCAGCACATATCACAAATTAGCAGGTTTACTGGGTGCAGGATCATAGTCATAGGATGTGATGATACTATGGAAATACGTTAGCAGTACTGCGTGATCACAAGTCTGCTCAGCCCTAACCCTCATCCTATATACCACAGCATAATATAGTCATACACAGCACACACAAATTGGACTCACAGGTGCTCGATGGGCATATTATTGAAATATCTGCCTACTCTGGAATGAATGCATTGCTATACAGGTGTAGGCCTTAAAAAAGAGAATTATATTGTAGGTGAATGTGTGACCCTGTATAATACCATAGGTCAAATTAACTGCTTCCGGGCTCAGACGCATGCCAGTTCACTTTGCCTTTAGTCTACATTTAGATTTAAAATAACAATATTTACAGGACATCCTGATATTCTGTTTGGCCACTGTTCTACAGGTCAATGTGGGGGCTCCCCCAAAGTAGCACAAGCACAACTGCAAATGAAAAGCGACCTGGGCTATCAATAATCACAGAGGTGTGTCCATCTTTTTTGTATACAAATGTAATGTGAGATGTGCCTTTCTTTGTATTCAAAGTCATTTGCCATGAGTGAGGCCAGTGTGATTCTAGGCCAGAATGTATTTGGACAGGCCCTTAGTTTCTGAGGTGATGGCCCTTTAAACCTTTCTTAGTTATGCTTAGTTGACCACACCCCCTTTAAAACACTGCATATTTTTTGTCCACTGATAGGAAAGTAGAAATATATTTATAAATATGACCGTTCTTCTGTAGTTAGGATTTTCTGCTCAATCTTTATAGTTTTTGCTCCCCTTGACTGCTAAGAACCAAACGTGAGGGAGGGGGAATAACATTCAGAAAAAAAACTTTCATTGTGCAACATTTGTACAGATTGGTCAACGGTTGTAAGGGGTTGCCAAATCTGTGACTTTTCCAGATAATATTGGAATCACTATTTACAGCTGCATAGAGGTGCTTAGCTCCATTCAGTACCTTCAGTACTTTTATAGGGTGTGGTGAATTTTGGTTATTCCACTTTTATTAAGCAAATATCTGGTGTCCAGTGTGCATGCATTAATAGTGCTGTATAAGTCCATAACTGTTCTCAAATAGAGATTAATCCTCAGAAACTGAATCCATTGCACATTTGCAGAGATGACACATGCATGTTTTTATACCTATCCCTAATTCTGTTAAGATTTCTGGTAATGAACATCATCGGTCATGAACATTACAAATAAAAGCATGCAGAACCTTGGCATAGGCAAAGTCCATGTACTAGCGGACCGCACTCTTACACGTAGCAAACGCACACATGTAGCGTGGAAGTTGTTTTGGTATATCGATTTATATAGCTTATTATTATCAGATCTCTAAGAGAGGAGCATAGGCCAATGACTAACCTCTTTAAATATTGGTGTGGACCTATCAGTCATTTGCCTTTGATCATGTCTTGGGGATTGGATAATAATTTTAGAAAATGAAATTCTAGAAAAATAGGACAGATTATGCTTAGACCGCACATACAGTCATATCAGTGCTGGCAAATTGCAAATGCAGCCTCTAGTAAGAATTAGAGATCAATCATTCTACTGAGTGGAACAGGTGAAATATATTTAATTGTTCCCTTTAAATGACAGAAGGGGCTTATAAATGCATACCAAGCACATACCAAGCACTCATGTAGATAATAAATGGCCAATTTCTTATGAACAACAAGCTTCCAAATTCTCCCAGCCATTGATTTATATCTGGCATTTGTGCAGATTTCCAGAATGTTGCCAGTCTTTTAGCCACCCGTAGAAGATGGAAGATTAATATCCCACGCTTAAAGAATAGACACTTCCCCAAAGGTTGAAACCCCCCAGTGGTATAGTTTCCTGTTGAGTATGAAGATCTACCTTGCATAAAAACCTAATGACCTTCAGTATCTCCTTCTACAAATCTCAGCAGTTAGGCATGACCAGCAGAAATGGAAGAAAGTTGATGCCCACCCACAGTCTCTCTTGCAAAGACCTGATGCTTGATTCTTGAATTTCCTCAGTCTTTTAGACAGCACTTGAAAAGGATTCCGACATGCTTCTGGAGGATGACCATGTGCCCGTCCAACTGCATCTCCAAATTGCTTTGTCACAGTTCTGTAAACATGAGTGATTAAGTACTTTTGTCCAAAGAGCCTAGGTAATAAGCCTCTCAAAAGGTCTCAGATCCCTTGTGCCACCCTTTCTCCAAGTAGGTCATATTAACCAATATTGTAAATAGAAATGAGTTATGAGTTAAAGGTCACCTCCTATTCAATGAAAATACCTTTCGTACTACAGAAACCTTTTAACCAACTTGCATTAAAACAGGTTGGCAGGGGTGGGGGAGGGCGGTCCAAGATGGCGCCCATGTAGCAGCGTACTTGGCCGATCCTGCGACATTTTGAGACCGGGTCTGCACCTGCTGCCTGGCTGAGATGCTGTCCGGACCCTGAGTAGCTTCCAATCCAGTGGTGAACCCCGCAACACCTCTGGGTCCTGGAAAGGCCTGCCGGCCGCACTTCCAGGGTTGGCTGGTTCACTGGGCCTGGCGGTTGCTGATGCCGCACTGGATGCCTAACGCCTGCAACGCCTCCCTCCATGCCTGACCCACAGGGAAAGAAGTGAAGCCTGTCCGCACCCCGTAGCGGATCTGACTGACTACCCTGCAGCCCCACGGGAGACACAGAGGTGCCCGCTATGATTAGCGTTTCTGGCCTGACGGGGAGCGGGAGAGGGTAGACGGGCATGCACATCAGAGAGGAGGCCCAGGTGAACAGTGATGCATGATTCCTGGTGGAGGACTTAGCGTCCTCCCTTTGTCCTGCCTCCCCGTGCCTTTTGATGTTCCTGCGGTCTGGGTTGAGGACCTGCGAGATGCTGGCTGTGTTGTTACACCTGCCAAATTGCCTGGGAGCCGGAATTGGGGCCTGGTGGAGCCTGTGGATGAGATGCTGCCTGCTGGGGGGTCTCTGCCGGGCACTGCATTGCTGACACTGCCTTCGCCGAGTGCTTATTTGACCAGCTAACTGATTTTGGGGATTGTGCCAGTAAGTAAGGCGCTGCTGGGGAGGCTGGATGCACATTACCTCACCTGCATGTTTTCTTGGAGGCTGTGAGGGGAAGCTGAAAGACCCATAGCATTCTGGGGGTCCATCTCCCCTTTGGGGACATTTGATGCCCCCTGAAGCCTAATCCATGCCCTGTGCTGGCGCTAGGAAGGTCCTTCTGACACCCGAGGCCAGCCACTGTTGCTCTTTGGACCCGCTGCGGTGAGGTCGACCTGTCTGGTGGAGACCTCCCATCTTCTCTTCAGCATTGCTGGGGCCCGCTTCAGCGACTGCCGGCACTGCAGATCCTTGATTGATATCCCAGTGCCTGGGATACTGCCACAAACTTCCCTTGCTTTGGCCTGCGGCTCCATAGTGGTTTGGGGGGGGTAAAACCTCAAGCCATCATGACCTCTGACTGCAATACCAAGAAGGACCACACCCTCAAGGACCTCCTCTCTAAAGTCCAGATAGGAAAGTCAGAACAACCCAAAGATGCATCCCTTACTGCGGCCCAGGCCAAAGAGCCAGTGCGTGTGGCGGCAGATATGCCATCACCACTTCGGCCCAGCCGTCTCTGCAGGGCCCGACAACCTCCACCGCTCCACTTGCCCAAAGAAAAGCAGACTCTGCAAACCCTCAGATATTGAGAGTCGCAAGGAGCGAAACACACTGATAAGACAATTATAATACCAGGAAAGTGCTTCTGATGTAGACAGTGACCATTGATATAGGGGCGGTTCTGGAACCCCTTGTGGTGGCTCGACTGCCACATGGATTCTACAAACTAAAGACCCTATGCCTTTTTTTCTACTGAAGGCCTTGAGACTCCGGATATGATCCCGTACACCATACCTGATAATACTGGCAGCGGAGCCCCCCCCCCCACTGCACCGTGATGAGAAAAGGAGACTTTGGATCGACGACATGGACCTTCACAGTTTGAATATTTGTGTTCCCAGGGGGGGGGGACTATTCAGTTACTGTGCTCTTTGTTTTATTCCACTTCCTTCCTTGTGGTGACTTCTGTAGGCCCTCTCCTTTTACAGACACTACCTTCTGACGATCTCTGTGGCGATTCCGTGCCTGTCCGCAAGCCCACTTGGTATTCATTAGATTATATCTTATGCTCAGGCAATGGTTAATATACATAGTCTTTAATGCTCGGGGCCTTAATGACCCTTTGAAGTGCTTGGCACTCCTCTCCCTTATTAAAGAGGCTAAGTGTGATATTGGTCTCCTGCAAGAAACACATCTTTAAAGCTGATTGGAAGCAGTTGCGGTCCCGGTGGTTTGACCGCCAATACTTCTCTTTGGGATGGGGGAAAACGCTGGGGTGGCAATCCAATTAATGACACATTTCCCTGGCAGGATAACACACAACCCACATGGATACACCTGGCAGACTGCTATCACTTCATATTGACATAAAGGGACATAGGATTACACTGGCCAACCTCTAAACCCCAAAGACCACCGGGGGCCGTATTACACATGGCTCTGCCGGAGCTAGTTGACGCTGCGTTCCAGAGTATGTTTGTGTTTATGTGCGTCTGTGCGCTAATACAATATGCACACACATGTAAACGCACATAAACCCAGATCTCAAAGTCTGCTCCAACATCACGGCTCATTACAAACTGATCCTCTGTAATGCGATCGGGCGCATACTCTGGAGCACTGCGACAATTAGCGCCGGCGCAGCCATGTGTAATTCGGCCCCAGGAATCCTTTCTCAAACAGGTGCTCGGTAGTGTTCATACCACTCCTGACATAGATATTATTGTGGGAGGGGACTTCAACATAGTTGCAGATTCACAGTTGGACTGGTCCCCCCCAGAGACAGGGACAGACCAGGACACTGTCCCCCGCTTTTAAGCAATGGTTGGCCGTGGTGGGACTGATGGATATATAGCGACTGACGCACCCAAATACATAGGATTTCACTTTTTTCTCTGCAGTGGATCAAACATATGCGTGCATCCATTTGTTCCTCACAGCTCCACGTATCACAGGAGTTGCGCCCACAGTGGACATTGGGGTGGCTTTATTGTCAGATCACTCTCCTATCACCTTATGGTTCACACCGCTTAGCCTTGCTCCGCCCTCCCGCATTTGGCTTCTTAATGCCAAGCTCCTCACTTACGATAATATACTCACAGAGATTCAGAGATTAAGGACACCCTAGACGCCTTTCTAGCTATGAATGACACACTGGCCACATCCTACGAATGACACACTGGCAACATCCACCACATTACTGTGGGACACAGTAAAGGCTGTAGTGAGAGGACAGTTTATCGCCTTAGCAGCACACCTTAACATGGACAGAAGAAATAAACAAATACAGCTAGAGACTATGATCAAGGAGCTTAAAGTCACCACAAGCATACAGGGTTACTGGCAATCTGGCAGTAACTTACTGTGGCCCGTAAACAGTTGAAACCTATAGACATGGACAGGGCAGAATATGCCCTCTTATGCTGAAAACAAAAGAACTAGGCAGGCGGGAAAGCAGGACGTCTCTTGGCCCACTGACTCCTATACACCAGAGAATAGATGAGCTGCTGAAGTCAGATTGTACCAGACCCAACAGGAAGAACGTATCACTCGGAAATTTGAATTCTTTCATACCAACTTGTACTCCATGTAGACCCTTTATTACTGCTTGCATTGAGACGTACTTGGGGTTGATTCCCCGGGCCCCCACCAAGGACATCACCAGTCTAGACTGGTACATAAGCCCCAACTAAGTTCTTATGGCAGTACAGGGCCTCCAGACTGGTAAGGCCCCTGGTCACAATGAGCACAGCGCAGAATTTTATAAGGCATTTTGGACTCGCTTGGCTCCTATATTGACAAGGCAATACAATGATTTTAGCACCACCGGCTCCCTGGCGCCCACAATGCAACTGGCCACGATTACTGTCAGCCCTAAACCAAGGTAAGACCCTAAGTGCTGCTCCTCATACCACCCCATCTCCTTGCTAAATGTGGACGTTAAGATCTTTACAAGTATTCTAGCTAATCGGCTAGCTCCCTACATGCAAGGTTTGGTGGACCCTGATCAGATATGGTTTATACCTGAGCAGAGCTGCGGTGACAACACCAAACGACTGTGCCACCTCTTAGAGAAGACGCAACGCTCCCGCACACCAGCCCTTCTCCTCTCCATCGACAAGGAGAAAACATTTGATCAAGTCCACTGGCCACATCTCCATGCAGTACAGGCACGCTTTGATCGTGGCCTGCAGTTTGGCAGATGGATACAGAAAAGCTTTGCCTCCCCCAAAGCAATGGTGAGGGTTAATGGAATTCAGTCCTGTCCTGATCCGTCCCTATCGAGAGAAGCACCCGCCAGGGTTGCCACCTGTGCCCCTTATTGTTTGCTTTATATATGGAACCTTTTGCTGAACGGATCCCCAGTCATCCGCAGATTTCTGGCATTACTATGGGGTGGCAAATCCCACAAAATTGCGCTTTATACGGATTACATATTGCTCATCTTGTCGAATCCATATACCTCTTTGACTGTGGTCATGGAGGAGCTGGCGACTTTTGGGGGAGCTTCGG
Organism: Triturus cristatus; assembly: GCF_964204655.1. Taxonomy (NCBI): domain Eukaryota; kingdom Metazoa; phylum Chordata; class Amphibia; order Caudata; family Salamandridae; genus Triturus; species Triturus cristatus. The sequence goes on from NC_140594.1 coordinate 394,218,861, forward strand.
GATTTAAAACCATTCTTCACAAATCATCTATACTAAACCTCACCATCCCTGAAGCGGCCTGGGCTCCATTGGAAGCAGGTTTTCCATTCACCCGGGCCACTCAAGGGATAAAATATCTAGGCCTGCAGATACATCCTACTCCAACCACTACTGCAAAGCATAATTACGCTGTACTAATGATGACAACCCACTCAGATTTATCTAAATGGAAGGGATGTGGCCTATCACGGCTGGGTCGCTTGGCACTGGTTGAAATAACGCTATTACCAAAGGTGTAGTATGTCATGCAGACACTGCCACTCCAACCCCGCCCCCCCACAGATGTAAGATACATTGCAGAGTCTTATTTGGGAGTTCTTCTGGGGTGGGAGGAAGGCAAGGATGGCAAAGGCGCAGGCTTACCTGCCCCAGGTAGAGGGGGGCCTGGTGGTCCCTCACTTAGCGTGTTACTATCAAGCAGCACAAGTGAGATACATGGGGGAGAGGTCCTGCCCTCGTAACAAAAAACATTGGTGTTTCATTGACCAGGCAATGATGGGCATGCAAAATTGGATGGAACCGTGGCTACCAAAAGTCTATCGATTGCCTGCGGTATATGTCTCACCAATACGTTGCGCCACTATGGCTGTGTTGAACAGGGTACAAACTCGGAAGGGACTATCCACTCCTGTTTCTCCCCAGATACCTATACTAGGGAATCCAAACTTCCCCCTGCGCTGCATGGTTCCCACTGCAATGAGTGGCAATTGGCCAACTGTACAATAGTGGGAGACCTTTTTGATGATGATGTCTTTCTGGATTTTTCTCAAATTGAGTCAGCCTATGGTCTTCCATCAACAGCCCATTGGCAATACATAATCCTGCGTTACTGGGTGTCCCAGCCCTTGATTCGTCCCCACGCCAGCAGACCCCTCACACCGCTAGAGAAGTGGCTCCTTACACACTCCTCCAATAAACACATGCTATCTGACATCTACGACCTCCTTGTTACACCAAAGATGTTACCTAAAACACCTGCACAACATTGATTGGGTGGTGGAATGTGAACGCACCTTCACCAATAGAGAGTGGCAAGATATCCTTCACCAAACCCGCGCCTCTGCGCACATGACATGTAGTAAAGAAATGCTCCTCAAGATAGTGCATTATTGGTATTACACCGCAGCACGAATCGCACATTGGAAGATGGGTGAGACAGTGCATGCTGGCGACAATGCGGCAAGATGGGCACTCTAACATATATTCTATGGCAGTGTCCTAAGCTAAGCTCCTTTTGGCAGGAGGTGCGACATGCTGTGAACGACATATACGAAACTGATATTCCCCGTTTTCCCAGCTACGTCTTGTTTGGACTCCCAGACCAATTGAAATACCCCTTAAGGTCAACTAAAGGGTGAGGTATCACCTTAGTACTAGAAGCTGCAAAGCAGCTCTTGTTAGCCCGCTGGTGCTCGGACACATATTCAAATTTCAGGGGCTGTCTTCACACATTCTAGAAACTGTTGGGTTTGGAAAAGCTGACAGCAGTAGCAACACATACACTGCCATAATTTGACAAGTGGGGGCCATGCATCTGCTACTTTTCAGAAGAATTTCAAGAACTGACATGCCCAACACACCTTCGAGTTTTGCGCCTCACCCACACTGAGTGTGTCCACATTTAAACAATTTTCGTGGTGGTGATAGGTTCTTCGATTTGCTCCCTATCCTCAGCAGAGAGTCTAGTTAAGGCTACCCTACCCAGATATGATCTGGAATCCTCTTTACAGATTCGGCCATTAGTGTAAAGCTGCTGGTAAAAGTCAAAGGAAGCTTCCACTGTATTGTTTTGTGTGCTAGGTGTAAATGTGGTGCAACTCCGGCAACGAGACTGCAGGACCAAGCCTGCATTCTGATCCACAGATTGATGATCCTGGTGGTACCCAAATCTGCATTGCAACCTCCTGCTTAGCTAGGAGTCTGGTAAATCTGGTCAACTCTTACATTTTGAGTTTTGTCCAAGAGCTTAAAGATGGATGGGGGTAGGGGAAGGAAGCCCATGCAATGCTTCTTGTTGGTTGCTCAGGACTCATCTAGTGATAATGTGCCCAGCGCTTGGATTCCTTGTTAAGTGAGGAAAATCCCAAACCTTCATAATACGCTACTAGAATATGTTCAACAAAGCTCTAACCATGAGGTAGAGGAAATTAAATGAAGAAAGGAAGCACAGGAAAAATCAAAAGATGCCCCCCACCCCCATTAACACCCCAAAGAAAACCACAAAAGATCTTCCTGCAAACATTGATACAGAAATATAACTTGTGATATAAGCAATACACCACAAGATGGCACAGCTGTGTAATGAATCATTGGCTAACAGGAGCAGTGACATAAGTGTCAGACATCTAACATTATATTTCATAGGGGCAACAACATTGTCACAACATTCCATGGCAGACAAGGTAAAGGTTCCAACCACAAGCCCAGATCCAGAACTGGCTTCGACTAAATTCATGCCATCAGCCCCCTCCCCAGACTTGTAGATGTGAGCTAAACCTGTACCATCTTCGTTTTACACATGCCTTCCACCCTCTCCATAACCCACATAATTGACTTGGCTCTTAGTCCACCATCCGCATGAAATACATTCAATGTTACCTTTCTAGACCAGCTACTTCTGCATACATTCACTCAAACAAAACATGAACCTCAACTCAATGCTTTTGACCAGCATTTTCTTGTTATTTCATGCCTTAGCCCCACAATTAAAATTGTTATATTTCACCCAGTGTTATCTCAGAGTGAAATTACACAAGCCAAAGTTACAAGCATGTCAGGGTCCAAAATATCTGAGATGGCAATCTCCAGACCCGAACATTTCTTGCTTGGAGTCACCAGAGGATGTGGTCCTTCGGCTACGCTGCCGACTTTGGGTGCAGGAAACCAGGGTTCGAGCCTCGGGGTCGCGTCCACATCCTGTGATTCTGGGCAAATCACTTAATCTCCCCGTGCCTGAATGTGTAATGCAAATACGGTGCTATGTAAAGCGCTCCAATACCTTCGGGTCGAGTTCGCACTATATAAATATGCAAAAAAAAAAAAAAACTGGCTTGGGAGAATTGCTGCAGGAGATGTGCTGAGGATTGCACAGCATTCTTGACCCCTGTCCACCCTCTGCAGCTCTCCGGGAAGGTGGGGCGTGGGCCATGAGCCTCTGAGTCCAAAGCCCATTCTCGACTAGCACTCCCACATACACTTTCCGTCCATTCTCGACTAGCGCTCCCACATACACTTTCCGTCTGCTCAGAGCAGGTGGAAAATGCATTCCAGTTTTCACCGAAATCCCGAAAAACGATACTGTTATCTACCCAATGAATGCAGTTCTGAGCAGCTCTTATTCTCCATTTCAGGGTAAAAACGTGCAATGAGCAGAGATACCAGCTGGCACATTTTGTTTTGCACCTCTGGTTTTTCTGTTGCAAAGTCCGGCCAACTCGTAATGAGGGCCCGAGTCTTTTCTACCAGAGCAAAAGACTAGACCTCAATTGACTTCTGACATTCTACAACAACCCTTGATGGAAACTGGCGAGCTTTTATTCTCTTCCTCCACACTTCCAATGGTGACAAACATCTGATCCTCTGAATAGTGTCATGGTATATCAAAAGTTTCAAAATGTTATTCTTGTGCTCCTCTCACTCCAATCTTAAGGATATTTGCATGACTGGTTTATTTTAGGTGGTGCACCTTGTGTGACTCCCCTACCCACATACATCCTTTTGCTTTTATTGCTAAACTGTTATGGTGTAAATCTTCCCCATATACCTTTAGCAATCTACTTCATTCAAATCACGTGTCCTTTCGGATTAAATGTTTTGCATTTAATTAATTCAAACAAATGTGCTTCATGCAGCTATTTATTTCCAACGTCTTTGTTTTGGAACCCAAAAATGAACTTATGCTCAGCCCAGTTTTGTAAATATCAAAATGGCATCCTGAAATACAGTGACCCCCTTCAGTTTTGTGAAATAAAACATGAATACATTATTGAAGATGAGGCAACTGATGAAAAAACAAAGGTGTAATCGAGGATAATGGAAAACTCTGTTCTGTGATACAGATGTGGTCAGGAAACTGAACTTGGGAGCAAATAATGTCTGGTGGTATGCAGCTCTTGATTGGAGTGTTGAGAAAGTAGTTGACCGTAGTTGCTTGTATTTTAGGAAAAGGATGACAATCAACTAAAATATTTAATGTTGGAAGACCTTAGGTCCACACAAAAATGTGTATCCTCAGGTTTTTTTTTTTCTAACAATGCCTGGAGGAATCTATACCGGTGCACCCACTCCTTCAATTACTTTGTCCCTACACGACTACTTCCATAAGCTTACTCTGAGATCAGTTAGTAGGTTCCTCACCTTGTGTTTAACAGGTATTGTGTCATTTTTCAAGACGGTTTTTGGGAGGAAATTTAAAAGTGGTCCTGAGCAGCATCATTATAATGATCCCCGACTGTCACCACCTGATGTGCCTGACCACACTACGGCTTCCCCGTCCCCCTGATGGTTTGCGCACCTGTGAATCCTTACTCCAAATCGCGCCTCCATGACCCGGGAGCTCCGACCTTTCCCCCGCTGGGGAATCTGAACCAACGGACCCTTCTTCTACCCACCGCTCCGCCGCTGTCTTCTGGTTGGCCCCCTCCCACCCGGGCCTTTTCTGTCCTTGTGCTGCAGCTGTGTTGGTTTTCGCCCCGTGACTTTGGATGTTTCTGCGCACCTGGTCCTCTACTCAGTTTTTGCCCTGCGACCTCTCACCCCTCCCCTCCTAGTCCGGGAGGACTGGTGGTGATTTGCTTGCTCCGCCCCTCACCAAGAAAGTCCTGGAATGGTGGCGTGAATGACCAGATGGTAGACTCTCTTTTTGCTTCTTCATCTCCATTGTGGGACTCCCGTGATCGTCCGTTTCCTCTGAAACCGTTCAGCCTTCATGCCCCAAAATAGCGGCGGCTCCCCCTTAACCTGCAACACAAGATGGCGACTGGCAGCACACTCCTACCCTAATGCTTTTAAATGGCAGCGGCGCCTGTAACCTGCTCCATAAGATGTCGAGCGGCGACTCACTCCACGCTAGCCCATAGCGAGACTCTCATGCTCCTCCATTTGTACTTCCCCCTGGTTTTCTTTTGCTGTTAGCCCCTTCTCCCCATTCTGGGCCTCCTGGGTGGAGTTGTTGCGGGCTCTCCCCCTTACGCTAACCTCCACTTAACTCCTGCCGCTCACTCCTCGACGCCGGCTGTGCTCTTTCCTGCCCTCCCACCTGGGCGACCCAGGGATGTCTCCTGCTGAATGTTCCTTTTCCCCATTTTAGGCCTCCTGACTCATATATTTATGCCCCCCCACTCAATCTCCACTTTATGCCTGCCCCTGACCCCACGATAACCATGTCCCACCTTAACCCCTCTCCAGCGTCCCCCTCCAATCCCGCTCTCTCCTCCCTAAACCCACACTCATCAGACATGGCCCCAACTCTGGGTCTATTCCTTACCCTCCCAACCTTTAAAAAAACGCCAAGAAAATTTTTAAACACAAAATCCTTATCCTGCATCCCGAAACCTTAATTGTGGATTACTACTACAGCCTCACGTACCCCATAAAAACCAACTACATTTTCTACTCTAAACGCCCCTCCAAATGGAAGAGCACCTTCCACGTCACCTCTCTGTCACTAAATCTAACAACATCCCTTACGGCTTCAAAATATCTACTACTCCTTCCCCCATTTTTCCCGGTGAAGTTGACATCTCCATCTACAAAACTGGGAATATCCTCATACAAGCCTCTGAACACCACCTCTAAATCTTTGAACACCATTTCAGCACTCTATCCCTCCAATTGTCCTTATCCACCCCCCTCCCTTCTACTCCCCAACCCGTAAACATATCCCTGTGCTCCCCTGCCCCCCCGACGAATTCCCCTCTGCCCCCAGACATCTCTAACCTTAAGGATGCATCCTATTCTATATCTCCCGACCCAACACCCAACCCTCAACCCCCCCAAAACATCTCTAATTCACTCTCCATCTCCCAAACTCCCATTCTCTCCAACGACCGTTACCTTCAAGCCCGAGCCCCACCTCCAACCCCTCTCCTTACACCAAAGCTACTCCCCTAGCCTGCCCCACTACACCCCCTGCCCACACTCCCCCTCTCCAAATTTACCCTTATCCCCAACTCTGATGCTGCCTCTCCCCCCACCCCTTACACCCTCTCTTCTACTCTTATCCCACCCCCATCCCTCTCAATACCTGCCCCTCCCTCACACTGTCAGTTCACCCCTCTTTCCCCCTCAGGCCTCCCCCTTTCCCACAGCTTCTTTACCCCACTTACAACCGCCCACACCGCTCAACCTCTTCGAAAACCCGACACTTACCCCCGACTCTTCCCAAACAAACCCCCTCCCCCCTCCTGCCCCAACTACCTCCATAAACATCCCGTCCTTAATCACCCCACTACCCCCACCATCGGCCGGAACTCCCCTCTCCCCCCCACAAACACCCTCCACACCCTCAGCTTCAACACCTCCCTCGCCCCCCACTCCTTACCACTTGCACTCTCCGAACACCAGACCTCCATCCACACCGAACTCTGAACATACCTCCACCCCCCCTCTTGCCTCAACTGAGGCCCAACTCACTCTTCTAACCCAGGCACTTGTCAACATTGACTGCAATATTTCCTCCTTGGTATCCGAACTTGCCCGACTTAGAGAGGATTTCAAAGACTTCAAATCCCAGAACCTCAGAACCCCCCTTCCTAGGTTCATCACACCATGCATTGGCTTTCCTAAACTCACTAATCCCAAACTCTGGAAAACCATACCTCTTCACAACCGTACGCAAAGACCTATACGCACCGTGAATGACCACCCCACCGCTGTCCTCTCTGACATTTGCAACTCCTACACACCAAAAACCTCACACAAGAATACAGACCTGCCTCACTCCAACATACCTGTCATTATTAGGACCAGCAGAATCATCCCCTCCCCATGCTCTCCCAGACCACCTCCCCAATTTACCACCATCCACTCTTGTTCCCCCCCCAAAAAACAACCCTAAAACCCCTGGCCTGCATGCTTGTGAACTGCCGCTTGGCGGTTCGACATGCGACTGAAATCTCAGAAACTATCCTCAACGAAGACATAGATGTTGAGAAGTACTTATTTATCCACCCTCAGAAGTAATTAATAGAGAGACGACATGGTTGTAGCAACGGAGTAGTTTATTCGCAGTCCTTACTCCACCCGTGCATCCTATCAATGCCCTACAACTCATTCTAACGTTTTTCTCACCAACCCTCCATCCTTGAATCAAAACAACCCCGCGTGATCTCCACGAGCACAAACAACACGCTCGTGAAGGTCACGCTACATCAACAATACAATTCATACATATACAACACATCTTCCCCCTTTTTTTTTTTTTTTTAACACATAACATAGTCCTTGAATCTCCCTGGGTAATGATGTTCACGTTTCCCCCTTGATTCACCACCCCATTTTGAACAGTGGGGATGCTGTTCATTGTGATCTTCAGTTGAACTTGGACTCACTTCAACACTTTTTCCTAAATGAGCAATCCCTTTAAACAATGAGATCCTGTTCAAATTCCAAACACTTCCTCCCTCAACACGTACAGCATTACTTAACACTTCTATTACCCTTTTAGGATCCGACCAGCACTGTGAACCTTTGGGAACACATTCCTTCCTCTTTACCCGAACAAGATCACCAACACTAATCCTTACTTTGCTACAAGTGCCTCTTTTCTTGTCCATTATAGATTTCATTTTCCCCTTCTGCTCACTAACTCTTTGCTTAACAACATCATAATCAACAGCATTAAATTCCTTATCACTCCAATTTTTCTTTAACCACCATGGTACCAAACTAGTACTTGGTTTACGTCCCCTCAACAACTCAAAAGGACTGACAAGAGTAACTGAATTTGGTGACGTCCTATAAGATAAAAGCATAGACTGTAATGCGTTGCTCCAATTCAACCCTCCTTTAAGGGACAACTGTATAGCTTCCTTCACAACACGATTGAATCGTTCCACCTGACCATTTGCCTCTGGATGGAAAACAGCAATCCTTCTGTGTTTTACATTACATTTCTGTAAAAATGCCTCCATCTCTTTACTAATAAATTGTGGTCCATTATCTGTGACTATTTCCTGCGGAATCCCTTCCCTACAAAATGTCTCATCTAAAAATTCAATAACACTTTGTGAAGTGACTTCCTTAACCATCTTAACTTCTGGCCACTTAGAAAAATAATCAATGAGTACAATACCAAAGCATTTATCCTTAGGCAACACTTGAAAAGGCCCAATGATATCAATACCCAATTTCCTCCACGGACCACTGGGATAAGGAACAGGATGAGACTCTACCCGTAAAGGAACAGCAGATTTATCACTGCTAGCACAAATACTACATTTACTCACATATTGCTCAATTGCAGAGTCTATTCCAGGCCACCAAAATGCTTCCCTAACCCTTCTTCTAGTGAATGAAATTCCGAGATGTCCCTCATGAGCAATCTCCATAATTGCATTCCTGAGGCCAAAAGGAGGAACTATTTTGTCACCCCTCATAACCAAACCATTTTCAAGCGCTAGGTCTTCTTGAATTTTAGCGAAACTCATCATATCACCCGATACCTTCCTTATCTCTGGCCAACCTTGTACAATGTATTCCTTTAACATCTTCAATTCATTATCTTTCCCCATTTCCATCATCCAATCTTCCTCTCTTAAATGTTTCCCCGTACCGTGTATTACATTTAAATCATGTGTAGTGAAAGCTACCTCACAGTCATCACATTGGTAATGTTCCTCACCAACAATGGGTAGTCTTGACATACAGTCCGCATGCATGTTTGCTTTACCTTGAACATATTCAATTCTGAATCTAAAAGATTGTAACCTTGATGATAATCTTGCTAATCGTGCTGACATTGATCTTCCACCCCCAGGAGACATTAAGTACACCAGGGGTTAATGGTCAGTTTTGATGATAAATTCATTCCCCCATAGAAAACTTCTGAAATGTTCTGCACCCCATACGCATGCAAGAAGCTCTCTCTCAATCACCGAGTAGTTTTTTTCTGCATCCCTTAATGCCCTAGATGCATACGCTACAATCCACTCATTACAATCGTCCTTCTGTATCAACACACCTCCTAATCCCAGATTGCTGGCATCCACCATGACTATGCACTTTGCCCCTGGAACAAACGGTTTCAAACAGGGTGCATTTACTATGAATTCCTTGAGGTTCTCAAAAGCCTGAGTCATGTTCTCTGTCCACACAAATTTTGCATTCTTTTTCATTAAACATCTAAAAGGATCAACCTTGACTGAGTAATTTGGAATGAATTTAGCGTAAAATTCGGTGAGCCCCAGAAACGCAACTAACTGTTCTTTTGATGATGGTACTGGAGCCTTAACAACACTCTGAACATGTTTTTGCTTTGGTTTAATCCCTTTACCACTTATCGTATGCCCTAAGTACTCTACTTCCTTGGCTTTCAATTTGCATTTGTCCAAAGTAAGACCCTTCTTAGCTAATGCTGCTATAACATTGTAAAGATTTGTATCATGCTCCTCATCGTCCTTCCCATAAACCAAGATATCATCCTGAAAAGCTATTGCCCCAGATAATCCTTCCAAGGTTTCCTTCATTAATCTCTGAAATACAGAGGCTGCACTAGCAAGTCCAAATGGCATGCGACAGTATCTAAATAATCCATCTGGAGTTATAAAGGCTGTGAAATTCTTAGAGTCCTCTGCCAGAACTACCTGATGGTACGCGCTTGCTAAGTCAATGCATGAGAAAACCTGTGCATTGCCTAGACTAGATACCATTTCATGTAAATTAGGAAGAGGATGAGCGTCTACCCAGATTACACGATTCAGACTGCGTAAGTCAACACATAAACGAAGTTCTCCTGAAGATTTTAGCGAAATAACTATGGGAGAAACCCATGGGGAAGACTCTATTGGTTCTATAATACCCTCATTACATAAATTTTTCAACATGTCACTCAATTTATTCCTATAAGAGAGAGGAACATTCCTTACCTTATGTCTTATGGGAACTGTATTCTCATGGAGTTTGATCACGTGTTCAAACCCCACGTATTTCCCCAGTTTTCCACTAAAAACCCTTGGAAATTCACTAATCAATTTTTCTACAAAGTTTGACCCTTGCCTGGAACTAGAGTCTATTGCAAACACAGGAGGATTCGCTCTCGGGTCAAGTTTAATGCCCAATTCATATTGATGTGGCCACCCTAGTAAAGACTCCCCTGACTTTGCTACGTAAATTTTCCCTACAGTACCTTGGCCAGAGAACGCTAAATCCGCATTAAAATAACCTATTAGGTCAATTTTATGACCGGTGTAACCCCCTGGAGATACATCAGGATTAATTAGTGGTCTGTTGGGCCAATTCTCATTGAAAACCTTAGCTGAAATAATCGAATACAGAGCACATGAGTCCACAAGAAATCTCAAATCTTTCCCATCAACCTTAATTATACCTGATGGAAATGTTGATTTCCCGACCTCATTACACATATTGATCACAGTATTTATCTCATTTTCACTTTCATCATTACTATTGTACTCATCATCTAACCACTGTATATGGTTTACTTTCTTCATGACAGTTTTACAATATTTACTAAAATGTCCCTTCTTATTACACTTTGAACACACTTTGTCAAAAGCTGGACACCCCTTAAAATTCGCTAAGTGGTTTGAGCTACCACACCTAAAACATAGTAATGAATAGCTCCTTTTTTCTTGACTGGTGCCTTGACTCTTATTCTTGTTCTCATATTTACTAGTATTAACTGGCCTTTGACTTATTTCTTTTTTTTCCTTGACATGTTCTTTTTGATTTTTGTTTATGCTGAAAACATCTCCCTTTTCATTGCCTCTGATCTCCTTTACAAATTCTTCTGAATGTTCAATAGATTTCGCAATGTCAATGGCAGCATTCAACGATAAGTCAGAGGTAGACCATAACTTCTCTTGGACTTTTTTACTGTTGGTTCGCATTAATATTTGGTCTCTTAAAACTTGCTCATATGAGATTCGTTCAAAAGCACATGAACTCGCCAATGACCTTAAAGCAGATACATAATCTTCAATTGACTCATCTTGGCGTTGTTTCCGTGAATAAAAGATGAATCTTTCCATTACTACATTCTTTTTCTTCCCAAAACGAATATTTAATTGCGATGAAGCATACTGGTATGCATTTATTCTGCCAGGATTTATTAAAGCTGGAAGTGTTGCAAACTCCTTCAAACCAAAACCCCCAAGACAATGTTTTAACAAAGACAATTTCCTCTCAGGTTCACAGTCATCTCCTTCAAGAACCTCTACATAGGCCAAAAACACAGGCTCCCACACCTCCCATGGCATAGGGGGATCGCCTGATGATGACAGAAAGGAAGGGGGCGGAACAATTCCTGACATTTTTAAATAAAGTCGCTTTTCATCTCACACGCTGTACATTCACTTTAATTTTATTTTACCTCGTTTCTCCAAGTATGAAGACAACTCTCCGTTTGTTCTATGTAGACGGTGGTTTCCTTCTTTCACTCGTCGGGTTTCAGATGTTGCAATAACGAGAATAGGAAACAAAAACGAATGAAACCCAACCCTCCAATCACGGTGATGATTACAACACGCCTCACGGAGATATTTACAGCGTGTTGTGATGGTAACGCGAGACTTCACGTGACCACAACACCCCTCCGTAGCTGAGAATCACCGAAATCTCGAAGGACTCGCCGATTTCAAGTTCACGCGGATTGAAGAATCGCCGACTTCAAATTCCTGCTGGATTGAAGGGTGGTATACTCCTTTACGGTACCGTTGTTACTTGAAGCTGTATTTTCAATAATGTTTACTACTCATCCTCCGCTCCGAGTAAATTTCTCTCTTCTTTTTTTTTTTAAAAAAAAAAATCGTAGCCGTCTTCGCTTACTCAAAGCCTTACAGCGTCGATGGGTGGTTTTGAAAATTGTTTCTTCTCTTTTTTTTTTAAAAAAAAAAAACTTATTATTTTCTTTTCCGATGACCATCCGATAATGCTTTTGTTCTTGCCCAATCGTCGCCAGTGTTGAGAAGTACTTATTTATCCACCCTCAGAAGTAATTAATAGAGAGACGACATGGTTGTAGCAACGGAGTAGTTTATTCGCAGTCCTTACTCCACCCGTGCATCCTATCAATGCCCTACAACTCATTCTAACGTTTTTCTCACCAACCCTCCATCCTTGAATCAAAACAACCCCGCGTGATCTCCACGAGCACAAACAACACGCTCGTGAAGGTCACGCTACATCAACAATACAATTCATACATATACAACAATAGACATCGTCTTCCTCACGGAAACCTGGCTCAATGATCATTCATCATCCGTCCTTGACCTACTCTCCCCTCCCGGTTACTGCATCATCAGAAAAGACAGACCAAAGAGAATAGGAGGTGGATTAGCAATAATCTTTAAAAACGAATTTCAGCTCTCCCAAGTCAAAAACACAGACTTCGAAACCTTCGAATACCTTGGGGCTGAACTTAAGATTCAAGGTGCTCCTCCTATCTGACTACACAACATCTATCACTTTCCGGGCGAACCTCTTCCCTTCGCTGAGGAACTATCTGACCTTCTCACCCAATCTTCATTGGCTAGCTCTCAAAATCTCTTCCTTGGTGACCTAAAACTTCACAGGAATGTGCCCGAGGACCCATCCATCAAACTTCTCAATAACCTTCTTGAGATCAGCGATCTCATTCAACTCTGCCGTTCCCTAACTCACTCTAAAGGGACTACCCTTGACGTCATCATTGCATACAATGACTTGGTATCCCTATCCAACATCCTCCCTATTGACTGGTCTGACCACCACCTCATACTGTTCACGATCTCTCCCTCAGCCCTGCCAGTGCCACCTAGGAACAACAAAATCAAAATACTAACCAGAAAGCTCAATCTTATTCCCTCTGGTGTATTGGAGACCAAACTCCAAACCCAACTTCGTTGCACCCCCCCCTCTCTTAATGTAAATGAACTCACCAAGCACTATAATAAAACTATCATGAGGTCCTGGATCAACTTGCTCCTCCAAACGCTAAAAAATATCCCTTCTAAATCTTGGTTTAACCCGGACCTCAACAATGAAAGACGAGTACTTAGACTGGCTTAAAGAACTTGGAGACAGCACCCTTCCCCCTCTAATCTCGTCCGCCTCCGAACTGCTCAATCTACTTACAATAAGCACATTTTCTCTGAAAAGGCTTCCTTCTTTCGTGCACAACTCGCCCGGGCCAAAAATAGACCCAGAGAACTATTCAAAATTGTCAGAAACCAAACCTCCCCCAACCTGACGGCCACCACTAACAAATGTGAAGTGCTAACTTTTTCTCTGACAAAATCGGCAAAATTGACCAATCCTTCACTCTGACTATGTCCCCTCCAAACCCCAAATACACACTTGGCTCCACTTTAACACCCCTCCCCCCCCAGATCCTACCCCCTACCTCCTCCCCACTCCATCTTCCAAAAACCCTCCTGAAACCTACCCCGACAACACACTGCTCAAGAACAACGCCTCCTGGCAGAATTTCCAATCAGTTTCAGAACTCAAAGTCTTTAACATCTTGTCCAAATTAAAACCATCTTTGCACACTAAGGACCCTATCCCGTCTTCTCTCGTCCAAGACCTTAAGCACATCATTGTCCCTTACTCTACACACATCATCAACTCATCCCTTTCCTCAGGATGCGTCCCTGTCTCCCTCCAACTCGGACAAATCATGCCCATCCCCAAAAACCCTATGGCTGACCCTAACGACCCTAATAACTTCTGCCCCATCTCTAACCTCCCCATTCTCTCAAAAGCCCTTGAAAAATGTGCACTTTCCCAATTGGATAAACACATCAACACCTACAACCTACTTGACCCTCTACAATCCGGCTTCCGTAAAGGCTGCAGCACTGAAACTGCATTACTAAATATAGTTGATGACATCCACCACACCCTAGAAAATGACGAGGCCTGCTTACTCATTCTCCTTGACCTCTCTGCGGCCTTCGACACCATCAACCATTCAACCTTACTCAACAAACTTAAACTTCGCTTTGGCCTACATGGCATTGTCCTCAACTGGTTCACCTCATATTTCTAACACAGAAACCAGCAAATCAAAATCCAAAGCTGCCTCTCTAATCCCACCCCTGTCTCCCTCGGCATCCCCCAAGGATCTATCCTCTCTCCTGCTCTCTTCAACCTATTTATAGAACCCCTTACCCTCATACTTAAGCCGGTATTAACTATCACCTTTATGCCGACTAAACCCAACTGTACTATAAAATCAAATCTCATGCAGATATACCACACCTTAACACCACCCTGAATAATATTCAAACCTGGTTCTACTCCAATCATCTCAAACTCAATCCAAGCAAAACTGAAATCATCCTTTTTTCCCCAAAAAACAACCCACTTCCCATCTAAACATGGATGACTGACCTCAACGCCCTTAACTGCCAACTCTCCATGTCCGAATCAATAAAAACCCTCGGAATCACCAATGGCAATAAGTTAACGCTCAATGCCCATATCAAAAACTTGGCTAAAGTAGCACTTTTCACGCTCCACCATCTAAAAAAAATCAAGCATTTCATTCCAGCCGAAGATTTCAAATCCGTGGACCAATCGCTAGTCCTCTCAAAAATTGATTATGGCAATGCCCTACTCGCCGGATTTCCCAAAATTCCCCTTGCCCCCCTCAAATTGGTACTCACCCCAGCGGCCAGGCTTACTACTGACTACAAAAGATCTGATCACATCTCACCTTCACTTAAGACACTTAAATGGCTTCCTATCAAAGGTAGATCCTTCTATAAAATTGCATGCATTACGTACAAAGCCCTTCATCATAAGACCCCACTTTATCTCTCAAACAAACTGAATAAAGCAGGTAGTGCCCGACCGATGAGAAGCAACAACTCCCTCCTTCTCGCCCCCCCTCTGTTAAAAAAGAAAGCTGCGCAATCTTGCACCTTCTCTGGTAAAGCCCCCAGCATCTGGAATGGTCTTCCTAAAGATCTACGACTTAACCCTTCATAAGTCAGTTTAAAAAAAGACCTTAAGATACACCAGCTCAACAAATACTGGGGTCCGTAATCCTGCCTTTTCAGATTGGCTATACTCTACCCGTGAAACTCCAGCCCTCCCACCCTCTATTAACCCATCCTATACTGTTCAAGTTGTTTTATTTATTGTTTTCTCTAAGTCAATTTTGTCTGTACGTTGCATTTGATACCAATGTTCTGTATTTCATGTACTATCGTCACTCCTATGTAAAGCGCTCTGATACCCCAAGGTGGAGCCAGCGCTATATAAAACCTTTTAAATAAATAAATAAATAATCTTGCAAGGTGGCGTTAATGATCCTCTTCACCCGAGTGCTCACTCTTTATTCAGAGAATGGGTGAAGCATAAACCTCTGATTTACTGATGACGCCAACCCAAAATGTCTTGGCCTCTCCTTGAATCATAAATGTTATGAATTAAGTTGTGTTCCTTAAAAGTAAGTTTTCCTTGAAAGGGAAAAGATGAATAGGATTGTGTCCATGATCGCCTGGGGTGTAGGTGCCTGTGGGCCACAAAGTTCATTTGTACTCATTTTATTCACCCCAGGGCACTTTGGTATTAAAGAAGGGGCCACAGATGCTTGTACGGGCTATTCTGTAAAATGGATGGGGTGGGTGCACATTTCCTGGCTGAGCGATCAAAAGGTGGCATTCCCTCATTTGTGTGCAGGCATAGTCCCATGCAAATGAGAGAACACTCTGCACCCGCTCACTATTACAGCCACAGGCAGAGTGGAAAACTGTGAGTAGCACTGACAATGCTCAACATACAAAGTGGCAAGCAGCCACTGAGTCAACTGAGGACACCCCTAGTGAGGGTGCAAGGGGGTTCCAATACCCACAAAGCTTTCACAGTAGGCGCATGTGACACACTGTCCCCACCTGTGGCGGCCTCACTGCCCACTATGCACAAATAGGTCATTCGCCAAAGCGCAGACCACCTTTGAAAACTGCACAGTCTCACTGCAGGTGCAAGTTGGCAGGGATAGCGAATTTTATTTTCATCATACAACAGGGACATCTTTCTGGTGCAAACCAGGACCTTGCACCATATTAATGTGATGTCAGCCCCGGTGTTGCATCATATACTCATAGCTCCTATTACATTGAACTGTGCCGAAAACATGAATCTGAACCACTTATAGGGGGGTATTTACAAGCCCCTTGCATCACAGGTATTTCACTTTTCCCCATGTTAAAAGTGACGCTACGGCGGCGCAAGGGGCTTGTAAATAAGCCCCCTATAGAGGACCTAAATCAATCATAACTTCCAGAGACACTCCCTCAATTTCCAAAAAGCAGATACATGATTTATATAGTCCTTTTCCTACACAACTCTCACTACACTCTTCTGTTCTCAAAACCAACTTATCAATATCACATTGATCTCCTACATTTAGTACTTGAACAGCAGTGACTCTCCTGCTGGGATTGTGGCACATCTTGGCCAGCGTCCAACGTTTCCTGTTCTATCATCGGCAGCAAGGAGTCTAGACCCACATCTAGTGACACTTAGAACTGCTTGAGTTGACCACATTCCCCTTCTAGGTATTCCTCATTCCCTCTAGATTATTCATGACGTCATTGACATTCTTCTGTAAGTGATCCCTCTGTACTACACACACGCTGCTGCCTGAAGTTTTCACCCTATAAGGGGTCTTGTTCAGGGCGGCTGTAATGACCCATCTCCCAGAAATTGTGAGATGTTCCTTCTGTCCTTCTGTCTGTTACCCAACCATATTCGGAATGTGCAGAAATGTTTCCATCATGGCAAAGCACTGGCGCCTCCGATATCAAGAAAGTCATTGTGGGCACCCAGCACATGGGGAAAAGGAGTGGAGGCTTTTTTCCCGTCGACAAATACCCACGACAGAGTGTACAAGTTTAAATTGTGGTACAAACTCATCAAAATATCCAGCTCGACCCGGTCAATCACCCACAAGCAGAAGGCAAAAGATGCTCTGTTCGTCATCTTCAAGACGATGGAATAAATAGGCCTTTTCACTCTCTGGGTCTAATCTTTGGCAATAAAAAAAAAATGAGACAGTTGGTGAATATTTGGTAACTAGCTTTGATGGGTCTCTCACCCGAGAATGGCATAGACAATGGTCATCTTAGCAATGCTACTTTCTGGAAGAGTGGACTTTGGTGCCCGATATAAGCGGCCCTGGCATGAACCACCAAGAGCTAATGGCCCACAGTGATGCAGAAAGCAAGAAGCAGCGAGTCCTCTAAAGATGACGTGGTGGGGCGGGTTCCAACATGGCTGCGATCTTCTGAATCTCCTAGCTAGGATCTCTTTTCCAGGCCCGTTTGCCTGCTCGAGGCTCTAAGTGTGCACCCCGGGGCATGCAGCCTGGAGAGTGCACGCATGAGGAGTGCAGCTAATGGAGGCTGTCTGTCGTGGAAGAGGGAGTCCTGAGGCTCACTCTAGTGTACTCTGCTGATGGTGTTGATGCAGATAATGGAGCTGATGGTGGTGCTTCAGTGACTGCCAACTCCCAGAGTGAGGGGAAGGGAACAGACCAGAGCATTGGTGCATCTGTGTTCTGTGTAATGCTGCATCTAAGACAATACAGCATTACAGCCGCTGCGGCATGTTCCACTGTTGATGGAGGAGGGGCTCAGACGAGTGGAAAGGAGCTGGAGGAGTGCAATATTTCCTCAATGTCTGAGGAACTGCGACCCACACTTCATCTGGGCTGTGGAATTGTCCATCATGGATCTCCACCCTGGTGGCAGACCCCTGGGGCTGCACTGTGGGAGCCTTCCATTGATTGCACCACTTGACTCATTGACAGAGGAGGAAGCTTTTTTTCTCTGGTGTTGGTGTAATTGTTTTGCCTCTACTCTCTGCAGCTATGAGCCAGTGGGCAGTCATGTCTTGGAGGAGCATGGGTGAGAAGGATTGCTTTGCATCACAAGGAAAAACATAGTGGCCTGGGGCAGGAAAACACCTATAATGAACCCTTCATGCCATGGGAGATTTTTGCTTTCCAAAAAACACAAACTCCTGCTCTAGGAGTTTGTTTTTGAGAATCCAAAAGTTAAAAGTTTGGTGAACAGTCATTAAAACAAACGGGCAACGGACATCCACTAAACCTTTAGTGCATTGAAAGGAACAGCTGTGACACAGTGGCATACCGAAACTTGAGAGGCCCCCCTGCAAAGTACATTTGGGGGCCCCCTTCGCAGTGGCGTAGCTAGAGCTTGTGGCGCCCGGGGCTATCCCTCAGATTGCCGCCCCCCCCCCCCGGGGGGGGGGGGGGCATGCACTTCAAATAGGTCCGAGAGACACGTAGTATCGCCGCTAATAGTTACCTTGATCATGCAAGTTACATGCACATACATGACACGGTCCAAGGCTACACAGTTGAATACACCGGTGACTGGCAGTACAAAAGAGAACACACAGACTGCATGATCTATTTGGGGACTCAGAAAAACCGCATGTGACATCCATCAGAGAGCTGCGTGAACAATTACCGGGTAATCCCCTCAACACAATGCAAACATGCACATACAGGACACTGTTCATGTAACCTTCATCTACAGCTGACATTAAATGACCATACATCATGGTCCCCCCCATTAAAGCAGTGGGGACCTGCACAAACGTGATGTGCTCTGTGGACCCAAAACCAACTTAACAGTGTCGAAGCCTGTGATACTTTATCTTTCAAAAACAGCAAATTAATTATTCACAGGGAATGACTCACTGTGTGCCCTTAAAACTAAACGCAGCACAAAGGGGTCAGTCAGCTCCACCTTGCCAACACAGACCGGATACAAAGCCCACTCTGGTGGCCCAAAGGCAACAACCAGGGGTCGCTCCCTGTCATTACTTCCAAGCAGCAGCAACCAACTCCCTGGGAATGAAAAGACATGTGCTCTTGGTACCCAAAACCAGCTTGTAATAGTGCATCTCTCCTTCACAGCAGCCTCAGCACACACATGGTGCACAGCCTGCCTGGGGGCCCAAAGCTAAAATACAGGGAGGGGCGACACATTATGATCACAATCCTTAAACACAGTTGTGGGGGCCATGGGAACTTGTTCAACTCTATCCAAGACCCGGGACAAACTGTTCCGGCGCTGCGGCACTCCTTGAATATTCAGAAGAAACAAGAAAAATAGGACCAGTAAAACTCACTCTTTTCCAAATCTCTTTCTAAATATTATCACTTTCCATGTAATGTTCCTTTGATGGGAAGAGGAGGTTTCTGAGGTGGGAGTATCAGGCAAGTGATACTACTCAGGCTCCATCTGTTTGAGCCTTCATGGAGGATCCCTCTTCATTACTACCTCCACCTGACCCCGGACTCTGCAACGCACTCCCTTACAGGCTCCCTCTGTGCGAGCCTTCAGGGAGAATCCCTCTTCATTACTACCTCCACCTGACCCCGGACTCGGCAACGCTCTCCCAACCAGGCTTGATTATCCACTTCTCCTCTTTCCAGTGCACCTTATCTCACAGCTGACCTTGGGCCCCAGCCCCATATCAGGCACCATCGGGCTCCACTTTGCTTTTTCCCGGTAAAAACATTAGTAAAATCACCTTCAAACTTAAAACATTGAATATAGCAGTAAATATAATTAGCATGCACTTTAAAGTATGTTCCACAGTAGCCCTTATGACCCAACTGCTAATTAAATAAACAACAAGCATTTACAATGCAATGGTCTCGGCAATATTATAGGTAGAGCTATTGGTATTGCTCATTATTTTTTTATCATTTTTGTATCCCTAAATAAATGGCATTGTCATTTCTATTGGCATTAGCTTTTTTTGCATATGTGATACCTATTGCATTAGCATATAGAGAGTGAGGTAGTGAGATAGAGAGAGAGAGTGAGGTTTTGAAATAGAGAATGAGGTAGTGAGAGAGAGTGAGGTAGATTGAGAGTGAGGTAGTGAGATAGAGAGTGAGGTAGATAGAGAGTGAGGTAGTTAGATAGAGAGAGTGAGGTAGTGAAAGAGTGAGGTAGTGAGGGATGTTGTGAGGTAGTGATATATAAGCATAGAGTGATGTTGTGATGTAGTGAGATAGAGAGAGAGGTAGTGAAAGAGAGAGTGAAAGTGAGTTAGTGAGATAGAAAGAGTGAGGTAGTGAGATAGAGAGTGATTGAGGTAGTGAGTGAGAGAGAGTGAAGTTGTGAGCTAGAGAGTGAGGTAGTGATGTTTTGAGAGGGAGAAGTTGTGAGATAGTGAGGTAGTGAGAGAGTGGAGTAGTGAGGTAGAGAGAGTTATGTAGTGAGAGAGAGTGAGGTAGTGAAACAGTGATGTAGTGAGGGAGAGTGATGTTGTGAGGTAGTGAGATGTAAGCAGAGTGGTACTGTTCCTATTTGGTATGTACGTATAATAACCTTGAAATCTGTGCACGTTAAAAGCGCTGTTAAAATTAAATAAATCTCTGTGAAAAGTGCACGGAAATAAACAACATATTACAAATACAGGCTAGCCTGCCATTACTCAGCATTATGGCAGTGGGTGGAGGGGGGGGGTGCTGTGCAATGAATTGGCGCTAACATTAATGGCGGCAGCACAATCAAAATATAAAGTCTACGTAAGGCGCTAAATTTAAAGTCTTCGTACTGTTCCTGTTTGGTATGTACGTATAATAACCTAGAAATATGTGCACGTTATAAGCGCTGTTAAAATTAAATAAATCTCTGTGAAAAGTGCACGCAAATAAACAACGACGAAATGCACTTGCACATATTTTATAGAATGTGTTAGTATTTAATGAAGGTGTGCATTCTGGTTTATTTAGAGTGCATTGTAAGGTATATGTAAAACCACGCATTAAACAGTAAACGGTACCGGGGCAACATTCCTTGGGGGGCGAAAGGCATTATAAAAGAACTGCCCCGGTCTTGGCAAGGCTCGCGCCAGACCTAGTGAGGTTTAGTAAACATGGTGTATATATAATATGTGTCGGGTAGGAGTTTACAAAGACAGCCATGTTCTTCTCAAACATAACCCACGCTAATGAAACACATTACAAATAAAACAAGCGCCCAATTGCCCGAAACTCCGAGATATGTTAACACATTTGTAATTTCCAACTTCGAATGAGTACCGTAAAAACACGTGTCATATACAAGTGCTCCGTCTGTCTATCCAAATGCGCCCTGAGCTGCAGAACGCACTAACGTAACACCGTGAAAAGGAAAGTCCATCAGGCATAGTGTTAGATCAGAGCGGAAGAGACAGTCCTGAAGCTTGCAAAAGGCAGCTCCCCTATTCGAGACAATACTGCGCTTTCCTTTTCATCCCAAACTATGCTGGAGAGCAACAGACAACAAATCACAAATTAGGAAACATCACCATTTATTCTATTCAAAGAACACTCAAAACACAGAAAAATGTCGGGGGATTTCACACTTAAGAAGAAACATGTTTGATGCTTATGAACGTCACGTTCTCCCAACACCCCTGACGCAACCGTTTCTGGAATGCCGTGCTCCGGGAGGATGAACACACAGTGACAGCAACCGGTCAGCAGACGGCCCGGCACCCTCTGCCCCCACGCACACTCCCCGCTCGCGCCTCTTTGGGGCCGGGTCAGAGCGTGGCAGAGGTGGGTAGCTATGGCCCGCAACGAGGATGGCACTGAGATGGTCTCACACAGGGGCTGGTTCAACAGACAGCGCGCGCACGTACACGCGCACACTGCTGGGATTCGTGGACACTGCGGTGTGTGCACCCTGCATAAACTACGCACACAGACTCTAGGATATTAAATGACTGCATTTTAATGTGTATTAAAAAATGCGCAACGTAGGACGCAAAAGGGTTACGGAGTCTTTGTCGTTCAAGATTCTGGAAGTTATTTTTTTACATATTTGGGAGTGAGATAGATCAGGAGGGGGGGGGCTTTTCACGTTCACAAAGTATTTACCATCCGCCCCCCTCACTACGGACATGCGAAATGCGTGTGCCCGGCGCAGAGATCGCTCTTTTTAGGCACCCAAGAAAGGTGCCCTGCATTTGAATACGGAGGCACTTTCCCCAGTCAAACTCCACACAAATACCCGTCAATAGAAAACACCCTTAACTACAAAAGAAAACCGAGTTTATTTCAATTGAACACACAATAAGAAGCACACCGCTGCCTTTCTCCGAGGCGAAGCAGAAATGCCTCGGAGAAACGCAGCGGCGGTTTAGGATTCGGGGCGTGTTTCTTTTTCTCTCCTCTTGCCATTGGCAGGAGGAGAGAAAAACACGCCCAAAAAGGGCGTGGCTAAAAAGTGGAAAGAACAGCACGGAACACGCCCCCGAATCTGAAAAAGACGGAGCCTATTTGGAGGGAAGGCTCTCTCCTCCAATGGCTGGCCTCCGTTTAGGAAGCCAGCCAATGGAGGAGAGCTAAAAAGAGAGGCGGCCTAAATAGCCACTCTAAGAAACATTAAATCTCCGGACTTCCGGTTCTGCCTTCGGCAGACCGGATGGTCCCTCGACCTAAAAATAGAAAGGCCATGACAGGGCCGGCTTTAGCGCTGATGCGAAAATCTTTTTTGGCGCCACACTAATAACCTCTTTCTCCGTAAATACCTTTACTACCACCTTCCAACAGTGCCCCTCATCCCTCCATGGCCCCCCTAGTGACCTCCTCCTCAGATTGCCTCACTGCCTCACGCCACAAGTGCCCCTCATCTCCCCATAGCCCCTCCCCCTCATGACCTCCTCCTTGGACTCCCTCACTGCCACCATCCACCAGTGCCCCTTATCTCTCTGAAATAATGAAGGTTGTAAAATAAAATAGAACACGAAAGAAAAACGGGCCCCAGTAAGGCCTGTTAATCCACAGGAACGGAAAGATAACCCAATACCAAAACAATAAATAAGAGCAAAAAAAAAAATAATTACTGGCGCCAGCGCAGAGAGGAGAGAATCAGGTGAGCAAAAGAACTAAATATGCACAACAAGAGAACCTGCCTACAGGGTCCTACCTGACTTCAAATAAATCAAATTGTGTGCAGCAAGGGAAACGACGGAAACAACAAAAAGGCAGATTGCACAAATATAATTGTCTCACCCGATACCAACGCCATACAAGGGACTCCGGCGCTGTTCAGGAACCTGCGGCCGCACAGGGATCTCCCACTCAATTCAGGAACCTCCGGCCACACAGGAACCCAGACACGATTCAGGAACCTCCAAAAAGCAAGGGCAAGTATGCCGATGCAGATTAGTGTCTTCAGTTTCCTCACAGAACTCCAATGCACAGGACCCTGCTGCCCAGGACTCCGACGCGACCCAGGCAAAACGTCGATCAACCCTCACGAGAGTGCGTAGCGGTGAAGCGCGTGACGCGTCACCGCTACGCTCCCATAGCGAGGGCCCGGCCAAAATGTAGCGTCAACGTCATGGTGCGGATTGCAATGCAGCAACAGGCGCTGACGCACTGGCGCACTCAGCACTACAACCAGGTAGGTGAGGTGCGCGCAGTGCGCAGCGCGCTGCTTGCACAGTACACTCTTCAAAACTGGGCCGCCCGGCCGCGCGCGCCGTTGCGGCCGCGGCGGACTTTATAATTTATTTTGTGACACACTGTGTCCCTAAATAAATTATAAAAGCCGCCGCAGCCGCAACGGGCCACCAGTGCCGAGCGGCCGCCCTAAATATAGTGCCGCCTGGGGCGGTCCGCCCCCACCGCCCCCCCCTAGCTACGCGCCTTCCCCTTCGAGCTCTTAGGCCAAGACACTATGCAGAGGGGGCCCCCTGGAGCTCCGGCCCTGCACGGCGGGGGCTGCAGGGGACCTTTGTTATGCCACTGCTGTGACAGTGGTTCCCTCCAGTGTACAGAGATGATTACTGGACCAGCGGTCAGCTTTAAATTTGGCAGGTGACGGTCTGTCTGTGACAGAGGTAATCCCCTCCACTACCTGGACAGATGGTATGGCGCGCGCTGAACTCTGAATCAGATCCCTAGGCCTTTGATATTTGCACATTACTGCTGATGTCATCTTTTCAAAGGTTATGAACTCTAAGTGTACTTATGACTCTAAGTGGAAGAAGAAGGATCCTCAACTTGTACAGACTTGTTTATATATTTTTTCAACTCATATAAGAGACTAAGTTGATGAACTTTTTTTACTTTAAGCACTATCAGAGCACAGACTTAATGTATGAATTCCAGCAGCTCTCGGACGTCCCAGAGCTTCAAACACATGCAGAGAATCAGAATACTCATAGGTCATTAGAAATAGTGACGTGCAATTTAAATACTAAGCACGTTATCTCTTGCTTTAGTTATCAGTGCATCTGTAGAGCAGGCTGGGCCCAGCTGTAAGAAGAGGTAGAGGGAAGACAGTCAAAATCTCTGTTTCTTTCGCTTGTCCCATTCCTCTTATCTTAGTTCTATAGCTGACTAGCACAGTATCCCCTGCATGGGTGTCAGTCGGTTCTGGGAAGTGGGAAACTCAACTGATTTCAGTTTAAGATCGGCACCCTCATTGCACATCTGAAATTCCACACCATCTGGTGTGCAAGAGATCACACAGTTTACCTTACAGAGTAAATCCATGCCCAACAGGTTGACTGGATTTGCATCACATATTACAAATTAGTGGTTGTCTTCGATGGACTTTATTTTTACAGGAACCTTAGTTGTTGCTGGTTTGTACTCTATTTGTTGGTTATGCCTACAACTTGGACTTGTTTTCTAGACAGGGGTAGCTTTGGAACCTCCACTGTTCTCACAGTAGAGCTAGTATGTCCTGTATTAATCAAAATAATACAGCAGCCATTCACCCCTCCATCTACATATGGTTCACTCTGGTCTACCACTATAACTGCATCAAGTTTCCAATCCTCCTCCCCTCCTCACCTCTCAGACAGCATCATTCTGACTGATCTGAATTCAGTCCAATGAGACTGTCAAAAACCAGAACTGTTGGAGATTACAGGTGGTTATGAAAGTGTTCTGTTGAACCTTTGGGTTGGGGTTCAAATTGTATCTTTCTGTTAGCCATGTTTTGTTGCTTCATTGGGCCTTGGGCCATATTGGCATTATGTGACCTTTGAACATGCATATTCTGCATTGGAGTTGCATTCAAATTTGGCATTTGAACATCATTTTGCATTTCTTTTGGGTTCAGTCTACTTTCTCATTTACAGTGTCCAACCTTGTTGCAGTGCTCTTCTTTAACATCTAAATGTTCCTCCCTGCATTGGAGTCAGTAGCTAACTCTCGGTCCCTGCCTTGCAGGCCAAAGGTCTCTGCTTGTGACATCTGACCAATGCCTAGAAAACCAACTCTGTGCATTACTGCAATGCCACTAGACACAGAATTATACGCTAGATCTGCATTATATGGGCGATTCCCACACCCTTTCTGTGCCAACTTGGTCTTTGTCAACACATTTTTCTCCTTAATCTTTTTCAACTTCACCCCTAAATTGTCACTGCAATACTTCGTGGAATGGAGAATTTCATCTAGGGACTTCGATGGCCAACAAATCACATTCTGCTGCATATGAGAGCTATTTTCTGGATGCAAACCAAGAACGAATTGAGACAAAAACCAACTAAGATTCTCCATTTCAGGATTTGTAACACCACTGCAGTCTGAAAATTTACATCAACCTCTCATAATAAGCATGCACAGACACCTTAGATTCTGGGGTAGTTTTTGTTATTTTAAGCCTATCAAGCTCTTTCTATGGTATTTTGTCTTCAAATAAGCAATCACGTGCTTATACTTGTCCATAACAGTAACAGAAGGCGTGTTTGTTCTAGCATCTCTCTGTGGCTCAGTGTTTGCCCAATCCACAACCATCTAACATTCTGCCCACAAATCCTTAGGAACCACAATGTCAAGAAAGATATTCAAGTCTTGCCAAATTATTTAACATTTTTTACAGTTCTGTCCACCTCTATGTACCATTTATGAGGATACTCCCATAACTTTGGGAACTGATTTGTGAATGAAAAAAGAACACATCATCTCCAGGGCACATAAACATAACCTCCTCCATCCACCTCTCTCAATGGGAACGATTCCACCTCTGTGTCACTCACGCTAGCACCTCCTGTAACCTCTTTCTTTTTCATCTTATCTCACTTTCACCATTGATCACTGTACTCTGTGTCTCCCACCACTCTCTAATGCAATCCACCAATTCTTTGACATGCATTTTCTGGCTTGGTGATCTCGTTTTTTAAAATGCATCCTCGGTCATGAACAATCTATATCTGTAATTTCTTACTTTTATTCAAATCTACCACAAACTCGTCAGCCAACCCTACTAATCTTTCATGCGCCACACAGACACACATTGCACATTCCATACTCTGGAACTTAAGCTCAGCCTCACTGCAATACCCCCGGGTTTCTCTTTCCTCAGGCATCGCAGACCACTAAAAAGTGGGGGGGGGGGGTATTAGCCATAGTTCACAGAACACATCAGAAAATTGTGTGTAAAGCTAATTCATCTACACATTGTGAAGCACTTATTTGACAAACACTTTCTTGTTTACTGGAATAATTTAATACCGCCCGCACCTTTTACACAGGAAATCTCTAGTCTCTTAGAAAAACATATTCTTTTGGCAAATTTCACTGTCTTCGGTGATTTTCATTTTTACTTAGAGGCTTCCCAAGATCTGGAAACAGCAAATATTCTCCAATCCATGTCCAGTTTTGGTCTCCCACAAATGGTGAGTGGTCCTACACATTGTGCAGGGCATACACTAGCTGTAACATTTACGAATAATGCAGCCCTAAAAATTGTTAAAATTCTTTCTCTAGCATGGTCTGACCATAATGTGATTCTTTTGAAGCTAACATACAATGTCTCTCTCAATAGACCC
Organism: Triturus cristatus; assembly: GCF_964204655.1. Classification (NCBI taxonomy): domain Eukaryota; kingdom Metazoa; phylum Chordata; class Amphibia; order Caudata; family Salamandridae; genus Triturus; species Triturus cristatus. Next base: position 394,245,903 of record NC_140594.1, read on the forward strand.
CCAATCAAACCAGGTTCACATATTTGTCATTCTTCGCATACCATACAGCCAGATAGGCCGTTGGAAGAAATTAGCAATTCTCTTCCTGATCTTTCCACCAATATCGAAATTGCGGCCATTCAATATACAGCATGGCTTGATAAAGCTACTCAGCTGGTAGCACCATCCAAGTTAAGTAAAGCCAAATGAAAGACTTTATCAGCTCTAAGGTTTACAGAAGAACTAAGAGCACAAAAACAAAACTGCTGTAGGCAGGAGAAAATCTGGAGATGAAACTATGAAGAGACAGAGAAAACTAAATATAAGCTATGTTTAGCAACCTACAAATCCCTTATTCTTAAAGAAAAATCGTCCTACTTTACAAAAAAGATAGAGGAAGCAAAAATCTCCTCAAAAAAGCTTTTTCAAATTGTAACAAAGCTATCTACGGTTGTATCTGATAATCTAGTCCGTACAGTCAATCCTTTTGTAATAGTTTATCAGATTTCTTTTTGGAAAAGTTAGAATGAGTTTACAATCTTTTTTCTCCTCGACCTCCACTCCTGATAATGTTGCGGCTTCTACTTTGTCATGTAGGAACGGACAAAATCTCAGTACATTTACACCACCTACCATAGAACAGGTCACAAACTTATTGAGAGCAACCTCACCCGGCTTTCCACATGACCCATGCCCTCCTAAGATAGCAGGCTTAGTGGTGGAGACTATTGCTCGCCCACTCACGGCTATTTTTTCAGCCATGACTCTGGCCGTCCAATTTCCATCCATCTGAAAGAAAGGATCAATTCTTCCCCTTTTGAAAAAAGCTACCTTGGAACCAAAAAATCCAAGTAGCTACCATCCTATATCATGCCTCCCTCTCCCTTTCAAGGTCATTGAGAAAATCATAAACATACAACTGATGGACCATATTGAGGCGAAAACCATCTGGACGCCACGCAGGATTGTTTTCTCAGCGGACATAGCACCGAAATTGCCTTAATCAAGGCAACTGAAGAAATCAGTCAGTCACTCTATCAGAACCATGGAGCAGCACTTATACTGCTCGATCTCTCGGCTGCTTTTGATATGGTGGATCACAGACTGCTGCTAAACCACCTAAAAGAAATCAACGTCAGCAGCGCTGCTTGGAACCTATTAAAATCGTTTCTCTCTGAAAGAGAACAGTCAGTCAGACTTGGCAAGTATACATCTCAACCATTCTCTTTTCCTTATGGAGTTCCCCGGGGCCCTTCACTCAGCCCTATCTTATATAATATTTATTTCACACCCTTTGCCAACCTCATTAAAAGCTTTGGCTTCTCCTTTACATCCTATGCAGACAACACCCAGATTGTCGTAGCACTGGCCAAAAAAGATCCAGGAGTCAGCGACAGATTTCATGACAGTCTGCAGGCTGTAAAGACATTGATAACTAAGAGCTGTCTTAAATTAAATGTGGATAAAACCAAAATTATACTCTTTGGAGCACAAACTCCCTTTTGGATGCCGTCATGCTGGCCAGCAAAAATGGGCAACCTGCCTGCTCCCGTTACCAAAGCTCGGAATCTGGGAGTTCTGATTGACCACAAACTAACCTATACTAATCACGTCAATGCTCTCTCATCTTTGACTTTCTTTACTTTAAGGATGCTAAAAAAGATTTTTCCTTTAATTCCTTCACATTTGCAAAAATCCTTTATCACATCACTAGTTATTGGTGCACCTTCCCTTTTGTTTCAATTTTGTCGTCTGGTATCCAGTGGAGTCTTCCTACGGAAAACTCCGGAAGAATTGTGCACAGGACTTTCTTATATGTTGGTGTACTGGGATTGAGGTGCCAAACTAGATGTCAGCCGTGGTTAATTTTCACATCACTAGTTATGTCTAAACTAGACTATTGTAACAGTCTGTTTCTCGTTGTGCATCAATCTACTCTTAATAGGATACAAATTTTACAATATTCGGCAGCAAGGCTCTTGTTAAAGATAACAAAACACCAATCAGTAACCTCAGCCATTAAAAACCTGCACTGGCTTCCTATCAGACAGAGGTGCACTTTCAAGGCACTATGTATTGCTTGTAAGGCACTTCACGGTTTAGGCCAAACCTATCTGCAGCATTGCTTTAAGTGGTACACCCCAGCTAGAACCCTGCGATCTGCTTCTGCAAAATTCACTGTTGTACCCAGATTTAGACAGTCTACCTTGGGCGGCAGGAGCTTTTTCTAGGTACATTTAAATCCTGGAACACCCTACCATTAGATATTAAAAATGCTCCCAACCTGCTGAGCTTTAGAAAACAGCTGAAAGCTTGGCTCTTCAGCACTTGCTAACCAAGACTTTTCTACTTATATTTTCCTCCGTTACTCTAAGCTAGTGCCAAGACACCTTTGGGTAATCATGCACTTTATAAGACTTATTAACATAACATAACAATGTATACATTTATGAAATCAAGTTCAAAAGTTCCCTTTACAAGCTCCTTGAATTCTGCTTATAATGGTATGACATTCAAAGGTTTAGGAGGGCAAAGGGTACCTTCTCCTGCTGTTGTGTTTCTGTCTCTGCTACAGTGGTGACAACAGATGTATTTCTATGGGGAACATCTTCTGTGGGGATTGTAATATCTAGAATAGTAGCAACGGCACATGTTATTAGGGTTTGTCATGAAAAATAGATACACTAATGGCGGTAATGACAACAGATGTACTAATGATGGATCTGGAGTGGCCAAGTTTAAACATTCTATGGGTGTAATGGAGGCCCCTGCAATACCACGGTGAAAAGTCACCCAGGGTTTCCTGTTTCAGAGGGGCTGCCTCACCCTCTAAGCCATGCCATTGCATGCCTTGCAGAATGCATGCAATGACATGGAATAAGAAATTGTTAAACGCTCGGAAAAGCCACTGTGCTTTACCAAGCAGGCCCCCTGCAATGTAGAGGGGCTCAACCATTTAGGGGGCCCCCATTGCGTCCATTCTATAGCGAGGGCCATCTTTTGCGTTACACCACTGAAACCTCCCCTGTGGGACTATGCTCAGCTGGTGCACTCGCACCCTCTCTCAGGTCTGCTCCTCCTCCCATCGCTACCTGGGTTGGAGAATGCACTACAGGCGTAGTGGCAACATTATTTGGAGGTGGTCAAGAATTTAGCAAATCCTCCAAAAACTCATCACCTGAATCATTGTCAGTCTATAACTCTTTTTTTCATCCCCACCTCCCTCTTGTGACTTTTTTTACCTCTGTCCCTTCCTTTACTATTGCAGGATACAACCTAAACCCCTCAATCATATTCTCTCAGCACCCCTGCTATTTTGCATTCTATCTTGACTCCATCTAACTACTGACTTTACTTCTTGTTTGAGTTTTGTATTTCTCCTTCTCATGTGCAGCATTTCCCCATGTATTCAACACTTCAAACTAAAGAGGTTTTAGTTGGGGGTTCATCTCATAGAACACTTGTCGTAAATTCTCATATTTTCTCACATTCAATGTGCCATGTGGGGGAAATTGCAAGCACCCATCTTTTGCCTTAATCTTACTGTTGAAATATACTATGTATTAAGCCCTGTGCCTTTCACCCCGCCTTTCCCTCTCCTGCCTTTTCCCCCCTGCTCTCTGCCCCGTTGGTATCTCCCTTCTTTAGAACCCTGTAGTGAAGCTTGCCTTAGAATGTTGAGAACTCTGCCTGTCAGTTGGTGCCAGAGAATCAAAAGGATAAACGTCTCTACCTACATTTCCTGTGTCTTCATTATTCAACATTTTGGTGATGATCCATACTGTGCTGGGGGCAGTTTCTGATTCTCTCCCCTTTTTATCTACATCACCAACCAAATTTGTGAGGTTCTGTGCTGCCAGCTCTTCAAACTACGCGCAAGACATTGACATTGCTTTTCGTCTGGTCACTTGCGGTGAGTGTTGTGCTGACTTCTTAAACAGCTTTACCTCCGCTGTCAAGACTTTACTTCATGAAGATTGTTGTGGCCGTCTGCCGCTTGTCTATGCTCTCCGTGTCCTTTAATCAACGTTTTTGCTACCGGCGCGAACTGCGAGGAAATATCTGCTCTCTTAACAGCTGTTGAATTGATGTGTGGCAGGCGTCATCTCTGTCAGCTGGCGATCCGCTTGAGCTGCGGGAGGCAGAGCATTTGTTGACAGCTTGTATTGGAGCCTATTTCCTGTCAGTTTCAGCGCGGCGGCTTTCGGTTCTTCATGCGAACTGTGAGGGTGAGATCTTGGCCCTCGTCAGCTGATGTGTTTGCGCGCCTCTGCTAATAGACTCTTGGCTTCTCAGCGGATGACGAAGATTTATCATGCGCTTCTGCTGGTTGATTCTACGCTCCTCATCGGGTGGCACTCTTCATATCAGCTGGCAAAGCTTATACGCGCGCCCCTGCTGTTTACTCTCTATTCCTCAGCAGATGACGGAGCACCCTCCGCGGCAGCTGATATAGCTGATATTCTGTCAGCTGCAGGGGTCTGCGTGAGGAGAGCACGGTGTGAGGAGAGCACTCCCCTCAGTTTATCGATCATTGTGGTGACGTATCAGCCATCTCTGTTTGACCATCTGTGATACTGGCTGTAATTATTGGTGTTTGTTAGGCAAGAAGATTTATTCTTTGTACTACATATAAATCAATCCCCATCTATGTGTATTAACATATTTTGGCAGTTAATTGGGTGTCTCCCTCTGCCTTTCATCAGTGGTCGCACTGATCTATGGGAGTTTTTTTCAACGCCAGCATTCACCCTACGACGTGCCTTCTGTACGCTGATGGACACAGCTTTCCTAGCATTTTTTTTTTAAAACACTTTTTATTATTAAACAAGACAGCAGTAGAGACAGTTGCAATGACAGTATGAAGATGTCCAAATCGTTACCCCTTATCAGTCTTTCAGTCCACCTACACATCTTACACATCAATACCTCAACGACCCCCCGATCCGCAGACAGCCCCCACTGATCCTAGTAACCTGCCCTTCCCCTGGGTAGGAGACCCCAATGTCCCATCGACCCACCGAGCCTGTCCCACTATGTATCATGAACTTGTGTCCCCCCTCAGATATAACCTTCGCTCCATCATCTATGTTTATTGTTCTTGTGCCGCCCTTCCCAGTAGTATCTGTCTCTCCTTCCTGAGTTCAATCACCGGAGAGATACAGATGTTCCCTCTAGCTTTTCTAGCATTTTAAATAAAAAGTGTGAAATTTGGATTTGGTGTGTCCCAAGTTAACTGGACCTGTTCTTTGCCTGTCTTATCGCTGATAGGCACAGCTTACTGAAACTTTTTCTTTGGACCTTGTGTTTGACATACTTTGATAAGGAATTCTACCAGCATTTCTTCTTCTATTCTTTTCTGTCTCCTTTCTTTCAAGTTCAGATACTGTTTTTACACATTCCTCTTCACATTCTTTATTTTTGCATTCCATCATTTTGATATTTAGTACAGTATTGCAGTGTCCTTCTTTCACACATTTCCCCCTGTTTTTTTTTACTTGCTCTTCTTGATCCTTTCTCTTTCTTTCTTGCTTTTCTTCTCATTTTTCACTCTTTTCTCACTCTTCTTTTCCATGGCTTCTTTTGCAATGTCTCAACCTCCTTATTTCCTTAATGAGGAAGGTGAACCACTCATTCCTTGGATGAAATGGGTTAACCCTTTTTGATCATATTTAATAGCTATAGGAGGAGACAGATTCTCTAATGTACGAAAACAACAGATTCTTTTACATAATTTAGGCAAACATGCGAGAGAAATTTGTGATGATTTACCTGATCTTGCTGAGGAAAATCAGAGTACAAATGAAGATGCTATGGGTGATACTCAACAAGATGTTTATCACAATACCCTTAAGAAATTAGAAATGCAATATGGGGAAAAATTAAATGTAGTTCTTGAACGACACAAGTTATTTTCCAGAACACAAGAGAAAAATGAAAACGTTGTTAATTACATAGCAGTTTTAGAGGTTTAGCTGCTACATGTGATTTTGGTACCTTAACTGAATCTTTAATTAGAGATCAGTTAGTGCGGTGCACCAGTGATAAAAAGATACAGGAGAAACTATTGGCCGATGCGCCTGATCTCAAACAAGCCATAGACCTTGCAAAAAGTATAGAACATACTGCATTCTGTATGAGTGAAATGAGAGAGGCGGTTTATGTAAAAAAAGTCATGGATAAAAATGTGTATAGAGAATCAGGAAAAGAAGACAAAAACAAATGTGCTATCACTGAGAGTTTTAAGCAAACGGTAGAACCTGGTAAATTGAAATGTTTCAGGTGTGGTAATGCGAGCCATTTAGCCAATAACATCAGATGTCCTGCTAGAGGAGTGGTATGCAGGAAATGTAATAAAAGAGGGCATTTTTCTAAAGTTTGCAGAGACATAAAAAGCAACGTTACTCATTTAGTCAATTGTGAGGAAAATCTTAATGAAGATATCATTTTTCACATTGCAGATAATTTAGGTGTCTACAACAACAATTATCCTACATGTGATATACAGTTTCATGGGGTTTCTTTTATATTTTTTGCTGATTCATGTTCTCCATTTACTTTGATTAATGGATCATATTTTCTGGAGAAATATAAGGACAAGAATTACACTTTTCTATCACCTGATGTAAACCCTGGTGGTTATAACAATGACCCTATACCATTGGTTGGAATGCTGGCCATTCAGATAGGTTTCAAGAATAGATCCACCGTTGGGAATGTGTATATAACAAAAAAATGGCTCAAACCTTTTAGGGTGGAAACATCAAAATGACTTAGGGATCAAATTGGATCCCAAAGCTCCAGAACCAGTCTATCTTGTTGATGAATCCATGACGGGCAATGACATATGTGAGAAGTTTCCTGAAGTTTTTGCAACAATTTAGGTTTACTTAAAGACTACCTCCATATAGCTAAATTGAAGGATAAATACAAACCAGTTGTTCATAAGGCTAGATCTGTCCCATTGCTAGTACGTGATCCCTTGAAAGAAGAATTTGATAAATTGGAGACTAGTGGAAGTATTGAGAAAATCGAGAGTTCAGAGTGGCTTGCCCCCATTGTCATAGCATCTAAGGAAGGGGGAAAGAGCATCAGGTTGTGTGTCGACTTGAGAGATCTAAACGCTAACATTTGGGTAGACAGACATCCCCTCCCTAACATCAATGAGATGCTTAGCGTAATTCAGGGTGCTAAGTACTTTAACATTTTGGATCTTTCGTTGGCATACCACCAGGTAGCTCTTCATCCCGACTCTAAGGCTCTCACGTCATTCATACCTCCATTTGGTGCATACCGGTATTGCAGAATGCCTTTTGGATTAGCATCCGCTACAGCTGTATTCCAGGGTAACATGCAGCACATTTTGCAGTGCATCAATAAAGTTCTATGCTTCCAGGGGGACATCCTTATGTATGGTGAATCCAAGGAAGAGCATAATAGAGTCCTTGAGGAGGTTCTTAGGAAACTAAGCAAAGCAGGATGTACCACACAGATTAATAAATGCAAAATTGGTGTGCGATCTGTGGTTTATCTTGCCCATTCCATTACCAGTGAAGGTATAAGCCCCAAGTCTAGTCTTGTTGATACAGTTAAATTGGCTCCAGCACCATATAACAAAGAGGAACTTAAGTCGTTCTTAGGTTTAATTGAGTATATGTCCAAATTTGTGAAAAACTTCGCTGAGTGTGTTCATTCTCTTAGATCTTTGTTAAAGAAGGGTACCCCATTTGAATGGAATGTTGATTGTCAAAGAGAATTCACACATATCAAACAAGCCATTGCAGAAGCACCCCTCTGAAGCATGTTCAATCCCAATGTCAAAACCTCTTTAAATACTGATGCCAGCATGAAAGGATTAGGGGCTTCTCTCACTCAAATTGTTGATGGTGAAGAGAAAGTTATGCCTTTGCATCCAGTACTCTTAGTGTCCCTGAGCGAAACTACTCGACCATAGAAAAGGAGGCCCTTGCCTGTTTTTGGGCAGTTAATCATTTTAAATTTTTTCTGTGGGGTATCCCATTCACTTTAAGATCTGATCACAAACCTCTCCTACCTTTGTTCTCCACAAAATCTATTGAAAAGGCCACTCCCCGCATCTCCAAATGGGTATTAGGTTTAGAAGGTTTTAATTACAATATGATATCTGTACCAGGTGAAAAAAACCTGGTTGCAGATTGTCTGTCCCAGACTGCCTATGGATGTTGAAGATGCTCACACAGAACCCTTGGATTATGCTATTCTTGCTATTGACATTCCTGCCTTCAGTAAAGATGAATGGGAGAAATGTGCACGAGATGATGACACTCTGTTCCCCTCAAAGAATTCATTAGTAAAGGGTGGCCCAAGAACCTCAAAGATGTTCCTGAGAACCTAAAGCCTTTTTGGATTGTAAAAGACGAATTATCCATTATTGGTAAAAGCATACATAGGTGCAACAGAATTTTACCACGCAAGGGCATGTATGAACGTATTACTCAAATTGCTCACAAGGGTCACCCTGGCAGAAGTTTAACTAAAAGCAAGATTAGGAATGATTACTGGTTCATCAACATGGACTCTTTGACAGAATAGGTGGCAAAGGATTGCTTAGCCTGCGGATCCAGTGACAAGACCAAAATCACTCGCAAAGCTCCCCTACTTCCCATTCCTGTTCCTTCCAAACCGTGGGACAAGTTAGGACTTGACATTATTGGTCCTCTCAATCTACTTAATTCATATCAGAGATTCATGCTTGTACTGATTGACTATCATTCTCACTGGATTAGCACAAAATGTGTCACTGTCACTTCCATCACCACTTTGGCACTTATTGAATTCCTTAAGGACACATTTTTATAGTGAAGATATTCCCAACACCATTGTGAGTGACAATGGAGTTCAATTTACTTCTGAAGATCTGAAACTATTTATGAACACTTTGTCTATCACTCACATAGAATCTCACCTCTATTGTCCCAAGGCCAATGGATTGGTCGAAAGGGCCAATAGGATGATAAAGGACACCATCCAATTGGCTTGTAACTCCAAAGAGCCTTTCAATGAGGCCACAAGAAAGATGTTGTAGTCTTACCATACTACTCCCAATAGTGTTTCTGGAGTTTCTCCATTCACTTCTCTCAAAGGGAGGAATACATGCTCTAAGTAGACTCCTAACTGGCTTAATGGAGGATGCCCCACGATTTGCTCCAAAGTATGTATGATAGCAACAAGCTTGAAGAATCTAAAGATATTCTTCCAAGAGCCAGACCAACCAAAGATGTCAGGAGTCGTCGTCCACCCTGTTGTCAAACTGACTATGAAATGTAATTAATTTCTTTATTGGGAATACTTTCTCATTCTTGCATTGTGATTTAACATTGGATATTTCAGGGAAGTACCCCTTGTCCCGAGGTAGGGACAAGGGGTGCTGCACCCATGTTATTTCTCTCTGCAGAGAGGGCTGTGAGAGCTGTTGAAAGAAGAGTGGGGGATGCAGGGAGTGCATGAGTGCACCTTTACTTCTGCTCATGAATGGGTGAGTGTGCAGAATACAATGAGCTCCTGCGAGGAGGGATGCGAGGGGTGCTAAGAGTGTGGGGAAGTGAATGGTGGTTCTATGGTGCTCCTGCAAGGAGTGTTGTGGGGTTGCATTGAATTAATGTACGGAGGAGAGTATGGGCTACTGTGAACTGTAGAGAGTGCTGTGAGGGGTGCAGACAGTTCCTGTAGGAAGGAAAAGGAGGGGTGCATAGCGCTCCTGCAGTGGGGGCCCTGAGGAATACAGGGAGCACCTGCAAGATGGGGGAGAGGTGGAAAGGTGCTCCTTCTAGAAGTGAGTGAGTGGTGCAAGGAGCTCCTGTAGTGAGAGCTGTAAGAGCTGCAATGAGCTCAAGTAATGATGTAGTGGTGTGAGGGTTCATTGAGTTTTTGCAGCGGAAAGAGGGAGGGGTGCATTGGTCTGCTGTAGAGTGGAGAGTGAGGGGTGCTCTGAGCTTTTGCAGGGAACATTGTGAGGAAGGATGCAGCAGAGTCCCTGCATTGAGTGCTGCTAGGATTTTGCATCAGGGCTGCGCTAAAAAGGTAGCACAAACCAAGTGCAAAACATTTGTAGGTTTAGGCCTATGTTTTAGCACCTAGTAGCTTGAGGAGTAAAGCCCTTGCAGCTTTCTTTTTAGGATAACTAGCAGGTTAGTAGTTTGAATCTTGGCAGAATCAGTTCAGGCTTTCACCCTTCTGATATCGACAAACTAAATGGCAATAGAAAACAAAGACTCTCAGAAACCGTAAACATGCCTATACCAAGGGGGAATATCTGATGGAGTAGTTTCCATTAATTTGAGGCTGAAAAGGAATGATTGCTAGTAAAATAAAGTGCCACAATAATGCAGTAGAAAGTGCAATTGTGTGCTGCAAAACTTACATTTTTGTTTGTTTGCTAATCGTGTCCGCAAAATCCTGGGAGGTCTGAGAAAAAGAGACAATGTCATCAAATCTTTTTGAAACATATTTCTTTAACACACAGAAGCGTTTTACCTTTGTACATCAGATTATATAACTTAATTGAGATGTATTTAGTAAAAGTGTGAGTTTTTAAACATGCACTGAGCAGTGGCGTAGCTAGAGCTTGTGGCGCCCGGGGCTATCCCTCAGATTGCCGCCCCCCCCCCCCGGGGGGGGGGGGGCATGCACTTCAAATAGGTCCGAGAGACACGTAGTATCGCCGCTAATAGTTACCTTGATCATGCAAGTTACATGCACATACATGACACGGTCCAAGGCTACACAGTTGAATACACCGGTGACTGGCAGTACAAAAGAGAACACACAGACTGCATGATCTATTTGGGGACTCAGAAAAACCGCATGTGACATCCATCAGAGAGCTGCGTGAACAATTACCGGGTAATCCCCTCAACACAATGCAAACATGCACATACAGGACACTGTTCATGTAACCTTCATCTACAGCTGACATTAAATGACCATACATCATGGTCCCCCCCATTAAAGCAGTGGGGACCTGCACAAACGTGATGTGCTCTGTGGACCCAAAACCAACTTAACAGTGTCGAAGCCTGTGATACTTTATCTTTCAAAAACAGCAAATTAATTATTCACAGGGAATGACTCACTGTGTGCCCTTAAAACTAAACGCAGCACAAAGGGGTCAGTCAGCTCCACCTTGCCAACACAGACCGGATACAAAGCCCACTCTGGTGGCCCAAAGGCAACAACCAGGGGTCGCTCCCTGTCATTACTTCCAAGCAGCAGCAACCAACTCCCTGGGAATGAAAAGACATGTGCTCTTGGTACCCAAAACCAGCTTGTAATAGTGCATCTCACCTTCACAGCAGCCTCAGCACACACATGGTGCACAGCCTGCCTGGGGGCCCAAAGCTAAAATACAGGGAGGGGCGACACATTATGATCACAATCCTTAAACACAGTTGTGGGGGCCATGGGAACTTGTTCAACTCTATCCAAGACCCGGGACAAACTGTTCCGGCGCTGCGGCACTCCTTGAATATTCAGAAGAAACAAGAAAAATAGGACCAGTAAAACTCACTCTTTTCCAAATCTCTTTCTAAATATTATCACTTTCCATGTAATGTTCCTTTGATGGGAAGAGGAGGTTTCTGAGGTGGGAGTATCAGGCAAGTGATACTACTCAGGCTCCATCTGTTTGAGCCTTCATGGAGGATCCCTCTTCATTACTACCTCCACCTGACCCCGGACTCTGCAACGCACTCCCTTACAGGCTCCCTCTGTGCGAGCCTTCAGGGAGAATCCCTCTTCATTACTACCTCCACCTGACCCCGGACTCGGCAACGCTCTCCCAACCAGGCTTGATTATCCACTTCTCCTCTTTCCAGTGCACCTTATCTCACAGCTGACCTTGGGCCCCAGCCCCATATCAGGCACCATCGGGCTCCACTTTGCTTTTTCCCGGTAAAAACATTAGTAAAATCACCTTCAAACTTAAAACATTGAATATAGCAGTAAATATAATTAGCATGCACTTTAAAGTATGTTCCACAGTAGCCCTTATGACCCAACTGCTAATTAAATAAACAACAAGCATTTACAATGCAATGGTCTCGGCAATATTATAGGTAGAGCTATTGGTATTGCTCATTATTTTTTTATCATTTTTGTATCCCTAAATAAATGGCATTGTCATTTCTATTGGCATTAGCTTTTTTTGCATATGTGATACCTATTGCATTAGCATATAGAGAGTGAGGTAGTGAGATAGAGAGAGAGAGTGAGGTTTTGAAATAGAGAATGAGGTAGTGAGAGAGAGTGAGGTAGATTGAGAGTGAGGTAGTGAGATAGAGAGTGAGGTAGATAGAGAGTGAGGTAGTTAGATAGAGAGAGTGAGGTAGTGAAAGAGTGAGGTAGTGAGGGATGTTGTGAGGTAGTGATATATAAGCATAGAGTGATGTTGTGATGTAGTGAGATAGAGAGAGAGGTAGTGAAAGAGAGAGTGAAAGTGAGTTAGTGAGATAGAAAGAGTGAGGTAGTGAGATAGAGAGTGATTGAGGTAGTGAGTGAGAGAGAGTGAAGTTGTGAGCTAGAGAGTGAGGTAGTGATGTTTTGAGAGGGAGAAGTTGTGAGATAGTGAGGTAGTGAGAGAGTGGAGTAGTGAGGTAGAGAGAGTTATGTAGTGAGAGAGAGTGAGGTAGTGAAACAGTGATGTAGTGAGGGAGAGTGATGTTGTGAGGTAGTGAGATGTAAGCAGAGTGGTACTGTTCCTATTTGGTATGTACGTATAATAACCTTGAAATCTGTGCACGTTAAAAGCGCTGTTAAAATTAAATAAATCTCTGTGAAAAGTGCACGGAAATAAACAACATATTACAAATACAGGCTAGCCTGCCATTACTCAGCATTATGGCAGTGGGTGGAGGGGGGGGGGGGTGCTGTGCAATGAATTGGCGCTAACATTAATGGCGGCAGCACAATCAAAATATAAAGTCTACGTAAGGCGCTAAATTTAAAGTCTTCGTACTGTTCCTGTTTGGTATGTACGTATAATAACCTAGAAATATGTGCACGTTATAAGCGCTGTTAAAATTAAATAAATCTCTGTGAAAAGTGCACGCAAATAAACAACGACGAAATGCACTTGCACATATTTTATAGAATGTGTTAGTATTTAATGAAGGTGTGCATTCTGGTTTATTTAGAGTGCATTGTAAGGTATATGTAAAACCACGCATTAAACAGTAAACGGTACCGGGGCAACATTCCTTGGGGGGCGAAAGGCATTATAAAAGAACTGCCCCGGTCTTGGCAAGGCTCGCGCCAGACCTAGTGAGGTTTAGTAAACATGGTGTATATATAATATGTGTCGGGTAGGAGTTTACAAAGACAGCCATGTTCTTCTCAAACATAACCCACGCTAATGAAACACATTACAAATAAAACAAGCGCCCAATTGCCCGAAACTCCGAGATATGTTAACACATTTGTAATTTCCAACTTCGAATGAGTACCGTAAAAACACGTGTCATATACAAGTGCTCCGTCTGTCTATCCAAATGCGCCCTGAGCTGCAGAACGCACTAACGTAACACCGTGAAAAGGAAAGTCCATCAGGCATAGTGTTAGATCAGAGTGGAAGAAACAGTCCTGAAGCTTGCAAAAGGCAGCTCCCCTATTCGAGACAATACTGCGCTTTCCTTTTCATCCCAAACTATGCTGGAGAGCAACAGACAACAAATCACAAATTAGGAAACATCACCATTTATTCTATTCAAAGAACACTCAAAACACAGAAAAATGTCGGGGGATTTCACACTTAAGAAGAAACATGTTTGATGCTTATGAACGTCACGTTCTCCCAACACCCCTGACGCAACCGTTTCTGGAATGCCGTGCTCCGGGAGGATGAACACACAGTGACAGCAACCGGTCAGCAGACGGCCCGGCACCCTCTGCCCCCACGCACACTCCCCGCTCGCGCCTCTTTGGGGCCGGGTCAGAGCGTGGCAGAGGTGGGTAGCTATGGCCCGCAACGAGGATGGCACTGAGATGGTCTCACACAGGGGCTGGTTCAACAGACAGCGCGCGCACGTACACGCGCACACTGCTGGGATTCGTGGACACTGCGGTGTGTGCACCCTGCATAAACTACGCACACAGACTCTAGGATATTAAATGACTGCATTTTAATGTGTATTAAAAAATGCGCAACGTAGGACGCAAAAGGGTTACGGAGTCTTTGTCGTTCAAGATTCTGGAAGTTATTTTTTTACATATTTGGGAGTGAGATAGATCAGGAGGGGGGGGGCTTTTCACGTTCACAAAGTATTTACCATCCGCCCCCCTCACTACGGACATGCGAAATGCGTGTGCCCGGCGCAGAGATCGCTCTTTTTAGGCACCCAAGAAAGGTGCCCTGCATTTGAATACGGAGGCACTTTCCCCAGTCAAACTCCACACAAATACCCGTCAATAGAAAACACCCTTAACTACAAAAGAAAACCGAGTTTATTTCAATTGAACACACAATAAGAAGCACACCGCTGCCTTTCTCCGAGGCGAAGCAGAAATGCCTCGGAGAAACGCAGCGGCGGTTTAGGATTCGGGGCGTGTTTCTTTTTCTCTCCTCTTGCCATTGGCAGGAGGAGAGAAAAACACGCCCAAAAAGGGCGTGGCTAAAAAGTGGAAAGAACAGCACGGAACACGCCCCCGAATCTGAAAAAGACGGAGCCTATTTGGAGGGAAGGCTCTCTCCTCCAATGGCTGGCCTCCGTTTAGGAAGCCAGCCAATGGAGGAGAGCTAAAAAGAGAGGCGGCCTAAATAGCCACTCTAAGAAACATTAAATCTCCGGACTTCCGGTTCTGCCTTCGGCAGACCGGATGGTCCCTCGACCTAAAAATAGAAAGGCCATGACAGGGCCGGCTTTAGCGCTGATGCGAAAGTCTTTTTTGGCGCCACACTAATAACCTCTTTCTCCGTAAATACCTTTACTACCACCTTCCAACAGTGCCCCTCATCCCTCCATGGCCCCCCTAGTGACCTCCTCCTCAGATTGCCTCACTGCCTCACGCCACAAGTGCCCCTCATCTCCCCATAGCCCCTCCCCCTCATGACCTCCTCCTTGGACTCCCTCACTGCCACCATCCACCAGTGCCCCTTATCTCTCTGAAATAATGAAGGTTGTAAAATAAAATAGAACACGAAAGAAAAACGGGCCCCAGTAAGGCCTGTTAATCCACAGGAACGGAAAGATAACCCAATACCAAAACAATAAATAAGAGCAAAAAAAAAAATAATTACTGGCGCCAGCGCAGAGAGGAGAGAATCAGGTGAGCAAAAGAACTAAATATGCACAACAAGAGAACCTGCCTACAGGGTCCTACCTGACTTCAAATAAATCAAATTGTGTGCAGCAAGGGAAACGACGGAAACAACAAAAAGGCAGATTGCACAAATATAATTGTCTCACCCGATACCAACGCCATACAAGGGACTCCGGCGCTGTTCAGGAACCTGCGGCCGCACAGGGATCTCCCACTCAATTCAGGAACCTCCGGCCACACAGGAACCCAGACACGATTCAGGAACCTCCAAAAAGCAAGGGCAAGTATGCCGATGCAGATTAGTGTCTTCAGTTTCCTCACAGAACTCCAATGCACAGGACCCTGCTGCCCAGGACTCCGACGCGACCCAGGCAAAACGTCGATCAACCCTCACGAGAGTGCGTAGCGGTGAAGCGCGTGACGCGTCACCGCTACGCTCCCATAGCGAGGGCCCGGCCAAAATGTAGCGTCAACGTCATGGTGCGGATTGCAATGCAGCAACAGGCGCTGACGCACTGGCGCACTCAGCACTACAACCAGGTAGGTGAGGTGCGCGCAGTGCGCAGCGCGCTGCTTGCACAGTACACTCTTCAAAACTGGGCCGCCCGGCCGCGCGCGCCGTTGCGGCCGCGGCGGACTTTATAATTTATTTTGTGACACACTGTGTCCCTAAATAAATTATAAAAGCCGCCGCAGCCGCAACGGGCCACCAGTGCCGAGCGGCCGCCTTAAATATAGTGCCGCCTGGGGCGGTCCGCCCCCACCGCCCCCCCCTAGCTACGCGCCTGTTACGGAGTCTTTGTCGTTCAAGATTCTGGAAGTTATTTTTTTACATATTTGGGAGTGAGATAGATCAGGAGGGGGGGGGCTTTTCACGTTCACAAAGTATTTACCATCCGCCCCCCTCACTACGGACATGCGAAATGCGTGTGCCCGGCGCAGAGATCGCTCTTTTTAGGCACCCAAGAAAGGTGCCCTGCATTTGAATACGGAGGCACTTTCCCCAGTCAAACTCCACACAAATACCCGTCAATAGAAAACACCCTTAACTACAAAAGAAAACCGAGTTTATTTCAATTGAACACACAATAAGAAGCACACCGCTGCCTTTCTCCGAGGCGAAGCAGAAATGCCTCGGAGAAACGCAGCGGCGGTTTAGGATTCGGGGCGTGTTTCTTTTTCTCTCCTCTTGCCATTGGCAGGAGGAGAGAAAAACACGCCCAAAAAGGGCGTGGCTAAAAAGTGGAAAGAACAGCACGGAACACGCCCCCGAATCTGAAAAAGACGGAGCCTATTTGGAGGGAAGGCTCTCTCCTCCAATGGCTGGCCTCCGTTTAGGAAGCCAGCCAATGGAGGAGAGCTAAAAAGAGAGGCGGCCTAAATAGCCACTCTAAGAAACATTAAATCTCCGGACTTCCGGTTCTGCCTTCGGCAGACCGGATGGTCCCTCGACCTAAAAATAGAAAGGCCATGACAGGGCCGGCTTTAGCGCTGATGCGAAAGTCTTTTTTGGCGCCACACTAATAACCTCTTTCTCCGTAAATACCTTTACTACCACCTTCCAACAGTGCCCCTCATCCCTCCATGGCCCCCCTAGTGACCTCCTCCTCAGATTGCCTCACTGCCTCACGCCACAAGTGCCCCTCATCTCCCCATAGCCCCTCCCCCTCATGACCTCCTCCTTGGACTCCCTCACTGCCACCATCCACCAGTGCCCCTTATCTCTCTGAAATAATGAAGGTTGTAAAATAAAATAGAACACGAAAGAAAAACGGGCCCCAGTAAGGCCTGTTAATCCACAGGAACGGAAAGATAACCCAATACCAAAACAATAAATAAGAGCAAAAAAAAAAATAATTACTGGCGCCAGCGCAGAGAGGAGAGAATCAGGTGAGCAAAAGAACTAAATATGCACAACAAGAGAACCTGCCTACAGGGTCCTACCTGACTTCAAATAAATCAAATTGTGTGCAGCAAGGGAAACGACGGAAACAACAAAAAGGCAGATTGCACAAATATAATTGTCTCACCCGATACCAACGCCATACAAGGGACTCCGGCGCTGTTCAGGAACCTGCGGCCGCACAGGGATCTCCCACTCAATTCAGGAACCTCCGGCCACACAGGAACCCAGACACGATTCAGGAACCTCCAAAAAGCAAGGGCAAGTATGCCGATGCAGATTAGTGTCTTCAGTTTCCTCACAGAACTCCAATGCACAGGACCCTGCTGCCCAGGACTCCGACGCGACCCAGGCAAAACGTCGATCAACCCTCACGAGAGTGCGTAGCGGTGAAGCGCGTGACGCGTCACCGCTACGCTCCCATAGCGAGGGCCCGGCCAAAATGTAGCGTCAACGTCATGGTGCGGATTGCAATGCAGCAACAGGCGCTGACGCACTGGCGCACTCAGCACTACAACCAGGTAGGTGAGGTGCGCGCAGTGCGCAGCGCGCTGCTTGCACAGTACACTCTTCAAAACTGGGCCGCCCGGCCGCGCGCGCCGTTGCGGCCGCGGCGGACTTTATAATTTATTTTGTGACACACTGTGTCCCTAAATAAATTATAAAAGCCGCCGCAGCCGCAACGGGCCACCAGTGCCGAGCGGCCGCCCTAAATATAGTGCCGCCTGGGGCGGTCCGCCCCCACCGCCCCCCCCTAGCTACGCGCCTGGCACTGAGAAACATTCCTGCCCTCGTCCTGATGATAATGGTATTAGTGAACTAAGAGCAGCGCTACTAGAATGCAGCAGGAAAGGACCAAAATAGGCAGCAGGGGTTGCTAAATTATGCAGCAAGAAAAGGCAAATAATGTGGCATACTGCGGCACATTTTGTGATAGTAATAACATGGTAAAAATGACAAAATCATGCGGTAATACTATCTAGGCAATGGTTTCATCTCATTGGTAGGTATCTGCAACCCAAGTACAACAATAAGCAACCGACAGATCACCAGTAAACCTTTGGGAAGGGCTTTCCACTGTGCAACAAGTGTTGCTGCGTTTTAGTAACTTTTTGATCTGTTTGAGCTATTAATAAAATCATTTTTTTATTAAAAGCTGCAGATTATGCAGATAATGACTTATGTGACAAATCCATAACTATACAGGAAAAACAACAATCACCACATTGAATAATTCCAGTGGCCCTGACTAAGAGGCATGTCAGGATTTATGTGTACCCTATATATCGGCTAGATTTGTATGGAGCACAATTATACTTTATTATATCAAACATAAGAGGTGTTGGGCAGCACACACCTCTTAATAGCACGTATTTGAATGTGCTCTGATGTGTTATTTATAATGAACAAAATTGAGTTTGGCATAAGAAAACATTTGCCTAGGATTACACAATTTGTTCAAGTATGGAAACTGTGATTGATCCTAGATTTTCCAGTTTCTCACTTTACAATTCAGCCACTGCATAGGTATCTCTTTAAGACACAAAGGCTTATTGCTTTGTCTTTAATTTTTGGAGAATGAGACTAGAATCTGAGTGACAGGCACCGCCCACGTTGTATTTTTGGCAGTTTTAAATACCACGAAACGTGGCTATGGACGTAAGAGTGCTTTACAATAGACCGACTATGTTAATGTTTTGCCCAGCTTAGAGATTTCCCTGGATTCACTGGATGCTGAGCTGAAGCTGGAAATCAAGCCTGGCTCCCTGTGATGCAGGGTGGGCAGTTGTAGCCACTAGGCCACATCGATCCTGTGAAAGCTTGGTTCATTTTGGGCGCAAGGTTCCAAGAGGGCCTTGAGCTGAGTAGAGCCAGGCCTCTGAATGGAATTTTCATTGGCTTACCCACCTATAATAGCACGCAGAAGAGAGTAATGTTATTAGGGGATTGTAATGTGGGGCTGAATCAGACGGTTGCTAGGTCTGCCTCGGGCTAGGAGGTAGGAAGGGGCGGGACGAAGGCGTGGCAAGGCATAGCCCGGGAAAGGAGAGGTCAGTTAGAAGCAGGCAACTGAGGGTACGAGACGTGCGGAATAAAGAGACGTACAAGCCTCCCATACCTGTGTCTGCGTGGTGCTTTCTACAGACACTACAGCTGGCAACGAGGGTGGGCCACGAAGCGCGTGGTACACCCCTGAAGGGAGAAGTTGCCTGGTTCGGCGACGTGTGAGGAGAGCACTCAGGACGACGATTCAGCGCGAGTCGGGAGCCCACCCCGCTCGCGTCTGTGCGGGTGCGGATCGTGACACGGGTGCCTACCCCGGTCACTCATGTGGAGAAGCCTGTCGTGCCTGTGCCCGTGGAACCGGCGTGCACGTGTGCAGCCGAAGTGTCTTCCCTCGGTGGAACTCCGCGTGGTGGTCCCGCGCGTGGAGAAGACGGAAAAACGATCAGGGTGCCCACCCCTATCATGCACTGCCTGCAAATTGAAGACTCGGGGTGAGTGCCTTCCCTAGCGTGCACGCGTGGAGCAGTGTGCTTGGACTGGCTGAGGAGCTGAGGCCTGCGTGAGGTGATCGAGCCTGGAGGGGTGTGTGCTAGTGTGGCGGCCATTTTTGAGTCAGGCGCCTGCACCAATCCCCTGCGAAGACACTCTGACGGCTATCTTTGAATCAGGCAGAAGCTGAAAGGTGGAAACAAGCATTGCCGCGTGCCAGAGGAAGGCCAGAAAATCATCAAGCATTGGTTCCTGTAAGGGAAGTGTAAAAGTCAACAAGCATTGGCAAGAAAAAAAAAATATAAAAATGTTCTCGAGGCGAGAGGAGGTCTAGAAAATCATCAAGCATTGGTAACTGGAAGGAAAAGTGAAAAAAATTCAACAAGCACTGGCAAGAAGAAAACATTTTTTAAAATCAAGTACCTGTTACCTGATAGCAAGACAAAGCGGACTGGAGCTGAGTAACCGTAACCACGTCCGGCGAAGGTGAACAGAAACACGAATTAGGATCTGGCCATACCAAGTCGCTGTCATGTCGACGTCACCGGTCCGCCAGTCTGGGTCTACGTCACCCATCGCTGGGCAGATGGGCATGCTCGGTGTGTCTTTCCTGCGCCCACCTGAGCGGCTGGTCCTTGAAACTGGCGGAGGCATGGGCCTTCGATGGAAGGAATGGCTCGAGGACTTCGAAGATTTCATGGCGGGGTCGCAGGTGGTGGATCCTGGCCAACGATTAATAGCGCTACGCAACCTGATCGGCAAGGATGTTGGGCAAATAATAAAAGAACTACCGGCTGCGGATGCGTCATCCTACGCCTCGGTGTGTGCGGCGCTTAACAAAAAATTCCTTCACAAATGAAATATAGACTATGAGAGGTACACTTTCAATCTTGCTTCTCAAGAAAAAGATGAGCCCATGTGCACGTTCATCACCCGCCTCAGACGCTTGGCCCGCTACTGCGAATTTGATTCTTTCTCGACGGAGGATGCCCTGCGCCTGAGGGTCATTGAAGGGTGTCAATCCGAATCGCTGAGAAGGAAATTGTTAAAGAAGAGTTACTCTCTCGACGAGATCGAAGAGATGACGCGTGTGCATGACCAAGCGGATGAGCATGCCAAGAAGATGGAGGCTGGGAGAGGTGAGAAGCGCGAGCAACCCTTCAGACTTCAATCGCACAGCGAACGCAGACGCTCGCCAGCGAAACACAGGCCGTCAAGAGACAGGAGGCATCAACAGACGGCGCGTAGAAAACATCGCAGCTCCAGTCGCAACAACAGAACGAGAGATCGGCGTCTCAAGTGCTATCGCTGTGATTATGATTTCCCTCACACAGATGGGTGTCCCGCCATGGGTCAGGAGTGCCGTAGGTGCGGAGGGAAAAATCATTTTGAAAATGTGTGTGGAAACAACAGAAGGCTCGCACCCAAAGATCGTGACAGGGCGTCTAGATCGGCTGGTACAAGACACCAGGCCAAAGCAGTACGGGATCGGCGGGACTCGTCAATGGGTTCCTCTTAGTCCAGTTGTCAATCATACAAAAGTCACCGACAAAGGCACCCGTCGTCTCAAGACTCCCGGTCATTATCGCCCATCTCGCAAGACAGTGACGAGTACGTATGCATGTTCGTGGACCCTGACCGACTTAGAAAATACCCCCGACTCAACATTCAAGTAGGAAAACACCACACGAAATTTGTCATGGACAGTGGAGCATCTCTGAACTACATGCCAGTAGCAGAATACCAGCGAATGAAGCCTCGTCCGTCGCTGCGACCCGCCCATGTAAAAGTATATACCTGGATGTCGAGAAAGCCACTCCCATGCGTGGGGAAATTTTCTACGCAACTCACATATGGTGATCGGACAATCCCTGCACACATTCACGTCATCGAAGGGCCGGAAGCTGACTGCCTCCTCAGTCTTCCAACTGCGGAACGACTGCGCCTGGTGGACATTCTGTATCGCGTGGATGATGAGCTTGATGTGACACTTAAATTTCCGAAGCTGTTCACTGGCCTGGGGAAGATGACTCGCTGCCAAATTCGGCTACATATCAATGAACAGGTGGCGCCCATAGCCCAACACCACCAGCGGATTCCTTTCCATCAGCCACAGGCCGTTGAACGAGAACTACAAGATCTGCTCAATGCGGACATCATTGAACGGACGGAGGGACCTACGCCATGGGTCTCTCCGGTGGTTGTCGTGCCAAAGAAGGGCGAACCGGACAAGGTGAGGTTGTGCGTAGACATGAGGGCGCCCAACACTGCCATCGAGCGCGAGAGACACCCAGGGCCGCACATCAGTGACATGATTGCGTCACTTAATGGAGCCACAATATTCTCCAAACTGGATCTAAACAAAGGGTATCATCAACTTGAGTTACACGAAAAATCAAGATACATAACGACGTTTTCCACTCACGTCGGCCTCTTCCGGTATAAGCGGCTCAGCTTTGGTGTGTCATCCGCGGCTGAAATATTTCAGGAAGCCATCAGGAAGGTCATTCACCACATTCCTAACACTCTCAACTACAGCGATGACATCTTTGTGTATGGGTCCACCACGCAGGATCATGACACTGCGCTGGAGCGAGTTTGCCACACGCTGCTGGAAGCCAATCTCACTCTGAACAAGACGAAGTGTGAATTCCATAAATCAACATTAAAGTTCTTTGGCCACATCTTCTCGCAAGCAAGAATGAGGCCGGACCCGGAGAAAGTGGCGGCACTGAATGACACCCCCAGCCCCCGGGATGTAGGGGATGTTCAATCTTTTCTAGGAATGGCCAGTTACTGTTCGCGCTACATCCAAAACTATGCGACAATTAGCTACCCTCTGAGACAGCTCACGAAACAGGGGCACTCATTTCTGTGGTCAGCAGAGTGTGAACGAGCCTTCAAGGACATCAAAGCAGCTGTGGATTCCGCCGACAACATGGCATACTTTGATCAAAAGAAAAAAACTGAAATTACGGTGGATGCCAGCCCCGTAGGTCTGGGAGCGATACTGGCTCAATACGAATCAGAGGGTGACCAACAACATATAATCGCGTACGCGAGCAGGAACCTTACGGAGGCAGAGAAAGCGTACTCACAACCAGAGAAGGAGAGTCTCGCTGTTGTCTGGGCCTGTGAACACTTTCACATTTTTGTGTATGGCAAACACTTCACGCTAATCACGGATCATCAAGCCCTCATCACCATATTTGGCAACACACGGGCGAAAATGCCCCCCAGAATAGAACGATGGGGCCTTAGCCTTCAAGAGTACACCTATACGATCGTGCACAAGCCAGGCAAAGCAGAGAATCCTGCTGACTACATGTCACGGCACCCCAAGGTAACAACACGGTGCAAATCTTCCGTGGCAGAAGAGTACATATGCTTTGTGGTGGATCAAGCCCGGCCACCCGCTGTCCCGGTCGACGCCATCATAGATGCTACTCTGGAAGATGCCACGTTGATAGAAGTGAAGAGGCGACTGCTACACAATGAATGGAGACATCTGGAAGGTGATGATCTCGACAGAGCGGTGGACAAAATTGATCTGGCTGCTTTCAGGCACGTGAGAGAGGAACTGTCGGTGGCCCCCAATGGGCTAGTGCTAAGGGACAATAGACTTGTCATCCCCAGATGTCTATGTCAGGGAGTAGTCAACCTAGCTCATGAAGGTCATCGTGGAATAGTGGCTACCAAGAGAGCTCTGAGGGAAAGAGTGTGGTTCCCCGGCCTTGATCAGATGATAGAAAACACGTTGAGAGATTGTCCTCAATGCCAACTCATCAGCAGGCCCGATCCTCCCGCACCCCTGAAAATGTCCAGACTACCGGAGGGTGTGTGGCAGCAAGTGGCAGTAGACTTTTTTGGTCCGTTTAAGTCGGGACAGTACATCTTAGCCATAATGGATGAATACTCTCGTTTTCCCATTGCTCACATCATCTCATCCACCAGAGCCTCAAGCACGATACCTGTGCTGGATGAAGTATTTGCTGCCTGGGGCATCCCCACAACTGTGAAAACAGACAATGGAACCCCGTTTAATAGTCAGGATTTTGCGGACTTCGCCAAGCATCTCATCTTCAGACATCGCAAAATCACGCCTCTGTGGCCACAAGCCAATGGGATGATCGAGAGATTCATGTCTACGCTAAAGAAAGCCATTCAGCAAGCCGAGGTGGCACGGCAAGACATCCAGACAGTGCTCAATGAAGTCCTACGGGCGTACCGGAACACCCCTCACTCCACGACGGGGAAATGTCCCGCCACGCTAATGCTGGGCCGGCCCGTGCGCACCCGGATACCGATGGTTGAGTGGTCTGACAAGGCCGTGTGTCCCGATTCAGACACGGATGACATTGCTCGCACGGACCAACGCAAAAATGAAAAAATGAAAACGTATGCGGACCATCGCAGGCGAGCTGCTCCATCGGGGATTCAGGAAGGTGATTGGGTCCTGGTGAAACAGGAGCAGCAAAGAAAAACTGACTGTCGTTTCAGTGATACTCCTCTGGTGGTCGTCAAACAAAAGGGGACTATGATCACTGCCGAGTCCGATGACAAGAGAATAACCAGGAACGTAGCTCACTTTCAGAAGTGCAGCCCCAAGGTGCGAGAGTCTCTTGGCAGTCCCATCCAAAGGGAAACTAGTACTCGTGAAATGGAGACCAGCACTCTGACACCCGGAGTGGACTCTAATGAAGGAAGCAGTGAACGTCCTGAAGGCAACAGTCGCCCTCGCCGGCACATCAAGAGGCCGAGTCGGCTGATCGAGGAACTGTAACTATGTTATGTTATTTGAGTATATACATAAAGCATCAGGATGAGTGTTTTGAATTTTGTTAAGAAAGGGGGAGATGTAATGTGGGGCTGAATGAGACGGTTGCTAGGACTGCCTCGGGCTAGGAGGTAGGAAGGGGCGGGACGAAGGCGTGGCAAGGCATAGCCCGGGAAAGGAGAGGTCAGTTAGAAGCAGGCAACTGAGGGTACGAGACGTGCGGAATAAAGAGACGTACAAGCCTCCCACACCTGTGTCTGCGTGGTGCTTTCTACAGACACTACAGGGATGAAACCATGCAAAACGTAAAAAACGTTCAGAGAGTTGAAAGGTGGAAGGGGAGAGATGGATGTAAAGGATTAAAACATCTGAAACAAGGTAAGAGGCTAGGGGGAGAAGAGTGGTAAAGAGCAGCATATGTAAGAAATATGTGGATGTAAGAGTAGCAGAGCCAACAAGAAGAGGCTGGGGAAAAGGGAGAGGTTGATGCACAGGGGACAGAACCAGTGATCAAAGTTGAGGTAAGAGAAAGTGAGAGGCTGCTTGGGATGATGAGAGGAAAGGAGTAAAGCATTGAGGGTAAAGATCAATGTATGAGTGGCAGAATCAGAGAGAGAAAATAAGATGCTTAAGGAGAGATGAGAGGTGGATGCAAGTGGGCAGAATCAGCAAAAATAGTAAGAGGCTGGAGAACAGGTACAAATAGTTTTGAACCAGTGTATTCTACTAAGTCGATTGACCCATCTGCTGAAGTTTACATTTCCCTATCTCTTTATTTTCCATATACAAAATGTCAAAAACCTGTCTTAGTTTTGAGATACATGTAACATCCTTCACAAAGGTTTGTAATGTTATACTGTCCTCAGTGTGCCTGCTAGATTTCAGCCTGCTCTCTACGTACTTTATTACTTCTCTCACTCCCAGGGGGACCCTTTCCTGCACATGTCCTGACCAGAGATCTAGAGATCATAGCTCCTGCTCTTAACTCCTGTTGCACTATCCTGCTTTCCTCATCGTAAGTTCCTACCAATGTAAAAATTTAAAAAGCTGTGCTGGTTTCTCTGCTTAAAAAAACTTCAGCTGGCTCAAAACTTCTCTACATCTTCTGACCTCTTTTTGCTACCCTTTTCTTGAAATGCCTCACAATATTTTTCTGTAAAATGAAAATAGCAGAAGTATATTGTGAGACCTTTTCTTTGGGTCAGGGGCAATAGGTGATTAATCAGCAACATCTGTTAAGAATACCATTGTTTATGATTGCTGTTTCAGAACTGACTTTGTCATTTCATTTGTATAAGAGTTATTCCTTTTAGAAATTTGTCTCTCCAAAAGTGGTAATAGCCAGAAGTCAAAGCTTACTCCAGGAAGTGATAAAGGCATTGGAACTAAAATACAGTATGCCATATTAATCATAGCAGATTATCACCTTTTTCAGCCAGCGATGCTATGTCTTTGAAAAGGGATTGATTTAGAGATGGTGGTTATGGAATATAAAACCAAAAATGTGTTCTGTGACTTATAGAACCCCAATACCCAACAAACATCTTACAATATCTCTTGTGTTCAGTGTCCTGGAAAGGGATAACGAACAGTAGTCCACTTTGCAAGATTTATGTGCTGCACAGCCAAAGGAAAGGGCTAGATTCAAGTAGAAAAGGTGGAAAATCCACAGTTGACTGATGGGCCTATGGCCAGGCCACTTGGTGAAATTTTTTTAAATGACTTTTTATAAACTGAGCTCCTTGCTTGGGGTGGATTGGATGCTGGTGCACAACCCAAACGGCTGCTGCAACCTTAAGGTTGGTGAGCACAGAGTTAGTCTGACTGTGCTCACAAAGCCAGCTGGCTCATTGTCATGTGCAGATTGGCAACGGGCCAAACTGGCACACAGTATGATGTGCGCCCCTTCCCACAACAAATAATCTCAAACCTGGCTATATTTCAGGAGCACAGTTAGAACTGTGCGCCTCTTCCCACAATAAATAATCTCAAACCTGGCTATTTTTCAGGAGCACAGTTAGAATCGGCCTCCTGTGGGAGGTGAGGAGAAGAAAGGAGTGTACAGGAGCTGGGGCTGCGGGGAGGAGGGCAACATAGAAGCGAGGGGGCGTTCCATAGAGAACATCAATGAACCTGGAGTGATCTGCCAAATACTGAGGGCCTGATTACAATCTTGGCGGACAGGGTTACTCCGTCACAAACATGGCAATCAATCAATCATTTGCATTTATAAAGCGCGCTACTCACCCGTAGGGGTCTCAAGGCGCTGGGGGGGGGGGGGGAGGGGGTCAGTGCTCGAAGAGCCAGGTCTTGAGCTGCCTTCTGAAGGAGAGGTTGTCCTGTGTGGCGCGCAGGTGGCTGGGAAGAGAGTTCCAGGTCTTTGCTGCCAAGTAGGAGAAGGACCTGCCTCCGGCGGTGGCTTTGCGGATGTGAGGCACGGCTGCCAGGGCTTGTCCGGTCGAGCGCAGGGTGCGAGGAGCGGTGTAGAAGGAGACGCGGTGGTTGATGAGTTTTGGTCCGATATTGTGCAGGGCTTTGTGTGCGTGGGTGAGGAGTCTGAAGGTGATCCTCTTGCTGACTGGAAGCCAGTGAAGTTTCTTCAGGTGTCCGGAGATGTGGTGGTGGCGAGGTATGTTCAGGATGAGTCGTGCGGCCGCGTTCTGGATTCGTTGTAGTTTCTTCTGTAGCTTGGTAGTGATGCCGGCGTACAGAGCGTTTCCATAGTCCAAGCGACTGGTGATGAGGGCGTGGGCAGATATCCTATCCGCTGTATTACAAGTCCATTATAGCCTATGGAACTTGTAATACGGCAGACGAGATATCTGTCACGTTTATGACAGAGTATCCCATCCACCATGATCATAATCAGGACCGTAGCCTATGTGAGTAGGCAGCTAGCAAGACCTTGCATTGGAGGTTGGAAGACCAAAGGTGTTTGGTTAGTTACCTGAGGAGAAGCTGGAGTAATCTGTGGATGATAGAAATGGTCTTGCATTCAATTATCTCTTTAACCAAGATCCAATGGATTTAACTGAGGAGAGGGTATTACTTCTTTATCTAAATATGAGTTGAGTGACATGGGACTGGCCCTTTTGTAATTTGACAAGTGTCTTCTCAGATATTAGTGGCATGTGACTTACATTTGTTTAAACTGTATGTTTCTGGTATTACTTTAGCGTTATTTTGCAAGTCACTCACAACTTCCACCAACCTACCTTATTACACATTGCTGCATTTCCTTTCCATATAGCTGTAAACTGCACAAAGTCTACTACAGTAAGCCTTTTTTTGTTTTGTTGTTTCAATGTATCTCTTTAGTGAATGGCACCCAGGAGAACATTGGCAGTCTTTTTTGATTTCCCTGGTCGCAAACTGTTTTCCCTTTTTTGTCATCTCTTCTGTATCTCTTTAAGTTCTTTGCAGTCTTAGCATCTCTTTAAAAATTGAGTTTGAGAGTAATTGCTGTATTTAAGTTTAGTGTGCATGTGTGTTCCAGCATTTGTTACTTCTGCCTGCCAATGTATGTGCTGTCTCCTCTTCTTATCTTTTAGAATATGTGCTTCTGTTTGCTGCAGCTCATGCAGGTCACTCACCCAATCTAGCATGTATCTGTTGTGTTGATTCACCATGCCTACTGAAAACCAAGGGCCTCATTTACGAAAAGTGATGCATCATGGATACGCCGTATTTACAATATAGCGCTCCATGGTGCAAGGATTTACAGATACGTCAGGAATTCTGATGTATCTGGTGGTGCAAAAATGATGCATTGATGGAGTGTGTCAGAAAACTGATGCAACTGCAGCAATGTGTCATAACCCAGACCTGGGTCAATCCTTAAGCCCACTTGAACCAGGCGTAAGGATTTTGACGCAGTGAATTTGTAAATGAGGTGCAGTGAAATCGCAAAATTTCATTTCACCACTTCTACGAGGATTTTTTAGGGGGGAAAGCCCACCCTGCATACATTATACCTGATGCAGGTATAATGTAGCGCAGGCCTTTACAAAGTGACGCACCTGCCTAGATGCGCCACTTTGTAAATAGGGTGCAGTGTGGTGCATTGATTATGCCGCTGCAGCGTTACAAAAAAGCGACGTAACGGGGGTGCAAGCCCTTCATAAATGAGGGCCCAAATGCCTCATCTTCAACTTCACTAGCTTAAACATAGGGCTGGAAAGTCATTTGAAGTCCAACTGTATGGTTTTGGGACAATCTGACATGGAATTTTAATCATGCCCTAATTTGGAAACTATTAGTGAATATTGTTGTGATCATATCAGTTTTTGAGAGTCCTAGGCCTGGCTTTTTCAGCCACGTAATAGAGCTTTAAAATATATGTACTTATTTTATTAGGATTATTATTTATAACTTTAGCCATTTTAGTGATATCCACACTGGGTACCTAGTTTCTTGCAAAGCTGCTTCAACAATGCCGGAAAATTAATGTTCAATTGATGTTACTTCCTGTAATGTCACTTCATATTATGTTAGTTCTTAGATGGGCCCTCATGTTTGTGTTTTACACGGGGCCCCACAAACCCTTGAACCAACCCTAACTGTTGTTATTGAGAGAAGTGCAGGAACACTGTGTGTACAACATTTGTAAATACCTGCTGATTCCATTAGTATGGTCTGCTTTCACTTGTGTTTTGCTTCATAACGTCAGCCTGCACAGAGTGTTGTCCAATACAGCAAAACAAAAAATTAAACACAGGACTCACGGGAAGCATTTCCCACATGTCCCAGCTTTTATTTTAGTGAAAAAAATTGTTTCTGATGTGTTTACCAGAAACATTTTCTTTTCCAGTACTGTGGACGACCCGTTGAAGTCCACCGCACTGCGAAGTAACATAGTTTGCATCAATGGGTCATCGTCTGACGTTAAGCAGTTAAAACCCCCAAAATCCATGCAGCCTGATGTCATGTCCAACATTTGACAACAAGCTGCAGGAATATGATAGCCACATTGCACTAACTTCTTCCACGATTGTAGGGAACCTCTACAGTTTTTCAGTTGCAGGAGGCCCACAGGATGTTAGATTTCTGGTGCAGGAGTACAGTGGTCTTAAAAAGATGGCAGGTGCTGCTAATGGCCATCTACTGCCAAGAGAACGTTTCAGTTGCCATACATGGCCTATGGATCAGACGGCTAGTGAGAAAATAAATAATTTTAAGAGGTACAGAGAAGATAGAAGAGAAGGTAGAGAGAAGAGGTTGTATAAAAGAAGAGATGATTGAGAGAAAGGAAGGAGAGTAAATAGAAAAAGCAAGCGAGAGAGCAGGAGAGACAGGAGTGGGAGGATAGATGTAGCAGCAAACAGAAAAGGGTAGTGGGGAAAATGTTGCAGAGAGTAATGGGGACAGAGATTAGGAGATGGGGAGAGAATTGAAAAAGTAAGGGAGAGCCTGAAGGAGTAAAATGAGAGCTAGATACATGTGGAAAAAAGGAGATTGGAGATTTTAAGTTGGATTTATAGCTTATTATGTTTTGGACAATACACCCTCCTCAATGTGTTTTCAATGCACTGTTTTGCACTTTATTTTCTTAGGGGGGGGGTCTTAATAATGTGAGACCTAAAAATCACTCTGCAAAGTGGTCTTTGAAGTCTAAATAAGGTCTAACCATTGTTACTTCCACTTTTAGTTTTTCAAATTGCTTAACAATTTACTAAACTAAATAACCCCTTGTTATTTCTTACTATATGCTCTTGGTGAAAAGTGCTGACTTCTTCCATTTTAATGCATATCAGCATGTCTACATTTGCTGGTATAGTCACAGGAAAGTACGACCTACTTGCTGAGAAATTCAAGTTCTATTAAGGAGGCAATTCAGCTTTCTAGTGTACATTTAAATATGGTAGTCAACTGTTTCGTAACTTGAAGCTTGACTTTTATCTGCACTTGTAGTAATCCTGAACAATCCCTCTGCAAGTGAATATTTTCCATTCCTAGTACACATGGCAGGCTTCCATGCTTTCTACATTCACCCCTCTGAAAAATGCATGCTTGTCCAAACAGTGTTAACAGCAAAGACGGTACCTATGCAAAGAGTCTGCTGCATGTGAAAGAGTGGAGAATGTCCACAATTCTGCATGTGGACGACTCTGTAGCATTGAGATGGGAGGTACCTTGCGAATAGCATCAAAGATAGATGTTATCTCAGAGCAGGATCCTAGATACAAACAGTGAAGACACCACTCAGAGCTGTAAAGGCAGTGCTGCTGCCTGCCTATCTATGACTTCTCTAACTGGAGGTGGAACTAGTGTCCTCCGCCATGCCACAGGCCTCAAATGGACACATCCCAGGCTCACACAATCACTTATCCTTTACCATGCCAGCTGTGTTAATGGGTGATGCGTAATGAAGGTCTTCTTATGTTCAGCACTTTTTACACAACCTGCCTGTAACTATAAGTGAAGTATGCCAATGTCAAAGTTTGCTTCAGTACCATAACGTTTTGACTGGGGCTTTAGATCAAATATAATTGAACTACTCATATTTTGCCACAATCTTAGTGACATTTATTGAGGGACCTTCCCAACTTCCCCTGTAAAATGACATCTAAATTCTATTTAGTTTTCACCATTGTTGTATCCCTAAAATGTTTAAAACACATGGTTCGCCACTAATTTACCCAATGTTTCTTGATGGATATGGTCCAAGCTCTCTGTAAAGTTAAAGTTAAATCAAAACTTCACTTATGAAGTTGGGCAGAATTAGGAAGCTCCTCACTTTGCAAAGCAGATGAGGTTTCTTAACTTTAGGTGAGGTAGGTTTTATTCTCACAGGCCTTCCAGTTCTACTGATTTCCTTATGCAGAACGTTATAGGTTGGACAACCTCCAGCAAAAAATTATTGAGCGTGGAGTCTGGACATCCTCCACTTGGGGTAAGAGGCATGGGAGGAAAGGCTCTGAACTAAGGCCAGCTAATTGAGTTGAACAGTTCAGAAAATACACAAAGTTGTGAGTCAGCATACTTTAACACTTTACACCGATCTACTTTAATTGCTATCAAATTGATATGGATTTAAAGGTAGATTATGGAAAGTTGATTGAGTGTGCTTCAATGCGAACCTAAACAAAACTTCACGTATTCCTTCATGGTGTGCACCCTCGATATCGAAACCAGAACATCAATGACACAGAATAACAAAGACAGAATATGGAATCCAAACGTATTGACAGTTAAGCATACACAAACATATATGTCTGCTGGTATGCAGATGTGGAGTTAGGAATAGTAAATCTATACCTGTCTATGTGCCCCTACCTGTCAATATTCTGTCCTCGATATTCCAGTGTCATGATATTGTGGGTGTCAATATTTATTAATATCAAAAGTACTGTCGCTTTAATGTTTGTCATAAAAATGGGGCCATGCCCCTCTAAAAGTATACTTCTGGCTATGGGCCTGGCAGTGCGGCCT
Organism: Triturus cristatus; assembly: GCF_964204655.1. NCBI lineage: Eukaryota > Metazoa > Chordata > Amphibia > Caudata > Salamandridae > Triturus > Triturus cristatus. Next base: position 394,277,780 of record NC_140594.1, read on the forward strand.
GAGGCGGTGTTGTGATGGGGAGCCACCATGAACAGATAGGTGAGTCAATATGTGCACCCCTGCCGCAGCTGCTGCTCAGCCCTAAACTAGATATTGAGGCACACCCTGTGTGACCTCTCCGTGCCGGGGAACATCTAGGCTCAGCACCACGGGGTGATTGGTCCTCAGAGGGACCAGTCCCAGGCCTGAAACATATCAGACATCACTGGGTGGAGTTACAAAGAACCCCTTCCCTCGACTCCACATCTGGCTAGACACCACAATCCTTGAGGGGCATAGGAAGTGACCCCCCATTCCAGGTACCGGATGGTATATGGGAGTTACTACTGGGTGAGGCCCATGCTGCAGAATTGTGGGCTAGACTTCGGTCACCACAGCAGCTGACCATCCTGGGACTCTCAAATGCTCACTAAACCCACCCTCCAACTGGGAAGGTGTGACCGCCAGGGCACATCATTAACTGCGGGCATTTGAATGCTTGTGCTACCATGTGCCTGGCTCTCATTGTACCTCTGTCGGACTACCAAGCGGGGTAAGCGGGTTGGGCCCTGGGACCTTGGACAATAGAGCCATCCACCCGGCACATGAGCAAAACTACCCAAGCTAGATTGGAAAATGTGGAAAACAGATCACGACAGAATAACCTTCGTACCATTGGGTTCCCCAAAGACTCAGAGGGCACCGACTCAAGAAATTCCTAGAACATTGACTGAAATACTGGATCATGAGCTACCTCCTTTCGCCATGAAACCTCCACCGGTGCCCTGCTTGACTAATGATTGCCATCTTACTCACTTTTTGAGACTGAGACACAATACTCCATGAAGAACAGAAGGTTGGAGACCTCTGGTATCGGTCTACATGCATCCCTTCCTACTAGAAACTGGTCCAACAGAAGCGGAAATCCTGTAATGAAGTCAACAAAAACTAAAAGCAATGATTCACTAATACATGTTGATATTCCCTGCTACTCTGAAGGTTTCGCACCACTCACAAGCTCACTTCTTCAGCAGCCCGGAGGAGGTCTGGACAGGCGGATGAGCGAAAATCCCTCAGCTGCACAGCCTGGATGTAATCGAGTCTGGGTGAAGCTGCAGACTTCAGCAACCATTTATTTCTCGCACCAACAAAGAACAAGATCCCATGAGCGCATTGATACATCTTACAGATCCCTGGACTCTTCTGGTGCAGAGATGGACACACCGTAACCAAGCTCACTGGAAAAGATGGCCGACCTGGGGACCCTGGGCCGCCTAGAGGTTCCCTGGTGGGATCACAATTTATCCATTACATAAATGACACTAAAGCCACTGATTTTGACAGGGGGTGAGTTATGGTGATACAGACCTTCCAGCTTGACCCTATAGGGCCCTCTATGTAACTATGGCACTGCTTCTGGCCACATGGTGCATCTGCAAAACTACCTCTCCCAAGAAATTGGAGGTCCTCCAATGAGACTCGTGCAGCAGAGAAGATGGTTGGTTTTCATGGAAGTTTAAGGACAACAGATGCTTCTTGGTGGGAAGTATGGGTGGGGGAGTTGGAGGGAGTTGAAATCTTGTGTGGTTTGTTCTGAGTTAGCTATACCTCTGCCCAAGACTGATAGACACACCATGCTTATCTCACCCCACGCACTTGTAAAATGTCCTCTTTGTCTCTCAGGGTGGTGCAACTAAACACCTGACAAATCTCCTATTCACACATTCCATGACCAACTGAGTCACAAAGGTTAACTTCTATCATATTGTCCTGGAGTGTCAGTAGATTCCTAGACAGGATCAAAAGATCCGCCATTCTGTATGCGAAGAAAAACCTTCCTGCTGTCCTCATGTTTCAGGAGACCCATTTGCTAGTTAATCAATGCCCCTTTTTGTGGCACTTCGGCTACAATCTAATGACCCACACAATGGTCCACACAGATCCGATGAGTAAATTCCTAGGTATAGAGGAAGATAGCAGCACTAAGTCACTGATGTTCTGGATGAACTCCCTACGTCTCTGTGATGTGTGGAGAGTGTGCCACACACACAACAGGGAATACACATATACATCAGTGACCCACAAAACACTCTCACGTATTGACTTACTACTGCTCCCTACCACCAATATCCTTCACACAACATCAGTGGAGATCTTCCCCTGAGGCATCTCCGATCACTCTCCAGCCCTCATGCACATAGGTATACCAGCAACATCCCACAGGCCAATCTAGCGATCTAACATTCTTGTCTGATGAGCAATATTCTGGCGTTTTGGGAAATGAGATTATGGTGTATTTTGACACCCATCAAGGCTCCATCTCGGCCTGCTGGCATTCTGTCCATGAATTGTGTGTTTTTTGCTTTCTCGCCCTAAGTGCGCCGGGTATGCCCAGATGCGGGTCCCGGGCTCACTTTGCCACTGGAATCAAGCTATCCTGGCTGATGAGGGGTGAAACCCCGAAACCGGTCCTAGGATGCTTGTTTCCGGTCCAAGGAGGACCTGGCTTGGCAGTTCGGGCTGGACTGTTCCCATGAGGCACAGGGTCAAGACTGATTTTCATATGGCTGGGTCTAAACTGGGGTCGCATGGTGAGCAAAAGAATGATGGATTTAACCCAGATCTATTGACTGGGGGTGAATGTTTTGATTTGTTCTGCATTCCGTCCATCAATTGTGTGTCTTTTGCTTTCTCGCCCTAAATGCGCTGGGTTTGCCCAGACATTGGTCCCGGGCTCACTGTACTACTGGAATCAAGATATCCTGGCTGATGAGGGGTGTGATGGAGTGCAAAAACCCTGGTAACGGGATACCAGTATCTTCCCCTGCGTCACAGACCCGACGTCACACTAGTTCATTCACACATGCAGTCATTGGTAGGGCCCATAACACCAACACTCACACTAACCATGTACAGGTCTGCACGCAGCGAGGAGGGATGAGCGGTTCAAGCGCTCGACATGTGAGGGAAACACCTTATAACCTAAAGGGGAAGAAAAGTTATTTTCAAAATGTACATCAACACCCTTTTCCACCTACAGATCTCAACCCTAAACATCAAGGCACTCCTCCCACAAGGTCAATGGACCATTTAGTTGGATTGGTTGATGGTGATTTAGAACCAGCTAAAACACATTCAATATTTAGATCTTACCTTTCTCAATAAACCACAAACTCATTTCTTGTTAATCAATATCTGTTTATCTAAAATTTCTTGAAGTTAGGTTTGCATTTGGGAAGGGTATATCAAATTTCAAATAAATCGCAGAACATCATATTTACCTAATCTGGCTATCTGGAGTCCTCTAAGTCATTGGGTCTGCATACTTAAATCTGTCGTCATTCATCTAAGCAGATCAAAGTTCAAAGTTCTTTGCTCAGCACGCTACAGTCTCAATAGATCGGCAAAAGACCAGAGTCGTGCAAGCATCTATCAGTGTCCATAGAATTAGGAAAAGTTCACAGTCATCAGATAATTGGGCAGCATCCGGACCATCTAGGATTCAGGAAAACGCAGTCAGTCGCCTAAGTAGCGACACGAGTAGCGTCGTCGATGAAGTCGATGTAGGGAACGGTAGAGAGCGCGAACGTCATCCCTCACTATTCTACCATGTACTTTTATAATAAAATAAAATCAAGAAGATACATTTTGTAATTTCAGCATGGTTATGATTGGCTGGTTGCGATCGTCTGATGCTAAAGTTTGGGACATTAGTACAGTTCGAGGGGTGAGGTCATCAAGTCAGTGAAAGTCAGTTTGTTCCGGTTTTACTGAACATCAATTGTCTTGAGTCTTGGCCGTCTTCCCACAGTGTCCTTAAATGGGTACACGGAGATCACAGTTCACAACGGGGTCTGGAAGACTTTGTTGCTTCTGCGCATTTCACTCCATGCCTCGTGGGACAGTGGCCACTTCATCGTGTCGTGTCAGCGGCCATTTTGGTTTTAGGCCCAAACGCCAACTTAAGCGAAACAAACACAAAAGAGTAATTAATGCATAGAAATAATAAATCTAATGTTAACCCCTTACTAATCCCTCTATGTGCTTGTATTTATCTAGCGTATAGCAACATTTAAAGCATCTATATTCACCCTTTTGGTCTTCCTCCTGGGCAACATTACAAGACATTACAAAAGCCACTTATATCATGCAGTATTCTATTTACTACATATACTACTGTTAGTATGCGTACGTATTTTAGTCATATATGTTATTTAGCCATGCAATATGCAAATCCCACATGTAATTTTGGTTATTAGTAATGTTGGTTTAATATACATGCAAACTCGTTCAATAATATTATAATTAATAGATTATTCAATTAGTATTTTCATGCGGAATGGGGGAGGTATACAAAATGTTGTACTACCTGCTCCATCAGGAGAAACCCCGAAACCGGTCCTAGGATGCTTGTTTCTGGTCCAGGGAGGACCTGGCTTGGCAGTTCAGGCTGGACTGTTCCCATGAGGAACAGGGTCAAGACTGATTTGCATATGGCCAGGTCTAAACTGGGGTGGCATGGTGAGCAAAAGAATGATGGATTTAACCCAGATCTCTTGACTGGGAGTGAATGTTTTGATTTCTTCTGCATTCCATCCATCAATTGTGTGTGCCTTTTGCTTTCTCGCCGTAAGTGCACTGGGTATGCCCATTAGTGGGTCCCAGGCTCACTGTGACACTGGAATCAAGCTATCCTGGCTGATGAGGGGTGAAACCCTGAAAGCGGTCCTAGGATGCTTCTTTTCGGTCCAGGGAGGACCTGGCTAGGCAGTTCAGGCTGGACTGTTCCTATGAGGCACAGGGTCAAGACTGATTTGCATATGGCCGGGTCTAAACTGGCGTGGCATGGTGAGCAAAAGACTGATGGATTTAACCCAGATCTCTTGACTGGGGGTGAATGTTTTGATGTGTTCTGCATTCCGTCCATCAATTTTGTGTCTTTTGCTTTCTCGCCCTAAGTGCGCCGGGTATGCCCAGACATAGGTCCCGGGCTCACTGTGCCACTGGAATCAAGCTATCCTGCCTGATATGGGGTGAAACCCCGAAACCCTTCCTAGGATGCTTGTTTATGGTCCAGGGAGAACCTGGCTTGGCAATTCAGGCTCGACTGTTCCCATGAGGCACAGAGTCAAGACTGATTTGCACAAGGCCGGGTCTAAACTGAGATGCATGGTGAGCAAAAGAATGATAGATTTAACCCAGATCTCTTGACTAGGGTGAATGTTTTGATTTGTTCTGCATTCGGTCCAATTGTGTGTCTTTTACTTTCTCGCCCGAAGTGTGCAGGGTATGCCCAGACGTGGCTCACTGTGCCACTGGAATCAAGCTATCCTAGCTGATGAGGGGTGAAACCCCGAAACCAGTCCTGGGATGCTTGTTTCCGATCCAGGGATGACCTGGCTTGGCAGTTCGGGCTGGACTGTTCCCATGAGGCACAGGGTCAAGACTGATTTGCATATGGCCGGGTCTAAACTCTGGTGGCATGGTGTGCAAAAGAATGATGAATTTAACCCAGATCTCTCTACTGGGGGTGAATGTTTTGATTTGTTCTGCATTTCGTCCATCAATTGTGGGTCTTTTGGCATTCTGTGGGCAACGAGTAAGGCCACGGTGAGGGGCAAAGCTAGGTACCGCTTCAGAGCCTAGAATTTGCAAAGTACTGGAAAAACTGCTCACCACCAACTTCCTTTAGATGAGGCCTATCGCTGAGTCTGTGAGTCAGGTGATATATCCAGCAAGTTGCTCTACTGGCTAGCTATTTTGGACATGTCACCTAGAGTAGTGGCCAAAATACTTGATATTTAGGGAATTGAACAACAGATTGCCAGTCACATCGCTGAAACCTTCACTGAGTACTACTGTGCCCTGTACAACATCCTCTCTGCCACCCTGGAGTGTGCAATCCACCTCCGTCTTAGGGGATATTCCCCTTCTGCAATTCTCCACTTCTCAGCAACAGGATCTGAACTCGCTCCTCACACTTGAAAAGCTTGGTGAGGTCCTACCCGAAATGAATCCAGGCAAAATGCCAGATCCCGATGGCTTTCCCATCAAATTCAATCGTACCTCATACCCCAGCTGCTTAAATTATACAACTAAGTGGAGGACAAAGGGACATTCCCAACACAACTACCACCATAGTGATAATAAATAAATGTGGACGCCTCCCGACCAATGCACCTCATACAGGACAATCTTCCTAATAAACACTGATATTAAAATATTTTCGAAGGCCCTAGCCCTCAGACTACTGCAAGTCATTACGGTCCACCCACCCTAATGTTGCTTTATGACTGGCCTCAGTACGAGGCACTGGATTAGATGCCTGCACATGGAGCTGGCCTGACGTGCGGCAACTAGAGCACCATGCGCCCTCCTACTGATCGACTTTGAGAAGGCCTTCGCTTCGGTTGATTGGGCATTTGTGACCCAAGTTCTGGAGCACATGAGTTTCAGACCGAGTTTCCCCCAATATGTCACATTGCTATACTCCTCACCCTCAGCACAAGTGTGGGTTAATGGAACGCTCTCCAACCTCATCCCCATCCCCATCCCCGAGGGAACCAGGTGTGCTGCCTTCTCGCCCCCCCACCCTTCGCTTTGACAATTGAACCACTAGTCCAGCTTGTCAGATGCGACACACAAATTAAAGGCTGGCAATGGTAGGAAGGGGGGAGTTGAGAATAGAAGCACATTGTATGTGGATGATGTGCTCTTTTACCTGGGGTACCCACACTAGCCAGGTCCCAGAGTAATGCGGATTCTGTCCTTCTACAGAGAATCCTCTGGACTCCACACCAAATGGTCCAAGTCCCTCCTGATCTCACTGACGAGAGAGTCAGAGGCAATAGATTGGGAAATGAATATCCCGATTAAATGGCTTTGCTTCCTTTGTCTGGGTATACAAGTCTCAGTGGAACCCCCATTGACGTGGTCTCTCAGGGCCCGATTCACAGAACTAACTTAAGACAAAATCCTAAACTTACTACCATTTTGGTATTCACAGAAGGCACTTACTCATTTTGGTATTCACAGAGGGCACTTACTCATTTCGGCATTCACAGAAGTTAGGAGTCCTAACTTTAGGACTCCTAAATGCCTTCTGTGAATACCGAAAGTCTTAAAATTAGGATTTTTCTCAGTTTAGTAGTAGTATAGTTAGGACTCCTAACTTTAGGACTCCTAAATGCCTTCTGTGAATACCGAAAGTCTTAAAATTGGGATTTTTCTCAGTTTAGTAGTAGTAAAGTTAGGAGTCCTAACTTTAGGACTCCTAAACTGAGAAAAATCCTAATTTTAAGACTTTCGGTATTCACAGAAGGCACTTAGGAGTCCTAAAGTTAGGACTCCTAACTTCTGTGAATACCGAAGTGAGTAAGTGTCTTCTGTGAATACCAAAATTTGTAAGTGCCTTCTGTGAATACGAAAATTGTAGTAAGTTTAGGATTTTGTCTTAAGTTAGTTCTGTGAATCGGGCCCTCAATATTTATCTACTACTCACTAAAATGAAACAGGATCACTTCATCTCCCCACGCCTAACAATAAATTAATGTGTCCATCTGTAATGCAACTGGTGCTCATGTAAAGCGCTCTGATACCTTCAGGTCTGTTTCGCGCTATATAAAACTCCCCCAAAAACTTTTAAAAAACTGCTGGGCACATCTTTCACTCCAAATCCTCAGCAGGGCAGCACTATTCCAAATGATGGCCCTGCCTAGGTTTCTCTGTGTCCTCCGGAACTTCCCTTTGAGTATCACCACAACCTAGTTCCATGAACTCTTATTTTTAATCAGCTCTTTCCTCTGGGCTGACTGTCCCGTCGCATCGCCTTTGATAGCTGCTGCCAATCAACACATAATGGCAGCATGGGAATGGCGGACATACTCCTCTACTATTGGGCATTCCAGATGCTGGTCACAAACAACAGGCTGAGTGGAGCTGAGGAGATCTGACATACAAATTAGAACTATCTCTCCTGGGCTTTGACAATGGCCTTGATGTGGTGTACGGGGACCCCCCTCCCTATACCTACTCCTGAGCCTACCAGAGTAGTGGTCCTGACATAGTGTGAAGCACTAAAATGGCTTGGCTGCAAAAAACAGACCCCACTGTTGAAGGAGCAAAGGTTCCACAGGTCTCCCAAGTAGTAAACTTCAACAAAAGGTACCAGTTAGGAATTACTTAGCTATGGGACGTATGGCAGGGTGCATCGATAAAATCCTTCTAGGAGTTGCAAACCCAATTCTCACTCTCCACCACACCATTCTGAAAAGTACTTTCAACTCAGACCCCATAGGGAGAAACTGACAAACCCACCCAAATACAACCCACTCGAGGATAGACTATTCTAAGGAACTCTGGGGAAAGGAGAGATCTCACAAATCTATAAATTCTTAATAAATACCTCTCCTAATAAATTTGATCTTCTTAAACATAAATTCGAGGCCTGGGTGGGTCCCCTGGATGAAGTGGACTGCAGTAATGTCCAAATATCCCCCCTGCCAGTTTTTGGCTATCTCTTCTCGCCTCCAGTTCATCCAACTTCACTAGCTGCAGACTACATATCTTACTCCCATATGCTTATTGAATGCAGGCAAACGACCCTCGTCAAATGCGCCAGGGCCATATTAAAGAAGTGCCCCGGGTCATAACCACCATTTGTGCCTGCTTGGTGCTCCCCCAGGGCACTTTGGTATTACAGAAGGGGCAACAGACACTTGCGCATCCCATTCTGTAATACTGATAGCGCTGGTGCACATACAGCACTTTCTCAAGAGGGCATTCCCTCATTTGCATAGGGGCATGGCCCCATGCAAATTAGGGATTCCCTTTGCCTCTGAACCCATGCGGTATTACTGATGCAGGTGCAGAGGCAAAGAAGCTGTCAGGAGGCGAACTGGCAGTGTACCACCTAAAAGGTGGCGCATTGTCAGTGCACCCCATGATAGCAGCCCTCAGGAGGGGAATGAAGGTGTCCCATGGACCCCCCCAGACATCCCCTTGCTGGCGGGTGCAGTCACTCACTGCACCCGCCTGCAAGGGGATCTATAATTCCCTTTAAAAAAGTGCAGGTGGGTTGTTGCCTGCACTGTGAAAGCACAGAAGGGCTTCAAAGCAGCCACTCAGTTTTTTTCCTGAATGCGATACCCCAGGGCAGCGCAAGTTCACGGCTTCCGTGGGGGCAGCGCATTCTATGTAATAGGGCGCACACTTACCCTGTTTGCGCCTGATGCACATGTTTTAAGGTGCGAACGCACACTAGTGGGCATAGGTACACTACTAGCCAAGAGGGATATAGCACACCTTTGGAATGCTAAGCAACCCCCCAGTATTGCAGAATGGCAGACGACACTGGACTGGTGCTCTGAACTGAAAGAATCCTTTTACCTGGATAGAGGCTCTCTACACAAGCACGCTACGATATGGGAACGATGGTGAACCTACTGTAGACTTAGTAATGGCCTTGTAATGGTTGATGAGACAACCGGCTTCAAGGGTTATGTACATGGAGGGGGGGGGCGGGTATATGGCTTTTGTATTGTTACTAATTTAAAACAAATAGCATTTGATTATTTTTCAAGAAACGGCCAATGGAAGCATGCTCATGTATTTATCTATCAGGAAGGGTCTTTTTTACAGTGTCACTCCAAGAAAGAAAATTGAATATTGAAGAGACTTAAATCCCGTTGGTGAGACCCAAATTGAGCATTTTTTTGCTGTTTTATATAGCGTGAACTTGACCTGAAGGTATCAATCAGAGCGCTTTACGTGATGACCAGTTGCGATACAGACGGACACATTCATATATAGGCACAGGGAGTTTAGGTGGCTGACCCGGAATCACAGGATGTTTGAGGCTCCCACCAAACTCGAACTCGGTTCTCCAACAGCAAGGTCGGCTGCTTTAGCCATTAAGCCACATCTTCTCCACCGCTTTTGACCAAACAGGTTAGTCTGATTTGATTTGAAAACAAATTCATTTTATTCAGTAATCCTGCTTGTCCTCTTCTATCATCCCACGTGTTAGCGTTAATTCCACTCAGTACAAGCCAGACCTTTTCTCTAGCATTAATTTTTGAAAACGCATTTTTTTCTGGTTTCATTTGAACTTGATATGCATTAACTGTATTTTGATTCATGTCCTCTTCTACCATTCCATCAGCTTAACTCTGTTAAACTTTTTCCATTTGTGAATCCAGTAGTATGTTGCATTGTATCAGTGTTGTAGAAAGATGTAAATAAATAAAGCAATCTGTGTTTTTTGTTTTTTTAATAGTTGGAACTCAAGAAAGTGGAGACAAGCTTGCATGTAGTTTACCAGTCATGTCTAGGATTCATAATTTTTTTTTTACCACTGTTACTGCTGTCTTGTGTATTGAAGACACAAACATTCATAACTTACGCCTATTTTCAAAACCCAACATTCCATTATGCATACATTCATATGGTACTAACTTTTCTAAAATGCACCGTTTCCTACATTATTTTAAACTGTACCGTGCTTACTTTATTCATAATCTTCATATAGCTGGCTGGCACCACTTTTTACATATCTCTCCAAAATTATGAATAGATTTGGGCACTTCACTAAAATCTCTGACTATGTCCCTTACAAGGTATAAGAATTGAATATCCACCCTGTATTATGCTAAAACAGTTCCTACTGTTTGAATATTCAACAATGTGAATTACAATCAAAGTAATGGCAATTTGGTAAACATCTAAGCACATTTTCTTGGCCATTCCATTGATGGCACTCTTGGTACACCCACCTTTTCACGCTCCTTCAAAATTACGCCTGTGTGATGTCTACAATGTTTTATGTAGGTATTGAATGTATAAAGTCCAATCAAGCTGTCACTTAATGGAGTGCAGCACATAGGAGAGGTGGACGCGGGATCGGAGGTGGAAAGTAATTGGGCCAATTGAGGCTGGTGGACAAGTGACATTCTCTTCCTGCTTCGGTCCAATGGCCAGGAGATGCTTGAGGTCCTCACTATTTGTGGACGTGTTGCAAACATTATATACATTTAGTAGAAAAACCTTTAAGCCATAGATTCTATCTACTGATCACTTTAGCAAAATGATGGCTGTTTATACAAGCATGCCTTTCTTGTTGTGCATGTCTAACATGACTGGAAATCATCTTTTGACTTAGGTCCTACATCACACTAGGTTCTAAGAACATGGAGCTGTCAGGTATATCCAAGGAGAGGAGATAAACATTTATCAAACTATCCTGGGTTAGTTCATTTTTAAGACAGCTGTTCGGTATATCTTCAGTTATCACACGAAGTTTAGGGATACATCTAGATTTCTGGTGTAATTTAAGGCCCTATTTAAATATTGGCCAGCGGCCCACTTCTCTGCCAGGGCGCCTGTCGCCCTGATGGAGGTGCTGCCTACCAAATTTGCAAATGTCCACTGGCCCAGCAGACATTTCTAGCATTGGCAGAAACCACCGTACAGGCGGTTCCTGTGAATGTATTGTAATATGACAGGTGGCTCCGTCAACATGATGGAGCCGTATGGCAAACTTACAATTAGTTTTTTAATTTTCAAAAAGAAAATCAAAGCCGGATATTCTTTTTACAATAAAAAAAGCTATGTATCCCCTCGCCTTGGGAGTGTTCTCCCATGGCGAGGGGAGCATAGATCCCTTTCCACAAGATATTTCCTGCCGGTGACGGGTATTGAAAATCAACCTTTTATCCACCCATCTAAATTACGTGGGCAGACAGACATCCAAACCTCTGGCGGCCCTTACTGTCCACCATCATTAAACCTATGGTCCACCAAATACCAAATTGGACGGGCAGAACATGATGTTAGTGGGGAGGGAAAACTGTTGCTGTTAAGACGGAGTTCCCTCTCCGCTAACATTTAAATCAGGCCCTAAGTCGTTCACAATGGAAACTGAGATTAAAAGGATATTTTAGGAAGAACAAAACGAATAATAATATCCTTCATTTTTTAATTGTAAGCAACAAACATATATATTATTTAAAACATGAGTGTGTTATTGCAATCCATGGTTAAGGTCTTAACTCACAAATATGAGAAGACACAGTTTTGCCAACAAGACCCTCTTTAGATCAGGAAGTATTCACTGTGGAACGATTCAGTGGTCGACTCTGTGTGTTGTGCACTGCAGGTCCAAGCAACAAGCGACGAGCAAGAGAGTGTGCGAGGAGGAGGCGGCAGCGGTACAGTAATTGCAGCTTGCGGCTGCTGCCCTCGGAGCATTCATGGTCTTGGTCCCAGACCCGAGCTCAGACTCTTGGAGGCCCACTCCAGTGACCAATTATGGCTGCCACCTCCCGCTCCTGCTCAGGGGAATATCAGAAGCTTTGGGAGTTTTCTCATCTCAGCCACCTCAGCTCCCTCGGCCCCCTCAGTCCCTGGCTCACCCTCTGTGCCATTGATAATGCCAGAGGAGGCCAGAAGGGAGAGGAGTGGAAGGGAAGGGAAGGGAAAGAAGGAAAGAGAAGGAACATCACCAAGCAGGCCCCTGGAAGCAGGGCTCTGGTCCCTGGGAGCGGTCAGGTAACAGCCTGCTGAGTTCGCTGACTGCTCCTCTTTTATCTGGTATTTGGCTATAGCCAAAGCAGCAACTGTAATCCCTATAATCTCAACGGTAGTGTCTACAGCTATTCTGGCTTGGTTGACTGGCAGTAGGAGCTGGCAGTAGGAGCTTGAGAGCAAAGAGAACAAAGAGTGGAAATGCCTTTGGTGTTGTTGATGGTGTTGGCGTGATCGTGCCCCCATACCCCTTGATCCAGCTGCCATTTGCTTGTACACCCGTGCTGCCTTCCAGACAGCACCATAGACATTTGACTGACGGTTCTTCACCACTCCCTTTCTTTCCAGCTACACACTTGATCCCTAGGGTAAATGCGCTGCTGCAGATCCCGCCCGGCTCCCGTTAGTGGCGCTGAAACAGCAAGCGGTATACCATCTCTGTGACTCTGTGTAAGGCCTTGTGATTTCCAGCCATCCACAGCCAACAAATTGTGTCTTCCTGGAGTCCTGGTGTATTGCTAAGTGTGGCAGGAGAGGAGGTCAACTTGTCACTGCTTAACTTGAATTTCTGCATCCCGGAGGGTAATTGGTGGACTATTATGCTATGAGGTCAGGTCGTCTAAAAGGGTTTCTACAGTCACAGTCACAAAAAAGGCGGAAGACTGTCAAGAAAGCCCAAAAGGCTACATCACCCGGGAATTAGATGGATTTGAAGGGAACACAAGTCTATATAGATGTATCATCAAGTATAGAACATGTGAACATGGTCCCTGATCAAGCATCTAAGACTGTTATCGACATTGGGGCTTAGCTCTCCCAGTCCTGTATGATGGACTATTTCAAACGGTCAGATAAAGTTCAATATGAGGGTGGGATCTCTTTACCCATTCTAGCCCCAGCAACTCTATGCTCACCAGCAATAGTTTCAGCAGTGTGTAATGGTGTGTGATTTCAAGGAGATGTGATGGGTGATTGTTTGCTACGGTCTGCCGATAATGTTGTCTCCTGTTTAAAAAACTACTGCCGCAAAAGATATCCCATCCGAAAGAGGGGACCCCATGTAACAGTACTTAAGGCCCAAGTACATTTGGAGCCTGATTTTGAAGTTTTTCATCAGATCAAACAATGTTGCCTATTCAACAGATCCGTCCCCTACAGGTAGATGACAAAGCTCAGGTTGTAATAGATCGTTATAGTGATCTAAGTGAGTGTGAAATCTCTGTCATATGTTTGGAAGATATGCAATCAAATCATTGGGCCCGATTCACAGAACTAACTTAAGACAAAATCCTAAACTTACTACCATTTTGGTATTCACAGAAGGCACTTACTCATTTTGGTATTCACAGAAGTTAGGACTCCTAACTTTAGGACTCCTAAATGCCTTCTGTGAATACCGAAAGTCTTAAAATTAGGATTTTTCTCAGTTTAGTAGTAGTAAAGTTAGGACTCCTAACTTTAGGACTCCTAAATGCCTTCTGTGACTACCGAAAGTCTTAAAATTAGGATTTTTCTCAATTTAGTAGTAGTAAAGTTAGGACTCCTAACTTTAGGACTCCTAAATGCCTTCTGTGAACACCTAAAATCGTAAAGTTAGGATTTTTCCCAGTTTAGGAGTAGTAAAGTTAGGAGTCCTAACTTTACTACTCCTAAACTGAGAAAAATCCTAATTTGAAGACTTTCGGTATTCACAGAAGGCATTTAGGAGTCCTAAAGTTGGGACTCCTAACTTCTGTGAATACCGAAATGAGTAAGTGCCTTCTGTGAATACCAAGATGAGCAAGTGCCTTCTGTGAATACCAAACTGGTAGTAAGTTTAGGATTTTGTCTTAAGTTAGTTCTGTGAATAAGGCCCATAGTTTTTCCAAATCACGTATACCTAAGAATGTAAGGGTCTGTGAGAATTTAGGTGAGTCTATAAATCAGTTACTAAATGAAAAAATAACTAGCATCAATCCATTCAGCCCCGTAATACAGGAAGGTGACCAATACTCTGACTCATACCCAACTTTAATCCCTCAAAAATTTAATTTTAGAGGCTCTGATCAGGGGATTAAGAAGACTGATCAAATAGATAATCCATTGAATTCTGCAGATCTTTCATTCTTGGATACATATGATGTACCGTCCTAGTGGAAGAGAGTCCTCCCAAACATCAAAGTTTATCAGATAATGGAGTATGGCAAAACTTGCTGAGTACAAGGGATGCAATAACAACAGCATTAAATTTTCATTCCAACAAACTTGATATCCGGGTGGACTTATTAAATAACTTTGCAGTATATGTGGCGGGTATAGAAACAAAGTTGCAAAATCTAACTAACCTGGTGGTAAGAGCCCAGTCTGATGTTAATAACCAACTAATTAAATGTACGTGTTCATATATTTTAGATAATGTGTCAGAACGTCCGAATATAGTAGGGTCTTTTATTGATGAAGTTAAGAAATTAGCCTTACAACCAAAATTAAAACTACCTTTACCTCCCCAAATTGGCTTAGGGTCAGAGGTAACCAGTGTGAGTACAAAGCTCCAAAATGTTCAGTGTTATGTTCTCACACATATCTTTAGTGGTTTAGCTGGGGATGCTTGGAAGTCGTCGGGAGGTTTTGGGCTAGACATTGACACAGACTAAAGTCCTATTGTAACAGGAAATGCTTATATAGAGAGAAGTTAAGTTTTAAATTCCCCTGCCTTAGGTGAGGTAGTAATGGTGACCCTCCTTTAACAAACAGGGATAGAAAAAGGTTGCGGAAGGCCTGTAATAAAGCTCAGAAAACTATAGATAGCGGCTACACTCAGGGATTGTTATGCTATCTTCAAACCGACTGGTCAGAAAATACAAAGGCAGGACCAAACTCTCAAGGATGCAGATATTCCCTCTGATTTTATCCAGATAAACCATCCAAACTCCCTATTGAAGACACAGGTACAGAGCCTTCCAATAGGCAGTAAAAAGAGTCTGCAAGCATTAGTGATGTCCCAGTTACTAATAATGGGATTGCGTCTGTGCAAAATGATAGTGCTACTTAGAGTAGGCAAGAGAGAAAGCAGGTTCTCGGAAATAGTCTTGGTGAAATAGCTTGCCATTTACAAATGCTGACTGAACCAAGTATAAATAATGAGGCTATGTCCTTGTCACGGGGTCGTGTTATTCAGAGAATGCCTGGGGCTTTTTTGGCTGATGAGAAAAGGTCTGATGTTACCCAGAGATCATCATCTTCTAGAGGACATCGGAATAACTATTTAGCCAATTACACTGAACCAGGTCTAGCTATACCTACAAGGGTCATGCCAGAAAATCAATCTTCAAATGCTCTGAAATTAGTATTCTACCCCTTATACGAATCTAGGGGCACACAGGATAGCTTGAATCCGAGCTCAATCCTAAAACTTATTTCAACAATTTCTGAATTAACATTTATAAAAATCTACGGATCTTCTTTTGTCCAATTTAAACAAATATATCCAAATTCAGCTTGTGAGTCCACTGTTTCAACTTGGACTACCAATGAAATAGCAAACAACATTCTTGTTGAAGTTTAAATTTCATGGAATGGGGCATTGAGATTAAGCAAGGCACCCTTTCAAAATATCCTTCTATTATAAGTAGTATTTCCAAAAGCTGAAAAAAAAGGTTGATTGTAAAATGTCAATTCCATCACTCAGAGATGTGAATGGTCCATTAAATAAACCAGTTCACAACACAGGTCGGTTAGGTACAAACATATCAACAGGAGTACACTCCTGTGAATTGGTAACTAAAAATTAAATGCCATTTTTTGATTGGACATGTCTCCCAGCGACCCTTGTAAATGCGTCTTTAGAAGATGAGGATTGAACCTTGGCTTTTGCTAGCCAAAATGATATACAATTGAGAATATGTTCTTGGAATGCCCACGGGTTAGCTCATTTGCTGGCTGACCCAGATACACTCTCATTTTTAAATGCCTTTGAAATTTTAATGTTTCAAGAAACATGGATAGAGCAGACTTGGCTTTAATTAATTTAATCTCCCAGCCACAAGCACTAATAAACAAGGCCAAGCAAAGGGCGTCTCTCATTTTCAATTGCAACCTAATTAAGAGTAACAGTAGAAGCACTTGATTTGTAGTTGGCATGGATACAATGTGTCCTATTACAGTATTACTGGTATATGATGATAATATTGAATGTTTATCTAAGTAGGAGGAAAAATAAGATGACCCAGCTGTTTACCTTGTGGGACAACATAAGAACATTAGCACTTCGGTATCCAAATGCCAGTTTGATCATCTCTCGAGACTTCAATATACATCTGGTCACATTTAATTCTTTAGATAGGACGAGTAATGCTATTGCTCAGATGTGTCGCGATAATATGCAACAGCTTGGGCTAACTTTGTTAAATGAATCATCCTTTTGCAAATCAAGGGTAGTTCCATCTTTTAAGCAGTCCAAGCATAGTTCAATTATTGATTACACTTTTGTTTCAGATAAATTGGGTTAAAACATTGTTGAATATAAGGTGACTCCTCAACTCGAAAGTGACCATAACCCTCAATTATTAACTCTACAACTGCCAATAAATTGTAATCCCAAATCCAATGAGCTTCAAAATATTGTCCAATCTTCATATAATTTGAAAAGGCGGGGAGGGCACTCGGAAAAACAAGTTGAAATAATGAAGTTTGCGGAAGTTTTAAGAAAGGATAGTGATCAGGGTCTGGTGGGAGTAGGATCAATCATGGATAAGTGGAACTATGTCACCCCATCATTGGTTGGAAAAATTGTCAGCACGAAATCAAGCAAAAGTGAATCCATCACTAACCACCCATAATAAATGGTATTCATCCAAATTACTCAAATTAAAACAGTCACTTAATAGAGCTACATGGTAAGTTTTTATTCATAGATATCGGCAATCTTACCATGTTCTTAAGGATAAATTGAGGTCACTAAGAACGTCATATAGACAAGAAGTGTACCTGACGAAATCACATTACCAAATAGGGCTATGGCACAGATTATTAAATGCCTCTAAGCTAAATATTGTAAAACATTTTGGGATATAATTAATGAACTCGGGAGGCAAAATGGCCTATGGTATTAACATCATGGAGGATGATTGGGTAAGGCTTATTACCAACCTGTATGGTGCGTGTGCTTCAGATATAAATAGGCCAGACTTGAGCCACCATTGTGTGAAAAGTAGTAAGTCATTTACAGAGAAATTGAGCAGTTCTAATCTGGAGAAATAATTGGATTTTATAGGCAGTATTGAAGTAGTCAGTCTTTTGCGCCGGCTTAGATCAAATAGGGCTCCTGGCCCAAACGGGCTCCTGAATGCTATATTCCATGACAATGCTGATATGTGGGCCGAAGTGTTGACTCCAGTGTTTAATAAGGTATTGGCATTGACTATTGCACCCGTGTCATGGCAAGCTAGCATTATACAGCCAATTTTCAAAAGCGGCGCAGTGGATAATCCTGCCAATTATCTGTTAATTGCCTTAATTGATGCAGAAGCTAAGGTTTTTGCTCCTTGATATCTTAGTGATTTGGAAAATTGGGAAGTGTTGCAGGAAATAATCCCAATTAACCAGACAGGATTTTGCAGGGGCCAATCTACAATTACTAATTTGTTGGCTCTCACTTTACTAGCTGATCAGGCTGTTTTAAAAAAAAATCTGTACATCTGTTTTATAGCTTTAACCACTTCGCCGCTAGGCCTTTTCCCCCCCTGTGCTAAGCCTTTTTTGGGCTATTTGGGGTAGTGCGCGCTTAGGCTCCTGTAACTTTTTGACCACATAAGGTATCCACGCCAAATTTGCGACATTTTCTTCCAACATCATGGGGATTCTAAAGGTACCCAGGGTTTGTGGATTCCCCTGGAGGGGTCCCAGAAATTAGCCAAAATACAGCAAAAAAATATTTTGGGGGGGAAAAATGGGAAAAACGGGCTGCAAATGAAAGCGTCTGGGTTTTTCTTTGCAAATGGTATCAAAAAAGGGTTTGTGGGACTGAAATCACCATTTTCACAGCTTTTAGGGAATGACAGACTTTTGTCAGAAAACCAACATTTTTTACACAGTTTTGGAATTTTTCTGGGACATAGCCTACTTTTGCTAATTTTTGTGCTTTCAACCTCCTTCCAGTTAATGGTAGGTCTAGCACTAATGGATCCTGGAAAGCTATACATTTTTGAAAAGTAGACAAAATTCTGAATTCAGCAAAGGGTCATTTGTGTAGATCCATCAAGGTTTCTTTATAGAAACTAACAGTTAAATATAGGAAAAAATGAAAATTAGTTGAAAAAAACAGCCTTTTGTGTCAACTTTTTTACCAGTAACTTCTTCTCATTATGACAGCTCTTTGAAAGCAATATACCGTTACATCCGCTGGACCTTCCTGGTTGTGGGGATATATAGGACTTGTAGGTTCACCAAGAACCCGACGAACCCAGAGTCAAAAACTGAACAGCAATTTGAAAGGTTTTTTATTATGTTCCGGGTATATAGCAATTATTTTGGGAAAATGTATACATGGAAAAATCGGTATGAAAGACACCTATGTATTTCTGAAATGGGAACAAATTATAGAGTTTAGAAACAGTACATATTTGCACATTTTCGAAATTGGGAATACTCATACTAGCATGAGAATTATCGGTCATTTTTCAAAATGACTTCTTTTTTACACAAAGTCCTTCATTTGGAAGGCAGAAATGCATCAAAAATCAATAGATAATAACAGTTGCTTTACAAATCTGAATTACCCCAAGTCTCCCAATAAAAATGGTACCTCCCTTGTGTGGTTAGGCATAGTGTCCACGACAGGAAATGGCTCAAAACCCAACGTGAACACACCACATTTTCACAATGAAAATTTACCCTTTTTTTGCGGTGTCTAGCTGTAGTTTCTGAACACTAGCTTTCCCGGCACCTAGTGAAATGTTGCAAACCTATAAATTTTTGAAAACTAGACACCCAGGGGAATTCAAGATGGGGTGACTTGATTGCCTCCCACCAGGTTCTGTTACCCAAAATCCCTTGCAAACCTAAAAAATTGTCCAAAAAACCAAATTATCCCCACATTTCTGTGGTGGAAAGTTCTGGAATCTGCGTGGATCCACAAAATTCCACCCACCCAGCGTCCCCCAAAGTCTTACGAGAAAAACGGTACCTCACTTGTGCGGGTCGGCCTAGTGCTCGCGACAGGAAACAGCGCAAAACGCAACTTGGTCACACCTCAATTTCGCAGTGAAAAATGACCCTTTTTTGGCAAAGTGCCTAGCTGTAGTTTTCGAACCCTAGCTCTGCAGGTACCTTGGGAAACCTAGCAAACCTATACATTGTTGAAAACTAGAGACCCAGGGGAATCCAGGATGGGGTGACTTGACTGCCTCCCACCAGAGTCTGTTACCCAGAATCCATTGCAAACCTAAAATATTGTCAAACAAAACACATTTCCCCCACATTTCTGTGGTTTAAAGTTCTGGAATCTGCGTGGAGCCACAAATTTCCACCCACCCCGCGTTCCCCAAAGTCTTAAGAGAAAAACGTTACCTCACTTGTGCGGGTTGGCCTAGTGCTCGTGACAGGAAATGGCACAAAACGAAAGTGGTCACACCTCAATTTTGCAGTGAAAAATGACCCTTTTTTGGCAAAGTGCCTAGCTGTAGTTTATGAACCCTAGCTCTGCAGGTACCTTGGGAAACCTAGCAAACCTATACATTTTTGAAAACTAGAGACCGAGGGGAATCCAGGATGGGGTGACTTGACTGCCTCCCACCAGAGTCTGTTACCCAGAATCCATTGCAAACCTAAAATATTGTCAAACAAAACACATTTCCCCCACATTTCTGTGGTTTAAAGTTCTGGAATCTGCGTGGAGCCACAAATTTCCACCCACCCCGCGTTCCCCAAAGTCTTACGAGAAAAACGGTACCTCACTTGTGCGGGTCGGCCTAGTGCTCGCGACAGGACATGGCACAAAACGCAACGTGGTCACACCTCAATTTTGCAGTGAAAAATTACCCTTTTTTGGCAAAGTGCCTAGCTGTAGTTTATGAACCCTAGCTCTGCGGGTACCTTGGGAAACCTAGAAAACCTATACATTTTTTAAAACTAGACACGCAGGGGAATCCAGGATGGGGTGACTTGACTGCCTCCCACCAGGTTCTGTTACCCAAAATCCCTTGCAAACCTAATAAATTGTCAAATAAAAAACACATTTTCCCCACATTTCTGTGGTGGAAAGTTCCCAAATCTCCGTGGATCCACAAATTTCCACCCACCCGCGCTTCCCAAAGTCTTACGAGAAAAACTGTACCTCGCTTGTGCGGGTCAGCCTAGTGCCCGTGACAGGAAACAGCGCAAAACGCAGCGTGGTCACACAATAATTTCGCAGTGAAAAATGACCCTTTTTTGGCAAAGCGCCTCGCTGTAGTTTTTGAACCCCAGCTCTGCGGGCACCTTGGGAAACCTAGCAAACCTATACATTTTTGAAAACTAGACACCCAGGGGAATCCAGGATGGGGTGACTTGACTGCCTCCCACCAGGGTCTGTTACCCAGAATCCCTTGCAAACCTAAAAAACTTGTCCAAAAAAACATATTTTCTCCACATTTCTGTGGTGGAAAGTTCCGGAATCTGCGTGGGTCCACAAATTTCCACCCACCCCGTGTTCCCCAAAGTCTTACGAGAAAAATGGTACCTCACTTGTGTGGGTCGGCCTAGTGCCCGCGACAGGAAACGGCGCAAAACGCAATGTGGTCGCACCTCAATTTCGCAGTGAAAAATGACCCTTTTTTGGAAAAGTGTCTAGCTGTAGTTTTTGAACCCTAGCTCTGCGGGAACCTAGGGAAACCTAGCAGACCTATACATTTTTGAAAACTAGACACCCAGGGGAATCCAGGATGGGGAGACTTGACTGCTTCCCACCAGGGTATGTTACCCAGAATCCCTTGCAAACCTAAGAAATTGTCAAAAAAACACATTTTCCCCACATTTCTGTGGTGGAAAGTTCCGGAATCTGCCTGGATCCACAAATGTCCACCCACCCTGCGTTCCCCAAAGTCTTACGAGAAAAACAGTACCTCACGTGTGCGGGTCGGCCTAGTGCCCGCGACAGGAAACGGCACAAAATGCAACGTGATCACACCTCAATTTCGCAGTGAAAAATGACCCTTTTTTGGCAAAGTGTCTAGCTGTCAGGGGAGGCTGGTGCATAGGGGCGAGATGGGCGTCGCCCTCCCACCCTGGGGGACAAAAACAATGCCTGATGAAAAACACTGAGCAGCTAGGAATAAATTGTGCTGGCTGCTAGTGCTCAGTGAACAAACATGTACAAAATTGGGGTTTTCTTTAGGGGGGTGTGGGGGTATGGCATTTGCTCTGCAGTGTCTGCCCATGCTTTTGGCTGGGCGAAGATTTCTTCGACCTAGAGCCAGAAAGCAGGGCAGTGACGACACACTGGTGGGTGCAGCCTGTGTCTAACTAGCAGAATAGCATTTCAATTTTGGGCGTTATTCCCTTGGCCCAGGGCGGAGCTGGAGGCCCTCCATTAATTCCAATGGCCGAGGGTGGAGCATTCCGGCAGGCTTAGAGTTTGTGGGGGTGTGGCAGTGGCCTTTGTCTCCTCCTCCAACAGACCCAGCAACAGTTGTTGTTGTTCAAGTGATTGGTTTGCTGGGGTCTGGGGGAGGAGTCGAAAGAGTAGACCAATTCCAGAAGTTTCCAGTTTGGTATTGCCACGCTGTGCACTGCTGCGACGAGGAGCCCGGTTTATGATGAGAACATCGATGGAGCCAGCCAGGTCGAGCATGTCATCATCGCGTCGTCTGTAAAACACGGGAGTAAGTGAAGTGAAGTCTAAGTAAACTTAAAGTCTGTCTCTGTCAGTGAAAGTGAAAGTGAGAACAGAAGCGAAGCGGGTACGGCCGTACAATGATGAACGAACCCAAACAACGGAGGGCATCTGGTGTGTGTCTGTGGCATACATGCCAACATTTCCGAAGAGCAAAATGGGAGATTTAAAAAAAAATAATCGGGACTCGGGAGATTGGGGCCTTGAATCGGGTTTGGGCTTTGGAAGTGTGCTGCTGCAGGCCCTCTCTCTTCCTGCCATTGCTGCGCTCCATGCTTCTGAAATGTAAGAAAAAAGTGCATTTGCGTTTTAAATGACATTTGAAACAAAATGCACTTTTTTCTTACATTTCAGAAGCATGGAGCGCAGCAATGGCAGGAAGAGAGAGGAATGCAAGTGTGAAGTGTTGTGCCCCCGAGGGCAGAGGAATCGGGTTTTTGCTTCAAGCTTGCAGGAATCGGGACGGGACGGGAGGCGGGAGACTAGCCTTGAAATCGGTAGTCTCCTGCCTGAATCGGGAGGGTTGGAAAAAGAAGAGCAAAGTTGGAGATTTAAAAAAAATAAAATCGGGAGATTGGGGCCTTGAATCGGGTTTGGGCCTTGGAAGTGTGCTGCTGCAGGACTGGACATTTGAAACGCAAATGCACTTTTTTCTTAAATTTCAGAAGCATGGAGCGCATTTGTCAGAAAGCAGTTAACCAATAAAGTTTGATATATTCAAATCATGCAGTAGTAGTAGCCAGAAAATGCCAATACCAGCACCCTGTAACGAGTTGCACTCCTCTTTGCGCTAATGATGACTGACCCGTTACCAAAATGAAGTTCCAACGAGGAGTTCCCAGTCTATGCACACTGACAAAGATGAAAAGTACCCTGGCAGTAAACGCTGTGGAGGCATACCTCAGGCAATGGAGACTGACATTGCTCCTTGTAGTATGTATGCCCCAGCTAATTATCCTCAAGTGTCCGAACAAGACTGCACACACTGCACCAAAGTCTTGGAAAAACACACAGCAGTTCAGAGGATCACCATGGCGGCACGTAGGATGTACAGCTCTGAGGGGTTATCATCTCGTAGATGCAAAAATCAAATGTCAGGTTCCATAAATGTTCTTAGGTGGACAGGCTGCATTAAATATAAAAGACTTCCCACAACGTCGTGACCGCCATGAAAGTGAAAGAAGTTCTTACCAACGAACTATAGGGCATATTATCAAGCCAGGAGAAAATTATCTCCGCTTTAGCGGCAGAAAACTGCCGCTAAAACGGCGATAATGGGCTTGATAATATGCCCTTGGGAATTCCAATTGAAGCCCATGTTAGATGTCCTTCACATCTAACATAACATGGTCTTCAATTGGAATTCCATAGAGCATATTATCAAGCCCATTATCGACGTTTTACGGCAGTTTTCTGCCGCTAAAGCGGTGATAATTTCATCCCAAAGATGGATGTCAGTACGTCGTTTTGCGTTGGTTTTCGATGAAAATTCGGCCTTATGTCCCATGTTGACGTCACATACAGCCTGCACGGGTTGTCACGTGCCTGAAATGAGTAGTGGAGCAACTTTAAACTGGTAATGCTTGTGCTAGTGAAACAATGCATTTCTAACTGCGTAACGTATTGGAAATGTGCAGCAACAATTGTAATGTATTAACAGTTGGTGACAAAGAAATAGCCAGCACTCATTCCCATGCTAAACAAACACATTGGCTCACCAGAGATGTCACTTTCCCTCTTAAGAAGTCGCCACCGGGATGCTGACGAGATGCTTTCTTCCACAGACACTGTTAGGACGCTGGTCACATCAGTAGACTGTACTTAAGGGGCAGGCAACTGGATTTTAAACAACATGGCAGGTCCTCCCACGCTGCAGTTGCGGCAGAGCGATAAGGAGCTCACACGTGGAAGCACAAGTTCACACCCCCCCAAAAAAAAACAGTAAAACACCGCAGGTTCTGGCATGCTGAGTTGGGGCTGACCAGTCTCTTGGTCACTGGAGGGGCTCAGGGCTGCCATAAAGCTGTCCACCTAGAGGCCATTGAGTTATTTGATGGGTGGTGTTTTGGTGTATCACGGCTTTACTTCACACACTTTCGCTTTCAGGGCAGATGTATCTCGTTTTGCAGACACCCGGCCAAGACGACTAAAACCACCTGAAGCTAGTGGCATTGGCTCGGTGCCAGCAGCATGAGTTACAACTGCCATAATAAAAGAAGATGAGTGAAATGTGTTGATTGTAATACAGCATTTTGGATTTTGTATGCCACAGGAAGGTTGGCTGGCAGGTGATAAGAAAGTAACCACTTACAGGAAGGAAGTGCGACACGTAAGCAGCTTGTAACGGCTTCATGCCACTTGCATCAAACCTGAATACATGATGAACACAACAAATCTAAAAATCATTTTACCAAAGAAGTTCGTCTTCCTCGCTGTGTACATAGATGCAAAGGTTTCAGATTGCTATGTGTGATATTTTTATAATTTCAGTGTCAGTATAAGTGACATTTCAACAACTATGAGTGACACTTTTTCGCAAGCAAAATCAAGCAATGAAGACGAGGAAAACACAAATATCAGTAAATTACAGCCATTGCAGAAACGGATGGGCTTTAGAATCATGTGTTCCAACACACGTAGCTAAGCTAAGCAGGCTCGCATGATAACAAATATAAACCCATGTCCATCTCGTAGCGCAATAGCAGGAATAGAGAGGGTGATGCAAGTGTTGGGACCCCAAGGAATCGGGTTTTTGCTTGCAGGAATCGGGATGGGACGGGAGGCGGGAGACTAGCCTTGAAATCGGTAGTCTCCCGCCTGAATCGGGAGGGTTGGCATGTCTGCTATTGTGCATTGATTTTTAAATATAAGCTCACGACTGCCTAAAATATTCCGTGTTTCAAAGGGTAAAATAGACGTGAATGTGTGGCTTACATATGATCAAATCCAAATGTATTCATATATTTATTTGCATATCTAATATGCAGCAAAGTGTGTACCTTAGTTAGGTTTGGCTGGAAAATCCATCAGAGTGTGTGGGAGTGTTGTGATTTGACTTACTGTGACAACAACTCTAGTGTGAGGTATGTATTCTCTGGCTTGCTAATATCCCTCATCAATCAACCTACACACAGATTTTTTTTTAAGGTCTCGTTCCCTATTTCTGGTCTCAAGGAAAGACATCTTTGGTGATCAACATTAGGCGATTTGCAGAATATTTACTATATAAATAAGTGTTTTGTGTATGTCAAAAGGGTCTGAGGTGCTCATTCATTCACGGGTCTTTCATAAAGCACACTGCACAGAGCTCTGGGCATTCCACAGGCTGGACAGGGCATTTGGCATGACCCGGCCCCGCCAATAATTTGGTGAGCCTGACTCCAGTGAACTGGACTACTAACTTGCCCCAAGTAGGAATTAAAAAACCTGAACTGCACTGTTAACCAGAGGCGCAACTAGAGTCAAATTTCGGGGGGGGGTGATGCTTCAAGCAAAAGTTGGAGTGGTGCTGCAGGGGTGAAAACCATCAAAGCCTCATTAACAAGCAAAAGGTCTTTTAAAGACCTGTGAAGTACTCGGGTGCGGCTGTGTGTGCGCCGGGAAGCTGTCTCATTCCCGGGCAGCCAAACACGACGGGGGGGGCTGAAGCCCTTTGAGTCCAATGGGCGTTGCGCGCCTGACATAGAAGAGGCACTATTATACTTTTATCTAGCTCACGGTGCACTCCTGCCTTTTCAAAGGGCTGCAGGCAGCAATGTTATTACTACCCCGTGTAGTGGCCCACACCATGAGCCTCATGGTGTGGGCCACTACACAGGGTAATAATAACATTGCTGCCTGGAAGAGAGACTAAGATTTGCATATCTTCATGCTTCAGTGACGAACGCTCAACCCATGGAGCTATCCTGGAGTTGAGAGACCCATTCCTGACTGTACTGACGGCTGCAGGTCCCCTGGTGGAAGTGTGATACCAGCTTTCATTTATTCCCTTCCCCCATCATGTACGGCGACAACCCAGTTCCTCACACTTTGAGTGGCAGCTTAAGCTTTTAGTGTAACTGTTATGCACATACGGCGTGGTGGCCGGGACTGGGACACGGCGTGTCCAGCTGGAACAAGGCTGGCTGACACAAGACCAGGCGGCGTGGCACAGAGGTGTGAAATCGCGCACACCCTCTCCCCCGTGCCGCCTGTTACCACCAGGGCCCCCAGCAAACTCACCACGCCCCCAGCGGTCGCGGCCTCAGAGCGGCCATAGCGCCTCTATGTGAGTCCACCTACTTTGAACACCAGCACCCTCGGATGCAGAAGGCAGCCAGCTATCCTGCCTCGAACTGTTAACTCCCCCCAAAAACACCGACGCAGCGACCTTGGGCTGGACCTTAATAGACAGGCCATATGTGGACCGGTCCTCCTTAAAGTTAGTGGGCGCCCAAACTCCCCGCCGGATACCCCGTGTGCCTGCCGATCTGATTTACCATTCTTCTGACACGGGGCCCTAAAAATATATTTATTATTTGTACCGCTAGCGTGAGTGCTTTAGGATAACAAGGCGCGCTAATCTCTACCTAAATATTTGTTTTTTTGGTCGAACCCGTGTCTCCCAGGCCGAAGGCGTGCGCTCTGATAATTGAGCCACACTCACCTACGCATGTGAGCTGAGAGCCATCCACACTTGATTAAGGCAGGACGGAAGCCGGACACTGGATTGGGGGAGTCACATCAGCCCCCCTTGCGGACACCAGTCCAAGGCAATGGTGCCGCTAAGCGACACTGTTTAACTGTTGTTTTTCATTTTTATCACTGTCTGTCTACTCTGCTGCGAATCTGATAATTTACTTTACTGTTGTCTGCGGGCCCGGACGGCAGGGTCAGGGTGACTGACTCTGTGGCGGTAGTTAAGGGGATAGTAGTGCTGAAATATAATTTCTGTTTGTCTGGCTAATCTTAAAAAAATCAAGGATGAACTGCAATCCTGGGATGGATCTCTTTCGCCATCTAATTTTCAAAGTATTTGCAATGTACGGTCTTACCAATGGTGTGAGCCTTGATGACTTCATTAACCAATACAGTAAAGAGGAAGAGATGTGTTACAGGTAGAAAACACTTAGAGGGCCTCTTTCCATTGGCTGTGTGTGCTTGGCTTGGAGGTCGTTTTGCAAGCAGAGCAGTTAGAGGATTGGGCACATTTTTGATATGTTTGTAATGTTTTCTTCACACTTGTGCTTTAAAATGCTATATTTGGATCCCGTTTTTGCAAAAATGTACAGTAAATATGTGGTGTAAAACCCACCATTTGAATACATTTTTTGCAAAATATTCTTGCGGGGGGGAACCCACCCGCACCCTCCTTTTTCAGTTCGGGCTCGCTCGCTTCGCTCGCTCGCACATTGTACAAGGGTACAAATTTTTCGCCCCACAAGTTTCAAAATCCACCAGCCGCCCCTGCTAGCTGTAGGTTTTGAACCCTAGCTCTGCAGGCACCTTGGGAAACCTATAGGCCTGGGCCAAAATTCCGTTCCGTTCGCGGAAATTGCGATAATTTGGCATTTTCGCGTTCCGCGGAAAGCACGAGAATGTCAAAATTTCCGCATTCCGCAGCTTAGCGATAATTTGTTTCTTGCTCGCGTTGTAAAATAATACCTTCTCTCATACGCGCGATCGCCTTACCTGAATCCCCGCGTTCGCCGACAAGTTTTCCCGATCCGCTCGCGTTCTCCACGAGATGTTGGATTGTTCGTAGCCATTTGCGCTGTCTCGCGACAGTTCGCGCCCGCAGTAACGTCATGTGTCGCGCGATCACGTCTTTCTACTCGCGATCATGCACCGCGAGACAAGTGAAAACAAGATGGCCGCGCCCGCGAGCAACCGCATGGGTAAGTTGGCGAGCCGCGACCACGCAGAAAATACCACGAACGGGCGGGAAAAAAACTTCCGCATCTTCGCGATATTTCCGCGTGTTTGCGGAGATTTTTAACATTTTCGCGATAATTTGCGAAAGTGAATTTCGCAAATTCCGCCCACCCCTAGAAACCTAGCAAACCTATACATTTTTAAAAACTAGACACCCAGGGGAATCCAGGATGGGGTGACTTGACTGCCTTCCACCAGGGTCTGTTACCCAGAATACCTTGCAAACCTTAACAATTGTAAAAAAATACACATTTTTCCCATATTTCTTTGGTGGAAAGTTCCGGAATCTGCGTGGATCCACAAATTTCCACCCACCCTGCGTTCCCCAAAGTCTTACGAGAAAAACGGCACCTCACTTGTGCGGGTGGGCCTAGTGCCCGCGACAGGAAAAGGCGCAAAACGCAACGTGGTCACACCTCAATATGGCAGTGAAAAATGACCCTTTTTTGGCAAAGTGCCTAGTTCTGCGGGCACCTAGGGAAACCTAGCAAACCTATACATTTTTGAAAACTAGACACCCAGGGGAATACAGGATGGGGTGACTTGACTGCCTCCCACCAGGGTCTGTTACCCAGAATCCCTTGCAAACCTAAAAAATTGTCCAAAAAAACACATTTCCCCCACATTTCTGTGGTGGAAAGTTCCGGAATCTGCGTGGATCCACAAATTTCCACCCACCCCGCGTTCCCCAAAGTCTTACGAGAAAAACGGTACCTCACTTGTGCGGGTTGGCCTTGTGCCCGTCACAGGAAACGGCGCAAAACGCAACGTCATCACACCTCAATATCGCAGTGAAAAATGACCCTTTTTTGGCAAAGTGCCTAGCTCTAGTTTTTGAACCCTAGCTCTGCGGGCACCTTGGGAAACCTAGCAAACCTATACATTTTTGAAAACTAGACACCCAGGGGAATCCAGGATGGGGTGACTTGACTGCCTCCCACCATGGCCTGTTACCCAGATTCCCTTGCAAACCTAAACAAATGTCCAAAAAAACACATTTCCCCCACATTTCTGTGGTGAAAAGTTCCGGAATCTGCGTGGATCCACAAATTTCCACCCACCCCTGTGTTCTCCAAAGTCTTACAAGAAAAATGGTACCTCACTTGTGCGGGTCGGCCTAGTGTCCGCGACAGGAAACAGCGCAAAACGCAACGTGGTCACACCTCAATATCGCAGTGAAAAATGACCCTTTTTTTGGCAAAGTGCCTAGCTGTAGTTTTTTAACCCTAGCTCTGCGGGCACCTTGGGAAACCTAGCAAACTTATACATTTCTGAAAACTAGACACCCGGGGACTTCCAGGGAGGTATGGCTTGCATCGATCCCCCAACGTTTCCTTACCCAGAATCCTCTGCAAACCTCAATTTTAGCTGAAAAAAATCACATTTTTCACACATTTTTGTGTGGGAAAGCTGTGGCATCCCTGGGTTCACACAAATTTCCCACCACCCAGCGTTCCCCCAGGTCTCCCGGTAAAAATAGTGCCTCACTTGTGTGGGAGGCCCAAGTACCCGCGACAGACAAGGGCCCAAAACGTAGTGATGCAACATCAACATTACCTATCAAAAAATGTTTTGGGCCCTTGCCTGTCGCGGGTACTTGGGCCTCCCACACAAGTGAGGCACCATTTTTACCGGGAGACCTGGGGAAATGCTGGGTGGTGGGAAATTTGTGTGAGCCCGGTGATGCCACAACTTTCCCACAAAAAATGTGATTTTTTCAGTTAAAATTGAGGTTTGCAGGGGATTCTGGGTAAGGAAACATTGGGAGATCCACGTAAGCCATACCTCCCTGGAAGCCCTTAGGTGTCTAGTTTTCAGAAATGTATGGGTTTGGTAGGTTTCCCTAGATGGCCGCCGAGCACCGGGCCAGAAACCCAAGCGACCCCCCTTGCAAAACCAGGTGGTTTTGAGATTGGCAATTTTGATGTCGCCTCACTACGTTTTGGGCCCTTGCCTGTCACGGGTACTTGGGCCTCCCACACAAGTAAGGCACCATTTTTACCGGGAGACTCGGGGGAATGCTGGGTGGTGAGAAATTTGAGTGAGCCCGCTGATGCCACAACTTTCCCACACAAAAATGTGTTAAAAAAGTGATTTTTTCAGTTAAAATTGAGGTTTGCAGGGGATTCTGGGTAAGGAAACATTGGGAGATCCACGTAAGCCATACCTCCCTGGAAGCCCTTAGGTGTCTAGTTTTCAGAAATGTATGGGTTTGGTAGGTTTCCCTAGATGGCCGCCGAGCACCGGGCCAGAAACCCAAGCGACCCCCCTTGCAAAACCAGGTGGTTTTGAGATTGGCAATTTTGATGTCGCCTCACTACGTTTTGGGCCCTTGCCTGTCACGGGTACTTGGGCCTCCCACACAAGTAAGGCACCATTTTTACCGGGAGACTCGGGGGAATGCTGGGTGGTGAGAAATTTGAGTGAGCCCGCTGATGCCACAACTTTCCCACACAAAAATGTGTTAAAAAATTGATTTTTTCAGCTAAAATTGAGGTTTGCAGGGGATTCTGGGTAAGGAAACGTTGGGGGATCCATGCAAGCTATACCTCCCTGGAAGCTCCCGGGTATCTAGTTTTCAGAAATGTATGGGTTTGGTAGGTTTCCCTAGATGGCCGCCGAGCACCGGGCCAACAACCCAAGTGACCCCCCTTGCAAAATCAAGTGGTTTTGAGATAGGCAATTTTAATGTTGCCTCACTACGTTTTGGGCCCTTGCCTGTCACGGGTACTTGGACCTCCCACACAAGTGAGGCCCCATTTTTACCGGGGAAACCCGGGGGAACGCTGGGTGGTGGGAAATTTGAGTGAGCCTGGTGATGCCACAACTTTCCCACACAAAAATTTGTGAAAAAGGTGATTTTTTCAGCTAAAATTGAGGTTTGCAGGGGATTCTGGGTAAGGAAACGATGGGGGATCCACGCAAGCCATACCTCCCTGGAAGCCCCCGGGTGTCTAGTTTTCGGAAATGTGTGGGTTTGGTAGGTTTCCCTAGATGGACGCTTAGCACGGGGCCAAAAACAAAGTTGACCCCCTTGCAAAACCAGATCGTTTTGACATAATTCGTTGTTTGTTTCTACAGTGTGAGAATTTCGGCACAATATTGCAAGGAAAATGTGACAGACATTTTGAGGTTTGCCGGACATTGTGGATAAAATAACTTTTTGGAATTCACAAGAGAGACATCACCATGAACTCCCATGGGTTTACAACAATATCTACAGCTGGTGGGTTATTCTTACATAGAACGTACACCTTGGCAGAGAAACTAAAAAGACAAAGATTCCTGCATAGCCATCTATTCCTCAAACACACACACATACTGGTTGGTTTGGCACGAGGGCGAGTGATGGTTCAGTATATTAAATTTTATTAACAAGAGATTTCACAAAAATTAAATGCACTGTCAATAATTAAATGGACAAAAAACTGAACCAATGACTCGCAGCTCGTGAGCTGTAAAGCCACGGCAAGGCACCAACCGCTTTACAGGCCATTCACACACCTTTCATACGTGATACACACAAGACCATTCACACCACCAGGCACAAAAACAACACATTACAACATTCACAAAAAGGACAAGGTACACCCTGCTTCAGAAAGACAAATATTACTGCACAGCCATCTAATCCTCAAGCACACACACATACTGGTTGGATTTGGCACGAGGGTGAGTGATGGTTCAGTATATACAATTGTATAAGCAAGTGATTTCACAAAAATGAAATGCACTGTTAATAATTGAAAGGGCGAGAAACTGAACCATTGACTCACAGCTCATGAGCTGTAAAGCCACGACAAGGCACCAACCTCTTTACAGGCCATTCATGCACCTTTCATACGTGTGACACATACAAAACCATTCACTCCGCCAGCCGCGGGCCCATCACAATACAACACTCACACCAGCAGACAGCGCCATTCAAGGGCCCATCACTTTCACATGCCCACATTCCTGACACAGCAACCACACAAGCTGATGGATTGCGTGGAGTGGCACTCAGCTAGCAGTGTGTGTAGTGACCAGCAGCAAGTCACTACTCACACACCGCCAGCCCGAGCGCCAGTCCACGCACACCGCCAGCCAATCGCCAATCCACGCACACCGCCAGCCAAGCGCCAGTCCACGCATACCACCAGCCAAGCACCAGTCCACCCACACCACCAGTCAAGTGCCAGTTCAGGCACACCACCAGCCAAGCACCAGTGCACGCACACCGCCAGCCAAGCACCAGTCCACACACACCGCCAGCCAAGCGCCAGTCCATGCACACCACCAGCCAAGCGCCAGCCTACACACACCACCATCACATTTAGGATTTTTTTTAGACAAAAATAAAAACACAAACAAATTGAAAATAGATACAAATCTACTAACACAAATTCTGAAATGAAATACATTGCACTAATGCCAACCTTGAAACAGAATCACATTGTTTAAAGAATACAGACCAGGCAGTTCACTTTACCAGTCATGTATGCTCCCAAAAATTATTTTGTGTGTGGTACACTCTAAAACAAGCAGGGACACACAGCCCAGGGTTAGAAGGACACTCAGGGCAGCACATACGAGTCTCCTTCCGCGTACATCTTCGCCAACAGACTCTACATCTCCCAGTGGGAAAGTCTTTTGAGGATTTGGGAGGAATGAAATCAGGAAAGTGGCGATCTTTCAATCGAGCCACATCCTCCACGACTCCAACTCTAGGAACACTTGCCTGTTCCACAACAACAAGGCTGTCTATCACAGATTGCTGAAACTGAACAAAAGTCAACTTTGATGCAGGAGAACACTCCTTGAACACAACAAAAGCATTGAAAGTTGCTAAATTAAAGAGATGGATGGCCAACTTTTTGTACCAAACGTAAGCCTTACGAATAGCAGTGTAAGGTTCCAACCTCTGATCAACACCACCCATGTGCTTATTGTAGTCTAAAATGCACACAGGTTTGCGCACTTCAGAAATATGACCCCAAACAGCCACAGGTGAAGTACTCTCATCATGGATGGTAGTCAGCATGTACACATCCCTCCTGTCCACAAATTTCACAGCTAGTAGTTCATCACTACACAAGGAACTGCACTGTCCCCTCTGAAGTTTTCTGCAAACAAGCTCTTTTGGATAACCTTTACGGTTAGAGCGGATTGTGCCACAAGCAAAAGTGTCAACTTCGAACAATTCCTTAAACAATTGCACAGCAGTGTAGAAGTTATCAAGGTACAAATGGTGGCCTCTGTTAAACAGTCCTCTAGCAAGATCCCACACAATTTTCTCAGAAACTCCAAAAGGGGACGGACAACCAGGGGGGTCAATAGTGGAATCCCTACCAGTGTACACACGGAAATTAAAAACATATCCTGTCCTACTCTCAGAGAACATATACAGCTTAATTCCATAGCGTGCCCTCTTGCTAGGGATGTACTGCCTAAAAACCAAACGGCCCTTGAACAAGACCAAAGACTCATCAATAGATATTTCTTTCCCTGGAGTATAGATCTCTGAAAATCGATCTACAAAGTGATCAAGAACAGGCCGAATCTTAAAAAGACGGTCACAGTCAGGGTGATCTCGTGGCAACGCCAAAGAATTATCCACAAAATGCAGCATCCGTAGCAAAAGCAAATACCGATCACGAGTCATAACTGCAGGAAATATGGCCGTTGCCATCAAGGGACTGGTAGACCAATATGAAGCCATGGACGGCTTCCTTATCAAACCCATCAATAAAGTCAAACCCAAAAACTTTTTCATCTCTTCCAAATTTGTGGAAATTCACCGGGTAGCTCTAGAGTGGGGCCTAAGTTTGTCACTGTTGTCCCTCAAAAACTGTTCAGCATACAAATTAGTCTGCCCAACAATCTCACCCAAAAATACATCATCCATAAACAACTGAAAAAACTGTATATGCAAAAAATTTTCACAATCCACTCTACACCCTGCATCACCACTAAAGGAAAGCAACACCTGCTGCAACATGTTTGGATCAACCCAGACTCCAGCACTTCCAGTAGGAAGCCTAGCAGCCTCAGGCTGCAATCCAGATGCCTCTTGCACCATCGGCACAGCAGTATCCTCCTCTAAAACAGGCACTTCATCCGCACTGAGAGTAGCTTCATCTGCACTGAGAGTACCTTCATCATCCGATGATTCCATGTGGAGAGAAAACTCACTGCCTGAATCTTCCCCTCCCTCCTCTCCCTCAGACACACTGTCAGTCTCATAATCCTGCTCAGAGGAGGATTCAAAAAGCATACCAACCACCTGCTGAGCAGTCATTCTACGGCTAGCCATACTGCTTACTAATAAAAGTAACTTGTCAAACAAGTCAACAACAACAAACACTTTGTAAAATAAGTAATAAACAAAATAAATGCACCTTTATCAGAAATACCTATATACTCCAAAACGATACCGCTCACTTGCCAGAAGCAGATAAATTCACCACCACCTACTCTGCACAGACACAGTATCAACAATATCCCACTAAAAAAGAAAGAGAAAAGAAAATTATGCATAAGACAATGCAAAACACATCGCAAAGAATTCCATGCACAAAACACTAACTAAATAAGCTGCCATTATGACAACACTTACAAAAAAATTCATTCATACATGACACAAATACTAATTTGGAGTATATACAACAAAAATGTTTTTCTTACCAAAAAAATGCAACTACGCAAAACTGCAGAAAACCACTGTCGAAAACGCGAACAGGAATCAAAAGCTTTACACTAGAATAAAAAGGAGAAAAAAACATTACAATCACATATGCAAATAATGCACCAGTCCACACACAATCCACCAGCCAAGCTAAGGGGTTGTGAGCCTAAGAATATAAATAAAATATTCACCCCCATAAAAGTTGAGCAACCCTTGCCCTTGAGGCCACTCCCAAACACTAAATTTTTTTTAAAAAAACGCAGGTGGATAGTGGCTTCTGCCCCCCTTGAGGACAGATGGGCCTAAAAACATACTGCTATTCTGCCACCCAAAGAGGGCAGAAATGACCACAATCATCCTCCCATAAAAGGAAGCGACCCTTGTCCAAGGGGTCGCTCAACAACATTAAAAAAAAACCTGGGTGGCCTAGTGGCCCTACAAATAAACAAATCAGCCGATCTGCCCCTCAGGGTGGCAGAAACGGCCAAATTAATACTCACAAACTGGGAGCAACCCTTGCCCAAGGGGCCACGCCACACAAAAAATTCCCTGGTGGTCTAGTGGGCCCAATTAAAAAGAAACATGGCCATCTGACCCCCTGCCGGGCAGACACAGCCACAAAGATTGCCCCCTAAGGAGAGTGACCCTTGCCCAAGGGGTCACTCTCCACAAATAACTCCCTGGTGGCCTAGTGGGCCCTACATTAGACAAGCATTAGCAATGCAATCGGTCTCGCCTTTGGGACCTTATATGTACTTAGCTATGCAGCACATTAGCCTGCGCCCTGAAACATTTGCTGTTCTTTGACATGGAGGGAAAGTAAGCACCAAACTGTGTGACACGCCAAGTATTGGAACACACGGGGAGAAATATTGCCTTTCAGGGGGAAATGGTATAGTCCAATGCTCTGTTTTTAATATAAAATCTGGGCCTTCAGTGGTCATATCACTGACAATACAAGATTTTTAAAAAAAATTATTGTCTATGGGTGCGCGTGGAAGACAATTTCTATGGCCGAAAACTAGAGAATGCTGAAGTGATTCTGGTATTTTACTGACCTCTGCTGGTCGTTTTCTATCAAAAAAGTTAGAGTCAGTTGATCAGAAAGAAAAGTCCCTAAGCGGAAGCAGACAAGTCCTAGGGCTGATCTCCAAAGCACACAAACCATAAAAATATATAAGTAAATACTAAAGAATATACAAGAGGTCTCAAATACTCAACCTAAAAATGGCAAAATCTGCCCCCCCCATGGGGGCAGACAACCAAAATCATAAGCCCCCAAAGGGGAGTGACCGTTGCCCAAGGGGCCACTCCCCACTAAACAATCCCTGGTGGTCCAGTGGGCATTTTGTTTTTTAGAAAGAAAATCTGCCCCCCCAGGGGGGCAGACAAAGCCTAAAACATAGCCCCCATAAGGGGAGCGACCCTTGCCTTAGGGGCCGCTCCCCCAAACAAAACCTAACATCATGGGCATACGAAAATGGCCCCCAAAGGGGAGTGACCCTTCACTCCCGGGTACATTTATTACCTTGGCCCAGTGGGTTGATTTATTTTAATAAAATCAAAACTGCCCCCCCCAGGGGGCAGACTAAGCCAAAATATAAACCCCAAAAAGGGAAGTGACCCTTCCCCACGGGGCCACTCCCCACTAGATTTATTCAATTGACCCAGTGGGTCGAAAACATTTTTTAAAATTAAAATCTGCCCCCCGCAGGGGGGCAAACAAAGCAAACATGTAGGCACCCAAAAGGGGAGCGACCCTTGCCTAAGGGCTCGCTCCCCAAAACAAAAACAAACATTGTGGGCTTCCTAAAATGGCCCCCAAAGGGGAGTGACCCTTGCCCAAGGGGCCACTCCCCAGCACATTGGCCCAGTGGGCCGATTTTTTTAAAAATAATTAAATTCTGCCCCCCCCCCAGGGGGGCAGACAAAGTCATTAATAATGCCCCCAAAAGGGGGAGCGACCCTTGCCCAAGGGGCCGTTCCCCCAACCAACAAACACTGGCCAAATTAAAAAATTAAAAAATCCCTGGCGCTAGTGGGCATTCCTGCTGCATGACCATGCAGCAGGAATGCACAAAAGAGGCATCGAGGGAAAAGAAAAGCCTTTCCTTTCCCCTGATGCCTCTTTCGTTTAAATCACCCCCTCCCCAGCCCCAAAACGTACTTCTTTGTTCACCGACGCGCAGGACACAAATGTATTCCTGCGCGTCGGTAAACAAAGGGAACCCTTAATGGCGTCAGCGCGCCTTGCGCGCTGACGTCATTGATGACGCGGAGGGGGGGGCGGGGGGAGGCAGGGGAAGGTCTTCCCCTGCCTTCCCCGTAACAAACCTGCCGATCGACCACCCACGGGGGGAGCGCCAGCACTTCCCCCTGGGTGGGTGTCATGACGAGCTGGGCTCGTCATGAGCACACGGCGACGGTGTGCCATGACGAGCCCAGCTCGTCATGAGCACACAAGGGGTTAAAAGCTGTCTTTGATTCAGTTCCACTAGTATTACTATGGCAAAAACTTGCAGGAGGGGGTATTCCCTGTAAGTAGTTGGATGCTATAATACTCCTGTATACCAATACTTGGGTTCAGGTCAAGTTAAGTGACGGTTTTATTTTGTCTCAAAAAATTGAAATTTGGGATGGCCTTAAACAAAGCTATATACTTGCACCTTGTCTTTTTAAGCTTTTTATGTCTGACCTCCTACAGCA
Organism: Triturus cristatus; assembly: GCF_964204655.1. NCBI lineage: Eukaryota > Metazoa > Chordata > Amphibia > Caudata > Salamandridae > Triturus > Triturus cristatus. The sequence goes on from NC_140594.1 coordinate 394,315,414, forward strand.
CCTTGAGCCTATCAATGCCCATCCTCCTAAACTTCCTGCGGTGCATCTTAGCTATTTACAATACTCTGACGATACGAATTTGTATCTGACCCTGACTCTTTAGCAAATAATTGTTGGTGTGAAATAATTTGTGCTGTCTACACAGATGCCTGGAGTTCCCATATTTTAACATGCCTTCAGAGTTTTGATCTGCAGTCAGGGTTTCCAGGAATGACAATGCCCAGTTTAAAAAAATAAAAAGATTAAAATGAATTTACTTAAAGCAGATTAGGCAGCTTTAGTGGCAAAAACGCATGCTTGGTCAGTAATTCACTTTCATCAGTCCTCGAATATTCAGCCCTATTTGAAGGCCTATTTCTCGGCTCGTATGAGGGAAAAAAAACTTAAAATTAAGGCTTGGCATATACCCAACTGAGGAGGGCACGCCGACCTGGATACAACAATGGACAATTACTGAATGTAGATTGTGCGGGTGGCCGTGTGAAACCCGATTATATATTGTGTTTGTGTTTTCTAAATTGCTTAAAACACGTCGTGGATTACTAAAACCTTTATTCCTTAAGGCTGGGGTAAGATCAGCATGCCAAGCCCTTATTTTATGTTTATCAGGTGCGTTGATTCCATTGATATGTCAAATGATAAAGTTTTTAACTATTGCTGAAAAACTGCTGATGTTTGTAGTTTAACTTAATTTATAACTATTGTTAAGGGATATTTTAATGGTTCAGAAAATATAAGGTTACTGTTTTTCGGCAAATGGTACTTTGAATGTCTGTGCAGTTTGACCCAATGATTCTGTTTTTCGGCAACTTCTTTACTCAAGCTCTAAAGAATATTTGAAAGCATAGAGGGACTATATTGTTCATTTGCATGATGGCACAAAATGTTTACAGCTCTCGCACCCAGGCACTTTATCGCTCACTTGCACTATGTCACATCATGTTTACAGTTTTGGTTGCATATTTTGGGGAACTTGATCATTGTATGTTATTTGTTTTATGACTAATGAACGACTGTGATGAAACATTTGAACATGTGGTATCAATGTTGCAGTATGGCATGTAACCATAGAATATTTTTTTTGTGTGTATAGTTGTATGTCAATTAGCAAATTAGGGAAACGAAAAAGGACCTAGTTAATAAACAGATCAAAAGGATCTATGAACTGTTTTTATTCATGATACTAATGTTTTAATTACATGGTTTTTATTAATCAAGCAATAAAGATATACTTGACTTTTTACTTTTTTACATGAAGCAACAATAGCAAATTATTTTTTTGTAGCTTCTTTGCGACATTACTAATTTGAAGGTTTCAGTCGAGGAGTGCTAGGGTGTGCCGGTGGCGAACAACCTGGTATTAACATTTTAAAAAAATTAAATAGATTTTTATTGTTTTATAAAACAAGAGCACATTTTTACAGGTAATCATGCACAGTCATGTAACAGCACATAAGTGTCGTTAGCCACCCTATGAGCAGATTTATCCCTCCCCTATCGTGGTTTTGTGTGAAAAGGCATAACATATGCATTAACTTGAATGTACTCCGGCAGCTATCTTATTCGATCTGTCTAAACAAGAGGTAATCAATGTCCAAGGTGCTAGTCAACATGGTAGGAAATAAATCTCGACCTCCCCCCCCAACATCCCCTTGGGCGTGCCATGACTGAGTCAGTCTATAAATGTCAATATAGGAAATGGTACATGTTAATGATGAAGGGTATCGACCCATGGCAATATATATTGTCTAAGCTTTTAGGACTCCCTCGAGAGTCCCTGCCCCAGGGAATCCATCTGGGTCGAGAGATGGACTCACCACATCAGATGGAAGTGTCACATACAATTTCAGGGGGTATCTGGTGTTTCCTCAGTGGATGGGGTATCTGGCTGTTTCAGCTCAGTCACACATTGCTTCCCATGCCCTGGCAACCTCAATGGATCCTCAACCTTTTCTAGTGCCTCTCAATTGTATAGCCTCTTCACAATCCGCCCAGCGTATGACCTCTCTTTTCCACCTCTCTACTGAGGGCCCCCTCTGGGATTGCCAATGTCTGGCAATCTCCCTCTTAGCTAAAATGAGTGCTATGTCCTGAAATTTGCTAGTCACTTTGGTCTTAGATGTGTGTGGGAACCAATGCCTTAAACCATGTCCCGGGGTATAGGGGCCCGCCCTCTCAGTCACCTCTGCCAGGGCATCCGTCACTGTCCTCCAAAAAAATCCCAGTCCGGGCAACTCCAAAACAGATGGAGAAAACCAGCCCCTATCGCTTCACACCGTAGGCATTGAACAGTATCTGTCTGAAAATATCTGTTTATCCTGTCAGGTGCAATGTATGCCCTGTGGTGTATGTAGAAGTTTATTCATTGGAACTGTGCATTTCTTTAGACTTTAGGGGAACGCTCCACCACATCATTCCATACTTTCTCTACAATAGGGACCCCTAGGTCCTCCTCCCATTGGAGTCGCAGAATATTAAGTGTGGGTAATGCCTCATCTCGAAGACGATGATATAGACACATAACTGCTTTATAAGTCCCAGAAGAGGCAACCAGGTATTGGCATCCCCCCCGAAAGTGGAGGTTCAGCAAGGCCTGCCCCCCAGTGGTCATGAACTGCCACAGCTAGGGCTCTATGTAACTAAAAGTGACCCTGTGGTAAATCATAATGTTCTCAAAAGTCTTCGAATGGCAGCAGGGAGCCGTCTCCAGAGAGCACTCTGATGGTTGTTACTCCGGCCTGCCTCCAGACTCTCATCTCACCACAGTCTTCCCCATGAGGAAGTTCCAGTAGAAATTCCAACAGAATTTCGGGGTGTATGGGCACCTAGTTTTCAGCTTTTGTAGGCTTCTGATCCAGCACTTGTGAAGCACTCTAAATTTGAAGCTATCCCCTGTCCCTGGGGTGGGTAACCGTGACACGATGCGGGAAAGCAACCGAAGGCTCAGAACTGCAGGGTCCAAGTGGTCCATCTTGCTGACCTTCCCAGTCACCCACTGGGTGAGCCACTGCAGCTGCGCTGCCGAATAGTAACCCTCAAAGTCTGGGAGTGCCAGGTCGCGCACCGTCCTGAGTGGTGGTTAGCGCCACTCTACGCCTACCGAAACTCCAAATAAAGGTTGTTATCAATGATTGTAGACTGCAAAATATTCTAGCCAGAATCCATACCAGGAGAATTCCCAAAAAGTATAGTAACCTGGCTAAGGCCACCATTTTCAGGAGGGCGACTCTACCAGTCACCCATAGGGGGACGGTCGCCCAGAACTCCATGTTCATCTTCACACACTTGATATCCCTCCGGCATTCCCCTCTAACAGGTCCACCGTGTCATGGTATTTACCCCTAAATATGGAAGACATCTAGATTCCCACATCACATCTCTCACCTCGGCCGGTTTATCTCTGCCCGCCGCTGTAGGGAATATACAGGATTTTTTCCAGCTAACTGATAATCCCGAAACTCTTCCAAGATGTGCAAGAAGCTGTCTTTCGCCTTCAAAATCCTCCCCAACATATTGGAGGAACAGCAGTAGATCATCAACATATAATGCAATGTGATGACGTCTACCCATTACCTCCAAACCCTGGTATGGAGTTCCTGTTCAAGTATTAACATTACATATATGTTAAGTGTAAGTCTGGAGTAAGACAAAACACTCACAGAAAATGCTTTGTGAATTAGGCCTGGATATTCAGGAGTAATTCAGATCCAAGACAGAAATAAGACACATCTACTCACAAAAAAGACATTGGTGGGCCTCCACGATGCACTGCCGTATGGGACTAAGGTCAGTGGCTGGCTCACAGGCAAAGTGAAGCTACTTCTGAAACACTGCAGGCTTCAGCAGTTGGGGCGGTGGTGATAAACAGTGGGTTCTGAAGGTGGTTTGTGGTCAATCACACCATATTACCTTTTTTGCTGAAGTCTGGGACCACAACCTAAAGATGGTGTAGCCGAAGTCAGGAATATACCAACTAGTGCAGGGCAGGTTGGTAGATGCTATTCCCAATTCCAATAGAGTAATGCAAAGAAGAAGGGTGGACTTATACTTGCATAGTGAGGAGTCAGACTAGAGAGACGTTATTAGCCAATGTAGAGATGGGGCAACAGGAGGAAAAGGAATTCCAAAACTTGACAGTCTAAAATATCAATGAAGTCTCGAGAGGAAACGATCACACAGCACCCACAGGGACTTTGCTCATAGAGACCTTTTCTGTTCTTCAGGCTGCATCAGTGACCCTCACCTGAACAAGCACAGGACCACAGAAACAAGATGACCCTTACAATATGTGCAGCGCCTCTCTAGATATTGAATGGGCACTGCGTAACTTCAAAACATAATGTATTATTAGTCCTCTCTACATCATAGGCATGGAGAAATATTCCTACTACTTCCTTGAAATAAACTGTGTACTACAATATATACTTCTGTGACGCGGTAATGTTCCTAAGAGTTTCTGTAATGAAGTGCTACCGCAGCTAATTCAATGACTTCAGTCTGATACTTCAGGTTCAAGGAATACATAGAAGTAAATGACTGGGGCCTCATTTCCAAGGTAATTTGCAGTTACATTTGCAAACGGCTTGATTTAACAGTGCAACGTATGCACGCAAGAAGCCTGCACTGTACATCCATTTGCTCATGTGCAATGTCACCTAATGATGGTGAAATATTGTGCATGGCTGAATGCTACCACTGCAGTAGCGACTGTGCTTTCCTGGGTGGAAATTCCCTGGAAAGTTTGAGAACTTCAAAAAACTTAAAGGTTTCATCCTGTTTCCACCATGGAGATGGTAGAAGATCCATTTCCAGGGTGGAACTAGACATGCAACACCCTCACAATGGGTGAGGATGTAGTGTAAGGGTTTTCCCTGAGAAAATATGTACAACTGCATTAATGCCTCTACATAGTCACAAGTGTGAATTCACAAACATTTTTCAGGAATATACTTGGAAACCTGTGACTCTTTCAGATGGCTGCGTGTGTTCTAGGAAAGCTTTGTGAATTCCTTCTATTGGGAATTCTGCACTCCCACAAGGTTGTTTTTACTTTTACTCATACTATGAAGCTCCAGATGTTCAGACTGCAGACCTTTTGCCAGCTAAAGAAGTAGAAGAAAAAATTGAATGTAAGCTTTTATTAGTGCCCTAAATTTAGCTATGAGGGCTAAATGTGTCCCTAATGGACTCTCCAGTTGACTAATTAGATATGGCTTATATTGGTTCCAGTTGCTGGCATATTTAGTGCCAGGTGTAAAAATACATATGTCTCAAATGAATGCAGTAGAAACATTTGTAACTGCTCAACAGACATGTAAATTCATAAGGGGTCCTATTCAAAATAGTGTATATAAAAAATGCATTTGTGTCAGCATCTGATGATGCTTCACCTGAGGCTGTGCCCAGGATCACCCAGTTTGAGCAACAGGTAGGTGAGAAATGCATCTTAGGTTGCCACGTTTCACAGTAAGCAATGTTCCTACCAGACGGTATTAAGTTCGTGTTTCCAAATTAACATCACATTTTGAACTCTCTTATTTAGGATACTAACTATATCTCACCTCTCTCTCTCTCTCTCTCTCTCTCTCTCTCTCTCTCTCTCTCTCTCAGAGTCATCGCATAGCAATAATCAAGGGAAAAGGATTTCCAAACAGTGACGCAAATTACAGAGGATGAAATACAATATTACCCAGACTGAAACACAATTTTTTTAAACGCTCAACATGCTGTACTGGAGCAAACATCTTTGCTCAATACCAATAAGGAACTGGAGGTCCAGATCTCTGTTACAAATCTTTCTCACAGTGCTTGTGTTTCTGATATTATTATTCACCTGGTTTCTAAAATCGCACTATTATGATCAGCTGTTAGGTACAGCATTGCTGATTAAAAAGCAAGCAATGTATGTAGTTGAAGAATTTATGCCAGGATATGAGACCAACTTTCTTAACAAATTAAGGAATCTTGCACCTCCAGAGGATGCTGGAGTGGGGAACAGCTCTAGGACCCAATCCAGCAGAGACACAGGGAACCAAAGGGAACCCCATTTCAAGTACATCATCAAGGAAATTGACAAGTGTCAAGACAGCCATCCATTTCTGGTATTCTTGGTGTTCTCCGCTCCTGGTCATACTGAAGCCAGGCAGGCTGTTCGGGAAACATGGGGAAATGAAACCTTGGTACCTGGCACCCGAATTGTCCGCATCTTTCTGTTGGGTGTTACACATGAGTCCAAAAGTGAACTCCAGCAAGCGATCATGGCAGAGAGCAGGCAGTATCATGATATTGTCCAGCAAGAATATCTAGACACCTACATGAACTTGACTAATAAGACCATGATGGGCATGAAATGGGTGGCATCATACTGTCCGCATACCTCCTATATCATGAAAGTTGATTGCGATGTCTTTGTCAACACTGAATATTTAGTCCATCATCTTTTAAAGCCAGACATGCCTGCCAGGCAGGGTTACTTCACAGGTTTTCTAATGAGAGAGGAAAAACCAAAGCGGGATAAGAATAGCAAATGGTACATGTCGGTGGATCTCTATCCAGACAACCGATATCCAGTGTTTTGTTCTGGCACTGGTTATGTCCTCTCCGGAGATTTGGCAAAGAAAATTTTTGACATCTCACTTAGCATTAGACAACTGTACTTGGAGGACGTCTATGTGGGCATGTGTCTGTCTGCTTTAGGGATTGCCCCAGTTGCCCCCCCAAAAGGGTCTGACTTCAATATGTGGTGGGTGCCTTTTTCTATCTGTGAGTACAGTCACCTTGTTACATCGCATGGATTCAAGCCTGCTGAGCTCATTAAATACTGGGACCTGCTCCAGAAGAACAAGAACCCTGCATGTTGAGACAGCAAATAAAACACAGACTGAAGTCAATGCATTCTTTGGAACACTGAAGCCATCAAAACCCACCTACTGTTTTTTATGTGACTCTAATTGAAATAATAAAGTACTTAGAAACTCATATGTCCCTAGACTTCCAGCTAAAAGGCCATCCTAAAATGCTGATTCAGTTTAGAATGTAAGGTTTTGAATCACCATGGCTGGTGGTCTTTAAGAAACAATTTATTTTACTAAGAAGTTATTTTTCTAAAAGAAAAGTAGAAAGCTTGGCTAACTTATATGTATGTTGTGATAATACAGTAGACAAAACACTAAAAGTCACTCAAGGTACTCTGTTTCATGCACATTGAGTCTATAGTGGTATTTTGACACACAACACCCCCAACTAATAAAATAATATTTGTGCAAAGTTTTCGATCTATAATATCACATCCCTATTGCACTGAAGTTATAAACATGATAAAAAAATTAAATCAAGGCATTGCAAGAGATATAAGTAGGCACCTGCCACTGAGTATTTTGTTTGAAGAAAGGAGATGAGACAAAGAATGCAACTTTTGTGTAGGCACACTATTTCCATGACAACATGGCATTCCACCTGGATTCTCACATAGTGAAATATCAGTGCTGCCTCTTTTTTCCTGCTTAAATCATGAATTGAAATACGAAAGCAAAAAGAGTGCCATCTTATAAAAAGTTTAGATGTGAACCTTTGACTGCTAAACTGATGTTTGATTAAACCTGTGGTAAACCGTAAAAACATTCAAAGTGACAAACTAGATTTTTTTAAATTTCAATTGGTAAAGGGAAAGTTCAACTGGTTTTAGAAAGTTGGTTTTGAGTTGTCATAATTATTTTAAGTGAATAGTTACTTGAGAAAAATAAAAAGAATAAATCAAAAAGATATCAGTTGATAAAACCTTTAGGTGTGAACTGCTAAACTGATGTTTAATTAAGACTGTGGTATTTTATGAGATTCTTTTCAAATGCAATTAATAAATACAAATATCCAGTTGAAAGTGGTTCTCAAAGTTGTTTTTAAGTTGACAACATTACTTAAAGTGAATAGTTATTTGAGAATTTGAAAACATTGGAATTTGTAATTTGAAAGTCTCACCTTTAATTAGGAATTTTTAAATAGATCATATTCTCAATTAAAATATTCTTCCTTTCTGGCATTCAATCCATCTTTCATAGTATTTATGGATCTCATGATTTCCCATTGAGTTATCTGTAGCCATCGAGAAGCTGACTTTGCCTCAACAAACGGCTGAATACTTCCAAAGAACAATTTTGCATCATTAAACAACCGGTTATCTTGGGGAACATCACTCCAAGTGGTAGTGCCATAATACTCTGCAGTTCTTATGTCGTTGGATGGCTTATTGGGTGCTCATAAAGTGTTGACAGATTAACACCAGGAATTACCAAAACAGGGGCATGCAAGGTAACCATGGTACATAGGCCATTCGAGTTTGGTGGGAGCAGAACGTACAGTGGTTCTCCACACAGCCAAAAATAGTCCATGAGGCTGGAGGTGCCCCCTTGCAAGTCGACATTATCGACTGTGGCACTGCAGTTGATATTCCTCCATACAATACAGTGCCATTTCCTCTGAAACATAAAGAAACAGACGTTAATCAGACTTGATTGTCTGATGACTTACTGTACTATCTATCCAAGCATAACAAAGAGCATTATAATACGATATATGCGCAAACATTCATACTTCATCCTGACTAGTATCAGCTGTTCCATAAAGACATGACCCCACAGGAAAACTCGATATCAGAAGGCCATTGATCATGGGCATTAACTGACCCAGTAACTTTAAATCCTGGCTTAGGAACACAATCGAGGGGTAAAGGATTTACTAAATAACTATTACACTCAGTGGGCGGGTGTGTTACTCCTAAAATCTCTAAACCTAAGAACATTTGTATCCATTGTGCAGTGTTAGGATGACCTTTTTTCTTCATTCGCGCAATTCAATCCTAAAAATCCTGCCTATCTGTAAGGATATATAATTCTGCTGAAGACTCATATTTTGTGGTATTAATTAGAATCGGTACTACCCTAAGATGTGTTGGCTGCATTCAGGCCTTACTTCTACACAGGTAGAGCTGCAAAAGGAGCAGAGCTGTGCCTGGGGGTGTTTCTTTACTTGAATGTAATGTATCTGATCCTGTGGCATGAGAAATTAAAGAGCAAGCGCAACATGATTCATTAGTACTTTCTGAACCAATGTTTTCCAATCGCATTCTTCTTCCCCCCCTCTTGTTCCATTTACTTTGTGGGCGGCTCTTGGCATGATGCTGGGTTTAAAGAAATGTCTGATAAATTAATCTAAGGTTTTCCCCACCCATGTTCAGGGCAGGGGGGGTTACCATTGTCAGGGTGAAAAGTCCATCAAATTTTGCCTCTCTCCATCTCCGAACAAATTTCTCACAAAAACTTCTTAGCCTATGTGCACAATTGGAAGGTCGACCTCAGAGGTGGCACACTTCTCCTTCCCTTTGGTTTCCTGTTTAGAAATAAACTTTGCAACTTTGGTGAATTCAGAGAGATAAACATGCATTTCATCATTTAGGATATCGATGCGATGTGTTTGTCAACACTGAATATTTAGTCCATCATCTTTTAAAGCCAGACATGCCTCCCAGGCAGGGTTACTTCACAGGTTTTCTAATGAGAGTGGAAAAACCAAAGCGGGATAAGAACAGCAAATGGTACATGTCGGTGGATCTCTATCCAGACAACCGATATCCAGTGTTTTGTTCTGGCACTGGTTATGTTCTCTCCGGAGATTTGGCAAAGACATTTTTTGACATCTCACTTAGCATTAGACAACTGAACTTGGAGGACGTCTAAGTGGGCATGTGTCTGTCTGCTTTAGGGATTGCCCCAGTTGCCCCCCCAAAAGGGTCTGACTTCAATATGTGGTGGGTGCCTTTTTCTATCTGTGGGTACAGTCACCTTGTTACATCGCATGGATTCAAGCCTGCAGAGCTCATTAAATACTGGGACCTGCTCCAGAAGAACAAGAACCATGGTTGTTGAGACAGCAAATAAAACACAGACTGAAGTCAATGCATTCCTTGGAACACTGAAGCCATCAAAACCCACCTACTGTTTTTTATGTGACTCTAATTGAAATAATAAAGTACTTAGAAACTCATATATCCCTAGACTTCCAGCTAAAAGGCCATCCTAAAATGCTGATTCAGTTTAGAATGTAAGGTTTTGAATCACCATGGCTGGTGGTCTTTAAGAAACAATTTTTTTTACTACGAAATGACGAAATTATTTTTCTAAAAGAAAATTACAAAGCTTGGCTAACTTATATGTATGTTGTGATAATACAGTAAACAAAACACTAAAAGTCACTCATGGTACTCTGTTTCATGCACATTGAGTCTATAGTGGTATTTTGACAAACAACACCCTCAAGTAATAAAATCATATTTGTGTAAAGTTTTCGATCTATAATATCACATCCCTATTGCACTGAAGTTATAAACATGATAAAAAAATTAAATCAAGGCATTGCAAGAGATATAAGTAGGCACCTGCCACTGAGAATTTTGTTTGACAGAAGGAGATGAGACAAAGAATGCCACTTATACGTAGGCACAATATTTCCATGACAACATGGCATTCCACCTGGATTCTCACATAGTGAAATATCAGTGCTACCTCTTTTTTCCTGCTTAAATCATGAATAAAATGGTAAAGCAAAAAGAATGCCATCTTATAAAAAGTTTAGATGTGAACCTTTGACTGCTAAACTGATGTTTGATTAAACCTTGGCATGATGCTGGGTTTAAACAAATGTCTGATAAATGAATCTAAGGTTTTCCCCACCCATGTTCAGGGCAGGGGGGGTTACCATTGTCAAGGTGAAAAGTCCATCACATTTTGCCTCTTTCCATCTCTGAACAAATTTCTCACAAAAACCTCTTAGCCTATGTGCATAATTGGAAGGTCGACCTCAGAGGTGGTACACTTCTCCTTCCCTTTGGTTTCCTGTTTAGAAATACACTTTGCAACTTTTGTGAATTCAGAGAGATAAACATGCATTTCATCATTTAGGATATCAGCTGTACTTTCTCCCTATACCTTACTTCTAGTGGCAGGTATTTGCGTATTTATAGGTCTCCCTATCCCTATCTGATATGGTGTCAGGAGATGATCAGCACTAGGTGTGTTCCTAAGGGAGAAGAGTGCCAATGGTAAGCAATACAACCACTTCTTATACAATGTGGTGCATAGCTTGCTGATCTTATTCTTCAGCAGGCCATTAATAATGCCATTGCTCTGGGTATAATAAAGAGAAGATAGCTTATTTTTTATCTCTAGCATTGTTGTGATATGTGTGGAGATTGCATTAACAAAGTGTGTTTCGTTATCAGATCTTATCCCTTCTTGAATTCCTCACTTTGCAAATCAGAAAAGTAGCAGCGAATGCATCACAGTGTTCGCATGGTCTTCATCCAATCCATCATGAAAAAGGACAAACTACATCTATAAGATACCGATAGTTGCACCTGTCTAACATGCCCACAGAGTCATTTTGGAGAGGTTTAAAAGGACCTTGTGGTCATGGCATGGTAGAATTGATCACCTTAAACATGGGATTTGGAGAGTATTGTTGACAAGCAATATAAATATGAAGATGTATGGTAAGTATATCAAGTCAGTTGGGAACAAACCGATCTTGTTGTATTTGCAACACAGTATCCACATCACATCACCACACCTCCCCCCTTTTTAATCAAAAAAACTTATAACGGTATAATAATACAATAAACTGTATAAAGAGGGAAAGAGAGAAAGATAAACATAGCACAATATAATTTATACGTAATCTCGTAGCCTGCTTGATTTTGTATGAATTCTGGTGCTCCTTCTAATACAACTATCGTTTCTTAAAGTATCTTTTTCTTTTTCTCCATTCTTGTTAAAATAACAAGGATCCTTAGCTACTCGAGAGGTATTCCACCAATTTCCGTTGGCCAACTTAACAGCATTCTTCCTAATGTCCACAACCTGCTGAGAATCTAGAAACTTTGAAAGACCTTTTCTGACTGACACTGGATTTTTTACTCTAACCCAATCCCCAATGCAAATACTGAAAACATCTTTCTCACTAACAGGTTCAATTCTTTTACAAACTTCAGATGATTTTTCATTAGCAGAATCCCACATGCTCCCCATGTCACTAACACGGTGGAAAGATTTCACCATCCAAAAAGTCAATCCCTTCTCCTTGAGTCTCTCCAAAACTTCAAACAAGGTCCTATCATGTCCTTCTTTATCCCTACCATGTATCAATATGTCATCTTGAAAAAACAATATGTCCTTCACATCACCTAACACTTTCTTCATTATCCTCTGAAAACACGCCGCAGCCGATGCTAAGCCAAATGGCATTCTCAGGAATCGATAGGCTCCAAGTGGTGTCACAAACGAGGTAAGATGCCTCGAGTCCTTATGCAAGGGAATCTGGTGGTACGCAGATGACAAATCTAACACACTAAAAATGCGCGCACCCTTGAGCATGCTTAACGACTCAGAGATGTTTGGCAAAGGTTGCCTGTCCACCCAGATCCACTCATTTAGGCTCCTCAAATCAACACACATCCTGACCCCAGCACCACCATCCTTCGGGGCCAAAACAATGGGCGCCAACCACTCTGAGGCTTCTATTTCCTCAATAACACCCAGATTCAACAGTTTATTAAGTTCAGTCTTGAGAGGTTCCATCATCATGTTGGGTACTCTCCTTACCTTATGAACACAAGGCGTGGCCTTGTCCTTGAGAACAATCTGATGTTCACACCCCTTGAGACACCCTAACTCATCAGTAAAAACCTCAGGAAACCTACCAAAAAGTTCATTATCTCGTCCATTTCCAACTACACACTCATTCCTATCTTCAACTAACATGACTTGGTCTTTGGGATCTTTGGCGTTGGGATTAAGCATAATCCCCAGATCCGTCTGATGTCTCCATCCCAGTAGGTTGTCACCCCATTCAGCCACATACACCTTCCCTACCGTATTTCGTTCCTTGAATTGGATGCAAGCCTCAACATATCCTAAAACATTGATTCTAGTACCCCCATAACTAACAGGATTGATGTCAGGAGGAAAAAGTGTGACATTATCCAACCCCACAACTTCATCCCATTGCTTGTTCCCAATCATCGTGAAGGGAGATCCCGAATCAGCAAGCACCAGGAAATCAAAACTGTCCACCAAGATCTTGCACTCCGGCATAGATAACTTTCCAGCATCCACACCACCACTCTCCTCATCAACACTTAAGATTATAGTGCGTACCACTTCATTCTTCTTCTCTGCAATCCTGTTAGATTTGCATACACGAACATAGTGACCTTTAACTCCACACTTCATGCAAATTGAATCTTTTGCGTAGCAATGCGGATAATTTGAAAAATGACTTGTGCTCCACACCTGTAACACTTAACTTTGGGTGTCTCTCTATTAACCTTCTCCACATCACTCCTAGTGGTATGAGAGTTCAAACGATCTTCACTGTCTTGTTTAGTAGGAAGATTCTTTGAAATACCACCATGTTTTGGATCCTTGTGAGAGGTTTTAAACTTCTCAGACAATTTAATTTTAGCTACATTTTCTGGATCCATTGAGTTTTCTTTACACATCAGAGCGTGAACCTCACTTGCATTCACTTTCTTCCCATCACCCTTTATGTTAATTTCTTTCACCCAAGAGCCATTAATCAACAGTGAGGGCAGTGTGGAAAAATGGGTCATTTTGCTAAAGTCTGTATGAGCAGCAGGAGTAGAAATGTTAGATGTGTAATTAACAAAGAAGACAATGTTTATGATGAAGATGTTATCAATCAAGAATATGTTGTAGTGGTTAAGAACCGTAAGGAAAAGGGGCAACTGAACATTCCTGATCCTGAAGTTTTGGTTACGATTGAAACGAGTCAAATTCGGCTTCTAGTTGACACAGGGGCCCGTATCACTATTGTGGCGCAAAAAAGTATCAAAGGTTCTGGTATCAGAAAAGTTTATCGCCACCGGATGTTCTCACAGTAGCCTTTGGAGGTAGTAGAATTGAGTTGTTGGGATACTTCTGGGCCACTATCAGGGTTTTAGGTGAAACCATCAATGGGAAGGTATATGTTGCTAAGAGAGGGATCAATGTTCTTGGCCTCGTCCATCAAGCAGAGTTCGGATTAACCATCAAGCCTGGTTTGGAGAATCCTATTTTTATTGACAAGCAGCTTGATCAGAGTCATATTCATTCCACTAAACATACCTACTCGCTTTCTAGCACACAGTCACTCAATGATTGGGAACACAAGTTCAGCAATGTTTTTAAAAATAGTCTTGGAAGAATTACTAATTTTCAACACTTTATAAAGCTTAAAGAGAATATCACTCCTGTCAAACACAGGTTACGCAATGTTCCATTGAGTATCAGAGATGATCTTTCTAAACACCTGCAAAATTTGTGTGAGCAAGGCATAATTGAAAAAGTTGAGTCCACCCTTTGGCTTTCTCCCATTGTTTTAGCAAAGAAAAGGTCTGGAGACTTGAGGATGTGTGTCGACTTGAGAAGTCTTAATGAGGCCATTTGGGTTGACGGTTTTCCCCTTCCACGCATTGAGGACCTTATTGCGAAAGTTGGGTCGTCTTCATGGTTTACCAAATTGGACCTCAAAGCTGCGTATCATCAAGTCGAACTTCATCCTCAGTCTCGACACCTCACTGCTTTTGTCACTCCTGATGGTGTTTTCCAGTTCTGCCGACTTCCCTTTGGGCTAGCCTCTGTGGCTGCGGTCTTTCAGAGACTAATGACTGAGATGTTTAGACATAATCCCAATGTTGTAGTATTCCAAGATGACATTCTTATCTTTACTAAAAGTGAAGCCGAACATGATGTGGTACTCAATCAAGTTTTTAGTGTATTAGAAAGTCGAGGGGTGACCTTACAGAAAAGTAAGTGTTCTTTTAAAGTGAAAGAGATTGAATACTTAGGTCATATAATATCAGAACAAGGTATAAAACCCAGACCTGGTTTAATCAAGAGCATTGTAGAGGCACCAGCCCCTCAAAACAAAGAACAACGTATGTCTTTTCTTGGACTCTGTGAGTTTTATGCAAAATTCATGAAAGATTTTGCTAAAACTACAGAGTGTTTTAGAACTTTACTTAAAAAAGGAGCGACATTTACATGGTCAGAAGAATGCGTAAAAGCGTTTCAATTCATTAAGAGTCACATTGTTAGTGCACCTGCCTTGCAAGCTTTTGTGGAAGGTAGGCAAACAATCATTACAGTTGATGCATGTGAGTATGGTCTGGGTGCTGTGCTGTCGCAATTTGCTGAAGGGAAAGAGTACACAGTGGGGTTTGCATCCAGGACTCTTCGTCCTGTTGAAAGAAAGTATTCGGTCATCGAAAAAGAACTGTTAGCTTGTGCTTGGAGTGTTGAGAAGTTCAAGTCGTATTTGTGGGGCAGATCTTTTGTCCTTAGAACTGATCATCGACCATTAGTTGACATCTTGTCTGGAAAGAATATCAAACGCACCACCGCTAGATTGGCCAGGTTGTCAACCAAATTACTAGAATATACATTTATGGTATAGTATATTCCTGGAGGGAGAAATAGCAGAGCGGATTGTTTATCTAGGCTTCCTATTCATGATACAGATGAGCAAGATTGGGAAACTGATGTAGAGGAATGTTTCGTAGCATGTGTCAATCATGACATCCTCTCATTTGCAGAAGAAGACTGGGTCACTGAAGTCGATAAAGATGTTGTGCTCAGTGAGGTTGTTTCATTGATCAAAAGAGGTTGGCCAAGAGAGAAACTTCTTTCTCCAGATCTTCAAATGTTCTGGAAAGTCAACAGTGAACTTTCTCTCGAAGGTGAAAAAGCTGTTAGAAGTGACAAACTTGTGCCTCCCTCCTGCTACCGGGATAAAATCATTTTGGCTGCTCATGCGGGTCATCTGGGTGCAACTATTACTAAAAGAAAGGTGAGGTCTGATTTTTGGTGGCCAAGGATGGACACTCAAATTGATGAGTTGGTTAAATAGTGTGTACGGTGCAATTCTAGTGACAAAGTTCTAGTATTAGAGGGCACTGTTGATTCTCCTGTATCTCCTCCCGGGAGAGCCTGGCAGAAAATAGGCATGGATTTTCTTGGGCCTTTCCATGTTCTCCCTGCCAACTCTAAATATTTTTTGGTGCTTGTTGATCATTTATCCAGATGGGTTGAGGTTGAACCCATCAGCGTTCCCAATTCCAAAAGTGTTATCACTTGTCTCAATAAGATCTTCCTTAGGGAAGGTTTTCCGGAGGAAATTCTTACAGACAACAGTGTGCAATTTATCTCACAAGAGACGGTTTGTTTTTTACGCTCTTGTGGTATTAAACACACTAGAACTCCTCTTTATCATCCACAAAGCAATGGTAAAACCGAGAGATTCAATAGAGTCATTGTAGAGTGTGTCCAAGCAGCCTTTAGATCAAAGACTTGCATTTTCCAAGCAGTGAATGATCTTGTCTGGTCATATCGCACGTCGCCCCATGTGGCCACCAATTTTAGTCCATTCAAACTCATGAGAGGGAGGAAAGCTCCTTCGCAGGTTTATCCTTTTTGGATTGTGAAATCTTTCCACCGTGTTAGTGACATGGGGAGCATGTGGGATTCTGCTAATAAAAAATCATCTGAAGTTTGTAAAAGAATTGAACCTGTTAGTGAGAAAGATGTCCACAGTATTTGCATTGGGGATTGGGTTAGAGTAAAACATTACTCACAGTTGAATGGCTAGGATGCCAGCAGTCAAGACGTACTATTTGTTGCTGAATGTAGGCAGGCGGCAGAAGTGGCGAATGCGGCAAAAGTGGCAACTCAGCATCCCATCCTCGTCGCCACTGTAAAGACGAGGCGATGGCACCAAGATGCTTTTCATGTGAAGTATTTATCAAGAGGTACAGAGAGCCGTCCCAACCGGCATAGCTACAGCACAGAGTCCCAACTTCCCTCTAGAGAACCTCAAAGCAGAACCAACTTAAGCATTCCATATGACATCATGATGTTCTCACAAGTCTCTGCCAGTAACCACATCACATCATGATCTCTTGAGATGTAGGCTTGTTAAGTGCACTTGATCAATAGCTATCATAAATAAAGCCTGAGCCATCAATGGTTTACAGTAGATATTTGTCTATAAACTAAGTCATCCCCTGACTGGGAGCATCTTCTAGCCTCCCATAACTGTTTCTCATGTGGTGGAGCAGCTTCTTTCATCTCTTGAAGATGTAAAGGCCCTGCTTCAGCATAATGAGGCAAGACATTATCAGTGGTAGTGTCAAATTCAGACGCAGATGGCAAGGCAGTCAGAGCCACCAAAACAGGGACATGTTGTGAACCCAATGGTATAGGCGGGGTGTGCACCTAGCTGCATCTTTAGCTACCCAGTCTGCTAGTGCATCTCCCTGTGACACAAAATCCTGTACATTTGTATGTGCTGCACATTTCACAACCGCCACTGCTTGTGGTAATGCAAGTGCCTCTATTAAATCTTTTAAAAGACTTGTATGCATAACAGGACTCCCGTAGGACTTAAGGATGCCTCTCCTACTCCATCGCATAATGCTAGAATGTACAGTAGTAGCTGCATAAGCTGAATCTGAACAGATCGTGATGACTTTGCCTGTTACTTGCTCAAGAGCATTTATCAATGCTATCAACTCAGCTGTTTGTGCAGAATACTGTGCTGTTAGTATTAGCAGCTCTACCATATGGAGTGTGTTTTAAGGATCATGCTGTTGGGCTTTGACTACTGCTGCGCCTGCATATCTTACTTCTGTATCCTTGTCAATAGTAGAAGAACCATCAACAAAATAGACAATGCTACCAGGAATAGGATCCTCTGATGCTTGACCAGGTTCATTAGGAATATGCGTTTCACAGTCATGCGCATCATCCTCAGAGTCTAATATATGATGAGCAAAGAATGTGGCAGGGTTCACTGTATGGCACTTAACAACCTTTAAAGATGGTAGTGACAGTATAGCCTCATATCCTGATAATCTCGTTGTAGTTAGTGTAGTCTAAGCCTTCTGCATGTTCTGCAAAGAGAGCCAAAGGTGCCTCCAAAGCAATGGGGGTGCTCTTCTGCACTGCAAAGGCTGCAGTGGTGTGAGCTTGCTCGCAAGTATAATGTCCTCTCATCACTGAATCCAACTATCTGCTAAAATATGCAATGGGTTTGTGTCCTAAGGGATATTTCCGCGTAAGGACAGCTATCATCACTTGACCATTGCAAAGAAAAAAGAGATAAAACTCCTTGGTGTAGTCAGAAGTTCCGAAAACCAGGGCATTTGTATCTCAATTAAACTACTACTTATGGAAAAGGAGCATCTTCTCAGTACCAACGATTATATCAGTCAACTATTGACATTTGTCCAAAGAACAATCAGCAGGCCAAATTTTTGTTCAAATGAAGTGTTCCAGTTTTATTCCAAAAAAATCAAAAACAGCATCATTTGTTCAATATCATGAATCTTGACAGCCTGCATGTTTCATCCTGGGCTGGACGTCTTCAGGGCTGTAAGAACAGTATATATAAAATAAACACTCATCAGCTCCTTAAATGCAAATAATTTTACATATGAATACATTAACAAATCCATATATAGTTACAAACTCATCATACAATTTTCTCAACTATGTCCTGCCTATTTCCATTCTGTACTTGATACCCCAGGAACCTACCATCAACAAATATTATGAACCATACCTTATGTTAATCCAAATAATCCAAGTCATACTTATTTTACAATTCCTTAATTGTTGCATGAGAATTGACAAAAGTCTACTATTCCTAAATAGACACTGAAGTCCATGCTTAACTTTTCATCCCCTGAGACTCTGGTCCCAAGAAAATATTATTCGGGAATACGAAAGTAAAGGGACATACCTAAAGTTTTTATTCAATAAATCCTTGCTGCCATGAGAATCTTCTTATGTTGATCATTAATTATAGGCATCAATTGCTAAATATAAAAGTATTAACATAAATTGTATACGTAGGGGTCTATTCCAGAAAAACCTAATTATAGTCCCCACAATAACCAAGACATACCTAGTTAACTCTTGTTTTTAGAACATGTTTTGCATCGCGTTAATTTGCTTAACTATTAGTCCTCTCATGGATCCTCCTCCAATGAGTATCCAATATTGTTTTCAACGAAGTGCTTTGTGGTCTTGTTGTGCGATTATTCTAAAAAAGAGAATTAATATGGAACCTACCATTAGTCTCATACATTTTATCTACTATACGCATTGATATCTAAGTCCCCTATATTTTGATGCATACCTTTATATTTACTTTTTCATCGTTACTGTTTCTGTATTCCTCATTGATCCCCAATTTATTGAATGTTTATATGGCACAAAAGATTTCTGCATCAAGAAAAAAGGAGAAAATCCCTCATGTATCACACTAGCTTTCCCATTTCAAACTCGTCTATGACAAGCATCGCACTAGCCATCTACCCATTATTCCATATTGGTTATCTTATTTCTCACAAAAAACACATAGACACTAAACCTATGATAAAGGTTTAAGTAACAACCCATTCTCCCTCCCGAAGGGGAAGAGGCCCATGCAGTATTTCCCAAAACAGTCATATCCCAGCCAGCTTGCATAGCTGGTAGGCTTTGGGAGGAGTTCCACATACCTAAAGCTTTTTTCACATTTGGCTATAATTGTTTTCATCCAGAAGAAAGATGATGGGAAGTGAAGATGCAGCACAAAAGCCACAGGGCCATAACATATATATACATTTGGACGTGAAAATGTATCAGGAAAGAAATGTGCTGCCAAAGTTTCTGGAATGGGATCTGCATGCACATCTTATTTCACATTCACATATAGCCCTGTAGAGGTATATAGTCATTATTCACTCATTTAACTGAATAACTTTGCAGATGATCAGTTTACAGCCACTTGATGATAGGGCTACCAGCTTTCCATTTGATTTATATTCTCGCAGATTACTACTGATGACATTCAAACTAATACCACCAAGGATTTACCTCCTGTCTGCCTTCAATCATTTAATAGCTGAAATGGGTCAGGAAATTCTAATGTTTTGAAAATTGCCCATAAGTGGTTTGATGATTTATCTACTAAATATTTTAGATTTAAATCCGACCTTACAAGATAAGAATTGGTAGTCCAAAAAATAGATGGTAACAGTGAGATCACAATCGAGACAGAGTAGAAATGGGACGTGTAGTTGTAACTGACACTAGCAAATATAATGATGCTGTGATGTCACTCTTACTGAATCAAAAACATTACCAGTGCCTCAGTACAGATCCTACTAAGGGGCTTCAGTAATACAACAATCACGCAGTCAGAAATGCTTGGAACATGGAGTTTGAATTGCTTAATTATCCTGATTCTCGGCTACTGTTCATCTATCGATTACCAACATTTCATAAAACTGTGTCTGATCCACCTTACCATCTCATTGTTTCAGATTATACCAGTATTCTATAGTCCCTTTCACAGATTGTAGATTTTGTTCTACAACCAGTAATCACAGAACCCAAGAGAAGTCACCTTATCACAAAGGACAACAATTTCCAGCAGTGACTCAATTTACAGAGGATAAAATGCAGTATTCCCAAAGCTGAGACCTAAGACAACTAGATTTTTGGAAACCCTCAACATGCTGTACTGGAGAAGACATCTGTTCTCCGTCACAATGAAAAGCTGGATGTCCACGTTTCTGTTACAGATCTGTCTCCTGGGGCTTGTGTTTCTGATATTGGTTTTCACCTCGTTTCTGTTATTTTACTATTCTGAGCAGCTGCTAGGTACAACCATGCTGACAAAAAGCCAGCAATGTATGCAGTTGAGAAATGTATGCCAAGTAACAACGAGGCCAACCATCTTAACAAATTAAGGAAGCTCCCACCTTCAAAGGATGCTGGAATGGGAACACCTCTAGAACTCATCCCATCAGAGACCCAGGGAACCAAAGGGAACCCCATTTCAAGTACATTATCAAGAAAATTTACAAGTGTCAAGACAGCCATGCATTTGTGGTATTCTTGGTGTTCTCAGCTCCTAGTCACTATGAAGCCACGCAGGCTGTTCGGGAAATGTGGGGAAATTAGACCTTGGTGGCTGGCACCTAAATTGCCCGCATATTTTTGTTGGATTTTACAGTCCGAAAGTGAGCTCATGATATTGACCAGCAAGAATATCTAGACACCTACATGAATTTGACTATTAAGACCATGATGGGCATTCAATGGGTGGCAACATACTGTCCTCATACCTCCTATGTCATGAAAGCTGATTGCCATGTGTTTCTCAACACTGAATACTTAGTCCATCGCATTTTAAAGCTGGACATGCCTCCCAGGCAGGATTACTTTGGATTTTATTTAATGAAAGGAGCACACCCCTTTGAGATCAGGATAGTAAATGGTACATGCCACAGGAGTTGTATCCAGGCAACCTCTATCCAGTGTTTTGTTCTTGAACTGGCTATGTCCTTTCTCTAGATCTAGAAAATAGTTTGTTTGACACCCCACTTAGCTTACGAATGTTGCACTTGGAGGATGTCTATGCTGGTATTCATTTGTCTGCCTTGGAGATTGCCCCAGTCGTCCCACCAAAAGAGTCAGACTTCAGTCGGTGGCAGATACTTTTTTCCATTTGTTGGTATAGCCACCTACTTACCCCACATAGATTCCAGCCTGCCCAACTCATTAAATAATAGAATATGCTCCAAGAGAACAAGAGCCATGCATGTTGAGCCAGCAAATAAAACGCAGGCCTTATTCTATGCATTCTACACAACACTGTCCATTCAAAACCTTATTATTGTGTTTTTATGGGAATCATAAACTCTTATTGAAATAGAGTACCTGAAAAACCTTATATTCCCAGGCTTCCAGCTAACTGGATCTCTTAAAATGTTGATTCCATTTAGAAGGCAAAGCCTTACATCAGCATGGCTGGTGATCTTTAAGAAGCTATTTTCGTACTAAGACATTTTTGTTCTAGTAAGAAAAATATAATTCCAAACTAACTTATATGTATGTTGTGATAACACAGTAGGCACTATACAACACTGAAACCCAAATTAAGGCATTCTGTTTAATGTGTTATTTTTAGGGGTAGGTGGAATTTTTGGGGGGAGGAATTAAGTAATTCCATATTACCCTTATAACGCAGAATTACTAATAAATTCTGCTGCTCTGCTGGCTAAATTAATCTGCAGAGTTTGGTTTTAAGCAGCGCTGGAAGAGGGAGCACCCCCCTCTATGTTTAAAAACCACTGCAGATTAAACTTTAATCTTCAATGATTTTTAAACATAGCAGGACTACTCCCTCTTCTAGCCCTGTTAAAAAACCACTGACTGCATTTTTTGCATATCCCTTGGCTCCCTTACATACTCAGAGTATGTAAGGATTATGTAGCAAACTGTGTAGCGCCAAAGGGTATGCACTACAGTGCATTTGGTATTTAGCAGCGCTATTTCTTAGTGCAAAATGCATCCTTGCATCCATTTTTAGACGTGATTTACAAAATATCATAACATCACAGATCTAAAACAATGAAGGTATTAAAACAGCAGCCGCATTAAATCGACCCACTAGGTGGATATAGGCAGGATCCTGGCACTGGGTACGTTGATCAATGGTGTTCAAATGTGACATAGATGAGATAAAGAACCCCACTTACATGAGGGAACAGTATTTCCATATTAACATGTTTCAACAGCTGGCTTTTCACATAGGAAAAATAAAAAGAATAAATCAAAAAGATATCAGTTGATAAAACCTTTAGGTGTGAACTGCTAAACTGATGTTTAATTAAGACAGTGGTATTTTCTGAGATTTTTTTTAAATACAATTGATAAATAAAAATATCCAGTTGAAAGTGGTTCTGAAAGTTGTTTTTAAGCTGACAACATTACTTAAAGTGAAAAGTTATTTGAAATTTGTAATAATATTGGAATTGGTCATTTTAAAGTCTCACCCTTATTCAAAGATTTTCAATCAATAGTATTCTGATTTAACATGTTTTAAAAGCAGATAGATATTTTTTTTAAACAATTGTAACCATTAACATTAATGTAAACCCATTAACCAGAAGTTAAATAGATTAGACACATAATTAAAAACATTATATCATTTTAGAGTCTTACATTTAAACTGTAGACAGTCTACAGTCAATATTTATTATTTGTGCATTACCAGGTAAAGTATCTTGATTTGTTTTGATCCTATTAAATCCATTGTTTCAATCACACTTCAGAATTGCAAACAAATGTGCTTCATTTTTTTTGCTTTCCTGACTGCTGAATGTGCTCAATTAATTTATAGGCCTTTAAATGTTGTTGTGTGTTACAAAAAATGACATCCTACAGCCTTTCCTTTTAACACTTCACGTACCCAGCAAAATTGGCACATAATGTACTTTACTTTCTTTGACTATAAAGTGAGGGGAATTTGTAAACACCCATTCCTGCATTAAAAAATAAGCAGACATTTTTCAGAAGACATACCCTGACATTTGATCTCTGTCTTTGTAGGACAGTGCATGTGACAATGTAAATACAGAACTTAAAGGCATCTTTATTAATGTTTGGACTTTCACAACCCACCAAAAATCAGCTCACGACCCAGAGTTTGGGAAACACTGCTTTAAGACATATTTGTGGAATGTTTGAATTGTGCAATCATTGGCATGAAGGAGAAAATGTGTTTAATTCAGCAGTATGCAGATGCATTTGGGTAAACTATGTAGGTCTGATTATTGACATGCATGTATGCTTTACTGGTTAAGAAAGAAACAAACATGTAATGTGCTTGTGGCTTGGATAGGTCTCCATGTGAAAGAATAAATGATTTTCATGATTTTATGCATATAGGGCCATATGTAGGTAGAACGTGTTTTGCGATTCTGTAATTGCAATTTTTAGGGAATCGCAATTAGAGAATTGCAAAACGGAATGTAGGTAGGATTAGCCAATAATTTTGCGAATCCTACATATTACTTAATTGCAAATTGCAAATTGCAATTCGCAATTAAGGAATACCTCCCCATTCATTCCTATGGGCCTAGAGGCCCATAGGAATGACTGGGAAGGCATTCTCAATTTGCGATTCTCAATTAGAGAATCGCAAATTGAGAATGCAATTTCAAGTGTGCCAGGGTGTCAAAAGGACACCCTGTTGCACCCCTGAAATGAGCATGGGTGCACATGTGGCACACATGCATGCCCTAAGGACATGTGTGTGCACCACATGCCACTTTGAAAAATGCAAAAATATGCATTTTTGAAAGAAATCGCAAATTACCACCAACCTGGAGTTGGTGGTAATTTGCGATTCCTTAAGGCCAAATTGCACTTTTTTGGTGCTTCTTACATTGCATTTAAGGAATCGCAAAATTTGCGATTCCTTAACTGCAATTGCAAAATAAGGAATCGCAGATTTAGCGATTCCTTATTTTGCACGCAGATTTGCCTTCCTACATACCACTTAGCAAAATTGCGATCGCAAACGCCGAAATTCGGCGAATTTCGGCGTTTGTGATCGCAATTTTGCTTTCTACATATGGCCCATAATTTGGGATGCCTTTGCATGTAAAGTGAGCATTGTCAAAACTATTTTCAGAACAAATATATGGATGTATGACGTTACAACGCACACTTTTACAACGCATGCACTTACAACGCATTTTTTACAACGCATAATCCATTACAACGCATGACATTACAACGCATGACACTACAACGCATTTTTAAAAAATACCTTTACAACGCATTTCCATTACAACGCATACTACCTTTACAACGCATACCATTACAACGCATCATATTAAATTACATTTAAGGTAAGTATTAGATAGTATAGGGGTAAAAGTTACTTTTCTAACTCCAGGGGGTGCAACAGTAGGGTAAGTGTTGGATAGTATAGGGGTAAAAATTACTATTCTAACTCCAGGGGGTGCAACAGTAGGGTAAGTGTTGGATAGTATAGGGGTAAAAATTACTATTCTAACTCCAGGGGGTGCAACAGTAGGGTAAGTGTTGGATAGTATAGGGGTAAAAATTACTATTCTAACTCCAGGGGGTGCAACAGTAGGGTAAGTGTTGGATAGTATAGGGGTAAAAATTACTATTCTAACTCCAGGGGGTGCAACAGTAGGGTAAGTGTTGGATAGTATAGGGGTAAAAATTACTATTCTAACTCCAGGGGGTGCAACAGTAGGGTAAGTGTTGGATAGTATAGGGGTAAAAATTACTATTCTAACTCCAGGGGGTGCATCAGTAGGGTAAGTGTTGGATAGTATAGGGGTAAAAATTACTATTCTAACTCCAGGGGGTGCAACAGTAGGGTAAGTGTTGGATAGTGTAGTGTAATATTATGCGTTGTAATGGTATGCGTTGTAATGGTAGTATGCGTTGTAATGGAATGCGTTGTAAAGGTAGTTTTTAAAAATGCGTTGTAGTGTCATGCGTTGTAATGTCATGCGTTGTAATGGATTATGCGTTGTAAAAAATGCGTTGTAAAGGTAGTGTGTTGTAAAAGTTGCGTTGTAAAGGTTGTTCCCCCAAATATATAGCACCTGTAAGTCCATGGCACGCTCAAGATTGTATATTTCATTTGATTACGCATGAATCCACAATAAAGTGTACAAAGATGATATTTGTATCTGTTTATATTTTTAGTTACAAAAATGTTGGACATGGCTTTTCTTAGGGAAGTTACCCCAAAATGTTTTGCTTTTTCCTGCTAGGTTTTGCTGACTCTCTCCGCATGATCTTAGGATTCTGGACACTTTTCCACTGTCGTGCAGAAGGAAGTTGTGTGTTGCGCAAGATGCGCGTTCCTGTCCTGCTAGTACCAGGAAGGGGGTGCATACATGGTTAGTTTTGGTACGTGTGCCCTGTAAACAGGTACGGCACTGGCTAGTAGTGGGACAAAGCACTGCAAATGCCATCCACTAGATAGCCTTTCAACCATGTATGGGACCTGCAATTGCAGGCCTCTGGGGCGCCAGTTCACCCCTGCTTAAGTTGGCAACACTCATGCCTCAGACAATCATGAGTGACCCTTCTTACACCACAAGGACACCGCTCAGCGAAGCCCTGAGGAGTTCAGGGGCTGGTAGGCTGAAGGCGGAGGTATGGACAGATGGATGTTCCCCGTCCAGGTAGTGAGGAGCCCCCAAAAGGGTTCCCCTGCCTTGGAGTGACTCCCCACGGGGTACTCTTGGGGTGTTTCTGATGCTCTTGAAGTGGCCTTAGGGCCCGGGCACTTCCTCACCGTAAAAACCCATGTTAGGAAGTGGCGACGACATGATGGTCTGAGACATGGGTCGGTCTGCTGTTGTGGACTAGTGTGTGCACGCTTGCACCTGTGGGGTGCTGATGGTGTGCCCTTGTGCTGGTTTGAATACTAGTCCAGCCTGCTGTTGCAGGCTGATGGATGCACACTTGCAACTTTGCTATTTGGCCGAGGTGCCTTGCCTGCCATCACAGGCCAGGGTGTGCATTCTACGACTATGATGTACCCAGATCCAGGTCGGGCCTGCCGTTGCTGGCCTGAGTGTGCGCGCTTGCACATGCAGTTTATGGACTACAGGCCCGGCCTGCCATTGCAGGCCTGTTTGAGCACACTTGCCCCTGTAGGTGGTAAACCAGTGTCCAACCTTCCAGTGCAGGCTTGGACTTGTGCACTCGCACCGATGGCGCTACGGACTCGTGTCCCGTCTGCCCTACAGACTGGTGTGTGTGCACTCGCACCAATGGTGCTAGGGACTATGTGTCCCACCAGCTCTTGCTGGCCAGTGCATGCACACTGGCACCTATGGTGCCTGTGACTACATTTTCATCCTGCCATTACAAGCCTGTGAGGGTGCACTGGCCCCTAGAACGGTTAAACCCATACGCAACCTGTCCTTGCAAGCTTCAGTGAGTGCACTGGCACTGATGGCACCATGGTCCATGTGTCCAGCCTGTCATTGCAGCCTGGGTGCGCAATTGCGCACGTGCGCTCAGGTAGTGTAGAATACCCAAGTGTGTTTTCACTACGTATGAGACTTGCTCTTCCTATAGGCCAGCATGGAGAAGTATTTAGCATTGCTTTCGGGCTGCAACAGTGGATTGTAGTGGAGCAGCCTCATGGTGTTTCCTATCAATGGCTTCAATGGGAAAAGTGGTTTAGGCATAGCTAACATAGAAATGACTCATATAGAACATGTGAGAACTGGAGGGAGCGAGTGACACTCAAAAGCCAGGCGCACAGCCGGATCCGTATTTCGTAATAAAGATACCACAAACTTTTCCACGTTTAATAAAGTGTTATTCCTCGTACTCCACATTTTCAATTTTATCATTTCTTTACACCTGTCACATGTGAGGCACTTATGTATTCAAAAGTTTCTACTGCAACAGATATGCCCATCCAGGCCTTTTTCTGAAGCATGAAGCATACATATATCATCCTGAGTAGTAGATCTTTCATACCCAATGCATTTCGGGCTTTTGAAGCCCTTCTTCAGGGGTTCACTACAAGTTCAAAACATTAACATTAGATTAATGAGTTTAGACCTCTGTACATCCAAACTGTTCTCCCGAAACTACACGACCCTCCCGTGTTTATGCCTACACGTTCCCACCTGGAATCCCCTGTAAGTGTTCCCCATCGGCTAGACCAGTGCCTGTAGACAAAGCCACGTAACCGTTCTTCCATACTCTCATCACCTGTCAGTGCGAACTCCTACCTTGCATATTCCCTCCTTAATCGAAGCAGTATTCCCCTCACTACTGCCAACTCACCTTCTCGACTACCATAACATGACCCGACCCCTCCGAGACGGCCCATCACATACACCAAACTGTTCAAGTCCGCAATCCTCATTACTCCAAATACCATAACATACTGCTTCGGACATCTCATTGATCCCGACTAGCTGTTTGACCCGTGACCAGTGATCACATTTACCCTCACATGTTTTACCTACCCATACTCATCCGAAAACCCACCCCTACACGTTCCCCGTCAGCTCATCCTTAACAATGCTCAGAATAGACCGATGTCCTTAAACAAAACGGCATAACCATTATCCCGTACCTTCAGCTCTTGTTGATAAGACCTCCTTTACAAAGCCTTCCTTCCTTACTCAAAGCAGTATTCCACTCTCTACTCCCTTTGCCCTTAACTACTGTGATGAAACCCCACCTCTCTGAGCCGGCTAATCACATTCATCAAACAATTCAAATCACCCAACCTCGTCACTCCAAATCCCATAACCCACTGCTTTGAATACCTTTTTAATACCAACTTGCTGTTTGATCAATATTAAATAGTTACACTGACATACTCCACGCTAAAACACCCCCCCGGCATCTCATTAGAATACCCCGTCCACCCACAGATGTTATCTATAACGTTGAGTATAAGATGTACTACTCAAACATGAAAATGCCATTAAAATGTGTTTTTCGAGTTGACAGCAAACGTATTTTGGCGCTTAATGTGTGTACATAGTCCAAAACAAACACCATCTGTTAAGTCCTTCAACAACAATGATAAACTTCCGCTCCTAGGATGAGTTGTTGTATTATGATCACTCATGTGACAGAACTTATCGTGTTTTGCCAGTAATCCTTGGGTGCGACTTGTCCATAGGGCAATCAATTAATACTATATCTGAAAAGTGTGTCCAAGTGCACACCTTTACCTTCCAAATGTTTCACCTTCGAACTTGTTTTCCAATGTTTCAACTTTCGTGTGCAGCCTGGAAGTTTGGTCTGCCCAAGTACCACGCGCTTGAGAACACATGAAAACTGGAGCAGGGTGACACTCCAAAGCCAGGCACACAGCCAGATCCGTATTTCATAACAAAGATACCACAAACTTTTCCACATTCGATAAAGTTTTATTGCTTGTACTCCAAATTTTCATGTTTATCATTTCTTTTCTCCTGTCACATGTGAGGCACTTATGTATTCAAAAGTTTCTACTGCAACAGATATGCCCATCCAGGCCTTTTATGAAGCATGAAGCATACATATATCATCCTGAGTTGTAGATCTTTCATACCCAATGCATTTCGGGCTTTTCAAGGATTGCGGACTTGAACAGTTTGGTGAATGTGATGGGCCGTCTCAGAGGGGCGGGGTCATGTTTTGGTAGTCAAGAAGGTGAGTTGGTAGTAGTTAGGGGAATACTGCTTCGATTAAGGAGGGAATATGCAAGGTAGGAGTTAGCACTGACAGGTGATGAGAGTATGGAAGAACGGTTACGTGGCTTTGTTTACAGGCACTGGTCTAGCCGATGGGATACGCTTACAGGGGGGTTCTAGGTGGGAACGTGGAGGCATAAACACGGGAGGGTCATGTAGTTTGGGGAGAAGTCTGCTTAGGCACTTTTTTGAAGCGTATGGTTACGTATTTAGAGGGAAAACGTTGGTTATAGGGATAGTTGGAAAATATGGTATGAACTTTTTGATGTTTTTTTAACAATTTGGATGTTTTCTGGAGTCTAAACTCATTATTCTAATGTTAATGTTTTGAACTTGTAGTGAACCCCTGAAGAAGGGCTTGGAAAGCCCGAAATGCTCAAGGTTATACAGCAAGTGTAATCACCTGCCCCGGATAAGAGTGGTAACTTCTGCTTGGCTAGATCCTCATCTTAACCAACCAGAAAACCACTGCTTCAAACAATAATAATCTGAGGCAACAATGATTACCAAAAATTTGAAGAAAACCGAATGAGGAATAAGATATTGATGCCTGGAATTTGTAAAGTTGGCACTTACTAAAAAACTTTTTACAAATGGGCAGTGAATTCTATCGGCAAAATAAAGGGCTATGCAGAGCGACTAATATAAATATGGCTATATTTGTAACATATTTCATAAGACCAACTCTATTCTTTGTTAAAACTACTTTACACTGTGACAATGTGAAGTAGATGACATATTTGTCATATGCAGTGGTATCTTGGTAGAATTTAGAAGGTTGGCTCCTTACTTGTGAGCTCTCTCTATGCTTCACTGGCCACAAGATTCTCTCTTTCTTGAGTTGATAATATACCAAGATGGGACTTGAGCTTTACTCTGACTGAAATCACCTCCTATAGTACATCACTCTTCACTCGCAACAGTTGAGACATTAACTCCCATTCAGAAAAATTATAATTTCTTGCAGGTTATTTCTCTATTGAAATTCTTCTCCAGAAAAAACATAATCACCCATGAGCATTAACCCCGGGCGGGTAACCGTTAACGGAGTTTGCGAATTTTTGCCTACTCTGCGCTCCATTTCGAACGCAGAGTTTAGTCAAAAACTCCCCTCCGTGGCAGAGCAGAGTTAGCCAGCACCTCCACCCTCCCAAATTAATAAAAAAGAAGGCACTTACAAGTGTGGCTGCCTCCTCCTCTGCCTGGCTGCTCTCCTTCCTGCTCCTCACCGTCCTTGCCGTCCTTCTCCTATGCAAAAAACACTACGTTGTGCGTCTTGCGCAAGATGCACAACGTAGTGTTTTTGCATAGGAGAAGGATGGCATGGATGGTGAGGAGCAGGAAGGAGAACAGCCAGGCAGAGGAGGAGGCAGCGACGCAGGTAAGTGCCTTCTTTTTTATTAATTTGGGAGGAGGGAGTGTAGCGTATTTCCACTTAGTTTTTTTCAAACTCGGTGAAAATACGCGTAGAGGCACTACGCCTGCTACACCTACCCTTAATGCGCATTTGAAACTGTAGGCCAGGTCAAAAAAGATAGCCAGCATTTTGATTGTCATTTAATTCAAAGACCTCAATGCGGTCTGGGACAATCCAGCACCCTAGATCACTGATTAACTAGTACATTTTCAGTGAAGGGTAATGCATTATCAAAACCTATGATTGTGCACGAAAGCAATGTTGATCTTCACGAAATTCTAGTACATGCAAGAGCCCCCAAAGTAATGAGAGGTGACACCCATAAAAAAATTGGTAACTGGTGTGTGTCTAATGAGGCGGGCAACTTTTTATGTGGTTCTTATAGGATGTGCTCTTTTACTACTGAATCCAAATGCCTTGGGATTCATTAGTTAGCTAAGCGTTGCTGTACCTCCAATAAGTTTATTTACATCATATTTTATCCAAGTAGTCTCCGTTATGTGGACCAAAATCCACACCCCATTAAGAAGCGTATTATTGAAGACTGCTTTCACTTTAGTACCAAAATGTTTACTTTTATGGCTTATTAGCCAAATAAAGGAATATTGACTTGACTGCACCTAATCTATCCCGCTTTAGAGTGAGTGGGCATAATTATGATCATGTTAACTGGTCAGTCTTAGCAATGGTGTTATTGGGTTCCTTAAAATAAGTGTCGTTTATGGATTGAATGAGGCTGTTTCGAGCTCACTAATCCAATTGTGAATTGTTTATAAAATGGGATAGCAACATTAATGATTTTTTTTTTGTTTTAATAGAGGGTGAATTTGGTCCAAGGGCATTGGAGCACTTTCCATGAGCACCAGTTTCATTACACAAGGTCACATTAACTTTTTAGGCACAGGGAGCTTAAGTGATGTGCCCAGAATCACAGGATGTTGAGCTAATGTGTGGACTCAAACCTGAGGCCCGAGTTCCAAAGTAGGCAGCCTTGGACTTAAGGCCACATCCTCTACTCTAAATTTTTTAGATGTGCTGGCCTTTTTTTGCCAACCATTCTTTGTTGTTTTTTTATAAAATTATTTTCTAATTAGCCTAATGAGGTCATACGTTAGACATTCTCTGGATTCTTAAAATTTTATTCTGCGAATACAAGCTTGTAGTCTTTTCAATTTCTTCTTTATATGAGGTCTTTTTTTCTAGCCCTATTAACTTAAAGGTACTGTCCAAGTACAACTTCATCATATGATCAATCCTGTGAGATCTTTTCGATGTGATCAATTCTTTGAGACCTTTTTGATGGGATCCCCGAGCAATCAGAAGTTACTGAGGTCAAAATGTGACAATTACATTTATTTACCGCTAGTGTCCTGGGGCTACTGAACTATTGCATCCCAATTTGATTACGAATAACTCCCTTTTAGTACTTGACTGTTTCAAGAAAATAAGGCAGAACAGCCCAAGATTTACTCAAAGAGGTGACGTGGAATAGATACTCAGAATACAGTAAAATTGCCACATGCCCTTTTAATAAATCAATGTGCAGTCAGCCCTCTATATTCGTAAAAAGAACATACTTTAACACACACCCATAAGTACTACATATGAAACATATATTAACACAGAAAATCAGAACTCATAACCAAGGATCTGAATTCAAATGCATTTATAGTGGTTAGGCAATTAGCACTGTTAAGTTAAGTCAATGGCTTTGCTTTTTCTCTGGTGTTTAGTGATACTGGGCTTGCAATCCTCAAAACTGTTCACATACCCAAGAAGTTAAAAGCATATGTTCAAGCTGGGTTTGCTTTAATAAAGATCAGTGACCACATGCTCCAGTCTCAGTTACTTCAATGGCCACTCCAACAGTTGTGCTTCACTGATGTGTGGGGAGGAATCATGCACCATATCAAAGTTTGTCAGCTCTTGTAAGATTTTTGTCCTGTTATACAGAAACTCCGCATAGGGAACAGGAGTCCACAAGGTTATAAGACTAAAGATGGACCATTGCCCTTCACCACAATCCTTGCACTTTTGACGATTAAACTAAAAAGTGCTATATCCTGGCAACTGCTAATCGTGCCTGCATTTTTCCTGTGCTGGGGTTATGTTGAACAAAAAGTGCTGTATCTTGAAACGACAGGCTACAGTTGGGTTTTGCCAAGTTGGTGGGTGCCCCCAGCTCTACGTGTTGTAAGCTAAAGCGTCAACCAATGATATCTCTGAAAATGTCCAATGGATATGGAAGTGTTTTGAGGTGCTGAAAACAGCAAAGACTCATGCAGATACCGCTTCACCAATCTCCAGGCCAGGAAATGAGACTCAAGGAATCCAAAAGGTCTCATGATGGGGTCAGGGGCAAAGGGACTCACCAAATTCAAATCTGCTTCTATATTATATGATCCCATTACAACAACACCTTTTTTTGTGGATACAAAAAAAGTGATGGATGGAATGACTAAATTAATCTCAACCAATGGTACCAAGCAATAGGGAGCCCTAAGAAGGTAAAAATAGGTCCTGGGTTGCTTGTGTTCCCGTTCAGGAAGGACCCAGCCTGGCTGTTCGGCCTGGATGGTTCCCATTGGAGCAGGGTCAAGATTGATTTGTAAATGGATGGGTTGAAACTGAGGTGGTATGGCAGGCAAAAAAGTACAGATTGGGATGCTGCCCCAGGCGATTGCCAGTGGATGTGATTAGTTCAACCATTCCATTCATCACTGAGTCTGTGAGGCTTGAATTGTGATGGATATGCCCGTACATGGGTCCCGTGCTCACTGTGCCACTGGAACCAAGCTATACCTGGCTGATGATCCCTAAGAAGGGTAAAACTGGTCCTGATTTGCTTGTATTCCAGTTCAGGGAGGTCCTAGAATTCCAGTATGGGCTGGACTATTCCCATTGAAGCAGGTTCAAGACTGATTTGCCCCCCCGAGTTCTGAGCCCTGCGGCATGTTGGCTTCCTGAATTTCTTGAGACCTTGGGGCTGGTAGATGGATGGCGGAATTATCATCCAAATATGGCGCAGCACACCTTCCACAGGGGAGCATCTCGCGTATAGATTATTTTTTGGTCCCCGCATCTCAGGTAGCCCTTAGCCACGAGATTAAGCACCTAGCTAGGGGTATCTCCGACCACTCGCCAGTCTGGCTCCACATGGTTCCTAACTATAAACAGGTGGGACGGGTGGCCCCCATCAACCCATGGTACTTTAGAGACCCGAAAATTCGCAAAGTGCTCCTCGTGGCAATAGATAACTACTTTATGGATAATGAAGGGTCCGTTGACTCCCCGCAGGTGTTGTGGGAAGCCTTCAAGACGGTGATTCGGAGTCAAGCCCTTTCCCTGATTTCGGGTAAGAAGAAAGATCGCTATAGATAAATGGTGGCCATTGAGGCAGAACTTAGCCAACTAGAAGCTGACCTGGAATCGGAGGTCACGCCAGACAAGCTCCACTATTTAAAACCCCGACAGCAGGAATACAGAGCACTTGCTACTGACCAGGCAAAGGCCTTGGGAAGATCTGTGCAGGGGCGCATATATGAAATGGGTGACAAGGCTGGAAAATTACTTGCATGGTTGTATAAGAATGAATGGGCAAGCCGTCTAGTGCCGGAACTCCGCGGTGCAGGAGGCGGCCCTATTACAGACCCACAGGCCATTGTGGACAAGTTTGCTGAGCATTATTGCACTGTTTACTCGTCGGTAGCTCCCTATTCAGTAGAGGATTCCCGCCTGATGCTTGCGGACATGACATTGCCCAAACTCCTGGCAGAGAACCACAGCTTTTTGGACAGTGACTTGTCCAATGATGAAATAGCGAAAGCGATAAGGTCCATCAGATTTGGTAAGGCCACCGGCCCTAATGGGCTCCCGGTTGAATTATACAAACTTAAACTGGATAGGCTGGCCCCCTATCTTGGGGGTATGTATGAGGACTCCAGGGAAAAAGGGTTCCTGCCAGTAGACCAGAGGACAGCAACCATTATCACCATCCACAAGGAGGGTAAACCTAGAACTGACTGTGGATCATACAGACCGATCTCCCTCCTGAAAGCGGAGCCCAAGATTTTGGCTAAATTATTGGCCAACCGTCTGATTACAGTTATCGAGACTCTAGTCCATTCAGATCAATCTGGTTTTATTCCGCATCGTAATTATACAGCGCTTAACTTGCGAAGGGTACATGGGGTACTGGGCAGAGCGGCTTCCATCCTAGAACCAGCTGTAATAGTCTCCCTAGACGCCACCATGGCTTTTGATACCATTGAATGGCCTTATCTCTGGACTGTCCTGGAAAAGTTCGGGTTTGGCCTGGACTTCATTCGATGGGTACACCTCTTATATGACAAACCGCTAGCCCAAGTAGTGGTCTATAACAAGAAATCCGCCACCTTTGAGCTGGGCCAGGGTACCTGGCAGGGATGTCATTGTCCCCCCTCCTGTTTGCCCTATCCTTGGAGCCATTCGTGGCATGGATACGCAGAGACCTGATGATCCGGGGCATGCGCTGGTCCCCGGATTGGGAAGATCGCATCTCGCTTTACGCGGATGATATCCTGCTTTACTTGACTTCTCCGAGACGGTCCTTAACTGTGGTTCTAGATATTCTTGCCATTTTTGGTAGGTTCTCCGAGTACTCTATAAACTGGGGTAAATCTCTGTGGTTTGTTTTGGCTGGGGAGCCACCCGTCCCACCGAGGGGATGCCCAATACAATTATGTACGGCTGGCTTTAAATATCTGGGGATCTTTCTCTCCCTAAACTCATCACTCCGTTATTCCCGAAACGTATTCCCCCCCCGGCTGTGTAAGGACATAAGCAACTGGAAATCGCTCCCGCTCTCCCTACTGGGAAAAGCGGCCCTTTTTAAGATGATGTCTTTCCCTCGGTTCTTATATGCCCTGCAGAATTCCCTAGACCCGGTCCCGGCGTCCTACTTCAGGGAGGTGGAGGGTCTCCAATGGGACTTGCTGTGGAGTGGAAAGCCACATATTGCCCTTAAAAAGCTCACTTTAAATTGGTATGACGGGGGCATTAGCCTACCCGATGTTAAGAAGTATTATTGGGCAACCCACCTGGCGGCCATAAACCATGGCACTTACACTTGCCCCGGGAACCCAGTTTATAACATGGATAGGTGGCTCCTCCGGTTGGGAACTATAATAGAGCCCTTTATTCCAGGCCGCGCCGCTTAGCTCTCACGAGTCCCACCAAACACTCAGTTCAAGTTTGGCACACAGCCACTATATGTCTCGGATGGAGTCTTGCGACACCACTGTGGGACTCCGAACAACTGGGTAGCCTGTGGAAAAGCAAAGGGTTTGACAAGTGGGACCTTATAGGAATCTCGCAAATAAGCGATCTTTGGGATAAAACTGATATTAAATCATTCGCCACCTTACAGCAGCAATTTGAATTAACAAACTCTGAATTTTTCCGTTACACACAGGTCAGGCACGCTTTGCGTACCCACCTGCAGCACAGTAGTATCCTTCCCGAGTCCTCTCCACTGGAGGACAGAGTTTTAGATGGTCTCGTCCCTGACAACACCATATCCTTAATATATAAGAAATTAAAAAACAACAGGCCAGACCCCTTCCAATTGCTTCGGGAGAAGTGGTCCAGTGATGGAATTGAGATGGACGATGAAGAATACCAGAAGGCCGTGTCCTTGCCCAGAGTCGTGGCAATACCTGCATGCCTCCGACTTGTTCAGCTGAAAATGTTCCATAGGGTGTATGTGACTGGTCCCCAACTGGTGCAGATGGGGAGAATGGATGAGGGGAACTGTAGACGTGGAAGTGGCCAAACAGGTACCTTTATGCACATAATTTGGGACTGTGATAGTATTCAATCTTACTGGCGTAGAGTACATGATGTTATTAACACTGTCCTGTCTACACAACTCAGCCTGAACTCTCGTAGATGTCTATTGAATATTTGGGCCACTCTGGGACTTATGCTTGCCAAGAGAAACATTGATCAGAGGTGGAGTGAGTCTCAGCCTCCGGAGGTGGGCGACTGGGAGAAAGACTTAGACTGGTCTATGTTCAGAGAAAAAACTGTATATGTGGTCCGTGGTTGCCCTAAGAAGTGGGCTCGTGTGTGGGGCATGTGGAATTCATATCATGGATATATATGTCAGCCACCTCTCTCCCCCATTGGAGATGACCCCCCTCGCCCTAGACCTTCCGAATTACATTTTTGTACTACTTGATGTAACCTATTGTCAACTTGTGATCCTTTCTTACTCCTCTGTAATGTGATTGATATGCTGGTGCTGATTAATAAAAAGATTTATAAAAATAAAAAATAAAAAGACTGATTTGTATATGACTGGGTCCAAATTGAGGTCACATGGTGGGATGGTGGGTGAAAAATGCTGGGATGTGGCCTGAGCGATTGCCAGTGGTAGTGGCTGTGAATGATACAAACTTTCCATCTATCTTTAATGCACTTTCTTTGTGAAAGGAGATCTTTTTTACACATGGGTGGTGTTAGACTTGGTATCTTTTGGCGTGTTTCCCCTGAGTTTTTGCTTTCTGACCTCCCGGTTTTGCTGGCGTAGTGTTTCTGCGCACTTTTCTCACTGCTAATCAGTGGTAAAGTGCAATTGCTCCTGTGGTAAAATATGTTATGGATTGGTGTTTCCATGATTGGCCTATTTTATTTATGTGTCACTCCCTAGTAAAGTACACTGCCTTTGCCAAGGCCTGTAAATCAAATGCTGTTGGTGGGTTGCAGCACTGGATTGGGCCACCCACACAAACAGCCAGTGAATGTGACTCTGGCCTGCCATTTCAGAGCCTGTGTGCAGTCTGATACTGCCATGTCGACTTCGCAAGTGCACCCACTTGCCAGGCCCTAACCTTCCCTTTTCTTACATGTCAGCCACCCCTAAGGTAGGCCCAAGGTACCCTTGTGGGCAGGGTGCAGTGTATGTGAAAAGTAGGACATGCCCTGGTGTGTGTGGCATGTTCTGATAGTGAATTACTGTCAATTTCGTTTTTCACTATTGCAAGGTTAACTGTTCCCCATAGGACAGAATGGGGAGTTTGTTTATAACATCTTATAAACATAACTGGCCCAGGGAATTAGGTGGGAAAATAAAGTTTAGTATGCCTGAACTCAGAATCTAAAGATGTATCTTTTAGTGAAGGTGATTTTTACATTCTGTGTTTGAAAATACCACTTTTAGAAAGTAGGTATTGCCTGTGCTAGAATGTAGATTGACTGTCTGGGTTTTGGATACCAGAGGGCTGGGGAGCAGGAGTGGCTCTAAATAGTCTAGGTGGGTCAGGAAAGGGCTGAACAGACCTAGGCTGCATTTAGAGTAGGGGGAGGAGATTTCCTTGCATCTGAATGGACCTGGTCCACCTCTGACAATGCCGTCTCCACCTCATGCCAGGAAGCCACACCAGAGAACCGATTCTGGCTGGGCACAGACACTCTCTGCCTAAGAGATCAAAGGATTTGGGGATATAAATATTGGGGCCCAGACCCCTGAACTTTAGAACTCTTTTGGACCAAGAAGACTGCCAAGAAGAAGAGCTGGAGAAGCTGTGAGGAGGAACTACCACATTGATGTGTGCTTTGCTGTGTTGGCCTGCAGTGGCTGCTTCTGTCTTGGGCAGTGAAAGGACTGGACTGATCTTTCTGCAATCTACTTTTGTGAGTTTTTCCAAGGGCTTGAGGTAGAGCTTGCCCACTGTTCAAAAAGTCTCAGGAACAGAAAAGACTTCAGGCTCTTCTGCCCTCAGCACTGGGGATTGTGTGTTTTGTGCTGCAACAGAAGAAAAAGCAACCCAACAACGTTGACGACTACGCTGTCGATTTTGTGTCCTGAAGGCACTGCAGAGGGCACCGCTACAACGCCACACCGTGACCCTGGTCTCACCGACGATGCCTACTGACGTCGCCATTGAGCCGCTGTTTGCACCGCGAACTGTGAGCTCCGCACTCCGCACCGCCTCGCTGCACGATGACGCCTTGGTATCCCCGACGACACCGCTCCACGCCGAAATCGAAGCCGCTGCTTGCACCGTGGTTCGAGGGCACCACTCGTAAAGTTACACAACGCACCACCCTCCTCCCGCACCGTAGCCTTGGCCTACCGACTCCGGCGCCATCGACTCCAGTTCGTCAGCAGACCACAGCACTTCAGCGACGACGACGACGACGCTGCTTGCACCGCAACCTGCCAGCAGAGCGACGACCACCGCATTCACTTCGCACAGTGACCTCGGTCTCATGACGACGCCATCTGATGCCGCCACCAAGTCTCTGCTCGCACCGCTACCTGATGGCACCGCACGGTGGACCGCTGCACTTTGCACCGCAGCACCCGACTCCTGTTGATGCCACCGCTCCTGACTTCAACAGAGAGGAGCTCGATCTGCAACACGTGTGACTTTGAGGGTCCCGACGACTCCTGCACCGACCTCCGGAACCAACGCCTGCAGACGCCGTGCTTTCGGAAGCTCAATGAGAGGTCGCCGACGCCCTGCATTTCTAAAAGATACTATTTGCAGGTCTTGCCGACACCGTAGCAGGACCGCGATGCCGCGGTCAGCCAGAACTGTTTGGATTTGTTTGCTCCGGATGGAGCTATCGACATCAAGGAACTGTGTTATAAGCATATTTTGATATCTGGAGATTTCTAAGTACTGTATTGTGGATTTTTATTGTTTTTGGTCTTGTCTTAAGTACATACAAATATTGGATATTTTTCTAAACTGGTGTGGTGTCCTTTTGTGGGATTACACTGTATTACCGTTGGTTATGTGCAAATGCTCTACACACTGCCTCTAAGATAAGCCTGACTGCTCCTGCCAAGTTACCAACGGGGTGAGCAGGGGTTATTTTAGGAGTGTAACTCTTATCCTGACTAGGAAGAAGGGTCACAATTTGGACAAAGGTGCAAACCCTTGCCAACTAGAGACCCCCATTTCTAACATTGGTTGTCAGGGGTGAGGATAGGACTTGTGTTTGCACTTGACTTACAGTGATTGGTGTGCACTACTACCCTATCGCAGACCATTACATGTCACATCCTGGTTGTTTTTCTTTTTGGCCTATTTTTGATCCTGCCAGTTTGAACTTGCTACTTTATCATGCGGGAATCAAGAGCATCATCTGTTGCATCCCTGGAAGTTGCCTTTAAGGAGGATAGGTTGGAATGCTTCAACATTGGGGAACTGAAAGCGATTTGCTAAAACCTAAAAGTCCAAGTCAGATGCCTCACTAGGAAGGAGGAGCTACAAAAGGCGCTGAGGGCCTGGGTAGCAGCCAAACATGCCAGCGAGCAGTCTGGTGATCTCAGTGGAGAGGCGGAGGAGCCTGCTCATAGGGTGGATGTGATTTTGGGAGGGAGCAACCCTCCATGCCAGGCAGTAGTGGCCTGTCCCCAGAGGAGCTGGAGGACAGGCGGGAAGCAAGGAGAGTTGCAGTACAACTGGAGAAGCTTAAGTTAGCGATGGCGGAGAAAAGGATGAAGTTAGATCACGAGATCAGGATAAAGGAGCTGGATCAGAGGAGAAGAGCCGGCTCAGATGGTGGCAGCAACCCGTCAGGACAGGCAGATAGGATTGTGCACGTCCCTAAGAATGTAGGCAAGGAATTCAAGAAGGGGCATGACATACAAAGGTGGTTTCAGGGTTATGAGGCAGCGATACACATGAGTGGGGTCCCAGAGAGGAATTGGGGAGCAGGATTGTGGACCCTGTTTCCAGAAGAAGCAAGTGATACTTTAATAGCTTTGGGTAAGGGGTATAAACTCACCTATGCTGACATGAAGGACACCCTTCTCACTAAGTATGGTCTTACTCCTGAAAACTACAGGGATCAGTTCAGGTCCAATAAGAAGTCTGATGCCAACACTAGGTTGGAGTGTGTAGGTTTGTTTTGCAGGTCACTGGATGGCTGGGTGAAGGGCAGTAATGTGACAGATTTTCTGGGGCTCTACAATTTGATTGCGTGGGAGCACTTGTCTAGTCTATGTTTTGCAGATCTGCTCCAGCACCTAGTTGATAGTAAGCTGACTGACCACAGGAAGCTTGCTGTGGAGGCGGACCGCTGGGTGAATAATAGGGTCCACAAGAAAGTGTTTGGGGGAGGCTCAGCGAAAGGTGGGCAGGGTCCCCAGAAGAAAAGTGGAGGGGACAAGGGTAAAGCACAGAAGTTCTCTAAAGGGCCCCAAACTGACACCCAGGGTAAAGGTTCCCATCCCCCCGGAGATAAGAAACAAGGGGTCTCTTCAGGAAAGCCTGCTGAGACTGGCCCTTGCAAGTATTTTGCATGTGACCAGGTGGGTCACATGAAGGGGGACCCCAAGTGCCCTTAGGGGGCACAGCCACGCACTGGTGGGCAGGCCAAGGTGTTGGCTAGTGTAGCGCTTGGAGAGGAGGAGTGCCCACGGGAGGGTGGGGATCCCGCAGAAATAACCCTCGTCTCACTAGGGGGCAGTGAGATGGTCCCAAGAGAACATGTGCCCCCTGACACAAAGAAATATAGCACCTGGGTGACCATCAATGGAAAAAGGGTAGAGGTTCTCAGAGATACTGGAGCCAGTGTGACCTCAGTCTGGTGTCACCTGGTCTCTGAGAAGCAGGTAGTCCCAGAGGCATTCCACCAAATAATTTCTGTGGACAATTCAGAGCGCAAGTGCATGGTGGCGCAGGTTCCCTACGAGTGGAGGGGTTCTCAGGTCCCTTGAAGGTGGTTGTGAGCCCTTCCATGCCTGTAGATTGTCTGCTAGGTAATGACCTGGAGCAGTCCTTATGGAAGGATGTTGAGCTCGGGTCTCACTTGGAGATGCTTGAGTTGCCAGAGTGGGCATGTGTGTCCACTCGGTCAATGGTGGCCAGAAAGAGTGATCAAGAGGACTTGAATCCTGAAACAGTGGTCCAAGTCCCTGCCGAGAGAAAGGGCAGGGGGCACGGGAAACCGACTCCTGATGTTCCCACGGACTGGGAGGAGGTGGACCTTGAGGGGGAAGCCCCGGTGCCTACAGGGGAGCAGGTAGCTTAACTGTGGGACATCTGTGAACTGACCCATTGGCAGCAAGAAGGGGGTCCCACCAGGGAGGAATTCTGCAAGGAGCAGAAAGAGTGCCCTTATGTAGAGGGTCTGCAGTGGCAGACTGCAGACCAGGCAGCTGGTGATCAGTCCAGATCACATTGGATCTACTGGGAGAATGATCTCCAGTACAGTGAGCCTAAGGTCGCTGAGCCTGGGTCAGCCCGTGTTCTGGTGGTACCCCAGCACTTCAGGACCTTCCTAATGGGTCTGGCTCATGATGTGCCTTTGGCAGAACATTTGAGCCAGGACAAGACCTTTGACAGACTTGTCACCCACTTCTTCTGGCCCCAAATGCGAAGGCAGTCAGATGGACATTGTAGGTCTTGCCAAACTTGCCAGGCAAGTGATAAGAGTGGGAGGAAGGTCAAAGCTCCTCTTCAACCTTTTGCAGTTGTTGGAACACACTTTGAAAGGGTAGGGATGGACATTGTGGGTCCACTGGATCCCAAGACAGCCATGGGCAACCGGTACATCCTGGTCATGGTGGACCATGCCACCCGGTACCCGGAGGCAATGCCTCTCAGGACAACGACGGCGCCAGTGGTGGGCCAGGCGTTAATGGGGATGTTTTCCTGCATGGGGTTCCCCAGAGAGGTGGTTTCTGACAGGGGGACCAATTTCATATCCAAGTATATGACATCCCTGTGGAAGGAGTGTGGTGTAACCTACAAGTTCACCACCCCATACCACCCACAAGGTAAGGGTCTGGTGGAGAGATTCAACCAGACCTTGAACGGCATGATTAAGGGTCTAACATAATCCATGAGGCATGAGTGGGACGTCCTCTTACCATGCCTTCTATTTGCGTACAGGGAGGTGCCACAGACATTTCTTGGGTTCAGTCCCTTTGAGCTTCTGTATGGTCACCCTGTGAGAGGACCTCTGAGTTTGGTCGAGGAAGGCTGGGAGGCAGCTCCCAGGAAAACTCCCCAGGATGTGTTTAGTTACATGCTGGCCTTCAGAAACCAAACTGCCCGCTTCAGGAAACTCGCACAGGCGAACCTAGAAGCAAGCCAGGAAGAAATGAAGAAGTGGTATGACCAGAATGCCACTCTGGTCGAATTTCAACCTGGGCAAAAAGTGTGGGTCATGGCCCCAGTGGAACCTTGAGCCTTGCAAGAGAAGTGTTCTGGGCCATTTGAGGTGGTGAAGCGCAAAAATGATGTCACCTACCTGGGGGATTTGAGGACTCCAAGGAACCTTTTGAGGGTCCTGCACGTGAACCGCCTCAAACCCCACTTCGAGAGGTCCGAAGTGAGCATGCTCCTGGCGACAGATGATGGGTGGAAGAGGAGAGTGAACCTCTCCCTGACCTCCTGTCTACCAAGGAGCATGATGGGTCAGTGGAAGTTGTGATCCTCTCCCCTACACTGACCCCAGAGCAGCAGAGCGACTGTCACCAGTTGTTGGGACAGTTTGCCCCACTGTTCTCTCTGATCCCAGGTGTTACTCACTGGTGTACCCATGATGTGGGCACCAGTGACAGCCCTCCTGTGAAGCACAAAATTTAAGGGTTGACTGACCGGGTCAGGGTCAGCATCGAAGAGGAGGTTTCTAAGATGTTGGTGTTAGGGGTGATCGAGGCCTCCAACAGTCCTTGGACCAGCCCAGTGGTCTTAGTACCAAAGGCTGCTGCACCCTGTGCCACTCCAGAACTGCGGTTTTGTGTGGACTACCGTGGGCTGAATGCTGTCACAAGGACTGCAGCGCACCCCATCCCGAGAGCTGATGAGCTCATTGATCGATTGGGAGCATTAAAGTTCCTCAGGACATTTGATTCAATGTCTGGGTACTGGCAGGTTGCCTTAACCGATGGGGCCAAGGAGAGGTCAGCATTCTGAACACCAGAAGTTCCAGATCGGGCAGGGTTCTGTGGTGTACTTGGGACACCAGGGAGGAAGCGGCCAGGTGGCACCCCCACAGCCCAAGATTGACACCATTCTGGCTTGGGAGCCCCCAAGACCCAGACAGAGGTCAGGGCCTTCTTAGGTATCACCAGGTACTACAGGAGGTTTGTTAAGGGCTTTGGCACTATTGTGCCCCCTTGACAGAGCTGACCTCCAGGAAGCAGCCCAAGAAGGTGATCTGGACTGAGTCCTGCCAGGAGGCTTTTGATGACCTGAAGGCCACCATGTGCACGGCACCCATGCTCAAGGCACCCGGTTACTCCAAGAAATTCGTTGTGCAGACTGACGCTTCAGAGCATGGTGTGGGAGCGGTACTCTCACAACTGAACGAGGAGGG
Organism: Triturus cristatus; assembly: GCF_964204655.1. Lineage (NCBI taxonomy): Eukaryota > Metazoa > Chordata > Amphibia > Caudata > Salamandridae > Triturus > Triturus cristatus. The sequence goes on from NC_140594.1 coordinate 394,359,315, forward strand.
TCTAGACCAGCCTGTAGTCTTCCTTAGCAGGAGACTACTCCCCAGGGAACAGGGGTGCAGTGCCATCGAAAGAGAAGCTTTCGCTGTGGTCTGGGCACTGAAGAAGCTGAGGCCCTACCTTTTTGGGACTCACTTCCGGGTTCAGACAAACCACAAGCCCCTCAGATGGTTAATGCAAATGAGGAGTGAGAATCCAAAGCTGCTGAGGTGATCCATCTCCCTACTGGGAATGGACTTTATGGTGGAACACCGTCCTGGCACAGAACACACCAATGCAGATGGTCTGTCCAGGTTCTTCCGCCTTAGTGAAGAGAACTCCCAGGAGGGTGGGTAGTTCTCCCTACTTTCAGCTGGAGGGGACATGTGTTAGACTTGGCATCTTTTGGCATGTTTCCCCTGAGTTTTTGCTCTCTGACCTCCCGGTTTTGACTGGCGTAGTGTTTCTGTGCCCTTTTATCTGCTGCTGATCAGTGGTAAACTGCAAGTGCTCCTGTGGTAAAATATGTTATGGATTGGGGTTTCCATGATTGGCCTATTTGATTTATGTGTCAGTCCCTAGTAAAGTGCACTGCGTGTGCCAGGGCCTGTAAATCAAATGCTGTTGGTGGGTTGCAGCACTGGATTATGCCACCCACACAAACAGCCCTTAAATGTGACTCTGGCCTGCCATTGCAGAGCCTGTGTGCAGTCTGGTACTGCCATGTCGACTTAGCAAGTGCACCCACTTGCCAGGCCTTACCCTTCCCTTTTCTTACATATCAGCCACCCCTAAGGTAGGCCCAAGGTACCCCTGAAGGCAGGGTGCAATGTATGTGAAAGGTAGGACATGCCTTGGTGTGTGTGGCATGTCCTGATAGTGAATTACTGCCAATTTCGTTTTTCACTATTGCAAGGCTATCTGTTCCCCATAGGACAGAACGGGAGTGTGTCAATAACATCTTATAAACATAACTGGCCCAGGGAATTAGGTAGGAAAATAAAGTTTAGTATGCCTGAACTCAGAATCTAAAGATGCATCTTTTAGTGAAGGTGATTTTTACATTCTGTGTTTGAAAATATCACTTTTAGAAAGTAGGTATTGCCTCTGCTAGAATGTGGATTGACTGTCTGGGTTTTGGATGACAGAGGGTTGGGAAGCAGGAGTGGCTCAGAATAGTCTAGGTGGGTCAGGAAAGGGCTGAATAGACGTAGGCTGCATTTAGAGTAGGGGGAGGAAATTTCCTTGCACTTGAATGGGCCTGGTCTGCCTCTGACAATACTACCTCCTCCTCCTGCCAGGAAGACACACCAGAGAAGGCAGAACCTGTTCTGGCTGGGCACAGACACTCTCTGCCTAAGAGATCAAAGGATTTTGGGATATAAATATTGGGGCCCAGACCTCTGAACTTTAGAACTCTTTTGAACCAAGAAGACTGCCAAGAAGAAGAGCTGGAGAAGCTGTGAGGAGGAACTACCCCATTGATGTGTGGCTTGCTGTGTTGGCCTGCAGTGGCTGCTTCTGTCTTGGGCAGTGAAAGGACTGAACTGAACTTTCTGCAATCTACTTTTGTGAGTTTTTCCAAGGGCTTGAGGTAGAGCTTGCCCCCTGTTCAAGAAATTTCAGGAACAGCAAAGACTTCAAGCTCTTCTGCCCTCGGCACTGGGGACTGTGTGTTTTGTGCTGCAACAGAAGAAAAAGCAACCAGATGATGTCGACGATGTTGCTGCCAACTCCGTGTCCTGAAGGCACCACAGAGGGCACCGCGACAATGTCGCACTGCGACCCTGGTCTTACCGACGACGCCTCCTGATGCCGCCACCGAGCCGCTGCTCGCACCGCGACCTGTGATCCCCACACTCCGCACCGCCTCACTTCACGACGATGCCTTGATATCCCCGAAGACGCCGCTCCACGCTGAAATCGACGCCGCTGCATGCACTGTGGTTTGAGGGCACCACTCGTAAAGTAACAGGACGCACCGCCCTCATCCCGCACCGCAGCCTCGGTCTGCTGAGGCCGGTGCCATCGACTCCAGTTCATCAGCCGACGACAGCGCTTGAGCGACGACGACGCCCACCGCGACATGCCAGCATTGCGACGAGCACTGCATTTACTTCACACCGCGACCCTGGTCTCACCGACGATGCAATGTGATGCCGCCACCAAGCCGCTGCTCGCACCGCTACCTGAGGGCACCACATGCAGCACCGCTACACTTCGCACAGCAGCACCCGACACCTACCGATGCCAGCGCTCCTGACTTCAACAGAGAGGAGTTTGATCTGCAATGCGTGTGACTTCGAGGGCCCCGACGACTCCTGCACAAACCTCCGGAACCAACGCCTGCGAACGCAGTGCTTTCGGAAGCTCAACGAGAGGTCGCCGACACTCTGCATTTCTAAAAAGTACTGTTTGCGGGTCTTCCCGATACCGTAGCTGGACCGCGTCGCCGCGGTCAGCCAGAACTGTTTGGATTTGTTTGCTCATGACGCCGTGATAGCCCCGGACGGAGCTATCGACATTAAGGAACTGTTTTTCAAGCATATTTTGATAACTGAAGATTTCTAAGTACTGTAGTGTGGATTTTTATCGTTTTTGGTCTTGTCTTAAGTATATAAAAATATTGGATATTTTTCTAAACTGGTGTGGTGTCCTTTCGTTGTGCTTACACTGTATTACTGTTGGTTATGTGCAAATGCTTTACACACTGCCTCTAAGATAAGCCTGACTGCTCGTGCCAAGCTACCAAGGGGGTGAGCAAGGGTTATTTTAGGAGTGTAACTCCCTTATCCTGACTAGGATGAAGGGTCCCTATTTGGACAAAGGTGCAAACCCTTGCCAACTAGAGACCCCCATTTCAAACAGGTGGGTGCTATTTTACCCCAGACTTGTGCCAAAATTACGGTAGTAACATCCAGTGGCATACTTTAAAAAAAAATAAGCTTGGTGGAAAATAACTATACTACTACAAACAAGGAATTATTATCAATCAAGAAGGCTTTCAAGGAATTGCATAATTCTTGATGCATGGCAAGCTCAAATGACAAGCACATGTGATGTTTTTGAAGAATGACTTCAAATACCAATTGCAAAGAACACATAACCAAAAGATGTCCAATAACGGATTTAAAAGGGGAAAAAGGGGAAATAAATGTTCCAGTGAGATTTCTAAGTAGAATATGAATTCAATAGCAAATTTACTGCCATACTTTCATACAAGAGAGGAAAAGTTTTACAGTAAGTTTATCATTTTTGGCTAGCCGAGAATTATGCAAAGTCTGAAACCTTGGATATGCTGCCAAGAACGTATTTAGTATCAAGCAATGGGGATACAAAGTATAGTGCAGAACCTGGGGACAATTACATGAAATGAACAGTGGTTCTGCCACAACACACTTTTCAATGCAAAATAACTTCAAAGTTTTTTTTATCCCTTTCAATTTTAGGCTATCAATCAATGCTATACATATTAGTCTAAACACATACTAAAAGTAAAATAGCACAAACTAATTATGCAATTCATTAATTTATTTTAAGCAACAAAAGGATTCTTGTATTTACGGAAAAACAGATCATACACACATAATTGTCTAGTGCAAAAGGTGAAACAAAGTGAGACAAAGTGTATCAAATTCATAACATATATACACAAATGACTTTGACATTAGGGCATGGAGAAAATAAATTCAGGCACGGAGAAAAACAAGTAGTTATTCTCAGAATGACCTAGAAAATATTCATAATCATTTATGCTGGTCAAAATGGAATGTATAGCTTCTAATTTTGCGTCGACGTTTCTTTTGTTGCTTACAATAAATTAATGAATAACATAATTCGTTTGTGCTATTTTACTTTGAGTATGTGTTTAGACTAATATGTATAGCATTGATTGATATCCTTACATTGAAAGGGATAAAAAACTTTGAAGTTATTTTGCATTGAAAAGTGTGTTGTGGCAGAACCACTGTTCGTTTCACGCCAAGAACGTATTGGCAGGAAAAGATGATGGATGATGTTGGTCAAAACATAAAGATGTGTAATATGTGCTATGGTAAAGGCTGAAAGGGGCAAACTACAGCCTTTTTTTTTTACCACATTTTATGCCACCTTCTTCTTGCATGGAATATCAATGAACTGTATTAATTAAATGCTAGTCGAAGAAGGGTGTGATTCCATTCTGGTAGTGACAGATCTATTCTCAAAGATCGCACACGTCATACATACTAAAGGGAGTCTTAATGAACATATCACTAGTCAGCTTCCTGTTTTTTCTTTCTTACAAAACATTGTACAACTTTATGGAACATCACATATTATTATGTCAGATCGAGTGATCCAGTTCCGTTACCTTTTTGCAGGTCTTCAGGTTTGAAAATATCATTTTCATCCGGACATCACCCTCAATCTGATAGCCAGACTGAAGAGGTCAATCAGGAGCTTGTAAAATATCTGAAATGCTGTCTGACTGATGAAAGAGAGTGAATGCAGCATGTCTGCTTGGCAGAATTATGTTAAAAACTACACAATTTCACTGGGCAATCCATTTTTTATGTTATGTAAAGTATACATCTGAGGTCTGCCTGCCAACATGAATACTCTTTCTGTTTGATGACAGACTACGGTGTGTGCAAGATAATTATCATTTGATGAAAGTTCATATAGATCATACAAACAAACTCGATAAACAGCATGCTTATTCAAGGGAGGAGAATCCCTTCAGAATCTCTCGTGTGGGTATCCACTACTTATCCACAATTATAGGGGAAAAGAAAACTAATGCCTTGATTTATTGGTCCACTTACAGTACTCTAACATGTTAATCCAGTAGCTGTTAAATTAGCTTTGCCCACTAACGAGGGTGTGCTCATGTTACACCTGTGGTACCATTGCTGCACGCTCTGGCTTTATCAGAATTGTGGTAACCCAGCCTGCACCCATCACCTGATCCCTCTACACTACAGTTGGAATTCGTCGTCTGTCCACAATGCTTCTGAGTGCAGACAGTTCTCAGATGAATTCTGGTCTTGTTCCATTTGCCCGCTGATCATATGTTCTTGACTGACAAAGAAATACATCGGATCCTGGATGTCGATTCACGCCGGTAGTAGCGGAAGTGACATCACGTTCCTTTTGCCCCAACACATTGGGGAGAGAGTGTGGTCCGTTGGCTGCGCTGCTGCCTCTGGTGCAGGAAACCAGGGTTCGAGCCTCGAGGTCGCGTCCACATCCTGTGATTCTGGGCAAATCACGTAATCTCCCCGTGCCTGAATGTGTAATGTAAATACGGTGCTATGTAAAGCGCTCCAATACCTTCGGGTCGAGTTCGCGCTATATAAATAGGCACAAAAAAAAAAATCACAGGAAGAGACACCATTTGACCCCTGATGACATCACTCCACCTTTGAACCACAGAAGATTACTGAGAATAACATATAGAAAGTGGATTAGAACCATTTCACTGTAGCACTTAGAAAATAACCCAATCCCACTCAGTGTTCGAGGAAATCATCCTTTCTGGGATAAATATGAAACACGAGACCTGGGAAAAAAAATCATTGCTGAGAGTGGGGCAGGGGCAGGGGCTGCAGGCAGAAACACAATTTGGCCCCCGGTCCCAATCTTCCTAGAGAACACTGCCTCCACTGCCCAATCCAGACTGACCCACCTGTGTGGAGTCCCCTTCCTGGGAATGTATCTAATATTCCTCTTCCATTCACAGGGATGGACCGGGTGGAATCATTCATTCTGGTCCTCTGCCTCCCCATAGAGTTAACGGGGAACTCCGAATGTGGCTGTAATGCATGCATCACAATTTGTAAAATTAAAATCCTGCTAAATATGATCTGGTGTATTCATAATCTTGCTTTGGAAGTTCTTTTTCTTTGTGTCAACGTACAATGCACTTCCCATAGCCTTGCTATGGGCTGGATATAAATGAATAGTCTGCCATGTGCAAAAACAAAGAAGTGTGTTTTCACTCATTGAATTGAGCGAGTCATCCATGAACTGTGTGACCAAATGACTCTGTGGTCATGAACACTATGTGCTAGGCAGGGGGGCTTCCTGAAACAACCTATTACAATCTGGAATTTGTAGTCCTGGTTCATGTCACCAAGTCCAATTGGATTGACACACCCGAAATCAATGAATGTAAAAGGTTGAAACCAGAACTGAAATATGGTCTCCCTGAAGGGGGGCTTATGTGGAACTTTGAACCCATCCCAGTTGTGTAGCAGAGGATACAAAACATGTCATTCCTCTCCCAGCAATCCCATCTGTGGCTTCACATCAAGCCGACAGCTTGTGGCCTCCCCTGTCACAGCCATCTTTGCACACCTCACAGCACCTTCGCAGTGCTTGTGCTCCTCAAATCAACAATACCACACCTCACAACATCTGGAAAGTGGAAGATTTTGAAATAAAAATCAGGGGAATGTGCTTTGCATCGACGTGCCTTCAGAGACGTTTTAAGGCATGGGCACAGTGCACTCTGGCCCAGGGCCCCGGTCTTTCAGGGGGGCCCTGATAGAGCCAGCCCTGCTCTGCAGAGCATGTTGTCCTAATGACTGAATAATTCTTAAACATATTGTTTTAAATACCGTTTTAAATAATGTATTTTAATGTGCGTGCTGTGTGCAAGTCTATTACAGACATTGTGCAGAGAAATGGTTTATGATCCATGCAACATCCATACTTTTTTTTTAATTTTAGATCAGAAAAGAACCTCACATATGAGAAATGGGAGGGTGTCACAGAGATTATTTTCAGTAATAATAGTGAGCTGCTGCTGTGTTAAAACACACATCACTATCCGCGAATATTACATGTAAACACATTTAGAATTTGAATGAGTGTGCCTGTGCATTGTCAGTGACCTGGCCCCATAGAGGGCATGAAACAGCTGAAACTGGGTCATAAATTTAAAGCTCTTCCGAACGGGGGCCTCCAAAATATATATGTCCCAGCGCCCCAAAAATCCTTAACATGTCCCTGCCCTGGTGTGCCCTAAATTACACCAGTGAGTCCTGAGAAGAAATCAAAAATATCGTTTGAAGTTGATGCTGCATTTTTTAATTCATTTGAGTGTTTCGTTTACCATGACACTGGTTCTGGAACTTTGGCGCCCTCTCTTGGATATATTTTGTAAGATTTTTTGGGGTTCGTCTTTTTTGGTTGTGATTCGACAAACATAATTCTTGATAGATAATACCTGGATTTTATGAGTTTACGATACTGATTGATTGAATACTTTATTCGATAGCAATGTATCATAAAAGTAAATACAATACAACATACATAGAACCATAAAATTAATAAAAAGACATATAGAAATATGCATAGTTTTCTTAAAAAAGCTAAAAATACATAAAAAATAAATGGAAACATAAAGGGCTCAGATAAAAACAGACATCCTAAGGCACAGCAAGGGAGAGCACATCAAATGTAGAGAGGGTATTTCATTTAGTGGAAAATTGCATAGAATTACAACCCAGAGCTACTTAGTTCGATAAGCTTAGTTCGTATTTGCCATGCTTTCCCAAGATATTTTGCCACCCCACAGATTACCAATAGGGATGTGGTATCCGTTGTTAGGATACGGAGGGCCACAGACGACTGCCTAGTTCCCAGACCTCTACAAACTGGGCTCAGCCAACGTTTTCTGGGCGTCTTATATGCTTTGCAGGCGAACAGGAAGTGGCCCAATGATTCAGTAGGGTTAGAGCATCCCGGGCAAGTTGTGTGGTGGGTTTTATGGTTTTTCCAGCCTATTGTAAAAGCTTTCAGTGGTAAAGTACCTAGCCTCATTTTAAAAAACAAAACTCTATCCCTTGGTGAGGAGATAAAGTCAAAAAATGGTTCCCACTTTGGTGTTGGCTTACAAATCAGAAATGTATCAGTTAGGGGGCCCAGCTTGGGGTTTTTCAAGACCGCTGCATCTATATTTGCCCAGTATAGTTTCTTGATGATGTCTTTTTGCGGAGGCTTCTGCAAGAGCCATTCTTCTTCTAGCCCCAAGCTGAGTACCAAGTCCCTTAGGTTTTTTAACCATGATATTACACCAACACCGTTTAACGCAATGAGTTCGTCAAGGACCGCGGCGTAATTACTAAGTTCCGGGGTCCTTCTAAGACTAACCCAAAATAATAGAGGGCGAAGCCCAAGGATATCTTTAATAGAATGGCGTCCCAAATCGTAAAATAAAGGTTTAAGAGGGGTGGAAAGTGGAAGGCCCACAAGCTCTCTCAAAAATTTATGTTCTGCTGTGACTAAACTAATGACTCTTTCAAACCCCCATAATTCAGAGCCGTAAGAAGCAGCAGACAATGCCTTACCCTCGTATACTACTAGCGCCGGGCTAATAGGTTTAGTAGAGGATAGACGGTGGTCTTTAGAAATTGCTCCTGTAACTCTTTTAAAATTTAAAGACATTTTAGTGATGTGGGAGTCCCATTTCATTTTGGAGTTAATCCTGACCCCTAAGTAGTCAAATGCATCAACCTCCTCGAGCGGGGTGCCGTTTAGTGCGATATTGATTTTCTTGTGTTTTTTATTTCCAGTCAGTACCATCAATTTGGTCTTAGTGGTGTTAACAGTAAGACCACGATTATCGCAAAAGGCACCAAACCTATCAAGCAGTTTCTGGAGGCCCATAGGAGTTTTGGACATGAGGAGCGTGTCATCTGCAAAGAGGAGGGTAGGAGTTTTTTCCCCCGCCAGGGATGGTGCATCCGCTGAGACCTCCCTCAAATGGTCTGCCACCCCATTAATAAAGAGGGAGAACAGGGTCGGAGCCATCACACATCCCTGGCGGACCCCCCTCTGGACAGGAATTCGATCAGTCAATTGACCTTCGGATCCCCATCTAATTCTTGCGTATGTACCATCATGCAACCTTTTAATAAACTCCAAAAGATATCGTGGTAGCCCCATTTCATGTAAGACCTGCCACAATTTAACCCGAGGAACAAGGTCAAATGCAGTTTTGAGGTCAATGAAGGCCAAGTATAAAGATCCCCCACCAATCAGAACGGTCTTCCAATAAGTGGCTACGAATCTGAACACTTGGTCCATGGTACCTACTTTCTTCCTAAAGCCAGCTTGTAGATGAGTTAGGATGTTTCCCTCTTCCAGCCAAGTCTCCAAGCGTGAGTTGAGGACCCTGCCAACCACCTTTTGGATGACATCAATTAGACTTATCGGTCTATAGTTGGCAGGGTCCTCTCTCGCCCCCTTCTTATAGATAGTGACCACCTCAGCACCCTTCCAGGAGTCTGGGACTGTGTGGCCACACAACAAGAGGTTCATCATGTTAAGGATACGATTTGCCCATACTAGGGGGTTATGAAGGATCAGATCTCCTGGGAGGCCATCCGGGCCTGCTGCCTTCCCAGGTGCTATGCTTTTAATAGCGGTCTGGACCTCCGTGAGGGTCAAAAAATCTGCTGGTTCAGGCTGCGGCGCAATATAGTTGTGGACAGAGTTGTCACTCACAGGGTGGTCAAGCTCTACCTCATTACAATATAGTCTGGAGAAGTGCGCAGACCACTGCTGCTTGGTTATATGGTTGGGAAGTGGGTCAGAGTCTCTTCTGGTTAGTTGAGTTATTAAAGTCCAGAAGGTACTAGAATCTTTTAAAAAGGCTGCGTTCTTTAGCGCTTGCCAATGATCCTCCTCCCAGGTCCGTTTAGCCTCTGCTATAGATTTTTTGTAGGCTTGTCTGGCCAACCTAGCTGCTACAGAATCTCTTTTGCAGAGGGCGAGAGAGATCGCCTTTCTTCGGGTTCTGCATTCAGTAGTATACCATGGATTGCCTCTCTTGGTTGGGAACTTTATGCCAGCCTTTGGTTTTATTTTGAAATGGGAACCTATATCCTCAATAAAGGTTTTATAAATATTGTTGAAGTCTGTACAGTGTGTCTCTACCTTCCTGCTAATAAGGAGAGCAAATTCGGCAGCCTTAGTTGCCACTTGGCTGTTTATGGAATCTAAGATACCAACGTGACATGATACTTTGTGCCATTTCAACTTTCTATTGCAGTTTGTGGGAATTACTGCTTTTGAGGATAGGTTCGAATTTAAAGCTTCTGGCCTTGTATGCCATTTTAAAATTACACAAAGGGGATTGTGGTCACTATCTAGCGTCTGAACTACCTTCATATCAACCACATTGGCCCAGAATTTCACGTCAGCAATGAAATAATCAATGCGCGACGGCCCATTTAGTCTGTTAAATGTCATAGACCCATGGGGATCAGAGGGGGTTCTTCCGTTTAATGCTCGGAGGTTGTATTCCAGGGTAAGGCCAGTGATCTGTAGAGCTCTTGTTGTCCATCTTTTGATGGGACTCAAATTTAAGGGCGGAATACAATTTTTGGTGCCATCCTCATTAGGGCCCAGAAGGTCTGCGTCTCATAGAGGTTCGTATGTACAGTTCAGATCGCCACCCAGAATTATATTAGAGAGAGGAGGAATACCTGACAGGGCATCCTCCAAAGTAGAGATAGTAGCAGAATTTTTGTTAGAGGGGCCTCCCCTCGCATATACATTAAAAAGATCAATTCTAGAGCCATTCCAAGGCCGTTTAAAAGATAAGTGGAGGATGTCTGCTGACTTGGCATTATGGACTTTGATGTCCAGGTTAAGTGTGATCTTGATCCAGATATGTAGGCCACCAGAAGGGCGGCCCACACCCTGGTGCACTGCCGGTATGTAGAAAGTAGAATAACCGGACATGTAAAGAGGGTCCAAACTCCAGGTCTCCTGGAACATACAAATTTCATATTGGTTGACGAAGTCAATCCAAACCGTATTAGCCAAATGTTTCTTAAGGCCTGCAATGTTCCATGAGAGTATTTGGATAGTACCAGAGTTGCCCCCTCCACTAACTGGTCCAGCATTGGGCAGAGTTAAAGCACAGTAATCCCTGGCTGGTTGTACATCTGATAAGCCACAGGGGGGGTGCTGGTGATGTGCTTCTGGAATAAGTCAATCCACATCCTCTAATCCTCTAAGTGAGGAGAAACGATTAAAAGTTGGTATGTTAAACACAGGAGGGCCTGTCTTTAGTCAAGAAAGAGTGTTGGAGTGTGTTGGGTTCCTAATTAAACTTTGTGGATAAAAATAAGTTAAATCGAAGGTACTAATGGCGCTCTGGTGTTGAGGTTGAAAGTAATTGACTATATGTTTGGTTGCTCTGTGGTCTCTAAAGTTGACAACAATTACGTCGCCTTCGATGTCCTTAGGCCGTGGGCCCACCCAACCAAGCCTGCGAACATTCAGTAGTTCGCCATTTATACTGTAAGGTAAAGGTCTGTTCTTACCCAACCAATGTAGGACCTTGTTTTTAAGGTCAGAGTAACCCTCTTTCCTTCCTGCCTCTAGTACGGGGACACCTGTCATCAGAACTACATAGGGAGCTGCTTCAGGTGGTAAGTGTATATGATCAAGACTCGCACCATGTGTTTTGTTCAGAGGGGTGCCAGAAGATAGATTGTTTGCGGGCGGGTGGGAGCTATTGGAAGGAGAAGGAACATCAATGAACTTTCGGTTAGGTATAGGGTTAGTTACCTTTGGTAGAGTGTGTAAGGTTTTAACTTTGGGATACTCTGCACAACTGTGCCTGTCATCCAACGCTGGGAGTAAATTAGAAGGAGGAGAAGTACCATTTAATGGTACCAAGACCTGAGGCAGTGTATCTTTTGGTTGGACAACATTTTTCAAAACCAACTGCTCAATTGCCCCAAGTTGATTCGACACCCCCTTCATCCTTTCTATTAGAGGAAGAAGAAGTGATTTTACTAATGTCTCAAGTCGGCACATAATGTCGTCGTGTGGAAAGACAAAGTTAGGAGGGTTCGAGGCTGTTGGTTGTTCGACAACTGGCGGAGAACAGTTTGCAGTGTTCATCGCCGAATTATAATTAGCAATGCCCGGACAGTTCGTTTTGGAGAGTTTTTTCCCTCCTTTCTTCCTTTTCTTTGAAGGGGGCGGACCTGTAGTATGACTTTTCCTTCCCATCCTTTGCGAGCTAGCATCAGTAGTAGTGGGAGGGGATCCAGCAGCTTGTAGGATCGATGACGTGGAGTCCATAGAGTGGTTTTCAACAGGATTAGAAGCAGGCAGTGTTAATTGTGAGAAAGAGTGTGACACTGTCTTATTTACATGAGCTAGCGGAGACAGAGGGCAGGCAGTCTGGCTGGGAGTAGGTATAGCCAGCGCCGGTGAAACAGCTAGTTGAATGGGGCCGAGTGAAGATCTTTTAGAATGTAAATGCTCGGCCGATAGGCGTCGTTCAACTATTGCGATCTCCTTTTCCAGAACAGAAGCAGCTCTTGTGATGAAACTGTCCAGGGTGCCTCTGACTGATCCTCCCAGCGTAGCTGGTTTGCGGAAGGGAGTTGAATTTGGCATAATTGACAGTATGAATGGCTATACCCAACAGTAAGAGTCCACAGAATCACACACCACTAATGTGGGATACTAATACCTAATACGAAGTGCAACTATTAGGCAGGATGTAACACTGCAACAAACCTAAATACACACAGTACCTTAGAATTAGGTCGAAGACGTTGGAGACTGGGCCCAGCCCTGCCTCGGTCTGCCACGGACGGCCACAGACGGCCCGCCCTCTGCCCGGGCTCAGCCCGGCGCTGACCGCGCGCGTCCCACGACGCGGAGGAAGCACCGTTCTTTTTGAGCGCCTCCTGGCGCGTAAGCGGCGTCAGCTGCTTCCCTGGTGCATAGGATGTTGGGAGGTGAAGTCCGTCCCCGCACAGCGGCCGCAGCTGGTAATGGCGGCAGCGGGGGACGGAGAGCAGCAGGACAGCAGAACAACAAGATGCAGGCACGGAGGTAAGTGGGTGCCCAGGAACGCAGAACGCAACCACAAGGACCGCAAGCAGGTACAATAATGATACCTGTGAATAAATTGAACTATATTTTGGACTTAATACTTTCAAAGTCATGTAGTTGTAGCATTTCTCTATAACACACGTCTATAAATACCTCAGACATTTGAAGTAGAAATATGAATAACCTTCTGTGTCTATTTTCAACATACGATTAGCGTTTTATGCAGGAAGCCAAGATAGACTCCCGGGATATAACAAGGCGTGTACTAAGAGTGTGTCGTTCATGTTTATATTTTCACAGTCAACACGGAGAAGTAGCATTTTTTTAAAAAACATTATTTAGGAAAATATAAACAGAAAAACTGTACGGAAGTTCTTCTAAGCTCCATTGCTTTTGTATCTCCCGTCCCTTTCCCCCAGAACTCCCTCCCTGCCCATACAATAAGCAGGGGACGAGTTTTGGGATGACAATGTCTGACCAGTCCTATGCCTCCATGATGTTCCTGAGGTGCATATAAATAATAAGGTATGCCAATCAATTCAATACTTTATTTCGGCTTTGACAACCATAAAAGTTCATTAGAACAAAACTAGCATGTTGATGCCTCATTAAAAATCAGAGAGTAACAGTAATACAATAAATACGCCTACAAATATCAAAACACATTATAAACATTATGTAAAAACACATACAAATAAGAGCTGATACAGTACTTGAATCTAGTACCCCTACTTACTCCCCTCAGATGTCAGCCAACTGTTTTAAGTGCACGTGTCTTATAGCTAATAACGCATAATACAAAATATGGACCTTCCACTAAGACGCCACAGTGAACTTATTAGATCTGATTCTTAATGCCCATAGTACAAATCTAGACACACTAAACACAATTAGCTCTTTTGTGTCACATTTAAAAATCCTGCTGGTGAGGCAATATCCAGCAGCTTACTCGGTGGGATGATCAATTTCTTGCAGGGCAAGACATAGCTAGAACAAAAGAACAAAAAATGGTCCACAGATTCCTTCACCTGCAAACAAAAAGGACAGTTGGGGGTTAAGGAGCTGTTTTTGTTCCATGCTGAAGTAAAGGAATTTAATGGCAGGATACCAATTCGACACTTTATGTACAAAGTTTTGGCCTGAGTAGGGAGTAGTCTATCCAAACATGGCTCAAAGCACGGGCAACTTTAATGGTTCAAAAACGTCGCTGTTATACTCACCACTTTTTGATCTTTCCAGATCTGTTCCAACATACATTCCCAGTGAGCTTTTTTCAATTTTACAATAACACCATTTTATCAGGAGTGAGCCATACCTCCTTTATCTTAACAAGCTCGCACAGTGCTTTTATCTTCCTTAACCAGGGGTACAAACTCGCTTGTCCAAACTGAGAATCTCCTCAAGAGCTTTTCTATAGATCTCAAGTTCCGGAGTATTCCACATTCGTATCCAATATGTTAAAATTTTTAATGGGATCACATGGTCAATACTTTTTAGTGCTAGGTTAAATTGAAGTGGGGTGAGAGGGGTACATACTGGCAGGTTAAAGAGCCCTAATAAATTGGTTTTCAGCTACACTGGGAGTAGACACGTCTATTCATCCCCAAAACGCTGCACAATTAACTGCCCCTGACAAGGCTGTGGCCCTGTATACCTCCAGAGCTGGGGTTACTGTTCCACTGGAAGTAGCCTTATATTTCTTACCTCTGGCCATCACCCTTTGGAGCAGAATCATTCTACTTTTCCTTAACTGTGGTGCCCAGGACATATTGTCAGACTATCTTCCACCCAAAGATTCAAAAGACTTTACTTGCTCCAGGGGTTCCCCCTCTATCCTAATTTTACCTCTAAAGGAGCAATGGGGGTTCGGTGTCATACATTTTGACTTTGTCAAGTTTATATCAAGGTCTCTTGCACGGCAAAAGGATGAAACGTGGCCTAGCAGCAACTGCAATCCACGCGGTGTTCGAGACATTAAAAGCGTATAATCAGCAAACATTAAAATAGGGACGTTCAGGCCCGCAGATTTTGGTGTGCCATGATTACATTTTGCTAGCCATTCTGCCACTCCATTTATATATACACTAAAGAGTGTGAGGTCCCCACCCGCATTCCATCTGACCTGGGCATACGATTCCATGTATAGGATTTTCAAAATTCCAAAGAGGTCCACCGGTATGCTGTATGGCTCCAGCACGGCCCATAGGTTCTACCTTCGAACCAGGTCAAATGCTGCCCTCAGGTATAGAAAGGCAACATAAAGATGATCCCACTTCAGGACAACATGCTTCCAGCATAGCGTCCTGAAGCGAAGTACCTGGTCCAAGGTACTAACCTTTGCCCTAAACACTGCTTGGCAATGTAATAGGATATGATGTTCTGTTATCAGGTTTGGAGTCTGATTTAAATCTGCCTAGCATGACATCTTTTGGCTGATGTAAATTAAGCTAATGGGTCTATAGTTGGATGCAACGTCCCTCCTCCCCTTCTTGTAAATAGGAAAAATAATTGCTCTGTGCCAGGAGGGGGAGAATCCTCACCTCTCAGGATAGCGTTATTGAGGGCATTCAAATAAGGTCTTCATATCTCAGGGTGAGACAGATATAAATCTCCCGGAATGCCATTGGGACCCGGTGCCTTTTCCCTACTCAATAGGTGCAATGCCTGTGCAGTTTCTGCCCTCCCAAGTGCTATGGTTGCTCTTGCCGCTATCCTGGGCTTTTGCCCTGTCTGATCTACAAAACTACACAGAGGATTTTGAGCATCGTTGTTTGACCATGTCTTATATAGCTCAGCGAAACGGACTTCCCATACAGCAGGTTGAACCACTGTATCCAGATGATTTTCTGTAGTTCAGGTCCCAGATGCTATGAGTTCTGAGAACACCTTGGTGTTCCTATGATACAGGGAATGAGGTATGTCATTTCTAAGGAGAATGGAACAAGGTACTGGACAAACTGGTCAGAGTTTATACCTCAAGGGAGACCAATCAGCCTCTAGCATAGTTAATATTTTAGTGAGTTCCTCCAAAGAAGTTCTGCATGGCCACTGCATGATCAGCACATGCCAGGGCCATGAACAACACGATCCCTTCCTGTAATGGTTCCAAACTGTTAGAAATGGGGGTCTCTAGTTGGCAATGGTTTGCACCTTTGTCCAAATACTGACCCTTGCTTCTAGTCAGGGTAAGGGGGATACACTCCTAAAATACCCCCTGCTCACCACTTCGGTAGCTTGGCACGAGCAGAGAGGCTATATCAGAGGCAGTGTGTAAAGCATTTGTGAACACATACAGTAATACAGTGAAAACACTACAAATGGACACCACACCAGTTTAGAAAAATAAGTAATCTTTATCTAAACCAAAACAAGACCAAACAACTAAAATCAACACAACAGTTATCAGAATAGCCACAAAAATAGGTTATTCTCTTATCTTAAGTCTCAAGCAACAAATGACTCCACCTGGAGTTATCACGACGTCATGACAGATAGAAATCCCAAAGCACGGCGCCGCCCGCGAGTTGTGCGGTGTCGGACGCGGAGTCACACAGACCCACAAAGAACAGTACCTTGGAAATGCTGAAAATAAAGAAGTTGCACGGCGTCGGGCAGGGGATGCTTCGTCGGCGTTGTGCGACGTCTGTTCCTTACGAAGCCTCTGTTCCTTACTGCAGCGCAGGGAAGGCGAGACATCTGTTCCTTACTGTGTCGGGGAGGTGACGTCACCACGGCGGCGAGGCATCTGGCCCTTATGACGGTGCGGTGTCGATGTTGTCGGAGTCAATGTGGCGCAGCGTCAGCAGGCATCTGGCCTACCACGCAAGTCGGGGCGGTGCGTCGTGCTCTTCATGAGCGGAACCCACGGCTTTGATGCAGGTTACGGCATCGCTGGCCGGCGTTGGTGTTGCAATTTCCTTCTGTGGCAGCTGAAACAGCAGTTCCAGATGCAGAGAGACAGAAGAAATAAAGTCTTTGTGTCCCTGAGACTTCAGAACAGGAGGTAAGCTCAGTTTCCAGCCCGTGGAGATTTTCTTCCTCAAGTACATGACAATGCAAACAGCAAAGTCCTTTTTCTCCTTTTCCTTGGCAGCAAGCAGCCACTGCAGTCCAACCCCAGACAGCAAACAGCACAGGAGCAGTATTCTTCCTCAGCTTCTCCGGCTCTTCGCCTTGGCAAAAGGTTTCTCTTGATTCCCAGAAGTGATCTAAAAGTCTGGGGTCTGGGCCCCACTTTTTATACACACAAATCCTTTGTTCTCTGAAGGCAGAGAGTGTCTGTACCCAGCCAAAACCTATTCTGTCCTCACTGGTGCAGCGTCCTGGCAGGAGGTGGAGACAGCATTGTTGAAGGCAGACCAGGCCCTTTCAAGTGAAGAGAAACTCTCCTGCCACTACGCTAAATGCAGCCCATGTCTATTCAGCCCAGCCCTGACTCATCAGACTCCTGGAGCCGCTGCCCCTCTCCAGCCCCTGTCATCCAAAAGCCAGACATGCAATACACAAACCTAGCAGAGGCACACTGGATGGTTAAGCAAGAAAACACCTACTTTTTAAAAGTGTTTTTTCAAACAAAGAATGAAAAAGTCACCCCCACTAAAAGATGCACTTTAACATTTTGGGTTAAGGCATACTAAACTTTATTTTTCAACCTTGTTCTCAGGACCAGTTATGTTTATAAGATGTTATAAACAAACTCCCTATTCTGTCCTATGGGAACAGGTAGCCTTGCAATAGTGAAAAAATAAATTGGCAGTAATTCACTATCAGGACATGCCACACACATCAGGGCATGTCCTACCTTTCACATACAATGCACCCTGCCCACAGGGATACCTTGGGCCTACCTTAGGGGTGACTAACTTGTAGAAAATGGAAGGTTTAGGGACTGGCAGCAAGTGTGTGCACTTGCCAAGTCGACAGGGCAGTCCCAGACTGCACACAGGCTCTGCAATGGCAGCCTGAGTCACATTTTACAAGCTGCTTCTGTGGGCGACATAATCAGTGCTGCAAGCCCACCAGCATCATTTGATTTACAGGCCCTGGGCACACATAGTGCACTGTACTAGGGTCTGACAAGTAAAAATCAAATAAGCTAATTATGGAATCACTAATCCATAACATCTATTTACAAAGGGAGCACTTGCACTTTGGCACTGAACAGCAGTGGCAAAGTGCCCAAAGCACCTAGACCACCAAAACAGAGTCCAACATGCAGCAAAAACATAGGAGGCAAAAGCAAAAAATGGAAGGGAGTCCCACGCCAATGGTGCCAGGTCTAACACAAACCATGTAGGTATTGATGTGTGTTTGGGCCCAGACAGCAACTCAAATCCTCTGTGAGGCAAGTCAGTCAGGAACAAGGGTCAGCCAGTGCATTGGCAGGAGAGCTGCAGGCCTGTGTTGCCCCACAATATCAGAATAAAAATAACAGCATACAGGCGTAGCAAAACCATAATATCGACTGCCGAAATATAGTCACTGCTGGTGGCTATCGGGATCGCAGGAAGGATGGGCATACCTACATAGGAAACCTGTCGGCTGATTTTCATGAGAAAGATATGGAGGACCTGTTCTATAAATATGGGCGCATCTGTGACATCGAGCTAAAAAACTAGCGCAGCCTGGTGCCCTTAGCCTCCATGCACTTTTAAGACCTCAGGAACGCAGAAGATGTGGTGTATGGTGATTCTTTTCAGTATGAAAGTATGGTGTACGGTAGCCATTGTATTTGATGGTCATCCGCTAAACCTTTGACATTTTGTTTCCCCGAAAACAAACACCCAATGTGAGAGTTTGTTTTTGAAAAACAAAAAACAAATGGCCCCATATCCTGGGAGATTTCTGTCAGGGTGAAGGGGCCATTACTGTTTTTTTCTTGTCCGTCACCATCAGGCTTTTCTGTGTGGTCACAGTGAGGACATAAAAAGGCATTACAATGCCCGCCCTATATAGGGAAGACTGTGTAATGTCCTTTTTCTGCCGGCCTCTATTCTGTCAGGCCATCATAGAAATTATTCCATCGACAACAGAGTCAACGGGGACGTCGTTGAGAAAATACTTATGGTCTGTCTGTCTCTAAATAAGGTGGATGACCAACCGTTTGGAGGGCAAGTTACTTCTTGTTTGTGTTGGAGTCCCCTGTCTGTCAAACTCTAAATCAGAGCCAAAGTAAGTTAATAAAAAAGTCACCTGATAATCGCTACAAAATATATATTGAAAGCTTATAACAAATAACTAAAACTATGCTATATATTTGTCTCACCACAATACATGTATCTCCACTACAAGAAGACCAAAGAAAAAAGAGAAAACAAAAATGAAGGCACAAGCAACTGAAAATCCCAAGGACAAGAAAGACAAACTAAAAAAATAAGTATTATAATTAAAGCATGAAGCTAACGTTTAACAGACAAAATGTATAGATACAATTTAAAAATAAGATAAAACTAAAAAATATAATCAAATAAAAAACCAACAAATTTAACATACCTGTACCTCTCAACAAACAGCAACAAATATTAGCAGTCACCAAAATTAGAAACAAACAGCCCTGCAAAACAGTAATCTACAAAAGAATCAAAGTATATACAACAACCAAAATTTTAATAAAATGAGCAACTATAATGTAAAAATTTTAAATAAACATAAAACACGTAATATATTTGATATAATTATTATATATTTTTTATATTCTAAAATCTATGCATATAATGTTGTAAACATACACCAAATTCCAAAAAGGGAGACTGTTATTAAGTTATACAGGATAAACCTATAGCAAACACTGCAACACCAGTGAGAATACACACTGGATGTGTACAAATTATTATTCAAATGCACATTATGGCAGTGCTACATCTAAAACCAACATCATAGAAAATGTTAAGGAGCATAATCATCCTCCTAATATTACAGAAATAGAAGTAAGGAATGTCCTATAGGACCAGAAAGAAGCCAGTACAAGCTCACACAAACCAACAGGAACACTATTTAAAAATATATTTCCAAGTGTTCTGCAACAGGCAATAGGCCAACTCCCTGACATACCGTACCTAGAAAAATGAATTGCCAGAAGGTAGATAACCTAAAGGGAAATACCTGTCTGTATGCAAGTAACGAGAGAAGAGAGCGGGAGTGGCAGTGGCAGTGCATGGGCACAAATGAAAAGAACAAAGAGGGCCCAGCAGCACTGCAGAGGCTGAGAAGACCCTAGTCCCGCTGAGCCAACGACCAGGCAGGTCCACAATGCCAACGACCACCCACCAAGGAGTCTTAGTGTGCATGCCACCGTAGCCAGAAGTAAAGAGGATGGCCAGCTTCGGTGGATGGAGGGACTGGGACTCTGCTGGCCCCGGTGGCTATCGGGATCTCAGGAAGGATGGGCGTAGCTACGTAGGCAACCTGTTAGCTGATGTGAATGAGAAAGATATGGAGGACCTATTCCATAAATATGGGCGCATCCGTGGCATCGAGCTCAAAAACCAGTGCAGTCTGGTGCCCTTAGCCTCCGTGCCCTTAGAAGACCCCAGGGACGAAGAAGTTTCTGTGTATGGAAGAATGGCTATGATTACAGTCAGTGCGTTGAGTATCCTCAAGCCTCCTGAGACCGTGGTGGCATCAGTGGAGGTGGTGCCCACAACAGGAATGGACCACCTTCCTGACGATCTGAGTACAGAGTTCTAGTTTCAAGAATTCCTCCTTCTTTGAGCTGGCAGGATCAAAAGGTTCATATGCAGAAAGCTGGGGATGTCTGTTATGCTGATATGCAGAAAGATGATATGGGAGTAGATGAATTTATCCGCAAGGAAGATATGCAATATGCACTGTTGTATGTTGGACGACACAAAATTTCGATCTCATTAGGATGAAACTGCCTATATCCGAGTTTTTCCTGAGAGAAACACCAGCTATGACTACTCAAGGATGAGATCTGTATGTAGGAGTCCTGACTCTCCTCCATACAAAAGGCATGCCCCCCCTGCTACTCCCCTCCATTCAGACCCTATTGATCATGCTGACTAGACTTTTCTTTTACATGTGACATGAGTGCCTGGTTGGAATTTACACTCCTGACCTGGTGGAGTAAAAGTGTCTGACATTTCCTTTCCCTTTATAAATAAAATTATTTTTAATGCATTTGTTTTTGTGGGGGAGGAGAATCGGGGCTCAAAAGGATCTTCCATTGATTCCTGCGTTGTTGCTTGAGGGGTGGTGGGGTTAGTGTTTGTTCTTTTTCCTTGATGTTCCTGGAGAAGTGAAAAGGTTTTGTAGGTCTTCATTAGAAGTGATTGTTGGTGCAGCTAAATGTTTGGTTTGGAAATATATACCAGTAGCACTTAGATATGATATGCCAACATAAAATATACACCTTCTTACTGTATAACAATCACAATAATGATAGAAGAATTATTATTTATGCTACTAACAACAATTTACTAATTTTAAGACAATGCAACACCAGATTATGAATGAAACATTTAAGTTGTGCACTTCACCATTCAGTCAAATACAGGCAATAAATAGTAAGTACCATAATACAAACAGCTCATTAGAGTATGCACTGATCGGTTGTAAAAAAAAGTGCAAATTAACAATCTGTAATCCACAATAAATCATCATAGATTTTGAACAAGCAACTATACTAAAAACCTACCAACACACTACAGTTCAAGGGTGCCAGCATCACTTTAACAAGAGTATATAGATCCACCGGCAAAGATCAACCTTGAGTACCGAATACACAAGTAACCTCGACTTCACACATTAAATTAAAAAAAATTGCTTTAGCAGACTTCTCAATCACAGACACAGTAAAGCAGTAAACATTGTGACATTTTAATTGAATTCCCCTTTTACCAAAATCATGAAACAAAACTAGCCCTGCTTATGAATAATTTTGAAAAGACTTGGCGTGGTCATTTTCACTGATCAGGATACATACTCCAATCATGATAAAATGTCTATGACAACACCATGTCCCAAGAAGCAAAGACAGATAAAGCAGAGCAAGAGTGGCACATTACCTTCCAAGGAACGTTTGGAAGAAGTCACTCTATATTCCACTATAAGAAATTTGGAATATTTGTTAAGGGATGTGTTAGAAATGGGGGTCTCTAGTTGGCAATGTGTTATTTGTTATCCTGTCCAAATAGGTACCCTTCTCCTTAGTCAGGATAAGGGGGATACCCTTCTAAAATAACCCCTGTTCACCCCCTTGGTAGCTTGACACAAGCAGTCAGACTTATCTCTGAGGCAGTGTGTAAAGCATTTGCACATAACCAACAGTAATACAGTGAAAACACTACAAAAGGACACCACACCAGTTTTAGAAAAATATCCAATATTTTATCTGTGCAAACAAGACCAAAAACAATAAAAAAAAATCCACCATACAGTTCTTACACATATCAATTAGCAAAAAATATACTTAAAATACAGTTCCTTGAAGTCGATAGCTCTGTCTGGGTCTATCACGGCATTGTGAACAACAAATCCAAACAGTTCTGGCTGACCGTGGCGTCGCAGGCCTGCTATGGTGTCGGGAAGACCTACAAACAGTACCTTTAGAAGTGCTGGACATTGGTGGCCTCGCAACGAGTCTCAAAAAGCCGGTGTTGGCATGCGTCTGTTCCAGAGGTCGGTGCAGGAGTCGTCGGGCCCTTGAAGTCACATTGGTTGCAGATCCAACTCCGTGCGGTTGAAGTCATGAGCGCTAGTGGGCATCGGGGCTGCGGTGCGAAGTGCTGCGGTGCGGCGAGCGGTGCCCTCAGGTCAGGGTGCAGGCAGCGGCTCGGTGACGATCACCCAGCGGCGTTGGTGAGACCAGGGCTATGGTGCGAAGTGGGGCGGTGCTCATTGTGGTGCTAGCAGGTCACAGTGCAGGCAGCGGCGTAGTCAATCCTGAAGCTCTGTCGTCGGCTGATGAACTGGAGCCGAAGGCAGCGGCGTCATTAGGCCAAGGTTATGATTTGGGATGGGGCGGTGCATCGTGTAACTTACGAGCGGTGCCCTCAAACCACAGTGCCAGCAGCGGCATCAATGTCAGCGTGAAGCATCATTGTCGTCGTTGTGGAGCAAGGCAGTGCGGAGTGCAGTTAGTGCCCACAGGTCAGAGTGAAAGCGGCTCAGTGGCGTCGTCGTCGTCGGTGAGACCAGGGTTGCGGTGTGAAGTGTGGTGGTGCCGTCTGCAGTACCTTCAGGACACAGAGCCATCAGCGGTGTCATTGATGGCGTCGGGTTGCTTATTCTTCTGTTGTAGCACAAAACACACAGTTACCAGTGCTGGTAGCAGATGAACTTGGAGTCTCTGCTGTTTCTGAGACTTCTTGAACAGGGAGCAAGCTCGACCTCAAGCTCTTGGAGAAATTCAAATAAAGAAGTTGCAGAAATTTCAGCCCAGTCCTTTCGCTGCCCAAGACAGAAGCAGCCACTGCAGGCCAACACAGCAAAGAGCACAGCAAAGTGGCTGTTCCTCTTCACAGTTTCTCCAGCTCTTCTACTTGGTAGGTTCCCTGTTCCACAAGAGTTATAAAGCCCTGGGGTCAGGGCCCTAATATTTATATGAGGGCACACCTCAACCCCCCTTGTGGCTATCTACAGTGAATGCTCATCCACAGTCCCAGCCACTCCAAAACCAGACAGTCAATACACATACCAGAAGAGGCACACAGAATGGTTAAATGA
Organism: Triturus cristatus; assembly: GCF_964204655.1. Lineage (NCBI taxonomy): Eukaryota > Metazoa > Chordata > Amphibia > Caudata > Salamandridae > Triturus > Triturus cristatus. The sequence goes on from NC_140594.1 coordinate 394,382,836, forward strand.
GTAAATGCTACTTTCTAAAAGTGGCATTTTCAAACACACAATTTAAAAACCATCTCCCTAAAGAGATGTGTTATTACATTCTGAGCTCAGACAGCCTAAACTCCATTTCTCTTTCTTGTCCCAATGGAAAGTTATACTTGGAAGATGTTACAAAGCAACTCCTATGTTAGTCTATGGAATAGTGAAAAACTAAATTGGCAGTTGTTGGATTTGGCCCTTTTTGGCTAAAGTTCTCTAAAGTTTTTGCTTTCCCCCTAGACCTTTTTTCTGACATGGTGTTGCCAACGTAGATGCTTTGGGCACTTTGCCACTGCTGATCAGTGTCACAGTGCAAGTGCTCCCTGTGTAAAGTGTATTGGTAATTGGTTGTCCATGATTGGTATGTTTGCCTTACTAGTAAAGTCCCTAGTAAAGTGCACTATGTGTGCCAGGGCTGGTAATGCAAATGCTACTAGTGGGCCTGCAGCACTAATTGTGCCACCCACACAAGTAGCCCTAAAGAGAGAACTCAGGGATGCCACTGCAGTGCCTGCGCGCAGTTTGTTAAACTGCCATGTTGTCCTGACAAGTGCACCCACGTGTCAGGCCTTACCTTCCCTTTTTATGCACGTCAAACACCCCTATGGTAGGTCCAAGGTACCCCCCCTGGGCAGGGTGCAGTGTATGTGAAAGGTAGGACATGTACTGCGGTGTGTACCATGTCCTAACGGTGAAATACTCTCCATTTCGCTTTTCATTGTTGAAAGGCAATCTTTCCCATAGGACAGACTGGGGAAGACTGTGTAATATGTTTCCAGCCTAACTTCCAATAGGCTTAAGATGGAGAGGTGAAGTTTAGTGTGCCTGATCTCACAATTTAATAACAGATCTTTTTGTGAAGGTGGTTTTTGCATTGTGTGTTTAGAAACTACTCTTTTAGAAGTGGCTGGGTTTTTGTGTTCTAACATTTCTGTCTGTCTCTGCCTGGTTGTGGATTGACTGTCTGGATTTGAAAGCGATAGGATCTGGGGAATGTCCTAACCCAGGGGAGGAGGTGGGACAGCAGCAGGCTGACCTGCATCTGCAGTGTAAGGGGGAAGTAGCCCCTGGAGGTGGCCTGCTGCCATAAAACAATGGCTCCATCTCCTGCTGAGTGATTATGGATCCAGACCCCCACTATCAAAGGAAGAAGGTGTCACTGGCAGGGAAACACCCAGAACTGGTTTGGACAGGGGTCAGTGCACCCCTGAACACAAAGGCTTCAAAGACATTGAGGGGTATAACTATGAGAGCTGAAACCCCTGAACGTAGGAATGGAACTGTTCAAGACTGCAAAGGATTGAAACTACTTCGTGGTCAAGAGGAACCTCTACCAAGGAAGAAGCAGCTGAAGAGACTGAAGGAAAGGACCGACCCTTGCTGTGTGTTCTGGGGCTGGCCTGCAGTTTGCTGATTTAACCAAGGAGAGGCTAAAGGGACTTTGCTGTGTGCTGTGTCCCCCTGCTTGAAAGGACTTTGCTGTGTGTTGTGTCCTGAAGTAACTTATCCCCAAGGGCCCGAGGAGAGCTGGCCCCTGTTGTGGAAACTCAGAAACACAAAAGTTTCAGGTGTGTCTCAGTGACGCTGTGTGTATGTGCTTTTTGCAGCCTGAGACCCTTGTAAGAAATGCCCTGTGATCGTGGGCACCTGGAATCCAAGTGAGTCTCAGCGACGCTGTGTGCCTGTGCTTCGTGCAGCCTGAGACCTGCGTGAGGATTGTCTTGTGATCGCGTGCACCCGGAGTTAAAGTGAGTCTCAGCGACGCAGTGTGCCTGTGCTTCGTGCAGCCTGAGACCTTCGTGAGGATTGCCCTGTGACCGTGCACACCCGAAGTCCAAGTGAGTCTCAGTGACGCTGTGTGCGTGTGCTTTTTGCAGCCTGAGACCCTCGTAAGAATTGCCCTGTGATCGTGGGCACCTGGAATCCAAGTGAGTCTCAGGGACACTGTGTGCGTGTGCTTTGTGAAGCCTGAGACCTTCGTGAGGATTGCCCTGTGACCATGCACACTCGGAGTCCAAGTGAGTCTCAGCGACGCTGTGTGCGTGTGCTTTGTGCAGCATGAGACCTTCGTGAGGATTGCCCTGTGATCGTGTGCACCCGGAACTCAAGTGGGTCTCAGCGATGCTGGGTACGTGTGGTTGGTGCAGCCTAAGACCTTCAAGAGGATTGCCCTGTGACCGTGCACACCTGGAGTTCAAGTGAGTCTCAACGACGCTGTGTGCGTGTGCTCTGTTGCAGCCTGAGATCTTCGTCACTGCCATCGACCCGGACCTGCATCCCTAGAGGAGCTGTGCCGCCGGCCCGAGCCTGCCTTTGCCAAGGAAGGACTTTGAACCATCCCCGTCGGAGGGGGCCCGAGTTCCACTGCCCAAAATCAACGAAGTCGCATCGGAGGCCCAAGTCACGAGGAGAGCGAGGTCGCACCTCCCAGGTAACGCTCAGCGAGCGTGTGTCGCCGCCTGGGACGGGGTGCGGGCTCTGAGAGAAACGCTCTCGGCCTTTCCCATTCTCGCAGCGTGAGCCTCCGCTCAAGCTCGTATCGCGGCCTGTAATTGCCGAGGAGTCTAAGTACCGGGGCCGGAGTGTGGAGCTGCACTTTGTTTTACACCATACCCGTGTCGGGGTCATATGTTGGCAGAAGCTGACCGCGAGTCAGTAAGAGTGGCACAGAGACCGTCCAAGGCACCGTGATCGGTGCCGGAGTACATTATTGTTGCATTACGCATTGCATTATTTTTGCATAACAAACTGCCTGATTGTTGCATTAGGAATTGCATTATTTTGGCATTACGAACTGCCTGATTGTTGCATAACGAACTGCATTATTTTAACATTACAAAGTGCCTGATTCTTGCATTACGAACTGCATAGCATTGCATTAGGACTGCATTGGATCATAGAGAATTGCTCATTAATACTGCAAGAACCAACAAGGGCTTGATGGCCTAATAACCAGCAAAGTGAAATATTACAAATACGCATATGTTGTATTTTTATCGTGTGGTCTCATCGTATATCTTTTTATATAAACATATAATTGTTTTTATGAAACTCGTGTGGAGTCCATTTATGGTGTTACCATTGGGTTACTGAGAAGGTGGTTGCAAATACTTTACACATTTGCCTTGAAGATAAGCCTGGCTGCTCGTGTCAAGCTACCGAGGGGGTGAGCAGGGGCTATCTGAGAAGGTGTCCTTCCTTTCCCTGACTTAGAAGCAAGGGTCCCTATTTGGCCTAAGGTACCTACCTCAGCCAACTAGAGACCCCCAGTTCTAACAGCAGTATTTCACTATCAGGACATGTCACACACATGTGCACATGTTCTACCTTTCACATACACTGCACCCTGCCCAGGGGGAGTACCTTGGACCTACCTGTGGTTGACTCATTATGGTAGACCGGGACTTTGAGCAATTTGAGGCTGACCTCGATGAAGCATACGTCAGATAGAGAAACCAGGCTTGATCGATCAGAAGGTTTACCATCAGCCTTCGCCCGTGGAATGGAAGTCAAGAATCAGCAGAACAAGGCAGCAGGCTATAGCCGAGAAGGGATCCACGAGGCCAGATAGCTGGCCGATGAAGTCGCAGTGATGCTGTTGACTTTTGGCAGGAAAGCTTTGAGCAGAAGAAATTCTAATTTGGTGCCCAAGGAAGGTCCCATGCCTGCCGGATACTTTTGCAACTTTACCCGGTGACGAACTCTACATCCGGAATTAGTCACTTTTTTGGAGCACAGATTCCTTCAGTGCGGCAAGGCTGCTCCACAAGAACCGAGGCCTTCTCTGTGAGATCCATTTGGATCTGATCTGCTGCTGTGGAGAAGCTCTGAGTGGAAGTTTAAATCTTCAGCCCAGCGACAACGCGGCTTTGTTGGATCGGCTTTGCAGCTTTGTCCCATTCCTCCGGAGGTCTTTGTAACCAAAATGTCCCAAGTTACTGAAGATGTTAGGAAGAGTACCCTTTGACACAGCTAAGGGTTCCAGGGCCTCAGGTACAGCACTTGCGGTCAAGACCCACTCTAGCAGAGGCCACCAGCAGGGCCCAGAGCAGGTCCAGTTGAAATTGGTCACTGGACAGTTGCAGGAAAAGCCTCTTGTAGCTTGTTGTGTCCCTGTAGCTTGAACAGAAGGTTAGCCTTATGACCCTCGGAGTCGACTTCTTTGTCTTGAATACAAGAGGGGGAGCAGGTCCAGTTACTTAGAGCTCTTATCATGTCACAGACAGCAAGTTCAGTCTTCTTCTGATCTTTCATAGGTCCAGAAGTGTTTTGAGGAAGGTATTGTGGGTGCTACATTCATGCACTGCACCAGCCTATAGAAGGAGGAGACTCCTGGTTCCTCCGTAACCAATGTGGTAAAAGTTTTCCAGGGGTTACCCTATCCCCTCTTGCAGCATTTCCTTTGTGCCCTAGTGCAAACAATCCAACAATTCCCCTTTCTACCTAAAGCCAAGGTGGGATGACCTTTCTTCCCTTGTCCAGAGCTTACCACCCCAGAGGTGTGGCCATGGAAATTAGCAATCCCCCTCATGTGGCCATTCTTGGGACAGATCCTCTCCTACTGTGTCTGCCTGCATGGGGGAGCCTGACTTGTGGGGAAATAGGAAGGGTCTATTCTGGTGTCTGCTAACATTTGCCTGTGACAGGCCAGGCCACTTTGAAGCTAATCAAGTTCTTGGACAGAGCTTAGTGGGCATCCTGTCAAAAGATCAACACAATCTTCATACTCCCAGTGCCTTTGTCCTGCTCTGGCAGCAGTTTTCGCACCTCATCAAGAGGGCTAATCAGCTTCCACATGACATTTTGAGCTTGTGCAAATTGACCTCCAACGGCTTTAGGTAGGGGAAAGGTAACTTTAAAAAAGTACCTTTTCCTTAATAGTTATTAAACAATAGATTTTACAATTAAATTGGATTTTGAATAACTTTTAAAAAGAGTCTTTAAGGCATATTTCTAGCAGTTTTCCAAACAAAATTAGCATTATTAAATGTAATAAAGTAACTTAGTGTTTTTCTATGGAACAGCAAGACTTGTTTTACATGTCCTACTTTTAGATGCCAGGCACCCTGTCTTATAGGCACTTAGGCCTTCTTATGGGTAACTTATAAATATTTAAGAGGAATGTTTGAACTTGTAGTAATCTAATAGTAATCCCAAGGGCCACACTTACCAGTGGCCCGCAATATCAGGTCAATAATAAGCAGTTGGCAACGTAGGAGGTTCAAGCGTTTATTGGCCATAACAGAACTCTATATAGAGGAGCCTCATCGATCCTCACCCATCAGGTGCGCCGAGGAAGACTGCTGGCTCCTTGACAGTGTTACACTTATATACATAGCAGATACAGCATACAAAGCATGGTGAGTGGAAAAACATCAGTTAGCCCTAGAGCTCCTAAATGAGCTCATACCATCTGCCCGTATAAGGTTACTATCTTCTTCAGAGAAGGTCGGCCGGGTGACTCCCTTTCGTCTCGGGCCCAGAGGAATGTCGCTCAATACTCCCTTCTGCAGATGTGACCTTGGGCCTCAGATAGAACGGAAAGACAGTTCACTTTCAGCTGCTCTCAGTAAATCAGACTCCAAGAGGGAGGGGGAACTGTGCCCTGCACGGAGCTAAACATCATAGATACATTGTGCTAACATTACATTGTACGAACAAACAGAATAAGACATTTGAATCCCTCAGAACGGCCCTTTTAGCACAATGTAACTAACATACCAGATTAATCTTCAAGGATACCTTCATCTATCTGCATCATGTCGTATATTTCCTTCTGTGCTAATTGAGCACCAATCTTTGCTGGGTTTATTTTAGCTTCAGGGAGGGCAAGACGAATTCGATCAGTACAATAAGAACCGCAGGCAGGTCCACATTGTATGCAGACACAACAGGTGAAATGGACACCTGTTATTCCTAAGAGAGTCATGAATATTTTCCATTCCCAAGTGGTAAGGAGACCCCAAAACCAACCAGAAATGGACCAGGTATCTGTATCTGCATGATTTTCAGATACTAGTCAGTGCAGCCTTTGAATGGGATCGGCCCTTTTTGGCTTGATGTAGCCAGTATTCAAACAAAAACTAAACAGAGAACACTCCCTCATCCGTAAGTGCCACTGGAACTAAGAATCGGACATTCCATTGTCTGCAGAGGGTGAGATCACCACTACTTTGTACTAAACCAACATTCATTTAATTAATCATGTCTCTGAAAGCCAAAGAGATGGCACGAGGAAAATTCAAATTGAGACCTAAAGCCTAGGCCAGCCTATACTCTTGGATGACAGATATGGAATGATATGTTCTGCATTATTATATACAGGTACTCAGATACATTTTCTAATAATGAAATTTTCACATTATATACATATAACTGATTCAACTGAATGCACACATTGTTACACGAAATCGCTGCCTTGCTCAAAGAAAACATTCTGCTCAAGGGAAAGAACCAGCATACTCAGTGAGGTTGAACCATTGGAATCCTACACTTCATTTTCATATCTATTAAGGAAAATGCATACTTCCCTCCTTACATTTTGGACAGGCATTTAGATGCATAGTACCTTGTTCCTGTTCTCTCAAGATCTATCTCTGATGCAATACACTGTACCTCAGGACATCTTCATAACCCAATTTTCCTTCACTTTGGAACACGATAGATATTTACATTACCATAATTAGGCCCATCTACCTATAAACTTATAACAAAAATAGGGACAAAACCAGATCATCCTTTACTAGACAGAGTGGGAAGCGATCCGTGGACCCTACAACCAATAGATACTATCATTACTCCATCTGTGTCAGTCTTGGGGGTCCGTTTCATCATAGGATGAATTTGACGCTACTTCCACTAATCAGAATACTATTCTAAAACAGTGCCAGCAAAAACAGTAAGAATCAGTCTTATAACACCCAACTGCTCGTGCAAATACGACTACGCCCTGAGTCCGTTCGAAGCCTCTCTGGCAGGCTTCTATTGTTCATCAAGTCTGCTTCCATCGTCATATTTGGCCTCTTGCTCAGGCCCTCCATGAAAATAGTTCTTTGTAGTATCCGTTGGAGTGCCCTCCTGGCAAACACTCACAGCTCACTCGAAAGTCTCAATGTCACTAGGCAGTGAACCAACATCTTTCCTCTGTGGCAGGCACTATCATAGACACAGATCATATCGTGCAGGAAGTTTCAAGTTCAGCTACACCCTCAGGCTCCAACACTCGTCATTCAGTGTCAGAGGACATTCGGGCTGCTGTTTCATGGGTACCACAAATACAGTGCCTTTTGCCACTCGTAGATTCTCCGGTGCACTGCCTTTCCATTGATACAAAGGAAAAGGGGGGTGGCCAAAACTCAGGCCAAGGGGATCAGGGGACCGCGTGCTGTCAGAGGTTACTAGCACATGACAGGTAGAAAACTGAAGAAACTGAACGACGGCCCTGCCATCAACAACAGGGATCCCTCTCCTTTGCACTTTTGCACTGAAGTTCTGCGGCCAACAGGCCTCCTCCTTCTCTGATGTCCGAGGCTATCCAATGAGGCAAGCACAATGCTGCAGTTGATGAAGCATTGGCAATCACGGTCCAATTTTACTACTTTCTGGGTGTTGAGACTGTAGGGCCAGGACATGTAGCCCTCATCTGTAGCTGACACTGATGGGAAATTAGGACTCATCTTTATCACCGTTCTGCAGGGTATCATTCTCCCTTTTACTCTGGAAGATCCCGCAGAACCTAGTGATGCAGGAAATGTAACATAGTTGTTAATTTTCTTCCAAGTACAGAAAAACAATTCCTAGTATTTAACAAGGTGACTGAAAGCAGGCGGCCTGCAATCTTTGAGGGAGTGGCCATACGCCATGGGACTACTCTAAAATGTACTGTTTTGCAATTGGGCACTTTCTATTATCTTCTGTCATCTAGGGGTAGATAGCTACAGGGGAATTCTATCTGTATGTATGTCTTCACACATAATAGCATCGTATAATGGGGCAAACATCTCTTGAAATACTAGATCTGTGTGCTCCTATAGTTCTTATCTGGAACATATCAAAAAGGAAATGTATGAAACAACTTATCAGAGGCATACAGATACCTTCCTTAAATAATAGTGTATTAGGTGCATGATGTAATGCAGGCTGATGGTCAGAAATGTGGGGACAAAAGACAAGGACTAGAGAGTCCTGGTATTTCCACTATTGAAACCCATCTGATCCCACCAACATTCAAAACAGCAGGAACATAAAGGTAAGAATCAGCTGAAATAGGCATTGTAATTGTGCCATGTTCCAGAAATCAGCGTAAAGTATTCTCTATTGGGGTGGAAAGACTTGTCTACTATAGTCCAAGTGGACATAAACCCATCTGGTATATGGGGGTCCATGGTACATAGCCTGGGAATGCATACATGAACAACGTACCAAGGGCTGCAAGAAGACAAAACCGCTTTTCCCTAATCCAAATTACTCAACATCAGCTTCTAGTAAAGACTGTGAGTGTCCTCACACAGACTAGTTAATGAAGAACTAGCCATGTCGCCTAAGATTAGTAGAACAAAGACTACCCACAACTAATTCCCCTTAAAGATCACAATAAAACATGAGAAAAGGGAAGAGCAACATACATATTACCTCGGCTTAATTTCTAAGGGGGCTAGCAGGAAGCTAACCTCCTCCTCCCTCCCCCCGGTTTGACAGGAGGAAATCTGAAACAGATTTCAATGCTGTCAACACTATCAATCCCTGTGTGTAGCGACTGGGCATAAGCAAAAGTATAGGAGATACATAGCACTATGAAATGGCGAGAAATCCTTCTAGCAAATGTACAAATCTCATTGCCTTAGCTTGCGCCACCATTTACAAGAATGAGCTTATAAGAAGAAAACTTTTAAGAAAAGGAAAGCCTGTCAGATATTTTCTCATTACCCAAAATACTGAACCTCATTTGTGGAAACCCGTTACAGCATTCTAAAATGCAGAGTTTTCACTCTGAGGAAGTCTTAACTTAAGTAAACATTCCTGTGCCATTTGTCACCTTTTGGCAGGGGCTACAAATCATAATGGTTCCCTAATATCCAATCTGGAAACATATGACCGACGGCTGCCTGTCTATAAGAGAAGGGCAGTCATTGCTAACCACAGGTGACAGATATTTTAGTCTTGCATAACTTTTCTTGTTTTATTCATCTCCAATACCAATTAGACATACACTGATAACGTGTTGTCTGCTATTTTGACAGCATGATAATGATAATATCATGTCTGTGGAATTTAGTAATTTTGAACAAGTTCCAGCCAACTGCTGCGCAGGGATTGACGTCGTCACGACCATCTCTGTACCGCACAGGAGAACTTGTATTAGTATAAAAATAGAATTGTCAATACGACACAAAAACAAAACATATATAAAATAAAAATACATATGCCAAGCCATCAGTATACCATGCACAGAAAGCATAGACAAATTACAATAGCATATATAAATGAGCAGTGATGTGCAATTACTGAACCTACAGCTCAGAGTCAAACATCCTGGCCTGCTTAATTTGTCAGGCTTAAAATCAATAACTGATTTTCCTGCCTTACTTACCCCCATCTGACAGCAGGTCATCTTAATGATGACCAGCTGTCAGCTGAACTGACTGTGTCGCTTCTGATGCACAGGACCAGCAAGAATAATCAAAATGAAAAACACACGAACATTTCTTTTTGGAAAGGTGTTATGACAAAAATACATTTATTTTAACACAATGTACCTTGATTTCCCATTTGAAGGCGCATATCTCACTTTTCCTCTCATAGTTATAACCTTTTGATCAGTTTGTCAATCCAACTCACGTGTCTTGTCAGCCTTAAAACCACCCAGAACAATCCATGAAGGATCTGTGGGCAGAAGCAGAAAAATACAGCACACACAAAAGAAAAACATGTCCAAAAGAAAAACATGTCCCATAACAGACAAAACAACACTTATAACTTTTAATCAAAAGACAAAACATAATGCACAAAAATAAATTTCCATTACTTAACTGTTATCATCTTGTCAGTCAGCTGGTGACACTAGGCTACCTTAGTGTAACTTTCTAAAAAGTAAAATTACTCCACTGATATTCCATGTTAGCTTTGGGCCACAATTTCCACTGTGAAAATTAAGTCTTAATATGAAAATCGTTTTTATATAGGCATATAGCCCTTAAAATTTCAAGCAAGAGCATCATTTTACTTTTTGTCTAGAATTAATGCAACATTTGTTAAGAAATAAAAACAACAGTCTTCCATAGACATTTCCTCAAGGCACGTTTCTCAGCTGCCCTGTCTTATCAGAGAAGCTAAAAATAGCCCCTCAGCCATGGCTTGAGCCTGGGCTGCTAGCCATCTGTTTTCCATCTACTCTTGGCCCCCACCTCCTTCCAAGGCTCTCCTGCTGCAGGCATTACACATTTCCATGTCAGAGAAGCTTTCTAAGCAGTGATTTCACCTCCTGGTTTACTCGCTCCTGTTTCCAGCCCCCACCTTACAGGCTTCAGGGTCACAATCTGCCTTCAATTTCTGCATCGCATTCTGCGCTCTTTAGCCCCCACCTTCTCCTCACTCTGAAGCTGTCAAAGACAAAAAGTCTTCCTAATTTCAGCTGAACTGCAATAATTTGCCCTATTGAAAAATTAATTTTGATATACAATTTCTTTTCAGGGGATCATAATTGTATTTTCTAATCTTAGATTAGTAAAACGCTCACTGTGAATATTGTACAGCACATAAGATACTAGCACAGAGCAGATTATTAGTTGTTACTTCACACAATGGTACTTATTTTATCAACCTCTAATGGATGGGAGTCTCAGCAGGTTCCGCTTGAATCAGAACCTACAACTGTCTGGACCCAGCACATTGGCTCACTGAACCACCAAGAACACAAAGCTGCATAGGAACAATTTGCAAATTCGAAATACCTACAATTTCTCTCAAGCTAAACTTTTAACCGGTCCCTAATTACTTTTCATTAATACTTTTGTACATTCGGGGTGTCATCAAATCACAGGGGTTGCTGTTTCCCTAGCCACATCCCTCTCAATTTCCTTTTGCGACGCATTGACGGTGATGAGACCAAATTAAACTTACTCCTCAACAATCTCACTTCTCAGAATTCTTTCACATATTCACAGTCATTCAATCACACGCTTTTTCCAGCGCTAGCAACATCCAAAACACAATTGACCATACCACAACATTCTTATTCACTAATAGCTTACTTACATTCAAATGAGCAATCTTACCAACATACAATCTCATATCTACATGGCCATGTTACACACACTCCCATATTTTATACTGCAGGCATATATTCGCCACTCACACACATTTTACAACACGTGATTGAAAGCATGAAAATAGCCGGCGCTTTAACCAAAACAAAATGCAAAATAGGTGTCAATTTCAAATACCAAAATGACATGTACATTTTCCTACACAACGTTTTCTGCAGTTCAACCTATCCAAACTTGATGCATCCAAACAAACGAACCGAGCCCGTCGACTCCCGTTCGTGGAGAATTATTCAAAAGGATCAACAGAATCACAACAAGCAGTCTTCCAACAGACTGGCAAGAGGCTGTCAGACAGGGGTAACCACGAACTGGACTACGAACCATCCCATGACCTCCCTGGTTCACCACTGAGACTGTTCTGATGTAGTCCAAGCCGTACTTCAGATATGTCTCATGGCTACCCAGTTATAGCCACAGGCTTCTCTGAGTGCAATCCGGCCGTGTATTACTCACAGGTAACAACTAGGCATCTGATCAGTATCTCAAAATATCACAAAAGATCCGCGGAGTCTCTACAGTCAGTCCCTACCGGACCACCCTGCAAGACCTCCGTAATTCTCCTAGGGTCCTCACGACCCCTCAAATCAAATACAGTTAACTGTTCCAAATGCACCGCTTAACAGCGCGTGCTTCAAACAAATGCACCGCTCAACAGCGCATGTTTCAAACAAATAAATTACTCACCGGGTGCACCCAGGTACGAATGTTCGTTCTCCGCTGCCAACTTCTTACAACCAACACGGTCAGTTCCTGGGTTAAGCTCGTAGGACCCCGGTGAAGGGCCACTAGCAGTAGAGGGCACTCTGGTCGTGGGTGTTGACCAGAGCACCCCCAGTCCTAACCACCCGGTTACGGGGGAGGAAGGCCCTATCACAGGGTCCCTTTGTGGGTCGCCAACTGTAGTAATCTAATAGTAATCCCAAGGGCCACACTTACCAGTGGCCCGCAATATCAGGTCAATAATAAGCAGTTGGCAACGTAGAAGGTTCAAGCGTTTATTGGCCATAACAGAACTCTATATAGAGGAGCCTCATCGATCCTCACCCATCAGGTGCGCCGAGGAAGACTGCTGGCTCCTTGACAGTGTTACACTTATATACATAGCAGATACAGCATACAAAGCATGGTGAGTGGAAAAACACCAGTTAGCCCTAGAGCTCCTAAATGAGCTCATACTATCTGCCCGTATAAGGTTACTATCTTCTTCAGAGAAGGTCGGCCGGGTGACTCCCTTTCGTCTCGGGCCCAGAGGAATGTCGCTCAATACTCCCTTCTGCAGATGTGACCTTGGGCCTCAGATAGAACGGAAAGACAGTTCACTTTCAGCTGCTCTCAGTGAATCAGACTCCAAGAGGGAGGGGGAACTGTGCCCTGCACGGAGCTAAACATCATAGATACATTGTGCTAACATTACATTGTACGAACAAACAGAATAAGACGTTTGAATCCCTCAAACTGTCAAAAGGGATTATTTTGGCAGGTTATATTTACAGTTTAAAACTGCAACAGCCAGGATACAAATGATAGGCCTGCACTTATGTTTACACTGTCACTGCAGTAGATGGCACAATGGGTGCTCCAGACCACTAGTAACATTAAACTTACAGGCCCTGGGAACACTAAATAGCTTATACTAGGGGCTTACAAGTAAGTTAAGTATGCCAATTAGGGGTATATCAATTTTTTAATGTTGAAAGGAGGAGCCCAGGCACTTTACCAATGGTTAGCAGGGTAAAGTGCAGTTATAGAGCCTCCAAAAACAGTAAAGGCAAAAGATAGCCATTTCCTACATCTACCAAATTCTAGAAATACTAAAAATGAACAAAGCTGCAAGGAGCTAAGAATGGAACAATTTGTAGCTCAAATCAAGCCAAAAACCTCTAAATAAAGCAAGAAATACATCAAATCCTAGCATATTAAGTATTGCTGTTTGCTAACAACAAAGTCCTACCATATCTACACACTCCAAACTTAACTATATTGGGGAAAATTTGGACTTTGGGAAGGTCAGATTTTATATTACCACTCCAAACTGAGGGCCTGATTTAGAGTTTGGTGGATGGGAATTTACTCCATCAGGATGACAGAGGAAAGTGTTCTTCCATCCCGAGGGAGTACCCACTAAATTTTGAGATGTCCACCAGCCCCAGCAGACATCTCTTGTATTTACAGTAACCACCGTCATGGCGGTACGTGTAAATGCTTTCAAAGTGTGAAGGACTGCTCTGTCAACATGATGGAGCTGTACATCAAGGTTTCAACTTTCTTTTTATTTTCAGAAAAGAAAATCCCAAAGTTTTTTCGAAAATAAAAAATACAATGACGTCACTCCCAATGAGAGATTTCAGAGATCCCAATGAGGCAGGCAAATTTTGTTTTGGTGGAGTGGGTGCTTCAAGTGTTGGACTAGGGAGGTAGGCAGGGTTTACTATTCCCACTCCAAATGTACCCACACTAGAGAAAGTGTTGGACCTTGAGGGGAAGGGGTGTGGTTTGCTATTCCCACTTTAAACTTAACGACATTGGGGAAAGTATTATTGTTTGTGATGGTCAGATTGACTATTCCCGCTTTTAACTTAGCTACATTAGGGAAATTGTGGACTTTAGTGGGGTCATATTCACTATTACCCCTGCAAACCTGGGAAACTGTTGAAAGTTTGGAGGGACAGAAGTATTATTTCCACTCCAACCTTAACCACACTGGGGAAAGTGTTGAACTTTGGGGGGGGGGGGGTTTACTCTTCCCACTCCAAACTTAACCTCATTGTTTTGGCATATGGGAGGGTCAGATTTTTCTATACCCACTCCAAACTCAGCCACATTTGGAAAAGTGTTGGACTTTGGGAGGGGGGGACAAACTTACTGTTCCCACTCCAAATGTGGCCACAGCGGGGAAATTGTTTATTGTAAGGTTGTAGTTTACTGTTCCTACACCAAACATAAAAACATTGGGCAAGTGTTGGAATTTATAGGGTCAAATTGCTATTCCCACTCCAAACTTAATCACATTGGGGAAAGTGTTGGAGTTTGGTGGTGTTCAGATTTACTATTCCCACTCCAAACGTAATCACATTGGGAAAAGAGCTGGTCTTTGGTGGGGAGGAGGATGAATCAGATTTACTATTCCTGTTTCAAACCTAGCCACACTCATCACCCCACCAGCAGTGCGCCGAGAAGTGCATTTGCAGAGTGGTGGAAAAGGATAGTGGCCTCCGACCACCTCTCAGCAATCCCACTGTGTGGGGCTTACTGGAGGTAACAGGTGGGCTAGTTGGCCCCTAAGGATCCTCAGCAGTGAAGGGGACTTCCTCACCCAACCAAGAGCGCGCCTGGAGGCACATTTTCAGAGTAGTGGAGAAAGGAGGTGGTGCCTCCGGTGAGTTGCCACCTTCCATATTTTTATTTTATATTTTAGGAAGTGGGGCTGTGTGGCTCACTTTCCTTTACCCTTTTGGGCCCTGGGGACCCCATACCCCGGGGCCTTCCCATTTTTCATTTTTTATGAATTATAAAACTGGAGGGGGGCCGGATTTCTGCCCCGGGGCCCCCAACCCCCCTTTTTAATTTTTTTTCAAAGGGGAGGGGGGTCCGTTCGGCCCCCCTCCCAAAGCTGATTTCAGCCCCAGGGACCCCATCCCCAGGGGCCCTGCCATTTTCTTTCTTTCTTTTTTTTTCAAGAAAGGGGTGGCGCGAGGCCCCCTTCCCTGGGCCAGTTTTTGCCCCAGGACCCGATTCCCCAGGGCCTGCACTGTCTATTATCTTTTAATTTTTGGAGGACGGCCTTCTGAGGCCAATTTTGGCAATGGGTACCTCATCCGCCAGGGCCAGGCCTTATGCTTTTTAAAAAAAAGAAATGGGTGAGGGGCTGAGGCAGCCCCCTAACAGGGCCGATATTTCCCCGGGGACCCCATTCCCCGGGGCATGTCCACGACGCTGAAAACCGTGGGGGGAGCCTCATGGCCCCGCGATCCCAGCTATCTCCCCTGCGAGAGCCAGCATTGCTTTTGAGCAGAGGGAGCTGCAAACATGTAGCTCCCTCTGCCCAAAAACAATTCCGATCCGCTTCATGGAAGCAAGAGCATTTTTCCTGCCCTCGCTTCCATGAAGAGGACCAAAGTTTGTTATGGCTTGGCAGGAGCAGGGCAGGGCAAACTGCAATGTCCCAGGATTGGGCACCTGAGGACAGTGCTGAAGCCAGCACTGGGGGGTGACGATCCCAAGGGCCACTTATGGTTTCACGAGGGTGGCTGCGCGGCCCCCCTCCTACAGTATTTTTGCCTCGGGGAGGTGGTGGTGGTCCCCAGGGCTGTGGGGGGGCTCGAGCCCCCCCACACTTTATTTATGAATTTACCCCAGGGGAGGTGGCAGTCCCCGGAGCTACAGGGTGGCCGTGCGCCCCCCTGCATTTAAGATAATTAGCCCCAGGGAAGTGGCTGTCCCCAGGGCTGCATGGGGGGCAGTAGCCCCCCCCACTTATTTTTTTTAATGCAGCCTTCATGGAGAACAGAAAAATTGCACAATACTGTTTGGCCAGCCCCAGAGGGCTGGCCAAACAGTCATGTGTACTGAGGAGTAGGCAAACCACTCCTTCCCCGCCCTGCTCTGAGAGCAGAGCAGGTCCGCCCGCCCGCAAAGCAGCACAGAAACATAAAATGATAATAACTCAAAGTTATTCTCATTTTATGTTTACTTTATTTGCACTGCTTAAATGCAGTGGGGCGACACTACTCCGCCATAGCGGAGGAGCCGCCACTGTATGTGGACACAAGTGATGATCATGTAACAATTTGATGAAGCTGGACTTAAGCCTTGCCCCAAGAAGGCCACTGTCATGAGTTTGTTTTAAAAAAATTAAGTAGGCCAGTTTTCAGCTTTGTATTTCCTTCGGGAGTTGCTGTGGTACATACCAGTTATGACCCTTTGAAGCTGATGCTTCTTTTAAGGGAAAGATATAAGAGCGGATCGAGCAAGCCTCCATGTATGTTATGTAGTTTGGACTGAAACTGTGTTTCAATTGCACCTATCGCCACCTTTCATCCGGTCAATATGGAACTCAACTTTCAATGCTTCAAAGGGCTTGAACATTCCTTCAGGTAGTAGATGGTGAAGCATAAATAGTTTCTTCATTGACCACTGTCTTCAGTGGATTCAGTGTCCATTTTCTGAAAGTGTATGCTATCCTAGATCAGGGCTAGTGGGAGCATGGAGCCATGTATCCGTAGGAACTTGAGCGTGGATCCCAGCCAAGATCAGTTGCACTGAATTCTAAGTTTCATGGGTCATGTGATAATTTCACACCAAAGTATATGAATGCCAGGCCTGGTAAATCATTTTTTTGGTGTTTCCAGGTTAGAGGATGTGGTCTAAATTGTGGGGTTCTTGGAATAGGCCAACGTGAGGTCATATGCAGTTTGTTCATTTTAAGTCTGGGACATTGATTTCCCTATTGTAGTCTTGATCTTGTTAATATGTGTTGATACTAAACAGTAGAGACCTAGGGCCACATAAGGGTATCATGTGAAAGACATAACTGCACCGAAGAGCTCCCACTATCTTTATTGTCTGCCCCCCTTCCCAGAAAGACAGTTGCCCTTTAAGCTCACCTTCCAAAGTCAATTGAATTCTTGGCAATAGAAAAGTGACTTTGTCTAGGATCACTGTGTTCATATTAGAAATTCCAGGGCTGATCTTTTCTGTAATACACTTGAGGGCAGATTAGTAATTGAGGATGGATAAGTAAAATGATTCAAAGGGAGAGCTTCACTTTTGACCCAGCTTATTTTTTACCCGGACTTTTCAAGACTATCCATCAAGCTAATGAGTGATGATTCAGGGACTGAAAGCATAAAAATGATATCTTCGGAGACAAAAAAACATATTCAGTTCTTTCGTAGCTGTGTGAATACCTTCCAGCTGTTGAGAATTCTGGATTGCAGCTGTGAGGCATTTAGGGCAAGGAGAAAAAGAAGAGGAGATGGGTGCATCCTTTTTCACCCTACCATGTGGTGGCTGTTTGGAGAATGTTGTGGTTCCTTGGCATAAAACGGCAAGAATTATAGAAGACTTTTTAACAAACAAATCCCATTTGTGAATGCCCCATGCGTGCCACGCGAAATCTCTCTGAGGCTTGAGAGAAGCTGCCATTTCCTAAAATAACAAAGTGGGGTTGGTATATAAAAATAATTTTCGCAATTACGACTCCAGATTGAGATATATACACCCACCAGGGAGTCTAAGGGGGAAACAGGAAGTGGATGTCCTATAAGATACCGTACTTAGCTCAGAAAGGGTAACTACTGTCTATCAGAGTCATGGAACCCCAGCATTAAAAGGCATGTTCTCAATTTGTTCACATTTGAATAACCTGCTGTAAATGTATATGTGGAAGATGTTTAAATTCTTGTCCTGAAAAAGGTGGTTAAGAACAAGATATACCACCGAAATGCACCAAAGAATACTGGAAAGATACTTGTACCGCCGTCTGGGAGGCACAGCCGACCCTAGAAGGAAGGCAGCTAAGCCCACCCATAGGTGGCAAAGAGAGGGCGCAGCAGCAGCAGGGTACGAGAGCGCGCCAAAAAAGGAAAAGGGTCAGCGAATGACCAGGACAGTTGGTACTCGAAAGACCCAATCAAGGAGGAGAGGCGTGGCCACGAGCATGGCCATAAAGGCGACCGGGACAAGCAGTCCACACGTTTGTCGCCAGAAGTCTTGGGATGCCTTAATGGCAGGGACTCTTGAGACAAGTGCAATTGCCCGAACAAGGTCCTTGGGATGCCTTACGGCAGGGACTCTGGGGACAAGTGCCCGGAAAAGGTCCTTGGGATGCCTCACGTCAGGGATGCTTGAGGGATAAGGTAAAATGGTCAATGCGGGACGGACACAGCACTTGCAGTGTTGCGGGGATTCTGCACATACACAGAACTATGCGCAGGAAAACAGGACCTTGTGTATACTGGTTGAACCTTCCTACCACATTAGCACCCAAAATCCCAGAACCGACTAGCTATAGTGTCTCATTCGTTCTCTGTCAAAATCTCGAAGCTACAAATGATTAGACAACCCAGAACACAACACTCCCGACTCTCTCAGGAATTGCGGTAGCAAGACATACCCTTTCGCTCACTCACTCGTACTTGTCCACAATAAGCATAGTCAGAGTCAATGTATAGTTCAAAATGTTTATTTTAACTATTGTGCTCTATAATGTAGTATACGAGCCACTACCAGCAGCAAAATGCATAAACCTAGCACAGTTACCATTGTTACAATACCATCGAATATAAAGGGGGATGTCATTATATATAGACAGTGGGAAAAGGACTATAAGGCCTAACCACCCTCCCCTTGGTAAGTTGAGGTTTATTTTATAAAAATCTCTGGGCTTTGTGAGCAGACCCCAAATCTTAGAGCCTAGATGGTAGCTTTAAATTATAGGAACAGCATAGCTCTTCTCCAAGGAAAGATTTCCCTCCAAGTGTCTCTGTGAACAACATGCAACACCATAATATCAAAGCACAAGCTCTCTAGCAGTGCAGCTGTGTGTAGCATGTTTTGTCTAGGTAATAGGGACTGACCAGAACAGAATAACAAGGGGCATATTTTTCGACCTTGCACATCATGTTCAGACTAAACTCCAAGAACAGCAGAGAATGCAGAAAGCAGACCATTCTCATGTGAAAGACACGAACAGAGTCTTTCAAAATAAAGTCATGTAGTAACGTGCGCAAAAGCAGCATCATGGCAGCAGAGCTCATGCTAACTTAGCAATGTCGAGAATGACCCTAAGGGCAACATAACATCCTTCCCCTGGTAAGGTGGTAGTGTCTGGACAAAAGACTAAAACAGAGTTCAAAGTTAAGCAGATTCCAGAAGCACTTTAAAAAAAAAAGATTATGGGAAAAAAAGTTTTGGGATTTTTTTTTTTATGATTAAGATTTGTTGTTTCATGGAAAACGAAATTAAGAAGGAGGTGGTATATCCATAAAAGTACGTCAACTTAAGAATGCAATTCGTTCCAAAAGGCCATCACTATCTTCAGTAGAAAAAAGGGATGCCATCCAATTAAGTACGTCAAAGGAACAGACATGCTCTTCTATGGTGATGCTTCCAAGAGCATATTTAGTGATATTCAATGAAACTTTGTTGCAGGATATTCTGCGCAGCCACGCAGATATCCCATTCAGCCAAAATGCCAAGTGCCTTGTTGCCATTCCCAGAACAAGCCCTCTCATGGGCCTCTAAGGGACCCATTAACTGGTGAAAATCCTGGAATGTACATGTCGTATTGGAGAGGCATAAATCCAAAGCCCAATAGAAAGGGCATCGCTGACAATAGAACACAGGTTGCACGCAAGTGAAGTAGGCAAAGCGAAAAGTCAATCCATAACTCACGCTAAGCGTCGCTAATGGCAAGCATCCAAAAAGTTGTTGCATTCCGTCACGGTACAGTTGCAATTGGCCTGGTCTGTGCATTACCACATGATGAGCAGCCATTGCGTAGTAGAAGCAGAAGGATCAGTATTCCACCTGCAAGCGACAGTAGCAAAGGAAACCTTCCGAAGATGCTAGAAAAAATAGAATGAATAAAAGCTGGCATTACTATAAATATCGTCTGAAAAGAAGTCAAAAGGCCGTATCCCACATTCTTAAAAAAATGAGCAAGGCTTTTTGTGTCAAATGCATTAAATCTTTGGTGTATAAAGTGAAGTTGGAGGTTAGTATTCAGAAGCAACTGAATCTCGCTAGATGTCCTAGCCACCTGCAACTCGAAGGTCTCTCGAGCTGAAGTGAGGGCCACTTCCTGTTGAAATAAAAGCACTTTTAGCCTGCTCAACTTGTTGAATCTGTTTTCAAAGTTGGAATGGAAGGCCAAATCGAACTATCTACTTTCCCATGCGGGGGTGGAAAAAGCACATTGCTACAACAAGTAACATGTTGTGAAACTGTTACTAAATAAGGGATTCCTGCCCGTAAACCACAATACTCATGGTTATTCAGAATGAGATAACTGCCATGTGTAAGCACCGTAAAAGCGGGAATTATTGATGGGACGGGAGGTCCTTTAAAAAAACAAGCAAGATTAGGTGCCGATACATTACACGCGCCGTGCAACTTAACGTGGGAATGTCCTACTGTAGAATCGCAGCCCTCCCCTGTTAGGAAAACTTCCTTATCATCCCGTTGACATCTGTAAGTGAAAGGAAAGGACCACAATTCATGGAGAAATGAACTACCCAGGGGCTCAAAGCGACCTTTCGTAAAATGTTGCATACATGATATAAATTGAAACAAAGAAAATGGGAGAGATATTACTCCATGAATTAACCAAACAGCTGAGTCAGTTTCGGCCACAGAGAATGGCAAGGGCTTCAGCAGTTCAATGTGTAATAGTGTGTATATAGCATCTTTCATGGACATAAATAGCTGTTTATCAGTCAAATTAAAAGGTGAAAACAAAGCTGTAGCATTCAAGTAATCCCAAGGGACTTTTCCCATTTTGAGAGTTTGTAACGTCCATACAAACTGCATTACTGATCTTAATTGATTTTGACCATGATACAACACAGATACATCATTCTGAACAATATCAATAACAGATGACACAAAATTATCCAAGGTGTAAATGCATGAGGACAGTGTACTGATGCTATTGTCGACTACAGCAAGAACTTTTTCTAAATTTGCCTAATCTATTTGACGCAGACAAAAAGCTGCTTCTGCCTGCCAATGTTTCCAAATTTCATTGTAAGCCGCATATAGAAATCTTCTATTTCTAGGGGCTCGAGGACCCAGGATAAAATCAGCCAAATTAATGTCGCTCGACAAGAGTGATAAATGTTGTTTTACTGACGACAAAGTGGAATGTTCCAACCATTGTTGGTATAATTTACACACAGAATATGTGGTGACTGTGTTTGAATTTGGAAAACGAGGATCCGATCTAGTCTGTGTGAAACCAGGATTTACATTATGAAAACGCAGTTGGCATTTGTTTGAACTTGTTGGCCAGACCAACCAACTTGATTGGTCAATTTCAGAAATATTAAAAGTGTCATTAAGAAATAAGGCTTGTAATACATCAATGGTATAATTAGTCTGTGAGTTCCAATTGTCATATTCCGCTAAGGAGGGAATTGATGGAATGTTAAAATTGTTAGCAGTCACCAAGCCAAAACAAGTGGTCTTGTGTATTGTATAATTTAAAAATAAAATTTGAGTCGGAATCAGGCATGCACGATGCAGAGCTTCAGTTCCCTGAACCTGCCAAGTTTTAGTGCCCCAAATTGATTTTAAATCAATGGCATCTTTTCACTAATCATAACCTTGTTTTGCCAATTTGGTTCTAAAGGACGTGGAATAGATCAATTTAGTATGGGTAAGTATAAATTTAGGCTGCAAAATTAAATGCAATTAAAACAAATATGACTCTGGATTAGACGTGTTGTAATCGGTAAAATAAGCAAACGTATACTGAAGTGTTTTAGAACTCCCTTGGATGGGAGTCAGACAATGTTCCCATTGGGTGTAGTTAAAAACAGGTAGTACTGTGCTCGTTTTATGTAAGTAATGATACCCAAAATGTTGATAACAAAATAAATCAGCAGAATTGGCAGAATTTAAAAACAAATTGTTAGAAATGGGGGTCTCTGGTTGGCAGTGGATGGCCACTGTCCAAGCAGGGTCTCTTCTTTCTAAGTCAGAGTGAAGCGCTGCACCCCTTTGACAACCCCTGCTCCACCCTGTGGTAACGTAGCACGAGCAGTTAGGCTAATCTCAGAGGGGGAACAACCTTTACAACGCAACTTTTACAACGCACTACCATTACAACGCATTTTTTACAACGCATAATCCATTACAACGCATGACATTACAACGCATGACACTACAACGCATTTTTAAAAACTACCTTTACAACGCATTCCATTACAACGCATACTACCATTACAACGCATACCATTACAACGCATAATATTACACTATACTATCCAACACTTACCCTACTGATGCACCCCCTGGAGTTAGAATAGTAAATTTTACCCCTATACTATCCAACACTTACCCTACTGATGCACCCCCTGGAGTTAGAATAGTAATTTTTACCCCTATACTATCCAACACTTACCCTACTGATGCACCCCCTGGAGTTAGAATAGTAATTTTTACCCCTATACTATCCAACACTTACCCTACTGATGCACCCCCTGGAGTTAGAATAGTAATTTTTACCCCTATACTATCCAACACTTACCCTACTGATGCACCACCTGGAGTTAGAATAGTAATTTTTACCCCTATACTATCCAACACTTACCTTACTGATGCACCCCCTGGAGTTAGAATAGTAATTTTTACCCCTATACTATCCAACACTTACCCTACTGTTGCACCCCCTGGAGTTAGAATAGTAATTTTTACCCCTATACTATCCAACACTTACCCTACTGATGCACCCCCTGGAGTTAGAATAGTAATTTTTACCCCTATACTATCCAACACTTACCCTACTGATGCACCCCCTGGAGTTAGAATAGTAATTTTTACCCCTATACTATCCAACACTTACCCTACTGATGCACCCCCTGGAGTTAGAATAGTAATTTTTACCCCTATACTATCCAACACTTACCCTACTGTTGCACCCCCTGGAGTTAGAATAGTAATTTTTACCCCTATACTATCCAACACTTACCCTACTGATGCACCCCCTGGAGTTAGAATAGTAATTTTTACCCCTATACTATCCAACACTTACCCTACTGTTGCACCCCCTGGAGTTAGAATAGTAATTTTTACCCCTATACTATCCAACACTTACCCTACTGTTGCACCCCCTGGAGTTAGAATAGTAATTTTTACCCCTACACTATCCAACACTTACCCTACTGTTGCACCCCCTGGAGTTAGAATAGTAATTTTTACCCCTGCACTATCCAACACTTACCCTACTGTTGCACCCCCTGGAGTTAGAATAGTAATTTTTACCCCTATACTATCCAACACTTACCCTACTGTTGCACCCCCTGGAGTTAGAATAGTAATTTTTACCCCTATACTATCTAATACTTACCTTAAATGTAATTTAATATTATGCGTTGTAATGGTATGCGTTGTAAAGGTAGTATGCGTTGTAATGGTAATGCGTTGTAAAGGTATTTTTTAAAAATGCGTTGTAGTGTCATGCGTTGTAATGTCATGCGTTGTAATGGATTATGCGTTGTAAAAAGTGCGTTGTAAGTGCATGCGTTGTAAAAGTGTGCGTTGTAACGTCATACATCCATCTCAGAGGCAGTGTGTTAAGCGTCTATGACCATACATAGTAATACAGTGAGGAACACTACAAAGGGACACAACACAGGTAGTTATTAAAAATAGTTATCTTTATATATAGGCTTATCACATGACCAAATAACGAGAAAGCCACTATACTGTACAAAAATAATTCTCTCTGGATGCTGCAAAAATGGGGAATACAAAGTTCAGTTCAGTGCGATGATCTCTGCGACCCTTTTACTCACAGTTCTGGGGTGTTGCTGACAATAATCCAGAAAAATGCCGCTAAGGCGGGTTAGTGATGTTTTTCCTCACGCTTTTGGTCGCGGCCGCTCTCTAACGGATGTTAGCGACAATTTTGGGGCCCCCAGCAGCAGCGATGCGACGATTTTCCTGACGCTCCGCGGCTGTAGCGATAATTTTTAGGCCGGCAAACGTGCGAGGCGATGATCAGGCCAGCAAGCCCTCGGCGGCAGCAGTGCGATGATTTTCTTGACGCTCCTCGGCTGCGGCGGCTCGCTAACAGGCCTTAGCGACGAAATGAAGTCTACTGGTCCTGAGACTTCAGTCAGAAGGCTAGTTCTCTCTCTAGCCCTTGGGTGATTGCAGGTTCAAGATTAAAAAGTTCTCTTACAGCTCCTTTTCCCTCCTATTTCCAGTCCAATGAAAACTACTGCAGGCCAATCCAGGGAACAGCACACAGCACCAGGACAGTCCTCCCCTGCAGCTTCCTTCAGTTCCACGGACAGAGGTTGGTCTTGAGATCCAGGGGCAATACCAATTGTAGGGGTTTCAGCACAGATATTTATACCCCCAAAGTCTTTGTTCTCAGAAGCTACAAGTCACTGAACCCAGCCAGAACCAGTTCTGCCCAGCCCTGGAGCACTTTGTTTACCAGGCTGCATCCTTCCTTTCAGAAAGAGGGGGTCTGCCATCAGACGCACAGTGGGAGGTGGAGCCAGCATTCACCTTGCCAGGCACAGCCCTATTCAAGTGCAGGAGCTACCCCTCCCCTCACTACAAGGCAGATCTCTCTATTCAACCCAGGTCTGACTCCGCCTGCCCTGTCCCTCCAAAACCAGACAGCCAATGCACATAACAGCAGAGCACACTGGAAGGTTTAGACAAGAAAATACCTACTTTCTAGAAGTGGTATTTTCAAACACAGAATATAAAAAGAAACTTCACTGAAAGATGTATTTTAATATTATGAGCTCAGGCATATTAAATTAATTTTTCTACCATGTTCTATGGGTCAGTTAGGACTATAGAATGTAATAGCCAAACCTCCCATTCTGGCCTATGGAGAACAGGTAGCCTTACACAGTAGTGAAAAACGAAATTGGGTGTAATTCACTACCTGGACATGCTACACACATCAGAGCATGTCCTACCTTACACATACAATGCACCCTACCATAGGGGTGGCTTAGATGATGCCAAGGGAAGGTTCAGGGGCTGGGAAGTGGGTGCACTTCACAGCCAAGATGGCAGTTCTAGACTGCACACAGACACTACAGTGGCAGGTCTGAGACACACTTTACAAGCTGCTTTTGTGGGTGGCGCAAATCAGTGCTGCAGGCCCACCAGCAGCATTTGGTTTAGGGACTAACAGGTAGACCATATAAGCCAATCAGGAATACATCAATTCATATGGCATCTTTATACAGGGAGCATCCGCGCTGCGGCACTGAATGGCAGTGGCGCAGCGCCCAGAGCATCTATCACCAGAAAAACAGAGGAGGCACAGCGAAAAAATGTAATGGAGACTCACGCCAATGGTGCCAGGTCTAACACAAAGGCAGCATAATATTTCAAATCAGAAAATAACGAATATACAGCTTGCACATCCCAATCATCAGAATGTATGTCTTGTGTTATCACATCTCCTAAGGCGACCCGAAATACGTATGGTATCTTAAGCACTTCCATCGGACTTCAAAATCTACTTTATCCCATACGATGCCATCTGCAACTGGGAAAGCCGAAATGTTAACAAGAGCTTGATCACGTTTCATGATACAGGAAGATGTATGAGGTGCCAGAATTCCGTCGAACAAGTTCACAGCAAGAAAAACACAGTTTCAAATCCAATCGACATGAAGAGAAAAATCATGCTAAGCACCAAGCATATGTAGGTCCAGGGTGGGACCAGGTAAGTCTTCTTGAACCACGAGATAAAAATACACAATTTTGTTGGTGGAAGTGTCAAATTAGAAGACGAAGAGGATGAGTCAGAAGAGAAGCTGGCATGATCTCCAAAGTAACCGCTTGTAGTTCTGTTAATTAGAGGGGGCAGTGCTGGGTCAGCGTGATGTTGTTGAGGACTGATCGGCACCTCACTAGTGGACTCAACTGTAGGATAAGTGTACTCGACGTCTGTATTGGAAGATGGAGGCAGGACGGGTGAAAGGTCAATAGCAGTGTCCGTCACTTCCTCACCCACATGAGCATTAGTGGAAGTGGATGAAGTCAGCGGATTCAATGAAATTGCGTTGCACGAAGCAGCAGGCGTGACACTATTCAGAATCGGCCAGATGGTGTAACTTGACATTGCCCACTGAATTGTATCTGTTTTCTTTACGACCAGGTAAAGGTGGTAAAACGAATGTATGAGTACCCTTCAATCCAAGCACTGGAACCGGTGCACGATAAGAGGGACCCAATTCTTTTTTGTTTTCCAGCTTTTCTCGTACCAGATCTCCAATCTTAGGAAGCCAGCCGGCAACTGGAATCAGCAGTGCTGCATCATTGGAAGATGGCAAATGTTCAGTTGCGTAGCTGTCACAGGTCTTTTTTAGATTCTGTATCATAGTAGAATGATTATCTACGTCAAAGGTTGCGGCAGCCGCCACAACTTCTAGACCATCAAGGTCTGGCACAAACATTTTAATGCCAAAGAGCATTTCGTATGGGGTCTGCCCACCCA
This sequence comes from Triturus cristatus, assembly GCF_964204655.1. Taxonomy (NCBI): domain Eukaryota; kingdom Metazoa; phylum Chordata; class Amphibia; order Caudata; family Salamandridae; genus Triturus; species Triturus cristatus. Next base: position 394,409,380 of record NC_140594.1, read on the forward strand.
GAGATCTTCTAGGGAGATTATTAAGTGTACCTTGAACCCAATACAAGTGGGCCAGCCAGTTCCTGCCAGTACCTAAGACTCTAGCTGTCAAAGATTGCTTTAAGTCACGGTTCATTCGCTCCACTATGGAATTGCCTTCAGGCCTATATGGAGACCAAAACTGTACCTGCAGCCCCATTGACATCATTGCATCCTTGTATGCCTTAGAGGTGAACGCTGAACCTTGTTCAGAGTGGAAGGTGCCACAGGCAAACATCCCAACAAAGACACACAAATCTCTAGTGATATTTCAAGCATCAGCACTGCATTGTGGCCAAACCCAAAGGAACCTAGTGCACGAATCAACTGCAACCAAAATATATTGATACGCAGTATCAGAAGAGAACGGACCGTAGTGATCAAGATACACACAGCCGAATGGCTGATTGGATATACACAGCTGTGTTTGTGGTGGACATGAGACTGTAGAAGGCTTAATTTGTTGACAAATGTCACACAAAAGAACATAATTACGGGTCTGTTTATATAAACCATGCCACCAGTAATGCTGCTGTAGAATAGAAACTGTCACAGACATTCTGGCATGTGCAGAAGCCATGCCCTCGTGTGCTGCAATGATAAAAGCAGGTCTGCGGTCCATGTTAGGATTCAGCTGAGCCCCAACATTCGGAATTGTAGCATAAGGAACTTGTTTGGGAGATAAATGATAAGAATACTTTGAAGGGAAGCCCTGCGGAGGAGCAATTCCATCCTTCGTAGCAGTAATAGCTGTCAAAATTTCACTATCAATCTTAGTCATGTACCTTGTAACTGCTGCAACGGAACACGTGCTACTGCAGACTTTGCCACTTCATCAGCCAAAGAATTACCAACAGCAGGGCTCCCACACGCTGATGGCCAAGAGTATGTTTAACCTGTGTGAGTGTGAGACGTTTTTTAAGTTTTGCCACTCGGACCCAAAGTATTTAATGATTTATTGCGCTGCCTTTAGAGTCTCTATAGTCATTTTGTGACCAAAAGAATAAGTTGTCATTGAAAGATTGGACACAGTAGTACGAATCGCATACAATAAGCGTATTCACATTTGCATCAGCAAACTCAAGAGCAAGAACAAGAGCACACAGTTCTGCCAATTGTGCTATACAGTCCCCAAGTGCCTGGGTATGCACTATGGAAGAATTAAACTCTACATTGACAATCGTACCAGCCACAATAGCATAGGCCGCTGAATAAGCGTGTTTAGCACCGACGACCGGTTGAGCCGATCCATCGGTATAGATGATACATTTGTATTCATCCAAAGGCAGCAGGGACAGAAGAGGAGGATGAACGTGTTCATACTGTAAGAACTCATGTGTCTGAAGAGAAGGATCAAAAATAAACGTGACATCAGCAGATGTCAAAGATGCAGCACATTGTATCCAATGGGGGTGAGGAGCCTTAGAGTTTGGTACACCCGCCTTAGTCACTATTCTAAGGCAGGGTGAGAGGTGATCATAAGAATGCGTTTACCCTGCACCAGAGAGCGTTCCTTTAGGATCGCCATCTGCACTGTGGTCAAAACCTTTTCAGTATTGGAAAATCGCATTTCAGCTGATGAGTATAAATGTGATTTGTAAGCAATAGGTACTGGGTCTCCCTCATCGGTATTATACGTATTACCAGGTTCGTTGCATTGTCACGCGTCAACAAGTAGTTAGTAGCAAGCAGGTCTGTTTGCAAAGATTGTAGAATTGAGGTATGTTCCATAAGCTAGCTGGCTGAAGAAAATTTTGGTTGTATCTATGCATATAGCGGTTTGATACGCTGGGCAGAATCGGGAATGTATGTCCTCCTGAAATTCAAAAATCCCAGCAGAGACTGAAGCTTTTTCAGTGTAGAAGGAGGTCGCAATTATGCATATTTCTCCAGAAAGTGGGGGGCTAACCCCCTACCTTCATTGTTGAGCTCGATGCCCAAAAGGAGCACCGCAAAAGTGCGATGTGTGATTTTGCGAAACTGAATTTGTATCCATAGTCGGCAAACGACAAAATAATGCGGTAGACTCGAACAAGATGTGGCATCAGTTCATCGTGCATCAAGTAAATATCATCAACGTACGAGAACGCATCAGGGTCTATGCTATGTAGCAAAGACACAATGCATGCAGCAAAAGCCCCAGGGCTATTCTTATACCCCATAGGCAAACGTCAGGAGCCAAGTTGTTACTATAGAAACCATTTTATATATCCAGCGTGGTTTTGAATTTTTTATGGATTAGTGTGTTCACTAATGCAGAGCTGTGCGTATTTTGTACCGCTAATGTACAACAGTGACTATTCAAATTTTGATAATCTAAGACAATGCAATACGATCTGTCAGGTTTTGATACATGAAAATAGAGGGTTATTCATCGGTGATACACAGGATTCAATCAAACTCCGGTACTCCAACTGGGTTAGAATATCACAAACAGGAGCCTTAGCTTCTTGTTTGATTGGATATTGTGGCTGTGGCATAGACCGTAACGGGATCTCGTGTGCTGGTGAATCTCTATCCCAGCCCACCTGATTACGGTATACCGCCGGGGCAAGGGCCAAAGCCCACTCAGCTGCAAAAGCCTTTGCATGTTCCCCAGGGACATGACGCGAAAGAATCGGAAGTATCACGTCTTCCCCTTTTGGAGCGGCTAGCACAAAAGGTGGGGGCCAATCCGCCTCTACTAACAAAATGTCATATGAAGAGGTCAAATTCTCCCCAAAAAATGCTGTGATTGTACGCTCTTTATCACCTTCAATATGGAAGACTATTTCATAGAGTCTATCTGGGGGAGCAACTCGTGTATCTGCTGTCTCTACTGTAATGAATGTGTCAGTTGCTCTCGCCACCAGACAGGGTTGCAGTGCCCCCCGCACTATGGTAACCTCCGCTGCGCTGTCAAGCAGACTCACCACCCAAGTCCAGTCTAGAAGACGTGTTCTCACTGTCTGAGGCATATTTCGCTGTTAAAGCAGCAACTTTCTTCTTCTGATAAGGTGGTCTAAAATGAGGTAGTTCCTCTTGTTTGGCTTTAACGTCAAACTGTCGAGGTAGATCTCGCCCCTGTGGTGCAGCCTGACTTTTGCCACGATCCTGGCGTTCTCCTCCACCGACTTGAGAGCCCGATGTGTCCTGTAAAGAACGATGAGAGCGCTGATCAGGGACTTAAAATCTATCAGGAAACTTAATTTTTTCATGGTGGAAAAGTCATAAGTTACGCTCAGAAGTGTACCAGCTCGCGAACCCTGCTTCTGCTGTTGCTGCCCCTGTTTATCATTCTCCCAGCTCTTTTAAAAAGAATGGGCACCCATCTTTATCAGTCTGGGCCTTTTGTTGATTTTGAGATTGAGTTTGATTTTGTGGTTGAGTAAAAGGCTTGATTCCCAGACTATTGCTCCCTATGGATTTATAAGCTTTAGCAATACTCTTTGGTAATTTGCGTGGCTTGTCTGCGTCTGCCACAGCCTCCAAGCACTGCATCACCTGTAAGCATACAGCATCACCCTTAACATTTGCAAGGATCATTTCGCAAACAATGTCAAACACCCCCACCAGTCTCATTCCCACTCTTCCTGAACACGTTTGATCACTGATGGGAATACGGTCATTGAGGGGTGCGAAACACATCGAATATACAGCTGCAAACACCTTACCCCAAGTGTTACAATCAGTTCATTCGGGAACCAGATTTTTCTGTAGACTTATCGTCAAACTCCTGTGCTTCTCCACAGGTGTGGTATTTGGAAAAAAAGCTTTGAGTTGCCCAAATTTCTCAGCAAGCCAATAAGGAAGCTCATCCTTGTTCTGGGGACGCTTGCCCATTACGGAACTAACAATCAAAGGACTGACGGTCACACCACCAGGTGCAGGTGGTTACGCAGCAACCCCAGGTGGTCCCACCTGGAAGTTGCGTGACATAAACTGAATAACTGCCCTATGCGTACGTATCAAGGAAGTGTGTAATATATGGAGTTCAGCAAGTGTAGCAGTTGTCAGATAGCGTGGGTGTGGGGTGTGGGGTATCCGCAGCCAAAACGGGCCATGTGGCCCCTTCTATCGATAAAGGGCCTAAACGGACCGGAGTTATTGGGTGTGGAAGGGCGCCATCAAACCATATATGGTGTTGCCAAGCTGTGAGCGGAACCTCAAGAGTACTATATGGTCTATGTTTCCACGAAAGCGCAGTGGCAGTATACTCGTGAAACAAATTGTCTGTTCCTTAGACTGCCGGAAAGGTAACCCAAGAATAAAATACTTCAAAGCGAAAGGCAGGGCCCGCATCCACAACGAATATAAGTGCAACACCTGCATCACGTACTCCGTATTGTTGTAAATAAACCCTGAGCGGAGTGCGGTTAGAAGCTGTTAAAGCAACCGCCATAATCAATAGTATAGAATAACAACCTATGCGTGGCAGTGCAACAAAGGGTTAAAAGAATGAGTAAAAACTTTTAAAATTCAAGCTTGAAAAACCTATATAAAATATCACACTATAGGGGATTGTGGAAAAGCACTAGTACTACACAGGAATATCGCAGATAAGAACCAGACCAAATGTTGGCTTTGCCATGTTGCAGGGGTTCTGCACAGACACAGAACTATGCGCAGGAAAACAGGACCTCGGTGTACAGGAGTTGTACCTTCCTACCACCCTAGCACCCAAAATCCCAGAACCGACTAGCTATAGTGTCTCATTCGTTCTCTGAGAAAATCACGAACCTACAAATGATTAGACAACCCAGAACACAACACTCCCGACTCTCACAGGAATCGCAGTAGCAAGACATACCCTTTCGCTCACTCACTCGTACTTGTCCACAATAAGGATAGTCAGAGTCACTGTATAGTTCAAAATTTTTATTTTAACTATCGTGCTCTATAATGCAGTATACGAGCCACTACCAGCAGCGAAATGCATAAACCTAGCACAGTTAGCATTGTTACAATACCATAGAATATAAAGGGGGATGTCAAGTGACAGAAGTAGAGCTGTCACAGCAGATGGAAGCAATTTATGACAACATGGAAGAGACATCATGACTGTAAGGGTGATGCACTACAGAATTAGACAAATTATGGTCATTATGGTCATTAAGATGGAAGAAAGTAAAGGAGGTATACTGTACAACTGGTTATGAGATGGCTCGCTTTGTAATCCGAGATAAGCCAAATGAGCATGTTGATGGACAATGCCATCATGACAAGTGTGTACTAATGTATGATGTGAATAAACTGCGGCCGTTCTAACGCCATTAAGGTCTTGGTGCACATAATCGATGGGAATGGAAGAACGGCGGGAGGGCCCACGGGATGCTCGCACAACTGGGGGGCTGAGGGGGGATTTCCTTACATTGTGTAAGTAATGTCAACTTAATCTTATTTCTCATCATTAAAAAAGTTGAATAGGTTAAAATTTGTTACTTGTCTCACCCATTTCCTTTATACTTTGCTGATTCAGAACGGGATACGTGGGTTTCTTGCATCAGAGCTAAATCTGTGTTTCTTCAAGGCCAGGTACGTGACCTTTGATATACTGAGATAGCCATCAACCTTACTTGACAGACAGCGTTTTTTTTAGGTCTTGCCTAGCGTTGCAGCGCACATGCGTTGCTCGCCCTGCGAGGCTTCTTGTAATCGAGGAGATTTCAGAAGTGGAGTTTAAGCCCCGCCCCTTCTTTCCATTGGCTTGCGTCATCGTTCATACTAAACGCTGGCTTTCGATTGCAAATGAGGCTTCTTAGTCCCTTCTTGTTACCGCCCTGTCTCCTTTTGGCCCCGCCCACCCGGACTGGATCTTTCACTTGCGGCGTTACATTGTCTCCTTTATTAGTAGGTAAGCACTCTTTTGTGTTCATTCTGCAATTCACGGGCCACCATGTACCACGCTATAGCACAGCGCTTGTTTTTCTTTATTGAGGAATGCTTTTTTAATCTATTTTTAAAAAATGGTATGATCACGGCACCCACGCTTTACTTTAGTTAAGCGTGGGTGCCGAGATTGTTGAAAAAGTAAAGAAATAGATTTTTTCCAATTTCTTTACTTTTGCTACAATCGCGGCACCCGCGCTTTACTTTACATGGCTAAAGGTAAAGCGTGGGTGCCGCGATTGTTGAAAAAGTAAATCAATAGAAAAAAATCTATTTCTTTACTTTTCAACAATCGCGGCACCCGCGCTTAACTAAAGTAAAGCGCGGGTGCCGCGATCATACCGTAACACATACTAAGGTGTTTACGAATATAATAACTGCTGCCATTTTTTTACCCTCATTGGATTCATGAGTTCGTTCTTTTTTTCAGGGCCATCAGGACTTTTAGCTTAACGCATAGAAATCCAATATAAATGTTGATACTTTAACCGTTTCATGATACCAGTTTTTTTTCTTTATTACATTGTCTATACCCTGCTCTACAATCGTGGCCCTTCTTCTATTTTGATGCCTGCCTCTCAGCAGCTTCTTTAGCTTTGCGGTGCTTGGATTGTAGCCGTAAGTCGAGCGTTGCCAGGGCACAGTCGGCTGACTGTAAGCTACAGCGAGGAAGAGCTGTTGGAGGGAGCGCAAAAGCAAGATCACTGACTGCACCAGCGGCGAGCAGCGCAGAGCGTGAGTGTGCTGTACGGGCAGGGGGCACGGAGGGGGCACTGCAGAGAGACAGGTTTTAACACTAAATACTGACAGGTGCCGCTATGAGAGTATATGTTACCCTGCCAAGGCAGTTGTATGGACTGTCTAGTCAGGCGGGCATTGCAAAGACAAACCTGCTGATGAAACAGGCTTTTAAAACTCGCATATTCACAAGGATTATCAGGCTAAAGATGGGGCTCTGAGATTATCACTGTTGAGCCAGTGTCACTGAAAGAGACTGACATGATAAAGAGTCTGTCACTGGCAGAAGATATCTCTGGGCTACATTATAGTTTCTGGTTAGCACCATGTCATCTGTGGCACCGTCTGCTAATCCAGTCTTTTGATCTCACAGCACATTGCATGCTGGGAAATCTATGTCAGTGTTTACATTGAGGAAAATACCACATAGTGTCCTTTTTTCAGCAACACAAGTAAAAGGGGAGTGGAGAAGTTTACAAGGCAGAAAGCGACGCCGCCCAAAGAGGTTTTGCTATCTATAGCCAGCATTGCAGTCGCTTTTTGTGACTTAAGACAGCCTGTTGTATAAGCAACATGTACAAAAAGTGTCTCCTGTACTCGGAAGTGGAGAGCCTTTACCCTCTCACTGCCACCGTTGTCTGTTTCCAGAAAGACACACTAGCCTTGTGTTGTCGTCCATAAGCTAATGTTCACTTTCAGTCATTTAAGATCTATCCTTGGAACAAGTTGAATAAGTGTTGCATTTTTGTAATTTCTATATTGTGGGTAGCTTTTCCTTATACCCTATCCACTTTATCCTTGTCTAAAGCACATCTTAAGCACTGTGCACTCACTGAGCACACACTTTGTGCATGGCACACCACTTAATAGTGCATCAATGTGCCCTCACCATGGGAGGAAACACTGAGTAGTGCCTGTACAGCGTGGTGGCTCCTCCATGTCCTCTTTCATGATGCCTGGGTGTGCTATTTTCTGACCTATATGCTTGTGATTGGCTGACATTGTCTTCTATCAACAAAAGGAAGGTGCACTCAACATAAGAGTCATACAAAACCATAATTAATGTCCATTAATATTTAAAATTTATTCCAAATAAGTAGACATAGACAGCAAACAGCCAACGCGTTTCGTCCCTTTGCCAAGGAACTTCTTCAGGGCTGTGAGAATAACATAAAAAGACACAAATTGTAATACGACAACCAATGAGAAATACACAACAACAAATACAAAAACAAATGTACAAACCCATAAATACACATTAAACCAATACAAACATTAATATTATCAATAATAACAAATACATAGAAACCAGAACCAAGAACAAAACATACAAAGATACATGTAGCATATTCACAGAACAAACATCAAATATATTTGGTTTATTAACCCCTTGGCTGCGGCAGGAATTCCGCCGCAGCGCTGGGGGGGTTTGGGGGCAGCGCGGTGGGGCTGTGCTCATGACGGAGCCACTCCGTCATGAGTCACGGTTGAGCTGTGCTCATGACAGAGTGGTTCCGTCATGACTCCGCCCAAGGCGCTAATCGCCCGCATAGGCGGGGAATTAGCGCCGCGTAAAAGGAGCGGCCGCCAACGGCCGCGGCATGACGGAACCACTCCGTCATGAGCACACGGCACCTGTGGCTCATGACGGAGTGGTTCCGTCATGAGCGGGGAAGGGGTTAATATAAAACGTATATATATATATAGACCCTTTAGTAATTTGTTGAGTTTGTATAACTGTTTCGAAAGTTAAAAGTAAAAGAAACTTTTGATCCAAACAATGTGTGTTATATTCAGCCGTGAACGGCAAAGCAAACTGAAATAAACCATCCAGAGTTTTAAGAAGTTGAGATACAAGGAAAGTTCAGAACAGATATTTTTAGTAAAAAATATGATAAGAGAAAGGAGAAAAAGCAAAGAAAAAGACAGAAATGGAGAAAGAACAAGAAACAATATATATTACACCAAAGATCGTGAGAAATATAAAGTCAATATCATTGTATATAAATCTAAAACTAGATAAAATCTATATCAATAACTAATCAATAATAATAAGATTATGTTAATAATCTCACCTAAAGATCAAAGCGATATGTTTAATCTTGCAAGAGCAATAGCAGAATAGCCTTAGGCAAGCAGTCCAATTTCCGCAGAAAAATCAAAGACATGTGTATCCAAGTCTGGTAATCCAAATAACAGAGAAATGGACAAATGTAGATTATATTACGACTGTCACATAGCTATACAAGAGAAGAACATTCTTAAAACGAAGAAAATTATTTTATTAAATATATTTTTATAAAACGCGAACATTCATATTAAGTGAAAAAGCGGAATATCAAGGTTAGTTGTCACAGAAGGCATCCGTCAATTAAACAAAGACACCAGAAACACGTATAGACATTAAATTGTCACATATCTCACGCAAACATAAATCCTCAACAATCTCTAATAAATTCCTTATGTTGAATAAGTTAAAAAGCAGGTAATAAACCTGAAATGCGACGAAAGAAATAGCGGATCTCTCACCAGAAATAAATTCAAAGGTCGTTTCCGTATTCAAGCGGAGTCATAGCATCAAGAGCGATAATGTCATAAGGATTTCTAGGTTACTTTTGTGTAGAGTTTCATTGTAATTTAAATCCCAATCTGTGAAAAAGAGACCAAAAAACGCTATTTTCAAAACCTAGCCCAACCATGGCCATTATATCCAAGTCCCCATTGATCATAAATCCACATTATTCTGGACATCCCAATTATTATCACTAATTCGAAAAGAAGGTATGCAGCATGAGGATTGGCAAGTGAACATAGTACGAATTCACAGTCAAGTTTCTAAACATCACTAGTATAACATAGCAACAGCACCCTAACCCTCCAGCTTAGAGTAACTTGTTGTTAAAACTAGCGGAAAGGTACAAAGCGCCAGCATAATGACAAACATACAAGTGACTCTAAGCTGGAGGGTTAGGGTGCTGTTGCTATGTTGCTATGTTATACTTGTATAGCTATGTGACAGTCGTAATATAATCTACATTTGTCCATTTCTCTGTTATTTGGATTACCAGACTTGGATACACATGTCTTTGATTTTTCTGCGGAAATTGGACTGCTTGCCTAAGGCTATTCTGCTATTGCTCTTGCAAGATTAAACATATCGCTTTGATCTTTAGGTGAGATTATTAACATAATCTTATTATTATTGATTAATTATTGATATAGATTTTATCTAGTTTTAGATTTATATACAATGATATTGACTTTATATTTCTCACGATCTTTGGTGTTATATATATTGTTTCTTGTTCTTTCTCCATTTCTGTCTTTTTCTTTGCTTTTTCTCCTTTCTCTTATCATATTTTTTACTAAAAATATCTGTTCTGAACCTTCCTTGTATCTCAACTTCTTAAAACTCTGGATGGTTTATTTCAGTTTGCTCTGCAGTTCACGGCTGAATATAACACACATTGTTTGGATCAAAAGTTTCTTTTACTTTTAACTTTCGAAACAGTTATACAAACTCAACAAATTACTAAAGGGTCTATATATATATACGTTTTATATTAATAAACCAAATATATGTGATGTTTGTTCTGTGAATATGCTACATGTATATTTGTATGTTTTGTTCTTGGTTCTGGTTTCTATGTATTTGTTATTATTGATAATATTAATGTTTGTATTGGTTTAATGTGTATTTATGGGTTTGTACATTTGTTTTTGTATTTGTTGTTGTGTATTTCTCATTGGTTGTCGTATTACAATTTGTGTCTTTTTATGTTATTCTCACAGCCCTGAAGAACTTCCTTGGCAAAGGGACGAAACGCGTTGGCTGTTTGCCGTCTATGTCTCTTTATTTGGAATAAATTTGAAATATTAATGGACATTAATGATGGTTTTGTATGACTCTTATGTTGAGTGCACCTTCCTTTTGTTGATATAAATCTTGGATCTTTATAGCATCAATCAACGACGGATGCTGGAATTGGATACACCATTTTGTGGATAAACTAAATTTTGGGAATTTATGTGCTTAACCTTTGTCTGTCGTTGGTGGCTTTTTTCTGACATTGTCTTCTGTCTTATTGGTCATTCATTGAAAACTACTTGCAACTAACATAAATGAGTATCTTGTACAGTTCAAACAAACCATATTATTCACAATAAACGATGCCTCTACCTCCAACTAAAAGAAAAGCGTTACTTACTACTACCAGGCAGATCTTCGTATTCAGGAAACTTTATTACAAATTTATTAAAGAAACATTTGCAATGCAATCAGTATCGCATTTGCGACTGTTTGAGCTAATGGCATTGTAAATGACAATGGCATTTATTTATTTAAAATTTATTTTTATGAAATATTACACATAAACAAAGTACAGCATATGTATTAGACAATCAGCATGTTTACATGAATAAAGCGGCGCAAATGACATGTAGCACAGCGAGATCCAAATCCATTCATGCACAGAGGACAAATCTCTACCCCCTGCTTCACTACAGTGGTGTCTTATAAGAATGTCACATATTGGGAACATCATATAGCACTGGATAGTTAAATAAGACGGACAATGTACACGTGGGTGTAAAGAAAACCGAAGCCTGGAGTGTTTAGGCCTAATCGTATAATGACTAGAGTGAGTATCAGGACTCCTGGTCAATGTCAGCTGGATGCTCCAGTAGGTATGCCTGAAGTGGGCCCCAGATGTCCCGAGGTCATGAGGAGACCGGGAGAAGCTCAGCATACGTACAGGTTTGATCCTGCCAGAGTGTCATGTCCCCAATCCATTCCCTGAATTTGGGTGCCCTTCCCCGACCCCACCTACAGGCCAACCGTCATTTGGCTAAAACTAGGCTAAAGGATACAAATTTACGATGGGTTGCTGGAATCTGCTCAGTGAAGCCGAGTAAGGCCACAAGAGGAGACCTCAAGAGGGATAAAGAAGTCATGCAGTCTAACGCTGTGAAGACCTGTTGCCAATATGTGTGAATGTCTGAGCATCCCCAAGCGAGATGAAGGAAGTCAGCAGCTTCCGTGTTACATCTATCACATCTGTTTGTGTTGCGTAACCAAAATCTATGTAGTTTAACTGGGGTATAATAACTGCGGTGGAGGAGTAATGCGTAGGCGGCTGCTGGAGAAGACCTGCTCTGTTTGTTTACAACAATACGCCCATCAGAGATGTCATGTTCCAGTTCGGTCGACCATTTATCCCGAGCTACACATTGAGGGTACTCGGCATCAACGTATACACTGTGATACAATGTAGACACTAAATGAGAAGCAGTGGGAGCACGTAGTACATGATGCAACAAGGCTACCACTAAGGGCTCCAATAGGTACGCAGGGGTGAAGTCTTTGATCCTATGCCTTAGTCGGGTATACAGAAAACTTCCATAGCAGAAGGTGGGGGGTTTGGATAGAGCTGTTGGAGAGTACGAAACTTGTCATTTAGGTATAGGTCACCCGAGCAGTGGATTTTTCGCGTATTTCCAACCCTCTTAAACACACCTTCCTGCAGTAATGGCATCTTTGGGTGGTATGCAAGCGGGAGTAGCAGGGAGTATAAGCAGGGTGTCAGCAATGCGGCGCCATGCTTTGACCATGCAGTCTACAGAGGATGGGCGAGGCTCTCGTGGTGCGACCATGGACAACATGACCCCCTCTAACGGAATAGGATCTGCGAGCCAGTGCTCGGTAGCAACATGAGGTGTATACCAAGGTGAGTGAAACCAAAAGTGGGCATAGTGTGCTTGGGCACATATGTAATACAATTCAAAATTAGGAATATCAAAGCCTCCTGTGAATATGGTCGCATGAGTGTGTCCCATTGTATACGTGGTTGTTTGCCTCCCCATACCAATCTAATCAACTCCGCTCGGAGAGAGGAGAAGAAATGACGACCTGTGTCGTATGGGATGTTTAAGAACAGATACAAGAATTTAGGTAGGACCACCATTTTAATGAGGGAAGTGCATCCCGCCATGGTAAGGGGGAGTGCATTCCACCTAGTGATGCAGCCAGTAACATGGTCCAATGCACGCCCATAGTTTAGCCTCATCAGTTCCTTGTGATCTGCTGTGATGTGTATCCCTAGGTATTTCACTTCATCAGAGCACCATTCAATGGGAAAGTCTGCATCGAATGGTGTAGCTGAAGCAGTCAATGGGAATATTTGGGATTTGGCCCAATTTATATGGATGCTGGAGTGACCACCAAACTTGACAAATTCCCGGAGGAGTGGATTAAGGTTTTGATGCGGATCTTTAATATATAGGGTAACATCGTCGGCATACAAAGAGATGAGGATTGGGCATAGAAAACAACGGAGGCCTTTTTCTAGGTGATGTTGCCGGACCTTAGCCGCCAGAGGCTCCATGGTGAGGGGGAATAAAAGGGGAGATAACGGGCACCCCTGTTGGGTGCCTCAAGCGAGAGAGATCGAGGAAGAAACATGTCCATTGATCAGGACTTTTGCTGTCGGTGAGGTATATAAAAGCCGGATCCAGGCCAAGAAACCTATGGGAAGTCCCATACATTGAACTATTGTAAAGAGGTAGTCCCATTCCACAGAGTCGAAGGCCTCCGTGGCATCCAGGAAGACCGCCACTAGTGCCAGCTGTGGGTCTATGTTTTGTATAATAGAGAAGAGCATCCTAAGATTGTGAGATCCGGCCTGATCCAGGAAAACTAGGTTCTCCATCAGGAGACTGAGGCGATTTGCCAGTAATTTGGCGAGTATTTTTGTGTCCGTGTTGATGATTGAGAGGGGACGATAGGACTCACAACGGTCCGCAGGCTTAGCTGGCTTCAGTAATGATGTAATGAGTGCCTCTCTCATCGATGCAGGCAGGATCTGAGTTTCCTGGGCTTCCAGGAAAGCCTCCTTCAGCACGGGGAAAAGGTGATCAATATAAGTTTTGTAAAACTCTATGGGGAGTCCATCGGACCCTGGTGCCTTCCCTGAATTCATCTGCATGATAGCTTCACGAAGCTCATCATCCTCAAATGGTGCCGTCAAGAATTCCCGCTGTTGATCACCCAGCCATCCCAACGCTATATCTTCAAGATAATGAGAAAGGTCGGGGAGAAGTGCGGCGTGACCTATACAAATCTGCATAGAATTCAGTAAATGTATTTAAAATTTCAAGACTATCACTATGATGCACCCCTTTCCCATCCACAACGTCCAATATATAATTAGAAAAGCGGGCCTGTCTAATTTCAGTCGCTAGAGCCCGGCCGGGTCTTTCGCCCTTCCCATATCGACGGGCAATAAAGTATTTGCCTCTGAATTTAACTTCACGTTCCGCAGTGGCGGTATAATCCGTTCGTTTTTCCCGGAGTAAGGCCCTCTGGGCACCTGATTGAACATTCAACATGTCTAGTTCAAGTTGCTTAAGCTAATTTTCAAGATGCCGCAAAGTTCTCCGAATATCTCTGAGTACCCCAAAGCTTTTGGACATGCACATGCCCCGCAAAGTAACTTTCAAGGCCTCCCAGATCGTGCCCACGTGTGTAACGGAGTCCTTCTTTTTAGCAACAAAAAATCTGCGATTTCCTCCCCAATTTCTGCCTGAAAAATCATATCCAACAGTGCTTCTGGCACAAGTCTCCAACAATGCTGGGTGGCGATTAAATTAGGGGGTGCTATCTCCAGGCATACCGGCGCGTGGTCCGAGTATGTTCTGGCCATATGCTCTACCGAGTGAATCCAAGGACACAACCCCTGAGAGCATACCCAATAATCCAGACGTGACCAGGTCGAGTGTCCCGCTGTATAAAACGTGCCCTCTCTCTCTCTGCTGGATGGACATAGCGCCATGCATCTATGAGCCCATGGTCTAGAAATAATCGAGAAAGGGTATCCGGAGTGTTGGTGTAATGATGTGGCAGGGGGTTGGATCTATCCATGGAGGGGCACAGGGCAGTGTTAAAATCTCCTCCCCCTATAACGTGAGTGGACCCTACCTTAATTATCTGTCCCGATAGGGTAGTGAAGTAGTCTGGGTCATCCGTGTTGGGACCATAACAACAAGCAACGGTAATCGATTGTGTGCCCAGTGTACCCCAGAGCATACAACTCTGACCTGCGGGGTCGCTAAATGTGCCTCCTAGTATGAAAGGTGTATTCTTCTTCACTAAGATGAGTGTGCCACGTGAATATATAGAATAGGAAGAGAGTACTCGGGCAGAGGCCCACTTACTGCCAAAACAATTAGGACGTTGAGGATCAGTGTGCGTCTCTTGTAGCATTGCAACTTGTATGTGATGCCTGTCAAGGTACGCCAGTATTTGTCTACGTTTTCGAGAGCCGCCAAGGCCCCAGACAGTCCATGTGCTCAATTTAATTCGTAGTGGCTCCGTATGTAGGGACATTCCGAAGGTAGTACAACGCTATAGTGAATGTGTCAGTACACGTGCAATGTGTAAATAGGCCAACATTTGCTAACATGTCAATCCTCTGTTGTCTCAAATACATAAAGGCAATGGTGAACAACCTTTACAACGCAACTTTTACACCGCACTACCATTACAACGAAACTATTACAACGCGAAATCTGTTACAACGCATGCCATTACAACGCATGCTATTACAACGAAATGCACTAGATGGCGTGCTAACATTAGAAATAGTGTAGTTTTACTATCCAAACACCTTCCCTACTGCAACGTGGACTGGAGTTAGAATAGTAAATTATACATTTCTAATGTCAGCACTCCATCTAGTGTACGTCGTTGTAAAAGCATGCGTTGTAAAGGCTGGCGTTGTAACAGATCTTGCGGTGTAAAAAATGCGTTGTAACGGCATGCGGTGTAAAAGCATGCGTTGTAACGTCATACATCCAAAGGCAATATATAACATTCCCAAGCCAACCCCTCCCCCCAACAATTCCCCTATTGTGTCGGCATTGGAGCAACTGGCTAATAACCATCCACCCCGCCCACAACAGCACTCCAATCATGCCGATACTAAGTTGCCCACCCATAGCCCCCAAACAACGTACCTGTCCTGTCTTAGTCAAGAAAGTCCAACCAAGCAGGGAAAACAAACAAAAAAATAAGGGTATAAGCAGTATGGAGGATCTCCTATGGGGGTGGTGCACGTGGGCTACGAAACGTTCCCGTTTCCCAACTCTTATTGCATTGCAGTCCCCAGGTGTCTCATGGTGAAAATGGAATAGAGCGGCACGGGAAGGGTGCTTGGTGAAGCCTGTGACAATCCTACTAAAAAGAACACAAATATTGAATCATAAGCCTTATATAGTGTACAGAGCCCATAGGGCACTTAGCTGACCGCATCATGCTTGCAGGAGAAGTGACCCATCCCGAAGGTCGACCACGACTCCATCACAGAAGGACGAGTCGTGTGATTCTCACCAGAACAGCAACAAAGTACAACAGATCCCATGAAAGGTGGGGGGATCAAACTGGGTCATGCAGCGATAACGTCCATTTCCCAGGTTAGTCCAGGGAAGGAGAAGGAGATCTGGAAGCATGGTCTCGTCGTTGCGATCGCCGCTGAATATTCTTCAGAAACTCCTCCACTTGCTGCGGATTGGTGCAGAAGGTGTGCTTGCCATGGTAAGTAATCAGGAGTAGTGCAGGGTACATGAGGGCATATTCGATTTGAGCCTTGCGCAGTTTTTGCTTGACAGGCAGGAACTTGCGGCGCGCCGCCTGAACCGCCCTAGTGAAGTCAGGGTAGATGATGAATTAATTGCCCTCGAAGTGTAGTGACTTCTGCACACAAGCTTTCTTAAGTGCAGCATCGCAGTCTTGATAATTCAGTAGATGGGCAACAATGGGTCGTGGAGTTCCTCCAGGCGGAGGCCGGGGACCTAGGTAGCGATGTGCACACTCTACCACCAGCTGCGACGAGAAAGTCTGCTCTGAAGGTACCTGTCAGGAGGCGCTCAATGAAGTCCTCCATGCGCCCAGTATTTGTGCTCTCCGGTATGCCTATGACTCGAATATTGTTCAGGCGGCTCCAAGCCTCTAGCTCTTCATTTTTGGCTGCGATGACTTTTAACAGCTTGTCCATTTGCGACACCTGTTGCTGCATCTGGGAGGTGGCATCCTCAGTCTCCGAGATGCGGCGCTCAGCTTCCTTCAACTGCCCATCATGTTTGTCGACTTTCTGGACAAGGAAATCTAGTCGGCTGTTCATTGTGACCATTTTCCCAGAAAGGTCGGTGAGACTGTGTTGCATAGCCAGGAGTTGTGTTTTTACATCATCTTCTGGGGTCGGCGAGGGTGCCTGCGACTGGTCAGTGCTGGTCTGCCCAGAATCAGCCGATGTGGACCACGTAGCTGCTTTTTTGGTGTCGAAGGTGAGCTTGGGTTGACGGCCATGCGGCTTCCCCATTATGCGCATGATGGTTGCAGAGAGGAAGAGCGGTAGCGGGACTCACTACACCCAGTCTCTAACTGGGAGACCAGTCAAAGAGTGTCAGGCAAAGAAGGACATTCATCAACCATATGAAAAAAGGAGATAGCAGACTGCAGCGATAAGGCAGGCCTGTAGTAGTATTCGTCAGAGGAGCTCAAGGATATATCAATAGTCTACCTGTGTGAAGGGCATGCACTGTCTTGGGCAATTAGCAGGCACCTTCGGTGAGTGGGCAGGCATCAGCAGCAGACTCAAATGTACATATATTGCAGAAGCGTGTTTAAATAGGTGTCGCTCGTTCATCAAAGCGGCCAAGGCAGAAGGAGTATCTGCAACGGCACCAGCCAGTAGTGTACAAGTCCGCAATATATCAGTGCCACTGGGGGCAAGTATGGTGTATAATGGCACCAAATTCCTTCAGAGCAGCAGCAGCAGCGTATGACCGTGCCGATGGCGCAGTGCAGTCTCACAGTCCCCTCTGCACAAGCACACTCCTCTTACAGGATCAGAATGGCAGTGTGCAACAATGGGCAAGCACCGGGTGTGGCACAGTATACTACCAGCAATAGACCTCAGCTGAGCGACATGGAGGTCCCATAGTATGGGGTGTAATCAATCCCGCCAGCAGCCCAGACACACGAACAGCAGCCACCAGCCACCCAGTAGGCAGGGAGAGTTAGTAAAGCCCAGGATATTGTCTCTGTGAGAGATGCAGGCCAGAGAAGGTGCAGGGCGTCCAGCAGGTCGCTATAGGCACAGCACAACAGCAGCGTCCATGTCATAGGGAGACAGCATGTCGGCACGTAAGATGGCGGCGCTACTCACAAGATTCCGTGCTGTAGAGCCAACCACCACTCACCCGCAAATACTGGCATGCGATATACTCAGCCGAATAAAAACCTTCGGAAATCGCACACTGGACAGTCTTCAAGCATCAAGGGCAGGTCTGGAGCAGATAAGGGATCCCGCTGCAACAGCCAAGGAGAAATGGCACGCAGCCAGCACCACACCTCCCACCTCATGCACCAGCCACCTCACCGCGTCACTTGTCCCAGTCCAAGCGTGCACCACAGTCCACAGAGATAACGAGCACGGCATGCGAAGAGCCAATGAGGAGCAGGCTACTCGTTGGAGGGCCCACCACCGCGTGAAATCCTCGGGGCTCTGGTAACAGTAGCTACCGCCTGGGTTACCAGGAACTTCACCTCCTCAGTCCCCCGCAGTTTGAAGGCCGGGCTGAAGTCATCCCCGGGCATGCTAGAGCCACAATTTCCGCACTAGAGCAGTCAGACAGTCTAGAGAACAGGCGAGCAGCGGCACCGAGTAGTTTTATTTGGTAGGAGCTAGGATAAATAATGGATTATATCGCCAAGCCGCCAGAGCCTCACAGATGGGCGACCATCTTAAACATGCGCCACCTAGCGCTTCCCAATGGCATTTATTTATGTGTTGGCTTTTAAAACAGATAAATAAAAGGTATTGTCATTTACACTGCCAATAGCTTAAACTCTTGCAAATGCGACACCTATTGCATTCGGTAATTGAAGAGCAATTTATAATCAATACCACAACTGTAAAGAACGGGGAAGTAGATGGTCGCAGTGGGAAGATATAATTGTACCATGGTATATTATTGGAAGGGTCAGTCATGTCAGTGGGAACCCTAAATACAAGTTTTGTTTGTGGCTATATTCCACCAATGGTGAAGTAAAAGGAAGCGCGATGGACAGCTATACTATGTTACAGAATTATCACAAAGGGGTATGCCTATTATTTCCTATCTGGATGTTTGGAACACAAAACAAACAACCTTTAAATGGCGGGTACACCTCTGAGAATGCGCCTGGAATTATAGAACACTGGGGCAGGTGATCCTTCCTACCAGACAATCGGGCCTATAAGTATCCAAACAACGTGTTCAACTATACAATAATAATTGCTGTGCTGAGAGCAGGGGCCTCGTACGGTGAGTTATCGTCTATAATGCAGAGAGACAGAGTTCAGGGCAGTGCAGATCTTTTTGGACGCACTGGAGGGCGCTGTTTCCTGAGAGCGAATCATCAGGTTTCCAGGCGGCCATCAGACACATGGAAATATGGGTAGCCTCCTTTGTCGTGACGGTAAATGACGATGAATTCCTGGACGTGGCTCAGGCCAAGATGGCGTCTCGAGCACGTGAAGAGAGAGCAAGAAGAGCCAAATCAGTATCTGTAAACTTGGCGGTGTCTGCTTTGGAGGAGGCCTGCTGTAAGCAC
The DNA here is from genome assembly GCF_964204655.1 of Triturus cristatus. NCBI lineage: Eukaryota > Metazoa > Chordata > Amphibia > Caudata > Salamandridae > Triturus > Triturus cristatus. The sequence continues at coordinate 394,428,656 of NC_140594.1, forward strand.
AAATCCACCGTGATCAGCTGCGAACTAGTCAGCCTGGCAGCTTCCCTCATTGACTCACTCCTCGAAGCTTGCAAGCAGGGTCGTGGGAGGGGTTTATCACAGGTCACCTGAGACCGCTATAGCACTGGCACACTTCTCGGTGAGAAGTGGAGTCAGCCAAGGCAGCCCATGCCCCAAATGATGGATCCGGTGGAAGTAGTCTTGGAGCACTTCACAGCACAGTGCAGTCAGGAGGGGACAAGTCCTCCAACTTGTGTGGTCCAGCATTGAGGAGTGCTTAATTTAAGCCGGTGGTTTCCGGTGCTCAGCACCCGCACTTAATTGTCAGCTCCGGCTCTAGTGACTCTGTCTTATGTTGGGATGAGCACAACAACAATGTTAAATAAGTCAAAATACATTAAAAAAAGAATAATACCTGCCACTCACACCATTATTATAGCTTTGAATAGCCTGGAATAGTTTAAATTGTCATACTTGTAGGCAGTGGTTTAAATGGGCCGGTACTGTCCGGTACGGAGTACCGGCACTTTTTTATTTTGAGGGGGACAGTACCGGCACTTCTGACGAGTGACGTAATACTTTTAATTGGAGAGTACCGGCACTTCTTAGAAACAAGCAGGTACTCTGGTGCAGAGTACCTGCACTTCTATTTTTCCATTTCAAGCACTGCTTGTAGGAGTGCGATGGTTAGTATTTGTGTAGGTACTGTCATTGGCCCGCTGGGAGGGGATATGGGTGGTGCAGGCTGAAGAGGACTCCTGAGAAGGGCCCTGGCACGTACTTTTAATTACAAACTAAGCACTGCATTGTGGTCGGATCCTTCAGCAGGGAAGTGGTCACGAGGTTCCCACGGGATTCTTCTTCGAGGAATTCTACCTTTAGGAAGTGCTTACCTATGTTATGCTTCATTAAATGAACATACATTTGCCATTTCCTATGTAATAGAGTAACACTGGTGTGGGCTGCTTGAGATTTTTTTTTGTCCAGGCAAAAGATGACACTGAATCACTGTGTATGCCAATAGGAGATTATTGGTTTGTTTGTTGTAGAAAAAAATACAGCTCCTCAGTAGTCGGGCTAAATGGTAAACTTTACTTGAAAATTATTTCTCAAAAATTAGCTGAATAGATTTGATTAGGTCTCAAAATAGAAATTTGGATTGAATTTATATGTGTAATTCTATCGTTTGTATTTTTATCTCGCTGTAACTGGGCAATCACGCATTCTGATGCTTTACCTTTGTTTTATTTTTTTTCCCCTTAGGTTACGAAGACCTACAACAGTATCTTTAATATGTATAATGGCTACACGAGTTGTGCTGGACATGGTGCTTAATTTGAGCCTGTGCTTGTGGGTGGGGGCCACCGGCACTCTTTTTTTGAGACCAGCTCTTATTTTTCCTCAACAAACTTTGATCCAGAACAAGAGAGAGGAAAACGCAAAAGTGGAAAGAAGGAGGAAAACAAAGACGGAAAAACAGTGACAAAGGGAGAAACCAGGGACAAAAAAGAACCTGGAAGCCTAATATAAAGAGGCAGGAAGTGTCTGATGGTGGGTTAAAGAGGTCGAATAAAGACTATGCAACCTTGGTATTCAACACCCTGGCCTTCAATAGCACACAGAGACGTTTTAAGGAATGGGCAAAGTGGGCAATTGCCCAGGGCCCCCATCTTCAAATCTTCAAATGAGCACCTTGGAAAGTGAACGTTTTATCTATGTCACCTTGGTCTGTTTCTCTATTTCTCCCTTTAACGTTTTATTCGATATTGATTTAGCAGAACAGGGATACCAAAATACAAAGGTGGTTCAAACAGGGGCCCCTAAAGTATGTCTTGCCATGGGCCCCTAAAATCCTTAAAATGGCACTAATAGCACAGGCTGTGGGCTTCTGAGCAAACTTCGGGCCTCTGCAATTATTCTTTTACAAATTAAGTACTGGATATATTGTGGTTTCCTTTGTTCTTAATTACTTAATGCAAAACTCCCTACAGGGTTTATAAAAAAAAAATCCCATTTGGTGACTGTGTTTGTTCTGACGATGGTGGCCATTATTATAATAATATGCTGAGAAATATTGGTGAGGAAAACTGTGCCAGTCTCATAGAAGGCCTGGTGGACCAAGCAGAAGGTCTTACATTGTAATTTTGAGAAAGCCACTGAAGGGCTTGTTGATCTGCTGATATATGATCAAATTACACGGCCATGTTCCAAAGCTGATAGACTGAACTGTGATAGCCTTTCGAATACAGCACACATTCACCAACCACCCAGCATGCATGGAAGGGAGCATAAAAGCAAAAATAAAGGTGATATTAACAATGCACAGTAAAGCAGATGTAGGAAAAGGCTAAGATTAAACTTTCAAAATATATTTTATGATATGTAGATCATATACACACATGCACCATTAATAGCTTAGAATATCCAATTTGTACCTATTCTGTGTATAAGTTGATATTTAAGGGCATTAGTCAGACAAGAGCAGTGTCAAAAGTGTATTTATGTAAGCAGATATTCTTATCATATTAGGGTATGTGTCACATTCTATACCTCTTTTTATGAGTTGCACATGATTACCACCTGCTTCCAATTGGTGGTAATTATCACATGCAAATTTCTAATTTCGCCAATATTCACTAATCTGAATGCTTCATCCTTCTCATAAGGAAATCACAATTAGAGAATCATTATTTCTGATTGATTCTTTGGATTAAGTTTCGTTTCAGGGTATAAAATTACTGAACTATTTACTTTTATACTCTTGTACATTTCATAATTACCATTTGGTGTTCTCAAATAATTATTTCAGAATTGTAAAACGTTGGTACACCAGACCCTTTATGCGTCACGCATTACAACTAACTCAGTGTATTAGAGCCCTCTTAGAGATTTTTTTTTACAGAAACAGTCTGTAAATTTAAACAACCTGTCAACCATTTCAGGGTAAATAATCAGAAGTGGACTCCTAGTCGGTAATATACTGAAAATTAATAATATGGCAGTTCAGATGGTGCAACTGCCTTCTGCACATTCTCCACAGAAACTCAAAATGCCACAAATGAGTTTTCTGCAATAACATAACACAGCGCAATTATACATTACGTAAAAACATATCTGTGAGAAATTGGGATATTTGTTTTGGAGGTCTAGTCCCCCACCTCAAGTAATAATCACACTCCGTGCCAGCGTGAACAGTCAATGTGTGTACTGTGGTGATCCTAGTGTCGCCCCACATCTAACACCAAAATCCAGTTGATGGAGTCCCCGTGCCCACAACCACCTCAAAGACAAAAGTCTGGTATAACAAAGCTGAGCTTTCAGCAACCATATCATGAATACACACACACTCTTTTGGCATTCTGTTTCCCACATTTGAAGTGCGCCCCAAGTGTCATACATCAACCTAGCAGAATTGTTAAACATGCTGTAACACTAACATCAAAAGATGCCCACTGTGATTTGGGTCTGAATGACTTGTAAGGCAACAGAAGGGCCCTACCCAAGTGTCATTTAACTCATTTGCTCGTGACAGGGGAGGCCTCTTTAAAGTGCATCCCAAGTGTCACATGAAAATTCCCTAACAGATCTGTTATTCAAGAAGTACTTGACAGTTTAATGTCAAAAAGAATCTTCCCAGTTCTAATTTTGCATATGCTGTGCGGTTCAGAGGGTCAGCCCCCCCCCCCCCATCCAGGTAAGACTATTGTTTTGCTCCTGGGAGTCAGTTCACTACTCATTCACACCCATTTGAGTGCAAATTACTGGCTGGTCGAAGTGGGAGAACAGCACTTGGCTGAAGGCCATGAACAGCGGCATTTGCAGGGGGTTGCTTTTTATAGACGTTCGATATAGAATACATATGGAAATACAGAGAAATCCACTGGAAAAAACACACTTAAAGAAAAAATATGTTTAGTTTTGGTCATAAAACTTTAATATATGTTAGAATCACTACCTGAAATTGACTAAAAACTACAATTTAAGTGCAGTTATGGTTACAAAGTAAAACCCCAAAACCCTGCAAAGCATAGCTCAAACACTTGCCATGCAAATAATACCTTGCACACCAAATGCAGTCCATATTACCTCTTAAATATTTATGACCCTAATAAGAGGACTTCACACTACCTTTATTTTACAATACATACATAAAGACATCATAATGTATCCATAGTTGTGTCATTGACAAATGGTAAGTTAATATGTCATGCCTCTAGCGAGATCATTTATGTCATTTTTAAAGTTAGCTCTTATATCAAAGATGAGGTCATGTTGCAGCCTGAGCATTTTTACAAGCCATCTGTAGTGTTTCTGCAGCTCCTGGGCCTCTGTCACTAGTTCTCTGAAGAATGCAAAGGAATTATGTTATTCAATGATGTGCAGTTGTAGTGCTTCCTCGTTTTAAAAACTGCGAAACACTACAGTGAGCCTCCAACTTATATAGCTGTGTGGCAAAAGCATTCATAGACCATCAGGGCCACTTAGTGTTGAAAGTGTATCTTTCTAAGTCAATTTGACTCTGTGGATCCAATTTTAACGTTTCATTTAAACACTTCAAGAGACCTTTGTATATCTTGATGTGCTCCAAGGGAAACATCACTAGTAAGTCTTCAATGCCCTCACCTGCAATATTCAGTAGAAGGGCATGAACCTGTATATCAACATGCTTTTAGGGGATGGCTTGTAGATAGTTTTCTACTGCACCATTTTATCACCTGAGGTCCAGTGCTTGAGAATCAGTATTGTCAGAGAAGAGGTAGAGGAAAACGGAGCTCAAGATGACTTCTTTACCAGACATTTTCACAGATGCAGGAGTATAGAGCTCAAAGCCTCCTCTCCACAGCCAGATCCATTTGTGATGAGCTACTCCACTTGAGCTTTTTTCTTTTCATTCTGGGTTCTGTTGTTTTGTTTATATTCTTTTATAACCAGCACTACAAAACCCAGAATGCAAAGAAACAACCTGGATTGCAGCAGCTAGTCGTGCATGACCATGGGAAACATGGGAGCTATGTCTGCTTATCTTTTGCAAGAGTTCATAGGGACAAGATTTTGCAGCAATCTATTACATGAGCAGACTAGAGTTATCCTGAGTAGTAGCTCATATCTCTGGTCATGAGTGTTGAAACCTAGCCCCTGATCATTGATAATGCAGTGACAAGCATGGGCATGTTTACATATGATCTTGTGCATTCATCATAGCTCTTTACGTGACGTTATGAAATTATTTTAGTCCTTATGCCATGTGCTTTTGTATTCTGAGGTCTGGCTTCACCTGATTTACCTATTGTTGCAATTTATTTAAAATATGCATACAGTAGGTGTTTGCTCCACCCAGAGGAGTATTTTTCTCTCACCTCATACTGTTGTTGTTTCATGTATCATTCTACCTCCAATAATGGCTTTCATTGCAATGCATGAGGGCCTATGGTGCCTCTCAAAAGTGCACTCAGTCATCACACATTAAGTGCTAGATGTATGAAGAAATTTCGACTCACAAATCGGTCACAAATTGATTTGGGAAGGAAAAAATGGCTTTTTGTGTTGTACGAAAGCCATTTGCAAACCAAAAATTGTGATGCGACTGTTCAGTGACTTGTATTTCTTGCAAACCAAAGTAGCGATTCACAAATCTAGAATCCCAAATTGTGACTCGCAAGCCGTATGTTACAGGCAGTCGCAATCTGATTTGCGATTACCAATTTGAAAAAAATCACAATTTGGTCATCGTAATTTAGAAGGTTTGTACATCTGGTCCTAAATTCTTTATCTCATTGGGGCATATGGTATAACAATAACTTTTGTTCTTTATTTACAGCAGCGGTCTTTTTTGAAAGTTTTAGTCAGGATTCATTAAGCAAGCCAGACCTATTCGTGTTGCACGTGCTTGTATACATCAATAATCTTTTAAACTCATCTCAGTTTTGTCACGTATTTATTACATCCTCAGTTCATTTACTCAGTTAACTTCACCAAAGCCCATCCTTATAGACATATCCATAAGCCACATATCCTCACCGACACAGCATGTCTACAAGGATATGCGCACTATTTTGCCTCTTAATTACTGTCTCAATGAGTGCCTTTAAACAAACTTGTCGGTACAAAAGGGGGTGGTGATGGACGGAGCATCAGAACCAATCAAACACTCACACCCAGTCAACAGATCTGGGTTTGATCCATCACTGTTCTTTAGCCCACTCTGCCACCCCAGTTCAGACATGGCCATATGCAAATCAGTCTGACCCTGTGCCTCATGGGAACAGTCCAGCCCGAACTGCCAAGCCATGCCTTCCCTGGACCGGAAACAAGCTTCCTAGGACCGGTTTCTGGCATTTCAGCCGTCTTCAGCCAGGCTTGCTTGAATCCAGTGGCAAAGTGAGCAAGGGACTCATGTCTGAGCATACCCTGCCAACTTATGGCGAACAAAGCGGTACAAAAGGGGGTGGTGATGGACGGAGCATCAGAACCAATCAAACACTCACACCCAGTCAACAGATCTGGGTTTGATCCATCACCGTTCTTTAGCCCACTCTGCCACCCCAGTTCAGACATGGCCATATGCAAATCAGTCTGACCCTGTGCCTCATGGGAACAGTCCAGCCCGAACTGCCAAGCCATGCCTTCCCTGGACCGGAAACAAGCTTCCTAGGACCGGTTTCTGGCATTTCAGCCGTCTTCAGCCAGGCTTGCTTGAATCCAGTGGCAAAGTGAGCAAGGGACTCACGTCTGAGCATACCCTGCCAACTTATGGCGAACAAAGCGGTACAAAAGGGGGTGGTGATGGACGGAGCATCAGAACCAATCAAACACTCACACCCAGTCAGCAGATCTGGGTTTGATCCATCACCGTTCTTTAGCCCACTCTGCCACCCCAGTTCAGACATGGCCATATGCAAATCAGTCTGACCCTGTGCCTCATGGGAACAGTCCAGCCCGAACTGCCAAGCCATGCCTTCCCTGGACCGGAAACAAGCTTCCTAGGACCGGTTTCTGGCATTTCAGCCGTCTTCAGCCAGGCTTGCTTGAATCCAGTGGCAAAGTGAGCAAGGGACTCACGTCTGAGCATACCCTGCCAACTTATGGCGAACAAAGCGGTACAAAAGGGGGTGGTGATGGACGGAGCATCAGAACCAATCAAACACTCACACCCAGTCAACAGATATGGGTTTGATCCATCACCGTTCTTTAGCCCACTCTGCCACCCCAGTTCAGACATGGCCATATGCAAATCAGTCTGACCCTGTGCCTCATGGGAACAGTCCAGCCCGAACTGCCAAGCCATGCCTTCCCTGGACCGGAAACAAGCTTCCTAGGACCGGTTTCTGGCATTTCAGCCGTCTTCAGCCAGGCTTGCTTGAATCCAGTGGCAAAGTGAGCAAGTGACTCACGTCTGAGCATACCCTGCCAACTTATGGCGAACAAAGCGGTACAAAAGGGGGTGGTGATGGACGGAGCATCAGAACCAATCAAACACTCACACCCAGTCAACAGATCTGGGTTTGATCCATCACCGTTCTTTAGCCCACTCTGCCACCCCAGTTCAGACATGGCCATATGTAAATCAGTCTGACCCTGTGCCTCATGGGAACAGTCCAGCCCGAACTGCCAAGCCATGCCTTCCCTGGACCGGAAACAAGCTTCCTAGGACCGGTTTCTGGCATTTCAGCCGTCTTCAGCCAGCCTTGCTTGAATCCAGTGGCAAAGTGACAAGGGACTCACGTCTGAGCATACCCTGCCAACTTTTGGCGAACAAAGCGGTACAAAAGGGGGTGGTGATGGACGGAGCATCAGAACCAATCAAACACTCACACCCAGTCAACAGATCTGGGTTTGATCCATCACCGTTCTTTAGCCCACTCTGCCACCCCAGTTCAGACATGGCCATATGCAAATCAGTCTGACCTTGTGCCTCATGGGAACAGTCCAGCCCGAACTGCCAAGCCATGCCTTCCCTGGACCGGAAACAAGCTTCCTAGGATCGGTTTCTGGCATTTTTTGCCTTCTTCAGCCAGGCTTGCTTGAATCCAGTGGCAAAGTGAGCAAGGGACTCACGTCTGAGCATACCCTGCCAACTTATGGCGAACAAAGCGGTACAAAAGGGGGTGGTGACGGACGGAGCATCAGAACCAATCAAACACTCACACCCAGTCAACTGATCTGGGTTTGATCCATCACCGTTCTTTAGCCCACTCTGCCACCCCAAACTTCTGACTTCAGGATTGCTATTATACTCTCACTGTCTCTCACAAGATGTGTACCTGTGAGTGTGGATAAGCACCTGGAACCTGATAGCCACCTGCAACTTTGCACTTCCCCCTTAACAAAGTTAGCAGGCCGGGCTATACCACTAAAGAGCAACTGGTTGATGCTAAAGAGCAGGAAGTGAGCGGAGGTGAAAGTGCACAGGAGCCCCCCTTGGATGGTGCACATCTGAGATTGGCATCTATAGCTGGATGTCTTCTGAACACAATGGAGGTCGTACGTAGAAGGGCTGGATCGGAAGTAAGGAAGATAGGGGCATTTGGAGGCAACAGGTCAGTGACGAGGCATAGACAGGTACAGTGGGCAGTCAATAGCTCTGGGCACACAACTCTTGCAGCAGTTGAGAACTGCACCAAAACAAACAGCAGTACCACAAAGCTCTTAGCCACCTTTTCACCACGTTACAAAACACAAGGAGGCATTAGATGATGGAACATTTATCGTCGCACTTTATACAAACCAATAGGTTCTGCTTAAAAAATCTTTTTGATAAATCAATGATGCTTCTTCAAACAATAGTGTTTAATTCCTTTTAAACACTAAGTCACCGAGTGAGGTCTATAAGGATTCATTTCATTTTTAACAATGTCATTGACATTAGAAAGACTGTCTGCAGTGCTGCTAGATTTTCATATTTTCACCTCTCAGAGACCCCTGAAGAAGGGTCATTTGACCAGCAATGCATTGGGTAACAGGCACTGCAACAATTGGATTTATTGGAAATGTTTGATGGTTAAACAAGCACCAATACTGGAATCCATATAAGTATTCTGACTGCAAACCAAAACATAAGATTGTTGTGAATAAACAACAAAAATATTTTAAAACTATTGTTTGAAGAAGCGTCATTGGTTTATCAAAAAGATTTTTGGAGCAGAATCTGTTGGTTTTGGGTGCTTAATGTGATGAGGGCAGGCAAGTGGGGATCCACTCCCAGCATATAGTTCTAGTATTCCAGTGTGCAATACTGGAGACATTGCACATCTGGCCGGCACAGGTGCAAGATTGGAGAAAATTCACATTATTTAAACCACTACAGATGGAGTGCGAATTTGCAACATAGTTCAGGAACCTTTATAGTTCTCACTTGTGCATTAAGTCTACACCTGCTGGGAGCTAGTCTCCTGATAGGATATCTGCTTTCATTGTCCCCATGTGGGATTCTGACCACTTCACTTTCCATCTCCGCCACTTCTACTCGCCCATGGCGCCTCATATTAGGTCACCCAAGTGGATACCATCCAGGTCCCCTTGTCACTCACATAAGACATGATAATAACTATGTTAAGGGAAGAACATAACAGCATGGGCTGACTGGATCCTGGGCAGCAGGCGGTGGAAAAAGAATTGGGGTCATGGAAGAGTACACTGTGGCTCGGATGGAAAGGGGCAACAGGGAAACTAAGGCTTTAGCCTGGAGTTTGTTTTTAAGGACTGACTGGGCTAGTAGTAGATTAGCATAAACAGCCAGGCCCATTGTTATTGAAGAGGTTATATGAAGGGCCAAAGAGGGAAAGTGAACATGTTTGTCAGCATCCGAGTTTCAAGAAGGAGGAACATTTATCTTGAATAATATAAAGGGTTAGGTACATGATGGTGGGGTTATATGTCAGAATATCGGAAACAAAATATTGTCCCTCCAAAATATCAGGGACAAAATATTGACTACAATATTATGGTGTCTGTATTCAAGTATAGTAAGTATGGATTTAGTATTCTTAACTCCACATCTACTTGCCTTGAAGCTATATATTATCAATGTGCCTATATGTGGAATTAAAAATAGAAAATCTATACATACACACATATATATATATATATATATATATATATATATATATATATATATATATATCCACCAGTCCTCTGTCAGCAGCTAAAGGATGACGACGCCGTGTCTGGGTTCGATAAAGTTTTATTCAATCAGCCGATTTGTACGCGTTTCGCCTGCCCAGCAGGCTTGATCACCAACAATTCAACTGAACTCGAATGCCTTATTTACATAGTTTCCTGTGCTCGTGACACGTCACATGATATGACTACAACTACAGTGCATTAGAAAACAGACTCGTAGTCCAACGGTACGAAGACTCTTGGCTTGCTAGTGCCCAGGTAAACATACAAAACATAATATTGTTCAATTAATGCAAAATAATGCAAAATAATGCAAAATAACGGCAATTTCATATCATGCTTCCTCAAGGGCATCGGCCGGCAAGTGCCCTACTCATTCCACATTATTTCAAGAATAGTGGCAGTAATCATCGTAACGACAATCTGTCGTATACCGCGCCTACCCCTGGGATCGTTATTAGCAGCATCACCCTGTCCGACTTCAATAGTTCGTACATTTACAATTTGCATGCTTAGCAAGTTTAATAATTATGCCCAAGTGGGCAGTCATTAATTACAAAATCACACGTTGGACGTATCTTGCTATAAACTGAAAACTATAACAAGGATTTTCATAAAAAGAAAAAGAAAATTTGTGTGTGTGCACACCATAAAATCATAACCAAAAAGCAACAAAAAACAATTTTAACGAATTTTAAAAACACAGTCGAGGGGGATTGCTGCTGCCCTTTCATAAGACTATTAGATAGGTCCTATTACAGGTGTGTAATTAGGTCTGTCTACGTCCTGCAATGCCCTTGTGGCTTGCGGTACGTGGCAGCACAATCCATCCTGCCCATAAGAGGATTTTACAGCATCTGAGGGCCATCAAGAATGGGGACAGGTCATATCCCGTGGCTCGCCACTTTGAGTCTCATCATGAGAAGAATGAGAAAGGACTTTCTTACTTTGTCATCGATTGTGTACCGCTAAATGTGAGAGGGGGCAATAGGGAAAGGAAATTGAGGAGACTTGAGTCAACGTACATCTTGGCACTCAATACCCGTACCCCCACAGGTCTCAATATCGAGGAAGACCTAATTACACACCTGTAATAGGACCTATCTAATAGTCTTATGAAAGGGCAGCAGCAATCCCCCTCGACTGTGTTTTTAAAATTCGTTAAAATTGTTTTTTGTTGCTTTTTGGTTATGATTTTATGGTGTGCACACACACAAATTTTCTTTTTCTTTTTATGAAAATCCTTGCCGGCCGATGCCCTTGAGGAAGCATGATATGAAATTGCCGTTATTTTGCATTATTTTGCATTATTTTGCATTAATTGAACAATATTATGTTTTGTATGTTTACCTGGGCACTAGCAAGCCAAGAGTCTTCGTACCGTTGGACTACGAGTCTGTTTTCTAATGCACTGTAGTTGTAGTCATATCATGTGACGTGTCACGAGCACAGGAAACTATGTAAATAAGGCATTCGAGTTCAGTTGAATTGTTGGTGATCAAGCCTGCTGGGCAGGCGAAACGCGTACAAATCGGCTGATTGAATAAAACTTTATCGAGCCCAGACACGGCGTCGTCATCCTTTGGCTGCTGACAGAGGACTGGTGGATAGTTTGCGGACTTTGCTGGAGTAGTTCGCTCAAGACGACGCACCCTCTGGTCTGGTGTGCGGCGGCAGTTACTCGAGTGAGGAGGAGCAATATATATATATATATATATATATATTATCTATTGGCGGTCGCCAGTAGATAGTTATAGTTAGAACCACGTTTCCATAGGAAAAGCATTTTTTCATGTGCTTATAACTTTGGCATCGTTTCACGAATCTTTACGAAATTTTCCAAAAAGTTTCTCTTTTTCGATCAGCTCTTATCTTGAAAGTTTGGGGGTGATTGGCCAAGGGGGGGCTCAGAGAAAAGGGGGGTCCCAAAACATGTTTTCTCAATGCATTTTCCATAGGAAACTTTAGACAAGGCTACAGGTCAAACTGCTGAACGGAATTACGCCAAATTTGGCAGGGAGAAAGGTCTTGGTCCAACGCTTTTGTTGAAATGGTGTAAATCTGTTCAGTAGTTTTTGAGTTATTAAAGGGAAAACATATATATATCTGGGCGGAGCCTAACTCCCGAACATGAGCTTGCCTCTGATTGGCTGCTAACTCTTCAAACCAGGAAGTGTCCTCTGATTGGCTGCTAACACTTCAAATCAGGAAGTGTTAGCAGCCATCTTGTGCCTCGCATCGAGTGAAAATATAAAACTAAGGTGCCGGGGGCAATTTAATATACCGGAGCTCTGTCTGTGCGAGATTCCCCTTTCACGCTCCCTCTGCCCACATCACCAGCTCGCAGCTATGCCTTTAGAAGCCAGTCCATCGACTCGGCTCGCAGCTCTCTACCTTTGCGAGCTAGTACGTTGCTGTGCCTCTTTGCGATCGGACGCGCCACATTTGTCAGGGAGAAAGGTCGTGGTCCAGAAAGCACGCTTTTGTTTAAATGGGGTAAATCCATTCATTAGTTTTTGAGAAATATTATATTGTATAGATATCGATATTTGAGAATTCTGACATCTGATTGGTTGAGGCGATACGAGCACGAGCTTGCGGCTCATTGGCTGAGAACTGTTGAGACTAGGAAGTGTTAGCAGCCATTTTGTGATTCAGTTCGTCAGCTCATATCTCTCCGTAGTTCTATATCTGCGAGGCAAAACTGAAAATATACCGGAGCTCTGTCTGTGCGAGATTCCCGTTTCATGCTCCCTCTCCCCACATCACCGCTTTGCAGCTATGCCTTTAGAAGCCAGTCTGTCGGCTCGCAGCTCTCTACCTTTGCGAGCTAGTACGCTGCTGTGCCTCTACCTCTGCGAGCTAGTACGCTGCTGTTCCTTTGGGAGCGGACGGCCCATAGTTCTCCTTCTGTGAGTCGAGCCCACTGGCTGCAGCTGTCCCTCTGCGAGCTTGGGTGCGAACTGTTGATAAGTCACACAATATGAGCATTGACAAACCATTTTGTGATTCAGTCCGTCAGCTCGCATCTGTCCGAGGCAACTCTGAAAACATACCGGAGCTCTGTCTGTGCGAGATACCCCTTTCACGCTGCCTCTCCCCACATCAGCAGGTAACGCACCCTCTTCCCACATCACCAGCATACGCCTAACAACCTTCTTGGGCCCGCATGTCTCCCTCTGCGAACCACCGGTCGGCCCGCAGCTCTTCGGGTGCGATTTCTCTGGCCCGCAGTTGTATCTGTGAACCCAAGACTGGAAATATACCAAAGGTCTCTCTCTGTGAGATACCCCCTTCATGCTCCCTCTCCCACATCACTGTTCCTCAGCTATCCCTTTGGAAGCCGACGGCCCGCACCTTTCCCTATACCTGTCGGCCCGCAGCTGTTCCTCTGCGAGCTGGCCCGCAGCTCTCCCTCTGCGTACTGATGGGCCGCGGCTCTCCCTCTACGAGCCAGCCAGTCGGCTCACAGCTCTTCATCTACGAGCCAGCCCACTGGCTCGCAAGTCTCTGAGAACAGATGCAATGGAGTCAACAATCATGCAGGTCGGATACCCAACACTGCTCCGACACCCCCCAGCAGCAGCTCCTTGTCCACCATCCCCCCTCACCTCCACCCCCCACAAACAAATGTGACAGTCACGTTAGGGCATCTGGAACGTAAAAAATTGGCTAATGTGGTACAATTATTTATAAGAAGATGCTTGTGAGGTTGGGAAAATAAGAATCTTAGTCATGTATGGATTTACATATAAAACATTTTATTTAAACAAAAGAACAAAATAAAAGTAGGTACAGGTATGGCATGTCATCCCTCGACAATTTGTGAATTACAGCCTGCAAGTCAAAAAGAAAGATAAGATGGTGCGTCATGCGTCCAGAAAACGGGGAGAGAGAGAAAGAGTGAGAGAGAGGAAGAGAGAGAGAAAGAAAGAAAGAAAAAGTGAGAGAGAGAGAGGAAGACAGAGAAAGAGAGAAAGTGCGAGAGAGAAAGAGTGAGATACAAGAAAGAGAGAAAGAGAGAAACAGTGTGAGAGAGAGGAAGAGAGAGAGAGAAAGAGTGAGAGAGAGGAAGAGGGAGAAAGAAAGAATGAGAGAGAGAGGATGAGACAGAGAAAGAGAGAAAGTGTGTGATAGAGAAAGGAAGAGATAGAGAATAAGAGAGAGAAAGAGTGTGAGTGACAGAAAGGAAGAGATGGAGAGGGAGAGGGAGTGTTGACACTGTGGAGAAAATCTTCACAGCTCACCTTTCTGCCACCGGTGTGTCTCCAACCACGTGCCGGGATATAATGCAGCCCTCAAGTTTAGTCATCTGAAACATACTATAGAAACAGAAATGGCAGAGTACATACAACTGCACATGTGTAATTCTCTGTTTCGCCCCTGCGCACTCAGGCTGCTGCACCCAATCGTCTCCAGTCGCCCAGAGGTGTCTGTCCGGTCTGTGCACTCAGGCTGTTGCACACCATCAACTCCTGCCACCCAGGGGTGTCTGTCGGCGTCTGCGCACCCAGGCGGATGTACCCCATCCACTCCCACTTCCCAGAGGTGTCTGCCCGCTGCTGTGCACGCAGGCTGCTGCACCCCATCCACTCTCAGTGCCCGGAGGTGTATGCCCGTTCCTGTGCATCCAGGCTGCTTCACCCCATCCACTCCCAGTGCCCGGAGGTATCTGTCCGCTCTTGTGCACCCAGGCTGATGCACACTATCCACTCCCACCGCCCAGAGGTGACTGCCCGCTGCTGCGGAAACAAGTCTCTCTGCTCACCGTCCACCACCAGCGTGTGTGTAAGAGGGTACACCACGTGCCGAAGCAACCTTCTCAGGCGTTGCGTACATGTGGTAAAGCAGAGCTCACAATTCAGACTGAGTGTTGATTGTCAGGATGGCCACGCATCATCGCAGGCTGTACACACGTTCAGCTCTGGTGGCACTGAGTGGCGGGGGTTCTGTGTTGGGGGGGACATCAATCCGTGAATCACACCCTCTTAGACAAAAAGCAAGATAAGATTGTGCGGCATGCGTCCATCAAAGGAGAGAGAGACACACACACAGAAAGAGTGTGAGAGAGGAAGAGAGAGAGAGAACGAAAGAGTGAGAGGAAGAGAGAGAGAAAAAGAAAGAAAGAGTGAGAAGAAGACAGAGAAAGAGGGAAACAGTGAGAGTGAGAGGAAGAGAGAGAGAAAACGAAAGAAAGAGTGAGAGGAAGACAGAGAGAAAGAGAGAAAGAGTGAGAGAGACGAAGAGAGAGAGAAACAGTGAGAGAGAGGAAGAGAGAGAGAGAAAGAGAGAAAGAGTGTGAGAAAGAGGAAGAGAGAAACAGAGGAAGAGTGAGAGAGAGAAAAAGAGAGAGAGAAAGAGTGAGAGAGAGAGAGGAAGAGAGAAAGAAAGAGATAAACAGTGTGAGAGAGAGGAAGAGAGAGAGAAAGAGTGTGAGGGAGAGAAAGGAAGAGATGAGGAGGGACAATGAGTGCCCACACTGTGGACAAAACCCTCACTGCTCACCTTTACGCCACCGCTGTGTCTCCAACCGCGTGCCGGGATCTAGTGGAGCCCTCAAGCTCCCACATCTGAAACATAGTACAGAATCAGGAAGGGCAGAGTATATACGACTGCACACGCCTAAATCGCTGTCCCACCTTTGTGCATCCAGGCTGCTGCACATCATCTACTTCCACTGTCCAGAGGTGTCTGCCCGCCGCAGCGCACCCAGGCTGCTGCACTCCATCCACTCCCACTGCCCAGAGGTGTCTGCCCACCCCTGCGCACCCAGGCCTCACTGCTCACTTTTTCGCGGACAGGGCACCTTCCACATCATGCAGCCCCGCTCCGCAGGCCAACAGGTCTCACATTTGGTGCTGCGTCTTGATTTTGCCATGGTAGAGGACATACTAGTGCACCTATCATCATCGCAGGTTGCACACCCGCTCAGCCCTTGCGGTGCCACTGACTCAGTGACCAGTGAGGCCATGCACGTGGCGGTAGGCCCGCGCTGTTTGATGGCTCAGACCTACACTGCGGTCCAGGAGGGCACACAAAACATGAGCTGTCCTGACCACTGGGACGGGGCATCATCGGAGGCTGCACTCCCGCTCAGCACTTACAATGCCCCTACCTCAGTGGACCGAAATTCACCGTCCCGTGGCGGTGTGCCTGTGCCGGCCGTAGTGCATCCGGTGCACCAAGTCTGAAATGGAAATGGCGTGGAGCATTTGCGTCCGGTCATTTTTATTGGCAGGGTCACGTGTCCTGTGACGCCTGTGCTTGATGGGTGTGGTGTGGGTGTAAACCAGCTGTCAGGGAGTGGCTGTGGCGTGCTGACAACTAGACCTGTGAGCAGCAGATCACTACAATGAAAAGCTGGGCCATGTAGCCTTGTTGTCCCTCCCTGTATGTGTAAACGGATTGGGCTGGCCTGGCGTATGCCAGTCCTGCGTGAGGCTGTGAACAATAACTCCAGAGCTCTGGGCGTGGTTCCATCCTGGGCTGTATGAGGAATCATTTGATGCGGGGTTCCCTGTTGTAGTGCTACTGCCACCCGGGCCGCAAGCGCCAATGTATCACCCTGTACTCTTGGTAGTCTGTGCATTATTATTGGTGGGTGACTTGCGTTCTTCACACATGTTCGGTTGCCACATCTTGCTACATTCAGCTATTGTGCGGCTGAGGGGCCATGCCGTTTTAGGAAGGTCCGCTGTCCTGTTGTGTGCTGCCTCGGTGGTAGTAGGGGGGGAGGTCCTGAGGGTGGTGGCAGTGGGTTTTGTGGCCTTCTTGGGTGTCGGAGGTGCATGAACAGTAGCTCTATGACATGTGTTGGTCTTCAGATGTGATTCTGGGCTGGGCTCCCTTTCACACTGTAGGTAGTCGTCCTACTTTACACCAGTAAAAGGCAGATGTTACATTCCTACTGCTAACGCAGCTTATCGCCTGTTTTTGGAACGCACAGCAGATTTGGCTGCTCGTTGAAAATATCGGGAAGTGGTGTTTTCGTGTTATTTTTGTACAGGAACGCCTACTCTGCATAATATTTGCGTTAGTTGTTGCTCTCATTTGTGGCAATTTTTTTGGGCGGGAGCTATTGCTGGAAAACTGGCAACATCGGCTGTTTTAACCAGAATGAGAATGGAATGATAATTTAAAATCACTGAAAAAACTATAGGTTTAATGAACATTATTATTAGAAATTAACATTTAAAAAACCTTTGAAATTCACTGAAAAAACTATAGGTTTTACAGACGTTAGAGTTAGAAATTAGCATTTAAAAAACCTTTGCAATTCACTGAAAAAACCACAGGTTTCAGGGACGTTATAGTTAGTTGGTCATTTCACTCGTAGAAAAAACAGAGAAATTCAAATGTTATAGTTAGTAGAGCTAACTATAACTCGCGCCCCCGCAATGCACTGCTGATGACGTCACATATTGCATCACTCATGACATGGTCAGAGACATCACTGATGACATCACTGATGACATCTCAAATGACATCACTGATGACATCACTGATGACATCATCAACGTGATAATCTGATGCACCGCTTCACACCCTAATATAACCTTTGATACACCCACTCTAAAATACTGACTACCATTTTCTAAACCATAGACAAATCAATAGCAGTATATACCCACTGACTACTTCATAGCTATACACACACATTCATTCATTCACCCATACAGTAACTCATACATGCAGTCACTCATCAATACAGCACTATTATATGTACTCATACACCTATACAAACACTCATACACCATCACTCATCCATAGAGTTATTGACACACCTAGCTAGTCATGTAAAGAATCTATAACATTGCCGTTTACTCACCTATACAGTTATACATTCACTATCTAACCTATTGATCCAGATACTAACTTATACTTACAATCACTGACACAAGCACACACTAATTTATACAGCCACTCTCATAATTACTCACTATCACATAGAGTAATTTATATACTCCAACACTCACATATACTGCCTTTCACATATGTAGTAATTCACACATATACTAGTGAGATATACATTCACTTACCAACACACTGATAACCACACTCACTCACCGAACCAGCTATTTCCAAATGCACTATTGAACCCAAACACCCAGTAAATTAGCCACTGACACATATTGGAGGAAAGTCACACACCACCCACCCACCTACACACACAAACACTGAGCCACCCATACAAATACCTATGCTACCAATAAGTAACCCATATAGACAGTCATGTACCTAATCATCAACCCACGCAGCAGCTTATACAACAACTGAGAGACAGATACAGACATTCACACAGTTTAGTCACTAATCCATGCATTCAGTAAGAGACATTTAATCACTAACTTATATAGTCAGTCATACACCTAATAAATCCTCCACCCAGACACTTATACACCAAATCATTCTTCAATACACTTTGGCATTACCATATCTAAAATATATTTAAACTTTACAAAAACACACATTCACTGGATGATTCATCAGTGATGTCATTTGAGATGTCATCAGTGATCTCACTGACCATGCCAGAGCTGCGTTGCAGAGAGGTGTTCAGAGGCCATGCCCCTTTTTACAACACTCTGCAACGCAGCTCCGTGGCGCTTACTGGAGGTACCTGGTGGGCTAGTTGGCCCCCAGGGACCCTCAGGATTGAAGAGGAAATAATTCCTCAACTTAAAACGCGCCACAGGGTGTATTTGCACACATGTCACCTTAGGCCCCGCCCCCTCCCTTCACCACTGTGCAAACTCGCCCCGTGGCGCGTTTTAAGTTGGGGGATTAACTCCCCTTGAATCCTGAGGGTCCCTGGGGTGCAACTAGCCCACCAGCTACCTCCATTAAGCACCACAGAGCTGCGTTGCAGACGGGGTAAAAAAGGGGCGTGGCCTCAGAACACCTCTCTGCAACGCAGGCCCCTGGCGCATACTGGAGGTTCCTGGTGGGCTAATTGGCCCCCAGGAACCCCCAGTATTCAAGAGGAATTCGTTCCCCATCTGCAAAACCACCAGAGGGCGCATTTGCAGAGTGCTGCAAGGAGGGGGCGTGGCCTCCGGTGCGATGCCGGTCTTTTATTTAATTTTTTTTAAGAAGGAGGGGCTGTGTGGCCCCCCTTCTTTTTCTAATTTATTGGCCCTGGGGACGCCATCCCCCAGGGCCTGCCCCCCAATTTTTTAATTTTTTATTTGGAAGGGGGCCGCATGGCCCCCATCCCGAGGCCTTAATCGGCCCCGGGGACCCCATCCCCGAGGGCATGGACTTTTATTTATTTTTTTATTCTTTTGGAGGGGGGCTGCGTTGCCCCCCTCCTCAGGCCACTTATGGCACCGGGGACCCCATCCCCCGGGTCCGGCCTTTGAATTTTTATTTATTTATTTTTTTATTCAAATTTTGGGAAGGGGGGGCCGCGTGACCCCCCTCCTGGGCCACTTGTAGCCCCGGGGACCCCATCCCCAGGGGTTGGCCCTCTCCGTTGGGGACCGTGGTGGGGTCCCCAATCCCTCCACGGTCCGCAGGCTCCCCGGGTCCCTCGGGAGCCAGCACTTTACCACATGGGGAGCTGCTAAAATGCATCTCCCCATGTGAAAAAGCAATCGTCTTTGGTTTTTGGAAGAGAGAGCAGTCCCCAGGGCTGGGGGGCCCAGCCCATTACAATTAACATATTGCTCCCGGACTTGGCCCATCCGGGGGCTAAATAGCAACGAAGCACGGGAGCCCGCGCTTCGGTTTTTTAAAAATTTCGGCCGAAATTCGCGCTGGGTGCGTGAATCTCACTGACTTTTTTGGGGCCCCCTGAGCAGGCCTAGGGGGTCAGGGTGTTTCTACCCTGCCCCCTTTTTGCATTTTTGGCACTTGTTTTGCTGTTTTCTTGTGCCTCGGTTACCGAGGCACAAGATGACTGCCAACACTTCCTGGTTTGGAGTGTTAACAGCTAATTAGCATAAAGCACGTGATCGGGAGGGTGCACAGATCCTGCGCAGTCATAGATATATATCTGTTTTTACTTTTGATTTTCTCAGCAACTACTGAACGGATTTACACCATTTAACAAAAAGGGTTCTTTCTGAAACAAGAACTACCTCTTTGCCATATTTGGTGTAATTCCGTTCCGCAGTTCGGGCTGTAGCCCGGCTAAAGTTTCCTATGGGAAATTGCATGGGGAAAACACGTTTTGGGACCCCCATTTTTTCTCGGCCCCCGCTTGACGAATCACCCCGAAACTTTCAAGATAGGAGCTGACCGGAGCGCCCCACGAGTTTTGAAAATTTTGCGAAGATTCGTCAACCGGCGCCAAAGTTATTGGGAAAAGAATGTTGCAAATTTCCTATGGAAAATAGGTCCTAACTATAACTATCTACTGGCAACCGCCAGTAGATTATATATATATATATATATATATATACCTATATATACCTACCACTACCCCCGGGCTTATGTTTAAAAAAAAATAGGGGGTCCGTTACGGACCCCCAAGCCCCGGGGACCACCACCCCCAGGGCTTTAACTTGGCCCCCACGTGGCCCCCCCTGGAGTCAATGATGGCCCTGGGAACCGCCACCCCCCAGGGCCGGCTCCTGCAGTGTCCCGGGGGGCCCACCCCCGGGACACTGCTGTTTGCTGTGGCAGGGTGGGAGCCTCGCGGCTCCCATCCCGCCATAGCAAACTGCTTTGGTATTTGGAAGAGAGAGCAGGAAACCTGCTCTCACTTCCAAATACCAAGGACGATTGCTTTTCCACACGGGGAGCAGCATGTTAGCTGGCCCTGGGGACCAACTAGCCCACCAGGTACCTCCACTAAGCGCCACGGAGCCATGTTGCAGAGTGTTGTAAAAAGGGGCGTGGCCTCTGAATACCTCTCTGCAACGCAGCTCCCTGGCGCATACTGTAGGTACCTGGTGGGCTAGTTGGCCCCCAGGGGACCTCAGGATTGAAGAGGAATTAATTCCCCAACTTAAAATGCCACAGGGCGTGTTTGCACACGTGACCTCAGGCCCCTCCCCTTCCTTCACCATTGTACAAATATTCCTCTAAAATCAGCCGAACTACGAATTCCGATTTACTCACCTGTAATCAGGAGAGAACCCAGTGCTGCATCATTTAGCCCAGCACTGACCCTGAAAAGTAATTCTAAGCGTACTTACCAGTAACTTGTATTTCCTTCCATAGGAATCCATGGTGTGGTTTTCACCAGAAAATTTTCAGTGTCCATTTTTGAAACGTACAAATATTCCTCTAAAATCAGCCGAACTACGAATTCCGATTTACTCACCTGTTATCAGGAGAGAACCCAGAGCTGCATCATTTAGCTCAGCACTGACCCTGAAAAGTAATTCTAAGCGTACTTACCAGTAACTTGTATTTCCTTCCATAGGAATCCATTGTGTGGTTTTCACCAGAAAAGTTTCTGTGTCTATTTTCACAAACTAAAAATATTCCTAAAAAATCGTCTGTATGACTTAAACACATTCTTTCAACTGTTTACAGAAGGTTGCCCCGTGCTGGATCCAGGATCCACCACTGAGTAAGAAAAAGTAACGACAACACTACTTACCTGCTAAGTGAATTTTCTGCAATAGGATAACATTGGTGATTCTATGGGAAAACGTTTCTAAGTGTCAACTTTTAAAATACAATAATATTCCTTAAAAATCACTACTGTAACCAAAGCGCTTTTACTCAACTGTTTACAGGAGATGTCCAAGGACTGAATCTAGGATCCAGTCTTTTGGTTAGAAAAGTAATCCATAAAGTAACTAATTGCATTTAACTAGAAATTCACATTGAGCTCAATGTTGCTTTATGTTTGAAATTGTGTTGCCCATTGCAACAACTGTAACTACTGTACTTAAAAGTCTGTTGCCTATTTGCCAAGTATTTAAACTAAAGTAATTCATTCTGAGAAAGAATATTTTGTATTGTAATGTATAAAGTGATTATAACGTAATTAAAAACAAAAATGTAAAAATAAATAGTTTAAAAAATGTAGTAAATCAGTATCAAAAAAATCAGTATAACAATTAATACATTCAAAATTGTCATTTAGAAAACCTTTGAAATTCACTGAAAAAACCATAGGTTTCAGGACTGATCTAGTTAGGAATTAGCATTTAAAAAACCTTTGAAATTCACTGAAAAAACCATAGGTTTCAGGGGCGTTATAGTTAGGAATTTGCATTTAGAAATTCACTGAAAAAACCATAGGTTTCAGGGGCGTTATAGTTAGCTGGACATTTCCCTCATACAAAACCCTAGAAATTCCCCTGTTATAGTTAGTTCAGCTAACTATAACTCGCGCCCCCGCAATGCACTGCTGATGACGTCACATATTACATCACTCGTTACATGGTCAGTGACATCACTGATGACATCACTGATGACATCACTGATGACATCACTGATGACATCACTGATGACGTAATCCATGTGATAAATTAGTGCATCTTCTCACACCCTTTGATATACTCAATCAAAATTTCAGACGTCCATTCTCAAAACCATAGATACTCCAATACCAATAACTACATACCCACTCATTGACTCTTAGATCTACACACACATCCACTCACTCACCTGTACAGTCACTCATACTTACAGTCACTCAGTACAGGACTATCATATGCATTTATACACCTACATAGACACTCACACACCACCAATCATCCATAGAGGTTCTCTCACACCTAGTTAGTCATGCAAATAATTAATCACACTCCCATTTACTCACCTATGCAGTTATACACACACAAGTTCACTTACCCATAAAAATAGTAACACATTCTTACGCTCTTATACAATCACTGATACAAGCACACACTCATCCATACAGCCACTCTCACAATCACACACTCTCACATATACCCACTTATATACTCTTACACACATATATACTGCCTTTCACATATGTAGTTACTCACACATGTACCACTGAGATATACATTCAATCACTAACACACCCATACATACACTCACCCAACCATACAGTCTACCACAGATGCACTCTTAAAACCATGCACCCATAGAATCACCCACTCACACATGTATGCACAGAGTCACACACACCCCACCCACACAAACACTCAGGCACCCAAACAGATACTCAGACAACCAATCAATAACCCATAGAGACACTCATATAGCTATTCACAAAACCATGCAGCCGCTTATACACCAACAGACAGACAGATACAAACATTCACACAGTTTAGTCACTAGTCTGCAGTAAGATACGTTTAATGACTCACTTATACAGTCGGTCACGCACCTACTAAATCATCCATTCACACACTTATACACCCACTCATTCTTCCATAGGTTTTTCCCTATATATATGTTAAACATATTTAAAATTTACAGAAACACACACTCACTGGATGACGTCATCAGTGATGTCATTTCAGATGTCATCAGTGATGTCATCAGTGATGTCACTGACCATGTCATGAGTGATGTAATATGTGACGTCATCAGCAGTGCATTGCGGTGGCGCGAGTTATAGTTAGCTGAACTAACTATAACAAGGGAATTTCTAAGGTTTTTTAAATGCCAATTCCTAACTATAACGCCCCTGAAACCTATGGTTTTTCAGTGAATATATATATATATATATATATATCCTCCCTGATGATTGACTGGCACCCTCTTACATGTTGGATCCATTGGATGCTCTCATTAATTAGGGTGGTCTCATCCTCTCTCCGGGTGTCAAATGTAAGTTTAGGGACGCCTGTTAGATATACCACTTTTGCCTTTGCCTTTATAATGGCCATAGGGATATTTGTAATAGGGTTAGGTGTTTTTACGCAAGGGACATAAGATGCGTAATGGGGTACAATAGCTGTGTCTAAATTCGGGCGATATTGCACGCTGCCTCCCCTGTTCCCAACTCCTCTCATGTGCCCTATTCTCGACTGCCCAATTTGATGCTGTGGTAGTGATTGTAGGCTCCTCTCTCCCTCATAGGTCCAGCGACCCCCTCTAACAAGACTTCAGGAAACACTCTAACTGGTCTTTCACCGTCAAAACCTCTCCGCCACCCCCCCCCCCCCGAGACTACTAATGGACTTGTGGGAGGACGGCTCATTTGTTTTTTCATTTGATTTATCTAGAATAGGGCTATGGACAACAAGTCGGAAAGACTACTAACAAGGGTTTTAACATCTTTTACTACCTGGGCCAGATCTAATAACTTAATCTCAGGAGGCTTGCAGAAGGAGTCCATACCAAAGACGGCGCCAGTCATAGGGCTAGAAGACTTGCCTATTGGCGTAATTGGGACAGTGGTAGTTATGGTGTCCAGGCTGTACCTTGACTCTTAGTTAATAGGCCGTTCAACCTGCTTTCGTTTGTTACACAGCTATCCGAGCTATTAAGGGGGGCATCCAGAGCTGGTTGAATCTTGGCCTGTAGCACCGTGAATCTATTTTTCCAAGGAAAGTCTTCTAAGAGCGATAGAGCAGTATTGTCACAAACAGTTCGGTTAGGAGTGGGCACTGATATAGTTAGCTGATGTGAATCCGAGTTTGGGCCTTGGGGCTTCTTGAACATAGAAGGAATGTGCCTGGGCTCAACATAGTTACTAGCATCGGACTGGGCAGTAGGTAACGAAGGCTTACTTGAGCCTGCTGGGTCAAGTAAGACCTCAAAATCTGATATTAGGCTGTCAACACAAATAAACACCCCTTTTTTACCAACGGGGCTGCCCCTCACAGAGTTCCTTTTAGATTTCCTTTTATGGGCTACCCCCAGTCCTCCCTCCACAGCTTTTCTCTTGCCCATAGTGCTCGCCCAGTCCCACGTGATTAGGACCAATCAAAATAAAGTACCTTAAAACTGCAAATGATCCGGCATTGTTCCACGCTGGCTGGTCTTTTCTGAACAGTAATGTAGCCAACTCCAAGGAGTCCAACTGGCCCACCAGCCAAGAGATTAAGCCCTGCCCGGCCTTAACTGGTCGCAGATGTGCCCGCCCTTGGCCCGGGCTTCGCCAGGGCACGCCCATGCACGTACAGCGCTGTGGGAGCCCGCAAGTTCCTTTATGCACGTTGGGCATGATGCAGCGCCTCCTGGCGCACAGGCCATGGGGGTTGGAGTCCCTGGCTCCCTCCGGTCGTGGCAAAGTGCTGGTGCAATACAAGCACGGGCTCTCCGTGCAGCATAGTAATTCGTTGTCGTAATAGTGTGGTGTAGACAGGCTTATCTGTAGTGGGGACCAGTGCTGGGTTATTCTGAATAAGCATTTCAGGGGAGAAGACCATGGTAAGCCCAGCCCTCTTCTCCAGGGACCACATTGCCCAGCGTGTACAACAAACTCTTTCTATATATTTACCCGGTCTGGGTAGTCTAGTGGCTAGCAGTGTGTCTAATGTGCCGACATAGAGCTGATCCCTCTCAATTGGAAGATGTAGAGAGGAGCATCTCTGGTTAATCCAGTATCTGAGAAAATGCGTTTGTGCTGCCAAGAAATATCTTTCTGGGTAGGGCACTGCAAACGCCCCGTGTACATTTGTTTTTTTGTTGGGGAGAGGAGTTGGCCTAACGGCTAGGGCGCTCGACCTCGGACCTGGGGAACTGGGTTCGAGTCTCGGTAATGACGCTGAACATCCTGTGATTCTGGGCAAATCACTTAATCTCCCCGTGCCTAACAAAGAATGAATGTGTGTCCTCATGTAACGTAACTGGTGCTATGTAAAGCACTCTGATACCTGATTGGATTCGGGTCAAGTTCGCGCTATATAAAACTCTTAAAAAATATATATATATATATATATATGCTCCCTTTTACGTTATGCTGGTAGTCAGTTTAGTTTGTTAACCACAGTATTTTGAAAGGAGGATAATAAAAGCTCACTACTCTGGTACAGCACCAGTGGTGATCATTGTGTTAATTGTTATGTGATGGATATAATTTGTTGGAACAGAGAGGTTGTTGAAAAGTCAAAGTGGAAGAAAAGAAGGTGGGTTTGAATGAGAAAGGCATTTGTAAACACTTAGGCTGCTTCACCATAAGGACACACAGTTAAGCTACTTTATAGGAAGAGCTTTATTGCAAACATCTCAGCCACAGCCAGAGCAGCTGCCAATTTCTCCTCTCATCTCCTAGCACTCTAAGTATTTTTCTGGAACCCTACAGTCTCAGGGTTCTAAGTGAGATCATATTTCAATGTGACTACATTGAAATTGATATCACACTATTTCCCTTTTTAGGTCTCGCTGGCGTTGCAGCGCGAAGCGCTGCGCCAACGAGAACTATTGTTGCCGTGATGCCTCTCAAGGGAGACAGACCGGGGCACGCGCAGCGATCGGGGTCTGTGGACGCGCTTCTGAGACGCTTGCGCAGACGCGCACACACACAAACACACACACACACACACGAGCGCGCACACACACCCCGCCGCTGCCGACCCCCCTCACGGCTGCCTAACTCGCGCGCACACACCTCGCCACCGCTGCTGCCCCCCCCCTGTTTAGGACTTGTGCCCTGCTTAAAGTGTTGGGTAAAAGAACATCATATAAAGGCTAATGTGCGTACAAGAGTCATAAAGGAAGGTAAACAGTATTCAGAGGTCATTCGGGGCACAAAACGGCCCCCTGGTGATACGTGGAACAAAAATCCTGCAAAAAACGCCAAGCTGCTCTGTCGTTTAAGTATATGAGAAGCTGTATGGGTGGAAAGTTCTGGACTTACGGCGCTACAGTTGTTAGGGCCCAATTTTATATGTGGCACAATCCTCGTAAATGGCTACACCCAAGAGCCATTGAAAAGGTAAGGTTAGGAAACGGTGGAGGGTGATGCCTTCTTAATTGGTCCACGTCAGTGGATAATCAACATCAAGAGCATTGCTCAGAATGAAATTACTTGTGTTGTTTTTATTTCTGGCAGACAAAACAGGTATAAATTGTGAGAGGAAAAGCAACAAGCCTTGTTGCTTTTCCTCTCACAATTTATACCTGTTTTGTCTGCCAGAAATAAAAACAACACAAGTAATTTCATTCTGAGCAATGCTCTTGATGTTGATTATCCACTGACGTGGACCAATTAAGAAGGCATCACCCTCCACCGTTTCCTAATCTGTCGTTTAAGTGTCTGGTCCGTGAGTGTCTGCAGAGTGTACTGCCCTTAGAACTTAGGGGGAGAATAATGTTGCGGGGGCAGAGACGCCATTCATTGCTCTCTGAAAAGCACAGTAAACGCCCAGTAAAAAACACAAAGAGCAGACTTTCCATCTTACCTTTCCACCTGCAGAGGTGAGCGCAGATATGCTCCGAGACTCCGCCATCTTCCGGCACTCGAATAGGTAGCTGCGCTAGCGTTTGTGGCGTGTTCCCTAGCACTACTGAAACAATATCGCGAGAGTTAGGAAAAAGTGAACGGCGAGAAGAGCACAGGGGCTTTCCTCGAGAGATCTGTTGAACGTGTCGCACTTTGACTTGGTTTTATAGTAACCGCTTTGTTGCTTTTCTCTAAAGTAGTGGTTTGCTGAAAAATATGCTTGGTGAAGCAAGCACTTGTTTCTACTGCTGCCCTTCCCTGCTCTACAAGCCAAGCTTGTATCTTTGGTGCTTCTGCTCGTCGCTTGTTGCAATGTTATGCAGCGTGAACTCGACCTGCGAGTATCGGGGTGTTTCATATGAGCAACACTTACATTACAAGAGCACATGTATTTTTCTGTAGGTGGGAAGATTAAGTGATTTGCCCAGAATTTCAGAATGTGGAGACAACGCCGAGACTGGAACCTGATTCCCTAGCTCAAAATTCGGCAGGTCCGGCACATACTCTAACTCTTTGTTTGATGTCCTTAAAGTAAGGGAACACCATTCACCCTTTTGGATAATAGTGTCACTGATTCTAAGGGTGAAATGAGCATACCATGGGACTGTTGTACCCGACTCTTTTTGTTGTCTGATGCCAATGCTTTGACGCAATCAGGAGGTAAAATAGCACTATCTCAATGCTCTACTCTGTGTAACATTCTTCCTAGATTTCTGTCACAGTGTCAGGTGCAGTAGACTCAGTTCGCTAGTCCTTTTTAAAACTATAACTTAGGATAAATGCTCTCGCCTGTTGAAAAATTGAATTATTGAGTTCTGCACATCATTTTAATGAAATACTAATCCAGTGCAGATTTCACTACCTCTCGTCGCGTGCTCTAATTGACATGCCTGCAGCTGATTGCTGCACTCACTGCTCAGTTATATAGCTATTTTCCTGACAGTTTAGTCCCTCAAACAAGTCACAGCAACCAGGCGCCACGAGCTTCTTTCCATTTATATCATCATGGGGAATCAAAGCGTCAGGGGTGATAGGAAGATGGCGGTGAAATGCAGACAAATGCTGTTGACCTTTCAAAAGGAAAAAAAACGTGATTACGAAATACCTACTTATTTTTGAAGTATGGATTGGAATGTGTTTATGTCTTTCTGCATTTCCGTGTCACGTCCAAATGGTACTTTTTACTGATTTCGACTTTTTATTTTATTATATTTTGGGCATATTTACTAAGGGTGTATAGCTGTAGCTGCGGCACTGTAGGGGCTCTATATTTTTGTGGCATGGCAATATTGAACTTTGTAATAACTTTTATTGTTTACTTTATAATATTTCTTGGGCATTCACTAAGCCAAGTAGCTGTAGCTCAGGCTCTGTAGGGGCCCTGTATGTGTGAGTACCAGTCTTTAAAAAATGCGCCTACCGCATCTGATGTTTAAGCAAGGCTTCCTGGCGCTGTGTGTTAATGGGCTTGAAGCTGTCAGAGTTGCGGGAAGCAAATGTTATCATCCACACATCCTGACTCTTTCTGAGAGAAGCAAGTCAAGGTTCACGTGTGTCACAGTGCACTTCTCTCTCCTGCACCTCTTTCATCTTCAACTTGAAAGGAAAGAGTGATTTGGAAAAAATCAGCTGATTGTAATTTTATGTTCCCTGCAGGAAAGTTCACTGTTGCAGTCCTTCCCTCGAAGTTCATCTTTCAACAATAGAACACAACTCCAAACTATTTCTGCCTATGGCACCAATTAACAACCTCTTTCTCTTGAACAGTTGCTCCTAGTGCATTCATTTATATAGCCTGTTCTAAATTATTTTGTTTTTAGTTTTACATTAGGGTAAAACCAAAGCAAAAACTAAAGCTTGCTCTGGCGATTAGCGACGCAGATGTTAGACCTGCTTCTTGGCTGGATGATGTTACTTTAAAGAAAAGGAATTAGCCACTGAATAAGCTATCAATTAGCAGAGGCAACGCTTTTCTTAACACCAGGACTATTTCCCAGCTGCTTGTGTAGCAAAAATAAAACTTTATCTAAAACAATTGTCCTGAGGTCTAATTTAACCCCTTCCATGCTGCGCAGATTCCGCCGCTGTGCTGACGGAATCTTGCGCGGGCGTGGTCATGACGGAACGGTTCCGTCATGAGCACAGCTCAACCGTGGCTCATGACGGAACCGTTCCGTCATGAGCACCGAAGGGGTTAACCCTGTTATGCCCCTAATTGCTGGCATTATTACAGTATAAAGCGCTATATTAAAACAAGCATTTGCAATGGAATAGGCCTCACAATTGAGAGAGTTTGAGCTATTGGCATTGTAAATAACAATGCCTTTTATTTATGTGTTTTGAAAAGCTGCAAGCGGTGCATAAACACTCACTTTGTACTGATAGTCCTTGCTTACGAAAAGCAAGGCTGGCAGTAAAAGAGGCACACTTTCTGGCAGTCTTGCTTCTCGTAAGCAACTACTATAAGTACCTAGTGCGTGCTTATCACACTGTTTGCAGGTTTTTAAAACACATAAATAAAAGGCATTGGCATTTACAATGCCGATAGCTCAAACTGTCGCAAATGCGAGACCTTTGCATTGCAAATGCTTGTTATAAAACCAAACAAGCATTACATATCAATATAGAATTGTTACTTACCTAGAACACAGATAATTCAAAATACAACACAACTCTATTATGTCCATGAGTAGAGTAAAC
Source organism: Triturus cristatus (assembly GCF_964204655.1). Taxonomy (NCBI): domain Eukaryota; kingdom Metazoa; phylum Chordata; class Amphibia; order Caudata; family Salamandridae; genus Triturus; species Triturus cristatus. The sequence continues at coordinate 394,458,747 of NC_140594.1, forward strand.
TCAGGTTCTTACAATAACAGAAGAGAATCTGGATTAAATAGATGATGAATTATTGAATAAGTTATTGATGCATAGACCTCCGCCCTATAATGAAGAACAGAGTACTTCGGAAACAAATCCATTTTGTGGGTATAACCCCAAAAGCACCACTTGAAAATGTAGATCCATCTTACAAAAATATTTTCTTGTCTGGAGGACAGACTCCGGAAAGGACAGGATTTCCAAATGCTATCATGACAAATGGTCCAGATGCGTTATTCGTTCCAGTAACTATAGGTCCAATTGTTTCTTTATATCAGACAGGACGAGGAGTTTCACAAGTTCATGCTATAATGATCCCTACTGGGACGGTGGGAGAAAATCATTTCTCGCAAGAGATGAATAAAACGGTTGATGGATCGAAACCATCCTCTGCTACCAGAAAACTATTGCAGCGTGAAGCTTACTAAATGTGAGAATCCCTTCCCAATTGTCTCCCAAGCACCATTAGCTTTTAGTTTGATCAGTTCTTTTCCTAAATTAGTAATATTGCTAGTATATCCCCTCAAATCTTTGCTTTTATCAGGGATATAAGTGCAACATTGTTGAACCTTCAGCATGCAACAGACTCTGCCTTCTTTGGCTAAGAGTACGTCTAAAGCAAGTCGATTTTGTTGACTCATAGATGGGATAGCAACCATTTCTGTAGCTATAACTAGAAATCCACCAGCAATATCAGTTGACAGCCAATCTACTACAGTTGAAATCTTTCGAATTTTGTGTGAATTTAGTATTACCACAACTGAGGGTATTATAGCTCCAAAAATATCCCCAGTAATTTTAGCAGCACCTATTCCTCTGCTTAAACGTGTATGTTTATTTTCATTGGTTCCACTATTTTCGTTTACATGATACATTTTTGGAAAAACTATTCCCGTATAACAACAACCATTCCAATATTTTGGTAACCTATAATATGCAATTTTCCCACAGACAAAATATACTCCTGGAAATACAGGATCTAATCCTGCTAAGTATCTTACCCAACCTCCTACAAGTAGGAAGTTATGATCACATTCACTGGAACCAATTAATTTATTGTTATGATCTGTTTTGCGTCTCAATATGCAAAGCTTCCCTTTATGTTGCCAATCCAGAGTCATTGCAGCATATGTTGCTCCCTTTTAATACTCACCCTCCCTATGTGCCCATGGAGGTATCTTCATTTGTATTTAAGATTGTCTCTTTATTTCTTCTCGCCCATCTTCTACTGAATTAATAAAATCTTTTTCTACACTGTGCAAACTAGCACAAGTCAGGTTATGTTGATGTGCATATACTGTATCTATAGTTAATGTAGGATGGAAAAATGTCGATTTGGGAAAAAGGGGGTGGTGATGGACAGAGTTTCTGAATGATGCAGAATACTCTTACCAAGTCAAGAGATCATGGTTTTAATCCATCACCGTTTTTTAGCTCACTGCACCATCCCAGCTCAGAACCTGGCTACATGCAAATTAGTCTGTACCTGTCCCAGTGCATGATGGGAACAGGGCAAACCAAACTACCAAGCCAATTCTTATACTGGGAAGGAAACAAGCTTCCGGGGACCGGTTTCTGGCATCACAGCCTTCATCGGCCCGGCTTGCCTGAATCCTGATGGTGCAATGAGCAAGGGACTCACGTCTGAGCATACCCTCCCACACTGAGTGTGGATAAAATCGATTTGGGAAAAAGGGGGTGGTGATGGACAGAGTTTCTGAATGATGCAGAATACTCTTACCAAGTCAAGAGATCATGGTTTTAATCCATCACCGTTTTTTTAGCTCACTGCACCATCCCAGCTCAGAACCTGGCTACATGCAAATTAGTCTGTACCTGTCCCAGTGCATGATGGGAACAGGGCAAACCAAACTACCAAGCCAATTCTTATACTGGGAAGGAAACAAGCTTCCGGGGACCGGTTTCTGGCATCACAGCCTTCATCGGCCCGGCTTGCCTGAATCCTGATGGTGCAATGAGCAAGGGACTCACGTCTGATGGAAAAATGTCCCCATTATTTCAGCATCTCATGCATCCAGTACTACATTTAAATTCCTCTTGACTGGAACCTCTGAAAAAATCAAATCATAATTAGAATTATAATATTGGAATCATCCCTTACAATAGAACAAACTTGTAAGCACACTACACAATATACCATAGGTTAAAGGTAAGTGATGGTAGGTCACTCCTTCAGACACAGAAGAAGATAATTGCATGCACACATAACGGTCTCTTGCATCCATAGTATCCACATACTCGTAGAGGAGTTTAGTTAACACATTTAGTGAGAAATATTTAATAGACTAGTCATGATGTAAGTCTGTATTTGTTAATTCATTAGTCACAACTACTGTCTCGTGCCTTCGTTTCAGCAGCTGTAGTCACATGAAAATTAGAGTTTGAATATACATGATGACGTAAGTTTAGTATTATCAATAACAAGACAAGTATTATAATAAAAGCAACCTAAAAGCAAGCACATATACGTTTACACCTTAGTGAAGAGTGATTTAGATCTTCTATCTCATATCTAGATGCACTCATTTTTTTTTTAAATAATAAAATGCTTTGTATCGTAAAGGTTTATGAAGAAGCATTTATCATGGCTTTGTCACATTTCTTTTAGCCCTTCAATTTCTTTTGGGCCTTTATTTCTTCAGCACTTTTGCAACAGTTCTTTCAAGGTGGTTTTTGTGAGTTGCAATCCTTGAAGCAAAAAGTATAATATTCTTTTCCCAGTCGCTTGCAGCTGCTAAATATGTCCACTCTGGAGCTGCATATCTTTGACTTGGTATTTTTGCTCTTTTTGTTCTGCGCACTGCAGATTCTTCTCCGTCTGTGTCACTTTGCTCAGACTGACTCGAAACCTCAATCACAGTTGAAGGTACTCTTTCTGTGGTCAATATGAGTTTCAGTCTTTGAGATTTCCTGGGCCAATGGTCTCCTCTTCGCATTCGTTTTTCTGGTACACTATTCACATTATTTGAGTCAATACTTCACTTAGTTAGATCCCTTTCAATTTGACCCTCGTTACCAACCGGAAGCAACTCTTGTTGACTCTCGTCTGAACCAGTGTTTCGAGACCCAGTAGCTGGTGCCCCCTCTACTTTGTGATCAGCCTGAATGGGACGTCTCTCTGTCACCACCGGTTTGTCCACCACAGACCCTACACTTTCAAGAAGTCATGGGACTCAACGAGTGTGGGCAGCATGCACCCAGTTAGGTAAACCACCACATTTCACAGCAGTTGTGGTTACAAGTATCACTTGATAAGGTCCAAGCCAACAAGGTTTCAAGCAGGATTTTTGCATGTGCTTCTTTACCAGTACCCAGTCACCTGGACACAGGTCGTGGCACTGCTCCTGTTGTACTGGAGTTGCGACTTCTCCAACCTGGTGAGACACAGGATACACACATCAGCCAATCCTTAAAAATAATTGAGTACCAAGTCATCAGTAATATTCACAAGCTATATTGGTGGGACTGCACGCTGCCTCATAGCCCTTCCCATAATTATCTTGTGAGGAGACAGTCCAGTTCTTCTGTCTGGGATGCTTTTAAACTCATCAACACCAGAGGTAGTGCATCAGGCCATATCAGGGATGTGGACGCACACACCTTTGCCAATCGGGATTTTAGAGTTCCATTCACTTGTTAAACCACTCCAGATGCTTCAGGCTGATAGGCACAATGCAGCTTTTGTTCAATTTGCAATGCAGCACAAAGCATTTGTATTACCAAATTGTTAAAATGTGTACCTCTATTCGATTCCAACGAGACCGGAAACCCAAATCTTGGGAATACATTTCTAAGAAGCAGTTTGGCTACTGTTAAGCTGTCATTGCATCTTGTAGGGTAAGCTTCCAACCAATGAGAAAACTGACACACAATCACAAGGACATATTTCTATCAATTGCAAGGGGGCATCTCAATTAAATCAAACTGCATGCGAGTAAAAGGACCTGCTGATTTTCCCATATGACTTGCATTGACCAATGTCTTTCATCCTGCATTTTGTTGTTGACATGTCACACATCTCTGACACAGACTTTCTGCAATGGCTCTGAATCGGGTATTATACCAGGTCTTTCGAAAGGGATGTAGCATAGCATCTCTTCCCACATGTGCAGGCCCATGGCAATTTCTTACCATAGGTGACAACAGACTGTCTGGTAAAACAGCTCTCCCATATGTGTACACCCACACATCTTCCTGTCAACGATTAAATCCTACTTAAATCCACCGTTCTCTTTCAGCTTGGGGTACTTCATCCTGTAACTCTTTGATTTGTTCCCAGGTTTCTATGACTGAAAACAGTAGTCTGCATTCTGGGTCATCAGACTATTCAAAGATTCCCCATTAAATGCGTAAGAATTTAGGGAGCAAAAGCGCATAACGATTGCCGACCGTCACATAAGCGTGACCAGTCTGCTGAAAATCGGAGGACTCTCTGTGTAACCTTGTGGTACTCTGCACATGCCAAAACAAGGTTTACAAACCAGAACACAAACAAATATTGGCTATTCGGATGCAAGGGGATTGAGAAAAAGGCTTGACACAAATTGATCAACGTAAACCATTCAGCCTCACAAGAAATCTGATATAGAATCACAGCAGGATTGGGTACTATTGGACACCAGGGTATCACAATTTGAATTATTTTTCTTAAATCCAGCACAATCCTATATTTCCCGTTTGGTTTTCTAATCGCCAGGATAGGTGAATTATACGTGCTTCACAAAATCTCTCTCAGAATTCCTTGTTCAATCAGGTCTTAAGCAAAGGGGTTATACCTGCAATAGTTTCTGGGCTCAAATTATACGCTGGAGTCCTGGGGTATTCTACATTTGGGTTCACTGTGATTCAGATTGGGGCTACTCCTCTCATCAACCCGATATCCTTTCCTGTAAAATCCCACACTTCAGGCAAAACTGTATCTTGCAACTTAAGGGGGGAATAATTTTCAGTAAGTAAGGGATATAGACCCTCTACTTCTGTCTTTTGTCTGGCCATTTTAACACCACATCTTCATCCGCAGTATAAAATTCTATTCCTTCTGGGGTACAATAGATGGAACAATTCATTTTGCACAATAAGTCTTGCCCTAACAAATTCACCAGACTAGTATCACAACAACAAACTTGTGTAAATCTCCAAAGGTTCCAATTTGTACTTGTACAGGTTCTGTCACTGGGATTGATATCAATTGATTGGATACTCCTACAATTTGGAATCTGTCTCCCGAGAGGGGTAGGTTGGATATGTCCACAGTTCTCACATTGGATCCGGTAGCACCAGTATCTACAATGAACAAAATAGATGTTCCATTTACCTTGCCATCCACATAGAGACCATTCTGATCTACCTCTAAAGATGCGCCAAGCACGCATTCCTCCTCCCCTCCTCCCCTCTCAGGCACCATCATTAGGATATGTCTGAATCACTGTCATCAGCCTTCAACAAGTATTGTGATGCCACTTGCAAATTTGAATTCACCTGATCATTAGTATGGAGACCCATATTAGCATTGTATCTTTGCAGGGAACAACCTTTACAATGCAGTCATTACATCGCACTACCTTTTCATAGCAGTCATTACATCGCAACATCCTTTACATCGCATGTCATTACAATGCAGCCATTACATCACAAGTCACGACAATGCATGTTATTACAACACATGTCACTACAACGCAGGCATTACATTGCAAGTCATTACAATGCATACCATTACAACGCATAGTACCTTTACACTATCAAACACTTACCCTACTGTTGCACTCACTGGAGATAGAATAGTAATTTTCACTCCTACACTATCCAACACTTACCCTACTGTTGCACTCACTGGAGTTAGAATAGTAATTATTACCCCTATACTATCCAACACTTACCTTAAATGCGATGTAATGGTATGCATTGTAATGGTATGCGTTTTAAAGGTAGTTTCTGAAAATGCAATGTAATGGCATGCGATGTAAAAGAATGCATTGTAAAGGATATTGTGATGTAAAAACTGCATTGTAAAGGCATGTGTTGTAAATGTATGCGTTGTAATGTCATACATTCTATCTTTGAACCTATCCATTCAAGTGAGGCATAGGAGCTTGAGGCATATTTTGATTTTGACCTCTCAATCATGACATTGACTGGTTCGACATTTCATTATTCGCCTGTGGCTGTACCATTCCATTTGCAACCGCCTGTCCATCTGCCTGATTAGCTGGGTTAGACTTACACTTGGGTTTCCAATGCCCGATCTTGCCGCAACTGTGACATGAAAAAGTATTTTTCAACATCTCTATGTGTGACCCCCTTCCTCTTCCTTGAGGCAACAAATATTGCCTTTTATTTCCTGTCAAAGCTCGCATTCCAGTAGTCGTCTGACCATTTCCCTGTACCACACCTGAAAAATCGGAATCAAAATCCACATATCCGTTCTTAGATTCTCACATCTGTGCCAACATTAACTTCTCTTTTAACTTCTTGTGATGTGAATCAATATCATCTCCATAGTATTTTGCATAATGAAGTATCTCATCAATAGGGTTACTTTGTCAACAGATCAAATGTTGTTGTATAATGGTACTTATCTCTGATCTAAAACCATCCACAAACCGGTACACAAAATGTCCCCATGTCTTTTTCTGCCAGATTCTCAATTTCACCGTATTGCTTAAATACCTGTAAAAGCCTCTCATAATATGCATGCACTGTCTCTTTTAGTTCCTGTGTACTTCTGTCTATTTTTACCCAATCTGTTTCTTTCGGTGAAATCTTTCCTTTCAGATACGTAATAACATGATTATACTTCCTCATTACTTCCACCGACGGCACACCAGTTTTTGAATCTCTTGCAGGCTCTGTTTCTGGCCAGCCAAGGGACATGATCATATCCTCTTCCTGGCAGTTCCCTCATAGTATACGCTGTTGTATCTGTCTCACCTTTCTCTTTCTCCATCATTGGGTATAAAGGCAGAACCATAGCCAAATCTTCCTTCTTTTTAGTCTATCTACCTCCCCACCTTTCTTTTTCTCCCCACTGTTTCAAGGTAGGTATCAGTTCTTTAATCTGCAATCTTTTCCCAGAAGGGTTCAGACTTTCCAAATCTTTGTCACTAAAATGAAATCAATATGTTTTTTATAAAGCCTTAGATTTTTTTTTACATCTAGGACATATTTTTGAGCTACCTCAGCAAACCTTTCATGAGTATTCTTGGCTTTCTGTGTTATATCCTTGGAACAGTAATTCTTCATCACAATATTTTGCCAATCTCTCTGGATTAATTGTTCCCAATATAATTTCTTCCAATTCCACCTTTAAACGGCTTAAGTTTGTATTTGTGTCTCGACCCACATTACTTTTTGCACTAGCAGCAGGACCTATGTCCCTAATCCAGTCATCAAGTTCTTCCAGTGAAGGCCCTTTTGATGTACTTATCTCCATTCTCTGAGCCTCCCTACTAATTTCTCCTGCTCTTTATGTTACCTGGGGATTTATTTTCTGATTTCCCATTTGCAAAACCTTTCCTGTAATTATTTGCTGACCTCTACTTGGCATTTCAAAACATTTCTCAGTGATGTTTATTAATTATTCTACTCTTCTATGGTGGAATTCATTCTATCACTCCTTCCAGCATCAATCTCACATGTTACAGTTCTGTCCCATGACGATGATGCTTTCTGATCCACCACCTTTTTATTCATCTTTTGAGAGAAATTATTTTCTCCCATTGTCCCAGTAGGGATCGTTACAGCATGAGCTTGTGAAACTCCTTGTCCTGTCTGATATAAAGGAACAATTGGACCTATAGTTACCTGAACGGATAATGCATCTTGACCATTTGTCATGACAGCATATTGAAATCCTGCCCTTTCTGGAGTCTGTCCTCCGGACAAGAAAATATTTTTGTAAACTGGATCTAAATTCGCAGGTGGTGCTTCTGGAGTTCTGTTCTTCATTATAGGTTGGAGGTCTATTTATCAATAACTCATTCAATAATTCGTCATCTATTTCATCCAGATTCTCATCTATTAATGTAAGAACCTGAGTTTGCGGCTCCCCAATATGTTTCTTTTTGCCCTTACACTTTTCTCCGTCCTTATTCTCAGCTACCATTACAGGATACATTTGTGCACCCATGGCAACATCCTGTCTCCACATCTTTTTCTGGGAATCCCATTTTGCCTCTACATATCGAATTAAAGTATTCTTATATCTCCCCTGATATTTCTCTTTCTCTCTCCGATGGGCTTCATTTTCTCATTCTTCAAGAGCCTCATATTGCATGGGCCTAGGAGTAGGTTTCATATCATTCATTTGTCTTCTCAAATTTTCTAAAATATGTACATTAAACGTTCCATATTGTGGGAAAGCCAGAGACCATCCTTTTTCAGTGTATTTTACCCAATTCTCCAATCAGGTACAAGTGTCATATCCCCTTTCTAGAGACATGTGCAAAGGTGGAGTACCTTCCGGAGCTACAGGAACTCCTTCTCTTGTAGGAATAGGTTCATCCTTGCTTATTAAAGCTTTTAATAGCTTAAAGAATTTAATAATTTCTTCCTTTCAATGCAGTCTGATAATATTTCTGCAAACTCTCTTCCGTATTATTATTTTTCAACTTCCAATCACTGCTTAATTTCAACAACCAATCCCAGCGCCCCTCCACATCAACCAACCAATACGAGCTCAGTACTTGTATTTCAGCAGTCTAACTCCTCACAGCGATGGACCCTCCCATCACAAAATATTTTGTCATCTTTTCCTTTCTGTCTTTTAATCAAATTTCACGCAAACAACACAAAACATAAAACAACTTTGTCTGCTCCGCTAGAAACATTATAGATCCTCACACAATCAGAAAATTCATTCACTCCAAGTAAAATCTCAGCCAGCGCGATTTCATCCTTTTGAGTAAAAAACATCTTTGGGATTCCTCCTGGTGCGCTTCCAGAAGAAACCTCAACAACTTTAACTCGTCACACTTCCAAAAGTTCCCTTCCTGTGGCACTGGCAACGACGTCTCATGCACAGCACCCTCATAACAGCAGACAAACTCACTTAAGTGTATGCCACATTAAGACCCACTTGTGGGTGCATATCCTGGGATCTTAGGCCACAACAGACCCATACTCAATTCCAATCCAACATAGAAATACAATTTTCACAATATGACATAATATTTCTATGATCACAAATTCACACTAGTCTCGTCAAGTCACTTTTTACCGTCAGTAGAAAACTTACTACACATCTAAACCACAGAAGGACCTTCATAACCACGTCCCCTCAAATCCTAGTTTTAATTAGTCAAACTAACCATCTGACAAGCTACCAGAAAACTGTTGGAGTGGGAAGCTTACTAAATGTTTTCTCATTACATCAAACCAAACTTTTAATCATCAGGCCCATTTCATCCTGTTTCGTGAACACACAGAATTCTTTATTGTCTACCGGAGTACCGTAAACCATGGTCCTCCACTGGATCTTTTTGTTGAGCTAACAGGGACTAGAATACTTGGAGTACATGAAACAATTATTCTATGAGGACCTGGAAAAAATTATTGTTATCTCAAAACCTATTTCATAGCTTTTCTCAGACACTGATGCACACCTTGACAAGAAATATGTCTAAAAGAAAGAGACAGAATCGATAAAATGGAACTTTACTTTGCTCTCAGTCCATCCGTTCCCAAACGTCTTTCCCTGGGTTTGCAATAATATTGTTACATTTCTATCGAGTATGTTTCTTAGCAAAATGTGAGTCCATGGTTCACCAATACAGAAAAGAAACTTCATAGAAAGTTCTCACAGTGGCTAAAGTGACTGTCTCATATGATTTTACATTTGCACAGGACAAGAAATAGTATTTGAGGCCTATATGAAGATTAGCTGAATTACTGCCATTCAACATTATTATTAAGCACACATTTTCATAAAGGCATTTCGAATTTGTGCAATATATCAGTTATTAGTTTTCTTTAATAACTATGCATCCGTATTAGGTACAGTTAAAATATTCATTATAAGCATCACTTACGCATTGCCATTTTCAAAACATATCATCAACGTGTCACTCTGAGATGCATGTAGTTTTTTGCATAAACATTATAGAAACTCACATTTGCACTATGTCAAATCTTTCTAAATAAGCAATTCTTATTACAATATTCTCAAAATGCAGGTATATATATTTTTCATATTTTGATGCACACATAAATGTTATCATGAAATTCTCAATGTTAACAGATATTTTATTTTCTCTCAACACGTATATGTGGTTATATGTAGTTCTCATTGTTTCTCTCATTGTTTACATTTTGCATCATCGTGTTAGGACACTCTGCATGCTTTTACGATGCATCATGTATCTCTCAAGTTTTTTAACTTAACCGGTTAACATGTCTTCATCAAGAATTTATTGCTGCAATGATCTTTTACTAGTGAGAATTGATAAAGATAAAAGTCAGATGACATTTACGCTCCAGCAATTACAAAGATAACAAGATAACGAATCAGAGAAACAGCAAAATATATTTACATAATTATTTAATGATCAAATCTTTCAAGTAATCAGGAACACGAGTAACTCTCCTGCTTTATCCACTACCAGTGTCGCTGCTCCAACTTTATTGTCACTAACACCCAGATCTTTCTCTTTGTTATCTGGAACTTTCTTTTTTGACATACCACCTCTTGACATCAAGTCAACTTCCTTTTGAGCAAGCCATACATGTCTTGCAGCTCTCCCAAGATTCCAGATCCTCCCGTTTTGTGCTTTCGAAGCATAGCGAAACAACTTTACCTCCTTCATAGGTCTGGAGATTTTGCTAGATTACAATTACCTGTGGGAGCTTCTATTTGTACCCATTCCGCGACCTTAATATCCATTTAACCTAGTTGTACCTATAATTTGGCTTCCTTCCTCTGAACAACTCAGAGAGAATTTTGTCTGTAGACTGATGAGGAGTTAATCAATGAGACTCCAAACACGTCATTAGTTCCTCTATCCAACAGAAACCAATATTTTGCCAACTGAATGTCTCATTTCAATGTCTTATTAAACCTTTCAACAACACCATTAGTTTCAGGTTGATAAAGAGCACAAAGTTGGTGCCCAATCCAGTTGCAATCTCAAAACGGTCTCATCTCCTTTGAACATAACTGACCATCATTGTCAGTTAAAATGGTATTAGGTAGCCCATCCCTCATAAATATTTCCACCAACATTTTACAGTGGCACTGATACTAATGTCAGACACAAACTTATTCTCTGGCCACCTTGAGAGCAGACGAACACAAGTACGTTTAGAGAATTCACCTCTCCCGATAATGGGCCCAAATTGCCCATAGCCACATCTATCCATGGTCCTTCAGGAAGTGAACGACAATGCATAGGAAATTGCCTTGATTTCAACACTCTGTCACTAGTGCAACAAGGTATCCATTCCATTATGGTTCTTTCTACAAGTACATCTGCGAATGGTCACCAAAAATCAAATCTCATTCTCTCTTTTGTTATAGAAACTCCAAAATGACTTTTATGGGCCATTTCAACAAGCCTCATTTGCAAATTTTTAGGCTAAATCAACTTTGTTCCTCTAAACAAACATCAACCTCTATCAAATCCCCTCTAACCATCCAATGTGGTCTTGTCTGTTTCCACTCACTATCTTTGTCTCTCCACTCTTCTACCAGCGAACTCCTCACCTCGTTAAAAATAGAATTGGAATCCAACTCTTTCTTCTAATCACTTTCAGAATTTACATCCAAAGTGATCACACAAACATCCTCTCTTGGCCAATTATCCATATCATCAGCTTTTAACCCAACATTATTCTCATCCACCACTCTTGAAAGGCAATCTGCTGCATAGTTCTTCCCATCAGGAATATACTCAAAACCAAAAATGAATTCTTGAAGGCTGATAAACCATTTCCTGATTCTGCTAGATATGGCTTCGAACCCTTTCTTTGTAAAAATGTCTTTAAGAGGCTTATGGTTACTTCTCAGGCTTAATGTGTTGGCCCAACTGAAATATTTAAACGTGTTAAGTGCCCAAAACACCGCCAACGCTTCTTTTTCAATTAAAGAGTAACTAAGCTCAGCCGGTCTCAAAGCCCTGTAGGCAAACGGTATTGTCTCATCACCAGCTACATTCTCTTGAAGAAGAATTGCCCCCAAATCTTTAGAACTGGCATTGGTTGGGATCACTTTCCTTCCAGGAACAAATGCCTTCAATTTGCGTGCATTAGCTAAGCGTTCTTTTACATCCCCAAATTTTTCATTACCACTTTGCCCCATACAACACCTATTTTATTTTTGATGCGGGAGTGTCAAAACTTGACTTGAGAAAAGAGCTTAAAGGGAGATGGAGCAGGAAAACTATTCAGGTTTTCCCAGTTGGAGAGTTGGTGTCAAGTTTAGTTGTTACAGACGTATTGGCATGGCTTTCTCTAGAGGCAAACAAGCTCAGGGTGGGGTCAGGAGATGGTTGTCCTATGATGAGTTATAATGCTCTAAAGGGACAATGAATACAAACTTTAATGGTAGGAGGGTAATCAGGCGACTAATAAGATCTCAGTGGTGGCCTGAGGTTACATTTAAATAAGGTGGCATAGGATGAAAGGGGGTTGGGCAAGTCTCTCAAAAGAGAAAGTACACTGAGAAGTAATTGGTTGGCTAATTGGATTTCTGTATTATTGAGGCACTGTATTTTTTAACCCTGGGCAAGTAACTCCGCTCCGCCAAGGGAGTTTGCGGAGATTTTCCTACTCCGCGCTCCGTTGTTAGCATGTTTCCTTTGTTAAGACATCTTCCTGCTCCCTAACACCTGGAATAGAAACAAATGTAAGCAGGTGATTGCAGAAGAACAACACAGCAGCAGCCTCACTCCTTCTATGCAGCTTCTTCCTTTCTACTTCAGACTTTACAAACGTCTTCATGACCATCTGATGGCTAAATGACACAGGTGGTATACATTTCTTCTTCGTCTTCCTCTTGGGGTTTCTCTACATTGGTACTGTACTTCTGGTATCTTTTTTCCAACATCCTTGTGGCCAGCTGTATATTACAAGATCCACAAAGAGGCAAGTACATCTCAAAAGATTTATTAAGTATTTTCAGGATTAAGACCCAAACCGGGCAATAGTATCACTTGTTATTTACATAACTTTGTACAGTAGTGAAGAAGCAAGCACTAAATGCAAACTTTTTATTATTATAATGCAGTTACTTCTATAAGTTCCTTTTATATTCACATCATGATCTTAAGCCAAAACCTGTTAAGAGGCACATTTAGACCCTCCCGGGCAGCCTGCAGGTCCACCATGTCATCAGAGGCCACGTAAAGCTTCCAAGTAGCTCTTTATCTTACATGCCCCCTTCAACAATTCCAGATTCTTAGCTAACAACACTTTAAATTGTGGAATTTTAAGACAATAATAAACATAGTAAGAATGAAAACTCAAGACCCAGAATGCATTTTGCTACTGGCAAAATCCAAGGATATATTTGAAGGCAATGGGGCCTCTTTGGAGCATTGAGAAGACATAGCCAATAGCTCTGGGTCCGCTGGTGTAATCGGTGTACAGATTACATGATGGTGGTAAGCTGTTAAATCTTGAGATGGATTCTTGTGTGATATGTATGAATATGACATTTGTATGGCTTGGTCCTAGACAAAAGGCAATGGAGTAATAGACAATGCCACAGGCAAGCACAGAGTCAAGGAGTGATAGGAGAGGTAACTGTATTCTGGGAGCAGTATGGTGTAGTGAGAATATATCTCTCTACCATGTTAAGGGTTCTGTACCAGTATTATAAATTTAGTCAGGTTAAGCAACTGGTTAAATATGCTCAACTAATGCATCCTCTGGCATGAGGAAATGCTGTGTAACTAGCTTTGAAGGAGACACCTCACAGGACTAACCAAAAGGGTTTACAGATAGGCAAGTAACTGTGTCCCAGGCGTCTCATTAGAGGCCATGCTGAGGGAACAGAAGCCCTGGGGTGCGGCCCCCGTTGAGTGAGGAGACAGCAATCCCGCCCGCAGTGATTTCGCCCGGGGCGCACGCACAAAGTTTCGGGAGGCACCGACATGGGGAAGAACAGGGCAGCCGGCCTTTGATATGCAAGATGGCGCTGGTGATGAGAGGTGCCATGGCCGTAAACAAATTGCAATCACCCGGGGTCAGGAAGAACCTAATTCACAGTGAGGGCACAGAAGGAGGGGAGCCCCGCACACATTCGAGAGTAGCAGCATATTTTTGGGGTTGCAACAGACCCTGAAGCCGACAACTCAGAGGCCAGGTATTGCGGAGGGCAGGAAGCGTGCAGTGAATGGTCAGGGCTCATACCACCATAGCCGAGGAGGAGGGGAGGAAGGAATTTTGGATGCTCCAGTGACGCTAACAGCAGGTTGAACAGCTGCCTGGTGCCAAGATGGGGCCTAGATGCCTGGCTAAAAGGTCGCTATCGAGGTGTCACAATAAATCAAGCCCGAGAAACAAAAGAAGGGACAAGAGATCAAGGATAGCGGACACGTCTAGGAGTGCGAGCATCCAAGGGCTGCAGAGACTAGCTGGCAAAGAATCCAAGACGTAGGCCAGACTCCAAAGAGTAACGGCAGGCTTAGAAGCCTGTCCCACCCATTCGGGCCCCAGCAGGTCACCAGCTAACTGAACACAATGTCGGGGGGAAAAGGAACAAAGGGAACCCTCCACCAAACTGGATAAATTCACAATGCAGAAACAGTCCGAGCCAGACACTCTCGACAAGGGGGGAGAAGAAGCTGGGCAGTGGCCTGACGGCTGAGAACCATCACTGAAAGATATTATGGAGGTCATCGTAGGAGTTCGTACATCCCTGGAAATAAGATGGACTCTATAACGGCAGAGGTGACCCTGATGAGGGCATACATGCATAATTTTAGTGAAAAAGTTAAAAAAACATGGAAGTGGTCACCACAGAGTTAAGCGGAGAGTCAAGTCCGATGAAAAGAGACATCACTGCACTCCAAGTCACCAGTAAGAAAATGGAGAGACTACTGGACGACTATGAAGGACGATCAGGAAGGAATAATATCAGGATACTTGGGGTCCCCGATAAGGCGGAAGGGCAAGCACCTGACTTTTTTGTAGAAACCCTAATTTGCAATTACCTGAAACCAAAGACTTTGTCAGTGTTTTTTACAGAGAGAGCACACAGGATTCCGGGTAGTAGGCCAAAACCGGGTGCCCCAGGCCCCTGTTGGCGAAACTCCTACATTTCAGGGACCAAGACATCATATTACAAACTGCTCGCATGGCCCCACCGATCAAGTATGAAAATAGTGAAATTACCTTCTTCCCAGACTTAACGATTACAGTGCGAAAACAAAAGAGGACTTTTCTGGAAGTCAAGAAGCAACTAAGAGACAAAGGTATCTGAGACTCTATGCTGTTTCCAGCGAAGCTCAGAGTCGAAACGGAGGGAAAGTTGTAGTTCTTTGAAACACCAGAATTAGCGGCAGACTGGCTGGAGGGATGGAGACCGGCAAGAGAGCACAATCATCGGAAAGGGAAAGAACACCTCTCCCATATTAAAATTACAAGGCAAGGTGGGTGGCAATATCCATCGACAAAGGAGGCCGAGGGGAAGGGCGCACATGGCTGAGGGACTTGTGGACACGGCGTCGCCGCTGGACTGAGACGAGCAGAGAACGATAAGTGACTCCATTGAAAAAAGGGCTGATGAGAGATAGAGACATGAGGATACATTGAGCAGAAGGGCGGGAACTGGGGGGGTCCGACTTGAGACCCCCACAAACTACTTTTAGTTAGTTACGTATAGGGCAACAGGCACTCTGCATAGTTGGGGATATGGGCAGTTCGAAGCCCAGAGTGCAGGGAAGCAGGGAGGGGGGTAGAGGGGTTGTGCAATTGTCATTTTGTTACAGATTCACGTACTACAGAAAGGGAAATCAGAGGGACACTGGGAGGGGGAATAGGATCAGTGGGACTCACTGATCTCAGCCAGCGCATTGGTTGGATGCAAGTGATATGGGGAGAAAATGGGATGCCAGGAAGAGAGCTGATTTCTGAGCTCAAGCACGGGCACACCAGTTGATAAAGGATTCAGGCTCCTGTCCTAGAATGTGAATGGGTTACGGGACAAACTCAAAAGAGGTATCATATTGCAGTTTATTAAATGACACACCCTTGAGGTGGTACTGCTCCAGGAAACTCACTTAGTGGGTAACATGTACAAGGCCTTAGCTAGATGGGCCTACCAACTGGTGGTATACTCAGGGTTCACCACGGGTTCACGAGGAGTGAGTATCATGAAAAAAACGGTCTTTCCCAATGGCAATAGATCGCACATGCACCGATAACCTGGGTAGATATGCGGTGGTGCCTGGAAATTGGGAGGGCGAGGCACTGACCACAGTATCGATGTACTCACCACTAGGCCTGCAGGAGGCTGCACTCAGAGACCTCGGGAAAGTGATGCTAATGTTTGCCATTGGGAAATTGGTACTAGGGGGAGACCTTAATTCCGTGATGTCGGGGCGGTTAGACCGATATCCACCCCGAGATCTAGCACAATCGCAGCTTATACTGCCACACTTCCTAGACGCAATGGGGCTAGTGGATGCTTAGAGGGTTCACCATCCCACTGAAAGACACTTTACCTTTCACTCAGGGGCGCATAATAGTCTCTCTCGGATTGATTATGTTCTTACCCTGCGAGACCAAGTAAAACACGTTAAAGAAATCTGACACCTAGCAAGGGGCATTTCTGATCATTCCCCAGTGTGGGTGCATGTGGAGATCGGAAAAGGAAGCAGGACTAGAATAGCGCCTATAAACCCCTGGCACCTCCGAAACCCGTAGATCAAACTCAAGATCACTCAGGAATTAGACCATTATTTTAGGGAGAATGAGGAATCGGTGGACTTGGTTCAAATCCTCTGGGAAGCCTTCAAAACGGTAATACCGGGACATGTGGTCTCCCAGATAGCAGGCGCAATGAAGGAAAAGAATGCAGGGCTAATCAGCTTAGAAGAAGAGATAATATAGCTAGAGAGTGAGCTAACTACAATGGAAGGGCGAGACAAGGCTCACGTTCTCAATTTGAAGAAAGAGGAGTATAGAAGCGAGGCGAGAGAAATGGCAAAAACACTGCATAGGCACAAATTAGGGCAATTAATAGGTCCTGATGAAGATGGAGACAATGTGTCACGTCCATTGAAACGTACGTCGACCCGATAATATGATGTCCCAGTTTGCAGCATAGCATCAGAGGGTTGATGTTTTCACCCCGAGCATTTTTCTATCTGTGTATGCGGTGTTGTACTGGACAGTATGAATGTGTGTAGTATGTGTCAGTAATATGAGTGTGGAGTATGTGAATGAGGTGTCAGTTTGGGGATATTGTTATAATTTTTTGGTTTGGAAAATTTGTTTCAGTGTTTAAAGAAAAAACATGAATGATTTTTTGTATAGATTACACAAGGATTGTGATTGTTGCAAGAAAATGTATTATTAAAATCTGTGATATATTGGAAATGAACAATGTAAATGTAAAAAAATGTAAAAAAATGGTACAATGAAAATCATGACCTATATTCAATTGTTTTTAATGATGTGAACAATAAAATAAAATATATTTGAAATTTTGATCTTGGGTGGAGACATTATGAATTAATGACCCGTTCCTATGCTATATGTTAGCAAGTATTGAAGTAATTTAGGTCACGTAAGAGGTTGTCTATTATTTTGGTTTATTTCCCCCTCACTCCCAGACCTACAAAGTATAGTCTCTAGGGGGAGCCTTTCTCAAATACGACTCTACAGCAAGACCATGAAATGGCGAAAACTGAAAGATTCCGGTACTTGCAGACAGTGGTCCCGAGGGGAGAGACCCCTCCTGAGGCCTCACCTCTCGAAGATAGGCTTCTCGATGGATATGTGCCAAAAAAAACTATTTCCCTGACTTACTCAAAATTGATCAACCATTCGCTTGATCCTCTGCCACAGCTCCGTGAAAAATGGGAGAGGGATTTGTCGGGACTGAAGGATGAGGACTGGCTGGAAGCACTGGCATCGCCAAAAGAGGTAGCAATTTCCTCTAAACTAAAATTGGTGCAGTTGAAAATATTGCATAGAATATATGTTACAGGGCCAGCGTTGGTCAGGATGGGCTACAGAGAAGATCCTAGTTGCAGAAGACAGTGTGGCCGGTAGGGCACATTTTTGCATATCATATGGGAATGCCCACGTATTAGCAGGTACTAAAGTGATGTTGTCCGGTGCATGGGGGAGGTACTGGGAGAGAGGCTGGTACCAGAAGCAAAAAGATGTTTGCTAAATGTATGGGAACCAACAGATTTGGGTACCAAAGAGAGAACATGGGTGTCGCTAGGTCAGATGGTAGCCAAACGAAACATAGCAAGGAAATGGGGGGCACAAGATGGTCCGACAGTGACGGACTGGAAAAACGATATGGATTGGTGCATGTTTAGGGAGAAAACAGTATATGTATCCAGGGGGTGCCGGAGAAAGTGGATGCAAATATGGGGCAAATGGAACGAATACAGAGGGGAGATAAGTGTACCACCCAGCTTACCGTCGAATTGTCCCCAGATTAATCAGAAGTTTGAAATACAAGAGCAATCTAACCAAGGAAATAGTTATTTATCGAGAGTAACCCATGTGTTCCATATAAATTATCACTGTGAAACAAGAATGCGCTAAAGGTGCTATCTGTACCGTTGTTTGTTATAATTAATAAAAAGAATTTTTTTTTTTTAATGTGTCTAGGAAGCACTTAATGGTGTTATTAATGCTGTGTCACCTAGCATGTACTAAAAACAAAATAATGTGTAGACCTTGGTAAAGTGTGGTCGGCATGTTTCACTGCCTATCTGAACTTGGCAGAATGTTCAGGACCTGAGGACTTTAATATGAAATTAGGCGTCTGATGAAGTTAGAGAACATGGTGTTTGTACCAAAGTCTGAAGCCACTTTAATAGGATATACATTTGATTTCTTTTAGAATGTTAGGTTACATCAGCAGCAGGGAGCTTGTGTAAGGGCTCCATCTTCCCCTGAACTGTCCCCATCTTCTAGCCCCCACTCCACTCCACACACCAAACATCTATTAGATCATTCAATCTCTGCATTCCAGACACCACCTCAGACATACAGGGGAACGGGGACACACAAGATACTACAGTGTCTTCAGGGGAACTTCTCTTGACCTTATCTTCTCTGCAGCTGGAGAAACAAATGATACAATGCCACCTAAATGTGACACTCAACTAACTGCTTATTTTTATCTACCGCTCTAAAAAGGGATTGTACGCAGAAACTTGCAATCAAGTGCATACCCGAAGTACCTTAAATAAAAAATGTGTGAAAAACATTGTGATTTCTGAAAATCAATTCTGTCATATGAAACATAATGTTGAAACTGTGCTCAGGTTTTATGCTATTATTCAGACATAGTGTGGTGTACCCACGTATCCACTCGGTGTGATGCTTCTTACATAAACTGCTAAACTAACACAATGCTGAATCTATGGTCCGGATTTATATGTTATCATTCTGGCTCAATTTGATTTATAACACAGACCCTCAGTGCAATAGTGTGACTAGTTGACCCAAAGTCAAATTTCAGCACAGATATTAGTCTGCTGCTGATGAGTCTACTTCAGTCTATGCTGCAAATAAAGAATCAATGCTTCCAAGTGGCTCCTTACCTTGCATGCCACCTTCAACCATTCCTGGCTTTTTAGCCAACTATACTTTGCATAGTGGAAATATTAACGCAATAATAAAAATGGGAACATCAAAACTTTGAGTCCCAGAATGCGTTGTGCCACTGAATTTAAAATTGATCAATGGGATAATGCCTTCGCCGCAGAGATCTATCTGCAGGTATCCTGCATTCCACAGGGTAAAATCCTGGTGTAGCTAATTCAGCCTGTCCTCCTACTATTAGGTTGATCAAATGAAAACCGTTGAGTTTGGGATATTTCTCTTATAAGGTCATAAACAACTAGGTGACTTGCAATATCTTTTTTAAGTACAATAGAGGGTATTTTATTCCTTATAACACATGGCAACACCATCAACCTTCCCACAAACTACTTAAAGCCTTGGGGCCATATGTAGGTAAATTACATTTACCGATTCTTAAATACTGAATTTTACCGATTCGGTATTTATGAATCGGTAAATGTAATGTAGGTAAAATATTACCGAATCGGTAAGTGTCGGTATTTTAGAATCGGTATTTATCGATTCAATAATGGCAACTGGCTTCCCATTCATTCCTATGGGCCTGGAGGCCCATAGGAATGAATGGGAAGCCAGTTGCCATTACCGAATCGGTAAATACCGAATCGGTAAATACCGAATCGGTAATGGGGGAGGCATCATCATGGGTGGCAGGGTGTCACATTGACACCCTGTTGCACCCCTGATTCGTCCATGTGTGCACATGTGGCGCACATACATGCCCTAAGGGCATGTATGTCTGCCACATTGCACACTTCAAAGTGCACAAAAATGCTTTTTCACAGGTATTCGTCATTTACCACCAACTTTTAGTTGGTGGTAAATAACGAATCCCCCCACCAACGACACACTCCCCCTACATCTCATTTCAGGATTCGGTATTTACCGAATCGGTAAAATTACCGAATCGGTAATTTTACCGATTCGGTAAATTACCGAATCCTGAAATGTGCCCCCTACATACCAAAAGCCTAAATACCGGTTGGTAACAGGATATTTACCGAAAATTGGCCGTTACCGACCGGTATTAGGCTTCCTACATATCGCCCTTAGTATCTTGCTCTTTTCATCTTTGTTGCAGACACGAAGAATAAAGCAGAATATATACTGCAAAATTAAACACACCAGAAAGCAATTAGTAATTTTTGACAATAGATATTAGAATCAGTTTTATGTAAATTGAATTAAAAATGCTGTTGCCCAGATTTTGTTGAA
This sequence comes from Triturus cristatus, assembly GCF_964204655.1. Taxonomy (NCBI): domain Eukaryota; kingdom Metazoa; phylum Chordata; class Amphibia; order Caudata; family Salamandridae; genus Triturus; species Triturus cristatus. Next base: position 394,479,774 of record NC_140594.1, read on the forward strand.
ACATGCAGAGATTCTATCTTTCCTGCAATTACCTATATAACTTGAAGAGAAAATAAACGTTGCCATATACATTTCCTTTCTGTTGATCGCTTTTCAATTAAAAAAAACACAGAGCATCAGATGGAAATGCAGTTCCTGTTTTGATTAAACAGCAGCTGTAAGTATGGTCCATGTCCTGCCTTATCCCTTGGCTGCTGGCAGCAACCATTGTACCATAAGAACTCAACTGTAATAACTCATTAGAGTTGAGTAGCCACGTCATTTCTTTATTACAGGCGACAAGATATGTCACAAATCACCTGTAATAAGGAAATTGCAGATGTGCTTTTATATTGAGATTGCAAGCTCCCATGTATTATAAATATATATCCGGTGTGATTTATGCTCATTTCTGTACAGTGTTGCAGATGTTCGAAGCAGCTAATCCATTCCAGGGTTTTACTTTGCATACGGGGATGTACAGCCCTAAATGAACAATTGAATAAACAATACTACAAATGTCAGAATGCAAAGATAAACGCCTGTCCTGGATGAGCTGCTAATGCATGGACCTGGGAATCTTCAGAGCTCTGTTTTATTATGGGCACTGGGTTGACTAACCCCAAATCTCACCATCTTCCTGGGTCTCCACCCACCCTGCATCTTTTCAGTCACCTGCGAATGCCGCTGCCCGCGTCCCACGCAGTGGGACATCAGCAGGGCAGCATTCTAGTGGCCGCCCGTCGGAGCCTTCCCCCCTTGCTGCCTCGCGCGCGAGGCCTACGCCTACTTGGGAAAAACCCCTATCGCGTGGAGCTGGGGGCGGGCTGGGGGGGTGGGGGGCGCGGCTTACTCCCTACTTAGTGGGCTCTCTCGCCCAGTTCCTCCTCTGTCTCCTGCGCGCCGCACCCAGCCTGGACACTCGTTCGAGCCTCACCAACCTGGACACGCTTTCTCGTCGGTATTCGGATCGGCTTCCCCCCTCGGCGTCGTCGGGCCTTCCGGGAGATCTTCTACGCCGGTGAGTCTTGCTAACCCTCCCCCACCCCAGCCCTGTCCCTGGGCATGACCAGGTTGACGGGGCCCTGTGGCCCGGATGGCCATGGGTGTGGGGGGCGCAAGCAGTGGCCCGTGTCCCTGCGGGCAATACGGGGATGGGTTGGGTGTCGCGGCGCGAGTGCGGGGCGGCAGAGCGAGTGGAGGGTCAGTCTGGGACCGGCTGGGTGCAGGATATTTCGAGTGGTAGCGGCTGGGCCCGGACACGTGGCCCCGGTGGCAGTACATTATCCCTTTAGCATGCGCGGGGCAATATGGTGGGAAAGCATGAGTGGATCGTGACGAGCTTTCGAACCCTCCCGGGACGCAGGCTGGCCAAGCTGGATGTACGGGCTGGCATGAACGGTTGTGGAATCACGGCTTAGAGAGACCCGACCGGCCCTAGATTAGCGCGGGGTGTGAGCGGCAGGGGCCGTACGCTGCAATTTGCCAAGCTCAACACCCGCAGGGGCTGGAGCTCTTTGGTAGAGCGCTGGTCTCAGGCCCCGGGATCGCCCCCCGGCACTCCTGCCCTTACATAGTGCGTCTGTTCCGAGCGGGGGACCGGGGAGTGGGAGTAGGCATCGTTGAGCAGAGCTGAGCGCCCGTGTGCGCGTGTCGTGCGGGGTACTTTGAGACCACCTCCCCAAATCAAGTATTGTGCGTAACGGGAATAAACATTGTGAAGCTGATCGAATGTGGGGAGCGGGCGGGGCTCTGGCGAAGTCGAAGCGTAGCAGGGCCCCGGTTTTATGCACTGACCAGGTAGCGCGTTCAGCCACCAGCAGCACCGCATGACGGCAGTACATTATTTCGCACAATCGGGTGGCCCCGGGTTCGTCTCTCGGGCGTATGCTTATGCTTCCGGCCTGCAGGTGGAGATGTGGGCTGGTACGCTGACGCGTGTGGTGTTGAACCCAGTCGGCTACTGGGGGCCCTTAGCGGGACGGGGTACAGGGTTCGCAGGGTGCGTGTGCGTAGCACGAGAAAAGATTTTACCCGTTTGATAGGAGTGGGAAGGGTAAGTAAACTGCCCAGATTTAAACACCCCACCCGCGGAGCTGGGGAAGCGGGACTTTAGGACAGCAGCCACCAAAGGGCAGGCCTTCAGCAGGCGCGGGAACCCGTGCAGGGTGGCTGGAACGGCCTAACGGTCAGGGCGCTAGATCGCGGACATGGGGGGAACAGGTTTGAGTTTCGGTAACGACGCCAAACCCCATGTGGTTATGGGCAAATCACTTAATCTCCCCGCACCCAACGAAAATACAGGAATGTGTGTTCTCACGCAATGTAACTGGTGCTATGTATTCGTTCTGATACCCGAATGGATTCGGGGCTAGTCCACGCTATTTTAACCCTGCTATAAAGTAAATATTGTTTTTGATAGAGCCCGGATGCTGTGGCGGGCCGCCGGCGCCCTGGGACACGGCAGGTGCGCGTCATAAGTTCTCGCCACCGAGCACGCTTCGCTCCCTAGAATCCTGTACGGCAGGGCGGGCATAGCCTGAGCAGGTAGGACACATTGCGAGGGGGGGGGGGGGGCTGCGGGGCCGGGTCTCGGTAATACGATCTGGCCTGCCCCCCCACCCCACCTCGGCCGCCCGGTCCCGCGGCCTCGGCCTCCCCGCACGGCAGCGCCCAGACTGATGGGGGGGCGGGACGCGCGCGAGGTAATGGATTGCTTCATCGCGCTGGCGTGGATGTGGTGCACGGGGGTTTCGCTCCCCTCTGAGTGCAGCATGGGGGCCCGTCACTGCAGTGGGGGATTCGGCTATGCCAGATTGGTCTAAATAAGGTCCCAGTAACATGCACAGAACTTGCAGCACTGATGCACAAGTGAAATGTCTCATGTAAGTTGCAGTGTACGTTCCCAGCGCCTACAGCTGTGACGGGAAAAGCATAGCTTCCGGTATACAAGTCTTTCCGGATGTTTGCAGCGTAGAACACGTCATTAGAGATGTTTTAGACATGTAGAAAGGTCTACTCAAACATTTGGTAAGTTACCCCTATATGTGACTTATGGCCCTGATGGCAGAATGCCTAGTGGCTTGAAAGTGCCATTATCACTGTGCAGGCCTCTGTGGTTCTTCCCTATTCTATAGGTTGTGCTAGGAAACTCTTCACAGATCATCTAAACACTATGTTAAATATTTATAAACATTGATAAAATTACACAAATCTGAAAGCTTGAGAAGCGCTCAAGACTCCGGCTGGGAATTTCCCTCCAGCCAGTACTAACTCAGCAGGCACACTTCCTAGATTTGTCTCACTCTGGGATTGTTTTGTAATGAAGACATTGTTGCAAGGGGACCCTGCAGAGAAGGAATCCAGATTTGTGGAGCCCAACGGCCGCGGGGCAAGCCGGCGCATTGGGTGCATGCGAAGGGGGCTGAGATTTAACTACGTCACCTTTTTTCCGCGTTGGAGGCCTATCCTAGTAGCTGCTATGATGCTGTGTGTACGCCAGATGCTTGCCATTGTACTAATCTCCGTTCCTTTGTTCAAATTACAGATCGGTGAGGGAGCGCCCGCGAGTATAGGGCTAGGACCGGAGGCGAAGGCGCTAAGGGACGCACATAGCTGTACTGTCGGAGCATCGCCATGGAGAACATCGGGACACCGGGTCCACTGTTCTCACAAGAAACGTCGGTCGAGGAGACGCAGTCGAGCGCACCACAGGGAGGGGTTTGGGCGGACTTTATGGCGTTCGCCCGAGAGAAGGGCACGGCGTGGGCCCAAGGTTTTCTGGAGGGCCGCAGGGTGGAGGATTCGGGCGTTGTCGTCACTCCCCCCCCCTCCGAGGGCGCCCCAAGCCTATCCGGGTCTGAGCCCTGGAGGTCCACCCGGGTGCGCAAGCCCACATCAAAAGACATGCCGGAGGCCCAGCCGGCCAGGAAACGGCAGGCGACCGCACCACGCTCCGGCCTCCCGGTGGTCGCAACAACACCGCTACACGATTCTGCCACAGGACTAACTGACTTGGCCCAGATGGGTAAAGCCATGGACCAGATGCTTGGCCTCATGTCTGTTTTTCAGAGCCGCCTCGATGCGCTGGCCGCACCGCCAGCTCCGGCCCTCCCACCGGCCCAGGCGCCCGTCCTACAAGTTTGGGCTGGGCAGAACACAAACACTGAACGACGCAATGGTGAGCAGGGGGGAGCGTTGGGGTTGTCAACACCAGGGGAGGCCGCCCCTTCCACAAGCCTGGCGGCAGGCACCCCCCCGGTCTGCGCGGCGGCACCCCCCCCGCCCGCACAGGCGGTGACCATACCACCCACCCCCGCTGCCACGGAGCCTGCGCCCGTTGCATCAACAGTTGTGGCGGCGTCCGGCGGGGAGGGTGTAACCCAGGTCCTGAAGCCCCTAGTTACCCAAGCACCGCTGGCATCGGGCCGTTGCTCCCTGGCGTGGTTGGTGCCGCAGGCCGCAAAAGAAGGGATCTGGAGGAGGGAATATATAGACATCCTGACATTACTTATGCATGGGTCAGCTGGGGTGGACACGAGGAAGATGGGCCGCAAGGAGGAGGAGAGGGTCAGGTACCAGCGGTGGCCGGACAAGACCATCGAAAACTGGACATCTGCATTCAATATATTGGCAGCGGTTATAGTGCAGAAATTCCCCGATCAGAGTGAGGCCCTAATGCAGTACGCCAGCACCATACAGGAGGAGGCGAGGCTCTCGGTGGGGTTAGGGTGGTTCTACTATGACCAGGATTTCAGGAAAAGAATGGCCATATGCCCAGACCTGGGGTGGGACCAGAAAGAAATTCAGCTTTGGGTAGAACACATGTGCCGCCCCACCAGGGAGAAGAAGGACCAGGGATATAAAGGGCAGGGTGAGGCAGCGGACAAAAGGAAAGACTACTTCCCCAAGCGCTCCTTTAGGCAGCCTTTTCGGGGTGGCAGGGGGCGGGGCCAGCGGCAGGGCAAGAGATTCAATTCTGGGACGTGCCGCCTTTACAATGGGGGCAATTGCACCTGGGGCAGGTCATGTAAGTTCACACACAACTGCAGCAAGTGCGGCGCGCAGCACCCCGCTTCTTCCTGCTCATCCAGCCAGAGTGCCCCGCAGCCCACAGCAGCGATCAGGACTGACGCCCGTATCTGAGATCACACCCGGCCCCCCCACCCCCCCCCCTGTCAGCACCCCTCCCTCCCACACCAGTCATGCACACCGCTTTCCAATGTCCACCACAGAGCACCATGGCCCCTGTCAAAGGTCCTTCACCCATCATCCTGGGGAATATCCTTCCACTCATTGGGAGGTATCCACTGCTCAGGGACAGACAGCTCCTGGCGGGGGGGTTTATCGATGGGTTCAGGATACCCTACAATGGGCCGATGGAGTCTAGAGATGCTAGGAACCTTAAATCAGCTAGGGATTTGCCCGGAGTGGTGGACCAAAAGGTGGGGAAAGAGTTGTTAGCGGGTAGGATAGCGGGTCCTTTTAGCGGCCCACCCCTGGACAACTTTTTAGTGTCTCCCCTGGGGGTGGTGCCGAAAAAACAACCGGGCACCTACCGTTTGATCCACCACTTGTCCTACCCTGAAGGTAATTCGGTGAACCACTGGCTGGACGAGGGTCTTTGTTCTGTAGTGTACTGCTCCCTGGACATGGCCATTGACATGGTCAGGAGAGTGGGGCAGGGGGCGTGGCTTGCGAAGGCGGACATTGAATCCGCATTCCGCCTGCTGCCGGTTCATCCAGCTAGTCAACATCTGCTAGGCTTCAAGTGGGCAGGGCAGTTCTTTTATGATCGCTGCATGCCGATGGGCTGTGCCGTGTCCTGCGCCTACTTCGAAGCCTTCAGTTCGTTCCTTCAGTGGGCCTTGGGGGAACTACACGGGATCACGCAGGTGACCCACTATCTGGATGACTTCCTATTTTTTGGTGCGAGTGGGTCGGATGAGTGTGCAGTGGGTCTGAGTCGGTTTGAAGAGTTGGCAGAGTTCCTGGGTGTTCCCCTTGCCCCAGGTAAGACCGAGGGCCCTGCGCAGGTACTGACCTTCCTCGGAGTGGAGCTGGACACGGTAAAGGGCGAATCGAGGCTCCCCGCCGAGAAGGTACTGGGCTTGTTACAGGACATCCAGGCGCTGCTGGGCAAGGACAAAGCGACCCTCGGGGCTGTCCAGAGCTTGATTGGCAAGTTGAATTTTGCAGCGAGAGTGATTCCAGCCGGCAGAGTGTTTTCAAGGAGACTGGCAGGGGCCACGGCAAAGGTGACCCTGAAGCACCACTTTGTAAGATTGACCGCAGGTTTGAAGGCTGATCTCGCCATGTGGGCGGAATTTCTTAGGGACTTTAACGGGACGGTGATCTGGAGGGCCCCTTGGATAGCCAGTCAGGAGCTCTGCTTGTTTTCGGATGCGTCTGGAAGGGAAGGCTTTGGTGTGATTCTGGGGGATGAATGGTGCGCGATGCGATGGCCCAATGCTTGGCGGAAGAAGAAGGTGACGCAGAATGTGGCAGTGTTGGAGCTTTTCCCAATTGTGGTAGCACTGCACCTCTGGCGGGCGGCTCTGAGCAATAGGAAGGTTGTCTTCTGGTCGGACAACATGGCGGTTGTCCACGCCATCAACGGCCTGACTGCCTCCTGCCCGCTGGTTCTGAGCCTACTGAGGGAATTAGTCAGGGAGGGCCTGCGCAGCAATGTCGAGTGTAGGGCACGGCACATCGCGGGGGTGCGGAATGTGGCAGCTGATGCTCTTTCTCGCTTTCAGTGGCTCCGGTTCCGGGAGGCCTGGCCGCGGGCGAGGGCGGAGATGACACCATTCCCGGCCCACCTCTGGCGCTTGCTTCAGTGGGAGAAAGACTGAGGAAGATGGGGGAGAGGTCCCTGGCGCCGGCGACACGGCGGAAATACGACTCGCAGCTAGCGACTTTCAGAGCTGTGAGAGAGGCGCTAGGTGCTTCAGCCTTAGGGGCGGAAGATCAAGTGGAGGCCTTTGTGGTATGGGCCAAGGAGACCGGCAGATCGCACTCTTGGGTCAGCGGTCACTTGGCTGCGGTGCGCCACGATGCTAAGCTTGATGGGAGGGGCGACCCCGCGGGATCACCCAAGATCAGGGCAGCCCTGAAGGGCTGGGCCAGGGAGGAGGTCAGACAACCGGACACTAGGGCACCCATTGAATACAGAGACCTCCAACTCCTCTTAGATGTGTTGCCCCTGGTGACTTTCTCACCGTTTGAGGCCAGCTTGTTTTCCACAGCCTTCTGCTTGGCATTCTTTGGCGCCTTCAGGGTCAGCGAGCTGGTGGCCAAATCTAAGGAAGACCTGTCTGATTGCGCACTGGGGATTGCGGATGTGACCCTCAACACAGCACTGGAGCTACGGATCCGCAGATCCAAAACAGACCAGTTGGGGAAGGGGAAGACAGTGGTGTTACAGATCCTAGGGGATAACAGGTACTGCCCGGTTCACTGGGTCAGGGAATACCTTGCTTTACGTCCAGAATCCCCTGGTCCCTTTCTGATTCACGCGGACGGGTCCCCCCTCACTAAATTTCAGTTTGAGCGTCTACTAGGAGCTTCACTGGCAAGAGCCGGTCTAGCGGGGTGCGGGCGCAGGTTTTCCTCGCACTCCTTTAGGATTGGTGCTGCTACTTCCGCGGCCAAGGCCGGATTGGGCCCTGAGGGAGTAAAAGGGGTAGGCCGCTGGGAATCGGACTGTTTCAAGAAGTATGTCCGTCCGTAATGCTGTGGCACAACCCGGAGCGTTGTTCCGCTCCAAGTTTTGTTTTGTCCATTGTCATGAACGCATCGTTTTGTGTGTGCAATAAAGATACACTTACCTAAAAGCCGTTTCATCGCTTTATTGGCAGGTTCCCGGGTATGGTTGGTAGGCCATTCCTACATCTCGAGGATGGAACGCTGGGCAGCCCACAGGAACTGGTCGCAGAACTTTGCCACTACACAGCTTGTGTGGTTGGGTTCCCCGGGCATGAAATGGAGTGAAGCCCGCGGCATGATTGAGCAGCGCTTGGCAGTTGCAGGGGTCCAGCCCACTGTTATCATCTTGCACTTGGGGGGTAATGACCTGGTTGCCAGGGGGAGGAGGGCTCTACTACTGTCTATGCAATCTGACTTACAGGCCATCAGCCAAGCCGTGGGGTCATGCGAGGTTTGGTGGTCTGAAATCGTCCCCCGCAGGGCTTGGAGAGGGGCTAGGTCCCCGGCGGCGGTAGAGCGGTCCCGTAGGAGGCTTAATAGGTCCATGCAGAAATTCTTGGAGCGCAGGGGCATGGGCTTCATCAGACATGCTTTGATCCAAGAGAAGGTTCAAGGGTATTATGAGGCAGACGGGGTGCACCTGTCCAGGGTAGGCATGGACATGTTCCTGCTGGATGTGCAAGAGGCATTGGCTGGCAAGGGACATCAGTAGCACTTGTTAGGAGAGGGGGGCTCTGGCAGCGTCGGTAGCCTCCCCAGAGTTGTGGCGGAGTTACAGGGCGATCTGGATGCAGACTGGTACAGTAAGGGTACCTCTGCGACAGGCGGTACAGTAAGGGTACCCCTGTCCGGCACAGTAAGGGTGCCCGAGCCAAGGTCCAGGAGCCGAAGGGGGTTCTGGGAAGACCGCGACGGCGCCCCGTTAGTCCTTCGGGCGGTTGGGGGGCCTGACCAACCGGGGGTGGCCACAACACGCTCCGCCCCTGTCGGAAGGGGCGGGAGTAGGAGGCAGATCACGTGACCCAGTGGATGATCTGCAGATATTTATGTGCCACACTGCCGGGCATCGACCCACCGTGTGTGCTGGCTCACCAGGCGGGCGGGCAGCAAGGGGCTGCCTGCCCTGGATCGCCCGTAAGATAACCCAATTTTATTATCATACTGTGTTGTATGAAATAAACCTGCAGCAGTTCTTCACCCACAAATAAAGTGTCAGTGTAATCTTTGGGTGATGTCTGTGTATGCGTGTTGACTGAAGCGGATGACGGTGTGGTCACTATGCCGCTGCCCGCGTCCCACGCAGTGGGACATCAGCAGGGCAGCATTCTAGTGGCCGCCCGTCGGAGCCTTCCCCCCTTGCTGCCTCGCGCGCGAGGCCTACGCCCACTTGGGAAAAACCCCTATCGCGTGGAGCTGGGGGCGGGCTGGGGGGGTGGGGGGCGCGGCTTACTCCCTACTTAGTGGGCTCTCTCGCCCAGTTCCTCCTCTGTCTCCTGCGCGCCGCACCCAGCCTGGACACTCGTTCTCCCACCCTTTCCTCTTACCCCGCGTGTCAGGCTCAGCGCGTTATTGGAATGTTTAATTTTTCTTTTTTGCGTTGCAGGCGGAGTTACAGGGCGATCTGGATGCAGACTGGTACAGTAAGGGTACCTCTGCGACAGGCGGTACAGTAAGGGTACCCCTGTCCGGCACAGTAAGGGTGCCCGAGCCAAGGTCCAGGAGCCGAAGGGGGTTCTGGGAAGACCGCGACGGCGCCCCGTTAGTCCTTCGGGCGGTTGGGGGGCCTGACCAACCGTGGGTGGCCACAACACGCTCCGCCCCTGTCGGAAGGGGCGGGAGTAGGAGGCAGATCACGTGACCCAGTGGATGATCTGCAGATATTTATGTGCCACACTGCCGGGCATCGACCCACCGTGTGTGCTGGCTCACCAGGCGGGCGGGCAGCAAGGGGCTGCCTGCCCTGGATCGCCCGTAAGATAACCCAATTTTATTATCATACTGTGTTGTATGAAATAAACCTGCAGCAGTTCTTCACCCACAAATAAAGTGTCAGTGTAATCTTTGGGTGATGTCTGTGTATGCGTGTTGACTGAAGCGGATGACGGTGTGGTCACTAGCAGCTGAGATTGCAAAACAGGTACCCAGCTATCGTAGCCGCGTGGGAATAGGGCCAAGGTCCCACGATAAGCAAAGAACTCTGCCAGGCAAACACTGAAACGGGCCTCCCAGCTCTGCCCTCATTCTTCCTTGCCCCGCCCACCTGTTGCCTCTACAGGTGTTTTCATTTCCTTGTCGAACGAGCCCGGCCACAGGAGAGACCGGTAGAGGAGGAGGTGAGCAGTGGCTAGAAGCGTATCAAACCCAGAGGGAGAGAGGAAGGACGGACAGACCAGGAACTTGTTTGCCGTGTTGGGTCGGGTGCAGAGTGGGGCTTCCACTGCTGAAGACGACTAGGCCGAGGAAGAGCGTGAGCTTTCCAGCCGTGAGTGCACGTTGATCAAGAGGAGGCGTGAATCCGGCGGACAAAATGGTAAGGACGGGCGTAGCTGACAAGCGATCTGACGTCACGAGCGTGACGTGTCCCGGGGTTTTTTACTCAACATTACTTGTGTGTGGATAGTGGTGCCCTTTTGTCGAATTGTGCTAGAGTGAATGACGTCGTCCCCTTGATTTTAAGTTCACTAACTTTGGTTTCATATCTGTCCTCGGTGCCCATGGACAGTAACTTAAGTGTTTAACCGATAATTTAAGCGCTTTGGTGTGTTCGAAGTAACAAAGGGAAAATAAAAGACCCCCAGCCCTTGTCGTCGTTGCAGTTAGAGGGCGCTCAGCTTTTGACCTTATCGGTTTCCTTTCAAAAGTCCTCGCGTTCTGACTGCACATAAGTGTGAGAGGACAGTGGTGTAACCTAGGCCTCCGCGGTGTGTGTGTGGGGGGGGGGGCAGGGGGCCACCGTACACATTACCTTGGCCTGGGAGCTCCTGACTGACCCCGGAGCCTCCACTGTTGCTTCCTGACATTTTCCTATTAGATGAGTCTAGGTCCAGAACCACTGTACAGCGTCACTTCAAAAGTTACACCATCCGCAGAGACATCCGCAGAGGGTGATCTGCTTACTTGAGCGCTTTAGAAAAGAGAAACTCTTTCCATAGAAGAGTGAAAAGAAGCGCGAGACGCGTCTCCACGATGCATCGTATTTTCACGTTAGGCGAGGAAACGAGCAGGTCTACTTAAGTAACGTTGTAATGTGTTTATGTCGATCCGGTTGTACGGTACTGATGTCAGCATATATAACAGAAATGGAACTTTCCTCGTCCCAAGAATGTGTTAAATGCTGTCCATCCCAACGTGACTCGTTTTCCGGAGCCCCACAAGAAGCGAAGGGCGGTTTCGCCCCTCAGAGGTTAATCGCAGTGTCCTGGAAGTCCTATGCAGAAGTTGCAGCGGGCGCATTGTCCAGCGACCCACGCACCGCAGTTCACATCAGAGGCGTTTACTACAATAAAACGGAGAACAATAACATTTGGCAAAGGCAGCTGACACGTCTGTTTGGCCTGCAAAGTGGAATAGGCACAGAGTGGCGCAGCTATTCCGTGCGCGCTACAGTGTGAACCAGAAATGTATCTGTACCGCCTAGTGCTGACATAGGCAACTCACCCAACATGAAGAACATAGCATGCACATCCATGAATAAACACACAAGACATGTTTTTTGGGAAACATTTTGCTGCAGGTTTTATTTCATACCAGAAATATGCCAACGCGGTGGGTTAATTTATGGGCAATCCAAGGGCAGGCAGCGGTGACTCACCTAAGCTGCCCTGCCCACCTGATGAGCCAAACTGCACAGTGGCCAACCCAATCGGTGCTACCATTTTGTGGGGATTATTCCCTTAAATACAGTGGACCACCAGCCCATCCCTTTACTCACGCCTTTTTAGGGGCGTAACGTGTCCAGGCAAGCCCCAGGTAGCTCAGGATTACAACCGCCCGAAGGACTAGCGGGCGCAATCGCTTTCTTCCAGGGTCCTGCCGTAAAGACTCCTGGGGTTGTTTGGCTTCTGCACCCCTCTGGTGATCCTGAAGAGGGTACCCCTATCTACCATTCAGCCTCCGGATCGCCCTGTAACTCCACCTGCAACACAAATTAACAAGTTAACATGTTCCTACCGTAGCGACGCACCCCAGCCAGCACGCCGGGTATGCGGTAGGGAGGGAGACGCTGTGGCCAGAAGGCACAACAGGAAAGCCAGATGGACGGGGGCAGGTATAAGTTACTTGCCCCCACCCTCTGATGTGCCGGACGTGATGTGTGGGTGGTGTCAGACTTTGGGGACTCCCGAAGGGTCCCAACCACTAGACATGTTGTTGTGCCTATTGTGGCACTAAGGTGGCCATCCTCATGAGTGGGCACAGTGTGTGTGCCGCGGGCAGCCACATTCACCACAACATAATGTTTTCCAAAGTTCTGTGTAAACATCCAGGATATGCAGTGGCTCTGTATCTGCAGTATGGATCTAATTAGTGTTGCCAAAGACAGCTCAAAGTGTCTGCAGTCATGCACTAAACAAGCATTGGTAAATGCATCAGGTTTTGCCTATGTGATTAATAATAAGCTGGTGTTTGTTATGACTTGTTAATGTACAAAAAGGCAATATATAGTGTTGTTACTAGTGGTGCAGTGCGGGTAAGTAATAGCAAAATTTTGAAAAATGAAAGAGTGAAATAATAGAATTAATTGAAGTATTAGCAATATTATGTGTTTAGAGTTCTGACAACTTTTGGACCTGGTGCCACTGCGCCTGCTGCACCATTTAAATCAGTCCCCTTTTAACTACAAGATAACTGCAAATGTGTCTGCCTGTACAGTGGTCAAATATAGCAATATTAGGTGTTTGGAGGATTTCAGACAACTTTTGGGCCTGGTGCCACTGCACCTGCTGCACTATTCAAACCATGACCCTGTTGTCTGCAAGGTGATTGTGCTTGTGACTGCCTGTTTAGAAGCAAAATATAGTAGCAATATTAGGTGTTTAGTGGGGTGACTAGATAATTTGGTCCTGGTGATACTGAACCTGCTGCACCATTCAAATCACAACCCTTGTGCTTGCTAGATAACTGCACTTGTGACTGCCTGTTTAGTTGTAAAATATATCAGTTGATTAGATGAGTTCTGATGAATGTTTTGCCCGGTACCACTGCACCTGCAACCCCATTCAAATCATGACCCTAGTGCCTGAAAGATGACTGCAATTGTGACTGTCTGTTTAGTTGTAAAATATAGCAATAATCGGTGTTTAGTAGGGTGCTTGGAGCTTTTAGTCCCGATGCCACTGCACCTGCTGCACCATTCAAATAATCACCATGTTGCCTGCAAAATAACTGCACTTGTGACTGTATAGTAGTAAAATATAGCAATATTTGGTGTTTTAGTGGAGTTCTGAAACCTTTGTGTCCAGTGCAACTGCACCTGCTGCACCATTCAAATCATGATACTGTTGTCTGCAAGGTAGCTGTACTTGTGACTGCCTGTTTAGTTTTATATTTTAGCATTAATATGGGTTTTTTGGGGCCCCTAGAGCTTTTCGCCCCGTTGCCAATACACCTGCTGCACCATTCAAATTAAGTCCCTTTTAACAGCAAGGTAGCTGCAATTGTGACTGCCTGTTTAGTAGTCAAATATAGCAATATAATGTGTTTAGAGGAGTTCTGATGATATTTGGGCCCGGTTCTACTGCACCTGCTCCACCATTCAAATCATGACCCTGTCGTCTGCAAGGTAACTGCACTTGTGGCTGCCTGTTTAGTAGTAAAATATAGCATAGCTCTTGTATATTAACTTTATTTTTAACTTGCAATGTTTATAACAACATTTAGAACTTGATCATAAGGACAAAATAGTTTAAATTGAAAAGATCAATCTGATAATGCCTACAAATGCAAAGAAAGGCACTGAGGCATGAATAGGAAAATGCCACAAACGTTCTAAGGCTAAAGCATCTGCTTTGCACAACTAAGTAATAAAAATTCCCCCGGGCAGAGAACTCCGCTCCGCCAGCGGAGTGTGCAGAGATTTCCTTTCTCCACGTTCTGCAGAGAAGGCAAATCTCTGCACACTACGCAGCGGAGTGGAGTTGGCCAGCACCCGCCTCACCCGCCCCTATTATAACAAGTATTAGTACAGATAAGTGGTTTTAAATGTATTTTTAATTAATGTTTAATTATTTGTAATAATGGGGGAGGGGTGGAGGCGTGTGGTGGAGCGGACTTCCACAGAGTTTGTTTGCAACTCAGTGGACCTCCGCGTATTGCGCTACGCCCGGGGTTAAATAAAAAGCAAGCATTCCAGCATACTGTTATAAGCTGTCTGCCTTTTCCATGGAAAGAGTTCTTATCTTGACAGTGAATGGAGCTTAAACAGTGTGAACAGCTTTAGTAGAAGTATCGTAAATGCAGGCAGCCTGGGGACGTTAACACAAACAAAGTTCCACACAAAAGCTAATGAACACAGTAATTCAGCTATGGGAAGTGAGAAGAACCCCCTTTTAAATACCAGAGATTTCACAAGCACAACGCAAGCGATGTGCAGGCAAAACCTAAAGAGAGAGCGCGCTGGTAGGGCTCCAGTGGCTCCGGATTGAACAGGTGCAGTTCAGGGCCCTTTCTATTACTCACAGGGCCTATTACAATAAAGGCTGTCAGTAATAACAACCCTTAGTGCAGCCCTATACCCTTGGTAGGGTCTGCAGGTTGGCAAACGCGTAACTCAAGGCAGTTCCAAAAGTTCTCTTATCTGGCTTCCTAAGTTATGGAACTCCTTGCCGATTAGGTTGCACCAAATGGAGCAAGAACTTACTTTAAGAAAAGCTCTGAAAGCTTGGCTGTTTGTGACTGAGCTGACTTCCCAATTAGTACTTGGATTCAGTGTTGGATAGCTGCTGGTGAGATCGCAGCAATGGGGAGCCTGTGAGTAGCGACGCACTTTACAAATCCGATAGTATAGAATAGAAGAAAATGTGCTTCAAAAATGGACCGCCTTTGCACCTTCCATGGCCCAGATACAACCCCAGTTTTGTAGTGCTTATGTGGTAAGGTGCTATAATAATTCAGAATGATTTAGTAGTGTATGGGACAAAGATTGTGAGTTCTCAGACGTTCTTGGAAGCCTAAGTGTCCCAGCCTCTTACTATGGCTTTGTTTGCAAGTCTGTCATTCAGAGGCGCTTGACTGAATGCTAGAATGTATCAAGTCTGTTCTGATGTATCTGCTGTTTGTCTGAGTTTCTCAGCGTCTTTGGCTTCAGTGAAAAGAAGTGATGGCAATACAGTGGGTCTGAGCCGAGGAGCATGAGAATCTTTTAACAGGAGTGCCACAAAGCACCAGCACCGTCAGCTGCCATTTTTAAAAGAGACTTAAAAACTTTTCTGTTTGACTCTGATTAACTCTCAAGGTAGTTTCCGTCTGATACCAGTCTCTGTAGCCTTTGGGCAGGGCCGGACTGGGAACCAAAACCGTCCCTGGCAAAGTGCTCGGCCAGCCCCCCGGGGCTTGGGGGTGCCGCCAAACTCTTTGCCAGGGCCGGTTTTCGTCTGATTTTGTTACACGGCCGATTTTGCAGCTATGCTGCAAAAACGGCCCTGTAACAAAAACGGCCCCCAGAGGCCCAAAACCGGCCCCCACCCGTGCGGCGCACCGGGGGATTGCCCGGTGCCCACTACGGCCAGTCCGGCCCTGCCTTTGGGTGTCGGGACGCTTTGGAAGGAAGCAGTTCCACACTTTACAAATGCTTTTGATTGATAGAAAGCACACAGATATTTTAAGCACCCCTAAATCCTCCCCCAGAAGTGAAATGACATTCGTTCCTAGCGAAAAATTCAGTTTTGAGAGTGCCCAAAGAGACCAGCCTGAGGTTTGTGCCTAGTTAGAGAGTCTTTTGGCGGATCAGTGTTTGGTGACGGGTAGCATTGAACGTAGTTTGTGAGTTACTAGCCAGGGCCGGCTTTAGTGCTGGTGGTGCCCTGTGCGACAATGTCTGTTGGTGCCCCCCCCAATGACCACCTCCACCACGGATTCACTCACTAGCACCCTTTAACAGTGACCAAGTCTCCATAACCACACTCTCTCAGATGCATTGAATTAGTTATGTAGCGCCACTCATACCAGTTTAGGGTGTCAGAGCACTTTGCATCACACACACTTTACACAGAGACAATCAATCATCCGTGTGTAAATCAGTGTATAGGAAATGTTACATAAGCCAAAGGACTAAAAGTGTAGGAGTCACATGTCATCCATACTGGTAGGCAGTATAGTTTAAGAGTGCTTTGTGTGGAGAAGCACAAACGCAGAGTCGAAAAAGAAACAGCATAGTTGGGAGCTTTCTTTAATAATAAGAATCGATTTCTAGCCAAATGAACCCTTTTTGCAACATTAATCAATATTTTAATAATGTATACGGTGCTGTGTGTATGCAGTTCTAGGATGAAAGTTAATAGCTCACTATTCTATATTAGGACATTAAGTTATAAATTGCAAGTATCAAAAAAGATGTCTCTTTTGAAAGCAGTAACCTGCTGATCTGTTTACATCATAGGCACTCTGTAATCTACTTGGTACACGTTCTTTGCAGCAGGCATATTAACCCTCTGCACTAACTTCACCGAAGTCAAAACCACAACTATATAAAATGCTCATCTCTTTCCAGGAAGATAATTAATCACACGAGTTATCTTGACATTTATGTGAGGCCTGGTAATTGCTGGGGAAAGAAACGCTGCAGCAGGTGCTTCAAAAGCATAATAAACTTGCAAACACGGCGCCCCCAGGAAGCCAGCACCCGGTGCGGTGGCACCGGTCGCACCGCCCTAAAGCCGGCCTTGTTACTAGCTACTGCTCCACCTTGTCTCAAAATTAAAAGTTTAGGTAGGGGGGGCCACTGAGCAGTAACTGAAATGACACCCACATTTGCTCCCCACCCCAATGGTACCACATTTTAGGGGTTTGTATCTTGTGAACAATTGGTCTTCGTAAAAAATGTGTGGGTATTCGGGGCCCCAGGGATCTGGGCATCCACCAGTTCCTTTATGTAACTGGGGTTTCAAAATTGTGGTCAAGATACACTTTTAAATGTCGATATGTCCTGAACTGCACATAGCAGATTAAAATGATGCTAGACTCTGGATGATCAGCAATTTAAAAAAACAATTCAAACTCTAAGGTGAAAGGGAAATTTGCTGAGCTAAAATATGGTTATATAGGCTGTTGCAAAGTCTGGCAGGGTGAAGGAGCTGCTATTGTGAGAGCACACTTGACCACATTGCAGTGCCTTTGCAACTAGGTTGGTTAACGTTCCAGGTTGCCTTTACAGTTTTGATTCATGCATATGGTGTTTGAGTATTATTCTGGGTTCCCATTCCAAAGAGATGCCAGTTCAAACTGCTCACCCTCGCTTACATGGCTCTCCACAACGCCAAACCCTTCTACATCAACCACCTCCTGCTATATATCCCTTTATGCGGACGATCTGCTGATGTTTTTGGCAGACGCAGATGGCGCACTGCACGGAGCGACCGCCTTGCTGGATGTCTTTGGTCGCCTGTCGGGGCTCAAAGTAAACTGGGGCAAGACATGCTTGTTCCCGTTGTTGCCTAATGGACAGGCTCCCCAATCGTTGGAAGTGATACGTTGGGAGGACCATTGTCTGCGATATCTGGGGGTTAATATCTACCACACCCAGCTTGATTTGCTGGAAGGGAACGTTGGCAGAGCAATCCGGTGCTTGTGTGGCAGCATAGATTTCTGGAGCACGCTCCCACTATCCAGTGCTGGGCGAGTATCGCTGTTGAAGATGGTGGCGCTGCCGCGTCTCCTGTACTTTTTTCGTACATTGCCCATATGGATTCCGGCATCATTTTTTGAGCGGCTTCGTGCGCTATCCACGGGCTTCGTATGGGGCTCGGGTAGGCGGCGGGTGGCTTTGACCACATTGCGGCGGCCAAGAGCGGGGGGGGGCCTGGCGGTCCCGGACTTCGAGTGGTATTACCTGGCAGCACAGCTACAATGGCTCACACAGGTGGTGGCAAGGGAGTATAGAGACCCAGAGGGCCCGCAGGGCAGGTTAATTCCTCGCCATGTGCTCGCTTTCATAGTCCTCCAACAGCGGATGGACCTCGCCCAGCTCACTCTGGAGGAGCGCACCCTCAGGCTGTGCTGGAACCGGTGTCAGAGGAGGGCCGCCATAGTCCACCCTTATGCCCCGGAGATCCCCCTGGGTATGTGCACGGCGCTCCCGCATGGGGGCGATTGGTCGGGACTGGCCGCGTGGGAGGATCTTGGCATACAAGTGGTGGGCGACTTATTTAGGGAGGGGGTGCTTTTGCCCTGCCAGGACCTGCAGGACTCTTATGGGCTCCCACGGGGAGACTATTTACTTCATGCTGCCCTCGTAGCGGGCCTCCAGAAGCATTGGAATGTGGGGCTCTCGGAACCGCCGGTCGCCGCGGGCTGCCAATATGTGGTCATGGCCGCGGGGACGTCCAAGGCTATTACCTGCCTCTATCGAAGGCTGTCGATGGAGCGCTTGCTGCCCCTGGACACGTTGAAGATTAAATGGGAAGCGGACCTTGGGAAGCCCATCCCCGAGTCGACATGGTCAATGCTGGTGCGGCGGGCCTGGAAGGGAACGCGTAATGCCCGGTTTCAGCTAGTTCAGTTTTTTTACACTGCACAGGGCTTACCTGACGCCAGTTAAGATATTGCAATATTTTGGGGGCACGCATTCTCAGTGCCCGCGCTGTGGGGGAGATGGGGCTGATTTTCGTCATATGTTTTGGGCATGCACGGAGTTGGGTAGTTACTGGGAGGACGTCATAGACTGCTTGAATCAAGTGACAGAGCGCACCATTGCTTCGGAGATGGGAGCCTGCCTGTTGCTTTGGTTCCCCCACACCGGCCGTACGAAGGTTACTAGTAAGTTTTATGACTTAGGGTTGATTATGGCCAAGAGGGAGCTAACCATGCATTGGAAGTCAAGGGTGGGACCTAGCTTTCTGAGGTGGAGGACTGCGTTTGCGAAATGGGCAGGCGCCGAGGGCACACTTCGTTTGCAATTAGCGCATAGGAGGAACGACGACAAGGCATTAGCGACGGCCCGTGCATGGGAGTCATTGGTGGTTGAACTTCAGGGGCTGGTGTCTGACGGTGGAGGGGAAGGGAGCATACCTGACCGACGGGAGGAAGCGATAAGCGGGGAGTAGGAGGGGGGTCACGATGGTGGGAGGACGCATCCGAAGCTGCTGAAGCTGGGGGAAAGCCCAAGCTGCCAGAGATAGGTTTGAATACCCCAGCACGAGTCATAGTAATAGGGGGGGCCGTATCTGGGGGAGGATAGGCAGACGGGGGCGCACTGACATGGGTTGCGGGAGGGAGTGGGAGGGGGGAGCCCAAGCGGGAAGGGTAACCTTTGCCATGTATACACAGTTGAAATGTCGTATGTAACGCTCTTCGGTGGGGTGCTGGGGCTCTTGTGGGAATTGTATTGGGATGTTGGTACGAAAATAATAAAAAAATGTTTAAACAAAAAAAATCAACCACCTCCTGACATGGCACCGTCCGACCAGACAACTTCGATCCACCACCCTCGCACACGTTCCCCACATCCGACGGAGCCACAGTGGAGGCTGCTCTTTCTCCTACCTCACTGCCAAATCCTGGAATGACCTCCCATTCCACCTCCAAACTGCCCCTTCTCTCAACGACTTCAGGAAGGGACTCAAGAGCTGGCTCTTCGACTGAGGCTCACTGTTCCCCAGGGCCTGGATGCTTCTCGAGGTGATAAGCTGTGCGTAACAAATATTGATTGATTGTTTTCCTGCTCTTGCTCTGGAATTTGCAGGACAATAGGCCAATTATTTTCTCCAGCCAGGAATTTCCAACTTTTTTGATGATGTTGATGATAATTAGCTGGTATGGGTGCAAATGTTAACTTGCTTTGTGTAGCTAGAATAATACCTTGGTCGAGTTTGTGAACGATGGTGGCATAATTGATTTTATGGACCAGAGAGGGTTTTGGAGACAGGATAAATGGCGCTAAGGCAGATAAACGGACAGATGAAACAAAGAACCAATGCTTAACGGTGCAAACAGGTCAGGGGAATACCCAAAACCCCTGTATAAGGTGTGGGCAAAAGCCCATACCAGAACAAATATAAGCAAATCCTGTGCACACGTGACAATTTTGTTAATGAGAATACAGAAAAAACAACAAAGTTCAAAGAACAATAGAAAGATGTTGTTTTAATTCAAACGATGTCTTTCATCAGTACAAAGGGCGCCAGCCGACACGTGTTTCGTCAACAGTAGAACAACTGTGACTCTTCAGGGCTGGGAAACAATATGATATTGGATCAAAAAACCACAAAGCAAAAGGAACCGAGTGACAATAAAAATAAACATGGTTGTGACAAAACATAATGTGAATTAAAAAGGAAAAAACAAACCCAGAGCACGGTAAATAAAGTGACACAATAAGTGACATTACACTATATGAAAAAGGACAAATGCCATTGAAAAAGGGGTAAAAACAAAAAGGAAAACGGCAAGAGAATTTGAAAAGAAAGGTAAGGGTTCATCAATGAAGACTAAATGACAAAAAGCATGAGAAATGAACAACTCTAGGATAAATACGGTCTCAACAAGTGGTGCTGCCTAATTGAAATAATATTGGTACGAAACAAATTGTAGAGAATGTCTAAACATATTAAGCAAAACAAGTGATGGAAACATTCAGCTGAAACAAATTTGGAAAGAAAAAAGAAACAGCCAATGGCGCAAAACCACGGAAAATTAAAACTGCAGATTCGAGAACATGTCGAACATTAAACGTCAAGAGATGCAACAACTGTGAGGCAAAGGGGCAGAAAACGAGGTAGGGGTGCCGTAAAAAGAACAGGGTGAAAAGTAATGAAAAGAGTACACAGGCGCTAGATAAATAAGATTAAAAACAACTAGTCTAAGTCGACAGGTGATGTCAAATGACAGCTAACACTATGAAAAAACAGCAGGGTTGTGAAGAAAAGCAAAAGGCAAAACAGAAAATGTAGGAGCAGGCTGAGAGGAGGGTATACTAGTTAAATCAATAGCAACGTAGTGTGGAAGCAAACCTGCACACAAAACTCACCACGATGAGCAATGTCACGAGAAAATAACGAAAGGCCATCGGGATCAAAAGTAAAGCGGTCTCCCATGGGTCGGTGCGACCAGGAAACCAATGGGCTGGAAGGAAACGGTAGGAATGAGGAACTAAAGGGCACAACAAAGGTACGGCATGAGAGCCAATGCGTACGGGGATAAAACAAATACCTGTATATGACGGTGCAAAGTAGGAGATCTGTCTGCCGAAGTGCGGGAGGATGGAGGGAAAACCGGAAAGCGGTTATAAAGGAAAATACAACTGAAGACTAGAAGGCTAACCTTCGTGAAAAAGGCCGGAAGTGAGGGTTCTAGTGACGTAGGTAAAAACAAAGGAGAGACTACGCCCAATCAATCATGTTGTTGCAAGCAAAATGACGTGAAAAAGTAATTAAAAAGCAAAAAGCATGAATACACAATCGCGAGATGGGCAAATGCCACATCAACAGTACAAAGGTTAAAGTCAGAACAAAATAAATTGTGAGCAAGTGAACACGAAATGTACATGACATAGTAGAAAAAAAGGGGGAGTGGCAAGATGAATGTAGGGAAAGATAGAAAAAGAAGAGGAAGCATAATTATAGAATCCACATAATTACAATTAATGCAGAAAGATAGAATCAAAGAGAATAATAAGTGCTGTGAATATGAGTAACAAAAAGTAAACGTTTAAAAAGAATAACATGTCTTAGATGTAGTATATATTTCGCAGTGTATCAAACGAACAAAATAATAAAAAGTTCAGAAATAGGAAAATAAAGGCTAAAGTTCTAGTGGAGAGAAAAGAAAAAAAACAAGGAAGGAAGAGAGAAACAGTTATTCGAGGGAAGAAGTGGACAACAAAGTATGGAAAAAAGTTAAAAAAGCTTTTTAAGAGCACAAGAGGAGTAGTCAGCAATAAAGGGCAAAAGAGCAATGAGTGGGAGATAAGAAAGAAGAGCAGTACAAGTTAAGAACCCAAGAAATATTGAAGTTCGTGGTCAGAATTTTGGCCGTGGCTCACTGTGTGAAGACGCATTATCCAGGTTGCTTCAAGGCGTCTCAATCTTAGTTCACGGTTGCCACCCCTTATGTTGGGTTGGGCAATGTCAATTCCAAAAAAGGAAAATCTCTTGTGAGCTCCTTGAGTGGGGCAAGAGCCTATATGTATGGCCATGGGGTATCTTGAGTCGTTGGTGTGAATGGCTCTGGCATGTTCGCTGATTCTTGAGTCGTTGGTGTGAATGGCTCTGGCATGTTCGCTGATTCTTTCTTTCAGGGCTCTGATGGTGCTGCCCACGTATTGGCTCTTGCAGGTGCACTCAAGCACATACACAACGAATTCAGTGTTGCAATTAATGTTAGACCTGATTTCAAAACGGCGTTTATGATGGCTGGAGAATTCCTTGACTCCATTCAATGCCCATTTGCAAACACCACAGAATCCACATTTGTGGAAGCCAATGGTGTGAGGTGTGAGCCAAGAGCGTGTAGGGGCAGAATGAGGAACGGTAGGGCTAAGCCTGTTGCGCAAAGTTCTTCCACGTCTGAATGTGATCGAAGGTTTGGTGGTGATGATCTCTTTGAGATTTCTGTCTGTGAGAAGAATGTTCCAATGTTTGTTCATGCTTCTTCTGATCACAGAGCTGAGGCCATTATAGTTGGTTATCAGTCTAGTTGTTTGGAGGGTAGGTTTGATCCGAGTTTTAGGTCGAAGTGTGTTATTTCTGTCCGTTTTGATGACTCTGTTGACAGCTTTATTGATGAGGTTAGTATCGTATCCGCGTTGAGAGAATCTTTTTCCCATGTCAGTCATGCATTTGTTGAATTCAGTGTCTTCACTGCAGTTCCTTCTAGCTCTGATGAGTTCACCATAAGGAATGGCTTGAATCTGA
Source organism: Triturus cristatus (assembly GCF_964204655.1). Taxonomy (NCBI): domain Eukaryota; kingdom Metazoa; phylum Chordata; class Amphibia; order Caudata; family Salamandridae; genus Triturus; species Triturus cristatus. Next base: position 394,502,522 of record NC_140594.1, read on the forward strand.
TATGTGGGGTGAGAGCTGGTGGCATGGAGAATGGCGTTACACACTGTCTCCTTACGAAAAAGTCTGCTTTGTAAGGTGTTGTCCTTAACATAAAATTCTACATCTAAAAAGGTAATGTGTGAGATACTACAATTGCATGTGAACTTCATGTCCATGTTATTAGAATTGAGGTGGATGCAGAAGTCATCAAGCTCTTCTTGGGTGCCAGACCATAGTAAAAAGCAATCGTCGATGTAACGACCCCAGTATACAATTGAATTAGTCCACATTGTGCCCTTAATGCCCCAAATCCAGGTTGCCTCTAATGAGCCGATGTAGAGGTTGGCGAACGAAGGTGAAAACCTTGAGCCCATGGCTACACCTTTGGTTTGTTTGTACCATTTCCCTTCAAACAAAAAACAATTGTTTTTAAGTATTATATCCATCATGGATATTAACATGTTGGTATGTTGCCATAAAGAAGCCGATCTAACCTCCAAAAATTGTGTGACCGCTTCAAGACCAAGATCAGGTTTGATTGAGGTGTATAAAGACACCACATCCAGTGTTGCCAAAATCATGCCTGGTTGCCATTGGAGATCATTGAGAATACTCAGAATATGTTTAGTATCCTGTATGAAAGACGGAAGGTTCCTAACCAGGGTATTGAGAAATACATCCACATATTGAGCTAGTCGTTCCGTAGGGCCTCCTATCCCTGAGACAATAGGTCTACCGGGTGGCCGGGTGGGATGCTTGTGTATTTTAGGTAATGTGTATAACCAGGGAGACACGGGTTTATCAACCCTCATGTACAGTACTTCTTCATCGTCTAGTAAACCAAGGGAGTGCCAATCACTAAGGTTTTTGTTGATCAGTTTGGTGAGGTTGCCAGTAGGATTGCTGGTGAGAGGTTCAAAGCAAGTAGAGTCGTTAAGTTGAGAGATGATTTCAGCATGATAGTCAGATTTGTTCATGACAATTACATTTCCGCCCTTATCGGCCTCCTTAATGATTATGTCATGATTGGAAGTGAGTTCCTCAAGTGCCAAACGCTCATTTCTTGATAGATTGTCTCTGCCTTTGTGTCTAGATTTATCTAATTTGTTTTCATGTTTGTTGAGATCTTCAAGCACCAGATTGTAGAAGATATCGATGGGATTACTACCCGGTCACGTGTGCACAGGATTTGCTTATAATTGATTTTATCCTTTTATTTTTTTAAACAATTGCTGTTTTTTTTTTTTTTTTTTGCAGTTAGTAACATGGCAGCAGTCCCATTCACCTATGCATTGCCAGTACACTTTTTAACAATTATCGCAGATTATAGGAACATGCTCATGGTGTAGAACTGTCGCTCCCATCAACCAATTCAGGGAGAATTGGACACTTTGCTTAACCTGTATAGTTCATAACCATTTAAACTATTGCTTATGCCCCCGCTCCAAAGCACTCCCCATGTTCCACCCAATATACTGCTCTCCTCCCCATCTCAGACCCTAAAACCAGGTAGACCGCCCTGGGATAATGCTGACTGTTCAACATGCTTTGGGTGCTAATTAGTAACAGCCATCAGGGACTGTGGTCCATATCCCCTCCCCAGTCCTCTCGTGGGTGATTCTGCCATGTTCATGTCCCTACCCCAGCATCTCCTGTCAAATGCCATCAGTACTTCCAGCCAAAGGTCTGCTATGGGCTTCCTGCGTAGCCCCCTCTGCTCATCTTTCCAGAGAGCTGCCCCTTCTGCTATAGCCCATTTCTCCACAATTCTCTTCCACCTGCAATGTGACGGTCAGTCTGCTGAATTCCAATTAATGCTATGTCCTTTCAGGCTATTGTAAGGACGGGGTCTAAGAATTTATTGTCTACTTTATTTTATGATCTGTGCCAATATTATCCTAGCAGTCAGACATTTATTGTGAGTATATTTTGTCTGTTGAGCATGCGCTCTACGTCCTCTTCCACTTTGGCCCAAAATTGTTCCACTATCAGGCAGCTCCAATCCAGGTGTATGAAGTCAGCGTCCAAATTCTGAGCAACAACAGCTCATAGCATCAATTCTTTTTATAACATTTACTCTGTGAGGGGTGACGTATGTCATGTGCAGGCAGTTAAACTTCAAATGTTTGTAGGTAGTGTTCTGGAAAATCTTGTGTATGTATTCCAGTGACTGTTCCCACTCCTTTCCCATGAATACCCTATCCAACTTGCCTCGCAGTTGTCGATAGGTCAGCAATTGCCATGAGTAACGACATTTTATAAAACCAGGAAATTAATTTGTTTCCCCCTCCAAATGTGAGCAGAGTCTGGAGTACGTCCTGGATCTGCATGTCCGATGGGTGATGTCCCCACAATTGGGACCGCGTATGCCGCAGCTGGGTATATGTCGGAAATTGCATCTGGCGTAAGCCATCTTCCTCAACCAAGGTTTCCATCCTGAGTATTCTCCTGCCCCTCCTCACAAGTCTCCCATTGTTTTGATTCACGCTCTCGTCCACTCCTCCAATCTCCGTTCTGTAAACCCTCTCCCACTTAGAGTGGGCAAGCCTATGGGAGAGCAGGAGCATAAAAACTGTGCAGTTGGTTTTTCTCACTACTGCTTTTCAGAAGCAAGATGCTATGGTGAACAAGGTGGACCATTGTGCCAGTTTCAGCTTAACCCCTCAACAGCATTTCCAATATGACCCCCGGTGTTGAGGGCTGCCTATAACCCCCAGTTCTTCCCTATTGTTGCCTGCCAACCAGCGGGCTAGCCATTGTAGCTGAAAGTACAGTTTAAAGTCCGGGGCCCCTAAATGTAATTGATTTTATCCTTGATTCTAATTTCAGCCAGTTGAGGCTTTGGAGAATGTAGGAGATATATATGAATTTGGGCATTTTACGAATTCTCTAACAGCCACCGCGCCTATGAAGTCTTGTTCTGAATTTTTGGGGTCGTCCTAAGTAAATGCATGGCCTTTAGCAATGGCTGAGGCCATCAGGTTTCGGTCTGTCTCTACCCTTAGTGGAGATATCCTGACTAATGATATCCTGACTAATCGAGTCCTCTGTGGATGTTTGGTAAGAGGCCATAGAGTCTGATGACCTCATTGAAAATTTCCGGCAGGTGGTAATAGGGTCTGGTTCATCACTGACTATTCACATTCCTGTGCCATGTACATGATTAGTGATGGGGCTGGGTTCCAGGATCCTGTGAAGTGTGTGCTATTGTTTATTATTTTTTCTTTTTCTTTCTTTCTTTCTTTCTTTCTTTCTTTCTTTCTTTCATGTTAGGGTGACCAGCGCGTGAGGGGGCTCCAAGAGGAAGTGGATGAGATTGGCAACTTACTGGTTGGCACTGTCCAGCAGGTCAACGAGAGGACTGAGCAGGTGCCCGAAATGATGGATCGATTGCAGAGCCTTACAGCCGATGTGAGTAAATGGATCATGCTTGCGCTTAAGTTATTGCCCACGTTCTGCTAGAAGGTGGCACCTAACTTTGTGCAAAGTTAATGTCTGAGGGAAACTCCAAATCTATGCAGTACGGTTAGCCAGGTGGCAAGAGGGCACGTGAGAATGCAGAAATCCTAGTGGCAATACGATTATAAATGCTGCCACGTGCGTTTGTGTGCGAAATTTGTATCATTTGCTTTTGCATAATTGCGTGAAATTTCATCAAAATTATGCCAAATTATGTAAAATGCAAATCCGTTGTTTAGTGCCATATTTTAGTGCAAAATGAGTCCTCGCATCAATTTTTGATGTGTAAACGCATTTCGCATGAAAAAAGTGCATTTGCAGTAAAGATTTAGCGCGAATGTCAGGTTTGTGGTAAATGTTCATAGCAAATGACACGCATTTACACGTGATTGTTTATTCTTATTGCACTTGACCTCCAAATATATGCTCTGCTTTTAGTCTAAGATATAGTAAATCCAGAAACACGTGACCTCCTTAGAAATTGCAAGCTTATGCACTACTTTAGGGCAGGGATGGCCGGTCAAAACCACACTCTTCGCCACCTGTCAGAGTAGCCACACATGGATGCTGCTGCAGCTTCCCTACCTTCCCAGGAGTATGGTCAAACCATTCACAGCTCTTTCTCGAGTGTCTATACATCACACCCTTTTCATTAGGTTTGCATTGCCTTACAGCCTACTGTGTAATCCCCAATATCACACCGATCTTTTCCTTTTGATTCTCAATACACCGTGTTGGAAGCTTGTCCAAATAGAGCTGTTTCCTCTTGATCCCTAGTGTCTAGCTCTGTTTTCTGCAAGTTTAGCAACCTTTGACTTCACAGCTGCCCCTTCTCCGGCACAAAGGATTTACAAAACTGAGGCGAAGTAAAGTTTAAATTCATCACAAAAAATGATGGCTTAAGACCTCTGAGGCACTTGGCGGGTTCTAATCGCACTATGGGCGGTGGCAGGATTGTCAGGATGGGGACCACGAAATTATGCAGCACACCACATGGTCTATTCTTCCATACACCCTTAAAGTCACAAGTACACCACAATGTGTATAGGTAGTGCCACTCAGGGTCTCGCCCTCTGCACACCCTTAATGTCGCAAGCACACCACTGTGGGTGGCTTGCATCCCTCCCTCCGCTCACCCTTAATGTCACAAGATAGTGTATGGCTAGCATCACTCCCTCCACTCACCCTTAATGTCACAAGCACACCACTATGTGTATGTCTAACATCACTTTCTCTGTTCACCATAATGTCAGAAGCTCATCACTATGTGTATGTCTAACATCGCTTCCTCCGCTCACCCTTAATGTCACAAGCACACCACTATGTGTATGTCTAACATCACTTTCTCTGTTCACCATAATGTCAGAAGCTCATCACTATGTGTATGGCTAACATCACTCCCTCCGCACACCCTAAATGTCAGAAGCTCATCACTATGTGTATGGCTAACATCACTCCCTCCGCACACCCTTAATGTCACAAGCACACTACTATGTGTATGGCTAACATCATTCCCTCCACTCACCCTAAATGTCAGAAGCTCATCACTATGTGTATGACTACCATCACTCCCTCCGGTCACCCTAAATGTCGCAAGCACACCACTGTGTATGGCTTGCATCCCTCCCTCCACTCACACTTAATGTCACAAGCACACCACTATGTGTATGACTAGCATCTCTCTCTCTGCTCACCCTAATGTCACAAGTGTACCAGTATGTGTATGGCTAGCATCACTCCCTCCGCTGACCCTTAATGTCACAGGCGCACCACTATGTGTATGGCTAGCATCAGTCCCTCCATTGACCCTTAATGTCACAAGCGCACCACTAAGTGTATGGCTAGCATCACTCCCTTGGCTTGCCCTTAATGTCTCAAGCGCACCACTATGTGCATGGCTAGCATCACTTCCTCCGCTCACCCTTAATGACTCAATTAAAATCACGGATATTTGTTATTTTTTGTTTTATAAAACTTTTTTTTAAAGTGGATATGCCTATTGCCTGAATTGTTTGTTGTAACATTTGATCGTAAAGAACTAGATTCTTTTTTTTTTTTTGCTGCTTCTTTAATCCATATATTATCTGGCAGATGACAAATTAAAGGGTAAATCCCGAACTATGCCATGTTTGCGGCAGAATCGCAATTCTCTTTATCCTCTATATGAGCAACCAGTTGTAACTCCATGGTCCGAATTAGGCAACTTTTGAAAGCTCTGCTTCTGCTGGCCACCCTGGCCAGGACAGAACACCCACTTCAATTAAAGTTCAGGGTGCCAATGGCTTCTGGCCTAGCGCACCTCTAAATAGTGATTTGGAAAAGGAAAGTCTTGAACTGCAAATATTGTGCCCCATTTGCATGGAGTCTTTGGGCAGACATAGGCTGGGGGCAGCAGTGTCAGAATGAGGCTGATGTCTCCTTCAAATACACTCTTTATCAGGCGCTTCTAAAGGTTTTATAGTGAGAGCTACTTCTGGTCATGAAAACTCCTATTAAGCTAATACCAAATGTTATTACTTTAAAATACTGACCACATCTGTTAAAATTAAACTAGTGAACACCCTAACTAAGTAGGTTTATCAGTAGTGCCCACCTAAACATTTCAGGCAAGGACAAGAGCTTTAAATGTATTTTTTGTGTGGAAATTCAACCTTCTGGTTTCTGAAAATGCACTTATTTCTTTATAAGTACCACTTTCCATTTTAGGCAAACAAACTCTATTTTCCATATGAAACACCTTTTCTGGAAAAATATATAACTTTTTCTTTCTAAATATTAGTTTTCATTTTTAGGAAGCACATAGTCCCCAAACATTGCCTTGTTATCTTCATCAAGTGTGCACTTGTACAATTTCCTCACATTGACAGATTCGGCTTTCAATGTCCAGACATTACAATCAAGACCATGGATGCTCACCACAATGCCATGGATGCCACTAGGATGCCGGTAATTCCCACCATAATACCATGGCCACCTCTCTGCCAAGGGTGGACAACATCCTAAACAGGATGTGCACAATATGTCAGTTATGGCCATTATTATGCGAGGGGTGGCTACTAGATTGTCAGGGATAGCTGAAATCAGCCCATGTTCTTATGTCAATGATCTCTTCCAGTATGCCACAATTAGACAACAAATGCCCAAAATATATCCAGGAAGACTATTATTATTCCACTGAGCAACAAAATAAAATAAAGGACGGAATGTTGAAGCTTTTTAAACACTTACCCCCTTGTCACAGATCTGTGTTTAATTAAATATTATTTTGCTCGCAACATCACCCCAGTTTAGGTCCAGCCATGTGCAAACCAGTATTGACCCTGCTCCCCATGGGAACAGTCCGGCCCGAACTGCTAAGCCAGGTATTCCCTGGACTGGAAACAAGCATCCTGGAACCAGTTTCAGGGTATCGCCCCTCATTAGCCAGGCTAGCTTAAATCCAGTGGCGTAGTGAGAAAGGGACCAACATCTGGGCATTCCCTTACACACTTAGTGAGCACATGGCAACATCACAAAATAAAATGAAGGACGGAGTGCTGAAACTTTTCAAACACTCACTCCCAGTTACAGATCTGGGCTCAATCCAACATTATTTTGCTTGCCTCGTCACTCCAGTATGAACCCAGCCAAAACTGGAATGGCATGGTGGGCAAAAAAACAGATTTAGGCCCAGATCTCTGTACTACGGGTGAATGTTTGACATTGTTCAGCATTCTGTTTATCAATTGTTCTTTTTGCATTTGTCACTCCGAGTGGGACAGGTATGTTCAGACGTTGGTCCTCTGCTCAACATGCCACTGGATTTAAGCTAGCCTGGCTGATGAGGGTTGATACCTCGAAACAGGTCACAGGATTCTTGTTTCCAGTCCTATGAGGACCTGGCCTGGCAGTTAGCGCTGGACTGTTCCCATAAGCAGTAGGGTCAAGACTGAATTGCTTATGGCTGGATTTAAACTGGAATGGCATGGTGTGTATACAAAATGATGGATTTAACCCAGAACTCTGTACTGGGGGTGAATGTTTGACATTCTTCAGCATTCCAGCCATCAATTGCTCTTTTTGTATTATTATTCCACTATTATTTCATGAATGGATACAATTGTGCCAGAGATGTATCCCTTATGATGGAGTGGGGGGCAGCATATAATTTTGGCAATATTTAACACCAGGATTAGCTTCCAGGAATCCATACTGATTCTTGGTGAGGGAGACAATAGAAGAGCCACCCACTCACACAGAAATATGCACATATGTATACTCCTACTGCCACATGGACGTGAGACTCTTAAATGCCACAGCTCTGTATCCAGACCCTGCGCTCCTCCCCTTCTGAGCTAATCTTGCACCAAACTCACACATTTTCACCTTGGCTCCTGCAGTCCCACAATTTGGTGAGGCCACAGTGGTTCCTGCTCTAGATACTGCTGGCCATCTTCTTTCATTGCCCTTGATGCACAGATAATGTGACTGATAAAGCAATGCTTAGAGCATGACACGTCTGTTAAGACAGATGGTCATGTGGCAGACCACATAGGCTCACACAGTGTCTGTTTGAATGTTATAATGAGACCCTACCATTGCTTTGGCTGGCTGCCACTCTCATGGTCTTGAGATGAGTACATATCCTCTGAATGAAGTACTGGGTTTAGCATCATCTTCAAGAGCTACTTCTAGGGTTCTGGTGAGCTGCCAGTAGCCCCGAGCTACGTGTTGGAGATCCTGGCCCTAAATCATCCCCTGCATCTGCTATATGCTATTTCCATCAGACACATGTACAGAGCTCCACCAATAACTCTTGAAAATAAATGTCAGTCAACTTTATTTTGAGAGGACGGGGTCACCTCCATTAGATCATTTTAAAACCTAATGTGAGTAGCAATAACTGATTGATTTATCACCTTTAAGGAGCAAGGAAACCCATTTTGGTGCTGCCACTGCTGGTGAAGAAAATTATGCTAAGTCTTGCTGGAGAAAAAACAATGCTTGGACGTTTGCAACAGTTATACTCACTTTATCTAGATTGTGAAATCGAAGACAGTTGTTCACAAAATGAAAGAACTGTATCAGTGATATAATGTGATGCCTTTAAACTTGTAATGGGATTTTTCTATTATCATTCAACCTTGTGATTTGATTGTCTTTCCGCAGTGTGAGCGATTCCATCAGAAACCGACTCCTATGGTGTCCACCTTGCCAAGAACTGGCCCTAGCACAATCGCCAGCACAAGCACCAGTGCTAGCATCCGGTGCAAGGTCACCGTTGGCATCTGCGTGGTCATGGGCCTGATCATGATCATCCTCATATGTGTTGTATCCATCCATGCCAGTAGAGAGGAAGGTAACGCACCAGAAGATGCAACACAGCCACTGGCTAACCTCACCAAACCCGGGGCCTGAAATCCTGAAGGCTTTACTCCTCACCTAGACATTACTGCAGGTCTGGGGCACAAACTGAGCACAGGCTTTCATCTCTAGATGCTCATAATATGGCAGCTGATGTGATATGAAGAATGCCTTTATTCTCCCAGTGACAGCCATTATGCCTGTGTTTAAATTGCTTATGTAGTCCACACTGCAGAGCACAGTTGCTTTTAGACAAAGAGACATTGATGTGGCATACCTACATGGTGTGGCGTGAAGGCTGATACATGGTTCATGAATTAGTTGTGTAGTTCAGTTCACAAAGTACAGGGTACATATTAGAAATGGAAATGTAAGATATACTTTACAATGTAAACATGAGGCATGTGTGACATCAAATATCTGTTGTAGAGAGGTGCGGAGGCTGCTTGAAGAACACAATTATACCAGGTGGGTGTTGAGTCTCATTCTAAACAGCATCAATGATTGGGAGCCTGTAGATTTGCTTGCCCTGGTTATTCTGGAGGTGGAGGCCTGTCACTGAGAATGGTTGGTCTCCTACATGTATTTATCTTGGTTGTGAAGGTGACTTGAACATGGTCATCTGCTAAGCATTGGTATGTTGTGTGGATGAATGCTTTTCTGCGTGAGACAAATACTTTTGAATGTGACTCTGTATCTTGCTTCAAGAGAGTTGAGCCTCTGAAGTGGACTGCTACTAATTCATGTTTGGTGAGGTCAGATTTCAGAAGATTCACTTGACTGAAGACGTTTTCCAACTGTATGCCTTGCTTTAGTAGCTGGCTGCTTTCTGGTGTGGTGTGTAAAACGTATCTAAAATTTTCGATTAATCGGCAGTATCCTGGTTTTGTGCTTTATGCTATCTAAACACCGGCTCATGCTTCCATGTGTTTTCCAGTGAGGTTCTGTCAGGGATCCAAACTTTGCCATCATTGTCCAGACATATCCTACTGTATAGCGTTCATTAGTCCAAGAACTTCAGTAATCTGTGAATTGACTTAGATGTCCTGATGCCTCCTATTGCAGCACCCCGAATAATATGAATTATGCTCTCTATTTCTGGATGTCACCTAATGTGGTATTCCAAGTTACATGGACTTTGCACCTTGTCCCTAAATCTCTGCATGTGTGGTTATTAATTAACCTGAGATTTACTCTTAATATCGAGAAATCTGATCGTACAGTCACCTCACTTACTTGAGCCATGCCCCAATCTGTAGGTGTCTTCTGGTGGGATGTATGACGGAACCACGTGTTCCGTTGTAATGCATGCCATTAAAATGCAAATGCCATTACCACGCATAACCTTTACCATGCATTCTTTTACAATGACTATGTCTTTACCATGCATGCCATTACAACAAATTTCTTTGTAAAAGCATGAATGGTAAAGGCATATGCGTGATAAAAGTTTCAGCAGTAAGTATTTTACAGGTAAGTATAAACCATATACACAAATGGTTTATATTTACCTGTAAAATACTTATATTCGCGTGGTAAAGGGTTGCATGGTAAAGGCACATGCTGTGTCAAAAATGTACAGGTAGGTATAGCCACTTTGTCTGTGAGTGTATGTATATGTGTGTGTGTGTATGAGTATGTGTATATATATATATACACACACACACACAGATTGTGTTTATTATATTTACACATGTATTTATAGATTTACGAATGTGTGTGTGTGTGTATATATATATATATATATATATATAGTAAATTCACATGTGTGTATATAAATCACCTTAAAATCCCACAACCCCTCAACCAATACCCATCTAAACCCTAAAATTACCCTTGCCACCTCATCCCATACCCACCCTATAATTTTGTTGAAACTGGTTACCCTGATTTTTCCATCATGAATATTTTTGGGAAATACCAGCATGCATCAACACATTTTACTAAATGATGCTTAAAAGAAGTGGTAACTAAAATTATACAGTAGTTTAGCAAAACATTTTTTTTCTAGTTGAATTTTTTTAATGAACATTTTATTTTGAAAGCAAAGAATCCTCAATCTTGCTTTCAAGCTTTTGCATATGTTTGCATCTAATCAGAGAGCATCCTGGAAGCATTATACGTAGCCTTCAAATTGTTAAACTGTGCAAACACGTGTACACATTTTTATACTGGAACCACTGTCAGTAGTGCAGGCTGAATGTACAACATTTCCTTAGAGCAGTCACCCTAATAATAAAGACTTTGTATTAATGAACCATAAATACAAGTTCAAACTGCAATAACGTATGGAAATAAATATTACCTTAACTGCAGACTATGCCCTTCCCCATTCATAACATGGTATTTTAATCTGGCAGCCAAGAGGTCTGTGCTGCAGGGGGTTGGGCCTACTTGTGACAAAGACACATGAAAACTTGTTGTGCTTGACCCCAAACAATATGTCCTGGCATCCCGGCTGTACCTGCGTTGTAACGGCCGGGTTGTAATGACTGTTTCCCCCTGTTGTGTACTTCTTTAAGTCAGCAAAACCTTATTTTGTGTCTTCAGACATCTCTGGAGAACTGTGTACTACGTCAGCTCTTTCCAGATGTCTTCTAGAGTTAAGTTTCAGATACTCGAGGTACTTACCTAGTCTCCAGACCTCTTCCTTCTTTTCCTCCAGACCTTTTCCTTCTTTGTAGTCTCAGGAACTATCCCTGTGGAGAGAAAAGCTTTTCATGGTCTCTGGAAGTGTCCTCATGTGGTACCGTCAGCGATTCAAAATTTGTCTTGTATCACTAGACCACTTCACAGCACTGTAGTGAATGGAGGAGATTTTGTAGCTTGGGGTGCATACTCGATCCCGTAACAGTGAAGTGATTTCAGTGCAGGGTGGCACACTTCAAAACGCTATAGGAGACATATGAAAAATAACTAATGTGAGCATATCCGAGCTAGTAACAATAACGTATCACAGTCCTACAGGTAACATGTCATAGAATTTACAAGAAAATTGGCAATCAGTGGTAGTTACACAGGATACGTTATAGTCCTAGTATGCTGGGCTTGCAGGGTGATTATCAGAAATATTGTGTGATGGTATAACAAAACCTCTTTTGATAAAAGGTAGGGCTTGAGCTAGTATACATTAGACATATGTTCCTTTGTGGGTATTATCAGAGGCACCGCATTTTCGTACTTGGTACACTTAAATAAGAGATTACAGGGATCACGCAACCATCAGTTTACCTAGAGTATGGAGCATCGAGCACACTATGAGAATACCATCAGAAATCAAAGTGGGTTCATCAGAAATCAAAGTGGGTTCATCAGAAATCAAAGTGGGTTCATCATATCGGGGGGAAATAAAAATTGGCAGAAAGTATATATCGGAGCATGTTATAGAAATGACTTGCAAATCCACTGACGGCTCCAGGTTAATGAAAAGATGTAACTTTCTGAGGTCCGTTCATATCAAGGTATAAAAAGGTAGAGGTAGTGAAATCCTTGCCACTGGTCAAGGTTCATATAGATGCTTTGGAACTGGCAAAGAATTATAGAAGATAAATTATTTTATAACATGGGCTCTCATTGGCTTACAATAGGACAAGCGTGTTGTTGCTTGGATTGTCTGAGGATTCTGGAGTAAAACCTATATATCAATAACATGCCTTGGATTAGAAAGTTAGCCTAAATGAGCTGGTCATTACACCAGGCACAGTACACAGGCACTTGTGAGAAGGAGGGATAGCCTTGAGATGGACTATTTGTAGAGTGTGTATTAGAGTTATATTACAATGTGTTCCCAATTTGTATTTCTTTGTTCAAGCTATGGTTTCATGAGAAAAGACTTGTGTAGTTTAATTCTGCTAAAATTTTTGTTTTCAATTGTTTTATCTATTTTAGCTGTACATAAATGATGTGATGTTATATAGCAACACATTGTTCTCAACAAGCTGAATTGCATGGTTTGCATTATAGAGAGAACTCTGCTTAGGGTATTTTACTGTATATTTAATTTAGTTTATTTTTCTTCTGTTGCTACTTTTCAAACAGTATACTCTGAATAAGTACATTTTGCTTTCTATTACATCAAGAACTGAACTCACATGTATTATTTTACTCAGACTGTTATTACAGAACAGATATTCTTTGTACTAAGTTAACTTGGAGATCTGGGCTGGATAGGCCTTGTATTCCACTGGGTATTTCCCCAGTGGGCCGGTGCCCATTGAGGCCAGTTCTGAAAGCACAGAGCAGCTCTTGACACTTTCCCCAGCTCTCTGAGACTAGTTGCAGCAGGCACAGGATGCTTCAAAAGGGAGAGAGTGAAGTAAGGCAGAGAGAAAGTGCTCAGAGAGGGAGAAGAGAAAGGAGAGAGTTGGAATGGATTCATGAAAAGAGTGGTGTGGGAGAAGACCAAAGGGCAGGCAGATTTGAGCATTTTTGCCAGAGCTACTTTTGATTCCCCAGTCCAGCCCCTATAGAGATCAAGAGACCATGATATCTGTAGCAAACTCCTCCAGACTAAATTGTTGAACCGTGACTGGTTCCTACAAGGGATTACACCAAGGGAAAATAGTGCAGGAAGTTAGTGGAGCTTTCTGGCATCATACAAGTCTACCATGTTCTTCTCTTCTGCTAAAGGGGCTTTTCCTTATTCCCCATCACAGCTGTGAGTCAGTAGCAATTTTACTCTGAGACGTATGGCTATTAACTATCTCAGTGAGAGACCAGACTTCAGTCTACGTGCTGATGAAGCAAGATCCGTTCATCAATCCTTAGCTTGAATTGGGCCATGTATTTAGAGAGCCTACAAGTTTGAGATAGAGTAAATGGTCTAAAAGGGTGGAGGCTAAAATATTGATTCTGAAATCGAATTACAAAAATATAAAGTCCGCATCAACAACTGCAAGAACGTTTAGTCTGTGTTTTTACACTGTAAGGCAAACAAGTCTGTCAGCTCATAGCAAAATATCTTCTACATTATAATCAATTAAATGTCTGGTAAACAGTATTTAATGTATCCATAGTTTGCTTACCCCTATGCAATTCTCCATTACTAGCCATTCCAAATTAACAAAAGGGGAAAAAAAATGTTTTTTGCCCCGTAATGTAAATTATACTTCAACATGGTAACAAAGTTTGTAGTTGTGCTTTTCTGACTTCCATGTTGTAAGTTCATCTCATTCTGAAAGGCCGTTTCGAAAAAAAAATCTTTATTCCCCGAAGTTCTCTTTTTGACCCAGAAGTTTCCTACTCCATCGGTTTATGTTTTTTTAAATGTATATTTATGTAGTGTTGTGTTAAAATGTGTCCATCTAAAATGCTTAAAGATACCTTTTCCCCAAATGCCACTTCTGCCATAAATATTTCCATCCATCCTATCTGTCTCCTAGTACCTCATGTTAAACTAGCTGGTCTTGTCACTTCCTATGAGTGGCGCCCCCCACACCTTTACCATCAACCCTGGTCTTTTCAAAGCACATCATATATGTCTTTACTTGAAATGCTACTTCCACTTAATTAATATAATGCTTAAAGAAATAAAAAAATATTAAACTTGTTAAGGTTCAAAATATTTAAAAAATGAATGATTTTCTTTTTCATTACATTGTCCATCACAAAACCTTTTACAGAAAGTATCTAGTACTTAATCGGGCTTAATAAATGTGGAAAGCTGTTAATTCAGGGATATCCTATTGAGTTGATTGTATAACTCGGTCTAAGTTCATTCACTGATTCCACAAGTGTTGACTTTAAAATTAAATTGGAATGAAAGAATGGTGCTACTCTATGAATCTCCATGCACACGTGTTTGCCAGATGTAGCTACTTTTCCATCTGTTACTGCATGCCAGTGTTATATGATCTGTCACCATAAGGGCATATCTTACCTAGATAAAGTAATCTTTTAAAATATTTTTTAAACTTGTGTTATAAAATACTACACTATCCAATGATTGGTTAGCAAGTCATTTTTACCCAAAATGCACAAATGTGACTTTGAACAACCAGTGAAATACAATTTGAAATGAATTAGTTATTTGATTGAGAATATAAACACCTCTAGAAAGATCTCTTTCTTCATTTGGCACATCTTTCACTTCATGCGTTGGAAACGTCAAGAATATGATTAATTATGTCATGGGTGTACCTTTGGCACACACCTGTTTGGTAATTAAACCTGATGTGTGCTGGCTATATTACTTGTTTAAACATCAAACTAGTCTGAAGGCACCAAAATATTTCGTCAGACTGAGTGGCATGCTTACTGAGATCTTTATAAACCTTTTATGCTGTTTATTTAATTATGATTTATTTTTACAATAACCGCATACTGCCCTGGGTTCTCTATTTGCACCTACGATTGCTAACTTGATGAGTGACATTTTTTGAGGACCTGTCCTCAACCTAAGATAAGATACATAATCCCGATCCGAAATATTCATGATCTGTTATTCTTATCTAGTTTCTCTGTCCGACTATAATTAAAAACAAAATAGCAATCCATCTTTTTCAAATATGAATATAAATGCCATAGTTCATAGTAGAATGGTCGGAACGTAAGTACATACCGACAACATTTAAAAACCTTTTACATAATACTCAACGTCATAATTGCTGCATGCTTGTAATCTCCATCCTAAAAGTATCATACAGAATATTCCCCATCGGGTTGCTCCATGCTAAGTGGAACTTTAATGAGCAATTGGAATACAAGTGTGGTTATCGCAAAGAGATTCTACTCTAGAGGATATTCCAAGGACACCGCTTGTGATAATCAGATGTGAAAGGTAGATGTGATGGACTGAAAGTTCATGCAAATATTGCTGATCATAATCAACTGTTTACCAAGCCATCAGATTCAGTAATCTGAGTGAGAGGCTCCACAGAGTAAAGAACACTGTCACATTTCTTTACTGGATGATACTCTAAAATCAAATCTTCCCGATATCTTGATTGTTCCTGAACAAGTACTCAATGCAGCCATTGTCTTTTGTTTCTCCTCAGTAAACAAACACGGGAACAGTCACATCTGAGAATAGTTAAATGCTGATCTCTGACTGGTTTCAGTGACCGTCTTTCATTTAGAATAAATAGTTATCAATTGTTATATCACATTTTTAACATTCTTTGTCATATCCCTTACACTTTGGTAAGCAAAAAGGCATCGGTATGCAAATTAAACGGAGACTGACCGAACATTTGAATGCCATTAGAAAGAGTGATGTAGTGTATCTCCTATCTCTACACATCATACATAACAATACCAGCAATTGTAATGTATTGAAATAACTTTCCATCTACAATGTAAATAGGCATCCCTGGAGGGGCAAGCATGAGCTAGAATTAGGTCAGATGGCTTCCAAAATAAACAATATGTGGGGTACTAAAATGCAAGAAGGACTTCATATTGAAGAAAGATTATCTATATAAAGTATAGCCGCATGTTACAGTGATTTATGGCCTGATTACGATTTTGTTGGCCAGGGTAATCCCGGCTGCTAAATTACAATTCCATTATATCCTATGGAACTTGTAATACGGTGGAATGGATATCCGCCATGTTTGTGACAGAGTATCCCATCCGCCAAGATCGGAATCGGGCCCTTAGTCTGTTTAAGTATTTAATGTGTCATGAACCTAGCTCCAATACAACTGTCTTGTATAATAGGTGGGGAGTAAGATGTAGAGACTGGTATACTAAAAAAAGTGTTCATTGATTGCAGTGTTCAGTTGCTGGCCCAGTGCTATATTAAAAGTATTTGTTTATTAATGTCTAATATTGTATGCTTACATAGATGTTAGTCATAGAACAGCATTGTCTTCAGCTTATATTGAGCCGACTGAAGTGAGAATTGTATTATGTGACATTATTAGAGAAAATGTCTATTCTTATACCCTTTTTCTTTAAAATAGCCTACTGTGAATTTAGTCTAATTCTGACAAATAGATGTTTGGTATGGAGAAACTAAATCGATTACATAAAGAATGGGAAATCTTACTATTCTGGTTTTTAGATGTGGTAACTTCCATTGGATACATGTTTTACTCTTATTTCTATGCCAATTATGTGAAAACATCCTATCACTTGTAAATTAAATTATTTTTTAAAGCACCTTGGTGTTATTTTTTTTCTTGAAAGAGGCTGTGGAGGCAGGTGAAATGTGTTTTTTAGAGTATTGAAGAATAAATGACCTTTGCTCTGTGCACTGGAACTGCTTGGTAAACGTGCAATGGACATTTACCAATCATGAACGCTCTCCATTAGCCTGCTTTGGTCAGGGGGCGTGTGAATTTATTGACTGAGCTGTTGTGAACCCGGTTTGGCTTCAGTTTAATAAAACATTATTATGCAGAAAAATATTTTTTTAAATATTAATTAAATCTTGTTTTTGTCTTTCTTCATCTCGAGTGCTTTTTTTCTGTCTCACCATTTATGGAACTTGAAATGTTTTGACCGAAGAATGTGCCAAAATTGCTAATAGTGTCTCGCATCAAATTAACCACAAAGTTCTTTCTCACAATTCTGCTTTGTCTGAGATATTATTGTTTACTGAATGTAACCAGTAACTAAGTCGGCCTTAGAAGTGGTGAAATGTGACCATTCCAATTTGAGTTTATGTGCAACTTGGTCATAGGATATGTATTGTTTCCACTATTTTTCACTTTAATATCAGACTGGAATTAAAGTATAATGCTTTATAATGTTTCTGAAAGGCTGATGCTTTTGCACACAAAATCATGTCTGTTGCTGACTTTCCATCTGATACTGTTTTGGAATAGAGTGGTGTAGAGTCAAGCAGTGTGTCGTGGAGTGATGCCGAGTGGAATAAGGTGGCGTGGAGTGGCAAACCAGGAGTTTAGTAGAGTGGAGTAGAGAAGCGGACAGTGGAGTGGAGTGTCATAGAGTGGAGAGTTATGGAGTGTCATCGAGTAGAATGTCCTAGAATGGAGGGGCGAAGAGTGGAGTGTTGTGAAGTGGAGCGTCGTAGAGTGGAGTGGGATCAAGTGGAATGGCATAGAGTGGAGTGGCTTGGAGTGGAGTAAAATGTAGAGTGGAGTAAAGTGGAGTGGAGTGTCGCAGAGTGGAGTGTTATGGAGTGGCGTGAAATAGAGGAGTGTAGTAAAGTGTTTTAGAGTGGATTGAAGGGTCTTAAGTGGAGTGGCATAGTGTTGTAGAGTGAGGTGGCATGGAGTGACGTGGTGTAGAGTAAAGTCAAGTAGGGTATCATGGAGTGGCACACAGTGGAGGAAGGTGGTGTGGAGTGGCATAGAGGGAGCTGAGTGGAGTAGAGGGGCATAGCTTTGAGTGGAGTGGAGCAGAGCTTCGTGGTTAGAGTGTCATAATGTAGAATGCCGTGTAGTGGAGTGGAATGGCGTGCTGTAAAGTGTTTGGGGGGAGCATAGAGTGGAGGGGCGTAGAGTGTCGTGGCATAGATTGAGTGCAGTGTGAAGTGTCGATAACAGTGGTGGCTGGTGACCTTTAAAAGAGGTGAGGCGTAATCTTTGGTTCAAATTCCAATGAGCTTCTTCTTGAAGGGTTCTCTCCCACTTTCTTGCACTAAGGGCCTCATTTACAAAGATGTTTGCTGTGCCGCCCTATGCCAAATCGAAAGGGTAGGAATGCACCGTATCTACGAGTTATGGTGGATTTCTGTCATTTCAGTGGGCGCACAATTTGGTGCCTAACGGTAACATAGGCACCCTTGTTCTGTGTTGTTGGCAGGATTTTATTTGTTCAGGAAGGCAGACCTTCCTGCACAAAAACAATCCATGGATGTGTTGTCCTCATTCTATGTGTGCTGCAGAATGCAGCACACATGGAAAGAGGAAAAAATTAGGAGGAATTTTGTTTGGCCTGTTCTGGGGAGGCATAAGGCTTTGGGGCTGCCCCAGGTTTATGTGTCTTTGTAAATCTGGGGCAGCATCAAAATCCATGGGTGTTGCCTGGGAACACCCACCACAATGCCGATGGAACGCCTCCTTGACAGAGTAAGGCATGCAGCACTTTGTGCTGCCTTGTCTTACTCTATATCTATGAGGCAGTGCAAAGCCATACAGGGTGACTTTGTGTCACCTCATAGACATGATAGAAACCTGCACCACCGGAGAATCCAAAAAAGTGACGCCCCAGCAGCACAGGCCTCTTGTAAATAACCCCCTAAGTTAACTGTCTCTCTTTGACTCACTCGTCTCACTCTGTCTCACTAATTCACATAGTCTCACTCATTCAACTCTGACCCACTATGTTTCACTCAGTCCCACTCATCGTTCATTCTGAATTACTCAGTTTTACTGTGCCTCACACACAGTAACACTCAGTTACACTCAGTCATTCTCCCTCACTCACATTCATTCTCACACATACTTGTCCTTACTGTCACTCATTCTCTCTCACTCGGACTTACTCCTTCACTGACTCCCTCTCACTTTAACTCACCCACATGGACACACAGACATGTTCACAGTGCTGGAATGGCTAGGATACCTTCATGCACCTGTGTCAGCAATCAAACAAGGTCACTAGGTGCCTCTGCTTGTTACTGGACCCGAAGCGGGTCTGAATTTTATTTGTATTGTACCAAGAGTGAATAACTATTCACTCTTGATACAATAAAAATGGACCACAAAACAAGGAGGGTGTAGTGTAGCTGTGGTGCCCATAATGGAGAGCAACCACCAGTCCAGGGACACCCACCCACTAAACCAATCCATCCACTCAATCATGTATCCTTTTACTTATCCACCCCCTTTCATTCAAACATACATCCTTTCAATCATCCATCCTTTTGCTCCATCTATCCATCCTTTCGCTCCATCCATCCATCATCCTCCCTTTGGCTCACCCATCTATCCCCACCCTTTCACTCAGTGATCCACCCTTTGTCCCATCCATTGTTCCATCCATCCACTCATACATTCCTCTATTTACCCTTTCACTCAGCCATCCATCCTTTCACTCATCCATCTATTCATCCATCAATTCACCCTTACACTCATCCATCCAGACACCCATCTGCCCTGCCTTTCACTCATCCATCCATTGTTTTACTCATCCATCATTACATACATTCTGTCACTCATCAATCCTTTCGCTCGTCCACATTTTTACTCCAATTCATCTACTCATCCATCCTTTTACACTGCCACTCATCCATCCATTCATTCTTCCACCTATCCTTTCATTATCTGTCGATACATCCTTTCACTCCTCCATCCATTCACCCTTTCACCTATCCATCCATCCCCCCTTTCACTTGTACACCTTCTCTCCCTTTCACTCTTCCATTCTTACATCATCCTTGCATTCATTCATCCATGCATCTATCCATCCATCGACCCATCCTTCCATTCACTCACTCACCCTCTCAAGTTCATTATGAGCCTTGTGCCTGCCAAGCTGCAGACAGAAGAGGGCCATCAAGAACCCCATTTCATTTGTAGCTGCTAAAGCAGAGAGGAGGGTGGGGATGGGGGTGGGGAGTGATGATGCCCCTGGTGCAGATGCTTAACTGCACACTTACCTCTTAGTCCACTAGTGCAATTGAAATGCTTATAATAAGAAAATGCTCAACTCAAAAAAAGAATTCTTCAGAACTGAACTCGAGAATGCCAAAAACCGACCTTGTAAGCTGTTCAACTTGGTCAAACACCAATCCAACAAACTAGCGAAAACCTCCAAGGAAACACCCACACCCCTAATATCAAGCGAGGAATTTTCTTCCTTCTTCAGCGACAAAATCTCTGCTCTAGGAAATGAACTTAAATCCGCAACTCACCGCCAAAATCAAATTCTGCCAGCTCCACCTCCTCTCCACGCGCTGTCTTCCCAAACCTCACCCAAAAATCTAGCGCACTGGTCCAACTTTAAATACTATGGCGAACACTCTATCTCAAAAATTCTCGCCTCCTTAAACCCAAACAACCACTTCAATGATCCTCTCCCCTCTAACTGCCTAGCAGCCGCCTCGCAGACTATCATTCCCTCCTGGACCTCAATAATCAACGCCTCCCTCCAACAGGGCTCAATTCCTGATTCACTCAAGGCTGGCCAAGTTGTCCCTATCCTAAAAAAACCTACCTTGGACCCAGCTTCCGCTGAGAATTACAGACCCATATCCAACATCCCACTCATTGCCAAAGTTCTAGAAAATGTGTGCAACAGCAGCTGAGCCTACACATTAATAACTTCCACCTGCTAGATGACTTCCAATCCGGTTTCAGACCTGGACACAGCACGGAAACCACCCTCCTCCACATCGTGTATGACGCCCTCCAAGCCCTCGATCAAGGCAAAACCTGTCTCCTAATCCTCCTAGACCTATCATCTGCCTTTGATACGGTTACCCACAAAATCCTCCTTGAACGACTCAAACTCAGGATGGGGTTAGATGGCACCGTTCTTGAATGGTTTAGATCCTTCCTCCAAAATCGCTCTCAGAGAGTCCTCATCAATGGTAATCTGTCCGCCCCTCTCCGGTCACGGTTGGAGTCCCCCCAAGGATCAAGCCTCTCCCCTACCCTCTTCAATCTTTACCTTGAACCACTCACCGAGGTACTACGTGCTGCCAATATCTCCTACCTTATGTACGCAGACCATACACAGATCTATATCAAAATCTCCTCCCTTGAGGACATTGGCTCCTTGAATGAGGCGCTGACAGTCCATTGGCTCACCGCCAACCAGCTTAAACTCAACACAAATAAAACTGAATTTCTCCTATTCTCCCCACTCAAAACCAATCCTGACATCCAGGAATGGATCAAGAGCATCACAGCACTAAACTGCCCTCCCACCGTTGTTGACTCTGCGAAATCCCTTGGAATAACCCTTGATGGCAGCCTGAACATGCGCGGCCATATAAACTCGATGGCCAAGACAGCCAGGTTCCTCCTGAGCTACCTAAAAAACTTTAAAACCCTTCCTTGAAGCTTCCGACCTCAAAACGGCAATCCAGGCTCTAGTCATTTCCAGACTAGAATATGGATGCTCCACTCCCGCAGGGCTACCCAAGAACTCCCTGGCCCCACTGAAAGCCTGCCTCAACACCGCCGCCAGACTCCTAACTGGCTCAAAGAAATTGGACCACATTTCTCCCCACCTCAAAACTTTGAACTGGCTTCTCCTAGAGGTCAGAATCCAATTTAAAATGGCCCGCATTACTCACAAAGCTCTCTACTCCAATTCCCCTGCTTTTCTCGCCCATAAACTTGTGATATCAGGAAGAACCAGAAACTCCCGATCTGCCAAAGACCTATTGCTGCAACCAGCCCACTTCTGGAAGAAAAAAACCTACAATCGGGCCTTCTCTGGGGCCGCACCAAGAATCTGGAACTCCCTCCCACCCGCCATCGGAAGACTTCCGTCCTTGGCACACTTTAAAAAGGAGACCAAAACCTTCTTAATGGGCAAATACCTCATCTTATGATTACATCTCAATCACGTAGCGACATGTTTCCACCCTCCACCTTGACATCATCCACGGCTCTACGGAGGATACCTATTATTGCACTCCTGGGCCTCCCAACCTAGAGTTGAGACTGCGTGCCTTCTTTTATAAGTGTCTACCTATTTTTAACTTTTTATCCCTCCCTTAGACTGCGTGCTTTTTCTTGTATAATGTACCCCCATCGTACCCAACTGTTCCCTCCCTTCCTAACACTTTGTATACCACCCTTAAACCTGTAAAGCGCTCTGATACCCTCACGGGTCTGGTTCGCTCTCTATTAAACTTTAAAATAAATAATGAATACATTTTCAAAGTGAAACTAAATACAGTACTCCACATTTGTGACTGCTAGGAGAGGACCCCCTGCACCCCTCCTACAGCCAGTCCTTCTGTGATAAGCAACAAATTGTTGCCACCCACTGCCTCCTTGTCCTCATCGGCCTCCTCATCTTACAATGCAATAAGCCAACTGCAGAGAATATTAAAGAGATGTCCTCGCCAGCCCTTAGTAGTGTTGTTTTAACACAATTTGGGGAACTGTGGACTGTTTAACCCCTTTACTGCGGCGCAAATTCCGCCGCGGTGTGGTGTGTTCCATTGAGTGGGCGGGGCCGCGTCAGCCAACGGACATGTGTAGCACTACCGAGGTAGTGCTCGCGACAGCCGTTGGCCGACGGCGCACTTAAAGGGTTAAAAACTGACATACACCTGAAACCAGCCAGGTCTATGGTTTTGTTTATGGATGTCTGCATGCACTCTGCAGAGAGACCAAGGACTGAATGACTATGTATTCTGTGCACCTTTTGTGACGCACTGACGGCACTGATAAAAATTTGCACTTACTTAAGCCTGAACTTTAGAGCTCTCTATTGTGGCCATTGTAAACACCTGGAGCTGACTCTGTTCAAAGCATGAACTAAACCGGAGTAAAATACTGCATAAAAAAAATACAAGAGCACAACATCCTAGGAGTAGCCAACACTCTATGGAGTGCAAGATTCAGTAAAATGTGAAATATAAAAGGAAACCAAATCCCTGACATGGATACCCTGAGCATTTATTACATTAATTTTTCAGTAATCGTCAGTGATAAAATTAAGAAGATCAGTACAGGACTCGATAGGGACCCATTTCAAAGTCTGTTCTAAAATGCTATCGGATCTGAGACCCGGAGGCACCCGGCCCACTTAAAGCTTTGCACCCTGCTGAACATAGGGGTATTGAACCTGCGGTAGTGTCAAGCGGGCGAGGTACTTTAGTGCCTATGGACTCTGGAGAAAGGAATAAAGATTCGAAGGATGCCATACCTAAGGAGAAGAAGGCATGTTGAGCAATGCAAATTGATGCTACGGGTAGAAGAGTATCTGCATAACCAGTGCGGGTCAGGCTGGGCGTGGCTGTAGGTGGTGGTAGAGGATCCCATCGATAAGAGCCTCTTAGAAAAGGTGGGGCCGGCATCGGACCCGCCGATAATATGGCGGTCCTGCCGGCCCCCGACGACCGAAGGAGGCGGGCCTGTCGCGCACAACAGTGACGCGACAGGCGCGCCTCTTCTCTCATTGGCAGGCCAGGTCGTGACAGAATCACTTCCGGGTCACGCAAGTGGCCAGCCCCCCCCCCCCCTCTGGGGGGCGAGTACTTGCCAATAAAAGGCTGGGGAGCAGAGGAATCTTCCTCTTTGCTCTCCGCGCTCCCCAGCCTGTAGTGCAACCTCTCTAGTAGGTCGTAATTTAATATTTGTGTTTATTCCTTTTTGCAGGTAGCATCTGTTGGTGTCGTGGAGTGTCAAGCGCGCGCCTGGATAAGCGTCTTGTTGTGGAGGGTCGTGGATCAAGCGCGCGTCCGGAGATCGTGTCGTGGATCAAGCGTGAGTAGCGGTTAATACGAAGGGGCCTGGCGTCAGGATTGCGAGGCCTTGAGGAGGAACTGTGATCGCGGAAAGGAGAAGCGAGTCGGCAGGTCGTGAGGCATCCAGGCCAGGTACTCGTGCGGTGTGGCGTTAAGCGCTCACCTGCACGTCTGTAAAAGCACGCGTTGTAATCAGGAAGTGACCGGCTGCTTCCTCGGGTCATTGCAGGAGATTGTTGAGAGCACGTAATCCCCGGCGTGGGGGGGGGGGCGCATCGGTAGCGGTGAATGCTGACTGGGGAGTGCGAGTAAAAATATTGTGTGCTGCCTAAGGGAGTCCCTGTGGCCTAATGGTTAGAGTCTGAGACTCGTCCTCTCATGGTTAAGTGTTCAATTCCCAACGTTGCTCTGCTGAGAACTTACTGAATTGATTAAACTCACACAGTGTTCATTGCAATGAGCATGTGCACAGTACTATTGCTCCTGGTATGATAGAATGTTACAACAATCAGGGGATTGTAAATTATTAGTGGGTAAAAGCGTCCGGCACGTGTTTTAAGGGGCACGTTTTTTCAAAGTTCAATACATCTGTGACTGTGAAGATCGCTTTGCTATTTTCATTATTCAGTGTTCAATTCCCAATGTTTCTGCACTGTTAGCCCCCTTTTAATAGTGACTGTGGGGTGGAGTGTGTAAATGCTGATTGTTTTTTCTTCTTGGGGACGTTTTAACAGGTAGCAGAACAAACGGTGACAGACACTGATATAGATCATTGTTACTAGATAAGCTTATTGTTGGCTAAAGACATTTGAGATTGCAGCAGGTACTGCAGGGGGTGCAGCGCGTACAAGTGATTATTGAATCCAGGTACAGTGCTATATGCTGGGGCGGTCGCAGTACTAATAGTGGTGTGTAACTTTAGACATATAAGGTAAATAGGCCTAGCATTGTAGACGCAGTGCTAGTACAAGGGCCAAAACAGCAGGGAAGGAAGTGACAATGTCAGGAAAAATGAAGCGGGCGACAAGCGCTCTCGCATGGAATGTATGATGGAAACGATGATGAGAAAGATGGCTACCATGGACAAGAGATAGAAAAAGGTAGATAGATTGGGGCAAAACCTGGCAGACCTCAGGGAAAGGGTTGAGGGTCAGGAGGGGACGTTAGAAAGGCCTAAGCGCACCATAGTACCCCCCAAGCCCAGAGGTGAATTGTAGCCCATGCCTAAGCGGGTTAAGCCCAGAAAGAATGAGACTAAGGTTAAAACCACGGCTCCGGTATCACAACCCAAGGATGGGGAGGTTCCTGGGCCATCAGGGGTGGTCCCGCTGGGGGGAGTCCCTTTGAGTGCCCCGGCCCCGACAATGCCAGTGAGGGTGGTACCTTTGGGAGAACCATTGCCTGAGCAATTACCGGTCGCCCCGGCAGGCGCAGTCCCGGTAGCCATCACGCCACAGGGCGTAGGGGTGCCAGATAGTGGGGTCCCTAAAGATAGTCCAGCAGGCATTAATCCGGTTCCACCAGATTTGGTGGCACATTTAGCGGCAGTGATTTTCTCGCCAACAGTTGGGGGGGAAGGGCATGCAGGGCGACCCTGAGGCAGAAGCAAGGAGGTTGATTTCCCAGTTTGTGGTAACACCAGTAGGGCCACTAGGAACAGGGCAGGCGCCTCCTTCTCTTCCTTGCCCCATCAATGGGGTTGCACCAGGGGACGTCAACAAAGAAGTACCGGTGGTCAGCCAGGTGAAAGAGAAGCTGACAGAACCTGCTGGAGTGGCCAAGCAGGAGACCCTGCCAATGCTGGGAGTGGGAGAATCTTGTACCGGGAGGGAGAACGTGGCTAGGCATGTGTCACGCGAGTTGAAGGAACTCATTTGGTCAGGGTGCTATGTTAGCATGTTTTCTCTGCTGGTAGATGAAAGGGGGAGGGGAGGAAGCTAAGAAACAGAAAGACTGGATGCTCTCCAGAGAATGGGCAAGCGAGTTGCTAAGATTCAGAGTGGAGGAGAACTTAAACAATTGGATCAGGGGTTTTTCAGTATTCATGGCAGTAATGGCGGAACGTTTCCCTAACATACAGGCAGAGATAGCATGTTACCAGAACCGTATTACCATGGCTCACGACAAATACGGGGGATGGGGTTGGAAACAGTATGACATAAACTTCAGGAGGGCGAAGGCATCTGTCCCTGCGCTATATTGGAACATGGTCGTCACGATCTCTTGGTTGGATCAGTTTGGCACACCACAGACCAAGTTTCAGTTTAGCACAACGCAGGCGAACAGAGGACAGGTAACTCCACCGTTTCAGCCTTATCAGCCCTTTCGGCCTGCGCAGAACACAGGCCCTGCCCATGGCTCAGGTGGTGGAGGGGGGCGGAAGGGGACATGTTGGGATTTTAACAGAAGGACATGCACTAGGGCGCCTGGCACATGTAAGTTTAAACATGCCTGCTCTATCTGCACAAATCCTTCCCACACAGAATCCAAGTGTCTCCAAATATCTAGGGATAAAGGCAAGAGAAAGCAGGATTGATGGCAGGGTGCACTGAGTCACACATTCCCCCATTGACATCACAGCTATGACCCCGTGGCTAAACAGATACCCCTGTCATGATTACTGCTAGGACACTGCAAGAAGGTTTCACATATGGGTTTAGGATTCCTGTCCCGGGTTATGTCGGGATGCCTGAAAGCAAAAATCAATTGTCAGTAAGGACCAACCCAGGAGTGGCGGCAAATAAAATTGCTAAAGAGTTACGCCTGGGCAGAATAGTGGGCCCGTTTGATTGCATTCCGATGCTTAATTTTGTTTGTTCACCACTGGGTGTTGTCCCCAAAAAAGAGGAGGGTGAGTTCCGGTTGATCCATAACCTATCCGCACCTAGAGGCAACTCACTAAACGATGCCATCAGTGAGGAAAGTTGTAGTGTGAAATACTCTTCATTTGATCAGGCCGTGGAAATGCTTAGGGAGCTGGGCCCTGGCGCTTTGCTGGCAAAGTCTGATATTGAATCAGCCTTCCGTCTTTTACCGGTTCACCCAGAGGACTTTCACCTGCTAGGCTTCAAGTTTCAAGACAAATTCTACATGGATATGTGTATGCACATGGGTTGCTCGGTCTCCTGCGCCTATTTTGAAAAGTTCAGTTCATTTTTGGAATGGGTTTTTAGATGTGTGACCGGGCACCAGTCTGTCATGCACTATCTAGATGACTTTCTTATCCTGGGGTCGGCGGGCTCTCAGAAGTGTGCATGGGCACTGCAGGAATTCTGCACACTCATGCGGGCTTTTGGGGTTCCCCTGGCGCTAGGATAGACAGTGGGACCAACGACAAAGATAGAATTCTTAGGTATTGAGCTAGATTCAGTTCAAGGGTGTTTCCGCTTCCCGGAAGATAAGATTAAGAAATTCAAGACATCCTTACTGCAACGCTTAGCTAAGGATAAGGTTACCTTGCATCAGTTGCAGCAAATGGTAGGACAGTTGAACTTTGCCCTTAGAGTGATTCCAATGGCACGCCCATTCTCCCGCTCTATCGCCCAAGTCATGACCGGGATTCCCGAAAAACATCACCACATCCGGCTGTCGGCTGAGGTCAAGCAGGACATGTGGATTTGGATGGCATTCCTGCAGGACTTCAACGGCAGGGTGGTCTGGCCCGGTCCACCCACTACCTCTGCAGAGTTAGGTTTATGGACTGACGCTGCGGGTAGTGTGGGATTTGGTGCCATACTTGGCAATGAGTGGGTGGCGCACAGGTGGCCAGACGCATGGGTGCAGAATGGTCTAATGGCTAACAATGGCTTCTTAGAATTGTTTCCTATCTGGGTGGCCTTAACGGTATGGCCGGACAGGCTGCGTAACCAATCAGTGGTATTTTGGTCTGACAACATGACTGTGGTGGAATGCATCAATCAGCAGGCTGCGAGATGTAAGATGATCCTCCGCCTGTTAAAAGAGATTGTCCTGTTGTGTATGAAGGAGAATATACTGTTTAAGGCTAAACATGTCCCAGGTGTGTTGAATAATGCTACTGATGCACTCTCTCGCTTCAAGATGCAGGTCTTCAGAATACACCTCCCTTCTGCAGAAGCGAACCCAACACCCTTCCCAGAAGTACTTTGGCTGATTGGTGCCCCCAACTACCGAACCTCGTGGCAGCTAGCCTAGCTCCCAGGACCAAGAAAGCCTATGAGGGGGCGTTTTCGTCATATTGCACTTTTTTGGGGGAAGGATTGGGCGGAAGAATGGCACACCCCAAGGGCATTGCTACGTTACTTAGGCGTATTACATGATGAGGGACGCTCAGTGGCGGCAGCCAGGCGCCACGTGGCAGCGATATCTTTCTTCGCCCGAGCCAGGGACAAGGGGGATCCCACTCATAGCTTTACAGTCAGGAAGTCTTTAAAAGGTTGGCAGCGCATCCAGGGGCAACACCCGATTCAAGGCGTCCAATAGGAGTGGAATTACTAGCTGCCCTACTGGGGACGCTTGACGCTGTCTGCACGACAAAAGGGGAAGCTTTATTATTCAGGGCGGCCTTTTCACTAGCCTTTTATGGCGCATTTCGTGTTGGGGAATTGGTCGCCCAGAATAAGCAGGATACACAGGGGGGGTTGCAGTTAGACCATGTAAAAATACATGGCGACGCCCTACTAATATCCAATAAAAAGTCCAAAACTGACCAAGAGGCCCGCGGTGAGGGGTTAGTTTTGCATAGAGCACATGGCAATCCATGCTGCCCTGTAGCACAATTGGAAGCATTTTTGGGGCAGAGAGCTTCTATACGGTGTGGGACGTTATTAATCCATGCAGACGGTACACCTCTCACCCGGTTTCAGTTTAAGAGGGTCATGGACATGACAATTTAGCAGACAGGTTTAGATCCTGCTCGCTTTGGAACTCATTTGTTTTGAATAGGGGTTGCGACCGAGGCAACAGCAAGGGGGTTGCACAGCAGCAATGTCAAGAGAATTGGGAGGTGGTCCTCTAATTGTTACAAACATTATGTGTGGCTGCACATGTTGTAAGTGGGCCGTGTGCACTGTACTGATGCGTGTATTTCTGCTTAATCTCTACAGTTTCTCGAACCTGTCATGCAGGGGGGAAACTGGCGTCGGAACATCCACAACGAACAAAGGAAGGACATGCACCTCTGCCAGCGTCAGGAACACAGGTGGTTTGGATTATTGGCCACTCCTATGTGACACGTTTGAAGGCATTTTTCTGTTCAGGGAACTACATACACAGGGCGGAGCAGGCGGGTTTAAAAGTCTCATTCAATGGGAGAGGGGGCCTTTGTTTGAGTCAATGCAGGGGTTTTATAGGGGATTTGCTGAGTAAAAGGGGTCCCCGTCCGGATATCATTATCTTACACCTGGGAGGGAATGATCTGGTGAATCTGGGTAGAAGAGGGCTGGTGGAATCCATAATCACAGAAGTGGGTTGGTTAGCAAAAGTATGCCAGGGATGCACCATTGCATGGTCGCAAATTGTACCTAGATGTCAATGGGGTGAAGGGGGAGTCTGTAAGGGCACTGAACCACTCGGTAAGACGTATCAACAAGATAGAGAGGTTGTTTAGGTCTGCTCAATTGTAGACTATCGCCCACGGGTGTATCAGGGGGGACCCGTGCTTCTTAAAAGATGGTGTCTGTTAGACGGCGACCTCAGAGGAGCCTGGAAGGGGTCCTGACTACCCTGAGTCCCACCCTCAAGGTATCGTAGCCGGGCACTGGCGGGAGATTCCCCAGGGGGAGGAATCTCGTATCTAGGATCGTACTTCTGGCACCACACGACACAGAGTGACCACACCGGGTATTCTGAGAAAACAATCTTTATCAAGTAGGTTATCACTGCCAATATGTACAAGGTGAGCACGGGCTCAAGAGTCTCGGAAGGGGTAGGGGGTAGCGGGACAGTCTCTGGTAAAGGTTCAAGCAGGGACGTATCCGGCGCACAGCTCACAATCCTCGAGCTGGGGGATACGATGTTGTAGTCGGGGTCCGGCGGGACCGTGAGAGTCGGTTGGAGCCGCGAGTCACTCAGCGGGCTCAGGTACAGGCTCGGAGGTCTTACGATCTTCAGGGAGCCGCGAGTCACTCAGCAGGGCTCAGGTACAAGTCGGAGGTCTTACGATCTTCCGGGAGCCGCGAGTCACTCAGCAGGGCTCAGGTACAAGATCGGAGGTCTTACGATCTTCAGGGAGCCGCGAGTCACTCAGCAGGGCTCAGGTACAAGTTCGGAGGTCTTACGATCTTCAGGGAGCCGCGAGTCACTCAGCAGGGCTCAGATACAAGTTCGGAGGTCTTACGATCTTCAGGGAGCCGCGAGTCACTCAGCAGGGCTCAGGTGGGTCCAAGTTCCAGGAGCCGCGACCACGTCGGCAGGCTCTCGTGGTTCCAGCGTCGAATCTGCCGGCCAGACCCAGAGCACCCCTTGTTATAGGCCGACCCCTCTTTGATGTCCGGAGTCTGTGCAGGCAGGGGTCTTGTCACCTGGGGGTCGCTTGTCGGGATTTCCTGCTATTGTCTTTTGATCCTTTCAGGGCCGGGTCGGGAGGAGTCCCAGACACCCAGCAGGCATGGAGCCAGCCCTCAGGGAGGCCGGAGGGCCGATCGAAACCCATCATCCCGGGGGAGTTCAGAGGTGCGATAGAAACTGCTCCTCCCTCTCTCATCCCCTGGAAGCGTGATGTCCTCCAGCCGGAGTGGCGCCTCTAGGCCCGGGTCGCGCTGGGGCCGGGCGGCCATCTTGGTGCATGAAGTGGGCACGCGGGCCCGGGGTGGCCGAAAGGAGAGAGGCCAGGGACGGGGATGTCCGGGTCGGTGCGTGTGTCCGGGTGGGGAGGTTCGGCTGGGCCGTGTGCTTGGGCTGTAGGTACCAGGTTTCGGTGGTGCGGGGGCACGGAGGGCCATTCTACGAGGCCGGGTCCAACACGCGTCCCCCCCAGCTGAAAGCCGGAGAGAACTGCCCATCAGCTTGGGGGGTTCTCTTCGCTGAGGCGGAAGAACCGGGAGAGGCCGTCAGCATTGGCGTGGTCCGTACCAGGGCGGTGTTCTACGGTGAAATCCATCCCCTGGAGGGAGATTGACCACCGCAGTAGCTTGGGGTTTTCTCCTCGCATCTGCATGAGCCATCGCAAGGGCCGATGGTCAGTTTGGACTCTGAAATGGGTGCCGAACAGGTAGGGTCGTAGCTTTTTGAGTGCCCAGACCACGGCAAAGGCTTCGCGCTCTATGGTGCTCCATCTCTGTTCTCGGGGCAACAGCCGCCGACTGAGGAAGGCGACGGGCTGGTCTAGGCCTTGGCCATTTACTTGGGACAGGACGGCCCCAATGCCATGATCGGTCTGGACTATGAACTCCTTGGCATAGTCGGGAGCCTGGAGGATGGGGGCAGTACACATGGCCTTTTTTAGGGCATCGAAAGCTTCCTGGCAGGCAGCCGTCCACTGCACTTTCTTTGGCTGTCTTTTAGACGTGAGTTCTGTGAGAGGGCCGACAAGGCTGCCATACCCCCGAATGAATCTTCGGTAGTAGCCCGTGAGTCCCAGAAAGGCTCGGACCTCCGTCTGGGTGATGGGTGGTTCCCAGGCCAGGATGGCGTCGATCTTTGGCTGTAGGGGGGCGACCTGGCCACTCCCGACCTGGTGCCCCAAGTAGACCACGGATCCTTGCCCGATCTGGCACTTGCTGGCTTTTACTGTGAGGCCTGCCTGGCGCAGGGCGGTTAGCACCCTCCGGAGGTGCTGGAGGTGCTCACTCCACTCTGAACTGAAGACAGCGATGTCGTCCAGATATGCCGCGCTGAACTGTTCTAGCCCGGCCAGGACCCTATTCACCAGTCGCTGGAAAGTGGCCGGGGCATTTTTCATCCCGAAGGGCATTACGCGGAAGCGGTAGTGCCCATCAGGGGTGGAGAAAGCGGACCGCTCCTTGGCCCCTTCGGTGAGCGCAATCTGCCAGTATCCGCAGGTGAGGTCGAATGTGCTGAGGAACCGGGCTGCCCCTAGTCGGTCAATGAGTTCGTCGGCTCGTGGAATGGGGTGGGCATCGGCTCGGGTGACGTCATTGAGCCCCCGGTAGTCCACGCAGAATCGGAGCTCGGGGGCGACACCGGGGGCCGCTGCCTTCGGGACCAGGACCACGGGGCTGGCCCAGGGACTGTCAGAGGGCTCGATCACCCCCAGGGTCAACATCTTCGAGACTTCCGCTTGAATGCAGGACCGGACCCGGTCAGGAACCCGGTAGGCTCGGTGTCTCACCGGCGGGCTGTCCCCGGTGTCCACGTCATGAACACACCAGTTGGTGACCCGGGGGGTCAGGGAGAAGAGGTCGGAAAATTGTCTTAGGAGCTGGCGGCAGTCCGCTTGTTGCTGGGCAGTGAGGGCTGGGGAGAGGTTCACTCCTTCCACGGAGCCATCCTGCTCCTTGACACACAGGAGGTCCGGGAGGGGATCCGACTCATCTTCGGCCCCGTCATCGGTGGCCAGCAGGAGGCTCAGTTCTGTCCGCTGGAAGTGAGGCTTGAGGCGGTTCACGTGCAGGACCCGGAGGGGATCCCGAGGTGACTGGACGTCCACCAAGTATGTGACTTCGCTCTTCCGCTCAACCACTTTGTAGGGCCCAGTCCATCGGTCCTGGAGGGCGCCAGGCTTCACGGGGGCCATGACCCACACCTGCTGGCCCGGCTGGAACTCGACCAGAGTGGCATTCTGGTCGTACCAGCGCTTCATCTCCTCTTGACTTGCCTCCAGGTTGGCCTCAGCCAGTTCTCGGAACTTCCTGGTCTGGTTTCGGAGGGCCAGGACGTATTGGAACACATCTCGGGGGGTGGTCTGGGGTGCTGCCTCCCACCCTTCCTTAACCAAACTGAGGGGACCTTGGACGGGGTGTCCATAGAGTAATTCAAACGGGCTGAACCCTAAGGACTTCTGGGGGACCTCCCGGTAAGCGAACAAGAGGCAGGGGAGCAGGACGTCCCACTTACGCCGGAGGGGCTCTTCTAGGCCAGCGATCATCCCTTTCAAAGTCCTATTAAACCTTTCTACTAGGCCGTTCCCTTGGGGATGGTACGGGGTGGTGAACTTATAGGACACCCCACATTGTTGCCACAGGGACGTCATATACTTCGAGATAAAATTAGTGCCGCGATCGCTCATGACCTCGCGGGGAAAACCCACCCTGGAAAAGATCCCCATCAGGGCCCGGCCCACCACGGGGGCCGTAATGGTGCGTAGGGGAATAGCCTCAGGATAGCGGGTGGCGTGGTCCACGAGGACCAAGATGAAACGGTGGCCTTGGGAGGTGGGGGGGTCCAGTGGTCCCACGATGTCGATTCCGACTCGTTCAAAAGGGGTACTGACGACCGGGAAGGGTTGGAGGGGAGCCTTGCACTTCCCCCCACTCTTCCCACTAGCCTGGCACGTGGGGCAGGACTTGCAGTGGGCTTCTACCGCTGCTCTCATTCTAGGCCAGTAAAAATGGGTCACGAGTCGGCTGTAGGTCTTGTCCTGAACCAGGTGGCCGGCGAGGGGGACGTCGTGGGCTAAGCCCAGGAGGAAATCTCGGAAGCGGAGGGGTACCACCAGTACTCGTCCGGATCCCAGCTCCACCGACTTCTGCTCACTGTACAAGATGCTATTTTCCCAATAGATTCGGTGTGTCCCGGTCTGGTCACCTGCGGCTTGGCCCTCGGCCTGGCGCCGCAGTCCGACCAGGGAAGGACAAGTGGCTTGCTCCCGGCAAAACTCTTCCCGAGTGGGCCCGCCCTCGTGGCGCCAATGGGCCAACTCGGGTAGATCTCCCAACTCGGGGACCGGGGCGGGGTCGGATGGTGCGGGTTCATCGCGGGCGACGGACCCTTCTGCTGGGGGGACGGGAGGACCCTCGGCGGGGACTGTACTGGTCTCTTCGATCGGGGTGTTCTCGACTTCTCTCCAGGGAGGGAGCCGGGCTGACATAGATCGGGTGGTGGCGCACACCCACTCGGGGAGTCCCATCATTCCTAGGTGGGCCTTGCGCTCGACGTGCTTCCAGGGAGAACTCTCTAGGTCGTTCCCTAAGAGGCAGTCGACCGGCTGGGAGGTTCTTACGGCCACCTTGAGTTTACCTATCACCCCTCCCCACTCAAACGGCACCAGGGCTACCTGACACATACTTTCTCTATTGTCTGCGGATATTACGGGGCAAAAGACGTTGGGGAGGATCTGCTCCTCGGGGACTAGGTGCCTGAGGACACCGGTGATACTGGCCCCAGTGTCCCGCAGGGCCTCTACCTGGTGGCCATTGATCTTGACGAGCTGCCCGTATTTCTGTGTGTTGGAGGGTAGGAGGCTACCAGGGATCATCTCTCTATCTCCCAGGGATACTAGGGCCATTGCTGCGGGTTCCCACTCCTCGGCTTCCTCAACCTCCTCCCCCAGAGCTACGTTGGCTATCTGTCTCGCAGGGGTGGTAGGGGAGACTTGGGGGGCCATGGGGCACTCTGGGTCATTGGCGTAGTGCCCGGGTTTCTGGCAACGGAAACGTGACGGTCACCCGGTGTCCTCGTCTCCCAGGGGGCCCTGTCACCGGTGGGGGGGGCGCCGGGAAAGGTGGAGGTTGTGTCTTCGGGGGGCTAGGCTGGGACTCTCTCGGCCCTCCCTGGTTCCCTCCCCCTCTCTGGCGGGGTGGTCCCTGACCGGCTCAGGGGTACTCTCCTACCATGCCCCGGGAGACCCGGGTGTTGGTCCAGCGGTCGGCCTCCACAGCCAGCTTCCGGGGATCTGTGAACTTGCTGTCAAGCAGATGCTGACGTAGTTCTATGAAGCAGTTCGCAGCCAGATGTTCCCACAACATGAGGTCAGTGAGTTCGGCAAGGGTGGTGACTTTGCTGCCCTTGATCCACCCATCGAAGGCCCGACTGAAAAAGTTTACATACTCCACCCAGGTGGTGCCCGGGATCTTCCGGCAGTCCCGGAATCGCTGACGGTACATTTCTGGGGTGAGGCTGTATCTTGTGAGTAGAGCCTCTTTCATGTGGCTGTAGGAGGTCTGCAGGGAGAGGGGTAGGTCGAGCAGGGTGTCCCTTCCTTCGCTCAGAAACCGCCCCCACAACCCCGCCCCCCAGTCCTTCTGCGGGATCCGATGGGAGGTCATGGCGACCTCGTAGGCCCTGAACCATTGCTGAATGTCATCGTTTTTATAATATTCGTTGACCACATCCTTGGGGATGTGGACCTTCTGTTCCGCTGGGGAGGCTGTCTCTCGGTTTCCCGGGGGCCTTCCTTCCTCGCTTCTGGCCTTGAGCTCGATTTCTTTCAAGCTGCGTTCGTGCTCTAGTTGGAGCTTCCTTCCTTCGTGCTCCCGTTGGAGCTTCTTTTCTTCTAGTTCGCCTTGTACACGCATTTGCTCTACTGCTAGCTTTTTTTCCGCTAACTTCAATTCGCCCTCGATTTTGAGTTTGGCTAACTCGAGTTCATGATTGCGGCTTCTCTCTCTGTCCGCGAGCTCTTCCGGGGATAGGCCCCCGTCTGGTACGGTGCCTCGCACCTGATTGCTACTGCTTCCACTTTGGGGGGGTTCGGCTTCGTCGGGGCGCTCCCCCGTGCCTTCCGGGCGGGAGGCCCCGGTCTCCACCCAAGTTTTCAGTGCCTTCTGCAAATCCTCTTTAGTGTTGAGACCAGTGGTAGCGATTTTAAGTTCTTTGCAAAATTGCTTTAGCTCCTTGTGTGTGTATTCTTCTAGCTGCTCCACCTGGAACACCCTGTTGGCGCTGGTTTCTGCGGGGCTCACGGCGCTTCCTTCTGCCATCTTTGTCGGTAGGGCTTCCGTTGTTCACGGTACGATCTCTAGGTGATGGGCCCGAATCCCGTCGCTTGCCACCAATGTTAGACGGTGACCTCAGAGGAGCCTGGAAGGGGTCCTGACTACCCTGAGTCCCACCCTCAAGGTATCGTAGCCGGGCACTGGCGGGAGATTCCCCAGGGGGAGGAATCTCGTATCTAGGATCGTACTTCTGGCACCACACGACACAGAGTGACCACACCGGGTATTCTGAGAAAACAATCTTTATCAAGTAGGTTATCACTGCCAATATGTACAAGGTGAGCACGGGCTCAAGAGTCTCGGAAGGGGTAGGGGGTAGCGGGACAGTCTCTGGTAAAGGTTCAAGCAGGGACGTATCCGGCGCACAGCTCACAATCCTAGAGCTGGGGGATACGATGTTGTAGTCGGGGTCCGTTGGGACCGTGAGAGTCGGTTGGAGCCACGAGTCACTCAGCGGGCTCAGGTACAGGCTCGGAGGTCTTACGATCTTCAGGGAGCCGCGAGTCACTCAGCAGGGCTCAGGTACAAGTCGGAGGTCTTACGATCTTCCGGGAGCCGCGAGTCACTCAGCAGGGCTCAGGTACAAGGTCGGAGGTCTTACGATCTTCAGGGAGCCGCGAGTCACTCAGCAGGGCTCAGGTACAAGTTCGGAGGTCTTACGATCTTCAGGGAGCCGCGAGTCACTCAGCAGGGCTCAGGTGGGTCCAAGTTCCAGGAGCCGCGACCACGTCGGCAGGCTCTCGTGGTTCCAGCGTCGAATCTGCCGGCCAGACCCAGAGCACCCCTTGTTATAGGTCGACCCCTCTTTGATGTCCGGAGTCTGTGCAGGCAGGGGTCTTGTCACCTGGGGGTCGCTTGTCGGGATTTCCTGCTATTGTCTTTTGATCCTTTCAGGGCCGGGTCGGGAGGAGTCCCAGACACCCAGCAGGCATGGAGCCGGCCCTCAGGGAGGCCGGAGGGCCGATCGAAACCCATCGTCCCGGGGGAGTTCAGAGGTGCGATAGAAACTGCTCCTCCCTCTCTCATCCCCTGGAAGCGTGATGTCCTCCAGCCGGAGTGGCGCCTCTAGGCCCGGGTCGCGCTGGGGCCGGGCGGCCATCTTGGTGCATGAAGTGGGCACGCGGGCCCGGGGTGGCCGAAAGGAGAGAGGCCAGGGACGGGGATGTCCGGGTCGGTGCGTGTGTCCGGGTGGGGAGGTTCGGCTGGGCCGTGTGCTTGGGCTGTAGGTACCAGGTTTCGGTGGTGCGGAGGCACGGAGGGCCATTCTACGAGGCCGGGTCCAACAGTGTCCATTTATCAACTGTGGGGAATGCAATCCTCTCAGAGAATCTGCTGTCGTGGTTGGTGGGCTTGAAAAGCAGCGCATGAGCTTCTAGTTAGCTTGAGGGTAGGGGGGGGCCAGATAGTCGGGCAACTATGCTGGCCTGTGGCGGTAAGCTCCTGATTGGTGAGCAGTAAATTTAAGGTCCTTAGGGGGCGGCGCCATTCTTGAATGGGGTCGCCCAAGGGGGAGGGACAAGTCATCCCTCCTAGAACTCCAGGGGCAGTTACAGCCTTTGTGGCTGTATGGGTGCAGGGGAGGGGGGAGTTACGCTTTTCCTAGGCTGTTGGCCACCCTGCACGTGCACAATGGCGCCAGTAAAGGGCGCAGAACTGCAAGGGCCCCTGATGGAGTTAGTATACAGAGCGTACGGGGGTAACTGGGGGGGGGGGAAGTACCCTCACGGTGAACGGGCCCTCTGCGCATGCGCACTCAGGCAGGAGGGCGGGGTTTAATTGATAAGGATCTGACACCAGTTATTGACCTTGCCGTAGGCTCAAACATGGATACGCAGAAAATGATTGCCATTATGATTATGAATGATGTTATGCTTAGATTCGGATAGGAATAACTTGTATTAGAGTTATGTTAAGGATAGCCATCTGATATCTGTACATATCAAATGTCAATTATATGATTATCTGCGTAAATTTTGTAAAAATTGTTAATATTCATTGTTTGATTAATTTTGTTAATAAATACGGCCGGGGGCTATCTACGACCCCCTTTTCCAACTAAACTCTTGTTCTTGATATTGTGTGGGTCTGGACAAGGGAGGAGGGGGTATAGGTAGTACCAGGCCATATAGAAACTGTAGGAGGTGGAGTTTGCCGCGTGGTACCTACAGAACGTTTGTGTGTCAGTGCAACTTCATCAGACAGGAAATGGCATGTAGGCCCTGCTATTAGCACTGGGTGCATTTGGTAAAAATAACCCCCTATTATCACATTTCTAAACAATTTTAAAAATAGTGTGTTTGACCAATCTGTCTCTTCTGGAAAAGAAATAACATTGTATTCCCTTGTACATTTCTTATTTTAATTTCTGTCCAAAGACAGACTTTTTCTCGGTACCAGCATGACAGTACAACCCCGTGTTGTGCTTTAAGAAATGTATTTACCCAGCACAACACAGCCTAATTCCAGATGCTACCATGGCAAGTAATGAGGTTTGAGTTCCGGTATCAGGTCAACATCCTGTGATTCTGGACAAATCACTTAATCTCCACTTGCCTAAAAATGAATGTGAACTTGTGTGAGGTAACTCATGCTCGCGTAAAGCGCTTCAATACCTTTGGGTGGAATTCACGCGATACCAAAATAAAAAAAATTTAAAAGTAGTACCTCAATCACAGCGCGATCAGCTGATGGGCACTAATTAGAATAAATCAATCTGTACTTGGTCCAGGTGCCAGAGAAAGAAAGGGAAGTAACGTAGGAAGTGATGCTTCGCAAACGCTGCCGAATTAGAAGACTGTAAACAATAGTGATATTGATGCCAACGAATGGTAAATAACGACAGACTAAAAGCCTCTTTTAGAGTATTTAGGTTGTCCCTGCAGGCAGCGTTTTTTTTTTTTTAAACACAGTAGGTCGCCAAGCAACAGTACATGCGTGCTGCCCGCAGGCTCGAAATAAAAACAACTCACCCCACACTCAACTTTCGGTAGACAAAGACAATTCAAAACCTTACAACTCACAGCAACACTAACTCAAACCATGGGTGGCATGTAATAAACTAGAAATGAGAGTGCTAAAACAATTCAGATTTACAAAACTACGTTTTGAAAGAATTACTTTCAAAACGGGATAAAACAGTAGATTGTGCCAAAATGAAATGTGTATCTAGTTTCTAGAAATCTAGGCAGAACGTTATAACCAGTGCCTAACTTGAACCTGGGGGGCACGCCAGCGTTCATTTTTGGGGACCAGCACTTATTTTCTTATCAGACATTTAGCAAGAGAGAAAAACCCATAAAGAGGAATGTGAGAAAGTGGATTATTAGTTGGAATGGTTGTTGGACCTCACCAAGTAATCATGTCACTATTCCCTGTCAGGTCCAGTTAGGTTCATTTAAATACAACCATAGCTCAGTCCTGGGTAGCTGTGTCACAGAACAGTCTGGCTTGACTCAAAGGAAAACAAAGCCTTTATGAGTAACAAAACAGTCAATAAGTAAGAAACACAACACAATAAACATCCCACTCCTGTTTTTAAACAATTGTGTATAGTTTATCTTTAAATTGACACCAAAACGACAAATCCGATGGAGGGAACCTGAGTTATGATTTTTGCAAGTTTTTTAAATTTCACTGCTTTTCACTCCAATAAGTTTTTCAAGTTTAAAAAAGTTTGGTAAATTGCTGCTTTTCACTCTTCGTGGTAGTCTGAGCCTCGGAACAGGAAACAGCCTTTACTAAGCAACCGTTACAACGCATACCATTACATCGCATGGCGTTGCAACAAAAAGGTGTGCAGCAGTGGGTAGAAGGTGTTGGATTTAACTCCAACACCTTCCCTACTGTTACACGCACTGGAGTTGGAATAGAAAATAATCTATTCCAAATTCCAGCGCACCCCTGACTGAAAGTCGATGTAAAAATTGAGGTTGCAACGGCATGCGATGTAATGGCATGCGTTGTAACGTCACATATTAGTTTACACATGAGTCCAGAGCAAATTCAAACTTTCAGCCCACTGCAATAGAAGTGTTGGTAAAATGTGGGTCCTGTGTTGGTCTCAATTAAAATGTTATCTTCACTCTTAGAAACTTTTCTGATCTTGTTCTCATCTATGGTGAGGTTGGCGGAGTCCTCTACAACTTTAGGCTGGCATTGGGCTCAAACGATTGTCTGCCCAAATCGCAAATGTCTGGGCCCTTCTTTCCGGGGGCAGAGCTATGAACACACCCCTGAAGTGTTTTTCAGTATAATAAGCCACTTGTCCTGGAAAACCAGTTCTGCAATGGGGTTTCCCGTTCTGGAGGAGATACCAGCTTGCCTACCTACACAAAGGAGCAGCCAAGCTAAGGTGTGACTCACATTTGCCTCTCAGAAGCAGTCAACCTTTCAAGCTGGGCCATCTGAGGCCACCACCCTTGGGTCATCCTGTCAGAAGAAGGTCACACCTCCTCTCTCCAGCAGACCCTTTGTTCCCCTCCCTGCGAGTTCTTCAGACCTCCTGGCAGGAGGGCAGCAGGATGTCTCAAGTGACAAGTCACCTTAACATTGAAAGGTACTTTAAATCCGACTTTCGAAATGTTGGGTTTAATGTAAATTTTATTTGATACATCAGAGTACTATGTTTGATGATCACAAATGAGCATTAGGACTTACCGTGTGGGCTAGTGTAACTCAACGTTAGCCAAAAGGAACAATTTCTTCTTTATTTAGCACCCTGACTTCTGGGCTACTAAGGTCTTCCCTGGGGTGACCTATAAATATTATAAAGGAAGGTTTTAACTTTGGAAAATAGTTTATTTTGCCTTGTTGGGTTAGTAGTTTAAAGCTGCCCAACTAGGCTACAGTGGCAGACTGTGAGCCATGCTTCCACTTTGTCAATGAGTACAGCTTGTACTATATACTAGGGACATAAAGGTAGGTTAAAATCAGAGATTAGTCAATTGTACATACCTGTTGAGGGGTGAGAACATATGCACTGGGGCTTTGTCAGCAGGGCCCAATGCACTTCAGAATCGAACAACCAGCAATATCTAGCAAAACGTCTGGGTGATCCTGCGAAGAAGCAATTTTCCTATAGGGGAAAGATGAAAGATAACTATTGAAAATCCTCATAAAGGGAGAAAGCAGGAATCTGCAAGAGTAAGATAAAGTGGCAGTGAGTGTCTGGTAGAGGATTAAAGAGACATGAGGTGGACTCAGCACTATGCCGCCTTGGTATTCGGCATCCATTCATTCAATAGCACTGGCCATGGGCTTCCAAGCAGAGCTTTGGGCACTGACACTCCTTTTACAAATTAAGCAATAATGCAAAAAATTATTGTTTCTATATAGTGACTGCAGATTAAAACATAGCCTCAAAACAACAAAGATATGTAGTTTCATTATATTTTTAATATGCAGAGAAAGTCATCATAGTGTAAAAAAGTGAATAATTATTTGGAGCACTTAAGGAATAATGGCACCAACCCTAAAGTTACTAAATTAACGCAGAGCTCAAAACAGTGGTAGCAATGGCACAGAGCAGGTATGCTCAATTTGGGCCAGTGTGTAAAGTATTTATGCAGTACCAAAACAGTAATAAAATCAATCGATCATTCAAAAGACCTTTATTTGGCATGGTAGCCATTAAAGGAGATTCAGTAATAAAGTCAAAATACCAAACTTTAAAAATCCCAAATTGAATTGTAATAATAGAGTAATATTTAATAAACAAAATTATACCAAAACTACAAAATTCCAATAAGGGTAACCTGAGGTATAAATTTTTTAAGTTGTAAGTAAATGCCATAAAGCACTCAAACTCAACTGAAGTTTATGGAATTGGTAGGCTGGGACCTAGGGGTGATTTCCAGTCAACCATGATGGAGCATGGATTGGATACAATTAGTGGGTTAATCCTGGTCTAAGATTTATCCTTCTGACAAAGAGCCTGTTTTGGAGTCTGGCAATTGGGATATCCCATCTGCCTAATTGTGAGTGCATAATATTTTATGGCACTTGTAATACGAAAGATGTGATAGCTGTCACCTTTGTGTCAAAGTAACAGTCCACCAAACTCTAAATGATGACCATGGTCTTTTTATGGAACTTTAAATCTGCCAGAGAGTCAAGCTTGAAGATGTATTCAGGTATGGTGCATCAAAACCATAAATCTTCTCTGTGAGGTCCAATTGACTGCTCCGGATGTTTTGGAAGTCCAAAGTTTCAACTTTTCACAATTTCTGGAGCAGCTCCTCTGGGTCACTTCTAAGGCTCCCAGGACCTCAGGGACAGCACTCAGGGTCCAGGACTCACCACCGCTTAGGCCACTAGCAAGGTCCAGTCCAGGTGGTAGTGGTCAACTGGTCTCTTCAGGAAAAAGGCATCTTGCAGCTTGTTGTATCTCTGTAGACACAGAAGAGGTCAGTCAACTGACTCTTGGAGTACACTTTGTTGTCATGGTTAGAAGAGGGAACAGTCCACAGGTTCAAGGATGGGACCTTGGAACGCCACAATTATGGTTGGCACCAGCTTGTGGGTATGGTTAAGTCCTGGCTCTAGGCAGATGGGTTAAGGTTTCCAGAGACAACCCTACCCACATTAGCAGCAGTTCCTGGTTGCCATTCAGCAAACAATCCCACAATGCACCTCACTCCTAAAATCCAAGATGGAGACACTCTTCCTGCCTTGTGCAGAGTCTAACAGAGTTATGGCCAGGAAAATGAGTGCCCCTTTTCTCTATGTGCATTCAAAACCAGTTCTGTGGGTAGCTCCCCTGCCACTTTCTTTAGTGCAAGCCTGGCTTGTGGGAAAAAGAGTTCCTTTCTCCAGATCTCACCTTAAATTTACTCATGAAAGTCCAGTTCCCTTTACAAGTTACTGAAGTTACTTTGTCTGCAAGGGGAATGCAAACACTTCACCACACCTAGGTCATTGTTCTGCACTGGGAGCAGTGTTCACACCTCAATAAGGTCAAGCATTTCCATA
Source organism: Triturus cristatus (assembly GCF_964204655.1). NCBI lineage: Eukaryota > Metazoa > Chordata > Amphibia > Caudata > Salamandridae > Triturus > Triturus cristatus. The sequence goes on from NC_140594.1 coordinate 394,545,371, forward strand.
CCATCTGTCAGTAGGCTAACACTAATTAGCCTACTGGAGGTTCAGTCAGGTAAAAGGTAACTTTCTAAATGTTACTTTTCTTAAATATATATTAAAAATCCAATTTTACTATTAAAGCAGATGTTTCTACTTATTCAAAATAGTATTTGGTTGAAAAGTTACAGTTTTCAACTTACTTTCATTCATAAACATACAATCTAAACAAGTTTAGCTTCTTGTTCGTGTTTTGCAGATAACCCTTGATAGGTAGACCAGTCAGTTCACGTTTCAAGATGGCCACTGATTTACATGCCGTCAAGTACCAGAGTGTCGACCCATGTATGCTTTTAGTCTTTCCCATATGCCAACCAGACATCCAACCTCTTTTAGAGGTTAAAGGACAGTGCTCTCAGCCGTTCTTCGCACCCAAGTCAGAAGCTGGTCAGTTTGGCATGCGAGTACCACATGTCACAAGTTTAGGGTGGCCACCTTAATTTGCAATTGATATGGAACTTGAACTGATATTTTTTCAATTTTTCTATTGAACAGTCACCCAAGCTGTGCAGAGCTCTGCGGCTGCCCCAACCCCATTGCATCTGCTCCCTGGGAGGGGGAGGGATGGGATTTGGTTGTGATGTGACTTAGTGATTGATGGCTGGGTGTGGATTTCTTTTTCTCCCCTCATTGCAGGTGCAGACATAATGGGGCAAAAACTCACAGTGACTGACATTCAGAACTCCTGCTGCCTGTTTTGTGGTTTGATTGAAACTGGCAAAAATGCAACTAGCTGAAGGGAGCTAACTCAGTACCTACTTTGAGTTTTCCATCTTGGAGGCTATTCCATAAGGTGAATGACACTTTCACAAGCACTGGGTGGAGCTGGCAAAATTATGATGCTGGTGAATAATTATGTATTATTTTCAGAAGATGTGGAGAAACAGTAAAGGTTGTTAAAAAGCACAGCAGTGGGACAATGTATCCAAAAACTGTTGTTTTTTTCTTGTCTTTTTGTTTCTTCCAGTTTTCTAAATAAATGTCTTACAGGGTGAGCATTCCCTTTATTGAGACACCAGCAGCCATATTACATGCACCACACAACAAAAGAAAAGATGCAGTTCCTAGCTGTGCATAGTATTACAGAGAGACTGTGCACAGCCATGCAGTTCATAGTGCCCTCCTCACCCACTAATCTTGAGGTGTGCAGCAAAACCTTCGGCGATGACAGTTCAGTTTACTATTTATTAGGGAAATGCCATGGTAATGTTAGGGTATGTGTGCACAAAAGAGATCTGCATAATCAGGAATTTGGCCAGATGTCAACATTCTAATAAAGCAATCGTAGTTGATAGGTTCCCTAACCCTACATTACCAGGACAAAAACCAGTGACTCGTGTGCTGGGAGGTATTGCTAATATGATAGTTCCTCGTGGGAACCCAGAGTGAGAGCCCCACTCTGGGTTTCAATGTATTGCAGTGCCAGATGTGATTGGATTAAATAGAGAAATTCTTGTAGAGACCAGTTCAGGGATCCAGCAGTGCATCCTGAAGTGCAAACCACCACTCTGGGACTTACAGAAACTTGAACTGAGAGAAGGAGAGAGAAGCCCCCCACGGAATGTTTGCACGAGCACCACGTGGAACCATGAACAAATGGCTTTGCCCATGACTGTTCCACTGGTAATAGTTCTCTCTGAGCACCCTGACAGGGCTGGCTTCCCCGCTCTTCTGTAACATTGTTTCTCCACCTTGATTTGATTCAATTCAGAGGCCCCAAGGAGGGCCATCAGAAGGGTAGAAGTGGGGGGGGGGGGAGATGTATTATTCCTCAGACTGCACACTGCTTAAGGGCTCTGCGCTAATGAAAATGCTCCAAAATGGATTTATAGATTTTGAAGCAAAGCTGCCATGTTTAATGATGAGACAGCTAACATGACCTTAACACTAGGTGGGGTCAGGTGATTTATTTATTTATTTAGCAAGTTTTGTATAGCGCGAACGTGACCCTCGAGGGTATCAGAGCGCTTTACATGGAGATAACACGATTAGCACTTGGTCAGATCAACATGCAAACATACGCGTGAGAGACAAACAAATCAACAATTAAGAATAGGCTAACTGTGGTTGGAGAATAATATAGTTAGAACAGACAATCCATTGGACACCAGTATATATGATACCACCTAGCCCACTGCTAGGTTGGGCTATAACTATTACCACCCACACTATTACCATTAACAGCTCATATAAATAATAAAATCATTAACAAACTCATTCAATTAGAAAAATTACAAAACATGTTTTATTCCGTCATTAATATCACAATAAAAATCATTCTGATTAAAAATTACTAAAATATCACAAACATGTATCCCACAATTCATATAAACAATTCATAAAATGATCACAATTTTATACGGGACATAAATCACAATACAGACCCACATAAACACAAGAGAAAAGGAGCTTCTAGACAATGCACCTGTATGTAAATCAATGTGCGCTGACGCGTTTAATAATCTTAGGGTTAATCCGATCCTGTATTTGCAAAACGAGGAGTGCAACCAGGTCGGGTTTCTAATTACCCCACATGATATGTTATATCCAAAGACAGAGTGCATTGTCTAGAAATTATGCTATCCCATACATTTTTGGGGCTAAACGTTAAATAATTACCCAATGTAATGGGAAGAATCCCCCAGTGAAAGGCGATTGTTGAATAAGATCATGGGGTGTGTTAGTAATGGAAGTCTTTGCATACATTTTTCACAGATGGTCACAAGTGTCCGGCACAACATGGAATTCCTGCTGGATTCTCAGAGGACCTTATTTTGTCGAAGAAAGTTAGGATTTTTGAAGATTTATTGGAGCCTTTGAATTTGAGCAGCAGAGGTTCATGTCTGAACATCCATGGAGGAGTGGGGGTTGTGTAGACATTCTATCCATATTATATCTGCTTGTATTAACGCGTGTGAAACTGTATCAACTCCTGCCTGAAGGACAACGAAAGCCAGAGCTCTAGTCTTGACCCTAGGTCGCTGCTGGGACTGTTCTCTGGGTCTGCAGTGGTCTAAGCCTGGCCAGGATTCTGGAACATGTCACGTGCAGTAGAAAGGGAACAGTGTGCAGAGCTCTGCCCGTTTCATTGCAAGGTTTCAGAAAAAGGACAGGTCCCAATTGCAGCCAGTGCATCAAATGGGCAGTGCCTGCACTTCTTTCATTTGAAAGGGAGAGTGCCTGGCCTGCACTTTTCAGCACTGCTGCAATGCATTTAATGGGAGAATACCGGCACTTCTCCGGAGCAAACCGGTACTTTGAAGAGTGAGTACTGATGCTCGCAGACATACAAGGACACATCTCTTACCGCATGCATGGGCTTCTCTCCGGTGGCCACTGTCCTAAAAGTCTTGACTCTGCTGCACCTACGCGGTCCATAAGGCACGTGAAGAGATATGAGCAATGGCGGCTTGTTGCTGTTTCTCCGAAGTTTGGTGCCAAAACTATCAACGGAGGATAAAGTCATTGAAGGTGCAAAATTGGCATTTCCTGTGGAATGAGGTGGCATCGTTAACTACAGAGGTGCAATTTGCACCTCCGTACTCAAAAGTGCCAGACTAAAGCGCTTGATTGTTAGTGCCCCTGTGTCGAAAAATGATTGCACCAAAAAAAATGGACACCAGTGTTTGGAATGTACAGTGTGATAACTAACGCCTAATCCCAGCGTAGCCAACACAAATTTGGCAAAATATATGAATGTTGGTGTAAATGTCATATGTCCCACCCCAGTATTTATTTACCAGGCATATTTCATCCGTTACATTTCGACTGATTGGACCTGCTGGCACTCCTTTAAAACTGAAGTGCGTACATTATCACACCTGCTAATGACCGGGTATAGCAAACATCTCACCCCTGCTAAACTACGATCCCTGGGCAAACCGCTCTTTGTGCAGCGCAGGGATCTCCATTTTAATATGAAACCTAAGAGTGGATCTTCTCCGAGCTCACAGGAATTTAACTTGAGACACTAGATGGCGCTGCAAACCAACTGCCTGCAATGTCACAAAGATGAAATCAGCTTAGCTAACGCAAACATTTTGGGGTTTTGTTTGCAGTGTTATATAGCGCTATCCTGACCCGAAAGCAGGGCTTTAAGTGGGATGAAAAAACTAGAGGGTCTCGCGAAGGGGCGTGGCCAATATAATTAAGGGCTTGGCATAAAACCACTTGAGCTAAAAAATATGTGCTTAGCATAGTGTGCAGGCCCGGGTCCAGGAATTTTTATTTGGGTGGGCCAAGGGTGCATTTGGGTGGGCCACTGCGAGCTCGATTTGTCGCATATATGTCTAGGCAGGCCTGCTTCAGGGCCCACCTTTATCTCTCCTTAGTCTTACAAGGCCCAGTAAAATGCACTCTTTTCCAAATCTCTTTCTAAATCTTATCACTCTCAAAAAGTGTTTTTTTTCCATGTAATGTTCCTTTGATGGGAAGAGGAGGTTTCTGAGGTGGTAGGTATCAGGCAAGTGACACTTCTCGGGCTCCCTCTGTGCGAGCCCCAGGGAGAATCCCTCTTCAATACTACCTCCGCCTGACCCCGGACTCTGCAACGCACTCCCTTACAGGCTTGATTATCCACTACTCCTCTCCAGTGCACCTTATATCACAGCTGACCTTGGGCCCTAGCCCCATATCAGGCACCATCGGGCTCCAATTTCATTTTTCCAGGTAAAAACCTTAGTAAAATCACCTTCAAACTTAAAACATTGGATATAGCAGTGAATCTAATTAGCACACGCTTTAAAGTATGTTTCACAGTAGTCCTTATGACCCAACTGCTAATTAAATCAACAAAAAACAGAAAGGCCATGACAGGGCCAGCTTTAGCGCTTATGTGAAAGTATTTTTTGGCGCCTCATCAATAACCTCTTTCCCTGTAAATACCTTTATACCACCTTCCAACAGTGCCACTCATCCCTCCATTGCCCCCCTATTGACCTCCTCCTCGGATTCCCTCACTGCCACACACCACAAGTGCCCCTCATCTCCCCATAGCCCCTCCCACTCATGACCTCCTCCTCGGATTCCCTCACTGCCACCCTTCACCAGTGCCCCTCATCTCTCTGTAACCCTTCCCCATCATGACCTCCTCTTCAGACTCCCTCACTGCCACCCTCCAGCAGTTCTCCTCATCTCTCCCTAGCTCCCCCTCCACCCCATGACCTCTTTCTCGGATTCCCTCACTGTCACCCTCCAACAGTACCCCTCATCGATCCATAGCCCCTCCCACTACCTCCTCCTCGGATTCCCTCACTGCCACCCTGCAACAGTGCCCCTCATCTTTACGTAGCCCCTCTCTCATATGCATTTCATTTGTTGTATAGCGCTACTCATATCATTGCAGTGTGTGTCAGTACTTTACACCACGCACACATTATACAGAGACAATGAGTCATACAAGTATGTAAATCAGTCTACAGGGAATGTCACATAAGCCAATGAGGATTACAAGGTGTAGGTATCACATGTCATCCATACTGGTGGGCAGTATATTTTACGAGGGTTTGGTCTGTGGAAACACAACCTCAGGATTTAAAGAGTATTCCATGGGGGTCAGCTTTACTGATAAAAATGTATATCTGCCCAAACATACTCATTTTAGCAACATTAGAATAGTGAAAGACTGAGGAAGTTCTAACTATATCACAAAACAAAAAAAGCGAAGTTCTAACTATACCATTCATGTTTGTATGCAGCTCTTTGATGACAGTTCATTGGTCACTGTCCTATGTTAGGATTGTAACTTCTGAACTGCAAGTAACACAAGGATCTCTGTGACAAAGGCAGTAACCCACTGAGCTATCCACATAAAATACAGTTCATCTGCATTGAAAAACTACTAACAGACAAATGGTTTCTCTCCAGCAGGATCATTAATCACCAACGTAATCTGGGCATTTTGTATTGTCTTATTGTTGTCCTGCATCAGCCATAATAATGATAAAAACTGTTCAAATGAAGCACACACGAAGTATGTGTCCTGCTGGGCCTGTGCTGTTTATAAAAAGAAAAACAAATAGTAACGCATTCTCTTACCTACTCCATTAGTCAAACTTTGTGTCTCAGCCTGATGTGATAAGCAGCTGCAGGGGTCAGGAAAGGTGAATCAGAATAAACAAACTTCTTTTCTCCTGCGCTGCATAGAAAAAGAAATATCCACGCAGCAGGACAGTAGGCAAAGGTTACCGTTGTCAAAGTAAGGATTTGCCGCCTTTCGCCATGTGGAGATGAAATGAAGGGGTGAAAAAAATAAACAAAGCCTCGTTAACATGTAAATGGTCTTTTAAAGACCTGTGAAGTACTCGGTGCGGCTGCGATAATCTCTAAAACTGTGTGTGTGTGTGTGTGTGTGCGCCGGGACACTGTCTCAGCCCGGGCGCACACACAAACAGACAGCCCTTGAGCCCAATGGCGTTGCGCGCCTGCCTTCAAGCCCTCACTGCGAGGGCCAAGATTCCTGTTTGGGTGGGCCAGGCTCATGTTTGGGTGGGCCTGGCCCACCCGCTAGAACCGGGCCTGATAGTGTGCCGCCCGACTTGTAAAGTCAGGACTATTGGCTTTTTCAGTGGTTGTTAGTTGCATTAGATAAATGAGCAGCAACTATGGCTTGTATATAATATTGAAAAAGCTTCTACTTAGAGCCCTAGTGACACCAGGACAGTGTTGCTGCTCCGAAGTTTCAAAAAGAGAAGAGAAATCCAGAGAGAAAATGACTCTTTAAAGGATTTCCCTTCGCCTACAACGCTCACCTGGCATGATGTCATGCCTTAATTTCCCCACTAGTGAGAAGTGAGCAGTGTGGGCATGCGGCTGCTGTCACTGCAGTCTGCAAAAAAACAGACCTATCTGTTGAGGCACATTGCTGGAGTTGCATCGCTTTCATGAGCAACTCCAGTGATGCATCACGTCTGTGCATTTCTGACGCATCTGTTAATCCTTGCGCCATGGAGCACTGTATTGTAAATACAGTGCATCCATGGTGGCACAAGGACATTTGGCACTGGCACAAGGAAACTGATGCATCTATGCAGATGTGTCAGTTCCTTGTAAGTCTGCCCGTAAGTGTTTTGCCCTGAATCAAGGGATGTTCAGCCAACGCTGAGACTCGAACCTGATTCTCCATATTCCAATGCGGCAGCTCTGGCCCTTACGCCACATCCTACTCTCTGTAGGGTAAAAGGATGTTTTACAAATAATCAAACTCTTGTGCTGAATTAATTATACACAAAATAGCAAGAGTACAGAAGTGGCTGGTTTATAGCGGCATGCCAAAGGGGTCAGGGACCCTAACCCGATAAAAAACAGTTCCCCCATTACTTGGTTTGGAAGTAAAACAACTATAATAGGGGGCCGCTCAATCTCACGGGTCCCGGTGCCACTGAGCCTGCTACACTACTGACAGCTCGGCTCCTACAGGCTGGCGCTTCGCGGTCTCCCGCGTGGCGGAAGAGTTCTTTAAACACATATCGGAATCAGACTGTCCCTTCGCAAGGGGCATTGTCTTGTGATCGCTTTTGAGCAGTCCGTGAGATCCTATCGGGCTGGTCTGTGTGTGCTCCATCCACTGTCTTCAGCCGCCCATTGTTCGCACCTGATCGCTGCTGATTAGCTTAAAAGGGGTCAAAAGCATCAGACAGGAAAACTGGCAGGTGCTGGCGCCCACCCCCTCGAACAGCAGGGAGGGGCTCTGGCGGAACGCTGCAGATCTTGGCCCGTCTGGGGTTTCCATGACACTTGTGTGAATGTTTTGATGCATGATTCGACTGGCCTGCTTATCGTTCTCCTAAATTAAGACACTGGGCAATTCTACATAGCATCCATCTAGTGGTGTCTGTACCCCAGGAGTTTGTGGCAAAGCCCCAATTGACCAATAGAAGAACTGCATCATTAAAGGCCTGAGACGTTTCCGCACAATAAAAAAATCCTTGTTTTTTTCGATTTTTGGGTTCTTCCGAGTCCAAGAATGAGACATGTTTGCTACAATTGTACCCATTATATGTAAATGACAATTTCGTTTAAGTCTATTGCTTGGGACCGACAATGATCAGGATTAATGTTTACCGCCGTCCAAGTGTGAAAGAGGCCCATATTCGCTCACCCCACCCCCTTTCCCCGACAAATCCTGTCTTGCGTCCCTTTGAGCTGAATCCACTCCCCTGGTGAAATGTCCTCCATTGTGTGCGAATCACAGACGAATTCAAACAACATTACCACCCCCTCCCCCCCCCCTTCACTCTGCCAGACACCTTACATCTCTCTCAGGAGGTTTCTAGGGAAAACCTTGCACCCTCCAGCCAGCTCCCATCTGCTCCCCTTCCAGTCTCTCTTTGCAACGAGGGCTCAGTACCAGTGCACATTACTGCAGACGAGGATCCAGAAATGAAAACAAAACTCCCGCTGGGACCTCAATGACTGTACAGAGTGGCCCAGATGTAATCTTCATAGCTGTTCACAATACTCCAGATGTGGCTCCCGGAACTGACCACAAAACTCCTGATGGGGGCTCATTAACTGTACACAATGCTCCAGATGTGGCTTCCGGAACTGTATAGAAAACGTCCGATGGGGGCTCGTTGACAGTACAAAATGCTCCAGATGTGGCTTCCGGAACTGTATACAAAACGCCCGATGGGGGCTCGTTGACTGTACACAATACTCCAGATGTGGCTTCCGGAACTGTATACAAAACGCCCGATGGGGGCTCGTTGACAGTACACAATGCTTCAGATGTGGCTTCCGGAACTGACCACAATACTCCTGATGTGGCTCCCGGAACTGACGACAAAACCCCTGATGGCGGCTCATTTACTGTACACAATACTCCAGATGTGGCTTCCAGAACTGACCACAATACTCCTGATGGGGGCTCATTAACTTTCCACTGCACTCCAGATGTGGCTTCCAGAAATAAACACAATACTCCAGATGGGGGCTCGTTAACTGTATACAATATTCCAGATGTGGCTTACAGAACTGAACACAATATTCCTGATGGGCTCTTGTTAACTTTACACAGTGTGGCTTCCAGGATGGCACACAATATTCCTGATGGGGTCTCAGTAACTGTACACAGTACTCCAGATGTGGCTTCCAGGATGGCACACAATATTCTTGATGGGGTCTCAGTAACTGTACACAATACTCCAGATGTGGCCTGTGTAACTGTACACAGTACTACAGGTGTGGTTCCCGGAAGTGACCAAAAAACTCCTGATAGGGGCTCATTAACTGTACACAATACTCCAGATGTGACTTCCAGAACTGTACACAAAACTCCCTATGGGGGCTCGTTGACTGTACACAATAATCCAGATGTGGCTTCCAGGATGGCACACAATAATCCTAATGGGGTCTCAGTAACTGTACACAATACTCCAGATGTGGCCTGTGTAACTGTACACAATACTCCAGATGTGGCTCCCGGAACTGACCACAAAACTCCTGATGGGGGCTCGTTGACTGTACACAATGCTCCAGATGTGGCTTCCAGAACTGACCACAATACTCCTGAGTCCTGATGGGGGCTCATTAACTTGCCACAGTGCTCCAGATGTGGCCTCCAGAACTGAACACAATACTTCAGATGGGGGCTTGTTAACTGCATACAATACTCCAGATGTGGCTTCCAGAACTGAACACAATATTCCTGATGGGCTCTTGTTAACTTTACACAATGTGATTTCCAGGATGCCACGCAATATTCCTGATGGGGTCTCAGTAACTGTACACAATACTCCAGATGTGGCTTCCAGGATGGCACACAATATTCCTGATGGGGTCTCAGTAATGATACACAATACTCCAGATGTGGCCTGTGTAACTGTACACAGTACTACAGGTGAGGCTCCTGGAACTGACCACAAAACTCCAGATGGGGCCTTGTTGACTGTACACAATACTCCAGATGTCTATTCCAGGTTGGCACACAGTATTCCTGATGGGGTCTCAGTAACTGTACACAGTACTCCAGATGTGGCCTGTGTAACTACACAATACTCCAGATGTGGCTCCCAGAACTGACCACAAAACTCCTGATGGGGGCTCATTAACTTTCCACAGTACTCCAGATGTGGCTTCCAGAACTGAACACAATACTCCAGATGAGGGCTCATTCACTGTATACAATACTCCAGATGTGGCTTCCCGGATGGCACACAATATTCCTGATGGGGTCTCAGTAACGATACACAATACTCCAGATGTGGCCTGTGTAACTGTACACAGTACTACAGGTGAGGCTCCCGGAACTGACCACAAAACACCAGATGGGGCCTTGTTGACTGTACACAATACTCCAGATGTGGATTCCAGGTTGGCACACAATATTCCTGATGGGGTCTCAGTAACTGTACACAGTACTCCAGATGTGGCCTGTGTAACTGCACACAATACTCCAGATGTGGCTCCCAGAACTGACCACAAAACTCTTGATGGGGGCTCATTAACTTTCCACAGTACTCCAGATGTGGCTTCCAGAACTGAACACAATACTCCAGATGAGGGCTCATTCACTGTATACAATACTCCAGATGTGGCTTCCCGGATGGCACACAATATTCCTGATGGGGTCTCAGTAACTGTACACAATACTCCAGATGTGGCTCCCAGGATGGCACACAATATAACTGATGGGGTTTCAGTAACTGTACACAATTCTCCAGATGTGGCCTGTGTAATTGTACACAGTACTACAGATGTGGCTTCCAGCACTGATCACAATGCGTCTGTTGTGACCTATAGAGTAAAAACTCAATATTCTACATGTGGCCTCCAGCACAATTTTCCAGAGTCATCTTTGGCACTGGACATGCAATGCAAGCGAGGCCTCCAGTCCATTGTTTTCTCTTGATCTACAGTTTCTAGGGAGCAGCCAGAAGTTTCAAGGCCAGAACTGCATGTGTTACGAACTGCTACAGCATTCTAGACACTAAGAACCTCATTTAGAGTTTGGCAGTGCCAGAGTTTTGACATAAATTGGCGAGCTCCTCCATACAACCAACTTAGGTTCCCCCAACCCATTTAGAGGTGAGGGAGCCACTGGATTTCCAATAGAAATGCCGCAGCTTGCTCCACTGTCAGAAGTCCTTGACCTGCAATCCACCCACAACAAAGCAGCCAGGTCATTATGTCAACAGCACCACCTTTTTTAGGGCAATGATACTGTCGCCGATTTTCCCAGCCTGGGGTTACAGGGAAAACAAACAACGCCCATCTTGTGCTGGGAGAACACTCCCTGCATGTTAGGGCCATTGTTTCTTTGTTTTTCTGAATCAAATTCCTGCTCCAGGGCTCAGGGCCTGATTTATATTTCGACGGATGGGTTAATCCGTCACAATGGTGATGGATATCCTATCCACCGAAATATAAATCCCATAGGATTTAATGGAATTTATAAACATCACCGTTGCAATGGAGTAACCCACCCGCCAAAATATCAATCAGGCCCCTAGTCCCAAAAAAATATGAAATGTAGGCAGGGTGGGTAAACAAATTAACATAACGTCCCCTTACCATTAATCTGTGCCTTCGGTGAATGAGAGACATCAGTGGATGTACTAAAGGCATAGAGTTCCCTGCCATACAGACAGAGACATCTAAGTATGACAGGTAGTCTTCTGCTCAGACCGTGGAGGTCAGGGCGTCCACCTACCTGCTATCCAGTGGGCTGGCAGACAGCCTGACCCTGGGTATACAGCGAGTAAATATAACTCTGTAGCTAACTTGATTCTCTGGTGAGGCTGTGGTCATGCAGTCAAGGCTTGGTCTAGGAGGCAGCAGAAGGATAGTAACAGGTACAGCGTAACAAGGTTGTGACAAAGAATAAAGATCAATGTTGAGTCAATGGTATTGCTTCTATATGTACAGATGAGCACAATGCATACAGTTGTTAGTAAAGATTTGACCCTCCACCAAAGCAGAGGTCGATCGCTCTAGCCGTAAGGCTACATCCTCTCCCCAATACCACTGTAGATCCATCTGGTTTTTAGGTCTTACGTGAAATGACTATTACTACTACTACTTAATAGTTGATAGACAGTCTGTATGTCAAACCCATAATGAAGACATTAGCTCAATAATCGATGTACGGAGTGCCGTCTGCTGTAACAGAGGGGCTCTACTGCTACTGATTTGATTTGGTTCATGCAATCAAAATCCGTAGAGTTAGTGAGTCTTAACGAGATTTGATGTCTAGTTTACCACTGTTAGGTTTTTTAATGCCAAGGAGCCTCTTTTTGCTCCTGGATGTAGACAGGGATAGTGGAGAGGTCCAATGTGGCAGAATCTTAAAAATGACTAGTCCAAGTGTTGTTCTTCAGGTGCCCCTGGCATGCCTGGGAGCCTAGGACCTTGTGATAAGATCATGAGGCACTGGTGAGTTAATTGGCCCTTATCTCAAAATCCTTTTGTTGCCTCTGGGATTTCTGGGTACTCTGAGGGTGCCTTGAGTCGCTTGCAACTCAAAGTTTGGATCGTCAGGGAAACTTTAAAGGTCAATATTTTATATACTTCAATCGGAATACAGTTTTTCATCACAAGGCCCCTACTTTTTGGGGGGTCCACTTTGGTTAAGTACTTTGGAGCAGTGGTTATTCATTTAGTTTTTTTACTTTTGTGAAACCCCTTAATCTTTACGGGTACCCGGGGACCCCCACTGAATCATTATAGGAATCCAGAGACCCCAAATGAGTCATTACCGGCTGAAGCATTTTCGATTATTTGAATGCCAAACAATACACAAAAAACACAAAACAAGCATTCATCAAACAAATACAAAAATGGTTAAATCTTTTATTCAATTCTCAAATAAATAGAAACAAATCAAAAAAGTAATTTTAATAGGAAGGTTGAGGCTTTTCTGAATTCAGTTTGTAGTGATGAAGTCCATAGCCAAGATGTAGTTTCAAGTAGATTTATTAGTTACAGTTACAATAAGTTGTGTTCCTGTGACGCAGCCCCACCAGGAGCAGTCTGCCTGCTGCTCAGCCCACGCTCCAGCTGTCACACTCAAGCATCCAGGCACCCAAACATTCCATTCAAGACCATCACACCAACATTCCGTGCATCACATTCACACTGGCTGAGCAGCTAGGGAGAAAGTAACAAGATAAATAGGATACTGGTTACTACATATCCTCCCTTCTTCCACAACACAAAAATAGAAACCGCAAAAGAGGAAGGGTTCAAACGAGGGAAACCCAGGAAATAGAATTGGGCAACAGTAGAGAGAAAGCAAGAAGAAAGTAAACCCAAGCGTGAAAGGATCAAAGTATAGATACCAAGAAAATCCAGTGTGAGCATGGAAGAAGAAAAAACACAGGAGATATGCAAGAGTAAGTACACTCATAGGATAGCTGCAGAGGAACTGCCCCCGTCTACATGGTAACACAAAATAAACATTTCCAACACCTGCAAAGTCCCGCCTAAACTGGAATTTTCCAGCTCAGGCCATGGTGAACAATGAAAGGCAAATAAAGATGAGCCATTCGGCCAATGTCTACCATTCTAAGATGTGGGAACAAGTCTATCTAACAGGAAAGGTATGCAACAATAGATGATATATTTGTTAGTGCAGCAAAGCTTCAACCTTGAGAAGTACAAGCTGGAGGCGCAGGGACAGCCTTTCTGCTGAGGCGAGCATTATGAGACAGAAGCTCGATCTTAGTTACAGAACAAGATGGCGTCAATAAAGATGGTGCAATGAATGCTAACTTAACACGTAATAGAGTTTGGGCATAGCAAGGGAAACATTTCGACTCTGTATATTACGGAAATAACATTTCAAATCTAACAGCGTATTACCAAAATTTAGCAGGAGAGAAGACATGCTCCAATTTCCCCATAGATGATGTCCATGGGGGCATAAAAACACAAAATTCTTGTAAAATTAAAACACAGAAGTGCTCGGCGCTAAAATAAAACAAAAATGACAAATGTCATACCGAAGGTATAGTGTCCCGTTTCCCACAGGAATCCATGACGAATGGAGATCGCAGCTGCGTGCTAGGATACGTTTGGAAGGCTTCCGTGGAGAGAAGGAGAATGGTGGCACGCAAGGTTGACGCTTGCCGGGTGGCTCACGGCGGTTCCGTGCAGCACAGCAAACAGCAACAGCTCGCCAGGGAGACAGAGGCAAGACGTCATAGCATGATCCACACATGAAATGGGAATATCAAGTCAAAGGTAAGGGTGCACACGGAACTGGCGATGCGCGCAGAACAAGCGACTCGTGAATGTCTATTCAAACACACACAACAGTCTAACGGCCAAAATTGGTGGGAGGGCTTTAAGTCAGAAAATGTAAATGACAAAATTACCCTCACCAGTAGTTCGACTCCGGTCTCTTGCAAAGGGCCAAAATTTAAACAAGAGTAAGACATTTCCCATAGGTGTAATACCTCCACTGAAGAAGGCACGAGAAATGAAAGTCTAGATATTGACCCACACAAATAAATCATGTGTAGACAAACTCTAGAAATTAATCCATTTCGAACAGACCGATTGTAGAGTGGGGTGAAAAATCTAGGCATTGACTCCACAAATGATCCCGTGTTGAGCAGTCATTGATCACGTGCTGCGCGGTTGGAAAGTAGATTTCCAAAACAGCACAAGAAGGTTCCATTGATATGACCCACCGTGGGTGGTCATAGACAGTAAATTGAAAGATGAATCCAAACGATGTAAGCAGACACATGCCCTCCCTAGAGCCGACCGATGACGAGATCACTAGATGAGATGTGGAAGTGCTCAGGGTCACCACTTATCTGCTTGCATTAGAACAAGTACAATGGACCGATGAAGCGTGTCCAGCCCGGGCAGATTGCTGACAGGTGTTCAGGATCACACAAGCTGTCACAGTAGCAGAAATTACCAATCCTTTAAGTCAATGAAGTATGCGCAGGCTGGGGCTGTCTGGTGTGAAGGACACTGGTGGGGCTGGCACGCCTTGTACTTCAATCCAGAGGCTTTATCCGAGTTTCTATAGGTTTTCTTTAAAGATTTCTTCTTTCAATAAGTCATTTTGTAGCACACAGTGTTTCTTTTTCCTGTGAATCATCGCCAAAAATCTGTAGTGATGAAGTCCATAGCCAAGATGTTGTTTCAAACAGATGTATTAGTTACAGTTACAAGAAGATGTGTTCCTGTGATGCAGCCCCACCAGGCGCAGCCTGCCTGCTGCTCAACCCACACTCCAACTGTCACACTCAAGCATCCAGGTACCCAAACATTCCATTCAAGACTCTCACGCCAACATTCCGTGCATCACATTCACACTGGCTGAGCAGCTAGGGGAAAAGTAACCAGATAAATAGGATACAGGTTACTACACAGTTGAGGCCACTCACTGTACATATTATTCAGTTTGATGCAGAGGCGCAACTAGAGCCAAATTTCGGGGGGGGCTGAGCAAAAATTTCGGGGGGGGGGCTGAACTTTAAGCAATAGGCAGAGTGGAGCTGCAGGGGCTCTTAGAAGGGGTGAAACAACAGCGAGGCCTCATTAACATGCAAATGGTCTGTTAAAGACCTGTGAAGGTCTCGGGTGCGGCTGTGAGTGCGCCGGGAAGCTGTCTCATCCCGGGCTGCCACACACGACGGGGGGGCTGAAGCCCTGTGAGTCCAATGGGTGTTGCGCGCCTGGTTTGATGCACCTGCACTGCTCCCACAAATCAATCTGATGATAGTAGCTTAATGTCATTTAGCCTCCAATTTCAAATTCCTTCACATTTACAGAGCATTAAAAAAAATCCATTGTACATTTTGCTTCTTATTTACATATATGTTATTAATTCATTAATATTTAATTTTCTAAGCAGTCGCAGACACCTGAGTAGGCTTTGTACACCCTTATGGGGTCCCGGACCACATGTTAAGACCCACTACTCTAGAGCCATGGGAGAGGGCTTGGCTGTTAGTAAGAGTCGGTCTAAGTCTGAGGTTACTGGACCTGGTACACAGGCTACCAGTTGCAGGGCCCTACTGACATACCGATAAGACGTCAAAGGCTATCAAAGGTGTCTCCTAACACTCTTAGATCACAGGTGGTGTTGGTTGCAGACTGTGGCTCGATGCCAAGTCTAGTAGAGGGGTATTCTGTGGGCAAAAGGGGGGCTGAAATTAAGCTTTTACGATCAGGGCAGGTATGCCCATAAATCATGCCTATTATTCTGGTCTCCTCAGATACACATGCAGTTGCTGATATCAGCTTGTTTGCTTCTTCCCCGTGGCACAACTTAACCTCTTTGAGGTAGGTCTTGATAGAATAAGCAGGGTGGTTGTGTGGGGGGGGGGGGGTACTTTTGGGCAGCAGGTATGCACCTCTTGCAAAAATTCTTCTCAGTTTGGTCCCAGGTGGACAGGAATGGCCAGCATGTAGCGACACCTTCCAAGAGACATTATTGAAGTCTCTGCCGGTCAGCGGGGTGTAGGTTTTTAAAATACTGGCTGCAGTAGTCGCAGAAGTTAGTCCAGGGAAGCTGGATGTGGTCCCAGCTCCCAGTCAGCAAGGAGCTCGGTTCGCATTTTGGTAGCCAGCCACTTAGGAAAAGGGCTTTTCCCATAGGCACTTTCTCAGCCAAACCGGGTATACTGGCTTGTGGGAAAGAATGCGCATGCCCGCCCAAGGCAGATATTTTAGAAGAACAACTCTTTATTTGGCCTCAGAAACTCGACACAGTGCTCCAGACATGGCCTCCAGAGCTAGAATGCGACCTTTGCAGCTGGGCACAATGCTTCCTTTGTGGTACCCAGAGCTGGATGGAGTCTCACAAGGATTCATACAACAGTAACTGCTGCTAAACTTTTTCCTGCTCAATGCCACGTCTCACCATGTTGCACGGCTCGTAAACTTTGCTGTCGTTGGATGAAATAACCATCACTCCATTTTAAACTAGTTCACAGGGCTACAGCTGCTCAGACTGCTTGACTTTGTATGTCATCTTAGTTCATACCTCCCACCAAACTCGAGGTTTCTTAACTCGCACGTCCCTTCCACTCCTCCCCTGGTATCACTGGGTTCCAGGACGGTGTGCCTGCTGGAAGGATACGGCCGCTCCCTCCCAGAACCCGTGCTGGGTCCCTGATAAAGGTCTTCTAGGGCAGGGCCCTCTGCACATTTTGTCCATCTCTGCCTTAAAAATGAAGCCAAATCCTTTTTTATGTGCACATTACTTCATCATTTCAGCAGACTTGACATTATCAGAGGACCTTCTTGTTCATACATATGCTACCACACATCAACCACTAACCTCATTTTGGTCTTGTATATATGAATGTTTATGCACAATTGTTTCTTTCACAAATCAATGTACAATTACGTATGACCTTGTAGCATAACTGTTTCTAGTAACTTGATGTACACTGATTATTTTTACTAAATCAGCATGGCATTCGTCTTGTTCTAAGTTTAAAGACATGTAAATGTAAATCGCTTCCATACCTACTTAGGGTCATGTTCGCGCTATATAAAACACCAAATAAATTTAAAAAATAAACATAAGTTCAGCTTGGTTGCTCCTACTGCTTTTGCCAGATCCACCAGGTATTTTATTTTCGTTCATCAAATTCATAACGAAGATTTAATGCACGAATAACAGCCCTTTTTATGAGTGTTATTTAGACCCTTCTTTAAATGCCTGTCAGCCGTTGCCGTGCTTTGCTAATGACCTGAGGTACACTTCCTGCCCAAGACCGGAAGCGCTTTCTGTCAGCAGAAAAGCGTGGTATGCAAGCGCTTATGGCCGTGGTCCAAGCGTAAAGAGGTCATAACACATCTCCCAAATAGGCTGAAAAGAGAGACACTCGGGTCACAGTGGAATATTCTCCAACTCTCTCCAAAACGAAAAGAGAATAATGCATAAAACAGGAGGGGTTGAAAAGTAGTATTTTTGAACTGCAGAAAGTGCTGCCCTTGGGGCGCAACTCAGGCCAAAAAAAACGATGCATATAATAAAAAGCGGCATTTTCACACCATTCGAAGGAGTGCCATTCCCGGGCAGGGGGAGTTTCAGGTATGTGATTGGCTCCGGCAGGTGCGGAGTATTTTAGGAAAGTAGCTCCATGCTTGACCCAAGCAGCTGCTGAGACCAAAGCGGGCAGCCCTGAGTATCTTCTTAGATTTCAAAACAAGCGCAGTGACGTAACGTAAAAAGATGGCACCTCTGCAGAATGTGAAGATGGTCCCTTGAGTCTCCTATATCTCATAAATATGTATTGACCTTGGGCCGGATGGGACAATTGTCATTATTTGTATTGTTGTCAGAGTATTATCATTACTTATAATCCATATAGGAAGCACAATCTAATCAATTTTTACTTTGCCTAAGTGGAACAACCTTACCCATGCTGTGCCCTATACAATGGCAAGAAGTGGTAGGTAATTTGCTAATGTTAAGAGTGCACAGGGGGCTGATGTGTAGGTTTCGGAGTACTGTCAGCCATTCCTAATAAGATAGTTAGGTGGGTTGACACACATGCTGCTGAGATCTGTGTGTAACCCACTAGTCACGGATTCAAATCCCAGCAAGATAGCTTAGCAGTTTGGTGCGCTTGCTGCAGAGGTTTGTGTCTCACCTTTGAGGCAATGGTTCCAATCCCAGATAGGTCAGAGGCTCCATGTCTTTGATGCAAAGATCTCGATTGGGTATTAAGGGCAGTGGCTCAAGCTGGGTTTGCTGGTGTATGTGTCTGATTTCACCGGAGAGGTGCAGATCTGAAGACAAAAAGAGAACAAAAATACAATGGTTATGACATGCAATTATTTAGTTCCCTTTGCATGAGGGCCATTATTGCATTTTCTCTACTTTGCATGACAGTCCCCGGTACAGAAAACAAGTGATGGTTTTCATCTCCTACATAAGGGAAGGTGACCTGAAGGCCCTGTGGCTGATGGGCCTGGTCAAATCAAGGGCTTACATCAGCATAGACTCTGTTGGTGTTAACGCGTAACATTCCCTCACTCTAAATAAAGATGGGGAAACCACGAGTTTAACTGCGTGAGAGCGCCCTCAATTTAGGTTGGTGCTCTTGCTCTATCAAAGTTTAACTTACCCTCAATGTCCTCTATTTAGATTTGTGTAGATGAACCCCCACACCTTCACACTGCAATCACCCTGCCATTCCCCATGAAGCCGCCAGTGGTAATTGCCATTGAATACTGGCAAGGCTGGCTATTGAACGGGCTATGGAGGGGTAGTGGTGGTTATCAGCGTGGCAGTGCATGCAACACCACGCTGACGTCAGTCTTTAATCTGGATGTCCTGCAGGGCCACTTGGTGGGAAACACCAGGCGAAGGGCCTCTGAAATCACTGGGATTCCCAGGCATGTCAGAAAAGAGAGGGAAATCTTGGGAATGATCCAGGACATGGGGGTTTCAAGACACCATGGTACTCCCAGGGATTCATTTATATGAGGTGCATGAGAATCTCTGACAAGAGAGGAGTCCCAGGTATTCCTTCGCCGGTACCTCGCATGTGCATGGTACCAGCAAGGAATCCCTAGGATTCTATTTATGTCAGGGTGATTGTGCTCCTTGGTACCTGGAATTATCATCTAGCTATAAGGATGATTAGATTTGTCTCTTTGGGGCTCAGGGAATCGGAGGCTTCCTGGGAGAAATGTCCTAAGATTCCTCGGGGTTGGGGACAGACAGGCTGGGGGCTGCCACTAGCTGGTTGGTTCTATCCCTGCCTCTTCTGCTGTCTTGTAATTTGTGGTAAGTGCTGTTATTCTGTCAGAAGTAGACTGGCCTCTGCATGTCTCCTTCAAAGTTAAAACTGGGAGGTGAACCCTTACACTACGCCATTTCTTCATGTGAAGATGCATGCAGCCTACATAGAGAAAATGGCCTCCCTACAGGCGCCCGGCGAGGCGCCATCCGCACCAATCACAACGCTGCCATTGTAGCATTGTGATTGGCTTAGGGGAGGGGAGGGAGGATGCCTGCTTCCTGTTCTCCTGAAGCAGCAGGAAAAAGCGGGACCCGGCCAGGAGCGGAGGCTGCGTGGGACCCGGTGAGGTAAGTTTTTTTATTTTTATTAAATATATCACCCCCCGCGCGACCCCCCCCCCCCCCCACCTGCAAGTCATACGAGCCGCGACTTCTGTAAGTTTCATGGCTGCAGAATAAATTAAGTGAATGAAGAGTGTAAATAGTCCTCTACTTAAACATTGAAGTTACCAAGAACCAAAGTATGTGAAAAGATAGGTCTACTTGACCAGCCAGGTCAACAAATTTGCTTCAGGGTCTAGAGGCCTGCACATCAAGATGAATTAAAGGAGAGACAGACAGGAAGCGCAGTCGAGGACCAAGGGTTCAAACACAGCATTCCTGTCGTTGTCAGATATCATCATGTTGAGTTCAGAGCAGTGGCGCGGCAGGGAGAGTGTGCTAAGCAATGGACACTTAAGCTCAGATCGGCGAGAGTCTAAAAGGGGAATAGGAGGTGTCTCTAAGAGCTTTTGATAGTTTGATAGGAGGCTTAGGTGAGATATTCCTTTCATAATGGAGTGGCATGTTCCCTTATTTGGAGTAGGGCCCCATGTGATTAGGTAAGTGTGGCATTACTTGAGTAGCGCACATCTTTCTGGTCCATTGTCGCATTTATGCCATATTAGTACACAGATAGGATTGCTTTTGCGTATAAGTGGCGCAGATATACTAGTTGCCAGCATATATGCAGGCAGGTGGTGACGTCAAGTGCCAAAAGAGGTGGATCGGTGGGACTTTACGGAGCTCAAACTAAGCAACTAATGTTTAAAAGGCATGAAAAATAGTAGGAAGACCAACAACCTAACACAAGGCAACACCTAATAACAGAATATGAGAGTAAAAACAAACCGGAACAAATCAAATACTAGGGTATTTAGAAAAACACAAAAGAGCTAAAAGTATAAATACATTGAAATTTCCCCACACAGAAGGCGTGTATTCAAAAGCTAGTGCAATTTGTAGGCAGAAGGGCAACAGCGTTATACATGATTGCGACCAAGTAGTATCCAGCAAACTTCCAACATTAGATCACAAAACTTAGAAGTACATGACAAGGCTTTAAGTAACGTTTTTGCCTAGTGTGCATATATTTCTAATGTCAAGTATCCCTGTGTGACCTCTTTACTGTTAGATTCCGTACATCAACATCCAGAAACAGGACTCAGTGGAAACATCAGCGTTGTAACCTCTGCAAGCGAAAGGGAGTTTTGCATGAGGAACAGTGCACGATCCGCCACACATAGAACAGGCTCAGTACCATGAACAGCAGTGCAGGATTCCATTAGCCACTGTGAAGCCACAGCATGGGCAGCAACAGGGCAAGATTCTTACAAACAAAAAGAGCATCAGATGGAAGCAGTGCAAGTATCCCCTCACAGAGAGTAAGCACAGCATAGGCAGCATCGGCAACAACCTCCTTCATGCAGATCAGGCCTAGAACTCAAAGCAGTTGTGCAAACCTCCCTCACACAGAGCTGCAGCTGGGCAATCCTCCCTCACACAGAGCTGCAGCTGGGCAAGCCTCCCTCACACAGAGCAGAAGCGGTGCAATCCTCCTTCAGATAGAGCTGCAGCTAGGCAAGCCTCCCTCACACAGAGCAGAAGTGGTGCAATCCTCCTTCACACAGAGCTGCAGCTGGGCAAGCCTCCCTCACACAGAGCTGCAGCTAGGCAAGCCTCCCTCACACAGAGCAGAAGCGGTGTAATCCTCCCTCACACAGAGCTGCAGCTGGGCAAGCCTCCCTCACACAGAGCAGAAGCGATACAATTCTCCCTCACACAGAGCTGCAGCTGGGTAATCCTCCCTCACACAGAGCTGCAGCTGGGTAATCCTCCCTCACACAGAGCTGCAGCTGGGCAAGCCTCCCTCACACAGAGCAGATGCGGTGCAATCCTCCCTCAGACAGAGATGCAGCTGGCCAAGCCTCCCTCACACAGAGCTGCAGCTAGGCAAGCCTCCCTCACACAGAGCAGAAGCGGTGCAATCCTCCCTCACACAGAGCTGCAGCTGGGCAATCCTCCCTCACACAGAGCTGCAGCTTGGCAATCCTCCCTCACAGAGCAGAAGCAGTGCAATCCTCCCTCACACAGAGCTGCAGCTAGGCACGCCTCCCTCACACAGAGCAGAAGAGGTGCAATCCTCCCTCACACAGAGCTGAAACTGGGCAATCCTCCCTCACACAGAGCTGCAGCTGGGCAATCCTCCCTCACAGAGCAGAAGCGGTGCAATCCTCCCTCACACAGAGCTGCAGCTGGGCAAGCCTCCCTCACACAGAGCTGCAGCTAGGCAAGCCTCCCTCACACAGAGCAGAAGCGGTGTAATCCTCCCTCACACAGAGCTGCAGCTGGGCAATCCTCCCTCACACAGAGCTGCAGCTAGGCAAGCCTCCATCACACAGAGCAGAAGGGGTGCAATCCTCCCTCACACAGAGCTGCAGCTGGGCAATCCTCCCTCACACAGAGCTGCAGATGGGCAATCCTCCCTCACAGAGCAGAAGCGGTGCAATCCTCCCTCACACAGAGCTGCAGCTGGGCAATCCTCCCTCACAGAGCAGAAGCGGTGCAATCCTCCCTCACACAGAGCTGCAGCTGGGTAATCCTCCCTCACACAGAGCTGCAGCTGGGCAATCCTCCCTCACAGAGCAGAAGCGGTGCAATCCTCCCTCACACAGAGCTGCATCTGGGCAATCCTCCCTCACACAGCGCAGAAGCGGTGTAATCCTCCCTCACACAGAGCTGCAGCTGGGCAATCCTCCCTCACACAGAGCTGCAGCTGGGCAAGCCTCCCTCACACAGAGCAGAAGCGATGCAATCCTCCTCACACAGAGCTGCAGCTGGGTAATACTCCCTCACACAGAGCTGCAGCTTGGTAATCCTCCCTCACACAGAGCTGCAGCTTGGTAATCCTCCCTCACACACAGCTGCAGCTGGGCAAGCCTCCCTCACACAGAGCAGAAGCGGTGCAATCCTCCCTCACACAGAGCTGCAGCTGGGCAAGCCTCCCTCACACAGAGCTGCAGCTAGGCAAGCCTCCCTCACACAGAGCAGAAGTGGTGCAATCCTCCCTCACACAGAGCTGCAGCTGGGCAATCCTCCCTCACACAGAGCTGCAGCTGGGCAATCCTCCCTCACAGAGCAGAAGCGGTGCAATCCTCCCTCACACAGAGCTGCAGCTAGGCAAGCCTCCCTCACACAGAGCAGAAGGGGTGCAATCCTCCCTCACACAGAGCTGCAGCTGGGCAATCCTCCCTCACACAGAACTGCAACTGGGCAATCCTCCCTCACACAGAGCTGCAGCTGGGCAATCCTCCCTCACAGAGCAGAAGCGGTGCAATCCTCCCTCACACAGAGCTGCAGCTGGGCAAGCCTCCCTCACACAGAGCTGCAGCTGGGCAAGCCTCCCTCACACAGAGCTGCAGCTAGGCAAGCCTCCCTCACACAGAGCAGAAGCGGTGCAATCCTCCCTCACACAGAGCTGCAGCTGGGCAATCCTCCCTCACACAGAGCAGAAGCGGTGTAATCCTCTCTCACACAGAGCTGCAGCTGGGCAATCCCCCCTCACACAGAGCTGCAGCTGGGCAATCCTCCCTCACAGAGCAGAAGCGGTGCAATCCTCCCTCACACAGAGCTGCAGCTAGGCAAGCCCCCATCACACAGAGCAGAAGGGGTGCAATCCTCCCTCACACAGAGCTGCAGCTGGGCAATCCTCCCTCACACAGAGCTGCAGCTGGGCAATCCTCCCTCACAGAGCAGAAGCGGTGCAATCCTCCCTCACACAGAGCTGCAGCTGGGCAAGCCTCCCTCACACAGAGCTGCAGCTGGGCAAGCCTCCCTCACACAGAGCTGCAGCTAGGCAAGCCTCCCTCACACAGAGCAGAAGCGGTGCAATCCTCCCTCACACAGAGCTGCAGCTGGGCAATCCTCCCTCACACAGAGCAGAAGCGGTGTAATCCTCTCTCACACAGAGCTGCAGCTGGGCAATCCTCCCTCACACAGAGCTGCAGCTGGGCAATCCTCCCTCACAGAGCAGAAGGGGTGCAATCCTCCCTCACACAGAGCTGCAGCTGGGCAATCCTCCCTCACAGAGCAGAAGCGGTGCAATCCTCCCACACACAGAGCTGCAGCTGGGCAATCCTCCCTCACAGAGCAGAAGCGGTGCAATCCTCCCTCACACAGAGCTGCAGCTGGGCAATCCTCCCTCACACAGAGCTGCAGCTGGGCAAACCTCCCTCACACAGAGCAGAAGCGATGCAATCCTCCCTCACACAGAGCTGCAGCTGGGTAATCCTCCCTCACACAGAGCTGCAGCTTGGTAATCCTCCCTCACACAGAGCAGATGCGGTGTAATCCTCCCTCACACAGAGCTGCAGCTGGGCAATCCTCCCTCACACAGAGCTGCAGCTGGGCAAGCCTCCCTCACACAGAGCAGAAGCGATGCAATCCTCCCTCACACAGAGCTGCACCTGGGTAATCCTCCCTCACACAGAGCTGCAGCTATGCAAGCCTCCGTCACACAGAGTTGTGCAAGCTTTCCTCACACATAGCTGCCACGGATCACTGACATAAATATCGATGTCAAAAATATGGAAGTACAAAATATCATATATTTTTTTTAAGTATAAAAATAATGTAAAATAAATTAAATAATACATATAACTTAAAATATTTTTGTAGACTTATTAGAAAATGTTAACAAATATAAGTAATAAATGTAATGTAAAATAAGTTAAACATGCATATCTAAAATTTAATATATATATTTACTTAATAATAAATAATTATTTAAATAAATTATAAAATGATAAAAATGTATTAAATAAACCACCACATGACTGCAAATCATATCGTCCAATCTCTTTGATCAATGCCGGAGCAAAGATCCTAGCAAAAGTTTTGGCAACGAGACTACAGCCGTACCTGGCCACAGTAATACACCCGGATCAATCCGGGTTTATGCCAAACCGTAATACCGCCCTGAACATACGACGGTTACATGGAGTCATGGCACACCGCTCCTCGATAGAGGAGGATGCTGTCATTTTATCACTAGATGCGAGGATGGCATTTGACTTGGTAGAGTGGCCCTTCCTCTTTGCAGTTCTTCGCCACTTGGGATTTGGCCCCAAGATATACGCCTGGATCCAGCTTTTGTATACACGACCATTGGCGCAGGTGGTGGTAAATGGCCATATTTCAAGCGCCTTCCCGCTGGGACGGGGGACGCGACAAGGCTGCCCCCTCTCGCCACTTCTATTTGCGCTGGTACTGGAGCCACAAGCGGCCTGGATACGGCAGGATCCGGTCATCCGTGGACTGAAGTGGACGATGGGATGGGAAGACCGCATCTCCTTGTATGCGGACAATGTCCTGTTATACTTTGCTTCGCCGGCACGCTCAATACCCTGTCTCCTGGATATCTGTACATCATATGGGAGGGTGTCCGGATATACCATAAACTGGGAAAAATCCTACTTTTATGTGCTCCAGGGATCCACCCCGCAGCTTCCAAGCGGGTGTGAAATCCGGATGGCAGAGGGCGGTTTCAAATATTTAGGGATATACGTAACAGCAGATAAAATGCAATTTGTCGCTGAAAACCTTACACAACCCCTGGCCCGGTTTCGACGCGACGTCAAGCATTGGCGTTCCCTACCGCTGACACTGCTGGGAAGAGCAGCCCTCTTTAAAATGATGGCACTCCCCAGGTCTTTATACATGCCCCAGAACACACCCTTCCCGGTTTCCCCCGCATACTTTGTCGCAATAAACGCAGAAGTGACCAGTTTATTATGGGAGGATAAGACACCACGGATAGCACTCCATAAATTAACAAAAGGCTGGTATAACGGAGGTATCGCCCTCCCTAACATCAAAATATACTATTGGGCATCACAGCTCATGGTCATAAACCAGTGGCTACATGTGCCAGGAGACGATCCGGCATATCGTATGGACCGCCATTTGCTGGGTGCCGGAGGGGTTATGGGGGCGCTGTACAACCAAACTAAAAGGCACGGCCTCACGGGCCCAACGGCGCATACTCTACAGGTCTGGTTTGAGGCGCAGCGAGAGCTAGGATGGGAGGGAAAGATAACACAGGCCACGCCGTTGTGGGACCCTAAGGTGCCGATTCCGATCCTGTAAAACCCGGGTACGAACTGTCGGACGGAGCGTTTTCTCCGTCCGACTCGTACCCGGGAAAAACACCTTACAAACCCGCAAGTACGATTCGTACCGAAACACCATTTCCATACGAATCGTAAAAAACACCGACCGGCTGAAACATACCCACAATTCCGATCCGGGACACCGCGTACGCAACATTCGCACGGAGTCAGACAGCGTTTTACGGACCAGCAAGTACGATTCGTACCCACAGCACTTCGCACGGCAATATTTTTACGGGACCCAAAAAGTGCCGGAAAAGCTAAGTACGCCACAATGCATGGCGAAAAGGGGGCCCGGTACGCACCGTACCCCCATCCCTACATGTCCGCGCCGTACCCCAGCACCCCCCCATGTCCGCGCCGTACCCCAGCACCCCACCAATGTCGGCGCCGTACCCCCACCCCCGTAGGTACGGAGCGTACCCACACCCCACCCCCGTAGGTATGGAGCGTACCCACACCCCACCCCCGTAGGTACCGAGCGTAAACCCCCACCCCGTAGGTACAGTGCAGACCCCCAGGGGTTGGGGGTCCGCACCGTACCTACGGGGGTGGGGGTACGCTCTGTACCGATGGGGGTGTGGGTACGCTCCGTACCTACGGGGGTGGGGGTCCGCACCGTACCTACGGGGGTGGGGGTCCGCACCGTACCTACGGGGGTGGGGGTACGCTCCGTACCTACGGGGGTGTGGGTACGCTCCGTACCTACGGGGGTTTGGGTCTGCTCCGTACCTACGGGGGTGGGGGTATGGCGCGTACTTGGGGGTGGGGCTGGGGGTACGGCGCGAACATAGGGGGGTGGGCTGGGGGGGTGTTCGGCGCATATGCTGGCACATGTTTGGACGTCTCCATGGTTGCCATGGGAGTTCGCTCCGTACGGTGTTTTTTCCATACGGTTGTGCATTCGGACGGACGGACGGGACGGATCTTACTTCAGACTTCAGACTTCGGACTTCGGACTTCAGTTTACCGAATCGTACGTAAAACTGTCCAGGGACGTGTCGGACACTGTTTCCGACCCGAGGACGTGTCGGGGAATTTTCCCAGTGCGACTCGTATGGATTTTTTAACATACGAATCGTACTTGCCAGTTTGTACGGGACTTGTACGATTCGTACGGAAACAAATCCGGATACGATTCGTACGGGGAATATTTTTAACGGATCGGAATCGGCCCCTAAAAGGCTGGGTGTGATGCATAATACCAAGGAGTTTCGACAATGGGATCTGACAGGAATCTCGAGAGTCGGAGATCTCTGGAAGAAAGGTGAAATAGTCACGTTCGCACACTTGCAGACTGCATATGACCTGGCAGACACCGAACAGTTTCGCTACCTACAAATCAGACACGAGCTCCGGACTGCGATTCCGCCGTGGACACGGTTAGCGGAGTCCTCACCGCTGGAAGATAGACTTCTCATGGAACATCTGGCTAAAAAAGCCACGTCCCAAACATATCGGAAAATAATAAACAACCAGCCAGACCCTCTAAAAGCCCTTAAGTCTAAATGGGAAACAGAATTAGGAGACTTTGATGAAACAGACTGGCAGACAGCACTTTCATCCCCCAAAGAGGTGGGGATATCATCAAAACTTAAACTGATTCAATTGAAAATTCTACATCGCACGTATTATACCCGCACACTCCTATATAAACTTAATTGGACAGATTCATCGCTTTGTCTCAGACGGTGTGGTGAGGAAGGGAGTTTCTTTCATACCCTCTGGTTATGCCCCGTAATTGCCCAGTACTGGAAGGTGATCATGCGCACACTCTTACAGGTGACAAAAATTACGATTCCCCCGGAGCCGAGGAGATGTCTCCTTAATGTATGGGAACCCACAGATCTTAGTCGTACGGCGCAAGCATGGGTGACATTGGGAATGATGTTGGCAAAGCGAAACATAGCTCAGAGGTGGGGATCCAGACAGCCCCCTGCCCTTCCCCAGTGGTGTAGGGACATGGATACCACAATGATCGTTGAAAAAACAGTATATATACATAGAGGTTGCCCCAAAAAATGGACCCAGAAATGGGGAGGATGGAATGCCTACCGAGGGAATATATGTGACCCCCCAAAAGAAAACTCAGATTCAGACGTGAGTGACTGAGGGATTACAGACGATCAACAGTAGAATAAGCACTACTATTAAAGCTCACGATAAAACTAGAGAGCGGCAAAGGACCCCTTGTTACCGCCGTGTCGATGTATTGTTGAGTTGGATGCTGAATGAATATGCACAAACTAATGATCTGAATCTCGACATGTTCAATGCCAATGAATGTTTATTTGTTATGAAAACTGTCAATAAAAAAAAGTTTAAAAAAAAAAATGTATTAAAAATTATAAATACACACATATATATATATATATATATATATATATATATATATATACATATCAAATCCTTAAACAAGGGCCATTTCGAGACCGTTGTCAGTTGGTGCATAAAGCCGAAAAGCCCAAGAGACCGGCAATTCAATAGTCCATAATATACATATATATATATAAAATATAAATTAAAATATTAAAATATTTATACATTTTTAAAACTACATTAAGTGCAACAGTGGAGAAATTTTTGGATAGTGGAGGTGAATAAATTACGATTCCCACTCCAGCGAGTGCAACAGTAGGGAAAGTGTTGAATAGCGGAAGGGAATAATTTACTATTCCCACTCCAATGAGTGCAACGGTAGGGAAAGTGTTGGATAGCGAAGGGGACATAATTACTATTCCCACTCCAGCAAGTGCAAAAGTAGGGAAAGTGTTGGATAGCGTAGGGGTAAAAATTACTATTCCCACTCCAGGGAGTGCAACAGTAGGGAAAGTGTTGGATAGCGTAAGAGATAAAATTACTATTCCCTCTCCAGCAAGTGCAACAGTAGGGAAAGTGTTGGATAGCAGAGGGATCAAAATTACTATTCCCACTCCAGCGAGTGCAATAGTAGGGAAAGTGTTGGATAGCGTAGGAGATAAAATTACTATTCCCTCTCCAGCAAGTGCAACAGTAGGGAAAGTGTTGGCTAGCGGAGGGGAATAATTTACTATTCCCACTCCAATTAATGCAACAGTAGGGAAAGTGTTGGATAGCGGAAGGGAATAATTTACTATTCCCACTCCAATCAGTGCAATAGTAGGGAAAGTGCTGGATAGCGATGGAGAAAAAATTACTATTCCCACTCCAGCAAGTGCAACAGTAGGGACAGTGTTGAATAGTGGAGGCATAAAAATTACTATTCCCACTCCAGGGAGTGCGACAGTAGGGCAAGTGTTGGATAGTGGATGGGTACAAATTACTATTCCCACTCCAACTAATGCAACGTTAGAGAAAGTCTTGGATAGCATAGGGGTAAAAATTACTATTCCCACTCCAGCAAGTAAGTGTTGGATAGCGAAGGGAAATAATTTACTATTCCCACTCCAGCAAGTGCAACAGTAGGGAAAGTGTTGGATAGCGGAGGGTATAAAATTACTATTCCCACTCCAGGGAGTGCAACAGTAGGGAAAATGTTGGATAGCGGAAGGGTAAAAATTACTATTTCCACTCCAGCAAGTGCAACAGTAGGGAAAGTGTTCGAAAACGGATGGGAATAATTTACTATTCCCACTCCAGCAAGTGCAACAGTAGGGAAAGTGTTGGATAGCGGAGGGCTAAAAATTACTATTCCCACTCCAGCGAGTGCAACAGTAGGGAAAGTTTGGATAGCGGAGGGGAATAAATTACTATTCCCACTCCAATGGGTGCAAAAGTAGGAAAAGTGTTGAATAGCGGAGGGAATGAAACCAAAGATTACAGCTATTGAACCTAAATCCTCAAAGAAAATAAAACACAAAACAATTACCAAAAATATTGATCAATTAATCAATGCATATTAATGATCAACTTATGATTCATTTATTTAAACCAAATTACTTTCCACCCTCTATCTCAATAAACACCAAAACACACACTTATGAAATATTTACACAATTTCCATAACTAATTTTACATTATTAAATTAACCCCTTCAGTGCCACGCCCTTTCCCCGCCCTGTGCCGGGCGTTGCATTAGCGGGCGGGGTTCATGACGAGATAGTCTCGTCATGGGCACAGCGCAACCGCGCTCCATGACGAGACCATCTCGTCATGGGCACTGAAGCGGTTAATAAAAATTAACAACAAATCATTAATTTTGATTTTTTTTAATTCTTTCCAACATTTACAACTATAAATCCCACAACTCACACATCAAAATTATTCCACAATTAGCATATTTAATATTCAATTAATTAATTAGTATGAATTAACAAATAATTAATTAACTAATTATAAATAATTTACCTTCCACCATATTCCCCTATAAATGACACCACCAATGTTGTAAAACGTGACACAATTAACAT
This sequence comes from Triturus cristatus, assembly GCF_964204655.1. NCBI lineage: Eukaryota > Metazoa > Chordata > Amphibia > Caudata > Salamandridae > Triturus > Triturus cristatus. The sequence goes on from NC_140594.1 coordinate 394,575,946, forward strand.
AATGAATTAACAATTAATTAAATATTTAATAACAATTAACAAGCAAAATATAAACAATTAATAATAAATGAATTCACACAATTAACACTATAAAATAACATTAAATAAATATTATATTAAAAATATTTAAAATATGTATTAAAATTAAATACCTTCCCACCCTACTCCCCTATCAACCCACAACCCACTCCTAAAAAATGACACAATTAACATAATTAACAATTAATCAATAATAATTAACAACCAATTAATAAATAATTAATAATAAACTAATTACCACAATTAACAATAAAAAGTATTAAATACCTAAATATTAATTATTAAAAAATATGAATTAATTAATTATAATTAAATTACTTCTCACCCTACTCACCTATCAACCCACAACCCGCTCCTGAAAAAATAACACAATTAACATAATTACCAATTAAATCATAATAATTAACAACCAATTAATAATAAATTAGTTACCACAATTAACAATAAAAATATTAGATACATAAATATTAATTAATAAAAAATTAGTTAAATAATTAAATTATTTCCCACCCTACTCCCCTAAAATATTACTTAAATAATTATAATTAAATTACTTCCCACCCTACTCCCCTATCAACCCACAACCCGCTCTTGAAACAAATGGCACAATTAACATAATTACCAATTAATTAATAAGAATTAACAACCAATTATTAAATAATTAATAATAAATTAATTACCACAGTTAACAATATAAAATATTAAATGCAGAAATATTAATTAATAATAAATATTAATTAATTAATTATAATTAACTTACTTCCCACCCTATTCCCCTATAAACCCACAATCCGGTTTGGAACTAAAACGCAAAATTTTATTAAAATAAAATTAGTAACCTCTGAAAATTATTAATAAATGTTTTATAATTAAATTACTTCCCACCCTATTCCCCTATAAACCTGCTACGGAACTAAAACGCAAAATTTACTTAAAATAAAATATATAACTTCTAAAAATGTAACACATATATTACAAAAAAATGCAATACTTCGACAAAAAAATAGTGCACATACATTTATAATACATACTAAAATACATACCACTATTTAAAAAAACAATATTTTTAACAACTATATTTTTGCAAACGATATTAATGACTTAGATATTTTTTTTAACGATATCACTTACCTTAGACTCGATATTCTTGACCACGATATGCAGACAGTCGATATTTTTGTATCACAATATTTTGCACTCTATATTAGGGCAAGTCGACATTAAAAACTCGATATTCTGACTGTTTACCAGCTGCCACTGTGCAAGCCTCCCTCACATAGAGCTGCAGCTGTGCAAGCCTCCCTCACACAAAGCTGTGCAAGCCTCCCTCGCACAGATTTGCAGCTGTGTAATCCTCCCTCACATAGAGCTGCATCTGTGCAAGCCTCCCTCAAACAGAGCAGCAGCTGTGCAAGCATCACTCACACAGAGCTGTGCAAGCCTCCCTCACAGAGAGCTGTGCAAGCCTCCATCACACAGAGCAGAAGCGGTGCAAGTCACCCTCACACAGAGCTGTGCAAGCCTCCCTCACATAGAGCTGCAGCAGGGCAAGCCTCCCTCACATAGAATTGCAGCTGTGCAAGCCTCCCTCACACAGAGCTGTGCAAGCCTCCCTCACACAGAGTTGTGCAAGCATCCCTCACACAGAGCTGTGCAAGCCTCCCTCACACAGATGTGCAGCTGTGCAAGCCTCCCTCACACAGAGCTGCAGCTGTTCCAAGCCTCCCTCAAACAGAGCAGAAGCTGTACACGCCTCCTCACACAGAGCAGAAGCGGTGCAAGTCACCCTCACACAGAGCTGCAACTGTCCAAGCCTCCCTCCCATAGATCTGCAGTTGTGCAAAGCTCCTTCGCAGCTTGAGCAGTTGCTATTCCAGCCTTCTCACATTAAAGATGCCCAACAAAGGCAGCAGCAATGCAGTTTCGCCAAAGACGTACAGAACAGGAAGCAGTTCTTCAAGTCTTGTTGACAAAACATAGACAGAAGGAGGAGGAACTGTCCCTTTACATCGGAAGTATAACAAACCGCAGGTCCTCAAGCTGGGCACGGCTGTACTAGCTATTGGCAAAGGAAGGCGTTTGTTAAGGTGTGGGTTCCCTTTCTAACTCCTTGTCACCATAAGCAACTTTGTAACCACATCAAGTCACCGCTCCCTAGCCAGTACTACTCATTCAACGTCCACGTTCTCTGTCTCACCCTGTCATAATATCGAAGATTGGTCTCTTCCCACATCATCTGGAGGACTTAATTCTGGTACCGTTGGACCAGACAGATGTCATCTGCTCACCTTTACTGCCCACCACAGCCAGTCTTTTGATTCTGGATTCCTTCCACCCTCAGATAGCCACTTGTATGATTACAGCCATGCTCTGTGCTGATCAGGCTCTCTGGGACAATCTACTTGCCAAAATGCGGTGACGAAAAGCAGATAGGGCTGATCAGGTTTCAGAATTACTAACTGGCAAAATGATAATGTCACTGGAAGTTATTTCCTGTGGCATTTGCTCCTATGATATTATCAAATGAAGTTGCATCTCTTGCCACTCAGGGGAGAGCTTCCCCGCTTAGACTTCTGATACACGCCGCAAGACACATTGGCTAATAACTTTTGTATTTCTGGCAACAGTGAGAGGGGCAAGTGGCTTCTTGAACCCGTGCACTCTGCACTCACACATCTGCTCACGATCACACACAACCAAGGGGCTCGCCTGTAAATGATTAATAATCTCTGTCCATTACAAGCAGCTGTCAATGCACTTCAAACATGACCTGCTGCCTTATCAGCAGTACCAGAGGTTCCAAGCCAACGGGAACAAAGTCCAGTTGTGTAGTTTGACAGATAGTTGTTTTCAAGTGTATTTGTCCAATTCAAGTGAAAGAAGGCTAAAGATGTTAGAATAAAGCTGTTAAATAAAAAGCCACACCTGCACTATGTCTCCCAGCTAGCACCAAGCCTAGTCACCTACTATTGTAGTGGTGTGGCCATCACAAGAAGCTCTACCAATATGCCTGACCGTAGGATGGCGCCTGTGTTTTGGAACTCTGAGTTTTTGATGATTGATGTGTTCATCCGTGATCTGCACTGGAGCTGCTGCAAGACTCATAAGTCGCCGTCCTCTACCCCCAATCTCCCTTAAGTATGTCGCCTGGTCTCTACATCTTAAGGATTTCCCCCCTGGGACTCATTCTCAAACAATCTCAAATTAGGTGCCGAGATGACCCTGCATGGTGTTTGTTATTGGCAATGAACCGAGTATCTATGTGGCCCCACCTGGGTTTTGGTCCCGCTTGCTCTAACTTTTGGGCCCCCATGAGACACTTTTCTTCCATTGCCAGTCTACCAGAACTGATCTGCTTCTCTGCCCCCTCTTTTTTATTCTCCCCTCCCTTATTCCCTCCTTCTTCTACTGGGGTCTTGATCTCCAATGTTTTATTATGAAACTGTAACTAACATAACCATGCAAATCTGTTATCCTTGTTATTCCTTACTGCGGAAACCTAAGCAACATGGCTGATGCCTGGTGGAGCTGCTAGACAGCTATAGAGGAGATCGTCCCTGGTTCACGCCCTCGGCCGTCACCTACCCAACCGGACATTAGGCATAGTTCTCCTCGTCTCCCCACTTTGTCTCCTTCCGCCCCCTCCCTCCGACGAACTACTGTAACTTTGTTCTTTTTACTGCGTTTTTACTATGCTCTTGTAACGGATGTAACTTGTAACTTGTAACACAACAATCCTCATGTAAAGCGCTCTGATGCCTCCGGGTCTAGCCAGCGCTATATAAAACTCGTCAGATAAATGCCTCATTCCTGACCTGCATACGTCTTACTCGTTTTGACTGTTTGGCCCTGCTTGGACTGATCCCGCTATTCGGCGATTTGACAAGCCCATCCCCAAGCCTTGATTCATTCAAAGCCGCGGATTGTTCACCGCTGGATGTTTCGTGCTTTTTTCCATATTTGATTATCAGATTCAGCATTATAACCCCGACTGCCGATTTCAAAAGAGCAACTCGCATGCTTTAAGGTATTTTTGTGGGCCTCCGTAGTTCCTGTGTCATTAATAGACACCTGAAGATACCCTTCTAATGTGACGGACTAGATTTATTTGTCCTACACTGTCCTGCAATTAGCTATGAGGTGGTGATTTAATTACCCCCGTACACAGGTATTTTTAAATATTTCAATAACCATAGTCCTGATGATGACCTCAACGCAAGGAGGTTGAAACGTCGTCGACCGGACAGCATAATTTTCGGCTAATTAAAGGGTCCTATGAGACCTTCAAGATTATGTGCAAATTATTCATTGTATATATTCCTCCTCGACCCTGAATTTATTTGAATTATTTTGCCGTACCTTGTTGTCATTTTAACACTTATGTCACTGCGTCGTTCACTTGTTCACTTCACTGTCAGTGCACATATGTTTGTTATAGTTATTCTAAATTGTATATACCAACTGTGTATTTAATTATAAAATCTGTTTTCTTTTTCAATCTCTTGGTCTCTCTTGTCCCTCCTTGCCTTTGATTGAATTGTGTATTGATTGGTCCCCTTATTTACTTCCCCTGTTGAGACATTGTTTTTGTTACCTCATTCCTGACCTGCAGCTCCATCCAGCTGTAGATCCAGAAGAGTTACAAGCAATCAGTCAGTGTGCCTCTATCCTTCCATGCATTATCATCAACATGCATTGAAAAAGTGAGTGCCCCTGTGAGCAGGTCTGTCAGTGCATGCCGATTCCTGCTTGCAGCACCATTACCCTGCCCTTCGAAGCAGCCCTGCCAAAGCTCCCAGTCCTCACCTGTGACGTCACCAGTCTATTTTAAAGGAACCCGTGCCTCTGTGATCAAATCAGCCAATGTATGTGAATCCTGACTTGAAGCACTATTTGTCCCACTGTTCTTGAACTCAACCAATTACAAGGAGGTGTGCGCGAAATTGCATAATTTGCTTTTGTGTGATTACGATAAATTTCAGACAATTACACAAAATTACATGTAGTTACATGAAATGCAAAACCGACATGTGACTCTATATTTTAGAGCAAAATGCTTCCTCGAGGTAATGGCACCATTTAAGCCATTTCGCCTAACAAGGGTAATGTGAAATTGGTGAAATTACCAATATTACAAGACATTATGCCACTTCAGCTGAAATTTCGCCTGGGCCTCCTTACAAGCATCGGAGCAATGTTCCTCAAACCCAGTTCGTCTCAGCAATTGACCTCAGTATATTCACTCTGCAGTTCCAGGAGTCTCGCCCTTGTGCACTGATCTGCCAATGCAACTCGGATCTGTAGCCCCTTTCAAGGCCACGCTAGCCTGGGACCTTGGCAAGCAGGTCCAACAGAGCATCTCAACCCAGCTCAAGCATGGAATGAGCTTGTAGCGGATCCAGGGTCGGATTGGTAAGGCGGGCACTCGGGCAATGGCCGAGGGGCCGGTGTCCAGTTCCAGCTGTGGGCTGTTTTTTTTAACAGCCTGTAGGAGCCGATTTGGGTGGTTTCTGCATTGTCCCGATACCGCCAGCGGCCCAGTGGGTGCCTGAGTGGCCTTTCCGGAGGAAGATGGATGTCCATTAACTTCCTTTCATGAACGTACAGAGGTGTCACTGCCTTTCTCTTGCTGGACGCCCATTAATGCATACATATTGAGCGGGACAGGGGGCCTGACCAGAAGTTGCCTCACTTGTATACTTGTATTCAGGTGTGTTTCACCAGTGTAAACTAATCTCTGCATTTTTTTTTACCCCTCCCCCCCTTTTCTTAAATAAAATTTCGCTGAAGCAGTGTTTTGTGGAAAGGCAACATGCAAATGTGGGACACTTTTTTTAGCTTGCCCGGGCCGATTTTTATTCCCAATCCAACCTTGAGCGGATCCCTCACCTGTCTGGTGGCTTTGAGGCAGTGACTCTACCGCAGTAACAAAGGCACACAATCTCCCTCAAAACACCAACTGTCAGGAGGCACACAAATCCCCGACTCACCTTCCTCCCCCCATTCGCCTTCTATTTTCACAATAGTAAATAGAGAGGATGTGGTCTCACTGCTGTACTGCTGACCTTGGAGCTGGGAAACCAATGTTCAAGCCTCGGGACGACTCCACATCCTGGGATTCTGGGCAAATCACTTAATCTCCCCGTGCCTACCAAAACAAGCATTGGCATAGCAATAGGTCTCGCTTTTGGGACCTTCTAAGTATTTAGTTATGCAGCACAATATCCTTGGTGCAACCACATCAACTGTTGTGTGGCTAAACACTTATAAGGTCCCAAAGGCGAGACCTATTGGCTATGCCAATGCTTGGTGTGGTTGTGTGTGTGGTTGTGTGTGGTTGTGTGTCTGTTTGTGGTTGTGTGTGGTTGTGTGTGTGTGTGGTTGTGTGTGTGTGTGGTTGTGTGTGTGGTTGTGTGTGTGTGGTTGTGTGTGTGGTTGTGTGTGTGGATGTGGGTGTGGGTGCGGTTGTGGGTGCGGGTGCGGTTGTGGGTGTGGGTGTGGATGTGTGGTTGTGTGTGGTTGTGTGTGTGGTTGTGTGTGTGTGGTTGTGTGTGTGTGGTTGTGGTTGTGTGTGTGTGTGTGTGTGGTTGTGTGTGTAGTTATGTGTGTGTGGTTGTGTGTGTGGTTGTGTGTGTGTGGTTGTGTGTGTGTGGTTGTGTGTGTGGTTGTGTGTGTGTGGTGTGTGGTTGTGTGTGTGGTTGTGAGGTTGTGTGTGGTTGTGTGGTTGTGTGGGTGGTTGTGTGGGTGGTTGTGTGTGTGGTTGTGTGTGTGGTTGTGTGTGTGGTTGTGTGTGTGTGGTTGTGTGTGTGGTTGTATGTATGGTTGTATGTGTTGTGGTGTGTGTGGTTGTGGCTGTGTGTGTGGTTGTGTGTGTGGGTGTGTGTGTGGTGTGTGTGTGTGGTTGTGTGTGTGGTTGTGTGTGTGTGGTTGTGTGTGGTTGTACGTGTGGTTGTGTGTGACGTTGTGGTTGTGTGTGTGGTTGTGTGTGTGGTTGTGTGTGGGGTTGTGGTTGTGTGTGTGGTTGTGTGTGTGGTTGTGGTTGTGTGTGTGGTTGTGGTTGTGTGTGGGTGCGGTTGTGGGTGTGGTTGTGGGTGTGTGTGTGGATGTGTGGTTGTGTGTGGTTGTGTGTGTGGTTGTGTGTGTGGTTGTGTGTGTGTGTGTGTGGTTGTGTGTGTGTGTGTGTGTGGCTGTGGCTGTGTGTGTGGTTGTGTGTGTGTGTGTGTGGTTGTGTGTGTGTGGTTGTGTGTGTGGTTGTGTGTGTGGTTGTGTGTGGTTGTGTCTAGTTGTGTGTGGTTGTGTGTGTGGTTGTGTGTGTGGTTGTCTGTGGTTGTGTGTGTGTGGTTGTGTGTGTGTGGTTGTGTGTGTGGTTGTGGGTGTGGTTGTGTGTGTGGTTGTGTGTGTAGTTGTGTGTGGTTGTGTGTGTGATTGTGTGTGGTTGTGTGTGTGTGGTTGTGTGTGTGTGTGCATGGTTGTGTGTGTGGTTGTGTGTGTGTGGTTGTGTGTGTGGTTGTGTGTGTGGTTTTGTGTGTGGTTGTGGTTGTGTGTGTAGTTGTGTGTGTGGTTGTGGTTGTGTGTGTGGTTGTGGTTGTGTGTGTGTGGTTGTATGTGTGTGGTTGTGTGTGTTGTGTGTGTGGTTGTGTGAGTGGTTGTGTGTGTGTGGTTGTGTGTGTGCGGTTCGGTGTGGTTGTGTGTGTGTGGTTGTGTGTATGATTGTGGTTGTTTGTGTGTGGTTGTGTGTGTGCATGTGTGTGTGGTTGTGTGTGTGGGGTTGTGTGTGGTTTTGTGTGGTTGTGTGTGTGGTTGTGTGTGTGGTTGTGGTTGTGTGTGTGGTTGTGTGTGTGTGGTTGTGGTTGTGTGTGTATGGTTGTGTGTGTGTGGTTGTGGTTGTGTGTGTGTGGTTGTGGGTGTGGTGATGTGGTTGTGTGTGGTTGTGTGTGTGGTTGTGGTTGTGGTTGTGTGTGTGTGGTTGTTTGTGTGGTTGTGTGTGTGGCTGTGTGTGTGTGTGTGTGGTTGGGTGTGTGGTTGTGTGTGGTTGTGTGTGGTTGTGTGTGTGTGTGGTTGTGTGTGTGGCTGTGGTTGTGTGTGTGATTGTGTGGTTGGGTGTGGTTGTGTGTGTGTGTGGTTGTGTGTGTGTGGTTGTGTGTGTGGTTGTGGGTGTGGTTGTGTGGTTGTGCGTGCGGTTGTGTGTGTGGTTATGGTTGTGTGTGTGGCTGTGTGAGTGTTTGTGTGTGTGGTTGTGTGGTTGTGTGTGTGGTTGTGTGTGGGGTTGTGTGTGTGGTTGTGTGTGTGTGGTTGTGTGTGTGTGGTTGTGAGGTTGTTGTGTGTGTGTGGTTGTGGGTGTGGTTGTGTGTGTGTGTGGTTGTATGTGTGGTTGTGTGTGGTTGTGGTTGTGTGTGCGGTTGTGTGTGTGGTTGTGCATGTGGTTGTGTGTGTGGTTGTGGTTGTGTGTGTGGTTGTGGTTGTGTGTGTGACAGTAATACTAAAAGCATCTCAAAATGAAGGAACACAAACATCGAGTTTGTGGAAAGAGAAAGCACGTTGTAAGTCAAACGGGCGCAGCAAAGCATTGACACAACAACAAAACAAGATCACTTAGCGAAGACTGAATGCTGATAATGGATACACACAGCCCATCATCTTAAGAGTTCGATTGCAGCCAATGTGCACTCAAACCTGCCCCCTCCTTGTGAGTTGCACCCCATATTTCATGAGTTATAACTGCTGCACCCACCATAGGGCTTTGAGATCTAAAGCGCTACATAGGTCTAATCGACTAACCAGTCGCCAACATGCTGTGCTTTTAAAGAGAATGTGCCAAAAGTTTCCAGCTTCCTCATCATATCCTCATGCAAGCACCAACGAAAGGACTCCCTGAATGGTGCAACGGACATTAAGCAGCCTCTGGGATCAGAAATAAACACTGTGAACTTGTTGTCCAGTTTCACGGTAACATTTCCTTAATGTTCCTTAAGTCAAGTCACAAAACAGTAATACTAAAAGCATCTCAAAATAAAGGAACACAAACATCGAGTTTGTGGAAAGAGAAAGCACATTGTAAGTCAAACGGGCACAGCAAAGCATTAACACAACAACAAAACAAACAAGATCACTTAGCGAAGACTGAGTGCTGATAATGGATACACACAGCCCATCATCTTAAGAGTTCGATTGCAGCCAATGTGCACTAAAACCTGCCCCCTCCCTGTGAGTTGCACCCCATATTTCATGAGTTGTAACTGCTGCACCCACCATAGTGCTTTGAGATCTAAAGCGCTACATAGGTCTAATGGATTAACCAGTCGCCAACATGCTGTGTTTTTAAAGAGAATGTGCCAAAGTTTCCAGCTTCCTCATCATGTCCTCATGAAAGCGCCATTGAAAGGACTCCCTGAATGGTACAACAGACATGAAGCAGCCGCTGCGATCAGATATAAACACTGTGAACGTTGTCCAGTTTCACAGTAACATTTCCTTAATGTTCTTTAAGTCACAAAACAGTAATACTAAAAGCATCTCAAAATAAAGGAACACAAACATCGAGTTTGTGGAAAGAGAAAGCATATTGTAAGTCAAACGGGTGCAGCAAAGCATTAACACAACAACATGTTCTTTGATGTTTGATGTTCTTTGAAGGAGAACATCAAAGGGGCGCCGCGAAAGTGATCACGGGCGAAAGTGAAAGTGATCGCGGGCGCTTACTGAGCATGACGAGGTTTGCCATATGGTGCCTCTGCTCCTAAACGTGTGCCCGCGCACATGCACTGTAGCTCTAGGCTGGCCATGGTAGCATTTTTTGAGCCCTCACTAAAAGTCTCGCCAGTCCAGCGCATGCGCTGGTGTCAGGCGAGACCTAAAAAATTAATGTGTCCTTCTGTAACGTAACTGGTGGTCATGTAAAGCGCTCCAATACCTTCGGGTCGGGTTTGCGCTGTATAAATCTGCCAAAAAAAAAAAAATTGGCTTATTCGCACCTTTCTCACATTACCTCACCATCCTGTGTTTTCTGCATGTCCTCCCTCTCTGTCTACCATTTAAAAAAAAATATTTTTTTATTACATTTCTTCCTTTGTTCTACTTCCAGAATCACATACAGAGCATGGCAGAAGATGTACATCACAAAAGTATACGGCAAGAATACCTGCACATAGTGTTCTAACAACTGGCTTATCTGAAGCATCAACCGTACATGAATGAAATATATTGCTGGATTCTGGCCAAAACAATGTCACCATAAAACTATGGATCGTAACAAGTAACCAACCCCTCCCTCCCCCCACCCCTTCCTACATTGGATGTCCCATGCCAGAGTGCCTTTCATGAATGTGTTATATCTGTTACATCATGGGTTTCCGGGTGGCTCCCGCTTGTTGCTGTCTTTTCCACGTCTACTTGGCTCACCGTCACTCCCTCCGTCCACTGAGATGTGGGAGTCCCTCCTGTGGGGATCTCTAATATCATGGCATTCCAGGCCCTCGCATCGTCTTCCAGCTTTTCATCTCTCCTAACTTTTTTCATTCAAACTAACTCTGCCACTGCCCATTCGCGCAGGTCTTTTGCGCAACTCGGGGCTTCGGGCTCATTCACCTAATTGCTATTCTTCGTTTGGCTAGTACTAACCCTAATTGCAGATATCTCCACGTACGTTTTTTCCCCTTAAGTCTAGGGATGAGTCCCAACAGTATCTCCGTAACTGACTGAGGTATCTTCCATCCTGTGACTGTTTGTAAACTGGCTATCACCAACTCCCAGTATCTTATAAACTTTGGACACTCCCATGTCATATGGAGGAAATGGGCATCCATATGACCACATATGGGGCAATGGGCTGGGCGGTCCTGTTATATTCTGTGTAGTACTCGTGGGATCAGGTAGGTTTGTTGTACAATATTATACTGTGTGAGCTTAAACCTGGCGTTACAACTGATTGTTCGGACTCCTTCATGTACCCTCCTCCACTCGGTATCCGTTAAGGGTTCGTCTACTAGCGCATCCCATTGTGCCTGTACTGGTAGTGGGTCAGCTGAGGCATCCCGGCGGAGTGCCCCGTAGATGTGAGAAACCAGTCTTCGTCCTTCTGCCAGAGTGGAAATAGCCTGCAGGGCTGTCGATACCGGCGGCTCTTGTGGGAACATCGGCTATAGGTCACGTGCGGTCGCTGAAATTTTGGCATACTGAAGGTATTGCCCCCGGCCCAACTTGAATGTAGATTCCGCATCCTTCTGGGTAAGGAATCGTTGATCAGAGTATAAATCCCACCATCATGAGGCACCCTCTTTCCGTCCATTTAGTGATTGACATGGTTTGGGTAATCCGTTTAAAAGGTACCACTGCCCACAGCGGGGCATCCTGGGCATATGGCGCCCTTCTAACCACGGTACTGATTGCTTCTTCCCAGATTGTGGCAACGTAACGGATAATGTATGGGAACTGGTCAGGTACCCTTGACCCCAGCATGAGGAGTTCAGGGAGTGGGATCCCCTGATGTGCACCTGCCATCAGAGGTTTCTCCCAGTTATCGTGATCATCCAACCAATGCACTGCAAGTTGGAGCTGTGCCGCCATGTAATAGACGTCCAGCCGAGGAACCTCGATACCCCCCTGCTCCCATGTCATCTGAACAGTGACCAGCTTTACCCATTTCCCGTTTGAGCTCCACAGCAATTCCACCAGCAGGCGGTCCAACCGGCGGAAATACTCCTGCGGAATACGGTAGAGCGAGTTTTGCATTACATACAGACAACGTGGTAAAACCACAATTTTTATCAGCTCTACCTTGCCAATCAAAGACAACGGTAGGTCCCACCAGATCTCAATTGATTTTTGGACGCCTTGCACACACCTCCCCGTATTTCTTTCCAGATAAGCTGCCTGCGTGTGCGCCAATCTAACCCCAAGATAGCGTACTTCGTCCCTAACCAAAGTCATTCTCACGTGGGGTAGTTCGCTGTCCACCCTCTCCGCCAGGCGCCCCATGGGGAAGAGCTTAGACTTCCCTGGATTGAGGCGTAAACCTGATATGTCCCCAAAGCTGTGCAACTCATCCAGAAGCCCCGGTAGTGCTTCTTCAGGACGTCGGAGGTAAACCAACATGTCGTCAGCGTACATGGACACCACGTGGATAGTATTGCCCAACTGAATTCCCCAGTTCTCTATCTTAGTTCTAAGAGTGATCGCCAGAGGCTCCATCGCAAGAGTGAAGAGGAGTGGCGACAAGGGACACCCCTGCCTTGTACCCCTTTGACTTTCAAATGTCTCCGACACCTGGTTTCGGAGGCATACCCTAGCTATCGGCTTAGTGTATAACAGCTGCATCCATCGTATGTATTTTTCCCCAAGTCCCATTCTGCTAAGTACCATCCACAGATACTCCCACTCAACAGAGTTGAAAGCCTGCTGGATATCCAGAAGGCACAGGGCCCAGTCCTCATCCTTATGGTGCGGATCGTGCCAAATATGCGCAAGTCTACGCAAGTTGTGCGTAGTATTGCGACCGGGGATAAATCCGTCCTGGTCCTGATGGACCAGTCGGGCCACATACGGTAGGAGACGTGCTGCTAACACCCCACTTGGTATTTTTCCATCTATATTCGAGAGTTTGATGGGCCTGTAGGAGCCAGGGGAAAGAGGGTCCCTATCTGGCTTGGGAATCATGGACACCAGTGCCTCCATCATAGTGCCGGGGAGGTTTCCGTGGGCCAGGGCTTCGTTGGACACCTCTAGGAGGCGGTCAACCAGCTGTAGGGCAAATTTTTTATAAAACTCTGCCGGGAGCCCATCGCTCCCGGGGCATTTCTCTGTCTGCAGCTGCTTAATTGACTCTTTGGAGATTGGTGCTCCCAAAGCCTTTGCTTCTTCCTCCCCCAATGTGGGCACTTCCACCCCGTCAAAGAAGTCCTGCAGAGCATGCGGCTCCGTCTGGGCGGAAGATGAGCAAGTGTGACGCAGATGTGTCGGAAATTCTTTAAGAATCGCGTCCTGTGTGCGTACCACATTCCCCTCCCCATTCCGGAGTTGCAGAATAGGAACTAACCTCAGGGGAGGTGGCTGTGCTTGCAATAATTTACCATTTAAAAGCACCTGCTGCAGAGTTCCTTGTCCGTTGAGCTTTCAGGCAGCAATTAAAATGTCAAGATAACTCTTCCGAATAATGGTTCTGCTAGAGAGGAAGATCCAGAGTTTTGTCTGGTAGCAGTTTTAACTCGCCGTAAAGTAGCACAAATGGTTAATATGCCTGCTGCAAAGAACAGATCTGTATTTTATGTGGATAGCTGAAATGATTAGTAAAGGCACTCTTTACCAGCACTTAAAAAAACATGAAATGTATGTGGGAGAGGGGCTATGGAGAGATGCTGGGCACTTTTGCCAGGTGGAAGTTAGGGACCCCGAGGAGGGGGATCATGCGAGGAGGGGGCCAAAAAAGATTGTCAAACCAGGTGCCACCAGCGCTTAAGCTGGCCCTGAGCCCAATACAGTTTCAAAAGAGGCTTCTCCATCTGACACACCAAGCTCAAAATGGAAAGAGAAAGTAACACGTTGTTACTTTCTTTCTGACCAGTGCTGGGTCGGCACTGTGCCCTTATAAAGCCTGCTGCACGTAGCAGCTGAAGGCTGAAAGGGAGACAAATTAAAACAGAAGCAAGCAAACACACAACCTAAGGGGGTCTCTTCAGTGCTTGGACACTGGTGGGGCACACCTACGTCCCGGGGGGGGGGGGGGGGCAGCTTGGTTGTGTGTTATGCGGCTTTTGCCCCTGGCCCTGGGTCACTGCCCTCAGTGGGCTCATCACTCTACTCTGACCTTCTGATGTCTTATGTTGTTCCCCTCATCTGTCTCCTCCTCCTATTCTGCCACGTCCTTTCACCTCACCCCTCAACTCCCCATCCCTCCCTTCCTTCACCACTTCAACTTCCCCCTGCTCATCTCTGCTGGTGCTGTCCTCTTCCGTCGTCACTTTATCCTCACCTAGCACACAACCTCTTTGGTGTCGGGTCCTATTAGCCAGACCTTGACCTAGTACCACCACCACCACCACCGTGGATCTGGGAGCAGCCCTGCTCTCCTCCACGCTACCAGCTCTTCTCTGTTCACTGAATTCATCATCTCCATGTGCCCTTCTTCCCCTCAACATCAAAGGGGCAAAATCAGTGCCAAGAACCCATGGGCACCATAGGCCTTGCCGTCCCTTGTTTTCTGCCCTTTTTTATTATACTTATAGTGAACAATGCTCTATTATTCACTATGAGTGTAATACAAAAAAATGAAAAACATTAGTTCAAAAGGGACCTTCGCTGGTATCTAAGGTAATTAAAAAAATCATTGTAAATGTATATGTTTGTGGGTGAGAGTGTTTCAGAGAAAGAGTGAGTATGTGTGAGCATGTATGTCTCTTTGTATGTGTATGCATGTGTGTGTGACTGAGAGTGAGAATCAGTGACAGGGAGTGAGTGAGATTTGGTGTCAGAAAGTGAGCATCAGTAAGTCAGAGTGAGTTAGTGTAAGAATGGCTGCAAGTGAGTGAGAATGAATGAGCAAGAATGAATGTGAGGAAGTGTTAGCAAGTGTGTGAGAGTAAATGTGAGTGATAATGCATGACAGTGAGTTACAGTGGGTATAACTAAGTCACAATGAGTGAGTCAAATAGGTGACAATAAGTGAGAATGAGTGAGTTAGAGTGGCGTGAGTGAGAACGTATGAATGAGTGAGATTAACAGTGAAGGTGAGTGGGTGTCACTGAATGAGTTGCAATGAGTGAGAGTGAAGTAGGGGGTTGTTATGAGTGACTCAAACTGAGAATGAAAGAGTAAGAATGAATGTGAGAGGAGGGTTAGCGAGGGTGAGTGAGAATAAGTGTGTGATAATGAGTGACAGTGAGAGACTATAACCGAGTCAGAATGAGTGAGTCAAAGTGAGTAAAAATAAGTGAGAAGGAGTGAGAGTAAGAGTGTTTGTGAGTGGATGAGAAAGTATGAACCTCAGCATCGTACTCGACTCATCACTCACCATGAACCGACAGGTCAACGCCGTCACCTCCAGCTGCTTCAACACCCTCCGCATCCTCCGCAAGACCTTCAAGTGGATCCCCCCGGAGTCAAGGAAGACAGTCACCCACACATTCATCACCAGCAGACTGGACTATGGAAACGCACTCTATGCCGGCATCAACAAGTCCCTACTCCGCAAACTCCAGACAATACAGAACACCACCGCCTGACTCGTCCTCGCCATCCCCCGACACAAATTCATCACTCATCACCTACGAAGTCTCCACTGGCTCCCCATGGAGAAAAGAGTCACTTTCAAAATCCTCTCTCACACCTACAAATGCCTACACAACAATGGACCCAAATACCTCAATGACAGAATCAACTTCCACGTACCCAAAAGAAACCTCCGATCTTCCAACCTCGCACTGGCCGAAACCCCACGCATCCACAGAGCCAGAGCAAGCAGAAGATCCTTCTCTCACATTGCAGCCAAGACCTCGAATGAGCTACCGGTAGACATCAGACGCACCCCCTCCCTGAACACCTTCAGGAAGACCCTCAAGACCTGGCTCTTCGGTTAAACAGATCTGCGGATCCCCCACCTTAGCACCTCTGAGACCCTCATGGGTGAGTAGCGCTCTTACAATTCCCTGATTGATTGATTGATTGATTGAGTGAGTGAGATTAAAGGTGAATGTGAGTGTGAATAAGTGAGTGAGTCAGAGTGACGGAGAAAAAGTGAGACTGAAAGAATGAATGAGTGCAAGTGAGTGTGACTGAAAAAGAAAGTATGAGTCGGTAAGAGTAAGAATGCTTGAGAGTGATGATTGTGAATAAATGATAATACATGTGTAAAAGTAAGAGTGAGTTTAAGAGTGAGTGAGAATGAACAAATGAGTAAGAATAAATCTGTGTTAGTAAGCGAGGATGAGTGTGAGTGAGTGAATGAATGCAAGTAATCCTGAGTGAGAGTGTTCTGCTTGCAAATCTGCCTTTGGCCTTGGCTTACGGAAGGTAATGTTTGTCTAATAGAAGCTTAGACTAAGACTACAGCGGATTCATTACACGTCCTATCTGCACTTAGTTGTATTTTAAAACTGTTTCCCTTGCACCGAACGGAATAAAGTCAAATCCAGGCAGCAAGAGGAATTTTTTAATTATTCACATCACTTGAGCACTCCTCACTTTTTTACAAATATTTTTATTTTTTTCCCTGATCACTACTGAAACATCCAGTGGTTCCCTCCAGGACGGAGGAAGCATGGAAAGAACCCTATGATGATGCTGTCACGTATTTAAAATCAAGGCGGAGAATCAAGATAAACCGCCCCACAACCGTCTTACGTGAATGAGGGTTTTTTACCAAATATCGGAAACAAGTACCTGAACCCTGGTGACAGCTACAAGTGATCCATTCCCTTTGATTATTAATGTCTAATAGAAGCACCCATGGCAAAATACTGGCACTGTCATACTGGAGGTAAATCATGGCATAATGATCACTCATGGTAAAATACGGATGCTGGCAGGCAAGAGGTCATTCTTGGTATACAGTGCACCTGTGTAAAAATACTGGCATATTTGAGGAAATTCTTTGCATAGGAGGCACCCATGGCAAAATGCTGGCACTTGCACACTGGAGGTCATTTTCAACATAAGGATCACCCATGGTATGTGGACAGCATTAATGACAACATTCTGGCACTGGCGTATTGCACATAATTGTTGGCATGTGGGGTCACATTCTGGAAAAAATGGGGTCAACTCTTGAGGTGGGTCATGTTTCATTGACTTGCAACACTATGAAAGGATTTGAACATTTAATGACTGCCCTTTCGGAGCCTATGGCATTTTAGCAATATTATATGAAAAGTGTACTTTATAATGCATGATTTTATCCCATGTTTTTCTAAACTTTCCAAGAACAAGAATCCTGGGCTCCTCTAGAAGAGGTCTGTCTTACTTGCTTCTCTCACTAGCAACAGTTTGGGCAGTACTATTCTCCTCAGCACTTTCAAAGATCATGTCAGAATTCTACTGTAGGTGGTCTTTAAAAGACATTTGTCTGTGCTGTGTTGTTTTATTAATCATACAGTTATCATGGAACCTCAGCAATGTCAATTATCAGAATGTCATCAGGGTTAAGCTTATGTGACATGACTTCCTAGGAAGAGTCAGGGTCGAAGGTCAGATGATGCCAATCCCTGTGATGTAATTACGGTTAAATGGTGCATGATGTCACTCCTGCTACCCCTGCCATTTTGGTCACTCGACATCCATAATCAATAGTGCAACTGGTGCAGTAGCTCTGAACCAGGGCCGGCTCTAGGGCAGCGCAACCAGTGCCGAGCCACTGGGTGCTGACTACGGAGGGCGCCGTGTTTTCAAATATATTGTGGATATAAAAGCACCTGCTGCAGCTTCTTTGCCTCCAGTAACTTTAGGCAAGGATAAAAATGTCAAGATAACTCTGGTGGTTAATGGGTCTGCTTGTGAGAGATCAGAGTTTTGTCGGGGGGGGGGGAGTTTTGACTCGACATAAGGTGGTGCAGAGGGTTAATATGCCTGCTGCAAAGAACATGCACCATGCATATAAGAGAAGTGCCTATATCGTAAATTATTTAGGGGGTTTCTGTTTTTTGTCCAAGAGATCCTTTTTTACTTGCAGTTTCTAAGATAAAATCAAAATATAGAACAGAGACCAATTAACTGTTGTCAAAGAGCTGTATGCAAACTGCAAGGTATAGATTAGTGCGTTGTTATACCCTCCGCCCCCCTGTCTTTCATTATCCTAATGTCGCAAAAAGGGTTCGTTTGGGTAGAAATCAATTCTTATTAGTGAACAGAACCCCTTGCATGGTGTCAATTTTTAATTTCTGATTTTGTGCTTCTCCAGACCAAACACTCTTTAACTATTCTGTCTACCAGTATGGACGACACGTGACTCCTACACCTTGTAGTCCTCTGTCTTATGTAACATTTAGTGCTTAATTTGAGCCGGTGCTTTCCGGTGCTCAGCACCGGGACCTTATTGTCAGCATCGGGGCTATGACAGTCTGCCACATGGTGGTGCTGTCCTGCTAATTTCGGTATGAACACAACAACAGCGGTTTATTTGTTCAATTTACATTAACAATGACTAATACCTGCGTCCCAAGCCATTCTCCTGGCTTTGGGGGGCCTGGAATAGTCTGACTTGTCACACTTGTAGGAGTGTGAAGGTTAGTAGATGTGTATGTACTGTCATTGGCAGCGCTGGCATGGGTTATGTGAGCTGCAGTAGCCTCCTGACGAGAGCCCCGGCACTTATCCTTTTACAAATTAAGCGCTGGTAACATTCCCTATACACCAATTCACACACATATTATTCATTGTCGCTGTGTCGTGGGTGTGATGTGAAGTGCTCTGACACTCTACAATGGCATGAGTGGCGCTATAAGGCAAAAGAAATGCACGTGAGAGAGAGTCGTTATGGACACTTGAGGAGCACTGTTAAAGGGTGGCGGGGAGGGAATCCGTAGCGAAAGAGGTCATGGTGGGGCGCCAAAAACAGTCGCACCGGGGCCACCAGCGCTAAATTCCGCCCTTCTACTACCCAGGGAAGGGAGGGGCGCTTTTCACCCCGATTATTGATCGATTTTTCTACAAAACCAGGCTATGGGGCAGTGTCCTTGCTTGCATTTTGTGCCCACGGAGACCTTCCTGCACCACTACTAACTGCCTGGCTGTGACAAAGCTGTCAGCCAAGCCCCTTAATGATTATGAAACCGAATCCCGTGCGGGAGCTCTCCCACTGCCTGCGGCAGGGGCAGAGGCCCGCCCCTCCCTCTCTCCACCCACACTCTATATTTACTCTTCCTGCTGCTCTAGTTCAACACATGTATTTTACGAGCTGTGCTAACCTCCTGCCATGTGTAGGGTGTGCCAACCGGTGCCAAGCCTTGCCGGGCAGTGCCAATCCATGCCATAGCCAGTCGTGTCCAGCAGTGCTGTGCCAAGCCGCGTAAAAACGCGCCACGCCAAATCGTGCTTCACCAGCCGTGCCGAAAAGTGCCGTGCCACAAGAGTGTTGACTCCGCGGAGCTGTGGCGCGCTTGTCCTCTGGCACCAGGCCACCTCGCCAATGACTGGAGAGGCCCGGAAAGTCCAGGGTTAGTTTTGCGGGAAGGGGCAGTCACACGAGGGGAAGTTATGTCACTGCTGTCACCGAGTTTGTCGGGCGAACTTAGATAACCACCGAGGGCACCGAGTAAGACCGAGCGGAGGGCGCCGCGTGAAGGAGCGTCGAGGGGGCAGCGGGCAAAATGGTAAGTTATTTACAAAAAATAATTCAAAAAACTTGGTAGCAGTGAGATTTTATTTGTAAATACAATGCGGTTTCGGATAAGTGAAAGAGGCGGATTAGAACTTGTGTCAACTTGTTTCTTCACACAGCACACAAACACTAGACAGATCTCTTGGTTGCAGTGTGACGCAATGCGTATGAAACGTGCTGCTTGCCTTGTTCTCTTCTCTGTATTTGCTTGTTTGTGAAGAACATTTGTCCCGCTTCTCGGACCTGTTGTGTGTGTCAAGGAAGCTTGCACCCTGTTGCTGGCTTTCTATTCTGTGTGAGAGTGAGGTATGCACCACTGCTAGCTATCATCAGAAGAGCAGGTGCAGTGGCACCGGGACCCAAGGGTGTGCGGGGACCAGCAGTGCGTATACTTCTACGAAACCGGGGGCAGAGGGGTATTTTTGCCTTGCTTACATTTCGGCCCATTGCACCCTTGCACCACAGGCTGGCTACCAATTTGTTTAGCGGTTGCTTCGCCCCAAATGTGAGTTTCTAGATAATCCCGACGGGGAACAGCCGTTTTTATTTTTTTAAACAACCCCATAAAAATGTCTACACTTTTAGGCACCAGCCACAACATCCGATTCCAATTCCAAGGGAACATTGGCAGCCTGACCTTTGGTGGAGACCAGATGCCTCCATAAGTTGTTCCAAGGAAACAGAACTCTAAAGCCACAAGAGGCTTTGCAGAGTTTCCCATGCGCCAGAATCGGGAATTCCTTTGCGGTTGGAGATCCGCAGTTTCCTTTTTGATGGTGGATTTGTTGGGGTTTGGTTTGCCACAATATTGACCCAGGCCCAATGAGCTAACTTTACTGAACTCAGGGCTGCAGTGGGACGAGGAAGAAGAGAAGATGAGTTCGACCATGAAAGGCGTCCTTGTGGCAGAGGTGTTTGGAACGCATATTTATTTCACCGAGGAAGGCAGCAGCATTTAATCTATAAAACTCCATCGAAAATGGAGAGGTTCAGTGGATAGCCATGTCAGTGGGACCCTTTCATTCCCATGTTTCCTCTACTTTACCAAAGGGAGACCCGCAGTCGGGCGGAGATCTCCACATGGTAAAGTGTATGGAAAAAAAAAAAAATTCAACTCGAAATTAAATATTAAAAAAAGGTTTGTTAAATATTAATGTCAATTCATTTTATATATTTGCCTAAAATGTACAATCAAATAAATCACAATGCCACAGCACCATTAAATTAAATATGAATAAAAAATGTAATTAATGGACAAATGTTAAAATAAATTAAACTTATTTTTCTGAAGTTCAAATTATAAAATGAATTTCCACTTGAAGAAAAGAAGATTTTTACTATACATTAATAATTATTAAAAGTGATGTATAGAAATAATTAAAATTAATGTAATCATGTAAATATGTTTAATAAAAAGGAATGTTATATTATGCTTTACATTCCACATTTTATAATTAAATAATAAATATTATGTTTAAATGCCTTTTAGCATTAGGTTATATATAATTATTTAACTTTAAATTATATATATATATTTAACTATTTTAAAATCTAATTTAATTTACCATTATTTCCTATGGGTCCTTATTTTATGTCCCTATCTCCATTATTTTCTGTTGTGGGATGTTGCAGTACCATTGGTTGGCCATGTGTAGTGCTGGACTTACTACAAATGTGTAAATTACACGTCAGTTACTACAAAAGTGTAAGTTAGTGCAAAAGTGTATGTTACACGTATAAGTTACCTCAAAAGTATACGTTTCTCATGTAAGTTACTACAAAAGTGTACAATACTACAAAAGTGACAAAAGTGCAGTTTGTGCATAGCACTTTGTAGTAATTTTGTAGAACTACTGTAGTAGTGCAGTTTGTGAATCAGACCCAGAATGTGCAACACATTTTGGCACATCAGGCCCACAGGTCTCACTGAGCAGTACCCATTAGTGAGTGTTATTACCATTGATTAATTTGTGCCGGTAGTTACAGGTGTTGGGCCTTAGCACTCATTTGGGGTTTCGGATTATTTTTAATCATCAAACTTTGACCCAGATAAAAAGAAGCAGAGCACGGAGAACGAAGGAGGAGGACAAAGACAGGAAAACAATGATAAAAGGAAAATCAGGGATAAAAAGAGACCGCAGGAATGGGATAAATAGACAGGAAACAGGGTGGTAGAAGAAAGAGACATAGGTGGAATGAAGGCTAGACATCCTTGGTCTTCAGGAAGCCTGCCATTCAGCTACAATAGCAGACTCCTGAGAAAATATACAGCCCACTGCACTTGTTGTTTTTTTCTTTTTAAACAGATTAAACTCAGTTTTTATTTATAATGTAAATGAGTTTGAAGCCCTGATCCTAAAGTAAGCCTTACATGTTTGTTCACCCTACCCTGGGAGAGTCACCACTCAGGACTACTTGGCATCCAATGAGCGGTACGGCAGTGTCCAAGACCATAAGACATGAAGTAACAGAATATGCTTGTCAGAATGTCACTTGATATAAATATTGTGCCCTAAATATCTTCTATAATAATATTGCCTTATTGGACTTAATAATAGAGAATCTACTTTGATTGGGTGATATATTTGTAAATGAAATTTAGAACAAAATATTTATGACAGACAATATTTCTAAACATGATATTCTGACATTCAGCCTCTGGGTTATCAGTGGAGAAAAGCAGTTACTTGGTGAGAAATGGCACATAATAACCACTTACTCTACATTAGTAGCTGGAGAAAAAGGCTGAGTCAGGTGAAACTTATATTCTGTGTTTATCGAACATTGTACTTTTGACCTGTGCTGTTTCTGTTATATTGATAAAGAGAGGTCATTCCTCTTTCCTCAGATAAAATGATGACACAGCTTTGCTTCTTAACATTATATTTGTGGCTCCTAAAAACAACAGTGCCACACAATCGCCTTCACACAAGGAAACCCAGGGACACAGCGGGGTACTGGTAGGAAGCCTTTAATCACCAAACCAAACAGCATGATGCATTTCGGCCATTACGCCTTCTTTGGATGCTGAATCGTCCGCGGGTCTCACCTCCTCCCTCCTTTGTAGATGCCAGGGCACTCTCATTGGTGGGAGCTCAGCTGATCCTGCCGCCTGGGAATGCTGCAGTGTGGTAGACAACTACAGCTCCCAGCATGCACGGGATACTGTCCGTCTGGCGGCTGGATCCAATGTTCTTTGCATAAGCGCAGAGATTTGCCACGCAAAGGGGGGGGGGGCATGTAGTGGCTGGTGACCCCGTTTCTAATACCAGTGTTCAAGGCTCCCATGGGTCCCCAACATCTATATAATGGTGGAAGGTGTGCTTGTGCTTGCGAAATAAAACCTAATAAGCACCAAATTGGGTCCATTCTCGCTTTTTCCAGCAGTCCAGCAAGGAGAAGTGGAGCGAGCGTTCTGCTGATATATATATATATATATATCACCTTAATACTCTTCTACCATATTTCCTTCCATCTGGATACTGGATGCTGGAGACAAAGAGCACGGACCACAGAATCCTTTTGAAATACCGCTTAGTTTATTTTGCAAAGATTACACCACAGGAGCGGCAGCCATTACGCGTTTCGTCCCTCCCTGGGGACTTGATCACATATATATATATATATATATATATTACCTACTGGCGGTCGCCAGTAGGTAGTTATAGTTAGGACCCTGTTTCCATAGGAAATCCGCAACATTCTATTTGGAATAACTTTGGCGCCGGTCGACGAATCCTCGCGAAATTTTCAAAATAGGTGGGGCGCTACGCTCCGCTCCTACCCTGAAAGTCTCGGGGGGATTCGTCAAGCAGGGGCCGAGAAAAAAGGGGGGTCCCAAAACGCGTTTTCCCCATGCATTTTTCCATAGGACCTTTAGACACAGCTACAGCCCGAACGGCTGAACAGAATTACTTGAAATTTGGCAGAGAGGTAGCCATAAGGTCAAGGAAGTGCCTTTTGCAGGTCTGGTGTAAATCTGTTCAGTATTTCCTGAGAAAATAGCATTTAAAAGCATATATATATGTGGGCGGAGCCTAACCACACATCTCATCCTGAGATCTGATTGGCTGTCAGCACTTCATCCAAGAAGTGTTGGCAGCCATCTTGGGACCAATATACATGATAGCACCTCATTAAAAAGCATTGCAGTTAATAGAAGGTTTTAAGACTTTAGTTACATTATAAATCATTTGTTGATGGTACCATACTCATTTTAGGAATTGTGGTATGTTCTACGGTGATTTCACCATGTGAAAAAGCCTTCTGCTGGGATATCATGATTGAGAGAAAAATATTTTCTCATGCTTTTACCACAGAGGTTTGGAAGGTGATCTATAGGCTAAACTGAGAGCTTATTTTCTGTAAATTCACATTATCTTTCTCAGTCATGTGAGAATGAAGTCTGACATTCTCAGTAAAACATGTACATTCAACAAGGGCAGAGACTGTCAGTTGATTCCTTTGTGTTCTACTGCAGCTTCCCAGAGTGTTCCAAAGAACTACTAGAGCGCTAACAGTCCTACTTATGATAAACGTATGGCACACCTGAAGCCATCTTGCTTGGATTAAAGTGGTAACTCTTAAAACATTTAATTTAAAAAGGAACAAAATGAGGGGGTTCATTTTTCCATAAAAAGTATGATTAGTGCTGCAGAAAGAAAAATTAGGGCACATTTTGAGTGACTTCTCAAATCCTCTTCTATTTCATTAAAAAATTCTGACATGCAGACTGAAACATGCACTTTCAATACCAGCAGCTTTACTACAGTGATCTAATGAGCAAAAAGAGTGCTAACATTCTGAATTTATGGCAAATGTGTGACACATCTGAATGCCTTCTTGATGGAATCAAAGTAAAAAACTGAAAGTATTTCCTACTGAGGAGACTGCAGTAAATGAGGAAATTAGGAAACTTCATAACAAATAAGTCTCCCAAGATGGCCACCAGAGACAAAAGAGCCCAAATGTAGCCCAAATATCACCCAGATGTAGCCCAAGTATAGCCCAATGACAGAATGTCCCAAAAAACAACTAGAGCGCTTACTGTCTTCATTATGACAAAAGTAAGGCACACCTGAAGCCATCTTGATTGGAATAAACTGGTAACACTTAAAACATTTAATTTAAAAAGGAACACAATGAGGAGGTTCATTTTGCCATAGAAATTATGATTAATGCTGAAGAAAGAAAATGAGGGCACATTTTGAGTGACTTCTCAAATCCTCTTCTATTTCATTAAAAAATTCTGACATGCAGACTGAAACATGCACTTTTAATACCAGGAGCAGACTTCCATGGTGCAGTAGTTTTACTACAGTGATCTAATGAGCAACTAGAGTGCTAACATTCAGAATTTATGGCAAATGTGTGACATATCTGAATACCTTCATGATGGAATCAAAGTAAAAAACTGAAAGCATTTCCTACTGAAGAGACTGCAGTACATGAGGAAATTACTTCATAACAAATAAATCTCCCAAGACGGCCACCGGAGACAAAAGAGCCCAAATGTAGCCCAAAATCACCCAGATGTAGCCCAAATATAGCCCAATGACAGAAGTGTGCAAAACACTTATTATTTTGTGTTTTTGCAGTGTTATATAGTGCAGACTTGTCAGGTATTGGAGTGCTTTACATGAGCATTGGTTACATCACACAAGAACAAATTCATTTTGGTTGTAGACATGGGGAGACTAAGTGATTTGACCAGAATCACAGAATGTCGAGCTGAAGCAGAAACTTCAACCTGGTTCCCCAGTTGCAAAGTCTGCAGTTCTGGAAGTAACACCACATCCTCTCCCCTAAGTGCAACATTTAATCAAGTGGTCAACTGGATAAAAAAACATAAAGATAACAAATAATTTAAAAGTGCTTTGTCGCTATTTGAAAACTCAGAAAATATGTCCTTATTTTAGTCTTTTAGAGCACTAACCATAATTTTGATGCCAATAAGACCCTCTCATATATGTAATTTCTAAAGGAAATGCTCTAGGTATTACAGTTTTGATTACATCAAGATGATGTCAGGCGTTCCACACTTTTGTAATAAATATAGAATGTTAGCAATCTAGTTGTTCATTAGGATACTGTTGAGAGGCAGAGGCCAGGGGCACGGACTCTGAAAATTGAAGGCAGGTAGGAGGGTGCAAAGGCAACAATTTAACCACACTGAGCAGGCAGGAAGGGCCGTGGAAGCACAACAGACTATGGAGGGCAGTGGAAAGGGGGGCAGGGGCAACAAACCAACAATACAGGACTTGCAAGAGAGGCTGTTGGAGGGAAGATCTATTACGGGTCAAGGAAGCTAGGGGCGGTCCCCAGATCCCCGGGAGCCACCACAGAACTGAGCAGGAGAGTGAGTCAGGGACAAAAGGGGCACCTTAATTTGAGCCGGGGTGCCTAGGAACGCTTGCTCCAAAAATGAAGAAAACAGACATATGAGACATGGAATTGGAGGCAGAATACAATGGCAGTTTAATGAGAAGATGCAACTTCAAAGAAACCGCAGAATAGAGACATAAAGTACAAAATACAGAATCCAGATAATCATACAGCTGTCATAATATTCTCTGTATCTCAATTAATGTACTGACAGAGAGAGAGAGAAAACACATCTATAAATGCATCATGAGAAACAAGTTACACCAAGGAAAATGTTACCTAGGAACACTCACGTTTACTCTTAGAGCAAGCATTCCTGCAATTACAATACAAAATCTTTTAAATGCAAAAGTAAAGAGAACAATGGTTAAACATAACATGACATTTCACATAGGTAAAATAGAATAAGATACTTCAAGCAAAGCAGAGCAAGACATTTTAAGCAAAGGAAGACAAGAGCTCCCAGCTCTTGGGGAAAACCTGCACTGCCTGTTAACCTACATACAGACGGCGAGGTAGTCCGTCGATATCTGTGGGTGCTCCCTTTTTATATCATTTTGTGGGCTCCTTTGCACGCTACATCTACCTACGTATGCTACCCAAAAGCTTTGTCTGCAGATTTTACCAGACATTTCGTCATTTACCCACTTAATGCTGACAATGGACTGGGTGAAAAGGTCAGTCTCTCAGGCCAATCGCTTATCGTAAGTTCCATAGAGCAAGCAGAAAATAATGGGTATTGTACGGGAATTCAATATATTCATGTATAAAATCTCCTCAGTTCTCCTAACTTGACGCTCTGCGGTTGCCACTTCCTTAAAAGCGGGAAACCTGCCCAGGAAGCAAGTACCAGTCCAGGATGCAGCCTACTGTATGTCGGTCGACAGCTTCAGGGGGATGTTGAACTTTGATACCGAGCACGGAGCACTCGGGTAGGGTGGGGGCTACTAGTTTGGATCAGAAGGCCTCGCAGACCTGCCTTCAGACTGCTATACACTAAAATTGCAGAGCTATGGTCAATTTAACAAAGAGGCCTACATATTGAACAGAAGGGCCTACACAGGGGTTTTATGCTGGCTGAGTGGTAAGGATGTCTCAGGATAATTATATAGCAACACAGGACCCGCTGGTCAATTTAATACGGCCTACAAATGCAGCTGGCAGGGCAAGGTCAAGGGTCTCATACTTCAGGTGTGGACAGAACGGGCCAGGGGGCCCCTGTGATACAAAATCTACCCTCCTTCAAGGCTGTGGCAATGTAATAGACCATTGTGGGCAGAAGGAAGAGGCAATGGTAGTACAACCATACATGCCAACAGACCCGATTCAGCCAGGAAACGTCCAATGTTTTTAAGCTCAAATGGGCTTTATTTGATCTGTCTCCTGTCTACAATATCCTCTTTTTCAATGTAACTCAAAGGGGAAAATCAATACCCCAGTTTTTTTTCAAAATCTCCCTCTTACCAAGTTCAAAATGTTCGCAAGTATGGTACATTGGATCATGGAAGGAAATGGGATAGGGTCATGGACTTGGATAACAGAGGACAGGAGGGACATGGAGAGGTGCACCAAACTGACCCTGCAGGGCAGGCATCAGGGTTTGCAGCAGCACAATACACCACACAGGGCATGCAGGACGGGAGTGCAGCACAACAATCCATAGAAAGCAAGAGGGAGGGGACAGGACCATGCACATGGACAACAGAGAACAGAGGGGCAAGAGGCAATGGTAGCTAGCTGACCATAATGGACAGACAGGAGAGAAAGCTGCAGTATAACAGACCATAAAGGGCAGGAGGGACGGATCAGGGGCATTACAATGGAACAGACAAGCCAGGAGGGAGGGAGTAGGGCTGGGGGCAAGGGGGCAGGGCAGGAGCAGCAAGATAGCCATGGAGGTCAGGCAGGATGGGCACTAGAAGCAAGACACACCATGAAGAGCAACAGTGAGACTGTGATGGCATACACACAGACCATGGAGGGAAGGTGGGAGGGGGTCAGGGGCAGCTAACTGACCACACAGGGAAGGTGGGAGGGGCCATGGCAGCACAGAAGACCATGCATGGCAAGTGGGAGGGTTAGTGGCAGCACAATGGCTATGATGGGCAAGAAGGAGGGTGGAGGGGCATGCACAAAGGACGATGGAGGATAGAAGGAAGGGTCAGGACCTGTGCACAGACAAGAAAGTTCAGGGGAAGGGACCTCACAACAGACCACACGGGGCAGGCAGGAGGAGCAGTTGCAGCACAACAGACCAGGGAGGGCAGAAGGGTGTGGCAGTACAATGGACCATGTAGGACAAGAGGAAGAGGATAGGGGCATGGCATGTGGACAGGCAGGGTGGAGGTGGCAGGGACAGGTTACAGTCATCTGACAATGCTAGGCAGGTGGGAGGGGAGTGGCAGCTCAACAGAACACTCAGAGTAGATAGGAGTGGCAGGTCCATGGAACATGGTGGGCAAAAAGGATGGAGCAGGGGCATGCACAAAGACATCGGAGGGCAGGGGGAAGGAGAATAGGGGCAGCAAGCTAAGCACAGAGTTTAAGCAGGAGGTCAATGATGGGGCATAGAATTGGGCAATGGAGGGCAGGAGGAGTGGACTGGTACATCATACTAAATTGAGGGCAGTGGCAGCACATCAGACCATGCATGGCAGGAGGGAGGAGGCTAGTCCATGGATTCACACAACAGAGGATAGGGAGGAAGGGGATGGGGCAGCAAGCTAACTGTTCAGAGAAGGCGGGTATTAGGAACTTTATTGTTTTTAAAACATTGTGCCTGTGCGAACTACTTAAAATATGAACAAGTATGCAGCATAATCTCACTTTTATTCAGGAAGAAGAGGACGTTTGTGACTGTGACTCCGGGCTCACTTGGCAGAAACACCCCCTGACCCTCCACCCCCTATCGCAAAATGTAATGCCCGTGAAAAGGGTAGGTGAACACAGTGTTATATAGAACATAGTCCTGAGAGCACGATTGAAAATGAAAACTAGATATAGTGTATGGTATAAACTATGCACCAAAAAGTGTGATATAAGATGAACCGGGCATGAAAAATAATATGCAATACATTGTGCGCAATGACAGATTCATTGGAGAGCGCGAGATAGCACAGGCACTAGCGCGTGCTATGCGATATGCGCCTTGGAGTGTAATATGCACAGGGCAGTGTTGTGTAACCTAACTAGTCTCTAAAGTTGTAATATAAAATATGTGCTGGGGAGTGTAACGTTGCATATGCACTGTGACAAAGATATGGATCCCAGATTGTAATATGTATGGCATAGCACTGTGCGTTATAACATAGGCATCGAGAAAGGCACGTTAGATGGGGCAATATAACCCGTGCGAAGACAAGTGTGGCATGACATATTCACGGGGTGGTGTTACAGTGCACATGGGCTAGAGAGTGTCATAGCATATGCACTAGCTAGTGGAATACAACACAGAGGTGTGTGGCACTCGGCAGGCAATGGTGGGTGTAACACAGCATTGGGCTCTGTCAGGAGCACGCTGTGACTCTCAAGTGATGTTCGTCCCCTTTCCAGAGAGTAAAATAAAAAGTATTACACATCCGGCAGTGGATGTGTGTTTTATTAACCGTGAGGGGGGTTTCTTGCATAGTTTTGGTCGAATTTTTGTCGAATCCCCTTTGGATGGCTTGGTGTGCATGTGTATTAAATGTGCCCGTCAATAGCTACCCATGTTTGTATAAATAAACAACAAGGGTGTCTACCAGGATTAGGCACGGTAGGGCATCAGACATGTCAGAGCTTCACTAGTGGTGTAAATACATTCCACGTGGATTCATTGCATGCATAGTCGCCTTTTAATGAATATCACGCAAATCGTCATGGTGATAGGTACGTACGGTTTGTCCAGCATGTCCTAGGTGTGTCTATAAATATATATTTTTTAAAAATAATAAAAAACAGTGGCCGGCCCTGGGGATTGGGGTCAAAAAAATATAATTAGGAGACTGGCCCTGGGGGATGGGGTCATCAGGGCCAATAAATTAGAATAAGAAGGGGAACCAAACAGCCCCCCTTCTTAAAAAACTAAAATAAATAAAAGACTGGCATCATGCCGGAGGCCATGCCCCCTCCGTGCAGCACTCTGCAAACGCGCCCCCAACAGGCATCTCCAGTATGCGCCAGGGAGCTGCGCTGCAGCCAGGTGTTCTGAGGCCAAGCCCCTTTTTACACCTCTCTGCAACGCAGCTCTGTGGCGCTTACTGGAGGTACCTAGTGGTCTAGTTTGACCCTAGGGACCCTTAGGATTCAGGGGGACTTAATCTCTCAACTTAGAACAGCCACAGGGCGCGTTTACACAGTGGTGAAGGGAGGGGACGGGGCCTGAGGTGACGTGTGCAAACACGCACTATGGCACGTTTTAAATTGGGGATATAATTTCCCTTCAATACTGAGGGCCCCTGGGGGCTAACTAGCCCACCAAGTGCTTCCAGTAAGCGCCACTGAGCTGCATTGCAGAGAGGTGGTCCAGGCCGTGCCACTTTTTACACCTCTCTGCAACGCAGCTCTGTGGCACTTACTGGAGGTACCTAGTGGGCTAGTTGGACCCTAGGGACCCTCAGGATTCAAATGAACTTAATCTCCCAACTAAAAATGGACACAGGGCGTGTTTACACAGTGGTGAAGGGAGGGGACGGGGCCTGAGTTAACGTGTGCAAAAACGCCCTGTGGCCTGTTTTAAGAGGTAGTTTTAATCCCCATGCCCTATTATACACTAGGGGCTTACAGAGGAGGTCATGCTAATCACAGGGGGACCCCAACGCATAATGTTCCCTAGTGTATGTAGGTGTTTTCACTGTATTCTAAGTGTCTTTTAACATAGCACTGGCTCTAGGACTGGTTAGTCAGACTCAGTTACCACCAGTATCTGTCTGAAAAAGTTGAGGGTACAGGATGATTTTGCAACAAGGCTTCTTTCTGCTCTTCTTTTTGTTCTTTCTGCACGTTATCCTTCTTCCTGCACTTATCTTCGTATTTGAGGACTTCTGTTGCTTCTTTCTGCACTTCTTTTGTTTCTTTCTGTGCATTTTTTCTTCTTTCTTCACATGTCCTATCTCTGTAGGCATAGTTAGAAATTAGCATTTAAAAAACCTTTGAAATTCACAGAAAAAACCATAGGTTTCAGGCACGTTATAGTTAGGAATTAGCATTTAAAAAACCTCAGAAATTCACTTTAAAAACCATAGGTTTCAGGGGTGTTATAGTTAGCTGGACTTTTCACTTGTACAAAACCATTGAAATTCCCCCGTTATAGTTAGTTCAGCTAACTATAACTCGCGCGCCCGCAATGCACTGCTGATGACGTCACATATTACATCACTCATGACATGGTCAGTGACATCACTCATGACATCACTGATGACATCTCAAATGACATCACTGATGACATCACTGATGACATCATCCTTGTGATAGAGTGGCAGACCTCCTCTCACCCTAATATAACCTTTGATACACACATTCAAAAATAGAGACTAAAATTTTCAAAACAATGGACATACCAATACCAGTTACAACAACCTCTTCAGTAATTCTAAGATCCACATACACATCCACTCATTCACCAACAGTCCTATACAGTCACTCATACATGTACTCACTCATCATATGTACTCATACACCTATACATCCTGTTACACAATGCCACTCATCCATAGAGTTACTCACACACATAGTCACTCATGCTAATAAAGAATCAAACATACATTTACTTGCATATACAGTTATACACACACCACCATACTTACTTCTACGGAAACTTACACATACTTAGTCTTTTAAACAATCACTTATAGAAACACATACTTATTCATACAGGAACTCTTTCAATCTCTCACTCTCACATATACTCACATATATACACCAATAGTCACATATACTAGTTTAAAACATATGTAGTTACTCATAAAGACACTATTGAGACAGTCATTCACTCACTAACACACCCATACACACACTCATCCACCCATACAGTCCTGCACA
Source organism: Triturus cristatus (assembly GCF_964204655.1). NCBI lineage: Eukaryota > Metazoa > Chordata > Amphibia > Caudata > Salamandridae > Triturus > Triturus cristatus. The sequence goes on from NC_140594.1 coordinate 394,607,687, forward strand.
CATGCTGTGTTCAACACATACAAACAGTGAGTCACTCATTCATGCACCTATGCACTACGTAATACCCCCCACCGAACCATGCAGACACTCAGACTGATACTCAAAAAACCAACTAATAACCTATATAGACACCCATGTAGCTACTCACCAACCCATGCAGCCACTTATACACAAAGTGAGAGACTGATACAGATATTTACATATTTAAACATTACTCACTAAGCCATGTATTCACTATGATACACTTAATCAGTCAGTTACACAATCAATTTTTCAAAAACAAATCATCCATTTAGACACTTATATACCCATTTATTCTTCCATCGACCTTGAGATATACATATATAAAACATATTTAATTTTCAGAAAAACACACATTCACTGGATGATGTCATCAGTGATGTCATTTGAGATGTCATGAGTGATGTCATGAGTGATGTCACTGACCATGTCATGAGTGATGTAATATGTGACGTCATCAGCAGTGCATTGCGGGCGCGCGAGTTATAGTTAGCTGAACTAACTATAACGGGGGAATTTCAATGGTTTTGTACAAGTGAAAAGTCCAGCTAACTATAACACCCCTGAAACCTATGGTTTTTTCAGTGAATTTCTGAGGTTTGTTAAATGCTAATTCCTAACTATAACGTGCCTGAAACCTATGGTTTTTTCTGTGAATATATATATTGTTGTTGTTGATGGAAGCCTCCAACTCTGCAGGACAGCTTCGAATATGGGTAATGGGTGTCCCGATACACAAAAGCACAAAAAAAGAAGATAAAACGAAGCCCAACTCTATGAAGCACCGGTGTTTATTCAATAACTGAGTGGTAGCATTTCCTGATTCGTTTCGGGTGTAACATCAGCCTTTTTCACAGCCGAGCCAGTTAATGAGGCAATCTTATGCATGCCTTCAAAGCAAGAAATCACATGATTTTAAAATGTTCATACAATTCCCAGAATTCACTTGTAATGTAATTGCATACTCTTCGACTGAAATGTCAATATACATCTTGCTTAATAGCTTCAAACGCAATCTTTCATTTGTTCAAGTGCACTTTGTTTTTCTAATAGCCATGTGTATTTCAGAAAAAGTTAATTTATCCATTTCTTTAAATATTGCCATTATCGCACTTGCGGTCACTCGCGGATCGGTGCCTTTTGCAAAAACACAATTGGTTCAGAATCGGCAAGAGGAAACATTACTTCTCCTGTCTCCCTTTCTCGCCTTCATGACGATAATACTAGGTATATTCATACTGTCATATGAAAAGCGAGCAAGTCATGTTCCCCAATTTGTCAAAGAGTATGTAATTACATTACAAGTGCATTCTGGGAATTGTATGAACATGTTAAAATCACATGATTTCTTGCTTTTAGGGCGTGCATACTATTGCCTCATTAACTGACTCACTTGTGAACAAGGCTGATGTTACAGCCGAAACGCACCAGAAAATGTTGCCACTCTTCTTTTTCTGTGCTCTGATATATCTATCTATATATATATTTTTATATATATATATATATATATATATATATATATATATATATATATATAAATCCACAAGTACGTACGCTCTCAGGCTTCAAAAAACGACAAATCCAAGTGTAATCGTGACCAGGTTTATTCCACAACGCGTTTCGACTGCGTCCGCAGCCTTGCTCACGTGAAAACCGTGCAACACAAAACACCGTGCATCTATATGCATCGGACATGGCGTCTAAGGAAACAAAGTAGAAATAGGACTTCGCTCATAAATACAGCGGCCATCTTGTAGTTATCAACATATAGTGAAACATGTGAAAATTCCACAGTAAATCTTAGTAATAGTACATCTTTAACCTGAAAACAAAACTCTTATCCAGAATATTAATGTGTAAAATACACATGGCATATAGCTGGTGATAAAGGTATTTTTTGTCGTTGCATTCATGAAAGCGCTAATGGCGCGTGACATATAAATATAATTAATGCACGTGTTCTGGTAAAATGTACTTATATCATCATTGGAACATCAAAAAACAATAGCAAAAACCTCGGTTAATCGAGTTATAATGTCCAATGAAAATGCAAAAGTGCCGATGCAATTGTATCAAATAGAATAATGGCATAATGCTGCTAAATTACTGGTTGTTCCAATCTTGTAAGATAGATTAGATGACCTAAATGTACATCTTCTATTGTTAATAAACATAATAAACATACACATGTTGTCACAAAGGGCATGTTGAAGATGGATGGGTATTGGCATAGTGCTCAATAAATTACCACATTATAACAAGCATTCTATAGAATAAATTAAAGATCAATGTGTCCACCAATAGCGGACATGAAAGATCACACGTATCCTGTTGCTCTCTATTCCCCATGTCAGAGATATCCAAGCGCATATTTCAGTGCCCAATAATATCTCAGTGATGATAAGGTGACGTCGAAGAAAAGGTTAGGTGACCTGTGTAGTGGGTAGGTACCTTCCTTCCCTCCTGCAAAAGAAACATAATACATAAAATTATAAATTTAAAAGGATTGATAGTTTCCAATACAACTAGTATATAAGGTGAAGACTTATCCAAGTTAGAATTAAAAAACATTGAAAAAACATTGAAAAACATTAAGAATCATATCAAGGGTCAGATGTTATATACAGAGAATCCAGACATCCAAACAAGAAAACTGGAAAGCTAGAGAGGAACTTCGCAAGAGAAACTACTAGATCTATTCTCTCATAGTCTATTCCCTTTTCAGATGTATTGAAAGTTCTTCATCTTGGTTCATACCCCCAGGTGCCTTAGTTTGTAAATCAACAATATATTTGGACTCTCTCTGTCTTAGTTTGAGTGTCCTATTGCCCCCTCTATGGTCTATCCAGATCTGCTCTAAAATAAAATATTTCAATAGAGAGGAATCTGAGTAATGCTTCTCCTGATAGTGGCGTGCCACTGGGTACTTAGGGTCTTTGTTGGTAATAGCCCGTTTATGTTCTAGAATCCTCTTTTTGCCATCAGGGTGGTGCTGCCAATATAGTATAGCCCACACGGACATTCTATCACGTATATCACGAAAGTAGTACTGCATGTAAGAAATTGGGTTATTTCTCTGCGGTTAAAACCTTGTTTATATTCCTTGCGAAAGGTGCTAGCAGAGCACGCTTTGCAATGCCCGCATGGAAAGAATCCCTTGAGGTTCTGAATACCTCTATCTTGTGTCAGTGTGATGTCACTATGTACAAGTATATCTCTCAAGTTTCTACTTCGTCTATAAGTGATATTAGGTCTGTCTTTAAAAGTGTGGCCTATACTATTGTCATTCTTAAGTGTGTTCCAATTCTTGGAAAGAATACGTCTGATGCTGTCTGATTCAGAGTTGAAGGTCATAATCACCCTGGTATCCACATCAGTTGTTTCCTCTGTGTTGGATGTACTCTCTTTGAGTGTGTCTTTCCTATCTACAGATTCTGCTCTGCCAATGGCTTTCTTGAGGACCCAAGTTGGGTATCCTCTGAGCTTAAATCTCTCGATCATCTCCGCACTTTCTTTTTCATAAGCATCAGCACTGCTGCAATTCCTTTTAGCCCTCAGCAGTTCACCAAATGGAATACTCCATTTAAGGGTATCTGGATGACTGCTGAGGGCATGTAGGATGCTGTTGCCTGCCGTGGTTTTGCGAAACAATGAAGTGTGTATCCTGTTCTGCCTGATCTCAACCTTCACGTCTAGGTATTCAACCATGTTATTGCTGATGTCACCTGTGAGATGTATGTTGCGATCATTCCTATTCAGTTCTTCAATGAATTCCTGGGCCTCTATGCGACTGCCTTTCCATATAATAAAAAGGTCGTCTATATACCTGAGCCATAGTTCTACCTTGCTCAGGTTCTTAATGGTGATCTTATCAGAGAATATCTCTTCCTCCCATAGGCCCATAAAAAGATTCGCAAAACTTGGGGCGAGACAAGAACCCATCGCGGTTCCGATCATCTGTTTGTAGATAATGCCATTGAAAATAAAAATGTTGTTTGTAAGACAGAATTCTGTCATTTCAATGATCATGCAGTTATGCTCCCAGTATTTGATATGTCTATGTTTCAGAAAGTGATTAGAGGCGGCTAGTCCTTGTTGATGGTCAATTATAGTGTACAGCGATTGCACATCTAATGTAATCAAAAGAAAGCCATTTTCCCATTCAATCGTTTCCAGTTTGCTAAGAAAATCCTTAGTGTCCCTAACATAACTGGGGAGTTTGATGACGTATTCTCTGAGGAAATGATCCACATACTTTGATATGTGTTCCGCTACACTACCTATAGATGATACTATAGGGCGTCCTGGTGGTGTTTCAGCATCTTTGTGGACCTTGGGTAGAAGGTATAGTACCGGTATCTTAGGGAAATCCTTTTTAAGATAGCAGTACTCCTCCCACTCAAGGTCACCCTTGTCCCTCCAAGTAGTAAGTTTGTCCCATATAGTGATGACACTGTCATTGTAGGTTTCTCTGGTGATTTGCGTGTAGAAATTAGTATCTCCTAGCTGTCTTTGGGCCTCAGTGATGTATTGGTCCCTGTCCTGGATGACTACATTCCCGCCCTTATCTGCAGGTCAAATAATTATGTCTTTGTCTTCAGCTAATGATTTCAGAATCTGTCTCTGTTTGTATGACAGATTATTATCTGATTTGTTTTTGTTATGTGATCTGTGTCTTAGGTCAATAAGGGCCTTGGTGACATTATCATGGAATGTATCTATTCCGTCATGTGGTAAAATGGGTAAAAATGTCGAGGGTGGTCTGAAACCTTAGTTTTAATTTCCTCACATATTTGAAAAGATCTATCCTAGTTTCAACATAGTTGAAATTGGATGAGGGACAAAATGATAAACCTAGACATAACGTGTATTTCTCCACATCGTTCAGTTGTCTCTTAGAAAGATTAATGATAGTCTTATTAACCATGTTCTGATCCATCAGTATGTCCGTTTGGAGCGCGTCTTGTTGCTTCCCATGCTACGTGCTGGGGGTACGGTGCGTACATGTAGGGCTGGGGGTACGGTGCGTACATGCGGTGGGGGCTGGGGGTCCGGTGCATACATGCGGTGGTGGCTGGGGGTACGGTGTATACTTGCGGTGGGGGCTGGGGGTACAGTGCGTACATGCGGTGGGGGCTGGGGGTATGGTGCGTACATGCGGTGGGGGCTGGAGGTACGGTGCGTACTTGCAGTGGGGGCTGGGGGTACGGTGCGTACATGTGGTGGTGGCTGGGGGTACGGTGCGTTCTTGCGGTGGGGCTGGGGGTACGGTGCGTACATGTAGGGCTGGGGGTACGGTGCGTACATGCGGTGGGGGCTCGGGGTACGGTGCGTACATGCGGTGGGGGCTGGGGGTACGGTGCGTACATGCGGTGGTGGCTGGGGGTACGGTGCGTACCGGGCCCCCTTTTCCTCACGCATCGCTACGTACTTAGCTTTTCCGGCACTTTTTGGCTCCCGTACAAATATTGCCGTGCAGAGTGCTGTGGGTACGAATCGTACTTGCTGGTCCATAATACGCTGCCTGACTCCGTGAGAATGTCGCGTACGCGCTGTCCCGGATCGGACTTCTATGTATTTTTTAGTCGCACAGTGTTTTTTACGAATCGTACGGAAATGGTATTTCTGTACGAATCGTACTTGCTGGTTTGTACGGTGGAGTTCCCGGGTACGAGTCGTATGGAGAAAACGCTCCGTACGACGATTCGTACCCGGGTTTTACCGGATCGGAATCGACACCCAAATGTTACAGGGATGTTATAGTTAGGAAATAGATTTTAAAAACCTTAGAAATTCACTGAAAAAAACCAAAGGTACAAGGACGCTACAGTTAGGAAATAGATTTTAAAAAACATTAGAAATTCACTGAAAAAAACAAAGGTTACAGGGACGTTATAGTTAGACTCAGACTCACTCGTACAAAACCATTGAAATTCAGCAGTTATAGTTACCTGAGATAACTATAACTTACACGCCCGTAATGCACTGTTTATGACCTCACATATTACATCACTCATGACATGGTCAGTGACATCACTAACGACTTCACTGATGACTTCACAAATGACATCACTGATGACATAATCCCACGAGTGTAAGTGTTTTGTAAACGCTTCTAAGGCTTAAAGATATATACTAAGCTACAGCATAAGTTAACTGGTCATGCTATTTCTAAAATATCTTATCTGAGTGGCTTTGTGACTGTATCAGTGTGTGAATGGATGTCTGAGTGTCTGAATGGGTGTGTTAGTCCTGTATGGATGTGTTAGTGGGTAAGTAAGTAGCTGTATGGGTGAGTGTTAGACCTGGCAACCTTGGTGTGGGTTTCCCCTGTATTTTTGCCTTTGCCTCCTGTATTGTTACTGTGTGTTGGACTTCGGTTTTGCTGGTCGAGATGCTTTGGGCACTTTACCACTGCTGTTCAGTGCCAAAACACAAGTGGTCCCTCCGTAAATTGTTGTTATGGATTATTGTGTCCACAATTGGCTTATTTAATTTACTGCTAAGTCCCTAGTACAGTGCACCATGTGTGCCCAGGGCCTGTAAACCAAATGCTGCTAGTAGGCTTGCAGCACAGATTGTGCCACCCACACACGCAGCCTTGCAAAAAGGGTCTCAGGCCTGCCATTGCTCCCAGGGCCCTCAATGAGACAAGGAGAGTGTCCATGCGGCTCCCCCCTTTATTGTGGTAGGACCTGTCCCGGGGATGTGGCGGACCCCGGAGCCAAGAACAGCCCAGGAGGGAGGCTGCCTGGCACCTCTCCGATTTTCAAAAAGGAATTTGGCCCCGGTGAGGTGGTGGCCCTCAGGCCCAGGGGGGTCCATGAGGCCCCGCATTGCACATCAAATAGCTCCATGTAGGGGGTGGTCTGCGAGCCCCCTGATGTATTATGTATTAGCCCTGGGGAGGTGGTGGTCCCCGGTGTTGTGGGGAGGCCATGCAACCCCGCATTAATTTGATCAATAGCCCCAGGGAGGTGGTGGTCCCTAGGGGACGGGGGTCTGCGAGAGCCCCCCATTACTTTTCAATTTTCCCCAGGGAGGTGGAGGTCCCTGGGACACAGGGGAGTCCGCGAGATTCCCCCATCTCTCTTTAAATATTACTGCTGCATACCCCCGGGACCTGGCCCTCCCAGGGGTTTAATAATAAAGAAGCGCAGGGAGCCACACTTCTCTTTTCTCCTGCTGAAAGTTAAAAAAAAAAAAAAAATTAATTAATCTTGGACCACCCCAAAGAGTCATAGGGTCAGGATATTTTTACCCTGCCCCTTCTCTGTTTTTTTTAAACGTTTTTTGTAAGACTCAGATCAATTCAAGTCCCAAGATGGCTGCCAACACTTCCAAGTTTGAAGTGGTGGCAGCCAACCAGATCTCAGCACGAGTTTGCGAGGGGTTGCAGAGCCTTCGTGTCCCTATATATACAAATTTGTATTTCTGTTAATATCTCTAAAACTACTGAATGGATTTACACCAAACCGCAAAAAGGCACCTCCCTGGACCAATATGTATGTTTCTGCCAAATTTGTGTAATTTCGTTAAGAAGTTCAGGCTGTAGCCTTGTTTAAAGTTCCTATAGGAATTTACAGGCGGAATGCGTGTTTTGTGACACCCCCTGTTTTCTCAACCTCTGCTTGACGGATCACCACAAAACTTGTTTTAAAAATTTCATGAAGATTTATCAAACAGCGCAAAAGTTATCAGCAAAACAAAAAATGTTTTTCCTATTGAAACTAGGTCCTAACTATAACTACCTACAATATTTATATATATGAATTTGGAATCCTCTTCGTCAGCTACAGCTGGAAATGCCGGCTCTTTCTTTCAATGAAGGGGTCTCTAATTTGTTAAAAAAGAGCACGCTGGGGGCACGCTTCCGCCATATATATAGGAAGTTCTGTGCATATCAATTGTTTTGAGGTTAGCGTTTCAGTGTTCATATGGGTCATGGAAGTAGAAAAAGCGTAAATGTTCAAATTAGTTGTTTACCGCGTTAACCAGGAGACCCAGTTGAAGGCGGTTGCCAAAACGCATCGGTCGTGGTCAGTTGTTGCAATTGTGGTAGACCACACCATTCTGAGAAGCATGTTTGCTGGAAATCAATAAAAGACAGTTTTGTCAAAAGCCCTGGAGAGTCCTGGATTGTTGTTCTTCGTCTGTGCCGCTGCATGGTGGGCTGAGTCGATTAAGCCGCTGTGGGCTGCAAAAACTATGGCAATATCCTGGGCCCACTCAGGCTTAACTGTTTTTCTCACTTTTGTCACCATAACTGGGTTCACAGTGGTATCCACAGAAAGATGTATACGTTTCAGCTCAGTGTTTTCTGTAGATTGTCAGTTCATAAACTTTACCCAAAGAGGTGTGGGAATCTTTGGTTTTCCAATTTTACTTTCTTTCAGCTGCTGTTACAGTTAGACCCCAAAATCTAGTGTTTAAGTTTATCATTATGCAATATGTTGGTTTTAGTTTATTGAAGCCAAGCTCAGTCTATTTCCCTGACTTTCAACATACGTTCTTAGTCAATTCCCTGCATTTTGCTAACATGACAAAGAATCATGTTATGTGTTTCTTTCCTTTAAAATTAGGTATTCCATTTTTAGACATTTCTGTATTTTTCCATATCTATTTTTGCTCATTTTATATTTGCTCATTTCATCTCTATCATTAGTTTAATTATTATAGATTTTTTTTAATGAATGAAGCTGCAGCTAGCATAATTCATCATACATTTAGATAAAAGTAAGGTCGCACATGGATGCCTGATGGGATTTATTGCTGTAAGAAGTCCTAAATAATGCATCAACTGTAAGAAATTCACTTACATGAAGACACGTCTCCAATATCTGTGAGCTTCCCATCACTGTTGTCTACAAGGTCTGGGGCTGTCAAGGGCGTAAAATATGTTCCCACAGCTCCTGTGGTGCAGGGGGCCTCAACCATCCTGGGGCCCCTCAAACCTTCAAGGAGCCCCCATTCAGCCCAAGGAAAATTAATATCTGTGAGATATGTGAAACTAATTGCCCCCTTTTCACAATGTGCATGGGGGTCCCATAATTTTGCAATACGCCCCTGGGGGCTGTTCTTGAAGGAGGGAGACTGCCCTCAAGGGTGTGGATTTGTACACCACAGAGTGATACTGTGAGCAAGGATGTTGGCGTGTACACCCAGGAATGAGACTGGGCTACATGGTATGAGGCTGTACTGTGAGTGAGTCGCCTCCCCCAAGGTGCGGGAATTTACTCCTAGAAGTGATACTGTGCTCCAGGGTGTAGGACTGTTCTTCAAAAAGAAAAATTGTTCTCAAGTATGCGGGACTGAACTGCAACAAGTGAGCATGCTCCGCCAACAGCCCTTCTAAGTGACACACATCAGAGGCTGACTAATGCATTTTGGGCCAACCCTGCATCGTTGCTGGGATAGGATCTTGCACATAAACAGGTGAGCAAATAAACTGATTGTTTTTTTGCCTCATGGCCTTACCTGGCAGATTTACTTTCCCACACTCTGGTTCCAGGCAGTGGCAAGCACAAGTGGGATCTGAATCATTGAGCTAAACAAGGACAGGTTATGACCACTCACACTCATGGAATGAGTCTGTTTGCGTATCCATTGGCTAAAAATATTGCCTTGCTTGTTGGGAGTGATCAAAGTGGCCACGCCCATCATTACCACAGATTGAACCTGCTGCATGCATTCAAATGTATCTTCCATCTGGAAGCCCTCTACAGCAAGAAGTCACAGGTGACAGGAGAAATTTAGGGAAAAACATCAAAAGCCACGCTGCTGATGTTCGTGATTCTGAAGTCAGATATGTTGTTTAGTAACAGTACCTTGCATGCCAACAGACCCTATTCAGACAAGCGATTCCTGATTTTTTAAGCCAAAAATAGCTTTATTTGAGCTGTTTGACCCCTAAAATTGCCTTTGTTTCAATGTACATCAATTGGGTAAATAAAACCCCCAGAATTTTTGGTAAAATCTCCCTCGTTCCAGTTTTAAAATGTTGCACGAGTGCCTAATAATGGTTTATTTTAGTTTAAGATCAAGGAGCGTGGACCCGGCACCACACTTAGTGCCTTATTAAGATGTCGGACGGACCGCCACTGACAGACCGCCGGTGGCGATCCGTCTGACATCCAAGGCATCGGTCCGACCACTGGATTATGATGCCGGTGGTCGGAGCGATGTCATCGGAAGGACCGACCGCTCCCTCTGACAGGATCAAGTATCCCATAAGGGTGTTGGTCGGAGGCCAAATCCCTACAATGCAGGTGGTGTCTGCGGAGGCACCGCCATAGAGATTAGGATGTCCCTTTCCGACAGCCTTTCCATGTCGACCTTACAGACATGAAAAGGCTGTCGGAAAATGACTTTGGGGCCCCTAGCTTAGTCCCTCCTAGACCTCCGCTGTGTGGCTTGGGGGGCATATGTGGTGCCCTTCCAAACATCGATGAACCGTGTGCCAGGCACCACATGGTGTCTGGCACATGGTGCATGATATTTAGAAGCATACCCTTTACAATTGCAGCTTGTGCTGCGGCCTGGAAAAGCCACATTGGTAAAGGTTATGTTTCGGACCACCGTGCTGGCAGTCACATCTTAATATCGGGAGTGGTTCTGCCCGCTACTTTTCGGGTGGTTGCACTCCCGAAACGATGTCGGTCTGAGACTCGTCCAACCGACATCGTAATAAGGCCCTTAATATTTTCATTGTCCCTGAAAGTGCCCTGCTTTATGCCCCACTCTTCCTCGAACCTTCTCTGTCCCGGGTTGAACTGTGACAGTCATGCCCCGAAGAGAAGGTTCATTTGACTCTTTTCTAAGCCAGACATCAGGGTTCTGTCTAATATGTTGAGTTTTCCTTGTTTCTACTTGTTTTTGTGTGATGCTGGTAACACACCGTGCACCATTTCTTGCATTTCTCTATTTATTTTAGGGCCCCCTCCTCTCTTCTGTCCACTGTCTGGCCTCGCCTGGAGAGAGGGTCTGTTGCTGGGCGAGGTCCCTGCTTCCAAAAGGATGCTCTCATCCAGGTGCCAGTCACTGCTCAATGTCCTTACACACAAGCATATAAAGATGCAGTCACCTGTACTCTGACCTCTGAAAGGAACTTGCAGAAGGCTGTGGTGACCCTCACTACACATACACAGCCTTTCTCATTACAAGGAGTCAGTAATAGTGGTGTGAGACAGAAACAAAGAAGGAGAGATAAATAGGGGTGGAAGGGATGCGAAGGAACCAGAAAGAAAGACAAAAGAGACAGGTGGGGTCGGAAAAGAGGAAAGAAACTCATGAATGGGCAAAGTGGAGTAGCTTGGTCCATAAGATTGGGGGGTGGGGGATGAGCTTCCGATTTCCCAACAATCTCCCTGAGTGGGACTTAAGTGAGAGTGGAAATAAAGAGGAGGGGAAATGGTATGGGGCACTTAAAACAAAACATTTTTCCAACGAATCAGCATTTTTAAGGGTTATAGCAAGTGTGTGCGTGTGTTTTTTGTCAGTGTGGGTATGTGAAAATCGTAGGTGAAATCGATATACAGTTCACCATACCCGAATGAAAGCACTTGTACCCAACTATTTACAACAACATAAAATTTTGAACGGGGTGTAACACCCCCAAACACCCCCCCTGAAGCTATGCCCCTGAATGGAAGCGGACATAACACAGACATGACACGAGCGGGAGGGAGAGATAAAGAAGGAGAAAGACAGTGGGAGATGGAAGTCGAAAGAAACAAAAGGAGGAGGGCAGAGATTTAAATTGAAATCTAGCAATGCAGGTACTTTCTATTTAGAGTGCCTGTTTGCTTCTGAGAAGTGCGGGTACTCTCCCATTAAATGTGTTGCAGCAGTGCTTAGGAGTTCAAGTACTCCCCCTTTCAAATTAAAGAAGTGCGGGTACTCAGTACCGGACAGAACCTGACCAATTAAAGCTCTGGAGGAGGGTGGGAGAAGATGAGAGCTTGTGAAGTAGAGATGAAGGAGGCTCTGAGAGAGGAAGAAAGGAGAAAGTGGAATGGAGAATAGGAAAACACCATCGAGCACTAGCTGTTTTGTACCTTTATTCAGCTCTTTTAAGGCCCCTTTAGACCACTGCAGTTCAGAAACCGGATCCTTTCCGAAAACAATCTCAACTGCTTTGATTCACTCATGATAAAATGTCCCTCAAAAGTGTCACACATAAGCTCATTGCAAACATGGGAATGCCACACATAAGCAAATTGAAGCCTTGACTGGAGTGAGACCGTGCTCCAGAGAGGGAGCTCTGCTCTTGAGTGTGGGGCGCCACTTCGAAGCCCGGGCTGGGGAAGGCACAGCCGGACCCATTGGGGCCCCGGGGCAAACACCGGCCGGAGGCGGGAAACCCTCCCACCCCTCCCCTCCCTCACAGCAGCCCGTGAAAAGGGGGCGACCAGGATTGGTCGCCCCAAAGGTAGCTTACTGCCCCCCCAATCAGGAGGCAAGTTGGCAAGCGGCTGGGGAGGTTAAATAGGGTGCAGGGCCCTGTATGATCACATAACCCCCCTCTGCCAGGAGAAGTTGTAATCCCACCCACCCACACCAGAGGACGTGGGCGTCACAGCTGCAAAGTGGAAGGGGGGGGGGGGCAGAAACCCCTAGACAAAAGAGAGAAAAATTACTAGAGGTAGATGGAAGGCTCACACAGAGTCCTTGGGAGGCCTCACGGCAGGGGCACTGAGTGAGCGCAATGACAGGACACAGCCACAGGCAGAGTAGATGAAATGCTCACACAGGGGGCCTTGGGATGCCACATGGCAGGGCCCCTGAGGAGCAGGCGAGGGGCCAACAAAGGATCCAGGGCAAGCGGAACAGCACTTGCAGTCTGGGCAGGTCCTGGCGGACACCCACCACATTGGGTAGCAAGTTGAAGCCTGTAACTGCAAACACAGAGGCCTGGACAAAGGGGCACCCCGCAGACACTGTCTGGGAACACATAACCACTAGGAGTGTGGGTACAAAAACAATTACAAAGACAATGAAAGTATGCAATAACATGGCTGTTTATGAATGACCAAGGTCATTGTGAAATGTACAAACGTTATGTATGTTTGAATAAACTGCGACCTTTTAAGGCACCAAATTACATCAGTGGTGTAATTGAAGGTAAAAGGAGTTGAATGGGCAAAGGGGGGGAGGGAGACTCGCCCCTGGGAGGGGTTTAGGGGTGAGACTCCAGAGAGGGAGCTCTGGTCTTGAGTGTGGGGCACCACTTCTAGGAGTGAGACTGTACTCCAAAGAGGGAGCCCTGCTCTTGAGTGTGGGGCGGCACTCCAGTGAGTGAGACTGTGCTCCGGAGAGGGAGCCCTGCTCTTGAGTGTGGGGCGGCACTCCAGTGAGTGAGACTGTGCTCCGGAGAGGGAGCTCTGCTCTCGAGTGTGGGGCGGCACTCCAGTGAGTGAGACTGTGCTCCGGAGAGGATGCTCTGCTCTTGAGTGTGGGGTGGCACTCCAGTGAGTGAGACTGTGCTCCGGAGAGTGAGCTCTGCTCTCGAGTGTGGGGCGGCACTCCAGTGAGTGAGACTGTGCTCCAGAGAGGGAGCTCTGCTCTCGAGTGTGGGGCGGCACTCCAGTGAGTGAGACTGTGCTCCAGAGAGGGAGCTCTGCTCTCGAGTGTGGGGCGGCACTCCAGTGAGTGAGACTGTGCTCCGGAGAGTGAGCTCTGCTCTCAAGTGTGGGGCGGCACTCCAGTGAGTGAGACTGTGCTCCGGAGAGGGAGCTCTGCTCTCGAGTGTGGGGCGGCACTCCAGTGAGTGAGACTGTGCTCCGGAGAGGATGCTCTGCTCTTGAGTGTGGGGTGGCACTCCAGTGAGTGAGACTGTGCTCCGGAGAGGATGCTCTGCTCTTGAGTGTGGGGCGGCACTCCAGTGAGTGAGACTGTGCTCCAGAGAGGGAGCTCTGCTCTCGAGTGTGGGGTGGCACTCCAGTGAGTGAGACTGTGCTCCAAAGAGGGAGCTCTGCTCTTGAGTGTGGGGCGGCACTCCAGTGAGTGAGACTGTTCTCCGGAGAGGGAGCTCTGCTCTCGAGTGTGGGGCGGCACTCCAGTGAGTGAGATTGTGCTCCAGAGAGGGAGCTCTGCTCTCGAGTGTGGGGCGGCACTCCAGTGAGTGAGACTGGCTCCGGAGAGGGAGCTCTGCTCTCGAGTGTGGGGCGGCACTCCAGTGAGTGAGACTGTGCTCCGGAGAGTGAGCTCTGCTCTCGAGTGTGGGGCGGCACTCCAGTGAGTGAGACTGTGCTCCGGAGAGGGAGCTCTGCTCTCGAGTGTGGGGCGGCACTCCAGTGAGTGAGACTGTGCTCCGGAGAGGATGCTCTGCTCTTGAGTGTGGGGCGGCACTCCAGTGAGTGAGACTGTTCTCCAGAGAGGGAGCTCTGCTCTCGAGTGTGGGGCGGCACTCCAGTGAGTGAGACTGTGCTCCGGAGAGGGAGCTCTGCTCTCGAGTGTGGGGCGGCACTCCAGTGAGTGAGACTGTGCTCCGGAGAGGGAGCTCTGCTCTCGAGTGTGGGGCGGCACTCCAGTGAGTGAGATTGTGCTCCAGAGAGGGAGCTCTGCTCTCAAATGTAGACTAGCTCTCCAAGGAGTGAGACTGTGCTCCATAGAGGGAACTGTGTCTTGAGCGTGAGGCGGCACTTCAAGGTGTGAGACTGTGCTCCAGGGTGGGGGCTTTGCACCGAGGGTGGCACTGTGTTCCCGAGTCCGGCGTGACGAGGTGTTCAGTGAGTATCTCAGGGGGTAACATCGACACCGCGTCTGCTTGATGTACACCGGCTGTGTCAATAGAGTTGTAGAAGAGCCAGGCAACTGTCGGACTAGTGCAGTTCTAGCACAAAGCTACAAACAAGGCCGCATCTGCACAGTTACTGATAATTAGCCTCTGCGTGACCCCTTTCATGCGTTCCGGTCACGCACCGGCTGGTGTCAGCAGGCAGATGAGTCGATAATACGCAGCAGATATGGTGACTAAAACCGGCCAAGCCAGCGCTCGGTTGAAGAGAGCTACGTTTATCATATAGGCACCTCAGTGACGACAGCGCCCCAATTTGGTTAAGTGGAGGGTGGCGCTTGTTTTGTGGTTTTCACTCCTGCTTTCGCCCTGTGTCTAGGTTACAGAGTCAAACCGAATTGCCACAGTACAGAAATCGTGGTTCCACTGCCTTTTCCATGTTTGAATTGGCCATTGTTGCTGCATCTTTTACCATTTACTGCATCAACTGCAGATTTAAACAAAAAACGTCTCTAGTTCAAACAGGCCAAAGCCAATAAACGTAGTAGACTTTGGCTGAAGCCGCCTTTTGGAACGTTGAAAAAGGTGTCAGTTTTTACCCAAAAAGAGTAAACATCCCCGTTTGATGAACTGAGCAGGGACAGGCTTTTTGTCTGTACAAGGAAACAAATATCAAACATTTTAATGTAATTCAAAAAGGGTGAAAACAATTATTCTATGTCTTCAAGGTCCAGGGTCGTGAATGAAGTGCCTCTGAAAGAGGAAGACACCTTACCTGTGACTGCCGCACACTACTCTCCAGGGCTATAATGAGCAGAGACGCTCCAGAAAAAGCCACCTTCAGACAACCTTTGGGGCATAACTAGGATGCATAGAATACATTCGGCTCATTCTATTATACGTATGTACACAGAGGCTTGCTTTACGCGGAGTACAACATTGCGCATATGTCACCCAATCTATTTTATGCTTGGATGTAGAAAGGACAACGTCTATAAAATGCCATTCCTCTGCTTCCAATCAGTATAAGTATTTTAATTGTTGGAGGGTCGCATCTTGACTTTGGTCTGCAGAATATCTGTCTTTGTTGTTTATTGGGAGATTGTGTGTTTTTAAAGCACTAGGATCCATTTTGTATGAATGTATTTACATATATAAAAGCGAGATAATGCCACAGAATAAGTTGCATACTTTGCCTGTAATGTGCATCCGTTATTCTGGTAATGTCAGGAGCACATGGCCACTACAGCGAACAGCTCAATAAAACAGTTATGATTCATGTATTCACTCTGGCCATGAAGCACCTTTTTAGGTCTCGCCTGACCCAGCGCATTCGCTCCAAAAAGTGCTACCAGGCCAGCCTAGAACTACAGTGCATGTACACGGGCGCGCGCCGCGCTTAACCGCGATTACTTTCACTTTCGCGGCCGCTTTAATGTTTGATTGTGATCGCGATCACTTTCACTTTCGCGGCCGCAGGGCCGCTTTGCATAGCCAATAGGTCTCGCTTTTGGGACCTTATAAGTATTTAGTTATGCAACCGTTGCATAACTAAATACTTATAAGGTCCCAAAGGCGAGACCTATTGGCTATGCCAATGCTTGTTATTAATTGTGGTTGTAACTAGCCTAGCTGGTTAAGTCTGTTGCCTAACTGGCCTACAAATTGATGGGCTTATTTATGAGAGCACTGCATCAGTTTTGCACCACGTAAAGTGGTACATGCGTGGCGCAGGGCTCTCATAAAGGATTATGAAGCCGCACAAGGCCACTCTGCATGGCTTTGAGTCAGGGGCGTAACGCAGGCCCCTGCATCCCCCGCAGTGCAGGGGGGCCCCCAAGCTCCAGGGGGCCCCCTCAGCACTGCACTTCGGCCAGGGAGCTCCTGAAAGAGTCTGGAGGGGGCCCCTCCACGTACCCTGCAGGGGGGCCTCTCAATTATCGTTACGCCACTGCTTTGAGTGGCCTCATAAATCTTGAGAATGTGAATGCAGTGTAAACTTGGTTAAGCACCAAATCCATAGGCCTCCTGAGGTGAGGTGTAAAGAGGAGAAATATGTTTATTTCTCTTCGTTTTTTAGGTCTCGCCTGACCCAGCGCATGCGCTGGTCTGGCGAGACTTATTGAGAGGGCTCCAAAAAGTGCTACCAGGCCAGCCTAGAGCTACAGTGCATGTGCGCGGAATCGCGCGCCGCGCTTTACCGCGATTTCTTTCGGTTTGATGTTTGATCGCGATCACTTTCACTTTCGGAACCGCAGGGCCGCTTTGCATAGCCAATAGGTCTCGCTTTTGGGATCTTAGAAGTATTTAGTTAAGCAACTGTTGCATGGCTAAACACTTGTAAGGTCCCAAAGGCGAGACCTATTGGCTATGCCAATGCTTGTTCCTCTTTCCATGGATGCTACATTCTGCAGCACCCACGGAAAGTGGAAAACGCCTCTTAGACTTGTTTCTGTGCAGGAAAGTGCCCCTTCCTGCACAAAAACAATCCTGCATGCAACTGGTGCAAGGGTGCCTACGTTGGTGCCAGGCTTTTGAAACGGCGCCATCGCAGGGAGAAAGGACAGGAATGCACCTTATTGCTTAAAAGCAGTGCATTCCTGCCCTTTCACTTTGACGTAGGGCGGCGCAGCAAGGTGCCTTGCTGCGCTGCCCTATGCCAAAATGCCATAAATAAGCTCCTTCTTCTTTATGGGAATGGCATGCAGGAAATATATGATGCTGTAATTAACAGAAACCTATCTGTTTTTTTGGATTGTGTATGGATGAACAGTACCACACAGGGCCGGACTGGCCATAGCGGGCATCCGGCGTTTCCCTGGGAGGCTGGAAGGGTGGCGGGCGATTTTGCAGCAGAGGGGGCCGTTTTAGTTTCTAGGGGGAGGTTTTTGCAGTGGGCTGCTATATCGGGCCTGTTGGAAACCGGGCAACCGGGTTAGCAGTCACCAGGTTCCCAGCACAATGGTAGCTTGGCTCGAGCGGTTGGGGGTCAGGCACCGTGTTAAGCGTACGTCACACCCACACAATAACCATGCGTTCATCCGTTCCAAAAACGACACTACACCGTAAAAATTATGGGAGACAAGTTGAAAATATATGTCTTTATCTTATTTTCTCTTAGTTGCAGGTTTCATAACATAAATACAATACAATAAGATTTTCCCTCAAAAGAGCAGGTCAAATAAATAATACTACTTTGGAATTTCAATAAATAGGTTCAGGTCATCATTAAGCAAGGAATAAATAGATGTTCAATAAATACAGTTGGCAAATAAATACAGTCAGACAATAAATACAGTGCAGGAATAAATTAGTGGACGACAATAAATAAAGCACCTTCAATAAATAAGGTAAAACAATCAATGACAATTACAGTTCAGATCATTCTCATGAGGTCACTTGGTCTTACTTTGCCCATACACAGCTTATGGTCAGTTGGATGCCATGGGGGTGTCCCACCTAGATTGGTCAAGGCTGGGGCCTAAGCTGAGGCAGAACAAGAGTAATCTAAAGATCTGGCCCTCCAAACTACACAGCTCTTTATGTAGGTCACTGTACCAGTCTCAGTTCACCCCTGGCACTCTCAGGCTGGTTCTAGCACCCCTTTAACCCCTAGGATGGTCTTTTAGGGCTCCACGGGGCCTCAGACGCCCCCTTTACCACTTACTGTCCTTTTCACGATGATCGGCTCCGCTCGGCGCCGTGTCGACGCCGTGAGGCGGCTCCGGATCGATGTCGCTGGGTGGTCTCGACTCGATGTCGCTGGGCGGTCTCGACTCGATGTCGCTGGGCGGTCTCGACTCGATGTCGCTGGGCGGTCTCGACTCGATGTCGCTGGGCGGTCTCGACCCGATGTCGCCTTCCGGCGTCGCAGGGACTCGGACTCCCCGCTTCCTGGTGTCTCCGGAGTGCGATCTCCACTCCCGACCTCCGGTGCGCTTCACCTCAGTTTCCGGCGACTCCGGTGGGCGGACTTCACTCCCCCGTCGACGCCTCACCTCGACCTCAGGTGACTCCCGACTCGACCTCCGGCGCCTCTCCACGACCTCCGTCGGCGCCCTCACTCGACCTCGGGTGACTCCTTACTCGACCTCCGGTGCCTCTCCACGACCTACGTCGGCGCCCTCACTCGACCTCTGGCGGCTCCGGGTACGACGTCTGTTTTCTGTCAGCGCCGCTTCTCTACCTCAGGCCTCAGGTCTCCAGGCTTCTCGACGTCAGGACTCCAGGAGGACACTGCTGAACAGGTCAGGAGCTTGCTGTTCTTCTTCTTTAAGGCCTGTTCCAAATGTTCAGTTCCTTAAGATGGTTCTTCTGGTCTTGGTCCCACACAGGGCTTTAGGTTGGGCTTGGTCAGTAGAGACTAGCATCAAGGGTGGGTTTCTGGACCCCACTCCAAGCACTGGTTTCCACCTCTGCTGCCTTACTCCGACCTCCTTCTATCTCTGTCCTCTCTCTTCTCCAGTCAGTTGCCAACTGCCACTCTGAGATGGCCTCCCAACATTCTAAACTGCCTCCCACTGTCACGGGGTTCTAGAATGTTCCAGGAGGTTCTGGTGATGTCACAGGTGACAATGGGTGGCCACCATTTTGTGTCTCAGGCCCTCAGACAGAAGTTCCAGGGGTAGGGAAAATGGCTCCCTGACCCTGCATCAACACTAAAAAGTCTGGTGGCACCCCGCAGACACTGTCTGGGAACACATAACCACTAGGAGTGTGGGTACAAAAACAATTACAAAGACAATGAAAGTATGCAATAACATGGCTGTTTATGAATGACCAAGGTCATTGTGAAATGTACAAACGTTATGTATGTTTGAATAAACTGCGACCTTTTAAGGCACCAAATTACATCAGTGGTGTAATTGAAGGTAAAAGGAGTTGAATGGGCAAAGGGGGGGAGGGAGACTCGCCCCTGGGAGGGGTTTAGGGGTGAGACTCCAGAGAGGGAGCTCTGGTCTTGAGTGTGGGGCACCACTTCTAGGAGTGAGACTGTACTCCAAAGAGGGAGCCCTGCTCTTGAGTGTGGGGCGGCACTCCAGTGAGTGAGACTGTGCTCCGGAGAGGGAGCCCTGCTCTTGAGTGTGGGGCGGCACTCCAGTGAGTGAGACTGTGCTCCGGAGAGGGAGCTCTGCTCTCGAGTGTGGGGCGGCACTCCAGTGAGTGAGACTGTGCTCCGGAGAGGATGCTCTGCTCTTGAGTGTGGGGCGGCACTCCAGTGAGTGAGACTGTGCTCCGGAGAGTGAGCTCTGCTCTCGAGTGTGGGGCGGCACTCCAGTGAGTGAGACTGTGCTCCAGAGAGGGAGCTCTGCTCTCGAGTGTGGGGCGGCACTCCAGTGAGTGAGACTGTGCTCCAGAGAGGGAGCTCTGCTCTCGAGTGTGGGGCGGCACTCCAGTGAGTGAGACTGTGCTCCGGAGAGTGAGCTCTGCTCTCGAGTGTGGGGCGGCACTCCAGTGAGTGAGACTGTGCTCCGGAGAGGGAGCTCTGCTCTCGAGTGTGGGGCGGCACTCCAGTGAGTGAGACTGTGCTCCGGAGAGGGAGCCCTGTTCTTGAGTGTGGGGCGGCACTCCAGTGAGTGAGACTGTGCTCCGGAGAGGGAGCTCTGCTCTCGAGTGTGGGGCGGCACTCCAGTGAGTGAGACTGTGCTCCGGAGAGGATGCTCTGCTCTTTAGTGTGGGGCGGCACTCCAGTGAGTGAGACTGTGCTCCGGAGAGTGAGCTCTGCTCTCGAGTGTGGGGCGGCACTCCAGTGAGTGAGACTGTGCTCCGGAGCGGGAGCTCTGCTCTCGAGTGTGGGGCGGCACTCCAGTGAGTGAGACTGTGCTCCGGAGAGGATGCTCTGCTCTCGAGTGTGGGGCGGCACTCCAGTGAGTGAGACTGTGCTCCGGAGAGTGAGCTCTGCTCTCGAGTGTGGGGCGGCACTCCAGTGAGTGAGACTGTGCTCCGGAGAGGGAGCTCTGCTCTTGAGTGTGGGGCGGCACTCCAGTGAGTGAGACTGTGCTCCGGAGAGGATGCTCTGCTCTTGAGTGTGGGGCGGCACTCCAGTGAGTGAGACTGTGCTCCGGAGAGTGAGCTCTGCTCTCGAGTGTGGGGCGGCACTCCAGTGAGTGAGACTGTGCTCCGGAGTGGGAGCTCTGCTCTCGAGTGTGGGGCGGCACTCCAGTGAGTGAGACTGTGCTCCGGAGAGGATGCTCTGCTCTCGAGTGTGGGGCGGCACTCCAGTGAGTGAGACTGTGCTCCGGAGAGTGAGCTCTGCTCTCGAGTGTGGGGCGGCACTCCAGTGAGTGAGACTGTGCTCCGGAGAGGGAGCTCTGCTCTTGAGTGTGGGGCGGCACTCCAGTGAGTGAGACTGTGCTCCGGAGAGGGAGCCCTGCTCTTGAGTGTGGGGCGGCACTCCAGTGAGTGAGACTGTGCTCCGGAGAGGGAGCTCTGCTCTCGAGTGTGGGGCGGCCCTCCAGTGAGTGAGACTGTGCTCCGGAGAGGAAGCTCTGCTCTTGAGTGTGGGGCGGCACTCCAGTGAGTGAGACTGTGCTCCGGAGAGGGAGCTCTGCTCTCGAGTGTGGGGCGGCACTCCAGTGAGTGAGATTGTGCTCCAGAGAGGGAGCTCTGCTCTCGAGTGTGGGGCGGCACTCCAGTGAGTGAGACTGTGCTCCGGAGAGGGAGCTCTGCTCTCGAGTGTGGGGCGGCACTCCAGTGAGTGAGACTGTGCTCCGGAGAGGATGCTCTGCTCTTGAGTGTGGGGCGGCACTCCAGTGAGTGAGACTGTGCTCCGGAGAGTGAGCTCTGCTCTCGAGTGTGGGGCGGCACTCCAGTGAGTGAGACTGTTCTCCAGAGAGGGAGCTCTGCTCTCGAGTGTGGGGCGGCCCTCCAGTGAGTGAGACTGTGCTCCGGAGAGGAAGCTCTGCTCTTGAGTGTGGGGCGGCACTCCAGTGAGTGAGACTGTGCTCCGGAGAGGGAGCTCTGCTCTCGAGTGTGGGGCGGCACTCCAGTGAGTGAGATTGTGCTCCAGAGAGGGAGCTCTGCTCTCGAGTGTGGGGCGGCACTCCAGTGAGTGAGACTGTGCTCCGGAGAGGGAGCTCTGCTCTCGAGTGTGGGGCGGCACTCCAGTGAGTGAGACTGTGCTCCGGAGAGGATGCTCTGCTCTTGAGTGTGGGGCGGCACTCCAGTGAGTGAGACTGTGCTCCGGAGAGTGAGCTCTGCTCTCGAGTGTGGGGCGGCACTCCAGTGAGTGAGACTGTTCTCCAGAGAGGGAGCTCTGCTCTCGAGTGTGGGGCGGCACTCCAGTGAGTGAGACTGTGCTCCGGAGAGGGAGCTCTGCTCTCGAGTGTGGGGCGGCACTCCAGTGAGTGAGATTGTGCTCCAGAGAGGGAGCTCTGCTCTCAAATGTAGACTAGCTCTCCAAGGAGTGAGACTGTGCTCCATAGAGGGAACTGTGTCTTGAGCGTGAGGCGGCACTTCAAGGTGTGAGACTGTGCTCCAGGGTGGGGGCTTTGCACCGAGGGTGGCACTGTGTTCCTGAGTCCGGCGTGACGAGGTGTTCAGTGAGTATCTCAGGGGGTAACATCGACACCGCGTCTGCTTGATGTACACCGGCTGTGTCAATAGAGTTGTAGAAGAGCCAGGCAACTGTCGGACTAGTGCAGTTCTAGCACAAAGCTACAAACAAGGCCGCATCTGCACAGTTACTGATAATTAGCCTCTGCGTGACCCCTTTCATGCGTTCCGGTCACGCACCGGCTGGTGTCAGCAGGCAGATGAGTCGATAATACGCAGCAGATATGGTGACTAAAACTGGCCAAGCCAGCGCTCGGTTGAAGAGAGCTACGTTTATCATATAGGCACCTCAGTGACGACAGCGCCCCAATTTGGTTAAGTGGAGGGTGGCGCTTGTTTTGTGGTTTTCACTCCTGCTTTCGCCCTGTGTCTAGGTTACAGAGTCAAACCGAATTGCCACAGTACAGAAATCGTGGTTCCACTGCCTTTTCCATGTTTGAATTGGCCATTGTTGCTGCATCTTTTACCATTTACTGCATCAACTGCAGATTTAAACAAAAAACGTCTCTAGTTCAAACAGGCCAAAGCCAATAAACGTAGTAGACTTTGGCTGAAGCCGCCTTTTGGAACGTTGAAAAAGGTGTCAGTTTTTACCCAAAAAGAGTAAACATCCCCGTTTGATGAACTGAGCAGGGACAGGCTTTTTGTCTGTACAAGGAAACAAATATCAAACATTTTAATGTAATTCAAAAAGGGTGAAAACAATTATTCTATGTCTTCAAGGTCCAGGGTCGTGAATGAAGTGCCTCTGAAAGAGGAAGACACCTTACCTGTGACTGCCGCACACTACTCTCCAGGGCTATAATGAGCAGAGACGCTCCAGAAAAAGCCACCTTCAGACAACCTTTGGGGCATAACTAGGATGCATAGAATACATTCGGCTCATTCTATTATACGTATGTACACAGAGGCTTGCTTTACGCGGAGTACAACATTGCGCATATGTCACCCAATCTATTTTATGCTTGGATGTAGAAAGGACAACGTCTATAAAATGCCATTCCTCTGCTTCCAATCAGTATAAGTATTTTAATTGTTGGAGGGTCGCATCTTGACTTTGGTCTGCAGAATATCTGTCTTTGTTGTTTATTGGGAGATTGTGTGTTTTTAAAGCACTAGGATCCATTTTGTATGAATGTATTTACATATATAAAAGCGAGATAATGCCGCAGAAAAAGTTGCATACTTTGCCTGTAATGTGCATCCGTTATTCTGGTAATGTCAGGAGCACATGGCCACTACAGCGAACAGCTCAATAATACAGTTATGATTCATGTAATCACTCTGGCCATGAAGCACCTGTAATTAATTGTGGTTGTAACTAGCCTAGCTGGTTAAGTCTGTTGCCTAACTGGCCTACAAATTGATGGGCTTATTTATGAGAGCACTGCATCAGTTTTGCACCACGTAAAGTGGTACATGCGTGGCGCAGGGCTCTCATAAAGGATTATGAAGCCGCACAAGGCCACTCTGCATGGCTTTGAGTCAGGGGTGTAACGCAGGCCCCCGCATCCCCCGCAGTGCAGGGGGGCCCCCAAGCTCCAGGGGGCCCCCTCAGCACTGCACTTCGGCCAGGGAGCTCCTGAAAGAGTCTGGAGGGGGCCCCTCCACGTACCCTGCAGGGGGGCCTCTCAATTATCGTTACGCCACTGCTTTGAGTGGCCACATAAATCTTGAGAATGGCAATGCAGTGTTAAGCACCAAATCCATACGCCTCCTGAGGTGAGGTGTATGGAGGAGAAATATGTTTATTTCTCTTCGTTTTTTCCTCTTTCCATGGATGCTGCATTCTGCAGCATACACGGAAAGTGGGAAACGCCTCTTAGACTTGTCTCTGTGCAGGAAGGTGCCCCATCCTGCACAAAAACAATCCTGCATGCAACTGAGGCACCTTTGCACCATGGTGCAAGGGTGCCTACGTTGGTGCCAGGCTTTTGAAACGGCGCCATCGCAGGGAGAAAGGACAGGAATGCACTGTATTGCTTAAAAGCAGTGCATTCCTGCCCTTTCACTTTGACGTAGGGCGGCGCAGCAAGGTGCCTTGCTGCGCTGCCCTATGCCAAAATGCCATAAATAAGCCCCTTCTTCTTTATGGGAATGGCATGCAGGAAATATATGATGCTGTAATTAACAGAAACCTATCTGTTTTTTTGGATTGTGTATGGATGAACAGTACCACACAGGGCCGGACTGGCCTTAGCGGGCATCCGGCGTTTTCCTGGGAGGCTGGAAGGGTGGCGGGTGATTTTGCAGCAGAGGGGGCCGTTTTAGTTTCTAGGGGGAGGTTTTTGCAGTGGGCTGCTATATCGGCCCCCAATAGCAAAAGAAGCAGGGACTGTTCCGTCAAAATTGCCAGGGCTGCTCTGAGTTTGCAGTCTGGCCCTGGTACCACATGAGCATCACGCCTACCCATTTCTGTGGAATTGTTTTATAATCCAAGTGTTACATTCAGCAGCTGCTTGGAGGGCATAGTTGTAATAAATAAAATAGTTAACAAGCTACATCCTCAAATATCAGTTGATGTGGGCAGGGTGCTCCACACAATCAAAGTAGTAATCTGATAGGGATTTTATGCTGTCCTGTGTCAATTCCAAGCAGTTTACCCATTCCTGAGTTCTCAGGTTCCCTCATGTCAGGTATGAGTAGTTCCCACATCCAGATCTCAGCGACCACATGTCAGGTGAGTACCTCTCCAGTCTAGCGATCTCAAAATGTCCCATTTCAAGTTTGTGTACATCACGCAGCCAGATAGCAACTGGTTAGAGTCAGGGGTGAGCAACTCACCAGTCTAATAATCTCAAAATGTCCCAAGCCAAGCATTACCATTCACCAAGCCAGATAGCAACTGTCTAGAGTCAGGTGTGTGCAACTCACCAGTCTAGTGATCTCAAAATGTCCCATGTCAAGCGTATCACACCAAACTGGATAGCAAATGTTTAGAGTCAGTTGTGAGCAACTCACCAGTCTATTGATCTCAAAATGCCCCAAGCCAAGCATTACAATTCACCAGGCCAGATAGCAACTGTCTAGAGTCAGGTGTGAGCAACTCACCAGTCTAGTGATCTCAAAATCTCCCAAAACAAGTGTGTGTGTATAGCACCGAGCTGGATAGCAACTGTCTAGAGTCAGGTGGGCACAATTC
This sequence comes from Triturus cristatus, assembly GCF_964204655.1. Classification (NCBI taxonomy): domain Eukaryota; kingdom Metazoa; phylum Chordata; class Amphibia; order Caudata; family Salamandridae; genus Triturus; species Triturus cristatus. Next base: position 394,633,141 of record NC_140594.1, read on the forward strand.
ACCAGTCTAGTGATATCAAGATCTCCCATGACAAGTGTGTGTATCGCGTCGACCCAGATAGCGACTGTCTAGAGTCAGGTGTGTGCAACTTACCAGTCTATTGATGGCAGGTATGAGTGCCTCGCATAGCCAGATTTGAACTTTTTATGTCAGGTTCAAGTAGCTCACCAGTCTGGTGGCCTCAAATTGTCCCGTAGCAGGTGTGAATAGTTCACCTATCCATGTCACCTATCCTAGCTGTTTCAGGTCAGGTGTGAATGGCTCACCAGTAGAGTGACCTCAATTCGTCCCAGGCCAAATATGAGTAGCTCATCCATGGTACTTGTGAGTAGCTTACCCAGTAAGATGTCACCTCTCTCCCAGTACCTCTCGCCTACGTCCTGTAGTGTAAAGATCGCAGGTTGTCCCGACAATAGCAGTGACCAGTCTGGCAAATTAAGCTGGGCACAATGCCAGGTACCAGGTCCTTCTGGCGCCGACTGGCTGCAGTGCCAGCCATAAATTGTCAACTGCACCACTTTTCATCTCTGGTGCAGACCCGGATGCATCCCAATCGGTAGGAATAGAGAGACGGGACTTCCAGGCAACTGGTCACGTGGCTTGTGCCTCGAGGCTGTTATTCGCGTCTCAGAGTTCATTTGTCACGCGGCCTAGGGGTCAATCAGAGAGGGTCTGCCCCTTATTTGTCACTGGTACTTGCCTTTGTTCTAAGCTCAATGAGTCCATTGTTGAGCTGGGATGATCTCACGCTATGAGCGAGCTCTGGTCAGCAGGCAAGCTTCCACATCATGTCCCGTTTCTTGCTGTTTTCATGTTTCCTCTATTATTGTACCTTTTGCCCAATGATTCAAGCATTTTAAGTCTTCTACTGACTGGAAGCCTCCCCTTTTGTCGCCCCCACACTGTCTACACATCATCAATTTGCCACTTGTGAAATACCACGCTGAACCAGTTTTAAAATCTCCCACGTCACACTCATTTCGTTTGAATGATTTTAGGGTGGTCTGAAATGTTCTCGGTATGCTACTGGCGGTGGTCGGGGGGATAAGATTCTGAATTCTAAAGCGACGAAAGAAAAATAATATATTAGAAAAGCGCTCTGAAGCAGCCACCTGGTTGCACTTAGCACTTTATTAAAAACAGTGAATAAAATATAAAACAATTTAAACTTTTAAACTTGCAGCGCTACTATTTAATTATAACTAGCTTACAAAACTTTTAAATGTACAGATTGTCAATGTTGTTTCCCCAGTGTAAACAATTACATTATTATTTCCTTTTATTTTTTGTTTTGTGATTGAAGCCCAGCTCTTCAGCTCTATCATGAGTGTGCCACAAGCACCCAGATGTGATCATTGTCAGATATCCACTGTTGCAATTTACTTAGCCTTCAAATAAATCGAAATGAGACACGAGGGGGTAAAACGTAAAATGTTCTGCCATTTCAGCAGCAGGCCTGACATTCTGTGGAATATTCGGGCAATGAAAAAGTACAGTTTATTCCTTTCCAAACACAGTCTCTCGTTTGCCAGAAATAATGTTTCTTTGGCCCAACAAACACTGAAGGAATCGGTGTAAAGTTCTTCTCTACACACAATAGTTGGCTATCTAGTTCAATTGTGCACCGCAAACACATTTCTGGGGTTTCGATATTTAATTATTTTTGAAGTGTCTTTGTTTTTTTCGAACGTTAAGGGGAGGAGCTTCCTGAATCTTGCATAAACACCCCTTCAGGGAAGCAGAGCAAGAATGGATTGAAACTTGATAAGGTGAGAAACAAGGGCGGATTGAACCACTCGGAATGCCCGTTTAAGCGGGGGTGCTACGGAGCCCGATTAATTTGCTTTATGGCCTTTCAAAACATTTATCTTTGGCTTGCACGTCATCGCAAGTCACAAGTTAAACTAATAAACTCCGCCAAAATAAATTATAATAACACAGCTGTGGGGTGGGGACCCAAAGAAAACCTTAATACAGCTTAAAACGACGAAAGTAAAAAATGCTAACTATTAAAATGACAAAGAAAAAAAGTTAGAGACCAATGGAGTGAGACAGCGCCAAGGAAACCAAGTGCAATGCAAATAATAAAGGAAAGAAAAAGGAAGCATGAAGGAAAAAGGGTACAAATGAACATAGAAAATAAGGAAAACATTGTATAAAATAAGAAAAAGAAGACACAAGTGAATGAATGAAGAGTTGAAAGAAGAAAAGGAAAGATAAAAAAAACTAAAGATAAAATGAAAGGGGAAAAAGAAAAGATGCAGAAAATGTGTGAAAGAATGCCAGGCGATACATAATAAACCGATAAAAAGAAGGATAGAAAGCTAGAAAGAAAGACTGATGGAATGAGAGAAGAATAGACAGTAGGATAGAAAGATTGAAAAAAATAATGAAATACACACAAAACAAAAAAGGGTGGGGGAAAGAAGGAAAGAAAGATGCATTAAAAGATGGAAAGAAGAGAGAAATGAGAATCAGCGAAATAGATCAATACAAGTAAAGGTGTAGCTTGTAGCCAAATTCGTTTAAAATCATGCTACAATATTCATAATTTTGCATCATTTTCTGTAAATTTTCCCCAGGTGGACAATACCTGTTACATTTCATATAAAGGGTTGGGATTGATCACTTTACATGAGCATGTATTGCTGGACATGGCTCAAAGTGAGGGATATTTTATTTTTCTGGCTACACCCTCCATGACAAATTAGAATTACAAACCACAGTTACTGATCTTTCAAGTTATTTTGAGTCAATGTATGAGTCACTCATACAGTCCGGGGTTGGATTCTGGGATGTGTGGTACTGATTTTAAAATAGGATAAACAGGTCTACAAGCTCCAGAACACAAAAGGAACACCAGGACTGGGTGAGTTACTCACAGATGGACCTGGGAAACCCATATCTCTGCAGTTACCAGATAAGTACTAAGGGAATCTATTGCCTTGCATTGGATGATTACGTAGTCACTTTTTAGAAGATGCAATAGACACCATCACTTTAGGGTGTCCACCATTCTCCATGTACTATGGACATGACGCTGTTCCTACTCCTGAGTTAATCTAAATAGCTCAACTAAAACAAGCCAAGATTACATCTCCCAGAATGCCATGTGTTGTTCCATGAAAGCCCTCAGCGGGAGAAAGTAGCTGCGATGCCTGCCAAATCCACCTTGAAGAAAGTGGCAGAAGCAGATCAGGGCCTGAAGAAAATGGCACTGGATGACCAAACCACCCAGCTGCTTTGATTTACTGCTGGTGAGGGGTCTCCTTCAATCCTGGGCAAAATGTTAATCATGCCGGAGTAATCGGAGTAATTTCGGTAATTTTCTGTTACTCTTTTGACATGAAATTACAGAAAATAATGGGATTACACCAGTTTGCGTAATTATGAGTAATTTGGCACACAAATCCTACAGCAGGAGCACAGGAACCACTAATTTAGAAAGCATATACGGCTGCAGGCTGCTACTGTTCGCATTCTGTTAAATTAAGTAGTATTTTCTTAGCACAAAATGCTTCTTTGGGTCCATTTTGAACGCAAGGGTCCATTTTGTGCTAAGAAAATAGCGCTAAATGCTGGATTATGCTCCTTGCAAAATTCCTCGCAATCTTGCATAATTATGCTACATTTTGTGTAATTATGCTACAGCAAACTATGCCATTTATGACTACCCCTAGTCTGCTTGGCTTAACTTGTCACATAGCCGGCCACCTCAGAATCATCTGTAATTTAACCCAAGCCTGTGTTTAATAGACATGTAGCAAATATTTGACTTTCCAGATAAGATTGCGTGGCCTCAGTTATTGATCTGTGTTGTTGCTCACCACAAGTTATCACAGCATAAAGAGCTAATGGGTAGCCATATTAACTTTGACAGTGCAGTGGTGTCCTCATCAGTGGTGGCTCCTCCACTAAGGTGGAGGAGCGTCGTCCCACTGCTTCTTAGCAGTGAAATAATGGAAAAATTAAATGATAATAACTTGAGGTGATTATTATTTTATTTGTTCCTGCTGCAACGTCTCTGCGGGGTGGGGCGGGCTGCTCTGCTATCAGAGCAGTCAGTGGGAGGAGTGGTAGACGGCACAGCCTGAAAAGTGCGCATGAATGTTTGGCCGGCCCAAGATGGCCAGCCACACATTCATGTGCACTTTTCATGTTCTCCACCCAGGCGGTATTGCAGACTGGGTGGAGAACATGCCCAGTCTCCCCCTGCCTGTCTGAGCACCGAACCACGGCGCTCAGACCAATCACAACGCTGAATTGCAGCATTGTGATATGCTATGGGGAGCCTGGGTGTGCTTCCTGTTCTGGCTGGAGCAGGGACCACAGAGGAGAGACCGGCTGGAACGAGGGACTGCGGAGGAGGGACGCAGCGAGGAAGCGACGAGAAGGTAAGTTTCTTTTTTTTTTTTTACAGCTGGTTTCCCGTGCTCCCCTGCCGCCTGCCCACCTCCCCGATTCATGCCAGCCATCACTGTTCATTATACATTATAAAGTAAAGTAGTACATCGGCAACATAATCTCGATCAGTTATCATTAATAACTAAGTGTGTGTTGTGTACTTTGTAATTGGTGAGCAATACTTTATTTGTGTCCATGTGGTTGCAAGCTGGAGGCACCGACACTCATTTTTGGGGACCCTAACTTACATTTCATCATCGGAGATCGAACCACAGCAAGCCAGAGAAAGACAGGAATGGGTGAAAGAAGGAGTATGAGTAAGACATGAAAATAGTGACAAAGGGAGAAAGATAAGAATGGAAAAAGAACCTGCAATAGTGAGCTAAAGACAGGTAGGACGCGTAGGGCAATGGAAGAAAGAGACACAAGGTGGAATCAAGATTATGTAGCCTTGGTGGTATTGGCAACCCTTAGCGTTGACAGCAATGCTATTGGTCCTTTAACTTATTTTTTTAGTTAGGCACTACTGGTGAAGGTTATCAAATTTCCAACTCTCAAGTTATTAAGCAATTTAAATTGTGGTCAAGTGATAAGGGCTTAGGGAAGTATAATAGAGGCCTTTTAGCAGCGTAAGTGGCCCTCCACTTGCAGACCCCAAACACCGCCTGACCATAAACATCTACCGCTAACTATCCATGAACTGTGTCATTGCCAAAGATGTAATCAGATAAGCTGGCTAAACCCCACTACTGTCGCAAAATAACCCAGTTTGACAAACTGCCTCTTTATCTCCGTGCTTTCCTATGGAAAATGCAGTCGAATTCTGTATTTGAAGCCACAAAAGAAATTACATGAAAAGATCTCTCCATCTTAGGGTGGTATTCCCAGATTTTCCTCACAGGAATAAAGCCTCCTCGTTGTCCGTGATGTGCTCAGATACTGCTGGATGGGTTCAGTATCTCGCCACTGTCCAAGCTCGCCTGTTTGCAGCACCGGTGTGCAACACCTCTAGCAGTTTCACTGAGGAAAACAACAACAAGCATTGGCATAGCCAATAGGTCTTGCCTTTGGGACCGTATAAGTGCTTAGCCATGCAACAGTTGCATAACTAAATACTTATAAGGTCCCAAAAGCGAGACCTATTGGCTATGCAAAGCGGCCGCGAAAGTTAAAGTGATCGCGATCGGGATCACGATCAAACATCAAAGCGGCCGTGAGGCCGCGAAAGTGAAAGTAATCGCGGCAAAGCGCGGCGCGCGTGCCCGCGCACGTGCACTGTAGCTCTAGACTGGCCTGGTAGCCCTTTTTGGAGCCCTCTCAATAAGTCTCGCCAGACCAGCGCATGCGCTGGGTCAGGCGAGACCTAAAAAGTGGTGGGTGGAATGCTTGACTTAATCTTAGCCACACAACATTACTCGGCCAACATTCCAGTCCATCGTTTTTTGCCCACCATGCCACCCCAGACAGTATATGCAGACCAGCCTTGAACAGAAACAAAAAAGCAACCCTAGGCAGGGTTTGGCCTGGAATTGCTCATGTTCCGTTCTGGAAGGGGCCTAGCTTGCTAGGGCTGAACTATTCCCCCTGCCCGATGGCAAGTCTCTGTCTAAAGTAGCATATCGGTAAAAAAAAAAATGGACTAGAATGTGGCCCAGGCGCTGTCCAATGGTTGAGATTAAATCAAACATTTCTTCCATCACCTTTCGCTTGTCACTTCTAAAAGTAACAATTTGCATCTTGTACGAATCGGGGCTGCATTTATATAGCATTTCATGCCCCGACTAGGATCAAAAGCACATTTGAGGGCGGTAACATACTAACTACTCCGTTTGATTGCTTTGATGAAAGAGTAGGTCTGTCAAGTGATCTATTTGAGAAGTGCTTTTCTTTCCTTTTAATCAGTATTGTCCAAAACATTCAAAATGATATGAGTTAAACACATAAGACACGTATATCATGTCAAAGTAGTTGTACAAGTGAGATAGAACAGAGAGCAAAACAGGATAAAACCTTTTCCTGCATTAAGTGTTTTTTCCCAAAAGGAATTCAAAACACTATCAGATTTACTTGCATGACCCTTGCGTCTAAAAGCCTGACATTCCTTGCCTGCTTGTCTTCCAAATTCTAGCCATGTACTTACTGAGAGCTTACAAAAGGGTTTCCGGTTTCTTTGACCACTTTCTTGGCAATAGAAATGCCTCTCCACACTAAGGCCTAAGGGCCAACACATATATTTCACTGAGCAGTCAGCAGCAGTAACCATTTCAGACGACAGTGGAATCTGAGGAGCAGATTTACAAGCCCCGTGCAACACTTTTCCGCCGCCGTTGCGTCTTTTTTGTGACGCCGTAAAAAATGCAGCCAATTTAAAACGTGACGCATTTAGGTAGTTGTTTCATGTTGTTAAGCCCTGCGTCACATTATACCTGCGTCAGGTATAATGTATGCAGGGTGGGCGTTCCCATGCAGGAAAGCCTCGTAAAAGTGACGCAGTGAAAACTTCTAAGATGCCACTACGTCAAACCCTTACGCCTTCTTCAAGCAGGCATAAGGAGCGAGACAGTGTAGTGGAAATAGGCCTTAAAATGCATTGCTGGAGTTGCGTCATGTTTGCGACACGACTCCAGCAATGCGAGACTTTTACCCCAACAGATGCGTCAGAATTTCTAACGCATCTGTCAATCCTTGCGCCATATTGTAAATACAGCGCATCCATAGTGACGCAAGGGTTTCTCAGGGTGGTGCATGGGAAAGTGACGCATCTCTACAGATGCGTCACTTTCTTAAACATCTTCCCCCTTGTTTGGTTCACAGAATACACAGAATTTTTTACATTCACTTGTGGCGAGGTCGTAATCCTAAAAAAGGTTTTGTAAAGAGCAGAGCCTCTCTTTGAGAACAGAACAGCGCTCCTGCAGAAACCTATCGGCCATCTACAGAGCGTCTGCAGGTGCAACAGTGTGAATTCACAGATGCTCCTATATTTTTTAACAAGCTCATATCTTTTTATGATTTATCTGCAGCTTTTCATAATTCGAGTGAATACTGTAATTACTATCAACAGTTTGGAACTAGGGGTTGGTGAATTCCTTGTTATCAATCTGCGGATGTGAATTTAGGGCAATCCAGCCAGTTTACCAGAGACGGCTGGTGTTAAGGGGTGAAGTGAGCGTTGCCCTACTAACAATAAACAAAAAAACACAGAGTTCCTAATGAAAGGCTTCATAGTGCTTTGTTCCAGACAGTAAGGAGCCTGAAGTTTTTCTTTTTTTTTTACCAGTTGGATAAGTGAACTGAACACAGCTGCGCATGCGCCGGCTGCCGGGCGAGAGAATACTCGCCCTGGAGGCACATAGCAGTGTTGGGTCGTCATGGTGGTAGGTGCGGCATTTATCAGTGCCATTGTATTTGCTTGATTCTGGGCGTTAATGCCTGCGACCTTGGGCGGGATCCACGTGACGCCACAGACAAGGGAGGCAGGCAGGGCTTTAAGTGGGCCGGGTCTCACCAGTGCTGAGCACCAGCAGTTTTTTAAAGTGGGGCTCAAAACGGGTCTCTATCGGGCTCTGTTTTGTTCCCTGGCACAGGCGGTCTGTTTTTCTTCCGTACTGCAGGGCCAGCAGGCACATCCATGTGGCGTGCCCACACTGCTCACTTCTCACTAGTGGAGAAGTTACGGCATGACGTCATGCCAGGTGAGCATTGTAGGGGAAGGGAAATCCTTTAAAGAGAGTCATTTTCTCTCTGGATTTCTCTTCTCTTTTAGAAACTCAGGAGCATCAACATTGTCTTGGTGTCACCAGGGCTTTAAGTGGAAGCTTTTTCAATATTATATACAAGTCAAAGTTGTTGCTTATATATCTTGGGCAACTAACAACCATTGACAAGGCCAATAGTCCTGACCTGATGAAGGTATGATGTTACTTGTTGTATCATATATCTGGATGCAATGACAGAAACAACAAACTACCAGTCGGGCGGCACACTGTGCTAAGCACAGATTTTTAGCGTATGTGTTTTTAAGCCACGCCCTTAAATACATTGACCACACCTCTTTGAAAGACCCCCCCAGTTTTTTCATCCCACTTAAAGCCCTGGAGGCAGAGCTGTTTAGGGGTCAACAAACATGCGAGCCCCTCCCTACCCCATACGTTGGTATGCTTTTGTTTTAGAGGACGTGCTGAAGGAGGGGCCCGAAGTGTACTTGGCAGTGGATACACCGGAGGGAAGAAGATGTAATGCGTGAAGCAAGGTACGATTTTTGCTCGGTTCTCTATGGCTTTGGGGCTTGGGAACTTTTTCCTGTGTGATTTGGAGTTCCCTTTCAATGCAGAGAAATACCAGGAACTTTTTGTGTTACTATTGCGTGCCTGTTCATGGCTGTAGAGATGAGGTGGTCTAGTAGCTGGTGTGGGCGGAGCAGAGTGGGTGGAGGAAGGAAGGTATGGCCTGGGACAGGAAGGGGCGGAGAAAGGGGATAGCCAGTCAGTCGAGTGTAGGGCTATGCTGGTGTAAGGACTTGAGAATAAAGTGTCCTGAATAGAACCCTTCGTGTCTGTCCTTACTGATGCCCTTAGGACACGACAGCTGGCGACGAGGGTGGGATCGAGCTAGCTGCTCTCCCCGGAACATCAGCACACTAGCGAGTCCGGTGAAGGGCTGGTCAAGAAAACCAGCGGAAGCGCCGCCACTCGCGACACACCCGAAGCGTGTGAAAGCCCCGCAACAGAAAAGAACAGGATCGCGAGGCGCGCCCTGCCTGAGGAGAAGCCGGCACCAGGAACGGCAGGAAGGGAAGCGACGACGCTGACGCGCGCGTCCCCCGAGGCAGATTGGAGCAGTGAGCGCGAAGAGAGACCCCGCCCGCCTACCTGCTGCCGAACAGTGAGTGAAGCGGATGATGAGAGGGGCCGCCTGAGCAGCGCGCAGTCCTGAAATGAATGGAGTGAGAGCCCGGCACCACGTGTGGTATCTACGCGCGTTATTCAGCCGGCGGCCATCTTGAAGTCAGGCGGATTTCCAGACGCCCCATACAAGTAGACCCGGGCGGCCATTTTGAAGTCAGGCAAAGCTGAAATTTAAACAAGCACAGGCTAATACAAAAAAAAAAAAAAAGGAAACGAGGAACATACCTGAATATAGCTTGCAAGATTCCACGTAGGATTCCCTGGGCCTGCTTTGCGCCGACGCTGCGCACATCGCACGTGCACCACGATGTCGAACCACGGATCCCCTGCTCAGTCTCCAGCGCGCCAGGATGCGAAGCCGATCATCATGGGGCTGTCGCACCTGCGCCCCCCAGAACCCTTAGCGCTCGTGGTTGGGAGCAGCATGGGCCCTCGCTGGGAAGAGTGGATTGAGGACTTTGAGGACTACATCAAGGGCTCGAAGGTGATAGGGGATGAAGATCAAATGATCGCACTTCGGAACCTCGTGGGCAAGGACATCAGCAAGATGATAAAGGAACTTCCTGCCGCAGACGCGGGAACGTATGCAAACGTGCGTGCAGCACTGGATCGGAAGTTTGTGCACAAGAAGAACGTAGATTACGAACGTTACGTGTTCCAAAGAGCGCGACAAGAAAAGGATGAGGTCATGGGCTCATACATCACAAGGCTGCGGCGACTGGCGCGTCACTGTGAATTCGACAAGTTCTCGACGGACGACGCCATACGCCTGCGGGTGATCGACGGTTGCCAGTCAGAGACGCTACGCAGGAAGCTACTAAAAAAGAGCCACACATTGGATGAAATAGAAGAGATCACAAGGCTCCATGATCAGACGGAAGAACAAGCCAAGACCATGGAGGCAGGACGCGTGGATCGCAAGGAGGTAGTGTGTCAAGTGCGCACCGACCGCCCTCGCCGGGGGTCGAAAGAACGGGAACGACAAGCACGGCCGCCATCGAGACACCCCCGTCGCTCTGGCCATCGGCGGCCTGACTCGGGGAAGAGAAGCCGGCGTCAAGACTATGGGAAGAAGGCGCCGTTGAGAAGATGCTACCGTTGTGGATACGACTTCCCACACATCGGGGCGTGCCCGGCCCTGGGACAGAAATGCCACAAGTGTGGTCGCAACAATCATTTTGAGACAATGTGCGGGGACTACCGCCGGGAGAAGGAAAAAGCCTCCACGAGGTCACCAAGAGGCGAGACGCGCCGCCATCACGCGCGTGCGGTACGAGACCGCCGGAAGTCCTCCTCCAAGTCCTCTCAGTCCAGCAGGGAGTCGCGGTCCTCACGGTGGTCTAGAAGGTCACCATCCAGAGACTCCGAATCACTTTCAAGTGAACATGAGTACTCCGTTGAATATGCCAACATGATCGCCGATCCAGACCAACTAAAAAAATACCCTCGGCTGGACATCAGCGTTGGCACGCATCCTACGAAGTTCGTGATGGACAGTGGCGCATCCCTCAACTACATCCCAGTGACGGAATACAAAAAGATGAACCCTCGACCTCGGCTCAATCCCGCACATGTGCGTGTCTACACCTGGATGTCCAGGAAGCCACTCCCTTGCCTTGGGAAGTTTTCCACGACACTGAGGCATCGAACAACATCTATTCCGGCTGTAATTCACGTCATCGAGGGACCGGAAGCTGACTGTCTCCTCAGTCTCCCGACTGCTGAACGGCTGAAGTTGGTGGAAATCCTGTACCGCGTCACCAGTGACAATGACACCATTCACAAGTTCCCGAGGCTGTTCTCCGGACTCGGAAAAATGAACAGGGGCCAGATCCGCCTCCACATAAATGACCAGGTCCGCCCGGTTGCCCAACACCCGCGGAAGGTACCGTTCCACCTCCAGCAAGCGGTGGAGGAGGAGCTGCAGGATCTGCTGGACGCCGACATCATCGAACGGACAGAGGGCGCCACACCGTGGGTTTCTCCAGTCGTGATAGTACCGAAGAAAGGAACACCAGGGAAAGTACGACTCTGTGTGGACATGAGAATGCCCAATACCGCCATTGAGAGAGAGCGTCATCCGGGACCCCACTTAAGTGACATGATCGCCGCCCTCAATGGGGCGAGGGTGTTTTCCAAGCTGGACTTAAACAAAGGCTACCATCAGCTGGAACTACACGAGAGTTCCCGCTATATCACGACGTTTGCAACACATCTGGGGTTGTTCAGATACAAGAGACTGAACTTTGGCATTTCATCAGCCGCGGAAATATTCCAAGAAGCCATCCGGCAAACGATACATCACATCCCAAATACGCTGAACTACAGCGATGACATTCTCGTCTACGGGGCAACACTCCAAATCCACGACACGGCCTTAGACAGGGTCTGTCATGCTCTACTGGAAGCCAACCTCACACTCAACAGGGAGAAATGCGAGTTCCATCAGTCGCAACTGAAATTCTTTGGCCACATCTTTTCAGGAGCCGGAATGCAACCAGACCCTGACAAAGTGAGTACTCTGAACAGCACCAAGAGTCCACTTGACGTCAGTGACGTGCGGTCGTTCCTCGGCATGGCGAGTTACTGCTCAAGATATATTAAGGACTATGCCACCATCAGTCACCCACTTCGCACTCTCACCAAACAGGGGCAGGCATTTGAGTGGACCCCTGAATGCGAGCAAGCATTCCAGGACATAAAGAAAGCTGTGGGCACAGTGGAAAGCCTGGCCTATTTCAGCCCGGATCGCAAGACCGAAATAACAGTGGACGCGAGCCCCGTCGGGCTGGGAGCCATCCTGGCTCAATATGACAAGGACACGGACCACCGCCACATTGTGGCGCACGCCAGCCGGAGCCTCTCCGACACGGAGAAGGCCTACTCCCAACCGGAAAAGGAGAGCCTTGCGGTCGTGTGGGCGTGTGAGCACTTTCACGTGTTCATCTACGGGAAGCATTTCACCATGGTAACAGACCACCAGGCGCTCGTCACAATCTATGGCAACCCCCGGTCCAAAATGCCACCACGCATCGAGAGGTGGGGACTCCGTCTGCAGGAATACACGTTCACAATCGTGCACAAGCCAGGGAAGGCTGCCAACCCGGCCGACTACATGTCGCGCCACCCGGAAGACTCGCAGCGACTCACACCGTCCATGGCAGACGAATATATCCACTTTGTGGTGGACCACGCGCGACCGCCTGCAGTCCCCCTAGAGGCCATCCTGGACGCCACCCAGCAAGACACCATGCTACAACAGGTGATCCGAAGGGTCCGAACAAACAGGTGGCGGCACGAAGAGCCGGAGGACGGGAGGGGTGACAGCACAAAGCGTCAGGAGTGGCAAGCGTTCCGGAATGTGTGCGAAGAACTATCTGTCACGCCCGATGGCCTACTGTTACGGGACAACCGAATTGTAATACCCCAGCAACTGAGACAGGGAGTCGTCAACCTGGCACACGAAAGCCATCGAGGAGTAGTCACGACGAAAAGAGCACTTCGTGAACGTGTCTGGTTCCCCTTCCTTGACAAGATGGTAGAGAACACTCTGAAAGACTGTCTGCAGTGTCAAGTGGTAAGGCAAGGAGACCCGCCAGCACCACTTCAGATGACGCCCCTGCCACCAGGAGTATGGCAAGAACTGGCCATGGATTTCTACGGCCCCATGCCGTCGGGCAAGTACGTGTTAGTCATAATAGATGAATATTCGCGGTTTCCCATCGCCCGGTTCGTCCCATCCACCAACGCGGCTGCCACGCTTACCATCCTGGATGAAGTCTTTGCAGCATGGGGCATACCCGCTGAGGTGAAAACAGACAATGGGCCCCCTTTCAATGGCCGGGAGTTCAGTGACTTCCTGACGCTCATGAATGTGCGACACCGACGGATAACACCACTATGGCCGCAGGCCAACGGCACCGCGGAAAGATTCATGGCCACTCTCAAAAAGACATTCCAACAGGCTGCTCTAGACAAGAGAGACCCGCAAGCAGCCCTCAATGATGTGCTCCGAGCCTATCGGACGACACCGCATGCTACCACCGGCAAATGCCCGGCCACACTCATGCTGGGACGCCCAGTCCGGACACGGATACCCACCTGGGAGGGGGCACTACGACCCATTTCGCCCAGCCGCATCCATCGGGAAGTGGAAGCCACCGACAAAGCTCGCAAAGAAAGCATGAAGGCATACGCGGATGGCAGAAGACGTGCTCGGTCCCTCTCATTCCACGAGGGAGACTGCGTGGTCGTCAAGCAGGAGCAGTGCAAGAAGACGGATAGCAGGTTCAGAGCGGAACCTCTAACGGTCACCCGACAAAGAGGTACCATGCTGACAGCGGAGTCAGACAACAGGCGTGTAACAAGAAATGTGTCCCACTTTCAGAAGTGCAGCCCGGGCCTACAAGAGACACTTGAGTCGCGAGTGACATTGTCAGGAACTCGACAGTTCGAAGCACAGAGCGACGGTGATGGCCACCTGGGACAGATATCCGGCGCCGACACCGCCGCAGTGCCTGAAGGCCGCACACTCAGACCACGACAAACAATCCGCCAGCCCAAGCGGCTGATTGAAGAAATGTAACTCTTGGTGACTCATTTCTTGCTAACAAAGGGGGAGATGTAGAGATGAGGTGGTCTAGTAGCTGGTGTGGGCGGAGCAGAGTGGGTGGAGGAAGGAAGGTATGGCCTGGGACAGGAAGGGGCGGAGAAAGGGGATAGCCAGTCAGTCGAGTGTAGGGCTATGCTGGTGTAAGGACTTGAGAATGAAGTGTCCTGAATAGAACCCTTCGTGTCTGTCCTTACTGATGCCCTTAGGGGAGCGAGACAGTGTAGTGGAAATAGGCCTTAAAATGCATTGCTGGAGTTGCGTCATGTTTGCGACACGACTCCAGCAATGCGAGACTTTTACCCCAACAGATGCGTCAGAATTTCTAACGCATCTGTCAATCCTTGCGCCATATTGTAAATACAGCGCATCCATAGTGACGCAAGGGTTTCTCAGGGTGGTGCATGGGAAAGTGACGCATCTCTACAGATGCGTCACTTTCTTAAACATCTTCCCCCTTGTTTGGTTCACAGAATACACAGAATTTTTTACATTCACTTGTGGCGAGGTCGTAATCCTAAAAAAGGTTTTGTAAAGAGCAGAGCCTCTCTTTGAGAACAGAACAGCGCTCCTGCAGAAACCTATCGGCCATCTACAGAGCGTCTGCAGGTGCAACAGTGTGAATTCACAGATGCTCCTATATTTTTTAACAAGCTCATATCTTTTTATGATTTATCTGCAGCTTTTCATAATTCGAGTGAATACTGTAATTACTATCAACAGTTTGGAACTAGGGGTTGGTGAATTCCTTGTTATCAATCTGCGGATGTGAATTTAGGGCAATCCAGCCAGTTTACCAGAGACGGCTGGTGTTAAGGGGTGAAGTGAGCGTTGCCCTACTAACAATAAACAAAAAAACACAGAGTTCCTAATGAAAGGCTTCATAGTGCTTTGTTCCAGACAGTAAGGAGCCTGAAGTTTTTCTTTTTTTTTTACCAGTTGGATAAGTGAACTGAACACAGCTGCGCATGCGCCGGCTGCCGGGCGAGAGAATACTCGCCCTGGAGGCACATAGCAGTGTTGGGTCGTCATGGTGGTAGGTGCGGCATTTATCAGTGCCATTGTATTTGCTTGATTCTGGGCGTTAATGCCTGCGACCTTGGGCGGGATCCACGTGACGCCACAGACAAGGGAGGCAGGCAGGGCTTTAAGTGGGCCGGGTCTCACCAGTGCTGAGCACCAGCAGTTTTTTAAAGTGGGGCTCAAAACGGGTCTCTATCGGGCTCTGTTTTGTTCCCTGGCACAGGCGGTCTGTTTTTCTTCCGTACTGCAGGGCCAGCAGGCACATCCATGTGGCGTGCCCACACTGCTCACTTCTCACTAGTGGAGAAGTTACGGCATGACGTCATGCCAGGTGAGCATTGTAGGGGAAGGGAAATCCTTTAAAGAGAGTCATTTTCTCTCTGGATTTCTCTTCTCTTTTAGAAACTCAGGAGCATCAACATTGTCTTGGTGTCACCAGGGCTTTAAGTGGAAGCTTTTTCAATATTATATACAAGTCAAAGTTGTTGCTTATATATCTTGGGCAACTAACAACCATTGACAAGGCCAATAGTCCTGACCTGATGAAGGTATGATGTTACTTGTTGTATCATATATCTGGATGCAATGACAGAAACAACAAACTACCAGTCGGGCGGCACACTGTGCTAAGCACAGATTTTTAGCGTATGTGTTTTTAAGCCACGCCCTTAAATACATTGACCACACCTCTTTGAAAGACCCCCCCAGTTTTTTCATCCCACTTAAAGCCCTGGAGGCAGAGCTGTTTAGGGGTCAACAAACATGCGAGCCCCTCCCTACCCCATACGTTGGTATGCTTTTGTTTTAGAGGACGTGCTGAAGGAGGGGCCCGAAGTGTACTTGGCAGTGGATACACCGGAGGGAAGAAGATGTAATGCGTGAAGCAAGGTACGATTTTTGCTCGGTTCTCTATGGCTTTGGGGCTTGGGAACTTTTTCCTGTGTGATTTGGAGTTCCCTTTCAATGCAGAGAAATACCAGGAACTTTTTGTGTTACTATTGCGTGCCTGTTCATGGCCCTGTGTTTACCAGCTCTTGCACGCCCAGGAAGTCACATGTGAAAGCAAGAGCACTTCAGTGGACAGCTTTGAAAGTAAAATGCTGCCTTGAATGGTCTGCCTTTCTGTTTCATCACTTCTTGCAGATGCTTATAGGTGTTTGAGCACCAAGTCAGCATTTGGAGGAAGTGGCTGTTTCCCGATTTATACAGTGCCGGGATTGAAATATTTTGTGCTAGTAATATAGTGTGCGCCCAACGTGACACTCTCATCTTTCCACCACTGGCAACATTCATTTCCACTTCCACCCCCCTGACATGCCCATGAAATCTCATAATGCGGTTATATTGTCCAGGGCGTAGATTTTATTCATATCAAACCGGTTAATTCCACATAACCACTACATGAGTATAAGTATCCCACTTGGGTACATAAAAGATATACATGCTTCACACCCTAGCGACTTTCATATGTCAAAGCACTTATACGGTAAAATAGATATTACATTTCAGCATAGCATTAAGCTGAACACTTTACTGTGCACATTATGCCAGCAGGCCACAATGCGCTACAGTTAACAGTTGCATTACCTGAACCAGGGCACTGCATAACGCATCGGCCCTCAGAGGTACCTGCCCAATGGCAAAACCTTCCGGTATACACATATCAAAGGCACAATGAAATTAAAATTGTCGTCCCAGGTGACCATAGCATTAAGTTGTTAATAGTCCTGAATCCTCTGCTGCGCCCATCGTGCCAGCAGGCCACAACGTGCTACAACAAACAGTTGCCTTACTTGAAATCCAGGGCACCACATAATGCACCGGCCCTCCGAGGCACCTGAACCCAGGCAGCCTCCCCAAAAATTCATCTCAGTCCTTAAGTGATGTGTTAAGGCAGTAGAGTTGAGGACCACCGGCAGGCCGGTCCCTTTCACCGCCAATTCACTGCACACTTCAATCCTACCCCATCCTGGGGTCCATCCAGTCGCTCAACCTCCCCTGTTGAGCATGCCCCTTTGTTGTTAACTGTCAGCGCTCCACCAGAGGGTAAGACGCTCCCCAGCGCACTCGCCCTCCCCTCCCCCGACGCGGACTGTGCTCTAGAATAGCCCCCAGTACTGTGTGGATGAATATCTCTATTCCTTTAGCCGAAAGATGCTCTCCATATTGATGGAACAACTCCGTTCTCCCCAGATGCAGGGAGACAAAGAGGACGATCCCCTCGATGCACTGCCTTAAATACCACATCTATTAGGTATCGGTTTCGTTTCCTTGACCGATCCTAAAACCGCTACATCATTAGCCAGCCCCCTCCTCACAACAGCCTCACAATGGGATGTACGGCCCGCGGCGCAACTAAGGGCGCCCCTCCTCTAGACACGATGGGGGCGCCTGCTCAAGAACGTTGGATCATGATGATGTTCGGGGCTGATTCATTTTAAGGTGGTTTATCTCAATTTGGGAGTTTCTGGCTGTACACGGACGCTGGGTTTATGTTTCTTTTAACACCAGGTAGTGATACCTGTCTGAAACTGCGTGTAGCTTTCATGCACTCGAGTTAAAAAATAACCAGATTGTACTTAAAACTGCAGCTGCGTCACCACGAAATAGATGCCTCCTCCTTTCCAGGAAAATTCCCAGCCCAGCTGTCCCGCACGAAGCTCTAATAAACAGGGGGAGCATAGCCAAGCGCTTGGCCGAGCACTGAAAATGTTAACTATTTAAGTCATACCACAAACATCATGTCAAATATGATAAACTCTATTCAAAATCCCAAAAAGTGTCTTTATTTACCCTGTGGAAGTTTTGGCATTATTGCGTGACCCCACAGCACTGCACTGAGAGGTACTTTTTAACTCTGAGTTTTTAAACATGGATCAATAGGGAACTAAGATCCAAGACAAGAAACCCTGTACCTGGCCCAGATTACTATGTATCTGTGTGCTTGCTTGTTTGTGCATATGTCTGTTATGAAGTTCTGTGAATATATAGAATCAGCAGCTAGCTACATCATTATCATATGAAATCCTTTTTATTGATGTCATGATAAGTACACTTTTACAAATGCTTTATTAACCTTCAAATACGCTTGAAAATGCACCTTTTGCCCACTCTTTTTTCCCCTAAATTTTCCATTATGACACTCGGGCTTGCTCGCTCACCACTGGGCACTCATAACAAACTTTTACGCCTCACCACTTTCAAATGTCACCAGCCACCACTGCAGTTTTCCATCGTTTCGAATCCACCTGCCCAAACTTTAAAAAGATTAAATGCAGTCAAAATATCCTGCGGTATAAGAATTCCTCGTTCTGTGCAGTGAGAAAAGCACGGAACGAGGAATTCTTTTGCTGTTTAACACTGCCTGAGTCTAGACAATGCCAGAATGGAAATTGAATTAAATGTATTACACGAAAATGCATCAAAGCAAATTCTCCAGCAAGGAAGGCTGTGCTTTGCAGCGGCAGACACTGCACAGAGACTTCCTGCTGAGGAAGATGTCTTTCAAGAGCTCTGCGTGGGTCCAAGCAAAGTACTTGCATTAATGCAAAAACATTGGATTTTCTCTCTTTTTCCATCTGCGCGTCAGCGGAGCAACCGTCATTCTGCTTTGCAGGTGATGAAACAGCAGGTGAATTTCATATTTTCGAAATTCTTCCGGATATTTTACCCACCCCTATTGGCAACATTTTCTTCACATGGGTTTTCACATAAAACAGGGCCTCTGCTCTGTTTTAAGTTGCTCGAGAGGAAAAATATTTACAGCATCCACCCATTTTCGAAGTTGTGAAGGAAACAGTCTTACAGTTAATTTGCAAGAAAACAGCACACCCTTTTCAGCAGCAACTAGCAAGAAAACATTAGCCCTCTGAAAAAATATTGGCAGCTTGGTGGGGAAACTGGGGGGCATATTATCAAGAAACGGCGTTACAATTATCGCCGCTTTAGCGGCAGTTTTCTGCCGCTAAAGCGGCGATAATATGCCCTGGAGAATTCCAATAGAAGTTCATGTTCTGGTGTCAACATGGGCTTCTATAGGAATTCTCTGCGGCATATTATCAAGCCCATTATCGCCGCTTTAGTGGCAGTTTTCTGCCGCTAAAGCGGCGATAATTTTATCGCCGTGCTAGATAATATGCCCCTATACAAGTGCGTAAATGTAGGAAATGAATACACTCCGAGTAGGACAGGCTTCCCCGACGAGTAGCTCGTGAGCTACTGGTCGCTCTCCAGATTACCTGTGAGTAGCTCTCTGTGTGCGGCCCCGCCGACTAAACTAGAAGCTTTTGTTTGACTAGATTAATATATTTATACCAAAATAGTGTATTCCAGATGAAAATGTGTGTATTTTCAGAACTCGTTGTTGTTTGGTGAAAATGGTTGATTTTCCAAAATATTTTTAAAGCTGCTATGTGAGTGACAAACCATAGGGCATTGGGAAGACTTATTACAAATGTTATACCCTTGGTGCCACAAGCATTGCAGCTCTGGTTGTTATGTATTACCTATGTAAGGACGTATCAACCTGTCAACGCCTTTTCCACATTACTGCTGGCAATCCTGCCTGATGCAGGGAGGTGATCGCCGCTGACAATTGTGCATAAGGCGACTATTAATATAATCTTGTCTAATATGGTCACTATTACAACACTTATGATAGTGACACTGGATAATTTTCATTGAATAGAAGTAGCTCTTGTTACAGAAAAGGTTGCAGACCCCTGGTGTAAGACAATAATCAGACTTTGCTCACTTTATATAAACTTTGCTGCTCGTTTGGTTTGTATTAATTTGTAGTACATGCTGTTAACCCACTGAGTTGCTTCTGACACCGCAGCAAACTCCTGTACGTACCCACTGGAGCTCTTGGAGACACACAAAGCAACTCAGACAGGCAGTAAATAGTGCTCCTGCAGGTACCCAGTGAACTCCTGCTGGGACACGGTGATCTCCTGCAGATACTTATAGCAACCTATTCTGCTCCTGTAGTGACCAAGTTTAGCTCCTACAAACAGACCTTAAGACTCACAATGGAGATTTTCAGGCCACAAGAAGCTCATAAAACCATCTCACTGGTCTCCTGCTGCCCTCCTGCACATGTGGCCACACAATGTAACACTAGCAGGTACACAATGGAACTCACGCAGTCACTAAACAGAGCTCCTACAAGTACTTACCGACAACCTACCCGGGTACTGTGGTGAGCAAGCAGAGATACAGAGAGCTGCAATGGAGCTTCTGTGGAGACCCAACTAAACTCTTGCGGCTGCACAACAAAGCAAAGTGAAGTATGTCTCTAAGCAGAGCTTATGCGAGGACCACCCTTTAAGGTCTTGCAGGTACATTCTGTCCTCCTACTGAGCTCCTTCAGTGCCTAAGCTGAGCTCTTGTGGGGTCTAAAGGAGCTTCGACTGAGAGCCAAAGGAACTCCTGTAGACACACAGTGAAGCAAAGTGAAAGCAGGTCAACAGGCCTGATGCAAGAAGCAAGTTAATCTCAGACAGGAACCCCACATAGCCCTTGCAGGGAGCCATTAGGCATTAGGCAGCCAGCAGTTGTTGTTGTTGTGGGCATCCTTCTGAGCTCTTCGGGGACCTCGCTGAGATCCTTCAAGCACAAGAGAAAGGTTCTACAGCCCCCCAAATGAGGTCCTACAGACCCCACAGAGAGATCCTGCTGTCACTTCAGTGAGATCCTGTAAGACCCCCCTTGAAACTCCTGCAGGGCAGCAGCAGAACTTCTTCAGGTAAGCAATGTAGATGCAACAGGCACCAATGGAAGTACCTGCACTTGCCCCAAAGTAGCTTTGTAAGATACCACAATGAGTCTCCACAAGCTGCAGGGTGTATTGGGCCATATGCTGCACACTAGACTGCTTCCAACACCCCTCCCAGCATCCTCTGCTCACTGCACTTCTTCTCTACCCCATATGGCTTCTGTTACTCTATTGTTCCCATCTTTAGGTTCTCCCTCCTTCCCTTGTATTTGAGCATGCCATTCCTTCTAGTTTACCTGTTGGTACTTGCTCCCTTGCCTTTCTTCCACTCTCTCACGTCTACCACTCTTAATTCTTGCTCTTTAAGATTCCTTTTTAGGTCGAGCGTGAGCCAGCACGCATGCTCTGCTCTGCGAGACTTCTTGTATACATTCGAATTAACGAGTAGCGAATAGAAGGCCCACCCACTCTCCGCCCATGTTTGCCATTGGCTTGTGTCATTGTCTGTCCTAAATGCTGGCTTCTATTTCGCCAATCTGCTTGTTAGTCCCTCTTTAGTACCGCCTCCTCCTTCATTTGTCACCTCCCATGGCGACCGGCCCCTTTACTTCCTTTGTTACATGGTAAGTGATATTTTAGACTGTGGGTACTATTTTCATTAAGGAGGTTCTCCTCATCAGGCACGACATGCTTTGGTGCCTTCTTTAACCCTCTCCCCCACCCCCCTCCTGTTGTCCGTGCATTCTTCCCCCCTGCTTGCCCTCATTCTCGTTGTCCGTGCCTTCTCCCAGCGCCCTCCCTCCCGTTGTCCGTTCCTTCACCCCCCACCCTCCCTCCCTTTGTCCGTGCTTTCAACCCCCGCCTGCCCTCACTCCCTCCCTCCCGCTGTCTGTGATGCTAACCATTTACACTGCAATAGGTCTCGCGTAAATGCGAGACCTATTGCATTGTAAATGCTCGTGTCTGTATATGTTGTAAGGTCAGCCAGTTAACACAAGGTACTTGCCCTGCCCCCAAGAGCACAGATGCTGGCTGGAGACAAAAGGCAGCTGCAGTGTGACTCTTGCAACGTCCTAGAGCTCCTCGGCAGCAGCTTCCAGCCCCTCTGAAAGCACGTACTTCAGCTTGTTTTTATTTTTAAGTTCAGCCTTTGATTGTGCTGGTACACATTACCAGGCTAGGGTTTATTTGCTGCTGTTGCTAGGCAGTTTACAAGATCAAACAATGGATGTTTAAAGTGCAGATTTCAAACCCTAGCCTGCTAATGTGTACCAGCACAATCAAAGGCTGAACTTAAAAATAAAAACTTACAGCTGAGGAGTTTGGAACAGGGTAAGCAGGTTCAAGGCCCTGCGTCGCCTCCACATGGTGTGATTCTGGGCAAATCACTTATTCTACCGGTGCCTACACATATGAATTTGACGTTGTGTGAGTAGTTTGGTACTCATGTAAAGCGCCCCAAAGCCCTTGGACCGAGTTCATGCTATATATAACTGCAAATAATAATAAATGGAAAGCGCAGTCGCTGCCTGTTGGATTGACCTTGTCTGCTTATAAACCTGAGTGTCAACTGACTGGTGAACAGCGATACGCAGGAATGCACAAAGTACCATGGCAGTGCCATGCTAGAAGGAGGATTTACTGGCAGCACTCTCGCAGATGCACATCCACAAAATGGTGCCTTACTTGCCTTTTAAAAGTGGTGTCAGCTAAAACATTTTTTCTCGAAAAGTTCACTCAGTAGCATTATGCTATGTCTGATACCCTGTATTTGTTCACTCTTAACGAACGAAAATTTGCATTCTAGGACAATATAGTTCAACATTTCTCATTGTAAGTAAAAGCAAACCAGCATTGGCAAAGACAATTGGTCTCGCCTATGCAAGCGTAATTGTCTTTGTAGATGTTTTTGAGCCATGTTTTACAGCTACAGAACTATTGTGCAGCATTGCTGAAAGTAAAGGAAATAAAAGGGGCTATATATAACACAATCAGCGTTGGCCTCTTTAAAGCGTTTTCCCCCCTTTTTTAGCCGTGCTGCAGTACCACATGGCTAAACAAACGCTCTTGCATAGGCGAGACCTATTGGCTTTGCCAATGCTTACTATTACTGTTTGTTCTTAAATCCTTCATTCCGCATCTCTAGTTAACTCACACGTCTCCTTTGTCAGGCATACTTTATCACTAATTTTTCTCTTACTCTTCCCCATGTTCCTTCATGTTGTGTTTATTTTCACTTTTTCAACTCCTCGGATTGTTTTTACCCTTTTGCCCAACACTTCTTTTACTCATTTGAATTCTCCTCTTATCTCTCTTCTTCTTTACTTTAGCCATGACTTTTTTCTCTCACAGCTACTATTTCTGTCTACCACCCACAGAACGTTTATACAACCCTCTTCTACTCTTGCTAGAGGTGGGCAAGCCAACATATTAATAGGGTGCGCCAAGGGTCTGGCTTGGCCCTAAACGCACAAGCATGAGCCATGAACATGTCTGATATGTAACTCATGCAACAAAGTACCAGCTCTATTCACAAAGGTAAATGTGCGCATGTACATTTCCTCAAGCAGCTAGGGGTAGCTTTGCACTTCTGTGCTATTCACTATTTCTGAGTATAATGTTTTTACTAGGTGCCGGCTTACATGTCTCCACCACTTGGTGAAGCCTCCTACACCAGGATTTCTGAGAGTAAATTATTACTCATAACTTTTCATATGTAGGAGGAGGTCTCTGCCACCCTGCCAGATATCTTTCTATGATAAAGTATGTGGAAATGTATTAAAGTTTATTAAACTTAAAAAAATATATTGTACAATAAAATATTAATGGGAAATAAAAGTACTTATTTATTTTAAATCTACAATTAGTAAAACAAAATGGTACAGCTCATTAACTTAACGGTGTATTAAATAATATACTTTTTTCAACTTTTTATATTTAATTTACGAATAATACCATTATAGAATGCATTTTATAAATCCCTGCAACATTAAAACATTTTTCATTTAACGTGTATTAGAATACTCAATTATTTAACAATTTTTAAAGTATATTTTAATATCAAAATTACTGTATCACATTTTTTTAAAAATCGGTAAGTGTGTATTTATTGCACGTACATTTTTATTATTAAACATAACTTAAATATTTATTTTAGAAGACAAAAGAAGAAAATGTATCCCATGGAAAATGAAGCTAGAGACTATGTGCCAAATTTGATTTCTTACTGAAGAGAAAAACACAATGTGGCAGAAGCAAGGAATGCTGCTTTTTGTCTCTCCTGTTTTTTTCGCTTAGTGTAGAGATGCAGAGTTTACAAGCATGTTTCATATTTGATTTATTCATAATTATAGACTGAAGAGAATTTAGGAGAATCGAAACCATGCTTGAACTTTGGACACTCTTTTTGTTATGTTATGTTATGTTAAACTCCATTTATAGTGCGTACAGCTACTCGGAAGTGTCCCGGCATGGAAGCCAAATGGTGGAGACAGAGTGGAGCAGACCCGGCTGGAAGATTACTTGAATAACAAAGTTTTTAGATGTTTTTTAAACAGCCTGAGGTCGCCGATGTTCCGAAGCTCGAAGGGCAGGGTATTCCAAGCCATGGCCGCTCTGACAGAGAGGGAACTGCCTCCCATTCTAGGCAGGCGGTACCTAAGTACAACAGCGAGGCATTAACCTGTGGAGCGTAAATGTCTGGGTGGCACATAGAACGTAAAGTGTCTCCTAAGATACTGAGGCCCCGCCTTGTAGAGAGCACCATGGGCAAGCGTGAGAGCCTTAAACAAAACACATTGGTCAACCGGGAGCCAGTGCAAATCCCGTAGAGTCTGCCTAGCGCTAGACCTGCCAGGATTACCCAGTAAAGCTCTAGCCCTCGCGTTCTGGACAATCTGCAGCTTTTTTAGCTGATATGCCGGAAGACCAATGTACAGAGCATTGGTGTAGTCCAGACATGAAAGGATGAGAGCACGGGTCACCATTTCTTTAGCCGCTTCGGGCAATAAGGGCAGAAACTTCTTTAGGCATTTCAGTGTGCCGAAGCACACACCGGCTAGTTAATTGATCTGAGGCAGAAATCTTAGTTCCTCACTGAACCATACCCCCAAATATTTTGCCGGGCTCCCCATTAATTTAGGCATGGGGTAACCCACCGGCCAAATGTCCTCTCTGAAATGCGGGGGGAAGGATCCATAAAGGAGCACCTCAGATTTCTCCTTGTTGCATTTCAGCTGGGCCTGCGCTAACCATTAAAAAACTTCCGCAAGACAGTTTTTGGCAGTGATCGGGGAAAAATCAATTTTCTTCCACGTGAAGAGGAGCTGGGTATCATCAGCATAAGCTCTGATCTTAGCACCCAGCTCCTCCGCCAGATAAATGAGCGGCGTCATATAGACATTAAACAGAAGAGGGCTCAATGTTGAGCCCTGAGGAACCCCCGTAGTCAGACTTCTCGGTGTTGAGGAGTAAGGAGGCAGCCATACTTGCTGTGTTCTATTCGCTAGAAAGGATTCAATCCACTCCCACACCTGACCAGAGATGCCAATGTAAGACAACCGCGCCAAAAGTTGGCGGTGTGGCACGGTGTCAAACGCGGCAGAGAGGTCTAATAGCACCAGATCAGCTCGGCCGCCGGCATCCAGGCACTCTCTAAAAGCCTCCGCCACCTCAACCAGGGCTGTCTTGGTGCTGTGTGAGGCCCTGAAACCCGACTGGGCGGGGTGGAGGGCGCCAGAGGTCTCAACAAACTCAGAGAGCTGCTTGTGAGCGGCCTTCTCACACACCTTTGCCACAGCCGGGAGAAGTGAGATTGGACGATAACTAGCCAGGGTAGCGGGGTTTAATGAAGGTTTTTTTAGCAGGGGGAGAAGTTTTGCATGTTTCCACTCAGGTGGGACCGTAGCGGTCAGGAGGGACAGAGTGACAATTTTGTTAACTTCAGGGTTAACTACCTCCATCACTGCCGCCTGTAACCTGGCTCGGCAGGGATCCATAGGAGAGCCTGATTTAAACGATTTAAGTATTGCTAGAGTATCTGACAGCGAGATGGGAGTAAACGCAGTCAAACAGGAGCGGACTGGATCAAAGTCTACGACTGTCTGATGCGAATAGATCACCTGCATTTGAATAGCAGTCCCAAATCTATCCTGTATGGCTTGAATTTTATCAATAAAAAACCCGAAAGCTGCTCGCACCAGTCGTTAGAGAGGGGGGCGAAGCCATCTGTTTAGCGCATGGATTCAGGAAGCTTTGGACGATTGCAAAGATTTCCTTTGAATTCTTCTTTGATTGAGCAATGCGCTCCGCATAAAAGTGTCCTTTGGCCAGCTTGACCGTGGTGTAATAGTTGTTCTGAGTCTTCCTGAGAGCTATTTTGGCTAGCGGACAGTAGGCCTGTCTTCAACAGCGCGCAAGCTTTTTGCAGGATTTTTTTAGTTCTTTTAATTCATTCGAAAACAGGGTTGGGACGGAGATTTTCTCGCTCTTTTATGTCCCAGAGACGTGGAAAAATACTCCACTGCTCTAGACAGCCAATGATTAAATCCGCCAACAGCTTCCGACAGACCCCCAGAGATACCCTGGTGGGTATCTGTCAGGACTCTGCCCAGGGCAGCAGGCTCAATACGAGGAGGAGGTCTAGCCTCTGAAGTCCTCGTAGATGAATAGGATGGCTTCATGGTCAATGAAAATTGAATTAGAAAATTATCGTACCAAGAGACTGCCATTGGCAGAATAGCTGGTTCATGGGAGTCCTTGCTGGGTTACCCCAAACATCCCATGATTTAATGCTTTGTTACATGGAGGAGTGAGGGGTACCTGTGGAAAGTGTGATGAAATCATGCGCATGGGAGAATGGTGAAAGCATGACACATAATTTCCTGCATAGCCTCGGAGCACAATAACCATATTCTTTGGTACTAGGTGGCCTGCTGTAATGTATGACACCTTCAAACAGCCCTGGCCTTGTAGACAACTGGATTTTGGATGCTAGGGCTGCTGATCCCAATATTAAACAGATAAAAGTGTAATTACCTTTCCAAGAGTGCAATGTGATGTGGGTCTAGTAGTCTGTACTGGCAACTGTGAATAACCACACAATACCAGCACCACTTGGATGTGTCGTAAGGGCCAGAGCTGCCGACTTTGGAACAGGGGAACCAGGTTCGTTTCTCGGCTTCGGCTCAACATTCTAGGCAAATCATTTAATCTCCCTGTGCCTACCAAAAATGAATGTGACCTTGTGTAATGTAACTGGTGCTCATGTAAAGCTCTCCAATACTTTCGGGTCAAGTTTGCGCAATATAAAAACTACAACAATACAAAAATAACTTCCACCTTGGCATGCAAAGAGTGCACCATATCCATTTAGTGCCTTCTGAAAGAATCCTTTTGTAAGGTTAGAGGCAGTAAGCAAGTGTGTGTGAGAGAGAGAGTGATCCATGTTAATATATAAAAACTGTGCTTAGCACAATTTACTATAAGTCCATGGAACACACTACCAGCATTACTCCTATAAATCTGCATGTTGTTACCTGCACTGCATTGAAAGCAAAAAAAATTGTGAACACGGGGAAAATGCAACTTACATATATTTTTAGGCGGGGCAGATCAACATACCCTTGTCGTCACTGATTTTCAAAAGTTCGACACTTTGGTTGGAAGTGTTGATGAAAATATTTCAGCATCCAGTTGTCTCAACAATACTGGAATAACATTAATGGACTGCGGTACTGGTGTGCAGTGATAGTCCCCGTTACTGGGTCCATGACACCATGGCTGTGAGATATCTCTGATTAGTTGAGAATACAGGATAGGGTGATGATAAAATGTAAATGAAGAAGATTCCTAAAGTGAACCGGTTTCAGTTGTTTCGTACTAAATTAAATATAGGCCAGGGTGGACTAGCCGAATTCCGCGAAGTGAACACAAAAGTACCCTGCGGTACGCGGAGTTCCGCAAGCGGCAGAGTGTGTTAGGTTGCGCCGTCCACACTGATTTTTAGCACTGAGTGTTTGTCCTGCATTGGAAAATCAGCGCGATCTGCACCATGCGCAGCGCAAGATGGCGCTGCTTCTTTCTGCCGCTTAAGTAGAAGTTCTACTGGAGCAGCAGCTTCCTCAACGCTAATGGAAGGTTTCTCAACGCAAGCGGTGGCGGCCATCCGCGACCGCCCAAGTTAAGAAATCGGGCCAGGTGGTGGTGTGGAGTATGATTTCCTCGCTTGCGCTCGCCTACGCGTTTCGGAGTTTTTCGGAACTCTGCGTACTATGTGGAGCACGGAGTGGGAAAAACTCTGCGAGCGGAGCAGAATTTCATGCCCAGGCCTAGTTAAATGTAATTCCAATGCTGGAGGACTAAAATGCAGTGGTAGCACCATATGTTACTACAATTGTAAAGTTTGGTGCTCTCCATTTCAGTGTAAATAAAAGTATATTAACCCCTTCAGTGCCCGCCCCTTTCCCCGCCCTGTGCCGGCCGTTTCATTAGCGGGCGGGGTTTATGACGAGCTGGTCTCGTCATGGGCACAGCGCCACCGCAGCCCATGACGAGACCAGCTCGTCATGGGCATTGAAGAGGTTAAAAACAAATTCAGCACGATCTGTTTCTGAAGGTCGGGGTGGTGGCTTGTGTTATATTTTAATGAAGTGGTGGGTGGGGCCATCAGAGTCGGTTTAAGCTACCTTGTTTTGAGTTGTACTAGGTAATTAGATGTTGTAGAACGATATCATATGTAGTAGGTTGTTGTAATACTATATTGTGCCTTGTTGGACACCGTATACCCAGGTCCTTGTTTATGATGGAATGTGGAACGTGGGGGCATTTAGTTGGTGAGGGTACAGGGAGAAGAAGGGCAACTATTGTGATGTTGTATGCTACATGGTGGCAGTTTTTGTGTACAAGAAAGGATACTTTGGAACTACTTGCGAGTATCTTCACAAATTTGGCAACGGGAATGTGATTCAAACCCAAGCATGCAAAGCACAATGCTCTGAGATGCTCTCAGTCAAACCAGTGGCCCCAGCTAGTTGTAAACATACACTCACATGGGATCCCTGAATTGACTCAGAGCCTCTCACAGGTTAAAAATTTGTGTTTGTAGGCAAATTGTGTGCAGGCAAATGCACCTGAACGCAAGGCTGGCTTTAGGGTGGTGCAACTGGTGCAGCTGCTTCTGCAGCTGACCTCAGTGGGTGCTGTGTTTAAAAATAACTTATGGGTTTAAAAACAGGTGCTGCAGGGTTCCTTTTGTGTTCAGTATTTTTCAGGCAACAATAAAAATGTCAAGATAAATTCAGTGATTAATGCTGGAGAGAGATCTAGGGTGACCAGGTGATCCAGATTTGCCAAGTGAGTCCCAGCTTTCCATCAGTTGTCCTAGCAGATTTTGAGAAGTTTATTTCATGTCCCATTGTGTTTTTTTAGAGAAGATCGACTAAAAACAGAGAGAGGCTGGTTTAAAGGCAGGACGAGTGTGCAGAGCTTCTCAGAGCACAATTTAAATAACACCTATGTAGCTAGCGTTAAAAGTTGCATTTAACTTAGGTTCCTAAGTGCTTTATTGTCTGTGTTTCTATGTTGATGTGTACTGTCATTTAAGTCATTTTATGCCACTCAGCTTATGTAAAAGTGTAGTCTTTCTTCTATGTTTGCTAATTGTCCTGGTTTTTGGTTTTCAACATCTGGTCACCCTAGTGCAGTGATTCTCAAAGTACGGCCCGGGGGCCGCATGCGGCCCTCCTGACCTTTACATGTGGTCCCCTGGGCAGCAGCAGCACTGGGCTGCTGGTTACTGAACTTAGCACTAAGATGGAAAAAAATGTAAATATATAGCAATCGTTTATTTGAAGGTTAATTGCAGTTAGGAAAAGGAAGTAGCTAGGCCCTTAACTTTAGGAACACCTTAATTTTTTTTAAGACAGCTACTAGATATACATGCTTTGCTTCCCCTACACCCATTTTACACCCCCGCTGGCATTAGTGGGGCCCTCGGTCACACCATAGACAACATTTTGCGGCCCCCGGGAAAATGTTTGTGAGTACCCATGCCCTTGAGGGATCAGAGTTTTGTCTAGTGGCAATTTTGATTCATCCTAAAGTAGCGCAGAGGGTTCATGTGCCTGCTGCAAAGAACATGTACAATGCAAATCACAGAACTTAATGTTAGTAAATTATGAATAGCGCTATAAACAAATAAAATATATGTCAGAGAGGGGCTATGGAGGGATAAAGGTCACTGTTGGAGGATGGTAGGGAGGGAATTTGTTGATAAGGAGGTCATTGGGAGAGGGCCGCCAAAAAGATCGTCGCACCAGGCGCCACCTGTTTGAACATACACGCTTTTCTGCCTCTCCCTGCTTTTCCTTTCACTCAGATGTGTCCCCACTGAGAACACCACAGCTGGGGACGGGCGTGACTTGGTTCTTCCTTTTCTATGCACCTCGCTTTTTACAACACCACTTTTCCAAAAGTTCTTAAAACTCACCTATTTACTTTGTTACCTCTTCTTCTTCCATTTCCTTCTTTTATCAGAGGTTTCTCCTCAGTGCCAGGACACCCAGGATTGGGTAGTAGTGCACTATACAAATGTTAAATTCATTAGTAAACTATACAAATGTGAAATGCATTCATTCATCCACTTTCTCCTTATCTCTTTTCCTCAGGCGGACAAGAGGCTGAAGGGCCTCCAGCACGAGACTTCTGAGATCACGGGGATCCTGTCAGAAAATATCAACAAGGTGATAGAGCGAGAAGGAAAGCTGGCCGACCTGGACCAGCGAGGACAGGAGTTGGCAGACATGGTAAGTTCTAGAAAGCACTACAAAAGGCAGATAGAGTCTCAGTTTTAATTCTTAATTTGTGGCGGTAGTTATTGGTGGGTTCCAGGACTTGTTTTTCATGGTCAGACTTTAACATGGAGCAAGAGAGAGAAAGGTGAAACATGGCGAAATAAGAGATAAGAGAGAGCGAGAGATGAAAGTGGTGACAAAGAAAGAAACAGAGATTAATAAAAAGAACCTGCAAGAGTGAGATAAGGAAACAGGAAGTGTTGTGTAGTAGAAGAAACAGGAAGTGTACTGTGATGGGTGAAACAGGAAGTGTATGGTGATGGGTGAAACATGAAGTGTACGGTGATGGAAGAAAGACAGTTGAGGTTGAATCAAGACTAGACAGCCTTGGTATTCAGTAACACGAGCATTCAACAGCATTGTTGGTGGGCTCTTAAAAAAGTGTGGCCCGCTGTTATGTTTTTAAAATATTTGTCTTTATCTATTTTTACAAATTATGTCCAGTGCTCCCCTCCTTTCACCTCTGCTCTTATTTAAAAACTGTGTCTAAGTTACATTTGTCTCTAGTCACAACCCTTGTTGTATCCAACCTCACTTTATTGCCCTTAGCCATCCTGCCCAGCTGACTGTCTGCACATCTGTCTGCCTGCTTTCTGTTTAATTTCACAATTGAGTGTACGCAGATCCACATTTCTGGCTGAGGCGCTCTAAATGTTCTGAAGTTTCTTGAGGAGTAACTGGGTGATGCCAGCGTAGAGTGCGTTCTCGTAGTTGGGTCTGCTGCGGATGAGTGCGTGGGTGCCGTCTTTCTGGACTCAGTGGGGATCCACTTGAAGATCTTTCAGAGCACATGTAGCGTGTGGAAACAGGATGATGAGAGGGCATTGATCTGGCAGCTCATGGTGAGTGAGGAGTCTAGGATGATGCTGAGGTTTCGTGCGTGGGCTGTGGGTGTGGAGGGGGGGTTCCAAGTGCTGAGGACCACCAGGAGTCGTCCCAGTCGGACGGGGTGGAGCCCATGATGAGGACTTCTATCTACTCTGAGTTGAGCTTCATGCTATGAAGTTAAATGTGAGCATTTGTGGGGCAAACCTGTGTGTGTGTGTGTGTGTGCGTGTGTGCGTGTGTGTTTGTGTGTTAAAGAGAGTGACAGAGAGAGAAAAAGAGAGAACGGCTGTGGTTGAGAGTGAGTCACTGTGAGAGTATGAAAGTGAGCGTCTGCGTAAGTGAGGTGGATGGAATGAAATTGTGAGCAAGTGAATGAGCACATGAGTGAAAGCGTGAGCATGTGAGTGAGACAGTGTGTGAGCATGCATAGGCATGTGTGCAAGGCGAAAAGTGAGCATTCGAGTGAGAGTGTGAAACAGTGATAGTGAGTGAGACAGTGTGTGAAATTTCATGAGACAAGAGAAAATACGAGGCAGTGAGTGAGACATTTTAAAACAGATTGCTAGGTCGCATTTAAGCCAACATCCTCTACGACCCCTTAGCCCTCCTTCCAGACTGTTGCTCGCCGCTCCACCGCTTTCTACGGCTCTCTGAGGGCCTGAGGGGAGGCGGGGGTTACCCATGACCCACCTGCTTCAGACCCCAGGTTGTTTTTAGTGCTTCACTGCTCTCCAGTCAGAGCACTGAAGAGCCAGGTTTCAATTCTGGTTGAGTGCATAAGCCGCTAACAACCAATGATCCGGGATGTGCCGCCCTGTGCTTTAGTTCTGCAATTGTCTGAAACAATTCAGCAGGTACATGTATTACCTAAACAAGTGCCCTCACCACGTTCACGTTTGAGAGATAATATTTATTTGCATTATGACGATGATGATCGTTATTATTTTTATTATCTTGATTATTATTATTCCTGATGAATCACCTTTCTAGGCAGAACATATATTGCTTTTTGGCTTTAATGTCATTAAACAGAAATTGATTCCCTATCTTCCAAAGATATAAATTGCCTGTGTACTGTTAATTGTAAATAATAAAAATGTAACTAACTCACACCAGTAGTTGAGGATCCTATCGGTGCTTTAATAACTACTGTTTTTATTATTTACCGAGCAACACTATATTGAACATATTTTTAATTCATTTTTTGAGTCAAGCAGAGAAAAAACACTAGGACCAGGATTTACTGTGATTGTCCATCGGGGTTGCGTCACGTTTGTGATGTAGCCTGACGCAAAACCCCTTTTGGTATTTACCAAGCCACACACAGCCACTTTGCGTAGCTTTGGTTGGTTGTTTTAGTAAATACAAAGTAACACAAGGCAGCGCATACCTCACGCTCCTTTGCGTGGGGTAGGCATACATGGGTTGAGCATGAGCATTCCCATGCATCCACCCATATAATTTGACACAAAGCCCGGTTTACAAAGACCTGTAAACCTGGGTTTTTGCCTAAATGATGCACCTTACAGACTGAGGCGCAACAATGAGCAATCTCTTTATTTCTCCTCATGACATCCTCTTTCCATAGCATTCTGCAGCACACATAGAGAGAGGAATAAGCAGCCAAAGATTGTGTTTGTACTGGAAGGGATACTCCACACAGTGCTCCAGCACATGGAGAGAGCAGAAATGCTCCATATCTTCATAAATATGGAGTCTCTCCCGTTCAGGCAACGCAGCGCGGCAAGGGAACTTGCCGTGCTGCATTGCATGAAATAAGAGTAAATGTGCTCCCAGGGCCCGTAATACTAAAAGGGCGCACTTTCACTGTTTGCGAGGTGCACCAGGTGCAAACAGGGAAGGTGCTCCCTATTAAGAAGAATGTGCTGCTGTCTGGGCAGCTGTGCACTCCCGCTGCCCCGGGGGCAGTGCATTCAAGTGAAATACGGAGCAGCTGTTTAAAAGTAGGTCCGTATTTCTCTGTGTAGGCGGCAACCCACCTGCACTTTCAACAGGGATTAGAGAGCCCCTTACAGGCAGCTGGAGCGAGGGATTGCACCTGCATGAGGAAGGGTGTCTGGGGAGTCCATGGGACCCCCTTTCATTTCTTACAGTGCACCACCTTTTTGTGGCGCACTTTCAGTGCGCCTCCTTAGGGCATGTTTCCCTCTGCGCCCAAGTCGGTAACATGGCTTGGGCGCAGAAACAAAGAGTCTCCCTCATTTGCATGGGGCCTGCAAACGATAGCTGCATACACACATACATATGCACCAGTGCTATCTGTATTACCAAAGAGCCGCAGGGCGCACAAAGTGGGCGCACACACCTTTTAAGGAGCACTTTCTGTAATACGGCCTCAGATGCTATCAACTGATGATTTCAGTTAATGAACTGCCCAAGTTGCGAAACTGAAACTTGGTAGCCAATATCTCTCCGATTTCACACCCAGTATTTGCTCTGGACTTTGCTCCAGAAGTGTACTGATTAGATAAGCAGAAAAGAAAGGCTTTGTGACTTACCTAGTATACTCCTACTGGTAAATACAAAATACTTAGAGCTCCCTCATGACTAACTTGGGTAGACAGCTAAAACCATGCATAACATGCTTAAGGAGAATCTAACTCTAGGATAGATTACTCATTACACAGAGCAAGCTACAAAACACCTTTAGGCCATTGTCGAGCTTTGCTGTTATTTTGTACGAGCAAAATGCTAAGCAGCCCATTGGGGCACAACGCAGTTCAGATGAGGAGGTAACCAACTTTCTGGTGCTAAAGAGTTAACCAAAAAAAGGTGACAGGAGTGCAGCGCCAAAGATGCTCTACTGTGCCGAGCACCGAACCTCTTCTAATGTGAAGAAATGGGTGTAAGGGGGTGAGAGTGGCAAAAAAAAATATGTTAGCATCCGACACAAAGCAAGGACTCCCAAGCTGCCTTAACCTGCCTTTGAGACAAACGTTCACATTTTATGTGGGTTACCATTTATTGTTTGCCATCACATTACATTTATACTAGGGGCTGGCACTGCAAGTTTTTTAAATTCATAAAATGCAGTACTGCTGATTTTCTCACAGTGCTGCTTTGTAGGAATGTGAGTATATTCAGGCCTATAAACAACAATATTTCTTGTCCACATCTAACCACGTGACCCCCTCTCATACGATGAGCAACAAATTCTCTCTTAAGGTTCAATCAACTGCCTACTTACAACCGGTTAGTGGCAATCTGGCTGGATGAAGCCAATGCTCCGCGATTACAGGGACATATTGCAGATTAAAAATCAGACAACTGCCTCTAGCTCCCTAGGCCGTTATGTTTGGAGGCAACATCTCTGACAACTTGGTACCTGGGAATCTGCTGGACACCAGGGGCGGGTGCCACACTACTAAAGTGGGGGGAGTAGGACAGGGGATGAGGGGGAATAATATATTTTTTTTAAATTACCTGATGACGCGGCTGCCTCGGTCCTCTTCTCTGGCTCTCCCAGCATGCACTGGGGCACAGGCTCCCCACCCAATTCTGGCGCAGCTCTCATGCAATACCTAGCAGGAGAGCAGCGCCAGGATTGGTCTAAGCGGCGTGGTTTGCGGCATATAGTGCCTAAGAGCTTGTGACATTTTTCCAACCCGGCTGTGCAATACAGCTGGATTTGAGAAAAGTGTGCATGTCTGTTTGGCCGGCCTAAGATGGCGGGACAAACAGACATGCGCACTTATAGTGTTCCTTCCATTCCTCCCTGCTATGCCTGGCCCTGTCCCTCCCTACACTGCTGGCATCGTCTCAGTCAGTCAGAGAGCAGTCATTTTATTTTTCGCTTGACCGCTGACTGACTGACCAGTGGGGCGACACTCCTCCCCCATTATAGAGGAGCCGCCCCTGCTGGACACACTCATATCCCGTATTATTCCTTCCCTGGTGAGGATAAGCTTGGCCTGAGTTGTACGTCTCTTGCAGGAGAAAAGAGCCCTAGAGAGTTCACCCGCCATCCTTTTTTTTGGCGTTCTATGAACATCCCTTTTCTTGGTGAAGCATCACCTAGAACTTAAAGTCCACCATCACCTTGTGCTCAATGCAAGCAAATATTCTGAAATCTGGGGCCTGATTCACAAGCCAGTTCATAAATCTTCATCCCACAAGATTACTACCTTGCATGGGTTCAGATTTGTGAACTTCAGAAATACATAAACATTTCCACGAGCAATCCAGGAAATCTGTGTTCGTTTCAGGTTCCCACTAGTAGCTCTGGTGTAATTGTGTCAATTCTTGTTTATGTCTATGTTAACATGCATAATTATAACATAGTAAATAATGGTGCATACAAAATGCCCTTGCACTACTGAAACTGCATTTCCTTTTTTTCCATGGGGAAAATGTTTTTCCCTCGTGAGGAAACCCTTTCCCTAATTTTATAGCTGTTCTCAGTACAGTCCTTCCCATCAAAGGTATTTACTGCAGTCCTTTAAATGCATAACCCTCTAACCATTTTCAGCTTTAAGTATGAATCAGAAACAGGTTTGTGAATACACACCCACTCATTGTGTTCCTAAATTCTCCACTTCATTGTGCCCTGGAATGTCCATTCCCTGACTAAGAGATGAATTTGTACACGCGTAATCATACACCGTTGTAGGGCAAAATTATTTATGAGCAATTGGCTTTATGAGTGCACAATCAGGTTTGGTGAATTCCAAAGCAGGATTTGCACTTGCAAAACAAATTATTTGCATGTGTTTGTTGGAATCACGCATGTAAAAGGCTCTGTAACTCTGGCCCTGGTGTCCCAGTGAGTAGTAGGTGTGGTGTCTGCTTGCCTACATCACAGGGATAAAATGTGGTCTCGTCAGATTCCCACGAACTCTGAGTTTGCAGCCACCCTCATTCATAGCCGCATGGGGTCAGCTTTGCCCCAAGAGAGGGTGTTCGAGTTTGTGTTCTTGGCGGTCAAATTGGAACCAAGTTCCTTTGGATCCACGGATATTCATGGAACACCCTTCTGTTAAAACCACTCTACAGTGCACCTATTATCAGATTTATTCTTTTTACTGCAGTGACCTAGCATCCTTTATTTTTATGGCCTTACACCATTTAATAATTTGAACTAATATCCTTTTCTTTTTATGACCTTAGCTCATGTATAACTAGGTCTCAGCCACCTTTATTATTAAGGTATTGTGTCCTTTATTATGGCCTAATATTACTAGGGCTTCAACTCTTTTTTTATATTAGAGCTAGATTCACTTTATTATCAGGGCTTTACCTCTGTACTATCAAGGATTAGCCTTCTTTATTAATAGGGCCTCTTTTCCTTTATTATTAGGGGTTTTCCTCTTTTGTTATGATGGCCTAACCTTTATTAGTAGGGCCTAATCTCCTTAATTTTTAGGGTCTGCTATCTTTTACTATTAGAACCTAACCTCTTTTGTTACTAGAGCTTAGCCTTCTTTATTATGCGGGCCCTACCTCTTTTGTAATTATTAGGTCCTCACCTTCTTTATTATTGGGGCCTTCCTTTATTATTAAGACATAGCCACATTTATTTTAAGGGTCTGGCATCCTTCGTTATTAGGGTTAACCTCCTTTCCAAGCAGCGCTTAGTCTCCTTTATTTTCAATGCCTCGCCCAATTTGTTATCAGATCCTAAAATGGCTCAATATTGGGGCCTAATTTCATTTATTATTAAGAAGTAGCCGCATTTATTGTTATGGTCTAAAGTTCTTCATTATTAGGGCCTCACCTCATGTATTATTTTTAGGGCTGAACCTCCTTTCGAAGTAGAGATTAGCCTCCTTTATTGTAACTTTATTATCACCTCCTTTACTCTAAGGGCCTCGCCTCTGCAAACTAAAAGCCTAGGGAAACCCTATAACAAGCCTCCCAGTGATACAAACAGAGTGAATGTTGAAGCTTTCTTCTGTTTTGTGACATGAATCCCTTGTTTCAGTCTGTAATGGTTTCTTCTCTCTCTATCTGAACAGGGTAAAGCGTTCCACAAGACCGCGAGGACCGTGGAGCGAAAGACGCGATGGAGTAACATCCGACTGAAGGTCTTCATCGCGGCTGGCGTGGCAGTAGTCCTAGTGATCCTCATCCTGGTCCTGTACTTCACGCTCTCGGGTGGAACCCAAGAAGGAAGCAGCAGTGCCATGGAAAAGTCTGCGAACACCGCGCCAAAGGACTCCGAGACCCTCAAATCACCTGGACAATGAAGGAATAAAGCGCCAAACTCATGAACAAGATCTGGGGCCACTGCACGTCGCGGGCCCCAGAATGAGCTCCCTCTGAGGAGGGGTCCATCAACTGCCTCTGACCGTGATATTCCATATAAAGGGTTCAGCAACATGTGCTGTTCTTCGGATCATGGACGGACTGAACCAAATGCACAGGAGGGTCCCTCCCACGCTGCGCCACCCCAGAGGTGGGCATCTTTGAGAACTTTAGAACATTCAGAGAAGGTCACCTACCCATACCACCTGCAAAGGAAGAGCCCTTTCCCTCACGATTCCAACTACAGAGAAAGGCCCCTCCGTGAACTCTGTCACCCCAGAGGCAAGGGTATATTCAAAAGACAGCGGAGCTGCGAGAAAAGGGGCAGCCTGGTTCACCCAAGACTAAGTGGCAGTTCAGATATTGCCACTCCCAGAAAAAGCCCCCTTGCCATACTGTAAAACCACCAAGGATTGTGTCACCCACAAGGGAGTGTCATACTGTGCCAACTGCCAAGGGATGCTTCGTCCATAGAAACACTATTCCAGCTTCGGAGAGATGGCGCTACCCATATTCTACACCTGCAGAGAATGGGTGCATAGCAGGTTGTTTTACCTCAGAATAAACAGCTCAACCCAGGCTGTTCCACCTGCAGAGAAAGAGTGCACACATAGAATGTGCCATAGCTTGGGAAGTATCCATGCCCAGTGTGTTCTACCTACAGGGCAGTGGTTCATCTTCAGACTCTTCCAACTACAGAAAAAGGGTTCCTTTCCCAGACTGAGTAGCACAGGAAGAGAACATAGACATAATGTACCACCTTCGGAGACATAACCTAGGCCAAACTGTCCCATCTGAAGAGAAAGTGTCTTTACCCAAGCTGCTCCACCTTCAGTTGAAGTGCCCATACACCAAATATAGCAGCTATCAATGCAGGGTCCATTCAGCAGAAGGGTCCTACCACGACTGTTCGGTTTTTGGAGGAAAGGTGCATAGACTATACAGAGCCTGTTGTACCTACAAAGGAAGGGTCCTACCCAGAGTGTTCCAACTTTGGACGGAAGGGTGTCTATACTCGACTGTGTCCAAGAGCAGAAAGAGGGCACTTGTCCAACCCAGACTATTCTACCTTCAGTAGTAGGACTGTTCCACCTTTAGAGATAAGGTACTGGTGACACCCAGACTGTGCCATCTGCTCAGCAAGGGTGCAAGTCTCCAGTGTCCCATACACAGACTATTCCATCTTCACCAATGGGGCTCTACCCAGACTGTTTCACCTTCGGACATAGGTTCCTCGTGATACCCAAAGTGAACCACATGCAGATTGAGGGTAAACCCCATACTATGCCCTCTAGAGTGGAAGGGTCAGAGTTAAACTTTTCCATCTTCAGAGACAGGCCCTGTCCCCACCCACCCTCACCCTAGATTGTTCCACCTTCAGAGGGCGACAGCAGCCTGGGTCTGTACCGTGGAGGAGTTCTCCCTGGGCATGTGCTCATAAGGGCTATTGGAGCACCCCACACCCCCACCGCCGGGCATGTACTCATAAGGGCTCTTGGAGCACCCCACACCCCCACCGCCTGGCATAAACTCATAAGGACTCTTGGAGCACCCCACACCCCCACTGCCGGGCATGAACTCATAAGGACTCTTGGAGCACCCCACACCCCCACCGCCGGGCATGTACTCATAAGGGCTCTTGGTGCACCCCACACCCCCACCGCCGGGCATGTACTCATAAGGGTTCTTAGAGCACCCCACAACCCACTGCCGGGCATGTGCTCATAAGGGCTCTTGGAGCACCCCACACCCCCACCGCTGGTCATGTACTCATAAGGGCTCTTGGAGCACCCCACACCCCCACCGCCAGGCATGTACTCATAAAGGCTCTTGGTGCACCCCACACCCCCACCGCCGGGCATGTACTCATAAGGGCTCTTGGAGCACCCCACACCCCCACCGCCGGGCATGTACTCATAAGGGCTCTTGGTGCACCCCACACCCCCACCGCCGGGCATGAACTCATAAGGGCTCTTGGTGCACCCCCCACCCCCACCGCCGGGCATGTACTCATAAGGGCTCTTGGTGCACCCCACACCCCCACCGCCGGGCATGTACTCATAAGGGCTCTTGGAGCACCCCACACCCCCACCGCCGGGCATGTACTCATAAGGCCTCTTGGAGCACCCCACACCCCCAACGCCAGACATGTACTCATAAGGCCTCTTGGAGCACACCACACCCCCACCGCCGGGCATGTACTCATAAGGGCTCTTGGTGCACCCCACAGCCCCACCGCCGGGCATGTACTCATAAGGGCTCTTGGAGCACCCCACACCCCCACCGCCGGGCATGTACTCATAAGGGCTCTTGGTGCACCCCACACCCCCACCGCCAGGCATGTACTCATAAGGGCTCTTGGTGCACCCCACACCCCCACCGCCGGGCATGTACTCATAAGGGTTCTTGGAGCACCCCACACCGCCGGGCATGTACTCATAAGGGTTCTTGGAGAACACCACACCCCCACCGCCGGGCATGCACTCATAAGGGCTCTTGGAGCACCCCACACCCCCACCACCGGGCATGTACTCATAAGGGCTCTTGGTGCACCCCACACCTCCACCGTCGGGCATGTACTCATAAGGGCTCTTGGTGCACCCCACACCCCCACCGCCGAGCATGTACTCATAAGGGCTCTTGGTGCACCCCACACCCCCACCGCCGGGCATGTACTCATAAGGGTTCAAAGGCACGCAAGCTCCCACCCCTCTTACATCGAACAGCCCTAGGGCATTGCAGCTTTTGATTCACTCAGAGTAGGAGGTCTCCAGTGAGGTTTGTATTCTTCAGGCACAGCTAGCAAGTCTGTGCAGCTTCCTTGGTTTCAAGTTCTCAGAGAAAAGTGCAGCAATGGGGAAGTAACAGGTTAGACAACAGCATTCTTTAGGAAAAAAACAGCACCTTGACATGCCCTGGCTGATCTCAAGATGTGGGCTTTCATCTCCTTTCCGAAACTGGATCCTCACAACTACCACTTATTAAAATCATGACCTTATTTATGAACTTTAAAAGTGATAAAAATGAGTCTGGATATACAGGGAGTGAATTATGCACAAACT
This sequence comes from Triturus cristatus, assembly GCF_964204655.1. Lineage (NCBI taxonomy): Eukaryota > Metazoa > Chordata > Amphibia > Caudata > Salamandridae > Triturus > Triturus cristatus. The sequence continues at coordinate 394,673,805 of NC_140594.1, forward strand.
GATTTTTTTTAAAACGTACTGGGTGTTTGGGAGTTCTGCCACTGGGAATGTTCACAATAAAATGCACCGTGTGCGTCATGCACGTCTCTTTGTCCAGCTTTCTAGCTCATTCGCGACCCCGCCATCCTCATGTGCAACCTTACTCATGCATGAGCGAGCCTCAGAGCAGGCTGTGGGGCAGAGCTGGCATCACTTTTACAAACAACAGGGCTTAGTTTGAGTGTAAGGCAAATAAATGGTGTGGAATATAATAGTACTCACCTTAGCGCCAAGACACCTCGGCATTCGAGCGCTGTATAAACTTAAATCCTATCCTATCCTATCCTATCCTACAACTACAGTTTGCCCAGAAACGCAAAGAGTTTTAATGAAATATTTATAGTTTACCATAAATCTGGTATAAATGGGATTGTTATGTTGGCATTTGTAGAGCGCACATTCTGCCATTGATAGGGCCTCATAGCACTGTTAGCTGACCAGCAGCGGCTTCTCCATTGGGGCGTAGGAGCATCGCCCCACTGCTGACAGGCAGCAGATGCAAACATGAAAAATGCAATGATAATAAAACAATTTTTTATCATTTTATTTGTCATCATAGAGCTGAGTCTTGGGTGCGGGGCCATCCTGACGACAAGGAGTGGTGAGCACTGCAAGTGCACAAGTCAATTTGGACAGCTGTCTTAGGATGGCCAAACTGACATGCACACGTAGATTTCTCCAACCCGAGCTGTGTTGCACAGGAGGGTAGAGAACAGAAGGCACAGGCTCCCAGTTCCTATATAAGAGCAAAACCAGCCCTCAGACCAATCCCAGCGCTTCTCTCATGCTGGGTAATAGTATTACCAACATGAGAGCAGCCTCTGGATTTGTGTTGGGGAGTCTAGGAGCCGTGCACCAGCAGCAACAGAGCACTAAGGTGGCAGAGCAGGCGGCGGAAGGTAAGCTATCCTTTTTAGTTCGAGCCCACAGCAGCGCATGCGCTGTTGCTCGACTTTTACTAAGGGGCTTTTCAAAGTGCTACCCACAAGCTTTTCTTGGCCTGAAGCTTGCGTGCATGTGCGCGTGCACGGGCGCAGCCACCATCTGCCTTTCTTATCTCTTCCTCCTCGCTGGCCATTACTTTCACTTTCGCGGCAATGGCTCTCCTCCAAGAATATTCAGGAGAATATTCTGAGTTCTAGCTACCAAAAACTCAAATTCCAAGCAATGACAGAGTGTACTGCAGCAAATACATCAAATATTGGGAGCCCTACATACAAGGTAATGTTTTTCTACAAAAGGCACATATATTTTATCCTTCGAATCTCTCTTACAATACATGTAAAACTTTCGAGATGGCCTCAAACTCCTTCTGAAATGACTTCACCAGAAGTTAAAGATGCTTTTCTTGAAAGTTCTGTGCTCAGTTTGGAAAGGTGGCCCAAGAATCCGCGGGTGTTAACTCATTTTTAATACAGAAATAAGCACCGTACTTTCAACTAAGTGCATGCCAACTGTGGAGCCCGCTGAAACCGACTTCATTAGCAGCCCTCTGTGTGATTCCCACATCTAGCCTAACGTAGAGATGTGGCTTCACTGCTATTGCATAAACTGCATGGACAGTGTGCGTTTTATACACCACGGGAATAAGTCCAATAGAAGATAGACCACTGCTGGGATCGTGTGAAATCGACAAGTGCATAAAATAGCAACTTGGTGAACTTTTTTTTAACCTAAAAAGCTTCGGTTTAAGCGGGTATTTCTCGTGGCGGGAAACTGTGAGTGGTTTCTACGTGTAGGCAGTATAGAAGAGCCCACGCCAACTGGCGCTCTCCTGCCCACTCCACCTGGCCCTCTCCTGCCCACTCCACCTGGCCCTCTCCTGCTTACTCCACCTGACCCTCTCCTGCCCACTCCACCTGACCCTCTCCTGCCCACTTAACCTGGCCCTCTCCTGCCCACTGCATCTGACCCTCTCCTGTCCACTCCACCTGGCCCTCTCTTGTCCACTCCACCTGGCCCTCTCCTCTACCTCACCTTCTCCTGCCCACTCTACCTCACCCTCTCCTGCCCACTCCACCTGGCCCACTTCTGCCCACTGCACCTGGCCCTCTCCTGCCCACTCCACCTGACCCTCTCCTGCCCACTCAACCTGGCCCTCTCCTGCCCACTGCATCTGACCCTCTCCTGTCCACTCCACCTGGCCCTCTCCTGTCCACTCCACCTGGCCCTCTCCTGTCCACTTCACCTGGCCCTCTCCTGTCCACTCCACCTCACCCTCTCCTGCCCACTCTACCTCACCCTCTCCTGCCCACTCCACCTGTCCCTCTTCTGCCCACTGCACCTGGCCCTCTCCTGCCCACTGCACCTGGCCCTCTCCTGCCCACTGCACCTGGCCCTCTCCTGCCCACTCCACCTGACCCTCTCCTGCCCACGCTACCTCACCCTCTCCTGCCCACGCTACCTCACCCTCTCCTGCCCATTCTACCTGGCCCTCTCCTGCCCACTGTACCTGGCCCTCTCCTGCCCACTGTACCTGGCCCTCTCCTGCCCACTCCACCTTGCCCTCTCCTTCCCACTACACCCGGCCCTATCCTGCCCACTTTACCTCACCCTCTCCTGCCCACTCCACCTTGCCCTCTCCTGCCCACTCCACCTTGCCCTCCCCTGCCCACTCCACCTTGCCCTCATGCCCACTCCACTGACTCTCTCCTGCCCACTCCACTGACTCTCTCCTGCCCACTCCACCTGACCCTCTCCTGCCCACTCAACCTGACCCTCTCCTGCCCACTCCATCTGACCCTCTTCTGCCCACTCCACCTGACCCTCTTCTGCCCACTTCAGATGACCATCTCCTGTCCACTCCACCTCACCCTCTCCTGCCCACTCTACCTGATCCTCTCCTGCCCACTCCCCCTGGCCCTCTCCTGCCCACTCCACCTGACCCTCTCCTGCCAACTCCACCTGACCCTCTCCTGCCCACTCCACCTGACCCTCTCCTGCCCACACTACCTCACCCTCTCCTGCCCTTTCTACCTCACCCTCTCCTGCCCATTCTACCTCACACTCTCTTGCCCACTCCCCCTGACCCTCTCCCGCCCACTCCCCCTGACCCTCTCCCGCCCACTCCACCTCACCCTCTCCTGCCCACTCTACCTCACCCTTTCCTGCCCACTCTACCTCACCCTCTCCTGTCCACTCTACCTCACCCTCTCCTGTCCACTCTACCTCACCCTCTCCTGCCCACTCCACCTGACCCTCTCCTGTCCACTCTACCTCACCCTCTCCTGTCCACTCTACCTCACCCTCTCCTGTCCACTCTACCTCACCCTCTCCTGTCCACTCTACCTCACCCTCTCCTGCCCACTCTACCTGATCCTCTCCTGCCCACTCCACCTGGCCCTATCCTGCCAACTTTACCTGACACTCTCCTGGCCACTCCACCTGGCCCTCTCCTGGCCACTCCACCTGGTCCTCTCCTGGCCACTCCACCTCACCCTCTCCTGGCCACTCTACCTCACACTCTCCTGCCCACTCCACCTGACCCTCTCCTGCCCACTCTACCTCACAATCTCCTGCCCACTCCACCTGGCCCTCTCCTGCCCACTCCACCTGGCCCTCTCCTGCCCACTCCACCTGGCCCTCTCCTGCCCACTCCACCTGACCCTCTTCTGCCCATTCCACCTGACCCTCTCCTGCCCAATCCACCGGACCACTCACCTCGTCCTCTTTCACATTCCCCATGAAATTCATGGACCTCAGTGCGTAATAATAAAATATAAATAAGTGCAGGTACCCAAACGTTTTTTAGGAGGCCACCACCCACTTCAGCACTGGCGCTATATCACTCATGGCATGGATACTGCCCTAAGTTTGGTTGGAGCAAGCAAATTAAGAGAGCCTGCCTTCCACCAAGGGTCAAGGTGATACCTGCGCTACCCATCTTTCAAAGTCACATGTCTGATAGATAACTCACTCCAGAGGCCTTTCAGAGACCTTACTTAGATCTGAATTCACCAAACTGACTGAACTATGACTATCACTCTAGAGTACTGCTAGTCAGACTAACTCCTGCCTGACATCTGACTGACTGCCTCTTGCCCAGCTCTACCAGTCTTTCACTCACTGGCGTGAACAGGGCACTTTTTTATCCCCGTTTCCCTTTAGGGTGTGACTGTAAATGTTATCAGATTCATTACAGAACCAGGAGCATCATCTGCCTCTCATTCTATCCCCAAACCACCATCACAACAGGCTCTACACTTCAGCAGGGAGACCAAGCAATGGATGGGCATGCATGGCCTCTGAGCTCCCAGGCTGGGCAGCTCGGTAGTCCATCCGTCAGAATCCTGCAGGTCCTTCGGGCTCTTGTTCTACAAACCCGGCACCTTTTACAGCAGCAGAATCCAGATTTGCACTAAGTTGGAAAATAGTGCGCCAATCACATGTTGTACGCTGTACGTGGAAAAATACTCGCCCGTCCAAGCTCCGCACGAGTCTGGCGTCCTTTATGTACAAAGCAATCTGTGAGATGATAGCATACAGATACAGTTACTATATCACAGCAACACGGATGGCGCCTAACTCCGCCTTAGCCATGCCTTCACGGCATAGCCAATAGGTCTCGCTTTTGGGACCTTATAAGTATTTAGTTATGCAGCACAATATCCTTGGTGCAACAACATCAACTGTTGCATGGCTAAACACTTATAAGGTCCCAAAGGCGAGACCTATTGGCTATGCCAATGCTTGTTTTTGTTTGTTACTGTCTCCTGTACTGCCTCACCACTTTTAGCTGCCACTGCTGCCCATGGGTGCCTCATCACACCAATCTGGGGTTCCCATTGCATGTCAGAGTCATCCTCTAATGCCATGTTTTGGGTTTGTGTTGTGGTTCATTTGTGGTTGGGTGGCAGTGTCATGTTGAATGAGCTGTGGGCGAGTGATTTTGGTGCCGCTGTGGTCTGTTGGAGAGCTTTGCCAATTACTTAGGCATCTTTTAGGAAGGAAACTTTCCTTTTGCCGGACAATTCAAAAGAGTCTGGACCTGGTGTTTCTGGCCGTGTGGCACATCTGAGACCTCTAGGTAGAAACATGCACTGGCAATGCCAATAACTCTGGCTTTAAAAGAAGGTTATGTGGTAATGTGAAGCATTAATGCCAACTGTGGTAATTATTTGCCAACTGCACTAAAAGTATATTAGCATTTTTGAGAAGTCATAAGTCCTCACAGAAAGGCTTGGGCATTAAAAGGATTACCTGTGGCAAAGCATACACCAAAACGTGTGCCCTTCTAAAAGATCACTGCTGTTGCTGGGCAGGCCAGAATATGCAAATGAATATGCAAATGTGTTCCACAAATGACAAACTGGAGGAGCTGAATAAAGAACCAACCCTACATCAATACCTTGGCAGCAAAGAGAACCGAAGCAACTCCCCCTGGGCCCTTTTCCTCCTCTGCCTTCTCTGTATTTGCTGCTGGCAGCCATGTTGGAGCTGATGGTATAGGTGTCTGATGAGTGTGTAAATGCTTTTGACACCCTCCATGTTGTCTTTTCTGGTTATTGGTATAAATATATATGAGATTCTAAAGGCGAGCCCCCTGAATTTCGAAGATAGAATATCATAGTATAGAAATATTACAAACAACAAATCGAAAGCAAAACATTAGAAGCTAAGTATAGATTTTCTATACCGAATTCAAAATATATGTACCTTAAAGCTTTATATATCTTCAAGGTACGTAGATGTGGAGTTAGGAACAATAGATCTATACTGCTTCTACGTGCACTTACCTTTCGATCTTTTGTCCACAATATTCTTAGATCATGGTATTCCTATCTTTGATATTCAGTAGCACAATCATTCGTGGGGAAGTGTCTAGTAATAGGACCAGGGTATCATGGACAGTAAGTATTGGTGATATTTGCAGAAGTTTGCATTAGTTGCAGCTCTGAACTGTGTGTTGTTTGCTTAGTGTGCACAAATGAATGATTCGTGGCTGACTGGTTTGTACCACTCCTGGCTTGTTCACATTTGCCCCCAAGCCTTCATCAACTTGTTGCAGAATGCTAATGTTTTTCTGGCACTATTGCCAATTCTGAACACCACTGTTTCACTTTGAATGACTTTTTAGGTGGGACTGTACATGCTGATGGACCCTAAACTTGTATGAGGTGGAAAGAGCAAGTCGGAGAAATAACAAGAGAATGCTGAAGTCTACATAGAGATAGCTATGAGTTGCCCTTGGTGCAAGATTAGTGGGGAGGGTGTGCACCAATAGTATATGAGCACTTTCAAATTAGCAACATTCACTAGTGCATGGCTTTTCAGTGCATCTAACAATAGTGCACATATTGGTCTGTTTGAGTCATCGTGTCATTAGAGTTAGAATCAGCAAGCGAGTGCCAAGAATCCTGCAATGGTGAACATACGCTTACTATGAATCAAATAACACAACATCATATGCATCATTGTGGAGATATGTTCTTGAGAGTGATTTAGCAAGACGGTACCTCTGTGGATCTATTGCCGCCCTGTACTGTCTAGTCCTCCTACTTGCCACTGTTTACAAAGCCTGCTTTAGGTCCATCTAGTACTCCTTTTGTGCATTGATATAGTAGGAGCGAAGAAACATCAGACATCCTTTGACTGCCAATGACATCACAGGGTTGCCCATTTTTAGGTCTCGCCTGACCCAGCGCATGCACTGGTCTGGCGAGACTTATTGAGAGGGCTCCAAAAAGTGCTACCAGGCCCAGCCTAGAGCTGCAGTGCATGTGCGCGGGAGCACGCGCCACACTTTACCGCGATTACTTTCACTTTAGCGGCCGCACAGCCGCTTTGATGTTTGAGCGTGATCGCAGTCGCGATCACTTTCACTTTCGCGGCCGCACGGCCGCTTGGCATAGCCAATAGGTCTCGCTTTTGGGACTTTATAAGTATTTAGTTATGCACTTATAAGGTTCCAAAGGCGAGACCTATTGGCTATGCCAATGCTTGTTTCTCTTGTTCAGGCCCTTAACAGCATGGGGTATGGCCAGCACGGAGAAAGAGAAAAGGCTGAAAACTACAAACAGTGATCAGGACTCTTAGGTTCTTTTTTACTTTCTGTTCCTGACCACATTCATTGCTCCTAAGACCCGGGTAACAAGGTTAGTACGAAGGGATAGCAAAGGGCAAGGGGGTGTTTCACATTTCCCAACTAATAAAAACTGTGGACTTTAAGGTGGAGGGGTGCAATGACCATGGTATGGGACGGACTGTTTCCATGAGGAACAGTGACAGTACTGAGTTGCATTAGGTGGCTGTCTGTCTAGAGTGGCACAGTGGGCAAAAAACAATAGGTTGGAATGCTACTTTAAGCGATTGACAATAGTTAGACAATTTGCAAGTATTGATTTCATCACCTTTTGGGTGTTTGATTGCCAATGGTATACAAGGGAATTTGAGGCTGGTGCAGCTTCCCAATACTACCACTGCCAATACTTGTGAATTCTAAAAGGTAGCAAAGTTTCACCCGTTCACGGAGTACAGATTGGCTACTTTTTTGGTACACCGGTCACTATATATAGTTAAGATCCTGATCCCAAAACTGAAGAAGTTAAAACCTCTTAGTGAAATGAAAACAACAAGAAAAACTGACAAAGACATAGCAGTCCCAACACAGGGCCCCCAGACCCAGCTACCAAACCAAGAATGCATTTGAGGGGTGTCCCACCTCAAACACCCCGGCTGAAGCTACTCCCATGCTCATCCCACCTGGTTCTGGTAGTTCTCCCGGGGAACTCATGACTACTTTCACGTACAATACAACAGCCAGGAGTCTCTAACTTGGGATCACTCTGTATTTTCACTGCACACACACTTCTTTGTTTCTGCTACAAGAAACCTTGAAGATAAAGTTGTCAAATGGTTGCTTGTGGCTGAGCTCCATATTTCTAGTACTTGGGGCTTATTTACTTGCCTCTTGCACTGCCGGTACGTCACTTTTTCCCATATTAAAAGTGACGCACCGACGGCGCAAGGGGCTTGAAAATAATCCCCCTTGTCCTTTACAAATCATTTTTTCGAGTGACTGAAAGCCCCATGTGCTGAGCCTGAGTTGCAAATAGAGGAGGGCGCACAGGCAAATTAATAGGGCAGGTCATGGGTCTTGCTTGGCTCTAAGAGTCCGTGCACAAGCTGAGCCATGAAAACGTTTGGCATACATATTGTGCAACAAACATAATGTAAAATATGATACAAACTCTTGAAAATTCTAAAAAGTGCATTTCGTTAATGTGCAGAAGCATTTAACCCTAGTACATTAGAATTTCTCAATGCATACACAGACATTTATTGGAATTGATAGTTTTTAGAAATGTTCATGGCTGTCTGTCAACAACAATGGCATTAGTGAACTAAGAGGCACTTCACTAGTCCTATAAAGCCCAAATGTGGCATATACTCTTATTATAGATGGAGCAACATTACAGTCTAATAAATCAAAGGTCCTCGTACAGTGTACATCCTGAACCCAAGTATTTAAAAGTGCGCTCATATGTGCTAATAAGTAAAAAGGGAGGCTCTGTGGAATAAAATATTTGCCATGGATCACAGAACTTGAACACATTGGGAAGCTTGTATTGATTCCCGATTACCTTGTTTCACTTTCTGAAATTCAGCCACCAGATGGGTATCTCTCTCCCATTTACATCAAAGTTCACTGGTATGTTTTTCATTCGTTCCTCACAACGATAAAAACTGACCCAAAGCTGGCGGACCCAACTCAGGGAGACCAGACCCAGCTACCAAGCCAAGATCAAATTTATTTGGGGAGGTCTTCTAAAAGAATAGTAATCCAAGCATTGATTCGATCTCGAATGGACTACAGAAATTCCCTGTATTTAGGAGCCCCAAAATCTGTAGTGAAGAAACTGCAGGTTGTACAGAATTTGCCAACTCTGCTGCTCTATAATGGTGCCAGACATGAGTCAGCCCAGCAAGCTCTTCTGTCCCTTCATTGGCTCCGGGTGGCCCGAAGGGTCAAATTTAAAATCCGTCTGTATATCTCACAGGGCATTTGTGGACAAAGGTCCTTTGATTTCCTAAGCTCTGGTTTCTCCCTATACCCCTAACAGAAATCAGTGTTCTACTAATTCCTGACTTGAAGTGGTTGCCTCCATTAAAAATGCCAGAAGTGGAGGTCGGTCCAAATTCTTATGCAGATTTATATAGGGTGAACTCGACACAAAGGTGTTGGAGTGCTTTACGTGAGCACCAGTTACGTTACACAAGGATACATGCATTATTTGGTAAGCGCAGGGAGATTACGTGATTTGCCCAGAATCACAGGATGCTGAGCCGACTCTGAGGCTCGAACCTGGTTCCCCAGCTCCAAAGTCGGCAGCTCTAGCCTTAAGGCTACATCCTCTTCAAATGTTGCCAAGTTATGGAACTCCTTGCCCCCATCCTACGGACAATCAACCTGGAACTTCCTTTTTGCAAACTTCTGAAAACATGGTTGTTTGACTGCTCCCACCACTATTGTCTTAGCCAGCTATATGCATATTTAGCGGTGGGACACCTACGGGTAGCCATGTGCTCTATAAGGGCTTCTAAGATAGGATAAAGTTGTCACACCCCAAACACCTGCCTGAAGCTACCACCCTGACTGGAGAGACAGATGAAGCTCTAGTTGAATGTCAGCATCAAAGATCCATGTGTTGAGAGCTTTGCAAAAGTTAAAATAGGAGGCAATTAGTCAAAGTTCAAGAGGGAGTAACTTGCAGGATCTTGCAGTGAGAATGGAAAAGGTGAGATATGAATGAGTGAAGGAGAATTGAGGAACAGTGAGAAGCTAGGCAGAAGGCAAATGAAGAAGACAAGTCAGATGATAGGGTATGAATTTATCGTGAAGATAAATAGGTTCTTATTTGTGATAGGCAGTGGTTAATTTGTAAAAGAATAAGTGCCGGAGCTCTCATCGGGAGGCAGATTGCACCAGTCCATTTTTCCTGTTAGCACCACCTAAAACAGTACCAACTACTAACCATGAAAGTGGGGAGAGGATGTGGCGTAATAGCCAGAGCTGCCGACTTCAGAGCTGGGAAACCAGGTTTGAGTATCGACATCAGCTCAACATCCTGAGATTCTGAGCAAATCACTACCATAAGTGAATGTCTACTTAACTGGTGCGAATGAAAAGCACCAGTGTTGATGATTAAGTGCTGGTGCTGAGCACCAGAAACCACCAGCTCAAATTAAGCACTCCTGATAAACATGGTGAGGCAAAGAAAGAACCTGTTTGGCAATAGTGAGCAGGTACAAGGTCTGAAGAACAGTAGTGGCCAAGGGACTGCACAGCAAACCAAGAATGGCCATAGCTGTGGCATTTTTTAACTCTTTATATGTAACATATGGAAAGTTCAATGTAGCGTGATTCACACTAATCAAGATGTGACTAAATGTTGGCAAGAGGCGGCAGGCAGGTAAAGCAGTACTTTACATAACAGTCAGAGATGACAGAAGCAGGAAGCTGGGCAGGATGCAGAGAGTTTACGGATCTGGCACAGAGACAGACTCTGATTGAATAGTATGCCAAGATTAGAAACTTCCGGGACAAGAATAGGCGTATGGTCACGTGCAAGAGGAAACCAATCGAGGCCCGTTGGTGGGGTGCTCGCAGACCACCAGAGTTCCGGGTTTGTCAGTGTTTAGTCACTCATTAATGAAAGAGGCAGCCCTGGAGGGATTGATGTCCATGAACCTGCACAGACAAGATCATTGAGTAATTGTCAGATCTTCCAACTTCGAAATAATGTTCACTGTGTGATAGGGGGCGGGGACCAAGGTGAGGAACATTAAAGAGGCTGGGTTTGGAGGGGCGGAGCTTTGTGCTTGACCAGTCTCCCCAGAGCGCTGCCCAAAAGCACAAACATAAAAGCTTTTGGTTAGTTGTTATGGAAGACTCTGTAATGGATTTGCAGTCTGCAGAACCTTCTGGAAACCAACTGTGCAGTGATTTCCAGTCCCCCCTGTGCTCACCATGTGATACCAACTCCTCACCTGGTGGCCCGGTGAAGGAGACGATATGTTATGTGGTGGCGCCGTGTGACTTGGCAGGGCTGGACTGGGTTTTAAAGGACAGAGAGGTCCGTGGATCCCACAGGGACTTTGGATTCTGGTACAGGTATTCATGAAAACCCTTTTCCTATTTCTGTCTTGAATTCTTATAATATATATATATTTTTTTACACATTTGATTTAAGCTGTCTTCTGAAATCAACCTTCTCTCACCATATCAAAGTTATATTCAAGACCCTGAATATGTGCTTTCAGTGGTTTCATTTGACACTGGCATGGACAAAATCCATGTGCACGAGAAATGAAATGGGTGAAGAAACGCCTTAGCGGAGGAGTCGCCACTAGGCACAGAGCACCTGAAAATGATCTCTTACTATTCAGAGGAATAAGTCTGTGGCAGTGCCATGCACCATGTCTCTCACCCTAACAGTTGTTCTTGTACCTTTCTAGCCTCCCATGTATTTTCTCATGAGGCACCTAAATCCTTGAGATAATGGCCCCAACCTGCTCAAGTGCGGGTCCGCATTCTCTAAATTCATGGTGTATGCTGAGCAATATGTTCATAAAGGAGCCAATAGCAGAAATCCACCCCTGAAGCAGAAATCCACGTCTAAAGAGCTCAGAGGACGCAATAAATACACACATTTGTATATAATATCAATATTTACTGTTTTGCTTCCACCTTGGCCTGGGACCGGAAACCCAAATAGAAATAATGAATATAGACCATCAAGGTGACAGTGCTCCAAATCAAATGAGTCACGACAGATTGGAAAACCAAAATACGCCATCTTGCTGGCTACACTCGGAAAGTCAATTGATAAAAATGTGCGGTGTGAGAAGTTTGCGTAATTTGCTTTTGTGTAATTACACCAAATTCTGGAAAATGATGCAAATTCACACAAAATTATGTGAAATGCAAAACCAGCATGTCCCACTACAATTTAGCAAAAATAGCATCCTCCCGTCCAAATTTGGATCCAAGGACACATTTTACTCAAAAGAAAATGGAGCAAAAAACACAAGTATTGCAAACAACAGGCACTCACGTTCTGGTTGTTTGTGGCTCTGCTCCTGCACTTAAAGTTTCCCGCAAATGAGACTTAATTGCACCACATGGCGAAATTGTGGGAATTTTGCATGACAAATTTACCACAAAGGGCCTGATTTATATCTGTATTCATTGTAAAGCACTCTGAAACCCTTAAATCAAGTTTGTGCTATGGAAAACATTACAAATAAATAAATGAGGGTAGACCTTTGGTTTTCTCACAAAGGAGTCTCTGCCATGATTAAACCCTTCTGACGGTCTGACAGAGTAAGGGCTGTAAGTAAGTTGACCGCGAATTCTGCCTACCTAGTTTAGATGGGAAGAATTAGAGGTCCGTTTTCACTGCCAGGGAAACCCTGATGGTAAGGGGGCAGTGAAAACTAAACTACAAAATGCTCCCCTCGCCATGGGAAAGGACTCCCTTAGTAAGGGAGCATTGTCTTTTCCATTTTCAAAAATAAAATACTATTTCTGGATTTTCTTTTTGAAAATAAAAAAAGAGATTAGTTTGCCATAGGTGCCATCATGATTGAGGGAGCCGTAACTCAAACTACAAAAATCATTGACAGAACAGCTGTGAAGTCAGCTCCTGGCAATGCTGTAAGAAATGACCTCCAGCTTGGTGCTCGTTTCATAATTTGGGGGGCTGAGGTGCAGTCAAGCCAACGGAGTAATGTATTCCGTCGCCCTGACTGCCAATCCTTCGTCCATCCAATTATAAATCAACCCCAAAATACACAGATATAACAGAAATTTCACCCAGGCCTACATATATATATCATAAACAAAATAAGGAATATGCCGCACTCCACCAGGAGTTGGGCTTTCAAGGTTCTTTATTCACACACCCAGTGTTGGCTCCTGTTGTTATCTCCTAAATCCTCCTAGATACAATTTTGTACCACTAGATGGCATGCTGTGCTCCCATCTTATCTTCATCCTTTCTGTTTCCTTGTTTGAATGTCCTGTGAGTTCACGCCGTGAGCAACAACAGGAGCTAACACTGGGTGGATGACAACATTGGGATATTGATCAAGCCCTGATGATGTCCCACTGGGACGAAACGCGTTGGCTGGGCCGAATGGATTGCTTCTGTCAAATTGGCATTTGTTGAATACAATTGGATTCAAAGCAACTCACAAGACTCCTGAATAACATTTATTCGTCACATCATGACTACTTGATCAATTGCTGGAGAACAGTTTAACCATCTAGTCATTCAAAACAACAACACAGCCATCTGAATAATTAGTTTGAGTATAATGGGTCACATTTACTCTCTGAAACATTCACCTGTGGTCACACTGCATGGCTCCAGCAGAATTGTGCCACTTCAAGTTCTGTATCACATGGGTTACAGAGAAGTAAAGGCTCTGGAATCAGACCACAGAGCTTACCCTCAAGTTAAAAAGCAGGTTCAAACCTTACCTAGCAGAGCTATTTGTTGGGTTACAAAGAAGTAGCAATTTGAGCCCTTACTCAGCAGAGCTATCATCGTGGAAGACATTTAGACATACCCCTGGTGTATCGATCGGCGTCCTGGCACTGCCCTAGCTACTTCTGATCGCAGGGGGCAATAAAAGGCAGCTGCAGGTACACAAAGTGAAAACAATTTAGGGACTCGGTTCACTTTCTCTAGTTTTCTACTGCTTGCCCTTTCCATTGCTTCTCAGCAGAAAATGGAGAGCCTTTGTGGGGCGAAGAGTGGGACAAAAGATCACAGATCAGTGAGTGAGTTGCCCAAGATCACTCCAAGAAGCTAGGAATGTCACATTTAAAGGCCAGCCCTTCAGTTTGGTGTCTGCTCCCAAACGCCCAACCACCGTTCTAAAGAGGAATAGCGCCAAGAAGCGCAAAGGGTCAATCACAGATAATGGTAGTGGTAAACTGGAAGAAGGTGCAATTTGACACTGAATGCAATGCAGCGTGGGTCGGATACACCATCCAGGCTTGTCCTGGTCAAAGATTGGAACTTCTGACTTTAGTCCTTTAAATTCCAATGCACAAGAGGAGTACACTTCTAAAGCCCCCAAGAATCTCAGAGAAGCACTTAAAGACTGATAGGGTGTCAGGCAGAGACCAAACAGCAGGTTCCAGTCAAGGTCTAGTTGCCACTATTCAGTTGAGTATGTGCAGAGAAAGACCTCTTGCAGATTTGTATCACCCTATAGCTTTAACTGGAGGTCAGCCGTATGACCTTTGGCCTCCATGTCTTTGCCCTGGGTACAAGAGGGAGCAGTTCCAGTCCTCCAGGGCTCCTCTCGGGTCACAGACAGCAGGCCCAGCCTTCTTCTGACCTCCCTCAGGTTGGTCCAGGATTGTTCTGAAATGGGTGCCTAAAGATACCACTTTTATACACGGCAATAGCTAGTGGGTGGGTACTTCCTAACCAATGGGGATCAAGTTCTCAGGCCGAACCCCAAACAATTTGGCCATTTTCAAGAAGGCAGAAGTCTTCCACCACACTAAACCTAAAAAGGAAGAGGTGTGGTGCAGCGGCCAGGGGGACTGACTTCGAAATCTAGGGATCACGGTTCGATCCCCGGCGCCGGCGGCAGATTAGTCCAGCACCATGTGACTCTGGGCAATAGCTTGCGTAATCTTCCTGAGGGCCTCCAGTGCCTAGAAACCCTTACGGGTGATTGTTCGCGCTTTACAAATGTTGATTAATAATTAATAATAAACCTGGGCTCTGAGGGTTGAAGGTGTGTTGGGAGTTTACTATTATAATCCTATTGTCCTCCCACATCTAATACCAACATCTAGTTTGAAACAGACATGGTAACCACATTAAATTAGACAGAATTCTGGTAGAACAAAGCTGGGTTTTCCAGCAACCACACAGTAGAAACATAAGAATTATTTGGGCATTCTGTTTTTGCCCTGTGAAGTGTGCCCAAAGTGTTATATGTAAAGCCCCAGCAGATCTGTCAGTTAGGATTTGGCATTCAAGCAGGATTTAACACTGTAATGTCAAAATGAGGCCCACTGTAATTGGAGGCTGCCTAGCAGGGGAGACAAAAGAAGGGCCCTGCCCAGGTGTCGTTTAACATTTGGCTGTGGCACAGGTGGCCTCCATAAAGTGCACCCCAAGGGTTATATATAAAACCCCAGCAGACCTGTCAAGCAGGATTTGATATTCAAGCAAAATTTGACGTTATATCAAAAGTTATGCTCATAGCCCCACCCTGCATACTCTATCAGTTTCAGAGAGCTCATCCCTGCCCATTCAAGTGCGACTGTTGTTTGGCCCGAAGAGGAATTTCACACCCATTCACACCAACTGGTATGCAAATTAATGGTTGATAGAAGTGGAAGAACAAATGCAAATGGGCCTACAGAGGCTTTAGGCAGGGAGAAGGTAACTTTCCACCATTTCCTTATATATATCAAAATCCAACTTCACCATTGGATTGGATTTTTAATAACTATTAAAAATAGTTCTTTTATTAATTTGCTCACTGTTACCTACCAAAATTACCATTATTAAGTGTAATATTGTAACTCCGTGTTTTCCTGTAGAACAGCCTGCCATACTACAATGAAAATAGCTTTTGGGGCTTTCTCTCTAGAAGGAGATGTTTAACATAAAATTCATACATTTTCTACTTTTAAATACCATGCACCCTGCCTTATGGGCCATAAGGCCTACAAAGGGGTGACCGATAAACACTTAAAAGGAAGGTGTTGGTCTGTCATAAGGGGTTAATTTTTACATATCAGATTTGCAGATCAAAAGTGCAACAGCCAGGTTACAAATTGTAGGGCTGTAGTCATGTATGCACTGTCACTGTAGTGGGTGACACAATGTGTGCTGCAGTCCACTAGTGACATTTAGTTTAAAGGCCCTGGGTACACTTTGTACAATATACTAGCGACTTATAGGTAATTTAGATATGCCAATTAGGAGTAGGCCAATTACTCCATATTGAAAGGGAGTAACAGACCTTTAGCCTGGGCTTAATTTTATCATATGATATGCACCAAGCATTTTAATATAACATATGTCCATAATTTTGCTACAAATAAATGTAGATTAGTGCAGGTCCATCATCTTAGGCTAACAAATGATGTGCCTAGTGTGCTCTATCAAAGAACACATGCAAACCCGTTTTACTGTGCCAGATTTTGCATTTTCATTTCAAAGAGAGGGTGCTCACTTTCCTCACCCTTGTCTTTGTCTCTCTCCTCCCTGCAGTCTCACTTTACTCTCCTGCATATCTCTTCTCCCCTGTCAACATTATATGTCTCTCAGGTTCTGCCCCTTCCCTGTTTCTCTTCTGCTAGCTCTCTTTTCTCCCCTCTATCTTGTCTGTCTTGTGATTAAGATTCAGTTTCTTCTCTCTCTTGCATCTTTGGGGTATTGAAATCCATTAGGGCGGCACCTACTACCCCTGGCACTATCCTTAATACCTTATCGATGCTTCAACAAGTTTATGAAAAAACAAAGCAAACAGTGGTCTACAAGCTCTTTAGATTCTTTAGTTTCCAGTGTGTGCACATCCCTGCCCCTCTAAGACATCACATAGGGGCTACTGAGGTGCTACGGGTAGCAAACAGACGAACTTGTGTTGTTATCAAAAGTCAGGGAGAGGGAGATAGTGTGCGAGTGTGTGGTGGGAGAGAGATTTTACTTTTGTTATCTTTCTTCTCTCCCATATACATCTCTCGCTCTTTCGGCTCTACTGTCTCTCTTTCTTCCTTCTCTCTCGGCTCTCAAGCTGAATGATGATGAGGAACTTGGCGGTTTGTTTTCACCGGGCCATACTTTCCAGACAGTTTAGCAAGTTTGCTATTTTCAGCTCAGGGAAACCACAGAGGTGGCGCCTGCAAATTGCTTTGCATGCTACACCAACACAGTACACTCATACAATTGTATACGCATCACTGCCACGGCTGCGGGGGCTTGTGTGGCACCCATAGGTCCAACACCCCATACCTTCTGTGTCCCCTACTTCTGCCCCTCTGTGGTCCACCCTAGCCGCAGGAGGTGTTCAACACACAGTCCACCATCTTGCAAACCCCTGTCTTTTATAAAGGAAGCCAGGAGAACATGGCAAACTGTCCTGTCATTGACAAACACAGGGAAATGACAGATACCGGGTTCAGAGTCAATCTGGAACCATAAGGAACAGATTTGTCACCTGCACAGTTGAGCAGTCCCCCGGGCCACTGCGCGTCTCTTGTGTCAGGTAGCTTAAGAGAGGTCGTGGAACAACCGGCTATGTTGTTCTGGAAAGGTAAGTTGGCCGAGTTTCCTGGTCTCCCTCTTTATCCTTTAGTTTTGAAGAGCTCAGCTTGGCTGCAGTGTCTCTCAGTCTGGCTCCAGGGGTGGCCCCAGGTGCCCTAACTCTGTGCCCTCTTGTGATGGGGATCTAAATCCTTTGAGGAAGGAGAGGAAACAACTTTTTAAGAACTGGCCCACATCATTGAGCTCCTCATTCTATTAGATGTTTCAAATACGAATGTTACCTCGTCTTGTCCTGTCTTCCCAGTCTGTGCATGTCTCCCACAACAATTTAGGTTTATCTTCCATTTTGGAGTCAGATTCCTGCAGTTTTCATGTCCCTGGCTCATAGTATCATCCTCACTGGTGGCCATGTAGTCCCCCAGGGCTTGGATTTCTTTAATGTCTTTAGAGATTCCAGAAGATATGTCAACTTTCAGGGCCTGTATTTCGGTGGTCACCATATTAGAAATGTTGTCATGTAGGTCTCCTAGGCAGGCTTGTAAATCTTCTTTTGTGATAGGTGACCCACCTTCTCCCTTTATAGAAGACATTGTTGTCCTCGCCTCTGCCGACAGTAAGGGATCAGGCAGCGTCCTCTCCACAAGGGATGTTTGCCCCCAGCAATCGCTGAGTTTCTTTTGGTTTCTAGTCCTCTTGCTCATTAAAGAGACTATGAGAGGCTCATCACTAGTAAAATACCCTTAGTCTGTTCTATTAGTCAGAAAAAGATCAGCACAGGCCGGATAACTTCCCATCAATGAGCGGGTGACAGCTTTGCAGGTCTGCAGGGTTCCAGAGCCAGGCCGACTGCTGGACCGTAGAGCATCCCACAAGCGTCAGGCCGATTTAGAGACAGTTAATGTCATTCTGCAGAGTATGATTTCCAACAGTATCAAGAATACTATTTATTTGGACAGGGCATATAAACTAGCATTCAACAGCAGCCCACCTGTGTGTTCACAGTAATAGGGTCATGCTCTCCCATCACTCGGGTGTTATAAGGCCCTCCGGTCAGCATTCCCTTCAGAGCTTTTCCTTTGGCACATCAGCAACGTAGGTGGATGCTATCCTCCCCACTGTCAGCCAGACGATTTACTCCATTTGGCTTCATTTCCACATCTGCAGGCTGAAGGCAGGCCCAGGTTGGCCACCACCTCATATGTTTCGCAGGAGAGCATTGATGCTTGCTTCTGGATTCCGTCGCCACTCCCCTATGGTGGCATATTAAGTGCTGCAGAAACTCAGAAATTGGAGGTTTTCTAATACCTCTGCTGCTGAGCTGCGCAAATGTTCTGGGAGTCCCTCACAGGGAGCCCAAGACCAGGGCCAATTGGTTGGACACCATGCTCGTCTGGCCGCAGGCCATGCCCCTGATACAGAGTTTTCCGAGCCCACTTGCTTCCCATTGGTCCTCAGATGGACCTTTTTATCGAACTGAGAGGTCATGGGAGTTAACATTGACATCATTCAAATTCCAATAACAGTGTAACCCACTTGGCCACACAATAAGGATCAGGAATTGGTAACTATTGTAAAGAATGTTTATTACAAAATAATCATCAAGTTCAGGTACACGACTCTTAACACTATGCTATAAAGGTACAGAATAACAACAGGTAAGCCCTAACTCCGGAAGAAATTGAGGAGGACCAATATTAGTCAGACAAGCAGTGCAGTCATAGCAATACAAAAGAGCAAAACAAGGAATTGATGCTCTGGGAAAAGTCCAACGTTCTCTTGTCTATACTTTGAGTATTCTAAATCTCCTAAATCCGAGTCCAAGCTAAGAGGATAATACCCTAAAGAATCTAAAAAATCTGGGAATTTCCATGAAGTAAAATAGAACAAGGCAAGGAAACTTAAGTAGGAAGGTGTCAGCATTTTAGAAACTTGGTCAAGAGTCTTCTATGGGTCCGAAAATAAGTGTCAATCTAAGCCATACTTAGGAAAGAATCAGAAGTAAGCATTGAGGTCCAAAGATCTCAGAGACCACAGGACAGATAGTCTCTGAAGGGGCAGGGAAGGTTCCAAATGAGATTCCGTAAAGCATCTCTGGAAAAAGGGTTCTGAAGACTGAAAGAAGTCTGAACTCAGACCATGTGAACACTAAGGGGCCTATTAAAATATTAACTGTCTCTGGACTGGGAGCTCCTGATTAGGATGCGACCAAACACAGGTCCTTCACATTCGACATTTCCCTATAGGAGCATGTATTACAGCCGTACACTCCCCGTAGTACATGCTCCCATAGGGAAATGGGAGGTGGTGTTAATCCCTGCAGGGATTAACAGGAGGGCACCATAAGTGCCCCCTTGGTGCCTAATTGCGCACACAAGGGGGCCGTGATACGGTCCCCCCTACTCGCTGCACGACGGGCTTTCCATGTCGGAAAGCCTGATATGGAAAGCCTGCCTGAGCCCGAAAGACCGCCCTTTGGGATAACGGGCCAGCTTCTGACTGGCCGACGGGTTCCTTGAGCCCGTCAGAAGCCAGCCAGATGACTGGCCAGTTTAGTTTCCGACCGCCAGCATTGTAATGCGGTGGTCGGAAAGTAAACCGAGATGCAGCCCGGTCGAAGCCTTTTTCGGATCCCATCGTAATGTTATAACACACAAGAGTCTTCCGGGTACAACCCATTTGTACGTATCATCAGGGGTCTATTGTTCTTGTCCATTTCTCATGTTGCAGACTGCAACGTCAGGGAAAAATCTCACACTGGAAATGGGAACAACATCTTCTCACGCACAGGTTAGATCGCAAAATTGCTGAATAGGCCTTTTGATTGACACTCTGGCTCATCATGTTCTTTTGTCAAGGTCTTCTCTGGCTCTCTCCTCTATCGCAAGTACAGTAATGCATCTATTCTCAGACTAACAATGCATGTGAATTCCTGCAAGAAATGTAATGTTAACAGAAAATGGAATACAGTATTTATTCAGCATAGTGAAATACAGGCCTAGTCAGGACAAGTTAAAGCATTAACTTAATTGTGCACCATTAATATGCATGTGCACGTTTAAACATAAATGAATATAAGTTTCTAGTTCATTAGATTCACATTACATGTAACATACAATAAATCTTCAAAATAATCATGTGTAAGTTTGGCTAGGAACCACATTTGGATCAAATATATGTGTAACATTAGTGTACACATTACATACATTTTTTATTGTTTTAAGTGAAGTCTCAATCTGCATATCTGAGGAAGGTTTCTATTTAGTTTGTTAATCAATAAATTTCATTCATGGTATTAAAGCACGCATTATGAAAGTCGAATTTCATCTTTATAGTAAGTGCATTATCTATTAAGTAAGAATGGTTTATTTCATCAGGACCCCAATTAATATATCAATCAGTTATGGTAAAAACACACAAAATAAGTATCCTCTAATCCTACAGAGTATGCACTCTTTAATAATGATCTCAATTGTAACACCTAAATTGATCATTAAACCACACAAGAAACATGTGCTAAGTGCACATTCATGTCATGTATCTATTTAAGTATTTGTGACGTATTTGTGATGTGTAAAGGGTGGGCAATGTTGCACTGCACCACCCCCCTTGTCTACATTTTTTAAATTACTGGTCACATTTTGGGAAACACCAACAATGTCCTGTGGGAAGGTATAGCTACCAGTTGTTTATGGTTAGATACAAGGCCGAGGGTCACTGGAACTTGGGAGGGTGGTGTCATATGAATCATACCAGAGAACCTCTTTACTCCAATGGCCCTGGTATCAGGTGGACTTTGCAAGATACTGGGAAGAGATAAGGTTCTCCCTTACCTCAGGAAACGTTTGAAACTCAAACCCAAGTCAAAGTTTGTCTTAATGGCCCCAATATTTCATTATTAAGCCATGGGTCCTCTAGCAATTCGAGCATCTATAAAGTACTAGAAAGGGCAAACACAGGTGCTTGTTCAATGCAAGAAGAAGGATACTGACTTAAAGGGGCTAGTATAAGTTATTTTCTCTGAGGGCGAGGAAGAGAGGTACCTGGCTGTTTGGTGGGTCAGCCAGAAATCGTCAAAACTTGGCCGAGAGTGATGATTGGAGCTGGCCTGAACCTCCAGTCAAACAACTGTAGCTGCCAAGGTAAGACTGAGGACTATCCTTGCTTAGCTTTAATGGAGGACGGTCTAGTGCTCAGCTCACTGAAAGGGTCAACAATATAGCCCAATTTATTTTGAAATGTCAATCCATGTACCTTTAAGGATGGGAAATGGACTACTCAGATTCCCACATCATCTGGAAAGTTGTGGGGCTGCTCATAGCAGGATAACTAAATTCCCTGTTGAAGGCTTTGAGTGGGTGTTTGAAAGTCTTCACAAAAAGGATGTATTCACTTCAGTTTTGGCTGGATGGGCTTTGCTGCCCTCATCGTACCTACGCAGGTCATTTCTTCAAGGTGACCGCCACTCAGGCCTACATCTTGGTCTTCTGGTCAGGGGCCATCCAGAAGATAGCACAGTTTCAGGGCAGTTCACAAGAACAGGGTTTGGTCCTGAACCCTAGGTTTGTTTAAAGACTTTGAAAAACAACTTCAAGGGTCCTGTTCCTGGTCAGACATTTTCCCTCAGCTGCTTCTACAGAGCTCCACCAGAAGCCAAGATGAATGTGACCTATTTGCTAGTGTTTTGTTTTATTTAATGCGAAACAGAGGCACTTGTAAGAATACAGGCTCAACCAAAAGTCAATATTTATGTACAATGTGAACTCTTGCCCTATTCTGAGCAAAGTACATCTTTCTGGACAAAGGACGTTTATCCCAGGAGAAGGCTAGCCAATGGACAGCAGTGCAAATGGATAAAGGCAGTTCAGGTACTGTTGCTGGTCAGATGTCTTTGAACAGGCAAAGTGAGATATTTATTCTCCACCTCACCCAGACAGCCTCAGGGTCTCTAAGGTGCAAATCCCAAGAATAGGAAGATGTAAGTTGTTTATTTATTTATTTATTTATTGCAGATTTATAATGCGCTTGGCTGCCTCAGCAATGAGGCGTCCCAGCGCAAACCAAGGACCAGAGACAAGAGCCTAGGAGAGAGACAGAGCAATTAGACAGTAGAAGTAGGGAAAAGCCACGTCTTCAAGGTCTTGCGAAATGCCAAATGATTAGGAATAGTTCTGATAGGGGTCGGGAGCACGTTCCAAAGTTTTGCCGCCAACCAGCGGAAGGAACGCCCCCCGGCCCTAGCTCTCCAAACTCGGGGAGTACAGACCAGAGCAAGGTCAGCAGATCGCAATGAGCGCTTAGGCACATAGGCCTCCAACAGATGGAATAGCCCTGACGGAGCCTGTCATGACAAGATCTTATGTGAGATACACAACACCTTAAATTGTATCCGCTTGTCAACCGGCAGCCAATGGAGTTTGAGGAGAACATGCGCTACTGAGCAAGATCTAGGCAATGCAACCAGAATCCGTGCTGCCGCATTCTGAACCCTCTGCAGGCGCTTAATGCTAGCCTTGTTAGCTCCCAGGTAAAGGGAATTTCCATAGTCCAATCTTGACAAAACAGACGCCTGGATAATAGTCTGGCGCACCTTGGGAGGGAAGAACCCGAGCAAAGGTTTTAGGCCACGCAGGAGCCCAAAGCAGACCCCCGGAACGACTTTAGTTTGTTTATCGAAAGTCAAGCCATTATCAAACCACACTCCCAGATTTTTTACAGTTTCCTTAGGGAGTGGGGCGGGTTTGAGGCGGTCCGGCCAACATTGCTCAGACCACAGCTCCAGGTCCTTCCCAAATAACAGGATCTCCGATTTACCGGCATTCAGCTGTAAGCAATTAGCTGCCATCCAATCGGAGATAGCCAGAAGATCTTCCTTAAACTTGTCCAGATTGGTGGTACATTTCTTCGAGAAAGATATCACCAATTGTGTGTCGTCAGCATACGACACCAACGACAACACCCTACCCTTAGCCACCTCTGCCAAGGGGCTGACGTATAAACTGAACAAAAGAGGGCTTAGTATGGAGCCCTGTGGCAGCCCCTGATGCAACGCAAATCCTGTGAGGAGAAAGGGGGTACTAGGACCTGAAAGGATCTCTCCGCTGGGAACAACTGAATCCAGGCCAGGGCTGAATCCCTGATCCCAATGTCCTGTAAGTGTTAGAGAAGTATATTATGGGACACGGTGTCAAAAGTGGCACTTAGGTCCAAATGGACCAAGGCGGCGGAGTCCCCTACGTCCAAACTGCCCCTAATCGCTTCCGACACGGCCAGTAGCGCTGACTCAGTGCTGTGCCTGGGCCGGAAGCCGTGTTGTGAAGGATCAAATATGGCATGCTGCTCAATAAAGTTAGACAATGTGGAATTCACATGTGCTTTCACCACCTTAGCCAAGAAAAGCAGCTGGGAAATGGGTCGATAATTACCTGGTTCGGCAGCATCCAAAGAGGGGTTTTTTAACAAAGGGATGACTCCATGGTACAGATGCAGTCAACAAAGACAAATTAGCCAGATCTAAGCTCACATCGGAGATCAGAGGGTAAAACTGGCGAAAGTGAGTGGGGGTCACAGGGTCGGCCGGAGAGCCAGATTTGATTTTTAAGCACAAGGCCTCAAATTCCAGGGGCGTTAAAAGAAGAAATGACGCCAGGTTGTTACCCCCCAATATGTCACCCCCTATAGCCCCCCCCCCCTCCACCAAGAGAGCTGCCTTTGGAAGAGCCAGATAAATCTGCTCTTCCTCTAAACCTCTAAAGGACAGACAACTCCAGAGAGAACCACCAATTTTATACACCACTCATCTGGCACATTAACTTCCAGCCACACAATGCACGTGTAACTTGCCAGTATGCATGCATTACATATGCACGGAGTAGTAAGGGCCCAAGGTACAGAGGACCTGATGGGTTTTATTAAAAAGGTCCAATAGGCTAGCTCCCCACCAAGAGTACAGACAAAAAGGAATGTATCCCTAATGCTAGAATCAGCTGCCACCACCCGCCCGACTCCCCATAGCTTGTTTTGAGGACATCACTATGAAGTTTAAACGCATTTGCTTGATTTAGCGTACCATTCCTGTAACTCGAAGTAATCAGGTTTTCTTGCTCATAGTAACTTTGTCTACCAGATGAACTTGTTGCTGAGTTTAAAATGGGTTGCCGCTTGCTCCCCCAGACGTGAAATTCGGAAACCAGCTTGCCCCACTATCTACTAACTCTCATGAGCTCAACTATGCACAATTTTTATTTATGCAAAAGAAAATCACACGCTCGCTCTACCAAAACGTGCAACTGAGTTTTATTTGCCTTTTATTTATAGTGGCACACTTTAAGATTAGCCCAGGCTAGCAGACCTGCCCTGATAAAAGAAAAAAATGAAGACATGGAAAAAGTGCTCGATTGTGCAGGTGGAGGCAGTGGTAGGCCCGAGTACTCGTTTTTAGGTCTCGCCTGGCGAACGCAGCACATGCGCGCTGGACGCCTTGGCGAGACTACTGGTGTCGGTTTGGTGACCGAAGGGAGACAAACCATGTGCGCGCCTGGACAGGCGATGTGCACGTGCACGTTTCGCGTTGAGCACAACCCTCCTGCCCCGCGCTTTCACAGCGATAGCTTGGTTTTTTCGTGTTTGCTTTCTCCTTCACCCCCCAACATTGTCCAGAGCTGCGTGTTGTAGAGGGAACCAAACGCCAGCCTTGTATGGAAGAAAGTGTAACTTGCATTGTGTTGTTTATATGCATGGTCGCTCTGGTGACAATACAAATTCAAATTTGAGACCTCCGCAAACTCGCCTGTCCGAATAAATATTTCTGTGTTGTGAGTATTTTGGCGATATGGGAGCATTTCGCCTTTGTAGATGTCTGGAAGATGGCACTGTTATTGCCAGAATAAGCATTGTTTTGGCGAGCACGAGCTAGCAGGCTGTGACCCACGTCGTGATGAGAAAACGAGTTACGCCATTGTCATGGTTAAACACGAAGACCGTTTTATTTCAGGAGCGTACTCCAGTTGTCGAGTTGGCCCATCGTTTCAGCACTGTGGCAGACGCTTTGTAAACATCTCAACGTGATTCAGCCAAGGACCTGTTGGCATTTCAGTTGCTGACTTTGCTGCATAATCAAAGCAGTTGAAAGCTTGTGAAGAATTAAATGTCTGCCGGGAAAATCTCTCGGGTGGTGGCGACATGCCCAGGATCGCACAATATGTCTTTTAGAGGTGAAGGTGAGACTCAGTTAGAGGGCCTTCTCTGACTAGCTGGGTAAAACCATTTTATAAGTTTGTGCAGATCTCAGACATGGTAAAATGTTGTAGATCATGTGTATTTTGCCACTTGCAAAAAAATAGAAATGCGTACAAAATGCTTCGGATACTACATCGAAGTGAGTGTGTGAAGACTTCCATAATAACTGGATTCTATATTACCCCTTATACCGAGCTTCTGCTAAACTAAGCTCTGTAACAAATGCCACAATTACTCAATTTACTGACTTCCCATCGGTGAAAGGCAGGCACGCCTTCCCAGAGGTTCAAACTTGTGACCTTCAGATCACTGGAGATGTTAGTGGTCGGTGTTAGCTAACGAGCAACTTGCCAGCATCAGTCCTGCCGAAAATGACAGCTCTGAAAAGGCTCAGGGGATTAGTCAAACAGGCCTGCATTTGCCGTTTCTCTAAATGGGTGATGACTTCTTCTAGACTCACTGGTAATTTGTTCCCAAAAATTGCCACCTGAGTTCTGAAGTTTCTTTTCCCATTGTGGAGAGACTGAGCTTATTAATATCCAGGAGGGTTAAGCTTTCGGACAACTGCACTTGTCGGGCAAGTATTCTCTTCTTAAGTCTTGCTTGACAGTGCAACAGTCTCTATGACCTATTGTTACCAATTATTTAACATGTACATAGAGTGGACTTTGGTTCCACCCAAAGAAGTATCACTTTCACCGTATGCTATTGGCTGTTCGGTGTATTAATCCACCTCCTATCAACTGTTTGCATTGTGCGAGGCACTGTTTTACATATCAGAAGTACACCATCGCCCATTACATTTACAGAAAGCAATCATATTTTTTTTCCACTGTATTTAAAAAAAATTATTAGACCGAGAAAAAAAATGCAGTCCAGGATTATTGTCTCTTGCCAAAGCATGCAAGTGCAGTGCTCTGTGGGTTACGCAGGAAATCTGAGACCAAATCCTATCCCTCATGCATGCAGGGTGTATGGGGGCTTAAGGATAAGCCTCTCAACAAACTAAAGGCTCAATATGGGTCACCTGTAGCACATGCACTGATTTAAATGGCAGCGCACCAAACAGTCGAACGCAATAGTCATTTGTCTCTTCTCTGGACGCCTCTAAAATCGGATTAGTAGTACAGTTTTCTAAAGTAAGTAGAGGTGGGTGACAGCTCTTGTAACTATAACTCCAACGTGCACTGCAATGGAACCGTTCTCGGTTCAGTAATGGATGTAAGATATGCGGGGGGCGAATTCAGAAACAATTATCTATTTGGCTTAAATAGTCAATATTTTTCAAACTATAAAGAAATGTTTTTTCCATACCTTTGTGCACTAAGTTGCAGCAAACATCTCGGCCCTGATGGCATAGAAGGTCCCAAAGGCGAGACCGATTGCATTGCAAATGCTTGTTTTGTTTCCCCTCCGGTATCGTCAATCCTGATTTTATAATAGATAAGAAAAGCAGCCAAGTAAAGCCAGGGCTTGGATAAGGATGGTCAGGTGGCTCCATGTCACAGGGTCACCACCTTTACACATCTGCCTCACGTTTTAATTTAGGAAAAGGTTTTGGGTATGTCAGTCCTGTTGTTAATGTTTAGGTCTCGCTAGAGCCAACACCTCACTCAGCCTCTCCAATGTTCTGTTGCTGATCTCTTTCACTTTTGTGCACGCGCGCATGCATACAACTCCCGTTCGTAACTTGCAGGGCAAGGCGCGCGCGCTTGTTCTATTGGGGATTATGTCCCTGCTTCTTCGTGCTTGCTGCTCCAGGCACCATTGACCACACGCTTCCAGGTCATTAAACTCTTCCAGGGTGTCCCAGCAATCCTCTGCTGTACAGGTCCCCGGTGAACGGTCTCCAGCGTCCAATTGCACCACTATCATCAGCTGGGCCCAGGACTCGCACCTCTGAGCAGCGCTCCTCATCTCACCGCCCCCGTGTAGATCCTTTCTTCAGGGGTTGCCCCCCTCCATCAGCGGGCCATCAAGGCCACGCTCCGGCCACATCGTTTTGTATTTTAATTGAAACTAGGTTTCGGCCATCTCTTTGCAAATGACATAGCGGCGGCTGCCGCTCTCGCTTGTCAGCTCCTACCTGCCTGCGGCTCTGTAATGCGGCTGCTAGCATCATTCAGAAGCCCTTTGGGCTCAAACGCTCAGCCACTTCACAGGCACCATTATTTCATTTAGTCGCTCCGAGAGGGTACATGGTTCTTTCACTCCAGCAGCACATCTGCCGTCCTCGACATCTCCTCACCTGGCAACCTCTCTGTCTTGCCTGTATCACCACCCTTGCATACCTCCAGGGCTCGAGTCGGGGTACCACGCGGGTGGACGGCGTCCCCCCACTTATTTTACCAGGTTTTAACAGGTGGATGCCGTCCCCCCTGCCCAAAAGCTGGACTTCACTCTTTGGCCTCTCTGGAGCGAGATCAGAGTTTATTCAGAACGTCTCTCTACCTGCATTCACTGCGGGGGGATTAAACGCAGCCTCCGCGAGGTAGGGTGCAGACCACCTTTCATCTATATGAATACCCATGAGATTCCTGTTGTGACGTCACTTCTGGTGACAGCGTCCCCCCACTTCTCGTCACTTCCGGTGACAGCGTCCCCCCACTTCTTTTTTTAGGACTTGTGCCCTGCATACCTCTCGGTCCCCAATCACGGAGGGCGGGCCCCAGTGGGCTCCCATGCAGCAGACCCTGCTCACCCATCCTGAGGTCTTTTTGGGGGTCGGTGCCCTCCCGCCAAGCAGGAATTTGGTTCCGATAAGGAATCAGTTGCGATCACATGCGGAAATAGCCTCTTCCCTGTATTTTTCAGGATTTTGGGACCGGGCAAGGACGGAGCTTGTCACCAAGCATCTGCTCCAGTTGCCCACTTGGCCACGTCCCTTGTAACTGCCTGTTTACTAGCAAAATATAGCAATATTAGCTGTTAAGAGGGAAAAATAAAATGCAAACAGTAAACGGTATACAGCGTTAGCCAAAATAAAACAAGCATTGGCATAGCCAATAGGTCTCACTCTTTTTTTTTTTTTTTTTTTTTTTTTTTTTTAAGTTCGGAAGGTTTTTATTGGATAAGTAAAGGTGTCAATACATGAGAAAGAATACAAACATATCTTCAATTAGAGGAGAAAAGTAAAACATGGTAATGAAAATATACAATTAATCAGAGGATAACAGAAATTTAAGGCTAAGTAACAAAAAGCAACGCTGGTACTAATGAGCAATAAAGTAGCTTATATGAAAAGAGTAGTGCAAATGAAAAGCAATGTCACTCAGGGAGGCTTAGAGACCTCTTGCTGAATAGGTGAAACATGAGAGGAGCGTTTAGCACAGGTATCAAGATACAAGGTTACAGGAAGCCATAAATCATGTCGTTTAGCAGCTAGACTAAGGCGGTGCACAAAAGCAGTATCTAGCCTGTGATTATAACAAACATTGTACCACCAAGCTTTAAAAGAAATATTCGTAAAGTTTTTCCAGTTGACGGTGATTTGCTGGAAAGCAACAGCTAACAACAAGTCAACAATTTGCGTGTTAAGATCAATGTCATCCCAACAAGGAGAAAGGCTTCCTAAAAAAATATTGACAAAAGAGAAGGGGGATGTGGTGTGGAATATGGCATTGATTTGGGCCCAAACTAGTGTCCAGAAGTTTTGCGTGAAAGTGCAAGAGAAAAGCATGTGAAAAAGAGTGGCCTTAGGAGCAGAGCAGGACCAACAAAGATCCGGTGTGGAGGAGAATCTCTTATTCAACACCTGGGGAGAAAAGAGCAGCCTGTTGTATATGAAAAAGAGAGTTTGTGTAAGAGAAGCAGCTCTAGATGTCTTGCGAAGTTTGGTCCATAATTTATCCCAAAGGGAGGTGGGCCAAGAGATGGCAAGGTCAGATTCCCACTGTTCCTCAACTTTGGACTTCGGCCTGGGTGTGAGAATCGTATGAAATGAGTGGTATATTGAAGAGGCTGTAGGATGAGTGCGCAAGAAGGAATGAAGCTGTGAGGTATGATTTGGAGGATGGGCATGTGTGAGGGGGTTGGAGAGAAGAGCATAAGTGGACATGACTGCATTTTTAAGCGCAAGATATTTGCAGGCAAAAGAGCAAGGGAGATGGAAGTGTTGGCTGAGAGTGGAGAAGGATAAGAAATCAGAATTGGAGAAGAGTTGAGATACCCAGATTAGACCCCTCTGTCTCCAGGTTTTCCAATAAAAGGGCTTGCGATTGATGGTTATACTATTGTTGGGCCAGGTAGTGGAATTGAGAAACTCTGCTATAGAGGAAGGGGGGCCTGGAGAGGTGGAAAGAAGCAACTTGGTTGTGAGCTTGTGGATAGGAATGGAGGAAAAGTGAGGCTTACGAGAGAATGAGAGATATTCAGCAAAAGTGAAAGGGGATAAAGAAAGCCGCTCAATGATAACCCATAAGGGGGACGGCTCAGCAGGGTCTTGCAGCCAATGGGAAGCTTGCCGCAAAAGGAATGCTTTGTGGTAAGCGGGAAAATTCGGGAAATTAACTCCACCCTCGGATTTGGGGAGTTGCAATCTAAGCAGGGACATACGTGCTTTTTTGCCAGACCAAAGAAAGGAAGAGAGAATAGTGTTAATTTTCTTAAAGAACTTAGCAGGGATAGGAATTGGGATGTTGGAGATGGTGTAAAGGACTAACGGGGAGAGCATCATTTTAATCGTGTCAAGACGACCGCACCAGGAAAGGTATAATGGGTGCCATCTGGAAGTGAGGTCGGATAATTTCTGGGTGCATTTATTGAGGCATAGCGAGACAGTGTCGGAAAGGGAGGGAGTAATGTGTAGACCTAGATATTTGATGTGTGAGGGGCTCCAAGTAAAATTGGATGCCATAAAGTCCGGTTTAAAAGTGAACTTAGTAAGGGGTAAAATCTCACACTTGTCATTGTTTAGCTTATAACCTGAGATCTGGGAGTAGTCGTGAACTTCAGCTAGGAATGCGGGAATAGAAGTTGCGGGATTAGACATGAATAATAGAATATCGTCTGCATAGGCAGCAAGTTTAATATTAGTGTGGGAGATTTGGAAACCGTGTAAGTTGGGATCCTGACGAAGCTTTGAAAGAAAAGGTTCCAGGGCCAAATTAAAAAGAAAAGGGGAAAGAGGGCATCCCTGACGAACACCCCTACCTAGATTGAAAAAAGAGGAAACTAGACCATTGGCACAAACCGCCGCTCTAGGACTGGAATAAAGGAAGGAGATAAAGGAGATGAAATGTGGGCCAAATCCAAACCATTTAAGGGCGGAGAAGAGGAAAGTCCACTCCACCCTGTCGAACGCTTTTTCTGCGTCTAGGGCAATAGCTGCTAGTGAATGTTGGAATTGTGGAGATTTGGAGAGAACATTAAACAAAAGTCTGGTGTTATCTGTGATGTAGCGACCTTTAACGAAGCCAGATTGTTCAGGGCCTAGCAATTCAGGAAGATAAGGGTCTAGTCGAATGGCGAGAGATTTGGCATAAAGTTTATAATCAATGTTGACCAAAGAAATTGGTCTGTAGTTCTTACAATGCTGGGTGTCTTTGCCTTCTTTGGGTATAATACAAATGTGGGCGTCTGAGAATGTACCTGAGGAAGAACCATTTAATATGAAGGAATCAATAAGGGAGTGGAGTCTGGGCAACAACAATTTGGAGAAATGCAGATAAAATTCAACTGTGAATCCGTCTGGTCCAGGGGCCTTATCCTTCTTGAGTGACTGAAGCGCTGTGAGTAATTCATCACCGGAGATTGGTGATTCAAGGGCAGATAAATCAACAGGGAAATTGGAAGGCGGTTGGATGGTGGCAAAGAAAGTAGCAAGAGATTGAGCAGTGGGGTGCGTCTCAGAAGAATAGAGTTTGGAATAAAACTGGGAGAATTGCTCTAAAATGTCAACATCTGTATGCTTTAAAACAGAATTAGCATCATAAACAGCTTCAATATTCAGTTTGTTTTGTTTGACTTTTAAATAGTTGGCTAAGACCTTCCCCGCCTTATTTTTACCACCATAGAATTTTGAACTGGATTTCAACAAATATAATGAAGCATCCTCAGTGGATTGTTTGTTAAATTGCATCTTAGCAGCAATGAGGGCGGTCAAACTTTCTTGCGAATGGGATGTATAGAAAGAATGCTCTAGCTTTTTAATCGTACAAAGGAGGTCACTGGTGCGTTTACGAGCATTCTTGCGTTTGGTGGCCACAAAGCTGATGATAAAACCTCTAGCTGCTGCTTTATAGGCGTCCCAAACAACGTGGTTAGGGACAGTGGGTGTGTCATTAATGGTGAAAAATTCTGTGGTAAAATCTACAAAGGAGGCGGAGAATTTGGGGTCGAGGAGTAAAGTGTTGTTAAAGCGCCATCTCTTTGGTCCGGTGGACTTGGGTAGGATGTCAATGTTTACCAAAACGGGGGCATGGTCAGAGAATAAGATGGGGCCTATATCAGCGTGGGTTAGGGATTGGGACATATGGTGGGAAAGGAAAATATAGTCAATCCGCGACTGGGAATGGTGGGTCGGGGAGTAGAAGGTGAATTCTTTAGAGGTAGGATTGTAGAGACGCCAAGCGTCAATGAGTTTATGTTGGGATATCGCTTGAGCGAAAAGCTTGTGAGATTTATTGGGGACAAAAGGTACCTTGGAGTTCCTGTCTAAAAAAGGGTCAAAGGGAAGGTTACAATCACCTGCTAAAATAAAATTATCATCAATATATTCGGTGATACGGGAGGCCAATGCACGCCAAAAAATCTGGTCACCACCAGTGGGGGCGTAGATATTAAGGAGGGAGAGAGGGGCGCCCTTTGAGGAGAGTTTGACATATAACCATCTACCTTCAGGGTCTGATTCAGAAGTCAAGAGCAAATGAGCAAAAGATTTACGAACTAATACAACCACACCGTTCCTCTTACCATCACCCGGAGATGAGAATACAGCACCCACCCAACCTCTCTTAAGTTTAGCAGCCTCAGCGTCAGACAAATGGGTTTCTTGTAAAAAAGCAATGTCTACATTCAATTTGGCTAAATGAGAGAGGATTTTTTGTCTCTTGATAGGAGAATGCAAACCTTTAACATTCCAGGAAACAATTCGAACTGACATTAAGGATTAATCAGAAAGTGGATCAATTGGAAGGTAGGACAACAAGGAAATACCTCGCAGCGAGCAAGGGCACAAGAGAAAAAGAGAGTGAGGTGAGAATTAACGTGATGGAACAGGGGTAGAAGAAAAAGAGAGAGAGGAACTAATGGAGCCATAGAAATAGGAAAGAGCCGAGAAAATAAAAAGAATGATAGGAAGATACAGTGATTCTTAAAGATAATGAAGAGTAAGGTCAAAGGGAGAATCAAATAGGTAGAGGGAGATGAATACAAGCAAGAGAGCCAATAAACAATGGGGAGAAGAAAGAATGACGAAAGAGAAGTTGAGAAGAACCATGGAAAAGATAATGACACCAATAAATCTGAAATCAACGAGGGAACAGGAGAGGTAAGAAAACATAGAACGTAAAAAAACATGATAAATAAGGAATGAAGAGTACTTACGAGGGGTAGCATGGGAAAAATACAATCAGGAACTGGGAACAAACGGAAATACATGTGGAGATGAGGGGAGGGAGGTAGGGCCAACTGGGAGAAGCAGGGCAGTCGGGATGAGGGAGACGTCCAACCAGAGATAACACAACGGAACGCAAAAACAATGATCTGTGAAGGGAGAAAAAGAACATGGTTAGAAACTCGAACACAACGAAGATAAAAAGGAAAACATATGACCAACTGAGGAACTAGAACAACACTATCAGACGATAAAATGAGAAATATAATCTTAACTAGAAGTCATACAATTCTGAGGAACCTGCAAAAATGGAGGCAATAAAGCAGAACAAAATAAAGGATCAAATTGCAACTACAAAAACAAGTCATGGTGGGTGGGAAGAGGGACCAGCTATCTCCATGTCATGTTGACCACAGGAGTTCAGGAAGCTTCGTGGTCGCGCTGGATCCTCATATGTCGTAGTCTTGTTGTTATGAGTGACCTTAAATAGACAAGGATGAAAAAGTCCATATCTGGCACCAATGGAGCGAAGGTCAGGTCTCATATCAAGGAAGGCTTTACGGCGGTTTGCAGTGGTCCTGGCATAATCCTGTGCGAAGAACAAAGTGGAGCCTGACCATGTGAGGCGAGGGGAGGCTTTGGCAGCTAAGAGGACTTTCAACAAGTCTGTGTACTCTAGAAAGTACATTATTACACCTCTAGGCTTCGTTGACGTGGAAGGAGAGGAGGAAGCTCGACCAAGCCTGTGGGCACGTTGGATATTTAGTGAGGTGTCTTCAGGAAGGTGAAGAAGCTTCGGGAGAAAGGATTTGAAGAAACTGACGGGATCATTTCCCTCACAACCCTCCACCAAGCCGTAAATACGGAGATTGTTGCGTCTGTTGCGATTTTCAAGGTCCTCCACCTGCTTCTGAAGAGAGGAAATCTGCGTGTGCATGTGGGAGACCTTGGCCGCAGAGTCCTGAAGAGAGGAGACGTCACGCTCCACCGACGATACTCTTTCATCCATCGAAGCCAGTTGTCAGTGAGAATCTGCAACTTAGCGTTAGTCTCTTCCATGTAAGGGCGCAAGGCCCGTATCTCTTCGAGAAGTAATTCCATAGAGATGGGCGAAGAGGACTTAGGAGGCGAAGGAGGGTCCTTTTTTAACCTCTTAGAGTTCGCTTTTGCTGAAGGTTGTGAGGGGGTGTCCGCAGTCGACGACATCTCAGTTGAAGCTTCCAAATGGGCTAGTGCAGTGAATAACTTGGAATTTTTAATGAAATTACGCTTTTGAACTCTACTGGAGCAATCCGCCATCAGCACGCCTATGTAGCGTGAGGTCTTAAGATATCCTATTGCCCGACTCAAAAAGGACCAGAAGGCAGATTAATACAGAAACATGCCAGGCCGAAAAATTGGACTCATAGGTGTTAGAGACAGGAGTCCTAAAAATGGCCGCCCTTCATGAGGAGAGGTGAAAATTCCAGTCAGAACATGCAAGGAGATCTCAACGTTCAACTAAAAAAAAGCTCCACAGGACAGATTAATGTAGAGGTGTGCCAGACAAAAAACTGTAGACGTAGGTATCAAAGACTAAGGTCATAAAATGGCCGCCGTGCATGAGGAGAGCCAAACAATTCCAGTCAAAACTGTGAAAAAGGCCACCCTTACAAAAGAAAAATAAAGAAAAGTCACCTTAGAATATTGATCCGCCACATTTGTGCCTCAGAGGCTGCTGGGGTCATTTAAGTGCGAACGGGGCATCCAGGAATCCCATGCGCGCTAGGACGCGCTGCTGAAGCGTTCGCGGGCAAAAATAAACAAAATGGCGGTCGCGGCCGATGATAAGCCGCGACCGGAGGTAAAATGGGCTGTAAAGTCCAAAATAGCTGTGCCTTAGGAACGGAAGGGGGATGAAAATGAGCCTGGCATCTTCCGGTGCAAGGGGCTTCCCTCCGTTACTAGAAACGGGTACGCGAACCGCCGGTATCCTCCGGTTCGGACGGAGCCGTCACCCGGACACCGCCATCTCCTACGGGCGCCTAGCCACGCCCCGTCAATAGGTCTCACTCTTGAGACCTTCTAAGTATTTAGTTATGCAGCACAATATTCTTGGTGCAACAATAACTGTTGCATGGCTAAACACTTAAAAGGTCCCAAAGGCGAGACCTATTGGCTATGCCAATGCTTGTTAAGAGTTGTAAGCTCTTGTTGCCTGTGCCGGTATGTTATAAAAACACCCAGGGCTGGAAATGTTGCGCACCCGTGAGACGGA
The DNA here is from genome assembly GCF_964204655.1 of Triturus cristatus. NCBI lineage: Eukaryota > Metazoa > Chordata > Amphibia > Caudata > Salamandridae > Triturus > Triturus cristatus. Next base: position 394,709,140 of record NC_140594.1, read on the forward strand.
GCCATTCGGTTTTCAAGCCTCTACGAGACAACGTGAGATGGTTGTGTTTGCCCTGGTGTCTCTGCGGTACCCCAGGCTGAGGCGGCGTCTGTGACTGTGTTCTTGGAGCTGGCGATGAGCGCACGTTGATTGTAGAGCTGAGTAACAGGAAACAGATGGACTTCACAGCCGACATCAGCAATAGGCAGGTACCGGCAGTCAGGCAGTGAGGGTAACCTTCATAAACCCTACGAAAGAAAAGAGTCCACCTTTCCTGTGCGCTCTTTGAACCCCCAGCAGTGACCCTTTGCAGTGATTTTTAGGCCCTCCGCAGATGCAGCTGTAATCATTTTAAATTGCTGCTATGTTACGCTTGGAGACATGACAACTATTGGCATACAGAGTTGTTGCAGGTAAATTTAACGCAAATAGTAAGGACCCCCTGATAATTCCTAGGGCAGGGTAATATATGTTTGCAAAGTAACAACCTAGGCAATTCTTATAGATAACAACTGAAAATATTTTATATCCAACAGTCAGAACAATTTAAGCAGTGAAACGAAAAATGGAAATTGTTATTCTTTTTTAATTATAATTGTTTAGTACATTCACAGATAAAAACAAATTTATTATATACATAGTAAAAATCCTGACAAACAATAAAATAGGTTGTAGGCTACATAGGGATGAAAAGTAAACAAATGCAGTGGCACAACTGTATACTATTCGACGCGCGTTTCGGCGTAGTTAACGCCTTCGTCAGGAAAAAAGCCACAATTCCTGTACTCCAAGATGCAAATGTTGGGGTTCCAGGAAATTAAAAAGGTGATTTTCTGATAAATGGACACCTTGATGGATGTTTATTCATTCAGTTACAGTCAGTTGATTTGAGAATGAATGACAATTCTTTTATACTTTTCGTTTCGAGAAGCCCATGTAAATAGCAAAACCTTGTTTGGTGGTAATTTAAGAATAAATGACAATTCTTTTATACTTCATTACGAAGAGCTCATGTGGGTAGTAAAACCTGGTTTAATGATGAATTCTTGTGAATGCCGAGTCTTGATAAAATGATGAGTGCTTAAAACATTGACAATAGAAGCGTAGTAGGTATGATGTAACCTTCGTGTTGGAGACGCTTGCGATGTCGACCGGGCTCTTTGAGTGATGGTTGTTACTTTTCAAACATACAGAGTTGTTGCTCCATGGCGCTGTTATATGATATACTTACCTTTCGTGATACTTTCTTTATCAGCTTTAGAAGGATGACAGGCTGCATTCCCCCACCAGCATTTAAACGACTGTTTTTAAACAAAAGTTCCCCGCAGATACATTAACTAGCTGAGCTGTCTGAAGCACGTCCAGATACGTGGAACGCAGAATATGCGAGTATGTTGGCTTTTTTTGTGGGGCACTTGTAACTGGCCCCTGGTTTCTGCGGGGTGTGCGTGTACGTCTGCAGCTCTCTGGAAAGGATGGCCCTGCGCGGCCTGTTAGATCTTGCTTTTCCTTTTTCCATTGAGGGAATTCTTGCCGACTGAAATGGCTTTAGGCAAAAGAATGCAGCAAAAGCACTTGTAACCTCTGCAGCAGCCCAGCCAAAAACACAAGGCCAAGGGACGTTGTTTGTAAGGTGCACATTTCCAATAAAGCGGCCTTTTTCACACCAACAAACTAGTCTGTGGTCTGTGGTGCCCCCCTGTTTGGCTCAAAACACAGTGCTCTCTGAAGACTTTTCTGCCGGAGGCTTATTGAGCGTTGTCCGTGCTCCTTAAATCAAGCAAAGACATGAACACGTCAGCTTTGTCAGGTCGTACTTACTATCCAACACTCTTTCATCCTCAGTCTCCGAGAGCGCAGCCAGGAATCTGTTGCAATTCGGAGCGCTTTGCAGCCTCTTCAGGTATATAAAGCGCTATGCAAATTCAATAGCACACAACTACTACAGGTTGGCCTATTTCTAGGCAATTATATGGACTACCTATATATGGCTTGGGAAAAGGCGAGGAATGCAGTGACCACGCTGGATTTTGTTTACTCCTCCCCCCACACTTCAAGGTGACTCCTCCGGATCGTGCATAGGAAAGAAGTGCAGGGATGCCGTTTCAGTGCTGACAGCAGGAACAATGCAGTGAGGGGCGAGTCCCACCCCACAGGAGAGGCCAGTTTATTTCTAGCCAGCCTCACTCTGTGCTTTACTGGTCCCCAGCACTTTCAGTATTCTCGCCTCTTATACATTACCATAATTACTTCAAGGGCCATTCATCGACCATTTATTACAAATCTGCAAGTCCGCTCGCAATTTTCGGGCCTCTGTGGTTGAGTATATTTGACTTTTTGGAGGTTCTCAAAAATCCAAAGCTCAGCAAGTACATGTAAGAAATCAGTTTCACCGTGTTTTTTTTACAAAATCCTTCAGTTTTTGCATTTTTTTCCGAGGTGGAGAAATCCACTTGTTAGATATTATTTGCAGTGTCGCAAAACTTTTTTTTCGGCGTAAAGGTGCTCAAATTAGATGTCAAAAGTACTGGTATAGTTTGTGAAAACAGACCAAGTGAAAACTTTGCAAAGGTTTCCTCATCAAACCCCCACCGCACCCTTTACGGGAACACCCTGGTGGCACTCTTAACCCCCTACTCTTTACTATTCTGGAAAATTGCAGATTTTATGCAGTAGTAAATTCTGCCTGCTTATGTGAGATTTCTCCTGTTCCCAGTTGTTTGAATCTTGGACTCCTGTGAGTGTCTGCCACATAATTCCAATACACAAATCCACTCCAAACCGCACAATTATACAACTAATTAATCAAGTTCGATTCCAATAATATAACAACACACCACATACATAAACTCCATAAAACTTAAGTAAAAAGGCATTGCCATTTACAATGCCAATAGCTCCAACAAATACAGGACCTATTGAATAAGCACAAAACATTGCCATTTGCAATGCCAATAGCTCCAACTCAAACAAATGCGAGACCTATTGCATTTCCAATGCTTGTTTGAGATTGGGACTGATGTTTCACCATCAACTGTCTACGCAGAGCAACAGATAGAAAGGCAGCTAACGGAGAAATAAAAAGATGAAGAGAAATGTAGGAAACAAGTGACAACTTGTGAAAACAGGGATGAAAAAGAACAAGAGTGGGATGAAGAGACAGGAAGTGTAGGGTGGTAGAAGAAAGGTACCAGGTGTACTCAAGACTTGGCAACCTTGGAATTCGGCAACCATGCTATCTGGTAGCGCTGGTGGCAAGATGCTAAGAAAATCTTTGGGTCTCTGTAATAATTTGTTTTTACAATTTAAGCACTGCATGGGAGCATAGCAAATATGTATTTGCCATGAATACTTTCCTCCTTGCAAGAGCAAATAAAGGAATATGTTGTCTTACCCCTGTAAGCATCTGTTCTGAGCATGTAGTGCTGTAGATTCATTTCCTCTGCATAATTATGCCATCTAATGCTGGGTTCGGACGCTTGCAACTTTTTTTCTTCGAGGAAATAGTTTGAGTCACAAGGTACACTGACTCCTCCTTTAGTTGGCAATGTGCATGGGCACAGGCTCCATTGCTAGATTGGTTTTAGCACAGCGGGTGAGCGTAGAGATGGAGCAGCCAATAGGACAGATTGGTAACAATGCAAGAAGTTATATACAAAGAGTTTTTAAGTATGTGGGTGAATAACTGTACATTTGCAACATTTCTTTTCTGCATGTAGGCTGCAATAGAGGCCAAGCTAAGGCATGCGGAAGTGTTAGCTAGGCATGCTTTTTCAAGTGGAGGAGGTAATAGTTAACACTGGATTTCAGGTTTTAAGAGGGTCCTGGTGCTTGAAATTGCAGTAATTGAAAAACCTCTTCTATTTGGCTGCATACAAGGCTCATGTAGTGGGTCTGCATCCTTTTTAGGTCTCGCGCCTAGCGTTGCAGTGCTTAGCCCTGCACGCGCAGAGAGAGACCTCTTGTAAGGGGTTTGAAAACTGAGCTAGGAAAAGCACATGCATGAACGTGTGCTTTTCCTTTTGTGCCACTCTATTGGCCTTTGCGTTCGTCTTTTTAACAAAGACAGCACGCATTTGGCCAAAGGCGGGCGCATTGCTCCGCCCATGGCCTATTGGTGTCTGTTACCCGCACCGTCCCCATGTGGTTTCAATTATCGTGTCCAGGCACGGGCGCGGTAATTGAAACCACATGTCTCGCTGTGGCGCACGTGCGCGTGCCCACTACTCGCGGGTTTGTGTGTTTTCCAATAGCGATCGCTTTCACTTTCGCGATCGCTATCACTGCCGCTTGTTAGTATTGCGGATCCAAGTTCTTAGAGTGTCTCGTTGTTCCAATAGATGTGATTTCAGATATTTATGTTTCCCTCAACTTCATTGCTTGTTACTTATGGATGCGCCCTAACAGGTTAATCAGGCTGCGTTTTTATATTTCTATGCCAAATTGGAACACACGGCTTCCTTTTGGAGTCTGGCAGCGTCTCGCTTCTGCAGAACAGAAAACTCTCTGTTGCTGAGTGCAGTTCTCTCAAACATTCCTTGGCAAGGAGTTTGCCAGTCTGCCAACAGCATGTAGCCAGCAAAGTTCGCTTGAAGTGCCAAGCGTCTTCTCAAGTGGCAAATCTGTAGTGCTTTCAAAAGAAATTCGCCCTAAAATGCAGCCCTCTTTCGGCAGCCTTGGTCTATGGCGTCCTTTTCTTTCTATACTTACACCAAAAATGGCGTTTCGTCACACAGGCCCTGATTTTCTTCTATTGTCTTTTTTCCTTAACGCCACATAATGCAGAGATGGGCGGGGACGGCACTGACTAAATGGGGAATAACGGGCTTATGTGACTTGAGGTCCATAAAAGCCTTTGATTCATCGACCCCTATTTTCTCCGATAATGAAAGCTTTTCCCCTGCTATGCTACACATTTTTTCAATCACGCATGCCTGCCAATCACACAACCTATTTCCGGAAAGGAGCTGCCGCCCGAATGGGAATTTTGTAAACGTGTCGCCGGTGCACTCTTCCACCCTTGCCTAATATGGCAGTTTTTCACTCCGAGATGCACGGGAAGGGGCGGATCCTTAGATAACATCTTCCATATAATGTCCTGGACTCACTGAAGAGCGTCCCGCTGCGTACTGCTGCCGATTCAACTGAGGAAAGAAATGGTTTTACTGCTGTCCGAACCCCGTGTTCAAGCCTGGGAGACCGCTCTGTGCCGGCTGCCAGCCTCTGGTTCCCCCGGAGAATACTTAAGATTTACAAAAGTCTATATAAAATGCCCTGAAATAACTCTTCTAAAGAAAGAGAACTCCTTCTGTCACGAAAATACTTGCTGGCGGCTTTAAAGGTTTTGTTATCTCTTGCTATCAGTAAACCTGTGAAGCTGCAGAGACCATGCGAGACAGGAAGGGTTTCCGCTGATTATAAAACACTGTTTAACACAGGAAACTGAACCGTGCGCAGCCGCGCGCTACCCAGCGGAGGTCTGTTTGGAGTCAGAGGGTGCGAAGGGCCTTTCAGGCGTCGTCAGTGTCCACAGAGAGTAGTCAGCTACCGAGGGGAAGCTGGTCTGCTTCGCAGCGCTGCAGCTCGCAGCCACGTGTGGATGCTTTTGGGAGGTGCTTGCATAAAACGAAGTTACAAACGTGTCGCAAACACCAGCTCGTGGTGGCGGGGAGAGCAATCAGGTGCCCAAGGGCAAACCAGAAGAGCCCTGTTTTTTATACGCTGACTGCAATACAGTCATTTATTTCGGTGGCACGGATTCATAATTCTTTGAACAACTGTTCTCCAGCTCTGCGCCCGTCATCTCTTGAAGCTGGCTGTAGTGTACACAGCGGCCGTAATGGCATTTTCAGCGCTCGTGCTGTGATTAAAATATCGGTCCACGCAATGGTGCCCTCTTAAATTAGCCATTACAGCCTAACGAGCATGAACTGTACTGCACCGCGATCACCCATGCTTGCTGTGACCTTTCGGTACTTATGAATTTATATGTATTTTTTCGCCATTCGAATTAATAATGGAGAATGGAATTAACTGTGAGATCTGGTTCATGGACAAGCTTCTTTTTGAGTTTAGATTAGTAATCAATCCCCACCTTGCCATGCTGGTTACGGAGGTGCTTGTCTGCGTCTGGGATTGGATCTAAAGGGTATGCGTGGCATATTTTTTTTAAAACATTTTCTGACTATGGGCAAGCTGGCTTCATTGCCTCTTGTGATGTCATTTGACAAGATGTGCTGCTTTGTGTGCTTTCGATATATGTAATCATTGTTTGCAACGGTAATAAATAACACACATGTATGTACTTGTGGTACTGTATTGCATGCATTGCATTATGAATACAGTGGATTTATCATATCCCCTAATACCTATTTTGGCCACATATAGTACTGCGCCCTGCAACATGGCTAGGTAAAACAAGCATTTGCAATGCAATAGGTCTAGCATGTTTCAGCTATTGACATTCTAAATGACAATGCCTTTTATTTATGTTTTGATTTTTAAAACATAAATAAAAGGCATAGTCATTTAAAATGCCAATATCTTAAACTTGCATAATGCGAGACCTATTGCATTGCAAATGCTTGTTTAGTATGTGTATGCATTCTTGAGGGAGAATAAAATAACCAGATTCTAGGACCTCAGGAGCCAAATTGCTATATTGTGCTGCCTGGGCTTGGGGTGCTGTATTCTGGTTTGGTTCTGAGTTAGAAGGTGCGGCATGTTGCAGTTTCTCTGGGTAAACAACGGGCATCTTAAAGAGGGTCAAGAACCAGGGTTGTCTGGCCTTTGTATATGCATCATTTGATTTTGTTGTGAGATGGATTAACTTTTTAAAATTTCTTTTCCTTCTTCCTCTTTATTTTCGAATTTGGTTTCCTTTTGCCATTGCAGGCTCTTGTGTTCACCTAAACCGCTGATACGTTCTGCAAACATTATGACAATAATAAGCAGGTATTCTGCTCCCTCTCCTCAGAGAGAGAATGGCTGCTTTTTGATGCATACCCATAAACTAAGCCCAAGTTATTAATTAAAGTTTGTAGTATGTGTAGCTGTAGATACAAATGCTCTGCATACTCCTTGCCATCTAGTGTTGGTTTTGGACATTTGCTACTTGTTTTTCTTTGAAGAAATGTTTTGAGTCACCGGCTATAGTGACTCCTCCCTCAGTCAGAAATGGGCATGGGCACTGGTGCCATTGTTAAATTGCTTTTCACTGCCTTCAGGTTCAGACGTGCTCCGATCAAGCTCTGTGTTCCTCGTCTAACTTCGCTTAATGTCAGGCCCGTGTGTACCCACAAATCCCGTGCTCAAGGAGGATCTCCCTGTGATAAATCCTTGATTCTATGTTGCTTTTTCGTCTCTACTCGATTTGCACCAAAACCTCGCTTGGGTTTATTAACTTGGAGTTGCACCGAAAATGAGTCTCCTCCCTGCACCCCCATCGCCTCCAGAACTCTGTCAACTAGAATGCAAGGTCAGTGATGGAATGGACGCTCTCTCAATACCGCCACCAGTGTCATTCCAAGTTCCCTTGGACTTATCATCATCAAGTCAATCTCTGCTTCTCCTCCGACCATGACAACACCACATGCCAGGCCTGCCTCCCCTTCTGGTCCAGAAAGACTCTTTGGTAACGATGTGAAAGGAGGCAGGCTCATCAAAAAAAGTAGAGGCAGAAGTCTGACCACACCCCAACATCGTCCGGAAGAGCAACGTTGAGGTGGAGGAAGCAGCTGATCCTGCAGAGGCCCAGATGGTCCAGTCCTGTTCGGAGGCAAGCTCTCCAAGGTAAAACAACAGCACGATTCCAAAGCTTCACAGCCACAGAACACTACGACCGTGAGTATAGTCAGCACTCAAACACAACTTACAGCTGTGCAGTGATCATGTGTACAGGCAGAGCACTGCCCCCGAGGGGATCGGGCACTGAGCCTACAGTGTCAACAACAGCCCACCGGGACATCACTTCCTTCGGGCTGTGTTCGGTACTGACCAAAGCCTTTTGAGCCAAAACTGCTCATACACAAACCTCTGGACCCTTCAGAGATGGCAGGGTCCTCCACACTGAAACCAACACCGGTACTGGAGCCTACACCAGCACTGAAGACATCCGGGGCACTGAAGCCTACATTTGCGCCAAAAATAGCCTCCATGTAGAAGGCTCCCTCAGCACCGAAGATGGATTGACCCGAAACACCATTGAAGGCCAGCTCCGAATATTCAAAGCAACTTATTCTCTAGCATTAGATATTCGCTAAAAGCATCTGTTTATTCACCCACAGGTGTGCAGAATCTCCACAAAGCTGCTGCCAGAGTCACAGGACAGGCTTCCATGAAAGCACCCAAGAAAGAGGAAATTGAATTTTAAGGAGTAGATTGCTTTGGAACTCCTCCACCTCCCAAGCAGACAGACATAAGGACAGAGCCACTTATCCCCTTCCTGGAAGAATTCTTCTCCACCCTCACCACCACTTCATGCCCCATTTCCCTCATATTCACTGGAGGGTTATCACACTGTTCTTACGAGGAGGGCAGACCACTTCATCAGGCCAATCCCAATAAGGCACTTAACATTCCTGAGCCAAGGGACAAACCATAGCATGACTATCACTTTGATCCCCAGAATTTCCCGAAGCAGAGAGAGCATGACACCAGGTTAAAGGAGTAAGTGAAAGAAGACTTGGTGAAATGTGTCACAGTCTATCACGGGCCCTCCAATCACAGGCCCAGGTTTTGTATTGGTTTCTTGGCAGCAGCAGGGGCGTGGCTACCATTGATATCAAGCAGGTTTAGTGACACCGGGACCCAGAGCACTGTGGGGTCCATTGGACGATGATATTTGCAACAACTTTCAAGGGGCCATCTTCCTTGCGTTGCACCAGGGCCCATTGCATCCTTGCTCCTCTATTGGGCTGCTGCTCCACAAATCACACTGGCCTTGTTACTCAGTGTCCCGAATGCTCACAAACTGACACCCTTCACCTGCCCAGACTCCTGGGGCCTCCCTGGAGATGGAGTTTAGGCATCCAGGGCCAGTTAGATTCAGTACTGGACTAGCAAAGTGTTGGGGGTCTGACTTAACATAGGGCTGACACTAAATATAGTGCTAAACCCTCTTACCATGCAGCCACCGCAACACCTCATGCTTCAGCCCCACCTCTCAGCCACTTTGGCTGCCCCTCAAAATGTATCCTCCTGGTTAGACAAATTATTGATATAAATCCCTAGATAAAACAGGAGTGGGCTGCACAACCTATAAGTTAGAGGGAATTGCATTACTATTCTGACAAAAAAACAATCTAAACTATTAGACGGTTGCTGCTGTATGCGTAAGCGAGTACTGTAGTGAAGAGGGGGAAATACAGTCGCTTATTCTGGTACTAACTGTCTTTTCGGGACTGATTATTCCTCAGGGAGGTAGTCAGAGTTCCTCGTTGGTTTGTTACTTTGGTCAGTCGGTTGCAACACCACTAGAATTATGGAGCAAGGGCTGACTATATTGCGCTGCAAGAAAAAGAAAATTGTGCCGTAAAATGGGACACATTTCGGGACAGTATTATTTCGCTATTTTGTCATCTTAGCACACACCTTATGCTAGAAACTATTTTTTTGTTGAAATATGCATTTTTTTTAGCAAGTGTTGGATTATGTGCAAAGTGTGGTAAATCTGTGGTTGCAAAATTGCAGAACTCCAGTGACCTTGGTCTGTTACAGATGCTTGGAAACTCCTGCTTCCTTGTTCTCTCACAGTCCATTCCAAGAACCAGTGGTTTAACTTGCCGCACTTGCATTGCTGGAGTATCCAACTTCCTGATAGAGCCCAAACTCAGCGGTTCATCGGAGGACTCCAGAAACCGGAAGCAGGCCTCATCCACACTGCCATTAAAACTGGCTAGAAGCTAACACTGGGTGATGCAGGCGCTGGCAGCAGGCCGGAAGCCAGTTGTCTAAAGTTGTGGGCCCAGACACTACCTTCAGATCAGGTCACACCTCCCACTGTCATTAAAGCTGTGGGCCCAGGCACTGGTGCCAAATCAGGACAGCCGCTGCTCCTCCGCTATGGCGGAGGAGCGGCGCGCCCTCTGCCAGCAGCCACAAAACTTGAAAAATAAAACGATAATGACTAGGGTTTATTATTGTTTTATTTTTAAAACGAGTCTTGGGGCGGGACCAGACGATGACTGGCTGGAGGGCAAGGCTTCAGTGCGCAAGTCGGTTTTGCTGACGTCTTAGGACAGCCGAACCGACATGCGCACTGCATATCTCCAACCCAAGCTGAATTGCTGGTTTGGACACATGCAGGCACAGGCTCCTAGTCTCTCTGGGAGTGCAAATCGAGGGCGCTAAGGTCAATCCTGGCGCTGCTCTCATGCATGAGAGCAGCGTCAGGATTGGCCGCAGGGGAGTCTGGGAGCCTGTCCAGTGCAGCAGAAGAGCACCGAGTCAACGATGCGGCAAGTGCAAGGTAAGTGGTTTTCTTTTCTTTATCATCGTCCTACTTTCCCTCCCAACCTAGCCACTCGGCCCTGATGCCAGCCGCCACTGGATGAGGACAGACTCCCACTGTCATTAAAGCTGTGTGCACAGGCGCTGGTGCCAGATCAGGACAGACCCAGACTTTCATTAAATGTGGGGCCCAGACATTGACTCCAGAAGGCTCAGACACTGGCTGTAGATCAGTTCAGCCCTCCCCGGCGTTATTAAAGCTGTGGGCACAGGCGCTGCCTCCAGATCAGGTCAGACCCCCCCCCCCCCCCACGGCATTAAAACTGAGGGCTCAGACACCTGCAAGCAGATCAGATTCCCACATCAATAAAAAAACAAGCATTGGCATAGCCAATAGGTCTCGCCTTTGGGACCTTAAAGTGTTTAGCCATGCAACAGTTGCATAATTAAATACTTATAAGGTCCCAAAAGCAAGACCTATTGGCTATGCCAAGCGGCCCTGCAGCCCCGAAAGTGATCGCGATCAAACATCAAAGCGAAAGTGAAAGTAATCGCGGAAAAGCGCGGCGCGCGCCCGCGCTGGGTCAGGCGAGACCTAATGAGCACCCGAACAAGACAGGACCCAACTCTGTTCAAAGACGCCGTCCGGTGAATGTACACAGGTAGTCTCAAATCCCATGACGGCGTTAACAAAGAAAGGAACGTGTAATAACTCTTCACACACAGGATTCTTCTTAATGAATGTGTTTGTACAGCTGAAAGACAGCAGCGCAGACTGCGCTCTTCCCGTCCTCTCCCAGCAGAGTCCCCCTCTCTTTGCCCATGTCATCACATTCCAAACTTCGAGCCAGTGTTGAAATGACATGAGTCAGAGCCAAGTACAACAGGACAGATTTCTCTCCTTTAGCAAAAAGCTAAATAATAAGAACACGGGTTACAGAAACCTTCAATTAACATTTAACCAAATTAAAAAAAAGAAGTAAGGCAAAAGAAACCCGATATCTAACGAATAACCATTGCACGGATAGCAGAAAAGGAGTAAACTCAGCACAAATGTACACAGGAATACAAAGTAAAACAGTGACCAAAAGAGTGGCCCTATTATATAATCATCAAACGCCTTAGGATCTTGCACTCGTCTACCTGTGTGTGCGGCAGCGTTTCCTATAGCTGTTCCTCAACTGGAGGTTGTGACTCTGCTTGAATTCAGGGGTTGAGATACTGCAGCTTGGGTTCACCCTCATGCTTTCATTGCCAACCTCGATGTGAACGTTCATCACCCATCCCTTGGGTTTATTAACCTAGACACCCTTGACATTGATACTAGGGCGCCCATCTATCTGGCTTTTGGCCAGTTCACAAAAATGCCAAACCTTTCACTCAGTTTTGCTGAATTGTTGAACAACTTAATCACTTCAAACGGATTCATACATTTCCTGTTTTTATGTTGCTCCTTGACCCCATTCCCTACAGACAACTTTACTTCTTTCACCCAATGCTCCTGATCATAACATTTTTTGTATCGTGCACGTGCCTTATTGATGTTTTCTTTAACTTTTCGAAAGAAGGAGAGTCCCCCGTTACAGTAGGAGAGTGTGGTACCCCGACATTAATTTCTTGACTTTAAGTTCCCAATCCTTTTCAGTTTAAACAAGGAATTTTATTTTGGAACAGATACAACTAAATGATAACAATTCAATAAATAACAGAAATTCATACTAAATAGTTGCATATGGAGAAAGAAGATAATGTAACTCTGGTGAAGAGGAGAAATGGTGGGGGAGACGGAGGAAGGGGGGAAGAAAAAAGGGGGTACAATTGTAATTTATAATAAAATATACAATATCAAAGTAAGCGGCCTTAATACAGTCTAAACGAATATCAACATGTTATAGAATAATAGCTGTAATATAGTATTAAAGAGAAAGAGGAAAATAGATTGCATGGGTAAGAAGACAGATACATAGATAAAAGATTAATAAAAAGAAACAATTCATGGTGGCTTGGGAACTTCTTCCAGTAAGGGATGATGTCTGGCAGATGTTTGAGCTGATATATCTATTAAATTGGTTACAGGGGACCATATACGTTGTCTCTTCAGGTGTAAAGATAAAGGGGAAACATATGCACGATCAAGTCGGTGATTATAGCAAACACTATACCACCAAGCTTGAAAGGAAAGTTGTGTCGCTTATTTCCAATTCTTTGTTATTTGCTGGATGGCAATTGCAATCAATAAATCTACAATAACTGTGTTAGAGGTAGAATCATGCCAAGGATCAGATAGGGAACCCAAGAAAATATCTATAGGTGAATAAGGGAATTGATTGTGTAAAATAGTATTAATCTGATACCAAATGTTCAACCAAAAATTATGAGTAGAAGGACAAGAAAATAACATGTGGTATGAATCAGCATGTGGGGCATTACATGAACAGCAGTTTGGTGAAGTAGTGGAGGTAAATTTATGTAAAGAGATTGGAGTAAACAAAAGTTGGTTGTAAATGAAGAAAAGTGTTTGTGCTGTGCTTGCTGACCTAGAAGTTTTACAGAGCTTTGACCATAATTTATTCCAAAAAGTGACATACCATGATGGATGGAATTCATGTTCCCATTGGAGTTCTACATTAGATTTAGTTCTAGGTTTGGGAAGCGTTGTAAGATTTATATATGGAAGATGCGGTAGGCTGAGTACTCAAAATTGGAAGTATATTATGGTGAGAAGAAGAGGAAGGTGGAATGGAGGATATTTATGACAGAGATGACGAGATGCTTTGAGTTCAGATATTGAATTTGGTAGAGAAATAATTTGGTAATTTATAAAGAGTTTGTGCTTCAGTGAAAGTGAGGAGAGTATCATTAGAGAAAAGTTGATGAATCCAAAGTAACCCTTTGTCTCGCCAAACTTTCCAAAATATGGGTTTCTTATTTATTTTGAGAAATCAATTATGCTAAATGGAGGAATTACGAAATTGATCTTTGGAGGATAGGTGAGAGATGAGAAAGGAGTGATATAGTCTATGAGCTGATTTATATATAGGTGAGGATAAAAAACGTGTTTTGTGGGTAAAAGTGAAAGCCTCTGTAAGAGAATGGAGATAAAAAAAGAAAGTTCTATATCTGACCATAATGGAACAGAAGCGGCAGTGGATTGGTTTAAATATTTAGCAGGATGCTGAAGAAGAAAAGCATTGTGGTAAATTTGAAAGTCAGGAAAGTTAATACCTCCTTGTGATTTGGGGCGTTTGAGTATGGCCAGGGATAAACGTGCTTTCTTTTTATTCCATAGAAAAGTAGTTGAAATAGAATTAATTTTTTTGAAAAAATAGGATGGAAAGTTAAGAGGGGTAGAAGAAATCATATAAAAATTATGGGAGCAAGCATCATTTTAATCGTATCAAGTCTGCCCCACCAGGACAGATACAAGGGATGACATTTAGAGATAAATGTGGATAATGTAGACAAGACATGAGTCATATTTAGAGATAACGTCTGTTTAATAGAGGGGGCAAACCAAAGACCCAAATATGTAATCTTTTGGGGATTCCATGAGAAGTCAGCAGGGACAAAATCTTGTTTAAAACATAAAATATTAAGAGGAAGAATTTCACATTTTTCATGATTTAATTTATAGCCACAAATGGAAGAGAAGGTCTGAACTTCTGCAATAAATGCGGGTATAGAGCGGTCTGGTTTAGATATATATAATAAAATATCATCTGCATAGACACTCATCTTAACTTGGAAATCATCATGTTGAAAGCCATATATGTTAGAGTTGTGTTTAATCATGCATGAAAGGGTTCTAAAGCGAGGATAAATAAAAGGTGGGGATAGAGGGCAGCCTTGACGAGCACCTCTCTGTAAAGTAAAAGAATCAGAAATGGAACCATTAACAAAAATAGAAGCTTTGGGAGAAGTGTACAGGAGGGAAGTATAAGAGATAAATTTAGGTCCGAAGCCAATCCAAGACAGTGTGTGGAAAATAAATGACCAATCCATGCAGTCAAAAGCTCTTTCCGCGTCCAAAGAGATAGCTGCCAATGAATTAGGGTATTTATTAGCCTTGTGTAATATATTAAAGAAAATCCTGGTATATTCTGAGATATTCTGCCCCTTAATGAAACCATATTGTTCTTTACACACAATAGATTGTAGGAAGGGTTCCAGACGGAGAGCAAGAATGTTTGCGAATATTTTATAGTCAGAATTACCTAACGATATGGGCCTATAATTTTTACAAGGGTGAAGATCTTTCCCCTCTTTAGGGATTAAGCAAATAAGAGCATCTTGAAAAGTGCCATTAGAAACCTTAGAAGAAATAAAATGTGAAAATAAAGAAAGGAGATGAGGAAGAAGGCATTTGGAAAAATGAGCGTAGAATTCCATAGGGAAACCGTCTGGACCAGGAGGTTTCCCGGGCTTAAGAAGTTTCAGAGCGTGGGAGATATCCTTCATAGAGATGTCTCGCTCTAACAGTGAAAAGTCAATATCTGTGGGAAATTGTTTTGTTATAGAAGCAAGATAGCTTTGAATGTCTCTAGGATCTGGGTGAATTTTAGGAGTATAGAGAGAAGTATAATATTTCTTGAATTCTTCCAAGATTTCCAAATTTTTAGTTACCGGAGAAGAAGAGGGATTTAAGACATAATCAATATTATTGCAGTCTTTTTTAATTTTAAGGTATGAGGCAAGTAGTGTTCCTGCTTTATTCTGGCCTCCATAAAAATGTGCACTACCTCGAAGGAGATAGGCAGAGGTGTTTTCCGTAGATATCTTATTATATTTAAACTTTTCTTTAATAAGGTTATTTAAATCAGCTTTAGAATTTGTAACTGTGTAGAGAGATTCAAATAATTTAATAGATTTGAGAAGTTCATCTGCTCTGCGGGAATTAAGGCATTTTTTTGTAGCAACGTAAGAAATAATAAAATCCCTGGCAGAGGCTTTAAAAGTGTCCCAAACAATCGAAAAGGATGATACAGAAGATATGTTACGATTGAAAAAGTCTGTAATGAAGTAGTCAAAAGAAGAAGAGAAAGTGGGATCAGTCAACAGCGATGTACTGAAGCGCCATCTTTTACTAGTAACATTAAGTGGAAGCAATTCTAAGTCCAGTATCACAGGAGCATGGTCCGAGATCAATATGGAACCAATTTCTGCTTGTCATATATATTGTGTTAATGCTTTAGGAACAAAAAGATGGTCAATGCGTTATTGTGAGAGATGGGTGGGTGAGAAGAAAGTGTATTCACGAAGTTGTGGATTACAAAATCGCCATGTATCTACAAGAGATCTATGGGCAATCAGGTTAATGAAGTGATTGTGCATTGGTGAAGGAAAAAAGAGGATTTGGATACACAATCAATATAGGGGTCAACAATTAAATTATAATCGCCTTCGAGTACAACATATGGAGTAGAGATAGACATCAGAAGAGTAGAAATATGAGGCCAAAAGTCATTATCAGGTTTTGTGGGAGCATAGGCATTAAATAAGGTAGTAGGGATATCATTAACTTTAAGATGAATAATTAACCAACTTCCTTCATCATCTGAGTCCTGAGATAGAAGAGCCACTATAAGTTTTTAATGGCATTGAATTACAGTCCCATTTCTTTTACTGGTACCAGGAGAAGAGAAAACATTTCCTACCCATTGGCGTTTAAGCTTAAGAACTTCTGAGGTAACTAAGGGCCAGATGTAGGTGGCCAAACAGCGAGTGCTAACGCTGAAATTCTGTTTGCGATTGCTAATAATCCATGTGAAATATAGAGGCAGAAACATTGAATCGCTAAATAAGGAATCGCTAAAAACAATGAAAAGCAACTAGCGATTCCTTATGTAGCGAAAATGCCACACCGACTCACTATTTAGCGATTAGCAAAATAAGGAATTGGTAAAACAAAATTGCTAAGCAATGTACATAAACTCGCTATTACCGAATCCTTTAAAAAATCGCAAATTAAGAGTTGCAAATTACCACGAACTCAAAGCAGGTGGTACCCAGGTGCACAGCATATAAACAGCCCCAGAATTCAGCAGCTTGAACACAATGGCGGCCCTCTATGTCATTGCAAGGCGGTTACGGATACGAGCTGCAGGACAAAGGATCTGGAGACGACAGGAACGCGTATACAGATTGCGCATCACCTTATTCCAACTCACAGAGGCTGAAATCCATGAGAGGTACAGGCTTCACCCAAACACCATCCTGGACCTGATACGGGACCTGCACCCAATCCTGGAGCACCAGACACCAAGGGCGCATGCAATACCTCCAAATGTACATGTACTCTGTTGCCTGCACCTACTGGCATCCGGCAGTTACCAGGGGGTAATAGCTGCGGCAGGTGGAGTCTCACAGAGTTGCCTGTCACGTTTCTTCAATACATTCCTGGATGCCATGTTGCAATGGATGCCACACTATATCCAATTCTCCAGCACACAGGCAGAACTGCATAAGACAAAGATGGAATTTTATCAGAAGGCCCAGTTCCCACATGTCATAGGGTGCATTGATGTGACACATATACCAATCTGCCCCCCTTCTGCGACTGAGTACATCTACCGCAACCGCAAATCTACACATTCAATCAATGTACAGGTTATATGTGATGCTTCTCACATCATCACCGACATAGTTGCAAAATTCCCAGGGAGCACTCATGATTCCTACATCTTCAGGAACAATGGGATCTATACCCGTCTTGTTGGGGGTGAATTTGGAGAAGGCTACCTGCTAGGTAAATCCATGTGACACACCCTGAAGTATACATTTGATGCACCGATTGCTGACTGTGAATAATTTTCCTTTCTTTTACACTTAGGCGATAGCGCATATGCGGTGCGTGCTTTCATCCTTACCTCAACCCATTTACCCCAAGTGAAAGGAGATATAATGTGGCACATAAATCTACGCGCAATGTGGTGGAGTGTACATTTGGACTCCTCAAAAGCAGGTTCCGCTGCCTCCACAAGAGTGGAGGTGCACAGCAGTACCGGCCCCTGATCTGCTGCAAAATAATTGCTACATATGCCATGCTGCATAACATTGCCACAAAGAGGGGGACACCCGTGGAAATCAGTGAATAAGAGGATAGGGATGAGGAATGTCCCCAGCCACAGCACAGCGTTGCAGGTGTCGCAGCTGCACCAGATGGGAGACAGAGACGGGCAGAGATCACACACAACTATTTCTGAGTAAGTAATGAGACAACGCTAGTAACTGCAATTGTGTGACGGTGTTTAATTGCCCTTCAGTCAGGTAATTGGACAGCACACCGCAACACTATGATGGCCTCACAGTGCCTGGTCGAGCCAAACATGGCATACTCACTCCACCATGCAACATCCCTTATCCCATCATTGTGTCAAATGGGTTACGTCACCCACCACACAATGGAATGTGATGGCAGTGCTTATCTTCTGCGCCCACGTGCAGCACTGCTGCGTTCAGCTGGCACACTGTCCTCCCCAGTGCTGTGTCCTGCGGCTGATCCGTGCCTACCACTGTGCCTCCTGCGCTCCTGTAATGGGGGGGTGATGCTGCTGTGGCTTGTTGCCTCCTTACTATCAGCCCCATCGCCGATCCTGTGGCAGCAATTTGGTTGATCTGAAGCACCTCCAAGGCACTGGTGACGGTTACCAACCCCTGAGTGACATCACGGCTGCACTTGGCCATCTCCAATTGCATGGCCATCGAGCGCCTGCTGAGGACATGGGTGGCATTGCACAGCCTGTTAACTGCCTTAGTGTACCCTTCCAGTCTCTGTCTGTCCCTGCGCCTTGTACCACGGTCGCTATCAATCTTGCTGCATAGCAGCCTAACAGCATCAGACATCTCCCTCATGCCCTCAGCCACGGTGTTGTTGAGGCAGTATATGGCCTCCTTCATGTCGTTAATGTTTTTATTGTTTGCCACTATCTGGCGTTGCATTTCCCTCATTGTTTTGCCTTGCAGGCGGTGCACTTTAAGCATCTTCCCCTCCAGACCGGAGAAGACACTGGACTCCTCAGCCTCAGGACTGTGTGCCCTTTGTCGGCGTCTTCGTGCACCTGTGTTGCCAACCTCCATGGGGGACTGTGTTACAGATGCGTGTACCTCATCATCCTGCATGGTCTGTAGTGCTCCCTGGCTCTCATCCTCTGTGCCCTTCATCTCCTGGAGGCTACCCACTGTATACCTCCTGGCTCGTGGTGGTGGTGGTGGTGGTGATGGTGGTGTGACGTCAACAGGTGATTGGACATCCTCCTCCAGTGTGTTTTGCTCCGTGGAAGCCTCTTCTGTCTCCCCTTCTGCAGCCTGGTGCAATGTTTGGCCTGTGGATACAGGATTTACTATTACTCACTTGTCTGGCAGCATTTGCCGACAAATAAATGTCATGACTGCCAATCTAGCTGTCTATCCCCCGCTTGCTTATCTATTGATGTGTGTGGCATGCATATGCTTTTTGTGGACTGACTGATATGCTATTAGTTGATAGGGACTACATCTCCCATGATGCATTACTGATTTAAGTCAAAACATGGTCTGGAGTGGGATTCATGCAGGGGTATTGGGGTTAGGGAGGGTGACACAGCATGCTGTGCATGCATCTTACCTTGTCTGTTGGACCCTGTGGCTGAACTGTCCACGTCTCCAATGCCACTGACGCTCTCCGGCTGGAGGGTGGACTCCACCATTTGTTCCAATGCAGTCGGTGCAGGCGCTGTTGATGTTCCCCCACCTGTCTTTCTGGCTTGTTTGAGGCATTCGGCCACCCTCTCCTTGGCACGTTTCCAGAGATCGTACCAGCGCTTCTTGAGGTCCTCTGTTGAGCGATGGGTGATGCCGATGGCATTGATTTTTTGCTGGATCACTAGCCAAATCTTCAGTTTTTGTGACTCAGGGACGTGCAGGGATTTTTTAACGAAGAGCTGGCCGTGATCCTTCACCACCTCCTCTATTAGGATCTCCAACTCCCTCTCACTGAACTTGTGTTTACGCTTTCTTTCTCCAGCATCCTTCCCCTTCTCCTGTGAGTCCATGGTTCTGTTTTTGTGATTCAGCTAGGTGGTAGCTGTGCAACTCCTGTGCTTTTGCTCCTGCTCCCTGCCTCTCCAACAGCTTCAGGATCAGTGCAGCTGCATGGGTGTGGCCACTTCCTGGTTGTGAGGTCATCAGGTAGCACAGGATTGGCTGATTCACAGATTTGCGATTTTTTTGAAATACCGGATTCGCTAATTACCGAATCGGTAATATGGAATTGGTAATACCGATTCGGTAATGAGGATTCTGTATTTTTATTAGCGATCTTTACCAAATCGCTAACTTTTAGTGATTTTTTATCTACATCGCATATAACGAGTTCTTAATAGCGAATCGGTATATTTCGCTATTAAGAACTCGCTATTTTGGTTTTACCTACATCGGGCCCTAAGTGTGATTCTTGTAAAAATACAACATCTGATCTAAGATTAGACAAATCAGTAAGAACTCTTTGCCGCTTAATAGGTGTACCCAAGCCTTTAACATTACATGAAACAATACGTAATGTCATTGGTTATCTGTAAAAAACTAAAAATAACATTTGAATAGCATTACAGCATAACAAGGAAACAATAGAAAAATTATAATAAATAGAAGAGCGAACAATAAGCGCTCTAACATTAAAGAAGTATGATATAAAATAGAAAGTATTGGAATAAAAGAAGAAGAGAAGGAAAAGAAGAAAAAAGAGGGGAAGAGAAAAGGGAGACATATAAAGAGAATAATATATTAAGAATCTTTTTAGTGAGGAAGGTAGAGACATAGAGAAAATAATGTTGAGATAGAAAAAGGTAAGGAAAAGAAAAAAGAGGAACAAAGGAGAAAGGTAGGAAAGAGTAGGGGAAGTAGATAAAGAACAATGATGGAAGAAGAACAACAAAACATACCAAAGACTCAAACATGGGTGGAGGGTGTTGAGGCAACAGGACGGGAGGACGAACCAGCAAAACATCCCGGGGTAGATCATGAAGAGCCATATGATCTAGACGATATAAGACAATGGAGGAGAAGAACAGGAGGGAGACGACACCTGAAAAGGAAGACATATGAAAGAGGAACAAAGTTAGTGTATTTCATCATTAACAAGGAAGACATGAGATAGAGGATAAGAACAGAAGGGAGTTGGCATCTGCAGGGGAAGACATGGGAGAAAAAAGAGAAGTTACTTCATGTAACGTGAACAAGAAAGTCATGAGCTAAAAATACGACAACAAATCTGACATAGACAAAATAATAAAGTTCTCTGGAAGAGGATGATCCTGCAAATTCCATAGATTCTTCTCTGCAGTTTTCCAGAAAACGTTGGAGTAAAGCTGGATCCTCATATGTGGTGGTTTTGTTTTTATAAGTTACTTTGAACAGGCAAGGGTGTATCAAACCATATCTGGCATGTAAGTCTCGTAGTGCAGGTCGCATGGCAAGAAAGCTTTTCCTTTTATCTGCAGTGGTTTTGGTGTAGTCTTGCGAAAAAAATAGTTATGTGCCTTGCCAGGAAATACGACGTTTGATTTTAACTGCTTGCAAAACTTTAAACAAGTCAGTATATTCTTGGAAGTAGAGTATTACACCTCTTGGTTTAAGTTGAGAGTAAGAAGCAGAGGGGGGGGGCCCAATCTGTGGGCTCTTTGTGTATTCAGTGGTGGAAATTTTGGGAAATCAAGGAGTTGTGGAAGAAAAGACTGAAAGAAAGTTAAAGGGTTGGATCCCTCCAGCCCTTCGGATAAACCATTAATACGTAGATTATTGCGTCTACTACGGTTTTCGAGGTTTTCAGCCTGTTTCTGGAGTTGTAAGATTTCTGGGGGAAGATTTGTTGTGTAGAAACTTGTAATGATTCAATTTGACCTTCCATAGAGGTAATTTTACTTTGAAGTGAGAACCAATTATCCTCCAAACTTTGTAGACGGGTATTGGTTTCCTCCATGTGCGGTTTAAGAGCACGTATTTCATCCAAAAGTAGTTCTATTGAGGGAGGTGGAGGTGAGACAGTAGGTGTAGGAGGATCTTTTTTGACTCATTTGATGGAGGAGAAAGATGACGAAGCGTTTGCTTTAGGTACATTTTTAATATTGATTTGAGAGGAAGGAGATCCAGAAGTGGGCACTGTGGAGGACATGTTAGATGAAGTTTTATGAGGTGAGATGTATTAGTTTGCGTAGATTCCTCCATGTCATCCTGTAGGACAGAAAAGGGGTTAGAAGTAGGCAATATGGTAGTTTTTGAGCGAGACATAGATAAATTGGGTGAGATGTTACCTCGTCCCCCTCTGACCCTCCCCATAGACATGGGAGAAAAAAGTTTGAAAAGTCACAATGAAGAAGCGTAAATATTACAAAGTAACCACAGTAGAAATAGTAGTGTTGTTTAACATTCATAGTCAGCTTGTAAGATAATAACCACTTATATGAGAAATTAAACCACTTATGAAGTAAGCAACAACTAGGGAGAAGAACCCTCTGTCAGGATGTCAAAACGATTCCAAGTAGAGCGGTATTTATCTGAAGAAATACAATATAAGGCAAAATGACAGGATGGCGGTTACAATTCAGTCATAGAGTCCACTGGAGAAATGTTTTTTGAAGTCATGAAGATTCACTGTTGCAGAACAAGATATGTTTTCCCATGTAGCACGTATTCCAAACAAAGCGGCATATTTGCGAGAGGAAACTGTTGTTGCAGGCAAAACTCTGAGAAGAGCACAGGTAATTTCACTCACGTAGCGTGCCGCGCACTAAATACAGTTCAATCAGGAATGTAGATTCATCAGTGCAGAGCAAATAGCATCCTATAGTGCCATACATATACGGAGCAAAGTGGTATTCTTATATAGTGAAATTCGCTGTGTGAGGCAAAAAACTGCAGAGAGCACAAGATGGTTGTCCATTCACGGAGCGCCGCATATCACAACAAACTTCACACTGGAATTAAAAATGGGCTTATCGGTGCGAAAGTAAAGAGAGACTTTCGATATTGCACATGTACCAGTCACAGCGGTATTTTTTGTGAAGTGAAAGCCATTGCGCAGGATGAGGGCCGTGAGGAGCAAGCACAAGATGGAGGTCGCGGACTCTTTAAAGAGCGCGCCGCATGTCAAAGGCTGAGTTTAAGGAGAATGCTGGCATACCTCGGCATTACAGGGATGTCCTCTAATGCAGCAAACACTTCGCTTGCAAAGACTTCCTTCAAAGCCTGTCAAAAGGTCACTCCATAGGTCGACTTTTACTGGCTCCCTCAAGCTCAGACCGGAGCGATGTCAGTCGGACGCCATCCTCGTTGGCGCTCAAGCTACGCCCCCTTAAATTCCCAATCCTTAAAGTTCTTAATAGCCATTTGGAGACTTCTGATCAGATCTCTATCAAAGCATTCCACTGCAACATCAGATACGAAGAAGTATGCTTCCAAATGATATTATTTCTAGACTAAAAATTTGGCCCAGATCACCAAGTAGTGATTTATTAATACCTTTACGCTGGAACGTTTCATGTGGTGTCATCCTTCTCCATTATACACAGCTCAGGCCATTTTGAAAATAAGCCCAGCAGCAGAACATATTGTGCCACTCCATTCTGATCAAAATTACGGCTCAAAAACTCTACTGTTAACCAGTGGCGTAACTAAACTTGAGGGTGCCCCCCTGCAAGGTATGTGGAGGTGCCCCCTCCATACCCAATCAGGAGCTCTCTAGCCAGAGCACTTTGCTGAACATAACTGCAGCATCATTCTCGCCACATCTAGGGCAATTTGCGCTCATGTTGAGGTGCATGAGATTCGCTTGTTTTAGTGTGATATATGCTCTGTGGAGGTCATAATATTGGATTAGTTTGAGACGTTTACTACCTGATACCGTTGAGATGTGTGAAGTATTTTTATTGAGTCTGCGTCATTTATCTGTACACCCAAGGTTTGCTCCTACCAGTCTCTCACAATCTGCTAATGCACCATTGATATAAAGGCTGCCCGCTTGTATCAGTCCCGTCTCCAGCCAGTTTCTGATTCTACTCCAGTTGCCGCTGTGTGGTATGGCAATCAGAGCCTGTAGCGGGAGTTCCCTGGCATATGGCACACAGGTCTCCGTGAGCTGAAGAGCCCTCCTCCAAACATATAGCAATGTTTTTATCAGAACCTCCCTTCCGGGCTTGCGTGGAAGGCCCTCCTGGGCTAGCAGCAGTCACGCCACCTCTCTCTCCGGCGGGACCTCTGGGCTGTCATCCCAGTAGACCCCCCAATAGTGCTGTACAGCACCTCCCCTCTCCCCCATTGCAACTGTGCAGCTAGATATTACAGCTTGAAATACAGTACTGCCAGACCCCCCTCGAGAAGGGTAGTTTTAGTTTCGCCAAAGCTGCCCATTTCTGTCCACTGCCCCATATAAGCTGGAGAAGTAACGCACCAATTGTCTGAAACACTGCCCTAGGGATTTCTATGGGGAATGCCGTGAAGTGGTAGAGTAAACTGGGGAGGATTGCCGTCTTGATCAAGGCTATTCTGCCCATAACTGATAGTGGCAGTATCTAACTACAGGGTAAACATCATTTACCACGAATCCTTTTCCACGCAGGCAATTACAACACGGTTGTTACAACGACCGCGTTGTAACAATGCATACCATTACCCCGCAATACGGAGCAACGCCTTGCGGAGGGGGCTGAAGGGGTTGTATTTAAAATCCAACACCTTCCCTACTGTTGCACATACTGGAGTTGGAATAGTAAATTATACTATCCCAACATCCAACCCCCCCCCCCCGAGCAAGTCGTTGTTACGACTTGCGGGGTAATGGTATGCATTGTTACAACGCGGTCGTTTTAACAACCGCGTTGTAATTGCGTGTGGGGAAAAAGCATGCGGAGTAAACTGGCATATTCAACTACAGATCGTAGTGAAGCAACATATAGGCCTTGCGGTGTGTGAATGATTTGGATGCCCAGTTGACCCTCAGTCCCAACAGTGTCACAAAATGCTCCAGTGCTCCAATCGCCCCCTGAACATTGGACGCTGCCCCCCTTGTGTACAGTAACATATCATCGGCATTTAAGGACAAATAGATGGGAGCCCTATTAATCCTGAGACCATGGTAATGTATACCCTGTCACAGTACATTAGCCAACATTTCTAGTGCCATCGCAAACAGCATGGGTTACAGTGGACAACCCTGCCTGGTACCTCGTCCCACTGCGTAGGTGTCAGGTACATTGCGGCCTGTTTTCATTCAAGCTACTGGGTTTGCAAAAAGCAACTTGGCCCAACGGCGAAATTTTCTGCCCAAACCCATGCTCACCATCACTTTGCTTTCCATTTTGCTT
This sequence comes from Triturus cristatus, assembly GCF_964204655.1. Taxonomy (NCBI): domain Eukaryota; kingdom Metazoa; phylum Chordata; class Amphibia; order Caudata; family Salamandridae; genus Triturus; species Triturus cristatus. The sequence continues at coordinate 394,733,901 of NC_140594.1, forward strand.
ATTAATTCCCCCACACCCTACAAGTTGCTTCCTCCCACCAGTGACCTCCATGTTGCTTCTAGAAATCCCATGTTGCTTCAGTCCTCCCACCTCTTGGGCATTTTTTTGTATTTTCTTATACAGGTTGGATTGGCGACTAAAAAGAAAAAAATAGCAGCCACACCGTTTTTTATGCTTGCGCATGAGTGTTGTGTGCACTAAATTATGCAATAGGCTTTTTGTTTATTTAGCCGTGCTGCACAGCATCTGGGATGCTGTACAGCACACCTAAGACATGTCGAGAAAACTAATGGGTTCTAAAGGCGAGACTTATTGGCTTTACCAGTACATGTTAATGGAGGGCTTTTAAAACTAAGCCTTGCTGATGGCGCTTCAAACTGCCTTTCTGCCATTTCTACTTGGGTTAAACTACTCGATGTTATTACTTCAATGTTACCACATTGTAGGATGGGAAGCTGAGTCGGCCTTTAAACTTGTGACCTGCAGATCACAGCCGATGCCAAAGGCAGGCATTTCATTTACTGAATCATCTTGATAGCTGATGGTGAGATGTGCCAATATGTCACTGCTGTTCAAAACGTTAAGGCTTTTGATAATCTACCTGCTTGCCTTTAAATTGAATAAAGCACAACAAATTAACTATTTTCACTTATCTTTCAACGAAATCCACATACCTCTCTTCATTGGTCTCCTTCTCTTCATCCGTATCTTTCTCTTAATCTCTCCCTATAAGGTTCCCAAGCTAAGTCGCCTCATCACTGGCGCTCCCTATCTCACCCGCAGATTCAACCCCGCCCCTCCCCACAGTCACCAGCTCTCTCTTAGTCTCTCTCCATTCCTCCCTATCTGATGTATAGGGTAAGGAAGTCGTATAACCTGTTTTTCAATTAACTTGCCTCTACACCTCTCATAAATGGCCTCTGTTTTACAGAGGGGCTGTTTCTGTTTTTGCGGGTAATCAAATGTAAGCAGGGTCTGCATCATTTCCATACAAATCAGCGCTGTGCTGGGGGGGGGGGGGGCCTGGAGCTTGGGGCCCCCGCACTGCGGCGGCTGCGGGGGCCTGTGTTACGCCCCTGCTGTTAACTCTTTCCAAGGTGGGGCATTCAAGAGGAGATAATGGTGATCTGAAGGTAATCTGGGTTTTTTCTGCTTTGAACATTCCACGCAATCACGTATCACTCTATCCATCTCAATATTAATACCAGACACCAATATTTGGATTTGACTCTTTCATTTTTGATAATGCACAAATGCCTTTCATGATTACTCTCTGAGATTCTCTTTCTAAATTCATGTGGTGGGATTCACTGATCTTTTGAGATCACTTCTTTGGCATCATTGTCCACTACTGTTACACTGTGGTCTTCCCACGTGTTACACTAAATCTCTGTCGCTTGCAAAGGACCCCTGCTTAAAAAAATGGCCAACCTTATTCTTGGACCCTGGTAAAAATGTGTACTTTCAAGTTGTATTCTGAAGGACCTCCTAGCTAAGTATTGAGTAACCTTCTCCTCTGATTAGAATTTTAGTCCGTGAATTATGGTCAGTACGGATTACAACTTCAGATTCCCACACAGACAGCCTGAACTTGTTCACACACCCAGCACACAAGCCAACAATTCTTTCAATAGTTGAACACGTTTCTTCTGCTGAAGATTCCAGCCAGTGTTGGAATGTGATGACATGAGTCGGAGCCAAGCGCAACATGACAAAATGTTCTAGTATCACTGTAGATGCGATGGTCAGTGATACCGGACTTAGGGGCATATGAATGAAAGGAAAAATTAGTCGCAAACGCTGCGAATCGCTAAAAACAGCGTTTGCGACTGATTTTTCGCAATTCCATATGTATGACACACTTCCACACAAAAAACTAAGAAATCGCTAAATTAGCGATTTCTTAGGCTGCGAAACATTCAAACTGCGATTTTCCTTGCGAATACTTATTTTGCGATTTCTTAGCTTAGCGAAAATCGCAAACAAGAAATCGCAAACTAAGAAATCGCAAGCGCATGTAAGCAAAATTCGCAAATTGCGATTTCACGAAAATCGCAATTTAAGAAATCGCAATTAACACCAATTGCTTGCAGGTGGTAAACTGGTGCAAAGGTACATAAACCACCCCACAATGCAACAGACCCACCCACAATGGCAGCAATGTTCGTGATAGCCAGGAGGCTGCGTATTCGGGCTCTTGCACAGAGGAGAATGAGACAGGAACGTATATTCAGGCTGCGCATCACTCTGTTCCAGCACACTGAAGAGGACATCTATGACAAGTACAGACTGCACCCACAGACCATAATGGACCTGATTAAGGAGCTGAAACCCTACTTGGAGCACCTTACACGCAGGAAACAAACAATTCCCACACATGTGCAGGTCCTGTGCTCCCTGCACCTCCTGGCGTCAGGGAGTTTTCAACGGGTCATAGCGGAGGTTGGTGGGGTGTCACAGAGTGCACTGTCGCGTTTCTTCCATGCCTTCCTAGATGCAATGCTGCAGAGGCTCTCACATCACATTTACTTCCCACCACCCAACAGCATTACAGCAAACAAAACTGGACTTCTACCAGATTGCACGTTTCCCCCACGTCATTGGCTGCATTGACGGGACCCATGTGGCCATCACACCCCCATCAGCAACTTAATATGTCTACAGGAATCGGAAATGCTACCATTCCCTCAATATACAGATTGTGTGCAACGCTAAGTATCTCATCACAGACATCGTACCCAAATACCCCGGCAGTACACATGACTCTTTCATCTTCAGACACAGTGGAATACACAGACGTCTGAGTGCTGGGGAGTTTGGGGAGGGGTACCTGCTAGGTAAATACATGGCACACATCAATACATCCACTACATCACTTGAGGGGGGGGACATTGACTTACCTATTGTGTTTGTCCATGCAGGTGACAGTGCCTATGCAGTGCGCGACTTCATCCTGACCCCATATCTGGATCCTTCAAATGCAAGTGAGAGGAGCTACAACAGGGCACACAGATCTACACGCAGCGTCATTGAGCGAACCTTTGGAATCCTGAAGAGCCGCTTCAGGTGCCTGCATAAAAGTGGAGGCGCACTGCAATACAGCCCTGAGACCTGCTGTAAAATCGTGGCAAGCTGTGCAATGTTACATAACATGGCCATGAGGAAAGGCACCACAATTGATGTGACCGATACAGACACATCGGATGACGAGCGCCCTGCTCCCCCTGCCAGACCTGCAGCAGGAGTTGGGGCAGCTGCTGGACGCCAGAGACGGACAGAGATCACACAAAACTACTTCTAGGTGAGTAATGATGAAATGAGACAACAAAGCCTGATGATGTGTCAAGTGTTTAATCACACTTCACATGAAAGAAATAGTAGCTGTCCCCAGCACATGTTGTGCACACAGTGCAGGTAAGGCACAAGTAATTGTGCAAACAGCATTTTCGGGTTAATGCACCCGTGTTGCAGTGAGTGTCTCCGCAGATGTTCACCTCCTTCGGTGACGTCCAGGCCGAGTGCCCCCAATGGTGTTCCCTTGGCCTGCACCCTGTCTGCCACTGCGGCGGCTTTCCCCTGGCAAGGTGGGAGTGAGGCTGCTGCGACTTGAGGTGTCCTCACTCTCGGCAGAGGCCATTAGTGCGCTGCCACCAGCATTAGCTGTCTGCAGCTGCTCCACAGCAGTGGTTACCTGCGCAAGCCCTCGGGCAAAATCCTGGCAGCAATGTGCCATGTCGACCTGCATTGTTACGCTTCTGCGTGTGAGGGTGCTGGTGGTGGTGCAGAGGCGGTTCACGGCCTTTATGTAAGTGTGTAGGCGTGCATTGGCACGTCGGCCAGCCCTGTCATTGGCAGCTTGGGTGTGCCTCAAAGTGGCACAGAGCTCATGGATTGCCCCTGCCATGTTCTTCTGGTCCTTGTGTATGCGGCATAGCTGCCGATTAATTGACCGCAGTGCTTTGCTTTGCAGGCGCTGTTCCTGCAGCATGCTCTGTTCCAGGCCTGAGAACACGGACCCTTCTGCTTCACTCGCAGTGCTGCTCCTGGGCCTTGATCTGGATGTCTCCTGTGGTCTTATCCTTGCCGTTTGTGTGTCATGACTGGGCGTATGTGACACACCCTGACTCCCCTCTCTCCTGTCGGTGTCATCCCCTGTGGCAGGGAATTCGTCCTCAAATGGAGGCAGTGGGGGCACATGTGCGCGCTTCCTGCGCTGGATTGGCTGCTGCTCTGTGTCATCGCTGGAGTCCGCAGGGTCTGCAGGCTCCTCTCCCTCTGCGCTGTCTTCTTGTGCCATGCCATGTGCTGTGGATGTAAAGGGGACTACACGAGTTTGTGTTATTGTCTGCATGTGGCAATCAATAAAGTTACAACTTTTTTTTGGCTAACCTCTGACACTGTATCATTCACTTATCTCCAACCCACATGTTGCATTTAATTTCGTTAGTGTCATGGACACACAGTCAGACACAGTACTACGAGTCCCATGATGCATTGCTGGGTGTGCTGTAAGACCTGGCCTGGATTGACATTTTGGGAGTTTACTATGCGCATTTGGGGTAGTGTGCAAGGGATGGGGAGGAGTGCAGACTGATTTTGCATGCATCTTACCTTGACTGCTGGATGCAGGGTCGGAGCTGTCTATGTCAGCCACACCACCAACGCTCTCAGGCAGGAGAGTAGACTCCACGAGCTCCTCATGGGGGGTTGGCTGCTCTGCAGTGGATGGTCCTCCTCCAGTCTGATTCGCTTCCTTCAGTCTGGTTGCCACCCTCTCCTTGGACCTCTGGCGCATGTCGTACCACCGCTTGCGCAGCTCATCGATGGTACGATTGGTGACTCCCACTGCATTCACCTTATTTTGTATTTCTAGCCAGATTTTCCTCTTCCTGGCCTCTGGGACACGCAGTGCCTTCTTGCCGAAGAGGAGCTCATGGCTGCAGACCATCTCCTCAATGAGGACCTCCTGCTCCTTTTCAGAAAACTTATGTTTTCTCTTCCTTTTCTCTGCATCCTTGCCCTGCTGTTGTTTGGTGGAATCCATTGCTGGTTGCACTCTCCTGGGATGCCTCCTCACACTCCCCAAGCAGCCTCTGGGTGTGGTTCAGGTGAGCAGGTGCAGGAAATCACTCCAGTTTCCTGTTTGTGATGTCATCAGGCTGCACCTGGCTTGCAGATTCCCGTTTTTGCGATTTCTTAATTTGCGAATTTCGCTATTAAGAAATCGCAAAGCAGGTGTCTGAGAATTATTTGCGAGTTTTAAGGAATCGCAAATGATTAGCGATTTATTGTTTACATCCCGTTTAGCGAATCTGAATTTGCGAATCGCAAAATATCGCAAATTAGGATTCGCTAAACGGGAGTTTGATACATATGCCCCTGAGTGAGAAGATCTGCTTTATTTTTCCATACACTGGATGGCCATTTTAAAATGTGATTTTCCACAGAGACTGGTATACCCAAAACAATTTTCAGGGGTTTCATATTTTTGCTTTCTGCCACTGCCCAGAGCAGGGCATGTTTTTCAGGATTCTTCCTGTTGCTGCCACCAGCTGGCACCGGGTCCTGTGGCTGGCAAAAGAAGAAAGGTTAGGAGTACGGCTGCTGGGCTGTGAGACCTGTCTTGGGCATCCAGTGAGGAGAAGAGGTGAGCGCTTCAGAGCTTAGCTTCAGGGTGTTCTCGCTACTGAGCCCAGTAGGAGTGAGGGGGTATTAACACTTAATTTGTGCTGGTGGACACCTCACTTTTGGGGACTGAGACTTAACTTTCATTATCAGATTTTGACTGAGAGCAAGAGAGAGAAATTAGGAAAAAGGAGAAAGAAGGAGAAAGATAAAGGTAGAAAAATAGTGAAAAGAGAGAAAGTAGGAACGAAACGGATTACTGATTGGAAGTCCAGTACATGGAAGTGATTTATAAAGCTCCCGCCAAGGCCAAGTAACAACTGATATTACTAATGAGTGAAAGAGAACAAGGGGTGAGGAGAGGAAGAGGGAAAGGTGAAAGTGGTGGGATGAGCAGAGAGGAGTGAAGCAATAGATTGCAGAGGCAAGGTGCAGAGGCGATTCTACTGGGGCACAGGTCATAGGTGCTGGAAGAAGGGGTATGGGGTGGCGCTGCAGCACCCCTAAAATAGCCATGCTGGAGTTTAGAACGGGAATGAGCCCTAATGACTTTACATTATACCTTACAGAGGTGAAATGTCAGGCCTTGTCTTCTGATAAATTAGTGCTTATTCTTTTAACATAAATAAATATTGGTGTTTTTTTACTTTCTCTGACTGCAAAGGTGGAGGATTTTGTCATGTGAACTAAGTGACAACCTTGCTGAGTGTGAAAGAAAAGGCTGCAAGTTGTTAATGTTTTTAGCACACAATAAAACTTGAACTATACAAATATTTCAAAATGCATCAGCAGTTACGAAAACACAAATGAAGCTCGTTTTAATGTAATTCTGAATTGTGCTGGAAACAAATATTGTAATTGGATCAAAACAAATCAACCCACTTTGTTTACTTGGTGAGGCATAAACGACAAATATTCACTGAAACCGGATTTTAGCACATTTTCATTTGTGCGTTGTATAGCGTTATCAATCAAACTATGTGTCTTTGCAAATGTAGTGGCCATTTGAATGGAAAACGTCTCTTCTGTAAATGACAGTGCGCTGCCGCACCATGTTTCAGCAATGTATTTGCAAGTGTGCTCCTGAACGCAACACTACGACCATACCGCACCCTAATGACTCATTTGCCACACTTTTCTTTGTGTGACACTTGGATTTTTTCACAGCCTCTATGAATGCAGTGACGTAACACTGATGGGACACCCCCACTCCGAAAAATGTTCCAGCACCACTGCAAAGCTGCCAAGTTTTCCAGGTTCATGTGTGATGATCATGTACTGCTCCAGTGCAGACTTTTTTCGTTGAATTCTGGGACTTATCATCCTGTTTTATAATTAAATAAACACGACTACAACTCCCAGAATACAAAGAAAAATAAATGAACTGGTGCAGCACATCACTCAAGGGCCTGGGAAACTTGGCAGGGCAGCGACTGCGGCAGTGATGCAGACATGGTGCAAGGGAGTAGCATCAGATGGATTGGGGTACCTGGCTGAGGCTGGGGTGAATATACGCTTATTAGATGGAGAAATAGGGGGCAGGGAACACTCGGTGGTTTCGTAACCGTGCAGATCCGACCCCTGGAAAAACCCCGTGTTGTCATCCTCCGGCTTCAAAGGGCACTTTAGGGCGTTGCCATGTTGATCCGGCTCCCGAACCCTGACCCAGGAATTGCTCAACTTCCCACGCCGCCGTCTTGTCTGACATGTTTCTAGTCCCCCGCCCGGCTCCGCAGACTCCCAGCCTGGGTCCTTAAAGTGGCGTTTCCCAATCTGGAGTGGGTGTATTGTTAAACGGCCGTTGTTTATCACACAAAGGGCAGTTCTGAGTGGAGCACCCACCCTCGCCTCGGGCCTCGGGGAAGCACAGAGAACATTCATCAGGCCGCTGTCCCACTGGCCGCACGGCATGGAGCAATCCTCGCTTCCACGCCAAGAAATGCTGCAATTACTCACCGGAAATCGCAATACTCCCAGTACGTTTTCATCCTAGTTAATTTCATGAGGTGGGGCGACCTCATTATGTAGATAATTGGGGGGAGGGGGGTTAACGAGGAAGTGATGCAAGTTGCGTCATGCACTGCCCTGGCACATATACAGGCTCCCAGCTGGTAAGTTCCCACCGGCATGGTTCTTCACTCATGCTGTAATTCAGCACTTTTAGTTCTCTCCCGCAGGACCATGTCATGGCAGCTTGCTATCCCTCCCAGTAGCGTGCTATCCCTCCCAGTAGCGTGCTATCCCTCCCAGTAGCGTGTTATCCCTCCCAGTAGCGTGCTATCCCTCCCAGTAGCGTGCTATCCCTCCCAGTAGCGTGCTATCCCTCCCAGTAGCGTGCTATCCCTCTCAGCAGCGTGTGATCCATCCCAGTAGCGTGCTATCCCTCCCAGTAGCGTGCTATCCCTCCCAGTAGCGTGCTATCCCTCCCAGTAGCGTGCTATCCCTCCCAGTAGCGTGCTATCCCTCCCAGTAGCGTGCTATCCCTCCCAGTAGCGTGCTATCCCTCCCAGTAGCGTGCTATCCCTCCCAGTAGCGTGCTATCCCTCCCAGTAGCGTGCTATCCCTCTCAGCAGCGTGCTATCCCTCCCAGTAGCGTGCTATCCCTCCCAGTAGCGTGCTATCCCTCCCAGTAGCGTGCTATCCCTCCCAGTAGCGTGCTATCCCTCCCAGTAGCGTGCTATCCCTCCCAGTAGCGTGCTATCCCTCTCAGCAGCGTGTGATCCATCCCAGTAGCGTGCTATCCCTCCCAGTAGCGTGCTATCCCTCCCAGTAGCGTGCTATCCCTCCCAGTAGCGTGCTATCCCTCCCAGTAGCGTGCTATCCCTCCCAGTAGCGTGCTATCCCTCCCAGTAGCGTGCTATCCCTCCCAGTAGCGTGCTATCCCTCCCAGTAGCATGCTATCCCTCCCAGTAGCGTGCTATCCCTCCCAGTAGCGTGCTATCCCTCTCAGCAGCGTGCTATCCCTCCCAGTAGCGTGCTATCCCTCCCAGTAGCGTGCTATCCCTCTCAGCAGCGTGTGATCCATCCCAGTAGCGTGCTATCCCTCCCAGTAGCGTGCTATCCCTCTCAGCAGCGTGTGATCCATCCCAGTAGCGTGCTATCCCTCCAATTAGCATGTGATCACTCCTCCCAGCAGCGTGCTATTCCCTCGCATTAGCCTGTGATCCCTCCCACCAGCGTGCGATCCCTCCCAGTAGCGTGCTATCCCTCAGTAGTGTGCTATCCCTCTCAGCAGCGTGCGATCCATCCCAGTAGCGTGCTATCCCTCCAATTCGCATGTGATCCCTCCTCCCAGCAGCGTGCCATTCCCTCGCATTAGCCTGTGATCCCTCCCACAAGCGTGCGATCCCTCCCAGTAGCGTGTGATCATCATCAGGCCCGGCTCTAGGATTCTTGCTTGGGATGGCCGTGAACAAGGATGGGTGGACCACCAAGATCAATGGGCAGTGGTCCAAAGTATTGCAGAGATCAGATATTTTAGGTATTGACATTGTCAGCTTTTGACATTTTAACACCATAATCACCAATGAGGTACCTACATCGCTTTCCCTTCATTCACTTCTTGCTTTGTTGAAGAGGAGGGACGCAGCATGCAGATTGGCTGCAGCCTGCTCCTGGTCATGTGCAGCAGCAGAAACATTCCTGCTGCCACACATCTTTGCAGCTTTACATGTTTTTTTAAAAACAAAATTGTCCGCTTTGCAGTTTGCAAAGCACTGAAGTTTCAAACTGCGGTGCAGTAAGCCCTCTGACAACTTTGCACACCCCTACCTAATAAAATAAGGCAGACTTTGCCATTACTTATCCTCCATTTCTGTGCACAAGTTCATTAAAAAAATAGATAAAAACTGAGTGATGGGTTTGACAAACATGCAAAACGAAGGAAACTCACCAATAATGGTAATCAACACACACAATACAGGCCATAACACACGCTGCCTGTCACGCTCAGAACCCATTCTCAACTGGGCATGGGTCTTTCTCCCATTTGTTTTGAGGCCATACAAGCTTTTTTTTTTAGATATTGCTTGTTTGGCCCTTCTAGCCTCTGGCAGTCTTCCCTGTAGTGGTAATACTTCCAGCATTCACATCTTCCCCCTTAGTGGAAGAATAACAACGTGCTTGAACTGCTAGTATTGAGTTGTCTGCTTGTTTTGTAACGTGCATTTGGTTTGCGATGTGTAAATAGTAATTAACGTGTACCATGTAATAAAAGACGCTTCATTCAGGTAAACAATACTGCAATGCCATGTACTAAACAAACATATTCAGACTAGACAACATTATACTGTGCACTATAGAGCTCTGCCTAGCCACTCATGTAATAAAAAAAGACTTCCACAGGAGTTAATGGTACAACGGGTGTGCTCTATGAACCTTGAAACACCTATATTAAAGGCACTGAAATACATCAGGTAAGGTGCTTTCGAATATAATCATAGTGGTACGAAGTCAATGGAGCCTTCAGCCTCATCTGTGAGAGTGAGTGAGTGAGTGTGTTCAGGATATTCATGCTGTTCATTTGTGCATGTAGCAGCTACCATCCCTACTGACATCACACTTGTTTCCAGGCCTGAAAGTAGCCTATGTTCTGGGTCAACTCAGGACCAAAAATTGGCCCGGGCACCCAAAAGCAAGCGGCCCACCTTTGCAGATCTCAACCTTTAGGGAAATATTACTTGAATAGTAGCAGGGAGCTAATCTGGGGAGAGATTTGTGATAAATTAAACTTTTCATATGTTCTAGGACCGTTAGCATTATTCACTTGCTGGAAACCGTATTATTTCTCTGCAGCTCACTCACACATCTTCCAACGAGTCTGTCCCTGAAACAGTTGCTCACTCTTAGATCCACTAAGCCCTTACTCGCCCTCCGATCTCTGAGTCCTCTCTCTGGTCCTCAAACTCCTGATCATTCTTATGAATCTTTGCTTGCCCGTGACCAGCATGACCCCGGAATCTCTTGTGGATCCTCTTGTCTGTAGGCTTCTGATCCCACATAAGAATCCATGGGTGCTGCTCATCCTAAGGCCTCCGGACTCTTGCTCGCCATCAGTTGGTCTCTTAACTACACACTTATTAAAAGGACCCCAAAGCTAATGTCCACTCTCCGGTCCGCCGAGACTCCAGCTGAGGTTCAGATCCTCCATGTTCCAGCTCGCTCTCAGGTGCCTTTGGATTCCAGCTCATCATCTGGTCACCTGACTTCCCTGTTCACTGTCCGACCCTGTAGCTCTTGTTCGCTCTTACTTGGAAGCTCCAGGACATTCTCATTTCCCTGAGGGTCATGTTTATCATGAGATTCCATAGGGCCTATATATCCATATAGCTTTCTTGATGTTTTGCTCACCCTAAGGGCATGAAGTGTATTGTCACTACCAGATGGCTGAAGCTCCTGCTCACCCTCAATCCTCTGTGTGCATTTGGGGTGAACATATGCTTCAGAGGCATAGCTGAGTTCAGGTCTCAGAGTCTCAAGCTCACCCTGGGGTCCTGAGGTTTATGCTCACTCCACGTTGCCCGAAAACATGCTCACTACAAGGTTTTCAAGTCTCCTGCTCGTCTCAAGGCTCTGGCTCACCAGGGGGTGCTAATGTTCCTGATCAGGGTCATTTACCTGCAGGTCCTGGCCTCGCCCCAGTGCCCAAAGGCTCCTTCTCAGGGACATTAATCATTGAAGATCTGGTCCACCTTAGACCCCTGGGGCACAAGCCATCCTTAAGTTGCTGAATCTGCTTCTCAATTTCGCCTACCAGAAAATCTAGTTTACCCTCAGATCACTGACTTTCCTGGTCAGCCTGAGTTTTCCTATTATCTCTGCCCACCCTTCCTAAGTCACAAAACTCACTGCTATTGTTCAGGCTTCAGGAACTGTACACATCCAAGTCTTTCATGGACCCTTTTGGATGTCACACTGAAGTCTCTCTGTGTTTAATGTCTTAGAGGGTATAACACAGCTTGGCATTTGGAGACTTTTATACTGTTAGAAGAGAAGTGATCTGTATCTGCTTGGCATGCTGGAGGAAATCACTTCAACTATGGCCGTTCTTTTTCATTTTTTATATATTGCCTGTGCTCTTGCTCTCTCTTTTGTTCCCCCACACAAATGAACAGCACTTCTTGCCTCCTGCTAGTGTTTAGTCCTCTCTCTCTGCTTTCTTCACTCTCTCATTTCACCTGCACTCTTACATTTTCACCGAACACATCTGCAGATTTTCTATATTCCTGTATGTCTGTCCCTATATCGTACCAACTTTTCATTCTGTCTCCCTCCCTCTGTCTTCCTCTAATTCTACAAACCATTCTATCTAATTTAATCCCCTTCTTTAACATTCTCCCTCCCATTATTCCATCTCTCTCGTCATCCATCTCTTTCTTCCTGTCTCTCTCTTGCTCTCTCTGTAGTTGCCCTGAATTTTCCCATTTTTATTGCCCCTGCACTATTTACCTCCCTCTCTCTTAGTCTATAATTTCCCCCTCTTTCACACTCCTGTCTCCCATATACACTCTATACGTTGCTATTTTTCTACCTTCCACATCCTTATTCCCCTCTGTCTCAATTCCTATTGCCTCTTTGAGTTCTACTTCAGTTCTTTTTCCGGTCTTGAAAATGTTCCCTTTCTTCAATTTTGTTTTCTCATGTCAGTCACCCTAGTTTACCTCTCCTCCTTGAACTTGTTTGTGTCCTACACCTAATGTTATATTTCGTTGTGCCAATTTACTGCGTTGCTGCTGTCAGTATCTACCTGCTTTATCAAACCTTGACATTTGCAGAAGACCATTCTCTGTAGATTCCTGTCCTTGTAAGTGCTTTCAGTTCTACATGCTTTCAAAGGTTATTCAGGAAAGTGGAGAGGCCTTGTTCTACCTTTAGTAGAGATTACACCAAAAGTATGTTTTATTGTTGAGTGGTAAAGGAAAATCCACCTATTTCTAGAGGAATCATTAGAAACAGTGGAGAATCAACAGATGACATTTCTTTTACCAACCTACCACTTTCTCGAAGGGTCTACTATTATCCCTTTCTCCCTCTTCTGTATCCATTGTTTGCTTTGTCATTCACTATTCTTTTCCTCCCTTTGCCATCATTCTTCTCTCCACTTTTGTTTACTACCCTACCTTTACCAATCTCTTGTTCTACCCTTCTCTCCACTTAGACTGTCCTCACTTCATCTTTTCCTTGGCTGTTTCCGTCACTCCTTTTCCCATCTCACTCTCTCATTGAGCTTATATATAATTATTTCCATTCCCTCTAGCCTCTTTTCCTATCTTCTCTCATCAATCATTTCTCCCTCTTTCCTCTCCCCGTCTATGTTTGTCTCTTTAGCCCTCCTCTGCTCTTACCTCTGCCTTTGCCCCAACATAGAGGTGAATTAATTTTTCACTGCAACATTGGCAAAATCAAATTTTCCTTTTACCATTTCTAGTCATATTTTCCTTTAAATGTAAAGTTATTTCAGTCCTTAGTGTTTTTTCTGAAGTTCAATCACACATAGCTATGTACAGCACTCGTCTTCGTGTTTTTTCTGAAGTGCCATCACTCTTAGCTGTGTACAGCACTCTCCTTTGTGTGTTTTTCTGAAGTGTCATCACTCTTAGCTGTGTACAGCACTCTCCGTGTTGTTTCTGAAGTGCCCTCACTCTTAGCTGTATACAGCACTCTCTTTCGTGTTGTTTCTGAAGTGCCATCACTCCTAGCTGTGTACAGCACTCTCCGTGTTGTTTCTGAAGTGCAATCACTCTTAGCTGTGTACAGCACTCTCCTTTGTGTGTTTTCTGAAGTGCCCTCACTCTTAGCTGTATACAGCACTCTCCTTCGTGTTGTTTCTGAAGTGCCATCACTCTTAGCTGTGTACAGCACTCTCCTTTGTGTGTTTTTCTGAAGTGTCATCACTCTTAGCTGTCTACAGCACTCTCCGTGTTGTTTCTGAAGTGCCCTCACTCTTAGCTGTATACAGCACTCTCCTTCGTGTTGTTTCTGAAGTGCCATCACTCTTAGCTGTGTACAGCACTCTCCTTTGTGTGATTTTCTGAAGTGTCATCACTCTTAGCTGTCTACAGCACTCTCCTTTGTGTTGTTTCTGAAGTGCCCTCACTCTTAGCTGTATACAGCACTCTCTTTCGTGTTGTTTCTGAAGTGCCATCACTCCTAGCTGTGTACAGCCCTCTCCGTGTTGTTTCTGAAGTGCAATCACTCTTAGCTGTGTACAGCACTCTCCTTCGTGTTGTTTCTGAAGTGCCATCACTCCTAGCTGTGTACAGCACTCTCCTTCGTGTTTTTTCTGAAGTGCCATCACTCTTAGCTGTGTACAGCACTCTCCTTCGTGTTTTTTTCTGAAGTGCCCTCTTTCTTAGCTGTATACAGCACTCTCCTTCGTGTTGTTTCTGAAGTGCCCTCACTCTTAGCTGTATACAGCACTCTCTTTCGTGTTGTTTCTGAAGTGCCCTCACTCCTAGCTGTGTACAGCACTCTCCGTGTTGTTTCTGAAGTGCAATTACTCTTAGCTGTGTACAGCACTCTCCGTGTTGTTTCTGAAGTGCCCTCACTCTTAGCTGTATACAGCACTCTCCTTCGTGTTGTTTCTGAAGTGCCATCACTCTTAGCTGTGTACAGCACTCTCCTTTGTGTGTTTTTCTGAAGTGTCATCACTCTTAGCTGTCTACAGCACTCTCCGTGTTGTTTCTGAAGTGCCCTCACTCTTAGCTGTATACAGCACTCTCCTTCGTGTTGTTTCTGAAGTGCCATCACTCTTAGCTGTGTACAGCACTCTCCTTTGTGTGATTTTCTGAAGTGTCATCACTCTTAGCTGTCTACAGCACTCTCCTTTGTGTTGTTTCTGAAGTGCCCTCACTCTTAGCTGTATACAGCACTCTCTTTCGTGTTGTTTCTGAAGTGCCATCACTCCTAGCTGTGTACAGCCCTCTCCGTGTTGTTTCTGAAGTGCAATCACTCTTAGCTGTGTACAGCACTCTCCTTCGTGTTGTTTCTGAAGTGCCATCACTCCTAGCTGTGTACAGCACTCTCCTTCGTGTTTTTTCTGAAGTGCCATCACTCTTAGCTGTGTACAGCACTCTCCTTCGTGTTTTTTTCTGAAGTGCCCTCTTTCTTAGCTGTATACAGCACTCTCCTTCGTGTTGTTTCTGAAGTGCCCTCACTCTTAGCTGTATACAGCACTCTCTTTCGTGTTGTTTCTGAAGTGCCCTCACTCCTAGCTGTGTACAGCACTCTCCGTGTTGTTTCTGAAGTGCAATTACTCTTAGCTGTGTACAGCACTCTCCGTGTTGTTTCTGAAGTGCCCTCACTCTTAGCTGTATACAGCACTCTCCTTCGTGTTGTTTCTGAAGTGCCATCACTCTTAGCTGTGTACAGCACTCTCCTTTGTGTGTTTTTCTGAAGTGTCATCACTCTTAGCTGTCTACAGCACTCTCCGTGTTGTTTCTGAAGTGCCCTCACTCTTAGCTGTATACAGCACTCTCCTTCGTGTTGTTTCTGAAGTGCCATCACTCTTAGCTGTGTACAGCACTCTCCTTTGTGTGATTTTCTGAAGTGTCATCACTCTTAGCTGTGTACAGCACTCTCCGTGTTGTTTCTGAAGTGCCCTCACTCTTAGCTGTATACAGCACTCTCCTTCGTGTTGTTTCTGAAGTGCCCTCACTCTTAGCTGTATACAGCACTCTCCTTCGTGTTGTTTCTGAAGTGCCATCACTCTTAGCTGTGTACAGCACTCTCCTTTGTGTGATTTTCTGAAGTGTCATCACTCTTAGCTGTCTACAGCACTCTCCTTTGTGTTGTTTCTGAAGTGCCCTCACTCTTAGCTGTATACAGCACTCTCTTTCGTGTTGTTTCTGAAGTGCCATCACTCCTAGCTGTGTACAGCCCTCTCCGTGTTGTTTCTGAAGTGCAATCACTCTTAGCTGTGTACAGCACTCTCCTTCATGTTGTTTCTGAAGTGCCATCACTCCTAGCTGTGTACAGCACTCTCCTTCGTGTTTTTTCTGAAGTGCCATCACTCTTAGCTGTGTACAGCACTCTCCTTCGTGTTTTTTTCTGAAGTGCCCTCTTTCTTAGCTGTATACAGCACTCTCCTTCGTGTTGTTTCTGAAGTGCCCTCACTCTTAGCTGTATACAGCACTCTCTTTCGTGTTGTTTCTGAAGTGCCATCACTCTTAGCTGTATACAGCACTCTCTTTCGTGTTGTTTCTGAAGTGCAATCACACTTAGCTGTGTACAGCACTCTCCTTCGTGTTGTTTCTGAAGTGCCATCACTCCTAGCTGTGTACAGCACTCTCCTTCGTGTTTTTTTCTGAAGTGCCCTCTTTCTTAGCTGTATACAGCACTCTCCTTCGTGTTGTTTCTGAAGTGCCCTCACTCTTAGCTGTATACAGCACTCTCTTTCGTGTTGTTTCTGAAGTGCCATCACTCTTAGCTGTATACAGCACTCTCTTTCGTGTTGTTTCTGAAGTGCAATCACACTTAGCTGTGTACAGCACTCTCCTTCGTGTTGTTTCTGAAGTGCCATCACTCCTAGCTGTGTACAGCACTCTCCTTCGTGTTTTTTCTGAAGTGCCATCACTCTTAGCTGTGTACAGCACTCTCCTTCGTGTTTTTTTCTGAAGTGCCCTCTTTCTTAGCTGTATACAGCACTCTCCTTCGTGTTGTTTCTGAAGTGCCCTCACTCTTAGCTGTATACAGCACTCTCTTTCGTGTTGTTTCTGAAGTGCCATCACTCCTAGCTGTCTACAGCACTCTCCGTGTTGTTTCTGAAGTGCAATCACTCTTAGCTGTGTACAGCACTCTCCTTCGTGTTGTTTCTGAACTGCCATCAATCCTAGCTGTGTACAGCACTCTCCTTTGTGTGTTTTTCTGAAGTGTCATCACTCTTAGCTGTCTACAGCACTCTCCTTTGTGTTGTTTCTGAAGTGCCATCACTGTTAGCTGTGTACAGCACTCTCCTTTGTGTGATTTTCTGAAGTGTCATCACTCTTAGCTGTCTACAGCACTCTCCTTCGGGTTTTTTCTGAAGTGCCCTCACTCTTAGCTGTCTACAGCACTCTATTTCGTGTTGTTTCTGAAGTGCCATCACTCCTAGCTGTGTACAGCCCTCTCCGTGTTGTTTCTGAAGTGCAATCACTCTTAGCTGTCTACAGCACTCTCCTTCGTGTTGTTTCTGAAGTGCCCTCACTCTTAGCTGTATACAGCACTCTCTTTCGTGTTGTTTCTGAAGTGCCATCACTCCTAGCTGTGTACAGCACTCTCCGTGTTGTTTCTGAAGTGCAATCACTCTTAGCTGTGTACAGCACTCTCCTTCGTGTTGTTTCTGAAGTGCCATCACTCCTAGCTGTGTACAGCACTCTCCTTCGTGTTGTTTCTGAAGTGCCCTCACTCTTAGCTGTATACAGCACTCTCTTTCGTGTTGTTTCTGAAGTGCCATCACTCCTAGCTGTGTACAGCACTCTCCTTTGTGTGTTTTTTTGAAGTGTCATCACTCTTAGCTGTCTACAGCACTCTCTGTGTTGTTTCGGAAGTGCCCTCACTCTTAGCTGTATACAGCACTCTCCTTCGTGTTGTTTCTGAAGTGCCATCACTCTTAGCTGTGTACAGCACTCTCCTTTGTGTGTTTTTCTGAAGTGCCCTCACTCTTAGCTGTATACAGCACTCTCTTTCGTGTTGTTTCTGAAGTGCCCTCACTCCTAGCTGTGTACAGCACTCTCCGTGTTGTTTCTGAAGTGCAATTACTCTTAGCTGTGTACAGCACTCTCCGTGTTGTTTCTGAAGTGCCCTCACTCTTAGCTGTATACAGCACTCTCTTTCGTGTTGTTTCTGAAGTGCCATCACTCTTAGCTGTATACAGCACTCTCTTTCGTGTTGTTTCTGAAGTGCAATCACACTTAGCTGTGTACAGCACTCTCCTTCGTGTTGTTTCTGAAGTGCCATCACTCCTAGCTGTGTACAGCACTCTCCTTCGTGTTTTTTCTGAAGTGCCATCACTCTTAGCTGTGTACAGCACTCTCCTTCGTGTTTTTTTCTGAAGTGCCCTCTTAGCTGTATACAGCACTCTCCTTCGTGTTGTTTCTGAAGTGCCCTCACTCTTAGCTGTATACAGCACTCTCTTTCGTGTTGTTTCTGAAGTGCCATCACTCCTAGCTGTCTACAGCACTCTCCGTGTTGTTTCTGAAGTGCAATCACTCTTAGCTGTGTACAGCACTCTCCTTCGTGTTGTTTCTGAACTGCCATCACTCCTAGCTGTGTACAGCACTCTCCTTTGTGTGTTTTTCTGAAGTGTCATCACTCTTAGCTGTCTACAGCACTCTCCGTGTTGTTTCTGAAGTGCCCTCACTCTTAGCTGTATACAGCACTCTCCTTCGTGTTGTTTCTGAAGTGATATCACTCTTAGCTGTATACAGCACTCTCCTTCGTGTTGTTTCTGAAGTGCCCTCACTCTTAGCTGTATACAGCACTCTCTTTCGTGTTGTTTCTGAAGTGCCATCACTCCTAGCTGTGTACAGCACTCTCCGTGTTGTTTCTGAAGTGCAATCACTCTTAGCTGTGTACAGCACTCTCCTTCGTGTTGTTTCTGAAGTGCCATCACTCCTAGCTGTGTACAGCACTCTCCTTCGTGTTGTTTCTGAAGTGCCCTCACTCTTAGCTGTATACAGCACTCTCTTTCGTGTTGTTTCTGAAGTGCCATCACTCCTAGCTGTGTACAGCACTCTCCTTTGTGTGTTTTTTTGAAGTGTCATCACTCTTAGCTGTCTACAGCACTCTCTGTGTTGTTTCGGAAGTGCCCTCACTCTTAGCTGTATACAGCACTCTCCTTCGTGTTGTTTCTGAAGTGCCATCACTCTTAGCTGTGTACAGCACTCTCCTTTGTGTGTTTTTCTGAAGTGCCCTCACTCTTAGCTGTATACAGCACTCTCTTTCGTGTTGTTTCTGAAGTGCCCTCACTCCTAGCTGTGTACAGCACTCTCCGTGTTGTTTCTGAAGTGCAATTACTCTTAGCTGTGTACAGCACTCTCCGTGTTGTTTCTGAAGTGCCCTCACTCTTAGCTGTATACAGCACTCTCTTTCGTGTTGTTTCTGAAGTGCCATCACTCTTAGCTGTATACAGCACTCTCTTTCGTGTTGTTTCTGAAGTGCAATCACACTTAGCTGTGTACAGCACTCTCCTTCGTGTTGTTTCTGAAGTGCCATCACTCCTAGCTGTGTACAGCACTCTCCTTCGTGTTTTTTCTGAAGTGCCATCACTCTTAGCTGTGTACAGCACTCTCCTTCGTGTTTTTTTCTGAAGTGCCCTCTTAGCTGTATACAGCACTCTCCTTCGTGTTGTTTCTGAAGTGCCCTCACTCTTAGCTGTATACAGCACTCTCTTTCGTGTTGTTTCTGAAGTGCCATCACTCCTAGCTGTCTACAGCACTCTCCGTGTTGTTTCTGAAGTGCAATCACTCTTAGCTGTGTACAGCACTCTCCTTCGTGTTGTTTCTGAACTGCCATCACTCCTAGCTGTGTACAGCACTCTCCTTTGTGTGTTTTTCTGAAGTGTCATCACTCTTAGCTGTCTACAGCACTCTCCGTGTTGTTTCTGAAGTGCCCTCACTCTTAGCTGTATACAGCACTCTCCTTCGTGTTGTTTCTGAAGTGATATCACTCTTAGCTGTATACAGCACTTTCCTTTGTGTGATTTTCTGAAGTGTCATCACTCTTAGCTGTCTACAGCACTCTCCTTCGTGTTTTTTCTGAAGTGCCCTCACTCTTAGCTGTCTACAGCACTCTATTTCGTGTTGTTTCTGAAGTGCCATCACTCCTAGCTGTGTACAGCCCTCTCCGTGTTGTTTCTGAAGTGCAATCACTCTTAGCTGTGTACAGCACTCTTCTTCTTGTTGTTTCTGAAGTGCCTTCACTCCTAGCTGCGTACAGCACTCTCCTTCGTGTTTTTTCTGAAGTGTCATCACTCTTAGCTGTCTACAGCACTCTCCTTCGTGTTGTTTCTGAAGTGCCCTCACTCTTAGCTGTATACAGCACTCTCTTTCGTGTTGTTTCTGAAGTGCCATCACTCCTAGCTGTGTACAGCACTCTCCGTGTTGTTTCTGAAGTGCAATCACTCTTAGCTGTGTACAGCACTCTCCTTCGTGTTGTTTCTGAAGTGCCATCACTCCTAGCTGTGTACAGCACTCTCCTTCGTGTTTTTTCTGAAGTGCCATCACTCTTAGCTGTGTACAGCACTCTCCTTCGTGTTTTTTTCTGAAGTGCCCTCTTACTTAGCTGTATACAGCACTCTCCTTCGTGTTGTTTCTGAAGTGCCCTCACTCTTAGCTGTATACAGCACTCTCTTTCGTGTTGTTTCTGAAGTGCCATCACTCCTATCTGTGTACAGCACTCTCCTTTGTGTGTTTTTTTGAAGTGTCATCACTCTTAGCTGTCTACAGCACTCTCCGTGTTGTTTCTGAAGTGCCCTCACTCTTAGCTGTATACAGCACTCTCCTTCGTGTTGTTTCTGAAGTGCCATCACTCTTAGCTGTGTACAGCACTCTCCTTCGTGTTTTTTTCTGAAGTGCCCTCTTACTTAGCTGTATACAGCACTCTCCTTCGTGTTGTTTCTGAAGTGCCCTCACTCTTAGCTGTATACAGCACTCTCTTTCGTGTTGTTTCTGAAGTGCCATCACTCCTATCTGTGTACAGCACTCTCCTTTGTGTGTTTTTCTGAAGTGCCCTCACTCTTAGCTGTATACAGCACTCTCCGTGTTGTTTCTGAAGTGCCATCACTCTTAGCTGTGTACAGCACTCTCCTTTGTGTGTTTTTTAGGTCTCGTTGAGCCCCAGCGCTTGCGCTGGCTCGAAGAGACATTTTGTATGTGGGCATTTCAAAGTGCTGCTGGCTGGCCTAACGCTTGCGTTCACGCGATCGTGCACGCGCGCAACCGGCCGCCAGCAGCACTTTGAAAACTCGTGCGTCATCGCGA
Organism: Triturus cristatus; assembly: GCF_964204655.1. Taxonomy (NCBI): domain Eukaryota; kingdom Metazoa; phylum Chordata; class Amphibia; order Caudata; family Salamandridae; genus Triturus; species Triturus cristatus. Next base: position 394,754,483 of record NC_140594.1, read on the forward strand.
TTGCGATCACTTTCGCTTTCAGAGCGATCGTGATCACGATGACGCACGCGCACACACAACTCCCGCTTCTCCCCCTCCCCCACCACATATTGCATCTCCGGCCGCTCGCGCGCGTAGTAAATGCTCGTTTGTATTTCCTGGGGTAACATGCTGATTTCTGGTGCTTACCGGATCAAACTTTGCATACCCCAGTAATTCCCGGGTGATTTCCCTCCCCCACGACGGATATATTACGCTCCGCTGATACCCTGCGAGGTCATTGATGTGAAGTGCGTTTCTGTGATTCCCTGATCAAATCGAAGGCAGAGCAATGCACATGGAAGAGCCCTTTGTGTACATATTGCTTCACCTTCAGCCCGGAGACTCTCTGTTGGGAAAATGAACGTCAATAATGCAGGCAATTGACTTTGACAAAAACATGGAATAAGCAGTTCATCTTATGAGGACAACTAAAAGCACCTTCAGCTGTAAAATCATGGAGGGAAGCTGCGCGGTCCCGGGGCCCAGCGCGAGGAATATGGCGCAGGGTTAGTGTCGTTTACAGCCTTAAGTATGTATTAGTACCACACTATTTCATGAGCAGGGATTGATTCAGACAAATCATTTTAATATAATTACGCTCCGTCAGATGCAAGGGGTACTTGCTGCTGCACAAGTACAACGCACTTTTTTTTTAAATTAGCTTTCTTCCCTCTTTCCCTCTTTCTGTCTTTCCTTTTCTTTATCTTCGCGCCACCCCTATTTCTGTTTCTCTTTCTCTCTTTTCCAGTTGCAGTAGTGCTCATCTGTTGTATGGACTCCAATACTACCTGTGGTGTAAATTGTGGTCTTGTGCCCATCAATGAATCGTCACCTAACTTGTTTGTTTTCATAGAATTATTGAAGTCTATTAGTTGTGACTGTGAAAAAAGTATTGGAGAATGATGTGGTTATTATTGCACAAACTGCAGTGTTTAACACAGTTTATCTCCTAAACGAAAGTAATATACAAAGATGACGTGGTGCATGAGTTTTCAGACGGTGTTTAATTGACAATAAATAAGTGATAGGGCCCCCCCCCCCCCAAAAAAAGGCCCCTCACCGGCGGCCAGGCCCCCACTCAACAGCACAACACTCCACCATCATCCACCTTCGCCTACAACAGCAAGCCAAAAGCACACAACCATACACAGGAAAATATGACAACACTCGATAAAAAGTAAAACAGTAGACACAGCATGAACATCGGTTCACATGCCGCATAACCCACAGCAAAATGTGAACTAGTGTACGGCGAAAACAGAACCACCAAGCAGTCTACACCGACGAGCCCTGCTCAGCTCCGCATGTGCTAACTAAAACTATTTAAAAGGTGCCACCCTCCATGGCATCATCTGCATCCTCTTGAAAGGGTGATTGGCACGTCGACATCCGTACGGCCATCCTTTCCAGCATGCATCACCCTAGGTATGCAACCATCATATTTTAAAGCACTGCCATAAATCCAAATGGGTTTCAAAGCGTGTTTTTTATGTAAAGATTTCTTTAGGGTCTAATATTTGTCGATGGCTCAAAAAATAAAAGACACATTGTGGCCTAACCTAACAGTGGACAGCATATCACTTTCCACCTTAGCGAAAAAAAAACAGCGTTTATGATGCACAAACTAGTTATCTTGGCTGTCAAAATGCTCCAAAGAATGTGGACTATCTGTAAAAGGTTTGCAGCGCTCATCACCTGGTTTTACCTAAGTTACTAAAAGAGAATGTGACCCATGCCACCAAACTGCCGGAAATTTGTGCCGCATTTCATTCTAGCAACACGCTCAAATCAAGAGCCACACGCGACCTCGCCCAACAATCAACTCTCCATAAAAAAAGCCACATTCAAGTACTATAAGACACTACTATGGACAACATCACCACAATCACAACGCTCTCCACTGTTAACTATGAACAAAAATAGAGCTTACTTTTTGCGGGTCATATTTGTTAGGCTATCAGATCTGAAACTTGCATCTATTTATTGCAGTGATTTACCAGAGAGCACCTTTTTAAGGGCCTGATGATGGGGAGGCGGTCTGAGCTGGTCACCGGGCTCTGGCTGGTTTGCTCTTTAGAAAGTTCAGGAAGCTAAAGGAAGTCATTGTAGAACTCTAGAGGCTGTGCCTCATATCTCCCCCATCCAGCCTGTGTTATAGGCGCAGACAGGGCAGGTGACCAGGATATGACAGAGAGGTCACTGGCTTAAGGGGCCAAACCACATCTAGTCATCCTGTACCACCATTCAACCCAGGGAGCATAGCCATGGAAACAGGGAAGACCCAAAAAGAGAAGACCACAGAATCACAGTGCCCTACATCACTCCACAAACACTCATGTGCCAAGGTCACCAGGGCTGGATTTTGGCATGACCGAGCTGGGCCCAGGCCCAGGGCGCCACTGTCCAGCAGAACGGGGCCCAGGGCGCCACTGTCCAGCAGGGCGTAAAGGTATTGCAAGGAGCGGCGCAGCTCTACCTTGGCTCCAATGATTTCCTTTGCAGTGCTTCGAATCGTTTTAAGGTCTCGCTGAGCCCAGCGCATGCGCTGGCTCGAAGAGACATTTTGTATGTGGGAATTTCAAAGTGCCGCTGGCTGGCCTAACGCTTGCGTTCACGCGATCGTGCGCGCGCAGCCGGCCGCCAGCAGCACTTTAAAAACTCGTGCGTCATCGCGATTGCGATCACTTTCGCTTTCAGAGCGATCGCGATCAAGATGACGCACGCGCACACACAACTCCTGCTTCTCCCCCTCCCCCACCACATATTGCGTCTCCAGCCGCTCGCGCGCGGCAAAACGCTTGTTTGTATTTCCTGGGGTAACATGCTGATTTCTGGTGCTTACCGGATCAAACTTTGCATACCCCAGTAATTACTGGGTGATTTCCCTCCCCCACAACGCATATATTACGGCATATTAAATGTGCAGAAATTCATCATGGATGCACAACTCCTAAATTCGACCCCTACTGCAAACATCACTTTGCACAGGGATTGCAATGTAATGCCCGTCACAACTAGATCCTTACTTTCGTTTCTTGCCAGTAACCGGTTCAATAAATGCAGATAGCAGTAGTTTTCCATATTCACTTGTTCAAGAAGGCAATATAATCATATTAGCCACAGGGAATGCTGCCATGCTGTGTAGTGTTTGTGGACTGCAAGGACACTGGTGGCTCGTCTTTGGATGTGAGATACTGGCACCATACCATTTCAGACAGGCGTGCAGCCGGCAGCTCAGCTCGGAGGACTTTAGTGCTTCTAACAGCCCCACTATTTAATAGTATTTTATGTAGCATGCCGCCCAAGTTATTCAGTTATCACATGACCCTGTATTTACATGCACTCATTTGAATGAACATGTGCATATGTGTCTCGCTGGATTGTGTATTTTAACCGCGTCATTTTCTCTGAGTTACATTGTCCTTTTCGTCACATTTAAAATGGTGCTTTTCAAACCCCCTATACAGCATTGATAATTATTTTAAACAGAAGACTATTTTGGGGGGTAAAATAGACCACAATTACCCGAATTTAGTTAAAATGACACCTAAAGTGCCACGTTTTAAAGATTAACATCTCTGGTCATGATTTATCGTGTTTTATGATTCTTGTTTTCTAAATGATGCCTCACCATAGAGCACAATTTCGCAAAAGCGGACAACTGTCTCTGCCAGGCGCAGCAGTAACACTTTTAGCAAGTAACGGCTATTTATTTATTTTATTGTTGGTGGGTTTTTTTTTGTTGCTACTAGTGCCCAAGCACCCAGGACTTGAATACTGTGATAATGAAGAAAGCAAAACTGCTACCAACAGCAGGCACTTCGAGGGGGACTAGATTTTTAAAAAAAACAAAAATAGAGACTTTCCACAAACCTAGAAATAGGACTACCATTTGCATTCATGGCCGGAGATGGAAATGATTAATTAACAGTGCAATAAACACAGAAAATACAGGCAATGAGGCATTAAGGGGTCGTCATATGCTCACAGCATCATCTGTGCTAATTAGTTTTCTGTTAAGGGCAGCTAACCCATTAAGTATCGGAACACATGGAAACTTGCCTCCTGTGTTTAGTCGCCTGAAAACCGAACGTGTTAAATGTTGTGAAATCTGCCAGGACACATGGTGAAACAAGCATTTGCAATGCAATAGGTCTCGCATTTACGCGAGTTTAAGCTATTGGCATTGTAAATGACAATCCCTTTTATTTATGTTTTAAAAACAAAAATAAAAGGCATTGTTATTTACAATGCCAATAGCTCAAACTTGCGTAAATGCGAGACCTATTGCATTGCAAATGCTTGTCTGAAGTGTCATCACTCTTAGCTGTATACAGCACTCTCTTTCGTGTTGTTTCTGAAGTGCCATCACTCCTAGCTGTGTACAGCACTCTCCGTGTTGTTTCTGAAGTGCCCTCACTCCTAGCTGTCTACAGCACTCTACCCATTCAATAAACGGATGGAAATGCATTCGAATGAAACTACCAATCTCAGTCTGGTACGTCCCTGCATGGTTTTTAAACCAAGAATGCTGGCACTAGCCCCCCCCCCCCCCCCAAGCCCCCCACCCACCCCCCTACTCCCCCACCCCTTAGCTTTTCTTTATGATCGCTGTGGCCTGCTGTGAGGGACTAAAGCCAATGTCCCCCGCCTAAGACTTGTTAATTGTGCTGCGCCAACTCCCGGAGGACTCAAAGTCACCTCCTGAGGCCTGGGATGGGAGGAGATGCACCGTGCTGTGCCTCCTCTGCCGGCCCATTGTCATTCTGCTCATGACAATGGACCGGCTTCACTCTGTGGCTTGCTAAGAGTCACACGCAAGCTGTAGCAGCCTTTCAGGTTGTGCGCCAGCAGGAAATTCGGCCCAGGTATGTGGATCTGCTTTTCCACTAGTAAATGGTCTTGGGTGGGCCAGGATCTTACTTGGGTGGGCCTGGCCCACGCGGCCCAACCTCTAGAACCGGGCCTGGTGATCATCCCTCCCACCAGCGTGTTATCCCTTCCACTTGCGTGTGATTACTTCCCAGTAGCGTGCGATCCCTCCCAGTAGCGCGTGATCCCTCCCAGTAGCGCGTGATCCCTCCCATTAGCGCGTGATTCCTCCCAGTAGCGTGTGACCCCTTCGGCACGTCTTCTAGAGTGTGAGTTCGCCCTTGCAGTGGCCTGTAACAGCTGGACGTTCTCACTTCTCAGCAGTGTGAGCTCTCTTCGGCAGGACTCTTTTAGTGCTGCAGTAAGTCTGCAGTGGTATCTCCATCGTGCAGTCTCCTGGCACAGATACAGGCTCCCAGCAGTGTGAGCGTCCTTTGTCAATGCTCTCAGTCTCAGCAGTAATCATGCAGTGTTATAAAACTCCTGCAATGCCTTGTCACAGATATAGGATCCAAGCAGTGTGAGCTCCCTTCGGTAGTGCTCTTGTAGCGCTGCGGTAGTTCTGCAGTGTGAGCACCCTTCAGCAATGCTCTGGTAGCGCTGCGGTAATTCTGTTGTGTGAGCTCCCTACTGCAGTGCTGTGTCACAGCTGCAAGGTCCGAGCCAGGTGAGCTCCCTTCAGCAGTGCTCTTGTAGCGCTGCGGTAATTCTGTTGTGTGAGCTCCCTACTGCAGTGCTGTGTCACAGCTGCAAGGTCCGAGCCAGGTGAGCTCCCTTCAGCAGTGCTCTTGTAGCGCTGCGGTAATTCTGTTGTGTGAGCTCCCTACTGCAGTGCTGTGTCACAGCTGCAAGGTCCGAGCCAGGTGAGCTCCTTTCAGCAGTGCTCTTGTAGCGCTGCGGTAGTTTCCTTCAGCAGTGCTCTTGTAGCGCTGCGGTAGCTCCCTTCAGCAGTGCTCTTGTAGCACTGCGGTAATTCTGCAGTGTGAGCTCCCTACTGCAGTGCTGTGTCACAGCTGCAAGGTCCGAGCCAGGTGAGCTCCTTTCAGCAGTGCTCTTGTAGCGCTGCGGTAGTTTCCTTCAGCAGTGCTCTTGTAGCGCTGCGGTAGCTCCCTTCAGCAGTGCTCTTGTAGCACTGCGGTAATTCTGCAGTGTGAGCTCCCTACTGCAGTGCTGTGTCACAGCTGCAGGATCCGAGCCAGGTGAGCTCCCTTCAGCAGTGCTCTTGTAGCGCTGCGGTAGCTCCCTTCAGCAGTGCTCTTGTAGCGCTGCGGTAGTTTCCTTCAGCAGTGCTCTTGTAGCGCTGCGGTAGCTCCCTTCTGCAGTGCTCTTGTAGCACTGCGGTAATTCTGCAGTGTGAGCTCCCTACTGCAGTGCTGTGTCACAGCTGCAGGATCCGAGCCAGGTGAGCTCCCTTCAGCAGTGCTCTTGTAGCGCTGCGGTAGCTCCATTCAGCAGTGCTCTTGTAGCGCTGCGGTAGCTCCCTTCTGCAGTGCTCTGGTAGCGCTGCGGTAATTCTGTTGTGTGAGCTCCCTACTGCAGTGCTGTGTCACAGCTGCAAGGTCCGAGCCAGGTGAGCTCCCTTCAGCAGTGCTCTTGTAGCGCTGCGGTAGTTCCCTTCAGCAGTGCTCTTGTAGCGCTGCGGTAGCTCCCTTCTGCAGTGCTCTTGTAGCACTGCGGTAATTCTGCAGTGTGAGCTCCCTACTGCAGTGCTGTGTCACAGCTGCAGGATCCGAGCCAGGTGAGCTCCCTTCAGCAGTGCTCTTGTAGCGCCGTGGTAGCTCCCTTCAGCAGTGCTCTTGTAGCGCTGCGTTAGCTCCCTTCTGCAGTGCTCTTGTAGCGCTGCGGTAATTCTGCAGTGGGAGCTCCCTACTGCAGTGCTCTGGCACGGCTATAGGATCCGAGCCAGGTGAGCTCCCTCAGTTAGTGCTCTTTTAATCCTACAGTATTTACTATTCCAAGATGGTAGATGACACTTGGAGCGAAATACATACAAGCATTGGTAAAGCCAATAGGTCTCGCCCAGGGCTTTAAGTGGGATGAAAAAACGGACCGGGAGGGGGGGGGGGGGGGGGTCTTTCAAAGAGGCGTGGCATATGCAAATATGTAATTAGAGCGTTGCTTAAATAGTAAGCTATAATCTCTGTTTAGCATAGTGCCCGCCCGACTGATAATTTGCTGCTTCTATCGTTGCACCCAGATATGTAATACAATAAGTTTCGTTACACTTACAAGCCAGGACTTTTTGCTTTGCCAATGGTTGTTTTATGCATAAGATAAATAAGCAACAACTATAGCTTCATTGTATACAATATTGAACTTGCTTCTTTTCTGAAATGAGACTGTGAAAGAACTATAACGAGTTTTTTTTCATCCTGGGGTTGAGGGCAACAATGGAGAGCCCGATGGAGACACGTCTCACCACCTGATTTTTAGAACTGCAGGTGCTGAGCACTGGCAGGACCCGGCCCACTTAAAGCCCTGGTCTCGCCAATACAAGAGCTATTGGCTTTGACAATCTGTTTTTATAATGTTTTACACCAGTGTGGCCGCTGTTCAGCATAGCTAAAAGTTAGTGGTGTGGAGTGTCCTAGAGTCAAGTGAGGGAGTAGAGTGTTGTAGAGTGGAATGGGAGAGAAGAGTGTTGGAGTGCAGTGTTGCAGAGTGAAGTCAAGGGAGTAGAGTGTCATACAGTTGAGTAGAGAGGAGTAGAGTTCAATGTTTTAGTGGCAGAGAGTATCATAGAGTGCAGTGGTATAGAGTGGGGTGAGGTGGAATAGGGTGGAGTGGGGTGGATTGTATTGCAGTAGAGTGGGGTGATTGAGTGGAGAGGGGTGAATTGAAATTGGATGAGGTGGATTGGAGAGGGTGGATAAGATTGGATTGAGGTGGGTGCATTGGATTGAAGTGATATGACTTGGGTGGGGTGAATTGGGGTGGGGTGGATTTGATGGGAGTGGGGTGAATTGTAGTGGAGTGGGGTGGATTAGATTGGACTGGAGTGTGGATTGGACTGGAGTGTGGTGGATTGGAGTGGGGTGGGCTGCATGGATTGGTGTAGGATGGGCTAAACTGGAGGGGTCGGGTGGACAGGGGTGGATTGCATTGGGGTAGAGTGGGGTGGATTGGAGCAGATTGGGGTGGAGTGGGGTGGGGTTGATTCGGGTGGATTGAGTCGGGTGGATTTCATTGGGGTGGAATGGAGTGAGGACTGGATTGGAGTGGGGTGGATTGAAATGGGGTGGATTTGATAGGGGTGGTGGTCTGGAGTTGGGGATTGGATTGGACTGGGGTGTTACGAATTGGATTGAAGTGGGGTGTGGTAGGTCAGATTGGGGTGGATTGGAGTAAGGTGAATTGGTTTGAGTGGGGTGGACTGGATTGGGGTCTGGACTGGATTGGGGTGGACTGGATTGGGATAGATTGGATTAGGTTGGGGTGGATTGGATTGAGGAGAATTGGATGGGGTGGGGTGGGGTGCAGGGGCCGCTCGTCGCCCCACTGCTTTAAAGCAGGGGAAAGTAAAAATAAAATGATAATAACAGCCGTCCGTTATCATTATATTATTTTTACTATTTTAGTTGCACTAATGTCGAGGCTGGAGTAGGAGTGGTGGCTGCACCTAAAGTGCGCAGGGAGGTTTGGTCGGCCGTCTTGGCTGACCAAACCATCATGCGCACTGTGCATGTTCTCCGCAGGCTGTATTATAGAGCCTTAGTGGAGAACATGCCCAGCCTCCATGCCCCTGTCTGAGCGCCGAACCATGGCGCTCAGACCAATCACAATGCTGCTTAAGGCAGCATTGTCTGCCTAAGGCAGCCTTGTGATTGGTCAAGGGATTCTGGGAGGCTGGGTGCTTCCTTGTGAAGAAGACGCTGTAGCAGCGACAGCAACTTCCAGGTAAATTTTCTTTTCTTTGTTCTTGTTTATTATTTTTAATTTCCTCCCGCATAGCTTCCTGCCCCCACCCCCCCATTCCCGTTTGATAGCAGCCGCTACTAGTGGGGTGGATTGGAGTGGGAGCGTCAATCGGAGAGAAAATGGAGACATGGGTACTCTGATGAAGATAGATCTTTATTTACAGCTGCCCGCAGGAAGTATAAAAACTCTATCTTATCTGCTAAGGCAGCTTTCTTCTCCGAAAAAATCTCTAACGCCCAAAACAAATCCAGAGAAATCTTTAGGGTCGTAAATGACCTATGTAATGATGTCAGAACTTCCCCCTCTCAAGTCCCCACTCAATTGATGTGCAATCAGCTTAATGATTTTTTTAAGGACAAGATTGCAATCATAAAAGAGAGTATTCAGTCTAGCCTGACTACCGCGGAAAGAGTGGATATCTGCAGAAATCCCTACGAACTCGAGGTGATCCCTCCTATAGATCCATCGAGGTTAGCAGAATTGATGAACAGAGTAACATCCGGGTCCCCCAACGACCCTTGTCCCCCGCATATATTGAAGGAAGTTTACTCCACATTATCCCAAGGAATACTTCCCCTTCTGAACGAGTCCCTATTACAAGGAACAGTCCCCAACTCTTTCAAGAACGCCACGCTGGTCCCATTAATTAAAAAACCTGGTGCGGACCCTTCCAACCTATCGAACTACCGGCCTATATCACTCCTCCCTTTTGGTGCAAAGATTCTAGAAGCCCATGTGGCCAGCTGTATCTCTAGTTTTATAGAGACATCTGATTTTCTAGAGCCCAATCAAGCCGGCTTTCGCCAGGCGCACTCTACAGAGACAGTGATCTTAGCTGTCCTGGACACAATGAGGTCTAATGCCGATAAGGGCATACATCAGGCCTTGGTGCTTCTGGACTTGTCCGCAGCGTTCGACACGGTGGATCATACCATCTTATTACACCGCGTCGAACAGGCCGGCCTACGTGGCACGGCCCTCGGATGGGTCAAGTCCTTTCTGAATGACCGCTTCCAGGCTGTCAAGCTTCAGAACTTTACGGCGCCCAAACTCTCCACCATCTGCGGCGTCCCACAGGGCTCGTCATTGTCCCCCCTCCTGTTCAATTTATATCTCAAACCTTTGCTGCACTCTTTGAAAAACAGGAAGGTTACAATATGCAACTATGCGGACGACCTGCAGCTCATATTCCCATTAAACTCCACAGACTCCGTGGAGGAATTTCAGGCCACTATGTTGCACATTCAAGGTTGGATGGAGATGAACCATCTAAAACTCAACCCTGGAAAGACCGAGTTGGTTCTCCCGGGTAAAAGTGCGACCAGCTGGGGCCCTCATTTCTGGCCGCCCGAAATGGGATCTCCCCCGTCTCCCTCTTCATCAGTAAAAAGCCTTGGGATCACCCTTAATACCGATCTATCTTTAAATAGCCAGGTGGGAACTGTGATCTCCTCATGCTTCTTCCAGCTACGGAAGATCAAGAAGATTGCTCATCTGCTCACGCGCTCCGCCCTCATCCAGGTGGTAATTGCCTTGGTCCTCTCCCGCTTAGATTTCTCTAACTCCATTTATCTAGGCATCCCCCTGGCTCTCTTGAATCGCTTGCAGATTGTGCAAAACCAAGCAGCCAGACTAATATTTAAATGCAATGGTAGGAGCTCGGCGAAACCACTTCTAGCTACCCTTCACTGGCTACCTTTAGCCCAACGGGTAACCTTCAAAGTAGGCTGCTTGGCCCTTCATGGAAAAAGCCCCAAGTTTATAAACCATCTCATAAAGAAATACGAACCGGTTCGTAATCTTCGCTCTGCCCACCTGTCCCTCCTTACCTTGCCTCTTATTAATAAGAAACGCCTCGGTGGATGCCGATTTGCCTACTGGGCCCCAAAGATCTGGAACTCGCTTCCCTTATCTCTTCGGAGTTGCACTAATCTAATGGATTTCAGGGGCACTTTGAAGACCTGGTTGTTCAAACAAGCACACGGCTAGGATACTGCTTACCATCTTCACTCTTCTCTAGCGCCATGAAACCTCTGGGTGCCCGTGCGCTTTATAAATTGCGAATAACATAACATAACATAACATGGATTGGAGTGGGGTGGGTGGATTTTTCAGAGTGGCTTTCAGTGGGGTGGATTGGATTGGAATGGACTGGACTGGATTTGAGTGGGGTGGATTGGAGTACGGTGGTGGACTGGAGTTGGGTGGGGTGGACTGGACTGGAGTGGGTTGGGTTGGGTTGGACTGGAGCGGGGAGAATTGGGTTGGGGGATAAATTGGTGAGGATTAGATTGAAGTGGCTGGGGTGGATTAGGGTGGTTTGGGGTGGGGTGGATTAAGGTGGTTTGGATTAAGGTGAACTGGAATCGATAGTGGGGTGGATTAAGGTGAAGTGGATTGGAGTGGGATGGATTGGAGTCGGGTGCATGGATTGGATTGGAGTGGGTGTATTAGAGTGGGGTGTGCTGAATGGATTGGATTGGGGTGGAGTGAACTGAGGTGGGGTGGATTGGAGTAGAGTGGACTGGACTGGAGTATAGTGGGGTGGATTAAAATAGTGCGGTGTATTGGAGTAGAGGGGTGGATTGGAGTGGGGTAGGGTGGGTTGGGTTTCATTGGTAGTGGGGTGGATAGATAGAGGTGGATTGGAGTGGGAGGGGCAGATAAGGGTTGGATTAGAGTGTGGTGTATTGCAATAGGTTGGGGTGAGGTGGACTGGAATGGGGTGGGGTGGACTGAGTGAGGTATGGGTTGGATTGGAGTGGAATGGGGTGAGGTGGATCGGATTGGGGTGGGGTGGGTTGGATTGGGGTGAGGTGGAGTGAATTGTAGTGGGTTGGATTGGGGTGAGGTGGAGTGGATTGGAGTGGGGTGGATTAGAGTGCGGTGGATTGCATTGAGGTGGAGTGGATTGTGTTGACGTGGGTTGGATTGGATTGAGTGTGGTGAATTGGATTGAGTGGGGTGAATTGGATTGAGTGGGGTGAATTGGATTGAGTGGGGTGAATAGGATTGATTGGGGTAGATTAGATGCGGTGGATTGGAGTAAGGTGGACTGGAGCGAGGTGGATTGGATTGAGTGAGGTAGATTGAATGAGGTGAATTGGATTTGGGTAGATTCGAATGGGGTGAGTGGATTGGCATGGGGTTGATTGGAGTGGGGTTGATTTAAGTGGGCTGGATTGGAGCAGGGTGAATTGGAATGGGGTCTGGTGGATTGGACTGGGCTGGAGTGGACTGGATTTGAATGAACTGTACTGAAATGGGTTGGATTGGCGTGGGTTGGACTGGACTGGAGTGGGTTGGACTGGAGTGGATGGATTGGATTGGACTGGAGAGGGGTAGATTAAGGTTGGCTGGGGTGGATTAAAATTGATTAGATTGGAGTGGGATGGACTGGAGTGGGGTGAGGGGATTGGATTAGATTGGAGTGGGGTGGATTGGAATGGGATGGAATGGATTTGAGTGGGTCGATTGGTTTGGATTGGATTTGAGTGGGGTGGGTTGTACTGGAAAGGATTGGCTCGAATTAAAGTGTGGTGGATTGGATTGGAATGAGGTAGATTGTAGCGGGTGGGTTGGATTGGGGTAGAGTGGGTTGGACTGAAATTGGGTAGATTGGAGGGGGGTGGGTTGGACTGGAGTGGGGTGGATCAGAGTGGAGAGGGGTGAATTGGATTGGAGTGGGGTTGATCATGGTGGATTGAACTTGATTGGGGTGGATTGCATGGGGTGAGGTGGATTAGAGTTTGGTATATTAGATTGTACTGGATTTGGGTGATTGGATTGTGTGGAGTGGATTGGAGTGGAGCAGATTGGAGTAGGGTGAATTGAGATGGAGGGGGTGGATTGAATTAGATTGGGGTGAGATGGATTGGACTGGGTAAGGCGGATTGGATAGGAGTGGGGGGATTGCATAGGAGTGGGGCGGATTGGATAGGAGTGGGGCGGATTGGATAGGAGTGGGGCGGATTGGATTGGAGTGGGGTGGATTGGATTGGAGAGGGGCGGATTGGAGAGGGGCGGATTGGAGTGGGGTGGATTGGATTGGACTGGTGCGGATTGGATTGGAGTGGGGCGGATTGTTTTGGATTGGAATGGGACAGGTTGTTTTGGACTGGAGTGGGGCAGATTGTTTTAGATTGGAGTACTGGGGCGGATTGTTTTGGTTTGGAGTGGAGCAGATTGTTTCGGATAGGGCAGATTGTTTTGGATTGGAGTGGATCAAATTGATTTGGCCTGGAGTGGGGCAGATTGGAGTGGAGCAGATTGCTTTGGATTGGAGTGGGGTAGATTGTTTGGATTGGAGTGGGGCAGATTGTTTGGATTGGAGTGGGGCAGACTGTTTTGGATTAAAGTGGGGCAGATTGCTTTGGATTGTAGTGGGGCAGATTGGAGTGGCGTAGATTGTTTTGGATTGGAGTAGAGCACATTTGTTTGGATTGGAGTCAGGCAGATTGTTTTGGATTGGAGGGGGCAGCTTGTTTAGGTAGGAGTGGGGCAGATTGTTTTGGATTTAGAGTGGGGCAGATTGAGGTGGAGCAGATTGGAGTGAACCAGATTGTTTTGGATTTGAGTGGGGCAGATTGTTTTGGATTGGAGAGAGGCAGATTAAAGTGAAGCAGATTATTTTGGATTGGAGTGGGGCAGGTTTGAGTGGGGCCGATTGTTTTGGATTGGAGTGGGGCAGATTATTTTGGATTAGTCAGGGGCAGATTGTTTTGAACTGGAGTGTGGCAGATTGTTTTGGATTAGAGTAGGGCAGATTATTTTGGATTGGAGTGGGGCAGTTTATTTTGGAGTGAGCAGATTGTTTTGGATTGGAGTAGTGCAGATTGGAGTGGGGCAGATTGTTTTGGAGCAGATTGTTTTGGATTGGAATGGGTCAGATAGATTTGGATTGGAGTGGGGCAGATTGTTTTGGATTGGAGTGGCGTAGATTGTTTTGGATTGAAGTTGGGCACATTTGTTTGGATTGGAGTCCGGCAGATTATTTTGTATTAGAGTGGAGCAGATTGTTTTGGATGGGAGAGGGCAGATTGTTTTAGATTGTAGTGCGGAAGACTGTTTTGTATTGGAGTGGGGGAGATTGGATTGTTTTGTATTGGAGTGGGGTGGATTGTTCTGTATTGGAGTGGGGTGGATTGTTCTGTATTGGAGTGGGGTGGATTGTTTTGTATTGGAGTGGGGTGAATTGTTTTGTATTGGAGTGGGGTGGATTGTTTTGTATTGGAGTGGGGTGGATTGTTTTGTATTGGAGTGGGGTGGATTGTTTTGTATTGGAGTGGGGTGAATTGTTTTGTATTGGAGTGGGGTGGATTGTTTTGTATTGGAGTGGATAGTATTTTTTTGGTTTGGATTGAGGCGGATTGTTTTGTATTGGAGTGGGGAGGATTGTTTTGTATTGGAGTGGTGCAGTTTGGAGTGTTCCAGATTGTTTTGGATTGTAGTGGGGCAGATTAGAGTGGGGCAGGTTGTTTTGGACCAGAGTGGATCATATTGGAGGGAGCAGGATGCCCTCATCACATCTTCAACAAAGCGAGCTCCATCATCGCAACCCAACTCCAGAAGATCCTCAACAACTCCTTCGAGACCGCCACCTTCCCGGAGAGCTGGAAAAATGCAGAGATCAACACCCTACTCAAGAAACCCAAGGCAGACCCAAAGGACCTCAAGAACTTCCGGCCAATCTCCCTGCTCCCGTTTCCGGTGAAAGTCATCAAGAAGATTGTCAACAGGCAACTGACCCGCTTCCTCGAGGAGAACAACACCCTGGACTTGTCCCAATCCAGATTTCGCAGCAACCACAGCACCGAAACCGCCCTCATCGCCGAAACCGCCCTCATCGCCGCCACTGCCAACATCAGGACCCTGCTGGACAACGGCAAAACCTTTGACACCGTCTGCCACTACACCCTAAGCACATGCCTTCACAACGCAGGGATCTGCGACAAAGCCCTGGACTGGATCACCTCTTTCCTCACCGGCAGAACCCAGAGAGTCCCCCTCCCCAATTCCGATCCGAAGCCACCAAGATCACCTGCAGCATACCCCAAGGATCATCCCTCAGCCCAGCCCTTTTTAACATCTACATGGCACTGCTCACCAACATCGTCCGAGCGCACGACCTCAACCTCGTCTCATACCCTAATGACACCAAGCTGATCCTCTCCCTCACCAAGGATCCCCCCCACTGCCAAAACCAACCTCCACGAAGGAATGAAGGCCATCGACGAATGGCTGCAGAACAGTCGCCTCAAACTGAACTCAGACAAGACGGAGGTCCTCATCCTCTGCTCCACCCCCTCCGACTGGGACGACTCCTGGTGGCCGGCCATGATGGGAGCTGAACCGACACCCACCGACCACGCACGCAACCTGGGGTTCATCCTGGACTCATCACTTTCAGTGACTCAGCAAGTCTACCCCGTCACCTCCTCCTGCTTCAACACCCTCCGCATGCTTCGCAAGATCTACAGATGGATCCCCACCGGAACCAGAAGGACGGTCACCCAGGCCTTCGTCAGTGGCAGGCTGGACTACGGCAACGCCCTCTATGCAGGACAAACTCCAGAAAAGACTTCAACGCATACAGAACGCCTTCGCATTCCTCATCCTCGACATTCTCCACCACAGCCACATCACTGCCCACCTAAGAGATCTGTACTGGCTCCCCATCAACAAGAGGATCACCTTCAAGCTCCTCACCCATGTTCACAAAGCACTCCACAATGCCGGGCCAGCATACCTTAAAAGCGACTCACCTTCTACAAACCCAAACAGCCAGATTCGCTCCGCTGACCTCGCCACCGTCCACTCATCCACTGAACGACCGGCGGTAGCATATCATTCTCCTACCTCGCCGCCAAGACATGGAACACCCTCCCCATCCACCTGCGACAGACCCAGGACCTGCTGACCTTTAGGAGAATTCTCAAGACCTGGCTGTTCCAACAGTAGCAGCACCCCCACCCCCTCCTCCCCTTAGCGCCTTGAGACCCTAACGGGTGAGTAGTGCGCTCTACAAATGCTCTGATTGATTGATTGATTGATTGATTGATTGATTGATTGATTGATTGGGCTAAAGTGGGGCAGATAGGAGTGGGGCAGATTGTTTTGGATTGTAGTGGGGCAGATTGTTTTGGATTGTAGTGGGGCAGATTGTTTTGGATTGTAGTGGGGTAGATTGTTTTGGATTGGAGAGGGCAGCTTGTTTTAGACTGAAGTGGTGCAGATTGTTTTGGATTAATTGGGGCAGATTGTTTTGGATTGGAGTGGTGCAGTTTGGTGTGGAGCATATTGTTTTGGATTGGAGTGGGGCAGATTGTTTTGGACTAAGTGGGTGTCACGAGGTGCAGGTAATAAGAGACTAAGTATTGTCCTTTTGCTTTCCTTATTTGTTTATTTTTTGTAAATCACCAAAAAAAACGTAAACATTCCAAAAAGTTCTCTCTGTATCATTCAGGGAATTTCAGCTCCTTCTGGTGATTTCTCTCATTCTGGTGGACAGGGCGTAAAACCAGGAAATTAAAAAAACAACATAGGTATATCAGCGACAAGCACGGCTATTGAAGTTTTTGTAGGGAAGGGAGTGGGGGAAGCACACCCGACATCCGTGCATGCAGGCAGGTAAGTCGGCGATATAGACTGAACCTTCACCCCTGTTTAAGTAAACAAAAAAAAAGAAAGAACAGCCAAGAGCTTCCAAGCGGTGTATGGGCATAATAGTGAAGGTGTTCCCAGTTTTATGAATCGGTCCCGTTCTTCTACCTGCCTCCCACTTCCCAGGAACCAGATACGCATCTGTTCAAGCCACGCTCCTCCTGGAACACGGCTGGGCAGCCTGCGGGATCGTTGGCCTCCTGGTGTCTGCATCGTCGTCTTGATGTTGTGCTCCGAACTCCCCGGGCAGCACTCTGTTCTTCCTCCAGTGGTGGATTGGAATGGAGTGGGGTGAGTGGGGGGTGGACTGAACAGCGCCCACGAGCAAAGGCAAAACAAAACATGGGTGCAAAGTGAGAAAAGAAGAATTGTAAAAATAAGAGAAAGTTAACTATAGCGTTAAGAGGGGAAACATGGACCTTGCTAAAAAAAATACCTCCTTAACAAGTTTTAAGAACTTCCCTTACCTAGGAGTTAGGTTTTCATCTTCCGGAGCATGGTCACCTAACATTGCACATCGTAGAATGCTATTTTCGAGCAATTGGATCACTGCTTTCTCTCCCTCAACCTCGCGGCGGGGGTAGCTAAAAGCAAGATTACAATTATATAAGTCGTCGCAATGTGTTCCAGTTGCTACTTATGGTTTTGCCATTTGGGAGAGTGTAAACTGCGCAACCATACAATCTGAGGAAAATAGGTTCTGCAGGCGCCTGTTGGGTGTACCACCTTCTTCTCCTCATGGTATTTGTCACAAAGCGTCAAATTTGCTATACCTATCCGATTTTATTAGAGCGAGTCTATTGCTACTTTGGTTATCCATTTGGAGTAACGATCAGGCGTTGCTCACAAGAGATATAATAAATGATTGTATCTCTTGTGATAATGGCCTTCAAATTCCGTGGCTAGCATATATTAAATCCAAATTTAGGAAGCTAGGTGTGGAGCAAGTTTTTACAATGAGAGATTCATGCCCTACCTATAACAAAAGGGAAGTAGCTTCAGCTTTTTATAATCTAACTAGTGAAAATCATCTTAATAGTGTAGTAGGAAAACCTTTGATAACGAGGAAGGTGGGGCCGGCATCAGCCCCGCCGCCATTATGGGGGTCAGGCGTGCCCCCGTCTCTAGCCCGTCCCGTTGCCCCCGCATTGGTCGGGGGCGGATCTCTGACATATTATCGACAGACACATTATCGAACTACACAAATATCGCATCAAATATATCGACATCAAAAATATCGACATTGTATACTTATTTAAAAAACTACACTAATATCGACACTACAATATCGTAATACAATTATATCGATCACACAAATATCGCACACATTAATATCGCAATACTAAATATCGACATGAGTTAATAAATATGACACATGTCACAAATATCGATAACCAAAATATAGACATCAATAATATCGTTTTTTTTAAATATATCGACAATTCTAATACTAATAAAACCAATACTTTCAACAACATAAAGACAATATTTTCCCAAAACATACATTTTCAAATGAGATTCTACTTAAACATAAACATAACATTTATCGCGATCTCAATATTTAACAACATAATAAAAAAACACTGAAATAATTATCACATTGGCATTTCGAACACATTTAAATGAAATTACTACACATTATAAACAATCTTTTTATATATAATGATTTAAAACTCTCCTCCTTTAAAACTAAATATACTCTTACTTAGCATTTTCCATAAAAGGAAACCAATTAACTAAAAAAAATTCAAACCATCCAATAGAAAGGCCACATACAGAAAACAACCAATAACATTCAAGAAACAATTTGAAACCACTATATAAACCAATTAAAACAAGTCTTCTACTGTGCCTTAAACCAAAGCATTGAACGAAGAAGAAACTCTACTAAACAGAAGAAACCTACATCCTACTACTATACTAAAAACGTAAGTAAATATTCTTTTCTAACTAAACTGCCAAATTAAACTACAACACTAATTTATCTTTACTCAAATAAATAACTAACTTATATATTCCATCTCTTTATGTTTCCACTACAGATATTACTCCAAACAGCTAAAGAAAATATTGAAGATTGCCAGAAAAGACTCACTAAAAAGTAAGTATACTATCAAAATACTTTATAAAATATTAATTAAATCCTACTCAAACCCCAAAACATCCTAAACCCCTAAACAAATCCATGTTCTCTTTTTTAAATTTTTAAAAACCTGTATAAATTAACACCTATAGTCTATACCACTGGGCATGAGGGTAGGCTCTGTTTGCTTAGGGAGAGGTTAGGCTACTGCATCTTATTTATTAGGCAGGAGGGGCACATAGTAAGAGGGGTAGGGGACGGGGGTACATTGACATGTGGTGGGGGAGGGGGGGGTAGAGAACTGGGTGGAAAGGTTGTTCATTCTCCTGAATAATTGGTCTTAATGATAAATGTGTGGTACTTCCGGGACAGGTGAAGGCGGGGGAATGTTTTTTGAGTTGTTAATTTGTAAAACAATAAAATACGTTTCTACAATAAAAAATATAGTCTATACCAAACAGCAATACCACCCCACTTAAAAAACTAAACCAACCACAACAATAAGGTGCCGATCACGATCCGGTAAAAAATTCCCCCGTGCGACTCGTATCCGGTCTTTTTACCCTACGAATTGTGCAAGTGCCGTACGAACTGGCAATCACGATTCGCATGGTAAAAAGTCCATACGAACCGCATTGGGAACATTTCCCCACACGTCCTCGGGTCGGAAAATGTGTCCGATACGTCCTCGGACGATTTACCGTACAAACGTGAAAAGTCAAGTCCGACCGAGGAATCACGATCCATCCCGTGCGTCCGAACTCACAACCGTATGGAAAAAACACCGTCCGCACCGAACTCCTACAGCAACCATGGAGACATGTGCCCGCATACGCGCCCAACACTCCCCCCAGCCCCCGTACGTCCGACACGTACCCCCCGTGTATGTACACCCCCACCCGTCTAGGTACACCCCAGTACGTCCGAGTCCTACCCCCACACCTGTACGTGTCATACCCCCGTGTACCCACACCCCAGTACGTGTCGTCCCACCGTCTATGTACACCCCAGTACGTTCCAGTCGTACCCCCACCCCAGTACGTGTCGTACCCCTGTGTACCCCCACCCCAGTACGTGTCGTACCACCGTCTATGTACACCCCAGTACGTTCCAGTCGTACCCCCACCACAGTACGTGTCGTACCACCGTCAATGTACAACCCAGTACGTTCCAGTCCTACCCCCACCCCAGTACGTGTCGTACCACCATCTATGTACACCCCAGTACGTTCCAGTCCTACCCCCACCCCAGTACGTGTCGTACCATCGTCAATGTACACCCCAGTACGTTCCAGTCCTACCCCCACCCCAGTACGTGTCGTACCACCGTCAATGTACACCCCAGTACGTTCCAGTCCTACCCCCACCCCAGTACGTGTCGTACCACCGTCTATGTACACCCCAGTACGTTCCAGTCCTACCCCCACCCCAGTACGTGTCGTACCATCGTCAATGTACACCCCAGTACGTTCCAGTCGTACCCCCACCCCAGTACGTGTCGTACCCCCGTGTACCCCCACCCCAGTACGTGTCGTACCACCGTCAATGTACACCCCAGTACGTTCCAGTCGTACCCCCACCCCAGTACGTGTCGTACCACCGTCTATGTACACCCCAGTACGTTCCAGTCCTACCCCCACCCCAGTACGTGTCGTACCACCGTCTATGTACACCCCAGTACGTTCCAGTCCTACCCCCACCCCAGTACGTGTCGTACCACCGTCAATGTACACCCCAGTACGTTCCAGTCGTACCCCCACCCCAGTACGTGTCGTACCACCGTCTATGTACACCCCAGTACGTTCGAGCCCCACCCCCACCCCAGTACGTGTCGTCCCACCGTCTATGTACACCCCAGTACGTTCCAGTCGTACCCCCACCCCAGTACGTTCCGGTCCTACCCCCAACACAACCTCCTAAGTACGGAGCGCACCCCAGGCCCCAACATCACCACCGCATGTACGAGTCGTACCAACCCACACACAAGGACAGCACCGTACAACCAAATGGCCCATGTACACACCGTACACACGCTCAAAACGCACGTACACAACCAGGACAAAACAAAACAACACAAGAATACACCATTCGAATGGCACAAAGCCACTAAACATGTCCAACAACCACTAAAACAACACATTCAGTGACCTGCAACTGCCAAAAACAAACAGAGGCCAAATACACCACCACTCCTTATAACCAACCCACCCAAGATTCAAACACAGCCACACCCACCAATGGACCAATAAAAAGGGCCCACACACACAAACCATGAGCCTTTGCAACAGACTCACTGCTGCCAGACACCACAGAACCACACTACAAGCTACACCACATCTTACACTTGCACACCTTCACACAACCACCCTCACAAACACCCCCTCATCACATTCACACACACACACACACAACCATCCACACCCCCCCCAACATCCACACACCCCCCCCCACCATCCCCACCCACACCCCTCACCATGCCCACCACCAAGAATCCAAAGTTCAGTAACCGAGAATTGGAGGTCCTTGTTGATCAAATCCTCAGAGTCGAGCCACAGATCTTTGGAACATTGGTCAGAAGCACCAGCCTGGCGGCAAAAACTGCCATGTGGCAGACCATCGTCGATGCTGTGAATGCTGTTGCGGACACCAGACGGACCAAGCAGGAATGCCAGAACAGGTGGTACGATCTGCGGAGGAGGGTCCGAGCCAAGAGGCAGGATGAACACGACCAGGCCAACGCCACCGGAGGAGGGCCCTCCCGCAGACCCGTACACTACCATCCCTGGGAGGAGAGGGTGATGGCCATACTGCCGGTGGAGGCAGTCGAAGGATTAGAAGGACTCCGAGACCCGGGTGAGTACACAAACAACGCACCTCACAAGGGGGGAACGGCATCCACAACCAAAATCACCAACAGGCACGCAACCACCACAAGCCATCGCATGACTCAACCACACTCCATGACCACGCACATGCCACTGCTGCCACCATGCCCCATGCACCCAGCTGGACAATGTCAAGTCACAGGCCACAGAAGACAACAACACATGACACGGTAACCCGGATGGCGCCAGGCTGGGCCCAAAAAAGCACATAGTGCAACTCAGAAGCAGACAACAATTCACTCTACCCATATGGCCTAGGTCACAGCCAGACAAACAGTGTGTCCCAACACAGGAATGACTTGCCAGCAAATGGCGGACGCCTTGCATCAACACATGGGGGTGAAGGCACTGTTTTGCACATGACAGCAGCTAATGAACAGCCAACATTGTGAACGAGTGGCAGCACACACCACCACAGCAGCAGCGCACAGACACAGACACTACACCCAATGGGTGCCTGGAGATCAGAAACAAACTCACATCAACAATCCAAGGGCCACTCAAAGATCTGCTAACATTGTGTGCCCAGGAAGCTGGGCAGAGGTGACAGAGGGTGACACACGGAGGGAGGGAGAGGGGGACAGAGAGGGAGGGAGACGGACAGAGGGAGGAGGCTGACACACGGAGGGAGGGAGAGGGGGACAGAGAGGGAGGGAGAGGGGGACAGAGATGGAGGGAGAGGGGGACAGAGATGGAGGGAGAGGGGGACAGAGAGGGAGGGAGAGGGGGACAGAGATGGAGGGAGAGGGGGACAGAGATGGAGGGAGAGGGGGACAGAGATGGAGGGAGAGGGGGACAGAGAGGGAGGGAGACGGACAGAGGGAGGAGGCTGACACACGGAGGGAGGGAGAGGGGGACAGAGAGGGAGGGAGAGGGGGACAGAGATGGAGGGAGAGGGGGACAGAGAGGGAGGGAGAGGGGGACAGAGATGGAGGGAGAGGGGGACAGAGAGGGAGGGAGAGGGGGACACAGAGGGAGCGAGACACAGGGAGAGCCAATCAGCCGTGTTGCGTGTGTGAATGTCTGCTCGTCAGCAGGTAGACTGCGTGCATGTAGACAAGGGTGGCCAGTGCCAGAAGCCCCCCTCTTCACCATGGCAAAACACATGGCCATGTCACAACCTGTTCACGAGCACAAGGACAGCTACCTGGATCATATAAGTGTGTGGATCCACTCCATGTGCACATGTACAGTGCATGGCTCGCCACACCTGCCCACTCCACTGCTGACTGCAGTCACACTTGACGCAGCAAGTAAGACTGTGCCACACATAGTTAAAGGGGCCAAAGTGGTGCCCAAGGGACACACCCATGCACAAGTGCACTGTGAGTGGAATGCAAGACAAATCATAATTCCAAGAGGAAATGTGCCAACTGTGAAAATGATGAAACATGGATGTTGCATGGACAAAAATTAACATTGTCTCTCTCACACACAGGTCAACGTCGTGGTGCACCCCCCAACACTGGGGGGGAACACTCACAGGACCTGGATCTGCAGGAGCCCGATCCCACCGGCAGCGACCACTCTCACCACTCTGCGGACGACCCCGACCAACCTGGCCCCTCTGGTGTCTAACCACCTGCAGCACCTGCGTCAGGTACAACTGTGCCAACCACCACCCCCACTCCTGCCACATCCCAGGAGACACCCAGGATCCCTGCCCCAACACCACAATGCAGCCAGGCTCGCCAGGAGGGACACGGTGTCCCGGGCACCCAGGAGGAGGCAGGCGACAACGCCAATGCCACCCCTCAGGGGTCCCGGAGACCCCATGTGCCCACAAGTGCAGGCCAGGTGCAAGTGGGCAGGGGTGGTGGGAGTGGAGGACGGCGGAGGCGCGAGCCTGACCAGTTGGCTGGGGATCCGGTATTTTCCCATGTCCGTAACATCCTGGACTCATACCGGCAGGACACCACGGGCATGGCCCAGGTTGTGTCCGTCCTCGAGGGGATCAAGGCCCAGCAGGCCCAGCAACATGCGGAGCTAATTGCCTGTCTACTGGTACACCAACGGAGGATGGAGGACAGACAGGCTGAGCAAGTGACGGCATTCCAGGGGATTCACGCTACACTCCGTCGGATGGCCGACACCATGGCCGACCCTCCCTGTGCCAGAAGGCGGAGAACATCACCACCCACAGGGAGGGATCAGGAGGAGGAGGAGGAAACATCCGACGGAGCATCCCAGACGTCATCACGGCCTGCTGGTGAGGTTCCCCGCAGGAGGCCGGGTCGTCCACGGAAAGGACCGTGAGGGTGGCTGCTACATCACCATCTCCCAGGACACCTGGCCTGGCACCTGGCCCACTGGAGCAACAGCATCACAGCATCAAGAGACATTCTCTGCCACATGGCCCTGCTGGTCACTGGCTGACCAATGTTGACAAAGACTGTGGCATGGACTCTGAGGATTTCCAATGGCAAGGACCCCAACTCCCCTACTGAACTTTGGATTCAAACATCCCGGAAAGACCCTTACTTTGCCCCCCCCCCCCCCACTAATAAATCACACTATGATGAGTAGATGCCTGCTGGTAGCATTATTAACTAACATGTGTCTTGTAAAGTCAAAACATGCCTGAGTCATCTTTTGTCTTCAACCATCCACACCCTGGGGCCTGAGTCTGGCACAGGACACATGGGTCACAGTGTATTAGGCAAGACAGACATGGAGCACCATACACACCCGTGATGGGCCCAACCAGCTGAGGGGGTTGCCGAACAACCGTGCTGACACACACATTGAGTACAGCAACTGTCATGCGCAGTGGTCAGGGATCCAGTCCAGTGTCCTGGGGGGCACCCAGGCATGTGTACACAGGTGGCAGAACCATGTCCTGCAAGCCGGAGTCCGGTGGATGCCGAGAATGGGGGCCTGGCCAACGTTGGATGCATGGGGATGGCACATGTCACAATACCAACACAGTCATGGACATCATGCCAAATACACAGTCTCAGCCCACACACACAGCTTGCATCTTGCAACTCGACACATTGACACATAGCAACAATCAGGGAATACCATGCCAGACATGCAGGATGCACCGTGGCAACACACCAGCATTGACTGAGAAGAGGCACCTTGGAGGCATAGGGACACCTTTATTAGACATGTATTCGGGATTGCAGAGGCCACTCGAAGTACACATGAACACATCATGTGGAGTAACATGTGGGTCCAACACTGGCACCCCCCTTCTGCAGCACACATGCGTGTTTGCCATGGAAGTGGCACACAAGCGTCGGCTAACAGCGAAATACCCACAGCTGCACACGGAGAGCCTGCCATACACCATAGATCCGCTGATGTCGAAGTCCCACACCATGTCCAGCCAATGCTAACCGTATGTGGCCAAGGGCAGTGTCACACACATTGATGCCATCATCACAATCCCCTATCCCATCACTGATGCCTGTCAACCAGGCAGACCATCTATTCAGGTGTACACAGCTGCATGTCGTGTCCCATGGGGATGCGACATGGCTGCAGAGGAACAACACATCGACAGGGGCAGTGTGCATACATCGTGAACAACTGCCACACCCAATACACCCCAGATGCATCCCTTACCCCATGGAGACTTCCAAACGTGTCCGTGCCTGTAACGCTGAGTCAGCCCACGATGTCATGTCCATGATGAATAGCAGTGCCACAACAATGCAACCAGCAGACGGCATGTGCAGGTACCTGGGGAAGAGAGACACACAAGAAGTCAGCCACAAAAATGCACAGCCACTTGCATGTGCATTTACTCGACACATGTATGGATGACAACATGCTAGGTCATTATAATGACTGGGGAAATACTACCATCACTGGCACCATCACTCCAGTGACACACCCACACACACCTCTGAGTCACGTGCCATACATGCAGGTGGAGACACACATCACAACGCATGCCACACGGGG
This sequence comes from Triturus cristatus, assembly GCF_964204655.1. NCBI lineage: Eukaryota > Metazoa > Chordata > Amphibia > Caudata > Salamandridae > Triturus > Triturus cristatus. The sequence goes on from NC_140594.1 coordinate 394,779,838, forward strand.
ACCAATGCGTGCACACTCAGACACTGGTACTCACCACTAAGCAAAGAAGTCACGTATGAGCCGAGTCCGGATGTCCTCTTGCGGCTCCACATCCTCCACATCACTAGCCCCATTGCCAAGCCCTTCGTCCTCCACGGGTGGATGGTCCTCGTCATGTTGATTCAGGATGAGTGGCACAGATCTTTCAACTGCCATGTTGTGCAGCATGCAGCAGACCATGAAGATCTTGCAGACCTTTGCCGGGGCATAAGGGAGTGCACCGCCGGTCTTGTGGAGGCACCGGAATCGGCTCTTCAGCATGCCAAACGTCCTCTCTATCACTCGCCTTGTCCGGCCATGGGCGGTGTTGTAGCGGAGCTGTGCCGGCGTGATGGGGTTGCGGAGAGGTGTGATCAGCCATGGCATGTTGGGATAGCCAGCGTCCCCTACATGGGAAGCACATGGTCATCGTTAGAAGTGGTGAAGCGGTTGTGCTGGTAGGTGATACAGAATAGAAGACAGACAGACTGTACCCACCTACAACACATGCCCGTTCGTTGCGCAGCTGCATCATCATATCAGGCATCCCGCTACGCCTCATGATGTAGGCATCGTGTGCTGATCCTGGAAAACGAGCACAGACATGTGAAATCACCATGTTGGAGAGACACACCACAAGGGCATTGATGGAGTGGTAGTGCTTCCGATTGCGGTACGCCACCTCCCGTGCGTGTGGTGGTACCAAAGCTACATGTGTCCCATCTATGGACCCTATGACATGGGGCATCCCTCCCAGGGCATAGAATCCACGCTTGACCTCAGTCATCTGTTCAGGGGTTGGGAACTTGATGAAGTCATCCAGGTGAATCAACATGGCCTCCAAGAAATCATGCAGCACACCGCTGAACATGCTCTGGGACATGCCACCAACATGAGCTATGGTATTTTGAAAGGTACCCGTGGCAAGAAAATGTAGGGCAGCCATTACCTTCAGCTGGGGTGTCAGTGCCGTAGGATACCTGTGCAGCGGTTGCAGGTGTGGTGCCAGTCTCGCCGTCAACTCCAGAATCAACGGTTGGGTGAAGCGGTAGAGCCGGATGCTGTCATTCTCCTGCATGGCAGCCAAGTCTGGAATTATTCGGGCAAGAGGCGGCGCTCTGCAGTAATTTGGAAGTGACAAGGAAGAGTGAGTGCACCACGACAACAACTCATGTCTACTGAGCACATGTTAATCTGGCAATACACACATGCTATATAGGGAGTCAGGTATGTGCTACATGGCCAGCACACGTATGGATGCAAGGTGGCACTCCTTCCAAGACCCAGCTACACACGGAGATTGAGAACCTCCCCATGCCACGCCATGGGAATAGCTGTGTCCCAGTGCAAGTGAACAGCCAGACGCAAGACAGGAGTGACATACACCCACACATCAGCAGAAGTAGGATGCCAATTGCAGAGACTGGTCGCGGAACACTGGAGCCACAGGTCACATGACATTACACTAGGACAGCCCACACCCCTTGCCATGAAGGTGCACATGTCATGACTCACCACACATTCCTTGTGAGGATGCAGACATGGCCTTGTCACGCTACTCCGTGTCCCATGCATACATGTGCACCTCACATCCGATACCACATGTGGCATGGTGTGCGGAACAGTGTGCAATGACAATCTACACACAGACACATGTTGGTTGCTGCTACGGCTGCAGCTTATGAGGGTGCTACAACATCAACCTGATGTAAATCCCCCACACATAAATGACATAGTCACATTGTGCACTGTGGGTAGTGACAAGTCATGTGTCATAACCCCTGTACCGGGCATCATGGGACACTTCCGTGTGTTGGTGTCCGTGCCATGCCAGTGACGCTTACCCCAAGTGTGCAGTCCGACATGCACACATGTCAAAGGAGTCAAGGGCATGGCTGGCACACATTGCACCGTCACACAGTACACCTATACACATCTCATCATACATCTGGTGCCTTCTCCACTCAGGAGTCATGTTCCACATCACAGCCTGTCACACCTGTGCCCCACACATGTAGTAATGCACAGACGATGCCTTGATGTCCATTCCTGGACAAGTATGTCCATCCATGGACAAGTATGTCCATCCATGGACAATTATGTCCGCCCTATTCCTACCTGTGTGTCGCCTATCACCACTGTGATGTGTAAAAACCGCCGTACTGCTGCTAAGAGGGCCTGTGTACGTTCCCAAATCACTGTGGGAGTGCTGCCGTATGTGTACCCATCGTGATGGCGAGCGTACAGGCATTTGTACGGTCCGTACCACTACGAGTACGCATACGCGTGCAGACCCATAGTGATAGTGAGCGTAGATGCGTGTGTACGGCCCTGTCACAATGTGTGTCCTCGCGTATGCGTACTCGTAGTGGTACGGGCCGTACACACGCATCTACGCTCACTGTCACTATGGGTCTGCACGCGTATGCGTACTCGTAGTGGTACGGACCGTACACATGCATCTACGCTCACTATCACTATGGGTCTGCACGCGTATGCGTACTCGTAGTGGTACGGACCGTACACACGCATCTACGCTCACTATCACTATGGGTCTGCACGCGTATGCGTACTCGTAGTGGTATGGACCGTACACACGCATCTACGCTCACTATCACTATGGGTCTGCACGCGTATGCGTACTCGTAGTGGTACGGACCGTACACACGCATCTACGCTCACTATCACTATGGGTCTGCACGCGTATGCGTACTCGTAGTGGTACGGACCGTACACACGCATCTACGCTCACTATCACTATGGGTCTGCACGCGTATGCGTACTCGTAGTGGTACGGACCGTACACACGCATCTACGCTCACTATCACTATGGGTCTGCACGCGTATGCGTACTCGCAGTGGTACGGACCGTACACACGCATCTACGCTCACTATCACTATGGGTCTGCACGCGTGTGCGTACTCGTAGTGATAGTGAGCGGACATGCGTGTGTACGGGCCGTACCACTACGAGTACGCATACGCGTGCAGACCCATAGTGATAGTGAGCGTAGATGCGTGTGTACGGTCCGTACCACTACGAGTACGCATACGCGTGCAGGCCCATAGTGATAGTGAGCGTAGATGCGTGTGTACGGGCCGTACCACTACGAATACGCATACGCGAGGACACCCATACTGATAGTGAACGTAGGCATGCGTGTACGGGCCGTTGCAACGCATTTGGGGTGCCCTAGGGCCCCGAAACGCACCGTACCTGTGTGTGATGCTCCAAATTACATAGGGGACAAGTATTGAGGCCTACATGCATGCTGGTTGTCATGGAGACCAAGTTCAAAATCCGAAATTGTTCTGGAAGGTGCACAGCAGAAGTCAGTTGGAATTCTTCTACATTGTTGCAATGTGTTTGTGGGTCTGACATCATGCAGGAGAATGAAACCGATAGAGAACCCACAGACTTCTAGGTTTGAAGGGATTGGTGGAAACATAGGATGCAAATGTGAGTGACCAATCACTCTGTACTCCTGTGCATGAGACAGGGCAGAAAGGCAGATATAAGGCAGCCAGGTCCCATGAGGGAGTACTTGCCTGCACATCTTTGCATTCGTCGACCCAGCTGCTGCTACTGATTCCCTGGAACCATGTCAAGGGCTGTGGAGAGGACACAGCCATTCACCCTGGAGGAGAACATGGCTCTGCTGGATGTGATCCTCCCACAGTACTCCATGCTGTATGGGCGACCAGGGTATCAGGTGAGTGCATAGGCCACTGGCACAGACTGTCCCTATGTTGTGACTGTGACTTCTGGCATTGTGTCCTGGTGTGACACACATGCCATGTACTGTAGGGGGGGTCCCAGGGGGGGGAAGCCTGATGTCTCCCAGCAGTGCCCTGAGACAGGAGGGGTGGGTGTGGAGTCCTCCCAGCAGTGCCCTGAGACAGGAGGGGTGGGTGCCTATCACTCCCAGCAGTGCCCTGAGACAGGAGGGGTGGGTGCCTATCACTCCCAGCAGTGCCCTGAGACAGGAGGGGTGGGTGTGATGCACAGTGTGAGCCTTGATCACTGATTGTGACATTGCCATCATTCCACCTGTGTACCCACTATGGCACGTACAGCTTTTTCCCTCACCAGGGGATGATGTCCCTATGACAAAGGTGCAATGCGTTGGCTGCATGACATGCCTTGTTGTAAACAGCTAATTTGTTCTCATATGTCTCTCTGTGACATGTGGCTGGTATATTGATGTGGTGTCACTTGTTCTTCCTCACAGGTAGGCGCCACTGCCAAGGAGCAGATCTGGCTGACCGCCGTCAGTGCCGTGAGGGGTGTGGATGGTCGGAGGCGGAGCCTGCCCCAGGTGAGGAAACGCTGGCAGGATATCCGGTGCTGGACGCGGAGGATTGCACGGCTCCTGCTGGGGGACTCACCTGAGAGCCACAAGAACCGCGGCCGCCGCCGTCTGAGCCACCTCCACAGGCGTGTGCTGCCGGTGGTCTTTCCAGACCTGGAGAGGCGCTTACAGGCGATGCAGCAGCCGGAAGGGGGTAGGTACATGTGCGTTTGTTGTGTGTCACCGGCATTTGTAAGGGCACGGTAGCATTAATTCACTGGCAGGGTTTAAAGGTGCTGTGCAGATCCTGTTTGCCCCAGTATAGCGCTGCGCCCCTGCCACCCTTCCCCTCCTTGCAATGTGTTCCCTGGTCTGTGTGTGGTCACTCCTTCACAAGGTAATGTAGGCTGGTGTTTTGTCCACGAGAACAATGCCTGTAGCATCATGTGTGGGGGTGGTGTGTAACAGCTTTTTGGACCTTGGCTGTGCCCTGTCAAGTGCACTGCATGTGGGTTCCATGTCAGTTGGCACTGATGCTGACTCCAGACATGGGAGTTGGTCTCTCATGTGTCATGCCTTACAGCGCGCATGTCCTATGTAGTGGCCTGTGACATGATGTGCATGAGTGTGCGATACGCATAGTGCAGGGATGGTGGCGTGTGTTGCAGTCATTACCATTCAGTAGCATGTGGTTGCGTGGCCACTACTGTCCCCTGGAGCACCTTTTCCTCAGTGGTGTGTGTCATCATAAACGTGGACACTCTCAGTGTCTACAGCGTAGGTTGTGCTCTGTGCCATTGTCCCCTGGCACCATGTATATAGACGTGCTATTTTGTACAGGTGTCCACTGTGCAGCCTGACCTGATTGTCCTTCTTCATACTCACAGTTGGCAGTGCCTGTGTGTCTTGTTATACTCATCTGAGGATGGGCACTGGTACCTCATTATTTGTACAGGTGCACCTTGGCTGTTTGGCGTCCAATCTTGCATTTTGCCTGCCCCTGTGTTTATCACCCAGACTATGAGATGTTGGTGCCACCTGTGTCTCAACAATTTGCCTCGTGTAGGGGTTGGTTGGGGCGGGCAATGCCTATATGTAAAATCCTGATTTCTACTTGCTGGGTCTGGGCAGTGTGTGATGTTTGTCTGGACACACACGCAAGGTGCAGTGACCGAGTCATGTTGGGCATGTTTCCAGCATTACCTATGCAGCATGTGTCTCAAGTTCGTGCATATGGTCCCTGGTCATCGGTATTTTCACCGACGCTGTGTGGTGCAGATGCAGTGCTGGATTGTCCCCAGGGCCTGGGTGCTATGTCAGACTACGTTTCCTGTCTTGAGCTATTGTCTCATGCTCTCCATGGTGTTGCAGTGGCATGGTGGCTCAACCAACTGTGTGTTTCATGCCCTACATCGGTACCTTGTTTAGTAGATGTCAGGGATCTTCCTTTTCAGGCTATGCAATGTTACCTATGTAGATTGGACTCATGTGACTGATGTGTACAGCTGTCTGATTAATTTCTGTCTCTCCACCCTGCCCACAGCATCGTCGGGGGACACAGAGGGAGACATGGACACAGGCAAGGCGGAGGGACCGAGCACCAGTGCCAGCCGTGACATCGGGGCTGGCACATCGAGTGGGACAGAGGTGGAGGATAGTGCGGCCGAGGACCTGTCGACTGGCACGTCAGAATACGAAGCTGACAGGTCCGAGGAGGATGTCTCCGAGTGGGCGGTGGCTGCACCAGCAGCTGACAGCGGAACAACACCTCGTACCGCCCCCTCAGTTCCCATCAGCCGCCTCCCACTTGCTCGTGTCCCTTCCCAGCGTGCCCGGTCACAGCATGTCTCCTTCCTGCCAGGCACCGCACCCCCTGCCCCTGTCTCCACTGCTGCCGCCAATGCAGAGTCTGTGGACATCCAGCGGCAACTGCAGGTTGGTCAGGCTGCGATCCTTAATGTCCTCCATGCCCACGGCAAAACCCTCACCAACATCGAGGCATTCTTGGAGGGCATTCATTCATCGCAGGCTGACCAACGCAACTTGCTGAGGTCCATAGACTCCACACTGACTGCAGCAGTGGGTCTCCTGCAGCGCGACCTCCCCCCACCTACCCCTGCCCCATCCACACTTCCCACTCCCATGCCTGTCCCACGTACACCCAGACGTCGGCATGCACCCACATCAACAGACACGGGCACCACACCAGCAGGGAAGGTCCACCGCACTCCTCCTGACACGCACACACAGGGTGAAGTAGGCACACCCACTGGGTCGGGGGGCAAACGTGTGACACGCAGCCATAGTGGGAGTCCGCATTCCACCCAGTCCACTCCCTCCAAATCCCCTCCCCTCAGCTCTCCTGGCCACATCTCCCCCAAGGACTCCTTCATGGCCGCTCTGTCCCTGAGCCCCACAGTTACACCACCACGCAAGCGGTCAAGGAGGTCCCCGGTCAGGGTGGTTGAGTCTCCCCCCGTCTCCACCCTCCCCCGGTGGCGCTGCGACCCATCCCTCTGACCCCCCCCCCTCCTTGGGGCCAGAGGTCCCTTCGGGTGCAGGGGACTCCCTGGAGGACCTTGCAAAGGTGTGTAGTGCCATCCTGGCCTCCGCCTTTGGCACTGACCCACCCCCTGTGGTGGAGTCCTCCATCCCTGCACCCACAACGCCGCCCCTTTGCCCTGATGTCCCTGCGGTGCCTGTTGCTCCCCCCCCCCCCCGATGCCCTCACCAGTGTGGAAGACGATGCCATTTGACTGTGCAGGCAAGGTAGGGGACACGCATCCCACTGTGTCCCCCATCCAGCTGAGAATCATTGACTGCCCTATGGGCTTTGTGAATATTGAACTGCCTGCGATCCACGGACATTGTGCTCATGCTGAATAAAGCTTAATTTTGTTTTCATTATCACACTACTGCTATGCTGGTATTGGTGTTGGTGGGGCTGCTACATGGTTTTGGGTGGTGTTTCAGGGTTTGGGTGTGTGGGATATGTAGTAGTGTGCTGCTCATTGGTGGGACCCTGGGATCTGTGTGCCATCACAAGGTGTTGGCTAACTTTCTTTGTTCATGTAAGCAGTTACTGCATGGTGCACTTGTCCCAGGGTGTATTCCTTCCTCTGTGTACCCAGCTTTCTTCCCTGCAGGGTGTTCCCAATGTTTAGCGCAGAGCTGTGTCTACATGAGCTGTGTGTGTGACGGAGCCCTTCTACTTTGGCCATGCATGCAGGGCCATGTCTCCACCTGCAACAATCGTGGCATCCTTGGTGATCACTGTACTTGTGTGTGGAGTCTGTTGACATGAGTTCATGGGGACATGTTCCCTTGTAGGCAGTATGCATGTGGATAATTCTGGCCTCACACACATGTGTTACACCCCTCCTGTCTCAGGGCACTGCTGGGAGTGATAGGCACCCACCCCTCCTGTCTCTGGGCACTGCTGGGAGGACTCTGCACACACCCCTCCTGTCTCAGGGCACTGCTGGGAGTGATAGGCACCCACCCCTCCTGTCTCAGGGCACTGCTGGGAGTGATAGGCACCCACCCCTCCTGTCTCTGGGCACTGCTGGGAGGACTCTGCACACACCCCTCCTGGCTCAGGGCACTGCTGGGAGGACTCCACACCCACCCCTCCTGTCTCAGGGCACTGCTGGGAGGACTCCACACCCACCCCTCCTGTCTCAGGGCACTGCTGGGAGTGATAGGCACCCACCCCTCCTGTCTCAGGGCACTGCTGTTAGTGATAGGCACCCACCCCTCCTGTCTCAGGGCACTGCTGGGAGGACTCCACACCCACCCCTCCTGGCTCAGGGCACTGCTGGGAGTGATAGGCACCCACCCCTCCTGTCTCAGGGCACCGCTGGGTGGACTCTGCACCCACCCCTCCTGTCTCAGGGCACTGCTGGGTGGACTCTGCACCCACCCCTCCTGTCTCAGGGCACTGCTGTTAGTGATAGGCACCCACCCCTCCTGTCTCAGGGCACTGCTGGGAGGACTCCACACCCACCCCTCCTGTCTCTGGGCACTGCTGGGAGGACTCTGCACACACCCCTCCTGTCTCTGGGCACTGCTGTTAGTGATAGGCACCCAACCCTCCTGTCTCAGGGCACTGCTGGGAGGACTCCACACCCACCCCTCCTGTCTCTGGGCACTGCTGGGAGAACTCTGCACCCACCCCTCCTGTCTCTGGGCACTGCTGTTAGTGATAGGCACCCAACCCTCCTGTCTCAGGGCACTGCTGGGAGGACTCCACACCCACCCCTCCTGTCTCAGGGCACTGCTGGGAGGACTCCACACCCACCCCTCCTGGCTCAGGGCACTGCTGGGAGTGATAGGCACCCACCCCTCCTGTCTCTGGGCACTGCTGGGAGGACTCTGCACACAACCCTCCTGTCTCAGGGCACTGCTGGGAGTGATAGGCACCCACCCCTCCTGTCTCAGGGCACTGCTGGGAGTGATAGGCACCCACCCCTCCTGTCTCAGGGCACTGCTGTTAGTGATAGGCACCCACCCCTCCTGTCTCAGGGCACTGCTGGGAGTGATAGGCACCCACCCCTCCTGTCTCTGGGCACTGCTGGGAGGACTCTGCACCCACCCCTCCTGTCTCAGGGCACTGCTGGGAGTGATAGGCACCCACCCCTCCTGTCTCAGGGCACTGCTGGGAGTGATAGGCACACACCCCTCCTGTCTCTGGGCACTGCTGGGAGGACTCCACACCCACCCCTCCTGTCTCAGGGCACTGCTGGGTGGACTCTGCACACACCCCTCCTGGCTCAGGGCACTGCTGGGAGGACTCCACACCCACCCCTCCTGTCTCAGGGCACTGCTGGGAGGACTCTGCACCCACCCCTCCTGTCTCAGGGCACTGCTGGGAGTGATAGGCACCCACCCCTCCTGTCTCAGGGCACTGCTGGGAGGACTCCACACCCACCCCTCCTGTCTCAGGGCACTGCTGGGTGGACTCTGCACACACACCTCCGATTTCAGGATATGTACGCTTGGAACATACACGGTGGGGGTACGCTCAATGCATTCGAGGTGAGGGTACAAGTCTACTTACACTGGTGTGGTGGGGGTACGCTCCATGCATACGCGGGTGAGGGTACGGGTCGTACTTGCACTGCTGGGGTGTGGGGTACGCTCCTTGCATACGCGGGTGAGGGTACGGGTCGTACTTACACTGTTGGGGTGGGGGGTACGCTCCTTGCATACGCGGGTGAGGGTACGGGTCGTACTTACACTGTTGGGGTGGGGGGTACGCTCCTTGCATACGCGGGTGAGGGTACGGGTCGTACTTACACTGTTGGGGTGGGGGTACGGTCCGTTTTATAATTGCCCCCCCCCACTAATAAATCACACTATGATGAGTAGATGCCTGCTGGTAGCATTATTAACTAACATGTGTCTTGTAAAGTCAAAACATGCCTGAGTCATCTTTTGTCTTCAACCATCCACACCCTGGGGCCTGAGTCTGGCACAGGACACATGGGTCACAGTGTATTAGGCAAGACAGACATGGAGCACCATACACACCCGTGATGGGCCCAACCAGCTGAGGGGGTTGCCGAACAACCGTGCTGACACACACATTGAGTACAGCAACTGTCATGCGCAGTGGTCAGGGATCCAGTCCAGTGTCCTGGGGGGCACCCAGGCATGTGTACACAGGTGGCAGAACCATGTCCTGCAAGCCGGAGTCCGGTGGATGCCGAGAATGGGGGCCTGGCCAACGTTGGATGCATGGGGATTGCACATGTCACAATACCAACACAGTCATGGACATCATGCCCAATACACAGTCTCAGCCCACACACACAGCTTGCATCTTGCAACTCGACACATTGACACATAGCAACAATCAGGGAATACCATGCCAGACATGCAGGATGCACCGTGGCAACACACCAGCATTGACTGAGAAGAGGCACCTTGGAGGCATAGGGACACCTTTATTAGACATGTATTCGGGATTGCAGAGGCCACTCGAAGTACACATGAACACATCATGTGGAGTAACATGTGGGTCCAACACTGGCACCCCCCTTCTGCAGCACACATGCGTGTTTGCCATGGAAGTGGCACACAAGCGTCGGCTAACAGCGAAATACCCACAGCTGCACACGGAGAGCCTGCCATACACCATAGATCCGCTGATGTCGAAGTCCCACACCATGTCCAGCCACATGTCCAGCCAATGCTAACCGTATGTGGCCAAGGGCAGTGTCACACACATTGATGCCATCATCACAATCCCCTATCCCATCACTGATGCCTGTCAACCAGGCAGACCATCTATTCAGGTGTACACAGCTGCATGTCGTGTCCCATGGGGATGCGACATGGCTGCAGAGGAACAACACATCGACAGGGGCAGTGTGCATACATCGTAAACAACTGCCACACCCAATACACCCCAGATGCATCCCTTACCCCATGGAGACTTCCAAACGTGTCCGTGCCTGTAACGCTGAGTCAGCCCACGATGTCATGTCCATGATGAATAGCAGTGCCACAACAATGCAACCAGCAGACGGCATGTGCAGGTACCTGGGGAAGAGAGACACACAAGAAGTCAGCCACAAAAATGCACAGCCACTTGCATGTGCATTTACTCGACACATGTATGGATGACAACATGCTAGGTCATTATAATGACTGGGGAAATACTACCATCACTGGCACCATCACTCCAGTGACACACCCACACACACCTCTGAGTCACGTGCCATACATGCAGGTGGAGACACACATCACAACGCATGCCACACGGGGACCAATGCGTGCACACTCAGACACTGGTACTCACCACTAAGCAAAGAAGTCGCGTATGAGCCGAGTCCGGATTTCCTCTTGCGGCTCCACATCCTCCACATCACTAGCCCCATTGCCAAGCCCTTCGTCCTCCACGGGTGGATGGTCCTCGTCATGTTGATTCAGGATGAGTGGCACAGCTCTTTCAACTGCCATGTTGTGCAGCATGCAGCAGACCATGAAGATCTTGCAGACCTTTGCCGGGGCATAAGGGAGTGCACCGCCGGTCTTGTGGAGGCACCGGAATCGGCTCTTCAGCATGCCAAACGTCCTCTCTATCACTCGCCTTGTCCGGCCATGGGCGGTGTTGTAGCGGAGCTGTGCCGGCGTGATGGGGTTGCGGAGAGGTGTGATCAGCCATGGCATGTTGGGATAGCCAGCGTCCCCTACATGGGAAGCACATGGTCATCGTTAGAAGTGGTGAAGCGGTTGTGCTGGTAGGCGATACAGAATAGAAGACAGACAGACTGTACCCACCTACAACACATGCCCGTTCGTTGCGCAGCTGCATCATCATATCAGGCATCCCGCTATGCCTCATGATGTAGGCATCGTGTGCTGATCCTGGAAAACGAGCACAGACATGTGAAATCACCATGTTGGAGAGACACACCACAAGGGCATTGATGGAGTGGTAGTGCTTCCGATTGCGGTACGCCACCTCCCGTGCGTGTGGTGGTACCAAAGCTACATGTGTCCCATCTATGGACCCTATGACATGGGGCATCCCTCCCAGGGCATAGAATCCACGCTTGACCTCAGTCATCTGTTCAGGGGTTGGGAACTTGATGAAGTCATCCAGGTGAATCAACATGGCCTCCAAGAAATCATGCAGCACACCGCTGAACATGCTCTGGGACATGCCACCAACATGAGCTATGGTATTTTGAAAGGTACCCGTGGCAAGAAAATGTAGGGCAGCCATTACCTTCAGCTGGGGTGTCAGTGCCGTAGGATACCTGTGCAGCGGTTGCAGGTGTGGTGCCAGTCTCGCCGTCAACTCCAGAATCAACGGTTGGGTGAAGCGGTAGAGCCGGATGCTGTCATTCTCCTGCATGGCAGCCAAGTCTGGAATTATTCGGGCAAGAGGCGGCGCTCTGCAGTAATTTGGAAGTGACAAGGAAGAGTGAGTGCACCACGACAACAACTCATGTCTACTGAGCACATGTTAATCTGGCAATACACACATGCTACATAGGGAGTCAGGTATGTGCTACATGGCCAGCACACGTATGGATGCAAGGTGGCACTCCTTCCAAGACCCAGCTACACACGGAGATTGAGAACCTCCCCATGCCACGCCATGGGAATAGCTGTGTCCCAGTGCAAGTGAACAGCCAGACGCAAGACAGGAGTGACATACACCCACACATCAGCAGAAGTAGGATGCCGATTGCAGAGACTGGTCGCGGAACACTGGAGCCACAGGTCACATGACATTACACTAGGACAGCCCACACCCCTTGCCATGAAGGTGCACATGTCATGACTCACCACACATTCCTTGTGAGGATGCAGACATGGCCTTGTCACGCTACTCCGTGTCCCATGCATACATGTGCACCTCACATCCGATACCACATGTGGCATGGTGTGCGGAACAGTGTGCAATGACAATCTACACACAGACACATGTTGGTTGCTGCTACGGCTGCAACTTATGAGGGTGCTACAACATCAACCTGATGTAAATCCCCCACACATAAATGACATAGTCACATTGTGCACTGTGGGTAGTGACAAGTCAGGTGTCATAACCCCTGTACCGGGCATCATGGGACACTTCCGTGTGTTGGTGTCCGTGCCATGCCAGTGACGCTTACCCCAAGTGTGCAGTCCGACATGCACACATGTCAAAGGAGTCAAGGGCATGGCTGGCACACATTGCACCGTCATACAGTACACCTATACACATCTCATCATACATCTGGTGCCTTCTCCACTCAGGAGTCATGTTCCACATCACAGCCTGTCACACCTGTGCCCCACACATGTAGTACTGCACAGACGATGCCTTGATGTCCATTCCTGGACAAGTATGTCCATCCATGGACAAGTATGTCCATCCATGGACAAGTATGTCCGCCCTATTCCTACCTGTGTGTCGCCTATCACCACTGTGATGTGTAAAAACCGCCGTACTGCTGCTAAGAGGGCCTGTGTACGTTCCCAAATCACTGTGGGAGTGCTGCCGTATGTGTACCCATCGTGATGGCGAGCGTACAGGCATTTGTACGGTCCGTACCACTACGAGTACGCATACGCGTGCAGACCCATAGTGATAGTGAGCGTAGATGCGTGTGTACGGCCCTGTCACAATGTGTGTCCTCGCGTATGCGTACTCGTAGTGGTACGGGCCGTACACACGCATCTACGCTCACTGTCACTATGGGTCTGCACGCGTATGCGTACTCGTAGTGGTACGGGCCGTACACACGCCTCTACGCTCACTGTCACTATGGGTCTGCACGCGTATGCGTACTCGTAGTGGTACGGACCGTACACACGCATCTACGCTCACTATCACTATGGGTCTGCACGCGTATGCGTACTCGTAGTGGTACGGACCGTACACACGCATCTACGCTCACTATCACTATGGGTCTGCACGCGTATGCGTACTCGTAGTGGTACGGACCGTACACACGCATCTACGCTCACTATCACTATGGGTCTGCACGCGTATGCGTACTCGTAGTGGTACGGACCGTACACACGCATCTACGCTCACTATCACTATGGGTCTGCACGCGCATGCGTACTCGTAGTGGTACGGACCGTACACACGCATCTACGCTCACTATCACTATGGGTCTGCACGCGTATGCGTACTCGTAGTGGTACGGACCGTACACACGCATCTACGCTCACTATCACTATGGGTCTGCACGCGTATGCGTACTCGTAGTGGTACGGACCGTACACACGCATCTACACTCACTATCACTATGGGTCTGCACCCGTATGCGTACTCGTAGTGGTACGGACCGTACAAATGCCTGTACGCTCGCCATCACGATGGGTACACATACGGCAGCACTCCCACAGTGATTTGGGAACGTACACAGGCCCTCTTAGCAGCAGTACGGCGGTTTTTACACATCACAGTGGTGATAGGCGACACACAGGTAGGAATAGGGCGGACATACTTGTCCATGGATGGACATACTTGTCCATGGATGGACATACTTGTCCAGGAATGGACATCAAGGCATTGTCTGTGCATTACTACATGTGTGGGGCACAGGTGTGACAGGCTGTGATGTGGAACATGACTCCTGAGTGGAGAAGGCACCAGATGTATGATGAGATGTGTATAGGTGTACTGTGTGACGGTGCAATGTGTGCCAGCCATGCCCTTGACTCCTTTGACATGTGTGCATGTCGGACTGCACACTTGGGGTAAGCGTCACTGGCATGGCACGGACACCAACACACGGAAGTGTCCCATGATGCCCGGTACAGGGGTTATGACACCTGACTTGTCACTACCCACAGTGCACAATGTGACTATGTCATTTATGTGTGGGGGATTTACATCAGGTTGATGTTGTAGCACCCTTATAAGCTGCAGCCGTAGCAGCAACCAACATGTGTCTGTGTGTAGATTGTCATTGCACACTGTTCCGCACACCATGCCACATGTGGTATCGGATGTGAGGTGCACATGTATGCATGGGACACGGAGTAGCGTGACAAGGCCATGTCTGCATCCTCACAAGGAATGTGTGGTGAGTCATGACATGTGCACCTTCATGGCAAGGGGTGTGGGCTGTCCTAGTGTAATGTCATGTGACCTGTGGCTCCAGTGTTCCGCGACCAGTCTCTGCAATCGGCATCCTACTTCTGCTGATGTGTGGGTGTATGTCACTCCTGTCTTGCGTCTGGCTGTTCACTTGCACTGGGACACAGCTATTCCCATGGCGTGGCATGGGGAGGTTCTCAATCTCCGTGTGTAGCTGGGTCTTGGAAGGAGTGCCACCTTGCATCCATACGTGTGCTGGCCATGTAGCACATACCTGACTCCCTATGTAGCATGTGTGTATTGCCAGATTAACATGTGCTCAGTAGACATGAGTTGTTGTCGTGGTGCACTCACTCTTCCTTGTCACTTCCAAATTACTGCAGAGCGCCGCCTCTTGCCCGAATAATTCCAGACTTGGCTGCCATGCAGGAGAATGACAGCATCCGGCTCTACCGCTTCACCCAACCGTTGATTCTGGAGTTGACGGCGAGACTGGCACCACACCTGCAACCGCTGCACAGGTATCCTACGGCACTGACACCCCAGCTGAAGGTAATGGCTGCCCTACATTTTCTTGCCACGGGTACCTTTCAAAATACCATAGCTCATGTTGGTGGCATGTCCCAGAGCATGTTCAGCGGTGTGCTGCATGATTTCTTGGAGGCCATGTTGATTCACCTGGATGACTTCATCAAGTTCCCAACCCCTGAACAGATGACTGAGGTCAAGCGTGGATTCTATGCCCTGGGAGGGATGCCCCATGTCATAGGGTCCATAGATGGGACACATGTAGCTTTGGTACCACCACACGCACGGGAGGTGGCGTACCGCAATCGGAAGCACTACCACTCCATCAATGCCCTTGTGGTGTGTCTCTCCAACATGGTGATTTCACATGTCTGTGCTCGTTTTCCAGGATCAGCACACGATGCCTACATCATGAGGCGTAGCGGGATGCCTGATATGATGATGCAGCTGCGCAACGAACGGGCATGTGTTGTAGGTGGGTACAGTCTGTCTGTCTTCTATTCTGTATTGCCTACCAGCACAACCGCTTCACCACTTCTAACGATGACCATGTGCTTCCCATGTAGGGGACGCTGGCTATCCCAACATGCCATGGCTGATCACACCTCTCCGCAACCCCATCACGCCGGCACAGCTCCGCTACAACACCGCCCATGGCCGGACAAGGCGAGTGATAGAGAGGACGTTTGGCATGCTGAAGAGCCGATTCCGGTGCCTCCACAAGACCGGCGGTGCACTCCCTTATGCCCCGGCAAAGGTCTGCAAGATCTTCATGGTCTGCTGCATGCTGCACAACATGGCAGTTGAAAGAGCTGTGCCACTCATCCTGAATCAACATGACGAGGACCATCCACCCGTGGAGGACGAAGGGCTTGGCAATGGGGCTAGTGATGTGGAGGATGTGGAGCCGCAAGAGGACATCCGGACTCGGCTCATACGTGACTTCTTTGCTTAGTGGTGAGTACCAGTGTCTGAGTGTGCACGCATTGGTCCCCGTGTGGCATGCGTTGTGATGTGTGTCTCCACCTGCATGTATGGCACGTGACTCAGAGGTGTGTGTGGGTGTGTCACTGGAGTGATGGTGCCAGTGATGGTAGTATTTCCCCAGTCATTATAATGACCTAGCATGTTGTCATCCATACATGTGTCGAGTAAATGCACATGCAAGTGGCTGTGCATTTTTGTGGCTGACTTCTTGTGTGTCTCTCTTCCCCAGGTACCTGCACATGCCGTCTGCTGGTTGCACTGCTATTCATCATGGACATGACATCGTGGGCTGACTCAGCGTTACAGGCACGGACACGTTTGGAAGTCTCCATGGGGTAAGGGATGCATCTGGGGTGTATTGGGTGTGGCAGTTGTTCACGATGTATGCACACTGCCCCTGTCGATGTGTTGTTCCTCTGCAGCCATGTCGCATCCCCATGGGACACGACATGCAGCTGTGTACACCTGAATAGATGGTCTGCCTGGTTGACAGGCATCAGTGATGGGATAGGGGATTGTGATGATGGCATCAATGTGTGTGACACTGCCCTTGGCCACATACGGTTAGCATTGGCTGGACATGGTGTGGGACTTCGACATCAGCGGATCTATGGTGTATGGCAGGCTCTCCGTGTGCAGCTGTGGGTATTTCGCTGTTAGCCGACGCTTGTGTGCCACTTCCATGGCAAACACGCATGTGTGCTGCAGAAGGGGGGTGCCAGTGTTGGACCCACATGTTACTCCACATGATGTGTTCATGTGTACTTCGAGTGGCCTCTGCAATCCCGAATACATGTCTAATAAAGGTGTCCCTATGCCTCCAAGGTGCCTCTTCTCAGTCAATGCTGGTGTGTTGCCACGGTGCATCCTGCATGTCTGGCATGGTATTCCCTGATTGTTGCTATGTGTCAATGTGTCGAGTTGCAAGATGCAAGCTGTGTGTGTGGGCTGAGACTGTGTATTGGGCATGATGTCCATGACTGTGTTGGTATTGTGACATGTGCCATCCCCATGCATCCAACGTTGGCCAGGCCCCCATTCTCGGCATCCACCGGACTCCGGCTTGCAGGACATGGTTCTGCCACCTGTGTACACATGCCTGGGTGCCCCCCAGGACACTGGACTGGATCCCTGACCACTGCGCATGACAGTTGCTGTACTCAATGTGTGTGTCAGCACGGTTGTTCGGCAACCCCCTCAGCTGGTTGGGCCCATCACGGGTGTGTATGGTGCTCCATGTCTGTCTTGCCTAATACACTGTGACCCATGTGTCCTGTGCCAGACTCAGGCCCCAGGGTGTGGATGGTTGAAGACAAAAGATGACTCAGGCATGTTTTGACTTTACAAGACTCATGTTAGTTAATAATGCTACCAGCAGGCATCTACTCATCATAGTGTGATTTATTAGTGGGGGGGGGGGGGCAAAGTAAGGGTCTTTCCGGGATGTTTGAATCCAAAGTTCAGTAGGGGAGTTGGGGTCCTTGCCATTGGAAATCCTCAGAGTCCATGCCACAGTCTTTGTCAACATTGGTCAGCCAGTGACCAGCAGGGCCATGTGGCAGAGAATGTCTCTTGATGCTGTGATGCTGTTGCTCCAGTGGGCCAGGTGCCAGGCCAGGTGTCCTGGGAGATGGTGATGTAGCAGCCACCCTCACGGTCCTTTCCGTGGACGACCCGGCCTCCTGCGGGGAACCTCACCAGCAGGCCGTGACGACGTCTGGGATGCTCCGTCGGATGTTTCCTCCTCCTCCTCCTGATCCCTCCCTGTGGGTGGTGATGTTCTCCGCCTTCTGGCACAGGGAGGGTCGGCCATGGTGTCGGCCATCCGACGGAGTGTAGCGTGAATCCCCTGGAATGCCGTCACTTGCTCAGCCTGTCTGTCCTCCATCCTCCGTTGGTGTACCAGTAGACAGGCAATTAGCTCCGCATGTTGCTGGGCCTGCTGGGCCTTGATCCCCTCGAGGACGGACACAACCTGGGCCATGCCCGTGGTGTCCTGCCGGTATGAGTCCAGGATGTTACGGACATGGGAAAATACCGGATCCCCAGCCAACTGGTCAGGCTCGCGCCTCCGCCGTCCTCCACTCCCACCACCCCTGCCCACTTGCACCTGGCCTGCACTTGTGGGCACATGGGGTCTCCGGGACCCCTGAGGGGTGGCATTGGCGTTGTTGCCTGCCTCCTCCTGGGTGCCCGGGACACCGTGTCCCTCCTGGCGAGCCTGGCTGCATTGTGGTGTTGGGGCAGGGATCCTGGGTGTCTCCTGGGATGTGGCAGGAGTGGGGGTGGTGGTTGGCACAGTTGTACCTGACGCAGGTGCTGCAGGTGGTTGGACACCAGAGGGGCCAGGTTGGTCGGGGTCGTCCGCAGAGTGGTGAGAGTGGTCGCTGCCGGTGGGATCGGGCTCCTGCAGATCCAGGTCCTGTGAGTGTTCCCCCCCAGTGTTGGGGGGTGCACCACGACGTTGACCTGTGTGTGAGAGAGACAATGTTAATTTTTGTCCATGCAACATCCATGTTTCATCATTTTCACAGTTGGCACATTTCCTCTTGGAATTAGGATTTGTCTTGCATTCCACTCACAGTGCACTTGTGCATGGGTGTGTCCCTTGGGCACCACTTTGGCCCCTTTAACTATGTGTGGCACAGTCTTACTTGCTGCGTCAAGTGTGACTGCAGTCAGCAGTGGAGTGGGCAGGTGTGGCGAGCCATGCACTGTACATGTGCACATGGAGTGGATCCACACACTTATATGATCCAGGTAGCTGTCCTTGTGCTCGTGAACAGGTTGTGACATGGCCATGTGTTTTGCCATGGTGAAGAGGGGGGATTCTGGCACTGGCCACCCTTGTCTACATGCACGCAGTCTACCTGCTGACGAGCAGACATTCACACACGCAACACGGCTGATTGGCTCTCCCTGTGTCTCGCTCCCTCTGTGTCCCCCTCTCCCTCCCTCTCTGTACCCCTCTCCCTCCATCTCTGTCCCCCTCTCCCTCCCTCTCTGTCCCCCTCTCCCTCCATCTCTGCCCCCCTCTCCCTCCCTCTCTGTCCCCCTCTCCCTCCCTCCGTGTGTCAGCCTCCTCCCTCTGTCCGTCTCCCTCCCTCTCTGTCCCCCTCTCCCTCCATCTCTGTCCCCCTCTCCCTCCATCTCTGTCCCCCTCTCCCTCCATCTCTGTCCCCCTCTCCCTCCATCTCTGTCCCCCTCTCCCTCCATCTCTGTCCCCCTCTCCCTCCCTCTCTGTCCCCCTCTCCCTCCATCTCTGTCCCCCTCTCCCTCCCTCTCTGTCCCCCTCTCCCTCCCTCTCAGTCCCCCTCTCCCTCCCTCTCAGTCCCCCTCTCCCTCCCTCCGTGTGTCAGCCTCCTCCCTCTGTCCGTCTCCCTCCCTCTCTGTCCCCCTCTCCCTCCCTCCGTGTGTCACCCTCTGTCACCTCTGCCCAGCTTCCTGGGCACACACTGTTAGCAGATCTTTGAGTGGCCCTTGGATTGTTGATGTGAGTTTGTTTCTGATCTCCAGGCACCCATTGGGTGTAGTGTCTGTGTCTGTGCGCTGCTGCTGTGGTGGTGTGTGCTGCCACTCGTTCACAATGTTGGCTGTTCATTGGCTGCTGTCATGTGCAAAACAGTGCCTTCACCCCCATGTGTTGATGCAAGGCGTCCGCCATTTGCTGGCAAGTCATTCCTGTGTTGGGACACACTGTTTGTCTGGCTGTGACCTAGGCCATATGGGTAGAGTGAATTGTTGTCTGCTTCTGAGTTGCACTATGTGCTTTTTTGGGCCCAGCCTGCCGCCATCCGGGTTACCGTGTCATGTGTTGTTGTCTTCTGTGGCCTGTGACTTGACATTGTCCAGCTGGGTGCATGGGGCATGGTGGCAGCAGTGGCATGTGCGTGCTCATGGAGTGTGGTTGAGTCATGCGATGGCTTGTGGTGGTTGCGTGCCTGTTGGTGATTTTGGTTGTGGATGCCGTTCCCCCCTTGTGAGGTGCGTTGTTTGTGTACTCACCCGGGTCTCGGAGTCCTTCTAATCCTTCGACTGCCTCCACCGGCAGTATGGCCATCACCCTCTCCTCCCAGGGATGGTAGTGTACGGGTCTGCGGGAGGGCCCTCCTCCGGTGGCGTTGGCCTGGTCGTGTTCATCCTGCCTCTTGGCTCGGACCCTCCTCCGCAGATCGTACCACCTGTTCTGGCATTCCTGCTTGGTCCGTCTGGTGTCCGCAACAGCATTCACAGCATCGACGATGGTCTGCCACATGGCAGTTTTTGCTGCCAGGCTGGTGCTTCTGACCAATGTTCCAAAGATCTGTGGCTCGACTCTGAGGATTTGATCAACAAGGACCTCCAATTCTCGGTTACTGAACTTTGGATTCTTGGTGGTGGGCATGGTGAGGGGTGTGGGTGGGGATGGTGGGGGGGGTGTGGATGTTGGGGGGTGTGTGGATGGTTGTGTGTGTGTGTGTGTGAATGTGATGAGGGGGTGTTTGTGAGGGTGGTTGTGTGAAGGTGTGCAAGTGTAAGATGTGGTGTAGCTTGTAGTGTGGTTCTGTGGTGTCTGGCAGCAGTGAGTCTGTTGCAAAGGCTCATGGTTTGTGTGTGTGGGCCCTTTTTATTGGTCCATTGGTGGGTGTGGCTGTGTTTGAATCTTGGGTGGGTTGGTTATAAGGAGTGGTGGTGTATTTGGCCTCTGTTTGTTTTTGGCAGTTGCAGGTCAGTGAATGTGTTGTTTTAGTGGTTGTTGGACATGTTTAGTGGCTTTGTGCCATTCGAATGGTGTATTCTTGTGTTGTTTTGTTTTGTCCTGGTTGTGTATGTGCGTTTTGAGCGTGTGTACGGTGTGTACATGGGCCATTTGGTTGTACGGTGCTGTCCTTGTGTGTGGGTTGGTACGACTCGTACATGCGGTGGTGATGTTGGGGCCTGGGGTGCGCTCCGTACTTAGGAGGTTGTGTTGGGGGTAGGACCGGAACGTACTGGGGTGGGGGTACGACTGGAACGTACTGGGGTGTACATAGACGGTGGGACGACACGTACTGGGGTGGGGGTGGGGCTCGAACGTACTGGGGTGTACATAGACGGTGGTACGACACGTACTGGGGTGGGGGTACGACTGGAACGTACTGGGGTGTACATTGACGATGGTACGACACGTACTGGGGTGGGGGTACACGGGGGTACGACACGTACTGGGGTGGGGGTACGACTGGAACGTACTGGGGTGTACATAGACTGTGGGACGACACGTACTGTGGTGCGGGTAGGACTGGAACGTACTGGGGTGTACATTGACGATGGTACGACACGTACTGGGGTGGGGGTAGGACTGGAACGTACTGGGGTGTACATAGACGGTGGTACGACACGTACTGGGGTGGGGGTAGGACTGGAACGTACTGGGGTGTACATTGACGGTGGTACGACACGTACTGGGGTGGGGGTAGGACTGGAACGTACTGGGGTGTACATTGACGATGGTACGACACGTACTGGGGTGGGGGTAGGACTGGAACGTACTGGGGTGTACATAGACGGTGGTACGACACGTACTGGGGTGGGGGTAGGACTGGAACGTACTGGGGTGTACATTGACGGTGGTACGACACGTACTGGGGTGGGGGTACGACTGGAACGTACTGGGGTGTACATAGACGGTGGTACGACACGTACTGGGGTGGGGGTACACGGGGGTACGACACGTACTGGGGTGGGGGTACGACTGGAACGTACTGGGGTGTACATAGACGGTGGGACGACACGTACTGGGGTGTGGGTACACGGGGGTATGACACGTACAGGTGTGGGGGTAGGACTCGGACGTACTGGGGTGTACCTAGACGGGTGGGGGTGTACATACACGGGGGGTACGTGTCGGACGTACGGGGGCTGGGGGAGTGTTGGGCGCGTATGCGGGCACATGTCTCCATGGTTGCTGTAGGAGTTCGGTGCGGACGGTGTTTTTTCCATACGGTTGTGAGTTCGGACGCACGGGATGGATCGTGATTCCTCGGTCGGACTTGACTTTTCACGTTTGTACGGTAAATCGTCCGAGGACGTATCGGACACATTTTCCGACCCGAGGGCGTGTGGGGAAATGTTCCCAATGCGGTTCGTATGGACTTTTTAACATGCGAATCGTGATTGCCAGTTCGTACGGCACTTGTACAATTCGTAGGGTAAAAAGACCGGATACGAGTCGCACGGGGGAATTTTTTACCGGATCGTGATCGGCACCTTTGTCTACAAACAACATCTTCATTCAAATACAACCAAAAACACTTGGTAAGTATATATTAAAAAAATGCTTTTTTGCTATTTTCATTTAAATATATAAAGTACTATTGCATATATTTTAATATACATTTTTTCCAGATTTGTAACACATCACGATGACAGAAGAAGCCCAATTTATAACTTCGCAGAAAGGAAAATTCCTATTGTGTTACATGGGTTACACATACACCCAAGAAAAGCAGACGGACCGAAAAGTGAACTGGAAGTGTACTAAATATTATTCTAACAAATGCTACGGACGAGCAACAACAAGAGAAACAACTGTACTATATACAAGAGAGCATAACCATCCACCCAATCTCTCTGAAATAGAAGTCAGATCAACTCTTGAAAATATCAAAGAATTAAGCACAGGTTCACAAACTGCTACAAGTGTAATCCTAAAAGAACTATTACCTAGAGTGCCCAAAGAAGCAAGAGGCCAATTACCATCAATTGCTTCTATAAAAAGAACTATTGCTAGGACCAAAAAAGCAACCACGACAACTATACCATCCCCTAAAACTTTTCAAGAGATCATCATTCCACCAGAATTAAGTATCACCCACAATAATGAACCTTTTATTTTTTTTGATAACAAAAGCCCAGAAAAAAGAATCATAATGTTTGCTACTGCAAACAATATAACTAAACTGCAACAATGCCAAACATGGTTGATGGATGGCACCTTTACAATATGCCCAAAACCATTCTACCAGCTTTACACAATACACGGTCAATATCACAACACTTCCATACCTTTAATTTATGCACTATTACCTAACAAACAAAACACAACATATAATGAAATGCTAGGAAAACTAAAACAAGAATCAAATGATTTTTACCCTCAAAGAATTATCATAGACTTTGAGCAAGCCATGATAAATTCCATTCTAAAACTGTACCCCCATACAGCTATCCAAGGATGTTACTTCCATCTAAACCAATGTATATGGAGACATTTACAAAAATCTTCACTAAGTGTAGAATATGCCACTAACATAAGTTTTGCACATCAAATAAAACTTCTAACAGCCCTAGCTTATGTACCAACCACAGATGTTGCAGAACATTACAATCTTTTATTAGAAAGTCCATTCTACAAACAAAATGAAGTAAAGTTATCTCCCCTCTTAGATTATTTTGAGGATACCTGGGTGGGGAGACTACACAGATCAGGCCATAGACGTCAGCCCAAGTTCCAAATACCTTGGTGGAATGTATATGTAAGTACACTCAACCAACAAGCCAAAACTAACAACGCCGTCGAGGGCTGGCATAATGCATTCCTAACTTCTACTGGGAGAACAACTCCAACACTACAAAAACTACTAATTGCCATACAAAAGGAACAAAGTTTCCAAGAATTAAGAATGCAACAATCTGTCCTACAATTAAAACCAAAACAGTCTAGACAAACTACTCAAATGTATAATTACCTACAACAACAGGTACAGCTATACCCATCCACAAGAGGACTTGAGTACTTAAATATAATAGCTCAAACTCTCTTCTAAACCCTTTCCTAAATATTAACCCACAATTCTACTAAAACAACTATCACAACATAAATAAACCACTTTATTATATCACATATTTAATTATGTGGTCTAAAATATATACATCAATTATATGGACATATATTTAGACAACATAATTAAACAAACCAAGTACACAACAACAATATTAAATATATAAGGTTTGGCCACCAACAATAAAAATATTTAAATGAACTTACCTGTGTAGTTGCTCCAATGGGATAATAACATTCCTTCCAAATAAATCCAGGGAGTTCAAAATCCATAGGTATCCAAAAACAAATCCCAATAAAATGTAAAAATACAACTGTTTATCGAAAACAACGTCTACGCAAAAAAACGCCTATCCATTAACCATAAAAATCCCGAAAAATATTAAAAAGGTAAATAACCGCTCCTGGAAACCCGAACAATAAAGCAAGTGTAAAATAAGCATTAGTAAACACAACTAATACACACTTCCTTTAAAAAAAATAAGGTGTTTGAAACCGACGAAAATATCTTCTCCGTAAAACCTACAAAAGAGAAACAAACATTCCCACCCACCCACAAACACACAAAACGCACCTAAAAACATCACTACAAACGTTATTCAAACACTATAAAACTTTAACACACCGAAATAACAAAACACTAACAAAGCCACAAACACGGAACACAACGTAAATTATAAAACCGTATACAAACTATTACTAACACCCTAACTTCTAAAACATCAATCAATACACACTTATTACAACATTACTACTTCCACAAAACACTTAAAACTATTCAATAATAAAGAAAATAACTCTTACCTTCTCAAACGCAAAACAGCTCCGGACCGCGACCTGGATTCGACCAAAATAACCCAAAACAACAGCGAGCGGTTACAAAATAAAAGACCCAAACAAACATAACAACTAAAAAAATACCAATAAATGGCCTAACTATTTATTTAACATTACACATTACTTTAAAAATTAGTAAAACATTAGAATACAATACTCAAAAAGAATACCTAATTTTTGTCTCTACGTGAAAATTCTTTAACGTATAAAAATAAATATAATAAATAAAATATTTTTATTAATATATCAATAAAACAGTATATATTAACAAAATAAATAGATGAACATGATATAATTAATATATTGTATCTACAACATACCAAAAAAATATTTTAAAAAATACATATTCTAAAATGTTAACAATTTCAATATTAAATATATAATATAAATATTAATAATTAAAATATATTAGTCATATATTTCAAAACATACAATTTCTTATAAATTCTAAAAAATTTCAGAGTACACAATATAAATTTATAAATATTATACAGCTATAAAAATCTGATTTTTTAATTTTTATTTATTTTGTGTGTTCATATATTCATGTCCAAAATATACATTAAACAAATATATATCCATTATAAAAAAATTATAACTATAATACAAATGTTAAATATTAATTATTTTATTACATGTTTATTTCAATGATTTAATTATTAGAATATGCGTAATAATAAACACAATTTTCTCTCTAATGAATATACATTCCAACAACTATAAAATAAATATTATTTTCCTTTCTACTATTTAATTAAAAAAATTTGGAATTTGCCTTCTGATATAACTTCTATCTTTTATCCAACCAAAACTAAAATCTACAGATTTTTTGTAAATTAAATCCAATTAATTTAACTATTCCTATTCAACTCTATAATTAATTCTAATATTTGCTATTTACCAAACTTAATTAACATACTACTCCCACTACATACTGAACTTAATTAATTTACTATTCTCAGTCCAATCTATATTTAATTAGGGTAGATGCTGGACACTGAACTTAAATAATTTACTATTCCCACTCTAGTCTATATTTAATTAAGATAAGTGCTGGACACTGAACATAATTAATTTACTATTCTCACTCCAACCTATATTAAATTAGAGTAGGTGTTGGATACTGAACTTAATTAATTTACTATTCCCACTCCACTCTATATTTAATAAAGAAAACTGCTGGACACTGAACTTAATTAATTTACTATTCTCACTCCAACCTTAAGGTTAAATTAAGGTAGGTGCTGGACACTGAACTAAATTAATTTACTATTCCCACTCCAGTCTATATTAAATTAAAATAAGTGCTGGACACTGAACCTAATTAATTTACTATTCTCACTCCAACCTATATTTAATTAGAGTATGTGCTGGACACTGAACTTAATTAATTTACTATTCTCACTCCAACCTATACTTAATTAGAGTATGTGCTGGACACTGAACTGAATTAATTTCTATTCCCACTCCAATCTATATTTAATTAAGATAAGTGCTGGACACTGAACTTAATTAATTTACTATTCTCACTCCAAACTATATTAAATTACAGTAGGTGCTGGACAATGAACTTAATTAATTTACTATTCCCACTCCACTCTATATTTAATTAAGATAAGTGCTGGACACTGAACTTAATTAATTTACTATTCTCACTACAACCTATATTAAATTAGAGTAGGTGCTGGACACTGAACTAAATTAATTTACTATTCCCACTCCATTCTATATTAAATTAAAATAAGTGCTGGACACTGAACTTAATTAATTTACTATTCTCACTCCAACCTATATTTAATTATAGTATGTGCTGGACACTGAACGGAATTAATTTACTATTCCCACTCCAATCTATATTTAATTAAGATAAGTGCTGGACACTGAACTTAATTAATTTACTATTCTCACTCCAAACTATATTAAATTACAGTAGGTGCTGGACAATGAACTTAATTAATTTACTATTCCCACTCCACTCTATATTTAATTAAGATAAGTGCTGGACACTGAACTTAATTAATTTACTATTCTCACTCCAACCTATATTAAATTAGGGTAGGTGCTGGACACTGAACTAAATTAATTTACTATTCCCACTCCAGTCTATATTAAATTAAAAAAGTGCTGGACACTGAACTTAAGTAATTTACTATTCTCACTCCAACCTATATTTAATTAGAGTATGTGCTGGACACTGAACTTAATTAATTTACTATTCTCACTCCAACCTATATTTAATTAGAGTATGTGCTGGACACTGAACTGAATTAATTTACTATTCCCACTACAATCTATATTTAATTAAGATAAGTGCTGGACACTGAACTTAATTAATTTACTATTCTCACTCCAAACTATATTAAATTACAGTACGTGCTGGACAATGAACGTAATTAATTTACTATTCCCACTCCACTCTATATTTAATTAAGATAAGTGCTGGACACAGAACTTAATTAATTTACTATTCTCACTCCAAACTATATTAAATTAGGGTAGGTGCTGGACACTGAACTAAATTAATTTACTATTCCCACTCCATTCTATATTAAATTAAAATAAGTGTTGGACACTGAACTTAATTAATTTACTATTCTCACTCCAACCTATATTTAATTAGAGTATGTGCTGGACACTGAACTGAATTAATTTACTATTCCCACTCCAATCTATATTTTATTAAGATAAGTGCTGGACACTGAACTTAATTAATTTACTATTCTCACTCCAAACTATATTAAATTACAGTAGGTGCTGGACAATGAACTTAATTAATTTACTATTCCCACTCCAGTCTATATTTAACTAAGATAAGTGCTGGACACTGAACTTAATTAATTTACTATTCTCACTCCAACCTATATTAAATTAGGGTAGGTGCTGGACACTGAACTAAAATAATTTACTATTCCCACTCCAGTCTATATTAAATTAAGATAAGTGCTGGACACTAAACTTAATAAATTTAGTATTCTCACTCCAACCTATATTTAATTAGAGTATGTGCTGGACACTGAACTGAATTAATTTACTATTCCCACTCCAGTCTATATTTAATTAAGATAAATGCTGGACACTGAACTTAATTAATTTACTATTCTCACTCCAACCTATATTACATTAGAGTAGATGCTGGACAGTGAACTTAATTTATTTACTATTCCCACTCCAATCTATATTTAATTAAGATAAGTGCTGGACACTGAACAAAATTAATTTACTATTCTCACTCCAAACTATATTAAATTACAGTAAGTGCTGGACAATGAACTTAATTAATTTACTATTCCTACTCCAGTCTATATTTCATTAAGATAAGTGCTGGACAGTGAACTTAATTAATTTAATATTCTGACTGAAATCTATATTTAATTATGGGATTTGTTAAATTCTAAAATATATTTAAATTTTCTAAATATTTTTATTTTTTAATTAAAAAATATATAAACATTTTAAATTAACTTCCCACCCTTATCCCCTATAACCCAACATTCCGCTCCTAAAATTATTTGTAACATTCTAAATTAAAGTTACAATTTCTAAATTATTTTTTTTAAAAATTAACAAATATATAAACATTTGTAAAACACTTCCCACCCTTATCCCCTATTAACCAACATCCCACTCCTAAAATTATTAGTAAAATTCTTAATTTATTTTACAATTTCTAAATTTTTATTTTTTTTAAATTAACAAATATATAAACATTTTTAAAAAACTTCCCACCCTTATTCCCTATAAACCAACATCCCGCTCCTAACAATTTTTCTAAAATT
This sequence comes from Triturus cristatus, assembly GCF_964204655.1. Classification (NCBI taxonomy): domain Eukaryota; kingdom Metazoa; phylum Chordata; class Amphibia; order Caudata; family Salamandridae; genus Triturus; species Triturus cristatus. Next base: position 394,808,632 of record NC_140594.1, read on the forward strand.
CTAAATTTAATTTACAATTTCTAAATAAATTTTAAAATTTTTTAAACAATATATAAACATTTTTAAAACACTTCCCACCCTTATCCCCTATAAACCAACATCCCGCTCCTAAAATTTTATTTAAAATTCTACATTTAATTTACAATTTCTAAATGAATTTTTTTTTTTAAATTAAACAATATATAAACATTTTTAAAACACTTTCCACCCTTATCCCCTATAAACCAACATCCCGCTCCTAAAATTATTTCTAAAATTCTAAATTTATTTTACAATTTCTAAATAAATGTAAAAAAAATTCAAACAATATATAAACATTTTTAATACACTTCCCACCCTTATCCCCTATAAACCAACATCCCGCTCCTAAATTTTTTTTTAAAATTCTAATTTTAATTTACAATTTCTAAAAATTTTGTTTGAAAAATTTACAAATATATAAACATTTTTAAAACACTTCCCACCCTTATCCCCTATAAACCAACATCCCGCTCCTAAAATTATTTTTAAAATTCTAAATTTAATTTACAATTTCTAAATAATTTTTAAAAAAATTCAAACAATATATAAACATTTTTAATACACTTCCCGCCCTTATCCCCTATAAACCAACATCCCGCTCCTAATTTTTTTTTTAAAATTCTAATTTTAATTTACAATTTCTAAAAATGTATTTTTAAAAATTTACAAATATATAAACATTTTTAAAACACTTCCCACCCTTATCCCCTATAAACCAACATCCCGCTCCTAAAATTATTTTTAAAATTCTACATTTAATTTACAATTTCTAAATTATTTTTTTTTTTTAAATTAAACAATATATAAACATTTTTAATACACTTCCCACCCTTATCCCCTATAAACCAACATCCCGCTCCTAAAATTAAATATACATTTCACATTTTAAATAAAATTTACTAATTACATTTTACAATATATTAAAAAAATAAATTAACTTTTTTAAAACACTCCCCACCCTTATCCCCTATAACCCAACATCTCGCCCCTAAAACAATATAAATATTTCTCATATTATATACATTTTAACTATTTATACAAACAACTTCAAAATATTTACTAAACACACAATGAAGATATTTTCACATGTCGATATTATTACTAACGATATTACTTACATCGACATATAAGTAAAAAAAAAAAAAACGATATTTTTCACATCGATATTAGCTATTTCGATATTTTGGACATTCGATATTTTTGACTCGATATTTATGTCCCTCGATATTAAAAAGTCGATATATAGACTGCTCACCGTCGGGGGCCGTGCCCCGGAAGTGATTGGATCACTTCTGGGTCATGGAAGGCTCCTCCACGCCCCGGAAGTGATCCGATCACTTCCGGGTCGCTGTTGACCCCTTGCCAGGAACCAGTTCCAGCTGGTGGCTGGGCAACCCTTTAAAGCCGGGGGGAGCGCGAAGTGCAGTCTCTTTTGCACTCCGCTCCCCTCGGAAGCACACCTGTCGCGTGTGCCCCCTCCCTCGGGAGGGTTTCTAACCTTTTTTTCTTTTTTGTAACTAGGAACCGTGGGTGGATAGTACCTCTGGGAAACTTCAGTGCGGTTTGAGCGGCCGGATGGATTATGGGATTCTAAACATGAGGCAGATCAGTGCGGGAGAGGAACTCCCCGATCGGAGCGGCTAGTGCGAGTTGAGCAAGGCGTTCGGCGGGACCCAAGACAAAGCGGCTGGTGCGAGCTCAATTTTGTGAAGAGGCGAGGCCCGGCAGGACCTGCGTATGGATCAGGTGATTTGAGAGCGGCGCTGTGGCTTAGTTGGTAAAAGCTGTGCCTTAGTTTGTTAGAGCGCCTGTTTTATCAGCTGATTTGAGAGAAGCGCTGTGGCTTAGTTGGGGAAAGCTGTGCCATAGTTGGTTAAAGCGCCTGCTTAACAACCAGAAGTCGGTTTTGTGCGGCGGGACCAGCGCGTGGGCAGCGCGATTAGGGAGAAGTTTATATTGATAATTCTACCACGTCGCAGCTGAGCCAAGTGCAAGATCGTAGTGTTGGAGGGTCCCATCGGCGCTGGCGATTAGTGGATCTTCGGCAGCCTCGCGTCAAGGCTTACACATCAAGGGATTGCAGGACCGGGATTCGGGGGAGTGATGCGCGGCGAGAGCAATGGTCGCGCCATCGCGGTTGCGGAGCTCCGGACCATCGGGCTACCAGCGGTTGTCAGGCGTGAGCGGTATTGTTGGTTGCAGCCGCGCATTTAGGTGCCGCGTCAGCTGATATCGCGAGTAATTAGTATGCCGCCATTGGCAGCATTGCCATCAGTTTAGATTGGGGTCAAGTTACTGACTAAGTGCCTGGTATTTCACCGTTAGCGGCGGGCAGAGCGGCCGATTGTTGCCGTGTGGTTGATCGAAGGTGCGATGAGGAGGAGCGCCGCCATCATTGTGGGCTGCAGGGTGGCTTGACCACGGGGGGCCGAAGTGTGCATTACATCAAGCAAGGGTTAGATAAAGGGGCGCATTAAATGGGTTTTAAGGTACTCTTTGCTTCAGGACTAAGATGTTGGGAAAATAGCGCATTTATTAAGGAGCGCTTGCTGCGAGGTTGCATCGCATGCTATAGCAAGGGGGGATCAGCTGTTGTTGCATTGCATTTATGAGCTGTTCTGTGGAGCATGTTCTTTAACAAGCGCCTGCTGGTCCTCGGGAGAGTCGCTGTGGCAGAATACTTAAGGTCTTAGACTCTTATTCTCAAGGTTGTAGATGTATGTAAGTTAGTTGCCAGAAATGTTGTTGTTTGCTTTGTATTACTGCGCAGCTCGCTCTTGAGGGCAAGTTCACATTTGCAGGGGTTATTGTTTACAGCGTGGAGGTGGGACATCTGAGCAGCCATGTTGGGGTGATGTATTCCCCATAGTGTTAGCACCACAGTTAGACGGTTGTGGGGTCAGGGGCTGGGCAGATTATGTTATGAAAGCTCTGATGACTTTTGAAAGGTAGTTGGTAACAAACATGTGGGAATCAAGGGCTGTTCATGGAACGTTTACTTTATCATGGCAGTTTTCCTGGGTCAGTGGAGGCGCAGCTGCCCCCAGCTTCTTCGGAGGCAGCACCCGACCTTGTTCTTGCTGTAATCTAGATGACAAGCAACTGGGTTCAACGCGGGGGGCGCAGCAGTTGGAATGTTAAAACTACAAGTGTCAAGACACCTTAAAACGAATTAGCTATTGTCAACAATGTACTTGCACCATCGGAAGCGGTTTTTTGGGTCTGTAGCTCTTTGGTGCGGGTTATTATGGCACTATATTACATGGGCATTGATACTGGGTTATTGCTAATGGGATTATACATTTTAAAGTATCTGCAGCTATACTGTGCACTTACTATTGGCTATGATGGGCATGGCTGACTTTCCCTTCATGATTTTAGCCACAACTTGTCTTTTAAGTATTACTTCACAGTGAACTTTGAGCACCTCGAACAATAGCTGGTCTTTCCACCAATATCTCACGCATATGGTTCAAAGGCTATGTACAATTTATCCCCTGGGGGTGCGTCGTGAGACCTACTGACTTTCGCCATAACATGTGAAAAATTGTGAGGAGGTTCCTCTCAGGCCTGTTTTTTATTCAGGCCTTTTTTCTGGTTACTTGTGCCTTTTTTGTCATAAATGGCAGGGCCTCTTCATCTTCCTAGACTATATATGTTGTCGTGTATTAAGCTATCTATACAAGGAGGGTCTTGTTCAGCTGACTGGTTTTAGGCAAGTACCATATGAGAGGGTCCATATATGCCTTATATGATCTACAGTGAGTGAGTGGCTAGGGTAGTGTTTAGCCCAGGGTCATATGGACTGCTCAAGTTAGGCAGCCACAATTGGAACTCACGCTGCCTGGTTCTAAAAGCCCACATTCAGCCAGCGATCACATTTTAGCTCTGAGAAATTCTTTGATGTGTGCCTTAGCTGGTTCCATGGGATCGCAAACACAGTGATAGGATTAGATCCATCACTTAATCATGCCTGTTTTGAAACCCAGAGAGACTGCATTTTGATGCAAATATTGGAATTAGGTTTCCCAGATGGTTCTAGTAAACAGCAGCATTATGCTCAGATTCTGGCATTCCAGGAGCTGGAGTCATACAAGAAACTTTCACTGGGCAATTCTTGTAATACAACTGGTGCTATTCTAAGCACTATCAGCGGACTGTCTGATGTGAATGCACTTGGTGCTGTGCTCGGCCTCAGTGAAAAGTCTGAGGTCAATGGTCTGCACCAGGCATGGATAAGAGGGCTTTTGCCGCTTCACAAGGAATGCAAGTATGGTTTCGACATTTGTAGGTTACGTTGAGTTTGGGCAGCTTCACAAAAAATGCAAGTTATAGATGCCGCTGTTGTCAGTTACACATTCTTTTCACACTTAGTCCAATTCTGGGGGTTTTACTGATTGGGGTAGTTACCTTTAGCGTGACGTGGGGGGCCGGTGCATCAAAATGCAAGGAGCTCAATGTTACACGCCCATGCGTGTTTTAAGGGTCACATTGAATGGTGGCAGCGGCAGGTTTTTTGGCACTAATGGCCTGGCCGGGGCATTTTGTTGCCATCAGAACGGCCAAATCATTGGCATTTGCAGTACAAAACGTGACTTGCCTTTCAGTGGCCATTCACATCTAGATTTCCAAGCTGTCATATGGCAGCAACCCATTCCACGGTTTTGAGGTCAGTCTTGCGAGGCGCTGGCCCAGGTGAGGTCACCCAAGCGCATTATCCCCACGTATGATGTCACGCCGTCATGAGTACTCAAGCACGCGTGCGCAGTTACACATACAAAGTAGGGAACTACCGACAAACATCTTGACACCCACTGCAACGACACCTATACATTAGAAACCCGTTAGGTCCCAGGGGGGTGCAGCAATATATGCCGGTGGTTGTCACAGGGTACCGGTTCACCCAGGTGCTCTACTTGTATGTATGCATACTAATAAGTTATTGTGTCACACACTATCTCTGCACCCAGGTGCCAGAACACTGGTTCATTGGATGTCGGTGTTGTGGCACACGCTACCGGTCCACCCTATATATACCTGATCACGCATTAGAGGCCTATGGTTTGTCACGCGGTATCTCTGCACTCGGTTCTGCGATACACTGTACCTACCGCTCACGGCTTGTGCATTTATAGTGTGTGGGATGCCTATGATATCTTGCATTCGTTTGGTGTCACACATTGTATCACACTGTGGTGCCGATCACGATCCGGTAAAAAATTCCCCCGTGCGACTCGTATCGGGTCTTATTACCGTACGAATCGTACAAGTGCCGTACGAACTGGCAATCACGATTCGCATGGTAAAAAGTCCATACGAACCGCACTGGGAATCATTCCCCACACGTCCTCGGGTCGGAAAATGTGTCCGACACGTCCTCGGACGATTTACCTTACAAACGTAAAAATCCAAGTCCGACCGAGGAATCACGATCCATCCCGTGCGTCCGAGCGTACAACCGTATGGAAAAAACACCGTCCGCACCGAACACCCATAGCAACCATGGAGACATGTGCCCGCATACGCGCCCAACACTCCCCCCAGCCCCCGTACGTCCGACACGTACCCCCCGTATATGTATACCCCCACCCGTCTAGGTACACCCCAGTACGTTCCAGTCGTACCCCCACCCCAGTACGTGTCGTACCACCGTCAATGTACACCCCCCCACCCCTGTACGTGTCGTACCACCGTCTATGTACACCCCAGTACGTTCCAGTCGCACCCCCACCCCAGTACGTGTCGTACCCCCCGTGTACCTACACCCCAGTACGTTCGAGCCACACCCCCACCCCAGTACGTGTCATAGCCCCGTCTACCCACACCCCAGTACGTTCCAGTCGTACCCCCACCCCAGTACGTGTCGTACCACCGTCAATGTACACCCCCCCCACCCCTGTACGTGTCGTACCACCGTCTATGTACACCCCAGTACGTTCCAGTCGCACCCCCACCCCAGTACGTGTCGTACCACCGTCAATGTACACCCCCCCACCCCTGTACGTGTCGTACCACCGTCAATGTACACGCCCCCACCCCTGTACGTGTCGTACCACCGTCTATGTACACCCCAGTACGTTCCAGTCGCACCCCCACCCCAGTACGTGTCGTACCCCCCGTGTACCTACACCCCAGTACGTTCGAGCCACACCCCCACCCCAGTACGTGTCGTACCACCGTCAATGTACACCCCCCCACCCCAGTACGTGTCGTACCACCGTCAATGTACACCCCCCCACCCCTGTACGTGTCGTACCACCGTCTATGTACACCCCAGTACGTTCCAGTCTCACCCCCACCCCAGTACGTGTCGTACCCCCCGTGTACCTACACCCCAGTACGTTCGAGCCACACCCCCACCCCAGTACGTGTCGTACCACCGTCAATGTACACCCCCCCACCCCAGTACGTGTCGTACCACCGTCAATGTACACCCCCCCACCCCTGTACGTGTCGTACCACCGTCTATGTACACCCCAGTATGTTCCAGTCGCACCCCCACCCCAGTACGCGTCGTACCACCGTCAATGTACACCCCCCCACCCCTGTACGTGTCGTACCCCCCGTGTACCTACACCCCAGTACGTTCGAGCCACACCCCCACCCCAGTACGTGTCGTACCACCGTCAATGTACACCCCCCCACCCCTGTACGTGTCGTACCACCGTCTATGTACACCCCAGTACGTTCCAGTCGCACCCCCACCCCAGTACGTGTCGTACCCCCCGTGTACCTACACCCCAGTACGTTCGAGCCACACCCCCACCCCAGTACGTGTCATAGCCCCGTCTACCCACACCCCAGTACGTTCCAGTCGTACCCCCACCCCAGTACGTGTCGTACCACCGTCAATGTACACCCCCCCACCCCTGTACGTGTCGTACCACCGTCTATGTACACCCCAGTACGTTCCAGTCGCACCCCCACCCCAGTACGTGTCGTACCCCCCGTGTACCTACACCCCAGTACGTTCGAGCCACACCCCCACCCCAGTACGTGTCGTACCACCGTCAATGTACACCCCCCCACCCCTGTACGTGTCGTACCACCGTCTATGTACACCCCAGTACGTTCGAGCCCCACCCCCACCCCAGTACGTGTCATACCCCCGTGTACCTACACCCCAGTACGTTCCTGGCGCACCCCCAACACAACCTCCTAAGTACGGAGCGCACCCCATGCCCCAACATCACAACCGCATGTACGAGTCGTACAAAGCCACACACAAGGACATAATCGTACAACCAAATGGCCCATGTACACACCGTACACACGCTCAAAACGCACGTACACAACAAGGACAAAACAAAACAACACAAGAATACACCATTCGAAAGGCACACAGCCACTAAACATGGCCAACAACCACTAAAATAACACAATCACTGACCTGCAACTGTCAAAAACAAACAGAGGCCCAATACACCACCACTCCTTATAACACACCCACCCAAAATTCAAACACTGCCACACCCACCCATGGACCAATGAAAAGGGCCCACACACACAAACCATGAGCCTTTGCAACAGACTCACTGCTGCCAGACACCACAGAACCAGACTACAAGCAACACCACATCTTACACTTGCACACCTTCACACGACCACCCTCACAAACACCCTCTCATCACATTCACACACACACACAACCATCCACACCCCCCCCAACATCCACACACCCCCCACACCCACACCATCCCCACCCACATCCCTCACCATGCCCACTACCAAGAATCCAAAGTTCAGTCACCGAGAGTTGGAGGTCCTTGTTGATCAAATCCTCAGAGTCGAGCCACAGATCTTTGGAACATTGGTCAGAAGCACCAGCCAGGCAGCCAAAACAGCCATGTGGCAGACCATCGTCGATGCTGTGAATGCTGTTGCGGACACCAGGAGGACCAAGCAGGATTGCCAGAACAGGTGGTACGATCTGCGGAGGAGGGTCAGAGCCAAGAGGCAGGAGGAACACGACCAGGCCAATGCCACCGGAGGAGGGCCCTCCCGCAGAGCCGTACAGTACCATCCCTGGGAGGAGAGGGTGATGGCCATACTGCCGGTGGAGGCAGTTGAAGGAGTAGAAGGACTCCGAGACCCGGGTGAGTACACAAACAACGCACCTCACATGGGGGGAACTGCAACCACAACCAAAATTAATAACAGGCACGCAACCACCACAAGCCATCGCATTACTCAACCACACTCCATGAGCAGGCACATGCCACTGCTGCCACCATGCCCCATGCACCCAGCTGGACAATGTCAAGTCACAGGCCACAGAAGACAACAACACATGACACGGTAACCCGGATGGCGGGAGGCTGGGCACCAAGAATCACATAGTGCGACTCCAAAGCAGACAACAATGCCCTCTGCCCATATGGCCTAGGTCACAGCTAGACAAACACTGTGTCCCAACACAGGAATGACTTGCCAGCAAATGGCGGACGCCTTGCATCAACACATGGGGGTGAAGGCACTGTTTTGCACATGACAGCAGCTAATGAACAGCCAACATTGTGAAAGAGTGGCAGCACACACCACCACAGCAGCAGCGCACAGACACACAGCAGACAAAATGGGTGCCTGGAGATCAGAAACAAACTCACATCAACAGGCCAAGGGCCACTCAAAGATCTGCTAACAGTGTGTGCCCAGGAATCTGGGCCAAGGTGACAGAGGGTGACACACGGAGGGAGGGAGAGGGGGACACAGAGGGGGGGAGAGGGGGACAGAGAGGGAGGGAGACGGACAGAGGGAGGAGGCTGACACACAGAGGGAGGGAGAGGGGGACAGAGAGGGAGGGAGAGGGGGACAGAGAGGGAGGGAGACACAGGAAGATGGACAGAGGGAGGAGGCTGACACACAGAGGGAGGGAGAGGGGGACAGAGAGGGAGGGAGAGGGGGACAGAGAAGGAGGGAGACACAGGGAGAGCAAATCAGTCCTTTGGTGTGTGGGAATGTCTGCTCGTCAGCAGGTGGACTGCGTGCATGTAGACAAGGGTGGCCAGTGCCAGAACCCCCCCTCTTCATCATGGCAAAACGCAGGGCCATGTCACAACCTGTACACGAGCACAAGGACAGCCACCTGCATCATATAAGTGTGTGGATCCACTCCATGTGCACATGTACAGTGCTACAAGGAAGGCGCAAATGCATGGCTCGCCACACATGCACACTCCACTGCTGACTGCAGTCACACTTGACGCAGCAAGTAAGACTGTGCCACACATAGTTAAAGGGGCCAAATTGGTGCCCAAGGGACACACCCATGCACAAGTGCACTGTGAGTGGAATGCAAGACAGATCCTAATTCCAAGAGGAAATGTGCCAACTTTGTAACGGATGAAACATGGATGTTGCATGGATCAAAATTAACATTTTCTCTCTCACACACAGGTCAACGTCGTGCTGCACCCCCCAACACTGGGGGGGAACACTCACAGGACCCGGATCTGCAGGAGACCGATCCCACCGGCAGCGACCACTCTCACCACTCTGCGGACGACCCCGACCGACCTGGCCCCTCTGGTGTCCAACCACCTGCAGCACCTGCGTCAGGTACAACCGTGCCAACCACCACCCCCACTCCTGCCACATCCCAGGAGACACCCAGGATCCCTGCCCCAACACCACAATGCAGCCAGGCTCGCCAGGAGGGACACGGTGTCCCGGGCACCCAGGAGGAGGCAGGCGACAACGCCAATGCCACCCCTCAGGGGTCCCGGAGACCCGATGTTCCCACAAGTGCAGGCCAGACGCAAGTGGGCAGGGGTGGTGGGAGTGGAGGACGGCGGAGGCGCGAGCCTGACCAGTTGGCTGGGGATCCGGTATTTTCCCATGTCCGTAACATCCTGGACTCATACCGGCAGGACACCACGGGCATGGCCCAGGTTGTGTCCGTCCTCGAGGGGATCAAGGTCCAGCAGGCCCAGCAACATGCGGAGCTAATAGCCTGTCTACAGCTACACCAACGGAGGATGGAGGACAGACAGGCTGAGCAAGTGACGGCGTCCCAGGGGATTCACGCTGAACTCCGTCGGATGGCCGACACCATGGCCGACCCTCCCTGTGCCAGAAGGCGGAGAACATCACCACCCACAGGGAGGGATCATGAGGAGGAGGAGGAAACATCCGACGGAGCATCCCAGACGTCGTCACGGCGTGCTGCTGAGGTTCCCCGCAGGAAGCCGGGTGGTCCACGGAAAGGACCGTGAGGGTGGCTGCTACATCACCATCTCCCAGGACACCTGGCCTGGCACCTGGCCCACTGGAGCAACAGCATCACAGCATCAAGAGACATTCTCTGCCACATGGCCCTGCTGGTCACTGGCTGACCAATGTTGACAAAGACTGTGGCATGGACTCTGAGGATTTCCAATGGCAAGGACACCAACTCCCCTACTGAACTTTGTATTCCCTAATCCCGGAAAGCCCCTCACTTTGTCCCCCCCCCCCCCAATAATAAATCACACTATTAAGAGTAGATGCCTGCTGGTAGCATTATTACCTAACATGTGTCTTGTACAGTCTAAACATGCCTGAGTCATCTGTTCACTTCAACCATCCACACCCTGGGGCCTGAGTCTGGCACAGGACACATGGGTCACAGTTTATTAGGCAAGACAGACATGGAGCACCATACACACCCGTGATGGTCAGAACCAGCTGAGGGGGTGGCCGAACAACCGTGCTGACAGACACATTGAGTACAGCAACAGTCATGCGCAGAGGTCAGGGATCCTGGCCCGTGTCCTGGGGGGCACCCAGGTATGTGTAGACAGGTGGCAGAACCATGTCCTGCAAGCTTGAGTCCGGTGGATGCAGAGAATGGGGTCATGGACAATGTTGGATGCATGGGGATGGCACATGTCACAATACCCACACAGTCATGGACATCATGCCCAATACACAGTCTCAGCACACACACACAGCTTGCATCTTGCCACTCGAAACATTGACACATAGCCACAATCAGGGAATACCATGCCAGACATGCAGGATGCACCGTGCCAACACACCAGCATTGACTGAGAAGAGGCACCTTGGAGGCATAGGGACACCTTTATTAGTCATGTTTTTGGGATTGCAGAGGCAACTTGAAGTACACATGAACACATCATGTGGAGTAACATGTGGCTCCAACACTGGCACCCCCCTTCTGCAGCACAAATGCGTGATAGCCAGGGAACTGGCACACAAGCGTCGGCTAACAGCTAAACACCCACAGCTGCTCACGGAGAGCCTGCCATACACCATACATCCGCTGATGTGGAAGTCCCACGCCATGTCAAGACAATGTTAACCGTATAAGTCCGAGGGCAGTGTCACACACATTGATGCCATCATCACAATCCACTATCCCATCACTGATGACTGACAACCAGGCAGCCCATCTATTCAGGTGTACCCAGCTGCATGTCGTGTCCCATGGGGATGCCACATGTCTGCAGAGGAACCAAACCCCGACCGGGCCAGTGTGCACACATCGTGAACAACTGCCACACCCAATACACCCCAGATGCATCCCTTACCCCATGGAGACTTCCAAACGTGTCCGTGCCTGTAACGCTGAGTCAGCCCACGATGTCATATCCATGAGGAATAGCAGTGCCACAACAATGCAACCAGCAAACGGCATGCGCAGGTACCTGGGGAAGAGAGACACACAAGAAGTCAGCCACAAAAAGCACAGCCACTTGCATGTGCAGTTACTCGACACATGTATGGATGACAACATGCTAGGTCACAATTATGACTGGGGAAATACTACCATCACTGCCACCATCACTCCAGTGACACACCCACACACACCTCTGACCCACGTGCCATACATGCAGGTGGAGACACACATCACAACGCATGCCACACGGGGACCAATGCGTGCACACTCAGACCCTGGTACTCACCACTAAGCAAAGAAGTCGCGGATGTCCTCTTGCGGCTCCACATCCTCCACATCACTAGCCCCATTGCCAAGCCCTTCGTCCTCCACGGGTGGATGGTCCTCGTCATGTTGATTCAGGATGAGTGGCACAGCTCTTTCAACTGCCATGTTGTGCAGCATGCAGCAGACCATGAAGATCTTGCAGACCTTCGCCGGGGCATAAGGAAGTGCACCGCCGGTCTTGTGGAGGCACCGGAATCGGCTCTTCAGCATGCCAAACGTCCTCTCTATCACTCGCCTTGTCCGGCCATGGGCGGTGTTATAGCGGAGCTGGGCCGGCGTGATGGGGTTGCGGAGAGGTGTCAGCAGCCAAGGCATGTTGGGATAGCCAGCGTCCCCTACATGGGAAGCACATGGACATCGTTAGAACTGGTGTAGCGGTCGTGCTGGTCGGCTATACAGAATACAGGACAGACAGACTGTACCCACCAACAACACATGCCCGTTCGTTGCGCAGCTGCATCATCATATCAGGCATCCCGCTACGCCTCATGATGTAGGCATCGTGTGCTGATCCTGGGAAACGAGCACAGACATGTGAAATCACCATATTGGACAGACACACCACAAGGGCATTGATGGAGTGGTAGTGCTTCCGATTGCGGTACGCCACCTCCCGTGCGTGTGGTGGTACCAAACCTACATGTGTCCCATCTATGGACCCAATGACATGGGGCATTCCTCCCAGGGCATAGAATCCACGCTTGACCTCAGTCATCTGTTCAGGGGCTGGGAACTTGATGAAGTCATCCAGGTGAATCAACATGGCCTCCAAGAAATCATGCAGCACACCGCTGAACATGCTCTGGGACATGCCACCAACATGAGCTATGGTATTTTGGAAGGTACCCGTGGCCAGAAAATGTAGGGCAGCCATTACCTTCAGCTGGGGTGTCAGTGCCGTAGGATACCTGTGCTGCGGTTGCAGGTGTGGTGCCAGTCTCGCCGTCAGCTCCAGAATCAACGGTTGGGTGAAGCGGTAGAGCCGGATCCTGTCATTCTCCTGCATGGTAGCCAAGTCTGGAATTCTTCGGGCAACAGGAGGCGCTCTGCAGTAATTTGGAAGTGACAAGGAAGAGTGAGTGCACTACGAGAACAACTCATGTCTACTGAGCACATGTAAATCTGGCAATACACACATGCCACATAGGGAGTCAGGCATGTGCTACATGCCCAGGACACGTATGGATGCAAGGTGACACTCCTTCCAAGACCCAGCTACACACGGTGATTGAGAACCTCCCCATGCCACGCCATGGAAATAGCTGTGTCCCAGTGCAAGTGCACTGCCCGACGCAAGACAGGAGTGACATACACCCACACATCAGCAGAAGTGTGATGCCGATTGCAGAGACTGGTAGCGGGACACTGGAGCCACAGGTCACATGACATTACACTAGTCCAGCCCACACACCTTGCCATGAAGGTGCACATGTCATGACTCACCACACATTCCTTGTGAGTTTGCTGACATGGCCATGTCACGCTACTCCGTGTCCCATGCATACATGTGCACCTCACATCCGATGAACATGTGGCATGGTGTTGGGAACAGTGTGCAATGACAATCTACACACAGCCACATGTTGGTTGCTGCAACGGCTGCAGCTTTTGAGGGTGCTACAACATCAACCTGATGTAAATCCAGGACACATATATGACATAGTCACATTGTGCACTGTGGGTAGTGACAAGTCATGTGTCATGACCCCTGTACCGGGCATCATGGGACACTTCCGTGTGTTGGTGTCCATGCCATGCCAGTGACGCTCACCCCAAGTGCGCAGTCCCACATGCACACATGTCAAAGGAGTCAAGGGCATGCCTGGCACACATTGCACCCTCACACAGTACACATGTACACATCTCATCATACATCTGGTGCCTTCTCCACTCAGGAGGCATGTTCCACATCACAGCCTGTGACACCTGTGCCCCACACATGTAGTAATGCACAGACGATGCCTTGATGTCCATTCCTGGACAAGTATGTCCATCCATGGACAAGTATGTCCGCCCTATTCCTACATGTGTGTCGCCTATCACCACAGTGATGTGTAAAAACCGCCGTACTGCTGCTGAGAGGGCCTGTGCATGTTCCCAAATCACTGTGGGAGTGCTGCCGTATGTGTACCCATCGTGATGGCGAGCGTACAGGCATTTGTACGGTCCGTAGCACTACGGGTACGCATACGCGTGCAGACCCATAGTGATAGTGAGCGTAGATGCGTGTGTACGGCCCTATCACTATGGGTCTGCACGCGTATGTGTACCCGTAGTGGTACGGACCGTACACTCGCATCTACGCTCACTATCACTATGGGTCTGCACGCGTATGCGTACCCGTAGTGGTACGGACCGTACACTCGCATCTACGCTCACTATCACTATGGGTCTGCACGCGTATGCGTACCCGTAGTGGTACGGACCGTACACACGCATGTACGCTCACTATCACTATGGGTCTGCACGCGTATGCGTACCCGTAGTGGTACGGACCGTACACTCGCATGTACGCTCAATATCACTAGGAGTACGCATACGCGTGCAGACCCATAGTGATAGAGAGCGTACATGCGTGTGTACGGTCCGTAACACTACGGGTACGCATACGCGTGCAGACCCATAGTGATAGAGAGCGTACATGCGTGTGTACGGTCCGTAACACTACGGGTACGCATACGCGTGCAGACCCATAGTGATAGAGAGCGTACATGCGTGTGTACGGTCCGTAACACTACGGGTACGCATACGCGTGCAGACCCATAGTGATAGAGAGCGTACATGCGTGTGTACGGTCCGTAACACTACGGGTACGCATACGCGTGCAGACCCATAGTGATGGAGAGCGTAGGCATGCATGTACGGGCCGTTGCCATGCATTTGGGGTGCCCTAGGGCCCCGAAATGCATCGTACCTGTGTGTGATGCTCCAAATTACATAGGGGACAAGTATTAAGGCCTACATGCATGCTGGTTGTCATGGAGACCAAGTTCAAAATTCGAAATTGTTCTGGAAGGGGCACAGCAGAAGTCAGTTGGAATTCTTCTACTTTGTTGCAATGTGTTTGTGGGGCTGACATCATGCAGGAGAATGAAACCGATAGAGAACCCACAGACTGCTAGGTTTGAAGTGATTGGTGGAAACATAGGATGCAAATGTGAGTGACCAATCACTCTGTACTCCTGTGCATGAGACTGGGCAGAAGGGCACATATAAGGCAGCCAGGTCCCATGAGGGAGCACTTGCCTGCACATCTTTGCATTCGTCGACCCAGCTGCTGCGACTGATTCCCTGGAACCATGTCAAGGGCTGTGGAGAGGACACAGCCATTCACCCTGGAGGAGAACATGGCTCTGCTGGATGTGATCCTCCCACAGTACTCCATGCTGTATGGGCGACCAGGGTATCAGGTGAGTGCATAGGCCACTGCCACAGACTGTCCCTATGTTGTGACTGTGACTTCTGCCATTGCGTCCAGGTGTAACACACATGCCATGTACTGTCGGGGGGGTCCCAGGGGGGGGGTGCCTGATGTCTCCCAGCAGTGCCCTGAGACAGGAGGGGTGGGGGCCTATCACTCCCAGCAGTGCCCTGAGACAGGAGGGGTGGGGGCCTATCACTCCCAGCAGTGCCCTGAGACAGGAGGGGTGGGGGCCTATCACTCCCAGCAGTGCCCTGAGACAGGAGGGGTGGGGGCCTATCACTCCCAGCAGTGCCCTGAGACAGGAGGGGTGGGGGCCTATCACTCCCAGCAGTGCCCTGAGACAGGAGGGGTGGGGGCCTATCACTCCCAGCAGTGCCCTGAGACAGGAGGGGTGGGGGCCTATCACTCCCAGCAGTGCCCTGAGACAGGAGGGGTGGGGGCCTATCACTCACAGCAGTGCCCTGAGACAGGAGGGGTGGGGGCCTATCACTCACAGCAGTGCCCTGAGACAGGAGGGGTGGGGGCCTATCACTCCCAGCAGTGCCCTGAGACAGGAGGGGTGGGGGCCTATCACTCACAGCAGTGCCCTGAGACAGGAGGGGTGGGGGCCTATCACTCCCAGCAGTGCCCTGAGACAGGAGGGGTGGGGGCCTATCACTCACAGCAGTGCCCTGAGACAGGAGGGGTGGGGGCCTATCACTCACAGCAGTGCCCTGAGACAGGAGGGGTGGGGGCCTATCACTCCCAGCAGTGCCCTGAGACAGGAGGGGTGGGTGTGATGCACAGTGTGAGCCTTGATCATTGATTGTGACATTGCCATCATTCCACCTGTGTACCCACTGTGGCACGTACTGCTTTTTCCCTCACCAGGGGATGATGTCCCTATGACAAAGGTGCAATGCGTTGGCTGCATGACATGCCTTGTTGTAACCAGCTAATTTGTACCCATATGTCTCTCTGTGACATGTGGCTGGTGTATTGATGTGGTGTCACTTGTTCCTCCTCACAGGTAGGCGCCACTGCCAAGGAGCAGATCTGGCTGACCGCCGTCAGTGCCGTGAGGGGTGTGGATGGTCGGAGGCGGAGCCTGCCCCAGGTGAGGAAACGCTGGCAGGATATCCGGTGCTGGACGCGGAGGATTGCACGGCTCCTGCTGGGGGACTCACCTGAGAGCCACAACAACCGCGGCCGCCGCCGTCTGAGCCACCTCCACAGGCGTGTGCTGCCGGTGGTCTTTCCAGACCTGGAGAGGCGCTTACAGGCGATGCAGCAGCCGGAAGGGGGTAGGTACATGTGTGTTTGTTGTGTGTCACCGGCATTTGTAAGGGCACAGTAGCATGAATTCACTGGCAGGGTTTAAGGGTGCTGTGCAGATCCTGTTTGCCCCAGTATAGCGCTGTGCCCCTGCCACCCTTCCCCTCCTTGCAATGTGCTCCCTGGTCTGTGTGTAGTCACTCCTTCACAAGGTAATGTAGGGTGGCGCTTTGTCCACGAGAACAATGACTGTAGCATCATGTGTGGGGGTGGTGTGTAACAGGTTGTGGGACCTTGCCTGTGCACTGTCAAGTTCACTGCATGTGGGTTCCATGTCAGTTGGCACTGATGCTGACTCCAGACATGGGAGTTGGTCTCTCATGTGTCATGCCTTACAGCGCGCATGTCCTATGTAGTGGCCTGTGACATGATGTGCATGAGTGTGCGATACACATAGTGCAGGGATGGTGACGTGTGTTGCAGTCATTACCATTCAGTAGCATGTAGTTGCGTGCCCACTACTGTCCCCTGGGGCACCTTTTCCTCAGTGGTGTATGTGTCATCATAAACGTGGCCAATCTCAGTGTCTACAGCGTAGGTTGTGCTCTGTGCCATTGTCCCCTGTCACCATGTATATAGACGTGCTATTTTGTACAGGTGTCCACTGTGCAGCCTGACCTGATTGTCCTTCTTCATACTCACAGTTGCCAGTGCCTGTGTGTCTTGTTATACTCATCTGAGGATGGGCACTGGTACCTCATTATTTGTACAGGCGCACCTTGGCTGTTTGGCGTCCAATCTTGCTTTTTGCCTGCCCCTGTGTGTATCACCCAGACTATGAGATGTTGGTGCCACCTGTGTCTCAACAATTTGCCTCGTGTAGGGTCTTGTTGGGGCGGGCAATGCCTATGTGTCAAATCCTGATTTCCACTTGCCGGGTCTGGGCAGTGTGTGATGTGTCTGGACACACACGCAATGTGCAGTGACCGAGTCATGTTGGGCATGTTTTCAGCATTACCTATGCAGCATGTGTCTCAAGTTCATGGATATGGTCCCTGGTCATCGGTATTTTCGCCAACGCTGTGTGGTGCAGATGCAGTGCTGGATTGTCCCCAGGGCCTGGGTGCTATGTCAGACTCCGTTTCCTGTCTTTAGCTATTGTCTCATGCTCTCCATGGTATTTCAGTGGCATGGTGGCTCAACCAACTGTGTGTTTCATGCCCTACATCGGTACCCTGTTCAGTAGATGTTAGGGATCTTCCTTTTCAGGCTATGCAATGTTACCTATGTAGATTGGACTCATGTGACAGATGTGTACAGGTGTCTGATTAATTTCTGTCTCTCCACCCTGCCCACAGCATCGTCGGGGGACACAGAGGGAGACATGGACACAGACCAGGCGGAGGGACCGAGCACCAGTGCCAGCCGTGACATCGGGTCTGGCACATCGAGTGGGACAGAGGCGGAGGAGAGTGTGGCCGAGGACCTGTCGACTGGCACATCAGACTACGAAGCTGACAGGTCCGAGGACGATGTCTCCGAGTGGGCGGAGGCTGCACCAGCAGCTGACAGCGGAACAACACCTCGCACCGCCCCCTCAGTTTCCATCAGCCGCCTCCCACTTGCTCGTGTCCCTTCCCAGCGTGCCCGGTCACAGCATGTCTCCTTCCTGCCAGGCACCGCACCCCCTGCCCCTGTCTCCACTGCTGCCGCCAATGCAGAGTCTGTGGACATCCAGCGGCAACTGCAGGTTGGTCAGGCTGCGATCCTTAATGTCCTCCATGCCCACAGCAAAACCCTCACCAACATCGAGGCTTTCTTGGAGGGCATTCATTCATCGCAGGCTGACCAACGCAACTTGCTGAGGTCCATCGACTCCACACTGACTGCAGCAGTGGGTCTCCTGCAGCGCGACCTCCCCCCACCTACCCCTGCCCCATCCACACTTCCCACTCCCATGCCTGTCCCACGTACACCCAGACGTCGGCATGCACCCACATCAACGGACACGGGCACCACACCAGCAGGGAAGGTCCACCGCACTCCTCCTGACACGCACACACAGGGTGAGGTAGGCACACCCACTGGGTCGGGGGGCAAACGTGTGACACGCAGCCATAGTGGGAGTCCGCATTCCACCCAGTCCACTCCCTCCAAATCCCCTCCCCTCAGCTCTCCTGGCCACATCTCCCCCAAGGACTCCTTCATGGCCGCTCTGTCCCTGAGCCCCACGGTTACACCACCACGCAAGCGGTCAAGGAGGTCCCCGGTCAGGGTGGTTGAGTCTCCCCCCCTGTCTCCACCCTCCCCCAGTGGCGCTGCGACCCATCCCTCTGACCCCCCCCCCTCCTTGGGGCCTGAGGTCCCTTCGGGTGCAGGGGACTCCCTGGAGGACCTTGCAAAGGTGTGTAGTGCCATCCTGGCCTCCGCCTTTGGCCCTGCCCCACCCCCTGTGGTGGAGTCCTCCATCCCTGCACCCACAACGCCGCCCCTTTGCCCTGATGTCCCTGCGGTGCCTGTTGCTTCCCCCCCCCCTGATGCCCTCACCAGTGTGGAAGACGATGCCATTTGACTGTGCAGGCAAGGTAGGGGACACGCATCCCACTGTGTCCCCCATCCAGCTGAGAATCATTGACTGCCCTATGGGCTTTGTGAAGATTGAACTGCCTGCGATCCACGGACATTGTGCTCATGCTGAATAAAGCTTACTTTTATTTTCATTATCACACTACTGCTATGCTGGTATTGGTGTTGGTGGGGCTGCTACATGGTTTTGGGTGGTGTGTAAGGGTTTTGGTGTGTGGGATGTGTAGTAGTGTACTGCTCATTGGTGGGACCCTGGGATCTGTGTGCCATCACAAGGTGTTGGCTAACTTTCTTTGTTCATGTAAGCAGTTACTGCATGGTGCACTTGTCCCAGGGTGTATTCCTTCCTCTGTGTACCCAGCTTTCTTCCCTGCAGGGTGTTCCCAATGTTTAGCGCAGAGCTGTGTCTACATGAGCTGTGTGTGTGACGGAGCCCTTCTACTTTGGCCATGCATGCAGGGCCATGTGTCCACCTGCAACAATCGTGGCATCCTTGGTGATCACTGTACTTGTGTGTGGAGTCTGTTGACATGAGTTCATGGGGACATGTTCCCTTGTAGCCAGTATGCATGTGGATAATTCTGGCCTCACACACATGTGTTACACCCCTCCTGTCTCAGGGCACTGCTGGGAGGACTCCACACCCACCCCTCCTGTCTCAGGGCACTGCTGGGAGTGATAGGCACCCACCCCTCCTGTCTCAGGGCACTGCTGGGAGGACTCTGCACACACCCCTCCTGTCTCAGGGCACTGCTGGGAGTGATAGGCACCCACCCCTCCTGTCTCAGGGCACTGCTGGGAGGACTCTGCACACACCCCTCCTGTCTCAGGGCACTGCTGGGAGGACTCCACACCCACCCCTCCTGTCTCAGGGCACTGCTGGGAGTGATAGGCACCCACCCCTCCTGTCTCAGGGCACTGCTGGGAGGACTCTGCACACACCCCTCCTGTCTCAGGGCACTGCTGGGAGGACTCTGCACACACCCCTCCTGTCTCAGGGCACTGCTGGGAGTGATAGGCACCCACCCCTCCTGTCTCAGGGCACTGCTGGGAGGACTCTGCACACACCCCTCCTGTCTCAGGGCACTGCTGGGAGGACTCCACACCCACCCCTCCTGTCTCAGGGCACTGCTGGGAGTGATAGGCACCCACCCCTCCTGTCTCAGGGCACTGCTGGGAGGACTCTGCACACACCCCTCCTGTCTCAGGGCACTGCTGGGAGTGATAGGCACCCACCCCTCCTGTCTCAGGGCACTGCTGGGAGGACTCTGCACACACCCCTCCTGTCTCAGGGCACTGCTGGGTGGACTCTGCACACACACCTCCGATTTCAGGATATGTACGCTTGGAACATACACGGTGGGGGTACGCTCAATGCATTCGAGGTGAGGGTACGAGTCTACTTACACTGGTGTGGTGGGGGTACGCTCCATGCATACGCGGGTGGGGGTACGGGTCGTACTTACACTGTTGGGCTGGGGGGTACGCTCCTTGCATACGCGGGTGAGGGTTCGAGTCGTACTTACACTGTTGGCATGGGGGGTACGCTCCATGCATACGCGGGTGGGGGTACGGGTCGTACTTACACTGTTGGGCTGGGGGGTACGCTCCTTGCATACGCGGGTGAGGGTTCGAGTCGTACTTACACTGTTGGCATGGGGGTACGCTCCATGCATACGCGGGTGGGGGTACGGGTCGTACTTACACTGTTGGGCTGGGGGGTACGCTCCTTGCATACGCGGGTGGGGGTACGGGTCGTTCTTACACTGTTGGGCTGGGGGGTACGCTCCTTGCATACGCGGGTGAGGGTTCGAGTCGTACTTACACTGTTGGCATGGGGGGTACGCTCCATGCATACGCGGGTGGGGGTACGGGTCGTACTTACACTGTTGGCATGGGGGGTACGCTCCATGCATACGCGGGTGGGGGTACGGGTCGTACTTACACTGTTGGGCTGGGGGGTACGCTCCATGCATACGCGGGTGGGGGTACGGGTCGTACTTACACTGTTGGGCTGGGGGGTACGCTCCTTGCATACGCGGGTGGGGGTACGGGTCGTACTTACACTGTTGGCATGGGGGGTACGCTCCTTGCATACGCGGGTGGGGGTACGGGTCGTACTTACACTGTTGGGCTGGGGGGTACGCTCCTTGCATACGCGGGTGGGGGTACGGGTCGTACTTACACTGTTGGCATGGGGGGTACGCTCCATGCATACGCGGGTGGGGGTACGGGTCGTACTTACACTGTTGGGCTGGGGGGTACGCT
Source organism: Triturus cristatus (assembly GCF_964204655.1). NCBI lineage: Eukaryota > Metazoa > Chordata > Amphibia > Caudata > Salamandridae > Triturus > Triturus cristatus. Next base: position 394,830,132 of record NC_140594.1, read on the forward strand.
CCATGCATACGCGGGTGGGGGTACGGGTCGTACTTACACTGTTGGGCTGGGGGGTACGCTCCTTGCATACGCGGGTGAGGGTTCGAGTCGTACTTACACTGTTGGGCTGGGGGGTATGCTCCATGCATACGCGGGTGGGGGTACGGGTCGTACTTACACTGTTGGGCTGGGGGGTACGCTCCTTGCATACGGGTTGGGGGTAGGGTCCGTACATATCCGTCCCCACGCTATGTGATGTTTGTGCGGCCCGTACCCAGGCCTTTGCCACGTGGGTGCGATCCGTCCCGCCATTGTTGGGGTGACGTGTGTGGGCGTGTCCGACTCGTACCCACGCTCTTCAGGCGTGGGTACGGGACGTACCTGTCTGGTTGTGTTGCCGGTTCGCATGGTGACGGACTTCCGTTGTGGCGGTCGCTGGCTTATCAGGACACGCCCCCACCCCCTCGTGGTGACCAGGGCATGGGAGTCAGGTATGTCCAGGCCATGTGTGGTGTGTGACTTATGTGGTTGTTTTGTGGCCTGCCCTGGTCGTGCCACCCCCACCCCACCCCACTTTCCCCCCTCCCTTAGTTATTCTGACCTTCTGCGGCGTCTGCGTCGTAACCTGTAGAGGAGGTGTACTGCTATGAGGGCAGGGATGACTCGTAGGTTCGGGTCCATGTCTGTCCGTCGCGTACTGGTACTCCTTGCTCGCGTCGTCCTGTCGCGTACGGGTCCTCCTTGATCGCGTCGTCCTGTCGCGTACGGGTCCTCCTTGGTGGCGTCGTCCTGTGTGTCCGTCACATACTGGTCCTCCTTGTTCGCGTCGTCCTGTCTGTCCGTCGCGTACTGGTGGTCCTTGTTCGCGTCGTCCTGATTTCCCGGCAGTTTTTGGCTGCCGCAAAATATTCACCGTGCGGGGTGACGTCGGTGCGAATCGTGATTCCTGGGTCGTGAATGGCTGGCTGCGAGCGTCCCGACGTCAGGTCGGCGCTTTCCCGGATCGCATTGGTAGGTGTTTTTTGGTTCGGTCGGGCTTTTTTACGATTCGTACGGTGATGGTGTACCCGTGCGAATCGTAATTCCTTGTTTGTGAAAATTGACGACCGGGTACGCGTCGGGCGGAGATTGTGCTCCGTCCGACGGTTCGTACCCGGTTTTTACCGGATCGTGATCGGCACCTCTATCTTTTACAAAAACACTAATCATCTGTGTTTGATTTTCATTTATGTATGGCTGGATCCATGACGGTTACATGGGAGGCGCTCCACACCACAATGACTGCAAGATGTGGGCAGGCAGGTGGACCGAAAGATCCAGGACGGGAGTGGCAAGCAGCGGTTTCAAGGCTGATGGGCGATCAATGGAAAAGCTCAAGAGGCGCCAGCGTGCGTGGTTCCCGCGGCCTGTCACGCAGGAAGAGAGACAGCGACACCTCATCACGAAGAAGACACAACCACGACGAAAGTCGATTCTCTGGGCGCCAAGTTGGAACGTCAGGCGTGTGTTTTCGGCCATTCGTATGTCTCCCGTCTAAGTAACCCTTTTTATTGCAAGAAGTGGGGCAGCGCGCGCAAAGCACTTAGGTTTCAGGGTCTCCATTTTTGGGCACGGGGGGCTGCGTTTCGACAGGTTCAGGGAGCGGATAGGTCACATGCTTGCTTCCATTGGCACTCCCCCCGACGCTATCATTTTACATCTTGGTGGTAACGACTTGGGGCACCTAAATGGGAGGATCCTGATTGAAACAGTACTGTCAGAGTCAGCATGGCTGGCCAGGCGCTGCCCAGGTGCGGTTATTGTGTGGTCACACATGATACCAAGGCTTCAGTGGCGGGGAGGGGAATCAGTAAGGGCTCTCAATCCCTCGGTTCAGAGGATCAATAATAAAATAGACAAGCTGTTTAGGACCCCCAGATTACAAGTGATTGCTCATGGGTGCATAAAAGGGGACGTCTGCTACTTGCAAGATGGGGTTCACCTCTCTAGGTTGGGGAACGAGATATTCCTGGGCAACATTTTAGCTTGGCTGGACCAATTTCAATGGTGAGTATGACCTTGGGTTTTGGGGGGGGCCTGGTAGTCGGTCAACTATGCAGGCCTGTGCGGTAAGGTCATCGGTTGGACAGACTAAATTTACTAATCTTTTGGGGCGCCTTATTAAGTGGGGCGCCCAGAGGGGAGGGACATGTGGCTCTCACCAGACTCCAGGGGCAGTTACAACCGGTTGGTTGCAACGGTGCGGGGCCAAAGGGGGGTTACGCTTTCCATTGGCTAGTTGGCCACCCCGCACGCGGGCGTAAGTAAGCTGCGCTGGCTGCATGGCCCCTTTATGGAGTAAGTCTTGAACGAATGGGGTTTGCCTGGAAGGAAGTACTTCCCGGGGTCAGCTGGGCCCCCTGCGCATGCGCACTCTGGTTAGGGGGCGCGGGACAATTTGGATTAAAGGGGGAGGGGCCAGCGTTTGACCTTGCCGTAGGCCCAAAGGAATACGCAGAAATGTGATCATCAATATGGTTAGACTAGGATAAGGAACATTATGTATTTGAGTTTTGTTAAAGCTAGGAATGAATCAAATGTACCGAATCCTGTCTTGTCATTTCTGCGTAATTGTATATTTGTTTGCAAATATGTGTGTTTTGTTAATAAATACGATCGGTGGTCTACGAACCCCTATTGCAAACAAATGGCTAAAATGGTTTCTGTCACAGCAGAGGGGAGGAGGGGGCGGTAGGCCGTACTGGACCATAGAGGAAGGTGGGGCCGGCATCGGCCCCGCCACCATTATGGGGGTCGGCCGTGTCCCCGTCTCTAGCCCGTCCCATTGCCCCCGCATTGGTCGGGGGCCGTGCCCCGGAAGTGATTGGACCACTTCCGGGTCATGGAAGGCTCCTCCACGCCCCGGAAGTGATCCGATCACTTCCGGTTCGCGGGTGACCCCTTGCCAGGAACCAGTTCCAGCTGGTGGCTGGGCAACCCTTTAAAGCCGGGGGGAGCGCGAAGTGCAGTCTCTTTTGCACTCCGCTCCCCTCGGAAGCACACCCGTCGCGTGTGCCCCCTCCCTCGGGAGGGTTTCTAACCTTTTTTCCCCACCCACCATCCCTGAGATAGATGTTTTGTTGAAGCAAAGTATGGTTAATGTGTTTTTCCACAGGGTGTCATTTATGAAGAAAGGTCGAATGTAGTGAATGTAAATGCCTTTTTTGTCATGTTTTTAGGCGGTATTTCAAGTCAGGCGGTAAGGTCATCGGTTGGACAGACTAAATTTACTAATCTTTTGTGGCGCCTTATTAAGTGGGGCGCCCAGAGGGGAGGGACATGTGGCTCTCACCAGACTCCAGGGGCAGTTACAACCGGTTGGTTACAACGGTGCGGGGCCAAAGGGGGGTTACGCTTTCCATTGGCTGGTTGGCCACCCCGCACGCGGGTGTAAGTAAGCTGCGCTGTCTGCATGGCCCCTTTATGGAGTAAGTCTTGAACGTATGGGGTTTGCCTGGAAGGAAGTACTTCCGGGTCAGCTGGGCCCCCTGCGCATGCACACTCTGGTTAGGGGGCGCGGGACAATTTGGATTAAAGGGGGAGGGGTCAACGTTTGACCTTGCCGTAGGCCCAAAGGAATACGCAGATATGTGATCATCAATATGGTTAGACTAGGATAAGGAACATTATGTATTAGAGTTTTGTTAAAGCTAGGAATTAATCAAATGTACCGAATCCTGTCTTGTCATTGCTGCGTAATTGTATATTTGTTTGCAAATATGTGTGTTTTGTTAATAAATACGATCGGGGGTCTACGACCCCCTATTCCAATCAAATGGCTAAAATGGTTTCTGTCACAGCAAAGATGAGGAGGGGGCGGTAGGCCGTACTGGACCATATGAATATCTGTCCCGGAGCATTTCTGAGATACCACCTGTCTATTTAGAACAGTTTTGTGGGAGTTGGGAGCGTTCCCTCTTATTTAGATTCTGTGCTGATACGGTAAGATATTTACTGTGCTCTCCTATTGGGTTCCAACCGAATCCCACTGCCATTCCATTTTTTATTATTTTGTAAATGTTATGAATTATATACAAGGACACTTTTGCTTCCACTTTCAAAAGGAGATATACCTGCATTAAACAAAGTGGAGCAATGTTTTCAGTAATTTTCAACTGTCTGTTTGTGAAACCTGTCTATATGTTCGCTCATTTTTAAGACCTGCTGGGAGAGCACGTGGCACTTTATTATTGTAATGACTCGCTCCTACTCTTTGTTTTTAAATGATGTTTTAACATTTTGTGCTATGTATAGATATGTGTTTTTATCAGATTTATATTAATGTGACAATATGCTTATTTGGATGTAATGTTGACTGTTTTATATGCATGCACTTTTATGGAAGAGTGAACTTTCCGAATAAAGAAACTGAACTGAAAGTTAACTATAGAAAATAAAACTTTGCAATGTTTTGCCAGTCACACACGTTTCTGTATGCAGGGCACTTGAAGTTAAAAAGAATAAAATAGTACCTCAATCAGGAGCAGTGGATGGGCACTAATTAAGTTGAATCAATTAGTGCTTGGTCCCTGCTCCACACAATGGAACAGAAATGATTTCAGGCCTGCAGTGACCAATTACAAGGTTGTAAAGAAGAGTGCCACCCAAGCCAACAAATTGTAAGTAACAGGGCAGGCTCCAAGCCATTTTTGTTAACAATAGCGCCTCGCAAGTGAATCACATGCGTTAGCGCATGCTATCGCTGGCTGAACCCTAAAAAAAATACAAATTTTCCTTGTGCGTGAGTGCTTCTCTGAAAACAGCTGCCTGTTAGCAAAGGCAGCTGCTGGTCTCTCCCCCAAAAATATTATACTTTAAGAAATGCGAGGGATGGGGGAGTAATGAAGGAGTAGATGGGGCAAAGGGGAGTCGGTAGAGGAACAACAGATGTGCATGAGGCAGCAGATGTAGGGAAGTTGTAGGGAGGGGATACATTTAACAAAAATGCCTGGGACGTGGCAAAGATGGTAGACGATTAACACGTCTTTCCCTGTCTCTCCGTCCCCGCTGTCAGCCCAAACCACACACAGCGCTTTGAATGCCCAGCTGACAATCCTGGAGGGGCCCTGCGGTGCCACAGGCGGTGGTACATCCCTTAGCAGGTCGGAAAATGCCGACGTACACGCTCAGCGATCCATACGAGCGCTCTTGTCCGAGGAGGATTCAGGTGTGGCAAGATAGCAGCGCCATCTCATATTAGCTACAAGGAGCCAGGCCTTGAATCAAACCGCTGAAAGGAAACCCAGTGGACCCGGGCCACAAACTAGCTCCTGCAAAAACAACAATTGATGGACAGAATGCAGAACAATGTCATACATTCACCCCAGTACAGAGATCTGGGCCTAAATCCATCGTTTTTTTGCTCACCATGCCATTCCAGTTTGAACCCAGCCATATGCAAATCAGTCTTGACCCTGTGCCTCATGGGAACAGTCCAGCCCGAACTGCCAAGCCAGGTCCTCCCTGGACTGGAACCAAGCATCCTAGGACCGGTTTCGGGGTTTCACCCCTCTTCAGCCAGGATAGCTTGATTCCAGTGGCATGGAGAGCACGGGACTCACGTCTGAGCATACCCGTCCCACTCGGGGTGACAAATGCAAAAACAACAATTGATGGACAGAATGCAGAACAATGTCATACATTCACCCCAGTACAGAGATCTGGGCCTAAATCCATCGTTTTTTTGCTCACCATGCCATTCCAGTTTGAACCCAGCCATATGCAAATCAGTCTTGACCCTGTGCCTCATGGGAACAGTCCAGCCCGAACTGCCAAGCCAGGTCCTCCCTGGACTGGAACCAAGCATCCTAGGACCGGTTTCGGGGTTTCACCCCTCTTCAGCCAGGATAGCTTGATTCCAGTGGCATGGAGAGCACGGGACTCACGTCTGAGCATACCCGTCCCACTCCTGGTGACAAATGCAAAAACAACAATTGATGGACGGAATGCAGAACAATGTCATACATTCACCCCAGTACAGAGATCTGGGCCTAAATCCATCGTTTTTTTGCTCACCATGCCATTCCAGTTTGAACCCAGCCATATGCAAATCAGTCTTGACCCTGTGCCTCATGGGAACAGTCCAGCCCGAACTGCCCCCCCCTTTTGTACCGCTTTGTTCGCCATAAGTTGGCAGGGTATGATCAGACGTGAGTCCCTTGCTCACTTTGCCACTGGATTCAAGCAAGCCTGGCTGAAGACGGCTGAAATGCCAGAAACCGGTCCTAGGAAGCTTGTTTCCGGTCCAGGGAAGGCATGGCTTGGCAGTTCGGGCTGGACTGTTCCCATGAGGCACAGGGTCAGACTGATTTGCATATGGCCATGTCTGAACTGGGGTGGCAGAGTGGGCTAAAGAACGGTGATGGACCAAACCCAGATCTGTTGACTGGGTGTGAGTGTTTGATTGGTTCTGATGCTCCGTCCATCACCACCCCCTTTTGTACCGCTTTGTTCGCCATAAGTTGGCAGGGTATGCTCAGACGTGAGTCCCTTGCTCACTTTGCCACTGGATTCAAGCAAGCCTGGCTGAAGACGGCTGAAATGCCAGAAACCGGTCCTAGGAGGCTTGTTTCCGGTCCAGGGAAGGCATGGCTTGGCAGTTCGGGCTGGACTGTTCTCATGAGGCACAGGGTCAGACTGATTTGCATATGGCCATGTCTGAACTGGGGTGGCAGAGTGGGCTAAAGAACGGTGATGGATCAAACCCAGATCTGTTGACTGGGTGTGAGTGTTTGATTGGTTCTGATGCTCCGTCCATCACCACCCCCTTTTGTACTGCTTTGTTCGCCATAAGTTGGCAGGGTATGCTCAGACGTGAGTCCCTTGCTCACTTTGCCACTGGATTCAAGCAAGCCTGGCTGAAGACGGCTGAAATGCCAGAAACCGGTCCTAGGAAGCTTGTTTCCGGTCCAGGGAAGGCATGGCTTGGCAGTTCGGGCTGGACTGTTCCCATGAGGCACAGGGTCAGACTGATTTGCATATGGCCATGTCTGAACTGGGGTGGCAGAGGGGGCTAAAGAACGGTGATGGATCAAACCCAGATCTGTTGACTGGGTGTGAGTGTTTGATTGGTTCTGATGCTCCGTCCATCACCAACCCCTTTTGTACTGCTTTGTTCGCCATAAGTTGGCAGGGTATGCTCAGACGTGAGTCCCTTGCTCACTTTGCCACTGGATTCAAGCAAGCCTGGCTGAAGACGGCTGAAATGCCAGAAACCGGTCCTAGGAAGCTTGTTTCCGGTCCAGGGAAGACATGGCTTGGCAGTTCGGGCTGGACTGTTCCCATGAGGCACAGGGTCAGACTGATTTGCATATGGCCATGTCTGAACTGTGGTGGCAGAGTGGGCTAAAGAACGGTGATGGATCAAACCCAGATCTGTTGACTGGGTGTGAGTGTTTGATTGGTTCTGATGCTCCGTCCATCACCACCCCTTTTTGTACCGCTTTGTTCGCCATAAATTGGCAGGGTATGCTCAGACGTGAGTCCCTTGCTCACTTTGCCACTGGATTCAAGCAAGCCTGGCTGAAGACGGCTGAAATGCCTGAAACCGGTCCTAGGAAGCTTGTTTCTGGTCCAGGGAAGGCATGGCTTGGCAGTTCGGGCTGGACTGTTCCCATGAGGCACAGGGTCAGACTGATTTGCATATGGCCATGTCTGAACTGGGGTGGCAGAGTGGGCTAAAGAACGGTGATGGATCAAACCCAGATCTGTTGACTGGGTGTGAGTGTTTGATTGTTTCTGATGCTCCGTCCATCACCACCCCCTTTTGTACCGCTTTGTTCGCCATAAGTTGGCAGGGTATGCTCAGACGTGAGTCCCTTGCTCACTTTGCCACTGGATTCAAGCAAGCCTGGCTGAAGACAGCTGAAATGCCAGAAACCGGTCCTAGGAAGCTTGTTTCCGGTCCAGGGAAGGCATGGCTTGGCAGTTCGGGTTGGACTGTTCCCATGAGGCACAGGGTCAGACTGATTTGCATATGGCCATGTCTGAACTGGGGTGGCAGAGTGGGATAAAGAACGGTGATGGATCAAACCCAGATCTGTTGACTGGGTGTGAGTGTTTGATTGGTTCTGATGCTCCGTCCCTCACCACCCCCTTTTGTACCACAAACTAGCTCCTGGATCGGCGACGCTGCGGGCAGTGGAGGGTACCCTCACCACAGCCAGAACCGGGTGAGTCCAGCGACGATGTGTGCAGCAGTGTGTGGAGAGCCCCGGATGACCGATCTGTATGGCCTTCGAGCAAGACGTACTTTACAGCCCGAGATACTGACTCCTGAAGCCGCCCGGCTTGACGTCTGCGACCTGGATGGAGCCGATCCTGGGCCAATCAGCACTAACGGGGAGGCGAGAGTGGGAGGATTCCGGCCGGGACCGGCTGATCAGCCACATACTGCGCGGGCCCCAGTGAGTGCCATTGCCCGCTTCCCTTACAGCACCTAGGCCTTGATGGCAGCAAATCAGTGACACTTACCTTACAGCTGTGCATAGACGGCCAACTGATTTTTTTTTCATATATCGCTTATACAATTACCAACGCATCGCAGTAACCTACGGAGCTGATGGCTAGGGCAAACAAAGGGCTTGGAGGCACACCCTCTGAGCTGAAAGTGATGGCAATAGCCCGGCTGTAAAACAGATTGCAGCCTATAAAACATGCTAACCAAGCCTCCTGGCGCCCCAGCCGGGGATCGCCTGTCGACGTTCAGCGCGGGCCACTTCCATGAAAGAAATGGCGTGGAGTTACCGGTGACTTGTTCCTTCCTTGAGGTACTATTCACATCTTTGCGGGATGATCTACAGGCAGTCAAATGAGAGCTCTCAAACATTATCAAAGAGATCCGGCGGGACCTTGATACAATTGGGGATTGAATCGCAGCTCTTGAAGAACATAAAGATAACCGCGAAGAAGAAGTGGAAGATGTGCAACAAGAGCTCATTCACCTACAAGAACAGCAGATCAAATTGCAGAAGAATGCTGAAGAGTTAGAAAACAGGTTGCAGTGGAATAATATTCGCTTCTAGGGAGTGTTATTAAAAGCAGAAGGATCACATCTTATCCTCTATATTAACATCTCTTTTTCCACATTCTGAGGGCCCGTCGGACTTCAAGATCAAAATTGACCAAGCACACAGAGTGGGTCTTCCGAAGGCAGAATCGGTCCTTTCAGCCGACATCTTAGTTTGTATCTGTGACTTTCAGTTAAAAGAGAACATTTTGCGCAAAGCCCACAAAAACCATCCAGTGCACTTTAGGGGGCATACACTATTGCTCTATCAGGACTTAGCGGTGATTACTTTACAGAAGAGATGAGACTTTCACCCAGTCACCTCTCACCTGTGGAACATTGGGGTTGCCTACCCTTGGGGACACCCATTCCGGCTGCTCTGTAACCTAGATGGCAAGCTACAACAACTGAGATAATTGGAGGAAATCTGCCAGTTTCAGAGTAGAAACTTCTCCACCACTAGAAAACAACAAATGAACCCCCCTAGACCATCAGACTCGCCAACGTTCACACTAGCAACGGCGTAAAGCAACCACCAGAGTCATGCAGCCTGATACAGCTTCAATTGCACTGGAACAACAAGCAGTGCTGGACTCGCTGGCCAAAGTGGAGGTTCTGTGATATCACTGGGCATATGACATTGAATTCTAATATTGAAGTGGTGGGATGGGCGACGAGGGGATAGGGTCTTGAAGCCACTGTCCCTATACTCCGAAGTAACTGTAAGTTACTCTGACACTATCGGAATTGATAGTATTGTTCTTTATGTTATGATAATTGTTATCTTTGTTACTTGGGGAAAGTGCTTCCTCTGGATAATGGCACCCTATAAATCAGACACACCTTTACAAGGACTGGGTGAAAGTGGAGGGGGATGCAGGATTCACACAGCTGGAACATTGTACACAAGTGCACTTCAGGCACACCAAAGGCTTACACGAATCCAACATCCATTTGGGTCCTCACATTAAATGTGAAGGGCCTTAACAACCCAGTCAAACGCTGAGCAGTATTATCATATCTTGAGAACTCAAGGGCAGGCATCTGCTTACTCCAAGGGACACACCTCTTGCCCAGCGACTGGCATCGGCTCTGATCCCAAGCCTTCCCCCATCAATTCCTCTCTTCTGCACCTACAAAGTCAGCGGCAGTGGCCATATTGGTAGCTCAATCCTTCTGAAGTAAGAGAAGTAAGAGAAGTAAGAGAAGTGAATTAAAAGGCAGGCTCCTTTGATACAACATAACCATTGGGTACCGATCCTTTGTAGTGGGCTCCATACACACCCCTAGTGAGGGACAAGAACATTTTCTATGCAAAGCAGTGTTAGAGGTGATGTCCATTCCACTTTTGGGAGGCAAGCTTAATCTAATATTCAACAATGATATGGAAGGCATAGCACAAAGACAGCCAGACTGGAGATTTGTCCCCGGGGGTACCCAGTGGCGTGAAGATATGGGACTGCGAGATCTCTGGAGGGAACTTCACCCACACGTACTAGAATACACATTTTTCTCACATGCTCATAAAAAATACGCACATCTTGATTATTTCCCTGGGACAAAATGCATACACACCTTGACTATAGCATCTGAAATAGAGCTCTCCACCCTTTCAGATCATGCTGCAGAATTCCTCAACATGGAGGTTACCCCAACAAAGCATCCCACACAGACCTGGAGATTACAGGAGAACCTCCTACAATGCCCAGAGGTATTGGACACAGATTATCCAAGCCATAAGCACCTTCCTAGAACTAAATGACAACCTGGACATCCCTATCACCATACTCTGGGATACTCTGAATACGCTCATAAGGGAGGGGGGGGGGGGGGGGGGGGCTGATAGCTATCTTGGCTTCGGACAACAAAATTCGCAAAGAGAAGACAGACCAAACCAATTCAACTTTATTTCAGCTCAAAAAAGCACATAAAAATACACAGTGCAGTAAAAAACTTAAATAATTAAAAACATACATACAATAAAAATCCAATTCATTAAATCTCAGGAAACTGTCATATGAGTTTTTAAATACAGCAAATCTTAAATACTTGGCAAGCCATTAATTATTAGGCAGAATACAATGGGGTAGGAGAAAAGACAGCAAAAGAATCAGACCTTATCATCCAAAATCTCAACATAGATAGTACAGCGCATCACATCCCTACATCGACTGTGAGTTGGTTCCCAGGTAGTACACAAAGCTTTGCCCAAGCTTTCCACATAGACAATAGATAGTGAGTTGAGGCAAAAATCCATGGCTTGCTGATATCAGTAGTAAGTACCCTAAGGGCAACTTTATATTCTCTAGTGCCCAGAGAACAGCACAACGATAATATCCAGCACCGCCTGCTGCTCTCATAGACTGGCCGAAAAACAAAACATGTTTTAGGGTCTCCTTGGGAGCACCACACACTGGGCACTGCCATTCATCAGCACTAGGGACTTAAGCCCATCTGGCTGTAAAGGACCGGAGGGTAGGGTCCCATAATGTACCTGCAAGAACAAACACCTGTCCTGGGGAGGTCCAATCTCATCAATGAAAGTTTCTCTGCTATAAACATCTTTAACTATAAGAAACACATCAGTCAAAGAGCTCTACTTTCCAGGGAATCTGCTGCAAGATCTTTATAGTGCCAATAAGCCAATTTCTCCCAGAAGAGATGTTACGTACTTGACCCACGGTATTTTGCTAGATCCCAAAAGGCTAAGGGTCTCTGTCAAGCTCTCCCGGTATTGATGGAGCTCTGGAGTGATCCAGAGCCTCCTCCAGTACAGAATGGGGCGTATACCAACTTTATCTGATATTACTCTCATCCTGAGGACAAGTCTGAGGGGGAGTAAGGGAGAACTTATGGGAACACCTACCAGTTGCCTAATGAACCAATTTTCCACTAAGTCAAGCATAGCTGCATCCACATGACCCCACAGCTCTGCACCATTTGATGCTGACCTCAAAGCCTGCAATTGGTAAACTTGCAGAGCCGAGCTTGTGGAAAGGTGCTTTTAATGAGCACACCGGTGCAGGGGTCACCCTTCTCTGCCCACGGGTCCGTAGACCAACAAAATAGAGATTGGCACTGAAGCTGGAATTCAAATAACAAGTGGATTAATCACTCATGAGTGGAACTACGTTCACACAGCACTCTCAAGTGCTGCCTGAGGTAGCACATTGAAGTCACAGAACACAGGCCTTATATACAGCTTTTTCTGCACTGGTAAGCATGTGGATACAAATAGAAGTTACAGGCATACACAGGAATAGTTACCGACAAACATAGGCAGATGGGAGCTCACTTAGTCAGCAAAGTGGGAGGGGGAACAGAACTGTTTACAACAGCAGAAAATTATTGACAGTTGAGTCTGAGACCAGGTGTTCTGGAAGCTACAAACTCTTAGCATGCACACTGCTTTTAGCTGAGTCAGGAAGTCAACTAAAATAGACAGCACAGGCAGGGAAAAAGACGAGCAGCAGGGGATGGGAGAATTACAAAGCCAACAAAATGGATGCCACAACCAAGATGGCTTCAGCTTATGCTAGCGGAAATTCTTTCAGATTTCCACAGGCTTGCCGGTCGAAACTGAGATCTATATACCATCATTAAAATATCCCCACTACTTGCTCTATTTAGTGCCTACGGTGGGTAATGTGAGCCTGCCACCCCATGTGTTCGGTTAGTGTAACTCCCAAGTATGTGAAGGAATGGGCTCTTTCTAAGGGTGACCCTGCTAGAACTGGATTCACCCTGATAGAATGCACTCCTGGATTTAAACTCATATACTTCATCTTGCCTATATTAATTGCCAGGCCCGATCCCTAAAAAATTGGTCAAAACGATCAAGGAGCTTTAAGGGATTTGGACAGAAAAAGAGTATCGTCTGGAAACATAAGGGCAGGAATCCTCATGTTTGCAATTCTGAGAGCATCATTATCAGTCTGCCCCAGTTAATCTATGATGCCATTTATATACAGAGCGAAAAGTTTTGCAGCAAGTGCTCAGCCCTGCCTTACCCCTCTGCTTTCGGGAAAGGGTTCTGTCACACTACCAGCCTGATCACACTTCACCTGCTCATAGTTATTCATATGTAACCTCACAATAATATCAATTAGATCGTTGGGTACCTCTTACTCTTGTAACAATCGCCACAGGGTGGGTCTGGGGACTAGATCAAAGGCGGAACGAAGGTCCACAAACACGACATACAGGCATCCACCCCCCAAAGTGATCACCTTCCAGTACATCCTCAGGAGGCGGAACACCTGTTTGTTCATGCTTGTTGCCTCCTAAAGCTCGCCTGTAAGGGGGACAAAATATAATTTCCAGCCATCCAGTCTTGCAATCTTTAAAGTATGACCCTACAGAACTGCTTTTGCGAGCTGTCGATAAGAATTATGGGTCTATAATTTGTTGTTTCATTGCGAGGGCCTTTCTTATGGATGGGAATAATGTCAGCCCCAGCCCAATTGGGTGCACGGGGCGGGGGGCTTCCAGAAAAGCTGTGAATAATTGTGAAAAATAAGCACCCCAAATGACAGCGTCCCTCCAAATACTTCCCTGGGGATCTTATCTAGACCCAGTGCTTTATTGGGCATGATGTTCTGAATGGCTAAACATATTTCCTTTGCTGATATTCCTTGATTATCAGATGAGAAACCATGGGTCCCTCCAGGTAAAGGAGTTAGAGTATATTCATCAATGCACCAGGGGTCCAAGTGTTTGGCGCCAGTTAACAGCAGCCCACTTCCTATTAGCGGGTATAGACTTAGACATAGCAGAATATGCAGCACTTCGATCACAACACTCCTTTTATGTAGGGGCGGATAAGTGCGGGCACCTTCTGTCCAACAAACTACAAGTCCAAAGGCAGGCGACCGGGAGTTACTCTATACGAACACCAGATGGCAGCGAAATAATAGATGATTAATCTTTAGCTTCCGCGTTTAGAGATTTCTACAAACTACTCTATGCCGGACAAATCCTAGACACGGAAAGCCCGCTGCATGTCTACAGGAGGCAAAAACGACACAACTCTCTCCGGAATAGGTGACCTCTCTAGACTGCCCTATCAACCAGAAGAGATCATTTCTGCTATCTCCCGCCAAAAACTTCTGAAGTGACCAGGACCTGACAGGTTCCCACAAATTTTGTACAAAACCTTTTGCCACCCCTTAGCCCTGATTTTAACCATATTGTTTAACTCTTTTGCCGTACCGGGATCCATCCCCTCTTCGATGTTGACGGTGGCCATAGCGGTTATCCCCAAGCAGCAGTTCAGTACATACTGTGCAATATCTCTTCTAAATGTCGATATAAAACTCTTTACTAGCATACTAGCCACCATACTGGGCCCCACATGCCGCACATTATTGACCCAGATCAATCGGGGTTTATTCCCCAAAGACAATGCAGCGATAATACTAAACGCATCCTGCATCTTATTGATAAAGCCAAACGGCCGAACAACAAGACTATGGTACTAATGATTGATGCCAAGAAGGCCTTCGATTGGGTACACTGGCGGAATCTTGAAGTGACTTTATCTCACTTCGGTTTTGGGAAGAGACTCAAACCATGGATGCTAAGCTGCTATAGTCACCCTAGTGCGACAGTTAGAGTGAACAGACAGATATCAACACCCTTTTCCATCAGCAGTGGCACACGGCAGGAGTTCCTCCCTGTTGCCCTGTTTTTGCTCTCTACATGGAACCCCTGGCCCAATGGGTGTGAGACAACCCCAATATTACCAGGATTACTTTTGATGGGAGAGGCATACAATCAGCTTGTACGCGGATGACGTCCTGGTGTCCTTAGATAACCCTAACATGGCCCTCCCGGTTTTTCTAGCCAAATTGTCTACTTTCGGCCAAGCATCAGGTTTTCGGGTTAATGTCAACAAATCTCAGGTTATTAATCTATCAATGTCCCCGACATTAGTGACACAACTCAAAGCACAATATCTGATATAATTGAGCACATACATCAATTCCCTATCTGGGAATCCAGCTGGCCTCTTCGATTCAAACAAACTCTGCATAAACTACAGTTCTCTACTTTAACAGTTTAGAAATGACTTATCCCGCTGAAAACACCACCAACCCTTGTGGCTCGGACAAGTGGCCGCCCTTAAAATGACTACTTTACCTAAGGTCCTGTACCTTTTACAGACCCTCCCAGTGACACCCCACGCAGGGATGATACAAACCTTGCAGAAAGTCATGAACAAATTTGTCTGGATGAGCAACAGACAACGAATGCGAAAAGACCTGAGTTACCAACCCCCAGACGCTGAAGGCCTGGGCATACCTAACCTCCAGCACTACTATCAGGCGGCACAGCTGTGCTAGTTTGCAGAGTGGAACAGAGATGAGTCGAAAAGACGTTGGCTGTTTCAGGATAGGGCGATAGCAGGGTCATACCTCTGGAGGGTTCCCTTCTTAAAGAGAACACACTGCCCAACAGGGCCGTTTCTACCATTAGGCAAAACTCGGCGGCTGCCTAGGGCGGCAAAAGGGGGAGGGCAGCAAAAACATGCTATTAACTGCTATTAGTTTCCAATTCCTGACTGAAACTGTCTCACCCAGGTAGAGCGGCAGCGTGCACGCTGCTCCCAGCAGGCGGCATATGGGGGCTGGCTGAGCAGCAGCTAGCTACAAACATTGTAACAATTCCCGACACCGGCCGTGCAGAAACTAATAGGCGGGGTCGGGTGTCCTGCTGCCTCTGCGGTGGCGCGAGGGTTGGCTACAATTCTATTGGAGGGAGGGTGGGGCACGCAGTTTTACTTTTAAAATTAATGTGAAGCACTGCAACGCGACTAACAAACCCAGACGGTCCCAACCCCTGACCCAGACCGCGGCCGCTGTGGAGCACGGTAGACCACTGTGCTCCAGCTGCCGCTGAGAGGTCACATTGCCTGAGAAGACTTTACAGGCCGGCGCTGGACGGACGGCCATGGCTAGCTTGCCTTGCAGCAGGAGTTGTTGCGGCCACGAGGCGGCCTGGAACGGAATTGGTGCAGTGAGCCACGCAAAGTAAGTGTGCGTCACAGTGCCCTCTGAAAGAGTATAATTTATCTGCTATTTGGTTGGCAATGGATGGCATTGGTTTTACTAAATTAGCAGTTGTACTGTAGCGCGGTCATGATCACCTGCATGCCAGTGCCCTGTACTGTAGCAGAAGTTCACATAGGTCAGAAGTGTCACTCAGCAGAGCAGCATTGGATAGCTCTCTGTGACAGCCCTGCTGTGGTGTGATCTGTGCGTCCGGGGGGAGGGGGTGGTCCGGGGTATAATTATTTTTGGGTGTCGGTTAGTCGAGCAGTAATGTTGAATTAATGCTGCCTGCTGTGAGTGACCTGGGTGCCTCAGCTGCCTAGTGCCCAGCTACTTGTCTGCGAGTCAGCTGTGTCGACACTTCTTAAATTTAAATGTAGGCAGCTCATCTGTGCCGCCTGCTGCAGGGCTGACCAGGTAGCGCAGACCACTTTCGGGGTTATCATGATTTTTATTAGGGTTGATGAGACTCGTTTTTAATAGATTACAGCACCATGGCTGCTGGCTCACAGTGACCGCCTGTGAGGCTGAGGCTTGCCCAGTGCCAGTCTGTCTGTGGTGGTGTCCATGAGTCAGCTGACTGTGTCACTTCATTTTTGGGGCAGCTGATAAGGTGTTGTTGAGGAGCATCAGCTATGGCTACAACTGAAGGTAGTAGGGAGAGGTGAACATAGAATTGTTCCTGTTACAGATTTAAAACTGAAGTTAATTGCCATGTTTTAGGTTGTTTGTGTGCAGTACTCCTTGTGTGCAGTGTTCCTATGTGTGACATTCAATACTTGAGTTGTGGCACTTTCACAGTTAATAGAATAAAGCAGTTATGTCCATGCAAAATAGTTTATTTAAGTAATGACCCACCTATATGCAATGTGATGATCTAGAATGGTTATTGAAACACGTGATGTTTATGCAAGATTTACAATGAATAATGCATAGGAACGGCGTTATTGCCATGCGCAATCAGTTTTAAGATCTTCTTAGTGTTTCTCGTTGTTTAAATGGGTGTAATTTCTGATATTTATATACTTCCCTTGTCTTCATTGCGAGAAAGTGTCACTCTTAGACTTTAAATATCGCATTTAGTTATTTAATGTTTGATGTGTTTTAATGTATAATGTTGAATACAAGTTCTTTTATATCTAATGCATTAATTCTTCTAGCCTTGATGACAGGGGGAGAGAGTGATGGTAGTAAAAGGGAGGTGGCGGCAGTTTTCAGTTGTCACCTAGGACGGCAAAACACCTAGAAACGGCCCTGATGCCCAAAGAGTCTCTACCTGTCCCCCATCACCAGGAAGACCATCGAGGTCTGGGATTGGGTTGGGCCCAAACGAGGCCTCATGTCATTCCCCTCTCCATTAACCCAAATATTTGTTAACCCTGATTTCTCCCCGGGTATGGATGCCGGGGCATTTTCCCCATGGCGACAGTTGAGATGCCTCTCGGAGGCTACATGTTTGATGAGGAAGGAATGATGATGTTTGCCCAGTTACTCTCTAACTACACATTACCAGAATCAGATAGAATGCAAATACTCCATTGGCTCATACACCTGGTGAACTGCTCTGGAGTACAAAGGTAACTCGCGAACAATGAAATGGCTGGTTGCCAAAACATCAGATAAGCGGGCTATTACTGAATTATATTCCTACTTACGCCAGCCCGCTCGGCCTCTAACAAATGCAAGACAGAAACGGTGGGAGATGGAGCTAGGTCGGCAATTGACTTTGAAGGAATGGGGAGCGATTTAATATTGAACGATACACATAGCACATAACACGGCCAGCATAGAAACCGCCACCAAAGCGGCCAACTAATCGCATCTTAAACCGGTGCGTTTACATAAAGAGGGGGTGTGGCTCACACGTCACACTTCTACATCTGCTATGGGATTACCCCAAAATATTGGAATATTGGACCCTAATACTAGATGACATAGACTTACACTTAGACAGGCAACTCCCTAGATTCCCCGCTTACACGATTCTTGGGCTGCCCTGTCCTATCATCTTTCCATTGAAATCCCAAAGGGGGAAGCAGATAGGACTAGGGAAGCAGATACGGACTAGGGAAGCAGATACGGACTAGGGAAGCCGATACGGACTAGGGAAGCCGATCCGGACTAGGGAAGCAGATACGGACTAGGGAAGCCGATACGGACTAGGGAAGCAGATACGGACTAGGGAAGCCGAAACGGACTAGGGAAGCCGATCCGGACTAGGGAAGCCGATACGGACTAGGGAAGCCGATACGGACTAGGGAAGCAGATAGGACTAGGGAAGCGGATAGGACTAGGGAAGCGGATAGGACTAGGGAAGCTGATAGGACTAGCTCTCGGAGCTACACTCCAGAATGTTCTCACACATTGGGGAACAGGTCGCATACCTACACACCAGGGATGACTCCACCGCTTATAGCAAATATTAGGAATGGAAAAGATCACTCTCACCCTTACAGCTCAAAGTGCTTCGTTCAGAGAGCTTTGGCGCCCATACTCTGCTCTCCTCTCGAAGGAATTTCGGGAGCTCACTTTCCCCAAATACTTATCCCTACTCCGTCTGACTGATATTCTCCCCCCTCCCCCCAGTCCCATGGTTGGGTACTAATTAGACAATCAATGGAAAGGCCTCCTCTGTTGTAACCATCGTCTTGTCCTTTATTGATTACTAAGAGTGGGTGGGTGTTAGGGAGGGGGGGTTTGATGGGGGGGACTGTTTTGTTATTTCCTTATGCCAATGACAATATATAAATAAATCTTATGATGAGCGCTGTGAAGCTCTTGTGTTGCTACACCCGACATGAAAATGTGAATAAAGAGATTTGAACCATAAAAAAATGCCTGCAGGAAGATACGACACGGGGAGCTGGTATTTGAGGTGAGGGGTGCCATGCAAAACAAAAAAAACACACTGAGCCACAAAGAACAATACACATGCACTCACAAGGAATGCAGATAGCAAAAAAGAACAAGCGCTTGCAAAGCCAAAAGGTCTTGCCTATGGGACCTATTGGCTTTGACAATGGGATTTAGACCTGCAGTACAGCAGCACGGCTGAAAAAAATGTTTAAAAAGTGCTATGATACGACAATCGCTTTATTTTGCCAGCACAGACACGCACAAATACAAAATCCGGTGAACATTTTTTTCTTTTTATTTATCAATTTGAGATAGATTAGTTAATTAAAAGTTTTGCTAAGTATGCATTGTTTATATAATGCGAACGCAATTTTAAAATATAGCACTAATGCACTTTGGGGAGTGGGCAGTAGTGATGAGGAACAGATGGGAGATGAGGCACAACAGAAGGAGAAAAGGCAGGAGTGAAGGAAGCGGATGGAGGAGGGAAGGATAAGTGAGAGACAACAATGGGGAAGCACACAGACAACGGAGGGTGGGGATTGGAAAGCACAAGGACAACGTAGGATGGGCAGTCGCCAATGGGGAAGCACACAGACAACGGAGGGCAGGGGAATGGGAAGCACAAGGACAACGTAGGATGGGCAGTCGCCAATGGGGAAGCACACAGACAAAGGGGGGTGGGCGGGAATGGGAAAGCAAATGGACAATGGAGGGTGGGCGGGCGTATAGGGATGGTGAAGCAAACAGACAACAGAGGGAGGATGGGGATGCACGTGGACAATGTAGGGAGTGTAAGGCAGCAAGAAGGGCAACAGAATGTGGGCAGACAGGGAGAAAGCAAGAATAGCAACTGTGATAGGGAGGGCAAGAGAAGAAACACACAGGTAACAAAGAGAAGCATGAAGTACAAGAGGGAGACAGCTGGAACATACACACACTGGTCGCGCACAGTGCTTAAACTGAAAGAAAAAGTAGATCCTGAAAAGGGAGCAGCGGAAATACGAGCAAGGGGTCCATGATCCCGGGGAGGGACAAATACCAAAAGATTACTAAAAGCCCGCAGAAACTGACGAATAAGAAGCAAGCAAATGTGAGTGATAATAAAGCCAACCAATGATAAGCAATGGGCGGGATTAAGCCCACTGTAAGCTAATGAAATGTTTTGTAACAGACAGTGCATGCACTGTATTAGGTCTGACCTAAAAAGTATCTCTGAAAGCAAGCAGCGGAAGGATAAAAATCATATATTTGTATGGATGATAAAGAAGGTATACTACAGGGGAGAGGTATACAAAAGAAAAGGAAGGAAAGCCATTGAATAAGAAATAAGCAAATGGGGTTGCAAAGAAAGCTAACCAATGGTAGGCTGTGGGTGGGCACAAAGCACACTGTCATTTTTGGTATGGTTCATAAGAGGTCGTTTGGAAACAGACCGATACAAGCTGACTGTAGAGGAGACCGAAGCTTAACTTGAGCCGATGGTTCTGGTGGGGCCCACTGGCATGATTGTTGGGAACCGGCACAAATTTTTACTCTTCGTATGTTGAGTGAGAAAGTGGGAGAGGTCAAAACACACTACCGGGAAGGAAGAAGAGTCAGACGGAAAACTGTTATCAATGGGAGAAAGCCGGGAGCAGCAAGAGTGAGACAAAGTGGCAGGCAGTGTCTGGCAGTGGATTTAGAGGCCTGAGGTGGATTCAAGCCTATGCAGCCGTGGTAATCAGTGCGCAGACATTTGATATCACTGGCTGATAGATTCTGATGCGAGTTTTGGGCACCAGCACTCATTGTTTTATAAATTAAGCACAGGCAGAGACATACATGTTTTTTACACACTTGCCAAGAACGTATGACAAATTGATGTTTTAGTCAAAGGGTCGGACAGTGGATTTATTGCACTTTCTGCCACTTCCTTTGAAGAGTTCCAGTACATTCCTCTGTCCATGTGGGCAGGAAGACATTCGAGACCGGAAAGGGGCCCCAAGAGAAAGGAAGACCCGCCTCAGGAGGCTCACCCAGGTGGCCATGACCTGATTCTCACTCAGTGTACCCACCTCAAACCTCTGACCTGAGGTCACACAGACCTGGCCAGGAAGCATGTCCCTCACTGGGCCGCTCTGCTGAATGGCTCAACCAGCTCCGCGGTTCTCGTCTTGTCAGGTTTCTGTTCTCGGTTTACACAACATCTGATCACCACCAGACTAAGAAGCATTAAAATGCACCCAAATAAGTTACATAACGGCGTCTTTACAAATGCTCTTCTATTTGATAGCAGTATAAAGAAAATCCCAGAAACATAGGGGCATGTTTACAAGCCCCTTGCGCCACTTTCGCCACTTTCGCGTCACGTTTCCCATGTTAAAAGTGACGCAAAAGTGGCGCAAGGGGCTTGTAAATATGCCCCATAATATAGATCTAAGCTCTCTGCAGTTTTAAAGTGCCAGGCCCGGGTAATCTTTACTGTCCCAAATAAGCTGATTACAGTCACACATGTGTTTGTCACTCTTAATGAGTAACTCTTATATCTTATCTCCCAGCCAGGGTCTAGAAGCCACGCTGTATGTTTGTGCCAGTTCCTGTGTCTCTGGGTGACAACAAACAAGCACAGACTGAGCAGCAGAAGGGGAACAACATCTGTGCACCTGGAGGAAATTGCTGTGCAGATGTGTGCGTTCAGGCATGATGAGACATGCTTTGAATTTACCTAAAAAAGAGATGCTTTGTGAGTGCGGCAGAGCAGTCAGTGCCCGGTAGAGTAACTAGCTTTCTCCCAGGGTTCAAGGCCTCACCAGTCGAGCCAACACCTGACTTACACTCTATCCAGCTCGCATCTCTCTGACCTTTAGCATTCGAACCTGAGATAGTAAAAAGCATTGGCAACGCCAGTAGATCCGGCGCAATTGTGCCAAAGCATGTAAACAATGTTATTCACAAATACTGTTTACGTGCGTTGCATGCACAAATGTTGTTTACAATTGCGAACCTGTCCTATTGGCTTTGCCAGTACTGTGAAAAATGCAAAACATGATTGAATTCTATATAGCTTGTAAACAGGAGATAAAGAATTGAATGTGATACATAGCGTGATGACTGAGAGCACATTTCGGATGTAAAATAGTTCCTCATGCATTCCACGGAGTTTGGAATGATACACAAAACAGCTAATAGCACAAGGTGAGACAGCTACACTCATGTAGGTGGTGCCGCAGCCCACTATGTATATCGTACAGCACTGGTAATGATAGTTCACCAGAAAAGCTGAACTGATAAGCCAAACCTAAAAGTGACATAAAAACGAATTCAAGCAACTCCAGATGGAGCTCAGACTGCCTAAAATGACTACAGAGAGCGACCATCAAACATGTAATTTGTTTGGCCTCTGCAAGGATGCCACTGAGATATGGTACACCACCCTGACCTCCCTCACCCCCGATGTCCTCTTCCTCAGCGAGACCTAGCTCAAACCATCATCCATGTCTGCCATCGCCACAGCAACAACCGATGGCTACAAAATTAAACTGCACACTGAGACTGCATCAACAAACATAGAGGTGGAATCCACAAAGACACCATCCACTGCACCAGCCGTGGCTGGTGCAGGTAAAAATGGTGGGGCGGGGTGGTGGGAGAGTCCACAGACGAGGAGGGAAAATAAAATATTTTTAAAAAAACACTTTCCTTGTTTTTTCAATTTTTCAAATTTTATTTTCCCTCTTCATCGTCAGTTGACTCCACCCCACATGCACTGGCCGTGGCTGCACTGCACCACCTTCATGGACAACACCACCCCAATCATGGAGCACAAAAACTTCCAACTCCACACCAACTGCAAAACCACCATCAGAGGCACCCTTGCCTACAAACCACCTGGGCCTTGCCCCAGCTTTTGCGACGCTGTTCCTAATTTCATCACTCCACTCGCCATCGACTCCAAACACTACATTTTCCTTTGTAACCTCAATTTTCACCTGGACGATACAGCCAACCTCCTTGAAAGCATGGGCAACACCAGCCTCACCCAGCTTGTCACCAACCCCACTCACACCGGAGGACACACACTCGACCCCATCTTCATGACCAGTGACAAAGTCAAGTGCAGCCACGTCACCGAGCTGACCTGGAATGACCACGCCATTTTGCACTTCACCATCGCAAGACCCCCAACACGGCCACCAAGCCACACAGCACCGCCAACCGGAACTTGAGCAAAATATCAGAGAGCCTGTGGTCCATGCCATAAACACTGGCCGCGTCTGCACCACAACCAACATTCAACAGGTGATCAAGAACATCTTCACATGGATCATCAAATATGTCTAAAGAAGCGTCCCCATCCAACCCACCAAACCCAAGAGATCTTCCAAACAGGTCAGTTAGTACACCACAGAACTGAGAACCACCTAACAAAACTGCAAGAGACTCGAAAGAAAATGGCGCACCATCAAAGAGCCCATAGACTGTGCCTGCTTCAAGACCTCCCGCAACCTAACCATCAACTTCTGAAAGAGGAGAAAAGGAGTGCCCCTAGTGACCACATCGCAGCCAGCTCAAACCCCAGTTAAGAACTCTTCAATGTCGTCAGAAATTCTCCGACCCATCCGTCACCGAAAACATGATCACCCCCTCTCAGGACATCTGTGACACCCTGGCAGACTTTTCTGACAACAAGATCTCCTCCATCTACAAGAACTTTGCACACCAAACTACCACTGCAGGCACCATAATCCTCCTCGCTCCAACAGACGTAAAACCCGAGCTCATGCTCAACACCTGGCATCAGCTCACCATCGATGACACCTCTGCCATCATAATTTGCGTCTACTCAGGATCACCTATGCAACCCTGTCTCCACTACATCTACAACCTCAAGAGCAAGATAATCAGCATCAAACTCACCACCATCCTCAATACATCCCTCACCACACCCACCTTTCCCGAGGAATGGAAGCAAGAGGCAGTCAAACCTCTCCTAAAGAAACCCACTGCTCACTCTTTGGCGTCCCTCATGGGGGGCTTTCATTCTTGCAGTCCTGGGAGTTCCAGGTATCTAGTGGACTATCCCCTAACACTTCTAGCATACCAAAGGACTGCTATTATCCAGTTAACGGCTAATACCAACTTACTCCAAAGGTTCTCCTCTTCTCTTTTGGTGAAGTCTAAGAGTTTTAGTTACCTTGGCCAGTCCCCCAAATCTAACTGCCCCATTTTAAGTTTTTTCTTTTAATTCTGGAACTTGTAATTTTGTTTTTCCCATTACAAAACCCTGACTATAAGTCCCAGAACCAAAGGCAAAATCTGGGCTGGAGCAGCTAGCCGTGCATGGACCTGTGAAACTTGGCCCACATCTATGAGGGTCTGGTCCACCTGTCCTTGCTTATCTAGTTCTTATGTTTGAAATTATGAGATGACTCCCGGTCATTGGAGATAACCTGTTTGTTTTCTGAGTTTTATTCTGACAACCCAGTACACACAGAGAATAGCAGCCTTGGCTTGCTTCTATAGAACTAGTTGGACGAAAGCTTGCAGTGGTTGGTAAATGATAAGGCTGCAATTGGAACCGTGTGTCGCAGTGACATGGAGTCATTTGACATCTAGGAAAATAGAATCCCTGAAGGAGTATTTTAAATATAGTGATTGATGCTAGGGAGTTGAAACCTATCACTGCAGAATGGGGCAGGATCCAGTGATAGACATGTGAGACAGAGTAAGACAGAGGTCTTCAATCTGTGGGGGGACCCCCAGTTGGGCCATAGATCCATGGAAAAAGAGGCAAACATTCCCAAGCCTCCCTTCTCCTGGAATCCAAAAAGTTTGTTCTTCATTTTAGATTCAAAATAGTGTCATCTCATGGGGCTCTCTGATTGGAGGACATCGTAAAAGAAGCCAATTATAGTGTGGCAATCTCATTAATGACTGTCCTCCAATCAGTGAGAGTGCAGCATGAATATAAAAATGCCACTCCACTCTTCACCACGCCACTCTACTCTGCATGATTCTACTCAACTCAATGCCACTGCACTCGACACTGCACCACTCTACTCTACACCACTGCCCTCTACATCACTCTACTCTACACCATTCTACTCTATACCACTGCACTATACATCACTCTGCTCTGCACCACTCAACCTCACTGCACTCTCCCCAGTGTACAATATGCCACGCTACTCTATGCCAGTCCACCCTACACCTCTGCACTCTACACCACTATACTCTACACCGCTCTGTACCAGTCTACTCCTCTTTAATGTATGCCACTCCACTGTATTCCATGCCATTCCACTCTACGCCACTCCACTTCACTCTATACCAATCTACTGTACACCAATCCACTCACGCCACATCACTCCACTCTACATCATTCCAAGCTACTCCAAGCTGCTCTATTCCACTCGTCTCTGTACCTCTACACACCACTCTACGCCACTCCACTCCACTCCATGCTACTTTACTTGTTTCCAAAGGGTAATAATTGCACTGGCTATCTGAATCTGCTGGTTCATCTGGATTGTTGTATGCTTTTCTGTTCCCTATAAAGGGAAAACAACTCTATGTTCAGCCAAAGCCACCCTGTCTGAAACTTCATAGTTCTAACATGTGGCCTCTCGCTTGGGACTTCCTCTGTAAACCAATCAGAGGTAGATAAAACTATTGCACTATGGCTTACGCTAGTATTTTTATTGGTCACTTTGTTCCTACGGCATATTCCGATGATTACCGGCTTTTCCCTTAGGCTGAACAATTCAGCTGTGATTCTCTGACATAGAGAGAGCAAGTTCATGGGCATGCATAATCTTTAGCCCAATTGCGGCTACATTCACACTCTGTTTCTATAAGTCATACATAGTTTGTGGAAATTCCAAAAAGATGAAGGAAAACATTTTTTGTCACAGATCCACTGCACACATATTGTTTCATCAGAGGACAGAGGCACAGAGAGAGTATGATTTGCCCAAGATTAAACAATTCAGTAAAATTTGAGACCCAAGATTGTAATGCAGTACTGCTTTTCCTAAAGCCTATCAAGTACCGTGAGAGTGGGCAGTGTCTACCATCCATGCTCCTCCAGAGGAATATCAATTCCAAGTTTGTCTATTGGTGCTTTTTACCACTAATATTTTAACAGCTATTATGTTAATAAACTCACAATCATGGACAAAAAAGGGGACCAATAAATACGTTCAAAAGGTTATTGCCCAAGTGTACATAATTTAGTCAAAGGAGGAGCCCGGGTTTAATTTAGAAATAATGAACAGATGTAACCAGGAAAAGACTGGTGACCCCAAAAAGAAAAATGACCCTGACACCCTGGGAATGTTCCCACACAATGCAAATGTCATTATTTGTTGTTTTTTAAATACACATTCCCGTTCTTTGCTGTTTTTTGGGGGGAGGGAGTGCTAGGCATCTGCGTTGTTGGTCCTACCTAGGCTTATCATTCAGTGTTTATTTTCAGCATTGTGTGGTGGATTTGTGTTAGTGCACTTCTTTATGGTATATATAAGTACATTTAAAATATCTTATTAATATTTTTATATTACTTTATACTGAAGTTTTGCTTTTTCTAAGTGTGGCACATAACAAAGGTTACTATTACTCAATTTAATAGTGCCCAATTTACTGACCAAAGAAAGATGGAATGCTAAGACAGCCATGCAAATATTTCTGATCTCATTAACAGGTAGGAGGAGGATTCTAAGCATGTCATCCACCCGTATTACCTATTGCTGTGAATGCATGGGCGCTCAAGAAAAGGGGAACTGTCATGTCCCTGTTCATGCCACTGTTAAGCACATGCTATTCTAGTTGTTCTTAGGTGCTGTTCTGACCAATTCCTTATAGATATGTCTATGCACTGTAATTATGCACCGAGTGTCCTGATGTCAATAAGCCTATGATGTAAATATTCCCCTGAGTGCTTTGCACTCACTGTCTGTGAGATATGCCCCGAGCATGTATGTGAGATCTGCCCCCAAGCGCTTATGTTTTCTGTTGGCATTCGTTTTACTTTGTTTTATAAGCACTGTTTAATTTATGTATACAGTTTCTGCTCTATGCGCTGAGCACTGACTGCTTTTGTTTTGTTGCAGCTCTGTGTTTGAGACTGCCAAGATCTCGTGAGATCTTGGCATTCTCGGTAGCCTTGTTGGGTGTGGTTGCGAGCTAGCTGTCTATTTAAACTGCACCCGAGCCACAGAAGCCGTTTTGCCTCAAGACAGTCCACACAAGAGGATCAACGCTGAGCCCCTTGGCAAGACATCTGTGACACGCCCCAGAGCAGAAGAAAAACAAGCATTTGCAATGCAACAGGTCTCGCATTTAGGTGAGTTTAAGCTATTGGCATTGAAAATGACAATGCCTTTTATTTATGTTTTAAAAACGAAAACAAAAATAAAAGGCATTGTCATTTGCAATGTCAATAGCTCAAACTTGCGTAAATGCGAGACCTATTGCATAGCAAATGCTTGTTAACATTGGGTAGTGCTGTTTGAACAGAGGATGCCATTGTTAGTGCAAAGTGAACTATGGCCCGGGTATCTAGTGGTAATGCCTGTACTTTGAATTTGGGGAGCACAAATGGAGCAAATGAAGAGGGACCCCTCTTTCTGCACTTTTGCCACTGTTGCACAGAATTTCATCAGGAGGCTCAGTGTCCCAGACAAGACGTACCCAGCTTGACTGTGTAAACTCACGGCAGAAACTTAAGGGCCGTGTCTTTTCCCGGGAGATAGTGCTGTCAGCCTGCTGCCTGTTCTCTTCAGGGCTGTCTCTTGATTCAATACTGATGTTCCATCATTATAACTATCATTTATCCATACACAAGTGCTTAATGTAAACCGAGAGAGTCTTGCAACAGATGCTGTGCACTCTTCCTCAGAGCACGGCGTACCCTTAAGGAAGAGAGTCAAGTTGAACGCAGCTACTTACCTTGCACACACTTAGTCACACATACACTCGGGTGGGGGTCACACAATTAGTGGGGAGGTTAGGGTTTCATGTACCCTCTGTTGTGTCTCCCAAAAAGGTACGAC
Source organism: Triturus cristatus (assembly GCF_964204655.1). Classification (NCBI taxonomy): domain Eukaryota; kingdom Metazoa; phylum Chordata; class Amphibia; order Caudata; family Salamandridae; genus Triturus; species Triturus cristatus. The sequence goes on from NC_140594.1 coordinate 394,858,100, forward strand.
AATGGCAACACATATAATAATTGTGCCTACGTCATACCCCCCACAGCAGGATCTCCTCCCTCAGTCCCATCTCACTTCCTTCCAGTTCTTCTCGTGAGTAAGATGTAGGGATACGGGGTTGATTCAAATCATCAACACCGTGCACGCCGAGAATATAGGGTAGGTCCATATCATCTCTGCGGGGCCACTTGGTGGATAAGGGTAAGTCCACATCATCTGACAGTCACCTTGGTAATGTCTCACATGGCCTGCCTATGTCAGGAAGCCAGGACCAGCTGCAATTTCTGTTTTAAGCATGTGGAATGTACCTAATGTGCTACTCGTGTTTTATGCATCCCAGGTAAGAAGATATATTTAAGACATTTTAAGAACTGCAAAGAGGTTAAAAAAAAAGACCACTATCCCTCATGCAGCAGTAAGTCTGTGGTGTTCATTAATATTGAAGTTTGGAATTTTGTCTAAGAGATCAATCACAGATATGACATGGATCATTTTCTGCTGCCAAAAGATGGTAGGGCTCTCAAACAAAAGGCCCAACATGGTGAAAAAAAGCTGGAAATATTAGGAAGTATGAGGCCTCCTACTTGGGCTTTGGATTCACCTACATTACCATAACTGGTGAAATTAGGCCACAGTGTGTGGTTTGTGGCATGACCTTGGCTAACCAAAGCCTAAAACCAAACAAATTAAAGTACCACTTGGAAACTAAACTTGAGTAACTGGCAGGAGAGAATAGAGATTGTTTTGCTAGAAAGCTGGAAGACATCATCTACCAAAAAGACACTGTGAACAATGTGGTCTCCACACCAACAAATGCCTTGAAAGCATTGCGCCAAGTGGTGTACCACATTGCCACAGTCAAAAAGCGTTTTACAGATGGATAAAAAGTGATTTTTCCAGCAATGCTTGGTCAAAAAGTGGCAGGGAAGTTTAAAATGGTGCTACTCTCAGACACAACAGTTTGCGACCGCATCTCTGACATGTCAGAGATATCCACAGGCAACCATAGCACGCTTGAAATCGAGTTTGTTTTACAATTGAATGAAGCGACTGGCTTATCTAAGGAAGCTAGTTTAATTGCTTATGTTCGATTGAAAAAAAATTCTGTAAACCAATCAAGGGACAGGCAACAGCATCAGCCCTGTTTCATATTCTCAATGACTTTCTGTGCTCCAGTGGCTTAAACTGGGACAGCTGTGTTGGGATCTGTATGTATGATGCTCCTTCCATCTGTGGGGCTAGGGCAAGCTTAAAAGCCAAAGTGTTAAAAGTGGCAACTCATATTCTATGGATCCACTGTATAAAACACCAGGAAGCCCTTGCAGTCCAAAGCATGGATAGAGAACTTGAGGATGTGTTGAATTCTGCTGTGAAAATTATTAATTTCATAAAGGCTCACCTCACTAGAGCTCATCTGTTTGCGATTGTATGTGCAGAAATAGGAGCTGAACATTATGGTTTGCTTTTCCATGCAGAAGTCCAGTGGTTATCCAGAAGAAAGGTGCTGAATTGCATTTTTGAATTGAGAAATGAAGTATGACAATTCCTTCTGGATTTTGACCCCTACAATGCAGAACAGCTGTGTAATCCCAATTGACTTGTGTTTTTAGCATACCTTGCAGACATATTTGATAAATTAAATTTGTTTGAATCTGTCTGAAAGTACATTCTTTACCATGTATAAAAAAATCTGCCTTCAAGAAACTGGAGTTTTGAAGAAGACTGATTCAAGGTGGCCTGCTTGAGGCATTGCCATGTTTAGCAGAAGCTCTTGAGGACTCAGTATATGACCTTGAAAGTGCTGCTGAGGTCATAAAAAAATCACTTGACTTCTCTCAGGGACAGTTTAGAAAAGTACATTCTTGAGGTCAATGATCATGTCACTGATGGTGTATTTCAACCTGTTCTAGTTGTTGCTGGTACTCATCTTCCAGTGCTCCTTTAGTAAGACCTAATTGAGCTGCATAGTGACTGCTTTCTCCAGATGCAATTCAGCAAAATTTCATTGGGGTAATTTTGGCTGAAAATGTCCGACGAACAATCTGATTTGACAAAAATTTCAGTCAAAATTCTTCTGGGGTTAGCTCATTATATATAGGTAAGATTGAGTTCTTAGAATTGGCAGTATTAAGGACGAAGCACTGTTCAAAACCTGAAGTGGAGCACAACCTGAGGATGGTAGTAGCAAGAATGCATACACAGATTGACCACCTCTCCGGAGAAAAACCAGCACATTAGTTCAGAAAGTTGTTATCATCCAAATGAGTTTTGTCTAATTATGTTTTGTTTGTGAAAAAAATGTGCTGTTGTGCATTTTGGGGCAATTCTTAATGGAGACATCTTGTTTGAACTGTGTAGTAAGCCTCTGACACTGAGCCATAGTCACCCAGAAACGTTTGGTTTGCCAAAGACTGTTTAATATTATTTCCCTACCGTAAAAATGATTCACCGTGGGAATTAGAGGCGGTTATGGTTGTCGATGATGAGGAGTACCAAGTTCTAGAAATGTTTGTCAGGAGAGAGTCTTTACTTCTAAAAAAACTTGACAGGGGGTCTCTGCATTAAAAAATGTGAAGACATCTGAGTTATAGTGTAGGAATATTTAGAGGGGAACCATTAGGCTTTTATCCTTTTGAGGTTGCCTGTATTGCCACTTAAATGTCTGCATCATTCTTAGTTTGGGATTAAGTGACAGCTACCTTAAATGTTTGCACTACAGTCTAGACAATTTGCTACATGGTTCCCTTTGGCATTAATTGGTTCACCTTTATGGGCCATGGTATTCTGTACATAGACCAACGGAAGATTGCCCAGTAGAACAGCTATCTTTCCTCAAAGTTGCTTGCTTTTTATTGACTTCCCTTTTAAATCTCTAAAGCACCAGAACAGTAAATCTACATTATATTCATGTACACAGAATCCTGAATCTGACACACTATGGGCAGGAACTGACAGATTAGTCTTCTGTGCAGTGCAGTCACCCAGAGCTTTAGTGTGCATTTGTAGCAACTTGTAGTCACCATCTTCAAAAACTCCCTGCACTACAGCACAGACCACAGAATACTTCTTTTTAGTGGCAACTGCAGGCTGTGCACAGCCAACTATGTTGTACCAGGTCTTATACTCATGTATTGGTAACATATTTGGAGTTTGTGGAATATTTTGTGTATGTTTCAAAACTTACTGATTATGAAGTGTTGGATTGTATTCAAATTTTACGTCAGTGGCATTTAATGAAGAGGACCACTGCATTCAACTAAGGTACAGAGTGCACACATTGGGAACACTAGCTTTTGGTGCTGCTTCCAGTGTAGGTATTGGAGAAAGTAGAATAATTGGTTTTACCTGTGGAATACGACACCCCGGTTTTATAGCTGTCTGTACTGCAATGAGAATTTTCTCTGTAGAAATAAATCATTTCTTTGCAAAAGAATACGAGTGTGATCTGCATGTTACGGGAGCCATCTGTCCCTCATAGTAAACTACATACATAGAGCCTGAAGTGCTAGAAGCAACCCTAATTGCTAGGTTTGTCTTGTTGTCCCATGTCTGTAAATATGTGGTCTCTAACATGTCTGCTAGTAGTCCATTTAAGATAGCTGTATGTGTTTTCGTCCAATTTCTCTCAGAAAACACTATAAAAGCTTGTCCGATTCAGCATAATGTGGCGAGTAAACTGTACCCCAATTAAGAAATCCCTTGGGGCTTGTAACTTCCTTAATGTATTTGGAGGTTGTATAGTAGCACTCTTCTGCAGTAAGGTCAGGTGTAAGTCCTTTACCCTGGCAGGATAATTCATGTCCAAGAAAAATCACCTTAAGATATGCAAAATTAGATTTGTTTAAAATTGATTTTACACCTATGTTGGGGTAAAATCATCACTATCCTGTCCACCCTATCCAGGTGTTCACTCAAGTCTTCATCCATAATGTAAATGTCGTCAATATACAATAGCTCCTCTGGATATTCTTTTACGATCTCCATAATCCATTCTGCAAAAAGGCCAGAGCTGTTCTAATACTTCAGGGTAAATCTTGTATAAGCACACTGAAAAATGCTGAATGAAAAAATGGTTAGAAACTGAGATTCAGGTACTGTATTCTGACAAAGGAACCCATTATCCAAAGGTGTTTTATATTTCTTTCTGACTACATTTGTCATCATGTACCAAGAAAGAATGGAGGAGTAAGAGAATACACTGGGTTTGGCCTCCTCTACACGTAAGTAATTCCAAAAAAGAAAAACCCAGTACAGTTATGTTCAAATAACTCTCCACTGAAGAAAAACAAAAGTTTTTCTTGTAAAACCCAAACCCACCAGGGTTACTCCTTGGTGGCATGCTTCATCAGCGGGTCCAACCCATTCCGCTGCAGATCGGGGCATGCTACGATCTACGTGGGAGCACTTTCTGTTGTTATATACAATGAAAAAGAAGTTGTTCTAAAAAATAAGGGGAGTGGGGATTGATGGTGTGTAGTTAAAAAATACCTGGCTAGTAGGTGTTGCTTAATTTATTTTAACCTCTAGTTGGGATGGTTAAAAATAAGGGGAGTTTTAGGATAAGAGATTGGTAATGGATCTATTCTTCTAAAAGGTCGACATTTTTCGAGCCGTGCCCCTTATTGGCTCTTCTTCAGGACTCAATCACAAAGGAGCTAGAGAGGGAAAACGTGCCAGAACGCCCTCCAATCAACAATAGTTTCAACACAAAAAGTCCTGGCACACTGTAGCATAACTTTATTATTGTTCTGGACTAGGTAGAGGAGGTGTGCTTTATCACAAACCTCCCTTATATTATATTATATGGAGACAACCCATCCAGAATGCTACAAAATTAAAAGTTGAGTGGGTAAGAAAAGTCAGAATGAAAGAGAATGTGAAGTCAGTCCACAAAAAGATACACTCTACAGAAACCCTCGATGCTAAAGAGGTGAAAAAATGTGTATAGAGACAGAGAGTACCTCACGTGCGCACCACCAGAGGAGCTACTGGTTGGTTCTCACCAGCTTGCCCACGTTTATTTCATCATCGGCAACTCTCTCTCAAGAAAAAAGTGTGCAGTGTCCAGTGAAAAAACACATAACACAAGACGGTGTTGTGTAAAAACAGAAAAACACATAAACTGTGCAGACAAAGACAGTAAAAAATGGTGAGGGTATATAGACTCTCAAATAATTGTTTTATTCTGGTTAGGAGTCTATCCCACTACTTAAAAACACAGCATGTTGCATACCTTAGTAATGACGGCCAACATGTTTCATTGCCAATAAAATTTGTTGCAAATTCATCAGGGCAAGAAGGGGTCAAGGATCACCTTCTCTGGACACACACCTTTAAAAAGGACTGACAAACACAAATAGGCAAACATACAGCTTAATCAGTTCGGCGAGGGATGTATTCACTGTCCATCCAAAAAATGGTTATGGTAATGAGCTTAAATCCATTACCTAGTTGGGGCTATGGGCCCACATACCAGCCACCAACCAGTCGCAGGGGCGTTCTAAACTCTTTACTATCGCCTTCCTGCTCTGCAAAGCACGACCGTAGTTGGTGCCTGCACCTGTAGAAAAAGTATATAGACCATATATACCTAGTCTAATACGGCACAGTCTCTGTATATTTACTGTTCCTCGATCTCTCATAGATCATTCACCTAACAGGTTGATAGTTCTACTCAACCATGTGCCCCTTCAGCGATTCACCCGTTCATTTCTGATGCCTCACGTCAGCACAACTCGTTATCAAATATTTTTACACAGCTGAGCTGGCTTCAAAGATGACACCCCTCCTATGCGTGCCACGCTTAAAAATAACCTTGGTTTTTACATACCGCAACATCCACGCAACATCCGAGGGTGCAGACAGCCGTTTCTCAGTAGCTCATATACCCCCAGCTTACCCTGTAACTGTACACCCAGGCGGTACCTCAACACTGGAACAACTACCAGCGCGACTGTGTCTGTTTTCAAAAGACGGCTCTTGCGCCATCTCGCGAGACTACGCGGTTACCCGGATTGTCTCGATATGCTGAGGGGAATGCAGCGGCCATCTTAAAGTGGTCTAGGGTCCCGGTTTCAAGTAATTCAGAACTCGCTGGAACAATCATTCCCAATCACAGAGCGGTTATAGAGTGTGCCATATGATTTAAACCATAAGCCCGAATCCAGCGGGCTAGCACCCCATATGTAGAGGACATGTTCCTGCTCACAACCAGCAACCATCAGGTGGGAAAACGGATCTCTACTAAAAGATGAACAACGCGGCAGCCATCTTACCAAAGATAGATATAGAAGGAGGAAACCAGTTCGGGATTAATGAAAATAGGAAACCTCCAGACTGCAAAGTAGAGCACACATGCGTGAATGTGTGCACCATAAACATATTACACACGGCGCCCTCAACAATAAAAAAGAGAGAGACAGAGACACGACCCGTAAGCCACCAAATGACCACATTGGAGAGCAGCTATACCCCAAGTAGATCATTTCGGATCATACAGCTTGACCTTTCATGGGTAAGACTACACTTATTGTGCCAAAAATAGAACATCAAGGATTAGTGCGGGTAGTGAGGTCATAATTCCATGGTGTTGTACTCAGCTTGTTAATGACCACCTATCTGCACACTTTGTTCCACTCAATTTGGTCATTAAGACCAATGGTATCCCCCTTCTCTGTGTAGATCCAGCGGGCCTCCTTCACAGCCAATCTCTTGTCTATTTCGCCTATGTCGCCACAAACTTTCTCCAGAATGACCCACTTTAAAGATCTAAAGTGATGTTGCTGGTCTTTATAGTGTTGTACCAATCGTGTAGTGAGCTTGCCGGCCCTGATCGTACTAAGATGTTCCTGTATGCGTACCTTGACCTTTCTAGATGTAAGACCAATGTAGTGTAGTCCGCATGGACATGTCAGTCTGTAAATTACATGGCATGTATTGCAATTGGTAAACTGACGGAGAAACCAGGTTCTCCCACTACCTAGTGTAATTTCAGTTGTTTTCTCCGTCAGTTCGCACACTGAGCAGCTACCACAGGGATGATGTCCTAGGGGTAGGCTTACAATCTTCTGACCATGGGCAGGTCTTTTATGCACCAGTCTGTCCTTAAGGTTTTGAGTCCTTTTAAACGCGAATCTGGGCTGGGGCATCTGAAAGTCACTAGTGGATAACAATGACCAGTGTCGCTTGATTATTTGTCTGATCTTATTAGACAACGGGTCAAATGTCAGAACTACTGGCAAGCTCTCCCTTGCTTCCTTCTTATTCCTCTCAAGCAATGCCTCCCTAGGTGTATTGTGAGCCCTTTTACGGGCTCTAGTGATGATTCTCTTAGGGTAAGCACGTTGTTCCAATTTCATGCTCAAAACCTCTGATTGATGTAAATAGTCAGATGTGGAGGAACAGTTTCTGCGATATCTCAGAAACTGACCAACCGGGAGGTTGTCCCTTAGAGCTCTGGGGTGGTAAGACTGGTAGTGTAATAAGGAGTTTTTGTCAGTGGGCTTGTGATGAACGCTGGTGCTAAGTTTATCATTCACCACAGTGATGTCAAGGTCGAGGTACGTGGCCGTCTCTCTACTGAACTGCCAGGTAAATTTTAAACAGATGTCAAGCGAGTTCAGCCATTCCAGAAATTCACAAAGATGTTGTTGAGTGCCCGTCCAAATACATAGAACATCGTCTATATATCTCTTCCAGAGGCAGATGTGCCCCTGGAAGGGATTGGAGGGGTGGTCCAGGTAGTGTTCCTCGAATTGGCCGACATAAATACAAGCCAGGCTCGGCGCGAATGTAGCGCCCATCGATGTCCCCGAGATCTGTAAATACAGGGCATCTTTGTGACAGAAATAGTTTCGGGTGAGGGCCAACTCCACACATTGCATGACAAAGGACTGAGGAGTGTCGTAAAACCACTCCTGAGCCCCCAGGGCGCGAGCTGCTGCCACCAGCGTCGCGTCCTGGGGGATGCTAGTATACAAGGACTCGATGTCGATGGTCACAAGTAACTGCTGAGAAGGATCAAAGTCCATTTCATTAATGATGTTAAGGATATCGGTCGTATCCTGAACATATGACCGTTGGGTGATTACAGATTCCCTGAGGAAAAAATCAGAAAACTGGGAAAGGGGCTCAAGTACCGAGGAAATGCCCGATACAATAGGGCGGCCTGGAGGTGGACGCTGGGCCTTATGAATCTTCGGCAGAATATAAAATGCCGGTGTCCTGGGGTTGACGTTGACAAGGAACTCTGCCTCTTTAGCAGTGATCCACTTCTTCTCCCGCGCCTGTGCCACAATGATGGTAATCTGTTGTAGCAGTTCAGCCGTGGGATCACGTGCAAGAGGACAGTAGTTCCTCCTGTCGCTCAACAACCTCAGTACTTCCGCCTCATAGTCGCTGGTATTCATAAGAACCACAGCGCCCCCTTTATCAGCAGATTTGATGGTAAGTGCAGTGTTATCTTGCAAGGATTTTACTGCAGCCCAATCTAATTTGCTCATGTTGTTGAAGGTGTTGGCCTGTTGTGATTCCTCCAGTAGTCTAATCTCGTTCAAGACCTTATTCTCAAAAACTGCCACCTCAGGACCAACTGAAGATAGTGGTGGACAAAACTGGGAGGGACGGTGTAAATCCGTGGAGAAAACTGAGGCAGGAGTCTGTTCTTTGTTTGCAAATAATTTTTTGATCTTGATTTTTCTCACCACTTCGTGGAGTTCGGTCCGGCATTTAAAAGAGTCATGTTTAGTAGTTGGAACATACCTAAGACCACGGTTCAGTACTTTTAATTGACCTGCTGTTAGTTCATGTCCTGAAAGGTTCACAACGATGTTGTTCACATCTACATCGGGGCTCGACCTCGACTGCGAGTTTGGCGCGGGGAGAACATCTGCCAGTTCTGAGACTGGTTCTGTCTGGCTCTGCCCCGTCCCCTGTGACCTCCCCCTCTGTTGCCTTGTTGAGCCTGGCCCAAAAAAGAACGGATCAGGGAGCCAAGTTCTTGATTGGCCTGTGGTTCCAAATTGAATCTGACCTTCCCCTGGGCTATGGGTGGAGCTGCCTCATCATCCTCGCTGGAGGTATTATCGAAGGTCCAATTACCAGGTGTTCTCCTAGGCTGTTGACGCCCCCCTCTCTGATATCTAGATGGAGGAATACTCTCACTGCTTGCCTGATAATGTTTATCATCCACGTAAGGGAAAGCCCACTCATGTGTGTACCTCGCCAAGTTTCTTTTGAGTCCCTTAATCTTTTGATTGACCATGTAATTTTTATATTCGGTCAAATCCTCTTGTATTCTCTGTAGATGATCCTTTGTATCAGTGAGGGTTGTGTCATTTTTTATTACCTCCTCTAGATCAAAGATCTCCTTCAATAGGGCGTCGCTCAGCCTCTTTGCTGTCTGAATAATTAAGATAAGCCAATCCCGGGTACATTTATTTGCGATGTAACTCCAATCGACCCGGAATTGCTTATCTTCTAGAAAAATCCTTGGTTCGATCCTGACCAATAAGCTAGCAGGAGCAGCCCCTGCCCGATAGTATTCGGTCATTAGGGCCCCATGCAATGCCACCCTCACCTGCCTTTTCTTTAAGCCACTTAACTTCTCCCATTCTTCTCTAGCAGAAAGTGTACTCGATAGGGATGAATCAGGAAAAAGTGAAGGGCCAGACAAAATGGCCGCAATCTGGTCATCCGTGAATGCAAGACAATTACGATCCATACTTCACACAATCAACTCCCCTCAATCAAGAAGTCCGAAAAAAGAAGAGAAGGGAAAGGAAAAAGGGTAAGAGATCTTCCCAATTGCAAACGCCAACAGAGGTCAACCTGGGAGTGGGTAAGGGAAATTTTCACAGTTGCAAGCACCAACAGAGACCAACAGTGGACGTATACTGCGGTCTACAGGGAGTGAACACAATCCCAGGCCAAGAACAAATCAGCTGATGTTGACAGAAAAAAAAAAAAAAATAAATAAAAAAAACACATGTAGTGTAAGCTCTCACGGCTGATCCGCCGTTCAACGTACTCAATCACAAAGGAGCTAGAGAGGGAAAACGTGCCAGAACGCCCTCCAATCAACAATAGTTTCAACACAAAAAGTCCTGGCACACTGTAGCATAACTTTATTATTGTTCTGGACTAGGTAGAGGAGGTGTGCTTTATCACAAACCTCCCTTATATTATATTATATGGAGACAACCCATCCAGAATGCTACAAAATTAAAAGTTGAGTGGGTAAGAAAAGTCAGAATGAAAGAGAATGTGAAGTCAGTCCACAAAAAGATACACTCTACAGAAACCCTCGATGCTAAAGAGGTGAAAAAATGTGTAGAGAGAGAGAGAGTACCTCACGTGCGCACCACCAGAGGAGCTACTGGTTGGTTCTCACCAGCTTGCCCACGTTTATTTCATCATCGGCAACTCTCTCTCAAGAAAAAAGTGTACAGTGTCCAGTGAAAAAACACATAACACAAGACGGTGTAGTGTAAAAACAGAAAAACACATAAACTGTGCAGACAAAGACAGTAAAAAATGGTGAGGGTATATAGACTCTCAAATAATTGTTTTATTCTGGTTAGGAGTCTATCCCACTACTTAAAAACACAGCATGTTGCATACCTTAGTAATGACGGCCAACATGTTTCATTGCCAATAAAATTTGTGGCAAATTCATCAGGGCAAGAAGGGGTCAAGGATCACCTTCTCTGGACACACACCTTTAAAAAGGACTGACAAACACAAATAGACAAACATACAGCTTAATCAGTTCGGCGAGGGATGTATTCACTGTCCATCCAAAAAATGGTTATGGTAATGAGCTTAAATCCATTACCTAGTTGGGGCTATGGGCCCACATACCAGCCACCAACCAGTCGCAGGGGCGTTCTAAACTCTTTACTATCGCCTTCCTGCTCTGCAAAGCACGACCGTAGTTGGTGCCTGCACCTGTAGAAAAAGTATATAGACCATATATACCTAGTCTAATACGGCACAGTCTCTGTATATTTACTGTTCCTCGATCTCTCATAGATCATTCACCTAACAGGTTGATAGTTCTACTCAACCATGTGCCCCTTCAGCGATTCACCCGTTCATTTCTGATGCCTCACGTCAGCACAACTCGTTATCAAATATTTTTACACAGCTGAGCTGGCTTCAAAGATGACACCCCTCCTATGCGTGCCACGCTTAAAAATAACCTTGGTTTTTACATACCGCAACATCCACGCAACATCCGAGGGTGCAGACAGCCGTTTCTCAGTAGCTCATATACCCCCAGCTTACCCTGTAACTGTACACCCAGGCGGTACCTCAACACTGGAACAACTACCAGCGCGACTGTGTCTGTTTTCAAAAGACGGCTCTTGCGCCATCTCGCGAGACTACGCGGTTACCCGGATTGTCTCGATATGCTGAGGGGAATGCAGCGGCCATCTTAAAGTGGTTTAGGGTCCCGGTTTCAAGTAATTCAGAACTCGCTGGAACAATCATTCCCAATCACAGAGCGGTTATAGAGTGTGCCATATGATTTAAACCATAAGCCCGAATCCAGCGGGCTAGCACCCCATATGTAGAGGACATGTTCCTGCTCACAACCAGCAACCATCAGGTGGGAAAACGGATCTCTACTAAAAGATGAACAACGCGGCAGCCATCTTACCAAAGATAGATATAGAAGGAGGAAACCAGTTCGGGATTAATGAAAATAGGAAACCTCCAGACTGCAAAGTAGAGCACACATGCGTGAATGTGTGCACCATAAACATATTACACACGGCGCCCTCAACAATAAAAAAGAGAGAGACAGAGACACGACCCGTAAGCCACCAAATGACCACATTGGAGAGCAGCTATACCCCAAGTAGATCATTTCGGATCATACAGCTTGACCTTTCATGGGTAAGACTACACTTATTGTGCCAAAAATAGAACATCAAGGATTAGTGCGGGTAGTGAGGTCATAATTCCATGGTGTTGTACTCAGCTTGTTAATGACCACCTATCTGCTCACTTTGTTCCACTCAATTTGGTCATTAAGACCAATGGTATCCCCCTTCTCTGTTTAGATCCAGCGGGCCTCCTTCACAGCCAATCTCTTGTCTATTTCGCCTATGTCGCCACAAACTTTCTCCAGAATGACCCACTTTAAAGATCTAAAGTGATGTTGCTGGTCTTTATAGTGTTGTACCAATCGTGTAGTGAGCTTGCCGGCCCTGATCGTACTAAGATGTTCCTGTATGCGTACCTTGACCTTTCTAGATGTAAGACCAATGTAGTGTAGTCCGCATGGACATGTCAGTCTGTAAATTACATGGCATGTATTGCAATTGGTAAACTGACGGAGAAACCAGGTTCTCCCACTACCTAGTGTAATTTCAGTTGTTTTCTCCGTCAGTTCGCACACTGAGCAGCTACCACAGGGATGATGTCCTAGGGGTAGGCTTACATTCTTCTGACCATGGGCAGGTCTTGTATGCACCAGTCTGTCCTTAAGGTTTTGAGTCCTTTTGAACGCGAATCTGGGCTGGGGCATCTGAAAGTCACTAGTGGATAACAATGACCAGTGTCGCTTGATTATTTGTCTGATCTTATTAGACAACGGGTCAAATGTCAGAACTACTGGCAAGCTCTCCCTTGCTTCCTTCTTATTCCTCTCAAGCAATGCCTCCCTAGGTGTATTGTGAGCCCTTTTACGGGCTCTAGTGATGATTCTCTTAGGGTAAGCACGTTGTTCCAATTTCATGCTCAAAACCTCTGATTGATGTAAATAGTCAGATGTGGAGGAACAGTTTCTGCGATATCTCAGAAACTGACCAACCGGGAGGTTGTCCCTTAGAGCTCTGGGGTGGTAAGACTGGTAGTGTAATAAGGAGTTTTTGTCAGTGGGCTTGTGATGAACGCTGGTGCTAAGTTTATCATTCACCACAGTGATGTCAAGGTCGAGGTACGTGGCCGTCTCTCTACTGAACTGCCAGGTAAATTTTAAACAGATGTCAAGCGAGTTCAGCCATTCCAGAAATTCACAAAGATGTTGTTGAGTGCCCGTCCAAATACATAGAACATCGTCTATATATCTCTTCCAGAGGCAGATGTGCCCCTGGAAGGGATTGGAGGGGTGGTCCAGGTAGTGTTCCTCGAATTGGCCGACATAAATACAAGCCAGGCTCGGCGCGAATGTAGCTCCCATCGATGTCCCCGAGATCTGTAAATACAGGGCATCTTTGTGACAGAAATAGTTTCGGGTGAGGGCCAACTCCACACATTGCATGACAAAGGACTGAGGAGTGTCGTAAAACCACTCCTGAGCCCCCAGGGCGCGAGCTGCTGCCACCAGCGTCGCGTCCTGGGGGATGCTAGTATACAAGGACTCGATGTCGATGGTCACAAGTAACTGCTGAGAAGGATCAAAGTCCATTTCATTAATGATGTTAAGGATATCGGTCGTATCCTGAACATATGACCGTTGGGTGATTACAGATTCCCTTAGGAAAAAATCAGAAAACTGGGAAAGGGGCTCAAGTACCGAGGAAATGCCCGATACAATAGGGCGGCCTGGAGGTGGACGCTGGGCCTTATGAATCTTCGGCAGAATATAAAATGCCGGTGTCCTGGGGTTGACGTTGACGAGGAACTCTGCCTCTTTAGCAGTGATCCACTTCTTCTCCCGCGCCTGTGCCACAATGATGGTAATCTGTTGTAGCAGTTCAGCCGTGGGATCACGTGCAAGAGGACAGTAGTTCCTCCTGTCGCTCAACAACCTCAGTACTTCCGCCTCATAGTCGCTGGTATTCATAAGAACCACAGCGCCCCCTTTATCAGCAGATTTGATGGTAAGTGCAGTGTTATCTTGCAAGGATTTTACTGCAGCCCAATCTAATTTGCTCATGTTGTTGAAGGTGTTGGCCTGTTGTGATTCCTCCAGTAGTCTAATCTCGTTCAAGACCTTATTCTCAAAAACTGCCACCTCAGGACCAACTGAAGATAGTGGTGGACAAAACTGGGAGGGACGGTGTAAATCCGTGGAGAAAACTGAGGACCTCTGGAAGCTAGTTCCCTGGTACCACTCCTGTCAGTTCACACTGGATGCAAACTAAATGCTGTAATGTTGCTTAGGTGTCGCCTTGAAATGAGTGTGACAACAGGCCGTTTGCTGTACTCTGTAGTTGGCCTCTATAGTCGCCTCTTTTTCGGTACCATCTTAAAAATTGACCGCACCTTTTAACATTAGCATTTTTTCATCACCGTGGTGCGTGCTTCCTTTTACACCTCTGCGCAGCTGTGGTGCATGCTACCTTTGACATCGCTGCATAGTGCACAGCTGTGGTGCGTTTCCTTTCCCCACATAGATTTTGGTGCTCGCTCGATCCAGGGGCATGACAAGGCCCTTGCTGGGGGTTTAATTTGAGCCGGTGTCTGCCGGTACGCACATGGGCACTTAATTATTAGCACTTGCTTTTTGTTTGTGCTGGCTGGCACCGGCTGCTAAATAATGCCTCTGCACAGCTGTGGTGCGTGCTACCTTTCACATCTCTGCACAGTGCACAGCTGTGGTACGTGCTTCCTTTCCCCCATTGCACAGTACACAGCTTAAAAATTGACCACACCTTTTAACATTCGCTTTTTTTCAGCGCCGTGGTGCGCGCTTCCTTTCACACCTCTGTACAGCTGTGGTGCGTGCTACCTTTGACATCTCTGCCCAGTACACAGCTGTGGTGTGTGCTTCCTTTCCCCCATTGCATAGTACACAGCTTCAAAATGGACCCCACCTTTTTACATTCGCGTTTTTTCATCACCGTGGTGTGTGCATCCTTTCACATCTCTGTGCAGCTGTGGTGCGTGCTACCTTTGAAATCCCTGCACAATGCACAGCTGTGGTGCGTGCTTCCTTCCCCCCCATTGCACAGTACACAGCTGTGGCGAGTGCTTCCTTTCACCCCACTGCACAGTAGTGGCGCATGCTTCTTTTCACAGCACTGCACAGTGCAGATATGTGGTGTGTGCCTCCTTTCACCCAAGTGCACAGCTGTGGCGTGTGCTTCCTTTCACCTTATTGCACATCTGTGGTGCGTGCTTCCTTTCACCCCACTGCACAGTGCACAGCTGTGGTGCGTGTTTCCTTCACCCCCACTGCACGTGCCGCCTCCATCACACCCACATGGTTCTCTCGTTTTCACACACAGATGCCCCGGTTTCCGATGTTAGCATTTGTGAACTCACTGGACCTCGCAGCTTTTCTTACAAGGCGCGTCTCCTCCACCCCGGCCGAGGGACAGGCCCTACCGCCATAAACTGGATTATGTAAATGTAAATGTGCAGGAATTTATATAGCGCAAATCACCAAGCGGTCTCTAAGCGCTTGCTTAGGGAACCCGTCCTGGTATTCCCCTGTGAGATAACCCGGCAGAGCATCCGCAAGGTGAAAGCCAGGCATCCCGCCGCGAGGGGCCCATGTGGAGATTAAGCAAGCTATTGCCCAGAGTCGCAGAGTGTGAACCTATGAATCGAGTATGCACTGGAGCGAGAATTATCGAGTCCATGGACATTTATGGACTCAAGACCCAGCTGAGCCGGGAATTGAACCCTGGTCCCAGGCTGACTTCTGCTTCCAGGTCTGCCTCCTCTAACCAGGCCCCAACAGAAGCACCAAGGCGCTGGACCTTGCAGCTTTCCTTACAAGGCACGTCCTCTACACCCCGGCCGAGGGACAAACTCCTACGCCACAAGCTGCTGTGATAGTATGATAAATTATACATTTTTATTATTCCTTGCAACTTTGGCATTGACATTATCGCCCTTTATTACACTATTTGTTCGTTTTTAAATCATCATCAGCAACATTTGTGCCCCTGTGCTGCCCAGACAGGAAGCACACCAGTACCGCCACTGTAACAGGAGGCAGACCCTCCACCCCTCCCAGACTCCCAACAGACGGCTCTACAGTAAATAGTCTGTGTATGGTTTCTTATCACTGCAATTTATCTCCCTTCACTGGCTCCTCACCTGCCCCCTTCACTCTTCCCCTCTCTCCCTCCCACTGTCTCCTTCCCGAGATTGGTGCAACAGACATAAGTGTTTAGGCTCTGTTAATCTGCAGGAACATTAATATCCTTAACAGGCCCACTCTGCCACTGTTATTTTATTTTTCAGCTACACTGATTGTATTGATATGCCAAAACCATCCAAACATCCAACAAGGTGCCTACTATACAAAATAAAGGACACGGAGCATTAAAAGATGTTTTGTCTTTGGGAATATTGTTAAATAAAGAGTTTTCCGTGGGAGGCCTGCACATGGGGACAGTTCAGAAATCCAGCACATTTCACTCTACAGGAGGCCTACAGGTCATCCGCTGCGTACCAGGTGTCCCTTGTATTACAGTTCCTTTGTGCGTGTTTGTGTGTGTAGTAGTCCAGGCTCTTGGTGCTCGCTCGATCCAGGGGCGTAACGCAGGCCCCTGCTGGGGGCTTAATTTGAGCCAGTGTCTGCCGGTGCGCACATGGGCACTTAATTATTAGCAATTGCTTTTTGTGCGTGCTTGCTGGCACACGCTGCTAAATAATGCCTCTACGCAGCTGTGGTATGTGCTATCTTTGACATCTCTCTACAGTGCATAACTATGGGGTGTGCTTCCTTTCCCCCCATTGCACAGTACACAGCTTCAAAATTGACCGCACCTTTTAACATTCGCATTTTTTCAGCACCGTGGTGCGCGCTTCCTTTTACACTTTTGCGCAGCTGTGGTGCGTGCTACCTTTGACATCGCTGCACAGTGCACAGCTGTGGTGCGTGTATCCTTTCCCCACATTGCTTTTCGGACTCACTCGATCCAGGGGCGTAATGCAGGCGTTTGCTGGGGGCTTAATTTGAGCCGGTGTCTGTCGGTGCGCACATGGGCACTTAATTTTTAGCACTTGCTTTTTGTGAGTGCCTGCTCGCACCGGCTTCTTAATAATGCCTCTGCGCAGCTGTGGTGGGTGCTACCTTTCACATCTCTGCACAGTGCACAGCTGTGGTGCGTGCTTCCTTTCCCCCATTGCACAGTACACAGCATAAAAATTGACCCCCACCTTTTAACATTCGCGTTGTTTCAGCACCAGTGCAGTACCAACTCAACATCAGCACAGCCTCACCACAGCATCAACACAACACCACGTCAGCCGCAACTCAGCACAAACCCATCACCAGTGCAGCATCACCTAAATATCACCAAATCATCACTCAGCACCACCTCAGCATCACCCAGCATTAGTCAGCAGCACCCCAGCATCACTCAACACCACCTCAGCATCACACAACACCACCTCAATATCACTCAGCACCACATCAGTATCACTCAGCACCTACAAGTACCACCTTCCACCTTCCAGAAGCACACCACCACCTCAGTATCAAACAGTATCAATTCAGCACCAGTGCAGCACCAGCATCAGCATGGCAGCAATGCAGCACCAGCTCAGCAGCAAATAATTCCTAATGCAGCACCATTTCAGCATTAACACAGCACCACATCAACACCAGTGCAGCATCACCTCAGCACCAGCGCAGCACCAGACTTACATTACTAAGCACCACTTAAACACAAACCCAGCACCAACAAAGTATCACTCAGTACTACCTCAACATCACTCAGCACCACCTAAGTATCATTCTCTACCACCCCAGCATCACTCAGGACCACCACAGCATCAGTCAGCATCGCTTCTGCATCACTCAGCACCACCTAAGCACCAGCACAGCTCCATCTAAGCACCTTATCACCACATAACAATATTAGCATCAACACAGTAACACCTCCTCATCAGTGCACCACCACCACCAGTGCAGCAACAAGTCACCATCAGCTCAGCATTACCTCAGATGCACTGCAGCAACACCTCATTATCAACACAGCACCATCTCAGCATTAGCACAGCACCACCTCCACATCAGTGCACCACCACCAGTGCAACAGAAGCTCAGCACCTGCACAGCCCCACACCGGCAGCAATTCAACACCAACGCAGCACCACTTCAGCATCAATACAGCCACATCTCAACACAGCACAAAAACAACATCACTTGGCAAAACATAAGCACCAGTTCAGCTACACAACATCGGCATAACTCATCACCACAACATCACTCAGCACCACCTCAGCATCACTCAGTACCACCTATGTATCATTCAGCATCACATAAGCATCACCTCGGAACCAGCGCACCACCACTTCAGCATCACCTCAATAGCATTTGGATCACCTTAGCATCACCTCCGTCACTACTCACAACCACCTCAGCATCACTCCACACCACTTCAGTTTGGCATAAAAATTTAACCTCTATTAATTCTCCACAAATAACTCTCAATTGCTCCTATCTAATTAAAATACTATTTCACAACATCCACCCTCCCGTTGTTTACATCCCACACCTAACAATAAAAACTATAACAAAAATTAATTACAACAAGCAAGGAAAAATTGACAGCATTGCATAAACAAATAAACTAAAACACATTTTTTGTATTCATTTTGGTTACTAGTACAATACTTCAGTTGTACATAATGTTTTTTCGGTTAGATATAAGGTGACAGAAATAGTTATAACACTTTGTTTATTATAACTTATACATTTTCAAGATGCTGTACAACATTCACAATGCTCTACACCACATGTTAAAAACGTTAACACAGCCAATAGCTCTGTCTATACACTTATAACGCCCCAAAGGCGAGACCTGTTGGCTATACCAATGCTTGTTTGTTTAGCACTCCACACAGTGCCTGTGTTTTCTTGCTTTCTCGCTTATATGCTGAATTCCCACTCAAATTCCCACCCCAATGCTTTTTTTACAGATTCCCACAGCTGCAGTTTCCTGGCAGGCTACTCTTTTCTTGTAAAAAAAGAAAAAGGCACATTGTCACACTTTATTGTATTTATTAACTAACAGCTACAAGACGGGTGGGTGTCCTCTATGTTGGTAAAGTAAATTAAAACAAAAAACAAAATGGCCTTACTGCTCCAAGACAATACCCAATAACAAAATCCTATACAAAAATGGAGTGCTAAAAGAGTCCAAAGAAATTCTTGTGAATGTTCAAAAAACGTTTTTGATATTGAAGCATTCTCTTTATACCATGTACAAATATGCAATCCTTCTTAGATGTCAAAAAACGCTGGAGAGATGAAATTTTGTTTCAATCCAAAGTTTTCTTTTATTTATTCTTTCAAAATCAGCCCAGCCATCGCGTTTCGTCCCCAGAATGGGACTTCATCAGGGTTTTATTTAATTCATCCGATGAGTCATCACCCATAATATACATCAAACAACGGTCTTGTTTCCTGTTCCTCAGCAGGACCTGTACATATAGCAAAGACTGGCATAATAGTACTTCCATGCAAAGCCTTCTCGAGAAAGTAGGAATTTTATTTTGTAATTTGAACTCCAGAAAAATCCTTTTAACTTTACTATAGGGAGACTCTGTAGTTGGGCCAGAGATCTCCGCATGCTGCTGTATAGATAAAATTTCAAAAGTGCATAAATCTTGAAAAAATATATTTAAAATATTTGTAAGTTAAAAATTACTGTGAATTCATTTTATGTATTTATTTTAAAATGCTACAGCCCTAGTAACTTAATTTTGAATGAACTCTTTAATGAATGTGAATGTGATATATATCACATCAAAATTATTTCCAGAAGTTTAAATTATTAAATGAATTCCCAGCTAAAAAAAAAACGTGTTTATTATGCATTAATCATTATTAAAAGTGATGTATACAATGTATTAAAAGTAAATGAATTATATTTTACTAAAATGAATACAATCATTTTTGTATGCAATTAAAAACATTATTACAATATTTTCTCATCATTAATTTAAAAAAGATGTCGTATTTTTATACATTAAATTATATTTATTGGTGGACACATGGAGGCGTCAAGATGGCGGTCGCACTCTAAGAGTGCTCTGGACCCCCTCCGTCATCCGCCTCTACTCACCCCATCTGCTGCGGTCATCCGTGGTTACCTGCTGCCCGTCGGGGTTCCCGGTCCCCTCTGCCACTGTTTGGCGCTTTTGGTGGGGGCGCCGTCCCGTTCGGCGCTGTACCTGCTGGGGCCTGGAGATATCAACATGGCGGCCTCCTGAAGCGGCGCTGGTCTGCTGGGGCCTGTGCCTGGTGGGACCGCCCGGCCGGGCCTCCTTAGCTGCTGCGGGGGCCCTGCGGAGCTGACCTGGACTGCTCCCCCCCATCGTCCTCCTTACTTGTGCCCCGCTGTTCAGCCCCGCGGTGTGGTGTGGCCGTGCAGAGTCGCCTCCCGCGTGGTCGGACCCATGGGGGCTGGGGCTGGGCTGGCTCCGTATCTCTTGGTGGCTGATCCGGGGCTTCGTGAGGCCCAGGCGGTGAAGGCTCTTCGACGGCGGCCCGGTGAGTGTGGGGCCACGGTGCTCGGCTGCCGGGAGCGGGCAGCAGCGTGGGGGGCATGTGCGTCTCCTCCTGCAGTGGCGGCTTTTCCTCTCGCCGGGGCTCAGGCTTGCTCGGCGGGAGGAGGGCACTGACGCTCCGGGGCAGCGGCTGTCTGGCTCCATCCACGGACTTCCTGCTTCTGCTTGGGCCGCCCCAACGGTGTACTCGAGGAGGCCTTTAGAGGTGCGGTGGGGCTCGGCTGCCGCAGTCGGGCAGCGGCGTCGAGGGGCAGTAACCTTCCCTCATCCTGCTCGGAGCCTTGGAGGTGGGGCCAGCGGGTGGCCTTGTGTGTGGGGACATGGAGGCTCCTGCGCTGCATCCCTGATCGGCTGCTGCATCCCTGATCGGCAGCGGGGGAAGAACGCCACGGCTGGCCAGGCATTCCTTCCCATTCCCTGCAGCACATTGTATTTTATCAGCTACCCTGCCTACCTGAGGACGCTTCGGCCGTGGGGACTTGTAGGGGCATAACTGCATTGTCACCCCCCTTGGGGGTCCCCCGGGGTCATCTAGGGGCCCCTGTCGCCGCCGGTGGTGGCATTGGCTCCTGCGCCCCTTGCCCGCTTGGAGGTGATGCGGAGGCTGGGTCTTCCTCCCGGGGTTGCCGGGGTGGGGGGGCTCTTGGTATACTCTCACCCCTCTTTAGCTCTTGCTGGTCTCTCCCCCGCTGTAAACTACGACCTTCACCGGGGGGCCGGCGTCTGTGGGTGCCGGCCTGGGACTGGGCGGTGTAGGTTGGCCCTCCTTGATCCGACCAGCCGGGTTGGTTGCGGAGCTCCTCTGCGAGGTGCTGGTCCCTCGGGGCCTTCACTGGTCCATCGGTACCTGCTTGGAGACTAGGCTGGTCTCACTGGGCGTGGAACTTGTGCTGCTGATCTGTCGGGGCCACTGCCGCAAGACTTGACCCGGCCGCCTTCCTTTGGAGTGTTCCCCTCTCTGTAGTGCTACCGGGGGTGGAACGGAGCATCCGGGTCTGAGTATCGACGATCGGGGTGTACAGCTTCCCTCCCCAATCCTTTTTGGGACTGCTGTCCGGCCTCCTGCCCGGGCGGTGACTAGGCCCCGTCTTTGGTGGTGATGGGCAGAACTCGCGCCTCCGGACTGCCAACCCAGACGGAAATGGACCAGTTTACCACCGGGCCGTGATCCCGGGGGAGGGGCGCCTGCTGCGCCGGCCCTCACGGGGGGCGAACTTTCCACGATCCTTCAGGCGATAGGCGCGTCACAAGCCTCAGTCAAGAACAAGATCGGAGAGGTGAGGGTGGAGATGGCCCTCATTCGCCAGGTCCTGCGCAACGCTGCGAAACGCATTAAGGAGGCTGAATCCTGTATCTCCTCGGCTGAAGATGACATTGGCCAGCTTAAGTCCCAGGTGGCCCGCCTCCAGACTCAGACCTCGGAGATCCACTGGCGGGCCGAAGATGCTGAAAATCGATCGAGAAGAAACAACTTACGCTTCATCAGCTTTCCTGAAGGGGCGGAGCAGGGCCACGCGGATACATTCGTGGAAAGCTGGGTGCGCTCATGGATGCCCCACAAGTCCCTATCGCCCTGGTTCGGTGTAGAGCACGCTCATCACTCCTTGGCCCCCAGGCCTTCCCCCGGGGCGCCCGCCCGCCCTATTATTCTGAGGATCCTCAACTTCCGGGACATAGATGCTATTCTCATGGCGGCCAGGGAGCAGGGCCCACTGTTGTTCCAAAACCATAGGATTATGGTCTTCCTGGACTACACCAGGGAGGTGCAGGCCCAGCGTCGGACATATGCGGACGTCAAACAGAAGCTACGAACCTTGGGCCTGCGCTACGGTCTCCTATTCCCGGCATGGCTCAGGGTTGTCTTCCAGGACAAGACATTCTTTTACCAAGATCTGCAGGCGGCATGGACCTGGCTCACGGAGGAGCAGCACCTCTTGAGTCGCCCGGCCCCCTCCCAGGCGGGGCGGGACCCTGCGCAGTCCCGCCCGCCCAGGCCGCGGCCCCAGAGACACCGGACCAGGTCCCGCAGGAGGAGTGGCCATTGGGGGGGGGCTTCCCGATCACCGGGGGTGCCGGCTCATCGCTCTCCATCTCGTGCATCCACTCAGAGGTCAGCTTCTCCAGGCCAACTACCACCCGGATTGATTTGAGCCCGCTCCCAGATCTCTCCGTGGCTCTGCGCCCAACCATATCTGACTCTGACCTGTCCAAGAGCCCCGTGCTCCGTGGCAGCGGGGACGATGATGGGCCTTGAGCTCTGGCTGGTAGTGGGGATCGCTATTCAGCCTCTTACAGGGCTCCTGTACCCGTGACTGCTATTCTGACTCTGTATTGGGAACGATTTACCCTTGATATACTCCTGTTATGTAATCTGCTTCCTACTTCAGAGTTGGGTTCCACTGGAGTTGCCCTGTTGCTGGAATGTTCTCAGAATGATTGCAGCTGATGTTGTTTCTTTATCCGACTCTATGGAGGGGGATCCGTCTCCGCTTTGTCCATGTTCAGCTAACCGTTTTAGCTTAGCAGTTAGGCTCTTTGGTGGGTTGTTGTTGCATGTTGTTTCCTTCTAGGACGACAGATGCTTCCTCTTCAGAAGTGTAGGGTGGGGGGTGTTGGGGGGCAAGGGAGGGGGGTAGACCGTTGTCTCCCGCTTGTTTGTTGTTTTCCGCCGCCTACGGGCTGCAGTTTTTTGTTTTTCCTGGCAGAGATCAAGGCACGTTCATTAATGATGAAGACCTGCGCTTTACTGAATTGCACCACTTTCACCCACTGACCCCGATTATGGTCCGCTGCTTCCCCTGGCATCCGGGTCAACCCGCCCTTGCGGTCCCCGCCTTACATACTTTCCGCTCCGATGGTATCCACCCTAAATAGACCCCTCCATGTTCTGTCATGGAATGTCAACGGCCTCCTGAATCGCATAAAGCGCACTGCCGTCCTTCATAGCGCTCAGCGTCAGGCGACTGATATCCTGTTCCTCCAAGAGACGCACCTTCTGGGTTCCCACTGCAGTTTTCTTGCCCGGTATGGGTTTGATAGGGTCTGGCACTCTGGTTTCACACGGGGGTCCCGGGGGGTGGCCATCCTACTCCGGAGGGGTCTTCCTTTTACCCTGGTGCAGGCGGAGATAGATGCCCACGGCCGGTATGTGGCCCTGACGGGTAAAGTCGAGGGACAACCCTTGAACCTTCTTAGTGTATATGTCCCTCCCGTTGCCATGGCCCCTGCCCTTCGCCGTCTCACATTAGTCGTTTCCTCGTTTCCCCAAGGTCTGACGGTCATTGAAGGTGACTTCAACACTGTTCTGCAGCCCTCCCGCGATGCGTCGGGTGCTCCTTCAGCGCCGCACACTGCCTCTGCTAGGCGGTTGTCTGATTGGTCATCTGCCCTGGGTCTCTGTGATGCTTGGAGGGTGTGAAACCCCCATCGTGTACAATACACTCACACTTCGGCGGCCCACCACACCCACTCCCGGATCGATTTACTTTTGTTACCAGCCACCGACTGCCAATTGAAGGCCGGGGCTACTATCCTTCCCCGAGGCATTTCAGATCACTCCCCTGTCTCCCTTCGTCTCGGGAACTCTCCTGATAGCCCCCGTACGGTGTGGCGGATGAACGCCTGGTTTTTGCAAGATCCAGACTCTGTCGAGGCCCTCAGGCAAGAAATAGGGCACTATTTCTCGACTAACACAGGCTTGGTCCCTTCGCCGGGTACGCTATGGGAGGCCGGTAAGGCTACTATACGTGGAGTGGCTAGAGGTCTGGTCCATGCGAAACGTGCGGAGCGGACCGCCCGGCTGGTTCAGCTCAAGGCTCACGCAGCCCAGCTGGAAGGGGCCCAGGCTGGCTCCGACAGCGCGATGTCTGCTCGGCAACTTGCACTGATCCGAGATGAGATTCGCCAGATCTTCCTGGACTCAGCTCAAATGCTGTGGCAGTCTTCCGTGGCACGCGTCTACGGGCGGGGCAATAAAAATGGTAAATTGCTCCATAATTTGGTGTCCTACCCAAAGCCAACCGCATCATCCCCGAGATCTGTGAGGTGGCCGGTCGTCACCACGCCACCTCTCGGGCGATCGCCCAAACCTTCGCAGACTACTACGCTGCTCTTTATGTGGCCCGACCCCCCGGGGCCTCTCTCGCTGCCCTGTTGTCCGAGACTGGGACTCGGCTGCCCCACCTCACGCAGGCGGTCGCGGAGACATTAGATCTTCCTTTCACTCCGGAGGAGATACAAGGGGCTATTTCACTCTTACATCCAGGTAAGACGCCAGGGCCGGACGGCTATCCTCAAGAATATTATGCCACCTACCGCAACACTTTAGTTCCCCCCCTGCTGGACTTGTTCAACCATGTGGTGGACACGGGGTCCTTCCCCCCCGAGATGGATGTGGCCACCATTGTGGTCCTCCCGAAGACACAGCCACCCACTCTGGCATATGCGGATTACCGCCCCATTTCCCTCATCAACACCGAGGTAAAAATCTTTGTCACAGCCGTTGCCCAGAGACTCCGCCCTCACCTGCATGATCTGGTTCATCCAGACCAGTGTGGCTTTATGCCGGCCCGGGGTACCAGGCACTGCATACGACGACTGCATCTCGCCCTGGCACACCGTCAACAGCTCACCCCGTATCTAGCCCTGCTGCTCATTGACTTTGAAAAAGCCTTTGATACGGTTGATTGGAGCTATCTGGGGGATGTGTTGGAGGTGATGGGTTTTGGGCTCCCGTTCCGGCGCCTTGTCCGGGTGCTATACTCCAGCCCCAGGGCGAGGGTCCTGATTAATGGCGTGCTTTCGGAGACATTTTCTATTCATAGGGGCACCCGCCAGGGCTGTCCGCTTTCGCCACTCCTATATGCACTAGCAATGGAGCCGCTGGCCTCCCTTATCCGTCAGGATCCCGGTATCCATGGCTGGGCGTGGGATTCCTGCCAGATCGATAAGATTGCCTTATACGCGGACGATGTCCTGCTTTTTCTGGCAGACCCTGTGAATTCGAGCCCACGTTGCCCGGACACCCTTTCGGCCTTCGAATGAGTCTCTGGGCTCCGGCTCAACCTGACGAAATCTACACTGGTTCCTCTGCACCCCTCCCAAGACTGTTTCGACTGGCAGACGTCCATTCCCCTGCGCAGGCAGTCGTTCAAATATTTGGGGGTGTGGGTCGCTCTTCTTCCGGAACTTGAATGGGCCCTAAATATTACACCTCTGGTATCTAAAGCCAAGGCGGATCTCTGGAAATGGCAATCCCTTCCCCTCAACCCCCTTGGCAGAAGTGCTCTATACAAAATGATGGTCTTACCCCGTGTTTTGTATATTTTACAGAACATCGCCCTTTATCTCCCAGGGAGTTGGTTCCGGGAGTTAGACAGTACCCTCTCCCGGTTTTTGTGGGGGGGCAGACGGCCATGACTCTCCTTGGCACATTGACGCATACCTTCATACGATGGGGGTATGGGGGTCACTAATCTCCACCTATACTACCTGGCCACGAGGCTCCTTGTGATCCATGACTGGTTTGCGGGCGGCTGGTCCGACCCAGCATATCAGGTAGAACTTCGGTCAATGGATTTTCCCCAGCTCCAAGCTTACCTGTATGGGGTCCCCATACCGCACACCCTCCCCTCCATCACTCGAACGGTGTTCATGGCTTGGCGGGCGACCTTACATCACACACACTGGGGTGGGACACTTACTAGGCAGACGCCCTTGTGGACGGGCGCTTGGCTGAAAGAAACGTCATCCCTTCAAGGCTTCAGCCGCTGGGACCGCCTCGGAATTTCGGAGATGTTTGGGTAGGGAACCACATTCGATCGTTTGCGGATATCCAGTAGAGGTACTCACTCCACTCCTCTCAATTTTATAAATATCTGCAATTAAGGCACGCCCTACGGCTGCACATTCCGTCCCCCACCTCCTTCCTGGAATTCAGCCCTCTCGAAGCCCAGGTGATGATGGGGAACCTGGGCAGAGGGGGAGTATCACGGATTTACCGTTCCCTCGTCAACAATGGCCCTGCGTCCCTAGCCTTGCTGCGCGCCCGGTGGGAGGGGTGGGTGGGTCCCCTAGACGACGCTGATTGGAGGGATGCCCTTATGGCTCCCAAGACCCTGACTACCTCCTCCAAGCTGCGTCTGATCCAACTCTACTACCTCCATGCAGCATACCTCACCCCAGCGCGCCTCTACAGGGCTCGTTTGTGGCCCTCTCCATCCCGCACACGTTGCAGTCAGGCCCCGGCTGATTTCTACCATATGATCTGGCAGTGCTCGGTCCTGGAGCCCTTTTGGGTGGGGGTGGAACTGGAACTCACGCAGACCCTGGGATGGGAGGTGCATCATGACCCGCTGCGCCTGATCCTGGGGGTGTTCAATGGTCTGGATGGCTCCCGGGCCGATAAGCGCTTTCTGGGCACTGCATTGGCGGTTGCGAAAAAGGACATTGCGATGCTCTGGTCCCAGGCCAAGCCACCGACTAGGCGGAAGTGGAGAAGGGGGGTGGATCGGTGCGGTACCCAAGAGGAAGCCCTTTTTGAAGCTCGGGTTGTTCTGAGCTTTTTGTTAAGGTATGGGGCAAATGGTTCAACCTGCAGCCTTAGGGGTGCAGCCTTTTTTTTGCCACGATTGTAAGTGGGTGCATGGGTTGTTCGTTTCCTTGCGGACACTTTGCAGGCCCCTTATTCTTGCCAATGGGTCTCTTCAATCATGTATATGGTCTTACTGCCAGAATTGTTTCTTGTGATCTGTTGTTAAAACCAATAAGTTTGATTATCAAAAAATAAATTATATTTATTTATATTTTTAACTACTTAAATTAATTTAATGTCATTCAACATTGTTTCCTATGAGGTTTTATTTTAAGTTCCTGCCTCCTTTATTTTCTATGGAAAGGTGTTGCAGTACCAGTGGTTGACCATGTGTAGTGCTGGCTTTACAACAGTTTTGTTTTTTTTGTAGTAACTTTCACTCGTAATTTTGACCACACCACCGTTTTCCGGGTTTAAGAAGATTAAGTCTACACTTCTGAGTACTGGTACACTTGGAGTTTGTGAACGTAAATGAACTCAGGTAATTCTGAGGCGATAAATTGCATACAATGCTGACAAATGGTTACAAAAATCTCCTCTGCCAAACAATTCTCCTCTTAAGAGTGACTCTTCACTTTCTTTCATTATTAGTGAAATAAATTCAGGGCTCTTAAGCGTGCAACACAAAAAAACATGGGAAGGCCTCTCAAGAGATACTCGATCAGAGGGCATTTCCAACGATAGGGCATAGCGGCTAGCAGTGGCGGCTTGTAGAGGTAATGCTGTGGGGCGGGGCAGGGTGGGGGTACAGGAGTCCGACGTACCACGGCAAGGAGTGAAGTAAGTAAATAAATAAATAAAACTACTTACCTTGCGCTCGCTGCATCACCGAGTTGGCGATACTAGCGAACGCAAGGTAAATAGTTTTATTTATTTACTTACTTTACTCCTTGCCGTCGTATGTCTAACTCCACTACCCCTCACCCTGCCCCGCCCCCGCCTCACCACCCCACAGCATTCCCTCTGCGCCTATTTCTAAGAGCATTTTAAAATAATTTGCTTGTGTGCTTTTTCCTCACAACTTGCCGAGTGCTAATCACTGCTACTTTCCCAAGTGCTTTGATATGCACCATACCTTATCTTTTAATAATTATTAGAGAGAAACAATAAGTCATATAACCCTTCTCCCCATAATAACAAAACATATTTTGATTTGAACAGTGTTACTTGTCCCACACTGTTTCAAAAAGTTCCAGTAGTCACTCATGTTTCAAAACGTTCCGAAAGATAATTCCTAACTATGTGTAAAAATTATTTAAATTCTATCAACTTTTGAGTAGTGACACTGCAGAATCTATTTAAGTGAAACATTTATACTGGATGGTTAAAAACATATTAGAAGAGAAAAAATCTCAAAAATATATTTTGGTACTTTTTATATTCATGAACCTAAAAGACTTCTTTACGCCCTCCCAAATGCAGTATCCTGGAGCCAGGCCTGCGTATGCCATAAACGAACTGCTCATACCTCAAATTGAGCGGCAGCATAAGTCTTCTTTAGAGAAGACTCAATTTTTCTATCAATAGGGTCTTACAAAGGGACGTCTTCAGATTTTAGAGATGACGAGGATACCATAGCTAACAAAATAGAATTAACTTTCAGCACTTGGGGAAACAGACCCCCAAAGTTGTCAACCACATAGCTTTTATGGAGAAAATGTAGAATTTAATGCTTATGTACATCCTTCCATTCTTTCAACACAATTTCCTTTGGCACATCATGAAATGGAAGATCATCAACCACAGTCCCACTGTATTGATCATAAAAGGCTTTTTTATCCACAGTCTTTTTATCAAACCTCAGAACATTATCTGAGAGTGATAGGGCAGACTTGGATCACCCCCTTGCACTGGAGGAAATCGATTTGGCCCACCGGAACATGAACTCGGGAAAGACCCTGGGCCCAGATGGGTACCCCATCGAATATTATCGGCACTTCCAGGCCCACCTGACTCCCCAACTTTTGGGCCTCTATCAAGAGGGTGTTGGCAAAACACATCCCCCCCCCCCAAGCTCGACCTGGCGACCATTGTGGTTTAGCCTAAACCGGGCCAAACTCTGAATAGGTGTGCATCTTAACACCCGATCTCACTCATCAATTCTGAGGTGAAAATATTCAGCAAAATTATGGTTAATCAGTTGCTCATGGTCCTCCTGCACCTAGGCCACCCAGACCAATGCAGATACACGCCCTATCAAAGCACTAGACATTGCCTCCACAGGGTGCACATGTCTTTGGTGCGCTTCTCGTTGCTGGGAGACCCAACGGCTCTCCTTCTATTAGATTTTGAGAAGGCACCTGGGCATTTTTGGAGGAGGTGATGGTTAAAGTGGGTCTGGGGCCCCGGTTTCAATCCTTTACGGGGGTACTGTATTCCAACCCCAGAGCTCAGGTTTGTGTCAATGGTACCCTATCCACCCCCTCCGCAATTGGCCAGGGCACCCGTCAGGTCTGCCCACTATCACCACCCTGGAGGCGTGGATAGGATGTGATGATCAGGTTTGGGGATTCTATTAGGGGATGGCGACTGAGCATCACATTGTACTATATGCTGATGATGAGCTTTTGTACATCTCCTGACCGCCTCTTATGATTACTTGCATGTTGCAGATTTTCACATTTAACTGGGACGCCTCAGGGCTCAACATTAACTGGCCAAAATCAGTCCTGGTCCTGTTGACGGGTTCATCAATTGATGTGGAGCGGTAGGGCCAACTCACAGTGAATGAGTTTCCAATACCTGGGGATGCACATGGCTAAGGACCTGGGTCTGAACTGGAGTCTTACCATATGGCCCCTCCTGTCCCGTCTTATGATGGATCTTGACCGGTGGGCAAAACAACCTCCTAATCTTCTGGGTCGCTTAGCTATATTCTAGATGGCTGCCCTGCCTCGCCTGCTGTATACCCTTGTCATGAACACAGCCCGGTGACGCGCTGATCACCCAGCAATCAAGCTCCCGATCGACACCACAAGCCCCCGTTCAAACTACAGTTCCCATGATGCCCGAGGATGCACGCCCCACGTGATGGACGTCATGCTCGGAGGAGCGGATATAGACCGAGACGCCTAGGGGGGCGTTGCCGAAGATTCCCGGATCATTTCCTGACATCGGCTTACAGCGTACTTCGTTCCTGATTCGGCTGCTCCTTCGTCCGTCGGACTCCCGCCTTGCCCACGGAATTCGGGGCCATCAACCACTGAGTGCGCGCTCCTCTGCTCTCTACCCCTGAGCATAGAGTAGTAGCGCAAGCACCACCCTGCATCGCCCTCGGATTTCCAGGCAACCAACCGCCGAGTTCGCGCTCCTCTGCTCTCGAACCCCAGAGCATCGAGTAGCAGCGCGAGCACCAACCTGCATCGCCCTCGGATTTCCGGGCAACCAACCGCCGAGTGCGCGCTCCTCTGCTCTCGAACCCCAGAGCATCGAGTAGCAGCGTGAGCACCAACCTGCATCGCCCTCGGATTTCCGGGCAACCAAACGCTGAGTGCGCGCTCCTCTGCTCTCGAACCCCAGAGCATCGAGTAGCAGCGCGAGCACCAACCTGCATTGCCCACGGATTTCCAGGCCCCAGCGCTCTTCATTCACGCTCCTCTGCCCCAAACTTTCAGGGCATAGAGTGGCAGCGTCGGAACCCTCCGTTTTTTGTCACAAGGAGTTCCAGGCTCGGAACCTCCGCGTCGGAGCTCCTTGGCCCTAGGAGTCACGAGCACGGAGAGGTAGAACCCCGCCGGGGGTCTACCACCCACTAGTCTCCCGTCTCGTCAGAGTCACTCCCGAAGCGCTACGTCCCTGTGAGTAGAACGGGATTGTTTACGCTATTTTGAGTAGAGAGAAGCAAGGGTGTTGTAGTACTTACACCTAGAGGCAGAGGCACCGGAGCAGTCGGCTCAAGCGGTATTGAGCTGCTCTTTGCTCCAAGAAACCCGCTCCTGTCGCTTCCACGTGTACCTCAAACTATCGCACCTTCCGCCCAAGACTTCCCACCAGTGTCGAGTAACTGGAGAGTGGAAACAGGCGACACCGTTAAAAGAGGACACGGATAGAGGGAGGTAGTAGCAGGTAACGAGATAGTAAGCACATATTGGGTTCCAAGCGGGAAGGTGGTGGACGTGTCTGGTGTCTCATGGTATGCTTGTCTCTTTACAGGTCTCTCTCCCTGCCGTCCCTACCCATCCTTCCCTCGCTCACCTGTCTCCTTAGTCCGAGAGTATTATACCTATCCCGGACTGGGGGCAGATGGGAGGTGGACCCCTATAGAGCATCAGCGCCATCCCGAGGAGAGGAGCCCGAGGCCAGCACGACAGAATCTTCGGCCCACCAATTATTTCTCCTCCTGATCACGCTGAAGTAGGGACATGGCCACGTTAGAAGACGTAGTAGCAGCCTTGGCACAAGTGCAGGTGGAACTAGCTGCTTCACGGTCTGAAACTGCAGCGTTACACGCTCGAATAGATAGACTCCAGAGAAACCCCTTCGATGCAGGGAGCGCTTTTCCTACACAGACACCTCAGGTAGTGGTAGAGATGCCTGCCCATGTCCCTTTGGCCCCCCCTGAAAGGTTTCACGGAGACATACACAAGGTTCAGGTCTTCATGACACAAATCGTACTGCACTTCCATTGCAAGCCCAATCTATTCCTAACTAACCAGTCAAGGGTGGCGTTTCTCATTTCCTACCTCGCTGGAGAAGCTGCGCAGTGGGCAGTCCCTATTGTCAGAAGGGACGACGCCCTGCTTTACGATTGGGACACTTTTCGCATTGAGTTCGAGAAAACCTTTGATCGACGGGCCGACACCTTCTCTGCAGACCGCGACCTCCTTGAGCTCAGACAAAGCAGTTCCGACTTCATCGGATACCTAAACAGCTTCCGTCGATTAGTGGCGGAAACAGATTGGCCCGAATCAAAGCAGTCCGCCATCTTCTACAGAGGGCTAACGGAAGAGCTGAAGGACGTCATTGCCCAAATCGATCCGCAACCTCGTACTTGTGCAGCCATGATAGAATTAGCCTCCCGGTTGGAATACCGGCTCAAAGAAAGAAAAGGGGACCACAAAAGGAAGGAGAAACTCCCCTCGTCGTACGAACACCCCACGCTCTATCCCGGGCCGAGCCTATGGAAATCGGAACGGTGAGAGCATCCTTGACATTGAGCGAACGAAATCACCGTAGAAAACAGGGCCTCTGTCTATACTGTGGCAAAAAGGGGCACTTTCTCCGAGAGTGCCCCATTCGACCCAAGAACAGGAGACTTCGCGCAGGACAAGCTGTAACAGTGACTGGCGACAGAGTGGCGGGAAACGCAAGCACTTGAAGGACCATGAAGGGAACCCTTCAAGCTATCACTCCATCCCTTCTATGGAATCATTAGCTTCCAAGGAACCTAACCATTTTTTTATCACATTGGACGCAGTGATAAACCAGCGCACCCAGACTATACGGGCTATGATCGACTCCGGGGCGACCGGATGTTTTCTAGACCAAATGGAAACTGAACGGCTAGGAGTCCAGTTGCAAACCAAGAAGACACCAGAACTTGTCTACGCCGTAGACGGTAAAGAGCTTGAGTCTGGACCCATACGCTACGTTACACCGTCCCTCTGGGTTACCATAGGGGGGAACCATAGCGAATGGCTTACCCTTAATGTCATCCAAGCTCCTCGGTGTAAGCTGATCCTGGGGTTACCATGGCTGAGAAGGCATGAACCTACCATAGAGTGGTCGACAAACTCGATTTCCTTTTGTTCCACCTTTTGTCAACTCCACTGCAAACACCCTGACTCCGCTCCGGTCCAGGTAACCACGTCCCCACAGCACGTTGCCACAGCCGCCGAGAAAGACGTGATGCTCCCGAGATGGTACACCCCGTATAAAGAAGTGTTCAATAAAAAGAAGGCAGAGGAATTGCCTCCAAATCGGGATTATGACTGCTGCATAGACTTAGTACCCGGTGCCGTCGTCCCGTGTGGTAGGATCTACGCCCTCACGGGTCCTGAAACTTGCCATCTCCGAGAGTACTTGGACACTTACCTCGCATTGGGGTTTATTCGCCTATCACGGTCACCAGCAGCGTCCCCTCTCTTTTTCATACCAAAGGCCAACGGCGAGTTACGCTGCTGCATTGACTACCGCGCCCTCAATTCCATGACAATCAAAAATCAGTATCCATTGCCCTTGATCCCGGTTTTGTTGGAACAGGTGCGGGAAGCACAACTATACACCAAACTAGACCTCCGAGGGGCGTACCATTTGGTGAGAATGAGAGAGGGCGACGAATGGAAAACCGCCTTCAAAACGCGGTTCGGCCTATTTGAGTATTTAGTGATGCCTTTGGGCTATGTAACGCCCCTGCCGCCTTTCAGTTTTTCCTCAATGAGGTACTGAGAGACTTCTTGGATAAATTCGTCGTGGTGTACATCGACGACATCCTGATCTTCTCATCCAACCAGGAGGAACATGTCGTCCACGTGGGCTGGTGTTACAGGCTCTAATAAAACATCGGTTATTTTGTAAACTCACTAAATGCGAGTTCCATGTGACCACCGTAGAATTCCTCGGCGTTCTATTGACCCCTGCGGGACAGGTCATGATGGACCGGAAGGTACAAGCAGTGGCCAACTGGCCCCTACCAGGCGCGCAACACCCATTGGACTCACAGGGCTTCAGCCCCCCCCGTCGTGTGTGGCAGCCCGGGATGAGACACCTTCCCGGGCAAAAAAAGCAGCCGCACCCGAGCACTTCACAGGTCTTTAAAAGACCATTTGCATGTTAATGAGGCCTTGCTGTTGTTTCACCCCTTCTAAGCGCCCCTGCAGCTCCACTCTGCATATTGCTCACCCCTTCTAAGTGCCCCTGCAGCTCCACTCTGCCTATTGCTTAAAGTTCAGCCCCCCCCGAAATTTTTGCTCAGCCCCCCCCGAAATTTTTGCTCAGCCCCCCCCGAAATTTGGCTCTAGTTGCGCCTCTGGCCCCTACCAAGAACAGTCAAGGACGTGCAAAGCTTTCTTGGCTTCTCGAACTTTTACCGGCGATTCATCAGCCACTTCTCCTAGTTGGAAACCTCTCTCACCAGGTTGACGCGTAAAGGAGTCCCTTTTACCTGGTCTCCGGCGGCACAGACAGCTTTTAAACGGCTCAAAACCGCCTTCACTTCCGCTCCCATTTTACGGCACGCCAAACTCGACCTTCCTTTCATCGTTGAGGCAGATGCCTCTGACGTAGCAGTGGGAGCCGTTCTATCGCAACGTCATCCAGACACTGGACGGCTCCATCCAGTAGCCTACATGTCCAGGAAATTGAACCACGCAGAGCAGAACTATACCATCTCCGAAAAAGAGTTACTTGCCATTAGGGAAGCATTCCTGGAGTGGCGACACTGGTTGATGGGCGCCCAACATCAGGTGACGGTGTT
Organism: Triturus cristatus; assembly: GCF_964204655.1. NCBI lineage: Eukaryota > Metazoa > Chordata > Amphibia > Caudata > Salamandridae > Triturus > Triturus cristatus. Next base: position 394,892,536 of record NC_140594.1, read on the forward strand.
CACTGACCACCGCAATCTCCAGTTCCTGCGGTCAGCCCGACATCTCTCCCCTCGTCAAAAGAGATGGATGCTATTCTTTGCTGAATTTCACTTCCTCGTCACGTACCGACCCGGAACACAGAACAAGAAGGCCGACGCCTTGTCACGACAAGAAACAACCTGCCTCCCCTCGGTGGAACCAGATCAACCCATCTTGTCCCCAGCCAATGTGGTGGGAAGAGTAGAAACGGAGTCATTCATGCTCGGGGTGAAAAGAGGAATAAAGACGTTCGCCTGGACCTCCTGGCTGAGGAGCCATAAGGAATGGCGTATGCACCAGGGTCTGCCCATGTGTGGCTCAAAGTTACTGGTCCCTACTCTCCGTCTCCGAAAACTCTTCTTCACTACCCTGTACGGGGCACATGGGGGGAACAAAAACCCTGGGAAAAGTCCTGAGACAGTTTTGGTGGCCTTCGGTCCGGCCGGATATATTGCAGTGGGTTAAATGTTGCTCCTTATGCGCCCAAATGAAGACCGATCACCGCAAACGGCAAGGCCTCCTGCTTCTGCTACCAACCCCTATGAATCCATGGGAAAGAATTTCGGTCGATTTCATCGTGGGACTCCCTAAGGACCAAAACTGCACGGCTATAGTGGTTGTGGTGGATTACCTCACGAAAATGGGGCACTTCATAGCATGCAAACAGGTGCCTACGGCGGGAACATTGGCGAGACTCTTGTTACTAAACATTGTGCGTCTCCATGTCCTTCCTCTCGGGATCGTGTCTGACAGAGGCTCCCAGTTTACCGCTCGGTTTTGGAAGGTGTGGTGTGCGGAGCTGGGCATTCAATCATCACTGTCCACGAGCTTCCACCCACAAACCGACGGACAGACGGAGCGGCTCAACCAGACATTGAAGCAATATCTCCGCTGCTATGTGGACGACGCTTCTGAAACATGGGTGGACTGGTTATGGGTGGCAGAGATAGCATATAATAGCACCATTCACTCCTCCACTCAACAAACACCTTTTTTTCTCTCAGCTGGGTATCACCCCCGTTTCACACCATTCGTACTCCCTCACACACGCGTAGGCCTTCCAGACTTGCAGAGCAGGCTAACTACTATACGCTCGGCCCTCGCAAAAGCCCGCAAAAACCTTTGTCTGGCGAAAACACATTACAAGGCTCAAGCCGACAAACACCGCAGGCCGAATCCTGTGTACCACAGGGGGGATAGAGTGTGGTTGTCCACTAAGAACATCAAATTTAGGAGGCCCAGTGTGTTCAATCCCAAGTTTATTGGACCCTACCCAGTGGTTCGACACGTGAACCCCGTAGCGGTGCAGTTGCACCTCCCGCCGCATCTGCGCATCCAACCGGTGTTCCACGTCTCGTTACTCAAGCCCTCGCTCTGCTCTGTTCGTAAAGTCCCTCCTCCTGTATGGGTGCAGCATGACAGGGAATATGTGGTGAGGCGAGTGCTCGATTCCAAGCTGGTGAGGGGGAAGATTTGGTACCTGCTGGCCTGGAAGGGGTATGGGCCTGAAGAAAATTCTTGGGAGCCGGCTGCGGCGGTTCACGCAGCTCGTCTCGTGGCCGCCTTTCACCGCCGCTGTCCTGATAAACCCGGGGCTGCTCTCAGCGCCAGTGGTGGTGTGAGGGGGGATGTACTGTCATGAACACTGCCGGGTGACGCGCTGATCACCCAGCAATCAAGCTCCCGATCTACACCGCGAGCCCCCGTTCAAACTACAGTTCCCATGATGCCCGAGGACGCACGCCCCACGTGATGGACGTCACGCTCGGAGGAGCGGATATAGACCGAGACGCCTAGGGGGGCGTTGCGAGAAGATTCCCGGATGTTTTCCTGACATCGGCTTACAGCGTACTTCGTTCCCGATTCGGCTGCTCCTTCGTCCGTCGGACTCCCGCCTTGCCCACGGAATTCGGGGCCATCAACCATCGAGTACGCGCTCCTCTGCTCTCTACCCCTGAGAATAGAGTAGTAGCGCAAACACCACCCTGCATCGCCCTCGGATTTCCGGGCAACCAACCGCCGAGTGCGCACTCCTCTGCTCTTGAACCCCAGAGCATCGAGTAGCAGCGCGAGCACCAACCTGCATCGCCCTCGGATTTCCGGGCAACCAACCGCCGAGTGCGCACTCCTCTGCTCTCGAACCCCAGAGCATCGAGTAGCAGCGCGAGCACCAACCTGCATCGCCCTCGGATTTCCGGGCAACCAACCGCTGAGTGCGTGTCCCTCTGCTCTCGATCCCCAGAGCATCGAGTAGCAGCGCGAGCACCAACCTGCATTGCCCACGGATTTCCGGGCCCCAGCGCTCCTCATTCACGCTCCTCTGCTCCAAACTTTCAGGGCATAGAGTGGCAGCGTCGGAACCCTCCGTTTTTTGTCACAAGGAGTTCCAGGGTCGGAACCTCCGCGTCGGAACTCCTTGGCCCTAGGAGTCACGAGCACGGAGTGGTAGAACCCCGCCGGGGGTCTACCACCCACTAGTCTCCCGTCTCGTCAGAGTCACTCCCGAAGCGCTACGTCCCCGTGAGTAGAACGGGATTGTTTACGCTATTTTGACTAGAGAGAAGCAAGGGTGTTGTAGTACTTACACCTAGAGGCAGAGGCACCGGAGCAGTCGGCTCAAGCGGTATTGAGCTGCTCTTTGCTCCAAGAAACCCGCTCCTGTCGCTTCCACGTGTACCTCAAACTATCGCACCTTCCGCCCAAGACTTCCCACCAGTGTCGAGTAACTGGAGAGTGGAAACAGGCGACACCGTTAAAAGAGGACACGGATAGAGGGAGGTAGTAGCAGGTAACGAGATAGTAAGCACAGATTGGGTTCCTAGCGGGAAGGTGGTGGACGTGTCTGGTGTCTCATGGTATGCTTGTCTCTTTACAGGTCTCCCTGCCGTCCCTACCCTTCCTTCCCTCGCTCACCTGTCTCCTTAGTCCGAGAGTATTATACCTATCCCGGACTGGGGGCAGATGGGAGGTGGACCCCTATAGAGCATCAGCGCCATCCCAAGGAGAGGAGCCCGAGGCCAGCACGACAACCCTGCAGAACTAGCCTCTACTCTTGACTCAATGCTGGTGGCATACCTTGCAGGTCAAATTCCGAGCTTTCATTTGAGTTAATTGCCCTCCTCGTATAGCTTTTAGGAAATGCACCCAGTCCACCTTGGACAGGGTTTAGGGATAGCGGATGTGAGACTCTGCTACTGGGCAGATCAGCTGTTGGGAGTCAATGACTGACTGAGTGGGAGTTGGAGGGACCCAGCTTTCAAGCTGGAGATGGTCGTGTTGGGCTTGGACAAGACCGGAAGGATGCTGTATGGCAATCCCATCCCCTCACATCTCCCTGAACCCACGAGGGTGGTTTTCGTTATGTGGCAGTTGGCAGGATAGGGGTTTCCATGACGGGAGGTGTCTGGCAGGGGGCACATCTCAAGATGTCATATCAAATGTTCCAGGAGGAGTTTGATCTGCACATGTCTCAATTCTAAAAGTACCTTCAGCTGCGCCACACCCTAGAGCAGCATCAAGACTCCCTAGGGAATTACCCCAAAATGAAGCCCCTTGGAATAACAGATCCTTATGGGACCCACTATGGAGAAGGTAATTTTGTGGATTTATAAATCCATCATAATTTACTCCCCAGATCAATCTCTGCCCCTTAGAGCCCAGTGGGTAGAAACCCTGAATGTCTCCAACTGGAGGGATGGCCGCATGGCCCCTAGGGTACAAGTCATTTCCTAGAGGCTCTGGCTCATTCAACTCAACTACTTGCACATGCCCTACTGGATGTCGGAGCAGCTTTGGTGACCTGGGGTGCAAGAGGCGCTGGTGTGCTGGAGCTGTTCGAAGCTCTCTGTCCAATTCTACTACATGATGTGGGAATATCCAGTGATCGCTGATTCCTGGGGTGCATTCATTGTTATGCTTTCTGGGGTGATTGGGAGACCTATAGGTAGCTCTCCGGTGGTCATATTGCTGGGGATCTTGGAGGGGGTCAGCGACACCATTGGGGATTAGTCTTTGGTGGGGATTGGGGTGCACTGGCAAAGAAAAACATTGCTAAGTGATGGCGTTCAACCGCCCCTCCTCCAGTGGAGGCAGGCAATGGACTGGCGTGCCACTCAGAAGAAAGTGTTATATATCCAGAGGATGCTCCAAAAAGCTTGAGAAAGTTTGAGAGAAATGTTGTTTCGTGGGATGCTTTGACATGCATGACTTTGTGCAGCTTGTAATCCTGCTAAACAGTGGTATAGTGTCTGTGCTCCCCCTTTAAACAAAGTTGAATTGGCATATTCCTAATTGGTATATTTAACTTACCAATAAGTCCCTTGTATGTGGCACAAAATGTGCCCAGGGCCTATAAATTAAATGTCATGGGTGGGCTGCAGCACCTATTTTGCAGTTCATTACAGTGACAGTGTAAGTCATGGCTTCAGACCTACCATTGTAGACTGGAGTCTGGTACTTTAAACAGTGCAATTCGACCCATCAAAAACACCCTTTCTGGGAACAAACATTCCTTTAAAATATTTAAAAATCCCCCTTTCGTAGGCCTAGTAGGCCACAAGGCAGTTTGCATGATATTCAAAAGTAGGACATGTTTAAATTTAATGTTTAACATGCTCTTAGAGTGACTAGCACTCAAAAGCTAAAACATATTGTGTTTTCTCTCACTTAGTACCCCTACCAATGTGCATTCATCTTACTTTCCACTGCCCTGCTTGTTATTTAATGTAATTTAACATTAAATATTAGTGTGATTTATGGAAAAACTTCGCTTGTCCTCTATCAGCTCACTCACTATGTTCTGAGGCTCCATCTGCTCAGTGGCAGCTGCTCCCGATGTGACTAGGTAGGTCAGCAAGGGCAGGGGACATAAATACATTAAACAAAACTCACATATATATATATATATTCACTTAAAAAACCATAGGTTTCACACATGTTATAGTTAGGTGGATATTTCACTCGTAAAAAACCAATGAAATTCCCCCGTTATAGTTAGTTCAGATAACTATAACTCGCGCGACGTCACATATTACATCACTCATGACATGGTCAGTGGCATCACTCATGACATCACTGATGACATCATCCTTGTGATAGAGTGGCGGCCTCGCGAGTTATAGTTATCTGAACTAACTATAACGAGGGAATTTCATTGGTTTTTTACGAGTGAAATATCCACCTAACTATAACATGTGTGAAACCTATGGTTTTTTAAGTGAATTTGCAAGGTTTTTTAAATGCTAATTCCTAACTATAACGTGTGTGAAACCTATGGTTTTTTCAGTGAATTTGTACGGTTTTTTAAATGCTAAGTTATGTATGTATTATTATATTTTTTATATATTTATTTTACAATAAACTACATATTAAAAATTTACATTTAATGTTTAACATGCTCTTAGAGTGACTAGCACTCAAAAGCTAAAACATATTGTGTTTTCTCTCACTTAGTACCCCTACCAATGTGCATTCATCTTACTTTCCACTGCCCTGCTTGTCATTTAATGTATTTTAACATTAAATATCAGTGTGATTTATGGAAAAACTGAAGCTCACCCCCCCCCCTAATATTACTTACCAAGCTACTCCTCTGCACTTCGCTTGTCCTCTATCAGCTCACTCACTATGTTCTGAGGCTCCATCTGCTCAGTGGCAGCTGCTCCCGATGTGACTAGGTAGGTCAGCAAGGGCAGGGGACATAAATACATTAAACAAAACTATAACATGTGTGAAACCTATGGTTTTTTAAGTGAATTTGCAAGGTTTTTTTAAATGCTAATTCCTAACTATAACGTGTGTGAAACCTATGGTTTTTTCAGTGAATTTGTACGGTTTTTAAAATGCTAAGTTATGCATGTTTTATTATATTTTTTATATATTTATTTTACAATAAACTACATATTTAAAAAAATATATATTTTGGTTTTTTTGGGGGGGGGGTTTCACCGTGCGCGCACGGTGCGCGCACCCCCGCGATTTTTAGAAAAAAAAATTACAATGTTTTTTTCTGCCTCCGGGGTCCTTCAGGGACCCCCTGACAAAGGCTAGGGGGTCAAGAACTCTCCACCCTGCCCCCTTTTCACGTTCGCCACCTTCTTTTTCACTCTCGCACTGAAAACAAACAAAATGGCGGCCGACACTTCCTGATTTCGACCGATTCGAACGTTGACTAACATGTAACCACCAATCAGAATTACGCTCGCGCACGTTAGGGTGCTCGCACGGTGCGCGCACGGTGCCCGCACGGTGCGCGCACGGTGCGCGGCTATAGATATGTATGTGCTTTTAACTGCAATTTTCTCAGGAACTACTGAACAGATTGACTCCATATATGCAAAAGGCACATCCCTGAGCTGAGGACTACCTCTCTGCCAAATTTCACGTAATTCTGTTCAGCCGTTCGGGCTGTACCTTGGACTAAAGGTCCCTATGGAAAATTGCATGGGGGAAATGCATTTTGGGACCCCCCTTTTTTCTCAGCCCCCGCTTGACGAATCCCCCCGAGACTTTCAGGGTAGGAGCAGAGCGGAGCGCCCCACCTATTTTGAAAATTTCGCGAAGATTCGTCAACCGGCGCCAAAGTTATTCCAAATAGAATGTTGCGGATTTCCTATGGAAACACGGTCCTAACTATAACTATCTACTGGCGACCGTCAGTAGATAATATATATATATATCTATTATTCAACCCTTTCCCGTAGGAGAGAAAACAGGTCGCACTCCGGTAAGTGTTTTCAAAAAGATATCCAATGTTTATTTCACAACTCTCCCCAGTCTGGAAAGCAAAACAAACAACCAACGCGTTTCGATCTCCCCTGAGATCTTGATCACGGTTACGCCCCTTACAATTGTGTTGCATACTTAAAGCGAAAGGTGCTTACATCATTTCCTGTGTAAACTTTTGTGGGGCATTATGGGATTCGTAGTTTACATATTTACATCACTGCATTTGCGTGTAAAATAAAACAATTCTATATGAAATTATCAACCATTTCTGCTACATTTTAAGGTATAATCCAAAATAATTATATATTGGAATATATGGAGAACATATTGAATATATCACCAAATCTTACAATTAATGCCTCTAGTGGCTTGTCTTTTTTGAAATCTTAAATAGAACACCTGCAAATTTCAAATTCACTTATGAATTAAGTGAAACGAGAGTCGTGTTCCTCGACACAGAAATCTACATTGAGGCCAATGAAATTCACACAACACTGCATAGAAAATTGACAGCCATAAATGCAACCTTGCATGCAAGCAGTTTCCATCAGCTTTGTCTATTTCAAAACATCCCATACGGTGAATTTTTAAGAGTTTGCAGGATATGCTCAAAACAAACAGAATGGTCCAAACAGAGTGCAACAACCTTTAAAAGATTTGAAAAGTGAAGATATCCAAAATCACAAATCAAAAATGGATGGAAAAGAGCCAACGAAAAAGACAGAAAGGAATTACTAAAAATGATTCCAGAAAAAGAAATCCAAAAAGGTGAAATAGAACCAATAAGATTTATAACTACCTTCTCAAAAGAGTCAACTCAGATCAGACAAATCTTAAAAAGAAATTGGAAAATTTTGAAACTGGATACGACTGTTGGATCAATCATGAGCAATGCACCCAACATAACATATCGACGAGCAGCAAATTTAAAAGATCGGATAACACATAGCCATTTTCACAAGGAAAAGAACAAATCATGGCTACAAAGCAAAGGATTTAAAAAGTGTCATAACTGCAAAGTATGTCAGATCGCGAGAAACACCCAAGAAATTAGATTGGCAGATGGCAAAATCTGGAAGATACAAGATTTAATCACATGCAAGAGTCAGTATGTTGTGTATATAATAGAATGCCCATGTCAACTCAAATATGTAGGCAGCACTATATGCGAATTAAAAAAACGGATTCTTGAACATGTGAGGGCAACTATTCACAAGGACAGAACGAATGCAGTCGCAAAACACATGGAAACAAACCATGATAGCAATTGGAAGACTTTAACCTTTTATGGGATTGATATGGTCAAAAAACCAGAGCGAGGCGGTGACAGAGAGAAGAAACTGAGACAAAAAGAGTCAAGAGATATCTTGAATTTACGCTCTTTAACACCACATGGATTGAACCAAAGCGAGGAACTTTATACACATTTGTAAATAATATGATGAAGGAAAATCGCTGTAACAGCAGTTTCAAGAAATCTAATGAACATGATATATGTGAATTTATCATTTAGAGAAAGACAATCCTTTAGCCTTTTATGTACACATAGGGAACTGAAATCATTAACAGATTCACTCTGTTTTGTTTCATTTGCACCTTTTTGATTTTTGAATCATATAAAAAAAAAAAATTGGGAATTTTATGGGGTAAATTCCAGTTAGGAAATAATAATAACAATGCGAGAATACCAGTGAATAACCATTGACAATGGAAAATAACAAGCCACTAAGATTTGGTGATATATTCAATATGTTCTCCATATATTCCAATATATAATTATTTTGGATTATACCTCAAAATGTAGCAGAAATGTTTTTTATTTTACACGCAAATGCAGTGATTTAAATGTGTAAACTACGAATCCCATAATGCCCCACAAAAGTTTACACAGGAAATGATGTAAGCACCTTTCGCTTTAAGTATGCAACACAATTGTAAGGGGCGTAACCATGATCAAGATCTCAGGGGAGATCGAAACGCGTTGGTTGTTTGTTTTGCTTTCCAGACTGGGGAGAGTTGTGAAATAAACATTGGATATCTTTTTGAAAACACTTACCGGAATGCGACCTGTTTTCTCTCCTACGGGAAAGGGTTGAATAATTTACAGCGGTTTTTGCTCAACCGCAAGGTAACGCACAGCTTCAAGGAGCGCCACACTAGCGAGGAGAGCTATCAGAGGTCAAGGATATATATATATATATATATATATATATGTGTGTGTGTGTGTGTGTGTGTGTGTGTGGGTGTGTGTGTGTGTGTGTGTGTGTGTGTGTGCAAAAAAGAAGCAGAGAACTCTGGGTAGTTCTCAAGTTTAGGTGGAAAGCAGCTCCTGTATGGAGCACTCTCAACACCAGCGACACTGTAGATCTGCTCACCTCAAATGTCTGTTTTTCTATCAAAATCTTTAAGCATAGGATTAGCACAGTGCCATCCACGCCGAGATAGAAAAGGACAAAGTCTTTTGCCATTTGTACAGCAAAGTCTTTAAGCATAGGACTAGCACAGTGCTGTCCTTGCCGAGCTGTAAAACGACAAAAGCCAATTACCACTCCAGGCACAGTATTACAGCTTTGAATTGGTAAAATACCAATCAAGCCAACCTGAAATGAGTAAAAGCAACCCCTCACACAGTGTTTCGCTCTAATTAGAGCTCTTCAGAGCGGTATAGCTTTGTCCAGACACAAGGGAGCACCCAGTATAAGTCAAAGCAATACCCTTTCAGGCATAGAGTGACGAATAAATTATGCAAAAAAGAAGCAGAGAACTCTGGGTAGTTCTCAAGTTTAGGTGGAAAGCAGCTCCTGTATGGAGCACTCTCAACACCAGCGACACTCTAGATCTGCTCACCTCAAATGTCTGTTTTTCTATCAAAATCTTTAAGCATAGGATTAGCACAGTGCCATCCACGCCGAGATAGAAAAGGACAAAGTCTTTTGCCATTTGTACAGCAAAATCTTTAAGCATAGAACTAGCACAGTGCTGTCCTTGCCGAGCTGTAAAACGACAAAAGCCAATTACCACTCCAGGCACAGTATTACAGCTTTGAATTGGTAAAATACCAATCAAGCCAACCTGAAATGAGTAAAAGCAACCCCTGACACAGTGAGTTCTAAGGTCAGGTGACTCAATGTTATTTTAGGGGTTTTTTCACTCTGTCTCATTACTCGTGAACAAGGAAAAGTTTGTTTCCGAAACGCGTAGAGTTGTTTGCTGAATAAACTCTGCCTTGAAGTTATTGGGAGCCGTGAAGCGTTGTTATTTTTCATTACACTGCAACGAAGTGTTTGGATTATGGGGTTTCGCTAACCCGTCACGGCCCGCCGTCGCAAAGTGGCTCGAGCTGAAGCGATTCTGTGGCTTCTGGATACTTTGTATCAGCTCCTGCCCGCCCTATTGCTGCTGTTTTAAAAAGTACATCTGCGCCCCGAAGAAAGAAGCTGACGCGAGACTTCTCCGAAAGCCGAGACTGATTGTCCCGCCGAAACTTGAAAAATCGGGTAAGCGCTATTGACTTTATCAAATCTTCAATAGATTTATAACCTTTTTCTAGCACATGGGCAGACGGAGTCTAAAGGGCGGTCAAATTATAGACTTCACCTTAAGACCACTTCTCGACAGACGCACTATTAGCGTTAAACTTTGATCAATATCATGGCAACACAGAGAAATATGAAACGCAGCGAGGCTGCTACAATGATGTTTGAAAGTAACATCGGTAACGATGAAATTGAGATTATCGAAGACACAGTTGAAGGTGGTACCCAAAGCAAACGGCGACTGTGGGATTTACTGTGGAAAGCTCTCAAATCCGAACAAACCAAATGGTGGGAGGCAACCACCCTGCAAAAATACATCGACATGGGAAGAATCCCACGCGGACTACGGATTTTTATAACACCAACTTTTAACAACCCCGATCCCGAATTAGTGGAAGAATGGGCAGGAAACAGCCACAGTTGCTCCACAGTAATGCTTGGTCTCCTTGTTAAATATGCTCGAAGGGATTGTGATAGACTGGCTATTGAAATTGATGAATTAACCAACAAACTAAAAACAATATGTACAACGGAGGAGTTTGAATCTGACATAACGAAGATGCAAATCAAACTTGATAAAATTGAAGATGATATCAAAGCTAAAAAACAACGCAAATATCATCGAGATCAAGTCGACTATGAAAAGGGTCAAATACTAACATTTGCTAAAAAATACGACCACTTACGCGCCCAAACTCCTATTTCCATTCTGAAACCGAAGAAAAAGGTACGCATCGTGACTCCAACATCAGAAGATACAGATAGATCAGAAGAGAACACTGACACAGGAGAGAGTGATAATTATGAAAGCGATGCATCAGCCATCTCCGAACAGCAAGGAGTAAAAAACAAAATTTTAAACGAATTTTCATTAATGGCACAAGGAAGGAACACCATCCGCAAACAAGGTGCCGGCGGTTACAAAGGACGTGGGCGCGGTGGGAGAGGAGAAGGAAGCAAGACAAGAACACCATCAAGAGATGTAGACAGCCCAGTGGGAAAGAGAACAAGGGGCCAACAAAAAACAAAATGAACGACGAAAGAACGGTGGTCAATCTCTCAGGTCGGGCATTGAACAAAGATGAAATAGATGTATTGTCTCTTGGTCTATCTTTCTGTCCTACCTCCTTTTTCAACTATACGCAAAGTCGAATTGATTTATTTCATTTTACTCGAAAGCTGAAGTTAAAAAAATGGTTTGCAACCAAAGTAACTAATACAAATGAGGGACCTGTGCGCACACCTAGCATCTTGAACATTAGTGACAGTGAATTGCTACAAGATCTGCATGAGTTACATGATGATTTTTCTTTGATTAATGATCCTAACTTTAACCTAAATAACGAGAATATCGAGTTAGATCTTGGTTGCACTAGTGGTTTTAAACCAAGATCAATTTTTCTCCCACAGATTGTAAATGAAGCAATTGACGTATTTGAAAAGGGAGTTATAAAAGAATTTGACAAAATCAGAAAAAGAGAGCGGTACAAAAATCACTCGATTAGATACAACCTCAGTAAAGATCAAAATAAAGCAATTGAAACACTAAGAAACGACGATAATATTGTAATTAAAAGATCGGACAAGGGTGGTAATGTTGTTGTTTTATCGAAGGAGATGTACCTAGAAGAAGGACACCGCCAACTTAATGATAAAGACAACTGCGAAATAACAACAAAAGCGAAATACATACAATCAATAAACGAGTATAAAGATCTTTTGGGAGAATGGAAAGATAAAGGACTGCTGGAACAAGAAGAATATGATTTTCTTAATTGCAAACATGCTAAACTACCAGCATTTTACCTACTCCCGAAACTACATAAAAATGAAGTAAACCCCCCCGGAAGACCAATCGTATCCTCCAAGGGGAGCTGTCTAGAGAATACTTCACGCTATGTAGACTTTTTCTTACAACCGCTTGTCCAAAATCTTCCATCCTTTCTCAAAGACTCTAGTGATTTTTTAAGATTACTAAGTCAGATAAAATGGAAAGACAGTTTCCTTCTACTAACTCTTGATGTGACAAGCCTGTACACATGTATCCCCCATGCGGCAGGTATTGAGGCATGTCGTCATTTTTTGAAAAGTAGATCAATTTCATACTTTTCTCATACACAGATGATAATAGATATGATGCAGAAATGTTTAACACAGAATTTCTTCATTTTTGACAAAATCATATATCGTCAGATACTCGGAACAGCGATGGGGACCTGCTTCGCTCCCAGCTTTGCAGGATTGTACCTCGGCTGGTGGGAGGAGCAGGTCGCCACCCAACTACCTCTGTACAAAGAATGTGTCATTGCATGGGCCAGGTACATAGACGATATCTTTGTGGTGTGGAATGGTAGCATTGAACAAGTGAATCAGTTTGTGCATACCATTAATGATAACAACTTGAACCTACACTTTAGTAGCAGAATTGAAAAAGAGACAATTGAATTCCTAGACCTGAAAGTTGAAGTGTCAGAACAGCGACTAGAAAGCAAGCTATTTCGCAAAACAACCGCCGGCAATAGCTTATTACATGCGGAAAGCTGTCACCCGAGTAATCTCATACGAAGTATCCCTTTGGGAGAATTACTACGGGCTAAGAGAAATTGTAGTGATGCACAGAGATATGATCTTGAAAAAGAATCTATGACAAAACGTTTCATTGAAAGGGGCTACTCAATAAAGGACATCAGAAAAGCTAGTGAGGAAGCTGATAAAAGAACAAGAAGTGAGCTCCTACAAGTAAAAACAGTACAACAAGAAACTAACCTATCAGAAAATAAGATCAGATTCATTACTACATACTCCAATCAGGCACATGAGGTCAGAGAAAGTCTTTTAAAATTCTGGAACGTACTAAAAACTGACAAAGATATAGCGCCAGTGATCGAACACTACCCGCAGGTAACTTATCGCAAGGCAAAATCCTTAAAGGATTCCTTATGCCAAAGTTTAATGACATCCACAACTCAGAATAAAAACCAAATCCAAGGATTCTTTACTTGCCAGAAATGTAAGGCATGTAAATACAGCAAAAACTGCAAAGTGGTAACCTTTTCTGAAAAAGTAAAACCATTTACAATAAGGAAACACGTTTCCTGCAATACTGACCATGCCGTCTATGCTTTGAAATGCCCATGCAACAAATATTATATAGGCAGCACTATCCATCCTGCCAAAAAAAGAGTCCTTGAACACCTAAGGGCTATAACTAAAAACGATAAACAGTACCCAATAGCCAGACATTTCAAAGCAGTTCATCAGCAAAACACTAGCCTACTCTCATTCTGTGTCTTAGACAGAGTCCCTCTTAGAGAGAGAGGCAGCAATAGAGTCCTCGAACTAAGAAGATTAGAATCGAGGATGATAATTGAATATCAGACCACACAACCTCAGGGACATAATGTTGATGAGGAACTATCTGTACATTTGGGATAATGTTACAAACCTACTGTGCCTATTGATTTTCTCTAAAATACTGTATGTGTAACATTTGTCTTGCTGCGTTTCTATTTGTAGTGATTTTTAATTACACTTTGTTAGTCATCTGGTGACCAAATTTTATATATATTGTTGCAGATTCTATTCCACTGTGTGAGTTAAACCAGAAGAACAAAGATCGGCATACCGACGATATGGTATTGTTTAGATGATGTTTTCCAAGATAGACTCTTATATTTAACACTTCTTACTCGTGCATCTGGCGATTAGCTATTGATTAAGTAAGGCCCACTTGGGCTAGAGATGAAAGATGAGAAATCGTCCCTTTTCGTTATTCACTGCCTATCTTAATGGATGCATACGCATGCGTTATCTAACGATAATGGATTAGGCAGTGCAACATCGCTAAGATGGGTGATAATGTGAAGTCCATGTCTATCTTGACCCACCGTGGAAATGTATATAAAATCATCTAGCTATCCATACCGCGATAACCTGAACAAGAAGCCAACCCGATGCCGGTTGTTAAAAGATTGAGAACAATAAAGTTTGTTGTCTGGCAAAAAATGAAAAAACGAAAAAAACGCAAAAAAAAGTAAAGTCACACTAGTTATTAATAATTCTATTGAAATACAAGTATACTAAGTTGGACAAATCGAACAGATTTTCTATCTGTCACGACAAGATTATTATTTGTATTTAGTCAACAAACACGTAATACGATACTTAACAAAAAGTCTGTTTTCACTGTTTAGCACATGAAGGTCAGGTGACTCAATGTTATTTTAGGTTTTTTTTCACTCTGTCTCATTACTCGTGAACAAGGAAAAGTTTGTTTCCGAAACGCGTAGAGTTGTTTGCTGAATAAACTCTGCCTTGAAGTTATTGGGAGCCGTGAAGCGTTGTTGTTTTTCATTACACTGCAACGAAGTGTTTGGATTATGGGGTTTCACTAACCCGTCACGGCCCGCCGTCGCAAAGTGGCTCGAGCTGAAGCGATTCTGTGGCTTGTGGATATATATATATATATGGGGTTGAGTGCGAAGCGACAATAAATCACCGCTTTTTGCAACATTATGGTCTTCGGCTGTTGATTTAACGAAGAAGAATCGACAATTGTTTGGATATATATATATATATATATATCGAACAAAGTACTGGCTCTCCCCACTTCCAGCCGGCGAAGAGAGAGTCACGGACTCCAAATTGCGTGGCAGAAACAAATCTTTATTCAGCGAAGCCGTATGACACGTTTCGGACAACAAAGAGCCCTTGATCACATGCGGAAACGCAGTCCGCCTACAGTTTTTATTCTACATTGTGTCAGTTCCCCCATGTCACGTAAATAATGAACATAAAAAGCATACTATGTTTTACACTCTCACATAGTCTGTTTTCTGATCCACTAGTTCTTCTATTCAGACATTGGTGATGCTCCAAGCGCTGTACTAATAACTATATTGTCTTTGCAGGCAGAGCGGGTGAGTGTTATAGATTACATCATTACGGATGCAATCTTATTGCACATTATCACAGTTCAATAAATTAGAGAATGCATATCAAATAAAACAATTTGAATAAATATACAATTCAAATATACTGAATGTTTTAAATATCTAAAATGCATTGAATAGTAAAAAATTACACATTAAATATTAAATATGAAATGTTAAAACATATTTATTGCTGCATGAATGCTGCCTGATATATTGCTACTTGCCAAAGTTGGACTGATGGATGTGGGGAGGGGTACTGTAGTGTGGAGTGGACCTCCTATCACTGCATAAATGCTGTATTCTAACTTAGCCCCCAATCACATCCTGGTCTTCCAACAGATTTAAAATGGTATAACAGCTAAAAGTACTGGAAAAGTCTAATGGTAAAATAGACTAAAAACTCGGATCATAATGGCTATAAAGTGCAAACGTTCAGTGCCCAAAGAAAGTGCTGTGTTCTATATGGTAAGGCAGACGCCCTACCTAGCTAATAAAGTGCTAGTGCTAAAAAAACAAAGTCAGATAACTGGACTGTGGGTTAAAAACAATGGAATACATTAGCAGCTAAGAACAAATATACAATCCCATCGTGCCTGAATTAATTCATTCATATGTTTTGAGATTAATTATCTAATTTCCATGTACTTTAAGCATGTAGAGGATGTGGGTTAACAAATCATTGGTGTGCTTCTTGTGTGTTCCATATACATATTACAAGAAGTTGTGTAGATCCTCCGTATTGTTAAGCCCTTTAGGGAATCTACTGTCCAATTCGAGGATCATGCGGGACTCTAGTTGGCGCAGAGACTGCTCCCTGTTGCCTCCTCTACGAGGGTTAGGTACCACTGTGATCACATAATATTTGAGGCATTTGAGGTCGTTGTTGTGTGCTAGCTTAAAATGTCTGGCAACTGGGTACGTTGTATCATTCTTGACAATTGCTCGCAGGTGCTGCAATATTCTGACATGCACCTGTAGCTTCGTGCTGCCAACGTTTTTGCATTTGTCACCCCGAGTGGGAAGGGTATGCTCAGACGTGAGTCCCTTGCTCTCCATGCCACTGGAATCAAGCTATCCTGGCTGATGAGGGCTGAAAGCCCGAAACCGGTCCTAGGATGCTTGTTTCCAGTCCAGGGATGACCTGGCTTGGCAGTTCGGGCTGGACTGTTCCCATGGGGCACAGGGTCAAGACTGATTTGCATATGGCTGGGTTCAAACTGGAATGGCATGGTGAGCAAAAAAACGATGGATTTAGGCCCAGATCTCTGTACTGGGGTGAATGTATGACATTGTTCTGCATTCTGTCCATCAATTGTTGTTTTTGCATTTGTCACCCCGAGTGGGAAGGGTATGCTCAGACGTGAGTCCCTTGCTCTCCATGCCACTGGAATCAAGCTATCCTGGCTGATGAGGGCTGAAAGCCCGAAACCGGTCCTAGGATGCTTGTTTCCAGTCCAGGGATGACCTGGCTTGGCAGTTCGGGCTGGACTGTTCCCATGGGGCACAGGGTCAAGACTGATTTGCATATGGCTGGGTTCAAACTGGAATGGCATGGTGAGCAAAAAAACGATGGATTTAGGCCCAGATCTCTGTACTGGGGTGAATGTATGACATTGTTCTGCATTCTGTCCATCAATTGTTGTTTTTGCATTTGTCACCCCGAGTGGGAAGGGTATGCTCAGACGTGAGTCCCTTGCTCTCCATGCCACTGGAATCAAGCTATCCTGGCTGATGAGGGCTGAAAGCCCGAAACCGGTCCTAGGATGCTTGTTTCCAGTCCAGGGATGACCTGGCTTGGCAGTTCGGGCTGGACTGTTCCCATGGGGCACAGGGTCAAGACTGATTTGCATATGGCTGGGTTCAAACTGGAATGGCATGGTGAGCAAAAAAACGATGGATTTAGGCCCAGATCTCTGTACTGGGGTGAATGTATGACATTGTTCTGCATTCTGTCCATCAATTGTTGTTTTTGCATTTGTCACCCCGAGTGGGAAGGGTATGCTCAGACGTGAGTCCCTTGCTCTCCATGCCACTGGAATCAAGCTATCCTGGCTGATGAGGGCTGAAAGCCCGAAACCGGTCCTAGGATGCTTGTTTCCAGTCCAGGGATGACCTGGCTTGGCAGTTCGGGCTGGACTGTTCCCATGGGGCACAGGGTCAAGACTGATTTGCATATGGCTGGGTTCAAACTGGAATGGCATGGTGAGCAAAAAAACGATGGATTTAGGCCCAGATCTCTGTACTGGGGTGAATGTATGACATTGTTCTGCATTCTGTCCATCAATTGTTGTTTTTGCATTTGTCACCCCGAGTGGGAAGGGTATGCTCAGACGTGAGTCCCTTGCTCTCCATGCCACTGGAATCAAGCTATCCTGGCTGATGAGGGCTGAAAGCCCGAAACCGGTCCTAGGATGCTTGTTTCCAGTCCAGGGATGACCTGGCTTGGCAGTTCGGGCTGGACTGTTCCCATGGGGCACAGGGTCAAGACTGATTTGCATATGGCTGGGTTCAAACTGGAATGGCATGGTGAGCAAAAAAACGATGGATTTAGGCCCAGATCTCTGTACTGGGGTGAATGTATGACATTGTTCTGCATTCTGTCCATCAATTGTTGTTTTTGCATTTGTCACCCCGAGTGGGAAGGGTATGCTCAGACGTGAGTCCCTTGCTCTCCATGCCACTGGAATCAAGCTATCCTGGCTGATGAGGGCTGAAAGCCCGAAACCGGTCCTAGGATGCTTGTTTCCAGTCCAGGGATGACCTGGCTTGGCAGTTCGGGCTGGACTGTTCCCATGGGGCACAGGGTCAAGACTGATTTGCATATGGCTGGGTTCAAACTGGAATGGCATGGTGAGCAAAAAAACGATGGATTTAGGCCCAGATCTCTGTACTGGGGTGAATGTATGACATTGTTCTGCATTCTGTCCATCAATTGTTGTTTTTGCATTTGTCACCCCGAGTGGGAAGGGTATGCTCAGACGTGAGTCCCTTGCTCTCCATGCCACTGGAATCAAGCTATCCTGGCTGATGAGGGCTGAAAGCCCGAAACCGGTCCTAGGATGCTTGTTTCCAGTCCAGGGATGACCTGGCTTGGCAGTTCGGGCTGGACTGTTCCCATGGGGCACAGGGTCAAGACTGATTTGCATATGGCTGGGTTCAAACTGGAATGGCATGGTGAGCAAAAAAACGATGGATTTAGGCCCAGATCTCTGTACTGGGGTGAATGTATGACATTGTTCTGCATTCTGTCCATCAATTGTTGTTTTTGCATTTGTCACCCCGAGTGGGAAGGGTATGCTCAGACGTGAGTCCCTTGCTCTCCATGCCACTGGAATCAAGCTATCCTGGCTGATGAGGGCTGAAAGCCCGAAACCGGTCCTAGGATGCTTGTTTCCAGTCCAGGGATGACCTGGCTTGGCAGTTCGGGCTGGACTGTTCCCATGGGGCACAGGGTCAAGACTGATTTGCATATGGCTGGGTTCAAACTGGAATGGCATGGTGAGCAAAAAAACGATGGATTTAGGCCCAGATCTCTGTACTGGGGTGAATGTATGACATTGTTCTGCATTCTGTCCATCAATTGTTGTTTTTGCATTTGTCACCCCGAGTGGGAAGGGTATGCTCAGACGTGAGTCCCTTGCTCTCCATGCCACTGGAATCAAGCTATCCTGGCTGATGAGGGCTGAAAGCCCGAAACCGGTCCTAGGATGCTTGTTTCCAGTCCAGGGATGACCTGGCTTGGCAGTTCGGGCTGGACTGTTCCCATGGGGCACAGGGTCAAGACTGATTTGCATATGGCTGGGTTCAAACTGGAATGGCATGGTGAGCAAAAAAACGATGGATTTAGGCCCAGATCTCTGTACTGGGGTGAATGTATGACATTGTTCTGCATTCTGTCCATCAATTGTTGTTTTTGCATTTGTCACCCCGAGTGGGAAGGGTATGCTCAGACGTGAGTCCCTTGCTCTCCATGCCACTGGAATCAAGCTATCCTGGCTGATGAGGGCTGAAAGCCCGAAACCGGTCCTAGGATGCTTGTTTCCAGTCCAGGGATGACCTGGCTTGGCAGTTCGGGCTGGACTGTTCCCATGGGGCACAGGGTCAAGACTGATTTGCATATGGCTGGGTTCAAACTGGAATGGCATGGTGAGCAAAAAAACGATGGATTTAGGCCCAGATCTCTGTACTGGGGTGAATGTATGACATTGTTCTGCATTCTGTCCATCAATTGTTGTTTTTGCATTTGTCACCCCGAGTGGGAAGGGTATGCTCAGACGTGAGTCCCTTGCTCTCCATGCCACTGGAATCAAGCTATCCTGGCTGATGAGGGCTGAAAGCCCGAAACCGGTCCTAGGATGCTTGTTTCCAGTCCAGGGATGACCTGGCTTGGCAGTTCGGGCTGGACTGTTCCCATGGGGCACAGGGTCAAGACTGATTTGCATATGGCTGGGTTCAAACTGGAATGGCATGGTGAGCAAAAAAACGATGGATTTAGGCCCAGATCTCTGTACTGGGGTGAATGTATGACATTGTTCTGCATTCTGTCCATCAATTGTTGTTTTTGCATTTGCCAACGTACCTAGAGCCACAGGTGCACGTCAAGACATAAACAGCAAATTCTGTTCTGCAATTGTAGTTGCCTTTAATCTTTATTGCAGTAGGACTGAAAGGGGTCATATACTTTGTGGTGGTTTCTCCAAATTTACATGCTCTACAGGTTGAGCATTTGAAGAACCCTTGTCTTGGCTGTAGCCACATTTTGGCAGAATGAACCTCAGGGCTGCTTTTCACTAGTTGGGACCTCATGGAGACGCCCTTCCTAAAGGTAATTGTAGGATTGTCTGATAGATATGGCGCCAAAACCGCATCTGTAAGAATGATGGGCCAGTTGTGTTTGATTATAGACTTAATTTGTCTTTCCTGCTGGTTGTATGTGAGGATGAGTCTAGGTGCGTTAGTATCCTGTGATTCCTCTATGGTATCGCCCTTTAGTTCCAACAGAGAATCTCTGGATTTCAATGTCACTTTTTCTCACGCATCCTTGAGGACTGAGTCGCTATAACCCCTATGTCTGAATCTCATTGTTGCCTCCTGTGTGCATCTTTCTAGTTCCTGTACAGTACTGCATATTCTTTTAATTCTCAGGAGTTCCCCATACGGTATACTCCTTACTAGATGCTTTGGATGTTTACTGTCAGCATGGGGTGTGGAATTTCCATCTGTAGCCTTTCTGTGTAAGGTAGTGGCTATGTGTCCATTCTTAATGAAAACTCTCACATCTAGGAATTCAGTGCTGTCAGTGCTAAATTGTGAAGTGAATTTAAGATTAGAAGAATTGACATTGATACTGTTGATAAATACATTTGCACTTTCTACATTTCCTTGACACACAATAAAAACATTGTCAATGTATCTAAGCCAGTATTTGACATGCATGGTGTACATCTCGGAGTGTAAAACCCTGAGAGCCTGCTCCTCCCACCAGCCCACCAACAGGCAGGCGTAGATAGGAGAGAAGCAGGCCCCCATGGCAACACCCCGCAGCTGTTTATACAAGTCTGCACCGGACATGTAATAGTTGTTGTTGAGGCACCATGCTATACAAACCATCAGCATTTTGTTGTGTTCGTAGCATTCTGCTGGTCTGATGTCTAAAAAGTGTTTGACCGCCGTAAGTTCTCTATGATGTTCTATACAAGTATATAGCGACTCAATGTCTAAAGTTATAAAAATCATGTCATCATCCCATTGGATGTTTTTGAATTTGTTAAGGAAATCTCCGGTGTCCTTTACATATGTGGGAAGATCTTTGACCAGTCCTTGTAAAAAGATATCCACTTATTGTGATATGTGTTCCCCCATGCTGTTTATAGCTGATATTATTGGTCGTCCTGGAACACGGGTGATGTTTTTGTGTATCTTGGGGATGAAATATATTATTGGAACCACTGGATGCTCCACCCATAAAAATGTGAATTCCTCCAAAGATATCAAACCATCTTGTTTGAATTGATGTAACTTTTGTGCCAGAGATTCTTTAGCTTTGTTGTATTCTTTCCAATTGGATTTGGCATAGCACCCTCGATCTGACAGTTGTCTTTGTGCTTCTTTGACATAGTCTGCTTTAGGCCATATTATTATGTTGTCAGCTTTTATGACAACCACCTCGTGATGATATATATATATATATATATATATATATATATATATATGCAAAAAAAGAAGCAGAGAACTCTGGGTAGTTCTCAAGTTTAGGTGGAAAGCAGCTCCTGTATGGAGCACTCTCAACACCAGCGACACTCTAGATCTGCTCACCTCAAATGTCTGTTTTTCTATCAAAATCTTTAAGCATAGGATTAGCACAGTGCCATCCACGCCGAGATAGAAAAGGACAAAGTCTTTTGCCATTTGTACAGCAAAGTCTTTAAGCATAGGACTAGCACAGTGCTGTCCTTGACGAGCTGTAAAATGACAAAAGCCAATTACCACTCCAGGCACAGGATTACAGCTTTGAATTGGTAAAATACCAATCAAGCCAACCTGAAATGAGCAAAAGCAACCCCTGACACAGTGTTTCGCTCTAATTAGAGCTCTTCAGAAAGGTATAGCTTTGTCCAGACACAAGGGAGCACCCAGTATAAGTCAAAGAAATACCCTTTCAGGCATAGAGTGACGAATAAATTATGCAAAAAAGAAGCAGAGAACTCTGGGTAGTTCTCAAGTTTAGGTGGAAAGCAGCTCCTGTATGGAGCACTCTCAACACCAGCGACACTCTAGATCTGCTCACCTCAAATGTCTGTTTTTCTATCAAAATCTTTAAGCATAGGATTAGCACAGTGCCATCCACGCCGAGATAGAAAAGGACAAAGTCTTTTGCCATTTGTACAGCAAAGTCTTTAAGCATAGGACTAGCACAGTGCTTTTGAGGTGAGCAGATCTAGAGTGTCACTGGTGTTGAGAGTGCTCCATACAGGAGCTGCTTTCCACCTAAACTTGAGAACTACCCAGAGTTCTCTGCTTCTTTTTTGCATAATTTATTCGTCACTCTATGCCTGAAAGGGTATTTCTTTGATATATATATATATATATATATATATATATATATATATATATATATATATATTCATTTATATATTTATTTATTTATTTTATTACGACTTACCTGATGCTACTTCCTCTCCGTCTTCCTCCTCGCCCGATTCTCGACTGGCGCACACTGCGCAGGCTCCAAGATGCGAATCCCAGTGCTGCTCTCATGCTGGGAATACTATTCCCAGCATGTCAGCAGCGCTGGGTGTGGTCTGAGCGGCCTGCTCTGCCACATATGCAGTGCCTGGGAGCCTGTGGCTTTTCTCCACCCGGGTGTACAGCACAGCCGGATGGAGAAATGCTAAGTGTGCATGACGGTTTGGCTGGCAGTCTTAGGCCAGCCAAATCATAATGCGAACTTAGTAGTGCCCACAACTCCTCCTGAAGCTCAGGACGATGGCCCCGTCCCGCAACTCGGCTACCCAGCAGAGGCAATGATGAAAAAGAAAATGATAATAAAATTATTTTATTAACATTTTCTTTTTCACTGTTGCCTCTGCTGGGTAGCAGCAGTGGTGCCCCTACATCTGCGCACTCTGTTTTCCCTCTGATCTATATTCACATACTCTGTTCAGCAGGTCAACTTGTGACCCTTGTCATCCTGTCTTTACATGCTCATCAGTGTCTCGTCACCGGCGTAACTCTTGGCCCTCAGTGAAATTCACTCACCACAATTTGTTTATTCTAGCTCTGGGTTCATGCTCTGATTTGCATCAGACAACATACAGCACAGCAGCCGGCACCTGCGTGCTGCATCGCTGCACCTGAGGTGGGTGGCGGCCATTCTGGGGATTTTTAGATTTACACTTCCGGCTCAAGTGCTCTCATGAGGAAAACGAAAGGGGAGCTTAAGGAACTGTTCACCCCAAACTTTGTGATGCATTCTGCTAGGGACGTTTTACCTTTCCACACTCCCTCAGAACATCTTGAGGCCAAGCATTGACAATTTTTGCACATGCCGGTCTGAATTTATTAAAGGCTGCACAGGGACAGTCTAGGGGCTGCACAATTTGCACCGATTGGCAGGCTTTTATAATGGAAAATAAATCAATGTTTCTATGATAAGTTTTTTCTCTTGAATGACATGAAAAGGGTTTTTTTAATAATAAATTAAATGAATTGCACTGATCTCATGGAAAGTAGTTTGAACCTTTGCTGGAACTCTTTTAGAGAAGCTTGTGGCTAGCATGGCTGCCACATCTGTCTGCTCTTTTGGCAAACCCAGGCACCCTTAGCCAGTGACAAATAGGTGCTATCACATTTACAACTGACTGTGGCCAGGATGTCGGCAGAGTACCCGAGTCAGCAGCATGTCATTTTTTCCTAATTTTGAGCCTATTTTATTTCTTTATTTGACATGTGGGAGAAAATAAGTTGATTTTACAACACGGCTGGTACTTCTGAAATGCTGGAGAGGGAGGATTAGTTTCAGTAAAACCTTCCCAATTGTGTGTCTACTTTTTTACTTCACACTTTTTTGTGTGCTACTTTCTTTATAACGTAATTACAGTTCTTCCATTGCTCCTAAACATGCACACCAGTGGGAGGTTGTAATATATCTCAGACTGGCTCTGAAGTGCGCTGGCAACCATGGCTACATTCAAAATCGATGTTCTTCGGAGCAATTATATTGTTTTTCAGAAAACCTGGAAAAATATGGCTGTGGCCAGCGTCAGATTTTTGGAAGGTGTACGTTAAACGTTTCCGTGTTAAATAAACAAGGTCCTATTTACAGAGAAAGCTTTGTAATTATAATCCGCTGTATAAAAAAGAAGCGCTTCCTTTCCCAAAAAAAGGTACGCTCCGTGCTGGGCATGCAGCCAATGTTCATCCAAGGGTGCCCAGACCCTAATCAAGGCCTGTGTCCTGTAAATGATCCTGTCAGGACTAATTCCCGACTTTTTCAACATTTAACAATCCCAGGCGTCACTGGAAACCACCAGCGCCTGTCGAAAAATCCCAAGAATAAAAATACATTGAACTCCGCGTTGTCTGGGCCTGTCAGTGAACAGCTACTGACCCCTGGCGCCGGACACCTTGACATGTCTGTTTTGGGTTGAGTCGGGGCGTTCCCTTCTCGTCAGCCAAATCGGATCCGCCATGTGCACCGACAAGTCCCGCCTAATCCGGTTTGGCTTGAACAGTTCAGATTTCATAGGCGCTGCACAAACCTAAAGAACACATACGGTAGGTAGTCCGCACTGAGGATTTGAAATTTTCAAGCCTGGAAAAGTCTTTGTGTGTTCTTAAATTAACCCTCCCAGAATGGTGTCAGCGCTTGTGACATAACGCGTTGGATTAGGCTATTATTTTTAATTTAGAGGGGAAATTATCTACGCAAATGTGTGGGGGACGTGAGCAGCAACTTCCTTTCAATAAGCAGTGGCAGAGCCAATAGGTGCGGCGCATGGACAGAATTTGTGCATGCTTGTGTTTGCATGCATTACAATGCTTAAATCAGAGGTATTGGCTTTAGAAGTGCTTGTTATTTGTTGTATACCTTCCCAGAACATCTTGATATGGGATAAAGTAACTCTTTGTTGGACATTATAAGGATATTGCAAGTCACTGAGGAGTTTCTTGACCATATAAAGGATTGAGGTCAAAGGCCGAGTTCGTTTATAAGGCTATGGAACTCCGAGGGAGCAGTTTTAAAAATACCTTTGTTTTAAAAAAAAGGCGCAATAGAAACTTGCAGAAAGATTCAAACTTTTTTATAGTAACCTAAGGAGTGCCAAAAAATAGACCTTTTGTAATACATTTCTCATTTTTTATTGTCAATGAACATATAGAAAAACAGCAGCAGAAAGAAAAGCAACGTTTGTTTTTCGTTCTTTGATCAGCTGCTTTAATTATGCTTGGCGACCCCTCTCTCGGCTGCTGGCAGCAAGCATTGTGACGTCAGAGCTCAATAGTAGTAAAGTATTACATATGAGTTTAGATGCCATTTCTATATAATAGGTGACGGGGAGCATCACAAGTCGCCCGTTATAAAAAAATTAAAAATAGGTTTCTATAGAGGGCTTACAGAATTCCATGTATTATAATGAAATATTTGTTGTGCATTTCATTCCCAGATGTGGCTATGGAATGCACATTCTTACATCCCACATGCTTCTCACCTGTAAATGCTCTGCAGAGGCAACACAAGTTCTGTTCTTTTGCTTCCACTTTGGCCTCACTGGAGCCTAGAGCTGCCATCTGGCCTGGTTGTTACCAATATGACCAGCATTAATTTGTCCCGACAGTACAAAAATTCGGAAAATCATGTAAAGCGGGTATTTTTCCCCTTATCGTGCATTCTTTAAAATGTAAACATAAGAAGAAATCACCCAAAAATGTGTTCTCCATCTGCCTTAAAGATCCCAGACTGATAATTAAAGTATTTGTCAAAATAAGAGGGAGAAGGAGGTTCAGGCTAGGTTTGTCCTCCTATATCATTAAAGTACACTCAATTGATCCATAGATAATGGATCCCAAGCATCTACTGCTTGGGGCGTGCTACGACTTGCGAGATTTACGTAGGAGCACTTTTTGTGTGAAACTATGTGTTGTGCAGTGTTGGGGGAGTGGTTTTTGTGTTAGTTAAAAATACCTGACTAGTGAGTTAACAATGTATTCCTACTCCTAGCTGGTAAGATAAAAACGGGTTAATAACAGGAAAAATATAACTGTTATGTGGTTATATTGCCTATTATTTTGTCAACATGTTTTGAGGTATCCCCTAACCTCTTCTTGCTTCAGGACAGCATGGGGTCCAGCCCCACGTGTACCACTCCGTGCAGAAACCTAAATTAAGGTGAAACATTAGACTAATAACGTGCGCCTATTGAGCGCACTTGGTTATATACATACGGTTATTGATGAACACGTAGTATTTATAGGGTAGCACTAATATGCACCATGGTCTGTCTGGGTGGAGGGGCCCGTAGGACCTGTTCTCGGCATCCCTTCGTCAGTGTGACCTGTAAGTCCCAGGCTCGACCCTGGGTGAGTGAGGGGACTCTAGAAAAGCATTTTTCTTTTCTAAATTGTTGAGGCTCACCAATTTGGTGAACCCACTGTCTGATGACTTAGGCTAGTTTCTCATGATCCATTATCTATGGATCAATTGAGTGATAATTAAAGTAACCAAAGGCAGAAAAGCCATGTTAAAAATTATTACAGATGATTTTATATATTATTCTATATAAGTATCATGGCCGGCCTTATTGTGAACAAATGTTCTGTATTTTTTTCTGGGAAAGGTGGCAACACTACTGGATCCACTGTTTGGCTGGGTACTGCAGAAAGATTGTATCAAAGTTGACAATATCAAACTACAAAACCATTACACCATTCACATTTGTATTGCTGTTCTTAGCTTCACATCTACATATGTTGATGATGTACTGGTAGGCGATGTAGTGGATGCAATATTTGTGTCATGCAATATATTACAAGCGACATAGTGAGGGTACACCATTAATTCTTCAAGGCAAATATATATTTCCTATTCATTATTACTTACCTTGACAATGTAGTAGTAAGCGATGTAGCGGAGGCAATATTTATGTCATGCGATATATTGCATGCAACATATGAAATCAAGAGAACAAGGTCTGGCCATGGAAAATAAAATGGGAAGAGCAATGTCATAAATGATGACTCAGGTTCGGTGACCAATAAATTGAATTTAAGACAATGAATATTTTTTAAAATACAGGTGACATTGCTGTAGAACATTTACTGCCTGAGTGATATAAGCAGGCAGACAAGGGAGTAAGGAAACAAACCTCTCCCCATCTGTCTTGGTGGATAAACTCTGCAAGATTCTCTTTCCAGGTAAGGAGTAGCATCCCAGAACAAACCCTTTTTCACACCCCGTCATGTTGCAGGATACCATCTCCCAAGACGCCCCTGAGAAAAGGCCTGATTGCATGGAGCAGGTCTAATCCTGTCCGGGTTAAGATTCACTCCTTGTAACAGTTATCTAGAGATGGAGCAGATCTCAGCAGAGTGAGGAAGCAAGGACTCTATGGTAGACAGCAGGCCTCCAGGCTAACGATCCTGATTGCCTCATTGGCATCCTTCGTCAATGGGATCAACCCGACAGTGAGGATCACTGATGAGCTTTGTCCAGAAATGCACAATGGGTTGTGTGGCCCAAGTGTTGGATGGCTGAACTCACTCAAATTTTCCTGGAATTGAAAAGTCCTTTCTATGAAGTTTTTAATTCACTTGAGCAGCAGAGGACTGCTCGGGACCTCCCCCTAACTCTCATGGAAGACAGTTCCTCAACCTCATGCCACCGTCATGATGAGGCGACCATCTTACGTGAGGAGATCCCCATCGCAGATCAGTGGGGTTTGATGGAAGGAGAACATATACAGCAACTTCAGGATGGATTACTCTGGCAGCCAGGGTCAGCAGATGATGCCCCCAGAGGTCAGCAGGTATCGAAGAAGCCACTGCTCCCTCAGCCCTCTCTGAGCCTGTGGCTCTCGCGGTGTTACAGGCTGCCCCCAGGCACAAACTACTTTTCTGGTCGCCACTGCAAAAATTCTAAATGTAAAACATTCCCGTAGGCTGACACCAAATGTGAAAGATATTTCAAACAACCAGTGACTGACGGGGCTGGCTCAAAGCTCACACTCTGTGTATTGATAACATGAACTCAGGGAACAGTGAAAGCTGTCTGTAGCTAGACCTAATTACCGTGTAGGTGAAAATATGAAGCCCCGCCCTAGCCTGACGATACGAAAAATAAAATCATAATAACTTTAGTTATTATCATTTTATTTTTTCATTTACACTAATCCATGAGCAGTGGGGCGACGCTCCTTCGCCTTAGCAGAGGAGCCGCCACTGGTGAAAAGGTGAAAGGAAGCAATGAAAGGTGAAAGGAGAAGTGAAAGGAAGGAAGGAAGGTGAAAACAACAAAGAAAAGATGCAAGGATGAATGTTTGGAAGGATGAAAGGTTGGGAGGAGAGATAAAAGGATCAACTAATTAAGGAAGGGTGAAAGGATGTATGGGTGGGTGGAAGGTTGGACGAAAAGGTTGTTAGCACAAATGGATAGAAGAGTGATAGGATTGATGATCAATGTGTGAAGGGAATGGTCATTGAAAGGATGGAATGATGAAATGATTGATGGATAGATGGTTGAAACGGTGGATGGATGAATGCAAGAACTGATGAATGAATGAGTGGATCGATGAATGGAAGGAATGTCAATGGGTTGTTGGAATAATGAAAAGATGAAAGAATACATGGATGGAAGGGTGGGAGGATGAATGGAGAGATCGGAGGATATACAGGTGAAGAGAGCTAATGTAGGAAGTGTCAGGCTTACTGTTTCTCTCATTCGGTGTCATTAGCAAAGTGGGCAGAATTCTCATTTTCGGGCTACTCCCATGGGCCCTTTCATTCGAGATGGACGGCTTAGACATTGCATAGGAAAGATCGTGGCTTGATTTGCATGCCTCCAAATTGGAGCTGGGGTTCTCTAGTTGTTTAATGTGAACCCTAAAATCTCAATTCAACACACTAGCCACAAGAACATTCATGCAAATGATTTTAAATGTGTTTCAAAAGGATTTGTTGTCATGGTGAGCAGCATAATGATGTATTTATGTATAGTGCACGGGGTTATGTGTGTAAGTGTACTTGTTTATAAGAACCAAATCGGGTTAATTAACAAAATGAATACAAGGTAGTTGCGTTTCTTTTTTTGTTTTTATTTGTTTTTGGTGCATATTTATATAGCGCGAACATCACAGGAACAGATACTGTGAGGACTTTTGCAGAAGACCAACAGGACACCGCCAGCCAGATTCCTGCAGTGGCGTTTTCACCTCTATTCTGATTGGCCATCACAAGAATAAAGATTTGGTTTAGTGGTGTAGATCCTTAACTTGCATTTCAGAGCCCTTCCCTCTTATCCTGGCTTCGGTAGTCGCCCAACACAGAATAGTGTGACTGGGCAAATCTCTTTATATCTCTTTACCTCACATTGTAATGATGTATAATAAACAGTGTATATGTAGTTGATGTAAATAATGTACAGAGTACATGTTCCCGTTCCTCCCACCACATATTGCTTTCTGTAGTCTAATTTCACCCATACCCACGCACAATACTGTTTTGCATACAGCGCTACTTGTTTAATATACTCCTGATACAATAAAAATGGACTTTATAAAAGCGCCGTACTGCCGTTTCTTTGAGCTAGGTTTGTGCTATATCAAACCATTGAAATAAGACCAGTGCTTAATTTGTGACGGTGGTTGTAAGTGGTGAGCACCTGCACACATTTTTTTGTGACAGGGACTTATTTTTTATCATCAGACTTTGACCAGAGGAAGAGAGAAAAATACTGTATAGGCAGAAAAAAGGGGGAAGAAAGAGAAAGGAAACGTGACAAAAGGAGAAAGTGGGGATTCAAAAGAATGTGCAAGAATGAGATAAAGAAGAACATTATGGTCAGGGCCGTCTTTAGCAGTGGTGGCGCCTGGTGCGACAATCACTTTTGGCGCCCCCACATCCAGGACCGCGTCCTCTGGTTCTCTCCCTACCACCTGCAAAAGTGCCCCTCGTCTCTCCTATCATAAGATATTGCTAAACACAGCGCCCCACCTAAGGTCACAGCGCCCCCCCCAAACAGGTCAGCGCCCAGTGCGGCCGCACCAGTCGCACTGCCCTAAAGCCGGTTCTGATTATGGTGATGAAAGAAAGGGACATGAAGTGGAATTAAAACTAAACAATCTTGCTAATCGAGAAACCCGGACATTGGCAGCACCAGCTAAGAAAATCTTTATGGCATGAATTTATTTAAGAAGAAACTAAGCAAAAGGCGAGCATTGTATGGCTGAGCTTTGAAGAACAACCCCTATCTGCCTCTCGAATCTCCATGGGGGGCTTGGTTATGGAAAGCCATAGGTGTCTCCAGTTATTTCCAAATCGGCGCTCAAATTTTGTGCAGGTTTCGAAACACAAGGGATTGGAGCAGTCCATAACCGAGCTGGCAAAACAAGCAGGTCCCTCCTGGCCTGAAACGTTTGGGAAAGACAGTTCATGCCTTACTAGGAGTTGTGCCTGCCTAGAGTTAGAAGCACAAGCAGTGCTTAATTTGTGCAGGTGGTCGCTGGTGATGGACACCAGCACTCGTCTTTCGGGACTGGAACTTAATTTCATCATCAGACTTTGACTAAGGGTAAGAAATAGAAAGGTACAAGGAAGGAGGAAAAGAAAGGTAGGAAAACTGTGACAAAGGCAAAAAGTGAGGAAAAAAAGCCTTCAAGAGTGTGATAAAGAGACAGGAAGTGTAGGATTGTGGAAGAAAAAAGCATAATGTGAACTCCAGTATAGGGTGCCTTGGTATTCAGAAGCCTCAGCATTTTGCAGCACCAGTGGCGGCTTCCCAAGAGTATCGCTAACTCCCAATACTATTTTTTTGTATATTAAAATTAAGCACTGGGTGTTGTCTGTGAACGTAAGGAGGTTAGTGGGTCAGGCACAGTGAGAAGGTGGAGTGGATGAAGTATGAGTGCGCAGTGTGTTCTTTACAAGGGTGATGCTGTACACATGGCGGATGGCAGAGAGGTCGGTCTGGGTTATTGTAGTCACAGCAGTTTATATGTATGGCCCCTTCACTACTCAACTTCTTCAGAAACTGAAGACTTGGCTGTTCAGCCAGGAGCTCTGCCCAGCCACGTTCCCGCTCCTCCAGCACCTGGATACCCTCACGGGTGATAACTTGCGCCAAACAAATAGACCTATTATCACACAACTTAACATAGCATTAACCCCTTCAGCGCTGCGCGGATTTCCGCGCAGTGCTGAAGGTTCTGAGCGCGGGCGGGGCCATGACGGAACGGTTCCGTCATAAGCACAGCCCAACCGACGTGCATGACGGAACCGTTCCGTCATAAGCGTCGAAGGGGTTAATATAGCATTTTGTATGTGTGTGTGTGTGTGTGTGTATATATATATATTTCTGGAAAAAACAAAGGTTAAAGGGATGTTATAGTTAGGTGAAAATGTCAAAACATAACATTTTAATCTATCAAAACCACTGAAATTCACCAATGCACAGGTTTCTCATCAATAATTTAATTGCAAATGTTGGAGTGATATTAATAATGATGTCTTAGAAGATGTCATTAGTGATTTAATGTGTAGGGTAATTGGCAGTGCATGGAGAGGGCACGAGTTATAGTTACAATACATAAAGCCAATCCCCTGCCACACATGGCCTTCAGCCATGCACAGCGGGGAGTTGGCCACAGGGCCTGGCCAACGGTCAAGCTCCATGTCCAACGCCCCTGCAGACACACAATCCCACGCTGTGCACGGCCAAGGGTTACCCACCTGGAGGCAGCCAAACCCATGTTGCGCACAGGCTTTTAGCCATGCACAATCGAGAATTGACCACAGGGCCAGGCCACCAGAGGCAGCCAAACCCATGCTGCGCATGGCCTTCAGCTGCGCACAGCAGAAGTTGGCCACAGGGCCTGGCCTGTGGTCAAACTACCCGGAGGCAGCCAGCCCAATGGAGAACATAGCCTTTGGCCGAGCGCAGCAGGGCATTGGCCACAGAGCCAAGGCCCTGTGTCCCACCTCTCCCCACAGGCAGCCAAACCACTCAGAGGCAGCCACCCCCACGCTGCGCACGGCCTTTGTCGTGCACAGCAGGAGGTTAACCACAGGGACTGGGCTGTGGCCAGGCTCTGCGTCCAAACCCCCTCACCACAGGCAGCCAACCACATGCTTCGCATGGCCTGACAGACAGACAGGCAGCCAACTGCACAAACTGCACAAACCAACTTTCAGCCATACAGACAAGGATGGCTCCTATTTTAATATCCGCAACTACAGTGCTAAATTTGAGCCGGTCAACACCGGTACTTTTCATGAGCACCAGTTAAGGACACATTCATTTACAGGGAGTCCGAAGTCGGCACCTCTGGCTGTTACCCCACATCCTCTCTCCACTTTCGTGGTTAGCAGTTGGTTCTGTCTTAGACGGCGATAACAGGAGAAATGCGCTGGTGCAAGCTGCCTCCTGACAAGAACCCCAGCACTTATTTGTTTACAAATTAACCACTGCGCAGCTATGTTCACTGGGGGGCATATGTATCAAATACCGTTATTGCGATTCTCAAATAGCGATTTTTAGAGAATCGCTATTTGAGAATCGCAAAACGGGATGTAATAGAAAGTTCGCAAATATTTTGCGATTTCTTGGCATTTCTTAATTGCGATTCGCAAATTGCGAATCGCAATTAAGGAATACCTTCCCATTCATTCCTATGGGCTAGGAGGCCCATAGGAATGAATGGGAAGACATTCTCAATTTGCAATTCGCAATTAGAGAATCGCAAAATGAGAATGCAATTTCATGGGTGCCTGTTGCACCCCTGAAATATGCATGTGTGCACATGTGGCACACATGCGCCACAGGGCACTTTGAAAAATGCAAAAAATTGCCCTTTTCAAAGAAATCGCAAATTTGCGATTCCTGAAGTCCAAATCGCACTTTTTCTGTGCTTCATACATTGTATTTAAGGAATCGCAATTTGCGATTCCTTAAATGCAATCGCAAAATAGAGAATCGCAAATTTTGCGATTCTCTAATTTGCGATGCCCTTTTGGGATCATACATCCCAAAAGGCCTTTTCCCGTTCGCAAACGGGCCGATTCTGAGAATCGTCCCGTTTGCGAACGGGAAAAGGGCTTGATACATATACCCCTGGATCACTTATGTTTGAGTTGTTAGTGCTCCTTTGAAACCTTGACAGGGAAAAAAACATTGAGCGCCGAACGTGAATCAGAGTTAAATATAGACGCAAGTGTGTAAATACTGTCCTCTAGTGGCCAAATGAGGGTTTTGCACCGTTAACCATCAGATGGTTCTTGCTTTAACGTTGGAACTGTCATAGTTCACAACCAATCTTTTGCAGGCTGGACGTACAGTTCATGCTTGTTTTCAGTAAAAAAAGAAAATTACCCTTTCCTGCTGGGATCTTTCAAATAATCATCAAATACAATGTAAGTCACAGGAAATATCAAGTGAAAGCAGCATGTCAAAGGACACTGAAAACTAATTTCAGTCTTTGACAGCTATGAACTTGTCATCCATCTAACATTAAATACCAGAGCCAGTTCCTCTAATTTCCATACAGCGTGAAGTCACAGGAAATGACATCGCAGGAGGCACCATCAATTGGCTATTGTTGAGCGGCAAAGAAGAAACTTTTGTGGTGCAGCTATCAGTAATGCAATAAAAACATAATTGTTAGCAGTAATTAAATGAGGACCTAGATTTTACATTTCTATTACGTGGAAATACACTATACAATCACACTGGATAGAAGGTTTGGCCTAAGGCTCTCCAAAAAGTATATCTTTAATCAAATGTCAATAATTTGTTTTCAGATTAGTGCTGTATGTATGTATGTATGTATGTATGTATGTGGTATTTATATATAGTGCAAATCTAGCCAAAAGGCTGTCAAGCGCTTTATAGGGTCAAAGACACAGTCAACATGGGATAGGAGGAGTGGGTGGTTTGTGGACTGAGACTACATCATGATGTAGTTTTGTTTTTTTCGAAGAGTTGAGTTTCAGCTTTTTCCTAATTTGGAGCTGAGTTCAGGGTGTCCAGATATATATGAGGATATATTCCAGATCCTTGTTTCACAGATGGGAAAGGCCTTTTGCTACCAGAAGGTGTCCCTGCTGCAGGTATGTGGCGAGCCACTGGATATGGCAAGCTTGTAATTAAAGTAGGCAGGGGTGTCAGTCGTATGTATTTCATATTTCTTTACTGCAAACTTTGCCAAAAGGCAACACAGTACTGTAGAGGGTCAATAACAAGGCTATGTAGATGATGCAGCTGGGTTTAAAGATGGTGTGAGCTGGCAAGGAGAACCCGTGGAGTTTCATCACAGTGGAATGATGTAATCATATTTCTAAATGCCCTAGTGTGGTGTGCTGTAGTATGCAGAATGCAGAATTCCCATCAAGTGTGGATTAAAATTCCCCAATGTTTTTCCAGATACACGGTGCTAGATAAGGTATGTGCAAGGAAGATATGAAAGCAAGTAAAGCAGTAGAAAATAGATTGACTTCTATAAAGGGCATAGCCCTAGTTGCTATAAAACATTAGAAACTACCAGAATACAATCATATGTTGGCTAGAAGGGTTTAATGTTGTGTGCCATGAGTCTGGCTACAACACTCTATCAATGTCTTCTGAAACCACTAAATGTGCTGATACTAGTTATTAGTGTCAGACAGTCAGAAAACACTTTATTCGATTAATTAAAATCATAAAAGTACAAATTCCATACAGTGGTTAAAAACAGTCAAAGAACATAGGGTATACCAGCAATGTTAAAAACATATCCACAAAGTTAAAAATTCCATACATAAGACAAACATTAAGAAATCGATCAAGGATTGCACAAATTAAAGAGAATTTTTGATTTACAGCGCACAGCTGCTGCCAGAAAATTTGCCACACTAAATATAATACGAGTGTTGCTCAGCTGCTGGAGGAATAACAGGGCAGGTCTGACTTGTACAAAACCGGCTTCCTTCAAGATTGGAAGCAGATATTTTTTCCGGCTTGCAGAATATAAGTCGCAAAACATGATAAAATGCAATGTGTCTTGAAAAGAAAAATTATCACAGTGGCATGGCCTGCTACATTCAGTTTTACCCCAAGATGGATAAAGACCAAGTGAATGCTGAATCAAGTTAAAACGGAATCTCACCAAAAGAAATCTATGATGTGGATTAGATACAATACTTAGATAAGGTTCCAGCGAAGGGGATAAGAGAAGCATAAAATGCGCTCTAACACATGGTTTTAAAAGTTCCCCCTCTTCGCAATCCAATTTAACCCTATCTATAAAGGATTGCTTAATCCAAGCTATATCAGCCTTGACAATATGTGATGGGGATGAAACGAGCTCTGGACGTCCAAGACGGGAGAACGCCACTCTGACGTACTCCAACCAGGGTATTCTTTTAGCATGGTCCATAGCGAGAATGTCATTGAGGATCAGATGGTTAAGAGTGATTTCCTGATTTAGCCAGGTTTTCACCCAGCACAACAAAGGGGCCATCTTCAGCTTATCCGATACATAGCCCAAGCCCACCTCCGCATGAATAGAAAAGACAGGGGTCGATTGCGGGACAGAGAGCAAGTGTCTCATAAATCTATTTTCAACCACTTGGATCATGTCCTGCACAACATTAGTTATTAGTGTACACTTACAGGGTTCCAGAGTGTGTTTCCTT
Organism: Triturus cristatus; assembly: GCF_964204655.1. NCBI lineage: Eukaryota > Metazoa > Chordata > Amphibia > Caudata > Salamandridae > Triturus > Triturus cristatus. Next base: position 394,928,130 of record NC_140594.1, read on the forward strand.
TTGAAAACTGTCACGTATCTGCTAGGCGTTCTCCACAAGGAATAAACAAACTCGAATAACACTACCCCACAATGATGCTTCAAAAATTATAATTCACTCCATGATAAGTTTCACACAGGTTTATTCACACGTGTATATTTGTATTCTTCTTCAACTCCGTATAGTTGGTTAATCACATCTGTAAATACATCTGAACGTGACTGTAGCAATAATCATCATGCTTACAGGGACCCCAATGCATTTCGGGCTCTGCCCTTCATCAGGGGATACTTCCTACAAGGAAGAAATGCAACACATTTATATAATCCAAGAACTGATGGATACCTATACATTCAATTAGTGCACCTTCTTAATACATGCTGTGGTGTTTAGGAAAAATTCTGATATGTATAGAAGAGCAAGGGTGAAAAAAGAAGGAATTCAAAATGAAACAGAACCCTTTTGTGAAAAGTTGTAATTATTCGGTGTAGAACAATGGAAAAGCAGTTCTAAAAAACGTGCCAGTGCCTTCAGAAAACACGTGCTAAAAGGTCGAGTGTGAAAGCTTTCTGTGACCGCGTATCTATTATCAGCCTGCTGCAACAATTTACTAAATGAACGTGGTTAAAACGGTGACAAAATTCCCATCAAACGCAAGTAACAAGTACGTGACCGTGAACCAAACCGTGATACTCCCGTAAATCAATGGTACCGTAATACACCGCATACCTGTGAAAGCGCGGTGTAACCACCGTAATCCCGTCCGAAAACTTCCATGTTACTCCACTTCTACCCTGGAAGTATTTACCCATGGTCACAGGCAGTGAACCAAGGGAATAGAGAAACAATGAGGAAAGACTGCATAATCGTCGCGGTAATCAAAAAACTACCACTTACGGAACCAATGATGTAAACCGATGTTAATCTCAACGCCACCGTATGAAACTAAACTCAGTGTTAAATAAAATAAACACTTTAATAATTATACGTGAAAAGCGGAAAATTTAAACAAACAAAATAAATGAGTAAAAAAAACATGGGAAACCCGGTAAATATCAAGTGGCTGTGAATTAAAAAAACGGTAGGAGGTGATCAAGTATGAAAGTGTGTGGTGAACCTGATGTGTAAGAAGGTGTTATCAAAACTAATAAAACAGGATAATCATTCAAATTATGCTCACTTATGTGAATATCCAAAATAAATTCACAGTATTTATAAAAAGCAACTAAATTCCATGTGTTCATTCAGACCCCTCGGAAGGATAGAATTCAATATATTCATCCAATAAATTTCAAGCTGCAAAAGATATTTATTATTGTCTCTTCCTTCCTTTTGTTGTATTTGATTCAGAACCATGAATCTTAACTAGCTAATGTTGTTATTCATATTGGAAAAGTGTACTGCTACTGTCGATTTCTGGCTTTTAGTTCTTATGTTACTTTTGTGTTCTGTAGTGCGTGTCTTTATTTTACGCTCCATTTTTCCTACGTATGGTAAACCACACAGACACTTTAACAGGTAAATAACATTACTACTATCACAAGTGGCTGTGACTCTTAACTTGATAGGAGTACCTTGGTTAGGATGCATTATTGTAGTACCTCTCATGATGCTATTACAATTTCAACAATTATGGCAAGGAACAGTTCCTCTATAATTCAATTCAGATTGACAGTTTTTTTGATTCAGCAATTGTTTTAAATTGTTAGTAGGTTGATAGAACTCAGATATAGTAGTCTCTTACTATGACTTTCAGTAAACCTTCCTTTCTGAATACAGCATCCACAAAGTTCACCTCAGCAAATATTTCTCATTTACTTCGATTTTGTAATCTGTAAATAAAAGTAGTACTTTTTAAACGGAACCACTGCGCTTGCAAACTGTTTGAAATTAAGTTTGTAATGTGAAGCTTTCCAAAGAAATGAGGACAGTTTATGTATCAAACCTCAAGGTCTGAATAGTAATGAGGCCATTGCATAACGGATTTTTCGGTAATCTAATTAAAACGCATTCTTTTTATCAACCGCCTAAGGATGACATGCTGCTTCAGCCTGCCTTAAATCGAACCGGTGGCCTATAGCCCACTGAGTCATCTGTCTAGTACACGAGTCTCGCCTGGAACATTTGCAAACCTGAGTTAGGGCCAGAGCTGACAATGTCTGCACTGGGGAACTGGGTGCCAATCTCCAAATTTTTAATTGGACTTAGTCTATCCAAGGTCTATAAAATAGGAATCCGTGAGTTTGGTAACAAGATCCCTTCTTATTTAAACATGCAAGAAGGCAATTTAGATGCGTGGGGACGGTAATACGTTCTTTTGTTATTTCCTGACCAGTGCCTCCCACCGCCACCCATTAGATTTTACAGCCTCCCTCTCAGCCCCACTGTGAAAGATCAATAGATAAGCGAATGACTCGGCAGACACACCCCTGCCCTGATGACTTCCATAGCAGCTTACGCGGTGTCCTGGTGACAAGAGCTCCCGTTATTGATTCCGTGCAGTGTGTCATAAAGGTGCTGCCTTGGTATCAGCTGAGGAGGGATGAAGGGAGCGTTGCCTTGGTTAAAGTCAGGTCCCCATGAGTACCGGTACTCTCTTCATTCTAGAAAAAGTGCCGGTACTCAAGGGGAGAGAATGAAAAAGTGCTCAGTACCGGTGAGTACCGGCCCATTTAAAGCACTGGTGCTATACATGAACGTCTTGTTTTTTAGGTCTCGGTGAGTCAGCGCACATGCCCTGCTCGGAGAGACTTTAGTAAGGGCTTTAAAAAATGCTACCGCCGGCTACAGCTTGCAGTGCATGTGCGCGGGCGCGCGCTTCAGCAGAGGCGCCATATGGCGTGATTACTGCTGCGCGCGCACCACTCGCGCACATGCACTGCAAGCTGTGGCCGGCGGTAGCATTTTTAGCTTGCTAATCACGGCACCGGTGCTTTACTTTTAACATTAAAAGTAAAGCGCCGGTGCCGCGATTATAGCAAAAGTAAAGAAATAGAAACAAACATCTATCAATATTAATTACGGGGAGGATGTCATAGGCAGGGCATGGCCCATTGATCAAGTAAATGAACACAAACTTATTTTCTAGCGAGTAAGTCGTGCTATTTTTAACAACATTGCAGCATTAGATAACTTTGTCTTTCTTTAAATGAAGTGCTGCATTGGTAGACTACCCGCCGCTTCCCCGCGACCTATGAGGCTCTTTCACCAAACTCTCATTAGGATGCGCCCGCATTAACTTTGAAATTATATGGTAGTGGTCGTCTCCACTGGAACAAAGGGCATTTGCCTTTATTGTACGGGCACAAATGTTTATCCTTAGCACGATCAGCCTTTCACATGCCGCTCACTCTTCTCGCGCGTTTGTTTATTTATATCCGTGCTGCACTATCACACCAAACCATGACGGCTTACGCGAACTGGACCCGAAGGTATCAGAGCACTTTACATGGCCGTCAGCTGCGTTACAGATAGACACATTCAGTTTACAGCCAGGGCCAACCCCGGATATCGAGCCTGGTTCCCCAGCTTCAAGGTGCCCCGCTCTGACCGTTGAGCCAGGTACGATCTCTGCTTGCTCCTATCTTGTTCAACCCACTTACCGCCTCACATGGCGCCATCTTTCTATGTCTGATTGGTCGGTTACTGACCTATTTGTACCCTATATACTTATTTTATAAAATACAGAAATCAGGGCTTGGAAAACAACTTGCCTAATAAATATTAATTTGGCAGGATAACATTTACCCCTCCCCCCCCCCCTCTAATTGATCAGTTACTGCCAGCAGCCAAATGATAAGGAAACAACTGTTTTGCTGTGCAATATTTCCGTGGTGCAGGACGTTGCCCATCATGGTGCGCGTGGGAGCTTTACGCACTGCAGAGACAGGCCAGAGTATAACCCCTCCTCGGCACGGGGGAGGAGGGCCTGGTGCCCTTGGAAGCCTCGCACCAATAGCTTCACTTTGTGAACACACTTCTTTGTATGTGCGCTGGTTGTGCCCACAGACCGCTGCAAAAAGCTGGTCTCAGACAGGAAACAAAAAACCTGAACTGCGAACAGCACAGGCCACAGGGCTGGGCACTCCCTCCTGGGTGCGCGCCTCCCTAGAGCCTGTCAGCCAGGAGTCTAGCCTGGCACTACCTCCTTGGCAGGGCATGCCTCTGAGGGACGCACTATTTCTACAGTGCCACCAGGACCAGTCATCCTTCACATTCCATGCCACACAACCCCCACTCCCCTGGGCATTCTCTCGGAGGTCTTCCCTCCCAGTCCTGCACGTATGGTCACAGCCGCTCTCTCTCCTACTATGCTGCAATTCGAATGTCTTGTGTATTTAAATGCATACCCTGCCATAAAGTTTAGGATATCACAGGTGGGGACACAGAGCTGCAGCACTTTCCTGTGGCCACAGTAGTAAGCACTATACTACACCTTCAGGCAAAAAAGGTGTGCATTTGTGTGCATGCGTTTGTGTGTCTGTGTGCGTGTGTGTACTCCCAGCTGCACGTGCCTTTGCCTCTCTGTCCAATTTACCACATGATCCGAGCGCAGTGCTCTTGTTACTTGTTGACACCAGGTGTGCCCCTGGTGTCAGTGGTTCTGTAATATCTGTTACGTGTTTGCCACTTCATGTTTGGTGGGAAGTAACTGTCTCTTGTCATCAGGAAATGTCAGCAGTTGCGAAGTACAGGCAGGGCTGGAACACTGCTGAAATGACATCTTGCATTGTGCCTGGTGCCTCGTTCCGCTTGTGATGTTATAGTGGTGAATGCCAGAACTGTACCATTTGCAATACCAATGGCTCTAACTTAAACAAAGGCGAGACCGATTGCATTGCCCATGCTTGTTGTTTAATAGACTGGAATGCAGCTCTGTCTGCAATTCAAATGTACACCACATATATAGGGTTCACATGACAGCTGACTTGCCCTCTGGTTCAGTAATGGCATTGCAGGGATGGCGGAGGATAGGAATGCTGTTAAGTTAATGTTTAAAAACTATCACTTTTAATAAATACTTCTCAAAGCAGTGATATGATCTGAGGTGCTGAATGGCTTCCACATGTTGAAGAATACACATGTTTTAAACTTTATACCAACTTCATATTTTAACAAGATGTTTGTTGTATGAGTTACATGCCAAATGTTTTCAGTGGCTCTGCTCAAGCGCAGGAACTTAGAGCAAAACCACACTCTTGACTCAGCTCTTGCTCGGCTATCCCTGGTCATTTGTTGGCTCATCCAGCTCTATGGTAAATATCGGCATCTACCACACATACTGTCCAATCATTACTAACTTCCACAGGACCTAGTAAAGAGAGGGTACATTTTAGCTACTGAATTAGGATATTGGACATCTAATATCAGCCTTATGAGGGGGGTAAAAACAGTGTTCTAAAGTTAGGCAGGGCCCATAACAAATTCCCTGGGAGGGGCAAGCCCTTCTCCTTATCATTGGAGTTACTGATATCCCAATTGTGGTCTAATGGACTAGTTGGAAATGTGGAACCAGGAGACGCGGTTTTTAATTCCGGCCTCCCTATTGGCCAAATTGTGTGCTGTCGGGCAATCACTTTTCTATTTTCTATTTTATTCAGTCTAAAAACTGCTAGTCAGGTTGATTTAAAAAATGGACTGAATATTACCTGGGAAGAGAGAGGTGCCTAGTCACATCACATGGTATAGTACCCTAAATGAAGAACAGTTGGAAATATATAGCCTTTGCACCAAGCAGCAATGAATTACAGTCTTTGGTCTACTCATTTAACCAACTGCTTGATCCTGGGCAAATAATACCCTCCCTGTGCCTCATCCACTGAACTGACAATATGGCAGAACTTTGAAACATGCTTGATGTAAAAAATAGGCACAAAGGGTGTACTCCTAAACAGGTCCTGAGCATGGTTAGAGGAGGGGATAGAATGTTGAGTTAGGCCCCAGCTGCTGATTGTGTAACTTGGGAACCTCGGCTCAAGGGATCACTGACAGAAAATCGGAACCAAAAATACTGTATGGACAGAATATTGTGTCAAAAATATAGAGGACCAAAATATCAAGGAGATAAGTGCAAATAGGCAATTTAGATTTACTATTCTTAACTCCACATCTACGTACCTTGAAGATATATATATATATATATATATCTGTATATCTCGCCATGTGTAGTTATTGCTTGCTAATAACTCTTTATTTAGTTTTTGCATAACGAAACAACGAAACAAACAGCACAATACACCCCCCAACATTTGAGGAAATGCAGGCAAATGCACATTCAGTATTACATTTAACCTCCCAAGGACTGGGCTGGAGTGGGACCGCAGCGCTGTCGATAGTGTTTTTCTCTGATTAGTCTTCACAGCAGGCTTGGGGCCCCTCTCGGTCAACCTGTGATTGATGCCCGGTCTGTCCATCATCAAGGCAAGCATCCTTCATCCTTCCCTACCCAGCCTCTTTTTTTCCCAAAATCAGGGGCCCCAGATTTTTTCAAATTTTTGTGGGCAACGTCTTGATTGATATACTGGTTTTTCTCCCCCCATAAAACAGTCCAAACCTTCCTCTCATTCTCGCATAGTGGGCAGAGTGGGCGCCCCCCCCAGTGCTTCAGAATATCCTTGCAGGCCACCATCAGGGCCAAGTTGCAGAATAGTAGGGCATAGCAGTCCAGTTTTTGTTTGCCCCAAATTCCCAGTGAGACCAGTTGGGGTGTAAGCCACACTTCACCGCCCAGGGTCTCTGATATTGCCTCTCCCACCTGTTTCCAAAAGGCCCCTATCTTCAAACATTCCCAGAGGTTATGAATTAAGGTGCCCCTTATGTGGCAGCTCCTTCGACATCGATCATTAGATGCCCGGCCCATACTCAAAAGACTAGTCCGGGTGTAGTATGCCCTGTGCCGGATTTTCAGTTAAATCAGTCGTAAACCTGCTCGCATTGTAACGTCTCTGGGATTCCCACTCCTGACCCCAATCATCATCCTACAGTCTACTCAGATTCGTCTCCCACCATTCCCCCAGGGGGTCTAGTGAGGGAAGACTATTGTTCAAGTGTGTGGAGCAAATCCGGGACACTGCACAGGTTGTCAGGAGGAAACCCAACACCCAATATTCTAATGGGGATTACTCCTCTATTTCTGCCTGTAGTACCCCACAATACTTCGCAGGAACTTCATCTGTTGATACCCCAAAAATTGACTTCCTGACAATTCTAAATCAGTTTGCAGGTCATTAAATGGATTTATTGCTCCTTCCATCCAGAGGAGTTTTTCATAGTAAAACTTTACTTACCAATAGAAACTTACCTTCATGATCTTTTTGTCCTCGATAGTCTTGACACAATATTTTGTTCTACAATATTTGGGGTTCCAATATTCTGTGTAAACACAAGCTCAACATCCTGTGATTCTGAGCAAATCACTTAATCTCTCTGTGTAATGTAGTCTGTGCTCCTATCTCGAGTTTGCACTGTATAAAACTGCAAAAACAATTGGTGTCAATCACTCATTCAAGCCTGTTTTCATCTCAAACGCTGAAGGTGCTCCTGAACCTGCATGGTGCAGGACCCCTCCTGGGCTGCAACGCTCCCGGCCTACCACTGACAAGCATCTCTTTCACAGTTCATAAAGGGCTAAAATAGTGATAGCTGCTTGTCCTTTGAGAGTTCAACACTACAACTTGGATAAAGGGTCTAAGGGAGAGATATTTAAAGACCAGCCCAAATTCTAATCCCCGTAACAAGACTGTATAAACACAACAGAATAGGGGGTCTATTGGTAGACAGCACAAGATTAAAGAAAAGAAAAAGTAGTGTGTGAAATATCAGACCCAAACATTGTCAGAGCAGAGCACGGAAAACCATCAAACCGACTCAACCAAAGAGACCAAAGTTGAGAGCAAAGTCACCTCTCACAATCAGTTTATATCATATGGTCTCCACTAAGAGCCGAGGTATGCCTCTTCGTCATAGAGACTTCCTCGTTAGTGTAAGGCTCTCTTGCTCATGTGGGTTGATAAAGAAAAGTCCAAAAGTCACGTGACAGACTGTGACCACCAGACAGAAGAAGTGCAGTGCAAAGAAAAAATGTGAAATTTAAAAAGAGATTGTGTGAAAAGTACGATATACTTTACTCATTTCTGCACATCTCTATTAAAAAAGTGTGTGAACAAAAAATATATATCAAACAGTGCCAACTAGTCACTGTTGAATGAGGGTCAACATGTTTCAGCCTTCACGGGATTGTGGCCCAAGGCTTTCTTCAGGACCTATAAAGATTAGTGCTACTGCATTCAAATAGATGGATTCCAAAAGGTGAAAATATAAAATGTGAAAATTTAGCATGGGAAGAAGTAATCCATACAACCTCACTTATGTCCTAATCCTCTATATCACAGGGTGCTAGCATCACCTGAGGAGAAAGGACAGTTAGCACACCTCATGGACCAATTCAGAAAAATTGTGCCGTCTATATACAAGCAAATTTAACATAAAAGTGCCTGGTTCATTGCTATAAAAGAGGGAACGCAATGCTTACCCAACGTGATCAGGGATTGCACCTCACCTACCCTGGAACCTGGCTCAGGTTAATGAGGCCCCGCTCTGAATCGTGGGTAAAGAGAGAAAAAAACATCTTTTTTTGTATTATTTGTTTTATAGTTAGTTAAAACCACATTGGAACAACAAAGAGCCAAAATGTACTCCTAGTTGGTCAAACGCGTTACGTGAAAACGTAACGACCTCCTAACACCCAAACAGTGTTCTCCCATGCAGTGCAGGAAAACCCCCTCCCAGTAAATCAACTCCTTGCAGTAATGTTGTTATTACAAAATATTTGGGCTGGCTAGTATCTCTGACTAGTAAGCGACCAGAGTCCATCATCATCTTTCTCTTGAACAAACTACCGAGAAAATGACACAGTTCTAAAAATCAAGTGTCTTAGTACTAAACAGTAAGGCGCGCTTATAAGCATGCCTCATATGAACTGTACTTAAGACTAGTGAGCGAACAAGGAAAACAAAATAAAGAACCGAGATTAGGGCGCTCGGTTAGCAGCACAACTCACCTATCCGTCGTTGCCCCTGGCTTTCCTAAGCAGGGTGGGAGGCAACGTACCGGAACCGGGAGTGTGTTCAAAAACTCTCACCACAGACGGCACGCCTTACGCTGCGTGGCAGAAGACTACGGCGGCCGCCGTGTCCAAATCAATAGAACTACAGGAAAAACGGCATGTCTCATGGGAGAAGTAGTTTAAAGACTATCAATGTATTTCGAAAAGGCACGCCTTCCGCTGAATGGCTAGAAACTACGGTCGGCAAGTCTAAATTGGGAACTACAAAAAACGGCATGCCTCATGGGAGATGTAGTTGATCGCTGTAAGTGCGCTTTAAGATTTAACTACACACAAAGCCTCAAAACACACAAAAATACAGACCGCTGTAGATACGGGTTAGCCTTTGCATTTAACCCTCAATCCACTGGCCAAGCTGCAGTTTTACTCTACGTCTATACCGATATCGAACCGGCCCAAGAGACCCAAATCAATGCCATCTACTGCTCGGATATCAAGTCCCATGGGCAAAGTCAATGATAGCATTCCAGTGAGAAAAAAGAGCTCATTATGTGTACTCAGCTTCTGGGTGATGTACTTAATGCACGTCATATGTTATAAACCGCTTATTTGCATGCTGGTATACCGCAAAGGTTTAATAATAGGTAAGCTCATCCCTATTAGTTTGAATTTAGTTGTGGTAGTTAACATCTAATGTTCCCATTGTCTGATTGGTGGGTAGTATGGTGTTTGGTAAAAAGACTCATTTGCATGCTGATGCCCCGCCAACATCAATAGTTAGTAGGCTCTCCCATGATCCTATTGCAGTAGTTCACAACTAGTGTGCCCTATCACAGTACCAGAGGTAAACACAGTGGTGTAGCGGCGGGCCGAGGTTAGTGCAACGCACCTCCTTAGTGTTGGATGCTCGTCCAGGGAATATCATCGTTTAATCCCAAAGTGTCACAACATATCCTATGGACCCATTTTTGTTCTTTGGTGAATAAAAACCTGGAGATATCACTGATGTGTTGTGGGATGATCGGTTTCTCCAGTATTGTCCAATGGAAATCATCTGTAGTGTGATTGGCTTCTGTGTAATGTCTGGTGAGCTTTGTGTTGGATTTGCGGCACCTGAAGGTGCTCTTATGCTCTGTCATTCGTAGTCTCACCTTTCGGGTGGTCATACCCACATATCTCATCTTGCACGGGCATGTGAGTAAATAAATAACATTACTGCTGTTGCAGTTTGTGAACTGAGTCTGCAACCAGGGTCTATCGGTCCCAATATCCACAGATGAGCTGTTGGTAGTTTGTGGACACACCGAACAACCCCCACAGGGATGGTGTCCCGTCACTGCCGGCAGGTCCCATAAAGTACCTAGTGTTCTACTGGGCACAGTTGATGGTCGTGTATGGACCAATCTGTCCTTGATATTGCCTGATCTTTTGAAAGCAAAGAGTGGCATCGCTATTTTCTCCTGGCAACTGTTTAATATCCTCCAGTGTTTTTTGATGCTTTTCTTTATATCATTGGATAGTGTGCAGAAAGTGCTGACCATCGTGAGACGTTCCAATGGTGGCTTAGGTACAGGCGGTTCCAACAGAGCTTCCCGATTGTTATTCGAGGCCCTTTTGAGAGACCGTTTGACCAACTTGCGGGGATAGTTTCTCTCCATAAGTTGCTCTGATAGTAAATTGGCATGTTTGGTGAAGCCATCTGTTGTTGAACAGTTCCTACGCACCCTCAGAAACTGGCCGTAGGGTAAATTATCCCTAAGGGCCTTGGGGTGCTGACTGTCGTAACGCAAAAGCGAATTGCGTGCCATGGGCTTACGGTATAATTCACTACCTAAGCCCTCAGGGGTTACAAAAATCGATAGGTCCAGAAATGCCAAACGGCTCTTGTTCACTTCTACCGTGAAATTCAGGTATTCATTCCGTGAGTTAAGCCACTGATGAAAATGGTCTATGGACTGTAGGTCTCCTCTCCATACCACCAAAACATCATCAATATACCGCTTCCATAAGCGGATTGATGAAAAAAAGGGGTTGGAGGGAGCCAAGACGTGTTCCTGCTCGAACGCATGGACATATAGATTCGCTAAGCTGGGCGCGAAAACGCTGCCCATGCTGGTCCCTGATGTTTGCAGATAGATGGTATTCTCGAATTTAAAGAAATTCTCCTTCATCGCCATTCTGGCCAGCGTCATAATGAAGGGTACAGGTGTAATGGACTGTAAGTCGGTACCCTCAAGGATGGATCGTATTGTATCCAGTGTCTCATCTTGGGGAATGGATGTATATAGAGATTCGACATCGAAGGAGACTAAAAAGTCTCGTTCCGTGTCGAACTCTACCGTGGGAAGCAATCGCAGGACATCCTTGGTATCCTGCAGATACGTCGGCATCTTTTGGACGATAGGTCTTAGGAAGTGGTCCACAAACGTAGACAGTGGTTCCAAAAGGGAACCCTGTCCCGAGATGATTGGTCGCCCAGGTGGAGGTCTCTGGGCCTTATGTACCTTTGGCAGTACATAAAAATAGGGAATGACGGGAAATTTGGTCTGAAGGAACTGTGCTTCGTGATTAGTAATCCACCCTTCACAGAGAGCTTCTTCGGTGATTTCCCCGATAGATTTAAGCAGTCTGTCTGTAGGATCATTACTTAGAACCCTGTAAGAGCGCTCATCGCCCAATTGGCGGAGGCATTCTGCTCGGTATTCAATGGTATCCAAGATAACAATGGAACCCCCCTTGTCTGCAGGTTTGATGGTAATTTCTTCTGCTGTAGACAGGGAGGTAAGTGCTTGCCTCTCAACTCGTGGTAGGTTAATAAACCTCTCCCTCCTTGTGTTACACATGGCGCTGATCTCACACGTAACCGCTTTTTCAAAGGTGAGAACTTGTGGAGGAACCAGGTGTGTAGGAGGGTTGAATGTAGACTTAACTCTAAGCCCCGTGTTTTGTTCACTCTCTTCAGGATCAATTGTACTTTTGTAACCTTTCAACAGACGAGCTGTCTGTTCTTAACAGGGGCCTTGGCTTCGTCACCACCTCTACAGGAGACTCTTTCCAGATTCAATGCGAACTGGCACAATTCTTTAGAAAATTGAGGCTACATCACTTTTTCAGGGACAAAAGTACAATTGATCCTGAAGAGAGTGAACAAAACACGGGGCTTAGAGTTAAGTCTACATTCAACCCTCCTACACACCTGGTTCCTCCACAAGTTCTCACCTTTGAAAAAGCGGTCACGTGTGAGATCAGCGCCATGTGTAACACAAGGAGGGAGAGGTTTATTAACCTACCACGAGTTGAGAGGCAAGCACTTACCTCCCTGTCTAGAGCAGAAGAAATTACCATCAAACCTGCAGACAAGGGGGGTTCCATTGTTATCTTGGATACCATTGAATACCGAGCAGAATGCCTCCGCCAATTGGGCGATGAGCGCTCTTACAGGGTTCTAAGTAATGATCCTACAGACAGACTGCTTAAATCTATCGGGGAAATCACCGAAGAAGCTCTCTGTGAAGGGTGGATTACTAATCACGAAGCACAGTTCCTTCAGACCAAATTTCCCGTCATTCCCTATTTTTATGTACTGCCAAAGGTACATAAGGCCCAGAGACCTCCACCTGGGCGACCAATCATCTCGGGACAGGGTTCCCTTTTGGAACCACTGTCTACGTTTGTGGACCACTTCCTAAGACCTATCGTCCAAAAGATGCCGACGTATCTGCAGGATACCAAGGATGTCCTGCGATTGCTTCCCACGGTAGAGTTCGACACGGAACGAGACTTTTTAGTCTCCTTCGATGTCGAATCTCTATATACATCCATTCCCCAAGATGAGACACTGGATACAATACGATCCATCCTTGAGGGTACCGACTTACAGTCCATTACACCTGTACCCTTCATTATGACGCTGGCCAGAATGGCGATGAAGGAGAATTTCTTTAAATTCGAGAATACCATCTATCTGCAAACATCAGGGACCAGCATGGGCAGCGTTTTTGCGCCCAGCTTAGCGAATCTATATGTCCATGCGTTCGAGCAGGAACACGTCTTGGCTCCCTCCAACCCCTTTTTTTCATCAATCCGCTTATGGAAGCGGTATATTGATGATGTTTTGGTGGTATGGAGAGGAGACCTACAGTCCATAGACCATTTTCATCAGTGGCTTAACTCACGGAATGAATACCTGAATTTCACGGTAGAAGTGAACAAGAGCCGTTTGGCATTTCTGGACCTATCGATTTTTGTAACCCCTGAGGGCTTAGGTAGTGAATTATACCGTAAGCCCATGGCATGCAATTCGCTTTTGCGTTACGACAGTCAGCACCCCAAGGCCCTTAGGGATAAGTTACCCTACGGCCAGTTTCTGAGGGTGCGTAGGAACTGTTCAACAACAGATGGCTTCACCAAACATGCCAATTTACTATCAGAGCAACTTATGGAGAGAAACTATCCCCGCAAGTTGGTCAAACGGTCTCTCAAAAGGGCCTCGAATAACAATCGGGAAGCTCTGTTGGAACCGCCTGTACCTAAGCCACCATTGGAACGTCTCACGATGGTCAGCACTTTCTGCACACTATCCAATGATATAAAGAAAAGCATCAAAAAACACTGGAGGATATTAAACAGTTGCCAGGAGAAAATAGCGATGCCACTCTTTGCTTTCAAAAGATCAGGCAATATCAAGGACAGATTGGTCCATACACGACCATCAACTGTGCCCAGTAGAACACTAGGTACTTTATGGGACCTGCCGGCAGTGACGGGACACCATCCCTGTGGGGGTTGTTCGGTGTGTCCACAAACTACCAACAGCTCATCTGTGGATATTGGGACCGATAGACCCTGGTTGCAGACTCAGTTCACAAACTGCAACAGCAGTAATGTTATTTATTTACTCACATGCCCGTGCAAGATGAGATATGTGGGTATGACCACCCGAAAGGTGAGACTACGAATGACAGAGCACAAGAGCACCTTCAGGTGCCGCAAATCCAACACAAAGCTCACCAGACATTACACAGAAGCCAATCACACTACAGATGATTTCCATTGGACAATACTGGAGAAACCGATCATCCCACAACACATCAGTGATATCTCCAGGTTTTTATTCACCAAAGAACAAAAATGGGTCCATAGGATATGTTGTGACACTTTGGGATTAAACGATGATATTCCCTGGACGAGCATCCAACACTAAGGAGGTGCGTTGCACTAACCTCGGCCCGCCGCTACACCACTGTGTTTACCTCTGGTACTGTGATAGGGCACACTAGTTGTGAACTACTGCAATAGGATCATGGGAGAGCCTACTAACTATTGATGTTGGCGGGGCATCAGCATGCAAATGAGTCTTTTTACCAAACACCATACTACCCACCAATCAGACAATGGGAACATTAGATGTTAACTACCACAACTAAATTCAAACTAATAGGGATGAGCTTACCTATTATTAAACCTTTGCGGTATACCAGCATGCAAATAAGCGGTTTATAACATATGACGTGCATTAAGTACATCACCCAGAAGCTGAGTACACATAATGAGCTCTTTTTTCTCACTGGAATGCTATCATTGACTTTGCCCATGGGACTTGATATCCGAGCAGTAGATGGCATTGATTTGGGTCTCTTGGGCTGGTTCGATATCGGTATAGACGTAGAGTAAAACTGCAGCTTGGCCAGTGGATTGAGGGTTAAATGCAAAGGCTAACCCGTATCTACAGCGGTCTGTATTTTTGTGTGTTTTGAGGCTTTGTGTGTAGTTAAATCTTAAAGCGCACTTACAGCGATCAACTACATCTCCCATGAGGCATGCCGTTTTTTGTAGTTCCCAATTTAGACTTGCCGACCGTAGTTTCTAGCCATTCAGCGGAAGGCGTGCCTTTTCGAAATACATTGATAGTCTTTAAACTACTTCTCCCATGAGACATGCCGTTTTTCCTGTAGTTCTATTGATTTGGACACGGCGGCCGCCGTAGTCTTCTGCCACGCAGCGTAAGGCGTGCCGTCTGTGGTGAGAGTTTTTGAACACACTCCCGGTTCCGGTACGTTGCCTCCCACCCTGCTTAGGAAAGCCAGGGGCAACGACGGATAGGTGAGTTGTGCTGCTAACCGAGCGCCCTAATCTCGGTTCTTTATTTTGTTTTCCTTGTTCGCTCACTAGTCTTAAGTACAGTTCATATGAGGCATGCTTATAAGCGCGCCTTACTGTTTAGTACTAAGACACTTGATTTTTAGAACTGTGTCATTTTCTCGGTAGTTTGTTCAAGAGAAAGATGATGATGGACTCTGGTCGCTTACTAGTCAGAGATACTAGCCAGCCCAAATATTTTGTAATAACAACATTACTGCAAGGAGTTGATTTACTGGGAGGGGGTTTTCCTGCACTGCATGGGAGAACACTGTTTGGGTGTTAGGAGGTCGTTACGTTTTCACGTAACGCGTTTGACCAACTAGGAGTACATTTTGGCTCTTTGTTGTTCCAATGTGGTTTTAACTAACTATAAAACAAATAATACAAAAAAAGATGTTTTTTTCTCTCTTTACCCACGATTCAGAGCGGGGCCTCATTAACCTGAGCCAGGTTCCAGGGTAGGTGAGGTGCAATCCCTGATCACGTTGGGTAAGCATTGCGTTCCCTCTTTTATAGCAATGAACCAGGCACTTTTATGTTAAATTTGCTTGTATATAGACGGCACAATTTTTCTGAATTGGTCCATGAGGTGTGCTAACTGTCCTTTCTCCTCAGGTGATGCTAGCACCCTGTGATATAGAGGATTAGGACATAAGTGAGGTTGTATTGATTACTTCTTCCCATGCTAAATTTTCACATTTTATATTTTCACCTTTTGGAATCCATCTATTTGAATGCAGTAGCACTAATCTTTATAGGTCCTGAAGAAAGCCTTGGGCCACAATCCCGTGAAGGCTGAAACATGTTGACCCTCATTCAACAGTGACTAGTTGGCACTGTTTGATATATATTTTTTGTTCACACACTTTTTTAATAGAGATGTGCAGAAATGAGTAAAGTATATCGTACTTTTCACACAATCTCTTTTTAAATTTCACATTTTTTCTTTGCACTGCACTTCTTCTGTCTGGTGGTCACAGTCTGTCACGTGACTTTTGGACTTTTCTTTATCAACCCACATGAGCAAGAGAGCCTTACACTAACGAGGAAGTCTCTATGACGAAGAGGCATACCTCGGCTCTTAGTGGAGACCATATGATATAAACTGATTGTGAGAGGTGACTTTGCTCTCAACTTTGGTCTCTTTGGTTGAGTCGGTTTGATGGTTTTCCGTGCTCTGCTCTGACAATGTTTGGGTCTGATATTTCACACACTACTTTTTCTTTTCTTTAATCTTGTGCTGTCTACCAATAGACCCCCTATTCTGTTGTGTTTATACTGTCCTTTGAGAGTGCCAGGGTGCCAAAATGCAGGAAAATAGGCACCATGCTGTGCCTTTGAGGGGCAAGCCAGGACAGGATTGCCATCTGCTGGCCAAAGCTGCTAAATGTGGACAGGCTTTGAGGCTTTGGTGTGGGGCTGCGAGCCTCAGAGGACCCCTTCCCTGGGCCTTGCAGCCATGGTCCAGTGCTTAGAGGCCGAGGAGAGAATCCCCTATTCCTTTCAGCACTACATATGCCTGTGAGGCACAGGAGAGGCACCCCTCCCCTGGGCCTCGCAGCCATGGTCCAGTGCTTAGAGGCCGAGGAGAGAATCCCCTATTCCTTTCAGCACTACATATGCCTGTGAGGCACAGGAGAGGCACCCCTCCCCTGGGCCTCGCAGCCATGGTCCAGTGCTTAGAGGCCGAGGAGAGAATCCCCTATTCCTTTCAGCACTACATATGCCTGTGAGGCACAGGAGAGGCACCCCTCCCCTGGGCCTCGCAGCCATGGTCCAGTGCTTAGAGGCCGAGGAGAGAATCCCCTATTCCTTTCAGCACTACATATGCCTGTGAGGCACAGGAGAGGCACCCCTCCCCTGGGCCTCGCAGTGCTGCACCAAAGTTGCGAGGCCCTGGGCAGCTGGTCATGCTGTCCATGCCTAGCGCCGGCTCTGTCAACAACTATAGGTATAATTTGTGGATCAGTTTGGTTTGCAATGTATTCATTCAAATATGTTTGAATATATTTATTGTGGCACCATTTACACAGAAATGCTGTAAACTGTGGAGGTTTCAGCAAAGGCAAATTGATTACTAAAGCCTACAACAACTAGACGATGGGACGAATGCTTGAATTAATCTCAGCTACTGACATTTTCTTTGGATTGCACTCCATCCATGTTTTTTCACCCACTGTGCCTCTCTGCCTCTCTAGACTGAGAACAGCCGTATGCAAATCAGTCTTAGTCCTGCTCCAAAACGAACAGTCAAGCCAAACTGAAGGCTAGGTCCTCTGCAGATGGAAACACGAACCACCTGAGACCGGTTTTAAACTACTAAACGCTCTTCAGTGAGGTAGGACGTGAGTTCTGTGACAGAGTGAGGAGAGGACCCACATCTGGACACACCCATCAGACCTAGGGCATCTACTGCAAAAAGCTATAAAAGGGATGGAAAGAATGCACATCAAGGACTGTGACTTTTACAAATATGACAGGCAAGGGGGTTCTAAAACCACAAATCACTACTATCTATAACTCATTTGCATTCAGAAAGAAACTGCTGCAGGAATACAAGGGAGGTAGGTCATATTTTAGCCTTGGTACAGAGGTCTCACACATTCAAGCAGAGGCAAAATGTCACTCCACACATGAACATGATGGGATCAAACATAAAGAACTCTTCTGTGTCAAGGCCTTCTGGCTATTGATTTGATAATCAATAATGGAAAGAGCCTGTTTAGCTGTAGACTCATATGAGGGTCAGCTGCTGAGTTTTTGCTCAGTGATCAAATGTAGTCTACTTCAGGTGCTCTCCGGGCTCATCACTAGAGTTGAGGTGCCCTCAGACATTGATGCCACAAAGAAGTTTCTAAACTTTTTTCAGGAATTGCTAATTAAAAGACAGACTAATCAAGCTACAAAAGGACGACTCCACAAAGCCTGTAGCACAGCATTTCAATATTCAAAACAAGTTGAAACAAAAATCAGCAAACTGCTATAAGTCATCATTGAACCTTTGACAGGGCATGCACCATGGATTTTTCCTTTTGTTCCTGCACGAAAACTAATCTTTCAGCTGTGTTTATCCCAGAATGTTTGCTTTTTGCGGCTCTGGATAGCTGGTGTTCTACAGCTCTGGGCGGTTTAGAGTTGTCTAACAAGCTCTAACTGTCTTTCCCTAAAACAGAAATTGTTTAGCTAGTTTATTGGCATATTGAGCATTTTCATAAGTCAGAAGTAGAGCACACGTGAAAGCTCCTTAGCTTTTAAATTCCAAGTGTGATCCTCTAGCAAAAAGTTTAACAATTCACATATAGAAAAAACCAAGCATGTCTGTTGAGAAGTAGCCCTGCAACATTTCCGGCTAAGCCTGGGTAGTTCAAGTGAAAACGACCTGTTTTTTCAAATCTAATCACTACCATCTCAGTGTCTATAACTAAAAATCCTCCAGCTGCACTAGTGGACAACTTATCAACTACAGTGGAAAGCTTTATAATCTTAGGCAAATTCGGTATCACTCCTACAGATGGCATTATAGCATCAAAGAAGCCTCCTACAATTTCACTAGCACTGGCACCTCTCTTAGTTCTCAAATGTTTTCCCTCTGTTGGGTCATCAAGATGTCGCACATGATTGATTTTTAGAAAAGCTATCCATAATATAACATGTTCCATACCGTCTCTTAGGTAACCTGTAATATGCATGTTTCCTACAAATATAATAAACTCCAAGAATAACATTATCCTCTCCATCCAAATACAAGCCCCAATCCCCACGAACTTCGCAAGTATGAGCACATTCACTGTTTCCCACATGATTGGTGTCTGTTTGGATTTTCTAATAAACAGACAGAATTTCCCTTTGTACTGCCAATCCTGAGCCATTGCTGATAGATTTCCCACTAGTCTATGTCATTTTCCTCTTTGGCCCATTGGGTACATTCTAATGATTTGCTGCTCTAGCCAATATACCTCTTTGTCAGTCTTCTGAATCTATGAATTTCTTCTCAACACCTGCTAAAGAACAAGTTTAAATTATGTCTATGCGCATAAGCAGTGTCTAATGTCATGGTAGGTCTGAAGAAATATCCAACCATCTCTTGAGGTTTTAACATCAGGCTGACAATTCAGATGCTTCAACACAGGAACGTCTGAAAAGACTAAGTCATAATGTGAGTAATAATATTGAAGATGACCCTTTCCATAGAAAAAGCTCAACAATAAACTACAGGTCACTTCATATGTCAGGAGAGTAATACCCTCAGCAACTGAGGCAGGCAACTGTATACACACATAGTAATAATCCCTTGCATCCATTGTGTTAACATATTCATAAAGCTATTTGGAATAAACATTCAATGAATAGTCTCCTCCATATGCATCTACGTGTAAGTCTTTCTATTCTATTGAAGGCAGACTGTTGTCAGAAGGAAATGGCATTTGAGGGGCACCTGTAGACCTAAACTCCCCTACATGAGAAGGTGTGGGTAAGCTCAACATTACAAGCAAAACAATCAATATTAATATCACCACAACAAATACTCCTGCACACAAGCATCTACGTCTACCAGTATTAGTACTAGGCTCCATGATTTTTCACACTGTTTAGGTGGTAGATAGCATTACAGTCTTCTTGGTAGGTTTCCACCTGCATAAACAGTAAACAAAGTTCAAGTGTCTTTTCAGCAAAATATGTACAAAGACTCTTTGTGAGAGTTCCTTAACCCTACTCTGTGTTCTTATAAATGACAACCTTATGCTGCTTCAGCAGACTTGGGCATTGGGCCTCGGTACTCTTCTTAGTAGTCTGGGCAAAATCCATTAGGTTCTTTTCAAATAAATGCACAGTTCAAATTCACTAATGATCACTTCCAGGATCAATTTACTCAATCTGTTTAGTGGCAATGCGATTTCAAAGTTCAGTTTAGCCGATAAGTTTGATTCAAGGAGGCTCAATTAAATGTGCATTTTTATAGCCCAAGGTCCAAAATGCTGTCTCCCAGTCATTTACAGCAAGGTATATCCATTCAGGTGAGGATTACCTTCAACAGGGTACTCAGGCTCTCACTTACTGCTGGCCCTTCCTCATTATTGTCACTTAGTATCTTCTGGGATAGTGTACGGTACATATACTTCAGGCAAACTGCGTCTCCCTCTCTCCGGTCTTTTTGTCCAGCCAGTCTCTAGGCACAACCCGCGTTACTGCTGCAGTAGGCCCTTCGCCAGGGTCTGAATATTGCCCAGTCAACACTATAGCATAAGACTCTTCGGGACTGACTTCAACTGTTGACTCTCTCAAACCCCTCTCAGGCTGAACAAGTGCTGTCAGCTTTTTGCTGGTCCCAAACAGCTTGGCTATCCTGCTCCCTTTGTCTCACTTTAACCACTGTCACTCCAGGGGGAGGTGGTGCTATATCATTAAGGGGACAAGGGACTCCATGAACATGGGTAGTGTGCACTCAGTTGGGGAGACCCCCGCACTTCACAGCTGTTGTAATGAACAAGATGACTTGGTAGGGGCCTCGCCACTGAGGTCCCAAGCATGACTTGCACACATGCCACTTCACCATGACCCATTTGCCAGAAATGAGGTCATGGCACTGCTCCTGTTGAGGCTGTAGCCTCTCCAACCCGATAAGACACAGTACGCACCACTTCAGCCAGTCCTATGCAGTAATCAAGAATCATGTCATCTGTAATGTTCACAAGCACATACACGGGCACAGCTGGCAGTCTCATGGCTCTACCCATGATTATCTCATGGGGAGACAATCTTGTCATCTTATCCAGAATACTGCGTCTGCTCATCAACACAAGAGGCAAAGCATCAGGCCATTTCAAGGATGTCGAAGCACACACTTTAGTCAAAATGGATTTCAAACTCCTATTGACCCGTTCCACAGTTCCTGAAACCTCCGGTCGATAACTGAAATGTAGCCTCTATTTGACTTGCTGGGCACAACATGTTCCAAACTTCATTAATAAAATGAGTTCCTTAGTCTGACTCCAGAGAAGTCGGGAACCCCAAACGTGGTATCAACTCCCTCAATAACAACTTAGCTACTGTGAGACTATTACTTCTCCTGGTTGGGTAAGCTTCGATCCAATGTGAGAAGATGCACACGATCCTAGGACATATTTCAGCCTATTACACACAGGCATCCTGATCACCGTTCCCTTTAAGGTGCGCGCACCTCTCCTGACATCAGCGTGCACTGCTGTGAGTGGAGCGCGCACACATCCAGGTCATCGCCCGAGAGAGTCGCGCCGCTGCTTTAAAAAAGCGAGCGGCGTGAAAAATAGGCACTTTCTGAATGTGTGTGCCGGAGGCGGAGTCGGGGCGGAGTGCAGGTCGGAGTGCAGGTAAGGCTTCCTTGGGGGCTTGGGGTCATGTGGCTATGTGGCTGTTGGTAGAGCCTGGGGCAGATTGTGGGCTTTTGTTTAAGTATTGATGTTAATCAGAGCCCCTTCACGGGCTGTGATTAACATCAACACTTAAACAAAAGCCCACAATCTCCCCCGCACCGCGCATTACTAACAAAAGAGTAGAGCCAGTTTAAAAACACAGCGTGTACTTTTACACGCTGTGTTTATAAACTGGCTCTACTCTTTTGTTAGTAATACGCAGCTGCGAGAGCAATTGTGGGCTTTTGTTTAAGTATTGATGTTAATCGCAGCCCGTGAAGCGTCTCTAATTAACATCAATACTTAAACAAAAGGCCACAATCGTCCCCGCACCGCGCGGCTGCAAAGGGTAGATGAGTGTAACTTGCATGTACTTTTCGGTACTATGGTTGTACCGCGGTGCCACATGGAAAGCCCTTGCTGCTGTTGTTTGTGCGGCCAATGTTTACAGGCATCGCTGGCAAGGTTTCAGATCAGTATGTGTGACATTTTCATAATTTTAGTGCAATTATGAGTGACATTTGAGCCATTATGAGTGACACTTTCTCGCAAGCAAAATAAAGCATTAAAGATTAGTGAAGCATACAATTATCAGTAAATACACTAATTTCGGCAACAAGAAACTTTGGGAGGATCTTAAAATAACTGCACAGCAATAGGAATGAAAGTGCACCACTAACCTAGTACACTACTCGGGTGGGGGTGGCAAGTGGTAACTAGTTTACTTACTAAATGTTTTGGGTGATCACATCTTCGACCAGCTGGCCTCTGCGACTGACTCCGCAGCAGGCTTAGGATGCCTTGAACCACCCTCAACAGCAATAATTTTCTGTTTAATGCCGCCTGTGCTCGGTTAGTTAAGGCAGTCACTTCCAAGCCAGGACACATTCCACACTCGGTGTGACCGTGGGTGTAGCTGGTCTGTAAAATGCGTTGGTAAAGTCAGTTCTTCTCATCTCTATCTGTTGACTGTTTGAATTGCATGGGAAATGGGCCAACAAACAATATTGAGCAACTGCACTGGTGCAGGATGATTTGTTTGTTTGTGCTGAACATGTTCCTTGATGACTTGAGCCACATTGCGCTCCGGGGTCTCCTTTGTTCCTTGCAAGAAGTGGGGGTTCAGTGTTATTCATGGTAATGCGTGTATAGTTGTGAAATCCGGGTTTATTTAATAAAAAAAATTAGCGTTCCTGGACAGCCAGGCCCAGTCTCCATTCTGGCAACTACTACGAGGGCGCCCCATTGTGTCTGACTTCAGCCCTCTATCACCGTAGTGCTGGTAAAGGAGAGGGGAGTAAACATAGTTTAGTGTGTGTAAGTTTGTCAAGGTTCTGACATGTTTTACGCTTTTATATGAGCATGCTGCATAACAGAGAAAAGTGTAAGACTGATAGTTAGTTACAAGGTCAAGTAAGTGATGTAAATCACCCCTAACAGTAACCGCCCGGTACCAATTGCAGCACCAGGTCACAAGGTGCTCACTACTGCAGCAGGTCATGGTGGCTTTGCTGGGTCACTACTGCATGAACAACAGCTGCACCATTTACAATGTTTGTAAATAATGCAGCTGTTTTTGATGATGTAGTGGACCAGCAAGGGGAGCTAATAGTGTTCAATCATTAGGATGGGGGTGATGTGATCATATTTCTTCATCCCCTGAAAGAGAACAGTGCATTGTAGTGTGCGCCACTGCTTTTTAATGTTTATTCCTTGCTGTCTCATTGTGTCCAGTCCCACAAATCACAATAATTGCTATTTCCTCAGATTCCGTTTGCAAAGGTATATCAATAAATAAAGAAATCTGTGAGGTACTCAGCATTGTTATCTCAAAGTCTGTTATGACGTTCTGTGGTTATATGGAATAAGCAGCTACCTACGTCATTATCATATGCAATTTCTTTAATGATGTCATAGCTACACTTTCACAATTGCTTTATTTACATTCTTGCTTTCTCAAATATGCTTGGAAATATACCATTTGCCCACTCTTTTTCAAAATGTTCTCGGGTGGGGGTGGGGGTGGGGGAGGGTGTCGGTCTCTCATGCTTACTGCGCTCGTTTTCCACCAGACACTCGTCCTGAACTTTTAAGCCTCACCACTTTCAAATGTCACCAGGCTCCACTGTATTTACAGAGCCAGCTTCCTACACACTCCCATAGAGTGCTTAACCAAAAGGGAAAAAGTAATTCAGTAAAAGTGAGCAGTGGAGGGATTCAGTTGGCGCAGCTAAACAATGGTAAAGATGCTATGCTCCAGAGGGAGAACAAACGAAGATGAACAAGGAAGCTATCAAATGAGAAGGAAGCGGAGGAGCCTAGCGCTTGACCAAGATGGCCGCGTGAGCTTAGAGCTCCCGAGACCCTCGCGCCCTCCGTCGACTATCCTGTCTCTAATCCTGATGGTATGCATGGCACCGTGTAGATGAGTTGTCAGGGAGGCGATTGATGCTACCCGCGGTCGGATCGCCCATCGGGAACCGGACTTACGACTGGCGAAAGATTGCGGCCTAACTCCCGGAGATGCCAGGGGCTAGAGTTGGCAGGATGCCCGACTCCTAGTTGATCAACAATGAACTGGTGAGGTGTGAACTGTCGGACGGAGGCCCTCGCTCTTTCACTTTCGATTTCGTTCCCTTTGTCTGCCCGGACACTGTAGAGCTCTGGGTGGCTTTATAACCCCAAGGACGCTCGGCGGGCTACTCTGGCAGCACAAGGCGGACCTGCTCACTCCTTATTCCTCTCTCTGAGAGGGAACGGTCTTCACTGCATTGGACTGCCTGGAGTCCATTATGTCGGGCAAAGCAGAAGGGGATCGGCTGAAGACTAAGTCCACCAGGCGGGGAACGTATTCCCAAGTCAACAGTATGGACCGCTACGCCCTCTTGAAAACATCGCCGAGTGGACCGAGCCAGGCGCCGGATGCCCAGAAGGAGGACTCGCCTGGGACACCGGAGCTATCCCTGCAGGATGTCATGGGCGCGCTTGATGGGATGCAGACCTCGATGGGGAGGCAATTCGAGGCCCTGGCGCATAAGGTGGATGCCATCCTGGTGGATGTCAATTTGATCCGCTCGGACCTGGGCAAGACAAACGAACGCGTTAAGAACCTGGACCACAAGACCACGGGCCTCACTGATGATGTCGCGGATTTGCAGAACGAGGTCCGGAAGCTGAGGGCCGAGAGTGACCTCGCCGCCCGCCGGCTGGAGGACTTCGAGAGCCGGTCCAGGCGCAACAACGTGCGCGTCATCGGGGTCCCGGAGTCCTCGGAGGAGGCTTCGACGGACCTGCTTGTGGAAGATTTGGTCCTCAATCATCTGAAGCCTAAGGGCCTTGGAAAGTTTTTTGCGGTGGAAAGGGCCCATAGGTTGCCGGGCGGGCGGCCCAAGGCGGGTGCCCCGCCGCGGCCGATTGTCGCCCGGCTCTTTCATTTTCGAGATCGGGACGCTATCCTGCAAGCCTCGAGGGTGACGGGCCCAGTCCCCTTCCAGAATGCGTCGGTGAATTTTTATCCGGACTTCACCCAGCAGGTGCAGAGACAGAGACAGAGCTTCCTGGGGGTGAAGCGGAGACTTCGGGAACTGGACCTGAAGTATGCCATGCTTTTCCCCGCCAGACTACGGGTGGTGCATGAAGACCGGACCTTTTTTGACTCTCCTGTTATGGCCGACGAATGGCTGGACGCTTTGCCCCGGCGGCGGACCGGGGACGACACAGCCGAGCATGGAGACAGTGGCCGGGATGGACAGGGCTGATATCTCAAAGCCGGCCTGACTTGATTTAACCATACTTGAAGATTTGAACAGAGTGCAGTAACTGTGGAGGGTTGCGGGAGGACGAGGGGTGCTCTTTTCCTCCCTTAGGGTACTTTTTGTAGATTTTTGTTTTTGTAGGGCGACAGGCACACTGCAAGTTGGGGGGGCTTTTTAAGCTGTAGCAGGGGTGCAGGGTGGGGGGAGTTTTGGGGATTTTGAGTTTGTTGTTGGGGGGTTTATTTCTGCAAGGCATGATGATTATCCTCAGGACTGTTCCATGGTGGCGCCTCGGGTGTGGGGTGGGCCTCTTTCCGTTTGAGGATGGGGGGTAGAGGCTTAAGTGTTATAAGCTGGAATGTTAATGGTTTGGGGGATCGCATCAAGAGGGGGATTGTTTTGCAATTTTTGAAACGCTCAATGCCAGACGTTGTCCTGCTGCAGGAGACGCATCTCATAGGCAATACGTGCTATGCCCTGAATAGGAAGGGGTATAAATTCATTGCACACTCGGGATTCTCTTCTGGGTCCAGGGGTGTGGGCATCCTCGTTAGAGCATCGTTGCCTTTTGAGGTGGACTCCACCATTGTTGACGATAGGGGGAGGTTTGTGGCGGTGGCGGGGCGGTGGGAAGGAAGGACTTTGGTTTTGGTTTCGGTTTATGTCCCGCCGGCCCTGCAGGCCTCCACATTTGCTGAACTGGGCAGGGCTTTGCTGACTCTCCCGGGGGGAATGCTGGTAGTGGGAGGGGATTTCAACGCTGTGGGTTCTGGACTGTTGGATAGATACCCGCCCAGGGACACAGGGGGGGCTCAGAAATGGCTTCCAGACTTCCTGGATACGTTTGGTCTGATCGACTGCTGGAGGCTCCGGCACCCCACACATAGTCAATACACGTTTCACTCCGGGGCGCATGGTAGCCTCTCCAGGATTGACTACCTGCTCACTCTGGCAGCACATGCCTCGTTGATATCCGAGGCGAGGCACATGGCACGCGGTATCTCTGATCACTCGCCAGTGTGGATCCGGCTGGATCTAGGTCGGGAGGGAGGAGGGAGGGTGGCCCCCATCAACCCATGGTATTTCCGAGACCCCAAGATGCGCAGCGCCCTGGTAAAGAAGGTAGATAATTACTTTAAGGACAATCTGGGAACCGTGGACTCGGCGGTGTCGCTGTGGGAAGCTTTTAAGACCGTGCTTCGGGGGGAAGCCCTCTCCCTGGTGGTGGCTGCCAAGAATCGGAGGGATGGCGAGGTGCGGCAAGTGGAGGAGGAGATTGCGGCCCTTGAGGGGGATATGGAGGAGGAGGTTACAGAGTCCTCATTGCATGAGCTTTGCCTGAAGCAGGCGGAGTATAGGGACCTGGTGACGAACGCCGCTAAGACCCTCAGCAGGGAACAACAGGGCCGCCTGTATGACGTTGGGGATAAGGCAGGGAAACTCCTGGCGTGGTTGGACAGGAAAGAACGGGTTAATAGAGTGGTGCCAGAGTTGATTGGAGAGGGGGGAGAGGCGATTGTGGAACCTGAGGGGATTGTGAAGTGTTTCGCGGAGTATTTTCATAGGGTTTATTCCTCTGTGTCGGACAGGCCGCCCGAGGACTCGTCTGATCTCCTCCGTGATATCGAGTTGCCCTGCCTCTCTGACATAGATAGGGACGATTTGGATGGTGACATCACGGTTGACGAGGTGGCGGGGGCGATTCGCGTGTTGAACTCGGGTAAGGCCTCTGGACCGAATGGACTGCCGATCGACCTGTACAAACTGTTCCCGGATAGGGTCGCCCCTCACCTGCGCGCCATGTTTTTGGAGGCGCGGGGGGATGGGATCCTTCCGTTGGACCAGCGGCTGGCGTCGATCGTGGTCATACATAAAGAGGGTAAACCCCGAGATAGATGCACCTCCTATCGGCCCATTTCACTCCTCAACGCTGAGCCGAAAATTCTGGCCAAACTCCTGGCTACCAGTTTGATTAGGGTACTTGGCGATTTGGTCCACCCGGATCAATCTAGCTTTATCCCGCACCGAAACACAGCATTGAACCTTAGGCGTCTTCATGGCGTCATCGCCAGGGCGGGCACGCTGCGTGAACCGGCTGTTGTGGCATCTCTTGATGCCACGATGGCCTTTGACACGGTGGAGTGGGCATATTTATGGGCCGTGCTGGCCAAGTTTGGTTTCGGTCGCGGTTTTGTGAGTTGGGTTCGGTTGCTGTACGAGGGGCCACTAGCGAATGTTGTGGTGAATGGTCGGGCATCTACTCCGTTTCAGCTTTGTAGGGGTAGTCGGCAGGGCTGCCCCCTGTCGCCTCTGTTGTTCGCCCTCGCCCTTGAACCGTTGGCTGCGTGGATACGTTGGCACCCGGATATACGGGGCCTTCGGTGGTCGCCTGATCACGAGGACCGTATTTCGCTTTATGCCGATGATATCCTACTGTATCTTGCCTCACCTAAGAAGTCACTTATAGTGGTCTGTGACGTACTCGCATCGTTCGGTAGGAACTCGGGACTTGTGATTAATTGGGGCAAATCGTTCTTGTACGTTCTTAGTGGCGAGGTCCCACCGATCCCTAGAACATGTTCGATACAGGTTGCCCAGCAGGGTTTTGTGTATTTGGGGATTTTTATATCCATGGATCCTGCTGTGCGCTATGAGAGGAATCTGCTCCCCCCCTTGGCACGCTTGAGGCGAGATGTGGAAGGTTGGCGGAGGCTGCCGCTCTCCCTTGTTGGGCGTGCGGCCCTGTTCAAAATGATGTCTCTTCCCCGCTTCCTCTACGCCCTCCAGAACACCTTGGACTGGGTACCGGCCAAATACTTTCGGGAGGTCGAAGGCCTCCAAAGGACGTTGCTGTGGGATGGGCGGCCGCGAATAGCTATTTCAAAGTTGACGCTCCCATGGTACGATGGGGGCATTGCGCTCCCAGACATCCGACGGTACTATTGGGCCACGCAGCTGAGCGCGATCAACCATGGGTTTTATGGCCCTGCCCTCAGCCCTGGGTATGCCATGGATAGGTGGCTGCTGCGCGGCGGCAACTACTACAGGGCGTTGTATTCGCGGTCCTTAGACTCGTCCCTCACGGGGCCCACAGGGGTGGCGGTGCGCGTATGGAAGATGGCGACTGACTCGTTGGGCTGGAAGGATAGGCTAACCCTCGCTACCCCATTGTTTGAATCGGAAAGATTGGGAAGACTCTGGCACACGAAGGGCTTTGATAAGTGGGATCTGATAGGTATATCCAAGGTGGGAGATGTGCTGCATAAGGGGAGGGTGAAGTCCTTCGAGGAGTTGCAGACTGAGTTTGAGCTAGGGCCCTCAGAGTATTTCAGGTATATCCAGCTGCGTCACGCCCTCCGATCAGTCCTCGTGGAGGGTGAGAAGGTGCCGGAGTCCTCTCCCCTTGAGGACCGAGTCCTTGATGGTCATATGCCCGAGAGCACGATCTCGCTCATATATAAGAAGTTGATAAACGTCCGGGCAGACTTGCTATTGGGGCTGAGAGAACAGTGGACCAGGGATGGCCTTGAGTTGGATAATGAGGACTGGCAGTCAGCGGTTTCTTCGCCTAAGGAGGTTGCGATCCCGTCGCGTCTGAGGCTGGTGCAGCTTAAAATACTGCACCGGGTGTATGTGACGGGGCCAAGGCTGGTCCGCATGGGATTCTCGGAGGACGGCATGTGCAGAAGGGGATGTGGTATGGTGGGTACTTTCCTGCACATCATTTGGGAATGTGGTGTCATTGTGGAGTTCTGGAGGAGAGTCCATGCAGTTATGGGGGAGGTGACGGGCATTGTGGTACAGCCGGAGGCGCGGTGCTGCCTCCTGAACGTCTGGGGGCCCACTGACCTCGATGAGGCGCAGACCCAATGGGTGACTCTGGGTAACATGGTAGCTAAAAGGGATATCGCGCGACTATGGGGCTCCTCGGGACCCCCTACACTGACCGCGTGGAAGGAGAACATGGATTGGAGCATGTTTAGGGAGAAGACGGTCTACTGCTCTAGAGGTCGCCCCCGGAAGTGGCATGCCATCTGGAGGCGGTGGAACCAATACAGGGGGGGAATATGTCTTGCCCCGGACCTGGAACCTCCCGAGGAACAGCTTTCCCCCTGACCTACTTTCCAGCACAGTTTGGTTTTAGTAACTGTTCTGGGCCTCTGCTGTTCCCCTTCTTCCTCCGTACACAGTCTTGTACTTAGTAGACGAGTGGGGTCCGGCCTCCCCTGGGGGCCTCCGCCATGGGCTTTCAATGTCCTTGCCTTGCTGGGGTTTGTTGTTAGTTTTTTCTGTGTTTACTTAAAATTGGACCTTTGCATTACTCTTTGAACTGCATTGGGGACACATCACAGTATCTGACTTGCAATGCTGCCGAACCTCCGGGCTGTCGGCTGAATAGCTGTGTCCTGAATTTTGAAATAAAGGTTTTCAAAAAAAAAAAAAAAAAAAAAATGAGAAGGAAGCAAGTGTGAGTGTGACAATGAGGCCAACAAATGGTAAGCCAATGGTGGGCTGTAAGCCCACTTAAGTTCTTGGAAAACCCTCAAGAGGTCTTTACCAACCAGTCAACTTGTGCTGTCTGATGGGCAAGACTTAAAAAACATGGCAACAAACCTTTCCCATCTGTGCACCAGGATTTGGAACAATGTCCCCATATCCAACAGCAATGCCCCAACCTCACTCTAAATTAGATTAGAGGTGAAGACACACCTCCATAAGAACAATACAACGTAGTAAAAGTCAATTTCCACTCTCCGAACCCAGATATGCATCTAATCGCTCGTTGATTGTATCCTTGTCTTTGACCCTATACAGTGTTCCACTTCCTTTCAGGTGGGTGTTCACTGTACATATACCACATACATACATGCAGATCTAGGCTAAGTTTTCCTATTTTACCCTGAAACGTAGCATCTCACTTAAGACCCTCAGTAACTGCTTTGTTGGCCATAACTGGCACCACCAACAGTAAATATTCGATATGTGGTGATGTTGCACTGCTGCTGAGAGTTTTGTTCTTGTTCTGGGTGATTGATGGAAACTTGCAACACTGGAGTCAATTTTCCATCTATACCTGGCAAGCGGCTCCGTGGCACTTTGACCCTATACAGTGCTCCACTTCCTTTCAGGTGGGTGTGCATTGTACATATACCACATACATACATGCAGATCTAGGCTAAGTTTTCCTATTTTATCGTCCTTGTGAGATGCCAAGAAGTGGTGAAGTATGTTGATAGCCAGGACCTGCTGTATTGGACTAAATTAAAGTCCTTCATTGGCAAGCAGTAGATGGCAGATCTGTTCAGTTAATCTGTGCTTGTTCAATTGGTGATAGGTGTTTTTTTTGCTGTGGTCTGGTATAGTACTGGGTGATGGATATGACCATTAGCGGTTTTGTCTTATTTGAGTGTAAGAGTGGCATGCAGTAAAAGGGTAACATTAAGCAGCCTGTATGAACTACAGTTGACTGTCTGGCTCCGGAGTGTTATGGTATTCATTTCAGTGTGGGTTATGTAATGTATTGTAATTGCATTATATAGCACTTACTGCCCCTGATGGGGTTAGTGTTTTTTGGGATAGTTAGTGTTGGTTATTGGGATTAGTCTTGTGCTCTACAGGAACCATTGAAGGGGTCTGATTAACATGAATACTTAAATAAAAGCCTACAATCATTCCCGCACCGCGCTTTACTTACAAAAGAGTAGAGTCAGTTTAAAAACACAGAGTGTACTTTCTGAAAGTACACGCTGTGTTTTTGAACGGGCTCTACTCTTTTGTTAGTAATGCGTGGTGCGGGAAAGATTGTGGGCTTTTGTTAAAGACCCCTGCACTACAAAATTTCGACATGCATCAAGCATGTTTGCTAAGTGATGTAGTCTTGAAATGATATTTGAAGTTGCACAGTTGCAGAGCAAATACTTTTTTTAAAGTTACATATGTTTTTTTTGGGTATGTGTTTTTGTGAAAGCAGTTTTCAATATGCTACTTAGTCTGGAATGTTGCTCACATGTGCTAAATGCAAAGAATGGTAACAGGTGATCAAGTAGCCCAGATCTAGTTGCAGAAGTGGCTCTTCTGCGCTAGGAGATTGTTAAGTGCTCACGGCGCTAGTGCATTTTACATGCTATCTTCAGGTTACTAATCTTAAAGGATCAGGCTTAAGTTTCCATATAGTTTCAGTATTTAAAACCTGCTTGGCCCTCCTACCCTCATCACTCAAAGGTCTGAAACTGCCTGCTGCTCTTGGGTGACACTTGATGCAACCTCCCTTTCTGTCCTTACATTGAAAAGCTGCTAGGGCATTTGGTCTGGCATTGTAGAGATAAAGAAGGTGTAGTGATAGACCGTGTTTGAATGTCCAGAAGCTCATGAAAGTTTATTTCGGTCCTTCAGTCAGTTTTTTCTCTTCAACCTTGGCAGGGTTTGTGAAAACCCCCCTAATTGTCCCTTTGAACAAGAATGGCAGCCGAGGCAACCCTGTCAATTACTAACAAAATAGTAGAGCAAGTTTAAAAACACAGTGTGTACTTTCGGAAAGCACATGCCCCGTTTTTAAACTTGCTCTACTCTTTTCTCAGTAAAGTGAGCATAGCTGCCAAGGTTTCATAGTTTGTAATTCTTCAAGCGTTTGCTGACGATCTTGTCTTCAATTGAAGGTTTCCAGTCTGTAATGTATTTGGATTTGAGTGGTCAGGTGCGAGTACCCACAAAGACAAGGTAATTCTGTTTACGTTCCTCATTGGGTTGGGGGTTGCTGGGTAAATAGGTTCACAATCTGCACCCCTTTTCTTTTGCAGGTTTGTGAGACCGGACTACGAATACAATTGGACAGGCAGACGTGAGTAGGGGCAGAACAAACAGGTAATTGTTTGGTAGAGTTAAACTGTGGTGTATCTTTTACATTGTAGTATAAAATACTTACCCATGTTTTATTCTGTTGCAGGTTTTGCAGACAGTACCCCACATTTAAACAGGTGTGCGTGAGTACTAGCAGAAGAGGTAATTGTTTGGTAGAATTAAACTATGGTGCATCTTGTACATTGTAGCATAATATACTTACCCATGTTTTATTCTGTTGCAGGTTTCGCAGCCAGAACCCCATACATTTAAACAGGTGTACGTAAGTTAAAGCAGAAGAGGTAATTGTTTGGTAGAGTTAAACTGTGGTGCATCTACTTTATTGTAGTATAACAGATTGCATTCATGAGCTAGTCGTCAACGTAAGCCATGTTCCCTTATCTTGCAGGCTTTGTGGCACAGCAGGTTCAAACCGGCGGGCACGGAAATGTTCAAATGCAAAGCTGTAACTTTGGGAGAGTGCGGTGCTTCACCACAAAGGAAGAAATGTTGCCTTGTATTCAAGGAAGAGTGGATGAAAGAAATTGTGGAGGCTGAAACACAGAAATCACGAAGCAAGGTTCACGTGCAACTCGGGGAACTATTTCAATACAGTCCAGACGTGGGCTTGATTTGCATAGCATGTGCCGAAGCCAAGATTGTTGGGGACTTTTCCACAGGGAAGAAATGGAGCGATGGCTGGAAACTGGATTACATGAAACACCATCTACTTAGCAAAGTACACAATTCTGCCATTGATATTGAGAAACAGAAGTGCTGCTGCCAGGTTTGGTTATGGAGTGCGGGCAATGCTGACAGAAACTGCCACTGACAAAGCAAATAGAATGGAAGTAGTTGAACGCCAAAGATCTATGCCTGAGGAGATAAAGATTCTCATCAACAACGTGTTGCTGGCAGTCAAGATAAATACTTCAATGTTATCTGTACAAGACATCCATGACCACCTAGCTTTGTATGTGAAGATACCAGACAGCTGGAGGAGCAAGAACTATGCCTTTGAGTTCCTTGAGGCGATCAAAAGCGTGATACACTGTGAAGCTATGACAGAACTTCTGCAAGCTTTGTATCACACATTGATAATTGATGGGAGCACAGATATTTCTGTTACAAAAACGCTCATCCTGTACTTCAAGTTCCGACCTGTAACATCAACAGAGCACAAAACACAGTTTGGGGGCATAGTGAAGCTGACTAGTTGTAATGCTGAGGCTATCACTACTGCTGTGAAAGAATTCTACACTGCCAATGACCTGGACCTCATGAAAATGGTCATGTTCACATCCAATGGTGCGTCTGTGATGCTGGGTAAGAATAATGGTGTTGCTACTAGCCTTAAACAATCCATTACTCATCTAGTTGAGCAGCATTGTGTTGCCCATCGAGAAGATTTGGGGGTTGATGATGCCTGGAAGAGGGTTCCAATGAATAAAGCGATGGAGACATTATTGAGGACTGTCTACACCGTGTTCTCCAGATCGCCTGCAAGGAAGTCCAAGCTGGATGAAATTGCATCGGTCACTGAATGTGAAGTGGTCTCTTTTCGACCACTGAATGAAGTCCGGTAGTTTTCAAGGCATTTTGCTGTTGGGGCACTAATTTGTAATTAGAAGACTGTGCTTAAGTACTTTGAGCATGAGAAAGTTGAGGAGAATGATCCAGTTGCTAAATATTGTTACAAAAAGCCATCAGACTCCAACTACCATATTTCCCTTGCAGTATTTAATGACATTCTGGGTGAATTTGCATCTTTGTGCAAACTATTCCAAAAAAGATCTTTGACTACTGTTGAAGCTGTACAGTATGCAAGAGCAAAGATTGGC
Organism: Triturus cristatus; assembly: GCF_964204655.1. Classification (NCBI taxonomy): domain Eukaryota; kingdom Metazoa; phylum Chordata; class Amphibia; order Caudata; family Salamandridae; genus Triturus; species Triturus cristatus. The sequence continues at coordinate 394,962,136 of NC_140594.1, forward strand.
CAAATTAAGAAACAGTATTTGGGGGACACTGTCCTTTGGAGCAGCAATGTAAGAGATCTGATGGTGTTGTACAAGAAAAGGCAGGAGTTTGACAGTGGGCCTATTTTGTATTTTGTTTCCCTTCTTTGTGAGCACATGCAAAAAAGGTTCCCTGAAGATGAACTGAAAGAATGGGCAAGTTTTGAAATCCAGGCAATAGTAACACAATCACATTTTGATTTTGGGACTGAGAATGTACAAAGACTTGTTGAAAAGTATACAAATTTCTTGGTCCTGGGTGATTGTGAAACACCAGAAGATGTTGTTCGATAATACATAAATATGTGGTGTGAGAACATGTAAAGGGTGGGTTATTTACCACCTTTCAAAACATGGTGAATTTCACTGTACGCAATGCTGCTCAGTATAGTGTGGTGTCTCAGCTTGTTGATGTCTGCGCAACGTTTCAAGCATCTAGTGCAGATTGTGAACGAGGATTCAACCTCATGAATACTATCAAGAGTAAATTGAGGAATAGACTAGAGAGGAAGCATTTGGATATGCTGATAAGGACAAAGGCCTACCTCCTGAATGGGAAAGTTGGCCTAGATAGAGTTTATCAGCACTTGAAAAATGGCAAGGATCGCTGTGAGAAGCAACCCTGTCACCCATCTAGTGATGCCACTTGACGTGTCTGAACGGCCCTCTCCCTTATTGTGTATATGTGATATTGTATAGGCCTCTCAACATTTCCCCACCCAATGAACAGTGCTCCAATTAAGAATATTTATTAAAATCTTATGATGGTACCACCGTTGAAGTCTTGTGCTTTTCTAAACCTGAAGTGTACTTGCCTGTGTAACCAATTCATGTCATGGTTTGTTTATCCAATTTGCAAACTGCCCTTAAGACCCTTAACGTGGCGCTGTATGTGTGAAATTGCACCATCTTTTCACTTTTTTAAGTAAACGTTTGGAGTGACATTTGGCACTGCACACATGCGGCCTGGTTCCCGGTGCACATAGCCATGGTTGCAGCGCTCAGAGACCCTCCACTGCCGCACACAGAGGATAAAAATTAGAGGGAACATTGATCCTGATAAATCCAGTTTCATCCTATTGAAGTGATCTCCTGATCTCCCTATGTGACTCAGTGTTACTGGTGTTCTCCTGCCCACATTCTGCTGCTGGCAGACAACACATCAGTGACACAGCCCTTCAGTCATCAATCTGAACCTGGGATTGAACCAGGTTTGCTTAATCAACTGCACCATGACATCTCTACCTACGTCTGCGCCATTGGAGGCAATGCTATCTGGCAACACAGTTGTTCCATCTCCTGAAACCCAAATGTCGTTCGCATCCCTTTTGGCACAACCTGCTCTAATCGAGTCTTGCTGTTCCCCTGCTGACACTCCCCCCTGTAACCTCTTAACTTCCTCCCATGTATCAACAGATTGCAATTTGTCTCATCCGTTCTTTCATTTTGGTATTCTACATTGAAGGTACAAGCATTCTGGGCACAATATCTGCTGGTTGAATCCACATACCTACTGCCCACAGTGACATAGTCTGTTCCGTTGCAGTGTGCAGCGCACTTCACACCTGCAATCTAGGCAGGTAACTGCATTGTGGATTGGTGATCCCGAAGAGATCATGAATCCACGTTGAGACCGTAACTGTCCAAAGTCATGAACAACACCAAAGCCACACTGACTATCAGTGAAAATGGTCACTTTCAGATGGTCTGAAACATAGCATACTCTAGTAAGTGCAATCAATTCAGCCACTTGTGCAGTCAGTACTCCTTGAAACCAAGAGGCTTCGACTACACCTGAGACAGTACAAACTGCGTAGGCAGCACTCAGGTTTCCTTCATGGTCTCGTAAGCAGGAGCTACCCACAAACATTAGAAATTCTCAATTAGGTAGTGGCACATCTTATATGTCAGGTCTTGGCTTGGTGCATAGTTCAGCAACATCAAGAAAATCATGTTCGGTTTCACCTTCAACATTTTCATTCCAGGTACAGACAAGAATGTTGCTGGATTAAGAGTGAATCATCCCCTAAGGGTGATGTTTTCTGTTGCAAGTATGACCTTCTCCTACTTGGTAAGTCAGCTAATGGTAAGATACAGCATTCTGTAGTGGATTATCAGTACCTCTTCAGAATGGGGAACAAAAACAGTTAGAGCATGGCTCATAACAATGCTCTCACACTGATTGATGCTGACACCTGTAGTAGCCATGGCTTTCAGATAGCCGGGCAAAGAGCAGCAGCTACCGGGTCAAGTTTAGCTGAAAAATATGCAACGGGTCTCCGAGCATTCTTATGCATCTGAGTTAGCACTGAGAGAGTGCAGCCTTCCCTTTCAGTGCAAAACAAAGCAAAACATGTATTGTAATCAGGCATTCTCAGTGCTGAGGCACAACAGAGACTTAGCTTTGAGAAGGCACACACGGTACCGGTTCTGACACATCTCTGTGTGTCAGTCTCTGTTAAGGCTTGGCCACTAGGGAAAAATTGGGGCTCCACTGTCAACAGCAGCCCACCATTCTCAAGAAAATCCTGACTTCTTTCTGTGTAGTTGACGGATTCATTTTCAGAATCGCTGAGATTGTCTCTTGTGACACCTTTTTTGCTTTCTTCTCAATGTGATGTCCTAGGTACAAGACCTCTCTCTGACAGTACAGCAGTTTGGTTGGCGACACTTTATGTCCATTCTCAGCTAAGTGGTTCAGCAGAGCAATTGTGTCTTGTTTGCAAGACTTCTGTGTATTTGACACCACCCAAAGGTTGTCAATGTATTGGACCAGGACTGAGTGATGAGGCATCACCAAGGACTCCAGATACTTTTTAAGTATCTGGTTGATGATAGATGGACTCTCCGTATATCCTTGTGGGACTCAGCACAATGCCAAAACATGGCTGCCGAACCCAAATGCGAAGAGGAACTGGCTGTACTCCTGCAACAGTATGGAGAAGAAGGTTTGGCACAAGTCAATGACCAAAATCCACTCAGCTTCACATGGAATCTGAAATAAAATCACAGCTGGGTTTGGTACTACAGGACAACTATGGTGTTGATCCTTCTCAAATCTTGGACAATCCTATACTTTCCATTAGGGTTCTGCAAACCCATAATGGATGAGTTACATGGACTCTACATAATCTCCTTCAGAATGCCTTGTTGAATCATTGAGTCAATCACAGGAGTAATCCCAGCAATCATTTCAGGGATCAGATTACAGTGTGGGATTCGCAGATATTCAGCATTAGGTTTCACTGTGATGTGGACTGGTTTAACACATTTAATGAGATCTATATCTTTCCCTGAAAAGTCCCAGACTTAAGGTAACACGGTGTCTCTCACCTCCCAAGGCAAATCATCTTTTGTCAGCATGGGGTAAAATCCGATCTCTGATTTCTGACTGACAAGTTTAAAGAAAACATCTTCATCATGAGTTTGAAATGCAATGCCATTTGGGTAACAATAAAGGTAACAATTCAGCTTGCACAAAAGGTCTAGTCCAAGCAGATTTACAGGACTCGAATCACACCCCACAAATCTGTGATTCCTCTCAAAGGGCACTATTCTGACAAGTATTGCATCTGAAACAGGGCTGGTCACTTGTTTATTTGCAACTCCTACAACTTGGATTCTTTTCCCCAAGAGGGGTAGGTTGGAAACCTCTGCTGTTCTCGCAGTAGAGCGAGTAGCACCAGTATTGATTAAGAATGATACCTGTTGCCATTCACTTCACCATCTAGGAATGGACAACTCTGGTCTGCGCGCAATCCTCCTCCCCTCTAAACCCCATCATTGCAACATGTCTGAGCTATAATCCTCATTTGTTTGCATCACAGAGTACTGCTGAGAGGTGCCCTGATTCATGAAAGGATTTGTGTTTACATTAGGAACCCGATGTGTGCTAAATCTTTGATCATTTAAATTTTGTCGGGGCATTGGAACTTGTCAAACATGCATTACCTGAGCTTGCAGCATGTTGGAATTTTGTACTCTGCCTCTTTTCTTGCCGTGCCTGAACAATATTATTACCTTGAGGTTGGACAAATCCACCTTCTGAACCTGATTTCGATTCACCATGTTACCAGCATTGAAACAACATTCCCGCTTCCAATGCCCCAACTTCCCACAAACGTGGCAAGGATTCGACTTTTTCAAAGTCGTCACATCAATCCCTGGCGTATCTTGATATTTCATCGATGGGCTTACTCTTCCAACAAATTAAGTGCTGTTGAATCATCAAACTAATCTCAGGTTTAAATCCATGCTCAAATCAGTACACAAAACGTCCCATATCTTTAGGGTCAATCGTCTCTGTCCCACTATACTGCTTGAATGCCTGCAAAAGTGTCTCATAATAGGCATGTATCATTCTTTGGACTCTTGAGTTGTTTTGTCAGTCTTAACTCAATCAATATATTTAGGAGATATTTTTGGTTTAAAAAATGTTATCACCTGATGATACTTTTTCATCACCACTAGTGATGGAGCATTTGATATAGAATGTCTCATCAGCTCCTTCTCGGGCCACGCCACAGCAATTTTGCATTCCACCTGGAACCATGATTTCAAAAAGGTTTTCAAATCGATCCACAGAACGTCCCACAATCTTGCACAGTTGATGTCCCGATCTAAACAGTGCTGTCAACGACATCTCACAACAAGCACCACAACACAGCACGCAACTACAACCAGTGTCTTCTGCACTAATAACTTATCTGTTTATCTAGCCCAGGATCTTAGGCCACATCAGACCCAATACCCACTTCAACGTCTCTGTGTTAAGAGTCAAATTCACACAACAACTTATAATATCTCTGCAAAATACCACACAATCATTTCAAAATTCCGCAAGTTAAGCATAAGCAATTGCAACGTGCAGCTCTATTAATGTTCACACCTCCGCTGCTACAAATCGTTTCTGAACTGTAGAACTCCATTTCTTAGGGACCCCTTCCTGTTTGCAAATGGGTTACCCCTACTTAAAGTAGGTGGTAAAAAGCAAATGTTTTGCAACCGCATTTCTGTCGCAAAACATTCACACATACTACTGCAAATCGCTATTAGGAAGGGACGCCCTTAACACGCACCTTCCTAATACCGAATCGCTATCCCATTTTGAGATTCAATAATAGGTTACAAAATCACAGACTAGGGTTTGGTACATAGAAAAATCCTTTTTTCTAGTTGTAAACGGCCCGATTCTGCAAATCGGGGCGTTTGCAATCTGAAAAAGCTATGTACATCAGACCACAAGTCATAGAAATATTCTGCTGCCTGATTGGCCTTTAACTCTAATTTTGCTTTAAGTTTTATTTTGATGCTTTCAAAGTTTATTTTTGCCACCTTCAAGTCCATTTTTGCCACCTTTAAGTTTATTCTTGTCGCCTGTAAAGTTTATTTGTGCCGCCCTGAAGTTCTTTTTGTCACCATTATGTTTATTTCCTGCATTTAAGTCCATTTCTGCCTTTAAGTTGTGCACTTCTGTCCTCCGGGTTCTCCAGGGCCGTACCAATTAGGAGCCACATGCTTCTTTCCCATCTACTTTTTCCCACCCATTTGACCTCCCACTTCCCACCACCCAGTGTCCCGCCCCGCTCCCAGTACCTACTTAATGGAGGCTGCAGTACCGCCACACCAAAGGCAAGCCCGTCTGCGCCAGTCCAAGCCTAGACGGCGCCTAGCCGCTCACCATCCAGAACATAACAGCCATTATAAATTCCATCCACTCTGGAGCACCCACGGACCCTTTTCCCAACCACCTCTTCAACCTTGGAAGCAAAGAAATCAGTTGCCAACTCACCTGCATTCTCAAGACATCCATCACCACAGCCTCCCCCAAGCATGGACCATGCAGAAGTGAGACCCCTCCTCAAGAGACCCTCTGCCGACTTCAGCGAATTCAAGAACCACTGCCCCATCTCACTGCTCTCATTCCCCACCAAAGTTCTCGAGGCCATCAACCATCAGCCAACCGAACACATGGAGAGAAATAACTTGCTCATCACCGCTCAATCCGGTTTCTGCGCCAACCAACGAGACTGCCCTGATCACTGCCACCGACTATATCTGTGCCCTCCTAGACAGGGGAGAATCAGCGGCCCTGATCCTCCTCGATCTCTCAGCAGCTTTCGACACTGTATCCCACCTCACACTCATCAAGAGACTTCACCACATCAGGATACAAGCTGACGCCCTCAGATGGATCACATCCTTCCTCACAGGCCGGACCCAGAGAATCTGCCTGCCACCCTTCGCCTCAAATAAAATAGCACCATCTGCGGCGTCCCTCAAGGTTCATTCCTCAGCCCCACCCTCTTCAACATATACATGACGTCCCTGGCCGACATTGTCAGAACGCACAACTTCAACATCATATCCTACGCTGATGACACCCAGCTCAACCTCTCGCTCTCAGCAAATCCCTCCACCACAAGGACCATCTTCCATAACTGCATGACACACATCACCGACTCGATGATAAACAACTGTCTGAAGCTCAACACTGACAAGACCAAAGTGCTTATCTTTGGGAGAAACGCCTCCCTGTGGAATGACACCTGGTGGCCCGCAGAACTCGGGCCTACTCCAACACCGACAGACCAAGTCTGCAACCACTTGCTTCCACCCTTTCTGCATGCTCCGCAGGATCTTCAAATGACTCCCCATCGGCACAAGGAAATCCGTCACTGAAGGCCTAATCACCAGCCGGCTGGACTGCGACAACGCACTGTATGCAGGAACCCCCTCCCAACTCATGAAGAGACTCCAACGATACAGAACTCAGTGGCCAGACTCGTCCTAAACCTGCCCAAACTGACCCACATCACCGCACACTTCAGGAACCTCCACTGGCTCCCCATCTAGAAAAGAAATGCCAATTCAAGATGCTGACACACGCCTACAAAGCCCTCCACAACCAAGGACCAGCATACATAAACCACCCCCTGAACTTCAACCAACCCTCTAGAGACCTTCGCTCTACCTTCCTCACCCTTGCACCGACATCAAGCATCTGCCAAAGCTTCAGTGGAGGCCGTTTTTTCTCCTACCTTGCTGCCAAGTCCTGGAATGTCCTTCCCCTCAACCTCTGGTCAGCAACATCTCTTGCGGAATTAAGGAAAAGACTCAAGACCTGGCTTTTCTACTGAGCCCAGCAACATAGTGGCTGGATACCCTTGCGTTTGAATAGCTGCGCTCTACAATTGCATATTGATTTATACTCAGATAGGGAGGCTACTATTTGGTTTGGTGATTTTATTATTCCAAGCGGCCCTCTTAGGAGAGACTGTGTTTGTGTGATTACTGACTGGCAAGGAGAAAATGTAACACATTTTATACATACTCAATATGGAGCAGCTTTGTACCTTATTATTATTAAACAAAATCTACTTTTTAATTCAGATTTTTTTAAGGAGGAAGAGTTTCACCCACCTACCTTTAAACATAAAGGTAAAGGTTCCACAATTGATTTTATTTCGTTATCAATTAACTTAGTGCCATATATACAGGATTCGTATATTCTCTCTTCCTGTATTAGTGATCATAACACTATTTTCATAGGTCTAAAATGTCCTCCAGTAAAATCACAAATGCCTAGTTGCTCCTCCGATTTACTGCTCTTGCCAAAGAAAGGCATCTGTATAAGGGGGGAAAACATTACATTTTTTGAGGTTCTAACGAAGTTGAGGTTATGTGTTTTCTATCAGAAGATGCTACAATTCATGGTGTTCTTGAAATCTTTGAGGGGCTCTGTAAAAAGGTATCCAGTATTTTTGGTCATGAAGAAAATGCAAAAGCATTACCTCCTTTGTAAATGGATTAATACTGCTTGCACCACTTCTTTGAACATTTAAAAGTAGTTACTGGCATCACCTCGCAGTACTGAGGATATTAGGCAGGCTAGGATTATTTACCAGTCAACTCTAGAGGAGAGAAAACAGGAAATAAGGAGCAAGGCATGGGAAGACCTTCAAGCAGCTTCAGAAGTAAGGGACTCCAGGGCTTTTTGGGAAGTCATAAATCAGCGCTTTTTCTCGGAAGACAAACAACCTAGATAGAATGCTATTCTCGGCTGAGGATTGGGTTTGTAATTTTTCAAAGATTTTTGGCCAAGATCATATACCCCAAGTAGCTGTGGACACATTGAGTCTTCCACCAGACAGTTTGATTGCCCAAAGTAATTCTATTGGCATAAGTACAGTGGTTACATCTATTTTAAAGTCTCCTGCTGGTTAGGCCCCGGGCCCAGATGGGGTACCCATAGATGTTTTTAGACAGAAGTTTACATTTTGGGCACCCCTACTAACAAATGTTTTTTGGGCAGTAATCAGAGGAGAAATTCCAAATTCATGGAAGGAGTCTACCATCATCCCAATTTTTAAAAAGGGGGATTGAAGTCAACCATCTTGTTGCTGACCTATCTGCCTTTTGGATTCATTGGCAAAGATCTTAGGAAGGGAAGTCCTTCAAAAATTGGAAGACGAGGCAGAGGAAGAAAAAAATTCACTGAGGCGTCATTTAGCTTTTGCCCATAAGTTAGTACAGTCGGCCAAATCTTGAACTTGCTCTTGTTAACAGGGAAGTATGTTTAAGCGAGGGGAGGTGCCCTCTCTAGCGCTTTCGACATGGTTGACATGGGCAATTTATGGGCTATGATGGGCAAGGCGGGAATCCACGATTACGTGATAAATCTTATGAAGGGTTTGCATTGGAGAAATGGCTGCACGGGTCTGATATGGTCCAAGCCGAGAATGACCCTTCTTTTCAGTTCCAGTAGAGAAATCAGACAGAGATGCATTTTAGCTCTTTTTTGTTTCTGTTTTACATTAACTCCCTTGATTCAGTCCTGATGACAAGAGGAAAGAACCTCCCAATGGCAGGAAGCTGCCTAGTGCCTATACAACTGTTTGCGGATGACGAAGTCTTAAGCGTTCGTACCACAAATGGTTTGAAGATGCTACTTGACTCTTTTAATGAATTTATGAGGGGGCTTAAACTAAAAGTTAAACACCAGAAATCATATATTATGACAAAAAAGACACGCTCAAGCAAATATAGCATAGGCAGAAGAACAATTGCCAAGGTGCAGAGTTTCAACTACCTTGGTATTATGCTGGAGGAAAACTTGAGATGGGAAAAGCTCCTGACTCAGAGAACCTGTAAATTTTCTGCTGCAAAAGATGCAATCTTCAGATTTTCAAGGAAGCTCTGCCACCAGCCTATAAATAATATAACCTCTTTGGATAAAAGTAAATGTTGTTCTGAGGGTACTTATGGGACTCGTGTGTAGGCCTGGACCACCCTGGGGAGTTTGCAAATTATAGAAAAGATTTTATGTATAGGCTGCTAGCATTCCCAAAGAGCACTGTCAGTGTTATAGTCCATCTTGAACTTGGGGTATCTTTCTTGGAGGAATTAGTGAGAGTCACGCTCCTCCTTTTATGGCTCAAGATATGGCACTCTCCTCATACTAGATTCTGCTGAATAATCCTTGAAGAATGCACTAGGCAAGGTGATATGGATTCTATCCCCTGGTTAGCTTATGTTAAGAATACTTTCACCAACCTTGGTATTTTTAATTTGTTTTATTCGCCAAATGAAACGGATAACAATTCTAAGAAGCTGATGAAATCTATCTATTATAAACATAGAAATCAAGTTAGCTTTTCAAATAGTCAGCCTCTGAACTCGGTATGTAGATACCTAGAGATAAACCTAACTACGGGATAGAAACATATTTATTATGGATAGAAAACCCCAAACACAGAGTTTATCTGATTTCCCTTCAGAATAGACACTCTGTACTTTTTGGTAGCTTTCCCACAGCATAGTACCTGGAATTCTACTTTACCCTGCTCTCCCTGCGACAATATTTCAAAGCATTCTCTTGTTCATTTTATGATTTTTTTTGTGGCTTTTATATTAGACCCATACATCAATGTTTACCAACTCATCTTGCGTATTTGTGGTTTTAGATCTTACATTTTAAGTTTGCAAGCTTTACGGCATTTTGGTTCACCGTTTACCTGCTATACTGTTATCAGTTATTTTCAACAAACACTTAGATTAAGAAGGGAAAAATATTGCTAGATTTTTTAGAGCTCATGGCTTGTTTGTTTTATATTATTGGGCAAAGTCCCCTGTTTTCATTGCATATATTTTAAACAGGATCTTTTATTGACCTTTTAGCTGTTTTGATATGAAATGATGTGGCTGTATGTGCTATATTTCTCTATTTTGATATTTGCATGCCTTTGTGTCTTATTTATGATTTTGTCTTTATTTCTCAGATTATCGTATTGATTATTTGGATGCACTTTTCATTTTGTGTTTATGGTGATGCATACCTTTTTATGGCTTTTAGCCGAATAAAAGCTTTGACTGACTGACTAACATTGGTAGAGTGGTAATCTTTCTGTCCATTGAGCAACCAGTTTATTTTGTTGTCTTTAATCCCCTTCCTGTTAATGACACATTAGTGAGTTTCTTTCACATTTATGTCCTTCGTACGAGAAATGTTACACTTTCACTTATTAAAGAGTCTTAGGAGAAAGGCCTTCAACTCCCTTCTGTTTGACAGCTGTCTGTCAGTTGATACTGGACAAAAACCTGTCTAAATTAAGGCCTCCATTTTGTTCCTGACCTTCTATATCAACAGATATCCATCAAGGGATGTTCCTGTCCCTGGGTTTCTTTGACCCAATTTTGGTGATCTTGGTAAGTCAAAGGGAATTCCAGATACTGGTATGCCCTATAGAGTGCTGGCGGTGCTGCCAGTTTGTAAGCCTGAAACTGCCCTGAGGCCAGGAGCAGCCCGTGCAGGTAAGAGGGCTGGGGCCGGGTGAGGAAGATTTCGACAGACGACGACGAGGGAAAATACATTATTTATTTAATTTTCTTTTGAGGTCGTCTGTCGAATCCCCCCCCAACCCGGCCCACCGCTCTTACCTGCATGGGCCGCTCCTGTCTGAGGCAGCATCTATAGCCTCAAACTCTACCCAAGAGTAAAATGTTTCAAATGCATATGCTGTATGTGCAGCTATTACAAATTTAACTGCCCCCCCTCGCATGGGGCACAACTCTGTTCTTGAGATGTAGCGTGATTAACTCTTAGTAATTTACTCCTATCGCAACATGAAACGCCTTTTTAATTGAACAGATTAAAAAATCTTGAGATTCCAAAAACACAGATTGGGAATAACCTTTTAAGTGTCAAGTTTGATAAACCTAAAGTAATGGATGCTTCCTTATTACCTGTAGGTGGAGATCATGATTACTATGGACATCTTGGTGTATTTTCTGTGTATGCATATTCAAAGACTCCTGAACGGTAAAAAAAACTAATGCCGACCTCTGGTGCCATGTTGTATAAACTAGACCTCTGGCCTAGTTCTTCATGGTTTGGCTTTCCCACGTACAGGTGCTTAAACTTAATTCAAATCACCAACACTTGACCATGAAAGTCCAGGTTGTTGTAGCCCCAGATAACACCTGTGAACATTCCTGAGGATGTCAGTATGGTGTCCATGCTTTCGGGGTTACTAACAGTCCCTTAAAGGGTCAGGGATGCAGTGGTAATTGAAACCAAATTTTGTTCTTTAGAATATCACACACAAGTACTACCCTAAGAAAATACACTATATATGTAAACGTTTATTTCAGTCTCATCCTGTTACTTATTACATGAATAATAATGACGCTAAATATAATTAAATCAGCACTAATGCATATCACCAACAGCAACATTAATATGAAAATTTCTAACATGGTTGAAATGTCCTTGGCAACTAAGACCCTAAAGACTACTTCTGTGCACTACGCTATTAGAGCTTGGAGAAGCTAACTTGCCTCTATAGTTTCTTGGGATTCAGAGCACTGCATACCTATTCAAAGCAGAGGTGCCGTAGTTATCAGCTTCAGCTGGGAGAGAGTCTTCCCTCAGAAGGAAAATACACATCAGCTGGGCTCACCTCTTCTCCTCTCTTTATCAGCCTTCAACATAGGACTGGGTGCTGCGGCAGAAAGGCAGTCTGGCAGGACCTCTTGCGAGAACCTGGGGCCAAGACCTCTCTCTGAATCGGTGGTCACTGAACTTTAACCTACATTGGAGACTTTTCACCTAGATCAAGACACAAGCATTATGAACCAAAATAACAGTTCAAATAACCAGTATGACAAAAGTACGTCAACTCAGACTAGATGGTTACTTTATGCATTCACTGTCTGACCTTGAAGCATAGTTATCAGGGAACTGGTATCAGATTTAGCTCACCTTAAGTGTTTATCAAGGTCATTGTAATGACGGTTTTCCATTTTCATGAGTTCTGCAAAAGATAATGACATTCAGCAAGTGGGTAATGGGTAGACAGGCTAGCTTAGCAGGCTCAAAATGGAGTATGGCCTTGGGATCTATATATGACAGGGGAAAATCCCAGAGCCTGGAGGGAGCCATTCTTCAGGCTGAAAAACCAATGTGAATGGACATGTGATTGTGTTTTGATCTGAGAGGGGATAGAGGGCTTGGCTTTGGGAAGACGAGAAGACCAAGGAGAGAGAGTGAGGAAAACCTATGTCATTCTCAAGTATACAATCTATCTTGTGAAGTCGGAGAACAAATCATTGTGGGCTTACCTCAGTCATAAGCCAGCTGTGGGAAGTAGGAACTGGATTATAATGCTAAGAAAGGTAGAAAGAGCATTGGTGGGACATCTGACATGATTTGCTTAGTAAAATTTGCTAGGAACTATCTGGTTAACCTTATAAGAAGGCAAGCAGATAATTAGAAGGAGAAGATGACCTGCATGGGAGAATTCATGTCTTCCTTGTGAAGGCCTGATGAGCGTGCATCTTACAAAATCTTGATTCTATAGACCTGAAGGGGTTCTTAACAGGCTAGGAAAGCTAGCCTTTCCATGACCCAAAAAGATGATACTCTCTGGGAGTGCGTACCTGCTGTGGGCTCTCTTTTCCTGAGATTGGAAGTGGAGAAAATCTAAAGAACTGAACCTTGTGCATTTGCTTAGAAGAAAATGAGAAAGACCATGGTAAAGTGGCTAATCCTCTATGGCCAATTCCTACAACTGACATATCCAAGCCTTTTGATTCATCAATGCCCCACTGTGAGAACTCACCAAGAAAGGACAACCCTTTGACAAGTGTCAGCACAGTCAGTGAGTACTTGATGCAATTAAGTTATACTGTATATTACCTATTTAAATCAATTTCTGTAAATTACAATTCTTGTGGCTGCTAGCCTCATTGGGCTACATGGCACAAGATTCCAAAACACATCTGCTAGGATCACTGCTTAGGCCAGTGGAAGTCTGATGAAGCTGAAGATAAAATACTCACAAGCAGAGAAAGCTTGGTAGTGGTTTTGTCTATTCTTAAAAAGACAGGCTTTCACCTTTGTTACAGACCAACAAATTCTTGCCACCATCTTTGGAAATCTAAGAGAAAAAATGCCATCCGGATTAAAGTGGCTCTGAGTCTACAGAACTACTGATTCTGTATTGTGGAAAAATCTGCTAAGAATTACAATCCACCCGATTTCTGTCTCCAGGATTCCTCTGGTATAGTTGTTGTAATGGGCCTCAATTGCTGAATAATACATCTGATACATTATAAAGTCAGACGGGAGAATTAGGTTGTCACTCTCAAGCAGTCCCAGCCAGCAAGTATTTATTATTCATCCAGTTGACATATTCCTCAAACATGCAATTAGAAAGTAGGTTGGGCCAATCAGAGACCCGCTGAATAAAACAGATGCTATTTGAGTCAACTCAGTTGGACTGCCTTACTACATTACTGCATTTCTATGTACTCCAAACGTATATAATAAACACATGTTCCTTCAATCTGAGACACTACAAAATGCTCATCATTTCAGCCATGGAAATCATTTTTAGATAATATCTTTAGACAGGAAATACCATGCAGCTGTGGCCTGGAGTACATGGACCCCTTACTGAAGGAAGCTGTCTCTTTATATAGCAGTACACTGTGAAAAGAGTCCAGGCAACCTTTATTGGTTTACAGAGGTAAAAATGATAACACTAAATGCTCTCTTTTGTGGTAGTGTGGGCAAGCAGTTTAGGCTTATCATAGGGTACCGCTAAGCATTGGTTGTACTCTCAAAGGCACTTAAATGCATCTTTATGCAGCAATGCTTCCCTATGGGAGAAAAGGCATATGTTGCATAGTTATTTGTGATTGGTTCCTGGGGGTCTCCTTCTGGACGTAGGGGGCCAAGGTCCAAAGTACCACCAGTTACCTGTCCTGGGGTGTCTAGGTGCAGAGGTGCTGGTCGGATTGGTAGCCATGCGTGCTTCGCTGGTTGAAAGAAAGTGGGGGCACCTAGAAACAGACTGCAGACAGGGACATGGGGACAACTTCGGGAGCTACCAATGGAGGGCTTGGGTTACAAGGGTCCTGGGAACAAGAAGGCACAGCCGGTTTGTCAGTATCTGGGCTGGGGAACTCGGGTGCAGACTGGTAAGTCGGCTGGGCTCTGTGCGTTCTAGGGCCTTGCGATTGTCAGTCTTTGCCGGTTAAGGGTGCAAAATCAGCACAGCTGGGACAATCTGGAAGTGGGTCTCTGCGGTGTGACACTTGATGGCTGCTCGGTGTCAGTGTGGTTTGGGTCCGAACTGGACTCACACAGGATCTGTTTGCTGCAAGGGGTTCGGTATCCCGAGTATTAGTCCTGTGCGGCTCCGGTTGGTCCTGGTGTCCTCTCACTTGGTGGGGGACAGATCTGACCTTCAGGAGCACACGGTCTCTTCCTGAGAGGGAGCTGCCTCGGGCTGGCTGGGGAGCTGCAACGCGATAAACCGGACTTTGCATTTTCAGAGTCTGCGGGCTGCAGGGGAGTAACCCCTATACTCCCAGGGAGATTGCTGGCAACTTGCGAAGGGCTGGCAGCATCCCGGGGTTCTTAGAAGCTGTTCAGCTGCAGGGCAAGTCGCTGGTCATGAATGTCGATGCTGGTGCAGGCGTGCAGACCTTGGCTCCAAAAGTCCACATCAGTATTCTGTTCTCGCTTTTCTTGAGCCTCTTCTTTGTCCTCTCCTTCTTGATCTATCACATCTAAGTTCCTGGTGTCATGGGGTGCCACCTAAATACTCAATTTAGAGGTGTTACAGGGAGTGATGGGTAGTAGCCAATGGGCTACTTACCTTTAGGGTGTCTGCACCCTCTACATGACCACCTCCTGTTGGAAGTGGGCATAACCCTGACCCAGAGAGGCTTATTCTGCCAAAACGAAGATGGGGGAGTTCTAAAAGTCATGTCCACATCAGGTAGTCCACCTTAGGGATGGAACTAGCCTGAGAGAGTAACACACCTCCTGACTAGCTACTTTTCCCACCTGTCCTGGTGCCAAATGGGCCCAGGGCGGGGGGTGGTTTTTCCCTTCTCTGGGAAAGCCTTGGGTTACATATCAAAGGCGGCAGAGGCCTTTGAAGCCTTCTGCCTTGATATGCTAATCACTTAGCCATCCTGCTTGGAGGAGGTGATAACACCTCCAGCCGGAGCAAGCATTGTTTCTACCCTCAGACAGCACAGGCTCTCACCTACAGGGGGTCAGAAAACTGTCTGTGGTGGCAGGCTGGTCTATACCAATCAGCCTGCACACTAGTAGTCGATAGGTTTTCAGGGGGCACCTCTAAGGTGCCCTCTGGGTGCCCATATTACTAAATCCATCACTGGAATCAGTGTGGATTTATTAATATGAGATGTTTGATACCACATCTCTAGAGTCAGTGAAGCCATCATGTAGCTGGGGAACACGTAAATAACAGGGTTTAGCACATTTACTCAAAATGGTTACCTGTTCACTTCTAATATCTAAGAATCAACTTTGACATCACAGGGGTGCATCGGCTCATACAGCTATGTCCACACATGTAGTATAGTGCACCCTGCCTTAGGGCTGTCAGACCTGCTGTAGGGGTCGCTTACCTATACTGCATGCAGTGTCTGCAGGCATCGCACACAAAAGGTGTGGCATGTCGCGTCTCACTTTTCTCTGCACCATGGCACGCAGCCTGTAATGGCAGTTTGCATGTTGGTGCTGAGGTGCCCCTTAGGGTGGCACAATCATGCTGCAGCCATTAGGGGCCCCCTTTAGCCTCCTATTCCTAGGTACCAGGGGTACCATTTAACAGGGAAGTGCAGGGAGTGCTAAAGGTATTGCAAATTGGGGGAACAATTGTACAGTTTTAGGGAATGAGATTTGGCACTGGGGACCAGGACAGCAGGAACCCAGTGCACTTCTGTCAAAATTGCATCAGATATTAGGCAAAAAGTGGGGGTGATCATGTCAAAAGGGGGCACTTTCCTACACTTGCATACAATAAGAAGCAAAGGGAGGCTAGACCTTGTAGTTGGTGAGCTCAGTGTTATGTTTCTGTACTTGAGATATGTAGCAGTGTAACAAGTGCACTGTCAGTCGGTTGGTGTTGATCAGATAACATTGTTGCTATTTGTTTGAGCAGTTGAACACTACTTTATTTATTCGTTCAGCTGCTCTCTATATCAGGGTGTGCTCTGTGTATTGTGTATGTGATGGGGGCAAATTAATTTAGTGAGAAAAACAAGGTTTATAATGCATTGAGAACGGATAGTCTTGAAATATTAAACACATTAATACCTGCCCTATATCTTCCTGCATTAATATGTTCAACAGTTACTGTAATGTTCAAATTATACAGTGTGACAACTTCAGGCCATTTAAAGTGGGTGCTTGCCCAGTGTCGTGCACTGCATGCGGCATCAACTTTGGAAGGAAATGCTCTAACTAGGCTTCGGGAAGCACCCACAGCTGCTGGCTGCAATCACTCATTTAGAAATATGTGCAGACAGGTCTTTAAGTGGGATGAAAAAAGTGGGGGCACTCTAAAAGGGAACATGTAAAATAAATGTATGTGGTTCTCATAGAGTGACTGTAGGAAGCTGACTCTGTATATACTATATCAAAATGGATTAGGTATTGTGTGCACAGAGTCCAGTGGAACCCCAAAGGTAGGCAGAGGTAAAAGTAGATAGCAGTTTACTCTCTATTTGTGGTAGAGTGGGCGAGCAGTAAGGCTTTTTTCAGAGGGTAGTGCTAAGCATTTGTTGTACACACTCAATCAGCAAATGATGTCACACACTAAAAGACTGAACTCAGACCAATGAGTTTGTATCAAAAATATTATTAAGTTATTTTATTTCTAGAACCAAAGTCAAGCTTGGTGCAGATAAGTGGTTTTATACTTTGCAGTAAACAGTACAGTTGAATGTAGTTGTATATACTTTGTTTTGATTACAGATAAATAACTTTCAATGCAATACTTTGAAATACTATACATAGGCTTTGTAATTATTTAAAAACTGTTGGTTATATTACTTTGCAGAATACTTTTCTTACACAGTGTAGTATACCTGGATACTGCACTGGGACATTTCCTGAATAAAGGTAAGTAAATGTGATTTTGTTATTCGAACACAATCGTATAGGCTATCATAGATTTTCCAACTCCACACTTTTTCACAAGAAAACCGCCAATGTAATCCTACGGGGGAAATAGAGTTATTGGTTAACAGGTAATTACAAGTTTGTGGGAGTTGGTATTCTGGGGTAAGAATCAGGGTTCTCCAGGGTCAAGGATGCACTCTCTAAACACCCTCAGCGGCACTAGGGCGGCTGGATGCAGAGTGCTGAGGCCCAATGTTATCCAATGGGGGTTAGGGGACCACCAGTTGGTGGCTGCTCACGAGCAGGCCACAAGGTTGTGGGAGCAAAGCTCCTAGTGTTAGGCTCAGGACAAAGGGGGATCCAGTTTAGCACACAAAGTACACCTGCAGATGCGCAGGGGTGGCTGGGTGCAGGGTGCTGATTTGGCATTGGGAGCCCTGTTGTTTGCAATGGGGATTCTCCGGTTTCAACAAAGACTGCAGGTTCAGGGACGAAGATCTTCTGGAGGTGACCACCGGTTGGAGAGGTAAGTTGGGATGCCAGGGGATGCTGGGACACGACAGGTTACGCCACCGAAGGCCGTGGGGCTTTGGGTGCAGGGGTGTCTTTAGGCATCGGGTTTTCTTACGAGCTCTGGTCCCGGTCAGGGGGATCCTCCAGAAAGAGGCTGGAGGCTTCGCTTGGAGATTTGAGGCAGATCAGAGATCACCAGATCTGAGGTCAGGATCACCGGGGAGACCTCCTCATAGTGTTGGGCCACTCAAACTCAGGCCGTGGGCATCGGATGCAGAGTGGTGCAGACTCGCGGATTTAGCCAGAGTCTGTGGGTGAGTAAATCCGGTGCTCACAGAGACAGAGTCTTTTCTGTGGAAGGCAGGCCAGGTCCTCGGGGTTCATGAGGTTGCTGGCTGCAGGAGACACTGGGACAGGCCGGTAGGGCTTGGGCCAAGTCAGTGGGCGTTCTCCTCTCCTTAGCTTTGGCACGGCTTCTTCTGTCCTTTTTTTTCTTTTCTTCTAAGTCAGTTCTTATCTTAGGGGGCAAGGTTCAGGGGTGCTCCTAAATTCTAGATTTAGGGGTGTTACAGGTAGGTAAAGGTTGGGACAAATGGGTCCCTTCCTTGGGTTGGGTACACCCCCTATAATTCCACCCTCCAGCAGGAGAGGGGCATATGCCTCACTATGGTTGGCTGGGTCCCCCCATCTGTAAGATGGCGGGGACAGAGAGTTGTGCTTCACCTCGCCTCTCCCACCTGAAGGGTGGGGTTGGCAAAGGTGGGCACACCTCCCTTCCTCACTTGGTTTTCCCACTGATTCTCCCACCTAAAGTGGGGGTCAGAACCATTGGGGGCCAGTTGTGGAAGCAGCAAAAGGCCTGGGGATGCTCAAAAAGGTGGCAAGCCTTTGAAGCTTCCCCTTCGTGGACCTTGCCCATCCTGGGGGAGGAGGCTTGGCACCTCGTCCCAGGATATGCATTGTTTCAGACCCATGAGAGCAGCAGGCTCTCGACCCAGGGGTCCAGAAACATGTCTGGTGGTGGCAGCTGGCGAGCAGCCACTGAGCCTGGACACTAGTGTTAGGTCATTTTTCAGGGGGCATCTCTAAGATGCTCTCTGTGTGCATGTTCATTAAATCCCACACGGGTGTCAGTGTGGGTTTAATGTGCTGAGAAGTTTAATCACAAACTTTTTTTCAGTAAAGCCATTATGGAATTTTGGAGTTTGTAATGACAAACTCCCAGCACCATATACTCTTAATGGCATTACTGCACTTAAAATGTTGAAGAATTGACTTAGACACTGTAGGGGTACAGGGCTCATGCACCTGTACCCTCACCACTGGTATAGTGAACCCAGCTAGAGGGGTGGCTGACCTATGCCAGGGCAGTGGGTTGTAGGCATGGCACACAGGTATGTGTGTCATGTCGACTCTTCACTTTGTTCTGCACCACAACACGTAGCTTGCAAAGGCAGTGTGTGTGTGTAAAGGTACAGAGCCTCTAAAGGTGGCACAATAAGTGCTGCAGCCCTTAGAGGCCTTCCCTGGCCACAGTGCCCTTGGTACCTGTTGTACCATTTGCAAGGGACTGACCTGTGGCCAAAGAGTGCCAACGGTTTTGTTTTCAATGCAGTTTAGGGAATGAACATAGGCTCTGGGTACCTGTTTGGCAGGAATCCGGGGCATACTCAGTCAAAGCATATCAGCAGTTCAGCAAAAAGTGGAGGCAACCGTGCAAAAAGAGGGTACTTTCTTACAGTGCCACTACAACCGGTATTTTGGTTTCTCTCTGAGATGTTATTGCATCCAGATATCTAACACAAAAACTGACATACATGTAAAACGTGCCAGTACTATTGGCTTTCTCAATGGTTGTTAGCTGTTTAAGATAAATGAGTAACAACAATGATTTGTTATAAATAATTAATATTGGAAAGGTTTCAATTCTGAAATTGTTAGTCTGTGAATTAAATATTATTGAGGCCTGTGGGAGGAATATTGGCCTTCAGTTATGTGCGCTTTATGTTATATATGTATGCCCTTTTTCTCTGCACATCTCATCCATCTGCACATCTTCAACCTCATCTCTTTCCTCTGCAGCACCCTCTTTTCACTCTCCCCAATGCACTTCTTTGCATCTCCCTCACTTCACCACCCACAAACATACACTGCACTCACTCACATTTAAGCACTTTCTTTTCTTTTACTTTTGCCTTGTGAATATTTTGTCAATCGGTGTACCCCCTTCACACACATTTGCTCAGAATTTCAGTTGCAACTGGAATACATGACCATTGTTCTGTGTGCTCTGCAGAGAGGCAACCCCACTGACAGGCACTTTGCTTTGCCTTCAGCATCAGAGCTCTCAATCGAAGCCCCTCATAAACACCTGACACAACTCAAAGTATGCACTATACAGGTGTAATAAGACGCACAAAAAAATACTGAAACACTACATGATGAAATAGCTAAAACTCTTGGGGAACACAATATTAAGTAAAACATGTGAAATAAAAGAAGAACTAAATCGCTGACATGCTCTACCTTAATGTTTTTAACATTTATTGTTTGAAAATCAATCCATGTTTTGACATTAATGTTAAGAGCATGAAGTTAGGGCCAGTTTTAATGCCATGCCACATGTAACTGTCTTTACTATAAGAACATTTTCTCCCTTTGCACTTAACTCAGATAGTTGGATTTGCAAGGGAACAAAAACCCTGCCCATCTTTTGTATGCTTCGTGAGGGAACAAATTCAGCAGTTCCACTTCTAAAAGGGCCAGCAACCTGCACCCAGGGCCTGGGGTGTCACAGTGATGGAGGTTAGCATGACCAGGGGTCTCAGCGCAATATACATAACACAAAATTAGCATTATAACACTTACTATTACTGAGGACAAGACGCCAAATCAAATCTGCCTGCATTCAGTTCTACCGTTTGACGAATGGGAAAGGGTGGGGTGGCCTGTGAATGATGAACATCTGGCCTCCTGCAGGGATGCAGACTCGGATGCCCGAAACTGTGCAGTTGACAGGGTCACTGGCCTACATTGGATACCTTACAAACCATAAGGATCCACCCTCAGAACAGTTTCGAAAAAATTATCATATCCTCCTGGGTAATGTATGTTTCCTAAAATGGTGGGAAAAACACACAGTGTTTTGAAAATACCCCTCACACATCAAAAGGACCCTTGGTGTCATGCTTCATCATAGGGGTCTTCCCGCCCCTCTACGGGACGGGCGTGCTACAACCTGCGAATACGTGGGAAAACGACTATGTGTTTTGTAGGAGAATGAGTGCGAGGGTCAGGAGTGGATGGGTGGGTGAGGTTAAAAAATACCTGGCTCGTCGGTTTAGAAAATAATTTTTACTACACCTGTGAGCTGGTATTATTAAAAAGAGGGGGGGGGTGGAGGTAAATATGCCTCAATGAGCTGTGCCTCCTAGGTCAGTCAACATGTTTCGAAGTTCCCCAGGCTTCTTCTTCAGGACTAGTGAGATCCCTATCTACACTCACGAAATTATGTGAAGTGCAAATTTACACAAATAGTCACAAGTAATTCAGTGCATGTAGATTCCCAATGCACGTATCAGATACCTTATTAGGTATCATGAATCAATTCATCTGAAAGGAAAGAATGGAGGTATATGTATTATAATGCGCGACATATAACATAGCCAGCCATTGTGATAGTATAATAAACCTGAAAAAGGAAGTGAGATGAGTGAACATGTATTTCCTTATTATTATTCATAGTGCAGGTGGTGGCGTGTCCCACTGGAAAAATAGGAGGAAAAAGGGACGGACAAAGACTTATGCACATGAAACATAAAGCACACACACTATGTCAAAGGATCAGGTCTAGTGATCCAAATGGTAGGGTTCTGCATTGCCTTAAAAAAAGTTTTTTTTTTTATGATAGTTTGTAGGAAAAAGTATTATGGGTGGGAAGAGAACAACCTACTTGTATTCAAAAGGTAAAATGCCCCATGAGCCTGTAACGGGTGGGAGGGGTGCCTATAATTGCAACCTAGAAGGAAGATGTAAAAGAAAGAGGTATTACTTCCAAAACGTCACCTCGGCGTTCTACCAAACTTACTGCATGTCTAAAAGGGTCCCTGGCTATGCCGTACTCACTGCTCCTGGGTCACTGCCCCGCTGTGTCTGCCCTCCCCGTGGGAGTTATTTAAGCTTCATTAGGAAATGTTTTTTTAACCCCTCTACCTGTCAGTCTGCATAGCTACTGGCTGTGTGATTGACAGTAGTCAGAATCGTGCAAAAGAAAATCTGATGCTGTTTTTTCCATATTTAAAAATACATATAAATGGAAAAATAGATTGTTTTCTGGCTGGTTTGATCTGTAAAAATCAGTAGAAATGGAACATTGGGGGCCTTAAACATAACTCCTAACAACTTGGTCAACAAGAGAAGAAACTGTAATTAAGTTACCATACATTGCCTCCCAGTCTCTGAGTGACTGGTTATTGCTGAAGGTGCCATCAGCACTAAAAGAAGGTGTGTGGTCCTTCTTCGAAATTTCCAGGCTGTTTGTCTTTGTCTCAGGAGGTGCCATCAATGACTGACTAGAGGATTGACCCATATCCCGGTTCCAGTCTTTATAAACGTCCTCTTGGACGCACATCAATCTGCCGCTGACAGTAGTAAGTCTGATTGTCAAGCTCCTGCCTTCTTAAACATGGCTACATTCAGGTGATTGTTTCTGATCCTCGATATCCCTCGCCACAGCCACATCACACCACACCTGAGAGACCTGCACTGGATTCCTGTCAATAAGAGGATCACCATCAAGCTCCTCACCCACGCACACAAGGCGCTCCACAACACCGGACCGGCATTCCTCAACAGAACACTCACCTTCTACACCCCAAACCGACAGCTCTGCTCCACCGACCTCGCCCTCGCCACCGTCCCACCCCATCCGAAGAGCGACCACCGACGGCAGATCGTTCTCCCACCTCGCCACCAAGACCTGGAACACCCTCCCCATCCTCTACAGCAGACCCAGGAACTACTAACCTTCAGGAGGCTTCTCAAGACCTGGCTATTCGAGCAGTAGCAGCACCCCTCCCCTCCCCAGCGCCTTGAGACCCTCATGGGTGAGTAGTGCGCTTTACAAATGCTTGATTGATTGATTGATGGACCCTATGAGGCAGTGACCATGGTGCCTTGAATGGTGGTACTAGAACACAAGTCACTCTTAAATAGGGTTCTAACCTTTCCTCCTGGATTCTGGCACCTAACCAATACCTTGCCCCCATGTCAATACTCATTATTTGGGCAAAATGGTTGGCAGACTGAAATGGCTGGCTCCTAGGGCTTCCACTGCGGTGTCACTATTATGATGACAGTGATGGACCCACGAAATACTGGAATGCTGGAGCACATACAGTAGCACAGGGTGGAGTGTTAAGATAATTGCACAGAAAGCTATGGATCAACCATTCAGTGTCTTCACTCTGTATGACATATATCCTTAGTGTTTTGTTAAATATCTTTGTGCATCTTTCTAACTCCCTATTAGCTTAGTATGGTGTGATTGTGGTGCACCATTCAACTTCAGCATCTTTACATCTTTAGTTCAAACAGGGAGGTTTTCTATGAGACGTTTCCTGCTGTTACCGTTGCATGTTGCACGCACTCTTCAATGGCTGTCACATTTAATTATTTCTTCCTATGACATCATCTTTGAGCATGCTGTCTGAGCTATAAATTTTGCATGCTCTTCTTCATATTTACTTTGCATGATGGCCACCTCAGGGAGGTTTGCTGGGTGTCGCAACTAATAGTCAGCTGGATTATCAATTGTTGATCAATATATCATGGAGAACGTGTGTTTCTGTAACTATATAGCTCAGTGGTTTATGGCCAGTTATTACTGAAAAGTTGTGCCCAGGGAGATACGGTGGAAAATGGACCCAGCACTTGTTTATGGCGAGTGCCTCTTTGTTGAATTTAAGAATATCTATTTTAGGCGTCAGAAAATACCCTGCTTGCATATTCAACTGTGGCACAAATGTCTCGGTGTTGTTCTTGTAGTATCACTACCCCCATGCAAATCGAGCTGACAGCGATGACTAATTTGGTTCTTTTCTTTTCTTGGTATTCAAGTACTTCAATGTGGTGTCATGTACATAGATTATCCACTTCGGTGCTAGGCCTTTTCCCCCCTGTGCTAAGCCTTTTTTTGCTATTTGAGGTAGTTCGCGCTTAGGCCCCTGTAACTTTTTGACCACATAAGGTATCCATGCCAAATTTGTGAGCATTTGTTACAACATCATGGGGAATTTAAAGGTACCCAGGATTTGTGGATTCCCCAGGAGGGGACCCAGAAATTAGCCAAAATACAGCCAAATGTTGATTTTTTGGGGAAAAAGTGCTGCAAATGAAAGCGTCTGGGTTTTTCCCTGCAAATGGTATCAAAAAAGGGTTTGTGGGGATGAAATCACCATTTCCCCAGCTTTTAGGGAATGACAGACGTTTGTCAGAAAACCAAAATGTTTTACACAGTTTTGGCATTTTTCTGGGACATAGCCTATTTTTGCTATTTTTTGTGCTTTCAACCTCCTTCCAGTTAATGGTAGAAATGGGTATGAAAGCAATAATGGATGCTGGAAAGCTATACATTTTAGAAAAGTAGACAGAATTCTGAATTCAGCAAAGGGTCATTTGTGTAGATCCATCAAGATTTCTTTGTAGAAACTAATGGTTAAATATAGGGATAAATTGAAAATTAGTTGAAAAAAACAGCCTTTTGTGTCAATGTTTTCACCTGTAACTTCTTCTAATTATGACAGCTCTTTGAAAGCAATATACTGTTACATCCGCTGGACCTTACTGGTTGTGGGGATATATAGGACTTGTAGGTTCACCAAGAACCTGACGAACCCAGAGTCAAAAACTGAGCAGCAACTTGCAATGGTTTTTTATTATGTACCGGGTATATAGCAATTATTCTGGGCAAATGTATACATGGAAAAATCAGTATGAAAGACACCTATGTATTCCTGAAATGGGAACAAAATATAGAGTTTAGAAACAGTAGATATTTGCATATTTCCGAAGTTGGGAATACTCATACAAGCATGAGAATTATCGGTCATTTTTCAAAATGACTTCTTTTTTACCCATTGTCTTTCATTCGGAAGGCAGAAATGCATCAAAAGTCAATAGGTAATAACAGTTGCTTTACAAATCTAAATTACCCTAAGTCTCCCGATAAAAATGGTACCTCACTTGTGTGGGTAGGCATAGTGCCCACGACAGGAAACGGCTCAAAACGCAATGTGAACACACCACATTTTCACAATGAAAAATTACCCTTTTTTTGCAAAGTGACTAGCTGTAGTTTTTTAACCCTAGCTCTGCCGGCACCTAGAGAAACCTAGCAAACCTATACATTTTTGAAAACTAGACACCCAGGGGAATACAGGATGGGGTGACCTGACTGGCTCACACCAGGTTCTGTTACCCAGAATCCCTTGCAAACCTAAACAATTGTCAAAATAAACCATTTTCCTCACATTTCTGTGGTGGAAAGTTCTGGAATCTGCGTGGATCCACAAATTTCCACCCACCCCGCATTCCCCAAAGTCTTCCAAGAAAAACTGTACCTCACTTGTGTGGGTAGGCCTATTGCCCGCAACCCAAAACGGCGCAAAACGCAACATTGACACACCACAATTTCACAGTGAAAAATTACCCTTTTTTGGCAAAGTGCCTAGCTGTAGTTTTTGAACCCTAGCTCTGCCGGCACCTAGGGAAACCTAGCAAACCTATACATTTTTTTGAAAAAAGACACCGAGGGAAATCCAGGATGGGGTAACTTGACTGCCTCTAACCAGGTTCTGTTACCCAGAATCCCTTCGAAACCTAAAAAATTGTCAAAAAAACATTTTCCTCACATTTCTGTGGTGGAAAGTTCTGAAATATGCGTAGATCCACAAATTTCCACCCACCCCACGTTCCCCAAAGTTTTTCGAGTAAAAGGGTACCTCACTTGTGTGGGTAGGCCTACTGCCCGCGACAGGAAACAGGGCAAAATGCAACTTTTTCACAGTGAAAAATGACCCTTTTTTGGCAAAGTGTCTAGCTGTAGTGTTTAAACTCTAGCACTGCTGGCACCTAGGGAAACCTAGCAAACCTAGACATTTCTGAAAACTAGACACCCAGGGGAATCCAGGATGGGGTGACCTGACGGCCTCTCACCAGGTTCTGTTACCCAGAATCTCCTGCAAACTCTAAACATTGTCCAAAAAAACAAATTTTCCTCTCATTTCTGTGGTGGAAAGTTCTAGAATCTGCGTGGATCCACAAATTTCCACCCACCCCGCGTTCCCCAAAGTCTTCCGAGAAAAACGGTACCTTACTTGTGTGGGTAGGCCTTGTGCCCGTGACAGGAAATGGCACAAAACGCAACATGGACACACCACAATTTCACAGTAAAAAATGACCCTTTTTTGGCAAAGTGCATAACTGTAGTTTCTTAACCCTAGCTCTGCCGGCACCTAGGGAAACCTAGCAAACCTATACATTTTTCAAAACTAGACACCGAGGGAAATCCAGGATGGGGTAACTTGACTGCCTCTAACCAGGTTCTGTTACCCAAAATCCCTTGCAAACCTAAAAAATTGTCAAAAAAACATATTTTCCTCACATTTCTGTGGTGGAAAGTTCTGGAATCTGCGTGGATTCACAAATTTCCACCCATTCCGTGTTTCCCAAAGTCTTCCTAGAAAAACGGTACCTCACTTGTGTGGGTAGGCCTACTGCCCGCTTTTGAAGTTGAAGATCAATGAAGTGGAAATGATCCAGATGCGTTGAATTGTAAAACTCAATTTATTAAGCAAATTGTGTCCAAGAGAAATGCCCCATCGGAGGACCCCCTTCTTCCTGCTCCGCTGCACACGCTTCCACCTCGCATTCAAAACCCGCAAACCCCCACCAACTGACATTCTCTCTTCCGCACGCAGCTCGAGCAGCAAAAAGGGTTGATCCACAAATAAAAGAAAAACATAAATAAATTACAATAGATTGAAGCATAATAAATACAACAAAAATATAACATAGATAAAGTAATCTAAGTTCTTATGGAGACAAAAACAATTGCGAATACAAAAGGACTAACAACTATTCCCTTAACAAAGTGATATAATAACATGACAATTAGGTGCAATAATAATCCTTCTGCCATGATGGTTTACTAAGGATGCGACACGATAACCTCCTGGTGCAAGTGTTGTGTGTGATTGATAATTCCTCATTCGTCTTATTACTAGTGGTGTCAGTATTAGAATTACCAGGTTTTGAAGAACTGACACTCTGCTCTTTGTCACACCACAACCTACTTTCAAGATCATTACACAAAGTCACCTTTCTGAGATTCCACCATCGCCTATCATCCAACCACACACAATTTCCGCTAACTTTCAATACTTTCTTTGGTTTAGACCATCTGGACATTCCAGTCTTTGATAGACCTTCAAGTGACGTTCTCACCAAATCTCCAACCTTGAACACGCGTGTTCGCCCTTTTATCTTCTCATTGTGTCTCAAAGCATATCTGCATTGATATTCACTCACTCTCCGCTCTAAAGTTTCCCTAGGTATTCTTTTAACGAGTTCCTTCCTCATCCAAGCTGGAGTGATTTTACTGCATGCCACTCTCCCCTTAAGGAGACAAAACAGAGTCTCTTGTGTGGCAGAATGAGGAGTGTTACGATAACACCGCAACATCTTCTTGACAGAAGATGTACAATCCTCACCTTCCGTATCAGCCAACTGTATGCACTCTTTCAATACCCGGTTGAACCTCTCAACCATCCCGTTCTCTCTTGGATTGTAAACTGCAGTAGTGATGTGTTTAACACCATGTTCTTTTAAATATCCTTGAAATTAATTAGCTAGAAATTGCGGACCATTGTCCGTAGTAATGGTTTCAGGATAACCCTCCCTATGGAAAATTTCTTCACAAAAATTGATGACACTAGATGCTTTGATTTCCTTTACAAAAGCGACCTCAGGCCATTTGGTGTAATAATCCATTAAGACAAAAGCAAACTTGCCAGTTAAGTTTTGTAGAATTGAACGGCCCACAAATGTCCATGGCCAGCTTTTGCCAAGGTCTATTTGGGAATGCAATCGGCGTTATGGTGGTTTCTTGCGAAGTATGTGATTTATCACTGCACATGCAAGCAACACAATTCCTCACACACCTGCCAATGTCCTTATCCATGCCTGGCCACCAAACATCACACCTTGCCCTTCTTTTCATGCTAAACATGCCTGAATGCCCCTCATGTAAAAGGTTTAACAGTCTATGGCGTAATCCCACAGGCACTACTAATTTATCCGTTCTTCTGACTATTCCAGTTAGTGATTCAACGGATAACTCACACCAAATCATTTTATACTCTGACAGCTCCATACTCGAAAACACATTCCGATTGCACTGATCGGTCAAACTCGAAACGATACGTTGGAGCACAGGGTCAGCCACAGTGGCTTGTTTCCATTCCTCTACACTAATTGCTACATTGCATGCCTCTTCGACTGACGCTATCATGCACTCCTCATCCAAATCCTCATGAATTTTATCATCTTTGGAGGTTCCTGGAAGGGGTAAACGTGATAAGCAATCGGCATAGACGTTCTTGAGACCAGGTAAATATACCACCAGAAAGTCATATTCCTGTAATTTATATAACCACTTTGCGATTCTAGGAGTGGCTTTCCCTGCCCCCTTCGTCGTGCAAATATCTATCAAAAGTTTGTGGTCGATCCTTTATTCAAACTTGGTACCCCAAATGTACGTTCTGAAATGGTTGATACCCCAAAAACATACAAGAGCTTCCTTTTCGATAACGGAATACGTTGCTTCCGCACCTTTTAAGGTGCGAGAGGCGAATGCTACCACCCACTCGTTATTGTCTTTTTTTTGCATTAAGACAGCGCCTAACCCATAGGCATTAGCATCCACAACAATAATGGATTTTTTGTGAGGATCATAAGGCTTAAGGGAAACAGCTTGACAAATGTCATTTTTCAAACTGACAAAAGCTGTTTGACATTCAGGGCTCCATACAAAATTAGCCCTTTTTTTCATCAACAATCTCAAACAGTGCACTTTGGAGGCAAAATGATTTACAAATTTAGAATAGTATTCCGCCAACCCCAAAAAGGAACGGAGTTGTTCTTTATCTACAGGGGGTGGAGCATTGTTGATTGCATCGAGAAGATTCTTTTTGGGTTTAACACCGTCAGCTGACAACGTATGCCCTAAATAGTCAATTTGAGTTACAGCAAACTTGCATTTATTAGCTGAAGCTGTCAATCCAGCAAGTTGCAATTTCATGAGAACTTCCTTTAGAATGAGATCATGCTTCGTGAGATCTTTACCCCAGACTAGCACATCGTCTTGAAAAACAAGCATGTTGTTGATACCCTTAAGAATGCTACACATTAGTCTTTGAAAAACCGCCGAAGCAGAAGCTAACCCAAAGGGCATTCTGAGAAATTGGAATGCACCTTCAGGGGTGATAAACGAAGTAAGATGGCGTGAAGAAGAATGTAACTTTATTTGGTGGTATGCATTGGATAAATCAATAGAAGAGAAATACTTGGCATCCTTAACTGAAGTTATCATCTCATTAATGCGTGGAAGAGGGTGACGGTCTATCCAGTTATTTTTATTTAAGTCTCTTAAGTCAACACACATGTGTAATTTTCCATTGGGTTTGCGTGCCAAAACAACTGGACTAAGCCAATCTGACGATTCAATAGGCTCAATTATATTCTCCTCACAAAGCCTGTCGAGTTCTAACTTTAATTGTGGTCTTAAAACCAAGGGAACATTGTGGACCTTGTGCACTACTGGAAGAGCATCAGACTTCAATATGATGCGATGCTCAAATTTATTTAAACAACCTAGTTTTGCCTTGAATAGCTCAGGGTACTTCAAACTCCAAATTGAAGTGTGAGCGTCATCCGTTAATAAAACCTGACTGGGATGATTCGGATCGAGTATCATTCCCAAACTTTTCTGTTCTTTCCATCGCAACAAGGCCCTACCTTTCTCAACTACATAGATGTTTGCTTGCACATTTCTAGTTTTGTAAGATATGTTACCAACAAAATATCCTAAAACTGGAAGTTTATTTCACAGGGATAGGTAGGGTTTTAAATACTTTTCTGCCCTCGACTCCCAGATTATGTTTTAGAAGAGCTAATTTACGTGAAGCTAAAAATGTTTCACCCCCAATTGCTTCCAGATAAGTTTCAAAGGACTCTTGCCAGCCTTCCCACTCCATGGGGGGCAACCCGGGGTTTTGTAAAAATTTGGGTGGAGCTAACACAGAATTTGAATCCATGGTTGCAAATTGCACACTAAAATATGTTACAACAAATATTAATGGACCAAAAATAACATCATGACAGTGTATTACTAATAAATTAATAAAATGATCACCATCGTCTGAGGTTTGGAAGTAATGCGACAAATTATTCTTAAAATAATAAATTAATATAACAAAAGTAGACACCGTTGGCAAATGAATACACAAGTAAGGAGTATTCTGGTTAAGTTCCAATCCATAAGACACTGAAGCAGCTTGTTGGATAAAGTTAAATTGAAGAATCAAACAAACAAATAAATAAATAAATAAAGTAGACACCGTTGTCAAAGAAGATAAGATGGAACTCTACCACTGTACTGTACTTGTGAAATTGGATTGAACATTGTTGCTAAAACGCTTGGAAAAGTATTTTATCCAGTTAAAATGAGTACGAATCAAAATAAAAGTTGTTTTGCGATGTTTCTGTGTGAACGGGATGGTTGCTGGGATACACAGTGTCTTGAAAGAAGATTGGCTGGTTGCCACGCAGTGATGCAGCTTACGTTACGCGATGACGTCCTTTTGACGATTTCCTGCTGTGCAAGGGTGATCAGATTATACGTGCGCGAGGTGCGCAGCTTCCTGAAAACGCTGCAGATAGTTCAACGGTGATTGCACGTTCAAAAAAATTAACACAATCCAAGATAAAAACACCTACATTCTTCTTTTTCTTCTTCAAATACTTGCGCACGGTGCGAGGATGCGCGACGAAGCAACGCTGTGCACAGTAGCCTTACAAACGGGGGACACACAGTCTTATTTGACTTCAAAAGTAACAGGTTTCACTGTATTGATGCAAATCAAATGCCACGCGCGCTTTTACTAAAACGTGCTCACCTCTCGATGGGGCAACGCAAAGTCATATGGACACATCAGATCGTCGAGGCTCGATTTCTGCCTCCGAAAACACTGGTTCCCCGTATCTTCCTTGATGACATAATTGACGTTATGTCTCTTTACACGCTGAGTTCAATCGTCGCCACTTTTGAAGTTGAAGATCAATGAAGTGGAAATGATCCAGATGCGTTGAATTGTAAAACTCAATTTATTAAGCAAATTGTGTCCAAGAGAAATGCCCCATCGGAGGACCCCCTTCTCGCTGCTCCGCTGCACACGCTTCCACCTCGCATTCAAAACCCCCGCAAACCCCCACCAACCGACATTCTCTCTTCCACACGCGCACGCAGCTCGAGCAGCAAAAAGCGTTGATCTACAAATCATATCGTAACACCCGCGACAGGAAACGGCGCAGAACGCAACTTGGACACACTACAATTTCACAGTGAAAAATGACCCTTTTTTGGCAAAGTGCCTAGCTGTAGTGTTTAAACTCTAGCACTGCCAGCACCTAGGGAAACCTATACATTTTTTAAAACTAGACACCCAGGGGAATCCAGGATGGGGGGACCTGACTGCCTCTCACCAGGTTCTGTTACCCAGAATCCCTTGCAAACCCTAAAAACTGTCAAAAAAAACACATTTTCCTCTCTTTTCTGTGGTGGAAAGTTCTAGAATCTGCTTGGATTCACAAATTTCCACCCACCCCGTGTTCCCCAAAGTCTTCCTAGAAAAACGGTACCTTACTTGTGTGGGTAGGCCTAGTGCCCGCGACAGGAAATGGCACAAAACGCAACATGGACACACCACAATTTCACAATGAAAAATGACCCTTTTTTGGTAAAGTGCCTAGCTGTAGTTTCTTAACCCTAGCTCTGCCGGCACCTAAGGAAACCAAGCAAACCTACATATTTTTGAATACTAGACACCCATGGGGATCCAGGATGGGGTGACTTGACTGCCTCTCACCAGGTTCTGTTACCCAGAATCCCTTGCAAACCTAAAAAATTGTCAAAAAAAACACATTTTCCTCACATTTCTGTGGTGAAAAGTTCTGGAATCTGCGTGGATCCACAAATTTACACTCACTCCGTGTTCCGCACCTGGTTTTGCAAGGGGGTCCCATGAGTTTTTGGCCCTGGGCTCGGCGACCATCTAGGGAAACCTACCAAACCTACACATTTCTGGAAACTAGACACCTGGGGGAGTCCAACGAGGTATGGCTTGCGTGGGTCCCCTAACGTTTTCCTACCCACAATCCCCTGCAAACCTCAAATTTAGCTGAAAAAAATCACTTTTTTCTGAAATTTCGGTGAGGGGAAAGTTCTGGTATCTACGTGGATCCTCAAATCTCCTCCCACCCAACGTTCCCCAAGGTCTCCCGTTAAAGATGATACCTCACTCGTGTGGGTGGGTCAAGTACCCACGACAGGCAAGGGTCCAAAACCTATTGAGGCGACACCAAAATGACCTATCACAAAACAACCTGGTTTTACAAGGGGGGTCCCATGAGTTTTTGGCCACGGGCTCAGCGGCCATCTAGGGAAACCTACCAAACCCATACATTTCTGAAAACAAGACACCTGGGGGAGTCCAGCGAGGTATGGCTTGCGTGGGTCCCTTAACGTTTTCCTACCCAGAATCTCCTGCAAATCTCAAATTTAGCTGAAAAAATCACTTTTTTCTCAAACTTCTGTGTGGTAAAGTTCTGGAATCTACGTAGATCGACAAATTTCTTCCCACCCAGCGTTCCCCCAAATCTCCCGATAACAATGATACCTCACTCGCGTGGGTGGGTCAAGTACCCGCGACAGGCAAGGGCCCAAAACCTATTGAGGCGACATCAAAATTACCTATCACAAAACAACCTGGTTTTGCAAGGGGTCCCATGAGTTTTTGGCCATCTAGGGAAACCTACCAAACTCACACATTTCTGAAAACTAGACACCCGGGGGAGTCCAGCGAGGTATGGCTTGCGTGGGTCCCCTCACATTTTCCTACCCAGAGTCCCCTGAAAACCTCAAATTTAGCTGAAAAAATCACTTTTTTCTCAAACTTCTGTGTGGTAAAGTTCTGGAATCTACGTGGATCGACAAATTTCTTCCCACCCAGCATTGCCCCAAATCTCCCGATAAAAATGATACCTCACTCGGGTGGGTGGGTCAAGTACCCGCTACTGGTTCCCTGGTCGAGAGAGGAGTAAATCCCCTTGAACACTAATGGAACATTTTATTCATCACCTCTCGGCATTTTTCGTTACTTCGCTGTTTACTTTATTTGACCTCATTTATATTGCTCATTGGATTTATGTGCATGTGATCTTATGCACTTGAGATGTACGTCTGGCCTCTCTCTATGTTTTGTTGTAGTTCTACTCCATGATATATTCGGCCTAATATTATACATTGGGGGCTATTCGGTACACCATCTATTGGCAAATGCTTTTACTCATTAAGCAAGTCTGTATATCCTTGAGTGTACGGATAGTATAATGTGGATTTCTCTCTACTTCTATCCATCCAAGCTACGAGTAACCCTTTTGAAAGAATTGACTGGCCCGGCTCCATTCCTAGCACGGTGCCCATTTACACATCCTTTTATTGATGATGTTTCGGTGGTGGACATTACTGATATCTATTTTCTCTTCTACTCTCTTTATCTTCACTCTTTGGTTTCTTTTTAATTTTGTTTTAATTTTGAATCTGATTATCTAAACTCACTTGGTTTTGGTCGCTTATTTCGTTGTTTATGTCTAGATTAGGTATCCTCTTTTTCTTTTTCCCAGCTGCAGCTCTATGTAATATTTAAAATATTTATTCTAATTTCTTCTTTTCGCCCACAGACCAACTGTTTTTATTGTTGAATAAAGCCCGGCACTATAATTAAATGATGTTGGAAATGAAGATGTATAACTCACTTTCCACTTAAGGACTTACTCTATGTGCCCTGAAAAAGGAGCTGTTGACTTATTATAAGATCTCCGAAACGCGCGTCAGCGCTTGTCTTCTTTGTATTTTCTAGTCATTGTGTTTTTTGTAATTTGTTGTTCACTGTCTTGTCATACTGTTATGGTTGTTCTTCATTCGTAGATCTTTGATTTGTTCATGCTTTATTATTGTTATTTATTTTTTGCCATTGTGTCTTGTGCTGGATAAGATGTGTTTCACTTTATCGCTGTCACCTACCTTGTATGATATTTTTTATCTTTATTATATTAAAAAAAAATGGAAAATTAAAAATGACAATAAATTAATTAACTATTTTCTGTACACCTGGGGGCGCTAGAGGGCGCACAGCGGAATGGCTGCCTCTTGAGACAGCTCCACCGGACGGGAGAAATAAATGGCGCGAGAGGCATGATAAACGGAGCGCTGCAGCCTGCAAATATCACGGAGCAGATCGGAAGGTGGGCTCCACAGATGGAGAGTGCGAGGGCTGACCGAGTGACCAGCTAGCCCCAGAAATACGGACTTCTTCACTCGGCGGTGAGCGCGAGCAACGGCTCCCAAGATGGCGGCGCCCGGGAGTACGTAGCCGAGAAGCTGCTGGCGGACACTGTGACTGACTGAACGGCTGCCGGCCAAGAATATGCTTAAGGCGCTGCGTACCCCTTACATGCGGTGAACTGCCGTGGAGGGTCCGGTGAGTCGGATGAAAACGGCGAGACACAAAAACGGCCCCGATTGGCACTGTGAGCCCCGTGCTGGGACTGCTGCTGGAGCCTCACGGGGGAACAAGATCGTCACATATGGGAGTTGCGAGATGCCCGCCTGCCTGACTACCTGATGCAGTGGTGAGTGCTGGCTATCTGGCTACGGCACAGTTGCGTGACTGGGGGCAACTAGCAGTGGCGGATGAGGCACTTATGAAAAGCCGGGACCGAGGTGGACGCTAGCCCGGGATCTTTGGATCGAACGACTGCCATTACACGTGGATGCCAGCAATGCCATGGCAGTGTGATGATGGCCGCCATTGTTGATGCGCGTTGGAATGCAGGTGGCCGGATCCCCGCGACACCGTTGAAACGCTGCAGCTGCGGGCGTAACGCAGATGGCCACATGAAATTGCTACTCAGACGATAAATGCTGGGCATCAGTCGGAAACCGGTGGCGCTGGGTGGCAGCGGCGAAAAACGCGAGGTGTGAGACGACGAAAAGCCGAGGTGCCAGCAAGGGGAGATACGGTGAGCTGCGCACACGCTGTTCTGCTAAGCTGACATACATCACAACTGCGGGGTGGACAGTGCCGCCCAATACTTCTACGAGCGGGACCTTTGGTGGCCGGCGAGGGATTCGGACGCGATGGGGAAGCCGGAAAAGTCACAAACCAAACTGACATTTGAAACCAAGCGTCAGACCAAAGGCGCTACATCGCCGCCAGACGAAGTAACGGACGTGGGAGAGCTGACACCTCCGGGCATGGCGGAGGCGCTGAGAGCCATCCAGCAAAGCTTGCAAGACATCCATGGTAAACTGGATACCATCACGCTGCGGGTCGACAACATGGCGGCCAAACTGGAGGGGCACGGTGAGCGACTGACGGAGGCGGAGACCCGACTTGGGGCGGTGGAAGACGTCTCACAAAACACGGCCCAAAAATGTGCTGAGGCGGAAAGGCTGCTGGAGGCGTTGAAAAGCAAGACGGAGGATTTGGAAGCGCGGTCGAGGCGCAATAACGTGAGAATTACGGGAGTCCCGGAGTCCACCAACACTGGCCGGATGGAAACATATGTTGAGGAGCTGGTTAAGGACGTTGTGAGCGCGGAGAACCTGTCTCCACTGTTCCTGATTGAACGCGCGCACAGTTCACTGGCCCCGAGGCCGAAGCCAGGGGCACCCCCGCGCCCTATAGTCGCCAGGGTCCTCAACTACAGGGACCGCGATGCAATCCTCCGCATAGTGCGGGAGAAAAAACAGATCACGCACCAGGGAAACACACTGGCATTCTACCCAGACTTCACGTTCGCAGTCCAACAGGCGAGGAAGGAATTTAATCCGGTCAAAAAGAAACTGCGTGACCTGGGGATTGATTACGCCATGCTCTATCCCGCCCGGCTGAGCATAACGCATGGAGGGCGCGCGATGCTGTGTCACTCGCCTCGCGAGGCGCATGAACTCATCAAAAAACTCGGAACCAAGCGCAAAGAGAAGCAGAGGGTTGATCAAGGTGCGGAAACTGACTGATGTATTGCAAAGTGAAACACAAGAAGGCTGGTGCAGATACTCCCCACCAAATGGTGCAGCTGTGGCCCTGTCGAGGTCTGTGGGGACCGACAAGGATGAAAATGAGACATACGGACTGTCAGGGACGGTGAGTGCGACCACTGCGAACAAGGATATTCGGGCTTGTGCCAGACTGGTGACTGGTAACTTTACTAATACTGCAGCTCTGCGGGGGTAAGCGCTGGCTCCTGTCTATGGGACTCTGGAGTGACAATGCCATAAAAAGATAGAGCCCACATAATGATGGACGTAGCCACTCTGTGACGAGTTGCCGTGTAAGTCGCGGGCCTGGGAAGGGCCCAGATATCTGGGTAACAAGAGAAATGGTCCCTGACAGTCAGGGCTGGAACAGGGGCCTGAGGGTCAGACATGGGAGGGATGATAAGCAAAGGACTGTTTGCTGCCCATTAAATAGCAAGACAATACTGTTGCGATTTGGATGGAATGAATCGTAAGGGCTGCTGCGCTGGGCCTTGGGGAGGGTTGTTGAGATGCCTGCATTGATATGGGAGCTATTGAGCTCCGAAGCATAATATAATCCCGTCCCCATCCATTGAGTTGGATGGAGTGGTGCGTTCTAGGCGGTCCCCCGAAGAGGGTGATCCCCGAATTCAGTTAATTCGATGTTTGATGTTAACTATGGGGTGTGTCTTTGGCATGGTTGGGGTGCTAAAGTGGGTGGGGGGACATGGGTTGTGGTTGGGATGTTGAACTGTTGGTCACTGCGCATGAGATGCATCGCTGAACTCCAAGTACCATTGCTGAGGACTAATGGGGCCATTGCCCGCTGCGACAAATGCTGGGGCGCACTCACTGAAAGTGGGGGTGAATGATACACACATGTCGATACTGATCGATGGCTGAGAACAGGATAGGGGAGGGGTATCTTAGACTGCTAACGTGGAATGTGCGGGGGCTGGGTAACCCCAAGAAAATTAGGCAAACTCTGGCATACCTAGACAGGCAGCGCATAGACATTGCACTAATACAGGAGACACACTGCGCACCGACACGCCGAATAAATGTGGGGCGGAGATGGGCTGAATCGGTACACCATTCATCCTACTCCTCGTACGCACGGGGGGTATTAGTGCTGATCAGAAAGGGGCTGAAATATATGATAGATAAGGTTGAGACTGATGCAATGGGGAGATTTGTGCTACTGACTGGTCTCCTGCGGGGACAGAGACTAGCCGTGGTAAATGTGTATGGGCCTAACGTGGACGACCCGCAGTTCTACCACTTACTGTGGGGTAAACTGCGTGAATTGCAGGCCCCTCATGTAATTTGGGGTGGAGATTTTAACCTTGCGCTCTCTGAGGATGTCGATAGATCCGGAACGACGACGGAACCACACAGGCGCGCGCTACGTGTCCTACAAGATATAATGGTTGACAGGGCACTCACCGACATCTGGAGAAGTAGACATCCGGATGAGTTGGAGGCCACACATGTAGCTACATCACACGGCAGTTGGTCCCGCATAGATTACTGGCTAGTGACTGGGGATATAGCATTGTGGACACGGGAAGTTAGGCACTTACCCAGAACACTCTCAGATCACAGCCCGGTGCTCCTCTCTCTGGAGCTCCCGAACTACACGCCACCTCCATTCAGTTGGAGATTTAATGCCAAAGCACTGATGGACCCCGTATATGCCGATACTATTGGGCAGGCGATACGGGACTTTTGTGACAATAATGCGACTTCTACGACCGACTCGGGAGTACTATGGGAGGCTTGCAAGGCCACCATACGAGGAGTCTGCATAAGCACTAACGCAGGTATTCTAAAAGACATTCGACAGCAGATACAAGCCAGGGAAGACAAGTTGCGACTTCTAGAACGGGAGTATGAGAGCACACAGAATGTTCGGATACTAGGGGACATTAGGAAAACACTGTCTGAATTCCAGAGCTTCGCGGAAGACGAAATTAAATATACAACTAAAAGACAAGTGGCGAGGGCGTATGGGGAGGGCGGCAGACCGGGCAGGCGCCTAGCGACTACCATATGCGAGGGACGTGCCCCACAAAACATACAGGTGATTCGTGGGCGCCAAGGGGAGCGGAAATATGGTGAACAAGCAATACTGGGTGAATTTGTGGCTGCGTACGGTGAACTGTACGCATCCAGGCCAACGGCCAATGAGACCGAAATCGCGGACTACCTCGAAGACGTGGCGATAGCGTGGCTGTCGGACACACACCGCGAATACCTATCCCAGCCTATTACGGTAGAGGAAGTCACTGAGGTAATTAAGTCGCTGCCGAATGGTAAGACGCCGGGCCCCGATGGATTTACTGGCGAATTTTATAAGGCGTTTGTTGACCAACTAGCCCCACATCTGGTGGAAATGTATGGTAATGCTCATGAGCAACAGCATTTACCGCCAACCCTGCGAGAGGCGATGTTATTGGCGCTACCCAAGCCACAAAAGGACCCGGAACTTTGCGACTCCTACAGGCCGCTGTCCCTTATAAACGTGGACAACAAGATATTGGCAAAATTGCTTGCGGCCAGACTTAACCCGCTCATGCCCAGATTGGTCCTGCCCGACCAATCTGGATTCATACCAGAACGCTCCACTGCACACAACACGCGAACATTATTTGCACTCACGCACTATCTAACACCTGAGACGAAGACGGCGGCGGTCTTCTTGGACGCAGCCAAAGCCTTTGATTCTTTGGAGTGGACCTATATGAGCACGGTGCTGAGGAGGATGGGCTTCCCGCCCATGTTCCTCCAATGGATCAACTTATTATATGATGCACCTGTGGCACGGGTTAGGGTGAATAATTATATCTCAGGCACCATTGATATTCGGAGGGGGACGAGGCAGGGATGCCCCCTGTCCCCTCTCTTGTTCGCGCTGGCGTTGGAGCCCCTTGCGTGCAAAATAAGACAGGGGCACCATTACTCGGCCCTGCAGTTCCCGCAGCGGCCACTGCACATATCATTGTACGCCGACGATATGCTACTCTTTGTGAGGGACCCACAGGCCAATCTGAATCGATTGTTGAGGGAGTATATAAAATTCGCGCGGCAATCCGGGGTCATTATAAACTGGGCCAAGTCCATGATCATTCCCCTGACTGACAGCACGCAACCACACCCAATGGACTATCCTCTGGAATGGAAGATGGACCCGATAAAATATTTGGGTGTGTGGTACCACAGGGACCCGGAAGTCGTGATCCGGACTAACTACGGGACGGTGATTGACGCACTAGAGGAGAAGGTGGGGAGGTGGATCCAACTGCCACTATCGGTGGCTGATCGAATCGCTATCGTTAAAATGGTGGTACTGCCGAAGTTACTCTATCTATTCACTAACATCCCAATTCACCCTCCAGCGGAGGTGTTCCGACGGATTACCTCGATGGTCCTTCGACTTATCTGGGCGGGAAAGACGGCTAGGGTGGAGATGCGGACATTGACGTTGCCCTACAGTAGGGGGGGGTTCGGGGTTCCTGACTTCTGCCTATACTACCTCTGCGCACAAGCACAGTATGCACATTTTTGGTATCACAAGGTCCCGTTTCTCACCCACACTGCGATTGAGGAGGGGGATGCTATGCCAGTTCCACTTGAGGCGATTATCACCCATCGCAGGCCTCCTTTGCACATGAACGACATAAACACCATCGATGCCACAAACAAAGCGTGGTATACCATGGGCAGAAAAGCTAATAAATTGCCACTGTATGCCCCGGCACTCCGGCTTCAATGGCACCCGGCAATATCGGTCACGCAAGAAAAAATGGGACTGGAACTGCTGCGCCAAGTGGGCATTGACACCATGGGGGACTTGTACGAAGATGGGACTTTTAAAATGCTAGAAAACCTGACATTTATCAGTAACATGACTGCCTTATTTCGCTTTAATTA
Organism: Triturus cristatus; assembly: GCF_964204655.1. NCBI lineage: Eukaryota > Metazoa > Chordata > Amphibia > Caudata > Salamandridae > Triturus > Triturus cristatus. Next base: position 395,002,467 of record NC_140594.1, read on the forward strand.
TCATAGACTGCAAAGGGCTATGAAGCAGCTGTACCCAACGTACCCGCTGGAACCTCCTGGGCTAACCGCGTTGCAGTGGCTAATCACCACGCCTGCGAGAAAACACCTGGTGTCCACACTGTACACGAAGATGCAGGAGGACATAGCGGCAACCACGAATGCTTCCATGGAGAAGTGGAATGGCTGTCTGGACACTCCGCTAACAGAGGATGAATGGGCTACCGCCTGTACTTTAACGGGCATGCTGACACCTAATGGCAATCTCCGCATTCTGCATTTCAAATACTTACACCAGACATACTACACACCGGCCAGACTACACCGATATGGGCTGCGGGTGGACTCTAGATGCGAGCGCTGTGGGGCAGACGGGGCAGATTTCATACACCTGGCCTGGTCATGTGAGGCAGTTGGAGAATACTGGGTGCAGGTGACGCAGATGATTGGGGCTATGGTGGGCGGGGAAGTGTGCTGCGAGGTCAAAACCTGTTTGTTGGGGCTGCTGCCTGACTTTCGAGCCCTAAAACGTAGATTCTGTATGGTTGCGCTGCTAATGGCCAAAAGGAGGGTCTCGATATGTTGGAATGGCAGGCGAAGCCCGAAGCCTACGGACTGGCTTACGGACTTAACGTATTGCAGAGATACCCTGAGGACTTATGAAGAAGAACTTCCTACCGGATCGCAGCCCAGGGACTACTGGGTGTATCTAACCCAATATTTGCAAATGCAGCAACAGACTTAATAAGCGACTAGCACATGTGATAAACGGCGGTGGGTATGGGAGACCTCTGCTTAGGAAATGAATAGACAAAATTGGATGAAGGATGCTGTTGTGACGTGACCGCAATGTTATGATTGTTTTCTGTTTGTACACAATTACAAATGCCAATAAAAAAAAAAAAAAAAAACTTTTCAAAAAAAAAAAAAAAAACTATTTTCTGTACACCTTTGGTCTGTGGGTTTGATCTATTGTATGGACATATTGCCTATCAGTAAAATACATATGTGTAGGAAGTTTAGTCTGTTTTGCTGAATACTTTAATTCCCTGAATACTTCCTCACTCATTTAACTTACTCAGGGTCCCTCATCCGTAGTTTTGTTGGGTCAAGTACCCGCGACAGGCAAGGGCCCAAAACCTATTGAGGCGACATCAAAACGACCTATCACAAAACAACCTGGTTTTGCAAGGGAAGTCACCTGGGTTTTTGTCCCCAGGCTCGGCGGCCATCTTGGGCAGCTACCAAACCCAAACATTTCTGAAAACTAGACACCCGGGGGAGTCCAGCGATGTGTGGTATCATTTTACTCGGGACAACAAGGTGAACGCTGGGTGATAGGACATTTGCGCCAGCACGGTGATTCCATGCAAACATTTGTGGAAAATCTGTTTTTTCAGCTAAAATTGAGGATTGCAGGGGATTCTGGGTAGGGAAACGTTAGGGGATCCACGCAAGCCATACCTCATTGGACTCCCCAGGGTGTCTAGTCTTCAGAAACATGTGGGTGTGATAGGTTTCCCTAGATGGCGGCAAGCCCCGGGCCAAAAAGCAGATCCCCCCCCCAAAAACGGGTAGTTTTGCTATAGGTAATTTTGAAGTCTCCACAATACAATTTGGGCCATTTCCTGTTTCAGCCACTTTGCCTACCCACACAAGTGAGGTACCATTTTTATTGGGAGACCTGGGGAAACGCTGGGTGGGAGGAAATTTGTGGATCCACGCAGATTCCAGAACCTTCCCACACAGAAATTTGAGAAAAAGGTGATTTTTTTCAGCTAAATTTGAGGTTTCCAGGGAATTCTGGGTAGGAAAATGCTGGGGGACCCACGCAAGCCATACCTCGCTGGACTCCCCCGGGTGTCTAATTTAAGAAATGTGTGGCTTTGGAAGTTTCCCAAGATGGCCGCCGAGCCCGGGGCCAAAAACCCAGGTGACATCCCTTACAAAACCAGGAAGTTTTGTGATTGGTAATTTTGATGTCGCCTCAATAGGTTTTGGGCCCTTGCCTGTCACAGGAACTTGACCCACCCACGCAAATGAGGTATCATTTTTATCGGGAGACCTGGGGGAACGCTGGGTAGGAGGAAATTTGTGGATCCACGTAGAATCCAGAAATTTCCCACACGGAAATTTGAGAAAAAAGTGATTTGTTCAGCTATATTTGAGGTTTGCAGGGGATTCTGGGTAGGAAAATGTTAGGGGACCCACGCAAGCCATACCTCGCTGGACTCCCCCGGGTGTCTAGTTTTCAGAAATGTGTGGGTTTGGTAGGTTTCCCTAGATGGCCGCCGAACCCGGGGCCAAAAACTCATGGGACCCCATTGCAAAACCATGTTGTGTTGTGATAGGTAATTATGAAGTCGCCTCAATAGGTTTTAGGCCCTTGCCTGTCGCGGGGACTAGGCCTACCCACACAAGTGAGGTATCATTTTTCTCGGAAGGGTAGGGGGTAGGCTGGGTGGGAGGAAATTTATGGATCCACGTAGATTCCAGAACTTTCCCACACAGAAATTTGAGAGAAAAAAAATTTTTCAGCTAAATTTAAGGTTTGCAGGGGATTGTGGGTAGGAAAACGTTAGGGGACCCATGCAAGCCATACCTCGCTGGACTCCCCCCGGTGTCTAGTTTTCAGAAATATGTGGGTTTGGTAGGTTTCCCTAGATGGCCGCCGAGCCCGGGGCCAAAAACTCATGAGACCACCCTTGCAAAACCAGGTTGTTTTGTGATAGGTAATTATGAAGTCGCCTCAATAGGTTTTAGGCCCTTGCCTGTCGCGGGGACTAGGCCTACCCACACAAGTGAGGTATCATTTTTCTCGGAAGGGTAGGGGGTAGGCTGGGTGGGAGGAAATTTATGGATCCACGTAGATTCCAGAACTTTCCCACACAGAAATTTGAGAGAAAAACATTTTTTCAGCTAAATTTAAGGTTTGCAGGGGATTGTGGGTAGGAAAACGTTAGGGGACCCATGCAAGCCATACCTCGCTGGACTCCCCCCGGTGTCTAGTTTTCAGAAATATGTGGGTTTGGTAGGTTTCCCTAGATGGCCGCCGAGCCCGGGGCCAAAAACTCATGAGACCACCCTTGCAAAACCAGGTTGTTTTGTGATAGGTAATTATGAAGTCGCCTCAATAGGTTTTAGGCCCTTGCCTGTCGCGGGGACTAGGCCTACCCACACAAGTGAGGTATCATTTTTCTCGTAAGGGTAGGGGAAATGTGGGGTGGGTGGAAGTTTGTGGATCAACGCAGATTCCACAACTTTTCACCACAGAAATATGAGGAAAATGTGGTTTTTTAGACACATTTTTAGGTTTGCAAGGGATTCTGGGTAACAGAACCTGGTGAGAGCCAGTCAAGTCACCCCGTCCTGGATTTTCCTGGGTGTCTAAGTTTAAAAAATGTACAGGTTTGCTAGGTTTCCCTATGTGTCGGCTGCTCTATGGCCCAAAATCCACAGGTAGGCATATTGCTAAAAACAAATCCATACCTAGTTGGCTTTCTGCCACCCTGGGAGGGATATCGGGGGTGGGCTTGCCCCGATATGCCCCCAAGGGGGTCAGCGACACTGTGGCTATTTTGGGGGGGGGTTGGGGCATTGGTATGCCCACTTTGGGCAGCCCCCACGCTTACAAAAAACCAGCGTAATCGTTGGCGTCTAGTGGGCATTTTGCCCCCCGGGGGGGCAGATTGAGAGCTACTGCACCCATCCTTCTCCCAGGGGGGGCAAAAAGGCTGTCATTTTTGCAGGTGGGGGCATTGGCATGCCCGTTTTGGGCAGCCCCCACCCTAATTGACATTTGCCCCAAAAAATCCCTGGCATCTAGTGGGCTTTTTGCCCCCCCCTGGGGGGGGGCAGATTCGGGGCTGCTGCCCCCGGGGAGCAAAAAGGATGTAATTGTTGCAGGTGGAGGCATTGGCATGCCCGTTTGGGGCAGCCCCCATCCTAATTAAAATTTGCCCCAAAAAATCCTGAGCATCTAGTGGGCTTTTTGCCCCCCCGGGGGTGCAGATTGGGGGCTAATGCTCTCATCTGCCCACCAGGGGAGGCAAAAAGCCTACTAGACACCAGGGATATTTTGGGGCAAATTTTAATTAGGGTGGGGGCTGCCCAAAACCGGGATGCCAATGCCCTCACCCTAATTAAAACTTGCCCCAAAAAATCCCTGGCGTCTACTGGGCTTTTTGCCTCCTGGGAGGCTGATTGGGGCTAATGCCCCCATCTGCCTGCCAGGGGGGCAGAAAGGCTGTAACTTTTGTGGGGGAGGGGTGGGGGCATTGGCATGCCCATTTTGGGCAGCCCCCTCCCTCATTCAGATTTGCCCCAAAACATCCCTGGCGTCTAGTGGGCTTTTTGTCCCGCCAGGGGGGGAGATGAGGGCATTAGTGCCCATATTGGACAGCGCCCACCACTAATTATAATTTTTTTTTAAAAACCTGGTATCTAGTGGGCTTTCTGCCCCCGGGGGGGCAGAAAGACTGTACCTTTGCAGCGGGAGGGGCGGGGCAATTGGCATGCCCATATTGGGCATCCCCCACCCCTAATTATAATTTTTTTTAAATCCCTGGTATCTAGTGGGCTTTCTGCCACCCCCCCCGGGGGGAGGGGGGCAGAAAGACTGATTTTGTGGCCGGGGTGGGGGCATTGGCATGCCCATATTGGGCAGCCCCCTCCCCTAATTAGAATATAAACAAAAATCCCTGGTATCTAGTGGGGTGGGGCAGAAAGACAAAATTTGCCCAAATTCTTATGGGGAGAGGAAAGGCCCTTGCCCAAGGGGACGCTCACCCCTCCCTGGTGTCTAGTGGGTGGATCCCTGCTTGGGGATCGCCCTCCTGGGGCAATCCCCAAGCAGAGATCCACTGGCGAGGGGAACCATTGGAAAGGGCAGATTCTCCCCTTTCCAATGATTTCGAAAGGGGAGATTCTCCCCTTTACAATGATACCCCTCCCGTCTTTCTATGTGCTCAGGGGGCTGAGATAGCCCCCTGAGCACGTAGAAAGTGAAAATGAAATGAGCCTAAAGGCTAATTTTATTTTCGGTTTCTGTGAAATGACGACAGCGCGACGTGCATGCTGATCGTCATTTCACAGAAACCAGGGAGGGGGCCTCGGGAGCTGGGGAAGCTCTTCCCCAGCTCCCGAGGCTTTGGGGGAGAAAAGGAAATCCCTCTGCTGTCTACAGCAGAGGGATTTCGTGCCCCTGTCCTCATGACCGATGGCTCCATCATGAGCACTGGAGCACCGATGCTCATGACGGAATCATTCCGGATTGAGCATCGAAGGGGTTAATTTATACTTTCAAATGAAGTGTGGTGCACTTCTGACATGGAACAGGGTTTTTGCGAACTGGCATTATTGATTTAGCAGAGATGCCAGATTTGGAATGAACCACCTGCAATAGCCGAACATACACAGGAAACTACAGACTTACGATATATTTTGAAGGAGTGGAGCTTTTAGAATTTTCTCTGCTTTCTTGGGGTCATTGCTCATGCCCTACTTCACTGATGTACTAATTTGAAAAAATATACACAGAGAAATGAATTTCAGATATTCACACTTCTCATGGTGTAGTGGGAGGCCACACTATGTGATTCTTTGAAAAGTGGCCCTCAGTCAACAATAGAGGTTTGGGGTATTTTTTGCTTATATTAAGTCCCTGATGCTGATTACTTCTTTAAGTCCTGACAGGGCTTCCTGGATGGAGTTCCGTAAGAACTCTACCTCAGAGGAGATTCCAAAGCTTGGCCTTTTGTAGCTTTGCAGCCCTACTTGTATACAGATTTAGTAACAGATTGGCTTGATTTATCAAGTAGTCATTTGTGATAGCCTTAATTTAAACCCAAATTGTAAGCTCATTCCAGTCTGCTGAGGCCTGTTAGTATGTCGCCAATTGTGGCTGTTAGGTGTCACTCCCTTTTGATCACTTTGTTGGGTAGCCTTATGACAATACATATTCTTACTGCTCTTGGTTATTTGGCCTCGGTGGCAACAACCATAGGCTACACCTATAGCATTGGTTGTGACACTCTTTGAAACATCAACATTTTCCAATTTCTTGAGTTCTGCTTCTACTGACAGACTGATGTGGAACCTTTTCTCAAATGTCTCAGTGCAATTGCTTTGATGGTGGTATCAATATGTAACTTAATATTCTTTGATCTGAAACAAATCTGGAATTGGCCTGAGCGGGCTGGATTTGCTCTCCCACGGGGACTGGGAGCTTGTGCCTGCTGTCTCCAACCAACAACGCAGCCCCAGTTGGAGACAACTCAGTGCGCATGTTGGTTTGGCCATCCTGAGACAGCCGGCCAAACCCACATGCAGCAGTGCCCACCACTCCTCCTCCGTGCATGTTACCACGATGGTACCGCCCCTGTAAAGAAAAGTAAAATGATAATAAGCCTGTTAAATAATCTTTCTTTTCACGTTTTGCATCTGCTGGTGGGCGGGCATCGCTCCTTAGTCGTAACAGAGGAGTCACCTCTGGTGCACCATCTGGGAGCCACTGTGATAGACATTGCCAACTCACTGAAAGGGACAGGGGACTTGCGGCAGCCATGGATATGTTGGATAGAGATCCATGAATTTATGACACCAGACGCATGCACAGCCATTTGTGCAGACAACAACTTGGTTGACATTCCCGCCTGAGTTACACTGTTTCGCTAGCTGGCAATGACTTTAGGGTGATGGGTTTTTCTTGAAATGAGCAGGGGTGGCGACGCTTATTCCGGAAAGGCCATATGAGCTGATACGACCTTTCCGGTGCAGATGTCTTAGACTTGGTGGTCTAAGCAGTCCAATCAATAGTATCAATTCTGTTCTTTTATATTTATGTGGTGGTGCCACTGGATCTTTCAAAACACATATAAGCTTATTTGTGTGCAAGACCTTCCCGTTGCCATTCAGATTGTACCCCTCCGACACTGCTTCTTCCTGAGCGATGTAAGGAACTGCCAAGAGTCAATAGCACATGTGCGTTTTCTGACAGGGAGCACTGTTAAGCCTATCGTCATGCAAGTTCAGGATGTTTCCCCTCAAGGCAGTCCCTGCGTCCGTGCTGCTCCGATGCTTGGTGTACAGTACTCAGTTGTTGTCGCACTTTGAGCACACCAGCATCAGGAATGCCCAACTCCGTTCCTCTGTGCTCTTCATCGCCAGGCTAGGTATACTGGTCTTTTGTGGGATAAATGGGCAAAGTGGCACTCTCAATTTTGTCTACCGGGAATAAGGTGATTATACTATTACAGGAGATAACACACACTGTCTCCAGTCCTGCACTTTTCACCTACAAATCTTTGATTTCAGATGTGTTAGTCCAGTTAGTTCAAGGGAAGCAAATCCAGACTGCAACGATCAAAATGCATTAGCCGATCACCAAAACGTCCAGGACTGGAAACATTGTTCCCAATGAACTGGAAGAAAGTGGTAACCCTAACTTGTGATGTGTATGTCCTGGCTACAGGAGAGGTGGATCGGAGACAATGATGTGCTGAAGTCATCCTCTTCAACAGTGAAGATGACACAATACTGTTGCTCTCTATAGGAGAAATGAGCCAAAGGAGTCATGTCCTTTTTAAAGTATTCTGTTTTATGCATCCCGCACCAGGGTGCAGATTGTGTATTGCTTGGCTGGACACTACAGTGAAATGGTTAACTAAAATTTGCAACCAATTTTAATCTCAGCTTTGGGCTCAGCTCCACCTTGAATGCTTGTCTGGACTCTTTGTATTCCTCTGTAAGGTTTGAAGTTAGCCAAGAGCTTTTGATTTGACTAAAATCATATGCATAACATACTGAATTGTAGGGGCTTTCAGCCGTCTGCCTTCAACCATTTAGTCTGTTATTGTGTAATTTGAATTATTCTCCTTCCCACTACAGCAAACATTACCTGACATTGGCTAACTTCACTGTGAGCGACGGTATTCTGTCCTTTCACAAAGGGCACAGCCACAGGCAAAGTGCTTTTTCAGATTAGAAAAATATTGTTGCTTTTAGCCAATATTTTCTTTTTTGTTTTTTATATTTATGAGGGTTCGGCATCCTCTTCAACATTAAAGTTTTGCAAGTAGCTTAATAAAAACAAAACAAGCACTTACAAAGCCAAAAGGCTGGAGGTCAATTTCAGGCCCATGCTTTACCCTTGCTAGTTAGTAGAAGATGTGAATACTAGAGGTGCTGCAGCTACAGTTGCCATCCAGGTTCTTTACCAGCATGACTTTTGTTTTCAAGTCCGGCTGGTACAAAAATGAGGGAAATCACCTAAAGTCAGTATTTTTCCCCTTATCAGTCCATACTTTTAACAGTAAATATAAGAAGAAAGCACTTTAAAATGTCTTCTACAGCTGCCTTAAGAATCCCTGGCAGATAATTAAAGCAAACAAAAATAGAAACAGGCCTTGGAAAATTGTGAAATGTCAAATTGTGTGATTCCGGGCAAATATTTTATTTCACTGTTTCCATTTTCTTCACCGAGCTGGCGCGGTCAGAGGGTAGGAACGAAGGCATTCGGAACCACGGATTGCCAACACTGCACTTTTCAGTGTTTTTTCTCAACGCCATCTCGTTGACACCAGAGACCTGGGACACCAGGGCGTATGATTTTATAGCTTAAAGTAACCACTTATTAGGGTGCTGTATCGGTGGTAAGTATTAGTTACTACCACTACCAATAAGTGTGTGAACTTTCTGGTCCTGAAGAATTGCGGTCAACCTGACCGATGCAAGAAACATGTTGACCACTATTCACTAGAGCGTAATTCAGACACCCTCACTGTAAGATTACGCACGTTATTGTTCTTAATTAAGAGTGGGACCTTTCTTATTAAAACTTGTTTTCTAGGATCTCCACTACTTATTTTAAACACACCTAGTCTCACACGCACATCACAATAGGGCCCTCACTTGCACTCACCAACCGGCAATGAATGGAATAAAGATCTCCACTAAAAGGCGCCTCTAAGGTCGCCGATCGGGGATTGCAGCGCCGCCCCGATTCGGAGCAGACCTGATGATGATACTTGACATCTGGGCCACCTGCTGACGATACGTGACAGCTTGTTCTCCGGATGTGTGAGGGTCTTTTTCCAGAAGGAGAGACCTTCTCCTGACCTTCTTCTTTCCCCAATCTTTAACAGCCTCTCTAGGAACAGCATACCTTCGTATTTTCATTCTCATTTCTGGGCTCAGTATGCTGGACCTGTCTTAAAATAGCCCCCTGTTCCTCCACTTTTGTTACTTTTGTTACAAATCCATTTTCTTCATTCTCACATATTAGAGCTCCTTCAAATATCTGAGTTCAGCATGTCAGCTGGACAAAAAAAAACTTTGTTTGATTTAATAGACCAAACTTTTGCTCCATGTATAAACAAATCAAGTCCACTTATAGGGTGCACATGAGCCATGACTTGTCTCTTAGTTCACTAATAGCATTCTCATAAGGGCAGGCCAGCAATGTTTCTCAGTTCAATTTTAACAAGCATTTGCAATGCAATAGGTCTCACATTTGTGAAAGCTAGAGTTCTTGCTGTTGAAAATGACAATGGTTTTTACTTTTGTTTTTTTGTATGCAGTGGAGTGATGATATTTGAATAGCGATATTGCCATTTGTATGGCCTTGTGGCGCTGGAGAACAACAAAATGGTAAATAGGTTATGAGGAAAGGGAGACAAGAGTAACATCCCGGAAATAGCAAACACTTACCGGGAATGGAAGATTGCTTATATCCTCAGAAAACCTAATCAGTATGGTTTAAGAAGTAACTAGGTAGGGTATGTAAACGTGGTAGTGTTGAGCCGATATATAACAAGCACTTTGAAGTCCGACAATTAAGATTAAACAGGAGCCCTCCGAAAACAGTGTTAAGTTTTATCTCGGTCTTTGAATGCACTACAATGTGACCTGGATTGCAGTGTGCGCTGCTGTGACAGCAGCTGGGTGACATCCCATTCCCTGTAGGTGTGCAGTAACAGTTTTTGGGAGTGGAGCACACGTTTTTGGCAGAGAAAGAGTATAAACATGGCACAACTTGTGACCAAGAAAGAGAAGTCCTTTTTTGTATGGAGTGATGGTTTGTGTTAGAAATGGGGATCTCTAGTTGGCAGCGACTGGTGCCGATGTCCAAATAGGGATCCTGCTTCCTAAGTCAGAGTAAGGGGCTAAACCCTTTGATAACCCCTGCTCAACCCTGTGGTAACATAGTACGAGCAGTCAGGCCTATCTCAGAGGCAGTGTGTGAAGCATTTATGACCATACACAACAACGCAGTGAAGACACTACAAAGGGACACCACACAAGTAGCTATAGAAAAATAAGTATCTTTATATAGGCTTAACACAAGGCTCAAAAGCAATCAAGAAACCACAATGCACTCAATTACAGATTCACTTCAAAGCAATAGAGGCACTCAAAAAGCGCGTGGAACGAACTTAGTTCGAGGCCGGGGTCCACGCGACCCGGTGATGCACAATGTACCTGAGATTTAAAGGGGCACGGCACGCAGCCTCACAAGGAAGCCTGATGACAGGCGGACTCGCAGCGGCCACAGCTCCCCGCTGTAGCAGTCCGCGGTGTGCACTCACGATAATCCTTGGACGGGGCTTAAAGGCGGGCACCCAGCGGTACCCGCAGGTGATAGCAAGATCCTCCAAGTGGCGACTAGGTTCGTCTTGACATCCAGAAGTAACACACCCTGTAGGGGTTTTAGCACAGATCTTGATACCCCAAAAGTCTTTGTTCTCAAAAAGTCACAAATCACTGAACCCTGCCAGAACCAGTTTGGTGTCGTCCCGGAGCACTTTGTTTTCGAGACTACATCCTGCCTTTCAGGGAGAGGGGGTCTGCCATCAGGCGCACAGTGGGAGGTGGAGCCATCATACACCTTGCCAGGCACAGCCCTGCTCAGATCAAAGGGTCACCCCTCCCCATACTCCAACTGCAGATCTCTCAATTTAATCCAGGTCACTCTCGGCCTGCCATGACCCTCCAAAACCAGACAGCCAATACACATAACAGCAGAGCACATGGGATGGCTTAGGCAAGAAAATACCTACTTCCCAAAAGTGGTAGTTTTAAACACAGAATATAAAAAAAATCGTCACTAAAAGATGCCCTTTAATATTTGGCGCTCAGGCATACTAAATTCGACTTTCCTACCATGTTCCTTGGGTCAATTAGGATTATACCAATTCATACAGTCAATTTACAATAGGGAGCATTCGCGCTGTGGCACTGAATGGCAGTGGCACAGCGTCCAGAGCATCTAACACCAGCAAACACAGAAGAGACAAAAGCGAAAAATGGAAGTGAGACCCACGCCGATGGTGCCAGGTCTAACAGTTTGGCTATCGTTGGAGACCACTTGTCATGCAAGCCCTTGAGCTGGGCTTTTAATGTTCCAAAACACCTGTGTAGTCTCACTTTAAATGTCCATATGGGGAAATAAGTGAAATTACTTTAGTAGCAAGGTCCCAGCTCAGAAGAAGGCATTTGGACATTTTAATACAAATGATAACCTTGAAACTCTTCCCTGTTACCTGTGGCACAGTCAGGAAATGCACCATATTGTCAACTGTTTCGTACATATTGCATTGTGTGTTTCTACACTTGGCCCAATTTAAACTTGCGCATGTTTACAATTTGAATGTAGTTTCCTGTTATATTGTAACAACAGTCGCTCCTTTCGGTTTTAATGTGCTGCTTACAGGTTATTAATGCATTAAGGTACGATTCCGTACACTCTCTACCGTGACCCTTTGATAATACTGAATCCAGCAACAACCGTTACTTTTAAAAGTCCTTTACAAAAAAATATAAGCATCGGGTAAATAAACCACGCTGCCATTTCACCTGCCGCACCTTAAAAAAAATAACTGGTATTAATAAATTTTAATCCTTTTCTTCTCCCTTTATCCTGAACTCCCTGCTTCCACTTCCCCCGCTTTTGCCCCCCTCCGTCTGCTACCTCCATCTCCTCTGAGCTCCAGCTGCAGCTGTGAGGCAGATTTCAGAGACAGCGCGCGGAGGTCAATACGGCAATGCCGAAGTCAGCAGAAAAAGGCGATTGTGTTTTTTTAAAGAAGGGAAGCCAAAACAAGCCGGTATGCATGACACAAGATATTAATAGGACAAAATCAGAAAAAGAGGGGTTTGCATACAACCATGTGAGCAAGGAATGCATACAAACACCAGCACACAACATCAAATAAAACAAGCATTGGCATAGCCAATAGGACTCGCTTTTGGGACCTTATAAGTATTTAGTTATGCAGCACAATATCCTTGGTGCAACAACATCAACTGTTGCATGGCTAAACACTTATAAATTCCCAAAAGCGAGACCTATTGGCTATGCCAATGCTTGTCCTTCTTGCCTACAGCTTTCTGTCACAACTCGTGAAAGGTCTTCCTTTTTCCCTTTTAGGGTATTAGTCATGAGACTCAGCGGTCCCAAGAGCCCCACGGATGCTCATTCACCATTAGCCGTGGCGATTTGGAACAGAAACTCTCTAGGACAGAAGCTATGCTAATCCTTAAATTTAATACTGCCACTAGTGGCCTTAACGAACTCTCTGAACTTTACAAACTAAATTAAAATCCTATTGCAATCAACTGGAGACAAGTACCTTTCAGTGGCCATTCATGAGTAAGTCATAGGTTGTTACTCGTTTTACCAACCATTGCACATTCTACGGACATCGCTTACTCGCTCAACTTTCACGACAGTCAATTCTTCCCACACCCGATTTTTTACCATCAATTTCATACGTCAGCAACCTTCCGGGTTCAAGCACGTTCACCCTCAAGCATTACATCAGATATACACATAAATCTATTTGTTATTAAGAGAAAGTTTTCTAACTTGACAAACACGAACTTCGCCAAAGTAGCGTCTTTAACGCCACAAAGAAGTCTTTTCTTTATGTCTTCAACACGAGAACCACTCAAAAGAGAACCACGTATGCCGACGCAACACACGTCAGCACTAGCGAGACTGGAATCGTAGACGAAAGCGACCGACAAACTCAGGTATGCCCCGCTGTCACTTTTTCGAACTATTGAGGACGAGGTTCTACTCCCCCAGTTAAACTACGTTTCAATTCATTCTAGCTCTGATGAGAATTCAAACCGGTGACAACTCGATCAAAAACCCAGCGCACAGGAATGACGCGCACCCAATCGGTTGTACACTAAGGTAACCAAGTCAATTCTTTCTAAACAATGCCGTTTTCTTCCACTATGTGTTTCATCAATATACTAAAAAGGCTCCCATGCTCTATCCCCAGCATCTAAGTGAGGATCTCCTCAACTCACCAGATACAATCGTCCCCCTTCCTCTTCCACACCGAAAACTTGATGATAAAAGTAAGCCATTTCTCAAATTAAGCTTATATTTATAATTGAGACTTTAATGGATGTTATTACACCTCCTTTTTTCACTCTTCTCCACTCAGGTTTCTACCCTCTTCCTAAAACGCTTGTCTCCATTCAAACCAAGGTAACTTTATTAACACAGAAACTAGCAATGTGTCCAAAGAGGTACAGGGGGCCCCTACTGATACAGGCTTCTCCTTCCTCACCCTACAGGTCCTGATGAGAGGCCCGGCAAACCAAGGGTCTCGAAACGCGTAGACCTTGTATAAAGACCACAAGAACTTGACAACTTTCTAAATAAGAATCATTCATAAATATACATATTTTTTTGTATGCTCTATTTCCGTGGTCCAAACAGAAAAGACTGTAAAATACGTTCTTTATGTGCTAATTTCCTGATCAAAAAGCCTGTGTGATTGTATGACTGGACAAGATTGTTTGGTATGCGAGAACAGTATGTAAGTTGCGAGTGATTGATTGGTGTGGTGTAATTATTACTAACTATTTTTCACTTTTTGTCCATTGTGATTCCTTTTTTTTTTAAATTGCTTCGGCAATAGGAAGGTATAAAAGCTTTAAAAGAAAATTATTAAAATATTGATTAATCCAAGCAAAAGATAAGTCTTCGACACTTTTTGTTTCATCTTCAAGATGTGTCCTCTTAAATAAAATGGAGTTTAAAAACTTAGCGCAGTACTAGCAGTGTTACTGTTCAATATATATGCATTCACCATTAGAGCATGTATTTACTCCCAGTGTTGTTATGATCTCAAATTGTGGCTTAGACACTTCAGATATGCAGGTACAGCAGAAGTTCTGGAGGGAGGTTAGCATTCATATTCGGTCTAGTATATACAACTTCATTCGGTCTAGTATATTAAATCACAATTTTGCCTTGTCTGAACAGTATCCGCATATATGCAATGAGTCCAGTTTGAGGGTCAGATGGTCGATATATGCAATTAATATGACTGAAAGTAGTTGGTTCTTTTTTTAGGTACTTCACCCCAATATGATTTTGGAGTAGAAACGCACTAAAATGTTTGACTAAAACATTCTGTTGTGCTGTTAACCGGGATTGGTCAGAGTCCCTGTTATTGATGCATTTATCTAGGAGTGTTTCAATTCGCTGTAGGTAACCTTTCAGTTACTTCAAATGCAGAGGGATAGAAACTCTGCCCAGTTTGAAGGCAGGGCGCTGTAGGGTAAAAACGCGTCCAATTAGACAGGGTGGAGTAGGTATCTGGTGTTCTATGGTGGGGGCCTCCTAGACTCCAGAGAGGTGCATTAAAAGGCGAGACTGTATAGTTCTGTTTCCAGGAACTTACTGAAGCGGAGGTACACCCAACTCTGTAAAAGCAGGGGATGCTGAGATGCATCAGTGGTGGTATGTGCGCTCCTTGTTAGAGCAGGTGGGTGCAGGTTCACGATGCTTGTGTGTGTGATCCCACCACAGAAGCTGCTGTTGCTTGCTAGTATGACCACTTTGCAGGGTGCATCTTGTCTCCAATGAACAGGCACAATTTTGAGGATGTTGTGAAAATCAAGTTACTAGAGAGTCAAAGGAAAGGACTGGAAGCAGCAGGATTCAGAACTTGAGCTGGTGGGTGGGATGCAAAAATCATGACCTCCACGGCAATAAGCCTGTCACAGGTAGCTCTTCCGGGCTGTGCTGCGGGACAGGGCCAGCACTGCGAGGGGGTCACATGAACAGTAGCCCGGCCTCCTTATCACGACCAGCAGACGTGGGAGGGAAAACAACACCACCAGCCCTCGCTGGGTTCACAGACTCAGAGATGGGGCCGCTCGAACCCTCCGTGCTGTATAAAAGCGAGCACTTGTATCCTCAGAAATATAATGTATGTTAGACTGCACAATTAAGAATAGCCAGGGCATGAAAAGGCGTCATGCACACAGAATGATAAAGCGGTTTGTTTGTGGAGATGGAATATGGAGTGGCATATGTTCCCAGCCCTGAGACAATGCAAATGTTTTTTAAAGTATCAAGAAAAAAATAACACATCTCAGCCCCACAGACAGGGCCTCACACGGTCCTGTTCTAGGGACCTAACCTGGGCTTAATTTGTGACAAAAAAAACAATTGACGAAAAAAGAGGAGGAAAAGGGAGGAGGGAATGCGAGGAGCAGAGGAGTCAGAATGAAAGTGACGAAAAGGGAGGGGGGAATGCGAGGAGCAGAGGAGCCAGAATGAAAGTGACGAAAAGGGGGGGGGGGGGAATGCGAGGAGCAGAGGTGCCAGAATGAAAGTGACAAAAAAGGGGGGGGGGGAATGCGAGGAGCAGAGGCGCCAGAATGCTGTATAAAAGCGAGCACTTGTATCCTCAGAAATATAATGTATGTTAGACTGCACAATTGAGAATAGCCAGGGCATGAAAAGGCGTCATGCACAAAGAATGATAAAGCGGTTTGGTTGTAGAGATGGAATATGGAGTGGCATATGTTCCCAGCCCTGGGGCAATGCAATTGTTTTTTAAAGTATCAAGAAAAAAATAACACATCTCAGCCCCACAGACAGGGCCTCACACGGCCCTGTTCTAGGGACCTAACCTGGGCTTAAGTTGTGACAAAAAAAACAATTGACGAAAAAAGAAGAGGAAAAGGGAGGAGGGAGATGCGAGCAGAGCATCAAAGAGCTGGGCGAAAAGGGAGGGGGGAATGCGAGGAGCAGAGGAGCTAGAATGAAAGTGACGAAAAGGGATGGGGAATGAGAGGAGCAGAGGAGCCAGAATGAAGGTGACGAAAGTGAAAGTGATCGCGATCAAGCGCAAGGCGAGGGATGTGCTTAATGAGCATGAGGAATGCCATATGGTGCCTATGCTCAAGTCCGCTGTAGCTGGCGGTAGCATTTTTTGAAGCCCTCCTTACTTGAGGTCTCCGCTAGACCAGCGCAAGCGCTGGGTCGGGTGAGACCTAAAAATGAAAGGACACTGGTCGCACACACGCTGTAAGCCCCTGCACAGCAGAAAACAAAACAAACAAGCCTGTTACTAAACAATTGGAATGTCTGACTTGGTCTACTGCAAAATTTAACAGGACACACAATTTAGAGCTCACAATTTTTACGCTTGAGTAGGTCAGCAAGTCATAGCTTTCTCACTTTGCATTCTGGGACCTGCAGTCAAACCAATGCCAAGAAAAACCTTAAATGGGCGAGATCCCCTACATGAACCTGGGAATTTTGGCAACAGTGTGTGTGTGTGTGTGTGTGTGTGTGTGTGTGTGTGTGTGTGTGTGTGTGTGTGTGTGTGTGTGTGTGTGTGTGTGTGTGTGTGTGTGTGTGTGTGTGTGTGTGTGTGTGTGTGTGTGTGTGTGTGTGTGTGTGTGTGTGTGTGTGTGTGTGTGTGTGTGTGTGTGTGTGTGTGTGTGTGTGTGTGTGTGTGTGTGTGTGTGTGTGTGTGTGTGTGTGTGTGTGTGTGTGTGTGTGTGTGTGTGTGTGTGTGTGTGTGTGTTGTGTGGTTGTGTGTGTGTGTGGTTGTGTGTGTAAGTGCTAAAAATTAATCTGCCCGAGATGATGCGGCCGACCTATTGCTTGCAGACTGTGCATACAACCTAGAGTGCAAGTTATCTGCCAGATTTTGATAAAACCTGGGGAAGGTTTATTTTTACCTGGCCACGTGAGTCCTCCCAGCTGATTGGCACTCCTCTAAATAAGCCACTCTCAATAGCTTGTTCAGCTTCCTTCCTGTGTGTCCCTGGGAACTCCTTAAGCTTTTCAATTGCCCTTACTAAACAATTGATGAGCTGGTAAACTCGTGGCAGAGTTATTTCATCCCTTTGCAGTGCTTCTGAGAGTGTTCCAATTTCATGAACCGCATCTGCAACACCAGCTAGATTCAGCAAAAAATCGGAAGATGTCAGGATTTTATTCAGCCCGCGGAAGCAGACCAGTGTTTGGCATCACGAGAAGTATTTAAGCTGGACTGAACAAAATGCTGGTGAAGGGCTGGGTATGACTCCCACACTGCTCTTATTGCCCTTTTGCTAGCAGCAATCCACTGAATTGAGAATACTCGCCCAATTTTCAGAATTGCACATGCAGAGATCCCGCTGATTTTTGGGAGACTGGTGGTACACAGCATCCAGTTTTTCGAAAAATGCAAGGTGCTTAAGGCCTGGCACTGTATTAACCGTGTCCACTATACTGAGCTCAAGCCGGTGGCATAGACAGTGCCATTTTACAAGGCGAGGGTATTTACAACATAGCCTGTCCAAAACACCAGAGTTTCTCCCCAGCATTACACTGGCACCATCACTGCACACCCCTATCCAATTGTCTGCAAGGAACTTGTTGCACACCCATGTTTTTCAAGACATTTCAACAGTGAGGACTCAATGCACTCTGCATCTCCCCTAGGCAACTCAAGCAAGTCAAGGAAAAAGGCGAGGGGCTCTTTTCCGTTGATAGCAGCACGGACATAAATAATTAAAACGGTCATGGAAGAATGGGTTGTTGACTCATCAATATAAACTGAGATTTTAGGAGCCTGTTCAACGATGCCGATGCAAAGCTTTCTCTGCATTTCATTAGCATTGCAATCAGTTATCTGTGTTGCAGTGAATTTGCTGTGTGGAATCAAGCCCACATCTGACTCATTAGCAACCTGCAAGGCTACTAGACCTGGAAAGTCTGAAAAGGGTCGATTATTTTTTGCACAAAAGTGAAGCGTGCAAAACACCTTAACTGTTGAAGCATGACAATGCCTCTACAGCTACAGGATCGTTGACAGCAGTACCTCCTTCTTGGATGCAGCTCGGATATCACATGTGTTAGAATGGGCTTCAGAATTGTTATGCTCATGGGTTTTTTTCTGCTGTGAGTTAACTGGCTAGCTTTTGTTAGGCCAGATGAAGCAATGCTCCCAGTGACCCATTCTCTAGTCTAGACAAACCCACACCCTGTGATGCTCCAAGTAGCGTAACCTCACTGCATGTGTTGCAGCCAAGGCGGCCATATTCACTGTTTAGCCATGGATACTTTTCTTTAAAATGAGCCCACTGATTGTGGTCCCAACACTCTGGCAAGCTGGTATCCCTTTCAAACTGGTGCCCGCATCCTGGATCTTTGGTAGCTCATTTGTGAGCTACACAAAATTGACAGTCCTGTAGTTGGGAGATGGGCAGGTAAGTCAACGCCATCTAAGAAAGTTAGGGGCGGCCGTGCGGGCAAGTTACGTCATCTTAGAAACTCCCGCTTTTGAGCAGGATGGACTGCGTCTACCCTGTAAAATAAGTGGGGGGACGCCGTCCACCCGCATGGACCCCCTACTCATGCCCTGCTGTCAGCTCACAAAACTCTGAGGTACAGGCTTCAGGCTACGACAATATTTTCAAATCACCATGATCCTCGGAGGTTACCAATTTTTGCATTTTGCACTTGTACGTCAGATGGCGGATGCCACAACCCTGTGAATCCATGAAAACGAGTGCTGTGACACCTTTGACACTGTGCCCCATGATCGGCTTCTGCGCAGGTTAGAGGAGTGTGGTATTGGGGGCACGGTGTACAATTGGTTTGCTTCATTTCTGAGTGAGCGGCAGCAGGAAATTTGGTCTCCTCCCCTATCTGCTGTAATTCTACCATTGAAGGTGGGTGTCCCACAGGGCGCTATTTTAAGTTCCACACTTTTTAATATCTCTAAGGCCCCACTTTCTCACCTAGCAGAGTCACACAGAGCGAAGATCGTCTCTTACGCAGACGATACTCAACTATTGTTCACGTGTGACAAAGGGGTGAATTTCAGAGGGATGGAGAATATGTTTGACGAAAGTCTTCTCGTGGTTACCTCTCAATCAACTTAAGTGCAACCCTGAGAAGTCCAAAATATTTTTTTTTGGGTGCCCTCCATGTGAGGAGTGGAGCCTTTGGTGGCCCCAAAATATGGGTCCTCCCTCTGCTCCAGTTAGTACTGTAACGAATTTAGGAGTGAGGCTTGATGCTTGCTTAGTAATGAAGACTCAAATACAAGCTGTTGCAGGCACATGCTTTGGTTTGATAAATATGGTCAGGAATTTCCATCCTCTACTTCCAGTGGAGTACCGTAAGATCATAGTGCAAGCTCTAATTACATCCAGGTTGGATTATGTAAAAATCCTGTATCTGGGCCTTCCTGAATATTTACTCAATCGGCTACAGGTTGTCCAGAACGCCGCCGCCAGAGCTATTCTTATGGTAAGTCCCAGAACGCACATGTCACCCCACCTGAAGGCATTGCACTGGCTCCCAGATAGGAAGAGGATCCATTTCAAAGCTTTAGCGCTGGCCCACCAAGCATTCCATGGTACGGGCGCCGTGTATCTGAGAAAGACGATTCATCACTATCAGCCCCAACGAGCTTTAAGGTCCTCAGGGCAGTCCCTTATGCTCATCCCTAAGTTTGCTCGCTCCCGGATGGGGGGACGTTCCTTTCAGGTTCTAGCTGCATGCTTGTGGAATGACCTGCCTCTATATCTCAGACAGGCCCAAAACGTGCTCCTTTTTAGGAGACAACTAAAAACATGGCTGTTCCAGAAATAGTACTTCAGTAGGGTAGGTGGAGCTCCTCTGTTACACCACAGGGTGGTGTGACCACCTTCCAGACAGGATTTAGTGTATTGGTATGGGGTGGGTTGCCTTGCCAGCACCACTCAGTCTGCATGAGGGGCACATTTGGTGTCCCTGTGCATAGTTCGGTTCAAACCAGTCCTGGGAGCCATTGGCTCCCGCTCTGGTGCGAGATTGAACAAAGGACATGGGAGTAACCTCCTCCCTGTCTAGACCCTCCCCTGGGAGGGTCCCCTGAATCTTCCCAACCATTTCCCTACGGTACTTAAGGGCTTACCTGGGTGTAGGTCTCTTGATTTGTCGTGGGATAAGATTCAGATCAGACACCACTACACTTCTACCATCTGGGCACTCTGGACTTCGTTTGGGCCTGACTTCATCTCCCTTCCAGTCTACTGCATCGCCTGTGCATCATACAGGAACCTTCCAAGGCCTGTGAAGCATCAAAGACACCTGAAAAATCTCCCTTGGAGTGAAGGAGTCAATCCCCTGCATTCGCAGGCACCGCAACTAAGTCGACCAGTCTGCAGATCATGAGCTTCTCCGGACTCCGTGGGCTCCGTAACACAGGTGGTGGTTTTCGACAGCGCCCGAGCCCTGCCCTGCCCTCTCACCAAGTTTGAGGCCAGTATTCCTTGTGGGGGTTGCAATAACCAAACCCATGTGCATTGCATCCAACTTGCAGTTGCAAAGGTCTGTTGGCTTCTTTGCAAGAAGATCTTCAAGCTCCAAGTAGCCCCAACCATGTGCACCTCCAGTGACCAGAATCTTCAGCCACACCACATCATGTGCATCGTGGCCTACATGTTTTGGTGAACTGCTTGAGGTCCTCTCGCGACTGCAGTGCCTCCTGCCTGTGGGTCCACTTGAGGGTCACACTTGTTTCTTTTGGGCTCCCCTGATTGCTCGGGCCTACCCTGACTCCCCTGCCTTTGGTGAGTCCCCTGGACCTTGCTGGTCCAGACGTTGCTCCTTCTTTGATTCCTGCTAGTCTTGCCTTTGCCATGGCTTGTTGGTGCTCCTGCCGGACACCGACCCCTCAGCACTCAAATTTATTTGTGGGACAGTTCGTGCACAGCTCCTGGTCCCCCACAGCATTGCCTGGTCTTCACAGCTGCAGAGTCAAAGTCATTGTTATCCATCCTGCGACACCCGACATCGGAGGGAATTAATCTTCTAAGTCTCCTGGTCACCCCTGAGTTACATAGACTCTGTCCCCTCTGCTTGCAGGTACCTCTCATCTAGAGTCCATCCTTGGATTCCACCGGACACTTTCTCCTTCTTCAACAGCGGCACTTTCCTGAAGTCCTCCATTGGGTTTGATGGTGGTTTCTGACACCACTTCACACGTATGCACCTGGCTTCCCTGGTGTAGGTAACGTGGGTACTAGGGTATCCACGGGTGAGGTGGCTCTCCAACCTTCTGTCTTCCACTGGGTTTCTTCAGGGTCCACTGGGAAGGGTCCTTAATCTTTAAAAATCCAATTGCTTCTTGCACATAGAGTTGTACGGAGCACCCGGTCGTGTTCCACACTGCACACGCTCTCTGTGGGATCCTTATCTACTTACCTTGGGTGGTTCCTTGGGGTCCCAGCACTTCTACGTCCTCTTGACACTGTCTTGATTCGAGTTGTGGTTCTTATACAACTTTCTTAGTATATGGTTTGGTCCGCCCGTGGGCACTGTGTTATATGGTTTGGTCCGCCCGTGGGCACTGTGTATTTTGTGCTATTTACTGTGTTTCTTTGCTAAAGTATTGTGTGCATTGTGTTTATCTCCATGTTGGAGATATTGGAACGTACTAGAGAGTATAATATAATAAATACATATTTTTATAAGTACTTGGTGTGGCTCTTTTCACTTCATCTATACTATATGATTGCATTCTGGTAAAACAAGCTGCTTTACACTCCTTCTGGACTAAGCCTGAAGGCTGCTCTCCACAGCTGCCACTTAGAGACCTTTCTAATGTTGTCTAAGACCTCTTAAATCACCAAAGGGTTGTCTGGACTGGTGCAAGGTGCCCACTTACATTAGTGGACATCATATACCAGTCCAGCTTCTCACAGGTGGTACTCGCCATTTAGATTTAAACATCTAAAGTGCGGGTGCCACGTTTGTCTCGAGAGTAAAGCAATAGAACAAAAATGTGCATTTTTTTACTTATGAAGCAATTGCAGCACCCGCGCTTTAGCTTAAGAGGTTTAACACTAAAGCGGGGGTGCCGCCATTGTAAGCAAAGTAAACAAAATAAACAGAAAAAAAGACATGCATGGAGGAGAGCGGTTCCTGTCTGCAAGAGCAGGCAGGAGAAACCTATTCAAGAAAATAGTGCTGCGAGGCAGTAATTAAAACGAACTGAGTAACAACACATGAAACGTGGTGTCCTCATGGGAGGTTACAAGATGAGAAAAGGCGGTATTAAGACGGAACAATTAAGCCTATTGACCAATAAAAATACACAATTTCCAAAAGACAGTAACAGGAGCCAATTGAAAAGAGGGGCGGGAAATGGGCAGAGCTTCAAGTCCATACCTCAGTACAGCATGCCTCGCAGAGCAGCGCATGAGCTCCAGGCTTGGCCTAAAAACTTTCACATTTTATGAATACATTACCAAAGTATGATGTGATAACATACTGTCATTTACAAACAGCACAGTTTTTGCTGAAATGGCCAACAACATTCCCACTGACCACAGTTTTACTGAGAAAACTATATAGCATAAAAACAACTATGTGTGGAAATCATGTTTTTGCAAATATTTATAATTTGAATATCACCAGGTAAGATGTTCTGATTTTTTTTTGTTTCTATTAAAATCTTTGCTTCCATCACACTTCAGAAACTTTTGATATATTCGTACAGTTCATTTCCAAGCTATTTAAATGTGTGTTGGAAAAAGAAACTGACATTCTACAGTCTGTCATTTCAAACTCCCTGTACCACAGAAAGATTGTTAGACAGTTCATTTTACAAAATCATCTAACTTTGAAGTCAGAGAAAGAAAAGTAAACACCAATATCTGCGATAAAATAAACAGATAAGCAGCAATTTGTAAAAAGACATAATCTGACATTTGACCTCTGTCTTTGAATGCATAGCTAATGTAACAAGTAAAAACTAGATGTAAAGGCATTTATTATTGCTCATTCATTGTCTGAATGCACAGAACACCTGCTCTTTACCAGCTCGCCAGAAAGACCAGTAGTTCCTAAAAATAGCTCTGCCTGATAAAATCTGACACGCCATAGCGAGTGGGCGAGTAGATTTCTCAGGACAGAAATAATGCAGACCATCCTATATATTCTATTGTACTTTGGCAGTTCCTTCCTGGCCATGCCATCTGTGAGCGCAGCAATAAACCTAAACAACCAATCAACGTATAAATTAATAAAACTGTCATTACCATTTTAATGATGTGAGCACTGGTGAGTGTGATGGCGGGGCGATTCCTGCTGTTCTTATTGACTGACAGTAGCAGATATGACACAAAAAAGTGTGAAGTTCGCTTGTCAGATTTGCCGGCTGTCTTGCAACGGCCAGCCCGACATATGCAGCACTTCCGCCGACACCAAGCCAGCAACTGTATTAACAGACGGGGGATGGCGGACATAATCCCCAGTCGTAAAAGAAGCGCTGGGTTAGCCTGTGCCATCCAATCCTAATGCTTCTCTCATGCTGAAAACAGCATGAGAGAAGATGCAGAATTGGTTAGGTTCACTTTGCCGTCAGTAGACAGCAGCCTCGGAGATAGAGCAGCGCGCCGGAGAAAGACGATCATAACCAGTTAGCAGCAGGCTGAAATCTGAGGAACAAAGCCTGCATGGCATAAGGTAAGATCAAAAAATTAAGTGAACTTACTGTGATACAAGTGCTCAATGCCCATATGGCTGAAAGGGCTTCAGTCCCCCGTCGTGTGTCTCAGCACAGGCTGCTGCAGCTTGAGCTGCTGTGGGCTCTGCTGGGCAGTGTTTACAGTCTTATCTCCGGCACGCCTGAGTTTTTCACAGGTCTTTAAAGACCATTTGCATATTTCATACCTTTGTAAACTGCTTACCGAGGGTTCGTTTTTTTTCTGGTTCCAGTACCTCCTGGGCCCCCACTATGCCTATTCGTTACAGTTGTATTTTAAATTGACTGCCATAGTGTGAGAAAGCATTTCATGAAGAGGAATATAAAGTAGGATTGCCAAAAGAAAAATGCCAGCCATGTGTTGTTTAAAGACCCTGCAAAGACCTCCTCTTGACACTAAATAGGGTTGTAAATAAAAAAGTATGTATTCATTTGTACTGTGACTTTTCTGTCTTTGTTCCCTTTAATTATCAGTCATGAATTATTCAGGCAGCCCTAGAACACAATTAAAAGTGCTTTCTATTTATATTGCTGTACGAAGTATACACAGATAAGTGCTGAAAATATGGCTTTAGGTGACTGCTTATTTTTGTACCATCTGGGACATCAAACCAACTAGGTGGCAACGCTAATCATAAGACTGGAAGTTTGTTGTAGGATCAGCACATTATTTATTTCCTCCACCCTAAATCCCTGATTAATACCATAATAGCAATAGTGTAACTTATATCTGAAACCCTACGCCACTGTCAATAACATGTTGAGTTACTTCAAGTGTCTGGGAATGCACCCTGCATTCAAACAACTCACTCCTCATTCTCGCCCTTCACTTTCACGCTCACTCTGCACTCACAGTGATCACAATGCACTCACACTGATCACCATGCACTCACACCATTCACCCGCTCACCCTGCACTCACAGTGATCACTCTGCACTCACAATGCACTTGTGCTGTTCAACCTGTACCTCACCCTGCAGTCACACGAGCACACTAATCACCCTGCACTCATGTAACACTTCACTCACCTGTCCTCCTCACTGCTCAGTCTCCAATCTCACTCAAACAAGTCCATCAATAACCATGCATTAATTCGTCCCACTCTGCACTTACATCCGCACCTAAAATCATATGGTCACCTCACTCACCTTGCAGTCACTCCTCTTACCCTACTCTCACACTGTCGCATCGATCACCTTGCACTCACATGGGCACTCCTGCCACCCACACAGCGTACCATGCAGATCACAGAATGAGTGTGAGTAAACTACGAGTAGCGCTATTAAAAAAATGAAATGTTTGTCAGAAAGGTGCTATAGAGAGATGAGGTGCATTTTTGGTGAGTGGTAATTAGGGAATAAATGGAGGAGGAAAAAAGGCTGTTGCACCGTGTGCGACAAGTGCTAGTGCCAGCCCTGGCTGGGAGTGTTAGCCCCCACCCCACCCCCTGAAGTTCGAGTCTAGTTGCGCCCCTGCTGTGATGTCTGTGTCAATGTGTGTGCACGCTGAGTTGAGTGGTCTGCGTAAGTACGTGTGTGCTGTTAACTGTGTGAGTGTATGTTGTGTTATCCCAGCTAGCGTATCTGCTGTGTACGTCTGTGTCATTTTGTGCACGAACTTTAAGTGTTAATATTTACAACTCATCCAGAAGCGACAGCACACATTTTCCTGGAAGACTAATAGGAAAATGTTTATTTGGCACGCACTGAGAAAACAATGGCTTCTCACAGAAATTCAATTACCAAGTGTCCTTCAAAGAGCGAGACCTTTTCTTACCCGCTATCTGGAAATAGGCCAGTGTAACACAAATACAGAGCTGCCTTCCTGCGCAGGGAGGGAATGTACTTTGTACGACTTTAACCTTAGGAGTGATCGCGGCACCTCCTTTAAACATCTGCAAAATGTTGACTCGATTGTCAAATTACAGAAATTGCCAAATGATATCAAGGAAACAGTTGTTTCACAACTCAGCAGGTGCCCACAATGACCAGCAGTGGTGACTAGCTCTGCACTCATACTACTGCTGCACTGTGCATTATACATGTATGACGCACCTATGCATTTCTTACGCCCTACTGTTATGTACGTGTTTATTGGAATGTATCTCTGAAAGTATTGTATGTGTCCTCATGCCGTTACCTAGCTGCGACTAGGGATACTAGATTGTGCGGACAACTGTTCCAGGAGTTGGTGGAGCAATAGGGGACTGAAGCTGTCTCTCTTCCCCTGTGCTTTGATGCTTCCAGCAAGAATAAACCTCTTTAACTTATTTCTGCGAAGAGTCCTACTTTACAATTTGGTGACGAGGTTGGGATCAGAGAAGCCAGAACAAAGGTGAATCCAGATAAGCTTTTGCATCTTGTCAATAATTGTATTTCTATGGAAGAAATTAGAAAGAAAATAGTAGATACCCACTTGAAGTACAAGGAGCAATATGATTTGAACATGAATGCTAAAGACTTTATAATGGATGTAGGAATGTTAGTAAAAGTGAGGAAACCGGGTAAAGTTAAGTAAGGTGAAAGTCAGTTTCCAGAACCTTTGACTGTTGTTAAGGTCTTACACAACGCTGTAATGTTGCGTGATGGGAAGATGTGGAATTTTAAAAAGATTGCTATTGTCAATCGATCTAGTAAGGGATCATGAGTTGTCTAGGTATCCGGACTTGGTTGGTGATGATGATATTTGTGAAAATATTGAAAATAATAACAGGGGAAATGGTGTGGTTGTTGGAAGTGAAGCAAGTGTGGTAAGTCAAAATGGAGTGGAAAATTTCTTGGATATTGATGAAAGTACTGAGTCCAGTTGTAGTAATAATTTTTCTGAAGCGAAAAGTGAGAGACCTTCTGAAGAGGAACCAGCTGAGTTTGGCAAGCGCATGAGGAGTAAACCTAAATGGTTATCGGACTATGAGTGTGATCTGGATGTAGTATAATTTCCTGAGTATTAGTTTGACCTTGATGTAGAATATTATATATTTTTTTTTTTCGTTTTTTCATTGTGTAAACGGAGGTGTAGTGTCGCGGTCTAGTTGACGCGCACTACGTCAGGCCAGTAATGCGAGTAGCGGCCATATTGGACGCTACTGCACATGCGCGAGTAGCGCGGCGCGAGAGGAAGCGATCGGAGCGTGTTGCCCGGCGCTCTCTCGGGGAGATTATTATTTGATTTAATAAAGGCGTACTTAACCCTCTACACTGGCTCCTGCAAGTCCTTGGGGATCACTGCAAGTACCTACAGCACATAGCAACTTTACAGTGGCGACGAGGCTCGGACGGTGAGGACCCTGTGTGCCCAGGAGGAAGGTGCCACCCCCCAACTTGCTTGTTGGAGGAAAACCCACGAGGAGGGACGTCACCCCACGCGGTAAGAAGACCGAGGGGGTCGAGGACAGACGCCTACGCACCGGGAGAGCGCGGCAGTGGCAGACAGACGCCAGAGGGTGGCACGTGGGCAGTGAGTGTGCCGGCCACGCAGCGGAGGAACGCTACAGGCGGACCGTAGGAAGGCAGCGGAGACCCTGGCGGAATCGGGTGGCGACGGCGCAGGCAGCTCCAACGAAGTCCCAGGAACCCGAAGAAGGGGAGCGAGGACAGAGGCGCCAGGTAGCCCGAGGAAACAGGTGGAAGCCAAAATGAGCGCACAGGCATCAGCATTAACGACGCCGATCCCGTTCCTTCCACGTCCAGGAGAACCCCAAATGAAGTGGGAAGACTGGAGGGAGTACTTCAAAAATTACCTAGAAGCGCTGGAAGATGAGAACGAGGAGGCGTTCTCCAGTGCCAGGAGGAAGAGGATACTCTTACACAATCTAGGACCAGAAGGAATACGGGTATTCCAGAACCTCACACCGGTCACCAGACAGGCAGCGGACACGGACGTGTTCAAACACGCCATTGAAGACTTGGACAACCACTATCGTCCCGCAGTGTGCACCTCTATCGACCGCTACAATTTCCAGCAGAGGAAGCAAGAAGCGGGGGAAACGATAGACGACTACGTGGCGGCGCTGCGGAAACTTGCGATAACGTGCAAGTATGGGGCGTTAGGAAGAATTCATTAAGGACCAAATCGTAATGCATACGACAAGTAAGACGGTGCAAGATAAACTGTGGGCGAGTGGAGATGCGACGCTGAAAGACGTGATCGCCATAGTGAAAAGGGCAGAACTGACCAAGCGCTGTGCAGAGGCCGCAAAGAGAGACCAAGCCCCAAGACTCACAGTTAATAAGGTGGACGACGCGGACCAGTATGGACGAGGAAAAACAGCGCCTGGGGAGTACAGAGGAACACCCAAAGGGAAAGGTAAACCAGGACAAACATGGAAGCAAGACAAAGGAGAAACGGTGAAGTGCTACAGATGTGGAAGCTCGAACCACGCAGCGCACGACAAACGGTGCCCCGCCTTCAGAGCCAAGTGTGCGTTCTGCGGCCTGGTCGGTCACTACGAGAAAGTATGTCGAAG
Organism: Triturus cristatus; assembly: GCF_964204655.1. Taxonomy (NCBI): domain Eukaryota; kingdom Metazoa; phylum Chordata; class Amphibia; order Caudata; family Salamandridae; genus Triturus; species Triturus cristatus. Next base: position 395,030,721 of record NC_140594.1, read on the forward strand.
GAAAGGGAGACAACACGCGGTGAAATTCGTGGCGCAAGACATAGGAGAAGAAGTAGAGGGACAGGAGGAAGACGACGAAGTCCTGTGTGTGGAGGACCAGGTGCTGGGCATCGTTGGGAGGAGATCGCGCAAGCCCCAGTGTGACATGATCATTGGAGGAGTAGGAATCACCATAGTGGCGGATTCGGGGTCTCCTTACACGATCGTCCAAAGATCGGTGTGGAACGAGAGGTTCAAACCCACTTTGGGCACACATCTAGAACCACCCGACATACGACCAGTCACCTACACAGGGGAACCCATCCCGATGGTAGGGTTCAGGAAGCTATTGTTCCAGTTTAAAGAACGAAGCGCCCACTGCAAACTGTACGTTGCGGAGAAGGGACCTTCAGTCCTGGGATGGATGGACCAAGGAGAGTTGGGCGTACAGCTGAATCCAGGAGGGGACACCCAAGTGATGGTAACCCTGGACGGAGATGAGTCGACGGCAGCGAAATGGCGGAGTGGACACCCGAAAGTTTTTGGCGGCGCAATCGGAAAACTCGAGAAGTTCTCCCACAAGATCGTCCTTAAGGAAAACGTCAGCCCTGTTGCGCACAAAGTAAGGAACATACCGATCGCAGTGAGAGAGGCGGTACAACAGGAACTACACCGGCTGGAGGACGGGGGAATCATCGAACCCATCGACAGCGCGGAGTGGTTGGCGCCTCTGGTAGTGGCCATGAAACCGTCAGGCAAGGTGCGCCTATGTGTGGACCTCAGAGAGTTAAACAAGTGCATTGTGGTAGAAAAATTCCCCTTGCCACGCATAGAGGAAATGTTGGCCCGCACGAAAGGCGTGAAATGGTTCTCCACCATCGACCTACAATTGGCGTACCACCAGGTAGTGCTGCATCCCACGAGCAAGAAACTGACGTCATTCATAACGCCGTTTGGATGCTATCAGTTCTGCCGCATGCCCTTCGGTCTAGCTTCGGCAGCAGCGGTGTTCCAGAAGCTGATGGCCCGCCTATTCAAGGGCATAGAGGGAGTGCAATACTTCCAGGACGATATCCTAGTAATGGGGACAGAGCTGGAAGACCACGACAAGAAGCTGGAAGCGGTATTGAAGATCCTGGAGGAAAACGGCCTGACGGCAGAATGGGAGAAATGTCATTTCGGGATGACATCAGTCACATACCTGGGGCATGAGATAGGAGCGCATGGGATAACACCGAAGAAAGGGAACGTGAAGGCCATCTGCGATGCACCCCCGCCCACCTCCAAGGAAGAAGTACGGTCATTTTTAGGGATGGCGGAATACTATAGCAAGTTTGTCCACCATTTCGCCACGAAAACACACTACATGAGGCAACTCACGAGGGACAAGACGGCGTTTGTGTGGACGGAAGAGACGCAGGAAGAGTTCGACACGGTGAAACGTGAAATCAGCCAAGCGATCCCGCTGCATGGGTACGATCCTCAGGGGCGATCCATATTGATGACGGACGCAAGTGACAAAGGGCTAGGAGCGGTGCTCATGCAAGAAAGACCAGAAGGAGGGACGGAGACGATCAGCTTCGCGTCCAGGACATTGACGTCACCGGAACAAAAGTTCAGTGTGATTGAAAAAGAGATGCTGGCCGTGGTATGGGCCATGGGAAAGTACCGCCAGTTCCTGTGGGGCACAAGATTTCAAGTGAAGACGGATCACAAACCCCTAGTGAAGGTTTTGACGTCCGACGGCCATGCCAGCGCCACACCCCGGATTGCGAAGATGACGCTGAAACTCCTGGAGTATCGGTACGACGTGGAGTACATACCGGGCTCGAGAAACAAGATTGCAGATTACCTCAGCAGGGCGTCAGCGATGGAAAGTGCCACCAATGGCACGGAAGACGAAGACGAGATGGTAGCCCTGACAGACGACCCAGAAAAAGCCATCAGTAGACAGGAGTGGAAAGACGCGTATGCAGCGGATGAAGATCTGGACGACATCAAGATGTACATTGTACGAGGGTGGCCGGAGAGGAGACGACAGAGACCCAAGGTCCGGCAGTTCTACGAGGTCAGAGAAGAGCTGTCGGTGGGAAACGACGGGGTGTTCGTATACAGAGGAAACAGAGTGGTACCACCGGAGAACATAATACCGGATCTGCTATCCATAATACACGAAGGACACCTGGGAATCGTGAAGATGAAGGCCAGGACCAAACAAACGTATTGGTGGCCAGGAATGGATATGCAAGTGGAGAGGCACGTAAGAGACTGCGTGCAGTGCCAAGGAGCGGACAAGATACTGAAGCCAATGAGGCCGCCTCTAGGGAAGTTCACGAGTCCCAGTAACCCATGGGAAGAGGTGGCAGTGGACATCTTAGGGCCTATACTGGATGATCAGGGGATACCCAAATACCTCTGTGCGTTAGTGGACAAGTACTCAAAGTGGCCAGAGGTACACATCTAAGAGGTCATGGACACGGACGAAATACTGCGCTTCCTCAAGGCAGTGTTCCTCAGGGAAGGCATACCCAGGACCATAATCAGTGACAATGGCCCCCAATTCACCTCGGACAAATGGGCCAAATTTGCAGAAAGGAACGGCATCCTACTTAGGCACACGTCGATATATCATCCGGCTAGTAACGGACAAGTAGAAAGGTTCAATACGGTGCTCATGGGCTCCATACAAGCTGCCATCACGAGGGGCAAAGACTGGGAAAAAGAAGTGCAAAGTACAGTATGGGCATATCGCATCACCCCCACCGGTACGGGGTACAGCCCCTTCCAGATCTTGCGAGGAAGGCAACCCTTCACCAGAGACAATGTTGCTTGGCAGGAGAAGACCATCACCAGCAAATGGTCTCCAGCAGTGGTACAACACAACCTGGAGAAGGCACAACGCATTTACACGGAACACTACAACCGCAACAGGAAGGTGAAGGAGACAGTATTGGAAAAAGGGGAGTGGGTCAGAGTGAAGCTGGCAGTTCTGAAGCGGAAGGGAGAAAGCAAGTACTCCCCACCCCTAAGAGTAGAAGAAGTGTACGACCGGGCAGCATTGCTCAGTGATGGAAACGTGTGGTCCCACGATCGCATGGCCAAGTGCAACAAAATCCTACAATGGCCCCGGGAGGACACGGAAAGGGAAACACCGACAGAAGGGGCGACAAGGGACGCAGGAACGTCTAAAGGAGAGTGCGGAGAGAACATGAGTGAAGAACAGGATGGAGAGAGAGACATACCGGATGGAGGGCCCACGGAGGAAAGGACCCGGGAAGACGGTGAGAAAGGAGAGAGAGAGGGCCAGGGCACTCCGGAAGGAAGGAGAGGAGGCCTGGTCGCAGAAGGAGGCCGAGAAGGACATACCACCCCGGTAAGACACACCCGAGTGGGGCGAGCAGTGGTGAGACCATCCAAGTTTAGAGACTATGAAATGGACTGACCACCTGGTCGGGGTACATTGTGTTGGATGGTATAAAAGGGGGAGGTATGTAGTGTCGCGGTCTAGTTGACGCGCACTACGTCAGGCCAGTAATGCGAGTAGCGGCCATATTGGACGCTACTGCGCATGCGCGAGTAGCGCGGCGCGAGAGGAAGCGATCGGAGCGTGTTGCCCGGCGCTCTCTCGGGGAGATTATTATTTGATTTAATAAAGGCGTACTTAACCCTCTACACTGGCTCCTGCAAGTCCTTGGGGATCACTGCAAGTACCTACAGCACATAGCAACTTTACAGGAGGGAAGATTATTGGAATGTATCTCTGAATGTGTTGTATGTGTACTCGTGCCGTTACCTAGCTGCGACTAGGGATTCTAGATTTTTCGGACAACTGTTCCAGGAATCGGAGGAGCTAGAGGGGACTGAAGCTGTCTCTCTTTCCCTGTACTTTGATGCTTACAGCAGGAATAAACCTCTTTAACGTATTTCTGCGAAGAGTCCTACTTTAAACCCACCACTTTGAAAAGTCACCAACCTGCCACTGCTATTGAGTTAATTCAGAAAAAGGGGGAAGTAGAGGTAAAAGTTAGGTTCACCCTCCACAAATATATCTAGCAAATACGACTATCTGAGCAAGTCCGATAGACAGGAACCTAACTGGGAAAAAACAGAAGGTGTAGGAAACAATTTGATCCTTAAAGACACCGTTATCTGAAAGAGAAGTATTATCTTTTTCTATAGTCCCCTCACTCACCAGGGTTTCCCCACGGTGACATGCTTCATCATAGGGGTCCTCCCAGTCCTCTACGGACTGAGGCGTGCTGCGACTTGCGGTGTTACGTAGGAGCACTGAGAATTTGTGTAAACTATGTGTGGTGTGAGTGAAATAGTGGTGGAGTGGGAAAATTAAAATAATCAGCTAGTGGGCTACAAAATAAACTTTATTGGTGCTCTAAGCTGAGAAAATTAAAAACGGGGTAATATGACCAGGGACCCTAACTATGATGGAAAGGTGTGCCTAGCATATTATGAAGTCAACTAGTTTCGAGCTCCCCAGCTCTTCATCAGGACTACACTGGGACCAGCCCAGTGTCGAGAAACTTGCCACTCCTAGTCAACCTTAATAGGGTGAAATAAATGTGATGCCACAATAGTAAGGCATGCGTTTTAAAATATGTATACATACGTTATGTACGTCGGTATACTGATCTGTAAATTCCAAAAATCATAGTTAATTGCGAGAAAAAATATATATATATACATATATATGCATAGCGTAATGCATGATAATTATTAAAAATGTGAACACACTACACACAGGTGGATGCACACTTCCATGACTGACGTGCCGCTAAGTGAAAGACAGAGAAAATGCAGTTATTCACTCCATGCCGGCGTGGTGGTGGAAAAGTTGTGCTGGAATTAAATAAATTATTAGGTCTGACTAAAACACACAATAACATACAACATAAAACATATAACCTACCTAAGATAAAGCAACACTGTGCCTCATGGTCACTGGAGGGGATGCGGGGATCTCGTACATCTAATGGACGAAGGGAATCGAGATCGTTAGGAAAAAAACGGCGTGTTCCATTATGACGGATCGCCCAGCGTGATGTGGGGGGGAAAAGAGTTTCCACGCTGCATTTAGGAGGTGAGCATGGCAGCACTTACTTGTACGTTGAACCCCACATGCTTCTGACACCTACTGGAAGCCAAACCTCTTGGACCGCATTCTGGCGTGTCCTCGTAGTCGCAATGTTTTTATGTGCTGGCGGGCCTGTCTCGAGGCTCGAAATAGAAAAGGGGAATGTTCCGGTGTGCTAGTGGGGCCGCCATCTTGGAAAGGGGTGAGACAGACGGTTTTTGATACTATTAAGTATCCCAATATGTTACCGTGCGGACTTAATGTTCCAGACAGGGTAAGAGATCGCTCACAACAAGATAATGAGGGCGAAAGGTGGTACTCTGATGAAGCCCATATTTAGAACTACAATTGAATAAAAATCGAACTACAATTGAATAAACAGGTTGGGACTGTTCAGGCCAGGGTCAGGGGAAAACGACTACGATGGAAGCCGCCATGTTAGAATGGAAAAGGGAACCGGATGAATTGTCACTAGGAATAGGTTCCGATTTAGTGCTTAGTGATAATCGGCTGTCGGGCTGTGAAGAAATAATTATAGTGGCCACATATGAGATACAGATTGAGGAAATGATAATGGTTAATGGAATGACTAGAATGTTGTCTTAATGGATACCAATGTGAGAGGTTATTTATCAAAGTACAACCTGTAGGGAATAAAAAGCTAGATCAGCAAATGTTCCAGTGATTGTTGTACAAGTAAACAGTTTAGATAAACTGTCCCCAGGGTATGTCATCATTGAGACCCCTGTCGTCCGAACGTAGCTTGAACACCCAACGTTGTTCCTTCTCATGTAGCTGTTTCTCTACGTTGGGATGATTCTTGACGTGTTCCAAAACGACCCAGTTGAAGTCGTTGGGGGTGTGACGTTTTTCCAGAAAATGTGTGGTCATCTTAGTGTTATCCCGTTTACATCTAAAATTACTCCGGTGCTCGATCATACGGGTGTTTACTTTCCTGGTGGTCATGCCTACGTAGTGCAAATTACACACGCAAGTTATTAGGTAAACAACACCTGATGTGTTACAGTTAGTGAACGACCGAAGATTCCAGGTTATCCAATTGTTGCATTCCACTGTCTTAGTCACCTTGGTCAGATGACACACACTGCAGTTACTGCATGGGAAATGGCCCTCTGGTAGGGGTTGGAGCAGGCGTTGGGGACCTGCGGTTTTAGATGTCGTTGGTCGTGTGTGGACAAGATGATCCCTTAAGTTACGTGCTTTTCGATGGCTGAACATAGGTTCCTGTAGGTCTAGGCCACCGCTGTTCAGGGTGCGCCAGTGTTTCTTGATTATTTTGCTCACCAAGTTGGATGCAATACTGTATGTAGTGATACAAATTTGTCTCCGTGGCTCATCCTGTCTGGCTACAGTTTTTGTCTCTAAAAGAGCCTCCCTGTTGTTATTGAGAGCCCTTTTCCTGGATCTGGATACAAGGTGTTGTGGGTAATTACGCTGTATCAATTTCTCTGATAGTTCTTTTGCCTGAATGTTGTAGTCTTGTGTTGTTGTACAATTCCTTCTGAGGCGCAAAAATTGGCCAAAAGGGAGGTTGTCCTTGTGGCTGCGAGGATGGAAGCTGTCATATATCAGCAGGCAGTTCCTTGCTGTAGGTTTGAAATGAGTGGTACTGTGGAGGCGTCCGTTCTGTGCTGATATATTAAGGTCTAGGAAGACCATGGTGGATCGGCTCATCGAGGAGGTGAATTTCAGAAACGGGTCTTGTTGGTTAAGCCAGACTAGGAAATCTTCCGCTTCCTGTTCATTGCCTTCCCAGATCAACAGGACATCGTCTATGTACCTTTTCCATAGTTTAATATGTTCAATGTGAGGATTGTGTTGGTGGAGAATATTCTGCTTCTCTAAATGGTGCACATACAACCCTGCCTGACGGAATTAAAACGCGAGCAAATTAAGACCTTAATACACGGTATCATGATGACTGAATATGTGAGAGCAAACATCGCCCCACGAGGCCTTATAGTCAGAAATGAACCGTTCATTTTCCAAAACGATAAAATTTTCAAGAAGGATTGGTCGCTAATATCCTGGCACTGCACCAGAGATTGGCTAGTGCTAATAATAAAAACTGCAGCACGCCTCTCTGAAGAGATGAAAATTAACATTCATGATTTGGAGATACGCCTCAAAACATATCAGAGTACAGCTGAACTGAAAAAAAGACTTGATGAACTCAATAAAACCATGACCGAATTTGAAATAAGTCTAAAGGACGCAAAATATATAAAACTGCGCAAAGATCAGCAGAATTTCTCACTGGAAAAGGTTTACCCATACACCAGAGACGATTATGTTCCCACTAATCGCAATCCAGGTTATAATACTGAGAGCGATGGTTCAGACACAGGTTCGGATCTATCCGATACCAGCAGAAACTATAACTCCAACAATCGGAACAGACGATCAAGAGGAGGACGTCAAAGAAACAGAGGCGGATTTGGTTGGCCCCCGTATCAGAACATGCCACCATTTGCCCCGCCCCCACAGTTCTTCTATGGACCACCACCTTTTCATCAATCTTTCCCACCCCAACCATACCCATACTGGGATGGTCCACAAAATCAAGGACAGAATCAGTCTTTTTTAGGAAGAGGCAAGACCCCGAGAAGAGGAAAAACCAGACAGGGACAACAAGTGCAGTGGGCCCAACCACTAGAGGTGACGAGGAGCCATACCCGGAGTATGGGACCACCCAACCTGCCATCAACAAGCAACAATCAAGTCTAGCAGTGAACCTATCAAACATAACTATTACACCTATACAAAAAAGCGTGTTAGAAAAAGGATTAGGCTTTGTCCCCACAGCAGCTTTGGACAAATTCAAGCTGATATGCGAATTAAAGGAGTTTATTCGCAGAATCAAACTGGAAGTCTATTTCAAAGATAAAGAACCAAGCGACAATGCCACCACCGACACTGGACTACATAAAAAATCTAATTTCACCCCTCCACCACATAACCTTCCGGTTGAACTACTGGCTTTTGAGAAAGCAGTTATAAAAGAGGTGACGGAGATAGATCCAAGAACAATTAAAGTCTTTCATAATACGAGCAAAATTGAGCAGGAGGCGATCTACCAACTATCTAACAACAAGGACCTGACTATTAAACCAGCCGATAAAGGCGGAGCTATTGTTTTACAGAATACTATTGATTACCAACACGAATGCCTACGACTACTAGGTGATGAACGTAACTACCTAAAAATACAACAAGATCCCACTGAACGACTGCGCAGAGAGATCGCAAGTCTGGTGGAAGAGTCTCTGACTAACGACTGGATCAGCAAGAGAGAGGCTGATTTCCTGGAAAACAAAAAACCAATAACACCTTACTTCTACACGATCCCGAAGATACATAAATCTATGGAAACTCCCCCAGGAAGACCCATAGTATCAGGGATCGGTTCGATTTTGGAACCCCTGTCTAAATTTGCGGATGCCTTTTTAAGACCCTTGGTTCAGGCTACAGAAACCTATCTACAGGATACCAAAGCAGTCCTTTGTTTAATCCAGGATCTTGAATTCAACCCCACAACTAACATTCTGATCAGTTTAGATGTGGAGAGTCTGTACACGAGTCTCCCTCATAAGGAAACCTTAGACATCCTTGAAGAGGTACTTTACCTAAATGATTGGGGTTATCACACACCCAGACATGTGGTCCTTGAGTGTTGCCGTTTGGCTTTGACTGAGAATTTTTTCCAATTTAACGATGTCCTGTACAAGCAAACCCACGGTACCAGCATGGGAAGCACATTTGCGCCGAGTATGGCAGGGTTGTATGTGCACCATTTAGAGAAGCAGAATATTCTCCACCAACACAATCCTCACATTGAACATATTAAACTATGGAAAAGGTACATAGACGATGTACTGTTGATCTGGGAAGGCAATGAACAGGAAGCGGAAGATTTCCTAGTCTGGCTTAACCAACAAGACCCGTTTCTGAAATTCACCTCCTCGATGAGCCGATCCACCATGGTCTTCCTAGACCTTAATATATCAGCACAGAACGGACGCCTCCACAGTACCACTCATTTCAAACCTACAGCAAGGAACTGCCTGCTGATATATGACAGCTTCCATCCTCGCAGCCTCAAGGACAACCTCCCTTTTGGCCAATTTTTGCGCCTCAGAAGGAATTGTACAACAACACAAGACTACAACATTCAGGCAAAAGAACTATCAGAGAAATTGATACAGCGTAATTACCCACAACACCTTGTATCCAGATCCAGGAAAAGGGCTCTCAATAACAACAGGGAGGCTCTTTTAGAGACAAAAACTGTAGCCAGACAGGATGAGCCACGGAGACAAATTTGTATCACTACATACAGTATTGCATCCAACTTGGTGAGCAAAATAATCAAGAAACACTGGCGCACCCTGAACAGCGGTGGCCTAGACCTTACAGGAACCTATGTTCAGCCATCGAAAAGCACGTAACTTAAGGGATCATCTTGTCCACACACGACCAACGACATCTAAAACCGCAGGTCCCCAACGCCTGCTCCAACCCCTACCAGAGGGCCATTTCCCATGCAGTAACTGCAGTGTGTGTCATCTGACCAAGGTGACTAAGACAGTGGAATGCAACAATGGGATAACCTGGAATCTTCGGTCGTTCACTAACTGTAACACATCAGGTGTTGTTTACCTAATAACTTGCGTGTGTAATTTGCACTACGTAGGCATGACCACCAGGAAAGTAAACACCCGTATGATCGAGCACCGGAGTAATTTTAGATGTAAACGGGATAACACTAAGATGACCACACATTTTCTGGAAAAACGTCACACCCCCAACGACTTCAAATGGATCGTTTTGGAACACGTCAAGAATCATCCCAACGTAGAGAAACAGCTACATGAGAAGGAACAACGTTGGGTGTTCAAGCTACGTTCGGACGACAGGGGTCTCAATGATGACATACCCTGGGGACAGTTTATCTAAACTGTTTACTTGTACAACAATCACTGGAACATTTGCTGATCTAGCTTTTTATTCCCTACAGGTTGTACTTTGATAAATAACCTCTCACATTGGTATCCATTAAGACAACATTCTAGTCATTCCATTAACCATTATCATTTCCTCAATCTGTATCTCATATGTGGCCACTATAATTATTTCTTCACAGCCCGACAGCCGATTATCACTAAGCACTAAATCGGAACCTATTCCTAGTGACAATTCATCCGGTTCCCTTTTCCATTCTAACATGGCGGCTTCCATCGTAGTCGTTTTCCCCTGACCCTGGCCTGAACAGTCCCAACCTGTTTATTCAATTGTAGTTCGATTTTTATTCAATTGTAGTTCTAAATATGGGCTTCATCAGAGTACCACCTTTCGCCCTCATAATCTTGTTGTGAGCGATCTCTTACCCTGTCTGGAACATTAAGTCCGCACGGTAACATATTGGGATACTTAATAGTATCAAAAACCGTCTGTCTCACCCCTTTCCAAGATGGCGGCCCCACTAGCACACCGGAACATTCCCCTTTTCTATTTCGAGCCTCGAGACAGGCCCGCCAGCACATAAAAACATTGCGACTACGAGGACACGCCAGAATGCGGTCCAAGAGGTTTGGCTTCCAGTAGGTGTCAGAAGCATGTGGGGTTCAACGTACAAGTAAGTGCTGCCATGCTCACCTCCTAAATGCAGCGTGGAAACTCTTTTCCCCCCCACATCACGCTGGGCGATCCGTCATAATGGAACACGCCGTTTTTTTCCTAACGATCTCGATTCCCTTCGTCCATTAGATGTACGAGATCCCCGCATCCCCTCCAGTGACCATGAGGCACAGTGTTGCTTTATCTTAAGTAGGTTATATGTTTTATGTTGTATGTTATTGTGTGTTTTAGTCAGACCTAATAATTTATTTAATTCCAGCACAACTTTTCCACCACCACGCCGGCATGGAGTGAATAACTGCATTTTCTCTGTCTTTCACTTAGCGGCACGTCAGTCATGGAAGTGTGCATCCACCTGTGTGTAGTGTGTTCACATTTTTAATAATTATCATGCATTACGCTATGCATATATATGTATATATATTTTTTTTTTCTCGCAATTAACTGTGATTTTTGGAATTTACAGATCAGTATACCGACGTACATAACGTATGTATACATATTTTAAAACGCATGCCTTACTATTGTGGCATCACGTTTATTTCACCCTATTAAGGTTGACTAGGAGTGGCAAGTTTCTCGACACTGGGCTGGTCCCAGTGTAGTCCTGATGAAGAGCTGGGGAGCTCGAAACTAGTTGACTTCATAATATGCTAGGCACACCTTTCCATCATAGTTAGGGTCCCTGGTCATATTACCCCGTTTTTAATTTTCTCAGCTTAGAGCACCAATAAAGTTTATTTTGTAGCCCACTAGCTGATTATTTTAATTTTCCCACTCCACCACTATTTCACTCACACCACACATAGTTTACACAAATTCTCAGTGCTCCTACGTAACACCGCAAGTCGCAGCACGCCTCAGTCCGTAGAGGACTGGGAGGACCCCTATGATGAAGCATGTCACCGTGGGGAAACCCTGGTGAGTGAGGGGACTATAGAAAAAGATAATACTTCTCTTTCAGATAACGGTGTCTTTAAGGATCAAATTGTTTCCTACACCTTCTGTTTTTTCCCAGTTAGGTTCCTGTCTATCGGACTGCTATTGAGTTATCGTGCCTGGACGTTTGCATCATCTTTAAAAAGTGGCCAAACGGCTGATATTTAGCTTTATTCGCATGTTGATTTCCGAGTCGCTGTTTCCTGACCTTCGTGGTCTTTGTTACATCAACATAGTTAAGTCAAGGAGCCATCTTTGTGAAAGATGTTTCACGCTCTGATTAGTTCTTCCGACTCTTTTAAGCGTCGAGTTTGCGTCACTGCGGGGAACTGGGCGGTTAATCTCAGAGCCATGTTAAACCAGAGACATGTCATTGCTAACGCCCCCAGGTTCGAATCAAAAGAAATAGATTTACTAAACACGAAGTTTGCTTCGCGTTAACAGAGGTAGACCCGTTTCACGCTACACCGGACGTTAAAACTGCATTTGTGATGACCCACCAACGTGAAAAGAAAACTGTGAGATCACTAAGCAAACAGCGAGGTGGGTGTGAACGAAACATCCACCAAATTGGAGAAAATAGGAAATTAGGGCAGGAAAATAAGACATCGCTAATAATCTCTTGTCGTTTTAAATGCCATAAAGGTGGGTTGAACCTGCTCGCTGTACTTCCGCGTGCAATATTTACTAACCACGAGGACAGTCCTATGAAACTGCTGATTGGGCGGTGTCAAAACAGACCTTTTTGATTGGCTGCATTTTGTAACCCAAGCTAGGCTGCAGAAGGCGCTGGGTCATCCTGGTGAGCTGGGACCGGAAGTAAGTTTGTGATTGCTGTTTCTTGTACCTTGTCTGACTGTTGCAGTAGCTTGGTCATCCTACAGCAGGGACGGGAAGTAAGTATAGTTTTGCTGTCACTCCAGCGTTCCGCAGTGGCCTGAGAGGAGCGATCGGCGCACTGTAAAATAGATTTATCTACTGGAATTTAGGTATGTTACTCAGAGATCATTGTTATTTATACATACATCACTACTGTCATGAAAAGCTGGGGGCAAGAGTAGCCTAACGGTTATTTTATCTATTTTGTATAGCGCGACATGGTCCGGAGGCATCAGGGCACATTACATGAGAACAGTTAGCAAACGATCACAGGAGTACATTAGAGGCACCACAGGGCTCTGGTTTAGGAATTTGGAAACTAGCCTCGGCTCAGCAAAAATTTGTGGTCAAATCACTTAATTTAATCTTTCAGGAAAACCTGCCAAATTGTTAGTCTATAAAACCTATCTCGATAGCTATTGCTCAGTTGGGTGTATGATGTTACTGTCACTTCACAACTGAGTGTATGTCGGTCCACTGGTACCTTATATTTTGTGACTACTTATTGTAGTCATATATGACAGGTCTTCATATAAGAGCCTTGGGGCACTCGGGTAGAAGATGAGTTCTTCATTTCATGTTAGAATAGAGAAGATAGGTCCTTCAGGACTCCATCTCCCTCGAACTCCCTATCTCCCAGCTTTTACTCAACAGCACACACCAACATTCTATTATATCATTCACTCTTAGCGTTCCAGACACCAGCTCAGACATGCAGGGACTGGGGACAACCAGAATACTAAACACCTCCTTTTCTTACAAACAACACAAAGAAAAGCCATTCCTTTGCAGGTGAAGTACAATCATTCACAATTACTCAGTGTCCAACATGTCTGGCTAAAACGTGTACCCAACAACAATCTGCAGAGCAAGCACAAAGACACCAACAACAAATATCAGTCACAGAATCTCTGCTACAGTCAAGACATGAGGCTCTCCACACGTCATTTCAGACAAAGAAAGATGACAACAACTAGTTGTGACTAATATTTCACAACACTGTTGCCCAATAGTCCAAGACTTGCAAGTCCATCAAACTCGCGTGTGCCAACTCACAAAGACTATTCATAACATTTATGCACACAGGACTTCTGGTCATGCACGCTCAGTGACGTGAAGGCCAGGTAAGGAAACCCATCAGCTTCCTTCAACAAATGGTTTTGTTTCCCCAGCACTCTATTACATCATTCACTTCTAGCATTTCAAACACCAGCTCAGACATAGAGGGAACGGGAATAACTAGGATACTACACCACAGTAAAATCACTGCGCTATACAACTGCCAGTAACTTAACACTGGATCCTCACTCCTGGGTGTTTATGTTTATTCTGAACTTATAGCTATGTTTTTCTCTTCTGTGACATAAACACAAGTCAGTATGTGTATTTACTATGACCATACTGGCGTGTAAATAACTTTTTGATGGTCGCATCTGCATGTTTATTTCTTTATTATGACTAAGCGTGTGCATCTCTACCTTCACTGTAGTCTTGTCGCTATGGATATATTTTGCTGTGAGCTTACGTTTGTTTGTGTGTGTATATTTTCTGCAATTGTCTGCTCTCTGTGTATGTTTACCAGGTACACAGTGTTGTGTTGTCAAGCGCAACCTTCACAAATTATTTAAGTTCTTGGTACTTTGTGCAGCCATCTGTCTTCATACCTTCAAACCGTACCGTATTTTGATGATCGACGTGTGCTAAGGATTGTTTCTAATATTTTGTCTTCATACCTGACATGCCAAAATGACCATCTTGCAACAGTTCAATATCTTAACCTCACAGTTTTCGGTACCATTAGCTTATTGCCTTAAAATAGATTGCCTTTCAGCACTGCTAACTCCTGCCCCACTACTTTATAGTTGATCAACAACGTTTCCTTTCCTTTGGTTTGACCTCCTTAATCTCTTTGTCCTGTTCTGTACTTGTCTTCCATTCCACCACACTAATAGATCCCTTGCAACATCATCTGGCCCTTGCCATCGACCAGTCTTCTTGGTCAAAATCCACTTCTTCACTATAACTATTGGCAATCCATGAACATTGAATTGACACTGATATTCTTGCAGCCAAGCACATACGTTAAATTATAAGTTAACTCCTGAAGATAATATATCAATTTAGCCAAACAGAGAGTGGCTTTACCTCCATCCTTCATAGAGAAAACCAACTGTTTTAAAATGCTTGACCACTCACCATCCCGAAATGTCTTAAAATTTGTGACCACTCACCATCAAGCAAGTGCCTCTTTCTCAGTAGTACTATATGAGCTTCATGCCCCTCCGAATGTTTGTGATGCGAACACCACCACTGTTTCACTACTCCCTTTTCCTTTTTCAACATGACTTTGAGGCTTTATACATTGGCATCAATAACAGTAGTCTTATAGGGTTTAAAGTTCACTGACTCCACTTAACACCTCTTTATCTTTTGAAAAGCCTCTTTAGAACTACCCATCCATTGAAAATTGGCATTGTTCTTCATTAATTCACTCGGATCCCTGGTCGTGTCTGAGAAGTGAGCCATAAACTTGCAGACCCAGCTCTTCTTCACTGACCTTCACTAACTCCATTGTGGGCCTTAGGCCATCCCCTTAAATAGTATGGCCTAATACCCAATAGTATGACTTAATTAATCACAGATTGGCACTGTCAATCCTCAAGGTCAATCCAGCTCCACTTAAACCCCCCAACACTTTCCTTAACACAATGCTTTTCTTGATTCCTATCCCAGATAAGGATATCCTTGTGGAAATGCTTCACCTAGGGCCAGCCCTCAGACCACTTTTGCATCTGCTTCTGAAATACAGCTGAAGTGGAAGTTCAGCCAAAAAGGACCACAATTTCCATTGTTCTTTTCAATCCGTTCTTTCTAACCAGGACCACATATAGTGGCATATGTATCAAGCCCTTTTCCCATTTGCAAACAAACCGATTCTCTGAATCGGCCCGTTTGCAAACGGGAAAAGGCCTTTTGGGATGTATCATCCCAAAAGGGCATCGCAAATTAGAGAATCGCAAAATTTGCAATTCTCTATTTTGCGATTAAGGAATCGCAAATTGCGATTCCTTAAATGCAACGTATGAAGCACAGAAAAAGTGCGATTTGGCCTTAAGAAATCGCAAATTACCACCAACTTCAAGTTGGTGGTAATTTGCGATTTCTTTGAAAAATTCACTTTTTTGCATTTTTCAAAGTGTCATGTGGCGCACATACATGCCCTTAGGGCATGTATGTGCGCCACATGTGCACACATACATATTTCAGGGGTGCAACAGGGTGTCCTTTTGACACCCTGGCACCCTTGAAATTGCATTCTCATTTTGCGATTCTCCAATTGCGAATCGCAAATTGAGAATGTCTTCCAATTCATTCCTATGGGCCTCCTAGCCCATAAGAATGAATGGGAAGGTATTCCTTAATTGCGATTCGCAATTTGCGAATCGCAATTAAGGAATGCCAAGGAATCGCAAAATATTTGCAACATTTTTATTATATCCCGTTTTGCGATTCTCAAATAGCGATTCCCTAAAAATCGCTATTTGAGAATCGCAATAACTGTATTTGATACATATGCTTCATAATGTTCTACAGACCTCACACCCATTGAACTTGAAGTTCGTTTCAAAACAGCAAATAATTGTCAATTTTTCTCCACAATATTCTTCAGGACTCATATTCATACTTTTTAACTTTACACCCAACAAATGATTAAATGTACACTCATCGGTACAGTGAAAGGTGAGCACAAGTCCACCCACATATCTAAATATACACCATTCACTTCAGTAGTACAATTATGGCGGGTGAATTTTCATGCTCTTTTACGCATACTAATACCTCATCATCCTCAGTGCTTTCATACTTTTTCCTCTTTGACTGTATTCACACTTAGTTTTTGCATTGTGAGCTCTGCACGCTCTTGAAAAATGCCCTGTCTTATTACATTTGAAGCACATAACCCTAATAGTAGGAGTCATTGGCTATCACAACACGTCTTATGCTTTCACAATGTTAACCTCTTATTCTGCTCGCAATAGCTTCTTGCTCACTAGCTTTGAATTTATCCTTGCTCTTCTCGAGCTCACCCTTTTTGTTGCTCTTGGACATGTTAATCGTGCTAACACCCACTGGTCTTGTTCTTTTGATTCAGAATCTTCTTCAATCTTGAAGTTTTCTCCAATCTTTTTACAATTTGAATAACTTAGTTCAGTGGAGGATCTTTAACACTTAAACTTTTCTCTCAATTTTTTAGATTATTAGCTCTATTAATAAGCGGATCTCTACTAATCTCCTCATGGAAATCTCTGAATTTGCATGTGTAATCAAGAATACCTAAAACTTATGTACTGTCTAATATTTCTCCAGGTTGTTCCCTTCAGAAATACTTTGGCTGCTCCACTAACACATTTGTTTTAGCCTTATAGTTTTCCTCGAGTGCATGCATGACTTACACAAATGAATCGTCCTCCTCATCCACATCTTCAGCACTCCTGGCCATCTGGTTTTGGTAATTCGTACCTTTCTCACCTAAAATATGTCTCAACAACACATATTTATAGCTGGTTGCAAATAGTTCATCACCTCTCACTTCTAAGTAGGCTTCGAATGCATCTCTCCAATTCTCCCAGAAGGAGGTACTACTGACTCCATAATATTCATACATCTTCACAACAGTAATACTTGGGTGGGACGGCAGTTGGTATAACACCCATGTAAGATCTAAAATTGCACCAAATAAGAATAACTTGAGATAAAGTTGCCACAGTCGTCAAAAGTATGTGGGGCTTGCATTAAATTGCTAAGTTATACCTGTTCCGCAGTCGTTAAGTAATTTGTAAACACTTCATTACAGTCACATTCTGTTATCCTGAGCAATGCGTCTTTACCCACCTGGACAACATGCAAGGCCAGGAGCAGTTGATAAAGGTCTGAGAAATGGATCTGAATCATAACATTAGCTGATGCAGCCAACATCTTCCTTGAAGCTACGTGTATTGTGAGCAATACATTTTCATGCACAATGCTGCTGTAGCAACACATTTACAGTTCGCTATGCTAGTATGGTGTAAAGTGAGCGCGTAAAGCCTTTGCACGGTTGCATAAATGGCTAGTGAGTCCTGAGCCCATTGTTAAGCTCGACTGATTCTGCTCTATTTATTAAATGTAAGTACAAATTTGTGAATTTAGGTTTTTCAGTCTGTTTTTCACCACGCTTTAATGCATTTTAGATCTTATATTTTCGCACATCTTTAGTTGTATGTATAAAGTACAGCAAAGATGGCACCTTAAAATAAATGTTGTGTTATACTGTACCAATTACTGAGAACAGGGTCGGTCCATGTGATGGTTAAATGTTAACTGTTAACCATTGGCCCATACAAATGGAAAGCAAAATCATACTGCATGGTGTTGGTTCCTTGCAGTATGCCATTGTAGCTCATTCTTTATTGAGCCTCCTTTGACAGCCTCACATAATGTCAGAAAATGGGACAAATGCATGATTGCACAGTTTCAATTTCATAAGTAGGAAAAACAAGATTAAAAATATTTGCATTACAAACGTTTTGCAGAAGTTCATCACTTTACTTTAAAGTAACACATTTTGCAACGTTTTCGTTTTAAACCACTACCGTGTGAGTTGTTGTTTTTTAAATGCACTGGCAAAGAAAATAGGCCTTGCTAATAAGTAGAATGTCTTCATTAGTGAGGAGGCTGTTTCACTTGAAAGTCAGAGCTGTTTGCTTTGCCAGTGCTTGAGCATCAACATAATGTCACCCAGTGTACATTCGAAATCTCTACAACAGTGAACGTGCCAAGATGCAGGACGAGTCAAGAGACAATTTTCAACTAAATTGTAATTTTGTTAAAATATGCCTCATGTCCCCTGTTATGTAACATTTATCTGGGGAACTAGCTATCCGGACGGTTTTTGTAGTAGGGCTAGTGGTGGGACAAGTGCTGTCAGCGTGTTGCTCTTAGGCCAGCTAGGACTATTGTGGGACAGGAATGCCATACATTTATACCTATGGATACATCTGGTTGGTGATTGATCTGTGGATTCAGTGTCTGAGAATACTTTGGCTGGCAGCATGAGGCAGCCTCTTCCCTGCCCCTCCCATCCTGATTTTTAAGCCCAGTTAGAAATCCCGTGCATATAAGTGCACACCTGCTGTGGAAAATCCAAATTTACTACGTGGTCACCCCGTATTTCTTGCCTTTTTATGGACTCTATATTTTTGCTGTTTTCAGAATTCTGTGTGCTTTAACCTTGTTAACTAGTGGCAAAGTGCCTGTACTCCACCTTTAAACATGGTCGAATATTACTAATTGGTATATTTAACCTAACTAAAAATCCATAGTGTATGGTTCAGAATGTACCCAGTGCCTGCAAGTTAAATGTTGCTGGTGTAATGGAGCACCAATTGTGCCATCCACTACAGTGGCAGTGCAAACATGGCTTCAGGCCTACCATAGTAGCCTTACTGTAGAGGTGTATGAAAACAGCAATTCGACCTATCAAAATAAACCCTTTGACAGGTCAAAACCTTGCTTTTACATATTAATAAGTCACCCCATGTAGGCCTTTGTGGCCCACAAGGCAGGGTCACGGTATTTTAAAGTAGGACATCTAGAAATTTAATGGTAACGTCCTTACATTGACGAGCACCCGAACACTATTTTTCACAGTGGCAGGCCTATATCTACCCAATGTAGGAAACCAGAGTAGAGCTTAAAATCCTAATATTGTATATCTGGAATGGGACCAACTAGAAAAATAATTGAAGAACTAACTTAATAGTTATTTTAAAAAATCCAATTCAATGGTGAAGTCACATTCTTTAATAAATATTAAGGAAAATGAATGTTTAGAAGGTTTCCTTTCCCTGGCTAAAATTCCTAGAGGCTAATTTCATTGGCTCTCAAACTTATTCCAGCCATTGGTCAGCATTTGAAAAGGTGTGAAATGCCTCCCAGGAGCAAACAAAAAGCTGACCTGCACGGGCAAAGATGACTTCTCTGACCTCTCAGAATATGCAGGGTGGGGACTGTGAGCATACATTTTGACCTTACAGTGTCACATCTTGCTTGAATGTCAAATACTGATTGACAGGTCAGCTGGATTTACATATAACATTTTGGGGGCACACTTGATAGGAAGGGAAACAAGGTGTCAAAACAATTCTGGTGTGGCCACTGTCTAGTTGCTGGAAAACCTGGAGTCAGTTAAAACAAAATACATATATACTTGCATTTTATTTAAAACATTGGACTTAAAACACATTTAAAAAAAAACATATTTAAAGATATTATAGGTAATTTTCAAAATGTCCAATAATATTACTTCTAGTGTAGGAGTGGCTTTTTTGGCTCTGCTGGACATGCCACTAACTAGCTTTGCCAAAATCATCATTGCCTTCCAATCCACTTTGCACAAATCTACTGGTTTAATTGAACTCACTGTTACAATTTGGGCAAAAGGTACATCAGCTGTTGTTTCTTCCATTTTCCATAGGTACCAGCATTTATTCACAATAGGATAGCAGAATATAAACTAATTTAAATAAATTTGCTAGTTGCAATCGATGCTTTGTTATTTAAGATTAGTAAAAAGTTACTTCATAAGGAATCTTTAATGCTCCACCCTCACTATCCCACATGTCATAGACTGGAAGAAAATGCCACAGCTCGTATCTATATCACAATAATAATCCTTGAGGATTTATTCAACTTCTGTTAATCAATTCAATAGTCACCGTAGTGAACCTAATTTACAAAAAACTCAGATACAGAAAGAAAAATACAAGAAAGCCACAATTCATTCTTTTGTATTTGCTTTTATCTGAAATTAATCTTTTTTTGTTTTTTGAATGTTTTCATTGATTTCATGCAAAAACATACGGAATATACAAATCAAATTTGAACATTGGCAACACAAACTACTGTCTCAATATGAAACATCAGCAGTAGTTATTGACACTTTTCTCTCCAATATGTACCATCCACAGTTGGTCATATAACACAAACCATTGATTTCAACAATTGTAATGTATATTGACATCAAATGAAATTTATTTGCGTCAAAACAGTGTCATAGCGTCGATGTTTCGGTCTCCTTATCTGTAAGGTTATCCACCGAGACCATCATCAGGACCAAAGTTGCACCATGTATCTAATATAGAAATACATACGTATAATAAATAACACATAATTTCCAACAACATCTGAGTTCTACTTAAAGTAATGTCAGTACACCGAAGGAAGACAGGTCAGCAGGTGTGTGCCATTTACATCACCAGAACGGGTGTAGAAGTACTCAATCCCCAAGAACTATATAGCCACCAGTGTACAATATAAGTGTAAGCCATACATAACTAATAGTGCCACACTTCTACCTTCAGAAAACACCCTGTAGTGCAAAAATGTTAAAAAACTTTTAAACACTTACTCCTTCAATAGAGATCTCACTCTCATTAGATTGTCTCGTTTTTCAAGGAAGCACTAAATTTAAAAGACAACCAAAAATAAAAACGAGGGAACAAAGTCTACAATCCCAATCACCAGAACAAGAAACACAACAATTAAATACCACTACAAACAGCCGTTTACTTACAAAGAAGCAGCTGCTTTCGTCTGTACTTCTGTACTCTGAAAGTAACCAAAAGCAACAAAGTCAAAAAATCAAACGGTCAACTAAGACTCGTCTCACTATATTCCTAGCAGCCATAGACTTCTATATAGCATGTCCAGTTTACCTCTTAAACCACCCAGTCGGCTTCTCTGGTTCCACTCGTCAAACAAGTCCGAGCAACAAGCTCGGGTCAGGGCGGAAGCTAGTTATTTAACAGGTAGCGTCATAGACTCCAAAAGATAGCCACCGATTAACGGGAATGGATCGGCCATCTTGGAGTGTAGTCCTCATTACATATAGCCATAGGATAAGAATAAAATCTGTCATAACCAAATATTGACGAAAAATTGGTAATAGGGGTTTACCGCTTAAACATTACCCCATATTAACGGATGATGGCAACAATTAAACATGTCCGTTTTTTAAGACTATCGCTACGATATATCAAAGTAGAAAAACCAGTAACAATTGGAACATGTCAGCCAAAAAGTCCCAATGGTTTTTCTATCACTCTTAAGTTAGAAAGTCTAAAACTAAATGGGACAGCACTTTCAAAATTACAATGTCCAGTGTCCAACGGGTCAGCCTAACATTTAGTAAAACAGTTTATACACCATGTGGCCAATCTAACCGTAACGATAGAAAACTCAAAAAACTCTCATAAACTCTCAAACAATGAGCCCAGAAATGCAAAAATAATAATGCAAAAGTAATCCTGGCCCACTAAAAACTCTGTACAGAAACTAAGGCCTGTATAGCTCAACACCAAAACCTAGATGGCTATATAGTTCACAATGTTGCCAGAGTTTGCCATTCAATGTACGAATTGAATCCCCTCTCTACTGTTTTAGCAGACCAAATCCACCTGTTTTCCTTCAATGTAAGTGATCGATCCACATTTTGTCTACGTTTTGTGTTTTTTACAGTCTCTAACACAAACCATTTCATTTCTGAGTGAGTATGTTCTTTTGTCATATAATGTTCCACCAAGGGTGCTGTGACCACTTTACATCTAATGCGTGATTGATGTTGGATTATACGCTTTTTAATCTCTTGTGTTGTTTTACCAATATAATATAGAGCACAGGGGCATTCTATGCAATAAATCACATTCTTGGTAAGACAATTTGTATGCTGTCGCAATATCCATTCCTTACCATTTATGACACAAGATTTTACCACCGAAGTTGTAGGGCAGGCTACACAATGTCCGCAAGGGTAATGACCCATTAAGGGTGGTAATCCCCATAGGTTTGTCAAGGTAGCAGGAACTGGTTCTTTATATGCCCTCACAAGAGAGTCCCTCAGGTTTCTAGCCCTCTTGAATGCAAAACGAGGTATTGCCAACTGTGGTTCTACCTTCTGGATCAAATGCCAGTTTTTTGTCACAATCTTCTTTATTGAATTGGATTCGGTTCCGAATGTTGTTACACACGTGATGGTTTCTTGTGTGGTTACTGGGTCATCCTTAGTCTGTAAAAGTGCCTCCCTGTCGTAGTACCAGGCCCTTTTGAGAGAGCGTTTGATTAATCTATAAGGGTAGCCCCTCATCGCCAATTTAGTTTGTAATATTTTGGCTTCTCTGAAATAATCCTCCCGTCTAGTACAGTTTCGTTTGATCCGAAGAAATTGTCCAAACGGGAGGTTATCTCGTAAATTACGAGGATGATGACTGGTGTACTTAAGCAATGTATTCCTTGCAGTGGGTTTTGTAAATAGACTAGTGGATAGTCTACCTTCATCGTTTCCTATCCTCAAGTCTAAGAAATTTATTGCTTGTTCGTCATACTCTAAAGTAAATTTTAGATGGTTATTCTGTCGATTAAGCCATGTATGGAACTCATGTAGTCTAGCAACTGATCCCTCCCATAACAAGAATACATCATCGATGTATCTAAGATACTTTTTTATCTCGTTCTCAAAAGGGTTGTTATTGTAAATCACTTCTTCCTCAAAGGCGGCCACTTACAGGTTCGCTATATCAGGAGCAAAAATTGCTCCCATGGCGACTCCCTTGACTTGACCATAGTAGTCGCCATTGAAAAGAAAGTAATTCTCTTCTAGTGCAATTCTTGCGCATTTAGTGATGAAGTCCGATGGTACTTGGTGGGGGCGCAATCTGTGTTCTAGTGTAGTATTAATCACATTTAGGGCCTCTCCTTGGGTATATTGGTATACAAGCTTTCTATATCCATCGTAACAAGGATATTTTGTTGTTTATTGAATGCTTGTCCTTCTACTGCACCAATCACGTGTGTACTGTCCCTGGTGTAAGATTTTGTTAACACTACAAATGGTTTGATGAAAAAGTCTACATATTCAGCCAGTGGTTGTAAAATGGATTGACAGCCCGCCACAATGGGTCTTCCGGGTTTTTTTTTATCATGTTTATGGATTTTCGGTAGCGTATAAAACGCTGGTATGGAAAAATCACTTTTATTTAAATAGTCGAATTCTTTAGGACTCAACCATAAATTGTCTCGTCCATTCTTTGTAAGATCAAGGATCTCTTTTCTAATCCTATCTGTGGGATCTTTTGTCAATTTGACATAGTGGATAGTATTATTCAGTTGACTTAGAACCTCAGAGTCATAATCAGACTTGTCTTGTATGATGATGCTCCCTCCCTTGTCAGCAGGTTTGATAATGATGTCGTCCCTGCTGGCAAGGGTTTTCAATGTTAGATGTTCCTCTTTCGTGAAATTATATTTCACGCAATGTTTGTTTTTGAACATTTGTTCTATCTCCATCAAAACTACATTTTCAAAAGTAACCAACTCCTTGGGCATCAGGTTCGTAGATGGATAGAAGGTCGAGGGACATCGTAAACCTGTAACACTATACTGTGTTACAAATGGGGTTTTACTAAACATGTACTTCAGGCGAATCGCCCTAAAAAACTTATGTAGTTCGACCTGTGTTGTAAACATATCATTTCTGTTGGTAGGAACATATGATAACCCATGGCTTAGTAGCTCAATCTCTTTTGTACTTAATTCATGATTAGATAGATTGAAAATGGGAACTACTTCAAGGTTTTGGGGATTAGAATTCACCATTATAGAAGGACCGTCCTGTGCCCTTGGTTCTACCACTCGTAGTATGTGTTCCTGGTCTGTCGGAATCCTGGAGTATATTGATTCCTGAACCACCCTCTCCTGGTGTGGCGAGTTCTGCCTCTCTGTGGGTGGGGGCCCCTTCCTAAAAAAGGAGATGAAGATTGCTGATTATGCCCTCTTCCGTATCTATAATTGGAAGTACCTTCACGACTATTAGTTTCTTCAGAACTTGAAGAACCTGTGTCTGAAAAGGTAGTATGTTTAGGTATCCAATTGGATGGATTAGGATTTTGTTGAAAAAAGTCTTTTTTCAAAAATGGATAGGTACGTTCTCTCGAACAGTTCTTAATATCTTTTTGTAATTTTTCAGTTTTCTTTAATATGTTGTTTCTCTGAAAATTCAAAATAATGGTCTCTAATTTCTTTAGGAATTCTCGAGCATTTGTGACCGAGGTGTCTTCTAGAATTTGTTTTTCCAAATCTGCTATTTCCGCTTTCAACTTATCTATGTGTTTTAGAGCTGTTTCGATACTGAGGACCATCCAGCTTCGTGAGCATTTATTTGAAACGAAGCTAAAACCTACTTTGAAGTACTCATCATCTACAAAGATGACTGGAATATTCCGTACCTGTAGTCCCACTGGGATTATATTATTGTTCAAACAGTCTGTAAGGAATTTCGCATGCAATTCTGTTCTTATAAGTTCGTATCTAGTCATGCACCATGCTGCTTTCTCTGGCTGTCACAGTATAGGAGTTCGGAGAAAATGTTCATAAATCAGTATTTGTATTGGTTGGTTTTCACTTTCTCTTGAGTATATCAAATAATCAAACAAAATATGGTCACATTAACAAGGGATCAGGGAGTTGAGAGCCCATTTACAGTTGACTACTGGATCTAAATTTTATTTTAGGATCACTGGCTCAGAATCCGTGTTAGTCTGGAGCCCAGAACACGATCTGATGTGCCTATTAGTAGTTTACATCTCACCTTGGATTTAAGAGGATGGAGTAAGCTATAGAGCAATGATGATATGCATCAATTGCATTGTCTGTCCTTATGAAATTCAAGCATCTTAATATGGTGGTAATAACAGTTAGCGTTTAGGAGCCTTTGTCCCTTCTCCTGAGGCAGATTATGTCTTCCCGGCACTCTGCCTGTCCTTCTCACTATCCCACCACTGCACAGCTGGATACAGAGGATGGTGTTAATTCACCTTCTCACAGTGCATTGCCATATCCCCAAGCTCAAACACAAATGTGTCCATATGCTGACAGCCTTGGGATAGTTTCTAATTCTAAATGCAAAAAAATAGAGAAACACTTCTTTACTAAATTAAGTAGAGAAGTGTAATGGTCAGTAATTCCTACTCACTGCAACCTGTGATTACTGTAGTTGTAGTCCACCGCTTCGGTGGCCGCACACCTGAGGTGTAAGTGATCACTCATGGAATTGTCGTTGATGTGCAGAGAAGAGGGTCTGACAGCTTTTAATCAGGGCAAACAGACTCCATTTCCGAACAGTTAGAGGGAACATTTGGGAAAGTATTCTCAGTCATGGGAACTGTTAACTGAAACTGCACGAATAAGCTAATACCCACCACCAACCAGCATAATATAAAGACCGTGCATATGTTGCTTCTTACATTTAGCTTGCTTATTTTGCAGTTTGTAAGCTTGCAGTTTTTCCACAAGCAGTTGGTTGAAGAAAAAAAAACGAGGAGCTTATGGTCGAAAAGGGATGCGATTTTTACTGTTTTTAGGTCGAGGACTACCGGTCTGCCGAAAGGCAGAACCGGAAGTCGGAGATTTAATGACTTGGAGAAGAGGGGCTTGATCCAGCCCCTCTTCTCCCCTGTTCTCCATTGGCTGGCCTCGTAAATGTTGGCCAGCCACTGGAGAAGAGGTCAGTCACTCCGATCAGGCCCCGTCCTTTTCGGATCGGGGGCGTGGTTTTTGCGAAAAGTCTCAGGGAGGAGACAACAGCAAAACACGCCCCCGAATCCGAAAACGACGCTGCCTTTTCGGTGGTGTGTGCTTGCTCTTGTTTCTGCTCTCCTCGCTGCTCCCCCTTACATACCCCCACTTCCCATTGTCCCTTTCCTTCTCCCACGAGGGCTCCACTTCGTTTTCTGCCAGCTGTCCCTGTGCGACTGCCCCCCCCCCACCTACCTCGTGACTCCCCTTCTCTGAACCCGTAATTCATGGTATACCCGCTGTGCATTGATGCCGCCCCCCACCAAAAGAACCCACGTTCTGAGGCTGCCACATATGCCTCCCCTTTGTTCTGTTCGAATCCTCCTCGCTTCCTGGTGCTCCTCTGTGCCCTCCCCCTTACTCCTGGGCTCGGGCTTCTTTGTTTACAAGTCAGACGCTGGATGGTTTGTGGAGGACGGACTGTGGGACTTGTGTAGTCTCTTTTCTTGCCTCTGCTGCACTCTGTTAGCTGTCTTTTGCGCTATATACGGCCAAGGATGTTACTGTAGATGTAACATTAGAGTTGTTTGCATTTGTGCATTGCACACCCCAACCTGATGAATTTCAAGATGCTCTCATGTCAGTATGAAGAAAAAGGAGGCACTATAAAAAAAGTAATTGCTCGGGTTCACACAATGCAGTGAAATCGAAGCCGGGATTGAGGCAGTGTTTTCTTTCTGGTTTCACGTTGAGCAGTTTCTCAACAACATAGTTCTATCCTTCTCTGTTCCATTTTAGATCAAAGCCTAATGCTTTGCATTAAAATCTTTGCGGTGCTAAATCAGTGCGCTGTGTTACATACATCAGGGCGCTGTGTTACATACATCAGGGCACCGGATGTTTCACAAGGATTGGCAGTGGTAGTGTTGGGCAACATTCGAGAATGACATTTTAGTGCCGAACCTAAGATGAAAACCAGCGCACCTCCCTTTGGTCAGTGCATTGAGACCATTTGCTCCTCATAGCCAAAATTATTTATTCATTGTGATCGATTCTTGAAATATTTCATCCACCCACTCCTCACCATTCAACTATCCAATCATTCATTCAGCCATGCAGCCCTGTCTCTCGTCTCCATCCAGTAATTCAATGATTGGGCAACGTTTTATAATCGAGAATTGTTGTAAAACGAAGCACGATTGCAACTTTTTCATGTTTTTCTTGTGGGAGAAGAAGTCGCCCTTGCAGTGGTCAGGCTCGCTCGCTGTATGCAGTGTGTGTGTGTGTGTGTGGGGGGGGGGGGGGCTGGTCTGACAACGTTTGCTTCTTTTGGCTCCCAGTGTGGCCATGCCATAGAGAATATGAATACTAGAGAACTCGTGAGAGGGAAGGCGTTGGAATACGCATCATTGTTTACCTCATACGCAGAATAAACGCAAACTGGATTTCCGACGGTAAACACGCACATTTAACGGTCAAATCGTTCCACTTGACATGCCCAGCAAAAAAAATCCTTTATTATATTAACACAAACAGTGGTTTACAAGTGCATATCTCCCAAAATCATTAGGCAGGTAATGAAGCATTTGCACAAATGTAATTGCATACAGCAATCCTGACAGGTCATACTGCTGCATTAATAATCACCACAATTCGTCCCGATGATGGAAGCAATTTAGAACGCTCACGTTTATGAATGATGGTGCATTTCCTGCATGTGTCATTATTATGTATTAAGGATGCCACCTTGTTGTGACTTTCTCTGTAACGTTCCCATTGAGTCTAAATTAAGGTTAGATGAGTGATTTTTATCCGAAAAGCGCAGCTGGGTTTGAGTACCTCAAATTTGCCTACTAATATGCTGTATAGTGGCGCCGCTCTGAAGAAAAAAAGATTAAAGGCCGCTTAATGCAACAAGCATTTACAATGCAACGGTCTCGGCATTGTTAAAGTTAGAGCTATTGGCATTGCTCATGACAATGCCGTTTCTTTAAATGTTTTGAAAACAAAAACAGAAACAAAAATAATGTAATGAGCAATGCCAATAGCTCTAACTTTACCAATGCCGAGACCATTGCATTGTAAATGCTTGTTTTATTTTTCAGGTAGGGAAAGGATCTCCTGAGGGAGGCCTTTAAAGTGAAGGAGCAAGATTTCTGTGATATTGATCTCATTAAATGTCGCTTTTTTGTGTGTCCCTTTTTAAAGATATTTAAAAACGGCATGTATATTTCAGAAAGTAAGAAATGTAGATCCTGAATGCTAGTGTGTTATTTATCTCATTGCTCTTTTTTATTTTCAGCATTGATCACCATGGCGTCATACTTTGACGAGCATAACTGTGAGCCAACCGACCCACAGGAGCAGTATCGACGAAATGCCCTGCTGGAGCTAGCCAGGTAGGTCCATGCACTGGTTAGACTAGAGGGTGCAGAGTTGACACTTGCAGCCAGTGCTTAATTTGAGCCAGTGGGCCACCACCACTCATGTTTGGAGACCAGCACTTATTTTTCCTAATTGGACATTTCCTGGGACCAAGAGAGGGAAAAACACACAAAGCATAGAAGGGTCAGCGAAAGGGGCAAATAGTATCTGGTTTTGGATTAAAAAGTAATCGGGTGGTTTTCTTAATGCTGATATTTAATTGCACAGACCTTGGTCTTCTAATCAGAGGTTCGGGTGCAGGCATGCATTCATTCTTTTACAAATTAAGCGCTGCTTACAGCACCAACTTTGAGATAGATTGTTCTCAGGATTGATCCACTGAGCATGGGCTCAGGTCATTGGAGAAACAAAGAGAAGTGCAGTATGTAGAAAGTCGGCTCTCTAGAGGGTGTACCAATACGAGGTACATTGTGCAGAGAGTCCAGGCAACCCTTATTGGTTTACCGAGGCAAAAATTATAACATTTTGTAATAGTGTAGGCGAGCAGTTTAGGCTTATCAGAAGATAATGATAAGCATTTGTTGTACTCGCAGGCAATGAATGAGACGCACTCAAGAATAAATCCAAAACCAATTTAGAAAAATAAGTTGTATTGTTATATACATTTTGATACCAAGAACTTCGTTATCAAGTAAGTACTTTTTAAAATATTGAATTTCACACGTAAGTAAAATGTTCACTTAAATGCGTCTTTACACACCAGTGCTTTTCTGTGGGGAAAAAATGACATATATCGCATACAGTTATTTACGGTCGGTTTCTGGGGGTCTCTTTCTGGAGGGGGCCAAGGTCCAAAGTACCACCAGCAGTTACTCATTACCTGCCCTGGGGCGTCTAGATGCAGAGGTGCTGGTCCGTTTGTAGCTGTGTGCACTATGCCGGTGGAAAAAAGGGGTGGGGGGGCACCTAAAAACAGTATGCATAGGTGAACTTGGGGACAGGTCTGGGAGCTCTCAACAGGCGGCTCAGGTAGCAAGGGTCTTAGGAGCAAGGGGCTACAGCCTGTTCTCGGGAACCCGGTTGGAGCGCTCAGGTGCAGTGAATTGGTAGGCTGGGCTCTGTGCATTAAAGGCTCTCGCGGTTGTTGGTCTCTCCGGTTGAGGGTGCAGAAATCAGGATAGCTGGGTCACTCTGGAAGTGGATCGCTGATGCCCCTGGTTGGCTGCTTGGTCTCTGTGCTGTTAGAATCCCCACTGGACTTAAACATGTCCTGTCTTAACTTTTCTCTGCACTTTGAGTGTGGTGAGGGGTCCCCTAGGGTGGCACAATACATGTTGCAGCTGTTGGGGGACCCTTTTTAGTCTCCCTGCCCTAAGTACCAGGGGTATCAATTACTAGGGACTTACAGGGGGTGCTAAAGTATTGCCAATTGGGGGAACAATTGTACAGTTTTAGGGAAAGATATCTGGCACTGGGGACCTGGATAGCAGGAACCCAGTGCACTTCTGTCAAAATTGCATCAAATACCAGGCAAAAAGTGGGGGTGACCATGTCAAAAAGTGGCACTTTCCTACACAGGACAGGCTACATAGCAAGGACTTGGAGTAGAGCTATGCCCAACACATGGGCATATAGTTTTGGTAAGAGGAAACTATGTAGGAGTGAGGTAAGGAGCAGGGGGAGGGGCATATAATTGCAGTCTTAGCCTGAGACACTGACTACTCTTTCTTTGCTTCTCAACAGGGTAGGTGGCAGTGTGAATTTTGTTGTAAATATCTGTCCTGCGCTGTTGGTTCTGGAAACCAACATGCACAAAGATGTATTTTGACTATTTACCATCTCCTTCCTCTCGCAATAGCCCTTCTCAACCAGTGGGTTTCCTCTTGCAGATCACTCTTCAATGGAATGGATTTTGAGGATGGTCCAATGGATTTTGTGGACTGGGATCACAGGTTGCCACCTCCTGCGGCCAAAGAAATTGTCGAGAGTCTTCCTACAGTGACCATAACCCCAGGACAGGCAGGTAAGGGAGTCCAATCTTTTCCTCCGATTTATGCTGCTATGCACAAAACATGCACAAAACATGAATAACCATGAGCGCTGCATTCTTTCATGACCAGATCTTCGAGGGACCTATCTGTGCTCTCTGCAACCCATCTCTCTTAACCTCTCTTAACCATAGGTTCATATCATGCAGTTGATAGAAAGCCTGACCCTGACATCTGTGACTGATCCCTATAGCGAAGGGATCCCTTCCTGCAGACCCCCAAAGGTGCTACCTGACTCGCTCGAAATAGGGACCCACTTTCTTGCAGTGACCAGAACCCCACCATTGCAACCCTTCACTCCCTTTTCTACAGTAAATAGAAAACCACAAATCTGCCATTCCTGACCCGTCACCCAAGAGTTAGTACCATTTTGGTGCAGTGACCAGAGAGCTCCATTTAGCTTGTCAGTGACCCATTACTTCAGAAAGATGTTCCTTTTACCGCAGAGACTAGAGGGCCTATTCTCTGCAATCTACCACTCTAGCACGGGGCTTCTTTTCCTGAGCAGAACAGAAAGCTTTGCTCCTGCCATCTGTGAGCCCTCACTCATAAGCAGGTATTCCTTTCCAGTGGTGGGCCATGCTGGTGTCATTTAGACCTTACTTTGACATGATTAAGGTGTAAAATGTATTCTGCCAATTACACCCTTCACACTTGGTCCTTTCCTGCAGTAGTGCCTAGGTGTATTGAGGCCTAGCCGCACTCCTAAGCTTTATGTGAGTTTAAAGGTGGGTCTAGGGTGACCCAGGATCCTTTGGTAGATGATCATTTAGTTCTCCCTCCGATGAGCACCCTTGCTGTAGAAGACCTGTGAGGACCACTACTTTCCTGGCGAAGTTGTTCAACTAAGCCAGAAAGAATGTAGGCATTCCATATAGTAGTGGCTACCAGTTACTCAAATTACAGACTGCCTTTGAGATTTGCAGTACTATAGAGAATAGTACATGGGTCTTGTTTTGGACTTGTAATATTGGACCTATTGAACAAATATGCAACAAACATAATCACCTAATGCCCTTGTAATACTTTCAAACCTGCATCCAACCATAAAATAGCTGTTATGTTCCTTTGGTTTGTCTGTTCTGTGGTTTTCTGCCATGAATCACATTTTTTAGATGAGTGCTTTCAGGAGATATTGTGCCTGGTGACATCTGTGCTTTTCTATCTACTGCTTTGGCGTGTCTTTCTTTAACATAACAGATAAAGGCTTAAAGTGTCCCGTCTGTCTGCTGGAGTTTGAGGAAGAGGAGACCGTGAAAAAGATGCCTTGTGAACATCACTTCCATTCTGCCTGTATCCTGCCTTGGCTCGGAAAGGTAGGAGCTTCACTGTAGCCTACACTTAGTGTCAGCACATGCTTAAGACCAGAAGGGAAGGGGCACTGATCCTGCCATATGCAGCATATGCCATGCCTTCTGCAGAAACGACGTAGGGGTGTTCATCTTGTGGAATGAAGGCGTTCCCCACACCTGCAGGCTCTCCACTAAACGCAGTAGAATGCTTCTGGCTTCGACCTGCTATTTCCAATACGTGCCTCTGTATGCACTCACCATAAGAACCTATGGCCACATACCAGAGACCCCTTTCACACTCCAGGACCACTCGCACACCATGGCATGACCGTACCAAAGACCCAATGCCCTATGTTTCCAAACCACGGATCCCATAACCATCCCAAACCCAAACAACCATACAACCCTCCACTGCCCTATGCCACAAGTTTAGGGTCCCATAAACACTAAAGTATCCAATACCACTGCCCGTATGACATACCACAACCCAAGAGTGGCTTGCTCCCCAGTGTCCAGGATTCATACGCTGGCCCCATGAACACCTCCTACCCTAGGGTTTTCCAACAACCCCAACTGTCCCAGTGCCTCACCTCATCACAGGCTTCAACCACACAACTACTTCCCCCAATACCGCAGGACCCAGTCTCACCCCAGGGCCTCTTACTTTATACTCCACTCTCATGCCTGAGTATGCTCACGCCCTATAACCAACACATTGTGGCCCTATACTGCACGTCCCTGCCAATATTGCATGTAGCGATCTCGTCTTCACACCCTTGTCCTATACTGCAGGCTCAGTTGACATCGCATGACACAGGGCTGTACCATTCCACAGGGTCCTGACCACATCCCTGACTGGTACTTCAGAAACCCACACCACAGACCCTTACACTCACTGATTGTTTTTAGAGGCCAGGCCTCAGACAGTCCCTTAAGTTAAACATCAAGCAGTCCATCTGATCGCAGTTATGGCGCTATGATCGTTGTAAGAAGCTTTTACGGCAAATGCTTTTGCAAAGGGTGTTGATCTCCAATTATGGCTTACAGTTTGTTCTTGTTGCAGACTAACTCCTGCCCCCTGTGCCGGCATGAACTATTAACAGACAATGAAGAATATGAGGAGTACAAGAAAGATAAGGTAACGAGGGAACCCTCGCCCCCAGCGCATTTATTTGTCATGAAGCAAGGGCGGTGGAGAAATACTGAACTAAGATCAAGGGTTAAGGCAGAAAAGAGCTTAAAAGAGATTGGGAGAAGGCAGGACGGGAAGCGGAGGATGAACTAAACTGCATTAAAGCAAGAGCTGTCGAGAGAGAGTAGGTAAAGGAAGCAGAGGCATAACCTGCTCCGAAGAGCAAGAGAATGGGACAGGAGCAATTGAAGAAAAGAGCAAAGCAGTAGTGTTGGACCTAGCGTCCTTGGGTAGCTTGACTCAGGTAGAAAAGGCTTTATTCCAGAATTTTACGTTGTGCTTGCTTCGCATTCACTTCACACTCTAGCACTTAGCCACTTAAGAGAAAAATGACACTACACCGTTCGTTTAGAAAAGGTAGAAAAGTTTATCTTCCCTTATCAAATGAATCAATTAGTTTTTATCCGTTACATTTCAGATTCAAAACATTCCATTCTGTTCAAATAAGTAATACTATTCTACATCAGATTGGCAGATAATTTAGTATCACAGGGTAATTCAATCCAGCGCCTTAAATTACAGCCCCAATTGCAGCGCTTTGCATAACTTGTACATAACACTGGCAATCAAATGGTTATATAGTCTACACAATACTCTTCAAGACAGATGATTACATTACAGGCTAATTTTAGATCCTACGAGGTCTTTGGGATCAGACTGTTACACTAGCAATTTTCTTTCAGAGTATACACTATAATTGAAAACAAGCGCTATACTCAAAATTCACAATGCCCTCGAAATTAGATGAATACGCTAAGCGCTATACTTTGATGTATCAGGGATAGTCTTAGGTAGGCTTACAACTCCGGTTAGTCTTGTTAAAAGTACGCATGGCTTCCCTCCTCGATCGGCATTCTGGTCCAACAGGACACCCACTGGCATAGGTTCCCCACACTTTTGGTTATCCCCAAAATGCCCAGCTTACTCTTTGCCTTGCGTCCTCCTCACGGGGAGCTTTACGGAGACAGGAGCTGAGATCCTCTCTAAGCGCTACCAAGGCTTGATGTATTCGGGGGAATATCTCCTCGGGGAGGGGCGAAATCAGGGACCTTTTCCTTCCGCCCGCCTCCCCAGGAGCTTTACTACTTGTAGGCTTCCAAGTGGACTGAGGGCACGCTCTACTAAGCTTCCCCAGTCCGTCGGCCTCACCTCTTTAACGGTCTCTTTTAGGAGTTCAGCGCCGGGGGGAGGTCATCCTCAGCTCCTCATTGACCCCTCACCCCCGACACCAGTACTTCCAGCCTCCGCGTCGGCTGGAGGCGCGCCCGTAGCCGACAGGAGCAGCGCGGCTGTCGGGGGGCACGGCCTCCTCACTCACCCAGGAACAGCGGGGGTGGCGCTTCCAAGTCCACCCCCGTCACGTGACACGAGGAAGGTTGCTTCGAGGCTCGACACAGCCCTCGTCTCCTCAACGCAGCCTCCTCACGCCTCTGGCTGTGCCGCTCGCTCGCAAACCGGCACACTGGAGCCCCGGATCTCCTCACAATGCCCCAAGAGACTTCAGGGACGCTCTACTAACCCCTAGGCTGCGGCGGTGAGTGTGCCCAGTTAGGGTTACCAGATGGGGGGTGGCTAAAATTAAGCAGGCGATCTGCACACCCAGGCAGTCAAATTGGTTAGCCAACTCCCGGGGTCTACAACAAGGTCACCTTCCTCTCCGTCAAGAATAATGGACGGTCAATAGTTCTGGAGTCCAGTATCCCAGGCAACCACAGGGATGTAGAAGATATAGCCAAGGACGGTGCCTCTCTACCCTGACTTCCTTCAGAGGTCTTGATTAAGTAGGAGCGCCTTGGGTAAAGGTGACCCCAGAGTCAGTGGCCGTGGACAGGGACAGGTCAAGAGGTCGAGGGTGGTATCGGCTGAGGAGGGAAGTATAGCAGAACCTCAGTACTATCAATTTCCCTCTCTAGCGCATCCACCTTCCCACTCAGATGTCTTACTCCTGACTACCTCACAGCACACCTATCATCCTAAAATGGCCGACCTACCTCACCTCTATTTATAACCTGGGCCCTGACTGGCCAGATTGGTCCAGAAGGTTCCGGAACCCCTCATGACAGTCTATGGCCCAGGTTCTAAGGTGACAGTTTAGTCCACCATTTTGTGACAACACTCACTCCCTTCCTCCATTTTAGTGAGACACCTTGCGCCTCTCCCTCAATTAGTGAGAATGGGGTGCCCAGAGCCTCTACGTCCACACCCAAAAAGAAGTTAATGGACAGAAAAATGAGAGGGTAAAGGGAAGAAAATAATAAAAGAGGAGGGAACAGCCAAAAGGGCTGACGGGTCTAACACGCGTCCCCCCCCAGCTGAAAGTGGGGAGAGCTACCCAATCCCTTGGGAGTTCTCTTCACTAAGGCGGAAATACCTGGAGAGACCGTCAGCATTGGCGTGGTCCACTCCTGGGCGATGTTCCACCCTAAAGTCCATTCCCTGTAGGGAGATGGATCACCTCAATAACTTGGGATTCTCGCCCCTCATTTGCATCAGCCACCTGAGGGGCCGGTGGTCGGTCTGAACCAGGAAGTGCGAGCCAAACAGGTATGGCCGCAGCTTCTTCAGAGCCCACACCACCGCAAAAGCCTCCCTCTCAATCGCACTCCACCTCTGTTCCCGGGGGAGTAGTCTACTAGCCAGGAAAACCACCGGTTGGTCCAGACCCTCTTCATTGAGCTGCGACAGCACTGCCCTGATGCCATGCTCCGACGCATCCGTTTGAACGATGAACTCCTTGGAGAAGTCAGGGGCCCTGAGGACAGGTGCCGCACACATTGCCTTTTTCAAGGTGTCAAAGGCTTGTTGACACCCCTCGGTCCAGATTACCCGTCGAGGGTGCTTTTTAGAAGTGAGCTCAGTCAAGGGAGCCACGAAAGTACCGTATCCCTTGACGAAGCGTCGGTAGTAGCCAGTGAGGCCCAGAAAGGCTCGGACCTCCGTCTGAGTCTTGGGGGGTTCCCAGGCCATGATGGTTTCAATCTTGGCCTGGAGGGGTTGCACCTTGCCCCGACCTACCAAGTGACCGAGGTACACTACCGACCCCTGCCCGATCTGGCACTTACTGGCCTTGATCGTCAGGCCCGCCTGCTGCAAAGCCTGAAGGACAGCCTGCAGGTGACACAAATGGTCCTCCCAGCTGCTGCTGAAGACAGCGATGTCATCCAGGTACGCAACCGAAAAGGCCTCCATCCCGGAGAGGACCTGGTTCACCAGCCGCTGAAAAGTGGCAGGGGCGTTCTTAAGCCCAAAGGGCATCACACAGAACTGGAAGTGACCCTCAGGTGTGGAGAAGGCTGACCTTTCCTTTGCTCCATCTGTCAGGGAGATCTGCCAGTACCCAGATGTAAGGTCAAAGGTACTCAGATATTGGGCAGCTCCCAACCGGTCAATGAGCTCATCCGCCCTCGGGATTGGATGAGCATCAGTCTTTGTCACAGAGTTCAGTCCCCTGTAATCCACACAGAACCGGAATTCTGGGGTAGTGCCCGGCGGGGCAGCTTTGGGTACCAGTACCACCGGACTGGACCAGGGACTGCTTGAAGGTTCAATCACTCCCAGCTCTAGCATCTTGGTGACTTCTCCATGGATGCTGGCCTTCACCTTATCCGATAAACGGTAGGACTTGGACTTCACAGGTGGGCTGTCCCCTGTGTCCACATCATGGGTACACAGATGAGTCCTTCCCGGGATAAGGGAGAACAGGGAAGTAAACTGCTCCAAAACTTGGCGGCAGTCTCTCCGCTGTTCGGGAGTTAGGGATGGTGAGAGGATCACTCCCTCCACCGACCCATCCTTCTCTTGGGATGCAAAAAGATCAGGAAGAGGTTCACTTTCCTCTTCCTCTGACCCATCAGTCACCATCATCAAAGTGACCTCGGATCTCTCTTGGTGAGGTTTGAGGCGGTTGACATGGAGCACCCGATGGGGCTGTCTGGGGGTCTTAAGGTCCACCACATATGTGACCTTACCCTTCTTCTCAATCACCTCAAAGGGGCCTGACCAGCGATCCTGGAGAGCGCTAAGCTCTCCAGGCTCCATCACCCACACTTTCTGGCCAGGCTCCAGCTCCACCGGATGAGCATTTCGGTCATACCATTCCTTCATGACCGTCTGGCTGGCTTCTAGATTCTCGGAAGCCTGTTTCCACAACCGAGCCATTTGGCTACGAAAGGCCAGCATATAGCTCACCACATCTTGGGGAAGTTTTCTGGGAGTCCTTTCCCATCCATCCTTCACCAGGCTGAGGGGTCCTCGAACAGGGTGTCCGTACAACAGCTCGAAGGGGCTGAAGCCCACTCCCTTCTGTGGTACCTCCCTGTAGGAAAATAGCAAACAAGGTAGGAGGACGTCCCATTTCCTCCGCAGGCTCTCGGGCAGACTCCTGATCATGCCCTTTAAGGTTTTGTTAAACCTTTCCACCAGACCATTGGTCTGGAGGTGATAAGGGGTGGAGAACCGGTAAGTGACTCCACACTCTTTCCACATAGCCCGCATGTAGGCCGACATGAAGTTGGTACCTCTGTCCGACACAACTTCCTTGGGAAACCCCATCCGGGTGAAAATCCCCATCAGAGCCCGTGCCACCGCAGGTGCAGTAATGGTCCTCAGAGGGATAGCCTCTGGGTACCGGGTGGCATGATCCACCAGAACCAGGATAAACCTGTGACCGGCAGATGTTGGTGGATCCAATGGCCCAACAATGTCGATGCCCACCCTTTCAAAGGGGATGCCAACGACAGGCAGTGGTTCCAGGGGAGCCTTCAGCTTCACCCCTGTTTTCCCACTAGCTTGGCAGGTTACACACGTCCTACAAAAAGTGTCGGACGTAATCCTCATCTGAGGCCAGTAGAAATGAGGGACAAGCCGCGCAAAGGTCTTGTCCTGTCCCAAGTGTCCTGCCATGGGTATTTCGTGAGCCAATCCCAAAAGGAAGGCTCGGTAACGCTGGGGAACTACCAAGGCCCGGGATGATCCATGCACTGGAGCCTTGGGTTCGCTATAAAGGAGACCATCTTCCCAGTATATGTGGAAGTTCCCCGAATCGTTACCCGCTGCCTGGGCTTCGGCCTGTCGCCGCAAACCCTCAAGGGTAGGGCACTCCTTCTGGGCCCGACAAAGCTCCTCCCTAGTAGGTCCTCCCTCCACCTGCCATTCTGCAGGAGTAGGTAAGCCCTCCAGGGAAGTCACATCCCCCTCCGTAGACTCCGGGACCACTTCAGTCGCCCCATCCACCATCTGAGGTTCAGATGCCGGGGCAGGCTTCCCCTGTCCCCGTTTACCCTTTCTGGCAGCTGGTTGGGCCTTTGTCCCAGGCTCCAACCTCTGTGAACTCCCTCTTCAGGCAGTCACGGACCGTGTGTTGGCACACGTCCACTCAGGTGTCCCCAACATCTCCATGTGGGCCCTGAACTCGACCTCCTTCCACGCCGAATGTTCAAGGTCATTTCCCAACAGACAGTCGACCGGCATGGCAGGGCTTATCGCAACTCGTAGAGGACCCACAACCCCTCCGCACTCATAGGGAATCTGGGCCACCGGATAGTTACCCTCTCGGTTATCAGCCATCACAACCGGGTGGACTACATTGGCAACCACCTGCTCTGGGGACACCAGCTGACTCCTTACCATAGTCATGCTGGCTCCTGTGTCCCTCAGAGCCTCCACCCTCTGGGCATTGATGGTGACCCATTGCCTGTACTTAGTAGTATTCGAGGGCACCTGGGTCTTAGGAACCATCTCACAATCCCCTAGGGACACTAAGGCTAGCCCTGCCCACTCACCTCCCTTATCTAGGGGCAACTCCTCCCCGAGCACTACGCTTGCCACCCCAGGGGTCTTTCCTTCAATGGGAGGGTGTGGTCTCTTGGGACACTTGGCATCCCCCTTGTAGTGCCCAATCTCACCACACTCATAACAACGGACAACCCTAGGCTGCTGACCACGGTCAGGATAAGGGGGTTTGTGGGGGCCAGCCTTAGGAGGGAATCCTAATCCCTTTCCTTGCGAACTCTTTTGGGGGCCTTTAGAGAACTCCTTCTTTTTGTCTCCCCCCTCTTTCTTCTGGGGGGCGCCCTGTCCTACCCCTTGGAAATTCCCTCCAGTCCCTTTTGAGGATACCCGGGTACTTGCCCAGATATCCCCCTCCTCTGCAAGCTTCCTGGGATTAGTTAGTTTGCTGTCCACCAGGTGTTGACGCAGCTCCGGAAAACTTTTCTCGAGGAGGTGCTCCTTTAAAATAAGGTCATACAACCCCTCATAGTCTTTCACCTCACTGCCCTGTACCCAGGCCTTCTTGGCGTAGTACAGGAAGACTACCAAATTCTGGGTGGCCAGCTTTTGACTGCCCCGAAACCTCTGCCTAAATTTCTCAGGGGTCAACCCAAACTTTCTAACTAGGGCGACCTTCATGGTGGGGTAATTGGTCTGATCTTGCTGCTCCAAAGCTAACAGGGCATCCCTCCCCACCGGAGGCATATACCTATATAGACCACCCCCCCACTGTGCTTCGGGGATCCCATGGGTTCGTAAGGAGACCTCATAGGCAGCCAACCATTTAGCAATGTCATCCCCGACACCATAGCTGGCGACTACGTCCTTTGGCGGATAGGGTCTGGGCTCCCTGGGGATCTCTCTATATACGCTGCCACCAACGGGACTGCTGGGGGTTCCAAACTGTAGGGCCTTGAGTTCCAATTCCTTTAAATGGAGCTCATGGAGGAACCTCCTCTCCTCCCTCTCTTTCTCCAAGCGAGCCAGATCCATTTTGAACTGCCTCTCCTCCCTCCTGTCAACTAGATCAGCTGATGACAGCCCCCCCCCCCCCCCCCCCCCCCCCCCCGAAGCGCTACTACCTGCTCTTGAAGGGGCACTAGGTCCTACGT
This sequence comes from Triturus cristatus, assembly GCF_964204655.1. NCBI lineage: Eukaryota > Metazoa > Chordata > Amphibia > Caudata > Salamandridae > Triturus > Triturus cristatus. Next base: position 395,070,671 of record NC_140594.1, read on the forward strand.
CCATGTTGCCGCTCCCAGGGGGAAAAAGTAATTCTGTTTCTTCCATGATGTCCGGTGCTGGTCCCTCCTCCCGTTTTCCGCTAGGGTGGGCCATAACCCAGGCTCTCAAGCTAGTTTGGAGTTCTATTTTCTTCGCCCCCTGCTTGAAAAATACCTCCCTCTCCTGGCAGAATTCCTTTAGTTGGGTTACCGTATATTCTTCCAGCCTACCCAACTCAAACTCCATCCTACCAGGTGGGACCCAACTCTGCAGAAAAGAACTTCACAATAGGAGACCTTTCCTTTAAGAGGAAGTACACCACAGGACAGGACAATTTTGAAAAACTCCAATCAGGGAGACAACTTGGAGAAAACTCCAGTAAAAACAATCAGGTGTAGGGTGTGGTGCGCGCCAAACTGCTAATGAGTGGATGCATGCACAGATTCAGAATCCCACCGCTGAACACCAACTTGTTGGACCTAGCGTCCTTGGGTAGCTTGACTCAGGTAGAAAAGGCTTTATTCCAGAATTTTACGTTGTGCTTGCTTCGCATTCACTTCACACTCTAGCGCTTAGCCACTTAAGAGAAAAATGACACTACACCGTTCGTTTAGAAAAGGTAGAAAAGTTTATCTTCCCTTATCAAATGAATCAATTAGTTTTTATCCGTTACATTTCAGATTCAAAACATTCCATTCTGTTCAAATAAGTAATACTATTCTACATCAGATTGGCAGATAATTTAGTATCACAGGGTAATTCAATCCAGCGCCTTAAATTACAGCCCCAATTGCAGCGCTTTGCATAACTTGTACATAACACTGGCAATCAAATGGTTATATAGTCTACACAATACTCTTCAAGACAGATGATTACATTACAGGCTAATTTTAGATCCTACGAGGTCTTTGGGATCAGACTGTTACACTAGCAATTTTCTTTCAGAGTATACACTATAATTGAAAACAAGCGCTATACTCAAAATTCACAATGCCCTCGAAATTAGATGAATACGCTAAGCGCTATACTTTGATGTATCAGGGATAGTCTTAGGTAGGCTTACAACTCCGGTTAGTCTTGTTAAAAGTACGCATGGCTTCCCTCCTCGATCGGCATTCTGGTCCAACAGGACACCCACTGGCATAGGTTCCCCACACTTTTGGTTATCCCCAAAATGCCCAGCTTACTCTTTGCCTTGCGTCCTCCTCACGGGGAGCTTTACGGAGACAGGAGCTGAGATCCTCTTTAAGCGCTACCAAGGCTTGATGTATTCGGGGGAATATCTCCTCGGGGAGGGGCGAAATCAGGGACCTTTTCCTTCCGCCCGCCTCCCCAGGAGCTTTACTGGCAATCAAATGGTTATATAGTCTACACAATACTCTTCAAGACAGATGATTACATTACGGGCTAATTTTAGATCCTACGAGGTCTTTGGGATCAGACTGTTACACTAGCAATTTTCTTCCAGAGTATACACTATAATTGAAAACAAGCGCTATACTCAAAATTCACAATGCGCTCGAAATTAGATGAATACGCTAAGCGCTATACTTTGATGTAGACTCCGATCGGCATTCTGGTCCAACAGGACACCCACTGGCATAGGTTCCCCACACTTTTGGTTATCCCCAAAATGCCCAGTTTACTCTTTGCCTTGCGTCCTCCTCACGGGGAGCTTCACGGAGACAGGAGCTGAGATCCTCTCTAAGCGCTACCAAGGCTTGATATATTCGGGGGAATATTTCCACGGGGAGGGGCGAAACCAGGGACCTTTTCCTTCCGCCCGCCTCCCCAGGAGCTTTACTACTTGTAGGCTTCCAAGTGGACTGAGGGCACGCTCTACTAAGTTCCCCAGTCCGTCGGCCTCACCTCTTTAAAGGTCTCTTTTAGGAGTTCAGCGCCGGGGGGAGGTCATCCTCAGCTCCTCATTGACCCCTCACCCCCGACACCAGTACTTCCAGCCTCCGCGTCGGCTGGAGGCGTGCCCGAAGCCGCCAGGAGCAGCGCGGCTGTCGGGGGGGCGCGGCCTCCTCACTCACCCAGTAACGGCGGAGGTGGCGCTTCCGAGTCCCACCCCCGTCACGTGACACGAGGAAGGTTGCTTCGAGGCTCGACACAGCCCTCGTCTCCTCAACGCAGCCTCCTCACGCCTCTGGCTGCGCCGCTCGCTCGCTCGCAAACCGGCACACTGGAGCCCCGGATCTCCTCACAATGCCCCAAGAGACTTCAGGGACGCTCTACTAACCCCTAGGCTGCGGCGGTGAGTGTTCCCAGTTAGGGTTACCAGATGGGCGGTGGCTAAAATTAAGCAGGCGATCTGCACACCCAGGCAGTCAAATTGGTTAGCCAACTCCCGGGGTCTACAACAAGGTCACCTTCCTCTCCGTCAAGAATAATGGACGGTCAATAGTTCTGGAGTCCAGTATCCCAGGCAACCACAGGGATGTAGAAGATATAGCCAAGGACGGTGCCTCTCTACCCTGACTTCCTTCAGAGGTCTTGATTAAGTAGGAGCGCCTTGGGTAAAGGTGACCCCAGAGTCAGTGGCCGGGGACAGGTCAAGAGGTCGAGGGTGGTATCGGCTGAGGAGGGAAGTATCGCAGACCCTCAGTACTATCAATTTCCCTCTCTAGCGCATCCACCTCCCCACTCAGATGCCTTACTCCTGACTACCTCACATCACACCTATCATCCTAAAATGGCCGACCTACCTCACCTCTATTTATAACCTGGGCCCTGACTGGCCAGAGTGGTCCAGAAGGTTCCGGAACCCCTCATGACAGTCTATGGCCCAGGTTCTAAGGTGACAGTTTAGTCCACCATTTTGTGACAACACTCACTCCCTTCCTCCATTTTAGTGAGACACCTTGCGCCTCTCCCTCAATTAGTGAGAATGGGGCGCCCAGAGCCTCTACGTCCACACCCAAAAAGAAGTTAATGGACAGAAAAATGAGAGGGTAAAGGGAAGAAAATAATAAAAGAGGAGGGAACAGCCAAAAGGGCTGACAGGTCTAACAAGTAGAAATTGAGAAAATATTGAAAAGATGGAGAGGACATCATAGAGAATAGGTCCTGCCAAAAAAGAAGAGGAGACAAAGGGATAATAACAGCTTTGGAAAAAAGAGATGAGTAAAGGAGGGGTGAGAAGGGGCTACTGAGAGGGGAGGTTCGAGAAGACGGAACTTGTAAGATAAGAGAGCAGCAAGTGCCAAGGAGAAGAACATAATGGGCAAATGCCAAGAGGTCACTGATTGCTGAAAGGAGCAGTAGAGAATAGGCGGTCCTAAAAAAAAAAATAGAGAGAGTAGAAAGAAGTCAGAGCAGGAAATGCTGAGGTGAGAGCGGGAAGAGAGAGTGTGAACTTATGAGAGGGGAAGCGTTTGGAGAGCTGGAACTGCCGAAGAGTGAGATGAAGAGGACAGGTTCAGAGAAGATACTGGCTGCTGAGCAGTGTGCGGAGAAAACTGGGTTGGCTTGGTTGACTAGAAATAACAGACCTACTCTGCCTTTTCAGTGACTTCAGCTTCTTGATGACTTACAGGTACGGAGGCAGCAGCGCGAGCACCGTCTAGAGAACCTGCATGGTGCAATGTACACGTGACACACCTGGATACGTATTTCCTTGCATCTGAGGCCTTCTCCCCTTATGACCATCCGTTAACTCCGTGAAGACAGTGCCTACACAGCCCAACACAGGGCTTGCTCGACCATGTCCTCTCTTCTCACTGGTGATCAGATAGTATCAACATGAATTTACTCCAAAGCTCAGAGCAGGCCTTTCTCTAACTGTTCACTAGCAGCAGGAGGACTTCCACAGTGAGTTTACATTGACGATATATGAATTAAAATTATGTCTCCCTGTGTGTTGTTAGGTTTTCAGTCTTTTTTTCCACTGTGGCAGAGCCTCTGGTATTCTGTTGAACAGGACGTCGTGCCATGGCCGTAACAAGAAATCGCGAGTAACAACATCGCATTCCTAGAGCAAAGTTGTGTTTGCTGAGCACACAATTTAAACAGACCACTTCGAAACTCAGGATTTTCAATTAAATTGAGCAAAAGGTTTCTCCTTAATTCTTGAGTAAGCCACCCACACTTGTGTCACTGAGTGTGTGTTTGAAGTGAGTATATTTCCAGTGACAATGACGTTTTAAAAAGTTAATACAAAAACAATAAAGTTTTTCTTAATTAAATGTTCATTGATATTTTAAAGAGTAGCATCCTGATTCAGTGGATATTACTTGTTCCTAAACTTCCTAATTGTGTCAATGTGTTTTGAATCCTGGAACACGGTGAAGGAAAAGAAATATGTTTTATCAAACATTTTATTACTTGGTGCCTTTCAAATATGCACTTACTTTTGAATTTACCTCCGATTTGGGTTTGGCACTGCACTCACAAACCGTATCCAATGCTTATGACCTCACAATAGTTAAACCAACAAGTCCCAACACCTAAAAGCACAATGTGGTAGCAACACATACTGTCATCGCAATGTGTTAAGTAATCTCATCTGTAACATAATGTACAACATTTGTAATTGCAATTCTGACATGAGGTCATGGGCTTGGCTTTCAGTGTGGGAGTTATGGTTTATATTGCTGTTTTGTGAGATACATTTGCAGAGTTAATCATAGTTTGCGAATTTCGGCACTTCCTTGGTTTCAATTCGCAAACATAACTGTACTTAAGCTATATGTTTTTTTTCTGTGAATTTACGGTTTATAACACGTGATGTAACAATATATTCCACAGGAACCTATGAAATTTGGAGAATATTTCACAGGTCCCTGTATGATATGGTGTTCTTCATCATCATCATAATTATGACAGCCCCCAAACCACTCTCCAGAGCTTTGATATTTTCCAGGCCACTAGGATAATGCAGCAATGGAGGACCAATGTGGCAGGGTTTTCAAAATTATGAAGAAGTAAGGTAAATATGCAGCACGTTCTCTGCCAGTATTATTTTGATACATTTTAAGCTAGAAACAATTTTTCTTTGTTGAAATCTGCCAATTATGTTGCAAGTAAGGGAAAACAATTGTAATGCGACAAATACTAAAGCCACAGAATCACATAATTCCTCTTGCCCTGACCATTTTCCATTGTTTTATGTATCATCTATTCAAGAAAGGTAAACAAACCTAAATATTTTTATTTCACTCAGTGCTCATTGTTGGCTTCACTTTGAAGATATGTCTCAACGATCTCGCCAATCTACAGGCAGAATGAGTTTTTTTTAAGTACCTGGGGGATGATTTCTGTCTGCTAAATTTCCACCATGTAAACCATATAAATTAAGAAATCACTGGTGTGTTACTGCATTCAACCAAACAGTATAATCCAGTAGTTAGCTTATTATTTCCAATGAAGATTTCTCTGTTTGAAAGAGATACGCCCTTTTCCAACCAACTGTCCCAAAATAAACATAATAGGAAAAACGTATAACTGGTAACCTGTAAAAGGTTCGTGTATTGACATCTTGGTGATCTTTGAACTCGTAGTTCATGATGTCACTGTTCACCAGAATCCTTCGATGACAATATATGGTTTATGGCTATCCATTATGTATCCTCTACACGTGTGTATGTGTGAGTATGTATGTTTAAGGACGCACTCCACAGCAATCAGTTCAACAAGAACTTTATTCACAGGGAAAGCGACATTTAACAATTCTGATTTCACTCGTAACCTAACGTGTTTTCGGAGTCCCTGCTCCTTACTCAAAGGAGTTCACTGAAATTTTGTAGGCAGTCCCAAACACATCTTTTTGTTATTATTCTAATGACCGTTTCCTTCCTCAGCGCCTCACAGGTGAGTATTCTTTCAACAGCCTGCTGCTAATCATAGTGTCTGAGAATCACTTTTTTCCCCCGGTGGGCTCTGCTCAATCCCAGGCCATTTTTGTGGAATTAAAGCCCTCCAGTGGGCCTCAGAAAAGAAAGTGCATGGTTTAATTTCAAGAACTGCTTTACCATCCTGGGATTCACATATTTCAAATCCCTATGGTCCCTTCTATTTTCCAAGGGCTGTGCGATCCTCCACGGCGGGACTGCCGTGAAAACATGCTCCTGTACTTGTCCACAATTAAGGAAGCACTCCACAGCAATCAGTTCAACTTGAACTTTATTCACAGGGAAACCGGCATTAAACAATTCTGATTTCACTCGTAGCCTAATGCGTTTCAGAGTCCCTACTCCATACTCATAGGTGTTCATTGATTGCTGTGAAGTGCGTCCTTAATTGTGCACAAGTATAGTAGTGTGTATGTATGTGTGTGTGTGTGTATGTGTGTATATATATATATATATATATGTCATATGTATGTATGTGTGTGTATTCACTAAAAATCCAAAAATTACAGGGACATTCAAGTTATGTTCAGATTTTACACACACAAAACCATAGAAATTCAGCAGTCCCTTCCTTGCACAGTTTTCTCATCAATAATTTCACTGCAGATGTTGCAGTGATATCAGTGATGTTATAGAAGATGTCATGAGTAATGTAACATGTGGGGTAAATTAGCAGCGCATGGCGAGGGCGCAAGTTATAGTTACCCTAGGGCACGAGTTATAGTTACTTGAGATAACTATAACTGCTGAATTCCTATAGTAACCTTTGGGGTTTTTTTGTGTGAATTTCTAAGGTTTTGTAAATTCGATTTCTTAACTGTAATATCCCTAGAACATTTGTTTTTTTGCAGTGAATTTCTGTGGTTTTTAATGCTATTTCCTAACTATAATGTCTCTGTAGCCTTTGATTTTTTTCCCCAGTGAATTTTAACTATTTTTAATGGTGTTTCCTAACTATAACATCCCTGTAACCTGGGTGTGTGAGTGGCTGTGTGTAAGTGAGTGTGTGAGTCTGTGGTGGATGTGTCGGTGCATGTGTGAGTGGCTTTGTGGGTCTGTGAGTGGATGTATAGGTGCTTCTGTGGGTCTGAGTGGGTGTGTGAGTGGTTTTCTGTGGCTCTGCTTGGGTGTGTGAGTGACTGTATGAGTGGGTGTGTATGTGTGTGGTTTTCTGGGTCTCTGAGTAGGTGTAAGTGTCTGTATGGATGTATAAGTGGGTGCGTGAGTGGTTGGGTGGGCGTGTTAGTGGGTGTATTTAAAAAACATTTCAAATTGGGATCTGGATCCGCAGATCCTTCGCAGATTCACCTGGGGGCCGCTCTGAGAGCTGCAGCGTATCTTTGTGAATTCCCCAAAAATGTTTCAACATTTTTTTTGCCCATGAGCGGTCCCTCACAGATCCCTTCATCAGTCCCATTGGGTCAGGATAACCATATCCTGACCCCTTATATCCTATTTACACTTTATTCCCTCCTCTGTCTTAAATGCTAGGAATCTCAACAAACAACTATGCAGGGGTTCTAAGGGAGACCCCATCAAGAAAGTAAGACCTAAATTCAAATCCCACTGAGGCATGATAAATGGAGTGGGAGGAAACTTATTAGTGAGACCCTTAATGAAACTCATGACTATAGGAGATTTAAATAAAGAGGGTTGGTCTGGTAAGCAGAGTAAAGCTGACAAAGCAGACAAGTAGCCTTTGACCGTTGCTACTGCACAACCCTGCTGTGCCAGGAAAAGAGAGAAACTGAGAATATCAGACAAATGGGCTTGTAAGGGATAAATCTATCTCTGCACACCATTTTACAAACCTGGACCACCTACCAGAATAGACAGATTTGGTGGAGTGTCTTCCAGCCGATAAAATACCATGCACCATATCCGGCGGAAGAGAGACAGAGCTCAGGTTGCCCCGTTCAATCTCCAGGCATGAAGGTGCAGGCTCTGGAGGTGGTGGTGTAGAACCTCCGACTGCGAGAGGAGGCCTGCCTTGAGAGGGTGATGGAGAGAACGTTGCGATGAGAGGTAAAGGAGGTCTGTGTACCACACCCTTCTTGGCCAATCCGGAGCGATCAGTATGACTGGGGCCTGACCTTGGAGAATCTTCCTCAGAACTCCAGGAATCAAGGGTATGGGAGGAAACGCATAAATAAGCTGTGAGCCCAAGTCTAACTGAAACACGTCTCCCAACGCTTCCCGCATCGGATACTGGAGACTGCAGAACGACAAGCAGTGCGTGTTCTCGTGAGTGGCAAACCGGTCCAACCGAGGAAATCCCCACATCCTGAAAATATGATGGACCACCTCCGGATGAAGACGCCGCTCGTGATCAGCCAAGTACTGCCGACTGAGACTGTCTGCTCGCACATTCAGCACTCCGGCCAGATGATTCGTAATCACACAAATCTGATGGTCCTGAGCCCAGGACCAGAGTCGCAGAGCCCTCTCCAGAGACAATACAACCCTACTCCTCCCTGTTTGTTTATGTACCACATCGCGGTAGTGATGTCTGTCAGGACCTGAACAGGCTGACCGCGAAGGGGGGGAAAAAGGCCTTGAGAGCCAAACGTATTGCCCGCAATTCTAGATGATTGATGTGAAACAATCTTTCCTCTAGAGACCAAAGGCCTTTGACCTCCAGATCCCCCAGATGAGCTCCCCACCCTAGATTGGAGGCATCTGTTATCACTGTGCCCCCCGGAGACGGCTTCCCTTGAGACAGGTTGTCCGAAACACTACACCATAACAGCTACGCTGCAGTGTCTCTGGAGATGCTGACCACCTCCTTAAGATCTCCGTTGTGCTGAAACCACTGCCTGCAGAGGCATCACTGGAGTGCCCTCATGTGCCAGCCTGCGTGGTTGACCAACAGTATACAGGAAGCGAACAGACCAAGCAGGCGCAAGACCTTCAGGACTGGAACAACCGCTCCATTATGAAAAATTGGAATCATAGGCGCCTAGAGGTCTAGGATCCTCTGTGGAGGCGGTAAGGCACGATTCACAGTAGTGCCCAGTGCAGCCCCTATGAACAGGATGCGCTAAGAGGGCACCAGGTGAGATGTGGGTACGTTTATCGAAAAACCCAAGTCGAACAACAAATGTGTTGTTACTTGCAGATAATGCAGCACCATCTCTGGCGACTTTGCTTTGAGCAGCCAGTCATCCAGATAGGGAAAAACAGGAATCCCCGATCCCCTGAGATGCGCTGCTACCTCCGCCATTACCTTCGTGAAGACCAGTGAAGCGGATGTAAGACCGAATGGAAGGACCGCAAACTGGTAGTGCTGAGATCCCAACATAAAACTGAGATACTTCCCATGTGACTTCAGGATGGGAATGTGAAAATACGCATCCTGCAAATCGATCAACACCTTCCAGTCTTCCTGCTGCCCTGCTGCAACACCAGGAGAACCTTAGCCAGATCATGAGGTCTAGGATCAGCCTCAATCGCCCGTCCTTTTTGGGGATCAGGAAGGATCGAGAGTGGCATCCCTGACCCCATTCCTGCTCCGGAGCAACCTCTGTCAGACCTTTCTGTAGCAAAGACAGAACCTCCTGTTGCAGAAATATCAGGTGGTCCTCTGAGCACCAAGCCTGGCGAGGAGGGGGAAACTCCCAGAAGGGAAGGGCAAGCCCATTTTCTGCGAGATCCAAGACCCAGAAATTTGATGTAACAGATCTCCAATTTCAAAGAAAATGGGACACCCGACCTCCCACGGGACCATCATGCTCTAGGTTGGAGGATCTAGAGCTGCTTCCCTGTGGTATCAGTTGGGGGAACAGGAGAGGAGGAAGAGGAGACTTGCTGCTGAGCTGTGCCTCTCAGGTGACCTCTACCTTTTCCTCTGTACAACCTATACAGAGGGTACGCCTGTTGCTGCTGGTGCCTTGCCCGAAAGGAAAGAGTCTTGCCAAACCTTCGAAATCTGCGGTACCCAAAACCTCTGGGCTGGGACGGTAGACCCAACGATCACGCTGTGGCTCTATCTTTAAAGCGATGTAGCGCGGAGTCCGCTTTGGTACCACAGAGACGAGAGCCATCAAAGGCAAGTCCAATGCAGTGCTCTGTATGTCAGATGAGAATCCAGACACCCTTAGCCAGGCGCACCTCCTGGTAGCCACTGAGGAACCCATAACTCTAGCAACAAAGTCCACTGTATCAAGACCTGACTGTATGACTTGACGGACACGCTGTGCCAGCTAAAACCTCCGCAAAATGGCCCTGAACGTCCTCCAGAAGTTTGGGGATCACCTCCTTTGCAGAATCCATCGGAGCGTGGATATAGCGACCCAGCAGACACGTCGTATTGTGGATTTTAGAGCCATACTGGCTGAATAAAACACCTTTTTAGCCGATTGATCCATCCTCTTAGATTCTGTCTCCAGACGTGGGTGGAAATGAGCCTATAGACTACTTATTAGCGCATGATGCTTGGACTACCTAGCACTCAGGAGATGGATGTGTGGAATGAAAAGCTGGATCTCTAGGTGCTACCTTACATCTCCTTGCAACCGATCTGGACACAGCAGGGGCAGTCATTGGCTTCTACCATACCTCTAAAAGGGTCTCAGTCAAAGCCTCATTAAAGGGAAGCATAGGTTCTATTCCAGAAGAAGGAGAATGAAGAACTTCTGTTAAAGTATTGGACTTAAGCTCTACAGTAGTTAACGGCAAGTCCAGTAGATCAGCTGCCTTTCTTATATAGAATGGTAAGAGGAGACCTTCTGTGATAGAAGGCTTTTCGGTGAAGCGAGCTTCCACTCTGGAGAAGTGTCAAAACCACTAGCCTCCTGCAGTCACTCAAATTCCTGCATAGGGTCAATATTTTCTTCCTCTGTAGCCTCTTCCTGCTGTTCCTGATATTCTTCCTCCTCTAGCAGCCTCTGTGCCTCCCTTCTGGATCTCATCCTGGGTACCGGAGTCAGCGCCAGATGCGGCGCCTGTGACTTCGGGACCGGCGTCGATGGAGGCTCCACAGGTTTAGCTGAAGGCGCCCGGTGCGGCCGACTCTGCGCCTGACCAGAGCCAGACGGCGCCGGAGAGGACTCCAACTGCACTCTTGTGTCAAGAACCTCGGCGTCTGGAGTGGCCAACTCCCCGAGGTCATCGGCATAAAAGGCATGAATAGTGCCTGTGCAAAATGAGGTAGCAAACCTCCAAGATTGTATGAAAGCGGTCCCATGGAGCCAACAGGCACACCAGCAGGGTTAGTCGTCATGGCAAACATGCCGAACATTGCATTCAAGAATTGCAAAGGATCTGTACCTGGAGCCGGAAAGGGTGGTTAGGGATCCGGTACCACTGGTTCAGAGGCCGCTCGAGGGGGCTGTCTGACTAGCTCTGGTTGCAGCACCGGAGACACTGGAGCCAGGGATAGAGAGGCCGGAGGCAAAGGCATTGCTTCTCTGGGCGCCGGAGAGACTCTCAGAGCCGGAGAGTGTGCCAGAGTCACCTGAGGTGAAGGAGAAGGTGAGACTTCATCCTTGCACTGACGTCAGAGTACTGGGGACACCGACGTCGGTAATTTATCCTCAGACGAACGACGTCTGGATCTATGAATTCGCTTCTTGTGCTTCCTCGACGACTTCGAGGTATGCGGAGTTGGCGACTTGGACTTGGATATCGTCCTTCTCAGACCCCTTTTCTGTTTCTTCGCCCTGGCCATAAACAGCTTGGCCTCCATCTCTTTCAGGGCCTACAGATACATGTGCCTGCATGACAAACACCCCTCGACATCGTGGTACGGCGAGAGGCACCAAAGACAATCCTCATGGGGGTCAGTGATAGACATATGACCCCCACATTCCCTGCAAGGCTTAAAACCGGACTTCTGGGCAGCCATGTCACTGCTACAATTTCAGGAAAAATCCTGCAACAATGAACCTCTGGGGGAAAAAAGTTACATGTCGATGGTGCGGAAAAAAGGGAACTGATGTAAGCACGCCAATGAGGTCTTCCTATGGTTTGATGATGTCATGCGGAGTCGCATGTGCGGCCGTTCCATTGTGACGTCCTCGTTGACATGGGAGAGCTATGGAGAAAAGTTTCCATGGAATGCTACGCATGGGGGTAATTCAAAAGCTGAGGAATCCACAGGCAGATGTATCCATCAGAAATGGAAAGTTTTTCCTTGGCTTCTGTCTGTCTCTAGGAAAACACTAGTCCAGGCCTTGATTACGAGTCAAAACCAAAGTGTATGATGGACGGGGTGTTGAACATTGCAAGCACTCACCCCCAGTCAACTGATCTGGGTTTAATCCATCATCATTCTTTAGCTAACTCCACCACCCCAGTTCAGACATGGCCATATGCAAATCAGTCTGACCCTGTGCCTCATGGGAACAGTCCAGTCCGAACTGCCAAGCCATGTCTTCCCTGGACTGGAAACCAGCATCCTGGGACCGGTTTCTGGCTAATCAGCCGTCATCAGCCAGGCTAGCTTGAATCCAGTGACAAAGTGAGCAAGGGGCCCACGTCTGGGCATACCCTGCCAACTTAGGGCGAACAAAGGAAAACCAAAGGGGATGATTACGAGTCGCCTGGTCTACAGAATCGTGCTGCTGGTTGTGTCGAATGACACGCTGATGTCTGAGCTACAGGTTGTGCAGAGCACAGCCACCCGATTTGATCTGCAATCTTCCCTCAGGCGCTCCTTCTGCACCCATTTTGAGTGTCTTGCATTGGCTACCAGTCAGGAAGCATGCTGTCTTCAAGTCATGCTGTCTCACTCACAAGGCGCTAACCAACAAAACCCAAGTTTATCTGCATAGTAGGCTCTGCCATTACTGCCCGAGACTGCTACGATCTACAAACAAAGCTCTGCTATGGATTGTTTAAGTCTGCCCCTCAGTATTTGGTGGCAGATTCTTCTCATACGTTGCCCTATTCCATTGGATTAAACTTCCTCTTCAAATTCGCCTGTGCACAGAGCAGAGCAGGTTTAAAGGCATCTGAAGACGTGATTGCTCTAATGTATTCTGATGGCCCTGAGTTAGTGAAGCACCAAGATACCCCTCCGGGTGTGAGTCGTTGCGCTATAACAACTGGTAATTACATACCATAACAATTATTTGGACATCCCAGTACTACAGGTGGATGTCAGTAATGCCTAGCCCACCCCCGTATACCGGCTGGCAGCATTTATCCCAGGCAATGCAGGGGGGCTGCACAGCCCATAGAAAGGATTGTATTTAGGATGTTAGGTCCAGGTGTAGGGAATTCTCACTGGGAAGTACCATCATTTTAAATAGGTCCACTGCCTAGTAAGTTTTCAATGTTTTCTCCCAATTTCGAATGTCACCCATCATGGCTACTGGGGGTGGGGGAAGGCTCATCTACATATTGGGTTTGGATCCCGCGAGATGTCTAACCCCAGGTATTTAAAGCTCAGCCATTTAAGCGGTATATTTATTTGCCAGATTGAGACTTCGGGGTTGCCCTGGAGTGGCAGAAGCAGGGACTTACTCAAGTTTACCCGCATCCCCGGTGATCGCGTGAAAACCATGAATATTTCCAGGCATCTGGGCCCTGAGAGATGTGGGGTTGTCAGGAAGAGCAGCATATTGTCTGCATAGAGTGTAATCTTTTCTTCTAGCCTCTGTCCCAACTCCATCCAGGTATTTGAGCATCGCATCTAATAAGGCTTGTCAGGGGCTCTATGTCCAGGGTGAAAAGAACTGGGGACAGTGGGTATCTCTGCCTAATGCCCCTACATATTGGGAAGGGATCCGAAATGACGTTGTTCGTCCTGACTCAGGCTGAAGGAGCAGAGTTCAGCACTCTAACGTAGCTTTGGAATCTGGGCTCAAATCCCCTCTACTTGGGAACTGCAGTCAAATAGGACCAGTCGATGGAATCAAATCCTTTCTCAAAGTCCACTGATAGGAGGGCACTTGGATATTGTAGGGAGTGCAGATGGGCCATTGCCACCTGCACTTGTCGGATGCCTTGTGATGCTACGGCCGGGTATGAAGCCACATTGATCGGGTGGAACAGAAGGTTGATGACCTTGTGGAGTCTGTTTCCTAGGATGTTAGTGAATATTTTGATCTTGCTGTTGATCAGGGAGATAGGTCTGTATGAGGAGCAGCACTCTTTCGGCCGACCTTCTGTGAGGAGGACTACAACCGTGGTCATATCAAGCTCAGCTGGGAAGGAGCCTTTAGATATAGCCTCAAGGTAGAGGACAAGGAGAAGGGGGTAGAGGATGTCCTGATAATTAGTCGTACTATTTTTAAATAGAAAGCAGTCTGGGCCAGTGGCCTTGATGAATTTCATAAACGTCAAGGCTTCATTAATCTCTACTGAGAAAGGTTCCTCCAGTTTCGTCCGCCTTTGTTGAGGAAGCCGTGCAAGAGGGTATGTCCTTTAGAATCGGGTTCTCCCGTTCTTGGCATATAGTGTGTGGTTGTAGTCCACAAACACAGTCTCAATGTCCACGGCAGTGGTCTTACTAGTTCCCCGGTCATCTATGATATCGGGTATCAGCCTAGATGTCAGATCTTTGGTGGCTAACCAATGGAGGAGTTTCTCAGTTTTGTTCATGTGCTCATAGACTCATCCCGTTGATGCCACCCAGCAGCAGCGGGCCTCGTCTAGAGAAATCTGTTGCAGTGAGTTTCGTGCCAGATGGTGTGTCAGGGCTTCTGACGTCTCTGTGGTTTTGGCCTTCTAGTTCCAGAATTTGAGTCTCGAGGAAGTCATAGGCAGCTGCTTCTCGCATTCGCGATTGTACATTTTCACCAGCCCCCAGGCGATAGCTTTACCTGCCTCTCAGAATGTGCCAGATTAGGTTACAGGGCCTTTGTTTATGTCTACATATCCCTGGAGTTCAGTTGTTATGGGTCTGCGCACTGGTCATCTGTCAGATACCATTCATTTAGGCGCCATATGGGTCGCTGCATCTCGTCAGGGGCCTCCAACTAGGCTATTATGTGTGTGATCAGAAATGCCCCAAGGGAGGATCATCGGGTCTGTTATGGAGTATAAGGAGATTAATGCGTGGGAGTGTCTTGTGTGCAGCAGAGGGGTGTGTTTGTATAGGTTCTGGGAGGGGCCACACTCGGCTGACATCGCACAGGCCCTGTGAGTTCATCCTGTTGATCAGTTGTTTAGCTTTTGTCAGATGGCTATGGGGCCCATCGCGTCCAGTACAGAGTTGGGAACCATGTTGAAGTCCCCCTCCCCCCGTACAATGGTGCCCTCCTAGAGGTCCAATAGTGCTTTCTTGATATTGACCAAGAATTGTAGGGACAGTTGAGGTGTATCGTATGAATACAGAAAATTTAAGTGTTTCTCCCCATGTAGGCCCTCCACTCCCACGTACCAGGCCAAGTTCTGTGTTGCCATGCTCTTGTAAAATACACTTTTTGACGGTTGTCTTAGGGACGCCCATGTGTGAATCTGGAATTAATTAAGTGAACATCTAGAACAGAAAAACGACTGTTTCCCCGCCCCACACTTGTACTCCTAAAGCATTAGTCGCCCCATAAATTCCAAGAAAACAATATGTAACACAACTGCGTGTGTGGCTATAGCTATGTGACCTTCTCCTCCATAGAATTATCTATTGAACTGAAACTGTCCCTCAAGCGGATCTGCGACCAATGGGTCTTGAGCCTGTGTAAGGTGTGTCAGGTAAGGCAGTAGTTAGGATCAGATTGCCATCGTCCGGGAGTGCCCCCCACCAGGGGAGCAGCTGGCATCCCGGTGGGCGGGTATCCCTTTCTTGACGATTCACAGCTCCACTGGGATTCCTCCATGCTGAGGTAGAGGATCACCTTGCGGAGGATCACATTCCAGGCCTGATAATTAAGGATGCGTGCTATTATTGGGCAAGATAGAGCCTCCGGGGGCGGGCAGGTGTGCAGGGCCAGGAAACGGTATGCACGCTCCACCACAAACCAGGAACATCTCAAGCTGATTCTCTGCTGCACCCTCTGGGAAACTCACAAATCCAAGATTATTGCACCACAATCTGTTTCCTGCATCCAGTGCTTGTTGTTCCAGGGCCACTGTTGTGGAGCACAGATTGGACATTTGCTTTTTAAGTTTGGTCATGTCGTCCTCCAGTGTGGACACAGCCTTCTGCCTCACAGACCCTGTGGACCTCATTGCTGAGGTCCTGGCGAAGCAGGGAGACGTTCACTGTGACTTCTCCTTGTGAGATGCCTGGATAGCCTTTAGGATGGTTTTTAGGTCCGTGGGCAGGATGCAGTTGAGGGGTGTTACCTGTGAAGCCTGCAGCTTCCGGTGCCTGCACCATGAATTTGTCCATCTTAGTCTGTGAGTGTCCCTGTGAGCTTTTGTCTGTGCCCATTTTGCCAGGGGACTGTGGTCTGCTGAGTCCCAGAGAGGGCCAGCACCGCAGTTATCTGGATTGTGGAACTTCCCTTTGTGTGGTGGGGGGCTACAGAGCCAGCCTGGTCTCAGGCTCTTCCCTTGGTGTTGTATGTGGGGTCCTTTGGCATGTGGCAAAGCAATCCTCTTCCATAGATGATTGTATCTAAGGTGAGTGGGGTGACGATTGTTGTGCCTGTTGTCGGGATGCTGTGACTGGAAACTCGACAACCCTGCCCACTTGCCTAGTCCTGCAGGGAGCAGGGAAGCCTGAGCACCCATGGGGGGGGGTGGGGAGGATGCATGTATCTTCAAGCCCTCCCTCTGGATTTGGTCGGGCAAATGCTCACTCCCTCTTTGCCACGGCCCTCCATCCCTGCCCTTGCAGGTCATCCTGGTGCAGTATTTTTTCATCCTGGTTTCACTGCCTGGTGCCTCCTTCCGTGTGGGGGAGCAGGAGGCATGCACCATCCCTGGTTGATCAGGCTCCTGGATTCCACAGGAAGGCATCCAGAAATTGGCCCCCGGGGACAGTTAGTCCAGTACACAGTGGCTGGTTTGGTCTATGCCCTTATGAAGATTTTGCAGGCCATGGGAAAAGGAACAGTCGACTCACCAAACACTCTGGACCACCGTGTCCCCTGTGAGTCTTATCCTGCTCCCAGGAGAGTAGATGAGGTATCTGGGGGACCCAGGCCCCACACCAGGCGGGGGGGGGCAGATGGGGTGTCTAGTACATGCATGACACTGAGGTTCCAGGAGTTCAGCTTCAGATTTGCCTACTGCCAATTTACTCTGCTCTCTTCGGTGCTCACTGCAGGGGGTGTTCAGCAGCGGCATGGTGGATAGACAGGCATTTTGGGCAACGGGATAGGTTTGGATGTCAGAGGACGTTCGGAAGCATTTTCAGAACGCTGGTGCCATCTTGGCCGTCCAGGCCACCACGTGTAGCCCCTATTTTTAAGAAGTGAAATAAGAACCTTACTGCCTGCTATCAGCCCATATTGCTCCTTTTTCAGTGCTGAAAACATTTGGCAGAGATCTAATCTTAAGGTTAGAGGCCTGAGCAGAGGAAAATGGTACCCTCTCAAGATTCAATACAGATTTTGCTCGGGATTGGGAACGGTGGAGCAATATCTCAAACTGCTACCTGTTAGTAGTGAAATGCAGCAAGGCAAAGCGGGAATTAATCCACATGGGTTTTATGGATTTAACTGACGCTCTTGATCTAGTGAACCGTTCAAAGCAATGGCAGCTGATGGAAATTCAGAGGGTGGAGAAGCCTTTAATTAGTATTTTAAAGAGATTACATCTGTACACGCCCGTTAGGGTATGTTACAGCATTGATGAGGCCTACACAGAAAAAAAAGGTTTGTTGAGAGGGGTTAGACAATCAATCAATCAATCATGTTTCTTGTATATCGCGACTACTCACCCTTTAGGGTCTCAAGGTGCTGAGTGGGGGGGATGGATCTGAGGTTAAGTGGAAGAGCCAGGTCTTAAAATCCTTCCTAAATTGAGGCAGCGACGGTGATTGCCTGAGATGTAGCGTCGGGAAGTTCCAGGTCTTCGCAGTGAGGTAGGAGAAGGATATTCCTCCAGCGGTGGTCAAGAGGATCTGTGGGATGGTGGCCAGGGCCAGTTTGGTGGAGCAGAGATGTCTGGTGGGAGTGTAGAAGGAGAGGCGGTGGTTGAGGTATGCAAGTCTGGCATTGTAAGGCTTCGTAGGCATGCGTGAGGAGCCTGAAGGTAATTCTTTTGTTGATAGGTAGCCAGTGAAGGTCTCTCAGGTGACCCGTGATGTGACTGTGGCGGGGATGTTCAGGATGTGTTTGGCAGAGGCGTTCTGGATGTTCTGCTGTTTCTTTATTTAGGAGTTTTTGGGTGGTGCTGGTGTAGAGTGCGTTGTCGTAGTTAGTCTGCTGCTGACAAGCGCATGGGTGACTGTTTTCCTGGACTCAGTGGGGATCCACTTGAATAGCTTACGAAGCAGGCTGAGCGTGTGACAGCAGGACGACGAGGTGGCGTCGATTTGGCGGTTCATAGAGAGAGAGGAGTCCAGGATGATGCCACGGTTTTGTGCGTTGGCCGTGGGCGTGGGGGGGAGTTCAGAGCACTGTCGGCCACCAGGAGTTGTCCCAGGTGGAGGGGGTGGAGCCCAGGATGAGGACTTTGGTCTCGTCTGAGTTGAGCTTGAGGCAGCTGTCCTTCATCCAGGTGGCGACTGCCTTCATCCAGTAGTGGAAGTTGCTCTTGGTGGCTGTGGGTTCATCTGTGAGGGAGAGAATCAGCTGGGTGTGGTCAGTGTAGGAGACTATGTTGAGTCCTGACTTCTGACGATGGCTGCCAGCAGGCCATGTAAATGTTGAAGAGGGTGAGGCTCAGGGAGGATCCCTGAGGCACTCCGCAGCCAATCTCTGAAGGTTCTGAAGTGAAAGGTGGAAGTCGGACTCAGTGTTTGGCCGGTGAGGAAGTAGCAAAGGCATTTTGTGGCTATGATGTGGATGCCGGTGTCATGGAATCTTGCGCAGAGCGTGTGTTGAGAGATGGTGTCGAAGGCGGCTTGAGGGCAGTAGTCCGGCATCGGTTGAGGAGGGTGCGGAGCTCATCTATAGCGGCGTGGAGAGTGGTCTTGATGCTGTGGTTGCTTCTGAAGCCTGATTGGGAGAGGTCCAGGATGTGGGTCATTTCGATGAACTCAGAGGTTGGCGTTGATGGCTTTCTCTAGGTCTTTGGCTGGGAAGGGGAGCAGAGAGATGAGTCTGTAGTTCTTGATGTCCTTCGGATTGGCAGATGGTTTCTTCAGCAGGGGGTTGACCTCTGCGTGTTTTCAGTCTTCAGGGAAGGTGGTGGACTTGATTGAGCAGTTGATGGTGCAGCAGAGTTCGGGTGCAATGTAGGTGCCGGCTCTGTTAAAGATGTTGTGATGGTAGAGATCCGAGGGGGCTCTTCATGTTCCTGACGGTGTCATTAGAGGTGTGGGTGGTCCAGTTAGGCAAAATCTGCTGGGGTTGGGAGCCATTTGGTGCGGTGGTTGTGGGTGAGATGGGTGTCTCTTGGGTTGCGAAGCTGTCATAGATCTCCTTGATCTTGCGGTGGAAGAAGGTGGCAAGGTTGTCGCAGAGGATTGAGAGGGGAGAATGTCTGCTGCCTCTGTGCTGGGTTTGGAAAAATGATTTGACCACGGTGAAGAGTTCTTTGCTGTTGTGTGTGTTGCCATTGAAGAGTTCCTGTATGGCTGCTTTCTTTGTTGTTCTGATGAGGTGGTGGTGTGCGATGGTGGCCGTTTTGAAAGCCGTGTGGTCTGCCATGATCATGCTGCTCCATCTTTTCTCGAGCCGTCTGCAGGTGTGCCTGGACTCTTGGAGGGCAGGGGAGAACCAGCTGGCTTTCTTGTAGGGCTGCTTGCCTGAGTGTTTGTTGGTGCAGTAGGAGATCCAATGGTGGAAGTTGTGTGCTGAGGCATTGGCGTACGTGGATGTCGGTGGTGGGGTTTTTGCTGCGGGAGGTGGTGAGCTGGACTTTGTGGCCTTGTTCCAGATTCTGCAAGGATAGCAGTGGGGGTGGTGACGTACGGTGGGTTTGATGAAGAAGAAGTGGCTGACGGAGATGTTGCTTGCGGAGAAGATGGGGTTGAGCATGTGTGCTGCTGAGTGGGTTGGAGAGGTGACCAGTTGTTGGAGTCTGATCACACTCTATAGCTAATAAATCTAGGGAGGGTAACCCACTTTCCATATCTGGGTTTACCATTTGCTTCATCCCTAGATTGGAGGCATTTGCTTACCAATAGAATGCAACAACTGGTGTGCTCAACTGAGGCAGTTCACAGATTTTCAGCTAAAATAGAGGAAAAACAATCAAAGTTATAATGGAGATATATAAACCTAAATTAAACCCTGCAGGTTCATATAGGGCCAGGGTTTGGGACCATGCTAATCCGAGCCCCTCCAGAGGGTTGAGAACTACTTTATACATATACACTGGCAATGCTTCTTATTTAACAGCTCCCCATATAAAGTATTTGAATGGCAGTAATTAGTTTTATACGCTCACCTTTGAAAATCAGGAAACTCGTCTGTAAATCCCAGGGGGTGAGATTGCAGATGAGATACCTGGGAGTTCTAATAACCCAAGAGATTGAGAAACTTAGTAAGATGGACCAACCTGCCCCTTATATCTATGGCAGAGTCAATTTGGTTAAGATGATTGTGCTACAAAAAAATCATTTTTTCTTTAACTCTATACCTCTCACTTTTCCCAAAGAGTGCATCGCTAAACTGCAGGGTAGAATTGGTAGTTTTATCTGGGCCTCAAAAGGAACTAGGATTGCTTGGAAAAAATTGAGGAGAAGGCTGGGTTCCTGACTTTGCCTGACCGCCAGATATATTGCTATGCATTCCATTTTGAGAATTCACGGATGTTGACTAACAAACCAGACTGATCCTCAATGGGTAGACTATATGAGGCAATGCTTAGTGGATTGGGGCAGACCATTTCTTGCTCAAGTATGGGGATCCGAAATACTTTTAAAAAGTCAGGCTGAAAGTTTTGAAAACCGCATTAACAAAATGGATATATTTTAGAAAGAGATTTAGTATCCCATATTACACGTCTTTAGCCCCAATCTGGGACTACCTGGGCACATCAGAATGTTTGGAAGTCCAGTTAAGCCACCCCCTAAAGACAGCTGGCTTAAACTGTTGGTCAGATCTGAGTGCAGGATCGGGAATGGCGGAGTGGCAAGCTCTGAGTGCATGTACTAATGGCCAGCTAACGAGATTCAAATATTATTAGCTACAATCATGGTGGGCAACTCAAGAGTGGGTAGAGGAAGAGAAGGAGGTATGGTCTGAATGGGTGATGAAGGTTGGCTCTTTAAAGAAGGAAGTATTGACGTGGTATTGGGAGTTTTTAGAGGCTGAGGACAAGAAATACCCCAACTTATCCTCAATTTGGGAAGAGGTAATCGTCGAAGGGGATATAAGGCAGATATGGCAAGTATCTTTTTATACATTATATGCTGTGGTGAAATCTGCTTTACTTAAGAGAAACCATTTGTTTACAACACACAGGGCCTACTGGTCTCCAAGTAATCTGTCAAAAATGGCTCGGAAAGATATTGGATGTTCGAAATGGAAGTTCTTAATGGCAGATGACATACACATGTTTATGCAATGCCCAATACTGGCTCCTTTCTGGGGCACTGCATGTAATTTCATCTGCAAAAATAACCAGACATTGCATGAAGGTAAGCCCTCAACTTATATTTTTGGGGATCAACCCTGAAGGATACTGTGGTTTAAACTCTGCCAAAATGAAGTTTGTTTTATGTGGTTTTGCTGGCAAGACACGAGATATGTAGGCTTTGGAAATCAGCAAATGCACCGTTTTTTAGTGACTGCTCAAAAAACATCAAGTTAATAAGTGAGATGGAAATAGCCTGTGACCCCCGGAGCCTAGAGATATCAATAGAGGGTCCAATGATTAAGCCATGCTTGCTGTGTCTCTTTGTTTTCTCTTTCTTCAGCCTGGGAAGGCCATTTCGGAACTGCAGTAATCTTGTGGGGGTAGACACCCCCTCCGCCCCCATGGGAGAAGACCTACGCCAGCACGAAAGAGATGGTGGGATGAGGACAAAAAAAAACCAATAAGGAAATCTTATGTAAATGACTTATTTATCTATATTTTAATGCTGTTTTTAATTATTTATTCATACTTCCTATGCATCAACTATATGTATTGCTGCATCTCTTATAATAACGATGAATAGCCAGCAAGAAAGTAATTAACAAATGTACAATACAAGAGTAAATGGATATGGTGCTTCTTTTGGCATTGGAGAGGGAGGTCAATACCCCTATTAGTCCTGCCATTTTAGCACCGGCCTTCACTTTCATACTTGAGTAAACTCAAGTATTAGGGTTAACGTCTGTAAAACCTTTCTGCTGGTCATAGCCTATAAGAACCTTTTATTGCAAGCCATTTCTTTACAAATGAGATGGTCATTATACTTCGTGCAGGTCTTCTCCACTTGTTGTTACCTCCTACGTACAACATGCACCTTCCTTTATTTGGGGATCTATTAAGAAGTTCATTGATAACTGACTGTGACATTGTTTAAGACCACTGTTATCTAAAAGCATGAATTAATATTGCATTATAGGTGAGCTGGTGTTTGATAATAATTTATTGTAGATAAGGATAATATGAGTTGGTATATATCAATGTTGATTGACTGTGTATTTATTATACATCTTCGAATTAATTTGAAAACCTGTTAATAATGAGCAATCTGCCTTGCCATAAACATATTATTTTTATTTCATTATTTTTCTTTTTTGTTTATTCAATTAACAGACCCACTCGTCTAGTAACTTAGATTAGACTCTTTTCCATGGTCTAGATTTAAATATAGAAACAAAATGGTTGTGAAGAAGGTGGTGTAATAAATCAAGGCACTACACCGAAACGTGCATCGACTGCCTTTTTTGTGTTCATTCTTCTGGGCATCCAAAGGAAGAAAAGAAATACAGATGTTTCTTCATAAGTCAGGACCTCAACTGATAAACAGAAACTGTGTTTTAAATGTACAGTAGATCGTCTATATGGACTTTAAACTAGAGTTTTTTTGCATGGTAAGTTATATAAATACTATTGATACCTTGTTTTGATTAAATATTTTTTTATAAACATGTTTTATGCTCTAAATCAGCACACAACAAATCAGAGTTTAGCACTGGGCCTCAGTTACCCCAGGGGGTTTAGAGCCTAATATTAGACATATTGCCAAGCAGGTCAATGCTACACAGATAGCTATCTACATTGGAATACACGTATAAGAAAAACAGTGTCATCTTTTTATGCTAGTATTATAAGGTGTTGCATCTGACTGTTCTGTGATCTCACACACCAGCCGGTATGCACACCGTTAAATTAAAAGAAAAAAAAATTGAAATACAACATATGAGGATATCGGAATGGGGACCTATAGTGAAGATGTGTGCCCACAGGGCAGGAAATCCGCTGTCACTATGACTTGTGGGAGTGTAGAAATGCTTGTAACAGGTTAGAGGATAGAATTATGGACACCACACGTCTATAAGGCCCAACCCCTAGCCATTCAACAGTTTATGACGATTCTTCACCATCCACCAGTGGAGGGTTTATCTCTCCCGCTTTGTCTGTAATTGGGCGTCAGATCTCAAAATCTAGTCCCAGGCCCTATGTTGATTAATGTTATTGATGTTTTTTTCAAACAAATTATTGTAGTCAATAATTCATCATCGTATATTTATAAAGAAGGTTTGGCAAGACTGTTAGGATAAGAATTAGGCATTGATATGCTTTTTGCTCAGTGGTGTATAGACCAAGTAGAATAAATAGGTTTAACATTTTGATTTGGGATACCTTATTAACTAATACTTCAGGTGAAGAGTTTTGGTGTTACTTTCTTATGATTTACTGGGTACTCTGATACCTTTTAACCACACCCTAACAGTGATTATTAAATTGATAGCAAGCAGTAAAGATTACAGTATTTACTGGCTGCGGAGAATAAGTTATTTCCTTCATTAATGCTCTTTCTAATGGATACTCGAACTGCAGATTCCTCACTTTTAGAATTTTCCCAAGTATCAGACGGGATTGCAGGATTTGTTCATCAATCCTTTCCGTGCACCTGTAAATAGTGCTGTATGGCTCCACAATGACTTCACACTGATGGAAGGGAGCTGCGTATTAGTGCACTCCTGTGTATTGACATCAGTTTCTTAATCTTCTCCCTTCCGCGCCGTCGTACTCGGAGCACTTTAATTGCAGGTGACAGTGTGCCAAAATCTAACATAAAAACCTTATTATGATTCCAAGAATTGGAAAGTGGGAGGGTAGTAAAGAAATCTGCAGTTGGATGAGGTAGCTAGAAACAGTGTAACACAAGGTAAGTAAATTGTCTTTCTGTTGTATACTTCTAACTGCAGAGTCCTCACTTTTAGAATAGATACCACAGCAGTACCTCCACGAGGGTCTGTAGAGTGGACTCAGATTCAAAGTCATGCAAGACCAATCCGGCAAAATTGCCCTCCTGCCAGATGTGAATGTTGAGGCGGTGTTTTGTGAACATGTACACCAATGCCCCCATTGTAGTTTGGAAGATTATCAGAACTGCACCCCTCCTTTTCAATGCTGTTGTTGCAGCCTTGGTCTTGGTGTATTGAGCCTGAAGGTTTTATGGGGGTTCCTTCTTAGCCAGCTCTTAAAAAATGTAATAGAATGAACTTTCCACCTGGTCATAGTTCTCTTTTGCGCTACCTTCCCTTTATTGGTCCCATTAAATCCCACAAAGAGATCATCCTCCACACTATGGTTTCTGGTATGGTCAATGACCTTAAGATCACAGCTCTCTTGGGGGTCAAGCTGATAGAGCATCTCCTTCTCTTTCGAGGTGTGTGGCAGAGGAAAACAAAAAGCAGGGTAATCGACTGGCCAACATTGAAGTGCAGTATCACTTTTGGCAGGATGGTAGCATGAGTCCTCAACACCAACTTGTCAGGGAAGAAAGTAGTTTAGGGAGGGTGCACAGGGAGAGAGAGAGTCTGTAGTTCATTCATGCAGCATGTAGAAGTGATGGCGTATGAAAGAGTGTCTTGATTGGGCATAGGCTCTAATAGTGCTTTAGGCCCTTCTCAAAATGCAACATAGCCAGCAATTTTAAAACGGAGGGTTGACCAGACCAACATAAAATGGCCAAAAGTGCCGGTAAGTAATCATTAACTGTGCTCACTGCACAGGCATGCTGGGCCAATGACAAAACAAACAAGACATCTTAGTTTGACCTGCAGAGGTTCGAGATGAGATAACCCACACCAGGCTACAAACTATCACCAGCGCCCAGCATAGATGCACTTCCAGGATGAGGGTCTCGCTGTAAGAATAAAATCTACTACTTTGGGCACCAAGCCAAAAGAATGCAACCATTGCAGCTCAGTATCCACATTTGGAGAAGTAGGTTGTAGGTATTCAGGTGTAGGACTGTCCCCTGTTGTAAGATTGGAGGTCCTCCCGAAGGGGTAGTCAGATCAGAGGATAACAGCCCTGGAGCTCTGGGTACCACACTCTCCTGGCGCAGTCCTGGGTTGTTAAGATAACTTCGGCCTGGTCTGTCCTAACTTTCCTCAAATCTCAAGGTAGGAAACTTAGAAACAGGAATGCATACAGTAGTCCTGGCTCCCATCTCAGACAGAATGCGTCTCCCAGTCACCTTTATTGGAGGAAACAAATGTGTGCAGAGCTCTGCATGTTCATGATGGTGGTGAACACATCTAACCAGGACATGCCCCAATGATTAAAGATCCCCTATGCCACCTCAGGATGTAGACACCACTCATGGTCCACTCCAGGTGGTACCCAGTTCAAGGACCCCGGGAAGTTGCTGGCTACCAAAAATATCTTCTGGTTCAGCACCCTGCAGAGACGTATCGCCTCCTAGCACTGGATCCAGGTCCCCTCCTTCCCTACTTGTTGCACTACTACATGGTGGTCATGTTGGCCATTAGGTCCTGTTCTAGCCTTCCCTTTGGTTGGTAGGATGACTTTCAGAGTCAGACTGATCGCCTGAAGTTCCAAAAGGTTGATTTTGAGTTGCCTCTCTGCTGGAGACCAGAGGCCTCTTATCTCCACTTCTCCAATATGACCCCAGCAGTGACGCGTCTATCACAATGATGATATCTAGGTGGGGAAGGGCTAGGGGCTTGCTGCAGGTCTGGCAGGGCCTTATCTGCCACCACTGAAGGCCCTGAGCCACCACGTAAGGTTTCTTGCAAGATCTGGGGCCTCATGTAGGTAAATAAATTTTACCGGTTCTTAAATACCGAGCCGTACCAAATCGGTAAATTAGAATCGGTAAGTTATATGTAGGTAAAAATTCGGTAACAGTTACCGATTCGGTAACATTCGGTAAATACGAATCGGAATTCACCGATTCGGTAAATACCGAGGTGATAATTACCGAATCGGAAAATACCGAGGTGGTATCTACCGATTCGGAAAATACCGAGGTGGTATCTACCGAATCAGAAAATACCGAATCGGTATGTACGGATTCGGTAAATAACATCACATGACTTGACGAAACAGCTAATCCTGTGCAACGACAGCCCACCCAACCAGGAACTGCCCACACCCAGGCAGGTGTACACAATTAGCCGACGTGGCCACACCCAGGCAGGTGTACATAATTAGCCGACCCTGGAGAGGCTTGGAGTGCAGAGGAGAGGCAGGGAGCAGTTGCATGTGCGAGCGGGAAACGAACAGCATGTCCAGCCAGAGAACACAGAAAGACGGAGGGGAAAGGAGGAGGAAGCTCAAATTCAGCCCCAAGGAACTCCAGGTGCTGGTGGAGGAGGTGGTGAAGCAGCACCAGAAGCTGTTTGGGAGGCAATCCCTGCAAGTGCCTGAGGCCGAAAAGCGCAACATATGGCTGGCCATCCAGGCGCAGGTCAATGCTGTGGGAGTGACCCACAGGGACATTGAGGTCCTCAAAAAGCGCTGGTATGACCTGAGGATTGTGACCAAGAGGAAGATGGGCGACATCCAGAAGGAGGCCAGCCAGACCGGAGGTGGAACCAACAGGGCACCTGCCCTCACCGAACTGGAGGAGCTGGTGGCGGCCACAATCGAGCAAGAGAGCGTCGTGGGTCTTGGGGACGCCGACAGCTCTGCCAGAGCCGCAACACACCAAGGTAAGACGAAAGCACAGCAATGTAGCCTCCCCTACCCCTATCCCACATCCCCCATTGTGAAACGAGAATCACACTGCAGTCCACACGTGTCAGTGCAGACAGGCAATGCATTCCGGGAGATGTAGTCAGGGCAACACTAACCATGACGTAAATGTCACAGGGCAACAAGGCATGTCACGCACTCGAGGCACAAGGAGACAGAGGACAGATTGGAATGTGAAATGATTTATTGTGACGCTTGCAATGCAGCCCTTCGGGGACACTGAGCCAATGTTGTTTTTCTGTCCACAGATGTGACATCATGCAGTACAGGGCATGCTGCAGGGGAGACGGCACACCAGCCACAAAAATCACCTCTAGCCAGCACGAGTTCAGACCAGGGAGCAGGCCCACTGGCAGCCGCACCACCAACACAGCCAGCCTCGCCGCACACAGAGCCAGCATCACCTCACCGAGAGCCAGCATCACCACAACCACAGCCAGCATCGCCACTCATGTTCGAATCACCGGCCACATCTCCGCTTGCAGGTGTGAGAATGAGGAGGCGTCCAGCAGCCAGGCTACGAGCCTTCGACACCTCGTCAGACGACAGCATGGGCCCAGAAGACCGCACCGGGCACCAGGAAGGGAGCCATCCCACTGTGCCCCACACCTCACAGGCAGCACAGACGGGAGCAAGAGGGCGCCGCAGGTCGCGTGTCCAGAGTCCACCAGCACCCCCTGACGGCCATGGTGTCTTCTTGGGGCTCGAGGGCCAAATGTTGAAGCAACAGCGCCTGCAATCAAAGGCAGTTATGTCAGTCCAGAGGCACATGCGGGTGATGAAGACAAGCTTAGTCAACATGGACACAAACATTGGCGGCATGGCTGCGGGCATTCGGGACATGTCCCAGTCAATCCAGCAGTTGTGCAGCAAATTAGATGCTGACATCGAAGCACGGCGCCGGGAACGCCAGAGAAGGGACACTACCAGCAGGGCACTCAACCGTCTGGCAACTGCGACTTCCCTACTTTGCCGGCGCTCTGTGACGATGCAGGAGGGCCTAACACAGTGCTGCAGCGACCTGTCTCGGGGGATGGTGCAGGTGACAAGTGCACTAGGGGTGCTATTGACTAGTCAGGCGTCGACAACTGCTGCAGGGGATGCTGCGGAGAGCATCGACACCAGCAGCAGCATCACACCCCCCGTCCCCGAAGCACGCAGGAGCAGCAGGCGGCTTGGGGTTGGCTCTAGTGAGGATGCACAGGCCGTGCAATCCACCACTGCAGCGCGTATGCGCAAACATTGATGTGGCCCTGCTTAGCCACTTCCCATTGGGTGACGTAACCCTGGACATACTCCTTGTATAGATGGTATATTGCCAGATTGGCCTGTTCATGTGTTCATGGCGTGGTGCCACATTAAACTACGTCATGACTTCTCACAACTCGCTGTGTCCCCTCACTTACTCAGAAATAGTTGCATGTGATCTCTGCCCGTCTCTCTCTCCCATCGATTGCAGTTGGCACTCTAGCTGCGCTGCCCTCTGGCTGGCCTGACTCATCCTCGTTGTCCTCAAAATATGTTAGTTCCACATCTGTACCTTTTTTCGTGGCAAGGTTGTGCAGCATTGCACAAGTGGCAATAATCTTGCAGCAGGTGATGGGTTTGTACTGGCGTGCGCCTCCCCTCTTGTGGAGGCAGCGGAACCTGCTCTTCAGTAGTCCAAACGTGCGCTCCACCACATTGCGTGTTGTTTTGTGGGCCACGTTGTATCGTCTCTCACTCTGGGTTGCTGGGTGTAGGTAGGGAGTGAGGATGAATGAACAGCATGCATATGCACTGTCGCCTGGATGAGTAAAAGGGAACCATCAGTTACATGCCTCTATACACTCTGAT
Organism: Triturus cristatus; assembly: GCF_964204655.1. Taxonomy (NCBI): domain Eukaryota; kingdom Metazoa; phylum Chordata; class Amphibia; order Caudata; family Salamandridae; genus Triturus; species Triturus cristatus. The sequence goes on from NC_140594.1 coordinate 395,099,462, forward strand.
TTGCAGGTTGCAAGGGGCGTCACTGTTACTTACCCAGCAGGTATCCCTCTCCGAATTCGCCGGCACTCAGTCGTGTGTAGATCCCACTATTCTGGAAGATGTAAGAGTCGTGGGTGCTCCCAGGAAACTTTGCAACAATATCTGTGATGATGTTCCCTGCATCACAGATCACCTGCACATTGATGGAGTGGGTGGACTTCCTGTTCCTGTAGATGTGCTCTGTATCAGCTGGTGGACAGATTGGGATGTGTGTACCATCAATACAGCCGATGACATGGGGGAACTGTGCCATGTGATAAAAGTCTGTTTTTGTTTTCTGCAGTGCAGCCTGTGTGTTTGGGAAGCTTATGTAGTGGTGCATTCTCTGCATCATGGCATCCAGGAACTTCCTGAAGAAACGGGACAGGCAACTCTGGGATACACCACCCACCGCAGCTATCACCACCTGATAACTGCCGGATGCCAGTAGATGTAGGCTGCAGAGCACCTGCACATGTGGTGGTATGGCGTGCGCCCTTCTTGTTGGCTGGTCCAGGAGTGGGTGCAGGTCCCTTATCAGGTCCATGATGGTTTCGGGGTGTAGCCTGTACCTCTCATGTATCTCTGCATCAGTCAGCTGTAATAGTGTGATGCGCTGTCTGTAGATTTGTTCCTCCCGTCGCCACACCCTCAGTCCTGCTGCCCGTAGACGTAGGCGCCTTGCAATGACGTACATGGCGGCCATGTTGTCCACGCTGTTGCATTTTGGGATTGCTTATGTGCATTGTTGATGGTTACCACCTGCTTTCAATCCGTGTTAATTACCGACTCTTATTTACCGATTTTCCTGGATTTCTTAATTACCGACTGCTCCTACATGTCATTTTAAATTTTTACCACTTCATATTTACCGATTCGTTAATTATGTATTCGGTAAATATGAATCGGTATTTTAGAATTCGGTAACTATGAATCGGTATTTACCGCCTCATATTTACCGAAAAGTGGTTTTTGGACTCCTACATCTCACTTGTCTGAATACCGGTCGGTAACGGCATATTTACCGAAAATCGGCCGTTACCGACCGGTATTTCGCTACCTACATGAGGCCCCTGGAGAGCATTGGATTGGCTACCACCGGCTCTGGACTGATTTAAACCTTGGATTCCACTACAGGTTGCATGCGGTGTAAGGCCCCAGAAGGATGCACAAGTCCAAGAAGCCTCAGAACCATTATCACAGGACCAAGAACTTAGTCTGAAATATCGAGATCAGATTATGAATGTCCAAGACTCGCTTCGGCAAAGGAAAGGCCTTGTACTCCATTGCATCGAAGGTAGCCATCCTGAAGGAAGTCCTCTTCATAGAGCACTGGTGGGACTTTGGCTCATTGATGGAAAACCAAAGAAATCAATAGCCTGGACATTGTCCAGAATTGGTTTGTAACAGACCTGCCTTTATTGGCCAGTCGTCCAGATACAGCAGTACATGTATCTTCCAACTTGGACAATGAACTGATATCACTTTCAGTCAAGACTCGCTCCTTGCGTTCTCATGTGTACCACCAAGGGGCTGAATTGTGGGACTCTCCAGTGTTCTAATATGCTTCCAGACCTTTCCCTGCATGCATAAAGTGACATCCAGCTATTTGGATGCTATTCGAGAAATGCCATACATTCCCAATCCACGCCGGGTTTTGTGGAAGCCAGTCTGCTAATGCTTGAAACTCCATTATCTATAAACCCCTGCTCACTTCTTCAGCTCCACCCGTGCAGGCAGAGGATGGGTGGAGGAGTTCAGCACACCTGTGGCTGGCAGCTGCTAGCCTGCTCACACCTGATACATGTGATTACTGTGAGCTCTTTTAAGCCCCAGCTTCCTTCAGTCTAGTGTTGATCATTGTAGCTGTGTTCCTGTGAGACCGATCCTTCTTTCCTGAGCTTTTGCTGTCATTGTTTCCAGAGTTCTTGAGCTACAGTTATTCTTTGATTCCTGAGCTATAGCTATCCCTGTTCCTGACCGAGCACTACCTGCTGTGTTAACTTGATTCTTGAGATTTAGCTATCCTTGTCCCTGAACTAGCAGCGTTACCTTGATTCCTGAGCTATAGCTATCCTTGTTCCTGAACTAGCACTGCCTGCAGTGTTACCTTGATTCCTTTGCCTGAGATGCAGCTATACCTTGTTCTGGAATTAGCACTGCCTTCAGTGCTATCTTGATACCTGAGCTACAGCTATACCTTGTTCCTCAATTAGCACTGCCTTCAGTTCTACCTAGACTCTTGAGCCTTAGGTATTTATTGTTTCCTTTATTCCTAAACCAGCACTATCTTGTGCTCTCTTAATGCCTCTCTCCTTCTGTATTTTCCCTTTTCCCAGTGCTTGCCTGTTAGAAATGGGGGTCTCTGGTTGGCAGTGGATGGCCACTGTCCAAGCAGGGACCCTTCTTTCTAAGTCAGAGTGAAGGGCTGCACCCCTTTGACAACCCCTGCTCAACCCCTGCTCCACCCTGTGGTAACGTAGCACGAGCAGTTAGGCTAATCTCAGAGGCAGTGTGTTAAGCGTTTATGACCATACACAGTAATACCGTGAGGAACACTACAAAGGGACACAACACAGGTAGGTATCAAAAAATAGTAATCTTTATATAGAGGCTTATCACCAGACCAAAAAACGAGGAAACCACAATACTGAACAAAAATAATTCTCTCTGGATGCTGCAAAAATAGTTCCAATGGGGAATGCAAAGCTCAGTTCAGGGCAATGGTCTCTGCGACCCTTTTTACTCACAGTTCTGAGGTGTTTGTCAAATCCACAAAAAATGCCGCTCCGGCGGGTTAGCGATGTTTTTCCTCACGCTCTTAGTCACGGCCGCTCGCTAACGGGGGTTAGCGACAATTTTGGGGCCCGCAACTGGGCAGGGCGATGATCAGGCCAGCGAGCCGTCAGCGGCAGCGAGGCGACGATTTTCCTGACGCTCCGCGACTGTAGCGATGATTTTCGGGCCGCAAACGTGCGGGGCGATGATCAGGCCAGCGAGCTCTCAGCGGCAGCGATGCGATGATTTTCCTGACGGTCCGCGGCTGTAGCGATGCTTTTCGGGCCGCAAACGTGCGGGGCGATGATCAGGCCGGCGAGCCCGCAGCAATGTGGTGATTTTCTTGATGCTCCGTAGCTGTAGCGATACTTTTTAGGCCCGCAAACGTGCAGGGAGATGACCAGGCCAGCAAGCTCTCAGCGGCAGCAATGCGATGATTTTCTTGACACTCCTCGGCTGTGGCGGCTCGCTAACAGGCCTTAGCGACGAAAATGAAGTCTACTGGTCCTGAGACTTCAGTCAGGGGGCTAGTTCTCTCTCTAGCCCTTGGGTGATTGCAGGTTCAAGATTAAAAAGTTCTCTTACAGCTCCTTTTCCCTCCTTTTTCCAGTCCAATGAAAACTCCTGCAGGCCAATCCAGGGAACAGCACACAACACCAGGACAGTCCTCTCCTGCAGCTTTCTTCAGTTCCATGGACAAGGGTTGGTCTTGAGATCCAGGGGCAATACAAATTGTAGGGGTTTCAGCACAGATATTTAGACCCCAAAAGTCTTTGTTCTCAGAAGCTACAAGTCACTGAACCCAGCCAGAACCAGTTCTGCCCAGTCCTGGAGCACTTTGTTTACCAGGCTGCATCCTTCCTTTCAGAGTGCAGGGCAGAGACATCAGATGCACCACAGGTGGTGGAGCCAGCATTGTGGAGGGAAGGCACAGCCCTATTCAGGTCCCAGGTGCAACTCCTCCCACCCATCTAGAAGCAGATCTCTCTATTCACCACTGGGACACCTCACCCTGTCTCCTGGAATTCCCCAGCCCTGTCACTCCAGAACCAGACAGCCAATACACATAACAGCAGAGCACACTGGAAGGCTTAGGCAAGAAAATACCTACTTTCTAAAAGTGTATTTTCAAACACAGAATATAAAAATAAACTTTACTAAAAGATGTATTTTAATATTCTGAGCTCAGGCATACTAAATTTGTTTTTCTACCATGTTCTGTGGGTCAGTTAGGACTATAGAATGTAATAGTCAAACTGCCCATTCTGGCCTATGGAGAACAGGTAGCCTTACAGTAGTGAAAGACGAAATTGGGTGTAATTCACTACCAGGACATGCTACACAAACCAAGGCATGTCCTGCCTTACACATACAATGCACCCTACCATAGGGGTGACTTACATGATCCCAAGGGAAGGTTCAGGGGCTGGGAAGTGGGTGCACTTCACAGCCAAGATGGCAGTTCTGGACTGCAATGGCAGGTCTGAGACACACTTTACAAGCTGCTTCTGTGGGTGGCGCAAACCAGCGCTGCAGGCCCACCAGCAGCATTTGGTTTGCCAGCCCTGGACACACAGGCCACGCTACTAGGGACTAACAGGCAAACCAAATAAGCCAATCATGTATATACCAATTCACATGTCATATTTACACAGGGAGAGCATATGCACTTTAGCACTGATCAGCAGTGGTAAAGTGCCCAGAGTCATAAAGCCAACAAAAACAGGTTAGAACAAATCCAGGAGGAAGGCAAAAAGCTTAGCGATGACCCTGCAAAAAGGGCCATTTCCAACACGACCCCCTTCCAGCCAAAACGCAGGGGAGACCAATCACCACCTCGATGGGCTTCCCTGCTTTGGGCGGTAGAACACAGAACTGGCCCGTGACTGCAGGACATATTCCAGTTCTACGCCAGCCTGAGCCCTGGTGGATCCCTGTGTCCACACCCTCAGGGCCCACTAAGACAACCAAGGGGGAACTCTTCCCCTCACCTGTGGACACCACCTGTGCAGCACCTAACCCTAGCTTGCTCACAGGTGTGTCCCACCAGAGAGACAGCAAGCCACAGTTCCCACGGATAGTAGTCAGCGATGAGACCCAGGCCCCATACCTCAGGGCTCTCAAACCTCTGAGGCATCAGAGAGCGGGGGGCAGTAGCCCCGGGTGCCCAGCACCTTTTGTCCACTCGCCCTTCTGTCAGGTCAGGCACACCACTCTGACTCGGACCCGCCAGCCCTGGGCCTGTATCCAATGGCTGGGCGAGAGACAGGGGTGGACTTTCCCACACCCGGTCCTCCTCCTTGGGGCTCGGTACCCTCCCACCTGGAATGGTACCCCCTTCCAGAATTGTCAGGGTACCTGTGGCAGGAGTCCTGCACAATTCGCCCACCAGTTCAGGGGTTCTATCCTGCAACTGGCATCCCAGCCTAGGGTCTGTACCCTTGGACTGGGCAGAGGTCAGGGGTGAGGCTGCCCTCTCCCCGCCCCCTTTACTGGGGCCCTGCAACCTCCCACCTGGAGAGGTGCCCCCATGACACAAACCGGTAGGGGCACTGTTAGCAGTGGCCCCTTCCTCCAGGTCAGAGGGGACACCCTGAACCTGGCCCTCCAACCCAGGGTCTGTACCCTTAGGCTGGACCTGTGCCTGGCAACCCAGGACTTCTGTGGGAGTACACCAGTTCCCCCCCCAAGGAAAACACACCCCTCTAGAGCTGTGCAACAGTCTGCCTGGCACACCAGGACTTCCTGGGGAGCACACAGGCCCCCCTCGAGGGAAACATACCCCTCCACCAGTTCAGGGTCTTGACCCTGCAAACTATCTACTAACCTGGAAAACCCCTCAGGTGACACCGGGGTCAGAGGCAAGGACTCCATCCCTCTGCACCCCCTTCCAGCATACTGCACCCTCCCACCTGGAGTGGTGCTCTTAGAAAAAAAAATGGTCGGGACACTGCTTACAGTTGTCCCTCCCTCCAGGTCAGACAACACCTGGACCTGACTTCCCAACTCAGGGACCAACCCCCACGATTGAACAACTGCCTGGCGAACCAGGACTTCCTGGGGAGTACAAACACCCTCTCCGAGGGTAACATAGAACTCCTGTGTTGTGTGACAGTCTGCCTGGCGCAGAGCTCCCAGTCCCTGCCCACCTGACAGGGCACGAAGATCTTCCAGGACAGAAGTGGTGTCACCATGGTCATTCCTCTGGTGCTCAGCCCTCCTTACTGGCCCCTGACCCACTGGTTCTCCCACTGGGGGCTCCTTCCCCCTCTCACCCCTCAAACTGGACTTCTGCACCCTCCCCCTAGGAGTGGCACGGCCAGACACAAGAACTGTTGGAGGCCTGACTACGGGCACTCCCCGCTCACCTAATACAGGGAGACTCCCCACAACTGACGGTCCATCCGGACAGACTATATTCTCTACCTGGTGTTCCCTCATGGAACCATCCAGTACTGGAGACTGAGGGGGGGGGGGCACTTCGGGACCTATCCCAGTCTCACTCCTACTCCCTCGAGAAAGGATGTGAGGCCCTACAACCTCCTCACAACAAAGGGACCTAGCTGCATCACTCCGGACCTCTCCCACCCCTCTGGGTTGGAAGACCTCCGAACCACTCCTATTAGGGTCATTCCCTAATGCCTCTACAGAGCCTCTGGTACTCACCCAGAGGTCTGCCTCCTGTGCCATCTCCCTAGGATCCGGGAACTCGCTCTCTAACAGGTGTTGGTTTAGTTCTGGAAAACAGGAACTCACAATATGCTCTCCCACAATTGGATTACACAGTTCCACGCAGGTGCTAACCTTCACCTCACAATCCAGTGCCTCACATACGTACCCCACACCATTCTCCTAAAATGGGCGAGACATTACATTACTGTCACTATCACTCAACCCACAGTCTTCTGGGTGATTCTCACACTCATACACCAGGACTTCAACCACGGGGGAACCCCTCTCCCTGCACCTCACATCTAGAGTTGGTAGGGTGTCCTTCCCATCACTAGGACTATGGGCCTCTGCGCTAGTTCCCCAATCCACCTCAGGGACACTGCACACCAATGGAGCTACCTCATATCCTTGAATCCCCTGGTGTAGATCAACCCCCTTCTTCGAGTCAGGTGCCACATTCTGGGGGGGTGTACTACACTGTCATCATTACATAACTCTATTTGGCTGCCACCACTGGACCTCACCCTCCCTGGTGAGTCCAGGCAATTAAAACTGCGCTCAGGGAACAATCTACCCTCCCAAACTAACTTCTCCTCTACTGCTATCTGCGCTCTCTTGTGGAATTCCTTAATAACCTCTTTAGGAATGTATACTCTGCTCTCTATCTGCACTACTGGTATACTGCCACCAGAGGGACTGGAGGTATCTCCATTCTTTGCCTTAATCTCCAGCTCCCTCAATGCTCTCTCATGCTCAAGTTTCATTTTCATCATTTCAAACTCTAGCTTCTTGATCTCACGGTCTCTCTCCCTCTGAACTTCTAGTTGCATCTTAGCCATCTCCCTATTATGGCGTCTCTCTCTTTCCCTGTCCTCCATCTCCTCTGGGGACAGACCCCTCGCCGACACACTCGTGCCCGGGCTGGAAAGCGCTTTACCACCTACTACATCAATCACTTCATCCACATTCTCTCCCTCCACCACAGGGTCTCCCATATTCCTAGGGGCATCCCTGGCTGCTAGCCAGGCCTTCAGTGCCTTGCAGAAATCTTCTTTCCTGGTAAAACCTGTAGTAGGGACTGTAAATTTCTCACAATTTTTTTTAGCTCCTTGGAAGTGTAGGTATCTATCTTCTCTTCCCAGGAGAACTCTTCTGGGTCAACAACTCTGGGCTTGGCCATTGTATCAACTGGCACTCTTAATCAAAAATAGACAACAGCAAAAAAATCTCAAATACGTATGTAGCACGTTATGGTCTGCACTCACTAGTAGTGTACACTATAATTACTGTATGCGGTCACAAACGCAAGTCCAGATCCCCACCGCTGACCACCAATGTTAGAAATAGGGGTCTCTGGTTGGCAGTGGATGGCCACTGTCCAAGCAGGGACCCTTCTTTCTAAGTCAGAGTGAAGGGCTGCACCCCTTTGACAACCCTTGCTCCACCCTGTGGTAACGTAGCACGAGCAGTTAGGCTAATCTCAGAGGCAGTGTGTTAAGCGTTTATGACCATACACAGTAATACAGTGAGGAACACTACAAAGGGACACAACACAGGTAGGTATCAAAAGATAGTTCTCTTTATATAGAGGCTTATCACAAGACCAAATAACGAGGAAACCACAATACTGTACAAAAATAATTCTCTCTGGATGCTGCATAAATAGTTCCAATGGGGAATGCAAAGCTCAGTGCAGGCCAATGGTCTCTGCGACCCTTTTTACTCACAGTTCTGAGGTGTTTGTCAAATTATCCACAAAAAATGCCGCTCCGGCGGGTTAGCGATGTTTTTCCTCACACTCTTGGTTGCGGCCGCTCGCTAACGGGGGTTAGCAACAAAACTGGGCAGGGCGATGATCAGGCCAGCGAGCCCTCAGCGGCAGCGAGGCGACGATTTTCCTGACGCTCCGTGGCTGTAGCGATGATTTCCGGCCCGCAAACGTGAGGGGCGATGATCAGGCCAGCGAGCCCTCAGCGGCACCGATGTGACGATTTTCCTGATGCTCCGCGGCTGTAGCGAAGATTTTCAGGCCACAAACGTGCGGTGCGATGATCAGGCCAGCGAGCCCTCCGTGGCAGCGATGCGGTGATTTTCTTGATGCTCCGTAGCTGTAGCGATCATTTTTAGGCCCGCAAACGTGCGGGGAGATAATCAGGCCAGCGAGCTCTCAACGGCAGCGATGCGATGATTTTCTTGACGCTCCTCGGCTGCGGTGGCTCGCTAATAGGCCTTAGCGACGAAAATGAAGTCTACTGGTCCTGAGACTTCAGTCAGGGCGCTAGTTCTCTCTCTAGCCCTTGGGTGATTGTAGGTTCAAGATTAAAAAGTTCTCTTACAGCTCTTTTTCCCTCCTTTTTCCAGTCCAGCGAAAACTACTGCAGGCCAATCCAGGTAACAGCACACAACACCAGGACAGCCCTCTCCTGCAGCTCTCTTCAGTTCCACAGACAGAGGTTGGTCTTGAGATCCAGGCGCAATACAAATTGTAGGGGTTTCAGTACAGATATTTATACCTCAAAAGTCTTTGTTCTCAGAAGCTACAAGTCACTGAACCCAGCCAGAACCAGTTCTGCCCAGTCCTGGAGCACTTTGTTTATCAGGCTGCATCCTTCCTTTCAGAGTGCAGGGCAGAGACATCAGACGCACCACAGGAGGTGGAACCAGCATTGTGGAGGGAAGGCTCAGCCCTATTCAGATCCTAGGTGCAACTCCTCCCACCCATCTAGATGCAGATCTCTCTATTCCCCACTGGGACACCTCACCCTGTCTCCTGGAATTCCCCAGCCCTGTCACTCCAGAACCAGACAGCCAATACACAGAACAGCAGAGCACACTGGAAGGCTTAGGCAAGAAAATACCTACTTTCTATAAGTGGTATTTTCAAACACAGAATATAAAAATGAACTTTACTAAAAGATGTATTTTAATATTCTGAGCTCAGGCATACTAAATTCGTTTTTCTACCATGTTCTGTGGGTCAGTTAGGACTATAGAATGTAATAGTCAAACATTCTGGCCTATGGAGAACAGGTAGCCTTACAGTAGTGACGAAATTGGGTGTAATTCACTACCAGGACATGCTACACACACCAAAAAATGTCCTGCCTTACACATAAAATGCACTCTACCATAGGGGTGACTTACATGATGCCAAGGGAAGGTTCAGGGGCTGGGAAGTGGGTGCACTTCACAGCCAAGATGGCAGTTCTGGACTGCACACAGACTCTGCAATGGCAGGTCTGAGACACTTTACAAGCTGCTTCTGTGGGTGGCGCAAACCAGCGCTGCCGGCCCACCAGCAGCATTTGGTTTACCAGCCCTGGACACACAGGCCACGCTACTAGGGACTAACAGGCAAACCAAATAAGCCAATCATGGATATACCAATTCACATGTCATATTTACACAGGGAGAGCATATGCACTTTAGCACTGATCAGCAGTGGTAGAGTGCCCAGAGTCATAAAGCCAACAAAACCAGGTTAGTACAAATCCAGGAGGAAGGCAAAAAGCTTAGGGATGACCCTGCAAAAAGGGCCATTTCCAACACTGCTTTTCTTCCCATTACCTTTGTTACAGTTCTTAGTTTGCTGTCTTCCTATTCCTACTGTGTTACTTCTAGGTTCCGTGTGAATTTATTACCTGATTCTGCCAAGTGTTCCCTTTTTTCCCCTTTTTTCCTGTACCTTGATTCCTTGATTTCTGAGTTGTAGTGAATTCCTTGTTCCTTGAACTAGCACTGCCTTCAGTGCTACCTTGTTTCCTTGATTACTGAACCAGTCCTGTTTAGTGCACCCTTGTAGTCTCTATTCTTCTGTATTTACCTTTTCCTAGTCCCATCCTTCTTTCCATTTACCTTTTGTTCCAGTTTCTACCTTGCTTTCTTCCTGTTGTCTTAGCTTCCAGTATCCTTGTGGGTTTTGTTTCCTACCTTCTGCCTAGTATGTCCTTTGTTTTCCCCTTCTTTCCTGTTAAGCACTTCTTGCTAGTTTCTTGTCAATCGTGGCTTTGTGTTTAGTTCTACACCCTTGCCGTTACCGCCTTGCATGTTCCTGTTTGATCGCCAGGATCCGTGGGCACAGCTGACAACCTAGGTGGTTTCTTGTTCACTGTGTGTATTGTCTTTGAGTTACATTTATAATATCACCATAGGTATCAGCTCCTATGACCCTGTCTTTGCATATATATCCTATATGTATGTATTTGCAGTCAGTATCTGTAACAGCAATTGTGGGTGAGAAACTTACTGAACTTCAGTCTTACCGTATGGTGCTCCTGAGTGCTTTACCCCACATTCACTTTATTGTTACTGTTGTTATATATATATATCTTGCACGTCTGTCCTGGGGGTTAGTTATTCTGAATGATAAATTGCCTCTTGAGTCTCCCTTAGATCCCTTTTCTCCTCTGACTCCTTGTGTTATCCTGGGCAGTGCTGTGCTCCTCTTTCTGCTTTCTTTTTCTGCCAAGCCACCCGTCCTTGCCCAAGTCCCTGACACATGCCAGTGACCTAGACAGTCCTGACACTTTCATGAGCAAGTGTGGTAAGCTCAAAGAGCAGCACAGTAAATTGGAAGCACTCCAACTCCACTGTGGACCGCAAACAGCATATGTGGGGCTATATGAAAGCACACATCCTGCAAGTCCAGTAATGCCATCCAGTCTTCTGGATCACAGCAGAAAAGATCTGAGCGAGAGCTATGATGCACTGCTTATGACTTCACATATTAAAACACTGATGACGTCTGAAATGTATGGGAGTGCAAGTTATACTTATGTCAGTTACATAACTTATTAATTTCAGAGGTTTTGTTCCCTTTTAAAACAGTAGTTTTTCCATAGTTAAAAGGCCTACATATATCTCCACTTTAAGCTTATTTTTTTCCCAGTGAATAAGGCAGTAAGTTAAAATGTTACTACCTTACTCATATATAACTTCACTTTAACCTTTGGTGTGTGACTATATGCCAGTGGTGGTTGCCATTGGGTAGTTCTAGTTAGAATAGGGTTTTCATAGGAATGAATTTTTTTGTTTGTTTATAACATCTGAAAGAAACATGTTAGTTATAGATTCCTTACCTTAGAATTACCCCCAGGTGTCAGACTCGATCTGGATTTTTTTTTCTTTTTCATCAGCAGTACCTCTGCGCGTCGGCAGGTGGCGCCTGTCAGCTCAGCGTCCGTCGTGGTCGCCGGAATGACATTGCGGTAGCTACTTAGATGCCGCCCTTGCTCGCTGACGTCAGTTCTTTCTTTTTCTGCGCCAGCCAGCGCAGACCCGGAGAGAGCAGTACCTCCAGTCATTTTTTGACTGAACATTTTGAGCGACTTTGGTCGACGTCTTTTGAGTCTACGACTCCTGGTGCACGTAGGGATGCCCGGCTTCAAGGCTTGCGGATCCTGTTCTCGACTGATGTTGGTTACGAATCCGCACCGCATGTGCCTCTTTTGCCTAGAGCACGACCACGACCCCAAGTCGTGCTCTGACTGCCGGTCCATGGTGCCGAAGGCTTTGCAGGAGCGGTCCGGGAAAGCTTCTGGAGCGTCTGCAGTCGGCTCCGTGCCGTTCGAGGTCCCGGTCGAGAGGGAGGTCGAGGGACCGGTAGCGGAGCCATCACCATTCTTCCAAGTCATCGAAGTCTTCATACTCGGGGATCAGGTAAGTCAAAGCACAAGACGAAGTCGAAGAAGCATCGTCGCTCTTCGACTTCTCCTCGGCGGGCGGCCGAACCGACGAGGAATGTGGGCGGTGCCCCAACCGCTGCTCCGCATGCGGAGCCATCTCTGAGTTTCCCTCTTTTCCTGGGACCCGGAGTGACTCCCGCCCAGCTTCGTACGTTTTACAAGGCGATACATGCCATCTTTCGGTGGCCCGAACCCGCCGGCGTGCCTTCGGGCCCCGCGGACTCGGTTGGGGGGCCTAGGCCTTCTCCATCGGCAGCTCCGGCCCCGGCGTTGCAGGCCCCGCTTGGATCCAGGCCTGATCCGGATCTGCACCAAATGACCTTATTACGCCTCCACCGGCGCCGCTTCCTCCGGCACCGCTACCGCATTCGACACCGGTCGGCCCCCTGGATCCGGACCAACCTCAGCCGATGCCGGATCAGGCACCAAGAGGGGTTTTTGGGCCCCTGTTTACTCCTGGGTCACTTTTAGACCAGATTGGCACCCAGAGGATGAGGAGGAGGACTGGGAGGGGTCAGGTGACCCTCTGACTGACCAGTTGGATAGTTAACAGGACTGGAGAGAGGAACTGGGGGATGCCAGGGGTCAGGACACCTCCCCTGACCTTAGCATGATGTCTCCTCCTACCGTGGCTATGGAGGAGGGAGCGTTATACGCAGTGGGGTTGCATAGGGCGGCTGAGGCTCTCAACCTCGAGCTCCCTACAGTGGCAGTCAGGACTAACCTCCTGACAGAGGTGCTTCAGCCGGCAGCGAGCTCTTCGGAGCCTCTGCTTCCGTTTCATGAGGCCCTTAACAACGTCCTTTTGGGCACCTGGTCCAGGCCCAACACGGGGGCTCCCGTGGATAGGACCCCACTTTTCTCTCCCAACACCCCACCCCTTAGAGCTTGGTGGTCCAAGCCTCCACTTCCAAGAGCGCATTCCCTACCACTCCACCGGAAAGGAATTCCAAGAAGCTGGATCATCTTGGAAAGAAGATTTTCTCTTCCACCAGCTTGGGACTGCGGTCGGTACACACCGCATGTCTATTGGGCCGTTATTCCCACTCTGTGTGGGACTCGGTTGCGCAGCTGCTGCCTCAGTGTCCGGAGGAGGCCCGGACAATGCTCTCTCAGGCTATTGCGCCCGGGAGGGATGCGGGGAAGTTTACCATCTGTTGTGGGCTGGATACCGACGACTCTCTGGGCAGGACGATTTCCACGTTCGGTAGCTCTTCGACGCCATGCCTGGTTGAGATCGACTGGCTTTTCTGGGAATGTCCAGAATACCCTCATGGACATGCCCTTTGATGGCCGTCGCCTTTTCGGCCACAAAGCGGACAACACTTTAGAGCGTTTGAAGGACTCACGAGCTACGGCCAAGTCCTTGGGCCTCTCCAGCCACCCTGCGCAGTCTGCTTTTCGCTCCTTTTGTGGCTACGGAAGGAGTGCCCCATTATGTCCCGCCCAGAGCCACAGGCCGCAGCAAGTTTCCCAACCTTCACGTGGCCAGGGAGGTGGGAACCACCGCCGTGTTTCAGGGGGCCACCGGGCGGGCCAGTCCACCCCCTCCCCCCCTCTGCAGCAGCCTCTAAACCTTCCTAGTCTGACATTTCAGGGCCATCAAACGCCAGTGGGCGGCAGGATTCGCCATCACCTCCCCCACTGGCGCACCATCACGTTGGACAGGTTGGATTTGCAGGTAGTCCGAAGGGGCTACTCCCTCCCCTTCGAGGCTACCCCTCCAGCCATGCCACCTTAATACCACCGCATGTTGGGGGATCATCTGGGCCTTCTCCAACAGGAAGTCGTTGCTCTCTTGGCCAAGGGAGCCATCAACCGCGTTCCTGTCCCAGAAGTAGGTCGTGGTTGTTACTCCCACTTCTTGCTGGTGCCCAAGAATGACAAGGGCCTGCGTTCTATCTTGGATCTCAGGAACATCAACCGCTTCCTCCGGAAGAAGTTGTTCAAGATGGGTTTTTTTTGTTTTGTTTGTTTTTTTACCCGGCAGTGGGAGATCTATTACAAATAAACAATAAATTACAGTTTTACCATAAAAAAGGAATTCATTCATTTATTTAGTGGGTCAAAATGGACTTGTCTATATGATTACATCCTATCATAGCAGAACCACCAGTAAGACAAGGACCCAAGAGAGAGAAAAGAGGAGAAAAAGAAGATAATCCTTTAGATGGCCTGTAAATTCATGTTATCGCGCCACTTCATTAAGGGCTCACATATCTGTAGTCCTCTTTTTTGTGCGTGTCTCCATTTTTTAGCGTAAATAGCGCTCTCTAATTTACATGTAGCCAGCTTCCAAGCCTGCCATTGTTTAAACGAGGGCAGATTCAGATCTTTCCAATGTGAGGCCAAGCAGATCCTAAAGATAGTCATTGCGACAAAGATTAAAGCACCCCCGCCTTCCTATTAATCGTTTCATATAGCCACAGCATGATAACAATTGGGGTGAGTTGAATGTCTGATGATAGGACTACCCCCAGGAATTGTTGCACTTCGTCCAGTAAAGTTTTTTAATTTGGGCATGTTGCAAACATATGTACCAGGTCCGCAGAATACTCAGAGCATCTAGGACACATTGTTCCCCTGCCAGTTCCCCACTTAGCAATCCTACTAGGAGTGATATATAGAAAGAATCCAGTTTTATAAAACTGAGCCTGCAATTTAGATGACAATAGATACTTTTGAGCAAGACTCGGTGTAAGACAAAAGGTGTTAGGGGGGGTGTTCAGTTTCTGTTGCCACTTTTCATCTATCTTTCTAAGACTGTCCGGCATTTGGTTATTTAATTTTGTATAAATACAGCCAATCCGGAGTGATTTTGTCCCTTGGAGTTTATATATGAAATCTATCCTTGCAAAGCCTACTAATCCTCCCGATTTAAGCAGTAGACAGTCTTTAATGGCATGGTATAATAAAGGTCTGATTATCGTTTAAATTATAATGGGCTTTCAGATCGCTAAACGGCCGCACACCCTCCGATGTCACCAGATCCCCCAGTTTTGAAATACCGGCTCTATACCATTTTTGAAAGTATGTATTTCCAAAGATAAGTGGCAGGTTTAAGTTGTTTTTTATGGGGGTGTAATGGTTTAGCCTACCTAGTCCAAAGATTCTACGTATGTTAGAGAACACCCTGTGTGCATTAATTAAAGTTTTGAATCGGACCCGCTTGTAATACCCAAATTCCAACTGCCTCCAAAGACATATCCTGGCACCCTCCCCTAATAATAATGAATTGGGAGATAGGAGTCCCACGGGATTCGGATCTGGGTGTTCATGCAGTAAGTCAGAGCAATATTGCAGGACTGTTGCCCAATAGTATAATTTTAAATTGGGTAATGCCCAGCCTCCCCTATCTCTAGGTAGGGAGAGTAGTTTATAAGCCCTTCTTGGCTGCGAGTAGGCCCAAATAAATTGGGAAAAGATTTGTTCGAATAAATGAAGGATACTATTATTAACCTCTAACGGAATAGTTCTAAAAAAATAAAGTAGCTTAGGAAAAAAAGTCATCTTTATGACATTGCATCTTCCTACTATGGTTAGATGCAAATTGTCAATTTTTTTGAGTGATTTTTTAGTGTCAGCTGCTAACGGGGTCAAATTCTCTTTTACTATTGAATCTAAATCAGCAACGATATTGACCCCTAGATATTTTGCCTTTTGAACTACTCTGTTGTCCACCCAATGTATTTCATCGTTTAGAATTATCTGTGTTTTTGTTTTATTGAGCGCGTACCCGGATAGTTTTCCAAATTCTTGAGCCTCTTGTTCCAGCTCCTTAATGGCAGCTTTAGGTTCCGGGGTGACTACAGCAAGGTCATCGGCATAGGCCATGATCTTCGTATCTATGCCAAACCTGCTTACTGCCGTTATTTCAGGATTGAGTTCTATTTTATTGATGAGCGGGTTAATAAAGAGGGCAAAAAGCAAAGGGGAACAAGGGCACCCCTGTCTTGTTCCTCCTGAGATCTCAATCTGTTCTGTCAGATGGCCATTGATTAAGATTCTAGCTGAAGGGTTCTTATATAGTGCTTGAAGAGCCTGCACTATCTTGGGACCTAAGCCGATCCGTCTCATGACGTCCCAAAGGAATTGCGAGGAGACCCGATCGTAAGCCTTTTCAGCATCGAGTAGAATTAATGCTATCGGATCTCCCGCCACCCAGGCAGCGTCAAATAGAGTGATGGTCCTACGGATGTGCTCTGTAGTTCCCTTTTTAGGGATGAACCCGTGCTGCCATTTAGAAACAACAGTTTTGATGTTAGTAGAGATTCTGGATGCCATGATTTTAGAGAATATTTTTGAGTCCGTATTTATGAGGGTTATTGGCCTATAGGAGGACATTTCGAGTGGTGATTTATCTTTCTTAGGGAATATTATGATTTTAGCTGAGGACCAGGAGGGAGGAGAAGAAGCGCCATTTAAGATGGAGATGACCACTTCCGTAAAAATATCTTTAATCTGCAATGAAAAATGTTTATAAAACTCGACTGGAATGCAGTCCATACCTGTGGCTTTGCCATCGGGTAGGCTTGCTAATGCAGTAGCAATCTCTTCCCACGTTGGGGGGTGTTCCATTTGGTCACGGTTCTCTATATTGAGTTCGACCATCGGTGTTGACTCGAGGTATTCCGCAATTTCTATTCCCCTAATCTCTGAAGGTCTAGTATCCTCTTCTGTATCCTCTTTTGCATAAAACTCCCGAAAGGCCTCTTGTATTTTAACGGGGTCATTTGTTACCCCATCTGAAATTGTATGGATTGAAGAAATTGCGTTGACAGATGACTGCTGCCTAATAGAGAGTGCAAGTTGATGACCAATAAGTTCTCCACACTCATATAGTTTCCCTCGGACCGATGCCCATTTTGCCGCTGTTCTCTCAGCAAATATCGACCCAAACTCTGCTTTTGCAGCGGCTACAGCTAGTTGTGCCCGCTCCTGCTTTAACAGCTAATGTTAGTTTCCTTTCTGCTTTTGCCATTTTATCTTGAAGGTGAATCGCCTGCACCTTCTCTCTTTTGTTCCTACTGATAGAGTACTGGAGCATTTCCCCCTGATTCCTGCCTTTAAAGCGTCCCACACAATCATTATGGGAGCTGACCCCACATTTATGCTGGAGAACTCCTGGATCCAGCCCTGCATATACTCTCGATACTTGCAATCATGTAACAGTGCTTTTTCAAAGCTCCAGTTCGAATTTGGCCCTTTATGACCCCGTCCCTCTAGGTTTAAAATAAGTGGGTTGTGGTCTGACAAAAATCGGGGTGCAATATCAACACAACATGACTGGGCCAGATAGGAGAAACCAGAAAGTAATCAAGTCTTGTTAGAGAGAGATGAGGAGCTGAGAAAAAGGTAAAGCCGTCTTGTTCAGATTTTAGATTGGCCCATACATCCATCAATCCATGAGTATTTATTAAGTTTATTTCAAAGTTCCATCAGATTTCCAGGTACTGGGCAAGTTTAAATTTAAGTCACAACACAGAATTATAGGAAGTGGCCAATGTGCTAATGCCTCATTTACCCAGTTAATTATACCTGGGTCATCTAGGTTACTACCGTAAATAGAGCATATAGTAAACGTAAAATTTGGAGGAAGGAAGCACCCTGCAATTACAAATCTCCCAAGACCATCTGATGTTACTCTGTTAACATTAAGAGGCATTTTCTTGTCAACTAAAATCCCAACTCCTTTGACCCTAGCCCCTTGTGAGGTTGCCCCGATTACTTTATACTCTAGTGAGTAGAGCAAATACTTCTGTGCTCCTTCAATATTTGTCTCCTGGAGACATACAAGGCCAGCCCACAGCGAACACAATCCCTGTGCTACTTTTTGCCTTTTTGGAGGGTCATTGAGATATTTACTGATACTAATCTAAATTTGTTTAACATGCTCATTGACTGGCCCAATTTATCTGACCCTGTATAAATACCCAAGTTTTTGTCACATTAATCTCACAATTTATCCCAATCATATTTCTAACTTCTGGTAAGCCCTTCCCCTTTCTTGTATATCTTTTTCCCCCTCCCCCCTCTCTTTTATCTGTCTTTTTATTCTAATCTTCCCGTGTCCCATTCAAACAAACAGAAGATCAGCTGAAGATCCACTAAAAATCTGTTAAGAAAATCAGTTTTCCCCCACTGCAAACCTTGTGTCCCATTATCACCCCCCCCCCCACCCCCACATTCGAGCAGTCAGGAAAACCCTGAATGATAGTTAGCAAGTGTGAGTCCCAATCACCATGCTGCGGTGTCCTAAACAATCTGGACATGAGTCGACCTATATCTATTCACGGGGATCCCCCCCATAAGCATCCCACAGTGTATGCTGAAAAAAGAAGGATGCCAGCTTAAGCTATTGATCTATGATACATATCAGAGTCGCTAGTTAGTTCAATCTTTTTCTCCCCATAATGTCTTTTAAATATTCTCCAGCCTTGATTTCCGACATGAATACCCGCGTAGATCCATCAAGAATGACTTTCAGTCTGGACGGATTCATTAGGTAGACTTGGGCGTCTTGCTGTTGGAAAGGGGATATTAACTCGCGCAGTCTCCACCTGCGCTCTACAGTTGCATGACAAATCCGGCTTGGGGAAGAATTTTATACCACCGGCTTCTTTCTGGGAGTTCGGTCTAGCCTTGTCGTATACCAGTTGCCTCAAGAGAAAATTCCCAAAGAAGACCAAGAAAACCCTGGGTTTCTCATTCTTCGAGCTTGTGTTGTCTCGCCTCTGCTTGATGTTAAAGGGGAAGCGGTGTGCCCTTTGAATCTCTTGGTCCCAAATCCAGTTAGTTTGTGTGGGGAATGTGTCTCGAAGCAATCTAACGATAAACCCTCTGGGGTCATCGCCTTCAACGCCCTCGGGGATCCCCAATAGTCGTAAGTTGTTCCTCCGTTGCCTATATTCTTGCTCTTCCATTTTAGCCATTAGATCTGTTAGACAGACCTCGTGAGCTCCTCCCTGTTCCTTCACCTTAGCTACTTCTACCACCAGTGACTCTGTCTGAGCTTCCACCATTGAAACCCGGTCACCAATGTCCATACAGATCTAATTTAACTTCCTGATGCCACCTTTAAGTTTTTTGGCGGCCACCTTAGCGGTAAGATTATCTGAACGAGCTTCTTCTTGAAACTGTTTTATAGAGTTCATTATAGAGGCCAGGGAAGGTTCGCACGGGGTTTCAATAACAGTTTGCGGACTTCCCTCCTGTTGAAGACTGGGCTCGCCCACGAGGGGGAGTAAGCTGGGGGAGTCTGATTAATACCACTTAAGCTGGTTGTGTCTTTTGCTCAGTGATTTCTTTTTCCGCTGAATAGTTCTCGTAGTGGGCTTGGGGTCATACTCATTATCGCTATCGTTCCCGTTGGACACAATACTTTCACTGGAGCTGGTGAGATCATTCTCAGTGCTGGATATGGAACCATCAGATACCGAGTAGAAGGTTTCTCCAGTGGGATCAGGAGTCCGGGGCACTACAGGGCCGGGATTATCCGCTGATTTACTATTAGCCACCTCATTTGTTTCCTTGACTCTATTGTCCTGACTGTTCTCTCCCTCTGTTCCCCCGCTTGTAATGGTAGCATCCGAGGTACCGATGAGAGGATCTAAACTCATCATCCCTGGGAGCACACCAATTTCAGTCCCGATAGCCCCTAAAACTGTCTGAGGGGTGGTCTGTTCTGAGGTCCCCTGGGGTCCCTCTAGGGTCCCCTGGGTCGTTGTGCAAAGAGCATTAGTATCGTCCCGTGTAGGTGTAATTACTGCAGTGGTTATAGAGGACCCTTTAACCACTGGGAAATGCTTGCTAATAGAGGGTGAGACTCCTGAGTTTCCCACAGCACCCTCTTTCAATGAGCCAGTCTTTTCAGTGTGCTTTTTAGCAGCCCCCAAGTCCTGTTTACCTTTAGTTAGCAGATCAGTTTTCTCAATTTTATCTGTGTCTCCTTGCGGGAAAACGGGTTAGGCTCTTCTGCCCCCGGGTGGTCATAATTGCCTCGCTTCGAATCCGCTTCCAAGGCCCCACTGTTACAACCTTCCGTGGTCTGTCTACCAGCCTGAGTCCCGCCTGGACCCACCGGCGAATGCCGTACAGCCCCCAGTAGCCGCAGTGCCAGCGGTGTGGTAACAAGATAATCGAATCGTAACTAAGGTTGAGACGCGGAATTCCATTCTGCTTCGCGGAGCTCGCTCTGTACCTTTGGGCGCGAACATCTACGGCGGCGTTTCCAGGTCAGCTAATCGTTCCCTGACCGCTGATTTCCGACTCTCCCAGCATGCGGCGTGGCGATTGGAGTCGGAGTTCCTCACACTAGCGCCATCACTGCTCAACCTCTCGAAGTTCAAGATGTTGACACTCGCTCAGGTCTTGTCTGCCCTCGACCCGGGAGACTGCTTGGTAGCGTTAGACTTGCAGGACGCCTACGTTCACATCCCTGTCCTGCCGGCCAACCGGCATTACCTGCAGTTCACGGTCGGCCGCAAGCACTTTCAGTTTACCGTGCTCCCCTTTGGCCATACCAGGGCCCCTCGGGTGTTCACGAAAGTGATGGTGGTGGTTGCAGCTCATCTGCGGAGATCAGGGGTTCCAGTCTTCCCCTATCTCAACGACCGGATGTTGAAGGCAGGCTCGCCCCAGACTGTTAACGCCCACCTCCATACTTTGGCCGACCTCCTGCATTTGCTGAGGTTCTCCATCAATGTGCTGAAGTCACACCTGATTCCCTCTCAGAAGCTCTTCTTTATCGGAGCGGTTCTGGACGTGACGCGGTTACGGGTCTATCCTCCCAAACAGTGAGTCCGGGATATTCGGGCTATGATTCCGATCTTTCAGCCTCTATCCCGGGTTTCGGTCAGGATGACCCTGAGGCTGCTGGGCCTCATGGTCTCCTGCAACCTGCTGGTCGATCATGCCAGGTGGCATATGTGGGCTCTGCAGTGGGACCTGACGTTCCAGTGGGCGCAGCATCAGGGGAATCTGTCCAATTGCATCCAGATCTCGGAGGGCACTGCACGACAACTGCAGTGGTGGCTCACGAACCAGGATTGGGTCAATGGCAGATGCCTCTCCCTTCCCCAACCAGAACACACAGTGGTGACGGACACATCCCTTCTGGGATTGGGCGGCCACATGGGAGAGGCGGAGATCAGAGGCCTCTGGTCTCCGGCGGAGTCTAGGCTCCACATCAACCTTCTGGAGTTCCGGCAATTCGTCTTGCACTGAAGGCATTCCTTCCCTCTGTCCGGAGAAGAGTAGTGCAGGTGTTCACGGACAACACCACCGCAATGTGGTACTGCAACAAACAGGACAGGGTGGGGTGGTGGACCCTATTTCAGGAGGCCCTGCACCTCTGGACATGGCTGGAATATCAGGGCATATAACGATAAAGCATACAACAGCTGACCAAGGTCAAGCACTTCAATTCCACTAGTTTCATATAAGAGCAAACAGGTGCAGCGACTCCCAGCATCCGCCATTGAGAGATGCCAATTTGATAAGAATGTCCACAAGAGAGGAAGGTGCACTCTGATAAAAGTTAGTCAGGAAACACACTTGTAGTCAAAAAGTTCTTCTTTTTATTTAAAGTTGTTTGTTTTAAAACCGGCACACAGCTAATGCGTTTCGTTCCCTAGTGCCACAGGAACTTTGTCAGGGCTTACTAGGAATGTCATATAATTGAAAATACCAAACTATGTCAGAAATAGTTCCTTTAAGGTGTGTATCAACACCAAATCGAATTGTCCAATTTAATCAATCCAAATAATTCTGGATAACGCAATAATCATCAAACAATGGTTCACAAAGAATCATGCAATGGTTCCCAAATGTCTGGGAGAGCAGGTGTGGATAAAACCTGAGGCAATTTCTTAGGACAGTGAAACAGGCATCCAATGCGGATCACACAAGTTCAAACAGTCGCTTGCAAATGTAGAGACACACAGGTGAGGGTAAAACCCACTATAAATATCTTAGCGAGGGCGGAGAAGTGCTGAGCAGCATGGTAACTGGCAGCAGCGTCAATTCATTGACGCTGCTGCCGGTTACCATGCTGCTCGGCACTTGTCTGCCCTCACTAAGAAGAGAGGTTCCACTGTCTGGATCCAAAACGTGTGCTGTCTTATTATCTGGACCGCACCAAACAGTTCGGGGTGGATGACCAGCTCTTTGTTGGCTACGTGGGGGCCAAAAAAGTTCGGGTGGTATACAAACGGACTATATCTAGATGGGCCGTTTTGTGTATCAAAGTCTGTTATTCTCTGGCGAAGAAGGAGCCTCCAGTGGGGCTGCGTGCCCATTCCACCAGGGCGACAGCAGCCACTGCTGCTTTAGGGCGAGGAGTTCCTCTGAATGACATCTGTCAGGCAGCTACGTGGGCATCATTGCACACATTTACGAAACACTACTGCATGGCCAGCCAAGTCCGGAGAGACAGCTTCTTTGGCTGTTCTGTTCTCCAGGACTTTCTGGTGTGATCTTGGTTCGCAGACCCACCTCCGGGTTTGGTATTGCTGGGGTATCTATTCTAAGGTAAGGAATCTATAACTAACATGTTTCTTTCAGATGAACAAGTTACTTACCTTCGGTAACGATATATCTGTAAGAAACATAGGTTAGTTATATATTCCTTACCACCCCACCCATCCTCCCCGTTCTGCAAACTGATTTCTAGGGTTAAGGATATCCTTTCAGGGCCCTAGTTTTGTGCACCAGTGGTCAGTGTCTTGCATGGCTCTGCGTTTCTGGCGCGAAAAGTCTTGTACAGAACTGACGTCCGTGCGCGAGGGCTGCGCCTAAGTAGCTACCGCAACGTCAGTCCGGCAACCACGACAGCAACGACGGATGCGGAGCCGACTGACGCCACCTTCCGACGTGCAGAGGCACTGCTGATGAGAAAAAAAAAGCTTTCCGGATCCAGTCTGACGCCTGGGGGTAATTCTAAGGTAAGGAATCTATAACTAACCTATGTTTCTTACAGATATATTGTTACCGAAGGTAAGTAACTTGTTCTTTGTGGCAATTTTTACGAATCTTCACAAACTTTTTACCACAAAGTCTGATCCACCACAGCTCCTTCTTGGAAAGTTTTAGGAAGAGCCATCAACCAGGAGTTGGGAAAAACAGGGGGTGGGGGGACCCTAAAACACGCTTTCTCCATTCATTTTAAGTTTGGAAATTTGGACAGGTCTGGCCTGAACAGCAGACAGGATTTACACCAAATTTTGCCGATAGCTAGATCTTGGTACACAAAGTGTGCTTTTTATGTTTTGCCTGTGAAATCTTATGTATTAGTATTAAACAAAAAAAAAAGAAAATCTTAAAAGGGGCTTGGAACCCGCCCAGTACTTACTTGAACTTAGCATTTGTTCATTCCAACGTCACTCTAATTTGCATGCTTCTGATTGGTCAGCATGTCGTCACTTCCTGCTCTGCTTGTCTGTCCATGCCATGGCATTGAGCTTAGTCCAAGTACAGTTTCCAGTCGCTGACTACTGGCCTTTGTCTTCCACTGTCTATGCACACATAATGTGCTTTTTTATTTCATTCTTATCAAGCTCGCCATTCGAGTGAATCTGCAGGCCATCTTCTCTCCTACCAGTTTGTTGTTGGCCTCCTCCCCTGCATGCCTGCAGAGGTACTTTAAAAAAAAAATGTGCATCTTATTAATGCATCTGTAAGCTCAGTCAAATCACTTAATCTCCCCGTGGCTGCCTGCATTTGTTGTTGGTTGCCCGTCCACGTCCCGCCCGTAGCTGCTTGCCCCCACTGAACTCCTGTTGCACAGGTCCCCTCCTCCCCCAGATCCCTTCCTCCCCCGACCCTGCTTTTCACATTTATTTATTTTTTGGGTGCAGTTTCATATAGGGCCAACACAACCCAAAGGTATTGGAACACTTTACATTAGCACGAGTTACTTTACACAAGGACACATTTATTTTTGTAGACACAGGGATATTAAGTGATTTTTAACTTTAAAATGTGCTGCACACCAACTAGTGCTGGGGTCACCTATAGTCTGCCCAGAGGAGAGGTCATTGTGTGCAGGGCTAAACAAATAAGAGGGCCAAAAGCAATAACGTCCCAGTTACTTCACATCAGCGAGGAGGGACTGAGCAGGAAAGAAATCTGCAACAGCTCCTGCTGGCAGCTGCAAGATTGAGCATCCACAGTGCTTTTGTCGAGCAAAACCACATGGATAAAGGCAGCCATTGATGACAATACCGCTGCGTAGGCTTCCGGGGCCACCTGCGAACAGAGTCAAGTGGCTTCTTTCTCTGCATCACAAGGCACACTTGGCTCCTTCAAGCATTGTTCAAGCGCTAACTGTTCCATAGCAGTATGACTAGATATGATATATTGCCCAGATGAGGACGTGTGGGCTGGCAGGTGACATGCTGCAGATGGCACAAGATCTACCTGGAGAATCTGGGCAACTATCTTGGTCGAATGTATTCTGTGTTAGTAAGCAATCCCCCTTCCTTATACAGACAGAATTCTGTCTGCCTTCTTTATAGGCACCGCCTTAATGTTACTTTTTTTTTTTTTACTCTTTGCAAGGAGACATGCAGCCTGTATATTGAATGACTCTGAACAAGTTCTTCTCTGTCATCACTATAAGTTCACATATTTATTGCTTACCTCTTATCCACAATGCTGAGTGCGGAGTCTTTTCTCTGCAGCTTTACTTGGTACCCCTTTCACTTTACAGCTGGAACACACAATCATTTCTCCATTCACATGAGTACGGATTGCTAGGCCATTCCATTGTCCTCTATGTACTCCCTAAACTTGTACATTCACAACTGGATTGCTTGAACAACCTTTGTGATGGTATTAAAGCACATTTTCCATGCCACGGACCTTTGGTGCAGATTGGGGAAGGCCATCAAATGAACACAAGGAGGCATCATTTTGATAATGCCTGTTTAGTTGACACTTGGTTGTGTGTGGTTAGAAGTAGAATTGTTTGAGTGAGCCAATGCCAAAGTAAAACAAGCACTGGCAAAATCTATTCGCTTTGTCAATACTTTCTTACATGTTGCACTGCTGTGGAACATGCCTCAAAGCAAATAAAAAACGCTATGATGCGGTCAAAGCTAGCCATGTAATAGGTTTTTTTTTTTTACTTCACGTCATGTTGCAGAGCAGGTCAACTGCTGTCCACTATGTACAAAAAACATTGACAAAGACAATAGATTTTGCATAAGCAAAACTTATTGACTTTGCCGATGCTTGTTGTGATTTGGTGTAAATCCGTTCAGTAGTTTTTGAGCGATTAAGGCTCAAAAGTTTTGTATATATGAGTCAACAGATCTCCAGACCAGATCTGATTGGCTGCAACCACATCAGGCGGCAGCCATCTTAGTACTCAGTACTCCATCACAAGTCCTAGAAAAAAGGTTGAAAAAAAGTTATTAGGGGGCAGGGTAGGGATACCCTGCCCTCCCCCAGGCAAGGTGGGTAATTCCCAGAGGGACAAAAGTGTGCATTTGTCTTTTTGGCAGCAAATTTGCGGTAGATATATATATATATTTTATAAAAAGCGACTAGTGGAAAAAAAATGGGGGGGGTTTGTATTTACTTATTTAGAATAGTGGGGCCCGTGGCTCACCTCCCTGACTCTATAGGAGGCTTCAGGGATGCCATCACCCGGGGCTGTGGTAAAATTAAAGGGGAGGGGGTGCATTCCTCCCCGAGCCTCTATGAGGCCCTGGGCATCCCCCCCCCCCCCCCACCCCCCACCCGAGGCTGATTCAAAATTGAAGGAATGTGAGGTGCCTCGTTCTCCTGGCAGGGCCTTATAAGGCCCCCTGGGACCCATTCTCCAGGACCACTATTTCCTAAAGGGGAGGGAGCACACAGCCCATCCCTGAATATCTAAAGGCACCAGGGATCCAATCCCCTGGGGCTAGCTCAAAAGATTTGTCCTGAGAAGCCCACCCCGCAACAGTTTCTCTTCCAGTAAGAGCGCAGCCATGGAAAAACAATGTGCATTCCCACCCAGTGAGAGCTGAAAAATGCTCCAGTTGGGTGGGAGCACACATTTCTTTTCCCTGCCAGTGCTTTTGCAGGCAGGGAAACAGTAATTGCTTTCGGCCTGCAGGAGTACAGAAAAATACCTGCCCCCATTAGGCGGGAGAAATGGCGGTTCCTGTTACACCCAAGGTGGGTGTGCGTGGGAGGCCTGGGGCCACAGAGCCCTGGGGGTCCCCTGCGAACCTTAACGTTGTGTCTTATGGGTGCCCCCCTCCCCTTAAAGAACAATATGGCTCCGGGGCATGGGATCCACACACCCTCCTAAAGTTTTAAAAAAATAATGCAGTTTCCACTCCTGCACCCAGGATGGGTACTGGCAGGGGAACTAGCGAAGCCACTGACCCCCTCCCCCCGCTGCTCTTAATTTTAAAAAATAAATAAATAAATAAATAGATGGGTGTCCTGGGAGGGCCCAGGCTGCCAAAAAAAAAGGTTTTCAAAATGAATAATAACTAAGCAGCAGGAACTGCTCATTTATAATTCACTGCTCCTTGCAAGGAGCGCCCCATAATGCCCTATAAGTGCTCTTTAAACATATATTTTGGTGGCGCTCCTAGAAGGGGTAGGGCCACCACCAATCCTTTCTTTTTAATTGTGGGGGCGGCTGCAGGAAGTGGAGCAGTCCCCCAGCTACATTAAGGAAAAAGTGGTACGTTCTCTGGGTCATTGAATATATGATCCCAGGAGAGTTCACCATATTTTCCTTAATGGACTCCTTGCTGTAGCTCTATGCTCTTCAGCTGGAATGCAGAGCTCCCTTGTGGTTGGTTGCAGCCAGGCTCTGCATCTAATCATACGCCTTGCTTGGATGAAGACCGTGCACTGATGAAGGCAGTGTGCTGCTTGGGGTTGGCTTCCTGTGGGGATGCAGGTCCTGCGTCCAATCCCACAGTGCAGGATTGACTGTATGCATGTTGGGCACAGGACCTGGCCTGTGGCCAGATCATGCCAAATGCCACGCAACATGGAGTTGGTGTTTTACTCAAAATAACCCTAGAAATTCAGTGAAAAAAATCAAAGGCTAAAGTGACATTCTAATTAGGTAGGGTAATAATATCTAACTTTGCAAAACGAAAACCTTTGAAATTCACTAAAAAAAACAAAGGTTATTGGGTTGTTGAAGTTAGGACATATTGTTTTAAACAAACAAAACCACAGAAATGCACCAGTTCTAGTTTGGTCAAGTAACTAGAACTCATTCCCTAAGCGATCTATAACTTGCACCCTTGCCATGCACTGTTAAACTCATTAATTGAATTTATTAACACCATTATATGTTTATTGTTTTTCTGTTTTATTTGTTTATCAATGAATGAACATTTTGCGCGCATAGTCTTTCTTCACTATCATTTGATAGCAAACAGTCCTATGTTGATCTCTAATAGGCAACTTTCACATATATATCGGTAACTGACACAGTGTTCACACACTCGCGAAGACATCAGGCAGGGCGGCTAACCGAACGCACTGACAATTCATGGCACAATAGTAAGTAATTCTAGAGCACGCGACTCCGTAGACTTTTTTCTGTAAGCGATAAGAAAGCGTGGCACTCTATGGCGCACGCACAACTGAATGAGGTCGCGCTTCCAGAGGAATTTAAATACCAAACTTCAACCGCACACAAACACGTTTGGCTTTTTGAGTTTATTTTAAGTTTTTTCACTACATATCTACAATCGTTTTCCCGACTTCATGTCGATATTTTTGCAATATCATCACACGATCAATAGATAGTCACAACGCGCGCATCAGATAAGCACTACAACACATAGAAAAGTCAACCAACGTTTTTAAACATGCTTTTGAGAGACAATAGAAAGACGCATATAATATAGTCCTCTGTATCATTTATTGTTAGATATTCCCCGGAAGAAGGCTTAACACCGAAATGCATTGGGATATGTAACATTGTGACATTGGTAAATACGATGCATCATTGAAATGACAAAGAATTTCATGATATAAATGAAACTCAAACCATTGACAAATCGTCAAGAAACTTTATTGAAATGAACTTGAGAAACTATTACAAAAATCGATACTCCAGTGCCCAGGGGACACACCCAACCTTTGAGGGTTTGCTACTCACCTTTTAATTACCCCACATATTACATCACTCATGAAATGTTCTATGACATCATTGATGACAAAACTACATAGCGGGGCGCATCCTTAGTGACTGATGGGTCTGCCCCACTTGCCCCCCACTTTTTGGCAGACATAAATAGAGTATGTAAGGCTGAGCAAAGGTCAGCCAGGCAGACACTTTATGTTCAGATCAAGCAGCCAGGCGCACTACATATGCTAAAGGCACAGGTGCCGGGCTGCCTGAGCTGAACTTTGCCGATCTGAAGATATCACAGCCTTGTGGGTGTGACCTCCTCAGCCCCGCAAAGCGATTGGGGGTTCTCCCCTTCTTGGTGAGGGGGGAGTGTCACAGTTAGCCTCAGACCTGGGTGCTTCAGTTTTAAGCCCTAAAGTGCCCAGGGCCCAGTTTCAATCAGCGACACCTCATCAGAGAGTGGGGTGAGGTCAGCAGTCTTACTGCCCCTATACTACTCGGTTACAAGTAAGGGACTGCAAACTCCTCTCATTGGCTGACCTAAGTAGGCGTCAGTCATAATCCTCCAGGAAACTTGGAGGCTTGCCACCCTAGATCACTGCTGCAGCCAGTATGTTTTTTTAAATGTTGGTGTGTGCATGTAAGAATGTATGTGTATTTGGGAGAGCATGCTGTAAATGGGAAGAGGAAGAGATGTGGCGCAGCAGCCAGGGCAACTGACTCCAGAATCTGGGGATCACGGTTCGATTACCTGCACCAGCGGCAGATTAGCCCAGCACCATGTGACTCTAGGCAATAGCTTGTTTAATCTTCCCGACGGCCCCCAGCGCCTAGAGACCCTTATGGATGATTGTTCGCGCTTTACAAATGTGGATTATTATTATTATTATTAATAATGATGGTTGTATGCATGCTTGAGAATGTATGGTGGTGTGAGTGTGCATATGCAAGCAAGCCGATAGCATCCACCAATCACACTGGTGCCAGATCATGGTTGCAGCAGCTGTGTCGCTCTCTCTCTCTCTATATATATATATATATATCGATATATGTACTCCCTGCAGTACATTTGCAAGTCAGCTCGGAGTTGGGTTCCTTTATTAAGTCATGGAACTCCGAGGTGACTAGCAATATCCTTATGAAATATGGTAGGAGTACTTTATTCCATATAACACGTGGTCACACCATAACCCTTCCCACAAACCACTTAAATCCTGTGTGTCGTGCTCTTTCATACAAGAGCGATTTTCTTGGGATAGCCCTGTACCATGGGGCGAGTGATCAGGGGTCAGCGAAAGGTGCAGGGTCGGTCTTCAAAGCCCATGTGAAACACAGGAAGGGCCCAGCCAAGCTCAAGGCTGTGGGTTTTGTACAGACATGGCTGCTTCAAGGGCATTGTAAAAGATATGATCATGGTCGTGGTGTCCCTTTGGCCAAGGTAGCATTCCAAGATCCTTACAGCTTCAAGAAAAGGACTGAATGGTTTATTGCTGCTGAGGGTATTCACACCGGACAGTTTGTCTACTGTGGCAAGAAAGCCTGGTTGAATATTTGCAATGTCCTCCCTGTTGGAACCATACCTGAAGGAACCATCATATGCTGTGTTGAAGAGAAACCAGGGAATTGTGGCAAGCTGGCTTGTGTTCCTGGAAACTATGCTACAGTACTGAAACCAAGAAAACACAAGTTAAGCTTCCTTCCGGTTCTAAGGAGGCTGTCTCCTCTGCAAACAAAGCTATTGTTGGTGCTGGTTGAACTGACAAACCAATCCTAAAGGCAGGTTGTGCTTACCATAAATACAAGGCTAAGCGAAACTGCTGGCTGTGTGCCCGTGGTGTGGCTATGAACCCTGTTGAACGATTCCTTTGGTAGTGGTAACCATCAACATATTGGTAAGCCTCCAACCATCAGAAGAGGTGCCCCAGCTGGACACAGAGTCAGACTTATTGCTGCCCGTCATACTAGCCGACAGCGTGGTACAAAAACAGTGCAGGAAAAGGAAAACTAAGCTACAGTCTGTTTTGCAAAAAAGACAAAAGAACCTTAGGGATCATCTAATTCACACCAGACGAAAGAAGAACGTTGTAAGGCAGGAAACAATTTCAACAATGGTAGGGCTTCCTCCTATTACAGGACACTATCCATGTGCACCTGCTCAGTTTGCCCCCTAACAACACCTACAAAAGTACCTCAGCTCACACCAAATTTCATTTGGTCTTTGAAAAGACAGAATTTGTAATAGATCACACACTATCTACATGATCACCTGCCCATTGCAGCTTAAGATATATAGGCATGACGTAGAAAAGTCAAGATACGCATTTGTGAGCACAGAAGCAACATAAGGTGCAACAGAGCGACAACAAAAATGAGCAACCATTTCATCACCACTAAACACTCAACTGAGGATTGGAGGTGGGTGATTTTGGAAACTCTAGATTATGTAGACAATTATCGCGCCGTGTCTGGGCACGATAATTGAAAACAGATGTCGGCGTGCGGCAAGTCACCAATAGGCCATGGGCGGAGCAACGCGACCACCTTTGGCCTATTGCGTGCTGTCTTTCTAAAAAAGACGACCGCAAACGCCAATACCGTGGACCAAAAGGAATCGCACACGCATGAGCGTGTGCGATTCCAGGGTCCGTTTTGTAACCCTCCACAAAAGGGCTCGCGCCTGAGCGAGCAGTGCTGCGCAAAGCATCGCTAGGGGCGAGCCCTAAAAATGATTGGTACAGGAGGGATCTGTGTTTGTGGGTTGAACACTAAATGTGACATGCTGCATTTTTTGTTGGATTGCCTAAAACTCAAACAACAGCGGAGGCAATGGTTACGCCCAATATTCCTGAAATATGAAATTAGGACTCTAGGGTATGCCATAGAATATTTAGCTGAGATGCATTTTTTAGACAAAGCATGTGCTATTGGAAGATTTATGAGGGCAGTTAGTGCAATGTTCATTGAGAACCAGAAGGAGTGTGGATGTGTTTCATAAAATTACTGGCAGAATTCTTCTGGAAGATATATTTTATCTGAATAATTTATGTATGGTTTTAGTGTTACATATGTATTTTATCATTTTTTTATTGCTATATTGTTTAAAGGCCATCGGTCTAAATAAACATATCCTTGACTTGACTTAAAGTAATAATTTAACCTCCAAGAGGGTTTCATATTTAGGTTCGGGTTGTCTCCTTAGTCGGATGCTTTTCATAATTCTGCATATTGTGGGATTTGTCCATTTGTTCTTGCCATTTATTAGAGCGTGTCCTGCCGAAATAGCTGATCTGCAGCAATTTATTGATCTGTAAGTAAGCCCTCTCTTAAATTGTTCAACTAAGAAGTTTGCTACCTGTACGATAGGAGCCTCCACAGAATCCAGGTTCCTCTCCAGGTAGCAACATACCCAAGTTCTCCAGATACCATTGTATCTATAGTGGGTTCCAGGAGCCCATGACTCTTGGAGGAGTATTGTTTCCTGTCTCGATTGCATTAGATTTCCTGACACTTTCGAGCCAAGAAGGTTCAAAGTCCCTGTCTGGACTAAAGGATGTTCCCATCCGTCTATGTCTCTTAAAAGGCCTTCCGTGGAAGGGAGTAGAAAGGGAATTTTGCAGGCTAATTCAAAGCTCGTCAGAAACCACGGCTGGGAGGGCCAGAAGGGGGTTACTAGTATTAAGGAGCATTGTTCCTGTCTCACTTTCTGGAGGACTCTCTCGATCATTGCAAAGGGGGGAAACGAGTATGCTCAAATTGTTTTCCATGGTTGGAGAAAGGAATTGACAGCTTGAGCACCCGGGTCAGGCATCCAGCTAAAATAATTCTGCAGTTGGAATGTCAGTCTGCTTGCGAAAAGGTCTACTTCTAGAGGGCCCCGGAACTGATCTAGAGTTCTGCATGCATTCACGTGGAGTTTCCAGTCGCTGTTGTCTAAGAGGAATCTTGAATTCCAGTCCGCAGTGATGTGGTTTTTTCCCAGTGGGTATTCAGCTTTTAGGACTATCTTGTGTTCCAGAAAACAGAAAATCCAAAGTTTTTTAGCTAGATTTAATAGGTTTGAAGATGTTTTGCCCCCTAAGAGATTTATGTATGCCACAGCCGATATGTTGTCCATTTTTAGAATGACCTATCTGCCTGGTAGGGATTGTTTGAAGCTCATCAGAGCATAAAGCCCAGCGGTTAATTCTAGGTAATTTATGTGGTGTGACCTCTCTGTATAGGACCATAGACCTCCAGTGTTCTGATTCTGTAAGCATGCACCCCAGCCATGAAGGCTCACATCTGACTCTGGGATGAATTCTGGGGAGTTTCCAAAAATGGCTTTGTCGTTCCAGGCATTTAGATTTTCTAGCCCCCAGATCTGTTCTGATGTGGCTTTGTGGTCAAGTGATACTTGGTCCTCGTACCATAGACCGGCACGGAGGGCTTTCGCCTTTACTCTTTGGAGGGCTCGATAATGTAAAGGACCCGGAGAGGTAGCTTGGATAGAGGAAGATAGGAGTCCCAGGAGTCTGGCTAGTTCTCTTAGGGATAGGAGTTCTCGCTTTAATACCAGTCAAATGTATTTTCGTGATCTTCTTTCTGGGTAGAAAAGTGATTTTATTGTGTCTACTGTGAATCCCAAGAATTCGAGAGATTTCGAGGAAGTCATAATAGATTTCTTTTGGTTTATTATGAAGCCAAGGCTCTCTATGAGATTTACTGCTGGATTCAGGTCTTGAAGGATCTGAGAGTGGTGTTGTGACATAATGAGAATGTCGTCAAGATAGACAATCAGTCATATCCCTCTTTCTCTCATAAAGGATGCTATAGCTCTCATTACCATGGTGAAGCACCAGGGAGCCTGAAGGGGAGAGCCTGGAATTGGAAGACTATGGTTCCATGTGAATTGGAGGTAAGGTTGGGATGCTAAGGCCATGGGGATTGTGAAGTAGGCATCTTTTAAGTCTAACTTCACTAGCCAGTCCTGCTCTAGAAGCATGTCCCTGAGGAGGTGGATACCCTCCATTTTGCAGTGTCTGTAGATGAGATATTTGTTCAGTTCTATCAGATTTATGACTGGTCTTCAACCCTTGTCTTTTTTCTCCATCAGAAACAGATTGCTTGCGAATTTCATAATTTGCCAAGGTACTTCTATAATTGCTCCTTTCTCTAACATGTACATTACCTCTTCCTCTACTATTATCTGTATTTCTGTGGTCAGTGTTAAGTTTCTTGGAGGTGAGGGTTGTGTCAGTGTTTTCGTAAATTCTATTTTGAAGCCTTGAATGGTTACTAAATCCCAAAGGGTCTTGAGTAACTGTTTTCCATGTCTGTAAAAAGAATCTGAGTCGACCTCCCACTTTTCCCAGCAAAAAAGAAGAATGAGGGGTGTTGGTACTCACTTTGGAAGTTATTGGAGCCTTGTCCTCGTGCTCTGAATCCTCTAGAGCGGCAGGGTCTTCCTCTGTTGGGGTAGAATGATAGGGGGATATTCGTTTGGTAAGATCGACCAATTCCTCGTTGTCTGTAGTAGGGTGTTTGGTACGCACAGCCAGTAGGATGACCCCTTCTGCTGGCCCGGGCAAAAACACTAGGGTTAAATACTCGATGCATGCTGTTTTGTGCCTTGTCTAGGGATTTGAAGGTTGCGACATATTTGCCTAGGCTAATCATGTCCTCGCAGAATAGGAGTCTTTTGGGGTTAACTGAGGGTTTTTTGTCAGCCAAGTTTGGGATTAAACTTGGTCAGGACTTCTCTTCGCCTTTCTGCATTTATCCCTGC
Source organism: Triturus cristatus (assembly GCF_964204655.1). Classification (NCBI taxonomy): domain Eukaryota; kingdom Metazoa; phylum Chordata; class Amphibia; order Caudata; family Salamandridae; genus Triturus; species Triturus cristatus. The sequence continues at coordinate 395,133,480 of NC_140594.1, forward strand.
ATTCACATTCGCATTCCCCAGTAGGATCAGGGTTCTGTGACCTCATCCTCTTAGTATTTCTAGGTTCGATGTGCATGGTTATTGTACATCTGGAAGATTCTATTCTAGATCTTTTCACTTTGTGATGTATTGCTTCTAAGTGGCTGCTTGGAGCATTAAAAGAAATATGAATAATGGTAGCCTCCGGTCTTGTAATGAAATTTATAAGTGAATAGACAACAAGAGACTCATCAAATATATCTCTCGCCCAAGAAAACACAGTTTTACAACATTAAGAACACAAGACATATATTACGATTAGTGACAACCACATTCAACCACCATTCAATTTGTGATCACTTTTTGAGATCAAAAGTTCCATTACACCTTTAGAACCGAATGATTACACAGAAGTACAATCTTAATAGTACATGAGTTAGTCGCTAATACTGGTACCCCAGGGGTACCAGTGAACATCAACCTCAGTTATTAGATCGTATAACATCATTCTAAGTCCCCCAGGGTCATGATTAAAAACCATTCTCATCTTTCTGCTTGTTTTATCACGATCAATGATAACATTAGAGTCCGAAGGTGGACCGAATAGGTTGCTCGTGGGCTGGCGACTTTGGCGTATGTGTGACTAGAAGTCCCGCCCCCCACCCGGACTCATGCAGTGACGTTGAATTTAACATCACAACCGAAAGCTCTCAGAAATCCTGAAGGGTTACCTCATTTCAACCGTAAGTTCTAACGGTTCCAGACCCCACAGGTCAGGGTACGCCTTAGCGAGCGTATACCGCCGTGGTGGTCTAACACTAGGTCCTGAAGAATGCTTCATGTAATATCGTAAGAAGCAGAAACATGTCGACCACTCTGTTTATATTGCACCTTCTCTAGGACGTAGCTGGTCAATTTATTACCAGAGTTCTCACGTCCACCACACTATATATTTTTTAAACTGTGTCCAGTTGACCACTATTAAAGTCGTTTATTGGTTTAAATTGTGACACATTTTAACCAGCACCATCACTGACTGCACTGTCTTCACTCACAAAGAATCCAGCTCCGCTGTAAATCAGGCGTTGCAGCACACCGGGGAGACATTCGGTCTCTCCGGTGGGAACCCAATGATGAAGCATGTCACCAGCTAGGCTGGTGAGTGAGGGTTCTTCTAAAAACATAGTGATTCACCCCCGTGCCTTTTGAAATATCTTAGCACTGGCCCTATTCTGACGGACACACTCTTTCTTTGTTTATCTATACCAGCCCTGGGGGACTAAGAGTGGCTCCAAATAAAATTCCCTCTCTCTCTTGTTGTTAAATTATACCTGCATTCAACCACCATTGAATTCATGATTATTCTATAAGATAATAAGGTTCCATTACACATGTAGAACCGAATGTTTAGACAGAAGTACAATCTTAATGACTTTCGTATAGTAAATGAGGTGGTCGCTATTGCAGATACCCCAGGGGCACCAGCAAACATCAACCTCTGTTTCAAGATTAGATAACGTCATTCTAAGTCCCCGGGGTATGACAAAGCCACTCTAGGTCCCCCCGATTAAAAAAACACTCCCGTCTTCCTGTTTTACTGATAGGGAACACCTGGCAAGGAAAACTGCTATAAAACCTGGCAGCTTCCCCCACTTGCTTTAAGATGCAGGCTGGAGAGGACGTGTCGTGGAGTGCACACTGAAGGACTAAGGTAAAGGGGAAACTACAACTGTAGGGTGAAACTCTAAACGTCTCCAAAAGAGGTGGAGTAATTTTGAAACCTCTTTCACTCCTTTATCTATTTATAGCCGTCCAGAAAGGAATAGTAGTACCGCACCTCGGCCCTATGAAGACCTTCTAAAACAGAAACTAAGGTACTCCGCAGAAGCCTTACAAGACAGTTTTCACCAGTATCTAAAGGAGCACGAATTGGAAATGTTTTACTACTTCACTCCCTAAAAAAACAATGTACGCAACATTGCGGTCACAGATTCTTGTATCCTTCCTGTTCATTCCAAAGCAATGTCTATGTTTACATCTACCTAGACTCAAACTGCTTATCATTTCAAAATCCAGAAGATCTACACAGCATACGTTGTCCAAAATTTGCATACAAGAAACTTTGATAATAGAGCCCCTCAAAATCAATATCCATCCCAGTATGGAATACATGAGTAATTATTACATTTGCTCACATAGACAAACAACCCCAAAAGGGTTGAGGATGTTCACATTTAATGGAGCAAAAGCACACATTTATAGAAATCATTGGGTGTATAAATTATTAGAAATATGGTAGAACGTCAGTACTAGATTCTAATACACAACACATTGTTCTCCATGTCTTTTTGCCTCCTAGGATTAGATTAAGAGTCCCATTTGATCAAAAAAGAAAAAAAAAGTTCAAAAGTTAGAGGGAAAGTGTCCCATTTGATTTAATTTGACTTCTTGCAGGGATCCTATAAAACCCATCAACCCATAGGGCGCAAAGTTGGCTGAAACAGGTTGACCTGGTTCTTCCAGAGATAGAAATGAGAGACACCTAATATCTCTTTTCACAGATCCCACTTTTTAATCATACCACTACCTTTGTTCTTCTTAATAAAATGTGCAATTTCTAAAGGTAGGAGGTATTTTTAAACGTTTTTTCCCTCACATGGTGAATCCCATATGGTCTCAGATTCATGAGACAATACCTCCTGGTTGAGTAAAAGACCCAATGATGTAACGATCAGTGGCTTAGTACGCCAAAATGCTTTTGATCAAAAAACACTGTTGAGGGTCTCACATCCATTTTGGTGTTGACCCCCCTCCCCCCGTCTCAACACAACTCTTCCACTCCATTTGATTTTACATGTTTATTTAAGGGAATTTGAGTGGAACCTTAACTTCTCCTTCCCTCTGGATTCTTGATCTCAGAATGTGTAGAAACATGCAAAGAGAGTCTATCTTTCCTATATTGAACTAAAGCGGGGGGGGGGGGGGAAAACAAACATGTTCCCATTAGAGACAGAGAAATTAGAGACAGGCTTTTATACAGGGATTGCAGACTCCGATACATTATAAACAGTTACCAACTTACCTATAAAGTAAAGGCCTTCCCCATGTAACATAAAGTGATGTAGTGGTACTCCCTGTGTACTTACCGCAATTTAATGACTTCCGACGTAAACTTTGACAAAGTAACCACTGATAATCAATCAGACAATTATTCACTACCAAAATGCTGCAGTCTAGCAAGTTGGTACCTACTGAGGAGAAACTTAGTTGGTACCTGATATAAGTTGTATTACAGCATCGACCAACATATCAGTATGTTTTCTTCTCCTACCAGCTACCAATAAAGATCAGAGTTCAGGGCCGGACTGTGAACCCAAAGCAGCCCTGCAAAAGTGGCCCCCTCTGCTCCAAAACTGGCCCACCCTTCCAGTCTCCCGGGCAAACGCACGATGGCTGCTACGACCAGTCCAGCCCTGTCAGAGTTAATAAAGAACTATAATGCCCACCTAGCTCACAGAATGTGTCTGCAACAGTAAACATGCAGCTGGAGAAGACAGCTTTAGAATCACGCTACAATGCAGAAGGCTGAATATGTACACTGAAAGGATTCTCGTCTCTGCTACTACAAATACCAGAAATAAAGGAGTCCCAAAAAACATTCCTTTCCATTTGTTTCTATTATATATCTAAAGTATTCATTGTCTTTTGTAGTCCATTACATTTTTGATAAGGTCTTAAAACAATAACTGTCTAATATACAATGTCACCTATCTTAAAATGAGAGTTTGTTTCTGGCATGGATGAGAAAGATAAAATAAGCTACAGAAAATGTGTCCTCATATTAGTATTCTAGGCGATAGCCATACTTTCTAAGACATAAAAAAAACACTTGTTGTGTTTACTTACCACCTTGTCCTTCATAGGAAATGATTTCAGTTCTACAGCTCTTACTCCAGCAACTACGCATTTAGGTGTGCCTCATTTCTCTCAGGAATTTAAAACGTTTGGTGTCTAGTTGTTGATTAGAACTCTCGGATAAAGCTGCAGGAGAACACTAGGGAATCCGCGGACAGGCTCTTGCAGAAGATATTCATGAACTTCAGCTTCTGGAACACTTGCCATAATTGTCATGAGAAAACCATTTCTTTTTGAACCTCGTTCATCTAATCCCAGCAGGCCAGCATTTTTAACATCATGATATCAACTTAGAACTTCGCCACATCCCTAAAATTAGCAGGGCACCACCAACAAATGATTCATATTGTGACTAAATCTTTTATCACCATTTCTATAAGCATGTAGTCATGGTCCTCAAAACCAGGCAGGCACTGCTATGCGTTTTAATGGGATAACAATGGTGGCACGTTATCACCCAAAACAAATAGGTGTGCTTTTGTAACCTTCCGCCTAAACAGTCCTATAAAAAAACAAAAACACTATCAATTTTGTGAATGTTCACCCATATTGGGGTGAGTGGGGGTACTCTCAGGAGTCTCCGATTCCACTCCTGTCAATCGCCACCAGGAGGTGCCCTCTCACGCCACCAGGAGGTGCCCTCTCTCCTTAAATAACAGAACATTGGAAAGTTGGGAGCTCCACTGACGACAATAAGGCCTCTCGGGGCCAATAATGGCTGCCCTAGATCTTTTGCTTCAACATTCCAAAGGAGGTTCTTCTCCAGCTTTGGAGGCAAGAGTGAGTTGGAGCTTCTCAGGGCTTTTCTTCCTGTTCTCTACAGTTTTGTTTCTAGGTATTTGGAGTTCTTTGTATGAAGTGCTTCGGGAGTGATGCAAGCGGTCTTGAAAGTGCATCTTCCTTCAGTGGGAAGCCAACTGAGACCTTTGAGGGCAGGTGAGATGGGATCAAACCGTTTGATTCCTGTGAGAAGTCTGGCAGCCTCATTGAGGGCTGCTGTTTGGGACGCAAGGTGACCAAGAAATCATCCCAGGCGCCTTCTCTCTCAGGAAATGCAACTAGAATCTAAAACTCACTACCTAAGGATCTCTGCTGCAACCCCTCCTCCTCTTACTTCAAACAAGACCTCAAATCTATATTGCTTAACAACTGCTTAAACACGCTCCCAAACGGAACTATATTTGTCAGAGATCCAACCCCCATCAACATGAGCCTTTGATGCGGTCGCCTGACGCGCTCAGACTCTAATCTGTCACTATCGCAGTTACCTTAATGCTGGTTTGTCATGTACTTTTGTTACTGTTTGTGACTACATTAATGCTGTACTGTTCTATACTCTTTTGCTGACTGTTTTAACCCACACAAATCCTTGCATGTAGTTAGAGTGAATTTATGCCCATTACAAGTGCATTGATACCCTTGGGTCTGGCTAGCGCTATATAAAACTCTAAATAAATGGATATGTATTTATGTGGAAGCAATGAACTGTAAAATTATATTTGCTTAGGTTAAAAGGTCAGGTGACAGTTGCACTTTCAAGCCAGTCCTAAACATCCATGTAGATTAACAACTTCCCATCTCTCATCTGTGATGCTTCCTATGGAAACAAGCATTGGCATAGCCAATAGGTCTCGCCTTTGGAACCTTATAAGTGTTTAGTCATGCAACAGTTGATGTTGTTGCACCAAGGATATTGTGCTGCATAACCAAATACTTACAAGGTCCCAAAAGCGAGACCTATTGGCTATGCCAATGCTTGTTTAATATGCTACTTGGTGCCTCATCTTGGGACACATTGCCTCATGAAATTGAGGTTTAACACTGTGCCGATTCATCCAGCCTTGGGTTTGTTATTAAGGTGGGTTCTGGAGTATAGGATTTTAGGGGTTCCCGTGCCCACAGAGCCAAATAACAATAGAAAACAAAAAGGACCTTTCTCCAATGTCAAACATTAGCACGAACGACTTATAACACCAACAGTGTATGGTGGCCTACCAAACATTTGATTCAGTGAGAGCAATTAACGCCACCAGAGGAGAATCAATGAAGTGAAATGGAAACATTAAACACAGCTCCCATGTCACATGCAACTCTCTCGGCTGGTTTGAGCCAATCACTCTTTGCATGCTGTGCCATTAAGGTGAAACTACAAGTACCAGAATGCTGTGTTTAGTTGGGTAAAAAGTAATGACTGGTTGAAAGGGGTCTCATATGACATCGGCAGCTAAGAAAGGACAACCTTACTAGGTGCAAAGTTTAAATCTAACCTGGTGCATTAAAGTACTTTAAAGAAAGTGTGGTCACTGACAGGTTAATAAGGACCATGCTGTAAGTGTAAGTGATGTCACAACTTAGCCTGCTCTACTATTTTTATTCTTTGTTTTTCAGCCATCAGAGGTTTCATTTAGGAGCCAATACACTTTCAGGTAAATATGCTTCTGGCTGCACACAGGCTGAAAAAGACAAGCATTGGCAAATCCAACAAGTGTCGCCTTTGCGATCCACTGGCTTTATGAATGCTTTTTGGTGATGCTGAACAGCATCCGTACAAACCAATTATTTTTGCTGGTGCGGTTTAGTATTGTATCGAGACATTAAAAAAAGGCACAATGAAATGGCTGTTGTTGGCGATCTTGTCATTCTGAAGGCACACGCAGGTGTCATCATCGATGCACTGGCTACAGTATGACGGAGCGCAGAGCCATATACTTTCATTTTTTATTGACCAATATAAGATAATGCATGCCACTTAATTCGATCTATTAAAAAAAAAAGTAAAAACACAAAATCGCTTTTGTGGAGGGCCTGAAGGAATTTGATGCCTGCCAAAATGTAAAAAAATAAAAAATAAAAAAACAGCAGAGGTAGGGTGCTACAGAGGAGTGGGGGCAGTGTGCTGGGAGAAATGCAAAGTGATGGGCAGGTAAGAAGGAGGGAAGAAAAGCAGATGAGAGAGAACATGGAGTTCAGGGGAAGAGAAGCACATGAGAGAAAGAAAGGAGTGGGAAAAGGAGGCTTTCTCGGCCTCTGCCAAGTTGGTATAAATATATAAATAGACAATCAGAAATTGCGTCAAACGCCCATAATCTGCTTTGTTGTTCATGCTCATCGGGGCTGTAACGTTTTAAATGCCATGGGAAGCGCATTCATGAAAACATCGCGGTCTATCAGTAGATCACTCCGAGAGAGGGGAGGAGACCGGAAGTGAAGAGGCAGGGAGAGAGAAGTGGCGAGAACGGACAGGGAGAGCGCGTGGGCCCTGGAGGGAGTGAAGGCGGAAGGAGGCGTGAGAAAGAAGCAGAGGCGACGAAAGGGGGAATAGATGGGAGGAGAACCATAGAAAATGAGCAATAAGAAAAGGAGGAGATGTTCTGAGAATGGAAGTTGAAAGAAGCAACAACAACGAAAACAAGCATTTGCAATGCAATAGGTCTCGCATTTATAAGAGTTTGAGCTATTGGCATTGTAAAATTACAATGCCTTTTATTTATGTTTTGGTTTTAATACAAATAAAAGGCATTGTCATTTACAATGTCAGTAGCGTAAACTCGTATAAAAGCAGTGTGCGGCGTGCAGCAGTGTGCGGCGTGCAGCAGTGTGCGGCGTGCAGCAGTGTGAGGCGTGCAGCAGTGTGAGGCGTGCAGCAGTGTGAGGCGTGCAGCAGTGTGAGGCGTGCAGCAGTGTGCGGCGTGCAGCAGTGTTTTGTGTCGCAGTGTGAGGCATGCAGCACTGTGTGGCGTGCAGCAGCGTGCAGCAGTGTGCGGCGTGCAGCAGTGTCGTGCCGCATGCAGCAGTGAGTAATGCAGCAGTGTGCAGCAGTGTGTGGCGTGCAGCAGTGTGTGGCGTGCAGCACTGTGTGGCGTGCAGCACTGTGTGGCGTGCAGCACTGTGTGCCGTGCAGCATTGTTTCGTGTAGCATTGTGCGGCGTGCAGCAGTGTGTGGCATGCAGCAGTGTGTGGCGTGCAGCAGTGTGCGGCGTGCAGCAGTGTGCGGCGTGCAGCAGTGTGTGGCGTGCAGCAGTGTTTCGTGTAGCAGTGTGAGGCATGTAGCATTGTGTGCTGTGCAGCGGCGTGCAGCAGTGTGCGGCGTGCAGCAGTGAGTAATGCAGCAGTGTGCAGCAGTGTGTGGCGTGTAGCAGTGTGCGGCGTGCAGCAGTGTGTGGCGTGCAGCAGTGTGTGGCGTGCAGCAGTGATTTGTGTAGCATTGTGCGGCATGCAGCAGTGTGTGGCATGCAGTAGTGTGTGGCATGACGCAGTGTGTGGCATGCAGTAGTCTGCGCCGTGCAGCAGTGTGCGGCGTGCAGCAGTGTGCGTCATGCAGCAGTGTGCGGCGTGCAGCAGTGTGCGGCGTGCAGCAGTGTGCGGCGTGCAGCAGTGTGAGGCGTGCAGCAGTGTGAGGCGTGCAGCAGTGTGCGGCGTGCAGCAGTGTGAGGCGTGCAGCAGTGTGAGGCATGCAGTAGTGTGTGGCATGACGCAGTGTGTGGCGTGCAGTAGTCTGCGGCGTGCTGCAGTGTGCGGCGTGCAGCAGTGTGAGGCGTGCTGCAGTGTGCGGCGTGCAGCAGTGTGAGGCGTGCAGCAGTGTGAGGCGTGCAGCAGTGTGAGGCGTGCAGCAGTGTGTGGTGTGCGGCAGTGTGTGGTGTGCGGCAGTGTGTGGCGTGCGGTAGTGTGCGGCGTGCAGCAGTGTGTGGCGTGCAGCAGTGTGTGGTGTGCAGCAGTGTGCGGCGTGCAGCAGTGTGAGGCGTGCAGTAGTGTGTGGCATGACGCAGTGTGTGGCGTGCAGCAGTGTGCGGCATGCAGCTGTGTGCGGCGTGCAGCAGTGTGAGGCGTGCAGCAGGGAGTAATGCAGCAGTGTGCAGCAGTGTGTGGCGTGCAGCAGTATGTGGCGTGCACTACCTGAACTATGGTATTCAGCTACTTGGCATGAGCCATAAACACACTTGCTTAAACATTCCCTGGACTGGAAGTAAACTCGGCAAAATACTATTTATACTATAATATATACTATGCCAATAGCTTAAACTTGTGTAAATGCGAGACCTATTGCATTGCAAATGCTTCTTATTATTGTATCGGTTACTTCGTTATTTTCCACATTTTGAACCTTTAATTTCTCTCCTTCCCAAGGCTGCACTTTGGAATAGAAAAATGGCCCAAAAAGACGACATTTCCTGAGGGAATTTTTTTTTTTGGATCCATTTCACGGAGAAACAAATAAAGGAAAGGAGAGGAAAGAGGAAGTAATAACTGTTTCTTGAAGTCAATAAGTGAGGAGGAGCAAGACAGAAAGAGAGGATGGCAGAGTAAGACAGTGTGGGGGGCAGCTGCTGGGGGCGGTGGGCAGCTGCCAGCAGCAGAGCAGGAGACATGGACACTGTCCTTGTCTTCCCTGGGCAGGAAGGAAGAAACAGTCTTTTTCCTTCTCGGCCACGCATGTAAAATCACGATCACTTAAACCCCGTATCGGGGTAGCAAGCTCAGCTCGAGGCGACTTGTAGGCAATGGTTACCCCCTAACCAATAGAATGTTAATTGTGTAAACTGATAGTTCATTATTTAAAGGCAACGCATTTAAAAACTGGCAATGTCACAAAGGAAACTGAGAGATTAGTAAAGGGAACGTGCATCCCTTTGAAGTAATGAGTGCGAAAGGGCAGAAGGGTAAGGCATTGAGAGGAGCCGCTTCTGTGTCTCAGCAATAGAGCGCTTCATGCATGCCTTGTACTCAGTGAGCGAATTCCACGATGGAGCGCTACATGCTCGCTTTGGGTCACTCAATGAATTCTGTGATGATCTGGCGCTTTCTGTATCTGGCACACTGAATGAATTCTGCATGGAGCGCTTTATACGTCCCTTGGGCCCACTGAATGTATTCTGCAATTCAGCGCTACATGCTCACTTTGGGTTCACTTAATTAATTTTGCGTTGGAGTGTCAGGTACGCGTGGAGCTCGCTGAATGAGTTCTGCAATGGAGCGCCTGAAGCGCACATTGGGATCCCGCCATTACTTCTGCGATGGACCAATGCAACTGAGCTCTTCATCACCCATTGGCTCATTGAATGAATTCTGGAATGGAGAGCTTTCTTGCGGCTTTTTGGGCTCACTGAATGAATTCTGTGAGGGACCGCTTCAAGGAAGCATTGGGTTCACTGAATACCATATGAGATTAAGCTCTTTATGCGGGCATAGGGTTTACTGAATGAATTGTTAGATAAAGCGCTTTATGCGTGTGTTGGACGCACTGAATTCATTCTGCGATCGACAGCTTCATACGCACTTTGGGCTCGCTGAATGAATTCTGAGAGATGGCACGGTCATGCTCACTGAATTAATTCTGAGATGTAGCGCTTCGTGCTCGCTTTGGGCTGGCAAAATTAATTCTACCACGGAGCGCTTCGGTGCGCCTTGGGCTCACTAAAAGAATTCTGCGAAGGAGCGCTCCCTGTGCATGTTGGACTCAGTGAATGTATTCTGTGGAGGAGCGCTTTAAGCGCGCCTTGGGCTCAGTAAATGAGTTTTGCGACAGAGCGCTTTATGCGCTTTTTGTTGGGCTCACAGCGCTATCATGAGCGCACTTGGATCACTGAATGCATTTTGAGATGCAGTGCTTCATGCGTGCCTTGTACCTACAGCGCTTCGATGCGTGTGGGGCTCACTGAATGAATTCCCGCGTTGGGGGACAGGAGCGAGGCCCGGCATCGCCGCAGCAGCATTGTGTGCCCTGCATCCCGGATGCCGCCCTCTCCAGCCGGCCATATTACCGTTCAAGGTTGGAGAAGCCCCCGGGAGGGGCTTCTGTGATCATTAATCAGCACCGAGGCTGCAGGGGGTGTGGACCGGAGACAGAAGGAAACAAAGGGAGGGGGGTGAAGGGGGAAGGAAGGAGGGAGAGACGGTGCAGGACAGGGAAGAAGGGGCGAGTAGAGCCGAAGGAGGGAAAGGAGCACAGAGAAGGAATGATGGAGGGGGTATGGGGGAGCGGTGCTCAAAGGTAAGAAGAATAGGAGGAGGGAGAGACAGGTCAGTGAAGAAAACCTGGGAAGAGAAGAGAAGAATAGAAGGAGGAATTGTGGCGTTGGCTTAAGGATGTGAGACAGAAAAAGTAGGGAACGAAGAGGAGACGAAGTAAGTGGGGGACGAATGGAGAATAGGCAGGAATTGAAAGAAAGTAGCATCAGAGTGTGAGAGGGGGAATGGGGGGTGGACTAGGGAGAGAAAGAAGGAATAAGGAAGAGAAAGAAGGAATCAGGAAGATAAAGAAGCATTCAGCGAGGGAAAGGAGGGATTAGGGAGGGGAAAGAAGGATCAGGGAGGGGAAAGCGGGATCAGACAAAAATAGAAATCAATGAAATAAAGGCGAGCTCTAGGAGAATGGGCGGGAGAAAGAAGAATCAACGGGAATAGGGCACACATGCTTTTGTTTACATGAAAGGGGCGAGGCCTGTCACGGGCAGCTGATTCTGCTCAAGACAAACGACATTAGCAGAGCGGTCCGTGCCCAGAGGAGGCGGTGTCCACAAGCAGGGGTCACCAGGGGTCACCCAGAGAAGTCCGCAGAGAGGCAGAGTCTGGATGCCTGAGGGGAACCAGAGACAAAGTAAACAAGCAAGAAGGGGGTGGCAAATGGTGTGCACTTTGATGTCCTCAGTGGCCGCGCGGCTCACTGAGGACATCAAAGCAAGTGATCAGGCAGTGCTTTTCAGGCTGCCAAATGGTGCGCGCGCCCGGCCGACGCACATGCACTGTATTTGGAGGCCTGAAAAGCCACTGTTTGCACTTCCAAAACTCGCTTACTATAAGTCTCGCCAGAGCAGCGCTAAAGCGCTGTCTCAGACGAGACCTAACAAGCATTGGCCGCACGTCCATGAAAGTGACACGGACACGCGGCCCGCGAAAGTGATCGCGATCAAGAGAAGCGGGAGTTACGGCTGCGCGCATGCACGCTCCCGTGCACGCAAGCTTTAGGCCACCAAAAGCTTGTGGCAGCACTATTAAAACCCATACACTAAATGCGCTGGCTCAGTGAGACCTCAAATTCATCAATTATCTAGTTATCTAAGACACTTTAATAGCATTACAGTGTCATGCGTGTGCCCCTGAAAGATCAAGCTCAGGCAGCTGAATACATAAAATAGCCAAAGTTGCGTGGAAGAGAAGCACTTTTTTTGGAAGCACACAACTTCTGCCCAATCAAAAAAAGGACTCATGACTCCCAACATATGGGTGGAGCCAAAGCCTCATTCTAGTGATGCTCCCATAAAAAAAATAGCCCTCTGATGGAAGGAGGTGGATCCATCACTTATCCTTGCTTTAGTGAGCCGTCTACGCATTACCTGTCGCAGTAATCAGTAAATGCAAATGTTGTCATCTCCAAAAGAACATCACAGGATTTGAAGGCACTGAGAAATCCTCTGTCCACATCATTAGCATGAGCAGTTGTCATAATTCAGTTACTGCACCCCTTGCCTTCAGGTAATGGGTGGACTACAGTGAATTAAGTTAGGAATGCCAACAGCCTTTGCCCACGTCTAAGGCAAGAAGACGACGTCACAAACCCAAAGGTGATCTCTGGGTGGGAAGCAACAGCCTAGTTGATCCTATTCTGACAACCCACAGCAGCATCTGTAGCCAGTGTGTCATGGGCTCTAGTGCAAGGAAGTGAAGGGGCCCACTGGCCGTTGTTTGAGCCAATGTAAGCTACACCCGGTCTGTAGCATGATTCTCCACCGGTGCAGAACAGGGTTACAAGTGGAGGAACATGCCACATATACTGCAGCAGCCGATCGGGGTGTTCCGCCTAGGCCGGCTTACTGGAGGGCTTCAGGTGGAGGAGTATGTGCAAGCCATCATCTCAGGCACCTCAGTTTCACAGTGAAGAACAACTCTTCGGCCAATAATCCACAGGCAAAAGGCTGATTTCACGAGGAACGTATGCCCGTGGAAATTCTAGCCTGCTGTGCATTATCATGAATGTAACAAAAAGTACTAACATTCTGAGTGAAAGACAGAGCAATGAAAGAGCGTTAAAAGGTAGACGTAGGTGTAACTATGTGAGGAAGGCTTGCAGTACAGCGGTTAACCCTGCACGTTCTCTATATGTGAAATGTTTTCATTGCTGCTGCCTTTTATGTGCAAGTCAATCTAGAAATACCTACACCTACTTTGTACAACAGAATCATGCACTGCTGGTGATCTTGCAGCTCCTGTTGTGTGTAAGGGATGCGTGTTGATCCATTTTACAAATATAGGTTCATGTACTAGTTATGTTAGGGGGGGGGAAACCTTGCACTGCTGTTGGCATACTGTACATCTGTCGAGGGAGAGGAGTTTGAACCACTGCTGCGCTACTGCACTGGTTCTGTGAGGGAGGGAAGCTTGCACTGCAGATGACCATGTGCCACCTGTATTTGTTTCATGACTGTAGAGAAATGGCTTTTTGCACTTTCGCCCCCACTTTGTTTTAAGCTTAAAACTGCCAACTCAGCATGACAAAATAAACCCTTTGCCAAGTAAAAACCTTCTTTTTTCAGATTAATAAGCCCCATTAGGGAAGGCTTTGATCACCCACCAGGCAGGCTGCTAAATATTAAAAGGGATTGCTCCTTTTGTGTTTATATGCCCTGACACTCAAAACACAAAATTGCCTTTTTCACTGTACCAAGGCTGGTAGTCCCATTGGCTAACATGGACTTTCACTAGCCACCATACTGAGTGCTAACTTCCATTTGGGACCACCAAAGATATTAGTGCAAGGTATCAAATTAATTGTTACATTAAACCCAAGTCATTGCTGAGATCAGATGTACGGTAACTTTAAGTAGAAAGGTGGTTTTAGAAAGTCACCAATTTGTTACCCAAACCTTTGGTAGCCTTTCCTGTCTTTCTAAAGCAGGTTTCAACCAAGACATCATAATGCCCCCTTGCTAGGAAGTGCGAAGCACTCCCAGGAACAGGAAACAAAGAGAATTGTTGGTGGGAGGTGTGACTTTCTCCAGCAGGATGACTACCAGGCGATGGCCACAGATGGCCCAACTTCAAAGAGGCTACTGCCACAGTGAACCAAGAGACCTCAATAGGCCTGTTCCTTTGTGTAAGCAAAAAGGTTGGCCATCCCTCCAGAAGGGGACACCACACCAGAAGGGATGTAACATGGGAAGGGTTGCCTCATGGAAACTACTGCTCCATGGACTAGCGAGTCCTCCCCTCGCACCAACTAGAAGATGGCATGAAAAAGGCATCCCCAGATACAGTCCTAAGATCACTACTGGACTGAAAATCTAACAGAAGAAGGACTGCCCTGCTGCTGCTTTGACTCAGCTGAACCCAAGGGATCCACAAAGAACTATTGCCTGCTCTGCCCACTTTTGGAAAAGATATTCACTAGTGACAGAACTGAAGAAGTGACTCCAAGGGCTACTTGGTTAGCCTCCTTTTGAGCTTCAGGACGGCCAAATGCTATGGAAATCTGCACACCTCGAGAGCCCAGCTTTGCAGGAACACCTGGCTGCCAATGGACACTGAAGTGCCTGCTGGGTGACAGAGTTCTGACTTTCCTGAGGTGTCCCCAAGTCCGTGTGACCCAAATTCGAAGTGGACCTGGTCACCAGAAAGAAAATGTTTGCTCACCGGTAAGCAACCGCTAAGACTGCTGTAACCAGGAGAGCAGTTAACAAGTGGCAACTGGACCTGTATTGCACTCCCCTACTACAATGTGGAAAATAGCGTCCTGAGGCCACAGACAAACCCTGATGCTTGTGAATAACAGAGTTATCCCAGGAGCACTCTACGTATTTGTAAAGCATCCTCCATGCCCAGCATCAGGACCACTTCTTAGCTGGACAGGAGTTATGGAGAAAAGTGTCCTGAGGACCCTGCGACTGCTGGACCTAAGTGGTCCCTGTGACCTGCTCCCAATCCATTGTGGCCCGTCCAAGAGAAGTAGCCATTGTAGCTAGTTGGCTACAAACTACAACCGTGTACAATTATTTATTGCATTTCATAAAAGTGAACTAGTCATTTACTTACCTTTAAAAATTCATATCTGCGGTTTCTCTCAATAGATTTTTGTTGTGTCGGGGGTCCATTTTAAGAAAATAAATATATTCTATTTTTCTAAATTGGTGTTGGACTCTTATTGTGTTGTGTTTCTTACTTGCTTACTGTTTCGGTAATTCCAAATGGTTTAAACTTTTCACTTTAATTAAACCCAACTGCTGTGAGCTACATCTACCCAGGACTAAGTTGAAGGATTTATTAAAAAACATTTTTTTTTTATTTTTTTTTAAACGAAAGTGGACCTAATAAAGTTGGGGACATTGTTATATGGTGAGGTCTCACAACCACACCACATAATTCTCTAATTTCCTACACTGACGTTTTAGAAAACTTTACAATACAAAAGGCAAAATGATTGTAATTGTCACTGTTTTAATCGCTATGGGCATTTCTGTAATAGGACGTCATTCTAGCCTATTATGTTTCCAAAATGGAAGAGATGATCAGGTTCGGAGTGGTGGAATCGCCGAGGAGGAGGAAAGCTTGAGAATGGTCCTGGGAACAACTGCAATGAGGATGAAAGCAAACTCGTCAAACAAGATGAGTCAAAGCTCTACTCTCTTCCTGCTCCCCAATGAGCGACACATTCAAACACACACACGTATACAATGGTCAATCAAACCCTCCATCCGGTCACTCATGGATCCGCTTTCAGATAGTATCCTTATACATTACCTGTGAAAAGTGGGCCACAAAAGTGGTTGCAATAGCCAGAGTGGAGTCGCACGAGTGTGGGACTGCCGGAGACAGTGGAAATATGTGACAACTGTGCTACCAGTCCGGTAACAAAGGGACGTAGAGGCTAGATTGGGAGTGGATGAAGGGCATGGTCTTCTTTGTTTCAGACCGTGAGAGTGGTATGTGCCTGTATGTAGTATTTGTATGTGAATTTGTTTAAATGTTTCTCTGTGCATACATACATGTACAATATTGTGCATGTCGCTGTTGATATGCCCATCCTTCAAAGAAAATGTAGCAGTAGGCAAGCCATTCCTGTATGAGGGAACCCCAAATGTTTATGGTAAGACCCCCCCACCCCCTCCGCCCAATACAGGGGTTCATCTCTGGCACAATTTACGATTCCTAGCATATTATTGTTAAATTATGACGTGTTAGGCATCCTTGGTCATGGCATAAAGACAGCGATGTTTGCCATGTTGCGAGTATGTTTGGTCTAACTGTGGCCATCTATCACATAATCGTGGCCATCCTTAAAATAACAATGTCCAAGGCTGACCTGATGTGAAGGTTATTCGCATTATGATGGACAGTCATGGTATGCATGATTGTGGCCCTGACGAATGGTGGGCCTCCTTGGCATAATATAGGCAAGTTTGGCATTATGGTGTACATCTCTGGCATATGGTGATGATACTAATTCCCTGGTGAAGCAAAATCTGTTGATGTGATGCATTTGCAATAGGGAAATCAGAAGCGGACATTAGGGGACCATACATAAAAACTAATTTTTGAGACAAAAGAGCACTTTTTCAGACAAGAACAATATTTTCAATGTGTTAACCCAATATGGGAAGTACATATTTAATGGAACAAACATGTATAATAAGAAACAGATATGTTGATGTTTTGAAATAAAACTACTAAAAATCCCCAAAACATCTAATGCTGCTCTTTGCATGATAGCTCAAAGTGAGTTGAGGAGATCTATAGCTTCTACTAATTCCTGTGTGCCAGTCAGCACTAGTCATGTAGAGGCATTTTATTTCGATCATGTTTTTCCAGACATTGCTTTAAGTGACTGTCTTATGCGTTGGGGTGAATTGTGTTCTGCTACAATATTGAGTTTTAAATATCATCCAGCCAAAATATTGGATCCAGAATATCAACTACCACAATATCACAAAGGTAAGTACTTGTAGGAAAGTTTATTTTTATTTACATTCACAACTCCACGTGTATTTATCTTGAATGTATATGTATCTTCAAGGTATATTGATGTGGAGTTAAGACGAGTGCATCTATATTTACAAATTATATATTTGGTAGCTGTCACAACTCCTGCCAAGCAAAAGCAGACAGCTATGTCCTGGGGGTTGGCACCCCGCAACTTATCAGAAGCCGGCCCCAGGTAGGTGGAGGTCCCCAGGGCCACACCCTCCTTCTTAGAAACAAAACAAGCCCCAGGGAGGTGGTGGTCCTCGGGGCCATGTGGACCACCTCTGATGTGTATTTTTGCCCCTGGGAGGTGGCGATCCCCGGGGAGGGGGTCCGCATGTCTCCCCATTTTTGTTTATGTATGTAGCCCTGAGGAGGCGGTGGTGGTCCCCAGGGCCTGGGAGGTGGGGGGGGGGGGGGGGGTTGCCCTGAGCACCACACACATTTTTAAAGTGCCCTGGGGAGATGGTGGCCCCCAGGGCATAATTAAGCCTGGGAGGGGCCCGTGTGCCCCCCTCCTTATTCATTAAATGCAGCATGCCCTGGGGACCTGGCCATCTCGGGGGCAATATTAAAGCGAGCGCAAGCGCGGGACACCGCTCTTGGTCCCCCCCCCCCCCCAATTCATGGTGATATTTGCGATTATTTACAGTGAATTCAAAAGTAAAATAGCTTTTTTGCCCTGGCGGGGTCCCTCTGGGACCCCAGTACCAGAGCAAGAGGGGCAGGGCATTCACATACTGGCCCCTTTTCTTTTTTTCTGCTTAGGTTTTTGAGACTCGGCTGAAGCAGAGTCCCAAGATGGCGGTCAACATGTCCTTGTTATGGTGTTGGCAGCCAATCAGAACTCTGTAGATCTCTGCACGAGCTCGTTATTATTCGTGAAGTAGTCACAATCACAGCTATACAAATGTAAGGAATATGCTACTTACCAGTATGCATCTGTTTTTGACATGTAGAGCTGCAGATCTACACACTTTTGCATAGATCGCCATCTGGTGTTGGGCCCGGATGTTTGCAGTTTGTTTTTCCTCTTGGAAAGTCTTTGGGAGTCACGAGGTCGGTGACTCCTCCCTTGGTCCGTATTGCGCATGGGCTTCGGCTCCATCCTCAGATTGTTTTTCGCCAAGAGGGAAAGATGGAGCGTAGTAATAATAGTGAAGAAACCCATGTGTGTTGTATCTAAATAAGATAGACTGGAACAGATACAGGTAGCCGGGGAGGCGGGTGGGCGTGTGTAGATCTGCAGCTCTACATGCCAAGAACAGATGCATACTGGTAAGTAGCATATTCCGTTCAGGGCATATGAGCTGCAGATTACACACTTTTGCATAGACTATATAGCAGTTCCCAACCCTAGCGGCGGCCACCGGTATCTGTTGCAGTGGTTTAAAAAAGTGTTTTTATTACGCCTGGCCCACACTAGCTTGTTGCTTGGTTTGCACATCTACACAGTAATGTTTAGTGAAAGTGTGCGGTGTTGACCATGTAGCTGCTTTGCAGATATCCTCTAATGGGATGTTCCCTAGAAAAGCCATAGAAGCCCCTATCTTTCGTGTAGAGTGGGCTTTAGGGGGAACAGATAGCGTGCGTTTTGCCTTGTGGTAGCAAATCTGTATGCATTTTACAATCCACCTAGCTATCCCTGATTTAGAGATGGGGTTGCCTTTATGTGGTGGAGAGAAAGAGACAAACAGTTGTTTTGTCTTTCTGAAAGGTTGTGTTCTCTGGATATAGTAAAGTAAGGCCCTTTTAACATCCAGTGTGTGTAGAGCCCTTTCTGCAACAGTTTGAGGTTGCGAGAAAAAAAACGGTAATTCTACCAATTGGTTTAGATGAAAGGGGGAAATTACTTTGGGTAGGAATTTTGGGTTAGTACGGAGGACAACCTTGTTCAGGTGCATTTGGAGAAAAGGTTCTTGTATAGTAAGTGCTTGTATCTCACTGACCCTTTTAAGGGAAGTGATGGCTACAAGGAAAGCTGTTTTCCATGTGAGAAATTGCAGTTCACATTTATGCAAAGGTTCGAAAGGCGGTCCCATTAGCCTTGTGAGAACTATATTTAAGTTCCACACAGGTGAGGGTGGTACTCTGGGGGGGAATTATTCGTTTGAGGCCTTCCATGAAGGCTTTAATGGCAGGCACTCTGAAAAGTGATAGGTGCGGTCTGTTTTGTAGGTAGGCGGCAATTGCTGCGAGGTGTAGTAGGATGGATGTATATGCTAGGTTACACCTTTGTAGATGGAGTAAGTAGCATATGATGTGCTGTATAGATACGTCTAGAGGGTTGATTGTGTTGTTATGGCAATAAACAACAAATCTTTTCCACTTCGCCGCGTAGCAGGCTCTAGTAGTAGGGCGCCTAGCTTCTCTGATGACGTTCATACAGTCAGGGGAAGGTTAAGATATCCGAAATCTAGGATCTCAGGAGCCAGATCGCAAGGTTGAGCTGAGCTGGGTCCCGGTGTCTGATCTCTCCATGGTTCTGGGTTAGGAGGCATGGTGAGAGGTGTAACTTTTGGTGTGACACTACAGAGAGTTCCAGCAGCGTGGTGTACCACGGTTGTCTGGCCCATGTTGGAGCTACTAGAATCAGTGTGAGGGAGTGCTGTTGTAGCTTTCGCACCACTAATGGAATTAGTGGGAGAGGTGGAAAGGCGTACGCAAATTTGCCTGACCAGTTCATCCATATCGCATTGCCTTTGGACAATGGGTGTGGGTATCTGGCGGCGAAGCTTGGGCATTTTTTGTTTTCGTGGGTGGCGAAGAGGTCTGTGTGTGGATGCCCCCACATCTGAAAGAACGGGTGAAGAACCTGCGGGTGAAGTTCCCACTCGTGGATCTGCTGCGTTTGTCTGCTGAGCAGATCTGCCATGGTGTTTTGGACTCCTGGGACATGTTGGGCTAGGAGAAAAATTTTGTGTGGAATTGCCCATCTCCATATGCTCTGTGCTAGTTGAGAGAGCTGTGGAGAGTGTGTGCCGCCTTGTTTTTGAATGTAGTACATGGCCGTCATGTTGTCTGTGCGAATAAGGACTGCCTTGCCTAAAATGTGAGTGTGAAAGGATTTTAGGGCTAGAAAGATTGCCAGTAACTCCAGATGGTTGATGTGGAGTAACTTTTGTTGCGGCGTCCATGTGCCCTGCACTGTGAGGTGTAATAGATGAGCTCCCCAGCCGGAGAGCGATGCGTCTGTTAGGATTATCTGTGGAACCGGGTCCAGGAACGGTTGACCTCTGGAAAGATTCGTGGTGTTCCACCACTGCAGAGAGCGATGGGTGCAACCGTCTACCAACACCAGATCTGTCAGTTGCCCTTGGGCCTGGTTCCATTGGCGCGCTAAGCACTCTTGGAGTGGACGCATCTGGAGTCTTGCATGAGGCACTATGAAAATGCAAGAGGCCATCATCCCTATCAGTTGCATAAACACTCTTGCTGGCAGAGAGTGTTGAGGTATGAATCTTTGAAGCAAAGCCTGAATGCTTGCAATCCTGGCAGGATTGGGGTAGGCTATGGCTTTTGAGGTGTCTATGGTGGCACCGAGGTATTGCTTTGTGTGGGATGGTATTAGCTGGGACTTTTGGTGGTTCACCGTGAAACCTAGCTGGTGAAGTAGTTGGATTGTAGTGGCGGTGTGATGTACACATTGATTGTAGGACGTGGCTTTTATTAGCCTGTCGTCCAAATATGGGAAGACGTGAATGTGCTGTCTTCTGAGGTGTGCCGCCACTACCGCTAGGCACTTGGTGAATACCCTTGGTGCTGTTGTGACCCCGAATGGGAGCACCTTGAACTGGTAGTGTTGCCCGTCCACTACAAATCTGAGGTACTTTCTGTGGGCATGGTGTACCGGAATGTGGAAGTATGCGTCTTTCATGTCCAGTGTGGTGAGAAAGTCGTTCTGGGAGAGGAGCGGAAGTACCTGCTGAAGTGTTAAAATGTGAAAATGGTCCGAATGTAAGTATGTGTTTAGAGGCCGGAGATCTAAGATATGTCGTAGAGTCTCGTCTCTTTTTGGTATCAGACAATATAGGGAGTAGACCCCTAAATTTTGCTGGTTGGCGGGGACTTGTTCTATCGCCTCTTTTTGTAGGAGGGAGATTACCTCCTGTTTTAGTAACGTGGAACGTTCTTGTGACATTGGGCGTTGCCTGGGTGGAATGTTGGGGGGGGGGTAGATGTCAATTCCAGGCAGTACCCTGAACGAATAATTTGGGTCACCCATCTGTCTGATGTGATGGACTCCCAGACGTGAAGGAAATTTTGTAGTCTGCCCCCGACCAGAGTGGGATGGTCTGGAGGGAGCAGGGGGAAGTCATTGGGTAGGCGGTGTGGCAGAGCGGGCGGTATTTGTTTTGCCTCTGCCTTTGTTATTGCCTCTATAGCAGCCTCTTTGATAACCCCTTGTGAAGGTGGATTGAACAGGGGATTTGTAGGAAGTGGACGCGCTATCTGAGGAGTAGCCTCTGCCCCGAAAGGAAGAGCGACGAAGGAAGCGCCTAGGAGGGTGTGACTGTAGGGCTCCCATAGATTTCGCCGTATCTGTGTCTTTCCTCATCTTCTCGAGGGCCTCATCTACTTTTGTACCGAATAAATGTTCTTGATCAAATGGATGATTTAATATGGAGGCTTGTACCTCAGGTTTAAACCCTGAAACTCTCAGCCAAGCATGGCGACGGAGGAGGACGCTAGTGTTAATGGCCCTGGAGGCTGTGTCTGCTGCGTCTAAGGCACAGCGTATAGAGGTGTTAGTTATGGTCTTACCCTCTTGAATTAATTCATTGGCCCTATTTCTGTATTTTTCTGGGAGATGGTGCATGATGGTTTCTAGTTCATCATAATGGGCTCTGTCGTATCTGGCCAATAGCGCTTGAGTGTTGGCGATACGCCATATATTGGCTGCCTGTGACGCAGTGCGCTTTCCTGACGCGTCCAGTAGCTTTGACTCTTTGTCAGGTGGTGGTGCTTCGCCTGACGCCTGGGAATTTGACCTCTTCCGTGCAGTGGATACAACTAGGGAAACCAGTGGCGCTGTAGGCAGGATCTGTGGGGGCAGCTTTATACTTTTTCTCTATGCGTGGGTTTAGGACCCTAGCCCTGACTGGGTCTTTAAAAACCTCTGGCGCATGTTTCATTACCCCCTTGAGCATAGGTAGTATAGAAGTAGACCTATGTGCGGTATCAAAGGTGTCGAGGAGGAAATCTTCCCCTACCGGGTCAGTGTGTAGCTCTACCCCGTGATAATGTGCCGCCCTCTGAAGTAGGCGGTGAAAACCTAATGAGTCTTCTGGTGGAGATGGCCTGGATGGATAAAGGTCATCTTGTGGGACATCTGGAATGTCGTGATTATTATAATCGTCCCATGGGTCTGGGGATCCTGTAGGGGTGGGGTCTTGTGGCACATCTGCTGGATCGTAGTATGGGTCCCCCTGATCATCATGGTCTGGAGACGGGGTTGGAGAGTGATGAGGCAGGGGTGGAGAAGGTGGAGGGGGCGGGGGTGGAGGAGGTGGGGAAGGCACTCTGAAAGGGAAGGTAGCAGAGTCTTTCCTCTTTGGAGGTGGAGGTGGAGCTGGTTTGTCCAAATGTCTCTTTTTAGAAGACAGTGCCAAATGTCCAGTTTTTGGATCCTTGGTAAGTGTCTTTTGCAAAGGATCCGGTGTAAACAGTTCTTGAGACAATGGCTGTTCGGTCGGCGCCGAAGGTTTCGGGGCCGATGGCTTTTTAGGCTTGTCTGTGCCGTGCTTTTTTGGAACCTCCAATTTTTTGGTCGGCGCCGAGGCAGGCTTCGGCACTGGAGTGTCGGTGCCGAGGGCCTTATGATGTTTGGTCGGTACCGAGAGGCTGGGTTTCGACACCGAGGGTTTTGGTGCGGAGCTCGGTGTTGAGGTAGAGGCTGATCTCTTCTTCTGTGCCAAAGTGTGTTTATCGGGACCATTGGCAGGCTGGCTCGAGCCCGAGCCGCAGGAAGGCTTATTAGGCTTCTTCACCGGGCCCGAAGGTGGGGTGTTCGAAGTAGTGTCTTTGGTCTTGCCTAGGCCCGGAGGCGAAGGCGTGACCGAAGCCTTTTTGGGTGTCGGCGCGGGTGTGGGAGGGGGTATTTTACTCACGACCCTCTGCGCCGGGGTGATGTCCTCCACATCAGAGTCGTCGGCTTCGGAAGCACTGACGAGGTCCTCTTCGGTGTGCTGCTGTCCCGTAGCTTCGACGTCGTCCCCGAAGATGTCGACTGGAACGGAGGTCGAGGAGTGCGCCATGTTTCGTCTGGCCCTTCGATCTCGAATAGTCTTTTTGGATCTGAAAGACTTGCAGGCGGGACAGTCTCGAGCCTCGTGTTCAGGAGAGAGGCAGAGGTTGCACACCTCAGGAAGATCGGTGTGGGGGAATTTGGACCCACATCGAGGGCACTTCTTGAATGGAGTTCTTTCCATCAGCCGGGACCGGAGCTTGGATAGGCCTGAAGGCCGCTGTCGACGACTGGAATCGAAGGTGTGTCGAAGAGAAGGTGATTGAGGAGATCAGGATCTGAACAATACCGCGAAGAGCGAGGAATCCGCTTCGATCGTCTAACTGGAAATGTTCGGAACCGGAGCGCGAAGTATTACATCTGGGCCCGATGGCGGAAAAAAACAATCTGAGGATGGAGCCGAAGCCCATGCGCAATACGGACCAAGGGAGGAGTCACCGACCTCGTGACTCCCAAAGACTTTCCAAGAGGAAAAACATCCGGGCCCAACACCAGATGGCGATCTATGCAAAAGTGTGTAATCTGCAGCTCATATACCTCGAACATTTTGTTTAATTTTTCGACAACTAACTGAACAGCTTTACACTAAATAACTGCAAGAGTAAGCTGCAAAACAAAAGCTACCTTTCTGCCAAATTCAGTGTAATTCCGTCCAGCGGCTCAGGCTGTAGTTGTGTCAAAAGTCCCTTTGGAAATTAAAATGGGAAAACACACTTTGTTTTACATCCCCCCCCCCCCTTTTTTCCCTCAGTATCCGCTTAACAGGTCGCCCCGAAACTTTCCATGCACAACAAGACCTAACTTGACACTTCTTGTGGAAAATTTTGTGAAACAACGCCAAAGTTATAGTAAAGTCAAAAAAATGTTTTCCTATGGAAACATGGTCCTCACTATTAACTACTTACTGGCGACTGCCAGTAGACAGACAGACAGACAGACACACACTATAGTCAATCAATATTCTGGATATGATATACAGGCATGATGATATTTTGTCACTCAATATTCAGGAATACAAATTGGTGGTCCCTACTAGTAATCCTGCAAGGTGTGGCCACTTCTGTGATAGCATTTGATGTAATAACTACTGCAACAATAGTCAAAAGCCATAAGTAATTCTGGACTATTGTCAATGATCAGAAGTAGCTCGTGTTATAGAAAAGGTTGTAGAGCCATTCTTAAAGCCATACACAGCAAGTGCAAAGAGACTAAGACAGTCCAAATTCTGAAAGTTCAGAGATTGGTCAACAAGAAAGGTCACCCCATGCACAAAGGCAGCACATTTTGTTATTCAGAGTCTACTCGGCTTGTTTTTTTTAAAATTCTTTTTTATTGAATTTTCCCTTGAAAAACAACACTGAAATGTGATTTGGCAAGTTAGGGGTGCCTTATGAGCACCCGGGCGCCAAAGCCAGCTGAAAGTATCATTTGGTTTGGCACCCAGTGAGAATACACAAATATGCATCCCCCTCCAAAAACAAAACATATTCCAATTTGAAAACTGTAAATTAAGAGCAGCTTGTGAAAGTTAAACAGGAGGGTAGAGGTCATTCGGTTAGTTGGGTGCAGTCAGAAAGAGGTCAGAAAAATAGAACATCCGTTCCCACACACATGTAAGAAAGACACAAAGTCTGGCACCACCTCTTTCTCCAGAAAACGTCACATTACTGGGCACATTTCCCGTCTCCCAACTGAAAGAGACTTAAGTTGTCCATCCTTCACATGCCAACTCTCTCCGGGAAAAGATTTGATTGAAGAAAGTAGCACAGTGTCCAAGGCCGTATGCCCTCTATTAATAAGGAAAGAAGTTCTTGGCAATGTGTAAAACAAACTGTGTCACAGGAAGGGTGTACAGGGTGGGGGGTTGGCAGTGGGGGGGGTAACTGTTGGGTAACTAGGTGTTGCTGATCAGAATCAATGGGGCTATAGGCATCACAGAGAATTGCATATTCTTTGAGATAAAGGTGAAAGAACTTTGGTGGAGGGTTTGCTTTGCTGTGTCATAAGAACACAACTCTTACAACTGTGTAACTAGTGATGCTGCTGGATGCCTGAAAATTCCACTACACTGTAGCAAAACTCCCTACACCTTTCTCCTGCTCTCCCCACACTGCCACTCTTACCATGCCAAACACTACCCAGCCCGTCTCCACTAGGTTTATTCTCTCTATATAACAGCCCAAAAAATGTATGGAGAACGTAACCAAACAGAGGGCCATAAGACAAAGCAGCTACTTGATGCACCAATGGAAAGACAGCTTTAGGTGTTCAATTAAATCATACATGATGGTGTCCCTCTACAAACACCTGTCAGAGATACTTAGAAACTACAGTGTATCGTTATTCTTAATTTCTAAATAGATTTCACACCAATATTTCAATGATCAAAGGTGTGCTTTAAGAATTTACAGTAAAGGATCATAAATCACTAGCTTCATAGGGTAATTAAAATCAGATCCTGCTGATGAGCTGGTGTTTATCAAAATTTGAACTATTTGAATGTGTTCCGAATGCTGTGCCTGATCCGCTACTTTACACACTTCTTTTTGTTAATAGAGTTTTGTAAAATGCTATGCTGTTCATAAAATACGAAACATGTAATGAGAAGAGTAGCAGCATCCTATGGAGGGACATCAAAGATACACTAAAAGGCCCTTTGGAAAAGGCTTTTTTCCCAACTTTTGACAGAGTATCAACAAGTTCTCTATATAGGAACTATCCAGCAGCTGGGAGTTTGTGGAACTCAAATAGTGAATGAGCAGCTGGCAACATTTGTTTTTGTGAAGTGGCTTGTGTTCTCAATTTCTGAACTAAGAACTCTAGCAGCCTGATATGTAAACAAACAACGCTGGGTTGTGAGAGAGCTCACACTCCATATAACCGCTGAGTCACTAGAGAACCTTTACAAACGTCAAGAAGTTAGGTCAGACACTTACAATGCCCATTTGACATTTTAAGCCCGGCTCCTACCATATCTGTGCATGCAATAATGGACCTTCTCACCATTTCCCTGTGACCTGGCAGTGCCAATACTCACTCAGAAATGGTACTTAGTGGTGCTGAAGCACATCCATTAGTACTTATTACTGCACTCAAGATAAGGGAGGATCTCTGCTGGCATAGACTACTTCAAAAAATGCACACTCTGCATCGAGTAAATCACACTCTTTTCAGATTAAGAATGAAAGCCCTTATGTATGAAATGGTTTTACCCATTCTGTGTCTATGGGGAAATACACTAATACATAAGCTCCCAAATCACAATCTAAAAACCCATCCTCAGCTCCTCTGCTGCAGAAGGGCCAAGGGAGCTGGTGTACACAATGAATTAAATGCATTTTATTTGCCTTGGGTACGTCCACTTATTCCCAAGTGAAACTAGGGACCAATTCACAATCTCAAAAGCCCACCTGCTGCCTTTTCCGGCTTGAGTGTTAATTATCCATGAAGTACCCATATCTCTAGAAAGAAGATCCTGACCACAATCTCTTTACTGTATTAGGTTTCCTTTGACATCACATGTAGCTTGCAACAAACAACTTGGAAAACGTTGCTTAAAAATTAGAGCAGCTCTGGACTTTGCCTTGCAGCTGCTATCCCTCATTAGTTGAAGGCTCTGTTTCTTTTTCATATTATTTTCGTTTAAAGTTCCTTCAACAACATTAGTTGATAAGGGAAAATGTTTGAAGAATCTATTCAGTTTTGCCACTACACTGCAAATTTAAAACAACTGCGAAATTTAAAACAAGGGGGAAAGAAGTTTGTTCCCCTAGACAAACACGGAGCACTGGAAGCTGAATTGTTACTTATGGCTGCGATAACTTTACCCAATGTATATTGACCATTTGTACAGCGAAGACTGCTTACAGAAAGGGTTGTTAAGGCATGCCCAGCTCTACTCCTTGGACGCCTCTGCTGAGAAGAGATGTCCATCTTTGCACCCACTTAATGAATGGAGCCTCTTAATGCAGTTTGAGATCTACATTACTGTGTAATAAAAAAATATCTTTATAGGTATATTCTTCAATCTCAACTTTTTAAAAGCTTTGTAGTTAAGGTTGAGACACCCGCAAATATGAATGGCATATGTATATATTACTTTGAAATTATTATTCTGCATCTCCTTCCATTCAGCACCTAAGAACTGGCAGTGTTTCTAACTATTAACAATAGTTGACAAGACGCCCAAAAAAACACATATTTAAAAAAAAGAAATTAGTGAGGATCGGGTTCCTCCACCCCACGTTTTGAGATCACCAGGACTTTGAGATATGTTTACGAATGCTCAAGTGAATCCTACAGGTCACCGTAAAGCACCACCACCTGAGATGGACAGCCTAGGATTCCCAGATCCTGAAGCATATGAGAACCTAGGGTCCACGTAAGAACACTCCTAGGTAGTAATAAAAAATAAAAAAACACAATAAAAGAGCATATCCACCTACCCTAGTGACGAGCATTCCCAGCAAAGTTTTCTGAAAGTTGTGTACAAAACTGAAGTGACCAACACTGATCAAAGGTGTCACCCCTGCCATGTGGCAAACTAGTGACCATTTTGTACGACGATATAAATATATATATATATTTTACTGTTTATATAATAAAAAAGACAAGTCAGTGTGTAGAAAATGAATACGTGAGTTGTGTGTCAGCCTTTTTCATATATATATATATAGCTAGAATATTTTTTTTTTTTGCACTAATACCTTTCTTCTTTAAAAGAAAAAAAAAAACACCTGTTTTTGCAGGGATTAAAAAGAAGAAAAAAAAATCACTAAAAGTCTATGTATGGTCCAGTCTGGGGGAGGTGGCCCTTGCTGAGGTCACCCCTCCCAGTCCGCCGTCAGATCATGGCAATGCTCTCAGGGTTACAGTTCAGGTGCGTGGAAGTGCTGCTGCTGGTGGGGGACTTGCAACCACGGGCACCCGAAAGCTGGATGGCAGCAATCATGGTGCCACCTGACACGTCGCCAAACTCATATGTGAAGGTGCCGTAGAAAACCAGGATGTCAATGACAAAGACCCACTCGCAGATGGCGGCAAGGTGCTGCAGCAGCGAGCTCTCATGGATGAAAAAGATCCCGCCTAGAGCAAAATGTTAAGGAGAAGTTTTGAAAAAGGATGGTCAGACATTTAGTTATAACATCCTGAATCATGTGGGTAAGACAGGCTCAACACTTTGGTATCGGCAAACAATTTGTTAGAAATTCATTATCATAGTCAATCATGAACTGTCCTCTCCTCTACATGCTGTCCCAAAAGCTTTTGAAAGGTCTCGGACCATAGCCATTCTATGTACTGCATGTCCCACAATGCACTAATTGACAATTCTGAAAAAATTGAGAACTTCATATGGCATTACGGGAAATTAATATATATTTTAAATACTCACAGGGGCGGTCAGTCTTCTTCATCCATTGGTCTGCTAAAGTGTCAGTTTTATTTTGCTTCCAACTAGAGGATCCAGCAATTGCGCCCCCGGGGACAGTCTGAACTTTTTGCTGTGGATAGGGCGAACAGGGTCCTGGTTCAGCACCCCCACCACCTCCCCCCAGGAGCACAGCCACGGGCTATCATAGCTAAAGTGCTGACTTATCGTGACAGGGACTGTGTATCCTACGTGCAGCCAGGGAACTGCAGAATCTCAGCTATTAGAACAATACAATCTCTATATATCCGGACTACACAAAGCAGGTGCAGGACCAACAAAAACCTTTCCTGGGGTTAAGCAAAAGTTGCGGGACCTACAACTGCAATACATCTCTTAAATCTGACAAAATTGAAAGTACTGGGGCAAGGCTCATTTCTTCGAGTCCCCAGAGGAGAAGCGGGAATGGCTGGAGGTGCAGGGAGATGCTCTGCCGCAACATGAGCCGTGCCCAGAGATGAGTGTGGGGGTACTCGCCCAGGTAAAAGGATCACAGCGAAAAGAATGCTCGTTGGCGTACCTGGGAACAGACCTATAGAAGGAACACAGAAGCACCGTGGGCGAGGATGGCACCGGGCAGCTGGGGGCGAAGGACCTGCGGGACCTGGTGTCGCCAGATGCATGGACCACGTCGAACCTGGAGGAGCAGTCGCAGACACTGGGCCCGACAGAGGAGGTTGTCCCGGAAACATTGCTGGAGGTGGCAACAGCGGTGGATGAGGACTGAGGGCGAAACAGCTGAACTCCCGGACATCTGGTCTTCTTTTTCTTTAGATCTCGCCTGAGCCAGCGCTTTAGCGCTGCTCTGGCGAGAGTTTTAGTAACCCGGGGTTTGGAAGTGCAAACTAGTGGCTTTTCAGGCCTCCAGCTACAGTGCATGTGTGCCGGGCGCGCGCACCATTTGTCCGCCTGCGTGATCACTTTCGCGGCCGCTTTGCTGTTCTCAGTGAGCCGCGCGGCCACTGAGAACATCAAAGCGGCCACGAAAAGTGCACACCATTTGTAAGCCTGCGTGCCTCTTTCCGCCTACCCCCCTCCCTTATCCCACTTCCTGCTTGTTTTCTGTCCCAACAATAGAACTATTGCCCCTTTATTAAAACGTTCAGAGTTGAATGTAAGATGGCAGATGTCAATGACCCTTCTCATATATTTTCTGCCTGCTTCAAACTTAGTTCGACACCTAAGATGAAATAGTGCACCTAGTCTCCTCTCCCAAGCCCCCCCTTAACCCCTCATTGTTACAAATACCTCTCTACCCCTACACGGCAAGCACAATGTACCTTGGGGTCAAATGACTTTACAACAGGAAAGTATGCTCCAAGGCGGAGCTTTCCTCTCACAAACTACTCAAATCTGGTACTTTAATTTGATTGGTTTATTGTGAAACAATGTCACTTCCCCCAAAATGCCCTGAATTAGTGGTGACTTGAGCCCAGAGGCTGCCCAGAGATCTTCTAGCCTAGGAGGACAAGTTGTCTTAGAGTTAGTCTGGTTTCACAGCACTAGCTCCCACAATGTGCTGCAGGGTTGTCATTTAATTCGACAGTCTTGTGTTTTTTTCTCGCATCAGTGCTACACATGCTAGGACGTTCCTTTTCACTTATCACAGAAGTGATTAGGTTCGGTTGGCTGACAAACTAAGACTGGCTGCAACATCCATTGGACTCAAAGGGCTTCAGCTCTCACCCACCCCCCGTATGTGTGTGGCGCCCGGGATGAGACCGCTTCCCGGGCACACACACAGCCGCAACCGAGCACTTCACAGGTCTTTAACACCATGTCCATGTTAATGAGGCCTTGCTGTTGTTTCACCCCTTCTAAGAGCCCCTGCAGCTTCACTCTGCCTATTGCTTAAAGACTCAGCCCCCCGAAATTTTTTCTTAGGCCCCCCTCACCCCCCGAAATTTGGCTCTAGTTGCGCCTCTGGCTGCACGTCACCCTCGAGGCATGAGATGGGTCAACAGCGATGTATGAGCTACCTGAAGGCCACCTGTGCGAACTCGGGTGTGCTGGAGGAGCCTTTCCTTTTTCAGAGGTCGATAAAATGAGTGTAATTTCCTAACATAAATTATCGGTTCTAGCTTCCGGGTCATAGACCGGACACCCTGTGCCTTTTAATGCTTGTAAATCTAAGACATTGAGCCACAGATTCAACTGCAGCAAAAAAAAAAGCTTAATCAAACCCTGTCCGGACACTGAAAAAACAACATCAGGTGGCTGCAAACCCCGCAGATAAACATATTCTTTGGCCTCGGTCTTTACAACCGTGTTTTATCTTTAAAGCAGGAGCTATAAAATCAATACTTGCCTCAGAGGCAAAAAACGGTATGTAAGACATCCGAGTTGATGTGCTATATTTAAAATGCCGATCAAACGCCCCTCTTTTTGTTTGCCTATGCCTGGTTTATAGTGAGCCCTCCTCCTTTTTGCAGAAACACAAGCAGTGACACAGGGGGAGAAAGGCATTTGCCCATAATAAAAACAAGCATTGGCATAGCCAATAGGTCTCGCCTTTGGGACCTTAGAAGTATTTAATTCTGCAGCACAATATCCTTGGTGCAACATCAACTGTTGAATGGCTAAACACGTATAATGTTCCAAAGGCGAGACCTATTGGCTATGCCAATGCTTGTTATGCTTACTGTGGGTGACTGTGGCACGTGTCAGGGATGGGCTGGAGTGGTAGTTAGTGCATGTAGGCCATTGATATGACAGATGTGGCGTGGGGCTTAGCACATGCCAGGGGGGAAATCTTGGAAGTGTTGAGACAGCACTTATAGCAAGTATGTAGAGTGGACCAGGCGACTCATGAGGACCGTTATGTACCATTCTTACAAGGGTTATTATTAACGTGCCACCTACCTTCAGGATCAAGGAGCTCGAAGCACCAGGGACCATTGAAGAGGTTTGTGAGGCGTTGCTGGCACTGCTTGGGGCCAAGGCGCCGGGCACGGACGGATTTCCATCAGAATTTTACCAGACGCACTTGGCGAGCCTGGTGCAGCCCCTACTACAGGTGTACAAGGAGGCATATGAGCTGGGTCTCTTGTCCCCAACCATGCAGTAAGGGGAGATTTGTATGCGTATAAAGTCGGGGCAGGAAAGCCGCCCATCCCCCCCTTCACCATGATTAACTCAGACATCAAAGTATTGGCTCCATACATGCCCCACTTGATCACTGAGGACCAATGTGGGTTTATACCAGTCACATACGGTGGCTAACCTTTGTCATGCACGAGGTACAACACAGGGACGAGGAACTGGCCATGGTATCCATAGACCTCCAAAAAGTCTTTGATACGGTTGACAGTGGGTCCCTGCTGGAAGTACTAAGGGCAGCGGGTTTCAGTCCGGGGTTTCGTCTCGGAGTCAAAATCATATACACTGCGCCGTGTGGCCAGGTCCACGTGGGCCAGAGTTGTTCTGAGGGGTGGATGCTGGAGTGGGCATGCACCAGGTGTTGCCTGCTCTAGCTGCCTGCCCTTCGTGCTGGCCTTCGAGCCGTTGGCAATTTGGGCACGTAGGGATCTTGAGCAGTGGGGCAGTTGGACGGGGGGGAGGGAAGAGGAGGGGGACGCTTTACGTGATATCATTAAATGCAGATTATGCCCTCTTCTATGTCATCTCGCCTTGTGAGGCGATGCCTAGGCGGCTGCAGCTCATGGGGGACTTCACTACCTATTTGGGACTGCGCCTTAACAGACTTAAATCTTTTCTCTTCCCACTGGCCCGCTTGGCTGCCCTACCTTTGGAGCAACTTCCTTGTCTTGGGTTGCGCTGGGAGACAGGACATTTTTGATACCTGGGGGTACAGGTGGCGCCTGAGGACTTCTAATTGTTACACCTCAATGTGCACAGGATGGTCGATGCGTTGATGCAGTCGGTGGTCCTTTTGGAACAAACTGCCGCTCTCTTTGATGGGCAGACTGTTGGTGTCCAAAATGATAGTGCTGCCGCATTGCTTATATATGCTCCAAAATTTGTTGTGCCCTATCCCCGTGCGGGTATTTAAGTAATTGAACTCTATACTGGTGTCCCCCTATTGGGCCAGTCATCGCAGCAGAGTGGCTCTGGACACTTTGAACCAGCAGTATGGGGGGGGCCCTAGATTGGATCTTTACTATTATGCGGGTCACTTACAGCATGCGACCCGGTGGCTGGATGAAGGGGACAACAGGGAGAAGAGGCTGCTGAAGGGACGAGTCCTGCCGGACAGACTCCCAACGGCGCTGATGGAAGGGGCAGGAGTCCCTGATGACATGCCGTATGTAGTCAGGTAGACTGGGAGCACCTGGCAGTGTTTCGTGGAGGGGATCTTAAGACGCGCTCCGTTCCAACTGGAACTTCTAGTATGGATTCTTGCTCCAGTGTGGAAAATGATGGACAATATGTCCTTCCAGATATGGAGGGAGGTTGAGACATAATGGCTGACTTATACCCGGGCGAGACATTCATCTCCTATGAACAGGCCTGTGAGGACTCTGAGCTGGGACGGGGGCACTATTTCCATTGTGCTGGAATATTGGACCTGTTTAAATCAACATGGCCTATGTATCCCGTCATTCCACAGACGACACAAACGCGAGATATAATGCTAACATGTGGTGCTGGATGCAAACTCGTCTCTCTCCTCTATAATG
This sequence comes from Triturus cristatus, assembly GCF_964204655.1. NCBI lineage: Eukaryota > Metazoa > Chordata > Amphibia > Caudata > Salamandridae > Triturus > Triturus cristatus. The sequence goes on from NC_140594.1 coordinate 395,166,637, forward strand.
CAATGAGGGCTGACTCGACCCCCTCCAAGCCACCCCCTCCTGGGCATGTGTGACATGGGACACAGACATGACTGAGCCCCTAGGTAAAAGGACGTGGAAAGCAATAAGTGCACTCACTCATGCGGTATCATGCAATGCACGCTTCAAGCCAATACACTACAATTACTTACACCTCACCTACATGACCCCAGTGAAGTTGCACCGCATTGTGCCAGACCGCTCAGATACTTGTCATTGGTGCGGAGAAGCGGGGGCAGACTTCATTCAGTAAGCGTGGGGGTACCCGTGGTAAGTCAATTCTTGGCTCAAGTGGTGGAGAGGGTGAGGAGTGGCACAGGCCTTCGTGTGGAGGCGTCACCACTGCACTGCTTGCTGAGAAATGTCAGAAACCCAAAAAGAGCAAGATAGCTTACAAACTCTTGCAGCTGCTAATAGTGTTAGAGAAGTATAGGGTTGCAATAACGTGAATGGGAAAATGTACTCCTGAGGTTGCTGTGTGGTTGAGGGATGTCCGCGAATGGACACTGAAGGAGGACGCCCATATGAAAGCTAGTCGAAGGGATGACAAGTTAGAAGAGGATCTTAGAACGTGGAGGGAGCTTTGGTAACATTCCTAACTGTTGAATCGAATGAGTGATAAGAACAAGTCAAGTATGAGCGAGGATACAACAGAGAAGGAACTGGATTGAGTATACTATCATGTTTTTTGATTCATGATGCTTTGTTAGATCATAATGTTGTGTTTCGATTTAGATACCCGTATATAGGTTTCCCTGCATCATGTCCTTATATAGGCACAATTCGTATTGCCCTTATTTAGGCATAAGAATCCCAGTCCTTATTTAGGCATTAGCCATGCTATCCAAATACAGGCATGGTCACCTACATCCATCCATCCTACGTCACAACGAGTTCTTAGAAACCAGACCCTTAAGCCGATGGGACTTTCCCTAGCTAGGATTATTGATTTCTCCAAGAACTCATCTATTATGCATGAACTACTATTCCTTAGGGGTTTATCCATGACGTCCTCCTCTGCCCGACTTTACGTCAATGCTAGCATTCCTAAGCACCTTCCAGGTATAAATATACCTTCCCTTACCATGGCAAAACACGGCACGCCTCAGCATGACTTGACTGCACGGTTCGGCACAGCAAGTGCGGAAGAGACCAGACGCGGTCATCCCTGCTCGCAGAGAATCCAGTCTCCAGTGTTCTGACTCCCTTCACGGGGTGTTAGAGTTTGAGACCCGGAAAGAGATACCCACCTCTCTCATTCTAAGGTATGAAGCTGACTAGAACCTAGAGGGACTCTTGGCATACTAAACTCACACTGGGGTACAACTATTTAGAAGCATCAGATGAGTATTCACTTTTTAGCCAGTGTTATTTATGTATGTATATATGAATATACGTCTTAGCTACAAGACAATGCTATTGCAGTATTATTTCTTCTTACTGCTTACGCTGAGCGTATTATATCTTGCTTACTGTCTAATGATTGTAACAGCTCATATCTCATACACGAGAAACAAGACTGTTCAATAAATCCTTTTATTGAAATGCCCATCCATCTATTTCTGTGTAACTCTGAAGAAACTAAGCATGCACGACTGACTGAGTGAAACTTAACTATTGTTTCCACGATTCTGAGACACGTTCCGATTCTAAGGTAAACAAAGTTATCATGTTTATGCGGTTGTTAGAAACCAATCCCTTCTTGTTGATGCAAGAAGTTTCTAGTGACCTCTGAGTTAGCTGGCGCGCACACACACAAGTAATTAAGTTTAATGTACTCGACCCTTGACCCTGTTCTGGGCCGGTCGCTCCACGCACCGCGCACACTCCCCGTGAGTGAGCCCAGGCTTCCCCCGCTTCCGCCGAGTTTCGCCGCTGCCCTGCAGCTGAGTTCCTGGGCCTCTGTATTTTGTTTCCTGCCTCTGTATTTTGTTTCTGTGCTTGTTTTTTTCTCCTTGTCTGCGCCGTTACTGTGTCCTGCCCCTGCCGCGTTTCCCGCCCTTCTCCCCGCCTCTTTTTCTTCTGTTTCCCTTCCCATTTGCCGCCCCGCTCCTGCCTCCCAGCTGCTCCTCCCTCCCACTTGGCCATTTATGGCAGAGTGCACGCGGTGGTGAGCAGTGACCCTTGACCCTGTTCTGGGCCGGTCGCTCCACGCACCGCGCACACTCCCAGTGAGTGAGCCCAGGCTTCCCCCGCTTCTGCCGAGTTACGCCGCTGCCCTGCAGCTGAGCTCCTGGGCCTCTGTATTTTGTATTCTGCCTCTGTATTTTGTTTCCTGCCTCTGTATTTTGTTTCTGTGCTTGTTTTTTCTCCTTGTTTGCGCAGTTACTGTGTCCTGCCCCTGCCGCGTTTCCCGCCCTTCTCCCCGCCCTTCTCCCCGCCCCTTTTTCTTCTGTTTCCCTTCCCATTTGCCGCCCCGCTCCCGCCTCCCAGCTGCTCCTCCCTCCCACTTGGCCATTTATGGCAGAGTGCACGCGGTGGTGAGCAGTGACCCTTGACCCTGTTCTGGGCCGGTCGCTCTCTGTATTTTGTTTCCTGCCTCTGTATTTTGTTTCTGTGCTTGTTTTTTCTCCTTGTTTGCGCCGTTACTGTGTCCTGCCCCTGCCGCGTTTCCCGCCCTTCTCCCCGCTCCCCCCCGCTGCTCCCCGCCCCTTTTCCTTATGTTTCCCTTCCCATTCGCCGCCCCGCACCCGCCTCCCAGCTGCTCCTCCCTCCCACTTCGCCATTTATGGCGGAGTGCACGCGCACGCGCAACGGGCGCGTCGATTGCGCGCCAAAGGCAAGCCCGTCTACGCCCGTCCGCGCCTGGACCGCGCCCAGTGCCAGAAACCCTGGTCCTCACCGACGCAAGCCCGCCCGACTGAGCTACGACGCCGCCACCCTCCTCGCTCTCAACACCGGCTGGATCAACGACTGCTATCGAGCCACCCCGAGACGCACCCACGGACCCTTCACCTGCCAAGCCTGCAAGTTCACCTGCCTCCGGACCTGCACCGCACCCGCCAAACCCAACACCAGCAACAACCACCTCAAGTGTATCCTGCTCAACACCCGCTCCGTCCACAGGCACGCCGTCGAACTCTGGAACCTCCTGGACACAACTTCACCAGACGTCGCCTTCCTCACAGAGACCTGGATGAACGCCTCCTCAGCCTCACACATCGCCATAGCCATCCCGGACGGCTACAAGATCACACGGAGGGACCGCGTCAACCAAACCGGAGGAGGCATCGCCATCGTCCACAAAAACACCCTCCGCATCACGACCAACTCCGATAACAGCCTCACCGACGCCGAACACCTCCACTTCCAGATACACACCGACCCCAAGACCACCCTCAGAGGCACCCTCATCTACAGACCCCCGGGACCACGCACACAATTTAGCGAAGCAATCGCAGACTTCGTCAGCCTGCACGCACTCACCTCATCGGACTACATCCTCCTTGGAGACCTCAACTTCCACTTGGAAAACGACAAGGACCGCAACACCGCCGCCCTGCTGGACAACCTCGCCAACCTCGGACTCAGCAACTGGTCAACACCCCCACCCACTACGCCGGCCACACGCTTGACCCCATCTTCTCCTCCAGCAAGCACATCTCCTTCAGCCACTCCACCAGACTACACTGGACAGACCACAGCTGCGTCCACTTCACCTTCAGGAGAACAACGATCCACCAGCACCCGCAGCAGGCCACCCGCAGAAGCTGGAGAAAGATCACCTCCGACCAGCTCACCACCGCCCTCAGCCAGAACCCACCCACCAACACAACGGACCCCAACGAAGCAGCCCGCAACCTCGCACAGTGGCTCACCAGCTGCGCCGATGACCTCGCACCACTGAGGAAACCTCACAGCAGACCCGGCAGCAGGAGAACCCGGTGGTTCACCGACGACCTCAAGAACTCCAAGAAAACCTGCCGCACCCTCGAGAAAATCTGGCGCCACAACCCGACAGCAGACAACATGACAGCCCTCAAGGACGCCACCCGCAAACACCACCAGCTGATCCGCACTACCAAAAGGACGTCATTCAAAGAATGGCTGGACAACAACTCCCACAACAGCAAGGAACTCTTCAGCGTCGTTAAAGAGCTCTCCAACCCCAGAGCCAGCAACAACGACATCACACCCTCGCAAAACCTCTGCGACTCACTCGCCACTTTTTTCCACCAGAAGATCGCAGACATACACAACAGCTTCGGCGCCCAGACCACGCACCCAACCACTGAAGCAACGCCCCCCACTACCACCATCGGCACCTGGACCCCCGTCAGCACCGAAGACACCACCCGCATGATGAACACCATCCCCTCCAGATCCCCTACCGACCCCTGCCCACACCACATCTTCAACAAAGCCGTCTCCATCATCGCACCCCATCTCCGGGACGTCATCAACAGCTCCTTCGCTTCCGCCACCTTCCCGGAGAGCTGGAAACACGCCGAGATCAGCGCCCTCCTGAAGATACTGACCGCGGACCCCACGGACCTCAAGAACTTCCGTCCCATCTCGCTCCTCCCCTTTCCGGCCAAAGTCATCGAGAAGACCGTCAACAAACAACTCTTCGCCTTCCTCGAGACGAACGGCTACCTCGACCCCTCACAGTCCGGCTTCCGAGCAAACCACAGCACCGAGACCGCCCTCATCGCTGCAACCGACGACATCGGGTCCATGCTCGACAACGTGGAAACAGTGGCCCTCATCCTCCTGGACCTCTCGGCAGCCTTCGACACAGTATCCCACCGCACACTGATACAGCGACTCAGCAACTCTGGCATCCAAGGAGCGGCCCTAGAGTGGATCATCTCGTTCCTCATCGGAAGAACCCAGAGAGTCCGCCTCCCACCGTTCCGAGGCCACCGAAGTCATCTGCGGCGTCCCACAAGGATCCTCACTCAGCCCCACCCTCTTCAACATCTACATGAGCCCTCTCGCAGCCATCGCACGTCAACACAACCTCAACATCATCTCCTACGCCGACGACACCCAGCTGATGCTCTCCCTCACCAACGACCCCGCCTCCGCCAGATCCAGCCTCTCGGAGGGCATGAAAGACGTCGCGGAATGGATGAAGCTCAGCCGTCTGAAACTGAACTCAGACAAGACGGAAGTCCTCATCCTGGGACCATTCCCCTCCGCCTGGGACGACTCCTGGTGGCCCCCGCACTGGGCACCGCACCCAAGCCTACGGACCACGCACGCAACCTGGGCGTCATCCTGGACTCCTCTCTCACGATGACCAAGCAAGTCAACGCCGTCTCATCAACTTGCTTCAACACCCTGCGCATGCTCCGCAAGATCTTCCGATGGATCCCCACCGAAACCAGGAAGACAGTCACCCAGGCCCTCGTCACCAGCCGCCTGGACTACGGGAACACCCTCTACGCTGGAACCACTGCCAAACTTCAGAAAAGACTCCAACGCATACAGAACGAGTCAGCATGTCTCATCCTGGACGTCTCCCGCCACAGCCACATCTCCGCCCATCTGAGAGACCTGCACTTGCTCCCCGCCAACAAGAGGATCACGTTCAGACTCCTCACCCACGCACACAAGGCCCTGCACGACATGGGCCCGAAGTACCTCAACAGCTGCCTCACGTTCCACACACCCACCCGCCAGCCAGCTCCGCTCCGCCAGCCTCGCCTCCGTTCCACGCATTCGCAAGACCACTGCCGGGGGAAGGTCCTTCTCCTACCTGGCGGCCAAAACGTGGAACTCCCTCCCAACCCATCTACGGCTGACCCAGAACCATCTCTCCTTCAGGAAACAGCTCAAGACCTGGCTGTTCGAGCAGTAGCGGACCCCCCCCCCAGCGCCTTGAGACCCTTGCGGGTGAGTAGCGCGCTATACAAATTCGCCGATTGATTGATTGATTGATAGAAGCATACTGACCTTAGTCCTATGCAAAAACTATAGTGTATATTATTTCAATGCACAGAGCCTATAAGGGAAATAGGAACTACACTAAGTCGAGAGGTCCTACTCTAATCATGACACTCTGCTGTACAATCCACTAGTACGTGCTGTTCAATGCTGTACATCTGTTGAGTCTTTGTTGAAAAGATAAAGGTAATAAAAAAAAAAAATTAAAGTAGAGGATCCAGCATGGAGCAATCCAGCTTGGAGCACAGAGTCAGCCCCCTACAGCCACTGGTTTATTCTATTGTGAGTAACAGCATTCCGCTCTTGTACAATGTGACATCTGCACAATAAGGAGTCCTCCTCACTGCCAGGAACTACTGATGCAATGTGTACTTTTACCATAAAGAAAAATAGGTATTGGCTTTTAGACAGTGCCTGTTTTACTTAGAAGAGAGACAACAGCTCCATCAACAGTGCCACGGGGCCTCTAGTGTGTTGTATGCCTTCCTACAAAAGTCATTTGCAAACCCTAAAGGTCAGAGCCAACGCCAAACCTATTGCCCCTTGAGTGCTTGTTTATTTTTGCTGCTTAGGTTGGCTCACATAATGCTGCCCATTATTTTTCCAAAAGACTTCCCATCCCTTGCATGGGAGTTTCCAATTGAGATTTAGAAGCAGTCAGCACCTTTTTGTGTACTGTGGGCTTTTCCTCGAACTAACACATCCCTTTGTTCGAAGGAGGTAGGGATAAACTAAATACCACTATAAGAAACAGAACAAGATTGAATCCATGAGCCCTGGAACAGATCATTACAGAGCATTCTCTATGGGAGCCCTTTCATTTGGGCACAGCTCACAACTGTGGCATACTCTATAATGTAGTAACATCTTGCGGTACAAGTCATTAACCCATTTTTCCCAAGTTCTTTATCCCAAATTGCTGGGGGTGACAGATGTTTAGCAGAAGGCAGCTGACCTTTAGGTCGAATCATTAGGTATCCAGAACCAATCCATGTTCTGTTCTTCCTAATATTATATGTTACTGATCTTTACGCAAACTATACTATATGCCAGCAACATTGGGTATTTAGAACATTAGTAGATGTGCTGTTGTAACTGATATTCGATGTAGCTAATCTACAAGGGATCAAACCACAGCAAATGCCAGCGACCCTGGGTATCTCTACTACAAGGTGGCGTTCTGTTTTTGGCTTTGTTAGATGTAGTTGATTTGAATGCAGTCGAGCGACAGTAGATGTTAGAGACCGAAATCTCTTCTGCTAGATGTTCTGTTTTTGGCTGATGGGATGTATGTGGTTCATTCAATGACAAGCAGCGACCAGGCTAAATGCTTCAGTCTGAGAAACAAGGAGACATCATATATTCTTTTTCTTACCATACAACCCCTTCCAGTCATCAGTACGCAATGTCCTCTTAGACACAGAGCAGAAGAAGTGCACTTGAATTGTAATGGAGTGAAAAAAAATAGGTTGCTCTCCCACATCTGGGCTTCCATTCAGAGGGCCAGATGTACTGACACCCCATCCGCATAGGTATATGCGCCTGCACTGATGGCCACCCATAGGTGCTGGTTCGCTCCAACAGAATCATTCACATGGCTGTCATAGACTTGCAACTTAATACCACTGGAATGGGTGGTCAACGAATGAAAGCATTAGTTGATTATTGGGATGATGCAGTGCTTTGCCCTAACTAAGAAGGACCAGAAAAGCAACTATAGGGACACCGTCACAGACAAGCCACTAACAGGACTACCAGTGGCATAGCAGTGCCCATAGTCCTCGAAGAGTTGAACACAATGAAAGAAAAGCCTCTTTGGTTCCCTTTCTAGATTACAAACTGCCTACGTGGGCTCAGGGCTAATGCACCATGTTCTGTTCAGTGCCACCACTTAGCAAATAGCACAGCATTCAGTAAAGCATAGGGAGTGGTACTTTTAAGACTACTTTGGCCTTTGATTCTTTTCTCAATGTATAGACTTTTTAAATGCACAGCATATCAGGCAGTTCCGCAAGGAATGCACTGTTAACACATTGCAACGGTCTCATTTGCGGAGCTGCAGTTCTGCTCCTTTCTCCTATTAAATTAAGAAAACAGCTCTGCAGTTAGGTCGGTGGGGGATGGAGCGATTAAGGTGTGCTCTTTTTAAGTTTGGTGCTCTCAAAGCCAATTTGTTATATATATATATATATCTCATAACTGGTGAATTTCTGTGGAGATATATAATCTCCACAGAAATTCACCATTTATAGTTAGAGCGCTAACTATAACTTGTGCCTCCCCAATGCACTGCTTATGACCTCACATGTTACATCACTCATTGCCCACTCTTTTAAATAAAAGGAGGGAGCCGTGAGGCCCCCTCCCTGAGCCATCCCCAGTCCCCAGGGCCCCCCCCCTTTCTGAGCCTGGTTATGCCCGGAGGACCCTCAGGGTCATTTCTAAAAATTAAGGGAGGCCCACATTTTTTAAAGGTGGGTGCCAACTTGTTGGGGCCACAAGGGGAGCCCAAAGGCTCCAGCCAGTTCCCCGCATGCAGCAGGAGCCGCCATTGCTTCTGCCCCGAGGGAGCAGCTATTAATACACAAACTAGCTATTTTTTGTGTTATAGACTACTATAGCAAAGTTTGCTTTTTGAGACCCCAAAAATATATTTGCTTTTACCAATGTGTTTTTTTTTCTATTGGCGATGGTCTGACAGTTCCTAGAATAAAGTTTTACAAAAACCATGACAATACAAAACAAGAGTTGACAGAAAAGCAGCCAAAGGCTGGAAGTCACCTCCAGTTCTACTGACTTCGCCAATGGCTGAATTTTAAAAATCATGTTTTTTACTGCGGTACTTTCTCATACCGACTATTACTATAACATTACTACGGCGTGTTCAGACTGTAGCTCCATCTCTGTTCCCGATTCCCATTGTGAAACACAATTAAGAAAGCCTTATTCTAATCCTTGGAGGAACAGACCATCTTACAATTAATGTGTAGATACATTATTTCCCCCCCCCCCCCCCCCAACAGAAAATATTTAGCTATCGACTTCAGTAAGCAGAGTGCATGTGCAAAGCAGATGCATGGTGTGCACAATTATGAACAAGGACCTAGCCCAGGCTCTTGAAATGCCTGTGGAATCCTCCCCCCCCTCAAGACAAATCAGGGGAGAAAATGTACCTCTGCCTCTCCACCTAACACATTTATTGCTATGTGGGCACAGAGAGTGCCTGTGCACCGTACTGGTGATCACAGGGTGTTATCTTGATCAACATATGATGTGAAAACTATGCACTCAAACACTCTTCTCACACTTCCTTGTACACACAATAAAAATAGCTGTCTCCAAGTGTATTTCCAGTAATCATGAAATAAATAACTATGACTTAACTACTTTAATTATGTCCTGTGTTGACCACACAAATTGCCTACACCAGCAAGCCTTGCAGACCAGACTCAAGATGGCACAGCAAAGTTAGCACAGGCAGAACATGATTTAGCATCTTTTATTGCTCTCTGAAGTACTCCACACAAACATACGGTCCAATGCTCAAGGACTAATGCCAAGCATAAAAGGATACTCAGTACGAGTGAGATTAAGGCCACTGCGGTGAGGGAGACCCTGAGGTGCGCCATCCAGTAGTCGAGGGCTGCTGCTGCAAGGTGGTACGTCAGAACACACTGCAGGCACACAAACACAAGTCCAGCAGGGAAGGCCACACCTGCTCCCACATAATGCAGCGTCTTGGCATAGTCCACCTGCAGAGCAAGAAAGCAAATCGGTAAGTAACGCAAGACCATGGTGGTCCATATCCATCTGTTACTGACCGGTAAAGAGGAAAGAAAATACCTCCAGTGTCTGGTTGAAACAACTGTTATGCGATTGTTTTAAAATAGCCTCTTTCTTTACAATCCTGTCTAAATTCTCAAAGCCAGGAAGCAGACAAGTGCCATCTTGTGGAGATACCGCAGTCACTGTCAGTAGTCGGGGTCACCTCAGATCTGCATGCAGCAGGTGCTTTGGCGTAGAATGGGTTATAATAGCACCAGGAGACACAGCAGGTCTTCCCCTTGCGGCTGCCATCTGTGGGCTCAAAGACTGCCCTAAGCTTACCCAAAATGCACCAAGAAAGCTCTAAAGAGTGCAGTTCTACCTTTACTCTTGAGCCTAGTTTAAGGCTATAACATCACTACAGAGCGTCCAATACAACAGGGACAACAAAAAATGCATTTACCTTTACCACACCATAAGGTAAGTTACAATGAATTTAAGGGTGTGTGGGTGGGAGGGAAGGCGTGGGTAATGTTTTGGGGTAGTATTGGATAGGATGCATTTTGGGGCACCAATGGGTTCTCAGGGTTCATTGATAGGTAGTGTTTAAGTGTAGAAAGGTTTTCTTAGGGTTCAGGGATGGTAATGTAAATGTGTAGGAGTTTTTAGGGTTCAGGGACAGAGGGTGACAAGGCTTTTTTTAGTGTTCAGAGTCAGTGAGTGTTCTTTACAATGAGGAAAGTTGCAACACATATTTACATCATATTTAGGGGTGGATGGGAGGTAGCTGGCGGTATTTTGGAGCATTCAGAGGTAAGAAATAGGTTGAATTTTGTGTAATCAAGAGGTTTTTAGGGTTCAGAGATGGGCAGTGTTTAGGGGTATAAAGATTTTTTTATATAGAGTTTAGGAATGGTAATGTATAGTGTAGGGGTTTTTAGTGTTCAGGGACAGGTAGTGTACAAGGGTTTTTAGTGTTCAGGGAAGGGTAGTGTATAGGGAGAAAAGATCTTTTATGGTTCAGGAATGGGTAGTGTATATGGGTAGAAAGGTGTTTTTGGGTCCAGGGTTTGGTCGTGCGGAGTAGTGGTAAATATTTTTCTGTTAGAAGGGTAGTGTATAGGGGTAGCAAGGATAGTTTAGGGTTTATGTGTGTGTGATATATATATATATATATATTTATATTATCTACTGGCGGTCGCCAGTAGATAGTTATAGTTAGGACCGAGTTCCCATAGGAAATCTGAAAATTCTATTTTGAATAACTTTGGCGCCGGTTGACTTATCTTCGTGAAATTTTCAAAACTAATGGGGCGCTCCGCTCAGCTCCTACCCTGAACGTCTCAGGGTGATTCGCCAAGCGGGGGCTGAGAAAAAAGGGGGGTCCCAAAACGCGTTTTCCCCATGCATTTTCCCATAGGACCTTTAGTCGAAGGTACAACCCGAACGGCTGAACAGAATTACTTGAAATTTGGCAAAGAGGTAGTCCTCTAGTCAGGGATGTGCCTTTTGCATATATGGTGTCAATCTGTTCAGTAGTTCCTGAGAAAATTGCAGTTAAAAGTACATAAATATCTATATGCGCGCACGGTGCCGTGCGCGAGCGTAATTCTGATTGGTGGTTAGATGTCAGTCAACATTCGAATCGGTCGAAATCAGGAAGTGTCGGACGCCATTTTGTGTGTGGCAGTGAAAAAGAAAGGTGGAGAACGTGAAAAGGGGGCAGGGTAGAGAGTTCCTGACCCCCTAGCCTTTGTCAGGGGGTCCCTGAAGGACCCCAAAGGGTGAAAAAAACATTTTATTTTTTTTCAAAAAATCGTGGGGTCCGCGCACCCCTCAGCCGCCATTTTGAGTTTTAGAGGCAGAAGAGAGCTAAAAACACAAGTGGAGAACGTGAAAAGGGGGCAGGGTAGAGAGTTCCTGACCCCCTAGCCTTTGTCAGGGGGTGCCCGAAGGGTGAAAAAAAACATTTTATTTTTTTTCAAAAAATCGCGTGGTGCGCACACGGTGAAAAACCCTTACCAAAAAAAAAAAAACATTTTAAATGAGCCATTCCATATTACAGGATACAGTCAATCTAGAACTATATACATAGGTAGTTTATTGTAAAATAAATATATAAAAAATATAATAATACATACATAAATTAGCATTTAAAAAACCTTACAAATTCACTAAAAAAACCATAGGTTTCACACATGTTATAGTTAGCTGGACATTTCACTTGGAAAAACCATTGATATTCCCCCGTTATAGTTAGTTCAGCTAAATATAACTCGCGCGACCGCAATCCACTGCTGATGATGTCACATATTAGCACAATAACATAAATGTATTCTGTCCAATTGAATCCATACGACAACAAATGGAAGTATGGCTCCCCCAAAAGGATAAACTGCGCCAAACCAATTAAAACATCCTCATACCTGTTGCATCCTAACACAATCCAAGCAATCAAGCATACCATAATCACATTCACACTACTATCTCACTAACACAGTCGCGCATTAAAAGAATTGCATAAGTATAGAGACAGGAACCTTGATTAAAGAACACAGTGGTATCGTGCACAATTTTTAAAGCGGAGTCAGAGAGGAGCACCTCAATGAGACAATGGAAATCCAGAAGATAGTTGGAATAGAATAATCCAACCACTATTGCTTGGGAAAAGTCATATACAATTTATAGTCAGTTTAGAGACATTAGTTTTGCATTGGAACCCTCTGTTCTTTGTAGTTCTTTTACATGTACCACTCTGTGGTTCCTGTCAAGCACGGTGCCTGGTAGATGATGGACGGAGCGCTGAAACGTTTCAGACACTCACCCCCAGTCACAGATCTGGGTTGAATCCATCATCATTCTTTAGCTCACTTCGCCACCTCAGTTTCCGGTTCTGGAAGACCTGGCTTGGCAGTTCAGGCTGGACTGTTCCCATGAGCCACAGGGTCAAGACTGATTTGCATATAGCTGGGTCTGAACTAAAGTGGCGAAGTGAGATAAAAGAATGATGATGGATTCAGCCCGGATCTGTGACTGGGGGTGAGTGTCTGAAAAGTTTCAGCGCTTTGTCCATCATCTCCTCGTGTTCGTTTTGTAAATTGTTGCTGTGCACTGGTTTGGTGGAGGTTTCTCCTTTCTTCAAATGAGTTGTAATCACAGACTGGTGTTTTAATACTTTGTCCCACCTGTGCCTCTCTGTTGCCTTGAATATCTCCATAATAGTTGTTTGTGAAGGTTATGTAAGGACGATCAAATATCTGCAATACATTGGTCGCTAATGGAAACTGTAACAAAGTGAATTATTAGTTGCGAAGGATGGAAGTCCACCACAACTCAAAGTCACTAACCGGTTAGGTCCAGTCAAACGTTTCAGTAATTTAAACCAGAGCTCAGTCTCTGGTAGGTATGGCATAGAATAGACAGGCTTAACTTAAAGAAAATGTACAAAATATGTAGAAGTATCAAAACAGTTACAAAGTCAAAGAGAACAGAATAAAAATCTCAGTACAATTTGATTTAAAAATAAAAAATAAAAAAAAACGGAAAATATATAATAAGTAACATAAAAATGACAAAATCCAATAAGGGGAACCAGAGATATGTATTTTTACAGTTTGAAATAGCACAAAGCACCAATGATAGTCTATGGGAAGCAGTAGACTGGGACCTAGGTGCGATATTAAACCAAACACGATAGAGTACTGGTCGGATACACTAAGTGGATTGGTCCAGGTAAACGTTTGGAAGTTAAAAAGTTCCCGAAATGTCCAAAATCCCTTGAATCCTCCACATACGGCCCGCCATTGTAAGTGTAGCCGCTGCTGTGGAACCGAAGGCCATACATCTGAAGCATGCCGGTCTCGCTGGAGCTTGGCGATTTAATGCTGGAAATGTTCTACATCCCCAACACAGAATGGGACTTAATTGTTATTTCAGAGGAGGAGGGGCCTTTGAGCAGGACGAAACTGAAATACAATACGATGCTTTGGAAGTGCTAATTGGATACTTTTTCTCTGGCAGCTCCCACTAATTCTCTGGAGGAAATGTTATTAAAAAGTTTCCAAGCTTTCTTCTGGTGCCCAAACTACCGCTGGAGTACATTTCTAAGTCCGGCTGGACCTTAGGGTGTCAGGCAAAGGCCAACATCAGGATCCATTCAGGTGTAGTTGTTACTGGTCAGCTGGGCACTTTGGGGAAAAGGCCTCTTGCAGCTGGTGATTTCTTCATAGCAACACAGAAAGACATCGAGCTGATCCTTGGAGTCCGCTTCTTTGACCTAGGTACACATGGAGGGAGGTCCAGCCTTCAGGTCCCCTCCCAGGTCTCAAACAGCAGGTGCAGTCCTTCTGTTCTGCTGCAGGTCCAGAGATCGCCTCAGCATGGTGCCTAGGATGTCACATTTGTGCCTGGCGCCAGCTAGTGGGTGGTGGCGATTCCTGGGCCGTCCCTAACCAATGGGGTAGACCTTCTCAGGGGTTAACCCTACCGACTTTTAAGCAGTTGCATTTTGCCCACAGTGACCCTCACTCTCCAAATTCAAGATGGAGAAACCATTTATCCCTTGTGCAAAGCCTGTGTGCCCACCCAGAGGTATAGCCAGCCAAACAGCAGCTCCCTCCACTCTGGTCACTCAAAACCAGGTTTTGTGGTAGCTTTCCTACCACGGGGTTTGGTGCCAGTCTGACTAGTGGAACAATTTTGGAGCTTTCCAGGTGTCACCTAAGATAGGTTTGTGACAGGGCAGGTCCCTCTGAAGTTAATGACGTTCCAAGGTCTACCATAAATGGTCTTCCTACAATGGGAAGAAAACACCTCTCCATGCCCAGACCATTGTCTCTGCTCTGGGGCCAGTTTTCACACCTCATTCAGGCCAGTTAAGGCTGGGCAGTGGATGGAGAACTAATGCAAATTAGCAGTCAGCTGCAAAAGGCAGGGTAAAGGTAACTTTCTAAAACTCACATTACCAACATATTTAATACAAATTTGCCTTCACCATTAGATTGGGTTTTTATTAAATATAAAAAGAAGTCTTTTAATGGAGTCTGTGGTTGGCACTGGTCAAAAGCTATAGATCAGTGCTCCCTAGACCTTTTCGAACTATAACCCATTTTTTAGAAAGACAAACTTTTGTTTGATTAATTAAAATCTTACAATGAGACAACAAACGCAACCAACTATAAAATTCCAGGTTAATAAATGTAAGACAAGAAAAAAATAGTAAAAGCAAGAATAAATAATGCAAATTTTTTTGGTGAATTAAATTTGCTAAAATCCATTTCATAACGCTATTTACATTTTAGTATAGATCATACAGTACGAGTAGATTTTAATTTTTGTTGATCTAATTTAGATCCTATACTTACTAAAAAACTTTGCAAAGGCAGAATTCGTTATTATATCATCGGAATGTAAACATATTATCAGAGCTTGCCTGCAAGTCCGTACTCCTCGAGCATTAAAATGTTTAAGTATGTTTTTTCGTTCAATTTCCAATTCTGGGCAGACACACAGCAGGTGAGCAATGTTCTCCTCTCCTAATTTACATAGCGTGTCTTCTTCTGACCTTAGCCACGGAGGAAGATGACATAAGCCCGGTGTAGGACAGTAGGATCTGCATCTTATAGTTACCCCCACTTTTTGATGTAACACTGTTTCGACTTAATCTGACTGGGATCCTGCTATCCAGGACCCCAGTCTAGCTGCTTCCTCCTCTAAATTGATTGTATATACTTTAGGTACACTCCAGAGTGGATTCTGGGGTACCCTTATAAGTCCCTAGTATATGGTATACTATGTACCCAATGCATAGGTACCCCAGAGGCCTCCCAGGGGCTGCAGCATGTATTGTGCCACCCCTGAGAGACCATTCAAAATGACACAACAGGTCTGCTACAGTAGCCTGTGTAAGGAGGTGCATGCACCCCTTACTTAGATATAGGTTCACTATATCCATTCTAGATCACTGCACATATAAACCTATCAATCACCCCTATGGCAGGCCTTAACAATCCTGAAGGCAGGGTACTAGGTTTTATGTGAGAGGGTGCACCTGCATGAGCAAAGTCCCTCTGCAGCCTTTGGAACCTATTTTCCAAGATGGTTTGTGATGCAGCTAACCTGCATATTTAAGGGCATTATAACCTCGCGGCAAATGCTAACGTTAAAACAGCTGCATAGAAACATGTCGTGTTTGGTGTCAAACACCTTGCAATCATACCTCCCTGCCAGTAACTGGCGGGGAAGGTACGATTCCACCCACCCAAAGGGACATATGCGACACACCGGTACACCCGGTACCAGCTTTCTCGACCTGGGCAACACAAAATGGATGCTGCCAGCCACAGACACGAGTCTGCCCTCCTGCTGCTGAGCCAAGCTCGAGCAGGGGAAGGCTTGACAATAGGTTTCCTGTCACAGGGAGGTGTGACCACCTCCCAGACAGGCTTTAGTGTATTGGGGCTAGGTGGGTGCACTCTGTGAGTGCTTTGATGTCTGCACTGGGGGCACATTTGGTGTCCCTGTGCATAGTCCCGCTCAAACCAGTTGCAGGAGCCATATGCTCCTGCTTTGGCTCGAAACTGGACAAAGAACATGGGTGTAGCCACCCCTGTCCTGACCCTTCCAAAGGTGGGTCCCCAGAGTTTGTCTCACCCCTTCCTTGGGTATAAAGTAGGAACCCCTGACTACAGGACTTTAGATTTTACCTGGACTAAACTCTGCTACAGAAACCAAGTACTTCGACGATCTACACTATGCTGGATGACTGAAGAATCTCCCTTGGAGTAAAGGAGTTACTTCCCTGCAAGGCAGGGATCTAAAAACGCATCTGACCGGTTTGTATCACCCGAGCACCTGAGGACTCTGAAGATTTCTGCAACACAGGAGGTGGGTTCCCGAGGTCTCTGAGGTTGATCTGTGCACTCAGCAATTCTGGGGCCCGAAGCCTCGTGGGGACCGTGCAACCCGAACCCCTGTGCACCGTGTACTTTTGCAGCAGCATATGCTTTTTGGCGATCCCAGAGGCTGTGCTTTGGGCTACTTGTAGTCCTGACCCCGAGCAGTAAATCCACCGAAGATTTCTGGCCTACACTCCACGAGTGTTCCGTGGGCTGGTATTTTGTGATTCAGCTCGAGGTCCCTTCACGATCCCTGGTCCGTTGGCCTGTGGGTCCCTGTGAAGGTAACTGACTTTCCGTGGGCTTCCTAGTTGCTCCAGACGTGCCCGGACTCTCCATAGCTTGGAGAGTCCCCAGGACCTTGCTGGTCCTCACAGAACCATCTTTCCTCTGCCTGCGGGGGTTGCAGTTACCAAGGCTTGTTGGTGTTCAATCTGGACACTGACCCCATGGGACAGCTCACCTCCAGACTTTGGTCGTCGTCGACGTCTCCTGGTCCCCTTGGCTGCAGAGTCAAGCTTCACCTCTTCTCACCTGAAGCACCTGCCATCGGTGGGCTTTCGTCTTTAGTGCCTCTGGTCTCTGTGAAGTGACCCAGACTCTGTCCCCTCTGCTTTCAGGTTCTTTTCACCTCGGATCCAGGCCTGGATCCCACTGGACACTTTTCATCTTCCCGGCAGCTGCACTTTTCCGCACCATGCCACTGAAAACAACTAAGGTTCCCGACATCACTTGACCCCTATGCAGCCAGCTTCTCTGGGATAGGTAACACGGGTTTCTCGGTACTCTCAAGGGTGCTGGCCTTAGAACCTTCTATGTTTAACTGGGTTTGCTTAAAGTCCTCTCCGAAGTGTCCTTAATCTTTAAAATTCCAACCGCAACTTTCTCATAGGATTGTACGGAGCTTGCGCCTGTGTTCACACACTGCACCTGTCCTCAGTAGGTCCCCTGTGTCACTACTTTGGGTGGTTCCTTGGGGTTCCAGCGATTCTACGTGCTCTAGTCACTGTGTCTAGTCAAGTTGTGGTTGTTATACCACTTTCTTAGTATATGGTTCGGTCTCCCCCTGGAGCCTGCTGTGTATTGTGCTATTTACTGTTGTTCCAGTGATTTAATATTGTGTGCTTTGTTCTCTAATCTCATAAAGAGGTTAGTAGAGAGTGTTTAGTAATAAATACATATTTTTATATATCTCTTGTGTGGTTCACCTTTCATCTGGTCATTCAGTAGGTTCTGATCTGGTAAAACAAGCTGCTTTACATTCCTGCGAGCCTTCGCCTGAAGGCTGCTCTCCATAGCTACCACTAGGATAGCTTTCAATAAAGGTTGTCTTTAACCTAATCATCAATAAGGGTTGTTTGGACTGGTACAAGGTACCCACTTTAATTAGTGGCCAGCATATACCAGGCCAACTTCTCCCATTGGTGTGCAGCGGTTGGGATTGAAGCTTGCTATCGTTTTACCAGATAAATCTCATTGAGTGATCAACTGAAAACCACTAAAGGTATTAGTTACATATAAATCAAGACTAGAATAAGTAAGTTCTACTGAACTTGGAGTTGGGTAGTCAAGGGTCTAGCACACCCTTTCTCCAACTCAAGAGAGTCTCAGTTCCCAATAGGTTAGGTAGGTGCCTATACCACATAATTCTAGTATGTCTTCTAGGCCTGAAGCCAGTGGCTCCTTCCCAACTAAGTATGCCCATCTCTCATTCCAAGAATTGAGAAATATGTGTACATCTAGGAAACTGAAGACAGGGAGACATGCAAGCACTCAACGTCTAATAGAGACTATGCTTTTAGATGACCTCAGAAAGACCCCAGGGTCTGGTGAGGCAGGCAAGTTGGGTGGGACATCAGAAGAGGAAAGGCCAGGAAGTGAAAACTTATATGACCTGGACCCCAATGCTGACCAGGAGGATCAAGATGATTCTAACCTGGACAATCCAATTCTTCCTTCAGGTGAGGGAGAAGGCCTCAGTGGCCCTCTCTTTACTCCCCCCAGGAAGAATTAACAGTATACTAAGAAGATCAAGATCTCAAATCATTCTGGTACTTCTGTAGGGACCTCTGCTCCTCATAAAAGGGAATCCTCGTATGAGAAGAAGTGCCAACTGCTTGAGTTTGAGAGAGAGAAGCTCAGCATCAAGAGAGCAATTGGCCTTAGATAGGAAATCCCTAAAGCTCCAGAGAGCTTCCAGAAGGTTGGGGCTAGAGCCCCATGGTGGCAGCAAAAGTGTCCCTAGATGTAGAGAAAATACTCATGATCATAGGAACCTGAACAAGATTGTCCCTCCCTACCAGAGTGGGGATGACATCCACAAATAGAAAACTGCACCAGAGAGGGCCTGTAAAGTACAGAGGATCCCTCGGGAGCAGTGCACAGCAATCTTGTGGCTCTCCTTTGCAAACAAAGGTAGAGACAAGCCCCTCACTGTAAGAGAAGAGGATGCTGATAATTACAAAGTCTAGAAGAGTGTTCTGATTGATGGGTTTGGCTTAACCATTGAACAATACAAGATTAAGTTCTGAGATACCCAAAAGGCACAGACTCAAGACTGGGTTGACTTTGTAGATTGTGCTACTAAGGCTCTGGAAGGCTGGTTACTTGACAGTAAAGTGTGTGATTTTAAAGGATTGTACAATTTAATTATGAGGGAGCAGATCCTTAATAATTGTCAAAATCAGCTGTAGCATCAGTACCTGGTGGACTCTGATCTGAACTCTCCCCAAGAATTGGGCCATAAGGCAGACAAATGGGTCAGAACCAGGGTGAGGCAGAAAGTTCAGCCAAGAAGCAAGATTCTAAAAACTCAGATAAGGGTGGGGAGAAGGGTAAAGACCAGAAGTCTTCTCAAAGGCCCCAAAAATCTTAATCTGGTGGGGAGTCACAATCAAACAAGGGTAAAGGCAAGAGGAAGCCATGGTGTCAAATCTGTAAACAGAAGACCCATTGGACAAGTGATTGTACCAAGTCCAAGGACTCCACTCCAGCCACCACTACCCCCAAGGCAACTGTTCCCCCTAGTTCAGCTCCAAGTGGTGGTACACAGAATAAGCGTGTAGTAGGGTTAACCCTGGGATCTGAGATGGACTCTAGTCAGAGTTCCAACTCAGGCTGTGTTGATCTGTGATGGAGGCATGGATATGCCCTCCTTATTTGTAAGCCCCAGTAATCTGGGCAAATACAGACAGCAGCCTTTGATCAATGGAAAAGAGGCCTTGGCATTCAGGGACACAGGTGCAAGTGTCACAATGGTGACAAAAGATATTGTGGCCCCTGAGCAAATCATACTTGGTGAGATGTACCAAGTGACCAATGCAAGCAATGTCAGGACAGACCATCCCTTGGCAGTTGTTAATTTCACCTGGGGAGGGGTACCTGACCCTAAGAAAGTTGTGGTAAGTGCAGACCTCCCTGTTGAATGCTTGTTGGGCACTGATTTAGAAACTTCAGCTTGGGCTGAAGTGGAACTCAGGACTCCTGCAGAAATGTTGGGTATCCCTGCAGATGTGTTTGCTAGGACTAAGTCACAGGCAAAAATGTCTTCCACTGAACAGGCCCTGGATCCTGGAAAAATGGACCAGGTGCCTTCCAAGAGAAGGAGCAGTAGGGGCAAGGCAGTGTCTTCCCCCCTGCCTCAGAATACAGATCAGTCTCTTGAGGGAGATGATCTTAGTCCGGAAGAAGGAACTGTCTCAGAGGATCTTGAACCTGATCAGGTTGAGTTCTTGGGGACAGGGAGCCCTTCCAGGGCAGATCTGAGCCAGGAGCAGCTGAGCTGCCCCTCTCTTGAACCCCTCAGACAGCAAGCTGCTGCTGAGAGTGCCAGTGGGTCCTATAGGATCTACTGGGATGATGGACTCCTTTACTCAGAGAGTAGAGACCCATGCCTGGTGCCACCAGGAGGTTGGTTATACCTCTGAAGTTTAGAGGCTTCCTATTGACACTGGCACATGACATCTCATTAGCAGGTCACCTAGGCCAAAACAAGACGTGGGACAGAATTGCCCCTCACTTTCATTGGCCTCACATGTCAGAAGACACCAAGGAGTTTTGTCGCTCCTGTGTCACTTGCCAAGCCAGTGGTAAGGCAGGTGGTACTACAAAGGCCCCCCTGATACCACTACATGTGGTGGGGGTTCCCTTTGAGAGGGTTGGGATTGACATTTTTGGTCCAATGGATCCTCAAACTGCATCTGGGCACAGATTTATACTGGTGGTGGTGGACCAGGCCACTAGGTATCCAGAGGCAATTCCCCTTAGAACTACCACAGCTCCTGTGGTGGCTAGAGCCCTCCTGGGAATCTTTTCCAGCGTGGGTTTTCCTAAGGAGGTAGTATCAGACAGAGATGCAAACTTCATGTCTAGTTACTTGACTGCTATGTGGAAGGAGTGTGGAGTGTATTACAAATTTACCACCCATTATCACCCACACTGCAATGGATTAGTTGAAAGGTTCAACAAAACCCTCAAGGGCATGATTAAAGGTCTTCAAGAAAAGCTTAGGCGCAGATGGGACTTACTTTTGCCCTGCCTTCTCTTTGCCTACAGAGAAGTTCCTCAGAAGGGGGTTGGTTACAGCCCTTTTGAACTTCTGTTTGGACATCCAGTTAGGGGTTCTTTATGTCTAGTAAGGAGGGATGGGAATTACCTCTCAAACCCCCTAAACAGGATATTGTGGACTATGTACTTGGCCTCCGCTCCAGGATGGCTGAGTACATGAAGAAGGCATCCAAAAACCTTGAGGCTAGTCAGGAATTGCAAAAGGCCTTGCATGACTGGAATCAAGCTATCCTGGCTGAAGAGGGGTGAAACCCCGAAACCGGTCCTAGGATGCTGGTTTCCGGTCCAGGGAGGACCTGGCTTGGCAGTTCAGGCTGGAATGTTCCCATGAGGCACAGGGTCAAGACTAATTTGCATATGGCCAGGTCTAAACTGGGGTGGCATGGTGAGCAAAAGAATCATGGATTTAACCCAGATCTCTTGACTGGGGGGGAATGTTTTGATTTGTTCTGTGCATCAATTGTGTGTCTTTTGCTGCTTTACATATGTCATCTAAGGGGTTGTTCCCTAAGAATGCCATGGAAGCCCCAAGTTTGCGTGTTGAATGAGCTCTAGGGGGATTTGGTAATGTGAGTTTAGCCTTCTGGTAGCATATTTGAATGCATTTTACTATCCACCTGGCAAGCCCAGCTTTGGAGATGGGGTTACCCTTATGAGGTGGGGAGAAGGCCACAAACAGTTGTTTTGTTTTTCGAAAGGGTTTGGTCCTGTTGATATAATAAAGTAGTGCCCTTTTAACGTCTAGTGTGTGAAGGGTTCTCTCTGCTACTGAGTCAGGGTTTTGGAAAAACACAGGTAACTCAACTGCTTGGTTAAGATGAAAAGGACTTTGGGAAGGAATTTTGGATTTGTTCTAAGAATCACTTTGTTACGATGTATTTGTAAGAATGGTTCCTGTATGGTTAAATCCTGGATATCACTTACTTTTCTGAGAGAGAATATTGCGACAAGGAAAGCTACTTTCCATGTGAGGAACTGAAGTTCACATTTAAGTAGAGGTTCAAATGGAGGACCCATGAGCCTGGTAAGAATATTTAAATTTCACACCGGAGAGGGTGGTAATCTGGGAGGAATTATTCTTTTAAGGCCCTCCATAAAGGCTTTAATTGCAGGCACTCTAAATAGCAACAAGTTTTGCCTATCTTGTAAATAAGCAGCAAGTGCTGCTAGATGTAATCTTATGGATGAATATGCCAAATTACATTTTTGCAAGTGTAGCAAGTAGAAAATGATGTCCTGGATGGAAACATCCAGCGAATCAATATGACTGCTGTTGCAGTAGATGACAAATCTTTTCCATTTTGCTGCATAGCAAGCTCTAGTAGTAGGACGTCTGGCTTCTTTAATGATATTCATATAGTCCGGCGGAAGGTTATGATAACCAAACTCTAGGGCTTCAGGAGCCAGATTGCTAGATTCAGCTAACCTGGGTCGTGGTGTGTTATCTCTCCACGGTTCTGCGTTAGCAATGTTGGGGAGAGGCGTAGTTTTTGGTGTGGAACTACTGAGAGTTCCAGTAGTAGTGTGAACCACGGTTGGCGTGCCCATGTGGGAGCCACCAGTATCATCTTGAGAGACTGTTGTCTGAGTTTGCGTACCACTGGGGGAATTAGTGGGAGTGGCAGAAAGGCGTACGCAAATCTGCCTGACCAATTTATCCATATGGCATTGCCTTTGGACAACGGGTGTGGAAACATGGTGGCGAAGGTTGGCATTTTGAGTTTGCGGGTGTGGCGAACACATCTATTTCTGGTTGGCCCCACATTTGAAAAAATTGTTGAAGAACTCTGGGATGGAGTTCCCATTCGTGTATCTGCTGTGTCTGCCGACTTAGCAGATCCGCAATCTGATTGTGAACTCCTGGAAGGTGTTCTGCAAGCAGGTATATGTTTTGTGGAAAGGCCCATCTCCAAATGCTTTGTGCGAGCTGGGACAGCTGCAAAGAATGCGTGCCCTCCCTTTTTTTGTATGTAATACATGGCTGTCATGTTGTCCGTCCGGACTAGGACAGTCTTGTGCTGTAGATATACTTGGAATGATTTTAGTGCTAGGAATACTGCTCACAATTCCAGGTGATTGATGTGGAGCACTTTTTGTTGAGTGGTCCATTTGCCTTGAATTGTATGGTTTAGGAGATGGGCTCCCCAACCGGTGAGTGATGCGTCTGCTGTTAGCACTATCTGTGGAACCGGCTCTAGGAACGGCCGCCCTTTGGGAAGATTTTGTGTGTTCCAATATTGTCATCTGGGGGAGATGGTTTTGTTGGATATGGCTGGGGATCTGGGAGGTCTGTGGGATCTATTGGGTAATCATAATCGTCCCAATCATCCTGTGGTGTGTCTGTATCATTGTCAGGGTCAGTGAAAGGGTCATTGTTGCCTCTCCCTCCCCCTACATCATCATCATCCTGTGGTGGTGTATGTGGTGGAAGTGTTATAGCCTGTGGATGTGAGAGAGGTAGAGGAGGAAGAACAGGAGTAGGAAGAAAAGGAGAAGAGGGTCTTATAGGTGAAGTGGCACAGTGTTTTTTCTTCAGAGGCACTGCAGGAGTGTCTGTTGTGTCCAGCTTCCTCTTATTGTGTGGCACTGCGACCACATGTCCAGTTTTGGGGTCAATATGGAATTTTATCTGTTTGGGATCGACAGGATCTGGTCGAAAATGTTCTTCCTCCTTGATAACCGCTTTCGGCGCCGACTTTTTCGGGTCCGAACGGGGTTGACATTTGTGCTCCGAGGCCTTAGGAGGTGTTTTAGAGTCCTTTGGCTTGGCTATGGAGACTGAAATCTTTCTCAGTTCCGAAGGGTTTGGTTTCAGAGCCAAAGGTTTTTCTTTCGGCATCTTAGAGGTCGGAGCCGATTTTTTTTTGGGACTAGCTTGCTCTCCCGGCTTCGGTGCCGAAGGCGCTTTGGGGACAGGAATATGCAGTTTGCTCGGTCCCGAGCTACCAGAAGGCTTGTCCTTTATTTTCTGAGCCGAGCCCGAAGGCGGGGCTTCTGAAGTATGTCTTCGGTCGCAACTGGGGCCAGCAGGCGAAGTCTTCACCAGGGCCTTCTTTTTTCCGGGTGGAGTGGGGGTGGGGGCAGTTGTACTGTATTGTTGACCAGGAGTGATGTGGTCGTCTGAGTCGTCGGTTTCAGACACGATTTCCAGGCCTTCAGAATCTTCCTATGGAACATCGGGGCCTTTGTCGAGATGCGCATCGAAGATCACGTGATCAAAATCAATACCGGAGAGTTCTAGAGAGTTTGCACGTCGAAAAAGTTTGAAAAACAAAGTTCTCGAAACGGAGCGCAAAATTTACATCCAAACCCAATGGCGGAAAAAAACAATCTTAGGATGGAGTCAATGCCCATGCACACTATCGTCCAAGGGAGGAGTCACCTATCTCGTGACTACAAAAGACTTCTTCCACGACAACAACAAGGTGCAAGCATCCAAGCCCAACACCAGATGGCGATCTAATTCACAGTGTACGATCTGCAGCTCAAACATAAGATTTACAGGCAACCTGGCCATGTCAGGGACTGTATCAAGACTGAAGTCCAGAAAATGTTGGACCTGGGAGTAATTGAAGCCTCAAGATAGCCCTTAGGCTAGTCCAGTAGTCTTGGTACCAAAACCTCACACCCAGAATGGTAAGAGAGAGATGAGGTTCTGTGTTGACTACAGGGGTCTCAATGCAGTCACTAGGACTGATGCCCGTCCAATACCCAGGGCAAATGAGCTTATAGATACTTTGGTCTCAGCCATGATTCTGAGCACATTTGACCTGACAGCTGGCTACTGGCAAATCAGACTAGCTGAGGTTGCAAAGCCAAAAACAGCATTCTCAACCCCTAGTGGGCACTACCAATTTGTGGTGATGCCCTTTAGTTTGAAGAATACACCTGCCACTTTTCAAAGGTCGGTGAATAAAGTCCTTACAGGCCTGTAAGCCTATAGTGCAGCTTATCTGGATGATATTGCTGTCTTTAGCTCCACCTGGAAGGATCACCTGGTCCACCTGAGAAATGTTTTGGAGGCCATGCAGTAAGCAGGCCTCACTATCAAGGCCACCAAGTGCTAGATAGGGCAGAGTCAAGTTGTATACCTGGGCCACCTTGTGGGTGGAGGTCCGGTTCAACCATTGCAGAGCAAAATCCAGACCATCATGGACTGGGTTGATCCAACCACCCAGACTCAGGTCAGAGCTTTCTTGGGCCTGACTGGGTACTATAGGACTCGGTCAAAAAACTCGGTCAAAAATCTCATGTGGGGAGGGACGAAGATCTGTCCCCTATGACCCATGTACAATCGGCTTCGGCGGTTTGTTTTGGCAAAATTAAAACCATCAGGAAATTTATAAACCTTCTGCCGGACTCAACCCGCAAAACCGTGGTCCATGCTTTAATCACTTTCCATCTTGATTTTGTGAACGGCATGTACATGGGTCTGCCACTTGGACTGATCCATAGACTCCAGATCTTTCAAAATGCGGCAGCCCGACTGGTCTGCGGGGTCCTGCTCCGACTCCGCATCTCTCCGTACCTCATACAACTGCACTGGCTACTGACAGCCAAGCGGATTGAATTTAAGGCACTGACATTTGCCTTTCGAGCAGATGAAGGGAGAGGGCCTATCTATCTGAGAAGGAGAGACTGCCCCTATAAACAAGACAGACCTCTAAGGTCCAATCACAAACTCTTTCTCGCCACACCGCGCTTTGTGAAATCAAGAATGGGAGGCAGAACATTCGTAGTGGGTACCACCAAATGTTGGAATAACCTCCCCCTCACCTACGCATGATGCAGTCCGAACAGGAATTCAGAAGAGTCTTGAAGACCTGGCTTTTTAATCGGAATGACTAGTCTAGCGCTGCCCTCTGCCTTGATCACAGTCTACTATAGCGCCGGGACATCCCATTTGGAGTAGCTGCGTGCTCCACAAATGCCCTTTATTATTATTAATATTATAGGAGGTTTGTCAAAGAATATGGATCCATAGTGACACCTTTGAATGACAACTTCCAAGAAAATGCCAAAGAAAGATCAGTGGGCAGTTAGCTGTCAAAAGGCATTTGATGACCTGAAGCAGGCCATGTTCACTGCTCCCATTCTGCAAAGTTCTTTCTATTCCAAACAATTCATTGTTCAAACATATGCATCTGAGTTGGGGGTAGGGGCTGTGTTATCACAACTGAATGATGAGGGTCAGGATCAGCCAGTAGCTTTTATTAGCAGAAGGCTTACCCCCAGAGAGAAACGTTGGTCAGCCATTGAGAGGGAGGCCTTTGCTGTGGTTTGGGCTCTGAAGAAGCGGAGGCCATACTTGTTTGGCACTCACTTCATTGTTCAGACAGACCATAAGCCCCTCTTATGGCTAAAACAGATGAAGGGTGAAAACCCCAAACTTTTGAGGTGGTCCATTTCCCTACAGGGCATGGACTATACAGTGGAACATAGACCTGGGAGTAACCATGCAAATGCAGATGGACTCTCCAGATATTTCCACTTAGAACATGAAGACTCAACTGGTCAAGGTTAGTTTAATGTCATTATGTGGGGGGGGGGTGGATTGTGTAGGAGAGTAGGATCTGCTTCTTACAGTTACCCCCACTTTTTGCTGATGTAACACTGTTTTCAACTTAATCTGACTGGGATCCTGCTATCCAGGACCCCATTCTAGCTGCTTCCTCCTCTAAATTGATTGCATGTACTTTAGGTACACTCCAGATTGGATTCTGGGGTACCCTTATAAGTCCCTAGTATATGGTATACTATGTACCCAGGGAATAGGTACCCCAGAGGCCTCCCAGGGGCTGCAGCATGTATTGTGCCACCCCTGAGAGACCATTCAAAATGACACAACAGGTCTGCTACAGCAGCCTGTGTAAGGTGGTGCATGCACCCTTTACTTAGATATAGTTTCGCTATATCTATTCTATATCACTGCACATATAAACCTATCAGTCAACCCTATGGCAGGCCTTATCAATCCTTAAGGCAGGGTGCTGGGTCTTATGAGAGAGGGTACACTTGCATGAGCTGAGCCCCTCTGCAGCCTTCAGAACCTATTTTCCGGGGTTGTTTGTGATGCAGCCAACTGTATATATTTAAGTGCATTATAACCTCGCCGTAAATGCTAACTTTAAAACGGCTGCATAGAAACATGTCGTGTTTGGTGTCAAACACCTTGGAATCATACCTCCTCGCCAGTAACTGGCAGAGAAGGTATGATTTCACCCTCCTAAAGGGACATATGCAACACACCGGTACACCCGGTACCAGTTTTCTCGACCTGGGCATCACAAAATGGATGCTGCCAGCCACAGACACGAGTCTGCCCTCCTGCTGCTGAGCCAAGCTCGAGCAGGGGAAGGCTTGACAATAGGTTTCCTGTCACAGGGAGGTGTGACCACCTCCCAGACCGGCTTTAGTGTATTGGGGCTAGGTGGGTGCACTCTGAGTGCTTTGATGTCTGCACTGGGGGCACATTTGGTGTCCCTGTGCATAGTCCAGCTCAAACCGGTTGCAGGAGCCATTTGCTCCTGCTCTGGCGCAAAACTGGACAAAGAACCCCTCTCTCCTGCCCTCCCATACGTGGGTCCCCAGAGTTTGTCCCACCACTTCCTTGGGTACTAAACTCTGCTACAGAAACCAAGTACTTCGACGATCTACACTACGCTGGATGACTGAAGAATCTCTTTTGGAGTAAAGGAGTTACTCCCCTGCAAGGCAGGCACCTAAAACGAATCTGACCGGTTTGCATCTCCCGAGCTCCTGAAGACTCAGAAGATTTCTGCATCACAGGAGGTGGGTTCCCGAGGTCTCCGAGGTTGATCTGTGCTCTCAACAATTCTGAGGCCCGTATCCCTCGTGGGGACAGTGCAACCCGAACCTCTGTGCACTGCGTACTTTTGCAGCAGCATATGCTTTTTGGCGATCCCCCAGGCTGTGCTTTGGGCTACTTGTAGTCCTGACCCCGAGCAGCAATTCCACCGAAGATTTCCGGTCTACACTCCATGAGTGTTCCGTGGGCTGGTATTTTGCGATTCAGCTCGAGGTCCCTTTGCGATTCCTGGTCCGTTGGCCTGGGGGTCCCTGTGAAGGTAACTATGACTTTCCGTGAGCTTTCCTGGTTGCTCCAGACGTGCTCCGACTCTCCATAGCTTGGAGAGTCCCCAGGACCTTACTGGTCCTCACCGAAGCATCTTTCCTCTGCCCGCGTGGGTTGCAGTTGCCAAGGCTTGTTGGTGTTCAATCCGGACACTGACCCCGGCGCACTCGACATCTTTCGTGGGACAGCTCACCTCCGAACTTTGGTCGACGTCTCCTGGTCCCCTTGGCTGCAGAGTCAAGCTTCACCTCTTCTCACCTGAAGCACCCGACATCGGTGGGCATTCGTCCATCGTGCCCCTGGTCACTGTGAAGTGACCCAGACTCTGTCCCCTCTGCTTTCAGGTTCTTCTCACCTCAGATCCACCTCAGATCCACCTCAGATCCAGGCTTGGATCCCACCGGACACTTTTCATCTTCCCGGCAGCAGAACTTTTCCGCATCATGCCATTAAAACAACAAAAGTTCCCGACATCACTTGACCCCTATGCACCCCTATGCTCCTCTGGGATAGGTAACATGGGTATCTCGGTACTCTCAAGGGTGCTGGCCTTAGAACCTTCTAACTGGGTTTGCTTAAAGTCCTCTCCGAAGTGTCCTTAATCTTTAAAATTCCAACCACGACTTTCTCATAGGATTGTACGGAGCTCGCGCCTGGGTTCACACACTGCACCTGTCCTCCGTGGGTCCCCTGTATCACTACTTTGGGTGGTTCCTTGGGGTCCCAGCGATTCTACGTACTCTAAGCACTGGGTCTAGTCAAGTCGTGGTTGTTATACCACTTTTTTAGTATATGGATCAGTCTCCCCATGGAGCCCGCTGTGTATTGTGCTATTTACTGTCGTTCTAGTGATTTAATATAGTGTGCTTTGTTCTCTAATCTCATAAAGAGGTTAGTAGAGAGTGTTTAGCAATAAATACAAATATTTTATATATCTCTTGTGTAGTTCTCCTTTCATTTGGTCATTCAGGAAGTTCTGATCTGGTAAAATAAGTTGCTTTACATTCCTTCGAGACTTAGCCTGAGGGCTGCTCTCCATAGCTACCACTAGGATAGCTTTCGATAAAGGTTGTCTTTAACCTAATCATCAATAAGGGTTGTTTGGACTGGTACAAGGTGCCCACTTTAATTAGAGGTCAGCATATACCAACCCAGTAGTGCGCCAAAACGAGCTTTTGTGAAGATTTGTTTATATTTCAAAATCCATGGGGTTTCTAAGGATGATTGAACTTTCACTTTTGGAAAACCATTCATTATTAGCCAAGCATGTGTTCTTTTTTCAAATAAGTCTTTATTCCTTAGCAGCGATAGATGGTTTGTTATTTTATTAATAGCTTTTTTAAATGATTCAGGTTTATTGGCCATGAGGCAGGTGATTTTTAGGTCTCGCCTGACCCAGCGCATGCGCTGGTCTGGCGAGACTTATTGAGAGGGCTCCAAAAAGTGCTACCAGGCCAGCCTAGAGCTACAGTGCATGTGTGCGGGCGCGCGCGCTTACCGCGATTACCGCGATTACTTTCACTTTTGCGGCCGCACGGCTGCTTTGATGTTTGATCGCGATCCCTTTCACTTTTGCGGCCGCACGGCCGCTTGGCATAGCCAATAGGTCTCGCTTTTGGGACCTTCTAAGTATTTAGTTATGCAACTGTTACATGGCTAAACACTTATAATGTCCCAAAGGCGAGACCTATTGGCTATGCCAATACTTGTTTGATGTTGTAACTAAACCATTGCGCTGCGGCGCACTCTCATTTACAGGTAGCACATTTTCTATTGAAGTGGCTATTATATTTGCACAGACATACATAACCTATACTGACCACTAATGATATTGTCTGGAAATAGGGTTTCAGTGAATATTTATCATATGTGCATCGCCAAGAAAAGTGTCTTGATTTGTTTGATCGTATTAAAATGGTTGCTTCCATCACACTTTAGAATTACAATGTGCTTCATTTTTGCTTTCCAAACTGCTGAATGTGTACAGTTCATTTACAGGTATTTACATTTGGTGTTACCAAAAATGACATCCAACAGCCTTCCCGTTCACACACTCTGTACCCCAGCAAGATGGTCACATAATTCACTATACTTTTCTTTCACTGACTGCAAAGTGAGAGGAGTTTGTAAACACCAATATGCATGTCAAAAAATAAGCAACAAATTGTCAGAGACAATGCCTGACATTTGACATCCATTTCTGAAGCACTGCATAGAGTTGAAAGATATCGTTATTTATTACTCGAACTTTCACAACCCACCCAAAATCGGCTTCCGATGACACACAGTTTGGGACACGCTGTTATCGATTAAAGTATATAATACATAATTTGACTTTTCCTATGTGCCTGCAACAGCCTCACCAGTGACAATGTCATTTTGGGCCTTGCCAACACTTAAATATTATGCACTCTGCCTTGTGGGTGGAAAGGTGTGTTTAGGGGTGCCATTTATTATTTGCAATCAGGTTTTTCTATCTGCCAAGAGGGTGCTTTTGACAGGTCTGTGCTGTAGAGTTCAAGCCGCTGCTGTCAGGCTACTGAGTGTAGTCCTGAAGCCATGTTTTCACTGCCACCGTACTGGATGGCAAAATCGGTGGTGGTGACCACAGGTGGCATTTAACTTTCCATGCCAGGGGTGTATTTCCGCACTGTGTCAATGTTTTAGGGAGTCTGAGCATATGCATATGGCCTGGGTAGCAGTGTCCCAGTGAAGAGACAAAACACCAGCAACATCAGTTCAAAAACATGAGGGTGACCATGCATAAAAGGGCTTTTTCTCACAGAAACATTCTCTAAAAATGTGAGGGTTGACCCCTTATTCCTTGTAGAATGGGCACTAGGGTTCTCTTCTAGCTGTAACTCAGCTTTTGAGTAGAATGTCTGGACTGCCAGTACTATCCATCATGCGATGGTTCCCTTGGCCACTGGTGCGCTCCTGCTTGCTGGTGCAAAGGAAACAAAGAACTGGCTTGCGTTCCTGATTTGTTTAGGTCTTTCCATGCAGTACATGATTGCCCGACGAACATCTAGTTTGTGGAGGGCTCTTTCCGCATGCCTCTCTAAGTGTTAGAATAACCTTGTCAGCTTTATGGTTTAACATACAAGTGAGAGAAGACCTTGAGAAGGAACTGAGGGTTTATTCACATGATCACAGTGTGTGGATTTACAATTAAGATTCCTGTGTCGTGAGCACCTGCAGCTCACAGACCCAGTGATTGCTATTAAGATACTATTTCTAGTGTTAAAAATGTTTGTCCTGCTTTATGATTTGGCTAGAAGGGTTCCTTCATTAATTATAACTACAGCAAGTCTAGATTCTGCATGGATGCCGATATGGGCAGTGGTATCCTGTTTGCACCTTCTAGGAATCTTAGTGACTGGTGTTTTGAGGAATCTACCTGTATGTCCCCTTGTGTATGCCATTTTGGCTGATAAATGGACTTCAAATGATGTGTAGGTGAGATGCTTGTCTAGCAGGTGTGTTAGGTATCTAATGTGCGTAGTGTCATGCGTTCCACTGTCCAGGAGGCTTTCCTTGTCGCACCAGAGGTTGCCTCTCTTCCAGTTTGCAGCACAGCATTTTCTTGTGTTGGATTTTCTGCCTTGCATGAGGACATCCATTGTTCTCTGTTGCAGTCCAAGATCACCGAATTTTAAGTTCCGGGTGACAGACCTGTCCCCTTTCCATTCACATTAGGTCCGGTGAAGCTGGCAGCTTATTTATTCTCCCGGAGAAATTGCCATCAGTTCAAGAGCCAGGTTTGCTTTGCCCATTGCGATGCCAAAAGATTAGCGTCATGGGTGATTGCTTGAACTTGTTTATAACTAGTGGCATCAGTGATATTGGTGGAAAAGTGTACGCAAAGTTTCCTGACCAGCCTATCAATTGGGCATTTCTATGTGGGAGGCATCTGCGGTGATGATCACTGAGGAAAATGGTTGTATGAAAGATGTGGTTTCTGCTATATTGCTCCAGATCTACCATGCCATTTCCTTATGCACATTCAGAGTAACAACCAATTAATCTTCCCAATTTCCCATTGCCTGTGAACATTGGCTCTTTTTTCATTCTTGGATTGGCTTCCTATGGAGCCTTGTTTGAGAGATCAATTGGATCATGAGGCCATCATGCAATCATTTTCCCCGACAGTCCCCACTGTCAGATACTGCTGCTTCTTGTAAAGGTGGGGTTGCTCTGTCAATGCCAGGATCCTTTTAGTTGGGGGAAATGCTTTGGCATCCCTTGAATTGTGCCTTGCTCCTTGAGATGTTGTTTCTTTCTCCGGTATTCAGTAGAACTTTTCTATTTTCAATAAAAGTCTCAGCGTGTGTAGGGTATGCAAGACCATTTTTTAAGTTCTTCTGGCATTGTCTGAATGAGTATGCAGTTACTAGTTAGTCATCTACGTAGGGGGTATACATGTATCCGCTGCCTCCAGAAGTGCGCGGACATTGCAGCCAAACCTTTTGTAAATACCCTGAGTGTTGACTTTATCCTTGCACATGCAGATACGCAATCTTGGAGGTCCAAGGTCATAATTAGTCCCCCTTTCGTAGTCATGGAATGACCTCCTGAAACGTCTGGGTCTTTATACATTTAAGAACCAGAGATCCTGAATTCCTCTTGATGTTTAGTCCAGTTTTGGAACCTGAAAAAATAGGAGTAGATTTGATTGTTCTCTCTTTGGTACCCTTTCTTTCCCCAGTTTTTGTAGAAGTTTCTCCATCACCTGTTGCAAGTTATTTTCCTGTTCTTGATAAGAGTTCTCTTTTTTGCCTTAAGATCTGGTGGTGTTCAAAAGTTCAATACAATAGCTGTGATGGATAATGTTCAGTATTCATTTATTGTAAGTTATTCCATTCCTGGAGAAAACTTCATATTTTAGAATGCGCTGTAGTTATGTGGTGGGGCTCTCCCTCAGAGTCCCTTGTATGATGAGCCCGTCCCTTTTTTGGGGCTGGCCCCTTCCTCTGTCCCGGTCTTGAAAGGGCTGATGTGCTGTTGAGAATTGTCAGTGGGGTTTCTGTTTGCTGTGCCCATCTGTGCACAGAAGGAGGTACGTGGAGTACTAGCCTGAAAATACCCTCTTCCTGTAGGCCTACTCCCTGGAGAAGCTCCTATTTTATGTGCTCTTAAAACTACAGGGCTCCCATTGATTTTTCAGTGTTACTGTCCTTCATTATCTGTTGAGGGGCATGAGCCACCCCTACACCAAAAAGATGATCTCTTGTGAAGGGGGCGTTAATGACAGTCTACTGCACCTCGTGTTTAAATTCAGAGACTTGCAGCCAAGCATGTCTCTTACAGGTTGTGCTCATGCACAGCTGTCTACTTGCTGTGTCCACCGCGTTCAGGCCAGACTTGAGGCAGGTTTTGGAGCTAGCCTTGCCATCCTGGATGGTGTCGATTGTCCTCTTTCTTTATTCTTCGTGGAGATGCTGTGTCAAGGCTTAACTTGAGTCAGGTGCTAAACCACATGTTTAAATCCAAAGACTCGCAAAAAGCACATCTAAAGGGTTGTACTCGTGCACAGCTATCTGCTTGCTGTGTCTCTAGCGTCCAGGAGATTGCCTTGCCCTCCTAGATGTTATTTTCCCTCTTTCTGTACTGCTGACAGGGGTGCTGTGTCAACACCTTGATTTCTTCCGACTGTTGATGTCTGTATCTATTGAGGAGTGCACTGGGGTTGGCTTTCCTCATTGCAAACCAGCAGCTCTCTCTACTTTGCGTCCCATCATCTCCACTCAAGCTTTGCTTCTCTGGTGAAGGGCCCGCTGACATCTTGGCATTTTTTTAATCTGGTGGTGTGCGATTTAATCCACTACTACATTACATTTTATATGGACTCGGTCTTTTGAGGAACGTTTATATTTTTTCTCCACCTTTGGAGTCACTTCCTTACATGAGGTTGGTTGCCAGAAATGCTTCCTACCCTGCTCTATAATATTTGGGAGCGCTGGGTGGTATTGACCGCGTTTCTGTGATGGAAAAAGGATTCTATCAAGAAAAGATTATTGTGGCGATTCCACATTTAGTTGCACCTCTTGTTTAACTGTTGTTCTCTTTAACAGCGCAATGTACATGGTGATGTCATCAGAGCATCAACGACACCGAGGGTAGGAGTCGATGCCCACCTCCGGTGAATTGGTGTTGAGATCCTGGCAAGCTCCCTCAACACTATTGGGGCCTGTTCATGGTGCATGCCCTTCACAGGTCTTCAAGGGATTCGAAACACTTTAAGGATTTGTCGTAATCCCTCCTCACTTATCTCTACGCAGTGACCCCTGGGGTTCTCTTTGTTTCAACTTCCCTTCACTCATTACAGGTTTCGGCTTTGAGGGCATCTACAGGTTCCTCTAGTCTGAAGGCTTCGTCTGGGCCTGCTGTGTTACTGAAATGTGTTGCCTGGGTAAGCCTCTTGTGTTTGCCTTCTTGCGCTGTCTTCTTCGATACTATTGCTTCTTGGGTTAGACAATACACACTTCTATGTCGGACCCCATCCCCTTGTGCCACTATGGTCTCCTATTTGTTTGTTTTTTACATCATCTCTAGATTTAATGAGGTCCTTGCGGGGGATTTGTTACATGTGCTGGCTTTGCATCATGGCATAGTGTGCTGACCTCCTTTCTTTTTTGTGGTCCAGAGTGACTTCAGTTGAAACTAGGTGCATGCTTCGCAGTCTTC
Organism: Triturus cristatus; assembly: GCF_964204655.1. Lineage (NCBI taxonomy): Eukaryota > Metazoa > Chordata > Amphibia > Caudata > Salamandridae > Triturus > Triturus cristatus. Next base: position 395,201,557 of record NC_140594.1, read on the forward strand.
AGTACTGTGGCCTCTGGGCAGACAGAGGATGCAGACATTGGAGCTGTCCTTTTAGTGCAATCCTATGGTGGCACTTGGAGCAGAACCTATAGAGAGTGTTCTCCATTTCCCTCAACGGTTCCATCTTCACAGACGCACATTCTTCGACTTATGCTGTTGGCACCCCTTCGTGTTGCACCTACTTCTTTCAGTGATATACTGTGATATACTGTGGATATCAGTCGTCCTTCTACGGTTCTTTCCTTGTAGTAGCATTTCCCTGTTTTCTGGTTCCGCTGCTCCCTACTACCTTGAACACTTTCCACATTTTCTTTGACGATCCTTGACTGCAGACCGTAGCTTCTTTACCCAACAGCGAACAAACAAAACTAAAGATGGTGACCACGCATAGGGACTTCCGGGGTGCACGTCTTATGTCAGAAGAGGTCAGACATGAGACCATGTATTAGTCGATGACACGCAAGAGGGAAATTTCCAGACCAGACTAGACAGAGGAATAATGCATGGCATGTGAATCAACAAAAGATTCCCGCTGCAAACTCATTTTCTATTTATAGCACATGCAAGTTAAAGATTTTCGGGGGGAAAAACACAACAGCCTTCCATAAATATTAAAAGTAGGTTGATTCCAACTAAAACTTCATTTACAGTCAGAACATGCAAGTAGCAGGACAATCTTGTAGACCCCAATCAATTCTAAAGGCCCTTTTTGAACTACTGCTATTCCCAAAATATAAACAACATCAAACCTGAAAGTTGCCAACAATAACCAGCCCAGCAGCATTCGTGCAGCCAGCGATCAAGGCGGTGGTGTTCACCCAAGACTGTTGGCTTTGTTCAATCACTTGTCCATAGCGCAGAAAGCAAATTAGGACCACTGTTGAAAAGAGAGCAAAGGATTTATGCATTGTAGGGGCAGAGACATCAGGGTGTGCAAAAGATAGCATATACGGTTTACATATGGAGGGGCTTACACAGGGTTAGGTCGTGGCACAAGGTAGAACACAAGAAATCAGAAGTACAGTGGTTAGGTATGGGGGCAAAGTTAGAGCATGAAGGATCACAGGAGTTGAGCATATGCTATTGATATGAAGGAGGCCATGGTTTAGGCATTACAGAGCATGGGAGAGGAGCAGATAGTGTAGACATGGGTAAGAGGTTGGGGTTACTTGACCTCAAGTGATCGGTATAGTGCAGTGGCACATTAGATTTACGCATAGGGAGTGCAAGGGTACGGTACACAGGAGCAGAGACTTGAGGAAGAAGAGAAGACAGGCATGGGAAGTAACATGGATAGTAACAAAAAGAAGAGGACATGGTGGCGTCTGGAAAGAAGCGCGACAAACTGTGGATGCAGCAGGTTGGTTAGGCATTAGAAGTGAAGGAGCACAAGCTGGTAAGAAGGAGAGCTCAGGGGTTGATTATTTGGGGTTCTCGGTTACATATAAAAACAGAAGGGCTGCATGATGGGTACAATGATTAGGTAATGGAAAACAGGAAACAAAGGCACTGGGTATGAAACCACACGGGACAAGCGACTGAGAAGGGAAATAAATGGGGATAGGAAAAGGGAGCAAATCAGGAAGGTCAAGAGGAACACCCGTAACAGGTGAGAGAGCGGAGTGCATTAGGTGGGGCAGCGGGGCAAGCAGAGGGACCGGCTGCAAGTCAAGTGGAGGGGCCAGGAGTCAAAGGCAAAAGGAGGGGCCAAGCAAAGAGGCAAAAGTAGGACCGGACGGCGAAACCAGATGAGGGAAGCGGAATGGCACCAGGTGGGGAGGGTATAAGAGGGGAAGGAGGGGAGTGTGTCAGGCAGGAGACAAACAGAGGGATCAAACAAGCAAACAAGGGGGACAAAAAACAAGCCCATGCTAGTGAGTGGTACCGAAAGGATGTAAGGTAGAGCGCCTGGCCCGGGAAATGCTGCACAAGTTGCTTGCCAATGAGGCACCAGGGGTTAGGCTTGGCTTACATGGACTCGTCATAAGGACACAGAGTCCGCATGGAACGAGGTGGTAGCATAGGGAAAAGGTTCAGGAAGACATAGTAATGGGTAGGGTGCAGAGTAGTTAAGCGTGGAGGAAAACAGCCTTTAACACGCATGACCTTTACCGCACGTTTTATCATCATGCAGGCAAGTACCACACAGGTAAGTGTATATAATAGGTTTTTACCTTTACCACACATCCTTTACAACACAGGTAATAATAATAATTTTTATGTTATTAAAGAAAATGAGGTTTAGGTGTGGGTAGAGGTGAAGGGGGTATGGGTGATTTCAGGGTAAAGGGTGGGTAGAGGTAAATGTGATTTTAGGTGTAGTTAGAAGTAAATAGAGGTTGGTTTGATTACAGGGCTTAGGGGTGAGTAGAGGGAAACGGAGGTTAGGAGTGAAAAGTGAATATATATTTATATTCAAAAGTTGGTCAGCCGACCGTCAAAACAACGGGCACTCCCGGTAGCTAGCCCACTTTAACGCACTGACATTGTTTTGACAAAAAGCCTTTTTTCAAAGTGCATACACACAGACATATATAAAAGGGTTTTGGAAAATATACAAGTGTTTGCAGATAGATCTATGTGTGTGTGTTTACTCACACCCATCATCATTATATACATGTATATGTTTGCACACACATACACATTTTTTTTTTTTAACCCAACCTTACAGTAGCATGAAAATTAGTATTAAAGATCCACAATGTAATACAACACGTTGTAAAGGCCAACACGTTGTACTGCATGCATGCTAAAATTGTACATCAGAGATTGGAAAAAGCATAGAGAAGGGTGCCAGAGCTGTGCAGGGACATATTCTAAAGAAGCACACAGGATGGAGGGAAAAGGAGCACAGAGCAAATTATTTGGAATCTTGAGTAAAACCTCAGGGAGAACACACAGCATCGTTTGAGGAAGCGGCAGCACAGTAATCAGCTTTGGTGGGAGAGGGCCGGGACGAGACGGGGTCTAGACGGCTTATTTATGGAGGAGGCTAGCAACGTTGCTCACCATAGGCTCAGAGGATGCTGTGGAGGGCAAAGCTCATTATTGGAGCTCATTTCTATAGCAGGAAGGGTAACAGATGCACATACATCTGTTTAGCGTTGAGCATAAGAAACATTGTGGTGCCACCAGAGGGAGGAATTTGACAAAGGTGGGGATAGGGAAGAGAAAGAGATATCCTCCCTGTATAGTTATACAAAGCCTCCAGACTCCAACATCACCCTTTGTGCTCATTAATGAGGCACTGTGTCTGCATTAATGATTGATAATGGCCAAGCACTGCTGACACCCAGGAGGTTTCTATGGTGACTGCAGACTTACTGTGGGCAGAAAGGCTGCTGGGTCAGAGCATGTGCTTTAGATCCTAATTATGGGGGTGGATTATTCAGAGAGAATTTTTGGGCTTATGGTGTAACCCATCTCGGTGCCCTACTCTCACCCCTCACCCCAAACAGCCTTTAAGTAAACATGCAATAAAAGATATTCATAGCCCCTAGACAGTCAAGTTCAGGCAAATGAAAGACACTGGTGGATAAAAGGACATCATTGCTAGACATATGGGTAGGGGAGAAGGGGGAATATTACAAGCGAAGTGTGGATAAGTGTTAGAAAAACCCCACTCCCACACCGGAAGGGTGGTAATGGGGTCTTCCCGGACATACACTGTGGTAGCTTGGCTCGAGTGGTCAGGGATCAGGCACCGTGCTAAGCATACGTCATACCCACACAATAACCATGCGTGCATCCGTTCCAAAAACGACACTACACCTTAAAAATTATACTGAAAATATATCTCTTTATCTTCTTTTCTCTTAGTTGCTGATTCAATAAATAATAATACAATCACAGTACACAAGGCTTTTCCTGTGGTAGGGTAAGTCAAATAAATAATACTTCAACGATTCAATAAATAAGGTAGATCATAAATAATCAAGGCATAAATATAAGTGCATTACATAAAAGGCAATTAAATATTACGAGGCAATAAATACTGCGAGACAATAAATACTGTGTGACAATAAATACTGTGAAACATTAAATACTGTAAGGCAATAAAATACTGTGAGGTAATAAATAGGATTAATACAATAAATACAGTGCTCTCAATAAATAATAAAAGCCAACAGTGACACTTGAAAATCAGTTCACCTTCCTGAGGTACTATGGGATGATTTGACCCAATCCCAGCTTGTAGAGTTTTGGATGACCTGAGGGATGTACTACTTGGCTTGGACAAGGCTGAGGCCTAAACTGAGGTAGATCAAGGGGGAATCTAGAGATCTGGCTCTCCCACACTACACAACCCCTCTGTATTAGTCTCAGCTCACCCCTGGCACTATCAAACTGGTTCCAGCACCTCTCTAGCCTCTAGGATGGTCTCTTAGGGCTTCACAGGGCCTTAGGCGCCCTCTATTCCACTTACTGCCCTTTTTATGAAGCTCCGATGCCGCTGGAGTCGTGTCGACGCCGTGAGGCGGCTCCGGTTCGATGTCGGCGGCCTCGGCGCAATGACAGTTCTTGACGACGCCGGTAGGCGGTTCCGGTTCGATGTCGGCGGCCTCGGCTCGATGTCGACCTCCGGTTCGATGACGTCGGGCAGTCTTGGCTCGATGTCGACTTCGGGCGGCTCCGGTTCGATGTCGACTGCCTCGGCTCGATGTCGACCTCCAGGCGGCTCCGGTTCGATGACGTCGGGCGGCCTTGGCTCGATGTCGACTTCCGGCGGCTCCGGAGTGCGATCTCTACTCCCGACCTCTGGTGCTCCTTTCCTCAGGTTCCGGCGACCCCGGAGTGCGACCTCCACTACCGACCTCCGGCACGATTCTCTTCAGGTTCCGGCGACTCCGGAGTGCGATCTCCACTCCCGACCTCCGGCACGCTTCACCTCGGTCTCCGGCGACTCCGGAGGGCGGACTTCACTCCCCCGTCGACGCCGCACACTCGACCTTGGGTGACTTCCTCCTCGACCTCTGGTACTCTCCACGACCTCCGTCGGCGCCCTCTCTCGACCTCTGGCGGCTCCGGGTACGACGTCTGCTTTCCAGTCAGCGCCGCTTCTCCACCTCGGGCTCCAGGTCTCCAGGCTTCTCGACGTCGGACTTCAAGAAGTTACCAGTAACCAGGTCAGGAACTTGCTGTTCTTTACTTTTAAGGCCTGTTCCTGCTGTCCAGGTCCTTAAGATGGTTTTTCTTGCTTTCTCCCACACAGGGCTCCAGGCTGGGCTCAGTCAGTAGGGACTAGTATCAAGGGTGGGTTTATGGACCCCACTCCAGGCACAAGTTTCCACCCCTGCTGCCTCACTCCTTCCTCCTTCAGGTTTCTGCTGCTCTCTCTTCACCAGTCAGGTGCCAACTGCCAACTCCAACTGCCAACCTGGAGATGCCTTCCCAACATTCTAAACCTGCCTCTCACTGTCACAGGGTTCTGGAATGTTCTGGAAGGTGCTGGTAGGTTCCAGTGATGTCACAGGTGACAATGGGTGGCCACCATTTTGTGTTTCAGGCCCTCAGACAGAAGTTCCAGGGGTAGATAAAATGGCTCCCTGAATCTGCATCAATACTAAAAAGTCTGGTGGTTCCCAAAAAGGAAAAAATACTAACAGGGTTTGAGGCAAAAGTGGGACAAAATAAATAATGATGAGGAGGGACCACCCAAAGGGCTGACAGGTCTAACAATAAGTAAAGGTCCCTTTCAGCTAGGAAAGAGTCACTGCTGGCCGTTCTGGGCACGGGTCTCTGCAGGCCACTGCCAGCCAAAAAGCGCTCAATGCAGACAGCTGCCAATTGTGCAGAGTTATGCCTAGCCAAGCCTGTGGCTGTATTTCAGCCTCCAGTAGCCTTTCGTTTAAAGCCCCTCACTCAGTGGTTTGGACCTCATCGTATTTAAGCATTACTCCCTTTCACTGTACCCAGTCGTACCTCTGCTTTAAACTCGGCAGTTCTATGTAATTTTGCTCCTTGATCCACCGTCATTTATTCCATCTAACAATTTTCTCCCACCCGTAGGAATGTGCATGCAACATCACCTATCATTTGCACACCCAGCTCTACTTGTCTAAAGACAAACCCTGCGTTAGTACTGTTCAATAGTACCAAAAGCTGAAATAATAAACAATGCACCAATCTAGCACTGGACTGTACCCATATCATTAATTATTAAAAATTAATACTGAAATATCCAAGCATGACTGATGCAGCCTAAACAAAAAGCAGGGTGGAGGCAGCGACATGATAGAGGGTTTGCTTAGACAAACACTCACCCATAAAAGCACCAACATTTCCGATGAGGCTGAAAAGGCAGCTCTCCGGAGGATAGGTTCCACATTTGCTGTAAAGAATAAAGAGAGGTTCTTCAGCATGTAGGAACACTCAAGAGGTCTCAGACAACAAACAACGCCGTGATACCCCTTCTACCCCAATAACCTTATCAGGGGGACGTCCTGCAGGGTACAGCAGCTTTTGGGAGAGCCATGCTTGGACACATCGTCGGAGCAGGATTCGTTGTAGGACCTAGAAAAGAGATTGGAAAGGACAATCAGAGGTATCTGCGTTTGTGGTAGGGGATAGGAAAGTCAACCACCCCCCCCCCCCCCCCCCCCCCAAAATAAAAAAATAAAGAAACTGGGACGCAGCTCTACCTTAACAGGTCAACATTCTACACCTGTTTTGAGGGCACATAGGTTTGTCATTGTTTAACTTGCAGATTGTGGATATAAACCTGAACAAGCTAGTCCCAGTGTTAGGGCTTTCATGCGAGATGCTGTCCAAAGACTGCTGGGAAAAAAGTTTTTTCCCCAATGCCACTACTTTGTAATCCATGAGGAAATACGGAGTTCTTTCCCTTTCAGTAACTGGTTGTACCAAAAAAGAGGAATAAAGAAACCAAGCAAGAAGTCTTCGTACAAGCCAGAGAAACAAGGAGAGGCAGAACTTGGTGTACAACAAGCAACTTTGGAAGAAATCTTGGGGCATGTCTGTGATTCAATGGCATGGTCATTTTCTCAAAGTGTCTTTTCTATGGGTGATTATGTTGAAATTTCCTATGCTTACATGGAAAGTTGAAAAAATAAGCACCTTTTATTCAGTAGTTTTTAGGGGTTTTTTTAGATTTCAAAAAAACATAACTGCTAAGGGAATAAAACACACAACTCAAACCGATTTGGACGCCAGAAATCAAAAGCCAGTCAATCAGCCTAGCAAGCTAAAAGTGGCCAAGTCGTCTTAGCATTAAAAGTTATTTTCTATGACAATTTAAACATATTGGAAGCATGAAATGGCATTGAGAATGGAATGTATGGTCACAGAGGTGAGTTAGTTTGTTCTGGAATGTTAACTTCTGTTCTGTGAAGGGGCACAGAGAATATTAGGTGGTTCATGAGGGATAGAGGAGTATAGATCACCTTTGAATCCAGGCTAAGTCTGGAGGGGAAGCTGCCAGTGGAGCAGCTTCCTGAAGAACATATACTACACTCCTACCCACAAATTGATGTTGCAGCTCACTAAATGTTGAACTACTACTCAGCACTAGTTCAAAATGTAGTATTACACAAACTCTCAGTGGGTTGAAACCAGAAAGTGGAATTCTTAGAGATTCTAGGAAGTCCAATGCTGACATGTCAGACACCCATAACTCATTTTTACCACCAGAAAAATCTTAAAGCCTGGAGTGTGAACACAGACTCTTCTCTGCTAAACTGATCAAGACTGGACATGTACTTTACCCCTAATGCACTGCTATCTTCGAGAACCTATGGTGTTTTTTTATCCACAAGCTTCCTTGTGCACAACTTGCAGGTAACCAGCTTTAGGAAAGCTAAGAAGGTTGCAACAGACACTTTTTTTCCCCAGCAGACCCACAGGTTGCCCCCGGAACAGCTGTACCCTCTACACCACAGAGGTGCTCATTGTTTGGCGCTTTCAGTTAAGAGTCCACAAAAGCAACTGCAGCAGTGGGCGGACACCTTCAACCGCCACCCTATATGGGATTGTCTGAAGATGCCACAAAGACTCCAAAGAAAGACATGTTAAATAAGCCTACCTGCCACACAGCCATCCTGACCGATGTTTGACTTCCCAGACAGTAGCCCACATAGAAGGATCTAGTTACCAAGAAGCAGGATCTAATGTACCTTCACTATTTAACACTATAGTCTATTTCAAGGTGCCTGCCAGACCACAAACTACCAGCACATGCTACGAGATTCTTTCTTAGCTTAACACTTCCGGGGACGCACCAGTATTACAAGGTGACAAAATACTAAGCCAAATGACACAGCCAGTCGCTGTAACATGCTGTATCTGCCATCAGTTATGGAGAAATACATTTGCTAGGTTCCTGCCTCTGCCACTACAATGACTCTGGATCTTTCTGTCAAGCAACCTAGCAAATATGGAAACATTATCGAGGACTTCAACACAGGAGCAGATTCCTTGGCAGATCTTAGAAATTAGCATGCACATCGCCTAGGAATCCAACTTCACCTTACGGCCATCATGTCAAGGGCTAAATCCAAGTTCATTTTTTAGCAACATTCTAGCTTGGGTTTTGTGCCATACTATGCTTAGACCTCTCCGTTCAATACCTGTAAGTCTCTGCAGTCTGGGCCTATGGTCAGGACTTAAATTTACTCAACAGCAATATGTACCCCTCACAGCTTCAATCAAATTTGTATGGCCAGTCCCTCACTTTCATGCTCATGGTTCAACGTTGGGCCAATCTTTCTGTCGCCAGTGTTTTTTGCCACCACACAGTTCAAGTAATATGGGTCACATTTTCATGATTTCAACTGAATGACTACTTATCAGGTTTAGCTCAGGCACAACTTCTGACAATGCCTCCAACACCTCTCAGTGCCAGATTCACTTTTAGCAACTATGGCCTCAACCTGATTCGAGTCTTAGGCTCACACACTATTCTACTTCTTGCTCAGACCCTTCAGATGTGTCCTATGGAATACGTGGGGCACAGACAAAGATCAAAAGTTAGAAGACACTCTCTCAGGCCAAGGTATTTCCCTCCGGTGAAGGGTATCATGGTTTGGATGGAGACGGGGCTAAAATTGTGAAAATGTTTTTCAACAACACAAACAACTGTAGACCTGGATCTATCTTTGCGCACTAGCTATTCCCACTCAGCGAAACCGGTTTAAAATGGCACAAATATGCCAGAATACACATTCAGCTCTTTGCTTATTGTGGCATGATATCAGGAGGCAATTGTTGCAGCACAACCCATATAGCCAGGAGGGAGTGCTACTTCAGCACTCTCAGCTGTACTGATGTCGGGGGTTTAGCTAACTCCGGTGGTGTGAAGTAAACTGTGATTCCGGGTAGAACCCTGAGAATCCCACAGTGATCAGTATTTACTGGGGTTAGGGGTGTCTTTGGCATCCAGAACCTTCACGGAAAAACACAAGAGGTCTGCAGTAACTCCTCATATCTCAAGATTCTTGGTGAAGCTGACAAGATTGTTCCCGTCCCCAGCAGGAATGAGGGATCCCTAATAATGAGGAGGTTAGTTTTTATTCTGGAAAAAAAAGAGGCATAACAGATGGTGATCAACTTATCCCACAATTTTCTGCATTTATTTCACTGCGCTTACTACCAGCCTTTCGCTGTCACAAGGCCAATTGGTGTTCCATTCATGAGCAGATTTTACCACGCCACTCACGTAGTAAAATCGCTTCACACATTGCGTTTTATTGTAACACCATAAAAAAGTGTAAACATTAGTCTACAGTAATCAGTTTACTGTCCAGATTTACAGGTCAGTTTGGTTCGACATAAGACCAGAGATACATGGCACTCTTGATGATCACTGCACTCAAATGGATATGTTGGAGATAACACTTGTCTTCTCAAAGCTTCCAGGTCCAGAGTTGTATGGGTGTCATCAAAGCGAAGAGCAGAGCTGTTTATATTTTGGGGAAGGTAGATAGGGAGGCTGTTCTTGCACGCAATATGTATTGTAAAACATCCATATTTTTCAGATTAAATTTCCACTCGACAGGGACAAGGTTTGTCAGATGTTTAGCTGAGACTATACAAACATTCTCCTCAACCATGGATAAAGAGCTGCAAGAAGATGGCAAAGAGGTGTGGGCCAGCAGATAGGTTTGGCTGTTCAACTCCTACTTCATTTCCTATGTGTTTGACGATGAACCAAACATATGCAAGGCAGGAGCTGCGACTGCATGACCTCTAGTGATCATATACCCTAAAATTGCCTTTAAGATATTGTAAAGTTAGACTAAGATCTCTGGAGCTTACTAAGCAAGATTCAAAGATACCAAGGCTTTTCAACTCTGTATCACCCATTTTCCAGAGTAAAGGGCACAATCAGAAGTTTGTTTTTCATCTAGCTGCAGAGCAAAAGAAGCAGAGAGGAATCTGAAAAAACAACTTTCATTACAAGTTTTGCTTCATTCTACCAGAGCATGGCATTTTTGAAAAGGCTACGGGTTTGCTGGCTTTCTTGTACAAATAGTGCCCCAGTAAAAGCTAAAAATGTCCCATGCCCAGATTTACCAGGAAAAGCACTAGAACCAAGAACCAGACTCCAGTCACTAGGTACTTGAAGATCTGAAGCTGCGGTTGGTGGAGGACAATCTTCTAGTGGGACTACCTTGCTCTCACTGATATCAATCCCAAAGGAATCACTGACATACAGATGTAGAACTCAAATGGATATTTGGGAGATTACCTGGTCTGTCGAATATAGGTTCTTTTTCAGAAAACGCTTAAAGATCAAAACTATACTCCTAGAGTTTTTCGACCCTGGTTTCAAGAAAATCACTGCTAGACTAACTGACAATATAGCTGCTGTGTTTTACCACAAAAGGCAGAGAGCATTCCCTCTCTTCTGGTTCACTTTGTCTTGACCATCCTGTTAATGGTAGGGTAACTAGACACAAAGCGGTCTTCTACAGCTAGTTGTTTTCTGGCAATTGTCATTCTTCAGGTGGACTGACTGAGAAGGTCAAAAAGCAGAAGCCCCTCTTCATTTTGGTGGTTTGTAATCTTTTCCACATGCATGGAATGTGGATATGCTCATGCCCTGGAGTGGAAAGACACTATAAATGATCTCTTTGTGGCTACTGAGGGGCTTGGGGGATAGGAGATGCTATTCTACTTGACTTGAACAAAATATTTCTGTATTCAGATCTAGCTCATTCTCCTGGTCTTTGGAATGCTGAGATTGTTGGGAAGGAGTTGTGCGATTCCATGGGTTTGCAGGCATTTAAAAATAGTCTGCTCCTCTTAGTCTCTGCCATGAGGAATATCTCCTGCCTCATCAGAGAGACAGGATGCCGCCACTAAGCTTTCTGTCTGTGAACTTGTTTGTTTTTTACCTGATCAGTTAGCAAGGTGACATCTTGGGTTGTGTTGCAAAAACTTACGGCCTGTAGACGGCCCAGCTGCTATTTCATCACTCCAAGAGAAAAGGTCAAATATCCATATTTGAAGAGCATATTCAACAGACAACGTTCTCTGGACAAAGTCTTGCTTCACAAAAGAGCAGTTCATGTAGTTGAGATCATGTTTTGTGGGTCATATTTGAAGAAATGCTTGTCCTTATAAAACGTTCTTGAGCTGTATTTTGATTGTGCATCACCCACATTCTACCTCACCGGGAAGCCCTACATCTATAAAATCTGAACACGGATATTTCAATATGGGCTGTGAGCATCAGTGACATCACAGACTTACTGCAATATTGATAGAGAAACAGGCAACATAACAGCATGAACTCTAAAAAATGCTACCACATCCGGATCCTCTGGTCCACCTCAATCTCAGTGCACGAGACAACGCTCTGGCAAGAACTACAGCATTGCGAGTCTGAACTTGTACTCAAAGCTTTCATTCTAGGGCTTGGTTTTAATCTGAAGAAAGGCCTTACCAGTTCTCCACTGGGCATACATGTCGATTCATCACAGCCATTGCATACCTGAATGTAAGGGCAGATAGAGACACTAGGTTAACACGCATATATATTTCACAACACAACCTACTGTTCATTTCCAGTGACAGCATTCTAATCCATCCCTAGCACCAAGAAACAAGCGAATGACCCCTTGCCATTTCCACTGGTACTAGATAGGAAAGAAATTGGGGAAGGTGTGGAAGCTGGAAGCAAGCTGATGGCTCCACATCAGGACAGGATCAGAGGTACAATAAGAAAAGGAAGAGACTACAAAAATTTGACATGAGGGGAAAGGATGTTAATGTGACGCCCAGTGCCTAATTTAAGCCAGTGGTTTCTAGTGCTCGGCACCGGCACCTACTTGTCAAAACCAGCGCTTGTGACAGTCTGCTACAAGTTGGCCCTGTCCGGCTAATTTAGAAATTACAACAACAGTTAAAATTCAATATACATAAAATATTACTATTATTTGTCGCCCAAGCCATTCTTATTATTTTCGTGGCCTGGAATAGTCCTAATTGTCACACTTGCAGAAGTCTGATGGTTAGTAGTAGTGCGGTTACTATCGTTGGCATCGTGGCAGGAGCAATGTGTGGTGCAAGCTGCGGTGGCCTCCTTGCAAAGACCCAGGCACTTAGTTTTCTACAAATTAAGCACTGTTGAGGCCTCTTGAAATAACATATATGCCAGGGGTAGTAGCAACAAACGTCAGTGGATGCCACTCTGTTGATAATGAACTACAAACTACATTGTATGAGTTCCTACAGCCACAAACACATAAGAATGCCCACAGTACACCAATGAACTTCCAAAGAGAGGTTATTCCTATTTCATAATTCTGGTCAAAAATTCTTAAATATGACCCCAGGAAGGGAGAATTTCTAAACTAAACATGATACTGTAATGTGTTTGTCTCAAGATGGAGAGGTGGCATTTTTTGTGTAAATAAGAACCTGTGCAATCATGGCACCAGCATACTCATATACCACAAAGTAGGACGGAATACTTACACAATCCATATTCCAGTGATGGAGAAGGCAGAGAGGCTGATGGGAAGAATGATCCAGGCTGTCATTAGTGAGGGCAGGCAGGATGGAGGGGATACAGGGAGGGGGGAGTGGGATGGCAGCAGCTATGACACGAGGCCTCCAACGGGAGTCATCAGCACCAGCCACCTGCAGAGACGAGACAGAGTACATCTGTCAGACGGAAACTAGGTCACAAATAGCTAGATGGCTCAAGGGGCTCACCCGTTTCTTAATCATCCAGGCTTCTAGCTTCCTCCATTCTCACCACTCGTCCCACATCACCCCCTCACATGTACTCCTAAACGGGGCACTGGCTAATTCAATCCATGCCATCATGGACACTGTTTCCGGTAACGGCCTTTCATGTGCCTGCCTAATGCATTCTGGGTGTTGTAGGCTTGACATTCTTCCATCAGTCTGCCTAGACACTAATGCATCTAACAGGACTGATTTGCAGGTTAAAACCCCAGGGCCTGTATTACAGATAAGGCGTACTTTCCACTTTGCGCCACGGCGCACCTTAAAGCAGGTGCGCCGTGTGCAAACATGGAAAGTGCATCCTCTCAGGAAGAATGCACTGCCCTCGGGGCAGCCGCGAACTTGTGCTGCACCCAGGACAGCGCATTTAAGAGAAATACAGAGCAGCTGTTTTAAAACTGCTCCGTGTCTCTCTGTGCAGGTGGCAATCCGCAAGCCCTTTGAAAATGGGTTAGAGATCCCCTTGCAGGTGGGTGTAGTGAATGACTGCACCTGCCTGCACGCGGATGTTGGTGGGGGTCCATGGGACCCCCTTTTATCCCTTTAGAGGGCTGCATTTAGTAGGCACAGAAAGGGCACCACCTTTTTGTGGCACACTCGAAATGCGCCTCCTAAAGGAATGTTTGCCTCTGCGCCCATGTCAGTAATACGCGCACAGGCACAGAGACCTTCATTTGCATGGGGCCACGCCCCTATGTACATGAGAGAACGCCCTCTATTGACAGGACTGGCGCTACACATACATCAGCGCTATCTGTATTACAGAAGGGGCCGCACAAGCATTTTGCGCCCTCTTCTGTAATATCAAAGTGCCTTTGGGGGGCGCAAAGCGGGTGCAAACACCCGTTGCGCCCCCGAGGCACTTGTGTAATACAGCCCCAGGAGGGGAAACGGTCTCTGTCATGACACAGAGTCACGTGGCCAGCCTACTCTCACCACACATTCCCAACTACTGCATTCTTAGCTTCCTGAAAACAGCAACATCAATGATACGCTTGCACACACACAGTATCCAAAATGTTCATATACAACACTGCTACCATTTTACAAGTTACGTATGCTACAAGTCCAAGTAAGCTGCTGCCGGTGCAGTAATTGTTCTGTGTAGGACAGACACGTTCACTGATGTCTGTGTTATAACCATTTTGTATAAAAGGGACACCTGCATTGCAGATGCTTATATTAGCTTATGGGTATAAATGAAGTCTGTACTGTACTGCTGCTGCACCTGGTGTCCCTGTTTTGGGTAAGGGAAGCGTGGAATATTGCTACACGACTGCCTGTGATGTGGGAGAGAAACCTGCACCGCTGCTACACTGCGCATGTTTTGATTGAGAAAGGTATTCTGCTGTTACCTGGGGTGCACCTCTACCGCATAAGAAAAGTATGAAATGCTGCTGCTCTTTGTGTCATAATCGTGAGGGAAGCTTTACACTACGGGAAACAGCCTTTATAAGGAGGTTTTAACCCCTTCGACGCGCATGACGGAACGGTTCTGTCATGCACGTCGGTTGCGCTGTGCGCATGACGGAACCGTTCCGTCATGGTCCCGCCCGCGCACGGAACCTTCAGCGTGGCGCGGAAATCCGCGCCGCGCTGAAGGGGTTAACTACGTTGTGACTTTACCACGCATTTTTTAAGCATGCATGTTTTTACAATGTATATGTTTTTACAACGGATGCCTTTGCCACGCATTTAAGATAAGTTGGAGAGTGTGGGGGGACCTCCCCCACAAATAAATTGTTTTTAAATGAATAAACAATGTGTGGTAATGGCATCGGTTGTCAAAACATACACATTGAAAAAAAATGTGTGGTAATAAATGTGTGGTTGACACTTGAGACTTATTTCCCTGCGTTGTTCTGTCGTACAACCTTTCACTACAGCTTCCAATGTTAGAACTGCACTCTGTGCGAAGGTATTGAGCAGAGCTGCTCTGCACTTGTCGAGGAAGAGCTTAAGCTGTGGTTCCTAAGGCTCCAGTTATTGGGTTGCTTGCACTGCTCTCTGCACAGCCTCCCTTCTTTAAGAACAAGCATTTGCAATGCAATAGGTCTCGCATTTACGGGAGTTTGAGCTATTGGCATTGTAAATGACAATGCCTTTTATTTATGTTTTGGTTTTTAAAACATAAAATAAAAGGTATTGTCATTTACAATGCCAATAGCTTCCTCGCATAAATGCGAGACCTGTTGCATTTCAATGCTTGTTAGATGAGCTTCGAAGACTTTTGAATGGAAGCATTAACCTCTTGAGTGCCCATGACGAGATGGTCTCGTCATGAGCCCCGCCCGCTAATGAAACGCCCGGCACAGGGCGTGGAAAGGGCGGGGCACTCACGGGGTTAAAAGAAAACCTCTCATAACTGTACCAACAAATAGGTCCTTTTTCTCACCAGGCACATGGCATGCATGATTAGAATCTGTGTAGAAATAGCGCTTCCCGGTACTGTGGTAAACACTAATGTACTGGAATCTTTATTTGAATCCCTTTCGGAGAAGTCAGTAAAAGTGGCAAATCTAATTGAAAAATTGAGCAGTTAACATGCACCTTTTGGTTTCACTTTTCCAAAATTATCCTACATAAAATCCTACTGGGCAATGTGCTGGGGGTTACTCACTTGGTGCACATGGGGTCTAAGTTTATACTTTTTGACAGGGCTGTTTTAAATTACCAGTCCGGCCCTGGACGTGTTCCAGAGTAGAGTCAATGACAAAGAAGTGGTCCAAATGCTACGTTCAGAAGGGGGAGGGTGTGGCTTAATGGCCAGTGCAGCCGACTTGGGCGCTGAGAGATCCAGGTTTAAGTCTCGTCATGTGCTCAACATCCTGTGATTCTGGGCAAATCACTTCCCCCTGCCTACGGACAGCGCCTACAGACCCTCACGGGTTATTAGCAACGCTATACAAATCCAAGTATTATATTATAATTATTAAGAAGAGAATGAGGCAGCCAAAAGACGAGGATCAAATGTCCAAGCAAAATGGAAAAAGTGGCCTAGAAGGAGACTAGATAAGAGGGGGGGGGGGGGGGGGGGGGTGGAAGGAGTGGCCCGAACGCTACTCTTAAAAGCTTATGAAACACAACTAGTAGAAATGGACAAAGTATTGAGGAACTATATGCAGCCGTTCCAGGCGTTCTGAATTTCCGGTACCGCCGGGAATCTCTGTACGCAATTACGAGTTTGCAGACCAAGAATTACTTGGCATAATTCTGCATGGAAAGCTGCATGTTTAAAGCTACAGATCACATTTTTTATGAAACTGCACTACAGCAACAGCACCGGCCCTGATATAATATTAATGGCCGCCGAGCAGCACGGTAGCAGCAGACAGCCTTTTAGGCTCTTACGCAACACGTAGCTAAATTAATTATTTGCAGGGAAAGGATCCCATACCCCCGGCAGCCTCCGAGGGATCAGTGAGAGCCGGACTGCGGAGGCGCTCATTAGCTACCCTCAAATGTCAGACACCAGGAGGAAAGAAGAGGCCTGACAGGGAAGGAGACACAGGGACACAGAGATCTGGAAGGGAGGGGGCGTGAGAAAGACAGGGACAGCGAGGTACAATGATGGAAGAGGTGGCGACGGAGCAGGCACAAAGAGGGGAGAGGGCGCGAGGTAGACGGGGACTGCAGGTTAGACAGGGACAGCGAGGTACAATGATGGAAGAGGTGGCGACGCGAGAAAGGGAGCGGGCACAAAGAGGGGAGAGGGCGCGAGGTAGACGGGGACCACAGGTTAGAGATAGGAAATGATGGAAGGCTCGTGAGAGAGAGCAGGATAGAATGAGGAGAGCGGGAGAGACAAAGAGCAGTAAATTCAGACATAAGCGAAGAGAGAGAGAGAGAGAGCAGTAAATACAGACATAAGAGAAGAGAGAGAGAGCAGTAAATACAGACATAAGCGAAGAGAGAGAGAGCAGTAAATACAGACCTAAGCGAAAGGGAATGGGGTCGTAAGAGAGACAGAGGCCTAGGAAAAGGAGGGGAGCCAGGTAGAGAACAAATGCGTATTACGAAGAAAACAAGACAAGCCCAGCTTCTAAAGTGCTCCGGACGCGAGCGAGCGCCCGCCGCGCGAAAGTGAAAGCAAATTTGTCACGGCGAGACGCGGCGGAGCGTGGCGCGCGCACTTGGCGGGGGCGCGCATTCCAGGCGGGGGAGCGGACCCTTTGAAGTATGATGCCGAGGGCGCCAGAGGGCTGAAGCGCTATCCCAAACGGACTGCATGGCGGCACGATGCACGCGATTGTGCGCGTGCTCGCCATGCAATCCACTTTTGGGAGCACTTTGAAATGCCCCTCTTACTAGAGTCTCGCATAGCGATTGCGTAAACGCAACAGCTAGGCGAGACCTAAAAACGTGCATGGCTATGCCATGCTGTGCCTTGTGGCAACAAGAAAGATGCTTCTCCCACCATAGATCAACGTGAACTTTTCAACAACTGGAGTTACTTTTATTAACTCCGAATCTACTGAATGTATTTTGTTACTTATTACAGTATTCCACACAAGATCATAAGGTCCCACCCGGAGGTTGAAACGCGTTGGCATCTCCCATTTGAGGCCAAGAGCAACCAGCTTGCAAAAACATACGAAATAACGAACAGTCTGGTCCATAATAAATAGACATAGGCCATGAGCTGTATACGAACACTCTGACCTCATACCAGGACCATACAACTAAACAAGCATTGGCATAGCCAATAGGTCTCGCCTTTGGGATCTTGTAAGTGTTTAGCCGAAGCTATTGTCTTTGCCAATGTCTTTAACCCATGGTGTAGAGCAGCGTGCCTGCTGTGCAGCATGTTGGAAAGTTATAATAGAAAAGTGTTATAAGCATTTTTGTTATCTTATATATAACCATGAAGGCATTATGTACAACTGAACAGCCCTATTAAACAAGCATTAGAAATGCAATAGGTTCTGCATTTGCTTGAGTTAGAGCTATTGCCGCTCTAAATTACAATTTTTTTTACCCGTATGTTATGTATGTGGTGTGTAATGGAATTATGTGGGTTGTATAGGAATTATTGGTTGGGCAATTGTGTGGTGTATAATTTTGTGGTGTGAAGTGGATTTGTGTAGTGGAATTATGTAATAATAATAATAATAATAAAGCGTTTTATAAAGCGCATGGCTGCACAACTGTGTATCCCCGCGCTAATTGCTGACAAAAACTCCTTACAGCTCACCGAGACAGAGAGAAGAGATGAGTTTTTAGTTTAGCTCTATGTGGCATGGTATGCAGTGGAAATATGTGGATAGTAATTGTGTGGTATTGAGTGTACTGGAAATATGCGGAGTAGGATTGTGTGTTATATAGTGTAATTACGTGGATTGGCATTTTGTGGCTCTGCTTTCTCCCGAGGACTTGCCTGGGTTTGTTGCTGCTTACCGCTGCTGTTCCTATCTGACGCCTGACACCTTCTGCAACAGGAAGCTCCGTCCCCCGCCGCCGCTTCCACCATCTGCGGCCGCGGAGTGGGGACGGGACTACATCCCCCATAACCCTTTGCGCCAGGGGAGCCGCCCACGCTGTTTTCGCGCCAGGAGGCGCACTAAATACCACCGTGACCTCGGCAGAGCGGGCTCTGCTTTCTCCCGAGGACTTGCCTGGGTTTGTTGCTGCTTACCGCTGCTGTTCCTATCTGACGCCTGACACCTTCTGCAACAGGAAGCTCCGTCCCCCGCCGCCGCTTCCACCATCTGCGGCCGCGGAGTGGGGACGGGACTACATCCCCCATAACCCTTTGCGCCAGGGGAGCCGCCCACGCTGTTTTCGCGCCAGGAGGCGCACTAAATACCACCGTGACCTCGGCAGAGCGGGCTCTGCTTTCTCCCGAGGACTTGCCTGGGTTTGTTGCTGCTTACCGCTGCTGTTCCTATCTGACGCCTGACACCTTCTGCAACAGGAAGCTCCGTCCCCCGCCGCCGCTTCCACCATCTGCGGCCGCGGAGTGGGGACGGGACTACATCCCCCATAACCCTTTGCGCCAGGGGAGCCGCCCACGCTGTTTTCGCGCCAGGAGGCGCACTAAATACCACCGTGACCTCGGCAGAGCGGGCTCTGCTTTCTCCCGAGGACTTGCCTGGGTTTGTTGCTGCTTACCGCTGCTGTTCCTATCTGACGCCTGACACCTTCTGCAACAGGAAGCTCCGTCCCCCGCCGCCGCTTCCACCATCTGCGGCCGCGGAGTGGGGACGGGACTACATCCCCCATAACCCTTTGCGCCAGGGGAGCCGCCCACGCTGTTTTCGCGCCAGGAGGCGCACTAAATACCACCGTGACCTCGGCAGAGCGGGCTCTGCTTTCTCCCGAGGACTTGCCTGGGTTTGTTGCTGCTTACCGCTGCTGTTCCTATCTGACGCCTGACACCTTCTGCAACAGGAAGCTCCGTCCCCCGCCGCCGCTTCCACCATCTGCGGCCGCGGAGTGGGGACGGGACTACATCCCCCATAACCCTTTGCGCCAGGGGAGCCGCCCACGCTGTTTTCGCGCCAGGAGGCGCACTAAATACCACCGTGACCTCGGCAGAGCGGGCTCTGCTTTCTCCCGAGGACTTGCCTGGGTTTGTTGCTGCTTACCGCTGCTGTTCCTATCTGACGCCTGACACCTTCTGCAACAGGAAGCTCCGTCCCCCGCCGCCGCTTCCACCATCTGCGGCCGCGGAGTGGGGACGGGACTACATCCCCCATAACCCTTTGCGCCAGGGGAGCCGCCCACGCTGTTTTCGCGCCAGGAGGCGCACTAAATACCACCGTGACCCCCGCGTCGCGGGACGCGCGCGGGCGGCGCCGGGCTAAGCCCGGGACAAGGGCGGGACCGTCTGTGGCCGTCCGGGGCCGGAAGAGGCCGGGCTGGGCCACCGCTCTATTAGCTACTACCATAGAAGGTAATTAGTGTGACTGTGTACAATTGGTAATCAAAATGGTGAAAGGAAAAAGAACCAGAGCAAAAACACCTGCTGGTGCTACACTAGACTCATTCTTGGTTAGGGCAACGACTCTGCTGGCACATGAAATAGAGTTGACCGAAAGGAGATTGTCCTTGGAACCTGGATGTCCCTCACTGAGATGCCAGGGTTCGCCCGCTCATTCAAACTCCCAAATTAGTAATCAAGCCTCCCCAGGTATTCCACGAGATTTAGTTGGCATTGAAGATCCTATTCCACATCCGACCCCAAGCGTTGGAGACGGTAATTCAACAACTGACATTCATCCAAGTCCACCGATCTCCATTGAGTCTTTAATTTCACCGCCCAAGCTAAGAGAGACCAGAACCAGGAATACGTTGCCCGTCCATAACCCTAGGGTCCTTAAAGTGACTTGTGCAACGAAAAAGAATGTTCTGCAAAAAAAAACTACCAAAAAGCTTCATCAGCCTAAAGCAACCCTTTCAACATCAAATTTACCTGTCCCTTATGTCATCGACCAAACCCCAATTTGGGACGATTTACTTAAGAAATTAGACTCTATCATAGACCCGATAATCGACAAATTGGCAAGCATCGAAGTAAGGATCTCTAAGTTGGAGTCACGATTTGATAATTTTCCAGTAACAGCTCAGAATAATGCTATCCTTGATGGTCCCTTATATGGGCCTCAGCCAACTTCAACGGAAAATACTCCCATGCCAGAGTCTCAAGCCGCCCAACCTCCGATCATAACAGCCCTATCCGTAGTGCAACCAGAAATCACTAGGAGCTTACAACATCCCAATGCCCCCCAAAATAGAACTGAAGGGCCCTGTGCACTACCCCAGCCGGAAACATCTAAAGTTATACTCACTACGATAAATACAAAACAAGTACAACCAATATTCCACTTATCTCCTTTAGCGGCTCCTTTGGCGTTGGTCCTGGCACAGGTACCCCCGTTATTACCTAATCAAAGCGAGACTACTATCCATTTAATGGACAAATGTGCACACTGGATATCGTCCAATCTTAGTGCCCCTGAATGGGTATGTCAATCACTTGTAAGAAAGATCATCATGGCGAGAAGAGTTGACTGGGTGGGCTCTCAGGAGAAGAAGCTAAAAGGGGACTGTGTTATTGTGCACTTTTCGAGCACTAATGTTTTGCCTGTACTTCTTAGAAACTTTTTCCCCCCTCAAAGGAGATCGTTTGAAATAGTGCCTCTAACATATCATTACTTCTACAATAAACGTCAATTTAAAATTCCAAGCTTGACCAGGGTAAAAAGCTCTACGGTACAGTCTAGTGCCCCCACCATTGTCAGTTCACCCTGTGTTAATACAGTATCACTGACCAATAGATTCGAAGCACTTTCCAATCTGGAAGAATGTGATTGACTCGGGAACAATTCTTTACCTTTTTCACAAATCCCAAACAAACACATGAAAGTACATGCTAATGCTATTGAACCTTGTTTTAACCTATATACTCCAACCCATTTGTCTACTTATTGTGTATTGCCTAGTTTTAATGAACCAGACGTAAGCGAAGAAGCCAGTAACCCAGCTAATGTGGAGACTCCTTGTATCAAACGCCAACCAACCATAGCCTCCCCCTCAGATCTTAAAATCAGGATCCTATCATGGAACATCGCTGGTATAAATTCAAAGATAGACAACCCAGAGTGGTCTAAGTTTATATCAGAATATGATGTTGTATTATTGCAGGAGACCTGGTCGCTTGTGCCTACACAGTTCTCCGGGTTTTCGGCACATACCGTAGTAGCGACCAAGGGGAAGAGGGGTAGGCCTTACGGGGGCCTCTCCATATGGGTCGCAACTCATTTAGACTGCACTATTTCTGAACTAGATCTGTTCTCAGTAGATCTTCAAGGTCTGGCTCTTTTATTCAAACCCAATTTTAAACTAATTCTTATTAACGTTTACTCACGTCCATCTAGCCTATCCCAAGATTCTCCGATTTTTGACTTATTATCTACTAGCATACCAGACCTACCTAATCATGATAGACTAATAATTGCGGGTGATTTTAACTGTCAATACGAACCGCTAGTTGACCTCCCATATATATTAGAAAACGAGGAAGATAATTGTAATCTAATACCAGATCCCCAAATCCAGAAGGTAAAGGCTTGGACCCCATTAGTTATGCAAATTAATGCATTTGTCCTTACGCATTCATTGAGGGCCTGTAATGGTCGTTTAAAATCTGACCAGCCAGGGAAACCTACCTTCAAAAGGGACAATTATTCCTCCCTAATAGATTATATTCTGGTGGAGGTATCTTCTTGGAATAGTATTGTAGACTTTACCGTCATTTCTAGATTTGACAGTGACCACGATGCGTTGTTGCTTGAGATATCAATTCCTGTCTCTCAAGCATCTTCTACCATTGGCCCTATGCCCGACCGGAATCTTTCTCTGGTCAATAATAAAAGAAGAATTAGGTGGGATGCAGTAAAACGCACCCCGGACAAAATTTTAGAACTTTATGGGCTGATTCTCCCAGCGCTTCTAGAAACGGAAAGGTTATTTACCCCACTTCCAAGTGACTGGGATTTACAAGCGATAGAATCAACGTACCTGCATCTTACCTTGGCTCTTAAAATATTCTTTAATCCCCCATCAACTAAGCCCAGGCAAAATCACTTTTTTAATACCTGGTATACTAAAGAATGTAGGCAGGCAAAATCTGCTCTTATTAATGCAATAAAAACAAAAAATAAGGCTGTATTGAAGCCTTCCAGGAAGTTTTATTACGAGACTATTAAAAATGCAAAACAATCATGGGAGTTTGAGAAATGGGAGGCCCTCAAAATTGCCCTTTCTAATAAGGACATGAGGGGATTTTGGAAAATTATTGCCAATTCGGGCAACAAGGACGAACGATCCCCAATCCTACCGAATATCGCAGCATCTGCCTGGGAAGCCCATTTTAAGTCATTGTACTCAACTGGAGATGATCTGATTCTTACGGAGGGTCCTCTTCAGTTAGCACAATTTGACTCTTTAAATGAAATAACGGCCCAAGAAGTTGAGGGTGCTATCAAAACCCTCTCTACATCTAAAGCACCTGGCCTAGATAAAATCCCCGGGGACCTATATAAAGAAGAACCCTTGATCTGGGTCCCTTATCTATGGACCTTATTTAACGCCATCATGAAAGGTATGAACGTCCCAGATACATGGCTAGGAGCTGAAATATTCCCCATTTTTAAAAAAGGATCACCGTTGCTTCCTGCAAATTACAGGCCAATCAGCCTAATAGATGTAGCACAAAAGCTGTTTGCTAGAATTTTACTTAATCGTCTGCATTCCTGGATGGAAGAGATGAATATCTTGAGCGATTTACAGGCAGGATTTAGGAAAAGGGTGTCAACTGTTGACCAGCTCTTACGGCTGCAATTATTATTCTGGAAGACAGTATCAATGGAGGGTGGCAGCCTCTATCTGATATTTGTCGACCTGAAAGCAGCTTTTGATATGGTCCCAAGGGATAAGCTCTGGGCGGTACTGCACAAGCTGGGAGTCCCCTTGGACCTATTAGCTATGATCATTAGACTGCACACTGGCAACTATGCGCAGGTCCGATATGGTAAGGCAGGCCAATTAACCGCGCGCTTTCCAGTCAATAGAGGAGTCAGGCAGGGATGCGTGCTAGCCCCTACCCTGTTCTGTCTTTATGTTAACGCTTTGGTTAATCATATTAATAAAACGGACCGTGGTGACTCCCCTAGACTTAATGGTAGAAAGGTTCCAGTCATGCTATTTGCAGATGACACCCTTCTTCTATCTAAATCCCCGATGGGCGTTCAACGTGTTTTAGACAGTTTTTTAGCTTTTTGCATTGACCATGGGCTCGAAATAAACATTTCGAAAACTAAATACATGGTTTTTAACCCAGCTAACACAACCCGGCCTAATCCCACACTCAATGGAACAACTCTAGAAAGGGTCTCACTATTTGATTACCTAGGGATCACACTTTCTGAGTCCTTTTCCTGGGCTCCCCAACTAGACAAAGCAGCTATGCGGCTTGCCCAACTATCTGGCGCGATATTAAGAATGGCTAAATATACCACACACAGGGCCCCTGGCCCCGCAGCAGAAATCTACAAAGTACAAGTAAGAAATGCAGCTCTATATGGGGCAGAGTTGTGGGGCCATTCTCAGCTGAAAGGTCTTTCTCTATTAGAGAACAAGTTTATTAGACTTTTATTGGGCCTACCGCAAAGCACCCCTCTAGTACCGCTACGCCTTGACCTGGCAATACGACCAATAGATGAAGAAGCTGGCCTACGTCCTTTAACATACTGGCGAAGACTTTGGCTCACAGATGAGCTAGGGTCCTATTGTCGTGATCTAAGTTCAATAATTGCAGTTAGCACTTCAAAGAAGTTTCCCTGGCTTGTCTATATTAAGGAGATGTGCTATAGGATTGGTTTGCCTGAACTCTGGACTAGCCCTGGGGTATTCTGTTTGACGCTCTCTCGTGCCAAACTGGTACAGGTATATAGGCAGCATAAGCTAAGTACATTACAACAAAACACAACTCTTGGCAGTCTTTCGAGGCAGTTTTTGGTAAATAAAGACCAGTATATCTTTGAATCATTCCTGAATGAAGTGCACCCATTTCTGGCAAGGAAACTATATACCCAATTTAGGATGGGCACCTTACCTCTTAGGGACTTTACTAAGAACTGGGCCAAACAAAGAGAAAACATTTGCCCAGCCTGCGGAAGGTCGCCTGAGACAATAATCCATGTACTGTTTCTTTGCGTTGCATATAGAGCCCCCAGGAAGTATTGGCTCATTCCTCTATGTAGGAACTTAGGATTTACAAGATGTACCGAAGCCTATCGCATCTTAGCCACTGACACAAGTACTGTTGTAGTGTTTGCTGTTTCACGTTTTTTACATGCAATGTGGATTAAGCGTCTTAAGTACTAAAACTATTGTATGCTGCTATGTATATTTTCCATGGTCTATTTTTAAATCAATTTTTTTAATGCCTTTTATTATGCTCAAGTTTGCTTTTTATATGTATTTTATGCAACTTTTATGATCTTTTGATCGAAATAAAGTGTACAAATGGTAAAAATGGCATTTTGTGCTGTGGAGTGGTATGTGGTGTAGTTTAATTATGTGGTGTGCTGTTGAATTTTGTGGCATGATGTGGAATTTTGTGGTGTGGATTGGATTTATGTGGTGTGCTGTGTAATTGTGTTGTTGAACTGCATAATGTGGTTTGGTGTCACATTTTGTGGTGTGGATTGGAAATGTGTGGAGTTGAATTGTGTGATGTGGAATTGTGTGGATAATCAACATTAACGTGTCAAAAGCAGCACACCACAGAAGCAAGCAGCTTTTGGCAAAGTGCAGGACCCTAGTAACAAGTCTCGCTCACCCTGCTGCCTCGACCTATTATTTAAATTAACAAGAAGGGAACTCATGAGCCAAACCGCTCGAGAAGTACTGCACCTAGCTGTTTAACCATTTTGCTACACGTTCCTACCGATTTGAAGGCATGGTACCATAATTGTCAAGTTGATCCATGTCACATACCACATCTTCAATGAGCTTTGGCTCAACCAACCAACATTTAACAAATTATTTTTATACCATATGCAACAATATTAAAAGCCATACAACAGATCCCAGAATGCAATGTATTGTTAAAAGGCCAGTGCTGTCTGAACGTGTTGCATATAGCATGGACTCGTCAGTTAAAAATGGAGGTCTCTGGTTAGAGAAGAAGCAATATTTTGGGCATGTACATGTAATGTCTTGCCTGCTGGGGAGCTACGAGTATGAGAGAAACAGCTCCAATGCACGCCGAAGCTCGAGCACAGTTGAGAGATGCAGGGCAGCTGATGGTTCGGAGGTGAAGGGGGCTCGTTAAGGAGGTAGGTGAACTCACTCACCAACTGCAGTATCCACATTATTGCAGAATGCTCGGTACCGTTCAGATGCACCAGTCATCTGCTGGCTTCAGCCTCAGCTCGTGGTACCAGTGTCATGCACAGCAAACTGAGGAGCAGCTAAGCAGCCATCCAAGTTACAGGGAATCGATGCCATGAAGCCGAACACAAAATTTGTCAGAGTCACATGCTCGAATTGTTTCGAAGTGGGACATTCATTGGAAGTTAATTGCGAGAGGTTAGGAAACGTAAAAAATAAATAAAGTACAATTAAGCACATTTAGTAGCAGGCCACTAGAGAAGGTGTGACCAGAATGGGGCTTGATGCTACAATCTCAACACTGGTGTTTATTTTTATTCCAAAATGTTTCCTTGATTGCGCTGCAATGAATGCTCTGGCTGATCCTACCATGTCCGCAAGTGAACTTATCCCCATGTACCAACAATGAAATGGAAGTGTACAAATAAAACAGCACAGCCACAGCATGCGGGGGTGAGGGGGGTGGCGGAGGAGGAGAAGAAACGGGGACGGGCGGAAGCGGCAAAAGAAACAGACACAAGGTTGTGTGGAGAACCCGAAGCAGTTTAGTGTGGATGAGTAGGAGCCTGGTCTTTTTTGTTGGATGTTTAATGCACTTTGGGTTGATAGAGAGCAGCGGTCGAGGTGCATGAAAAAAGTGTGGAGCTGTGATCCTGAGTCTAATGGGGGCGGGATCAGTGATTGCCAGGAGGAGGGGCGCATTTCGGTCAGGTAGCCGACTTCTTGGAGAGAGGCGGCGCTCGTGGGAAGCCAACACTTCACCTTGTGGTGAAAGCTTTTGAATGACTTTTATTTAAAGAGGCAGCCACATTTGAACAACAAACATTTTACCAAAATTTCAAGTGGAAATCCCGGTAAACTTTCACCATTTTCAAGAGGAAAGTCTCATTGGTTTCAACAAATACTTTTATTTAAGGCTGTTTCACAGCAATCTTTACACTGACGGCGCCTAAAATACCGTGAGAGAAGTTGTCTCATTGGGACCGATTTCTAGGAATAAGCATCAAAGTTAAAAGAAACGCACGGTCGCAAAAGTGAACGCGACCGCCATCCGGTTCCAATTAACGCGACCGCGAGACAGGCAAATGTAAACATACAAACAAAAAGAATGATGGGGCGGAATAGATCCAATAAACAATGTATGTGACAGACAGAGACTTAAATTAATCCATCAGTGAGAAACTGTTCTTTTGTGCAACAATTATCTTATTTAAGAAGGCAAATGTAAACAAGCGCGGGCGTGATAATTGGAAATAGATGGCGCCGCTGCTCGCCCCCGTAAGGTGGATGCCGTACATGCACGAGTGCTCATTGGAAACAGTGCAGTAAATGCACGAGTTTTTGAAAAAGTACAGACCGATTCCAAGAGGTCATCTCCTAAGCAGAGCTAGCGCACTGCGCTAGGCTCGACCTAAAAAGGGTTGTGGAGATAAAAATATTTTAGCCCCGCCACTTAAAAGTCTATAGTAGGACTTGTTAGTTTTTCTGTGATTTGTTTGTAAAGTCTAACTGTTGTTTGTAGTGATAAATTTGTTGATTGTAAATGTCACAGTTTTGTTTTGAACACTGTAATAATGTGTCTTGTTTACGATGTATATGTATGTTGCTCCATTTTCATCTCTTTGTTTAACCTCTTCGATGCTCATGACGGAACGGTTCCGTCATGAGCATCGGTTGAGCTGTGCGGATGACGGAACCATTCCGTCATGGCCCCGCCCGCGCTCGAACCCTTCAGCACGGCGCGGGAATCCGCGCCGCGCTGAAGGGGTTAAGAAATGAATTGTTTGATACAGTCAAAAGATTATGGCCTAAAGAAAAAATTTATACAATCTAGTCAAGCTGTTTGGTTTAATTAAAAAAATGGAATACTGTAGTACATTATATAATACCATTGACTGGTCCGACCACCACCTCATTCTGTTCAAGATTGCAAGATTGATGCACTTGTCTTCCACCAACCGATTTGTGATGACAAACCTAAACACTGAGCCAGAAATATCAAAGCAACCCCTTTATCCCAACTTGAATCCAGGATTCATGCCCTTCTTCAACTCCAACCCTCATCATCGACGGCCGATGATCTCACTACACACTTTAACTCAAAAATGACAGAGGTTCTAGACCAAGTAGCTCCTCTCAAATTCAAACAATTGAGGCGAACCAAATCTAAACCCTGGTTTAACGTGGATCTGAATGAGGAAAGGAGTCAACTCAGACAAATGGAAAGGTCTTGGAGACTAAACCTCTCGACCTTACACCTAGCACAACTTAGATCTGCTCGGCAAGCATACAAAAAACACATTTTCAGTGAAAAGGCGTCTTTCTTCCGCAGCCAACTAGATCTGGCAAAAAACAGACAGAGAGAACTCTTCAACATTGTCAAAAGCCAAACTAACTGCACTCCCTCTCAAGAAATCAAAGCCACCAATGAGCGTTGTGAAGAAATTGCCACCGTCTTCACTAATAAAGTTTCGAAAATTGATCATCCTTCATTCAAACCTCTAACCCTCCTTCCCTCTTAACCTGCCCCACTCTAACCACCCCTGATCATTCAGAAAGAGTTCTTACCAAGGACAATCAGCTCTGCCTCCAGCTAAAAAACAATGCGCATTGGTCCGACTTTGAGCTAATGTCGGAAAATGAGGTTTTCAGTATAATTTCTAACCTAAAACCTTCCTCCCACACTATGGACCCCATCCCATCCACAATCATAAAAGAACTTAACCACACCATTACCCCTTTCTGGACAAAAATCATCAACGCCTCTCTCACCTCAGGCTGTGTCCCAGACTCCCTTCAACTTGGTCAAATCACACCCATTCTCAAACAAGCACTTGCAATGCAATAGGTCTCGCATTTACGCGAGTTTAAGCTATTGGCATTGTAAATGACAATGCCTTTTATTTGTTTTAGAAACGAAAACAAAAATAAAAGGCATTGTTATTTGCAATGTCAATAGCGGATACTCGCGTAATGCGAGACCTATTGCATTGCAAATGCTTGTTTTATTTTAATGCAGATTTATATAGCATGAACTCGGACCGAAGGTATTGAAGCGCTTTCCACGAGCACCGGTTACATTACACATTCAGGCATAGGGAGATTAAAGTGATTTGCCCAGAATGAATCACATCGCGACTCCGAGGCTCAAGCCGTGGTTTCCCAGCTCCTAAATCGGCAGTCTAGCCGACGGACTACAACCTCTCCCCGGAGTTAACTAGTTCACAAACATACATTGAATCTGTGAAAAGGCTGCGCGCGGCCCGGGGAGCTGCTCGGGCGGCACTCGCACGAGT
Organism: Triturus cristatus; assembly: GCF_964204655.1. Classification (NCBI taxonomy): domain Eukaryota; kingdom Metazoa; phylum Chordata; class Amphibia; order Caudata; family Salamandridae; genus Triturus; species Triturus cristatus. The sequence continues at coordinate 395,230,968 of NC_140594.1, forward strand.
GGGAGAGGAAAGCTGTTTACAGCAATCACTGCTAATAATCCGATGTAATCTCACCCGCGATAAAACAAAAACGAGACGAAAAGAGGCAATTACGGCCGCACATCACTGAAAACGGCGAGAGAGGCACGCATTAGGAAGCAAGTCTGGACAAACAAATAAACATTTTCATAATGCAACCTGGGCACGCTGTTTCCTTGGAAACCCGCTCTGAGCTAATGCATACGTGTTGGAGGAGTTTTGGAAAGTTTTATCTTTGGAGCCAAACTTTGTAAGTGGGTGCTATCAACAACAAACGTGAAATGAGAACAGTTAAACGTTTCTATTCAGTTGCCGGTGTGTTCTATGTAAAACAGAGCGTGCCTTGTTATTTTGGACAGCAAGTGCTGTTCGTGATTTAATTTAACCACTTTTTAAGAAATGCATTCGTTTATGTACATGTACATCCATTTTATCGGTATTTCTGTATGTGTACAAATATGCATAGTTTACGCTCGTGGGCTGTGTGTACACACGTATACAGGTATGTTCCACACTCATATCATATGGGTGCTTTGTACATATAAATGTATGTACTGCGTGCATGTGCTGTGTACACAGATACATATCATACAACAACGGAATGCGTGTGTCTTGTTTACACACAAAGGTATAGTCTACGCTCATGGGCCGTGTATGTGTTGTGTGCATACTTACATAAGTACTTTACATACGTAAAGTCTGCGTGCCCATGTGTTCCGTATACACTTCCTACCATGTGTATAAACAGTCATGCACTCATGAACTCCGTCCACCAGTATAACGTATCTCTCAGTCATGGATGCTGTGCGTTGTGTACATATCCATACCTATGTTCTATACTCGCCCGTGATTGTGGCCCTGTTGACACATGTATGCATCTCCTAAGGTCATGCAGATGTGTACACATGCTAGTATGCTCTAGTCTACACTCTAGCTGAGTGTGTTTTGTAAGGGTACATCTTATGGATATTATAGACTGAAGTAGCATTACTTTATACATTATAGTGCAGTAACGGAGTATCTAGAACTATTGAAGAAAGTCACGAAGAATGTACAGTTTATTCATTTATTTTAGTCACCATCACACAGTGCAAGGGATCCGACAGGTTATAGCGTCAAGAGGCTGAGCGCAGGAAGAGATTATAAAAATTGAGAGTTTGTAAACTTTAAAACAAGCAGGAAGGGGGTGGCAAATGGTGTTCACGGGCGCTTTGATGTCCTCAGTGGCCGCGCGGCTCACTGAAAACATCAAAGCGCCTGCGAAATGTAAGTGATCGCAATCGCGATCACACTTCAAAGCGCGGCTGTGTGACAGGCGAAAGTGAAAGAAAACGAGTGCTTTCAGGCCTCCAAATGGTGCGCGCGCCCGGCACACATGCACTGTATTTGGAGGCCTGAAAGCACTCGTTTGCACTTCCAAAACTCGCTTACTATAAGTCTCGCCAGAGCAGCGCTAAAGCGCTGTCTCAGGCGAGACCTAAAAACCAGGGGCCGACCCAAATGATCTCAACAACCTCAGACCTATCTCCAACCTTCCATTCCTTGCAAAAACATTGGAGAAATGCTTTCTCCACCAACTCAAGAAACACATTGATGAGTTCAACCTTCGACACCTTTCAATCAGGATTCAGGAAAGGCTGTAGCACGGAAACCGCTATGCGCAACTTCTCTGACGATATTCACAAGGCTTTAGATCAGGGGTACTCATAGTTCGGCCCGCGGGCCGCCAGCGGCCCGGCAAGCCTTTCTTGGCGGCCCGCGGACCTTGCAACAAACACAGACTCTGCTCTGTGGGGGCCCGGGGATTCAAGCGATAGTCAGAGTGGAGCTGCTGGGGCGCCAAGAGGTGAAATACAACAAAGCCTCGTTATCATGCAAATGGTCTCTTAAAGACCTGTGAAGTACTCGGGTGGGGCTGTGTGTGTGCCCTGGAAGGGAAGCTGCCTCAGCTGCCAGGGGCATAACGCAGCCCCCGTGGTGCGGGGGGCCCCCTCACTCTAAGCGAGGGAGACGGCTGCGCCTGGAAGCAATCCTCTTCAGCCTCCCCAAGTCCCCATAAACTAAGCTGTGCGCGCACACCCCACGGTGACGGCATCTAAGCCTCCGAGTCTTCCCTCTCATTCTATCTCGCTCCTTAATAAAAACCGAGACTTCAAGAAAGGGTATTACCCTCTCTTTCCTCCTTTAGTTTATTTGCTCCCCTGTGAAATGGATCCAAAAAAGAATAACATTTTTGCTGGAAACGTTGTCTTTCTCTGACACAAGTGCAGCCTCCGGGTGGAGAGAAATAAAACATTCCAAATGTGAAAAATAAATAACTAATTAAAGCACGACAGAGTGGTTGCAAGGTGTCCAGATTGATTTATTTACACCTAAACACATTAGTGCCACTTTACAGTGTTTGCCAGTGAAGTGATACTTTTGTTTACTCCTCTCTCTTTGAACAACATAGTTTTCCCTGTGTGGGAAAGTGCACCTTGCCTGGAGGTACTGAAATACCTGCTTGATGGGTGAATTGGAAAACAAAATGTGTACAGCGACTGTGTGTTTACGCATGTGGTCTTTTTATACCATACTACCTATGTTTTGAAAGAATATAAGCAATGGGCACTGAAACGGGTCCCTTCCGGGCCCTGTAGTCATGGCCTTACCTTTTCATGCAAAAGCACTCACTAATTTCAGAATAATGAGTGTAAAAGGAAAAAGGTAACCATGACTGAGAGGGGGGGAGAGGGACGGAGAGGGAGGGAGACTGAGAGGGGGAGAGGGGGAGAGGGAGGGAGACTGAGAGGGGGAGAGGGGGAGAGGGAGGGAGACTGAGAGGGGGAGAGGGGGAGAGAGGGAGACAGAGAGGGAGGGAGACAGAGAGAGAGGGAGACAGAGAGAGAGGGAGACAGAGAGAAAGGGAGACAGAGAGAGAGGGAGACAGAGAGAGAGGGAGACAGAGAGAGAGGGAGACGGAGGAGGGAGGAGGACGGAGGAGGGAGGGAGACGGAGGAGGGAGGGAGACGGAGGAGGGAGGGAGACGGAGGAGGGAGGGAGACGGAGGAGGGAGGGAGACGGAGGAGGGAGGGAGACGGAGGAGGGAGGGAGACGGAGGAGGGAGGGAGACGGAGGAGGGAGGGAGACGGAGGAGGGAGGGAGACGGAGGAGGGAGGGAGACGGAGGAGGGAGGGAGACGGAGGAGGGAGGGAGACGGAGGAGGGAGGGAGACGGAGGAGGGAGGGAGACGGAGGAGGGAGGGAGACGGAGGAGGGAGGGAGACGGAGGAGGGAGGGAGACGGAGGAGGGAGGGAGACGGAGGAGGGAGGGAGACGGAGGAGGGAGGGAGACGGAGGAGGGAGGGAGACGGAGGAGGGAGGGAGACGGAGGAGGGAGGGAGACGGAGGAGGGAGGGAGACGGAGGAGGGAGGGAGACGGAGGAGGGAGGGAGACGGAGGAGGGAGGGAGACGGAGGAGGGAGGGAGAGAGGGAGATAGAGAGAGGGAGAGAGAGAGAGAGAGAGAGATATATGTGTATGCCGGGTCCGGTGGCTCAGTGGACGAAGGCGTCCGCTGCAGGGACCTGTGTTCCACCTCATGGTCACATTTTTTGTTGTTGTTGCTCTAGCCCCGCCCCCTCCCCCAATGACCCCGCCCCCAAAGTGCGGCCCTCGGCCACAAACCACACTGTAAATTTGGCCCCCAAGAGAAAGTTTGTGAGTACCCCTGCTTTAGATGAAGGTGATGCCTGCCTACTCATCCTTATTGACCTATCTGCGGCATTCAACACAGTAAATCATCCAGCGCTTCTGGAGACCTTGTCGAAGCGCTCCAGCATCAATGGCACAGTACTAAAATGGTTCACCTCCTTCCTTCAACACCGCTCGCAACAAATTAAAATCAACTCCTGTCTCTCGATGCCAACAAAAGTCACACTTGGGGTCCCGCAAGGCTCGATCCTCTCCCCGGCCCTCTTCAATCTTTTCATGGAGCCCCTCACAATCATCTTGAAAAAAGCTGGAGTGAACCACCACCTTTACGCTGATGACACCCAAATCTATTTCAAAATCAAGTCTCCCAGCGACATCCAACACCTCAATGCCACTCTAACCGAGATCCAAACTTGGTTCAAAGCTAACCACTTAAAACCAGATAAAACAGAACTAATCCTATTCCCTCCAAAAAGCAACCATCGTCCAACCCAAGAGTGGCTCAAGAATCTGGTCGCCCTAAACTGCCCCATCGTCCTATCCGACTCAGTTAAGTCTCTAGGCATCACCCTTGACAAGAACTTATCTTTTGAGGCCCACATCAGAAACTCTGCAAAAAGTGTTTTTCTCTCTCTAAAACACCTCAAGAATTTGAAACCTTTTCTTCCCCATGATGACCTCAAGACAGTAGTCCAATCCCTAGTTCTCTCTAAAATCGACTATGGGAACGCCATCCTAACAGGGACTCCAAAAGCTCACCTAGCCCCTCTAAGGGCAGTGTTGAACATGGCCGCTCGACTCGTATCGGGAGTAAAAAGATTTGATCACATCACTCCAGCTCTCGACTCCCTCAACTGGCTTCCCATGGAAGGGAGGTGTATTTACAAACTGGCCTGCATCACACACAAAACCCTTCACTCTCCGGACCCTAACTACCTGAACAACAAACTGGTAAGAGCAGGTCAATCCAGATCACTGAGAAGCTCCAACTCACTCCTTATTCCTCCAAAACTGAAAAAGAAATCCACACAATACCGATCGTTCTCTGGCAACACTACCAGGATGTGGAACGCTCTCCCTAGAGTCCTCAGATGCAACCCCTCCTTCTCCTGTTTCAAAAGGGACCTGATAATCCATCTCCTTAACAAATACTTTCCTGACCAACGTCAACTAACCTAGACTTCAATATCCGAGTTTACTCCTCTCTCTTGACATTCAAGGATAGTTGGTGACCGGACTGTGTTAACCACCTTATCTTCCATGCTGTATTTATTTTTTTATCCCTGGTTTTGCTTCCTTACTGCCTGCCTACTATGTAATGCAATTTCCGTCTGTTTTTCTGTACAGTATGTATGTAAAGCGCTCCGATACCTACGGATCAAGCTAGCGCTATATAAAACTTTTAAAATAAAAATAAAATAAATAAATAAAAAAGTAACAAAATACATTAATTGAGTAGATTCGGAGTTAATAAAAGTAACTCCAGTTGTTGAAAAGTTCATGTTGATCTATGGTGGGAGAGGCATCTTTCTTGTTGCTACATGTTAATAGACTCCAGCCTCTTCAGTCCTGAATTGAATCACTCCCCGTTTTGAGATTGTGACTTGTGAGCATAAGTGCAGCGGGAACTGCTGATTTTTAAGGTCTCAGCTACAGACAGCTGGCAGCTGACCTGATGTATTGTTTACAGTATGGATAAAGCAGGCTCTGGGTCCGCCTCTGGCTCATGATTGGACAGCGTAGTTGTCAATCTCAGTTTTCTCCTCTTGATTTGATGGCTTTCCAGCCATGTCTTGTGCTTCCAGTCTCACTGTGTTTTGACTGGTTGATATCTATCCTTTCACTGGTAGCATCCTTGCTCGCGTTCAGGGGACTACTTTTTTCTTCTTCCATTAAGCACTCCAAGTGTGTGCATTTTGCTTTCTTCCACTCTTTGTGTGCTGCGTTCTCCCTTCACTTTAGACTCACCTCCCTCACCTTTCCTCTTTCTGCTCGTATTTTTTCTAAATATGCTCCTCTCCCACCATCTTAATTTGTACTTTTTTGCACCCGCCATGGTATAGGCAGGACTCCATCTTAAAAAATGATTTTAACCACTGCAAGATGATTTCCCCCCCTCTTCTGCCACATGTGCATGTTGTTATGTGCGCGCGTCAATGGCAGACATCTTTGAATACATTTGCACTGTCTCTATAAACCCATTTAAAGATGGGTGCTGCAAATGTGCACGCTATCTTACACAAAAAAGTATTGGCAAAGCCAGCAAGTTTCAACACTGAGGCCTATTGCCTTTGCCAGTGCTTGTTCTTATTGCTCTCTCTGTGTGTATGATAATCAAATTCGAAACACGTCAGTGATCTCAAACTAGGTCTAAAGGTCCAGAAAGACACTCTGGAAAAATATTAACCACACACAAGCAATCCAGTTGTGAGAATGGGCACCGAATTGCAAAGTGTATGTGCCTCAGTAAATTTGAGCCACGCACGTGTTCAATGTGTGAAGCTCACACCACTGTAGAAAGCGTCTGGAAAGTGCCTAGATTAATAAGTGTGTGCTGTACAAGCTTAGCAAATTGTTAGCTTCTAACACATGGAGACCATAGTGCCACCTTCTCTTAAATATATACAACAGGGCATGAGAGGAGCTGCAGAAAACATCCAGCTGTGAATGCCACATGGGAATGCAGACATCGCTGGTACTAAGATTAAAGCTTGAATACGGCCTCTCTTACGAGAGTACTGTGACCAGGAGTGCCCGAGACCCTCTAAGAGGATCCCGCTGATGGAATTATCCCATTGGCTGACAGGCAGGAGCACAGACAGCGCTATTGCTCATTAGCAGATGAGAGCAGCAGGGGGCATTAGAATAAGCTCCCACGATCTGGATCAAGCGCTGATTGGATTCAAGAAGGCATCACAAAATTAACCCACCCTGTGCAGGGCATCCGACTCCCCTCTCCGGAGATCGTTTAGCAAGCAGGCACCATACAGCCCATGCCAGACAACCACAGAACATATTTCGAAGCAGAACTAGCAAACACTGCTTTCCAAGAAGACCAAGCTAAAGCCTTCTAAACCCTTTCCAGTAACCCAGCCAGCTAATCCACTGAACAGCTACATTTAACAAGTAATTGGAAAAACAGATGTTTACTGAATATTTAGGAGAATCTGATCATGTTTCTGTGTCTGTGGTGAAAATGTCATGATAGCTATGCACAACACTAGCAGAACCTATGTACTTGCTGTTTCCCCAAGTATAATACAGGCACAAACAATAATTGCGGGCGACTAAGTGCATATATAGCTCACAAGTGGATCACATTACTATGGTACTCGCAAGAGAATCAGCATTACAGAGAGAATTCATGTCCTGTCAAGTGCATTATTGAGGAGTATGTTATGTTATGTTATTTATATTTTTATAGCGTCATTGTGTGTGGGGGGGGGGGGGGGTGAAGGAACTCATTACCACAATTATTACGAAGAAGAATAATCTTCATCATATAAACTTGGAGATAGGATCTGTCCTGGCTCTGCATTCCAATGCAGGGTGGACCCATCACTGTAATCACACCAAGAGAACTCAAGCCTACTGTAGGTATTACAGAAAGCAAATATACTCCAATATGTCCATCAGCTGATAAAATTCCAGAGAAAGGGTCCACCCCCTACCGTATGCATTAAAACAGAGGATCCACCCTGCCTTGTGTGTTACAGAGGACCCAATTCTGATGTCCAGGGTACAGAGGTGGATCCAATCCCAGCCATTTGTATACAAGGAGAACCTACCTCATGCTGCCTGCATTACAGAGAAAATCTATATTTATATCTATAAAAAAGGTAGGATCCAGTCCTGACTCTGCACATTGCAGGGGAAGGATCGATCCGCACTCTTTCATACACATTTCAGAAGGATTCTCTACACTCTTCGCATAGGGAAGGAAGTTTCACCTTTGAGCATGTTCATTACATAAATGGACTCACCCCTACCATACAAATTACGAGGATGTCACCCCAACCCTATGCACTAAAATGGAGGATCCCCCTTGCCTTATGTATTACAGAGACCCCCCCTTGTGTTATTTGCATTGTAGAGGTGGATACACCCCCTGCTATGTACATTACAATCGAAGATCTATCTCAATGTGCACGAATTACAGGACGTTACTATCCTCACCATATGCACTACCAATGGAGGATCCAGTCAATTCAATTCAGCTTTATTCGGTACAAATTAATGACCATAAAAGCACAATGGACAGACATAATAAGAAAAATACAAGGGGCAAGTTGTGGTACACATAGCGATACATCAAAAATCACAATAAATAAATAAAAACTGGTTAAAATACAGAAACATATCCACACTTTGTTAAAAACACATGCTTTTCCTGGAATTGATGCATTTGTTTAAAAAAGTTGCAGTGTAAAAACAAATATCCGCAGATTGCAAATTAAATATTAATTTCATTGCATGCTCAACTGTCCGTATTCCATATTTAACAAATATTGGTTTGAGGAAGGCAATACGGAAATTAGAGTATAATTTGCAAAACAAGATAAAGTGCAGTGTGCTTTGCGTGGAGGTCCCATCACATCTACAAGGCCCAGATGGATGTTTTTTCATTGTCGGATGGGCCACCAAATGGTGCACCATTCCAAATCTGAGTCTTGTTAACACAAATTTATTGGAGGGCCTTGTAACCAAGGTTAAGTAGACAGGAAATCCTTCCGTAGATAGGTATCTATTATAGAACATGACAGTGAACAGAGTTCCGGCGGCAACTGCCCTCTTTCTCTCTGCAAAGTCCAGAAAAACCCTTTTTAGCTCATTTTTGGGGATTGATAGAACTGCTTTGGGATCTTTTACAATGTTCAGGTTAAAAATATCTGAAAAACATACAATAATGTATTTAATCTAGGGTATTGCTACAAATTTGTCTAAACGCAAACAGTCCTGGATAATAGACCTAGTAAAGGACTTCTCATCCTTCAGCCAGATAAACCGCCAGGTCATCAAAGGCCTAAGGGATAAAAAGTCAAGTAGGTAGTTAACAGATAATTCCTGATGACTCAAAACATTAGATCCAGTCACTAAGGAGGGAAGATCCACCCTCTACCATATACATTACAGCATACCATGTCCAGGGAAGGCTCCACCTTTGAGCATACGCATTGTGTAAAACAGATTCATCCTTAAAATACAAATTATAGGGTCGACCTCTACTGCGGACAATATGGAGAAGTAATGTTCACCTACTACGCTATGCATTAGAGGAGGAATTACCCCATGCATATATATTACAAAGGATCCATGTATTAAAGCAAGGATCTATCCTCTACCATGCCCATTACAGAGGGAGGGTCTACATCTTACCAAATGCGTGAAAGCGCGAGTGTCAAGCTTTCGCCCACATATTACAAATACACAGGTTGCGCCCTACTGTTAAAATCTGCATGGAGGATTCACCTCCAGGATCCACTCCAAGCTACATGCATTACAAAGAATATACCACTGCTGTATGTGTTACCTGCAAACAATCCTCTGCCTTGTATACTGCAGAGGACCCACCTAATGCCATACACATTTGCGCTGATCCACCTAGGTCTGTTTGTATTGAAAAGGACGATGGCCCGGTGGCCGAGGATCCACCTCCTGTCACATCCAATACAATACCACCCTGCTTTATTGGCGTGACTAAATGTAGAGTATTTCCAACGTGGAGTTCTTTCATTTATTTTTATTTGAGATATAATTTCTAAGTTCCCGCTAGAGAGGCAATGGATCACAGCTGTGCAATTTATATTTAGCGTAAGAGATCTGTAGCCCAAGCAGTGTCAAGCTTATTTAATACTATTCCTTGAGTTTAGGTTCCGTTATGACGTCACATGATGCACTGTAAAAGGTCTACCCCCAGCAATATACATTGCAGATGATCCAGTCATTACCATTAGGATGTCATCGCATCTACCCCAAGTTGTGCACAATTACTGGTTTACCCCTGCCATATGAATAAAGACGTATTCATGCCCCACTCAACACTTTACAGAGTATTGTCTATTGCCTTCTTTATGCACTGTGGGAGCTTCCACATCTAAATGTATAACCACAAAAGCCCCATCCGGAATCACACATTATAAAGGATTCACCCGGCAACCCAAGACATTCCAACTCCTAACATATGCAAGAGAGAGGATCCAGTCCCTAGTGTACACAACGCAGGAGGAAGGTGTCTATATTACCAAATATAATGCAGAGGGATTATCTACCCTACCGTGCTCATTAAAAATACATACCCCTAAACTCCATGCATTATTGAGAATCCACCTACTGTCATGTGCACTGCAGACAACCGACATATTAGTGCACATATTGTAAAGAATTCACCCCCTGCCATAGCCAGGGAGGGTACCATCCTGCTATTCCCGTCGCAATAGGACCACATCCTGCCATATGCATTTGATGAGAATAGCCACCCTTTCTGTACACAAACAGGAGGATAGTACTACTAAAGTACAAAGCACCAAAAAGGGTCTAGGTCAACTAAAGCAAAACTGCAGGATCCGCATGTACTAAAGATCCAACTCTAACAAAATGCATTATAAGAAATCTATTCAGATCACACAGAGAGGATCCATTCCTTTCCTGGACATTAATAGGTAGAATACACAATTTACAAAACAAGTTGAGGAGTGTGGATTTACCCTCTGCCGCAAGCACTGCAGATGGAATTACCCCACTACAAACATTAAAGTGGGATCAGACTGACAGCTTTCACGCCACAGTAAGCCAGCGCCTCCCAAACATGAATCTTAGGTAGAACCCATCTCCTACCTAGGCATTACAAAGAAATCAAGTCTACACCATATGTATTAAAGATTAAAAAAATCACAACAACCCCATATTGTATGCATCACTAATAAACCTTTGGAACCCTTTAGAGAGGAGGAGCCAGTTCCAGCCAAAGGTACACGAGACGCCCCAACTATTGCGTATCAGAAAGATGATCAACCCCTACTGTAGGCATCACAGAGAGAATCGCTGCCCTTCTTTACACATTACAGCAAAGAGTGTTCCTGGGGTTATGACCACGGCACCAGTGGCACTTTGTTTTTCCAACTCAATTCAATAAATAGTATGTCTAACCTTGATCTGGAGAAACCCAAACCAGCATAAGCAGGATGAACCTTACTAACACCACTCAATCACAAGTAAGAAATTCCCTACTCAAGAACTTACCCAAACAACAGAATCGTTGTCGCATATGTGTATCTTCCACTCTAAAAATGATTACTTAATATGTTATTAAAGGTTTTCCTGCTGCCTATTAATGCCAGTGCGTGCTCACACCACAGATTTCCCCGTTCTAATTTAAATAAGATTTTCTCACCCCACATGGCTATATTGCACATCTCAGCCATGTTCATCTTTCTGCGCTCAAAGTAGTCCTGAACCCCACTTCACCTAGCGTATAGCATGCATGGGCACCACTACTCATCCCCGAGTATGATCTTCTCTCGCACGTATGTGCACAGCACGCAATATAGAAACCACCTCTTCACCACACACAGATCACCAGGCTGCCACCCCTTCCCCTCCGCCCACTGTCGGACTAGTCTATAAGGCAATCAGGCAGATGGGCTTGTCTGACAGATCACTGTGCGGGCTGGATTTTTTTTTGTTTGTTTGAGGGCTGGTTTGTGCTGTTGATTTCCATTATATTAAAACAAACATGGCCTGCAGCAACTCAAAATCCATGCAGTCTTCCATACCTTGCAAAACACTTCTACTGCACATCTTTATAAATTCAAAACTGTCCCTATCTGCAAATATGGGCTACTTTTTTAGATATCGGATTCTCTAATGGGAGGTCACTTCTATTTCAGTGCCAGGGTATATTTTTCCATCCCAGTCCGACCAGGCCTCTGCCCCTTACTGTATGCAATACAAACCCCACACCCCCCCAAAAAAAAAAAATATTTTTATAAGCTTTACAAAGAACCAACCAGACCATACAACTAGGGAAGGAATCCATCGGTCCTTGCCCAACACTTCAAGCATGCCTCGTTCTCAGTTTGCACAATACCTCTTTAACCCGACAGGTAACACGCTACACTCAAGTTCTCTCTTCATCAAATGAGTACTGTCATCTTTCATACGTCTCCATCATTTTAAACAGTACCACTTCGTGGGCAGTAGGTCCCCCAAACCTCCTGGGTACATCTCAGTTTCCTTCCTCCTTAATATGTATCCAGGGCACAAGGCCTAAAAAACCAGTGGGGGGGGACAAGCGAAGTTAGGCGTATTCTACTGACATCATGGTGCGTGACATTGCACGTGCCATCACAGTAAGTGGCATGACAACACATGACCTCACAGGAAAAGACATCACTAGAAGGGACATCAGATCTTAAGACCACACAAATATGTTTAGCATTACAATATTTAGCAAATTAGATTTTGCATCGGGTTGAATAAAAAAGTGACACAACCCTGACCCAAAATCTGGGCCTCAACTTGTACATTTCTTTTTTAAAACCCTGCCGTAAAGAAACTGGCAACTCTGGTGATGAACGCAATTGCTGGAGAGATCTATGATTTGTCTAGTCCCAGTTTTGAATCAAAGCCGGCTAGAGGGTTAATAGGTCTCCTGCAAAGCACATTAAGTGACACGCAGATGACAGATTTTTATTTCATGTAACTGGGTAACTTAGTTACTGCTTTTAACACACAGACCCTTTTGTTACTTGCAGCTCATACATTGTAAACCTTCTAATATATCACAGTGGGCTATGAAGGCCATGTGGCTGCTACACCTTGTAACCCTCACTGTCTTATGTGACATATTCTGTACAATGATTTACACACAAGATTTGATGTCCATGTATAACGTGTACTAGTCATGTAAAGTGCTCTGACATCCTGTATTGGGATTAGTACTATATCACTATAAAAGAAATAAAATAGTGGTATTTAAATTGCTATTTGTGTAAATATTGGGACAGACTAACACATCTGACATTCTTACCGTGCATGCATATCTCTTATATACAGAGGCTGAACAAAGTAAAAAGCATGCCCCCCTTAGCTGTGTACCTTTGTTTGCCCTCCACTGCATTTAGGCGTGAAGCTCCTGAAAGCTCTCAGACAGGATACTCCAACAAAAGGAGGATTGGTGACCCCTTAACTTTGGTCTTTGTTATAAACCCCGATGAAATCGGATAATGCCATTCCCCGGCTGCACGTTGTATATTGTATTCTATTTATTTAGCGCTTACTACCCTTGACGAGACGTCGTTGCTCGAAACGAAAGTAGACAACGTGAAGGCACTGCTGAGCGTGTCCCGGTGTCTATATATTACACCGGGACACGTTCAGCATATTTCTGTGGGGCCCAACCTCTTAGCAGGGTAGACGGCTTCCACTCTGTGAAAAGAGTGGCTAGAGGCCGTCTACTTGCGTGAACCCTCGGCTTGTGCCCAGGATATAAATCTTTGAGCTCCGTGCATTTCCATGTCAACAAAACGTTCAGCCCTTCAACGCAAGGAGACAAAGCCACAAGTTCAACGAGTCGCTTTCAAGATCTTCCGTGGGTACAGCAGCAGCTAAACTCTCCCCCACCGTCACCCCAGGGTGCCTTTTCTCTAGCACACTGAGGAAGCAAAACACACACACACACACACACACATGAATCCCACTCCCGTCATCGATCCCACAGCCAGAGGTGCCGACTTTGGAACTGAGAACCAGGTTCGAGTCTCGGCGTCAGCTCAACATCCTGTAATCCCAGGACAATTCACTTAATATCACGGTGCCTGCAAACAATGAATGTATACTTGTGTGTAATGTAACTGGTGCTCAAGTAATGCGCTTCTATGTCTTCGGGGCGAGTTCGCGCTATAAAAAAACTACAAGAAAATTGAAGAGCTCACTGAAGCCAGGATTACACCTGGACCAGGACGGAGTATGTAGCTGCGCCTAGACTCACGCACTCTGCTCGCTCATTATTTATAATTTGCAGAAAGCAGCCGTTCTACCTTTAAACTCTGACTCACCTCCCCCACCCATCTATGATGTGTAACATGCAGCCTTGCCGTGCTACCTTTTAACTCTGAGTTCCCTTCCTCTCTCCCCTCGCCCTCTAGGGTGGAGAGCCCTATGCCAGATGTCCCCTATCCTTCAACAGAAACGAATCCCTCTCGAATGGATTGTCAACGTCCAGGCCTGCACCTTTTCAGGAACAGAAGGCGATGTGTAATTTTCTCTAACCGCATGGCAATTCATATCTCTCATCTAACTTTTAGGTTGGCCTCCTTTCCGCCCTTTCCTGTGCATACCTGCTGCCTCCTCCGTCGTGGCCAGTCGGTGCTGCACCCTGTACCGCCTCCGTACGGCTCCACACACAGCTTCACGAAGCTACCGAGAGGCACGGTGGGATGTGGGGTACAAACCGTCGGTAACACTGACATCAGGGAACACGGCGGGACTACAATTCCCGGCGACCAGTGTTACCAGCTGTAAACACCAGTACGTCACGCAAAGAAGCTGTTAAGCCACGCCCTTCCGAGTGACGACACAATAGTGGTGGAGAAAGAGGAAGATGTCCTCGTAAGTTATTGAAAAGAGTACGAAGAAAGACTACAGTGTGAGAATAATAGAAACAAGTGACCCGAAATATTACACTGAGAGGAGGACTAGAATGCCTCCCATCTACATTCAGTGCAGATGTTCTACTCTCTTGAGTGCTTTGCCTAGCAGCATACTTGTTAATATTTTGTAACCAACAATTTGTCGTATCGTTCAGGGTTCAAGATGCCAATTAACATAGATTGCCACCTCTGCCAGGGGAAAATAGCGCCGTACGTTTACATTTTAGGATTCTGAAAAGGCTCGGACATGCTACTTAAATAGAACTTTTCATAAAGGAGAAAATTTAGTGTAATGGCTGGCGCTGACGACTTTCGAACTGGTGAGTAGAACCTTTTCCAGCTTTTGTGACAAGAATTTTAGATTCTATTAAGGACACAGAAGTGAGGTTTATGCTTTCTCTATCTTTACTGCTCCAAAAACAGCAGACAATAACAAGCATGTACAATGCAATAGGTCTCGCAATGACATTATGTCAGGATGTGGTCCGTTGGCTGCGCTGCAACCTCTGGTGCAGGAAACCAGGGTTCGAGCCTCGAGGTCGCGTCCACATCCTGTGATTCTGGGCAAATCTTAATCTCCCCGTGCCTGAATGTGTAATGTAATTACGGTGCTATGTAAAGCGCTCCAATACCTTCGGGTTGAGTTCGCGCTATATAAATATGCAACAAAAAAAAATATTTTGAGCTATTGACATTGTAAATGGCAATGCCTTTAAAAAAATAAAAGGCATTGTTATTTACAATACCAAAAGCAACACCTATTGCATTGCATAGCGCGCTGTCCGTGAAGACGGTGCCGCGCTTATTAAAGTTAAAAAAAAAAGTGTGGGGGGGTCAAAGAGAGAAGAAGAAATGACGAGACGTGATATGGGGAAATAAGGCATGGAGAAGTAAAAGTAAAAGTGGGCGGGGCCAAAAGGAGACAGGGCGGTGTTGCCTAGGAAACCCTGCGAGGTGAATGGTGGACTTCCTGGAAATCCAGCATGTGGCGATCAGCACCGATTCCACAAATACATACACACATACATACACACACACACAAACATACATATATATATAACAAATCCAGTTGGCCGCACACTGCTAGTCACACCAGCATGTTACCCCAAGGAACTCTGGTCATTGTAGTGGCGACGGCGAGTACGCCTATGCCACAGTGTTGAGCTCTGGACCAGCACCTGCGCGCCATGAGAGGTACTCTACCTGTTTTTACGTTACTGGCAGTCCACGCGGCACCCCTTTACACTTACCTGCTCCCTGCTGACGAGAGGCAACTACCTCGAAACACGTGTCCAGGGATGGCTAATGCGACACATACTTTTTTTTCAACACTGTGGCATAGGCGTACTCGCCGTCGCCACTACAATGACCAGAGTTCCTTGGGGTAACATGCTGGTGTGACGAGCAGTGTGCGGCCAACTGGATTTGTTATATAAAGGCTCCCTTGAGCCATTCGGGCTGACGAGCTCTGGACCAGCACCTGCGCGCCATGAGAGGTACTCTACCTGTTTTTACGTTACTGGCAGTCCACGCGGCACCCCTTTACACTTACCTGCTCCCTGCTGACGAGAGGCAACAACCTCGAAACACATGTCCAGGGATGGCTAATGCGACACATACTTTTTTTTCAACACTGTGGCATAGGCGTACTCGCCGTCGCCACTACAATGACCAGAGTTCCTTGGGGTAACATGCTGGTGTGACGAGCAGTGTGCGGCCAACTGGATTTGTTATATAAAGGCTCCCTTGAGCCATTCGGGCTGACGAGTTCTGGACCAGCACCTGCGCGCCATGAGAGGTACTCTACCTGTTTTTACGTTACTGGCAGTCCACGCGGCACCCCTTTACACTTACCTGCTCCCTGATGACGAGAGGCAACTACCTCGAAACACGTGTCCAGGGATGGCTAATGCGACACATACTTTGTTTTTCAACACTGTGGCATAGGCGTACTCGCCGTCGCCACTACAATGACCAGAGTTCCTTGGGGTAACATGCTGGTGTGACGAGCAGTGTGCGGCCAACTGGATTTGTTATATAAAGGCTCCCTTGAGCCATTCGGGCTGACGAGCTCTGGACCAGCACCTGCGCGCAATGAGAGGTACTCTACCTGTTTTTACGTTACTGGCAGTCCACGCTGCACCCCTTTACACTTACCTGCTCCCTGCTGACGAGAGGCAACTACCTCGAAACACGTGTCCAGGGATGGCTAATGCGACACATACTTTTTTTTCAACACTGTGGCATAGGCGTACTCGCCGTCGCCACTACAATGACCAGAGTTCCTTGGGGTAAAATGCTGGTGTGACGAGCAGTGTGCGGCCAACTGGATTTGTTATACATATATATATATATATACAACCAGAAGCTGTCTTTCATACAGTAACAGCAGCCACGGACAGCAATAAACTTTCAGCAGTTAATTTATTTAAGCAGAGTTACAGCAACTCGACGTGTTTCGGGTACACCACCCTTGATCACGTGATACTGTTACTGTATGAAAGACAGCTTCTGGTTTGATTTACGAGGCTCGCCTCCTCGTCGCAGACCGCCGTCGGGAGAGGAAAGGGAACGGCGACGTTCAAGTGTGATACACGAGAACACAGGTCTGGATAGAGATATATATATATATATATATATATATATATACACACATACATACATCAACACACACTCACATACGTACGTATGTATGTACATACATACATAAATCTCTCTATAAAGGTGCTTGTGTTGATGCAGTCTTTCCCCTTTCTTCCTCCTGAATCTTTTTCGGTAGAAGACATTTGCAAATAACATATGATGGCACTTTTTGCTGACTGATGTGCAGGGCATTCAGGCTGCTATCAAATCATTTGTTTTTGGAGCTAAAATATGTCTGATTAAATGAGGACTACGTAAAATGGTGCAATACATGCATAAGGCAACGTATGTGATGATGTATTTTCTCTGACCAGGGAATCGCCGGATTTCCCTTTACAAGAAGGACTGGCATCTAATAGCTGGAAAATGCATTCACACTATCCCCATATTACACTAATGAGCGGGCATAGCAAGCCCTCGGGCCCCCTCCGGGAGACATCGGAGCGTACTCCTCCTCACTTCCGGGGTCTATTTTAAAACTAAGGGTTACTTTTAACTGCATTGGCTTAAAAGCCTTAGGGTTCAGTGGCTTCACACTTCACAGACGGTTTTGTGTAGAAGATATTCCAGTGGTTCTGTGTCTGTGGACTTCTTTCAGAACAGAAGTCATTGAGCCGACTTAGGGCTGGCTCGACTTTCCGTGCACTGCACACAGCTATTTCTCTCCCCCTGAGACATCTCTGTCCCGTCTTAATTTGGAAGGTCAAAGGTGACTATCGGCAGTGACCCCAGCTCTACTACATGCCGGCCTGGTCGCCCCCAGGCAGCCCCACCTTTGAACCTTTCTGGCTTGAGAATCACAACGTCACGATTTTCGAACATTCGTCGGCATATACCTCCAGGGCCCCTTGCGCTTTATAAGCAGACCCTCTCCGTTATTTTGCATGAAAACTTTCTTTCATGTTTAGCCCCAAGGGTGAAATATTGCTTTTTTGATGTAGTAGCTAGATGAAAAACTCGGATTATTTGGAATTTTCCTTTGGAACAGTTGTTACTTTATTTGTGCAGGTGGTGGCAGACAGCTGGTGCACGCACTCTTCTTGGGATCAAGACACATTTGTCATCATCAGACCTTGACACAGTGGTGGCAGAAAGCCATTAGTGACATAGATCACTCTAGCATGTAACACATGTCATAGCTCATGTGACGCTTACCACACAACATGTCTCCGTTTTCTGACGTGCTGTTTTATGCTTAAACATGCCATGAAAAAAATTGGAAATCTGTCACACGCTGGGACCATGTGTCACATTCCAGACTGGAACTCCAGTCCCTTGTCACTGTAGAGGAAGCGAGAGAAAGGCAGAAATGGGAAGAGAAACCTGCAAGTGTAAAAAGATAGGAAGCAGAGGTGAGGGGAGAAAGCGCCCTGAGGTAGAATAAACCAATGCTCGCCATTGCGGGAAGGCAGCCGCTTGTTTATATTTGCATCACGCTTTTACTTTCACTTTAAGTGAAAGCGCGATGCAAAAATAAACACACGGCTGATGTTGAGATAAGAAATTGCTTCACAACAGCCGTGAAGCAGACGAGCCAGTCCGGATGAGCCGGACGAAAGGGAGAAAGGGCAGTGGCCAAAAAGCATAATTTTCAATGGGAAACCAGCGTTTAGAAACGCTGACGCGACCCAATTAAAATGTTGGGTGGGGCTTCAAGTCCCCTTCTAAAATCTCCTCTCTCACCATATGTCTCGCCGAGCGAGCAATGCATGCGCTGCAACGCTAGGCGAGACCTAAAAACAAAACAGTAAAACACAACTACATTACCCATGAGACTTTGAACCATGCCTCCTAAATCGCCCACCAATAGTGTACAGGTGTAACCTACAAAATAGAAAGGGATCATTTTTACCGCCTCTTTCTTCGTGAAAATTGCAGTCCAACGAACAAGTGAAACAAACGTCCATAACAAGAACTAATTAACGGACCATAACGAAATTCAATGGAGAATCACCAAAGTCCAGATCAACAACAACTCCCAAAGGGAACCATGGCTCCACGGCTCTACAGTCCGGTTCATGATCAGAGGCCAAAGGAAACAGAAGCACCAGGATGGTTCAGCCTTGCTTCGGATCAGAGCCTGAAAGCAAAAAGAACAAGCATTTGCAATGCAATAGGTCTCGCATCTTAGAAACTTTGACTTATTGGTATTGTAAATGACAATGAATTTCATTATTGCAGGTTTTTGAAAACACATAATTAAAAGGCATTGTCATTTACAATGCCAATAGCTCTAAATCTCGCAATTGCAAGACCTATTCCATTGCAAATGCTTGTTTATTAAGCCACTAGGCTACATCTGCGAAAGGGGAAAACAACCAGCTCTGCAACTTGGGCACAAAAACCATGGCAACTCCCATCCTTTCAGACACTGTTTTCTGCTGTGCCCTCAATTCTGATATAGAAAGGCTGGTTATGATAATTCCATCCTAACAGCGCTTCCCTCTAGCTGAGCGGACAACCCTTAACAGTCAAGAACTCTGCCCTGCAGATGTGTCAGACAGCCACCTCACTAAATAATATAACTCTTAGTCGAGTAGAAAGAGTCCACCTTAATCAAAAAGACTTCATTAACTGCAACCCTCTACTGCACATCCATCCAAATATATCCTAATACATGGAGCCTCTAAGGAGATGGGAATTGTGTATTTTATGTAGTCTAGAATGTCTTCCAGGAAATCTGGGCCTATTTCCATGGCTATCATAATTGTGCCTGCTTTTCACCATCTCCAGCTTGATAGGTTTGAGTCAGGGTACATTGTGCTCTGCTGATAATGTTAACGCTCATATGGATTGCCGTTTCTTTGTGCATGTTTTCCGGCTTTGTCTATTATCCAATTTCAACAATAAAGGACATATTTATCTCAGTCTGCGATGTCAGTAACTCAATTACTCTTTGAGATTAGTGTTTGGGAACTTGTGGTATGTATAAGTGTTTAAAATGTTGTTGGGGTCTCGAGCTTTGCTCCTGTTTTGTGGATCTGAGGTTTAATGACTCAGGTGCCCGAATCAGAAACATTCATTTTCAGGCTGGTTAAATGCTTGTTTATACTGAACATGTGTTAACAGGTCACCCCTTTCATATAACGTTTTCAGTTGTCATACATCTTCGTGAAAATCCACTCCTGCAACTGGTGGTACTTGCAGGTGGGCAAGTGCTGGTTATCAAATGGAAGCATTTTGGAGTGTTCTGTACGTCCCGCTGTGCACTTCTTGTCTGCGTTCGTTGAGACTGTAGAAAAGTAGTGTATCTTGCTCATGTGGTATAAAAAGCCAGGCACGAATGGAGAGAATGAATTTCTTATATTGACGAATAGTTAATATATTTAATAATGGACACTTCATGGTGTTGCGCTGTGGAAATGTTTTCAATGAGCACACCGGTGCAGGGGTCACCCTTCTCTGTCCACTGATCCTTAGACCAACAAAATAGAGATTGGCACTGAAGCTGGAATTCAAATAACAAGTTTATTAATCACTCATGAGTGGGATTATGTCCACACAGCACTCTCAAGTGCTGCCCGAGGTAGTACCTTGAAGTCACAGAACACAGGCCTTATATACAGCTTTTTCTGCACTGGTTGTTAAAATCTGGTTTGCGATGTCAACATAATCGGCGCCACCTTGTCCCCTCTCAGGCCCGTACGCTCACTTAAGCAGTAGCCATTTTGAAAGCGCCATGGCCCCTCTGCCCCTCGCCGATCACCAGCGCGTTCTCTTGGCGCTGCGAACACCCCCCCCGCTCTCTCGTGCTTCGACCATACACCCCTCCCCAGCGCGACCCTACCTCGGAAGCGAAAAAAAAACCCCGGGGCCAGCACCTCCCCGTCGTTTGATGAACCCCCTTCCTCCGCCCTGCCCCGCTCCCAAGCCACCACCTGGTCCTACAGCTGCCATTTATTGGCCCCCTTCCTGTAAGCAGTTGCCCCGATTCAAAGGATCTCCGACTAATCAAAGGCCTTCCACCCCGTGCGATCCGATCAGATACCCCGTTCCGGGAATCGACAGAGTATCCTGCTGTGGAATAGCCATCACTTACTGTAGATATGTGTGGGAACGAGCTTGAAGTGGGGATTCCAAGGATGTCTTTCCGTACATCAAAGTCTCAACAAGAATGTGTCAGGTGTAATAAAGCAATAAACCTGTGTATAAGAGGCCAGGCCTCAGAGATGTGGTTAGAGCACCTCCCGAAGACATTCTGTGTGCGTGTCCGAAATGACAGGCTCTCCTCATGAGAAATAAACCTTGTTCTTGCGTTCCAGCTTCCAGCGCCTGTCTCTTTATTTGGTAACTATTTGCTATGGGAAATTAGAGGCGTCCTTGCGCCAACAGCCTGGGCGTTCAACAGTAACTGGCTGCTTTTCCACACTGGTAAGCATGTGGATACAAATAGAAGGTACAGGCCTACACGGGAATAGTTATCAACAAACATGGGCAGATGGGAAATTACTTAGTCAGCAAAGTAGGAGGGGGAGCAGGAGTGGTTATGGCAGCACTAAGAGATTGACAGTTGAGTCTGAGACCAGGTGTTCAGGCAGCTAGAAACTCTTTAGCATGCATATTACTTTTGGCTGAGTCAGGAAGTCAACTAAAATAGACAGCACAGACAGGGAAAAAGACGAGCAGCAGAGGATGGGAGAATTACAAAGCCAACAAAATGGATGCCATAACCAAGATGGCTTCAGCTTATGCTAACAGAAATTATTTCATATTTTCAAAGCGCTTAGGTTGACTGTTTAATTTAGATTTGCATGTCACTGTGCATGTGTTAAGTACATTTTTGTAGTCTCTTCTTGAGACAGATGGATTTCATTGACCCAATGCATTTCAGGCCTTAAGGTGACAATATCACGGGAACGCCCTAAATTGTCCGCTTAACACACGCCTCTTCCTTCCCACTTCTTTGTTCCTCCACCCGCCCCACTCACCAGATCCCCTCCCCTCTTCTCTGCCAGGAGACAAGACCTAAGACCGGTCGCAGGCATCTGCTACTGTAACTAAAGCGAATTAGGCCCACAGGGAAGGAAGGCACTCCTCTCCCTATCGGCTACACTAACCGGAGCCCAAAAACCACAACATCTATTGCCTTGCCCAACCTTAGCCCCCGCCCACACACACACTCACGTAGTTCCCCATCTAAAACTCCCCTTGAACTTTGTCGCAACCTTTTCTCCCCAAAGTTACTGGTCCTAATTGGGTGAAATTGTCACTGTTTAGGCAGTATACAAGGCAGAAGGCACTACAACGCCCCTCTCACTGGTCATCTGGATCGGTGACGCTTCGACAGATGCCTTGCCTCTCCCTCTACTCCAGATTCTCTACAAACAGAAGCATGCATTGCTAATTACTACTGTCTCATTTGTTTTATATTAATGCTGTACAACTGTCCTTGTTCTTAAAAAAAGAAAGAGCACAGTGTCCCTGAAGTGGGCGGTGCGCTCCGAGTTAAAGTTAAATCAAAAATAAATAAACAAACAGAGCGTGGTGTCCCTGAACCAGGCACCGCGTTCCGAATAAGTAAAAAATAAATAGAGCGCAACAGAGCGCTGTGTCACTGACGCGGGCATCGCGCACGGAATAAGTAAAAAAAATAACCAGAGCGCGGTGTCCCTGAAGTGGGCGCTGCGCTCAACTTCAAACTTTTAACAATAAACTGTAAACTGAGTGCGGTGTACCTAAAGCGGGCGTTGCGCTCAGCATTCACATACAACACAAAAAAAGCAGCCGCCATTGTCAATAAATAGTGCTTACCCACTACATAAAGCATGTCGCATAACGGGCGAAGTAAAAGGTCCAGTCCTTACGGGCGGTAACAAATGGGCACAAGGCGGTACCAAGGCGGGACTAACAAGCCTCATAATGAATCGGAAGCCAGAGTTTACCAAGGACAATTACACAAGCCAATTACAAATATTGGACCAGAGTGGGTGGGGTTTTCACAGCATACTCTATCACAGCATGCCTCGCAGGGTGTGCAGTGCATGCGCGCTGCCGCTAGGCTCGACCTAAAAAATCAATCTCGATCCTCAACCTTGACTGAATCACAAGGGCAGGAAAAACAGTAACAGTCATGACATAACCTGTATGTTAAATCATTGGCATAATCCAGCTTAAATGTCTCAACAGATGGGATAATCCTCACATCCCTGCCCTTAATAGAATCTAAAATTCTTGTCAAATGCTAGAACATGTTCTATTCTATGGCAGGACCGGAGGCTCCGGTTGTGCTGATTCAAAGCTGACAAACCACAACAGAAGAAGCATGCACAATAGGCTTATAATAAAAATTGTTAAACATAGAGTCAGAAGACCAATCAGCGGCACACAACATATCTTCCATCCTGAATTCCAATACAAATGCTTTGGAAGCCACCCTAATATCTTTTAACAACTATCACACCAGAGGGTGCATACCTACTGGTTTGCCATCAATCAGGTAGTGGCCAGCAGTTAATGCGGATCTGAAATGAGTTACTGACCTGTAACATAACCCAGAGTCAGCACATTAAGAGAGAAAATTCAGAACATCTTTGAGATCGGATGAGCCCAAGCTTGTTGTATAAATGCGGCAGCTGCCATTGAAATGCCTGTCTGCCGATATTTTCCAAGCCATAAGAGTTAATTGACCTTGAAGGAAAAGAGGATGAGAGATCCCACTGGATCCAAGAGCAGATGAGGGAACGCAGGAAGAAGAATGAGGAGCACTATCGACATCTCCAGAAGAATCAGGGACCATGGTTGTGTCTGTCAGACTGGAGTAATCAGTACAAAGGATTCCGATTGCCGCCTGGCCTGAACTGCAACTCTAGCAATCATGGCAAAGGGTGGGAACTAAGGATTCCGATTACCGCCTGGCCTGAGCCGCGCCTCTCAGAATCATGGCAAAGGGTGGAAACGAATAATTCACCTGAACTTTCCAATGCTGAAGGAAAACATCCATGGCCAGGACCATCGGATCTGGTCTTTAACTGTAAAAATCTTTCAGTTGCGCATTCAGATGGAATACGAATAGTTCCATCTGACATGGACCCATTGGATGCAGAGCCTTCCGGAAAATCTGAGTCTGGCGCTTCCAATCGCTGCAGTCCACCAGGAATCTGGAATTCCAATCCGCCACTAGGTTTTCCTTGCCTGGAAGAAATTCCTCAATCACTGTAATCTTCTTAGAGAGGAAGAAGTGGCAAAAGTCTCTGGCTATGTTTGGAAGAAGGCGAGACCTGGTGCCCCCCAGACAAATGATATATCGAACTGAGGAAACATAGTCCATCCGCTGCAGAATGCAGCAGTTGTTCTTCATGGGCAAGAGTGACCTCACCCTATGTAAAGGAGCCTCCCAGAAGCTCCAAACAATTTATGTGACGTTGTAGTTCTTCGGATGACCATCAACAGCCAGTGGAAAAATCCCCACACCTTGATCCTCAGTCCTAGCGGCTGACGTCGGACTCAATTACAATGTCGGGAGTTGTCACAAATATGGCCATGCCATTCCATGCCTCTGTGTGCAGGAACAACCAACATAGTTTCCCCAGAGCTTCAGGAGATAAAGGGACCGTGTAATCGTAGCTTAGACCTTGTTGGAGATAAAGTATTTTTAAGTGTTGCAGGGCCCTGTAGTGCAAAGAACTGGGGAAAACTGCCTGAACAGAAGAAGCTAACAGTCCCACAATCTAAGCCAGGGATCTCAAACATACCATGTGTTTGTACAGTGTTGACCTCAACTCCAGTTTGATGGATTGGGTATGGGCGGGCGGACTTCCGGTTTTATCCTGCGGTTCATCTAAATGTGCGGCGCACTTGCTGCTACTAGCTACGAGCTACAGATTGCTATCATTGGCTCTGCCCGCACATACCCAATCCGGGCTGTGAGCTGGAGCTTTTCGCCACTCGTGAAGGCACCCCTTTGGGAGTGAAGCCTAAACTCGGCAGCACCGTCTGGTCCAATCATCCGGACCGTCTCGAAATTTCAGAACTTTGACTTTAACAGCCCAACCAGAACGGAAGTACAACCAGCAGAGAGATCTACCACATATTTTCATCTTGCCTATAAGCCCTGAAAAAGTCTTGGGGTATTCCCCAGACAAAATACGTGTTGGCTGGGCAATCGTTCAGAAATAATAAAAAAAGAACAATTAATACTCCTGAATGTTCTTCTTCTTGTGTAATGTACTGTGATAACACTGCCACATCAATGTATGTGAAATTTTGATATAGAGAGATTTCTCTCCCTACACCATCAACATGTGCACAGGCCCATTATTACTTTATTGACCTTGTGTCTATTTTCAGGGGTTCAGGGTTAGCCCCTACCTGTGGCACCGTCATATATTCATTGTAACTACATACTAACGCACATCCACAGCAGGCACCATCGCATACCGCATACGCTTAAACCCTGTCCTTTGTAGTCAGGAAATACCAGCCAAGGTCCACGTCATCGGAAAAGACACTGAAACCCTCCTCAGGTGCCACACAGCAGAGTACCTAGGCCTGGTATTGCTTGCGAGGAATGTACAAATTGATGAACTGTTGAATCTGTTCCCCAGCCTTTTCCAGGGGTTGGGATGCCTCCAAACCCCAATCCAGCTCCACAAAGACAAGACAGTCAACCCAGTGGTTCAACGACATTGGCGTGTGCCATTCCAACTGCAGCTGCTGGTGGAACAGGAGCTAGACAAGTTGGAGAAGTGAGGAGTAATTGAGAAAGTTTCCGGGCCAACACCATGGGTATCGCCGATGGTCATTGCCGAGAAACCAAATCAGCCCGGCAGGATATGTCTGTGCATCAACATGCGCCTCCCGACCAAAGCCATTAAATGGGAGAGACACATCACTCCCACTATGGATGATATAATAGCGGATCTTAACTTTGCATGGTGGTTTTCAAAGCTTGGCCTCAATGCTGCAATTCGATGAAGGAAGAAGGTACATCACAACTTTCTCCACACACTAGGGCTTGCTGAGGTACAAGCGAATGAGCTTTGGAATATCATCAGCAGCTGAAATGTTCCAAAATGCAATCATGGAGGTGCTATCTGATGTGCAAGGAGACATGAACGTCAGTGATGACATTCTGATATACTAGGCAACAGCGGAGAAACATAATTTGCGGCTAAGAGCTGCCCTGAAGCACCTGTGTGATCACACCATCACCCTCCACAGGGAGAAGTGCTCCCTCTTCCAAACTAGCAATGAATTATTCAGCTATGTATTCACACAGGACGGCATCCAGGTTGACCTGAGGACGTCGCAAGCGATTTGACAGACTTTAACACTGTGAAGTTCACAGTGTTCCAGGGATAGCCACTTATTATGGCTAGTTCATTCCCGGCCTAGCAACCATAGCGGAACCCCTCAGGACACTGACGAAAGCTGATGCCAGAGAGATCTGGGGCCCTCGCGAACCGGATGCATTCGAACGGGTCAAGTCACTGCTACTCAGCAAAGCAACAATGGCCTACTTTTACCCCAAGAAAAGGACAGAGCTTACTTTGGATGCAAGGCCCTGGGGTTTGGGGCAGAGTTCACACAAGAGGTTGAGCTCAGGAGGTGCACCACTACCAGTTCGAATTGGTATATCTAAGAGGGTCCAGGAATCCTGTTGACTTTCTATCCCAACATCCGCCCAAGCAGATGACAGGCCACAGCAGGAGGCCAGACGGAGGAGGACGTACAGCTAGTGAGCCGAAGGGCATGCTCGAGGGTGTTGAGGCTTCCAGAGATCTGCCAGGCAACCACTGGTGATACAGTGCTGATGAGGGTCAATGCAATACTTCTTAAAAGGATCATGGAACACACTCCTGAAGGATGCCAATCACTGGGGAGGCCCAGACAAAGAGCGACTGATGCTTTTTTGGAGAGCAGGCATGAACTCAGTGCTACTCAAGACGGTCTCATTCAAAGGGGGCATAGACTAAGCATCCCTAAAAGACTGATGAGGCAGGTAGTGAAGCTCACTCATGGAGGAAACCAAGGGACTGCAAAAACGAAATTCCAGTTGTGAGGGAAAGTGTGTTTCCCTCGATTGAAGGCCATAGTGGATGATGTGGTAAGACAATGTGCGTCACCTGGAAGCCCCAGCACCGACAATAATGGAAGAACCATGTGGCGCACCATAGAAAAGGTCTGGCTTGATTAGATCAGCCTCGATTTTGTGAGCTTCGACATATGGGAGGGCCACCATGGTACTAATTGACGCCATTCTAAATACCCCATTGTGAAGCCCATTGACTCGACTGCATTCTCAAATGTCACCCCAGCACTGAAGAAGATATTGGCCCTGTTCGGTATTCTAAAAGAAGCCAGGACCGACAAGGACTTGAATTCCAAGAGTTGCTCCAGCACCTAGGCATACGACATCGCAGGATCACCCTGCAATGGGCTCGGGAGAATAGCGAGGTGTTGCAGTTTATGCTAACATTAAACAAGGCCCTGTGAATCCCTGTGCATGAGGGAGTGATGCCGGAAACAAACTTACAATGATTCCTGCGTGAATACCGAAACACTCTGCATTGCACAAACCCATGTCCTCTGTGGGCTCTCATGCTAAATGGTTACTGGCGCGACACAATTCTGGTAACCCAGAGTGGACTCAGTATGATCCCGATGGTACCTAGAACAGGCGAGTACAGAATAACACTAGGGTGAGCTTTAAGAGGAAATTGGGCCACTGCCGACTAGGACCCAGAGATCCTGTGCTCTTGAAGGACCGCCGGCCGGGGTGGATGTTCCGTACACTGTACAAACCAGGAGTGTGGGAGGTGACAACTGTGGAGGCCACAATGGTGACCACCTGCAGAGATATAGAGACAGTCACTTGGAACATATCATGGTTTAAGCTGGTGGACACCCAAGTCAGGGAAAGGGGGGTCGCAGTACATAACCCGGAGGATGGAGACCTCACAGCAGCAGACAGGCCCTATGATTAATAACAGGAGCGCGACTAGTCTCTGGATCAGGGCAAATGTGACAATCAAACAACAGGTTCCCAAGGGGAAGTGAACCAAAAAGAACTCCCAGACATGTCCCGAAGTCAGCACTACAACTTACACCCACAGTCAGTACCAAGTCAGAGACTGAATGACTTTGTGTGCAATATTGAGCCCTGGGAATCACAACAAAGAAAGGAAGGGATGTAGTGAGCCACCCGGCCATTACAGCCTGACCTGTGCACCCAGATGTAATGCACCTCACCCTCTGGCCAGGGCGCGCCTTCAAGGCTATAAATAAAGGGGCTCTTGACTGCATGAGTTCTTTGCCCGTATCTATAGTCTGGTGTGCTGTGCCTAATATTTAGTAACCCTGTGCTGTGGGGTAGGTCTTTGTCCAGGCCCCACCCCACAATAAGCACAGTCTCTACTTCGGGGTATTTGGAATAGTTGTCAATCATTACCAGCCTATACCAGCCATCTGGTACACTTCCAAAGTCAGCACTGATGCTTACCCACCAGGGCATTTGGTATAATTTAATTGAGGATGGGCACTGGTGGGTCCGGATGCCTGTGGTCAGGCACATTTCACTTGTTTTGACCACCTGCTCTACCAGCTCATCATGTGGTGGAACCACACTTTATTTCAAATTCTGCCCTTGATCTTGACCATCTTCTTATGAGCACCATGGGCCAGCTGAACAACACACATCACTAAGCTTTGTGGTATTACGAGTCTATGACCTCTCAGTAGATAGCCTGCTTAAAGGCTGGCAGTTCATATTAGTAGTAGTACAGAGAGGATGGTGTCTGTTGAGAATTCGAAGTTCTCCAAGAGGCATGTGTCTTCAAGCCACTAACCCCATCTGTAAACAGTTGTCTGCTTTGGTGGCTCTCTGGATCTCAGCTATGATATGGGCAGTGGCTGTGACCACTCCATGAAGTAGCACACATATTCTTCGGTCTCTCTAGGAGCCTCTTCTTCTCCCGTGGCTGACCGAGGATGTTGCGATAGGTAATCCACCAGGTTCTGAGATCCTAACTTGTACTCCATGGAAAAGGAGTATCCCAGTAATGGCAAAATCTACTTCTCGCCTTGGCAGTGGTTTGGATGCTGTCCCTTGAAACAGAGGGATGAGCGGTTTGTAGTCAGTATGAACCACTAAAGGGTAGACATAAAAGTACATATGAAAATATTGACACCCCCAATGGATGGCTGTGGCCTCCCATTCCGTTTGGGAGTACTGTTCCTTAGTGGAGGTAAGGGCTCGGCTGGCATATGCTACGAGAGCCCACTCACCACAGTTCTGTGTATGAGATAAAACTGCCACTAGTCCCACTTATAGCTCCCTCTCTGTGCCAGATCAATGTAAGTTGGTCTCAGCCGACAGAGCATATTTGGTGTTTTGAATTGCCTCCATCTGCACCTCTTTCTAGACCCAATCGCTCCACAAGTAATTGATCATGCCCAAGAAACTCATCACTTCAGTTACAGAGGGCAGGGCTTCTGCCGACTTGATATCTCTCCCCGTGGCAGGATCAGGTGCTGCCCCATCTGCTGAAAAGTTTTACCCAAAGAAAGTGATGTGGGGTCCTAGGATCTCACATTTCTCCTTACCTCAAATAAATGAAAAGACGAGGCATTTGGCAAAACAGGAACAAGTTGGTTTGATTAAACGCTGCAGACAGGAGAGCTTCGACAGAATGTGACTGGTCAAAGTCTCTTGGTGTACAACGTTTTGGCCACTGTTATATACAGTTCATTAGGTACAATAAAGCAATTTTATACATTCCAGAAAAGCATCTCAGTTACAAATCACAAATGTGGGCATCTGATAAGGACACAGATGGCTTTAGACCTCACCATCATACTTAGGGTGAATCGAACAACATCTTCCCTTCTATGCTCTGCCTTGGAGAGCCGCTGGGCTCCCGAGCACAAAAACTCTTCCCACTCTAAACTGTAAGCTATCCTCGTGGATTTTGCCTGTGGCCGTACCACCAGTTGTAGCATCCTGTGTTGCCTAAGTACCACAACTGCTGCGGCATGGGTGACGGGGTCCTGTCGGCGTTCTTGGCTAGCCCACGGAATCTCCCCCACTGTGAATGAGACAAAGCATCCGCTATGTCATTGTCCACTCCCGGCACGTGCAAAGCTCTGAATGCTATGTCATGGCGCAAACAGCCCAGAACAAACACTCTCAACAGCTTCAAAACCTGCTCCTCCCTGGCTGACTGGCAGCTCACTATCTAAACTACTGCCATATTGTCAATTCTGAAGGTCACTTTCTTGCGAGCCAGCGGCTCTCCTTATAATGTCACCGCCACTATCAGAGGAAAGAATTCCAAAAATGAAGTACTCCTACCCCTCCACCCCCATTCTGCTGGCCACTGCTCGGCACACCATTTCCCTTGCCAGAAAATACCAAAACCCTTACTGCCCGCGGTGTCTGAGAAAATCTGTACATCCCAGACCATGTCCTCCTCCCTCACCAGTGGAATGCCATTGAAGTCCTGCAAAAAGAACCTCCACATTCTCAGGTCCTCTTTCACACCCGCTGAAAGTCTCACATGGCAGTGTGGTGGTCTCTGTCCCGTAAGTGCCCTACCTAGCCATCTGCAAAATGTCCTCCCTACTCTCACCACTCTGCAAGCAAAATTGAGGTGACCTAGCAGCACTTGAATCTCTTTGACTGTGACCTTGTCACGGGCTAGCATCTCCTTAAGCAGCCCCAACATCTTTTGTTTTTTATCCCCTGGCAACCGCGCTTGCATCATCCTGGAATCAATTTCTATACCCAAAAAGGAAAGAGCCATGCTGGGCCCCATTGTCTTCTCGGGTGCCAAAGGCACCCCTAGTTCCCTCATCAGCACTTTGAAGTTTTCTAGAGCCACCTGGCACTCTGCGGAGCCTGAGGTGCCCACAAAAAGAAATCATCCAGATAATGCATCACCAACTGGTGACCCGTGCGCTTAGAAAACAACCACTGCAGAAATGTGCTAAAGCACTCAAATAATGCGCATGACATAGAGCAGCCCATCGGTAATGCTTTGTTCAAGTACCATCTCCCATTGAAATGGATAACCAGAAGATCCCACCATCCAGATGGACTGGAAGCAAACGGAAAGCTGATTTTATGTTGCATTTTGCCATTTCTGCCAATGTGCCCACCGTCACAACCAGTGACATGGCCACGTCAACTGACGAATATGAAACAGTAGTCTCTTTTTCATTAATAAAATCATTCACTGAGCTCCCTTCTGGCCATGATAATTGTTGAATAAGACGGAACTGCCCTTGTTCCTTCTTTGGCACCACCCCAATGGGTGAAACAATCAGATTCTCTAAAGGCCAGTCCATAAAGGGGCCCGCCATCCTCCCTTCACGCACTTCTTTATCCATTTTCTCCTGAACTATTCTAGGATGTTCTTTAGCTGATTGCAAGTTTTCAGCCCATCTTCTGCATCTTGGTCCTCCATACACTAATCTAACACCCCATCTGAACCATTCCCTCAAGAGTTTTGCAGCCTTCTGGTTGTCATAACCCTGTAAGGCTGCTTCCAACTTGTCTGCCCTAACCCATGTATGAGTCCTTTGGCCTAGCCCCCCTAGCCTCGGCGCTCCTGTGAACTGTTGCTGCTTCCCCCCTGTGTTAACCTCCCCCTGCTGCCACTGCTGACCTCCCTGCTGGTGGCCCGACCCCGGCCCAAAGCAATTGACCAACGTGTGCCTGCCTCCGCACTTTGAGCATTCGTGTCTAAATTTACAAAATTCCATAGAGCACAACCCTTTGTTAAAGTCCCAGCAGGACCCTCCCAACCCTGTCTGTCCTCTACCCGTTCCTCCCACCCCTCCCCGGGTGGGCTTCCCCTGAAAGGGCCGGTACACTATCGGGAGCCCACTGGCCGTGAAAATGGTTTTACCCGCCCTGGACGCCCCCATAGTGTGCTGTCAAAGGTCTGTATCCAACTCTCCCCATTTCGCTTTGGGATCCCCGGCCATGCGTGCTCTAAATTCCTCGTCATACTGTGCCGACGCATATCCCATCCGTGATCTGGGCCTTCCGGATCACATCCATATATTTGAAAAGAACCACATAGCGTTCCGGATATTTCTCGCAGTAGATGCTTTGTAAATTAAAAACGCTGCTGTCCAGTTCTCTACTGTGAGTGGAACTCTTGGCCAACTCGTATATTTTGACCCCTCCTTTGTGCGCACTTTCTTGTGCAAAAGCTTAAGCATTTCCACGTACTCTCCCTTCCTCTTTAGTTGACAACATTAAATGGGCTCCCAGAGGTTTAGTCACACCCATATAAGGTCATTTTTTGATTTTCAGCTCCTTGCTTTCCACTTTGTCAGAACGCCCCCTGCTTTTCTTATCCTCCATTTTAGTTGTGGGCGTCTTAACATCATCTTCAGTGCCCACACCAACATCCTAAAATGGTGGCTTGGAATCACCTGCGTACCAACTTATAGGTGTGGGCTATCCTTGGGCTACATTTAGGATTGGGCTATCCTTGGGCTACTTTTAGAGAAGCCCAAAATCAAAAAAGGGCCGCTACTTGGCCGGCCCCTCCCCCTCCCAATATGCCCGGGGGCAGACCTCCCTGTGTTCGGCTGCCCCCCAAGCCCCTCTTCTCGCACAGGTGGTGCGAGTTGTGCGCTGTGGGGGACATCGAAAACTTCAGAGCCTCCAGGCATGTGGATGAGGCTTCAAGTTCCGCAGCGGACCCCAACCGGATTCCTTTTAGTAAACATAACTCAAACAAAAGTCCATTACTATCCAATGCTCTGACTTTGGGCACTCGTCTACATGAAACCAAACATAATAACATGGCGCGAAAATACACTCCACGCTATTATTGAAGCATAAAAGGCCATTTTATTAGGACAAGGTTGTATCAAAATCACATTAACCAAACATCAATAACTATAACATTTCCCATCATCAACCCCCTCATTCACTCTATCCATCCTCAAACCTCACACCCATTGCGCTCATCCCGTTTCACTCTGCGACCTCCTGTTATGTTATACTTAATTTGTAGAGCGCACGTACACCAGATTGGTTTCTTGGCACTACTCTGAAAGGTGTTAGAGTGATATGTTACTCGTATGCCTGTCTAAATAGCCATGTTTTTAGGAGTTTACGAAAGGTCATGAGGTCTGTGCAGAATCTAATCTCTAGAAGTAGGGAGTTCCAATATCTGGGACCCAGTGTGGAAAACTTTGTTCCACCAAAGCGTTTCCGTTTAAAGGGGGGTGTTGTCAGGAGGTGCATATGGGCAGATCTCAGGTTGCGGGTCGGAGTGTATCTGTCGATCAAGCTATTGATGAATTTAGGGTTTCTGCCATTAAGAGATTTAAAGATAATGCATCCCACCTTGAAGGCGCATCTCTGGGATATAGTGAGCCAGTGTAGCTTCTTCAGAATAGGAGAGACGTGTTGGCGCCTGTTTTCCTGAAGAATCAATCTGGCCGCCTGGTTCTGTACCAGTTGGAGACGATGGATGAGATAAGCCGGGATGCCAAAGTATAATGAATTGGCGTAGTCGATGTGGGATATCACCATGGCAAGTACTGCCTGTATTTTTGCTTCCTGTGTGAGAAACCTGCTCATTATTAATTATGACTTCCAGGGTTTTGGCAGATGTGGAAGGAGTGGGAGGCTGTCCCAGCTCTTTAGGCCAGAAATGGGAGCTCCAGGGGTTCAGTGAGTCTCCCGTGAAAATCACTTCCGTTTTATCTGGGTTTAATTTCAGATGATTGCTGTTCATCCAGTCACGGATAAACCGCATCGTCGTCTGGAATTCGTGAATGGTGGCAGGTAAGTTATTGATGGGGAGTACTAGTTGGAAATCATCTGCGTAGTTGAAGGTTTGAATGTTCCTTTCTTTCAGTGCGTGGATCAGGGGGAGAAGGAATAGATTGACTAGATGAGGGGAAAGTGAGGATCCTGGGGAACACCACATGTAGTTTTAATCTTGGGGGTCGTGAAATGGCCATGGTGGACCTCGTGAGATCGGTTTGTTAAGAAGGAGCTGATCCATTCGAGGGCTGTTCCTTGGATTCCCGCATCCTTGACACGGTCAATCAGGATGGTATGGTCGACCATGTCAAAAGCAGCGGAGAGATCCAGCAGCACCAGGGCTTGCGGGGAGCCTCTATCTGCCTTCTCTCGCAGGGTATCTAGTACTGACAGTATCACTGACTCTGTAGAGTGAGCTGGGCGGAAGCCTGCTTGATGTGCATCCAGATAATCGGACTGCTCCAGAAAGGCAGATAGGCTTTTGGCTACATGGGCTTCGAGTAGTTTGTATTAGACTGCATTCCAATGTAACGTGGGATATGTCCCCTGGGCACTGGTTTAAATCTCTTGATGTGAGATCTTGTCAAGTTCAATAAAGTTTCAAACGTTTGTAATTGTTCTCCATTCGTAGATTTTATTTTTCATCAGGAAATTGATCTTCATTTCCCATGATGCGTCAATATTGCAGCTTGATTTTTAAATATCCCAATGCATTTCGGCCTGTTGGGCCTTCATCTGGGCAATATCTAGAATAAATCATAACGAGCTATGC
Source organism: Triturus cristatus (assembly GCF_964204655.1). Taxonomy (NCBI): domain Eukaryota; kingdom Metazoa; phylum Chordata; class Amphibia; order Caudata; family Salamandridae; genus Triturus; species Triturus cristatus. Next base: position 395,265,476 of record NC_140594.1, read on the forward strand.
TCAAAATACAAGAATCACGGAATTGTAAGTGCCAAATCATAGCTGGGACTGTCTTTGTTCTTTGGTGAACGTGCTGTGAATTGGTGAGTCAGTTGCTCCCCAAATTAAAAAATCTCTGTTTATGCTCCGATATCGTGTGATCTAACCGTGCTTTGAGGTTGTGCAGCGCGTGTTAAAGAGCGTGTGAGTAAATATTTTACAAGCGTGTAAGGTAACGCGGGTCGGTGCTTTTATGCAAAATCGTTAGTTTTGTGGCTGGCGTGGTGTTTTTTAACCGTTTTAAGCATTGCGATAGTTTACGATTGCAGTTTATTTGGAGATGTGACTCGTTCGTAATGATATCGCGCATGGTTAAACACTTACTTGCGGAATCGGGTGTTTGGTAGTTGAGTCCTCGACGCATTCTTAAAGTGAAGGTTGCTTCTAGCATTTGAGAAAGGAAGTTGTTGCTGGTATTTAAAACGGAGTGTGAGGATGTTAGTAATTAAAACAGAAATAGGATTAGTGAATTAGTAGTCGATAACGACGATAGACTACCGTGTGAGCAATAGTGTATTCAATAGCACATTTTGAAGCATCTTAATGCAATACAATATATATGCAGCAAAAACAATACCATTCATCCCATGGGGGTTCTTTGAGTTCAATGCACGTATCCAATGGTTTTCACGATGTAGTAGTGAATTGTGATTATCTTTGCCTTTGCTTTTGGTTATGATTTCTGAGACACAGTATTTCAACTGGCTGATGTTATGTCCGGCCTCTATGAAATGGCTTGTCACTGTCGATTTTAGGTTTTTTGTCGTTATATTACTTTTATGTTCGTTAATGCGCGTTATCACCAAGAGAAAGGAAAATGCAAAATCGCACGACGGTGGTCTCGAAATATTCTACCATGAGTGACACTTTCAAAAGAATAATCAAAGAGCATTGGACAATATTAAAACTGGAACCAGATTTTAATCACATCTTCGAACAGGAACCAATTTTTGCCTATACCACTTAACAAGACAAGAATACCACATACAAAGGAACTGTAGCTTGTTGGAACTGTAATAACTGCAACAACGTCATCACCGGCCCCTATATAACACATCCTATGAAAGGACATAAAATAAAACTGAAAGTGACAGCCACATGCAACACATCAAACGTAGTGTACTTGTTGAAGTGCCCCTAAGGAAAAATGTATGTGGGACAAACGGAGAGAAAGGTAAAAACGCGCATTAACGAACATAAAAGTAATATAAGGACAAAAAAACAAAAATCGACAGTGACAAGTCATTTCATAGAGGCCGTACATAACATCAGCCAGTTGAAATACTGTGTCTTAGAAATCATAACCAAAAGCGAAGGCAAAGATAATCACAATTCACTACTACATCGTGAAAACCATTGGATACGTGCATTGAACTCAATGAAACCCTATGGGATGAATGATCGGATAGAATATACATGTTATCTCTGATTGATTCTATTGACTCTATAATATAAAAAAAAAATTCTGTAGCGACTCTTTATAATTAATTTCTTTTTCATTAATTTCTCTTTCACGCTTCATTTTATTTTACGAGTACACACATCCATTCAACTGGGTTACCTGACCAATATTTACAACCATATGGTATTGTTTTTACATATCTATTTTATTGCATTAAGATGCTTCGAAATGTGCTATTGAATACACTATTGCTCACATGGTAGTCTTTTGTCGTTATCAACTACTAATTCACTGGTCCTATTTCTGTTTTAATTACTAACATCCTCACACTCCATTTTAAATACCAGCATCAACTTCCTTTCTCAAACGCTAGAAGCAACCTTCACGTTAAGAATGCGTCGAGATCTCCCATGCCCGGAGGCGCGAGCGGGAGGAGGTAACCCGGGTGGAGGCCGAAATTACTGAACTAGAGGGTGACCTGGGGAGCGGGGTGACGGATGCCACATTGCATGTTCTACACCTCAAGCAGGCGGCCTATAGGGCCCTCGTCACGGAGGCGGCCAGGGGCCTCAGTAGAGAGCAACAGGGGCGACTGTATGATGTGGGTGATAAGGCTGGTAAATTGATAGCGTGGTTGGATAAAAAGGAGAGAGCGAGTCGTGTGGTTCCGTTGATCGAGAGGATGGATGGTGTATGTGTCACCGAGCCGGACGCCATTGTCTCCTGCTTCGCGGATTATTTCCGCGAGGTATATTCCCCGGTTTCTCCCTGCTCGGAGGAGGATTCCCATGCCCTGCTTCGGGACATCGCGCTGCCCTCCCTTTCGGTGGAGGACAGGGATTCGCTGGACGCTCCTCCCACCTCGGACGAAATTGCCCTTGCTATCCGCTCGGTCGCATCTGGCAAGGCCATGGGCCCCAATGGCATTCCTATCGAGCTGTACAAGCTGCGACCGGATGTGCTGGCGCCCCACCTGCGCGCGATGTTCCTGGCGGCCTGCTCGCGGGGTTCCCTTCCGCCGGACCAGCGTCTGGCCACGATCGTGGTGATCCACAAGGAGGGGAGGCCCCGTGAGCGGGTCACATCCTATAGGCCTATCTCGCTCTTGAATGCGGAGCCCAAAATCCTCGCCAAGGTGCTGGCCAACCGGCTGGTCGGCGTGGTGGGCGACTTGGTCCACCAAGACCAGTCCGGCTTCATACCCCATCGTAACACGGCCCTTAATCTGCGACGCTTGCACGGGGTGCTCGCGCGTGTTCCGTTCGTGCGGGAACCGGCCATCTTGGCGTCCTTGGATGCCACCATGGCGTTTGATACGCTTGAGTGGCCATACATTTGGGCGATGCTGGCGAAGTTTGGCTTCGGACCGGGCTTCATCAGCTGGGTCAAATTGTTGTATTCCGGCCCATTGGCGCAGGTGGTGGTGAATGGACGAGTTTCGGCCCCATTCGCACTGGGACGGGGTACGCGACAGGGCTGCCCCCTGTCGCCTCTCCTGTTTGCACTGGCCCTGGAGCCCCTGGCGGAGTGGCTGCGGTGGCACCCTTCCATCCGTGGTCTCCGTTGGACCCCCGAGCATGAGGACCGTGTGTCCCTCTACGCTGATGATATCCTCCTATATCTTGCCTCCCCGCGTAAATCACTGATCGTCCTAGTTGATGTTTTGCGCTCATTCGGTCGCAACTCAGGCCTCGTCATCAACTGGGCGAAATCCTGTGTATATGTGCTTGCCGGGGAGGCTCCGGTCCTACCACGGGACTGTCCGATCCAGATCGCCTCCCAGGGGTTTCGGTACCTGGGTATATATATTACTCTGGACCCGGAGGCCCGCTACGAGCGGAATTTGCTGCCCCCCCTCCAGCGCTTGAAGGAGGACGTGGTGCGTTGGCGGCGTCTGCCGCTTTCGCCGCTTGGCCGAGCGGCCTTGTTTAAAATGATGTCGTTGCCGCGCTTTCTGTACGCTCTCCAGAACACTATGGATTTGGTTCCGGCGCGCTACTTCCGAGAGGTGGAGAGTTTGCAGCGTCGCCTGTTCTGGGACGGGAGGCCACGTATCGCCTTGGCTAAATTGACGCTCCCGTGGTACGATGGGGGGGTTGCCCTCCCGGATATTAAACGGTATTACTGGGCCTCCCAGCTAGCTGCGATTAATCATGGCCTTTACGGGCCCGCCCTGAACCCGGCATTTGAAATGGACAAGATGCTCCTGCCCGGTGGCGACTACAATCGGGCGCTTTACTCTGGCGCGCCGGACCCTCGCCTGACGGGACCGACGCATGTCATGGTGCGTGTATGGCACGCGGCTAACGCAGCTATGGGGTGGAAGGACCGTTTGACCCGGGCGTCACCGCTATATGCATCGGCGAGGTTGGGCTCCTTGTGGACCTCGAAGGGCTTCGAGAAATGGGACACGATCGGCATCAGCACAGTGGGAGATCTCTGGACGAGGGGGGGATTCAAAACTTTCGAGATGCTGCAGACGGAGTTTCAGTTGCAAGGCAGTGAGTACTTCCGGTACTTACAAGTCCGCCACGCGCTGGGCTCCGTCTTCCCGGATGTCGCGTCCATTCCGGAGTCTTCCCCCCTGGAGGACAGAGTGCTGGATGGCCATGTCCCAGACAGCACGATCTCCCTCATATACAAAAAACTGATTAACGACCGATCGGGCCTGCTGACTGGCCTCCGCGAGGCCTGGGTTGCCGATGGGCTGGAATTGGACGACGAGGACTGGATGTCCGTGGTGGCTTCTCCGAAGGAGGTGGCCATCCCGGCTCGCCTTCGCTTCGTCCAGCTTAAGATCCTCCACCGGGTCTATGTGACGGGGCCAAGGCTTCTACGTATGGGCTTAGCTGAGGATGGACTGTGTAAGCGTGGCTGTGGTGCTTTGGCAACTTTCTTGCATATTCTGTGGGAATGCCCACAGGTGGAGCGATTCTTGCGTGGTGTGCATGAGGTCCTGCGAGTGGTCACGCGTGTCGTGCTGTTGCCTGAAGCGAGGAGATGCTTGCTGAATGTGTGGGAGCCAACTGACTACTCGGTTCCGCAGACGCGGTGGGTGACTCTAGGATACATGATCGCTAAGCGTGACATTGCTCAATTGTGGGGATCCCAGAGGCCTCCGGCGGTGTCGGCCTGGAAAGAACACATGGATTGGTGTATGTTTCGTGAAAAGGTGGTGTATGTTGCGAGGGGTAAGCCTGGGGCGTGGGTGAAAATCTGGGGCCCCTGGAACGCCTATCGCGGGGGTATTTGCGAGCCGCCGCTGCTGCCGGCTGCTTCACCAGCTCCGTCCCCCTAGCCGACCCCCTCCCCCAGCCTTGGGCACGTGGTTCCCCAGTCCCTGATCTGTTCTCATTCCCCTCTTCAGAGTTTGGCGATTGGTTGGGGTTCCCCACTTAAGGAGCGCGTGCTGTCACTTGGGATTGCGGGTTGCCTTGCGGGTGTGGTTGTTTTTGTGTTGTTGTGTTTTGACAAAAGGAAACCGTATTGTTGGTTCGGAGTTATGTGGCCTGCACTACTGATATCTCCTGATTTACTCTTTTCGCACCGCCAAGAGATTTTTCTGTATGTATGTCATATGCTACTGCTACTCTAGCGGCCGGCCAGAAGGTTATAGGCCCATACTTGTAACTATTTGAGATTGTAATAAACGGTTTAAAAAAAAAAAAAGAATGCGTCGAGGACTCAACTAACAAACACCCGATTCAGCAAATAAGTGTTTAACCATGCGTGATATCGTTACGCGCGAGTCACATCTCCAAATAAACTGCACTCATAAACTATCGCAATGCTTAAAACGGTTAAAAAAACACCACACCAGCCACAAAACGAATGATTTTGCATAAAAACACCGACCCGCGCTACCGTACATGCTTGTAAAATATTTACTCACATGCTCTTTAACACGCGCTGCACAACCTTAAAGCACGGTTATATCACACGATATCGGAGCACTGTTAAAACAGCAACGAAAAGCAAAGTCACATAAACTGAGATTTTAATTTGGGGAGCAACTAACTCACCAATTTACAGCACGTTCACCAAAGAACAAAGACACTCACAGCTATGATTTGGCACTTACAATTCCGTGATTCTTGTATATTGAGCATAGCTCGTTAGGATTTATTCTAGATATCCCCCAGATGAAGGCCCAACAGGCCAAAATGCATTGGGATATTTAAAAATCAAGGTGTAATATTGACGCATCATGGGAAATGAAGATCAATTTCCTGATGAAAAATAAAAACTATGAATGGAGAACAATTACAAACGTTTGAAACTTTATTGAACTTGACAAGATCTCACATCAAGAGATTTAAACCAGTGCCCAGGGGACATATCCCACGTTACATGGGAATGCAGTCTAATAGATTCTAATACACACTGTAGTTCGGAGAGTGATACCCAGGAGCATGAACAAGAAGAGAAACCACAGGAGAAAATCTAGCTGTGCACACACTACCTCTACAATATATATTCGAGTAGTTTGACCAAGTAGGGAAGCAGTGAGATAGGTCGGTAGTTGGTTAGGATTTTAGGGTCTGCTCCTGGCTTTTTTAGGAGGGGGATGACAGAGGCCTTCTTAAAGGTATCCGGTACATAACCCTGGGACAGTGACTCATTTAGGAGGGTCATGGCTGGGCTTGGGCAAGCAGTAAAGGCTTCCCTTAGGATCCAAGGGGGACAGCAGTCCCTGGGAGATCCAGATTTTACTTTTGCCAGTAGGTCTGTGAATAGTTCTTGATTTATTACTGGAATCTGTTCCAGCCTGTATGAGTTCTTGGGTTTTGTAGGACATGCAGGACACAAGCATATGGAGATGCTTGCTTTAATGGTTTTGATTTTGTCGATGAAGAAATTGTTCAAGGAGTCGCATAAAGATTGCAACGGTATGGATTTTAATGTCACTCTGTCAGGGTTGGATAGTTCGTTAATTATTGAGAAGATGTCTTTTGATCTATTTGTGGAAGTAATGATTTTGGACGAGAAAAATTCGGCCTTTGTAGCCAGTATAGTTTTTTTGTAAGTTCCAAGTGCTGCTAGGTAAGTGCTTTTGTCATCAAGCAAGTATTTACTTCTCATACTGACGGCTCTTCTGACCGGGGGGAGTCAGCAGCGGATGCTTAAGGCTTGGTGGCACTGATGTAGCAAGGAGTGGGGTGCCGATACGATGGTATGCTCTTTGGTGAATACTTGTCCCTTACACAGGCATTGGCGGTTCGGAATGCATGAACTGTGAACTATCACTATCCTGCCAGTGGCTTTAGCCCGGAATCTGGTCTTCGCTCGGTGGCATGCCGAGGGTGAGAGGGAGGAGGGGTTAGTTGGGGTAGGGGGGGGGGGGGGGGGGTGGGGGGACAGGTGAGTTCCAGGCTGCAGCAGTTTATCGGAGGGATACCTATTAATAGATTTCGTTAACTCCTACTGCCAGACGGCGAAAGAGGCGCCGGGGATTCCCCCAATTTGATTTCATTTCCCTATGGTAGGCGGGAGTGCCTTTCTTTGTTGCTTGCAGTTGATTGGTGCTGCCTTGTGGTGCTGTAATATCCTATTCAACACTAAGTTTGTACTTAATCTGTCTATATGCAGCTTTCTTTGAGTATGTGTATGTGCCTATGTCCTTGGATAACTCAATAAAATTTGTTTAAAAAAAAAAAAAAAGCAAGTATTTACTTCTCCACTTCCTTTCAGCTTGACGCAGAGCAAATTTTAATTTCTTTAAGTCAGAGGAAAACCATCTCTGGGCTTCATGGCGACGTGCTCCATGTATTTTCCTGAGAGGGGCATGTTTATTGCTGGCTATCAGCTGCCAGTCCGATATCTGTTTCTCACTCTGATCAATGGAGGATTGCATAATGGGAGCTGTGTTGGTCAATGTCTCAAAAAATTGACATTTGTCAATAGTGCTCCAGCTCCTAAATTATCCAGGATCAGGTAATGATGTTTTAGGTCTGGTAAGATTATTTATGGAGAATTTGATGAGATACTGGTCGGACCATATACAGGGAGTGACATCTGGATTGGTCATAGTCAGGTTGGTAGACCATACCTGGTCTAGTGTATGCCCTTTGAGGTGTGTGGCGATTGTGATATGCTGACTCTGGTTAAGCCCCGTAAGTAAGTCTGTTAGTTCGACTGAGTGAGGTCCACCTGCTTAGTCATTGGCCCAGTAATTGAAGTCACCAATCATCAGTACTTTTGCATGATTTGTTAAGAGGTGTGTCATCTGTTCACTCAGAGATTGTGGGAACTGTGGCATGCTCTGTGGTGGGCTGTAGAGTAGCACACAGACCAATGGGGCAAAGTCAGATTCTAGTTTAATCACAAGGTTGTCTACTTGTGGTAGGTCGAGGGGAGTAAGTGCTGTGAATTTAAAATCTTGGTGCACTATAGCTGCCACCCCCCCCCCTCATTTTTCCCTGAGGGCGGTTGGCTTAGGGGATGTAGAACTCGCTAGGTAGAGCTGCTAGAATGTCAGGGGTGGAATGCTGTGTTAGCCAGGTTTCTGTTAGCAGTAGGATATCTGGTTTCTCGGTCATCCTCAGGTTGTGTATGTCTAGTTGGTGTTTAGATAGATGACCGATAGGGCCTTTTCCTTGTTTATAACCTGAAGATCAGTGCATTTAGTAGGGTGTGTAGGGTGACAGAATTCGGGAAAGGAGGATCTTTTTTCTATTATCCCGTTCCAGGTTATCCTAGCATGAGTGAGACAGTTTTAGAAACAATCGCAATGGACCGCACTCCGCTAGCCCCTCCTCCGGGTCGCCCCTAGGGAAGCTGGTACATGAAGTTCTTGAGTGGTTCACCCCAGTGGGTGCAAGTAAGTACTTGTTGAACTGATGATCTCTGATGGAGTTCTTGAGTGGCTCACCCCAGTGGGTGCAAGTAAGTACTTGTTCAACTGATGATCTCTAGACCCGATACATGTCCCGGGTTTTAAAATATCGCCCGAGACATGGCTCGGGTTTCGGGATAACTTCCCTCATCAGTAGAGAAAATAGTTAGGGGTGGAAGAGAGGGCCGCCAAGCAACCGTCAAAGGCCTCAGTGCCCGCACAGGCACGCAGGTGCGTCGTCCAGGAGCTCGTCAGCTCAAAGCTCGAGGGAGCCATTTTTAGAAACAATCGCAATGGACCGCACTCCGCTAGCCCCTCCTCCGGGTCGCCGCTAGGGAAGCTGGTACATGAAGTTCTTAGTTATTTAGTGGCTCTTTCAGCCGGGGAGTCGACGGGCTCAGGTTACGCACCTGCGTTGCTACGAGAGGTACATACCTGATAATGATTTTAGCAGCCTACACAGCAACCCTGCACTCTTTCCTCTTTCCTACTCCCTGCTGACGAGAGGCTACAACCTCGAAACACGTGTCCAGGGATGGCACACGCTATTCACACTTGCACTCACGACACGAGCATAGGTGTACTCGCCGACGCTGAACTACAGGGACCACAGTTCTTTGGGGTAACACGCAGGTAGGTCAGCAGTGTGCGACCATTTTGGATATAGTTAATGAGTGAGACAGTTGACTGCTAGCTCGTCTGAGTGGAGCATTTTTAGTTTGGTTGCAGAGTAGGTTGTGATTTGGGCATAGTGACTTGCCCCTTGCCCCGGTCGGCTGCGGACGGGCTTGCTTTCGGCGCGTCCGCTGCGCTCCCGCTCTGCTACCGGCATTAGTAGCCGTAGTCATCCTTGGCTCCTCCCCCCTCTTCACTGATTGGTGCTCAATGGCGTGTCTACCAGGAAGTGAGTCGAGCCAGTGTCACGGCGATTTTTAGCGCGGTCAGTTTCAATTCAATTTTAAAAAGTGCATCAATTATTTCGTGTGTGAACAGAATTCAATAGTATTTTAAAAACAAACAAAATGGCAGTAGCGGTTACCACAGGCAGCGGCACCTTTCCCAGAGTGATGGCTCCCGCGCTGCTACCGGCTTTAGTAGCTGTAGTCAGCCTTGGCTCCTCCCCCCTTCTCTGATTGGCGCTCAATGGCATGTCTACCAAGAAGTGAGTCAAGCCAGTGTCACGTTGATTTTTAGCGCGGTCAGTTTCAATTCAATTTTTAAAAAGTGCATCAATTATTTAGTGTGTGAACAGAATTCAATAGTATTTTAAAAGCTAACAAAGCGGCAGTAGCGGTTACCGCTGGCAGCGGCACCTTTCCCAGAGTGATCGCTCCCGCGCTGCTACCGGCCTTAGTAGCTGTAGTCAGCCTTGGCTCCTTTCCCCTCTTCTCTGATTGGCACTCAACGGCGTGTCTACCAGGAAGTGAGTCGAACCAGTGTCACGCCGATTTTTAGCGTGGTCAGTTCAATTCAATTTTTAAAAAGTGCATAAATTATTTAGTGTGTGAACTGAATTCAATAGTATTTTAAAAACAAACATCTCCTCCTCCATCATCCCATTCTCGTCTTCACTTTTCTTTCAACATCCTCTCTTGGATCTCCTGCCATTGCTCTCTTGCATCACGCACCCCCCATCCTTCACCTGTTACACCCCTCCGAGGGGTGGATGTGCCCGTCTGTCACTCACCACCCCTCCAAAGCACTGCCAAACCCAAAAGGATCTGCAACCTGTTCTAAAGTGGCACGCTTAAAATAAACTGTACCCTTACCCTCAAAACATGTAGGGTGGATGGGTGGACTGACTTAATGCTAACAACCTCCCCCGGTGGTGCTAGTTGCACCTTTATAGCCACCCTAAACCCTCCCCTAGCCCAACCCCTTGACCCCCCCCAACCCAGCTTGTCCTTCTGCTTTGTGCGTAGACCCCAGAGGAAAGACTGGTCTGTCGACCCTACTTCCCTGGGGGCCCGACATCGCACAATAATACACTCCACAATGTTATTGAAGCGTAAAAGGCCATTTTATTAAGACAAGGTTGTATCAAAATCACATTAACCAAACATCATTAACTATAACATTTTCCATCATCAACTCCCTCATCCACTCTATCCATCCTCAAACCTCACACCTGTTGCGTTCATCCTGTTTCACACTGTGACCTCCTCCATCATCCCATTCTCGTCTTCACCTTTCTTTCAACATCCTCTCTTGGATCTTCTGCTGTCGCTCTCTTGCATCCTTCACCTGGGCGCCCCCCCCCCCCCCCCCCCCAGGGGTGGATGTGCCAGTCTGTGACTCACCACCCCTCCAAAGTACTGCCAACCAGGGAACCCCTGTAGGGCTGTTACCTGTCCCACTCCTTCGCTCCTGTGCACCTTTCGCCTCACTGCCGATCTTCCCTGCAGCACCAAATGGATTCGTTCCACAGCCTACTGATCATGTCATGCTTCTCCATCATATAATAAGAATTACGAATTGGAGGAAGGTGCACTCCGTCATCCCTGAACAACAATGGTTCCTCTAATCTAAGCCCAGCATGAGAAATCACCTTAATGTCTCTGTTCTGGCAGAACACCCTCATTGACTGATTCAGCTTTCTACAAGTTTTTCCTACAGCTGCAGGCTTTATCACCCCTATCCACACTTTGCACGGTACAAATTCCGTCCATAGTATACATGTTCCTGACAAATTAGGTTTCATCACCTCCAGGTCCCTCTGCATGTGCTGCAAAATTGCCAGTCCAAACAATCCTATCAAGTCATTTTCCCCCAAATGTATGACCATCATATCAGGACAGCCTCTTTGTGACACCATCTTTTTCAGCCATGGCAACAGAGCCCCCCATCGCACTCCTCATTTACCCCACCAATGCACCTCATGATGGTTGCTCTTCAGACCCAGGTTATGACCGTAGACCTGCCGATCTGCATATCTGACTGCCTAATGGATAAAGGAATGTCCTACGATCCAGGTAACCGTCTTGGTTCCTGGGCCGCCCACACAACCTACGACAGAAAAAATAGATTGGTGCACAAATAGTCCCCCTTTGATCTTACAACTGTCCACTCCCTCCCCAGGCCCCACCTCATCTATTTGCACACCTATCTCACAAAGCACCTAGACCTCCATCTCCGAATTTTGCGTATTCTATCCCATGACCAACCTAAACGTGCCGCCGTTGCAGCTGCGCCAATGCGAAAAGAATGCGTACCATATCTAGCCGGGTCTCTTCCCAAGCGCCACAATGCTATGCGCAAAATCGCCAACAACTGAAAAGCCGTCAACCTGTCCCCCGATACATGATGAAAGATTCCTCCTGACAGCCTTCCTGCCCTTGCTAGGAAACCCTGTCATTCCTGCACTGGGCATACACCACCACCCCCACTCTCATTCATCCAAACCCATCTGCCCCTCCCCACCTGATCCGTCTTGGAATGTCCCAGCCAAATCCCCAGTCGCCCTTCATCCAGTCTCACTTCATCATATGTTCTTCCTGCCTGGTACCCCGTGCCAAACAATTTAAAAACCCTAAAAGCCCATAAAAACATCCATAACATACACAAATGGAATACTGATACCTCATGACCATCATAACAACTATGGGTCAACACCTCCAGTAAACTTTTCAACAATTCAAACGGTATTGCCTCCCTCGGAACTCCCTCCCCTCCCCGTCCCCATTCACGTCCCCAACCTTTCAACATCTTACTCAGAATCTCATCAATTTACTATAAAATGAGATCCCTGCCAGTTTACCCACTATTGTAGTTTGCGACAGACCCAACTCAAAACAAAACTCATAACTCCCTGCTCAGTGTCCTTTCTTGACATGTTCCATGCAACCACCATCTGTCCCATGAAACCTCCAAATTATGCCCATGCCAGCCTGTAACATTACCTCGTGGAGTCCGCCAGAGACTTCTCGACCAGGCCTATCACTCTCACTCCCCCCAGGCCCAGATGCCGTACAGCAGCTCTGTCTTGTATTCCTCCGCTCCAGGTGCCATTCGCCGGAATGGCCACCACTGCGAATGAGACAAGGCATCCGCAATGTCATTTCTTGCCCCCGGAACATGTTTTGCCGGAAACACTACATTCAACCTCAAGAATTTCAGCATAAAATTCCACAACAAACGCAAGACCCTCAAATCACTCGCTTTCTGTTTGTTTACTAGCTCCACCACCGTCATGTTATCTACATGGAACAACACTGATCTATTCTGAAACTCCTGCCCCCACACCTCCAGGGCCACTAACAGTGGAAAAAACTCCAGGAAAGCTATGCTCCGCCCCAGTCTCATCCATTGATATGGCCATTGCTCCGCACACCATCGCCCATCCCAAAACAGACCAAAGCCAGAAGCACCTGCTGCATCAGAAAAAAATGGAACCTGCCAGATCGTCCTGTCCTCAACAAAATCCAATGACACTCCATTGAAGTCTGTTAAAAAGATCTGCCAGACCCTCAAATCCGCCCTGACCCCCATCGAAATCCGGACCCTTTGATGTGGTAGCACTGCTCCAGACATGGCCATGCTGAGGTGTCGGCAGAATGTTCGCCGTGTTCTCACCACCTGGCAAGCAAAGTTCAAGAAACCCATCAGTTGTTGCACCTTCCTGAGGTCGATCTTCTTTTCCCCCACCACCCCCAGCAAGAAAACCTGTATGTTCCGTACTTTCTCACTGGGTAGCCTGGCCACCCACTGGACCAAGTCCAACTCAACGCCCAGAAAAGGCAATCTACAGCTGGGCCCAGCTGTTTTTCCGGTGCCAAAGGGACCGCAAAATATTGTGCCATCTCCTGGAAGTGCCACAAAGCTCTCTTGCAATCCCCTGAATGTCCCCTTCCTATGAACAGAAAGTCATCCAAGTAATGTGACACCTCCCGGTGCCCACCACTCTTCGTGAAAACCCACTGCAAGAAAGTGCTGAACATTTCGAAAAGTGCACAGGAAATCGCTCAGCCCATCGGCAGGACCTTGTACACACAAATGGCCCCCTCAAACTGCATCCCCAGCAAGAAGAAATCAGCAGGGTGTATAGGCAGTAAGCGAAAAGATGATTTCACAACACATTTTGCCATTTCCGCTCACTGCCCTCACGATCGCACTAGGCAGATCGCATCATCCGCCGAGGCATACAGTACTCTTGAGTCTTCTTCAGCGATGAAGTCATTGACTGACCTCCCCTTGGGCCAATATAAATGATGGGTCATCCTGTATTCCCCTGGCTCCTTCCTCGGTACCACCCCCAAAGGTGATATAATCAGGTCCTCCATTGGCCAACTTTCAAATGGGCCCGCTATCCTTCCCTCCTTGACTTCCCTTTTCAATTTCTCTGCTAGCACTTCTGGCAACTCTCTGGCTGATTTCAAATTCTCTGCCCACCTTCACTCTCTGGGAGCTGGGTATCCCACTGAAAACTCTCAACAAAACCCCATTGTATCCTCAGCGCCGCCTCTCTGTCAGGGTAAATTGAGAGGTGTCAACAAAAGGGAGGAGAGAAAGGGGTGGGCTTTTTTTTATTGAGGTCCTGCACATAGGCCCTAAGCTATGACAACAAAGAAAGATGTGCAGTTCCTACAAAGTGGAAGGTCTGGGGGAGAAGGGTTATCCGAAACCAGACTCTCACCAATAGAATGTGAGTGCACAAGGGATGGGGGTCCCTTAAGGGTGGAACTGAAACCCTCACACACCCAGCAGGCTAGGTGTCATGCTTCATCATCTGGGTTTGCTCCTCGTCGGGTCGGCGGTGCAATACCCGACGGGCACCCATAAAGGGGCTCTTTACCGGAGATCTTTTGTTCCCTGCCGTTTGGTGCGTGCGTGTGAGGGCCCGTGCGTGTAGATGTGTGTGAGTGAGTAAAAAAGGTTGGTTAGTCTGAAATACAACTTTATTGACTCAGTAAACCACCTTATTAAAAAGGTTGAGTGGCGTTAAAGCTAAAGTGCTCACAAAGGGAGGAGTGGCTAGCTGCGCTTTACTCTTCTGGTCAACATGTTTCGCGCCCAATGGGTCAGGAGGATCCCTTGGCGCTTCGTCAGGACCGGTGATACAATAGTGATAGGTGCAAGAACTATCTACAGTGTGGTGTGCTAGGGTGGGTGTAAATTGACTACCCACCCACTACTGGTTCCCCTATTTGTCTGTATTCTGATATCAAGGGGGTAACCTAATCCTAATATAAAAACCTCATCATCTGGTACATGGCGCGTCGTCAAGGGGAGAAACACATTCGTTTCAGTTTGTAGTCCCCCTGGAGGTCCGTTAACCTGCCCACGTCGCCGAAACCGGAGGTTAACGGACCTCCAGGGGGACTACAAACTGAAACGAATGTGTTTCTCCCCTTGACGACACGCCATGTACCAGATGATGAGGTTTTTATATTAGGATTAGGTTACCCCCTTGATATCAGAATACAGACAAATAGGGGAACCAGTAGTGGGTGGGTAGTCAATTTACACCCACCCTAGCACACCGCACTGTAGATAGTTCTTGCACATATCACTATTGTATCACCAGTCCTGACGATGCGCCAAGGGATCCTCCTGACCCATTGGGCGCGAAACATGTTGACCAGAAGAGTAGAGCGCAGCTAGCCACTCCTCCCTTTGTGAGCACTTTAGCTTTAACGCCACTCAACCTTTTTAATAAGGTGGTTTACTGAGTCAATAAAATCGTATTTCAGACTAACCAACCTTTTTTACTCACTCACACACACATCTACACGCACGGGCCCTCACACGCACGCACCAAACGGCAGGGAACAAAAGATCTCCGGTAAAGAGCCCCTTTATGGGTGCCCGTCGGGTATTGCACCGCCGACCCGACGAGGAGCAAACCCAGATGATGAAGCATGACACCTAGCTTGCTGGGTGTGTGAGGGTTTCAGTTCCACCCTTAAGGGACCCCCATCCCTTGTGCACTCACATTCTATTGGTGAGAGTCTGGTTTCGGATAACCCTTCTTCCCCAGACCTTCCACTTTGTAGGAACTGCACATCTTTCTTTGTTGTCTCAGGGTAAATTCAGAGCCACGCGCCCATGGCCTCAATCCTAACTGGGGTAGGAGCCCTTTGGCCTAGACTGTCCTCTGCCTTTGGTGGCCCTCCACTGCTCGGCTGGAGTGGCCAATGTAAAGCATTAGGGGAGCGGGTGTCGCCCCGCACTTGGAGCACTCATGCTTAAACTTGCAAGGGTGTCTTGAACAGAAACCCTTGTTGAAATTCCAGAATGCTCCTGCAACCCCACACCCTTGCTTTGGTGCTGCACCTGTATGGCCTGCACGCGCACTGGCTCCCCCGCCCCTGCCTGGGCTTGATGCACTGGAAAGGGCTGGTACGTCACCAGTAGGCCACTAGCTGTGTGAGAAGATGCTGATGACAGGGTGGATGACATCCATTGCATCCACAATTCGTGGTCTACTTCTCCCCATGGCATGCAGGATTGATGCTGATTCTGGCCCTAAACTCCTCATCATAACTTAACCATGCAATCCCCAAAATGCATCTGGGCCTTACGTATGATATCCATGTATTTTAATAACGCTATTGCCCTGTCCAGATGTTTCTCACAATATATACTAGTGTATATGAGGAACGCTGAGGTCCAGTTCTCTATGTTGATGGGGACCCTGGGTCTCCTCGTCAGTTCTCACTTCTCTTCCTTTGAACCTTCTTTGGCCTGTATCTCCCTATGGAGCAGCTTGAATACATAGACGTATTCATGTTTCCATATCCTATTCCTCATTTTCTCTGAAAAGTGTGACCCTAAAGGCATCGCCAGGCCCATATACGGTATCTTCTTTCGGTGCTTATCTTCGCTTTTATCATCCTTCCCTTCACGCCCCTCCTCTTTGTCCGTCTGGACACGGGCCAACTAACTGTTTTCCCCCGCTGTCTTTCGCACCTATCGTGGGCGCCGCTGCTGCCCCTGCGTGAACCCCTGTATCTCTTACCAAACCATCCCAACACCCACCGATCGGCAGGCTTTTTTTCCTCCCTGCCTTTGGCCCCCCATCCCAAATGGTCCACCAGTCGCCCTCACCTGATAGACTCGCCTGAGTCTCCTCCTTTGTAGCTGGTTTTCGTCTGTCTGGCCGCCTTTGTCTTGCCCTTGGCCGCACTTCCCTCCTGCAAAACACCAACATTTCTGGTTGCCTTCTCTGGCGCCCCAGTGACCTGTTCATTCACATCATCATCATCCCGCACTTCGCCCTCTTCCAATTCGTCACTCTCATCCTCATAATCCAGCTGTAACTATGTCTCATCCTCAGCAGGCGTCCACATCACCTTATGCACAGCTCTCTTTTGTCTTTTCCCACTTTTTGCCATCACTCCACTGCGTTCTTCTGTACTTGCCACTGCTGCCCGCTCCCTCGGTGGAGGGTAGGCTGCCGCGGACCCCCCTACTGCTTCTTGCCAGCGCTTCGGAGCCATTTTGCACCCCACTGGCACCACCCAGTTTCTACCAGCCTCCAATGTCGGTTGGCGCCCCCCCAGGCTACTCCCACCTGAAGGGGCCCCAGCACCACCAGGTGTCTTTGCCATCCTGGCTGTCCCTGCCCCACTCCCTGGCTGATGTGACTCCTCCACCCACACCAACACCCACTTCCCCCGGGACCCCCCTGACCTCTAGTCCTACTCTATGGCTGCTTTCTCCTCCTCTGTTGGGGTAGGGGGCCCACTGCCCCATGGGTCAAAACACCCACCCTCCCTGGCTGCACACATGGCACTCCATTTGCTCTCCATATCTTGGATGATCCGCTGCTGTTCGCTGAATTTTTTCTTCTAAATCCAGCCCTGCGCATCTGGGGAGTATGGGCTGAGGGGTCTGATCCCTGATGTGTCCTGCGCTACTTCCAGGCCAGCCTTGGGGGCCACAACTGTGACCCTCCCCCCACTACTGCAGTACTAGTGTGTTGGGCTGCCCCACTCCCTGCAGTCTGATGCCCATTCCCTGGGAAAGGCCTTCAAGTGAGGTCCATAGGGGCCTCCTCTCCCAGGGAAACCTCCCCATGCTGTCTGTTGCTGGCTCCAGCGTCTTGCTGGGCCAGTTCATGGATCCCCTCCCCTTGAGGCCTGGCTTTACTTCTTTGGCCTGCGGCTCCAGCATGCTGCTGGGCCGCTCCCTTGTTGGCACGCCCCTCCCCTGGATCCTTTGACCGGACGGGCACCAGCTCGGCCGCAGCGTAGTGCTGGGCTGTGTCATCACTCGACGGTCCCGCCCCCCCTGCCTCACCTGTTCCTCCACTGCTGTGAGATCCGGCAACCGCATGGGCAGGCTCGGAAGCCTGTCCCCGCGTCTCGGCTGCGTCTGCTTTGGCTGGCCCCGCCTCCTGCTGCCCACGGATCTCTTCAACGGTGGTGGCTCTTCCCTGCACGCCGCCACCGTAGCCGCAACACATGCCGAGGGGTACCGCGGCCTTCAGACCATGCCGACCCACACTTGGTCCAAGACTCCCAGCCTCAGCAGGTCCTCACGTCCCGCTTGGCACAGAACTCCCAGTGTGGCCCGCACCTGCGTCGAAATCGGACTCTGCTATCTACGCTGCTCCAGGTAAGCCGGCCTGCTAATTTATTACTGCTTGGTCCTACACTCGGTGCCCGCACCAGTCGACAAACTGGTTGCTCAATTTCCTGCCTACACACTCACTAGCTACCCCCTCACTAACTTAATGCTAACAACCTCCCCCGGTGGTTCTAGGTGCAGGATGAGGAAGGGGCCCTCCTCCCCTGCACCTTTATAGCCACCCTAAACCCTCCCCTAGACCAACCCCTTGACCCCCCAACCCAGCTTGTCCTTCCGCTTTGCGCGAAGACCCCCGGGGGAAGACTGGTCTCTCGACCCTGCTTCCCCCGGGACTCAACATTGGCAGCTTAGCCGAAAACTCTTTCCAAGGCAGAAATTCACTGTCCTGCTAAGAAAGCAAAACATGTAATATTTTATTCCCATCTCAAAGATTGGAATATCTTAGTTACAGGGGTCTACAGAGACAGATTTCTCTCATTAATTTACATATCCATGGATGTTCTCTCCTAAATCTAGCTCCCATTTATTCTGTGGATTTAGTAATGGATCAGAAGAGTTAGTCATCAACGACTTTGCCAGTTTTGCCCTATGGTGCTGCCATATGGGGGATATCGGGAGTGCTCAACGCTTCAACTGAAGGAGAACAGTTTCTGTAGAAGACTGTTTGGTCTTAGCCCAAGTAGCTCACAATTCTTTCTTCGTGAAGAATTGGTTTTATCATTTGTAGAAGATCATATCAAAGTTGCTCTGCTCCGCCTATGGTTGGCAGCCTAGAGTATTCCACACACATCTCTTAATCGAGAGGTGATCTTAAATTTTAAAACTGTGATAATGGGCTGAATATCCCATGGTTGGGTTCTATAAAGAGAACTACCCAGACTTTGGGCTGACCTGATCTGTTCTCTTCTCCCCACATGTTGGGCCAGGATGTGAGGGGAAAGATTAAGGCGTTATCTATGGGACCTACCTCTGATATTAGGGAGAGAAGTGCTTTGGCCAGACTGATGATGAGAGAATATTTGGTTATCAAAGTTTGTGATGGTCCTAAGCCGTACCTTTCCTTGATAAGAAATGTCTGGGAACGCTCATTGCTAACCAAGTTTCAGGTTGGCTCTATTCAAAGCTATCTCTGCTTACCAACTGGCCGGTATGATCCAAAAAGCATATTAGTATGCCCTGTGACAACTCTTCTCTGCAAACACTAAAGCACTTTACCTTTTTTGCTGCTACTACGAGCCTTTTAGGCACACTTATTTATTACCTAGTCTTAAAGCTCACAGGTTTTGGCAATATTGACTGTTTATTTTCTTTGTATGTTGACTGAGCCGGCAGCTTGTTATGCAGTGGGAGGATTTTTAAAATGCGCCCTGAATTGGCATTATTATATGGACATGAAGGTACTTTTCTGTCTTTATTTTATTATCTGTTATTTATGGTCCTCATGAGATTTTTAGAAGTGATGTTTTACTATTAAATTTAAATGGATGTCGTTTGTGTCTTCTATGGCCCAATTGTGGTCGAATAAAGATTTTACTGATTCTAACGCTAGTCACCAACATACTATACAGTCTTGAAATTCCTTTTCTATCAATTATTTCCACTGCTAATATTGCCTCCAAAAGATTGAACTTGGGCACTGTCTCCAGTTTATTTGTGTAATTTTTCAGGCCAGGTGGCAGTTGCAAATATCCCAAAAACTGACTTCTTTGACAGTTCCTCAAATTACTTAATATAATTGAAGTCTCAGACATCGCTTAGCTTCGACACACCTATCAAGTTGTATATTGATTTTTTCCATTTTAACTTGAGATTTAAGGCATCTCCAGTTTTAGAAACTTAATTTATCTTGGAATGGTGTTGTCTGGTTGCTGGTCATGTAGCAGCATGTCGTCCACATAAAGCAACATTCTAACTTCCTGGCTGTTATTCCACTGAAGCTCTGGTACCCTCGAAGATTAGGGCGGTTCTGATGCAGAGATCCACTGATGAGAATGACTGGGCTGGTGGGGCTTTTGCAAGTAGATCCCTGACTAACACAGAACAACGGTTTTCTCAAATAGAGAAGGTCATTGCTATCCACTGGGGATGCCACCATTTCCACCTATATGTGTATGGGAAACCTTTTCTGGTCACCATTGACCATTAGCAATTAATTCCACTGTTCATAGGAACAGCATTGAAACGACCACCGGGAATAGAAAAGTGGATGCTCCAGTTGAAAGAGTACGACTGTAGGGTACCGCCCTGGGTCGAATAACCCGGCAGACTACTCATCCAGGCATCCTTGGGCTAGTGAGGAAGACGACACAGAGGAAACTGAAGAGTATGTTTGGTATGTGGTTGGCTGGTCTCGCCTGATAATTCTATCCCTTGAAGACCTGTGTCGTGCCACCACCCAGAACGAATGTCTACCGAAAACACTGGAGACGGTAAAAACGAACAAGTGGCACAATTTCAAAAGCCGGCGGGTGTTAGAAAACCTATATCATGTCCGCCAAGAATTGAGTGCTGATCCAAATGAATGTATTTTACTAGGGCATCGTCCGGTCATCCCTGCTTCGCTCACCGAAAGGGGGATTCAACTGGCCCATGCCAGTCACCAGGGTATGGTGAAGACCAAGGGTCAACTCCGAATCAAGGTATGGTTCCCCCTAATGGATGAGACGGTAGAAGAAGCTGTCAGGTCCTGTCTGTGGTGTCAAGCATCGGGGGGTGCCAATCCTCCACCCACCATACTAACTGAGAGAGGTCCAAGTGGTCCGTGGGTATACGCCAGCATGGATTTTGGAAGTCTCCCAGATGGAAGGCATACTCTGGTGATGATTGGCGATTATTCCAAATATCCGTAAGTAGAACTCCTGTCTTCTCTAAGTGCGTCTGAAGTGGTACCCAAGTTGGAAAAATTAATGGTTACCCATGGATTGATCAAAGAGATCAGAACTGATAATGGTCCTTCCTTTCAGGGGCAGGAAATAGCCTCTTTTCTCAGCTCCTTGGGAATTGTCCACAAGAAAATCACTCCAAGGTGGCCCCAAGCTAATGGAGATGCCGAGCGCTTCATGAGGACTCTGAACAAGGTCATCCAGATTGCCTCAGCAAACCAACAGTCGCCGAACAGGCCATTTACTCTTTCTTACGAGACTATAAGCAGACCCCCACTCTACCACAGGAGGAGCGCTTAGGCACCTTTCAATGGGAAGGATCATTGTGGACTCTATTCCTCACCATCCGAAATGGGATCATCTAGTCTACGAGCGGAGGAAGAAGTCCAATGAGAAGGTCAGTCAGCGGCGAAGAGCCAAGAGTTCAAGTCTATGAGTAAGTGACTTGGTGCTTGTTCTGGATTGGCATCTAGGTAGCAAGTTTAGGCTACTGTTCGACAGTGATCCCTGGCACCTTGTTTCTCTGCGAGGCACTCAGGTCACTGCGTGTCATGGGCAGGAGACCATACCTAAATTAGGAACATTTCAGCATATAAAAAGTTCCATCCCCGCCAAGGCAGTGTCCCAGATGTCGAGGACCATGATAGAGGGGCCATCAATTTTGTCGACTGGTCTGAAAGCAAACAACTGGAAAGTAGATCAGGTGAGAGTATTGATCCGAGAATCTAGAGTCCTGGCGCGGTACCAAATCCCCAAGGGATTCCTGTCAACTGAGAGGCTGATCTCAAACAGGGTCATGATTCTCGAACCAGGTACAGCCTCCGTAGCATTCCCAGGCCCTCGACCAGACTTAAACTGAAGAGCTGTTATGTCCATGGTGTGAGGTAAATCCCTTATCCCAGTTATGGTCAGTGTGAGTCGATATTATTATACTTGGGACTTTTTTCCACAAAATGTCAATTTATTTTGATATTCTTCATGTTGTTTAAAACGCTACTTTGCGTGATGTTTTCTATTTTGGGGATGAATATAATTTCACCCGTTGCGATGACATCACCCCAGGTGTCGTTAACATGGTGGTGTAGAACTAGGGGTGTTTGGGTGATGTGCCCCAAGCTCTTCCTCAGCAACAGGACATGTGTTTTTTAGTACTCCTGAGCATGTAAACCCAAAGGTAAACATTATGGGTGTGGGTCACCTACCCTCACGCCCTAATGTTAGTGTTCAAGACCAACGGCGAGCATATCGATCGAACAACTGTTGTCCTAGTTCATCCAGACAACAGAGGCTGTACTCACAACTATTTAGCGAGGACACAAATAAACAGGAAATGTTCGCAGCTGGCTGAATAGTAGAGATTATTTACTGTTTGACCAGCAGCCTTGCAAATAGCAGAAAAACCTCATTGTTTACCTGCCCACTGGCTAAAAAGTAAAGATTCTGCACTGTTTGGCCAGAAGCCATGCAAGGAAGGAAACTTCACAGTTTACCCGACTGCTGGCTAAATAGAAGAGATTATGTACTATTTGGCTGACAGTCATGCAAATAGCAAAGATACTTTACTATTTACCTTGCCTGTTGGCTGACAGTCGAGAAAATAGCAAAGAAACTGTACTATTTACCCTGCCAATTTCTAAATAGCAAACATTATGCACTATCTGTCCAACTGCCAGGCAAGTTGCCAAGACACTTCTCTCTTTATGCAGCTGCTGGCAAAACATCATACATTGCAGAAATGACATACTTGGCCAATGGCTTTGCAAATAGCAAAGAAATGTCACTGTTTATCTAGCTGAATGGAAGAGATGATGTAATATTTAGCTGCTGGCCTTGCAAATAGCATATAAACATAATTATTTTCCTGCCCCTTGATAAAATAATAGAATTGATGTACTGTTTGGCCAGCACACATGCACATGGCAAAGAAACTTAATTATTAATGATGTGTCGGCTGGCTAGACAGCACACAGTATGTACAATTTGGCTATTACCCATGCAAATAGCAAAGAAACGTCATTATTCATGTGGCGGCTGGCTAGAGAGCACACAGTATGTATATACAATCTGGTCATTAGCCATGCAAATAGCAAAGAAACTTCACTATTACCTGACTACTGTCTAAACAGCTCAAATTAAGTACTATAAAGCTCAGCACAGATTTCAACCGAGACTTACCACCAGCTAGAACTGCAGACAAGGAGTGAGCACAATTGGCACTCATCTCCAAGGGCCAAGACAGCATGACCATGGGAGGCTCATTATGGAGCTGTCACATGCCCCACAAATGCTCCTGCTCTTTGAAGTTTACCTGAAGAGACGAGTAATGATAAATATGATTAGCTACTTTGCAAGTTTGGGTGAAGGTGTCTACTCTTCTGTTGCCATTCACATGCATTTACTCACAAACACAAGGGGGTGTACCAGGCCTGATGTAGGATTACCCAAAGGCTCCATGTTATCAGAACACCTCCTTTTCTGCTCTGAGTTTACATGCAATAAATCAGTGCATTCTGCGATTAGTAATTCTTGCTCAGTTCAGTTAAACAAATCAGACTCAAAAACCTGAAAACAAAGATTTGTGTAAAAGCAAAGGCCAGAACTGGAAATGTTATATCCAAGTGACATGATGCCCACAGATATTTAAGGTGATATTTCAAAATAGAAACAATTGCCTAGGGCACCTATGCAAGTTACTAACTCACTATAATAGTTTGGCTTATCTCCAATCCAAAGCCAGAGAGAAGAAAAGCTATCATTCTTAAAAGAAAACCAATCCATTTACTAGCCAAATGTCAGTCTACATTTTTGTCAAATGCCTTCGTAGTTATGTTCGGCAAGTAAATATTAAATAAGACTAAATGATTGCACAGTTGGTAAAAACATCATCATTTGAGATCTAATTCATTTAAATTGAAGTGGCAGGGACCACTGATAAAAGTAAAATCTTCTTTCCAAATGTGTGATTCTTAAAACCCAGCTCCTTTGCATTTATAGAACTGTTGAATCAGCGGATGTTCCAAATTCTTTGGTATTATTATCAGTCATTTACAAAGCACACATCTTGGCGCTGAAAGACTATCAGTTCTAGGGAGCTTCTGTTGGGACAAGTGAAACTAAGTCTATTTGTCAACAACTGTCCTTTGTACAGAAAAAAGCCTTGTTTTTAAGTTTTTTTCAGAAATTTCGTAGATTTTGATCGGTACTTAGATATAGTGGCATGTTGTTCCATAGTTGAGCAACTCTGACCTGGAAAGCTCTACCTCCCTGTATTATCTTTTTAAAAGGGGGCACAAATACCAGGTGGGCATCAGATGATCTCAGCTTTCGGGCTGGTCTGGAGGGTTTTACTTTTAGCTGTAAAGCCTTGGGTCCTGTGCCTTGTGTAGTATACACAGGGCTTTGAATATGCACCGCTCCTTTACTGGGAGCCAATGGAGTTCCTGCAACATTCTGGTTGCAGAATCCCTTCTCCCATTTCTTAGCGCTTATCAGCCAGCACCTGGATCCTTCAAAGCCTTTTGAGCAGAAATTCTGGACATCCTAGAAGTAAGGTGTTGCAATAGTCCAGTCTGCTCAGTATAGTGGCCTGTACCACGAGTCTTCTGGAAGGTTGTGGAAGCATCGGGACAATTTTCTTTAAGCTTCTTAATTGAACATGGCATACTGCTATTGTTTTATTAACCTGTGTTTCCACTGAGAGATGCTTGTCAAGATAGACACCTAGGTTTCGTATCGAATGTAAAGATTCCAGAGCGGACTTCATTGGCCAAGGTTAAGAATTGGATGAGAGTTGTTCTTGTAGATTTCCTGGAGAGCAGCGGAGAAATTCTGTCTTATCTCTGTTGAATTTCAACATGTTCTGGTCGAGCCATTGTGCCTTCTCTTTCAGACATATGTGGAAGTTGTTAATCTAATTTATGTTCGACTTATCTAGTGGGATTCTCAATCGGGTATTGTTTGTATAATTTACAAAAGATATCTCAAAGGATTTAATCAGGGTCAGCAGAGGCCTTAAATAAATGTTGAACAAGATCGGGTTCAAGGCAGAGCTATGGGGTACTCCGTGCCTGATTTCCTTGTAATCGGATACATATGGAGGGAGAGTTATTGCTTGGCATCTTTCTGATAGGTAGGATTTGAACCCTTTAGGCAGCACAGCTCTTATTCCAATCTCTTTTTGATGTGTCAGCAGAATTACATGGTTGACGGTATCAAATGCGACCGATAGGTCCAGCAGGATCAGGACTGCCATATGACCAATGCTAACTTGCATCCTCAGTTCATTAGATGCTTAAATTAATGCAGACTCTGTTCCGTGAGCTGGTCTAAATCCCATCTGTTCTGGTTTGAGCAGATCATTTTCTTCCAGAAGACCTGCCAACATTTTAATGAGACATTTTTCCAGTATTTTGATTGAATTTTATCCTCTGATTAAATGCTCTATAGTTTTAAGGAAGAGCATTCGAGACCACTTGTACATACTTTAGATATACTTATTATATACTTATTTGTGTATGGGTATGTACTTTGTGAGCTCTGTTGTCCAGAATGTGTGAGTGTCTGAGTGTGACAGGGGTATGCGAAGGATGACTACAGAGAGAGAAAAACAGATTTAAGGGAACTATAACGATTAAGCCCGGGCGAGGGTGCCTTCAGCCTTCCAGATCATTTGGGAAAAAAATATAGACTGGTAAAAACTTATTTTGATGTGTTAGCCTCTAACGATTGGTAAATTTGATCTTGATGTGTTAGCCTCTAGCTATTTTTATTTTTATTTATTTTAAAGGTTTTATATAGCGCTGGCTAGACCCGGAGGTATCAGAGCGCTTTACATGAGTACAAGACCATAGTTGCAGGTTACATTGTTACAAAGGTTACACAGTTATTAGAGCATGGCTACATAGTTACTTGTAAGGTCGAGATAAACAATAAGCACATATACGTAAGGGAAAAAGCAGGCAAGGGGAGATATTCAGGGGAGGGGGTAAGGAGCTGGGGAAGTAGACAAAGAATGAAGGAGGGAAAGAGGAGGGGAGGGGGAGAGACACAGCGTGGAAAGAGGGGGGGGGGGGGGGGGGGGGGAGGGCGATGGGGACACAAACCGGAAGACGAGTCAAAGCTGCGTCCAAAGTCCAGTAAGCTGTGATCATAGGGGAAGTGGTATCATCCCTCTTGCGAGAGGCTCCCTTTACGCAGTGGACTCTCTCAGAGGGGTCTCTGAGACTCCAAGGCCTACATACTGGATCCTTCCCCCAAAAGGGGAGAGGGAGTGCTTTGGCAAGGGGGGCCGTACCATACCTCAGTTGCGAGTGGCTCCCTTGGCGCTGTGGACTCTCTTAGCGGGTTCGCTGAGACTCCAGAGTATAAATATTGGATCCTTCCCCAACAAGGGGAGAAGGAGTGCTTAGTCAAAGGGCACAAAGGACAGGGGGCTAGGCGGTGTAGCAGGTAAGGGGAGAGATTCGGGGGAGCAGGATAGGAGCGAGCGTTTTACATGAGGAACACTAATGTTACAATTTTACAACATTGACAAGTTACATAAGTATCACGAAAATCATTTAAAGAACATAGGGGACAAGGTTAATGGAGCAAGGAAGGGTAAGGGGATAGGGAAAAGGGGTAGGAGGAAGAAAGGACGTAGAGACAAGACGCGCAGCGCAGGGCAGGACTGGCACCACAGGCCGCACCCCTTGCCGCGCACACAGCATCGTGCAGCGGGGGCTAGTTAGGGCGCAAAAGTTTACAAGTGTCAGCAGGAGTTTCCGCATCCCAAGCAGCCGGCCAGACCTGCTAATTATGTAGGGGGTAGTATGAGACGGGGAGGGAGATAAGGTCAGGAGAGACGAAGGAGAGTCTGCCCAAAGACCGGCTGGGTAGAAGACTGCCGAGGAGGGAATCCACAGCCCATCTCCCCTATAGCTATCGGGGTAGCTCCACCGTGCATCAGTCAGAATAGCTAGGTCTCAACAGTCGAGGGAGGGTTCCCAAAGTAAATGTCCTGGTGGGAGGGCAGGAACAGGCTTGGGAGATGGCTGAGATAGAACACTGAGGAGGGTCCCACTGAGGTGGCCATCAGGAGGTCAGGTAAAGGGGGGATGAGTTCTTGAAGTTCGAATTCCAACGGTCCCCAAAGATCTCTATAACCCAGAGGGCAGGGGGTGTAAGCTAAGCAGTGGCTCAGCATGAGGGTAGAGCCAAGGATCGCCAGTCTTCAATGGGGGTATGTGATGTCAAGAAATAACAGCCAGCGGGAGAGACAGTCGCCATTGGCAGGTCGGGCGGGGCGCCTCTGGTGTCAATCAGGTTGTCCCTCAAGGTCAGAAACAGTAGTTGTGGATCAAAACATCTTATCGCTGTTCATGGAACATATGAAATGAAAGAGTATCACAATGAGGTAGATTAATTTGTAAACAGATAGCGCCAATAGGCTAAAACATCAAGGAGACCAACCCCGAAACAAACAGATTGTCAAGCAGACAGCGAGGAAACATTAAAAAATTGTACAGGCGTCAACATGAGGTAGAAAATGTTTGGTGCATAACTCGCATTAAGTTAAAAACATCCTTGGGCAGCTCTGAGTAAAATGCTGAGTGTCAAACAGCAGATGAGGAGATGATTGAAATGTGAAAGCAACACAATGAGGTAGATCAATATTAGTGCGCATGGAACAATAAATAAGAAGCAACTAATAACGATTCAAGAAAACATACAGTTAAACAATAATAGGGTGAGAAACAATTAAAATCTATGGTAAAATATGAAATTATGAGAGTGTGTAGCGCGATGAGTGGGGGGGGAGTAAATTTGGGTGTGCATAGCATAAGAAGAATAAAATTGCTACAATTGCTCAGGTTGAATCAAAAGATGTACATATAGCAAACCTCAGTGCAATACGTGCTTAAGGGCGCCCCACAAGCTGCACGAGCCAAAAAAGGGATACCATGATTAATGTAACGTGGGAACAAGAGGGTGGTTTGTCCTCTGTGACGAACTCCATTACCAGATAGCCACCCCAGGAGGGGAGTGGAGTGGGTCCTTTCTCAGTTTCTATGCTCTTGGGAGACTCCAGACCAGGGGGTGACCAGTCCAGGGCTGAGGAAGGAGAACAAAATGGCGATCTTACAACCAAAAGAAAAGCACAAACACAAAACACAAAATGGGGGCCAAAAATAGAGGGACCTCTGTTCAGTCCGGGTCCCTAAAGATCCAGTCAGGACCCTCTCATTCGCATAAATCCTTCAAGTGATAATACGAAAATAGGCCAGGTTCTTTACATGCAAAAACAGGCAACATTCATTCAATTGTGATCTTTTTGGAAACTGTTTTAAGATGTATTGATAATTTAAGGTGTAATAGTGATATAGAAACACATGCTGACACATCATACATGTGTTGTTAAAGGCTCCGGACAAAACCATTTTGTTTGAGAGTCATAAAGTACAGTCTTGATAAAGATGGTGTTATAAGGTGTACCATAGAAACGCGTCAACGCTTTTTTTTAGAAACACAATCGGTGAAAAGGCTGGAATTACGGACTTCTTATCAGTACTTCAGTTTCGGATTCTAGTCCTAACTATCGTGAGATCACGGATATGTGCTTTTTAATGACATATTGTTTTGTCTTTTGTATGTACTCTCTTTTTAAATTTCGATGTTTTTATAATGTATATAACGTTGTGAATCAATTCTAGATTTGATGTTAGGGATGTTACAAGTGAATGGCTATGCATCAAATGATTTATGTATTTTATGAAACCATTACAAATAAATAGATTTACATATTTTTAACCAAAAACTTTTTTTAGATTATTGACTTTGGGTATACGGTTATACTTCCCTTATATGATTAATATGAGTTTGAATTTGTATGAGTGAGGTAAGCATTTGCGTGCATAGATCATAACTTCCAGTGAGTCTTTAAGTGCAGTCCAAAGAAAACTCTCTTTGTAATACAGCTCTGGAGATCAGCCCTAGGACTTGTCTGCTTCCGCTTAGGTACTTTTTTTTGCTGTTCAACTTCCTCTATTTAACTGTCTTAATAGAAAACAACCAGCAGAGGTCAGTAAAATACCAGAATTGCTGTCTGCTGAGGGACTTTCTTTTTTTAATTTTTCTGGCAACTGTATATATTTAACTTTCTTGATAGAAAACGATCAGCAGAGGTCAGTAAAATACCAGAATTAGAAATTGTCTTCCACGAGCACACGTAGACAATAATATTTCTTTGCCCCCGCCCCCCCCCCCTCCCCCATCTGTGAGATGCTGGAAGACGGCACTCGTCAACAAGCGATAAGACTAGTGGATTGTGATCACTGAACACACTGTACTTAATATTAAAGCTGGATACACAATTTGTCAGTGAAGCCGAAAGAAAAATATAGTCAATAAATGAGGAACATCCTTCTCAGCTTAAACCCGGTTTAACCACAATTGAGTCCATTGTATATGTTAGCTCGTGCATATCTAACAGGCCACTCAATTCCCTTTCCTCCTGCGTGTGCTCCATGTGTGGGCCATCTCTACGTGTGCAAGATGACCAGTCCCCCTGAGCCATCCTTAGGTTTGGGCACAGATGGCAGTTAAAGTCGCTCACTAAAAACAGTTGTAACCCTGCCAACCCTCGCTCCTGTCTCTGGTATTCAATTCTTGCAAGCTAGATAAACCTTGAACATATGGCATCCTATTATAAAAATTTCTAATAAGTAGCCTGTATCTTTAATGAAAAAATGTTAGCCCCTGCACAACATCTGAATCCCAGGCCAGGTGTGTCCATCTACCCTGCAGTGTTAAATCTATAAATATGATCAATCCTCCCCACGTTCTCCCTGATGCTGCCCTTGACGCTGGGCAAAAAAAGGTTTTATATCCCTCTATGAAGAAATTGTTATTTGTTGGTTCCCATGTTTCCTGCAAACCTATTAAGTGAAATTTCCTCATATAAAGGAGCCGTTGCTCACTGTCAAATTTGCTGGATACGACCAGCTGACTGGAAGCTGCAGGTCCTAGTAATTACCCCAACTGTATTGCCTTCCCTAAGATTGCTAGAGTCCTTAGAGTTGCAAATAATCTGTGTTAGTGGTATCCCCAAGTGGGGCTCCTCTCCCTTCCCCCTTGTATCTACATCAGTTGGGGTGTCACAATCTATAGCCGCTCCCTCCCCGAGGTGTAGTCAATCAATGTCATTTAAATCCCTTAATGGGCAAATGCATTGCCTGTGGTGAAAGGGTTAGCCCACCCGGTTAGTCCCTCCTGTTGGGCCGCTTGACAGTGTTGCTGGTTGAAGGTGGCCTGTGGTCTATAGAAGAAACCCAGCGGGAGTGGTTAAATCCCGGACTCTGATTTGGCTGAGAATAGACTAGTGCTATGAGAGAGAATCATGCGTGCGAGTTTGGGGTATCTTAGTGTAACAATCACGCTGTCACCTGGAAAGCGTTTTCCTGGAACTACCGATCCAGGACACCGCCGATAATACGGGATCCCTAGGAGCTCCAACTGTCCCATGAACGGCACATGTACATCGGCATACCCCTATTAACAAATACACTGCATGATTTCTCAAGCTGCAAGAATTTATCCTCAATTGACCCTAATTTGCCTAAGAGAGGGTCCAAGAGGACAGTCATCAAGGTCTCCAATCTTTTCCACTGGTCAGAGTCATCCCCAGAGTCCACCAAAATGTGTGTGCAGCTCTCAGGCATAGAGCTCGGGCCGTTCCTCTCGTAGATTCCGCAGCCAGTTTCTCATAGTCTCTGCTATGAACTTTTGCTTCGGTCTTTGTGCAATAATTCCCCTTGTACGTTTAGCAGGCGGCTCGCCACTGTCTATTGTCAGTGATTTTGATGAGCCTCCCACACTCTCCCTCGCTGATCTTTTAGATATAGTCAGGACCTCACTTTAAACTGGCCCGGGCACAGTTACAGTGTGAACGACACTGGGGACCAAAGGTGCGAGTGCCACTGTACATCGTGTCATTATGGAATCAGAAAGATCCGGGTCCTGATACGCCGCAATGCTTTGGACAAAGTCAATACCATTTGAGTGCTCGACAAGGGTCACCTCAGCTGCCATCAGTGATCGTACTGATAAGTCAGTCACCGCCCCAATAATACTTGGGCCTGGATTATGAGGACATAAGTGATCTTCAACATGATGTGCCCCCACCGGCGATACGGCCGTAGTTATACATCCCAACGACGGTCTTTTTTGGGCTGCAAAGGTATCCAGGGAGAGTCTTTTCTCAGTGAGCTGGATTTGGTGAGTTAAAACCGACTCTGCCCTAGTCAGAAATGCATCCAGAGTCCTCACGACCCCTCCCCCGACAATAGCCTTACGCTTACTCATCTTATCTGGTAATTTAAATAGTGTGCGGGCTTCAAAGTATATAGGGCATATGAAAGTACCTTTCTGCAGGGTGCTTGGCCAGAAGCCTTATTCCAGATTGCTGATGGTTGGCCCGGCCCAGCCTCCTCCAGCCTCTGACGAGCTCAGACGGGCCCGTCTTCGCCCGGGCAGGCTTATAAAGCGCCTCCGGGCTCTAGAAACTGCCGTGGTCGGCGTCGGCCGCGTTACCGCCTGGGACAGGTAGTCTGCTCCCCCTCGGTCAAGATTCGGCAGGCAAAAACAAGAAGGCAGTAGAGACGGGCAATTGCTGGATAGTCACTTCTCTTACAGGCAGTTAAATGGCTCAAAAGGCATCAGGTTGGAAGCAATAACTCACAGATCCAACTGACTAGGAGTCGGATATTTCACTGCCAGCATGTTTATTTACAGAACTGAAAAGAGGAGATACAGAAGCACATATATCAGTTTTACGTCTCCTTAAGCTTCTCGCCTGTTAATGTCCGTAGCCTCTGGTGTGAATGGCAATGTATTTCATGCGAAGAAAATACAATTATGCTCACAAACAAAACACTGAGATTAGTATGGTAAAGAAACATCTCCTCAATATTGGGGGGGAAGAATAGAAATACCTACACTTCTGAGAGGCATGAACGAATGGGGAGCTTGGACAATTAGAACATGAGTCTTGTGCAATCCAATATCACAGGTTAGTGTCAGGCCTTAAAAAAGCCTAGAAATGTATGTTAAAATCTGTAGGTGGTTAGAATGGCCAACTGCGGTACTACGGTCTACATTGACAGGGTTGACAAGTATGAAGTTGCACCTTCAAGGCAACTGAGCTAAAACTTGAAATGCTAATTTAATATTCTAAATCCAGTCCTAGAACATTGTAGAGAAGGTTTAACATTTCCCAAATATTGTACATTAGTATGTAATATTAAAGAGTCTTAATGGGATTCTGCTGCCTGCTGTCATGAGAGTGCAGCTAGTGGCAAAAGCTATCAATAACATAATTTTCTTTAGTAAACAAAACATAGATGTTTCTAACTTTGAAAGTCTGCATCCTAATATGGTAATAAAGACACGAGGGCAAGCAGTATACACACCTATTCTGGCTTAGATTAGCATATTAACATATTCATTAGACTAAGCAAGGGCCAATAATCTATACAGGAAGTAGTTAGTCCCTTAACTGCTAATTCGGCCCTCGAAAAATCAGAAAAGTTTTACAAGACATGCAAATCTAGTGACTTGAATAATCTGCTTGACCTAACTGTAATGCGCTTAACCGGTAAACTTATCAAATTGTGTAATCCTAAACAAATAATTTATTTCACTCAGTTGCCTTCTTCATTATCACATATGAGAGCACCTTCAAATATTTCTGCTGTATACAAAACCCTTGTTTGATTTAATAGACTAAACATTTGATCCATGTATAATAAAAATCTAGTACACATATAGGGTACACATAACCTCTGACTTGCCTTTTGTTCACTAATAGCATTGTTATCAGCGCAGAAATGTTTCTAAGTTAATACTTTTATTAAATATATTACTAAAGCATTATGTGGTAGTGAACTGTCATTTACAGACATTTTTCATTGAAATGGCCACAAATGTTCCCACTGGGATGCAGTTTTACTGATAAAACTATCAAGCATACAAACAATATGTGGAAATCGCATTTCAGCAAATATTTACTATTTGCAAATCACCAAGAAAAGTATCACCAAGTAAAGATTTGTTTTGATCCAATTAAAATCGTTTTCTTTCTCTCACTTCAGAATTACAAAAAGGTGCTTTCCTAACTACAGAAATATATTTTGAAATATTTTTACAGTTAATTTATATGCTATTTAAATGTTGTGTGCCAAGCACGACTGTCAGTTAACTTTACGCTTTTGGTGCTTGTATCACGTTTATCTGCTTCTGTCTACTAATCTTTGCAGCACACATATTTTATGCAAGAATAACATTGGTTCAAACAATATTATTGAAAAATGTCACACTGTGTATTCCATATATATTTCTCAGAGAATAAGTAAGCACAAGCGACTGAGCCAAAGGTTCTGTACTACATCCATGATCCCTGAGTAGTCAGGGTTGCTATGTTCAGTGGTTGCAAGAAAACCGTTTGTTCCCTTGTAGGTTAGGGGAGCTTACGGTGGCACTGTGACCTAGCTGGTCTATAGGTCAGCATATCCAGCGGGGATGTACAGAATCAGTCTTGACACCAGGCCCTTAGTTTATGTTGTCCAAACAATGCACAGGTCCTACAGATTGGTAGGAACTACACAACATGGTGCCTTCAACATTGTTAAGGTTCTTATTTAATGGTCAAATCTGAGTAGTTCAGTTGTGCTTTCTCAGAGACCCCTACTCACATTTTAACCTGAGACGTCCGTAGTGGAAAGGGAATCAAATCCGCCTAAGCAGAGTAGGCATATCTTATCTATTGGCTGTCGGTTAATCAAGCTTGAAGGATTACACGTTCCCACATTGTGCATACCAGATCTCTATAAAAATGTGGGCAAAATACTACTGCTCTAACAATGACTGAACAAGCAGGTGAGGACTTTGAAATATTTTAAAAAATTGCAGACAGGCAGTAACCGTGAAATTATTACAGCATGGTCTCCCTGCAACGGTTGAAACACACGAAGAATTCAGAAAAGAGGTATTCTATTCTTTAGTTAAATTCCCACCTGCAGATGCACACACACTGTTATTTCATGAATACATTGAAGATGAACCGCCTGACGACTATTTCCGATATATGGACTTAGAAGTCCCATTGACTTACCAAGAACACATTAATTGGTTTAAAGGCGCTCTACCCCATACTACAGAACATGTGAGACTCGGCCTGCTCAGCAGAGAAGGTACAACTTGGCCGGTCTTAGCATCATACACATCACATCCGGATGTTGCTGCCTTAACAGCAGCAGGGAGGCGCAAACTGTAAAGAGATCCAATACAATTTACAGAAATCTTACACAATATGTAATGAGAACATTTACAGTCTAACCTGCTGGGGCTGCTCAGGCTATACAACCACACATGGCTAATAGAGGAATTAGCCCACAAACACTAAATGCTGTTATGGGAAAGGCTACCACCAGCCTGGAGCAAATCCAGTCTGGATAGCATAAAACCGCACAGCTTGAAGTATTTTTTCACCTTATGGGCCTGCAGGAAAAACACAGAATACTGACAATTTGCCTACCAATGGGGATGGCTCCCCCGATAGAAGATTGTACCACTTGGGGTACAATCTTCGCTGCCATATATACCAGAACACATGGTACCCCTTTGGTAACGGTCATACCAGATGTACTGAAGCAAATACAGAACGAGTACAGGGCAGAGCCTGCCTTAGATCTGGGGATGAAACTGATGGGCAACTTTGTCCAGGTATTATCCATTATGTTGAGTAACATAAAAGGGGAGGCAGCAGCAGTGGCTATATGCCAACGCATATGGGATATCACTCCTGCACAACAGGAGAACAAATTCCCTAAGATTAAAAAATATACATATGCTTCACTTGGCAGAGATAAACTGGGAGCCAGACCTGTAAAACCCAGTAGTTAAGAGTAGTTCTGAAAAGGATAACTCTAAGCAAGCACCTGATTCTTCAAAGAAGAAATGGGATAAAAGACAAAAAATTAACAAAGCAAAACACAGTCACAGGATGGGTCTCCTCAACACGAACACACTGAAAGAAAACACAATCTGAGAAACCGTGACAATATTAGAAAACCTGACAGGTATCAGGATACGGATACACTTTCCTTTCAGGAGACATCCGAAAAGAATTGGGAGAGAGACGGACAGTCAGAATACAGAAGAGGGAGAAACATCGCTCTCTGGACTGCATCATTAAACAGGAAGACAAACAAAAGACTTCAAAATTGCAATTAAAAAAGAAGTTGGTGTTTCTGAACGGGGAATGGGCAGTGACAATGCTGTACAG
This sequence comes from Triturus cristatus, assembly GCF_964204655.1. NCBI lineage: Eukaryota > Metazoa > Chordata > Amphibia > Caudata > Salamandridae > Triturus > Triturus cristatus. The sequence continues at coordinate 395,300,485 of NC_140594.1, forward strand.
CACGACAGAAGTCACAATAGCTCACCACAACCAGATGAATTATCTGGGGGTAGGAGCGCTGAGTGAGCATATCACGGTGGAAACAACTGATACAAGGGTAAGTGTCCCACATCGTTTCTATGAAATAACGCTACAAATGAAGGGGGACCTACTCGGGAAGTTTAAGGGTCTCTTTTGGGGGAACCTGACCTGTGGTTACGATATTGGCCGAAAAGGATAGGCCTCCTGAGTTCCTAATGGGTTGACCAATGGGAGAAGTTCTTTTACCTGCTTTCTCCGACCTCGAACCAGAATCCTTTAAAAATTCATACCGCAATCATGTTGGGTGGGATGATGAGTCCACATATCACCAAATCCCATTAAAAGCAATTCCTCAGCGCCAGAGACAATACCCGATTAAACATGAGGCAAAGGAACAAGTCAGGGAGACCCTAGATCAACCTGTATACCAGGGTATGATGGAGAATTGTACCCCAACTATGAATAATCCATTATCCGTAATGAAACCCAATACTTCATATCCTCTAGTCTTAGAATTATAGGCATTTAAACGCATCCACATGCATATTTGTCATACAGAATGCCCACAGTGCCACACTAATGAATAAGATAGTGCAGAAAAAATACAAAACAACACTAGACATCTCAAATTGATTTTTTCTGCCAAATTATAGTGCCTGGTAGCAGATATTTGACAGCATTCTTGGTGCTAGTCTCTCAATGCCAATGCTGTTGATTACCCCAGGGGTATAACAATAGCCCCAGGTTGTTTTCAGCCGGGGTAACAGAGTTACTTCAAAATGTTGATGAGGTGTCACTGTCCTATATAGATGAGATTTATTTGACGGACAATGAATTAATGGAACACTTGTCTAGGATGAACCACATAATTCTTGGGTTCGCCCACTTGGGATACAAATTTAAATAACAAAATTTGCCACCTCAGTGTCCTATTTTTAGGGTACAAATTGTCAAGTGAAGGCAAAAGCCTGTCAACATAATTTTTAGAAAAATGTGCACTGCTCCAACCTCCAACTACTCTGAAAAGACTACAATCCATTCTAGCGATCTTGAATTTTGGCAGGACATACATTTTGAATTACGCAGAAAGGGTGAAACCTTTCTGTGATTTAGAAATGATTTTTCAGTGCACCATTGGATACAGGAAAATACTGATACCCTACGTTCCGTACAAGCGGACATGAGAGCTTCTAAACATTTACATACACGTGTCAACACAACTAACCTGGTGATCCACGTAGTCGCAAGGCCAACTGAGTACACCTATATCACTTCCAATGAAGGCGATACAGTACCTATTGAGTACAATTCACATTTGTACACAAACGCTGAAATGTGTTTTGCAACAACAGAAAAAATACTCACAGCAGTACAGACTGCTGTAGTGAGAGTTTTAGCACACGGGAAACGTATAATTGTCGTGACCCCTGTACCGACCCTAGAGACCGTTATAGAGCGAAGCATCCTGAATGCTAAGGCACTAAATCCACAATGGATTCAATGGGCTAACTCTCTCACTGCAACAGATACAGATTAGATTCTACAATACAAACACAAGAATTCCTGCAGTACGAACAAGAATATCCTTTGCCAAAGGAAATAATGCCTCTAGATCAGAGGTCTTCAATCTGTGGGGCGCGACCCCCACGTGGGTCGAGGAGACCTGGCAAGGGAGTCGCGCATTCCCCAGTTTTCACTGCTGCCTGGAATCATCAAAAAGAAAACCGTCCTCGGGCGGTTCATTATGCAAGTTAAAAAATACTTCAAGCTGCAGTGTCATTCAGGGAGTGTCCTCTTGTGCTGTAAAACCGGAGCTGCTCAGACAGTTCAACAAGGTTTCCTTCCAGGATGCATACTTGACTGAAAGGAATGGAAATATGCGCTACGAGGTAATCTGAATATGTAAAGGGCAATTTGCAGCTGTAAGGAATGCTTGAGAGCCGGTACTAGATTTCATTGATGGAATCACTGGAAGCTTTGTGATGAGCTGTGAAGTGCCAAAACACCTGGTAATATTCATTACAGATTGCTGCCGGAAACTTTAATTTACCTGGAGGCACATTGCTAATTCCTATTCTGACTTTCCTGTAGCTGACTTTTTATCAGCTAATCAGTAGCCCTGATGCATTTTATGGAAGCTGACAATAAGTTAAAATGTTGGGGTACTTCAGTTTCATTTTCAAATTAATTTTCACAGAAAATATTAATGTACTGAAAGACCTTATTAGAAAAGCAGTTTGATTGGACAACTGAGCTCTTAAGTGTGTGCTTTTAATTGTAATTGTATTTACATTGTGCTTACTATCCCTGAGGAAGGTGTTGAATGAACACTTATATACAAAAATTGCATTGCGTATGGTCTGGGTATTACTAAAATCTATATTTTGGAAACAGAGCCTTAATTTATATGTAGATACCTGACGGTGAAGGACCTAACAAAACATACAGAATATTTTGTTTTTAACCACACCTTTGACCCACCCAAGAGCTCACACTCTCAAGGCCCCACAGACCCCCCCAAACATGACTGAAGTCAACAACCGCAGCAAACCAATATAACCAGAGCCAGATTTTGCTAAAATAGAAGCAGGTGTTTTCATAATAGTAAAAATAAAACCTGTTTAGGAAAACAGTGTGAAAGAAGATTAAGGGACCACTTCCTCCCCTGGAATTAAGGAAAGCGTGCTACTTAGACCTTACAGTTCATCATTAATGATTTGTAAATGGTATGTTTTGAGCATGATGGATGATGTTCAGCAACATCTAGTTCCATGTAGCTGTAAAAACCAGGCCATCAGCATCCCAAAAAATATAGTATGGTTTTCCTCGAATGCCGTGCAATCAAGTTGCAGCCCATGCATTACAGCCATAATACCCAGGGCCACTAGGATTATGCGATTGTGCAACTGCAGCGATTTTCACATAATTATAGATTTGTCAACCATCTGCCACATAAGCTGATGATTTTAACTAAAAAAATGTGTTTATAGCTAAACCGGTTCACTAGTTACTAAAAAGCAGCAATATGTTGCTGTGCCGTAGAGTGCCCTTTGCAAAGCTGGACTGGTCACTGTTTTGTTGCTTATTGCTATATTTGGGTGTTAAACTGATATTTATAACGTGCAACCACAGATTGACAGTCTCTCTGGAAAAAAGCAAGCACACCCATCACATTAGTTCAGAAAGGTGTTAGCATCCAAATAAGTTTTGCCAAAATATGTTTTATTTGTGAAAAAGTACCATTGTGAATTTTTGGGCGATTCTTTTTGGAGACTTTATGTTTGAACTCTGTAGTAAGCCTCTGATTCCAAACCACAGTCACCCACAAACCTTTTGGTTTGCTAAACAATGTTTAATATTGTTTCCCCACCATAGAAATGATTTACCGTGGGGATTTGGGGACGTTTATTGTTGTCGAGGATGAGGAGTACCTGGTTCTAGAAATTGTCAGGAGGGGGTCCTCACGCCTACAAATGTTTGACAGGTGGGTCTCGGCATCAAAAAGTTTGAAGACCTCTGCTCTAGATCAATATAAATGTATAATTTATACCGATGGACCTGCCCAGCCGACCGTAGGAATGAAACAACAATATTCTGCTGCATGCGCAATTGTAAAAGGACGCATGCAGGACAGAAAGTTCCTTGTTGGTAAAACACACACTCAGTCTTTAGGCGACTGTACGGCGCAGCTGGTGGAACTAAAAGCTCCAATACTGGCACTACACAATACGGATCGTGAATTCCCCACACTTATAGTGCATGATTCGTTTGACTATTTCCAGTCCTATAACGAGTATTTACACTATTGGGGCCAGAATGGATTTAGGGATTCTAAAGGTTGCACAGTAAAGCAGAGGATGCTGTGGGAACAGGTGGCAAATCTGAAAGAAGGCCTGCCACGGGCTCATGTTATTCATACATTGAGTCATTGGGTTGCCGTTCACGTTGAAGGGAATTCAATTGCAGATGAAGCTGCCAAATCAACAGTAAGCACTGCTGCCGTTGCTGCAACAACTCGCTCCAGTACAAGAATAGATGGAACAACTATGATAGCTGTCAATGCCACGCGCAAAAGCTCAGCAGTTCCAAAAGGCTTTCCACTCAAGTACTCCTCCAAGTTAGATGTACAAAATATTCTGTATGCTCAAATTCCAGAAATGGGGAATAGAGTATTACCAAACGCTGATCGCAGATTGGGATTGATACTAGCTGCACACAAGGGTCTGGGTTTAGCACATGCAGGGGTCTCTGCTACAGTTTTACTACTAAAGCAGCACTATTGGTGGCCAGGTCTTACTAAGCAGACCAAGGACTTTGTCCACAAATGCAACATCTGCCAGCAGATAAAGGGCTTCACTGCAGCACGTCCACCATAAACACCTCTACTGATCTCAGACAAACCTCCTGCGTGTGTATATTTGGATTATTGCGGCCCTTTACACTCTGACGGGGCTTATAAGTACATCTTGGTGGCTGTAGATTCCTGCTCTAGATTCCGGTGGGTTTGGCCCCAGCACTCAGCTGACACTCAAACTGTTGTAAAGGATTTGCAAGTCTTTATCGGCAAATATGCAATTGGCACACTACATTCCGACTAGGGTCTGGCATTTAGCTCTTGGGCTAACAAAGAAACCAAGGGAAGTTTGGGTGTGGCCTTGCGGTACTCTTCCCCCCATCATCCTGAGGGAATTTTGGTAGTCAAGGGTAAAAACTTGGACTTAAAGCAATCGTTAACAGCAAGGGTATTAGGCTGGGCGGCAGTTGGGTTAATCACCTATATGGGGTCTAGGGGGCACTTAACAACAGGCCGAAAAAATCCCTGGGGGGTCGTACACCTTATGAGCTCCTGTTTGGAGTAAGAATGTGGGTACCCGACCTCGACTGTGCCAGCACAGTGGCGGCTAAACCCCATTTGACCTTAATGTTTGTTTGGATGTTTTACAGGACCTTAAATAATTCCGAGCTTTACAAAGCAATGTCCAAGTAAAATGCACCACTACTGGGGAAGTGAAAAGGGTATCACAAGACCTGCCTGGGTCCCGGAGATTGGAGACCTGGTCAGAAAGAAAATTGTGGACAAGTACGAATTTGGGCCATATTACAGTGTGCGTGTACCTGTCCTAGCTGTCAAAGGAACCAGCTGTCCTTCTTTACCCCCTTGCTGGCCGCCGAGACAAAACGTTTATCTAAATTGATCTGATCAAACCAATGTTATATGGCTATTAGGGTCACTGTCGTCACTGCTAAGTTAGCCTGAGCTCTGCTGCCATGATGCTGCTTTTGCGCACGTTACTACATGCCTTTACTTTGCAAGACTCTGTTTGTCTTTCACATGAGAACTGTCTGCTTTTCGTGTTCTCTGCCAATTCCTGGAGTTTAGTCTGAACACGATGTGCAAGGTCCATAAACAATGCCCCTTGTTATTCTCTTCTGGTCAGTGTCTAGCACCTAGACAAAACATGCTAAACGCAGCTGCACTGTAGGATACTCAAGCTTTGATATTACGGGCATGCATGTTGTTCAAACACACACTTGGAGAGAGACCTTTCCATGGAGAAGAGCTATGCTGTTCCTATGATGTAAAGCTTCCATCTAGGCATTAAGGTATGGGGTCTGCTGACAAAGCCCAGAGATCTTCTTTTATATATTAAAACTTCTTCCCACCACGGGAGGGCGGTTAGGCCTTATAGTCCTTTTTCTACTGTCTGTATATGATGCCATCCCCCTTTATGTTCTATGGAAGTGTAACAATGCTAATTGTTCTGAGTTTATGCATTTCGCTGCTGGTAGTGGCTAGTATACTGTATTACAGATCACAATAGTTAAAATAAACATTTTGAACTATTACAGTGACTCTGTCAATTCTTATTGTGGACAAGTACGAGTGAGTGAGCGAAAGGGTATGTCTTGCTACCGTGATTCCTGAGAGAGTCGGGAGTGTTGTGTTCTGGGTTGTCTAATCATTTGTAGCTTTGTGATTATGTAGGAGCACCAATGAGGCACTATAGCTAGTCGGTTTTGGGATTTTGGGTACTAAGGTGGTAGGATGGTACAACCACTATATACCGAGGTTCTGTTTTTCTGCACATAGTTCTGTGTATGTGCAGAATCCCCGCATGGAGCCGTCAGCGTTTTGTCTACTTCTTATCTGCAAGACTCCTGAGTAGTGCTTGTGCTTGTCCACAATCCCCTCACTTCTGTTTCCGGAGACGGTTGTGATGGTGTAGCCTCCTATATTGTGATATTTTATAGGTTTTTCAAGCTTGAATTTTAAAAGGTCATTTCTCTTTCGTATTACCCATTTATTGTGCTGCCACGCTCTGGTTGTTATTCTCTATAATTGATTATGGAGATTGTTATTGCGCCTCCTAATCGCACACTGCTCAGGGTGTAGTGAGGATATGGACACACCTGCGGACATTGCCAAGTTAGCATAAGTTAGATATGCTTGGTCACCATTCTGCCGCTTTTCCTCACGTTACTACATGCCACCATTTTCGTAAACACTTTGGCTGCTCGCTTTCACATGAGAACTGTCTGCATTTCACATATCTAGTTGGACACTCTGCTCTTCGTCTGTACAGCGTGTTCAAGGTCGAAAAACAATGAGCTCTGTTGATTTGCTTTGGTCAGGCTCACGTCCCTAGCCATAATATAGAACACAGCTGCAAACCTGGAAATCTGGTGCTTTTAATATTGCATTGCATGCATGTTAACACACTTGCAGAAATGCTTTCCAGGATAGAATAGCTGTACTTGTCCGGAGATGTAAATTCCTGCATCTGATCTCGGAGGTATGGGGTCCCCCCTGACAAAGCCTGGAGGTCTATAATTATAATAAACTAGCTTCTAGCACGGGGAGGGTGGCCATTCGTGTTCCCACCATCATTATAATATGATTTCCCCTTTTGTTCTATATGGAATTGTAAAAATGCTGATTTGTTTGATCTTATGCATATTGTTGCTAGTATTGGCGTGTGTACTGCATTATAGAGCACGTTAGTTAAAATAAACATTTTAAACTATTCCTTGGCTCTATTTACTCATGTTGTGGACAAGTACGAGAGTTTGTACGAAAGAGTGTTCTTTTTCCCACGTATCCTGAGAGGGACGGAGTAGCATGTTCTAGGATGTCTAATCATTGGTAGCTTCGCTGTAGTACGGAAAACGAATGAGACACTATAGCTAGTCGGATTGGGACACTGGGCACTGAGGTGGGTATTTTGGTACACCACTACACACTGAGGTCCTGGTTTCCTGCGCATAGTTCTGTATATGTGCAGAATCCCTGCAACATGGCGCACCTAACGTTTGGTCCGGTTCTTATAAGCGAGACAATTTAGTAGTACTTGTCCATGATACCCTCGCTTCTGTTTACCGGTAAACAGCTGTGACGGCATAATCTACCTATATTGACGTTTTTATAGGTTAAATTTCAAGCTTGATACATTAAATGGTTGAATAGTTCTTTTTGAATTACTACCCTATTGCGCTGCCATGCTATAAGTTGATCTTCTTTTCTACTCGATATGGCTGAAGTAGATATTGCGGCACATAGCTGTGGGGCGCTCTGTCATCATTTGGCTACTTTTGGAGTGCCCGACACGGGTATCTCACTCATTAGGTCTCGCCTGAGCCAGCGCATGCGCTGCAAGACATTTAGTTAGTGGATTTTTAAAGTGCTACAAGAGGCTTTTCCTGGCCTCAAGCTTGCGTTCACGAGCGCGTGCACGCGCGCAGCCGTCATCTGTCTTTTCTCCGTCTGGCCGTCATGGCTCATAAAGCACAGCGCTCTCCCAAGCACCTCGCTCTGCCCCTCCCCCACCACAGAGCGCGTCTCTGCGATCACTTCCCACTCACTTTTATTTTTTTTTCCGCGGCCGCGTCAGTTTCAGGTCATCACATGACTGGAAGTTTGCTTCGTTGGTGAATGATTGTTCTAGAGTAGATTTACTTCATTTGTTATGGTCACAAAATGTGGAACAACTATTGTAGTCCTGTACATTTTAGAACACTTGCTTTCAGAGCCCGATTTTGCCTCCTATTGCTATTGATAAGGTAGCAATAGGAGCCAGCCAAAATCATCGAGTGGATAGTTAGTAGATTACTATCCAAATATCTGGAAACTAACAGGATCCTAGAAGATGTGCAATTCGGGTTTCGTCCTGCACATGGCACAGAGACTGCCCCGGTGACAGTAATGGATGAGCTTCGTGTGCGGGCAGATAGAGGTCAAGCGGCGGTTCTTATCCTGCTTGACCTCTCTGCCGCGTTCAACACGGTCAACCATGCCATTCTTCTGACAAGACTGAGGGAGGTGGGAATATCAGGGATCGCCTTGAAGTGGTTTCAATCTTTCCTCTCTGATAGGAGTCAGGCAGTGGCGATTCCTCCCTATCAATCTAATTTTATTAATACCTCGTATGGCGTTCCTCAGGGCTCCGCGATTAGACCGATTTTATTTAATATATACTTGCAACCTCTGATCCCTGTCATAAGGGCACACAATATTAACATTGTTAACTATGCGGATGACACTCAAATGATCCTCTCTTTGGAGGGGGAACAGTCCACGTCCCTTGAAGTGTTTCATAACTGCATGAAAGATACAACTTACTGGCTAAGAGAAAACTCATTGCAATTCAATGCTGATAAAACCGAAGTTCTCTATTGCCTAGCAGGGAAGGCACCCCCATGTTGCCCTTGAACTTTTGGCCATCAAATTCGGAGCGTCCACCGTTGCCTGTCGATAAGGTTCGGAACTTGGGTATCTTGTTTAATAATAACTGGACGCTCGAATCTCAGGTCAATAAAACCGTGGGGAGCTGTTTTCCTATTATTAGAGTCCTTCGCAAAATCTTCCCGCTATTGCCAATCCATGCGCGAGTATTGGTAGCCCAAAGCACCAACTTAAGCCAATTAGACTATTGTAATGCTTTGCTGCTGGATTCCCCGAGATATCTAATAGATAGGCTCTAGAGGATCCAAGCAATTGCAGCTAAGTTGGCTTTGGGGAAGTCAAGACGGTTTTCGACCTCCTTGGCTTTGGCAGAACTGCACTGGCTTCCGATATTGCAGAGAATCCAGTTTAAGTCACTTTGCATAGCTTTTAAGGCCTTGCATGGATTAGGACCGGAACTCTTGCAGAGGAAATTTGCTTGGTATGTTCCTGAAAGAAGCCTTCGCTCTTCATCAGCTAGACTAGCGAAGGTGTCAAGATTTAAAAAAGTAAGGGGGCGTGGCTTGGAGGCCGCCAAGCATGGACGCGTGAGCTCTGTGTTGGCCGTGCAAATTCTCCTGATTTGTCCCCCTCTGGCGGCGTCTGCGACCCGGGAGGGGGCTCCCCCGGACGGAGAGGAGCTGGCCGGCTGATTGGATTTCCTGCAGCGGCGCCGGGGGCTGCTTGGCGCGGAGACTGCGGGGGACCTGCCTGGTGGGGACCGGCCATCTTGCCTGCGGCCTGTGACGGCCCTTTCGTCCCCGGTGTTGCGTGGGGGGCGGCCCCGCCGGAGGTGGCAGATGATCCGGCTGGGGCGGATCGCTGACCGTGCTGCGGCTTGCTGGCCCTGAACTGGGCGGAAGGAGCGGTGTCGGCGGGGGACGGAGGACTGCGGATGGCCAGTGGCATCGGCGGAGCCTGTGAGTCCTGAGGCGACGCGGCTGGATCAGCGGAGCTGGTGACGGCGGGATCGCGGCTGGGCGAGGCCGCGCCGCTTCGGGGCGCTGGGAGGCGGACTGTGGCCCGTAGTGAGGACGGTGCAGTCGCCGGAGGATCCTGGGGGCGTCGGGCGGTGCTGTGGGGACCCCGCCCCTCCGTGTGCTGGAGTGCGAGACCATCGGCCCGCGGGAGGGCTAGCGAGGACTGGACCTGTGGTGACCTGTGGTGACCCCCGTGCCTACCTTGTGGTCCTCAGAGACGGTTGGTGCTGTGACCTTGCTGGTGTTGGCGTCGGGAGTGGGCCTGTGCTTCGTGGGCGGCGGGGGGAGCCCTCACCTGGTGAGGCGCTGAACTGGGAGCGGCGCCGGACTCCAAGTTGCTGGCATACCATCGGAGTGCCCGCGATCGGGCACCGCGACTGCATTCCTGCTGCTGCCCGCTGGCCCCCTCTTGCCTAAACGGCGGTCGCTGTGGTTGCCCCCGCGCCAGGTGCGGCGGGCACGGATTTGCCCTTCCTGGTCCTGTTGTTGTGGGTCTGGGTGGCCCCTGGAACTGTTGCTGCTGGTCGGGGAGATCGGTGCTGGACTGTGGCTGAGGCCCGAACAAGGGGAAACCGCGGCGGGGTCCAGGGGTGGCTCCGGCTGAGCATCGAGAGGGTCCGCCTGACTCTCAGGCTCTGGACACGGATGGCGCCTCGGCGGCGGGACTCCAGCAGCAGCAGCTGGATCAAATCCTAAAGGCCATATCGGACACGCGGGAGGCGTTGGGTCGCGACATTGCGCAAGTGTCCACAAGTCTAGGATTTTTGCGAGCCGATCATGCCAAATTGGTTGACCGCGTCAAAACTGCGGAACACAAGTTGGAGACGCTGGAGCCTGCCCAGAGGGCGACGGAGACCTCACTGAGTGACTTGGTGCATAGGGTACAGCTGTTGGAGAAAAGGGCTGAGGAGGCAGAAGGGCGCAATCGGCGCAATAACATCCGGGTGGTGGGCCTTCCCGAGAGAATCGAAGGGGACGATATGGTTGAGTTCTTGGAGAAGTGGCTGCGAGAGGTGGTGGCGCGGGAAGGCCTATCGCAGTTCTATACCCTGGAGAGGGCCCACAGGGTGCCGTTTCGCCCTCCGGCTGCGGGCCGCCCCCCTAGGCCAGTGGTTGCACGCCTGCTGCACTACAGGGACCGCGACCTTATATTGCGGAATGCTCGGGCATCTGGCCCATACAAAGTGGATAATGCTTCGGTCTCTCTTTATCCTGATTACTCCCAGGAGGTCCAACGGAGTCGCTGCTCCTTCATGGCAGTTAAGAAGGCCCTCCGGGAGGAGGGGCTCCAGTATGCCCTGTACTTTCCGGCCCGTCTGAAGGTGATGGTGGATGGGACGGCTACATTCTTTGATGCGCCAGATGATGCCTGGCACTGGCTGGAGCGGCACCGTGCGGGTGGGGATGGCCCTGGTCGGCGAGCCCCGGAGGTGGGGGCTGGGCCGCGGCTCCGCCGGGGCCGCCGTAACAGACAGCGCACCAGGAGTGGCCGATCGCCGCTGGCTTCTCAGACGGAGATGGAGAGGCAGGTGGCTCTGCAGGCGGTCTCTGTCATTTCTGGAGCGGCAGCGTCGCCGGTGGGTTCGGGCTCCCGGCAGACGTCCTCGGGGGCGGACTCGCCGGGGTCGGAGGACGCTGGGGAGGACGTTGTACTCCTATCGGGGGTGACGCCAGGAACTGCCGATGGCCTCTTGGATGAGTGATGCTGCTGCTTTCTTGTTGGGCTGCGACTGCGGTTGGCCTGTTGAGGGTGGCTAAGTGGCGCAGTGGGAGGTGGCGGGGGTTCTGCTGACGGGGGCCTGGTTGGGGTCTTGAGGTCCGGGGGGGCCGCCTGGGGCGGGACGCTGTCAGGAGGAGGGGAATGTTGCGATTGAGGCCTGACACATCAGGTGGGCTGGTGAGATCGCGGTCCGGCTAGTGCTGGTGCTAGGTCACCCCCTCTACCTCACACCTATTGTGAGTCCCTGGTAGCTACCAGGGGTTTTTTCATCGTTGGGACAGTGTTTGGATGGGTAACTATGGTTTAGAGCCTGTTCTGGACAAGGGTGGGATTGGGGTTTGTTGGGGATGGTTTGCAGGGGGGGGATTTGTCAGTGTGCCCGCTAGGCTGTGTTGGATTGTGCTCAGTTGTATTCTTCAGTATGGCGACCCGACTTGAGTTGCGATGCGTCACTTGGAATGTGCGCGGGTTGAACTCCATGAGGAAACGTTATAAGGTACATGCTTATTTAGTCCGTAGGGGAATCCAGGTGGCCTTCCTGCAGGAGACACACGTTGACCAGGCGGAGGGGCGGGCGCTACAGCGGAGGTGGAGGGGTCAATTGTTCTACACCACATTCTCAGCCTTTGCTAGGGGGACCTTAATTTGGGTACGAGCTGGGGTTCCTTTTCAACCCCTGACCACGCTAATAGACCCTGAGGGGAGGTTTGTGTTGGTGTCTGGCCGTCTGGATGGCAGGGATGTGATGTTTTGCAGCATCTATGCCCCGAACTCTGATCACTCTGCATTCTTTGCGCGGCTTTCTGGGAAGCTGGCGACGTACTTAGCGGGTACGGTGTTTCTCGGGGGGGGGACTTTAATTCTGTGACGGACGTAGAATTGGATCGCTCTCACCCCCCACTGGCTCAGTCAGGGGTGTGTAGAGTGGCCAAGTTGAGACGGGATTGGCAGGAGGCGTGGGGTCTTGTGGATGTCTGGCGGGTACACCACCCGTCAGACAGGGACTACTCCTTTTATTCGGTACCACACGACTTGCATGTTCGACTGGATGGCTTTTTGTGTACCCCGGGGGCTCTAGAGCTCACGTCCTATAGTGAGTATCTGGCAAAGACGCTCTCAGATCATAACCCTTGCCTGATCACGATACTTTGGTCGCGACAACGACCGGCGATCCCGACGTGGCGTTTGAGCCCGGTGCTGTTGGAGGACCCTGTGTTTACTGCGGAGCTGGGGGACGGTGTGGAGCGCTACTTCCTAAGTAACTCGGGGACGGCGACGAGTAGAGCGCAAGAGTGGGATGCACTCAAAGCAGTGGTGAGAGGGATTGGCATTTCGTCGGTGACTGGGACGCGCAAGGTGCTGCTACGGGACGTAGACCGGGCTGAGACGCGGCTGCGCCAGGCAGAGTTGAAAGACCACGCGTCTGAGGGTGACCGGGGGGAGCTACTGGCGGCGCGGGAGGAGGTAGCCCTGCAGGTCGAGCGGCTCCGCTGCTATGACCATAAGGAATATATGGTGCGGGCACAAGCGGAACGTGACAAGGTGGGAACGCTTTTGGCCTGGTTGGCTGATCCGGCGGCTCGGGGCTCCCCGGTGGTGTCGCTGGCTGCACCGACGGAGGAACCTAGTCCACTCACAAAAGGAGATTAATGACCTGTTTTTGGGTTACTATTCATTGCTGTACCAGAGCAGGATGCAGGGTCTACCGGATGGATTAGATGATTACTTGGATGCTGCGGGGTTGCCCCGCCTGGAGCCGGAGCAGGGTTCTGCTCTGGGGTCAGAGATCTCTGGGCGAAATCAGAACGGCGGTCAAGCATATGGCGCGGAAGAAGACTCCTGGGGCTGACGGCCTTCCGGTGGAGTTCTACGCTGCGTATTTGGACGCGCTGGCGCCGCGGCTCCAGGCGGTATATCGGGAGGCGTGGGGTTTGGGACGGCTTCCGGTCACCATGAAAGAGGCGATCATAGTCCCCTTGTTGAAGAAGGGCGGGGTTCCTACCTCCATGACTGCATACCGGCCGCTCTCTATGCTCTCGGTTGATTATAAGATTCTTAGTAAGATCTTGGCCACACGCCTGTGTCACATGCGCTCTCTGGTTCATTCGGACCAATCGGGGTTCATCCCGACTAGGAACACTGCGACGTGCATTCGACGGTTGGTGAGGATAATGGGAGACGAGGAGGAGGGGAGGTCGGATGCCGTGGTGCTGTCGGTGGACATTGAAAAGGTGTTCGACAGTGTGGAGTGGCCGTATTTGTTCCGGGTTTTGCGGGAGTTTGGCCTAGGTGATAACTTTGTGCGCTGGACCGAGCTGTTGTATAGCTCCGCTACGGCTAGGGTTCGTACGGGACGTACTATCTCGGCGGCGTGCCTGGTGGGGAGGGGCACGCGTCAGGGTTGCTCTCTCTCCCCACTGTTGTTCGCGCTGGCTGTGGAGCCCTTGGCGGCCCGCACCCGGCAAGGGCAGTATTACGGGGGGGGTCTGGTTGCGCGGTGCATTACATCACATCTCGTATGTGGATGACCTCCTGTTATACCTGGCTGATACGGGGGGTTCCCTCCGGGGTGCCCGGACCCTGCCAGAGGAATTTGGTCGCTTGTCGGGATTGCGGGTGAATTGGACTAAGACCTGCCTGTTTCCTTTGTCCCCGGGAACGCAACAGCCTTCGGAGTTGGCGGACCTGCGGTGGGAGCCTGTCTGCTTGCCGTACCTGGGCGTTCGTATATTCCACACCCCCAATGACCTTTTCGAGGGGAATGTGGGGGGCGCGCTGAGGGGGCTCAGGGGTAGTATGGCGTTCTGGCACACCCTTCCTCTCTCGGTTGCTGGACGGGTGGCGCTGTTGAAGATGATAGCGCTGCCGCGCCTGCTCTATTATTTCCATACTTTGCCGGTCTGGATTCCGGTCACCTTTTTCAAGACGCTTCGGTCATTGATGACAGGGTTTATTTGGGGAACTGGGAGGCGACGAGTGGCGCTGTCGACACTGATGAGGCCGCGGGAGGCGGGAGGGCTGGCAGCCCCAGATTTTGAATGGTACTATTTGGCGGCACAGCTGCAGTGGCTGACGCAAGCCGTGGCGCGTGAGTTTCGGGGCCCTGAGGGCCCGCAAGATAGGGTCATCCCGCGCCATGTGTTGTCGTTCATTGTTCTCCGGCAGAGGCTCAGATTGGACCAGCTTACCCTTGAGGAACGTACGCTTCGGCTATGCTGGATCCGTAGTCAGAAAAGGGCAGGGTTTGCTCTGCCGTATGCCCCGGAGATACCACTGGGCATGTGCACGGCCCTCCCGCACGGTGGGGATTGGTCGGCCCTGGCTCACTGGGAAGAGTGTGGGGTGCACATGATTGGGGACTTATATGGAGAGTTAAAGCTGACCAGGCTAAAAATTATATTAGAGAGATAAAAGTGGAAGGGGAGATCTGCCCTAGACTTTCTAACTTGGATATTGGTAATGCCTTCCTAGAATTTTTCAGGGACATATACAACGAGGATACCATAGAGGACCAAGCCACAAGAGATCTTTGGCTGGATAAAATACTGCTGCCAACTCTCACCGAGACTCAATGTAAATACTTAGAGATGGAAATCTCGGAGGAAGAAGTCAGCAAAGCCATCGGTTTAATTAAAAAAGGGAAGGCAGCTGGTCCCGATGGCTTACCCGGTGAGATCTTTCGGGTGCCGACACCAACTTTGGTCTCAACTCTGACTGCCCTTTTCAATGAGATTCTTATTAAGGGTCTGGTTCCTCCTAAGTCCTGGAACGATGCAACCATCGTGTTGATCCTTAAGCCAGGGAAAAATCCATCTGAGCGTGGTTCCTATCAGCCAATTTCGCTCCTTAACAGCGATTATAAAATCTTCGCAACTATTTTGTCTGCAAAATTGGGGAGTGTAATTGGTTCAATTGTACATCAGGACCAGAAGGGTTTTATTAAGGGGCGACAATTGGCTGATTTAACACGGGAGCTGGTGGGGGCCATCGACATCGCCACTGCTTTCTCCCTTCCTTTGGCAACCCTTACGTTGGATGCTATTAAAGCTTTCGATAGGGTTAATTGGAGTTATTTGGCTGCGGTCCTGAGGAAGTTTAATTTTGGTCAATATTTTTGTCGCACCATCTCTTTGCTGTATGGAGCACCATCGGCCAGGTTACTAATTAATGGGGAGTTGACAGAACCCTTTACAATGATGAGAGGAACTAGGCAGGGCTGCCCTCTCTCTCCCCTTCTCTTTGATTTATATATTGAACCTTTTGCGCAGGTTCTGAGAACAGACGCTAATATTCCCTCTTTTAAATTTGAGGAGTGGGAGAGGAAGGTTGCACTTTATGCAGACGACATCCTTATTCGAACATCTGACCCGGATCTATCATTTCCTACAGTCACCAAAAGGGCGGAGGAATTTGGACGCATTTCTGGGTATGAAATCAATCCTGGTAAAACAGAAATTATGGTATGGAATGTCGTCAGTAAACACCTGAAGACGACCTCCTCTATGAGATATCTTGGAATTCGGGTAACTCAAGATATTGATAAAATTGTAGAATGTAATGTGGACCGGGTCTTTAAGGATTGTCGGAGGCTCTTAAAATCATGGGCCTATCTCCAACTTAGCATCCTGGGGAGGGCCAGCTTGATTAAAATGTCTATCCTGCCCAAATATATATTCCTTTTTAACACTATTCCTTTGGCTTTTGATCCTAAAATTTTGGACGGATGCCAGAGAGAGATTAACTCCTTTATTTGGAACAACAGAGCTACTAGGCTAGCATGGAAAAAGTTGAGTAGGAGAAGAGAGAAGGGGGGGCTGGCACTGCCTGACTTGGTATACTATGCATGGGCTTTTCAGCTGTCCCATTCAAGGATGCTATTGAAATCTCCATGTAGCGTACTAACGGGGACAATGTATAAAGCCATGCTAATAGGGGCGGGCCTACCATTAGATGGATTTATGTTTAAATACGGAGATCAATTTTTTTTTTAAAAGGTTAAACTAAAAATTCTTCAATCTTTGGCTAAAGCTTGGGCATTGATCAGGAAGAACCTGGGGCTCTCTTACTATTCCACCTATGCACCAATATGGGATTCCCCAGGCCTACCAGCCTGCTTAAAAGATTGTCTGGCTAGACCTTTGAGGGACGCAGGAATCGTAAGGTGGGGGGATCGTTTGTTTGAAGGAGATTTAGTGTCATGGGATGATTTGCAGGATAAGGTAGGACCTGGAGTGACAAGATTTAAGTATATACAGCTTGTCAGCTGGGCCAGGGCTCTAGGTAAAAAGGGCGTCCTTTTGGGGGTCACTAGCAACCTGGAACAACAGCTGGTAGAGCGGCAAAGGGGGGGTAAAGAGGTTTCTCTGTGGTACTGGAGTTTGCTGGATAATATTGATGGCGAGTTTACCGTTCCCGGTGATCTCTGGGGAGAAGAGTTGGGCCCCCATTGTGAGGATGATTGGATAAAATCCTTCTCTCTACTCTACAAAATTGTGAAACCAGCATGGCTGAGACGGAACCATCTATTTACGGCACACCGGGCCTACCTTTCCCCGCTAAAACTCTCGAAGTACCAGCAAAATAAAAAATGTAATAAATGTAATCTCCCCAACGCATCAGATGTTCATATGTTTAAAGACTGCCCCTTCATCGGCCGGTTTTGGGAAGAAGTAATAACATCACTGAATTCCATTCTAGACATCACTTTGACAATAACTCTGCCATTAATTGTTTTTGGATTAGATCCCAATGTTACAGGCCAGGCCAGGTCATTTTTATTCTATGCAATTCTTCTGGCCAGAAGGCAAATTTGTAAAGTCTGGGTGGAATCATCTTCGCCTCAGTACTCCGGCTGGTTGACGTCCTTAATCGAGATATCAAAGGTAGATTTAGCCAGACTGGGTAATAAATCTAATCGAGCCTTTTGGGACTTCTTGATTCATTGGAGATAGGGTTCTGGGTTTTTTTTTTTTTTTTCTTTCGCCCCCCCCCCCCCCCCCCGGGTCCTATGATTATGCCTAAATAACTCCAAGGATCTTGGGTTATTGATATCTGGCGTTTCTACTAAGATCCTACAGGTAGTAACATACCTTGATGGTGCGAGTGATTCTTCTTCTTCTGGTTTATCATCTTCCGCCAAAACGATAATCGTGCCTAGGCTCGGCAGAGAAATTAATCTTGTTCTCTAAAGGGGGGCACGCGAGGTGGCTGGTGTATTCAGAGAAGAGGGATATGGCAAATGAGGACAAAAAAAAAAAAAAAAAAAGACCATAGGGTGCAATAGTCTGGGAATTAAGCCTTTTACTCAAATACAGACTCAAGCTCAAATTCAACCACAAGGCCAGACTGAAAAGGATGGGCGCCCGTTCTTTCCTAAAAAGAACTGGAAAAATAAAAAACAGGGGCAGCAGCAACAGAAGCAGGGTTCGCGTGCTGGTTCACCAACACCGAGTCTTCTGAGCGTACTTATGACTTGCGGGACCGCGCGAAACTTAAGAAGCCTGATATATTTCAAGTCCCTGATCAGCGCTCTCCTGGTTCTTTACAGGACACAATCGGACTCTCAAGCCAGTGGTGGGGAACGCCGGGATCGCGGCAAAGATCCGACCACACAACAGGGGCGGGATCAACCTCGACAGTTTGACGTCAAAGCCAAACAAGAAGACCTGCCTTATTTTAGACACCTGTATCAAAAGAAGAAAGTTGACGCTTTAACAGCAAAATAAGCCTCAGACGGTGAGAACACGGCTTCTAGATTGGACATGGGTGGTGACTCTGCTCGACAGTGCAGCGGAGGTTACCATAGTGCAGGAGGCACTGTGTCCCTGTCTGGAGGCGAGAGCAACTGATACATTTATTACAGTAGAAACAGCGAATACACGAGTTGCACCCTCGGATAGACTATGAAATTGTCTTCCAAATTGAAGGTGATATACAGCGTACAGTCACAGGGGTTTGAATTTGTTTTCTATAGTCAGAATTTGGCACCTGAGAACCGTGACTTGACAGCATTTAGCGCCGTTGGCAATCAGAAAAAATTTACATGTTTGCCTATGGGGTATAATAGCCCCGGGGCTTTCGCTGCACGTGTTGTCTCTTTGTTGGACAGCACAGACTGATGCGTTCTCGTATATGTTGATGATATTTAACTGATTGATGATGAGCTGATGTCGCATCTTGTCCGAGTCTACCAAATTATTCTGTTGTTTGCCGACTATGGATACAAATGTAATTTTGCAAAATCACACATCGCTTGTTTTGCGGTGCTCTTTTTGGGCTATGAGCTCAATAATGAAGGTAGAGGCTTAGCCCCCCACTTTCTGGAGAAATGTGCACAATTGCAACCTCTGTCTACTCTGAAGAAACTTCTGCTGGGATTTTTGAATTTCGGGAGGACTTACATCCCCGATTGTGCCCAGCGTATCAAACCGCTTTATGCGCTGATACAACCAACATATTCCTTTGCCAGCTGGCTTCAGGAACATACCTCTAAACTACTATCTTTGTAATCAGATTTGCTTGCTACTAACTACTTGTTGACGTGTCACAATACCACAAACCTGGTGATACGTATAAGAACGGGGACAGTGAGCTTCACTTACTTGACGTTCAATGAGGGGGACAAAGTACCTATTGCATTCACATCACATTTGTACACTGCGGCTGAAATGCGATTTTTCAAATGTTAAGAAAGTTTACGGCAGTCCAGATGGCGAGTCTAAAAGAACGTGCACTGGTGCCAGGAAAACGCATTTTTATGGTCACGCCTCTCCCTACTTTAGAAGCACTAAGGCAAGTGTGGTAAAGTCTAAGGCTTAACACCCCCGTTGGATTCAATAGGCTACTTTATCGACATCGGCTGATGTCACGTTTATCTTTGATCCTGCTCTTCAGACACAGGAGTTTTTACAGTATGAACATGTTTATCCTCCTCCATTGTCGTTGCTTCCTTTAGATGAGTAAAAATGTATCATTCATACCAATGGCTCGGCCCAACCAGCCACCGGTTCCAAACACGCTTATTCAGTGGCTTGCGCCATTGTGGCTGGTTCAATTGTCAATGGAGAATTTAAGTCTTCCATAGTGCATACACAGGCGCTTGGGGACTGTAGAGCACAATTGGGTGAGCTGCGCGCTCTTGTTCTTGCTCTCGAGTTTGCTGATCCGAATGTGAATACTCTTATTGTATGCGATTAATACTACTGTTTTCAGTCTTTAAATGACAACCTATTCGTTTGGTCACAAAATGACTATCAAGATTCTAAAGGCAGCGCAATAAAGCATAAAATGCTTTGGGTTCGAGTGGCGGACCTTAAAAAACATCTCCCACTCACACAGCTTATACATACTCTTGGCCATCAGTGTGTGGGAGCACCTGCTGGTGGTAATTCTTTGGCTGACGAAGCGGCAAAATCTGCAGTAGCCACATGTTAAGTAGCAGCAGTTACAAGGTCCATGACTGAGATAGATAATGAAATGTGGCATTCATTGCTGCTATGAAGGATGGAACTGCTTATCTGCAGGGCTTCCCTTAGAAGTATCCTCATCATTTATCTCTTAAACAAGTTCCTTATGTTAAAATTCCATCTGTTGGGGATCGGCTGATTCCCAACAAGGACCGCAAACTTGTTTTGATCATTGCCGCACACAAAGGCATGGCTTCTGCACATGCCGGGGTGTCTGCGACAGTCTCTATTTTACAGCAACTTTACTGGTAACGTGGTTTATATAAACAGACCCGTAATTATGTACTTTCGTGAGACATTTGTCAGCAAATCAAACTGTCTATGGTCACACGCCCACCACAAACATAGCTATGTATTTCTAATCAGCCGTTTACCTGTGTGTATCTTGATCACTGCGGTCTTTTCTCTTCTGATACTGCATGTAAATACATTTTTGTTGCAGTTGATTTGTGCACTAGATTCCTTGGGGTTTGGCCACAACGCTCTGCTGACGCTCGAAATGTCATTAGAGATTTGCGTGTCTGTGTCAGGATGTTTGCCTGTGGCACCTTCCATTCTGACCAAGGTCCAGGGTTCGCCTCTAAGGCATACAAGGACGCGATGATGTCAATGGGGGTGTTGGTGCAGTTTTCGTCTCTATACAGGCCTGAGGGCAATTCTATAGTGGAGCGAATGAACCGGGACTTAAAGCAATCTTTGACAGCTAGAGTCTTAGGTACTGGCAGGTCCATTTATATGGAGTTCAACATGCACTCAGTCTCCCTAGAAGATCTCTGGGTGGGCCGACCCCAAACAAAATGCTCTTTGGCATTAAAATGTTTCTACCAGACCTTGATGGTCTAGACGTTGTGGCGGCTGCCACAACCTCTGACATAGATAATCATTCCTCTATGTTACAGGACCTACAAAAGACCTGTGACAGCTTTGCAACTGAACATTTACCCTCTTCCAATGATGCAGCACTGCTGATCCCAGTTGCCGGCTGCCTTCCTAAGACTGGAGATCTGGTACGAGAAAAACTGTAGAACAAAAAAGAATTTGGTCCCTCTTATCATGCACTGGTTTCAGTACTTGCATTGAAGGGTATTCGTACAGTAATTTTACCACCTTTACCTGGTTGCAAAGACAACAGATACATCTCAGTGGACAATGTCAAGTTACACCGTCTGGCTGATTCCGAAAAGTGTAACACCTGCAGTTTCATGCAACGTTATCTCTTTGAATCCGGTAACCTCAACCTCTACGGCTAATGCCCATATCGCTGAGGGTAAGATGGAAACTACTATTGACCTTTCGCCTGTTCTGCCTCCATCCTCTTCCACCGCAGAAGTCGAGTATACTTACCCTACAAATGAGTCCCAAAGTGCCGAACAGTACTCGACAACATCATGCTGATGATGCCCTACCACATCTAATAAACATGCGAGCATTCGGTTATTTTGGGGAACATGCAAGCTTCTCTTAAAGATTCATCCACCTCGTCTTCTACTTCGTAAACATGCGAGCATTCGGTTATTTTGGGGAACATGCAAGCTTCTCTTAAAGACTCATCCACCTCGTCTTCTACTTCGACGCTTCCGCCTACAAAAATAAGTATTTTCATCTCTTGGTTCAAAAGGCTTACCTTGTCCCCTCATGGATCTACATCTGGTTGGTACTTATCCTGATGTTCCTCTTCATGTCGATTGGATTTGTGACAGCATTCTTCTTGCTCATCAATGGACATTATTTGCCAAAATGCTCTGGTGTGAACTTTGTCGATGGAATTCTGGACCCTCATACATTGTCCCATATCATGAAAAGTGATCAAGCTCTTGTAAACATTTCCTCTTTCCCAGTTGCAGATGGCATAGTTTGGTATAAAGTAGCTTTCGAAATTCACGGCCCGATGGAAGTGCTCAAGATACCATGCGTGTTTCGCATTAGGACATGTGGTAACATAGGACATACATTCTGATGATTGGGTGTGCAAGCGGTACATTCATTTTTTTCTGATTTAAAGTATTATGCTGCTTTTGATGCTGAAGATTTATATTTAAATCCTGCCAATTATGCTGATTTATTCTGTTATCAACAATATGGGCATCATTTTTTGCATAAAACAAACACGTTAATACCTGTATTTAATTACACTCAATGGGAACATTGTCCTACTCCCGTACAGGGGAGTTCTAAAACCCTTAGAGATAAATTTCCATATTTCACAGATTATGACACGTCTAATCCGGAATCCTATTTCTTTAAACTGCAATTTTCACCTCAATACAAATTTATCTTGCCCCACACTAAATTGATTTATTCCAAATCTTTTAGAACTAAATTAGCCAAACAGGGTTATGATCACTAGAAAGATACCATTGATTTAAAATCGATTTGGGGCACTAAGCCTTGGCAGGTTCAGGGAACTGAAGCTTTGCATCGAGCCTGCCTGAGCCAGACTCAAATTTTATTTTTAAATGATACAGTGCACTAAACCACTTGCTTTGGCTTGGTAACTGCAACAAATTTGAATATCCCATCCATTCCGTCATTAGTTGAATATGACAATTGGCGCGCACAGTCGAATTATACGATCGATATATTGCAGGCTTTTTTTCGAAATGACACTTTCAATGTCTCTGAAATTGATTCATCCGGATGGTTGGTGTTGCAAACAAATTAAAATGCATGTCAACTACGTTTTTATAATGTAACACCTGGTTTCACATGGACTAGACCGGATCCTCGTTATCCACATTCACATTCGGCCACCACATACTCGGTGGATAAATTGTGCCAACAATGGTTGGAACATTCCACTTTGTCGTCAGTAAAACAACACTTGTCACTTTTGACGAGTGACATCAATTTGGCTGATTTTATCTTGGGTCCTTGAATTCCTAGAACGAAGAGGTTTATCTATGCAGCTTACAATGAAGTTTGGAATCTTTCGCAGATTGAGGCAGCGCTTAGTCTGCGCCAAATTGATCAAGCAAATTTGGAAAAAGTTCTTGCGGTGGTGGACAATAGTATCAATACGCTGTCTTCACGCATTTATACTTTGGATAATATAGTTCTGTTATTGATATTGTTAATAATGATGTATCTGTGTTGTATCATGGTCAAAATCAATTACGATCAGTTATGCAGTTTACATGGACGTTACACACTCTCAAAATGGGAAAGGTCCCTTGGGATTATTTAATGCTTCTGCTTTGTTTTTACAATTTAATTTAACTGATAAACAAAGATTTATGTCCATGAAAGATGCTACATACACGCTGTTGCACATGGAACAATTGGAACCCTTGCCATTCTCAGTGGCGGAGACGGATTCAGCTGTTTGGATAATTTATGAGGTTATCTCTCTCCCATTCTCACTGTTTCAATTTAAATAATTTATGAAACATTTTCCGAAAGGCCGCTTTGAACCTCTCCATGAATTATGGTCCCCACCTTTCACTTACAGATGTCAACGGGAGGATAAGGAAGTTTTCCTAACAGGGGAGGACTGCGATTCCACAGTAGGACATTCCCTGGTTTGTAAACACGTCAAGTTGCACGGCGCTTGTAATGTGTCTGCGCCTAATCTTGCTTGGTTTTTTAAAGGAACTTCCGTCCCAGCAATAATTCCCGCTTTTACCTTGCTTACTAACGGCAGTTATTTTATTTTGAACAACCACGACTGCTGTGGTTTACGGGCATGAATCTCTTATTTGGTTACAGTTTCACAACGTGTTACTTGTTGTAGCAATGTGCTTTTTCAACCCCCGCATGGGAAAGTAGATTTTTCCATTTGGCCTTCCATTCCTACTCTGAAAACAGATTTCAACAAATTAAGCAGGCTCAAAGCGCTATTGTTTCAACAAGAAGTGGCTCTCACTTCAGCTTGAGAGACCTTCGAGTTGCAGGTGGCTAGAACATCTAGCGAGATTCAGTCACTTCTGAACACAAACCTCCCACTTCAATTTGGGGAGCTTATACATCAAATATTTAATGTGTCTGACACCAAAGGCCTAGCTCATTTTTTAAAACTTGTGGGCTCCGGCCTTGTGACTTCTTTTCAGACGATATTTGGAGTAATACCTGCTTTTATTCATTCTATTTTTTCCAGCGTCTTTGGAGGATTCCCTTTATTACTGGCACTAGCTGGTGGAATTGTGCTTCTTCTGTTCCTGCTGAGCAACGGCTGCTCATCTTGTGGTAATGCACAGACCAGGCCAATTGCAACTGTACCGTGACCGAATGCAACAACTTTTTGGATGCTTGCCATCAGCAACGCTTAGCGTGAGTTATGGATTAACTTTTCACTTTGCCTACTTCACTTGCGTGCAACCTTGGAGAGAGATCTTTCCATGGAGAAGAGCTATGCTGTTCCTATGATGTAAAGGTTCCATCTAGGCTTTAAGGTATGGGGTCTGCCGACAAAGCCCAAAGATCTTCTTTTATATAATAAAACTTCTTCTAGCCAAGGGAAGGATGGTTAGGCCTTATAGTCCTTTTTCCACTGTCTATATATGATGACATCCTTCTTTATATTCTATGAGATTGTAAAAATGCTAATTGTTCTGAGTTTATGCATTTTGCTGCTGGTAGTGGTTTGTATACTGCATTATAGAGCACGATAGTTAAAATAAAAATTTTGTACCATCACAGTGACTGCCAATTCTTATTGTGGACAAATACGAGTGAGTGAGCAAAAGGGTATGTCTTGCTACCGCAATTCCTGAGAGTCTAGAGTGTTGTGTTCTGGGTTGTCTAATCATTTGTAGCTTCATGATTATGTAGGAGAATGAATAAGACACTATAGCTAGTCAGTTTTGGGATTTGGGGTACTAAGGTGGGAGGAAGATACAACCACTATACACCGAGCTTCTGTTTTCCTGTGCATAATTCTGTGTATGTGCAGAATCCCTGCAACACCATAAACCGTGTGGCCGATTCTCAACAGTAGGCCACGTGAATTCCTGGGTAGCCGCTGCACTCCTCTCGCTAACGTACAGGAAGTTCAGATGGAGGCTTTAATAACGACTGAAGACTTCACTTTCTAAAGAGAAGCTGTGCTGTGAAAGACATTTAAATGATGCTTCTTCCTGTTAAAACAACTACAACTGTACAATCAACAGAAATGTAAATTCGAAAAATGTAGGACGCCTATGTAAACATGTCACAGATCGAGTTATCTATGAGTTCTACAAAACCTGCTGAGCTGTCAAAAATAGACTGGACGGCATCGGGCTATTTTGTGCATTATAACGATTTCTCATCTGAACTAAGTGAACCTGAGCTGCCTTTCCCTGTCAAGCTAGGAGTTTATGCTTTCTATCTTTGGCTGAAAAACTCTTACTTCGTTGTTCCCTGGACACATCTCTGGATTACAATTGGATTACTTTTCCTGGTACTTTGGATTGGTATAGTAACTGTCTTTTTCCTACTTCTGAATAGACGCTTTCTCCGAGAACTTTGTTCCTAAACCACATACATTGTCACACTGTGAACTAAGAGACTGGTCCCTGGTGAATATTACAGTGGTTCCAGTTCCTTAAGGAATCATATGGGACAGGGTATCGTATGATGTATATGGTCCTACTGAACTTTAAAAAATGCCATATTTGTTTAAGATTTCTTCAAATTACATCATCACCTCAAGTACATTATCTAATGATTGGGATATTGAAACTGTGCATAATTTACTTTCAGATTTAGAACAATCAGCTGCATTTTCTAATGATGAATTGTATGATGGTACAAGTCATTTTGGGGACATGTTCTGTTACCAGCATTATGGTCACCATTTGTTACATAAAGTTAGTATCCCATGCGCGGTTTAGAATTACACCCAATAGGAACACTGCCCAAAGGTAGTTCAAAGACTTTTGCACAGACGTTTGCTTATTTTTCAGGTTTTGAAACATCATACCCAGTCTCGTATTATTACAGGCTTGCGCCTACACCTGCTAAGAAAAATATGCTAACAAACACCAAGCTGATATACTTTGCTTTCTTTATTTCTCAACTGTCTATACAGGGTTTTGACTTTTGGAAAGACACAATAGACACAAAGTCTATCTGGGGGACAAAAGATTGTCAAGTTCAGGGGACGGAGGCCTTATTCAGAGCATTCCTCATACCACATCAAATGATTGTCCTGAACAAGACAGTGCAACAAACCTCATGTCTAGGTATAGCAAAAACAAAGGATTTGAACGCACCACGTATTCCTGCATTCTCACGTTCTGGGAATTGGCAGCACTTTACACACTTTAGTGAGGATACACTAGATACCATGATACAAAACGGTTCTTTCAATTCATCATACCCCAATTGGAAGGGTTAGTAGGTTTGACCTGTGGACAAAAATGGGTGCTAATCTAGATTCCTGGGTAAAACCGAAGGGTTTAGTATCAATTGGCCTGTTCAACAATATGTACCGACAAAACACTCGGGGTGGTCACGTCATATAGTGTTGGGAAGTTATGCCTAGATTGGCTAAAGACATCAACACTCTCCCAGGTGAAGCAACACTTGTCACTTCTTTCTAATGACATGGATCTCTTTTTATCAGGTCCCCGGAACCCATGTCAAAAGCGCTTTTTGGATGGAATATACAACAAGCTGTGGAAGATTGCGCACAAGAAGCTGCTGAGAGATTGCACAAGATTGATAGGGTTGATTTTGAAATGCTTAGGGTGTGGTTAACAATGGTATGACCACATTATCATCCAGAATGTATTCACTGGACAACATAGTGTCTTCCGCAATTGACATAATACAGGAAGACATGTTTATCTTACAACATGGACAGTCACAATTAAGGTCAATAGTAATACTGAGCTGGACGTTACAGACATTATGTTCTGGCCACGTGCCATGGCGTTACATCAACAGTACAAATATGTTTTCAGTATACGATCTAACAGAAAGGCAGAGAACAATGGCACGTAGAGATGCAAAAAATGTAACAATGGCATGTAAAGAAGCGAAATATACCATGCTGCACATTGAAAAATGTGACCAATTACCTTTCACCCTGGATGAGACACCATCCACTGACTGGATAATCCATGGTAACATCACCCTACCGGTCATGCCCTTTCAATTCCAATATTGCCTCCAATACCAACAGGTAGGCAGATATGAAGCTCTAGGGGAAAGATATGTGCACGAGTATTGCAAATACCGTTCAGATTTAGATGCAGGAAAGGGGACACAGACGTTTTGCTTAGTGGCTCTGACTGTGAAGACGCCTTAAGCGGTTCCTTGGTTTGCAAGGACATTTCTCTCCACGTGGCATGCAATGCTTCAATTACGAACTTATCTTGTTTTCTGAAAGGTTCCCCGGCTGCCGTGTTTCATCCTATAATCAGACTGCTCTTGAATGGGAACTATTTGATGCTGAATGGTCAGAGTTGCTGCAGAATGGAACCGGGCATCGCTTATCTAGTGACGGTTAATTCCATAGTCACTTGTTGTACACAAGTACCGTTTCCATCTGCCCGCACAGTTAGGGAGGCAGCGCTATGGCCTTCAATAAATGTTTCCAACAGAAAATTTCATTACCTGAGCAAACTGAAAACCATGCTTTTGCAAAAAGATGTGGCCTTAACTTCCCCTAAAGAGACGTTTGATCTCCAGGTTGCAAGGTCCTCGTCTGAGATATAGACACTACTCCATACTAATTTCCCGTTGCATTTTGGGAAGCTGGCCCATCGTATCTTTAACTTGCCTGATACAAAAGGAATAGAGCACTTTTTAAAATGTATCGGCTCTGGTTTGGTTAGCACCTTTCAGACGATATTCGGAGTTATACCATCCTTCATGCACTCCGTGTTGGGAAGCGTTTTTGGAGGGCTCCCGCTTGTCCCGCTACTTGTGACAGGAATACTAATTTTATTCTATCTGCTCCGCAATGGACGTCTCAGTGCAACTCAGAATGGAGACAGCACTCCTAATGCTGCATTCCCGTGAACGCATGATACCCTGCTTCGGCACAACTCGGCTTCAAGAACTAAATGAGCACTGGTTCTTGTCGTTCAGGCCAGTCTGGCTTGACTGCAAACAACCGGGCTTCCGCTGCCTTCTTTGCAGCCACAAACGCGTCCTGGATTTATGTCTTGGATCAGAATTGGTTGCGCTAACGGCCACTGAAGTACTGATGGACGCCTTAAAGGTCCATGCGTATTTCTGTCCCGAGCGTATTCCGTTGATAACAAATGCATTCTTAGAGCCAACCTGGGATGCTTCAGCTCCTAGTGATGTGAACAACGGCTCTGCAGACAACTTGTGGGATAGGACACCTCCCTCAGCGGCTGCTGTGGGAACTGGATGGGATCACCTTTGCTCTATAAACATGCTACGAGATGCGCCTCTGGGAACGTCTGTGGATGTGGGTAACAGTAATGTTGCATCTACCACTCGGAACACATGAACACGTGGCCTTTTCCATATGGGAACAATTTGGCCTCTTTTTAAAAACAAAATGTTACAAAACAGCTTTTTCTTTTGCTTGGCACCATGGCTTTCTGACTGCTTGGGATCTCAAATAATATAATGACTTTACGACTTTTAATATATATTTTTACAGGGAAGCCTGTTTTTAGATACTTTTAAGAGTAGTTTTTAAAATTGTCTGCTGGTGTTTTAGATATCAACACTCAGTATGAGGAGTGGGTGTTATAATACAGAGTTAGGTTCCTATAACGAAGCAGCTTATTTCTTACACTGCCCTCCCAAATAATATTTTCAGGTGTGACCTTTTGCACAAATGTGCACGTACGACAATGTTGGATTAGTTTCTCTGAAACTAAACTTGCTTTTTTCATCTAGCTTCGCACAGCATTATCACAACGCCTTGAACAGTATGTACAAATGTCATCACTATCTTCATCCACGGGGAGACAGGGCTATCCATATATCCATAACATGACTAATCTCTATACACATCGCAAGGCTGCTTTCGATTATAAAAGATGAGCATCCCGATAGATTAGCAGAGGAGGTACTGCCGGTCCTTGCATGCTGAGAAATCACCACGCAGTGGTCGGACATCTCAGGAGGGGTGTCCAGTTCGTGACCTTCACTCTATCCCATCAGGCAATACGGTTGGATCATCCGTTTTGGGGGACTCTTGGCTCTACACCTACACACTCTCTAGGTACACTTAGGGTAGGGTTTGCATAGTAGGAGTACATTAGATTACTGCCTTATTTATATGCCTGCATATATACATAGTTTAGCCTCATGGTAGAACTAGATCTACTATTAACGCTTTTGGTGCTTGTAATCACGTTTATATGCCTCTGTATACTAATCATTGCAGCACATGTATTTTATGCAAGAATATTATTGAAAAACGTTCCAGCGGGTATTCTCTATATATTTCTCTGAGAATAAGTAAGCACGAGTGACTGAGCGAAAGGTTCTGTACTATTACCACGATCCCTGAGGGGTCAGAGTTGTCATGTTTAGCGCTAGTCAAGACAACCATTCGCTCCCTGGTAGGTTAGGGGGGCTTACGGTGGCACTGTGAGCTAGCTGGTCTATAGGCCAACATAACCTGTGGCGTGTCTGGAATCATTCTTGACACCAGGCCTTTATTTTATGTTGTCCAAACAATGCGCAGGTCCTACAGGTTGCTAGCAACTGCACAACAGCAGTAGGTCTGTGGCTACAGGCAAGTGCCTTTTGTGAAACTCTTTTCGTTAAAGAGGTGGTGGGTGGAACAGTCAGCATAGCCCCGGGTGTCTCCAGACGAGAGGGGGCAATTCACTGAAGTCAAAGAATGGGAAGAAACTTATTACAACACAGAGATGTGGTGACGGCACAACAGGTGGAGGGACTAATTTAGACTATGCCTATCCGTTCACAGTATTTTCAGTTTTTTTATTCCTGAGGGTCGATACCAGCCTTCCCCCTCTACCTGAGAACATGGCAGAGACGAGGGTCACAAGGAAAATCAGAAGCAGAGAGGAAGAAATGCCGGAAGAGAGAAGGACTTGAGGAAATGAGAAGAACTTGGGAAAAAGAGAAGTTAGTACCTTAGAAGGAAAACAAGCTTCCTATAATATTTAACAACTTACACAGTGGTTGACAAAAATAAAGGAAATTTGTCTAACATGAAGAACAAGTTTGGGCCTCTTACATTCCAAGAGGGCTGGGGTTACGACAAACACTCTTTATTTTCATTCTTTGTCACAGACATTTTGCTTATAACAAAGTTGTGTGGGATTTATATCTGGAACATACTCCTACCATTTCCTTCACCAAATCTAGGACAATTTACTTTGTGCCAAAAAGGAAAGCAACAATTATTCTTTATTAATGCTTACTCTGCTCTTTTGATGCCACATAGTCTGAAATTAAACTTTTTGAACACTGTCGCCTGACCAATTTTCTGCCTTTACCTATCTTTCAGGTGATCGCCAATGACAACAGCTTAGGAGGCCACAGTCCCTTATTCAATGTGCCCTAAAACTAAAATAGCAATTTAAGGTTGCTGCATGAGATATTTCACTCACCTTGTCAAAGTAGGAGTGTGAAAAAAGGTTTGCTGAAAGAAGTGAATAGTTGTCCCCAGCTCTTTTAGATGAAGTCAGTCATCAGAGCTGAGCAATAGGATGTTCATCAAAACTAGGGTTGAAAACTGAAATAGTGTTGTCTTGGTCTTAGCAGTATGAAATACTCCAAGTAGCAGACCAATTGAGGTAAATGTAAGCATTATCAAGTTATTTTTTGAAAGAGTGGGGACTTCTGGACTGCACTTCTGTTTGACGTTACGGTTGAATTATACATTTTGCCAACTTCTTGGCTGGGCTCCATTTACAGTCAATAGCTATTTATGACAAAGCAGAGCTGACAAAAGATTGTCAAATGATTGATCTGCTTGACAAATTGTTTGCCAAACTATTACTGCAAGGATCTGTAAGTTTCCTGTTGTGGACCCAACTGAGAAACAACGGAAAATGTTCAGGCCATACTTATGAGTTATCTTGCAATAAGTATCAGAAAGTGTAAGCTCAATGCCTGTTCTGTTGATCATAGAATTGCCTATGATGGTGGTAGGTCTTTACTCTGGTCTAAGCGTAAGAACTGTCGAATCCTAGATTCAGTTTTTAATACAATCATTGCAGTATACATGGGATTAGAAATCCAGGATTAGAAAGAAAGTCCTTACTGCTCCTTTAGTCAACTACTGGCTAGATACAAAACACTTGGAATCAGATTTAGGATGGACAGTAATGTCAGTTATTCAGACAGAACATGAAGGAGGGAACCTAGAAATACGGCTAATTGAACGAGAAGCACTCTTAATCGTCAAATTTAACACTGCCATTAACACGCTGAATTAAATGACTGAATTACAACTCATTTGTAATAGATTTGTTACTGAATTTCAGTAGAAATATGATTACCTGAGTCTTAAACTCACATAATTTTATAAAGGAAGGCATATATAGACATATATATATATATATTTGCTCCTCCACGCTCGAGTAACTGCCGCCGCACTCCAAATCAGAGGGTGCGTCGTCTGCCGCGGACTACTCCAGCAGAGTCCGCTTCATATCTCCCAATGCCCTGCAAAACTCCAAAGGATGACGACGCCTTGTCCTGGCTCAGACTAGTTTATTGTACAGTCAGCCGGTTGTACGCGTTTCGCCTGCCCTGCAGGCTTGATCACGGTGATCAAGCCTGCAGGGCAGGCGAAACGCGTACAACCGGCTGACTGTACAATAAACTAGTCTGAGCCAGGACAATGCGTCGTCATCCTTTGGATTTTTGCAGGGGATTGGGAGATATATATATATAAAATTCACTGAAAAAACCATAGGTTTCACACACGTTATAGTTAGGAATTAGCATTTAAAAAACCTTGCAAATTCACTTAAAAAACCATAGGTTTCACACGTTATAGTTAGCTGGGCATTTCACTCGTGAAAAACCATTGAAATTCCCACGTTATAGTTAGTGCAGGCAACTATAACTCACGCGACCGCAATCCTCTGCTGATGACGTCAGATATTACATCACTGATGACATATGTGTCTTTCTGAAAAAAAAATATTTGTAATATATGTATAGCTAAAAATTAATGGAAGACGACATGGGTAAATAAGTGTCTAAATACAGTATTGGCATCAACAGAGGATTGCGGTCGCATGAGTTATAGTTGCCTGCAGTAACTAGAACGTGGGAATTTCAATGGTTTTTCACGAGTGAAATGCCCAGCTAACTATAACATGTGTGAAACCTATGGTTTTTTCAGTGAATTTGTACGGTTTTTTAAATGCTAAGTTATGTATTTATTTATTTATTTATTTTAAGGTTTTTCACCGTGCGCGTACCGTGCGCGCACCGTGCGCTTCGCGCACCGTGCGCGTGGTGTGGGTGCGCGGTGCGCTTCGCACACCGCGCGCCCACGTTACGTAGTTCGCGGAATTTTTCCGTTTCTACCGTGCGCGTACGCTACGCGCACTCCGCGATTTTTCGTAAAAAAATGAAAATACATTTTTGCCCTTGGGGGTCCTTCTGGGACCCCCTGACCAAGGCTAGGGGGTCAGGAACTGTCCAGCCTGCCCCCTTTTCACGTTATCCACCTTTGTTTTTCACCCCCTCAGACTGCGAGAGACAAAATGGCGGCCGACACTTCCTGGTTTCGACCGATTCGAATGTTTACTAAGATCTAACAACCAATTAGAATCGCGCCCGCGCACGTCAGCGTGCGCGTACGGTAAGGATTACCGTACGCGCACGGTGCGCGCCTATAGATATATATATTGATTTAAATGCTATTTTCTCAGGTAATACTGAACAGATTTACACCAGACCTGCAAAAGGCACATCCCTGACCTGAGGACTACCTCTCTGCCAAATTTCAAGTAATTCTGTTCAGCCGTTCGGGCTGCAGCTTGGACTAAAGGTCCTATGGAAAAATGCATGGGGAAAACGCGTTTTGGGACCCCCCCTTTTTCTCATCCCCCGCTTGACGAATCCCCCCGAGACTTTCAGGGAAGGAGCGGAGCGCCCCACCTATTTTGAAAATTTTGCGAGGATTCGTCAATCGGCGCCAAAGTTATTCAAAATATACTGTTGCGGATTTCCTATGGAAACATGGTCCTAACTATAACTATCTACTGGCGACCGCCAGTAGATGATATATATATATATATATATATTGTCTATATCTTTTTCCAATGAGTAGCTTCACAATTCAAAAGACTACAATTCCCAGAAACCAATGGGCAGGTTTTGACACCATTCTACAACGAATGTACTGAAAACATCGTGTCAATATTGTTTTAACCCATTCGATGCTCATGACAGAGCGGTTCCGTCATGGCACCCACCCATGAGGGAAGCACTGGCGCTCCCCCCATGGGCAGCCCAACATGTTGGCACCAAGGGGGATGGCAGCGGAAGAGCTTCTGCTGCCACCCCCGAACCCCCCTCGGCGATCCTGTGACAGCGCGCGCTGACGTCATCAGGAAGCGCTAGGACGCCTGGAAGCCATTTGCTTCCAGGCATCCGGAGGAGAGGGTGAGTGTTTGGGTCCTCCGGTGGGGCAGGGGGGATTTGGCAACGCATTGAGGCATCAGGGGAGAGGAAAGAGTACTTCCTCTCCCCCGATGTCTCAATGCAGGGCATTCCTCCACAGCGCACAGCGTCGCGAGAGTGCAGCAGGAATGCCCCACTAGACACCAGGGATGTCAGGGGTCGCTTCCTATGGGGGCAAATTATTTTAAAGACTTTTCTGCCCCCCCCACCCGCCCCCTCTCCCCGGGGTCAGATCGTCCGTTTTTGGGGTGGAAGGGGGGGGAGTGGGGGGCAGAAAAGCCCACTAGACCCGGGTATTATTTTTAAATTTAAATGGAAGTGACCCTTGGGCAAGAGTCGCTTCCAGGGGGCCAATTTGTTTAGTTTGGGAATTCAGCCCCCGACCCCGTTTTTTTGGCCTTTCTGCCCCCAGGCAGAAACCCCCACTAGACACCAGGGATATATTTTAAATTGTAATGGAAGTGACCCCTTGGGCAAGGGTCACTTCCAGGGGGCCACTGTTTTTTGTAATGGGAATTCTGCCCCCCCTGGGGACAGATCAGCCCGTTTTTTGGGCAGAAACCCCCACTAGACACCAAGGAACTATTTTAAATAAAAATGGAAGCGACCCCTTGGGGAAGGGTCGCTTCCAGAGGGCAATACATTTTTTAATGTGTAGTCTGCCCCCCAGGGGGCAGATCGGCATTTTTATTGGGCCCTTCAGAAAATCCCACTAGACACCAGAGACTCATTTTAAAAATGAACTGGAAGTGACCCCTTGGGAAATGGTCGCTTCTAGGGGAGCATATTGTTTTTGTATGCGTATTTCCGGCAGTCATGAGTCGTGATCGGTATTTGATTCTGCTTCGGATGATGCATTTTGTCGATAATGGTTTAGCGTTGGCACGAGATCACCCTGATTGCGACCGTCTTTTTAAGATTCGGCCTGTCATTGATCACTTTGTTGATCGATTTTCTGAGATCTATGCTCTAGGGAAAGAAATAGCAGTGGATGAGTCATTGGTGTTGTTCAAGGGCTGCTTGGTTTTTAGGCAATACATTCGTAGTAAGAGGGCGCGCTATGGGATTAAGCTGTATATGCTGTGTAACAGTCGGACTGGATATGTCTCTAACTTCAGGGTGTACACCGGTAAGGAATCCAGGATTAACCCCCCTGGTTGTCTGTCCACTTGTGGAGTGACTGAGAAAATTGTGTAGGGACTTGGTAGAGAACTTTTTAACAAAGGCGACCATTTATATGTAGATAACTCCTACACTGGTGTGCGGTTGTTCAAGGAATTGGCCAAAGTGGACACTGTTGCTTGTGGTACAATCCGCTCTAACCGTAAAGGTTTCCCAAAAGAACTTGTTCGTCAAAAGCTTGTGCGGGGACCGTGCAGTGCGTTGGTTTGCGAGGAGCTTCTAGCTGTGAAGTTTTCAGACTGGAGAGATGTCTACATGCTGACGACCACCATGATGAAAGCACTTCACCTGTGACTGTTTTGGGTCAGGTTGCTGAAGTGCGCTAACCTGTGTGCATTTTAGACTATAATAGGCACATGGGTGGTGTAGACAGAGTAGATCAGAGGTTGGAACCTTACGCTGCTCTTCGTAAGGCTTACATTTGGTATAAGAAGTTGGCTATCCATCTTTTCCACTTGGCAACCTTTAATGCTTTTGTTGTATTCCAGGATATGTGTCCTGAGTCAAAGATGACTTTTGCTAAGTTTCAGGAGTCTGTAATAGGCAGCCTTGTTTTAGTGGAACAGGCAAGTGTTCCTAGAGTTGAAGTTGTGGAGGATGATGCTAGATTGAAAAATCGCCACTTTGCTGATCACATTCCTCCCACACCCTCAAAAGACTTTCCCTGTAGGAGATGTAGAGTCTGTTGGCGAAAATGTACGCGGAAGAAGACTTGCATGTACTGCCCCGAGTGTCCTTCTAACCCTGGGCTGTGTGTGCCTACTTGTTTTAGAATGTACCACACACAAAAGAATTTTTGGGAGCATCCATGAGTGGTAAAGTGAACTGCCTGTCCTCTATTGTTTAATATTTTTTGTTCAGTTTCAAGGTTGGCATTTGTGTAGTGTATTTAGTTTCAGATTGTGTGTTAGTAGATTTGTATCTATTTGCAATTTGTTTGTGTTTTCTTATTTGTATAAAAAAAATCCTAAATGTGATGGTAGTGTGCGTGGAGTGGCGCTTGGCTGGCGGTGTGCGTGGAGTGGCGCTTGGCTGGCGGTGTGCTTGGAGTGGCGCTTGGCTGGCGGTGTACGTGGACTGGCGCTTGGCTGGCGGTGTGCTTGGACTGGCGCTTGGCTGGCGGTGTGCTTGGACTGGCGCTTGGCTGGCGGTGTGCGTGGACTGGCGCTCAGCTGGTGGTGTACGTGGACTGGCGCTTGGCTGGCGGTGTGCATGGACTGGCGCTTGGCTGGTGGTGTACGTGGACTGGCGCTTGGCTGGCGGTGTGTGAGTAGTGACTAGCTGCTGGTCACTACACACTGCTAGCCAAACGCCACTCCACGCAATCCGTGAGCTGGTGTGGTTGCTGTGTCAGGAATGTGGGTGTGTGAAAGTGATGGGTGTGTGAAAGTGATGGGTGTGAGAAAGTGCCATCTTTCTTGCATGGTATTTCCCCACTTTTTGCTGAATTGCTGAATGTACTTTGACTGAGTGTGCCCTGGACTCCTCCCAATCAGGTGCCCAGGGCCTTTGTTCCTTCCCAAAAACCTAAAACCCCAAATTGGCAAACCCTGGCCACATGTCAGCCCCTGGTAAATGGTACCCTGGGTACCCAGGGCCTTGCGACCAGGGAAGGCCTCTAAGGGCTGCAGCACTTACTGTGTCACCCTTAGAGGCCCTGTACCCTAACACAACCACACTGCCCTTGCAGGCAGAGTGTCTGGGTACAAGACAAAACAAAGAGTTGACATGGCACACATCCCTGTGTGCCATGCCTACAACCTACACTGCCCTGGCATACTTCAGCCACCCCTCTAGCTGTGTGCCCTATGCCAGTGGTGTGGGCACAGGAGCATGAGCCCTGTGCCCCTACAGTACCCAGGTCCATTCCTGGGCCCTGTAAGTGCAGTGCTGCCATTTAAGACTATATGGTGCTGAGAGCTTGTCAAACACGAACTCCACAGCACCATGATGGCAACACTGAAGACTGAGAAGTTTGGTATCAAACTTCTCAGCACATTAAACCCGCACTGATGCCAGTGTGGGATTTAATGTACAAATCACTATAGAGGGCATCTTAGAGATGCCCCCTGAAACCTAACCTACAATCCACGTCTTGTCTGGGAGGCTGCCCAGGCTGCCACACAGCAGACATGTTGCTGGACCCCTGGGTGGAGAGCCCCCGCTCTCCTGGGCCTGCAACAATGCACATCCTGGGCGAGGTGCTAGGTCTCCTCCCCCAGGATGGGCAGTGGAAGGCCTCAAAGGCATGCCGCCTTTGTGAGCTTCTCCAGGCCACTTGCTGTACCCAGCAACTGGCCCCCACCGGTTCTGACCCCCACTCTGGCAGGAAGACTGGCCAGAAACCCCAAGTAAGGACAGGGGATGTGCCAGCCTGCCAACCCCACCCCTTAGGTGGGGGAGGCGAGGTAAAGCACATCTCCGGGCGCTCGTCATCTTGAAGATGGGAAGCCCTGCCCAATCAGGACTAGGCTACTGCCCCCCTCCCACAGGAGAGTGGCAGGATAGGGGGTGTACCCACCCCACGGCAGGGCCCCATTGGTCCCTGCCCTTTACCTACCTGTAACTTCCCTAAATCTAGTATTTAGGAGCACCCTGAACCTTCCTTCTTTAGATTTCAGATTCTGAAAAAGCAAAGAAGAGCATGAAGAAAGAAAACCTATCGTGCAGCTGCTAAGAAGAGGAAGACACCAACTGCTTTGGCCCCAGCCCTACCGGCCTGTCGACCCTCGAACCTGCTCCTGCTAAATCCTGGCACCTCTTGCGGACAGCATCCTCGCAAACCCCGGAGGACCTGGCTACCTTGTGACTCTGAGCATCTGGGACTCCCATGAGCAGTGGCTCTGCTCAAAGCAAGTTTCTAACCTCTGGCATCAGCCCGGAACCGCAAACCCTGCACACACTGCACCTGCCAAGCCTGGCCTGTGCCGGAGTGGACAAAGACCCCGAGGACGTCCCCCGGCGACTGTGACCACAAATCCGGCACCCAAGGACCCACCTCGACGCTCCTGACGACGCCTGCAGCCTCAGAACCAGGGACCCCCCAACCGCGATCAACAGAGGGTAAGATTTCCCGACATCAAAAGGCACCCCATCATTCGGCGCGCTGCAGCCCCCTGTGCCCGACTCCTGGGTACCTACCTATCCTCCAACTACCCAACATATCTCTCGAAGTGGTGGTGGCACCCGAAGAATCTTCGTCTCCGAGCTTGCAGCCTTTGTTCGTCCTGGAGCTTTCCCATTGAAATCCATTGAGCGCCCGAAGGCTCAAAAGCACCCTGCACCCAGCCGCCTGAGTGGCCCTGGCAGTGCAACTTCTACTCCTACCTACTTCCCCATTTGCCCTGAGCAAGTGACCAGGAGCCCAGCTCCCACAGCCGCGTGCCCTGCTAGTCAGCAGCCACCAACCAAGGCCCACCTGCCTCCCATAGGATAACATTGGGACTAACTCACTCTGCAGTCCCAGTGTCGCCGAGGGTGTAACAACTGTACCAACCTGACCCTGGGAGATCCTGAGTCTGTGCCCAGAACCTTAACTCTGCCAGTCGAGTACTTACCCAAAAGCTGTTAACTCTCTTTTCTTCCATAGGGTAACATTGACTGGTTTCTTCTGAAATTTCTTCTAAGTGTGGAGTTTCTAAAACTTAAAATATTCACCTAAAATCAACCGAGTAACGAAAACGGAAATACTCACCTGCTA
This sequence comes from Triturus cristatus, assembly GCF_964204655.1. NCBI lineage: Eukaryota > Metazoa > Chordata > Amphibia > Caudata > Salamandridae > Triturus > Triturus cristatus. Next base: position 395,338,805 of record NC_140594.1, read on the forward strand.
CTAGGAGAGCTCCCAGTGCTGGATCTTGGTGCCCAGCACTGACCCAGAAAAGTACTCACAACCGTACCTACCACTAACCCAATTTTCTCCCATAGGAAATCATTGACTGTTTTTCTGTGAAATTTCTTCTAAGTGTCGATTTTTGCAAACTACAAATATTCTTTAAAAATCGTACCAACTGTGAAAACGTAATTACTTACCTGTTTTAGATGAAGGTCCCAGTACAGAGCCTAGGAGCCCAGCCCTGGATTACAAAAGTAACTAGAACATACTTTACCCGTAACTTGAATTTTCTTCCATAGGGAACCATTGACTGTTTTTCTATGAAATTTCTTCTGTCGATTTTACAAACTTATAAATATTCCGTAAAAATCGCCTGTACAACTTAAACGCAGTTTCTCAACTGCTTACAGGTGGTACCCTAGTGCTGGATCCAGGATCCAACACTGACCTAGAAAAAGTACCCATAACCCCACTTACCTGCTAAGTAAATTTCCTTCCATAGGATAACATTGGTAATTTGATCAGAAAAAGTTTGTCAACTTTTAAAATAGCAAAATATTGCTTAAAAATCACAATACTAACTTAACCGAATTTACTCACTTGTTTCCAAGAACTGTCCCAGGACTGAATCTAGGATCCAGTCCTGGAGTTAGAAAAGTAATCCTGAAAGTAATTAATTGCATATAACTTAAAGTTCCCATTGAGCTCAATGTATTGAAAGTATATTTTGATACCTATTGTTGGTTCTAACATAAAACAACCATATATTTTTTATATAAACCATTGGCCTAAAGTTCAGTTCTTGAGTGTGTGAGACCATTTGCTGACTGAGTGTGTACAACAAATGCTTTACACCGTCCTCTGATACTGCCTTACTGCTTGACCAAGCTACCACTTTAGAGAGTAAGGTTATATCTAACTTTAACCTCTGGGGACTGTGGACTCTGTACACACTGTACCTATTTGGGAACAGTATATACAGAGCCACTTTCTCACAATGGGCCCTTGAATGGCACTGTCTGCTGGTGGGAGTGTTGTAAAGTGCTGGGCCAGCAGCTGGCGGTGTGAATGGTTTTGTATGTGTCACACGTATGAAAGGTGTATGAATGGCCTGTAAAGAGGTTCGTGCCTTATCGTGGCTTTACAGCTCACGAGCTGCGAGTCCTTGGTTCAGTTTCTCGTCCTTTCAATTATTAACAATGCATTTCATTTTTGTGAAATCTCTGGTTAATACAACTGTATATACTGAACCATCACTCACCCTCGTGCCAAATCCAACCAGTATGTATGTGTGTTTGAGGAATGGGTGGTTGTGCAGAAAGATGTGTCTTTTCTGTTTTTGTCAAACAGGGTATACCTTGTCCCTTTTTGTGAATGTTGTAATGTGTTGGTTTACCCGCGACAGGTAAGGGCCCAAAACATTTTGTGATAGGCAATTTTGATGTTGCCTCAATATATTTTGGGCCCTTGCCTGTTGCGGGTACTTGGGCCTCCCAAATGAGTGAGGCACCATTTTTATCGGGAGACCCGGGGAAACGCTGGGTGGTAGGAAATTTGTGCCAACCCGGTGATTCCACAACTTTCCCACACAAAAATGTGTGAAAAAAGTGATTTTTTCAGCTAAAATTGAGGTTTGCAGAGGATTCTGGATAAGGAAACGTTAGGGGATCCACACAAGTCATACCTCCCTGGAATCCCCTGGGTGTCTACTTTTCAGAAATGTGTGGGTTTGGTAGGTTTCCCTAGGTGTTGGCAGAGCTATGGTTAAAAAAAACTACAGCTAGGCACTTTGCCAAAAATGGGTCATTTTTCACTGTGAAATTGTGGTGTGTCCACGTTGCGTTTTGCACAGTTTCCTGTCGCGGGCACTAGGCCTACCCACACAAGTGAGGTACCATGTTTCTCGGAAGACTTTGGGGAACGCAGGGTGGGTGGAAATTTGTGATCCACGCATATTCCAGAACTTTCCACCACAGAAATGTGAGGAAAATGTGGTTTTTTTTTTACAATATTTTAGGTTTGCAAGGGATTCTGGGTAACAGAACCTGGTGAGAAGCAGTCAAGTCACCCCATCCTGGATTCCCCTGGGTATCTAGTTTAAAAAAATGTATAGGTTTGCTAGGTTTCCCCAGGTGCCGGCAGAGCTATGGTTCAAAAACTACAGCTAGGCACTTTGCCAAAAAAGGGTCATTTTCCACTGCAAAATTGTGGTGTGTCCATGTTGCGTTTTGTGCCATTTCCTGTCACTAGCACTAGGCCCACCCACATAAGTGAGGTACAATTCTTCTCTAAAGACTTTGGGGAAGGCGGGGTGGGTGGAAATTTGTGGATCCACTCAGATTCCAGAACTTTTCACCACAGAAATGTGAGGTTTTTTGACAATGTTTTAGGTTTGCAAGGGATTATGGGTAACAGAACCTGGTGAGTGCCAGTCAAGTCACCCCATCCTAGATTCCCCTGGTTGTCTAGTTTTCAAAAATGTATAGGTTGCTAGGTTTTCCTAGGTGCCGGCAGAGCTAGGGTTAAAAAACTACAGCTAGGCACTTTGCAAAAAAAGGGTTATTTTTTATTATGAAAATGGTGTGTGTTCACGTTGCGTTTTGAGCCGTTTCCTGTCGTGGGCACTATGACTACCCACACAAGTGAGGTACCATTTTTATCGGGAGACTTAGGGTAATTCTGATTTGCAAAGCAACTGTTATTACCTATCGACTTTCGATGCATTTCTGCCTTCCAAATGGAAGACAATGTGTAAAAAAGAAGTCATTTTGAAAAATGACCGATAATTCTCATGCTAGTATGAGTATTCCCAATTTCGGAAATGTGCAAATATATACTGTTTCTAAACTCTACATTTTGTTCCCATTTCAGAAATACATAGGAGTCTTTCATACCGAATTTTCCATGTATACATTTTCCCAGAATAATTGCTATATACCCGGTACATAATAAAAAACTATTGCAAGACGCTGCTCAGTTTTTGGCTCTGGGTTCGTCGGGTTCTTGGTGAACCTACAAGTCCTATATAGCCCCACAACCAGTAAGGTCCAGTGGATGTAACGGTATATTGCTTTCAAAGAGCGGTCATAATGAGAAGAAGTTACAGGTGAAAACGTTGACACAAAAGGCTGTCTTTTTCAACTAATTTTCAATTTTTCTGATATGTATGAGTTACTTACCTTCGGTAACGATATATCTGGTAGAGGCGTTGTCTAGCCGCAGATTCCTTAACATATAATATCCCCAGGCGTCAGACTGGATCAGGAAAATGTTTTGCAGCAGCACCTCCGCGCCAGGGGACAGCGTCACAAGACCCCGCCTGACGTCAACGAGATCATATAAGTCCCTCCCGGCGCGCTGACATCAGTTTTCTTCGGAGAAACTTTTCCGCTGTACAACGCGGAGCCACCAACAAAAAAACTGAAAGTATGGGAACAGTGTGCAAGGGATAAAAGCCCATGAATAAAGGAGGATGGTGCAAGACACCATCGAGAGGACAGAATTAGACACTGCGCACATATAAGCTGTGAGAAAGAACCCCGCAAGCAAAGCGAAGACCCTTCCCGAGAACAGCAAGGGAAGAACATCTTAACAGTTAGAATAGTCTGACATTACCATGCAGAACACCAGACAGAAATAGACTGTCATCACCATGTAGAACTGTGTCATGTAGCAAGAACGGAGCACAAAGAGAACAACAGTCCACAACAGGAAGGAATGAAAATGAAAAAATAGGCACTACCCCTACAGTAATCCAGATCTGAGACAGAGGGTAACAGATCCCCAAGGAAGACGACTGTAGAGGAGACCAAAACCCTGAGACAATAGAGAGGGCGAGAGGGAAGGAAGGTAGCAGGAGAAGAAAAGAAAATGAAGATGATTCTCCTGCTGAAGGATAAGCACAAGGGATCAGATTGAATGTGGAAAACCTCCAAGAGGGAGTCAGCCTGATTATGGCAACTCTGAAGGGACGCAACAATGTGAGTACCCGTTAGAGAAAACCAACGGCAACTGAAGAGGCCAGTGGAAAACTTCATTTGGCAAGCTGTTTGCAGAACAGGAGAAAACCCCATTTGGCAAGTTGTTCGCAGAACGGGGAGGATGGGTGGGCGTTAAGGAATCTGCGGCTAAACAACGTCTCTACCAGATACATCGTTACTGAGGGTAAATAACTCGTACATCTGATAAGAGAAATCTAGCTGCAGATTCCTTAACTTAAAATAGATACCACAGCCATACCCCAAAGGGGAGGTGGGTCTGCGACAGAACAACAGAAGCGCCAAGCACGTGATCCGGCAACACAGTCACGGACAATGGGGAAGGCCGTGGCGGAACAGCCAGACAGCCACCCAAATAGCTTGGAAGGGCAAAAGATTACGGAATGCAAGACATCCAAAGTGCGCCAGAATGGTGCTACACCATACCAGTATAAGCATGAAAGATAGAAAAGGCACCAGCCATATACCAGATCAAAAGAAAAAGAGAGAGGAGGAAGGACCCCTCTCAGTGTAATGGTGCACCATGTGAACACCGACCAAATGTCGAGAAGACACATGAAGAGAGGCAACCAGAGCCTACCAGTCTAGCCCACGGAAGGAAGGCCGGAGAGGCTAAGACTAATAGGTAGAAACCAGCAATGTTTCAAGAATTGCAGGCGGGGGCAAGAACCCCGTTAATTGGACACCCAGCCCCAAAAAGGGGAAAAAACAGGGGTGAACAGTGACAATGTGAAGCACGCAGATGCAGACCACCATATAAACATGCACAGAGCAACAACCACAGAGACCAGAAGGTGGCATATCTAAAATAAGCACAAGAACGCTCGACCAGGCAGCTGGAAGGCCAAAATGATAGCCAGCACATGAAATACAGATACGCAGGGCGTAGACCTAGGACAACTGACAGTAGAAGTGTTGACCTGTATTCCCAGCTGATATCAAATAGATATCAAATAGGGTGAACTGCAAGAAGGATTCACCTCCGAAGGAAGGAGCAGCACAGCCACCAAAGTACTAATTGTACACAAAAGAAAAGTCACAGTGGAGATAGTTTACAAAATGTCAGAGAACACATGTGCCGGCAATGCACATAAAGTTATGACAACACCTGATATTAGATGCGATGAATGACTGTGATTTAATCAGTTAAACAAGTTTTTGGTCAAAGGATCAACAATTCAAATGACAGAATGTCAATATCAACATTTTGGTTAAAACAGGTGCAAATAGGGTGACGGGTGCAAAATTGGGATCAGTGCAAGGGTAAGGTAGTGCATATAGATACATCCACAATACATTTAGGGACCTATCCTGCCAGTCTACTGGCAAATCCAACAAATGCAACAACATAAACAAAGAAATCAGTTATAGAATCACTGTCAATCCGGTTTGTTATGGAGGAAAAAGAGAAAGTCGACGTTTCGATATCTGACAGATGTATCGACGCTTCCCCAGAGCCATAGGTTACGTTTGAACCTTTTGCTTTTCCTACTGATTGATCAGACGCCCATAGCTACTTACCTCCTATGGTGCACGACTCAACCCCCAATGGAGCCACGCTGGCCCACACTCATCCTCCAGCTCGAAACTTTCCTGCTGATGCTGGTGCGCAACCCCCCATCCCCTCTATCCCTTGGTCCTGAAGAAGACCCCGCTTCTAAGACATTCACTTTGCTGGTTCTAACAGGGGTCAAAATGTCGACTCTCTTTTTCCTCCACAACAAACCGTATTGACAGTGATTCTATAACTGTTTTCTTTGTTTATGTTGTTGCATTTGTTGGATTTGCCAGTAGACTGGCAGGATAGGTCCCTAAATGTATTGTGGATGTATCTATATGCACTACCTTACCCTTGCACATGACTTGCACTGATCCCAATTTTGCACCGTCACCCTATTTGCACCTGTTTTAACCAAAATGTTGATATTGACATTCTGTCATTTAAATTGTTGATCCTTTGACTAAAAACTTGTTTAACTGATTAAATCACAGTCATTCATCGCATCTAATATCAGGTGTTGTCATAACTTTATATGCATTGCCGACACGTGTTCTCTGACATTTTGTAAACTATCTCCACTGTGACTTTTCTTTTGTGTACCACTATATACCAGAGTCCAGTGGTCTATCGGGTTACCCCATTGATACAAAACTCTCACTCACCAAAGTACTAAGGCGTAGAGATGCAGAATTGCAGATGACACCCTCCGAATGGAAGGAAAGTAACCTCTATCCAGAAAAAGATTGTCCAGGAACTGGAAACAACTCCAGTAAGTGGAACACAAATGAGTGCTTTGCAGAAATGCCGTATGCATGACCGAATAGCTCCCTGAAACATGGAGACTTAGGATCCTAGGTCGCCGCCTCGAAGAGAGGGGAAGAGGTTGGAACAAGAGTACAAATTGAACTTGCATGTATACAGAAATAAACTATGCACAACCATGGAACACAGTTGTAGAGGAACACATCCGGTACATGAATGGCAGACAGAAGCTGTTGTCAAGCGCGAAAACACTCCTAAAAGCTCCCAAGGAGGAGAAGGAAGCAATAAGCAAGAGGATCTATGATGTACAGATGATGACGCCAAGGCCCAACAGTGAGTGCCGTACAATTATCGGCAGACAAGAGTACCAGAGGAGGCATAGAGGCCAAGGAATCTCCTAGGCCCAGTTGACCCAAACTGAGCTATATAATAGCATACAAGTACCCCACACGGAGTATGCACACCCCAACAACGGGGAACACCCATCAGGACAAGCCACAGTCCGAGGAACAATCTGTGGAACACTGCCACAGTCGGCTAATTGCCAGTTTAAAACGCATAATGCACCCAAAGGATGCCAAGGAAGGGGTAATCACCCCTGACCATACAAAAGAAAGACCTGAGGCTTACCACCAGCCAAAAACACATAACACATCAATTGGATGCTGAACGAAAGAGTACCACTCCATGACAAACGCCTGAGAAACACAGGTCTAAGGTGGGGGGGCGAAAGGCTGCAAGAAGACGCCGAACAGCTGAGTCGGCATGTTCATCAAATAATAAAACCCCATCAAAGGGCAAGTCAACAAGTCTTTCCCGGATATTTTCCGGAAAGACGCTATCCCACAACCAAGCATGGCGCCGCAAGGCAACTGAAGCAGCCACAGACCAGCCTAAGGAATCTACAGTATCCAAGGCGGAGCGAATGGTAAACTCTGCAAGGTCACTGCCATCCCGGAGAAGATGAAGGAGGTCAACACGAGAGCCTTCAGTGCTGGCGGAGAGCAAAGACTCTGCAGAGTCCCAGAGGGCAGAAGTAGCCCGAGCTAGGGGACACACCGTATTTAGGGACCGTAGTGCAGCACTAGTGGAGGCAAAGATGTTCCGACCCCATGAATCAAGCCATCTGGACTCCCGGGAGGGAGGAAGTATCAGCGTGGCAGGGAAGGGAAGGCAGTTTGCACAACAAACCCTTGCACGTCCGGCTGCACAAATAAGCAGACCGGATCATGTGGAGCAGGACGGTGGCAGTGCAAGACCGAACGAGCCACCGGGTCACCAGAAGCTGGCCGAACCCAGGTACCCAAAAGGGCATCATAAAGAGAGGCTTTAAAGGGCAGAAGTGGCTCCACATTCCCTGACCCACGGTAAAGGACATCAAGTAAAGGGTCCACAGAGAGGGGCACCGAAGGGGGTTGAATGTTCAGAATCCGAGTGGCCAAAGAGACCACTTGCAGAAAGCTGCAGCAGCCTCTGTAGTCCTCTGAGGAGACAGTCGCTCATCATTAGGGGAGGGCTGTAGGCTAACCCTCCCAAGACAGTGGCGGTGCGACCAATGCTCCACTGAAGGGAGCCCCATTGAGGAATGGGGGTCCTGAAGAGGCTCCTGAAGAGACGAGGAGTCCGTCGGGTGTGGGTCCTCCTGAGGAGGGGGGGATCCCGCCGGCTCCACATATTCTAAAGGAGGCACAGGCAAGAATACCACCGGCGTTGTCGGGGTGAGTCAGTCGCCACACTTTCTTCAAACGCTTCCGGAGAAGACTCATCAACAACCCTGCGTCGATGCGATGCCAAAACAACTGCAGCCGGCATCGACTGCGCCATGTCCGGCGCCGACCTGACTCCATCCGGCGCAGAGTCGGATCCATGCGGCGCCGAATCTACGACCAGCTCCCCTTCCTAAGAAGAGGAAGGAGAAGGAGCTGGATCCGGGGAGGCAAGCCTCCGGCGCCGACTCGGTCTCGGCCACAGAAGGCCCTGACTCCGGAGAAAGAAGCGGAGGAGTCCGCCTGTCCAGAACGCCGAGGCGTGCACAAAGTGAGGCTTTGAGCACTAGCAACCGCCTGGAATGCCACAGGGAGCCCCGCAGGACTGTGTGGTGTTGCAGGGGTTCGCAGAGGGGGACCCAGCCGGGCCGCACCGTGACGACGCTCTAGGGATCGTACAGGGGGACCCAGCCGAGCCGCGCACTGACGATACTACATCTCCGACGGCCCTGGAGGGGAAGAACTCATTCGACACCGGGTGAGAACCTTCCGGCGAGGTTGTCGGGGACCCCACAGATAGCGGAGGCCCGAGGACGCCCCAGGAACGGGAGAGGACCCAAGTGAGGCCTGCAAGGCTGTGGCATAGACCTCCATTTGGGCCCGAGTCGCCCTCGCTCCCGGATAGGGTGGGTAGGGCAAGGGTGACTTGAGGGGGCGCGGGACCGGAATGTTCCGGGAATCAGCGCCCCTGAAGGAGGTGGAGGTCGAGGACCTTGGCGACATATCAATCAATCAATCAATCAAAGCATTTATATAGCGCACTACTCACCCCGTGGGTCTCAAGGCGCTAGGGGAGGGGGGTCCGCTACTGCTCGAACAGCCAGGTCTTGAGTTGCTTCCTGAAGGCGAGGTGGTCCTGGGTCAGGCGGAGGTGGGTCGGGAGGGAGTTCCACGTCCTGGCGGCGAGGAAGGAGAAGGACCGTCCCCCTGTGGTGGCTCTTCGGATGCGGGGGGCGGTGGCGAGGGCGTGGCGGTCGATCGAAGCTGGCGTTTGGGAGCGTAGAAGTTGAGGCGGCTGTTGAGGTATCCTGGGCCTTGGTTGTGTAGGGCTTTGTGTGCGTGGGTGAGGAGACGGAAGGTGATTCTCTTGGTGACCGGGAGCCAGTGCAGGTCTCTCAGGTGTCCGGAGATGTGGCTGCGACGGGGGATGTCCAGGATGAGTCGTGCTGAGGCCTTCTGGATCCGCTGAAGTCTTTTCTGGAGTTTGGCGGTGGTTCCGGCGTAGAGGGAGTTGCCGTAGTCCAGACGGCTGGTGACGAGGGCCTGGGTGACCGCCGCAACTTACCAAGAAGTGGCGACCGACGGCCTTGGGCCCCTTACAGCGAACGACGGCGGAACTGCGTTGAAGAGGTCAGGAGACGAGATGACTCCGACCAGGACAGCCGTGCTGAAAGAAGCTTTATCCGGGGCTCCCACCGGGACTTCGGTTTGAGTTGTTGGCAGGCGTCGCAGTCTGTGGCGTTGTGGTGATCGCCGAGATACCACATACAAATAAGATGCGGGTCCGTCGCAGACATTTGCCGCAAACAGGAAGTACAGGATTTACAGCCCGCGGGCATCGCACACTGTTCCAGACGCAATGCGTCGAAGAAAGGCCTGAAAACAGGCCAAAGGAACCGCTCACTCCAGATCCGCGTTGTACGCGGAAAAGAAGCAAACTGATGTCAGCGCGCCGGGAGGGACTTATTTGACCTCGCTGTCGTCACGTACGTGGACAACGTCAAGGCGGGGTCGTGTGGCGCCGTCCCCCAGCGCGCAGAGGTGCTGCTGCTGCAAAAAAATTCCGGATCCAGTCTGACGCCTGGGGATATTCTAAGTTAAGGAATCTGCGGCTAGATGTCTATCAGATTTAACTGTGAGTGCCTTTTACATCATTTGCATATAGACCAATACTAGCTATTCAACATAGCGTGACTATTTGTTCTGTTCAATTTAGGTGTCTGGAGTTTTCAGATTGGTAACAAATTAACTTGGTGTTCAGCTAAGATAGCGCGCATAATAGAGGTAATTTAGAGTGGAAGAATATGATTCTGTGGTGATGGTTGATTGTTGAATGCTCGGTTATTAAAGCTTTTTTCATATTTTGTTCTGTGTTCTAGCCTTCAGAATCCTGAGGAGAACCCCAAAAATCAATATAAAGGGGTCCAAAAAGCATCAAACGTTTTTCTATCCAAACAAGTGTTTTACATGCAATAACACTTCCTCTGAACAAATTATTTTTGAAGGACTTGTGATTTCATTGGTTGCCGAGTCGCACTGTTTGGTGATAGCCCCTAAGAAATGTGCATGCTTTATATATTAAAGAAGTTTTGTGGGAAATGTAAAAAATAATTTGAAACCACAGAACCTAGGCTGCTTCTTTAGTTTTTTTTTTGTATAATTGTGACTGATTAGTAATTTTTTGTGAAGAAAAAAATGAGTAATTTGTTCCTTTTCTAATATTTGTAAATGTGGCTGATGTCCAAATTGTGTTTGTAAATTGATTTTTGAAACGTGTATTGAAAAAAAGCGTATATTAAAAGAAGAAAATAGAAAAAAAGTAATACATTGCTGTTGATCATAACATGTGTGTGTGATCTCAGGAGTTAGTGAATGCATGATTGGATATCAGTGTTGGCATTTGTGTTGTTTCTCTGATTATTAGGGCCTAGCCTCACTGATTATGGGCCAAAGCCTGTGCAGTTTTACTGTTCTGAAAAGAGAAGCAGCTTTGTGAAACATTACTGTTTGGCCCATTTCAGGGCTATTAGGATGATATGGCATAGTTCCCTTTTCATCTTGCTCAGCACCTTTAGAACCATAGCTAGGGAAGGGGAAAAGCATAGGCAAACATATTCAGGATAATGTTTAAAAATACCCAACTCATTCTCCCACAATTCTTGTCAGCTTGCGTAAGATTGGCATTTCTGGTTCTGGTGGGCAAGAGATCTAGCTTTTTTTGGCCCCATCGACTGAAGATTTTGTTCAGCAATTGCTGATTAAGCTCCCATTCGTGGCAGTTGTCATCCTGCTTACGGTATCTGCCCACTGACAGTCAGCACCAGGCATGTTTCACTGTCAGCTTAATGTGGTGTTGTACTAACCATTCATAAATAGATTGTGCTTCTAGCGATAATGGCTGGAATGTTCTGCCTCCTTGCCTGTTTATATGATGCATATTGTTGTCATATTGTATGTGCACACCCATACCGAAGAGACTCTGATCCCTTGAGAGAAAAGGTTGAAGACCTAATGCCACAGCTTTCAGTTCTAGGACCTTGATATTCAACCGCAACTCTTGTGGTGCCCATTTTCTGCTGATTTCCAGATCTAGGTAAGCATCTATGGCCAGGGTGTCAAACCCACCGATATTTGGCTTCAAGATCACCAGGTTGTAGCAGCTTTAATTATTGGTGCAATGTTTATTGTCTACTATATTGCAAATGAACCATGGGTTTGAGTCCAATGCTTGTCAAACTTCTCTTGCTAATACCTTATTCGCAGGCAGCAAAACAGAGTCAGACAAATGCATGATGACAATATAAACAATAGTGATCTGAACAGGAGTCCTGAAACTAAATGTCTTTTTAACAACCTGTTGGCAAGGTCTATTACATTTGTATGTCTTACCAACATGGGGTAAGCTTTGTCATTTTTAGTATCAAAAATGGCACCAGAAAACATTACTGTCCTGTATGGTGGAGGGAAGATGTGTCTCTATTGAGAGTAAGGCCTACGTTTTTGAAAGATGCTTGACAAGCAAGAGCCTTCACTAACTAGTCTTTGAGGCAGGAAAAAGAGTGGTGACCTTTTCTTCTCAAATATGCAGCTATTGGAGCAAGACATTTTGTAAAAATATGTGCAGCAGACGGAGGACAAAGCTTAAATATTTAAGGGTTTTGGGTGTAAAAGGATATGAAAATATGCCTCTTAGAGATCCAATATTGTCATGTTGTCTCTATTATTCAAAAGCTGAACGATGTCTTGGAGTGTGACCATGCGAAATGATTGTGTCCCGAGGTATTTGTTTACCTTCCAAAAATCTAAAATCGCCCTCCATTCCCCTGGGGAGAAACTAGAAGTTTGCTGGGCGAAAAGCACTTGGTTTATAGCTCCTTTGCTTCACATTGTGAGAATCTCCATTTATAACAGACCAAGAAGGAGATGGGATCTCCCCTTGAGAATAGAGGTCTCTGGATAAATTCTAAAGTGTGACTATACGTTATAAGATCCAGTACCCAGTAATTTATTGTCACACTAGGCAACTACTTTTGATAATTATGGATCTGTCAAATCAAATCTCCTTTGAGAATATAGAGGTCTGTGGATAAATTCTAAAGTGTGACCATACGTTATAAGATTCAGAACCCAATCATTTATTGACACACTTGTCAATTATCTTTGATAATTATCGATCTGTCAAATCGAATCAGATTTTATGGTTTGCTTAATTAAAACCTTTAAGATAGAAATAATGTAGCATATCTTAAAAACAAAAAATTAATTAAATCGCATGCTTCGTTGGGTCACACACATTCATTGTGAATTGTATAATACTAAAATGACCCAATGAACTGTTTAGATATACTAAGATTAGCACAAATTAGCACAACTTTTACTATGTTAAAGATCGCTAATCGCTACCACTGTTCAGAGCTGCCTAGGCAGCACTGGAACTACTCCACACTTATTACCTTCTTTTGCTTTCCTTGTAAGCGCTAGTGCGCCCAGAGTTGCCTGGCTCCTTTCGAGGTTGGCGGCCATCTTAAATTGGCCTCCATCGGTTTTTAATTAGTTTATGTATTTACTTTGCTCACTGTTACTTTTTACTTCATTGTTTTAATTTGGTTTTATTTGCCAATATTCTCATCTGGGAGGGAAGCGTTCCAGACAGGAGCAGAGCTGCTGGGCTTTAGTTTGTGTTCTTATGGCCCCCCCCTTTGGTTTCTCTGCATCTACCACGCCGCAGCCCAGCACCGTTGAAGGAGGGCTACTTATTTGTGGCTGCTGCGTGGACATACCGATGGCGTGTACAAGGCAAGCCCATCTGCACCTAGACAGCACCAGGGACTAGCAGCCCTGCTCATTGGAACCTTACATCAAGCATTATACGACCAACGAAATCTTGCAGCTTGCTCCCGACTCTGCGGAAGTCTGTGGCCCTTCTTTAGCCGTCTCATATGAAATCATGGGCTGTGGTAAGTGTGGTTTTGCATTTGTAGGCCGGACAACAGTGTCACCTACAGGAAAGAAGCATCTGCACTACCCCCAAATAGCACAATGTTACTCGATGAATGCCGCTCCTTACTGAAACATAAGACAGATTTGTGACTTTTTTATAGACCATCAGCCAGATGTTTTATTTTTAGCAGAAACATGACTAATTCTTCACCGGATATTCTTGTTGCAATCCTGTCTGGTTACGCAATTGTAAGACATGACCGAAAGACTCAGAGAGGAGGGAGATTGCGATCATTTTTGCCCAGACCATCCGCTGCACTTAAAAAAAACAATTAAAAAAAATAAAAGATATTATGGACTGAGAGTCAGTCTTTTCTACATTGACCTTGTCTCGCAGATGCATGCTGGCAGGGTTCCTGATCTACCGACAGCCCAGCCTGGTCTCTAATTTCATTCCTTTCTCAGCAGACATTCTGCCCTCTTTTTAATTGCCCTACATTACATTTTTTGTGTTAGGTGACCTTAACTTGAAGTTTGAAGAGGCAATGTGAAGCTTGGCCTCGCCTCTTATTGAGGACTTAGAAACCCTCCAGCTTATGTAACTGGTACATGCCCCCACGTATTATTTAGGGAATATGTTGAATCCCATCTTTTCCAACTCATTGGAGGTGAGGATGAACGCTCCCATTCCCGCAATCTGGCCTGACCACTATATCATCCCTTTTCAGTCTCCCCTGACCATTCCCACATCTACCGAAGCTCTGCCAGCCAGTTGTCCCACTCTAAGTGAGTGTGGCAAACCAGCAATCAGAGAATTGTATAATGGGTGCCCTTGATCGAATTGCGCCTATGACGAATCGTTTAGTCACTCGTTCTAAACCCTCCGATGAATGGTTTAATGTGGAAATATTGCTGCTTAAGAACACCTGTAAACTCCTAGAGTCTCTTTGGCGCAAGACCTTCTGCACCGGTAGGAAAGCCAACTACTATAAGGCTCTCAAAGACTATCACAAGCAGATCTGAATTACGCATAACCAATACTATGCTCAAAAGACTGAACTAGCACATAACTCTTTACAACAGCTTTTTTCTACTTTGAAATCCCAGTCTTCTCTGGAGCTTGTCTCTACTCATATTGCGCAGTCAGTTGAGAGTTGTAACCAGATTACCCACTTTTTTCTGATAAAGTCTCTAAAATCTATTAAGCTTTTCCTGAGGCAGCTAGGGACACTCCATGCCTTGAAGTTGGACACAAGGATGGTCTCTCTAGTTTTAACACTCTTTCCTTGGAAGTGCTGCGTGCTCTTCTGACTAAAGTGAAATCAGGTTCACCAGTCGACCCAGTCCCTCCCATACCTTCGGCAAGCGGAATGGAGGGGTCCATCTGACCTGCTTAACAATTAGTTCACACTTGGCCAGATACCTATGAAATAGAAACAAGCCACTGCTGTAAAAAAATAAGACTTTGGATCCAGCCCTACTTGAAAACTTTAGGCCCATCTCCCGGCTTCCTTTTTCTCAAAAATAGCTGAGAAACATTAATAATCAACTGATTAGCTTGATAGAGACCAAGGACCTCCTACATAAGACCCAATCAGGGGTTGTGCGCAGTACAGCACAGAATCTGATACCTCTGAGTCTCTTAGACACCTTGATGGTGGCAGAATAGCAACACTGATAATGCTCGACATAAGTGCAGCATTTGACACTGTATTTCATGGCCTTCAGTTAGAGGCGGCTATGGCGCTGCGGGTTCGGGGACACAGCTTTGAGATAGCTGGCCTCCTTCCTATAAAACAGCACTTTTCAGGTAATTCAACAACCTTTCTCTTCTGAGGTTCTGTTCCTGCAGCAGGGAATGCCACAGGGCTCTGCTTTGAGTTCTACTCTATTCAACATTTATATGCGCCCCCTACCAGAGGTCATTGAGTGTCACAGCTTTAACATTGTGTCATACTCCGATGACACACAGCTCATCATCACACTATCAGGATGAGGGAGTTTCGGCAGTCCGATTTAGATCTTGCGTGGTTGAAATAGCAGAGTGGATGGACCAGAGCTGCCTCAAGATCAATGCCAGTAAAACCGAAGTTCTCATTATTGGCAAGCAACCCTCTATCTGGTCCACCATCTGGTGGCCAGATGCATTAGATCCACTAGTGGTTCCTAAACTGAAAGTAAAGGACCTAGGTATCTGGTTTAATGCAAAGCTAACATTCGACAGCCAGTTGGCCAGCCTGGCTACAAAGTGCTTTGGCACACTCAAAACACTGAACAAGATCACTGGCCTACTCCCTGAAGCAGCTAGAAAAACAATAGTCCAGGCTTTGGTCAAGTCCAGGCTAGACTATAATAATGTAGTATAGCTTGGCAAAACACAAGGCAGGCCGAAATAACTTCAGAGGGCACAGAACACTGCAGCTTGTTTATTGCTGAACCTCCAGAAGCGTTCTCCCTCGGGCCCCGCTCTTGCCAAGCTATATTGGCTCCTGTTGAGAAAAGAACATCTTTAAAGCCATGTGTCTGTGCCATAAAATCCTGAATAGTAAGAGACCTTGCTATTTACTCACTTTGGTGAAGCCTTTGCAACCTAGTAGAAGGCTTAAACCTGCTGGAACTGCACTTGCTGTGATCCTTATTGTTAAAAGAACACATATGGGTGACTTCTCTTTTAGTCTCCTAGCATCTAATATTTGGAACATCCTGCCCCCATATCTGAGACAGGAACTTTCAGAAGCAGCCTTCTGAAAAAAAACCCCAAGGCATGGCTATTTAGACATATTTAGAGTTTGGTAGATGGTGGTGTGTTCCTTTTCCTTAGGCTCCTTATCGGAGTATGAAATTCTAGCGTGGGGACGCTCCAGATAGAGTAACCATGCAATTTATAAATTTCCTACTATTAACTCAAAACCCTAAACATATTTTAAACTGTTTTAGCCTCCCAAAGCAATATTACGCATTACTAAAGTGCTTAATGCTAGAATACACACATGGGCTTGAGAGTACTGGGATAGACAGTGATGCTAAAGGGTAAAGTAGCATATCTGATAACTTGTTGCTTACCGATCTCTGGGGCGCATTATCAAAGTGCTCAGTTACCCAGTAGCCCTGAAAGTGCTGACAATCTACGATACTGATCTGTAATCCAACAGTGCGTCCCCTATTTCGAAATCTCCAGGGGACAGACTGTGCTGGGATATAAAATGATGTTCTGAAGTCGAGCATCAAGTTTCCCATTGGTGAAATCTTGCCACTAGAAGTGCAAGGAACACAAGAAGACCCCTTAGCTTCAAAAGATCTGATACATATTGTTTCCAAAATCCCATGGAAACAAGATTAAAAAGCTTAATGCTAAAGTGTCCATCGGACCTAAAAATGCTAATAATATTTAATACTGATCTGAAGTCCAACAGCACATCCCCATTTGGGAAAACCTTATATCTCAATTGCTCTAAGCTCTAAGCTCAAAAAGACTTCTCCAAATCAAACTATTTAATACTTGTTTCCTAATCTCTGGGAAACAACGTCAAGACATCCCACCAGCCCCTTAAGAAAAAATTGAATCCATATAGTGCAGAATGTTTGCGTCGCTGGGTTCAGGTTGCACAGTCTTTAAGTCATTTGGCTGTTACTCTGAACTGGAAAGAGAATGGCATATATTTGTAAAGACGCTGTATTCATTTTCATCCATGTTAATATCTCTAGCTATTTGCCTCAGTTCCACAAGTCACACCCCTGCAAACATACAGAGGTCACGGAGTTCATTGTCCTTACACCAAGCTGGTTAAAAACACGGGCAAAGGTTCTTTCTTTTTTATTGTCCGGAAACCTAGGACCTAGGCATATTGTGTGCTGTAATGATTCCACATGATGGCCACATCCTCTGAATCATTTACAATGAGAAAAATTCTTCCAAAATTCAAATGATTTGAGGGGTAACAGGGACCTAAATTGAATACATTCCATTCATATAGAGAGTTTTATGTTCCACTGGAGTTATGACTAGGGAGATGGAAAGTCGTATACAGATAGAACCACAACCCACTTTTTATCATGACAAACATTTGCGACCCACTCAGCTTTAATGGACAAGGAGGTCAATTTTTTTAATGAAACTAAAGCTTTGTGTGGTAGTGTATTGTCATTCAAATGAAATGGAGGGTAACTGTTCCTAAAAGTTAGAGATAGGCGAGAACTACCTAGGTTCTTGACAAGACATTAAGAGCATTCACCAGAACTGTCTCTTGTTGCCCTCACACACCCCTAGGGATGTCATGCTTCCTCATTGGGCGGGTGCTCCTAATCGGGCCGGCACTGCAATGCCCTACGGGCCCCCCGAATGGTCACTTTAACGGAGATCTTTTAGTTTAACTGCCGTATGATAAGCGTGAGGGTGACCAGGTGGGGTGGTTTGTGATATGTGCGACAAAGTGAATTAAAACTGACTAACAGATGTCGTAACAGCCTTAAAAACAGACTCCCCTGTCAGGTTAAAAAACCAGAATAGGTTAGTGCTAGTTACTTATGGTTTATAATGTACCCAAGTAGCTCAGTGTATGTAAGTGAAATAGGTCAATATGTTTCACACCTCTATGGTCACTCATTGATCCATGGTGCTTCTCCCGGACCAGAAGGTTAATAAGCCTAGCCCACAATTTTAATCGTTGTGAACGGACCCCTCTAAAGCCACCGTGTAATTTTACCGTAACCCAGGTATTAGTGTACAACAATCTGATGGTGATGAAGAATTGGTCCAGGAGGGGGCGTGGTCTCACCGAGCAGCAAGATGGCCGCTCGCTGAGAGGGCTCTGCCGGGCGAGACAAAATCCATACAAAATCCTGATGCAAACGCGATGAAAACTGTATAAACATCACATCACACGACATGGGAGGAGTCCGGGAGGCTGGTGAAGCCGAAAAAACGAAGTCCCTGGAGGCCCCTGTCCGGCTGGACAGGGAGGCAGCGGAGCGTGCCCAGACGAGACTCGTGTGCAGGTCGGGACCACGCCACCCGAGTCGCTGAGTCGCCTTGCGAAGGATGCGGCAGAACGACGGCCGTTGGGTAGATCCTGACAGCGTAAAGCCTCCCGGCGGCAAAAGTTAAGTAAGGAGAAGGGCGAGGAGAGCTGCAGGCCGGGCTCCACCCAAGTGGCTGTTCCAAGCGCTGGCGGGGGAGAGACAGAGCAGAGTGCGCGCAGCCTGTGTCGCACCGGAAGCCATAAGGCCGCAGCTACTGAGAGAACTCAGGCAGGAATCCTAGCCCCCCCCCCCCCCACCTGATTGGGCACCAAGCCAGCTGAAAACACGCACTCGACCGAAGCACAGATCTGCTCTCGAGGGAGGAATAAGGCCCACGCGGAAAGAGATATAGATACTGTGCAACTAAGGCTGTGGTTGCTGAGGGGTGCGGTCGTTAATGGGGTCTCACAGCCCACACCTAGGAATACCCTAAAGTAGCAGACAATAGAAAAGCTAGCCAAAGGGATGGCTGTGGCGAGCCCTGGCTGAAGAAGATAGCTGTGTGCACATCACACAGTCACCAATTTGGGAGACAAGGAGCCCACAGACAGAATCAGGTGGGGGGGGGTCATCGATGCGGCAGACAAGGAGTGATTGGCGAAGCCTGATCAACCCGCTCCAGCGGTACAGAGCAACCCCAACAATCCGTTAACCATATTCAATCGGTAGAAAAGGGAGCACAAAGCCCCACCACAGGAAAAGTGCAGAAGCGCACCGCCGAGGCGCAGCGGCAGCGGGCAGGAGTTAGGGGTGATAACTGGCGCTACATATTGGCCCACTAAGAACGCAGCGGAAGGCCTCCGCCTTCTGGATAACCGGGCCCTCAGCAATAAACCACCTCGCGGGAACAAGAGAGGCGCATTAGCACGTATACCTTCAGCCCACAGCAAACAATAACACACAAATTGTCAGGGAAACAACTGGAACCCTACTGCAAGCACGAGCAGAGAATGGTGCTGGCTATGGTGTGGCTCTGGGGCAAAGAGCTTGAAACCCGCGACCGCCAGGGTAGGCCAAATCTCACCCCGACTGAAAGGTACTACGGGGGCAAACACGTTGGGCAAGAACGACACAAAGCAGACCAAGTTAACGTTTGAAAACAAACGGCAAACCCGACAAGCGGACACAGACGCAGACACGGAAAGTAAGCACGGGACAGTAGAAGGAGCAGGGGGTGGAAATGACGACCTGCGAAGCTGTTAGCAGGTCTGTAAGAACGGGCACGACTCCTTGAAGGTTTAGAGAGGGTTTTTATTTTATGCAGTACTCGTTTCCTTCTTGATGCCAGTATACAGGCAAAACAAAGAAAAGGAGGTTGGTCTTTGGCTCCCGGTATCCTGTCCCCTTGTATCGGCGTCTCTCATGGGTCTTCCTGGACTCCAGCTCTGGTTCACTGCGTGGGATTGCTCGAGGTTAAGAGGAAAAGTGGAAACTGGGTGAGTGGCAAATTGTGGCAAGTGCGGTGGGGTGGTGAAGGAGTACCTCCGAACGAGTGACGAGGGTATAAACTGGGGGAGTGATAGTGCGGGGGTAGGGTAGTAAACCACACAGGACTAAGCAAGGGGCTGTTTTGCTTAAGCATCTGGATTCTCCCGCCGTCCTGCCCAGCCCGTGAACCACTTGCGTACCTGGGTTAGCCACGCTTCTCCGGAAACATGGCTGGGCGAAGCGTGGTCCTCGTAGCCCCTCTGCTCTCCCGACGTTTTCGGATTTTCGACGTCCTCTCCTCCACCAGATTGTATTTGCGTCCTTCTTCGTACTCCTTCTCCTCTCTCTCTCCGACTCGACTTCCGACCTCCTCACTCCTTCGTTCTCCTTGCTACTCTCGACCTCCGGTGGTAAAACACACCCTCTTCTGGGATCCCTCGTCTCTTGTTGGAGTGCTGTCTGCCACGTCACAACAGGGGGCGTGTCGTAGTCCATGTCGTTCCAATTAAAGGTACAGTAACCCATTCCTGCGGTAGTCTCGCAGACTTCTTGTGATGTCGACATCTAGTCTTCGTGCTGTGTGGAAAAAGAAGGCGAGTGGTCAGGTTGCGCCTCCCACCAGTCTATTGTCTGTGCTAACGCCTCCCCAGGAACACCGGCCCTGCGACACACCTTCTCCCCTGGATTCTCCCGATCGGGAAGAGGAAAGACCCTGGAGAGGAAGTCAGCGCTGCTGTTCTCCACTCCTTTGCAGTGTTTTACACTGAATTTAAAAAGGTTGGAGAGACAGAAACCACCGGAGTACTCGGGGGTTACAAGCGTAATTGCGGCTCATCCACTGGAGAGGCGCATGGTCGGTGTACAGGGTGAATGGGTGACCCTCTAGGTAGTAGCGCAGTTTATCAATGGCCCACTTAACCGCCAGACACTCCCTCTCAATGGTGGGATACTGCCCCCTGGGGTATAACTTCCGGCTGATGTATACAATAGGGTGGTCTGCCCGGTCTACAACGAGTTGTCATAGTACCGCCCCTATCGCGTGATTTGAGGCGTCAGTGTGAAGGACAAAAGGTTTTGTAAAGTCAGGGGAGGACAACACAGGGGAGGTGGTTATGGCCCTTTTTAAGGTGTGGAAGGCCTCCAGCATTGGCGCTGTGGGGTGTAATAAGACTTGGGCTTTTACCTCTCTACGAAGGGTGTCAGTCAGAGGAGCCGCTGTTTCCGAGAACTGAGGTATAAAATGCCTGTAGTACCCTATTAATCCAAGGAAGGCTCTCACTTCTCGTTTTGTGGCGGGGACCAGTGTCTCAGAGATGGCCCTGACCTTTTCTATTTGGGGTGCGATTACTCAGTGTCCTAGGACATACCCCAGGTATTTCACTTTCCGGTACCCTACTCGGGATTTCTTGGCATTTATATGTAGCCCGGCCTCTTGTAAAGCCTGGATAATCGTTTGTAGGTGGGTGGTCCAGTCCGGGCTGAACACCACTATGTCATCAAGGTAAGCCTGTGAAAACCCGTTGAAATCATGTAAAACCGCGTTCATTAATCTTTGGAATGTTGCCGATGCTCCGTGTAATCCAAATGGGAGCACCGTGAACTCAGAGCCCATCCGGGGTTGAGAAGGCAGTTTTCATTTGGTCTTCTTCACATAATGGCACTTGCCAGTACTGCTTGGTTAGGTCCAGGGTAGTGACATACCTGGCGTCTCCCAATTTCTCAATCAGTTCGTCGATGCGTGGGATGGGGTAGGCGTCAAAAGATGAAATTTCGTTGACTCTTGAAATCCATGCAAAAACAGGTGCTGCCATCCGGTTTGGGCACCATCACAATTGGTAAGGACCATTCGCTTCTCGAGGGTTGGATAACTCCTAGCTTTAGCATGTCTTGCACCTCTTTCTGTATGGCGATCCTTCGGGTGGCAGGGATCCGATCGGGCCGCTGCTTGATTATCCGGCCCGGTGTGGTATCGATCCGGTTTTCGGCCAGGTGGGTCTTGCCTGGTTTGTCAGAAAAAATAGCCGCGAACGGGGCAAGAGCCGATCTGAGGGAGGTTCTTTCTTGGGGCTGAGTTCCTCGTTTATGACCTTGTGTTCTAGGGTGCTGTGGTCGTCTGCCCTGGTCGGTAAGGTGAGGTGGGCGTTGGTGGGCTGAGGCCCTATCCATTTCTTCAGCATGTTTATATGGAATGTCTGGTTACGGATGGGGGATAGTTGTAGCCTATATGTGGTGTTTCCGATCACCTTGATGATTTTATATGGCGCCTTCCACTCTGCTTGGAACTTCTTTGTAGACGAAGGTAGCAGCACCAAAGCCCAATCATCAAGACACAGTTTCCTCCATTTCTTCCACTTGTCGTATGTGGCTTTCTGTCGTTTTTGTTTCTCTTCCAAGTGGAGTACGCCAAGTCCCGGAGCTTCCCTATCCTGGCTTTGAGTCATTGGGTATAGTCCAGCATGTCTCTTCCTTTTCCCAGGCCTCCTTCGTCATCTCAAGTAGGCTCCGGGACTGCCGTCCATAAAGCAATTCGAAGGAGGAGCAGTCAAGACTGCTTTGCACCTGCCCTCTGATGCTGTATAAGGCCTGGGGTAGCAGCTGGTCCCATTCCTTCCCGTTCTCACTTAACATCTTCTTCAGTGTGTTTTTCGGGGTTCCATTATATCGTTCAACAAGCCCATCTGTTTGGGGGTGTTAAACTGACGTCTTGATGTGCCGCAAGTCCAGTAACTGACAGTCTTCCTTCATCATGCGTGAGACGAACGGCGTACCCTGGTCGTGTGGAAGTTTGGCAGAGATCGCTGTTAGCATGAGCTGAAGCCATTTTGTTTTTGGCAGCTATTTTAGTTGACCATGTGCTCGCCATGTGCTTTCTCCCTCTTCTCTGTTGCCTGCTCTAGTATTTCACTTGAGTGAGGAACTATAATTAACTCCTTCAGTATTGAGCCAGAACACTGCACATGCTCAGAAAGGCCTAGCTGCTCATGCACCTGTCTTAGTCTGTAAATGTCAGGCTTTTTCAACTGATGTCAGTAACTTCATTACTCCTTCTACTTTGTTGACTGAGCATTTTCTGTATGTCCATGTATGTGAAAAGCTATTCTTGTGTGTACTTGTACCGCCTCCTTTTGAGCTCTTGAGTGGGTATAAAAGACCCAGTGTTTCTGTACTCCTTGTGCTACCTCTTACACTGCCTGAGGGTTTTGTATAGATGTAGTTACACTCATGAGGTTTAATAAACTGTTCTCTTGCTATTCCAGCTTCTGTGCCAATCTCTATTTATTGGTCTGAGGACTAGTGCGCAAAGAAGGGCAAACCCCTAGCATCGGTAGGTCTTGGTGAGGTCTACTTCTACAAATTGCCACCCAGCGACTCGGATGCCCTACTGAGTGGTCTTGACGGAGGATTGGAATCTCGCTATGGATGATCACTGCATGAGGAGACCCGTGTCTTAGCAGGCCGAGGTGCTTTTCCAATTTTCCCCGATTTGACCCTCCAGGTGGTGCCGGTCCTCGACTGAGATCCCTTCTGGCGTTCGCCGTGCATAGACCATTTGGTCGATTCAGAACATGGCAGTTGGAGGCTGGAAACTTTTGCTTGGTAAGGTCATCTGATGTGACACCTCTTGTTTGTTTGGCCAAAATCTTGGATTTGTTTGGATATATATATAAATCCAAATTTATATAGGCAGGTAATGGGGAGATTTTTCTCTAAATTTTAAAAACTTGAACGGCACACATTGTATTAAGTGTCCCTTGGCAAATAATATTATATATGCTATAATATTCTTGGCATACCGGTTTCAAGCACACTTCGTAGAATGTGTTGCTTTCTTGGCGGTACCAATATGGATCTAGAACAGAATCAGCCGGCTCCCCCCGAGGGGACACCAAATAGGGATATGTACATTAAAAACGGTATTTCTTCTGTAATGTATAGTCCACTATGGCATAAATATACCAGCAATGATCCTGAGGTGCCATGGCCTATAAATGGGTCATTTGATCTTAGAAAAATTCAGTATGTGGAACAATGTGTGTTTAAGAGCAAAAGTAGACAAGATATGTTTCACTGTGGACGAATGTGGAAGAAAGAAGCGCGTGAAAGAGTGAGAAGAGAGCAGGCTTTAGTAGAAAAAGAACAGCGCAAGAATATCTATGCGAAAGCGCTGGAGATGAAAAATTAAGAAATGAAGGAAATAACAGAGAGAGAGAGTGAGAGAGGATAGGGAGCGTCTTTTACAGGTAAATGGCCAATACCCTGTCCGGCGCCCCTTTTATCCTCTACTTAATAAACCCCAGGAAGATTCAATTCTATTGGATCGCTCTCCGCCTCCTTATACTTTTCCCTCTGCCCCCAAGATTGATTCTGATGATGACATCTCTCTCTCAGATCAGGAAATGTCAGGATCGAACACTAAACGACAGACTCGCTCTTTTATAAGGCTAACCGTGCGGCCACTCTTAGATCTACTGCCCGAAAAGCAGCTCGTGGTGACACTTCTGCTTCAGATCTTATAGCGCAAGTACAGCAATGGCCGGAGTCAGAGCCGTTATATTTTACAGAGACGTTTACTGCAGAAGAAATTGAAAAGTTCAGGAAACATTCCAATGAATTAGAGCCTGCTGCTATAAAACGATCATAAACAGTTGAGTGACTGTCTTTTTCTCCGTTCCCAGGTGGCTGACCTAATTAGACACGTGGTTAAACTGCGAGCTGATTCATTCAGTTTGCGAGAGGAGAAAAAGGCAGCTGCTACAGCTGAACAAACAGTTCAGACCTCCGTGCTGCAGGATGACGATCCAGGGACAGATAAGGATATTGTAGTTCATGGGAAACCAATGCGTGAAACTGCGCCTTTGTATGTCCCTCCTAGTGGTGTGGGAACGGATGACGATAAAAATTCAACTGACGCGAAAGGATATTTTATTTATAATTGGGTCTATACTCCTTGGAGTAGAGCGGATGTCATGGCTCTTAAAGCTGCTTTGCCTGATCCGTGGAAAAAGCCGGCTGCTTTTTATGAAGAAGTTGAAGGAGCTATTGGTTCGTGTACTATGAATTTGTCTGATATTGATATGTTTTTTGGGCTTATCCTACCCCCTGATATGTGGAGATCTATTCGTAAAGTAGATGATCATGCAGCTTTTGGAGATATTTGGAAGGAGCTAGAGAGGATAGATGCTGAAAGGGAATCCACACAGAAACTGCAACAAGAAATTTTAGACCTTCCAAAGGCTATAATAGTTAAATGGAAAACTCTCATTCCTCCTAAAAAGATAGATTGGACCATGTTAGCGTCTTGTAAGCAAAAGGCAGATGAGTCGATCTCCGACTTCTTTACACATTTTGAGGAGACATTCCATGACTTTAGAGACCAGTCATTGACAGATGAATGGGCAGGCATCTGTTTGTCGATAAATTTGTTGCAAACATGTTGCCCGGAATAGCTAGTCGCCTAAAGGCCAGCAAGAGTTCATGGACTACGTCTTCCCCAGTCTCTTTTGACTATGGCTCAGTATTATAAACGTCAGGAATTGGAAGCTAAGCGCAACAGGGATAAAAAGGCTAAAGATTTAAAAACAAAGGTTATGTTAGCTCAGGTTTATGGTCCATCCTATAGAGGTGGTGGCAGAGGCGGACGTGCAATGTATCGCCCTGGCACAACCTCTTTCACCCAAGCTACTCGGTCTTCTGATCAGTGTGCTTATTGTAAGGAGATTGGACATTGGGCTGTTGAATGTTCACATTTGCGTACTCAGCAGTATCAGCGTGGTCGAGGACAAATGAGAAGCCGCCCGGGAATTCAGGACATAGGGGAGGTATGGATGATCGCACCAGGTTTGAAGCTGTTGAGCATACTTTTGATAGACGAAATCAATATCAAATGTCTGATTATTCGACTGCTGATTTGAAAGATTCTGCTTATGAATAGGAATGCCTTGGATGGGGTAAGGAATCAGTTGAAGTCCCAGTATATCAGAAGAGTCCCTATGTTAACGCACGTGTTTTGGGTTCCACTGATCGTTTTTTGGTTGACACAGGAGCTACTCGTAGCGCCCTGTCTAAACAATTGTCTCCGAGGGCTCCCCTGTCTGGCTTAACAATCACATCGATAGGATTCGATGGGACACCTTCCCTTAGCCCATTGTCACAACCACTTGCATTTCATGTTGATAAATTCTCTGCTGCATGTCGATTTTTGCTTTCCCCTAATACGCCAGACAATATTGTGGGTCTGGATATGCTCAAGCATTTCCGTGCTACGATACGTTGTTCCCCAGAAGGCGTGCAAGTTATTTTGAATAATAACTATCCCATGGTTGAGAAGTCCTATCTCATTAGAGAAGATATAGCTTTGGCATCACTCCTTAGCACTTTGTGGGCTACATCAGATGCCGATGTGGGGCAAATGGTTATCCCACCAGTTCATATTCAAGTGAAGGAAGGCACTACATTGCCTCGATTGCCTCAATACAAAATTTCTCGAGAAGGCGAAGAAGCACCAATACGTATTGTTCCAGATCTGATTGAAGTGGGGGTTGTGGAAGAAGTCCCTTACAATATTTGCAATTGTCCTATTCTTCCCATCTTGAAGAAAGACACTGATATTGAAATATACAGGTTTATCATTGATTTGCGAGGGGTTAATAAGATCGTAGTGCCCCAATACCCGGTAGTCTCTGACATCACGACACTCCTTACCATGGTTCCTCCGACTGCGACTAAATTCTCTGTGATTGATTTGAAGAATGCTTTCTTTTCGATCCCTAATCATCCTGATAGCCAACATTTGTTTGGCTTCACTTTGAATAATCGCTCCTTCAGATTTTGAAGAGCTCCCCAGGGGTATACAGAGAGTCCTAGTATTTACAGCCAAGCATTAAAACGACAGCTTGATTGTTTCCCTGTGCCAACAGGGGTGGCTCTCATACAATATGTTGATGACATCTTGTTGGCAGCTGATACCTCTGAAGAGTGTCACGAAAGGAACACTGTCATTGCTTTCATTTCTTGCATCACAAGGTTTCTCGGAAGAAATTGCAATATTGTAGACAGCAGGTTACCTATTTAGGTCACCTCCTGTCTAAGGAGGGACGTGCACTCACTAAACATAGTGATCCACCCACAGATGTGTAAGTAAGTCAAAATTTCCCCAGATAAAGTGTAGAACCCCACAATGGTGGGAAGTACACACTAGTTGTTTAAATACCCCTCACACACCAAAAGGGCCCTTGGTGTCATGCTTCATCATAGGGGTCTTCCCGCCCCTCTACGGGATGGGGCGTGCTACGACCTACGTGTACGTGGGAGCACTGATTTTGTGAGACAACTATGTGTTTTGATAGGGTGTGAGAGGAAGGGTCGGGGGTGAATAGAGAAAGTGAGCCACACGGTGAGGTCGTATTCAGGAGGGCAGCGAACCCGGGAGTTATAGCCTATCAGGCACTCCTACGACCCGTGTTTCAGGCTCAAGAGGCTGTTGATAGTACAGGAATCAAGTAAATTGGCCGTTAAGACCCATTGAGGCACGATATACTTTCTTTATATATAGATTTTTTTCAACACTACACTTTATTCACGTTATTACACAGCACTGTGAGTTTAGGGAGGGATCCTTATGGTCCTGAAGAAGAAGCTTGGGGAGCTTCGAAACATGTCGGCAGACATAGGAGGCACGGCTCATTGAGGCATACACACCTCCTCCCCCCACTTTTTACTAATACCAGCTCATAGGTATATTAAAAAGTTTTTAGACCGACGAGCCAGGTATTTTTTATCTCACTTTCTCTATTCACCCCCGACCCTTCCTCTCACACCCTATCAAAACACATAGTTGTCTCACAAAATCAGTGCTCCCACGTACACGTAGGTCGTAGCACGCCCCGTCCCGTAGAGGGGCGGGAAGACCCCTATGATGAAGCATGACACCAAGGGCCCTTTTGGTGTGTGAGGGGTATTTAAACAACTAGTGTGTACTTCCCACCATTGTGGGGTTCTACACTTTATCTGGGGAAATTTTGACTTACTTACACATCTGTGGGTGGATCACTATGTTTATTGACTGAATCCTGGGAGGACGTATCCACCTCCACCACTGAGGTTGAGTGGTACCTCTCTACTCGCCCTTTTTGTTTTTCTTATGGGACGTGCACTCACACCAGATCGCATTCACGTTATTTTAGACACGCCTGTGCCTAGTACTCAGAAAGATGTTCGTGCATTCATTGGTCTTACTTCTTTTTGTAGGTAATGGATCCCTAGCTTCTCATATATTGTTAAACCCTTGTGGCCCTCCTGACTAAAGACACTCCAATGCCCCTTCCATGAGCTACTGAATGTCAGAATGCTTTCCAACAGTTGCGTCAAGCTCTATGTTCTGCACCAGTAAAAGGTACTCCAGACTACATTAAGGCTTTCACACTCTATGTACACGAGAGGGATGGTTGTGCACTCTCAGTTTTAGTACAGACACATGGTGATGAGCAGCGTCCTTGTGCATATTTTTCAGCTGTCCTCAATCAATCAATCAGAGGTTTATAAAGCGTGCTACTCACCCGTGAGGGTCTCAAGGCGCTGGGGGGACCTTCCTGAACGTGTGAAGCGTTTGGGAGCGTCTGATGTTGACCGGTAGCTCGTTCCAGGTCTTGGCTGCGATGTAGGAGAAAGCTCTCCCGCCGGTTCTGTTTCTACGGATGCGGGGGACCTCGGCCAGGGCAAGGTCGGGGGAGCGGAGGTTTCTCTTGGGTACGTGGAAGCATACTCGGTCGTTGAGGTATTTGGTGCCGATGTTGTTGAGGGATTTGTAGGCGTGGGTGAGGAGTTTGAAGGTGACCCTCTTCTTGACGGGGAGCCAGTGGAGGTTTTGTAGGTGTTGGGTCATATGCTCGTGGCGCAGAGTCCCTAGGACGAGCCTGGCAGCGGCGTTCTGGATGGTTTGGAGTTTGCGTAGAAGTGTTTAGTTGATTCCGGCGTAGAGGGCGTTGCCGTAGTCTATTCTGCTGGTTATTAGTGCGTGGGTGACGGTCTTTCAGCAGTCGGGGGAGAGGGGGATCCATTTGAAGGTCCTACGGAGGATGCGGAGGCAACTGAAACTGGTGGATGTGACAGCGTTGATCTGGCGGTTAATGGAAAGGGAGGAGTCGAGGATTATGCAGAGGTTCCAGGTGTGGTCTGTCGGGGCGGGTGGGCTCCCGAGGGTGGGAGGCCACCAGGTGTTGTCCCATGCTGAGGTGCACGGTCCAAGGATGAGGACCTCGGTCTTCTCAGAGTTGAGCTTTAGGCAGCTATCCTTCATCCAGGCTGCTACGTTTCTCATTCCTTCCTGGAAGCAGAGTCTGGTGTCTTCTGGGTTCTTGGTGAAGGAGAGGATGAGCTGGGTTTCGTTGGCGTAGGATACGATGCTGAACCCATGCTGTCAGACGATGGCGGCCATGTAGATGTTGAAGAGCGTCGGAGTGAAGATCCTTGGGGTACTCTGCAGATTATGTCAGTGGGGTCGGAGAGGAATGGGGGGAGGGAGGCTGATCATCTGGGTTCTGCCGGAGAGAAAGGATTGGATCCAGTTGAGGGCGGATCCCTGTATTCCTGAGTTGTTGAGTCTGGTGGCTAGCGTGTGATGTGAGACGGTGTCGAAAGCTGAGGAGAGGTAAAGGAGGATGAGAGCTGCGTGTGTGTCCTGGTCTAGCAGCATGCAGATGTCGTCGGTGGCGGCGAGGAGGGCGGTCTCGGTGCTGTGGTTGCTGCGGAAGCCAGACTGGGAAGCGTCTAGGATGGAGTTCTCTTCGATGAAGGTGGTCAGCTGGGCATTCACGAGTCTTTCGGTGACTTTGGCTGCGAAGGGGAGGAGAGAGATGGGCCGGTAGTTCTTCAGGTCAGTTGGGTCAGCCATAGGTTTCTTGAGGAGCGGTTTCACCTCCGCATGTGTCCAGTCGTCTGGGCAGATGCCGGATCTGAGGAAGGAGTTGATTGTCCGTCCTAGTTCGGGTGCGATGACAGCGGTGGCCCTGTGGAAGATGTGAGGGGGGGGGGGGGGGAAGGGGTCGGTTGGGGCTCCTGAGTGCATCTTCTTCATGGTTGAGGTGATGAGCTCGACGGACGCGGGGGCCCAGGCGGTGATAGTAGGCTTATCGGCGGTGGTGGGAGGTGTGGTGCTGTTTTCTGCTGGGTCGCTGAAATTGTCATAGAGGGCCTTGAACTTCAGGTGGAAGTAGGAGCAGAGTTCCTGGGAGGGTGTGATGTCCGTGTATTCGCAGGTGGGTTTTGCGAACTGCTGAATGACGTTGAACAGTTCCTTGACATTGGATGCGTTGGTCTTGACTTGGTCTGTGATGAAGGTCCTTTTGGTGTCCCTTATACGCTGGTGGTAGTCCTTCAGGGCGCTCTTGTGGTTGTTCCGTGCTTCCGTGGTCTTCTGGTTCTGCCAGGTTTTCTCCAAGCGTCTGCAGGAGCGTCTGGCTTCATGGAGTTCTGTGGTGAGGAACAAGTTACTTACCTTCGGTAACGCTTTTTCTGGTGGATACAGTATCTGCCTGTGGATTCCTCACCTTGTGAATATCTCCTGCGCCAGCAACATTCAGAAACTTTTGTAGCTCTCCACGCCGACGAGGACGACGTCACAGAAGCACGGCTCCGCTGACGTCACTGGATCCATAAGAAGACCTCGTCGGCGTGATGACGTCAGTTCCGCCCTTTTTTCCGTGTCTTTGAGGCACACGGACGGACTGACAGCAATATATATACACAGTATACACAGTACATAATACACAAAACACACACAGTGTAAAGATAATACAGGAAGGCAAAAGAAATAGCACTCTTCCTTTGACAGCAATAAATTAATTTTGAAACATCATCACTATTGTAGGTATACAAGGGTGGACAACGGGGAGGCGGGTGGGTCAGTGAGGAATCCACAGGCAGATACTGTATCCACCAGAAAACGCGTTACCAAAAGGTAAGTAACTTGTTCTTCTGATGGATACTGTCAGGAACCCTTTTGCCTGCCTTAGTGCCATTCACACGCACAAGCTGTACCCACGTTGGAGGAAGTCGAGTCCCGGCTGGAGAGCTGTGTTGCGAGCAATTTTGCATGTGTTGCAGCATGGTAGCCAACCGCCTTCATTTCCTGTTGAGTTGGCGGTCTAGTTGTTTTTGGCTACAGACTCAAGCAGTGTTTATTGCGCATGCGCGAGTAGCGCGCGGCGCACTTCAACCGGGAGAAAATCCTGTCAGGGGTGCCTTCCGTCGCGCTCCGCTTTTCGAAGCAGAAGTTACAGTGTTAGAAGACTTGAGGCAAAGAATTCCATAAGGAAAGTGAATAAGGCATATTTTGTTGTTGTATTTTATACTAACCTAAAAAACGACTTTACAGTTACAGACTCGACACTTCATCGAGTTGGAGTCAAGGCTTCTGAGAATGCGCAGTGAGAGAGAGTGAAGAGGAGTTAACGCAGAACGACAAGACCCCACAAGGAAGTTGCTTTCACGAAGAGGAGTGATAAAAGGCATTTTAAAGGGAGTTGCTTCTGTAAAGAGAAGCGCTGCGGATCCAAAGTAAGCGTATCCTAAAGGTGCTAGTAGTAGATGGTTTTGCAGAACTTTTCAAAGGTTTTTGGAGGAGGAGAAGTTAGTTAATGCTTACTTGTGCTCCTGCAATCTGGAAAATTCCTTGCTAGAACATGAGGTAATGGTATTTTCTAAATACCAGATAAAGAAAGATGTTTAGCGAACTGAGCACTCGCACCCGAGAACTTAATTCTGAAAGAACTTTTGAGTGCATTTTATTTAAGAACTCTACATTAAAAGAAGGAAACATTCCCTAGGAGGAACCCAAAGAAAAGATTCTAAAAGACTAATGCCTAACAAATAATAAGCAAGAAAACTAAAAGGTAGTTGCTTATTAAAACCTGTGATTACACGTTTGTGCATTATACCAGAGGTTCTTCCAATGGATCAGATAGAATAACCACTATAGACAAAACATTCATGAGAGAAGCTAATCCTTAAAAAGATGCAGGTAATAATAATTCATTAGGAGAGATAAACAAATTGAACATTATATTGCGGAAAAGGTTAATGTTGTGCTTCTTTTACAGGTCTCTTCCCTTGAGTGAAAATTAGGAGAAGAGTCAGCGTCAGGGAGCAGTCTCTCTTGTTTTGTCTTCCACTTCCCCTTTCCCCCCGGGCTGAAGTTAGGGATAGAGATAATTTCCTGTCTCTGGCTTCGGTTGGAGGGATCTGGGGGTTTAGTCATCTGCCTCCGAGGGGATCGCACTTGCAGCAGTGAGATTCTGACAGATTGAAGTGCCAAAACCTCTTATTGAGGATTACAGATCCCCGCTCGGGCAGAATGACGGAAGATTTTGATTTAACGTCTTGGACTACTATTTTGAGAAATATGCAGGAACAATTAAGTACTGCATTGGGAGAAAATCAGTCCTTGAGGGAGGAAGTTAAAAGGTCAAGAGAGGAGTCCATGCAGACAAGACAAAAATTAGATGAGTTGGTAGCGTCAGGGTCAGTTTTTAAGGGACCTCAACCTTTGTCTGGTAATTCATCCGCTGCAGACATTTCCACTCAGGTTATCCATGCCATATCACCCATTATTCCTTTGGCATCTCCAGAGAGGTTTGGTGGAGACCCACAGAGCGCAAATATTTTTAACACAGTGTTCGTTACACTTTTTGTGTCGTCCTGTGATTTTTGTGGAGGATCAATCTAAGGTGGCATTTATTCTGTCGTATCTGAATGGTGATGCAGCGGCCTGGTCAATGTCCTTGGTCACCAAGAATGATCCAGTGTTGTATAATTTCGACAACTTCAAGACTAAATTTTTAAGAATATTCGACAGACGATCAGCATCTCAGGCAACAGACAATGAGTTATTGGAGCTCAAGCAAGGAACTAAAGATTTAGTAGGATATTTGGCACAATTTAACAAGTTGATTGTAGAAACAAATTGGCCGGAGGAGAAAAGAGCTGCCATTTTTTATAGAGGATTAAAAGATGAGCTCAAAGATGCTTTGGCCCAAATTCCTCATAGACCTACAGAGGTTTCGGAGCTAATTGATTTGGTGTTACAAATAGACCACAGGCTAAGCGAACGTCGTAGTGAGAAAAGAAAGGATTTTCGTCCTCCGCCTCCTCGTTTTGATCGTGTAAAATCAGAAGGTCACAAGGTAACTGAGAATGTTTCCACAGAAGAGCCAATGCAAATTGGGTCAGTAAGGGGCCCATTGTCTAAAGAGGAAAAAGAGCGCAGAAGAAATTCCCAGTTATGTCTGTATTGTGGATCAGCTGGACATTTCGTGAGAGAATGTCCTAAGAAGCCTAAATCTTCTCAGCAGGGAAAAGGTCGGCTTCACCCGTAGGAGGAGCTGCACGGGTGGAAGCAACAGTCAAGTCGGCTCCAGAGACACAACAGATAGTTAATACATTACAATCTGCAGCGCCTCATTTAGTGGTTTCATTCACAGTAAAATTCCGTAGCATAGAAATAAAAAAGGTTTCTGTGATGATCGATTCTGGGGCCACTGGGAACTTCTGTGATATTAAGTATGCAAAGCAGATGGGAATAAAATTTATAAAGAAACAATTTTTGGAGTCAGTCCGAGCTGTGGACGGAACTAATCTGTCTTCCGGACCTATCATCCATGAGACTGAGTGGATGCAGCTATCGGGTTTAAATGGTCACACAGAACAAATCATCTTCAATTTAATTGATGCCCCTCAATTCCAGTTGATTTTAGGTCTCCCTTGGTTAACAGAACACAACCCATGTATTGATTGGAGTAGGAGAACAGTAGTTATGGACTCCCCTTTTTGTGCTGAAAATTGCTTCAAGGAAAGAACAGAATCAATTCAAGAGTCACCAGTGCAGGGTTTAGTACGTCATCATACCGCACAGATTTGTACAGTAAAAACAAAAGATTCCATTGGAATATCAGGATCTATCTTCAGTGTTCGACAAAAAGGAAGCTGAAAAGCTTCCTCCACATCGTCCGTATGACTGTAAGATTGAAATTGAACCGGGCGCGGTTCTTCCTTGCAGTAGAATATATGCCCTCACAGAAACGGAAAATACATTTTTAAGGGCTTATCTAGATCAGCATTTGGCGAGTGGATTCATCCGCCCCTCTCAGTCTCCAGTTTCGTCTCCTCTATTTTTCATCCCTAAGAAGGATGGCGATCTGCGCGCTTGCATAGACTACAGAGCGCTAAATCAAGTAACTGTTAAGAATCGCTATCCGCTCCCTTTGATCTCTGTGTTGTTCGATCAAGTCAAAGATGCCAAGGTGTACACAAAGTTGGATTTACGGGGAGCATATCATTTAATCACAGTGGCCCCCGGTGATGAATGGAAAACAGCATTTCGAACTCGTTATGGCTTATTTGAATATCAAGTAATGCCATATGGATTGTGCAATGCTCCAGCTGCATTTCAACATTTTGTGAATGATGTTTTGGGAGAATTTTTAGATAGATGACATTTTGATTTTTTCAAAAAATGTAAAAGAACATGTACAACATTTAAGAGCTATCCTCACAAAGCTGCTCGAGAATCATCTCTATGTCAAGTTGGAGAAATGTGCCTTTCATGTTCAGAGGGTTGAATTTTTGGGATATGTTCTTTCCCCAGGAGTTAGCATGGATACCTCCAAGGTGAAGGCAGTGCAAGATTGGCCCTCACCAAGAAATGTAAAGGAGATTCAAAGTTTTTTGGGATTTTCACATTTTTACAGAAGATTCATTCCCGATTTTTCTCACAAGGTGACCCCCATTACTCGTCTCTTAATGAAGGGAGTAAAATTCCTTTGGGGTACAGAGGCAGAAGAGGCTTTTCAATTTTTAAAGGAATCTTTTACTCATGCTCCTGTTCTTTTGCACCCAAGATCAGAAGATCCATTCTATGTTGAAGCAGATGCTTCAGATGTTGCAATTGGAGGAATTTTATCACAACGTCACTCGAACACAGGTCAGATGCATCCGGTGGCTTACTATTCAAGGAAATTAACCTCACCAGAGTGTAATTACTCAATTGCAGATAAAGAGTTACTAGCTGTCAAATGTGCATTTTTTGAATGGCGACTTTATTTGCTAGGGGCCAAACACAAAGTCACAGTTTTATCCGACCATCGAAATTTGCAGTTCCTTAAGTCGACTCGCACACTGACAGCCAGACAATTACGGTGGTCCTTGTTTTTTGCTGACTTTAATTTTGTGATCACTTTTCGGCCCGGAACAAGTAATGCCAGAGCTGATGCGCTTTCCAGAATCAATGGAGACTCTCAAGAAAGAACTAAAGAGTCGCAACCAATTATCCCAGAAGAAAAGATAATATCGGCAACGAGTAAGTCAGATTTTTCAGTAGAAATCCATGAAGTGATGACTGATCAGGAGATGATTCAATGGTCTCAGGAGGAGAAAGATCGAGAAATCAAGAAAGGTCTACCTTATCAAGGTAATCGTCTGTTTCTTCCCACAAAGACTACAAGAAAAGGCCTTAAAATCTGGTCATGACAATTTACTTGCTGGTCACAAAGGAATTCACAAAACTATAGAATTAGTGGAAAGAAATTTTTGGTGGCCGGGGATGAGACCACAGATACGACAGTTTGTGTCCACTTGTGAGCAATGCCTTAAAGGAAAATCAGACCGTATGGCTCCACAAGGGTTGTTAATGCCAATGCCCACTCCACCGCATCCATGGCATACAGTTTCCATGGATTTGATTGTAGAACTTCCCCCAAGTCAAGGATTTAATGCCATCCTAGTTATGGTTGATGTTTTTTCCAAAATGGCCCATTTCATTCCACTCAAGAGGATTCCAAATGCTCCTCAATTGGCCTAGTTATTCTCCCAATATATAGTACGGTTGCATGGAATTCCAAAAGTTTTAGTTTCAGACCGCGGTTCCCAATTTATTTCACACTTTTGGAGAGCCTTCACAAAAATGTTAGGAATAGACTCTCGATATTCCACTAGTTTTCACCCGGAAACTGATGGCCAAACAGAGAGAGTGAACCAAGAGTTAGAGCAGTATCTTCGACTCTACTTACTAGATCAAAAGGCAGAATGGTCAGAGTTAGTTTGGGCGCCAGAGTTTGCTTATAATAATGCTAAGCATTCTTCCACAGGGAATTCTCCTTTTTATTTAAACTATGGTAGACATCCGAGTTTAATTTTAGAAAAAGAAGAGAGCCCAGTACCCGCAGTGGAGGATCATGTGAGAGAGGTACAGAGAACCTTAATGCAACTAAAAGAGAATTTAGTTAAGGCAAAGGCCTCATACAAAATTCAAGCTGACAAAAAGAGAAGGTTGGGCCTAGTGTTCTGCCCGGGAGACAAGGTGTGGCTTTCTACCAAACATCTTAGATTAAAAGAGAATCGAAAATTCCAACCTCGCTTTATTGGACCCTTTCAGGTAGAAAAGATGTTAAACCCAGTGACGGTTAAGATCCACTTGCCATCTTCTTTAAAAGTGCATCCAACATTCCATGTTTCTTTACTCAAGAAAAGTCCACCTAATTTGAGAGTTCAGGCACCACCTAAACCAGTAATAGTTGATTCTACTGAAGAATTTGAGGTACACAAAATTTTAGATTCAACCTTTAGAAAAGGTAAGTTGTTTTATCTGATTGATGGGAAGAACTTTGGTCCAGAAGAGAGATCTTGGGAGCCGTCTACTAACATTCATGCTCCAAGACTAATTCGAGAGTTTCATAAAGCCAACCCAACAAAACCAAGGTTGGGGAGACGTTTCTTGGTGGGGGGTACTGTCAGGAACCCCTTTGCCTGCCTTAGTGCCATTCACACGCACAAGCTGTACCCACGTTGGAGGAAGTTGAGTCCTGGCTGGAGAGCTGTGTTGTGAGCAATTTTGCAGGTGTTGCAGCATGGTAGCCAACCACCTTCATTTCCTGTTGAGTTGGCGGTCTAGTTGTTTTTGGCTACAGACTCAAGCAGTGTTTATTGCGCATGCGCGAGTAGCGCGCGGCGCACTTCAACCGAGAGAAAATCCTGTCAGGAGTGCCTTCCGTCGCGCTCCGCTTTTCGAGGCAGAAGTTACAGTGTTAGAAGACTTGAGGCAAAGAATTCCATAAGGAAAGTGAATAAGGCTAAGGCATATTTTGTTGCTGTATTTTATTCTAACCTAAAAAACGACTTTACAGTTACAGACTCGACACTTCATCGAGTTGGAGTCAAGGCTCTGAGAATGCGCAGTGAGAGAGAGTGAAGAGGAGTTAACGCAGAACGACAAGACCCCACAAGGAAGTTGCTTTCACGAAGAGGAGTGATAAAAGGCATTTTAAAGGGAGTTGCTTCTGTGAAGAGAAGCGCTTCGAATCCAAAGTAAGCGTATCCTAAAGGGGCTTGTAGTAGATGGTTTTCCAGAACTTTTCAAAGGTTTTTGAAGGAGGAGAAGATAGTTAATGCTTACTTGTGCTCCTGCAATCTGGAAAATTCCTTGCTAGAACATGAGGTAATGGTATTTTCTAAATACCAGATAAAGAAAGATGTTTAGCGAACTGAGCACTCGCACCTGAGAACTTAATTCTGAAAGAACTTTTGAGTGCATTTTATTTAAGAACTCTACATTAAAAGAAGGAAACATTCCCTAGGAGGAACCCAAAGAAAAGATTCTAAATGACTAATGCCTAACAAATAATAAGCAAGAAAACGAAAAGGTAGTGGCTTATTAAAAACTGTGATTACACCTTTGTGCATTATACCAGAGGTTCTTCCAATGGATCAGATAGAATAACCACTATAGATAAAACATTCATGAAAGAAGCTAATCCTTAAAAAGATGCAGGTAATAATTCATTAGGAGAGATAAACGAATTGAACATTATATTGCGGAAAAGGTTAATGTTGTGCTTCTTTTACAGGTCTCTTCCCTGGAGTGAAAATTAGGAGAAGAGTCAGCGAGCAGTCTCTCTTGTTTTGTCTTCCACTTCCCCTTTCCCCCCGGGCTGAAGTTAGGGATAGAGATAATTTCTTGTCTCTGGCTTCGGTTGGAGGGATCTGGGGGTTTAGTCATCTGCCTCCGAGGGGATCGCACTTGCAGCAGTGAGATTCTGACAGATACATCTGCCAGTGGATTCCTCACCTTGTGAAAAGATACCCACAGCAGTCCCACTCTCGGAGGAGGGTGTCCAACCTTCTATACCAGAAAGTCCTTAAGGACGGAGCGAGCAAAGTGTTCGTCCCTCCTCACCTCGGAATCCAAGCAGTAATGCTTCGCGAAAGTGTGGAGGGAGGCCCAAGTTGCTGCCCTACAAATGTCCTCTACAGGAACACCTCTAGACAAGGCAGATGTAGAAGACTTTGCCCTGGTAGAATGAGTCATTATACCCTCTGGAGGTTCCTTACCGGCCAAAGAGTAACAAATCTTGATGCACAAGATAAGGGTGCGCTTGTGCACAGCTCTGCCTTTCCTGCAGCCAACAAAGCCCACGAAGAGCTGGTCATCCACTCGAAAGTCCTTAGTCCTATCTAGGTAAAAGCTCACCGCCCTCTTAGGGTCCAAGCGGTGAAGCCGCTCCTCCTCCTTGGAAGGGTGAGGGGGAGAATAGAAAGTAGGAAGGGTAATGGACTGCCCCAGATGGAAAGGAGTTACCACCTTTGGCAGAAAAGCAGCCCTTGTCCTGAGTACCATTCTTTCAGCATGAATGGTCAAGAACGGGGGTTTTGAACTCAGAGCTTGAATCTCACTTACCCTCCTTGCCGAGATAATGGCAATGAGAAAGACAGTTTTAAAAGACAAAAGCCTTAAGGGACACTTGTGCAAGGGTTCGAAAGGAGAACCCATCAGGTAAGTTAAGACAAGATTTAAGTCCCATTGAGGCACAATAAAAGGAGTAGGCGGAAACTTATTGGTAAGGCCTTTAAGGAATCGTAATACAATAGGTGACTTAAAAAAAGACTGCTGATCTGGCAAGCAAAGGAAAGCCGACCAAGCCGATAAATATTCCTTTACAGTAGCTACAGCAAAGCCTTGCTGAGCAAGAGAAAGAGCAAACTGACGGATGTTGGATAAACGAGCCCTCAAAGGGTCAATAGACTTCTCTCCGCACCAATGAACAAATTTAGACCACCAATAAGAATAGATAGATTGAGTGGAATGACGTCTGGCAGACAATATTACATCTACCACATCAGGCGAGAGAGAAAAAGAATTCAGGTTGCCCCGTTCAATCTCCAGGCATGAAGGTGTAAGCTCTGGAGGTGGGGGTGTAGAACCTGCCCCTCCGACTGCGAGAGGAGGTCTGCCCTGAGAGGGAGACTGAGAGGGGGGCACGAGGAGAGGTGGAGAAGATCTGTATACCACTCCCTTCTTGGCCAATCCAGGGCGATCAATATGACTTGGGGCCGGTCTTGGCGAATCTTCCTCAGAACCCGAGGAATCAAGGGTATGGGAGGAAACGTGTAAAGGAGATGAGAGTCTCAGCTCAACTGAAACGCGTCCTCCAAAGCTCCCTGCATCGGATACTGGAGACTGCAGAATGACGGGCAGTGAAAGACGTGACGAACCACCTCCGGATGGAGTCTCCACTCGTGGTCGGCAGAGAACTGCTGACTGAAACTGTCCGCACGCACGTTCAGAACGCCGGCCAGATGATTTGCCATGAGACAAATCTGATGATTCTGAGCCCAGGACCAGAGACTCAGAGCCTCTCTGCAGAGACAACGCAACCCCACACCTCCCTGCTTGTTGACATACCACATCGCGGTAGTGTTGTCCGTCAGGACTTGAACCGACTGACCGCGAAGGGAAGCGAGGAAGGCCTTGAGTGCCAAACGTATCGCCCGCAACTCCAAAAGGTTGATGTGAAGCAACCTTTCCTCTGGAGACCAAAGACCCTTGATCTCCAGATCCCCCAGATGTGCACCCCACCCTAAAGTGGATGCATCCGTTATCACTGTGGCCACCGATGGAGGGGCTTTCCTTGAGACAGATTGCCCTCCACCAAGACCGATCCGCTGCAGCTTCTCTGGAGATCCTCACAGACTCCCTGAGATCCCCTTTGCGCTGATACCACTGCCTGCGGAGGCACCACTGGAGGACCCTCATGTGCCAGCGTGCATGTCTGACCAACAGAATGAAGGAAGCAAACAGACCGAGCAGACGAAGGACCTTCAGGACTGGAACGACCGCTCCATTGTAAAACAAGGGAATAATTTCCTGTATGTCGAGAATCCTTTGTGGAGGTCAGAATGCTCGACATACAGCAGTGTCCAGTACCGCCCCTATGAACAGGTTGCACTGAGAGGGCACCAGGTGAGATTTGGGCACGTTTATCGAGAAACCCAATTTGTACAACAGCTGGGTTGTATCCTGCAGATGATGAAGCACCTTCTCTGGCGACTCCGCTTTGATCAGCCAGTCGTCCAGATAGGGAAAAACTGGAATCCCCGACCTTCTGAGATGGGCTGCCACCACTGCCATCACCTTGGTGAAGACTCGAGGTGCAGTTGTAAGACCAAACGGAAGGACCGCAAACTGATAATGTTGCGACCCTACCGTAAAACGGAGATACTTCCTGTGTGACTTCAGGATACGCATCCTGCAAGTCGATCGACACCATCCAGTCCTCCTGTTGCAGCGCTTGAAGAACCTGTGCAAGGGTGAGCATCTTGAACTTCTCTTGCTTCAGAAAAAGGTTTCAGATCCTGAGGTCCAGAATTGGACGTAGCCTGCCATCCTTTTTCGGAATCAGGAAATACCGGGAGTAGCATCCCTGACCCCTCTCCTGCTCTAGAACCACCTTGATCGCACCTTTTTATAATAACGTTAGGCCTTCCTCCTGCAGGAGAAGAAGGTGGTCCTCCGAGCAAGTACCTTGACAAGGAGGGTCATTCGGAGGGAATTCCCGAATGGGAAGGGCGTACCCATTTTGTACAAGATCTAGAACCCAGAGGTCTGAAGTGACCGATTCCCAACCTTGTAGAAAATGGGTAAGCCGGCCCCCCACAGGACCAACATGATCCAGAATGGTCGATCTAGGGCTGCTTGTTGCTGCTGCTGCTGCTGGGGCTGCCTGTAGGTCCGAAAGGACGACCTTCCAAAGCCTCTGTACCTCCGAAAAGAACCCCTAGGTTGTGACTGCAGACCCAGAGATTTGGCTGTGGCTTTACTTTCCTAAAATCTCTCTAATGTAGCATCAGCCTTTTTTCCAAAAAGCCCAGAACCATCAAAAGGCAGGTCCAGAAGCGTTGCCTGCACATCAGGGGAGAACCCAGATGATTTCAGCCACGCACTCCTTGTGGCAACAGAAGAGCCCATAATTCTAGCGACAGAGACCGCAGTATCCAGGCCACTCTGGATAACTGGACGTGCAGCCGCCTGAGTGTCTGATAGCACCTCATTAAAGTTCGGTCTGTCTTCCTCTGATAACTTAGGGGGCCAGTTGTTTTGCGGAATCCATGAGAGCATCGATATAACGGCCCAAAAGACAGGTGGCATTTGTCAATTTTAAAGCCATACTGGCCGAGGAGAAGACTTTCTTGGCTGATTGGTCAATTTTTTAGCATCCCTGTCACTAGGGACCTGAGGAAAGTCACCTGAAGACCTCTTAGAGCAAGCCGCCTGAACCACCAGACTTTCCGGAGAAGGATGGGAAGTAAGAAAGTCTGGATCGCCTGGAGCCGCCCTGTACCTTGTAGCCACAGTTTTAGAGACCGCAGGAGCCATACCTCTATGACTGGTTCAGTGATGGCCTCATTAAATGGTAGTAAGGGCTCTGA
Organism: Triturus cristatus; assembly: GCF_964204655.1. Lineage (NCBI taxonomy): Eukaryota > Metazoa > Chordata > Amphibia > Caudata > Salamandridae > Triturus > Triturus cristatus. The sequence continues at coordinate 395,380,192 of NC_140594.1, forward strand.
CACAGTGGAGGGAGAATGTAAGACCTCAGTGAGGATGTTTGGCTTGAATTCAGCAGTTGGTAGCTGAAGATCCAAAAGCTCCGCAGCCTTCCTAATAACCGTGTGGTAGGGGGCCACATCTTTAGAGGGAGTATCAGCTGGAGGAGTAATCTCCCACTCTGGTGATAAATCCTGGCCACTAGCCTCTTTCAACTCTTCAAACAAATCATCAGACTCCATGAGCTCACCCTCTTCCAACTCCTCAACCTGGTACCTTTGTTCTTCCAGGACCCTTTGAGCTTCTCTCCTGGACCTAATCCTTATGACCAGCATCCGCGGCGCCGCAACCGACTCAGACGGCACCGGAGCCGGCGTCGAACACGGATCCGGAGGAGCAGCCGAGTCGAACGAGGTCGAGCTGGAGATGGTGAAGATGGAAGTGGCATCGATGTCCTCGGCGCCGGGAAATGCCAAGACGGTGTCGCCGGGAAAAAAGGCATAAATGGAGCCTGAGCGTAGGCTTGAGGAACCCCCAGATTGAAAGCCATTGGACCCATGGGACCCGAAGGTGCACCAGAGGGGTACATCACTCTAGTGAAGACTCCATACATCGCATTCAAATAATGCGCGTGATCTTGACCCGGGCCAGTAAAGGGGAGATATGGCTCAGACTGAGGCCTAACCGGACTCGGGCCGATCGGCGCCGACGGTGGAGCCAGCGGAGTCGAAGACACATCATTCTTCAACTGGAGCCGGAGAATGAGCTGGCGTCGGAGATGGAGCCGGAGAATGTTCCGGTGAAGCCGCAGGCGAGGTCAGGCCAAGAGGAGAAGCAGGAATAGAGACAGGAGAAGGAGACACGAAGTTCTTACGACGTCGAGTAGGCAAAGTCGATATCGGAGCCGCTACTTTATCCGAACGGTGTCGAGAACCATGCCTCTTCTTCTTTTTGTGCTTCTTGGACTTCGAAGCATGCCCCAACGTCGACTTCGAAGCCGACCTCGACCTTGACTTCGATCTGGATCGTCTTCAACCTCTTCTCTTTTTTCATTCTAGCAATAAACAATTTGGCTTCTCTTTCTTTTAATGCTTTAGAACTCATCTTCCGGCAGCAAGAGCATCCCTCGACGTCGTGATCCGACGACAGGCACCAGACAGTCCTCGTGCGGATCCGTGATGGAAATGTGCTTACCGCACTCCCTGCATGGCTTGAATCCGGACTTCTTTGTCGACATCTTTAACAAGAAGAAAGAGAGACACCAGCAGAAAAACAAAGTAACTAGCCAACGCTACGGAGAGTCCCAGAAAACCGTTAGCGTCGACGGCGCGGGGAAAAGGGAACTGACGTCATCACGCCGACGAGGTCTTCTTATGGATCCAGTGACGTCAGCGGAGCCGTGCTTCTGGAACGTTGTCCTCGTCAGCGTGGAGAGCTACAAAAGTTTCCGAATGTTGCTGGCGCAGGGGATATTCACAAGGTGAGGAATCCACTGGCAAATGTATCCATCAGAACCAGGCGGCCTTCAGCGGGCGTTGTCTGGCGGGGCGGCGGAGAGGTGCCAGCTTGTCGGTGAAGCAGGAGACCCAGCGGTGGAATTCCCTGGCTGCAGAGTTGGTGTCGGTTGTGGTGTTGAGGGGGGGGGGGGGGGTCTTGGAGGAGGGCGGAGTTCAGGTGTTCTTCGGTGACCTTACCCCAGTTCCGTCGCGGCGGGTGCGGGCCGGGTTTGGGTGCGGAGGTGGTGTTGAATGTGAAATGGACGCAGTGGTGGTCCGTCCAGGGGGCTGGGTGGTGTGGCTGAAATGGATGTTTGATCCTCCCGCGATGATGGGGTCGAGGGTGTGACCCGCTCTGTGGGTGGGAGTTCTGACGAGCTGTTTCAGTCCTAGGATGGCGAGGTTCTCGAGGAGAGTGGCTGTCCTGGCTGTTCTCGAGGTGGAAGTTCAGGTCCCCGAGCAGAATGTAGTCCGTGGAGGTGATGGCGTAGGGTGCGGCGAGCCCGGCGATGGTGGTTGCGGGCTGGGCGCGGTCTGTAGATGAGGGTGCCGCGTAGCGTGGTCCTGGGGCTGGTCTGGACCTGGAAATGGAGGTGTTGGAGTGGGGGGGGGGTCGCTCGAGCTGGATGTGGAGAGTCGGAGGCGGGTCCTGTGTGCGATGGCGAGGCCTCCTACTGGGCGGTGTAAGCGGTCCGTTCTCTGGATTTTGTAGCCCTCGGGGATTGCAGTGACGATGTCGGGGCCGGAGGTGGCGTTGGTCCAGGTTTCCGTGAAGAAGGAGACGTCAGGTGAGAGGGTGTCGATCAGGTCCCAGATCTCTACAGCGTGTTGGTGTAGGGAGCATACTTTGAGAAGGATGCAAGTCAGGGTTTCAGTGGGTTGTTCCGTGGGTGGCCTTTTGGCGGTTGTGGGCGCCTTGTTGATGGTGAAGGATCTTCGGCAGTGTCCGCATGAGAACTGCCCATGGGTCGTGTTGGGCGAGGACCTTGCGCAGTTGGTGTGGCCTCCGGGGTTGAGAGCGTGGAGGGTGGCTGGGTCGTAGCGGTGTGGACCAGGAGAACCATGGTTCCTGGCACTGGACGCGGTCGGGCACAGACGGGCTTGCATTAGGCGCGTGGTCGCCATTTAGTATGGGACCAATATCTTTAATAAACTCCGTGGTTAAAGTTGTGGGAGGAGTAATTTTGAACAGATTGGTCAGATGGTCAGAAGAAAATAATATAATATCTTCAATCCAGTATGGATTCAGGCCTGGTCATTCTACGATTTCACAATGTTTAAACTTATACCTCATCATCGCGAAGTATACTAAGGCTCGAAGAGGAACGATCCATATGGCGTTCATGGATCTTTCCTCGGCTTTCGATTGTGTGAGCCGGGGGAAGCTCTGGGACGCCATGCTAAAAATGGGTGTGGATCCAAACTTAGTTGATTTGTTAGATGATATGCACTCGGACACCAATGCAAATGTCAGATTCACCCAAGACCTGAATGTGACCAAAGACTTTGGGGTGCATCGTGGTGTCCGACAAGGCTGCATCCTGGCCCCATTCCTTTTTAACTTATACATAAATGATCTGGAAGAGCATCTTTTAAGCACCAATACGGATTATCCGTACATAGGCCGTAGGGGGCTGCCAGTCCTTTTATATGCGGATGACGCAGTTCTCCTATCAAGAACAGCAAACGGACTACAAATCTTACTAGACTCCTTCCATTCTTTCATGACCTCAAGAGAGTTAAGCATTAATAACTCTAAATCATACATAATGAAGGTCGGACAGGGAAATAAAAAAGTAAACTGCCTAAATGTAAATGGTGTACGTATTCCTACTACACATACATTTTCCTATCTCGGGGTCCTCTTTGACAGTCAATTAAATTGGGGACCCGTGATTGAAAAAAAGAAGGGAGAAGTCACTAGGGTAAACGCGGCAATAATGGACTTTTCTAAGAAAGTGGGCAATAGTCCAGTTGCCGCCTTGCTCCAACTTTACCAAGCAAAAAGTGTCTCCACAGCGTGCTATGGAAGTGAAATTTGGGGTTATGTTCCTTCGGATCCCTTACAGACTGTTGAAAATAACTTCTTGAAATTAGTATTAAGGGTTCCCAGGGGCACGGCCAACTTCTCCGTGCACGAGGAACTGGGGGTTTCCTTCGTAAGTGACAAGATTGCTGTTAATCCCATGTTATGCTGGATGAATTGTTGGTTAAATGATAACATTCCACTAACCCAGCTTATTTTAAGAGAGTCACTCACATGGGACAACAGGATGAAGGTTCCCTGGTTAAAGTATCTTTTTAAGTGCTTTGCTGATCTAGGTCGCCCTGAACTCTTTTTATCCCCTGAATCGATCACTAAACAGGATGTTATAACGGTCAAGAAAGCTTTTATTGATCTTAGAATCCAAGATAGGGAATCACGTGAGCTAAAAAAAGAAAGTGTTCGTAATCATGTATTAGTAAAAAGCACCTTGCTCATGGAACCCTATTTATCCTGGCAATTGTCCAGTTATGACCGTTTCTTACTGATCAGGTTCAGGTTTAATCTGTTTCATTTTCTGCTGGCTGTACCTAGGGGATCTCATCGTGGACAAGTGTTGCCGGCTTGCGGCTGCGACGATATGTCTCCGCAAGACCTGGCACACTTTCTTTTCTTTTGTCCCTTTTATACTGTACCGAGGAATCTATATTTAAAACCCTGTCTGAAAAAACTAAATTTTATACAATATCGTCCTGCACTGCACTTTCTACAGCTATTAAGTCGTGAATATACCTTGTATCTATGTAGTTTTTTAAAATTGGCAGTAAAATTTAGAAATAGTATGGAAGGATAAAAATAATATATGAATTGCTATTACCTCTTTTTTATAATGGACTCCACAAAATACTCTGAATGCTTGTTGTATATTTGTCTTCACCTGCTTATCTTACAACTGTATTTTATCTTTATGTATTAATGTGTTCTTTTTAAATGTAGTGTAAATGCTTTTATGGTTGTCAATTCGCACAACCGAATAAAGTTTATTGACTTGACTTGACTAGTATGGGAGGGGGCGGGAGCAGAGGGGTGGGAGGTGGGAGAGGGGCTGAACGGGGGCGGGGCTGCAGCGGCAGGGAATGGAAGAGATAACAGAGACAGAGGCAAAGTACAAGGACAGTAAAAGATGCACAATACGGTTAAAATACAATAATGAAAATACAGTTAGAAATACAGTAATGCACAATCAGGCAACAGTCATGCAGCAATAAGTGTCGGTAAGGGGGGAAAGCGGCAAAATACCGGGAAGGAGCAGAGCAGCCTCGAAGCCAGAGAAGAGAGGCTCAAGACTTGGGCAAACCGGCTGACAAGCGGCGCTGATGTGGAGAGTGCTACCTTTGTCCTCGATCCAGTTGCTCGCGCGTTGCCTGGGTGTTTTCGTTTTGTGGCAGCGGCAGCTGTGTCCATACGTCATAGTGAAGGGATAGTTTTGTCACATAGATTGCTTGTGTTAGTACCCCATGCAGTTGATGCCCTTTTGAACCAAACCAAAACGCAGCATTTAACTAGAGCTCGTTTGACAGGATATGAATTGACACTTTTTGGCTCCTCATATCACTTTGAAAAGATGTTCAACCCTTAATACGGCTACACTGTTGCCATATCCAGCTACTCAATTCCCGTCGCAAGAGTCTCATGACTGTATATTCCTTACTGAGGAACAGACAAAGGGTCGTGTTGACCTACAAGATACGCCCCTCTCAAATGTTGATGGAGAATTATGGGTTGATGGGTCCTGTTTGCGATTACCAGATGGCACAACATCAGCTGCATATGCAATCACGACGCTTCAGGCGGTAGTTGAGACAGCTCGCATTCCACAGAAGTCAGCTGAGGCAGCTGAGCTAATAGCATTGACGAGGGCGTGTGAACTTAGTACTGACTTGTCTGTTAACATCTATACAGATAGCCGCTATGCCTTTGGAGTGGCTCACGATTCTGGGTTACTCTGGAAGGAAAGAGGCTTTCTTACATCACATGGAACGCAAATAGTACATGGAGAATTTGTGCACAATCTTCTGACTGCCTTGACATATCCAAAGAAAACCGCGATTGTTAAATGTAGCGCACACAAGAAAGTGATTGATGAAATAGGACAGGGCAATGCCTTCGCAGATCGCATAGCCCCCGAAACTGCAACGCAGCGAAGCACCACATCTATGTACATGGTGAAGTCACATGCTGAACATTGGCATGATGCTAGGCAAGAGGTGCTCGATATGCAGCGATCTGCCTCTGCAGAAGAACTTGAGCAATGGTCTAAGGAGGGAACATTGGATGATGAGGGTTGTTGGAGAAATAAAGACATGACTAAGTGGAGACTGTTCTCAGCCTATTTACATCCTATGATTCACATGACACATGGGCCGGCACATGTTGGAGCTTCCTCAATGGCGAAGTTGCTTATGCAAGTTTGGGATTATCCAGAAATTGCCGGCACAGCTAAAAAGATGGTGCAGTCTTGCTTGATTTGTCTCCAGTATAATCCTGGAAAAGGGACACAAACTCCAACAGGAGGGTTTGCCACACCAACTGCGCCTTTTGAGGTTCTGCAAATGGATTACATCCAGCATGAACGCTGTAATAACTTAAAGTATGTCCTAGTAGTGGTATGTGCCTTCAGTAAGCGGATAGAAGCGTACCCTACGAAAGATAATACAGCTCTTACTACAGCAAAGGTGCTTTTAAATGAGTTTTCCCCCAGATTTGGTGTTTGCCGACTTTTGTGGAGCGATAACGGACCCCATTTCATTGGGCAAGTTATTGAGAATGTTTTGAAAGGATTAGGAATCAAGCAGAAGTTCCATGCTGCTTTCCACCCACAACAGCAGGGCTGGTGGAACGATACAACTCTACCCTCAAACTTAAGATGGCTAAAATCCAGGCTTCTACATCTCTGAAATGGCCTGATGCACTACCCTTGGCATTGCTGTCTATTAGATCGGTGCCACATACACGATCTGCTCTTACACTGCATGAGGTGGTATTTGGAAGGCCTATGAATATTTGGGGGATTCCTAAGCCACGCCCCATACTCGATGTACCTTGTATTTTGATGAGTGACTATCTGTCACAGTTGACTGACAGCTTGCTTTCTATTCATCAACAGGTTCGAGAAGCTCTTACTGACAGGTCGCAAGGTGATGGTCATGATGTTCGGCCCGGTGACCAAGTAATGGTCCAAGTCTTCCAGAGGTTGAATAGCCTGGAGCCCAGATGGCGCGGTCCTGAACAAGTCCTCCTGGCGACGAGAACTGCAGTCCGAGTGACCAATCGGAGGAACTGGGTCCACTTATCCCACTGCAAGAAAGTGCCGTCTGCCCTGTTGGAACCAGCTGCGCTGTGTTTTTGGCACCTGCATCATATCACAAGGACTATAAACTGTTCAATGACATTTCCAAGAACAGATTTTAGAGTACAACAAATCATGATGAGGTGGATCGGACTGATACTGCACTGCAGCAATATGTGGATTTTAATTTGGGGCTGTTCTTTGTCGAGCTGCCTTGAACAGCAGGAAAATCAGACGTTTGACACGTGTCGTAGAGGCTGTGACCAACCAGACAGCTTTGGCACTTGGAAACATCACAAAAGAACTACAGATTGCAAGGATTGTGGCGCTCCAAAATTGTATGGCGTTGGACATAGTCCTGGCCGATCGAGGTGGTGCTTGTCGCATCATTGGGAGCAGTTGCTGCGTCTATATTCCTGATCATGCCCCTTCAGTTTTTAATGCAATCTTTAAACTGCATAAAATCGCTGCTGAGATTCACCCCAATACCGGGACATGGACTTTATCCGGCTGGTTATGGACATTGTTTACTACCTGGGGTTGGAAACTATTGACGATATTGTGTATATCATTTGCAATTCTGCTGACATGCTGCCTATGTATACAATGTGGTCCAATGCTTTGTTCCCTCTGTATCACTGCTTGTATACCTGCCAGATGTAACGTTAAGAAAGTGAATGCCCAACGTGTATTAGATCAAGAAGTTAATCAAATGATGCAGATAGATGTACAAGATGTATACTTGGACTCTTCTAGATTATAGATGTCTTCAGCTAATGCTAAAAGGGTTGTCTGTGGAAGTTTGGCAGAGATCGCTGTTAGCATGAGCAGAAGCCATTTTGTTTTTGGCAGCCACTTTAGTTGACCATGTGCTCGCCATATGCTTTCTCCCTCTTCACTGTTGCCTGCTCTTGTATTTCACTCGAGTCAGGAACTATAATTAACTCCTTCAGTATTGAGCCAGAGCACTGCACATGCCCAGAAAGGCCTAGCTGCTCATGCACCTGTCTTAGCCTGTAAATGTCAGGCTGTTTCAACTGATGTCAGCAACGTCATTACTCCTCCTACTTTGTTGACTGAGCATTTTCTGTATGTCCATGTATGTTAATAGCTATTCTTGTGTGTACTTGTACCGCCTCCTTTTGAGCTCTTGAGTGGGTATAAAAGACCCACAGTTTCTGTACTCCTTGTGCTACCTCATACACTGCCTGAGGGTTTTGTATAGATGTAGTTCCACTCATGAGGTTTAATAAACTGTTTTCTTGATATTCCAGTCTGAGGACTAGTGCGCAAAGAAGGGTGAACCCCTAGCACCGGTAGGCCTTGGTGAGGTCTACTTCTACAGTCGGTCAGGATTTCTTTGGGGGATCGGACCCGGGAAAAGAGTTCCAGGAATTTCTCTAAGATGTTGCGGCTGGTGGGAGTCCATTGCGGAAGAGCCTCGGGATAGCGGGTGGCATAATCCACTACCACTAGGGCATACAGATTCCCCCTTTTGGTGCAAGGAAGGGGTCCGATCAGGTCCATCCCTACCCTCTCGAAAGGGACCCCTATGATGGGCATCGGTTGTAAAGGCACCGCTGGGGGTCGATGTGTATTTTTTTTCTGACACACTGTACAGGACTGGCAATACCCTTTAAGCCCTATACACCCCGGGCCAATAAAAGTGCCTGAGTAGGTTTTGGGTTGTTTTCTCCGCCCCAATATGTCCTGCCTTGAGGTGAGAATGTGAGAAAAACAACAGTTGATCCCGAAAGGACAGTGGGACCAGCAGTTGGGGAGACCTATCTATATAGCAGCCCTTCCTGGAAAAGGAACCGCGGAAATGTAGGTGTACCATTGTCCTGCAATGCACGTGCTTGTTTCCAGGCATTAAACAAAGTTGCATCATTAGCCTGGGCGAATTTGAAGCTCTTATCATGCACCCAAGGTTCGGGTGTTGTTAGAGCTGACAAACGGCTATTTGGGAGTCTTCCTGAACCAATCTTCTTGTCCTGTTCCCTAACTACCCTAAGAAAGAGCTCTAAAAACTCGGGGTTATCTGTCCCTATGATTAATTCCTCGGGGAGACCTTCCAAGACACCCACCTTGATAGTGTATGTTACCCCGTTATCAGGAGTGAGGATTATGGCTGCCAGAGGATATGGCTTGACATCCCCATGTACACACCTAATATACACAGTGGTTTCAGGCAGGACCTGGATTTGTTGTACAAGGCGTCCCTGGATCACTGATTGCCTGCACCCAGAATCTAAGAGGGCCTTTACCTGTCTCCCATTCACCCTGGCACTTACATGAAAGGCGCTCCCCAGTTCCGCAGTGTATAGGATGGATTTGGGAATATTTCCCACTTCCATCGGTTCCTCCGTTGGTTTCTTCCTGGGGCAGAGGCAGGCAATGTGGCTCCAGTCTCCGCAATCATAGCACTGTGGACCTTTAAAGCTTGGTAGTTCTGGTTTCGGTGTTCTGGACCTCACAGCGTCTGGAGTGATTTTAATCCTCCTGTCGTATTTAACAACAGGTTGGCACATTGTTTTATCTGTCTCCCAAATGGGCGGCTTGGGCTGGGCGCGAGAGTAGGTGGTGGCCATATCTATGGCATGTTCCACAGTTAGGCGAGTATGTTGCCGCAACCACTTCTGAGTGCCAAAGGGGAGGGCCTCTAGGTATTGCTCCAAGTAGATCTTCTCCATGATCTCCTCCTTGGTACTAACGGCAGGAGTTAACCACTTATCGGCTGCCATCTTCAACCCAAAAAACAATGTCTTAGGGTTTTCTCCCGGGGCACCCTTCTGCTTCCTAAACCGCACCCTATAAGCCTCGGCGTCAAGTTCCAAGTGGTCCAGGATTATATTCTTTATGTCTGTGTATGGCATATCCCCGCCGGAGTTAGTGATCTGGTATGCGGCCTGTGCCTCTCCCGTCAAGAGCGGTGCCAGGAAGAACGGCCACCTCTCCACCGGCCAGCCACACGCCCATGCCGCTCTCTCGAAGTTTAAAAGGAAGACATCCATATCCTCACCGGACACACTTCTGTAGGGAGATGCCTGATGGGTATGGGTGGTGCTTCGTGGTGGGCCTGCCGGGGATTGCTCTGTTATCATTTTCTGTAGCACATCTTTAAAGATGTCCCGGTCTGCCTGTACTGACGTCAGCTGGCGTTTCACGGCCCATCCGTGCGTGTCCTGCCCCGTGCTGTATTAGGGCTTCCATCTTCGGTATACAGATGGGTTGGCTTATGTCTGCATTCTCCACCAGTGTTAGCGGGTCTGTAAGAACGGGCACCACTCCTTGTGGGTTTAGAGTGGGTTTTATTTTACGCAGTACTCTTTTCCTTCTTGATGCCAGTATACAGGCAAAACAAAGCAAAGTAAAGGAGGTTGGTCTTTGGCTCCCGGTATCCTGTCCCCTTGTATCGGCATCTTCAAGGCGTCTCTCTGGGGTCTTCCCGGATTCCGGCTCTGGTCCACGGCGTGGGGTTGCTCAAGGTGAAAAGGAAAAGAGGAAACTGGGTGAGTGGCAAATTGTGGCAAGTGCTGCGAGGTGGGGTGGTGAAGGAGCACATCCGAATGAGTGACGAGGGTATAAACTGGGGGAGTGATAGTGCGGGGTAGGGTAGTAAACCACACAGGACTAAGCAAGAGGCTGTTTCGCTTAAGCGTCTGATTTCTTCCGCCGCCCTGCCCAGCCCGTGAACCGCTTGTGTACCTTGGTTAGCCACGCTCCTCCGGGAGCATGGCTGGACGAAGCGTGGTCCTCGTAGCCCCTCGGCTCTCCCGACGTTTTCGGATTGCCGACGTCCTCTCCTCTGCCAGATTGTATTTGTGTCCCTCTTCGTACTCCTTCTCCTCTCTCTGCGGCTTGACTTCCTAACTCCTTCGTTCTCCTCGCTCCTCTCGACCTCCGGTGGTAAAACACACCCTCTTCCGGGATCCCTCGTCTCTTGTTGGAGCGCTGTCTGCCACGTCACAAGAGGGGGCGGAGTCGTATTCCATGTAAGTTCGAATTAAAGGTACAGTAACCCATTCCTGCGGTAGTCTCGCAGACTTCTTGCGATGTCGGCATCCAGTCTTTGTGCTGTGTGGAAAAAGAGGGCGATTGGTCAGGTTGCGCCTCCCACCAGTCTATTATCCGTGCTAACGCCTCCCCAGGAACACCGGCCCTGCGACACAAGCCTATTAATAGAAATGAAATCCAGCCTCAAGACTATCGACTCCAAACTGGATATCCTTACAGCCCAACTGGACCAGGTTAAAAAACAGGTTGTTTCACATGAACTGCGTATAGATCAGCTTGAAAACCGGCACACAGCGGTGCATGAATTTCAAATAGAAACGATGGAAAAAATTCTCAATATGGAGAAAGTATTAACGGTCATCAGAGCAAAGAACGATTATTTACAAACACGCTCACGAAGGAACAACCTACGTATAATAGGTATTCCCGAGACCACAGCTACAGGCAATATGGAACTATACGTGGAAGAGATGATAAAAGATGTATTTGGCTCAGAACATCCCAAATGTTCTAGTTGAGTGCGCGCACCGCTCGCTGGGCCCTAGACCCCCCGTGGGCACCACCCCTGGAGCAATCCTGGCCAAAATCTTGAACTATAGAGACAGACACTATACTCAAAAGTGCCAGAGAACATGGCCAAATCTTCTACAAGAGGAACAATATATTCTTCTATCCGGAATTCACCCCTGGCGTCCAGCATGATGAGAGTTTACCCAAGCCAAATGGGTGTTACAACAGGCTGGTGTACTCTGCGCCTTGCTATATCCTGCCAAGCTAAAAGTCACGCACGACAATAATACAGATTTTTTTCACGGATGCAAAATCGGCTCGGAAATATAATAAGCACATTGGAGAGACCAAGAAGCAAGCAGCTGGGACTAGCAGAACGCAAACCGCAGATCATAGTTCAAGTGACAATGACTGATAATAGCACTACGTACATTCTTGCCCACATTGGGAAAACAAGCCCATCAGTTTTAACTAAATATTACTATAGCGGCCATGATTCATTCCAGCGCACGTGATGCAATAAAATAATCTATGCAGATATTGTGTACATGTTGTATCGTCCGGCCACATTACTCGGCTCCTGGTGGTTTCTTAACTGAACTGTACGCCGGTGCCTCCACGCCCCCAGGGAGAACTCCCACAACCTCACCTTTCTAGACTTGATGTCCTACTTTGCTTTTGACTTTTATGTTAATTTAGTTATTGGGAGGCTACTACAGACTCAACATGTTTGGGGAGTTGGTGTGGGCGGGGGTGGGATTGAAGGGGAGGGAGTTAATAGTTTGAGAGGGAAAAGGCGGCAACGAAATAAGGCACATAAGTCATACTACACCAACTATGAGACAAGTGGTAACGAGGTATACAACATTGCTAACCAAAGTAGACACTCCGCGGATTACGCAGTAAGGCACACAAGTTACAGTATCGCTATTGTATCCCAACATTATATAAATAAGGCATGACTACATATAGTTGTCTTACATGGAATATACGTGGGCCCAACGAACACTGGAAAGTCATACCTAATCAGACACAAAATTGATATATGCTTTCTTCAGGAAACACACCAGCTAAACACAGCGAGTGCTAAACTCCAACACAGATACTGGGGAAATATATATGCGGCGGCCTACTCAAACTACGTTAGAGGAACCGCGATCCTTATCCGAAAGGGTTTAGGCTGGAACCAGATTAAAACGCAGTCAACACAAAATGAAACAACCTAACGAACAGGTCAGCACTGATCCACACCCCCCCTCTCTCTCTCATTACATAAGAAGTCTGTTCCTTACGTATTCTGCGGTTGGCACCCTCGTCGTCAATATACACCGCTGCCCGTGCCCCAAGGCTGTACACACTATCCGTGAACCGTGCTGGGCCCCACCACTCCGCCTCCCCTCTAGAGACCCCCCTCCAGGCCATGATATTTCCGCCACAGGGACCAGACCCTGCTGAATTTTTTTGGGGCAGCCCCGCGCTTTGTATGTGACCCTCTCGGCCGCCATGTATATGTCTAGGCCCCTCCTCCATTCCTCCAGTCGGGGTGGCGAGGGCGCCCCCCAGTATTTTGCCACGTCTCTCTTTGCCACCACCAGGGCCAGTACCAGGAAAGTCAGCTGCGGGCGGGGGAGGTCCACATCATGTGTCATACCCAGTAGCACTAACTTGGGGTCCTCCGGTAGTGGCACCTTCAGCACCTTACTCAGTTCCCCTAGGATCCCCCGCTGAATCTGCGGGCAAAGCCAAAGTACGTGATAGAAGTTCCCTCCTGTCCTTCCGCACCTCAGACACGACGTGTCCCCTATCCGCCCCATTTTGTACAGGCGCAGCCTATCAAAATATGTTCTATGCAGAATATTGAATTGGATCAGCCGCAGCCTGGACTTAATCGCCACCTCTCGCGGATGCATGAGAACTGTATCCCAGTCCACCTCGTCCATCTCACCCACGTCTGCCTCCCATGTTGCCCGCAACGCCCCCAGAGAATCGGGCATATTGTTCATGAGGGTCCGGTATGTGAGGGACACCGCCCTTTCCACCACATGTTCCTGCAGCAGTCTCCCCTCCAGCGGTGCGTATTCGGGAAGGGAGACAGTCTGTAACCCCTCTGCCTGCCAGGCATGTTTCAGCTGCGCGTACTTATAGTACTGCGTGGGGAGCAGCCCAAACTCCTTGCGTAGCATCGAAAAGGACTTCAGTTCCCCCCTCACTAGTACATCTCCCAGTGTCGACACCCCGATGTCATTCCAGTGCGCGAACCCCCTCAACTTGTTCATTTCAGAAGGTAGATATATCTTATCGGAGGAGCACACTTGGCGCACTGAGGGTGGTACTGGCGCCGGTCTACGGCCCCAATACCGACATACCTGAATTTTTCAATGAGCTTTGGGGTGGCATAACGCAAACCAGATGTGATACTATGGGGTGGGGACTTCAACGCCATCCTTGATGACTCTCTAGACCGCAAGGGTGCAACCCGTAAACTGCACCCCAATGCCAGCACGGCACTAAACACACTAATAAGAGATAACGGGCTAATGGACATCTGGAGACAGTGGCACCCAGATACAACAGAGGGCACATGTATTACAACGCAACACTCAGCCTGGTCTCGCATTGACTTCTGGCTATTATCCAGGGACGTAGCCATGTGGACTATAGACATTAACCACCTCCACAGAACCCTCTCAGATCACGCACCCTGCCTGCTCTGCCTACTAATAACATCTGCGCCTAACCCGTCATTTTAATGGAAACTCCCACCCAGAGCCCTACTAGACGCTGCTTTAGAGAGGAAATAAAAGGGGACATCCTTGAATACTTCTCACTCAATGGGGGTTGAGTATCCTCTCCATCATCTCAATGGGAGGCATTCAAGGTGGTCATCCGTGGCCGGTGTATAGCCAGACAAGCCGGAGTACTCAAGGCCTCAAAAGCCTAGAAACACCGATCCGAACATTAGAGCTTGATTACTACCAATCTAATGACCTTGAGCTTCTTCCGGAGCCACAAGGATGATTTGGGCCTAATCTTCTTCAGAACCCTGGGCAGGAGTGATATGGGCAGAAAGGCGTACAGCAGGCCTGAGCTCCACTCGCAATGAAAGGTGTCGCTAAGCGATAGCTGCCTTGGAAACTCCAATGCACAGTACTGCTGACGTGCGCTCTCTTCGCAGGCGAACAAATCTAACCAATGGTTTTACCCACTGCTGAAAGAGAGCTTGCATCACCTTCGACTGGAGACACCATTTGTGATGCGCTAGGCATCAACAGCTGAGTTTGTCCACAATAGCGTTCAGAGAACCTGCCAGGTGTTGAACCACCAGGGTTATGCTCTGCTGTTCCAGCCTTGTCCAGAGGCGCAGAGCCTCTCGACAAATGATCCACGACCCCACACGTCGACCCGGATCCGAGATCGGATCCCTGAGGCCCCACCGGCGCTGTGGCCAAGGCAGACGGCGTCGAACCAAATGGCCCCCCCCTTCCGACCCCGCGGAGCCTGAGGGCTCACCAGTGGGGTCGTTCTGCTCAACTACGCGGCGCATGGCCTTGTAAAACTCGTTAATTTGAGCAGGAGTTGCTCGGCTCCTGGAAATTTTGGGAGGAGCAAATTCGACTCAGGCTCTGGGGAACCATGCCTAGAGTGTTGGTGCTCCTTAACTCTCTCGACGACAGATGCCAGTCAAGGCGAAGATGAAGTCCGCTTGGACTCTTCCCCGAGTGTTCCGAGGACCACGAGTGGGATGAAGAGGACTTTGGGCTCCGAGAGCAGTCCTGTGACCTCCTCTTGTTCGATCGGGACCAGGACCTCCACAGAGTCTCGCTTGACAGTGGAGACTGCCGGGCTGCAAGGAGCTTCAACGCCGACTTCAAGGTCTTAGGAGCCATGGCCCGGCAACCTGAGCACAACTTCGTATCGTGGTCGAGACACCAAATACAAATCAGATGGGGATTGGTTACCAACATCATGCGGTGCCAAGCACCTTACGGCTTGAACCCTGTCTTCCTCAAAGACATCCCTCGCACACAAAGTGAAAAGACTTCGACAAAAAGTTGAGAAAAAGCCTGCCAAAAAGCGACAGATAGATAGCTCTTCCTGGATCGACAGTGCAACGCTGCCGACACGGACAATGTCATGCGTAGCCAAATGGAGCCACCCACGCCGTGCGCAAGGGGTATTGCTCAGCAAAAGTTTCAGGATCCAGCCCGAGCCCTGGGAATTAAAAAGGTACGGAATCTGCACCTACAAGTCTCTATCAGATAGTGATGGCAAAGCAAGTGGTGCACGAGGAGTGGGTGGACGCGTCTTTAGAACTGGAGAATGGACTGCTCCTAACCATGCAGGATCAAGGCTGATTTGCATATGGCTGGGTCTAAACTGAGATAGCATTGCGGGCAAAATGCAATGGACTGAGATGCAGTTCCAACTAATTACCAGTGGCTGAGATTAATTCAAGCATTTCTCCCATTACTTTGTTTATTTCAGTGTGACGGATATGTAGCTCCTACAGAAATTATCTATAAATAAAATGAACACTGGACTATGCTTTTCGTCAGAATACCCGAGCTTGAATAACAGAACTGCAGCCTTAGGAAAAAACTCCCTCCAGACGAAATGTGTTATGATGAATCACACCTTTCAGTGATCACCTTTTATTGTAGTATTAAAAAAAGGGTTCAAGTTGCAGACATTGCAAACAAACTAGCCTTAAAAACTTTAATTAATTCCCATCTGCTTAATGGCTGGAGGAAACAACTGCCCAAATAAGGAAGGCAAGCTTGTAGTCTATAACCATATGTGTAAAGAAAATAGGATTTCTATCCTGCTCAAGCATGGGGATCCATGAAATTTACATTAGGTAACAAACGTTTTGGGTCACAGAGACCACCACTGCTTCACGTTCGATTTGCATGGGCACAGTCACTGCTCTACATCCCTCATTCAATGTCTTTACACAACAACGTCCCACTTACGCAACATCTGGGACCCCCCTCCATTTAAACTTTCAGCATTCACTTTTCGCTCAGGCCCACCATTCTTTATTCCTTAGGTTAGGAAGGCTTCTTCCACTCGAGATGCTTATCTTCGGAGCTGCAGAAGAGCCGCTCTAATGCAATCAGGAGAAACGGTGGATAGTGGAACATCATCCCTGTGCTATTCAAGCACATGTTCAGCGTTTCACCTTCCTCTTTGCCATCTCCTCCCGGATTCGCTGCTTCAGTGCCTGGCGCATTAGAGGGTCCAGCTTGTTCCTGGAACAAATTTTGGCAGTCACCAGCTCTGGGTCATCTTCCTGAGAAGCCAAAATATAAAGCAAAGATGAAACATGGGTGTTTGGGAATATACACAGGACAGTGAGTGGCAGGTGCACGCAGCAATCCATATTCCATGTAGCTTCTCTCCAGGTTCTTTAACAGAATTGACTATTTTGTTAGTGTTAATAGTACACAAGTCCACAACATTTACATTTTTGGTTCCAGAAGGATGGAATGCTCAATCAGCCTGGCTGGGAACCAAACGTATGGCACACTTATTCTACAAATATCTCTGCAGAGGTGGTTCAAGAGATGGAGCCATATTAAGAAGCAACCTTCAAAGTTAAGAAGTAAGGTAGAACAGAGCATAGCCTATGTCTGTCAAGAAAGGGAAAAAGGACTTAAGCCAGAAGCTACTACTTCGTGACAGCTACACACACTAGTCAGAACAAATGATATGCAGGTCAGTCATTTCAAATGGCTTCATCTTGTGAGTTCAAAACTTGGTGTTCAGATGCAGCTGTAATGAGTTTTTAGTTATGGCTTTGGGGTGTTCTGATTTTATCTCCTGCATTTTCATGAGGCACTGTTGTCTTTACTAGAACAGAATATACAGGAGTGAGCACATCATTCCCAAGTCATTACTATAGACCCTTCCTTATTTAAAGATGTTAAGTTGCTATACAAATTGCTGCTCCGGTATTCTACATTCCTGCACCGAGTAAACAGTTAATGACACACCTTGCACACAGTCACAGCAGTGATTTCTCCTCCATCAGCCTCATATTCCAAGCAGAAGAGTTCTGATCCACAAGGGTCTGGCTCATTACTGGAACTGCTCCCAGATTCTTCCTTTTCCCGTTTGGAAGTGGCTCGTTTGAGACCTGAGGGGCAGAAATCAAAACCTTACAGTAGGGGTGCAGTGAGCTTAAGTGTTGACAGCATATAAGAGGGCATTCTGTGTTCTTCAAACACTAGGCATGGTAGCTGGGGATGAACTCTCAATCAGGGTTTCAGTGAAAAGCACCATGTTGTGTCAATTTCAGTGGGACACTAGAGCTGAGATAAAGATGGTTTATCGTTAGCCATGATCTGCTCTTGTTCCAGCACCATCATTTAATTACCTTCTTTAAACAACTATTGCCTACCTTGATCCCTTTTCTTTATGCTCTCTGATTTCACAAAGTCTGTCTTCATTTCTCCTCTATCCTTTTTGCTTTTTACTAATCTAGTCATCTTTGCAAGAGAGAACTTATGTTTGTGGAATATTACTTCTACTCTCAATCCTCACCCTTACTAAGCACAAGGCATTGACCTTCTCCCTCTTTTGTACTTCGAAGCTCCCTTTAAAACCCCAAAGTATTGCTAGAATAACGTTCTTCTGAAACAGGCCTAGTCTGCCTCCCTTTATCACTGCCAGTTCTTCTCCTGCCTTCCGCTTCAGTCTGCTAAGGAACTTTTCTTTCTCTAATTTTCTCATCTCTTCCCCCATTCAAGGTTCTTAATTCTGCATTTAGTCAAGAAGACTTTCCAAGAGAAGAATACAAATATTAACAATCATACACAAACACTAGGTATACATTGTACAGTGTAAGTTTACACCATGAGGTATACAGGGTAAACCCAAACAACACACAGGAAGGGGAAGACCATGTAACAAAAATGTATTTGGAAGAGATCATATATCCACAGCATTTATCAACTGTCGTCATTCTTTGTGTCCCTCAAGAAAGTCTAGTGATGGTCAGACACTTAGACTACAAGGTGCTTCATAATCTTCCAGAAGGAAAACTGTGGTAGGTGTAGTTGCTTTCTGCTTGTGAGGAGACTAAACACAACATTGAATAGGGAAAGACCTGGGGAAGATTGGGTGTTGTATACAAATCTGCAATGGCACTCAAATACCAAGCAGTCAAGGAATGGCTTGGAAATACACAGTTTTCATCTAAAGGTAGGATTAAGAAGGTATTAGGAGTTCAGACTGGCCCTAATACATCTTATTTTATTTCTTGTATACAAGGTAAAACTTGGTTGATTGTCTTCCTCCGGTCAGCATTTCTCTGCACAGAACAATTTTCTTTGTTGTTTATTTTCTTCATAGATTTTTCACAACCCCAAGCAAGTTGGGTGACTACTCCACCACACCATATGATAAGGTAGTCTGCTTTGTCCTGTATCTTTGGAGGATGTTTTATTGCCTGACCAAACCAGCTCCCAGTCAACCTGAAGCTAAACAAGAACTTTAATGCACCGCTTATTCTCTGAACTTTAGCCACAATCAAATTCCACTGATCTTGAGTCACCTCATTAATGTACAAAGAGTTTAGTCGTGGGTGTTTTGGTACACTACTGCACAAGGGTACACTAGGTCAAAAGACACAGGTACTTTCTTTTCTTGATTTGCCTTTCATATTTGCTTACTATACTTTCCTCTATTGTGACTGTAGTATTAAAGTTGTTTTGAACACTGTCGTAGAAGCATAAGCCTCCTTTCTGAGCACTGTGAGTTTTCCATTTATGCTCCGAGACCTTATTGTAGTTAGCAGTGAAAGATTGCTGTGTTCTTTCTCTGCAATCGTATTCTCTGCTCAAGGACCAAGTCGTCTTTCATGGTTGCAATATCATCTCCTTAGTTACTTGCCATGTCATCATATTCTTTTGTTCTGGGATCCACGCCCATATTCTATGACCACTGCTCTTCGACTGAATTTTCTGTCAATCAAGCCTTAAACAGGGACGGAGGGTGGGACAGGCTACCCTTTCATGCCTGAGCAGTGCTTGAGGAGGTTAAGGAAGAAGACAATTTCTTGTAGTGCATGATGCTTCTGTGCCAGTGTACCTTCTGCTTTTCCTCAAATTTCTATTTAAAAGGAACAGACTATAGTTTGGCTTTGGTTCAGCTACTCCTCCAATCACTCATTTACTATATATTTGTCTTTGACCCTGAAGAATATTCCACAGCCTTGCGGGCTAGGTTTAGATCACAAACATAAGTTCACAGTTTCATTTTTACCATAAAGATCAATTTGCATTTTAAAGTAGTCACTATTTGTATGTTAAATGCAACTATTAACATTAGTTTTTATTAATGTATTCACTTCTAATATTATGCTGTGCTTGAATTGTATTTTACAATTATTTAAAACCTATTTGTGTATCTAATAATTTTAGTTACTTAATATTGTCCTTACATGCACCAACTTTGCAAGGAATGTGATTATTTCATGCTTTGGCATTGTAATGTTTGCAAGATGTTGGAGGCATATCTGAAAGTTATTTCTGTTTATATTTAGTGCTTTTGACAAGTGATGTGGCTTGCACACTCCATTGGTTGCAAGGAGGTGAAGTGTAGGGATGTCCGAAAGTGGGCATTCATGTACAAGTTTGTTCTTGTGGTTTTTAAATTCGTTATAGAATATCTGATAGAGACATCTAGCCGCAGATTCCTTACCTCTAAATCACAGTTCTTCAAACGGGCGCGAAGGCCTCTGCAAGCACATGTAAATGAAGACGCCTGGAAGTGCAGCAATGTTTATTTGCTGCATTTCCAGGCTGTCTTCATTTACTCTGAAGCCCTCCGAGTGCCTTGGGGCCAGAGGTCAGTGGGTGTTCTGCTGGGGGCTCGGCTGGGCAGTGTCTGGAGTCTTATTAAGACTCCAGCACGCCCCGGTTTTTCACAGGTCTTTAAAGACCATTTACATACCTTTGGAAACTGGTTACGGAGGCTGTTTTTTTTTCTTTTTCCAGTAACCCCTGGGCCCCGACTCTGCCTATTCCTCCTTACATTTGTATTTTACATATACTGCTGTAGTGTGAAATGCATTTCATGAAAATGAATATAAAAAAGGGTTGCCAATAGAAAAAATGCCAGCCATGTATGTTTAAAGAGCCTGCAAAGACCTTGCTTTGACACTAAATAGGGTCTTTAATAAAAAAAAGTATGTATTCATTTGTAATTTGACTTTCTGTCTGTTCCTTTTATTTTCAGTCATGAAACATTCAGGCAGCCCTAGAACACATTTAAAAGTGCTTTATATTTGCTTTTCGAAGAATGCACAGATAAGTGCTGAAAATAGGGCTTTAGGTGACTGTTTATTTTTGTACCGTCAGCAACATCCAAATAATGAGCTGGCAACCCTAATCATAAGACTGGAAGTTTGTTGCAGGATCAGCACATTATTTATTTCCTTCACCCTCAATTCCCTGATTTAATTCCATAGTAGCAATAGTTTAACTTGTATCTGAAACCCTACGCCCCGTCAATAACATGCTGATTAACTTCAAGTGCCTGGGAATTCACCCTGCATTCAGACAACTCACTCCTCATTCTCACCCTTCACTTTCACACTCGCCCTGCACTCACAGCGCACAGTTATGGTTTTCCCGCATTTGCCACACAATCCATCATCTGCTGTATAATTTGCAGATTGAAAAATGCAGCAACACATGTTACCTCACAGTGGAAGGCCCTTTCTAAATATTGACTGGTCACCTTTCTGTTGCTTACTGCTATATGTGGGTGATAATGTGGTACTTATGAGGGGCAATAAAGGCCAGGACAATGTTAACAAGTGTAAAAATAGCAAAATAGTGCAGTAATGCTATCACAAAATATTCAGCATAATTTGCCTTTGCTTGCTGCAGAATTTAGACAACCATGCTGCATAATTTGGTCTTCTCCTGCCGCATAATTCCAATGGCCCTGTATATAGTGCTATGTGGTCCCAGCCCGTGGCAGAAAGCACTGTGAATATGCAAGTCATTATTTTAAAACAGTATTTACATACTCTAAGCTAGGCAGCGGCAACATGATGCAGTGATTGTGATAAAACAAGTTCTTACAAAACATACTTTTTAGTAATAAGTAATCAAACTGTATCAAATGCAGACATTTTTGTAAGTGTCTCCACTAGTCAAGATCCCAGCTGATAACTCCTTTACATTACATCTTAAAAAGAATAGATCTTTGCCACCATAAAGCTTTAAGCAGATCCACTGGAATTATTCAGCAGAAGAGAACAACATTATGCGGCAGGTTTGACTAAATTATGCAGCAAAAAAGGTAAATTATGCGGCACAATGCACCACATTTTGTGGTTAGCATTACTTCATTATTTTGTCATTTCAACTCACGGTAACACTGTCAGGGGAAATATTTCACCTCATTAGTACCAGTGTAGCACCTAAATACAGCAGTAAGCAACCACAAGATTACCAGTCAATCTTTGCAAAGGGCCTTCCACTGCTCCGGAACACTTTGTCACACTTTAAGTAACTTTTGTTCCGTTTGAGCTAGAATCAAGTTTTTTTTGTTGAAATCTGCAGATTATGTAGCAAATGCAATACACTGATAATTATGTGGAAAACGCTGCTGCAGAAACTCATAATTCCATGGTTTCCTTTTTAACTTTCTGCACTACCACCCGCACTTCAATTTCAGGCAGAGGCATCTCAAAGTCAGTATTAACCATTCAGGGGCAGTTTTTTGTGAAAGCCGAGTCCATGGGGTGGCAGGTAGAAGGCCAGCAGGATTACATTCAGCTGCAGAGCCCTAATCCTCTTGATCCCTGGGGCCTCATAGTAATGGTCTAGGAGACAGAGGAAAGGAGCGAGATTCATGGATATTGATAAAGAGAGGGCCCAGAATAGGGAGCACTGTATGGGCACTCATTTTTATGTTTACAAATGGCCAGAGACCACTTCTTCAGCGAGATACCCCAAAGAAGGGGACAATATAAGTGTTTTTTTTTTTTTAAAAGAGAGATTCATTAGTGAAGCTGGTACTGCTGCCAAGTGTGTAAGTGGCCACTGCTGGTTATCATAAAGGAGCAGATGCAGCAGGACTGGGGCCCATGGATTTTGGGGGGCCCGCTGCATCACAATTATGACCGTCTACCTTTAAAAACAAGCATTTACAATGCAACGGTCTCGGCATTGTTAAAGTTAGAGCTATTGGCATTGCTCATGACAATGCCGTTTCTTTAACCCCTTCGATGCTGCGCAGATTCCGCCGCTGTGCTGACGGAATCTTGCGCGGGCGTGGTCATGACGGAATGGTTCCGTCATGAGCACAGCTCAACCGTGGGTCATGACGGAACCATTCCGTCATGAGCACCGAAGGGGTTAAATGTTTAAAAAACCAAAACATAAACAAAAATATTGTCATGAGCAATGCCAGTAGCTCTAATTTTACCAATGCCGAGACCATTGCATTGTAAATGCTTGTTATATAGCGCGACCTTGACCCGAATCCAATCAGGTATCGGAGCGCGTTACACAAGCACCCGTTGCGTTACATAAGGACACACATTCATTGTTTTGTTAGGCACGGGGAGATTAAGTGATTTGCCCAGAATCACAGGAGGTTCAGCGTCATTGCCGAGACTCGAACCCAGTTCCCCGGCCTAGCGCCCTAGCCGTTAGGCCAACTCTTGGTTACCTGCGTACTAGAAACAAGTTTGTGTTGAAATCTCAATTATGCAGCAGATTGTGGGTTATGTGACCAGTCACCAGTGCGGCAAATGTACATTTATGTGGCTTAGCGCCAAGAAACCGTCTGCGTGCGCTTTATGGAGCATCGTAAACATAACATAACGTGGACAAAGCAGCGGCTGCAGAACTCCAGTGCCCTGGGTGAGTGCAGCTCACTGAAGCCTCCACTCCCACCGCTAACCCAGTGACGTCACTCGCGGCCCTGCTCCTACAGCCCCTACTACCCCGTATCAGCCTCTGCCACCCCCGGCCCCAGCCACACTCACCCCTTGTCTGCCCGAGGTGCGTCTCTTGGAGCCCCGGGAGAACATCCTCCTCGGGGGTCTCCCCGCTTGTCTCGCCCCTGGGGCTCGGCGGCGGTGTCTCGGGAGCTCCTCGGACGCGGGTCTGTCTCATCCTCCGGCCGGGGCTCTCCCAGGGTCAATCATCCTTCAGCAAGCTCTCGTTCGAGCTGTCTCTGCCCTGGGTGTCTCTCTTTTGGACTGTCTCTCCCCCAGCAGTCTCTCGTTCGAGCTGTCTCTCCCCCTGTCTCCTCCTCAGGCTGTCTCTCGTTCGAGCTGTCTCTCCTTCGGGCTGTCTCTCGGTCGAGTTGTCTCCCCCAGGGATGTCTCTTCCTCAGGCTAACTCTTCCTTGGACTGTCTTCTTCGAGCGGTCTCTCCCCATCTTCCAATGCCTCTGGCTGCAGGTGTATAGCGCCTTAAGGCCTCACCTCAGTTTTAGAGGTTGCACATGGGTGTAGGTCTCTCTCGCCGCAGGGGTCGCACCTGCCCTCAGTTGAACTCCAAGATATGCTTCGATATGTCTGTCTCCTCTGGAGCGTGGGCTTCTCTTGCGGTCTCTCTCACCTCCGCGGTCTCTCTCTCCCTCTCTTTCTCCCCAGGGGTCTCGTCCGTCCTCTCTCTCGTCGGATGTCTGAACTTTATTCAGGGGTCTTGAATTTCTGGGCAGAGACCCCTCGTCTCTCTCACGCTCAGGGTGTCCCTCAGAGAGAAGGTGGTCTCTCTCCTAAGTGTTTAGCCCCGGAGGAGGGGCCACAGGGGCAGGGGAGGGGAAGAACAGGGCAAACCCTGGGGAGAGACAGGCTCACTACACAACAAGCAGTGTACTCGTTGGAATCTTATCTCTTTCACAAACTGTGTACGACCAACCGATAGCAAATCTTTGGAGATCGCCAGACTGGGCCACTCATTTTACGGCAATTTTGCCAACAAATAAACCCCACCCCACTTATCTACAATTCTGAAACATTTCCAAAGCTGCAACCCCCAATATTCCCTGCCGGAAACGTTTGAAATGTACGTGTTTAAATGCAGACATTTGGCTTGTTAAGGGCTGCGCAGGAAGCCATTGTCATGCAGCGGGGGAGGGCGCGGGGGTCCCGTGAAGGCTGGTCTCCACTGGGGGTATTCAAGGACGGGCCTGCCGCGTTCATAGAGCTCTGTCTAGGCCCCTGCTGGGACACCTGCGGCCCCGTTGCATTTATCCACCCAGTTGAGAGCGAAAGCGGCGTCGGAGCAGCTTTAACTTTGGGCGTGAAAAGGAAGTTCTTAGAAGTCAAACAGATCAAGGCAAAAACAAGGCAGAGCAAAAGGCAAGCACACCACTGCGTTTCTCCGAGGCAGAGCAGAAATGCCTCGGAGAAACGCAGTGGCGTTTTCGGATTCGGGGGCGTGTTTTGCTTTTATCTCCTCTTGCCATTGGCAGGAGGAGATAATTAGACTTTCTGCAAAAAACACGCCCCCGATCCGAAAAGGACGGGGCCTAATCGGAATGACGGACCTCTTCTCCAATGGCTGGCCAGCATTCAAGAGGCCAGCCAATGGAGAACAGGGGAGAACAGGGGCGGGTTCAAGCCCCTCTTCTCCAAGTCATTAAATCTCGGATCGAGACTGCGCAAGCGCAGCCTTCGAGCCGAGACCTAAAAAGGGCATCAGAGCTTATTGTCCTTTCAAGCATTAGGACAGAGGTGATGATCCATCATGGAGGGGAAGAGGTAAAAAAGGCAAAGGAGATAGCCTGCTACTCAGGACTGCAGTTATCAATAATGCAGCAGGTATAGTTGCATTGGGGTCAAAGAGTGTGAGGGGCTCACAACACCCCAATTATGGGGAGCAGTTTGTTTGGGATATCTGTTTTTGTTTGATGCATTTTCTGTTTTAGAAGTCTCATATTTGGTGCAGTTCATAAGCTATAGAAAAAGTATTCCTGAAATCATCTCATAAGCCCCGCTCCCTGCACGCAGCCATGTCCCTTCCGCTCTCCCAATCCTTGTCATGAAGTTTTGGAGGGGGGACTGACCTCAAAACATTTTGCTTAGGGGGGGCTCAGAGTAAAAAAGTTTGAAGACCTCTGCTCTAAATTATCCCCTGGTACCCGACTGGATCAGGAAAACATTTCTACAGCAGTACCTCTGCATGTTGGTAAAGGGTGTTGAGCGACTCCATAGCAACGTCGTCTACTGGATGTGACGTTGACAGAGTCCACATAATCCCCCCTCCCTGACACAATAATGTCAGATTCTTCCTTTCTGTGCCTCCACACGGATACCGAGAGCGGTACCTCTGGCCATTTTTGGCCTATTTCGACATTTTTGGACAACACTGTGTGTCCTTTTTTGGATGTTTTCGGGCTCCTGTGGACTACGATGTCGACCGCTTACCCACATTTTATTTGCATGTGGTGTCTGGGTGTGCACCATGACTCCAAAGGGTGCAGCTCATGCCTTCAGCTTTGGCGTTGCAGGAATGCCGTATGTTTAGTGGCGCAGTGGTTGAAGGTACCTCATCGGTCGTGGTCCTCTTCTCCCTCGGAGGACCGCTCGAGCGCCAGCTCCTCAAGTCCTTGCTCTTCACTGTCAGCTGGCAATTCACACCGTAGGCAGTCAGAGTTGTGGTCCCCCAACTGTACTGTGTATGCGTGGGTGTCTCTGCAACGCCGTCCTGCTCCTCCAGTTACAGAGTCGGAGCGAGAATCTGCCCCGGGCCTTCCTGTATTCTCTGGTTCAGAGGCGACGCTGGATCAGATGAGAGAATATTATCTCTTCCTTCATTCTATATCTGGTTCTCCGCCTTCCTCTGGTGCGTTTCTCGCCCCAAGGAAGCCGGTGAACTTCACCTTGACTGACTCCGAGCTAGCGGGACCCCCTCAGTGTCAGGGAGACCCTTTGGATCCGTGATCGAATCTATATTGGCTCTAGTACACACCCCTTCGGGGTTCCCACCTGTGACGCCAGTGTTGGATCCGCCAACGCCACCAATTTGTCTCTCCTCCCTGGCGCCAAGGTGTCACCTCTTCGACATCTGGAGCGGCGCCGGTAGAACAGTTCTTTTCGGGCTACCTACCTCGGCCTTTCGGAGGAGCCCCTTACTATTTTCCCCTCATAGACCAGTATTTGGTGATGCTTGTGATGACATAAGTGACACTACTCAGCCTCCTCCAGATTTTCATTGGGTTTCTGACCTTGGTGAGGCTAGTGGCCTGGACTCTTCCCATCCTCTGGCTTGTTTTCGCCTCCTAGCCTCGCTACTCAGGCTAGTTCTGCCTTTGCTGAGCTTCTGCGGAGAGTTGCTGTGGTTCTGGAGCTGCAGCTCTCTTCTGTAGAGGTGGCCATTGCTCCCCCCTACTTAGGGTGTTTCATCAGGGTCAGATGGAGGCAGAGCCTGTGCTCCACTTTGGTGAAGCCCTCTTTGATATTCTGTTGGGCTAAAACCGTTTAAGGGGCTTCCGTGGACGGGTTTATAGTTCATAGGCACAATCCTGCCCCTGGAGACCCAATCTGCCTCTTTCGACAGCCTACGCCATTCAGCTTTAGGGTTCAGGCTGCTACAACTTCCTTGGATATCGGCACCCTGCCTGACGTCCCTCTAGACAAGGAGTCAAAGTCTAGATGCTCTTGGTCGATATATCTTTTCTGCCACCAGTTCCGCTTTGTGGTCCCTTAATACCGCTTGTGTTCTGGGCCGTTTCTCATGTGTTGTGGGATTCGGTCTCACGCCTTCTCTACGTCCCTGATGACACCCGGAACATTCTTACTTAGTTATTCCAGGATGGCCGTTAGGCAGTTAAATTGCTGATTCCCTGTGACATGTATACCACAGATTATGTTGAGGGAGCCATGGCTCTTTCGGTAGCTCTTCGCCGGCGTGCCTGGCTATGCTCCTCTGGTTTCTGAGGCGTTCAATCCACCTTGGTGGACATGCCTTTCGATGGTCAACATCTGTTTAGCTTTTAAGCCGTTGTTAGAACAGTCAAGGTGGAGCAAATATCTTAATCCCTGCTTGCTATAAGCATCAAGGCCTCAGGTGTAAGTTCAGCTATTCGGGCAGAGAGTCCCTGTAGGAAAACCAATTGGTCATGGTTTGGGGCATATATGCTACCAATTGTGATGTTTTGACCACTCAATTTCCAGTAAGCAACACATTAGCTCCTAATCAATGCGGGTAGTTTTAACTTCAAAGACCAACTAACAGGTCCCAGAGCGGTTTGGCAACAGCCAACAGCCCAATCCTTAGCCAAATCAACAAGTTTCAATGTGAACCAGAGTCCGCAAAGGGGCCGGCCCGTTATGGGTGTGCGCCCATAGATAGGAAGTAGTGACTCGTCTTTTGTGCATCAGCCCTCCTCTTATACTGACCCAGGCAGGTCCCAGGTGGCCAGCAGAGATCAGTTCTCCATGTCTGGCCTCCAGTGGCTAGGTCATCTCATACTCCACAACAAATTATGTAGTCTGCAGTTCTCTGGGTGACCTTCGGCAAAGCCACACTGCTGTCGCGGGAGACATCCGAGTCAGTTCCCTTTACTGATCGTGAATCTCCCTCCGATGGGGTTCCAACACCCTGCATTATCTCTGCCACCACCAGCTCTCCTTCTCGGGTCTGGGAAGGGCTTGGCTTTTTTGGTTGACCTCGTATGGGTCATCTCCATGGTCTCTTCCTGGTTAACCCGTCATGTTGCTTCTGGGGGCTTCCCCACTGAGTGCCGGCCTCCCCGCATTTTTACGCTTCAATCCAGTCCCATGAAATTTTTGATCTTTGCAAAAACGAGTCTGTCCATCTAGCAGGATGCGGAGGCACACAGGAAACAGAGTACTGAAGACCTTAATTGCGCAGGACCTTCTTCACCTCAAGATACGAGGCCCTCTTTCTTTGGACCCCCTAATGTCTAGTCGGGATACATGCAGTTATTTACGGTGTATGGGCCGTCTGTTTGTGCTTTCTGCAACAGCAGGTCTCTGTCTTTGTAATGCAAGAGCTTAGCCACTACTGGATGCAGAGGGTAGCCAGGAACAAGGGGCCTGGCCGGTACCCAGTGGGCTCTCTCCAAAGTATAGAAATGCGATAGGCCCTCTGGCACAACCACTGTATGAAGCCACGGTTCAAGATAGCCAATCATGTCTCTGCCTTCCACTTTTTCGGGCAGTCCCACCACCCGGAAATTGCTTCTTCTGTTGTGTCCCTCTGCATCTTCCACTGTGCGCTCAAGTGTTCTTACTCTACTTGATAGATTTTGATCTGGGCTTGCCCAAGACTGCCAGTGTCGTTTCACTGAGCTTCGAATCCCCCTGTGGTATGTTTGTGCAGTGCACAGGCCAAAGCGTGTCAGCACATAGGAAAGGTCTTCTCAGTGGGGCCCTGGGGATGGTTACTCGCCTCTGCAATATTCCTGCGCAACCAGTGTATTCAAAACTCACCCCTCTAACCTTCCTCAAGACATATACCCTCAGCCTTTGTCTCGGGGCCCACGGGGGTCGCCTCTCTCCGCTTCAAGGTCATCACACTTGTTCCTCACCTCCACGTGTCTCCCAAATGGGAAAGGGATGTGTGAGGAGCATGGGAGTCCGCTCTGAGACGCAACTTCTCCGCATAGGGCCCCCAGTTCAGGCCTGAGTTATGCCCACTTATGTCAAACGTACAGGGCAAAGACCAGGGGCAACCAGCTTTCAAATCTCAGAAAAGAAGGATCCATAATAATACCCCAGGGGTCTCCTGCCCCGCCCCAGTCTAACTCGGGCCCGTACAACTGTACACCTCCCGTAGGGGAGGTCCCACGCCAATTAAGCAATAGTCATGTGTGTGGCCCTTTTGCCACACCGCATATTGGCAGTACTTCTCCCAGGTGGAATCAACCAGCAAAATACTCCAGCTGGGCCGTCCTTAATAGTGGGACACAGGGCTTATTTCACCAATCCAGGACGCCAGTGACTCGTCAGCTCCCTACCGATCTTGTCTGCGGGCCTCAGGGGCAACAGCGCTCCGCAGTCTTCACCTCTCTTCTCCGCAGGGCTCGCCTCTAGGGGACGACTCCGGGCCCCGAAACAGCCCCCGCCAGCAGCCCCAGCTCCAAATCAGAGCGCCTTCGCCGTCCCCAAGCTCGGCCAAGCCAGCAGTGCACCGCGGGTCAGGTTGTCCCTGATCTCTGCACTTGGGGAGCTCCGGGTCTCCTCCAGGCCACCAGATCCGACCTCGGTGGATCAGGCGCTTCTGCCCTGAATGGCGACTCCGCCGGATCCGCAGGCGGTTCATTTCTGCCGGCCGCCATCATCATTCGCCACGGGTCATTCAAACTCCAAAAGCGACAGCATGAATAATGGACCCATGCGGAGCTACTTGCTCACGCGTCTGCCATGTTCGGCTGTCAAGCCGGGACGCATTTTGTTTTATGGTCCTATTGGCTTCCACTCCTGCTGATGCAAAGTGTTCTCTTGTTTTTTCTACCCAGGTTCCCCTGGGGTATTCTGCTTCTCTTGTGAGGGTGCACAGTCACCTTGTTCCCTGTCCTCCAAGGTACTTTGTTCGTATGGCCTAAGGTCTTCCCTCCATATGTTTTTGGCACTTTGGTACCCCTTATATGGGGACGTCACATAGAGTGTTTGGTAGAATGGTGCATGGGATTCTCCTTGTTCTTTTCCTTAAACCATTTTTAGTGCCCTTCTTTTCTAGCAGACGCAAGTAAATAGATCATACTTCTTTACCTAGGGTACATTTTCAGCTCCTCCCCTAGGCGATGTTCTTTCTTCCTTTCCGGCTTAGCTTCTCCTTGTGCTGGGTCCCTTTATGCACGGGTACAAAGGACTTTTAACTCCTTCTCTCAAGGTTCCTTATGGATGTACCTTGTCCGTTTCTTGGAATGGGTGGAGACTCCTTCTCTTCTATGCCACTGGGTGGTCTGTTTTTACTCTGCTTCTGCCCTGCGTAAAGCTATCATTGCTTTTCACTTTGGGCAATGTTTTTGTGCTTTGTTAGAAACATTTCCATGACCCACCATATACCAACCCCAACCTTTGGTTACTAACTTCTTGTTGTTCTCAAACAACCAGGGTTCCTTGACACCCCTCTCTTGAGTTGGTTCGTATGGAGGTTTGGTAGTCCTTTCGGAGACTTTTCTTTTTCTTTTTGCGGGTGAGGATACATTTCCTTGGGGGTATATTATCCCTTGGACTGCTGAGTGGGAAAATAATACTCTGGTGATGCCAAGATCCTCACTTTAGATGTCACAGGAATTGTTGGTTGGACACAGGTTGTTCCCTTGGACACTGGACATTTCCATTTGCTTGTGGAATTTTCTCTCTTTTTCTCCCTTCTCTTCCTCTGGAAGAGGTGAGGTTTCTCCTCCGTAGTCATGGTATACTATGGGTTTCTTGCTGTGTTTCAATTATACCTTCTAACCCTTTTTATAGGTCCAAGTTTCCTATGAACAAATTTCTTTTGTGCCTTATGCACTTGTTATACTGTGAGTGCTGACACTCCTTCTGTTACTCCAGTTCTTTTACAGAGCGGTTGGTCGTGGACCTACGCGTGTGATGTTGGTCTTCCCATACTTATTAGTCTTTCTCCGCAGCTTCAACCAGCCCCCACCCCTTTTTCTGTTTGATATAATTTTTCTTCTAAGACATAGAGTGGTTATCTGAATAGGCTCCATTGTGTCTGTCTTTGTTGCTCTATTCTAGTCGGTTGTTTTTCACCTGCTGTTTTCCCTTTTGGTCATCTTTCAACCGCCTTATTGTAGCCATGCAGTTGGTAGTGTTGTTTTATGGCTGATTGCTTTTCTTTTTCTGGGGTGTGTGATACCTTCTACGTCCTCTGGTACTGTATGGCTGTTGCCGGGCCGCCGCTATCATGTCTTGGCCAATGTCCACTGTTGTGCACGTTCTATGTACCCTTCTTGGGTGTATTTTATTATACAGTGTATATGGTGCACTTCTATTTATTTGATATATTATACATATATGACTATATATATATATATATATATATATATATATATATATATATATATATATATATATATATATATATATATTATTCTGTTGTGTCTGGGGTTGTACATCTTTTTATCTGAATCTCTAAAGACAGTCATGTTATGCTACCTGTCTAGGAGGGGGCACATTTTTGCTCATGTTGCTGCATTTTTCCTTATGTCACACAGCACCTTCACTTGTTCGTTGCTTTGCAATCACAACCCTTTCTCTTCTATGGTTCTCCGTTAAATGGTCCCAGAGAGCTTGCTTGTTGTTTGCCATGCTTTGTTACGGTTTGGGTGATGCTTTTGCATTGCTTGCAACTATGGCAAGGATCTTGGACTTAGTGGTCTTAGCCTTTATCCTTGGCCTTCAGCTCGTTCGCTAATGGTTCGGATACCATTGGGGATGCTGTATGGTGTTTGAAATATCTGAAGTGTTCTTCGAATCCATCCCTATTCTTCTGCCGTGGGTGTCTTTTCTAACTTTTTATCCGGATATTTTTGGCATGGCGTCTTCTCCCTCACCTATCTTTCCGACAGCTGGTCACTTTCTCTCTTTCTTAAAGGATGGCTGGTCCTAGTCAGGGATCTTTCATGGACCAGTTCACAGACCCTCCTCCGGGGATGGTATTGCTTGGGTATCTAATTCAAAGGTAAAGAATCTGTGGTTAGATGTCTCTATCAGATGAATAAGTTACTTACCTTCGGTAATGCCTTTTCTGGTAGAGACAGTATCTAGCCGCAGTTTCTTTACCGACCCGTCCTTTTCCCCGCTCTGTGAACTAGGTTGTCCTTTCCTTTTGCCAGATCCCTTCTGGCATTCTCGTACTTTTTTTTTTTTTTTTAAGTAACAACAACAAAAACCGAAAAAAAAAGTAATATAACAACTATTTTACAAAAAGAACATTCTTTTGTGCACACTGTTTCCCACCAGTTTCTAAAAGTGGCTCTGTGTTTTAGCGTGGAAAGTGATCATCGAAGGAACTGACATTAGCGCATCAGGGGAGGGCTTTTACGGACTCAGTTGACATCACACCTTGTGGACGATGTCGCTACGGAGTCGCTCGACTCCCTCTACCGACGCGCTGAGGTACTGCTGTAGAAAAGCTTTCCGGATCACGTTTGGTGCCTGGGGATAATTTAAAGGTAAGGAATCTAAGGCTAGATCCTGTCTCTACCACATAAGGCGTTACTGAAGGTAAGTAACTTATTCGTCTAGTTATTCTGTTTCTCTATGGTCCTAGGGGAAAGCAATATTTTAGCATCAGTAATGATCCTTGAGGAAATGTTGGTTGTGGGGTGTAGTCTCAGAGTGTCTCAAGTGTTCTGTTGTGCCAACTGCATTTGAAGCTTTTGTGGCTCTTGGTGTTGTCTGGATGTGTGTAGTATTAGGAAGTGTAAGTGGAAGTGCAGTATTGGCGTGTTTAGCTGGAATTACTACTTTGTGCTTTTTCTGAAACGGTTTGATGCGGTCTTGTAGGTAATGTAGCATTCATAATGTATCATCTGTAGGTTATGTAGTACTCAGTTTGCGTCATTAATGTTTTGGTAGGTCAGCAGCTTGCTATCTGTATTGCTTGAAGTTTATGTTGTTGATAAGAGTTATGTGTAATACAGTGTGTTGCTATGTCTGCAGCTTTGTATGCAGTGTATATGTCATGTGTCAGACTTAAATATCAAATTATCTGTGTCTTGGAGCTGCTTGGCAAAAGTGGAATTCAGCTTGATAGTGTGCTAATGTTGCTTTAGGCTGGGGGAGAATTCAGACTAGGTTCCATATATGTGTGTTTTGGGTGTTTAGTTGTGAATTGGTGTGTGCCTACGTGAATGATGTGCCGTTTTACTCACAGAAACATCCCAGTGCCAATCATAACCTCTTGGGTGTCAGTGAAGTTAGCACAGAAAACTGAAGCTGACTGAAATCTGTTTGTGGGAGTGTAGGAAAGGAGGTGAGATGTAAGCAGAAGAGAGGAAGGAGTTTTAAACATCTTCCCCTGGAAAGCAAACTATTACGATGGTCCCAGCACAGAATTGACACTTTATAACCTTACACTGAAACCTCTCAGGAGACCCCTAAAGTTCCAGAATGTTTTTTTTTAAAAAAATCTTTATTTATGCATTTTCAAACAAAGGAAAGAGAACATGTCACAGCCATTCAGAGTGAATACAGTCCATGTCACATAGAGAACAATATGCAAGGACAGCGGGTCATATACAGTGTACGATATTAGAGCAGAAAGGCAGCATATGTCACAATATCAACAGTATTTACACAATGAAATGCATCAGGTAGTAGTACAAGTAAGCAGGTACGCCGTAAATGGACCCCACACCTCCCGTGGCCTGGAGGCCCTT
This sequence comes from Triturus cristatus, assembly GCF_964204655.1. NCBI lineage: Eukaryota > Metazoa > Chordata > Amphibia > Caudata > Salamandridae > Triturus > Triturus cristatus. Next base: position 395,413,866 of record NC_140594.1, read on the forward strand.
GGAAGCTCCTCTGCATAACAGTTAAGTTGGTCATGACAATAGGTGAGGTCAAGCAACCATTGCGCTAGTCTAGGGGCCGGCCGTCCATCCCAATGGAGCGCAACCCTGCGTTTAGCCAGCTGCAAAGACATTGCTACAAGCTTCCTAACACCGGTTGGTAGAGTAAGAACATACCCCAGTAGGCACACCTTTATATCACAAGCGACCTCCACCCCCACCATGACAGTCAAAGTTGCGACTACCTCTCCCCAGAACGCAGCCACCTTGGGGCACTCCCAGGCTAAGTGAATGAACTCTGCATGCTCCGCACCACATCGCCTGCAACAAGGCGAATCTCGCAAGCCATATCTATGTAACTGCGCCGGTGCATAATACATTTGATGTAGGAATTTATAATGTATGAGCCGGAAATTACCATTAATCGAGAAACGACCGGTCAATCCACAACATGCTGCCCACTCATCGTCCGTTAGTGACTGCGGAAGAACGGCATTCCATTTATCTCTAGAGCGCGAGGCAACTGCACCCTCATCCAACTGCGAGGCTGAGTACAAACGCGAGATGAGTTTACGCGTCGACCGCGCAGTGTAGATAAGCTGTAATGCGCCTAGAGCATCAGGTTCAATAGGAAAACTAGGGTATAAGGCCCGTATGGCAGATCGTAGCCGTGCATAAACAAACGTCAACATCGTAGCGTTCCCTGCCTCTTTCAAGAAGTCCTGCAAGGCGATAAAGGTCTCATTGGGAACCCCCGCCCCCCCCCCCCCATAGTTCGATAGTTCGTAAGCCAACGCCCTGCAGCTCACGGAGAGGGCCCGTCTCGCCCGTCACTGAAAGCGCTGAATGGTGCAATAGCGGCATAGCTGGTGCGTAAAGTGGGAGCCTCTGAGCGCGTTTCCCTAGAGAGCGCCACGCGCGAGCTGTGCATTGAACCGTATCGATCTCCTCTGGCTCAAACGCAGTGTGTGTGTTCACAATCATTGCTCTCAGGGGGATCGGATGCACTACCCCAGCCTCAACCGCAACATGCGGCGTGAACGGCGGCGCATTCTGCCAGTAATAGGCATATTGCGCCTGTGCACACAAGTAGTAAAGAGACATATGAGGGACTGTAAACCCACCCATCCCATAAGGCTTAGTTAATGTGTCCCAGGCTACTCGCGACCTCTTGACTCCCCATGTAAGCGTGATCAGCAAGGATCGCAATTGAGCAAAAAAATGCTGCGTCAGGATAATCGGGACATTCACAAACAGGTATAAAAATTTCGGTAGCACTACCATTTTAATCAGTGCGACTCGGTCAGAAAACGACAGGGGCAGCCGAATCCATCTAGCCACCTGATCTTCCAGCTTAGATATTGCTGTACCGTAATTGGACCTGATGACTTCTTGCTGATCCCTATGAACCCAAACTCCGAGGTACTTAACAGGGTCAGTAGCCCACTCCAGTGGATAATTAAGGTCAAATCGATCAGTGCACTCTGTAAGTGAAAGAATGGTGGACGTACTCCAATTTATGGCTAAGCCTGAATACCATTCAAACCGTACATATTCGCGAATCACCTGCTCCAAGTGCTGCGCAGGTTCCCGTACATATAGAACCATGTCGTCTGCGTACATAGATATGGCCAATGGACGCTGCAGGAAACGCAGTGCCGTCCCCGCATGTCTCTGCCGCAACACACAGGCTAGAGGTTCCAAAACAAACACAAACAGTAGGGGCGATAGCGGACAGCCCTGCCGAGTGCCGCGATTGATGGGAAACGCATCAGATACATGACCGTTCACCCGGACACGGGCCACCGGATCTGTGTACAGTAAACGAATCCAATTGGTGAAGAAATACGGCACACCCATTCGATTCAACACCGTAAACATATATGGCCAAGCGATAGAATCGAACGCCTTAGCAGCGTCTAGAAGCACCGCAGCAGCCGGCAGCCCAGGGTTCAGGGAATGCATTACAGCAAACAACGTGCGAAGATTGTGAGCTGTGGAACGAGTGGGGATGAACCCCGACTGATCCGGTAGCACCATCACCGGTAGCAACAGATTCAGCCGTGTCGCCAAAACTTTAGCAAGAATTTTTACATCCGTGTTCATAAGCGACAACGGCTGATAAGAGTCGCACCTATAGGATGGCTTACCCGGTTTCAAAAGCGTGACAATCAGAGCTTCCCTGAGCGTGGCAGGCAATCGCTGTTGTTCAAAGGCCTCATCGTACATATCAACTAGATGTGGGAGCAAGACATCCATGTATTCTTTATAGAACTCCGCGGGGAGTCCATCAGTACCCGCGGCTTTCCCACAGGGAAGACTATGAATGGCATCCCTGAGTTCCTCAACCGTCAGTGGATGCATAAGGAAATCCTGCTGAGCCTTCGACAGCCAGACCAGAGCGACATCGTCTAAATACTGCGCTATTTCTTCTGGATTAGCTGTAGCCCTACTCCCATAAAGATCTCTGTAATGCTTAACAAACTGACTAAGAATACCCGCCGCGTCAGAATACAATGCTTCTCCATCCGCAATCGCCTGTACCGTGTAATGTCGTGCCCAGGGTTCAGTAAGTTTAGTCGCCAGCGCACGCCAAGGTCTGCCACCTTCACTATAGTAACGAGCTGTGGCGCGTCTCGAGAAAAACCGCTCCTCCCGCTCGGCCAGATCATTGTATTCAGTGACCCATGAACGTATATCTGCCAATGTAGCATTGTCGGGAGCACACTCATACCGCCGCTCCAAGCCCAACAAATCGCGTTCGATTCCGGCCATGGGATCACGCAAGGATTTGAGCACCCCCACCCGCAAGCCAATACACGCCCCCGTATAGTCACCTTGAACGCCTCCCAGAGAGTACACTGGCTCTGCACTGAGCCCACATTAGCAGTAAAATATCGCTCTATGGCCTCGTCTACCCCCTCTTTAAAGACGGGGTCCAGCAGCGCGGTCGGCTGCAGTCTCCACTGTAATGGGGCAGATGTGTATGAAGGGATTTGCATAGTGAGCAGGACCGGAGCGTGATCAGATAACGTTCGCGGCAAATGCACTACCCGAGATGTCCAAGCACTGATGTCTTTTGTGGTGAGCCAATAATCCAGTCGCGACCAAGTATTGTGAGCATAGGAATAGCACGTTCCCTCCCGCACCTCCGGATGACGCAAGCGCCAACCATCCTGCAGAAAGAGATCATGCATACCATCACAGACCGCTTGTGCAGCCTTTTTAGGAACAGTAGCTACGGAAGAGTGTCTGTCCATCGCCGAATGCAACACTACATTAAAATTCCCCCCACAGATAATGGCAGAAGGTGGCAGCCTAAGCAGCTTGCCCCACAACAACTTAAAGAATTCCGGATCGTCCACATTTGGACCGTACACATTCACAATCGTGATCAAGGCTCCACACAACTTACCCTGCACTATAACATATCGGCCATGACTGTCAATATCTTCAGGACTACTAACAAAGGAGACGTGTTTATTTATGAGCACCATCACCCCCGTGCATATGTGGAGTATGTAGAGGCAAAACGTGCGCCCGCCCACCTGCGGGCCACAGTAGACGCCGCATAGCCATCGAGATGCGTTTCCTGCAACAACGCAACATGCACATGATGACGATCTAAATACGCCAAGACCTGCCTTGTTTTTTTGGGGTTGTTGAGACCCCTGACATTCCAGCTAAGCCAATTAAGCTGCCCAGACCCCGCCATCCCCCACATCCATAGTGACATGAAAGTTAACAATTGCATCCCCCCATGTGGCACACAAGACAACGTAGTAGTAATGACGCTTCCAGTACTGAACAGCTGACCATGATAACACCCCTACAAGAAAACCCCCCGCCCACCCCATCCCCCAAAGCGCAACACCGTAACCCCCACCCACCCCCACCACCCACTGAAGCATCCCAATCATGCCCAGGCACCCCAGAATACCGGAAATCCCCAACAAGAACTCCCCCCCCCACCCTGTCGGGAACAGAAAATCCATTCACCACACCCCTTCCCCATTAGAAACTGTTTGGGTTATTCCCCCAGGAGAGGCACCAGCCACCCATCGACCCCCATGCGGAAACCAGGGGGGGTCGGGCATGTCTATCGTACCCCCAGCCTATCTACGCAATGGACGTCCCAAGCGCATACCAACAATATAAGGACCTGGGTGCAAAAGAAAGAGGAGGCACCCAGAAACATTTCAGGATCATCAATCATGAGAGCCCAGCAGGACACAGAGCAATAAATACAGTAACATATCAATCACTCCCCAGAGCGCCAAAACCAGAAAGATGATCAACATGACTCCGTGAGCGATCAACCAGACTCCAGCTCATGAGCCCACGCCACACATCACACCCCACATCCCAAGGCTATCACGCCAGGCGCAGGCAGGACTGTGCGACAGGCAGCACCCCCTGTGGAACTATAAAGACAGTGGGAGAACAATACAAGGCAGGACAATAGAGCCTACAGGCCCACCCAGCATCTGTCCTCAAAGGGATATGTCCCAGTCCTGCTCCACAGGCGGTGCCCCCGGCAGATGCCAGCCCGTCCGCACTGCTACCCAAGCGGGACGTCAAACATTAAAGTTATGACCGCACACTTCCTGATGATGCAGAAGCAACACGTGCCAACAATGGTGCCCTAGTCATCAGACTCTGCATCAGCTCCAGACAAGCCAGCTTTGTGGCGCCTCTCCAGTTGCTTAACAAACTGCATAGCGTCTTTGGGAGTCAGGCAAATACAAGGTTTACTCCCACCCATCACCTTGAGGCGTGCAGGATAAAGCATGGCATAGGAGATTTTCATGTCCTGCAGCTTTTTCTTCACCGGTTGAAACTCGCGTCGGGCCTGCTGCACCGCCACCGTAAAGTCCGGGAAGAGCGCCACCTCCATCCCCTTATATCTTGTGGTGCCCATCTCACTCGCGAGGCGAAGGGCAATGTCCCTGTCGCGATAATGAAGAAGCCTCGCAATAATCGGGCGCGGAGGCGCACCCGGAGCAGGACGCCGAGCGAGGGACCGATATGCCCGCTCCACCACCAACACACTGGAAAAATGTTCTGCACCCAGCATAGTCTTGAGCATGTCTTCCACATAAAGTTCCAATCTACCTGTATTGGTCGATTCAGGCACACCGGTAATGCGCAAGTTGTTGCGCCGCGACCGCGCCTCCAAATCCTCGCTCTTGGCTTTTATAACCTCCAAAAGCCTTTCCATTACCATGCAGGACTTCGTGACGTGCTCCGCCTTATCCTCTGCATTGGAAATAACCTGCTCGGCCTCAGTTAGACGTGCGCCATACCCAGTTGCTGGCCGAGCTCCATGGCCTTGCAGTGTCCCAAGGCTCCGCCTTTTTGTTTTGCACCACCATAGTACTGCAGTACTACCGCAAAAACTGTGACCCCAGGGCGTGCCTCTATGGCACCAGATAAAAAGCAAAAAACAAAAAATGACACTTTTTGGATCAAGATCTAGCTTTCTGCTAAATTTGGTGACATTCTGTTTAGCTGTTTTTGGCTGTAGCTATGTCTGAAATTTATATGAGAAACTGCATGGGGAAAAACACATTTTTGGACACCACTCTTTTTTCAGCCCCCAACTTGACAGATCCCCAACGAAACTTTTCTTTCTTTTTTTTTTTTTTAATATTTTTTCAATTCAGTGAGGCCAAAATACTAAACAAAATTCATAATATACAAAGAACAGCCTTGAATCAGGGACATATACACACATACAGTCATATACAACATAGATAATCCTTGATTTACAGACATTAAACTGAAACTGATCCTCAAAATAAATTCCTATACCCAATTAGCGATCGGCTCCCAGATTGCTACCCCCAATTTCTTTCTTGCCCTACCTTTTAATTTATATAGGGCCATTTCCAAATTATACAATGAGATAAGCTTAGACCTCCAGTTATCAAATGACGGGGGTTCGGGATCTAGCCACTGAGATGTTATACATAGCCTCAAAACTGCCATGCATATAAACTTTAAGCCTCTGTGCGGTACCATCTTCCTCCCCGAGTCCGTACCATGTTCTATCCCAAACAAAACCAAATGTGCAGTCAAAGAGATCGGGATACCCAGAGACCCTAAAATAAAACATTCAATATCCAATAAGAGTTGAGAGAGCGAGGGGCAAGAGAAAAACATATGTATTGAATCTGCCCCATATAACCCACATCTAGCACATCTCGTCCCCCTTCCAGCCTTCCACTTTGTGATCTTTGCTGGCGTATAATATAAGTTGAACATAGCCATATACGCTTGACTTCTTAAACTGCCAGAGAGCAAAATGGCATAAGCAGTCCTCCAAACAAGCTGAAGATCAATATTGGTCAATAATAATTTCCCCTCCCACATTGCTTCGAATTTACGGATGTCATCAGGCTCCTTCAAAATAAGTTCTTTATATAATTGACCAATTTTAGATTTGCCTTTTATCAACTCCAAAATCCGGATCTGGGACACTTGACAATTCCCCCTCGCAATTTCGGCCTGTAGGAAACTTCTAAGTTGCAGAAATTTAAAAAAATCCGCCCTACCAACCCCAAATTTCTCTTGTAACGTTAAAAAAGAAAGAATATTGCCAGTCTCTAATAGATCCCCTATTACTCTTATACCTTGCTGTGACCACCTCCTCATAACTGAATCATGACATACAGTGGAAGGCAAGATATACGAGTCAAAAGGTGTGCACCACGTGATGGTGGGAATATCTAATTGTTTCCTGAGCCTCCTCCATACTGCATATGCTGCCTGTATAATCTTAAATCTAGTCTTTTTATAGTAGCTTGGCTTCAGCACTTTTACCAACAATCCTCGGGCCGATTCACCAAGACACCATTCATAAATTGAGGGGGAAAAGGCAGCCTCCTGTACCTCAATATTCCCACATACCAAGACCCCCATAAATTGGAGCAGCGTAACAGAATAGTAAGCGTAAAAGTTAGGAATAGCCAGACCTCCCCGCTCTACCGGCAGATATAACCATTTCATCGCCCTTCTAGAGCGCCGATACCCCCAGAGAAACCGTGAGCACATTCGCTCCACTCTCTTAAAAAAGATATTAGGGAACATAATTGGGATCGCCCGAAACAGATATAAAAATTTCGGAAAAATTGACATTTTTAGTACATTCCCCCTTCCGTATATAGATAGATGGAGCCTATTTAGGCGCTCCAGAGTGTTATTTACTGATATAATCAGTGGATCAACATTAATCTTTGGTATCTCTTGAATTTTAACAGAAATAAGCACCCCTAAAATACATTGCCTCCTTGGATACGTCCATCCCTAGTGGTAAGCCAACCTCCGTGTGTAACACCTGTGTCTTGTCCAAATTCAATTTATATCCCAATACTATACCGAAGTTGCTAGTAGCAACCACAATTCTTTCCATGGCCTTATACATATCCGCAGACAACACCGCCAGATCATCCGCATATGCCAAGACTTTCACTGAATACATATGCGCTTTAACCGGACAGATTTCATAGTCAGCCTCCAACCTATTTATAAGAGGGTCTATATACAGAGCAAACAGAAGTGGGGAGCAGGGGCACCCCTGCCTCGTGCCCCTGCTAACCATAAACCTCTGAGACTCTTCTCCCCCTAGTCATACTATTGCATTCGGCATACAATACATAGATTGTATTGCTCTTATAAAGTCCTCAGGGAAAGAATTCCATCTCATCACTGCCCACAAAAACTCCCAGGAGACCCTGTCGAATGCCTTTTCGGCATCCAACAGGGCCACCCCAGCGGGAGCCCCCGTTGCCTGCGCCCAATCGAAGACAGAAATAAGCTGCCTGACGTGGTCCGTAGTACCTCTCCCGGCTATGAATCCGTGTTGACATAGTGAGACTAAGGGAGTGATAACCGCCCCCAATCTCTTTGCTAAACATTTAGAATATATTTTGTTGTCGGCATTTATAAGGGAAATTGGACGGTATGATGAATGCTCACAGGGATCCTTTCCCTTCTTCTTAAAGACCATTATTACTGTTTCCAACCAGGAGGCTGGAGGATACCCCCTAAATGCAGCCTCAACAACCGAGGTCAATAGCCCAGCTAAGCTCTTCCTGAACTTGGTATGAAACTCCAACGGAATTGAATCAGACCCCATCGCCTTCCCTGAGGCTAATGAGAGCATAGCCATCTCGATCTCCTCCCAAGAAATCCCTTCTACCAATTCATCTTTATCCCCCTGTTCTAACCCGAGGGGGCTCATTTCCTCTAAATATTGCTGTATTCCTCAAACCGGTTCTGCTGTATATAGTTTTTCATAATACTTTTTAAAAGAATCATGAATCAAGGAGGGAGTCTCTAATACATTCCCATCTCTATCCTTAATCTTTAAGATCCTAGAATAAACCTCCTTTTGTCGAAGCCTTTTAGCCAAGACACTCCCAACCTTTTCCCCATATTCATAAAACTCCCTTCTGTGAGCTTGGTATTTAGCGGCTGCATCATCGGCATACCCTTGGTATATAGTTGAGCGAAACGCGGCTACTTCCGCTTGGGCCTCACTGACCCTCCCAGCTGATTTTATCTCAGAAACTAGTTTATGCTCCAACATAGAGAGGGCCGCCAAGTCATTTAAAGATTTCAAACGGTCCTTTTTCCGCTTCCTTGCTGCAAACCTTACTGTCTCGCCTCTTATACCAGCTTTAAAAGTGTCCCACACGATCTCCGTCCTAGCAGATCCAATATTCAACTGAATAAAGTCAGGGATCCATTTTTCCATCCAACTACAATAATCATGATTCATCAATAGCTTCCTATCAAAGGTCCATTTCCTCCCCTTGAGCTTTGACCCACCGCATTCAAACTCTAACACTACTGGGCTATGATCTGAAATTATCTTGGGGGGTACGTTTATAGAGGCACTCAATAATATAGCATCAGAGACCAAGAACAAATCGAGTCGTGCCATCTTCTTGTGTGGGGCAGAAAAATACGTGAACCCATCTTGCCCTGATTTTAGCTCCTCCCAAGCGTCATATAGGCCTTGATCTTGAACCAATGCCTGCAGGCTCCTAAAAGCTCTAGGTTTCCTGCCCTTATAGACTTTGGCTGTCCTTATATTTAGCTGCGAATATATATGTATGTTTAGATCCCCACAGACCAACATAGGCTGAGGATAATTAGACAACTCTGTATTGATTACCTGAAAAAAATCTGGGTCATCCTCATTTGGTGCATATATTGAACACAGTGTCATTACTTGCTGTGAAATTGCTACCTCCATTACAACCCACCTCCCAAATTTATCCACTTTATGTTTTTTGACCTCCAACAATCCCCTTTTAGCCAAAATTGCAACCCCCTTTTGATTAACTGCCTGCGATGTACACGCCAACAGTTCGAGCCCTAGAGAGCCGAACCAGGCCCTATTAGACCATGCTATATGCGTTTCTTGTAAAAAGAGCAGGTCCCATGAACTTGCATACACAATTCTGGCTAGTACTCGTCTTTTCTTAAAGTCATTTAGACCACAAATATTCAATGAGCAGCAAGTTAATTTCACCATTCAAAAGAAAAGAAGAATTCTTACAAAAGAACAACACTATAATAACAGATACAGATAGCTTGCTCTGCTTATATTTGATACAATCAACATTTTTCAAGGACACTATACTATCTTTTTCCTTATACCTCACTGAATTGATTACAACCCACCCCCAACAGCCCCTTTCCCGCCCCCCACCACCAACTTGACCCACCCCAACCCACCCTGAACCTCCCTCAGCGGGCATTGGGAAAAGAATTCCCTGTTGATGGTAAGCCCGTGCTTAAGCACCACCTCTTCCACCCCCCCCCCCGTACTCCAACAACCGAAAAAAAGGCAAACTGTGAAGAAGCACATAACATAATTCACCATATACCTATAGCTACATCGCTATATCGCTATAAGCATTATAACCAGTAATCCTCAATTTATCTAAAATTTATCTTGCTTATACCTTGCTTATAGCTCCAACAACATGCCCTCCCCCCAATATCTCCAAAAAACTCTATTGTGCAAAAATATAATCAGATTGACTGGAGATGTTCTTTTGCCTTAATTTCTGATGTAAAAAACTGACTGTGACCACCCTTAATAACTTTTAGTTTAGCTGGATTCTGTAAAAATGCCTGGGCCCCTTTTGCCTGAAAACCCGGAATAAGCTGTCTTAGCCTCCAGCGCCGCTCAACAGTATCCTGACAGTAATCTGGCCGTACAAAAAACTCGCAACCCCCGGCACTTCTTTTATTCGGACGAGCCAGATCGTATAACTCCTCCCTTGCCCTGAAATTATTCAAAGATATCAAGATAGCCCTAGGAAATTCTACCTGGCCCTTCTTCTGGACGAATGGAAATCTATGTGCCCTTTGAACTTCTTTTTGCCACTCCCAATGCCCCAGCTCCGGGAAAGCCTCCGTTAGTAACCCCACCATAAACCTTAACATGTCTGAACCCTCCTTTCCCTCTGGTATCCCAAGCACCCTCAGATTATTGCGCCTAGACCTATTTTCAAGGTCAGAGATCTTCCAACGTGTGTCCTCGCGCTGCGCTTTAAGAGACTCCGTTAGTTCTTTCTGGGCACATAGTTCATCCTCCAGTGTAGAGATCCTTGCCTCTGCCTCGGACATCCTTGTGGACACATCTACACTCGTCTTAGCGACTCGCCTGACAGCATTTTACAGCCTTTTACACGCATTCTGAGTACGTAGTAAACCAGTCTGAGTCTCTGCCCTATGAGTCATGATTAGATCATAGATAGTAGCTAAAGTAATTTCTCCGGGGGTTGAATCCTCCACCCTTTGTTGATCCTGTGGAGGTACAGCTGAATTGCCAGGTAAGCATGACAAAATAGAACTCGGGGAACTTTGCTCATCCCACATAAATGATACCTCTGATACTCTCATGGCCCCTCCACTGGCTATCTCCTCACCGCTCCTCTGAGGTTCAGCCGGGTCCTCTCCGATCTCCTCTTCTCCTCCCAGACTAGCCCCTTCCAGCCACTCTTGGACCACGCTGTCCACTGAGGATCTATCGGACAAAGAAAAAAAATCCTCCGTAGTGGATACTTTATCCGGGACCTCCACCAGACCTAACGGAAGCTCGAGAGATTTAGCTCTTAATGACTTAACTGCATTTGCGCCCTCCACAGGTGGTACTACGGGCATTTTCTCCTTCTGGCTATGCAGTTGCTGCGTCTGATGTTGCGCCTGATGCACTTCTGATCCCTGAATCTGTCCTAGCCCTTCTTGGACTACATCTCCCAGAATTCCTCTATCCGGAGAGCTTGGGGTCCGATTCGGATTCAGATTCGATTGATCGTGTGGATGCTGTTGAACTCCCTGCTGGCCCTCTTCGGTAAGAGTAAGCTCAGGGTTTACTGGATTGCCCACTTTCTGTTTAGCTTTAAACATTGCAGGGATATGTGAGGAAACACTCGGCTGAGGCTCTGACTGCGTCTCCCCTCCCGCCTCCTTCTGAATGTATGGAGCCTTCCCGGTCTTACCAGCCCCATTCGGTTTTGCAGCTGTCTGTCGCGTTCTCACTGGTGTACCGGCAGGATTCCCAGCCCCTCTATGACGGCTCTTTCCGACCATGCCTCCGTCAAGCAGTCCGACAGCAACAAGTAAGCACCAACGGCAGCGCCAGCGCCCGGTGACCCCCGGCTCTAGGCGAGCGACCGTTGAAAATCTCCAGAACATGCACGTTGACAAGGTTTCGCGTCAAGCGGCTCCTTAGCTCCTTAGCGGGAACTCCGAGTCGCCCAAGGATGAAGAGACGTGAGACGCCCAAGGATGAAGAGACGGGAGACGGGACTCCGCTTCAAGCCACACAGCCACACAGAGGTAATTGCTGTCAGTTCACATTCACTTCAGATTCCTCCGAGCTAATATCTGAATCCAGCCTTAAGATTTAATGTTTCGTATATCACGGCCACACACGGAAGACAGGATACGGGAAAGTGCCAGAGGTGGGAAGCACTCGCCTAACCGGCCATAGCAGCGGCCGCCATCTTGCCCTACCAACGAAACTTTCCAAGAAGGAGATGAGGTGGATGAAACTTTTGTGGGGAAAGATTTATCAAACGGTGCGAAAGTTATTAGCAAACCAAAAATCTATTTCCTGTGGAAACCTGGTCCTAACTAGAAGTGCACAGTGGCATTCACTGTGGAGAAACAAAAAAATAAAATAAAAAAATAAAAAAAAAATATATATTAATATATATATATATACACACACATAAATATACATATGTATACATTCTCCCATGCACCGCCACAAGAGACTTGTGAATTTCCAAAGGCAAAAGCAAAGATAATGATTGAAATATACGTGTTTCTTTTTAACTTGGGCCGCACCTGGAGGGGAGAAAGAAGTCTCCTCTACTTCCATTTATAAAGGGACAGCGCTTGTTAATGAACACGGACGAGTTTTGAATGTCTGTTGCTCTCCATTCTTTGATTGATTTTATTTTTGGATTTGGGCACATTGTATTTACAATATTGAGCACAATCGGCAAGAAACGTGACCCAGATTTTGACATTTCTGCGTCATCTAGGTGTACTGTGTGGCGTTTTGCATGAATTGGGTCTATGAAGACCCAACACTGGTCGTTGGTAATTAACCGGCAAGTTTAAACATCAGAATGTGCAGTCACTGTTAGTATTGCATGTATTAAGATGCAGTAGTTATGGTATTTTAATTTTAACAGGATCAGCATGGACAATGTTAAAAAGTTGACACTGACAATCTTAAAGATAGCTGTATTTGCAGTTTTCTTTATGTCCATGCATCACGTGATTTGTTCACACTATATAAGGTGAGCTCAGTATGGCGCCCAGTTAATGTGAAAAGGCTAGTGCTTTGGCCAAAAGGCGTCATGTTGGCTAAAGTCTTGGAATAAACTCAGTGGTTTAAGAAACTGGTACCCTATGCCTGTTTTTACCCATGGACATGTGGTGCTCCAGTAGGTAGTTATAATTAGGACCTTCGTTCCACAGAAAGTAATTTTTTGTTCTGTTAATCAATCAATCAAGCGTTTGTTAAGCGCGACTACTCACCCATAAGGGTCTCAAAGCGCTGGTGGGGGGGTGGGGGGTTCAGGTTCCAGTCCATCAAGGAGGTGGGCTAATAAGTTCTGTGCCATTTGATGAATCCTCGCGAAATGTTCAAAATTAGTACGACGCTCACTTCTGTCTTGAAAGTTTTCAGGGTGATCGGTCAAGTGGGGGGGGGTCGAGGAAAAAAAGGGGTGGGGTCCCAAAATGCATTTTCCCCATGCAAATTCCCATATGGCTTTTAGACTCAAGTATAGTCCCAACTGCTGAACAGAATTACACCAAATTTGGCACCTGTTGATTCAGACAGTGCCCTTTTTGTGAATTGATGTAAATCCGTTCAGTAGTTTTTGAGATATTAAAAGAAATCCAAATTTAGATATATAGGGACGCGGATCCTCTGAGGAACAGTCCCCGTGCTCAAATCTGATTGGCTCCAACCAGGAAGTGTTGGCAGCCATCGTGGGACTCGGCTTCAGCCGAGTCCCACAAAAAAAGTTTAAACAAGCATTTGCAATGCAATAGGTCTCGTATTTACGCAAGTCTGATCTACTGGCAATGTAAATGACAATGCCTTTTATTTATGTTTTGGTTTTTAAAACATAAATTAAAGGCAATATCATTTACAAAGCCAATAGCTTAAACTCTCGCAAATGCGAGACAGATTGCATTCCAAATGCTTGTTTGTAAAAGTACTCCATGTCACACTTTCACTTTAATGGCGGACACACGCCTTTCTTTAAGACAAGGTTAGTGTAAATGGGGCGCTTTTAAGAATAAAAAGCATTTGATAAGCAGCATAGCTGGTGCATTAGTGCAGGGAGCATTCTTGAAAGATAAAGCGCAGCGTCTATGATTGGGCGCCACACTGTCATGAAAACAGGGTGGACCAGGGAGAGCCTGTTGTGCCTGCAAATGCAGCTGGATTAAAGACATTAAAGAAAATAGTGCTCACAGGCTGTAGATAAAACAGACTGTAACAACACAAGTAATAAGTCCACTCCTCATGGGAGGTTACAAATGGAGACAAGGCGTTACTAAGGAGGGACTAACAAGCCTATCAGAAGCAACCATTTAGAAAGGACAGTAACAGGAGCCAATTGAAAAGATGGGCGGAGCATCACGTCCATACCTGAATACTTAAATAACAAAAAAACGCCAATACTGCAACTGCCTTCAAACTCTAATCACGACTCATTGAACCAAAATCAATGTCACATCAACCACTGTTTCCATTGGATTTAATTAAAAAAACATTTTTTGACAATAGAATTTTAGCACCATCTCACAATATCGTCAAATGATTAATTTAAATCAACAAAATCTTAAGACCATGTCGAAAAAACCTCACACTCTAACATGGAAATACTTCACTCTCCATCTAGCTTAACTTTTGCGCATTCTCAACAAACCCATTCACTCACCCAAAAACCTCAACACTGTCACACTATCACTACACTCTTTTCATACTGCTCAACACTCTCAAACATACATCTGTACAATTTTTTTAAACAAACAAGTCTTTGAAAATACTTAAGGCAGAAAAATCAAGAAAAAGCCATCAACAAAATGGATTGAGCTAAGTTGCCAATGTGTACAAAATTTGTGTTTGATTGGCCTAAAACACTGTGGTCTACGCGTTTCGAATCCCTCCAGATAAATGGATTCTCGTCTGGACCAATATAGCTGAAAGACATAAAAAGGGAAAAAACCTTGTCTTAATAAATGACCTCAAAGAGACCCCTACCTCAAGCCACCTCTTGAGCGCATAAGCCCTTACCTTCATCACTGCGCAACAATCAATCATTCAAATGTTAGTCCTAGAAAAATAATAATAATGATAGTCAAAGTCATCCTATCACCGTCCTGTAACTAAGTGTAAAAAATAACTATATCAACCATATGGTATCAGGGAATTGGAGTCTTACTTGAGACATGCTGGGCGATGGACGCCGGCGGCGGATCGAGATTATTATTTGAATATCTGTAAGGAGAATGCCCGTCGTTAGACCCTAGATTACTTAGTGGTTTTGATATTCCAAATAAAATGCACATGCGATTGAGTCTACCTGATTCAGTCTTGGTCTTCTCCCGTCAAGTTAAAAACGGCACAACTTGAGAGGAGGCGCTTAGCGAGAATCCACAAAAAACAATACGGACGCGTTCTTTGGAGTTGAAATCTTACATCGCAACTAAGAGTAGTTCTAGTATCCTTGAAACGATCTTCTTACCTCCTACGTTAACTTGAATGCTCATAAGGGGAAATCTCTCTGTTACATCTCACCGGATTCAATTTTGACGGGACGCGCGGTTTCTCGTCTCTTAAGCGTCCAGAGGAATTAACATCAAATCACCCGGAATTCTGGGAAATGTAGTCGAAAGCTTATTTCGTAGTCCATTGGAAGAATAAACCTTCGTTTTTTTGGAAAACTTACGAAGTGCTTTAGGATCCGTGTTTAACTGACATGAATGCCGTTAAAAACAAAGGGGATTTTAATTGTAAACAACTATGTAGATTTATTATCCCACTATTGAGTCCGAAGACTCAATTAGAGCATATCATGGCAAAACTCCTAACGTAATGCAATAAACAGTCAATGTTGTTGTGATCAGTGTGACTGTACCATAGGATGGTGTATATTCGTTATCCTTCTTCTGAAAAATTATAGAGATTCTACAAACCTCTAGAAGTGTTGAAATTGTGGTCCAAGGTATGATTCATTGGAACAGCAACTAGTGTAGACTTTCTTATAAAGATTAACAGTTTATAATAAAGCATTATGGGTTTTGAAGTGCATCTTGTCCAACTCTTTAATAAGGATCACTCTTACCAGATACACAAGATGTAAAAATAAGAACCGACTGCATGTATTTCCTTATACAAGTACCATTATGGCTTTACGTATAGTCCTAGTGCCCAGAAATAAATTAAAGAATGATTGGAAAAATCATAATTTGTAAATTTCTGAAAGTTCATTAAGCCCATCAACTGCTGTGTTGAATTTAATGATCAACATTGCTTCTCTTTTTGTCAGTTTAGCATCTAGATCTCCACCTCTGTCATCTTGCTCAACCTTGGAAACGACTGTCCATCTTAGATCTTTCTCTGTATGTTTTTTGCTATGCCAGTGATTCACTAAGGGTGCTGTTTGCACGTTTTTCCTGATTCTGGATTTGTGCTGCAAAATCCTATGGCGAATTTCCTGATTGGTCTTGCCTATGCATAGTTTTTTTGCACGGGCAAATTATCCTATAAACCACATACTTGGTCTTACAATTGGAAAACATCTCAAGTTTCCAATGAATGGCATTATGTGAAAACAATTCTCCTTCCATTGAGGATTCGCAACATATGCACGTGCCACATTTGTGATGTCCTTTTACTGGCGGCAGCCCTACATAGTCTCGGAGGGTTGCTTTCAATTTTGGTAATGCTGCTCGTACTATCTGATTTGCGATACTTTGATCTTTTTTAAACTCAAACAATGGAACATCTGTCAGTCTTTTGTCAAGATTTTTAACTAGATGCCAATTTTGATAGATTACTTTCTTTAGCCAATTTGATGTAGGACAATAGGTTGGCACACAAACAATCCTCTCGATCGTTGTTTTTTTATTTCTCTCAAGGAGAGTTTCCCTTGGCGTCCACCATGCTCTCTTCATCGCTCCCTTTAAGAGCTTTTTGGGATAGCCATGGACTTGGAGCTTCTCTTTCAAATTATTCGCATGGAGTATATATTCCTCTTTGAAGGAACAATAACTTCTTATCCGTAAAAATAATTTGGGACACATTTTATTTTTTATTAAATCCAACGGAAACAGTGGTTGTTGTGACATTGATTTTGGTTCAATGAGTCATGATTAGAGTTTGAAGGCAGTTGCAGTATTGGCGTTTTTTTGTTATTTAAGTATAGTAGGCTTGGCCTTGCTGTGTAGAAGCCAAACCCTGTATTGGTTTTGCATACTTGAATACAGCATGCCTCGCAGAGCAGCTCTGCCCAGGCTCGACCTAAAATAGAAAAGGGGCAGGGTAGGAATACCCCGATGCCCCCACCACAGCTCTGGTCATGGGTTCCCAGAGGGACCATGCCAGGGCATAAAAGCATTTTTTTTTTAATGTTGCCGCGGAATCAAGATGCATTTGCAAATACGCAGCAAATAAGAAAAAACGCAAGCTCCCACACCTATTTTGAATACAGTCCCCGGGTGGGCCGGGTCCGGAGCACTTTTTTCTTTTTTAACAGAGGGGGGCGCACAGGGCCCCATCCTACGGCTCATTGAGGCACGAAAACCACCACTTCCCTGGGGCTGGATTTGAAATAATGGAGGGGGCGCAAAGGGTACCTCTCCCGAGGCTTTATAAGCACCGGGGACAACCACCTCCCTGGAGCCAATTCTTTTTTTCAAGAATTGGAGTGCGGCCCCCCCTCACAGGCCACATTAGACCCCAGGGACAACCACCTACCTAGGGCAGCATGTTTACAAGAAAAGAGCCGGGCCGCGCTGCCCCCCTCCTGGAGCCATACATGTCCCTGGGGATAGCCACCCCCTAGGCCGCCTCCTGCTACATAAGTATTTGCTTTGATTTGGCGGGAGCTTTGTCAGCTCCAGTCAAGTCAGAGAAAACATGAACTCCGCTCTCAGCAAGCGAGAGCAGTGAAACCGCTTCTGCTTGCTGAGAGCAGAGTTTTTGTCTGCTTACCTGCCTGATTAAACAGACGAAAGGATTGCTCTCACAGACCAGGAGCTGCAAGTTTAGCAGCTCCCTCTCAGAACAATGCCTACTCCTGCCGGAGGCGGGGAGCCAGCTGAGACCACGGTGCCTTGATGCTCGCCCAATAGTCACCAACGGCGGTGACTTGGTGCCCTGGGTGGGCTTCAGGCCACCCACATTCAAGAGGCGGGGGCCCGAGAATGGGGTCCCCGGGACCGAAAAGGGACTGGCGAGGGGAGCCATGTCCCACCCCTATTTGTTTATGGCTGTGCCCCGGGGGATAGGGTTCCCCAGAACAGATATCAGACTGGAATGGCCCACTCCCTGAATAGAAAATATATATCTCTAGGGCCGGGCCCTAGGAGATGGAGTCCCCAGGTCCAAAATTGGCACTGGGATGGGGACCACGTGGCCCCCTTCCACTTTAATGAAAGCTTTTGGCCCTGGGGAGGTGGTGGTCCCCAGGCTACTTAGAAACCCAGGAAGTATGTCCCCCCTTCTTTGGCAAAAATGAAGCCACACGGAGGTGGCCGCCTGCGGGTTTTTGAAGCTAAATGGAGGGGGGGGAAGACGGTCCTGTGGCACCCCTATTTATTATCAGTAAAGTCCTGGGTAGGTGGTGGTCCCCGGGGTTTTTAGGTGGGAAAAGAGGACAGAAAATGAGCAGGAAAGGCAAAACCGAGCAGAAGAGGGCAAAACAAAGGGGAGAAAAAAAGAGCAGAAAAGGCAAAACAGAGCCGAAGAATGGAAAACTTAGAGCACTCAGACCCACACACTCACAGACCCACTCAGACTCACAAACCCACCTAGACACAATGATACAATCATACACCCACTCACAAACCCAATGAGACTCACGCACCCACTAACAGACCCTCAAGCATCCACTCACAGACCCACATGCACCCACACGCCCACTCACACATCCAGTGAGACACTTATGAAGCCACTCCCAGGCCCACTCAGACACACACACCCATTGAGACACTCAAGCACTCACTCACACACCAACTGAGACACTCATGCACTCACTCTCAAAGAATACAAGCTACACTAAATGTTTAAAACAGAAATAAAAATAAAATACCAAAGCTTACAGGGACGTTATAGTTAGTAAATAGAATTTTTTTTAAACTTAGAAATTTACTGAAACAAACCCTGGGTTACAGGGACGTTATAGGTATGCTCAGATTTCACTCGTACAAAACGAGTAAAATTCAGCAGTTATAGTTCCCTGAGCTAACTATAACATGCACTACTTATGACCTCACATACTACATTACTCATGACATGGCCAGTGAAATCACTGATGACATCGCAAATGACATCAGTGATGACATCCACAGACCCACTCACGCACCTACTCACACCCCCACAGAACCTCTCATACACCCACTGACCTACCCATAAAACCACTCACACACCCATTTACACATTCAGAGCCGCTCACACACCCACTCACCCACATACAGCCACTCACTTACCAATACACCTACTCACACAGCCACCCACTCAGCCATATACTCACACACACAGCCAATCGGACAAGTTACTTACCTACAGTAGCGCCTTATCTGGTAGAGACATTTTTTATTTTACAGAGTTTTATATAGCGCAAACTTGACCCGAATCAGGTATCAGAGCACTTTACATAGCACCAGTTGCATTACATGAGGACACATTCATTTTTGTTAGGCACAGGGAGATTAAGTGATTTTCCCAGAATCACAGGATGTTCGGCGTCATTGCCGAGACTGGAACCCAGTTAACCAGATTCGAGGTCGACCGCCCTAGCCGTTAGGCCAACTCCTCTCCCATATTGCATATTTGTACATGGGTTAAGAGAATGCTTCAATATCAAAAACGTTTTGTGAACATTCACAAAAACATCTTTTTTTTAATAGGATTTTGTTATAGGGTATGGTCTTGGGCAGTAAGGCCATAGAGAAGTTGAGTGCTGTGTTTGTACACTACAAACAATAACACCTGTACTTCTGTTTTTTTGCCAATACTGCTCTTTCTTGTGGTTCCAGACATATAACTATTTGCAGATATATGTATACATGAAACTTTCAATGAAAAAGTGTTTTAAAAAAGTAAAAGGGATTACAAACATGGGAACTGCTGACTGGCAAAACAGAGTGCAACTGAATACACAAATAATAAGGGTGGGAAACAAAATGGATTTTTAGGGATCACAACTTATTTTTCACCATCAGAATTTTACCCCAAACAAGCCAGAGAAAGACAGGAAAAGCAATGTAGGAAAGGGAGTACCCTCAAGAGTGAGATAAAGATACAGAAAGTGTAGTGTGGCAAAAGAAAGAAGCATGTGGTGATATCAAGTCTAGGTTACCTTGTATTTGGGAATTTGGCAGCCCTAACCGTGGTCTTCTAAAGAACAAGCATTGGCAGAGCCAATAGGTCTTGCATCTTTCCTTTGCCTATGCAGACATTTTGGCTTTGCTAGACATGATCTAGGCACAGATTCCTTACCTTTGAACTTCCAGGCATCAGGCTGGATCCAGAAGATGTTTCGTAGTAATACTCCTGCGCGCCGGTGGGCGGTGTCAGACGACGCCACTTGACATCATCTGCGTCGTGGTGACGTCCGTGTCATCAATATAACTGCCATTCCGGTGCTCCCAGTACTTTTCATGACTTTCCACACCAGAAGCGCAGAGCCATGAAGTGAGTGACCATGGTGTGTTAAAAAAAGAACTGCTAGAACCCTAAAGGGTACCAGCCCTAACACTAAAAAAATTCTGCAGTCCGGAGAGGATGGGTGGGTCGGTAAGGAATCTGCGGCTAGATAATGTCTCTAGCAGATAAGGCGTTACCAAAGGTAAGTAACTTGTCCATCTGATAGAGACATCTAGCCGTAGATTCCTTACCTTTGAACAGATACCCAAGCAATACCTTCCCCGAAGGAGGGACTACAGAACGTTGTAGATGAGAAAATCCTGCAGAACAGAGTGGCCAAACAGGCCCTCCTTGTGAACCTGAGAATCCAGGCAATAGTGTCTAGCAACATGTGCAGATACACCCATGTGGCCACTTGGCAGATAACAGCAATTGGAACCCCACGCTGAAGGTCTGTGGTGGCTGCCTTTGGCCTGTTGGAATGAGCCCTAAGGCCATCAGGAGGCTGTTTCTTTGCCAAGGCATAACAGATTTTAATAGTGGATGACCCAACAAGAGGTGATCCTTTCTTGAATGGTACGCCCCAACTTTGCTCCCACATACCCTATAAAGAGTTGGTCATCCACCCGGAACTCTTTAGGTAGACCAATAATGCTCTTTTTGGGTCCAGATGGTGGAGACGCTCTGCTTCTTTGGAAGGATGCAGAGGTGCATAGAAAGTAGGTAGAGTAACGGACAGTCCCACATGGAAGGGAGTTACAACCTTAGACAAAGGATGCCCTAGTTCTTAGTAACACTGTCTGGAAAGACTATCAGGTAAGGAGTTTGTGATGACAGTGCCTGCAGTTCCCTCACCCTCCTAGCAGAGGTAATTGCCATCAAAAAAGCTGTTTTGATAGTGAGCAACAGTAGAGGGCAGATGTGCAGCAGCTCAAACAGTGCGCATATCAACAGAGTAAGGGCCACATTAAGATCCCCCTGTGGCAAAAGAAAAGGAGAAGGGGGAAAAGTGGGTCAACCCTTTCAAAAACCTCTGCACCAGAGGGTATTTAAAAAGTGAAGGCTGATCTGGCAGCCGAAGAAAACCCTAGAGGGCAGAAAGGTAGCCCTTCAGAGTGCCCTAAGCAGAGCCCTGCTGGGCCACGGAAAGGATAGACAAAACAATATCTGTCAGAGAAGCAGCTAACGGGATCAATGGACCGAACAGTACAATATTTACAAAATTTGTTCCATCGGCAGGCATTTAGCAATTTCGTGGAGGGGCGCCTGGTTGCTAGAATAACTTTACAGACTTCAGGGAGAAAGGTCAAAAGCTGTAAACTGTTGCCGCTCAATCTCTACGCAAGGGAGGTTTGAGAGGGGACAGATTCGGGTGGAGGACCCTCCCCTGCTGCAACTACAGAAGATTCGCTCAAAGTGTCAGCCCGAACGGAGGATCGATGCTCATATCCAGAAGCTCGGGATACCAAACTCTCAGTGCCCAATCCGGAGCCACAAGAATAACTTGTGCCCGTTCGCCCCTGATCTGCATGAGCACTCTGGGAAGGAGTGGTACGGGCAGAAAGGCACACAGGAGGCCTGAGCCCAACTCACGTCGCCGAGTGAGTCGCCTGTGAAACGCCAACGTACAGAACTGCTCACATTGCGTGCTCTCTTGGGAGGCGAACAGGTCTAACCAAGGCTCTCCCCACCACTGAAAGAGACCTTGCACCACCTGGATAGAGACGCCACTCGTGATCCGCAAGGCACCTTCGGCTGAGTTCATCTGCTCTGGCGTTCATAGAACTGGCCATATGTTGAACCACTAGAGAAATGCCCTGTTCCAGCCAGGTCCAGAGGCGCAAGGCCTCTTGACAGAGTCCACGACCCCACTCCGTCCAGTTTGTTGCAGTACCACATGGCGGTAGTGTTGTCTGTGAACACCTGAACTAGCCTTCCTTTGATGGATGGTAAAAAGGCTTTCAGTGCAAAACTGGGATTGCACCAAGCTCCAAAAGGTTGATATGGAACTTGGCTTCTGCCGGAGACCAGAGTGCTTCGATCTCCACCTCCCACAGACGGCCACCCCATCCCAGAAGAGACGCATTCATCACTACTATGCGATCTGGGTGGGGAAGGGAGACGGGTCTGCCTCTGACCCAATTGCGATTTTGCAGCCACCACTGCAGGTCTTTCGCAGTGCCCTCTGATACCTGAACCAGGTCGGTGAGATTTCTTTGATGCTGTGCCCAATGTAACTTAAGGTCCCACTGCAGAGCCCGCATGCACCACAGTGCGTGATCCACCAGCAGGATGCACACTGTGCTTGAGGCCCAACAACCTCAGTCATTCTCACCGAAATCCAAGATAGAGGCTGAAACTGCACCGTGTCCAGAACCGTTCCAATGAAAATGATCATCTGAGTGGGAGTCAAGTGGGACTTCGGCATGTTGATAGTGAATGCCAGTGAATGCAGGAGGTTCACTGTAGTCTGGAGGTGTGAGGCAACTGCTTGGGATGAGCCCACCTTCAACAACCAGTCGTCGAGATAGGGGAAGATTGGAACCCCTGATCTCCGCAGATGGGCTATGACCACTGCCATCACCTTTGTGAATACCCAAACGGCAAACTGAAAATGCTTGTGGCCCACCGTAAACCGCAGGTAGCGACGATGGGGAGGCAGGAGGAGGATATGAAAATAGGCACCATGCAAGTGCAGCGCTACCATCCAGTCTTTCGGGTCAAGGGCAGACAGGACCTGAGCTTGGGTGAGCATCTTGAGCTTCTCCTTTTTGAGGTAGTAGTTGAGGGCTCTAAAGTCCAGGATAGGACAAAGGCCTACGTCCTTCTTTGGAACCAGAAAATAGTGGGAATAAAAGTCACAGCCTATTTCTGGCCCGGGAACTTTCTCTATAGCTCCCTTGGCCAAGAGAATCTTGACTTCCTCACGGAGTAAGGCAAGGTGATCTTCATTCAGCCGATCATACACTGGAGGCATAGATGGAGGGGTAGTCTTGAAGGAGAGGGAGTAGCCCCTTCAGACTATTTGCAACACCCACCTGTCCGAGGTGTTGTTTTGCTAGTGGTAGATATGATGGCGTAGTCTGCCACCAACTGCCCGTGAATGATCCCGAGTAATCAAACTAGGAGGGTTTTGCGGTGGAGGATGGGATTGTGGCTTGGCTTAACTTCGGCCTACCGAACCACAGGGTTGGGGTGAACCGCGTCCACGGCCCCGTAGAGGCTGCTGAACTTGCGGGCCCTCTGACCAGAATAGTAGTGGGGCGGTTGGTAGCCCCTTCTGTAGCCATGAAAGGAGCGAAAAGCAGACACAGGCAGGGATGTGGCGGTGAGGCCCAAGGACTTGGGCTGTAGCCCGTGAGTCCTTGAAATGCTCATGGGCCGCTTTGTTACCGAAGTGATGGGAGCAATCAAAGGGCAATTGTCCATTAGATTAGCTTGCACATCCCCTGAAAAACTAGACATCCTCATCAGGGCGTGGCGAAGTATGGCCACCGTCGCGGAAATCGCTCTGCCAAGCGAGTCTGTTGTGCTCAAGCCACATCGGGCAGCAAACTTTTCTGCATCTCTCCCGTCTAAAAATAGCCTGAAAGAGTAGCGAAGGCCCTCCTCCGAGACTCTTGGCAGCACCTGCACAACCATGTCCCATATCAAATGGAAATAATGACCCAAAAGGCATGCGGTGTTCACCGACCGCAATGTTAGACTGGCGGAAGAGAAAAAAATCTTCCCAAAGCTTTCAAGTCTCTTGGATTCCCTATCCGGGAGTGCGGAAGGGAATGTTCCATGGGAAGTGGAAGCTTGAAACACCAGCCTTTGTGGAGTGGGGTGGGCGGTGAGGAATGCTGGGTTGCCCGGTGCAAGGCGATGGCGGCGGGCAATCGTTCTATTCACAGGAGCCCCTGTGCTGGGCTTAGACCAGGTACCAGAAGAACATCCGTCAAGGCCTCATTGAAAGGCAGCAAGGGTTCTGAGCTGCAGACAGCAGACTGCGGGACCTCTGTCAAGACGTTAGGCTTGACTTCCACCATAGGGAGCTGGAGGTACAAGACCTCCACAGCCCTACGCACCACCATAGCAAATTACGCCCCCTCCTCTGTAGCCAGGCTAGGGGGAGGCAGCATGCCAGAATCTGGGAAGGTGTCCAGGCCACTGGCATTACCCCGTTCCTCATACCAGTCCATGTCCTGGGGTCGCGGGATTTCTGAGGGGTCCTGCTCCCCCTCCCGACCCTCCTCGTCCATCCTTAACCATTTAGAATAGGGCAGGTTAAATGTCATAGAGCCGTACAGATACATCAGCATCCGTCTCAGCGTCGTTGGATGCCCAACCGGCTCTGCGTCTTCGGGACTGAGGATTAGGGAGGTGACGCAGGTGACGCCTATGTTAGAACTGGGGCTCTCTAGTTGGCAGAGGTAGGAACCTTTGACCAAATAGGGGCCCTTGTGTCTAGTCAGGGTAGGGGGGTACACTCCTAAAATAACCCCTTCTCACCCCCTTGGTAGCTTGGTACGAGCAGGCAGGCTTATCTCAGAGGCAGTGTATAAAGCATTTGTGAACACGTACAGTAACCCAGTGACAACACGACAGATAGACACCACACAAGTTGCAGTATAAAAATAAGTATCTTTTATATAGACTTAAAACAAGACCACAAACGACAAAAATCCACAATACTGTACACTAAAAATGGTAGAATTAGCTTAGTTCTCTTTAGATGGTAAATTGCGACACTGAGTTCAATGTACCTTTGGATGCGTAAAGCTATACAATGAAAGTGTTGCAGGGAAGGTGATGCGTCGGTTCCTTACATGCAGGAACAGTGATGAGTCTGTTTCTACTGCGCTTCCGTGGCGGTGCGACCCCCAACGCCGTGATGCGATGAAGATCCGGTGCAATGAAACAAAGATGGTATCTTCTTCTTGATGCGACACTATGCGTGCACGCCCAACGGCCGCGCGGCGACTCAATGATTCTTCTGAGCCGCGACAGGCCCTGTGACACGCTTCTCCGGTGATGCAAGACGCGTCGGTGATGCGATGCGGCAGGTGTAGCGGTGACACCCTTCTTCAGTGATGCGACTACAGCGGCGGCGACACTCTTCTCCGGTGATGCGAGACGCTTCGGTGATGCGATGCGGCAGCTGTAGCGGCGACACCCTTCTTCAGTGATGCGATGACAGCGGCTGCAACCCTCTTCTCCGGTGAGGTGAGACGCTTCTGCGATGCGACAGCTGCAGCGGCGACACACTTCTTAAGTGATGCAACAGCGGCGGCTGCGGCAACACGCTTCTTCGGGAGTCGCGCTTCCAGCTCCTTGCGACACGGAGTCCCTCAGAAAGCCCAACACAACTGCAGGCACTTCCAAAGAACTCTTGGGGAGCTGGTGGTTGAAGTCTGTTGTCCCTGAGACTTCAGCAGGAGGCAAACACTTTCTCAAGCCCTTGGAGATCCTTCACAAGTAGAATAAAGTACACACAAAGTTCCTTTCTCCTCTCTTTGGCAGTCAGGCAACCACTGCAGGCCAATCCTCAAGCTTAGGGATAGTCTCTCTGGTTCCTCTCCTCAGCAAAGGTTTCTTCTTGGTTCCCAAAAGTGATTTAAAGTTCTGGGGTCTGGGTCCCCCTTTTTATATACAGTTTCTCTTTGTTCTCTGAAGGCAGAGCGGCCTTTGCCTAGTCCAAACCAGTTCTGGTCAGTCCTGGAGCACTCTGTTTACACAACTCCTGCTTTCCTTTCACAGGGCAGGGACATCAGACGCACCACCGGAGGTGGAGCCAGCATTGTGGAGGGAAGGCACAGCCCTATTCAGGTCCCAGGTGCAACTCCTCCCACCCATCTGCATGCAGATCTCTCTATTCAGCCCTGTGCTGACTCACCCTGTCTCCTGGAATCCCCCAGCCCCTGTCACTCAAACTCCAGACAAGGTATACACAACCTAGCAGAAGCAGGCTTGAATGGTTAGACAAGAAAATACCTACTTTCTAAAAGTGGTATGTTCAAACACACAATGTTAAAACCAACGTCACTAAAAGATTTATTTTATCATTCTGAGTTCAGGCATACTAAACTCGAATTTCAACCATGTTCCCTGAGTCAGTTAGGATTATAAGATTGTTAGACCTGTCAGCCCTTTGGGTGGTCCCTCCTCATCATTATTTATTTTGTCCCACTTTTGCCTCAAACCCTGTTTGAATTTTTCCTTTTTGGGAACCACCAGATTTTTTAGTGTTGCTGCAGATTCAGGGAGCCATTTTATCTACCCCTGGAACTTCTGTCTGAGGGCCTGGAGCACAAAATGGTGGCCACCTGTGACATCACCAGCACCCACTGGAACCTACTAGCACCTTCCAGAACATTCCAGAACCCTGTGACAGTTGGAGGCGGTTTAGAATGTTGGGAAGCTAAGACAGAGTTGGCAGTTGGAGCTGGCAGTTGGCACCTGACTGGTGAAGAGAGAGCAGCAGAAACCTGAAGGAGGAAGGAGTGAGGCAGCAGGGGTGGAAACTTGTGCCTGGAGTGGGGTCCATAAACCCACCCTTGATACTAGTCCCTACTGACTGAGCCCAGCCTGGAGCCCTGTGTGGGAAGAAGCAAGAAAAACCAACTTAAGGACCTGGACAGCAGGAACAGGCCTTAGAATCCAAGAACAGCAAGATCCTGACCTGGAAACTGGTTTCCCTGGAGTCCGACGTCGAGTAGCCTGGAGACCCGGAGCCCGAGGTGGAGAAGCGGCGCTGACTGGAAAAGCAGACGTCGTACCCGGAGCCGCCAGAGGTCGAGAGAGGGCGCCGACGGAGGTCGTGAGGAGTCCCAGAGGTCGAGGAGGAAGTCACCCGAGGTCGAGTGAGCGGCGTCGACGGGGGAGTGAAGCCCGCCCTCCGGAGTCGCCGGAGACCGAGGTGAAGCGTGCCGGAGGTCGGGAGTGGAGATCGCACTCCGGAGTCGCCAGAAACCTGAGGAGAGGAGCATCGGAGGTCGGGAGTGGGGATCGCACACCGGAGCCGCCGGAAGTCGACATCGAGCCAAGGCCGGCCGACGTCATCGAAACTGAGGTCGCCATCGGACCGGAGCCGCCCGAAGTCGACATCGAGCCAAGACTGCCGACGTCATCGAATCGGAGGTCGAGATCGAGCCGAGGCCGCCGACATCGATCCGGAACCGCCTACCGGCGTCGTCAAGAACTGACATTGTGCCGAGGCCGCCGACTTCGAACCCTAACCGCCTCACGGCGTCGACACGACTCCAGCGGCGTCGGAGCTTCAGAAAAAGGGCAGTAAGTGGAATAGAGGGCGCCAAAGGCCCTGTGGAATCCTAAGAGACTACTCTAGGGGTTAGAGAGGTGCTGGAACCAGCTGGACTGTGCCAGGGGTGAGCTGAGACTAATTTAGAGGGGTTGTGTAGAGTGAGAGAGCCAGGTCTCTAGTATTCCCCCCTTGATCTACCTCAGTTTAGGCCTCAGCCTTGTCCAAGCCAGGGAGTAGACACCCTCAAGCCTTCCACATCACCACAAGCTGTGCCTGGGCCAAATCAGCCCATAGTAATCTCAAATGTGATCTGATTATATGAGTGTCACTGTCAGCTTTTAATTATTTATTGAGGGCACTGTATTTATTGTATTTAACCTATTTATTGCTTCACTGTATTTATTGTTCCACAGTATTTATGGTCGCACAATATTTATTGGTTTACAGTATTTATTGCCTCAGAATATTTAATTGCCTGTATGTATTGCACTTATATTTATGCCTTCCTTATTTATGATCACCCCTATTTATTGAATCATTAAGACAGTATTTATTTGACCTGCACTATTTAAAAAGCTTTGTATATTGTGATTGTGTATTATTTATCTAATCAGCAACTAAGAGAAAAAGAAGATAAAGAAAGATATTTTCATAATTTTTACGGTGTAGAGTCGTTTTTGGAACGGATGCACGCATGGTTATTGTATGGGTATGGCGTATGCTTAGCACGGTGCCTGATTCCTGACCACTCGAGCCAAGCTACCACTGTATGTCCTGGAAAGACCCCGTTACCACCAACCCTTTCCGGTGTGGGAGTGGAGTATTTCCAACGTTAATTGGTGTTCAGTGGTGGGATAGAGCTGTGCCTACGTATACTCAATAACTGTGGGTAGTCCATAGGCCTACACCGGGAGTTTTCTGAAAGCGGCCTTCCTAATTGTGGGTTTTTGTTTTTTTCCAAATTTACTCTGGTGGTGGGAGGAGGTATTATTAAAGGTACCCCCCTGCATTGTTACTGCAAATAACTGTCCTCTGACCTGAGTGGGCAAGATGGAGTTTGTACGGGAGAATTTAGAAACGTACACTGTGGCCCAACTCAGGGAGTTTTGTCAGCGGGAGGGGGTGTATTGTCCCCCAGGAGCAAAGAAGGGTGCACTCCAAACCAGCTTAAGGGCTTGGGGGGAGGCACGCCGTGAAAGCAAGGCTGAGGAGGAGGACAGGGATAGAGAGCCCGACAGTGAGGGAGCTGGTTTGTACCAACCTGAGGTGGGGAACCTGTCAGCGGGGCCCAGGACACTTTCCAGGAAGGGCAGCAGTGCCTCTAGCGGTGGCTTGTCTGAAGTGGAGTTAACAGACCGGAGGGAGAAAAGACAGCTCACATGGGACTTAGCAAGGCTGGAGAAAGAGAAGGAGGAACAGAGGATGGCTCATGAGATAAGGCTGAAAGAGATAGATCTTCAGATCCTGAGAATCGGGGCACACCCTGTACCTAACGGTGGCAGCGAAGAACAAGAGTACACCAGGGAACCCAAACCCTACCTGCCAAAGGACATAGTAGCTAGCTATGGGGTGGGCGACGATATTGCCAAGTGGCTAGCGGCCTATGAGGTCTCGTTAAGGGCCCATGGGGTTCCAGAGAAGTACTGGGGAGGGGGATTGTACAAGTACATGCCTCCAGCTGGTAGGGATGCTTTATTGGCCCTCGAGGAGGATGAGCAGACCCACTACCCCACCATGAAAGTGGCGCTCATAAGAAAGTTTGGACTAACACCCGAAAAGTACAGACAGAAGTTCAGGGGTAGTCACAAACTGGGCACACAGAATTGGGTGGACTTCCTGGACTATGCAAAGAAGGCACTAGAGGGTTGGATTCAGGGCAGTGAAGTGAGGAACTACGAGGGGTTGTTTGATCTAGTACTGAAGGAACACCTGCTCGAGAAATGTTTCCCTGAACTGCGTCACCACCTGGTGGATAGCAAGCTGACCAGTCCCCGGAAGCTTGCTGAGGAGGCGGACATTTGGGCTAGTACCCGGGTGTCCACAAGGGGGACTGGAGGGGATACTCAAAAGGCCGGACAGGGCGCCCCTCAGAAGAAAGAGGGAGGGAAAAAGAAAAAGGAGTTCTCCAAAGGCCCCCAAAATAACTTCCAAGGGAAGGGAACAGGATTCACCCCTAGGGCTAACCCACCCAGAAACCCTAATCCTGGCCAGAGTCAGCAGCCAAGGGTTGTCCATTGCTACGAGTGCAGTGGCGTTGGACACTATAAGGGAGATCCGAAGTGCCTGAAACGACCACCCCCTCCCATTGGAGGAAAGACCCCCGGAGTAGCTAGTGCAGTGCTCGGGGAGGAGATGCCCTTAACTAAGGGAAGGGA
The DNA here is from genome assembly GCF_964204655.1 of Triturus cristatus. Taxonomy (NCBI): domain Eukaryota; kingdom Metazoa; phylum Chordata; class Amphibia; order Caudata; family Salamandridae; genus Triturus; species Triturus cristatus. The sequence goes on from NC_140594.1 coordinate 395,443,918, forward strand.
GTGGGCGGGTGTCACTTTAGTGTCCCTGGGAGAACGGGAGATGGTTCCTAAGATCCAGGTGCCCGCAAATACGGTAAAGTATGGGCAGTGGGTCACCATCAACGGCCAAAGAGGGGAGGCTCTGAGAGACACAGGAGCCAGTATGACTATGGTACGTAGTCAACTGGTGTCTCCAGAGCAGGTAATTCCCGATGTACTCCACCCAGCCGCGATGGCTGACGGCAGAACAGGCCACTATCCGGTGGCCGAGGTTCCCTTTGAATGGGGGGGGGGGGGGTTGCAGGTTCACTTCGAGTTGCCGTAAGCCCTGCCGTGCCAGTCGATTGTCTGCTGGGGAATGACATGGAGCACAACGCTTGGAAGGAGGTGGAATACCGGACTCATACTGAGATGCTGGGAACACCTGACTGGGCCTGTGTTAGCACAAGGTCCGCGACTACCCGGAGAGGGAGTTCGTTCCGGCTGGAGCCTGGAACAAAGGCCCAGCCAGCTGCCAGTCAAGGGAAGAACCGAGGACAGGAGGAGCCTGCCTCGGCGTCCGCACCCCGTAGGACGGATAGGCCACCGGAGGTGGTGGACCAGGAGTCTGCGGAGGGGGACGTTACCAAACTGGAGGACCTACCCATCCCGGCCGAGTGGCACGTGGAGGGAGGCCCGTCCAGGGAGGAATTCTGCCAGGGCCAGAGGGAGTGCCCTACCCTTGAGGGGCTGAGGCGACAGGCCGAAGCCCAGGCAGCAGGGAACGTTGAAGGGAACTACAGTGTTTACTGGGAGGATGGCCTCCTCTACAGTGAACCCAAGGCACCCCTACATGGATCGTCACGAGCCTTGGTAGTCCCTCAACGTTATTGAGCCTTCCTTCTGGAGTTGGCTCACGAGATCCCCTTGGCAGGACACCTGGGGCAAGACAAGACCTTCGCCCGTCTTGTCCCACACTTTTATTGGCCTCAAATGAAAGTGTCGTCCGATACCTACTGCCGGACATGTGTGTCTTGCCAAGCCAGTGGGAAAACAGGGGTGAAGCTGAATGCTCCCCTGGAACCACTTCCTGTCGTTAGCACCCCCTTTGAAAGGGTGGGCATCGACATTGTGGGTCCGTTAGATCCGCCAACGTCAGCTGGTCACAGGTTTATCCTGGTCCTGGTGGATCATGCCACACGGTACCCAGAGGCAATACCTCTGAGGACCATAACAGCACCTGTTGTGGCTAGGGCCCTGATGGGAATCTTTACCCGAGTGGGTTTTCCCAAGGAAGTTGTGTCCGACAGGGGGACCAACTTCATGTCAGCGTACATGCGGGCGATGTGGAAGGAGTGTGGAGTGACCTACCGGTTCACAACTCCTTACCACCCCCAGACCAATGGTCTGGTGGAGAGGTTTAACAAAACCTTGAAAGGCATGATCAGAAGTCTGCCTGAAAGCCTGCGGAGGAAATGGGACGTCCTCCTACCCTGTTTACTCTTTTCCTACAGGGAAGTGCCACAGAAGGGAGTGGGCTTCAGCCCCTTCGAGCTTCTGTATGGGCACCCTGTACGTGGACCTCTCAACCTGGTGAGAGACGGATGGGAAAGAACTCCCAGAAAGCTTCCCCAGGATGTGGTGAGCTACATGCTGGCCTTCCGGAGCCAAATGGCTAAGTTGTGGAAGCAAGCTTCTGACAACTTGGAGGCCAGCCAAGCAGTGATGAAGGCGTGGTATGACCACAACGCTCACCCGGTGGAGTTGGAGCCTGGCCAGAAGGTGTGGGTGATCGAACCCGGAGAGCTTAGCGCCCTCCAGGATCGCTGGTCAGGACCCTTTGAGGTGTTGGAGAAGAAGGGTAAGGCTACCTACTTGGTGGACCTGAAGACCCCTCGTCAGCCCCTACGGGTGCTGCACGCCAACCGCCTCAAACCCCACCACGAGAGGCCCGAAGTCATCTTGATGATGGTGACTGACGGAGGAGAGGACGTGGAAAGCGAGCCTCTCCCTGATTTGTTTGCGTCTCAAGAGAAGGATGGGTCGGTGGAGGGAGTGATTCTCTCCCCATCTCTAACTCCTGAACAGCAGGAGGACTGTCGCCAGGTCCTGGGACAGTACTCTTCGTTGTTCTCCCTTGTCCCGGGTAGGACTCACCTGTGCGTCCATGACGTGGACACAGGAGACAGCCCACCGGTGAAGTCCAAGATCTACCGGATGTCAGACAAGGTGAAGGCCAGCATTCATAGTGAAGTCACTAAGATGCTGGAGCTAGGAGTGATCGAACCTTCTAGCAGCCCCTGGTCCAGTCCGGTGGTACTAGTACCAAAAGCTGCACCACCGGGTGCCCAACCGGAACTGAGGTTCTGTGTGGACTACCGGGGACTGAATTCAGTGACCAAAACTGATGCTCATCCGATCCCTAGGGCGGATGAATTAATTGACCGGCTGGGAGCTGCCCAATATCTAAGTACCTTTGACCTTACTTCTGGGTACTGGCAGATCTCTTTGACTGATGGAGCAAGGGAAAGGTCAGCCTTCTCCACGCCCAATGGCCACTACCAGTTCTGTGTGATGCCCTTTGGGCTCAAGAACGCACCTGCCACGTTTCAGCGCCTGGTAAACCAGATCCTCACCGGAATGGAGAGTTTCTCTGCTGCTTATCTGGATGACATAGCCGTCTTCAGTAACAGCTGGGAGGATCACTTGCGTCACCTGCAAACTGTTCTCCAGGCCCTGAGACAAGCTGGATTGACGATCAAGGCCAGCAAGTGCCAGATCGGGCAGGGGTCAGTAGTGTACCTTGGACACTTGGTGGGTAGGGGAGCGGTGCAACCCCTCCAGGCGAAGATCGAGGCCATCATGGCCTGGGAACCCCCCAAGACACAGACTGAGGTCCGAGCTTTTCTGGGCCTCACGGGATACTACCGCCGCTTCGTGAAGGGGTACGGTACCATTGTAGCCCCCCTCACGGAGCTCACGTCCAAGAAACAACCTCGACGGGTAGTCTGGAAGGAGGCTTGTCAGCAGGCCTTTGTGAGATTGAAGAAAGCCATGTGCGAGGCCCCGGTCTTAAGGGCCCCAGACTTTTCCAATGAGTTCATTGTCCAGACAGATGCATCAGAACATGGCATTGGGGCAGTGTTATCGCAACTCAATGAAGAGGGTCTGGATCAACCCGTGGTCTTCCTATCCTGGAGACTACTTCCCAGGGAACAGAAGTGGAGTGCAATAGAGCGTGAAGCCTTTGCAGTGGTATGGGCTCTGAAGAAGTTGTGGCCATACCTGTTTGGCTCGCACTTCCTAGTTCAGACCGACCACAGACCCCTTCGTTGGCTGATGCAGATGAAGGGGGAGAATCCCAAGTTGTTGAGGTGGTCTATTTCCCTACAGGGAATGGACTTTCAGGTGGAACATCGGCCTGGAGTGGACCACGCCAATGCAGACGGTCTCTCAAGGTATTTCCGCCTTAGTGATGAGAACTCCCAAGGGGTTGGGTAGCTCTCCCCACTTTCAGCTGGGGGGGACGCGTGTTAGACCTGTCAGCCCTTTGGGTGGTCCCTCCTCATCATTATTTATTTTGTCCCACTTTTGCCTCAAACCCTGTTTGAATTTTTCCTTTTTGGGAACCACCAGATTTTTTAGTGTTGCTGCAGATTCAGGGAGCCATTTTATCTACCCCTGGAACTTCTGTCTGAGGGCCTGGAGCACAAAATGGTGGCCACCTGTGACATCACCAGCACCCACTGGAACCTACTAGCACCTTCCAGAACATTCCAGAACCCTGTGACAGTTGGAGGCGGTTTAGAATGTTGGGAAGCTAAGACAGAGAGTTGGCAGTTGGAGCTGGCAGTTGGCACCTGACTGGTGAAGAGAGAGCAGCAGAAACCTGAAGGAGGAAGGAGTGAGGCAGCAGGGGTGGAAACTTGTGCCTGGAGTGGGGTCCATAAACCCACCCTTGATACTAGTCCCTACTGACTGAGCCCAGCCTGGAGCCCTGTGTGGGAAGAAGCAAGAAAAACCAACTTAAGGACCTGGACAGCAGGAACAGGCCTTAGAATCCAAGAACAGCAAGATCCTGACCTGGAAACTGGTTTCCCTGGAGTCCGACGTCGAGTAGCCTGGAGACCCGGAGCCCGAGGTGGAGAAGCGGCGCTGACTGGAAAAGCAGACGTCGTACCCGGAGCCGCCAGAGGTCGAGAGAGGGCGCCGACGGAGGTCGTGAGGAGTCCCAGAGGTCGAGGAGGAAGTCACCCGAGGTCGAGTGAGCGGCGTCGACGGGGGAGTGAAGCCCGCCCTCCGGAGTCGCCGGAGACCGAGGTGAAGCGTGCCGGAGGTCGGGAGTGGAGATCGCACTCCGGAGTCGCCGGAACCTGAGGGAATCGTGCCGGAGGTCGGGAGTGGAGGTCGCACTCCGGAGTCGCCGGAAACCTGAGGAGAGGAGCATCGGAGGTCGGGAGTGGGGATCGCACTCCGGAGCCGCCGGAAGTCGACATCGAGCCAAGGCCGGCCGACGTCATCGAAACTGAGGTCGCCATCGGACCGGAGCCGCCCGAAGTCGACATCGAGCCAAGACTGCCGACGTCATCGAATCGGAGGTCGAGATCGATCCGGAACCGCCTACCGGCGTCGTCAAGAACTGACATTGTGCCGAGGCCGCCGACATCGAACCGTAACCGCCTCACGGCGTCGACACGACTCCAGCGGCGTCGGAGCTTCAGAAAAAGGGCAGTAAGTGGAATAGAGGGCGCCAAAGGCCCTGTGGAATCCTAAGAGACTACTCTAGGGGTTAGAGAGGTGCTGGAACCAGCTGGACTGTGCCAGGGGTGAGCTGAGACTAATTTAGAGGGGTTGTGTAGAGTGAGAGAGCCAGGTCTCTAGTATTCCCCCCTTGATCTACCTCAGTTTAGGCCTCAGCCTTGTCCAAGCCAGGGAGTAGACACCCTCAAGCCTTCCACATCACCAAAAGCTGTGCCTGGGCCAAATCAGCCCATAGTAATCTCAAATGTGATCTGATTATATGAGTGTCACTGTCAGCTTTTAATTATTTATTGAGGGCACTGTATTTATTGTATTTAACCTATTTATTGCTTCACTGTATTTATTGTTCCACAGTATTTATGGTCGCACAATATTTATTGGTTTACAGTATTTATTGCCTCAGAATATTTAATTGCCTGTATGTATTGCACTTATATTTATGCCTTCCTTATTTATGATCACCCCTATTTATTGAATCATTAAGACAGTATTTATTTGACCTGCACTATTTAAAAAGCTTTGTATATTGTGATTGTGTATTATTTATCTAATCAGCAACTAAGAGAAAAAGAAGATAAAGAAAGATATTTTCATAATTTTTACGGTGTAGAGTCGTTTTTGGAACGGATGCACGCATGGTTATTGTATGGGTATGGCGTATGCTTAGCACGGTGCCTGATTCCTGACCACTCGAGCCAAGCTACCACTGTATGTCCTGGAAAGACCCCGTTACCACCAACCCTTTCCGGTGTGGGAGTGGAGTATTTCCAACAAAGATGTACTAATCAAACTGCCCATTCTGGCCTATGGGGAACAGGTAGCCTTACAATAGTGAAAAACGAAAATGGCTGTAATTCACTATTAGGACATGCCACACACACCAGGGCATGTCCAACCTTATACTTACAATGCACCCTGCCCGTGGGCCTACCATAGGGGTGACTAATATGCAGAAAAGGGAAGGTTTAGGGACTGGCAGTGGCTACACTTGCCCAGTCAGCATGGCAGTACCAGACTGCAGACAGGCTCTGCAATGGCAGACCTGAGACACACTTTACAGGCTGCTTCTGTGGGTGGCACAACCAGTGCTGAAGGCCACCAGCGGCAAGTAAAATAGAGAAGGGAATCAATAAGGACCCAATCAGTGCTTATTTTCAAAGACTTGTCCAGCCGGACAGTGGTCATAAATTTTTACTGATATAGTAATTAAACAGCAGTTACAAGGAAAATTCTCAAAGTTGGACACAAGCCTGTGTCCCGTACAGTTAAATAGGAAGAAAACAAACAACAAACAAGGTTCAGGCAAAAAAATGTTTGTTACAATTGGCAGAGAATGGAAGGTGAACTTACCAAACATTACATGGGTCACCCTTATGTATAGAACATAGTATCGTTAGGAACATATAGGGTGTGTACAAGTGTCGACGGCGTTTCGATCCTACACACGCAATATTAGGATCATCATCAGGACAATATTAGTAAGGCCTGTACAATTTAACCGGGAACAGGAGGGAGAGTGCGGTGACCGCGGTCCGGGCCAGAGAGGCTTACTGGAGCCAAGTGTTCAATGGAGGGAGATCGGCAGTCACACGACTTGAGAAGCCGTGTGGAATGGGCTCGCTGCAATCCGCGGCAGTGCACGTGAAGCGGATATTTTCTGGAACTCAGCAATAATAGGCGATGAGTGGAACAAGTGACGGCAGTCGGCAAGGTCCGTGACTGGGGAAGCAGCTCAAAAGGCTCAAAGCGATCCGCAGCAATGCGCGTTCACGGAGTGATTGTAGGAGTCCGGCAGTAGCCGCACTGCCGGACTCCTACAATCAATCCGTGAACGCGCATTGCTGCGGATCGCTTTGAGCCTTTTGAGCTGCTTCCCCAGTCACGGACCTTGCCGACTGCCGTCACTTGTTCCACCGTGTTTCCATAGGAAATCCGCAACATTCTATTTGGAATAACTTTGGCGCCGGTCGACGAATCCTTGCGAAATTTTCAAAACTAATGGGGCGCTACGCTCCGCTCCTACCCTGAAAGTCTCGGGGGGATTCGTCAAGCGGGGGCTGAGAAAAAAGGGGGGTCCCAAAATGCGTTTTCCCCATGCATTTTCCCATAGGACCTTTAGTCCGAGCTACAGCCCGAACGGCTGAACAGAATTACTTGAAATTTGGCAGAGAGGTAGTCCTCAGGTCAAGGATGTGCCTTTTGTAGGTCTGGTGTAAATCTGTTCAGTAGGTCCTGAGAAAATAGCATTTAAATCAATATATATATCTGTAAGCGCGCTCCGTGCGCTTACCGTACGCGTACGGTGCCGTGCGCGAGCTCAATTCTGATTGGTGGTTACATGACTGTAAACATTCGAATCGGTCGAAATCAGGAAGTGTCGGCCGCCATTTTCTGTCTCTCGCACTGAGAAACAAAGGTGGGGAACGTGAAAAGGGGGCAACGAAGAGAGTTGCAGACCCCCTAGTGTTTTTCAGGGGGTCCAAGAAGGACCCAAAAGTACGAAAAATACATTTAATAAATTTTAAAAAAAATCGCGGAGTGCGCGTACGGTAAGCTTACCGTACGCGCACGGCAAAAAAAAAAATTAAAAAAAAAATAAAGAAGTAATCACATTTATTAAATAAATTAAAGGACCCACAAGGGAGAAAAAAACAAATGTTACTGTGTAAAAAAAAGCGAGGCGCGCCGTGCGCGCGCACAGTGAAAAACCAGAAAAAAAATAAAAAATAAATACATAACTTAGCATTTAAAAAACCGTACAAATTCACTGAAAAAACCATAGGTTTCACACACGTTATAGTTAGGAATTATCATTTACAAAACCTTGCAAATTCACTTAAAAAACCATAGGTTTTACACATGTTATACTTAGCTGTACATTTCACGTTATAGTTAGATCAGGTAACTATAACTTGCGCGACCGCAATCCACAATGTGTAATTTCAGATGTCATCATTGATGTCATCATTGATGTCACTGACCATGTCATGAGTGATGTAATATGTGACGTCATGAGCAGTTTATGGTGGGCGCGCAAGTTATAGTTACCTGATCTAACTATAACGTGGAATTTCATTGGTTTTTTACGAGTGAAATGTACAGCTAACTATAACATGTATGAAACCTATGGTTTTTTAAGTGAATATATATATATAAATATATTCACTTAAAAAACCATAGGTTTCACACATGTTATAGTTAGGTGGATATTTCACTCGTAAAATACCAATGAAATTCCCCCGTTATAGTTAGTTCAGATAACTCACTCGCGCGCCCGCAATCCACTGCTCATGACGTCACATATTACATCACTCATGACATCGTCAGTGGCATCACTCATGACATCATCCTTGTGATAGAGTGGCGGTCACGCGAGTTATAGTTATCTGAACTAACTATAACGGGGGAATTTCATTGGTTTTTTTACGAGTGAAATATCCACCTAACTAGAACGTGTGAAACCTATGGTTTTTTAAGTGAATTTGCAAGGTTTTTTAAATGCTAATTCCTAACTATAACGTGTGTGAAACCTATGGTTTTTTCAGTGAATTTGTACGGTTTTTTAAATGCTAATTTATTTATGTATTATTTTTTTTTATATATTTATTTTACAATAAAATACGTATTAAAAATGTTTATTTTTTTGGGGGGTTTCACCGTGCGCGCACCCCGCGATTTTTTAAAAAAAAAATTACATTTTTTTTTCTGCCTTCGGGGTCCTTCAGGGACCCCCTGACAAAGGCTAGGGGGGGGTCAGGAACTCTCTACACTGCCCCCTTTTCACGTTCGCCACCTTCCTTTTTCACTCTCGCACTGAAAACAAACAAAATGGCGGCCGACACTTCCTGATTTTGACCGGATTCGAACGTTGACTAACATGTAACCACCAATCAGAATTGCGCTCGCGCACGTTAGGGTGCTCGCACGGTGCGCGCTTATAGATATTTATATGCTTTTACATGCTATTTTCTCAGGAACTACTGAGCAGATTGACACCAGACCTGCAAAAGGCACTTCCCTGACCTGAGGACTACCTCTTTGCCAAATTTAAAGTAATTCTGTTCAGCCGTTCGGGCTGTACCTTCGACTAAAGGGCCTATGGAAAAATGCATGGGGAAAACGCGTTTTGGGACCCCCCTTTTTTCCTCGGCCCCCGCTTGACGAATCACCCCGAGACTTTCAGGGTAGGAGCTGAACGGAGCGCCCCATTAGTTTTGAAAAGTTCGCGAGGATTCGTCAACCGGCGCTAAAGGTATTCAAAATAGAATTTTCAGATTTCCTATGGAAACTCGGTCCTAACTATCTACTGGCAACCGCCAGTAGATTATATATATATATATATATATATATATACACATATACACACACACAAAAAAAATGGGGGGTTTGATTGTTTTGAAGAGCAGTAATTTTTTCTACCTGAATGTATATGCCAGCTGGAGTGCCCATTATAGGGCGGATTGTAGATTCTCTAAGTTTGTGTAGAGAGAATCTGGATTTCATTAAAGATGCGGAGGCTAGCATTATGCATAATACTTTTATTGCACCACTCCTTGCAGCACTTCAAAGTATTACATCACCAAACTTCAAAACTCTAGAATTTAGAATGTCCAACAATATATAATCCACAACACAGCGGCCATCTTCTTCTTTTTAAGCTACTTTGGAAGCAATCATCACTTCCTTCTGTAGCAAAACTCCCTCAACTCTTGCCTTACTTAACATCTGAAAAAACACAAAAATTCCATAAATAAACAGACCTCCCATTAAAAATAAATTATTTCCAGACATAAAATATAATATAATAATTCTTTACAACTCCGGACCCCTCCAATGATTAAACGGGAGGGTGGGAGGGATAATGCGAGCATATCTAGGGATAATGAAAGACACCCCAATACTGGAGAATCTACATTTCATGACAAGACCGGAGGCTATCATTATACATATTCAAAGCTGTGATAAAGCCACAGACGAAACATGGCCCAAAGGTTTCAAATGAAACTTTGCAAAAACATCCGCATTTGACCCATCTGCTGGACACAAGATTTCCTCCAAATAACCACCAGACAGAAAAACCTTATTTGCCATCACACCCCTCACAGAATGTGCACCATACTCTTTCAAATCCACACCTGCTTCAAACAAACAAAATCTCACCCCCCTTGCAATAGTAGCAGAAATAAGTGGTCTAAAAGGTCTCACAAAAGAAATCAGCAGCTGATCATCTCCATGGCTCCTGAATTCACTCATCCTACCCTTGTACTCTTTCAAACACCTTACCACACACAACTTAGGATGTTCATCAAATCTAGGATTGAAGTTGACATGCATTTTGTCCTCTTGGTAATAGTAAAAATCACCTGGTCTGGAGAAAAACACCTGTTACAGATATCTAAAGCTCTTACACCAGAAACTCTCCTAAACGAAATTAGACAAAAGACTCACCAGTTTCCCAGATAACTCTTCAAGACTCAAAAACCTATTAGCTGGCCATCCTTCAAACAGAGATAAAATCTTGTTAACGTCCCACAAACCACTATACCTTGGCCTAGGAGGTCTTCTCAACTTAACTCCTTTTAACACTCTACATACCAAAGGCTCTCTACCAATAGATCAACCTCCGACCAAACTATGACCTTCTGCAACTGCAGACCTATAACAATTGATTGCCCTATAACTCAATCCTTTTTCATACAAAGAAGATTAAAAAAATTGCCAATTCTATGGCAGAAGTCTTCACGGGATCCAGACCCCTTTCCACACACCAACTAGATCACTTCCTCCATGCTCCCAAATATCTCTTCCTGGTACCTGGGGCCCAATACTCCCTGAGCAACACTTGAGCCTGCACCGAAAGTTCTCTGAACTGCTCTCCTCTCCTGAAATCCTCCATACAAGAACCAAAGGATGAAAAACTACTCCCTCTCCCAGAAACACGTCTTCAGAATCCGGAATATACAAAGGCTCCTCTGTCGCCAACTCTAAAAGACCTGGAAACCAAGCCTGACCAGCCCAAAACGACATCACTAACACTAACTGACACCTCTATCTCCTCACCATCAACAACGCTCTCTGTATCAATGCAAATGAAGAAAAGCATAACTCCGAACCTTCCTTCAATCCTGCTGGAAGGAACGCATCCACCTCCTCTGCCAAAGGATACGGTCTCCAACTGTAAAATCGATCCAACTGAAAAGTAAGCCTTGATGCAAACAGATCCACCTCTGAAGGACCCCAAACTTGCAAAAATCCTTCTGAAATACTGAACATTCAGCTTCCCGTCACTGTAATCTCTTAGATACCTTGAATTCCAATCTGCTACTACATTGCACTGGCCTGGAAAAAAATTCCGCCTGCAAACCAATTTTTTCTTCCAAACAAAAACTCAAGATTTCCTTCGCCAATTGAGTCAGATTCCTCGACCTGCTTCCACCTAAGCAATTTATATACCGAACACAGAAACGTTGTCCTTTTTCAACAAAACATTGACACTCTTCAACTTTTTTCCAAAACTCCTTAAGGCATAAAGCCCTGCCATCCTCTCCAAACCATTTATGTGCACCAAACTCTCCTCCAATGACTATCTCCCACCTGTCTCCTCATCCTCCAGGCATGCTCTCCAGCCAAAAAAGCTTGCATCCGTCTCCAACACAAAATCTGGGCAAATCCTCAAAATCGCCCGACCATTTCAAGCTTTCAGATTCTCTAACCACCAAACCAACTCCTCCCGAGAGTCTCTGCCGAAATAACGACCTTATCTCCATACCACAAGCCCTTCCTGAGTACATCTGCTTTCAACCTCTGCAAAGCTCTGTAATGAAGAGGTCCTGGAAAAACTGCCTGAATTGAGAAGGAAAACAAACCAATCACTTTTGCCAAAGATCTTAGAATGACACTCTCCTTCCTCAACAAACCTTTCACTTCTGTTTTTATTTTCTTTACCTTTTTCTCTAGCAAACAAAGTTTTCTCCACAGCGATTACAACAAAACCTAAAAACTCAAAACACTGAGTCAGGACCAGGACAGATTTCGCCTTGTTTACTACAAAACAAATGGAGCCAGGTAGTGATTAAGCTCAATTTAATTGACAGACTGGCAGCTCTAAGGAGTGTTTGATGGTTGAATGAAGGGGTCTATGATTGGCGGACTCGCGCTTGCAGTAACCAAAAAGAAATATAAACAAAGCTATTGGTTAAATTGAAAGTTAGATGGGCCAAATGCCAAGTAAGGAATCCCACCCGGCATATCAAGCCCTTATCATGATACTCATAAAGAGGGCCCCACACTCTGATAATCATGGCACAAGGTGACTGAGCCCGTCTCAGTTAATTCAGAAGGACTGAGGCGAGTTGAACTCTGTAATCAAGGACAAACCATCAATAGCTGCCATTGGTACTTGTTCTGCCCGCATAACTGACAGTTGGGGCGTGAGAATGTGCACAGCGAATCATAGGTGTGAATTCCTTGGGTTGTTCTTACTCTGGATTAATAATTACACTGGTCAGCGCCTTGAAGTATTCTAAATACTCATTGAATTCATAATATTTAGTAGGGTTTCACCAGAAATTTAACAGCACTTTTGCAGTCACAACCTCTTGACAAGAATGCATTGGCAATAATTTCGTTCTTATCAGCAAGACTCAATACTGGTTAGCAAAGGCAAGAAACTAATCTTTGCATATAGGAAATGTTTATTCCTACTCCTGTGCTCACTGTCTGTCATTAACAACACACAATACCATTATGGTGGATATTTTATTTGCAGCTCCAAATATAAAGCCAAAAGTAGCATAACAAGTGACTGGTAATGGACGGATATAAAAGCCAGAGGGGCTTAAGAGGGAAAGATGTCAGTTTGCTGGTCACTACAGTCTTCCTTGTGTAAATGGAAAATGTGAATCAAACAGTCAAAAGGTAATGGGAGGAAGGCTTGCGATTATTAGCTTGTGTAGCACTCCAACCCATCGTTCTTTTGCCCATCATGTCACCTCAGTTTCAAGCCGGCCATGTGCGTATCAGTCTTGACCCCGCTCCAGTAAATGGGAAAGGTGACCTGATTCCACATTGTGAAACTGACAATGTATTATCTATTTTAAAGATTTTTTTTAAAACAGAACAATAGAATATTGAACACCCAAAAAATGGGGGTGATTATCGGTTGATAGCAGTGCTTTCCAGTAAAACGTTTAATGGAGGGTTGTCCTTGTCTAACCCAGAGGTGAAACGGTAGTCAAGCAATTAAGAGTATGAACTGAAGGTTTTCATATTTAAATGATCTCACTCGCTGGCACACAAACTCAGGTCACATTACCTCACATCATTAAGAACAGTAGGTCCCCTAGGGTTAGTGATGTGTTGCATTTGTGCCAATGATCAGACATTGTGATGGTGACAATTTTTTTAACTGGGTATAAAACTGTAACAAACAAGGGAATAGTGAACACCTGAAGCAGAGTTGTCTGTTTAAAACGTGGCTTTCCAATTAAGAAGTTTGAAGTGGGGTTATCTTTCAGTGATACAGAGCCACAGACAAGTGGGGAGTACAAACTGAGGATGTGTTTTATCTGCCTTACACCCTGTTGGGCTGAGATAAAGAAAGGTTGTAATGAATAAATGCCAATATACTTAATTAGGCTAGCAGACGTGGGGTTAACAATATGCTTGATTGTAACGGAGGCTAGTAGACTTAGGGGGTACCTCAGCCAGAGACTCTCACAAAGTTCTGGGGCGGAGAAACAGTGAATCCACAAAGTGTCTGGGATGGGAGAGCTCCATCGACAACTGAGACGGGAAAGGAAGGCAAATTGATGAGAAGGCTCTAGATCTAACATTGTGGTACTTAGTTAAGTGCAAGGGGATGAGGCCAGAGTAGCACGGTGCCTGGCGGGATGGGTTGGGAGGCTCCGTTCCTGCACCTGGTTTGATTCTTACAGTATTAAGAAGTCCACAGCAACCTCACCTCCCTGGCGTGGATTGTAGACTGGCTGGTCCGGTTTCTTGGGTCTAGACGGCCCTGGAGTATGCCTGGGCTTCTGCTTTTCCTTTGCCTCTTTAACCTCCTTGTCATAGTCGTCCCTGTGAGAGGTAAAACAGTAGTGTGAAAATCGAGGCGGTCCTCGTACACTGCTATTCCATGTCTCCAACTTGGCATTGATCAGCTCAACTTACACCTTAAATAACGTATCAACTTTCATTAACAATTATACTCTTACTGTCTTATTGAATCAAACCCTTTCTAGCTCTTGAGGTAGCCAAACATTTAGATTTAGTTAAAATTACATATATGAGTACCTTGGCCCAGCAGTTAAGGGGTCAAAACACGTTAGTACATAGATCCAAGACTAAAAACAACTAAGTTACATGTGGAGTTTAAAACCTCGAAGGATGCGGTAAATGTAAAGCATACAGCTATGCCCATAATACAAAAGAATTTGAAGACATCGGGGGACCAGAGGGCAGGGAAATGAAGTCCACTTCCGCCACTGGTTACCTTCATTGTAAGTGACAACATTTTGACCTTTCACAAGAGCACAGTGGTTCCATTCAGTGCCAGGGACTAATAAGGCAATGCGTGCTTTCAGAGACCAAAAGAAAAATCAAAACATTTGTTTTTAGCCAGTGTTTTTTTTATATCTTGACCAAGGATAAAAAAAAATGCATGACATTAAACCCCGTTTCCACTCATATAACACTTTCCCAATTACATCAACCCCGTTTCTCTTTTTTAATTGCCTCACAACATAGGCGCCACCAACTTCCTATGTAGCAACCCATAGCTCTGCTAGACACGGAAAACAGTAAAATATATTCCCTATCTAGCACACGATCTTCTGCACCACCAGCAGGCGTACAGAGAGTGAAGCAATCCTACGCCCTCACGCATCACACAACAACACTTCCCAGAAAGGTCACATTAGAAGCAAGCACTCTACAAACCAGGCATACTAAACACGGCAACAGTAATCACAATCCTATCAACAGTGCACTCTTCTGCATCACTGACATGCCTACGCATAATATGACACTTACGGAGCATCCCATCAGCCCTCATGCACATCATTCAACACATCACCACACAGGTCACATTATAAACTTACACTTAACCAACCATACACACAAGTGCTGGTTTGACACAAATTCCAATGGCAATGGACAGCACTTCGGGGCCAAAACCAGTGTATAAATTACTGTACAGCATACCCTCAATTACCTTGGTAGCATAAGTCAAGATGAGCAATACACTTACCAATACTTCCAAATGCCATGTACTTCAAATGGTATAGAACGATGCGCACGCACACACACGCGAACACACACCCTCCAACAAATGCAAAACATACTGCTAAATGTAATGGGGCAAACCAAGAAAAAGTCTGGTGCTTGATCTCCCATATCGTTAGTTATCTGCAAGGAAGATTGGAGTATCGATCAATAAAGTTAGATTCAATTAGGAAGTGATGGGATACCAACAAAAATATTTGTCATAAACATCCAATAATTTTTTTATATCATGGTCTATAGATACTCACAAACATTTTCCGAGGGGCCACAAAGTATGTTCTGTGGTGAGCCAGAGGGCCGCACTGATGCTAGCAGGATGGATATGGGGCTTTGTGGGTAGTTAAATGTTGCAGGATACTGTATTAGATTTTTTCTTTTACTTCAATTGTCCCCATTTATTTTTATTTTTTATTTTTTTTGTTTTCCAAAACCTTTATTGTACCTTCAAAGTGTACACTGCTATTCAGCCAACAACCCGGGAGGCAGGCAGCTTGGTTACGTGGCGGCGCGCCGCTGGAGCTTATCCATGCCGTACATCTAAGCAGAATACCCAAAGCAATAAGGTTCGTAATTCACAACAACAACAACTGTAAGCGATAGTCGAGGAACAGTGACATACGTTAAAGACCAATATCTCTGTCGTTACCGTCCTGTGTCCCCGTGGCGCCATATCCACGGAAACACCAGACAACCCAGCCATGCACAGCGCAGTCCAGCCGCCAGAGCAACCGTGATCAATGCAGCGCCCCCCACTGTCGGTTGCCTCCCCACGCAGACCCACATCTCAACCACGCCACACCACCAGTCTAATCGCACACGACCTCAGTCTTCGCCAGTCACGTTCGCCCCCGCCAGCCAGTCCACCAACGGCCGCCATATGTTTACGGGGCGTGAGCGCTGCGGCAACTGGTCCCAATAGGCAGTGAGTTGTTCCTTGCAGTATATCGCGGACCTCACCCATCCCGCGACATTCGGCGGGGCCTTCCTCTTCCAGTGTATCGCCAGTTGACGCTTGGCGAGCAATAAAAGAAGGGCCACCAGGCGTCGCGACGCAGTGGGTACATTCTTGACAAATCCCAGGAGGGCCACTAGCGGGTCCGGAGCAATGGCCGTGCCCACTATCTCACCTACGGCTTTTAAAACAGCGTCCCAGAATCTATTTATGGGGCCACACGTCCATACAAGATGGAAGAACGTAGCCTTCCTCTCGCCACATCTCCAACACTTCGTGTCAGCCTGCAGTCCCATTTTGAAAAGTTGTATAGGTGTACGGTACGTCCTGTGCAAGTAGTTGAAGTGTACCAGCCGCAGTCTATAGTTAGGCGACAGTTGTTCAAGTTGGGCGCAACAGAATTCCCACTGTTTCTCTGTGATACGTAAGCCTGCTTCACCCTCCCACAGTGCCCTGGAATCCACGTGCGCAACAGGTGTTGCGTGTTGTGTAACCCTGTATATGCGTGTTATCAATTTCCGCGAGGAGGAGTTTGACAGTACGTCTTCCAAGGCCGCCAGCGACGGCGGGGCCTCTGGGAACGTAGGGTACTTCTGTTTACAGGCCGACCGTAATTGATAGTACAGTAGCAGCTCCGATGCCGTCGGCTCAGAAGCCGCAGCCATACCATGCAGTGCAAGGAAAGTATCATCCGGATACAGGTCACCCGCCACTGTCAGCCCACAAGCACGGGCCCGGCGCGCCACCGCCTCGTCCGTCAGCGGACCCAGCAGGGGATTGCCATCCAAAGGCATGCTCGGGGCGTAGAGGTCAGAAATGCCCGCGCGCTTAGCAATGCCTGACCAAGCCCAGCGCACCATCTCCACAGTGTCAATGTCTTCCCTAGGCCGTGTGTATTTCTGATACACCGCTGTCCGTAATGGGCAGGGTGCCGCCACGTCCGTCTCTATCGCCACATGAGGCTGGTAAGGAATCGGGTGATGCCAGTAGTGCAAATATTGTGCCTGCGCGCTGTACGCATACAGCTCGAAGTCCGGGGCTGCGAGGCCCCCCTGACGGAAGGGAAGTGTAAGGAGGTTCCAAGCCACTCTAGGCTGCTTGCCCGCCCAGACCAATTCAATCATGGCCGAGCGAAGGCGGCGAAAGAATGCTTTTGCTAGCGGCAAAGGGATATTTACAAATAGATAGAGGAATTTAGGCACAACAACCATTTTTGCGATAGCAATGCGGCCCAACATAGAAAGTGGCAGCGTCTTCCATCTCTTCACCTTACTCTCCAGCCACTCCATGGCCACCCCAAAATTAGACAGCCATATGTCCTGAACTGAGCGACTCATCCTAATACCTAGGTACTTGACCTCATCAGTGACCCATTCGATCGGAAATTCCGTATGACACACGGCCGTGCCATCCGTCAGCGGTAGCATCACCGACTTGGACCAGTTGATATCTATGCCGGTGAGGCCACTATAGCGTATCACCTCTCTCATCAACGGATCAAAATTCTCTGACGGGTTCAGCATGTATATAGTAATATCGTAAGCATACATCGATATTAACAGACCACGCGACGTGAATCCAATGCTGCGCTGAGTATGGTGTTGCCTCAAGCGAGCTGCCAGTGGTTCCGTGGCGATAGCGAATAGTAACGGCGACAGCGGGCAACCTTGTCGAGTCCCTCTGGTTATGCATATAGGTGCAGATGTTTGACCATTCACCCGCACTCTTGCCGTCGGTCCATTATAAAGTACGCCGATACGCCTGGCAAATGGCAGGCTAAACCCCATTCGGGTAAACAGCGTCCGCAAGAACTTCCACTCCAGGGAGTCAAATGCTTTGGTCGCGTCCAATAACGCCGCCGACGCCTGCACCTTGGGATCCAGGTAGTGCAGGAGCCCAAAAAGCACCCTCAGGTTATGTGAGGTGGACCTCCCCATTACAAAGCCCGACTGATCAGACAACGCTATCTGTGGCAACATAAATTTTAAGCGGTCGGAGAGCAGTTTCGCGTAGATTTTAGCATCAAGGTTTATTAATGAAAGTGGACGATAGGAGTCCGGGCTTGTAGGGTCTTTACCCGGTTTGAGTAGCGTGATAATCAGCGCTTCACGCATCGACTGGGGGAGGATGCCTGTTTCCACCGCCTCCTCAAATACCTTGTGCAATCGCGGAACCAGGATGTCGGCATATTCTTTATAGAAGGCCGCCGTCAGCCCGTCAGGGCCTGGTGCCTTGCAAGGGGGCAAGCTAGATATTATCGACAGTATGTCGTCAGGCGCAAACGGGAGATCCATATACTGTCTGGCGCTGTCATTGAACCATGCCAACGCTATAGTATCTAGGTACTCGCGGAGAACCGTATCATCTGGTTCCACTCTGGAAGTGTATAATTCTCTATAGTAGTCTGTCATGGTGGCAAGTATAGCCGGTGGCTCCCTCACCACTCCACCCTCTGCACTCTGTAGTTCCAGGATATGGTCCGCCCCTCGCGGCGCTCGCAGCAAGTTTGCTAGCGTGCGGCCAGCGCGGTCCCCCTCGCCATACCGTCTGGCCTGACAGTCTTTAGACAAATACGCGACTTCACGGTCAGCCTCCTCCTGGTACCTAGTAAGCGTCGATCGAAATGCAGCCCGCACGCTATCTGAAGGCGCAGCAATCAAAGTTGACTCTAGCTGCGCTAGCTCAGTTTCTAAGGAGTGCAGCGTAACCCGTATGGATCTCAGAACTCCTGTCTTTAGCGACATGCAGTACCCTCTCGTAACCACCTTAGAGGCCTCCCATAGCGTGTCCGGGGACTACACAGAGCCCTCGTTGATCTCGAAGTACTCCTCCAGCTTTCCGCGGAGTCCCTGCTGAAATACCTGGTCGCGCAGCGCCCGGGAGGGGAACCGCCAGCTAAACGGTGTAATATATTGGGAGGGGGTGGCCATGGACAGGAACACCGGAGCATGGTCGGAAAGTGACCGCGGCAGGTGCTCCACCTCTAGTACTGAGGTGTGTAGATCCCTGGATAACAACCAGTAATCCAGCCTGGACCAGGCAGCCCTATGCGCGGTTATGCATGTGCCCGCGCGGTCCCCGGGGTGTAGCAGCCTCCAGGAATCCACCAGCCCCGCATCCTGTATAATACAGCCGAGCGCCTCCGCTGCTCTAGGATGGTGGTCCCTGGCCACGCCCTGCCGATCCATAGTGTCGGATATCACCACATTGTAATCCCCCCCCCCCCCACAGTACCGCTGCCGGTCCCCGGGTCTGCACCTTATGCCATAAGTCCCCATAAAAGTCCGGGTTATCATCATTTGGGCCATAAACATTCACCAGCACCACTCTCATGCCATACAGCGACCCCACAAGGATTATGTATCTGCCTTCAGCGTCCCCAATTGCCTCGTGTGTGGTCCATGGAAGCCCTCTTCTGATCAGTATCGACACCCCTCTGGAGTAGTTGGAATATGCCGCGTGCACTATCCCTACCCATCTATGACGCTGGAGCCGCTGCGCCGCATTAGCAGTTAAATGGGTTTCCTGCAGGAGGCAGATGTCTATGTCTTTCCTAAGTAAGTAGGCCTGCACCAGCCTGGCCTTTCGGCTGTCATTCATACCCCGCACATTCCAAGTGAGACACTTCACGTTCTGCACGTCGACAGGGACATCAAAAAACCATGGTCTAACAGCAGCCCATATCCACTCAGCACGCCACACTCTCCCCACCCGCAGACGCGTGGGTCAAACTGCAGTGGCCCGACGAGCAACCAGGCACGGGAGTGGGCGTAGCACATCGCGCAAGTTGACGGACAACATGGCAGTGAGTACTTTACAGTAATTGGTAGATCACAATGACTCGCTTCCTCTGATCCTACGCTACAAAACAAACAAACAACAACAGCATCCTCCAAACACCCAATACCAAAATCCCCACCCGCGCCAACCCCCCAATCAGGTTGTGCAAAGTCCCCCCAGGTCACCCTCCCTACCCCACAAACTTTAACTAAGGCCATTGGCAGCAACCAATGAGTGGGAATCATCCCCTGAGGCGCGCAGGTTGGCCACCTACTAACCCCGTACTTTTGACAGGGCGATCGAGCGCTGGCTCAGCGTGTCTGCTCGAGGACCTCCCTCCCCTAGATCCAAAGTCATATGAATAGCACCCCAGCCACATGAAGGTAACCCCCGATGTCCCCAGCAGTCACCAGTCTCCGATCCAGCCAATACAGGCAGGCCATAACGGAATACCATAGACCCAGCGTATGCAATCACTCAATATCACTTAGCCTGTCCTGGAGAGCTGGCCCCTCCGCAAGCGGTTGGTTCTTCTGGTCTCTGGCCAATTGTTTCGCATACTGCAGGGCTGCCTTCGCATCCACGAAAAAAGATGGCTTCCCCGGGCCCTGCACCCTGAGCTTGGCAGGGTAGATCAGTGAGTATTTCGTGCCCGTTTGTTGGAAGATTTTCTTTGCCGGCATGAATTCTCTGCGAGCGGCCTGGACCTGTAGAGTGAAATCCGGGTATAGTGCGATGTGGTTGCCCTTGTATTGCACGTCCTTCATGTCTCGTGCCATGCGCAATATCGTGTCCCGGTCCCTGTAGTTCAGGATGCGTGCAATAATGGGCCTGGACGGCGCTCCCGGCTTTGGCCTAGGTCCCAATGTCCTATGCGCCCTCTCGACGAGGAACATCGGCGAGAGACCCGTCCCAAACAGATCTTTCAGCATCTGCTCAACATACTGCTCCATGTTGGTGATGTCCGTTGATTCTGCCACCCCCGTGACGCGGATGTTGTTGCGCCTCGAGCGCGCCTCCAAGTCTTCGTTCTTTTGCTGTATGAGAGCCAATACTTTATCCATGCCCCGCATTTGTGTGACGAGAGCAGACTGGTTCTCTTCCGATTCCGCGACGCGTGTTTCTAACACTTCTACCCTGCCTTCTTGCTTGTCCATTCGCGTCGTAATACCATCCATGCGTTCCGCCAGCGCGTCCATTTTGCCATCAATACCCTGCAGGCTCGCCTTTAATTCTTGGAACATTGATTTAATGTCCACGTCTTGAGAGCCACTCCGGGCGTCCTTCGCAGCTTCAGAGTCCCGAGTGTCGGGATCCGGCGTTTTTTGCTTGGATTTGTCAAACGTCAGTCTCGGCTGACGGGTATCAGGCTTACCCATTTGCGCCTCACAGCGCTATCAATTGAACGGAGCAGCCGTGACCCCGATACCCCTCCTGTCACCAGACACTCTGCTCCGGGCTTCCACGGCAGTCAGCAAATCGGACAGTCGTCGCCAGCAGCCAGGGAGAGCACCGTCTCCCGCGGTGGGGTATGCCCTCTGCGGATCAATCTGCCCTCTCGGGCCAGTCGCGGCACGGGTCACCAATCTCGGGCCGCCCCCAGTGCAACAGCTTCACTTTTGACTCTCAGGTCAGGGCCGCGTGTTTACACTGCGCGGCTCCAGCAGCGCTCCAACCCGGGCGCCCGTCGGACCTGGCGCCCGGCAAAATGGCGGCTCACGCGGCACCTCTCAGGCGCCAACGCTGCCCGTCACCACGGGCGGACACACCGGCCCCCAAAGGGCCGCGGCTCAGCAGCGCGTAGTCTCCGGGACCGGGCAGCGGACACACACCCCTGACAATACTTGCACTCAGTCCGCTGTCGCGGGGTACCTTCACGCAGGCAGCTGTGGCGTCGCTGTTCTGGGTACAATGGCCGCCCTCCGCCTCGGACCCCGAGATCCGGCGCAGGTTTCAATGCTCCAAGGGGAGCTCAGGCGCCCCGCAGGTACGAAGCGGTTCCTTTCACTGCGAGGTCCGGCACAGCAAGCCCGGCTTACGTGGTCCCGCAGCGTCCTCCGGTCGCCGGCGCAGGCACACGCTCCTCGACTCCCGGATGGCCTCCAAGTGCTCGAATCGCGGGGACACAGAGCGCTCTCACCGCACTGCACCTTAATTCTGCCAGCAACGGTCCACAGCCCAGGACACGCCGCCACCGGACCACAGCACCGCCTGTGGGGGTAGATCCTGTAGTATAGCGCGCACCCGGGTCCGGGCTGACCAGATGTACGCCGCTACGTAGCACGGCACTTCCTCGGGCACCAGCCCCACGTTAGTCCCCGGCGTCCGTGAGCGTCACAGGCCTCACCGCCGACCTCCACTCGCCAAGCCGATCTTCGCTGCAGCTCTAACCACTGGGGCAGGGATCCCCTCTGGCAGAGCCCCTTCACAGTGCGTCCTGGTGGGGTCGAGAGAGCCGAGTCCAGACACAGGTTTAACGGATTAATGCCGGATTAATTTGCTCGATCGGCGGAGCTGCGGTTTCAGGCAGCCATTCCGCTTCGCAGCTAAGCCACGCCCCCCCGGCGTCCCCATTTATTTAACATCCTTTTGAATGTTAGTGCTCTCTAAAGTAAACAACAGCTCGGTGATGCTTTTTAACCCAGGGGCCGCATCTGAAGGTCAGGATGGCCGCAGGTGGCCCCCGGGCCATACTTTGAGTTTCACTGTCATGGTCCATCAATTTCTTATGGAACACAAAGAAAAACAAATGTGATCAATGGATCTTCACAATGTTTAGTCTTCTGAAATTGCCATCAAATCATCTTCACAGCCATCCAAGACGTGTTTCGCAGACACCCTGCTTTTTCAAGGCACCTGATCAGCTCAAAATATGGAGCGCACAGTCTTATTTCAGCCAATAACGATATTTTATTTTTGAAATTCACTCAGGTTCTTATCTACTTGTAACGCTTAGAAAACTTTGAGTTTCTTTGTATTAATCTAAATCTAAAGCTTCTGTTTTGTCTTCAAGTTATGTTCATCCACTTGTAACTCCTAGAAGGTTTTGAGTTTCCTCTTTGTATTAATCTATAAGAGACGTTCTAAGACATGGGCAAAGTGGGCCCTGGCCCAGGGGCCCATCTTTCAGGGGGCTCCGATAGATCCGGCTCTACCCTCCACAGAGTTCTGCCCCGATGATCATGAATGATTTTTGAAACATAGATTTTTTTTAAATACTATTTCCTTTATTTTTAATACAGGTAATGTGTGGGGGTCTATTACAGGCATTTGGCAGATAAATGTTGTGTTTATGTTTAACAAACCATATAACATCCATAAAAAAAAAACTTTTTTATATCAAAACATGACCTCACATGTGAGAAATGGCGGCGAGTCTGCTGAGATATTACAAAATTGAAAACACACATCACTATCACTAAAAGATTAAATGGAAACATTTAGAATTTGGACCAGTGTGCCTCGGTACTGTCAGTGACCTGGCCAAAGAGGGCACGAAAAAGCTGAAATTGGATCATAAATCCAAAGCTGTTCCGAACAGGGGCCCCAAGCTATGTCTGGCCCAGGCCCCCCAAATCCTTAAAATGTCCCGGTAATCTATATCTGTGATTCAAGCAAAGGAACGCCAGTGCTGGTCACTGATTGAAACGGGAAGGCTAGCTCACTGCAAGGCTTTCCTTTGCTTGGTGAAAACTTTTGACCAACGGCCCTTGGATATTGAGGCATCGGTCTAAGTATCTCAGACAGTCCGCCCTATTTAGAGTGGATGGCCCAATCTACTTTTCTTTGTTGCAACTTCCAGGGAACGCCAGGTGGTCCTGAAGAATAAGCGGCAAAGAAATGACCCAGACAAGCTGGGAGACAACTTCACATGTGCAAGGAAGATTTGCATGGAGATCTCTGCCTCCCTGTTTGAGATCTCTAAACATGAAGTGCTGTACTCCTCAGGAATAGAAAAATACACAGGACCAAACCCAATCTGCCCAAACAACGGAACCTAGGTATACTGCAAAGATACAACACGTGGTTCCGTGGGTCTAAATTAAGGTAACCCATGAGGTTGAAATACATAGGAAACTTAATCATAAATCAAATTTATTATTCAACAATGTGCTTGACAACAAATCAATAAAGTGCAGGCGGTGCAGTGCTCAGAGGTGTAATAGTGAAATAATTGAAAAATGATACATATATACAGCATTGTGTCCCTATAATCAAATATTTAATCCAGTATAAATATTGATACGCAAATCAAAACAAATTTAATCTTCGACAATCCCGACTTCAGTGTCGACGTTTAGACCCAAAAGCTCATTAAAATGTGCCTCCTCAGGACAATATTCCATCTGACAAAGCACCTACGAAAAAAAATGAATTGAAGGAACATATATTAACCTCATTGGTATTTAACTTAAAGTGTGTACCTACGTCTTACAGTATGTACCACCCAACTATATGCATCTGTACCTGTAGAGGTCTCAGCCTAGTTCAGCAATGTACCCTGCTGTAATAAGTAACTACAGCTGTATCAATATAGGTTAATTTATATTCATACAGAACAATGCGTTTAGATTCCCAAAAATTACTTATGTGATGTGCTAGTCACATCATCTTTTGAATCAACTTGTCAACTCCATCAAGGTCTCTGAATGTGTATCAGGTAACTGCACAAACGTGTATCCAGATAGCCATACAGTACATTAGTAGTTTTGGACCAAAAAGTTACCATTACAAGCACATGCCACCACTGGTTGGATGCAGCGGTTTCGCTCAACCCGCTTAAATATATCAAAAAGACTAGACTGACGACCTTCACAGCCATATTGGAAATACAGCATCTAATCCTCATCTGGCCTTGTGTTATCGCATTAATATAGCAAAAGAGACTAGACTGCTGACCCCGGCGGTCATTTGGATCCCCAGCGACTAATTCCAATATGGGCTCAAACAATTACATAAATGTACCAAATCTGTAGGTAATGTTCTATGCTTAAAAGGCGATATATTGTGGGGTGGTATGCCGGCGATGGAGTGAGATGCGACTCTCTGTGTCTCCACTCCCTCGACAGAGTTTCTTGCCATTTTCCTTAGCATCGTTGCCAGAGTCTGCTATCATACTGGAGTCGCAAACCCCCGCCACTGCCTCTCGTTGCCTGATGGCGCTTCCCCTGCTGCCTTAGACCAAGGTCTCCCTGGCCTGCTCGGACCTTCTTTCAGCCTGCTGAGACGTCGCTTGCTGCGCCCTAGTTGGTCCGATGGGGGCTGCACCGCAGGCCGCCCCTCGGTTCAGACTGGTGGCCCACATTAGTCGACCTTGTTCTCTTGCATCCTCCTTGGAGTGGAAGTGTACGGCTCGGGCCTAGCGCTGGCTTTAGCTGAGCTGCAGCAGACGGGGGCCTACTGCGGCTGCCACGCCTGAGCACCCGGGTACTTCTGGCTCCCTCCCCTGCTCCTGGAGCTCGGCGCAGCACTGCGGGGGTGGCTGCCAGCGGAGGAATCGCACAGCGGGCCTAGAAAGGGCCCTATCCATCCACTCAGTGCCTCGCCCCATCACCAGTTTGAGACCTGCTGCCCTGATTCCCCAGTGTTCCACTGCCTACCTTACTCTGAGCCCTGATTATGAACCTGCAGGGCACCACCACCCTTCACCCAGCATTGCCCTCCCCTGATGGTGATCGGCCCGGGGGGCTGCTGGGGGAGCCCACTCAGGATTTGTGGCAACCTCCCTCACTCACTCCTGTAAAGCCTGGAGTGCTGAATTCCGGTGTGACATCACACAGCATAGCTTCTCTCTCATCCCAGGAATTGCCCTCCACCTCCTCAGGGACACATGAGGGGATACTCGGGGGCCCTTGTTTTTACGCTGTCCCATTCTATAGGTTTCTATGTTGAGGCACACCTGGCCTGAACATTCTCTGAATAGCCATTCTTGAGCTCCCTCAACCATCACATATGTCCCCTGGTTCTCCCTCCCTGCAAACTCTCTGGCAATAGGGACGTCTGATCTCCTCCTCCTTCTCTTTGCGATCTCCCGTAATGTGGGCCCCACGGCCGGGCTGCTACCGAGGGACGGGCTGTCCTTGCCACAGTGCCTGGTCTCTAACTACCCCTCAGCTTACACTTGGGAGTCCCTCCGGACCGCCTGGTGAGCTCGGAGGCTTCGTCCTGGCTCTCTCTGCGCCTGGCTGAGGAAAGGTCTTTTTGGGACCTATACGATTGTTGGCGTCCTCCACAAACGGACCACCACTTTATTTCTCACCCACCATTTATTGAGTACGGTGATAACCTCTTGCCATGCCGCTAGGCAAGCCTATCAAGGAGACCTCCGCCAACCTTTTTAAAGAAAATCCGGTCACCTCCTTGTGGCAAAAAGCACCCTCTTTGACCACGGGCTCCACAGATCCTTCTCCAGCTGTCACACTCTGGGATCCTTCCACTGGCCCACTCACCCAGGCCTACATGAATAACTTCTTGCAAGAAATTAGATCTGAAATTGGTTCCTTCAAGTCAGAGTTCAAATCCTGCCTCCATGAACTTAAATGCGACGTCACAGAGATAGGCAGGCGCGTTGATGACTTGGAATGTACGGTAGATACCTGCTCAGAAGGCCAGGAAAACATATGATGGAGAATGGCTACAGGAGGAGCAACAAATTGACTTCAACTGAAGCAGGAAGATTTGTCAATTTGGAGAAGGAACAACCTTCGTATCAGGGGAATCGCCAGATGGACGCAAGGATCGAACATTAGGACAGTGCAGGTGCCCCTTGATCCTACCCTATGTTACAATGCCGTCCGTACCGGAGAGACTTCCCCACAGGAACTACTGTCTGTACCCCGCAGAACACTAACTACTGCTACAACTGAAAATGGAGGTGCCATGTTGAGCCTTGTCTGAGGCCCACCCTCCTGGAGCTCCTGGGGCTGTGATGCAGTCGACCCCCGACCTGTGCTTGCTGCGGAAGTGGGGACTCCGCAAATCGGCCCGCTGTTTCCTTGACCCCCTACATGATTCATCACTTTGGAGAGCGACTTCTCCAGAATGGCCCGTGCACTGTCACGTAGGTCATTCCAGGACTTGAAAGGAGTTACCTGGCCCAGTTGGCCTGTTATTGTTTCTACTGTTCTTTTTCTTTCTGAATCGTCGCAGATGCTACAATACACCTTTTGATGGTTATTCTCATTCCCATTAGCTCATTGAGCCGGCACTCCTTGTTCCCCAATAACCTCCTCCCTACCAGCGTTTCTACCCCTTGCCTGCCCATGCTCCCCCTCTCTGCCTGTCTCATGCCTCTGCCGGGATCCATGAAGGCCATCCCAGTACACCCGGGGTATGTACTCCCCTTCTACACTGCCCCTCATTGGCTGCGCTCCCTGACCTCCCCTATGGTTGATATCCCACACATTAAATTCCTGTCTCTCAACGTCCTGGGATTGAACGCTCCTAACAAGAGATACCAGGTATGGCGCTATCTCCTCCTACAAGATCCACACGTCATCTTTCTTCAGGAAACTCACCTACACCTACAATTAGCAAGAGCTGAGCATTCAGTTACAACAATACATGATAAGATCTCGGCGGAGGCCTTTAACTTCATGATGGCAGTCCATAAGAAGACCACCAATTCCCCCACACTTTATGATGCTTATGAGGACATCCACGCGTCTCAGATTGTCTTTTCTTGCTGTGAGCACCAATCAACACCTTTGCACCACAGTTGAATCAAGGAGGATGTAGGGGATAGATAGGTCGAGTGCAGGTCGTTCGCCTGGACCATATGTATGGATGAGGATATCGCAAATTACCTAGGGGCCAGGCCCTCTCTCCAATCACTGTTATCTAGTCCGTCAACTCATCTCTGCCGAAGGGAATCAAAGCCTTCAGGGGCATGGGTAATCAGGGAGCGGTAGATCTTAGATATTGCTCCCTTCCCCAGGCGTCCCATTAGAAGCTTAGCCTCAAGGGGACTATATACAGGGAGTTGGGTATCCGGGGAGAAATGCGGCCCAGGGCATGCCATAGCCGAAGAAAGCAGAAAAATGGTGTGTTAGCCAGAGCGTACTGACATTTCAGTTCCTCAAAGGACATCAAATTACTCCCTTTGTGGATATCTTCTTGATACGCATGTCCTATTCAGTCCCACTGGGTAAAGCCCTCGAGGTTGGAAAGCTGTTGAAGCCATGTGCCCTGCCATGGGAGGGTTAATCCCGTCAAGCAACGGTCCCACCGAATAAGGCGCAAGGCCACTCTACAGCAAGTATGATTGGGCATATTTACAGGATTCCCCAACTGCTGGGCTCCGGTTCCAGGTAAATAAAAGTGAAATGAGGAATAAAGTGCCAAATATGGAAATTAATTGGTGCAACCCAACAGGATCTCATAAGATGTTGGATTTGTGCCTTGGCATATCATCTATACATCCATTATGCAATGTTTAGCATCTAATTAAATGTTTGGGCTCGTACATGGGACAATAACATGGGACATCAACATGCTGGAATTCTCAATCAAGTATGAAGGATTAAAACCATCTGCTTTGGAGATACCTGCAGTTAACTTTATAAAATAATATTTGGTTGAAATTGGAGAGGATTACAGAAAACCAACATTTGTTCTTGCAATGGATCCAGACCTGTTAGAAGTTTATCAATATTATATACAACAGAGTGGGTATTAAGCTGCATGGTTATTGACAAATTTAAAAAGAAAAGAAAACACAGAACTATAAAGACTAAATAAAGAGGTGTCACTGAAAATTATCACATGTAAGGCTAGCAGTTATCCGGGTAACTTAACTCAATAGATAACCCACCAACTATGTGGTGCAGGGTCATGTGTCTCTATGGCCACTCGGCTAGAAACAACTCCCACCTCTGGTATTGTGAATGTTCATCAGTTACCATCAGAAGTAATCCATCAGACCTGGTAAGTGGTACAAATAAGTATTCCACGGCTGCCTCAATTTCTACCTGCCGGAAGGCAAAACAATGGAGATAGGAGTATCTGTATGTCCCACTGCTAGATATGAGAGACACTGACTAGGGCTGCTTTGCCATACTAGTCAATACTTTGGAACTACCCCTTATGCCAGGGTTCTATCTAAGGTTTTATCAAAAACTTAGTACCCATCCTATGTCGGAGTGTTCATAGTTGGAACCCTTCTGCTCCTTCCTCTAAAACCGGCAAGGCTTATAAGAACTGCCCTGCTAACTAAATGGAGCACTGATGTTTCTGAAAGACCTTCCTCCAACTGTTCTACATTGTACTTGAACTGCAGCTTGTACCCGTCCTTGATGGTTATGGCTATAAGGGGATTGAGTCAAGAGATGGACAGGCTATACTAAGATGAAAATCAACATCAAAGTGATACCCATGCAGCTGCAAGAGCAATTTCTGCGGGTAGACAGAGTGCCAATACACTGAAAATGGGTATCACAGGTTTGGAGTCTGTCAAAGCCTGGAATGATTGGCCATGGACACCCATTTCTCAAAGGCAGTGCAGCACGTCTCTCGTCACAAAGTTATGTTGAACTTCCCTATTGACAAATAACAGAGGACCTCTCGTTGATATTGATCACCATCTTAGAATGGGTCCTAAAAGACTTCGGCAACAAAGGCTAAATCTTGCTTGTATTGACAAGTCCCATATTGGTGGTAAACATGCTAGAACAGGACTCTCATTACAAAGGTAGTTTTCAGTAACCATCATTCGAGTCAGGTTGCGAAAAACAGTTTTCTCCACTGATAACTGTGAACATGTAGCCGGTGGTTGAGGTGATCTGTTGTTTCCATATAATTGCCATACTGGTATTCTCACTTCAATACATATTTTGACCTTGCCTGTTTATTTGGTCTTTCTTATGACCCCAATTGGTGCGGGAACTTATATTTCTGCATTATAAAGCCACACTCTTGACTGTGTCATCTACGTGAAACTTCACAGCTTTACTCCACAAGCAACCCACATCAATGAATAGTGATCTAATCTTTACCATGGTGTCCTGCATCTATGGTCATATGCTGAAAACAAATTATGTGACCAGCAATGCATTAGCAATGATGCAGGCAAGAACTAGGGACATCACAAAGCCTTTGGTGTTTATGTTGAACCCATTGCGCTAGATAGTGGATTCAAACTAATCTTGTTGAGGACCCGGCTTGTCTTATTCATGGAAAAAGATCTTTGTGGACAACTACTCAAACCTAGGGTGTTATCTTCAGAATTAGAGATTAATTTACCTCCATTATATTTAGGGAGGCTCGTTCGTCCACAAAGAATGTCATGTACTTGTTCACCTTGAATTTGTAGTCTGTGCTTGCCCGACAACTCAGATTATGACTAATTACATGTGCTAGTCCATCCCTGGGCTTCGACTACTTTGTATATCTGCATGTTCCCTGTCCTCTTCTTTTCGTTATGGTCCTGCAAAATAGGAACATCCGTGTTTTCACAAGACCCTGACCCAGTGGTAGCTTGACAGGAAAAGCAGTAGGGTACTTCGCTGCTACCGGAGAGCTGCCAAATAATGCCCATAGCCTCTGCTCATATTTTTCTGAATTGTATTTGTCATTGTTCATGGAGACACAGGGTTCTTATTTTCATAATTACTGCCAGTGTGAATGTCCTGCCTCTTGGACTCTTCAGGTTAAGTAGGTAACGACCGGAGGCAGGGGCAAGATACAGCTAATGAGTGGTATTTACGAAAATGGTACGCTACAGATGGTTATCTCAACTGTGCCTTTCTATGGGATTACTTCAGGTACACCCCTTCACACAGGCACAATCCATAATTAGCAGACATACTTCGAATTGACAGTGCAGTGCATCTGCTAAAATGGGGCTGCCAAGAAGCTAATCAGTGAGTCCCTGCATCGTGCTTTCTTGGCTTACCATGCAAGTACTGGAATATCTCATGAGTGACCTTTCAAAGTCTTTGCTTTTGGTGTACATCCAGTTTATGGAAAGCAGAATATTGATGGAACACAATATTGAGAACAAAATACAGAAACTGAAATATATCGACAGGTAAACGTATAGATTTTCTATACCTAACTTCACATATATGTACCTTGGCGATATACACTTATATCTTCAAGTTACATAGATTTGAAGTTTGGAATTGTAAAGTTATACTTTGATACGCACTTACCTTTTGATATTTTGTCCCCCGATATTCTGTCTTATTGTGCAATACAATCATAATGTTTTTGCTATTTTATGAGAAAATTGCAGTTTAAAGGGCACTGATTACTCCACGTTTTGCCAAATTCTTCAAGAGAAAGGGTGGTGAAGGGAGAACCTACTAAGCCCTCCTAGATGTAGAGCTTGCTCAATGCATTCAGATAAGTAGAATACCCCACCAACCTGAAAGATCCGCGCCATCTTTGCTCATGACCCATGTGGGAGAGCACCTCCACTGAGCCACAATGCTTTTCCCTGGATTAGGGCACTGTCCTGAATTTCTCAGCAGTACTGGTCTAATTGATTTGCAGACACCTCACCGCCGCATCCGTGGTTCATGCAGGTCAGAGATAAAATTGAAGGCTCTTTGTGTGTGTACATCCCAGGAGTTTCCCACGCCCGAAACGTCTGTTAGTGACTTTGATGATTCCACAATCATCTGCACCTGTAGCTTTGAACACCTTCTTTCTTACATTCACTGTGCTCTCACATCATCACTGGAGTCAAGCATACTGTACATGCTTGGCAAATCACGAAGACTGGCATGAAATGCAGCTTTGAATTGCTTTGCTTTTGCCAGACCCACCTCAGAACAAACCTTTAAAAGGCATTTTTACCTTTGACCTGAAATACACCATCAGTGCCCTAATGTGGCCTCTATCCCTGCATTAACCAGCATCTTACTGCGATACTCCATCCATAATGTCCACCTTGGACCTGCAACAGCAGAACCCTCATCTACAGACCACCAGACCCAAGTACCAACTTTGCCAGCACCATCACGGACTTCATCAAGCCTTCATCCTAGACTCCAGTATCTTCATCCCCCTTGGAGACCTGAACTTCCACCTGAAAGGCCGAGCCGAACTGAACTCAACAGCTCTACTAGAAAACCTTGTCTTTACCCAATGAGGGACTGAACACACACACTCCGCCAGTCATCACCCGGCCCTATCTTCATCTCTTTCGACAACATCTCAGTTGACAAGCCCACACGGGTAACCTGGACAGACCATGCCTTTGTCAGATTCAGCATTCCTGTCCCGCACCACCACAGACCAACTTACACCGAAGCTGCCCACATGAACAGATACAACATCCCAGAGGAGGACTGGATCACCACTCTCTCCACACATCAGCCCGAGCACACCAGCATCCTGCTATAATTCACCAACAACTTCAACAGCTGGATTGGTACTTGCGCCAACCCCCTAGCCCCTTCAAGTGCAGCAAGGCTACAATATCCAAGCCAGTTGGTACATAGAGGATCTTAGGCTGACAACATGCCAATGCAAACAGGAGCGCTGATAGAAAATGATGCTACCACTAACAGATCCGGAACACCCCAAGTGTACCTCACTTGCATATTACATCAACAGCAGCATAGTGAAGAGATCTTCGCCATCATGAAAAACTTGACCTCACCATCAACTGCCTCCACAAGCATCACACCCTCACAGGACCTATGCAGCAGGCTCTCAGAATTCCTCTGCTGCAAAATAACCTCCATGTACAGGAACTTTAACCCTCAACCATACCGCACAGACACCACCCCCTCCACTTGACTCTGTCTCAACCAAAGAAGTGACCTTGACTTCATGGCCGCTATCAGAGACGAGACCCTCATCAATTATATTCAGCCAGGCCCCTTCGGATCACTGCCCTCACCACCCCTTTACCAAAGAGCTCCATCTCATCAGCGAACCTATTCTTAATGCCCCCATCTCTTTCCCCAGACACACTAAAACACGCCAACGTCCTCCCACTACTCAAGAAACCCTTCATGGACCCATCACACTCGTCAACTACAGACCGATATCCCCGATATCGTACCTGGCAAAAGTCGTAGAACAGCTCATCAACAGATGCCTCACTGACCATCTCAGCAACCACCAACTCCTCGACATCACACCGTTTGGCGTTAGACACAACCAAAGCACAGAAACAGCCATCATCATCATCGATGTCCGCATGATCCTGGACAGAGGAGGTAGAGTAGTCCTCTCTGTAGCGTTCAACACGGTCTCCCAACACATTCTCATCTGACACCTACACAAGACTGGAATACAGAATCTGTTCTCACCTGGATCTGCTCCTTCCTGACAGATGGGACACAGTCAGTCAGCCCGGTCGCTTGCTCCCATATCCTCCTCTGCAGAGTACTGCAAGGCTTTGCTCTCAGTCTGACCTCTTCAACGCATACACGATCCCTCTGGCAAGCGTTATACACGCCCACTGCCTTAATGTCCTCTCCTACGCTGACAACAGTCAACTCATACTATCCCTCTTAAACATGACGCCTCACACCCGGAACATGTTTACATCCTGCAAGACCAAAGTCTCAGACTGGGTGAAAACCAACTGCCTCATACTCAACAGAAGTTGTGATCTTTGACAAGAACACCTCGCCATGGGACTCCACCTGGTGGCTAACTGAACTATGACCCACCCTCAGCACCCATGACAAGATCCTTTGGATCATCATCGACAGCAAACTGGACATGACCTTGCGAGTCAACATGGTCACAGAATCCTGCTTCCACACTCTGAAAACACTGGGAACAATTTTTAAATGGTTCTCAATCAACACCTGCAAAACAGTCATTCATGCCCTCGTCACTAACAAGCTGGACTGTATAAACACCCCATACGCAGGAATCAGCAAGAAAATAAGACTATAGATCATTCAGAACACGACAGCCAGAATCACCCTCAACCTCCCCTGCAGCACTCAGCAGTATGCAAGCATTATCCCCTAGAAAACATGAACAATCTGTTATCAGACACTGTACATGTAGATTCCGGGGGGCATTCTTTAATTGCAGAAGAAAACGTCTTTTAGGATCTACTGGATATAAAAAGTGGACTCTGCAACTAAAAGGTTTTTGGGGCATATATGGAACAACCTCATCTTAGATTTCAAGAAACTGTTCTCAGCAGTTCAGGAGTTTACAGGAAGAGATGGAGCGCCCAACAGAATTTCTATCAGACATTTCACTTGATGTGGCCAGATCAGCAGCACTAGCAGGGGGAACTTTCATAGCTGCTAGAAGGAACCTGTCCTCAAAGACTGGAACACTGAATCGGCACAAATGGCAGAACAAAAAAGCTGTGTGGAGAGGCAATAGGATGGTACGGCACAAGTCCTCCCCTTCTGAATAATGAAACCTGAAAGGGGTACTGTTTTGCTGGTTTATATTATAGTGAGTGGACTATGCAGGTCACGTGGGACTCCCTTTATAGGGGTGCATAAGGGAAACAGCGTTAAAAATACCCTTTTAAAGTTCCCGCTTATTTGGCGCGGAGCTCGAGGTTAAGCTCATCTGGATTGTTAAAGAAATGAAATATTCTTTATAGGTTCAAGTTCATTGAAACCTATGTCCTCTGTTCACCAACCTTAACAGAGACAGTAAGCACAGGACCAGTCTTCTAAATATCAGGCAAAATCTTCCCCCTTCCTATCTTACAAGAAACAGAAGAAGGCCACATACCAAAAATTAGCACTCTTGACTATGCTGAAACAAACAGTTCTATATTAAAAGTTTGTTGACAAATTCAACAGTAAATTTCAGAATGCAAACAATAACAACGGATCGTTGGTTTCTAAAAGGTGTCCCAATAGAGTTCCTATCAAACCAGATTCCCAATGGGACCATTCAAATTCCACTCCATCGAGTTCTCGTCAAAATATAAGCTCTCCTACAGAAATTATCTGCTCTTCGGATGAGGGGAGCATTGGTTCAAGTACTCAGAGAAGAAAGGAGGTTATTAGTATACTTCATTGTCATTCTAGTCCCAAAAGCATCGGAGGACTACCATCCAATGATAGACTTGAAGAATCTCAACAATTCCAATCAGGGCATAGAGTTCAAGACAGAAACTTTGGAGAGAATTATCCCTCCAATTCCTGCCAATCACTTCATAATAACATTGGATCTCATGGATGCTTATTTGCATGTTCCAATTGCCAGGCGCCATCACAAGTAACAGAAGCAGGACAAAGATACCAAAAATCAGCACTCCTGACTATGCGGAGTCAAACAGTTCTATATTAAAAATTGGCAGACAGATTCAACAGTTCATTTCAGAATGGAAACAACAATGGATCATTTGTTTCTAAGAGTAGTCCTGAAAGAATTCTTATTAAACCTTATTCCCACTGGGACCATTGACATTCTGCTCCCTCAAGTTCACGTTAAAAGGGAAGTTCTCCTAAAAGAACCATCTGCTCTTCAGATATTCTTATTTTATTTGAAGTTTTATATAGCTCAAACATGACCCGTTAGGGTATCAGAGCGCTTTACAAGGAAAAGTACGTTACATACATGAAGGCATGGGCAAAGTACAGGGTTGGGGGATAGGGAAAAGACAATAGTGGGACAAAGCCGTGGCTATATACATGAGTCAATACAGATCCAAAATCAGCGATGACTTGAGTACAATAGGGCACAAGGAGAAGATATATATATATATATATATATATAAATAATAAATGGTACAGATCCAAGTACAGGATGGCGTGGGCAGAATACAGGGAAGGGGGTTGGGGAAATGACAAAAGTAGGGCAAAGCCGTGGATATATACACAAGTGTCAATACAGTTCCAAGATCGGCAGGCAATTTGATAACAATAGGACGAAAAAGATATGTACAAAAACTCGTACAAGGAGCACTGGAAGGAGTGAGAGTTGATACAAATAGTAGGTCATATGAATGTGCACCAAGGGAGCGTTATTGGAGCAATTTGCTCATTAAGAAGGTTTTAGCTTCTTTTTTGAAGAGCGCCAGCGAAGGTATTCTTCAGATGGAGGAAGGAAGCGAGATCCAGATTATTGGTGCAGCACCGGAGAATGCTCGATTGTATGTTTTTGCCTTGCGGAAGCAGGGTGGCTGGAGCACACGGTCTCTGGCAGATCTGGATCTTCCAGATGACACAGGTTTCTGGGCGAGATATGCCGGGGTGTTCGTGTACAAGGCTTTGTGAGTCATGCAGGCCAGCTTGAGATTAATTCTGCCTTCAAGGGGAAGCCAGTTCAAGGCCTTCAGGTGTGGAGCGATATGGTAAACTTTTTTTGAACCGGATAAGATTCTGGCTGCTGCGTTGAGGCAAGCTTTTAGGGGGGAAATCGAAGTCTTAGGCAGGCCAGATAGTGTGGAGCAGCCATATTCGATTCTGGAGCTAACTAACGGCTACACAGCGTTTTTTAGGTCGGCAGTTCCAAGGAAGGATTTTAGTTTTCTCAAGTAGCTCAGATGGAATCTGGCAGTTTTGGCCATCGCGTTGATGTGTTCAATCATATTCAGGTTGCGGTCCAAAATAATCCCAAGAGATTTTGCGGAATCCACAATGGAAGGGGTGCAGTTTAGTGCTGTGATGGAGTTAGTCCATTCAAGGATGTCAGCAGATGTTTTTGGAGGGGAGGTGAGAAGAAACTCCGTTTTTTGGGCATTCAGTTTGAGCTGGTTGTTGGCAAGCCAATGGACAGTCAGTTTCAGGGCATCATTTAGATGGGTGAGCTCCTCAAGAGAGGAGATTTTAATGTGGATCTGGATATCGTCGGCATACATGTGGAAGGAGATGTTGGCCGAGTGCAGAATTTCAGCTAAAGGTTCGAGGTAGAGATTGAAGAGGGTATGGGACAGAGTGGAGCCTTGCGGGACACCGATGGAGATCGGGGAGGGAGCAGATAGGTTTGAATCTCTGTGTGCAGTTATGGAGGAAGGAACTAATCCATTTGATGACGGTACCTCCTAAGCCCATTCTGTGTTCGAGGCGTTCAAGGAGTTTCTCGTGGTTGACCGTGTCGAATGCCGAGGAGAGATCCAGAAGGATCAGAAGACATGTTTTGCCTTGGTCAAAGGCTAGGAGAGCATCATCAATGATGTGAAGAATAGTAGTTTCAGTGCTGTGTCCAGGCCTGAACCCATATTGGAACTCGTCGAGTAGATTGAAATTGGCAATGTGTTGGCCTAGTTGTAGCTGCACACATTTCTCCAGTACTTTCGCGAGAAGAGGGATATTCGAGATGGGTCTGAAGTTATCTGGAATTTCCGGATTCA
Organism: Triturus cristatus; assembly: GCF_964204655.1. Lineage (NCBI taxonomy): Eukaryota > Metazoa > Chordata > Amphibia > Caudata > Salamandridae > Triturus > Triturus cristatus. The sequence goes on from NC_140594.1 coordinate 395,480,895, forward strand.
GAGTGGGGTTTTTTAGGATGGGTATGACTTGCCCGGTTTTCAGTGAGTCAGGTATGGTCCCTTGGAGAAGGGAAGCACTGATAATGTTAGTCCAGATGGGAGCGATGAGTGAGGCGGTCGCTGCCAAGCAGTTGGCGGGGAGGGGGTCGTTAAGGTGGGTAGTCGGTTTTAAGAGGATAGAGTTCAAGATGGAATGGTCATCATAAAGTTCGAATTTGGACCAGTGAGCCTTGTTTTTGGCTGTTGCTTGGTGGGGACAAGAGGATAGAAGGGGAGTTCCAGGAGGCCTTGAGTTCGTTACCCAGCGAGTTGATTTTGGTTACGAAGAAGGAGGAGAACTCATCGCAGGTGGTTTCTTTTGATGATTTCGCTAGTTTGTTTGATTGAAGTTTGACTATTTCAAAAAGTTTGCGTGATCTGTTCTTGGCATTTTCCAGCTCTGAGTTGAAGAACTCTTTTTTGGACAAAAGGATGTTCTTTTTTTACGTATTTCGGAGGAGTTTAAGGTGGGAGGCTGAGGGGTGCGGTCTCCAGTTCTTTTCTTTCGGACGGAGAGCTCTCTTTTCGTCATTGAGGGATCCACTGAACCAAGGGCTTTTGTCTTTGATTTCGGAACATTTGCCGGGCCAGATCGTGCCAAATGTTAGTCATAGTCGAGTTGTAGTGATCTGTGAGGTTATTGACCTTAGATAGATTTGGGGGGGGGGGGGAGCTCATTCTCACAGCGGGCAGTCAGTTTCTCGAGGTCCAGGCTCTTAGTCTCTGAGCCAGTATTTTGGTTTCACCGGTTGCCCAAGTTTTTTCAGGCGGTGGTCAGGCATAGTGAAGGTGATGATGTGGTGGTCTGACCAATCACATGGCTCTATTGAGTTCAGCTTGACTGCCAAAGCCTTAGCGATAATCCAAGGGATTAACTGTTCGAGTACTCAAGGAGAAAAGTTTGGGTGTATACTCCATTGTCTTTCTCGTCACAAAGTCATTGGGGGACTATTGTCTGGTGATAGACTTGAAGAATCTCAACGGTTCCAACCAGAGCATCAAGTTCAAGACGGAAATCTTGAGAATAATTATCCCTCCAATTCCTACCAATAACTTCCTAATTACATAGGATCTCATGGGTGCTTATTTGCATGTTTTAATTGCCAAACATTGGCAGTTCAATGTCGTCCCTTTGTTCTGAAGTCAGCCCCAATAGTATTTACGAAAATTATGGCTCCGGTTGTGGCTCTTTTTGATCTGCAAGGAATTCCAGTTTTTCCATACCTGGGCAATTGGTTACTTCATGCTCCAAAGATGGATCAAACAACCCAGATCTGGGAACAAGCAAAAGTAACCATCTCTCGTCTGGGTCCCCTTCAACATTCCAAAGTGCCATCTTTGTCTTTCCAAGGATCGGTTGTTCACTACAGCTTGCTTCAGAACAGATTTGGAGAAGGGTTTTCTTCCATAAGAGGATCATTTGTCTACAGTCAGCAGTGCTCAAGCTCCAATCCACTGTACATGCTCTAGACAGTTTATAGCTGGGTCCAAACTGATGTTGCATGGCGTGCAAAATAACGATGGACTGTCATGTAGCCCCAAGTAATTACCAGTGGCGGGGGTAATTCAAGCATTCCATCCACCACTTTTTGAATACTTTAGTATATCGCTCTAAGTGGGACGGGTATGTCCAGACAAGGGTCCCGTGCACACTGTCACTGGAATCAAGCTACACCTGGCTGATGAGCCCATAACAAGGGTTAAAACAGTACTGGGTTGTTTGTGTTCCTGTTCAGGAAGGACATGGCTTGGCAGTTCAGGCTGGATTGTTGTCATTGGAGGAGCAGGGTCAAGACTGATTTACATATAGCTGGGTCCAACCAAAGGTGACATGGTGTGCAAAATAACGATGGACTGGGATGTGGCCCCAAGTAATTACCAGTGGATGAGATTAATTAATGCATTTCATCCATCACTTTTTGTATACTCTAGACAATATATGGTTAGAGATCCAGGGCCACATGACATCATATGTACACGCAGTTCAATGGTGCAAGGCTTCATCTACGCCCTCACCCGTTGTATTTCAACAACCTGTGGCCATCAGTGACACTCTCCTTGGACACGTTGGTTTCTCTAACTTCAGAGGTCGAGAGTCTTCTTTCATAGTGGGGTTGTTCAGAATGTATCCAAGAAAGTGAGAATGCACCAACAGTCCCCAGTCGTCCTAACCACGGATGCCTGCCGGTTAGGTTGGAGAGCAACACTACATAATAAGGCCTGCCAGTTGAAATGGTCATTCCTAGAGAATCAGAAGTCATTGAACTGGACAGAGCTGATGGCAACCTTTGAGCATTAAAGTTCTTCCAACACCTACTACTTGAAAGAAAATGTGTTAATCAAGATAGACACCACAATTGCGGTTTCATACTTAAAGCCTCAGGGAAGAACTCACCGAAAGAGACTCAATACAGTGACAGTTCAATTTGGTATGTAGGCAAAGAAGTACTTATCGAATCTTGCAGCAGTCCACATCAATGGGGTTGACAATGTTTTGGCAGACTTTTGTAATCAGGAAGTCTCCACCTTCCCAAAACCTCACATTGTCTATTGTGAGACTATGCAAGAAGTTCAGCAAACCTTCCCTAGATTTTTACAACAAAGAACAATGCTCTCCTTCGTAGGTACTGCTCCAAATTTCCAGAGAGGGTAGCTTGGGGAGTGGATGCTCTAGTGATGGAATGGCCCAGATGTCTACTTCCATCAATAGAAAGAGGTATCTGCGAATTTTCAAGAAGGGAGAAAGAACGACCATTGGTGGTTTCATAGCGACAGCCAAGATCCTAGTTTTCGATGCTGAAATCCCTGACACTTCATCTGCCTTAGGTACTTCTGACATCTCCATCTCCTCTCAAACCTTCTACTCAGTTCCTCCCCCTTAAGCCCATGCTGTTGGTTTGGAATTTGAGAAGTCCAATTTGTTAGTAAAAGCTCTTTCTCCAATCTTAATGGGCATTATCCAGAACTTTAGAAGGCTTTCCATGTTAAAATATTTTTCAAAACATTGCAAGTCCTTTGATACTAGGGGTCTTTTTCTTGGATGGGTGTCACCTCAATATTTGTCAACTTTGAGATCTCAATGTTTCGCACTCAAGGCTTTCAATGAATTCATTGAAACTAGATCATTGGTGAATTATTTAATTTCTACACAGTTCAAGAGGTTTTTCCATTGGCGAGACCTGTACCAATTTCTGTCTCGCCTTCACACGATCTTCCTTCAGTTCTAAGGGTTTTGCAGTCTCATCCTCTTGAGCCTTTGGAGGGTATGCATTTTAAATTTCTATTGTTTAACTTTCTTTTCCAGGTGGCTATTAGTACGGCACATAGGACTGATTAATTAGGGGCTTTAAGGTGTCCTCCATTCATCATATTTATGAGGCATGTTGCAATTCTAAAGACGGATCCTACTTTTACTTCAACTGTTAATTCTGTCTTTTATAGATTGCAAGAGAATATTCTGCCTTCCTTCTACATTTCTCCCTTCAATGCAGAATAACAGTTGCTGAGCACCTTGGATGTTAAAAGAGCTGTCTTGATTTATCTTGCCAGGTCTCAACCCTACAGAAAGACTGACCACTTATTTGTGTCAATTCAATATTTTGTATTTGATTCAGACCTCAACTGAGTTCAACATATACAATTACATAAAAAGAGAACATATTAGATTCTATGTTTAAAAGCAATTTTAAAAACTCTTTATAAGATTAAACAGGTTAAAACAGCTTGTGGTCCACAAGAACATACATTAGTTAAAACTGTTACATTTGTGCACTTTAAATCTTGAGCTAAAATAGCATTGTGTCTTAAGCGGATTGGCTTTATGAATCGTCGCCGAGCCTCTACCAAAATCAGGTTAGGACAAATTAGTAATACGTGAGAGAGATCGTGTGATCCGTCATTGCACAAGTCACATTTACCTGGAGAGTTTCGGGGAAGATCCATCTGGTAGAATATGATTTTAGAGGGATAATTCCACTTATTTGGGACATTAGCTCAATATGGAAGGGTAAGAAGATGACAACAATGACCCTGAGCAGGTGGATTAAATCTATCACCCTGCTGACAGTACAGGACAGTTCAGGAAATGCCACAAGATGGACAACTTCCTGGGTGGAATTGCATGCAGTATCAATTCCGGAAATTCATAGGGTGGCAACTCAGTCGTCAGTGCATACATTTGCTAGACACCATCATCCAGGGCCGGTCCTAGGATTTGTGGGGCCCTGGGCAGGATAGGAACATGCGAGTCCCCTCTAATTTGCATAAGATGTAATGTCAAAGGGAGTGACATTATAGGAAGTGTTAACTGACCAGTCATTTTTTTGGCAGTGTTGAAGCAGCTTTGCAAGAAGTGGATATCACTGAGATGGCTACCATTTGGGCAGCCATTATTGCGGTTTGCTATCAGCATAACCACCACTTGTTAGTTTTAACACCACTACGTTTCACTGCGTCCAGCGAGTCCCATCTGTAAAAGTAGCTTTCGAAGCCCCTCTGGGGATTGTAGTCATAATGAGGTATATTGCCAGTAAGAGGAATTGTCCTCTGGACTACTACCCCAAAGAGCGAGAAGTACGCCCAGTCTCCAATGGATGTGAGTCATTAGTGTCTGATCCGTTCTGGCAAATGCCTACTATACTGGGTACACCATCAGCCGAGAGTGATGCCAGTAACAGTACCCATGCTCCTCTCCAGCGAAGGATGCCGCCGTAGTCATAAATAATATATAGGGCCCTATTGTGAATGTGTCACTAATCCAAGCAGAGTGCAGAGTACTCATTTAAACCTGCTTCACAGAAAGGGCCTTTCTCAGCTGACTCAGACTATCGTATTTTATTTCCCCGTCCCATTGCCCCAGCCCTCAACTCCTCCCTGCTGCGAGAAAGTGGAGAGCGAAACCCCGGTAGAGAGATGGTTGCTTTCTTGTGTCTCACAGACGATCGCCTCGGCTTTATTGTATGGTCGAGGCGCATGGGTTTACAGTGAGTGACAACCAGTTTTTATACTAATAAGAGTGTTGCTGCTCCTAAACATAATGCGCCATAACTCCACTCCAACGCCCATGCACCTCTTCCTGCCTTACCTCTCCTGTTTCTTCTATTCCTCCTGTCTTTCTCCATTCTCCTGAACCCTCCTTTCTCTTATTTCTTGCTCCTCCTCTTTCTCACATTATCCTTCCACCCTCTGAATTGGTCTTTCTGCCCCCCACCAATGCCCTGATCTCCCATTTCAGCCGTCTTCAGCCAGGCTTGCTTGAATCCAGTGGCAAAGTGAGCAAGGGACTCACGTCTGAGCATACCCTGCCAACTTATGGCGAACAAAGCGGTACAAAAGGTACCCCCTTTTGTACCGATTGAAATGCCAGAAACCGGTCCTAGGAAGCTTGTTTCCGGTCCAGGGAAGGCATGGCTTGGCAGTTCGGGCTGGACTGTTCCCATGAGGCACAGGGTCAGACTGATTTGCATATGGCCATATCTGAACTGGGGTGGCAGAGTGGGCTAAAGAACGGTGATGGATCAAAACCAGATCTGTTGACTGGGTGTGAGTGTTTGATTGGTTCTGATGCTCCGTCCATCACCACCCCCTTTTGTACCGCAATGAGGGCAGGAGGTCATGCATATTCAGGACAGGATATGGACGAGTACCATGTGTATGCAGCACGTGGAGGGGGCATGTACCATCTGTATAGAATATGTCCTGTCTCCTGTGTATGTCATGTGAGCCCGGTGCAGGGGATGGGCGTGTGTCAAATGTGTATAAAAAGCAGGCGTATAGAGGAACGTGGCACACACTTTTTGCTGGCAGTAAAGGTGCAGTGCACGTACTATGCAGCACTGGGGCCAGGCGTGTGCCATCTGTGTGCAATATGTCTTTTCTCTTGTGTGCAGCAGAGCTTATTCTAAGTGTGCCCGGTGCAGTGGCTCGGCATGTGCAACTGTGTATGTAAGAACGTGGCACATTCGCCACGGATAGGGCCTGTCACTTGTGCTCATTACAGGTGCGAGGTGCGTGCCCTCTGTGCACAATACATGGGCATGGCATGTGCCGCGTAGGTACAGTACAGGTGTAGGGTTAGTGTCCTCTGTGTGTACTAAAAGACGCACATCGTGAGTGTGAAATTCCAAAACATTTTCAAGTTTTATATATGTGTAATCGGTGCAGGAGCACGGTGTCTGCCGTACATGTACAAGGCGATGACTGTGCAAATAAAAGACAGGAGCTGGACACTCACATGTGTGCAGGGCATGTATTGCGTGTGCGGAGGTCAGTGGCAGGACGTATGCCATGTGCATGGCGTACAGCACAGGACATGTGCCATGTATGAAAGCCAGCGACAGGAGATGTGCCACGTGTATGCTGTAGACGTGTGGGACATGTGCCATGTATTTGCAGGTCAGGGGCAGGACATTTGCCTTGTGTATGCAGACATTACATGTGCCATGTATGTACAGAATCTGGGCCCGTGTCATGGGTGTCCAGCTCAGATGAGTCACGTGCGCCGTGTATAAAGGCCAGGGGCTCGTGATGTGCCACGTGTGTGCAGTACAGAAGCAGAACGTGTCACGTGTGTGCAGGAGATGAGCCAGGTATTTACAGGACAGAAGATGTACAGGTGTCATGTGTACAGGACTGCGACACCCGCATGGATGTCTTGAACAAACCCGAGTTTGAGAAAGAATGATGAGTTGCTGTTTAAATCTCGGTTTTATGACACAGTCCGTGATTTTATGGGGCGGAATGTTAGAAAAAACGCAAGTCTTACGAAACAGTAATGATAATATCTATATAAAATGTGTGTGTGTGTATATATATAAAATGAATGAACATTGAATTAAGATCGTAGGTGATAACGTTCTTCGGCGATATATGAACATTCATATAAACTCATTTCTTCATACCGTTTCAACCCGAGGAGAGAACATATCTGTTTTGTTAAGTATAATTCAATATTATGCATTTAAGTTTACGATGTCTGTTCTAATTACGTCATTGTCAGAGAAGCTCCAGCTCAAAAGCTATTAAAATATTTAGTTCAGATTTTTTTTCCTGTTATTTGCCTTTTTGTACGAAGCTACCAGCCCACTGCCATCAAATTTTATGGTATCTGCAATTCTGGCAAAAATCTGTCTTTAATTTAGCTGTCCATATAAAATTCCACACTGTATAATAGTGAACCGATGTCATGGAATTTAAAGTGTACCAGGGGCCCCTCCTCGCCCCCACCCAGGGCTGGCACTGGGCACGGGTGCCAGGGCTCTGCAACTGCCCTGCGTGTACCCAGGGGTCCTCTGCAATCCGGGCAATGGAGGGGGCGCCACTTCTGATGTCAAATACACACAATTTGGACACCCCACCGCCCCCTCCGCCATCACCATACCATGGAGGAGGGTGCTGCCAGGATGCCAACGTGCCCGCTTCCAGACATGACACATTGTTCCTTGTTTGCATGAAAGCATCAGGACCAAGTACGCCAAATCCACACTGTGACCCTCTCTCCATCACATGCACACACAGACACGCACTCACGCACACTCTGGACAGATATTGTCTCTCCTGCGTTAGTCCGAGTGATGTGCAAAAAATTTACATTTTAATTTATTAGATCTGGGACCGTGTGACTTTTCGCCACGTCCTTCACTTTTACGTTTTCCAACCTCTTTTTCGAACAGCCGTATAAAGTTTCTTGTAGAATGAATAATATAGTATTTTTACACAGTACGGGTTTTGTGATTTATGTATATGCACATGAGAAAACGCTGGCCAGAACGTTGAACACAAAATTGACGGCACATACAATTTCAATCATAGGAATGTATATGCACACACACCACGTCCACCACATCCACCACCACCACCACGTCCACCACCACCACCACGTCCACCACCATCACGTCCACCACCACCATCCGTGACAGGTAAAGTGTCAATGGAGGTCAGGGGTAATAGGAGTGTTAACCCCGGCTGTATATGGGACATTTAAGGATGCATTGGGTGCGAGAAGACGGGAATAGGGGCTAGAAGTATTACACCAGACCCAAGATACATTTTGAAGAGGCGCAATGTCACAGGGGCTCCTGTAAAAGCACTCGCAGCATCTCTACCTCACAGTGGCACACCTGCACGAGCCACTCGCTCAAAAAAAGCATTGGCATAGCCAATAGGTCTCACCTTTGGGACCTTATAAGTGTTTAGCCATGCAACACTTAATGTTGTTGCACCAAGGATATTGTGCTGGATAACTAAACACTTATAAGGTCCCAAAGGCGAGACCTATTGGCTATGTCAATGCTTGTTCTTCCTTGCCTTAGCTCCATCATTCCTCCCTATTGTTCCCATAATCCACCATGCACTCCCCTGCTTTCCTAACTCCCCCCCACCTTTATCCACTCACCCTCAGCCCCTCCTGCTTTCTTTTTAGGTCTCGCCTGGCGTTGCAGCGCAAAGCGCTACTCGCTGGGTGAGAGATTTTGTAAAAGATCAGATTTGAGAAGGGGACTTGAAGCCACGCCCCTCATTTCCATTGGCTGGCATCACCATTTATGCTAAACGGTGGCTTGCCATTGGAAATGAGTTTTTTTTTGTTGACGCCCTTTCGCCTCCCATCCGGACAAGGTTGCATGCTTTGCTGCTGTCGCAAAGCAATTTCTTATCTTTGTGAGGGCCATCTGTTTTACCTCAGTCCCATGTTTATTTTTGCATGGCGCTTTCACTTAAAGTGAAAGCGCGATGCAAATATAAACAAGCAGCTGAGTGAAAACAGATGGCGAGCGCTTGTTCTAGTTGTTTCACCATCTGTGTTTTCCTCTTTATATCTGCCAAAGTAACCGCTCTGTGTCTTTGGATTACTTAGTCAGCGTTCTGTCCAAGAGCCCAGCTCATGTACTTTCACAGTGTGCACAACGTGTGATTGTAGTCGTTTTGCTCCATGAACAGCTTGTGTGATTTCCAAAGATGTGCCTGAGCTCTACTGAGAACAAATCTATAAGATGCGTCAAACTTGTTTATAGCCCATTCATTTAACCACAGTCAGGCAAATGAAAGGATCAGAGTATTACAGCGATTAACTAATTATGTACGCTGCTTAAAATAATAATTATTAAAATATTGACTTTATCACCAGTGACAACAAAGTGTACGCCGAGGCTTTGCATGCACTAATGAAAGTAAATTGGAATGAAATGCTGTGTAGAAACATCTCATTACATCTAGATTTGAAGCACCATGGTCTTGTGTTGTGGTTACTGAAGCATTACAGTAGCATTAATGGAAACATGATGGCATGTTTCACACATTGACTGTCAGATTCGGCTCGCTGTCACTGCCATTGTGAAAGGCAGGCTCCTGTAGGACTGTGGCTGCATTCTTTTGAATACTACCTCCTCCAAGCCACTACTAACTCTCTTATTACACCGCTAGCACTTTGGTTCTTTCTCTGAGCACTTTCAGTTGGAAGCTACAGAAAAATGTATAGGGGCTAAAATTGTTTATTTTCAAATGTTGTTGTCTTCCAATATTTCGAAGAAATCTATTGTAGCAATAAAAACCAATGGGGCTGGTGCGAGTCTCGTGCAATTCCGGGCAGTAATAACGTCCCTGTAAATACTTACACTGTCAGATGCGTTTTTACGGGCTCGTAATCAGTGGCATCTCGTAAAATGGTGCCTCCTCACCACACAGAGGTTTAAGGGAATCCCCGGTCTCCCATATTTGACAGATATTCTTTAGTCTGAGGATATATTGGGGCCATCTGAAGTGCTCGGAGGGGGGGGGATGGGGGGGCGGTGGTCCCCATGCACCGCAGGGGTTGCAGGGCCCTGTGTTACACTCCAGTTCATAATTACTGCGCCATTCTAATTCAGGCACCTTGAATTGAAATAATGACGTAACACTGCATGTTTTTCCCCTTATGAGGCTTTAGAATTTGAGATTTTTACACACGTGATTTTCACTAGCTTTTACCTATTGCAAAACCTACAGAGTGAGTTATATATATATATATCTCTATATATCCGTTATAATTGCAGTTTTGGCACAAGACTCCGTCTGCCCCAAAATGGAGATTTGTGTGGGTAAGAGGAATGACAGCCCTGATCTTTTATCACAAAGGTCACTGGGTGTTGATTTTAATTATTCTCAAACTTACATTGAAACCATTGCTTTTTGTGTTCGCCTCTTCAAGGTAACATTTGCCGCCACCACGATGTATTTTTCACTTCTTCCCTCCAGATTGGGAGGAGTCCTATTCTCAGAAACTGCATCACATTTCCAAAAACATTATCCTCAAAGATAAGTTCTTATTGAATAATTCGCCAGGCTCCTGCTTGCTTAGTGTAGTCGATACATGAAGTTCTCAAAATAGATTGGACTTTGGTGCAAAAACGAAGGACAAATTCCAGCACAAACGGAGCATTTGCGTGAAATATATCATGCAAAAACTTCGAGGAATGAAGTCTGCTGGCAAGCAATGTTTTGCGTAGGCGCAACCTTCTCACTTTGTGAATCTATGAAACTGGTCACCTTGTATAGCATTATTTAGAAGTTGCGTTCACTTAGCACTTCACAGCTATGACAATGTGCAAGAGAGCTTCAGCAGATGGTCCTTCTCTGGACCGCTCTCTATGTGTCCACCTACGCGCCACAACTCTTTGTCTGGCACCTCTTTAAGTACCACATTCCCTGAATTCGTACGCCCAAGGCAAGGCAGACCCCACGTTCCCGTGGGCGCACTCTCGGTGCCTGGCACCCCTCCAAAAGTGGATTGAATCTTTTATGGGCCGCACCCCCGTCCCTCCATGTGACCATTCAGTGCCCACCATTCTCTCGGACGCCAGTCTCCAGCTATGCACACAATGCCTGCCACCTATATTATCTACCTTCCCCTATGTCCCTCTGCATACAGACACTGGCACTTCTCGGTTCTCCTCCTTTTAACCTTTTGCGTACATCCATTCAGTACGTGGTACCTATCCAGGCTCCCCTTCCCCATGCCCCTCTTGTCGGACACACTGTTCGCTGGCACCCCTATTTCCTCCCACAGTGTCTCCACGCATGCATACTGTATCCGGCACCTTTTTTGCCATCCGTCCCTCTACATGCACCAATCTGAGGGCAGAAAGTGCCCGGCACCTCTCTCGATCACATCTGTACTGCGTGTTTGCCTGCAGCCTTCGACCACTGGTGAGGCTAGAGCCCACAAGTTTAAACAAGCATTTGCAATGCAATAGGTGTCACATTTACGAGAGTTTAAGGTATTGACATTGTAATGACAATGCCTTATTTTTAGGTTTTAAAAAACAAAAATAATAGGCAGTCATTTACCATGCCAATAGCTTAAATTTGCATAAATGCAAGACCTATTGCATTCCAAATGCTTGTTTTTAATCTCCGATCACTTGCTCCCTTCTTGCTACTAAGGTCGCTTTTCTGCATCCACTCTTGAAGGCCCTATGCATTCCAAAATTCACGAACATGGTAAATCAGCAAGTAGCGTACTAAACAGTCATGTTTTGCTTGACCAGGTTATTTTATACAACGCCAATAGCTCTAAATCTTAAAAACGTGAGACCAGTTGCATTGTTGTGAGCCCTGCAGGATGCTCTGATTTTCCTTCATGCAGGGGCAGGGCTCACGTCACACCTCAGGAGAGTTCAAGCTATTGGCCTAACCGCGGTTATCATGCAGATGCAGCGATTACGCTAAGAGAAAGAGGTGTCAGTAAAAGAAAGCCGATACTGACCAGAAACCCTGCCCTGCCCAGTCTGCCTCAGCTGAAAGTGATGAGGGAGTCATATTGCCCTTTGAGCCATGGCAGCATGGACCCGGAGAGGGGGGGCCCTGCCTTGGGTCTTTCACGCTCCACCATGACTGCGAACCCCAAGGGAGGGGGCTGCCCACCGGGCTCGTGGGGGTGGGGGGCGTTGTAGCTAGAAGGCTGCGGGCCCTGGGCGGCTGCCCACACTGCCCATGCCTAGCGCCGGCTTTGCCATCATCTAAATATGGTCTCAGCCTTTCAGTTAAATCTGGGGACAGGTTGTTTGAATTCTGCATTTTACACTTTAATTAGTTTCTTTATATGCATTAGACTTGTTGCATATTTAAGATTCTGTAATATACTTTGTTTTGTTAGTCAACGTTAGCTTTGGTATATCTCATTAGTCATGACTAGGACGAGGGTTGTAAGGGTGACTTTCCGGTTACTTACCTTTAATCTTAATTACCCTTTATCTTGTCATCGTCAAAACCAGAGGCCGGATTGCCAGACCCCTTTATGTCACTTTAGTAGGTGGTGCCTCACAACATCCGGTAAGCATGAAAGGGGCTTTATGTGCTCCTCATACACGACATGCCATGTCCTGTCAGCTCAGATCCTGATAGCAACTGACAGCTGCTGCTGGAATCCTCACCCACCGCTGCGTACACTCGCCAGTCATTGTTTAAAACATTACATGTTACGTCACACTATAACTTTACATCACACTATATGCACACAAGATGTCTGGGTAGGGATGGCATTCTAGGATCCTCGTGCTTTTTTCCTGTCATGAGGCGAATCAATCACCTCATTAGTATTGATTGTGACGAGGACCAAATGGACTAAAGGAAATGAAGATTATCAGTAATAACCGACAACACCAGACCTGTATGTTCCAGGCAATTCAGGAACAGTTCTCAGCGTAACATCAACTGAAGCCTAATATTACGATAGAAACTGATGAAACAACCGGGTTAGACATTTGCGCTATAACCAAGGCTTCCACTTTTTGTTATAATGCTTTTAAGCCTAAAAAACATGAATTCCCCCCTTGTGACATCAAACTGATTCCTCCTAAATGGCCAATAGTAGCCCCATCACTGATCATTTATTTCCCTCCCCTTGTGCCCAAGGAGTACCATCCATTGTGACGTCATACTAATGGGCTTGTTTAACATCCAACCAATCACCCCTGTCTCGCAACGCACCTGGCTATCTGGTTTCGTCGGATGTGCCTGACGAAGCCGTGGCTCATGTCCAGCCTGCCCCCGGGGCCAGTCTTGTCCAATCCGCCCGGCTCCTCCCCCTCTTCCATGATCCGCCCTTGTCGGACAACCGTGGTCTAAGTTCACGCAGAAGCCCAACGGTCCCCAACCCCGCGTGCAGTTTCTCTGGAGAAGCAGGGTTGTGCGGGGGCGGAACGTCTGCATGCTGAGTGGCAGCTCAAACGCTACCGCTAACAGTCAGCAGGTGGCGCTGGCCACCACTCAGTCAGCGAGCCTTAACCGTAGCTTCTTGAAACACTATACCGTTCGTGTCTAAATAAAGAAGAGCGTTGTGGTTAACAATAAGACAAGACGTATGTACCCTGCGTCCACTGGCGTAAAGAACCTTGAGGGGGCCTCCCTGCAAGGCACCTGGACGGCCATTTTGTGATATGTCCGCTTTACTGGCTGGGTCCCAGTGACACGCAAGAACCGAGAATTAATAATAACATTTATCTGTGAACAAAGGTAAAACTATGAAAGCGGATACAAGTTATTATTCAACAAACTATTTTCAAGCTTATATTTTTTGCAAACTCCTTCGCTGTAGCAAAAAAACGCAGAGCCTTTTTGCGGAGTTTCAAATCATTCAATGTCATCGAGGTACTCCTGTTCTTTATATAATTAGCACATTCAGAAGAAACCCACCGTGGCAGCTTCTATCGGACATGGATTTGGCTGATCACGGCGTCTTCCGGAGTTGTTGATGCTTTGTAGTTTTGGGGTCCGGCAGCCAATCAGCTTTGTCAACTTTTTGAGTGTCAAGCCTCGTTCTTGCAGTCTATCCACCAATCAGATTCAAGCAATCAGTGTGCCTACCGAGTGAGGCTTGTAACGCAGACGCGCGGTGTTCGTAACCTGGACCTACAGAACCACCGACTGGGACATGGCGACCAGGGTACGAGTAAAACGCGAACGGGACTTGGAGGATGATGATGATGAGGAAGGTGAGTGTTCCTCGGCAGGTCAAAATGGCAATAACACGTTAAACGCTCAGGAATCTGCAGGGTAGTAGAATCCGAGCTGTGTCACCGGGTTATCCCTATTAGAGCTGGTGGCCTCAACCAGTGACCTATAAGGCACGTCATAAGCAACACAATTAACATATTCAATGCATATTCGCTTCCATGGCTCTTATTTGACCAGAAACTTGTGGGCTTAACAATCTACTCTTGAAAAGTGCTCTTGACTTAAGAACCATGACTGGATAGAAGTGTTGGTACTTGGCAGCCACAAGCTGCCTTTTGTAACTTGATTTTAAGTGTGGTGGATGTGATGCCATAAAATCTAGAAAGTATACCGAAAACGTGCTGTTTCGAGGAATACTCTATTTCCTAACTCTCTAACAACCGATGGTATCACCAAACCTGTTTTTAGGGTACCACAAAATATACTGTCTCTCTGACCAAGGAAACTACAGAATATGCTGTATGGTGACGTTGCCTAATCCACTGTATGGATGCCGAGAACTTCATCAGGTCTACAGTTTTTCTGTTTACACCACAGAGCGTGTATCACTGCTAAATAAGTATTGTTTTCTCTCCCTCCCCCTTTTTTGTTTTGTTTTTATATTGAATATTTCATTGTTTTACCATCTTATACAGTAGCATAACAGTTGACCGACTGCCATAGAGGTTCATGCTAACATGTGGGTAAAGCCCTTGTGATAATATGGAGTTCTGTTGTAGTACCCCCCCCCCACACACACACACCTTTTGCCTGGCTTTTAATGCAGCTTTGACTGTAGAGTATTTGGGTCCCGCTTTCTAGGTTCCCAGTACCAGTGTTCGTTCGTTCCCTAAAACTCTACTACAATTAGCCCTTCAGGACCCCCCTGTAAGTCCCTAGTAAATAGTACCTAGTACATGGGGACTGAAGAGGGTCCCCTAGGGATCCCTCATCTAGGCCATGCAGACTGCCACATGCATGGTCTGGTGCAGACCAAACAACAACGTTGACCTGGCACACTGCCAGTGCGCCATGCCAACTAGCACTGCCTAAAATATTGATAAGTCACCCCTCTAGCAGGCCTTAGCAGACATAAGGTAGGGTGCACTGTATCACATATGTGGGCATATCTGCCTGATCAGATATGCCCCTACAATATTAGGGTTTATTCCTTAATGGTGTAAGTGGCAGGGAAGCCATAGAGAGTACATGGGCTGGAAACTCGACAACTCGAGTTCCACAGCACCATAATGGCTTCCCAAAGCCTAGGAGTGTTTGGTACGAATCTATTCCTAACTATAAATCCACTCTGATGCTAGTGTGGGATTTATTATGAGAGGTGCCTCCTGAAAACCTACCAACTCTGGTGTGGTCACAGACTGGCTTTAGGCAGCCTGCCACACACACGTGTTTCTGGACCCCTGGGTGGAGAGCCTCTGCTCTCTGGGACCAGAAACAATGCACATTCTGTGCGGAGGTGTCACACCTCCTCTCCCAGGTTGGGCACAGT
Source organism: Triturus cristatus (assembly GCF_964204655.1). Classification (NCBI taxonomy): domain Eukaryota; kingdom Metazoa; phylum Chordata; class Amphibia; order Caudata; family Salamandridae; genus Triturus; species Triturus cristatus. Next base: position 395,496,409 of record NC_140594.1, read on the forward strand.
GCTTGAAGGGAAAGCTCAAAAGGCCTGCCGCCTTTGTATTGCGATCCCCCCAGCCTCTGCTGCTAGCAACAGATGCCTGCCCCTGGTTCACACCCCCACTTTGGGTGGGAAAACTGAGAAAGACTGGAGGTGTTCCCATCTTTGCCAATTTCACCCCTTAGGTACAGGACGTGAAGTTAAGTACACTTTTCAGTCCCCTCTATTTTGAAGATACTCTTCTAATCAGGGCTAAGACTATGGCCCCTCCCACAGGAGGGTGGCATAATAGAGGGTGTAGTCACCCCAGGGGAAGTTCTCATTGGCTCTTCCTGTTACACCCTTAAAATGACCCCTAAATCCAGTATTTAGGAGGCTCCCTCTGACCTTGAAATGAGTAATTTGCGACCTAAGAAGAAGGATGAAGAAAAAGACGATGTGCAGCGAAGCCTGAAGATGACTACTGACTTCCCCCTAGTCCTACCGGCCTGTCTCTGTCTCCAGCTTCAAAGACCGTCCGAGAAGACCACGCCTGTCTTGCAGCCAGCGGCTTCCAGAAAACCAAGGGAGACTGCCTGAACTGTGACAAAAACCAGAACTCCAGAGGACAGTGATTCTGTGCCCAAGAATGAACACCAAGGACCACAGTGCCAGCTGGAACCCCGAGTCTTGACCACTCTGCACCAGATACCTACGGCCTGTGTCCAGGTGGCCCACCGACCCTGAACAGGTTCCACAGCGATCCTGACCTCAAGTCCATCATTGACTGACCCTTCCTGGACTCCACGACGATGCCTGCAGCCTGAGTCCGGAGGCTCACCCTGACCGCAACAGGCTCCGGTAAGAAGAATCCGATGTCTAAAGGCACCCCTGCTCCCGAAGCCCCTGGACCTTGGTGAGCTAACTTGACAGTGCCCCTATAACCCCCTACATCTCTATTTACCTCTGCTGTCATTGGTCTCCCTCCTGCAACCTTTGGTGCGATGTCTGCAGCCTGTTTTTCTGAAGCAAGTTCTCAATTGAGAAGCATTGGGTACCCAATGCTGAATTCACACCTGGCCACCCATGTGCCGCTGGTGTATGGTTGATGCTGCTTTGTGCCCCCCCCCCCCCCCTGTGCTTGTCCTAACCCCCAAAGCTTGTCCCCTGCAACAGACGTACCTACCTGCAAGCAATGTGGCTTCGAGCGCCCCCAGTCACCATTGAAACATATTGGGGCAAACTCAGATTTTGACCTCTGTACCCGGCCGTCCCAATCCTGCTGGTGGTGCAGTTTTGGTACTCACTTGACCCTTTCCCCTTGCTGACCTATGGCCCCAAAGACTGAAACTGTAAGCTGGATACTTACCTGTATAACTTCTTTTTCGTTTTCCTCCATAGGATAACATTGAATTCTTAAAAAAAATGCAGTGTCCAGTTATTAAAGGTTTATGCATTTTTCCTGCAAAACGTACTTACTTTATTGAGAAGATCTTGGTCTTAAAATAAAACACAAACAAAGCTTATTTTTTTAAAAATTTAGTATGGATCTCCTTTTTGTGCTGTGTGTCATATGTTGGTCAATGCTGTCAAATAAATGTCTGTGTTAGGCCTAAGGTTGCTCACCTACACCACCACTAATAGAGCTCTTTGGGTTTTACATTGAGCCCTCTACACGTCTGGGAACCCCTGGACTTCTAGTGACATACGATATACAGAGCCAGCTTCCTACAGCACTTCACACAGTTTTTCTATCCAGGGCTATGCCATGATGAGCAATCCATTCCCCCCCATAGCCTTTAATATTTTTTGGACATCTCCTTGACTTGTAAATCAGCTCTTCGAGTCTAGCACAGCATTCCATCGCTGAGGGGGACAACAGTGTTTGTCACGTTTGGCCAGTACCGTCTCAATACCAAGGAGCTTGTGATTTCCTCCTTCAAACTAACAAAGTCCTCCACAATACTGATCAGTGTTATCCTCGAGTAAGGTCCAGCAGCGTCTCTAGCATCCCAGAAATCTCTGCAAATACCCCCTTCCAGTATCTATTAATGACGGGGCATTCCCATGTTACGTGGTGGAAATGGTCCTTTGTATACTCATATTGATTTCATGTTGGTGCAGGCAGCTTATTAGCCCGCCACAGGCGTAGAGATGTTAAATAGGTCATGTGTAGATAATTAAATTGAATGAGCCGGATTCTGGCGGAGATCAACAAATCTGTAGGAGATGCGACTATGTCCTTCCAGTCCGGCCCACGAACGGAGGCTGCCCATGGTTCATATTTGGCCTTTGCAGTACTACCCATTGTTCCTATTTGGCTTTTAGGTACAGTAGAGAGCTAGGGAAATTATTAACTAGGGATCTGTGTAAGCGGGAGATACCTCCTCTCTCTATGGGGCCTATGAGTAATTGTGCATGTGGAGAACTACATTCTGGTGCAGATTCCATGAGTGTGTGATTGGGGGGGGGGGTGCAGTGCATGTCACAACTGTAGATAGCAGTAGAATTGGGATTTATGTAGGGAATATTGTCATTTTATTTATCTAGTGCTTACAGCCCCTGGTGAGGCGTTGAATTGCTTTTCGGCGAGTAGGACGCTACTCCAGAACCCAAAGGATTAGAGGTTAGAGGTGGATTAGTGTAGGGAAGTATACGTTAATTTGAGCGGTGGACATCTGGTTCTGTTAGTTACATTTAATAGGATAAAAGAGGGGTAGAGGAGGGAAGAGTCTAGATAGTGTTATTTGAGAGATCATATTAGCAAGATGAGGTTTGGGAGGAGTCAGAGGAGGTAAGAGTCTAGAAAGGGTTGTTAGGGAGATTATAGTAGTAAAAGGAGGTTTGGGATGAGTCAAAGGAGGGATACAGCAAATAAGAGTCTAGGAAGTGCTATTTTGAAGATCATGGTAGTAAAATAAGGTTTGGAGTGAGTAAGGGAAAAATAGAGGAGGTAAGGGCCTAGAAAGGGTTGTATAGAGATCATAGTAGTAGACTAAGGTTTGGGGTAAGTCGAGGGATAGAGGATGGAAGAGTCAGGAAAGGGTCTTGTGGAGATCATAGTAGTAGAAAGTTTTGGGATGAGTCAGAGAGCGGAGGTAAAGGATATATATTTACGCAACAAATTGCCTATAGAAGGAAACACTTGGATTATGCCTTAGGGAACATAACATTTTGCAACAATGTTGACTAAATTGTGTGGCAAGAAAATGATGTTACATAATGCTGCACATTTTGTTTTTGTATTATCCCCATTATTTCAGCATTTTTTTTGCATATTACCATTTTCCGGGCTAATGTTTCACCCTTTTTATTATCAATCTGACACCCCAAATACGGAAATAAGCAAAATAAAAGTAACTAGTAAACCCTTGCGAAAGGCTCTCCACTGTGCAACAACATGTAGTGCATCTTTTAATAACCTTTGATCTGGTTTAGCTAGAAACATTTGCTGCAGCCACAAAATCGCCTAATTCCAGTGGTCCATCCAATAGATTCTTTAAGGTTTCTTTTCTGGGGAAAGATTAAGATCTCCCTTCTTTATTAGCACTTTTCTCGATGTTTGTGAACAATTTTGTGGGACAAATTATTTTGAGTACGAATAATTTTCATTTAGAATTTTAGTAGTAACTGATCAATTTATAACATTGCACTTGAATTTTTTTTTTCTAAATCACGTATAAATGTGTTTATTAACATGTCTTAGTTGGGCCACATTTTCCTAGTTGGATACCATTTTAGTTAAATGGATGTTGTTTCTGAGGGTGTGTTCAAACTGCTCCTGCTCATTCCCCCTTTCAAGCATGCCCCCCTGAATACCTTCTTTCTCCATGGTTTCTGCAGACATTGCAGAGCACAGAATACTGTAACAAAACTGGTTATTTTTCTTGAACTTGTGTACTGTGAACACAACTCTCCTCTGTTTTAGTTTATTATATAGTTTTAAGCTTCTTCCCCAGTAGCTTCCTAACATCGATCTAGTTGAAAATGTTGTCTATTAGCTGTTGATCAATGAATGAAACCTATTGTATGGTGCATCTCCGGATAGCAACAGAAGCTGATGGAGTCCCGAACCTAGAGAGGGTTGAGAAATATTGCATTAGAATTTGTGACATGTTTATTTGTAATTGGATGATGTGCTATCTGTGATAATGCCATGCTGAATTTGCTGTTTCTTCTCGTTAATTATATGAAAAGATGTATTAAAACACTTGGTTTTAGGAGTGAGTCAGACACTTTCCGAGTTCCTCCCTGGTCTCTGTCTGTCTTACTAGGGAGCCTTTTCCCTTCCACTAGAGATGTAGTCAGGTTACATTGTGACTATTGTAATTTAGAGACTTTACCTTTCCATCCCCAGGCTCTGTCCATTTGTTCAAGAAGGAATAGAAGGACCTCTGTTAGTGTTATTCTGATCCTGACAGAGGTGTTCTTAGCCCTTTTGGGGCTTTGAATAATTATTCATTGATTCTTCTTTAATGATTTCGCTTTTCATTTAGGACGTAGAAATATTCTGATTGTGTTGCTGTATGTCTTCATGGCATTTAACTATTATTCTGTACTGCTTATTTTTGAGATTCTGCAATAAAACCCTTTAACTTTCCCTTTGACTGTAACTCGGTTATTTAGTGGGCCCGGTTATTATTACTCAGTTAATGTTATTCTGTTGGGCCTGATGATGAGAAGGGTGCTGACGCTTAACATTAGATCAAGGGTGCTGGAATGGAACTTCTGAGGTAAAATTTGGATGTTTTACATTTCGGGGTGCACCGAAAAATCAGGGTGCCACTCACACAATTGTTACTACTATGAAAGCTCATAGTGCGTTGTAAGTTAATTATTTATATGAGTTTGTGCATGCGGATAGTTATAGTGCCCTGTGGATGCTAAACTCCTAGATTTTGTTCCCCAAAGTGAAAATGGTCCACCCGTTTGACTAGATTCTAAAGAGCTTGTTTTGCTGCCCTTCAATCATATCTTTTATCTCTTTTGAACTCCTGCAAGTTTTGTGAGGGAATAAATGGCACATATTAAAAGCATGGACTTGGATTTCTTAATTGGTTAACCAACAAGAAGTTGGTTACACTACAAACAAAAAATATTCTTGATGGTATTAAGCAATAATATTTTGGCTATAATGCAAAAGGCTGGGTGTGCTGTGGTCAAAAAATGTTATGGATGTCTCAATGAGAGTCACTTGCTTGACTGTCAAATTCAAAATCTGTTTATTCAATGCATGTGTAGATTTGCTCATGCGAAAATCTGAGTGTTTGCAAGTTCACTTTCCCTTCAACCACTTTTTTTAGGTCTCGCCTGACCCAGCGCATGCGCTGGTCTGGCGAGACTTATTGAGAGGGCTCCAAAAAATGCTACCAGGCCAGCCTAGAGCTACAGTGCATGTGCGCGGGCGCGCGCGCCGTGCTTTACCAGGATTACTTTCGGTTTCACGGCCGCTTTGATGTTTGATTGTGATCGTGATCGCGATCACTTTCACTTTCGCGTCTCGCTTTTGGGACCTTATAAGTATTTAGTTATGCAACTGTTGCATGGCTAAACACTTATAAGGTTCCAAAGGCGGGACCTATTGGCTATGCCAATGCTTGTTTCAACTCTGGAAGAAGGTTTGCTTCTTCCATTGTCAAGAGTAAATTTCCAACATTTCTCAGTATTGGAAAAGTTTAGAGAAGAATTGTTGAAAACCCTGAAAACATGAAAGTTAGTAGGTTTGCACAGACTCAAAAGGGCATTCTAACCCTAGAACTATTGCTTACCACTACCTTCAGCCCCAGTATGTAGATCTGTGGGAACGTGGCAACATAAGGGGATTGCAAGTAGTCAAACACTACTATGGTATGAGCCCTGGCATAATCAGAGAGGCTATATCAGAGCTCTTTATATAATGAGATTGCTGCCATAATATGTCGCAGCACTACATGGCCCCAAAGGGGCAAGTGGATTTTGGTACAGGCAAAGTAGATTTATGAAGCAACCTGACCCATGGACAAGCAGATATTTTATTAAATTGCACACCCCTGACCACATCAATAAGTATAAACATAGAAAAGATCTAATGGGGACAAAAAAGGTTGACGTAAATAAAATTGGTATTTTGTCAAAAAAACTGAGGCCTCTCTTAGTGCCTACAGTCCAAGAAGAGGGGATGCTCTGCGCAGTATGCAGAGCTGAGTGAGCCTGATAGTTTATCACTACTGGCTCAGCAGACAAAAATTAGCAACAATTTACATGGAGAAGCAGGAACAACCTGTTATTTTTTGGCATTCCACGGCCGGACACAAGCTGTACCCGATTCGTCCAGGTCAGAAATGTTTTCCTAACTGACGAATTACATCATATACAAGCATTGGCATAGCCAATAGGTCTCGCTTTTGGGACCTTATAAGTATTTAGTTATGCAGCACAATATCCTTAGTGCAACAACAACTGTTGCATGGCTAAATACTTATAAGGTCCCAAAGGCGAGACCTATTGGCTATGCTAATGCTTGATAGGACTTGTGCCCTGACTTAAGCATAACATTTCAACCAACATCAGAGGTTCTAGGCATGGAACTGAACCAAGCACACAGCGTATGCATTGACCAGACTAAATGGCCCCTTCTACTCTTCAAGCGCCTACATGCTAAATCCATCTTGCCGGCCGTCCGGTGTGCTCCTCAGATGTTTCAAAACCACAACGCTGTTGCTGGCAGGGACCAACTAAGTCAACCATTGTAACTTAATTTACGAATAATCTAGAAGGTGGTGATAACGTCTACCCTCAAATACACTGGCAGAGAATGCTGAATGAGAGCAGAGTCCTCTGGCACTAATGGAGAAGTATAAGCAGGTTTGTGTTTTGTGTGGAGACCCAGGGTTATGTGAACGGCCACGGCAGGCTCGCTCTCCTTCCATAGCTTCAGAAATAGCAACCACATCAATCAAGTGCGTGTCAGTAAGTGAGCGAGCAGACAGTCCTCTAATATGGCAGGCATGGGAAATTAAAGAGCCTCTCGCGCTTCGCTCCTTGATGGCTGCAGCTCCTTGAGGGCACGAGCGCCTTTTAATCCAGACCCTCAGACGAGACGCATTACACGAGTTCCTCCGGGAAATGACAGTGGCGACCAAGGATGCGCAGCCGCGGGATGGAAGTGCGTAATCCAAACCGGAAGTAGCAAATGGCTGGCAAAAGTGTAAAGCCTGGCAAGGCAGTGTCAGGGTGGTTCTGTAGGGCATCAACCAAGAGACAACACAGACACACAGCAAAACAGCAATTATATGGGCACCTTTTGGTCTAAATAAAACTAAAGGCTGCAGCTGGGAATAGAAAAAAGATATACTTAGGCTGATCTGTAATCAGTCTCTTTCCAGTGATGTGGTTCCTTCGCAGTGGAAGCAGGCACTTGTGATGCCTCTGCTGAAGAAGTCCACATTGAACCCAGCAAGCCCTAGTAACTACAGACCCATCTCTCTTTTGCCGTTTCCGGCTACAATTGTAGAAAGAGTGGTGGGCAAGCACCTCTCACAACATCTTCAGAATAATAATATTTTGGAGGAGGTACAATTTGGGTTTCGGCCAGCGCATGGCACGGAGACGGCATTGGTGACCGTATTGGACGAGCTTCGAATGCAAGCAGACAGGGGCTGGTCAGTAGCTCTTGTTCTGCTTGACTTGTCTGCTGCGTTCGACACAGTCAACCATGCGATTTTGTCGAGGAGGCTGGAAGAGATTGGGGTGACCGGGTGTGCCCTTTGCTGGCTTCAATCTTTTCTCGCTGGGAGGACTCAAGCAGTGGCCCTGCCTCCTTATCAATCTTCCTTCTCTAAGATTAAGTATGGTGTTCCCCAGGGCTCTGCAATTAGCCCGATCCTTTTTAATATTTATATGCTTCCTTTGATGGCCATCATTAAGGCATATAATATTATGACTGTAAATTATGCTGATGATCTGCAACTAATTCTCTCCATGAAGGGTGATGACGCGACCTCATTAGAAGCGTTTCATGATTGTTTGAGGGCGATGTCTCACTGGTTGAGATTAAACTCCCTACAATTTAACGCTGGTAAAACTGAGGTTCTTTATTTCTCTGCAGGGAAGGCCCCGCAGTTGTTGCCGGAGAATTTCTGGCCTTTGGATCTCCCTAAGACTCTACGCCCAGTGGAGAAGGTGCGGAACCTGGGTGTTATATTTAACAACAAGTTAACGTTGGAAGCTCAGGTTAACCAATTGGTAGGAAGCTGTTTTGCTATGATTCGTACGCTGCAAAACATTCTGCCGTTAATGCCTTCTCAGGCTCGAGTTCTAGTAGTTCAGGGCACTATATTAAGTAGACTGGACTACTGTAATGCGCTGCTACTGGGCTCTTCGAACTATCTATTAGACAGATTGCAGCGCATCCAGTCTACAGCAGCTAAGCTGGTGCTAGGCTGGCCGAGTTATGCATCTTCGTCCCGGGCCTTGTCGGAGTTGCATTGGCTCCCTATTAGACAGAGAATCCAATTCAAATCTCTCTGCCTGGTGTTCAAGGCCTTGCACGAGATCGGCCCTATCGCGTTGCAGAGGAAATTTGTTTGGTACATTCCAGGGAGATGTTTGCGTTCTGAATCTGCCAGACTGGTTACAGTACCTAGATTCAAGAAATCTAGATCTGGAGGTATAGCCTTCAGTGTGATAGCTGCCAGACTGTGGAACGCGCTTCCGTTGGAGTTAAGAATGGTGAATGACCTCCTTCCATTTAGGAGGAGTTTAAAGACCTAGCTTTTTCCTAGCTCCTAAAACAATGTTGTTTGCTCTGTTGTTTCTGCCCACATCTAACAGTTTTGATACTTAGCGCCAGGATGCCTGCAAGGTGATAGTGCGCTGTATAAATACGATAAATAAATATAATTTGCTTTTTACTGGGCCACTCGTTCTGGGAGAGAGAGGCGATTTGCTTTAGAACTCCACTGACAGTGGATTCTAGTGCTAATCAGGGGGTTCAGTTCCAAGCAGACAACAAAACATTTTTGGGCTTGAAATAAGTTTGTTAAAATGATCAAAATTGCCTTTGTTTAAAGGCCTTCAACATATCCTAAACACAGCTAAAGTGCACACAACTATGCGTGTATACTTGCGTTTTTATTTGCTCTGAAGGACAAACGAGTGTCTGACAAGCCCATCTGACATTGTCTGATCAGTCTATATTTAGGTGACGTTCAGTTTAAGTTGAAAGGGATTAACCCACTGAAAACAAATGTTAAGGAATTCACAAGACTTCATTAAATGGAAGGTCTGCAAAGAACCGCAGTCCTGTGTTTTTAAACTTTCCATTGCAGGCCACACATCAGATAATCCATTGGGACTATATATCCTCAGGGTGGAGTGACGCTATTCTGATACCAGTCCAAAACCACAAATCTTAATAAAGAGGAAAACGTTAGGAAGCAGAAAAAACACGTTACATCCGTAAACATCACAAACGGACAATATTTGAAACGTTTCAACCTAAGTTAACTATACAGCATTTATATCATTTTCCTCTTTAATTCAAAGGATTTTTTTTAGAGGTGTGAGAAATGCTCGTGATAAAACATTCAAGAAGTTACGCACACTTACGCAAAATGCGATTCGACATTTCACGCTTCCTGGCATCTATTTTGAAAGCGTGAGCGATTTAGTGCTTCAAAAATCGTTTGGAAAAAAAAGTGCTTGGAAAAAAAGTCAGTTTGTGTTCTGGTCATAGGCATCATACCCGTGCTATTATTCTGACATTTCCCGCAAAATTTGAAAGTGATCGCGATCAAGCGCGGCGGAGGAAAGACAGATGGCGGCTGCGCGCGTGCATACTCACACGCACGCAAACTTTAGGCCACCAAAAGTCTGTGGCAGCACTTTGCAAACCCACACACTAAATGTCTCGCAGACAGCGGATGCGCTGTCTCAGCGAGACCCAAAAAACAAGTTATCTTTCCTAGTGCGGGCGGGATCAGGCTTGAAAGGGGGGGGGGGTGTCGGAGAACCCCCTGCAAGATGGTTTTCTCCTTTCAGGTGGCACGCTTGGGGGTGGAGGTGGACTGACTGTGTGCCTCCTCACCGCCTCCTTCTGTCTGTGGCTGCACCCATAATACAGTAGAGGTGAAGAGCAAAGTTTGTCCTCATCTGCAAAGCGTAACGGTCCATGCCAAGGGAATGCCGCCATAAGTTAGCAATGGCGCTATGTGTGTGCCGGTACAGTCTGCTTTCCCTTCTTTGATACTACTGTGCCCCGGGGAAAAGAAAATGGGTGCACACTTCGAATACGCTTTCAGGGTTCTGTATGTAATATGGCCCTCGGCACTGTGGTTATCTCAACTTGGTGTAACACAAAGTGCCGATTAGCTTGTCTGTTGTGTGTCAAGTATTACCACTTTAAGTAAACAAGTAGTCTCAGCCTTGGATTAAACCTCCCCTAGGAATGGGTAGAGCAAAGCCTTGCTGACTCTGTGTGATAGCCTCAAAAAAGCAACTAGACACAGGCAATCCGAGGAAGTGCTACAAGACCTGCACAGGTACTACCATCCCCATTAACCCTGGAAGTTCAAATAATATCGAACTGACCACAGCAAATCGTGTAACAGTTTAGTGTGTCAACACTGGGACAAATGCAGTGGTGCCAGTACATATTAATTGTATATGTCTCCATTCGGAGTAGAATGTCGAAGGCTAAGGGGATTGATGTCACTCTCCAGTTTAACAGGACTGCAACTGCCTCGCTTCCTGGGCAATTTGTAATTCATTTTGACTGAGCTTTTTCCTATTTGGAAGTGGGAGATGGAACATAGTTGAAGCTCACACCTTGCTACTAGCTGGGAGCACGTAGTGAGAAAGAAAAATACACTGCGCGTATTATTGTGCTAACTCCCAATCATAAACATGTATATAGTACACAATATAGACAACTGTTTATAGCATTTAATAACAAATGTTTATTGCAACCCAATGGAACATATTTCATTAACTTTAGAATAATGAAACATTCAGAACAAACCTGCAAGAATTCAAGTTTAAATCTTGACCTTTATGTACAGCTAGCCCGTAACATACTGTTATTTAAACTTATGATCTGCAAATTCATTATAGATCTCTGAAACAAACGCATTGACTGAACTATCCTAGATAATCAGGCCACCAATAGTTCAATTTTTCAGGCTAAAAACTATGCATATTGATATGTAGGGAAGCTTAAAACAAGGGAAGAGGTTCCGAATGAAGAATAAAAAGTCTCAAAGGTATCTCTTAAACAATGCTAATGTTTTTCTGATAAGCACACTGTTTTACATATGGCTGTTTATACTGCCAATACATGCCAGATATCCAAGGGTGCGTGTGCAATTATCAATTAAATTAATATGAACATATACGAGTTGTCATTCCACTAAATCCAAAATACATGTGGATAAATACGGATAAAAGAAGCAAAACTTGAACCCCATACATTGTAAGCTCTACAAACAATATAAATCCGTAACTTATCAATTACACGAGATGCTCAGCAAAGTAGCAGGCATATTAATTCCCTAAACTACTTCTCAGTGCGACAAGCCTTTGCTCAGAGATCTCTTCAGCAATCCCATTAAACCAATATTTTACTTGTATTTTAGACCAAACTTTCTCTGGAGTAGATGCTTTACCCCTAAACTAGTATTAAATTATTACATTAATTCAGCTAGTAACTTATTTAGTACAATCAGAACCGCTTTACTTTTTCCTTGTTATTAATTCTTTCAGGGGTATAGTTTGTAAAAAAAAAAAGAACCCATGGATTATGGCAGGTAATAGACTGGTTTTCATTGCCGTGTTCCTACTCCTATTACACAGCCCTTCGTGACTGGCAACCCGCGACCTCCCGAGTTTGCACATGGTGCCGCTCTCTGTACCCCCACTGCACAAAAAATGGTGGGTTCTCTCAAATTCCGGAGCAAATTTTGGTTTAATGCATGTTCTTGCACTGCCCACAACCGGAACATATGAACGGAAAACGAATAAAGCATAATAGTCCGCATCTAGTGAATCTCCTACAACCTAATGCCTAAAATGAGTTTCTTTAGCAGAAGTAATAGCGCTACGATACAGGTGTTCATATAAAGCATTCTACAGCTTTACTTAAAACTAAAAGTATGTGATAGATAAAAAGGAGGCGTGTCTTAAGGAGGAGTGACTACATTTGTAAACGCTGCTCTTTTCCGAACAGAGCGTAATAGCGCATACAATAAGCGGAATATCCAGGAGAGTCCCAAACTAGCACATGAAGCACTGCAGCTGCCTATAACGCAGGTAAGCGCTACCTGTAATTGTAGGCACTGAAGCCAGAGCTCTCCCGGAGCAGTGCCCTGCACAGGGACAGCACCTGTGCTCTGCTGGGCGCCGCCATCTTGCAGTACATGCTCAGAAGGACCCCGAACGCCTCGAAGGACCTTTTAAATAAGCATTGGCCGCGCGGCCGTTACTTTTATGGCCGTGAAAGTAATCGTGATCAATGCGAAAGTGATCGCGATTGCGAGGACGGGACGCGCTATGTGGTAAGCACGCAAGTGGTGCGCGCGCAGCGGTGATTGGCGGCTGCTCGCGCGAACGCAAGCGTTAGGCCAGCGAGGTCTGGCAGCACTTTGGAAACCCGTATACTAAATGTCTCTCCGTGCAGCGCATGCGCTGGCTCAGGCGAAACCTAATAACACTCAGAGGTTGTGCGTATCACTGCCAAACGACCAGTGATCCAAGCGGAGAGAAGAAAGGGAACATCTCTCACTTTTTTCAGGTGCTATCAGTGTTGGAATCAATAGCCCTTAGTGCTTTTATCACTAAAAAATCATCTTTGAGATGTTGACTTTATATCACACCCAGGGCCTATGCCAACCGACTTGCGGCCGTGTACAGCGATCCAAGCTATCCCATACTGTCACCTGGGGGCTAAGAGTATCGTCTGAAACACGCCCAGAGGAATAAACAATCCCTTTCTGACACTCAAGGACGAGGCGTACCCTGCACCCAGGGTAAAATACCCACAATTGTAGCTACCTTCGCCTTCTTCTAGCGTGCTGACTAGGAGAAAAAAGAAATAGATCTACTCGCTTGTCCTAGTTTGCCACACGTCTACAGCATGGGCCATTGTAGGAAGGACTACTTCAGCCTGCACGCCTGAGGCATGGGTCATTATAGGAAAGGCTCCTGCAGCACGCACACTTGCAGAAAGGGACATTGTGGGAAAGACTCCTGCAGCATTGGTCATTGTAGGAAAGACCCCTGCAGGCTGCACACATGCAGCATGGGTCATTGTAGGAAAGACTCCTCCAGGCTGCACACGTGCAGCATGGGTCATTGTAGGAAGGACTACTTCAGCCTGCTCGCCTGAAGCATGGGTCATTATAGGAAAGGCTCCTGCAGCACGCACACTTGCAGAAAGGGACATTGTGGGAAAGACTCCTGCAGAATTGGTCATTGTAGGAAAGACTCCTGAAGGCTGCACACATGCAGCATGGGTCATTGTAGGAAAGACTCCAGCTCGCACACCTGCGGCATGGGTCATTATAGGGAAGACTCCAGCCTGCATACCTGCAGCATGGGTCATTATAGGAAAAACTACTCCAGAATGCACTCCTGCAGCAGCATTGGCCATTGTAGGAAAGACTCCTGCAGCATGCACACCTGTAGCAAGGGTCATAGTAGGAAATACTACTGCAGCATTCACACCTGAGGCATAGGTGATTGTAGGATGCACTCCTCAGAATAAACCCCTGCAGCATAGGTCATTGTAGGAAGTACTCTTGCAGTAGGGTCCAGTGCTGTGTGGAATATTGTACGATTGACTCCTGTATCACGCACACCTGCAGCATGGGTCATTGTAGGCTGGACTCATGCAGCATGGACCAGTGCTGCATGGGTCATTGTAGGATGGACCCCTGCAGCACGGGTCATTGTAGGAAGTGCTCCTGCAGCATGGGTCATTGTTGGATGGATTCCTGCAGCAGGGACCAGTGCTGTGTGATTCATTGTAGGATGGACTTCTGCAACACTCACACCTTCAGCATGGGTCATTATAGGATGGACTCATGCAGCAGTGACCAGTGCTGCGTGGGCCATTGTAGGATGGACTCCTGATGCATGTGCAATTGCGAAAATAACCTATACATTATTGATCCTATGTCCTGTGTCCTGCTGCATAGACTCTGGCAGCATGTGCTATCGCAGCATGGACTCCTGTAGCCTGTTTCTCTCAGCATGGAACCTCTGCAAAATGGACTCTTGCAAAGTTGGGCCAACATGAGGGGGTTCTGCAGGATGGCTCTTTGAAGCTTGGGCTCGTATGCATGGGCCTTGGTGTGAGTACTCCTAGAGCATGTATCGGGACTAGATGGACCACATCAATATGGAGAATGGAGCATGTCACCCTGCATCATGTACCACCCAAGAATAAACCCCTGCAGAATCAGCCCTACAGCATTGGCTTCTGTAGCATGGATGTTCACGGCATGGTGTTTTTCTTGCATTATTGGCCCCTGTAGCAGGCATGCCCCCAACATGGGACCCCTCAGCTGGGACCCCTTTAGCGTGAGCCACCACAGTATGAACCCTGCATCATTGATCCACTCCCCCCCCCCCCCCCCCCCGTCCCTCCCCCCCCCCCTTCCATGGCAAGGGTCAATGCAGACGGAGGCGTGGCCAAGCAAGATGGCAAAGTATTCACACTCTTCGAGGGCTCCCGCTATCTCCGCATCCTGTAACATCCTGATGGTGGTAGACGGACTATAATAACCTGTACTCTTCGAATCCCCGGTGTCTCTGCCTGGGGCTGCATTGCTGGAGCACTGATCTGATCTTGTGTGCTTGTGACTGCGTCGAGTCTCCGACTGCGGCGCCGGGAGCCAGCCGGCCATCTTGTGTGCCCCGGCGGCCTGGAACCTACTCCGAAGTAAGTGAAGGCCGGTGTGGCGGATTCTAAGCTCGAGCCACTGTTGAGTGCCCAGGAGCGGACTGCCGGGTCCTGTTGGAGGGCTTCTGGTGTTGGAGCTCGTCGGTGAATGGCGCACACGGTAAATTGTGCGATCCTGGCTCGCCGAGACCGCTGAAACATCGGGAGGCGTTCCTCCCCTTGCTGCGGAGTTGTGTTCGACGGAGCGTTGCACCTGGATACCTGAGTGGAGCGGTTTGCTTGTGCCTGAAGCCCCATCAGCTGCGGCAATTCTCCGAGGCTCCGGCTGACGCTGGTGAGGGATGTCGCGCTCTTGCAGGGCACCCTGGAGTGGCCCATGATGGGCTGCTACGTCTGAAACCTGCCACTTTCTCCTACAACCCGAGACGCGGGCCTCTTGGCGGATAAAATGGTGAGCGCCATATTACAACAGTGGCGGGAAGAATTTCATCCTATTTCTTTCACCGCAGCGGCCAGGTGAAGTGTGGGGCCTGATGAACCGAGACACGGACAAGGCCTTGGGCATCTACCTCTTCTGCTGCTGCTGGGGGCCTCACTGTGAAGGGGGGGAAGGATTGAGACTGGCCTTATATGCTATGCCCCTATTGCTGACGCCTGCCTGTATATGGAGCATAAGTCTGGGATACCCCTCACACACTAGTGGTGCTTTGCAACTGTGGTCTCTGTTCGCCCTGACGTTTGCGGCCTGCACCGTGTCCTGGCGGCATTTTTGGCTGGCTGGCTCACCGAGGGGGTCAGACCCATCATCAATAACTGTCGTTGCCAAAAGTATATGCCACCTGGGGCTATCCTTATCGTTCAACCACACAACCACAATGGTCAAAGATAAAGGGAACAAAACGGCCCAGACCAATAAGATCTCCAATTAAGCTCAGCCATTGCCATTGGAACACGGGGCTACTATGTCGCTGCTACCTACGGACCCGGGGGCGCAGGCGCAGAATACCGATCGCCCCCCATACTTAACGGAGGTCCTAACGACTATCCATTCCACGAGGGGTGAATTGAGCACCAAAATCGACTCCATGGCTATAGACTTGAACCTGCTTAGATGCGATCTGCAGAAGGTCGCAAACCGCGTGACAACCACAGAGCAGAACGTGGGTACACTACAAACAGAGAGGCACACGTTCAGGGACACGGTGATCAGTAAGCAGCAGGAATTGGTACGACTGGATGCACAAGCCGAGGACGCTCCCAGCACAACAATCTTCGCTTTATCGGATTTCCTGAGAAGGCAGAGGGCTCATCTTCCTGGAGGACTGGCTGATCAGCATTTTAGCTCCGAAGAAACCTTCCCGCTTCTTCACGGTGGAAAGAGCGCACCGGTCGCTAGTCCCCCCTACGAAACCGGGGGCGCCCCCCAGAGCTATAATAGCCCGCTTTCTTAACTTTCAAGATTGGGATTTACTGCTGCAACTGTCGCAAAACAAAGGCAAAATGCAATATGAAGAGCACCAAATCTCCATCTACCCGGATTATACGCAGAGGGTGCAAGATCAAAGGCGATCTTTTTTGGCCGTCAAACGCTGCATGAGGGACCTGAACCTTCGGCTTAGCCTATTTTATCCAGCGAAACTACAAGTGGAGCATGGTGGCAAAACATTATTCTTTTTCTCGGCAGGAGAAGCGGCAGATTGGCTGGATGCAAGACTATCTGGTCCCCTCCACGACGACGCCAAAGAAACCTGGAACTCTTAGCCAGTCTCGGGGACATCGTCACCGAGGACAGTCGCTGGACGCGGCTAAGAGCCACAGCCCTACCAGGATCCAGATTTGTTCAGATGGCACATTACAGGCCCTGGACGTTGTGCCTGACTCCCGTCCATCATCACCGGGGCACCCATCCAGTACCAACGTGAGCGAGATACAGATGTCTGAGAGGGGTACTATGCCGGGGTTCCTGAACTGCTCAAAATTCCACGTCATATATTTGTGATCCCTACTTGGTAAGACTGAACTATTGAGGACCGGGATGGGGACATTTGCATATTATGGAGTTTACCACTGATCTACACCTGATGGTAGGGGCTCGCCCCCCCCCCCCCCCCCCCTTTAGAGGCTGGTGCCTGTCGCTGCAGTTGGAGGCATGTCCTCACACCTCGACAGCCAACCACCCACTTATCTCAATGGGGAAGGGTGGAGAGGGAAGACACTGACATTTTCTTGTTCTTTACATTCATAAAGTTATAAATTGGAGAGTTACAATTAGGGATAGGGCAATACCTACGCCAGGCTACATGTGGCAAAGGGGGGGAATGTGGTATTGCCCAGGGTATGGGGGGGAAGTTGGAGTAGCAATGTTTTATCATCACCAGTCCGTCCTTTGTAGAGCTCAAATAAGCAGCAATACTGTACTATATTTGTGGTGGGTAGGGATCACCTTTCTATGTGACCGCTTACATTGGGTACGATGAAGAGTCAACAGAAAAGTTCTGGGGCAGCCACCATGAGTAAATGGCTTAGGTGGAAATTGCAGGGTATCGCCACTTTTGAAAAACGTAGGCTAATACTTGCTTATTTGAAAAGATATAAGGTAGCAGTGGCATGTCTCCAGGAGATGCATGTTTTGGGAGATTCTGTGAAATGTTTGAAGAAACGGTGGAGGGGTCAAGTCTACGCCACTTCTTACTCTGGCCCTTATATGGATAGCACCGGGGGTCCCGGTCCAACACTTACACCATGTTATAGATCCCGACGGACGGTATGTTATCTTACATGGGGGGATGGATGGGTCAGAGATATGTATAATTAACTTGTATGCTCCAAATGATGGCAACGCTTCTTTTTTTGGGGATCTTCTTGCGGTGGACTCTCCCTACTTGGGACCTCCAATACTTTTGGCCGGGGACATGAATTGTGTACTAGATGGCACCCTAGATAGGGAGCCTCCAAAGCTACACACTTAACCAAAAATGACCACAGCACTCCATGGGATGATACAGGGGCTACGATTGCGTGATGTCTGGAGGGAGCGCCATCCCACTGTGAGACACTTTTCCTGTTATTCGCCGGCCACGCAAACTTCCAGTCGACTGGATTACTGGTTCCTATCGTCAGACTTGGGTTGGAGTGTGGGAGGGATAACATATGAGACAAGATACCTCTCCGATCATGCTCCGGTCCTCTTGGAATTGGGGACTAGAAAAGTGAGACCCGATATATCCCTATGGCGACTTAACACCGATGCACTCACGGACCCGCCCTTTGTAGCCACAATTTCCACGCAGCTAAATAACTACTTCCAGGAAAATTGGGGTTCGGTCTCGAGCTGCGCTATGAAGTGGGAGGCCATGAAGGTGGTGATCCGAGGCATAGGCATAAAGACCACATTCGGCGTCCGAGCACAGTTGGAAAGGGATGTTGCTCTACACGAGTCTAAACTGAGGAAACTGGAGGCAGAGATTAGCACAGCCCCACAAAAATTGATAATGGACTGGGGCTAAGGAAGCACTTCTGACAGACGTCCGTAGGTTAGAAAAATACACGTACACAACATATAGGCAACGGCTTTATAGGGAGCGGGATAGAAATGGAACGCTCCTGGCACGGTTGGTTAAACAAGAAACGTCTGCTACACAAATATTACAGATGAGGCCGTGGCCCTAGTGTACACGCAGCATGCTATTACAGAGGCGCTGGTAAACCATTTGGAACAGGTATATACTAACTGTCCTGACATAGGCTCCGGGGTAATGGGAAGGTACTTAGATGTGCTGGGGCTCCGCCAGCTTTCTGGGGAAGTGCAAGAGGCTCTGGATACCCCGGTAACTAAAGAAGAAATATAAAGCGCCATAGGTTGCCTTAGGACAGCCAAACGCCCAGGTTCCCATGGCTTTACCCATGGAGTTCTACAGGTGCTTCGCACCACTCTTACTGGATAAATTACTAGAGGTCTACAATGAGGCATTGGCTAGGGCTGTACTCCCACCCACCATGAGTGAGGCACTTGTTGTCAAGATCCTTAAACAGGATAAAGACCCTGACCTACCAAGCTCCTGTAGACCGATATCGTTCCTGAACATTCACGTTAAACTATTGAGTGGCATTCTAGCTGAGCAACTTCTTCCACTGATGAAACTCCTGATCCACCATGATCAGTCGGGGTTTATACCGGGGCGGAACACGACTTATAACTTACGACGGCTTGCGCACGTGTGGCATGCTCTTGCTCTCCTGGAGACTGTTGCTGCCATTGCGTCATTAGATATAGCACAAGCATTTGTCTCGGTGGAATGCCCGTATATGTGGCACGTTCTGAGAACGATGGGATTGGGTGCACAATATCTGCGGTGGAGTCACTTGCTTTACTCGGCCCACACGGCCAGAGTACGGGCGGGTAAAACAGTTTCTAGACCTATTGTATTAAGGCGAGGCACCCATCAGGGGTGCCCTTTATCACCGCTCCTATTTGCCATTTCTATGGAACCCACGGCTACACGGCTAAGGACGGTTATGAATCCCTGGGTATACGGTTGGGGACAACTAATCATGTGATATCACTACATGCTGATGATACCTTGGTTTATCTGAGGCGATCAAAGCACTCAGTCCCACTACTTGTTGCTGAAATTACTACATTTGGCAATATCTTGGGATTGCATGTCAACCCCGCAAAATATAAACTGTCAGAAATGGGTAGGTTGGCGGTGGCTACCCCCGAATCGCATATTCCGTGGACGGAAGAGGAGTCAGGATACTTAGGAATGTATCCAGCAGGCTCTGTCGACTCCTTCCACAAGCTGAATATCAACCGGGTGGTGGAGAAACAGAGGCTCCATTCGCTTTTGGGCGGATTTACCGCTCTCATTAATGGGGTGCTCCTTTTTCATGATTCCGCGATCCTTTTTTTAATATGTTGGCTGTCTTGCTTGGAGACTTATTGTGGGGCAAGAAATGACGGCGTGTGAACTTACGGACACTGCAGAGAACTTGGGCGACGGGGGGTCTCGAGGTTACAAAGCTAGAACTCTAATACATGGCCTCACAGCTCCAGTTTGCGGTGCACTGGCTAGATGACAATTGGGAAAAATCCCTTTTAGTGGGGACATACCGACGGCATACACTTGCAGGGCTTTTAATGTTGGGAGGGGCGGTTCCTGAAGGCTACCCATCACGTTCCATAAGCACCGGACATGCCCCTGTGGGAAATCCGACCCTTCGCCGCGATTGCTGACTATGTCGATCAGACGTTGGAAGGAGGAGGGCTGTCTACTTCTGGGAGACATTGATAGGGAAGGGCAATTTATAACACAAGAAGACGCACGAGCAGAGTTTGGACTGGGAACAGGACAGTTCCTGCAATATGCCAAAAGTTCAGCAGTAGCCTGGGAGCTATGGCCGAACTTTCCCTGCGTGCCCCCTACCACTAACATACAAGTGACAATGTTGTATATGGCACAGAGGCGACGCCTCATGTCTCCTCTCTATTGAGCATTACGAGATGACGACCCGCAAGAGCCTTTGGGACTGCAACACAAGTGGGACTTAACACTGCACTCCCCTCTGACAGCGGCGGAATGGAGGAACGTACCAGAAGGGGTTCATAAGGTGAATGCTAACGCAAGATTTAAACTAATTCATTACAATGTCATTCATCAGGTGTATCTGACCCCGCGCACCCTCCACACGATATACCCACTCTGTACGGACCCTTGCCCCGGGTGCACTGCTGGAGGTGCAGACTTTATACATATGATCTGGCAATGCTCCAGCTTTACTGGGACACTGTTCTGGCACGTCTGGGGGAGGCTGCGGGGTGGTCTATCCCACAGGACATCAGAAAGGTACTCCTGGGCCTACTACCTAGGACCAGGAATAAGGCACTGAGTAGGAAATTTGTAAATCTGCGATTGGTATTGGCTAAGCAACGAGTACTTATACGGTGGATGCAACCCCAACCACCGACACGTACTGACTGGCTACGGGATATGGAGGAGTGGGCTATGGCGGAGCTCAGCAGAGTGAAATTTGTGAGAAGAGATGAAAAAGCAGAAGAGGGTAGGATGGCCTGGAATACCATGATAATAGACCTCCAGGGGTACCAAGATCAGACCTTCCAACCAGCTGAGCGGGTGAACACAACTCATGGTGACGTGAGCATTACTAGCCCAGGCCTGGCGGGGTCAGCACATCAGTAGTTGGCGCAGATTACATTGAGGGTCTACCTACCGCCATGAATCATGTTGCTCCAAGGGACAGGACTGGAACATGGGGGGGGGGGGTTACTGTTTATGTTTATAGAAGTTTTATAACTTTGTGGCACTGAAGTTGATATACACCACAATATTTTGAAATGTTGTTTCCTCTGTTTATATAATGTGCGAGGGTATCCTCACATGGCTATACACCGCTTAATTGGACTGAAATGTGCTTGGAATATTGAAGATCATTGTACATCAATTTGTGGTATAATGTGTGTTATACCTCAGACTACTACCTCTTTACACGTCTACAGGTACTACAAAACGTTGCAGCGAAATTGGTGTGCAATAAAAGCAGACTGAGTTCAGCCTCCATATGCCTGAAACAACTCCACTGGCTACCCATATGACAGAGAGCAGTGTTTAAGCTGCTCAGCCATGCATATAAGGCATTACACTGTAGTGGACCCAGATTTTTACAGAACAAAATTGATTTTTACGCTCCTACGAGGTGCCTACGGTCACTTGCCAGGACAAAGCGCATAAGGAAAGTGAGGGCAGGAGGACTTTCGTTCTCATATCTGGCAGCTAGAAAGTGGAACGAACTATCTCAAGATCTACGCCTCACTGCAGATTATTTGGTTTTTAGGGAACAACTGAAAACCCATTTGTTTCCTAAAACCCATTATCTGACAGATCCACTACTTCTGCTGGTGACTGTATAGCAAATTCTTGCTATCTAACGCCGTGATATCCCGAGGGATGATTGTTAGCGCTCTACAAATAAATAAATAAATGCCAATAAAGAAATAAAAAAAAGGGTCAATGCAGACTCTAACTTATCCCAAACCCCATTCTACTACTATGATCCCCAAAATAACCCTTTTTAAACTCTTCCCTCCTCTACTCCTCCTTGCATCATCTTATACCCCTTTTACTATTCTGATCTCCTAAACAAGCCTTTCTGAACCCTTCTCCCTGACTCCTCCCCCTCCACCTCTGCTTTACTCGCCCCAAACCTCCTTCTGCTATGAGCTCCAAAAAACACCTTCTAGACCCCTCCCTCTTATATCTGTCCACTATCCATTTCAATCCAACTAACATGTCCAACACTCAAATTATTTTCATATTTCCTTATACTAATTAATTACTAATCCTGTTTGGGTTCCGAAGTAGCGTGCTACCTGCCCAAAAGTGCTTTGACACCAGATCTGGGGTAGCAAGCGCTATATAAATGCAAACCCTTCCCTCTTCTATCCCTCCGCTATCCTTTTTTAACCCAAATACCAAACTCACATGTCCACTGCTCAAATTAATTTCATACCTCTGTATACTAATTTACCACTAATTCTCTTTTGGTTCCGGAGTGGCATGCTACTTGCCGAAAATGCGCTTAGACGCCTCGTATGGGGTACATCTATATAGATACAATTACAATAGGTACATGAGTAAATCAAAAGTGCTAGTTTTGATCTCATTTTCCATTCTTAGCTGGTAGGGAGCAGTCCTGATGAAAGTATAGTTGTTTCCCTAAAGACCTCGAGTTCCCATAGTCCTATTGTAATTTATGCTGTCACAAGTATTCCAGTACACTCTTGAAACTGTATTTAAAGAACATATTGGGTACGGGAAACGTTCTTTATAACGAAGGCTTTAGAACGAGGAGCCTTTACAACAAAGCATGAATACCGACGGTGGCTTTACAATGCTGGTTTATAACCACAAATAGCATTACAACGATAGAAATGGTCGCGAAGACAGGCATAGAGTCCTTAAAATTTTCCACATGCAGCAAAATGTTGATAACTTTCCAAGCTTTAATGGAACAGCACGATAAGGATAGGAGCATATACGATCCCAAAGAAAAACGAGCAATTTTGCCGCACGCTATTGAAATTATGAGAAAGTCTACTACAGTTAACATCAGAAATGGTACCAGTTGCTCGCAGATGTATGGAGAATACATTACAAATACATTAGTGAAGGGCTTTACAGAAACCAATTTGCACTTCTTGGGTATCATTTTTTCTATTTATCTTCGACCAGCGCAGGTAATACAAATTAACGATTATTGTACTCTCAAACTGCCCCGCAAATTCAGTGTAAAACCTCGATCAATGTTCCTAAGGCAGTTTCTCTTTCCGTTCACTCCTGTTGCTGCAGCGCTTGATTCTCCCTCAACCCCTGTGCCCGCCCAGGAGCTCACTCACGCTCAAGTGCATCTTAGCATGGTAGGAAACATGGTGGAGGATGTCTGGTCTACCCGTGTCCTTCCCCGTAGAAAGTAAGACCTCCCAAGACCTCCGCACATTCTCAAGGGGTTTAACTATAGAGAAGGATCGGAGTCAGCAAATCGCTTACTGTTCTTAGTTGTTTACGTGCAGCTGTGCTGTCGGTTGCTGACGGAGAGACGTAGGCAGGGAGCCCATGCAGTAACACTTTCGGTAATGCATACACTTTGCCTGAAATGAAATAGTTAACAAGGTAGGACTACAGCAGTAACAGGATGCTTCAGTATGTGTTTCACAAAAACAGACTTTATTATTTAATACAGCTTAGCCTTTTACAGTAAGTGCAGTAAAAGTATGGGTGATCTTGGCATTCGAAGTAACGGCAGATTGAATAATTACCTATGTGGCGGCGTGATACAGTATTTCGTGGTAAAAATGTACGTTGTTAGGGCATAGGCGTTGCTGTGCTGGCGTTATAAAAGCCTTCTTTGTAAAGGCTTTCGTTATTCCGTCATACATCCGTTGGGTACGCCTGTGCCTTGTTGCACCATATTTCTTCTAAGTTTGAAGGGCTAGTTCTGGAATTGGATGCATGCTCCTGGTATTTTACAAAATGTGCATGTCCGATTTTGGCCTTGTAATCTTGGTAGTCTTTATTGATTGGCCAGTTAAGGTGATGATACTTCTTGATCGTTACGGCAGTCAATCTTTAGACACCTTCTGCCAATTTGCATCATCCCTTGTGGGAAAAACAATTTTAAGGTGTGCATTTGTATTTTAGTGGCTGCCCATTTCACTCTGTGCCATACGCCTATTGTATTACTGCCTGTTAAGCCAACTGGTATGCAGGGCAGCCACATGGACCTCTGCTTCTATCTATCTTGGGCAACTTTATGCACTGCGCCCCAGTTTTGTTTCGGGGTCTTTATTTCTGTTTCCACAGTTCGCCTCCTGGTGTTCTTTGGCCTACCTCTCCTCCGTTTGCCTTCTGATGGTCAGTGGAAAGCTGTTCTTGTGATGGAGTCTTGTTCTCTTCTGATGGTGTATCCTAGCTATCTCCATCTTTTTGGTCTCTTGCTTGCATATGGTGCAGTCCCTGGTTGGAGATAGTTAGCGGCCCGATAATGCGCAGTATTCTTCTCTGGTGTGGAAGGCTGACAGTTTATCGATGTAGGTTTTGGTTATCCACCAGCATTCTGATCCTTACAAGAGTATGGACAAAATGCAGCTCTGGTAAAGCCTCAAATTGGTGTCTGTGCTGTACTTTGATGTCCTCCACACTTTGTCAAGCATCTTGAAGGCATTCCTGGCCTTGTTGAGTAGCTCTTGATGGTACTGCCTGCTCCCCCATTATGTCCGATTGTACTGCCTAATTAGGCGAACTCTTCAGTCATGGTTAGTTCCTCTCCATCAATCTTGATTGGTGATGGGTTTAGGATGTTAAGTGGCATGACTTCTGATTTGTTCGTGCTGATCTTCAGGCCCACTTGCTGTGCATTAATGTTCAGGCATGGTGTCTTTTCCTGCATATGCTGTTGTGTGTGAGAGAGTAAGGCTAGGTTATCTCATAGTCAATGTTCTCCAGTGTAGATCTAGCTGATGCCCCTGTTGATGACTAGGTTGAAAACCAATGCTGGCCTCATGCATCAATGTCTTACACCAGTGTTGTCTTTGAAGCTATACTAAAGATCTCCCACCTTACATGTAAAACTACCATAGAAGCAAGAACTATCTGCTGTGATATGCTGGAGGCTGTCACAGTGAATATTGTCATAGGCTTTCCAAAAATCAATGACGTTGATGTATAATTGTTTCTGCCACACCTTGCACTGTTCTATGATGTTGCAAAGAATAAGGACCTGATCAATACACCCTCTACTCTTACGGAACCCAGCCTGTTCTTTTCTTTCCTTGACATTAGAAATGCACTGTAAAATTTTCACCAGAATTTTATTGGTAACAGAAGACTTATTTGAGTGACAGAAAAGTGATTACATGCCAGTTGTTACAGATGGTTAATGCTCCCTTCTTTGCAATCTTGATGATGCCTGTGTTCCAGTTATCTGGTACTTTCTTTCCCTCTCAACTCGATGTAAACAGTGGTTGGATTATATGGGCTGATGATTCAGGTTTTGATTCATTTCTGCATTCAGGTTATCTTGGCCAGGAGATTTTACTTTCTTGACAGAGCAGATGCCAGTGGCAATTTCTTCTTTCTGTGGTGGGGCGGAGTTCACACCATTGTCTGACTCCTTGGATGCACACTGTTCCCCTCTACTGGCCGCTTCCTGTGGTTGGCAGGCAAGGTTATCCAACTTGTCTCCTCTTGTCATTCTTTTTGACTGGTCTGTCTGCTTCTGTGTACTGTTGCATGTACTTCTCCTACAGCCTCTCAGATCAAGCCTCCACGAGTTCCTTTTTTGCTGCTCTCCTGTATACAATAGCTTCCCATTTGTCTCCTGTAGTCATTCTTTTCTCTTCCTTGTCTTAGTCCCCTGGCATATTTCACTGCTCCCCAGATATATTAAAGAGACTAATTCCCATTTCTTGTCAACTGCGTCTGGCTCAGACTGATACTCCTTGTCTGCCAGGAGTTGGAACCTTCTTTCGATCTGTAGGACAAATGCCTTCTCTCTCTTGGGGCCCTGTAATTTTGCCACATCAAAGTGCACTCATCCTGATGTTTTGCATTCTGTTTTTTTGAGCTTCAGCTTCACAAGAATTGTCACTAGATGATGATCACTGCTAACGCCCGCTCCCCTCCTCACTCTGACATCTTGCAGTAAGCGTCTCCAGGTGCCGCTTATCAGGCAGTCAATTTGGTTTCTGCCTCTGCCATTAAGTGAGCACCAAGTTAGTTTGTAAATATCACGGTGGGGAAAGAGAGTCCCTCCTTTGACCAGATCATATGTGGAGCACAACCTTTCTCCAGTGCCCTTTATTGTTCCACAATCTTCCTTTCCCATGGGTCTGTCATGGTTTGTATTGTCATTTTCCACTTTAGCATTCTAGTCTAACATCTCAATCTTCTGTCATGGTTCAACACGGCTTCAAGCTCCACTTGTATATGTTTCTGGAATACGTCCGGAACTGTTTACTCTGCATCATTTGTTGGAGCATATCACTGGATAATGGTGGTGTGAATGTGCTGCCTTTTAACCTGGCTGTCATGAGTCTACTGTTTACTGCTTACCACTCAATTAGGCATTTCTCTGTTCCTTTGCTCCGGATGGTGGCTACCACTTCATGATGTTGGTTGTCTCTTCCCGAGCAGAGTACTGTCTCCTGTAGTGGTTTTTATTCTGACAGATCCGGTCCACTTTTTCTGATCCCCTGCATGTGTAGGATGTAGCATGTTATCTCACATGTTACTTGAGCCAGCTTTCCTGTGTCATACGTAGTCTGTGCTTTCCAGATTCTGATTCTGGTCTTGCACTTGGCACACAAAGCGTCTATCATCCTGTCGGTAGTTTCCTTGCGGATTTGACTGCTGTCAATAATGCATGTCTCATGCAGGGACTCTGGAAGTCCCTCATGCCCAGAAGATTTAATTGTTCTTGCTTCTGTTTCCATAATACATGTTTTTTTCTGGGACATTGCTGTTAACCTTGTGCCCAATCCCCAACTGCAGGACCAGTGTATCGTGCTTCATCTTGCCTCTACTTTTTGACCCGTCTTTCTTGGGCGCCCCTGCCAGGAGACTAAGCTCCCACCAGCATAGCTCTCCAGGTCACTGGGAGTTGCAGACCCCTCAACCACTTCAAGGTGACGATCCTCTAAGGAGTTGGAGCCCTATAGGCACGTGCAAAATGGTTGGGTTTCCTCAGTGTACACACAACTGAAGTCATGCCGGCTAGTTATTATCATATGAAAGAAAGCTGAGACATTATTTCATGCCCTTTCGGCCATAGTCAGTTCATCATATTACATTTCCATCCTTTTGGCGGCTGTGCCATTTCTGTTAAGCTCAGTTTGCCAATGAATTACATTGCTTTTTTTTTTTTTAAATAGATTTTTATTTTCTTTAAAGCAGTACAGAATAATATTTGAGTATACAGTTTTCTCATAGCATAGAGCAGTACAGCACATGACATCACAACCAGCCCCTTCAGTACATTGCTTTTTTAAAAGTGTCTTTTATGAGCATTAGTCATGAAGACCGCTTCTTTCATCACAACTGCAACGTTCATTAGCGTATTAGCCGTTGTCACAGCTAGAACTTGGAGTTAGACTTCTGAGCTTGGATGATTTGTAGCCCTGAATAATCAGAGCTCTGATCTCTCTTTCAATGTTGCGTAAGTCATAGTTGCTGGTCAAGTATTTCAGTTTGCTGTGAAAGATATAACGTGGCTTATCGTTTCTCTTTATGGTCTTGCATAATATTCAGTCAGCATTCATTTGTATATACAAACGAACCCCTTATGTTCGAAGGGGGAGGGAACAAGAGGCTACGGGGTAGTCAGGGTAAGCTGGCCTCCATTAAACCTATATCACACAACATGAAGCTAGCCTGACCAGACGACTTATTCCTATGGGGGGGGGGGGGGGAGTAAAGGCACACTATGCCTGTAACCTATGTGCTGTTGGGCATCTCAAACAAATGTATGGACTGTCCTCTTACACCACCTGGTGTCATGCTTCATCATTGGCAGTCCTCACTCTTTAAAAACCACGTTTGATAAAGAGTGGGCCTACACCTGAAGACAGGGAGGCACTTCTGTAACTAAGTTGGGGCCCGTGCTAAGAATGTAAGTGATGTTCAATATTTATGCAAATGGAATAAAAAAACTTGAATTGTGCAGGATTTGCTCAATACTAAAACTGGTGAAGGGGACTTGGGCGGATTAGTGCCCCATCTCCATAAATGTCGCCAGCATGTCTCTGCCTCTGTGGCCAGGAGGGTCCAAGGCATTCATCAGGACGTGAAAGAATGGACTCCTATCTAGTCTCTAAGAGACTAAAACTAGTCCACTGTAGGTAGGTTGACCTTTGTCAGACTCTACTGTAAATCTTCAGAAACCCCAGGTAAGGGGTAGAAATGCCCAAGGGAAGGGAGTAATTGAGGGATCTCTGTAGTCACACTTTCTTCAAGGTGCGTCCCTCGCAGTGCTCCTATGATCTGTCCTTGTTGCTTTCCCGCTGGTCGACCCAGCCCAGAAACATGTTGGTGACATTAATGGGGATGGGGTACTAATACCCCAAATCCCCCAAGTCCACTTCAACAGTTTTAGTATTGAGCAAATCTTGTGAAATTAAAGTTTTTTGTAGCATTTGCACTTGCAAATGTGCTGATGCATTTGGGGGTAGCATAATAGATTCTTAATTGTTGTTTCCCAGGACAGAGGATACTCTTCCGCGGCACGTTTAAGAGTTTTATGAAGTACATATAAACACTAAAGACAACATTGCCAAATTGGAACCTGATAACAAAAATTCTCACATCAGCAACACGTCATGCTTTGCCGCTCGAAGGTGAAAAAATCAAAATATTTTGCTAGAAAAGCCCTTTGGTGAAATACCTCTAATAAATGACACTCAGATGTGGAAAACTTGCTGTTCAACAATTAAAGCAAACTGCTTTTTGTTTACAGTTTTTTACACAAAATCCTGTATCCTTTGCTTAGTCTTTACTCTTCTGAAATGAAAGACAAGGTGGATGCAGCAGTGCTTACTTTGTTTTAGTGGTGAACACTGGGAGTAATTTTTTAGGACCTTTAATATTGTATTGTAAAGTTAATATAGTGCATGCTGCCTCCATGTGGAGTTATGATACCCTTGCCTACATGGTTAGAACGCTACACTATGTAGGGTTGATGGTTGGCAGGAGCTTGTCTTTTTTTAAATCCGATTTGGGAAGTGTTTGCATGCTGTGCATGACTGATGACCACCATGGTTGTCATAACCTGAATGCTTATCGTGTTATGGGATACAGTTATTAGCAGTGTTATGGATGAAGAAGTGTGAGATAAACACATAGTTTATAGTTTACAGCAAGGTGGCATCTTTGATCAGCTCTGCAGGTCCGTTCATGGTATCTCTGATCGTTGTCCACTAAGCTGGTTACTACACAAGGTTATCCATGCTGAGATTTTTTGTTTGTGTTTATATTTGCAGCACATGTTGGAGGCAGAGATGGTCTTGATATATGCTTTGATGGACTTTGATTCAGTCATCCCTTATATGATTGTCATTGTTAGATGTCAAGAAGTGGTCATAGTGTATAGTTCGTTGGGGACTATAGTGGTAGACTAAATTTGAGTCCTCTGGTCACCAGCGGTTTGTGAAGAATCTTTTCAGTTATCCCATGCCTCTTCAGTTGGTGATAGGGGGTGGGGGTTGTTGCTTTGAACTGTACCAGCACTGTGTGATAGACATGACCTGTGGTGGTTCTGTCTTATGTGAATGCAAAAGGGCCAAATATTGCTTCTACAGGTATACAGTGAAGTGATTGCAGGACTGGCACCATGTGTTTTCTCGTGGGAAAGTGAAGGAGTCTTGCGGCATTTTGATTTAGTTATATTTTGCTTATGTTGAAACAGAGGGTGACTAAAGGCTTTTGGCATGGTGTAGCTTGGATACCACAAGTTTGACGATCAATTGTATCATCTGTTGTTATCCAAGGTATGGGAGGATGTGTTTTAGTGTTTCATTGTGTAAAAGGTGCGGTTTGTAATCTTGTTGACTTAGTATGAATGATAGATCTTAAACCATTGGTATCCTTAGGTTATGTACCTCTCTTGATGTAGGGGATAAGCTTCTTGGGTGATTAAGGTGGTGTCACCCAGACCAGCAGGTGACTGAGTGATCCACCTCCCAAGTAAAAGTGTGAACAGCAGCTGTGCTGACATGAGTTTAGCCAGGCTATACAGACGCACAAACGCTGTTCTTAATGTGATGATCTTTTCTTGGTGCCCATATATAGCCTTTTTTTTGCAATGGGCCTAGATGTGGATTTTGGGCCCCAACTCAGCCTGACGTAGGGAAATCTAGCAAACTTGTCCATTTTTTAAAACTAGACACCCAGGGAAATCAAGGATGGAGTGACTTGTGTGGCTCTCAATAGGTTCGGTTACCCAGAATCCTTTCCAAACCACCGAATATGTAAAAAAACAAACAGATTTTCCTCTCATTACTGTGAGGAAATGTTCTGGACTCTGCGAGGAGCCATAAACTTCCACCCACCCAGCATTCCCACAGGGGTGTGGAATTTCATTGTATATTTACTTGTCCTTGGGGCAGGTTGGTTCATAAATATACTTGCCATTTAGTGCAGCGACAAATTATGGCAGCAATCTCATTATATAAGAGCTTTGATATTGCCTCTCTGATTATGCCAGGGCTCATATCATAGTAGTGTTTGAATACTTGCAATCCCCTTAAGTTGCCACTTTTCCGCAGATCTACATACAGAGGCTGAAGGTAGTGGTAAGCAATAGTTCAGGGTTAGAATGCCCTTTTGAGTCTGTGCAAACCTACTAACTTTTATGTTTTAAGGGTTTTCAACAACTCTTCTCTAATCTTTTTCCATACTGAGAAATGTTTGAAATTTACTCTTGACAATGGCAGACGTAAACCTTCTTCCAGAGTTGGGAAAAAAGTGGTTGGAAGGAAAGTGAACTTGCAAACAGATTTTTGCATGAGCAAATCTACACATGCAAATTTGCCCAAGCTGAAATGCAGTTCACAAATATTTTCTAGGAGTACTCCTTCTTGTCCTGCTTCTGTAAATTCTTGGGAATTCACGAAAGCCGTATAGCTGCACTTAATGCAAGGACATATACCATGGTTGCACTTTGGAGACTTTCTTTAATAATTGGGCCCATAATTTGCTCTGGCGTAGACCATGACTTTTTGCGTTTATTAAAACTTTCTTTCTTCCTCCCTCCTGGCTTCACTCTGAGTGACAGCATTCTGCTCTTCCACAAGGAGCATAATGGCACACAAAGTACTTTTGTTCAGTGCCAGTAACTACTGTGGCAGTGTGTGCTTTTTGAGACCAAAAACAATTTTTGCTTTTCCCAATGTTTATTATAATGGCGAGGGCCCGGCAGCTCCCACACCAATAAGGTTTTACAAAAACCATGGCAAAACGTGTTGCACATTGATAAAACTAAAAATCTGACCACCAATTTTTGACCCACTGGCTTTTCCAATGTTTGTTTATTTCTGTTTCCCACAATCCTATTGAAACTGGTTATACTGATCTTCCATTATGAAAATTTTTGGGAAATACTAGCAGGTATCAACACGTTACTAAATGATGCTGCAAAGAAATGGTACCCGAAATTTTACAGTAGTTTAGCTAAATGTTTTTTTTCATGCTTTCATTTGTTTATGAAAATTTTATTTTGAAAGCAAAGAATCATCAATCTTGCTTTCAATCTTCTGCTGTTAATTGCATCAAATCAGAGAGCATTCTGGGAGCATTGTACATAGCCTCGTTTTGCTAAACTTTGAAAACGTGTGTACACATTTTTATACTGGAACCACTGTCAGTAGTGCAGTCAGAGCTTACAACGTTTACTTAGAGAGCTCACCCTAATAATAAAGACTTTCAATTATTGTACCATAAATACAAGTTTGAACAGCATTAACATATGGACAAAAATATTATCTTAACTGCAGACAGTGCCCTTCCCTGATCCATAATATGGTACTACAAACTGGCAGCCAAAGGGTTTGTGCTGCAGAGGTTGAGCCTACTTGTCCCAAGGACAAATACACATGAAAACTTGTTGCCCTTGACCCCAAACAATATGTCCTGGGCATCGGGCTATAGGAATACCACATCCCTGATTCTCCCAAGTCTCCCGATAAAAATGGTCACTCACTTGTGTGGGTAGGCCTAGTGCCCGCGGCAGGAAATGACCCGAAGCGTACTGTGGAGACGGCCATGTATGGAAACCTACCAAACCTAGTAATTTCTGAAAACTAGACACCCGAGGGAGTCCAGGGAGGTGTGACTTGCATGGATCCCCACCTACGTTCCCTTTAAGGCGCGCGCGCACCTTCCCCGACGTCACCGCGCACTCCCGGATGTGGAGCGCGCACAACGATTTCAGGACGTCCTGGCGGAGAGGCGCCAGCCGCGCCGCTGCTTTAAGAAGCGAGCGGCGCGAAAACCAGGCACTTTTTCCAGTGGTGCCGGCGAGGAGTCGTGGAGAGTGCAGGTAAGGGGGCTTGGGGGCTTGAGGGCTTGTGGGCTTGTGGCGGGCTTGTGGCGGCTAGTGGCGGCTTGGGGGGGGGCTCGGGGGCGTGTGGCTGCAGAGCGCGGGACTGATTGTGGCCTTTTGTTTATGTATTGATGGTAATCACAGCCCGTGAAGGGGCTCTGATTACCATCAATACTTAAACAAAAGGCCACAATCGTCCCCGCGCTTTACCAACAAAACAGTAGAGTCGGTTTAAAATCACAGCGTGTACCAAAGTACACGCTGTGTTTTTAAACTGGCTCTACTCTTTTGTTAGTAAAGCGCGGTGCGGGGACGATTGTGGCCTCGTGTTAAGGTATTGATGGTAATCGGAGCCCCTTCACGGGCTGTGATTACCATCAATACTTAAACAATCGTCCCCGCACCGCGCTTTACTAACAAAAGAGTAAAGACATGCATCAACAGTAGAGTTGCCTCCTTCAGTTCTTAGAAGCATACATGAGGTCAGTGGTACTACGATAGATACTCCAAATTTGCTCTATGAAAAGGCCCCAAGGTACATTCAGTCATAAACATAAGTTTACATCTGAATTTGCTTTACTTGCCCATTCCTGAAATTCTCAAAGCAATTCATGCCTCATTCAGCTTTTCTATGCGGGTTCTTGGAAATATTTGTGAATTCCAAAAAGTGGTAAATCTACACTGGAGTGTACATGTAATTCTTTGACTGTCGATTTACATTTTTTTTGTGACTTAGGCTCAATATCATCCCACACCTTTCATGAAAGTCAGCTAGCTAAATTGGCTATGCCTTTTCTTCTGCCCCAAACCTTTCACTCGTGTGACGTTCTTGTAGAAGAAGGCAATTTCCATAGTTGCACCTTCACCAGTTCGTTTACTTTGCTATACCCACCACGATCCATCTTGGAGGACACCCTGCCTGGTTAAACTTCACTGTCTAGGTGACCGCACGCATTGTGTCCATGGTCGTGATTTGTTGAGGGTGCTAGTCCCAGATACAATACTCACTCTTCCCCAATAATAATCTTACATGGACACCATAGGTACACTGTACCACCACAAGATGTTGCCATGGATGTCATACAGTTTTTGACTGGTAGCTTTGCCGTGAACCGCCTCAATCGTACCGCAACAGTTGCAGCACAAGTGCTTATGTCAATTCTGTCAAAATCACAACCAGGACCATTTAAGACATGCTGGAGACATCTATCATCCTACAAAATAGTACCATAAACCAACCTAAATTTGAAAATTTTTGTAACATTGCTTGAACTAGCCTATCATATTTTGCAGTCCTGATGTTGTGGTCAGCTTTTCCTATCAGTGTATTTCTAAATTTGTTTGTTTACGTTTGATTGAGTCAGTTAATGCTTTTCAGCATTTCTCCCCTTTCACTTGGCCATTTCATCACTAGGTTCTGTATGGTTAGATGCCTTGAGCTCCCGTAAAAAGATTATATCTCACAGTATGTATGCGCAGAGATTCCGTTTTAGCTGTAGAACCGTAGCCTTCTGGTGAGCCAATGTGGATTCAACCCGTTGGATAGGCAGGCTGGTGCGTGTCCAGGTAGAGCATGTGCCCAAGGGTTAGTTCTTTCAAGCTTGTGCTTTGGCTGGAAATCAGTAAAGAGCGGTTGCTGAGGAAGGAATGGAATTGTGTTTCTCAAGCCAAGAGAGATGCAGGCCGCCTAGTTTTGCTATTTTTGTAACATGATAATACCCATATATGCCATTGCATTATTGGTTTCTGGAAATTAATGCATGTAGCACAAAGGCCATCCTTTGAGGCAGAAGTAAATGGGGCAGAATTTCTCGAAGGATGCATAGACTCTAAGACATATTTTTGTGACACTCTTCACAAGAAGCATACATGAGCATACAAGAAGCATACATGCTGTCAGTGGGTTTTTGCAGTGCAGCATATATGCCCTCTACATTTTGTCTTGTGATTAGAAACTGTAAAGGTTATACTCCTTACGGACTGAAAGTCGCCTTCATCCTCACAACGCATTGTCTATCTTGTGCTGTGATTTTATTTAGGAACAGGAAGGTTAAACACTGACCAGGCTCGCGTCGTGAATTTACATAAAGCACTTTAGAGACATAGGGCAAACTAGTGCTCATTTTGACTGGAAAAGAAAGGAAAGGAGGGGGCATGGGCACACACTGAAATCACATATCTGCATTAATACCATCGATTTCTGATCTTTGCAATGCAAATTCGCCTGGAGCTGAAACGGACAGCTGTCTAGACATAGATCCCAGCTAAAGCTGTCAGTAAGTCAAACAGGTCTCAAATGTAAACATATGAGGGCCTATAAAGAGCTCTAAGATTGAGGTGAAAATGTATTATATGGCCGCAGAGCCCGTGATTCACAAAACCACAGGGCTTGTGACTGCACAAACCCTTTGTGCAATGTATAAAAGTAATTTTGCATTCATTTCAAGTCACAAATGGACTTTTATGATACATTTGAAATCACGAGCCCCCTATTTAAGACTCGCTATGGTATATATCAATGGTTTCAGTGTGAATTATTTTTTTAATTCCGTGTGCATTTAAGAGATACAGACAGCGATAAAAAAAGTTCCCCTTGCAGGATTGCCAATGCACGGATGTAGTTCTGCTGTGGCTTGTAGGCCTCCATCCCTGTGCTTGCAGGCCTTCACAGGGGGTTGCAAAATGCCCTCTTTCTCCTTAATATTCATGAAGCGAGAATATTTTCGATCTCCTGCGAATATCCATTTTCATACCGGACTGATTGGTACATTGGTCATGTCACATATAGCTGGGCAAGTCGCAACCAGTTGGTTTGCAATTTGCACATACAGGTTTTAACCTGCCCAATGATACATTAAAAACACAGCGTGTACTTTCAGAAAGTAGTAAGTGGGGGCGGAGGGGTAGACGGACACACACGTGTGGTTTTTTTTTCTTCTTCGAATTACTTTTAATGTTTGACATTTAAATCGTACAAATTGCCCGGGGGGCCCCGGCTGCCAGTAGTGACTCACTGGGGGTCCACATCTAGTGCAGATTGTGAACGAGGATTCAGCCTCATGAATACTATCAAGAGTAAATTGAGGAATAGACTAGAGCAGAAGCATTTGGATATGCTGATGAGGACAAAGGCCTACCTCCTGAACGGGAAAGTTGACCTAGATCGAGTTTATCACCACTGGAAAAATGCCAAAGATCGCCGTGAGAAGCAACCCTGTCACCCCTCTAGTGATGCCACTTGACATGTCTCCCTTATTGTTTATTTGTGATATTGTATAGGCTCCCAACATTTCCCCACCCAATTAACAGTGCTCAAGTTAAGAATATTTATTAAAATCTTATGATGGTACCACCGTTTAAGTCTTATGCTTTTCTAAACTTGAAGTGTACTTGCCTGTGTAACCAATTCATGTCATGCATGGCGTGTTTATCCAATTTGGAAACTGCCCTCAAGACACTTATTGTGGCACTGTATGTGTGAAAATGCACCATCTTTTCACTTATTAAAGTAAACGTTCTGAGTGACATTTGGCGCCGCGCACACGCGCGGTGTGGTTCCTGGCGCATATAGCCATGGTTGCAGCGCACTGAGACCCTCCACTGCCGCACACAGAGGAAAGAAATTAGAGGGAACATTGATCCCCACTCGTTTTCTTACTTGGAATCCCCTGCAAACCTCTAATTTTGCTAAAAAATAAATAAAAAATTCCTGCTACAGGGAAGGGCCCAAAACGTATTTTGGAGACGTCAAAATTATCTTTCACAAAAAGGCCTGTTTTTGCAATGTGGTCACCTACATTTTTGGTCCTGGGATCGGGGGCAACCAGGGGAAACCTACCAAACCCAGACATTTCTGAAAACTAGACTCCCAGGGGGAAGTTCATCGCTATGCAAGGCACTGCACTTTCCCTTCTCAAGTTTTTTACTAGCATGCTATTTTGAGTAACTTTTACGGTTAGAGCGGATTGTGCCACAGACAACCGTGTCAACTTTGAACAATTCCCTGAACAATGGCACACCAGTGTAAACTATATCTACGTATAAATGGTGACCTTTGTTAAAAAGTCCTCTACCAAGCTCCCACACAATTTTCTCAGTAACTCAAAGTGGATGGACAATATGGACAACCAGGGGGGTCATTACTGGAATCCCTACTGGTGTAGACCCTGAAATTATAGACCTATCCAGTACTACTCTGTCAGCATATAGATCGTAATACCATAACGTGTTCTGTTACTAGGAATGTACGGCCTCAAAACTTATCTGCCCTTGAACAGGACCAAAGACTCGTCCACAGCTATTTCTTTCCCTGGCACATAGATCCCTGAAAATCGATCTACCAAGTAATCAAGGACAGGCCGAACTGTAAAAAGATGGTCACTATCAGGGTGATCTTGTGGCAACGCTAAATAATTATCAACAAAATGCAACATCTGAAGAAGAAGCCAATACTGATTAAGACTCATGGTTGCAGGAAATATAGCCGTTGCCATCAAGGGATTGGTAGACCAATATGAATACAGCGACGGCTTCCTTATCGGGCCCATCAAAAAAGTTAAACCCAAGAGCTGCTTCAACTCATCGAGAGTTGTGGGAGTCCACATGGTAGCTCTAGAGTGGGCCTTAAGTCTTGCACTGCTGTCCCTCAACTACTGTTCAGCATACAAATTAGTCTGCTCAACAATCTCACCCAAAAATACATCGTCCATAAACAGCTGAAAAAAATTTATAAGCAAAAAAAATTAGCAATTCACTCTACACCCTGCAACACAACCAATAGGCGGGCAACACCGGCTGTTCCATGTTTGGGTCAACCCAGAGTCCAACACTTCCAATGGGAAGCCTTGGAGCCCCAGACTGCAATCCAGATGCCTCTTGCTGCACTATTCGCCCACCAATGTCGTCCTCTAAAAGCGGCACTTCATCCGCACTGAGATTGGCTTCATCAGATGATTCCTCTCGGACAGAAAATTCACTGGTAGAATCCTGGCCTTCCTTCCCTGTCTCAGATGCAGAGTCAGTCTCCTTATCATGGTCATAAGAAGACTCGAAAAGCTTACCAACAACCTGCTAAGCGCTCATCCTTAATTAGACAAGTAACTTGACAAACAAGTCAACAATACCAAACTCTGTTTAAAAAAAAAAGTGATAAATTGTGGATTTATTAACCAAAAAGAAAAACGACTGGCATATAGCAGGTGCAAGGTAAAGTCAATCAATACAAAGCACACAAATACCTATATACTGTAAAACAATACCACTCACTTGCTAGAGACAGCTAGACTCACCAGCACCTACTCTAAACAAACACAGCATGCACCAACAATATCCCACAAGAAAAGAAAATTACACACAAGGTAAAACAATACACATTGTGACCAAATAAAAGGAAAATTTCACACACATTGAAACAGAAGCTAAATAGGCTGCTATTATTACATTTTCAAAAAACACATTCATGCGGGTCATTGATGCTCATTTGGAGTAAACAGAATAAAAAACTTTTTCTTACCAAACACTTGCAACTACACAGTTCTACCAGTGCCAATACCGCAGGTACAAGTTACACCAAAGTAAAAACAAAAACTTGGCACTGAAATTAAAAGGAGAAAAAAAACATTACAATCACTAATGTTGACAAACCATGCGGGCCATTAGCCGAACTACATTTTGCACACAAACTTTCCCTGATGGTGTAGTGGCTTCTGCCTCCAATGGGGGCAGATGGGCTTAAAAATATATGGCCCATTTGCCCCAAAGGGGGAGGTGCGGGGGGGGGCAGAAATGGCCAAAACATTCACCCCCAAAAGGGAAGCGATCCTTGCCCAAGGGATCGCTCCCCATATTTATTATACTCAATACTCACTGGGTTCTGGTGGGTTTTGATTCCCCCCCCCCTCCCCAGGGGGGCTAGATTGGCCAAAAAAACAGCTGTTCTAAACTGAGGGGGAAGAGGGGGGCCAAAACACAGAAAAAGCATATTGCCTCCAGGGAGCGACCCTTGCCCAAGGCGTCGCTCCCAAAATGATCAAAAATCAAATCCCTGGTGCCTAAAAATGACTGAATTAGCCCTGGGTGGGGGAGGGGGGAACCATCTACACATGTCCCCGGGGAGCGACCCATGCCTAAGAGGTCGCTCCCCCAACAACAAAGAAAAACATCCATGGTAGTACAGTGTATGGATTCCTGCGCCACATTTGCGGCCCTCACCCGCGATCTTGGAGCAGGAATCCATTCAAAACAGGCGCTGGGGGAAAGGAAGAGATATTTTCTTTCCCCCTGTGTCTGTTTTCACGACACCCCCACCCCTTCCCCCCCGGAGGAGGACCCAACCGTACACCGTCCTCTCTCTGGATGCGCTGGAAGCAAATGGCTTTATTAACCCTTGTTTTTAACTTATCACCAGACCCTCCCTGTTTCTTCGCTTGTCCTGGTTTCATCTTACCTTCCCTCCCACCAGCCCTCTCGTCCCTGTTTCTTCTCCAATCCTCTCCTTCTCTTTTGTTTATTAACTTATCCCATCCCCTTCCTGTTTCTTCTACCCAGTCCCTGTTTTTCCTGCCACCTCCCCTCCCCTCCCCATTGTCAAGAGTCACTCCTGTTAGTTACTGCCTCCCGATTGCCAACAGCTCGCGCATGGGTGAGACCTATTGGCTTTGCCAATGCTTGTTTCATGAGGAGTGTAGCTCTCTCTCTCCATGTGACTCACATTTTTTTGTCAGTTGTTCTCATTGCATTTCAGCTAATCTCTTCCAGTCCTGCTGTGCCTTGATGAGATGAATGCTGCAGGAAAAAGACAGTGGGTAATTAACAACCGCTACCAATACTATGACACTTATAGCTTTTGACGTCATACCCCATGCCACGCACTGTCAAGAACTAGAAGGCTGGGAACAGTCTGAGCTAATGAATAAAGTTGGCTGTCCAGCGCTATATAGCCTGGACTCAATGAGAAGAAACTGACTAAGCATGATCTCTTCTGTGAAGTGACACATCTTCCCCCTAGCACCTTGTAAAGTCTCACATTAATAAAAAACAGTACACTCGCACTAAGGGTGGGATAGTGGCCTGTAGTGATGTGCAGTCGATGTAAACCTTTACACTCGCCTCACAAAGACTTCGCATTCAGCTTTTTTGAGGGGGTGGGGGGTGCCCCCTCCTTATTTTCCTATTTCATTTGTGATACATCCTGTTTCTCCACTTTGATTTTTTTCTTTATCCATCTTTTGACCAGAATGTATCCAAGTTGAGAAATTTAAAAGAATTGAGTGTATTAGCATTGACCGTGGGCATACCCCATACATCTCTCTATATTTGGTTGCTCAATTTAAGACCATGTTTAAAAGTCCCTTGTCTCCCAAACTCTAGTAGGCTCCAATCCTTTGCATATTTTATATATGTTATCTGTCTTTATATTGCATTGCCTGTACTTACTGTAGTTTGCTATATTGCTTGTGTTCACTGGCTTTCTGTACATTGCCAAGTGCTATGACTTTGACACTGATATTTACTTCTTAGAGAATTAATGTATAAATGATTTTCTGTGCTAACAAATAAGAGTAACATTTTAATCCTCCACATAATGCCTATAATGGATTGACACGTTAGAACAAAGGGTGAACCCAAGGATCAGTGGGACCTGGGTGTAGAGCAGTATAGAGGGATGGTCCCAGAGCATATATTATTTATGGAGCAAAATCAAAAAGAAACATCAAAAAATTGAGCAACAATAAAGAAGTGACTGAGTGTTATTTAATCACACTCCGCAAAAGTATCATTTCTTTTTAGAAACATGTCTACATTCATTATGCAAAATACAACACAAAACAGTGCCCGGAGGGAGAGGAGTGGGGAGGGGAAAGTGATGGGCGTGATCAAAAAAGGGGGGGCAAGTGACTTCTAATTTGAACAGTGTCACAAATCAATTGTTCAGCATACTATTTCATGCCACATAATCAAACAGAAATGCATACGTTAGATATACCATCGTTTGAACAACCATGTACATTGGAACAAACACAGTGCAAAGTACACTATTGAAGGTACTGGTATCCGTTATATGTCGACGTTTCGACCCCTTAAACCCAGGTAGGTTGGTTAGGTCCTTACAGACGGGGTCTTCATCAGGACAAGGTGACAGTGGGGAAGGGGCGGGGGCACCTAAGGGATGAAAAAAGAATATTAAAAGGGGGCTCGGGTCCTAACGCAACATTATTTAGGACTAACAGGGATTGATCACCATATTTACCCTTTAGAAAGGAAAAGGAAGCTAATTAGTCCTAGCTGAACGTCGAGGACAAAAAGGGGCTGATAGGCTCCGAGGGCGGTGGAGCTGAACGACACCTGAAAATGAATAAGGGGTCATGGTAAGGGTAGTAGTTAAATAGTAAAGCTGAATAATCAAGCTTAAATTAATGCAACTCACTTAATGCAGATAATTCTGGAAGGATAAATTAGAACAACGTCTCTGGCCGTGGAACTACCATCGGTAGGGAACGTGAAATGAATCACAATGAATTGTAGCCTCTAGAGATAAGGAGAAAAATATCGAATGTGATTATATGTAAAAACACTACTGGGGAATTATCGCATACAGGACAAGGAACCAAAATCTAAAAGCCAACATGACTACATGGCCCATTCGAAAATAGGCTCGCCATTGTATTTGTTAAAGACCAATATCGTTAGCCAAAATACGGAGAGGCACCGCTGAGGCTGAACACCCAAATAATGGATGATCAAATTACATGCCTCCAAAGCAAGTGAAACGAGCAAAAAAGGACCCAAGGGTTCAATCGAGAGTCACCAAACAGGAGAGGAGAAGTCTATCAAATCGTGGCATAGAGAGTTATGCTGTAAAACGGGCTGCGATAGACTAACGTGTGTGATATTACCAAGAGTAAAAACCCATCAAGTGGATGCCTCGTATGATAGAAAACCGGCCCGATTTCCAGGGATTAAGTTAACCTCTAGTCTGCAGCAAATATATATACATGTAAGAGTGGCAAGAGCTAAATGTGGCACCATCAACTAAATAACGGCAGCTCTAGGCAGGGAATAACCCTAAAAAGATCGGCAGGAGGGAAAAGGGCTTACCATCAATCGCAAGAGGAGCTGGTTGCTTCCCAGAGTGAAGGGAAATATTGCCGCATCAGTAGGCTTATTTGTAACGCGGGAGAACGCCGGCCGCCACAAGGTGTCCCGAGTGGAGCAGCCGCTAGATGCTGACAGGGAAAGTGTAATGGAAGAAAGACATCCGAGGGGTGTATGCAAGGGAGAGTTGGAATCAATGCCATAGCGAGAATCAAATTGTTAAAAATAAACAAAGAGCTTGGGCCATAAATTAGACAGGGTATAAGAGGTCGAAGCGCTTTTAAAATACAGAGGAGCAATATAATTTCTCGATTTTTTTTGTAAAGCATAAACTTCCACCTTGCAAAATTACGAGTGATCAAGATGAAGAGACCACATCAACCCTATAGCACTTAAGGGTCATATCAGACTATGTTAAAAAGCACATATATGGGTATCAAATCAATCACATGAAAGTCAGGCGGATAGCAATCAGTATAACATAAGGCCTTTCCTAAGCAATATAGTGCATTAATCGCCATTGAAATAATAATCAACCATTGATCAAAGGAGTACATACAAATGGCATGAACATAATAGGTTTACAAATCTTAGTAGTGCGATAAAGCAATAGATGGAAACCCCTACCCGCCCTATCTATTGGGAAGGGCTAGATGGCAAAATCGCATACTTGGTTGACAAAGACAATAATGCTGTAATGCAGGTGTCCAAGAACAGAAAAATAGTAAAATCGCCATAGCGCCCTATCTGTTAAGACAGGCCAATTGGGCATTACTGGGATCAAGTTCATTCAGGCCATTATTAATCGTGTCCAAGCGGATCATCAGTTTAGATTCCCTCACAGTAAGAAGCGAGGTTATGTTGCCTCCTCGAGGGCCCAACTCAATTTTTTCAATGACAAGCCATTGCATCTGGTCGGGGCTGTGCCCCGATTGATTATAGTGTTCGACCAGGGGTGCCCCTGCAACGCGGCATCTGATCCTGCTTTGATGTTGTAGTACCCTCGCCTTAATTTTTTGCTGTGTTTGGCCAATATAAAGATAGCTACAAGGACAAATGATCCCATAAATCACATTAGTGGAATTGCAATTTGTATGGGCACGCAACGTAATTGTATGGTGTTTATAAATGAATTCTTTGGTTTGTGTGGATGTTGAGCATGCTTTACAGGATCCGCATTTGTAGTGTCCTTTGATGGGTGGTAGATTCCAAAGTGACTGAATGGTTGGTTCCACTGGGTCCTCCAGATAGGAATGCACTACGTGATCTTTAATGCTCATAGCCTTTTTGAAGGAATGCATGGGTAAGTTGGGTTGATCAATCTCGGTTGAAACCAAACTCCAATGATTGTTTATAATCTTCTTAATGGCATTACTCCTCGTAGAGAAAGTTGTAACACAAATCATTCTTTTGGAAACTGAGTCATCATGATCTTTTGCCACTAATAGGGTTTCCCTTGGATTAAACCATGCCCTTTTCTGGGCTCTCTTGACCAACCGTTTGGGATAGCCCCTAGAGATCAATCTGGTGCTAAGATCCTCTGATTCCGACAAATAATCTGTTCGTTTAGTACAATTCCTGCGAATCCTTAGAAATTGTCCTATCGGAAGGTTGTCTCGCAGACCGCGTGGATGGTAACTGCTGTACCTTAAGAGCGAATTTCGTTCAGCAGGTTTCCTGTAGAGGGTGGTGAATAGTTTGTTTTCACTGAAAATCTTTAAATCAAGAAAAGGTATCTCCTGGGCATCAGACTGGATAGTGAACTGGATGTCCAGATAGGCGTGATCAAAAAAGGGGGGGCAAGTGACTTCTAATTTGAACAGTGTCACAAATCAATTTGTTTGGATTGACAGGCCTTTGAATTACAAGTACGCTGGGCAGGCCTGCAAGGCTGTAGATTACTCTCATCAAACTAGAAGGCTGTAAGCATTGCTTTTCGTAACTGTATGCTGCAAAACTCTGAATCGGCAAAATTATATTCTGCCGTCGGAGGTGAGGTAATCCGCCCCCCCCCCCCACACTCCCCCCACCACCCCCTGGGTGAGGCTGGCGCTGAAAGCAGGCACCGGACACTCCCCTCTCGGCAGTGCTGCCTGGGGGGCTGAATGCTTGCCTTACAGGCTGGAACTCCATGCGAAAAGGATACTGCACAGGAGACCGTTAGGGTAGCTCCTGAGTGACGTGGAGGCCTTACTGTCCCATGTGAATGAACCGTGGCTGCACACAACTGTTCTGTGCTGGTTAGGAGTGGCCCGAAACACCAAACCTGTGCCGCTGGATGACCCCCTCACCTGACTTAATCGGCTGTCGGTTAGACTGT
Organism: Triturus cristatus; assembly: GCF_964204655.1. Taxonomy (NCBI): domain Eukaryota; kingdom Metazoa; phylum Chordata; class Amphibia; order Caudata; family Salamandridae; genus Triturus; species Triturus cristatus. Next base: position 395,540,262 of record NC_140594.1, read on the forward strand.
GGGGGCTGACAGCTGGAGCTGCAGGATCGGCCCAGCTAGTTGTTGGCAGATGCCTGACTCTCAGATGGCAGCCCGGTGAGGGACGGTTGAGCCTGAGGCACTACGAGCTCAGGTGGAGCGGGCAAGGAAGGAGCAACTGCACAAAGGGTGAATGGTGCCTGGGACCGAATCACTTGCCGGGCGAGGCTGACGCCTGGGCGCCCCTCAGGGCCTCGACATGAATCCATAGGCGCCTGCCTTCAAGATGGTGGCCACCCATGAGGAGTAGTACAGCACCAGGTACAAGAAGCAGCCCACACAACCACAGAGGCTCTGCATGAAAGTCGACCCTACTAGGCACTGCAGGAATCTAACTACTGTCAGGAACATTCTCAAGACGGGAGAGACTCCCTGGAAAGGGGGAAACAGCCTGCAGGCGACCGCCGACTGGTAGAGGGGCAGAGACCCTGCGTGCTCTCACTCGATGCTCGGGGGCGGGGGGGGGAGAGATCCACCCCTACTTGGGGACTACTACAGTAGGAATTGGGTCGCCGGAACAAGGGTGCCTCACTGAACCTGACCGTAGGATGGCGCCTGTGTTTTGGAACTCTGAGTTTTTGATGATTGATGTGTTCATCCGTGATCTGCACTGTAGCTGCTGCAAGACTCATAAGTCGCCGTCCTCTACCCCCAATCTCCCTTAAGTATGTCGCCTGGTCTCTACATCTTAAGGATTTCCCCCCTGGATCTCATTCTCAAACAATCTCAAATTAGGTGCCGAGATGACCCTGCATGGTGTTTGTTATTGGCAATGGACCGAGTATCTATGTGGCCCCACCTGGGTTTTGGTCCCGCTTGCTCTAACTTTTGGGCCCCCATGAGACACTTTTCTTCCATTGCCAGTCTACCAGAACTGATCTGCTTCTCTGCACCCTCTTTTTCTTCTCCCCTCCCTTATTCCCTCCTTCTTCTACTGGGATCTTGATCTCCAATGTTTTATTATGAAACTGTAACTAACATAACCATGCAAATCTGTTATCCTTGTTATTCCTTTCTGCGGAAACCTAAGCAACATGGCTGATGCCTGGTGGAGCTGCTAGACAGCTATAGAGGAGATCGTCCCTGGTTCACCCCCTCGGCCGTCACCTACCCAGCCGGACATTAGGCATAGTTCTCCTCGTCTCCCCACTTTGTCTCCTTCCGCCCCCTCCCTCCGACGAACTACTGTAACTTTGTTCTTTTTACTGTGTTTTTACTATGCTCTTGTAACGGATGTAATTTGTAACTTGTAACGCAACGCTCCTCATGTAAAGCGCTCTGATACCTCCGGGTCTAGCCAGCGCTATATAAAACTCGTCAAATAAATAAATAAAAATACATTTTGATGAGGTGTACCATGCTTTCCCTTGAAATTCAAAATAAGTATTTGGCAATCATCATTGTTTACCTCCATAACTGCAATACTCAGCAGATTTGAGCAGATCGCTACAATGAGTTGGTGTCAGTTCACTGTGATGGTATATTCAAAGGAGACCATTTTATTATTGTAGTAGTCCACATTATGGGATAAAAATGAACTGTCCATGGTGAGAGATAAACATGCCAGGTCTGCCCTTATTTCCTTCAAACCTAATTTAAATGTGACTGATACATGGCAAGTCTGCTAGATGCTTCATTCATTTTTTGGCCCTTCACACGTTCTTTGTTATCGGCAAATTCCCAGATTTTTTTTTCTTCAGATGTACAATGTACTTCATTTTAACACCATGAAATTGTTCACCTAAAACTATCCCTGACTATAGATAGATCAAAATATCTGCTCTGATTACTTGGCCAGCTTGTGCTAAAAGACAGTCTTTTGAAGAAGACATTGCAAACTGAATGTTATCTTTTGTCTTTCTATGAATTCTAAAAGCATGGGCTATATCAACGTATTGTAGTTGACTCTTAAGATGTCTGTGATTGTTATCCTATCTTATGCAGCCCACCACTAACGGAGTGAACGAGAGGTGGAACTAGAGTTTTCAATATCTGAAATGGCTATCATGGATAGAAGGGAAAGATGAATGTATTCCAAAATATGTTGTGGAAAAGCAGAATTGACCATCTTTCTGTTAAGTGACCATGCAGAGAGGGGGAAAGAAAGGTGATAACATTTTGCTGCACAAGTAAAACAGATGATCAAGTGAAAAGTACTTTAGGATCAGTCGCTCGGGAAATCAAGTTTTCTGATTTTTATTTAATCGAGTTCATGACCCCACAACTTCAGAAAAAAATTAACACCATTTTCTCACAGATATGTTGAAGCCTCTTTATCAGAAGAGTATACAACATATTTTATTCAAGAGATTAAAATATGTGAAATTCATCTTAAGAATCTTTGGGTAAATCTGCAGGTCCTGATGGATCTACTAGCAAGTACTTTAAATGATTTCAATAGCATCCTTCTGTTAGTTTGTTGCCTACTTAGCATTTACTAATAAACAATACTTCCCTCTTAACTGTCCAGTTTAATTGTTGTCCATAAAATGGCATTACGCTTCTTTGAACTTTGGAAAATGTACGCCCACCCATCTCTTCCTCAAATGCTAATTTTAGGTAAATAATGGCCAGGTATACTTAATTTGTCGTAAGATTCCCACAGGATTCATTTGTGGGAGAGTCAATCATACTAAGATTTTTTTTAATTCATGTTGCACAGCTACGTGATTCCAACGGTATTTGTGGTTCACAGAACAGTTTTGTATGTTACGATTTATGTTCTGCAGCTGGTTTCTTATGAATCCCAGACTAACACAAAACGGACACCTATAAAAACTCTACAAAATGTTGTACTAAAAGGTTGCTTTGAGGGGAAAAGAAAGGTATGGTATACTGAGTTAACCTGCTCTTGCACCATGGTCAGTGTTGAATTGTGAAGATGCGATGTTCTAATACCATGGCCGATGTGCAGCACTCCCTCATAAACACACTGCCTTTATTAATCTTTCCTGTCGGGACAGAAAATTCAATTGTACATTTTCTGCCGGACTATTGCGTCTGTGCTGACTTGGTTATTTGGCTATGTTCAGCGTGTGGTTTTACTGATGGACTGTGGATCGAACGACACTGTTTTGGCATTTATACGTTCGAGGCATGTATGGCTGTAGCTACTCATCCTTTGCATATTCCTGCCATCCAGTGTTGGGTCCGGATGTTTGTAAGATGTTATTCTTCGAAGAAACCTTTCGAGCCATGAGGTAAGGTTACTCCTTCTCATGGTAATAGTGCGCATGCGCATTGACCCCATTGTTAGATTATTTTCTTTCCGCCATTGTGTTAGGACGTGTGTTGTGAGGCTCTGGATTGAGACTGTTTTCAGGATCTATTCGAAATTCTGAAGACTTTCACCAGTTGGAGTAGGAACACTCCAACCGCGGCCTTTGGGCCTAGCCTGTCCAGGCTAAGTTGCACTCAATACTAACTTTGCTGATGGAACAGACTCCATTTCAGTTCTGACCTCGGGGCCACTCCAAGTAACCGTGCATCGACCATCACAAAGTTATCTGTGCTTGTCGCCAGAGCGCAAAGAAGACTGTGAGGCCTGTTAATCGTTTCAATCTAAGAAGACCTCGCAGGACCGTCTGGCTTGGCGCAGAGAGATGCAGAGTATAGAACATACTCTCACTATCTTCGATCAAGATGATATCGAACAGGAAGAGGAAGACATGGAAGTGTCAGCGTCCGAAGAAGGGGCCTTTTCCGTTCAAGATTCTCACTTCAAACTAGAGATGGATTTTGAGTCCCATGATCTTCCGCCTGGTCAAGGTGCCGTGAGTACCCTCACCTGCCCACACAAAAACAGTCCATTCCAGTACAACAAAGGGCTTCTGGGCAACCACTGGCGTCCGGCTTTGATAGGCACCGAGAGTCAGCTTAGAACGCCCCGCCCTCGGCACCGGATGCCCAGACAAAGCATTGCAGCTCCACTCCGATCTGAGACAACTGCTCTTCCGCTCCCAAACCATCTGCACCTAAAGAGAAGACAAGACCACTACGGTTCCGAAAAGTTCAGCATCGAAACCAAACTTTGCTCCTGCAACCCTTATGGAGCCCATTTGACAAACTATGCAAGAAAGACCCTACACGTACATGCATTATTACACCTGGGGTGGACAAAAAGTATAAACCACCACTATCTGACCCAATTTTTATTAGAGGTCAACTACCAGACTCATTACTTGTGTCAAATGCTCGTAAAAGAGCAAACCCGCAAACCACAGGTGAGGCACCACCACCTGACAAGGAGTCGGAACTCATAGATGCCTCGGGCAAAAGAGTTGCTGCTTAATGGGCCAATCATTGGCAGATAGCCAATACACAGGGTTTACTTGCCAGATGCGACAGAGCTCACTAGGGTGAGAAGGTGGAATTACTCCAATATCTCCCAGAGGAGCATAAAAAAGGATCAGGAGTTAGTTCAGGAGGGAAAATGTAATTCCAACTCCATCAGGCGTGCACTAGATGCTGCTGACACCGATGCCATAGGGATTAATACCATTGTCCTTCTACGAAGGCACATATGGTTATGTATATCTGGTTTCTAACCTGAAGTTCAGTAGACATTATTAAATGCCCCTTTCGATAAACAGCATCTCTTCGACCCACAAGTGGACAAGGCCTTAGAGAAAATGAAATCCATGGGAGCACTTGAGACAACCATCAACGGAAGCTCCTTTCGTCGCTCGTTTTATAGATGAGTTTCAAAGACCGCTTCCACAGAAGCCTCTACATCCTCATACAGGACACAAGCTCAATCCTTTCTATCCAGAGGATTTTACTGGGGCATCTACAGGGGTAACAACTCCAAAGGTTGGGGTAAAGGCACACCAACCAGTACCTTTCCATTTGGAAACAAACAGTGACTCCATAATCAAATCCCCCCGATCATCCTGCACCTGTCGGTGCTCAACTGCAGCAGTTGCTTCCCACTTGGCAATTAATAACATCAAACAAGTGGGTGTTGGAAATTATCCAACATGGTTATTGCCTGGAGCTCACCAGCAATCCTCCCAATATTCCACCTCGCACTCACAGGCTTTCTCTGGAACACCAAAACTGCTCAAAGTACAATTAATTAAATAGGAGCTATAGAGTCAGTTCCAATACAACATCAAGGGTTAGGGGTTTACTGCCTGTACTTTATAATTTCCAAAAAGGACGGATCTCTAAAGCCTATCTAAGACTTAAGGCCATTAAACCATTACTTACTGTCACAGCACTTCCATATGATCATACTTCAATAAGTACTTCCACTTATACAGCAGGGCAACTTCATGTCAGCACTAGACTTAAAAGATGCATATTTTCACATCCCTATTCACCAAGCACATCATAAATAGCTTAGATTTGTCATAGCAGGGAAGCATTACCAATTCAAGGCTTTTCCTTTCGAAGTCACTACACTATCTAGAGTGTTCACCAAATGCTTATCAATGGTAGCAGCCCATCTAAGAAGATAACAAATGTATGTCTTCCCATATCTAGACGATTGGTTTATCAGAGCCAACACACACCGTCTGTGTCAACATCACACTCAAACTGCCATAAATCTTCTACATCAGTTGGGATTCACAGTCCATGCTCTAAAACACCATCATCAACCCTGACAACTGCAACCATACCTTGGAGCTATGCTCAACTCTCAAACAGGCCTAGCCTATCCAAATACAGCCAGAATTCAAAATTTCAGACTGCTAACATAATTTCAACCCAATCAGTACCTAACATTCAAAACTTTCATGCGTCTTCTAGGGATGATAGCATAATGCATTGCTATAGTGCCTCGTGCAAGGCTAAACGTGCACCCTCTACATGGATATTTAGCACGACAGAGGACTCAAACACAGGGTCAGCTTCTTGATCTAGTGTTGGTAGACAGCCGCACTCATTGCTCTCTGCAGTGGTGGAGCTCACAAAACCTGTTGAAAGGCCGGCCGGTCATTGACCTTGTTCCACAGGTAGTGCTAACTCAAAATGGATTCCTCACAGGGTCTGGTGCTCACCTACAAGATCTAAGAGTTCAGGGTCTTTGCGACACCAGACACCAAAATCTCCACATCAACTACCTAGAGCTTCAAGCTGTTCACCAAGCATTTCTACCACACCTAATAGGCAAGGTTGTCCTAACGCACAATATTACAGCCATGTATTTTGTACTAAAACGGGGGACACACACACTCTACTGCTGTCATGCCTCTCTCGGACCATGTTGTTGGATAATACATGATAAAATCCATCTGTAAGCAGAACACCTCCCGGGAATGGATGACTTTGCCGACCTCCTCAGCAGGATGCAGTTACACTACCACAAGTGGGAACTCCACCCCCAAGTCCTCCTCCCATACTTCCACAAGTGGGGGTTTACACAAATAGACCTCTTCGCGAAAGTAGAGAATGCAAAATGCCCAAACCTTGCCTCCAGGTTCCCACACCCTCTATCCAAAGGCAATGCCCTATGGATGAATCTGTCAGGAATACTTGCCTACGCCTTTCCGTTTCTCCAACTTCCATTTCTGGTTCGGAAGCTCAATCAGATATCTCTCACCCTCATTCTGGTAGCTCCCATTTGGGTTTGTCAACCATGGTTTACCACACTGCTCAAACTTTCAGTAGTTTCACACGAGAAGCATCACCTCAACCAAAACCTTCTCACTCAGAACCATGGCAAAATCAGACACTCAAACCCAAAGGAGCTAAAGCTAGCGATTTGGCTCCTGAAGTCATAGAGTTCAGCTATCTAAACCTACTGGCAGAATACATGACCATTCTTAAGTAGGCACGTAAACCTTCCACTAGAGCTTACTAGGTAGCTAAATGGAAAAGATGTGATATTTATTGTAATAACCAAATGATTGATCCACTCAATGCATCTATAAATTATTTGTTACCTCTTGCATTATCAACGCTCAGGCCTTGATTACACTTCCATACATCTTGCTGCAGTGGCTGCCTATCTTCAAAATAGGCAACACTTATCTTTGATCAGAGTGCCAGTTATTAAGGCTTTTATGGAAGGCTTTAGAGTGATACCACCAAGAGTCCCACCTGCACCTGTGTGGAATCTCAATATTGTTCTAACACAACTTATTTGTCCACCCTTAGAACCATTACACAATTGCCCCCTCCAATATCTTTCTTGGAAGGCTGCTTTCTTAATTGCTATCACCTCGCTAAGGCGGGTTGGTGTGCTTCTGCCACTTAGTTTAGAAGATAATTTCTTCCAGCTTCATAGGGGTAGGGTGGTTTCGTCCGAAAGTAATATCCCCTTTCCAAATTAACCAAACTATTGAGTTACCTGTTTTCTTTTCCCATCCCGATTCTGTACCAGAAAGAGCTCTTCATACACTAGATGTTAAATGATCATTAATGTATTATATTGACAGGACAAAAAGATTTTCGCAATACAACTGTTCCAGGCATATGGACTGTAAATCATATACTGTGTGTTAGACCTGGCATCATTGACGTGGGTCTCCCTTCCCCTCTCCTCTTCCTATTTTTATGTTGGCTGGATTTGGATGCTCTGGGCGCCGTGCCACTGCTAATCAGTGCCACAGCGCGAATGCTCCTTGTATAGAAATGACTGTATGACTTAGGATAACCATAATGCATGGATCGGTGTAGCATGTCCAATAGCGAGTTACCCTCCATTTCGCTGTCGCTACTGTGACACGATCCGTTCTCATAAGCCAGGCAGGGCTGGTTGAGGATTACTTGCTATCATCCTATCTGGCCCCAGGAACCTGATAGGAACTTTGAATTTGAAATGTTTGTGCTCAGGACATTGAGAGACACCTGTTAGTAAGGACCGTTTATATATCCTATGTTTTGAAATGCCTCTTCTGAAAATGCGGTAGTTTCTTGCCTAAGCTTTACTGTAGGCTTTGCGAGTACGTGTATTGGCCGTCTGGTTTTGGAGCAGCAGGGCCGGCTGGGTCGACATGGCTGGAGAGAGAGATCGGTATTCAGAGCCTGGGGAGGGGTGACTCTTTGATCCGAGCAGGAACGTGCCTGGCAAGGTGAATGATGGCTCCACCTCCCACTGGGCATCTGATACCAGACCCCCTAATTCTGAAAGGGCAGGATGTCCCCTCGTAAACCAAGTGCTCCCCGACCCCACCAAAATGGTTCTGACTGGAGTCAGTGATTTGCGACCTTAGAGAACAAAGACTTTTTAGGTATAAAATGCTGCGCTGGAACTTTGTCCAAGTGTGTTCCTTCTGAATGTCAAGACGAAACTCTGTCCGAGTGAACGGAAGAAAGGACTTTGAAACTTTCACCAAGCTTGCAGAAGAAACTACCCGAGGGCCTGAATCGAGATCGCCTCCTGCAGAAGTCTCAGGGACATTAGACTTCACCCCGTCAGCCGTTGGAATTCCGGTGCGAGGAATTCTGCTTTCAGGTGAGGCCTCCGTCGAGTAATCCGGAGCCTGTAGGTCTACTGTGAGGACTGCGGACTGGGCATCTTGAACCTTTCACTGGATCCATGTGGGCCGCTGCAGCTAAGAGAGAGCTGCCGCCGCTGAGTGCCCACCTGAATCTGAACCCTTGAACCTTTCGCTGGATCTGTGTTGGTCGCTGCAGCTAAGAAGGAGCTGCTGCCACTGAGTGCCCGCCTGAATCTGAACCCTCGAACCTTTCGCTGGATCTGCTGCAGCAAAGAGAGAGCTGCTGCCGCTGCTGAGAGCCCGCCTGAATCTGAATCCCTGAACCTTTCGCTGGATCCGTGTGGGCCGCTGCAGCTAAGAGAGAGCTGCCGCTGCTAAGTGCCCACATGAATCTGAACCCTTGAACCTTTCACTGGATCAGTGTGGGCCGCTGCAGCTAAGAAGGAGCTGCTGCCACTGATTGCCCGCCTGAATCTGTACCCTCGAACCTTTCGCTGGATCTGCTGCAGCAAAGAGCGAGCTCCCGCTGCTGAGAGCCCGCCTGAATCTGAACCCCTGAACCTTTCGCTGGACCCGTGTGGGCCGCTGCAGCTAAGAGAGAGCTGCTGCCGCTGAGTGTCCGCACCCTTGCCAACATTTGCATCATTGTGGCTCATCCTGTGGGCCGCCGCATCTAAAGAGAGAGCTGCTTCCGCTGAGTGCCCGCACCCTTTGCCACTGGGCATCATCGTGATTCGTCCTGTGGGCCGCTGCAGCTAAGAGAGCGCTGCTGTCGCTCAGTGCCAGCACCCTTTGCCACTGTGCATCATCGGGATCCGTCCTGTGGGCCGCTGCAGCTAAGAGAGAGCTGTGGCCGCTGAGTGGCCGCACCTTTGTCAGCTTCGCATCATTGGGATTTGTCCTGTGGGCTGCCGCAGCTGAGAGAGAGCTGCTGCCGCGGTGTGCCCACACCTTGTTCACCCTGATTGAGGATTGTTGGCCGCCGCAGCTAAGAAAGAGCTGCTGTGAGCCCACCACGGAGCTGTACGACGAGAGTCATCGCCACCACCAGCCCGGGCCGCCGCAGCCGCGTGCTTCGGCCGCTGAGAGCCCGTATGTCCCCGAGTGCCCGAACCATTGTGGTTGCATGCTACGGACCTCTGCAGCCAATACTTGTGGTCGCTGGGAGTCCACCTGTCCCCATCTCTGCTTCTTCGACAAGCTGCATACTGTGTCCCCTTTCACCGACAGGCATCTGGTGCGCAAAGGGTCGCTTAGGCCCCGGCCTTGAACTCAGTCAGTGTCACGTTCTGGTGAATACGTATTGCTTTTTTTTTTTTTAGTGCCTATTGGGTAGTGTGAATTGTAGTTGTTGAAACACTTTGAGAATTTCGAGTTAACCTGTTAGATAAAGATAATATTTTTCTATACCTACCTGAGTTGTGTCCTTTTGTGGTGTTGTTATTACTGTTATACGTTTTTTGGAATACGTAGGAATGACCACACGCCCTGTCAAGGTAAAGATAGGGGAACACAAAAGTAACATTAAATGCAAAAAGAGTACCACCAAAATGGCAGCTCATTTTTGGGAAAAAGGCAATAAGTGGGAAGATCTCTCGTGGACAGTAATCAAACAATTCCAAAACGAAAGGTATTTGTTCGAAAAAGAACAGCGGTGGGTGTTCAGTTTGAGGACTCATGAGAAAGGCCTGAACGATGAGATTCCTTGGAACCAGCTCTGATGTATACAAAATCTAACACAGGAATCCCCTGCAGGGGTGTGGAAATTTTTCTAAAATCTACTTGGCCAAGGAACAAAATGTCACAGAAATCTACTTGTCCTGGGAATATATTTGCTTGCCCTACCTACTCCATAACTCACAAATGTACGTCTGCATGGAGAGAATCTGCACTGCAATCAGTCCAACATACTGTCCAATATATATTTCCAATGCAAGTCCAATTACGCAGTGCACGGTCATGCACCCTTAAATGCAACTGTTGTACTGGCTGGTTGTACAGCTTGTGTGCAGATGCATAATTGTGCACTGCACCCAATTATCATCCAGTTTGCAAGTGTCAAATTTTCAAATGTAGAGAAATAGTACCTAAATGTAGAGTGCAGACTGGCAATTGACTACATGTCTTGATGAGTCTTTGGCACAGACTCTGTGTGTTAAAATATGAACCTGTAGGACAAAAGGGTGTTCTCCATCATAGGGCCAACTCCTAGATTTCTAGTTCCAAAAATACTCACATGTGGTGTTCTGATAAACGTGTGGATGGAAATAACTGCACTTCTTGGCAGAGGTTATGAACTGTTCGTGGGGCAAACATTACATAGCAGAGGTGCTGTGATTCACTGAGGCAGTATCCACAACTAAACAATACACAAGAGGCAGTAATGGCCAATTAACTCAATCTCTCCTTTTACACTGCTGGGCAGGTGTGGTGTGAATATATTATTGTACATTCACTTCTAGATCTCCACATTCTTCTCTCACACAAGAAGTATATGCAGCACTGGCAGTAGCAGTACAGGGTTCTCTTGTGCAAAGTACTGGTATCGTAATGGCACCAGCAGAGTAAGCTTCCCTAACTGAGGTGCAGCTCAGCAATAGATGTGCAAGTTTCTCTCACTGAGATTTGCAAAGTAGTCACTCTTTTCTTTAAAATCCGAGTTCTCTGCCACTTGTCTCTCTCCTTCCAATGTCCCCGGCCCCCCACTGTCCACCCAGATGTGTCTGTTATCTTCCAGAAAATCGTGTAATTCAGTTGCCGGATGCTGACATGGGAGTTGTGGGAAGCCATGTGAAATATACAGTTTTAAGGTTGCAGCAACTTGTTCAATCAGTTTGTTTCGTTCAGAAGCTGAGCATTCCAAGGGTCAAAGGGATGATGCTTAGATATTTAAAAATGGGCAAATGCATGGAGAAGGCACAAAGACTGGCACACAGGAAAAACACCCAGTGGCAAATCATCTAGGGATCGAAAAACAAACCGTCATGTCAACATAGGACGAAAATTCACACAGGTGGAAGAGTCACTTTTCCATGGATCTGGTATGGACTCTTTGTTTACTGTTGACGTAACTGTGCAACAAAAACTACAGCGTTTGCATAAAATTCTGAGGTGGGAATATTGTATAATTCCAAGCAGTTATAAATGTATAGGTCTCACAATCACGTGTTATTGACATTTTTGATAATTTCTGTTTTATATTGAGTTCACTACTGCAATTTTTGCCATTTTATATTGCAGCAGTTGACAGTCCCCCACTGATGGCGGGTGCTGTGTACGTCTGTGACTTGTATGCAGAGCCACTCTAATTATGAGGTTATACAGCTGCGTCATTTTCCACATAATTTGCAATATAATCCATCACATGCTGCATAAACTGTATATTTTTACAAAAAAATTGTTGATTCTAGCTCAAACAGATCAAAAGTTACTAAAAAGGTGAGGACACGTCCTGCCGCTCCGTGGAAAGCCCATCATCGCAAGTAGTGACTGGTCACTTTTACATTGTTTATTGCTGTATTTGGGAGTTAATCTGAAAGTAATGAAGCAAAGCATTTATATAGACAGTGCTACCATGTACAGATGTGAAAATAATGAAGTGATACTTTAAAAAAATGTGCTGCATTATGCTACGTAATTCTCATTTTGTTGCCACATAATTTAGTCAACACTGACGCATAATTTAGACCTTTCCTGCCGCTTTATTACAGTGGCTCTGCCGGTTTGTGACAGGATTAAAGCCTATAATATTGACACGGACGTTACACCTTTCCTCTGCTGCAGTGGCAAGATCGGGAAGTAAAGTGTGGGCACTGATAAAGTGAGAAGACGTGGAGGAAAGGGGTGGGGGCCAGGTGGGGGTATTGGCATAAGGAAAAGGCAAGACTGGTGGGGAGAGTATTGGTAAAGGAGACCTCGTTTGGGTTGCGACGTTTCGATGCCAAGAGTGTGAACAGTGTGAAATACGCTGCACACACAGCATTGCCTAAATCACAAAGATACTTTCTGTCTGCTGCATTATGTGGCCGTTCTTTTATTCAAATGTAACTTTATTAGTATATCCCCAGGAAAAAAGATGTAATAAAAAGAAAATCTATTTACAGCGCAAGTAATCTTGCGAAGGGAATTTTCTGAAATCCTGCCAGGTCCTCGTCCATAAAAGCAGAGACAAAGTTAAGGTCAATATCTCTCTACGGTGAACTTCCTTTCATCGTGTTTCACTCATGATCAACGCTGCACTGATTCTATTGTTACACTGCAACAGGCGCCTCATTGATCGACCGGCATAATTGGAGAGTCTTCTTCCCACCATATTTTAAATTATGTTGACATGCCATTCATTTCCCCCTGCCCCCACGCTCCCTGAACCCAGCCCATAACATGCAGCATCACAGTTCACATCATTTTCTCAAGACTGTGACCGCTGCATAAACCATTATCGGACTGACTCACCTGCTGGGGGAGCCAGTGGCGTAGTGAAAAGTAATTAAAAGACAGGGGGCCCGTGCACAATTGCCAGAGGCTGTCCATCCCCCGCATCGTGGGGGCTAATGTTACACCAGTGGGGGGAGCATACTGTGTGTCTGAGACAGCAACCTGCCGCTCCCGATTCCAGGAAGTGCACCACAGCACACCAAAGTTGAGCGGCCTGCCTTGGACGGATAGCACTGAACAGGGTGATCAAGCCACTCGGCGGCAGAGAGGCAGAGGAAAAAGTGTTTCGTACCTCTTGGCTCACCCTTGCGTGTTCGGCAGCTGTGTTAAGCATGTGGGCAGCACCAGTATGGAACCCGCACTTTTGACGCAGAACACTGACGTTTGGCTCAAGACTCCCCCAGCCAATCACTGACTAGAGCCCAGCCACGGGCTTCCAGCCTCCCAAAGGCTGAGAGCTCCAGAGTGCCATCAGCTCGTATATTTCTAGTTATTTAATGTCTACTTGTCCATCGGACAAAATAGACGACAAATCTTCTTGCCCATTATAACGATCTACTTGGTTCGGGCGTCGGGCGATATGATTCCCCCACCCCTTCCAACTAATGATAACCAAAACATTTGCCAGACTCATAAGGGAGTATACAGTACTACAATCACCCCCATAACTAATACTGAACAAATAGGAGGTTTATGCCCTTGGATACTGAGTTTCTTCCTTTGTCTTTCTTTTTTAGAGAAACTATAATTTTTTAAACCTGAGTGTACACACACACATTTGTAAATATACATGCTTTTTGCTTTTCAATCTTTATCCCCTGACAGGAATTTTTTTCCAGTTAATATTTTTCCAGCCTCTAGCGTTCTACTGCTGGGATTTATTCTTTACTTTTTTTTCCCATTAGGTTTTACATTTTTGAAATATTTGGGCCCCCGTGTTTTTAAAAAAAACCCACATACATGAATGCACGTCTGCGATGACTCCATCCGTGCATCTCTAGCGCAACAATTTGTTTTTCTTTTTTGTTTAATAATTCCTTTGAATTCAACCTCAATTTGGCTGCCTTTTGAAACTCCTCCAAAATAAGCCTCAAAACAAACATATGCTTGCTTTTTCAACCGATTCAGTGTTAATCGTTCCAACAGGAAGTGGATCAAAAGGAACCCTGTTTTGGGTCCATTTACCGTCGGCCATCTTTAAAATTTCATGGTCTAGTGTTTCCAGCCACACCCGTTTCCTATCAAGCATGCCTCCTTGCACTTTAAAAGACCGGGTTCTGGCAAACCTCAGTTAGGTTCCGAAGAGCCACGAGAAGATACTTCCTTTGGTGATCGCACTCCTTCCAGCATGTAAGTAGGACATTGGCATGTCCTTCAAAAAGCCTAAGAGACCCCGCTTGTTTGTTTAAAAACCACATTGGCGTTAAAACCTTGTTTTTCCTTCTGTTCTTTTAAAATACCCACAGTGTCTATTTGAAAACGCCCTACACCGCTCGTGTGAGCTCATAGAGCGAAAACAATTGAATTCTAAAGTATGTATTATTATGGCACGTCCTTTTGAAAGCATGAATACCATCTTTAAAAAAAAAAAAGACACACCATGAGATCACAGTTTAAAAGGACGAGTGCACAGACTTTTGCCAAACATCTCCCATTTTTTCCAAGGCTCGTCATGGGAGTATGAATGCGAGTGCTCGTTTGCTGTGAACATTAATCTGTAACCTTTTGGGGCACAATAGGAGTGGACAAATACTTCCTTTATGTATGAATGTATTGTAACATAAGATGGATCTTGCTAGGAGATACATATGTATGAAAGAATGTTGAATAAATGTGATACTGGGCACTAGAAATCACAAGGAGTGTTCTTTCAGATGATTTATTAGTAGAGGATATTTACCAAATGGTAATATTGCAACAGAGTTGCACAAGAGAAATATATCACAAAAAAGCTTAAAATTTTCCATGTGATGGTGATGTGAATAGATAAAGTTGAATGATGAAAGCCATGATTTATCCAGGATTGGTCCTGAGGAAGAAAGCCAAGGGGATGGCTTCTGAAACATGTCGACATTGTAGGAGGTGAATCATTATAGTACACCATCTACACCTCCCCACTTTACTATTCTCAGCCAGGGAAGACAATAAAGTATTTTCGTTCCACTAGCCAGAGAATTTTTAACCATCTCACATTTTCTTTCCACGATCCCACGCACTACACATACTCGCCAATCACTGAAATAAAGTGCTCCTGCGTTTACGTAAATCGTAGCACGCCCCGTCCCGTAGAGGGGCGGGAAGACCCCAATGATGAAGCATGACACTGAATCAGGTTTCAGTGTGTGAGGGGTATTTTACAATTTTTTCAAACATTGCCCTTCCCACAAATTGAGAGAAGGAGCTCTGATCCTTTTGCACCATTTTTCAGGTATGACTAAACACTTCAAATAAAAATACCAGCACACACATGGGTGCATATATATTCACATAATACATGGTAGAATCCCTATGTTGGATAACAGTATCAAGAGGAGGACGATTCTACCTTTTTCCTCTTCACTCCCTCCTTTGATTTTTTGAATATTTCTCCTCTACAGCCAGCCTAAGGTTGCTGAGCCTGGGTCAGCCCGTGTGCTGGTGGTACCCCAGCGCTTCAGGACCTTCCTACTGGGGTTGGCTCATGATGTGCCACTGACCAGACATCTTGGGCAGACCAAGACCTTTGAGAGGCGGGTCACCCACTTCTATTGGCCCCAGATGCGCAGGAGCCTAGATGCACACTGCAGGACGTGTGAGACTTGCCAGGCAAGTGGGAAGAGTGGGGGTTAAATTAAGGCCCCACTACAACCCTTTCCCGTTGTGAGTACCCCATTCTAGAGAGTGGGCATTGATATTGTGGGGCCTCTGGATCCCATGACAGCCATGGGCAACAGATTCATCCTGGTCTTTGTGGACCATGCCACCAGGTACCCTGAGGCCATCCCGCTCAGGACAGTGACGGCCCCCGTGGTGGGACGGGCACTGATGGGGATTTTTCTACCGTGTGGGATTGCCCAGAGAGGTGGTGTCCGATACGGGAACTAACTTCATCTCCAAGTACATGAAGTCTCTGTGGGAGGAGTGTGGGGTAATGTATAAGTTCACCACTCATTACCACCCCCAGGGTAATGGGCTGGTTGAGAGATTCAACCGGACTCTTAAGGGCATGATTATGGGCCTAGGTGAGCCTATGAGGCGTAAGTGGGATGTCCTGTTGCCATGCCTGTTGTTTGCTTACCGTGAGGTGCCACAGAAATCCTTAGGGTTCAGTCCCTTTGAGCTGCTCTATGGGCACCGGGTAAGAGGGCCTCTGAGTCTGGTCAAGGAAGGCTGGGAGCATCTCCCAGGAAACCTCCCCAGGATGTGTTTAGTTACATGCTGGCCTTCAGGAACCAGACTCGGCGTTTCAGGAAACTTGCTGAGGCAAACCTGGAAGCCAGCCAGGAAAAGATGAAACGCTGGCAAGATCAGCATGCCACTCTGATCGAGTTTCAGCCTGGACAAAAGGTTTGAGTCATGGCCCCAGTGGAGCCCTGTGCGCTCCAGGATATGTGGACCGGCCCCTTTGAGGTGGTGGAGCGCAAGAGTCCTGTTACCTACGTGGTGGACTTGAAGTCTCCCAGGAACCCCTTGCGGGTCCTGCATGTTAACCGCCTGAAGCCCCACTTTGAGAGGTCTGAAATGGGCATGCTTCTGGCCACAGATGCTGTGATAGAGGAGGAGAGCGAGCCTCTTCCTGACCTCCTGTGTGCAGGGGAGCGAGATGGGTCAGTGAAGGGTGTGGGCCTCTCCACCACACTGACTCCTGAGCAGCAGGGTGATTGTCGCCTACTGTTGGGGAAATTCAGTGATCTGTTCTCCCTGGTGTCTAGTGTCACTGATTGGTGTGTCCATGACGTGGACACTGGGGACAGTCCTCCCATTAAGCACGAGGCTTACCGAGTGACTGACCAGGTAAGGGCCTGATGAGGTTACCAAAATGTTTGCCCTTGGGTCGATTGAGTCCTCTAGCAGCCCGTGGTCCAGCCCAGTGGTCCTGGTCCCAAAAGCAGCAGCGCCTGGTGCCACCCCAGAACTTCGGTTGTGCGTGGGCTATCGGGCCTCAATTCAGTTACAAAGACTGACGCGCACCCCATCCCCAGAGCTGATGAGGTCGGTTGGGGACTCCAAAATATCTCAGCACATTTGATTTGACGTCTGGGTATTGGTAGATCGCCTTGACTGAGGGAGCAAAGGAGAGGCAAGCCTTCTCCACACCCGATAAACACTACCAGTTCCGCGTGATGCCCTTTGGAATGAAGAATGCCCCCGCCACCTTTCAGAGGTTGGTTGGTTGGTTGGTTGGGCTGGAAGACTTCAGGGCCGCCTACCTGGTTGACATTGCGGTGTTTAGCTCCTCTTGGGCGGACCACCTGCGCCACCTCTGGGAGGTATTGATGGCACTGCGGAAGGCAGGCCTCACAATCAAAGCCAGTAAGTGCCAGATTGAGCAGGGTTCTATGGTGTAATTGGGGCATCAGGTGGGGAGCGGCCAAGTGGCGCCCCTTCAGCCCAAAATTGAAACTATCCTGGCGTGGGAACCCCCCAAGACTCAGACGCAGGTGAGAGCCTTCTTAGCACTCAGGGGGTACTACAGGAGGTTTGTCTAGGGATATGGCACCATTGTTGCACCCTTGCCTGAGCTGACTTCTAAGAAGCAGCCAAAGAAGGTAAACTGGACTGACACCTGTCTGAAAGCTTTTGACGCCCTGAAAATTGTCATGTGCACCACACCCATGCTTCAGGCGCCCGACTTTTCAAAGGAATTTGTTGTCCAGGCAGACTCCTTGGAGCATGGTATATAGGGGCTGTTCTGTCACAGATCGATGAGGAGGGACTAGACCAACCGGTAGCCTTCCTAGGCAGGAGGTTTCTTCCCCGGGAACAGAGGTGGAGTGCAATTGAGTGCGAGGCATTTGCCTGTTTGGGACTCACTTCCGGGTTCAGACAGACCACAGGCCCCTTAGATGGTTGATGCAAATGAGGGGTGAGAATCCCAAGTTGTTGAGGTGGTCCATTTCCCTACATGGTATGGATTTCACGGTGGAACACCGCCCTGGTACAGCACACGCCAATGCTGACGGTCTATCAAGATTTTTCTGCCTTAGTGATGAGAACCTTCAAGGGGATGGTTAGTTCTCCCCACAATTCAGCTGAAGGGGATGCGTGTTAAACTTGGCATCATTGGCGTGGGTCTCCCTTCCTCTCTCCTCTTCCTATTTTTTATATGTTGGCTGGATTTAGATGCTCTGGGCGCTGTGCCACTGCTAATCAGTGCCACAGCGCGAATGCTCCTTGTATATAAACGACTGTATGACTTAGGATAACCATAATGCATGGATCTGTGTAGCATGTCCAATAGCGAGTTACCCTCCATTTCGCTGTCGCTACTGTGACACGATCCGTTCTCATAGGCTAGGCTGGGCCGGTTGAGGATTACTTGCTATCATCCTATCTGGCCCCAGGAACCTGATAGGAACTTCGAGTTTGATATGTTTGTGCTCAGGACATTGAGAGACACCTGTTAGTAAGGACCGTTTATATATCCTATGTTTGTAAATGCCTCTTCTGAAAATGCAGTAGTTTTTTGCCTAAGCTTTACTGTAGGCTTTGGGAGTACGTGTATTGGCTGTCTGGTTTTGGAGCAGCAGGGCCAGCTAGGTCAGACATGGCTGGAGAGAGAGATCGGTATTCAGAGCCTGAGGAGGGGTGACTCTTTGATCCGAGCAGGGCCGTACCTGGCAAGGTGAAAGATGACTCCACCTCCCCCTGGGCCTCTGATAGCAGACCCCCTCATTCTGAAAGGACAGGATGTCACCTCGTAAACCAAGTGTTTCCTGACACCACCAAACTGGTTCTGACTGGAGTCAGTGATTTGTGACCTTAGAGAACAGACTTTTTAGGTATAAAATGCTGTGCTGGAACTTTGTCCAAGTGTGTTCCTTCTGGATGTCAAGACGAAACTCTGTCCGAGTGAACAGAAGATAGGACTTTGAAACTTTCACCAAGCTTGCCGAAGAAACTACCCGAGGGTCTGAATCGAGAGCACCTCCTGCTGAAGTCTCAGGGACATTAGACTTCACCCCTTCAGCCGTTGGAATTCCGGTGTGAGGAATTCTGCTTGCAGGTGAGGTCTCCGTCGAGTAATCCGGAGCCTGTAGGTCTACTGTGAGGACTGTGACTGGGCATCTTGAACCTTTCGCTGGATACGTGTGGGCCGCTGCAGCTAAGAGAGAGCTGCCGCCGCTGAGTGCCCGCCTGAATCTGAACCCTCAAACCTTTTGCTGGATCCATGTGGGCCGCTGCAGCTAAGAGAGCTGCCACCGCTGAGAGCCTGCCTGAATCTGAACTTTTAAACCTTTCGCTGGATCCGTGTGTGGACCGCTGCTGCTAAGAGAGCTGCCGCCGCTGAGAGCCCACCTGAATCTGAACCACTGAACCTCTCACTGGACCCGTGTGGACCGCTGAAGCTAAGAGAGAGCTGCCGCCGCTGAGTGCCCGCACCCTTGCCAACATTTGCATCATCGTGGCTCGTCCTGTGGGCCGCCGCAGCTAAGAGAGAGCTGCTGCCGCTGAGTGCCCGCACCCTTGGCCACTTTGCCTCATCGTGATTTGTCCTGTGGGCCGCCTCAGCTAAAGAGAACGCTGCTGCCGCTCAGTGCCCGCACCCTTTGCCACTGGGCATCATCGGGATCCGTCCTGTGGGCCGCCACAGCTAAGAGAGAGGTGCTGCCGCTGAGTGCCCGCACCTTTGTCAGCTTCGCATTATTGGGATTTGTCCTGTGGGCTGCCGCAGCTGAGAGAGACAGCTGCTGCCGCGGTGTGCCCACACCTTGTTCACCCTGGTTGAGGATTGTTGCTATTGTCCCGTGGGCCACTGCAGCTAAGAGAGAGCTGCTGCCGCTGTGAGCCCACCACGGAGCTGCACAACGAGAGTCATCGCCACCACATGCCCGGGCCGCCGCAGCCCCGTGCTGCTGAGAGCCCACCTGTCCCCGAGTGCCCGAACCATTGTGGGTGCACGCTACGGACCTCTGCAGCCAAGACTTGTGGTCGGTGGGATTCCGCCTGTCACCGTCTTTGCTTCTTCGAGAAGCTGCGTGCTGTGTCCCTTTTCACCGACAGGCCCCTGCTGCGCAACGTGTCTCGTAGGCCCCGGCCTTGAACTCAGTCAGTGTCACGTTCTGGTGAATACGTATAGCTTTTTTTTTTTTTTTTTTAGTCCCTATTGTGTAGCGTGAATTGCAGTTGTTGAAACACTTTGAGAATTTCGAGTTAACCTGTTAGATGTAGATAATATTTTTCTATACCTACCTGAGTTGTGTCCGTTTGTGGGGATGTTATTACCGTGTTGTGCGTGGTCATAAATGCTTCACACACTGCCTCTGAGATAGTCCTAACTGATCATGCTACGTTACCACAGGGTTGAGCAGGGGTTGTCAAAGGGTGTAGCCCACTTGCCCTGACTTGGGAAGAAGGTCCCTATTTGGACATTGGCGCCAGCCATTGCCAACTAGAGACCCCCATTTGTAACACTGTGCATAGATCGTCATCTGGTGTTGGGCTCAAATGTTCACAGTTTGTTTTTGTTAGAAGAAGTCTTTGTAGTCACGAGATAGGTTACTCCTCCTTACGATGATAGTACGCACAGGCATCGACTCCTTACCCAGATTGTTTTTTTCCGCCATCGGGTTCGGATGTGCTCTCTGATTCGGTATCGTCTTCGAACCCTCTTCGATGCGCAATCCTTCAGCACTCGATGGTATTGTTCTCGATCGCGTTCCCCTTTCGACTCGCATCCTCCAACTTAAAAAAATCTTCCGCCAAGAGCTAAGACGCGGGCCGTTGGGCCTTGCTGCGCCGACCACGGTAGCCGTCGATGGAACGGACTCAGTTTAAAAAATGCCCCAGGTATGGTGCTAAATTCCCACACACAGACTTAAACAAAGTGTGTAACCTCTGCCTTTCCCCAGAGCACGAGGAAAAACACTGCGAGGCCTGTACTTCGTTCCAGTCGAAGGAAACCATCCGTGAATGTCGGGCTTTATGACACAAAATGTCCCGCAGTAGCGGCTCGATTCCAGACATCTTCAAAGCAGGTTCCACAGTCCATTCAGAATTTCAACCTGCAGAAAAGGATATCTCCGTATCCAAAGCCAACGATTCCGAGCAAGTCGAGCAGGCTGTCACCCCGGCTCAACGGACAGTGAGTACTACTACCCAGCCCACCACCAAACCCAAACCTAAGGCTCCGGTAACACCTTCGCCATCGGGCTCAGGTCAACACTGTGTTCATAGTTCAGACGCCCTGTCCTCGGTCTCGCCTATGAAACCGAAACTAAAGCCTTCTCACTCTGGCTCGATTCAGTCCCATCCCGGCACCGAACAAACACCTTCGGCACCAAAGCCTAAAACCAAGCCGGTGCCCCACATTTCATTGCTGGCACCGAAGAGACCTTCGACGCTGAAAACCCCGACTCCGAAGCCACCAAAAGACAAAGCTTCTGATCCGAAACAGGACAAACCAAAAGCTTTGTTGCCGAAGAAAATGTCGGATCCGAAAACTCACTCACCAAAGATTTTGGAGCCGAAAACACCTAGAAAACCGTCACAGCTTAAGCCTGTTAAGGAACACTCTATGGCCAAGCTGCCGGCGCTAGAACAAGACACACCGCTCAAAGAACTTTCTCTTGTAGAATCTTCGGATCCAAAGCAAAAAACACTGCCTATTGAACCCGAAACTGGCAAACTTCTCACCGAACTTCCTAAGAAACGGAAGCTGCACCTTTCAGAGGATCCTCTCAAATGCAAGGAAATGGGTCCTAACCCTTCTCCCCCTTATGTACCTCCCTCTCCTGATCCTAACTTATTCATCTCACCAGCAAACTCACCATCACCTACACACTCGCTTGTGCCACAAGATGGTGATGATGATGGGGATGGGGATACACTAGGGGATGATGACGACAATAACATACCACAGGACCCAGACCCATGGGAGGACTATAATGAAGATCCAGATCTCCACAATGACCCTGATCTGTATCCCTCCAGGCCATCCCCACCTGATGATAACATTGGGGTTGCACAACTTATCAATAGGGCTGCTTACTACCATGGGGTGGAATTACACACTGATCCCCTAGAAGAGGACGTCTTAGTGGAAACATTTGCACCCTCACAAAAATCCACCCACACCCTGCCTATGTTAAAAGGCATGTTAAAACATGCCACAAAAGTATTCAAAGACCCTGTTAGAGCCTGACTACTTACACTAAGGGTGGATACAAAATATAAAGCGGCTCCTACAGACCCAGTGTACATCAAAGGCCAGATACCTTTAGACTCCCTTGTTGTGTCTAATGCACGCAAGAGGGCTAAATCCCAGGCTACAGGCGACACCCCTCCTCCTGACAAGGAGTCAAAGCTTATAGACACTTCAGGGAAAAGAATTGCGTCACAGGCTGCTAACCATTAGCGCATCGCCAATGCGCAAGCTCTCCAAGTGCGCTATGACAGAGTGCACTATGACGAGCTGGAAAAACTAATGCAGTATTTACCAGATGAGCACAAAAACAAGGCCAATGAACTCATTCAAGAGGGCAAACTGATAACTAACACGTCCATAAAATGCGCCCTAGATGTGGCTGATACAGCATCCTGTGCTATTAACAGCAGCATATTACTGCGTAGACACACTTGGCTTCGAATCTCCAAATTCAAGCAAGAAGTTCAAACCACCATACTCAATCAGCCCTTCGATCAAGAGCATCTTTTTGGACCTACAGTCGCTACTTTATTGGAGAAATGAAGAAAGATACCTAGACTGCGATGTCCATGGCGGCCTTGCAACTCCCTTCCAACAGGGATTCGTTTTGCCGCTCCTTTTACAGGGGTGGCTCCAAAACAATATCATAAGAAAATCCCTCCTCATCTTACAAAAGCCCCAATCAATCTACCTCCGCCAAAGGATATTTTCGGGGAGAATACAGAGGGAACAATAATAGGGGAAGAGCCATAGGTAACAACACCCGCAATTCCCCTAACACCAAGCAGTGACTTCCCTTCACTACCCCCTGACCATTCCACTCCTGTCGCGGGACTTCTCTCACAGTTTCTACCTGCCTGGAACTCCATCACAACAGACAAGTGGGTAAGACAAATTATCCAGTATGGTTATTGCCTAGAACTCACCTCCACTCCCCCAAATATCCCACCCAAGCATCGTCCAATGTCATCAGAACATCTGACCCTCCTAAAAGAAGAGGTTATCTTCCTGTTACAAAAACATGCAATAGGACCAGTCCTCTTGCCTTATCAGGGCACAGGGGTTTACTCCCCATATTTCCTAATTCCAAAAACGGATGGCTCTCTCAGGCCAATGCTGGACCTCAGAACACTAAATCTGTTTTCCTTCAGATCACTTCTACATGGTCACCCTCCAACAGGTGCTCCCATTGCTTCAACAAGGCGACTTTCTTTCCACTCTGGATTTAAAGGACGCCTACTTCCATTTTCCCATTCATCCTGCTCACAGTAAATATCTCAGGTTCCTGGCGGACGGTCAACGCTACCAGTTCAAAGTACTCCCGTTCGGGGTGACCACAGAACCCAGAGTCTTTACCAAGTGCCTCGCAGTAATTGCAGCTCACTTAAGAAGACAACACATTCACGTGTTCCCATACCTGGACGACTGGCTAATAAAAGCCAAGTCACAAAGCAGCTGCATTCACCACACCCGCAAAACAATTCAGTTGCTTCACGACTTGGGATTCACCGTAAACTTCACCAAGTCCCACCTCCAACCATCCAACACACAAATGTATCTAGGAGCTACAATAGACCTTTCCAAAGCTCTAGTATACCCCAACCCAGTCAGAATACGCAACATACAGACTTTAATATCACAATTTCAGCCTCAACACTCATTACCATCTTGAGTGTTCATGCAGTTAATCGGGATGATGGCTTCTTGCATTCTAATCGTCCCTTAAGGAAGACTCCACATGCGTCCTCGACAGGAATGCTTAGCACACCAGTGGAACCAGGCTCAAGATAAGCTAACAGATCTGAAGTTGGTGGACAGCCGCACATATCGCTCTCTGCACTGGTATAACACACAAAACCTTTCCAAGGGGAGGCCGTTCCTCGACCCGGTTCCACAGATAGTGCTAACAACAGACCCATCGCTCACCGGCTGGGGAGCTCATCTCCGAAACCTTACCATTCTAGGCATATGGACTACAAAGCAAAAACAATTCAACATAAACCACCTGGAATTACTGGCAATATTTCTGGCATTGAAATCCTTTCAATTCCGTCTAGTAGGCAAAGCTGTCTTAGTTCGTACGGACAACATGACAGCAATGTACTACATACAAAAGCAGGGAGGAACACATTCTCTACAACTTTCACACTTAGCTCAACGCATATGGAAATGGGCCTTCCCACAAAACATATATCTCCTGGCAGAACACCACCCAGGAGTACACAATCACAACCCAGATCTGCTCAGTCATCAACAACAACAGATCCACGAATGGGAACTTCATCCTCAAGTTCTTCTTCCATTCTTTCAAATGTGGGGCTACCCAGAAGTAGATCTGTTCGCCACACACCAAAACGCAAAATGCCCAACCTTCACATCCAGGTATCCACACCCATTGTCCAAAGGCAATGCGATATGGATGAACTGGTCAGGGAAATTTGCTTACTCTTTTCCGCCTCTGCCACTCATTCCATTAGTGGTCCGGAAGCTCAAACAGCATTCCCTCACACGAATCTTGGTTGCTCCCACATGGGCTCGACAGCCCTGGTTCACAACGCTATTGGAAATGTCAGTAGTTCATCATCAAAAACTGCACCTCTATGCCAAACTTCACTCAAAACCATGGAGAGATAAGGCATCCAGATCCCAATCACCTCAACCTCGCGATCTGGCACCTGAAGTCTTCGAGTTCGGCTACCTTAATCTCCCGCCAGACTGCATGAACATCATTAAAGAGGCTAGACGTCCTACTACCAGCGCATCCTACGCAGCAAAGTGGAAACGATTTCTAATTCACTGTACAACCAATAAAATCAATCGATTAGATGCTTCCACTTAAAACATTATCTTCTATCTATTACACCTACAACGCTCTAATCTAGCATACACATCTATAAGACATCTAGCTGCAATAGCAGCTTATCTACAAAACACTTGTCTTTGTTTCGAGAACCCGCTATTAAAGCTTTTATTGAAGGACTTAAAAGAATAATTCCCCCTAGAGTTCCGCCCTCTCCAGTGTGGAATCTTGAAATCGCCCTTACAAGGCTCATGGGCCCACCATTTGAAACTCTGCACAAATGTGAACTACAATTCCTCACTTGGAAAGTAGCCTTCCTTATAGTCATCACATCTCTTAGAAGGGTGAGTGAGCTCCAGGCACTAACCATACAAGAACCATGTTTGCAAATTCATCATAACAAAGTGGTTCTTGGACCTAATCCAAAATGTTTACCTAAAGTTGTGGCTGCCTTCATCCTAACCAGTCTGTTGAGCCACCAGTTTTTTTCTCCCTCAAACAGACTCAGTGACAGAAAGGGCTCTTCACATGCTAGACGTTAAAAGAGCACTACTCTATTACATTGAACAAACTAAGTCCTTTAGAAAGACTAAGTAACTTTTCGTTGCTTTTTCCCCACCTCGGAAAGGTAATCCCATTTCAAAAGCAGGCATTGCACGATGGCTTGTTAAGTGCATCCAAATATGCTACCTTAAACCAAACGTACATTAACGATTCCCCCGAGAGCTCATTATACCCGCAAACAAGGGGTTTCTATGGCATTCTTAGGGAACATCCCCTTAGATGACATCTGCAAATCTGCAACTTGGTCTAGGGATACCTAGATGGATGGTTCAAATGTATCTAGACGTGCTATTTCAAGGCCAAAAGGACTTTGTCTGTACCCCCTAGAGCACGCTCTAAACGTAAATTAGGGGCATCTACGGCTTTCTTGGGCAACATTCCCATAGCTGACATTTGTAAAGCAGCTACATGGTCTACACCACACACATTTAGCAAGCACTACTGTGTGGATGTTTTAGCACGCCAACAAGCTAATGTAGGACAGGCGGTGCTATGTACACTTTTTCCAGCAACTGCAACGTCCACTGATTAGCCACTGCTTTTTGGAGGGTACTGCTATACAGTCTATGCAAAGCGTGTGTATCTACAGCCACAAATGCTTCAAACTGATTGTTACTTACCCTGAAAGCATCTGTTCTTGGCATGTAGTACTGTAGATTCACATGTGTCCATCCTCCTCCCCGGACACCGATGGTCGTTGCATTTGTAATCTGTATTTCATATGCATGGACATTTCTTTACTTACACTTGTACTTCATTCTCACCCTTCTGCGAGAAAACAATCTAACAATGAGGTTGATGCCCATGCACACTATTACCAAGAGGAGGAGTCACCTTACTTCGTGACTCGAAATACTTCTTCAAAGAAAAACCACTTGCAAACATCCAAACCCAACACTAGATGGCAGGAGTATACAAAGCATATGAATCTACAGCGCTACATGCCAAGAGAAGATGTTTATCAAATAAGTAACATTTGTGCTCCTTGTTGAGGGTCAGCAAAGGGCAATTTGCACGGCCATCATTGGACTTCTGGGTGTTCGTTCTCTCACTCTCTCACTCTCTCACTCTCTCTCTCACTCTCACTCTTTCTCTCACTCTTTCTCTCACTCTTTCTCTCACTCTTTCTCTCACTCTTTCTCTCACTCTTTCTCTCTCTCTTTCTCTCTCTCTAGCTCTTTCTCTCACTATTTCTCTCACTCTTTCTCTCACTCTTTCTCTCACTCTTTCTCTCACTCTCTCTCACTTTCTTTTTCTCTCTTTCTCTCTTCTCTCCCCCCCCACCCCCTTTCTTACAGTCTGGTTAAGCGATGTACAGCATGAACATCTTGTACACATAGTATGTTTGAAAGGTTCAGTAATTCATTTTAAGGAGAGTGCTTTATAACCTGCAGCATAATCATGCGGTATTGTGCACTTTTTAAATGCATGCAGTTTACCTGTGATTAACTTTAAATCTGCAAATTCTTTGCCCCTTCAGCTTTCAGAGGCAGGGACATAATCATCTCGTCTCGTGCCCAAAATCAGTACAGTTTTTCGATGTGTTCTCATATACTATATTGATTTTGTTATTACTCAGTTTCAGGGAAGTATGGCCGTTACGACATGGAGGATCGGCGCAGCCGTCACTGCCCCTACCTAGACACCATCAACAGGTTAGTATTCAAGTCAAAAGATACTTTATTTCGGCTTCACAAGACCTTAAAAGCATAGATAAAACAATTGAAAATTCATTACAATTTATCAGTGTAAAAATGTTTGTCTACTCAAAAAAAAAAAAAATAAGAACATCTAGGAAGTTAGAAAAGATAAAATATTGAATAGCTTGGTAGGCACTAAGTATCTCATTCATAAAATACAAAGTTGAATGTATTGGAAAGTAAAACTGATTAAAATGCGGAGTCCCAGATCTTAATAAGTGCAGAGGGTGGGCAATTTAAACTTGAACTTTCTTTAGAACTGCACAACGAGCACAGCCCATTGAGATCAAGTATACAATTGGCATGCCAGTGTCATATTTCAGGATCCTGTAGGCAGTGGGAAGTTCCGAGATTCCTACAAAGCTGTCGTAACCAACAAGCCCCTATAGCCTTGTAGGTAGGGCAAAAAAACAACACATGCAAGTTGGTCTCTGTACAGTTTTTGCAAGACGGACAATCTTTCGTAGGACTACCCCACCACTTATAGGTAACCGCACATAAGGGGAGTACACCATACCTGAACTGCATGTAAAGTTTTTTTGCTAGGGAAGGCTGTATGTCATCAATGCTAGATTCTTGGAGGTATTGGAATTTGACATCTAGAAAGGATGTCGAAGTGTGTCTGTCCTGGGGCCCCTCTGGAGTAAGTTGAGATGGTGATCCTTGAGGTTTTTTATCAGGACTTTTCTTGGTGTTGCCAAAGAGCTTTCTTCAGGGCTATCCCATAAATCTCCCATTTCAATGGCTACAAAGGAATTCTTAATATAGGTGAACCAGGAAATTTTGCTTTCCCCCCTGGGGTTGGCCACTTCCCTCAATTCCTCCTCGTACATGGATAACTCTGGGGTGCTCCATAGGCGGCGCCAGTAAAGTAGGGGTCTAAGCGCAACCTCCTGTGCCATTGGGCTGACGCCCAAATCCATTCGGAGCAGAGTTAAAGGGGTACTATTAGGCAGTCCCACCAGCTGTCTAAGGAATGAGTTTTCGATCCTTGCAAGTTGTTCGGTTGGCCTATGGCCCCATAATTCAGCTCCATACAGGGTAGCCCCTCTGACTTGGGCCTTATAGATTTCCAACACCGGCCCCAGCATCTTGTGTAAACACTTCCTCTGCTGTTTCGCAAGGCCCCCTGACGTTTGCGTCAGCTTGAGACAAGCCTTCCTGATTTGATCACCCCACTCCATTTACTCGTTGAGGGTTAAGCCCAAGTAGTCACAAGCAGGGAATTTCTCTAAAAATTCCCCAGCTAGTTGTGGGTTGGGACGTTTTGAGTGACCTGCATTGAACACCATATATTTTGTTTTTTGGGTATTTATTTCCAGGCCCCTGTTCTTACAAAATAGATACAAAATATCAAGAGCCCTTTGAATACCCATCGGTTATTTTGACAGGAGGAGGGTATCGTCTGCGAACATCTAGGCAGGTACCTTGCGGCCTGCTAGTTTTGGAGCGTCTTTTTCCCCTCCCGCTGCCAATGCTCCCACTAGGCCATTGATATAGAGACAAAAGAGGGTTGGGGCTAGAACACACCCCTGTCTCACACCTCTCTCTATGGGTATACGATCAGTGAGATCTCCATTCTTCCCAAATCTAATTTGAGCGTAGTTGTTCACATGCAATCTTTTCAAGATCTCGCATAGGTACGGAAGCACCACTAAATCAGATAAGATAGCCCATCATTTTTCTCTTGGGACCAGATCAAAGGCCGATTTTAATTCCACAAAGATCATGTAGAGACTTCCACCCTCGAAGATCAATGTTTTCCAGTGCAATAATTGCAACCTAAACACTTGATCAATTGTGGACGTTTTTGTTCGAAAGCCGGCCTGATAGGGGGTGAGAATGGTAAATTCCTCCATCCAGTTCTGCAATCGGTCCAGAAGCACTCGGGCGAAGATTTTTTGTGCAAAATCAATGGGCCAATAGTTTGCAGGATTTCCGCCCCTAGCCATGATGTGGGGATCTCCATTCCCTGTAGTACAGCGTTAAAAATGCTCCAGAGATAAGGAGCCCAAAGCTGGGTTCAGTGCGATAGAGATCGCCAGCGATCTTGTCTAGTCCCGGGGCCTTAGCAGGTATTACTCGGGCAATTGCGGCCGTTACCTCTTTTAGAGAAATTGCCGGAGTTTCTGAGCTGGCTGGATGTGGGTGGGAGATGGGGGTTTCGGCTTGCTCAGGAGTACCCTCTACCCTGGAGTAAAGTGACTGGAAGTGTGCCCTCCAGACCTCGGCACCCAAGTTAAGTTCGAAAGCATGTTTATCATCCTTTGTGTCTAAGCTTATTAGTTTCCAAAAGGTCCTCATGTCCCTCCTATTTAGAGCATCTCTCAAGCTATCCCACTTTTCTACTTCCCACTCCTTTTTGGCTTGTTTAATTGCATGTTTGTGTAGTATCCTATTTCCCTTTATCACCAGCTTATCACTTTTAATAGCTGTAAGCAGGTTTGTCTTTCGGCATTTGCCATTGTACCAGGGATTTCTAGGAGCACTGTCTACCTTTACTTGTATTATTTTGGCAAAGCTGTCTGCCAGAGCCGCCACTAGTCCTTGGTGATTGTCTGCTATTTTACTGAGTGGACAAACAGAATCTACGGACTCACTTAGTTGAATTGCAACCTCCAAATAAGGCATGATTATTTGGTAGAGTGAGGATAATCTGTCTTGCGATTCACAAAGGGTGCCCCATCTTACTCTCCTCCTGCAACTAGTTAGGATTGGCCCTGGTGTTTTCAGCAATTGGTCCTTGGGGGCTTCTCCAATATATGGAGAGTCCAATTCTAGGATCAGAGCATTATGATCGCTATCATATCTAGAGACAATATAAAAGTTGACCATCCGATGCCAAGATTTGGTAATCACCATAATATAGTCTAAGATCGAAGGGGAGCCCAACCTAAGTGAGGAAGGAAATGGCTGCCTGATCCCGTCTCTCAGTCGGAAACGAAGACAAGATGCTGAAATCCTGGAGTTACAACGCTGGATGAAACTCTACGAAAGCAAATATCACTTTCGGAATATACCCTGCATAAGATGATATCTTCTTCTGCCTTTCACTCGACATATGAAGCCTTCCTCAGCTTGATAGCATCATCAAAAGAGGACCGGTGATTCTGGTATGAGTCGAATCGAACTGTATTTGGCTGGCATCAAGGTATTTAACCCTTCTCTTTAAGATTGGCGACAATCGGCGATGTTCGCGTCAGCTTGCCTGACTCCTTAATGGCGGCTATTGACGACATACAGAAGCCGCGAGTAATGCCCGTGCTGAATTGAACGTTGTACTAAAGCAACATTTTTTGTAATGTGCACGCTTCACAATCCGACCTGAAACTCTTTAGTTATTAGCCAATATTGCCGGTTAACCAGCTCTTTCGATATCGGAGCGCATAATGGCGGCTGCCTAAAATTACCGAGGACGTATACCGGCTGTTCATTGTAGTGCCGATCGTGGTGGCATCAACGTGTTATTTGCAATACGCACAAGTGCTGCATTATAACTGCCACAATTAAGATCACATACCACCTCCACATCAGGTTTTCAACGCGTTTGTACCGGCGAAGAGAAGCGCCGTTCGCAGAGGTTTTCCATCACAGTGGCGATCTGTCAAATGGAGGCGGTCTAATTGCACTTGTAATAAATAACAAATCAGGTTGTGCTGCTGCTCAATGTTTCACTACTGCAACGAGACTGGGAGATGTTTTTTCACTAAGTTGAATGTGTAGCGCTTTCCCTTTGCACCAAGTCATTGCAACACAGATAGCATACTGAAATTGTTATTGTGTCTATCTTTGGCTTATTCGATGGGGACCTGTTTCAAGTTGTGCCAGTACCAAGCATATCTGGTTTTTTTGGGCTCTCATCTGCTGAGGGAGACCTAACTTCATCCTGCTGGAGAGCTGTCATACAGTGGATTTAAGCGATCTGGTTGCTCCCACAGTTAATCCCCCCCTTTAAGCCTGTAACTCAGAATTTGGCTAATGAAGCGTTCCCAGGCAGTGAATCTAGATGCCATGATAATGGTGTAGTGCAATATTTAGGAAAACAACGAATTATGAAAAGCAGGAAATTGACTATAGAATAATGCTGTTGGTGGACATTTTGTGCTGCAGGAGGTCAGGAATTGTACATGTTTCTCTCTCCCAAAACACCCTAAGGTATATCCTTGGTTACATTGCCTAAACACAATATTTATATGTATAATGTAACTCACATTTGCTGGTTTTCTATTTTGCTGGTTTTATTTGTTTTTGCTAGTCCAGCTTGCATTCTTCCCTCCACTGGAGCAATTTAATTGTACTGTACTTGTCGCATCCTATGTCCATTGAAAGACGGAGGTCCAATATTAAGCTATGTCTTCAGGAGCTTGTTGTTTACTTTTCTCACTCTGACTTTAAAGTAAGAGGATTTATGTGGCAATCATACTACCTCTTTGGGGTGTGCTACAGAAAGGGTGTATGATGTAGTGTTTTTTTCGGGCTCACAACAAAATGTAAATGAGCTGAGCAGATTTTTCATAATATATCAGATTTAAGAAAGCATAAATGAAGCACTTTTTTGTTAATTCTAAAGTGTGGGTAAAGCAAATATTTTAATACAAAAAGAAAGAAAAAAAATCAGTTAACTAGGTGATGTCGTTTCCACACATTGTCGTTTGTGCACTGTACACTTTTGTCGGTGGAACGGTATGTCTGTGCATTGGACTTGGAGCTCTATCTAGTAGCCACAATTAGTACTGTAAATTACTTTGTTTAGGCTGGCTTTCTTTCTGCAGGCCCTTTTTAGTTCTGCTTATAGATGCAACTTTTGGACATTATACCGACTTTTGATCCCACCGTGGTCTTTTGTATTGTTGTGCATTGTGGTTTACCTCTATTGGTTGTGATTGTAATTATCTGTTTTACATATTGCTCACTATTTATTGCCTGTACCACCCTTAGTTTTTCACTATACTCCCACTGTGATCTTTATATTGGCTGTGATTGTAATTATTATCTGTTTTACATATTTCTCATTATTTATTGCCTGTACCACCCTTAACTTTTCCCTATATCCCCAATGTCCCTACCCTTATGTTCCCCTGACCCCAACCTGATCTCTGCTAATCGAAATTTGTAAACTTCAGCTCGCTCTACCTCTTTGTATTTCTCTCCCCAGCGTTACTCTGTTTGTTACGCTTTCTGACGATCTCTGTTATACCTTCTCTCTTGTTCCCTATCAAGGCCCTCCCCCATCCACTGGCTCCTGCTATTCCTTCCCTGACCCTCTCTCCTTCTCTTCGAGCTATAGCAAATCTTTCCCTCCTTCCCCCCTCCCCCTCATCTATCTGCCTTAATCTGAATCACCATGCCCCCTCTCGCACTCCCCTGCAAAACAACTGGCCTCAGACTCAATCCACTGAACTCACCCATCACTAGATATGGCCCGAACTCATGGTCCATCCTCTACCCCCCTAATCTCTCCAAAAACGCCAAGAAAAACTTTAAACACAAACTACTCATTGGTCACCAGGAAACTCTTTTTGTCGATCACTATCTAAGCCTCTCCTCAATAATAAAAAACAACTACATTTTTTACACCAAACGTCCCTCCAAATGGAAAAGTATCTTCCTCCACCACCTCCCCATCACCAAATCATGTAAAATCCCGCATGGTTTTAAATTGTCCACCTCCCCTTCTCCTGCTTTCCTCGGCGAAATAGACATCTCCATCTTCAAATCCGGCAACATTCTCATCCAAGCTTCTGAAAATCACCTCTCCATCTTTGAAGAACATTTCAGCACCTTTTCCTACCTACTCTCCATCACACCTCCTAACACTTCACCCTCCCAACTGACTCACACCCTCTCCCCCTCCCCTTCCTTGTCCACAACCCCTCATCCTATAGAAATTTCTACTACGTACGATGTCTCTCAAACCCTCCCCCCCTCCCTTGTCCACAACCCCTCACATATCCCCCATTTATCCCCCTTTGTTAGCACTCCCCTCATCTGGACACCTCAACAGCTAGTTCAGCCTCCCAAACCCTTTATATCCCTAATGTCTTCTCTCCACCCACCACTAGGCTCACCCCCATCCTCACTGCCTTCCCCCAGCTCCCTCCCCCCGCAGTTCCTAATATCAGACTACCCATCCCAATTTCTCCTCCCCCTTACTACCTTCCCCCCTTATCCAGGATGCAACTTCCCCTCTCTCCTCTCTTGACGCCTTACCTCCTCAAAACACCGATTATGACTCTTTGCACCCCCTGCTGACCACACGGTCTTCTCTTCGTGCACCAACCTGAAAACGCCTCCCACCACCCCCCACCCCCCCCACCCTCCCTCCAGCTTCCCAAGCTATACACTCCACAGACCACGTTCCCTGGACAAATCTGATCCTACTCTTCTCCCCAACACATTCCCTCCCCCAGTCCCTATCACTCCTTTAACTCAGACTCTCTCTAACATTGAAAAATATCTCCTTTCCTTGTCTTCTGAACTCTCCCAGCTCAGGAATGTTCTGAACTTGTCATCCGAACTTTCACAACTCAGGAAAGATTTCAACTCCCTCTCCTCTGAAATCCGCGAAAACCGCGTGACTTCCCCAAGTTTTGACTCACCAAACGCCTCCAAACCCCAACATTGGAGAACCTTCCCCCGCTGCAACTGTTCCCATAGGCCCCCCCTTGCCACGTTCCACCTCCCCACCCTCTGAGCTCCCTGACCCCTGTACCTCTTACCTCCCTAACTATCCAATCGATCCCCCCACCTCCCTCCCTACCATCCCTGTGATCCTGGGGACGAGCAGAATCCCTTCATCCCTTCCTCCCCCAGACCCCCACCACAACTCTCTGCCATCCAATCCTGCCCTCCCCCCAAACAACCAGAAATCCCTCGCATGCATGCTAGTTAACTGCCGCTCAGCTGTCCGACATGCGACAGAAATAGCTGAATTCATCCTCAGTGATGATATTGACATCGCCTTCATTACGGAAACTTGGCTCAACGACCACTCTACATCCATCCTGGACTTAGCTATCCCCCCCACCCAGTTACTCCATACTCAGAATAGATAGAATTGTAGGTGGTCTAGCTATCATCTTTAAAAACCTACTTAAACTTTCGCTTGTTAAGAACACCGACCCCATCACCTTTGAATACCTTGGTGTAGAACTTATAATTCAGGACGCCCCTCCTATTCGCCTCCATAATATCTACCATCCTCCTGGCGAATCCATTCCCTTTGCAGAAGAACTTTCCAACCTCCTCACCCAATCCTCACTTTCCAACTCTAAAAATCTCTTCCTTGGAGACTTCAACCTCCACTGGAATAACATCAAAGACCCTGCAACTAATCTCCTCTTGAATCTTCTGGAGATTAGTGACCTTAAACAAATCTGTCACTCTCCAACTCACTCCAAAGGGGCCACTCTTGATGCCATCATCACTAATGATGATTTGGCCTCCCTTTCCAGCATCATCCCCATCGACTGGTCTGACCATCATCTCATCCTCTTCAAGATCAATACTACTGCCCCCCGCATCCACGGCAAAAGTATCAAACACAAGAAACTGACCAGAAACCTTCATCTTATCCCACCCGGCGAACTTGAAAAGAAAATCAAAACCCAACTCCTGCTAGCTCCTCTTTCCCAAAATGCCAACACCCTCACCGAACACTATAATAAATCAGTTACCGAGGTCCTAGACCAAGTGCCCCCCCCCCCACCCCCCCAAACTTAAAACCCCAAAAAACATACCTTCCAAATCCTGGTTCAACCCTGATCTCAACAACGAAAGATGCTCCTTTAGACTTTCTGAAAGAACTTGAAGGCAACACCCATCCCCCTCTCATCTAGCCCTCCTCCGATCTGCTAGGTCCATCTACAAAAAACACATCCTCAATGAAAAGTCCACCTTCTTCCGCACTCAGCTTGATAGGGCCTAAAATAGACCTAGAGAACTTTTCAACATCGTCAAAAATCAAACATCATCTGCCCCCCAAAAGTTGACGGCCTCTATTGAGAAATGCAAAGAAATTGCAAAGTTCTTCTCTGATAAAATCACCAAAATAGACCAATCCTTCATCTTAAATCCGCTTTATCCTAACACACCACTTTCGTATGACATTTCTCCAGATTCTCCTTCCCCCTCAAATCCTCCACCTGTCACTGCGCATCCCTCGTCGGGTTCCCTCCCACCTAAACCCAACCCTTCTCTCCCTCAGCAACTAAAAAACAATACCTCCTGGCATAATTTTCACCCTGTCACTGAACACGAAGTCTACAACATCATCGCTAAGCTAAAACCATCCTCTCACAACAAAGATCCTCTGCCCCCTAACCTTGTCCAAGACCTAAAACATATCATTACCCCTTTCTGGACCATCATTATTAACTCCTCCCTGGCCACAGGGTGTGTTCCTGCCTCCCTCCAACTGGATCAAATCATACCCATTCCCAAAAATCCTAACGCAGGTCCTTCCGACCCATCTCTAACCTCCCTCTTCTCTCCAAAGCCCTTGAAAAATGTGCCCTACTCCAACTTGATAATCACATCAACACTTTTGACCTCTTTGACTCACGCCAATCTGGCTTTAGAAAAGGTTACAGCACAGAATCTGCCATACTCAATATAGTGGACGACATTCATCATTCACTCGACAAAGGTTAATCATGCCTCCTCATTGTCCTCGACCTTTCTGCCGCCTTTGATACTGTTAACCACTCCGCCTTACTAAACACTCTCAAAGTCCGCTTTGGCCTTAATGGCCTTGTCCTCAACTGGTTCACCTCCTTTCTCCAATACAGAACCCAACAAATCAAAATTGAGAACTGCCTCTCCAGCCCCACTCCAATCTCTCTCGATGTCCCCCAGGGATCCATTCTCTCGCCTGCTCTCTTCAACCTCTTCATGGAACCACTCCTTCTCAAACAAGCAGGAATAAATTACCACCTTCATGCAGATGACACACAACTTTACTATAAGATTAAATCCCACCCCTGTATCCTTCACCCAAATGACACCCTGACCAAGATCCAATTATGGTTCCACCATAATCATCTCAAACTCAACCTTAAAGAAACTGAAATCATTCTCTTCGTGCCTAAAAACAACCCACTTCCCATACAAGAATGGATCTCTGACCTTATTGCGCTCAACTGCTCTCTCACCACTTCTAATTCAGTTAAGTCTCTAGGCATCACCATTGACAATAGCCTTACCCTCACCCCCCACATAAAAACAGCAGCCAAAGGAGCACTCTTCACTCTCCGTCATCTCAAGAAAATTAAGCCCTTTATCCCAGCTGATGACTTTAAAACTGTTGTCCAATTGCTGGTCCTGTCGATAATCGACTATGGCAACGCTATCCTCGCTGGAACACCTAAAGTCCATCTCGCTCCACTCAAATCTGTGCTCAACCTAGCAGCTAGACTTATCGCCGACTACAAACGTTTTGATCACATCTCCCCCGCCCTGAAAACCCTCAAATGGTTACCCATCGAAGGCAGATCCACCTATAAGATCGCATGTATCACGCACAAAGCCCTTCACCAAAACACCGCAAGTTACCTCTCAGATAAACTCCACAAAGCAGGCTGCGCACGACTGACGAGGAACACGAACGCTCTCACTCTTATTCCCCCCCTGTTTAAGAAGAAAGGCACTCAAGTTCGCTCCTTCTCTGGTAACGCTCCCTCCATCTGGAACTCCCTGCCTAAAGACCTACGCTGTAACCCTTCCTACTTCAACTTCAAAAAAGAACTCAAATTGTTCCTCCTCAACAAATACTGGGGTCCTTAATTCCTACCTCTGACGCTGATCTCAGGCGCTGCGTCCACGTCATGTCCCCCTCTACTACCCTCCAATTCTTTCCCCTCCACCTTCTCCTACCAATCCTCCCTCCCTTATGCTACTCTTCCCTCCTACCCTCTCCCCTGCTCTCTATATCTACTTATGACTCCTAGCCCTACGCATGACCTTCCACTGATTTACTACTCCTGCTACTCCCCCAACTCCTACTCACGTCTTCCCCTCCTTTTTCTCTTCTTCCCCTCCCTTTTTCTCTTCTCTCTCACCCCCACCCACCCTCCCTAACCTAAGTTCTTACTACCCATGCTAGCTTAATATAGTGTTCTATAAATAGCCTTCATATTTTATCTGCTTTCATTGTTATATTGGCTCCTGTTTTGCTCAAATATTTTTTTAATACTGTACCTCCTCACACTCCTGTAAAGCGCTCTGATACCCCTGGATCTTGCCAGCGCTATAGAAAACCTTTAAAATAAAATAAACCTGTTATAGGTGAAATTTGCCGGACTATCAGAGTTAGAACGCCCATTACACGCCCTAAGCGAATAATTCAGGGTGAGGGTGTTCAACTGAACAACTAATGGTGACTATGCCCGTACTGGCTGGGCATTGGCCACTGGAATAGCCCAATGCAGGTCCCCCTCGTTTGGGTCATCAGCCGCTAGGTCCTTCAGTGGTTCGTACTGACAATTAAAATCACCAGCCAGGATCACTATGTCATTATAAATGACTGTGGATATGAATGATGATAGTTTGTCGAGGGTGGGAGACTCTTGCCCGTACCCAGTTGGCCGTGAGTATACATTAATAAGCACTAACCTGGGCCTGGTTGAAGAGCTCAAAATAACAGAGGATGTCACTAGTTGATGTCTCCGCCTGCTTCACTGTGCAACCCAAATGTGTAGCAACCCAAGTAGTAAGTCCCCCAGATGGTCTACCCTTCCCTCCCTGATGTAGCGGGTATGCTGTAGGTTGCATAGCCAATTCTGTGGGTTGTCTCCCTGGCCCAGGTTTCCTGCAGCATGCATATATCAGAGTCTTGGATGAAGGCACCCCACTCCGGGTTGTCTATTTTGGAGCGGAGACCTGCCATGTTCCA
Source organism: Triturus cristatus (assembly GCF_964204655.1). NCBI lineage: Eukaryota > Metazoa > Chordata > Amphibia > Caudata > Salamandridae > Triturus > Triturus cristatus. Next base: position 395,578,405 of record NC_140594.1, read on the forward strand.
GGATAATATTTTGAGCTTCGATGAGAGATTTGTAGGGTTGCTAAGTTTTTCAGACTCCCTATCCAATGGCCAGTGACCGCTCCTATCTATGGACTGGTATGCCTCTGCAGTTATTGGAGGTGAGTTCGCCAGCCGTTGGCCATTATAGATCCCTGGAAGTAGCTCTGCATTTTTGTTGAGAGGAAGTTTTCCCGTTGTCTCATTCCTTTCACCGTTTCTGTCTCCCCTAACCTCTGCTGGTCCTTGCGTGTGAAACGTAGGAAAGTCAATGCCTCTAATTACTGCCCTTCTCTCGAGTGGCTCATCTTTAGATGTTTCCAGTCAATCGATGTCCTCCATAGTACTAAGGGCTGCATAATGGTTGTTCACTGGGATATTATATCTAGATTGGTTCTATCCCCACCACCATCCATTCTTTTTATTTTTTTATTTTTTAAACTTTGTTTATTGTTTCAGTCATAGTCATACATACATGATTGGACGACATGTTCAAGATTATCAACAAAACAGTCGAGCAGACATTTAATTCCTTTGTTCATATTAAACATTTCCTACAGAACCCACCTGCCTATGCATCTCCATTTCGACAACAGGCGACACACATAGATCCCCCCTATATTTATTCCAATGTGACCACTTCCTATCCCATTTCTTAGGACATCCCCTAGCCTTGAACAACTCAGTTTCTGCCAACATGCATCTGTCCATTTCTTTGGCCCACATAGTTGCGAGTGGTGGGCATGCCCCCCCCCACCCTCTAGCCAGCTCTTGTTTCACCCGCGTGTAGCCCAGTGTGGTGAATTGCTGCTCAACTTCCGTGAGATCAGTCTCTTCCCATATGTTTAACAATCCCAGTTGTGGTGTTAATACTATGTCCTTCCCCAAAGCTTTGCGCATGTGGTCTGAAGCTCCCTCCCAAAGGGTATGTATCTGAGGGCAAGTCCACAGGGTGTGGTAAAATGTAGCCTGCCCACCACATCCCTTAATACAACGGTCATCAGGTCTAGCTCCTATTTTCGCCAAAACTTTCCCTGTAATGTATGATTGGTGGAGTATCTTAAGTTGGATCAGCCTGATTCTCTGTGTGATAGCCGCTTCTCGGGGGGACATGAGTGCCGCCTGCCAGTCCTCGTCATCTAAGGGACCAATGTCATCTTGCCACCTCTCCCTGAGCTTCGAAAAAGTGTCCGGCAGATTATTACTCGACTTCTTATAAGTTAGAGATATTGCCTTCGAACTGAGGGGACCGTCTAGTAAGTGATCCTCCAATGGTGACGATTCTGGTATATCTTTGAGAGATAGAAACGCTGACTGGATTGCATGTCTGATCTGTAGATACCTGTACATTTCGCCTTGTGCCAAATAGTATTGGTTCTGGAGATCACCAAAGGTAAGTATTGCGCCCTTCTTAACCAGGTCCTTCACCGCTGATATCCTGATGAGGTCCCATTTATCGAACCCAGGCTGATAGCACAGCATGCCTAGCTTTTGGGTAACCCACAATGGTGTGGCTTTCGAGAGGACGCCTTTCCACCCCAGCCGGGAAGTAACTATATGCCAAATTTCCAATGTATGTTGGGTAGTGCCAAATAACTTCCTCCTATTTTTCCTATCAGTAGTGTACAGTGCCCCCAGATATCCTGAGCGGTCAGTTTGGCACCGATCAAGGGCATATGCTGGATCATCCAGGGGATGATATATCCAGTGATTGACGGTCACCAATTGCGCCGCCCAGTGGTAACGTATGTCAGGGAGTGCTATGCCCCCGTCGTACCAGCCTTTTGTCAATTTTCACTGTGCTATTCTGGGGGCCCTTCCATCCCACAGCAGTGTGCTAATCTCCCCTTTAACCGCTTTAAAATACGAGTCTGGGACCCTGTGAGGGCAGTTTTGCAGTATATAGAGAAAACGAGGAAGGGCCAGCGTTTTAAAAAGTGCCGCCCTCCCCACCAACGTCAAAGGCAGAGTCCTCCAGTGTTTCACGTCTGCTCGTAACCGAGCCAAAGGGGGGGGCAGGTTGGAGCTGTAAAAACAAGCCGGATCCGAAGTGACAAATATCCCCAAATAGCGAAACCCCTCCGTCGCGACTGCTACAGCGCATTCTGCCGGCAGGCGGGGAGCTTCACCCCTCAACATAAACAAGGCAGACTTGTGCCAATTGATCGCGTATTCCGAATATTTACCAAAGTTCGTAAATATGTCTAGCACTATGCTGATCGATTTGTATGGGGACGCTAGGTATATGAGTATATCGTCTGCATAGAGGGAGATTCGATCTCCCACTGCCTCTGTCCAGCGCATCCCACGTATCATCACGTCTCTACGAACCCAGTCTGCGAGAGGCTCCAGCATTAGAATATCAGCGGGTAGAGCGGGAACCCCGGTCTAGTGCCTCTCCGTAGCTTGAACGTCCTAGATGTAAAACCATTAACCCTCACCTGCCCCAGCACCCCAGTATACAGAAACCTTACCCAGGCTATGAATTTGGGGCCCAGTCCCACCCTTCCCAGGACCTCGAACAGATATGGTCACTCAATAGTCAAATGCCATGGAAGCGTTGAGAGATAGCACCGCGGCATCCTCTTCCATATATTGCCTACGAACCATCACATTATGTAGACGCCGTATATTAAGAGCCGTATTTCTACCTGGCATAAAGCCAGATTGGTCTGGGTGGACCAAAGATGTAATAACTGTCCTCAATCTATTCTCCAGGACTTTTGCCAACACCTTTGTCTCCACGTTATTCAACGAAATTGGCTTATAGGAGCCACAGTCATCTGTTGGCTTACCCTGTTAATGGATGACTACGATGGTGGCTAGTCGCTGGTCTACTGGTAACCCACCCCCTTTTAGACTTTCCTCATACATGGCTGTCAGGTGTGGCACAGTCAGAGAGGCCGTGGCTTTCAAAAACTCTATCGGAATGCTGTTAGGCCCCATTGCCTTTCCGGACTTAATCTGCCCTAGGGCCTTGCTGATTTCATCGTTCGAAAGGTCGGCCTCCAGGGTCTCTTGTTCCACATCCGAGAGGCTCGGCACCTGGCTATCGAGGAGGAGCCGATGGGAGTCTTCTGCCGTGTAGCATGTGGAAGGGGAATACACAGTTTCAAAATAATCAGCGAACTTCTCCGCTATGTCTTGTGGATGAAACACTTCCTCACCCTTGGGTGTCGTCAGTTTGTGTACCCATCTATTCCCCTGCTTGCGCCTTTCCAGCCACGCCAGTGTCCTGCCGGCCCTATCCCCAAGTTCATAGAGTCTACATTGGGTGGCACTGTGTTTAGCCACCATCTGTTCCCTGGTTTTTAACCTGTATTCGTCTTGCTTCAGTAGGAGTCTATGAGATGTGAGGGTTCTTGTGAATGCTCCCGCTCGAGGAGGTCGGACTCTACCTGGGCCAAGAGTTCGCGCTTCTTGGTGATATAGCCCATCTTTAATGACAGAGCTTGCCCCTTAAGAACCACTTTGTATGCTTCCCAGATTATTTATGCGGAGTCGACAGAGCCCACATTTTCAGTAAATTAGTTCTCCGTTTACGTGCGGAGTTCTTCTCTGATATCCGGTACGCGTAGGAGCCATGAATTAAGGACAATGGTGGTGTGTGCTTTTCGTTCCCAATGCGTATATTGCATCCAGACCGGGGAATGGTTCGAAATGCCCCTGGGTAGAACTTTATACTGGGCGAAGTTACCTATTGAGGGCAGATGTGTGAGGAAGTAGTCAATACGTGATAAACTACGGTGGACACTAGAGAAATACGTGAATAATGTTTCCGTTGGGTGAAGCGCGCGACCTACATCCATCAAATCCAGTGCCCTTACAAAGTCAGCCATTAGGTCATTCGATTTCTCCCTTGATTTCGGTGGGTGGCGATCTACAGTGTCATCTAAGGTCATGTTATAATCTCCCCCCATAATAAGTGTGCCCTCCCGGAATCTCGTCAGCCTCCTCCCCAGATCTTCCAATGCCGGCCTACCCAGAGCGGGCGGTAAATATACAGAGTATGTTGATGTCCTTTCCCTCCCATTGGGCCTCAGCCCCCACGAAGCGTCCTCCTGTATCCGCCCATGTCTTATGTACAATGAGGGGCGTGTTTTTTTTTTAACCAAAATGGCCGTTCCCCTCGAGCCCGTGGTATAGTCCGCGTTTACTAGAAGTTTGTATCCCCACTGTGAGACCGGCCTCACGGCGTTGCCCTCTCCATCATCCAGCCAACCTGCAACCACCCTCAAGACATGACATCTCCGACTCCGGCCGCCCCAGCCACCCCCGATCCGCGGGCCGGCCAGAGGCCTGACAGACTCAACACCCTACCACGCATGCCCAACCGAGGGAGCGGGAACCCTCGAGCCAGACCCAGAGGCGCCAGCCCAGTCACACCTCGGGTCGCCTTCCCCGGGAGGACTCAATCGGCCATCAGGCCCCTGGGGAGCAGGCGCCTCCCCTACCGAGCGTCTGGGGTCCCTCCCAGACCCACCTGAAAAGACCAAAGAAGTGAGCGGCAGGAAATCCCGCCGAACCCCCTCCGTCACCCCAGTCCCCCCCTCTGCGAGCACTCCGGACTTCAAAGAACCAGCGGAGTATAACAAGGGGTGCCGGAGAAACAAGGACCCCCTCCACTGGCTACCCGTCAGGGAACGGATTATTTTTAAGGCACTATGCCTATGCCACCGCATCATTACGTGTAAGGCACCCACTCCTCTCTGTAATCTCATTACTCCCTACAGACCTGGGCGGTCGCTCAGATCCTCGGGCACTGGACTGGTCATCATTCCCAAAGTTCGAAAGGCTAGAATGGGAGGAAGATCCTTCAGATTTTTGGCGGCAAAAAAATGGAACCTACTCCCGTTGGAGATGCGCCTTGAATCCTCAGAAAGCAGTTTTCGTAAAGCACTGAAAACACATCTGTTCCGCACCGCACTGGTATGATTCTTGCACGGTTCGCCTTTTTGCTTCTCCTCTTAGCGCGGGGACACGCCGGAGTGCGTAACCATGCGCTCTACAAAACTCCATAATAATAATAATAAAAGAGAAGACCTGGAACCATCTGAGCCTGCTGATGCTGTCGCGGCTCCTGAACGCTGAAGTCACCTGGGCCTGCTGAGTGACTCGCGGCCTCTTGCTATTGAACCATCTGAGCCCTGCGGACGAGGTCGCGGCTCCCGAACACTGAACCACCTAGGCCTGCTGAGTGACTCGCGGCCCCCAGCTATTGAACCATCTGAGCCCTGCGGACGAGGTCGCGGCTCCCGAACACTGAACCACCTAGGCCTGCTGAGTGACTCGCGGCCCCCAGCTATTGAACCATCTGAGCCCTGCTGACGGAATCGCGGCTCCCGAACTCCGACCACCTGTGCCTGCTGAGAGACTCGCGGTGCTCCCCTTGAGGACGACTCGGTAAGAGATCGCCCAGAGACACGACACCCTCCAGCTCGAGGATTGTGAGCTTCCGCAGGGTATTTCGCAGAGACACTATCTTGAAAGACTGTCCCGCTACCCCCATTCCCCACGACTGATTTGTGGTACGTTGTGCCACTTCTGTACTACTTGCCTTTTGGATCATAAAGATCCCTTGAAATCATCGATAAAAGAACCTATCGTCCTACAAAGAATCCGTGTGGTGTCACTCTGTTCGTAGTGCATCTCAGGGTGTGCGCGCCTGGTTCGGCTTACTTGGGAGAGGTGGGTCAAAGGGGTGGGCAAGACGTGTATCGAACCCCCCTCCGGCGAACGCCTTTCCAACATTTGGTGGCAGACGACGGGATACGAGCCGAAAGAGAGCGTGCAGTGAACGACTGACGCACTACCAAACAGAGATGGAAGGAGAAACCTCCCTGGGTGCCGCAGGTACCGAAGTAAGCTCACCGTTCCGAGAGGATCAATTGGACTATTACACGCATAGAGAATTAAAACAGTTTTGCAAAGACCTTGGCATCGCTACCACCGGACTAAGCACAAAGGAAGACTTCCAGAAAGTACTGAAAGCCTGGGTCGAGACGGGGGCGCCCCCGACCCAAACGGAAGGGGATTCTACCCATGAACCACCAAGCATCCCGGCGAGAAACAACGGGCCAGAGGGGAACCTGTCCTCCGAGGAACTAGCGGACCGAGAGAGAAGCCGCAACCACGAACTTGAACTGGCAAAACTAAAAATCGAGGGAGAGATAAAACTGGCAGAGAAGAAGTTAGCCGTCGAGCAGTTACGGCTACAAGGGGAACTCGAAGAGAAGAGACTCCAAAGGGAGCACGACGAAAAGAAACTCCAGCTAGAACATGAACGCGGCCTGAAGGAGATTGAGTGGCGGGCTAGAAACGAAAAGTCACAGCCACCCGGGAATCCACCGTCCGCTTCCACCGGGGAAACCAAAGTTCACATCCCCAAGGATGTGGTAAAGGAGTATTATAAGAATGATGATATCCAGCAGTGGTTTAAGGCCTACGAAGTCGCCATGACCTCTCACCGAGTCCCGCAAAAGGATTGGGGGGCTGGCCTATGGGGCCGGTTCTTAAGCGAAGGAAGAGACACTCTGCTAGATCTGCCCTCCACGGTCATGAACTCCTACAGCCACATGAAGGAAGCCCTCGTGGGCCGGTACGGACTCACCCCCGAAATGTACCGACAACGGTTCCGAGATTGCAAGAAGATACCGGGCACCACGTGGGTAGAATACGTGAACTTTTACAGCCGAGCCTTGGACGGGTGGATCAAGGGCAGCAAGGTCTCCACCTTCGAAGAACTGTTCGATCTGATTGCCTGGGAACATTTAGCGGCCAATTGCTTTATAGAACTGCGCCAGCATCTCCTGGACAGTAAACTCACCGACCCTCGGAAGCTGGCCGCTGAGGCTGATCGTTGGGTGAACACCCGGGCCACCCGGGGCCCCGTGGGGGACTACGGCCGCCACAGTCAGGGTCCCCCCCGCCAGAGGGGCGGAGGGAACCACGGCCGACCAGGAGACTTCCCCGGGGGGGTCCTCAACCAGCCCCCCCAGCAGCCCACCAGCGGCGGGTTCGGCACAGTCCCCAGCAAGCACCGGAGCCCCAGGACGACCAGGTCCACGAGCTAGGATCACCTGCTTCCGCTGCCAGCAGCCCGGACACTACGCCAATGACCCACAGTGTCCCCAGTATCAGCGAACCACAACGACCAACCCCACGGCCCGGCAGATGGCCTCCGTGGCTCTGGGGGAAGAGATGGAAGACTCCGAGGAATGGGAACCGGCGGCCATGGCCCTGGTCTCCCTTGGTGATCGAGAAATGGTCCCCGGGACACCCTTGCCCGCCAACACAGAAAAATACCGACAGCGGGTGACCATCAACGGCCACCGAGTCGAGGGCCTTCGCGACACCGGGGCGAGTGTCACCGCGGTCCACCGCAGCCTAATTTCAGAAGACCAGATCCTAACCGGGGCCCTCTGTCCGGTCGTATCCTCCGACAATTCTGAGAGCCTCTGCCAGATGGCGCTGGTGCCCTTCGAGTGGGGAGGGGTCTCCGGAGAACTGAAGGTAGCGGTCCGGACCTCGCAGCCCGTAGACTGCCTCCTGGGCAACGACCTGGAGAGTTCCCCGTGGGGGCAAGTAGAACGAAGAGCCCACCTGGAGATGATGGGCCTACCCGAATGGGTCTGCGCCACCACGCGCTCCATGACCGCACGAGTGCCTCCCTCCAAGGGCGGTGAAGCCCTCTTACCGAACACTATCCCCGAGAGCCGGGACCCCCTCCCAGAAGCAGACAACCCTCCTTCCGAGGGAGAAGGAGACACTAACCCCGGGGAAGGACCGGAACCTTCCGCCCCAGAGGCCCCGACGGAACTCGAAGAACTGCCCGAGTTGGCCCAGTGGCGCTGCGAAGGGGGGCCCTCCCGCGAAGAGTTCTGCCAGGAACAGACCACCTGCCCCTCCCTCGAGGGACTAAGACAACAAGCCGAAGCCCAGGCCGCCGGTGACCGAACCGGAACCCACTGGATCTATTGGGACAATGGCCTCCTATACAGCGAGCAAAAGTCCGCCCAGCCCGGGTACTGGTGGTACCCCTGCGGTTCCGGAGCCTCCTCCTGGGCCTGGCCCACGATGTACCCTTGGCAGGACACTTAGGCCAAGACAAGACATACCAGCGATTGGTGACCCACTTCTATTGGCCCAAGATGCGAGCGAATGTAGAAGCACACTGCAAGTCCTGCCTCACGTGCCAGGGCAGTGGGAAGAGTGGCGGAAAACGCAAAGCTCCCTTACAACCGTTCCCCGTTGTGAGTACCCCGTTCGAGCGGGTCGGCATCGACATCGTGGGACCCCTGGATCCGAAGACCGCCCAGGGCCACAGGTTCATCCTTGTCCTGGTGGACCATGCCACCCGCTACCCCGAGGCCATCCCCCTCCGCACTGTGACGGCTCCCGTGGTGGGCCGGGCTCTCACGGGGATCTTCTCCCGTGTCGGATTTCCCCGCGAGGTTGTGAGTGATCGCGGCACTAACTTTATATCCCGCTACATGAAGTCCCTGTGGCAGCAGTGCGGAGTCACGTATAAGTTCACGACCCCGTACCACCCCCAGGGCAACGGCCTAGTGGAACGCTTCAACCGAACCCTGAAGGGAATGATCCTGGGCCTCGAAGAGCCCCTGTGCCGGAAATGGGACGTCCTCCTCCCTTGCCTCCTGTTCGCATACCGAGAAGTCCCCCAAAAGTCTCTGGGGTTCAGCCCCTTCGAACTGCTGTACGGACATCCCGTCCGAGGGCCCCTGAGCCTGGTCAAAGAGGGCTGGGAGACAAGCCCCCGGGGGACACCCTCTGATGTGTTCCGCTACATCCTGGCGCTCCGCAACCAGACTAGGAAGTTTAGAGAACTTGCAGAGGCTAACCTCGAGGCCAGCCAAGAAGAAATGAAGCGCTGGTATGACCAGAACGCAACCCTGGTCGAGTTCCAGCCGGGCCAGCAGGTTTGGGTCATGGCTCCGGTGAAACTCTGCGCCCTACAAGACAAATGGACTGGTCCCTTCAAGGTGGTCGAGCGGAAGAGCCAGGTCACGTATCTGGTCGACGTACAGTCCCCACGGAACCCCCTCCGGGTCCTCCACGTGAACCGTCTCAAGCCCCACTTTGTAAGGACGGAATTAAGTTTGCTACTGGCCACCGATGATGGGGCGGAAGAAGACACCGAACCCCTGCCCGATCTCCTGTGCACGAAAGAACTGGACGGTTCCGTGGAGGGAGTGAAACTGTCGACCACCCTCACTCCCCAGCAGGCCGACGACTGCCGCCAGCTGCTCAGACAATTCGCAGACCTCTTCTCTCTCATTCCAAGGGTTACCGACTGGTGTGTCCACGACGTGGACACCGGCGACAGCCCGCCTGTGAGACACCGAGCCTACCGGGTGCCTGACCGGGTCCGCACCTGCATCAAGACCAAGGTACAGAAGATGCTCACCCTGGGAGTAATCGAACCCTCCGACAGCCCCTGGGCCAGCCCGGTGGTTCTGGTCCCGAAGGCGGCTTCCCCAGGGGTCGCCCCCGAACTAAGATTCTGTGTGGACTATCGGGGGCTCAATGCGGTCACCCGCGCAGACGCTCACCCTATTCCCCGAGCCGACGAGCTCATCGACCGCCTGGGGGCCGCCCGGTTCCTCAGCACTTTCGACCTGACCTGCGGATACTGGCAGATTGCTCTCACGGAAGGAGCGAAAGAGCGCTCTGCCTTCTCCACGCCAGATGGCCACTACCGCTTCAGGGTCATGCCGTTCGGGATGAAAAACGCCCCAGCCACGTTCCAGCGGTTGGTGAACAAGGTCCTGGCCGGACTCGAGGAGTTCAGCGCAGCGTACCTTGACGACATCGCCGTATTCAGCTCTCAATGGCACGAGCATCTCCAGCACCTCCGACAAGTACTAATGGCCCTGCGCCAAGCCGGACTAACCGTGAAGGCCAGCAAATGCCAGCTCGGGCAAGGTTCCGTGGTCTACCTGGGGCATCAGGTGGGCAGCGGCCAGGTCGCCCCTCTCCAGCCGAAGATCGACGCCATCAAGTCCTGGGAGCCCCCCCACCACGCAGACAGAGGTTTCGGGCCTTCCTGGGCCTTACGGGGTACTACCGGAGGTTCATTAAAAATTATGGTAGTATCGCAGGGCCCCTCACAGAGTTGACCTCCAAAAAGCTTCCGCAGAAGGTGCAGTGGACCACCCCGTGCCAGCAGGCGTTCGACGCCTTGAAAACCACCATGTGCACCGCTCCCGTACTCCAGGCCCCCGACTACTCCCAAGAGTTTGTGGTCCAGACCGACGCATCCGAACACGGCATCGGGGCCGTGCTCTCGCAGTTCGACGACAAGGGCATTGATCAGCCCATAGCCTTCATCAGCCGAAGGCTGCTGCCGAGAGAGCAGCGTTGGAGTACTATAGAGCGAGAGACCTTTGCCGTAGTCTGGGCCCTCAAGAAACTGCGGCCCTACTTGTTCGGAACCCATTTTCGAGTACAGACGGACCACCGGCCCTTGCAGTGGCTAATGCGGATGAGGGGGGAGAACCCCAAGCTACTACGATGGTCCATCTCTCTCCAAGGGATGAATTTCACTGTCGAACATCGCCCCGGGACGGATCATGCCAACGCCGACGGCCTGTCCCGGTTCTTCCGCTTCGGCGAGGAGAACCCCCCAGTGGATGGATAGTTCTCCACGCCTGTCAGCTGGGGGGGGACGCGTGTGAGACCGGCCTCACGGCGTTGCCCTCTCCATCATCCAGCCAACCTGCAACCACCCTCAAGACACGACATCTCCGACTCCGGCCGCCCCAGCCACCCCCGATCCGCGGGCCGGCCAGAGGCCTGACAGACTCAACACCCTACCACGCATGCCCAACCGAGGGAGCGGGAACCCTCGAGCCAGACCCAGAGGCGCTAGCCCAGTCACACCTCGGGTCGCCTTCCCCGGGAGGACTCAATCGGCCACCAGGCCCCTGGGGAGCAGGCGCCTCCCCTACCGAGCGTCTGGGGTCCCTCCCAGACCCACCTGAAAAGACCAAAGAAGTGAGCGGCAGGAAATCCCGCCGAACCCCCTCCGTCACCCCAGTCCCCCCCTCTGCGAGCACTCCGGACTTCAAAGAACCAGCGGAGTATAACAAGGGGTGCCGGAGAAACAAGGACAGAGAAGACCTGGAACCATCTGAGCCTGCTGACGCTGTCGCGGCTCCTGAACGCTGAAGTCACCTGGGCCTGCTGAGTGACTCGCGGCCTCTTGCTATTGAACCATCTGAGCCCTGCGGACGAGGTCGCGGCCCCCGAACACTGAACCACCTAGGCCTGCTGAGTGACTCGCGGCCCCCCGCTATTGAACCATCTGAGCCCTGCGGACGAGGTCGCGGCTCCCGAACACTGAACCACCTAGGCCTGCTGAGTGACTCGCGGCCCCCAGCTATTGAACCATCTGAGCCCTGCTGACGGAATCGCGGCTCCCGAACTCCGACCACCTGTGCCTGCTGAGAGACTCGCGGCGCTCCCCTTGAGGACGACTCGGTAAGAGATCGCCCAGAGACACGACACTATCCAGCTCGAGGATTGTGAGCTTCCGCAGGGTATTTCGCAGAGACACTATCTTGAAAGACTGTCCCGCTACCCCCATTCCCCACGACTGATTTGTGGTACGTTGTGCCACTGCTGTACTACTTGCCTTTTGGATCATAAAGATCCCTTGAAATCATCGATAAAAGAACCTATCGTCCTACAAAGAATCCGTGTGGTGTCACTCTGTTCGTAGTGCATCTCAGGGTGTGCGCGCCTGGTTCGGCTTACTTGGGAGAGGTGGGTCAAAGGGGTGGGCAAGACGTGTATCGAACCCCCCTCCGGCGAACGCCTTTCCAACACCCACCTAGTGAGGGCCTTGGTTTTCTGACCTACCAGAGTTGTCTCTTGCATCAAGACCACATCAGGTGAATGTCTCTTTAGGTACTGTTGCACTATCCCTCGTTTGATCTTCTCACCAACACCATTGACGTTCCAGGACATTATAGAAAGGGTTCGGTCTCTATCTCTCCCCATTGCTATGTATCACATCAATTTCCCATATTCGGATCATTGCTAGGCAAGGAGAAGGTTGAATTTTCCCACTCAACGTTTGCCGTCCAATGTTTACCCTGGCTACTGTACGCTCTCGAAACACTTTATCACATTGCTGACCAATAATACATTAAACAAGCATTTGCAATGCAATAGGTCTCGCATTTATAAGAGTTTGAGCTATTGGCATTGCAAAATTACAATGCCTTTTATTTATGTTTTGGTTTTAAAACAAATAAAAGGCATTGTCATTTACAATGTCAGTAGCATAAACTCGCCTAAAAGCAGTGTGGGGGGTGCAGCAGTGTGTGGAGTACAGCAGTGTGCGGCGTGCAGCAGTGTGTGGCGTGCAGCAGTGTTTCGTGTAGCAGTGTGAGGCATGCAGCACTGTGTGGCGTGCAGCGGCGTGCAGCAGTGTGCGGTGTGCAGCAGTGTCGTGCAGCACGCAGCAGTGTCGTGCAGCATGCAGCAGTGTCGTGCAGCCTGCAGCAGTGTCGTGCAGCAGTGTCGTGCAGAGTGCAGCAGTGTGGTGCAGCAGTGTGCAGCAGTGTCGTGCAGCAGTGTGCAGCAGTCCTGCAGCAGTGTGTGGCGTGCAGCAGTGTTTCGTGCAGTAGTGTGCAGCAGTGTGAGGCGTGCAGGAGTGTGAGGCGTGCACGAGTGTGAGGCGTGTGAGGCGTGCAGGAGTGTGAGGCGTGCAGGAGTGTGAGGCGTGCAGGAGTGTGAGGCGTGCAGGAGTGTGAGGCGTGCAGGAGTGTGAGGCGTGCAGGAGTGTGAGGCGTGCAGGAGTGTGAGGCGTGCAGGAGTGTGAGGCGTGCAGGAGTGTGAGGCGTGCAGGAGTGTGAGGCGTGCAGGAGTGTGAGGCGTGCAGGAGTGTGAGGCGTGCAGGAGTGTGAGGCGTGCAGGAGTGTGAGGCGTGCAGGAGTGTGAGGCGTGCAGGAGTGTGAGGCGTGCAGCAGTGTGAGGCGTGCAGCAGTGTGAGGCGTGCAGGAGTGTGAGGCGTGCAGCAGTGTGAGGCGTGCAGCAGTGTGAGGCGTGCAGCAGTGTCGTGCAACATGCAGCAGTGAGTAATGCAGCAGTGTGCGCCATGCAGCAGTGTGTGGCGTGCAGCAGTGTTTTTCGTGTAGCATTGTGCGGCGTGCAGCAGTGTGCGGCGTGCAGCAGTGTGCGGCGTGCAGCAGAGTGTGGCGTGCAGCAGTGTGTGGCGTGCAGCAGTGTTTTGTGTAGCAGTGTGCGGCGTGCAGCAGTGTGCGGCGTGCAGCAGTGTGCGGCGTGCAGCAGTGTGCGGCGTGCAGCAGTGTGCGGCGTGCAGCAGTGTGTGGCGTGCAGCAGTGTTTTGTGTAGCAGTGTGAGGCATGCAGCAGTGTGAGGCGTGCAGCAGTGTGAGGCGTGCAACAGTATGGTGTGCAACAGTGTGAGGCGTGCAACAGTATGGTGTGCAACAGTGTGTGCCGTGCAACAGTGTGTGCCGTGCAGCAGTGTTTCGTGTAGCATTGTGCGGCGTGCAGCAGTGGGAGGCGTGCAGCAGTGGGAGGCGTGCAGCAGTGTGAGGCATGCAGCAGTGTGGCGTGCAGCAGTGAGGCGTGCAGCAGTGAGGCGTGCAGCACTGTGTGGCGTGCAGCAGTGTGCGGCGTGCAGCAGTGTGCAGCAGTGTGCGGCGTGCAGCAGTGTACGGCGTGCAACAGTGTGTGCCGTGCAACAGTGTGTGCCGTGCAGCAGTGTTTCGTGTAGCATTGTGCGGCGTGCAGCAGTGGGAGGCGTGCAGCAGTGGGAGGCGTGCAGCAGTGGGAGGCGTGCAGCTGTGTAATGCAGCAGTGTGCGAAGCAGTGTGTGGCGTGCGGTAGTGTGCGGCGTGCAGCAGTAGCAGTGTGTGGCGTGCAGCAATGTTTTGTGTAGCAGTGTGAGGCATGCAGCACTGTGTGGCGTGCAGCGGTGTGCAGCAGTGTGCGGCGTGCAGCAGTGTCGTGCAGCATGCAGCAGTGTCGTGCAGCATGCAGCAGTGTCGTGCAGCATGCAGCAGTGTCGTGCAGCATGCAGCAGTGTCGTGCAGCGTGCAGCAGTGTCGTGCAGCGTGCAGCAGTGTCGTGCAGCGTGCAGCAGTGTCGTGCAGCGTGCAGCAGCGTGCAGCAGTGTCGTGCAGCAGTGTCGTGCAGCAGTGTCGTGCAGCAGTGTCGTGCAGCAGTGTCGTGCAGCAGTGTGCGGCGTGCAGCAGTGTGCGGCGTGCAGCAGTTTGAGGCGTGCAGCAGTGTGAGGCGTGCAGCAGTGTGAGGCGTGCAGCAGTGTGAGGCGTGCAGCAGTGTCGTGCAACATGCAGCAGTGAGTAATGCAGCAGTGTGCAGCAGTGTGTGCCATGCAGCAGTGTGTGGCGTGCAGCAGTGTTTTTCGTGTAGCATTGTGCGGCGTGCAGCAGTGTGCGGCGTGCAGCAGTGTGCGGCGTGCAGCAGTGTGCGGCGTGCAGCAGTGTGCGGCGTGCAGCAGTGTTTTGTGTAGCAGTGTGAGGCATGCAGCAGTGTGAGGCGTGCAACAGTATGGCGTGCAGCAGTGTGAGGCGTGCGAGGCGTGCAGCAGTGTGAGGCGTGCAGCAGTGTGAGGCGTGCAGCAGTGTGAGGCGTGCAGCAGTGTGCAGCAGTGTGCAGCAGTGTGCAACAGCGTGTGCCGTGCAACAGTGTGTGCCGTGCAGCAGTGTTTCGTGTAGCATTGTGCAGCGTGCAGCAGTGTGAGGCGTGCAGCAGTGTGAGGCGTGCAGCAGTGTAAGGCGTGCAGCAGTGTGAGGCGTTCAGCAGTGTCGTGCAACATGCAGCAGTGAGTAATACAGCAGTGTGCGCCATGCAGCAATGTGTGGCGTGCAGCAGTGTTTTTCGTGTAGCATTGTGCGGCGGGCAGCAGTGTGCGGCGTGCAGCAGTGTGTGGCGTGCAGCAGTGTGTGGCGTGCAGCAGTGTTTTGTGTAGCAGTGTTTTGTGTAGCAGTGTGCGGCGTGCAGCAGTGTGCGGCGTGCAGCAGTGTGTGGCGTGCAGCAGTGTTTTGTGTAGCAGTGTGAGGCATGCAGCAGTGTGAGGCGTGCAGCAGTGTGAGGCGTGCAGCAGTGTGAGGCGTGCAACAGTATGGCGTGCAACAGTGTGTGCCGTGCAACAGTGTGCCGTGCAACAGTGTGCCGTGCAGCAGTGTTTCGTGTAGCATTGTGAGGCGTGCAGCAGTGTGCGGCGTGCAGCAGTGTGCGGCGTGCAGCAGTGTGCGGCGTGCAGCAGTGTGAGGCGTGCAGCAGTGTGAGGCGTGCAGCAGTGTGAGGCGTGCAGCAGTGTGAGGCGTGCAGCAGTGTGAGGCGTGCAGCAGTGTGAGGCATGCAGCACTGTGCGGCGTGCAGCAGTGTGCGGCGTGCTTCAGTGTGCTGCGTGCAGCAGTGTGCAGCAGTGTGTGGCGTGCAGCAGTGTGCGGCGTGCAACAGTGTGTGCCGTGCAACAATGTGTGCCGTGCAGCAGTGTTTCGTGTAGCATTGTGCGGCGTGCAGCAGTGGGAGGCGTGCAGCAGTGGGAGGCGTGCAGCAGTGGGAGGCGTGCAGCAGTGGGAGGCGTGCAGCTGTGTAATGCAGCAGTGTGCGAAGCAGTGTGTGGCGTGCGGTAGTGTGCGGCGTGCAGCAGTAGCAGTGTGTGGCGTGCAGCAATGTTTTGTGTAGCAGTGTGAGGCATGCAGCACTGTGTGGCGTGCAGCGGTGTGCGGCGTGCAGCAGTGTCGTGCAGCATGCAGCAGTGTCGTGCAGCATGCAGCAGTGTCGTGCAGCATGCAGCAGTGTCGTGCAGCATGCAGCAGTGTCGTGCAGCATGCAGCAGTGTCGTGCAGCATGCAGCAGTGTCGGGCAGCGTGCAGCAGTGTCGTGCAGCAGCGTGCAGCAGTGTCGTGCAGCAGTGTCGTGCAGCAGTGTGCGGCGTGCAGCAGTGTGCGGCGTGCAGCAGTGTGCGGCGTGCAGCAGTGTGCGGCGTGCAGCAGTGTGAGGCGTGCAGCAGTGTGAGGCGTGCAGCAGTGTGAGGCGTGCAGCAGTGTGAGGCGTGCAGCAGTGTGAGGCGTGCAGCAGTGTCGTGCAACATGCAGCAGTGAGTAATGCAGCAGTGTGCAGCAGTGTGTGCCATGCAGCAGTGTGTGGCGTGCAGCAGTGTTTTTCGTGTAGCATTGTGCGGCGTGCAGCAGTGTGCGGCGTGCAGCAGTGTGCGGCGTGCAGCAGTGTTTTGTGTAGCAGTGTGAGGCATGCAGCAGTGTGAGGCGTGCAATAGTATGGCGTGCAGCAGTGTGAGGCGTGCAGCAGTGTGAGGCGTGCAGCAGTGTGAGGCGTGCAGCAGTGAGGCGTGCAGCAGTGTGTGGCGTGCAGCAGTGTGCAGCAGTGTGCAGCAGTGTGCAGCAGTGTGCGGCGTGCAACAGCGTGTGCCGTGCAACAGTGTGTGCCGTGCAGCAGTGTTTCGTGTAGCATTGTGCGGCGTGCAGCAGTGGGAGGCGTGCAGCAGTGTGCAGTGTGCGGCGTGCAGCTGTGTAATGCAGCAGTGTGCGAAGCAGTGTGTGGCGTGCGGTAGTGTGCGGCGTGCAGCAGTAGTGTGTGGCGTGCAGCAATGTTTCGTGTAGCAGTGTGCAGCATACAGCAGTGTGCGGCGTGCAGTAGTGTGCGGCGTGCAGTAGTGTGCGGCGTGCAGCAGTGTGCGGCGTGCAGCAGTGTGCGGCGTGCAGCAGTGTGCGGCGTGCAGCAGTGTGTGGCGTGCAGCAGTGTGTGGCGTGCAGCAGTGTGTGGCGTGCAGCAGTGTGTGGCGTGCAGCAGTGTGAGGCGTGCAGCAGTGTGAGGCGTGCAGCAGTGTGAGGCGTGCAGCAGTGTGAGGCGTGCAGCAGTGTGTGGCGTGCAGCAGTGTCGTGCAGCATGCAGCAGTGAGTAATGCAGCAGTGTGCAGCAGTGTGTGGCGTGCAGCAGTGTGTGCCGTGCAGCAGTGTTTTGTGTAGCATTGTGCAGCGTGCAGCAGTGTGTGGCGTGCAGCAGTGTGTGGCGTGCAGCAGTGTTTTGTGTAGCAGTGTTTTGTGTAGCAGTGTGAGGCGTGCAGCAGTGTGTGGCGTGCAGCAGTGTGTGGCGTGCAGCAGTGTGTGGCGTGCAGCAGTGTGTGGCGTGCAGCAGTGTGTGGCTTGCAGCAGTGTGAGGCATGCAGCAGTGTGAGGCATGCAGCAGTGTGAGGCATGCAGCAGTACATGAAATACAAGCATCTCACTGCTAATGGGTTAAACACTGAATATAATACCATTTACCAGCACAACATGGGTCTAGAGACACACAGAAAGGCAGAATAGAGTCCGCTATTTCAGATCACATTCTCAGCCTACAGCTTGGTGCCATTAGCTGGTGCGCTTACACCACCACTGTTAAGCGCCCGGCTTTGCACCACATGCTGCCCCACGAGGCTGCCAGTAACTGCAACACTGGGGCTCGTGCCCCAGCCCTTTCACTTTATAAATCACTGTTAGCAGATCTGTTAATCCCACTGGTGCAACTCCAGTGAGGCAGGACTACGGCTCCCACAATGCATCACATTATTAAACGAAAGCTCAGGACTGGAAAAGACTCGAGACCTGACTGAAACCCCCACCGCAGCAGCCTCAGCGCCTGGTTACCCTTGGGGGCGATTAGACGCACTTTACAAAACTTGTTGATGTTAAATTGATAATGAATACGTGGTTGCTGGCGAATGAGTGCATCAGATAATCTGTGCTAGAAGTAAAATGTGGACTTTATGCCACACCCGAGCGAATAAACGGAAATACTTCTTTGCTCGGATACCAACCCCACCTTGTTCTCTCTCTTACACGCACATCACGCACATGGTCACTGCTTATCATGAACTAGCATTACGGGCGCTCTATTACATAAATAAAAAGCCATGGTGAATGCTGCTGGATGCTGTTTGGCAGGTGGGAGGGGTAAATAAAAGGCCACAGTGATTAAACAAAGAAAGTGAAACCAGCCATGGCATCTTGCTGGATGATGTTTGGGCGACAGAGAACAAGAGCGCACTGAAGCTGACGAGGAGGGAGTGGGAGGGGGGAGTGGGGGCGGGCGCAGTGGTGCGGGCCGCAGTTGTAAAAGGCAGGGAGAGGGTGAGATTGAGGAAGGGAAAGATAGGGATCAAAGGAAAAAACAAGGGGGTGGCAAATGGTGTGCACTTTGATGTCCTCAGTGGCCGTGCGGCTCACTGAGGACATCAAAGCAAGTGATCAAGCAGTGCTTTTCAGGCTGCCAAATGGTGCGCGCGCCCAGGGCACATGCACTGTATTTGGAGGCCTGAAAAGCCACTGTTTGCACTTCCAAAACTCGCTTACTATAAGTCTCGCCAGAGCAGCACTAAATCGCTGTCTCAGGCGAGACCTAAAAATGAAGAAACCTCCCTAAATTCCAGGCCCCCTGGAGCCCACCCCCCTCCCCGCCCCCCAGTCCCTAGTATGAGACCCTAACAAACCCCCCCCACCTCCCAACCCCTCAACAGCCGCCCCCCTCCCTGCCCCCCTGCCCGTGGATTTAAAACTACCCACTCCCAAACATGTCAGAGTGCCTCTCTCCCCCCCTGAAATGCTAGAAATGCACGGGGTGAACAACTCCCATCCCCGCTCGCTCACCTCACAATTAACGTAATTTTTTTTTTTTTGCCATCCACTGAGTGTATTGTCCAAACTCATTCACATCACATCATATAACCCCATTGGTTTCAAACCTGGCATTAGGTCCCCTTCTTTGTTAGTCTCGTACCCGATGGGTATGTCAACCCCCACCTGCTCCACCCCTACTTGCACTTTCAATTGGGCTCCAGCTCTCCATTGCTGACCCCAAGGGTCCTCAGGTCTGCTCCTTCTGCGGACCTTCTTTCACTGCAGGACCACTCGTAGCA
The DNA here is from genome assembly GCF_964204655.1 of Triturus cristatus. Lineage (NCBI taxonomy): Eukaryota > Metazoa > Chordata > Amphibia > Caudata > Salamandridae > Triturus > Triturus cristatus. The sequence goes on from NC_140594.1 coordinate 395,597,341, forward strand.
GCGTCTATGAGGAAACCCCTGCGTTGGCTAGTCCTGTCCGGACGCTCTCGCCTCTGATTGCCCACAGTACTCCATCCTTCCATCCAGTCCCAGTCTGCATCCGGTAAATCAAAAAACCACAATTTGCCATCCGACTCCACCCGCAGTTTCGCAGGGAAAAGCATTGCGTATTTCACCTCCCGGTCCCGTAGTTCCCTCTTCACCGCCTGAAAGCTGCGTGGTTGGGGTTGGACCTTGGCCGTGAAGTCAGGAAAGAAGGCCACTTCGTAGTTATCTATTTTCACCGGGGGACTGGACATCGCTGTTTGCAGGATGATGTCCCTGTCTCGGTAGTTGAACACCCAAGCAATAAGGGGCCTCGGGGGTGCTCCCGGCTTTGGCCTCCCTCCTGGTACTCTGTGGGCTCTTTCAATGGAGAAGTAACTGGACAGGGTCTTGGGCTGAAGGTGTTTCGTGATGAGGTCTTCTACATAAAAGTCTGCAGCCGGCCCCTCTGTTCTTTCCGGGACTCCCAAGATGCGGATGTTATTGCAGCGGGCCCGGCCTTCATAGTCATCAAGCTGCCGTGCCATCCTCTCCTGCTTCATCTTCATTTCAAACATCTGCGTCTGAAGCTCTGACGTGTCCGTCTGTAGGGCACTGGGGACCACCTCAAGCTCCTTGACTTTCTCGTCCATCTTCCGACAATTCGCCCGGATGAGAGAGACCTCCACTGTGAACGAATCCACCAAGGCGCGAACTCCGTTGATAGCTGCCTCGACATCATACAAAGTCGGCTCAGGTCCTTGTTTAGAGGCAGCCGCCCCTCCATCCTTCTCTGGCTGCGGCGAGTCTCCCTTGTCCTCCACTTTGGACCATGCGAATTTGGCCAGCTGCTTTTGGGCGTTCGCCTTAGACCCTTTCCCTCCTGTCGCCATGGAAACACGGTAATGAACGCCCCACTAGGTGAAAACACAGACCAGCTTCAACGAGTCAAATGCAAATCATTGATATGGGTGGTTACGTTTATGCGACTCGCCTCCGGGTTCTCCGTTTGAGTATCGGGGCCTCAGAACATGGAATGTCTTGGCTGGATGGGCTTCTACACACTTCGTATCTTTATCAGTATGGCGTGACAACGTTCGCCGGCTTTCTGCCGGAGGCTTCTCCGCTCTCTGTCGACGGCACTCTATCGCAATACCTCCAGTGAGGTTGGAGCGTTTAGCCCCTCCGTCTAACCGTGCCTCCCGGATTCAGAACGCCTCCCGAGCCCCCGCATCGGCTTCCACAGCAGAAACCTGTCCTTGCTCCTTTGGGGGGGTTACAGAATTCCAAAGCCCCCTACCAACCTTAATAATGTTGCGTATTGATTGTCCGCAAGGCGGCAACAGTCCTCTGTGCCAATACAGTCTGAGGTGCAAGAAGTCATCCGGGCCAAATACTCCCAGCCTCAGGCACCCATCACTGCCATCATCCACCACCCCTGGGCTGGGCTGATGTATGACTCAGTCACTTGCGTGTAAAGCTGTCTGCCCAAGCCCTGCGTTTAGTAATTTGCTCTAGGGCCCACTTTAAGCAGCTTAGCCGGTCAGGAGACTTAGCAGGTACAGCCTCCTGTACTAGCTTATGCCCGAGGATCTCTTTCCAGTGGTACCTCAGAGCCTCAATCGCTGTATATTGCTAAACTGTACCGCTACGCCAGTCGGGTGTCCGTTGGGCCACTGCCCTCTGTTGTCCAAGTTAGTCCCGTCACAGGCCACGGTTCAGAGTACCTCCATTGAGGCTGCAGGGTAGCACTCCTTACCGGACACCACCTCTTGCCTGGCTCCGCGTGTCCGCGCAGCGTGTGTCGCCCCCACCACAGTGGCCTCTCGCACCACCTCTCAACTTCAAGCCTCAAAGCCGGGGTCCCGCGTAGTTCGCGTATGCCGGTATCCGTGAGCCTGAGGCCGCCCAGCCCCCTCCTTTTTCCCGGCTCTTAGAAGTGCGCCAGTCCTTGCAGCGCGGGCGAGCCCCAGCGCCAGGCCTCCAGTTCGCCTCTGCTCCCCGTTGAGTTTCTATTCAGGCCCCCGTCCCTTGGGCACCACACTTCCCCTGCCCGTGGCCTCGTTACGCAAAGGCTGCAGAGCCTGGGGCTCAGGTGAACGAGTCACTCACCGGGACCGCTTTCGCTCAGCAACACCGCCCGGGAGCCCTCGGCTGGTCCTCGATCGTCACCGGGCGCTTTTCCCGGGCTGAAGCCCCTCCGATTCCCTTCCGGGCCACTCCTCTAGTTGGCGACGTTAACTTCCCCAATCTTTTCCTACGCTTTCATGCTACGGGAGTCTGCTATTGCCATCACCGCTCTCGAAAGAAATAGCCGGAACCATCCTCCAAGTCGCCGCTCCCGTCGAGTCTCTGGGGGGTAAGGAGTGAGATAATGTTTGTTTCAACAATTTCAGGATGTGGATGGCGGCGGATAATGCAGGATTTATGTCGGAGATTCCGGAGCTCGTTCAGGCAGCGGCCATTCTTGTTGGCTGCTAGCCACGCCCCCCACCCCCATCCATTCTTAATGTCAACTGCTTATGGCTAGGTGGCTTGTAGAAGAACCCCAATGGTAGAATATGGATACCTGTTTGCTCAACTGTCCAATTCCCCACCCTATCCAGTAATGTTTGAACCAGGTTGGGCGACCCAAAAGATAGCAACACTCAATCACCCCCTAGCAACTTCTTGGAACTGCCTATCCAAGCAACCCGTCTGGCCATTTTGAATTCAGTAAAGAGCGGGGAGGATATCCCAGACCTCGAAATTAGCAGGGACAGTGCTTTATTTTTTAGAGAAGACCAGTGTTCCTTGGTGCCATCAGTCAACGTGGGGATATTGGCTAGCACTGTCGTGCTTCCGGTGGAAGGTGTAGGGTATTTGTGTCATATGTGGTTCTTAATATGTGAGGTGCTTTATCTTGTCCAATTTTCTTTGGTGATTCCCTTATGTTTCCATGTCTAGGTCTACCAACTAAGGGTTAATTTTGTATATTTATTAGGGGTTCCTGAATAGAGCTTTTGGCCTGCAGCTGCGGCTTTTAATGCGTTATGGGCATGCCTTCCTGGGTCGGACTCATGGGCGGGGGAGCCCATTGGCCTATTTGTGGTGCAGTCACAGAATCAGGATTTAGGGGTCCTGTTTGTGTAAGCAAGGGCCTATAATCCCCAGTTTTTTGTGTGTTCTTTGTAATACAATGACAGTGGCAAGGATTGGTCAATGGGGGCTGGCTAATGTACGGCCCTGACTGGCTCGGCAGAGGCTGCTGCATCTGTTTGAGTTTTTCAATGCGTTCTTCAATTCGATTTAATTTTTGAAGTAAGGGTTCTAATAGGGTTGTGACCAGCCCTCCGATTTTTTTACCAGAACTCTCTACTTTCAGTGCCCTGTATATAAGTTGTGGGACTTGTAGGGCGTGCTATATTAGCAGGACTAGTTGCGGAAGGAAGCCCCTTAACCACCACCTCCATCACCTCCCTCGTGGTTTCACTTTTGCGCCTTCTCTTCGGAGATGGATGAATAAGCTTATTTGGGCCCTGCCCCTTTCTTTTCCTGGACTGGGTTGGGGAACTTATCCCTTGATTGATCCTACTCTTCTGTCCCCTAATGTTTATTTTGGTTTTAGCATTAACATCCCTCGACATGACACTGTCATTTTCTTTTCTTCAGTGGTGTTACTAGTCGCTGTCCTGGTAGGGGGAAATGCACTCTTGGCGATCAATGCTGTTATAGGCCTCTATCGGATTGAGATGCGTTTTGTTTCCAGGGACAATCTTCGCTCTGTTAGGGCAATTTCGTGGATAAGGGCTGACTCAGCACGTAACAGAAAAGCATCAAGAGTCCCCACCACACCCTGTCCTGTAAGGGATTTTCTTTTATTCATTTTGTCAAGATGACACTATTCCTACATTGAAACGTTATATGACAGCCTATGCCAAATGGATAGTCTATGGTCAGACTAAATATTTCAACTGATCCAATGAGAACCCTTGACCCACATACACTAGCCCACCAGAGCAAACGAATAAACGTATAATTTTATGGCACCAAGTGTTAATAAGATGGCCCAGCCCGACCTCTTACGGGCTCGGATGGTTTGCCTGGGCTTCGCCCAGAAGCGTCCGCGCGCGTCCCGCGCTGTGGGAGCACTAGCACGATTTTATGCACATCCTTGGCGCTTGCATGCCTCAGCGTCCAATGGGGTACCCCAGAGGATGCCGGTAATTGAGGTCCGAAGCCGCACTCAGCCCCCTCCTCCCGGGAGCCGGTACCGCATTCCAGTTAGCGGCAGTGGCGGTAGCAGCGGCAGTGTGGACATCCGTCCCAGGCAGCCTAGCAACGGTGAGAGGTCCCTGGCAAAAATGTGGGCAAGTGATGTGAAGGAGGATCCCGCGCTGCGGGATCATTAGCGCGCTTTTATGCGCCTCCTTGGCGCTTGCAGGCGTCAGCGTCCAATGGCGTGCCCCAGAGGATGCCGGTAATTGTTTTCCGAAAAGCCACACGCAGCCCCCTCCTCCCGGGAGCCGGTACTGCATCTCAGTCAGCGGCAGTGGCGGTAGCAGCGGCAGTGGGGACGTCCGTCCTAGGCAGCCAAGCAACGGTAAGAGGTCCCTGGCAAAAATGTGGGCAAGTGATGTGAAGGAGGATCCCGCGCAGCGGGAGCACTAGCGCGATTTTATGCGCCTCCTTGGCACTTGCAGGCATCAGCGTCAAATGGCGTGACCCAGAGGATGCCGGGAATTGTGGTCCGAAGCCGCACGCAGCCCCCTCCTCCCGGGGAGCCGGTACCGCGTCCCAGTCAGTGGTAGTGGCGGTAGCAGCGGCAGTGTGGACATCCGTCCCAGGCAGCCCAGTGTAACGCCCTGAACGTCTCAGGATCGTTTAACAGACACGATAATGAGAACGCAACCACTTGTGAAGGTTTAGTTATTTTAATGAAGGCAAAAATAATACAAGGAATAAACAAAGGTTATAGTCACTGGAATCCTCCAGGCTAAGTACGTTACCAGCCCACAGCACGGATGGTCCTAACCGTCCTCTGCATATACGCCGATCCCGGCGTATGCCAACAGAGGGCAGAAATGAAATAGCCGACAATGCCAATCGGTAGGCTGTGAGGGGCACGAAGAGTGTTGGGGAGAATCGAGGAGTCAGGGAAACACCCAGCCGGGGTCTCTACCTGAAGGGAGCAGCCGCTCAACCTCTTCCTCAGACTGCACCGGGACGCGGAGTCACCTCCTGGTGATGCGTCACCGATACCCCAATCACAAGCAAAGAAGACTGAACCGAGAGCAGCCGCTCGATCGATCCTGTGGACTTCCGAGTCTGTAACGCGGCAAACACCTCCTGGTGTGCGTTACAGCTAGCAGTCCCTGTATCTCTGGTCGGGCTGGGAGTTACGACTCCAACCAGCAAAAGCGCCACTGCGCTTTGACTCAGCCGAGTCAAAAAGCGAAGCTCAATGGTTATCCGGTAGAGCTTCCGGGTCCTTCACAGGTGACGATGGGGCAAGACACGGCCCAGGGAGTAACGACTCGACCTACCTCCGTTCTTGCCTTACTGGAGCACCACTCCGGAACACTGCTCTTCACTAAGCAGGTACGTCGGTGTAAACACAATATCCGACAGCGTTGTACCTCCCGGTTCCTCCCTTTATAGGGCGTGTTTTCCTTGAGTTATGTAACAGCTCTCCTGTTTACATAAGGGCGTGTTTTCCTTGAGTTATGTAACAGCTCTCCTGTTTACATAACCTCTCAACCGCTAAGCATCCTGGGAGATGTAGTCCGTTTTCGCTGGTTACCGTTTTCCTCCCCTCGCATGACAGGAATTCTTGACACCCAGCAACAGTGAGAGGTCCCTGGCAAAAATGTGGGCAAGTGATGTGAAGGAGGATCCCCACGGGTTAGTATTGAGAAACCAGGCTCGGTTAGGTGCTATCAGTGTCACTGTGTAGAACCTGATTAGTAAACAGTCTAGGGGGGCCTTTCGTTGGAAGTAGACGCTATTAAGTTAGGATTGCATTTTTGGGTAGTGATGTGCACTTGTCGTCTAAGAAAGATGAATTTCGTACGGATATTAGTTGCTTTGTGAGAGGATCCTAGTGTCTGGGAGAAAGAAAGTGGGATGTAACAAGAGGGAATAGATGGAGGCGGTATAAGGTAAACATGTGGAAAGTTGGAGAAGAGTACATCAGAACAGTCAAGGCAGAAGTAGTACTGGTTGGGAAGCAAAAAAAAGAAGTGGGCTAGGAAGTTTGGTAAGATTAGCGAATAGGCAAATTGTTATACTGTGCTGGTGTTGTTTAAAATACACCATTGATTTGCTTCTTAGTAGGCAAGTGCTTTGAGAGGAGATCCTGACAATGGAGTAGGTGAAAAGGTAAATAAGGAGCTAAATAGATATTGGACCTAAAGGAGTGATCCTAGGAATACAGTTGCTGGTGGTCTTCCAAGAAAGTGTCTGCCGACATGACATTTACTTTCTTTCCCTGTCTCTCTCATGCTTACTTGGTCTGACATATCCCAGTGCTTATAAGGGAGTTAGACCGCGAGATAGGAAAATGATGATGCATTCTAACTGACTTCTATTCCTAGGATCATGAGGTGCAAGGCAATGACACTCTGAATTATGGTATCCTAGACGACTGTAGCTATGTCCCTACCCATAGCAAAGCTTTTGACAATATATGCAGTCAATACGTTTGCATAGTAGCCAACCTAAACATAATACAATGTGTTACATAGGTTGTTAGGTGAATAAGCTTCTCCTTCATTTCAGAGAAAGTGAAAGACTCAAGCAAGAGTGGGATAGGCGAAACAAGAATTGGATGGTAAAGGAAGGTAGCAGCCAGTGTCTTGATTGGGGGAGGGGCGGGGTCATGGAATGAGTTCGGGGGTGGGATAGCTATAGGATGGAGCAGGAAAGGAGGGTATCAATTTGAGGCAGGGAATGCAGCTGGGCAATGACTAGAGAATGGAGTGCAACAGGTAAGTAATGCAATCTCTTGCATGATCTACGTGTTTAGCAAACCTATTTGAATTTGTGAGAATCTGAAGCATTGGTGTTTCATTTGTCAGTCCTTCAACATTGAACAGGAGGTGAACCGAACTCCGAATTAGACTCTTGTCTAGCTACAAGACACTATTGATTGTGGCTGTTGCAGGGATTCTGCTTATGCACAGAACTATGCACAGGAAACCAGGACCTCAGTGAATTGTGGTGTACCAAAAACTCACCTCAGAACCCCTTATCCAACCAGCATCAGTGTCCCATTCGTTATCCGAGTTTATCTCGGCGGTCCCAATGTATAGACAACCCAGAACAAGCGACTTAGTGTATTCTCAGGAATGGTGGGAATCAGAAATAACTGTTCGTAATTATTCTCATATCAGTCCACAACAAGAGTAAACAGAGACACAGTAAAGTTTAAAGAGTTTATTTTATAAACCTCGTGTCCTAAGATGCAGTACTTTGGCTAACATAAGCAGACACCTGATTAAGATCAAAACCATCAGCATAGTTACAATACCATAGAAAATGAAAGGAGAAATCATAATAAAATGACAGTGGATTACAGCCACCTTCCTTTCGCTAGTTAACTAATATTATTATTAGACTAATAGAAGGTCTCTAGGCTTGAATGGGGAAGCCCATACCGTAAAGATCAGCTTAGCGGAATCACATCACAGGATCAGGTATACTCTGCTCCTGGGAAAGCTCTTCTTCCGAATGCGTATAAAGCATGCAGCCTGCAATATTAAATGCACTCGACTTTCAGGTATTTGCAGCTGCGTGCGTGTTATGGCTAAATAGTGGGCCGATCAACCTGAACCCAACAACATGCACCGTCTAGTGACCCAGACTGTTTCTTTACACAATGTTCAGACCAAGGTCGCAGCTCAGTGTTAGGGATGTGAACAACAGACAGTTCTCATGTGAAGCAAAGGCGAGCAAGCATTTCTCAAATATAACATGTAACTGCAGTGTCTTGTGCAAAAGCAGCAAAAGTGGCAAGATGGCTTTCCAACATCTAACGCGGTTGTGCTAACTTAGCAATGCACGTATATAAATAGTAGTCCTCACTACACCCCCCCCCCCCCCCTTGATCGGACCACTAACCAGTGGGGGCGCAATTTAAGAACGCAGAGTTCAAGTTCGATAGAACGGAACTAAGGGCACAAATTGTGAATCCATATAAGGTAAGTGAAAAGTTCGAAGAGAAAAAGAGAGAAAAAAAACCATTTAAAGGGGAAAACAATATCATCGATGGATTTTCAACGAAAAACAAAAAGGCATTCCACAGGAATTTTGGATGACCTCCAAGTTAATCCATCAAGGTATAAGCACAATAAGTTGCAACGGCTTCCAAGAGGAAATCATTGGAATGTTCTGCAAAATTATCTGCCATCCAATTCAGCAAGGGGAATGAACACACATGTTCCTCGACAACTGGAGCCTCTAGTACCATTAGAGGACAACTGGCGTGTTCTTCAAGATAACTTCTTGCCAAGAATTCAGCGGCAGCCGTTCCGATGTCCCAATTCCCTAGGACTCCATGTGCTGCTCCACAGGCCATAATCCTGACACCAGAACAGTCCAACTCATGAGCCACTAAGGGCCTCATTAGTCGATCATAATCCGGGGCGGGAGACACAGAGTTCGACAAGCACAAATCCAGAGCCCATTGGAACGGACACTCTAGGCAATGAAAGAGAGGCTGTACGCAAGTAAAGTAGGGAAACCGGAGGGACAACCCATAGGCTATGCTCAATGTTGCCAGTGGTAGTGTTCCATAGTATTCAAGCATCCGGTTACGAAGATGGAGCAGCCGGGACATGCTGTCGTGTGACGCAAGTTGTGCATCCATAGCGTAGTACGCAGACCAACAACAGTACCCCAGCCACGAGGGCGAGAATCAATGGGAGACCTCCGAAGACGCTGGAGAAAATAGAATGAAAAAATGCAGGAATCACACCAAAAATAGTTTGGAAGGAGGTCACGAGGCCGGAGCCCACAATTTTGAAAAAATGTGCCAGGCCACTTGTTGACGAGGCATTAAAGATAGTCTGAATTAGGGCACCAAAATGAAGTGGGAGATCAGTATTCAAAAGCGCCTGCACCTCGGTGCGCGTGTTTGCTACGTGAAGGACAAATGTTTCCCAGGATGAAGTCTACGCGACTTCTTTTTGAGACAATAGAGCCCTTATTCTGCTCATCTTGTTGAACTTTGCTTTCAAGGTTGGAATGGAAAGCCAGATGGATACATCGAGCCGTCCATGCGGGGGTGGGAAAAGGACGTTATTACAGCAGACTACTCTCTGGGATACAGTCACTATGTAGGGAATTGCCACTAACATCCCACAGCAGGCTTCATTACTTAATAGCAAATAACTACCGTTAGCCAGCAGCGTAAAAGACGGTGTTATAACTGGCACCGGGATCCCTTTCAGGACGCAAGCTAAATTAGGAGCGTGCACATTACATGCACCATGCAATTGAATGTGCCGACACACCACAGAGTGATCCGGAGTGGAAGTGCACTCTTCACCTTTTAAGTAAACCTCTTTTCCGTCCCTCACACATCTGTACGTGAACGGTAGTGACCAAACTTCATGCAGGACGGCAGTACCCAGTTGTTCATATCTGCCTAGCGCATAATGTTTCATGCAGGAACTGAACTTAAACAGGGGAAACGGTAATGTAATTAACCCGTGGATAAGCCACACAGCGGAGTTTAATTCGGCAACAGAGAAAGGTAAAGGTTCTAACTTTTCAATATGCAGCAATGAGTATGTTGCATCCTTCATGGACATGAACTGTTGTTTTGCAGTTATATTAAAAGGAAGGAACAAAGATGAAGTATTCATGTAATCCCAAGCGACTTTCCCAGCCTTTAACGTTTGCAATGTCCATGCAAACTGCATAATAGAACGCAATTGATTTTGACCATGATATAAAACAGACAAATCATCCTGCACAATGTCAACAACAGATGAAACAATATTATCTAACGTATAAATTCTGGAAGACAGGGTGTTAATGCTATTATCTATAACAGCCAACACTTTCTCCATATTGGCTTGATCAATAGCTCGTAATCTGGATGCAGCTTCAATCTGTGATAGCTTCCAAACTTCGTTATAAACAGCATATACCCATCTTTTGGACCTGCCAACCGCAGGACCCTTAACAAAATCATTCAAATCTATTTTGTCGTTCAATTGTGATAAATGAAGTTTAACAGATGCTAAGGTGGAATGTTGCAGCCAAGATTGGCATAACTTCCCTACTGAGTAGGTAGTTACAGTGTGAGAGGATTCAAAACTGGGGTCCACACGAACTTGCGTATACCCCGGATTCAAATCCAGAAACCGATGTTGACAGGAATCTGAGCTAGTTTGCCATATTAACCACCCTTCCAGATCTAATTTGGAAATATTGAAGGATGTGTTAGAAATGTATTACTGCAACGTAGCAAGGGACAGGTCCGTATGATTATCCCAATTAGGATAAGCACCCAGATCCGGAGTAGAGGGAGAATTAAATTTTTTAGAAGTAGCCAATCCAAAACAGGTGGTCTGAAAAATTGACGAATTCGAAAATAACATGTGGTTCGGGATGAGGCAGGCACGATGCAAAGCTTCTGTTCCCCGTACCTGCCACCGTTTAGAACCCCAAACCGATTTAAGATCAACAGTAGTTTTCCACAGATCATAACCTCCGATTGCCAACTCATCCATAAAGGACTTGGAATACAACAATTTAGTGTGTGTCAGCCTAACTTTCGAGGTAGACTCAGCCACCACTTTAAAGTAAAAGGAGGCATGATTCGACTCACTGAAATCAGAAAAATATGTGAATTTTTCTACTAACGTGGTGGAGCTGCCCAGCCTAGGTGCTGGACAGTGTTCCCATTGCGTATAATTTACAAAATTTCTAAATGTATTTGCTTTGTGAAGGAAATGATTGCCATAATGTTGATAGCAAAACTGCTCATCATAATTAGCAGCATCTAAATAGAAATCCTCAGCATCAAATGCAGCATAATATTTCAAATCAGAAAACAGTGCTTCTATGGCTTGAACATCCCAATCATCCGAGCGGATGCTTTGCTTAACTACATCACCCATAGAAACACGAAATACATTTGGCACATTGATTACTTCAGTGGGACCATGAATTTGTAATTTAACAGCATCCCACGCGATCCCATCCAGTACAGGCCAGGCAGTAATGTTCACAAAAGTCTGGTCCCTTTTCATGATATGTGATGAGGAGTGGGGGGCCAAAGTTCCTTCAATTAGTCTAATTGTAGATCTTTCTTTCAGGTAGTGTCCATTTATAAGTCTAAAAAACACTACCACAAATTCAATGGACATAAACAAAAAAATACATATGAGCACCAACCAAATGTAAGTCCAAGGGGGAATTAAAAAATGTCTTTTAAACCAGACCGCAAAAATTGAAACTTTTGATGGGGCAATGGAAGTCATTGAATTAATGTCAAAGGAGAAGCGCGACTGGTTAACTGTTGTGGATTGTAAAACAGGCAACGGGACATCCGCAGGATAAGCATACTCAATATCTTCAGGTTGACCACCAGCTGTCCATGGCAACAAAGGACCAGTAACTGCATGCATCTCGATGGCAACATCAGGCAAGGTGGTAGAAGCTGGGGCCAAAACAGAATTTCTCAGCATCGCAGGGCAAGAAACGGCTGGAGTCATACTAAGAAGAATCGGCCACTCGCTGTAGCTTGACAATGTCAATAGAGATGTACCTGTTATCCTTGTGATCAGGAAGTGGAGGTAAAATGACTGTTCGTGCACACCAAGCACCGGAACTGGTGCACGATAAGATGGGCCGAACTCCTTCTTGTTCTCCACCTTCTCACGGACCAGATCACCAACTCAAGGTAGCCAGCCGACTACCGGAATCTGAAGCGCAGCATCAGATGTGGAGGGCACGTGTTCCTTCGCTAGACTGTCTCTTGTTTCATGTAGATTCTGCAATACAGCACAGTGATCATTTACATCAAAGGGAGCGGCTGACGCCGCCATGTCTAGACCATCAAGGTCCGGGACAAACATTCGTATGCCAAAGAGCATCATGTATGGGGTCCGCCCACCCAGAGACCTTCTAGGGAGATTATTAAGTGCACATTGTAAGTTATACAAGTGGGGTAGCCAGTTCCGTCCAGTGCCTAAAGCCCTAGCTGTCAAAGATTGCTTTAAGTCATGGTTCATTCGTTCCACCACACTATTACCCTCAGGTCGGTAGGGAGACGAAAATTTGACTTGGACCCCCAAATTTCTCATGGCTTCTTTGTACGCCTTAGAGGCGAACGCAGGGCCCTGATCAGAATGAAAGGTACCACATGCAAAACTTCCCACAAAGACACGCAAATCCCTGATGACAGTACGGGCATCAGCACTCCTTTGTGGCCATACCCACAGAAAACGTGTGCACGAATCCACTGCAACCAAGATGTACTTGTACGCAGTATCAGAGGTGAATGGACCGCAGTGATCTAAATAAACACACCCTAGTGGTTTATTAGATATGTACAACTGAGTCTGTGGTGGGCGCGCCGCAGTTGAAGGTTTAATCTGCTGGCAAATGTCACAGTTAAGAACATAAGCGCGAGCTTGTTTATATAAACCGCACCACCAGTAACGTTGTTGTAACAGAGATACAGTAGCTGCAACGCCGGCATGGGCAGACGCCATGCCCTCGTGAGCCGCTAATATCAAAGATGGTCTGCAGTCCGCGTTGGGAATCAATCTGTCACCAACGTCGTCAATCCTCACTAACGGGACGTTATCAGGACTTGAGCGATAAAGGTAAAGAGAAGGGAAACCTCTTGGGTAATTTGTTCCCTTCTCTGTAGCAGCAATAGCTGCCAAGATGTCATCCTCGATCTTACTTTGCGATCTTGTAACTGCTGCTACTAGGTATGTCGCCACTGCTGTTTTTGCTGCCTCGTCAGCTAGGCTGTTGCCGACAGCATGGACACCAACTCGTTGGTGACCAAGAGTGTGAATAACATTCACGAGAGGCAGATGTTCTTTAAGTTCTGCCACTCGAACCCAAAGCATTTTGTGCTTAATTGTGCTACCTTTGGAATCACGGTATTCATTTTGAGAACAAAAATGTAGATTGTCGTTGTAAGATTGAACACAATAAAATGAGTCACTCACTATAGGAGTGGGTGACCCGAGAATCAGCAAACTCCAGTGCGAGAACCAGAGCATGGAGCTCTGCCAACTGTGCGGTACAATCACCCAATGACTGCGAATGCACGACATCAGATTGGAATTCACCATTCACAAAAGTACTGACCACAATTGCGCAGGCCGCTGAATAGGCATGCTTCGATCCAGTCGCCGGTTGAGCAGAACCGTCAGTGTAAATGACACAATGGTAATCCTCGAGCGTGCGCAAGGACAGAGGAGCTGGATGAACGAATTCATACTGTAAGAACTCCTGAGTCTGTAGTGCTGCGTCAAAGATATAAGTGACGTTGGGCGATGTCAAGGAATTGGCCCATTGTATCCACCGTGGATGCAAAGCTTTAGAATTTGGTACACTCGCTTTGGTCACTGCCTCAAGGGCAGGATATGGTGTGACCACCAACATGCGTTTCCCTTGCGATAGCGCTCGTTCTTTAAGAATCGCCATCTGTACTGCCGTCTCAACTTTCTCGACAGCGGAAAATCGCAGTTCAGCCGAAGTGTACAGGTGCGATTTGTAGGCAATGGGGACGGTGTCGCCCTCATTGAACGTTAGGTACGTGAAACCCACTGCGCCTGGCACAATTCTTATGACCAGGTTAGTGTGGTTATCACGCGTCAGTAAGTATTTTGAAGCAAGAAGGTCAGCTTGCAAAGATTGCAATATAGCTGAATGCTCCGGCAGCCAGCATGATTTGGAAAAAGTAGGTTGTACTTAGACATAAAGTGGCTTGATACGCTGGGCATAATCAGGAATGTACGTGCGACCGAAATTCAGAAAGCCCAGCAAAGATTGTAATTTCTTCAGTGCCGTAGGAGCACGTAGGCATGCGCATTTCTCTAGGAAGTGCGGAGCCAACCCTCGACCTTCATTGTTGAGTTCGTATCCCAAAAACAACACTGTATATTCTGCAATGTGAGACTTCGCAAAGTTGAATTTGTAACCGAAGTCTGCAAACAAAACAATAATGCGATCAACGCGACACAAATGCGGCTTTAACTCGTCATTTGTGAGATAAATATCATCCACATGCGAGTACGCATCAGGGTCAATGTCTCTAACAGAGAGACTATACGAGCGGCAAAGACTCCAGGGCTTTTTTATAGCCCATCGGTAATCTTTTAAAATGTTTTTGTTTGCCGTCTGAGGTAAATGCCGTCCATTGACTACTAAGAGAGGACAGGTTATGGCTGTAAAAGCCATTGGAAATGCCAAGTGTGGTTTTAAACCGTTTTCTCACGAGACTATCGACGAGAGCAGAACTGTGGGTATTCTGTGCTGCGCATGTCCGGCAATGAGAGTTTAAATGCCGGTAATCCAAAACCAGGCGGTACGACCCATCAGGCTTCGTCACAGTGAATAAAGGATTATTCATTGGTGACACACATGTTTCAATAGCACCTTGATATTCCAATTGTTCAAGGATAGCCGCGACCTGAGGTCTTGCTTCGCGACGCATGGGATATTGGGGTTGTGGCTGGGGCGTGGACCGCAAGGGAATCTCATGGCTGGAGGACAATTTATCCCAGCCTACCTGATTACGATACAAAGCCGGTGCTAGCACCAGAGCCCACTCCTCAGCGAACTTTTTAGCTTGGTCCTTTGGCACTGTGTGCACCAAGAATGGGAGGATCACCTCCTCCCCTCTAAGAGCATCCAAAATGAAAGCCGGGGGCCAATCTGCCTCTGCCAATAGAATATCATACGAAGAGGTCAGATTGTCCCAAAAAATCCCTTGAATCGTACGTTGTATGTCACCTTCAATTAAAAGGACTATATTATACAGTCTGTCCGGGGGAGCCACTCTAGTGTCAGCAGTTTCTACAGTAATGAACGTGTCAGTTGCTGTCGCCACCAGATATGGACGCAGTGCTTGTCGCGCTACTGTAACTTCCGCCGCGCTGTCGAGCAGCGTTAGTGCCCATGTCAGGTTCTGAAGCTGCGTCCGCACTATCTGTGGCATACCTCGCAGTTAGCGCAGTAACTTTCCTCTTTTGAAACGGTGGTCGTTGACGTGCAGACTCGTCCTGCTTGCCTTTACCGTCAGTCTGACGGGGTTGCTCACGTCCTTGGGCACCCCTTCCTTTCCCACGGTCTCCGCCACCGGACTGTGAAGCCGATGTTTCCTGGGAAGAACGAGGAGAACGTTGTTCAGAAACCTGAAATCTATCAGGTGACTTAATACTAGATCGATCGCTCAGATCATATGTGCTTTCACTAGTCGACTATACGGATGAGGCTGTACGAGACCCCTGTTTCTGTTGCTGCTTCCCCTGTTTCTTTGCCCGCCAGTTTTGTTTAGGAAAATTTGGGCATTCGTCTTTACCAGACGACCTCACCTTAGTTTGCTGTACTATATCAGGAATTATTACAGTTGGTTTAACACCGCAGGCACTGCGGCCTATGGTCCTATAGGCTTCCGCAATTATTTTAGCGAACTCCTTAGGCCTGTCGAGTTCGTCCACGCGGTCCAGCTCATTAGCCACTTGGAACTGCATGGCATCACCTTTGAGGTTGCCCATTACCAAGGAAGCAACCACATCGAACACCCCAACAAGCCGCATTCCTAATTCAACAGCAGCCTCCGCACCGTGATTTTCTTGAACACGTTTAATGACGGAGGGTAGTACAGACATAGACGGAGTGCCGAAGCACTTCGAGTAGGTCGCGGCAAAGACCTTGCCCCAGTTGTCACAATCGGCCATATCTGGGACTAAGTCTTTCGGCAAACTAATGGTGAGAATCCTGTGTTTCTCCACAGGAGTGGTATGCGGAAAAACCGCCTCCAGTTGGTCAAATTTCTCAGCAAACCAATAAGGTAAATCATCCTTATTTTGGGGGCGCTTGCCCATCACCGAATTAACCATAACAGGACTAATAACCACCGCGTGGTGGTCCATTGGTTGTCCCGCAACAGCAGGTGCCCCCACCTGCACGTTGCGTGACACGTACTGCACCAAAGCCCTATGCACTGTAATCAGGGCTGTGTGTAGTACCCGCAACTCAGCCACCGCTACCGTGAGATAGCGAGGATGAGGCGTAAATCCGGCCAGCACCGGCCATGTGGCCCCTGCAATCGACACCGGGCCCATTCTAGCCGGTGTAACCGCATGGGGAAGGGCGCCATTAAACCAAATGGTATGCTGCCAGGCAGAAATAGGAATTTCTTGTGTCTCATACGGCGTATAGATTGCAGGTAGCTGCGTGGGAGTATAGGAATGAAACGTATCATCGTCTGCATTCACCGCCGGAAAAGTCACCCAAGAGTAAAACAACTCATAAGGGAAAGACGCATCAGCGCTCACCACAAAAATAACAGCCATACCATCGTCCGGCACCCCATACGTCGTCAAATGACAGCGCAGAGGTGTACTGCTATGTGCAGCAATGTCAACCGCCATAAGGACACACAAAAGATAAACAACGAGTTTAACAGTAGCACCAGGGTTCAGAAGAAACCTTTTTAATGATCAAGCTTGAAAGAACCTATTAGTCGAGAAACAGGTAGGTTTTAAATCCGTCACTCCCGCTATCCGGAAACAAGAGTGAGGGAGTCGTGGACTAATATAAGCACTACTAAGGCGTTTTAAATAAATCGACCAAACGTTAGGTGCGCCGTGTTGCAGGGATTCTGCTTATGCACAGAACTATGCACAGGAAACCAGGACCTCAGTGAATTGTGGTGTACCAAAAACTCACCTCAGAACCCAGAACCCCTTATCCGACCAGCATCAGTGTCCCATTCGTTATCCGAGTTTATCTCGGCGGTCCCTATGTATAGACAACCCAGAACAAGCGACTTAGTGTATTCTCAGGAATGGTGGAAATCAGAAATACCTGTTCGTAATTATTCTCATATCAGTCCACAACAAGAGTAAACAGAGACACGGCTAAGTTTAAAGAGTTTATTTTATAAACCTCGTGTCCTAAGATGCAGTACTTTGGCTAACATAAGCAGACAAATGATTAAGATCAAAACCATCAGCATAGTTACAATACCATAGAAAATGAAAGGAGAAATCATAATAAAATGACAGTGGATTACAGCCACCTTCCTTTCGCTAGTAAACTAATATTATTATTAGACTAATAGAAGGTCTCTAGGCTTGAATGGGGAACCCCATACCGTAAAGATCAGCTTAGTGGAATCACATCACAGGATCAGGTATACTCTGCTCCTGGGAAAGCTCTTCTTCCGAATGTGTATAAAGCATGCAGCCTGCAATATTAAAAGCACTCGACTTTCAGGTATTTGCAGCTGCGTGCGTGTTATGGCTAAATAGTGGGCCGATCAACCTGAACCCAACAACATGCACCGTCTAGCGACCCAGACTGTTTCTTTACACAATGTTCAGACCAAGGTCGCAGCTCAGTGTTAGGGATGTGAACAACAGACAGTTCTCATGTGAAGCAAAGGCGAGCAAGCATTTCTCAAATATAACATGTAACTGCAGTGTCGTGTGCAAAAGCAGCAAAAGTGGTAGGATGGCTTTCTAACATCTAACGCGGTTGTGCTAACTAAGCAATGTACGTATATAAATAGTAGTCCTAACTACATGGCCAAATAGTCATCTTTTTGGGGAGCAAAAAAAAGGATCTCTGAATAGGTTAGTGATTTATTTCTTCAGTCAGCATCTCTAGACCTAGGAGAACATACCACTAAAGCATTTTCTCTTGGATCCCGTACTTGGAACCGAAAACTGCGAATGGTCTGTTTTTCAAGAAAAGCAAATTACAGGGCTTTTGTGCCGAGTGCTTTTTATTAAAAAAAAGAAAATGTAAGTTAAGTGATGAAGGAAGTGTTATTTGAATTTCTGGGTAGAACACATCTCATGTAGATAAACAAAAGCTAATTCTCTTTTCCCCTTCTCGGATACTTTTTCTTTAGTCTCCTGACTTCTGTGTTATTTGGGGGGTGAGGCATACAAATAAATGATCCAAACACTAGATAGGAGTACATAAGAAATAATATTTGCTTGCCTTGTTACCTTTTGTAGGTGGAAAACTCATTCTTCTAGTTTCAAGCACCAGCTTATCATCAGTGGGGGTGTGTGATCCAACAGTTCTACCCTGAACCCCCAAAGTTGAGTCTCATTCTGCATGAGTGAGGCGCTTGGACAATATGGTCATCCTTAAATTTATGACCAGATTGTATCCCCTTGAGAGAACTGAAAGATACTTTCCACAGACACTAAAGGTAGCGCCCATGCTGCCCTGCATATCTGCTGATTGGATATGCCATGAAACCAGGAGATGTATTCTTTGCAACTCCTGTAGATGGAAAGAAGGTTGATTGCCCCCCCCTGAACAAGTACTGCTTTGAATCTTCCCTCAAGGTAAGGCACTTACTCCACTTGTACATCACAGGTCCATTCCAAAGACTACCAGATTTCCTTGGTGCTGCCAGAGAAAGAACAGCCTAAAACTGAGGCACTCTCAGTTTAGTCACCCGTCAGCAGAGGTGTATAGCTACTACAGGTGCAGCAGGTGCAGTGGCATTGCAGCCAAAGTCTTCCGGAGTTATTGATGCTGTCGTGATAGGAAAATACAGCAATGATCGGGGTTACTGGGCCATTTTCCTTGCTTTCACCAGGATCCACGGTATCCCTGCTACATAACTGCCTGTCAGAACCCTACTCTAGTTACTAGCCACAGACTGGATGGTGGAGGTCGTTCAGAAGGTCATGGTAACTAAGAACTCTTTTGAGAGGTGCATGCTATTTTGGTCATTCACTTTAATAAGTGATGATTCAGACTTCCAGGTTTTGAACGGATGCTTTAACAAAGGACAATTAACATTAGTGCTCCTGGAAGTAAAGCTGTCACTATGGTATGCTTGAGAAATGTTCTAAGAGCACATAATGTTAGAAGGGAACAAAAAAATCCAACTTGTATTCCTCTTCCAAACCACACAGTATTTCTTAATTTGCCGCTGGGCGGAGATAGGTGTTCGCGGAAGGTTTACATTTTTCAAGGAGCAATGCCTAATCGTTAGATAAAGGATATTACAACAGACTATACGTGGCACAGCACATGCTAAGATATTGTGGGCTGCACCCTCTTACCTTCACTAGTGATCAGTGTTGCAAATTATGCATAAATGAAGCTCCATCTCATTCCTTTTCCATTGGTTCTGATGTTGTGAGGTTAGGCAGGCACTCGGAGTACCCTTTCCTCCTATTAGCTGGCACAGGGGGTCTGCAAGTCATTGAATTGAAAACAATGGTCTGTAATTATTTTTGCAGTCAAGACACTTGCTGAAGATCAGTCTGTTTTACTCTCTGACAACATTGTAATCAAAGCGTATGTAAAGCAAGAGAAGGGGCTTGTTTAGGCTCTGACTATAGTGACTGTTCAGTTCTGTTCTTAGGCAGATGTTAACTAGCTTTCTGTGAAAGCTATTCATATCGAGGGTGGACAGATTTGCGATTAAGCAGCTAAGTAAAGCTTTTCTGCCCCAAAAATGCTGCTGGTTTTCCTGGGAGACGTATCCCACTTAGGTGGGTATGTCCGAACGCATCTGTTAGGCTTATTTGCAGGGAAGGTAAACAATGTTTTTGGTCATTCTGCTTCAGGTTTCAGAGGAACAGAGCGAGTAAAGCTCTCCTTTCTTCCTGACGAAGACTCTCCTGTTTTCTTTTTCCCTTTCCTCTTGATTTTCCCACATACTGATAACCTGGAGGCAGACTGGGTGGCTTCTTTGAGTGTTCAGAAAGAGCCATTCCCTAATTCGCAGGGTGTCCTCAGGCTCCAAGTACTACTTCCAGCAATGTTCCAAACCCTTCATATGACGTCTGGAATTCGAAATGTTTGGGAGAAAGGGACTCTCAAGGGGTTTGTAGTAATGTAGAAATCTAAAAGTGCTGAAGGAATACAAGTGGTACTGACTCACCTTTGGTGTAAGGGGCTGTACTGCATCTTCGAAATTATGATCCCAGTTAGGTGCTTCTCTTCAAATAAGGTTAAAAATTAGATGTTACATCAACAGTTAAGTGGTTGGTCTTCAGAGCATTTAAAGAACTTTGGCGTGGTCTAAAAGAGTTGAAAATATTTGATATGCTCAGAAGACTACTATTTGGCAGCGGCCCAGAGTTAAGTCATTGTTTCCAGTTTGAAACCTGCTTTTGTGTTATCTGGTTTGTAGTAACCTCCATTGAGTATTTTCTTGTAGGTACCGTAATTTAATGACGTATTTCTGGTCTCTGTGTTCTGTACTTAGTCCCCAAGTAAACCAATTTCCCCAACTACAGATGATCCAAAATTGACTGCTCCTTCGGTGTAGTCCAGATTCATCCCATAGGTAGCTTCCACCTGTAACATAAACCGGGAGCATATATCTTGGTTTAGATCCATCCTCTCCAGAAGAACTCGTTCACACATTGGACATTTAAATCCGCCATCTATTCATTGAGTTGGTGTTTCTGGTTGAGGATTGGGTACTCAACTAATTAAAATTTATAGGAAGGAAGTAAGGTAGCAGGGTGACTGTCTCTGGAGATGGCATGAAAAGACTGACTCAAAGTACTATGTTTGTAAATGAGACCTATTTTCAATTTATAATTTTGCAACGTTTGCAGTTGAACATTTCTGTATCAAAAAACAGTTTGATGCATTATGTAGGCTTGTCCCTCAAAACGCTATTTTTCAGAGGAGGAAGCTGAATTTTCACAGGTAGAATTGTTTTTTGTTTATTTCTGTTTTTTGATGTATTTTAACTTGAACTGTGATATGCATTTCTTCATAGTTGAAAAGGATAAGTTATGAGATGATTACATTGGCAAACTAAACAATGTGTGCCCCAAGAGAGGACTTGCATGGGTGGTTCTAAAAACAAGAAGGCCTTTAACAAACAACTTTCACTTGAAAGAAGCATGTTTAAGGTTGGTGACTTGAAAAAAAACACGAGAAAGCCTTCAGTGAAACAATTTGTCCTTAACTCTTTGCTGGTAGTCATAAATGGACATTTTCTTAACCTGTAACTTGCCTTTGTTAAGTTCTGCCTCTATGGGAGTTGGGCCATTGGAGACGTTTGCATGTATTTTTAGTGCTTCTGTAGTTAAAACACTTTAACCACAGAAAACTAACATGATTTAGAAAGTGTGTCCACGGAAGGTCTTCTGAAGTGTAGCTAAGGAACAACCAGTAATCGCCATTCTTCCTTTCATTTTTCAGAAGTGTGTTGGATTTTGACTTTGAGAAGCTGTGTTCCATTTCCCTCTCTCACATCAATGCCTATGCCTGCCTTGTGTGTGGCAAGTACTTCCAAGGTGAGTGCATTTTTAAAGCATGCGTGAACATGATTAAGGGCGTGGGTCATTGAGCACTCACAGTGATGATGCCACCCCACGGCTGCCTTGCCGGCCTACATTTTGTGATACAAGATGTTTTGAAATTCTCCCTATGTATTACCCTACCTTTATGGCCTTTTTTTCCATGAACACCAACACATTTAGCAATTTGAATATGTAGTTTTGAATTACATGGCTTGGAGAATTTGAAGAAATGGGGAGACTTCAATTCTGAACCTTGTCACTGATCAGATTTCTCTATTTTAAAACATATTGGGGAAGAAATGAGCTAGAGGAATGTGATTTGGGAGACGATTTCTCTATTGAGTGACTAAGAACTTCAAACAGACAAAGGGAGACTCTTTATTTTGGCTGATTTCACCCCTGACTTCATATGTAGCAAATGCTTTTGCTCCTTTGCCGTGTTTGTAGGATGTTTGCTAGATACACTTCACATCCACTGAGATCTCTCCAGGTTAATTCTTGGACTGCAAAGTTTGTCATTCCTGTAGGAAGGAGTGCCAATACAGAGAATTCACTGCAGTGCCTTAACGGTGGAGGTTAGCACTATAAAACATGCCTAAGATAGCATATCAAAAGGGGAATTGCTTGTACGTGTAATACATGTTTTTTAAATTGACGGATTTTAATATCGTAGTCTTTCATCATACACCTTTGTGAATTGCTCTTGTAGAGTGTCCTAATGGCACCTGCCCTTATTTCATGGGTTCATTTCAGGTAAAAAGCAGCTTTATTCATTAAGGGGACATAATAAATGTTCTTATGAATGAGCAACATCATTTGAAGGCCCTGCTCATATATGTGAAACAGCTTGATTCTGACATCCGAGGCTGTGTTCTCAAATTCCCGGGTGCACATTAATTCTCTCCTGAATCTTGTCTCTTTGTTACAAGTGTTTTTGACTCTGCTTTCTGTCTTTAGACACAATAAGGCAACAATTTGCTTTACTAGGTTCATGCACATTTGTACTCCCTGACATTTAGTGGCACCACAACGAGTTCCCTGCGTGAAGGAACCATGCAGGTTATTGAGATCTATAACCGGCATTGGCAAAGTTAATAGATCTCTTTTTGGACTTATTGGCTTTTCTAATTTCAGCATGGACCAAAAAAGTTGCAATGACGCAGGCGTATGCATTCTCAATTATGCATTCACGCTTACAAAATGATTTAGACACTTTTTTTGTTTACCAATCTGAGGTGGATCGATAAATAAAAGAAAGAATTATAAAGAATAAACTTAAAAGCATTTTTTGAGGTAGCCTGGTCCTCCCCTTTCCCACTTCCCACAAATGCCAGTGCTCCAAAAAATACAATGTGTAAAAAAATAAAGACATTGGGTCGGGGAAGCAACGAGTGGGAGGGGGAAAATAATGGCAGCACACGAGGAGGGACAGCATGGGGAGCAGGGGAGAAGCGCATGATTGAGAAAGAAACACAGAGCACGGGGGTGCAGGAAGTTTGACTGTGAGAAAAGCACACACAAATGTTTGCCACGAGGGAGCCAGCAACACGGAGAGTGGGGACTGGGCATTTGGTGTGGTAGGGGAGAAGCACACAAGGGAGAGAATGAAAATTTTCCTAGCTAACGTAACGGAAAGTTTCAATTCTATTAAGGACTCGGAGGCGAGGATTATGCCTTCTTTCTCCACTTTAATCAATAGCAGCGAAGTACAACAAACTACATTTCCCATGAACCAAAGGGAAAAAATGTAGTCAAAACAAACACGTAACAATGACCAATCAGAGGGCTAGCACAGTGTCCAATCCGGGGCTGGATGCCCAATATAGTCCATCAACTGTGTCTCCTCCTCTTTCTGAGCGCGGAACCGGCAAGCATCAGCCCCTCAGGAATCTTGCTTGTGAGAATCCGAGCCTGAGGACAAAAATAAAACATTACCGCAGGAAGTGTACATGCCCAACTGTACAAAAGCCATAATACAAGACCTGCTAAGAAGCAACATGTCCAAAAGAGAAATGACAATTGCATTGTGCACAACAGTAACCAAACCATTTATTCAATTGAAACAAGGTTACTTACATAAGTACGGGGAGGGATCTCCTGTAGGAAGTGAGGGCGGGATAATCCTCGCCTCCGAGTCCTTAATAGAATTGAAACTTTCCGTTACGTTAGCTAGGAAAATTTTCATTCTATGTCAGGACTGGAGGCGAGGATTATGCTTGTTTAAAGCTTGCCCACAACCACCCGAGCCATATTCAAAACTGGTTTGAAATAAAACCGCTTGAAAGTAGAGTCCGAAGACCAATCTGCCGCGTTGAGGATATCCTCCAAACGCGCCCCCAGACTGAAGGCTTTCGAAGCCATCGCACCTCTTGCGGAGTGTGCACCAAACCTGCTAAGGTTGATGCCTGCTTCCTGCATCACCCAGCGGACCCATCGAGCGATGGTAGGGGAGGAAACCGCCTTAAAAGGCTTCCGAAGCGAAATGAGGAGTTGTCTCTACCCCGGAGGGCGAAACTCCTCAGTCATTTCCTCGTATGCCTTGAGGCATCGAACCACACACAGCTTCGGAGAGTCCGGAAACTGAGGATACGAAATCGTCCGAGAATGGCACTTCGTGCGCCTCAACAGAGTAAAAGTCACCCCCTCCGGGGAAAAAATTCGACCTGTAATGTCGAAGGCCCGAACGTCTGATACTCGCCTGCACGAAATCAGGCATAAAAGCATGGCAAGTTTACCCGAAAGTTCCTTCCGCGAAAGGAACCTATTGGGCTGCCAAGATAAAAAGAGGTTAAGCACTTGATTCACATCCCAAAGCTCGGAATAACGAGGTTCCGGAGGCAACGATAAGCGGATACCTCGCAACAGGCGACATACCAGAGGGTGTTCGCCCACCGGGGAACCGTCTACCGGGACATGGCCCGAGGAGATCGCTGACCTGAAGGTATTCACCGATCTGTATGCCAGGCCTTGAGATGCCAATTGCGCTAGAAAATTCACAACGTGAATGATATCCGAGACCAAGGGATCGAAACCCCGTCGCAAACACCAACGGGACCATCTACCCCACGCTGACCTGTATCTTTTGATCGTGCTGTCCGCCCATGCTTTAGCAAGGAGAGCCTCAGCTTCTCTCGAAAGGCCAGGGGCTTTCCAGCGACCCCGGAAATCCGCCACGCCATGAGCCACAGCGATTCCGCGGACACTAGAGGGTGTGGATTCCCGTCCGGATTCAGAAGAAGAGCTGGAAATTGGGGGAGTAGGATTGGAAAATCCCAGGAAAGTTCCAGAAGAACTGGAAACCACACTTGAGACTTCCACAACGGCGTGACCATGACCAGGTCTGCCTGCTGCCGACGGACCTGAGCCGTCGCCCTCGTGATCATCGCAAAGGGAGGGAACGCATAACCCAGTTTCCCACTCCAATCCTGGAGAAAAGCATCCGTGGCAGCCGCCAGGGGGTCCGGACGCCAACTGAAAAATCGCTGAATCTGGTGATCCAGGTGTGAAGCAAACAGGTCCACTGAGAAGGGACCCCAAAGGTCTCTCAATGTCGCAAAGACGGAGTGGTGCAACCGCCAAAGACTGGAATCCCGAAAGTGGCGGGACTGGAAGTCCGCCTCCACATTGGCACGACCCGGAAGGTATTCCGCCGTGACCGACACTTGCGCGTCCAGGCAGTACTGCCAGAAACTGGCCGCCAGATCCGAGAGGGCTTTCGAACGGGTACCTCCCAGGTGATTCACATAACGGACTGCTGAGACATTGTCCATTTTTAGCAGAACACAAGACTGCACCGAATCCTTCGTCCAGCACCGAACGGCGAAGGATCCCGCCAGAAGCTCCAAGCAGTTGATATGTAACCGCTGTTCTTCGGGCGACCACAAACCTCCTGTGGAGAGGTCTCCGCACCGTGCACCCCAACCGAGCCTGCTGGCGTCTGACTCTATAATCATGTCTGGCGTGGAGCCGAAAATTGCTCTCCCATTCCATGCCTCCATATGGTCTAACCACCAATGAAGTTCGGCGTGAGCTTCGGTGGATAAAGCGACCTTGTGAGAGTAGGGATACCCCCTGCGAAGGAAGAAACCCTTGAGACGTTGAAGGGCCCTGTAATGTAGAGGACCCGGGAAGATGGCTTGGATCGAAGCTGACAGAAGACCCACTACCCGCGCCAACTGGCGGAGGGAGATCCGTTGCTTCGCTAACACGCGCCGCAACTCGTGTCTGATCTTGGAAACTTTCCTGGCCGGGAGGCTGAGAGTGGATGTAGTGGAGTCTATGACGAACCCCAAGAATGTAAGAGTCTGCGTTGGGCAAAGCAGGGATTTTGTCTCGTTTATGACAAAACCGAGCTCCTGTAGAAGCGAGACCGCCATCTGGAGCTGCTGCGTCAATTGACGTGGGCAGGAGGCCATGAGGAGCAAATCGTCGAGGTAGACAATCATTCTGACCCCCCTGGATCGTAGATACTCCACCACTGGTTTGAGAACCTTGGTGAAGCACCAGGGAGCTGATGAGAGACCGAACGGGAGGGATGTGAACTCGTACGTGTGATGACCCCAGAAAAACTGAAGGAACCGACGGTGGGGTCGAAAAATCGGGACCACCAGATAGGCGTCTTTGAGGTCCAAACGAACCATCCAGTCGAGAGGCCTCAACACGTCCCGAAGAAGATGGATTCCCTCCATCTTGAAATGTCGATACACCAACCACTGGTTGAAGTCGCTTAAATTGATCACAGGTCTCTTGCCTCCGTCGGTCTTGTCGACCAGAAAAATATTGCTCAAAAACCCTTGAGGGTGGGGAGACGAAACAACGATAGCGCCTTTCGCCAGGAGTGACGAAACCTCCGCGTCTACTAAGAGTGCGTCCTGCGCTGAAAAATGAATGGGCCGGGGCAAAGTCGACTGAACCGGGGACCCTTGGAATTCTAGGCGAAAACCCCTCACAGTTTGCAGAACCCAAGCGTCGCGCGTGATGGTTTCCCAAACCTGGACTCGACCCGCCAACCGTCCCCCTATGTCTAGAGGGGAAGAAGGGAGAATTCTCACCTGGACTAGAGGTTGTAGCTCCTCCACGGAATCCTCTGCCTTTACCCCGTCGTCCACGTGTGGGGTAAAATTTGCCGAACCGGGCCTGGTCATGGTATTGTCCGGAGCCTTTTTGCGCCTGCTGGCGTTGCTGTCGACCGGCCGAGCGACCCCTGCCTCGGCCGGCCCCGCGAAAAACACGAGGGAACACCTTCTTGATAGTAGACTGTGCCCGGTCTAAAGAAGTGAACGTGTTCACGAATTTCCCAAGCTCCTTGACAAAGGGCTCACCAAACAATCCACCCTGGGCCACTGCACCAGCTTCAGAGTCTGCCAGGTCGCCTAACTTCGGATCAATCTTAATAAGAAGGGACCGGCGACGCTCGGTGGAAAGGGCACAGTTTGCATTTCCCATGAAAATCACCACACGCTGTGCCCAACCGGACAGAGTCTCTGGGGAAATAATGGAGCCTGACTCCTTAGCCTCCTCTGCCATGTCTAAAATCTTTGTGATGGGCCCCAAAGCGTCCAGGAGCTTATCCTGGCAAGCTCTCCAGGATCTATCAATCCCCTTTTTCGGGTCCCTAATGAACTTTTGAAGAAAGGTACCCATTCGCGGGTCAATCTCAGGGGTGAGGGACACCTTACCCTCCAAAGTTGGGCGAGGGCATTCCGCCCGAAGGCAGTTACGGGCCTCTTTTTCTAGAGGGCGTCTAATGTGGGCGGCCACATAGGCTGCTACTTTGTCTGCCGGGGTCCAGTCTGACGACCGCGGGTGGACAATATCATTGGGATCTAGCATATCCGACGTACCTGGGGGATTGGTAGATGGACCCGGGGGAGAGGGGGTGGAAGTATCACCGGAAGGAAGAACCGGGCCCGTAGGGAGGGAAAGACCAGCCGGAACTGACCTGTGGCTGTCTAGAAACGCCTGTCGAAGGCGATCAAAGGCATCTCCGTCCACCCCTGCATCGCGGACACGCTTAGCAGGAGGGGACCCCAGGGGATCTGGTGAAATACCCGAAGGGATAGAGGGTTGGGAGGACAACTGCTGGGAGAGTTGAGCAAAAGCAGATTGAATCTGGGAAGACAGTCTAGACTCCAAGGGGGAAATTGCCTGGTCCACTGCCCGGTAAATGGACGTGTCCATAGCCTCATAAAAGGCATCACCCCAGGGCATATCAGCGAGGGGATCCTCTTCCTCCTCGGGAAACTCATCATAAAACTCCATAAGGAAGGAGTACAGACCCCACAAGAGAGGGAAACAAAGGTGGCCTGAAAAGGCAGGAAGGGATGGACCTTCTCTTTATAGGGCTGGGTATCAGCCGGTTACTATTTGCAAAATGTGGTATTTTCACCACTAGATACCGGGTTCAGGCCCGAGGGACTACTTGCTGGCCAACTATACGTTCAAACAAACACACCCTGCCCCGGGTGAACTGATCTGGGCAAAGTCCCTTGATTGAAAGATACAGACCTCTTCAGAGGCGTTCAAAGTAAAATATACAGCCTGCGCCCCACAGAACTGGACATGGGCAACAAGCGTAACTGAGCACTGGCAGCGCAGCTCTTGTAAACGCGCTACTGCTGCCTACACCGAAACCGGCGTTCTCCTCAGATCAGTGCTCCGGTGCACCGCGCGCGCGTCGTTTGAAAAAATCCCCTTTGAAGTGAGATCAAACGAACGCGACGCGGTGCACAGCCTCTCTCGCCCTCTGGCGGTGGGAGGACCAGGAGCGCAGCCAGCTGACACCGCGTAGGCACGGGAAAACCGTACCCGCGGTTAAACACTTCCAGCGCTGTCCCTACGCTGGTGAAACTGAACGCGTCACAAGCGCGTACGAAGAGAAATAAAACGGACCGCTATCTCCCGAGAGAACCAAATTGGATCGCAGTCTAGTCAAGCCGCGCTTGAACACCAAACCCAACAAATATTACTAATGTAGCGCGAAGCGCTAGAAATCAACATAAGCATAAACCAGCACAACGTCAGTGAAATATACACAAGCTATCATCATTACAGCCATAACTGTTAGAGAAAAGAAAATGAGTACTTAACTTGCTGCGTAGCAGCGAAGAAAGAGGAGGAGGAGACACAGTTGATGGACTATATTGGGCATCCAGCCCCGGATTGGACACTGTGCTAGCCCTCTGATTGGTCATTGTTACGTGTTTGTTTTGACTACATTTTTTCCCTTTGGTTCATGGGAAATGTAGTTTGTTGTACTTCGCTGCTATTGATTAAAGTGGAGAAAGAAGGCATAATCCTCGCCTCCAGTCCTGACATAGAATTCGAAAACGCATGCACTGTCATGGATTGTTGTAGCAAGAAGAATACATTAAGTAGTACCCTAAAAGTGAACTGGGGAAGGATGGAATCCAGCTTTCAGAGACGGGGTAAAAAAGCTGTGCTCCAGAAGAGGGACAAACACAAGATAAAAAAGCTGTAACAAGGAAAGACATCGAATAAGAAGAAAGCAAATCAGTGTGACACTAAAGCCAACCAATGGTAAGCAATGGGCAGGCTTTAAACATATCTACGTTCTTGTTGAGCCGACAATAGGTTTTTTAGGTCTTTTATCCACCAGACAGCTTGCGCTGTCTGGTAAGCTGGACCTAAAAAGGGTGATTATTGGAAACCAGGTTCATAAGTTAAATGTATACTCCCAAGCAGTAGGCACATCTGAATGGTTAGCCTTTTTCTATTCAATGCTCACTGGAAGCTAGCACACTGTGACATCACCAGCATTATTTTATGATGTGCTGCATGGAATTTTAATGCCCTTCTAATTATCCAGAAACTAGTCTAACATCCTGCAGAATGTAACTGCCAATCAGTGAGTTGACTTTCTTTGTATGTGCTCTGCTATAGCTTGCTATCATTATAGAAAGTGCTTGTTTTATTCGGGAAAAAATAACATTTGAGAATGAGCTCCTAGTTAACTATCCTTGCTGTGACACTGGGAGCTCAGCACTGATGAAACAACTCCTAATTCACAATGCTTGTTGTGCCCCTGCTTGCTTAGTGATGAGGCAGGTGCTCTTCAATTAAATATTTAGCTAACCAGAGCAAGTTTTATTTTACTATGACTTGACTGAAAAATAGATGTTGTCCATTTCAGGCCGTGGGTTGAAATCTCATGCCTATATCCACAGTGTCCAGTTCAGCCACCATGTATTCCTCAACCTGCACACCCTGAAGTTCTACTGCTTGCCAGACAACTACGAGATCATCGACTCCTCACTTGAGGACATAACGGTATGTGGTTTGTTCACGAGTTCTGCAGCCTTTCTGTATGCATAAAAGAGCTTACAATGGTCAGCCTGGTCTTGTCTGTTGGAACTACTTGCAGAGTGACAGTGAATGGAAAATGCTGGTGTCTGTGAAATCAAGACGAAGATTACTGTATTTCATTGCTTGCTTGGCACATGCTAATTGGTAAATGACTCCTTAAAGTGTAATCCAACTGTGTTATTCTGTCATTCTCCAGTTATACTGTAGGTGGTTGTTCAACTCATTGACACTGATTGGGGAGGAGAGTTTATTGAATTTTTCAACAAAGCTCTGAGCTTCCTGGAATACATAATCCCATTCCTGCTTAAAATAGATCAGTAATATTTACTTGCATTGCAGGAGGACATATGGTTGTTGGAGAGATTTTACGAAAGAAGAAACACTAACAAACACAGCTATAAAATCTTTTTGCGCAGGAATTCCAGACTCCCTTTAGCTCTATGATAATTAAATCACATTGCTTAATATTAGCAAACTCATTTTTACTCGCATATGTTTAGAGCATCTGTGTATGTTCTATGGACAACTAACAGGTCGATTAATTACATTTCCAGTTGTATTTCATGTTAATGCTAGTTATTACATTCATATAAGCCATTTTAATTCAATTCAATTATTCTTTATTCGGATTCAAAAATGTATCCATAAAAGCACAGGTCAAAATAAATCAATATTAAAATACATAAAATAGATATAATAACAGCATCGTACAAAACAGTGCCCGTAAAAGTCCAATAAATATAGAATGGCATTACAATATAGCTGTAAAGTGCAGTTGGTTATATTTGTTCATTACAAAATGCCTCGATTTCATATGATCCTAAAGGGGAAATAACATATACAGTGCGCGCCTAAAAAATGAACCTTCATTAAGTACTCATGGAGGTGCGTGAGCGGACTGCCGCTTTCAAGAAGGAACCTAAACGGAAAACCAAAGCATCCTCTTCTAATTTAAGAATTTCTGTGTAGGCTGTTTTATGATCAATAATAGCGGTTTCCTTAAAAAAAGGAATCAAAAACAATTTTGTATACATTTGATAGAAATTACAGAAAAATGGAAAATGTGGCATTGTTTGTTTACTATGGTTATCACATGGGTATAACATTTGATCTAGCTTAGCGTTAAACCCTAGGGGAAAACAGAGCATATATTTCATAGTACCCGCTCTTAGTTGAAACAACAATCCTCTTTCCCAACGGCTAATATTCTTCAGAAGGTAACTAGATGGAAAATAAGATGGCAGCAGTCTGTCTTCTAATGACATATACCTTGCTACTGAAGATTTCAGGAGCTCTTCATCATGTCTATCCCTGCTGTACTTATCATATAACACCTCCTGAAGCAATTTTTTACTCACGCCGTCCATATTAGTTGGGTTTAAGAAGATAGGTTTGAGGTTTACACTGATTAGACTTTCCCGTACGGCAGAAAGCCACGGTATGTCTATCCCCTTTTCACATTTCGGAAATTATATTTCTTGTAAGTATTGCTGCTGGATTCTGCCAAATTTTAAGCCAAAATATACTAGGCAGCGCCCTAATAAAATCCTCAATATATGGCAATTTTAACTCTCCATGGCAGATATACTGTGATGCGGAGATTGGGGCCCCCAGCAATTTCCTACAGAATCTGTTTTCCTCACCCTGAATGCCGCTACAACCAGTGAAGCCCCAAACTTCCGCCCGTAGGTTGCAACAGGGATACATTGCAATTTAAACATTTAATAGGTAGTACCACCTCAACTTTTTTCGGTTGGGGAGTGACAATACCGAATTAATTGATTTAGCTAATTTTCCCCTTCTATGTGCCACATGGGTAGTCCGGGAAACATTGGCTGCAAATATCAGCCCCAAATAAGGAAAAGTGCGTGTGCTTAGTAAACGTTCGATGCCTATGGGGATTGAATTAACAAGGTGCTTTTTTGGGCCACATGCCATTATAAAAGATTTGTTAAAATTTGTACAAAGATCTAAAACTGCTATAAAATCAACGAAACCCTGTATTAAAGTGCGAAGTGCATTTGGTGTGCGGCCCATCAGGACCGCATCATCCGCATATAATAAGGCAGGTAGGATATTACCATTAATGATAGGAACATCATTAGTGAGCTTAGACAGGGAGTCATGCAAATCATTAATATATAAAATGAATAAAAGTGGGGCCAATACGCACCCTTGCCTGACCCCTCTGCCTATAGTGATATCCTGTGTGACCTCACCGCCTTTACCAATCCGCACCTGGGCCTTTAAGTCCCTATGTAGGTACGCTAACAAATTAACTAAAACTTCGTCCAACCCATATTTTAAGAGAATAGACCAAAGGTGTGACCTGTTAACAAAATCAAAAACTGAAGTAAGGTCCATGAAGGCTAAATAAATAGGGGATTTTCGTGCTACGGGTTATTTACCAATAATTAAGTTCCGGTTTAGGCACTGTTCTACAAGAATTTAAAATCTGTTCATCCTCGGCCCAGGACCTAATCTTATTAAACAGGATTCTCCAAAGAATTTTTAATGTATTATCAATCAGGGAGATTGGTCTATAGCTGCTAGGGTTGGAACGATCGCCCTTTTTAAAAATAGGAACAATAATACTAGTAGACCATGTGCAAGGAATTGGAGCAACAGTTAAATTATTAAAAACTTTCAATAAGAGGGGTGCCCAAAAACAGGTTTGTGTTTAATAAGATCTATCGGTAGCCCGTCGGGACCAGGGGCTTTATTGCCCAAGCTTTGGTGTATGGCTTCCTCGACGTCAGATACGGATATCTCAATCCTAGAGGGTCTTTGATAGTTATACCATTCCTTGATAGATCCTTGATAGATCTTTGAAAAATGGGATACCTATGCTTCGCTGGAAATTGTACAGTTTATAGAAGTTAATGTGTGGCCTGCAGTTCTCATCTCCTTCACAGCTAACCAAAAACCATTCCCGTTGTTAAGTTTGGCAGCGCACGCAAGGCTATCCCATCTCTCTTTTAGTACCTCTTCTTTCCGTTGTTTCGTAGTGCACTTGTATTGGTGTCTCAAGGATTTTACTAATACCGGGTCCCTAGGGTTCATCACAAGGGCCTCGCGGAGATCTCTGTTAGCTCTAGAGCAAGCACTATCAAACCAGCGTGGACCCCGGTTAGACTCAATTAGTGGTCTAGATAATATTTGTTTAATACCCTCCCACACTTGAACAAAGCCAATGATTTACAGCAGGGTTGTGATCAACTGGTGACAAACAACTAGCAATTAGTCCTGGAAAAGCTTTTATCATTCTATGAAATAGGTCGTTGTTATCAAAGCCTCGCCAGGCCAGTCTTAGATTGTCAGTGGAAGGCACTAAGTTGCTAGCCCCAATTTCTTTCACAAATTTTGGCCTGGGGGCCACTTTTAATTTTGTAGCAATATGGTTATGATCGCCCATAAAAGTTTGTATGACCTCAGCCATTAACAAACAATCTTCCAGTGAGGCAGATATAAACACATAGTCAATAGTGGAGGCACAGCCTCACCCTCTATATGTTGGTATAATATGACTATCTTTATGGGATACAGCCGCAATTTCCATTACATTTATTAGATAGTAATTAGACAAATGAATCAACAGTTCTGCCCCCCTGATACACAGGCGTTTATCTGTAGTGGGTTTCTTGTCTAAAATGTTACTGTTAGGAATCCTCACATTGACGTCACCATCTAGACAAATACCAGCTAACTTGTCAAACAACCTTTGCCTTTGTAAATTTGAAATGAAATTAAACAAGTTTATAAAATTCCCATTTGGAATGGTATAAAAATCATTATTCTAAAAATTAATCAAACAAATGGAAACACCCTGAGTATAAATTAACGCCTGAAACTTGTCATTGTCAGTTGTTAGGACACTAACACTGCCACCTGCGGAGATTTTAATCCAAATAGAAAGACCGCCTGATGGGCGGCCGATCTTATGAATGGGGCAGTTATATTATAACATTCGAACCCTTTTTGATGTAATTCCCGTGTTGCCCAGGTTTCTTGCAACATGAGGATGTCATATGCTTGAACTGTTTTTACCCATTCATCAAATTCAATTTTTGAGGCCAAGCCGGCAATATTCCAACTCAAGATATTTAAATTAAATTTGTTCTCAACAGCAGGTTGGAGATTTTGGCCTCGACTTACGGGTAAGATAATGATAAAAGGACCAGTCACTCCTGGTTATCAAGGCCGGACAGGCTAGAAAACCTATTATACGTGGTCAACGGAGGGGCCTCATAAGTTACCGTCCCTGACACTGGTTTGTAAAAATAACCCAGCGGCAATGACCAAATAAGAGTGGGGTTCACTGTGTTTGGCTCCTCCATAGTTGATGATCATTTTTTTACCAACGGTGGTTTTCTAAAGTTAATGACTATACAATCACTCCTGATGTTCTTTGGGGAGATACCAACCCATCCTACCCTTCATACCATGATAATATCATTAATGTTTGCTGCCCGCAGTCCTTTATGTTTTCTGAGCCAGTCAAGCATTTATTGCGCAACTGGGCCCAAGATTCTTTTTGCCTGTTTCTGAATGGAGGTACTCCAGCTAAAACCAGTACATATGGGCAGGCTGCCGGGGGGAGACTGAGGACTTCCCTGCTGCGTTCTGTCAATTCCCTACTCGGGCAACTAGGGACTTCACCACTTTGTGTGTTCTGCATGCTATGTGGGCTGACCCTCAAACTCCCCGAATTTACTCGCACTGCAGTGCTTACTAGGGCATTTTGTGTCGCTGATGGCCCACATGGCGGGATGGCGGGTGGGCGACTCATTGGCCCTATGCTAGATTGTTTATCATAAGTAACAATAGATTTAGATAAAAAACATTCTTTAACTTTATGGCAAGTGACACAGGTTTCTAAAGGGGCAGTGGCTGTTATAACTGGTGCCTGCGATTGCTGACCACTGGTAGATACACCAACAGGATTAATTCAGTCCATGTAGTGTAGTAGTGCCAGACCCAATGACATGCGCCTCTCAGTTCTATTTCCTTTACGACTATGTTGACTGCTCTCTCCAACATACTATCAATGCTTGTCGTAGTCCGTGGGTTTAGGCTTGGTCCTCCATTACGTTTCCCCATGCTTATAAGCTTATCAGTGCTTTTAGTAGTTGCAAGTACAATAGATTATTTTTTTTAAACAATTTTTATTGAAAGTAAAACCAAACTCACAGCAGAGCAATAGTAATGTCACATTAGGTAATCCTATCCCCGGCATAGTATACAAACGGACACTGGGGAGTACAGACCCCGCCCGCAGGGCCGCCCACCTCCTGTCAGACCCACTAGCACAGCAACCCATAGATGGACTCACGCATACACCGGGATCGGGGAACTCCTTCACTACAGCATATACCTTGTGTCTCAGGGGCCCCAGGTCACCTTGGTTGCCCCAGCTGCGTTCAATGCCGCCAGTCTTTCCCTCCTCAGTTCAACAGTGGGAGAAATACAAATGTCCCCCCGATATTTGTTCCAGCGTCCCCACTTATGATCCCATTTCCTGGGGCACCCTCGACACTTATAGACTGTTTTCTCCGCCACCATGGCCTGATCCATATCCGTGGCCCAGGTTCGCTGCTGCGGCACCGTGTCCACCCCCCACTTCTGGGCAATGTTCCTCTTTGCGATGGCCCACCCCATGGCCGACCATTCCTGCTCTGGCTGAGTCAGGTCTGTGGTGTCCCAGATATTGAGGAGGCAGAGCTGGGGAGAGGGGGTCAGGGGCTTGCCAATGGCCTGCGCCATCTGACGGGTGACGGCAGCCCAATAGCGCTGGACGTGGGGGCATGCCCATAGAATATGTAGAAATGTCCCTATCTGGTGACATTGCCGCAAGCAGCGCGCATCCGCTCTCTTTCCTAATTTACAAAGCAATTCAGCGTCAAAATATTAACGGTGTAAGATTTTAATCTGCACCAGGCGGAGTCGCATTGGCATAGCTACCTCCCTAGGGGAAGCCAACGCCTCCGTCCAGTCCTCGTCCGCCAAGTCCCCCAGGTCCGTCTCCCAGCGAGCCCTAACTTTCTGCAACGGAGCAGTCCTATTATTGATCAACTTTTTGTATGTCAGGGAGATAGCCTTGCGGTCCATTGGGTCCAACAGCAGTCAGTCCTCTAGAGGAGAGTAAGCCGGGAGAGGGGCGTCAACAGGAAGGGCGCCGTCAATAGCGTGACTTATTTGAAGGTAGCGAAAGTACTCCGACAGGGCAAGTTGGTACTTGAGTTGGAGCTCCGCAAACGTCGCCTTCCTACCCTTGATCCACATCTCTCCCACAGTCGCGATACCGATTAAGTCCCACTTGTCGAACCCTGCGCAGGTACTCAACCTTCCCAGAGAATCAGGTTCCCAGAGGGGGGTGGCCTTAGTCAACCGCCCATGCCACCCCATTCGTCGCTGGAGTCTGTGCCATATCTCCACCGTCCGGGCAGTTGGACCAGTGAGATTGAGTTTTTTGTAGTTGGAATACAAAGCCCTATTGTATCCCCCCCTCCCCAGGAGCCATCGATCGGTGCGGAAATTGGGGTCACCGTGGGACCCGAACACCCACTGGTTAATTGCTACCAATTGCGATGCCTGGTAGTAGAGCTGCAGGTCTGGCAATACTATGTCGCCATCATACCACCCCATTGTCAATTTTTGCGTCGCTATCCGAGGCTGTCCCCCGTCCCACAACAACTCTCTAATGGCAGCGTCGATCTGTAAAAAATACGACTCTGGAATCGGGTGAGGCGCGTTTTGTAATGCGTAGAGAAAACGTGGAAGGGCCAGCATCTTAAATAGCGATGCCCGGCCCAATAGTGTGAGGGGCTGCGTTTTCCAGTGGACCACATCCGCTTTGAATCGCAGGAGCGGGCCCAGCAGATTGCGGTCATAGAACAATGTGGAATCTAGTGTTATATGGATACCGAGGTATCGGAAACCCTGTGGCGCCACCGGTATGGTGCATCCTCTGGGACTAATGGGAGGGTCGCCCCATAGGGGGTACATCTGGGATTTGGACCAGTTAATCTGGTAACCGGAGTGGGCCCCAAAGATATGGAAGATGTGGAGAACCCGGCGAATAGAGCGGGCCGGGGAGGCCAAATACAGCAAGATATCATCTGCGTATAAGGATATACGATCTTCGTGTTCCGGCGTCCACTTGAAGCCTCTAATTTCCGGATCACCCCTGATCCAGACCGCGAGGGGCTCCAAGGCCAAAGCAAAGAGAAGCGGCGACAGCGGACAACCCTGCCTCGTGCCCCGGTATAGGGAGAATGTGCCCGAACGGTGATTGTTAACAGAGACATGGGCCAACGGTCGCCGATATAAGAGTCAGATCCATCCGATCATCCGGAGCCCTAATCCAATCCGGGCCAGGACCGCGAAGAGATACTCCCAAGCCACCTTATCGAATGCCATCTTAGCGTTGAGCGCTAGTAGCAGCGCCTCTTCCTGCAGAGTGGCGGCCCGTCCCAGCGCTCCATGTACTCGACGAAGATTTTGCGCCGTGTTACGGCCAGGCATGAATCCCGATTGATCTGGGTGGATCAGGGCGGGCAGATACGGAAGTAATCGATTGGCCAGCACTTTGGCCAGCACCTTGGCCTCCACGGTAATTAAGGAGATAGGCCGGTACGACGCGCACTCGTCCGCTGGTTTACCCGGCTTACGGATAACCACTATTGTGGCAGTACGAATATCTGTTGGGAGGGTGCCAGTCTCGTAACACTCATTATACAAGTTCAATAAGTGGGGTGCCACCCTCACTGCCATTGATTTCCGGAGTTCTATCGGAAGACCATTAGGGCCCATTGCCTTTCCGGACCGGGTGTCGCGTATGGCCTTTTGTATCTCCTCGAGCGAGAGTTCCGCCTCCAACACCTCCCTATCCTGCTGCGAGACACCCTGGACTTTAATAGTAGCCAGGAGATCTGGTGCCCACCGTGCTTGCGAGTGCTGCGGCGGAGCGTAGATCTGTTCATAGTACGCAGCAAAGGTCTGGCCGATGTTTAATGTTTAATCGCACCGACCCACCTCGCCGCCGCCTCCTTGCGCTCCAGCCATGCCAACAGTTTCCCCGTACGTTCCCCTAACTCATAAATCCTATGTCTGGTAGCCAGGGCGCGCTGAGTAGCCTCTTAGAGGAGCAGCTGCCTACAGTCTAGCCGCTTGACATTTAGCGTGTGTCGAGTCTCGGGGGACATGTTCTGCGAAACTTCGTGCTCAAGGCGAAGTATGTCAGTCTCGAGCTCACCAACCCTACGCCTGCGTTCAGCCCTGTGGCCCACCATCGCAGAGAGCGCCCGTCCCTTAATTACTGCCCCGTAAGCGCCCCAAAGTGTGATCGCCGACGCCACCGACCCAGTGTTTTCTGCAAAATAGTTGTCAGTATCCTGCCTCAGGGAGTCCCGTACATGAGGGATCTTCAATAACCAAGGCTGGATCCTAATGGGGCCCGGCTGCCTTGCTCCCTGGGCTCCATATGTAGCCGTAACCGGGGAGTGGTCGGATATGCCCCGCGCTAAATACCCCGCCTCAGTGAAGTGTTGGATGTGTTGTGCCTGGGTGAATAGGTAGTCCAGCCGTGACTGACTGCCATGAACCCCGGACTGGAAAGAATAGAACGTCTCCCGGGGATGCGACCACCTCCAAACATCCACCAGTCCTACGGCGTCAGTAAAATTACGTAGTTGTGAGCCCTGTGGCGTGTCTCGTCGAGGGGGGGCGCGGTCCACAGCGCCGTCCATCGCCAAATTAAAGTCCCCCGCCCATCACCAGGACACCCTCGGGCAAGGTCACCAGGAACGTCCCCACGTCTGCCAAGGTCTGACGCTGAAGGCCCGGCGGGGCGTATACTGAGAGCACATTGAGAACCTGCCCCTCCCAGCTACCTGAGCAGGCAACATATATACCCTGGGGTTCGGTCCAAATAGTGTGAATCACATAGGGGCAACCCTTACGCAGGAGGATCCCCACTCCCCTGGACCCCGAGGTGAAACCCGAATGCGCCACCATCCGGTATCCCTTTCTGTCCGGGGCCTTGCAGGAGTTGCCAATAAGGTGCGTTTCTTGGAACAGCACCAGGTCAAGGTGATGCCTGTGGATGTATTGTGTCACTATGCCCCGTTTTAGCTTGTCCCCCAGCCCGTTAACGTTCCAGGTCATAAGGTTAAGTCTCCGACTCACTACCATAATACCTTAACAGTAAGGCGATAGAATGTGTGGATTTGCTCACCCAAGGGCGCCCTGCATCTCTGGCGGGAGAAACCGCGGTCCGAGTCCTACTGGCCTGCACGAGGAAGGAGAAAATGTGACCAATATTCTGGGGGTAAGTGCCCCGCATGACCCTAGGATAGATCCTGACATTCAGCCCTGCTGGTAAGGAACAATCAAA
This sequence comes from Triturus cristatus, assembly GCF_964204655.1. Classification (NCBI taxonomy): domain Eukaryota; kingdom Metazoa; phylum Chordata; class Amphibia; order Caudata; family Salamandridae; genus Triturus; species Triturus cristatus. The sequence goes on from NC_140594.1 coordinate 395,636,572, forward strand.
AACCCCTCCCCAAACCACCCAACCCAAACCAAGCAATAACCATAGAAATCTACCCCCCACCCTGCCTCCCTGCACAACGGGACTAAAACCGCCCGCCACCCCCAACATGCAGAGCGCCTGTCGCCCCCCCCTGAACAACTCGAGGAAACGTGTGCCGCTCCACTCCCTACATCAAGTCTGTCGTATAACCCGCCACCCCCGACCCACACATCCTTAACGAGGGAAGTCCCCGGTACAGTCCGGCAGTATCCACTCAAACAAACCACGGCCCCCCCCACGTCCACCCTACCTTAGCCCTCTCTGCTCAAAGACCCATTCTCAGGAATAAATCTATTTTCAAGGAACAGCTACGCCATAACGGAGGTGTCCAGGTTAGCATCCCCCACTCATCGGCAATAGTAGTCCGTAATGTCTGTGTAGCCAGGGGTGACTATTATCGCCCACCCGGGACACTCCCCTCACCCTCTTCTCAGCTGCATGAGTCCCCCTGAATCGCCACCAGTAGCGCAGCACTGGAGTCCAGCAAGGCCACACCAGGCGCACACCTATTTTTCACAAACTTAGTCAGTGGTCTCCGGTCGGGCCAGGAGACTCAGCATCCGAGTGTGACGAGGGCCGCCTCCGACGGCGCCAATCCTCCGCCTTGTCTGCCGCCGACGGTCCCTTTTTTGCCCCCTTGTCCACAGTACGCCAGCCCTCCAGCCAGTCCCAAGCCTCCTCCGGGCGTGCGAAGAACCACGACTTTCCTTCTGCCTCCACACGCAGCTTGTCCGGAAACAACATAGCATATTTGAGCTCTCGATCACGGAGAGCCTTTTTAACCTCCAGGAAGCTGCATCTCAGTTTCTGGACTCTTTGTGTGTAATCAGGAAAGAACGTGATGGTGTTGTTCTCAAGTTTAAGAGGTGGGGCAGTCCTTGTGGTTTGGAGAATGACATCCAGGTCGCGGAAGTTAAACACCCGGGCAAGCAGTGGCCGCGGCGGCGCCCCCGGCCGCGGGCGGCCACCCGGCACTCGATGGGCCCTCTCGATCGAGAAACATTTGGAGAGTCCACGGGGCTGTAGGTGCTTGAGGACCAGCTCCTCGACAAAGAGGTCCGCCGCCGGCCCCTCCGCGCGCTCTGGGACACCAATAATGCGGACATTGTTGCGCCGCATCCTGCCTTCATAATCGTCCAGCTGCCGAGTGAGTAGATCGTGGGACGTCCGTAGGTCAGCCACCTCTCGCTTTAGAGTGACGGTGTCGCTATTGAGCTCCTTGGTGATGGTCTCCACTGCACCCACCCGGTCGGCGATCTTCCTAACGTCCTCTCGGATCAGTCCCACCTCCGTGGCCACCGTGTCTATGCGTGTCTCCAACGACGCCTTGATTGCCGTGAGCACCTCCATGAGGTCCTTGTTAGTCGGCTCCCCCTTGCTGTCTGCGTCCGGCGCCACAGGCCGCTCTCCGCTCTGCTGCTGCTTCCAAGCGAACTTCTCCAGTTTCGTCTGCGCAGCTGACTTGCCACTCCGCCCGGACGCCATAGTCCCGCCGCCGTCGGCACTCTTCCACCTCCAGGCGCAGCCGCTACTCCCTGCCGTGGCCACCGCCACTCGGCCTATCGGTTTTCGCAGGCTGCGCTTCAGCCACAGGGACCCTTCTCCCGGGTCCAGATTCTCCGCAGCGGGACCACGACGGGGGGAAGGTCCTCACTCCCCTGCCCGGCACGGACACCGTACCAGGCTCACGGCACTCCCGTCGTGTCACTAGTCCAGGGAGTCAGGCGCCGCTTCTCTAGGCGATTCGCCGATCCGTCTGCCACGAAGAGCCAGGCCGGCCCAGGAGAGCCGCGCACCACCGGGGTCCGCCAATGTGCCTTAGGTCACTGCACCATTCGCCCGCCTGTACGTCGAATCAGAGTGGGAACAACCCCCAGTCATCCAGGGCCGATGCTCCGGGCGTCTCCAGACGTACGATCCCCCACTCGTCAGCAGGACTGGCAGCCACACGGGAGGAACTCGGCCGCCCAGCACCCGGGCCCAACCACAGCAGCCTAGGGATCCGCTCTCCAGGCCGGGCCCCAGCCACAGCCGGCACCGATGACAGTCCTCGCCCGCTGGGGATGGCCCTCACAGACTCCAGCCACACTCCCAGCACCAGCCACTGCCGCCGGAGGGTGCCGGCACCATCCACTGCCCCACCTCACCTCCAGCTCCAGGCGCAGTACAGCACACACGCGTGGCCAGCGCTTCAATGCGGCGCACGGAGCCGTCCGGCGGGCTGTCCAGGTCCCTCAGGCGTCAGGATGATCCTCGGGGCTGCACCCCCTTGTCATCAGAGGCGCCGCACCTCACGCCGCCGCCGCCAAGAAAGACAGGCCGCAGCCGCGATCTCGCGTCCTCTCCGCGCCCAGGCCGGACGCGCCTCCCTCAGCTCGGCCGGCGGCCAGGTCTCGGGGACCGGAGCCCCGTCGCCGTACCTGCACACAACGGGCCCAAATTTCAGCGGTGGGTCGGCTGGAGCCTCAGGACCTCCAGGGACCCCTCAAAGCATGAGCCGGGAGCAGCGGGCAGGAAAGATCAGGATAGAACGGGAGTGGCGCTTCAGAGCCTCGCTACTGAGCGGCCATTCCCGTCGGCAGCAAGCCACGCCCCCTACAATAGATTTTGACTCACCTTGATGTATTTGGGGTTGCACTTAAACGAGGGATGGCCCAGCCCGGTCTACTCTGGGCTCTGACGGGTGCAGACAGGCCCACCCTTGGCCCGGGCTTTGCCCGGGCGCGGTACGCACGTCCCGCGCTGCGGGAGCCCTATGTCGTTTTTAAGCACTTCCTGGCGCCTTTGTGGCATGCGTGGGCGGCGTTGCCGGCGTGGGACTGTGGACTGCCCAGATGACTCTCCTGGCGGTGGCCGGCAGAAATGCACAGGTAGTAGTAGATAGTAGCACCGAGTGAAAAGGACATTTTAAATACCACACACCACAAATTAATTGTAATTTGTCTCTTCGTACCCAATTTAATAGTAATTGTTTTATCTCACTGAAGATGAAAGGTTGGTGTGTAGACCTGTGACCCGTAGGTTGGCTAGAAATCTCGATAGCCGGTGCTCAGTATTCTCAACTAATTTGGCGCCCTTATCTGCGCCTTTAAGTGTTTCCAGACTGTAGTCCATGCGTCTGCACTTACTATCATGAGGCTACATAACTTATTCCCTTCTTCCACAATCTCAACAACTTTGAGGCTGTTTTCTTCAATAATATTCATTCGAAGTGATCACTTTTTGATGTTACTAAATCGCCATGCTCCTGCCAGAGCCACCATGACTACATGAGCTCCCTGTCCTTCCTTACAATGTTTGACATTTAACATGCAGCAGAGCCTTGTTTATCTGTTTCCAGCTAGCATGTTTGTATACATGAACCCTGTTTGTTTCTTCCCTGTAGTATCTCTTGCACTGCCCACATCTGAGCCTGATGTGTCTCTTTATAGTATGTCTTTGCACTGTATAAATTTCAATCATGTTTGTCTGTCCTTAGCATTTCGTATGCACTTTGCATGGCTAATCCTACTTTTATCTTCACTGACATGTCATCGCATTGCGAAATCCGAGCCCTTAAATCTAAGTAGAAGTCTACCTCTGCCTTTCATTAAGCTCTCTGATTCCCCTCAGTTTGTTTAATGCAGTGTCATGTTTGCAATGTCCCACCACTATGTGTCAGGCAAGTCCATAGCTGAGCCCCATCTGCCTGTGTATATAAGTGAAATTCTTTATTAGATGATTATTAAAAATCTTGCCAAGGCAGTACATCTACCTTTAATTTTCAAATACAATAGTAATTTACAGACAGTCAGATACACATAAAAAAAAATTGGCAAATGACTTAAAGAAAATACAGTAAGCCCTAGATTGTTTTGCTCTCTAATTTTTTAATAGCAGTATCGATAAATTTGAAAGTACTAGACAAAATATTAAAGGTTATCGACATCCAGATTCAAATTCACTGCTTCCCTCCTGTGAGAAGTTGGCCTGGTATATGATGTCCACTAATTAAAGTGGACACCTTGTACCAGTCCAAACAATCCTTATTGATGATTAGGTTAAAGACAACCTTTATTGAAAGCTGTCCTAGTGGTAGCTATCGAGAGCAGCCTTCAGGCTAAGTCTCGAAGGAATGTAAAGCAGCTTGGTGTAACAGATTATAACCTCCCGAATTACCAAAACACAAGGTGTATATAAAATATATGTATTTATTTCTAAACACTCTCTACTAACCTCTTTATGAGATTAGAGAACAAGATACACAATATTAAAGCACTAGAGCGACAGTAAATAGCACAACATACAATGGGCCCCAGGGGGGGACCAAACCATATATTAAGAAAGTGGTATAAGAACCCCGCCTTGCCCAGACACAGTTCCTAGAGCACGTAGAATCGCTGGGACCCCAAGGAACCACCCAAGGTAGTGACACAGGGGACCCAACGGGGACACGTGAAGTGTGAGAACACAGCCGCGAGCTCCGTACAATCCTTTGGGAAATTTTAAATCTTTAAAGATTAAGGACACTTCGGGGATGACTTGGAGCAAACCCTTGGAGACTTGGAAGGTTCTAAGGCCAGCACCCATGTGAGCACTGGAGTACTTGTGTTACCTACCCCAATGAAACCGGGTACGTAGGTGTCAAATGGTGTCGGAAATCTTCGCCGTTTTCAATGGAGAGTTGCTGCAAAGTGCTGCCGCCGTGAATAGGAGAAGTGTCCGGTGTGATTCAAGCCTGGATCGGAGATGTTGAGAACCTGAAAGCAGAGGGGACAGAGTCTGGGTCACTTCAGAGTGACCAGGGGCACGGTAGACCAATGCCCACCAATGGCGGGTTTTCAGGTGCGAAGAGGTGAAGCTTGTCACCACAGGGACCAGGAGACTTCGACGATGACCTCAGTCAGCAGGCGAGCTGTCCCACGAAGGATGTCGAATGCTGAGGGTTCGATGTCCGGATTGCAGACCAACAATCCTTGGCAACGGCAACCCATGCGGTGAGAGTAAAAAGACTTTGGTGTGGACCAGCAAGGTCCTGTGGACTCCCCAAGCGATGGAGAGTCATGGCACGTCTGGAGCAACCAGGTAAGCCTGTTGAAAGTTGAAGTACCCTTTTCAGGGACCCACAAGTCGACAGACAAGGGATCGCGAAGGGACCTCGAGAGGAATCACTAAATACCAGCCCACTGGACCCTCGAGGCGTGTAGGCCAGTAATCTTCGGTGGAATCACTGCTCGGGCTCTGGACTACAAGTAGCCCAAAGCACAGCCTCAGGGATCTCCAAAAAGCATATGCTGCTGCAAATGTACACGGTGTCAAGGGGTTCGGGTTGCACGGTCCCCACGAGGGCTTTGGATCTCAGGTTTGCTGAGAGCACAGATCGGCCTCTGGGAAGCCTGGAAACCCACCTCCTGTGTTGCAAAGTCTTCGGAGTCCTTCAGGAGCTGCGTAGTTCAAACCTGACAGATGCGACTTTGGTGCCTGCCTTGCAGGGGAGTAACTCCTTTACTCCAAGGGAGATTCTCCGGTCATCCAACAACGTGTAGATAGTTGAAGTTCTGGGATTCTGTTGCAGAGTTTCGTCCAGGTGAATCTAAAGTCCTGTAGCCATGGGTTCCTACCATATACCCAAGGAAGGGGTGAAACAAACTCTGGGGACCCACCTATGGGAGGGTCAGGACAGAGGGGCGGCTACACCCATGTCCTTTGTCCAGTTTCGCACCAGAACAGGGGCTGATAGCCCCTGCAATCGGTTTGAGCTGGACTATGCACAGGAACACCAAATGTGCACCCAGTGCAGACATCAAAGCGGAGTGCACCCACCCAGCCCCAATACACTAAAACCTGTCTGGGAGGTGGTCATACCTCCCCGTGGCAGGAAACCTATTGTCCAGCCGTCACCTGCCGGCAGCAGGAGGGCAGACTCGTGTCGGTGGCTGGCAGCATCCATTTTGTGATGCCAGGGTCTGTAAAGCTGGTACCGGCTGTACTGGTGCTGTCATGTTTCTCCCTCTAGTAGGGTGGAATCATACCTCCCACACCAGTTACTGGTGTGTAGTTATGATTCCAAGGTGTTTGACACCAAACACGACTTGATTCCATGTAGCTGTTTTAAAGTTAGCATTTACCTCAAGGTTATAATGCACTTAAATATAAATGGTTTATATGGTTGGCTGCATCACATACAAACCCCGGAATAGAGGTTCCGAAGGCTGCAGAGGGGCACTGCTCATGCAGGTGCACACTCTCACATAAAACCCAGCACCCTGCCTTCAGGATTGATAAAGCCTGCCATAGGGGTGACTGATAGGTTTATATGTGCAGTGATATTGATAGATATAGGGAGCCTATATCTAAGTAAGGGGTGCATACACCACCTTACACAGGCTGCTGTAGCAGACCTGTTGTGTCATTTTGCATGGTCTCCCATTGGTGGCATAATACATGCTGCAGCCCCTGAGAGGCCTCTGGGGTACCTATGCCCTGGGTATATAGGATACCATATACTATGGACTTATAAGCGTACCCCAGAATCCAATCTGTGGTGTACCTAAAGTACATGCAATCAATTTAGAGAGGAAGCAGCTAGGCTGGGGTCCTGGATAGCAATATCCCAGCCAGACTAATGTGGGAAAACAGTGAAGCATCAGCAAAAAGTAGGGGTAACTATAAGAAGCAGATCACACTGTCCTACACTTCCAAGTGCCATAGCTGTAGCTAATATAGTCCTTCAGATGCATAAATTGAGCAACAAATTAACTTATTTTGAATAGATTTCAATTCGCACCTGAACTGGAATAAAGGAAGATGGAGAAAATAAATAAAGGCTAATTATCTTTTGTCTGATATTCGGCTTTTATGGTGGTTTCTTTAATACACTTGTGACATCATTGATTCAATGAGGTTATCATAAGATACAAATTGTTTATTCATAGTATTTTCATAATCTAGGACACACAATGTATTAATCAGTTGGTAGACGATTGCAGCCTTAAAGGCTGCAAAAGAGGAACCACCAAAGCAGTCTGCACTTCCAAAAGCTTGGTTCAGTAGTGTAGTCACTAGATTCAGTCTTGCGTCCATGTATTGCCATATCGATGGTCACCGTTTTTAGGTCGAGCCTGGGCAGCGCATGCGCTGCTCTGCAGCTTGCTGTATTGGAGTATGCACTTGAAGCCCTGCCCACTCTCCGCCCATATTTGTCATTTGCTTATGTCATTACCCTTCGTAAATGCTGGCTTCTGATTCGTACATAGGCTTGTTAGTTCCTCCTTAGTACCGCCTTGTCATCATGTGTAACCTATAGCAACACACACAAATACTTTGGTCTAGATTAAACAAACTATGCATGTATAGTGACAGACTAGAGTCTCACACTGTACCCCTGTGAGAGAAATCCCTTTCAGGACGAATACCCTCATCCACCAAAGGTGGCATGCTTCATCATCTGGGTATCACCTCTTAGTGGGAAACCCAAACGGAGCACATGCCCACACTCACACTTCCTAAGCACATATAGACTAATCACCGGGCCTAAAAATCAGAGATGCGCCCTAACTTAGCTGGCAAGATGGGGCAGGAGGCCCTGCCGCAACTATGGCTGAGTATATACAAAATGACTTCACCCTTATAGACTCCAGGCTACACGATTAATTATTGATAAAGGGGTTGAGAGGGTTAAGCTAAGGGCCTATGTCTCCCCCAAAACAGGGAAGGGAGGGCGACGGGCACTCTGCAATGTTGGGGTAGCGGGAAGTTCAAAGTCCGTCTTGCAGGGAGGCATGGTTGGGAGGGGGGAGGTTCAAGTTACAGGGGGTTGGCTTAATTTTTGTTACCTTTGTCTTTTGGCTGTTTACAAGTAGCTCACATTTCATAACAGTTCCGGCCCTTTCCATTGAGATTGCAGACACTGCAGCTTACAACCATTGCAACTACTACAAATGCAGTTATGTCACAATCACCCAAAGAAACCATTCTTGATAATATTGCCCCAACACTTATGAGGAAAACAATATCAGTGTTGGTCAATACCGCTGGCGAGGGAAGAGCCGAAAATGCATTTAACCTGCTTTCCTGGAATGTAAATGGATTGGGTGATAAACTCAAACAGGGGGTGGTGCTTCAATACCTTAAACGGCAAGCATTAGACACTGTTTTGTTGCAAGAAACCCATCTAGCCGAAAATACGTGTAAGGCACTTGACAGGTGGGGATATAAATTAGTGGTACATTCTGGCTTCACCACCGGAACCAGAGGGGTGGGGATACTAATGCAGAAGAATCTTCCCTTTATTGTGATGCTTTCACATGCTGATGAGTATGGCCGCTTTGCGGCCGTGTCTGGCACCCGGGAGGGCAGGTGAATGAATATTATGTCGGTAGTCGGTATACTTGCTTCCGGCACTACACAACCCACCCTTAGCAGACATGAGCGGGATAATACTGGATCTTCCAGAGGGGGACCAAGTGATTGGGGGGGGGGGGGGGGGCTCAACATGCCACTAGTGAACAACCAGATAGATCCCCATCCAGGAATAATCCGTGACCTAAAAACACTATGGCCGCATTTCTTACATCTCTGGGCTTGGCAGATGTGTGGCACGAGGCACACCCACAAACACGACGATACACTTTTTACTCTGCAGTACATAATAGCAGATCCCGGATCGATTATACCCTAACTCTAGCAGACACAACACACTATTTTGAGGAGGTCAGACATCTTGCTAGGGGCATCTCAGATCACTCCCCCATACTGGTCTGGTATGTGGTGGGTGCGACCCCCACACGCAAAACAATTATGATCAATGCCTGGTGCCTCAAAATCCCGCATATCAAAGCGACTCTTTTAAAAGTCACGATAACTATTTTTCTGAGAATGTGGGATCTGTCCATTCATCTCGAGTAATTTGGGAGGCCTACAAGGCAGTGATAAAGGGTCAGGCTCTCTCCCTTGCAGTGAGACATAAGATAGATAAGTGTAAGCAACTGTAAGAATTGAAACGCCACATCTTATTTAGGGAACAAGCAGCCACACATACCCCAGATAGAGCAGCTGACCATATATTGGAACTTAAGTGGCAGGAATACAGAGAGTTCGCAACAGAGGCAGCCAGAGTAAAACTCCGGGCACAACTGCATAGAGTCTACGAACAAGGAAATTGCACACGCAAATTACTCGTATGGTTAGATAGGCGAGTCAGGGCTAACCGATGGGCTAAGGTGATACGTGGGCGAGATGGAGTGTGGAGGCGGGATCCACAAGACATAACCGAGGGCTGTGCTGAGTATTTTACACAAATATACTCCACTTGGCCACAGCCATAATAGAGGGGTCAAGGGAACTAATAGCCGGCATACAGATCCCAACTTTAACGCCGGAAGACCACCAATCACTGTATTCAGACCTCATGGCCGAGGAAATTTTGGCAGCTATTCACAGTATACAAGCAGGGAAAGCTATGGGGCTTAATGGCCTCCCGATAGAGCTCCTCAAAATGAATACCACGAAGGAGGCACCCCATCTGCTTAACATGTACCCTGTAAGTAAGCGAGAAGGAATATTGCCCAGGGCCTCCGTAGCGGTGATTCGTAAGAAAGAAAAGCCGGCGGAGGAATACACCTCATACCGCCCCATATCATTATTCAATGTAGAGGTTAGAATTCTAGCCAAAGTATTGGCAACCAGGCTTCTTCCAGTTGTAACAAAGCTGGTACATCCGGATCAGTCTGAATTTATGCCAGGCCGAAATACCGCATTAAATATGTATCGACTGAACGGGGTGCTTGCTGGGAAAGACAAAATCCAAGAAAGCGTGGCCATACTGGCCTTGGACGCTCGTATGGTCTTCGACACAGTAGAACGGCCCTACATGTTTGCTGTCCTAGAGCGTATGGGTCTTGGGAAAAACTATATCAAATGGATCCAACTTTTGTACGCAGAACCTCCAGCGCAAGGGGGTGGTAAATGGGCACAAGTCAATGACCTTCTCTCTGCGCCGAGGGACAAGACAAGGTTGCCCTTTGTCTCCAATTATACTTGCGCTAATTCTCGAGCCATTGGTGAGCTGGATACGTGGGGACCCTTTGATACGTGGGTTAAAGTGGGCAAATGAGTTGGAAGATAGAATCTCACTTTATGCTGATGACGTTGTGTTGTATGTAGCATCCCCCCAAGCCTCTATTAGCAGGATACTCCAGATATGTTCCAACTTTGGGAGGTTCTCAGGGTACACCATTAATTGGTCTAAATCGGTGATATATATGCTTTGCGGGCCCGCCCTGGTCCAACTGACGGAATGCAGAGCAACAATAGCGACAGACTTGTTTCGATATCTTGGGATATTTGTGACGACTAACCCAAAACTCTTCCACAAACTAAATCTTCAAGGCCCTTTAACGTGGTTACGGGGCAATGTTAGACATTGTGTGCACTACCACTGTTCCTCCTGGGGCAAGCGGCATTATATAAGATGATGGCCTTGCCCCTTTCCCTATATGCCCTGCAAAATACGGCATATAGCGTCCCTGAAACATACTTCAAATCGATAGACGGGGAGGTCAGGGCACTGCTCTAGGATGGGAAGCCTTGCCAGATATTCGGGTCCACTATTGGGCTGCACACCTGTCGATCATTAATTTAAATGGATATAAGGCACACAACAAGAACTAGCCTGCCGCATGGGTAAGTGGCTGATGGGCAGTGGGGGATTCAGAAAAGCGCTATGTATGAAGCCATATAGTCAGCACCTCACAGGTCCAACGGCCATTACAGTTTCCCTATGGCACACCACCACACAAAAAAACTAGGCTGGTATAATAAAGTGACGCAAAAAATACCTCTGTGGCATGCAGAGATATTGGGCAAGTTGAGCAGGTATCGAGGGTTCATGGTTAAAAAAAGGGAAAATACTCACATTTGCCAACTTACAACAGGAGTATGAGTTGTCCGCGGGGGAAGCGTTCCGATATCTGCAAATACGGCATGCCTTGCAGGCAGCGCTCCTAGGGGAGGACAAAGTACTGGACGCCTCTCCTCTAGAAAATGGACTGCTTACAGAACACACAGATCGCAAGATGATTTCTCTCACGTATCGGAGGATAACTAATAACTATCCTGAACCTCTAGGGTGACTGTACGAGCGCTGGCAGACAGATCTGGTGAATGCGGGGATTCTGCTCATACACAGAACTATGCACAAGAAAACAGGACCTCAGTAAATGGGGGTGTACCTCCTACCACATTAGTACCCAAAATCCCAACCGACTAGCAGTAGTGTCTCATTTGGTCTCCTACAAATATCAAGAAGCTACGAATGCTTAGACAACCCAGAACACAAGCACTCCCGACTCAGCTCAGAGTCGCGGGAACAAAACATGTTTATTTTGACTATAGTGATTCATAAAACAGTATGCGAACCACAACCAGCAGCAAAATGCATAAAGCTAACATCATTAGCATTTTTACAATACCATAGAATACAAGAGGAGTTGTCATTTTATAAAGACTGTGAAAAAGGCAAAATAACTAGGCCTAATCGCCCTCCCCTTGGCAGTAAGAAGTTATTTTATATAACAGAAGATCTCTAGGCGTTGTTTGCAGACCCCCTTACCTGAAAGCCTAAACGCAAAAGTGTACATCATAGGAACAGCAGAGCTCAGCTCCCTGGAATGGCTTTCTTCGAGTGTGTTTCAAAAACATGCAACAACGCTATATCAAAGCACGAGTCTTCCATGATGCAGCTGTTGGTAACATGTTTTGTCTAGGTTATAGGGACTGACCAGAACAGAATAACAAGAAACATTGTTGATCGACCTTGCACATTATGTTCAGACAGAATTGTAAGGGAAAGCTGAGAACGTGAAAAACAATCTGTTATTATGTATAGGGCAGAGGCAAAGTGTCGCGAAAACAAACTGTAGCAGAGGCGTGCGCAAAAAGCAGCAGCATAGGGCAGGCAAAATTCATGCTAACTTAGCAATGTCGGCAATGTGTCTACAGGCCACATAACCCCATATAACCCTCCCCCTGGTAAGTCAGTAGGACATAGACAGAAGAATAAAAACAGAGTTAAAAAGTCAGGCAGTGTTAAAAATCTTGGTGACAAACTTTCTAAAAAACAAATCGGAGAAAAAGGGAAAGTCCGAAGAAAAATAAAAGGCACATTGAGCTGGAAAAAAGAGTCTGTAATCCCAGACTGCGGATTTGTGACGACCCAAGTAATCTATCCATGAAGGTATGTGTGCAAAGAAATGCAATTCCCTCTAATAGTTCTTCCTTGTCATTGGTAGAAAAAGGCGATGACATCCAATTGAGAAAGTCGAAGGAACAATCATGTTCCTCAGGAGCATCCAAAACTAGAAATGGGAAACTTGTGTGATATTCAATGAAACTACAGTGTAGGAAAGTCTGCGCAAACGCACAGATATCCCATTGAGCCAAGATTGCAAGTAAAGCTGCACGCGTCATTTGACCATCCACAGAACAAGCCTCGTCATGCGCCTCTAAGGGACTCATCAACCGGCTGAAATCAGGGATTGGACACCACGTGTTCGATAAGCAAAGTTCCATCCCCCAGGAGAAATTACATTTTTTACAATGAAGCACAGGTTGCACGCAAGTATAGTAGCCAAAGCGAAAGGTCAAGTCATAACTTACGCCAATCGTTGCTAAGGGCAAGCATACAAAAGCCTCATACAGGCGATTGCGGTACAGTTGTAGCTGGGCCAGCCTGTGCAGAGCCACAAAGTGAGCAGCCATTACGGAGCAAAATGAGGAGAAGCAGGACACCAGCTGCTAGCCCCAATATTAAGGGGAATCCTCCAAAAACGCTTGAAAATATAGAACGAATAAAAGCTGGTATTACCCTGAATATAGTTTGAAAGGAAGAGACCAGGCCAGATCCCACACATTTAAAAAAGTGCACAAGGCCTGTCTCAGATGCATTAAATATTTGGTGAATGAGTTCCCCAAAATGAAGTGGGAGGTTAGTGTTAAGAAGCGACTGTATCTCACTCGAGGTCCGAGCCACCTGCAATCTGAATGTTTCTTTGGCAGAAGTGAGGGCCACCTCTTGTTGGAATAAAAGGGGTTTGAGCCTGCTCAACTTGTTGAACTCTGCTTTCAAAGTCGGAATGGAAGTCCAAAGTGAAGAATCTAAACTCCCCTACGGGGGCGGGAGAAGGACATAGCTACAGCAAGTTACGCGCTGGGAAACTGCTACCAAGTATGGTACTCCCACCCGCAAGCCACAGCAGTCTTGATTGTTTAAAATGAGATTGCTGCCGTTAGTAAGCAATGTAAAGACAGGCGGGATGGATGGTACTGGGGTCCCCTTTAAAAAGCAAGCAAGATTCGGCGCTGACACGTTACACTCGCCGTGCAATTTAACGTCTTTGCACACAAGAGAGTAACCCACTGTCGAATCACACTCCTCCCCTGTAAGGAAAACTTCTTTATCCTCCCTCAGACACCGATAAGCAAAGTGCAGGGCCCATAATTCATGCAGAAAAGCACTACCAAGTGGTTCAAAACAGCCAACAGGAAAGTGTTGCATACATGATTTAAATTGAAAAAGGGGAAAGAGAGCACCCCATGAATTAACCAAACAGCAGAGTCTGTTTCCGCTACGGAGAATGCTAAAGGCTCCAATTGTTCAATATGTAACAGCGTGTATACAGCGTCTTTCATGGACATAAACTTCTGGTTATCAGTCAGGTTAAAAGGCATTTCAATAATCCAAAGGCACTTTACCCATTTTCAGTGTCTGCAACGTCCAAGCAAACTGCATGACTGACCTTAACTGATTCTGACCATGATATAACACAGAAACATCACTTTGCACAATATCAGTTACAGAAGAAACAATATTGTCTAAGGTGTAAATTCGTGAGGAAAGTGTGTTAATGCTGTTGTCTACTACAGCAAGGACTTTTTCTAAATTACCCTGATCAATTTGACGCAGACGGAAGGCTGCTTCCATCTGTGAAAGTTTCCAAATTTAATTATAAGCGGCATAAATAAATCGCTTGGCTCTTGGATTACGTGGACCCAGGAGAAAAGCGATGAGGTAGATAACGAGGGTCTGGCCTTGTCTGAATGAAACAAGGTGTAACATTATAGAAACGTAACTGATATGCATTTGTATTAGTTTGCCACACCAACCATCCTGATGAATCAATTTCAGAAACATTAAAAGAGGCATTTTGAAGCAGAGCTTGCAAAGCCTCAATGGTGTAGTTATTGTATAACCGCCATTTGTCATATTCAGCTAATGAGGGAATGAAGAGGGTATTCAGGTTTTTGATAGTAGCGAGGCCATAACAATTTGTTTGGTAAACGGTTTCATTTAAGAATAACAGTTGAGTCTGGATCAGGCAGGCACGATGTAATGCCTCAGTGTCTGAAACCTGCCATGGTTTTGTACCCCATATTGATTTTAAATCTATAGTCTATTTCCAATGGTCATAACCGTGTGTAGCCAACTGTGTTCTAAACAAGTTGGCGTAAATCAGTTTAGTGTGGGATAACAGGAACTTAGATGCAGGGGATTTTTGAAGCCTAAAGAAATAGGATTCAGGATTAGTCAAATCTTAATCTGAAAAATAGGTGTACTTATTCCTAAGAGTTTTAGAACTCCCCTCTAAGGGAGTTGGACAATGTTCCCATTAGGTAAAATAAAAAAACTGTCTCATCGTGATGGTTTTATGTAAAAAATGATGCCCATAATATTGATAGCAAAAGAGATCACCATAATTGGCAGAACTTAAATACAAATCTTCAGCATCAAAGGCCGCATAATATTTTAAATCTGAAAACAGTGCACGAACTGCTTGCACATCCCAATCGTCCGAATGTATGTCCCGTGTCACCACATCTCCTAATAAGACGCGAAACGCGTATGGAAGACGAAGGACCTCGGTTGGCCCATGGATTTCATAAGCTACTTTGTCCCAAACTATGCCATCAGGAACTGGGAAAGCTTAAATGTTCACAAGAGACTGGTCACGTTTCATGATATGGGACGAAGTTTGAGGAGTCAAAGTTCCGTCTACCATCTTTTCTGCAGAGCGTTCAGGGAGATAATGGCCATTAATAAGTTCAGGGAGATAATGGGCATTAATAAGTAAAAAAAAAACACTGTCACAAATCCAATCAACATGAAGAGGAAAATCAGGACGATCAATAACCAAATGTAGGTCCATGGGGGAATGAAGTATGTCCTTTTGAACCAAGAGTAAAAAACACGCAATTTAGATGGTGGTGCATCAGACAAACTGGATAATGTGGAGGATGAGCCAGAAGAAAGGTTGCCGGACAGGCAATCACTGGGCTTGCAAGCAAAGGTGAAAGCATTGAATCGTCCATTCGTACTTGTGGGCTATATGGCATCTGACTCACGGAATCAACAGCCAGAAAAGGGCACACGATATCCATTGTAGAAGAGGATTGTCGCAAAGGTTGAAGATCAATTACAGTGTCCCTCATATGAGCAGACATCCTTGTGGCAGCAGATGACGACAAAGTCAATGGTGCTAAGGAAATTGCGTTGCACGAAACTGCAGGTGTCACACTATTCAGAATTGGCCACACGGTGTAACTTGGCATTGTCCACTGAGATGTACCTGTTGTCTTTGCGACCTGGCAACAGTGGTAGAATGACTGTATGAGTACCTTTCAGTCCAAGTACTGAAACAGGAGCACGGTAAGAGGGACGAAATTATTTTTTTGTTTTCAATCTTCTCTCGCACCAGATTCCCAATTTTAGGAAGCCACCCGGTAACAGGAATCAGTAGTGCATCAGCAGTGGAAGAGGGTAAACGTTCAGTTGCCAAGGTATCACGTTTCTTTTGTAGATCCTGTAACAGCAGATTCATTATCTATGTCAAACTTAGAGGCAGCCGCCACAATGTCCAGACCATTAAGGTCAGGAACAAACATGTTAAAGCCAAAGAGCATTTCGTAAGGGGTCCGCCCACCCAGAGATCTTCTAGAGAGATTATTTAGTTCACGTTGGACCCCATACAAGTGGGATAGCCAGTCCCTGCCAGTACCCAAGACTCTAGCTGTCAAGGATTGCTTTAAGTCACGGTTCATTTTCTCCACAAATTAATTGCCCTCGGGCCTGTATGGGTGACGAAATCTGCATCTGTACCCCCAACGACTTCATAACATCCTTGTAAGCCTTAGAGGCAAACGCTGGACCTTGGTCAGAATGGAAGGTACCACAGGCAAACATCCCGACTAAGACGCTCAAATCCCTGATGACATTTCGAGCGTCAGCACCACGTTGTAGCCAAAGCCACAGTAATGTAGTGCACAAATCAACCACAACCAAGATATACTTGTATGCAGTATCAGAAGAAAGAGGACTGCAGTGATCAAGAAAGACACAGCCAAAAGGTCTATTAGAAATGCATAGCTGTGTTTGTGGCGGACATGGGACCGTAGAAGGCTTAATTTGTTGAAAAACATCACAGCAAAGAACATAGTTACGAGTCCATTTATGTAAACCCACCCACCAGTAACTTTGCTGAAGAAAATAGACTGTTGCCGACACACCAGCATGGGCCGAAGCAATTCCTTCTTGTGCGGCCTTGATCAAAGCATGTCTGCGGTCGGAGTTGGGAATCAGCCGATCCCCAACCGAAGGAATGATAGCATAAGGAACCTGTTTGACAGTTACATGATAAGAGTATTTAAAAGGGAAACCCAAAGGATAATTACCTCCCTCCCTAGTTGCAGCAACCGCTGCCAGAATCTCATTATCTATTTTAGTCATAGATCTTGTAACTGCTGCTACGGAACACGTGACTACTGCACACTTGGCTGCTTCATCAGCCAAAGAATAACCAAGAGCGTGCGTTCCGACACGCTTGTGGCCAAGAGTGTGAATAACATGCGTGAGAGGCAGACCTCGTTTAAGATCTGCCACTCAAACCCAAAGCGTTGTATGCTTAATTGCGCTGCCTTTAGAATCGCGGTAATCATTTTGAGACCAAAAGAATAAGTTGTCATTGAACAACTGGACACAGTAGTAAGAATCGCACACAATAAGAGTATTCGGAAGAGGATCAGCCAACTCGAGAGCAAGAAACCGAGCACGCAGCTCCACCAATTGCGCCGTACAATCACCTAGTGCCTGAGTGTGCACAATGGAAGACTGAAACTCCCCCTTTGCAATGGAGCCACCTACAATAGCGCAAGCCACTGAATAAGCATGTTTGGAATCCATGGCTGGTTGCGCCGAGCCATCAGTATAATTGATGCATTTGTATTCACTCAGGAAGAAGCGCCAAAGGAGGAGGATGAACAAATTCATACTGTAAAAACTCCTGAGTCTGAAGTGATGGATCAAAGACAAACGTGACATCCGAAGATGTCAAGGAAGTAGCCCACTGAATCCAACGTGGGTATAATGCCTTCGAGTTAGCTACATTCGCTTTAGTCACTGCTTCCAAAGCAGGGAAGGGGGTGACCATAAGAATGTGTTTGCCCTGCGCAAGTGAGCGTTGCTTCAGAATCGCCATCTGCACTGCAGTCAAGATTTTTTCAACAGAGGAAAAACGCATTTCAGCCGCAGTGTATAAGTGTGATTTGTATGCAATAGGAATTGTGTCACCTTCATTGAATGTTAAGTACGTGAAACCCACTGCCCCTGAAACGATACGTATTACCAGGTTGGTGTTATCACGAGTCATTAAGAAGTTAGTCGCAAGCAAATCCGCCTTCCAAGACTGCAGAACTGAAGTGTGTTCCGGAAGCCAGCTGGCAGATAAAAACCTAGGTTGTATCAAAGCTTAAAACGGTTTGATACGCTGGGCATAATCGGGAATGTATGTCCTCCTGAAATTAAAATAAAAAACAGCAGGGATTGTAACTTTTTCAATGAGGAAGGTGGTTGCAAATGTGCACATTTCTCTAGGAAGTGAGGTGCTGAACTCTTTCCCTTGTTATTGAGCTCATAGCCCAAAAAGAGCACTGCGAAATGGGCAATGTGTGACTTTGCAAAATTTAATTTATAACCGTAGTCGGCAAAAGACAATATTATGTGGTCGACTCGGTCAAGATGCGGCGCGAAGTCGTCGTCAGTCAAATACATGTCATCAACGTACGACAAGGCCTCAGGGTCAATGTCATGCAACAAAGACACTATGCGTGCCGCAAATCCCCCGGGGCTATTCTTGTAACCCATAGGCAATCGTGTACATTTATTCTGATTTCCGACGGCACTGAATGCTGTCAAGTCACTACTCGCATGGTCGAGATTGTGAATATAGACACCCGAGGATGAGCCATGTATTTTTCCTGCTTCGGAAAAATGTCCGGATAGACATATCTGCAGTATCAGAAACGTAAATACATGTAATGGCTCTCTTGTGACAAAGCAAAATGGAATGAACATGTGGATCATTGGATTATCGCGAAATAAATGTTTGAACAGGATAAAAAACATCAGTATCTTTATTACAAAGAAATCGCGCTGTGCGTCCGAGATGGGAGTGGAGTTCTGCTCCCTTTATTTTGATGTTTGTAGCCCACTTGGTTGGAGGGCAGACCGCGCACTCGGGCTGCACGCATAATCTATTAAATGGATAAAATTGGCGAAAGCAAATGAAAAAATGAAGAAAAAGGTGTGCACTTTCACTCTCTAATTGATATGTACTTCTTCGGCCCTCGGCAAAGTAGCACCCGCCGATGAACATGTTAAAAGAATTAAAAAATGGACAGTCACATGAGAGACCCATTCTCCTTACAAAAAGGCTCCCGAGTCACAAACAAAGACGGTTGATGTTGTTTTAAATTTCAGCATAAGCATCGTATGCATAAAACGGTGAAAGATTTACAGACATTTTCAGTTTTGATTTTACAACTTGTTGTTTTGTATATGAAGAACGCTACATTTCATGATTAATGTCATTATTAATATCTTGAGGGAGGGCGGTGTAATCGTGCCAGTTGATTGAATGGGTTGTATGGGGGGGATTCCGTTTTTCTTGAACAAGTGTCACCTGGTGGAATGATGAGTTCAAATGCAGTGGGTTCTGGGAATTGTAGGAATGAGGCAGATGGAGGTGCATGTAATTGGTTATTTAATAGGGGAGGGGTTACATCCGGCGATTTGAAAAAGGAAGTTAGACGCAAGGGAGTGTGAGAATGTACTCATGAGAGGTTGGAACAAGCAAGAAATAACGTGGATATGTATTACAGGTATGGGAGTATTTCAGTTAAGTTCTCTTCCTACGGGGGGGCGTGGCCTGCCGAGCTGCAAAATGGCCGCCTGCTAGATGAGCTCCGCCAGCCGAGACAGCATCCTGCTGATGATCCACTTTAGTGGTGGGCATTAACGGTGCTCATTTATCCTGACCTGTGACCCAAGGTGGGCTGCATTCAGCGAGCCGTCGCTTGATGTTGGTGGTGCCCCTGCGGCGAAGATTGGCTCCTGTTGCACGGAGGACTGGACCCGCCCCGAGGTGCTGGGCGAGCGAGGCCGGCTGCAGTGAAACTTGAGGCCGCGGCTGCCATGGTAGGCCTCTGACTCCCTGTGTCTGGCCTGAGGTCCCATCGGCGACAGGGGAGACGGGTGAAAGGTCCTGGCGACGCCACCGGGCAGCAGGCGGCGGCCGTGGAGTGGTGCCAGCTCCACACCTCCAGATCTCCTGAAGTCAGTTGGATGGTGAGGAGATATCGGGTGGCGGCGATCCGAGAGACGGGGTGGCGGCCACTTCGGCAGCCCTGACGGGAGCGGTAACGGGGGTACAATTGTTTCATTTGCGGCAGTAATCACCGCATCAGCGGACACTGAGTGAGCGGGGGCTAGGGGTGCGCTATGTAACTGCGTAGCCCTGAATATGCTGCCTGTTGTGACTTTCATGCCAGTGATTGTGGGGTCTTGAAGAACTGCTGCTGAAAGCTCCACTTTATGGAAAGTACAGACAGCGCTTCACTATGCTTTTGCCTTGCTGCCACATACTGACTGCAAAACACACAAGATGATGGACAGAATGTTGCCCATTGGCAAAACATTCACCCCCAGTCAAAGATCTGGGTTTAATCCATCGTTATTTGCTCACCATGCCACCCCAGTTCAGAAATGACCATATCATGCATCCTGAACTGGGGTGGTGTGGTGAGCAAAATAACGATGGATTAAACCCAGATCTTTGACTGGGGGTGAATGTTTTGCCAATGTGCAACATTCCGTCCATTATCTTGTGTGTTTTGCTGTTCGCCCTATGTGGGAAGGGTATGCCCAGATGTGGGTCCCGTGCTCACTACGCCACTGGAGTCAAGCTATCCTGGCTGAAGAGGGGTGAAACCCCGAAACCGGTCCTAGGATGCTTGAGTCCGGTCCAGGGAAGACATGGCTTGGCAGTTCAGGCTGGACTGTTCCCATGAGGCACAGGGTCAAGACTGATTTGCATATGGCCATTTCTGAACTGGGGTGGCGTAGTGAGCAAAATAACCATGGATTAAACCCAGATTCTTGACTGGGGGTGAATGTTTTGCCAATGTGCATCATTCCGTCCATCTTGTGTGTTTTGCTGTTCGCCCTATGTGGGAAGGGTATGCCTGAAGTGGGTCCCGAGCTCACTACGCCACTGGAGTCAAGCTATCCTGGCTGAAGAGGGGTGAAACCCCGAAACCGGTCCTAGGATGCTTGATTCCGGTCCAAGAAAGACATGGCTTGGCAGTTCGGGCTGGACTGTTCCCATGAGGCACAGGGTCTAGACTGATTTGCATATGGCTGGGTTCAAACTGGAACGGCATGGTGAGCAAAAAAACGATGGATTTAGGCCCAGATCTCTGTACTGGGATGAATGTATGACATTGTTCTGCATTCTGTCCATCAACTTATGTTTTTGCATTTGTCACCCCGAGTGGGAAGGGTATACCCAGACGTGGGTCCCTTGCTCTCCATGCCACTGGAATCAAGCTATCCTGGCTGAAGAGGGGTGAAACCCCGAAAGCTGTCCTAGGATGCTTGTTTCCAATCCAGGGAGGACCTGGCTTGGTAGTTCGAGTTGGACTGTTCCCATGAGGCACAGGGCCAAGACTGATTTGCAAATGGCTGGGTTCAAACTGGAACAGCATGGTGAGCAAAAAACGATGGATTTAGGCCCAGATCTCTGTACTGGGGTGAATGTATGACACTGTTCTGCATTCTGTCCATCAACTGTTGTTTTTACATACTGACTGGAGCAATCATCCCTAAAGGAGGTGTTATATTGAACCAGCGGGCATTGTGCACGCTGCATGGCCTCCCTCTCTGTTTCCACAGGACCAGCAGTGCAGAGGCTGCAATAGTGTCACGGCTCGCTGAAGGGGAGATTGAGGGGTGAATGACTAATTGCCACTGTTCAGCCGCATCGTTGTGGGGCTGGTGAGCGGACGGTGCCTGGTAGACTCTCCTCTGGATAAGGGGGTGTTCCGTGGATTCACCCGTACTAGGTACTGCATGTTTGTCTGGGGATCATTGGAAAGCAACTCCTAATAGCTCCACGTCACGGTCTGCGACTAGGACCAGCAGGACCCAAAACAACCGAAACTCACCTTTGATCAACGGCGGAGCACGAGGCTCACGGAGAATGACCCAGAGGCGGGGGCAAGATGTCCGCCTGATCACCAAACAGAGGACCGGGGGGGAATATTTTCGCACCTTCAGGCTGGAGATGAGGTTCAGTTTCCGAAACATTGATAAACTGGACGCGCTGACCTCTCAATTGGATGCTGTCAAATCACAGGTGGGAACGCATGAAACTCGGCTGGATGTGATTGAAAACCGGGCCTCGGACTTTCACGACTTCCAAGTAGAAACGAAATAACAACTCCTCCAGATAGACAAAGTATTGGGCGTAATCTGAGCAAAGAATGAGGATTTGGATGCCCGGTCCCGCCGCAATAATTTATGCATCACTGGGGTACCGTAGATGACAGCAATTGTAAAGATGGAGACCTACGTGGCGGATATGCACCATGAGCTGTTTGACCCACACCTTTCCCCGGTCTTTGCCGTGGAGAGGGCTCACCGTGCTCTGGGACCCAGGCCACCGGATGGTGCTACACCCAGACCCATCTTGGCAAGGATGTTCAACTATCAAGATCGGTACACTGTCCTGTGCCTCGCCCGGGGGAAGGGGGGTGACTACGTATGGTGGCAACAATATCTCCTTCTTTCCAGACTTCACTCCGGCTGTGCAGGCGGCGAGGCGGGAGTTCCTTCTGGCTAAACGTCTCCTTATGCAGGCCCAGATCCCATATGCTCTTCTATATCCTGCCAAGCTTAAGGTTAAGCACGATGTATCAGTTCACTTTTTCATGGACGCCAAATCCGCACTTAAGTTTGGGAAGCATGTTGGTGGGAAGTTGTCCAGCCAGCGTCCCAAAGGGTCGATAGTAGAGGAGACCACTCTGAGCGGCAATGATTGAGGTATGCTGAGACCCCGCAGTACTATTGGTTCAAACTGTGATATATCCTAATTGCATGGTTTGGTTTGTAACTGTTAACCATGGGGCCCTGGTTTTTTTCCCTAGGTACATGCGATAACTGGATTATACACTGTGACACTGTTTTATATGTAATTTGTCTCCAGACGCTCTAAGGGGTATGCTGTGGTTCGCTGGCGCACACCTAGTTCTACTATTGTTGCAACTTACGCAATCAATGCACACCGTATATAGGAACTGTCGTAGATTTGGTTGTTAGGATCCTAATATTGATTGGTAGCAAGTACGACTCACCAAAATGTTCTCGGCCATCCTGAGAAATCTGGGGAGTATGCCGGTGGTTCTACGCCCACAGGGGAGAGCTCCCACTAGTAGTTGTAGCTGTCGTTTGATTTTCGGGATGGGAATTCTGCAACCTGATTGGGGGGTTGGAGTGGGAGGCGGGTTGAGGAAGGGGCTTGTTTTGTTGTTTGCCAAATCTATGCTTTTTGTGCTTCAAAACTACTGTCATGTGCTATGGTATATACCGAACTGTTTTGATATTACTGATTCGCTGCCTCTTATAGCAATAGCCAACCTATGACTCCGTTAAATTTTCTGACCTGTAACATAAGAGGGTTGAATGATGGTAGAAAGGCCCGATTAGTGCATGCCTACCTGCTTCATCATCACATTGATATCTGCATGCTGCAAGAGACGCATCTGGGTATCCCTACCTCCCCTAGACTTGGACATAATAGTTGGGGATCAGTGTACTCAGCTGTTTACTACAACTATGCACGTGGAGTGGCTGTGCTGATTAGACGAGGTCTAGACTGGAAGGAGGGTGCACTGCAACGAGACCCGGAAGGTAGATTCATAGTTATACAGGGCTCTCTGAGTGGTAACCCAATTGTGTTGGTTGCGGTATATGGACCTAATGCTGACACACCTGAGTTCTTTCAACATGTGTGGGCCAAGGTGACAGCAACTAACTGCGATACCATTATTTTGGGGGGAGGGGGGGGGGAGATTGCAATGCTATTCTTGATGACACACTAGACAGGAAAGGAGTCTCTAGAACACTGCACCCTTTGGCTAGTGCCGCATTACGAGCCATATTATCAGACGGGGACTTAGTGGACATTTGGAGACATAGACATCCAGCGGTTCAGGAGGGAACATGTATCTCAGAATACCATAAAGCTTGGTCACGTTTCGATTATTGGCTGATATCGCGTGATGTAGCCACGTGGACGAGGGAAGTTTTACATCTCCCCCGCTCTATCCGATCACGCTCCTTGCCTTCTTCGGTTGGATTTACCGAATTCCATTCCGCGAATGTACACTTGGAGACTGCCACAGGATGCTCTCCTCGACAACGCTTTTAAAGAAGAGATAAGGGGAGATATAAATGAATATTTTACTTTGAACAAAGGCTCGGTGGAATCAGTGGCCGCGCTGTGGGAAGCTTTTAAAACTGTGGTGAGAGGGAATTGTATAGCCAGACAGGCGGGGGTGTTGAAGTCTATCCGTGGGACTCTGGATAGACTAGAAAAGCAGATTAAAGAGCTGGAAGCGCAATTTTACTCCTCTGGTGAGTCTGATAAACTGGCAGCGTTGGAAGAGAAACTACTTGAATTTGAGGAAGAGGCCCAAAGGGAAGTCAAATTCCTAGGAAAACATGCTCAGGCTAGGAGATATTTGGAGAGGGATAGGCCTGGGAGAATGCTAGCGGCAATGCTCCGTGCCCCACGGTCTACTTCCTTTATTACTGAGCTGAAGGCTGCGGACCAGTCGTTAATTAAAGACCAGAGAGACAAATTAAATGAGTTTACTGGCTTTTATTCTAAGCTTTATACTACCACACAGCATTCCAGCCCTGAAGGCCTGCTACCCTTTCTTGATGCCTTAGAGTTACTATGGTTGAGTAACAGACACAGGGATTATTTAGATTTCCCCTTTACAGTAGAGGATGTGGCACAGGTAATTAAAAGTCTGCCATTGAACAAAGCTCCTGGCTCAGACTGTCTCACTACTGCTTTTTATAAATCATATGTTGAGGAATTAGCGCCCCAGTTGTTCGAGTTCTTTGTGGAGGTCTGTGAGTGTGGTGTCCTTCCACCATCAATGCGTGAAGCGATAATAATCACACTGTTGAAGCCAGGTAAACCGGAGGATGAATTGGATTCCTATAAGCCGCTATCCTTGATGAATGTGGATGTAAAGATTTTTGCCAAATTGACTGCTAATAGACTGAAGCCTCTACTGCCGCCGGTTGCTTGTCCAGACCAATCAGGATTTATTCCTGGTAGGTCAATGTCCCATAACCTCAGGACTTTTTTTTCCGTATTTCATTATCTGCATTCCGATATACAGGCGGCCACGTTTTTTTTAGATGCTACAAAAGCATTTAATACTTTGGAGTGGCCATACCTATTCACGATCCTGGGCCGGCCGTATGGGCTTCAGTCCACTATTTATAAATCTCATACGTTTACTTTATACGAAGCCGCTGGCACGGGTTAGGGTGAATGGTCTACTTTCGGAACCCTTCAGCATCTCGCGAGGTACGAGACAGGGCTGCCTGCTATCTCCGTTACTTTTCGCGATTGCGACGGAGCCCCTCACAGCGTGGATAAGGCAGCATCACACCGCAAAGGGAATTGGCTTTAGTGCCCGTAGTCTTTTAATCTCACAATATGCAGACGACGTAATGCTATATGTGTCAGATCCTGCATCAAACTTGGATCCGTTATTGAGGGAATTTATTAAATTTGGGGGCCTCTCGGGAATCTTGATCAACTGGGCTAAATCTGTCATCTTTCCATTGACGGACATCACTATTCAAAGCCCTTCTGAGTTCCCGCTTAGGTGGACGGTGGAACCTGTGAAATATTTAGGAATATGGGTTAGAAGAGACAAACCGATCCTGTGGAATATGAATTATGGCCGCGCTGTCTCTTGGCTGGAAAGCAAGATAACTGCATGGGCCTGGCTCCTGCTCTCTTTGGCTGGGAGAATAGCACTGGTCAAAATGGTGGTGCTGCCGAAATTTCTTTATTTATCAATCTCCCCCTGGTCCTCACACAAGCCTTTTTTTAAACGTTGCGGTCCCTGTTGATTTCCCTGGTATGGGCGGGTGGACAGGCAAGAATCTCATGGGACCTATTAACACTCCCGTTGCGACAGGGTGGAATGGGTGCTCCTGACATGCAATTATATGCATGGTGTGCACAAGCTCAGTTTCTACACTACTGGGTACACCCAACTCCTTTTCAGCCTCACGTGGCGGTTGAGGCGGCCATAGCCGGTTGAGGCGGCCATAGCGTCCCCCCTTCCTCTACAGGTTGCTATATATAAGGAGTATAAATTCCCCGGGGGAGACCTAGATACTGTGGAGACACTACGTTGGGCCTGGAATGAGTTACGGAAGAGAACTGGTTCTCCCATCTTATATGCCCCGGCAATGCCCCTAGCTCATAATCCGATGCTGTTCCCCATGGGAGCCGTAATTGGAAAGGAATTGGCACACAGAATGAAACTTAACAACTTCGAAGACCTCTATCCCGAGGGTTCATTTCGTCCTCCCCCGGCAACGATGGAGGACGGGCCGTGGACTTTTCTGTATTATTTGCATATCACAAGTTCAAAGCAGCATGCCGTTCATTACACACCACTTTTCCAGAGCTCCGCCTACTTTAAGTGCTTTAGAGAATGTACTTAAAACGGCTTCCCCTCGCCGTCTCATTACTAGGATATACACACATATGCAGACATCGGCACCCGTGTTGAAAACCAAGGCACTCATGACGTGGAATGAGGACCTCCAGCCTCCGCTCACGGAAGACTAATGGTTGTACTGTTGCAGTCAGCTAACGGCCCTCTCCCCTAACTACAAACTTCGCCTAATACATTTTAAATTCCTTCACAGATTTTATAAGACACCTACCCACATGCACTGAATAGGTCTGAAGGATAACGATTGTTGCTGGAGATGCGGGATGGCTCAGGCTGGTTTCTTACATGTTGC
Organism: Triturus cristatus; assembly: GCF_964204655.1. Classification (NCBI taxonomy): domain Eukaryota; kingdom Metazoa; phylum Chordata; class Amphibia; order Caudata; family Salamandridae; genus Triturus; species Triturus cristatus. Next base: position 395,663,048 of record NC_140594.1, read on the forward strand.
ATGGGACCGCCCACGATTGGAAGCTTATTGGTCCAATGTGTTCGATATTATACACCAAATAACCGGGCTGGTTGGGGATCCGGATCCCAGACAGGGGTTACTGGGGTACTTTAAGGACACACCTGTCAAAGTAAGGAAGCTGCACGCTTTACTACTCCTTTATGCCAAAAGACGAGTTGCCATTCATTGGGGTGGTAGGAGGGTTCCATCTAAAGAAGATTGGATAAAAGACGTCACTTTTGGCCACTCACAGTTGACCACTTTCTGGGAATGGATGCCGTCCAAATCTCGACCAAAGGATATTTGGGAACCATTTATTACGTGGGCTAGTGCACATCACGAGCCAACTGTGGGAGAGGGTTCCCAGACCCGACCTGGGGGGGAAACCAATTAGGATGTAGGACTCTTTTATGGAGTCTTCATACATGTAGATATCTAAAGGTCGTTTGCCCTCATTATGACACTTATTTTTATGGGTGGGAAGGGAAAATGGGGGTGGTTTGTTGCACTAAGTTTATGTTTCAACTCTACTCCAGGGGCGTAACAGTTTGTTGTTGTGGGGGCTATGCGAAGGAATGTCTATACTTCTGAATGCAATTTTTATTCACATGATGGTCTTAGGTATTGATTACGCTGTACTAAAGAGCGAATGTCTGGCTGTTTTGTAATGTTATTGTATTTTAACCGAAATGTCAATAAAAAAAAATAAAGAAAATGTAAAAAAATTCTCTTCCTGCGCAGATGGTTGCTTTTGAGTACATGGAGGGTGGAGAATGGTTCTTTTTGCGCTAGAAAGAGAAGATTATGAGTAATGAGGGGGGCGAATTTTTGGAAGAAGCCCCACAGGTATGATAATAAAATTAGAGGGAGAACGTTGGTCATGGTAACAGTATTATATATATGGATTAAGCAAAACTGAAGTTTTAGTATGTGATGCGTGGTGAAGCCTAAATATAGGATCTAATGTCGATGTTTGATATTTGTAGTGAACCCCTGACAAAGGGCGATGAAATTAGCCCGAAATGCATTGGGAAGATCATGCTACTGAGGATGAACCATGTATATTTCCTGCTTCGGAAAAAGGTCCGGATGGACATATCCTTAGCATCAGAAACGTAAATACATGTAATGGCTCTCTTGTGACAAAGCAAAATGGAATGAACATATGGATCATTGGATTATCGCAAAATAAATATGTTTGAACAGGATAAAAAACATCAGTATCTTTATTACAAAGAAATCACGCTGTGCGTCCGAGATGGGAGTGGAGTTCCGCTCCCTTTATTTTGCTGTTTCTAGCCCACGCGGTTGGAGGGCGGACCGCACACTTGGGCTGCACGCATAAACTATTAAATGGATAAAATTGGTGAAAGCAAATGAAAAAATGATGAAAAAGGTGTGCACTTTCACTCTCTAATTGATAAACATATCAGCAGTGTCATCCACCCCCTGGAAGATGACCCAAGAATAAAAAACTTCAAATTGGTGAGCCAGATCAGCTTCCACCACGAAAATAAGCGCGGCCCCCGCATCAGGGACTGCATAATGAGTCAAGTGCGCCCTCAGCACAGCTCTGCTATGAGCCGGAATATCAACTGCAGCCATTATAGAGAAGACAGTACAACAACTTAAAGATCGGCAGTGCAAACTCGGGTTATAAGAAAAGAAATACCTTTTGAAACTTTAAGCTTGAATAAACTTATAAAAACGTCAATATAGGAGATTTCACCGTCACAGCTGTCTCCGGAAACAGAAGTGAGGGGCTGGTGGACCAGCACGAGCACTACTTAAGCGTCTCGCAGATGAGAATCAGACCAAACGTTGGTGGCGCCATGTTGCGGGGATTCTGCTCATACACCGAGCTTTGCACAAGAAAACAGGAAGTCAGTAAATAGCCGTGTACCTCCTACCACATTAGTACCCAAATCCTAACCGACTAGCAATAGTGTCTCATTCGGTCTCCTACAAATATCAAGAAGCTACGAATGCTTAGACAACCCAGAACACGAGCACTCCCGACTCCTTCATAGTCGCAGGAACAATACAATCTTTCGCTCTCTCGTACTTGTCCACAATATGAATAATCAGTCACTAAATAAGTTTAAAAAGTTATTTTGACTATAGTGATTCATAAAACAGTATGCAAACCATGACCAGCAGCAAAATGCATAAAGCTAACATCCTTAGCATTGTTACAATACCATAGAATACAAAATGAGTCGTCATTTTATAAAGACTGTGAAAAAGGCAAAATAACTAGGCCCGATCACCCTCCCCTTGGCAGTAAGAAGTTATTTTATATAAAAGAAGATCTCTAGGCGTTGTTTGCAGACCCCCTACCTGAAAGCCTAAACGCAATGGTTTACATCATAGGAACAGCAGAGCTCGGCTCCCTGTAACGGCTTTCTTCGAGTGTGTTTCAAAAACATGCAACAACGCTAAATCAAAGCACGATTCTTTCATATTGCAGCTGTTGGTAACATGTTTTGTCTAGGTAATAGGGACTGACCAGAAAAAGAATAACAAGAGACATTGATGATCAACCTTGCACATTCTGTTCAGACAGAATTTGAGGGGAAAGCTGAGAACGTGAAAAACAATCTGTTATCATGTACAGGGCAGAGGCAAAGTGTCGCGAAAACAAACTGTAGCAGAGGCGTGCGCAAAAAGCCGTAGCATAGGGCAGGCAAAACTCATGCTAACTTAGCAATGTTGACAATATACCTACGGGCCACATAACCCCATATAACAATAGAGGAGGAGGAGGACTGGCGTGATGCGCTAGATTTACCACGAGAGGTCGCCATATCCTCACGCCTAAGGCTAATTCAATTAAAGATCCTCCACAGAGCGTATATATATCATGCATACACTGGTCAAGATGGGTAGACTTAGCGATGCAGAGTGCAGAAGGAGATGTGAGGGAATTGGCACCTTTTATCACACACTCTGGGAATGCCCGGATATCCAGACATTTTGGAGCAAAATGACGGCAGTGGTGGGCCCGGAAAGTGGCAGTGCCCTGTTTCTATCACCCAAAGTATGTCTGTTCAATGTATGGGAGGCCACTGACTTGACCGCATGGATCAACTATGGGTTGCCATCGGTTTTATAATTGCTAAGTGGATATTGCCGCAAGTGGAGTGTGCCCGAACTACCAACCCAAGAAGAGCGGGATATGGACTGTGCATGTCTGCAGAAAAGGTGGTCTACACACATAGAGGATGCCCCAGGAAATGGGATCGGGTGTGGGGAAAATGGAACACACATAGGGGTAGCATCTGTACTTCCCTTTCCGCCCCGGATAGTAGCCCACCATGGTCATTGCATTCCACAAATGCCATTACTGATGACTAGGGAAGGGGTGAAAGAATGCGGGGTGTTCAATGGGTATGAGATGCATAACTGTTTTAACTGATGTTTGCTGCTGTCTATACTGATGTATGTTATAATGACAACCTTAATAAAAAAGAGTTTACAAAAAAAACAATGCCTTTTATATATGTGTTCCTTTTAAAAACACATAAATAAAAAGCATCCTCATTTTCAATGCCAATAGCTTAAACGTTCGCAAATGCGAAACCTAAAATGCTTGTTTTCTGAGCAGATGCATGCATCTCCCTTAAAAGACATACACTTCAGTTCGAGGGCTTTTTTCTTTTCAACTATTTTGTCATTTTCTGTCATCCTGTTAAAATTATATGAAGTAGTTATTCACTTTTTAAATTCTTACACTACATTGCAAGCATGTATCTGCCAGATTCAGGGGGCATGTTTTCCTATTTTTTTTCTTTTTGTGCTATGTGTGCAATAAAAAAATAACAACTAACCGATGCACGGTCTTTACAAGGCCAGACCCGTTCGCTTTGCTGCTACTTGTGTGCTCATTAATGCTGTTTCACAATTACTGGAGAGTTTCTTAATTCGGCAGGCCTTAACCTGTTTAAAGAAGTAGTTGTCACATTTGATGTTAAAAATTATAATGGGGAGACACCTCTCTTTCGACAATTGAAAACTCGGCAAATGAGAGTTCTGTGCTCCAAAGTTCCTTCCATTTCAAGAGCATGGTTCTAAACTTTCTCTTGACTCTCCTGTTCTGGGCAAATGCCAGTAGTTCACCAGTCACCATTGTGAGAAAGTGCCATCTTTATTGCATGGTATGCCCCCACTTTTTGCTGAATTGCTGAATGTACTTTAACTGAGTGTGCCCTGGACTCCTGCCAATCAGGTGCCCAGGGCCTATGTTCCTTCCCTAAAAACCTAAAACCCAAATTGGCAAACCCTGGCCACATGTCAGCCTCTGGTAAATGGTACCCAGGGCCTTGTGACCAGGGACGGCCTCTAAGGGCTGCAGCACTCATTGTGCCACCCTTAGAGGCCCTGTACCCTAACACACACACACTGCCCTTGCAGGCTGAGTGTCTGGGTACAAGACAAAACAAAGAGTCGACATGGCACACATCCCTGTGTGTCATGCCCACCACCTCCACTGCCCTGGCATACATCAGCCACCCCTCTAGCTAGGTGCCCTATGCAAGTGGTGTGGGCACAGGAGCATGAGCCCTGTGCCCCTACAGTACCCAGGTCCATTCCTGGGCACTGTAAGTGCAGTGCTGCCATTTAAGAGTACATGGTGCTGAGAGCTCATCAAACACGAACTCCACAGCACCATAATGGCAACACTGAAGACTGAGAAGTTTGGTTTCAAACTTCTCAGCACATTAAACCTGCACTGATGCCAGTGTGGGATTTAATGTACCAAGCACCCCAGAGGGCATCTTAGAGATGCCCCCTGAAACCTAACCTACAATCCACGTCTGGGAGGCTGCCTAGGCTGCCACACAGCAGACATGTTGCTGGACCCCTGGGTAGGAGAGCCCCTGCTCTCCTGGGCCTGCAACAATGCACATCCTGGGTGAGGTGCTAGATCTCCTCCCCCCAGGATGGGCAGGGGGAAGCTTCAAAGGCATGCCGCCTCTGTGAGCTTCCCCAGGCCACTGGCAGCCCCCACTCTGGCGGAAAACCTGGCCAGAAACCCCAAATAAGGACAGGGGATGTGCCAGCCTGCCAACCCCACCCCTCAGTTGGGGGAGGCGAGGTGAAGCACATCTCTGGGCGCTCGCCATCTTGAAGATGGGAGGCCCTACCCAATCATGACTAGGCTACTGCCCCCCTCCCACAGGAGAGAGGCAGGATAGGGTGTGTACCCACCCCAGGACAGGGACCCATTGGTCCCTGCCCTTCACCTACCTATAAAGCCCCTTAATCTAGTTCTTAGGGTCACCCTGAACCTTCCTTCTCCAGATTCCAGATTCCGAAATACAAAGAAGAGCAAGGAGAAAGAAGACCTGCCCTGCAGCTGCTAAGAAGAGGAAGACACCAACTGCTTTGGCCCCAACCCTACCGGTCTGTCGACCCTCGAACCTGCTCCTGCTACAACCTGGCACCACAGGGGGCCAGCAACCTCATCAACCCCGGAGGACCTGGCTACCTTTTGGCTCTAAGCACCTGGGGCTCCCATGAGCAGAGGCTCTGCTCAAACTCAGCATCTAATCCCTGGCATCAGCCCGGAATCGCGAACCCTGCACACTCTGCACCCGCCAAGCCTGGCCTGTGCCGGAGTGAATAAAGACCACGAGGACGACCCCCTGGCGACTGTGACCCAAGGACTTCCCTCAACGCTCCTGATGACTCCTGTAGCCTCAGAACCAGGTACCCCCCCCCCAACCGCGATCAACAGAGGGTAAGATTTCCTGACACCAAAAGGCACCCCTGCACCCGGCGGCCCCATGTGCCCAACTCCTGGGTACCTACCTATCCTCCAACTACCCAACTTACCTCTCAAAGTGGTGGTGGCACCTGAAAAATCTTCGTCCCGAGCTTGCAGTCTTTTTCTAAACTGGAGCTTTCCCATTTAAATCAATTGAGCGCCCGAAGGCTCAAAAGCACCCTGCACCCAGCCGCCCGAGTGGCCCTGGCAGTGTAACCTTTGCACCTATCTACTTCCCCATTTGCCCTGAGCAAGTGACTAGGAGCCCAGCTCCCACAGCCGCGTGGCCTGCTAGTCAGCAGCCACCAACCAAGACCCCCTGCCTCCCATAGGATAACATTGGGCCTAACTCACTCTGCACCCGGCTGCCCCTGTGCCGCTGAGGGTGTAACAACTCTACCTACCTGACCCGGGGAGACCCCTGAGTCTGTGCCCAGAACCTTAACTTTGCCAGTCGAGTACTTACCTGAAAGCCGATAACTCAATTCTCTCCATAGGTTAACATTGACTGGTTTCTTCTGAAATTTCTTCTTAAGTGTGGAGTTTTCAAAACTTAAAATATTCACCAAAAATCAGCAGAGGAACGAAAACGAAAATACTCCCCTCCTATTAGGTGAGCTCCCAGTGCTGGATCTTGGTACCCAGCACTGACCCTGAAAAATATTCACAACCGTACCTACCAGTAACCCAATTTTCTTCCATAGGGAATCATTGACTGTTTTCTATGAAATATTTTCCAAGTGTCAACTTTTAAAATAGCAAAATATTGTCTAAAAATCATAACAGTAACTAAGTCGACTTTTATCACTTGTTTCTAAGAACTGACCCAGGACTGAATCTAGGATCCAGTCCTGGAATTACAAAAGTAATCCTGAAAGTAATCGATTGCAAACAACTTAAAACTCCTATTGAACTCAATGCATTATTGTGTTTGAAATTGTGTTGCTCATTGCAACAACCTGTAACTTTCTACAAAAGCCAATTGCATATTGCAAAAGTATTTAGCTAAAGCATCTCATTCTGAGAAAGTATATTTTGATACCTATTGTTGGTTCTAAAATAAAACAAGCATATATTTTTTATATATAAACCATTGGCCTAGAGTTCAGTTATTGAGTGTGTGAGACCATTTGCTGACTGAGTGTGTGCAACAAATGCTTTACACCGTTCTCTGATACTGCCCTACTGCTCGACCAAGCTACCACTTTAGAGAGTAAGGTTATATCTAACTTTAGCCTCTGCCAAACCTCTGGGAACTGTGGACTCTGTACACACTGTACCTATTTGGGAACAGTATATACAGAGCCACTTTCTCACAACCATTGAATGCTGCTCCCATGGCACGCCATAATAAAAAAATGAAATTTTAGGAAAAGGGTCTCTTTTCCCCCAATTTTTGACCGAAAAAATCAAGGCCGAATCTATACAAAGGCAGCAAAAGAAAAAATATAATATGAAACTTCAATTCAAAAATTTGTATTCGGCTACATAAGTAACCATGAAAGTACATACAAGAAATGATAAGTAAATAATTAAAAACAGCAGGTTCTTTCTTATCAGTCAGTGTCTTCCTATGTAAAAAAGATTTGAAAGTCTCTAAAAAAGTGTAGTGTTAAAATTCCAGAGCGGACATTGATTGCCGTGCCTGCACTGCAATTTTTGAGAACAAACCAACATGATTAAAAACATCCCTATTATTCAGCTGCAGCAATACAACATAGGCTTCTCTAAAGTCAGTGATGTGTAGCCTCTTAATTAATGGTAATAAAATACTTTTGGTATACAATAGATAAAAATCACAGAACAATAGAAAATGTAATGTTGTTTGGCCAGATCTCCCATTGCATGTGTAGGGGCAAGTATCCAAATTTGCTTGAAAGCCTAATGGGATGCTAAGTAGGTACTTGATTGTGCCTTCCATAAGGCAGAACAACAAACTACGCTCCCAATGACCTATAGGAATAGTCAAGTAACTTTGAGGTGGGGCATGCCCTTCCGGGTTTCTACCCAGATAGGCTATCACTCTGGGTTTGACTGACTCCCTCTTCATCCTCTCTGCTTGTGCAAATTTAAACCAGAAAGTCAGCAGCTGTTTTTTATTAATAGTGTGAGGGCCCCCAGGATTCTCAAGCAATTGTTTACAGCCTATCTTGTGCATATGAGATTCAATGTACTTCAGCCACATGAATTTTCTACCTTTGTTTGTCACAGGAGAGGCAATCTTTTATAACATCTTTTGTGAGGGCTTCCTCTGTATTGTTCCAGATTGCCAGCCAAAGGATCGATGGGCGGGCACTAAACTAATCCTCAACATAAAGGATGCCTGACTCACTGTGCCACACGAAGGTGGAATTGGAAATTGGTGCCCCCAGAGTCTTCCTGCAAAATCTGTACTCCTAAAGCTGGATTTGGTGACTGTTCTCGATTCCCCAAACTTCGGCCCCATATGTGACAATGGGCATGCATTGGGACCTGTAGATCTGTAGTAGAGGGATTAGAGCTCTCCCTTTGCTAGGGCGAGGTAGGCTAAGTAGCGAGTCTATGGCTCTAGAGAGTTTGCTCCCGCTGTTTGCTATGTGCTTTCCAGGAGCCATTATCGCTAAAGTTTAAGCCAAAATATCAAAAAGTGCTTGTACAGTGTAAACTGGAGTCACCTACTTTTAGAGATGACATGTTCTACTTCTATGGGCCACACAACATAATAAAAGATTGGTTAAAATTTGTTCGCAAATCTAAAGATGCCATTAATGTAACAAAGCTACTCACTAAAAAGATAGAGCCTTTGGGGTGCGGGCCATCAACATGGCATCATTGGCATGTAATAAAGCTGGTAGAAAAGAACCTTGGATCTTTGGGACATCAGGAGTGGTAGTAAGTAAGAAGGGGTGGAGGTTATTAATATATCATATGAAAATAGGAGTGGGCCTAAAACACAGCCTTGTCGCACGCCCATTCTATCTTGTGACAATTACTTAGGAACCCCATACAGTGCTCCCATTCGGTGTTACAAGTGACAAAAGGGTTTATAGATGGCTGGAGCTTTCAAGATCCTCTTGTTGAATGGATGGAAAACTTTACCACCCCAAAGAATATCCAGACAGGCATCATGACTTTTTACAGAAGTGGAGACCACCTAGTTAAGATTGAAGTCTGTTCTCAAAATAGCCTCTGAGAAACCGTTGTTGGTGGTGTTATAGTGGAGAGCTACATAAATTAATAACACAGAGGTGGCCTTGTTATGCCCCAGCCATTTAATTAAAGTAACTGCGTGATTGAAATGTAAACCACCTTGGGCTCAGTGGTGCAACCTTATTTACTAGATCTGACGGCTTTAGAGATACATATGTACTTTTTGGGTAGTGTCTATAGTTGAGCTGTATGTGCCGCCTCCTTACAAATGTCATTTGGGTGAGGTCTGTTGGGTTCTCCTCTGTATACTTCGGGCACTGTGCATTGCTGAGTCCTGCATATTTCCACTCTGTATGTCACATGCACTGTGCCATTACAGAATCCTATGTAAATATCTTCAGTATGCCTCTTGAAATGCCTGTAGATAAACCATGCCCATCTCGTGTCAGTAAGTCACAGGCGCTATTTACCGATGAGCCAGGGATGTGTCTGTCACTAAGCATACTTGAGCCCTGACTGCATCTTTCTTCCCACTTTTTCTACGGCAGAGTTCACAACTGACCCTTGTCTGTTTTACTTTAGAATGTCTCATGCTGTGCCCAAATCTATGCCATTTATCTCCTAGATAACTGTTTGTCTCCCGCTCTACATTTCGGGCACTGCTTATATCTGAGCTGTGTAAATTTCTCTTTAGCATGCATTGTGAGAAAGTGCCCTCTTTCTGCATGGTTGCCCCCACTTTTTTGCTGGACTGCTGATGTGCTTTGACTGAGTGTGCCCTGGGCTCCTGGTAATCAGGTACCCAGGGCCTATGTTCTTTCCCTAAAACTGCATTGAAACCAAAACCCAATTGGCATCCCTGGCCACGGGTCAGCCCCTGGTAATTGGTACCACAGGTACCCAGGGCACTGTGACCTGGAAAGGCCTCTAAAGGCTGCAGCACTTATTGTGCCACCCGTAGAGGTCCTGTACCTTTACACTCACACACTGCCTTTGCAGGCTGCGTGTCTTGGTGCAGAACAAAGTAAAGAGTCGACATGGCCCACATCTCTGTGTGCCATGCCTACAACCCACTGCCCTGGCATAGATCAGTCACCCCCTAGCTGGGTGCACTATACAAGTGGTGAGGGTACAGGCACATTAGCCCTGTACCCCTAAAGTGTCTAAGCCCATTCTTAGGAATTGTAAGTGCAGTGCTGCCATTAAGAGTATATGGTGCTGGGAGTTTGTCATTACTAACTCCACAACACCATAATGGCTACACTGAAAACTGAGAAGTTTGGTATCAAACTTCTCAGCACATTAAACCCACACTGATGCCAGTGTGGGATTTAATGAATACGCCCACAGAGGACATCTTAGAGATGCCCCCTTAAAAATGACCTACCACTAGTGTCCAGACTGAGTGGCGACTTTCAGCTGCCACCACCAGACTTATTTCTGGACCCCTGGGTCGAGAGCCTGCTGCTCTCGGGGGGCCTGAAACAATGCACATCCTGGGACGAGGTGCTAAGCCCCCTCCCCCAGGATGGGCAGGGTCCACGAAGGGGAAGCTTCAAAGGCTTGCTGCCTTTGAGCTTCCCCAGGCCACTTGCTTTCAGCAACTCGTCCCCCCTGGTTCTGACCCCCACTTTGGACGAGAGGACCGGCGGGAAAAACAAGTGAGGAAGAGAGGTGTGCCCACCTCTGCCAACTCCACCCCTCAGGTGAAGCACAACTCCCAGTCCCCGCCATCTTGCAGATGGGGGGACACAGCCAACCAGGGCGAGGCATATGCCCCCCTCCCACTGTAGGGTGGCATAATAGGGGGGTGTACCCACCCCAGAGAAGTGACCCATTGGTCCCAACCTTTTACCTACCTGTAACGCCCCTAAAGCTAGTATTTAGGGGCACCCCTGCACCTTGTTTCCTCAGACAAACCAGAAAAAGAAAGGAAGTAGAAGGACTGAACAGCCACACCGAAGCTAAGAAGAGGAGGACGCCCACTGACTTGGTCCCAGCCCTACCGGCCTGTCCCCACCTCGAACCTGCTCCAGCAAAATCCTGGTGTGTCCTTCAGCCAGCAACCTCGAGATACCCAGAGGACCTGCCTGCCTTCAATCTTAAAGACCTTGTCTCCCGTGAACACCAGATTTGTTCACACACAGACTCCAGCTCGGCAAGGATCCGCGAGTCTGCACCCGACGCCCTCGGCCCGAGTTCGAGTGGCCCAACACCACGAGGAGGTCTTCTCGGCGATCCAGACCCGAGATCCAGTGTTCCCTGACCTGCCTCAAGCCGACACCTGCAGCCTCAGACAGGAAGGTCCCCCCAGCCGCGACCAGGAGCTGGTAAAAAGATACGACCCTAAAAGGCACCCCTCCACCCGACGCCCCACAGCCTTGGGTGGCCTAAGTGACGGTGCCTAACCAACCCCACAGCATGGAAAATCTAAGAAATCCTTTTAAAATTGCACTAAACGCTTTTACTCACCTGTTTGCAGAAAATGTCCCAGTGCAGTATTCAGGTGTACTGCACTGTGTAAGAAAAGTAATCTGCAAAGTAATCTACTGGTCATTTTACTAAAAAGCCTATACAAAGTATATGTACTATATTCCCAAAGCATTGTATTTTCAGTAACAGTACTGTAATCAAAACAAAGTGCATATACAAGTGCAATCCAAACTGTGTTACAACTGCATTACTACTGTAAAGTATTTATAGCTTACCCGTGCCAGGCTTGCTTGGTTCTAGGTAATAAAATAACTAAAAGAATATTTTTATACAAAAACAATTGGTCTGAGTTCAGTCTTTAAGTGTATGAAATCATTTGCTGATTGAGTGTGTACAACAAATGCTTAACACTGTCCTCCGACACAGCCTTACTACTCGACCACACTACCACAAATAGAGAGCAAGGTGCTATCTACTTTTACCTCTGCCTACCTTTGGGGTTCCACTGCACTCTGTGCACACTATATCTCACTTTGGTGTAGTATATACAGAGCCAGCTTCCTACATTGGTGGATCAGCGGTGGCATATACAACTTTGCGTTTGTTGGACTAACCTGGTTACCACCTGATCACTCGACAGAATTCTTCAATTGTCTTTAGAATTCTAATTTTTTTCAAATTGACATTTTTGCAAAATTACTAAAAGTCTTGTTTGGGACTTGGTTAAGTCCCTTTTAGAATTTTAGAAAAATAAAAAGTCACTTTAGCTAGGAATAAGAGGGGTTGGAAGTTTGTTTTTTTAGCTATGTTTCTTAACAAGAACCCAGATGTTAGTGAAGATGACCACAATGACATCGAGGACTAGGTGGTTGAGAAGCTCGACCTCACCCCTTACCTTCACTTGTCTTTCAAGGAGGTGAGGTCTCTATGTAAAATTAAAAACATAACCATGGGGTCCCATCCCACCAAAACTAAAGCTCTAGGAGTTGTTGGCTGAGTATGCTAAGGACCACCCAACTCAAAATGGTGAAGACCAATCAGATGAGGAAGAAGGTGGAGTGGATGAGGATACAGTCCAAACCCCCCCACTTCATAGGGAGAGGAGGGCCCCAGTAGGCCTGAATCCAGAAATCAACCTCTCAGTGCCTAGAGCCCACACACATGGATCAGGCACTTCTGAGGACAATGAGGAGGACGGCTTTTTAGCAAGGTTGACTAAAAGACTGGATCTAGAAACCAGGTTGCTGGCTCTAGAGAGAGAGCGAGCAGAGATGGGCCTAGCACCCATCAATGGTGGCAGCAGTTTACTTAATAAGGATAAAGAGCAATCTTATTATCCTAAAATCTTGAAAGGGATTGTCCCTAAATATGAAGAGAGTGAGGATGTCACAAAATGGTTCACAGTCTTAGAGAGGGCTTGTGAAATGAGAAAAGTGAAGAAGTCACACTGGAGGGCACTCCTTTGGGAACTGTTCTCTGGTAACTGCAGAGACAGACTCCTGACCCTTTCTAGGGCAGATGCTGGGTCTTATTACCTCATGAAGAGAACTCTGATTGACGAATTTGGACTCACAACTGAGGAATATAGAATTAGAGCCAGGGGGGCTCACAAAACCCAAAACCAACCCTGGATTAACTTTGTAGACTAATCAGTTAAGACACTAGATTTTTGGTAAATTGGACACAATGTGCATGATTTCAATGGACTTTACAATTTGTTTATAAAAGAACATATTTTAAGTAATTGACTAATGAAAAGTTACATCAACTGCGGAGTGCCCCAGGGCTCTTGACTTAGCCCCAAACTCTTCTACATCTACATGGCCCCCTTGCTGCCATCGTCAGACAGCATGGGCTAAGCATCATATCCTACGCAGACGACACCCAACTCATCCTCTCACTCACGAAGAACCCCATAGACACCAGACTCTGCTTCCAGGAGGGTATGAAGAATGTGGCAACCTGGATGAACGACAGCTGCCTCAAGCTCACCTCAGGAAAAAACTGAGGTCCTTGTCCTCGGACCCTGCAACTCCGCCTGGGACAACTCCTGGTGGCCCTCTGCCTTAGGAAACCCACCCACCCCTACAGACCACGCACGCAACCTCGGCATCATCCTCGACTCCTCCCTCACAATGAACTGCCAGATCAACGCTATCGCTTCCACTAGCTTCAACTGCCTGCGCTTCCTCCGCAAGACCTTCAAATGGATCCCCCCCGCCCCCGACTGCAGAAAGACCATCACCCACGCACTCATAACCAGCAGACTGGACTACGGCAATGCCCTATACGCCGGAATCAACAGATCTCTCCTACAGACTCCAGACCATCCAAAATGCCACCGCCAGACTCTTCCTCGGGACCCCACGCCACAAACACATGACCCAACACCTTAGAGACCTCCACTGGCTCCCTGTCGAGAAGAGGGTCACCTTCAAACTCCTCACCCACGCCTACGGAGCCCTCAACAACATCGGACCCAAATACCTCAACGAGAGTCTATCCCTCCATGTACCCAAGAGGAACCTTCCGCTCTGCCGACCTCTCACTGGCAGAGGTCCCCCGCATCCACAGAAGCAGAACAGGTGGGAGAGCTTTCTCCTACATGGCAGCCAAGACCTGGAACGAGCTCCCCGTTAACATCAGACGCCCGCAAACCCTGCACACCTTCAGGAAGGACCTCAAGGCCTGGCTCTTCGACTGATCCTGAGCCCCCACCCCAGCGCCTTGAGACCCTCACGGGTGAGTAGCAGGCTTTATAAACCCCTGATTGATTGAGCCCATGGAGCTTGACCCTTGCCAGGTTGAACTCTTAGCCCCCGGGTGGCCTATAGGGAAGAGCTGTGCCTTGAACAGCAGGACTGTCCAACTCTTGAAAGCCTGAGGCAGCAATCTTCTACCCAGGAAAAGGGAGGTGTCAGTGGTACCCACCGAGTTTATTGGGAGGAGGGACTACTGTAAACTGACGTCAGAGACTCCAATCCTGGAGCCACTAGGAGAGTGGTAGTGCCTCAGAAGTACAGGGAGTTCCTTTTAACTTTAGCTCATGTGTGGGAGCCGGCCTCGTGGCGTGGTCCTGTTCCCCCACGCTAAGCCGCACGAGGTCCCATGCACCTCGGGGCTCCTCCATTTTGGATTATATGTCACTCCACGTGACCACCTGCGTGACCCTGCTTCACCCGGTCTCTGTCCCAGCGAGGCCCGACATCGAGGCGCCAACCCCTGGCCCGGGGGATACCACGTGAACCCTTCCCACTCCCGGCGGAGGGCAGTATCGATGGGACCCCCAACCGTCTTTCCACACCTAGGTGCGATCACCTCACAGCTCTCTGGGGCCTGGCGCCTCTCCTGCTGGGCGTCTGGCCGCTCCCCAACCGGCCTCTCCGCCCCCTCCGGGCGCAAGGGTCCGGACATCAAAGGGCTCCAGTCCTATATCTGGGGCAACCCAACAACAGGACAGTAGTTGTATCCCGGAGTCAAGAGCCCTGCTGATCGGATCGCGGCTGACCCTACGGAGGAAGACTCATCCTGAACCCACACTCTGAGCCCTGCTGACGACGTCGCGGCTCCCCCGTGCTTGAAGACCTTCACGAACCTTTGGGGCCCTGCTGACGCTGTCGCGGCATGACCTTGTCGAACCTCATTATCAGAGCCCAGCTGACCTCGTCGCGGCTCGATTGAAGCGGACCTACCACCGGAGCCCTGCTGACTGTGTCGCGGCTCGACCCAAGCGGAACTGCCACCCGAGCCTTGCAGACGCCGTCGCGGCTCCCCCCGTCCGAGCCACCTTGCGGCCAGCACCCAAGGTCTGGCGCAGAGCCTCCCGCACCTGGTTGGTACCAAGACTGTCCCGCTACCCTATCCCTCTAACAGACATTGAGACTCTTACTGGATCCCTCGATCCCACTGTAAATATTGAAACGTGCTACTTCTGATAAAGAACGAAATCAAGCAACTGATATTGAGTCCTGTGTGGTGGTGTTACTGGGCCTAGTACGATTATAGGAGAAAGTCCTCCCCGAAGGGGGCTTCTCAGCGGCGCTCGGCTATAACTGTGCGGTAGGAAGGGTGCCGGACTAGTCTCCCCGACTCCCCGGTGGTCCTCCCTCCAACATTTGGTGGCCAGCGACGGGATCCGAGCCAGACGCAATCGTACAGGCGAGTAACGCACCCACTACCTAACCAGACGGAAAAAGGAAAGGGAACCATGGAAGGCCAAGAGGCAACCGTGGCCGCAACCTTCCAGCCAGAAAGGTTGGAAGAATACACCCATAAAGAACTGAAACAATTCTGCAAGGACAAAGGGATCCCAACCACAGGGTTGGGCACCAAGGAAGAAATGCAGAAAGCCCTGAAAGCCTGGACAGAACCCGAGACCACTCCGCCCGAGCCGAAGGGACCTCTGCCCGGGACGGAAACCTGCCGACCCCAACCCCGACAGACGGGGGGCGAACCGTCCCAGAAACCAGCCTTTCCCACGAAGAAATGCGAGAACGGCAGAGGGTCCGGACACACGATATGGACCTCGCCCGACTCCGGCTGCACGGTGAGCTCCGACTGGCGGAGAAGAAAATAGCCTTGGAACAACTACGGCTGCAAGAGGAAATCGAGGAAAAGAAGTGGCATCGGGAACTAGAAGAGAGACGGCTAACCCTCGAGCACGAGAGGAGCCTCAAGGAACTTGAACTAAAATCTAAAACGGGGGAGACAGCACCCCCGGAGCCCGGGACGCTCTGCCACTGACCGAGCCAAAGGTTCACATCCCCAAGGATGTCGTCAAGGAGTACTATAAAAATGACGACATCCAGCAATGGTTCCGAGCATACGGAGTAGCCATGACCTCCCATCGGGTACCCCGGAAGGATTGGGGTGCCGGCCTATGGGGAAGGTTCCTCAGCGAGGGCCGGGATACCCTGCTGCAACTCCCCGACGCGGTGATGACTTCATACAACCACATGAAAGAAGCCCTACTCACACGCTACGGGCTATCAGCCGAGATGTACCGGCAGCGCTTCTGGGACTGCAAGAAGCTCCCCGGTACCACGTGGGTCGAATACGTGGACTTCTTCAGCCGAGCACTAGAAGGATGGATAAAAGGAAGCAAGGTCACCTCATACAATGAACTGTTCGACCTCATTGTCTGGGAGCACCTTGTCAACAACTGCTTTGTTGAACTAAGGCAACACCTCCTGGACAGTAAACTGACCGAGCCCCGGAAGCTCGCCGCCGAAGCAGACCGATGGGTCAACACCCGGGTCCCCCGGAACCCAGTAGGGGACTACCAACGGAGTACCACGGGACCCCCCCGCCAGCGAGGCGGAGGAGGGGGGTCCCACCGCAGTCGAGAATTCCCGGCCGGGCCGCCCAGAAGCCCGCCACGAGGCCAAGCCACCAACCACACGTCCCCGACCCTGGGCCGAAGGGGGGCTCCTATCGCACGGCCTGGACCACGACCAACCGTGACCTGCTTCGGCTGCCAGCAGACCGGCCACTATGCGAGCGACCCGGCCTGCCCCGCGAACCGACGGAACGGGCACGCTGGGCCCCCTCCCCGGCAGATAGCCGCCGCCGCCCTGGGGGAAGGAGAAGGCGAGGAGGAGAACCACGACGACGGGTCCCCCGAGTGGGAACCAGCTGCCATGTCGCTTGTATGCCTGGGCTCCTGAGAAATGGTGCCCCGAGCTGCCATCCCAAGCAACACCCAGAAGTACCAACAATGGGTCACCATAAACGGACAACGGGCCGAGGCCCTCCGGGACACTGGGGCCAGTGTGACCGCCGTCCGCTGCCACCTAGTGACCCCCGAACAAATCCTGCCGCATGTCCTATGC
This sequence comes from Triturus cristatus, assembly GCF_964204655.1. NCBI lineage: Eukaryota > Metazoa > Chordata > Amphibia > Caudata > Salamandridae > Triturus > Triturus cristatus. Next base: position 395,680,211 of record NC_140594.1, read on the forward strand.
CCTGTCCGGACCGCGGACAACACCGAGAGCATGTGCCGGATGGCCAGGATCCCCTTCGAGTGGGGAGGAGTGTCCGGCACCCTAAAAGTAACTGTCCGCGACGACGCCCCAGTAGACTGCCTCCTGGGGAATGACCTGGAGAGCTCCCCCTGGGCCCAGGTGGAACGCCGAGAGCATCTGGGGATGCTAGGACTGCCCGAGTGGGCCTGCGCCACCACCCGGTCCATGACCGCCCAACCAGCCGCTGCCACGGCCCCCGACAAGCTGACGGGCCCCGAACTATCACCCTCCTCCGGCACGGAGGAACCTGCCGAGGAGGCCGGGCCGGCCGAACCTTCTCCCGACGAGGCCGCCTCCCTCAGCGAGATCCCCGAGCTGGCCCAGTGGCGCCACGACGGGGGCCCCACCCGCGAACAATTCCAGCAAGAGCAGAAGGCCTGCCTGTCCCTCGAGGGGGCCCGACAGCAAGCGGCCGCCCAGGCTGGAGGTGACCCCACGGGAACCCACTGGGTCTATTGGGACAATGACTTATTGTACAGTGAGCAGAAAGTCGCCGAACTGGGGACCGGCCGGGTGTTGGTGGTCCCCCTCCGATTTCGAGAGTTCCTCCTGAACCTGGCACATGACGTGCCCCTCGCCTGACACCTCGGGCGGGACAAGACCTACAGCCGCCTAGTGACCCATTTCTATTGGCCCCGAATGAGAAGAGACGTGGACCATCACTGCCGGTCCTGCCCGACCTGCCAAGCTAGCGGGAAGACTGGGGGTCGAGTGAAAGCCCCCCTGCAACCATTCCCAACCGTCAACACCCCGTTTGAACAAGTGGGGATCGACATCGTGGGGCCCCTCGACCCCCGAACCGCCCTGGGACACCGCTTCATCCTGGTACTAGTCGACCACGCCACCCGATACCCCGAGGCCATCCCACTCCGCACGGTGACAGCTCCAGTGGTGGGCCGGGCCCTGATGGGCATCTTCTCCAGGGTGGGGTTCCCCCGAGAAGTAGTAAGCGACAGGGGTACAAACTTTATTTCAAAGTACATGACATCCCTCTGGCAACAATGTGGGGTCACCTATAAATTCACCACCCCTTACCACCCCCAGGGGAACGGACTGGTCGAGCGGTTTAACAGGACCCTGAAGGGGATGATCAAGGGCCTGGAAGAGCCCCTGAGGAGGAGATGGGATGTCCTGCTGCCCTGCCTCCTGTTCGCCTATCGGGAGGTACCACAGAAATCCCTGGGCTTCAGCCCCTTCGAACTATTGTATGGGCACCCCGTCCGAGGGCCCCTCAGCCTGGTCAAAGAGAGCTGGGAGGCGCCAGTCCAAGGTGCCCCTCCCGACGTCTACCGGTACCTTCTGACCCTGCGGAACCAAACTCGGAAGTTCCGGGCCCTGGCAGAAGCCAACCTCGAAGCCAGCCAAGAAGACATGAAACGCTGGTACGACGAAAATGCCTCAACCATCGAGTTCGAGCCGGACCAGCAAGTCTGGGTCATGTCACCCGTGGACCCCTGCGCCCTGCAGGACAAGTGGACCGGGCCCTTCAAGGTAGTTGAGAAGAAGAGCCCCGTCACGTACCTGGTCGACATGGAGTCCCCGAGGAACCCCCTCCGGGTCCTGCACGCCAACCGGCTCAAGCCCCACTTTGCCCGAACTGAACTGAGCCTGCTGCTGGCTACCGACGATGGGGGCGAAAGTGACTCCGAGCCCCTACCAGACCTCCTGGGGTCCTCAGGCCAAGACGGCTCCTTGGAGGGTGTCCACCTCTCCGCCACCCTGACACCAGAACAGCGCCATGACTGCCGGAAGCTGCTGCAACCCTTTGCTGCCCTCTTCTCCCTCACGCCCGGGGTGACCCCCTGGTGCGTCCACGACGGGGACACTGGGGATAGCCCCCCTGTGCGACACCGCGCCTACAGAGTACCTGACCGAGTCCGAGCCTGCATACAGACCGAGGTCGCCAAGATGCTCGCTCTCGGAGTCATCGAGCCTTCCGACAGCCCGTGGGCCAGCCCGGTAGTCTTGGTGCCGAAGGCCGCCGCCCCCGGCACTGCCCCAGAACTCCGATTTTGTGTCGACTACCGGGGCCTGAACGCAGTCACGAAGACCGATGCCCACCCCTTGCCACGAGCCGACGAGCTGATCGATCGCTTGGGGGCCGCCCGCTACCTGAGCACCTTCGATCTCACCGCAGGGTACTGGCAGATCAAGCTCACTCCCGGCGCCCAGGAACGATCCGCCTTTTCCACCCCTGATGGGCACTACCACTTTCGGGTAATGCCCTTCGGGATGAAGAACGCCCCAGCGACCTTTCAGAGGCTAGTGAACAAGGTCCTGGCCGGACTAGAAGCCTTCAGCGCGGCCTACCTCGATGACATTGCGGTCTTCAGCGATCACTGGGCGGCGCACCTAGAACACCTCAGAGAAGCCCTGGCCGCTCTCCAAAGGGCCGGGCTCACTATTAAGGCCAGTAAATGCCAGATAGGTCAAGGATCGGTGACCTATCTGGGCCACCAGGTGGGGAGTGGCCAGGTGGCGCCCCTCCAGTTAAAGGTCGACGCCATCCAGGCGTGGGAGCCCCCCGCAACCCAGACCGCTGTCCGGGCCTTCCTAGGCCTCACAGGCTACTACTGACGATTCATCAAGGATTATGGCAGCATTGTAGGGCCCCTTATGGAGCTCACTTCCAAGAAACAGCCTAAGGCGGTGCACTGGACGCCCCGCTGTCAGACCGCTTTTGAGACCCTCAAGGCGGCCATGTGCGCTGCCCCTGTGCTACAGGCCCCTGACTACAGCAAGGAATTTGTAGTCCAGACCGATGCCTCGGAGTACGGGGTAGGGGCAGTCCTCTCCCAGATGGACGCCAAGGGCCTCGACCAGCCTGTGGCCTTCATCAGCCGCCGACTGCTGCCGCGAGAACAGAGGTGGAGCACCATCGAGCGGGAGGCCTTCGCCGTGGTATGGGCCCTCAAAAAGCTCCGGCCCTACCTTTTCGGCACCCACTTCAGGGTCCAAACTGACCACCGGCCCTTGCGGTGGCTCATGCAAATGCGGGGCGAGAACCCCAAGCTGTTGCGTTGGTCCATCTCGCTGCAAGGGATGGACTTCACTGTGGAACATCGGCCCGGCAACGACCACGCCAATGCTGACGGCCTGTCCCGATTCTTCCGCCTCGGTGAGGAGAACCCCCAAGGAGATGGGTGACTCTCCCTGCCTTCAGCTGGGGGGGACGCATGTGGGAGCCGGCCTCGTGGCGTGGTCCTGTTCCCCCTCGCTAAGCCGCACGAGGTCCCATGCACCTCGGGGCTCCTCCATTTTGGATTATACGTCACTCCACGTGACCACCTGCGTGACCCTGCTTCACCCGGCCTCTGTCCCAGCGAGGCCCGACATCGAGGCGCCAACCCCTGGCCCGGGGGATACCACGTGAACCCTTCCCACGCCCGGCGGAGGGCAGTATCGATGGGACCCCCAACCGTCTTTCCACACCTAGGTGCGATCACCTCACAGCTCTCTGGGGCATGGCGCCTCTCCTGCTGGGCGTCTGGCCGCTCCCCAACCGGCCTCTTCGCCCCCTCCGGGCGCAAGGGTCCGGACATCAAAGGGCTCCAGTCCTATATCTGGGGCAACCCAACAACAGGACAGTAGTTATATCCCGGAGTCAAGAGCCCTGCTGATCGGATCGCGGCTGACCCTACGGAGGAAGACTCATCCTGAACCCACACTCTGAGCCCTGCTGACGACGTCGCGGCTCCCCCGTGCTTGAAGACCTTCACGAACCTTTGGGGCCCTGCTGACGCTGTCGCGGCCTGACCTTGTCGAACCTCATTATCAGAGCCCAGCTGACCTCGTCGCGGCTCGACCGAAGCGGACCTACCACCGGAGCCCTGCTGACTGTGTCGTGGCTCGACCCAAGCGGAACTACCACCCGAGCCTTGCAGACGCCGTCGCGCCTCCCCCCGTCCGAGCCACCCCGCGGCCAGCACCCAAGGTCTGGCGCAGAGCCTCCCGCACCTGGTTGGTACCAAGACTGTCCCGCTACCCTATCCCTCTAACAGACATTGAGACTCTTACTGGATCCCTCGATCCCACTGTAAATATTGAAACGTGCTACTTCTGATAAAGAACGAAATCAAGCAACTGATATTGAGTCCTGTGTGGTGGTGTTACTGGGCCTAGTACGATTATAGGAGAAAGTCCTCCCCGAAGGGGGCTTCTCAGCGGCGCTCGGCTATAACTGTGCGGTAGGAAGGGTGCCGGACTAGTCTCCCCGACTCCCCGGTGGTCCTCCCTCCAACATCATGACATCCCCCTAGCTGGACATCTGGGCCAAACTAAAACCTGGTGAAGGCTAGTTAGCCATTTTTACTAGCCCCAGATGTCTCAGAAGGTGAAGTAGTTTGTCAGCTCCTGTGTCACCTGTCAAGCCAGAGGCAAGCCAGGTGGCCACCCAAAGGCCCCCTTGATTCGACTACCAGTGGATGGGGTTCCCTTTGAAAGGGTAGGTGTGGACATAGTGCGTCCACTTGATCCTCCCACAGCATCAGGAAACAAATTCATTCTAGTGGTATTGGATCATGCCACTAGGTATCTCGAGGCAGTTCTCCTTAGGACTACTGGAGCTCCTGCAGTAGCCAAGGCCCTCATTGGTGTTTTTACTGGGGTAGGGTTTCCTAAGGAGGTGGTTTCAGACAGAGGTTCCAGCTTCATGTCTGCTTACCTAAAGCACATGTGCAACGAGTGTGGAGTGCAGAACAAGTTTACTACACCCTATCACCCACAAACCAATGGTCTACACCCTATCACCCACAAACCAATGGTCTTGTTGAGAGGTTCAACAAGACATTGAAAGGCATGACCATGAGGCTCCCCGAAAAAAACTCAAAAAGAGATGGGATGTCCTCTTGCCATGCTTGCTTTTCTCCTACAGAGAGGTGCCTCAGAAGGGAGTAGGGTTTTCCCCCTTCAAACTTCTGTTTGGCCATCCTGTCAAGGGACCACTCTGTCTTATAAAAGCGGGTTAGGAGAAGCTGCTCCAAGAACCAAAACAAGACATTGTGGACTGTGTGCTTGGCCTAAGGTCCAGAATGGCTGAGTACATGGAAAAAGCAACCAAGAATCTTGAGGCCACCCAGGAGCTTCAGAAGCACTGGTATGACCAAAAAACTGCACTGGTAGAATTTCAACCAGGGCAAAAGGTGTGGGCTTTGGAGCCAGTGGCACCAAGGGCTTTCGTGGACAGATGGAGTAGCCCTTACCCCATCTTAGAGAAGAAAAGTGAGGTAACCTACTTGGTTGACCTGGGCACAAGCAGGACACCCAAAAGGGTGATCAGAGTGAACTGCCTTAAGCTTTTTCATGACAGGGCTGACATCACCATGGTGATAGCGACTGATAAGGAGCAGCAGACAGAGTGAACCTCTCCCTTACCTCCTCTCATACAGCCCCAAAGATGGGTCAGTGGATGGAGTTGTCTTTTCAGACACCCTCACTGCCCAACAGCAGACTGATTGCAAGCAAGTGTTGCAGCAGTATGCTAAGCTCTCTTCCTTGACGCCATGTACTCATGATGTGGACACTAGTGATAGTTCACCTGTCAAGAACAACATCTATAGACAGTCTAATCAAGTCAAGGAAAGCATCAGAGCTGAAGTCGGCAAGATGCTGGAGTTGGGGTTATTGAACCCTCTGAGAGCCCCTGGGCCAACCCAGTGGTTCTAGTCCCCAAACCTCATCCACAGGGTGGAAAGAGAGAAATAAGGTTCTGTGTGGACTATAGAGTGCCCAACTCTGTCACCAAGACAGATGCCCACCCTATCCCAAAAGCAGATGAGTTGATAGACAAATTGGGTGCAGCTAAATTTCTAAGTACCTTTGACTTAACTGCAGGGTACTGGCAAATTGGCATGGCCCCAGGAGCAAATGAAAAGACCACATTCTCCACACCTGATGGGCAATATTATCTTAGAAATTCCCCCCTGAAAAACGACCTGCCACTAGTGTCCACGTAGAGTGGCTGCTTTCAGCTGCCACCACCTTTCTGGACCCCTGGGTCGAGAGCCTGCTGCTCTCGGGGCCTGAAACAGTGCACATCCTGGGACGAGGTGCTAAGCCTCCTCCCCCAGGATGGGCAGGGTCCACGAAGGGGAGGCTTCAAAGGCTGGCTGCCTTTGTGAGCTTCCCCAGGCCACTTGCTGCTGTCAGCAACTGGTCCCCACTGGTCCTGACCCCCACTTTGGGCGGGAGAACAGGCAGGAAAAACAAGTGTGGAAGAGCGGTGTGCCCACCTCTGCCAACTCCACCCCTGAGGTGGGGGAGGCGAAGTGAAGCCCAACTCCCAGTCCCCGCCATCTTGCAGATGGGGGGACACAGCCAACCAGGGACGGGCATATGCCCCCCTCCCACTGGAAGGTGACACAATAGGGGGTGTACCCACCCCAGGGAAGGGACCCATTGGTCCCAACCTTTTAGCTTCCTGTAACGCCCCTAATTCTAGTATTTAGGGGCACCCCTGAACCTTACTTCCTCAGACAAGAAACCAGAAGAAGAAGGACCGAAGAGCCATGCCGAAGCTAACAAGAGGAGGACGCCCTACCGGCCTGTCTCCCCTCGAACCTGCTCCTGCGAAATCCCTGTGTGTCCTGCAGTGGGCAACCTTGAGAAACCTGGAGGACCTGCCTGCCTTCAATCCCAAAGACTTTGTCTCCTGTGAACACCGGATTTGTTCATCCACAGACTCCAGCTCTGTAAGGATCCGCGAGTCTGCACCCAACGCCCATTGCCTGAGTTCGAGTGGCCCAACACCACGAGGCGATCTCCCTGGCGATCCAGACCTGAGAATTAGTGATCCCTGACCTGCCTCAAGCCTCCAGCCGACGCCTGCAGCCTCAAACAGGAAGGTCCCCCCAACCGTGAGCAGGAGCTGGTAAGAAGATCCGACCCTAAAAGGCGCCCCTGCCTTGGGTGGCCCAATTGACGGTGCCTAACCAAACCCCAGCATCCCAACTTACCTCTCCAAGTGGTGGTCGCACCCAGAAGACCTTCGTCCCCGAACCTACAGTGTGTTTGCAAAACGGAGAAACCCAATTGTAAGCTACAGGGCACCCGACGCCAAAACAGCACTCTGCACCTGGCCGCCCTAGTACCCCTGAGGGTGCACCTTTTGTGCTGGCTTGAACCTGCGCTTTCCCTGTGCTTAAGTCCAGGAGTTTTGCTCCCATGACCCAGTGGCCTGCTAGTCAGCAGCCACTAACCGGAGGCCCCCTAGCCCCAATTGGATAATATTAGGCCTCATCACTCTGCACCCGGCTGCCCTAGTGCCACTCAGGGTGTAACAAGAGTGCATCCTTGACCCTGGGGGACCCCTGAGTCTAACCCCAGACTACCAACTCCCACAACAAAGTACTTACCTGTTAACCGATAACACTATTTTCCTCCATAGGATAACATTGACTCTTTTTCTGTGAAAAGTTTCTGAGTGTGGAGTTGGAAAATCTAAGAAAGCCTTTTAAAATTGCACTAAATAGCAAAAACGCTCTTACTCACCTGTTTACAGGAAATGTCCCAGTGCAGTATCCAGGTATACTGCACTGTGTAAGAAAAGTAATCTACTGGTCATTTTATTAAAAAGCCTATACAAAGTTTATGTACTGTATTTCCAAAGCATTGCATTTTCAGTAACAGCGCAGTAATCAAAACAAAGTGCATATACAATTGCAATCCAAATTGTTAAAACTGCATTACTACTGTAAAGTATGTATTGCTTACCTGTGCCAGGCTTGCTTGGTTCTAGAAAATAAAATAACTAAAAGAATATTTTTATACAAAAACAATTGGTCTGAAGTTCAGTCTTTGTGTGTGTGAAATCATTTACTGATTGTGTGTGTACAACAAATGCTTAACACTGTCCTCTGATACAGCCTTACTGCTCGATCACACTACCATAAATAGAGAGTAAGGTGCTATCTACTTTTACCTCTGCCTACCTTTGGGGTTCCACTGGACTCTGTGTACACTAAACCTCAATTTGGTGTAGTATATACCGAGCCAGCTTCCTGCATACATCATCATTGCTTTTGAAATATTTCTCTTTTGCTTTTTGTATTTTTATTAGGTGCATTGATGTGTCTTTTCTCACTGCTCTTCTTGTACTGCCCATCACTAAATCACTAACTTTTGCTTTTTTCTGCTTAGTGTGTATAATCCTTTTCAATATCTTATCCTGTCTTCCACTTCATCTTCCACAATCCTTCTATGTTACTTTCAATCACTGAGCTTAGTGTTTCTTCTCTTTCTGTCTCTGTACTTAGTTATTTACTTGTAATTTTTATTGCGCAGACAAAGCTCACCGGAGCAGCTGAGTGCTTCATTTAGGTGCAAGAGGCCATAGCTAAACCATATTTGTGTACCAACTTTGTTTATGTGCTTTGTGTATATGAGACTCTTGTTTGTCTCTTCGCAGTATGTTCTAAAACCCACCTTCACCCGCCGGCTGATAGCAAATCTAGACAAACAAGCAAAGCTTTCACGAGCATATGATGGCACTACCTACCTTCCGGGAATCGTGGGGCTAAATAATATCAAGGCCAACGACTATGCAAACGCCGTACTCCAGGTAAGGCCTGCTACATTTTGTAGGCATGTGGAAGGGTCTGACTAGTTTAAGGTCTTGATTGGTGGAATACTAAAAGCTTATTTGGTGAAAGATAGCACATATTGTAGGCTGTGGTTTTATGTTGTGTATGAAGCTGGCAATTAACTTGAGATTACACCATTTGGGAGAAATGTAGGGTTCTGCGGCGTGTCCTGTTCATGTTATATGAATGAAAGCACATTAAGTTGAGTCTGGCTCTGATGCTCCTTGATCTGTCTCCTTGTGTTATGTGATAGGCAGCTGTGACACTCAATCAGCATTAAAAAGCTTTAGGTACTAATCCTGAGCAATGTTGAATGGTCACCAGCAGACCCACAACACAGTAATATTCATTGACAGTAATGCGTAGAGAATCAGTGATACCATATTGCTCAACTGTGGTTACGTAGCTGTAAGTCTCCCTCTTTGTCTCTGTATTCTTTTCTGTTTTGCTGCCTGACTATCTGCATTAATGTCTTTTCTCTCTTCCCTGCCTCTCTCTGCATCTAATTCATTAGTAAAGTACATACTGAAAGAGGTGGGCAAGCCACTTAAGGCTCGGAACTTATGCCTTACTTTGGGTTATTTCATGGTCCTCATGTAACCTTGAGCCCAAAACAAGCTGAGCTTTCATTTTACTTCTTCTGCATGTCAACCACTATGGAACACCATGCACCAAAAATGATAGAAAAAGCATTAACCATTAAAGTAAGACAGGAGAACAAGATATACATCAAGTGCCTGAATTGCACAATTTGAAGCTAGAAAAACTGTAATCGATCTCGATTTCCCTGTTTGGTCATCCTGTGTGATTCTAGTTTTATATTTTATCTCAGTCTCCTTTTTCTTTATTATTTGTATGAGAGCACCTTCAAATATTCGAGTTCAGGATGTGTGCTGTACAAAAACCTCATGTGTTTTATTTAATAAATTGTAATGTTGCTCCATGTTTAATCTAAGCTACATAGGGTGCACTTGACAACAGACATGCCTTTTAGTTCACTAATGACATTGTCGTGGGGGCAGGAGGAGATGAATGGTTCTAAATTCATGTTTAAAAACCATCACGTGTAATAAATGCTTCACAATGCAGTGATATTATTCGATGTATTTAGGCAAAACGTATTCACGTGCTCAACAAATAAAATAAAAAAATTCTATGTTGAAGAGACTTTATCATAGTTTTGTATCATGTTTGTTGCACAATTCACATTACAAACAGTTTCAGAGCCCTGCCTGTGAATTAATTTTGAAAATAAGCCAAATTCTTCGCTCTTCTTACTTTGCTCTTGGTGTTAAATTATTGGTCCACCAATTTCTGCATACCATCTTGACTTGTGTCTTGTGTTTATGAAATAAACAGCCTGCAGGTGGTAGTTCATTTGATGTTAGGTGACAGCAGAAGGTCTTCACAGTGTGTGGCTCGGCTATTTGTTCTTGGAGTATATCAAATTGCAGTCAAGTTCTTGCGGAACAGGTGTTAATCTCTTTGAGTTTGCTCACCGAAAATATACTCCTTGAGATATTTGAGAAAAGGAATTAGGATACGAATCTGCAAATCCTAGTTCTGGGTAGCAGTAACCTCTATATTAGCACCAGGTCTTGTAATTGCAGAATTGCCAAGCAAGTAGAAATGAACATTGAGGAAGTCGGTAGTATGTTCTCCCATAGGTATAAGTAGTATTCCCTCTATAACATCTGTCTTAGATATTCCTGTTCTCTCTAAAAGGTTGCTCCTGCTTAATAAGGGTCTAATGATGGTCATTTATTTATTTATATAGTTCTTTTTCTTAGTTATGTCTGTCAGAAAGGAGCTATATGCTGTTGGTCTTTGACGCTGATTATTTTTAGTGTCTTGATTTCAAGAGCATTGTTTTAAAGTCACTGCCTTATAATTTGATTCTTGGGGTGTTTCTAACTGAAGGTTAATTCAGTAGAAAGGATCCTTTGCTGCATCATAGTTTTGATGAGCGTCTAAGGAGAGTGAGGGGGGGCTCTCTACCTGTCGGACTGTGGATAACTTTGCTTAACCTCTCACTCCTTCCTTGACAGGCACTTTCAAATGTGCCTCCCCTGCGGAATTACTTTCTGGAGGAGGAGAACTACAGAACCATCAAGCGACCACCTGGCGACATCATGTTCTTGTTGGTGCAGCGCTTTGGCGAGCTAATGCGCAAACTTTGGAACCCCCGCAACTTCAAGGCCCATGTCTCACCCCACGAAATGCTGCAGGCTGTGGTACTGTGCAGTAAGAAGACCTTCCAGATTACAAAGCAAGGTATATATATTTTTTTATATATTTGTGTTTGTGCAAACCTTAATGTACTGTTTTGAGGAAGGTTTGGGTTATACCACTGCATGGCACAATCTGTAGATGTCGGAGTTCTGCATCTCTGTCAGAAGTAAGGACAGTTCCTGGTGGCCACGTTCGCAGGGTGGGATTTCGCCCGTCTGAATGTGTAAAAGTCTGGATGCTCTGCTGATGTTCTGTTGCCACAGAATTAGGGACTAGGAGGAGAAGATCGGAGGTGCCTTTCACTGCATGGGATTGGATGTTGCACTATGGATGGGTGCATAACTCCCATTGGTGGCCTCTTAAATAAAAGAAAAACGCTGTGACAATTTGTGTTCTCTCCCATCAGTGTTACCACACAATATTGTTTGCCCTTTGAATTAGTGATCCTTGGTGCATCATAACTTTATTGTCCTTTCCATCAGTGCTGTTTCTATTTGTCTCCCCCTCAAATTGACCAATGACACAACTTTTGCTTAGCTGCCTTTTGAGACTTCGAGAGCTTGAGAGGGAGTTGGGATGTGAACCCTTGCTCACAGCGTTGGTTTCTTACATCCTATCAGGAGTAGGTGGAATCAAATCTGGCCCTTTTGACGTTTGTGCAGTTTCTTCTCCAGTTACCAGCCATGATTGTTTTTCCACTTACTTCCTTCCTTCATGGAATGTATATATTCAGCAGTAGGCAGTGTCTCTGCCTTTAATTTTTTTTTTTAATATAAAACGATGCAACTCAACTGCTTATGTCACAAACTCCCATTCTTGCTCTTTTGGTATCCTTTTACTTATTCATCAGCATCCCTTGCTGGTGCATGTCATGTAGACATGCACCAAGCATCCCTCAGCTCCTGTGACTAACTTGGTTAGACTTAATTATAATTTGTGCATCCTTTTCCCACATACCCTCACCCATCATAGCGCCAGGCACAGCGTTCCATAGCACGATAACTACACCTTATGGTCATCAAAGGGAACACAAACACTTTCTATACAGTCTCAAAACAAAAACTTCCCCCTACACAGGATAGCTTGCTATCTTTGTGGGTAAGGGCATCAGCGCCCTACATGGGATATTAAGCTTATACAAATTCTATATTGCAATACACTATCTAAGGGTCCCCACCTTATCAATATTTCTGAATCATTGGTGCCCTCATCTCATCAGTCCTCATACACAGACACTGACCTCCCAGTGTAGAACTTTTCTGGATTTAGTCTCCCTTACTGATGCTCGATCTCTTCAAAACCATGACTCCATTGGTGTTAGGCCATTTGGGAAACTCCCTCATTGGTTACACATACCTAGGCGACATCTCTTTTAATGCATTCGTTGTCTCACCTTCCCTGCCTTTGCAGTTTTAATTTGTGCCTTCTCCATTAGCTATGCTCATAATAATTTAGTTTTTTAATTCTTTGTTTTCTCTCCTTCCTCACTGGGCACTGCTTGTATCCATTTTCCAAATTTCCTCTTCCTCTATTTCTCTTTCTTTACCTCTTTCTTCTTCTGTCTTGTCCTCTCCCCATCCCCTGCCCCCTCCCCCCCATTCTCCTTCACACTTTTCTCCTTCTCTGTCTCCAGGCGACGGTGTGGACTTCCTATCCTGGTTCCTTAATGCTCTTCATTCGGCATTGGGCGGAACTAAGAAAAAGAAAAGTAAGTTGTGTGCCTTCCTACATACATGGCCTGAATGTGTGTTTCATGATTTGTTTGGTGTCCTTTGTAATGAACAGGATATAGAAGGTACAACTATGTGTGCCATTTACTTCTGATGGATACATCTGCCAGTGGATTCCTCACCTTGTGAATATCCCCTGTGCCAGCAACATTCGGAAACTTTTGTAGAAGTCCACGCCGATGAGGTCGAAGACGATGTCACAGAGACACAGCTCCGCTCGCGACTCCGCTGACGTCACCGGCTCCATAAGAAGACCTCGTCGGCGTGATGACGTCAGTTCCCATTTTTCCGCGCCGTCGACGCCAACGGATTTCGGGAATCTCTCATTGTAGCTATACTGGTTACTTTGTTTTCTGCTGGTTTCTCTTGTCTTCTCCTGCAGAATGTTGACTAAGAAGTCAGGATTTAAACCCTGTTGCGAATGTGGGAAGCACATGTCCATAACGGATCCGCATGACGACTGCGTGTGGTGCCTCTCATCGGACCATGATGTCGAGGGATGTTCTTGCTGCCGCAAGATGATAAGGTCCAAGGCTCTTAAGGAGAGGGAGGCAAAGCTCTTCATCGCGAGGATGAAGAAAGAAAAAAGAGGCAGGAGAAAATCAAGATCGAGGTCGGCGTCGAAGTCGACTTCGGGGCAGGCTTCCAAATCCAGGAAGCACAAAATGAAGAGAAGGCATTCATCCCGGCGTCACTCGGATAGGGATGCGGCTTCGAGATCGGCATCGCCCTCCCGACGCCGTAAGGACTTTGTGTCAACCCTCACCCATTCCAGATTCGCCTGTTGGCCTGTCGTCTCCTGTGGTTTCACCGGACCATTCCCCGGCTCCGGCTCCATCTCCGACGGTGGCTCCATCTCCGGCCCCGGTCCCGTGTGAGGAGCCTCCGGCCCGAGTGAGCCTTCGGTTCCATTGAATCCACCGTCTGCGCCGGTCAGCCCGAGTCCGATGTTGCCTGAGCAGTATCCTGCGTTTCCAGGACCAGGTCAGGACCCCACACATTATCTTAATGCAATGTACGGGGTATTCTCCAGAGCCATGTACCCCTCTGGTGCACCTTCGGGTCCTATGGGTCCTATGGCCTTCAGTTTGGGGGTTCCTCAAGCCTATCCTCAGGCTCCCTTCATGCCATTTTTTCCGGCGACACCGTCTTGGCATCTACCGGCGCCGAGGACATCGACGCCGCTCCCTTCTTCACCGGCGGTGACTCGACCTCGCTCGACGCCGGCTGCTCCTGTGGATCCACGTTCGGCACCGGCGCCGTGGAGTCGATCACGGCGCCGCCGACGCCGGTGGTAAGAATCAGGTCTAGGAGGGAGGCTCAGAGAGTGCTGGATGAGCAAAGATACCTAATGGAGGAGGTAGAAGAAGGGGAGCTCATGGAATCGGACGATGTTTTTGAGGAATTGAAGGAGGCTAGTGGCTTGGACTTGTCTCCTGAATGGGAGATTACTCCTCCTTCTGATGCACCTTCGAAGGATGTGGCGCCATACCATGCGGTCATAAGAAAAGCAGCTGAACTTTTAGATCTGCAGTTGCCTTCAGCTGAATTCAAACCGAACATTTTAACGGAAGTGCTGCACTCTCCCACTACTGTTTCTGAGCCTTTACTCCCCTTTAACAAAGCCATCCTAGAGCCAGTGATGGAGGTGTGGCGTAAGCCCTTTTCTGCTCCGGCAGTTTCGAAAATCATTGCCAGGAGGTATAGGGCAGGTCCGGGGGACCCAGAATTTGTAACTTCTCACCCGTCTCCTGAGAGTCTGGTGGTTCAGACGGCATGTTCAAGGAAATCTTCAGGTTCGTTTCCCCAGGTCCCGAGTGACAGGAAAGCTAAAAAAAACTGGATCAGTCGGCCAAGAAGGTCTTAAATCAGTGAATGCCACCTGTCTCTTGGGACGCTATATTCATGCTAGCCCCAAAACTATCAGAGGAGGAAAGGGTTGGTTTTAATGAGGTCCTTTCGGATGCCCAGGCGGCGGCTCGTCGGTGATCCAGAGTGGATTGGACACAGCTGACTCGGTAGCAAGAGTCATGGGATCTTCTGTTGCCACTAGGAGGAGCGCGTGGCTTAAGTCATCAGAATTTTCCCCTGATGTCCAGTCAACACTGTTGGACTTGCCTTTTGATGGCTCCGGACTCTTTGGCAAGAAGGCGGATCCTGCGATTGAACGTTGTAAAAAAAGTAAGGCCACGGCTAAATCTTTGGGCCTTCAATCCCAGTCATGGGGTTCGTTCAAGAGGTACAGGGGTTTCGGAAGGGCAACCTTTCGTACTTACAGGCAGCCCCAGCAGCAACAGCAGCAAGGCACTTCGTACAAGAGCTACAGAGGTAGACTCAGGGGTCGCTCTCGAGGTAGACAGCTCTCCTCCTCTTCCGCTTCCTCCTCAGCCTCTCCCACCACCGCAAAGCAGCCCTAGATCCACCATTCTGGATCATGTTGGTCCTGTGGGGGGCCGGCTTACCCATTTTCTACAAGATTGGGAATTGGTTACTACAGACCTTTGGGTTCTAGATCTTGTAGAAAATGGATACGCCCTTCCTTTTCGGGAATTCCCTCCAAATTACCCTCCTTGTCAAGGGGCTTGCTCAGAGAACCACGTCTTCTCCTACAGGAGGAAGTCCTGAAGTTGCTAGAGAAAGGTGCGATAGAGGTGGTTCCAGAGCAGGAGTGGGGTCAGGGATGCTACTCCCAGTATTTTCCGATTCCGAAAAAGGACGGCAGATTGCGTCCGATATTGGACCTCAGGATCTTGAATCTTTATCTGAAGCAAGAGAAGTTCAAGATGCTCACCCTTGCGCAGGTTCTTCAAGCGCTGAATCAGGAGGACTGGATGGTGTCGATCGACTTGCAGGATGCGTATTTTCACATCCCAATCCTGAAGTCGCACAGGAAGTATTTCCGGTTTACGGTAGGGTTGCAACATTATCAGTTTGCGGTCCTTCCGTTTGGTCTTACTACTGCACCTCGAGTCTTCACAAAGGTGATGGCAGCCCATCTCAGAAGGTCGGGGATTTCAGTTTTTCCCTATCTGGACGACTGGCTGATCAAAGCGGAGTCGCCAGAGAAGGTGCTTCATCATCTGCAGGATACAACTCATCTGTTGTACAAATTGGGTTTCTCGATAAACGTGCCCAAATCTCACCTGGTGCCCTCTCGGCGTAACCTGTTCATAGGTGCGGTACTGGACACTACTGTGTGTCGGGCATTCCCAACTTCACAAATAATTCTCGACATACAGGAATTGATTCCTTTATTTTACAATGGAGCGGCCATTCCAGTCCTGTAGGTCCTTCGCCGGCTCGGTCTGTTTGCTTCCTGCATTTTGTCGGTCAACCATGCACGCTGGTACATGAGGGCGCTCCATTGGTGCCTCCACAGGCAGTGGTATCAGCACAAGGGAGATCTCAGGGAGTCTGTGAGGATCTCCAGAGAAGTTGCGGCGGATCTGTCTTGGTGGAGCGTGGAGGGCAATCCGTCTCAAGGAAAGCCCTTCCATCTACCTCCATCGGTGGCCACAGTGATAACGGATGCATCCACTTTAGGGTGGGGTGCGCATTTGGGGGATCTGGAGATCAAGGGTCTTTGGTCTCCAGAGGAAAGGTTGCTTCATATCAATCTTCTGGAATTGCGGGCGATACGTTTGGCGCTCAAGGCCTTCCTCCCATCCCTTCGCGGTCAGTCGGTTCAAGTCCTGATGGACAACACTACTGCAATGTGGTATGTCAACAAGTAGGGAGGAGTGGGGTCTCTTTGTCTCTGCAGAGAGAGGCTCTGCGTCTCTGGTCCTGGGCTCAGGATCATCAGATTTGTCTGATGTCAAATCATCTGGCCGGGATTCTGAACGTACGTGCAGACAGTCTCAGTCTGCAGTTCTCTGCCGACCACGAGTGGAGGCTTCATCCGGAGGTGGTTCGTCACGTCTTTCGGATGTGGGGAACTCCTCGGGTGGACCTGTTTGCCACTCTCGAACGCCCACTGCCCGTCGTTCTGCAGCCTCCAGTATCCGATACAGGGAACATTGGGGGACGCGTTTCAGTTGAGTTGGGGCTCACAACTCCTTTACGCGTTTCCTCCCATACCCTTGATGTGAGAAAGTCGCTCTGTATATACTGTTCCCAAATAGGTACAGGGTGTACAGAGTCCACAGTCCCCAGAGGCTTGGCAGAGGCTAAAGTTAGATATAACCTTACTCTCTAAAGTGGTAGCTTGGTCGAGCAGTATCAGAGGACAGTGTAAAGCATTTGTTGCACACACTCAGTCAGCAAATGGTCTCACACACTCAATAACTGAACTCTAGGCCAATGGTTTAAATATAAAAAAAAATATGCTGGTTTTATTTTAGAACCAACAATTGGAATTAAAATATACTTTCTCAGAATGAGATGCTTTATATAAATACTTTTGCAATATGCAATTGACTTTTGTAAACAGTTACAAGTGGTTCCAATAGGCAACACTATTTTAAACACAATAATGCATTGAGTTCAATGGAAGTTCTCTTCCAGGGGATCCTCATCAATATTCATAAGCACTGAATATTCCCGCCCATGTGCGGGGACCCCGGAAATAATAACATTATATATGAAAAACATATATATATACAGCTCTGTATATGTATAAACATATATTATTTTTTCTAAGCAAATGCAGCCCCCATAGAAAGCTAGACAATGTAGACACAAATATCCAATAATCCACCATAGGTATAATAATACACCGAAATCTCTCTTTTTTTTTTTTTTTTTTTTTTAATGAGGTAAAAACTCATGATAAAGAAAAGAGAACACTGTGCAAAACATTGTTAGCCTGCAGGCTGCATTGCAATACAATACCATAGAGACTGAAAAGCCTTGTACAGGTAAAAACTGGCACCGTGCCTTTAAGGCAGCCCTGACTCCAATATCCCATCATGTCTCAGGGGTGACAGTTGGGTCAGTTGTTCTTTCCGGCTCCTTCAGTCAGGACCCTGGAATTCAGCTCTCTTCATTTTTAGGTCGAGGACTACCGGTCTGCCGAAGGCAGAACCGGAAGTCGGAGATTTAATGTTTCCTAGAGTGGCTATTTAGCCCACCTCTCTTTTTGCTTCTCCTCCATTGGCTGGCTTCCTAAACGGCGGCCAGCCATTGGAGGAGAGAGCCGTCCCTCCAAATAGGCTCCGTCCTTTTCAGATTCGGGGGCGTGTTCTTGCTGTTCTTTCTACTTTTTAGCAACGCCCTTTTTTAGGCGTGTTTTTCTCTCCTCCAGCCAATGGCAAGAGGAGAGAAAAAGAAACACGCCCCCGAATCTGAAAACGCCACTGCGTTTATCCGAGGCATTTCTGCTTCGCCTCGGAGAAAGGCAGTGGTTTTAATGGCGTCCTCTCCCCCTGCTCTCGGCTCCCGTGTTCGGCACAAATCTTATTAAACTTTGACACTTCAGAAAGTTCAAAAGTAGCTTTGCAGATTTTATGGAAGCAAAGCCCTGAAATTATGTGGGAGTAATAGAATAACTTGGGTGTGCGAGAAACAATACATGGCGTTATTTTCAAAGGGGCTGCATATACACACACCTTTGCCCAAAATCCAAATGTGGGCACCGTCACCCGCGAAAGATGGCAACCCCTAGTCGTGTGTAACCCTTGCGGCATGTCACACCGCGCAACAAAATGAGCAAAAGAAATAAGGAAATGGTTCTGTGAGATGTGACGCGGTTGTTATGTTCAGCTCGCGCCAGAGCGGCGGGTAAGCACCAGGCGGTGCAGGGAAGCTGCTCGGGCTCAGCCCTCGAGCACTGCGGCGATAACACAGGCTCCCGGGATTAACAGCTCTGTAAGGGGGGAGCTCTCTGAAGTGCTTATTTGTTTAGATGAACAGCCTCGTTCATCACCAGGGAGAGCTGCGAGTGGAAGCCCTCTGACACGGCAGCCGGAGCCTCCCTGGATGTATGGCGGTCTCTGCGCACCGAGGAGAGCGCGAGATAAAGCCTGGCTATCTCACATAAGAAGGGCATTAAAATGAAATTCATGTACATGTGTTCAGCATGTCAGGCCTTGGCGCGCTCTGGTCTATCCAGTCCACTTAACAGTGCAGCGCGAAATCTGAAGCTTTTTGCGCCACATTCTGGGTGACTTGTCCCGGAGCAGATGACGTTGTTGCGCTTTTTACTAAAAACTGAGACAAGACCCAGCATGACTTAGTACAATTGGAAGTTGGAAAATGACCATATTATCTCATTTCCTAACATTGGGAGATCATCCTGCACTAAAGTTCAAATCCTAGATTTGCGCATTTGAGAAATTCTGGTGTGAAATGAAGGGGGTATGAACCCCAATGAAAGAGCATCTCTGATTTATTTATGTATCCATTAATACAGAGGCGCAACTAGAGCCAAATTTCGGGGGGGGCTGAGCAAAAATTTCGGGGGGGGGGGGTAAACTTTAAGCAATTGGCAGAGTGGAGCTGCAGGGGCTCTTAGAAGGGGTGAAACAACAGCGAGGCCTCATTAACATGCAAATGGTCTTTCAAAGACCTGTGAAGTGCTCGGAGTGCGGCTGCTTTTTTGCCCGGGAAGGTGTCTCATCCCGGGCTGCCGCACACGGCACGGGGGGGGGGGGGGGGGGGGGGCTGAAGCCCTTTGAGTCCAATGGGTGTTGCGCGCCTGCATTAATATATTTATCTAATGTATTTATTTTAGAGCTTAGAAATGTGTTATATGTGTAACCTTTCGGTTAATTCGGAGAGTAAGGGAAAAAGGAGCCATGTTCAGTTTGAAAAAGCCTGCTAGTGTGGAAGAACGTCTAATCAGTAAGGTAGGTTGCTGTAGCAGATGTTCTGCAGTCTCAGCCGCTCTTAATCTGACAGGCCAGTATAGAAAGCGGCCGAAATGGTCAGTTTTTTAAGGCGTTTCTGAAAGGCCAAGGGATGGGGTTCAGAGCTCAGGGAGGGGCTGATCATCTTCTACAGCCCCATGCCTTGTACTCACAGTGATCTGCTTCTGTATTTCATGGCTTGAATGACCGATGTTCCATCGGGTTGGAATTCGTTGAATTAAGGTTTCGCCTGGGGTATATTGTGCTGTTAATCTGTATAGCTATTTCCAGCCCTTCTCCAATAGGCTTTGCGGATAGTGCAGAGGTATCACATATGCAAAAAAAAACTAATGCCAATAGAAATGACAATGCCATTTATTTAGGGATACAAAAATGATAAAAAAAATAATGAGCAATACCAATAGCTCTACCTATAATATTGCCGAGACCATTGCATTGTAAATGCTTGTTGACTTTCCAGTCAAGAATTGTTACTTTTATAGTAATTTTTTTGGCTTCCTCTTGTTAAATTCTGTTGGGGAAGCATATTTCCTGTGTTTTCTGACTAGATTTAACATTTTTTTCTGTCAGAAAAATGCCTTCTTTATTCATGCCTTGTCCATCTTGTGGCAAAAAAAAGGCCTCTTCAGACACACACGATGTACTCATCCACTTCGTCAAGCCGTTCGTCCAGAAGGGATTATTCACCCACACTCTCAGATACACCACCATCTAGAGTATCACCAGTGGACGACATCAGCACCTTCCAAGATGTGTTGTGCAGAGGAGCGACAAAATTGAACATTCCCATGCCTGTTCAAGAAACCACCTCCTCTGTCATCTTCGAGACCCTTCATGAGCGAGCGGTGTGTGGTAAATAATTTAATTACCGGGACTTAATTTGATACAGAAACATAATAAAATAGCTCAGTAAATAAGAGGCAGAATCCGTGGTATTAGAGGTTCGGAATGGGCTTTATTCCAGTGGTCGATTATAATCGGTTGCTCCAAGTTCCATCACCACGAAGGTTAAGGAAGTGAAGTACATACATTATTGACAATCAATTACTTTTATACAATAGGCATTACAGTGAAGCAAATACAAGAGGCGTAACAATTGATAGTGGTGATAATGTATTCGTACGTAGCAAAAATAGGCGTAACTGGGAGTGATTTAAAGAACGTCATCAGATGTGATGTCATAAGAGGGTGGTTACATGAAAGAATTTCGCAATGTCAGCAGAAATACTTGGCAGATATGCGCGCGCAGCAGCATGACGTGTGATTGACGTGCGACTAGGGGGTGAAGGGGACTTGACATTTAGCTCTACATGTGGCGACAGAAGTCTGGAGGGTCAAGTCAACCTAATCCCAAATCATATCTAACATCCTATGTTTAAAGAACTATGTTATCAAAAAGAGAGGTCTCTTAGAGTAGAATCTTATTCTATACTGACTATACTGACTGTTAGTGCGTGTACAAGCGTCTAAGTGTCTACACTAGATGCGAGGGCGGAAATCTTCCATAGTAACAGGGCTATGAATTACTTGCGTAAGGACAGAGAAGCCGGGCCTTCGCTCGGTAGCTGGAAGAATGTTTACTTAAACTACTAGACAGGAATGCATCGGGCAGGGAACGGAGCAGATAATTTCGAAGGTGAAATACAGTTTTTGGCAGAGAGCAGGCTGATGTCAGGTTTCGTGAGCCGCGCAGAGAATGAGACAAAGTTCATGGTCACAGATGCAGGCTCAGACTGGAGCTTTCAGAGGCAGAAGGCAAGAAGAGTTCGATGACAGAATCAGGGCCTACTTGCCTGGACTGAAAAATGGCATAAGTGAACCATGTAAAGCCGGTGGCCTTTCATACTTAGGAATGGAATATCCGGCCTATTCATGGCGGATCTGACAGAGGACATGTTGACGGTGGACGCACATGTGTTTGCGTCTTCATAACTGGAACTGGAGGGAGCATACATGTACTTGTGATTCATACATGAAACCGTTGGGGTCCAAGATAGGGGACATAACTGATCAGAAAAATCCATATTTCCACAGGTGTCTCGTCCACTGTTGCCTTTAGTCCCTGGGTTGCTTAAACCGGTAATGGACATCTTCCTCACGCCAGCGACTATCAAATCTGCACCGGCGCGAATTCTTAAAAATATCGTCCGGCCCCTGAGGATCCTCTATTTCTCAAGGCGGACCCTCCACCGGATTCTGTAATCACTGCTGCTGCCAGAAAAACTCATTTAGTGGCTTTGTCATCCACAGTGCCGCCGGATAAGGAAAGTAAATCATAAGACTCTTGGGGGAGAAGAGTATGTGGCTCGGCGGCCTCCAGTCTGAAAGTGGCCAGTGGCTCAGCGCTTCTGGGGCGCTACGATAGATCACTGTGGGACTCCCTTCAGAGATTTATAGAAAAAGTACCTTCCGAAGACAGAAAGGACTTTGAAGAGATCTTGCACGAGGGCAGCCTAGTTTCAAACCAGGTGATAAGCGCAGCAGCTGATGGAGCAACGTTGGCAGCCCACACGTATGCTCATGGGATTTCCGCCAGAAGATCCTCTTGGCTAAGGCTGACTGCTCTGAAACCTGAAGCACAGGCAAGAATTTTGAATCTGCCTTTCTCTGGTAGTTCGCTTTTCGGTTCTCATGCGGATGACGAAATGGCTCGCATGAAGTCAGAACTCGAGACCATGAAAGCCATGGGGCTAGAGAAACGAAAATAATTCCGTTGTCGTAGGGGAACCGACAGGCGTAGCTACCAACAGAGGGTTCAAACCCCTCACTGGCAGAAAAATCAAGACCAACAAGGGCAGAAGAAGCAACAATTTCAGTCCCGCAGATCATCTAGGGGACGTGGAAATAACCGCCAGTCCAGCAGTGGAAACAAGGCTCAAGGAAAGCAATGAGAGACCGCTTCCTCCAATGCCGTCCACCGCTCCGGTGGGAGGAAGTATTGCAAACCATCTTCGAGAGTGGCAATCCATCACAAAAGACAAGTGGGTTCTAAATATACTGCGACATGGATACTCGCTTCGTTTCCAGAGTCCCCCTCCCTCGATCCACCCTGTACAATCATCTCAACACCTCAAGATGCTAAGAGAAGAAGTGGCGACCCTTCTGCTCAAATCAGCAATAGAAAGAGTTCCCAGGGCGCAGAGAGGGAGAGGAGTCTACTCCAGATATTTTCTAATTCAAAAAAGAAATACAAAAGCAGAGTTCAGACCCATCTTGGACTTACGAACACTCAACAAGCATATCAAAAGCGAAAAGTTTTGCATGCTTGCGCTTCACCAAATATATCCTCATCTCCGTCGAGGCGATTGGATGTGCTCGCTGGACCTGCAAGACGCGTACTTTCATATTCCCATCGCACAGAGTCATCGGAAATTTCTAAGGTTCGTAGTGGGGACCTCCCACTATCAGTTCAAGGTTCTACCATTTGGCCTGAAATCGGCTCCTCGAGTATTTACAAAATGCATGGCGGTAGTAGCGGCTGCACTGAGGCGCGCAGGAGTCTTCGTCTATCCCTATCTAGACGATTGGCTGATAAAAGGTCCATCGCCTCAGAGTGTACACTCACAGGTGGCACGCTGCCTGAATTTGTGTCACAGATTGGGGCTCAGGGTGAACTTCAAAAAATCCACCTTCACACCAACACAAAGAATACACTACCTGGGTGCAACTATAGACTCCGCAGTAGGAAAAGTGTTTCCTTCGGAGGAGAGACGGTTATCCCTTATCCACAAAGGCAAGCAGATTATAACCAACAATCTGTCTACCGCACGACAGATATCGTCTCTGCTAGGGGCCATGGCATCTTGCATATTCCTAGTGCCCAATGCCGGATTGAGGATGCGTCCTCCAACAAGATCTGGAGGACAAATGGGACCAAATGAATTCACTGTGGGAGGAAACAGTCTGTCTTTCCTCAGCGGCCAGGCAGTCAATCAAGTGGTGGTTGAAGCCACTCAATCTACAGGTGGGAATTCCTTTTCATCAAGAACCCCCATCTCAGACGTTGATCACCGACGCATCCCTGCAGGGTTGGGGTGCGCATTTGGGATCCCTGCAGACCCAGGGGCTGTGGTCCAGCAACGAACAGTTGTACCACATCAACATGCTGGAGCTCAGGGCAGTCCACCTAGCCCTCAAAGCGTTCCTACCCGCAATCAGGACGAGTCCCATTCTAGTACAAACGGACAATACCACCACAATGTACTACCTGAACAAACAGGGGGGTACTCGATCCAGGACGCTCTCGCTGGAGGCTCAGTCCCTGTGGCACTGGATCCTAGCAAGGAACATTTCGATAAAGGCGGTACACCTGCCAGGAGAGCTCAACGTCAAAGCGGACTTACTCAGTCGTCATTTTCAAGATCCAGAGGACTGGGTACTCAACGACGAGGTGCTAGGCGACATCTTCGGGGAGTGGGGACGTCTGCAAATAGATCTCTTCGCGGACGAAAACACTGCGAAATGCCGAGGCTTCGCCTCAAGATACCATCGGCCAGGATCTATAGGGAATGCCCTTTTGATCGATTGGTCAATGACATTTGTGTACGCTTTTCCGCCTCTCCCACTAATCCCCAAAGTAGTGACCAAACTGCAACACTCGTCTACCAAAATGATCCTCATAGCACCGGACTGGCCGAGGCAGTGGTGGTACACGGATCTCCTCCACATGTCGATCCGACCTCACACGCGTCTGCCGTGCAGACCGGACTTGTTAACCAAGATGCAGGGGAAGATTTACCATCCCAGTCTTCCCTCGCTGAGCTTAACAGCATGGCTCCTGAAGTCCTCCAGTATGGCCATTTAAACCTTCCCCAGGAGTGTATGACCATACTGAAGGAAGCTAGGAGGCCTTCTACAAGACACTCTTATTTCTGTTAGTGGAAGAGGTTTTATGTATGGTGTATTCAACATCAGTATAACCCTACAAAATGTCAAGAGGAAGAGATTTTGCCTTATCTTCTTCACTTAGCCAGGGTCGGGTTGAAATTTTCCTCCATTAAAGTTCACCTAGCGGCCATTACAGCATATATGCGCTCTCCATCGCAGCAGTCATTCTTTAAGCTGCAGGTGGTGAAGGATTTTTTGCAGGGGCTCAAAAAGGTTTACCCCCCAGTAAGGCCTACCTCACCTTCTTGGGAGCTGAACTTGGTTCTTTCAAAGCTTATGAGTTCACCTTTCGAGCCCATACATAAAGCTACTTTACAGCACCTTACGTGGAAAACAGCTTTTTTAATAGCTATCACTTCAGCACGTAGGGTGAGTGAAATACAGGCCCTCTGTTCTAAAGAACCCTACATGATTTTTCACCTTAATAGGGTAGTGATGAGAACTCATCCATCTTTTTTACCAAAGGTGGTGTCAGATTTTCATGTTAATCAGACTATCTCTTTACCAACCTTTTTTCCCAACCCCTCCTCGCCAGCTGAGAGGGCGTTGCACTCTTTAGATGTTAAGCGGGTTCTAAAATTCTACCTAGATAGGACTAAGGCTGTCAGGAAATCTGACCAATTGTTTGTAAACTATGGTGCTGTCCGCACAGGTTTTGCTGCATCTAAACGTTCCATTGCTAGGTGGATTGTGTCAGGCATTAAATTGGCTTACCAACTGGCTCAGAAGCCATTGGTCGCTCTACCTAAAGCACATTCCACAAGAGGGAAAGCGGCTACTGCTGCTTTTCTCAATAATGTCCCACTCTCCGAGATCTGCAAGGCAGCCACTTGGAGATCTGTCCATACATTTACGAGGCATTATTGTCTGGACTCGGACACCAGAGCAGAAACTCAAGTAGGACAAGCCTCCTTGAGGAATCTGTTCAATAACTGATTTCTTTCAATGGTTTTACTCCATGTATAGTGCAGTTCTCATTTGCCTGCAGGTGGAAGGTGGGCTTGCTATTCTATTCAGTGCTTATGACTATTGATGAGGATCCCCTGGAAGAGAAGGATAAGTTACTTACCTGTAATCCTAGTTCTCTTCCAGGGGTATCCTCATCAAAGTCATAAGCAACCCACCCGCCTCCCCAGGCAAATAAGAGGACTGTATTATTAAACATGGAAGAAGTATATCTTTGTGTTTAGGACTACGGTCCTGCAAAGAACAACTGACCCAACTGTCACCCCTGAGGCATGATGGGATATTGGAGTAAGGGCTGCCTTAAAGGCACGGTGCCAGTTTTTACCTGTACAAGGTTTTTCTTTTTCAGTCTCTATGGTATTGTATTGCAATGCAGCCTGCAGGCTAACAATGTTTTGTGGATCTGTGTTTTGCACAGTGTTCTCTTTTCTTTATCATGAGTTTTTACCTCATTAAAAAAAAAGATAGAGATTTAGGTGTATTATTATACCTATGGTGGATTATTGGATATTTGTGTCTACATTGTCTAGCCTTCTATGGGGGCTGCATTTGCTTGGAAAAAATAATATATGTTTATACATATATAGAGCTGTATATATATGTTTTTCATATATAATTGTATTATTTCCGGGGTCCCCGCACATGGGCGGGAATATTCAGTGCTTATGACTTTGAAGAGGATACCCCTGGAAGAGAACTAGGATTACAGGTAAGTAACTTATCCTTTCATGTTATTTGCCACAGATTACTTTTAGGATTACTTTTGGAATTCCAGGACTGGATCCTAGATTCAGTCCTGGGTCAGTACTTGGAATCAAGTGATAAAAGTCGACTTAATCACTGAGATGATTTTTAGACAATATTTCGCTATTTTAAAAGTTGACACTTAGAAAATATTTCATAGAAAACAGTCAATGATTTCCTATGGCAGAAAATTCAAGTTACAGGTATAGTATGTTCTCGTTACTTCTGTAATCCAGTACTGGGTACCTAGACTCAATACTGGGACCTTTATCCAAAACAGGTAAGTAATTACGTTTTCAGATATTACACGATTTATAAAGAATATTTAAAGGTTGCAGAAATTGACACTAAGAAGAAATTTCCCAGAAAAACAGTCAATGATTTCCTATGGGAGAAAATTGGGTTACTGGTAAGTACATTTGTAAGTATTTTTCAGAGTCAGTGCTGGTTGATTTGAAAAGTCCACACTTAAAAGGAATTTCAGGAAAAAGCCAGTCCATGTTACCCTATGAAGAAAATAGAGTTATCGGTTTAAAGGTAAGTACTCGACTGGCAGAGTTGAGGTTCTGGGAACAGACTCAGCGGTCCCCCAGGGTCAGGTAGGTACAGTTGGTTCACCCTCAGCGACTCTAGGGCGGCCGGGTGCAGAGAGAGTTAGACCCAATGTTATCCTATGAGGGATAGGGGGGGCCTTGGTTGGTGGCTGCTGACCAGCAAGCTACGCGGCTGTGGGAGCTGGGCTCCTGGTCACTTACTCAGGGCAAGTGGGGAAGTAGGTAGGTGTAGAGGTTGAACTGCCAGGGCGGCTGGGTGCAGGGTGCTTTTGAGCCTTTGGGCGCTCAATTGGTTTCAATGGGAAATCTCCGGTTTAGAAAAAGGCTGCCAGCTCGGGGACGAGGATTCTTCAGGTGCCACCACCACTTCGAGAGGAAAGTTGGGTAGTTGGAGGATAGGTAGGTACCCCGGGATTGGGCACAGGGGGCCGCGGGGCGCCGCATGCAGGGGTGCCTTTTGGTGTCGGGAAATCTTACCCTCTGTTGATCGCGGTTCTGAGGCTGCAGGCTTCTTCAGGAGTGTCAAGGGAGGTCCTTGGGTGCCGGACTCTGGGTCAGTCGCCATGGGGTCGTCCTCGTGGTCTTAGTTCACTCTGGCACTGGCCAGGCTTGGCTGGTGCAGAGTGTGCTGGGTTCGCGGTTCTGGGCTGCTGCCAGGGATTAGAAGTAGGTTTTGAGTAGAACCTCTACTCATGGGAGTCCCAGGGGCTTAGAGCCAAAAGATAGCCAGGTCCTCCGGGGTTTGTGAGGTTGCTGGCCACAAGAGATGCCGGGTTGGAGCAGGAGCAGGTTTTGAGGGTCGACAGGCCGGTAGGGCTGGGGCCAAAGCAGTCTTCTTAGCAGCTGCAGGGCAGGTCTTCTTTCTTCTTGCTCTTCTTCGTATTTTGGAATCTGGGGAAGGAAGGTTCAGGGTGCCCCTAAATACTAGAGCTGCAGATCACACACTAAGGATAAGATCGCCATCTGGTGTTGGGCTCGGATGATTGCAGGTTGTTGTTGTCTTCGGAAGAAGTCTTTGGTCACGAGATTGGTGACTCCTCCTCTGGACAACAGTGCGCATGGGCATCCACTCCATCCTCAGATTGTTTTTTTTCCGCCATTGGGTTCGGATGAACTTTTTTCCGCTCCAGCAGAAAACCTATTACAATCACTACAACTCTCAAAACTTGAATACTCGACGTCTAACTCGATATCGGACCGACTCCGGAAGCGGCTGATGGAAAGGACACCTTTTAAAAAATGCCCCCAATGTGGAGCAAAGTTCCCTCATAGCGATCACCACGAGGTCTGTAATTTGTGCCTTTCACCAGACCACAACGAATCCAGCTGTCCAGCCTGCGCTGCATTCCGTTCGAAGAAAACCATCCGGGACCGGAGAGCTCGACGCCATATCATGGCCAAGCCGGTACCGGAACCAGAAGACATCTTTGCACAGGACGTCCCTGACGATGACTCCGAAGATCTCCAAATCGTGTCCGAGGCCGACGATTCAGATCCGGGGCAGCCTGTGAGTACCAGCCCCCCTACCCCAATACCACCCAAAAAGACATTGGTCAAGACTCTGCCAACTGGGCACAGTCGCGACCCGAAAACATCTTCTGAAGCCCCGCCCTCGGGTCCGGCTCCGAAGAAAAGTAAGCCTGCGGTTGGCTCGGGCTCGAGCAAACCTCACGTCATTGTGCCTTCGGCACCAAAGCAGGCTTCGGGACCGAAAAATACATCGGACCCGAAACATCACTCGGTCCCGACATCTCCACGGCACCGAAACGTTAGTCGGCGCCGAAATCTCCACCGACTCCAAAAGGCTCGTCGGCACCGAAAGGCTCGTCGGCACCGAAAGGTTCTTCGGCACCGAAAAAACCACCGGAACCGAAAAGTTCTTCGGCACCCAAAACATCTTCGGTGCCCAAACACGTCCAGAAAGACACAAAAAAGTCGGCGCCACAGCCGCCTTCGGACAGTGAGGAACTCTTTCGACCTGATCCTAAGCAACAACGGATTTACATAAATCCAAAAACTGGACATGTCACAGCGGTGCCCTACAAGAAAAGGAAGCTGGACGCACCTCCTCCAGCACCACCAAAGAAGGACTGTGCAACTTCACCCTTACGTCCTTCCTCTCCTACATTACCCCCTATTCCATCCCCCCCAACACCACCGCCTGCACCTCTACCATCTCCTTCTCATACACCACTTCCACAGGATGATTTTGGGGGAGGGGGAGACCCAGATTTCTTCACTTATCCCACTGATCCAACTGATCCCTTTACACTCCCGGACACAGCACCAGTAGATGACTGGACTTACCCTATGCCTGACGTGCCTGACCCCGCTCCATACCCCTCAAAACCCTCCCCTCCTGATGACCATTTAGGGTTCGGTCAGCTTATTAATAGGGCAGCGTCATTTCATGGTGTCACCATGCACACCGACACTCCTGAGGAGGATTTTCTACTCGACACCTTTGAGCAGTCACCGAAAACAGTCCACATTCTACCCATGATCAAGGGAGTGATAAAGCATGCCACTGAGGTCTTTAAAGACCCTGTCAGGGCCAGGGTTCTCAACCCCCGAATAGAGAAGAAATACAGACCAGCGCCACAAGATCCTGCGTACATTAAGGCGCAACTCCCCCTAGACTCACTAGTCGTCTCTAATGCCAGAAAAAGGGCCAACTCCCAAACAACCGGAGATACGCCGCCCCCAGACAAGGAGTCTAAACTCCTGGAGGCTTCCGGTAAACGGGTTGCCGCTCAAGCGGCTAACCACTGGCGTATCGCAAATTACAAGCCCTATTGGCTCGTTATGATAGAGCACATTATGATCAACTGGAGGATCTCTTGCAACACCTACCTGAACCTTTTAAAACACAGGCCACTGACCTCATACAAGAAGGCAAACTAATATCTAATGCCTCCATTAAATGTGCATTAGACACAGCAGACACCACCTCTAGGGCAGTTAACACAAGCGTTTTGCTTAGACGCCACGCATGGCTCCGCATCTCCGGCTTCAAGCCGGAAGTACAAACCTCCATTCTTGCTCAACCCTTTAATCAGGAGCAACTATTCGGACCGGCAGTGGACACTGCCCTAGAAAAGATGAAAAAAGATAATGAAACTGCAAAATCTATGGGAGCATTGCAGTCCACTCAAACCCGAGGCTCCTTTCGGCGCTCCTTTTATAGAGGAGCTTCCAAAAATGTGGGAACGGACAACTCTTCCACATTCAAATCTACAGGTCAAACATCCCCTAACAAAGGATATTTTAGAGGAGGGTATCGGGGAAACAATAATAAAGGCCGAGGACGGGGCAACAACAACAACACCCGTTCCTCTACAGCCACCAAACAGTGACTTGCCACAACTCCCCCCAGACCATTCCACTCCAGTCGGGGGCAGACTTCAACAGTTCCTACCTGTCTGGAATACCATCACTACAGACAGGTGGGTAAGACAAATTATCCAATCTGGCTACTGCCTCGAATTCATAAACCCACCCCCAAACATACCACCCAGACACCGTCCCATGACGCCTCACCACCTCACGCTCCTCAAACAGGAAATACAGTCTTTGCTTCAGAAAAACGCAATAGAACCTGTTCCACTACAACATCAGGGCACAGGAGTATATTCTCTATACTTCCTCATTCCCAAAAAGGACAAAACCTTGAGACCCATACTGGACCTCAGACTTCTGAACCAGTACATACAATCAGATCATTTCCACGTGATCACTCTCCAACAGGTCCTTCCGTTACTCCAACAAGTAGACTTCCTTGCCACATTAGACCTCAAGGACGCATATTTCCACATCCCTATGCATCCCGCTCACAGGAAGTATCTACGATTCGTGGTAGACGGTCAACACTATCAGTTTACAGTTCTCCCATTCGGAGTAACAACTGCACCCAGGGTGTTCACCAAATGCTTAGCAGTTGTGGCAGCATACCTCAGGAGACAAGAAATCCATGTCTTCCCCTATCTGGACGATTGGCTCATAAAGGCCAACACTCTAGACAAATGTGTTCTCCACACTCACCGCACTATTCACACCCTACACGACCTGGGATTTACCATCAACTATCCCAAGTCTCACCTACAACCCTCCCAAGTACAACAATACCTGGGAGCCACCATAGACACAGCCAAAGCCGTAGCTTATCCCAGCATAGCCAGGATAGCCAACATACAAAGTCTGATAGAAACATTTCAAACACAACACTCTCTTCCCGCAAGAGTGTTCATGCAACTCCTAGGCACGATGGCGTCATGTATCTCCATAGTACCCTACGCACGCCTTCAAATGCGTCCCTTACAGGAATGTCTAGCACAACAGTGGAATCAGGCCCACGGACAACTTACCGATCTGGTGTTGGTGGACAACCGTTCACTTCGCTCACTGAATTGGTGGAACACCATCAACCTGTCCAAAGGGCGGCCGTTCATGGAGCCCCTTCCACAAGTTGTGCTGACCACCGACGCATCTTTCACAGGGTGGGGAGCCCACCTCCTTCAACACACCACTCAGGGACGGTGGACCATTCAACAAAAAAAGTTCCACATCAATCACCTAGAACTTCTAGCGGTGTTCCTAGCACTGAAATCCTTCCAAGTGCATCTCCAGAACAAAACTGTCCTCATCCGCACGGACAACATGACCACAATGTATTACATACAGAAACAAGGAGGGACACATTCTCTCCAACTGGCGCAACAAATTTGGAGATGGGCAATTCCCCGGAACATCTACCTGCTATCAGTACACCTCCCAGGGGTTCAGAACCAGGTGGCAGACCTCTTAAGTCGCCACACACAGCAGATACACGAATGGGAACTACACCCCAAAGTCTTACTCCCATTCTTCCAAAAGTGGGGACAACCAGACATAGACCTGTTCGCCACACCAGAAAACGCAAAATGCCCAACCTTCGCCGCCAGGTTCCCACACCCACGGTCAAAGGGCAATGCAATATGGATGAACTGGTCAGGCAGATTTGCGTACGCTTTTCCGCCTCTCCCGCTCATTCCATTTGTGGTACGCATTCTGAAACAACAGTCGCTGACACTCATCCTAGTGGCTCCCACTTGGGCACGTCAACCCTGGTTCACCACACTTTTGGAACTATCACTAGTTCCACATCAAAAACTGCATCTCTCCCCGGATCTCTTAACCCAGAACCATGGAGAAATCAGACACCCAGATCCTCAAACACTGAACTTGGCAATCTGGCTCCTGAAGTCTTAGAGTTCGGATACCTCAACCTTCCTCCGGACTGTATGAATGTCATTAAAGAGGCCAGGAGACCTACCACTAGGGCATGCTATGCTGCAAAATGGAAACGATTTGCCATTTACTGCGCTAACAATCACATATAACCACTGGATGCCTCCATCCAAAACATCATTTGTTACATATTACACTTACAAAGATGCAATTTAGCGTATTCCTCTATACGTCTACATCTAGCGGCATTAGCTGCCTATTTTCAAAATAGACAACACCTTTCCCTCTTCAAGGTACCAGCCATCAAAGCATTTATGGAGGGTCTTAAAAGAATCATTCCTCCAAGGTTACCACCTTCCCCGGTGTGGAACCTTAACATTGTTCTTACAAGGCTCACGGGTCCCCCATTTGAACCAATGCACAAATGCGAACTGCAGTTCCTAACATGGAAAGTGGCTTTCCTCATTGCAATCACATCCCTGCGAAGAGTAAGTGAGATACAAGCCTTAACTCTCGAAGAACCCTTCCTACAACTACATCGGAATAAAGTGGTTCTGAAGACAAATCCAAAATTCCTCCCTAAAGACATTTCCCCTTTCCATCTAAACCAGTCAGTAGAACTGCCAGTCTTCTTCCCTAATCCAGACTCAGTAGCCGAGAGGGCACTTCATACCTTAGACGTTAAAAGAGCCTTGCTCTATCACATCGACAGAACAAAACCTTTTCGGAAAACCAATTACCTATTTGTTGCTTTCGCTCCACCACACAAAGGCAACCCTATTTCCAAATCGGGTATCGCCAGATGGATAGTCAAATGTATCCAAATATGTTACCAAAAAGCTAAACGTACTCTTACCGTTCCCCCTAAGGCGCACTCCACGTGTAAAATAGGGGCCTCTATGGCATTCTTAGGGAACATTCCCTTAGAAGACATTTGCAAAGCAGCGACATGGTCTACTACACACACCTTCACTAAGCATTACTGTGTTGATGTTCAATCCAAACAACAAGCTTCAGTAGGCCAAGCTGTCCTAAAAACTCTATTCCAAACTGCTACAACTGATACAGGTGACCACCGCTAGGGGAGACACTGCTATATAGTCTATCCTTAGTGTGTGATCTGCAGCTCATATGCCTCGAACGGAATATGCTACTTACCAGTATGCATCTGTTCTTGGCATGTAGAGCTGCAGAGCCACACACGCCCACCCGCCTCCCCGGGACCTGTATCTGTTCCAGCATTGTCTTACTTAGACACTACACATGGACATCCTTTCTCTTTACTTCTTACACACTCCATCATTTCCCATCATGGCGAAAAACAATCTGAGGATGGAGTGGATGCCCATGCGCACTGTTGTCCAGAGGAGGAGTCACCAATCTTGTGACCAAAGACTTCTTCCGAAGACAACAACAACCTGCAATCATCCGAGCCCAACACCAGATGGCGATCTTATCCTTAGTGTGTGGCTCTGCAGCTCTACATGCCAAGAACAGATGCATACTGGTAAGTAGCATATTCCTTAGGGGCGTTACAGGTAGGTGAAGGGCAGGGGCCAATGGGTCCCTGTCCTGGGGTGGGTACACCCCCTATCCTGCCTTTCTCCTGTGGGAGGGGTCAGGAGCCTAGTCCTGATTGGGCAAGGCTTCCCATCTTCAAGATGGCGAGAGCCCGGAGATGAGCTTCACCTCGCCTCCCCCACCTGAGGGGTGGGGTTGGCAGGCTGGCACACCCCCTGTCCTTATTTGGTGTTTCCGGCCAAGCTTCCCGCCAGAGTGGGGGGTTGCAGTGGCCTGGGTAAGCTCACAGAGGCGGCATGCCTTTGAAGCTTCCCCCTGCCCATCCTGGGGGAGGAGATTTAGCACCTCGCCCAAGATGTGCATTGTTGCAGACCCAGGAGAGCAGGGGCTCTCCTACCCAGGGGTCCAGCAACATGTCTGCTATGTGGCAGCCTAGACAGCCTCAGAACAGACGTGGATTGTAGGTTAAGGTTTCAGGGGGGGGCCTCTCTAAGATGCCCTCTGTGGTGCTTGGTACATTAAATCCCACACTGGCATCAGTGTGGATTTAATGTGCTGAGCAGTTTGATAGCAAACTTCTCAGTCTTCAGTGCTGCCATTATGGTGCTGTGGAGTTCGTGTTTGACAAGCTCCCAGCACCATATACTCTTAGATGGCAGCACTGCACTTACAGGACCCAGGAATGGACCTGGGTACTGTAGGGGCACAGGGCTCATGCTCCTGTGCCCACACCACTTGCATAGGGCACCTAGCTAGAGGGGTGGCTGATGTATGCCAGGGCAGTGGAGGTGGTGGGCATGACACACAGGGATGTGTGCCATGTCGACTCTCTGTTTTGTCTTGTATCCAGACACTCAGCCTGCAAGAGCAGTGTGTGTGTGTGTTAGGGTACAGGACCTCTAAGGGTGGCACAATGAGTGCTGCAGCCCTTAGAGGCCTTCCCTGGTCACAAGGCCCTGGGTACCTAGGGTACCATTTACCAGGGGCTGACATGTGGCCAGGGTTTGCCAATTTGGGTTTTGGCTGTTAGGCAGTTTTTAGGGAAGGAACACAGGCCCGGGGCACCTGATTGGCAGGAGCCCAAGGCACAACAAGGAAAAGTGCATCATCTATTAGGCAAAAAAGGGGGGGGGTTACTGCAACAGAAACCCACTTTCATACACTTGATTCCTCGGGTTCTGAGGAAGATTCGCCAAGACCGGGCCCAAGTCATATTGATCGCCCCGGATTGGCCAAGAAGGGTGTGGTACACAGATCTTCTCCACCTTTCCTCGTGCCCTCCGCTCCGTCTCCCTCTGAGGGCAAACCACCTCTCGCAGTCGGAGGGGCAGGTTCTACACCCTCACCTCCAGAGCTTACACCTTTATGCCTGGAGATTGAACGGGGCAACCTGAATTCTTTTTCTCTCCCGCCAGATGTGGTAGATGTAATTTTGTCTGCCAGACGTCATTCCACCAAATCTATCTATTCCTATAGGTGGTCTAAATTTGTGCTCTGGTGTGGGGAGAAGTGAATTGATCCTTTGAGGGCTCGTTTATCTGACATTCTTCAGTTTGCCCTTTCTCTTGCTCAGCAAGGTTTTGCTGTAGCCACTGTAAAGGGATATCTTTCAGCCTTGTCGTCATTCCTTTGTTTGCCGGATCATCCATCATTGTTCAAATTGCCTATTGTTTTACGATTTTTAAAGGGCCTTACAAATAAGTTTCCTCCTACTCCTTTTTATTGAACGCGCACTGTATTGAGGTTAGCGTTCTAGCTTCCGCTGCCTCTACCGCGCAGGTCACGTCTTCTCGGCTATATCAATGCCGATGACGCGTCCGCGCAGCGGGCGCGCGCTGTGTGCGCGCCAAAGGCGCGCCTAAGGCAAGCCCGTCTGCGCCCGTCCAGGCCCAGGGGCCAGGACCCCTGGGGTACCAGCCAGAAACCCCCTTAAATATACCAACGAGGATCTTAAGACTTATAGACCTAAACTTTCTAATAAGTGTGCTCACACAATGGAACTTAATAAATTTACCAAAGAGTGTTCCTTGTGCAATTTTAAACTATGTTTGACTCTTAACGTCTCGGAGGCACATATCAGCACTAATAGTGTTAAAATGCTGCTTTTGAATTGCCGCTCTTTGGCTAAACATGCAGAGGAAATCTGTCTACTGTTGGATGAAGAAAGGCCTGACCTGCTTTTTTTGACAGAAACCTGGCTGAATGATGAGGGGGGTCCAGTGATTATTCAAGCCTTGCCCTCGGGCTATACTATATCTATGCTTGACAGGACCACAGGTAGAGGTTGGGGCTTAGCCATTATTTATAAGGACAGCTTTAAGTGCCGCACCACACCCAGCCAATTACTTAACTGTGAAAGCATTTTTTTTACGATCAGCCTATCGCAGACTAATACGTTTTCAGGCATCTTAGTTTACCGCCCTCCTGGCCCGGCAGGCAATTTTTGTAAACATCTTTTGGACAATGTTGCCAATCTGGCCAGTTCACTCCCTAATTTTACGCTTCTTGGAGATTTTAATCTTCATTTTGATGAGGTTTCTCTCCCCTTACTCGTAGAGATTACTGAAGGTCTTGGAATATTTGATTTAAAACAATTGAGTAACAATCCTACACACAACAAAGGAAATACTCTTGATTCCATCTTTTCTAATGTTTCTAGCCTTACGGTGGCCGACCCGATCCACCTTCCTTGGTCGGACCACTTCTTGATCTCCTTCTCATGGACAATTCAAGAGACTGATCCATGGGTAAAGAAAAGCACCAGGTTGGCACGACCTTGGGCAAAACTGTTATATGACTCTTGGATGAGGCATCTAGAAGAATCAGTCAACATAGTAGATTCCAATCCAGCAATCGCTAATGACCAGCTTAACAATTGGTTAGAATCGTCACTGGACAGCACTGATAAGGGCATTCCCCGACGCTGTAATTTAATTGCTAAATTTTTTAATGAAAAAATTCAAACTATTTATCAAGCGTTCCCTGTGGTCTTAGAACCGCAGATAAGGCCCCCTATACGTCCTGTTACTAATCAGCTAGAGATCATTCCCCCTATAAATCTGACCATTCTTAAGAATATTTTTAATCAAGTTAAATCTGGGGCCCCTTCGGATGCTGCCCCTTCTACTATCCTAAACCGAGTCTTTGAAACCGTTGCTCCGATAATTCTTAAAGTAGTTAACACCTCTTTAGAATCAGGTTCTGTGCCTCTTTTGTGAAAACAAGTTATGGTTAGAGCCCTGTTAAAGAAATCCAACCTACTCCCTGAGATATTATCTAATTATCGTCCTATTTCGCTACTGCCGGGCACTGGTAAACTGGCAGAGAAATATGTTAACACCACGATTTCAACTTTCTTGGAAAATAAGAACTGCCTTCACCCTACTCAGACTGGATTTAGAGCTCAACAAAGCACGGAAACCACTCTGTTAGTCGTGATGGAAAGCCTAAGAATAATCACGGATAATGGGGGCTGTGCGGCATTGATTTTGCTTGATCTCAGCGATGCCTTTGATACCGTGAACCACCAGCTTCTGATTCAAAGGCTTAAGGGCATTGGAATTACTGGTTTGGCAATAAAATGGCTGCAGTCCTATCTTGAGGACCGCTCATTTGTGGTCTTTGACGAAAATTTTCTTCTGAGCCGCTGCCTCTTGGTTGTGGGGTTCCTCAGGGTTCGTCCCTGAGCCCCACCCTTTTTAATGTGTATAGGAGTCCTCTGGCAGAACTTGTAATCCCTCATGGCATCCAGATTGTTACATATGCAGACGATACCTAGTTAGTAGTATCATTTAGTCAAGAAGATAAGTCTGCTTCTAATCTTGCGCTGTGTTTGCAAGAAGTGTCAAGGTGGATGGACGACTCTTACTTAAAACTCAACCAGGAGAAGACGGAACTCTTGTTTCTGGGAAATTGCCCTCCATCCACCATAGCTCCCTTCTGGCCTACCTGTCTCGGTCCCCCTCCGACTCCAAAAACAGAAATTAAGAGTCTGGGAGTTTGGATAGACCTTGATCTGAATTTTAAGACGCAGGCGAGTAAGGTGGCTGCTGGCTGCTATGGACTCCTCAGAATTCTGAGGAAGATTCTTTACCTACTCCCACTCACTGCATCTGCAGTTGGAGGTTGGCGTATGCTGATAAAAAGTGGATCATCCAGTGGTTATGCCAGGACTCCAGCTTATAGGTAGCTGAAGGTTTCCTTTCAACGTAACCTAAATCGGCTACCCTAGATTCTTTCCTGCAAGCTGCTTTCAACTCCCTCTTTGACAAGTGGGAAGTTCCCATGACATTGAATTTTCCCACCATCAGTGCTTCAGCGGTTTCCTGACCTGCTCCTCCCATCCCAATTCACTCATTGCAATTTCACCCGCAACGAGGGCCGGAACCTTTTGGAACTCCGAGGTCCAGAGTTTGTCCCAGAAGCACAAAGATGCTTTTATAGGTTAGAAAATTCCAAGAGTGCCAGTCCCCTTCCAGTCTTATCGCTGAGCACATTGTGCTTTTAGTTTATCCTAGCAGCTTTTTGAGGCATTTACCCTCACACTTTTCCCAGTTTGCCTCTGTGCTTAGGGTCAACAGTTCAGCCCCATATAAACATGGCACCATTGTATCATATGCAGATAATACCGAAGTGAAAGAGGGTCCTCCACACATTTTAAAATCATGCTTTTTTATGTAAGGCTTTCTCAAAAATAATTATTTTTCTTTTCACAAAATTAGCCTTTAATTCATTGACTTTGCAATGCCTGTTAAATCTTTGTTTTTCTCTCGAGGCGTATCTGACTCAAATCTAAGATGGCCAGGTCATCCGCATAAAGGAGGCATGATATGTCTACCCCTCGTTTTCGACCAGAATGAGTTGGTATTATTGAGGACTCTGGGAATATCTGCCAGGAACAGAGAAAACAACGTGGGGGCCAGAACACAACCATGTCTCAGCCCATTACTCAGTGGAATTCTTTTCAACAGTGTTCCCAATAGGTCTAATTCTACTTGCGGCCAGTTCTGATGGTGTAGTTCATGGAGTATTGCGAGCAAGCTGCTGGGAATAGCCAATTGGCGGAGCTTTTCCCACAGAATGCTACGAGCCACTAAATCAAATGTGAAGCTAAAATTAACAAAGCCTGTAGTTTTCACTGCCTTCTGTCCCAGTGCCCACAGACTGAAGCAGTGGTAAACCATAGAGTGCCCTTGTTTAAAACCTCCTTGCTCCATTAGGCACAAAATCGTTGCACTCAATCCAACTCTTTAGGGACATTAATATTACCTTGGAGTACAATTTAGCTCCGACATCCAGCAGACTTACCAAGAGAAAATTGCTTGGAACATCTACATCTCTCTCATGTATAGGCTTGATTATTGCATCCTTCCCACTGAGCAGAAAGATACCTGTCTCTGTAATAGCAACAACGGCTTTGGAGAAAAAAGTAGCCCACCATTTAGGTTTTAATTTTATAATGATAGCGTGTCGATTATCCGGTCCAGCTGCCTTGATTAGGTTAAGGGAAGATATCAGTTTAGCTAAGGGCTGCTTGGAAAATTATTCCAATAGCTCCTTCTCCGGATTAGGCCACCTTCCTCTCTCTCTGACCTCTCTGGCCTTCTATATATTACTTAGATGTACCACCCAAGCGTTTTCCGGGGACCATGCACCTTAGACTTGTTGCATCCACTTCAGACTAGCTTCCAAAACGTATTCATATCTTTAGCCTGTCTAATCAGAGCAGCATACTCCTTCTTTATAAGATTGTACCTTTCACTTTCCTTTGAGGCCTCAGGAGACACCTTCGGTCTAGCTCTCCTCAGCCACTTTCTTAACTCTAAACATTCTTTATCAAACCAGGGCTATGTAGATGACCAACAAGTTTTAACTTCCTTAGCCTCTAAGTTACACTTTCTAATTATTGGTGTCAAACATTTGACATCTGTGATAGTCTCAAAGTACCAGTTCACAACATTGGTGCCCGTCTTCCCACCCAGCCCTAGTTTCTTGGACACCTGATACTGCATTAATTGCTCACTATATCTGTTGTCTTTTCTGGTAGTCAGACATTTAGGGAAGTACACCTCCATCAGGGTCACCAAATCCCTTTCCTTAGGTAGAAAAAAAGAGTTGACCATGATTCCAACCACCTCAAAACTTTGACATGTCACAAAGTTCAGGCCTGTATAAACATATAATCAATTAGGCAGCTCTTATTGCCATGCACAAATGTTTGGGCTGCCAGCATATCCTCCCTGAACTGGCCATTTAGGCACACAAATCCTAACTCAGACATGAACTTGTTTAATTTTAGATCATAGTTTGATTGGGTGCCTTTGGGGAAGATTGAAATCAGTATTCCATAACTTTCCATCATATCACTCTGACGGACTTCTTCCAGGGCTGGTGCCAATCATTGATTAAAGCCCCCCATGAAAAGGATGGGAGAAGCCCCTGGGATTTCTGTCGGGGATACCATGTCTGTAATAAACACTTGCTAAAACTCCTGCTGAGCCTCCCCGTGATTATATAGACATTAGCTATAATCAAACTGTTGACACTATGGCAACCAACGTACAGGTCAATATGGCAGGCAAATAGCCAGTCGCTGCTTGTCTATATAATACTTGCACCTTTGATAATTTTGTTGAGATCAATGTCATCAACCCTCCTTGTGAATGCACTTTCCCCCTTTTGTTGCATGTTTGACAAACTGCCTAAAACCACTCAGATGTAATTGCTCGCCAGCCAGCCAAGTCTCCTAGAAACATATAATCATATTCTCCTCCCATGTTTTAGTAAGATCAGTTGTTCTGACTAAATTTTTCAAACCATGTACATTCCACAAGAAGACACCCGGGTTGGCGGGAGAGGCATCCACCTAATCCACCTGCTAAAGCCGCTTGATCTATATCTCTTGTGGTAACGCCTCCAGCGCATTACAAGGAATAAATACCTACAATTAATTAAACCTATTCAAAGGTTTTCACTTATTTGCTTTTTTTCCCTTTACGTGTAGCCTCCAGATACACATGTTTAACTCTGGACGCCCTGTGAGCGGCATGTATATGTTCCTGATCTGCATACACAAGGAGATGATGGACGGAGCACTGAAACTTTTCAGACACTCACCCCCAGTCACAGATCTTGGTTGAATCCATCATTGTTCTTTAGCTCACTTTGCCGCCCCAGTTCAGATCCAGCTATATGCAAATTAGTTTTGACCCTGTGCCTCATGGGAACAGTCCAACCCGAACTGCCAAGCCATGTCTTCCCTGGACTGGAAACAAGCATTCTGGGACCGGTTTCGGATTGACACCCCTCATCAGGCAGGCTAACTTGAATCCAGTGGCAAAGTGAGCAAGGGACCCATGTCTGGGCATACCCTGCCAACTTAGGGCGAACAAAGCAAATACAAGGAGATGATGGACGGAGCGCTGAAACTTTTCAGACATTCAACCCCAGTCTCAGATCTAGGTTGAATCCATCATTGTTCTTTAGCTCACTTCGCCACCCCAGCTATATGCAAAACAGTCTTGGCACTGTGCCTCATGGGAACAGTCCAGCCCGAACTGCCAAGCCAGGTCTACCCTGGACCGGAAACAAGCATCCTGGGACCTGACCGGCTGGAATGTTCCTGTGGGGGAGTGCTTATTGGGAGGTGAGGGAGTATGTGTCTTCCCAAATTATTTGAAGGTTTGTGGTTTATACTCATTGGTATGGCTTTTTTACACCCCCTTGGGGGGTGGGGCTTGCAGACTTAACTCATACTTTAAATATGTTGTATCCTCATTATAAATGAGATTTAGAACACATTGTGTCTGTGATATTTCTTGAGAGGCGATAAGCAGACCCCAGTTCATGGACTGACGAAACTCCAGGTGGATGCACTTTCTCATAGTTATAATGTGTTTAGAATCACACTGTCTGCATCTGTGGTCCAGTTCGCCTCCCAGTCCTGTTAGCACATTACAGGTCGACCCACTGTGGGTCCTGTTGTATCTGGACAAGGTCTGCGCCCTGCTCAGTGGTCCCCGTGTGACCCAGACCTGTTGCTGGGATGATCCAGCAGCACTTACTGCAGTAGTTGGCAAAGTCAGGGGACTGCACAAATCCGCAGCAGATTCTGGATCTTGGGCTGTGGCATCCTTACCCTAAAGCAGCCGAGCACCTGCCCCAGACATGATTGCAACTGCTTACAGCAGTTCAGGTACTAGTGAGGCCTACCATTTCCTGAACTGGTGCAATGTGAGTGAAGCTTGTGGTGGGGCTACCTGTGCTAGAACGATTGATGCATGTTTGTACGTGTGGATTTGCAGGCATTTCTACTATCTCTTCTGTACTTACCTGTGCTTGTTGCACCGCAGCTGAATTTAGAGGTATGTGTCAGTGTGTACCAGTTACTGCTACAGCCTTTGCCAGCCTCTCCAGTATATTTGCACTGGTGTTGTTGTATTGTAGCTATTTTGTGTGCACAAGGTCACAGTATCTCTGCAGGAACGCTTGTACTATGCAG
The DNA here is from genome assembly GCF_964204655.1 of Triturus cristatus. Taxonomy (NCBI): domain Eukaryota; kingdom Metazoa; phylum Chordata; class Amphibia; order Caudata; family Salamandridae; genus Triturus; species Triturus cristatus. Next base: position 395,722,019 of record NC_140594.1, read on the forward strand.
CCTTTATAACCCTGTGTGTGCACTTAGAGTTATGGAACGATGCATCACTATTGCTCTTGCTGTAACAATTGTGCATAAGTGAAGGGTGTACACCTTTTTTGGTTATCGAAATACATAGGAACACATTTTTTCACAAGGCAATAGCCAAAATAACTTAGTTTGTCAAGCTAGTTTTTATTAAATTGTATAGTCTGACGAATGTTTAGTTCAACATTTTGTTCAGTTGTTCTACCCAAATGCTTTCAGGAGAGATGATATGCCTTCGACCAGAAGAAACAGAGAACAAGAATTTCTATTTGTACCAGTGTTTGTAAAGTAACAAAGTTGAATTTTTATATTTTGTAGCAATTGTGACAGACGTGTTCCAGGGATCTATGCGGATATTTACTAAAAAGCTGCCACATCCTGATTTGGTGAGTTAACCCAAACCGTCTGTCCTCCTGTGAAGCTTTCCGCTCTTGCTCAGGCATATACCCTTTTCACTAGAAATATTTCTAGCGTTTAGGGCTGTGAAGTCTGCAGGGCCGCAGGACACCCCATCTCCAGAACCCCTTGCACCGTTTACCGCCTACCCACTCCCTTTAGAAATATATAGCGGTGGCTCCAGTCTACACATTTGGTGGTCCTACATCAAACTGAGACGCTTCTCGAAGGAGATTCTAAGTAGGTTTAATCAAATTGAGTACCCTGTACAAGACACTCCTGATGTAGTGTTACTGAGCTGCAGGGAGACAAGCGAAAAGCACAAATAAAAGGACCGGTGTGACTGATGAATCATTCCATAACAGCTGGCAAGCAGTCCTTTACAGCAGATTGGAAGAAAGCGGATCCTCCAATGCTAAATAGACGATATGCCAATCATTGGATTACTTTAGCTATGAAAAAATAATGTATGATTTGAATCATCAGCAAAAATGTTTTAAACAGATTTGGCAGCCTCAGATTTACCTGTTGCTTGGCATTGAAATCTGCTCGACCAGACTGCATGCACTGAAGACTCTTGACTTGGAACTGTTGATAATGATTACATGTTAATGTACAGAAGACGCAGATACATACAGTAGGGTTAGGACAAGTGGGGGCTCCCTCACATGCAGCCACTGAGTGCCCATGGGTTTTCAAGGAGGGTGGGGGAGAGAGCCTTGAGGGGATGGAGTTATGCTAAAAATGAGCGGAAATAACTAGTGAAATATATGGATGTTATGATATATAAGTGTTGGAGCAGCGTTTTCTTTGCTCAATACATTTTTTTGAGGGAAAAGATGTTTTGATGCAGTGTTGAGGTGTTTAGTAGCCTAGCATCTAGGACTGTCACAGAGCTGTTTACTTCTGTGCATCCTCACAGGACCCTGTGCCTGGCTGGGTCAAGGGAAGACATTCCCAGTTTGCTGTTCCTACCTTTCGCTCTGTTTCATGCCTCTTTGCACTCTCAGCCCGCAGAGGAGAAGGAGCAACTTCTCTTGAATGAAGAATACCAGGAAAAGACTCTGGAGTCCACTTTCATGTACCTGATGCTTGACCTGCCAACAGCGCCACTCTACAAGGATGAGAAGGAGCAGCTCATTATCCCCCAGGTGCCACTCTTCAGCATCCTAGCCAAGTTCAACGGGATCACCGAAAAGGTACGCTAGGGACCCTGCAATACGTGTCTCCATTATGATCATTCCACCTATTGGAGATATTTGCAAACATAGCACGAAAATAGGAAAGAGGGAGGGGCGTGAAAAGGCTGCAGAGTTGGGCGGAATGTAATTCAGATAGCCTGACTGGCGTAAAAACCACAGGGCTGAGTTAGATCCTCCATTTCTTAATTACTCACTAATTGTTTAATCCTATGCTCATTTCTGTGACCAGAACTCCAAAGTATTTGGTTGCAAAATTAACATAAATGTGAGCTGTCTTCCAAATTATTAAATTACTGTATATCCATCCAGAGTTGAAACTCCTGGGTGCATCTTTAAGAAGAGGACTTTCTGTTTATAAGAGAAAATGCAAGGGTGGTGATACTGGGTTTCTTATGGTCCATTCTCTTTCTGCAGTTGTTTGTGGGAGGGTAACCAGACTCCTGAGGCTGACTGGGCATTTCTATATGAACTCATAAAGTGCGTTGGTGGTGGGATAGCTGTCTGGAAAGTCCTGTCTCGAGTTGGAGACTAGGTCCGTTGCAGTGGCAAGTTTTACTGCTTTGAAATAGTTGTATGGATAACTGTGTATATATAGTAGTGTTTAGAGGAAGTGGTAAAACTTGCATATTCTTTTCAAAGCTTGCTGATAACATGTATAAGATTTTTATCAAGTGAGATGGCAGTAATATTTAGGAAGGCTGCTTGGCCCATCAAAGCAAACTAAATAAATGTTTTATTTAGAGATGTCCAGCATGTATCAGACCTTGACTTTAAGAAACCGTTACTGGCAAAGTATCCACTTCTGATGTATTCACTTAGCATAATCCATTTATAAAAATATTGATCCAGGAGGATCTGGCAGGTCACTGCTTGCACTTTGGTTTCAGCAATCATCGACTGGACACTTTCTCAGTTCATTTCTGCCAGCATTTTTTTTTAAATGCTTCTAGTCATTTTGATAGTTTTCTCTTAATTAGCATTTCATTATGAATTTTGCCTTCCACCTTGAATTTCTTGTACAATTACATTTGCAAATGGTTGTTGATTCGTTCTGCTATTCAACTATGGTTTTTAATTCCTATTTTGTCTATTTATGGCTGCTTAGGTTTTCTATTGATCATCTATAAATCAGTGGTTGTTATTTGGTACTGTGTTTTCACAGGAGTCGTCTTGTGGCTATACTTTTCTTGTATCTCTTTAGTCTTTTTCTCTATTTTTGTGCAATCCTTATCGTTGTTTGTCGATTTATTAGTTTTGTGTATTTGTTCATGGATGGTTGTTGGTGGTTTGTTTTTTATTTTTTATTCACTTTAAAGAGGCTCTTCTATTCTGTCGCCCCGCAAACTGATAGTGTTTAATGGCTGTCTATTTTCATTGAATACCATTGTATTTCGTGCATCTGTGTCCCCCTTTTTTATCATTGCTGTCTCTTGGGTCATTTTATAAATGACTGATTTTTGTTTTTTAACAGTTGTTGAGGACCTTTTTTTGTTTTTATTAATGGTAGACCATGTCTCATGTTTTAGTGTTTATTATTGGTTCATCCTGTAACCTGTGAATTTTGTATCCAGGAGTATAAGACCTATAAGGAGAATTTTCTGAAGCGCTTTCAGCTCACCAAGTTACCTCCTTACCTCATCTTCTGTATTAAACGTTTCACCAAAAATAACTTCTTTGTGGAAAAGAACCCAACGATTGTCAACTTCCCAATCACGTGAGTACCTCACACCATTTTCTAGTTCTATAGCATGCAAATACCTCTTCCATGATTTTTCATCTCCATCATAAGGTCATCATGAGTGCCTCTCGCTGTCCTCTTCATCACAAGTTCTCAACTTCATAATGAGGACCTTCCACCGTTCTGAGATCCTTTATTAATTTATTACACTTTCCATTCTCAGATGTTATTGTAATGAGTTACTAATAAGTCAGCACTTTTTATAGTCCATTTATTTAACACTCTTCAACCAACCAATCTTGGATGACTCTGAGGCCATTGAATAAAAAAAATAGTAGTATAATTTATTCTATTGTTATTTCTAATATTTCTTTGGAGTATTATATACCCCTTGCAAGGCCTGAAATGATTTCTAAGTGGGACAGCTGTTTTGTTTATTTAGTGCCTTATTCTCCTAGCGAGGTCGTCAAATGCCCTTAACACTGTATCTTATAGTATGGAATGAGATTCCAATTTAAAAAAAAGGTTTTTAGTGATTAGACTGATTTCTACTTTCTGCCACCATTTTATTTGGGTACTGGTTGGTTGTAGCCTCTCTAACCTCTTGCTTCTACTTGATCAATATCGGGGCATGGCTTGTTTTTGTTCTTATGGTACACTTTCAGAGTATGAAGTGAATTTAAAGTGACTGATTCCTTGAGTAGCTTCCCCTGGGTTGCGACAGCCTCCCCTACCTGTGCACTCCCTTCGGGCCCATCACATGGTGGATATGGGACAGGCGCTGCATAGCTCCTCAGTCCTATATGTAAGCCATAGATGTTTCATGTAAACACCATATTCTTAAGTCTTCACCGACTGTCAAATAAGCGGAGGTATTAGCCTTTCATCTCTTGGTCTGGTAGCCTACAGAGTGGCCCACATGACACTGGTGCTGGGCACATCTTAGGATAAGTTTCTTGTTGGAAAATGAAAAGACTTCATGCCAGTGTTCTTAAGAGCTTCGAGCGGTCTTCTTTCTGCACTCGCGTAAGGGTTTACCGATGAGAGTACAACTTCCTTGTATTACTTCTGGTAGCAGAAGAACGAGAACCCTCACCTCTCCTTGCTCCCACACAGAAACATTCTGAAAAAGCAAACAATTGTGGGCTGCGACACTGACATGGACCATCTTTGACCATTACCTTCTGAGATTAACTGGTTCCTTGACATTCCCTTTCAACTTTGACAGGGGAGACTGTCACAAATGGGAAATCAAGCTTTCATGTGTGAGGGGTGCCACAGACTGCCCTGTTTGCACACGTTGAGAATGGAAAATGCCCACTCTGCTTACAGGCGGTCCTGTTTACTTTAAGATTGATCAAACTGTGGCATTCTGGAAGTTTTCCAGAATTCTCACACAGTGGTTGAAAAGAAATTACGTACCTGGGAAGTGGCGAGGGTGAAGAAGTTCACTTGCTCTCCGCAATAAATAATTGGGAAGCTGAATTTTCAATCTATTATAAATATGATTTATCCAACCAGTTTCCAATCTTATTAAATTTCTCATGTGTACTTGGTCGGTCTTCTCATTTGTACTGGTCAGATTTATGTTTGTTGAAAACTGTGTTGCAAAGTCACCAGAGCTTTCCTCCATCTGCACGGCTGAGCTACAACAATAAAGGTTTCATGCTAATCTTGTTTGTGAAGTCCTTCCATAGCCATTGTTTCTTCAAAGCACGCACTGACAAAAGTTCCAGTACCGATTTAACATTCTTAATTTCCTACTTTCCTTGCTTGCACAGTAACGTTCCACACAGAAATTGATGATGTCTTCAGACTAGTGGTAGGAGTGCCTGGTAAAATAATAGTGTTGCAAAGTGGGTTATTGGTAGGGGCAAATGTAGATCTGCCACTGGCAATAAGGCCACTAACACATGATAGGACTCAGCATAGGTCTTAGAAAATTATTCCTATGCTCCACCCTTGGTAACGTGGCTGCGAACAGACAGGCTTAACTTCAAAGACAGGTATGTAAAGCATTTAAAAACACCATGTCAGTAAGTAATTCAGACACAACACATAATAAAAGTCCAACACCAATTTATAAAAATAGAAAATATTTGTATCTTTAAAATTACACCAAAACGACAAAAATCCAATGTAGGTGAACTGGAGATATGAATGTTCAAAGATTTTATAAAATATAGCACTTAGAAGCACCATATTGTGATACCTGCACGCGATAGACCGTGCCAAAGTCAAAGTTTCAGGCAGGGCGCGATGGAGCCCTGAGCTGCTACAGCTCGCAGCAGGTTCTGGTCTCAGTTTCTACCTTCACACTTAAAAGCTTTTCTGGAGCTTTTCTTCCCAATGGCCCTCAAAGCTCCCAGCCAGTCTGGATCCGGTGAGGGTTCGCCGGCTTGACTTGTGACGATGTCCCGGTCAACTTCCCTGGAGCGGACTCAGAAAATTTCTCAAGATCACTTCCGTGGGGCAACCAAGGAATCCAGGCTGGCACTCGCTGGAAGGCAGGCGGCTTGGCTCTGGCGGTTGCTCCCGGTCACCTTTTCTACGAGCGGACTTAGAAACTTTTCTGGAGCTTTTTCTCACGGAGTCTCTCGATGCTAGTTATGTAGCCGGATCCGGTGAGGGTTCGCCGGCTTCAGTTTTCTTGTAGTCCCGGTCAAACTCTGGAAGTTGGACCCATGGAGCTTTTAGCGGGACCAACCTGGATGGCTTGGCCGGCTCGCGGTTGAAGGCAGGCAGCCTGGCTGGCCAGGTTGGGTCATCCCTTTATGGAGCTTTTTTTCAAAGTTGCTCCAAACTTCTTCCTGAAGTTCCTCAAGGGGTCCCAAAGTGTCTCAAACTTACTCCAAGGGTATGGAAGCTCCAAGATGATCCTTGAAAGTTGAGGACATCAGTTCCCACAATCCACTGGTACAAAACTCTTACAGATCCACTGATGGTTCTCCAAGGTGTAGATTTAGTTGGTGATGTTCCAGATGAGCTCTTTTAACCTGTATCTTTCAGGGAGTTCACTCTTTAGTAAGATAATCCCCAGGGCTGTAGTTTCAGATGGTGCAGTTATTGGTCAATCAGTGCCCACTAACAAAGAACTTTTTGATCAACAACTAGATAATTAGAAATTGCAAATAGTAGCAGCGTCATACCCAAGTACCACTCATACAGGTCCTCACTCTCACCATCTTGTATGCAACTTCTCCGTCTGCAAGTATCACACCACATTCCTCTATTTAACTGTGAGCTTCATTTTCAAACTAGTGTGCTTCTGCTCTTAAATTAGTACCGCTCACATCTTCCTTCATTTTACTGGCTAGAGAACTATTTGCAGTTAACACCTCTTCCTTGCGTGGCCTTCAGCCTAAAAGTGTCATTGGTTCCCACATGTGTCTCTGTATATCCTTAGTGCGGGGTATAGCCAAGGGAAATGTGTCTGTGGCTGAACTCACTCGAATGAGCCCTAAAGCAAGCTGTGTATACTATTAGAATAGAAATGTAAAGGGCTCTGTTCAATTGGTCTGCTGCATCCACCAGTCTGGTTGTCTTCTAATGTCTTCCTTATCTCTTATTTCTGCTGTAGCAATGTGGATCTGCGAGAATACCTGTCAGACGAGGCTCAAGCTGTGCACAAGCACACCACATACGATCTGATTGCCAACATAGTGCATGATGGGAAACCCAATGAAGGAGCCTACCGCATACATGTGCTGCATCACGTATGTATTTGTCTTGAGGAAGCTCCCAGGTCATGTCTTAGTTATGTCTCCAGAGAGTCAGAATGGTGCTTTTCAATATATCATCTTTGCGTTAAGGCACTAGCAGGCACATGCATCAAAGGAAAAACCGGTCGCAAGCGGGCAGATTCTCAGAATCTGCCCCTTTGCGACCGGTATTTTTGCATTTGGGATGCATCATCCCAAATGCAAAAATCGCAATTTAAGGAATCTCTAAATTGCGATTACGAAAATTGCGATTGCATTTAAGGAATCCCAAATTGAGATTCCTTAAATGCAATGCATTAAAGTAAAAAAAAAATGCGATTTCGCTAATAAGGGGAGCAAATTACCATGAAGTTGGACTTCATGGTAATTTGCAAAAACTTTGAAAAATGCACTTTTGTGCATTTAAGTTTCATGTTGCGCACACACATGCCCTTAGGGCATGTGTGTGTGCAACATATGTGCACAGATCAATTTCAGGGGTGCAATAGGGTGTCATTTTGACACCCTTGCACCCTTGAAATTGCATGAGCAATTTGCGAGTACCTACTGGTGCTCGCAAATTGCTCATGCAATCTCCAATTCATTCCTATGGGCCTAGAGGCCCATAGGAATGAATGGGACGGCATTCCTTAATTGCGACTCGCAATTAAGGAATGTGTAGGAATTGCTATTTCTTTAGCGATTCCTACATGCATAGGCTTTTGCAATTCCTTAATTGCGATTCCTTAATAATCGCAATTAAGGAATCGCAAAAGCCTACATTGATGCATGTGCCAGTACATGTACCACATGCAATATAAGTCCTCTCTTGCAAGACCTACACCTTGTGCATTGGGCATTGGCTGCGCGAGGTGACTATTTATGTAGAACCATGGAAGTTGAGGGATAGATTATTGGTAGAAAAGTGAACGCTGCTGCAGCAAAAGATGGCAGAATTTGCAGCCCAGATGATTTAATGGCCATGATGCATGTAACTTTCTTATTAGTAAACAAAACAAGAGAGGGAGTGAAGAGGTTCAATAAGTTGTGGACTCACCCTCCTCTGTAAATCATGAAAAAACAAAGAAAAGTCCATACTCTACTTGTAGAATAATAGTATCCTTCCTAGACTAGTTCTATGGTGTGTTTATAGAAAACTGTTCGTTTTTCCTAAAGATGTATAGGAAAACAATGTTTTGTTAAAATAACCCTCACCCTCCAAAAGGTCCCTTAGTGGCATGCTTCATCATCGGGTTCTTCCCGCCCTGGGAGAGGACGTACTGCGACTAAGACATGGGAGCCCTTATTAGAGAGGCTTCTCTTCAGGACTAAAACAGATGATCCCTGCACCACTCTTCAAAAGAAACAACAATGTGGTCTGTCTAATGTTGCAGTCTTGTGTGCATATTAAAACAAGCATTGGCATAGCCAATAGGTCTCGCTTTTGGGACCTTATGTGTTTATTTTGAAGTGTTGGCTATGTTGTAGAGTATTGTGGCTGATGTATGTAAGGCCTGTCCTGTGCGTTCTGTTCAATATTTGTCTGTGTTTTATACCACTTAAAATGCTCTTGAGAGCCACGCGGTGTCCAGCTATATGGTATTTCTGAGGTATGTGCCATAGAAGCTCTGCCCAGTGTGTGCTATTACATGTTTGCATGTGGTGTACATTATTGAAAAGTATTGTTGGGTGCTACAAGTCAGCTGTACGCCTTATCTGAGGTGCACAGTGTGTAAGGAAGGTGCTCTGCCTAGTGTGGTCTGTCAGATGCTGCATTGTTTTTAAGTGGGAAGTGCTATGGTCAGAGCTTAATTTGAGCCAGTGGTTTCTGGTGCTTTGCACCGGCCCTTAATTGCCAGCACCGGGTCTTTTGACAGTCTGCCACATGGTGGCGCTGTTTTTCTTTTTTTTAGAGATGACACAACAACAGTTATTTATTAATTCAATATACATTAAAATGACTAATACCGGCCACTGAAAGCCATTCTTATGGCTTTGGGGCCTGGAATATTCTGAAGTGCCACACTTGATGTTCGCTGGTGTGTTTGTAATGTCACTGGCAGCGCTGGCCGGGGCAATGCAAGTTGCAGATGCCTCCTGACGAAAGCCCTAGCACTTATTTCTTTACAAATTAAGCACTGGCTGTGGTGGACTACTGACTAAGTGGCTATAGGCAGAACTGGAATCAGATGACACATTCCATCTAGTGTGTGCTGCTGTTGGATGTTAGAGTGCTGTGAATCAGTCATGCCGGCGGTACAAGATATTATGTTGCTTAGATGAAACGTCCCACTGTGGTGTCTGCTGGCTTTAGCGCTAACAGTCTCCCACTTGCTTTAGACTTGGGCATTATAATAGCTCCATTTTCCAACCACTTTCTTGCTTTTCGATTGAGAACCAAAAAAAGCTAATTGCACTGTTGCGCCCGCACATCTGTGTGTTTTGTTTATGTGTGCAAATCCCATGCCTTGCATTTTAGCTGCGGATGCCCCGTGCTAGCTCTCCACGCGCAGGTGACCTGAGGTGGAATCATTTCCGGTGCTGCCGCAAGCCAATGAGGGCTCATGCCTAGTGGGCGCCGGCTCCGTAGAAGACCCCTGGGATGGCGAAGCCGGCTGGTGGCAGTGGCACGCTTCAGTCGCCCATGTTTAGAATGTCTTTGCCGCTTTTTATTTAATGAGCATTGGGCGCTTTGTTCTACGTTTCCGTGCGATAAGCAAGCGGGCCTTGATGTCTGCTTGTGCCTGCCTGTGCGTTCTTTATCTCCATGGGCCCTGAAAGCAACATTTACTAAATGCAAATCTCCCCACAACGAGGCATTCTTCCGGCTCAAAGCGGCCTGTAATTTCATTGTTGCCCAGTTTGGGGATGGCGTTAATCCTTCTCTTAATATTATTAGAAATTGTACTAAGAATGGCTAATGTTCTTAAGTCGTAGGCATGCGTTCCAAAAACTCTCGGGAAGTATAGTTAAAACTGATGAGGAATATGCAAGCACAAATGCAATTGGGGAGAGGAGTTGGCCTAACGGCTAGGGCGGTCGACCTCGAACCTGGGGAACTGGGTTCGAGTCTCGGCAATGACGCTGAACATCCTGTGATTCTGGGCAAATCACTTAAGCTCCCCGTGCCTAACAAAAATGAATGTGTGTCCTCATGTAATGTAACTGGTGCTATGTAAAGCGCTCTGATACCCGATTCGGGTCAAGTTCGCGCTATATAAAACTCTATTTAAAAAAAAACAAAAAAAATGTCAAGCGAGCATTGTTACGACAAATACAAGCTGCCATCCCAGGATAGCAGGAAAACAAAAGGAAGCAAACAGGAGTGTGATAGCTTCTGAGCGAGCGGGAAGGGTCGTGGCAAAATGTTTGATTCAGCAGAAAAACAGAAGAAATTTAATAGTCGCCTGAATCCCGCCCCTCCCCAGGAGCGTTTTACCCCTTCTCGCGGGGCTCTGAGGGAGTGAAGCGAAACCCGCGGGTTAACAAGTGGGAGGGGGTGGGGGGAGTGCAACCGAGAACTCACACAGAGTTTCCCTTGCGGGAGCGAGCCTTGGGCACCATCTGTTTGGAAGTTAATTACAAACCGATGTTGCCAAAGCTCGCTCCCGCAAGGGAATCGCCAAACGTGCACGCGTTGCCATTGAAAGCAATGCAATGCGTGCACGTTTTTGGCCTCAAAAGCGAATCGATTCCAAGAGGTCTCCTCCTATGCAGCGCATTAGCGCTGCGTAGGCGAGACCTAAAAACATGCACTTATACAATACCCATTATTTATAATCTTGTTAGTCAATACTTTAGTAGCCAAACTATAGCTCCATGAGCTATTTCACGGGAGGGGAGGAGTGCTTGCAGTCAAACAGTTGTCAAAGCTGCTCTCTCATGCTTCAAAACCTGTAGACCAGGGAGGTAGAAGCTCTATATAGGATACGTCCTCCTCTCCCCATTTTTACTAATACCAGCTATAGGGAGTATTAAATTTTAGTTTCCACAAAGCCAGGTAATTTTTAATCTCACTATATTCATTCTGACCCTTCCACTCTCACATCACACATAGTATCACCTCACTAATAAGTGCTCCCACGTCTTCGTCAGTCACAGCACGCCCCGTCCCGCAGCAGGACAGGAAGAACCTGATGCTGAAGCATGCCACCAAGGGACCTTTTGGTGGGTGAGGGTCATTTTAACAGAAATATTGTGTTTTCCTATAAATCTTTAGGAAAACGATCAGTTTTCTATAAACACACTATGGAACTGGTCTAGGAAGTATACTATTATTCTACAAGTAGAGTGTGAACTTTCTTTGTGCCTCTCTTATTGCCTGATCTCTTGATGGTAATACAGTTGACTCTGGATACTTGACTATACCAGCTGGCAAACATGAAGAAGTATGGAAACTAATCCTACCTTACTTTAGATATGTATGTAACCTGGTCTCCCTCATCATTCTATCAGACCTGCTTTGAGACGCTATTGTTGAGTAGTTATGCAAACTGAACACCCACACTCAAAAAAGTTACTCTTACTGAGAGTATCAATCAGGTAGAGCTCCACCAGCACTATAGGTGAGTTCCTCGGAAAGGCACCATTGATTGGTATGGAATGCCAAATAACCTCCTCTCATCCATTGCTGTAATCTGCAGATCAGTGTTGGTGCCCAGTGATGTTAAATGCTTGCTTTGCTATAAGAAGGTCCCTTTGCCTCTTCCTGTACATTTTAAGTGATTTCTGTAACAACTGTGCCTCGGTTTTCAGTGCTGCTCATTGCCCTGTAATCCAAATGGAAAGCACTTGCTCTGAATTTGTTTCTCACTTATACCTCCTACCATGATCCCACTCCTTTGCAGCTTGTTCAGTGGTACCACAAATGATGGCAGCCTCTCATCTGTTCTCTTTTTTTTCTATAGGGGACAGGCAAGTGGTATGAACTTCAGGACCTGCAAGTGACTGACATCCTGCCGCAGATGATCACACTGTCAGAAGCATACATACAGGTGATGTCCCAGGGACAGATCTGGATGTTCTACTGCTTTTTATATACTTGTTTATGCCCTCTGTCCTTCTCCCAAATACTTGTGCTGGTTTTCAGTATAAATGTTAGGCACTCCTGGAGCCCATTTCAAACTTCACAAATGATTCAGGATATAATTATTTATTTTATTTTTACTTTCCAGATTTGGAAGAGACGAGAAGATAATGAAACCAACCAGCAAGGGGCATGAGTACAACCATTGACTTGATGAGACAATCCTCTCAAAGGCCCTCTACTGGGTCCGAGTTTTATATGGTTAACTTTGGCTAAACCCTAATGGCGTATTCTTCACCTACCTAAAGCCTTCCTTTGTCAACAGTGTGAAATATGGTTGACTGAGAATAACGCTACACAGGACATGCCACAAATTACCTGTTCCTCCTCTCTGAAGTTCTGGAACTGAGCTTTCTCTCTCTACGGTGACATCCTTGTTCCTAACAACGTTTTCAAGTTTCTGTTTAACTCGAGGCTGAGGTGTTTCCTCATCACGAAATTGCAATGTGGCATACCAGGAAAATTGACCTATATAAAATCCCAGGCCGTTCTACCGATTTGAGATTCCACAGCCCCAACAGGTTAAATGTTTTGGAAATGTACAATCTACACCACTTGGAAATACCACATCTGTCACCAAGCTGAGAATTCTGTGTACAAACAGTTTAGCCAAGTTGAGCTTTTTCTTCATTTACAGTTCTCTCCAGCAAATGCGAGCTGACATTTCTGTCACCAGACTATTCCTTGCCGCCTCGCACAGTCGTCTTGTCATGTTCTGTTTGACATCCCACCAACTTGAGCGGGCTCTAGTCACTTAGTTGCCTTTTAGTTTTTGTTGGGCTTCAAAGAAAGCCTGAAATAAGCATTCTCTGCTGCACAGATGGGGAGACTAGGAGGAAGTCTCCACTTTCCTTTTCCGGTGTATTATTTGTGCCTGTGAGTTTTCCACTTTTCTCTGGCACCAACCACAATATGAGATTCACAATTAACAGCTGGATTTGAATATTACCAGGAGATGCTTGTTGTGAAGATAGTAAATTTTTTTTTTTTACAGTTAATACCTTTTTAAAGTGTATTTACCTTTTTTTTGTAACATTTTGTAAAATTAGAATTGACTCCTTTTGAATACGGCAGGGTGTTGTGTGTTTGTGAGTTGAATTGATCTTTGAGTGGGTGATTTCGTGATTGGTGTCTGATACTTGTCACCCGTGTGTGTGTGTGTGTGTGTGTGTACCTCTATCTGTGTGTGTACCTGTGTGGACCTCTGTGTGTATGTGTACCTCTTTGTGTGTATGTGGAGTTCCTGTCTGTGGCGCGTATGGTTTCCGTACAACTGTTGCCAACCTATAAAATCCAAGTAAGGTCCCAGACGAGTGCTGATTATAAGCAGATGCATTTTTATTTTGGTAATTTTAAAAGGATAAATGACAAGAAATTGTCCGATATGCTTACTACCCTTTTGATTCTTGGGGATGGTTGAAAAAAATAGCATTTCCAAACAGGTTTATCACATAATGCAAAGTGGTCCGCTTATGGCAGAAGAACCTATATGAAAATAACAGAATCATTTGAAGGCAAAGAAGTGTGTTTGTGAGTATGGTACAATGCAAAAAAGAAATCATATTGTCAGCTCACTCAGTTTTTCCAATTTTAAAGCTGAATTTTCCACTTGCCTAAGTAGCCAGGATTCTGCTTTTTATTATAATGTTAAAAACATTTAGTAACTATTCATCATTCTTTTTGTTTGTTAAATGACTACCTGCAGCAGGTCTGCAGGCTGCGTTTTATTTTTAAACAGTGTCTCAACTCCTGTACCAGGCAAAAGCACTTAAAATGTCATTACAAGCTATTCTGTTGCATTTGAAATTGTGAAGCAGATATTAGGAAGGGGATTGTTTCAGTAATGTCGATTTTCAATTTTCTGATTCAGGCGCTCGAAGGGCGAATCTCGATCAGTTCTTCATCATCCTCCAAGGGAGTAAGCGCTGTCACTCCCACACATGAAACTTGCAGTGGTCCACAGCCTGAAATGTGACAAAAATGGTTGAGGGACTTATACTGGCCAAAGAGATTGAGCGGGCAAGTAGAGGGATCAGGAAGAGTGACGAATTTCCTAGCGTTTCCTCACCAAGTCACAAGCTCCCACACAAAGACACACTGACCTTCCCCACAAGGCCCACAGACCATGCCTCCCCGATGCTCCCTGCCTCCATGGAGGACAAGCTAAGCAGGCCACAGACCGCCTCAGGTGGGTTCTTTTCATGTGTAACTCGTACTTCTGTATGCATACAGTAAGTCCCAAGAGCATATTCTCACTGGCAGCCTCTGCCTGGCTCACAGGTTTTCCAGGCACACAGTCTCCTCCAAGTCTGCAGAATCTTCAGCAACTCTTGTTCCCCTACAGATTCTCTGAACTTGTACGGTAGGACTTCCCCAAGAAGAACGGCTTCCAGAAGATTTCTGGGTTAGAAGCGTATTTTTCTCGCCATGCCACTGCTTACCTTGCACTCGATGGCGTTGGCCATGCTCAGGCACCAGTATGCTGGTCCAAGGTCACAGCCTTGGAGTCCTGCCTGGACGTGTTCCACTGTGGCACAGGCCCCGATCTCCTGAAGAATAAAACCGAGAAAAGATCAGCAATTTGCCCCTTTCACAACCAGACTATTCACTAGGGTATGCCCTCAGAGGTGTGATGACTAGTGACTTGTAATATCTGGTGGGGTCGCGACCATCAGTCACATCCGACTGCTCAGCCGGGCTTTCAGAGGCTTCAGCCCGACATGTGCTTTCATGTCCTGGCCTAACTGGCCTCTCTGAATCTCATGATGTCTTTGTAGGCCAGTCTGCAGCGGATACATAAATCGAAAGAGCTGGCAGTGAACCTATAGGTGACACCTACCCATGATGGATGATCATTACTTCTCAGTGAAGAGTAAAAGTTGAAGTACATATGCTAAGAAGCTATAGCTGGTAAGCTAGCTAAGACACTTATGCAGTAGTCCACAGGGTACCCAAATGCATGGAATAGACTAATAGGTAGTGACGAACACATAGTACCCTGGTGAAGATTGAAGTGGTTCATGGGGGATGGAGGAGGCCTAGCTATCTGCAAGTCACAGTGACAGAATCCGTATGGTATGCAAAAGGGGTCCGGGCATGGGTTCGACAATTAGCAGGGCAAGCACCAAGGCAAACTGACCATAAATAGCATAAAGGTGGTACCCATGATTGTGGAGGGATAATTCAAAAGTGGATTCATGCAATAAAATAAAAGGAGGACCGACATGCTCAGTGAGGCAATTGACATGCGATACCCAGATGCAATCATCAGAAGCCATAACAGAAATGGTATGCAGAATGGTGCCCAGGTGTTGATGGGATATATGGGCTAAAGTAATCCCTGCCAATGCAACACAATCCAAATCCGCAAACCCGCTCCCTACCATGCCTGTGAAGAGCCCTAAAGTTGGTAGACCATGGCAGCCACCAAGGCAGCAGACCCAGTAAGAGAAGCATTCCCCACTAGCATCCTTTAAGAGTCCCGAAGTAGGTAGACCACTAGGGTTATGTGACTGCACAGACTTACCATGGTTCTCCAAATGCTGCAAAAATGGAAATCCAATAAAGAGCCTTTCATTGTAAAGGAAATGGTTATTCACAGGGAGGGACGCTTGGCAAAATCATCATAGCAATCTAGGCATCACGATTCAGAATAAATTCTCTTCTGCACCGTTTAGGGCTCCCGAGGTCATTTGAGCACACTTACTACTCAGAAACCTTGCATAGCTCCCAAAATGTAGACCCACTTATGGTCAAACTTAGTAGGTAACTCGGCCTCGGGCTGAACGTAGCAATGAGGATGAATTTCAACTGTGCCAGTCTTGGACACACATCTTATTAATGCTGACATATCCCTATCATAAATGCATAGCTTTTACTCCCGTTTAGGAGCGTGGGACTAGCTATGGTCCGAGAAGTATAAAAAAACTAAATAAAATAGCCATTATTTTTGTGTTTCAGTGATCTATTTTATTCATGCTTTGGTGGCAGCCCTAGGTTTGTGTCTGTAAGTTACTCCAGTGTTTCCAGTTTTAGTGGTGGAAAAGAAAGATTGTCGTACCTGGCAGGTGGTCTTGTGGTCCCACTGTTTACCAAGAACAGCAAAGAGTTCCTGTTGGTGGTGCTGTATGAACTGCTGACACTGAAAATAAATAAAAGGCGGTAGAAAAACAGGACTGTCTTCAAAGGTGATGTGTACATAACACCTGCTGGTAGGGAACTAAAACAGACAGTGCGGCGGCGAACCCAGTTGCTATTTTTCCACTGACACCTGCCACCCAGGGCTGGAAGCAAAGCTAAATAAAACACTGCCCCTGCGGAGGGCTAATGAAGCACTTTAGCAGTGACACCTGCTACCCTGCTGGGATTGACTCTGTGTTCCTCATACAGTGACGCCTGTTGGCCAGGACTAAGACTACAGGTTGACTAACACCACAGCTATGGGGAAACAGTCGGAACAATGAGCGCAGAGCTACGCGTGTCCCAACAACGCATGCGCTGCCACACTTGCCTTAACCCTGCATTTGCCTGAACCACGATATGCTTGATAAGGGCATTGTGCGGTCTAGGTCTAGCTGCTGGAAAGGGCAGAAGCAGGAAGGATCAGGAGAGGATGCAGTGAGGTAAAGGGAACTGGGCGCGGGTAGTTTTCAGGCCTGGTGGGGTTGGGAAAGTTTTTAGGGCGGGGGGGGGGAAGGGGGTGGTGAAGGTAGTTTTTAGGGCTCAGGGAGGGCCGGGTAGGTTTTATGGCTCGGGGTGGGGGGGTGGGGGTAGTGTTTAGGGCTTTTGGAAGATTTTAGTGTGGGGGGTTGGGGTAGTTTTTAGGGCTTAGGAGGAGGGTGGGGTAGTTTTTAGGGCTTGAGGGGGTCGGAGTAGTTTTCAGGGGGCAGGGTCGTTTTTAGGGGTCAGGGTCGTTTTTAGGGTTGGGGTAGTTTTTAGGGCTCGGAGGGGGGTCAGGGTAGTTTTTAGGGCTTGGGGAGTCGGGGAAGCTTTTAGGGCTTACGGGGGAGTGTGACGTTTTTAGGGCTTGGGGGTGTGGGTAGTTTTTTGGGCTTAGGGGGAGGGTGGGTAGTTTTTAGGGCTCGGGTCATTGGTTTTCAGGAGGGAGGGGGTCGTTTTAGGTCTCAGGACATGGGGCAGGGGTTGGGGGGTAACACTTACCTGATAAGTCTTAACCACGGATATGTCTTTGCCATACATGCCTTTACAATGTATATTTTGTTGTAAAGGCATATACTTGTTTAAGACTTGGGTGGTTAAGACCGCGTGGAACCTGCATGCGTGGTCATTGCCAGGGGATCTGTCACGCAACCTGACTGAGGAAAAAGAGCCACTTACTTCTGGTCATAACCGGTAGTGCTGCTGAAGAAACAGTAACCTGCTATTTAGTCACAAGATGTCACAATGTGTGAACTTTCCGTTTTATAAATAAATGCTATGCTATGAAGAGGAATGTGCAAGAACATCTGTGGCACCTCCTGACCAAGGCTGCTTGTTGCGCTTCTGGCAGGGGAGACCATTATGCTTACAGTGACACCTGCTGGCCAGGCTTCAGGGCAGGTGACACGTGCACACAATGAGGTCATGGTGTAAGGGTGGACACGCACCTCGTGCCAGTCCAAATTGTGGCTGATGCTGGCTTTGGGGAGGGCTTGTTCCATTTCCATCCCTGTGATATTTTGTTGGAATGACGATTTCAGAAGAGCAGTGACCGCCAGGCAGGTTTCACATCTGAGATCCTTTCCATGTACTGAAATCAAATGAACGTCTGAGAAAGACAAAATACACCAGTGTGAACCAAGGACACGCCCTGCACACAAAGACCATTTGGAAACGACCATGTTCCTCCGGTGGCCTATCTGCTAGGAAGAATTCTTTACAAATGTGCTCAGTTTTGTAGCGTATTTATTCTTGCAATGGGAGTAAAATCACAATGTTTTACAGGCATTCTTATCACCGTTCACTCTTTACTGTTAAATAAAAATCCAGATTGCACAATATTTGAACAAACCCAGAGCAGGTTAATTCAAGCACTGTGCCTGCCAGGAAGCATTGAATCCTAAACAAGCTCTGCAAATCCGAAAGGTCTTGCCTCTCTAGGTGAAAGTGCCAAACTTTCATGTGTGCCAATATTGTATTTAAAGTAAGGGTGGGCGTAATTGGCGGAGTACTCTGTTGGACTCCCAATTAATAAAACAGAAACCTCATATACTTTTGGTAAAATAGCAAGTATCTCTGTCTTTACATGCTAAAATGCATATAGTAATTTCACTAAAAATAAAATAAAATGGCACGTGGGCCCTTCCGGTGGCGCCTCTTGACATGGAATCTTCAGAATGAAGATTACAGGGAATGCATGGAAGAGGCCATTGATCAGTATCAGTATATAATGTAGTATCTGTGCCTGCAGCAGAATCTTTCTTCTCGCGCAACAAGGCTACTTCTCTCTCTTGTTAGACGAAGCACGCCAAGCTTGGTTGGCAACCCGGAGTAGGATATACCAGTGGGGAGTTGAGTCGAGTAAGCTATTACATAGATTGTGTCAAGGGACGTCGGGCTCCCTGGTTCTCCCGGGCATTATGGGGCCGGATGGGGCACCAATATTGGACCCGTCGGCCATAGCAGAGAGTTTTGCAGCGTATTATGCAGACCTGTATACTCCTAGGGAATGTCTGCCGGCTGAGGTGATATGCCGTTTTTTGGATGATCTCCCGCCTAGGGCCCTGTCCGACGAGGTCAGTGCGGAGCTAGACCGTCCGCTCACAGAGGACGAACAGGGTGCCTCCCTCCGGGAATTGCATCCTGGGAGAGCCCCAGGTCCCAACGGTTTCCCGAATGAATTTTTTAAACGTTACTTCCTACAACTCGGCCCTCACTACCGCAATGTGGTGGAGGAAGCCAGGGAGCACGGTCTTTTGCCTATTGACTGGCGACATGCAGAGGTGGTGGTCTTTCATAAACCCGATAGACCTCCCGAGCACCACGCGTCTTATCGTCCTATTTCGCTCCTTAACGCCGAGGTCCTGTCCAAGGCATTGGCCAACCGTCTTCGGCCCCATATCTCTTCCCTAGTTCATCCAGATCAAGCCGGGTTTATGCCCCAGCGGGCGACACGTCATAATATTCGCAGAGCGCTCACAGCTATTGCAGCAGTCAGGGGCCTGGGAGTGCGTGCGGCGCTTTTGCTTGCGGACATGGACGTGCTTTCGATTCATTGAGTTGGGAGTCTTTATTTGCACTCCTGCGCAGGTTGAATTTAGGGCCTCACTTCTTGTCTTATCTAAGCCTGCTTTATACCGACATAACGGCGTCTGTACGGGTGGCGGGTTCTGTCTCGTCGGTCTTTACTATTGGTCGAGACACCAGACAAGGGTGCCCATTGTCTCCATATCTGTTCGCCTTGCCCATGGAGCCCCTGGCTGCCTGGGTGTGCATTGATGCACAAGTGGCCGGTCTCGAATGGGCCGATGGGCTGTCGGATCGCATAGCCCTGTATGCAGACGACGTGTTGTTTTTTTCTCACCAATTTGGACAGGACTGGCCCGCGGCTGCTGTACATCATGCAGGTGTTCGGTGAGACCTCCGACCTCTATATGAATGAGCAAGTCCACCCTTTGGATCTTGGGCGGAGGCGTTCATGGGCCTCCACGGTACGGCTGGTGCGCGGGGGGATGAAATATCTCTGTGTTCCTCTCTGATTCGCAGCCGACTGCATGGGATAGAAACCTGGTGCCGGTGTGGAATTACATCAAGCTGCAGTTCCACTAGTCGTTACCAGGTGTCCCTCGCGAGTCAAATGCAAAAGCATTGACACCCTTTCATGAAGCTCCAGTTCCCCTAGTCGTTATTAGGTGTCCCTCATGAGTCAAATGCAAAGTATTTGACTTGAGGGACACCTAGCAACGACTAGTTGAACTGCAGTTTGATGTAATAATTTCAATGCTTTTACATTTGACTCGTGAGGGACACCTAGTAATGACTAGTTAAATTGCAGCTCTTTGTAGAATTATTTTGATATTGGATACTATAATATTCACTGCCCACTGCTAATCTCGTCCCATAATGCTTTGCAGGGCCTTTGGTTGGGATTGTATTTTTGCCCATAACTGTGCTTGGGGTAGTCCGAAGAGGATGGGACCACCACTGAATCGTTCAGCATGACATGCTCTTTGTGTTCCAGGCATCTGCTTGGTCCTCCCCCTAGGTTAGGGGGGACCCCAAAATCATAATTTCAAAGTTCACTTTTGTGAATTAGTTATATGTAAAGTTGCTTTATCAATGCATTTGTGGGTGCAGTTTAGTAGCTGACTCCCCAGTTTTTGCCTGAATTCCGTCTCAGCAGAGCGGAGTTCATCACCCAGGGTTAATTTAAAGTGTAGTTTAAAAAAAGTTACAGAAAAAAGTTTCTAAATACTGGAGGAAAAGCAAACGCGTATCTTGAGACTGTACATTGAATTCAATGTTCTCATTCTTTATAAAGGGCATGGTTTAATTTTCAAGTACTTTTCACTCGGAAACTCTGAACATAATTTTAAAAGAATAATGAAATGTGAGAATGTAAAGGGAAATGCTTTCAAAGGCCAATTTTTAGTTTCCGCAGTATTCTGCCATTTGATCCTCTGTATAGCCAAGGGAGCAGATTAATTGGCCTCCAAGAGAAAAGCCTAAGAGTTCACAAGAGCATTTGTGTCCAAAAGATATTGCTTTCATGCATAATGTGGAATGCAGAAAATAAAGAGAAAAGCAACCCTTAAAGTCTGCTCTTCCGCCATACACTAGCAAAAACATCCCTGTTGTGTTGCTTTTACAGAGAAGCTGAACGGGATGGGGAGAAACACAGTGAGGGGGTGGATATTTGAGTGATGAATCGGCACTGAGGTAGAACTAGAGAACACATGCACTCGCTTAGAGTGCTGAGTAAAAAGAAGGTAGTTACCTAACTGTGAGCAGTGGAACGATACAAGTCAGCCAATCAAAGGGATCATAAGGTGGCTATACTCCAATTGAGGGAGAAACACATGAAGAGAAAGGTAAGACAGTGATTAAGAAGCAAGCAAATCAAAGTGACAAAGCCAACTGATGGTAAGCAGTGGGTGGGGAGTGTGCCCCACTGCAAGTTGGCATTAGGTATTTCTCATCAAGGCAGATTGCACTGTCTGGCAGGGGAGGCCTAAAAATCACGAGTTCCGGTACACACAAGCCTGCTCCTGAAGTTAGGCTTCCCACCTTATTTCCATGCCAACTACTAGTGATGAGAATGGTGTAAAGGTGATTAGAACAGCTTAAAAATGTGTGAGAACTAGCACAATTGTCTGAATTCATTCTGTGTCTGGGAAGATTTCTATTCTAGCTTCAACCCTAGGATTAGGAAATATCACTCCACTGGTTTATGCAAATTAGTCTAGTATTTCTTGGACGCGCAGATGTTATATTGAAGAATCCAAAGAATGGGTTGCATGGTCTTATAGAACATTGGCACCCATTGCTTCCTCCTCATTAGATGTGCACACAGACATAGTTGAGTCTCGACTCGGGAAATATCCAGTGAGTAGGAGGATTTGCTCCTGACCTATTCCTGAATTTTCATCAGTAGATTACGCTTTTCCATTGGAAGGAAAGGTTGCTGAATTGGGGCCCAATATCTCAGACTCCTTTGCGCCTCTTCTTTATATTTAAATGATCCCTTAAGCATGTAGAGTCAAGAGGATGGTTTGTGAGTGAAAAGATGTTAGATGAATAGTGTCTTCACATTGTAGGGGAAATGGATCGGTGGATGCAGATCACACAACACCCCTTAACGTGTATGAGGGGCCAATGCACCTCCATTATGACTTTTACCTCCCAACAAGGGAACGGGGGCTTCTATTTTCCTTGCTTGCATTAGAGTCCAGGGCACTGTTGCAACACCTGTTTTCTCGGAGTTGGCTGCATTACTGGATCGAGCTGTTTTCAATGTGTTGTAATGACTCCAAACTGCGAAAAACCAAACTGCTATTGAAATTAAAGCAGTGGTAGGTCCCTACTTCCTAGCTGATGCTGCAGGCTTTTGTGTGCCATGTCCTTAAATAGAAAAGTGTTTTCTCCTGAAGTAAAACTTTATACTACCATCATGATAACAAAAGCTGCCACTTTGTATTTGGAACTTTCTGAAATAAGGTGCACCGAATGTGTAATGTTTTTATAATCCAGACAAGGTAGACCAATTGAGACATTTAGGTTGTGAAGCCGAGGAAACATGAGATACCAGTTAAAAAACTAGAAGATAAATTTATTGTTGAAGACAGAGGAACCAACAAAAAATGAACCTCATTAAAAGCAGACTACACCACAATCAGCAGATTGTATACATTGTTACATGTGAGAATAGACTCAAGGAGTTGACCATAATAGTGGAAACATCGTACAAGGAGAATAGCCTACTTCCCCATATTTTTGCGTGTTTTCATAGGGTGCCACAGGCTTTGTAGACCAATTTTGCAGTTTTTGCCTGAATTCCATGCACGGGTTGCGCAGTCTGCACTTCGCCAATAGAGCACCGCTTCGCTATTAGTGCTAAGTAATCCATTAGCAACAAAGGATAGCGTATAGCGAGCAGACCACCCAACTGTCCAATACCCACAGTGGAATTCAGGTCAATGTCACATCCAGTAATGTTCTCTAGAACTGAACATATTTGTGCCAGTTTCTGGCCACAACAAGGCAGGTCCATATCGTGTAAAGAAAATCTCCTTTCAGCAGGTTACATCTAGTGCAGTTAGGTTTGCATGCTCTACCCATACGCCATAGTCTTGCCGGTGGATAGTAATACCTGTGGTGGTATTTGAATTGTATCAAACGCAAGTCAGATAATATAGAGTGCTTCCACTGTGCCATCTTTGTCTCGGTCCAGTCATCGTTCTTGCTCAGTCTGTCTATGACCAGTTTTGTCAGGATCGAGCCTCGCGGGGTCCGGAAGCGTTGAGCAATGGTCCACCTCCTGATATCACCAACACCCCAATATATACCCGAGGGCACAGGGTGTTCGAGGGATCAGGCGAGGGAAGGGAATAAGGAAAGGAGCAGCGTGGGATTTGCAAGGATCTGAAACAACAAAGACACAGCATAAACAAGGAGAAGTAACAATGGACCACCCTCATTAAGTCTCACTAAGGGAATAGCGTACCTGTACTGAAGGATGGGAATTCCTCAAGTACCTCAAAGCCTTGTGTACTTCCAGGTCACCATCTACAATACATAACTCGGTAAATACAGGTTCCACCACTTAATCCAGAGAACCGTCATTCATCTCCTGCGACATACATACATACCCCCAGTATCAATAGTCTCAAAGGCCGTAAGTAACTAGCCAGTAATCATCCATGAATCAGCATGTGTGTCCTTCTCCTAATTCCCGGTGCAAAGAATAAACAAATTTCAAAAGAGTTCCAAACAGTGATATGACTTAAGCGCCGTGTTGAAGGCGGTTGAATGTCACCTCCTCCCCAGATGGGTCAAATAGTCTCGTAGTGCCACAAATAATAACGGAAGAACTTTTCCAAGTGTCATATGAGCCCAAGCGTGGTTTGATATCACCACGGTTCCCTGGCTACAAAGGGTGCTGGAGCAACCATACACGGCAACGCGTGGAGGACTCCCACCACGTTCTGCTATGCGCCCCTTGACCTCCTCTGCTCGTTCCGTCACGAGCAGTGTTCAAGATTGGCCCCCAGCTCCGGAAACGGCAAGGCGCAGCTCCAACAATTACGCCGCTGCCTTCCGCTCTAAGAGCCCAGGCTAAAACTACCCAGCATCCACTTCCCTACCTACAGAAGGTGCGGTCCAGCGTCGGGGTCCGCTCTCTGCCAGCACCGAGTATCCGGGCCAAAAACGAAGCAACAGCTTCCAGGAAAGACGGGGGAACTCCTCTCACCCAGCTGGGCGAGAACCGCTACTACAGTATTCAGAATTACGCACGCTGACGCCCACGCATCGGCGTCTGAAGTACTTCCTTAGCCCAGGGGCTTCTGGGTATTGTAGTGCGGGTTACGTAGGCGCCGCTACGCTAAAATCCTGACAAGTTTTGCTTCAAGTGGGTGATATGAAAGGGCGTGTCTGAACT
The DNA here is from genome assembly GCF_964204655.1 of Triturus cristatus. NCBI lineage: Eukaryota > Metazoa > Chordata > Amphibia > Caudata > Salamandridae > Triturus > Triturus cristatus. The sequence goes on from NC_140594.1 coordinate 395,746,206, forward strand.
GAACGAAGTGGAACAACTGAACCTTATGCAGTGCGAATTGCCCCGTGAGGTTTTCATACAACCTGATGTGATCCTGGGGCCATAAGTCTGGTGATACTTTGTGAATGAAGCTCTTTCGGTCGGACCCTCTCAAAAAACATTTGAAATCGTGGATTACAACTCTTTGAGGAAACTGTGGGAGCATGTACGGGTAGTTGCTGTCTGGAGGGCCAGGTTGTGGTCTCTGATGGAGGAAGTGGGCGATTAAGATGTGCAGTGTTACCCCAGGTGGTGGCCTCGTGGCCAGGGCTCTGTGAGCCTCTTAATGTGAAAGCAGGATCCCTGGGAGTTTGGCTTTCAGCCTGTGCTCAAGGAACTAGACCAGTTCTTCCCCCTTCACTTCCTCCAGAAAACGGACAAACCTAAGATCATTGCACTGAGACCTCTCCTTCATGCCCCTCCCCCCCGCATAAAGCTTAAGCTCGTAGTTTTCAGTTTTTCTATGGTGAAGCGAAGGTCCCACACCTCATCTTCTATAGCTGAAATTCACCCCTCTGCCTCTGATACATGATCAACAATATTCCTGATGCATTTTGGAGAAGGGCAGTGTCACTGCCAACTGCACCAATTCGTGTTTCTGGGACCTGCCTCGTGGTGACCTTATTCCTGGTCATGATGGTGAGGTGGTAACGGCCACCGGCAGGCACACCATAGCGCAGGTTGTAAGCGCAGCCATCCTCCAGCAAAAGGGGATAGGGAACAGGATGCCCCAATAGAGTCTGCAAGTCCTTCAGAGCTCACAAGGCCTAAGTCTCAAAATAGCTTGCCAGGCCAGCCTATGTAGGTGGCACGAGCAGCCTCACCACGCCGTGGGGGTAAAGTTGGATTGCCATAATGCCTTGGGTGGCCTCAGGAAAGTCCAGTCCAAATGTGAGGTGGCAGAGGGGCAATTGAGAAGTTGTCTCTCTTATATGACAAGCCAAACCTTTGAAGCCAACTCACCAACAGGTCCTGGTCAGCAGATCCACGAGAAAACGCTGTTCTGTATGTGCGCTGTGGGGTCTATCTCTCCTTCCACCAATACAGGGCAGGCGAGTCTCCTACCAAGGGCCCCCATGCAGCCAAGGCGATCCCAGTGAGCCAACACCTGAGGTCCTTTGTCTCAATCACAGGGCACACACCAGCCACCCACCGACCGTAGTGCAGAGCAGAGCAGCCCAGCCTCCTTCGCCGACCTCACCCCACGACAACACACAGAATAGCCCGGAGCAGAAGCAGACGAACATCCCAACTGGTTCTGCCATCTCCTGGGACTAATCTAGACCAAGGCATGGTCCCAAGGAAGTCTGTCGGCACAGGATGACGCAACGTCCCTTCTGGGCTCCGGGATTCCAGATGCTGCAGAAACAAATCGGGCAGGATGGGAGTTGACACAAAAGGAGCAGCTTTCTGTACCCGAGCAGTGCTTATACGAGCTGAAGTCAAAGATGTTTAAGGAATTTGGGGCCATTGATGCGATATCGATAAGAAGCATCTGCCATCATGCGCACTCGGCTACGCACCAAAAGGGAACCAAGTCCAAGTCAGAAGGTCAATCAAACAAGATACCATGGGCTATAAATGAAAAAGCCAGTAGGAGTGTGTCTTATCTGCGTTCTTTTTCGAAAGGAAACTGCCTATAGGCCAATCATCAGTGCTTACAGGATTCCATGACATATCTGAATCCTTCAAATTAGCCATGAATTTTAAGACTTCTTTAAAGGAGGCAATTTAAGTTTATGCTCGAGCCTTACCTTGTGCACATTAACACAAATGTTCATCTTTGACAATCCCAGGGAAGTATATACTATTTTTTAGGAACTAGCTTGTGTTGAGCTAATGGAGGGTTACAGAATCATTCTCCTGTTTTTAGAAGAAATCTGTGGCTGGAGGATAGAAAAGTGTCCAGAATTGGCCCACTACTATCGTCTCCAAATTGCTGAGAATCTTGCCTATTTGAAGAGTTTTGTGAATAAATATATAGAAAGGCGGAGGAATTTGTCTCAACTAGTCTATGAACAGCATCCCTAGGGAATTTTCGTCATTTCACAAAGAATCTACTAACTGAGGGCATTGGTTGTTATTCATTGTTGCAAATGGATCGATCAGAGAAATTCCTAGCAGCTGAAATTTGACTGATTTTACTCAGGAAGGGTGCTGAAGCGTCGCTGGAAAGATGCTGTTCAAAATCACCTATTTGCTGGGCTCAACAGGCAGTTGGCACAGATGGGGAGTGCAAATATAACATTATTTATTTATTTGAAAAGTTTATAAAGCGCGAACGTGACCCAAAACGGCTATCGGAGCGCTGTACATCAGAAAAGAGAGGGTACGGTTAGTCACTAAGCAAGTAAACATCCTAAACATTTGTAGAGAAACCAACCCAATACAATAAGAGCGAAAACAAAAACGGAAACCTGTAGCGAGAACATAAGTTGCATCCCGCTAGTGTCTCAAACAGAGGAAATAGCCATGATTTCTCTAGGGTATAAAAAGATTAGTTGTATTGTCTTCGGGAAGATTGTTCCAGCTGGTTATTCAAGAGAAGATCTTTGACTTGTATTTTGAAAGAGAAGGTCGAAGGGTTTGAAGGGATATCAGGAAGAAGAGCGTTCCAAATTCTTGGGCCAGACCCGAGAAGGCGCGGTTGTATGTTCTTTTCTTTTTGAAGTTGTGCAGTCTCAGCTGGAGAGTCCTGGAACTTCTTAGGGATCTAGACATACCAGAGAGTTCGAGCTTATTTGTCAAGTAAGCGGGAGTATTATGGTAGCTGCTGTCTTATCTGTGAGGGCCAAGGCAACATTTCCTACAATCTTGAAAGAAATAACTTCTATCCAGAAAGATAACCTTTACCTCCATGTTATTTATGTGGAGCGTCCGGTGCTGGCCTGACAGCAGGTGGTGGTGGTTCATGTTGTAGCAGTGAGCTTTCCAGCTAGTGAGAAATTAGTTATCAATTGTATTACTTCAGAAAATGTGATTCCTAAAGCTACTATAAGGGACTTCCCAATTTCATTTTAATTTGCAATTATCGTGGCTTGCGTCTCTCCTAGTGGTTTTTAAGAAAGGTCCAGATGGAGTTGCCCGGTTCTCATTTTCAGACGTCGTTCATGCAGGAGATTGTGAAAGTCAGAAATCTTTGACTGTCCTGAGATGAAGGGGCCAAGTGGTTGTTCCAGTGTTTTGGCTCTATGTTTCTTTTACCAATTACAACATTTTTCTGCCAAAATACATCTGCTATTAAATAAGTGGATAAATGCGCAATGACTCTGAACGATGATATAGATCCCTAGTCCAGTTTATTTCAATACCAATTTTTAACTCAAAAATGGTATTTTGTTACTTTCCACTAACAAAGTTAGAGTCAAATTTGCAAAGTGTTTTCCGTGTGTTAGTATCGCTAAAAAAGTTTCCCATTCCGTATGCACAACTTGGCATTAATTTACAGGATTGATATTGTATGCCTGCCAGGATGTTGTTTGTGTGTGGCATGTGGGTATTTCTTGTTTGTAAGTGACAACAAGAGGAGTTGTAATAATTTAATTGGCAGCACCGGACCATCACAGGACAGGACAAGACCACATGGTGAAAGTCCGCATCCATAGAGGAACAATGGATCAGTTAGCTTGTTGATGCTGGAGGGGGCAGGAGAGTGGGTCCATATAGATTAGGTGAAGGTAATTACCCTGGATCCACCTGAAGTGTGTGAAGATAGAAAGTTCCCGGGGGGCCATCCTAGCCTCCCTCCTTTCTGGTTATTCCAGTTCGCTGACCCACACATGCCCACCGCGCGTTTAATCTGAGGAACTGCTCTGGGGCGTTGATGATCAGGGATTGGTAAACTTGCGAAATGGTGCCCTTAGTGAGCTTCCTGGTCAGTAGCTTGGACTTGAGAGGGCTAAAGGTAGCAATGTCTATGTCCTGTGTGGGGGGGGGGGGGATTTGGGGGTGTTAGCTCTAAGGGTGTGTCGTACTTGCAAGTATTTATAGAACTGAGTACGGGGAAGTTGATACTGCTTTTGAATCTCCAGGAACGTCGTACGTGGTTGTTCGACCTGACACCTCCAAATTGTGTGATTCCGATCTTGTCCCATTTCGTGAACTCCTCCAATCTCGCAGTGTGGTGTAGTCACTCCCCCTCCTAGAGAGGGGGGAGGGGTCATACATGTCAGTCTGCGATCCCAACCCATGAGATGGAGTGTGGCGTTCCAGTTCAGGAATATCACCTGAATGGATCTCTGGGGGAAATTGAGGAATTGGGGATTCACATAAAATTCCCTTTATTTTATCTATTCCCAGCAAGGACAGCTGTGCTCGGTAGGCTGGGTTGTCCCATCCCCGAATTAACCATTTCATAATAATGATCACTTGTGAGGCCACGTGTTAGAACTGGGGGTCTCTAGTTGGCAGAGGTAGGTACCTTTGACCAAATAGGGACCCTTGCTTCTAAGTCAGGGAAAGGGGATTACACTACTGGATAACCCCTGCTCACCCCCTTGGTAGCTTGGCACGAGCAGACAGGCTTATCTCAGAGACAGTGTGTTAAGCATTTGTGCACACATACAGTTATACAGTGAAAACACTACAGATGGACACCACACAGGTTTTATAAAAAATATGTATTCTTTATATAGACTTAACACAAGACCACAAACGAAAAAAATCCACAATACTGTACTCAATATTGACGTAAAAGATGGTAGAATTAACTTAGTTCAAGTTGATGGTAAATGCGACACAGTTCTTACAAAAGTCCTGGATGCGTAACGTAAAATAAACAAAAGGCTCGCAGCGTTGGAGATGCGTCGGTTCCTTGCTTTGGGGGAAGACGATGCGTCGCGCCTCAATGCTAGCGCAGAGTAGGGGAAGCATCTTGATCCTTACCGTAGAGGAGGTAATGCGTAGATTCTCGTACTGTGGCCGTTTGCGATGCGGCAAGATGGTGCCTTGATGCGATGCGACAATCCGGTGCGATGCGATATGATGGCGCCCTTGATGCGACGATGCGTCCACGCTCTGGCAGCCTTGCGGTGACTCTGTACATTGGAGCCGCGACAGGCCCTGCGACACTCTTCTCTGATGATGCAATGGCGACCCTCACGGTGGTGACACGCTTCTCCGGTAATGCGACAGAAGACAGCTGCGACGAAGACACGCTTCTGGGGAGATGCGGTGGCACGCTCTTCCGGCAGTGCGACGACTACAGCTGCGGAGGCGACACGCTTCTTGTTGCATCGCGCTTCCAGCTCCCAGTGACACGCAGGCTTCTGCTGATAGAATTCCCAGCAAGGTAATTCAGAGGGGAGCTGGTGGTGAAGTCTTTTGTCCCTGAGACTTCAGCAGGATGCAAGCACAAGTTCAAGCCCTTGGAGTAATATTCTGCAAGATAATGAAAGTCCTTTGAAAGTTCCTTCTCCTTTCCTTGGCACTGAAGACACCACTGTAGGCCAACACAGCACACTGGCAGGGGGGCTTCCTTTGGTTCTTCTCATTGGCAGAGGTTCATCTTGTTGTTCCAGAAGTGATCTAAAGTCTTGGGGTCTGGGTCCCCATATTTATACTACTTTTCTCTTTGTTCTCTGAAGGCAGAGGCCTTTGTTATGTTATGTTATGTTAATTTTATTTGTAAAGTACAACGGTTACCCTGGGGTGTCCTGGCGCTAGTTACCTGTCATTTCAGCCATCACAAGTAGAGAAATTTTAATTATTGAATAACTACGTTTTCAGCGTCCTTCTAAAAGCCAGCAGATCTGGGGAATTTCTGAGCTGGACCGGAAGGTCATTCCACGCCCTGGCTGCTCCGAAGACAAATATTCGTCCTCCCCATGAAACCTTTTTAGTAAGCAGAACTATCACCATTTTAGCTCCTGATGAGCGTAAATTTCTTGTAGGTATGTACCAATTGAATTGTTTCTGCAAGTACTCTGGTCCAGTACCTTGGAGTGCTTTAAAAACGGTACACAAAGATTTAAAAAGAACTCTCTTTTTTACCGGGAGCCAATGTAACTTTTTAATTTTGTTGGAAATGGCTGCAAATTTGGGCACCCCAGTGAGTAATCTGGCGGCCGCATTTTGTATCCTTTGTAGTTTGTTTAAATAGCGTTCCTGAATGTTTAGATAGAGGCCATTACAGTAGTCAAGTTTTGACAAGACAAGTGCAGTGACCACTGTTCTCTGACTCCCTGCTGGCAGGAATGGCAAGATTTTTTTTACTGATTTCAGAACAAAAGCGGTTGATGACGAAACTGCATTGATTTGGTCGCCCAGGTTTAATTTGTCATTGACTATTATTCCCAGGTTTTTTTACTTTCTGCATGGGGACAGGAAGTACTCCCATTGTTGAAGGCCACCAGCTCGGATTACAAAAGTTAGGAGCGTTCCCAAATACTATAACTTCTGTTTTATTAGAATTGGGCTTCAGACAATTTTTCGCCATCCAACCGCTAACTGCTTCCATACAGTTATGAAAACGATAGTCCATGCCCACCTTCTGTCCTGGCAGAAGAGACACCACAATTTGGGTGTCATCTGCATAGGAGGTGAGATCAAAATCCAAGGTGTTAATGATAGGGGCCAGTGAGGAAACATATACATTGAACAACGTCTGGCTCAACGACGACCCCTGTGGCACCCCACAGGGCAGAGCAAAAGGCTTTGATTGGTATTCACCCAGGGATACCACTTGTGATCTATCCATAAGGAAGGATTGCAGGAGATTCAGAGACTTGCCCCGAAGTCCACATGACCTTAATCGGTCCATCAAGAGGTCATGATGGACCGTATCAAAGGCCGCGGATAAATCTAGTAGGATCAGGGCGGCCTTCCCGCCTAGATCAAATACTTTCCTGATCTCATCTGTTGTTTTTATGAGTGCTAACTCTGTACTATGGCCGCTCCTGAAGCCATATTGAGTTGGATCCAGAGCCTGGGTCTGATGGAGAAAGGCACCAAGTTGTGTGTTTAGTGCCTTTTCTATCATTTTTGCTGGTAAGGGGAGCCTAGAGATTGGCCGAAAGTTATTTGGGTCGGTCGGATCTAAATTAGGCTTTTTCAGTAGGGGTAGAATTGATGCCACCTTCCAGAGCTTAGGAAAAACCCCAGTTTCAATCATATCATTAAAAATGGGCGTAAGTGCCTGGGTGATGGGTTCAACCGCTAATTTGGCTACAGCCACCGGACAGGGGTCATATGGTAACCCTGATCTAGTAGTTTCCAGAAGGCCACGTGTTTGGTCCATGGACAAGTCCTCGAATCTATCGAGGACGTCGAAGGGAGCTTTGGAGCGCCTAGGGTCCTCCTTCTCTAAGATGCTTCCTGCTGCAGTAGGCTTTGCCTAGTCCATACCAGTTCTGGTCAGTCCTGGAGCACTTTGTTGACAAGACTCCTTCTTTCCTTTCACAGGGTAGGCCAGGGACATCAGATACACCACAGGAGGTGGAGACAGCATTGTGGAGGGAAGGCACAGCCCTATTCAGGTCCCAGGTGCAACTCCTCCCACCCATCTACATGCAGATCTCTCTATTCAGCCCTGGGCTGACTCACCCTCTCCCCTGGAATCCTCCAGCCCCTGTCACTCACAAAACCAGACACACAATACACAACCTAGCTGAGGCTTCGTTGGACAGTTAAGCAAGACAATACCTACTTTCTAAAAGTGGCGTTTTCAAACACAGGATGTTAAAATCAACTTCACTAAAAGATGTATTTTATCATTCTGAGTTCAGGCATACTAAACTCGAATTTCTACCTAGTTCCCTGAGTCAGTTAGGATTATAAGATGTAATAATCAAACTGCCCATTCTGGTCTATGGGGAACAGGTAGCCTTGGAAAAGTGAAAAACGAAAATAGCTGTAATTCACTATTAGGACATGCCACACACACCAAGGCATGTCCTACCTTATATTTACAATGCACCCTGCCCTTGGGCCTACCATAGGGGTGTCTGATATGAAGTAAAGGGAAGGTTTAGGGACTGGCAAGTGGGTGCACTTGGCCAGTCAACATGGCAGTCAGAGACTGCACACAGGCTCTGTAGTGGCAGGCCTGAGACACACTTTACAAGCTGCTTCTTGTGGGTGGCACAACCAGTGCTGCAAGCTCACCAGCAGCATTTGATTCACAAGCCCTGGGCACCCATTGGGCACTCTACTAGAGTCTGACAGGTAAATCAAATAACCCAATCATGGAGTCACTAATCAGTACATCAATTTAACATAGGGAGAGCATATGCAGTTTTTAGCACTGATCAGCAGTGGTAAAGTGCCCCGAGTCATAAAACAGCCAACAACAGGTCAGGAAAAACACAGGTGGAAGGCAAAAAGTTCAGGGATGACCCTGCAAAAAGGGCCAAGTCCAACACCACGTATTAACATTGCAGGTCCGCCTTTCCCAGTCCTCTGTCATGTTGGGACTGCCAACAGATAAGAAAAGCAATTTAGGGCTGGCCACTATATGATGGTGGAAATAACGTATTTAAATCACTGGTTAGATATTGGGAGAGGTAAATTTTGCAATACGTAGAGGAAGCAAAGCAGTATCATCATTTTGAAGAGTGCCACCCGACCCAGGACGTGGAGTGGGAAGCGTGCCTGTTTCTGAAGATCTTTTTTCATGTTGGTCACTAGGGGTATCAAATTGAGGCTCATTGTGAGTTCTGAGAGCAAAGAACTGTGTATTCCCAAATATTGGTTGGTTAAGCGGTGTATTGGGATTGTGGAGTGCCAGGAGCACACACTTGAGTCATTGCAGATCGCGACCAGCAGAATTATTTATTTTTTTAAACCTTTATTTACGTCAACATGGTACACAGCTATTCAGCCGACATCCCGGAGGTTCGGCAGCACGATAGGAACAATACGTAGGAAGGTCCATGTCCGTACATCAGGAGTAACAAAGGTTTAGTTTTAATGTAAACCAAAAAATAAAAAACACGAGCAAGGCCAAGCATATAATAAGCATGCGCTAGTTCTCAGCTGGGGTGAGGTCCCACTCCCATCAGCGGAGCAGTACTCCACGCCAAATAAGCGAGGGGAACGCAGGGGTACAGACTCCAGGTTATGAACAGTTTACTTATATAGTTGGAAGTAGAGCTAGGGGGAAAGTTGCACATCGAGCATCTCAGCAACCGGGGGCACACAAATATCTCCCCTATAATGGTTCCATTGCCCCCATATCTTATGCCACTTCTTAGGGCGCCCCCGGGCACTGTACACCGTTTTCTCCCGGAACATGCCCCAGTCAATATTTTCCATCCATGCTGCCAAGGTGGGAGGTCTCTGGGACAGCTGCACAATATCTCGCTTCGCCACCATATTCCCCAGAGTCACCCATTGGGTCTGAGCGGCATCGTAGTCGGTGGGGCCCCAGACATTCAACAGGCATCGTCTTACCTCCGGGAAGAGTGCGATACCCGTGACCTCTTCCATCACGTCATGAATTTGTTTCCAGAACTCTAAGATCTCCCCACACTCCCAAATAATGTGTAGAAAGGTGCCCAACATCCCACAGCCTCTCTTGCATAAGCCATCGTCAGAGAAACCCATATGGATCAGGCGGGGCCCCGTGACGTAAACCCTGTGAAGTATCTTAAGCTGCACCAGCCGCAGTCTTGCCGGGATCGCAACCTCCTTCGGAGAGGAGACGGCATATTGCCAGTCCTCATCGTCCAGTTCGAGACCATCCCTAGTCCATTGTTCTCGCACATCAAGGAGGAGGTCGGTCCGGACATTGACAAGCTTCTTGTAAATCAAGGAGATTGTACTCTCCGGCATATGACCATCCAGAATCCGATCCTCCAAAGGAGAAGACTCAGGCACGGCCTCCCCCTCGGCACGAATGGAAAGCAGAGCGTGACGCACCTGGGCATATCGAAAGTATTCGGTACCCCCTAATTCGTACTCCGTCTGCAGCATCTCAAACGATTTCACCTTACCCTTAGTCAGCAGATCCCCAACTCTAGAAATCCCAATTAGGTCCCACTTCTCAAACCCTTTCGTGTGCCATAATTTCCCTAGTATATCGGATTCAAAAAGCGGAGTAGCTCGGGTAAGTCTGTCCTTCCAGCCCAACGAGTTTGTAACCGTCTTCCACACATGCACTGCCGTCTTGGTCGGTCCCGTGAGGGACCCGTCCAATGATTTGGAATACAGCGCCCTAAGGTAATTGCCCCCGCGCAGCAGCCACCGATCCATAGCAAACCCAGGGTTCAGCGCCGGACCGTAAACCCCATGGTTAATCGCTCCCAATTGGGTAGCCCAATAATATCTTCTAATGTCAGGGAGTGCTATCCCCCCGTCATACCATGGAAGGGTCAACTTTGCTATAGCTATACGCGGTCGACCGTCCCATAACAGCGAACGCTGGAGGCTCTCCACCTCACGAAAATAACAGGCAGGAACTAACTCTAGGGTGTTCTGTAAGGCGTAGAGAAACCGGGGAAGAGACATCATTTTAAACAATGCGGCGCGGCCTAGGAGGGAGAGCGGTAGCCGCCTCCAACCCGCGACATCCCGTCTCAAGCGTGACAGCGGAGGGAGGAGGTTCTTCTCGTATCGGACAGAGGGGTCTGTGGAAATATATATCCCCAAGTACAGAAAGCCCCGCTGGGCGATCTGGATGGAGCAATCCCGCGGGACGGCAGGGGTGTCCCCACTGAGAACATATAGGTGCGACTTTCCCCAATTAATGGCGAGACCCGAGTTACTACCAAAAGACTTCAAAACGTCGCAGACCACTATGAGGGATTTCCGAGGCGAGGTCAAGTATAACAAAATGTCGTCTGCATACAATGAAATGCGGTCCTCGTGGTCTGGCGACCATCGGATCCCTCTTATGTCTGGCTGCCATCTAATCCATGCCGCCAGCGGCTCAAGGGCGAGAGCGAACAGTAGTGGCGACAAAGGACAACCCTGCCGAGTGCACCTCCCGAGCCCGAACGGAGATGACGCCCTACCGTTCACCACGATTTTAGCCAAAGTTTCCTCATAAAGTAGCCTAATCCAGCCTATAAAACCGGGTCCGAAGCCGAATTTTGTGAGCGCTGCCCACAGATACGGCCATTCCACAGTATCGAAAGCCATCGTGGCGTCGGGTGACACCAAAATGGCCGACTCCCGCAGCGTCTCAACCCTCGCGAGCGCGCCATGAAGTCGCCTGAGGTTCAACGCAGTGTTGCGGTGTGGGATAAAACCAGATTGGTCCGGGTGGATCAAGTCCCCAATGACCCTGATCAGACGGTTAGCCAGCAGTTTGGCGAGGATTTTGGGCTCAGCGTTGAGTAGGGAGATCGGCCTATACGATCCGCATCTGTTTCGGGGCTTGCCATCTTTATGTATAACCACTATTGTCGCCAGACGTTGGTCGAATGGAAGACACCCTTGCTCCCGCGCCTCCACAAACATATCTCGCAAATACGGAGCAATCTTATCCGGTCTGAGTTTATACAACTCGACCGGCAAGCCATTCGGGCCCGAGGCCTTGCCCGGACGTAGCGAGCGGATAGCAACTGCAACCTCGTCAGCGGTGATGTCACCATCAAGGTCCTCCCTGTCAACGTCGGATAGACAAGGCAGGGCAATGTCTCGCAGCAGTTCATGCGAGTCTTCCTCCGGCTTGTCCGACACAGACGTATGGACCCTGCGGAAGTGGTCCGCGAAACACTGGACTATCCCATCGGGTTCTGTGACAATATCCCCGCCATCCATCAGTATTTCTGGCACAACTCTATTCACTCGTTCTTTCCTGTCTAACCACGCTATTAATTTCCCAGCCTTGTCACCCACATCATACAATCGCCCTTGTTGGTCCCTGCTAAGAACCTTAGCCGCGTTTGTCACCAGTGCTTTATATTCAGATTGTTTTAATCTCAACTTATGCAGTGTTTCCGCCGTGACCTCATCTTCCAGGACAGACTCTAATGCCACTATCTCAGCCTCGATCTGCGCCACCTCCGCATCTCTCCGACGCTTGACATCCGCTATCAAGGAGAGGGCCTCCCCTCTCAGTACTGTTTTAAACGCTTCCCACAAAGACACCGTGGAGGTAACCGAGCCAAGGTTCTCCGAAAAGTAAAGATCAACCGCTTTCAACAACGCACCACGAGTCTTAGGGTCACGGAAATACCAGGGGTTAATAGGGGCAACCCTACCTGCCGCACCACGGCCAAAATCCATACTAATCCACACCGGCGAGTGATCGGAGATGCCCCTGGCCATGTGCCTAGCCTCGGACACCAAGGAAGCGTGGGCAGCCAAGGTGAGAACATAATCTATTCTAGAGAGACTGCCGTGCGCCCCAGAGTGAAAAGTGTACTGCCGCTGAGCGGAGTGCAGCAGCCTCCAGCAGTCAACCAAACCTAGTGTATCAGTAAAGTCTGGGAACCATCTCTGCGCCCCCCCGGGGTCCCTTGGCGGATGTCTGTCTAGTAATCCGGAACCAACTGCATTAAAGTCACCACCCATTACCAACACTCCCTCGGGGAGATCCAACATGACCCTCCCCAAGTCGGCCAATGTGACGGCCTGCAGGCCAGGGGGGACATAAACAGAAACCAAAACCAGTGTCCTGCCCTCCCATCTCCCCGCAGCCGCCGCAAAGCGCCCCCTCTCATCAACAGTAGTAGAGTCAATCTCCAACGGCAGCGAGGTCCTAACAAGTATTCCAGCCCCCCGAGATCCCGAGGAAAACCCAGAGTGGGCGATAAATTTATACCCCTTTCTATTAAGGGCATGACACGTGTTGCCTATCAGGTGCGTCTCCTGCAGCAAAACTATGTCAGGAGAGCACCTCTTCAGAAATTGCAGAACAATCCCCCGCTTAATACGATCCCCCAAGCCGTTAACATTCCAACTAAGTATATTCAAACCCCTACCCCCATCACAAAATGGCAAGAGACCCCCGCCCATCCCCGAGAGCAGCACACAAGACTTGCATTGCGATACCTTGCAAAATGAAAAACAACAAACACTCCAACAAACCCAAACCACCCCCCACCCTGCATAAGCCTAAAAGCCCTCCCAACTTGCAGTGTGCCTGTCGCCCTAGCAAAAGCTAATCTACAAGAAGAAACCCCGTAGGAGGAAAGAGATCCCATTGTGCCCTCGCCACCCCCGGACAATAGCTAGCAATAAAAACAAATCAGTGAACCACTGTCCCGAGCTTAGCCAGAATGGTCGATCACCAGAGTCCTCACTCTTTTGCGACATGGCCTCCGTCCGCTCCGACAGCATGATCCCCGCTAGTCCGCCGCTGAGGCAATGTGTCCAGCCATTCCCCAACCTCGTCTGGCAAGTCAAAGAAAAAGGTTCGTTCTTCGTACTCGACGCGCAGCTTGGCTGGGAAGAGCATGGCATACTTCAGACCCCTCTCACGTAGCCTCCTCTTAACCCCCAGGAAACTCTGCCGTTGCTCCTGCACCGCCTGGGTGAAGTCAGGATAAAAACTCACTGCAGTGTTCTGGAAAGTGACCGGTCCGGACCCCCGTGACGCCTGCAGAATGGCATCGCGGTCCCTGAAGTTGAAGATCCTGGCGATGATCGGTCTCGGGGGGGCTCCCACCTTGGGCCTGCCGCCCGGGACTCGGTGGGCCCGCTCGACCGCAAAGAACTTGCTGAGGCCCTTAGGTGCCAGATGGTTAAGCACCAAGTCCTCGACAAACAAGTCCGCCGATTGCTCCTCCGATTTCTCCGGAACGCCAACAATGCGCACGTTATTGCGCCTCGCCCGGCCTTCAAAATCCTCCATCTTGCGGGCAATGAGGTCGTTGGTAGTCCTCAGCGTGCGGACCTCTATTTGCAGATCAGAGACGTCCCCCGTGAGGCTAGTGGTTTTTTGGTCCAATGATTTTACTCTCTCATTAGTTTTCCCCAGGTCAGCGCGGAGCAAGTTAACGTCGACTGAGATGGTGTCCACTTTGTGTGCCAGGGTCTCAAACTGTTGTCCAATAGAGGACTTCATCTCCTCAATGGCGCCCATAATGTCTTGCAGTGTCAATTCCGGTGCGGGGACCGAGCCGTCTCCCAATGATTCCTGTGGCTTCCCCGGTCCGCTTGGCGATCCCTTTTGCTGGGCATAGCGATCCATATTGTTGGTTTGGGTGTAGCCCCCCCGCCTGGTATTCTTGGGCTTCTGTTTGTCGGCCTCCGATTTGGTCGACATCCTCAACCCCGGAACAGTCAGCGTCAAAAACAGGCCGCTCAGCCACGCAATTGGCACGAGGTCCGCTGGATCTGGGACTCCGATGCAATCCCATGCATGTGCAGGCCGAGCTACAGGCAACTGTTGTCCAAGACACTCGCGGGCCGAGGCACGTAATTGTGAGAAAAAGCGAAAGTGAAAGTGGAAGCAGCCCCACTCCGATGATCCGCACCGCACACAGCCGCTGTTGTTCAATTAGTGTCCGGGCCCATGCCAACGCGAGACCCGGGCACCTCCCGGGGGATAGGCCGCAAACTTCAGCCTGTCACAACTTCGGTCTCCGGTGTATGATTTCAGTCCGGACAACAACGCTCGCCTCAGCAGTAGTTCATGTCCAATATTCCGGATATTTGACACAGGATTTTTCCAGGATAATTGCCGGAGGGAACGAGGGTCACGGGAGCTCTGTGCTCACGCGGCCATCTTGGTCCCGCGCTAGGCTCCTCCGAATTTTTTATTATTCACTAGGATACCGAGGCGTCCTCTTAAATGTCGAGTAGTTCCAGATAATGAGGGCCTGAGGTCTGCAGATTAGTTAGAAAGAGCAGAACATTCTGTGTTTAGCGCAAGTCTGTCCTCTGTGCCTCATCTCACCCCTGTATTTGGGGATCGCAGCGTATGAGCTGTGCCTAGCGTTCAGTTGCTAGGGTGAAGAGGAGAAGGGAGATAGGGTAGCCTTGCCTGGTGCCTCTGCGGATAGGGGATGGGGAGGAGAGTGAAATATTTATTTGAAATTGTGCAGATGGTTGCGAGTATAAAAGTTTGAGGAGTATGCAAAAGTAAGCCCCTAGCCTGGTTCGTTCTAGGACACTGCTCAAGAAGTACCAATCAGTTGTTTCGAAGGCCTTCTCAAAGTCTATTAGGAGCAGGACAGAGGGATGGTGAAGGCTTTGTGCTTGGGAGACGGCCACTTGGACTTTATTAATGCAGTGTTGGGTGCTGCGTGCTGGCATGAAGCCACATTGTTCGGGTGGATCAGAAAAGACAGTCTGCCACAGCCCAGTTGGCCAGGACCGTGGAAAACACCTTGATCTCAGAATTGATATGGGAGATAGGTCTACGCAAGAGACATCTGTGCAATGGTTGACCAGTTATCGGGATGACCACAATTGTGGTTGTGTGAAGCTGAGGGGGGAGGCACTCTTGCAGCTGCTTCAGTGTACAGGGCAAGCAGGTGGGGGACCAGCGTATTGCGGAATTTCTGATATTGGTCGGCAGGGAATCCATCCAGGCCCAGTGTTTTGCTGGGGGGCATATCTGATAGTGCTGCTTCTATTTTGGTGGCTGTGAATGGCTGGTCAAGTCCTCGAGGAATCAAGGGCAGCAGGATCTTGGCCAGCAATGGGTGTGCTTCTTCTTGTGTGGGTCTTGGTCTGTGTTCATATCAGTCCTTGTAGTAGTCAGCAAACACTTTGCACTATGTCGGAAGTGCAAACCTTCTGCCAACCTTTGGCATCCGTAGGGAAAGGTACAACTCTGGAAGTAAACTCTCTGGTGACCTGTCGGTGGAGGAGCGTCCCGGATTTATCTCCATGTTCATACACCCGTTGCATTGATGCCCTCAAACACTGCAGAGCCTCTTCTAGTGAGATTTGTCTCACCGAGACTCTCGCCACCACCAATCGATGGGCAAGCTCAGCTGATGTTTTTTTTTTTTAAAGCTTGATGCTCCAAAACGAAGATTTAGACCCCTAAGGTCGTAATTTGCGTGAGCTTCTCTTTACCTCTGCCACGGATATACCCCTAAGCTAGTTCTCTGATTGTGGGCTTACTTAGGGTGGCCTGCTGACATTACAGTACTCTGATTAATCTTGATGTAGGAGTGAAGCTCAGACTCTGTGTAGTCAGTGCTGTACTGATCATTTGGATACCATGCATTGAGATGCTACATCTGACCTTTAGTAGGTTCTGGGAACCCCACATGTATTGTGAGCGGCGCATGTTCAGATATTATCAGAGGAAGAATGTCAACCGTGGACTTCTGGGGAACGTCAGTGGCCAGAGTCAGAGGAGGTCAATGTGCGACATTGTCTTGTGGGCAGCTGAGGTGTGAGTTGTATGCAAGGCCATGGGGATGCTGTGTCCTCCACGCATTGCAGAGCCCCATTAAGTCAATACATGCAGTGAGCTTATGGAATTGGGATCGATGCCCCATCCCTGTGGAACCAGTTGAGTCATTCTTTGGACTATGTACAGTTTTGAATTCCCCCACTATGATGGTAGTATCCAGTGGGAGTTTCAGTAGGATAGATGTCCGGTATAAAAAGTTGTTTTGCTTACCTTCAAGCAAGCTTCCCCCCCCCAATCTATCTGCAATAGGAGTCTGTGTATGTATTTGTCACCTCCAGGGGAATGCCTCTATGTTGCAAATTAGCTACACTGTGGGATCCCAGAGTAAACCCAGAGCTATAAATTCTGCTATACCCATATCTTTGAAGGAAAGGGTATTGCTCACCCACTTGGTGGGTTTCTTGCAGCAGGAGAACAGTGGGCTGTAACCATTTAGCATAGCAGAGAACAGCAGATGGTTTGCGGTCCAGCATGTTGTTCACAAACCAGGACATATTCTTAAAGTCTCTCATGGGGGCCTGTGAGTCTGACTGTATGAAACGAGGGCTGGGGACATGTGTCGAGGGTCTGGTGTTGTAGCTGTAGTTTGGTCGTGTGGGACTGTGTGATCGGTGAAGCGGCACGTATGACTGTGCTTTTTGTAACCTGTGGACGGTGCAACTGTACAAATGTTAACTAACCTAACCCCCATCCAACCCAAATTCCCCCACCCCATACTTCTACCCTTGAAGCATCTGTCAGCCAAAAATTAATCATAACAAACAAAGCACTAAACTTAAGCATAAGATGGGGACCTCCATCATAGCAGGAAAAGATGCCAAGTACTTAAACAAATTTCCTAATGTATTTAGGCTAGCACTATTTCCCTGGAGGGATGATTTGTCAGTTGTTGCCAGGGCAGGGTCCCAGGCCTGTCCGGACCTGTCCGGTCTGGGATCCTTACTCTCTAGGGGGTTCATAGGTTACACTCCCTGTGTGTGCGTGGGGGTGTGGCTGTGGGGCAGAAGCTGCATAGCCAAGGCCCACGGCCAACTCGAGGGTGGGCTAGGCAGGTTGCTTGGTGGTGTGGGAGACTTGTATGTGTTAGCCGACCTGCCGCATCCCGACAAGCACAAGGCTGTGTTTGCCACCCCACAGAGTTTCACCGCACTCCTCCAGGTGGCGCAGATGCCTCCCAGCGCCCTGGTTAAAAGCAGCCCACAGGATCTCCTGCCAGCTTTGCCTGGCCTCTAGCACCACTGCCGCCGGCACGGTGATTAGCAGGCTGCCATTTTGACAGATGTGGCTCTGGGGGGTCCTATGTCTCCTCTCTCCACTGAAGCCTCTAGCTGAAGTGCCGACCGGTAAAAATAATTCCTGGGAGAAAGAGGGGGGTGGGGGGGGGGGGGCGCAACTGCGTATCTTTTGGCTCCGGGGGCGGAGAAGGATGCATGAGGAGGTCGGAGCAGTCCTAAACTTCGACTGCGATCTTTGTTGCCTTCCCTTCAATTAACTTTTTTTATCACATTTTATTTAAACCCCATGATTATTTTTTTTCTCTACTTATTAATAGCTCGTTTTTTACAATTACATTTTTTTTTATCAACCAAACTAGTACATCAAAACAGTTTCTTGCAAGTGTAGGGTTTTGTCTCCACTTCTCACTCTGACAAATTAAATGGGTTTGCATGTTCAGCTGAAAATCAGTTTTTCTTACAAAATATCTTGTGTGGATTCCTTTATTTATTTGTTTTGAAAAGGGCTTCACATACCCCGCTAAATGCCCAGTATATAATCTGGTCCTTTGTAGTTGAATAATGCGAATCTCAACAGCAATATACAAGCTATCCCTTTGCTACTGTAGTAAAATACCACACAAGGTAGGTACAATATTACGTTGTGCTGTTGACACTCAACTAATCCAAAGATTAGTCCTGCAGTGGTTTTGAACTAGCTGTGTCTGAGCTATAAAATCAAAAGGTATCCCTAGATCATTATAAACTAGTCTATTGCAGGTTAATTGATGCAAATATGGGTATACTACACTATTTGTGTTGGCCTGTAGGAGAGGGAGCATATAGGTTAGCTGCAGGCAATCTCCTTTAGCTGACTTGGTGTTGCTCATTGAAAAACCTCAGTGGTAACTCTGAGGCATATCATCAACGAGGCGATAAAAAATTATCGCCGCTTTTGCGTCCGTTTTCGGATGAAAAGCAGCGATAATTTCATCGCCTAATCAGCAAGGTCACGCTATCGCGTGAAACCTTGCATTAGCGCCTGTATTCTGAACGCCCAGCTTTGCATCTCTAATGAGATGCAAAGGTGGGCGTTCCTGCCCTGATATAACTGGAGAAATGTCGCTAAGCGACTTTTCTCCAATTATCAATGGGCACACTAACCTGCAGAGCAACAAGCAAAGTAGCGATAACCTCTGTTATCGCTACTTTCCTTACGCCTGCTTCAAGAATGACTTAGCCATGATATCCTATGTAAGGTGGATATCATGGCTAAGTATGCCTTGCCCTATCATCAAGCTATCGCCAAACTTTGTGAGATTATCGCTGGATTTCTAGCGATAATCTCACATTTGGCAGTTAGCGCTTGGAATTTTATCGCTTTTGAGATAAGCTTTGCTAATAGCACGCTACCTCAGTGATGAAGTTCCACGTAACCTGGCGATAATTATCGCCGGTGCTTGATGATATGCCCCACAGTTCTTTTAGATTATTGATGCAGAGGCTGAGTTAATGTAATTAAAATCAAGTTTGCCTTTAACTAGTTTATTTGTGTTAGCAATTGCAATCAAAATAAAATATGGATCAGTTCCAGTATTTTAGTTAAAAGCTTGCAATTGAGCTATAATAGCAATCAAATGATTTAAGTTAACTGGATCCAGTTTAAATAAAACATTGAGTTAGTGGCAATGTTATAAGTTAACTCCTCAAAGCTCAATTGAGATGGAAATTGGGCTAGACCTAAACACTGAATCAAGCTCTTAGGCACATCTGAGTAGCACAAGTAAATTAATGGAAATCCCCTCACAGTAAATCATTTAACTTCAAATATTGAAGTGTTTATATGTGAATTACAGAAGTAAATGTATTTATTTTAATATTATAATACGTCTGTAGCAACACAAACGCGCTTGCTGCAAAATTGGATGTAATCTACTGCAGTTCAACTTAAATAATAAAGTGTTAGAGCTAGGACACCGACATTGAAAAAATAAAATCAAGAAAGGCGATCTCAGGAGGAGCCTAGCGCGCAACCAAGATGGCCGCGTAGGTGTGAGGCTCCCGAGGACCTCCACAACCTCCTACGTTTATCCTGTCTTCATCCTGCCTCGGTTGAGGGGACTGTGTTGGTGAGCCTGAGCCGAGGTGGTACCCGTTCCCCGTCCTCGAATCGGACTTCGGGTACCGGAGTGAGCACCGATTGAAGTTTGCGGCCTACTTCTCGCCGGACCCCGGATTTGCGCTGGGGGGTGACCCAGTGGCAAAGTGAACAACAACGGCGGGATGGGCCTGGCGAGTCGCGTACCCCGCACTTTCGCTTTCACTTTCGCACCCCCTTGCCGTCTCTGCAAGTGAGATCGCGGAGCTCTTTGTGTTGGTGTGGCCTCGCTGGGAGACCCTGCCTGCCGGCTGTGACCCACCCCGCCGACCTGGGGTGGCCCCCCGGAGCTCGTGGCCTTGATTGCCTGCCCTCTACGGCGTAGCTGGTGCGGGTGTGAGACCCGTGGCGATGGCCACGAAACAAGACAGAGATCGGTCGAAGACCATGTTGTAAATTAAGGCAGAATGTGATTAAGCATTTACTGAAAACATTAATGCTTCCCCTTTTGATCATGTTTTCTTCGTTATGTTGACCGAAGTCCGGACTCCATTTTGTATTGACATGCTGCCATGTGTTCACCACGAGGAGAGTCCGGCCTCTGTGTTAGTTGCTCTTGTAATCTGCCTAGCAACAGTTTATAAATAGCTCTCTCTTGTCCGTCTGGCGCATGCCCAGACTTGACCACATCTGTTATAATTAGCTTTGCTTGACCATGTCCTTTCGCGGGCTCAAGGAGTGTGTTGGCTCCGCCCATGTATTGATTCAGTATCGAGAATGACCATAAATGGTAATGTTCTTCGGCCTCATGTTGTATCCACCCACTTATGAGCCCCTCTGTTGTGTATAAAAGGGGACTGTGTACGAATGTTCTTTGTGCTACTCCATGCAATACTGAAGAGTGTTGTGTGGATTGTAGGACCACCCTTAAGGGTTAATAAACGTTGTTTTGTACTTTGCAGTTTCCGTGCCAACTTCCTTATAGATTCCGTTACAGGAGAGCGAACCCTTGTGTCTTGCGGGCCTAGCTGGGGCCTGTATTCATCAATTGGCGCCCGTCACGTGGGGCTCATCGGCGACTCGGATGCTCGAAGGACTGGTCGCGACGAAGGTGAGGAGTTTGGCCGGGGACGTGATCACTGCCAGCGGCATCTTAGCCCTGGCATCCCGAGGTTTTTCTTCCTTCCCTTCCGAGCTGACCGTCTGGGTGGCGCCGGTCATCGACTGAGACCTCTTCTGTCGGTCCTGCCGTGAGAGCCGTTTGGGCGATTGTGGAGCTTGGCAGTTGGAACCTGGACTCTTGATTGGTAAGAACCGTTGTACGGTACTTGCTCCGAGTTTTGAAGCCTGGGTTGGCTATTTGAGTTTTGATTGATGCTGACTAGTCATATTTTGAATTTGTCTTTGTGAAAATATATGCGTTGCAACACATATAGGCAGGTAATGTGGAGAAATTTCTCCAGGAGCTGTGTAAACTTTGAACGGCGCAACGATTAAGTGCCATTTTTCCTTATAATATTGCATATTTTGCACTATTTCTGAGCATGCCTGCTTTCAGCGCACTCCGTAAGTGGTGCTGCTGTTTTGGTAACCGGTTGAACCTCGAGGAATCTGCTCCAGCTCCCCCAGAGGGGACTCCTAATAGGGATATGTATGTGAAGCATGGTCTTTCTTCCATAATGTACAGCACGCTATGGAGGAAATACACGAGGAAGGATCCTGAGTTGCGATGGCCTTTGTATGGATCGTTTGATATACGTAAGATTGAGTATGTGGAACAGTGTATGTGTAAGCGACGTGCTCGTCAGGATATGTTTGAGTGTGTGCGATTATGGGTGAAGGAAGTGCGTGAGCGAGAGAAACGTGAGAAAGCGCTGTTTGATAAAGAGCAACGGAAGAATGACCATGTGCGAGCGCAGGAAGCGAAGCATCGGGAGGACAAAGAGCATACGGACAGACAAGAGAAAGAGCGTAGGCTACAGGTCTCGGGTCAATATGTTGTTCGCCAGCCGCTTTATCCTGTCCTTAATAATCCTGATGATGATTTTTATTTACTAGATCGCTCTCCGCCCCCTTATGTTGGCGCATCTGCTCCGCGGCCGCAAGATTCTGGCCCGGCTCCGGGTAAGGTCGACACACGGTCCATGTTATCGGCCGAGCATATGGCTGAGCTTCGGAAACTTTCCCTCCGTGCACTTAAGGGCAAGATGTCTAAGGAGGAGTTGTTCCATACTTGGGGGTCGTGGCAAGATAGAGAGAGGGTGTATTTTCTGTCTCATTTCGCGGATGAAGTAATTGCTGCTTTCCGAAAATATTCTAGTGTCCTTGAGCCTGACGAAGTGTCTTCGGATGCCGGAGCATTACGTAATGGTGTTTTTTCTCCCCCTAAGGCTCCTGAGGCGGCTCGGCGGCTGTTCGCTTTACGGGACGAGGTGCTGGCCCTTAGAGAGAAAGCACGCCAACAAACGGAGGAGGGGAAGCAGTTGGATTCGTCTGCAGCAGGGGGCCACCCATCCGCCTCCCAGTCAGATAAGGATGACATAGTGCATGCTAAACCAATGCGAGAGGCGGCGCCTTTGTATGTTCCTCCTAAGGGAGCAGGGACTAGCTCGGATATTAACTCCGCCGATGCAAGGGGATATTTTGTATATAACTGGGTTTACACTCCATGGCATAGGGCCGATGTTATGGCACTAAAGAATGCGTTGCCTGACCCCCGCAAGAATCCAGCGGCCTTCTATGAAGAAGTCGAGGGGGCCTTGAATTCTTGCATTATGACCTTAGCGGATATAGACCTGTTCTTTGGCCTTATCCTACCGCCGGATACGTGGCGCTCTGTCCGAAAGGTAGATGATGCGGTTGCCTTCAAGGCCCGGTGGTCCGACCTTGAGGATGAGGATAGGGAACGGAAGCCTGCACAGAAACCACCCCAGAATATTTTAGATCTCCCTGCGGCTATTGTGGCTAAGTTGAAGACGATTATCCCCCCTAAAAAGATTGACTGGAATATGTTAACTGCATGTAAGCAGAAAGTTGACGAGTCAGTTGCGGACTTCTTTACGCGCTTTGAGGAGACGTTTCATGATTTTAGTGGCCAGTCGCTTACTGACGACACGGGCCGCCACCTTTTCGCGGACAAATATGTGGCTAATCTGCTACCGGCAGTTGCGGCCCGGTTAAAAGCGAGCGAGAGTTCCTGGTCCTCCGCGACGCCGACGGCCCTTCTGACTATCGCTCAGTATTATGAGCGTCAGGAGCACGAGGCGCAGGGCCAGGAGGAGAAGAAATCGAAAGATCTCAAAACCAAGGTGATGTTAGCACAAGTATATGGCCCGCCCCGACGGGGTAATAATAATAGAGGAAGGGGCGGATCTTATGGTCCCCCTTCGGGCCGATCTGATTTGAATAGGAACCAGTGTGCGTACTGCAAGCAGTTGGGCCATTGGGCCAGGGATTGCCCAGCGTTGCGTGCTTCGCGTCAGGGGCACACTCCGGGTGGCCCGAGAGGTAGAGGGGGCTTCTCGAACTTTAGAGGGAATTCTAACGATAATGTCCGTTTCGATACTGCCGGGCGGCACCGAGATGGCTCAAATGTTTTTGATCGCCAGCACCAGTATCATGTATCGGACATCGATCAATCGGGATATCATGATTCTCAGCATGCATAGGAATGCGTTGGATGGGGGTCCGAATCAGTTGAGGTGCCGGTCGATCAGACGGGTCCTTATGTATCGGCTGAGGTTTTAGGTTCTACTGATCAGTTCCTAGTGGATACAGGAGCGACACGTAGTGCATTGTCTAGGTACTTGGTTCCGGGGGCTCCCCCATCCGGCTCAATAGTTACATCGGTAGGGTTTGACGGTACACTCTCCCGAAGCCCTCTTTCACAGCCCCTTGCATTTAAAGTTGATTGTTTTTCTGCGCCCTGTCCGTTTCTGCTTGCTCCATATACACCGGATAACATTATGGGCCTTGATATGTTAAAGTACTTTAGGGCTACAATCCGCTGCTCCCCTGAGGGTGTGAGGGTGATCTTAAATGACAATTATCCCAGGTCTGGGCGGATGTGTACGATATCAGAGGATGCATTGTTGGCTACCCTCCCCCGAGCTTTATGGGCGACTTCGGACACAGATGTGGGGCAAATGGTGATTCCTCCGGTCCACATTAGTGTCCAGGAGGGGGCGGTGCTACCACGCCTCCCGCAGTATCGTATTTCCCAGGAGGGCGAGGAGGCTCTCATACAGATTGTGCAAGACTTGATAGCAGTAGGGGTAGTGGAAGAAGTTCCCTATAATATCTGTAACAGTCCGATTCTCCCAATTTTGAAAAAGGACATGGATGCAAAGGTCTATCGGTTCATAATTGATTTGAGGGAGGTAAACAAGATCGTGGTACCTCAGTACCCGGTGGTTTCCGATATCACGACGTTGCTTACCTTGGTCCCGCCTACGGCGACCATGTTCTCAGTGATTGATTTGAAAAATGCCTTCTTTTCTATTCCCATTCACCCTGATAGCCGATTTCTTTTTGGGTTCACATTAAACAATAGATCTTATCGTTTTTGTAGAATTCCCCAAGGCTATACAGAAAGCCCTAGTATTTACAGTCAGGCTTTGAAACGACAGTTGGATTCCTTTGTGCTACTCGAGGGGGTCGCCCTCATTCAATATGTCGACGACATCTTGTTGGCGGCTGACACCCTGGAGTTGTGTGAAAAGAGCACGTTATCCCTCCTTTCCTTTTTAGCCTCCCACAATCATAAAGTATCTAGGAAGAAATTGCAATTCTGTAGACCAAAGGTGACTTATTTAGGTCACCTTTTGTCTAAGGAGGGGCGTGCACTCACACCAGATCGTATCCAAGTAATTTTGGACACACCGAGACCATCCACGCAGAAGGATGTGCGTGCATTTTTGGGTCTTGTTTCTTTTTGTAGACAGTGGATATTGGGGTTTTCACACATAGCCAAGCCATTACTAGCTCTCTTGACAAAAGACACGCCCATTCCGATCCCCTGGTCAGATGAGTGTGATGCTGCGTTTCAGCAATTGAGACAGGCCCTTTGTTCAGCACCAGTGTTAGGGACCCCTGATTATGCAAAACCCTTTTCGTTGTATGTGCATGAGAAAGATGGATGTGCATTGTCAGTCTTAGTACAGATGCACGGCGACAAGCAGCGCCCTTGTGCATACTTTTCGGCTGTGCTTGATCCTGTCGCCCGAGCATTACCAGGGTGTTTTCGCTCGGTAGCGGCGACAGCTGTGTCAATACGCCAAAGTGAAGGAATTGTGTTGTCCCATAAATTGTTGGTGTTAGTTCCCCATGCTGTGGATGCCCTGCTTAATCAAACAAAGACGCAGCATTTGACCAGTGCCCGTTTAACGGGATATGAGCTGACGCTTTTGGCTCCTCATATTACGTTAAAGAGGTGCGTGACATTAAACCCGGCCACATTGTTGCCATACCCCGAGACCCAGCCTGAGGCGCAGAAAGCGCATGATTGTATCCTTGTGACTGAGGAACAAACAAAGGGTCGTATTGATCTCCAGGATACGCCCTTTTCAGAGGTAGATGGAGAGTTGTGGGTAGACGGATCATGCCTGAAGCTACCAGATGGTACGACTTCAGCAGCGTATGCAATTACCACATTACACACGATAGTGGAGACAGCACGCATACCACAGAAATCAGCTCAAGCAGCGGAACTGATAGCCTTAACACGAGCATGTGAGCTCAGTACAGGATTGTGTGTGAATGTTTACACAGATAGCCGCTATGCCTTCGGAGTAGCGCACGATTTCGGCCTACTCTGGAAGGAGAGAGGGTTCTTAACGTCACATGGGGTACAGATAATGCATGGGGAGTTAGTCCACAATCTCTTAACTGCATTGACATACCCGAAGAAAATTGCCATTGTTAAGTGTAGTGCCCATAGGAAAGTAGTTGATAAAGTTGGAGAAGGGAATGCGTTAGCAGACCGAGTAGCACGGGAGACTGCGACGCAGCCCGGCGCTACTGCCATGTATGTAGTAAAGTCACAGGTGGAAAGATGGCGTGATGCGAAGGAGGAAGTGCGAGAAATGCAAAGGACCGCTTCTGATAAAGAGCGGGAGCAATGGGCTAGCGAGGGAGAGTTGGATGATGAGGGCTGTTGGAGAAATAAGCAGATGGATAGATGGAAGTTACCCACGGCTTTCGTACAACCTATGGTTCAAATGGCACATGGGCTAGCACATGTTGGAGCTTCCGCAATTGTGAAATTGCTTACCCAAGTCTGGGAGCATCCAGAGATTGCTAGCACAGCAAAGAGGGTGGTGCAGACCTGTATGATTTGTCTGAAGTATAACCCAGGGAAAGGCACTCGAACTCCAGCAGGAGGATTTGCGACACCCACTGCACCCTTTGAGGTTCTGCAGATGGACTACATCCAGCTTGAGCGCTGTAACAATTTGAAGTATGTTCTAGTAGTGGTTTGCGCTTTCAGCAAATGGGTTGAGGCGTACCCTACGAAAGACAATAAATACTGCAATGACCACGGCGAAGCTGCTGCTAAAAGAGTTTTTCCCTCGATACGGCGTCTGTAGACTTCTGTGGAGTGATAATGGCCCTCACTTTGTAGCGGATGTTATAAAGTATGTCTTGAAGGGTCTAGGCATCACTCAGAAGTTTCATGCCGTGTTCCACCCTCAGTCTGCAGGACTAGTCGAGAAGTATAATGGTACACTGAAGCTTAAGATCGCCAAAATCCAAGCTTCAACATCTTTGACTTGGCCAGACGCCCTGCCACTGGCGTTATTGTCAATTAGGTCGGTGCCACACTCTCGAACTGGCCTTACGCCATATGAAATCGTATTTGGACGCCCAATGAATATTTGGGGTCCACCAAGGCCTAAGGCTGTGTATGATGTACCTTGTGTAATGATGAGCGATTATCTGGCACAGTTAACGGATAATTTGGTTTCTATTCATCAACAGGTCCGAGAGGCGCTCCCTGATCGGTCTACCGGTGAAGGACATGGTCTCCGGCCTGGAGATCATGTTATGGTGAAGGTTTTCGACAGAACGAACAGTTTGGAGCCGAGATGGGTAGGACCTGAACAAGTCCTCCTTGCAACGAGGACGGCAGTGTGAGTCTCGAACAGGAAGAATTGGATCCATTCCTTGCACTGCCGAAAGGTACCGCCCGGATTGGTGGAGTCTGCCGTGCTGACCGATCAACGAGAAATCCTAGCAGCAGAGACAGGCCGTGCTGCGAAGCCGAATGACACTGAGGAGCTATTTCCGGACCACACGACTTCTGGAGGAAGGCGATATTATCTTCGACCAAGGAAGTAAGGTTTCCAGTGCCGGGACATACTGTCAGAACGGCCCTTGGGTTAGTGAAACGGAGAGCCGATGAGGCAAGGGGGGGGGATCAGCCCTGCATTAGTGTAGTGACACCCGTCTTGGCCCGCTGGTGAAGAAATCAACCGCTGCCCAAGGGGAAGAGTTCTGACAGACTTTTTAGTTTCAGGAAGATATCAGGGTATTGTTTCTTTTGACATGGAGAAGAAGAAAATCCTTTGTGCGTTGGGGTTCATGCTAACAGTAGCTATCGTTGGTATAACCACATGGTTTGTGGAGGAGGCAACTCCTGCTCGAAAGACACTTGTGTTGACGACTCCAGTGCCTGCGGAGCACTACTTTTATACACTGCCATATCAAGAGTTGAAGCATCGACAATCCTATTTGAATAACACTTTCATTCAGATGCTGCATCACACCCACGTTGCTACGAACGCTACGAACTGTTGGATATGTGGGATGATGCCAGCCCATCAGAAGAAAGGAGGAACGCCATTCATACCACTTCCTTTCTCTCATAATGGCTCTTGTAGAGCATGGTACACTTTGCTGTTTGCCACTCGGAAACCGACAGTGGGACGATTGCTTTTTAGACTTAACAGAGAATGCCATCAAGACAAGAATGGGTACCCACAAGCGAATGGGACAATTTGGGAATGGGAAGAGTACCGACCGGACAATGAATCCATCCCCTATATCTTCACGAACACAAGAGACACTGTGGGGAAGGACAAATTCGTAATCCAAGTAGCACAAGCTCAAGCGGATTTGTGTGTCCAGAGTGTGGGTTTTATCCCTGTTGGTGTCAGTGATTGTATAACTGTACTGAACATCGACGGGCTGAACAACAGTACCTTCCTAGCGTCCCATAATACCTATTTTGTATGTGGAAATAAAGGTTATTACCTTTTGCCGGCTGGGTGGTCCGGGGTATGCTATGTATCATTCCTATTACCTCCTGTATTCTTAGCACCTGCGTCATATCATAAGGATTTGAAACTGTTGAATAATGTGACTGTAAATAGATATAAACGTACTCTATCAATTGATGATGTGGATCAGACCGATACCAGCTTGCAACAGTATATTGATTTTAACTTAGGACTGTTCTTCTTTGTTGGAGCTGCTTTGAACAGTAGGAAGATCCGAAGATTGACAAGAGTGGTAGAAGCTGTGACAAATCAGACTGCTGCCGCTCTTGGGAATCTTACGGAAGAATTACAAATAACTAGGATTGTTGCATTGCAGAATCGTATGGTACTAGATGTAATGTTAGCTGATCGAGGTGGAGCCTGTAAAATTATTGGAAGTAGCTGCTGTGTGTTCATCCCTGATCATACGCCATCCGTTTATAACGCCATTAACAAGCTGCATAAAATAGCAGCTGAAATCCACACAGAAAACGGCACTTGGTCCTTTTCTGGATGGTTTTGGGCGTTGGTTACTGCCTGGGGATGGAAGGTCTTAACTGGTCTCTGCATTATTATAGCAGTTCTGTTCCTTTTCTGTATGTGTATTCAATGTGGACCATTGTGCTGTTCCGTATGCATTTCATTCTGCATTCCAGATAAGAAAGCTATTGCCGATGTTGCTCGACAGAAGGGTCTAGCTAAAGAGGTTAAGGGAATGATGATAATTGATATATATGATGATTATTCTTGGAAACCGGATGTCTTCAGTAAATGCTGAAAGGGTCGTCTGTTGTAAATTAAGGCAGAATGTGATTAAGCATTTACTGAAAACATTAATGCTTCCCCTTTTGATCATGTTTTCTTCGTTATGTTGACCGAAGTCCGGACTCCATTTTGTATTGACATGCTGCCATGTGTTCACCACGAGGAGAGTCCGGCCTCTGTGTTAGTTGCTCTTGTAATCTGCCTAGCAACAGTTTATAAATAGCTCTCTCTTGTCCGTCTGGCGCATGCCCAGACTTGACCACATCTGTTATAATTAGCTTTGCTTGACCATGTCCTTTCGCGGGCTCAAGGAGTGTGTTGGCTCCGCCCATGTATTGATTCAGTATCGAGAATGACCATAAATGGTAATGTTCTTCGGCCTCATGTTGTATCCACCCACTTATGAGCCCCTCTGTTGTGTATAAAAGGGGACTGTGTACGAATGTTCTTTGTGCTACTCCATGCAATACTGAAGAGTGTTGTGTGGATTGTAGGACCACCCTTAAGGGTTAATAAACGTTGTTTTGTACTTTGCAGTTTCCGTGCCAACTTCCTTATAGATTCCGTTACAGGAGAGCGAACCCTTGTGTCTTGCGGGCCTAGCTGGGGCCTGTATTCATCAATCAAGTCGACCCGGCGTGGCGCCGTACATCAGGCCAACATCATGGACCGCTATACCCTCCAGAAGGGATCTCCCGGCGGACCGCACAAGTCCTCTGAGGGCCCCCCTGATGCCCCGGATTTGCCCACGGATCTGACTCTGCAAGACGTCATGGGCGCCATTGCTGAGATGAAGGCCTCGGTGGGCCAGCGGTTCGACACCTTGGCGCATAAGATCGACGCGGTCCTCGTGGATGTCGGCCTGGTGAGGGCTGATCTCTCCAAGACCAACGACCGCGTTGATTCTTTGGCCCGAACCGCGTCGGGCCTCACGACTGAGGTGGCGGCCCTCCAAACGGAGGTGCACCGACTTCGTCAGGCGAGTGCGCTTATGGATCGGCGCCTGGAGGATTCCGAGAGTCGGGCCCGGAGGAATAACATCCGCATCATCGGAGTACCCGAGGGACGGGAGGAGGCGGCGGCGGATCTTTTTGTAGAGGACCTGATCGCTACCCATCTCCAGCCTCGGGGACTGAGTAAATTCTTTGCCGTGGAGAGGGCCCACAGAGTTCCCGGGGGAAGGCCGAAGGTCGGAGCCCCTCCGCGGCCTCTCATTGCCCGGATTTTTAACTTTCGGGACAGGGACGCGATCTTGCAAGCTTCCAGACTGCAAGGGCCGATTAAGCTGGAAAATATGGAGGTGAATTTTTATCCTGATTTTACCCAAGCGGTCCAGAAGCAGAGACTGAGTTTCCTGGGCGTCAAGCGCCGGCTCCGGGACATGAACTTAAAATACGCCATGCTCTTCCCGGCCAAGCTGCGGGTAGAGGTGGATGGTCGCACGCACTTTTTTGATCGTCCCGAAGCGGCCGGGGACTGGCTGGACACTCTGTCTGGGGGTAGTGATCGAGATGGTGGGGGGGGGTGGCGGGAGGAGACGGCCCACTGGATCGGGACTGAGGGGTTGATATTGGGCCTCACTCTGGACGACTATGATGCCACTTTCGACCAAGTTTCTGTCTTTGTTCTTTCCCCTCCCTTGGAGGTTGTGTGGGGTCTAGAAGGGGTACTCTTTCCTCCTCTAGGGGGTCTAGCTAGTTTCATTATATAGGGGCGACAGGCACACTGCAAGTTGGGGGGGCTGTCTGGGCTCATGCAGGGGTGCAGGGAGGGGGGAGTTTTGTTGGGGCGGGTGGGTTGGAGTGGGGTGTTGTTCGTTTACACCACAAGGCAAAAGTATCGTTGTGTTATTTCTAAAGTGCTCTCTGGGGGACGAGTGATGGCTTCTGTTTATGATGGGGGGTAGGGGACTGAGTCTGTTGTCCTGGAATGTTAATGGATTGGGGGACAGGATAAAACGAGGTGTGGTCCTGCAGTTCTTGAAGCGAATTTCGCCCGATATAGTTTTTCTGCAGGAGACACACCTCATTGGCAACTCTTTTTGTGCTATGAATCGACGGGGCTACCGCCTTGTGGCCCATTCGGGCTTCACGTCTGGTTCAAGGGGTGTGGGCATTATGGTTAAGAACTCGCTCCCGTTGGAGATTGATGAGGTGCTCCATGACGACAGGGGACGTTACACGGTTTTGGTGGGTAGAATGGAGGGCAGAGTGGTCGTTTTCGTGTCTGTTTATGTCCCGCCGGGGCTGCAGACGACCACCTTTGCGGATCTGGGGCGCCTCCTCCTTGGCCTCCCGGAGGGGATTCTAGTGGTGGGGGGGGATTTTAATGCTGTGGTTTCTGGAACTGTGGATCGTCACCCCCCTAGGTATCTCCCCCGTGCCCAGGCGTGGTTGTCTGGCCTCTTGGATACCTTGGGGCTGGTGGATTGTTGGCGTTTGAAACATCCCACGCAGCTACAGTACACCTTCCATTCAGGGGCTCATGGTAGTCTCTCACGGCTAGATTATGTCCTGGTTCCGGCGGCGCATGTGGGGAGGATAGGGGAGGTGCGCCATTTGGCACGGGGTATTTCGGACCACTCCCCGCTCTTGTTGCACTTTGATATTCTTCCGAGGGGAGAGGGTAGGGTGGTGCCGATTAATCCCTGGTACCTGCGTGACCCCACCATTCGCGCAGAGCTGGTTAAATCCCTTAAGCGCTACTTTGACGAGAATTTGGGGTCTGTGTCATCGGCGGTCTCACTGTGGGAGGCATTCAAGACGGTACTCCGGGGAGAGGCCTTGTCCCTTATTTCCCATTCCCGGAGGCGCGAGCGGGAGGAGGTGACCCGTGTTGAAGCTGAGATAACCGAGTTGGAGGGTGATCTAGAATGTGGGGTGACGGATGACAAATTACATGTTCTCCGACTCAAGCAAGCGGCCTATAAGGCCCTCGTCACGGAGGCGGCCAGGGGCCTCAGTAGAGAGCAACAGGG
The DNA here is from genome assembly GCF_964204655.1 of Triturus cristatus. Lineage (NCBI taxonomy): Eukaryota > Metazoa > Chordata > Amphibia > Caudata > Salamandridae > Triturus > Triturus cristatus. Next base: position 395,777,800 of record NC_140594.1, read on the forward strand.
GAGACTGTATGATGTGGGTGATAAGGCTGGTAAATTGATTGCGTGGCTGGACAAAAAGGAGAGAGCGAGTCGAGTTGTCCCGTTGATTAACAGAAGGGTGTGTGTGTCACTGAACCAGAAGAAATTGTCTCCTGCTTTGCAGACTATTTCCGTGGGGTGTATTCCCCGGTGTCCTCCCGCTCTGAAGAGGATTCCCATGCCCTGCTCAGGGATATCGCGCTGCCTCCCCTTTCGGAGGAGGACAGAGTGTCGTTGGACGCCGCTCCAACCTCCGAAGAAATTGCCCTCGCCATACGTTCGGTCGCTTCCGGCAAGGGCATGGGTCCTAATGGTCTTCCCATCGAGTTGTATAAACTGCGACCGGATACGCTGGCGCCGCATTTCCGTGCTATGTTCCTCGCGGCCCACTCGGCAGGTTCCCTCCCGCTAGACCAGCGTCTAGCTACTATCGTGGTTATCCATAAGGAGGGGAGGCCACGGGACCGGGTCACATCCTATCGGCCTATTTCGCTATTGAATGCGGAGCCCAAAATTCTCGCCAAGGTGTTGGCCAATCGGCTGGTCGGCGTAGTGTGTGACTTGATTCACCAGGATCAGTCCGGCTTTATCCCTCATCGCAACACAGCGCTTAACCTGCGGCGTTTGCATGGGGTGCTCGCACGTGTCCCGCTCATACGGGAGCCGGCCATTTTGGCGTCCTTGGACGCCACTATGGCGTTTGACACACTTGAATGGCCATATATTTGGGCGACGCTCGCGAAGTTTGGGTTTGGCCCAGGATTCATCGGTTGGGTAAAATTGTTGTACTCTGGCCCGCTGGCGCAGGTGGTTGTGAACGGTAGAGTGTCGGCTCCGTTCGAGCTGGGCAGGGGCACGCGGCAGGGCTGCCCGTTATCGCCGCTCCTTTTCGCGCTCGCCTTGGAGCCCCTGGCGGAGTGGCTGCGGTGGGAACCTTCTATTCGTGGTCTCAGCTGGACCCCCGAGTATGAGGACCGCGTATCTCTATACGCTGACGATATTCTCCTGTACCTGGCTTCCCCACGTAAATCACTGATAGTACTGGTTGATGTATTGCATTCATTTGGTCTTAACTCCGGCCTTGTCATCAACTGGGCTAAATCGTGCGTCTATGTTCTCTCTGGGGAGGATCCTATCCTTCCGCGGGGCTGTCCTATCCAGATCGCCCCGCGGGGATTTCGGTACCTGGGTGTCTTCATTGCCCTGGACGCGGAGGCCCGATATAGTCAGAACTTGCTTCCCCCCCTCCAGCGCCTGAAGGAGGATGTCGCGCGTTGGAGGCGCTTGCCGCTCTCGCCGCTCGGCCGGGCGGCATTGTTTAAGATGATGTCGCTGCCGCGTTTCCTGTACGCTCTGCAGAACACAATGGACGTCGTCCCGGCGCGCTACTTTCGCGAGGTGGAGAGTTTGCAGCGCCGACTGTTCTGGGAAGGTAGACCGCGTATCGCCCTGGCGAAGCTGACGCTCCCGTGGTATGACGGGGGGATTGCCCTCCCGGATATCAAACGGTATTATTGGGCCTCCCAGCTGGCTGCGATTAATCACGGCCTGTACGGGCCCGCTCTAAACCCGGCCTTTGAAATGGATAAGATGTTACTGCCGGGTGGTGATTATAACCGAGCGCTTTACTCCAGCTCGCTTGACGCACGTCTGACGGGCCCCACGCGTGTCATGGTACGAGTGTGGCACGCGGCTATGGGGTGGAAAGATCGTTTGACCCGGGCGTCGCCACTATACGCATCTGAGCAGTTGGGCTCCCTGTGGACCTCGAAGGGCTTTGAGAAGTGGGACATGATAGGCATCTGCAGGGTGGGTGATCTCTGGACGAGGGGGGGATTCAAAACGTTCGAGATGCTGCAGACAGAATTCCAGTTGCAGGAAAGGGAGTACTTTTGGTATATGCAGATCCGTCATGCGCTATGCTCCGTATTCCCGGACGTTGCCTCCATCCCGGAGTGTTCCCCTCTGGAGGATAGAGTGCTAGATGGACATGTACCGGACAGCACGATTTCATTAATCTATAAAAAAACTTATCAATGACCGCTCGGGACTGCTGACTAACCTTCGTGAGGCATGGGTGGCCGATGGATTGGAGCTGGACGACAAGGACTGGGTATCTGCGGTGGCCTCCCCGAAAGAGGTGGCCATACCGGCCCGCCTTCGCTTCGTCCAGCTCAAGATACTCCATAGGGTCTATGTTACGGGGCCAAGGCTACTGCGTATGGGCTATGCTGTGGACGGGTTGTGTAAGCGTGGGTGTGGTTCTTTGGGGACCTTTCTCCATATTTTGTGGGAATGCCCGGAGGTGGAGCGATTCTGGCGTGGTGTGCATGAGGTCCTGCGGGTGGTTACGCGTGTGTCGCTGCTGCCCGAAGCGAGGAGATGCCTTCTGAATGTGTGGGAGCCAACCGACTACTCGGTGCCGCAGACGCGGTGGGTGACTCTGGGATATATGGTGGCCAAACGCGACATTGCTCAACTGTGGGGTTCCCAGAGGTCGCCGACTGTCTCGGCATGGAAGGATAACATGGATTGGTGCATGTTTCGGGAAAAGGTGGTGTATGTTGCGAGAGGCAAGCCTGGGACATGGGTGAAAGTATGGGGCCCCTGGAACGCCTACCGCGGGGGAATCTGTACCCCGCCGTTATTGCCCGATCCGTCACCGGCCCCGTCCCCTTAGCCAGTTTATCTCCCCGGTTCCGGGCACTGAGTCCACCTAATCCCCGTCTTGACCTTTTCCCCCCCTTGATACTCCTATGGATTGGTAGGGTCCCCCCTCTAGGGGAGCACATGCCGCTGTTTCCGATTGTGGGTTGCCTTGTGGATTTGTTTTTTGTTGTTATTTGTATTAAAATGAAACCGTTATGTGGGGTCCGGATGGTGTGGCTACCACCGCTTCTAACTCCTGTGCATTTCCCTTTGCCGCGACATGCGCGCTATTGTTTGTATCACATGCTCCTCTTGCTTGCTAGCGGCCGGTCTGAAGGTTGTAGGCCCATCTTTGTATATTTTTTTAATTTTGTAATAAACGGTTTCAAAAAAAAAAGAAAGGAAAAAAAGAAAGGCGATCTCCTTTTAGTTGAAATAAAAGAGCAAGCTCTTAACGTAACACACGGACTCCAAATTCTGATAGTAAATATTGTCTCATATATTAGTGTGTAGACAAGTCTGTCAAGTCAAAATGATTGTTTATTTGGACTGTTGGTCTTTAAACAAGAACAAACATACAAGCATAACTATCATCGGTTTAAAAATCAGCTCAAGTAAAAAACTATATCAAACCAATAAAATACTCCAACTATATTAAATATCCATCTAAAAGAAATACAATCTATCTAACAATTATTTAGATTCCCAATATCAACCATAAAAGCTGGTGTATTTTTCATCAAATCCATACTGATGCTAAAACGTCTACTCTACACATTTTTAAGAACATTTTTGACTGCAAGCATAAACTTCCCTATTGCACATGCTATATCTAATGTGTGCATATCTAATGGCAGATCTACTGCCTGTTCCCGATTCCTAACCTCGTATTTTAGGAAAATTAGACGTAGCCACAGTTTTCTTGCATCAAGTACATTTTGGGGCATATTATCAAGCCAGGCGATAAAATTATCGCCGCTTTGGCGGCAGAAAACTTCCGCTAGAACGGCGATAATGGGCTTGATAATATGCTCTATGGAATTCCAATTGAAGCCCATGTTAGACATCCTTCACATCTAACATGGGCTTCAATTGGAATTCCATAGAGCATATTATCAAGCCCATTATCGCCGTTTCAGCGGCGATAATTTTATCGTCTGGCTTGATAATATGCCCCCTAGACAGTCCAAAAAAATTTGCAAAATGTTGCATTTTGTCCCTATATTGCAGGTGAACTTCCCTAATGGGTCAATCATATCCCTCTTAATCCTATCATTCTCATAACATGGATTAATCCCAATCCTTATCTTTAATAATTCTCTCCATAACCAGCGATTGAGAAGAAAATCCATGTACGGGAATTGTTGGCAGTTTTGCCAAGGTTTCAACATAAAGCATACAGAACTTTTCCCTTCCAAGTATCCGTGTTCCATTATATTTTTTTCCTTGCTGTCCTAAATTTTATCTTACTTATAGTCGATGAAAGTTCTGCTGGCTTACATCAGCCCTCCAAACTCTACACGCCATAGTCACTATTTCTCTAACCCCCTTTGCCCACTTCATTTCACTCTGTAGGATCTCACGTTTACACCAAAAAGATACTTTTTGCTCCTCTTCACAACCCAAGCGTTGCCAGAACCTTATTAGTGCCATGATTGCCATTTTTTCCCATGAGACCATACCAGTTTCTAGTCTTAAAGCCTGTATCATGGAGGATCTAGGTAGGGACAGTAATTTCTTACACATTTTCCTTCTTTAACATCCCACTTTCTCTTACCACTTAAGTATAGCAGTTTAGCGCCATATAAAAACTAGGGAGGTACCATAGCCCTGTGGGCATTCAGGACTGATCTATCCGTCATTTCTCCATAGGTAGCATAAAATTTCCTCAGGCCACTAATCGAAGATAGGGCCTGAATTTTTAGTGCATCCAGGTGAACTTTCCACATCATAGATTTCTCAAACCATATTTCTAGATACTTATACTCATTAAAATCAAAGCACAGGTGCACCACACAGGATGATTAGATCAATATATACAATTGTAAAGTTCATATGCGACAACGAAAATTCTTCAGTTTTTTTCTTTTTATTCCATTTTCATTTTATGTAGAACAAACAGAGTTCCGTTCTTGTGACTCAACAAGCAGTACAGCCGTCGCGTTTCGTCCCAATGCAGGACTTCTTCAGGGCACAAAATAATGATGGAATTCAAAGTTTTCACTGAGCTGACAGGTCGTGGTTAGTTTTGTTTAAGGACTGTTTCTAAGTCAGGTCGCTTCCAAGTATTCAATGCCAAGCAAAAACCACAGTAAAAGGAATCCAGCATGCCAGAGTGGAAGTTGTGGACTATTACGGGATGAGACCCGTCAGGATTATCTAGAATTTATCCAGTTACAGCATCAACATCAAGCATCTCTATATTCGTAACAATTAAGGCAAGACCCAAGGCAATCGCAATATGATAGTTGCGGTCAGCAGAGGTCTCCGAAGATCGACCTGTGCTTCTGATTTTACATGTTTGGATACCCGAGGGAACAAGCACTGTGACAGTGGGTGCTATTCAGTGTGCACGTGAATCCCTATTCATATCAAAGGGATAGTACTGTGGGGTGACATTAGGTTAGGTGCTGGTTATTAGAAGGTTCCACTGTCTCTAATTGTTTTTATATTTATACTCATTAACTTTCTCTAATTTTATGGAGTCCAGGACCCAGTTGCAAAATTGTCCTCTTTTTGCCGAAGCAGAGAATATTTGTTTTTTTCAAGTTTACTTTTAGTTTCTTATGACTGCAGTAGTCCCCAAACAATTTGAGCTTTCTCTGCAGACCTAACTCAGTTTGGTCTATAATCACCAATTCATCTGTGTAATGTAAGCATGCAATATGTTGCCCATCTATTTTTGGGCTGGCCCCCTGCACCGATCTCAAAGTGGTGGACAAGTCTGCTATTAATAAAGAGAAAAGCAACAGGCCAACACACACCCCTGTCTTAGCCCATTTTCAATCAGAATCTTCTGTGACAGTGTACCCTCTGTATCGAGAATAACCTGGGCCCAATTCTGACTATGCAGCCCTTGTATTATTGACAAGAGCCCCTTGGGGATATCGAAGTCCCCCAGCATTTCCCATAGCCGTTCTTGATACACCAGGTCGAATGCGGCCCGGAAGTCTACGAAACAGCAGAACAAACTACCCCCTGTTCCATCGACTTCCGAGCCAATGCCCATAACGCAAAGCAGTGATAAATTGTGGAGTGGCCCTCCGGGAATCCACCCTGTTCAGGAGGCACCACTTCATTGTCTCCAGCCCACTCCTTAAGTTTTTCCAGAATAATTTTAGAAAACAGCTTTTCACTGATATCCAAGAGGTTAATTAGCCTGTAATTTTTAGGTAGCAGAATATCTCCTTGTTTGTGGATGGGTCTAATGATTGCCCCTCTCCAATTTACTGGAATTATCCCAGAGTCAAAGATGCTATTGAACATTTTAGTGAAAAAAAACAGCCCACCAATCCGGTCTAGTTTGAATAATTGCTGCCGGAAGATTAGAGTGTAGGCAGCATGAATGACTGGATGACAATGCTTGACTCAGTCTGGACCACTGGTTATTACTCTGGTTGCCCTTCTTTCAATTTTGTGTAGCTTATCTCTACCATTAGAGATTAGGACCATTCATAAGCAAACAAGTCTCGTTCTTGCTCCAAAAGGGCAGTCCTTCCTGGGCGGCTTTCCCTCTGAATAGAAAAATCTGAAATGTCAGGTATATGTCAGTACTGTGCTTAATTGGTGACATACAACTCAAGTCCTTCTATCACAGATTGATTTGTCTAAGGTTGGAGCTTCTCTGTTCCAGAAGATATGAGGTAAATAATGACGGAATGGAATTCACACTGAATAATATCAGTGATTCAGACTGATTGAGGCAATTTGTGATGTAACTTTTGTTCTGTTCAATCCAAGCACATGACCTCAATATTATTAAAGAATCTAAGCAAGAAAAGGAAATATTCCCTTTGGAGGGGTTTTATCAGTTTTAATTTGACAACCAGAAACCCTACATAAAAAAGAAGACAAACGAGTGTACACCAAGCGTGTGGACAATCCTCTTTAAGATAAATCAGTGTACTACCACACGGGGCCCACTCCACTGCAAGGAATGCCAGTGGAAGCCAATCATGGGGCCTTTTCACTGCAAGAAAAGACATTGGAAATCTAGCATGGAGCCATTCTTTTGAACTATATACTAACAGCGAAAAACCTATATAGACATATGTGGGTCATTCCACTGCAGAGCTATTCGATATTTTAAAATGACAGTCTGACCTGGGCTGCAGTTCTCTTCTGTAGCACACATGTCCACAAGTCCACAGATGAGTTGAGGTCCCAGTTTTCCCAGAATGAAGTCGATAATTCTAATGGTATATTTCTCCACCGTGCATTGGCACACTCGGGCAACTTTTGCTGGCAGCAGTAGGCAGAGCTGTGAGGCCGACTTGGCAATGGCAGCCTGTGGGATTAGAAGATCAAATCAAATAGGGAGCACTTCAGATACACAGGACAGACAGGGGTTTTATTTGAGAGGTGTTGTACCAATAGCAGTGTTCTAATTGAAAAGTTGTCTCAGAGGATGGACATACAATGCCAAACTTTTGGTATTGGGAAGGTTCTTAAAGTAGGAATTATGTCGCTAGGAAGGGACATACTAGAATTGTGGAGAGTTGTTTTCATCAGGGAAACGTTCTTCTAAAAGGAACTGCTTCCCCAGGTAGGAACATTAAAGGTCTGTGGAATGATATTCTTTTTTCCAGTTAGTGTTCTTACATGAAGATTTATTCCAAAGCTAGATACACAATGGGTAAGAGAAACAAAAGTGGAGCAGTATTATTTTTGTGACTGCAGCAGGCACATGATCTGCAGTGGCTGAGTTGTATCGGATCACCTTAGGAATTGCAGACTCCAGGCGTCCAATGAAAGAGCGGCATATCCAGCAAAGGGGCATTGGGATAGAAAATTCTGCTTCTGGACCCTCCTAATGGGAAGATAAAGAAATGTTTTACAAACCACCTCACTTTTACCACAGCCTTCTCTTCCCTAGTCCTACTAGTCTACTAGAGTCTTCCTCCTGTATGCAAAGCTTTTGAACCCTGGCAAGCAAGATATTTTCAGAACCTGCATAAAGGGCACTCTTGACTTATGGAGTGTTCCTTGAGGTCCCTCCAACATTCCACTTCTGGTACTTGCAAAAAAAAAAAAAAGATCAAAAATGTATGGTACTTAAAAAACAATATCCCTTAATCGCTTTGCTTCTCCACTGGTCTTCTATAAAGGGTTGAAATTTCGCTGACATTTAAGGCACAGAGAAAGGATACCCACCAAAACATGAGTTCTATTTCACTGTAGTGTTTCTAAATGCTTATGGCCAGGGTACCATTTCAAATCCCTTGGTGGGGGAAGTGATGGAGCGGGTAGTACAAAATTGTGTATACCTCCCCTATTCTGCATGAAAGTACTAATTAAATAATCTATTAACTATAATATTATTAAAGAAGTTTGCATGTTTTATTAACCAACATTATTAACATTCGAATGACACGTGGGATTTGCATTTGAATGGCTAAAATAACCTTTATGACTAAAATCTGTACGCATATTAACAGTAGTATAAGTGGTAATTAGAATATTGCATGATATATGTTGCTTTTGTAATGTTGCCCAAGAGGAGGACCAAAAAGGTGAATATAATGGCTTTAAATGTTGCTATACGCTAGATAAATACAAGCACATAGAGGGATTAGTAAGGGGTTAACATTAGATTCATTATTTCTATGTATTAATTACACTTTTGTGTTTGTTTCGCTTAAATTAGCACTTGGGCCTAAAACCAAGATGGCCGCCGACACCACACGACGAAGTGGCCACTGTCCCACGAGGCGCGGAATGAGCTACGCATGCGCAAGAATTCTTCTAAACCTAAAGTGGGCAACCAGCCAAGCCTAGAGAATAATCAACCTTACAATAAAACCGGAAAAAGCTGACTTTGGACAATCTCATGACATCACCCCTTGACCTGAACTGAAAACTTAAATTTGACATCGGACGATCTCAACCAGCCAATCACGACTGTCCATAATTATCATATTGTATCTTCTGTGCTACATGTTATTATAAAAGAAGTAGTAGAATAGAGAGGGATACCATCTTCTTTTTCTTCTTACTGACACTTTGGCTGACACTGACGCTGACGTTCGGGCTGACGCTGACGTTTGGGACTGTAAGGTGCCGAGCTAAGAACTATTGAGCTTTGGCTTGCTTTCGGACGATTTACGACAAAATTATGCAGATCCAATGAATTAGAGGACTCAAAATAGCCAGATTAGGACAATATGATGTTGTGCAATTTACTAAAACTTTGATATAAACTCTATAAACTTCGACAAGACAAATGCGAATTTAAATCATTTTGAAATTTTAGATAAACAATTATTGATTATCAAGAATTCATGAGTCATGAGTTTCATTTAAAAGATAGATTCTGAAGTCTTAAATGTGTTTCAGCTGGTTCTAAATCACCATCAACCAATCCAACTAATTTGGTCCATTGACCGACGTGGGAGGAGTGCCTTGATGTTTTGGGATTAAGGATCAATAGGCGTGAGGGCATTAATGTATATTTTGTAAATTACTTTTCCTTCCCTATAGGTTATAAGGTGTTTTTCCCACATGTCCGGCGCTTGAATCACTCATCCCTCCTGTGTGCGGTCTCTTGAATGTGTTATGGGCCCCACCAATGAATGCATGTATGAATAAGTGTGTGTGACGACTGGTCTGCGACGCAGGGAGGATATCGGTATATGTTGTTCCCCATTTCATAGTCTTGCGCTGGATCAGTTTTTCTGGTAGCAGGATGATGGTTTTTATTGTTTTGGTTTGGTGATAATTGCTTGTAAATTGCTTATTGATTGTGGATAAGTATTGGTTTATGTATTAACACTCTATGTTGAGTTGCGTTGAGTTCTATATTGTTTGACGGCTTCTGGGATGTAGGAAGTTGGAAGTTTGTAACGGTTCTGTAGTAGGGCAGAGGTAAGCGCTGCTCTCAGGAAAGACGGAATTGTTGTTGCCCTGTAGGTACACGGGGAAAACGTGTGACGATTGAAATTGCACAACGCATTGTCTGGGTTCGAATTGGTAACATAGTCATGTGTTGCCATTAGGGACATTTTCTGTATGAGAGAAATGTATGGTAGCGAAGGTCACCTGTGAAATTTTGGTCTTGGGTACCAGGAGTCCAAAAGGCACTCTGATTACGCTTATCACTGGAATGGTAATAGGTGTTCCCTAAGCTTGCTAGAAGGATAAAGTAGAGGGAAGTGCTACTTTATTAACAAGTGTCATAATTCTGTAGTAGGGCAGACTGTTCGCTGTTCCCGGGAAAGACAGAATTCTGTGTGAATGAACTACATTTTCCGTAAGAAAGTGCGTGAATGAAATAGCATTCAGGTTAATTGTGAAATTCTGGTTTTATTTCTCAGGAGCAGAGCGTCTCCAACTAGGTGTCTTAATTCTGGAGAAACGGTTAGCTGATGCTTGTCAGAAGGGTAAGGTAGAGGGATGTGCTACTTTATCAACGGAAGTAATGATTCCGTAGTAGGGCAGAGGTAAGCGCTGCTCTCGGGAAAGACGGAATTCTTGTAAGAAAGGTCATTAACTATGCTTTGGTTAGCGAAACAGATAATGGTGGCGTATTTATGTCGTTACTAACTGATTTGTAAGTTTAAAGAACGTAAATAAGCTCACCGAGAAATTTTTGTAAAGGAGGGGTCAGCAGAAGCAGGAGTAGCGAGAAAAACTGACATCAGAAAGACCATGCTGGGATTGGATAGTCAGTAAGAAACGAAGACACTCCTGATTGGTGCGTTAGTATATGCCGCGCTGAGAGTGGAGAATTACAGGGTGACGTAGATGCTCCGGATTGGTGCGTTAGTGTGAGTCGCGCTGGGATTGGAGAATTACAGAAATGACATAGACGCTCCTGATTGGTGCGTTAGTGTGAGTCGCGCTACGATTGGTTAAGAACAACAGAATAGTCATAGGGAAAGTCTAGCGATACATGGAAGACAAAATGATGTATTACGATCCACCAGAGAAAGAGAAAAAGACCTGGTTTGGAAAGATCAAGAGTTTATTTAAAAAGGATAAACCGATTAAGACTAGAGAGGGACAGTTGCTTCCTCCACCGAAATTGCCTGCATTCTTTATGGTTGCGAAATATGGATATTATACATCTATTTGGTTAGACAATTGAGCAAAGTATACAAAAGATGATGGAGTTTGGGCATTTCCAGAACATGGTTCATTTAATTTAACGGTTTTGAGGAATTTGAGAGAAAGAATGATGAACTTAGAACTGAGACTTAGACCAACACAGTTTGAAGCATTGACTGAATGGGCAGATGAGATGCATGACAGAGAGAGACAGAGAAGTGGCGGAAGGTATAAGTACATGTTTGGTAGATCATATGGACAGGAGAATCATGATGATAGAATGAGAAGATGGCGAAGTGGAAATATGGCTGATGGTTTATTCCCTGTGAGACATACTGAAGAAGCTAGCAGTAGAAAATGTATGGAAAAGAGAAATAATGTTGAGTCAAAAGGATATGGTGTGCATGGATCGGAGGATGATGTTCTTGACGACATGTTTTATAAAAATCCACCTCCTTATCAGTCAGATTCTACCATATTGACACCAAGTGCCCCAATGAGAGAGACTTCACAGAATATAAAATTTGAATCAGTAGTACCAGAGACAGGAAGGAACAATCCTTTTAAAGAATTAGAGCAAAAACAACATGGTAAATGGGGAAGGAAAATTCAACTGAACTAGCAAAGACCACTTTAGAATTAACTGAGAAGATTAGGGAATTAACTAAAAATTTGGAAGCCGTAACTGTTCCAGTGACCATAGGACCTGTAATGCCTATTTTTGATAAACAGAAAGATAGTGAGCATTGTCTGACGATTCCTTATAACAGTAATAAACAAACAGAGAGGCCAGAAAAGAGTATAGACAAGAATCCATGGAGACATACAACAAGTATATTAGAACAGAGTACACCTAAAAATTTGACAGTAAATCAAAGTTTAGTGGATAGGATAATAAAGACGACAGTATCAGTCCCAGGAACACCAGAGAGATTAGCACCACAAAATACTGAGAAAGACAGTGTAGGCCCTACTTCAGAAGAATTAAGTGAATGGCTAAGGAGTTTACAGCAAAAAGATAAAAAATCCCAATCTATAGATGTGGCTAAGCTAAGGATGGTTTTGGAAGAATTAATAGTAGGGACTATCCCCACAGAAAAATAAAAAAATTATCAGGACGAAGAATTTCTATTTCTATGTAAAAGTATAACCTGGAGAGCAAGAAACCTACATGAAAGACTTGAAGAAGTAGCAAACTAAATGGGTATAGACTACGAAAGAGTAAAAGCTTTACAAAAGCCATATAGAGTACATTTTTCTGAAAAAGATATTGAAAATCTGAACATCACAGGAAGAATAACTCAGATTAAAGACATAATCCTTTTGTTAAGAAAATGGGGAGACGTAGATAAATGGAAAAGTAGATGGTTTAGAAAACAAGATGATGCTTCAGACAAAACATTTGCAGCTTTTCCTGTAAGAGAAAAAGAAAAAGTAGTGACAGAATGTCCCATGAGAGAAATTCCAGGAGGAGTATATGTACATGTTCCTTGGACTAGGCAAGATATTTTATCATTTACAAATGATTTCCCTCGACTACGCGAAAAGCCAGTCGAGTGGTACAGGCAAGTGGATAGATTTGTAAAATTATCGAAAGTTTTGTGGATTGATCTAAATACTCTATTTGACATAATAGTACCAGCAGATTTATGGATATAATGCAAGTTGATGATAAATTGGCCTACACAAGAATACCCTAGGGATCCAAAAACAGGAGCCCCAGATCCGGAAGTCATGAAAAAATATGAACAAGTAATTGTTTTCCTGAAAAACAAGGTACCTCCCAAAGAGACTGATTGGGTAAAATTGATCGAACTCATCAGGAAACTAAGGGGTCAGTACACGCATACTATGAGAGGCTAATTCTTGCCTTTAAGCAGTTTAGTGGCGATGAAAACTTGAGTGAAAAAGATTTAAGTCACTTTGTATACCGATTTGTATATGGACTGCGTCCAGAGATAAGTGAAATGATTAAACAGCATACAGTAGACTGGCAAAATAAGAAAATAGATGAAGTACTAAGACATGCAAAATATTTTAGTGATGAAATCGAAACCAAGCAGCGAAAGTTAAAAGAAAAGGCTATGTGGGCACAGGTAAAGGTGGCTGAAAGACAGGAAGCTCAGTTGGTCGAACAAGCAAATAGTGCAGGATCAAAACCTAAATTTAATGCTGGAAAAGGTAAGGGACAGTTCAATATAGAAGAAGCCAAAAAGAAATGGCCATGTCACAATTGCGGAAGAATAGGGCACTGGAAATCCATGTGTAAATTTCCCCCGAATACTAACAGTGATAATGCATCATTGAATCCGCAGGTGCAGAAAGAGGTGAGGTGAGTTGTCAACCGCAGCGACAGCAGCAGGTTGTTTCCCAACAGAATCAGGCGCCAAAACCGCCTTTTCCACAGAGCGTAAATTCACAGAAATACAGTAATGAGACACGATTCTACAACGAAGAACAGGTAACTAAGATGCCGCGCGCTAGCGCTGTTTCGCAGTATTGGCTAAAACCGATGAGAGTGAGTCAGAAGAAGGTTATTGACGGTGCCGAAGGGAGGAAGAAGAGTGCGTACTTGGCGCAACTCTAGAAGTAGACCAGACAGGCCCTTTTGTGGACGGAAAGGTAAATGATGAAAATATTACTGTCCTAGTAGATACTGGTGCTACTCGATCAACTGTTAGGTCAGCTGATGTTAAGAATCTTCCTCTCTCGGACGAAACAATCCAAGTGGTTGGAGTATCCAACAGACAGATTAAAACATATCTCACAGAACCAGTAAAAAGTAAATATAGGGAAATTTTCCGAAATGCACCGCTTTGTTGTGTGTGATTCAAGTCCTGTAACTTTGTTAGGAAGAGACTTACTGTGCAAGATGAATTGCACCATATTTTGTACCCCTGATGGTATAGCATTTGAGACCCCTGATGAAGACGTACTGTATAAAATGACAATGGCTAACATGGAACCTGAGATAACTGAAGCATTTGCTGTATTCAAGGTATTTTACCTTTAATATTTTGGCAGTCTACTTGGCACCCCTCACACCTACCTGCTCCCTGCTGACGAGAGGCAATTACCTCGAAACACGTGTCCAGGGATGGCATTATTTTTTACACTCGTGGCATAGGCGTACTCTCCGCTGCCACTACAGTATCCAGAGTTCTATGGGGCTATTTGCTAGTATGACGAGCAGTGTGCGACCTACTCTGTTTTTGTATTTAAGCTCCCTTGAGCGCGTTGGGCTGACGAGCCTTGGTACCGCACCTGCGCGCCGTGAGAGGTATTTTACCTTTAATATTTTGGCAGTCTACTTGGCACCCCTCACACCTACCTGCTCCCTGCTGACGAGAGGCAATTACCTCGAAACACGTGTCCAGGGATGGCATTATTTTTTACACTCGTGGCATAGGCGTACTCTCCGCTGCCACTACAGTATCCAGAGTTCTATGGGGCTATTTGCTAGTATGACGAGCAGTGTGCGACCTACTCTGTTTTTGTATTTGCTGTATTCAACCCTGATGAACTACCAAGAGAATTGAAACAAACAGTAAAAGCAGAAGTCTGGGAAGGAAGGAATAAGTTACCCAAATGTTCCTCAATATAAATTGACACCTGAGATAATTGAAGGAGTTACTCCTATAATTGAGAAAATGGTTAAACAGGGTATTTTGAGAGAAATAATGAGTAGTCCATGTAATTCACCAATTATGGGACTGAAAAAGCCTAATGGAAAGTTCAGAATAGTGCAAGATTTGAGAAAGATAAACAAAATTGTTGTCATGTTGTCCTATTGTACCAAATCCATCTGTGATTTTGTATCAGATTCCACATGATGCAGAATGGTACACAGTGATTGATCTGTGTCATGCTTTCTTTTCCATCCCATTGCATCATGACAGTCAACAAATATTTGCGTTCCGTTTTGGTGAACGTATTTTGGCATGGTGCCGAATTCCACAGGGGTATACAGAAAGCCCCTCGATATTTAATCAGATATTGAAAAAGTCTTTGGAAGACCTAGAAATGCCCGAGAATTCAGTGCTTGTTCAATATATTGATGACCTACTTGTGGCGTCAAAGACTCGAGAAGCTTGTGTAATGGACACCATAGCATTGCTTAACCATTTGGCAGATGGAGGACTTAAAGTATCCCCATCGAAATTGCTATTTTGTCAGAAAGAAGTACAATATTTAGGCCACAAAAATTGAAAAAGGACTGAGGAAAATAACTACAGATAGAATCAAAATAATAAAAGGAATGAGAGCTCCAATGATGCAAAGAGAAGTGAGAATGTTTCTTGGAATGGTAGGATATTGTCGTCAGTGGATAAGTAACTTTTCCCTGATTGCAAAACCTTTGGTACGACTGACAAGAAGTGATGTAAAAGATCCTATTGACTTAAATAGGGAAGAATTAGCAGCTTTTAAACAATTGAGAGACAGTTTGTGTGAAGCACCAGTATTAGGAATGCCTGATTATGATAAAGAACTCGATTTGTACTGCAGTGAAAGGAATGGATGTGCACTCTCTGTACTAATACAGAAACATGGAAAATTGAGAAGACCGATTGCATATTTTTCAGCTATGCTAGACCCTGTAGCTGTAGCGTTGCCAGGTTGCTTGAAAGCAGTAGCTGCTACTTGTAAGAGTCTGGAACAGAGTGAAGGAATTGTGATGGGATATCCTGTGCGAGTGTTTGTACCTCATCATGTGGTAATCCTTTTAACAAGGAGCCGCACTCAGTTCATGGCACATAGTCGGCTGACTAAATATGAGAAGGTCATATACAATACAATACAATACAATACAGATGCATTTGTAAAGCGCGCGACATACAAATGCATCTCAAGGCGCTGGAGGGGGGGGGGCTGCTACTGATCGAAGAGCCAGGTCTTGAGGAGTCTTCTGAAGGCCAGCAGGTCCTGGGTCTGTCGTAGGTTGGTAGGGATAGTGTTGCAGGTCTTGGCGGCGAGGAAGGAGAAGGATCTGCCGTCGGCGGTGGTTTTTCGTGTGCGAGGTACTGTGGCGATAGCGAGGTTGGCAGAGCGGAGGCTGCGGGTGGGGGTGTGGAAGTTGAGACGGTGGTTGAGGTATACTGGTCCGGTGTTGTGGAGGATCTTGTGTGTGTGGATGAGGAGTTTGAAGGTGATCCTCTTGTTGACGGGGAGCCAATGCAGGTCTCTCAGGTGGGGTGTGATGTGGTTGCGTCGTGGGATGTCGAGGATCAGTCGTGCCGAGGAATTCTGGATGCATTGCAGCCGCTTCAAGAGCTTCGTTGTAGTTCCTGCATAGAGGGCGTTCCCGTAGTCCAGTCTGCTGGTGATGAGTGCATGAGTGACGGTCTTTCTGGTGTCGGGGCGATCCATTTGAAGATTCTGCGGAGCATACGGAGGGTGTTGAAGCAGGATGCGGAGACTACGTTGACTTGCTTGGTCATGGAGAGGGCAGAGTCTAGGATGATCCCCAGGTTGCGTGAGTGGTTGGTGGGTTTTGGGGCTGCTCCTAGCGGTGTTGGCCACCAGGAGTCGTCCCAGGCAGAGGGGGTGGTGCAACAAATGTGAGCCTTACAAGATGCCTGAATGTAAATACTTCAACGTTACTGCCTGATGCTGAGAATGTGGAAGTCAGAGATGAAGTGGATCACAATTGTTTGGATGTACTTGATTTCTGTACCAAACCACGTCCTGATATAAAAGATGTTCCATTGTCAGAAAGTGACTTTGTGATGTTTGTGGATGGGTCATGCTTGAGAACAGACGAAGGAATTCTAAGTGCAGCATATGCAGTATGCACAGTTGCAGCAGTAATGGAAGCATCTTACCTGAAGGGAGTAAAATCAGCTCAGGTTGCTGAACTTGTAGCCTTAACTAGAGCATGCAAATTGGGAAAGAATGTGAGAGTAACTGTGATAACTGATAGTCAGTATGGCTTCGGTGTTGTGCATGATTTCGGTCAGATATGGTTGCAGAGAGGATTTCTGACTTCAAGTGGAACTCCTATAAAGAATGCTGAAGTGGTTGGGAAGTTGCTTGAGGCGATACAGCTGCTTAAGCAATTGGCCGTGGTGAAGTGTGCTGCACACGTTCAGACAGGAGACTATGTCACAGTTGGTAATAAGTACGCCAACGATGTGGCGCAATATTGTGCTCGAAATCTAAATTCAATCAACAGGGCAAAAGAAAGGGAAATGAATTCTTACCCCCTACTGTTTACTAACATTGTGAGTACCTGGGAAGAAGTGAGGCAGTTGCAGGAAGAAGCAGGAGATGAGGAAATAAGACAATGGGTAAAAGCGGGATGTGCACCAAGAGAAACAGATCATGTGTGGGTTTATTGAGATGGAAGACCAGTTATGCCTGATAGCATGGTGTCTGCCATGGCACTGATGTATCATGGACAAGCACACATAGGGAGAGACGCGATGATTAGGTCATTTAAACAAACATGGTATAATGCAAAATTCAGAATTGTAGCTGAGAGCCTTTGTCAAAGATGCCTTATATGTCAGCAGTTCAATCCTGGAAGGAAAACAGTGGTAAGTCTAGGAACGATAGGTCGAGAAGGAGGGCCTTTCACCAGAATGCAGATTGATTTCATTGAAATGCCTCCCTGCAACAGGTTGATGTATGTTCTAGTGATGGTCTGCTTGTTTTCTAGATGGGTAGAAGCATATCCCACCAGAAGGAGTGATGGAATCACAGTAACATAATTGCTTTTGAGGGAATTCATCCCTAGATTCGGGTTTCCAGTCACAATTGAATCAGATAGAGGAAAACATTTCCATAATGAGATCATGAAATTGATTTGTGAAGCATTGAATGTACAACAGAAACTACATTGTGCCTATTGCCCAGAGGCTTCTGGTGTGGTGAAACAAATGAATGGCACTATTAGAAAACGATTGGAAAAATGTGTTTAGCCACAGGTTTGAAATGGCCTGATGTCTTGCCTCTTGTACTCATGACTATTAGATCTATTCCAGATAGGAACACAGGTCTGAGTCCCCATGAAATTGTCATGGGAAGAGCAATGCGACACGTTTTCATACCAGTCAACAAGCTGTTCCTTATAACTGATGACTTGGTTTTGGATTACTGTAAGGGGCTGGCGGACGCAGTTCATTCTGTGTTTCATCAGGTTGGATCGGATGCCACCACCCTTGAAAAGAAGCAAGCTCATGATCTGAGCCCAGGAGACTGGGTGAGAATTAAAGTACACAGAAGAAGGAACTGCCTGGTCCCACGTTGGGGAAAACCACGACAAGTGATTTTGACCACAACCACAGCTGTGAAGTGTGCTGGAATAAAGAACTGGATTCATGCTAGTCACACATTGAGAATTCCAAATCCAGTGGATAACAAGGAAGGAGAATATTTTGAAGAGTCAGAGACTAGTTCTGAATCAGATGCTGAAGACACAAGAACTAGAGAAAACCCTGAAAGGGGGGAGTCAGAACCAAATTGGATTCTTGCTCCGGAAAATATTCCCTTGAGAAGAAAATTACAGATTTCTGTTACCAGCTCAGACTCAGAGACTGAACAAGAACAGGTAGATTGGAGAAAAGAGAAAAGCAGTGAAGAAACAATCAAAGAAATTGTTGATAACAAAGTTTTTGATGGAAAACCGAGAGAAATTCTACCTGAAATAATAAAAATAGATGGAGAGGTGCAAGATACAGAAAGTGAGGGAAAGATTCTTGCGGAAGACCCCAGAGGAGTTGTAGGGAATTCAAACATCCAGCTAGAAGAAGGGTCAGTTACTCAGCAGGAAGATTGTGTGCAAGAACCACGAGGAGGGACAGAAGTAGGGGAAATAAAAGAAGTGGTGGAAAGAAGAACAGCTGAAAGCAAAAAGCAAGTTGAAACCGAGTCGGAGGATAGTGAGGAAGAAATACCAGACGGTCGAGTCCTGAGGAAAAGAGCATGGAGAGCTGAAAAGAATGATAAAGGAAATACATCGAATAGACCAGCAAGAGATGAAATCTGGCCAAACAAAATAAAAAGATTGAGATATAGATTGACACGAGTGAATTCACCAAGAGCAGAACAAGTGAATGAAGTATTTAGTCAAGAAAAATCGAAAATTGAGAAAATAACTACAGAAGAGGAAAACAAAAGAACGAGAAAACCTAACCAGAAGTATAAGTCACAGGAATGGTCGTATGTGGCCCTGCCTGAAATTAAAGAAGAGGCAGATAACCAAGAAAACCCAGAGGTGACCATACAAGAAGTGGTTGAGGAAGATAAAGAATCGGAAATCCTGAGAGTTATCTTGTCCGATATTGGGGAAGAAACTGATGTTCAGGAAGTTCTGTATCAAGATTACGAGGGAAAAGTAAAAGATAATCAAATGCCAAACTGAATAAGACAAAAAGTGTTGCAAATGGAAAGACAATAAAATATGGAGAAACACATAACTGATAGAACCAAGTAGGTGCTTAGAGCCTTGGGTTAGACAAAACTAGTTGTGAAATGGAAGAGGCTAAGTCAAAAGACACTGATCAGTTTACGAAAATGGCAAACACAGAAAGTAGAAAAGCTAAATGTACGTTTCTTAGAAGGTGGTTTAAAATGTGTTGTTGTTGTACAGGATTACTAATGCTTCTGTGGAGTGTATTAGCTTTGATGATATCATTTAAAGTTACACTTGAAAAAATAGAAGGACATAGTGAAAATAAAACTGATATAGAGAAGATTCAAAAAGTATATCTGACTAAAATAGATAGATATTATCTGCATAAAGACAGGTCTATAAATGACTTTTCTAACAATGTATTTTCGAAACTACTGTATGAATATGTAAAGACCATGGATGTGAGGGATTGCTACGTCTGCATGCAGTTACCTGCATCTGTATCTGAGGGAGTGACCTACCATCACCTTCCAGTAACGTATGGAATAACATGTAGTGTGATAGCTAGTTTATTTTACAAAATAGGGAAATTAGAATATTACTTTTCAGATGTAGATAACGTATTTTCACAAGTACTTGTAATTAAAAAATTGAATAAAGTAAAACCTGCAAAGGTATTAGGTGAATTCTTCTTAGAAACTAAAGAATTAACATTAGAATCTATATTTAGGAATAATCTAACTTGTTTAAAGAAGGAGGAGAAAGTGTTCTTGGATATGGTTGAAGAAAGGAGATTAAAAATGCAAAAGAAAGTACCTGAGGGAAGAGAGGAAAAGACAGTCTGGGGTGTTGAAATGGAAAAGCATTTGAAAGGAGAAGCTAGTCCAACAATGGCTTTAGATTGGCCTCAGAAAGGAAAGTTGTGTATTAGAAGGAATCAAACTGCATATGATAATTACTTTGTAGGTAACAGTGATTGCCGTGATACATACCGAATCATGGGTGGATGGGGATTTAAAGGAGGAAATGATCCCGTTTTTCCTGGGTTATATTTTATCTGCGGGAACAAGGCATACTATCGGTTGCCAGACCATTGGTATGGCACATGTTATGTAGGTCTGGTTTTTCCGAAGATATTCCACATGGGAAGGGGAGAAGATGGTGTACATAAGTTAGGTAGTCTACTAACAAGTAGAAAAAGAGAATCTTGGTCAGAAATTGTAGGAGACATCTTTGGAGCATTGATACCAGCAGTGGGAATATCTCTGAATGCACACAAAATTAGACAGCTATCAACAGTAGTGGATCACTTGTCAACAAGCACCGCTGGAGGATTCTTATTGGTAAATACTGAAATGGTTGCCATGCGTGCCATGGTAATGCAAAATCGACTTGATATATTATTGGCAAAAGAGGGTGAAGTCTGGGGAATGCTGAAAGTTCAACATTGTTGTACTTACATTCCAGACGAAAGTAAAGATCTGGAGATCTACATTAAAAATATAACTGAATTGCATGAGGAAATTGCACCACTAGAGGTTGAAAAGATTGGAAAGAAACTTTCTTCTATTAAAGATTTCTTATTTAACTTAGGTGGTACATTTGTAGGTAGGATCTTATTTCCATTAACATGTGTGATTTTTCTAGCATTAATTTTAAGATTAGTATGTTTATGTTACGAAAGGAAGAAAATACGGAAAAGGTTTAAAAGAGAAAATTTTAAAAGAAGACAGGATAAGAGACAAGAGAGGGAATTTGAAGAAGTAGAATTAGAAGAGATGAAAGATAATATGTATAAAACTAAAGAACTCATTTCGCTATTCATGACAAATTGATACAAAATTTTAATGGTGTGGTGATAAAATCCCCAAAGGGGGGATTGATGGAGCGGGTAGTACAAAATTCTATTCTGCATGAAAGTACTAATTAAATAATCTATTAACTATAATATTAGTAAAGAAGTTTGCATGTTTTATTAACCAACATTATTAACATTCGAATTACACGTGGGATTTGCATTTGCATGGCTAAAATAACCTTTATGACTAAAATCTGTACGCATATTAACAGTAGTATAAGTGGTAATTAGAATATTGCATGATATATGTTGCTTTTGTAATATGGCCCAAGAGGGGGACCAAAAAGGTGAATATAATGGCTTTAAATGTTGCTATACGCTAGATAAATACAAGCACATAAAGGGATTAGTAAGGGGTTAACATTAGATTCATTATTTCTATGTATTAATTACTCTTTTGTGTTTGTTTCGCTTAAATTAGCACTTGGGCCTAAAACCAAGATGGCCGCCGACACCACACGACGAAGTGGCCACTGTCCCACGAGGCGCGGAATGAGCTACGCATGCGCAAGAATTCTCCTAAACCGTGTCACGACCTTTGGTTCGACATGTACCAGAGCAAGGACAAAGTGGGCAACCAGCCAAGCCTAGAGAACAATCAACCTTACAATAAAACCGGAAAAAGCTGACTTTGGACAATCTCATGACATCACCCCTTGAACTGAACTGAAAACTTAAATTTGACATCGGACGATCTCAACCAGCCAATCACGACTGTCCATAATTATCATATTGTATCTTCTGTGCTACATGTTATTATAAAAGAAGTAGTAGAATAGAGAGGGATACCATCTTCTTTTTCTTCTTACTGACACTTTGGCTGACACTGATGCTGATGTTCAGGCTGACGCTGACATTTGGGACTGTAAGGTGCCGAGCTAAGAACTATTGAGCTTTGGCTTGCTTTCGGACGATTTACGAAAAAATTATGCAGAGCCAATGAATTAGAGGACTCAAAATAGCCAGATTAGGTAAATATGATGTTCTGTAATTTACTCACATTTTGATATAAACTCTATAAACTTTGATGAGACAAATGCGAATTTAAATCATTATGAAATTTTAGATAATTATTGATTAACGAGAATTCATGAGTCATGAGTTTCATTTAAAAGATAGATTCTGAAGTCTTAAATGTGTTTTAGCTGGTTCTAAATCACCACCAACCAATCCAACTAATTTGGTCCATTGACCGAAGTGGGAGGAGTGCCTTGATGTTTTGGGATTAAGGATCTATAGGCGAGAGGGCATTAATGTATATTTTGTAAATTACTTTTCCTTCCCTATAGGTTATAAGGTGTTTTTCCCACATGTCCGGCGCTTGAATCACTCATCCCTTCTGTGTGCGGACTCTTGAATGGGTTGTGAGTGTTGATGTTATGGGCCCCACCAATGAATGCATGTATGAATAAGTGTGTGTGACGACGGGTCTGCGACGCAGGGAAGATATCGGTATATGTTGTTCCCCATTTCCCAGTCTTGCGCTGGATCAGAAGCACACTGTATTCTGGGAAAGGGAACACGTCAGAGTAATTTAGCACCCGAAAAGCAGCACTCTGTTTTATCTGTTTCTTTTACCATCAGAATAATGAAGAAAGCTAAGAAGGTACTAAGCAATCACTGTGAAGAAGAGAGTAAGATGTGAGGGAAAGGGCCATTCTACGGGGATTGCCAGAGGACTAATTGTACCTTTGTACTACAGAGACCAGATCCAACCAAGAACATTTTCATATGGGATTTGTTTTTCTAAATTTAGAAAGCATTTTACCATACACAAGTCTACTCAGACTTTGCACTTGAATTCATGTCTGTAGAAGCCGTGCTCCAGAGCTGGATTGCAAATCTCCTGACTGATCGATCCCTAGATGCGGTGAGATTAAGTCTGCATGGAAAGCAGTTTGCCTACGCTATAGCGTAGAGGGATTTCCTGTGTCCAGGGGAAGCTGCTGAACTGTGATGGATGCCCAGTTAACTGGAGTGCTGGATTATAAGCAGGGCCACTAGAGCGATTTTTAATCCCCCAAGGATTTTGTTGCTCCTCAACTGGACCTGGTTTCAAAGCAAACTGTAAAGCACATTACGCTTTACAATGAAAACAAGACAATAATTTAAAATAAAACCATGAAGGTTAATTAAAAGATTCAGAACATTACGGAAAGCTAAATTATCTGGTTAGGAGTCTATCTGTTTAAGTAATGCATGATGTCATAATCAAATGCAAATGATAGAATAGCAGAAGCAAATATAGTTCAGCTCTAACGAATTAAAACAGATTTATAAATCAGACGTCAAACCAACTTAGAGACTCCTTCTAAAAGTCAAGATAGAGTTAGGCCAGTACCCACAGAATTGGGCCTCTTTTAGAATGCAAAAATATAATGAAACCTACACATTAATACAATTTCATTAAAATCACACAAATTGGACCAATCGGGCTTAAGGATGAACAATGCAGTTTCTGATTCACATTATTCAGCACTATCCCAGAGATTCACATAATGCAGATCCCATCTCTGGTGCACTTTAAACCCCTCAGTAGTACAGATATGTTTACAGAATGCACAAGGAATAGTCCTCTTGCGAATCACACTGTGGTCCCAATAGGTGAGGCCTTGGGTAAAACTCCCTCTCAATAGAACCGTGTGGTACAGAATCCTGAAGATAGAAACATCAGTCTGTACCTGGGAAAGCGACATTAATCTCGAGACAATGTTTACAAGATTACTGGCGCACGAATCGTCTGTGTGCAGTGCAGTGGCGATGGTGCCATTTGAAAGTGGTGGTGCGTAAACTTTCTGTTGGAGTGCACCGTGGCGAGCTCGACCACCTTAGAGGGGGTTCGGGGGGGTTTTTCCCCCCGAGAAAATTTTGAAAAAAAAGTGGGTAAAGGGTGCATTTTCAAGCAAATTTGAGAAGCACAGAGACTAGAGCTGCAAACACACATAGAGCCCACTGCAGAGGGTATGTTCTTAGGTGAAGTCCTGCTGAAACTAAAATGCATTAACATTATAATCTCAGTTTCCCCACTTAACAAAGAGAGTCATCCCCAGAAAATGAGTTCCCCATCCTGTTTCTTCATTACATTTTCAGACAAAATTAGGAACATTCATAGACCATCCACACATGCATTAAGCACATTGTAAAAACAAAAAAAAGAATCACGTACAATAAAGCACAAATACACACACACAGTCGCACATACAGACATACATACCATAACACACACATACAGACATACACAGGCACATCTTGAGACTCAACATAATGAAGAACATGACAAAGAGACAGAGGGAGCAAAAATGTTTTGTGCTGATGGAGAGTTAATGTACTCACACCATGCCAGGAATCTGTGCCCAACCTACGGGTCAAAAGCTGTGACCTTGGATTTGACAGCGGGTCAATCATTGTAAACATCCTTACAATCATTTTGCTAACAGCAGAAAAGGGGCAAGTGCTCTGTTTGCATCAGAGATCCCTTCATTCCATATATGCCTTATGAAAACTGCACTTTTGAAATAGAGTCTCTCGCAGGGCTGTGTAGACTAGCGCATACATGGCAGGATAATAAGAATGTGCTTCTGGTGCTAACATTAGGAAGAGGGAGGTCGGAAGAGTTTCAGTACAAGTTGTTGCAGTCTAAACTAAATAAATTCAAATATAGTACACCGTTTTTACCGCCAAAAGCTCCAATACCCCGGGTCCATGCTTTTGGTCCATCGTACCGGGTCTGTGATCCAGTAATCTGCCAGCTTCAACGTACATGGTATTTTTGGCTTAGATTCTCATCTAAAAATATATATTTACGTACAGTTTGCCCGATACAGTCTGTGTTTTCCCACTAATAAACCTGCAGCAGTGATGCTCTTTTATATTAATGTGCTATGTAATAACAGCACTGAGGGAGTTTGCCAACACACAACATTCCTGTGCAAGAGCACGCTGCAGGCGCAAGGGCGCGCTGGAGGTAGTTACTACTGCCAGGAGTAGGCTCACATCACGAACAGTCAGTCACTTAGTATTACAATCCTGAGCCTTGTTAAGTTATTTGAACATACTCTTTTTTAAGACATTTTAGAGTCTCAAAATATCCTGAATCTGCCAATGTTTTTTGTGCATACATCCACCATGTTTTGAGAATTCCGCCAACTGTCTCACAGCTTACAGACAAACATAACCTCCTTCCCCCGCACTAACACTGTACCCTGATGGTGTTGCATAACCCAACACGTATTGAACAAACACAGTAATGCATCGCAAGTCGCAACCAAATGGTGTCCTGAAGTAGCCCACGTCTTCTACAAATATTCTACTTACTCCACGACTTCTACAAATATTCAGCATAAAACACACAAAAAATCAACTCTTTATGCTGCGACTGCGAGGAAATATGCTGACACCCTGATCCAACCTTGCCTCATGTGAATATTGAAAGCAAAATCGCTGGCGTGACTGCTAACGTGCTCTTGATCAACGAGCGTCTGTGTCCCTAAATCTGAATCATGATTCCATCTAGAGTCTCTAGAGTCGCCGAATGGTACAAACTCCTCCCAACTCCCCCCCTTGTGTAACGTAATTCCCGTTTCAGATCACTTTCCTTCTTGTCTGCATAAAATAAACCATGAAATATTTATTTTAACCGAAATCCACAAAATATGAAATCTGGCCTTTAACGGAATAAAGAACAACTCTTAAAATGAAAGAGACTAAAAGTTGTTTACTCCGATGATGTTCCCATAAAAACGCGTTTGTATATTTTTGAAACAAGAGACGCCTAATCTGCGATAAAAAGAAAGGCTTGCCTTTGTGAAGGAAACCGCTTTGTCGGTGGTAGTAACAACTATATTAAAATGCAATTTCAATGACAAAGAAATACACACAAGTTCCAGGGGAGAAAGCCGTTCGCTGGAAACAAGAAAGACGCCCAGCTCCAAACTATTTTCAAATTAAAAAAACAAAATCACAAACACATAGATGTATATGTATTTGAAATGGGAATTCCAGTACCACCTGTTTCAAAATGAGCAGAAATGTCCCATTTTTTAATTCTTCACTTTATGTGACTATATTTGGCAATGTTGCCCCCTCTAAGAGCCATGATATACAGTGCTGCAGTATGAGAGCTAGGGCATACCATACCGCTGTAGTATGAGCACAAGACACAGGACCACAATATGGGAACCATAACATTAAGTCCTGCAGCATGAGAGCCAGGACATATCGTGCCACAATAGTATCAGTACAAGACACAGGACCACAATATGAAAGCCATAATATACAGTTCTGCAGTATGAGAGCTCGGACATACCATGCCACCGCAGTATGGCCACAAGACACCGGACTAACATATAAGAGCCATAATATACAGAGCAGCATTATGAGAGCTCAGCTAGGACATACTGTGCCACAAGAGATTGAGCATAAGGCACAGAACTATGATATAAGAGCCACGATATACAGTGCTTCAGTGTGAGAGCTCGGACATACCATGCCGCTGTAATATGAGTACATGACACAGGGCTATAATATGAGAGCCATAATATACAGTGCTGCAGTATGACAGCTCGGACAAATCGTGCCACTATAGTATGAGTGCAAGACATAGAAACACAATATTAGAGCCATAATATACAGAGCTGCAGTATGAGAGCTCAGCTAGCACATGCCACCAGAGATTGAGGATATGGCACAGGACTACAATATAAGAGCCACGATATACAGTGCTGCAGTTTGAGAGCTAGGACATACCATGCTGCTGTAGTATGAGCACAGGACCACAAATGAGAGCAATAATATACAGTGCTTCAGTGTGAGAGCTAGGATGCCACCCGACACACTCGCCTTACTAAATTGTCACAGCTAGCAGTTCAGGTATAGACAGATTTCCAGAGCTTTTCGAATTGCCAGATGGCTATCAAGTTTTCTGCTCCTGAAGTAGAGTTGAGAGGGAGAGTTTGGCGGTGTTGATGTAAGAGCTTCTGTGACACGCAGTCTACATTCATAGCCTGCCAGCCAGCTAGGGCCACTGGAATTATGAGATTTTACGACTGCAGCGATTTTCGAATAAATTAGATTTCAATCAATCAGCCCACTGACATTTAACCGGCAGGTTTGTAGAGATTCTAAATCAAGCCTTTCATCAGCCAACCGCTCTTCACTCTATCCCCCTAGTTCTATACCAATACCTCAAATTGGATACACTCGGTGCAATTTAGAGCTTATATCAAGAACGCACGCCTCGTTCACACGTCAAAGTATCTTGCCCTGGTTAAATGTAAAAGGCAACTCTGAGTTTAAATGAGATGAAAAACACCCCATCTAGCATGCGGTTATGGGTCAGTCCTTGCAGGATTGAATTAAAAGGTCAACATTTGTCAACAACCAAACCACCGGTCTCCTGATGGCAAGAGCCATCAGCCGAATAATCATGCGAAGAAGGAACTGCTGCATCGCAGCAGATTAGCGGCCGAACGCTATTTTATCACGTCACAATGCATTTCATCCAAACCCATAATATGCAAAATTGCATCCGACGACGCCACACACGGAAGTAAAAAAACGGAGATGTATATACCAAAGCGAAGCGGCTACATTCACCGGCCGTAATATAGTAAGGCACACAGTCGCGGCTCGTGTCGTGGGGGGGGGGGGGGGGGGGGTCGCGCGGGGGTGTTTTTAAAAAAAATAAAATCCTACCTGTCCTGAGCAGGTCCGGGTCCGCGCTGCCTCACCTCAGGTCCGTTACTTCTGGCGCCGCCGCCTACACACTCACTCACTGGAACAGGCGCAGCCCATCTGACCCCTCTCAGCCAATCCTGGTGCTGGAGCAGCACCAGGATTGGCTTAGAGCAGGCTTACGCTCCGCCCGCCTACCCATTACGAGACCGAGGTTTGAGCCTTGGCTCAACCTCGCTCTCCTAATGGGCATGCGCCAGACTCGGGAAACACTAGTGCGCATGACTGGGCACGGTGCAAAAATCGCCCTCCGTCCCCACTCATGCGCACTTGTGTGCTGCTGGCTGCCTGTCAGTCAACATGACGCCAGACCGCCCACCCCCTTCAGACTCTGAAGGGGGTGGGCGGTCCAACGTCATACTGACTGACAGTTCTCCCTCACCGTCGTCACCGAGGAAGCTGCGGGCGCGAGGCGCGGGCGGGGGGGCAACGCCCCAACGCCCCCAATGGACGGACCGCCACTGGTGCAGTGGGACAGAAATGAAAAGAGGACTGTGCTGAAAGATGGCTGCAAGGATTTTGAATTGAGGCCTACATTGACTAATGTTCAGAGAAGCACATTCCCTTCAACGTAATGTCTTCATTTCATGTACAGGTTATTTTTTTTATCATGTTAAGGCTCTTACGCATATGAATATAAAACCCTACAAGATACATCCCCCCTTCTGTTGCATAATTTGCCGATTTAAACCAAAAAAAAATGTGTTTCTAATACAAATTGGTAAACTAACACAAATATTCCAGAGGTGGTTTAGAGCTTTGGCAGACACTTTTCAAAGCTTAACTGGGCACCTTTTATATTTTGATTGCTCTATTTAAGTTTTAAAATTGTACCAATGAGGTAAATTTTGACCAGACGATATTAATAGCTGCAACTAATTGACTCACCAATGTATATTGTCTGCCCCATTAGATAAATTCTGACATATTCAAATGGAATTCAAACATGGTGTAAAGAACGATTCCTTTGAAGTCAAGAAAATACTTTGCTTTTTTCTTCATGCAGATTCATGTTGCACCACAGGAATTGTCCTGAAATGTGCAGTTATTTAAAGATGGCACTCACAGTACAGAAAAAGCACACACATTTGCTTTTCTCTTAGAGGGACATTTGTTATACATATGAAATGTAAAATACTGTTCTGCAAGGCTGTATCTTGTCAACGAGCTTCTAGATGTCATACTATGGACAAAGAGTACAAATAAAACTAAAGACTTGGGGGCAGATTTACAAGCCCCTTGCGCCACTTTTGCGTCACTTTTCCCATGTTAAAAGTGACGCACGCTCACTTTAACGATGTACGTTTTTACAGAAATGAATCTACTCTGGGATTTAGAAGAAAAGCATTAATATAGGGGGTTTCATGTACGACAAAATCACTATTCATTGGTGAGTAACATTTTCAGAAGGATTTGTAGAAGCGAGGCGCTTTTTTCTTAAGAACCATGGCATTTTGCAGAATCTATGTCCTTTTTTTAATCGATGTCACATACGTTGACCTTTTTATGAACACTTTACTGTCATTTCGCAAGTGTGAATGGCATTCAAATGACATCAGTTACTTTAGAGGACATCATTATTAAAACAAGGAGATATTCAATACAGCAGTATTTTTTATCTACAACATCAAGCAAACTACTTTTGTGCCAGCTTTATTTTCGTGAATGTTTTTTACTGTTTGCATTCTGCCCCTATCCATTTCTACCTATTTACCAAATCTTGCATCCAATCTTCCCATATTTTGGAGTGTCTCTGGGGCAGCCTTTTGACTTGTGCATGGCGATCTCCAAGATCATGCAGTGCTCCAAACCTCGCTGCATTTTATACAAACAAGGGAACCCGAAAAATGGCTAAGGACCACGGGAATCAATTATATATGTAGAAAACAATGGTCCTGAGCAGACACTAAATTTTACATAAAATTAAATATAGACCACAATGGGTTACTATACACATCCGATATCCAGCCGGACAGGGGATTTTTATTTTTCAGATACTAAAGGATATGTTCAAGGATAATGAAAACACTACATTTATCGTGGGGCACAATCCTGCACCCTACAGCATGGGTAACGTGCGGGGGGAAAAAAGGGAATAACAATGCAGACAGTTTAGGACAAACAACAGTTACAGGCAAAGACTGAGAGCCGTTGCAACTTGCAGGCATAAATGAAGTTGTAGCAAGTTTGACAAAATAGAGACCACAACGAGTAAGCACAATGGATATTTGTGGCACTATTTTTAAAAAGTCGACGTTTCGATCCCAAGCTCATTGATTAAAGGGATCATCTTCAGGACTAAATTTATAACATTTGCCTGGTTTTTAACGCCTGTCAGAGTAAAGAAAACAAAGAAAATAGCTTGTGTGAACAAGGGAAAACTTAGAACATATTAAGATTACTCGAAAGTTATAGCATGTCAGAAGGTCAAGGTTATCAATTGTGCACATGGAGTTGTGGTTAAAACGATCGTGCTCGGGCCTATTCCGGTCAAGTGAGTGGGGATTTGTTTGTGAGTGTGCTATGGCAAGCAGGATTTAATAAGTGACATTCAATTAGGGAATGATGAATGACTGGAGGTGTTTGGAAGTTTAAGGCATCGGCGGGCTACCTAGTTTCTACGTAAAAATGGTTTAAAAACTAGAACCACGTGAGTTATTAAAGGTGTGTGAATGTGCATTCCGATCGTGAGCGGCTTGGGGGACAGTCGTATTTATTAAAAAATAAGAACCGGTATTGGGAGGACGTGAAGTTATGAGAAACACGTAACCGGGGGTGTTAACCATTACGGGATGGCGCGTGACTCAGTGAGAAAAGTAAGTGTAACATGTATGCTTACCCCAATTGAGGACATAGGGGTATCACATATGGCAGGTCAGAGTGGAAACTGACAATGAAGAACAGCGTTGTTGCTTTTGGTTTGGTCGCTGTGAAAAAAGTTACATTGTGGTTGGATTTGGTGTGTCATAATCGATGTGGGGTTGGGATGTAAATGAGTCTAGGGCACATACCTTGCAGTTAAGGTTTCTATAAAACTTAGTGGGCGCTGGAGCGTGCTGCTCCTTGCCTGGATCGGCTGTTGGGTAGTTAGACTGTGGTGCAGATGGGCCACATTTCATGCGCCAAGTTGTTGCTTCAATATACTAATATGTTACAGTCCAAGCTTGAAGGAATTGAAAATAAGGGGAGGCTGCCTAAGTGAGGAAAAATCCTTAAAACAGTCAATTACATCGGGGTGAGGGGTTGTCTTACCTGTGGAGAGATACAGCAATGGAGATCTCTGTCCTCAGCAACAATGTGGTGTGTAGCAACCGGCTCAATGGCAGGCACTGGGCGCTGGTGCTTAGTGCTCTCATTTAAATAGAGCGGGAAACCACTGAAGGACCTCAGAGGGGTGCGAAAAGGGAGGAAGGACTATGGATGGGTGATAGCTGTGTGTAACAGCGGTGGCCATCTTGGGTGAGTGAAAAACCAAGTGCGGTTAGTGTGAAGTGCAATGCAAGGGCGTGCGTAAGTGTCAATGTGTGACAAAAAAGGAGTAATTTACGCATTAACTTATTACAGTTATTTACAGAACATGCTTGGGATAATGGCCTGCACAATTGGAAGTAAAATTTGAACATGTACTGACGAATGTGGTATATACAGTTGAAAGTCACAGTTTGTGGCATATACAGGTACAAGTCAAGGTTAAGAATATTCTCAAGAGATCAGCCAGAACAAACAATTAAAATCCAAGGTGTTGCAGTATGGTATTAGTCAATTCATAAGAGGGTAGTCCAGTCCTCATTCCTATTCAGGCCATTTTTGATTGTATCAAAAAGGATTATTGCTTTTAGTTCTTCACGGTTTAACAAATGGGTCATGTTGCTTCCTCTCTGTGGCAATTTGAGTACCTTCAGAATCGTCCAGCGGATGTCATCTTCGTTGTGTTTGGCATCCGTGAAATGTTCCACCAGTGGTGCGTTGGGTGTGTTACACCTGATACGACTTCTGTGCTGTCCAATTCTTGTCTTTACTTTTTGTGTAGTCTGGCCAATGTACAGTTTCATGCAAGGACAATGTATTAAATAGATAACATTGCAGGTATTGCAATTAGAGAAGGCATTCGAATTAACTGTAATGTTATTGGCAGTGAAACTTTTGCCTTCAATCGTAAAATCACAAACATTACAACCACCACATTTGAAATGTCCTAGGATAGGAGAAAGACCCCAAAAAGAATCAAGTGTTACATGGGGGACAGTGGTGGGAAGAGCTGCTCTTACCAAGTGATCTTTCAAATTTCTGCTTTTACGGAAAGCGAATAGCGGTCTTTCAATGCTAAGTCTACCTGCATTAATGACTGGCCAGTGCTGAATTATAGACTTTCTTATTTGGTTGGATACTGGTGAAAAGGTAGTGACGCAGGCTATTCTTTCCAGTTCACGTTTGGGTTTGGGAGTCAGAAGTACATCACGAGGGCAGTACCATGCCCTTTTGGATGCATTTTTTACTATCCTCTTGGGGTAACCACGATCTTTCAGTTTAGATGAGAGAGTGGCTGCCTCTCTGAAGTAGTCTGCTTTGGAAGAGCAGTTGCGCCTGATTCTCAGAAATTGAGAATATGGAAGTGAATCCCTCAGGGCCCTGGGGTGGTTACTTCCGTAACTGAGCAGCGTGTTCCGCTCAGTGGGTTTTCTGTACAGGCGTGTGAGCAATTCGCCTTCAGAGTGGAAGATTGTCAGGTCAAGAAAGGCAATGGCAGATTTATCAGTGGAGATCGTAAACGATAGGCCTGAGCAGTTGTTATTTAACCAATGAAGGAATTGTTGTAGTGCACTAATATCATGTCTCCAAATGATAAAAATGTCGTCAATATATCTTCGCCATAGGCAAATGCCTGGGAGGAATGGATTTGTGTCAGTGAGAATGGAACCTATCTCCAATTGGTCCATGAACAGAATCGCTAAGTTGGGGGCAAAAATTGCGCCCATAGAAGTCCCTTTGATTTGTTGGTAATACAGGTTATCAAAAGTGAAAAAATTTCTTGTCAAACAGATTTCTAACAGTTGTAAAATGAATAGTGTTGGAACAGTATGGGGGCGGGGGCGGGAGTCAAGTGTTTTTTGTATTACCAATAGAGCCGCTGTCTGGGGAATGTTGGTATACAGGGACTCTATGTCCATGGTGCATAGTGTATCTGATGTGGGGTCGAATGGATGGTGTTCGATAAGGTTTATCATAGCCATGCTATCTCTCACATAGCAGGCAGTGACAGGTACAAATTCTTTGATGAAGAAATCTACGTAAGAACCAAGAGGCTCAAGGATTGAGCCGCAGGCTGACACAATTGGTCGTCCAGGAGGGTTGGTAGAATTTTTGTGGACTTTGGGAAGGGTATAGATGACAGGTGTGCGTGGTGATTTCACATTTAAGAAAATGAATTCTTTTTTGCTTAAAAAGCCCTGACTGACAGCTTCAGTTGTAAGTTTCAAGATAAGGGCCTGAATTTCCTTGGTAGGGTTGCCTGGAAGTCTCTGGTAGTGTTCAGTATTGCCCAATTGGCGTAGGATTTCTGTTGTGTAAGTGTCTCTCTCCTGGAGCACTATGCCGCCACCTTTGTCGGCACTCTTTATCACCAGGGTTTCATTGGTTTTGAGCGTATTAATCGCTTGTTTCTCTTGGAGAGTAATGTTATAAGGTATAAATCTTTTTTTGCTCTCCAGATTGGCCAGATCTTTAAGTACTAACTTCTCAAAAGTCAGAATCTCCACTGGTAACATACTAGCAGTGGGTGAAAATGTAGATGGGGGACGGAAAGGGGTATTAGCAGTGTTGGTAAGGGATGGGTGGAGTTGAAAAAAGGCTTTAAGGCGGATCCGTCTAAAAAATCTGAGGAGTTCCGTTTGTAGCTCCATAAAGTTGGGACGGATAGTAGGTACAAACAAGAGCCCTTTCTTAAGCAAGGAAAGTTCAGACTCTGTTAATATTTGTTTGGACAAGTTGAAAATAGGAATGACATCCGTCATTGCTGTGGTATCGATGGGGGACTCTATCATTTGTAATAGTTGTTGCGTGTTTTGCGTTCCCCTGGTGGGTTGTACCACCGTTGTGTTTTCTTCGCTTTCCCTCGTTGTGGTGTGTCTACTTGGCCTCTGCCTAAAAAATTGTCAGAATGAGCTCCTCCTCGTCTTGTTGAGCTTGATCCTTCTGCTTGATCTGAGCTATCTGAAGAGTCGGCAGAGGTATCTGAAAAGCCTACCAGGTTTTGGCGCCTGTTGAATCGCCCCCACGGTCTACTATGTTGAAGGTTAGAGTAGAATCTATTGTTGTAAAAATCTTTTTGGAGATAGGGGTAGGTGTTTTCTATATTGTATAGTTTAATATCTTTTTTGATTTTATTAGACTTTTTGTTCTGCTCTAGTCTATGGAAGTCAGCGATTGTTTTTTCGACCTGTTCTAATAATTTCTTGGTTTCTTCTGTACTTCCTGAGTCCTGAAGCTGCTTTTCAATGTCCAAAATCTCAGCATCTAATGTTTTAAGGGTTTCAGTTGCAATATCTATTCCTAACACTAGCCAGTGTCGGGAACAGGTAGTGCCAGTGTAACTAAAGTTGGAGATATACTTGGGATTGTCTGTGAAGATACCGGGGATGTTCCTGACTTGTAAGCCTACGGGGATTACTTCTGCTTTCAAATATTCCGTAAGCATTAACACCATTATTTGTAACCGGATTTGTTTTTTCTTAAGTTTTTCAAGTTGCTCGGGGAGAGAAGAGTTAGTGAGGGTTGGGGCATCCGGAGTGTCTGAGAGAAGGGAGGGACCTGAGCATCTTTTCTTAATGTAATCGTCTGAATAAAGAGGTGCAAGTGCTGACATTCTGAGCTAAAGAGTAATAGAGGGTGTAAAGACACATACAAGTGAGAGGTACTAGGAAGGCCCTGCCTGTAAGAAGGTAGGGAAGGGTATAGAAAACCCTTGCAATCCAGCGATTGCGCTAATCGTATTTTATACAAACAAGGGAACCCGAAAAATGGCTAAGGACCACGGGTATCAATTATATATGTAGAAAACAATGGTCCTGAGCAGACACTAAATTTTCCATAAAATTAAATATAGACCACAATGGGTTACTATACACATCCGATGTCCAGCCGGACAGGGGATTTTTATTTTTCAGATACTAAAGGATATGGTCAAGGATAATGAAAACACTACATTTATCGTGGGGCACAATCCTGCACCCTACAGCATGGGGAACGTGCGGGAGGAAAAAAGGGAATAACAATGCAGACAGTTTAGGACAAACAACAGTTACAGGCAAAGACTGAGAGCCGTTGCAACTTGCAGGCATAAATGAAGTTGTAGCAAGTTTGACAAAATAGAGACCACAACGAGTAAGCACAATGGATATTTGTGGCACTATTTTTAAAAATTCGACGTTTCGATCCCAAGCTCATTGATTAACGGGATCATCTTCAGGACTAAATTTATAACATTTGCCTGGTTTTTAACGCCTGTCAGAGTAAAGAAAACAAAGAAAATAGCTTGTGTGAACAAGGGAAAACTTAGAACATATTAAGATTACTCGAAAGTTATAGCATGTCAGAAGGTCAAGGTTATCAATTGTGCACATGGAGTTGTGGTTAAAACGATCGTGCTCGGGCCTATTCCGGTCAAGTGAGTGGGGATTTGTTTGTGAGTGTGCTATGGCAAGCAGGATTTAATAAGTGACATTCAATGGGGGAATGATGAATGACTGGAGGTGTTTGGAAGTTTAAAGCATCGGCGGGCTACCTAGTTTCTACGTAAAAATGGTTTAAAAACTAGAACCACGTGAGTTATTAAAGGTGTGTGAATGTGCCATTCACACGGGAGGCCTGCAGGATTGCGTCACGGTCCCTTAAGTTGAAGATCCTGGCAATGATAGGTCGCGGTGGGGCCCCAGGCCTCGGCCGGCCCCCCGGAACTCTGTGTGCCCGCTCCACCGTAAAGAATTTGCTGAGGCCTTTTGGCGCTAGTTTGTTCAGGATCAGATCTTCCACAAAGAGATCGACCGGCCCATCCTCCGACTTCTCCGGCACACCGATGATGCGCACGTTATTCCGCTGGGCCCTGCTTTCAAACTCCTCCATTCTCTTAACAGAGAGGTCGCTGAGGGCCCGCAAACTGCGGATCTCCGTCTGCAGTTCAGAGACATCCGTCTCGAGGCCCGATGTCGTGAGATCGAGTGATTTGACCTTTTCACTGGTTTTCGACAGGTCTGCCCTAAGTAAGTTGACATCGATCAACACGGTGTCCAGCTTGTGGGCCAGCGAGTCGAATTGCTGGCCGACCGAAGCCTTCATGGCGTCGATGGCACCCATGACATCTTGCAGTGTCAATTCCGTCGAGGGTGACGGGCCCTCCTTAGCCGCATCCGAAAGCCCACTCGAACCGGGAGATCCCTTCTGCTGGGCATAGCGGTCCATGTTGTTCGTTTGCACGTAGCCACCTCTCCGGGTAGCTCTAGACTTTTGCTTGTCACCGTCCAGCCGGGCCGCCATTACACAGCAGGGAGAGCAGATCTAGTATACCTGTTAGGCGTAGCGATCACCCTGGGGAGTCCACCGGAGTGATGGACAGCCCCCTATGTCAATGCCACTCGACAGCCACAGATCGGTCCAAACCTAGAGCGACTGCGAGCGCCCGCCACCAGACTCGTAGAGGAAAGTCAAAAACGAAAGTGAAACCAGGGGGGGACGGGCCCGCCCAAGACTCTGGAACCGTTGTTGTTCGATTGGAGCTCGGGGACAGTGCCAACCCGAGTCTGGGGTGGCGCCGCGGGGCAGGCCTCTTTCTGGAGTACAGAATAAGCTGAGTTCCCAAAGTCCGATTTAAGTTCCGAAAACGGGAATCACCTCAGCTTCGGTTCACCCATAATATTCCTTCAAAATAGCAGGATTATAGCCAGGATAGACGTGGGAGGCTGCGAGGGTCTCGGGAGCCCTGTGCCTACGCGTCCATCTTGGTTGCGCGCTAGGCTCCTCCTCCCACCCATTAGATTTTTGATGTCATGTTTTTACTTTTTTCTTCAATATATATAAAATGTTTGCATTTACCACTGCTGTTCAAGGTAATAGTTACCATTTAATTGTTCTTAGTGATAGTTTGTATTATTGTTCTAAAATCTATTAGCTCATTGATTTTTATGGTCACATGGTTATTTTTTTCTTTTGATTTTGATTAGTTCACATTTAATGCTCATTGTTAGTCATGGACTTTATAATGTTTTTTAATATAAATGTTTTGGGTCATATTTTTTCATAGTCTTAGTTTTGAATGCAACGTCTTTTAAACATTGGATGTTTATTGGTGTTATTTTTATTTTTACACCAACTCTTAAATCCTTTAACTGCATCAGTTTTGTTTCATTTTTATAAATGAAAATAAATATTATTTTTTCCCCACTACAATAGGATGTGACATTAAACGTTCCTTATTTCTTCGTCTGATAATTGTCTTGTTGCTCAGGTTAGCTAGTAGAAGTCGAAACCGAAATATCTCCGTGGCTCATTGGTGAACAGGTCAGTTTCTCACAACCTCTGTTCCCCCACCTAAGAGGACTAGATTTGAGGCATGCAAACGAAAAGCTTGCTTCCTGTAACTGGTAAGACTGTCTGTGATTTTGGGAATATTATTTCTTACTGATCTATGTCCACTAACTTGTGAATTGTGAGAGGCGATTTACAAACAGTGGCGGCTGGTATGGCTCACGGGCGGCGGGATGGGTGCATGGGCGGGGAGCTGGGGGGATATGGGTTGTGCAGTGTAAAAAAAAAAAATAATAATACTTACTTTGCCGCCGGGTCCCGCGTCTCTGCTCCTGCTCTCCTCGTCGGACTCGAGGAACAGGAAGCACAGCCAGGCTCCCCCGACCAATCACAACGCTCCAATGCAGTGTTGCGATTGGTCTCAGCGTCCTGGTTCGACGCTTAGCCAGGGAATGGGGGCCGGGGCATGTACTCCGTGCAGGCTGTAATGCAGCCGGCATGGAGAACAGGGAAAGTGCGCATGACCTTTTTGGCCGGCCCATGAGGGCCGGCCAAACAGTCATGTACACTTAGGAGTGGGCAAACCACTCCTCCCCTGCCCTGCTCTGAGAGCAAAGTAGCCCCACCCACTGGCCTGCCCGCAAAGCAGCATGGAAACATAAAATGATAATAACTCGAAGTTCTTACCATTTTATGTTTCCTTTACTTTGCAATGCTAAAAAGCAGTGGGGCACTGCTCCTCCACCATCGAGGAGGAGCCGCCCCTGTTCACAAAGGGCCTCCAAACTCGTAGCGGAGACTCGTAGTTGTGGCTGGGGGGGGCACTTGTGGCGAGGGGCCTGCAATGGGTAACTGCATTACGGAGGTCCCGCACAACTGCAGAGCCTCCACCACGACTGTGGGGCCTCCACCACAAGTGCGAAGGCCCTTTGTGAATTGGGCTCTGAGTGCGTCAGGGTTGATATACAGAGGCCTTTACCATTATATACAATCAGCTGTTCACAGATCCTACTCACAACAGGCTGCTTACCATAGTTCCAGTTTCTCCATTTGGCCGATTCAAATTTTCCCACTTCCAATGGGGGAACAGTTTCTCCCATACTTGATTGATCAGCAGCTCGTCTCCTGATTGGTTGGCTTTGCATAGTCCCACAGCGCTGCAGATAGTATTTGGGTTCTTTAGAAAAGGGATAAAGATCAGCAGGGTGAGAAATGCTACCATCCCCTCCCAACCGATGTCTAGGAATATATATTTTAAGTATGTACGTGAAGAGGGGTGTGTATATATATATATATATATATATATAGGTGTGGACAAGTATTTGTATGCATACCTGAATTAATGTTAATGGTGTTTTTACATATGTTAGTAAAAGTCTATTTATGCATGTAAGAGTGGATGTGTTGTGTGTGTATAGAGAGGCATGTGAGTGTATTTATAATTGAGAAAATGCAGAGGTGTGTGTGTATATGCATGTGAATATAAAGGCGGCTTATATGCATACCTTGATGCATATTTTAATATGTGTTGTTCATACAAGCATGCATATCGATGTCCTATGTGCAAGGGTGTAGATGTAGGCATCTGGGTGTATATGCAGGGAAAGGCATATAGATGTTAATCGGTATGACTAAAGATAGGTGTATGATGTGCATAAGAATATGCGCTTATAGAAGTATATGAGTTTGTACGTGTGAGGTTTTATGTAAGAAGAGGGATGTAGGTTTGTGTAAAGGGAGAGGTATCTGGCTCTGTATTTGTGGGTGGAGTTATTTTGCTCTCCGCCACTATCTATATTATATTTGTTAAAAAAATGCAGTAAAGATAAGGTCACACCTATTTTATAATTAACCAAGGAATTTGTTTCAAGCCAAATTTTGGGCAAATTCGATCGGTGTAAAACGATACTTTTGAGTATAATGGCTGCTGGCTCCTCAAAATTTGAAAATCCCCAAAAAGTAAAGCCGTTGCAAAAAGCTCTATGCCAAAGCCAAAAATGTTACGAACTGCATTAAGAATATAAACAAAGATATAGCGAAAAATGCTGATCTCCTATAAAAATTTATAAAATTAGCCTATTAAGAATAAAAATACAGATAATCGTAATTGGCCCACCATACCTCAACGATCGCATCTAATTTCACAAACCTTCCAGACACCTCTGCTCTCCCGGACTCTTACTTGAACACATCCCACACATCGGGAAAACCAGTCGAGCCTTCTCTTACATCGTCTTACAGCATGGCATAACCTGCCACTAAAGAACCTCCTCCTCACTTCTTGAAATCCACAATGAGCTGAAGCCCTGGCTTTTTGAGGAACCATAGTCCCACTGTGCCCTAGGTTTGTCTAGACTCACACCTTCTCAGCACCAGGATATCCTCCCGGGTGATAGTGCTCTCTGCAAATCTGCTTGACATTCCACAGGTCAAAAAGCAAACCTTCCTAGAGAACGTCAATATTGAGAAAATGTTTCTAAAGAAATACTACGTAAGAGAGCAAAATCTTTTGACTCCTATCTCGTCTACCTCCTTTTCAAGAAGAATGTATAACAGTTCAAATCAAATTATCACAAGACAGAATATCCAGTCAGTTGGTGATTAACCTATTCACCAAATTTTTCCCTCCGATAATAACAAACAGGTACTTTGAGGAGCGTCTCTCAAAGAATAAACAGGCGTCCAGTGCTGACCCTGATGGTCGGATATCTGGCAGATTTTCAGGATATCCACACAACATAAATGTATTTATTATATCTAAAAGGGATCATTAACATAGTTGGTAATGAACCTGAAAATACCGCCTGACATGGTAGCTCGTTCAGCCAAAAATACTTACTTTACATACCACTCATGAGGCCCAATAAGGTCAATACACATTTGCTCGCAGCCCCTTCTAGAATGGGTGTAGCCTAGTAATGCTGGTTAAAGTGTTCCTTTTTTGCATGCGGCCAAGACTGATGGTTCTTCCTATTCTGTATTGGCACAGACGAGGAAAATAAAGGTGATATTAAATAGTTCTCATTGCATTTACCACTGGTTGAGATTAATTTTACGTGTTCTCGTTCTCATGTTTTTGTTTTTCTCCCAAGAGAATTTCCCTTGATTATTAAAGGAATGTATTCACGTTCAGTGTTGGTCCACAAGGGTTGGGACCAAGCCGGACCTTTGAGATATCCACATGAGATACATGTACAAGTGTTAATTAACAACAAAAATACATGTATTTATATGGGAGTAATTTCCTTAGTCTGCCATCATCCTGAAAATTGTCATTTGACTGGACTTCAAGAACCACCCTTGGACACCTTATTGATAAATCTGGGGGCTGAGCGTGGTGTTACGCCAAAATTGGTAAGGCCCGCTCTGTCAGTTTCAAAATGCAGGGATGCGCCATATTCACGCCATATTCACAAGAATGCGGCGCACCCCTTGGTTACCCGTAGCGCTAAAAAAGGTTCCTAGCGCCAGCGCAGGCACCCTAGTGCCATTTTGCTAGGGTGCCTGCCCTGCAGGGTCAATTGTTTATGCTCCCTCATATAAACAATCTTTATAGGTGATTTGCTCTATCTATGTGTGCTGCAGAATACTGCACATGTGGAAAGAGCAAAATACAAGGAGAAATAAAACATTTCTACACATATCGCCTGCTTAAGACCAGTCATTCCCTGGTGGTGTTTTTGGTGCTGTCCCAAATATGGGGCAGCGTCAAAAAGGAATGGGTGTTGCTGTGGAACACCCGCTGCAACACCCATTGCACACCCCTTTCACGCTAAGTGCTGAGTGAGTAGGGGAATTATTTACAAGGTGGTGTTAAGCCACATTAAGTAGCTTAACTCCACCTTGTAAATAAGGTGAAGGAGTTCATGCCACCAGACATCAGAAAAAATTACGTTCTGTTTTTTTGTTCTGTATTGTTACTGGCATTTGTTTTGATCAAAGCAGAGTGCCAGGCTGCATTAAACCGTCCTAAATTACCCATTTTCTAAAAAATTACACTGGGCACTTGACTATAGGATAATGGAAACAGCTTTGATCAATGCCACGGAAAACCTCTTCTTGGAAGCTGACACTGCACTACCCACTGCTTATGCCAGAGCAAAGTTCTTGTCAAAAACCTCTGTGGTTGACAATGGAGAAATCACAAACAGCCATGATTTGTCATTGAATGCAAGAACAGGTAATTTGGTCCGGTGGCTTCTTCATACCCTATAAAGTATCCAGTTGAGTTGATACACTCAAGGGATGAGGCTGCTGGTACTATTGAGTCAACAGGTTGGTTTGTGTTGTTCCTTCCAAATGTCAAAAGAAGAGTTTATAAACTCCCACATAGTAGCACCCTGTGGAGTGCCCCATGGATCACCTCTTTGCTCCTACCACAGTTTTTAGGTTAAGTCAAAACATTGCTCAAAGTGAAATCACCACGTGTTTTACACACCGATGTTGAAAGGCAGAGACTTCAGACCTTACAGAATGCTGCAGCCAGACTCCTCCTTAGCCTTCCACGATGAACCCACATCAGGAAACTCCTCTGGCTTCCCGTACAGAAGAGATGCCAATTCAAGCTGCTGACCCATGCACACAAGGCTCTACACAACCAAGAACCTGCCGACATTAACCACTGCCTGAAATGCCACCAACCGTCTAGAAGAGTACACTCCGCCTCCCTTTAACTTGCCCATTCTCCCTGCATCTACCGAAGCAGAAGAGCAGGGTGCCCCTTATCTCACATCACAACAAAGACCTGGAACAGCCTCCACACGCACCTCTGAACCATCACCTCACTTCCAGAATTCCGAAAGGCCCTCAAGACCTGGCTGTTCAAATAAGACACTGGGACCCTCAATCGTCTGAATACCCTATTGGGTGATTAGCCGCGTTTTATAAATCCTGATTGATTGAAACCCAATAACTCTCATGGATGTGGTGCAGTGGCCAGAGCTGCCGACACAGAAGCTGGGGATCCGGGTTCGAGTGTCTGCGCCGGCGCAACATCCTGTGATTTTGGGCAAATCACTTAATCTCCCTGTGCCCATGGACAGCGCCTGGATACCCTCACGGGTGATAAGTTGCGCTATATAAATCTACAAAGACTGGGTAACAGTTAAAGCAGGTTTGCTGTACACATTTTCGTGCATTTTACTATATATATATATATATATATATATATATATATTACTTCCACTCCTTTCCCTTGCACTCGTTGTCGCTGCAAACAGGAGCCCAGACCACGGTTAAGTGCTTCAAAAGGAATCTTTATTCGTCCGCTCTCAGGTAGTTAGACAGCCATTACGCGTTTCGAGCCCGTGGGCCCTTGATCATATATATATATATGTTCAAAGACTTCTCCCACCAGCCTTGAAGATCCTCCAACTGCCAAGGAAGTAAGTACACGAGCCTGCATATAGTGCAATTATTTATTCAATGCCCAGAGCGACGGCCATAACGTTTCGGCTCCGTGGAGCCTTGTTCACATGACAGCGTGTAACTCATGATGCAACAAATTTAAAGTGATACTACAGGTCACATGGGGGAGATCACATGGTTACGAAGTCATAGACAGCGAGAAAGTACATTTAACCTCACGGCAAAAAATACACACGTAGTCAGATTACAGGCTAAAATATTGTAACAGTCTCTAATCTTTTTAAAATTGTAGCATATGTATTTTATAATGTCGGCATAAATGCCTAATGCCTGTAAAGAATACAATGTAAATCTTTTGGCACCACCTAGACAATAATCAAGAAATGCGCCAGTTATACATAAATAACCAAATTGCCGACAGGCGGATGAATAATCTGTACTGGTCTGACTTCGACTAATAACACAATATTGCTCATAAAAGGATATAAATATTCTGTTAAAAGGTATTGTGTTAAAAGATCCATGTTGCCCACCGGACCATTAAAATGGAAAAGTGATGAGTGCAAACAATACAAATCGAAAAAAGATAAATTAAACTTAATATGCCTGTGCTTGAAATGATTTAAATAATACATTTCATATATAAGACAAATTGAAAGAGAAGAACCCACCCAGTGTAACCCAAGGACAGAATGTTGGGGTTAAGATCTTAATATAAGATTTTAAAAGGCACATTAATTAAAGGTTAGAATCCGAATAACAGATTAACCTGTATCAGTAAGTATGATGGATTTAAGCAGAATAAGGTTGTGGTGAAGCCTTTCATATAAAGAGTGGATATAAATACCCACTAAGTGTGATAAGTTTATGGATGGAATTCAAAAAGCGGTTAGGTTCCAACTGGTAGGACACACAATTCCAAGGGAAATGGGGATGTGCAAATAAGCAAGATTAATAAATATAAGTACATTTTGTCTAAGAAAAATGGTAAAGTACCAGATAAATAACCATAAATATATAAAAAATATAAATATACTAAATAAGGTTAAGACAAAAGACTTAAAAATGTTAAAATGCTGTTATGTACACATCAGATAAAAAGGTTGCCCAAATGGAGATTACTGCTTATATACCCTAAGCTTGTGTGAGTTGTAGAAAAATCACCCATATAGTTTGCCCATAGAATTGGTTGCAAGAGACAGGAAGGAGGCTAGTGAGCAGACTAATGCGATATTGTGTGCTTAACCCAGACACGTGTGCAGATCCTCCGTTATGTTAAGTCCTGTAGGAACCTTGGTGTTAAGTTGCAGGATATATCGGGTTTCCAATTTGCGGAGATTGGACTCACGATCACCACCCCTCCTGCTCGGTTCAATGCAATCAATAACAAAATAGTTTAGGCTCTTATTGTCACTGTTGTGGATCTCTCTAAAGTGGCGAGCTAAGGGGTAGGTGTTGTCCTGGTTAGAAATCGCACGCAGATGTTGCAGAATGCGTTTGTGGACCGCTAGTTTTGTACTGCCCACATATCTAAGGTTGCAAGGACAGGTAAGGACATAAATGGCAAACTCAGTCTTACAAGTCAGTAGTTTGTTGATCCTGTGCTGCTTATTGCTGAAGGGATCAGTGAAAGTCTTGGTGTTAACGCCATGAGAGCAAGCTTTGCAAGTTTTACACTTGTAAAAGCCATTGTTAAGTTGTAACCATGACTTATTGTCAATAGATTCAGGGTTGGTATTGACCAAGGCTTGTTCCATCGTGGGGGCTCTACTGTATGTGATGGTAACCTGCTGGGGAAGCATGGGACCAATAACAGGATCACTGCGCACGATAGGCCAGTTCCTATTGATAATTTTGCGTATTTCTACATGCTGTTTGCTATAGCCCATGATGATTCTAAATGTATTGGATGGACTTATGTTAGTCCCCTCCAGAGTGTTATGCAATGTGGTGCTGCTGGTAATACCACAAATGGGTTTTAACAATTCGCTGCGATTATGCGCATTAGCTTTCACAATAGCACTTTCAATGATACTTTCAGAATAACCTCGCGCCTTAAATCTAAGTTTGCTATGCTCTTGTGCTGCCGTAAGATCAGTATCATTACTGCAAATCCTCCTCAAGCGCAACATCTCCCCATAGGGTATGCTGTTAATGAGGTGGGGCGGGTGTGCACTGGTGGCATGGAGGGTGGTGTTA
Source organism: Triturus cristatus (assembly GCF_964204655.1). NCBI lineage: Eukaryota > Metazoa > Chordata > Amphibia > Caudata > Salamandridae > Triturus > Triturus cristatus. The sequence continues at coordinate 395,822,757 of NC_140594.1, forward strand.
CCGGCAGTGGGTTTACGAAAAAGCTTGGTCTCCAATGTGCCAACATTAGTGTAGACCTCAGTGTCAAGGAATGTGACATTGGTTTGGCTATAAGTAGCAGTGAATTGAAGATTGAGGTTGTTTACATTGAGACTAGCAATAAAACCCTCGGCCTCGTTCAATGATCCCTTCCATACTACAAATAAGTCATCAATAAATCGTAGCCAAACTAAAACATTGTCATTTAGGCACTGTGTGTACTCTTGCCGAAGAACCGTCTCCTCCCAGTAGCCCATATGGAGGCAGGCGTAGCTGGGTGAAACACTAGCCCCCATAGCTACGCCCCTCAATTGTCTGTATAACAGACTATTAAACATGAAGTTGTTATTGAGGAGACAAAATTCCAACATTTCAATAAGCATTTGATTGTGTCTAGCAAATTGGGGAGGTTTACGAGATAAAAAGTATTTAGAGGCCTTGATACCGTCATTGTGTCCAATACTGGTATAAAGTGATGTTACATCTAGGGCTATCATCCAATAGTCATCTCTCCACTGGATTCCATTGATTTTACGAAGGAAGTCCCCTGTGTCCTGTACATATGAATCTAATGATTTCACAAAATCCTGTAGGAAATAGTCAATGTATTGAGACATTTTTTCACAAATACCATCATGTGCAGAAATGATTGGTCTTCCTGGAGGGTTGACAGGGTCTTTGTGTATCTTGGGGATGAAATACATTTTGGGGATGACTGGGTTGTCCTTTTTCAGGAAGTTGTATTCAGATTCAGTTAGGAGTTTTTGTCTTTTCCAGTTGGTCAATTTATCACGGATCTCCTTGTTTGAACTTGCAATGGCCGCTGCTGTTGTTCGGGTGTAGCAATTCCTGTCGTTGAGCTGATTAAAGGCTTCATGGTCATAAAGCTCCTTTGTTATTAGGACAATATTGCCACCCTTATCGCTTTGACGTATGATAGTCTTTTTGTTACTTCTGAGTTTAGAAAGAAGTTGATGGTATTGCTGAGACTGTCTATTGTAGCGTTGTTTCTTGGATTGAATCTTAGTGTGTAGAGTCTTAATCTCAGCTGTTACATTTTCATTAAATATATCCAAGGCATCGCGAGGCATGACTGGGTTGAAGGTGGATTTAGGTCTAAAAGAAGTGATGGGTCCCACAGAACCAAGATCATCTAGTCCGTGGGAAATTGTATTTTCGCCCGTACCCTCAGTGTCCCAAAGATCCTGGATAGCATCCTGCAGAGAATTGTCATTGGCACCATCAGGAGCATTACGTTTGTTGTTTCGCATCGCAAAGGATTTTTTAAGCTTCAGTTTGCGGATAGCTTTATAGATGTCAAATCGCACAGAAGCATAGTCAAAGTTATTGAGTGGTGCAAATGAGAGGCCAAGTGCAAGTATTTTCTTTTCGTCTTCGGTCAGATCAATGGATGTTAAATTGATGATTGTATTGGCGTCCTCACACATCATTGGTTTTTCGCCCAATAGCCCCTTCCTCTTCTCCTGTTTGGATTTGAGGTGTTTCTTCCTTGCCCTCTGCCTCTGCCTGGATTTGTAGTTTGCGTGTTTCCGGTTTGATTTGTTGCAACCAGTCTTGGGCGTAAGGTCTGCCTTCTTCCCTCGCATAAAAAATTCATTTCTTGTGCTGGGGTTGGTCTTGGTATCAAGTCAGATGACACTTTATCACGGAGTTCCGATTCCGAGTCACTACCCCCCATTGAGCTGAGGTCTGATTGGGTTGACTCATTGGTGATGGTTTCCTTGTTGGGGCCCCTGTTGGTCGGAACCACCTTGGATTTGGAGATTCTCATTGCGTCGTATTTTTTTGCAAACGTAAAAATTTGCCCCAGTTGGTAATCGTTACGATCACGTTGGAATTTAAACGTTTTCCTTTCCATGATTGTTTTTTCCTCTTTCTTGAGTCTTTCCATCATATCTTTTCTTAGTTTCGTTTTTTCATCAGAGTCCTCGATTTTATCCAGCTCCTCATTTATCGCTTCAATTTCCTTGAGTAATGTGGCTCTATCAATATCGGCATATTTGATCAAAATTAGAACCATCTTACGCGAGGATTCCAGGTTCGTTTCCGCCCATTCTCGCATGAGCTCGGGGTTAAGGCTCTCGTAACTCGGTGCCGTGAGAATTCGTAACCCGCGGGGAATACGATTGACATCAATATAACTTTGTAACGATTTTGACTCCCACCACTTACTCTGCTCACTTCTTAATTTTCTCTCCAAAATCTTAAATTTGTCCTTCAGTGCATTTCCCTGCGTGGTCACATCCGTGGTGGGTTCTCTCAGATTCGTTGCAGGCAAGGGGAGGCTGTCCGAGAACATCGCTAGTGCCGCAGCCTCCCGTTCGCGAACGCTGTCGGCCGTCATGCTCAAATACGGGCTCAATAGGTTAGCAAATGGGAGTGAATTGGTGTGGTCAAACTTGTCAATACCAGCCTCCCACTGCCGCAGATAGACTCTCCAACCCCGATACCTTTGCTATTTTTTGTACGGTGTCCCCGGTTCTCCTGTCGTGTCGCGTCGTCCGATCACGGCTGGGCAGGATCACCTGAGGTGTAGTCGTAATCCGCTGCAGCCTGTGTCCACAGGTTCGTCGGTCTCGGTATCCAGGGGGGTCAGGCGCCAACTCCTCCTTCCGGAGGCAAGTATTTCCGGAAACTCCAGAAAGCAGTTTCACTACTCAGCGCCAACCATTCGATGGAGAGGGCTCCGTGTCAAGATCGCGTGAAACTGGCAAACGATCAATATATATATATTCGAGTCGAAGGTGTAGTGCCGGAATGCGTAGACCGTCCATATCTCTGCACTGATGGTGATTCAAAATAAATATAGAAATAACCATAGAAAAAAAGCAGCACTTGCCTGGATCTATTCTTCTTGGTGCCGTGGATTCCTGTTGCTGGGTAAGGAAGCGCTGGTGAATTTGAGAATATATATACATTCTCTCTCTCTTTTTGTAATTTGGTGCAAATCAGTTCTGTAGTTTTGGAGTTATTAAAATTAAAAAAGATAACCAACACCCTTGCCATGCACTGCTAATTACCACACATATTACATCACTCATGACATCTTCTATGACATTATTGATATCAATGCAACATTTGCAGTGAAAGTATTGATGAGAAAAATGTGCATGACTGGGGCTTGAGTTATATTTACCTTAGGGCACACGTTATACTTACTTGAGATCGCTATAACTGCTGAATTTCAATGGTTTTGTGTGTGTAAAATCTGAACCTAACTACAAAGTCCCTGTAACCTTTGTTTTTTAGTGAATATATATACATACAGATTGTTTTCCATGTGCATACTTAAAAGGTTTTATAAAATCTTTATAAATGGAAAAACAGGAGTGTTATTCATAATTACTATGATTCAGTCGGCTGATTTGTCAGAATATCTTGCTCAAGCCCTGTAAGTGGACTACTACAACAGATGATGGGGATTGGTAATGGGTCATATGTAAATCTCAGTGGAATGGGTCCAGTAAAAAATAAAAACATATGAGGTGTTCCAAATAAAAAGCCCAAATGGTGTTGTAGTTGCTGCTGAAATTGCCACAAGCAGTTATTATTGGAAATGGATCATGGTTTAGAGTGTGGTCTGTAATTCAGAATCTAAGGAGTGCCAGAATGTTTTGGCTCAAATGGAAGATTTGGAATTCAAGCCTTCTTCTGGATGATTAGATGGTAAGGGCTTATCTGTGCCCTTAATAACATATAGGAGTAGGCCAGAAAGAGAGGCAATTGGAGGGTATCGGGAGAAATAATCTTGTGTTACACAGTAAATATCTGGTTATGGTAGGGGCTTCTCACTGCTTGTAAATTAAGAGAAGCAATGTTGGATCCCAAAAGCAAATAGAAAGAGGAATTTGAAGGCAAGCAATTTTACTTTGGCAATTTGTTCTAATGATGGTTATTGAGGTTTCATCCATCTTGCTAAAATCATTAGGCAGAGCAACTCGAAAATCATTGATTATGCCAATGCTTTGTACATTGACATTCCTGGTTAACTGTTAAAAAAAAACTGCAGACTATACAGAATTCCGCGGCTAGACTTCTGCTTAACATTTCTGGAAGATCTAGCGTAAGGCAGCACTTAGGAGATCTGCATTGGCTTCCTGTGGCCCAGAGAGTGCAATTTAAAGCTCTCACTTTGGCCCACAGAGCCCAGCATGGTCTTGGGCCAATGTATATTAGGAAGCGTTTTGCTTTCTATGTCCCCAGTAGACCTTTGCGCTCAGTCACCCAACGACGGATGACGATCCCCCGATTCCGCAGGATGCGGCTGGGGGGTCAGTCCATTTCCATTAAAGCAGCTACAGCATGGAACTCCCTTCCTGTGGAACTACGGCATATTCAGGATTTCAGACTTTTTAAAAAACAACTCAAAACCTTCCTTTTTAACCAGCTGACTTAAACTCTTATTTCCACTAAGCCTTGGTAACTGTGCGCGCCAGGACACTCTTGAGTATTTGAGCGTGGTATAAAATCCATTATAACATATAACATAAAATGCTTTCAAGTGGTGAGTAATCTAAGCCTGATGGGTTCCAGTACTACCAATTATACGTTTTTGTTATACCCTTCCCTCATGAGGGCAGCAACACCAGGCCTTCAGATTTGTGTAACTAACAGTTGAAATTGGGTAGACAGGCTCTCATGGAGTCACTACAGGATGGAAAATAGAGATTGGCTGGTGCATGTAAAACCAAAACCCAGGGGGAGAATAGAATCTTGCAGAAGATGTCCTAGAGGGCGTGCACATTAAGGACCTGATTTAAAATATGGCGCTCTTTACTCTGTCTATCCGGATAGTGGAGGAGATTATATCCACCTCCCTGACAGACAGAAGACTGCCATATTTGGAGATTACTGCTTTCAGGCGGTGATCTCTGCACCTTCACCACCTTCATGGAGGTTGTCTGAAGGTACCAAAAGTTTGCTGGATGGCCACCATCGGTTTTGACTAAAATCCACCATACTTTTTGTTTTTCAAAAACAATAAACTCTAAAAGTGAGAGTCTGGTTATGAACACATAACTAATGAGCCCTAACCCCAGTAGTTCTATAACTGGGAGTGGGGAATCATTATTTTAATTTTTCTGTTAGTCACCACAAAGTTTTCCTTGACTGTGACGAACAGGAAAAAAAGGACATCAGACCATCAGCCCTAAGTAGATTGGGCAGTCTAATGCCCTTACTTTGACACCCAGCAGTCCATAAAACTGATGAGTAAGTTTTCTAATGACCTAGCAATCTGGGGCACAGTCAACAGTCAATCTCACTCTAAATAGGGTAGGAGGACAAGGGTTCGCAGACAGGGTAGTCTGTCACATTTGTGATTGAGTACCTTGTCCACCAAACCCTCAAATCTAGCCCTAATTATCCACTATATACATTCAACCCTACTACCCCTTTCTCTTGACCTTGAATATCTCCCAGATTCAAACAATTAAGACTAACAAACAAACACAACTACTCAAATCTACAAGAATCTAGAATCATTGAACATCTAGAGGATTATGTTTTTGCCCTAAATCAGTTCATCACTACATTGGATATAACCAAATCCATCTACCTCATCACCTCCTTATGTACCCACTCTAAAAAGATTCCATGCAAAATCAACATCTTTCTTTCCTAATCCTTTCCTAATTTCCATATTCAAACCAATGTTGAGCCTGTTCCTCATGGGAACAGTCCATCCTGAACTGCCAAGCCAGGTCCTCCCTGGACCAGACACAAGTGTCCTGTGACAGGTTTCGGGGCATCACCCCTCATCAGCCAGGCTAGCTTGAATCCAGTGGTGCAGTGAGCATGGGACCCACGTCTGGGTATACCCTTTCCACTTAGGGTAACAAAAGCAAACGGAACAAATGATGGATGGAATGCTGAACAATGCAAACATTCACCTTCAGTCACAAAGATCTGGGTTTAATCCATTGTTCTTTTGCTTCCCACTCATGAGAGCAACGACTGGATAGAGTGTGTTCTCTCGGTGCTCCCAAAAGCACTGGAGGCTTGCGCTTTCTCTCACCCAGCTGTCTGTGATGGCCGGCCAAAGAGACATGCACACTTTAAACTTAAAGTGCCCTGCCCATCACTGCTCTCTGCTGCTGTCTGTCTGACGCTCGGCTCGGGGTTATTGAAAAATAAAATGGTAATAAAATATGATTGAGTATATGAGTATTTGTACGTCAGCTTGTCTCAGAACACAGATTTGAATGTGTATAGGGATACATGTGTGGGTGTGGATATGTAAAGATTTATTGATGCGTGTCTATTTAGGTGTCTACAGGGAAAACATGCGAGTGTGTCGATGGATAACTATATTGGTATATAGATGAGTTGCACAGGGAAAACATTGAAGTGAATTGTAATGTTATATATATATATATATATATATATATATATATATATATATATATATATATATGTGTGTGAAACGTAGAGCTCTATAGATGTGTATATAGGTATGAATATATGGGGATGTATCTGGTGAATCATATGGTCCTTTATAGGCATATATATGTAGAAGGCTACATAGGTATGTGGTGACTGATATATGTATATTGGTGCTTTACATGGGGATGTGCGGGGGTATACAAGTGTGTGTTTGTATGCATACATTTGTGTGAAGGTTTGGGGATGGTAGGTAGGTGGGTATGAGTGTAAATATCAGTTTGTGCAGAGAGACGGATGTCACAGGGCATATAGGAGTGCCTGTTTTGTATTTCGAAGAGTACAAGGAGAAGCATATGATCATGTGTATAAATATATATATATATGTATGTATGTGTGCTTGTTTAGAGGTATGTTATATTAATAATGGTACATATGTGGATTTATGTAAGTAGAGGTATGTGTATATGGGTACGTATTTGTATTTCGGAGAGTAGGAGGAGAAGGATATGGTTGTGGGTGTGTGTATATATATATTCAGTGAAAAAACCATAGGTTTCACACATGTTATAGTTAGCTGGACATTTTACTGATAAAAAACCATTGAAATTCCCCCGTTATAGTTAGTGCAGGCAACTATAACTCACGCGACCGCAATCCTCTGCTGATGCTAATACTGTATTTAGACACTTATTTGCCCATGTCTTCTTCCATTAAATTTTAGCAATACATATATTACAAATATTTTTTTTCATAAAGACACATATGTCATCAGCAGAGGATTGCGGTCGCGTGAGTTATAGTTGCCTGCACTAACTATAACGGGGGAATTTCAATGGTTTTTTATCAGTAAAATGTCCAGCTAACTATAACATGTGTGAAACCTATGGTTTTTTCACTGAATTTGCAAGGTTTTTTAAATGCTAATTCCTAACTATAACGTGTGTGAAACCTATGGTTTTTTCAGTGAATTTGTACGTTTTTTTAAATGCGAAGTTACTTTACGCCATTCGTGGCGTGCGCGCCCACTTAACGCAGTTCGTTCCGTGCGCGCACCATGCGCGCACAGTGAGCACGCGGTGCGCTTCGCGCACCGCGTGCCCACTTTACGCAGTTAGTGCCGTGCCCACGTTACGCTAGATGGGCCATGTACGCACGATGCGCTTCGCGCACCGTGCGCACATGGAGGACATATTATGCGCTTCGTTGTGAAAGGTAATCTTTTAATTTTTTGGTGAGATAATATGCCATGCACAAATTGGGCCCTACGGGCACCATTTGCACACGGGGTGGGGAGAGTGTGGATAATTTCTTTTTCTTAAAAAAATTTTGACCGTACGCGTACGGTAAGCGTAATCGGCAAAATTTTCTAAAAAATTTAAATTGCCTTTTTGGTCTTGGGGGATCTTTGGGGACTCCTTCATCATGGCTATGTGCTTAGGAGCTGTCTAAACAGCCCCTTTACATGTTTTTGGGCTTTGTTTTTCAACCCCCCCTCAGAGTGCGAGAGAGAAAATGGCGGCCGCCGCTTCCTGGTTTCGACCGATTCGAATGTTTACTAAGATCTAACAGCCAATCAGATTCGCGCTCGCGCACGGCACCGTATGCGTACGTAAGCTTACCGTAAGCGCACCGTAAGCGCACCGTAAGCTGCCACATATATATATATTGATTTAAATGCTATTTTCTCAGGAACTACTGAACAGATTTACACCAGACCTACAAAAGGCACTTCCTTGACCTGAGGACTACCTCTCTGCCAAATTTCAAGTAACTCTGTTCAGCCGTTCGGGCTGTAGCTGTGTCTAAAGGTCCTATGGAAAAATGCATGGGAAAAACGCATTTTGGGACCCCCCTTTTTTCTCAGCCCCCGCTTGACGAATCCCCCCGAGACTTTCAGGGTAGGAGCGGAGCGTAGCGCCCCACCTATTTTGAAAATTTCGCGAGGATTCGTCGACCGGCGCCAAAGTTATTCCAAATAGAATGTTGCGGTTTTCCTATGGAAACAGGGTCCTAACTATAACTACCTACTGGCGACCGCCAGTAGGTAATAAATATATATATATATATAGAGAGAGAGAGAGATAGATATAGATAGATGTACGTGTATGTGTTTAGAGGGATGGTATATGTTTAAAGATACATAGTGCATATGTGGATTTACGTAGGTAGAGGTATGTGTATATGGGTATGTGTGTATATATATAAATATATATATATGTTAGTGTGTGTGTTTAGGGGTGCTTGGTGTATGTGTGGGTATTGTTTCTGTGTGGTTTTACACTTACTAAGAACGATTCCAGCAGGCTCAGGAGTCCGGAGATATAGTTATCCACCAGAAGATGGCAGGAGAGGACCAGGTTCTTCACCGGGATCAGACTACACTCATGATGCAAAACCCTCTTAATAAAATCCTGAAGGGTGAGGGTAATGGTTGGGGAGAAGTGGATACCAGGATTAGGAAAGAAAAGAGCGATGCAAAGACAGGGGTGAAAGGATGTGACGATAGACAGATAAAAGAGAAACAAAGGGAGATGGGAGCAGGGCTCGAGTCGGGGTACCACGCGGGTGGACGGCGTCCCCCCACTTATTTTACCAGGTTTTTCCGGGTGGACGCCGTCCCCCCTGCCCAAAAGCTGGACAGCATTGTGTGAGCAGAGAGCCCGGGTGGGAGGGAAGTTTCCCGTAAATTACCAAAGATATGCTAATATGGAGTGATTGGGAGGCGGAGCGAGCAGGCGTTGGCGGTTAACGCTTGGAATGTGTGTCCTTCTGTATCTTGTGCACTTTTGAGCACTTCGTTGTGCAACTGGGGCACCCCCTCGGGGGAGTGGGGGGGAGGGGGGGTTGCAAAGGACATCGAGGAACAGACCAGGGGTAGCAGTGCTGTGAAATGCCCCGTCATCTAAAGGCATATGAATACTCATGAGATTCCTGTTGTGACGTCACTTCCGGTGACAGCGTCCCCCACTTCTTTTCATGGGATTCCTGTTGTGACGTCACTTCCGGTGACAGCGTCCCCCCACTTCTTTTTTTAGGACTTGTGCCCTGGATGGGAGGCAACAGAGTGAAGGACTGTGGAAAATAAAGGGTTGGAGGCAGAGGCGCAACTAGAGCCAAATTTCGGGGGGGGGGGGCTGAGCAAAAATTTCGGGGGGGGGCTGAACTTTAAGCAATAGGCAGAGTGGAGCTGCAGGGGCACTTAGAAGGGGTGAAACAACAACAAGGCCTCATTAACATGCAAATGGTCTTTTAAAGACCTGTGAAGTGCTCGGGTGCGGCTGCTTTTTTGCCCGGGAAGGTGTCTCCTCCCGGGCTGCCACACACGACGGGGGGGGGGGGGGGGGCTGAAGCCCTGTGAGTCCAATGGGTGTTGCGCGCCTGCCTCCCAGTCCCTTTACTATACAAAACTTGACACCTGGCCCTCCCACGCGCATGGGCAGACTGCAACACTCTTACAGCAAATCCAATATGCAAAATATACACTGGACTCATATACTCTCTACTGTAACATGCCGTGCATGGCCACCCTCTGGTACACAAACGTGGACAGGGCACACACCTCTCTCGTAGACACAGGGATTTCCAACACACATAGCACACTCATGCTCCTCCAGGTTCTCTGTTGCGGAACCAACTTAAAATGTTAGGTTTTCCTCCTCTCACTCAAAGGCATATAAGAAACTTGCACGGTGTATATTCTTCTTCTACAAACCTGTGTTTTCTCTAAGTGTTCTGTGGTGTAGGCTCCTAGACACAGGACCTGCCACCAGGGTGAGACTCGGACAGAAAATAGACCGGGCACCCAATTAAATGTGCCCCCCATTGGTGAATTAGATAGCTACAAAATGGCCCTCATTTACAAATCAGGGCAGTTTTAAATGTGTAGAGACACGCTGGATAGGTTTTCTGCAAGTTATAGGAGACTGCATGCATGTGTGCTTGCTGCTGGCAATGATCAAAAATAAAACCGACCCTCCAGATGATAATACAGGCCCACAAACAGCCAAAAAGTCAACCCATACACTGACCTCTCAAACCAGCCCTTTGGGGACTACCAGATTGCATTATAAGTCAGTCCAGCCCTGCCTGCCACTCCCACAGGAGCTGCATACATAAATACAAACTCTGAGCAGCACACCCTCCTCTACCCAGACTCCTTCCGGGGGAGGTCTTACCTGCAGACTCCCATCCTTCACCCTAGCACCAGCAGTGGTCACAATCAGTTTGCACTCATCGCACAAGTTACCCTAGAATAAAGAGAGTAGTAATGGTTATAGCAACAGTCCCGCTCTGCACAACAAACCTTCTTCTATGACCCTTTCTATATAAATGAAAAGCATCATGAAAAATTTTGGAAGTACAAGAAAGGACACAAAAAGCTTCATATTTACTACATGCATTTGTTGCTTCCCTCTGTAGTGCACTGTACCACAAAGCATATATATAATTTTTATTTCACATGAGTTTCAATGTTCAAACCTGCAGAGGTTACACTTGCTGGAGAGGCTGCCGGCCCTCGCCAATATATTAACAAACCTTGGCAAAGCCAATAGGCCTGACATCGTCTGTCAGCCATTTGGCTTTTCACGTGCTTGGTTTGTTTTGCTATTGCTTTTGTAAAACTTTATTTTAGGGGGAGCTGCAGGGTGCTTGCCAACATAAAAAAAAGTCGCCTATAAGCTAAACCCTTTTTTGGTCTCAAAAAGCACGAGTTTCCATAATATGGCCTGGTACTAAGGGGAGGTTCTTTGTGTATGGATGTAATGCCATCATTCAATGTGAAATTAGCCAGTCGCTGAAGTGGGGAAAAATGTGAATGACACAACAGCAGACCAATAGATGAGAGCTTGCTGAAAGACCTTATAATTAAGTATATAATCTAATTTTAGCAAAAGTCAAGTGACCTTGGCTAATACCACTCCTAAAAAACATTGACTTAAAGGAAAAATATTTTTGTGTCTCAAAGAACAAGCGTAGCAAAAGTAGTTCCTGACACTGAAGGGAACTTCTTTGTGTGAGAAAGCGCTCCTGGTGAAAGAATGGATTACTGTCATTCACAGTGAAGCTACATAATGGCTAAAGTGTGCTGACCCATTGCTCCATGCTGTGCTCTAATGGGTGGAATTAAAATGTGAATTACACAACAATAGACCAATAGCTTAAGAGAGCTGTCTGAAAGCACTTTTACATAAGTATATTATATATATAATTCTAGTCAAATTAAAAGCTCTGGGCTAATGCCAGACCTAAAAAGGGAGGGACAGCGTTGGCAAACCTGCACAGCACATAAAAGAACCAGGGCTGGGATCAACAACAAGTGGCACACCGCTGAAGATTTCTAACTTCCAGAAGGTTCGTCCTCTGAGTGGCACAGTTGTTATGTGCAGATTTAGATTCTGTATATAGGTTTCCCGATTTATGCCATTATATAGGTACAATTCACATTGCCCTTATTTGGACATAGAAATCCGACCCTTATTTAGACATTGTCCGTGCAAACCAAATACAAGCATGGCCACCTACATCCGTCCATCCAAGTCACAACAAATTCTTGGAAAACCAGACCCTTAAGCCTTTAGGAATTTCCCTCAGCTTGAATATTGATTTCTCCAAGAACTCATTAAGTATGCATGAACATCTATTCTTTAGGGGTTCATTCATGACGTTCCTCTGCCCAACTTTAATGTCAATACTGGCATTCCTAGACACCTTCAAGGTATAAATATACCAGCACTTGCCCTGGCAAATTGTGGTTCCCGGAGGATTCGATCTAACCCAGACTACGTGGTTCGCCACGGCAAGTTCGGAAGGAGATCGAGTTCCAGCCTGATGCACTGACTGACGCTGCCATCCTCCTCGCAGTGAATCCAGCTCCAGTGCTTTCTGACTTCCCTTGCGGGGGTTAGACTATCTAGTCCAGAAAAGAGATTCCAACCTCTCTCATTCTAAGGTATGGAGCTGACTAGAACTTAGAGAAACTTTTGGCAACTCTTGGCTAAACTTAAATATAGCTAGCTATACTTTAGAAATGGCACCTACTTCAAACCTAGTACTGCACTTAGGTTAGGTACACTGGGGTAGAACAATTTAGAAGCTTCAGATGAGGATCACATTTTAGCTTATGTTATTTATGTATGTATTTTGATTAATATATGTCATAGCTACAAACCATGCTATTGCAGTATTATTTTATCTTACTGTTAACCTTGTACATATTGTACTTCGCAGTCTGTCTTACGATTGTAGCAATTCATATCTCTTGCATGAGAAATAAGACTGTTCAATAAACCCTTTTATTGAAACGCCGGTCTCTCTATTTCTGTGCAACTCTGTAGAAACGAAGCATGCACGATTAACTGAGTGAAACTGTTATCTATTGTTTACACGATTCTGAAACTGTTCCGATTCTAAAGGGAAACAAAGTTGTCATGTTTATGCAGTTGTCAGAAACAAATCCCTTCTTGTATATTTGAAAAGTTCCTAGTGACCTCTGAGTTAGCTGGCACACACAATTAATTATGTTTAATATATTTGATAGAGACATACTGACCTTAGTCCTATGTCAAATCTATAGTGTATGTTATTCCAATGCGTAGAACCTATCAGGGATATAGGAACTACACTACACAGTGAAAGGCAGCCAAATGATGGCTGTTCATATTCTACCGTTCACCCCTGAGTGATGCTCGATAACTTGCAAATTCAGTTTCCTTGATGTTGGACTACAGCTGTGTACCTAGTGATTCCTTGCAGCCGGCTGTCTTGCATTTCCTGGGTGGGTTATTTAGCTGCTGGAAATTTCCCTCGGCAGGGGGATGGCAGCATAAACTTCAACTCCAGCAAAGTCAGGCAATTGCCAGGAAACTTCGCCTGGCTTCGTGAAAGATATAGCGCCTCATTTACAAGGCTCTAGTGGCACTTTTGCGCCGCCGCAGCGTCACTTTTTTGATGCTCCAGTTTTGCAATGTTCCACAGCAAATTTAGAAGGCCACACAAAGCCACTTCACATGGCTTTTCATGGCCTTGTAAATATGTGCCCCTTTCATGCAGAACACTACGTGAAAGGGGCGTTCCATGGGTGTTGCTGTGGGTGTTCCCATACCACACCCATGGAATATGAAGCATTCCCAGATTTGAGGCCCCGTAAACCTGGGATGCGTCAGAATCCTACGCCTCCCAGGGGAGGTATAAGAGTGGCGCAATGAGGAGAAATACTTTTATTTCTCCTAATTTGTTCCTCTTTTTATGCATGCTACATTCTGCAGCACGCATAGAAAGAGGAAAATGCCATCAATTATTGTTTTTGTGCAGGAAGGTGTCCCCTGCTGTGCAAAATGATCATCCCCACAACGCAGGCACCCTTGCAACATGACGCAAGGGTGTCTGCATTGGCTCATGGCTGCTGTTTGTGCACTGATGCAGGGGAGAAGGACAGGTGTGCACCATATCTTGTAGATACGGCGCATTCCTGCTCTTTTCTTTTAACGTACGGCAGCGCAGCAGGAAGGTCTGCTGTGATGCAGTGCGTTACAAGTTTGTAAATAGGACCGAAGTTTCACTAGTTCATCCAAACTTATTTGACATTACGAACTGATGGAGATGCCGTGCGCCTGGACGAGACAGCAGCCGTTAGAACTAGCATCATGGAGAGCAAATTTAACCAGAGAGCCACGTGTAACATTGGGTAATGGTGACTCTTTCACCCCCAGGGTGACTACATGCGACAGCGCTCCATTTTTTCTTCGATTCCCATGAAGATTCTTAAAATCAAATGATTCACACTCCTTAAATAGTCATAAGGACTCCGAGAGTTAACTGGCTGAAGCGTGTCAACTACTTTCAATAGAGGATTCCACACCACATGGAAAATACATTTTGATACAAAGATTACCAGCCTTATCACATTATATGTGCAATATATGGACATTAGGCAATTGACTTGCTGATTTTAATAGTGGACTACCTATAGATGGACCCAATGCAAAACAATATATTTGGGCCACCTGTAAATAGGATTATATATGAGGACAATATGTTTTGTATTGTGTATTTGTATATTCATAGAATTTCCTCCACTAAAAGAATTTTAAAAATATTGATCTACAACTGCATTTCAGAAGTGTTTGAAGTAATTGGTATAACAGAATATGTGTTGTTAAAGATTAGATAAAGTTCAATAATAATTGAGATTTTATTGTTGACATAAATTAATAGACATTTATCCCTCAAAGATCATATCTTTTGGTTTATTTCTAGGAATGGCAGGCCTTATGCTGGCTTTCTTGTAGCATAAATAACCCTTTAGGAAAAAGAGCAACTTTATATGGGCATTTTCTAAATGAAACATAAAAACAAATACAACCAAGCCGGCTCTGTGATTGTACAATTAGAAAACCCGCCAACAAAAGCAGTAGAGCTGCCTCTACCCTGGGTCCACTCCTGTCTGTCCCTGATGCAAGCTCTTGAAAATGTGGCTACAGGAGACCCATCCTCGCCCTGCATTCCTTTGTATAATTATTTGGAAATGTACAGAATAACCGTGTCAAGTTGTACAAGGACAGTCTTTTTTTTATTTTTATGAATCTCTGGTTAGTGATTATACATAACAACAACAATAGGCACAATCCAAGTGACATATTAAATCCTGTGTTGCTGCACAGTTGCTTCTACTTATTCCATCGAGTCCCCGGGTTAACCTCTTCAGTGCCACGCCCTTTCCCCGCCCTGTGCCGGGCGTTGCATTAGCGGGCGGGGTTCATGACGAGATAGTCTCGTCATGGGCCCAGCGCAACCGCGCTCCATGACAAGACCATCTCGTCATGGGCACTGAAGCGGTTAAGGGTTAAGGTTCACCTCCCATTCCACTTATCCCGCACAGCTTTCATTACAACTATTAATACATTGCAGAATGAACACCCCCCCCGATCCAGCCACCATTTAAGTGACGATAAAGGATCTGCTCTACGCAGTCTGTGCAGTGACAGTCTTGTGTAACTCAAGTGACATCTCCTTAAAACAAGGGTGCCTCCGGAGCAGTACTTTTTTGACGCCCTGGTGGCGTAGCGCCATTTCCCATATCTACAAGGTGGCGCTAAGCCACTTAAAGTGGCTTAACGCCACTTTGTAAAAATGCCCCTTTCCGCCGCCTTCTGCTGGGTGTTGCTGTGGGCGTTTCACCATGACACCCATTGCTTTTTAACTCTGCCCCAAATTTACAAGGCTGATTTACAAGACTGTGTCACTGGATTCAACCTAGCCTGGCTGGTGAGCGGTGATGCCCCGAAACTCATCCCAGGCTGCTTGTTTTCGGTCCAGGGAGGAGCTGGCTTGGCAGTTCGGGCTGAACTGTTCCCATGAGGCACAGGCTTAAAAACTGATTTGCATATGGCTGGGTCTAAACTGGGGTGGCATGGTGAGCAAAAGAACGATGGATTTAACCCAGATCTATTGACTGGGGGTGAATGTTTGATTTGCTCTGCATTCCGTCCATCATCTGTGTGTCTTTTGCTTTCTCGCCAAAAACCATGCCTTTCTAATGCCATGGATTACCAGGTGTTATAATTGTGATACGAGTAGAAAATATTAATTCCTCCATGTTTGTTTTTGCTCTCTCCAAGTGTGCTGCATGGTGCAACACACATAGAAAGAGCAAATCGCCATTATTGTTTGTTTATGTGCAGGAAGGTGTCCAATCCTGCACATACACAATCGCCCCTGCAGCGCAAGCACCGTTGCATCATGGTGGCAGGATGTCTGCGCTGGCGTTAGGCAGCTTTTTTTGCACCAGCTAGGGTAAACACAGGGGTGCGCCATATGAATACGGCACATACCTACGTTTTAAAAATGTCAGAGTGCGGCACTGATGAATTTACGCAGCTCTGACTTTTTTTGTAAATATGCCCCAAGGTTTTCAACATGTGTTCTGCATATGTATGGATCAGCCATGACAAGTTGGTATTGGGCCAAGGCCAGCAAACGTCCCGCATGGGATGCCATCTTGTGCCGAGTCATCAATAAATAGATATGGCTTGCTATAAAATCTGTACAGAAAACGTTGCAGATTAAGCTCGGGGCCCTGAAAAATGGGGGGTCTGGGGCACAGTGACCCCTCAGCCCTGGTTTTCTGAAGGGCCTGGTAAGAAAAGTTTACCTACTTCTGTACTGCGCATGCACTGCATTAGATAGGGGCGTGCATTACTAGTGCTGCACCTGTGCCATATGTGTGCGGAAAGTTTGCACATTGCTGTAACTGCTATGGGTGAGAGTATCTTGGACTACTGCAGTTCAAAAATGTCAACGATGGTTACCAGAGTTGTCAGTTGATACCCCTGGGTAGCCCGGCTCAGTTCTTATGCATCGCTAAGTGTACTTTCAACAAAAGCATGTTCTGTAAAATCCACATTCTACATGCTTCCTCACTTTAAAAACAAACATCAAAGGCGATTAAGCAAGTTATACCGTTTTTTGCTTTATTTTAGTTTACCATGGTAACTGAAACAGCTGGTCTTACACATCTTTAGCATAAAATGTATTTTGCTTTATCAACTTGCATGCTTAGTGCACAAACCTTCCACAATCTATCCAAAAGACCGAAAATCAGAGGTAGTTCTCTACAAGTCCACTGCACTAGCACAATGCTCCTTGAAACCCAGCCCTCATCCTCCTCGACCTCTCAGCGGCGTTCGACACAGTCTCTCACCGCACCCTAATATGCAGACTCCATGACGCAGGGATCCAGGACAAGGCCCTCGACTGGATCCGCTCCTTCCTCTCCGGCAGAACTCAGCAAGTTCCTCTCAGACCCTACACTTACCACCTGCGGAGTCCTCCAGGGGTCCTCCCTCAGTTCTACGCTCTTCAAAGTCTACATGGCTCTTCTCGCCCCCATCGTCAGAACCTATGGACTCAACATTGTGTCATACGCAGACGACACCCAACTCATCCTCTCCCTATCCAACAAACCCAACACCACCAGATACAACTTTCGAGAAGGCATGGAAGCCGTCGTCAAATGGATGAAAAACAGCTGCCTACAACTAAACACCAACAAAACGGAATAACTCATCATGGTCCCAAACCCTGATGCCTGGAACGACACCTGGTGGCCCCCCGCCCTCGGAAGCCCGCCCACCCCAACTGACCACGCACGCAACCTGGGAATCATCCTGGACTCTAAGCTCAAAATGGACCACCAGATCAACTCCGTCTCGTCCTCCTGCTTCCACACCCTCTGTCTCCTACATAAGACCTTCAAATGGATCCCCCTCGAACACAGAAAGACCGTCACTCACGCCCTGGTCACCAGCAGACTCGACTACGGCAATGCACTCTATGCTGGAATAAACAAAAACCTCACCCGCAAGATACAGAACATCCAAAACGCCCCTGGAAGACTGGTCCTCAACCTGCCAAGACACGGCCACATCTCCCAGCACCTGCTCACACTCCACTTGCTCCCCATCAAAGCTAGAGTCACCTTCAAGATGCTAACCCACGCTCACAAGGCCCTCCACGACACCAGACCAGCATACCTGAACAGCCGACTAAAATTCCACGCACCCCAAAGGACCCTACGAACAGCCCAGCTCTCCTACGCCGTGGCCCCCCGCACCAGAAAGACCAGATTGGGAGGCCGCTCCTTCTCCTTCTGCGCGGCCAGAGCCTGGAACCACCTTCCGCCCCACCTAAGACAGACAACATCGCTCCCCATCTTCGCAAGAAACCTCAAAACCTGGCTCTTCGACAGACCCCTTCCTTGATGGACTGGAACCTGCAACCCCCCACTGCCTTGAGACCCTTACGGGTGAGTAGTCGCCCTTAACAAACACTTGACTGATTGATTGAGGTCTTCTGTAGAAACTGCTGCACAGAATCCTTAGTCTCGAGCTGGGAGCTACTTTTGAGCTATTGGTACTTGCAACTCGGTTCTGAGTACTGTATATTTTCATTAAAGTCTTCAGCTGTTCCTTTGTGTACGTTTCTGCATTATATTTTTATCTTTGTACTGCCTGACTATTGTTGCATAGTTTGCTATATAAAACCTTGTGTTTTGCTGCAATTGATATTGAATTTGTTTGTATACTTTGCACAGTTTCTATGTAAAGTGCTCTGTTGCTCTTGCGCCTTGTACACTCTATATAAAACACCAACTAAATAGATCAATAAATAACATAATATAAGTTTCTGTGACACTGTAGTTCTGTTTTCTAGGATGCATTCAAGTTAGACATATGCGTTTGTAACACACAAGTTCCAAATACATGTTGACTTTATCACTACAATTATTTTTAACCAGAGAATTGTACATGAAATTAGAAGTATTCCTTTAACTCATGTCAAATAACAGATTTATATTATATATATATTGATCAATCAAGACATAGTAACAAGGATGATTTGTGTCTGTTGGTTTATATGTGATGCTGAGCACTGCACATTTTGTCTGAAAGAAATACTGTGCTACAACTAATGCACAGGAGAATTCAAAACAGTTGTGTATTTGACTGACATATACCTAAAGATGGTATAATTTCACTCTGTACTCTGTTTATATCTCCTTAGAGTTTGGTACACAGGTATTTACTCTGTTAGGGCAATGTAGTACCCACCTGCCTAATTTTGAGATGTCTGCCAGCCCAGGGAACATCTCTTGCCTTTACAGGACCCCTCGTCACGGCTGTTCCTGTAAATGTGGTTTCTGTAAATGTACTGCAAGTTTGATGGACAGCTCTGTCAACATGAATTGAGCCATGCAACACACTTTCAATCTTTTTTTCTCCCCCAAAAAATCTCAAAGGGTGATTTTCTTTTTGCGGTGGAGGAAGCAATGAAGAACTCGCAGTGAGAGTTTTTCCCATGGCCCGGGTGCCATTTTACAGTTTTCACTGTCCTTTACTGATTATTTGTCTGCCTACTCTAAATGGAGGTTTGATCTTTTGTCCGCCCACTCTGATGGTTCTTACTCTGTCAGGCTATCGGGGAAGTCTGTCAGTGACATCGACATACTGAAGGTCTGCCTGACTGTAAATGAGGCAGGTAGACCTTCAGTTTAGCAGGGAGAGCACTCTATCACTGTTGCGACTGAGTACCCTCTCTGCCAAACTATAAATTGTGCCCATAGTCTTTAAGTCCCAATCCACCACAGGAGTACTCTTTTGCAGCCCTCAGGGGAGGCACTTAGAAACTCACAGGATGCCAGGCAGAGGCCAACAGCAGATTCCAGCCCAGGCCCAGTTGCCACTGGTCAGCTGGGTACTTCCAGAGAATGGTCTTTTGTAGCTTGTTGTATCCCTGTAGCTTAAAGAGGAGGTCAGTTTTATGAGCCTTGGAGTCCACTTCTTTGTCCTGGGTACAAGAGGGAGCAGGTCCAGTCCTTCTGGGTTCCTTTCAGATCACAAACAGCAGATGCAGTCATCGTCTGTTCTTCCTCAGGGTTAGCAGTGTTCTGAAATGGGTGCTTGGAGGTAGCACATTTATGCCTGGCACCAGCTAGTGAGTGTGAATGACTCTGGAGCCCACCTTAACCAATGGGGTAAATGTTCCTGGGGCCAAACCTACCCACTCTGGGTATTTTTAAGATGGCAAAAGTCTTCGACCACACTAAACGGGGAAACATTGTTTACAACGCACGTGTTACAACGTGTGTCATTACAACAAATGTTTTACAACGCGAAATCCATTACAACACATGCCATTACATCGCATAATCCATTACAACGCATTCCCCAAAGTAAAGCCCCGGCGGAGTTAGAATAGTAATTGCGGTGTAATGGATTATGCGTTGTAACGACATGCGTTGTAATGACATGCGTTGAAATGGTTTTTGCGATGTAAAGAATTTGTTGTAATGACACGCGTTGTAACGTGTGTGTTGTAAAGTGTCATATTTCACTAAACTTGGCCTCTGTTGGCTGAGTGTGTGTGCAGTGAGTGTATTAAGGTAATCCTATTGTGTCCCACATCTAACACTAAAATCCAGTTTGAGCCAGCCACCGTACCCACAATAAACCCAGAGGAAGGTGTATGGTAGGGCAAAAGCAGAGCACTTCAGCAATCATACAGTGGATTCACAAGACTTGTCTTGGCATCCTGTTATCATCCCTTCCAAGTGTGCTCCAAATGTTGTATGTGAACACAGCAAACCTGTTAATTAAGTTTTGACACTCAAGCAGGAATTGACACTGGAGTATCAAAAAGGACGCCCAAAACTCCCTCTGCATATTCAGAGGAGTCATCTTTGTCTATTCAGGCCAGTCTATTGCTTAGTCCTGAGTTTTACACTGCCACTGTCAGGCTACGATGGTAGGCCTGAAGCCATGTTTGCACCGCCACTGTAGTGGATGGCACAATAGATGGTGCAGTCCACTCGAGGTATTTAACTGGCAGGCCCTGTGTACACTTTGTACCATATACTAGTGTCAAGTTAAACATACCAATTAGGATTATGCCAATTAGACCATGTTAAAAGCTGGAGCAATGGTTCTTTATAAAATAGAGGGCTCAGCTAAAGGTGTAAAATTCAGGGTGACCAAGCAGAAAAGGTGGAATTCCTGCATGCCTCAATAGGCATATTGTAATCCCAGGGTCTGAGTAGAGGGGGTTATACATACACCTCTAGTTCAAAGCTGTAGAGAAGGCCTTCACTGCTCTGGCTTATTAAATGTAAACAGTAGTCAGAGCTGATGAGTAGGTACTCACTTTTCTCACCACAATCTGTAAGAATATTAACAGACTTATAGATGAGGCACTCCCTGCAACAACCTCTTCCATATAAATGTCATCAGAGGTATAAAAGCGGCCCTCACTGCACCCACCTGTTCTTTGTGGGCTGGAGGAGAAGCACTTGCCTCTCCCACTTCTTCCACAAAGACCACACAAAGACCTCTAGAGGAGGTACTCACTCCCCATCATCTGTTAAATACAGACTGCGCAGAGACCCATCGCGGAGGTACTCTCTCCTCACCATCTGATAAATACAGACTGTGCAGAGACCCTCAGAGGAGGCACTCACTCCCCATCATCTGATTAAATACAGACTGCACAGAGACCCATAGCGGAGGTACTCACTCCCCATCATCTGTTAAATACAGACTGCGCAGAGACCCTCAGAGGAGGCACTCACTCCCCATCATCTGTTAAATACAGACTACGCTGAGAGCCATAGCGGAGGTACTCACTCCCCATCATCTGACTAAATACAGACTGCGCAGAGACCCTGAGAGGAGGCACTCACTCCCCATCATCTGTTAAATACAGACTGAGCAGAGACCCATCGCGGAGGTACTCACTCCCCATCATCTGTTAAATACAGACTGCTCAGAAACCCTCAGAGGAGGTACTCACTCCCCATCATCTGTTAAATACAGACTGCGCTGAGAGCCATAGCGGAGGTACTCACTCCCCATCATCTGACTAAATACAGACTGCGCAGAGACCCTCAGAGGAGGCACTCACTCCCCATCATCTGTTAAATACAGACTGCGCAGAGAGCCATAGTGGAGATACTCACTCCCCATCATCTGACTAAATACAGACTGCGCAGAGACCCTCAGAGGAGGTACTCACTCCCCATCATCTGTTAAATACAGACTGCGCAGAGACCTTCAGAGGAGGTACTCACTCCCCATCATCTGTTAAATACAGACTGCGCAGAGACCCTCAGAGGAGGTACTCACTCCCCATCATCTGCTAAATACAGACTGCGCAGAGACCCATCGCGGAGGTAGTCTCTCCTCACCATCTGATAAATACAGACCGTGCAGAGACCCTTAGAGGAGGTACTCACACCCCATCATCTGATTAAATACAGACTGCGCAGAGACCATTAGAGGAGGTACTCACTCCCCATCATCTGATTAAATACAGACTGCGCAGAGACCATTAGAGGAGGTACTCACTCCCCATCATCTGATTAAATACAGACAGCGCAGAGACCATTAGAGGCGGTACTCACTCCACATCATCTGTTAAATACAGACTGCGCAGAGACCATTAGAGGAGGTACTCACTCCCCATCATCTGATTAAATACAGATTGCGCAGAGACCCTTAGAATAGGTACTCACTCCCCATCATCTGTTAAATACAGACTGCGCAGAGACCCTTAGAGGAGGTACTCACTCTCCATCATCTGTTAAATACAGACTGCGCAGAGACCCTTAGAGGAGGTACTCACTCCCCATCATCTGTTAAATACAGACTGCGCAGAGACCCTTAGAGGAGGTACTCACTCCCCATCATCTGTTAAATACAGACTGCGCAGAGACCCTTAGAGGAAGTACTCACTCCCCATCATCTGTTAAATACAGACTGCGCAGAGACCCTTAGAGGAGGTACTCACTCTCCATCCTCTGTTGAATACAGACTGCGCAGAGACCCTTAGAGGAAGTACTCACTCCCCATCATCTGTTAAATACAGACTGCGCAGAGACCCTTAGAGGAGGTACTCACTCCCCATCATCTGTTAAATACAGACTGCGCATAGACCCTTAGAGGAGGTACTCAGTCCCCATCATCTGTTAAATACAGATTGCGCAGAGACCCTTAGAAAAGGTACTCACTCCGTATCATCTGTTAAATACAGATGTGCAGAGACCCTTAGAGGAGGTACTCACTCCCCATCATCTGACTAAATACAGACTGCGCATAGACCCATAGCAGAGGTACTCACTCCCCATCATCTGATTAAATACAGACTGCTCAGAGACCCTCAAAGGAGGTACTCACTCCCCATCATCTGTTAAATACAGACTGCGCAGAGACCCTTAGAGGAGGTATTCCCTGCTCCCACCTCTTCCTCACAGGATGGTAAAGACCTTTAGAAGAAGTATTTACTATCCATCTTCTAATTACATACAGACTGTGTAGAGAGAGATGTGTAGGCACCCAGCTACCCTACAACTGTGCACAGAGTTATAAGGAGCTGCAACAATGTGCAGTAGATTCCACTTGCCTGATTGTTTGCCACTGGTCCTCACCTCCTGCATTTGCTACTGATTCCACTCAGATAGTACCCACAGGTACTCACCTACCCATTTGCTACTGATTCCACTCAGATAGTACTCACAGGTACTCACCTACCCATTTGTTACTGGTTCCACTCATATAGTACTCACAGGTACTCACCTACCCAGTTGCTACTGGTTCCACTCAGATAGTACTCACAGGTACTCACCTACCCATTTGCTACTGGTTCCACTCATATTGTACTCACAGGTACTCACCTACCCATTTGCTGCTGGTTTCACTCAGATAGTACTCACGGGTACTCCCCTCCCCATTTGCTACTGGTTGCAGTCAGAGAGTACTCACGGGTACTCACCTATCCATTTGCTGCTGGTTTCACTCAGATAGTACTCACGGGTACTCACCTACCCATTTGCTGATGGTTTCACTCAGATAGTACTCACGGGTACTCCCCTCTCCATTTGCTACTGGTTGCAGTCAGAGAGTACTCACGGGTACTCGCCTCTCTCATTTGCACACAGCGAGCAGGTAGTGCCTGGTGGATACTCACCTCCTCTCCCAGTTGCTGTGGGTTCCACCCGGCCTGCAGACAGTGCTCCACCGCGCCACATTTCACGGCGGTCACCAGGTTCTGGCACCAGTATTTCGCTCCTTGGCCACACTCTTCCCGAAGAAGGACATTCCCGGTCACAGCTAAGAGAAAGGGGTATGGATTAGTGATAGAACGGATGAGTAGACAAATTAATGTATTTTGCTCATTCTCTTGAGTGATCCGCCTCGCGGTGCTAGTGTGTTTGGGCAGGTGCACTCAGATACCCTCCATCAGTCCGGCTCCAACCTAACACTCCAATGTATGGACGGAAAGAGCTGTGAAAGTCGAGTGATGTAATTGTAATTGCATTTATATAGCGCTTACTGTGCTACTAAGCTCTTTATTAATATAGATGTCTGATAAAAGGAGCCGTGCAGATCTAGGATTTTTGAATTGTGCTTAGTAAAGAAGTATGAAGACAAGCTACGGCAAATCCATCTATGCTGACTTTTCTGTGGTAAGGTTTCCTTTACCTGCACAAACACGTCCAGTACGGGTACTGCAGTGCCCGCCTCAGTGTAAACTTCCCTTGGCAGACAGAACAGACAGAGTGTAGGTAGAAGCACTGCAAGCTTCAGTCACTCACAGACTGTACACAGCATGGCAGCCACATGGAAAGCTTCCTTCACACACAACACAAACAGAACAGCATCAAGTTACCCACACTCTCTGTGCCTGTCCATGGCACACAGACCGGTACTAACCTTACAGACGCAGAGACAGAACAGACAGAGTGTAGATAGAAGCACTGCAGGCTTCAGTCACACACAGACCGTGCATAGCATGGCAGCCGCATTGAACGCTTCCCTCACACACAACACAAACAGAACAGAATCAAGTTACCCACTTCCTCTGTGCCTGTCCATGTCCCACAAACCGGTACAAACCTTCCGGATGCAGATATAATGCAAGTCAGACACAAACCCACCACAGAAAGGGCACCTACAGTGCGAAATGTATCCGAACACAGAAGGCGATTACACCTTGTGTGAGATAAGAAACGTTTACCATTATTTTACTTTGGGTTATCTTTTAGGTCACATCCATCTCTACACAGCATCAGATTAAAGAGGGGTGGGGCGTGGCTAGGCGCCCGAGGAGAATGGCGGCGCCGGAGTAGAGCTCCGTTCGAGCCAGGGTTCACCGGCGGTTTCGCGCGTCACACGCGAACATTGAAGGGAAGCCTCTGCATTTTCTAGGTGACGGGCATGTCCTGAGCCCACTTATGCCGCCGTGATGGTCTTCCTTCCGACTCTGCTGTCCCTTTTGGTCCCGGTCGCGGCTCTGTAACAGCTGCGACCGCCATTTTGTTTTCTGCATGCCTGAAATCCCCTCAGCAGCCCGTCTAGCGCGCTTTGAAGTCCTGGATGTTTCAACGGACCTGCATTGTTCACAGCACTATGGGCGACACAGATGCCACAGCCAAGTATTTCCAGGTGACTTTTTCTTGTCTCGTACGGCTTTTTTGTGACTTAATGGACATTTCTTCTTCTCCTCAAACCCAGCAGCCATTTTGGGACTTTATTCTGCTTCTCCTGGCTCTTGGTATTTTTGTTCTTTCTGGCCTGGAATATTTTTTCGCCAACTCTTTTTAGCTGCCTCTCTTTTATTTTTCACGCTCTTTTGCTCCCGCAAGGTGCCTGTTTAGTTTCCAGTCTTCCGGTGTGTCCCCGGTGAACCTGCACTTCATAGACGAGTCGATGGCTGATTGTTCCAGCAAGGTCTATAAGCGCAATTATATTAAGAACTCCAGGCTTTTCACGGAACTGGCCCATTTAGAAGCCTCCCAGTCTCTACCTCCCAGTGAGATGACGTCACATATGGAAGCCTCTTCACAGCCTTCAGCAAAAACGATGCCTAAGAGGTTGAAAAAAGATCCACCTTCGCCTCCCAAGTCCTCTTCGACCATCTCGATGGAGTTACTCCTTGAAGAGATTCGGGCCTTGCGCCCTTTTATGGAAGAAACCAACACTAAGTTGCAGGTTCTTACTGACAACTGGGCTTCGATGGATGAAAGAGTGTCGTCAGTGGAGCGTGATGTCTCTTCTCTTCAGGACTCTGCAGCCAAAGTCACCCATCTGCATGCGCAAGTCTCCTCTCTCCAGAAGCAGATGGAGGACTTGGAAAATCGAAACAGGCGCAACAATCTTTGCCTTTACGGCCTGGTGGAAGGATGCGAGGGGAGCGACCCCATCAATTTTTTCAAGTCATTTCTTTCCAAGCTTTTACACTTGCCCGAAGACCCACCGCTCAATATCCAGCGTGCCCACAGGCTTGGACGAGCTTCCTCCTCTCTATCCACGCCAGCGAAGCCCAGAGGTGTAATAATGTATTTTCTGGAATATACAGATTTGCTGAAAGTTCTTTCAGCAGCCAGAGCCTCTCCTCGTCTCACATGGTCGGGTTCCAATCTGTTCTTTGCGCAAGATTACGCCAGAGCCACTGCGAACTGACGTAAGGCCTTTTTGGACATGAGACCTGACCTTTGCTCCATTGGTGCCCGATACGGTCTCTTCCACCCTTGCTTATTTAAAGTCACCTTCAATAATAAAACCACGACATATGAGGAGCCTACGCGACTTCGAAGTTTCCTGAACTCTTGCAGCCAGTCTGACATGGAGCTCTCTGGGCCTTCCTCTTCTCTCCCACCGTGACTTTTTCCGAAGTTGTATTATGCTGTTCCAGCTTTCAGTTGTTGCTGATTTTTCTAACTCAAATGTTCTTTGACTTATGTGTGTTCTTGATGAGTTTATACTTTTTACAGAAATGTTTGTTATTTACGTCATAGTTTCTTGGTCCGCCCTATCCTTTGCTTTTCTAATGTCTCTGTCGATTGCCGTTGCCTAACCTTGTTATTTTTCTTCCCTCGCAGCTCAATGTTCCGCGTTCCGCCTTGTTCCTCTGGTCGGACGTCTCGCAGACCCCGAGTGTCCTGCCTTCTCCAGTTGGCCCCACCTCCCTCCCCTCGTCTCCACGTACGTTTTTGCATGTTCCTGTTCCTCTCCTAATTTACCCCTTGTAAGTATTCCTCACATCCTTTATGATATGTCTGTTTTTGTTCTATTTCTATTGACCTTGATTTTTCCCTTCATGTCTTCAGGTTTATTGGTGTCATTACCTTTTTTACGACCTTTTTCCTCTTCTCTCTCTCTTTCCCCTTTTCTCCTCACCTTTCATTGGCTCCCACGGTCATGCTTCCTTCTCATTATACACTCCATTCCCTTGTCACTTCACTTCTCCTTTGACTTATATTTACTTTCCTCTCCTTTTGGCCGCTCTCTCTCATCTTGTTTTTTCATTGGTCTCTCTGCGCATGTTCTTTTTTCTCTTTCATTGGACCTTTATTATTATTATCTCCGGACTTTATCTTGTTTTTTCACTGATCTTAGTAACACCTTGGTTTTCCTCTATCTTTATGGTATTTCTCAGTATTCTCTTCCTCTTCCTGCTCCTGTCCATTTCATTTCTTCTCTGTTCTTTTTCTTTCTTTCTTTTTCCTACGTCTTTTATTTTTCACGAGGCTTTCTCTCAATGTTTTATTCCCTCTTTGCATTATTCTTTTAATAATCTTTAATGTCAGTGCGTATTGTATCCTGGAATGTTAAAGGTCTTCACTCTCCCATTAAGAGGCAAAAAATTCTTTCTCATCTAGCCAAATTGAATGTAGACATTGCCTTCTTGCAAGAAACACATTTGTCTGATGTTGAAGCTGCTAAGCTCAAGAGGGGTTGGGTTGGTGATGTTTTCTCTGCCCCTGGGGATGGTAAAAGAAATGGTGTGGCTGTGTTAGTTCGCAAATCTCTCTCTCATTCTCTCTTGTCTTCTGAGTCAGATCCCGAGGGCAGATGGTTGTATGTTAAACTTTCCTCGAAGGGTATTCCCATCTCCCTTTTCAACATTTACGCACCTACTGGTGGTGACCCCGCCTTTTGGCGCACAACGGCTTCTCGTATTTTTGAATACGTTGATGATAATTTTATTATGGCAGGAGATTGCAACTTACCCCATGACCCCTTTTTGGATAGGCATTCCAAAGCATCCTATGTCCCTAATAAGTCTCACAAATTGTTTGTTCAGGCAGTGTCCCAGCACAAACTCGTTGATGCCTGGCGTTTATGCAATCCTACTACTAAAGAGTTTACCTTTTACTCCCCATCCCACCAATCCCAGTCCCGCATTGATTATATTTTTCTTTCCCATCATATCTATCAGTCCCTCACTCACGCCGATATTGGCCCCATTTTGTTCTCTGATCATGCCCCTGTTTTTGTTAACATTGATGTTTTACCCAAGTCCACTGGGCCAAAGCGATGGCGCTTTAATAACACTCTCCTTCTTGATCCCAAATTCACAACCTCCTTTGTTGAATTTACCACAGAATTTTTTGCCATCAATGATACGCCCGATGTGCCCAAGCATGTTGTTTGGGACGCTTACAAAGCTGCAGCCAGAGGTTTCATCATTGATTTTGTGGCTAAAAAGCGTAAAAACCGCTCGCAAGCGTACTAGCGATCTCCTCCTTACGATCAAAAAACTGGAGCACTCCTTTTATACCTCCCATTCGCAGGAAAGTTTGACTACTCTTATTGAAGCTAAGATGCAATTTAACAAACAATCCACTGATGATGCTTCGTTATATCTGTTGAAATCTAGTTCAAAATTTTATGGGGGTAAGAACAGAGCGGGGAAGGTTTTAGCCAACTATTTAAAAGTTAAGCAACACAAACTGAATATTGAGTCTGTTTTTGATGCTAATTCTGTTTTAAGGCGCACAGATGCTGATATTTTAGAAGAATTTTCCCGCTTTTATGCTACGTTTTACTCTTCTGAAACTCATCCTACTCCCCAATCCCTTGCTACCTTCTTCTCCAGCATTCAGGCTCCCCCCAATTTTCCTGTTGACTTATCCACTCTTGAAACGCCCATCTCCAGTTCCGAACTACACACTGCACTTCAGTCACTTAAGAAGGATAAGGCTCCGGATCCGGATGGATTTACAGTTGAATTTTATTTGCAATTCTCTAAATTACTACTACCCAGATTACATTCTCTTATTGATTCTTTTGTCCTTAGTGGCACTTCCTCTGGCACTTTCTCAGACGCCCACATATGCATAATACCCAAAGAAGGAAAAGATGCCCAGTATTGCAAGAATTATAGACCAATCTCTTTGGTCAACATTGATTACAAGATATACGCTAAATCCCTTGCCATAAGACTAGACCCCTTTCTTCCTGAATTATTGGGCCCAGAGCAGTCTGGATTTGTTAAAGGTCGTTTCATCACAGACAATACTAGACTTCTGTTTAATGTCCTGTCCAAATCCTCACGATTCCAAGATTCGTTAGCAGCAATTGCTTTGGACGCAGAAAAAGCGTTTGACAGAGTAGAGTGGACTTTTCTTTTTTCCGCCCTCAGATGGTTTGGGTTTGGTCCTAATTTTATTTCCTTTGTTTCTTTCCTTTATTCAAATCCCAGAGCGGCGGTCTGTGCTAATGGCCTAATCTCTTCTTTCTTCAACTTAGGTAGAGGAGTTTGTCAGGGCTGTCCCCTTTCCTTTTTAATCTGGCCTTAGAACCCTTCCTCTCAAAACTTCGCCAAAATTCTAATCTGCACGGTTTCCAATGTTCTCAAACAAACATTAAACTTGCTGCCTATGCGGATGACATCTTTCTCTTTATTTCCAACCCTGCCATCTCCATTCCTGCATTTCTAACTGAAGTCCATGAGTACTCCCAAATTTCCGGTTATAAGTTGAACAATGACAAATGTGAAATTTTACCCCTCACAAAATTCACCTTCAAACCTGATTTCGTTACGTCCAATTTCACTTGGAGTACCTCACATATCAAATATCTTGGTTTGCATATTACCCCCTCCCTTTCAGACACTGTCTCACTATGCCTTAGCAAGTGTACCCAGAGACTGTCTGACATTACTTCCAGGTGGCACCCGCTTTACCTTTCCTGGTGGGGTCGCCTCGACACGATTCAAATGATGCTCTCCCCAATAGTTCTTTACACTATTTCCAATATTCCAATTCCTATTCCAGCTAATTTTTTTAGGAAAATCAACACTATTCTTTCTTCTTTCCTCTGGTCAGGCAAAAAAGCGCGTATGTCCTTGTACAGACTACGACTCCCCAAATCAGAGGGTGGGGTCAATTTTCCAGATTTTCCCACTTACCACAAAGCTTTCCTTCTACGACAAGCTTCCCTTTGGTTGCGAGAGCCTGCTGATTATCCCCCTTTATGGCTTGTTATTGAGCGTCTTTCTCTATCCCCCTTTACTTTCGCTGAATATCTCTCATTTTCTCGTAAACCCCAGCTCATTTCCACTCCCATCCACAAATTCACCACCAAGCTTCTTCTTTCCACTTCCCCAAGCCCTCCCTCTTCTGTAGCCGATTTTCTCAATACCACCATTTGGTATAACAATAGCATCCTCATTAATCACAAGCCCTTTTATTGGAAATCTTGGAGACAAAAAGGACTGATCTGGGTATCCCACCTCTTTTCTGGTTCTGATTTCTTACCTTTCTCCGTTCTTTGCCATAACTTCAATCTCCCCTCCTCCTTTGCCCGTAAGTACCTCACGCTCAAGAATGCAGTTATGTCCACCTATATCCAACTTTCCAACTCTCCCGCCCAACCCGATCCTTCCAACCCCACTCTACGCCTTCACTCCTTGCTTCGCACTCATAATACTGCCTCATTAATTTACCGTAGTCTTATCAATGGTGGACGGACCCAATGTAGTGTGGTACAATCACTGTGAGACAGTGTTTGGGAACCCACTAGGTAGGTTAAAAGACCCCTCACACACCAACCTGGTTGGTGTCATGCTTCATCATCGGGGTCCCAACCGGGTGGCCGAATGCCCCCCGGTTGGGCTGCGACGCCTGGCTACAGCGGAGCTGGTGTGGTGCAAGAGTGTGATGAAGTGATAGTTAAAATTATATCTCTGAGAATCCTTGCCTTTAGGAAATTTATTACTGGCGGCTCAGGATATAGACTAAAAAGCAGGGTATGTGATGCAACTACGAAATAAATAATTATCTACTAGTTGTCTGTGTTGTAGGTCTACATGTTTCAGCTCTCGTGTAAAAATGTGGAGCTTTCGTCAGGACCAGTGCAGTAAGTGAGTGGCAAAGTGCGAAGTGCCACGTGGTAAGTGAAAAAATAAAAAGGTTGTTTACCTACACACTCGCTAAGGTGTGTGGACCCAGTGTCGGCAAAATTGCGAACACTGCAGCGCAAAACCTGTGGAAGGAAAACAAGACAGCACAAAAACACATATGAGACTGCCACTTGGGTGCCGTGGATTTATAGCAACTATAAAATGCAATCTTAAGTGCTGTGATAAAGCAAACCTGTCTTCAAGGATCGTACTATTGGTGACACACACACTATGAAGGTGTATCATGCTGCTAAGTGTATAAAGAACGGAGGCAAGACAATTAGAGAAACGCGAAGCGCTTTGTGAACTATGTGTGCCAGGTGGTAAATAACACGGCACTACTATAGTGAACAGCAGATGGTGAATAATACACATATGGTGCCTGGTGAGTATGCCGGCAATGATCTGGTTGAGGAGGAACCGTGAGACCTCAAACGAGGTGTGTCACAGTGAATGGCCCAGTGAGCGCTGCTAAGTCGGGGCTGAATGGAGCCAAGAGGAAAGCGCGGAAAGTTTGTGGTGGGCGCTGATTACTAAAAGGAGGCACAATGCGCAATGCAGGGAAGGAAATGTAAAAGTATTAAAATAATTACACTATGGCTGAGTGAGTGCGCTGTTCAGGAAGCGGGAGGGGGGCGCTCCTCACGTCAATTCTGTAGAAGAAAGAAGTAACGCGTCTCAGAGGTGAGGTAGGGAAGGATGTGGTATTCCCCATGGAAAAATGTGAACGCCACCTTACTTGGTTGAGGAGCTACCATCGCCTGGCACCTACTGTGGACTTCCGAAATCCCGGATGCTGTGGGACTCCCGGAAGGGAGAGGTTAAATGGTGAAGTGCTCCATAGCGTACGTGCGGGCTTGCTGGTGAACTCGGGCGGAGCCGTGAGGACTGCGCATGCGTGGAGGAGCAGCGTAGGCCTGGCGCGCATGCGTGAATGCTGCCGGGGTGCCTAGGCGAAAAGCGCCCGCTCCAAGGAGAGAAGTGTGCACGGCGTGCATGCGTAGGTGCTCCAGGGGCGCGGTGAGGAAAGGGATGGCATTCAGGACATGTTACTAAACCTGCGCGAACCCAATGAGGCCAGGGATGCTGATAGGCCGGAAAGGGCCTGTGGGGGAGACAGGAAAAAGCCAATACTGGTGTAAATTAGGGCTGAGAAGATTACTAACTCGAGGGAGGTAGAGATGCTAAATAGAGCAGAGACATATATTAGACAGGAACACCATGGGGAATCAAGGTTGTCTAAGCCTATGGCAGGGAAAAATCAGGATTTTCTCAGACAGTTTCTCAGAGAATGTTGTGTACCGGATCATATGCCCTTGTAACCTCATCTACATTGGTATGACCACTCGCATTTGCGAACACCGCAGCACGATACGCTGCAAGAAAAATACCACAAAAATGACCAACCATTTTTTGGAAAAAGGCCACACGACCAATGATATGAGATGGGTCGTACTGGAAGCCTTAGATCACAACCTTCTCAACATCCAGACCCGCCTCCTGGAACAGGAACAGAGATGGATATATCGACTGTCCTGCCACATCACCGGCCTGAACGATAATATCCCCTGGAACTGTCTGAGAAAATCCTGATTTTTCCCTGCCATAGGCTCAGACAACCTTGATTCCCCATGGTGTTCCTGTCTAATATATGTCTCTGCTCTATTTAGCATCTCTACCTCCCTCGAGTTAGTAATCTTCTCAGCCCTAATTTACACCAGTATTGGCTTTTTCCTGTCTCCCCCACAGGCCCTTTCCGGCCTATCAGCATCCCTGGCCTCATTGGGTTCGCGCAGGTTTAGTAACATGTCCTGATTGCCATCCCTTTCCTCACCGTGCCCCTGGAGCACCTACGCATGCGCGCCGTGCACACTTCTCTCCTTGGAGCGGGCGTTTTTCGCCTAGGCACCCCGGCAGCATTCACGCATGCGCGCCAGGCCTACGCTGCTCCTCCACGCATGCGCAGTCCTCACGGCTCCGCCCGAGTTCACCAGCAAGCCCGCACGTACGCTATGGAGCACTTCACCATGTAACCTCTCCCTTCCGGGAGTCCCACAGCATCCGGGATTTCGGGAGTCCACAGTAGGTGCCAGGCGATGGTAGCTCCTCAACCAAGTAAGGTGGCGTTCACATTTTTCCATGGGGAATACCACATCCTTCCCTACCTCACCTCTGAGACGCGTTACTTCTTTCTTCTACAGAATTGACGTGAGGAGCGCCCCCCTCCCGCTTCCTGAACAGCGCACTCACTCAGCCATAGTGTAATTATTTTAATACTTTTACATTTCCTTCCCTGCATTGCGCATTGTGCCTCCTTTTAGTAATCAGCGCCCACCACAAACTTTCAGCGCTTTCCTCTTGGCTCCATTCAGCCCCGACTTAGCAGCGCTCACTGGGCCATTCACTGTGACACACCTCGTTTGAGGTCTCACGGTTCCTCCTCAACCAGATCATTGCCGGCATACTCACCAGGCACCATATGTGTATTATTCACCATCTGCTGTTCACTATAGTAGTGCCGTGTTATTTACCACCTGGCACACATAGTTCACAAAGCGCTTCGCGTTTCTCTAATTGTCTTGCCTCCGTTCTTTATACGCTTAGCAGCATGATACACCTTCATAGTGTGTGTGTCACCAATAGTACGATCCTTGAAGACAGGTTTGCTTTATCACAGCACTTAAGATTGCATTTTATAGTTGCTATAAATCCACGGCACCCAAGTGGCAGTCTCATATGTGTTTTTGTGCTGTCTTGTTTTCCTTCCACAGGTTTTGCGCTGCAGTGTCCGCAATTTTGCCGACACTGGGTCCACACACCTTAGCGAGTGTGTAGGTAAACAACCTTTTTATTTTTTCACTTACCACGTGGCACTTCGCACTTTGCCACTCACTTACTGCACTGGTCCTGACGAAAGCTCCACATTTTTACACGAGAGCTGAAACATGTAGACCTACAACACAGACAACTAGTAGATAATTATTTCTTTCGTAGTTGCATCACATACCCTGCTTTTTAGTCTATATCCTGAGCCGCCAGTAATAAATTTCCTAAAGGCAAGGATTCTCAGAGATATAATTTTAACTATCACTTCATCACACTCTTGCACCACACCAGCTCCGCTGTAGCCAGGCGTCGCAGCACAACCGGGGGGCATTCGGCCACCCGGTTGGGACCCCGATGATGAAGCATGACACCAACCAGGTTGGTGTGTGAGGGGTCTTTTAACCTACCTAGTGGGTTCCCAAACACTGTCTCACAGTGATCGTACCACACTACATTGGGTCCGTCCACCATTGATAAGACTTATTTACATCCAGGGGATACGGATGTACCTCTACTTTTCCCTAGCTCTCTCATTGTTTTCCACATTCATTAATTTACCGCTCATTTCACAAGACTCTCACCCCCAGGTCAAAATCCACGGTAGAGGAACAATGGGAATCTGATCTTGATATCTCTTGGCCCACCTCTCTTTGGGATAAAGTGTGGACCAAACTTCGCAAATCATCCAGGGCTGCCTCCCTTACGCAAACCCTTTTCTTTATTTATAACAGACTTCTTTTTTCACCCCATATGTTGAATAAGAGGTTTCCTTTAGTCCCTGACCATTGTTGGTCCTGCTCGACACCCACGGCTACTCTTTTTCACATGCTTTTTTCATGTACTGCTGTGAACAATTTTTGGAAACAAGTTTGGGCTCAGATTAATGCCATATTTCACACTACATTTCTCTTTTCCTTTGTCAATGTTTTTTTAGGAAGTCTCTCTTCCTGCTGGGCAGATGTTGATTTCTTTTTTTTTTTTTTTTTTCAATAGTTTTTTTATTTAAGTTGCTTTTGCATCTGTCGCTAACAGTATTCGAGCCTCGCGTGGAAAGAAAGTGGCACATTACCTAGAGTGACATGCTGTGAGTAGATATGTTCTGTTTCCGGATGCTACCAAGCTGGCCTGTAATTTTGCAGCCATGCAGTGACTTTATTAGAAAACCGGCTTCTCATTGGGTAATGCTGTCATTCATCGAAACTTTGATAGTGTTGACGGACAGGTGCTCAGTAGCTTGCCGGAACCCATGGAATTGCATGAATGTGTAGCAAATGTTTGGCATACGCACCCACGTTGGCCTTGTCATCTGAGGAACCCATCAAAGAGAAATAGCAATTCCAGCTTAAACAATTCAAAAAGATACCCAGGTTAGTTTGGCGGTAACTGTGGTGCAAAACATGGCTTTTATCGCACACCAACTTTTATATTTTGCTGTGGTGCAAAATCATCTTTGTGCCAAAGTCCAGATAAAGATCATTTATTGTGAAGCACTGTGCAGAATCCGCTCCTGATACATAGGACTGGTACACTCTCCTCTCATTGGGATAAGGCCCCGCAAACTAGAGTGTTGTCTCGCTTTACAGTGATAGTGGGCGCCCTTCCCGTTGCCCGCTCCGCAACCCTGAATGCTAGAGTTTCCCTCAGACATGCTGGGACCACCTTGGTGATACCCCTTCATTAGCAGAAAAAAGTGGTTGGCTTGAATACTGCTGAGCAAAGTAAGAGCCTAAGCAGGGCATCCACAAGTAAAGGAGGCAGTGGTGGGTGGGCCCATGCCAGGGCTTGCGTCCTTCAGGAACATTTATAGACTTTTATAGCCTGCCTACTTCATTAATAATGAGGTCAATTCCATGGCCAGTCTACTAGGTGGTGATAGTGGTGACAGGTTTTCTGGTGTGGAGGGCCCTGCTGTTGTTTTGTGGCCCTAGGATTCCCTCTAACTTTTTTTTTTTTTTTTTTTTTGATTTTGAAAACCTTTATTTAAACATTTCGGTACACAGCAGAGAGCCTACAACCCTGCGGGCCGGCCGCGAAAAACCCATTTGGATGTATGTCGGATCACACAGCCCTGTGCCGTCAGCCCGGAGGTACGGCGGCGTTGAGGAGTGCAAACGTACCGAGAGGTAGAGAAGAATATTACATGTCTCAGAATTAAGTAAACAATCACAAATTAGGGGCAAGCTGCCCTAGGAGGCATAAGGTGCCGAAACTTCCAACTCCCCCCCCTCCCTCCCGAAACATCGGTCAACACTGCGCTTTCATGTGTGCCCTTGGCTAGCCAGCACCCTCCCCCCCACTTTCCCAGCTCCCCGAGCCGCGATAGCAAGTGTCTAAACATCTCCGGGTTCTTCCTGCACAATGGAAGGGGGCTCGCAGAGTCCCCCCCTAAAATCATTCCACTTGGACCACACCTCAACCCACTTGCGCGGGCACCCTCTCGCCACATATACTGTCTTTTCCTGCAGCATGCACCAGTCCATGTCGCTGGCCCAGTCTGAAGGTTTCGGTGGAACAGCGCTGCCCCAGAGCCTGGCAATGTTCCTTTTTGCTATCATTTGCCCGAGTGTCACCCAGAGCCTCCCCTTTGGCGGCAGGTCAGTTGGTTCCCATATGTTGAGGAGGCATCTCTTGGCTTCCGGGCGAATCTCCACCTCCCACACCTCCTCCATATCCCGCACCACCCTTCTCCAGTACCTCTGAATCTTCGGGCAGTCCCACAGTACGTGAAAAAAGGTTCCATCGCCTCCACACCCCCTTCTACATAGCGTTGTGTCCGCCCTACCCATCATATGTAGTCTTGTGCAAGAGATATAAACTCTGTGTAGGATCTTCAATTGGATGAGCCGCAATCGGGCCGATATCGCGACCTCACGTGGAGAAGCCAAAGCGTGCAGCCACTCCTCGTCATCTATTTCCAGCCCTTCAGCGACCCACTTTTCTTTAAGGGGAAGAAGCAAATCTGGGGGGTTATTAATAAGTTTTTTGTAGGTAAGGGATATGGCGTGTTCCGCGAGGAGTCCATCGAGCAATCTATCTTCGAGCGGGGAGGCTGGCGGCAGCTTGACCTCCGGTGGGATGTTCGCCTGCAAGGAGTGGCGCACCTGCAAGTATCTGAAATATTCGGCATCTGCCAGTTCGTATGCGTCCTGCATTTGGGCGAATGAGCGGACCCCGGCAGGTCCCCAAATGTCTTTGATTTGAGAGATGCCGATAAGATCCCATTTGCGGAATCCTTTGGTGCGTCGCAGATTTCCCAACGCTTCTGAGGCCCATAGTGGCGTGGCCATCGTGAGGACTCCGGACCACCCGAGCTTCTTCTGTGCGATGTGCCACAGCTTCACCGAATGAAGTGTCGGGCCGGTGAGTCTGCTCACACCCCGTCTAGAGTAGAGTGCTATTTCGTAGTTCCCTCCGGGAAGCAGCCATCTATCCATGCCGTAAGCGGGGTCATTCCCGTCCCCGTATGTCCCTTGGTTGATCGCGGATAGGTGGGCCGCCCAGTAGTACTTACGAATATCGGGGAGAGCGATTCCACCATCGTACCACCCCAGTGTGAGTTTGGCCAGTGAGATTCGGGGCTGCCCGGCCCAGAGGAGGTCGCGCAGCGCAGCTTCGATCGCTAGGAAGTAACTATTCGGGACCAGGTGCGGGTAATTTTGGAGTGCGTATAGAAACCGCGGGAGCGAGAGCATCTTAAATAAGGCTGCCCTGCCCAGCAATGACAGGGGCAGATGCTGCCAGGATTTCGCCTCCCGTTGAAGCCGAAGCAGCGGCGGCTTGAGATTGTGCTCGTACAGCAGAGCCTTGTTAACAGTAATATACACTCCGAGATACTTAAACCCGTCCTCTGCCACCCGAATAGGGCAAGACTCAGGGAGTCTGGGAGGGTCCCCACGGAGGACGTATAGATGCGATTTGGCCCAGTTGACTCGGAAGCCAGAGTTGCGACCGAAACTGTCCAGTATATTCAGCGCCGCGATCAGTGACCCACGCGGCTTCGAGAGGTAGAGAAGTATGTCATCGGCATAGAGAGATATCTTATCCTCCCACCCCTCCGCCCATGTTATGCCCTGCACGGTGGCAACCTGTCTTATCCAGGCCGCAAGCGGTTCGAGGGAGAGGGCGAATAGAAGGGGGGACAGGGGACAGCCCTGTCGAGTTCCTCTGGCCAGCGTGAAGACTTCAGACACCTTATTATTTACCAGCACCTGCGCCAGGGGTTCCGCATACAGTAATCGCACCCAAGCGATAAACTGGGGTCCAAAGCCCAGCTTACGCAGGACTGCGAACATGTAGGGCCACTCTAGGGTGTCGAAGGCCATGGTGGCATCCAACGAGACCACCACCGCGTCCTCTGCACCGGCTTAAGCCGATTGGCCAGCGTCTTGGCAAGTATTTTAGGTTCCGCGTTAAGAAGCGAAATGGGTCTGTACGATGCACAAGAGTCTTTGGGTTTGCCTTCTTTCGGAATTGCCACTATGGTCGCCAACCGCTGGTCCCGGGGCAGCAGCCCTACTGCTTTACTGCAGTCGAACATGAGTTTGAGGTGCTTACTAGTGACGTCTGGCTGGAGTTTGTAGATCTCTATGGGTATGCCGTTCGGACCGAGCGCCTTACCAGGACGGAGGTCTCCTATCGCCTGCTGGAGCTCAGCCTCGGTGAGCGGGCTGTCAAGAGCCTCCCGATCTGTGTCCGAGAGAGTGGGCAAGCGTATGTCCGCGAGGAGGTCCATGGAGTCCACCTCCGGCCGGTCCGACTCTCGCTTGTAAACCTGCTGGTAATAGTCGGCGAACTGTTGTACTATTTCCCGGGGTTCCGTGAGCACTCTCCCCAATTCAGTGTGCAACTCCGGCACCACCCTGCTGGCCTGTTGTTTCCGCTCAAGCCAGGCAATAAGTTTCCCGGCTTTGTCACCTTGATCATATATTCTACCAATTCTATGCCGAGCCACCGTCTGGGCCTCCTGGGATACCAGCGCTCTATACTCCGCCGCCTTTAGCTGCATCGCGTGCCTGAGCTCCCGGTCGCCGCTGGTCGTTGCCTCCCTTTCTAGTTCCCCAAGTTGCTCCTCTAGCGCTACGGTCTGTTGGCTGCGTTCCCGTCGCCGAGCCGCGATAGCCGAAAGCGCCTCGCCCCGCACCACAGTTTTAAACGCCTCCCAGAGGGTGGCAGGGGAGGCGACCGACCCATCGTTTTCTGTGAAGTAGCGCGAGATGGAAGTGGATATGTGTTTCCTAGTGACCTCGTGTTTCAAGTGCCAGGGATTAATTGGCGCAGTGCAGCCCTCCCGTCTACTTCCGAATATAATCTGTGCAAGGACCGGTGAATGGTCGGAGATGCCCCTGGGGAGGAATTCGGCCTCCAGTACCGCCATGTCGTGTTGGAGCAGGGTGAGGATGTAGTCCAGCCGTGAGAAGGAGTGGTGCGCCCCGGAGAAGAAGCTAAAGCTACTTTCAGTGGGGTGGAGTAGGCGCCAAACGTCCGTCAGCCCGAAGGACTCGAGGAAGTCCGGCAGCCACCGTTGCCCCTGGGGCAGGTCTCTAGGTGGCAGTCTGTCTTGGGCTCCCGATGCCACTGCGTTCAAGTCCCCTCCCAGAACGAGCCGACCCTCGGGTAGCGATAGGAGGAATGAGCCCAGGTCTGCGAAGGCCCGGGCCTGTAGGCCTGGGGGGACATAGACTGAAAGAAGATTAAGCGCCCGGCCTTCCCAACGCCCCGACACAGCCGTGAAGCGGCCCTGCGGGTCGGTCTTGGTGATATCTACATGAAGGGGCAGCGAGCGTCGCAGGAGTATACCCACTCCTCTCGATCCAGTGGTGAGACCTGAGTGTGCTGCTAGAGTGTACCCATATCTGTTCAGGGCGTGACAGACATTCCCCAATAAGTGTGTTTCTTGCAGAAGCACCACATCTGGCTGGTGCCGTTTGAGGAACTGCAAAACTATAGTACGCTTGAGTCTGTCCCCCATACCGTTGACGTTCCAGCTGAGAATCTTCAGGCTTTTTTCCCACCTTCTAGCCATGGCTGTGTCGTAAGAGGGTTTCTTGTCCCACCACCCGGGCATCAATTGTGTGAACATAGTGTGTGTGACCGTAAAGGATCCCCAACTCCCACCCCTCCCTGAGCCCCACCCCACAATAACAAACCATACAAAATGCAACAAACCCAACAAGCCGGACAATCAACTCCCTCCCTCCCGGAGCTGGCCCTGACCTCCCTGCCCCCCATCCCAAAACAACACCCCCCACCCTGCCCCCTGCTCCGTGGGTCTTGAACTGCCCACCACCCCAATTAGCAGAGTGCCTGTCGCCCCACCCCACCCCGGTGAACCCACCGAGGAACTCAACTTGGGAAGTTCGTGGGCTAGTCCCCTTTGGTCGCCCGTCCGTGGTGTCCCAGTTCGTTCAGCCCCTCCGCCCCGGAGTCACCCATAGAGGGAAGCCACCCGTAGAGGCAGTGAGGCGGCCAGGGTACCCCAGAGTCAACTAGTCTCAAAAGAAAGGCACATGTGGTATACGTTACTGTCTGATGTCTTCTCAGCGCTATCTCTTGTGGTCTCAGCGCGGTGTCCCTTCTCTGGACGAGCCCCAGCGGGGACTGTTGGACCTGGAACGCCAGGACCGCTGACTCGGCGCACCACCCGCAGGGTGTCCCGGCGCCGACTCCGTGGCGGGCAGGCCCGCGTCTCGCCGCTGTACTTCTTCACGCCTGGAATCCTGCGTCGCCTCTCCCGCATCCAGCCACTCCTGCACCGCTTCCGGCGTGGTGAAGAAGAGGGATCGCCCACCGGCGATGATTTTCAATTTGGCTGGGAAAAACATCATATATCTGATCCCACGCTCGCGGAGCGCCGCCTTGACCCCTTGGAAGGAGCGCCTTTCCCGTTGGACCTGGAGCGTGAAGTCGGGAAAGAACCGGATCGTGGCCCCTTCATACTGTAGGTCACCGTGCTGTCGTGCCGCCTGAAGAATTGCGTCCCGGTCCCGGAAATTCAGAATTTTGGCTATGATCGTCCGTGGCATGGCCCCAGGCTTGGGTCGTGGGATAGGGGCCCTGTGCGCCCGCTCAATGGTGAAGAGCTTCGAGAGACGCTTGGGTTTAAGGTGTCGTAGGATCAGGTCCTCCAGGAAGAGCTCCACACTGTCTCCTTCAAGTCCTTCCGCCACACCCACGACGCGGATATTACTTCTCCGAGCCCTCCCTTCTTGATCATCGAGCCGCAGGGCCATCAGGCGGTGCTGGTGTACTAGCTCATTCACCCTACCCTCAAGCCGCTTCTCCGAGTCCTGTAGGGCCTTAATATCAACTTCATTAGCCTTGGAGCGGTCAGTGGTTTTCCCCAGGTCAGCTCGGAGCAGGGCCACTTCAATGGTGATCTTATCCATTTTGGTTTCCAAGTTCGTGCCCAGGGTTTGAATCGCAGCCATGATGGACTTCAATGAAGGGTCCGCTGGGTCCGCGTCATCCTTCGGAGCCTTTTCCGCCGGAGGCGGCGCCTTGGCTACTGTGTACTGGTCAAGCTTGTTGGCCTGCGTTGCGGCTCCACTCTTGGATCGCATGGCGGTCCGGGCACCCCGCGGGTCGTATGCGACACAGCCCGCCGCAACACCGAGGTGTCCTGTGGTCCGACCGGCGTTCGCGGACGTAGCCTTGGGCCCACCGCTGTTGCTCAGGGATCGATAGAGGGAGGAAGACCTCCGCCGCCACACGAGAGGCCCAAAATCAGTTCCAGTACACCGTCCCACTCCCAGTCAGCCAGGCGGTGCGCAGTCCCTAGTCGCGCTTGTGGGCCTCACCGGATGAGTGGGCCGGGCGCTCCAACGCAACAGGCCACCCTCTGCTCTTCTGTGGCCACAAAATGGCGTCCCCTTCTAGGCCAGGGGATCAGTCCGCCGCAGCCCCAGTCGCGATCGTGCACCTTCCCTAGGACGACTGGTGGTCCCCTCCGCAGCACCCAGGCGCCCCCTGATCCGGCTGGGTTTGACGGACGTAGCCTTGAGCCCACAGTTCTCTGTCAGGGATCGATAGGGGGAAGGAGGTCTCCGCCGCCAACAGCCAGGCCCGATATCAAGCAGAGCACTCCGTCTCACCCCCGGGCAGCCAGGTGGTTCGCAGTCCCAGTCGCGCTCTGGAGTCTCACCGGAGGGTAGGGCAGGGCGTCCCTCAGCAACAGGCCTCCCTCTGGTCTCTCGTGGCCGCAAAATGGCGCCCTCTTCTCGGCCAGGGAATCAGTCGGCCGCAGCCCCAGTCGCGATCTCGCACCCGCTCCGTAGACATCCGCTGGTCTCCGGCCCCGAGCCGCGATATCAGCCGCGTTCTCCTACGACGGCGTCACTCTGAGCGCGTCGGTGGGCAGGCCCTCGCCGGGGCCTCAGGTAGCGCCGGGAGCCGCAAAAGAGCTCCGGAGCCGAGGCGTCCGGCCGCCGTCATCCGCCGCGGCCACCCTCCTGGGCCGTGAGAGTATCGCCTGGGGTCGCCGAGCCGCCTCCGTGTGCACCGGGTCAGGGGGAGCCGGGGGAGCTCCAAGGGCACTCCCCGCAGCGCGGATTAAGTCCGGATTTTGATGGAACACCAACGGTCCCGGCGGAGCTCCGGGATCAGGCGGCCATTCACCTCGGCGCCTAGCCACGCCCCCCCAGATGTTGATTTTAATGTGCAGATTGTTGACTTGTTGCTAGCTGTTGCATTCCAGCAAATTACTGTAAATTGGAAAAATGTTGCTAATATCTCTTTTAGAGCTTGGTGGTACAATGTATGCCATAATCACAGGCTAGATACCGTTCTTATCTATCCCCTTAGTCTGGCTAAAAAACGACATGACCTTTGGCTACATGTGACTTTGTACCTTGATATTTGCGCTAAGCGCTCATCTCATTTGCCTCCCTTTCAGCAGGAGGTCCCCAAGCCTCCCTGATTGACCTTTTTTGTTCCTTTGCATTTTCCATAATTCATTTTATTGCATATTATTTCCAGTACTGATTTCTGTTATATAGCCTCAATTATTTGTTATCTCTTAGTTTCATGTTTATTTCCACAGACATGTTTATTCAACTTATTATATTGCTGTTATGTTTTAGTTTTTCTTATGTATTGACACCTCAAAACGAAGCAGCCCGGTGGCGAATTGCCGCAGCAGCGCCCTCAATAAAACAATCATATGCAATGCAATTGGTCTCGCCTTTAGGACCTCATATGTATTTAGCTATGCAGCACATTGGCCTGGGCGCTGAAACATCTACTGTTCTTTAACATGGAGGGAAAGTAAGCACCAAACTGTGTGACACGCCAAGTATGGGAACACATGGAGCAAAGTATTGCCTTTCAGTGGGAAATGGTATAGTCCAAAGCTCTGTTTTTAATATAAAATTAGGGCCTTCGGTGGTCATATCACTGAAAATCAAAGATTTGAAAAACTTATAATTGTCTACGGATGCTCTTGGAAGACAATTTCTATGGACTGGAATCTAGAGAATGTTAAAGTGATTCTGGTATTTTATTGACCTCTGCTGGTCTTTTTCTATCAAGAAAGTTTAATAGAGGCAGTTGCCAGAATAAAAAAAAAAAAGAAAGTCCCACAGCAGAAAGCAATTCTGGTATGTTACTGACCTCTACTGGTCGTTTTCTATCAAGACAGTTAAAGAGAGGCAGTTGAACAAGCAGAAAGCAATTCTGGTATTTTACTGACCTCTACTGGTCGTTTTCTATCAAGGCAGTTGAACAGAAAAAAAGTCCCTAAGCGGAAGCATGACAAGTCACAGGGCTGATCTCCGGAGCCCACAAAGTACATACACATATAAGTATATACTAAAGTATATACAAGAGGTCTCGAATGCTCGACCTAAAAAGGTAAATAAAAGATGTGATGGTGAAGTATGGGGAAGCAATGGAGGAGTGGGTCAGGACTGACAGAAAACTCAACACCACCAACCAGCATGATTAACAACACAAGGGGTGGGTGGGTCAGAGCTTCACGTTAATAAGAAGAATGACAAAAAATGTGATTGAAAAGGGGAGCCTTAGGGAAGCGACTGGTTAGCTAAGAGTAGGGTAACACAGAGAGAGCGTGGAGATGGAATGTGAGGGAAAAGCACAGCCCAGGAATTGGCAGTGGGGCT
This sequence comes from Triturus cristatus, assembly GCF_964204655.1. Taxonomy (NCBI): domain Eukaryota; kingdom Metazoa; phylum Chordata; class Amphibia; order Caudata; family Salamandridae; genus Triturus; species Triturus cristatus. Next base: position 395,866,856 of record NC_140594.1, read on the forward strand.
GCAATAAGTGTAAAGCAACAGCAGAGAACAGCACCAGCACTTCTCTGTAAGGCTCATGTCTATTTAAGAGAACATGATGTCAATTCTCCACAGAACTGCTTATCTATGCAATCAGAAAGGAAGTGGGTTTATTAGCAGGGCTAGCGAAGCAGTACAGGACTTGTCAGCATTGCATATACACAAGGTACATTACACGCACTTCAAACGGCGAGAGTACTGCCAGTTCTTCAGCAGGGCTACTCTACTTAGAACGTATGTATTTATTTGTTTTTTAAAGGACTCATGTGACAAGAGATGCTGTGCAGCACCATAAGTATAAAAAGGATGGGGCAGCAGAAAGGCTGGGTGACATTCAGGATTAAATACGTGGAGGAAGAGGTGGGTCCCTGCATGCTTGTGTAAGAATCTGACGGGTTAATGTGGAGATGCAATGGATAAACTCTTGCACTGAGCAGGTGGCCTGTATAAAAGGGCTTGCATGGTTGGGTGTGTCCCTTCCTGGTGCTGCTGTACTGCGCACCTTCCTTGTGTAAAAGAGGGTTGCATGGTTGGTGTGTCCCTTCCAGGTGCTGTTGCATTGAGCATGTGGCTTGTATAAAAGGGGGTTGCAAGTTTGGGTGCATCCCTCCCAGGTGCTGCTACCCTGAGCACGTGACTTGTATAAAAGGGAATTGCTTGGTTGGTGTGTCCCTCCCAGGTGCTGTTGCACTGAGCACGTGATTTTTATAAAAGGCTGTTGCATGCTTGGGTGTGTCCTTTCTAGGTACTGTTGCAGGGAGCACATGACTTATGTAAAAGGGGATTGCATGCTTGGCTGTATCCCTCCCAGCTGCTGTTCCACTGAGCACATGACTTGTATAAAAAGGGGTTGCATGTACCTCCCAGGCTCTGCTGCACCGAGCACGTGGCTTGTGTAAAAAGGGGTTGCATGGTGGGATGTCTCCCTCCCAGGTGCTGCTACACTGAGCACCTGCCTTGTGTAAAAGAGGGTTGCGTGGTTGGTCTGTCCCTCCAAGGTGCTGTTGCACTGAGCACGTGACTTGTATAAAAGGGAATTGCTTGGTTGGTGTGTCCCTCCCAGGTGCTGTTGCACTGAGCACGTCAGTTTTATAAAAGGCTGTTGCATGCTTGGGTGTGTCCTTTCTAGGTACTGTTGCAGGGAGCACGTGACTTGTGTAAAAGGGGATTGCATGCTTTGGTGTGTCGCTTCCAGCTGCTGTTCCACTGAGCACATGACTTGTATAAAAGGGGGTTGTATGTACCTCCCAGGCTCTGCTGCACTGAGAACGTGGCTTGTGTAAAAGGGGTTGCAGGGTTAGATGTCTCCCTCCCAGCGGTTGTTGCAGTGAGCAAGTAACTTATGTAAACGGGGGCTTGTGTGGTTGGGGGTGTCCCTCCCAGCTGCTGCTGCTGCACTGAGCATCTGCCTTGCTTTTGCACTAGCACATGACTTGTATAAAATTGTGTTGCATGTTTAATGTGTCCTGTTGCCTTGAGCACCTGCTTTGTATAAAAGGGCCTGTGTGGTTGGGTGTGTCCCTCCCAGGTGCTGTTGTACTGAGCAGCTGACTTGTATAAAAGGGGGCTGGGTGTGCCCCTCTTCACTGCTGCTGCACTGAGACCTTCCTTGTATAAAATAGGGCTGCGTGGTTGGGTGTGTCCCTCTCCACTGCTGCTGCACTGAGACCTTCCTTGTCTAAAAGGAGGCTGCATGGTTGGTGTGTCCCTCTTCACTGCTGCTATTGCACTGAGGCCTTCCTTGTATAAAAGAGGGCTGTGTGGTTGATGTGTCCCTCTTCACTGCTGCTGCTGAACAGAAACCTTCCTTGTATAAAAGAGGGTTGCATGGTTGGTGTGTCCCTCTCCACTGCTGCTGCTGCACTGAGACCTGCCTTGTATAAAAGGTGGCTGCATGGTTGGTGTGTCCCTCTTCACTGCTGCTGCTGCTGCTGCTGCACTGAGACCTGCCTTGTATACAAGGAGGCTGCATGGTTGGTGTGTCCCTCTTCACTTCTGCTGCTGCTGCACTGAGACCTTCCTTGTATAAAAGAGGGCTGCATGGTTGGCTGTGTTCCTCTTCACTGCTGTTGCATTGAGACCTGCCTTGTATAAAAGAGGGCTGCATGGTTGGTGTGACCCTCTTTACTGCTGCTACTGCACTGAGACCTGCCTTGTGTAAAAGGAAGCTGCATGGTTGGTGTGTCCCTCTTCGCTGCTGCTGCTGCACTATGACTTGCCTTGTATAAAAGGAGGCTGCATGGTTGGTGTGTCCCTCTTCACTGCTGCTGTGCACTGAGACCTTCCTTGTATAAAAGAGGTCTGCATGGTTGGGTGTGTTCCTCTTCACTGCTGTTGCACTGAGACCTGCCTTGTATAAAAGAGGGCTGCATGGTTGGTGTGTCCCTCTTTACTGCTGCTGCTGCACTGAGACCTGCCTTGAATAAAAGGAAGCTGCATGGTTGGTGTGTCCCTCTTCACTGCTGCTGCTGCACTGAGACCTGCCTTGTATAAAAGGAAGCTGCATGGTTGGTGTGTCCCTCTTCACTGCTGCGTCTGCTGCACTGAGACCTGCCTTGTATAAAAGGAAGCTGCATGGTTGGTGTGACCCTCTTCACTGCTGCTGCTGCACTGAGACCTGCCTTGTATAAAAGGAAGCTGCATGGTTGGTGTGTCCCTCTTCACTGCTGCTGCTGCACTGAGACCTGCCTTGTATAAAAGGAGGCTGCATGGTTGGTGTGTCCCTCTTCACTGCTGCTGCTGCACTTAGACCTTCCTTGTATAAAAGGAGGCTGCATGGTTGGTGTGTCCCTCTTCACTGCTGCTGCTGCACTGAGACCTGCCTTGTATAAAAGGAAGCTGAATGGTTGGTGTGTCCCTCTTCACTGCTGCTGCTGCACTGAGACCTTCCTTGTATAAAAGAGGGCTGCATGTTTGGTGTGTCCCTCTTCACTGCTGCTGCTGCACTGAGACCTTCCTTGTATAAAAGGAGGCTGCATGGTTGGTGTGTCCCTCTTCACTGCTGCTGCTGCACTATGACCTGCCTTGTATAAAAGGAGGTTGCATGCTTGGTGTGTCCTTCTTCACTGCTGCTGTTGCACTGAGATCTTCCTTGTAGAAAAGGAGGCTGCATGGTTGGTGTGTCCCTCTTCACTGCTGCTGTTGCACTTAGACCTTCCTTGTATAACAGAGGGTGCATGGTTGGTGTGTCCCTCTTCACTGCTGCTGCTGCACTGAGACCTGCCTTGTATAAAAGGAAGCTGCATGGTTGGTGTGACCCTCTTCACTGCTGCACTGAGACCTGCCTTGTATAAAAGGAAGCTGCATGGTTGGTGTGTCCCTCTTCGCTGCTGCTGCTGCACTGAGACCTGCCTTGTATAAAAGGAGGCTGAATGGTTGGTGTGTCCCTCTTCACTGCTGCTGCTGCTGCACTTAGACCTTCCTTGTATAAAAGGAGGCTGCATGGTTGGTGTGTCCCTCTTCACTGCTGCTGCTGCACTGAGACCTGCCTTGTATAAAAGGAGACTGCACAGTTGGTGTGTCTCTCTTCACTGCTGCTGCTGCACTGAGACCTGCCTTGTATAAAAGGGGGTTGCATGGTTGGTGTGTCTCTCTTCACTGCTGCTGTTGCACTGAGATCTTCCTTGTAGAAAAGGAGGCTGAATGGTTGGTGTGTCCCTCTTCACTGCTGCTGCTGCACTGAGACCTTCCTTGTATAAAAGAGGGCTGCATGTTTGGTGTGTCCCTCTTCACTGCTGCTGCTGCACTGAGACCTTCCTTGTATAAAAGGAGGCTGCATGGTTGGTGTGTCCCTCTTCACTGCTGCTGCTGCACTATGGCCTGCCTTGTATAAAAGGAGGTTGCATGCTTGGTGTGGCCTTTTTCACTGCTGCTGTTGCACTGAGATCTTCCTTGTAGAAAAGGAGGCTGCATGGTTGGTGTGTCCCTCTTCACTGCTGCTGTTGCACTTAGACCTTCCTTGTATAACAGAGGGTGCATGGTTGGTGTGTCCCTCTTCACTGCTGCTGCTGCACTGAGAACTGCCTTGTATAAAAGAGGGATGCATGGTTGGTGTGTCCCTCTTCACTGCTTCTGCTGCACTGAGACCTTCCTTGTATAAAAGAGGGATGCATGGTTGGTGTGTCCCTCTTCACTGCTGCTGTTGCACTTAGACCTTCCTTGTATAAAAGAGGGTGCATGGTTGGTGTGTCCCTCTTCGCTGCTGCTGCACTGAGACCTTCCTTTTATACAAGAGGGCTGCATGGTTGGTGTGACCCTCTTCACTGCTGCTGTTGCACTGAGACCTGCCTTGTATAAAAGAGGGCAGCATGGTTGGTGTCCCTCTCTTCACTGCTGCTGCACTGAGACCTGCCTTTTATAAAAGGAGGCTGCATGGTTGGTGTGTCCCTCTTCACTGCTGCTGCTGCACTGAGACTTTCCTTGTATAAAAGAGGGATGCATGGTTGGGTGTGTCCCTCTTCACTGCTGCTGTTGCACTGAGACCTGCATTGTATAAAAAGAGGCTGCATGGCTGGTGTGTCCCTCTTCACTGCTGCAGCTGCACTGAGACCTGCGTTGTATAAAAGAGGACTGTGTGGTTGGTGTGTCCCTCTTCACTGCTGCTGATGCACTGAGACCTGCCTCATATAAAATGAGGCTGCATGGTTGGTGTGTCCCTCTTCACTGCTTCTGCTGCACTGAGACCTTCCTTGTATAAAAGAGGGCTGCATGGTTGATGTGTCCCTCTTCACTGCTGCTGCACTGAGATTTTCCTTGCATAAAAGAGGGCTGCATGGTTAGTGTGTCCCTCTTCACTGCTGCTGATGCACTGAGACCTGCCTTGTATAAAAGGAGGCTGCATGGTTGGTGTGTCCCTCTTCACTGCTGCTGCTGCACTGAGACCTGCCTTGTATACAAGGAGGCTGCGTGGTTGGTGTGTCCCTCTTCACTGCTGCTGCACTGAGACCTGCCTTGAATAAAAGGAAACTGCATCGTTGGTGTGTCCCTCTTCACTGCTGCTGCTGCACTGAGACCTGCCTTGTATAAAAGGAAGCTGCATGGTTGGTGTGTCCCTCTTCACTGCTGCTGCTGCTGCACTGAGACCTGCCTTGTATAAAAGGAAGCTGCATGGTTGGTGTGTCCCTCTTCACTGCTGCTGCTGCACTGAGAACTGCCTTGTATAAAAGGAGGCTGCATGGTTGGTGTGTCCCTCTTCACTGCTGCTGGTGCACTGAGACCTGCCTTGTATCAAAGGAGGCTGCATGGTTAGTGTGTCCCTCTTCACTGCTGGTGCTGCTGCACAGAGACCTTCCTTGTATAAAAGGAGGCTGCATGGTTGGTGTGTCCCTCTTCACGGCTGCTGCTGCACTGAGACCTGCCTTGTATAAAAGGAGGCTGCACAGTTGGTGTGTCCCTCTTCACTGCTGCTGCTGCACTGAGACCTGCCTTGTATAAAAGGGGGTTGCATGGTTGGTGTGTCCCTCTTCACTGCTGCTGTTGCACTGAGATCTTCCTTGTAGAAAAGGAGGCTGCATGGTTGGTGTGTCCCTCTTCACTGCTGCTGCTGCACTGAGACCTTCCTTGTATAAAACAGGGCTGCATGGTTGGTGTGTCCCTCTTCACTGCTGCTTCTGCTGCACTGAGACCTTCCTTATATAAAAGGAGGCTGCATGGTTGGTGTGTCCCTATTCACTGCTGCTGCTGCACTATGACCTACCTTGTATAAAAGGAGGCTGCATGGTTGGTGTGTCCCTCTTCACTGCTGCTGTTGCACTGAGACCTGTCTTGTATAAAAGAGGGATGCATGGTTGGTGTGTCCCTCTTCACTGCTGCTGCTGCACTGAGACCTGTCTTGTATAAAAGAGGGATGCATGGTTGGTGTGTCCCTCTTCATTGCTTCTGCTGCACTGGGACCTTCCTTGTATAAAAGAGGGATGCATGGTTGGTGTGTCCCTTCCAGGTGCTGTTGCATTGAGCATGTGGCTTGTATAAAAGGGGGTTGCAAGTTTGGGTGCATCCCTCCCAGGTGCTGCTACCCTGAGCACGTGACTTGTATAAAAGGGAATTGCTTGGTTGGTGTGTCCCTCCCAGGTGCTGTTACACTGAGCACGTGATTTTTATAAAAGGCTGTTGCATACTTGGGTGTGTCCTTTCTAGGTACTGTTGCAGGGAGCACGTGACTTGTGTAAAAGGGGATTGCATGCTTTGGTGTGTCGCTTCCAGCTGCTGTTCCACTGAGCACATGACTTGTATAAAAGGGGGTTGTATGTACCTCCCAGGCTCTGCTGCACTGAGAACGTGGCTTGTGTAAAAGGGGTTGCAGGGTTAGATGTCTCCCTCCCAGCGGTTGTTGCAGTGAGCAAGTAACTTATGTAAACGGGGGCTTGTGTGGTTGGGGGTGTCCCTCCCAGCTGCTGCTGCTGCACTGAGCATCTGCCTTGGTTAAAAGGAGGTTACATGGTTGGGTGTGTCCCTCCAAGCTGCTGCTGCACTGAGGATGTAACTTTTATTAAAAGAGGTTGTATGGTTTGTGTGCGCCCCCCAGTTACTGATGCACTGAGCACCAGACCGATATAAAATTGGGTTGCATGGTTGGGTGTGTTCCTCCCAGGTGCTGTACACTGAGTATTTGATTCGTATGGTTGGGTGTGTCCCTCCGCACTGTGCGTGTGATTTGTATAAAATGGGGTTTCATGGTTAGTGTGTCCCTCCCAGCTGCGGTTGAATTGAGCACCTGCCTTGCATAAATGGGCCTGTATGGTTGGGTGTATCCTTTCCATGTGCTTTTGCACTAGCACATGACTTGTATAAAATTGTGTTGCATGTTTACTGTGTCCTGTTGCCTTGAGCACCTGCTTTGTATAAAAGGGCCTGTGTGGTTGGGTGTGTCCCTCCCAGGTGCTGTTGTACTGAGCAGCTGACTTGTATAAAAGGGGGCTGGGTGTGCCCCTCTTCACTGCTGCTGCACTGAGACCTTCCTTGTATAAAATAGGGCTGCGTGGTTGGGTGTGTCCCTCTCCACTGCTGCTGCACTGAGACCTTCCTTGTCTAAAAGGAGGCTGCATGGTTGGTGTGTCCCTCTTCACTGCTGCTATTGCACTGAGGCCTTCCTTGTATAAAAGAGGGCTGTGTGGTTGGTGTGTCCCTCTTCACTGCTGCTGCTGAACAGAAACCTTCCTTGTATAAAAGAGGGTTGCATGGTTGGTGTGTCCCTCTCCACTGCTGCTGCTGCACTGAGACCTGCCTTGTATAAAAGGTGGCTGCATGGTTGGTGTGTCCCTCTTCACTGCTGCTGCTGCTGCTGCACTGAGACCTGCCTTGTATACAAGGAGGCTGCATGGTTGGTGTGTCCCTCTTCACTTCTGCTGCTGCTGCACTGAGACCTTCCTTGTATAAAAGAGGGCTGCATGGTTGGCTGTGTTCCTCTTCACTGCTGTTGCATTGAGACCTGCCTTGTATAAAAGAGGGCTGCATGGTTGGTGTGACCCTCTTTACTGCTGCTACTGCACTGAGACCTGCCTTGTGTAAAAGGAAGCTGCATGGTTGGTGTGTCCCTCTTCGCTGCTGCACTATGACTTGCCTTGTATAAAAGGAGGCTGCATGGTTGGTGTGTCCCTCTTCACTGCTGCTGTGCACTGAGACCTTCCTTGTATAAAAGAGGTCTGCATGGTTGGGTGTGTTCCTCTTCACTGCTGTTGCACTGAGACCTGCCTTGTATAAAAGAGGGCTGCATGGTTGGTGTGTCCCTCTTTACTGCTGCTGCTGCACTGAGACCTGCCTTGAATAAAAGGAAGCTGCATGGTTGGTGTGTCCCTCTTCACTGCTGCACTGAGACCTGCCTTGTATAAAAGGAAGCTGCATGGTTGGTGTGTCCCTCTTCACTGCTGCGTCTGCTGCACTGAGACCTGCCTTGTATAAAAGGAAGCTGCATGGTTGGTGTGACCCTCTTCACTGCTGCTGCTGCACTGAGACCTGCCTTGTATAAAAGGAAGCTGCATGGTTGGTGTGTCCCTCTTCACTGCTGCTGCTGCACTGAGACCTGCCTTGTATAAAAGGAGGCTGCATGGTTGGTGTGTCCCTCTTCACTGCTGCTGCTGCACTTAGACCTTCCTTGTATAAAAGGAGGCTGCATGGTTGGTGTGTCCCTCTTCACTGCTGCTGCTGCACTGAGACCTGCCTTGTATAAAAGGAAGCTGAATGGTTGGTGTGTCCCTCTTCACTGCTGCTGCTGCACTGAGACCTTCCTTGTATAAAAGAGGGCTGCATGTTTGGTGTGTCCCTCTTCACTGCTGCTGCTGCACTGAGACCTTCCTTGTATAAAAGGAGGCTGCATGGTTGGTGTGTCCCTCTTCACTGCTGCTGCTGCACTATGACCTGCCTTGTATAAAAGGAGGTTGCATGCTTGGTGTGTCCTTCCTCACTGCTGCTGTTGCACTGAGATCTTCCTTGTAGAAAAGGAGGCTGCATGGTTGGTGTGTCCCTCTTCACTGCTGCTGTTGCACTTAGACCTTCCTTGTATAACAGAGGGTGCATGGTTGGTGTGTCCCTCTTCACTGCTGCTGCTGCACTGAGACCTGCCTTGTATAAAAGGAAGCTGCATGGTTGGTGTGACCCTCTTCACTGCTGCACTGAGACCTGCCTTGTATAAAAGGAAGCTGCATGGTTGGTGTGTCCCTCTTCACTGCTGCTGCTGCACTGAGACCTGCCTGTATAAAAGGAGGCTGAATGGTTGGTGTGTCCCTCTTCACTGCTGCTGCTGCTGCACTTAGACCTTCCTTGTATAAAAGGAGGCTGCATGGTTGGTGTGTCCCTCTTCACTGCTGCTGCTGCACTGAGACCTGCCTTGTATAAAAGGAGACTGCACAGTTGGTGTGTCTCTCTTCACTGCTGCTGCTGCACTGAGACCTGCCTTGTATAAAAGGGGGTTGCATGGTTGGTGCGTCTCTCTTCACTGCTGCTGTTGCACTGAGATCTTCCTTGTAGAAAAGGAGGCTGAATGGTTGGTGTGTCCCTCTTCACTGCTGCTGCTGCACTGAGACCTTCCTTGTATAAAAGAGGGCTGCATGTTTGGTGTGTCCCTCTTCACTGCTGCTGCTGCACTGAGACCTTCCTTGTATAAAAGGAGGCTGCATGGTTGGTGTGTCCCTCTTCACTGCTGCTGCTGCACTATGACCTGCCTTGTATAAAAGGAGGTTGCATGCTTGGTGTGGCCTTTTTCACTGCTGCTGTTGCACTGAGATCTTCCTTGTAGAAAAGGAGGCTGCATGGTTGGTGTGTCCCTCTTCACTGCTGCTGTTGCACTTAGACCTTCCTTGTATAACAGAGGGTGCATGGTTGGTGTGTCCCTCTTCACTGCTGCTGCTGCACTGAGAACTGCCTTGTATAAAAGAGGGATGCATGGTTGGTGTGTCCCTCTTCACTGCTTCTGCTGCACTGAGACCTTCCTTGTATAAAAGAGGGATGCATGGTTGGTGTGTCCCTCTTCACTGCTGCTGTTGCACTTAGACCTTCCTTGTATAAAAGAGGGTGCATGGTTGGTGTGTCCCTCTTCGCTGCTGCTGCACTGAGACCTTCCTTTTATACAAGAGGGCTGCATGGTTGGTGTGACCCTCTTCACTGCTGCTGTTGCACTGAGACCTGCCTTGTATAAAAGAGGGCAGCATGGTTGGTGTCCCTCTCTTCACTGCTGCTGCACTGAGACCTGCCTTTTTATAAAAGGAGGCTGCATGGTTGGTGTGTCCCTCTTCACTGCTGCTGCTGCACTGAGACCTGCCTTGTATAAAAGGGGGCTGAATGGTTGGTATGTCCCTCTTCACTGCTGCTGTTGCACTGAGACCTGCCTTGTATAAAAGGGGGCTGAATGGTTGGTATGTCCCTCTTCACTGCTGCTGCTGCACTGAGACCTGCCTTGTATAAAAGGGGGCTGAATGGTTGGTGTGTCCCTCTTCACTGCTGCTGTTGCACTGAGACCTGCCTTGTATAAAAGGGGGCTGAATGGTTGGTATGTCCCTCTTCAATGCTGCTGCTGCACTTAGACCTTCCTTGTAAAAAAGGAGGCTGAACAGTTGGTGTGTCCCTCTTCACTGCTGCTGCTGCACTGAGACCTGCCTTGTATAAAAGGGGGCTGCATGGTTGGTGTGTCCCTCTTCACTGCTGCTGTTGCACTGAGATCTTCCTTGTAGAAAAGGAGGCTGCATGGTTGGTGTGTCCCTCTTCACTGCTGCTGCTGCACTGAGACTTTCCTTGTATAAAAGAGGGATGCATGGTTGGGTGTGTCCCTCTTCACTGCTGCTGTTGCACTGAGACCTGCATTGTATAAAAAGAGGCTGCATGGCTGGTGTGTCCCTCTTCACTGCTGCAGCTGCACTGAGACCTGCGTTGTATAAAAGAGGACTGTGTGGTTGGTGTGTCCCTCTTCACTGCTGCTGATGCACTGAGACCTGCCTAATATAAAATGAGGCTGCATGGTTGGTGTGTCCCTCTTCACTGCTTCTGCTGCACTGAGACCTTCCTTGTATAAAAGAGGGCTGCATGGTTGATGTGTCCCTCTTCACTGCTGCTGCACTGAGATTTTCCTTGCATAAAAGAGGGCTGCATGGTTAGTGTGTCCCTCTTCACTGCTGCTGATGCACTGAGACCTGCCTTGTATAAAAGGAGGCTGCATGGTTGGTGTGTCCCTCTTCACTGCTGCTGCTGCACTGAGACCTGCCTTGTATACAAGGAGGCTGCGTGGTTGGTGTGTCCCTCTTCACTGCTGCTGCACTGAGACCTGCCTTGAATAAAAGGAAACTGCATCGTTGGTGTGTCCCTCTTCACTGCTGCTGCTGCACTGAGACCTGCCTTGTATAAAAGGAAGCTGCATGGTTGGTGTGTCCCTCTTCACTGCTGCTGCTGCTGCACTGAGACCTGCCTTGTATAAAAGGAAGCTGCATGGTTGGTGTGTCCCTCTTCACTGCTGCTGCTGCACTGAGAACTGCCTTGTATAAAAGGAAGCTGCATGGTTGGTGTGTCCCTCTTCACTGCTGCTGCTGCACTGAGAACTGCCTTGTATAAAAGGAGGCTGCATGGTTGGTGTGTCCCTCTTCACTGCTGCTGGTGCACTGAGACCTGCCTTGTATAAAAGGAGGCTGCATGGTTAGTGTGTCCCTCTTCACTGCTGGTGCTGCTGCACAGAGACCTTCCTTGTATAAAAGGAGGCTGCATGGTTGGTGTGTCCCTCTTCACGGCTGCTGCTGCACTGAGACCTGCCTTGTATAAAAGGAGGCTGCACAGTTGGTGTGTCCCTCTTCACTGCTGCTGCTGCACTGAGACCTGCCTTGTATAAAAGGGGGTTGCATGGTTGGTGTGTCCCTCTTCACTGCTGCTGTTGCACTGAGATCTTCCTTGTAGAAAAGGAGGCTGCATGGTTGGTGTGTCCCTCTTCACTGCTGCTGCTGCACTGAGACCTTCCTTGTATAAAACAGGGCTGCATGGTTGGTGTGTCCCTCTTCACTGCTGCTTCTGCTGCACTGAGACCTTCCTTATATAAAAGGAGGCTGCATGGTTGGTGTGTCCCTATTCACTGCTGCTGCTGCACTATGACCTACCTTGTATAAAAGGAGGCTGCATGGTTGGTGTGTCCCTCTTCACTGCTGCTGTTGCACTGAGATCTTCCTTGTAGAAAAGGAGGCTGCATGGTTGGTGTGTCCCTCTTCACTGCTGCTGTTGCACTTAGACCTTCCTTGTATAAAAGAGGGTGCATGGTTGGTGTGTCCCTCTTCACTGCTGCACTGAGACCTGTCTTGTATAAAAGAGGGATGCATGGTTGGTGTGTCCCTCTTCATTGCTTCTGCTGCACTGGGACCTTCCTTGTATAAAAGAGGGATGCATGGTTGGTGTGTCAATCTTCACTGCTGCTGTTGCACTTAGACCTTCCTTGTAAAAAAAGGAGGCTGAACAGTTGGTGTGTCCCTCTTCACTGCTGCTGCTGCACTGAGACCTGCCTTGTATAAAAGGGGGCTGCATGGTTGGTGTGTCCCTCTTCACTGCTGCTGTTGCACTGAGATTTTCCTTGTAGAAAAGGAGGCTGCATGGTTGGTGTGTCCCTCTTCACTGCTGCTGCTGCACTGAGACTTTCCTTGTATAAAAGAGGGATGCATGGTTGGGTGTGTCCCTCTTCACTGCTGCTGTTGCACTGAGACCTTCCTTGTATAAAAGAGGGCTGCATGGTTGGTGTGTCCCTCTTCACTGCTGCTGCTGCACTGAGACCTGCATTGTATAAAAAGAGGCTGCTTGGTTGGTGTGTCCCTCTTCACTGCTGCAACTGCACTGAGACCTGCCTTGTATAAAAGAGGACTGTGTGGTTGGTGTGTCCCTCTTCACTGCTGCTGATGCACTGAGACCTTCCTTGTATAAAACAGGGCTGCATGGTTGATGTGTCCCTCTTCACTGCTGCTGCTGCACTGAGATTTTCCTTGCATAAAAGAGGGCTGCATGGTTGGTGTGTCCCTCTTCACTGCTGCTGATGCACTGAGACCTGCCTTGTATAAAAGGAGGCTGCATGGTTGGTGTGTCCCTCTTCACTGCTGCTGCTGCACTGAGACCTGCCTTGTATACAAGGAGGCTGCGTGGTTGGTGTGTCCCTCTTCACTGCTGCTGCACTGAGACCTGCCTTGAATAAAAGGAAACTGCATCGTTGGTGTGTCCCTCTTCACTGCTGCTGCTGCACTGAGACCTGCCTTGTATAAAAGGAAGCTGCATGGTTGGTGTGTCCCTCTTCACTGCTGCTGCTGCTGCACTGAGACCTGCCTTGTATAAAAGGAAGCTGCATGGTGGGGAACAACCTTTACAACGCAACTTTTACAACGCACTACCTTTACAACGCATTTTTTACAACGCATAATCCATTACAACGCATGACATTACAACGCATGACACTACAACGCATTTTTAAAAACTACCTTTACAACGCATTCCATTACAACGCATACTACCATTACAACGCATACCATTACAACGCATAATATTACACTACACTATCCAACACTTACCCTACTGTTGCACCCCCTGGAGTTAGAATAGTAATTTTTACCCCTATACTATCCAACACTTACCCTACTGTTGCACCCCCTGGAGTTAGAATAGTAATTTTTACCCCTATACTATCCAACACTTACCCTACTGTTGCACCCCCTGGAGTTAGAATAGTAATTTTTACCCCTATACTATCCAACACTTACCCCACTGTTGCACCCCCTGGAGTTAGAATAGTAATTTTTACCCCTATACTATCCAACACTTACCCTACTGTTGCACCCCCTGGAGTTAGAATAGTAATTTTTACCCCTATACTATCCAACACTTACCCTACTGTTGCACCCCCTGGAGTTAGAATAGTAATTTTTACCCCTATACTATCCAACACTTACCCCACTGTTGCACCCCCTGGAGTTAGAATAGTAATTTTTACCCCTATACTATCCAACACTTACCCTACTGTTGCACCCCCTGGAGTTAGAATAGTAATTTTTACCCCTATTCTATCCAACACTTACCCTACTGTTGCACCCCCTGGAGTTAGAATAGTAATTTTTACCCCTATACTATCCAACACTTACCCTACTGTTGCACCCCCTAGAGTTAGAATAGTAATTTTTACCCCTATACTATCCAACACTTACCCTACTGTTGCACCCCCTGGAGTTAGAATAGTAATTTTTACCCCTATACTATCCAACACTTACCCTACTGTTGCACCCCCTGGAGTTAGAAAAGTAACTTTTACCCCTATACTATCTAATACTTACCTTAAATGCAATTTAATATTATGCGTTGTAATGGTATGCGTTGTAAAGGTATTATGCGTTGTAATGGAAATGCGTTGTAAAGGTAGTTTTTAAAAATGCGTTGTAGTGTCATGCGTTGTAATGTCATGCGTTGTAATGGATTATGCGTTGTAAAAAATGCGTTGTAAGTGCATGCGTTGTAAAAGTGTGCGTTGTAACGTCATACATCCCTGCATGGTTGGTGTGTCCCTCTTCACTGCTGCTGCTGCACTGAGAACTGCCTTGTATAAAAGGAAGCTGCATGGTTGGTGTGTCCCTCTTCACTGCTGCTGCTGCACTGAGAACTGCCTTGTATAAAAGGAGGCTGCATGGTTGGTGTGCCCCTCTTCACTGCTGCTGCTGCACTCAGACCTTCCTTGTAAAAAAGGAGGCTGCATGGTTGGTGTGTCCCTCTTCACTGCTGCTGCTGCACTGAGACCTGCCTTGTATAAAAGGAGGCTGCATGGTTGGTGTGTCCCTCTTCACTGCTGGTGCCGCTGCACTGAGACCTTCCTTGTATAAAAGGAGGCTGCATGGTTGGTGTGTCCCTCTTCACTGCTGCACTGAGACCTGCCTTGTATAAAAGGAGGCTGCACAGTTGGAGTGTCCCTCTTCACTGCTGCTGCTGCACTGAGACCTGCCTTGTATAAAAGGGGGTTGCATGGTTGGTGTGTCCCTCTTCACTGCTGCTGTTGCACTGAGATCTTCCTTGTAGAAAAGGAGGCTGCATGGTTGGTGTGTCCCTCTTCACTGCTGCTGCTGCACTGAGACCTGCCTTGTATAAAAGGGGGCTGAATGGTTGGTATGTCCCTCTTCACTGCTGCTGTTGCACTGAGACCTGCCTTGTATAAAAGGGGGCTGAATGGTTGGTATGTCCCTCTTCACTGCTGCTGCTGCACTGAGACCTGCCTTGTATAAAAGGGGGCTGAATGGTTGGTGTGTCCCTCTTCACTGCTGCTGTTGCACTGAGACCTGCCTTGTATAAAAGGGGGCTGAATGGTTGGTATGTCCCTCTTCAATGCTGCTGCTGCACTTAGACCTTCCTTGTAAAAAAGGAGGCTGAACAGTTGGTGTGTCCCTCTTCACTGCTGCTGCTGCACTGAGACCTGCCTTGTATAAAAGGGGGCTGCATGGTTGGTGTGTCCCTCTTCACTGCTGCTGTTGCACTGAGATCTTCCTTGTAGAAAAGGAGGCTGCATGGTTGGTGTGTCCCTCTTCACTGCTGCTGCTGCACTGAGACTTTCCTTGTATAAAAGAGGGATGCATGGTTGGGTGTGTCCCTCTTCACTGCTGCTGTTGCACTGAGACCTGCATTGTATAAAAAGAGGCTGCATGGCTGGTGTGTCCCTCTTCACTGCTGCAGCTGCACTGAGACCTGCGTTGTATAAAAGAGGACTGTGTGGTTGGTGTGTCCCTCTTCACTGCTGCTGATGCACTGAGACCTGCCTAATATAAAATGAGGCTGCATGGTTGGTGTGTCCCTCTTCACTGCTTCTGCTGCACTGAGACCTTCCTTGTATAAAAGAGGGCTGCATGGTTGATGTGTCCCTCTTCACTGCTGCTGCACTGAGATTTTCCTTGCATAAAAGAGGGCTGCATGGTTAGTGTGTCCCTCTTCACTGCTGCTGATGCACTGAGACCTGCCTTGTATAAAAGGAGGCTGCATGGTTGGTGTGTCCCTCTTCACTGCTGCTGCTGCACTGAGACCTGCCTTGTATACAAGGAGGCTGCGTGGTTGGTGTGTCCCTCTTCACTGCTGCTGCACTGAGACCTGCCTTGAATAAAAGGAAACTGCATCGTTGGTGTGTCCCTCTTCACTGCTGCTGCTGCACTGAGACCTGCCTTGTATAAAAGGAAGCTGCATGGTTGGTGTGTCCCTCTTCACTGCTGCTGCTGCTGCACTGAGACCTGCCTTGTATAAAAGGAAGCTGCATGGTTGGTGTGTCCCTCTTCACTGCTGCTGCTGCACTGAGAACTGCCTTGTATAAAAGGAAGCTGCATGGTTGGTGTGTCCCTCTTCACTGCTGCTGCTGCACTGAGAACTGCCTTGTATAAAAGGAGGCTGCATGGTTGGTGTGTCCCTCTTCACTGCTGCTGGTGCACTGAGACCTGCCTTGTATAAAAGGAGGCTGCATGGTTAGTGTGTCCCTCTTCACTGCTGGTGCTGCTGCACAGAGACCTTCCTTGTATAAAAGGAGGCTGCATGGTTGGTGTGTCCCTCTTCACGGCTGCTGCTGCACTGAGACCTGCCTTGTATAAAAGGAGGCTGCACAGTTGGTGTGTCCCTCTTCACTGCTGCTGCTGCACTGAGACCTGCCTTGTATAAAAGGGGGTTGCATGGTTGGTGTGTCCCTCTTCACTGCTGCTGTTGCACTGAGATCTTCCTTGTAGAAAAGGAGGCTGCATGGTTGGTGTGTCCCTCTTCACTGCTGCTGCTGCACTGAGACCTTCCTTGTATAAAACAGGGCTGCATGGTTGGTGTGTCCCTCTTCACTGCTGCTTCTGCTGCACTGAGACCTTCCTTATATAAAAGGAGGCTGCATGGTTGGTGTGTCCCTATTCACTGCTGCTGCTGCACTATGACCTACCTTGTATAAAAGGAGGCTGCATGGTTGGTGTGTCCCTCTTCACTGCTGCTGTTGCACTGAGATCTTCCTTGTAGAAAAGGAGGCTGCATGGTTGGTGTGTCCCTCTTCACTGCTGCTGTTGCACTTAGACCTTCCTTGTATAAAAGAGGGTGCATGGTTGGTGTGTCCCTCTTCACTGCTGCTGCTGCACTGAGACCTGTCTTGTATAAAAGAGGGATGCATGGTTGGTGTGTCCCTCTTCATTGCTTCTGCTGCACTGGGACCTTCCTTGTATAAAAGAGGGATGCATGGTTGGTGTGTCAATCTTCACTGCTGCTGTTGCACTTAGACCTTCCTTGTAAAAAAAGGAGGCTGAACAGTTGGTGTGTCCCTCTTCACTGCTGCTGCTGCACTGAGACCTGCCTTGTATAAAAGGGGGCTGCATGGTTGGTGTGTCCCTCTTCACTGCTGCTGTTGCACTGAGATTTTCCTTGTAGAAAAGGAGGCTGCATGGTTGGTGTGTCCCTCTTCACTGCTGCTGCTGCACTGAGACTTTCCTTGTATAAAAGAGGGATGCATGGTTGGGTGTGTCCCTCTTCACTGCTGCTGTTGCACTGAGACCTTCCTTGTATAAAAGAGGGCTGCATGGTTGGTGTGTCCCTCTTCACTGCTGCTGCTGCACTGAGACCTGCCTTGTATAAAAGAGGACTGTGTGGTTGGTGTGTCCCTCTTCACTGCTGCTGATGCACTGAGACCTTCCTTGTATAAAACAGGGCTGCATGGTTGATGTGTCCCTCTTCACTGCTGCTGCTGCACTGAGATTTTCCTTGCATAAAAGAGGGCTGCATGGTTGGTGTGTCCCTCTTCACTGCTGCTGATGCACTGAGACCTGCCTTGTATAAAAGGAGGCTGCATGGTTGGTGTGTCCCTCTTCACTGCTGCTGCTGCACTGAGACCTGCCTTGTATACAAGGAGGCTGCGTGGTTGGTGTGTCCCTCTTCACTGCTGCTGCACTGAGACCTGCCTTGAATAAAAGGAAACTGCATCGTTGGTGTGTCCCTCTTCACTGCTGCTGCTGCACTGAGACCTGCCTTGTATAAAAGGAAGCTGCATGGTTGGTGTGTCCCTCTTCACTGCTGCTGCTGCTGCACTGAGACCTGCCTTGTATAAAAGGAAGCTGCATGGTGGGGAACAACCTTTACAACGCAACTTTTACAACGCACTACCTTTACAACGCATTTTTTACAACGCATAATCCATTACAACGCATGACATTACAACGCATGACACTACAACGCATTTTTAAAAACTACCTTTACAACGCATTCCATTACAACGCATACTACCATTACAACGCATACCATTACAACGCATAATATTACACTACACTATCCAACACTTACCCTACTGTTGCACCCCCTGGAGTTAGAATAGTAATTTTTACCCCTATACTATCCAACACTTACCCTACTGTTGCACCCCCTGGAGTTAGAATAGTAATTTTTACCCCTATACTATCCAACACTTACCCTACTGTTGCACCCCCTGGAGTTAGAATAGTAATTTTTACCCCTATACTATCCAACACTTACCCCACTGTTGCACCCCCTGGAGTTAGAATAGTAATTTTTACCCCTATACTATCCAACACTTACCCTACTGTTGCACCCCCTGGAGTTAGAATAGTAATTTTTACCCCTATACTATCCAACACTTACCCTACTGTTGCACCCCCTGGAGTTAGAATAGTAATTTTTACCCCTATACTATCCAACACTTACCCCACTGTTGCACCCCCTGGAGTTAGAATAGTAATTTTTACCCCTATACTATCCAACACTTACCCTACTGTTGCACCCCCTGGAGTTAGAATAGTAATTTTTACCCCTATTCTATCCAACACTTACCCTACTGTTGCACCCCCTGGAGTTAGAATAGTAATTTTTACCCCTATACTATCCAACACTTACCCTACTGTTGCACCCCCTAGAGTTAGAATAGTAATTTTTACCCCTATACTATCCAACACTTACCCTACTGTTGCACCCCCTGGAGTTAGAATAGTAATTTTTACCCCTATACTATCCAACACTTACCCTACTGTTGCACCCCCTGGAGTTAGAAAAGTAACTTTTACCCCTATACTATCTAATACTTACCTTAAATGCAATTTAATATTATGCGTTGTAATGGTATGCGTTGTAAAGGTATTATGCGTTGTAATGGAAATGCGTTGTAAAGGTAGTTTTTAAAAATGCGTTGTAGTGTCATGCGTTGTAATGTCATGCGTTGTAATGGATTATGCGTTGTAAAAAATGCGTTGTAAGTGCATGCGTTGTAAAAGTGTGCGTTGTAACGTCATACATCCCTGCATGGTTGGTGTGTCCCTCTTCACTGCTGCTGCTGCACTGAGAACTGCCTTGTATAAAAGGAAGCTGCATGGTTGGTGTGTCCCTCTTCACTGCTGCTGCTGCACTGAGAACTGCCTTGTATAAAAGGAGGCTGCATGGTTGGTGTGCCCCTCTTCACTGCTGCTGCTGCACTCAGACCTTCCTTGTAAAAAAGGAGGCTGCATGGTTGGTGTGTCCCTCTTCACTGCTGCTGCTGCACTGAGACCTGCCTTGTATAAAAGGAGGCTGCATGGTTGGTGTGTCCCTCTTCACTGCTGGTGCCGCTGCACTGAGACCTTCCTTGTATAAAAGGAGGCTGCATGGTTGGTGTGTCCCTCTTCACTGCTGCACTGAGACCTGCCTTGTATAAAAGGAGGCTGCACAGTTGGAGTGTCCCTCTTCACTGCTGCTGCTGCACTGAGACCTGCCTTGTATAAAAGGGGGTTGCATGGTTGGTGTGTCCCTCTTCACTGCTGCTGTTGCACTGAGATCTTCCTTGTAGAAAAGGAGGCTGCATGGTTGGTGTGTCCCTCTTCACTGCTGCTGCTGCACTGAGACCTTCCTTGTATAAAACAGGGCTGCATGGATGGTGTGTCCCTCTTCACTGCTGCTTCTGCTGAACTGAGACCTTCCTTGTATAAAAGAGGGATGCATGGTTGGTGTGTCCCTCTTCACTGCTGCTGTTGCACTTAGACCTTCCTTGTATAAAAGAGGGTGCATGGTTGGTGTGTCCCTCTTCGCTGCTGCTGCACTGAGACCTTCCTTTTATACAAGAGGGCTGCATGGTTGGTGTGACCCTCTTCACTGCTGGTGTTGCACTGAGACCTGCCTTGTATAAAAGGGGGTTGCATGGTTGGTGTGTCCCTTCCAGGTGCTGTTGCATTGAGCATGTGGCTTGTATAAAAGGGGGTTGCAAGTTTGGGTGCATCCCTCCCAGGTGCTGCTACCCTGAGCACGTGACTTGTATAAAAGGGAATTGCTTGGTTGGTGTGTCCCTCCCAGGTGCTGTTGCACTGAGCACGTCAGTTTTATAAAAGGCTGTTGCATACTTGGGTGTGTCCTTTCTAGGTACTGTTGCAGGGAGCACATGACTTATGTAAAAGGGGATTGCATGCTTGGCTGTATCCCTCCCAGCTGCTGTTCCACTGAGCACATGACTTGTATAAAAAGGGGTTGCATGTACCTCCCAGGCTCTGCTGCACCCAGCACGTGGCTTGTGTAAAAAGGGGTTGCATGGTGGGATGTCTCCCTCCCAGGTGCTGCTACACTGAGCACCTGCCTTGTGTAAAAGAGGGTTGCGTGGTTGGTCTGTCCCTCCAAGGTGCTGTTGCACTGAGCACGTGACTTGTATAAAAGGGAATTGCTTGGTTGGTGTGTCCCTCCCAGGTGCTGTTACACTGAGCACGTGATTTTTATAAAAGGCTGTTGCATGCTTGGGTGTGTCCTTTCTAGGTACTGTTGCAGGGAGCACGTGACTTGTGTAAAAGGGGATTGCATGCTTTGGTGTGTCGCTTCCAG
This sequence comes from Triturus cristatus, assembly GCF_964204655.1. NCBI lineage: Eukaryota > Metazoa > Chordata > Amphibia > Caudata > Salamandridae > Triturus > Triturus cristatus. The sequence continues at coordinate 395,887,130 of NC_140594.1, forward strand.
CTGCTGTTCCACTGAGCACATGACTTGTATAAAAGGGGGTTGTATGTACCTCCCAGGCTCTGCTGCACTGAGAACGTGGCTTGTGTAAAAGGGGTTGCAGGGTTAGATGTCTCCCTCCCAGCGGTTGTTGCAGTGAGCAAGTAACTTATGTAAACGGGGGCTTGTGTGGTTGGGGGTGTCCCTCCCAGCTGCTGCTGCTGCACTGAGCATCTGCCTTGCTTTTGCACTAGCACATGACTTGTATAAAATTGTGTTGCATGTTTAATGTGTCCTGTTGCCTTGAGCACCTGCTTTGTATAAAAGGGCCTGTGTGGTTGGGTGTGTCCCTCCCAGGTGCTGTTGTACTGAGCAGCTGACTTGTATAAAAGGGGGCTGGGTGTGCCCCTCTTCACTGCTGCTGCACTGAGACCTTCCTTGTATAAAATAGGGCTGCGTGGTTGGGTGTGTCCCTCTCCACTGCTGCTGCACTGAGACCTTCCTTGTCTAAAAGGAGGCTGCATGGTTGGTGTGTCCCTCTTCACTGCTGCTATTGCACTGAGGCCTTCCTTGTATAAAAGAGGGCTGTGTGGTTGATGTGTCCCTCTTCACTGCTGCTGCTGAACAGAAACCTTCCTTGTATAAAAGAGGGTTGCATGGTTGGTGTGTCCCTCTCCACTGCTGCTGCTGCACTGAGACCTGCCTTGTATAAAAGGTGGCTGCATGGTTGGTGTGTCCCTCTTCACTGCTGCTGCTGCTGCTGCTGCACTGAGACCTGCCTTGTATACAAGGAGGCTGCATGGTTGGTGTGTCCCTCTTCACTTCTGCTGCTGCTGCACTGAGACCTTCCTTGTATAAAAGAGGGCTGCATGGTTGGCTGTGTTCCTCTTCACTGCTGTTGCATTGAGACCTGCCTTGTATAAAAGAGGGCTGCATGGTTGGTGTGACCCTCTTTACTGCTGCTACTGCACTGAGACCTGCCTTGTGTAAAAGGAAGCTGCATGGTTGGTGTGTCCCTCTTCGCTGCTGCTGCTGCACTATGACTTGCCTTGTATAAAAGGAGGCTGCATGGTTGGTGTGTCCCTCTTCACTGCTGCTGTGCACTGAGACCTTCCTTGTATAAAAGAGGTCTGCATGGTTGGGTGTGTTCCTCTTCACTGCTGTTGCACTGAGACCTGCCTTGTATAAAAGAGGGCTGCATGGTTGGTGTGTCCCTCTTTACTGCTGCTGCTGCACTGAGACCTGCCTTGAATAAAAGGAAGCTGCATGGTTGGTGTGTCCCTCTTCACTGCTGCTGCTGCACTGAGACCTGCCTTGTATAAAAGGAAGCTGCATGGTTGGTGTGTCCCTCTTCACTGCTGCGTCTGCTGCACTGAGACCTGCCTTGTATAAAAGGAAGCTGCATGGTTGGTGTGACCCTCTTCACTGCTGCTGCTGCACTGAGACCTGCCTTGTATAAAAGGAAGCTGCATGGTTGGTGTGTCCCTCTTCACTGCTGCTGCTGCACTGAGACCTGCCTTGTATAAAAGGAGGCTGCATGGTTGGTGTGTCCCTCTTCACTGCTGCTGCTGCACTTAGACCTTCCTTGTATAAAAGGAGGCTGCATGGTTGGTGTGTCCCTCTTCACTGCTGCTGCTGCACTGAGACCTGCCTTGTATAAAAGGAAGCTGAATGGTTGGTGTGTCCCTCTTCACTGCTGCTGCTGCACTGAGACCTTCCTTGTATAAAAGAGGGCTGCATGTTTGGTGTGTCCCTCTTCACTGCTGCTGCTGCACTGAGACCTTCCTTGTATAAAAGGAGGCTGCATGGTTGGTGTGTCCCTCTTCACTGCTGCTGCTGCACTATGACCTGCCTTGTATAAAAGGAGGTTGCATGCTTGGTGTGTCCTTCTTCACTGCTGCTGTTGCACTGAGATCTTCCTTGTAGAAAAGGAGGCTGCATGGTTGGTGTGTCCCTCTTCACTGCTGCTGTTGCACTTAGACCTTCCTTGTATAACAGAGGGTGCATGGTTGGTGTGTCCCTCTTCACTGCTGCTGCTGCACTGAGACCTGCCTTGTATAAAAGGAAGCTGCATGGTTGGTGTGACCCTCTTCACTGCTGCACTGAGACCTGCCTTGTATAAAAGGAAGCTGCATGGTTGGTGTGTCCCTCTTCGCTGCTGCTGCTGCACTGAGACCTGCCTTGTATAAAAGGAGGCTGAATGGTTGGTGTGTCCCTCTTCACTGCTGCTGCTGCTGCACTTAGACCTTCCTTGTATAAAAGGAGGCTGCATGGTTGGTGTGTCCCTCTTCACTGCTGCTGCTGCACTGAGACCTGCCTTGTATAAAAGGAGACTGCACAGTTGGTGTGTCTCTCTTCACTGCTGCTGCTGCACTGAGACCTGCCTTGTATAAAAGGGGGTTGCATGGTTGGTGTGTCTCTCTTCACTGCTGCTGTTGCACTGAGATCTTCCTTGTAGAAAAGGAGGCTGAATGGTTGGTGTGTCCCTCTTCACTGCTGCTGCTGCACTGAGACCTTCCTTGTATAAAAGAGGGCTGCATGTTTGGTGTGTCCCTCTTCACTGCTGCTGCTGCACTGAGACCTTCCTTGTATAAAAGGAGGCTGCATGGTTGGTGTGTCCCTCTTCACTGCTGCTGCTGCACTATGACCTGCCTTGTATAAAAGGAGGTTGCATGCTTGGTGTGGCCTTTTTCACTGCTGCTGTTGCACTGAGATCTTCCTTGTAGAAAAGGAGGCTGCATGGTTGGTGTGTCCCTCTTCACTGCTGCTGTTGCACTTAGACCTTCCTTGTATAACAGAGGGTGCATGGTTGGTGTGTCCCTCTTCACTGCTGCTGCTGCACTGAGAACTGCCTTGTATAAAAGAGGGATGCATGGTTGGTGTGTCCCTCTTCACTGCTTCTGCTGCACTGAGACCTTCCTTGTATAAAAGAGGGATGCATGGTTGGTGTGTCCCTCTTCACTGCTGCTGTTGCACTTAGACCTTCCTTGTATAAAAGAGGGTGCATGGTTGGTGTGTCCCTCTTCGCTGCTGCTGCACTGAGACCTTCCTTTTATACAAGAGGGCTGCATGGTTGGTGTGACCCTCTTCACTGCTGCTGTTGCACTGAGACCTGCCTTGTATAAAAGAGGGCAGCATGGTTGGTGTCCCTCTCTTCACTGCTGCTGCACTGAGACCTGCCTTTTATAAAAGGAGGCTGCATGGTTGGTGTGTCCCTCTTCACTGCTGCTGCTGCACTGAGACTTTCCTTGTATAAAAGAGGGATGCATGGTTGGGTGTGTCCCTCTTCACTGCTGCTGTTGCACTGAGACCTGCATTGTATAAAAAGAGGCTGCATGGCTGGTGTGTCCCTCTTCACTGCTGCAGCTGCACTGAGACCTGCGTTGTATAAAAGAGGACTGTGTGGTTGGTGTGTCCCTCTTCACTGCTGCTGATGCACTGAGACCTGCCTCATATAAAATGAGGCTGCATGGTTGGTGTGTCCCTCTTCACTGCTTCTGCTGCACTGAGACCTTCCTTGTATAAAAGAGGGCTGCATGGTTGATGTGTCCCTCTTCACTGCTGCTGCACTGAGATTTTCCTTGCATAAAAGAGGGCTGCATGGTTAGTGTGTCCCTCTTCACTGCTGCTGATGCACTGAGACCTGCCTTGTATAAAAGGAGGCTGCATGGTTGGTGTGTCCCTCTTCACTGCTGCTGCTGCACTGAGACCTGCCTTGTATACAAGGAGGCTGCGTGGTTGGTGTGTCCCTCTTCACTGCTGCTGCACTGAGACCTGCCTTGAATAAAAGGAAACTGCATCGTTGGTGTGTCCCTCTTCACTGCTGCTGCTGCACTGAGACCTGCCTTGTATAAAAGGAAGCTGCATGGTTGGTGTGTCCCTCTTCACTGCTGCTGCTGCTGCACTGAGACCTGCCTTGTATAAAAGGAAGCTGCATGGTTGGTGTGTCCCTCTTCACTGCTGCTGCTGCACTGAGAACTGCCTTGTATAAAAGGAAGCTGCATGATTGGTGTGTCCCTCTTCACTGCTGCTGCTGCACTGAGAACTGCCTTGTATAAAAGGAGGCTGCATGGTTGGTGTGTCCCTCTTCACTGCTGCTGGTGCACTGAGACCTGCCTTGTATCAAAGGAGGCTGCATGGTTAGTGTGTCCCTCTTCACTGCTGGTGCTGCTGCACAGAGACCTTCCTTGTATAAAAGGAGGCTGCATGGTTGGTGTGTCCCTCTTCACGGCTGCTGCTGCACTGAGACCTGCCTTGTATAAAAGGAGGCTGCACAGTTGGTGTGTCCCTCTTCACTGCTGCTGCTGCACTGAGACCTGCCTTGTATAAAAGGGGGTTGCATGGTTGGTGTGTCCCTCTTCACTGCTGCTGTTGCACTGAGATCTTCCTTGTAGAAAAGGAGGCTGCATGGTTGGTGTGTCCTTCTTCACTGCTGCTGCTGCACTGAGACCTTCCTTGTATAAAACAGGGCTGCATGGTTGGTGTGTCCCTCTTCACTGCTGCTTCTGCTGCACTGAGACCTTCCTTATATAAAAGGAGGCTGCATGGTTGGTGTGTCCCTATTCACTGCTGCTGCTGCACTATGACCTACCTTGTATAAAAGGAGGCTGCATGGTTGGTGTGTCCCTCTTCACTGCTGCTGTTGCACTGAGATCTTCCTTGTAGAAAAGGAGGCTGCATGGTTGGTGTGTCCCTCTTCACTGCTGCTGTTGCACTTAGACCTTCCTTGTATAAAAGAGGGTGCATGGTTGGTGTGTCCCTCTTCACTGCTGCTGCTGCACTGAGACCTGTCTTGTATAAAAGAGGGATGCATGGTTGGTGTGTCCCTCTTCATTGCTTCTGCTGCACTGGGACCTTCCTTGTATAAAAGAGGGATGCATGGTTGGTGTGTCCCTCTTCACTGCTGCTGTTGCACTTAGACCTTCCTTGTATGAAAGAGGGTGCATGGTTGGTGTGTCAATCTTCACTGCTGCTGTTGCACTTAGACCTTCCTTGTAAAAAAGGAGGCTGAACAGTTGGTGTGTCCCTCTTCACTGCTGCTGCTGCACTGAGACCTGCCTTGTATAAAAGGGGGCTGCATGGTTGGTGTGTCCCTCTTCACTGCTGCTGTTGCACTGAGATTTTCCTTGTAGAAAAGGAGGCTGCATGGTTGGTGTGTCCCTCTTCACTGCTGCTGCTGCACTGAGACTTTCCTTGTATAAAAGAGGGATGCATGGTTGGGTGTGTCCCTCTTCACTGCTGCTGTTGCACTGAGACCTTCCTTGTATAAAAGAGGGCTGCATGGTTGGTGTGTCCCTCTTCACTGCTGCTGCTGCACTGAGACCTGCATTGTATAAAAAGAGGCTGCTTGGTTGGTGTGTCCCTCTTCACTGCTGCAACTGCACTGAGACCTGCCTTGTATAAAAGAGGACTGTGTGGTTGGTGTGTCCCTCTTCACTGCTGCTGATGCACTGAGACCTTCCTTGTATAAAACAGGGCTGCATGGTTGATGTGTCCCTCTTCACTGCTGCTGCTGCACTGAGATTTTCCTTGCATAAAAGAGGGCTGCATGGTTGGTGTGTCCCTCTTCACTGCTGCTGATGCACTGAGACCTGCCTTGTATAAAAGGAGGCTGCATGGTTGGTGTGTCCCTCTTCACTGCTGCTGCTGCACTGAGACCTGCCTTGTATACAAGGAGGCTGCGTGGTTGGTGTGTCCCTCTTCACTGCTGCTGCACTGAGACCTGCCTTGAATAAAAGGAAACTGCATCGTTGGTGTGTCCCTCTTCACTGCTGCTGCTGCACTGAGACCTGCCTTGTATAAAAGGAAGCTGCATGGTTGGTGTGTCCCTCTTCACTGCTGCTGCTGCTGCACTGAGACCTGCCTTGTATAAAAGGAAGCTGCATGGTGGGGAACAACCTTTACAACGCAACTTTTACAACGCACTACCTTTACAACGCATTTTTTACAACGCATAATCCATTACAACGCATGACATTACAACGCATGACACTACAACGCATTTTTAAAAACTACCTTTACAACGCATTCCATTACAACGCATACTACCATTACAACGCATACCATTACAACGCATAATATTACACTACACTATCCAACACTTACCCTACTGTTGCACCCCCTGGAGTTAGAATAGTAATTTTTACCCCTATACTATCCAACACTTACCCTACTGTTGCACCCCCTGGAGTTAGAATAGTAATTTTTACCCCTATACTATCCAACACTTACCCTACTGTTGCACCCCCTGGAGTTAGAATAGTAATTTTTACCCCTATACTATCCAACACTTACCCCACTGTTGCACCCCCTGGAGTTAGAATAGTAATTTTTACCCCTATACTATCCAACACTTACCCTACTGTTGCACCCCCTGGAGTTAGAATAGTAATTTTTACCCCTATACTATCCAACACTTACCCTACTGTTGCACCCCCTGGAGTTAGAATAGTAATTTTTACCCCTATACTATCCAACACTTACCCCACTGTTGCACCCCCTGGAGTTAGAATAGTAATTTTTACCCCTATACTATCCAACACTTACCCTACTGTTGCACCCCCTGGAGTTAGAATAGTAATTTTTACCCCTATTCTATCCAACACTTACCCTACTGTTGCACCCCCTGGAGTTAGAATAGTAATTTTTACCCCTATACTATCCAACACTTACCCTACTGTTGCACCCCCTAGAGTTAGAATAGTAATTTTTACCCCTATACTATCCAACACTTACCCTACTGTTGCACCCCCTGGAGTTAGAATAGTAATTTTTACCCCTATACTATCCAACACTTACCCTACTGTTGCACCCCCTGGAGTTAGAAAAGTAACTTTTACCCCTATACTATCTAATACTTACCTTAAATGCAATTTAATATTATGTGTTGTAATGGTATGCGTTGTAAAGGTATTATGCGTTGTAATGGAAATGCGTTGTAAAGGTAGTTTTTAAAAATGCGTTGTAGTGTCATGCGTTGTAATGTCATGCGTTGTAATGGATTATGCGTTGTAAAAAATGCGTTGTAAGTGCATGCGTTGTAAAAGTGTGCGTTGTAACGTCATACATCCCTGCATGGTTGGTGTGTCCCTCTTCACTGCTGCTGCTGCACTGAGAACTGCCTTGTATAAAAGGAAGCTGCATGGTTGGTGTGTCCCTCTTCACTGCTGCTGCTGCACTGAGAACTGCCTTGTATAAAAGGAGGCTGCATGGTTGGTGTGCCCCTCTTCACTGCTGCTGCTGCACTCAGACCTTCCTTGTAAAAAAGGAGGCTGCATGGTTGGTGTGTCCCTCTTCACTGCTGCTGCTGCACTGAGACCTGCCTTGTATAAAAGGAGGCTGCATGGTTGGTGTGTCCCTCTTCACTGCTGGTGCCGCTGCACTGAGACCTTCCTTGTATAAAAGGAGGCTGCATGGTTGGTGTGTCCCTCTTCACTGCTGCACTGAGACCTGCCTTGTATAAAAGGAGGCTGCACAGTTGGAGTGTCCCTCTTCACTGCTGCTGCTGCACTGAGACCTGCCTTGTATAAAAGGGGGTTGCATGGTTGGTGTGTCCCTCTTCACTGCTGCTGTTGCACTGAGATCTTCCTTGTAGAAAAGGAGGCTGCATGGTTGGTGTGTCCCTCTTCACTGCTGCTGCTGCACTGAGACCTTCCTTGTATAAAACAGGGCTGCATGGTTGGTGTGTCCCTCTTCACTGCTGCTTCTGCTGAACTGAGACCTTCCTTGTATAAAAGAGGGATGCATGGTTGGTGTGTCCCTCTTCACTGCTGCTGTTGCACTTAGACCTTCCTTGTATAAAAGAGGGTGCATGGTTGGTGTGTCCCTCTTCGCTGCTGCTGCACTAAGACCTTTCTTTTATACAAGAGGGCTGCATGGTTGGTGTGACCCTCTTCACTGCTGCTGTTGCACTGAGACCTGCCTTGTATAAAAGAGGGCAGCATGGTTGGTGTCCCTCTCTTCACTGCTGCTGCACTGAGACCTGCCTTTTATAAAAGGAGGCTGCATGGTTGGTGTGTCCCTCTTCACTGCTGCTGCTGCACTGAGACCTGCCTTGTATAAAAGGGGGCTGAATGGTTGGTATGTCCCTCTTCACTGCTGCTGCTGCACTTAGACCTTCCTTGTAAAAAAGGAGGCTGAACAGTTGGTGTGTCCCTCTTCACTGCTGCTGCTGCACTGAGACCTGCCTTGTATAAAAGGGGGCTGCATGGTTGGTGTGTCCCTCTTCACTGCTGCTGTTGCACTGAGATCTTCCTTGTAGAAAAGGAGGCTGCATGGTTGGTGTGTCCCTCTTCACTGCTGCTGCTGCACTGAGACTTTCCTTGTATAAAAGAGGGATGCATGGTTGGGTGTGTCCCTCTTCACTGCTGCTGTTGCACTGAGACCTGCATTGTATAAAAAGAGGCTGCATGGCTGGTGTGTCCCTCTTCACTGCTGCAGCTGCACTGAGACCTGCGTTGTATAAAAGAGGACTGTGTGGTTGGTGTGTCCCTCTTCACTGCTGCTGATGCACTGAGACCTGCCTCATATAAAATGAGGCTGCATGGTTGGTGTGTCCCTCTTCACTGCTTCTGCTGCACTGAGACCTTCCTTGTATAAAAGAGGGCTGCATGGTTGATGTGTCCCTCTTCACTGCTGCTGCACTGAGATTTTCCTTGCATAAAAGAGGGCTGCATGGTTAGTGTGTCCCTCTTCACTGCTGCTGATGCACTTAGACCTGCCTTGTATAAAAGGAGGCTGCATGGTTGGTGTGTCCCTCTTCACTGCTGCTGCTGCACTGAGACCTGCCTTGTATACAAGGAGGCTGCGTGGTTGGTGTGTCCCTCTTCACTGCTGCTGCACTGAGACCTGCCTTGAATAAAAGGAAACTGCATCGTTGGTGTGTCCCTCTTCACTGCTGCTGCTGCACTGAGACCTGCCTTGTATAAAAGGAAGCTGCATGGTTGGTGTGTCCCTCTTCACTGCTGCTGCTGCTGCACTGAGACCTGCCTTGTATAAAAGGAAGCTGCATGGTTGGTGTGTCCCTCTTCACTGCTGCTGCTGCACTGAGAACTGCCTTGTATAAAAGGAAGCTGCATGGTTGGTGTGTCCCTCTTCACTGCTGCTGCTGCACTGAGAACTGCCTTGTATAAAAGGAGGCTGCATGGTTGGTGTGTCCCTCTTCACTGCTGCTGGTGCACTGAGACCTGCCTTGTATAAAAGGAGGCTGCATGGTTAGTGTGTCCCTCTTCACTGCTGGTGCTGCTGCACAGAGACCTTCCTTGTATAAAAGGAGGCTGCATGGTTGGTGTGTCCCTCTTCACGGCTGCTGCTGCACTGAGACCTGCCTTGTATAAAAGGAGGCTGCACAGTTGGTGTGTCCCTCTTCACTGCTGCTGCTGCACTGAGACCTGCCTTGTATAAAAGGGGGTTGCATGGTTGGTGTGTCCCTCTTCACTGCTGCTGTTGCACTGAGATCTTCCTTGTAGAAAAGGAGGCTGCATGGTTGGTGTGTCCCTCTTCACTGCTGCTGCTGCACTGAGACCTTCCTTGTATAAAACAGGGCTGCATGGTTGGTGTGTCCCTCTTCACTGCTGCTTCTGCTGCACTGAGACCTTCCTTATATAAAAGGAGGCTGCATGGTTGGTGTGTCCCTATTCACTGCTGCTGCTGCACTATGACCTACCTTGTATAAAAGGAGGCTGCATGGTTGGTGTGTCCCTCTTCACTGCTGCTGTTGCACTTAGACCTTCCTTGTATAAAAGAGGGTGCATGGTTGGTGTGTCCCTCTTCACTGCTGCTGTTGCACTTAGACCTTCCTTGTATAAAAGAGGGTGCATGGTTGGTGTGTCCCTCTTCACTGCTGCTGCTGCACTGAGACCTGTCTTGTATAAAAGAAGGATGCATGGTTGGTGTGTCCCTCTTCATTGCTTCTGCTGCACTGGGACCTTCCTTGTATAAAAGAGGGATGCATGGTTGGTGTGTCCCTCTTCACTGCTGCTGTTGCACTTAGACCTTCCTTGTATGAAAGAGGGTGCATGGTTGGTGTGTCAATCTTCACTGCTGCTGTTGCACTTAGACCTTCCTTGTAAAAAAGGAGGCTGAACAGTTGGTGTGTCCCTCTTCACTGCTGCTGCTGCACTGAGACCTGCCTTGTATAAAAGGGGGCTGCATGGTTGGTGTGTCCCTCTTCACTGCTGCTGTTGCACTGAGATTTTCCTTGTAGAAAAGGAGGCTGCATGGCTGGTGTGTCCCTCTTCACTGCTGCTGCTGCACTGAGACTTTCCTTGTATAAAAGAGGGATGCATGGTTGGGTGTGTCCCTCTTCACTGCTGCTGTTGCACTGAGACCTTCCTTGTATAAAAGAGGGCTGCATGGTTGGTGTGTCCCTCTTCACTGCTGCTGCTGCACTGAGACCTGCATTGTATAAAAAGAGGCTGCTTGGTTGGTGTGTCCCTCTTCACTGCTGCAACTGCACTGAGACCTGCCTTGTATAAAAGAGGACTGTGTGGTTGGTGTGTCCCTCTTCACTGCTGCACTGAGACCTTCCTTGTATAAAACAGGGCTGCATGGTTGATGTGTCCCTCTTCACTGCTGCTGCTGCACTGAGATTTTCCTTGCATAAAAGAGGGCTGCATGGTTGGTGTGTCCCTCTTCACTGCTGCTGATGCACTGAGACCTGCCTTGTATAAAAGGAGGCTGCATGGTTGGTGTGTCCCTCTTCACTGCTGCTGCTGCACTGAGACCTGCCTTGTATACAAGGAGGCTGCGTGGTTGGTGTGTCCCTCTTCACTGCTGCTGCACTGAGACCTGCCTTGAATAAAAGGAAACTGCATCGTTGGTGTGTCCCTCTTCACTGCTGCTGCTGCACTGAGACCTGCCTTGTATAAAAGGAAGCTGCATGGTTGGTGTGTCCCTCTTCACTGCTGCTGCTGCTGCACTGAGACCTGCCTTGTATAAAAGGAAGCTGCATGGTTGGTGTGTCCCTCGTCACTGCTGCTGCTGCACTGAGAACTGCCTTGTATAAAAGGAAGCTGCATGGTTGGTGTGTCCCTCTTCACTGCTGCTGCTGCACTGAGAACTGCCTTGTATAAAAGGAGGCTGCATGGTTGGTGTGCCCCTCTTCACTGCTGCTGCTGCACTCAGACCTTCCTTGTAAAAAAGGAGGCTGCATGGTTGGTGTGTCCCTCTTCACTGCTGCTGCTGCACTGAGACCTGCCTTGTATAAAAGGAGGCTGCATGGTTGGTGTGCCCCTCTTCACTGCTGGTGCCGCTGCACTGAGACCTTCCTTGTATAAAAGGAGGCTGCATGGTTGGTGTGTCCCTCTTCACTGCTGCACTGAGACCTGCCTTGTATAAAAGGAGGCTGCACAGTTGGAGTGTCCCTCTTCACTGCTGCTGCTGCACTGAGACCTGCCTTGTATAAAAGGGGGTTGCATGGTTGGTGTGTCCCTCTTCACTGCTGCTGTTGCACTGAGATCTTCCTTGTAGAAAAGGAGGCTGCATGGTTGGTGTGTCCCTCTTCACTGCTGCTGCTGCACTGAGACCTTCCTTGTATAAAACAGGGCTGCATGGTTGGTGTGTCCCTCTTCACTGCTGCTTCTGCTGAACTGAGACCTTCCTTGTATAAAAGGAGGCTGCATGGTTGGTGTGTCCCTATTCACTGCTGCTGCTGCACTATGACCTGCCTTGTATAAAAGGAGGCTGCATGGTTGGTGTGTCCCTCTTCACTGCTGCTGTTGCACTGAGATCTTCCTTGTAGAAAAGGAGGGTGCATTTTGGTGTGTCCCTCTTCACTGCTGCTGTTGCACTTAGACCTTCCTTGTATAAAAGAGGGTGCATGGTTGGTGTGTCCCTCTTCACTGCTGCTGCTGCACTGAGACCTGCCTTGTATAAAAGAGGGATGCATGGTTGGTGTGTCCCTCTTCATTGCTTCTGCTGCACTGAGACCTTCCTTGTATAAAAGAGGGATGCATGGTTGGTGTGTCCCTCTTCACTGCTGCTGTTGCACTTAGATCTTCCTTGTATGAAAGAGGGTGCATGGTTGGTGTGTCCCTCTTCGCTGCTGCTGCACTGAGACCTTCCTTTTATACAAGAGGGCTGCATGGTTGGTGTGTCCCTCTTCACTGCTGGTGTTGCACTGAGACCTGCCTTGTATAAAAGAGGGCTGCATGGTTGGTGTGCCTCTCTTCACTGCTGCTGCACTGAGACCTGCCTTTTATAAAAGGAGGCTGCATGGTTGGTGTGTCCCTCTTCACTGCTGCTGCTGCACTGAGACATGCCTTGTATAAAAGGGGGCTGAATGGTTGGTATGTCCCTCTTCACTGCTGCTGTTGCACTGAGACCTGCCTTGTATAAAAGGGGGCTGAATGGTTGGTATGTCCCTCTTCACTGCTGCTGCTGCACTGAGACCTGCCTTGTATAAAAGGGGGCTGAATGGTTGGTGTGTCCCTCTTCACTGCTGCTGCTGCACTGAGACCTGCCTTGTATAAAAGGGGGCTGAATGGTTGGTATGTCCCTCTTCAATGCTGCTGCTGCACTTAGACCTTACTTGTGAAAAAGGAGGCTGAGCAGTTGGTGTGTCCCTCTTCACTGCTGCTGCTGCACTGAGACCTGCCTTGTATAAAAGGGGGCTGCATGGTTGGTGTGTCCCTCTTCACTGCTGCTGTTGCACTGAGATCTTCCTTGTAGAAAAGGAGGCTGCATGGTTGGTGTGTCCCTCTTCACTGCTGCTGCTGCACTGAGACTTTCCTTGTATAAAAGAGGGATGCTTGGTTGGGTGTGTCCCTCTTCACTGCTGCTGTTGCACTGAGACCTTCCTTGTATAAAAGAGGGCTGCATGGTTGGCGTGTCCCTCTTCGCTGCTGCTGCACTGAGACCTGCATTGTATAAAAAGAGGCTGCATGGTTGGTGTGTCCCTCTTCACTGCTGCAGCTGCACTGAGACCTGCCTTGTATAAAAGAGGACTGTGTGGTTGGTGTGTCCCTCTTCACTGCTGCTGATGCACTGAGACCTGCCTCGTATAAAATGAGGCTGCATGGTTGGTGTGTCCCTCTTCACTGCTTCTGCTGCAGTGAGACCTTCCTTGTATAAAATAGGGCTGCATGGTTGATGTGTCCCTCTTCACTGCTGCTGCTGCACTGAGATTTTCCTTGCATAAAAGAGGGCTGCATGGTTGGTGTGTCCCTCTTCACTGCTGCTGATGCACTGAGACCTGCCTTGTATAAAAGGAGGCTGCATGGTTGGTGTGTCCCTCTTCACTGCTGCTGCTGCACTGAGACCTGCCTTGTATACAAGGAGGCTGCGTGGTTGGTGAGTCCCTCTTCACTGCTGCTGCACTGAGACCTGCCTTGAATAAAAGGAAACTGCATCGTTGGTGTGTCCCTCTTCACTGCTGCTGCTGCACTGAGACCTGCCTTGTATAAAAGGAAGCTGCATGGTTGGTGTGTCCCTCTTCACTGCTGCTGCTGCGCTGAGACCTGCCTTGTATAAAAGGAAGCTGCATGGTTGGTGTGTCCCTCTTCACTGCTGCTGCTGCACTGAGAACTGCCTTGTATAAAAGGAAGCTGCATGGTTGGTGTGTCCCTCTTCACTGCTGCTGCTGCACTGAGAACTGCCTTGTATAAAAGGAGGCTGCATGGTTGGTGTACCCCTCTTCACTGCTGCTGCTGCACTTAGACCTTCCTTGTAAAAAAGGAGGCTGCATGGTTGGTGTGTCCCTCTTCACTGCTGCTGGTGCACTGAGACCTGCCTTGTATAAAAGGAGGCTGCATGGTTGGTGTGTCCCTCTTCACTGCTGGTGCTGCTGCACTGAGACCTTCCTTGTATAAAAGGAGGCTGCATGGTTGGTGTGTCCCTCTTCACTGCTGCTGCTGCACTGAGACCTGCCTTGTATAAAAGGAGGCTGCACAGTTGGTGTGTCCCTCTTCACTGCTGCTGCTGCACTGAGACCTGCCTTGTATAAAAGGGGGTTGCATGGTTGGTGTGTCCCTCTTCACTGCTGCTGTTGCACTGAGATCTTCCTTGTAGAAAAGGAGGCTGCATGGTTGGTGTGTCCCTCTTCACTGCTGCTGCTGCACTGAGACCTTCCTTGTATAAAACAGGGCTGCATGGTTGGTGTGTCCCTCTTCACTGCTGCTGTTGCACTGAGATCTTCCTTGTAGAAAAGGAGGCTGCATGGTTGGTGTGTCCCTCTTCACTGCTGCTGTTGCACTTAGACCTTCCTTGTATAAAAGAGGGTGCATGGTTGGTGTGTCCCTCTTCACTGCTGCTGCTGCACTGAGACCTGCCTTGTATAAAAGAGGGATGCATGGTTGGTGTGTCCCTCTTCATTGCTTCTGCTGCACTGAGACCTTCCTTGTATAAAAGAGGGATGCATGGTTGGTGTGTCCCTCTTCACTGCTGCTGTTGCACTGAGATCTTCCTTGTAGAAAAGGAGGCTGCATGGTTGGTGTGTCCCTCTTCACTGCTGCTGTTGCACTTAGACCTTCCTTGTATGAAAGAGGGTGCATGGTTGGTATGTCCCTCTTCACTGCTGCTGCTGCACTTAGACCTTCCTTGTAAAAAAGGAGGCTGAACAGTTGGTGTGTCCCTCTTCACTGCTGCTGCTGCACTGAGACCTGCCTTGTATAAAAGGGGGCTGCATGGTTGGTGTGTCCCTCTTCACTGCTGCTGTTGCACTGAGATCTTCCTTGTAGAAAAGGAGGCTGCATGGTTGGTGTGTCCCTCTTCACTGCTGCTGCTGCACTGAGACTTTCCTTGTATAAAAGAGGGATGCATGGTTGGTGTGTCCCTCTTCACTGCTGCTGTTGCACTGAGACCTTCCTTGTATAAAAGAGGGCTGCATGGTTGGTGTGTCCCTCTTCACTGCTGCTGCTGCACTGAGACCTGCATTGTATAAAAAGAGGCTGCATGGTTGGTGTGTCCCTCTTCACTGCTGCAGCTGCACTGAGACCTGCCTTGTATAAAAGAGGACTGTGTGGTTGGTGTGTCCCTCTTCACTGCTGCTGATGCACTGAGACCTGCCTCGTATAAAATGAGGCTGCATGGTTGGTGTGTCCCTCTTCACTGCTTCTGCTGCACTGAGACCTTCCTTGTATGAAAGAGGGCTGCATGGTTGGTGTGTCCCTCTTCACTGCTCCTGATGCACTGAGACCTGCCTTGTTTAAAAGGAGGCTGCATGGTTGGTGTGTCCCTCTTCACTGCTGCTGCTGCACTGAGACCTGCCTTGTATACAAGGAGGCTGCGTGGTTGGTGTGTCCCTCTTCACTGCTGCTGCACTGAGACCTGCCTTGAATAAAAGGAAACTGCATCGTTGGTGTGTCCCTCTTCACTGCTGCTGCTGCACTGAGACCTGCCTTGTATAAAAGGAAGCTGCATGGTTGGTGTGTCCCTCTTCACTGCTGCTGCTGCACTGAGACCTGCCTTGTATAAAAGGAAGCTGCATGGTTGGTGTGTCCCTCTTCACTGCTGCTGCTGCACTGAGAACTGCCTTGTATAAAAGGAAGCTGCATGGTTGATGTGTCCCTCTTCACTGCTGCTGCTGCACTGAGAACTGCCTTGTATAAAAGGAAGCTGCATGGTTGGTGTGTCCCTCTTCACTGCTGCTGCTGCACTGAGAACTGCCTTGTATAAAAGGAGGCTGCATGGTTGGTGTACCCCTCTTCACTGCTGCTGCTGCACTTAGACCTTCCTTGTAAAAAAGGAGGCTGCATGGTTGGTGTGTCCCTCTTCACTGCTGCTGGTGCACTAAGACCTGCCTTGTATAAAAGGAGGCTGCATGGTTGGTGTGTCCCTCTTCACTGCTGGTGCTGCTGCACTGAGACCTTCCTTGTATAAAAGGAGGCTGCATGGTTGGTGTGTCCCTCTTCACTGCTGCTGCTGCACTGAGACCTGCCTTGTATAAAAGGAGGCTGCACAGTTGGTGTGCCCCTCTTCACTGCTGCTGCTGCACTGAGACCTGCCTTGTATAAAAGGGGGTTGCATGGTTGGTGTGTCCCTCTTCACTGCTGCTGTTGCACTGAGATCTTCCTTGTAGAAAAGGAGGCTGCATGGTTGGTGTGTCCCTCTTCACTGCTGCTGCTGCACTGAGACCTTCCTTGTATAAAACAGGGCTGCATGGTTGGTGTGTCCCTCTTCACTGCTGCTGTTGCACTGAGATCTTCCTTGTAGAAAAGGAGGCTGCATGGTTGGTGTGTCCCTCTTCACTGCTGCTGTTGCACTTAGACCTTCCTTGTATAAAAGAGGGTGCATGGTTGGTGTGTCCCTCTTCACTGCTGCTGCTGCACTGAGACCTGCCTTGTATAAAAGAGGGATGCATGGTTGGTGTGTCCCTCTTCATTGCTTCTGCTGCACTGAGACCTTCCTTGTATAAAAGAGGGATGCATGGTTGGTGTGTCCCTCTTCACTGCTGCTGTTGCACTTAGACCTTACTTGTATGAAAGAGGGTGCATGGTTGGTGTGTCCCTCTTCACTGCTGCTGTTGCACTTAGACCTTCCTTGTAAAAAAGGAGGCTGAACAGTTGGTGTGTCCCTCTTCACTGCTGCTGCTGCACTGAGACCTGCCTTGTATAAAAGGGGGCTGCATGGTTGGTGTGTCCCTCTTCACTGCTGCTGCTGCACTGAGACTTTCCTTGTATAAAAGAGGGATGCATGGTTGGGTGTGTCCCTCTTCACTGCTGCTGTTGCACTGAGACCTTCCTTGTATAAAAGAGGGCTGCATGGTTGGTGTGTCCCTCTTCACTGCTGCTGCTGCACTGAGACCTGCTTTGTATAAAAAGAGGCTGCATGGTTGGTGTGTCCCTCTTCACTGCTGCAGCTGCACTGAGACCTGCCTTGTATAAAAGAGGACTGTGTGGTTGGTGTGTCCCTCTTCACTGCTGCTGATGCACTGAGACCTGCCTCGTATAAAATGAGGCTGCATGGTTGGTGTGTCCCTCTTCACTGCTTCTGCTGCACTGAGATCTTCCTTGTATGAAAGAGGGCTGCATGGTTGGTGTGTCCCTCTTCACTGCTCCTGATGCACTGAGACCTGCCTTGTTTAAAAGGAGGCTGCATGGTTGGTGTGTCCCTCTTCACTGCTGCTGCTGCACTGAGACCTGCCTTGTATACAAGGAGGCTGCGTGGTTGGTGTGTCCCTCTTCACTGCTGCTGCACTGAGACCTGCCTTGAATAAAAGGAAACTGCATCGTTGGTGTGTCCCTCTTCACTGCTGCTGCTGCACTGAGACCTGCCTTGTATAAAAGGAAGCTGCATGGTTGGTGTGTCCCTCTTCACTGCTGCTGCTGCTGCACTGAGACCTGCCTTGTATAAAAGGAAGCTGCATGGTTGGTGTGTCCCTCTTCACTGCTGCTGCTGCACTGAGAACTGCCTTGTATAAAAGGAAGCTGCATGGTTGGTGTGTCCCTCTTCACTGCTGCTGCTGCACTGAGAACTGCCTTGTATAAAAGGAGGCTGCATGGTTGGTGTGTCCCTCTTCACTGCTGCTGCTGCACTCAGACCTTCCTTGTAAAAAAGGAGGCTGCAATGGTTGGTGTGTCCCTCTTCACTGCTGCTGCTGCACTGAGACCTGCCTTGTATAAAAGGAGGCTGCATGGTTGGTGTGTCCCTCTTCACTGCTGGTGCTGCTGCACCGAGACCTTCCTTGTATAAAAGGAGGCTGCATGGTTGGTGTGTCCCTCTTCACTGCTGCACTGAGACCTGCCTTGTATAAAAGGAGGCTGCACAGTTGGTGTGTCCCTCTTCACTGCTGCTGCTGCACTGAGACCTGCCTTGTATAAAAGGGGGTTGCATGGTTGGTGTGTCCCTCTTCACTGCTGCTGTTGCACTGATATCTTCCTTGTAGAAAAGGAGGCTGCATGGTTGGTGTGTCCCTCTTCACTGCTGCTGCTGCACTGAGACATTCCTTGTATAAAACAGGGCTGCATGGTTGGTGTGTCCCTCTTCACTGCTGTTTCTGCTGCACTGAGACCTTCCTTGTATAAAAGGAGGCTGCATGGTTGGTGTGTCCCTATTCACTGCTGCTGCTGCACTATGACCTGCCTTGTATAAAAGGAGGCTGCATGGTTGGTGTGTCCCTCTTCACTGCTGCTGTTGCACTGAGATCTTCCTTGTAGAAAAGGAGGCTGCATGGTTGGTGTGTCCCTCTTCACTGCTGCTGTTGCACTTAGACCTTCCTTGTATAAAAGAGGGTGCATGGTTGGTGTGTCCCTCTTCACTGCTGCTGCTGCACTGAGACCTGCCTTGTATAAAAGAGGGATGCATGGTTGGTGTGTCCCTCTTCATTGCTTCTGCTGCACTGAGACCTTCCTTGTATAAAAGAGGGATGCATGGTTGGTGAGTCCCTCTTCACTACTGCTCTTGCACTTAGACCTTCCTTGTATGAAAGAGGGTGCATGGTTGGTGTGTCCCTCTTCACTGCTGCTGCTGCACTGAGACCTTCCTTTTATACAAGAGGGCTGCATGGTTGGTGTGTCCCTCTTCACTGCTGCTGTTGCACTGAGACCTGCCTTGTATAAAAGAGGGATGCATGGCTGGTGTGCCTCTCTTCACTGCTGCTGCACTGAGACCTGCCTTTTATAAAAGGAGGCTGCATGGTTGGTGTGTCCCTATTCACTGCTGCTGCTGCACTATGACCTGCCTTGTATAAAAGGAGGCTGCATGGTTGGTGTGTCCCTCTTCACTGCTGCTGTTGCACTGAGATCTTCCTTGTAGAAAAGGAGGGTGCATTTTGGTGTGTCCCTCTTCACTGCTGCTGTTGCACTTAGACCTTCCTTGTATAAAAGAGGGTGCATGGTTGGTGTGTCCCTCTTCACTGCTGCTGCTGCACTGAGACCTGCCTTGTATAAAAGAGGGATGCATGGTTGGTGTGTCCCTCTTCATTGCTTCTGCTGCACTGAGACCTTCCTTGTATAAAAGAGGGATGCATGGTTGGTGTGTCCCTCTTCACTGCTGCTGTTGCACTTAGATCTTCCTTGTATGAAAGAGGGTGCATGGTTGGTGTGTCCCTCTTCGCTGCTGCTGCACTGAGACCTTCCTTTTATACAAGAGGGCTGCATGGTTGGTGTGTCCCTCTTCACTGCTGGTGTTGCACTGAGACCTGCCTTGTATAAAAGAGGGCTGCATGGTTGGTGTGCCTCTCTTCACTGCTGCTGCACTGAGACCTGCCTTTTATAAAAGGAGGCTGCATGGTTGGTGTGTCCCTCTTCACTGCTGCTGCTGCACTGAGACATGCCTTGTATAAAAGGGGGCTGAATGGTTGGTATGTCCCTCTTCACTGCTGCTGTTGCACTGAGACCTGCCTTGTATAAAAGGGGGCTGAATGGTTGGTATGTCCCTCTTCACTGCTGCTGCTGCACTGAGACCTGCCTTGTATAAAAGGGGGCTGAATGGTTGGTGTGTCCCTCTTCACTGCTGCTGCTGCACTGAGACCTGCCTTGTATAAAAGGGGGCTGAATGGTTGGTATGTCCCTCTTCAATGCTGCTGCTGCACTTAGACCTTACTTGTGAAAAAGGAGGCTGAGCAGTTGGTGTGTCCCTCTTCACTGCTGCTGCTGCACTGAGACCTGCCTTGTATAAAAGGGGGCTGCATGGTTGGTGTGTCCCTCTTCACTGCTGCTGTTGCACTGAGATCTTCCTTGTAGAAAAGGAGGCTGCATGGTTGGTGTGTCCCTCTTCACTGCTGCTGCTGCACTGAGACTTTCCTTGTATAAAAGAGGGATGCTTGGTTGGGTGTGTCCCTCTTCACTGCTGCTGTTGCACTGAGACCTTCCTTGTATAAAAGAGGGCTGCATGGTTGGCGTGTCCCTCTTCGCTGCTGCTGCACTGAGACCTGCATTGTATAAAAAGAGGCTGCATGGTTGGTGTGTCCCTCTTCACTGCTGCAGCTGCACTGAGACCTGCCTTGTATAAAAGAGGACTGTGTGGTTGGTGTGTCCCTCTTCACTGCTGCTGATGCACTGAGACCTGCCTCGTATAAAATGAGGCTGCATGGTTGGTGTGTCCCTCTTCACTGCTTCTGCTGCACTGAGACCTTCCTTGTATAAAATAGGGCTGCATGGTTGATGTGTCCCTCTTCACTGCTGCTGCTGCACTGAGATTTTCCTTGCATAAAAGAGGGCTGCATGGTTGGTGTGTCCCTCTTCACTGCTGCTGATGCACTGAGACCTGCCTTGTATAAAAGGAGGCTGCATGGTTGGTGTGTCCCTCTTCACTGCTGCTGCTGCACTGAGACCTGCCTTGTATACAAGGAGGCTGCGTAGTTGGTGAGTCCCTCTTCACTGCTGCTGCACTGAGACCTGCCTTGAATAAAAGGAAACTGCATCGTTGGTGTGTCCCTCTTCACTGCTGCTGCTGCACTGAGACCTGCCTTGTATAAAAGGAAGCTGCATGGTTGGTGTGTCCCTCTTCACTGCTGCTGCTGCGCTGAGACCTGCCTTGTATAAAAGGAAGCTGCATGGTTGGTGTGTCCCTCTTCACTGCTGCTGCTGCACTGAGAACTGCCTTGTATAAAAGGAAGCTGCATGGTTGGTGTGTCCCTCTTCACTGCTGCTGCTGCACTGAGAACTGCCTTGTATAAAAGGAGGCTGCATGGTTGGTGTACCCCTCTTCACTGCTGCTGCTGCACTTAGACCTTCCTTGTAAAAAAGGAGGCTGCATGGTTGGTGTGTCCCTCTTCACTGCTGCTGGTGCACTGAGACCTGCCTTGTATAAAAGGAGGCTGCATGGTTGGTGTGTCCCTCTTCACTGCTGGTGCTGCTGCACTGAGACCTTCCTTGTATAAAAGGAGGCTGCATGGTTGGTGTGTCCCTCTTCACTGCTGCTGCTGCACTGAGACCTGCCTTGTATAAAAGGAGGCTGCACAGTTGGTGTGTCCCTCTTCACTGCTGCTGCTGCACTGAGACCTGCCTTGTATAAAAGGGGGTTGCATGGTTGGTGTGTCCCTCTTCACTGCTGCTGTTGCACTGAGATCTTCCTTGTAGAAAAGGAGGCTGCATGGTTGGTGTGTCCCTCTTCACTGCTGCTGCTGCACTGAGACCTTCCTTGTATAAAACAGGGCTGCATGGTTGGTGTGTCCCTCTTCACTGCTGCTGTTGCACTGAGATCTTCCTTGTAGAAAAGGAGGCTGCATGGTTGGTGTGTCCCTCTTCACTGCTGCTGTTGCACTTAGACCTTCCTTGTATAAAAGAGGGTGCATGGTTGGTGTGTCCCTCTTCACTGCTGCTGCTGCACTGAGACCTGCCTTGTATAAAAGAGGGATGCATGGTTGGTGTGTCCCTCTTCATTGCTTCTGCTGCACTGAGACCTTCCTTGTATAAAAGAGGGATGCATGGTTGGTGTGTCCCTCTTCACTGCTGCTGTTGCACTGAGATCTTCCTTGTAGAAAAGGAGGCTGCATGGTTGGTGTGTCCCTCTTCACTGCTGCTGTTGCACTTAGACCTTCCTTGTATGAAAGAGGGTGCATGGTTGGTATGTCCCTCTTCACTGCTGCTGCTGCACTTAGACCTTCCTTGTAAAAAAGGAGGCTGAACAGTTGGTGTGTCCCTCTTCACTGCTGCTGCTGCACTGAGACCTGCCTTGTATAAAAGGGGGCTGCATGGTTGGTGTGTCCCTCTTCACTGCTGCTGTTGCACTGAGATCTTCCTTGTAGAAAAGGAGGCTGCATGGTTGGTGTGTCCCTCTTCACTGCTGCTGCTGCACTGAGACTTTCCTTGTATAAAAGAGGGATGCATGGTTGGGTGTGTCCCTCTTCACTGCTGCTGTTGCACTGAGACCTTCCTTGTATAAAAGAGGGCTGCATGGTTGGTGTGTCCCTCTTCACTGCTGCTGCTGCACTGAGACCTGCATTGTATAAAAAGAGGCTGCATGGTTGGTGTGTCCCTCTTCACTGCTGCAGCTGCACTGAGACCTGCCTTGTATAAAAGAGGACTGTGTGGTTGGTGTGTCCCTCTTCACTGCTGCTGATGCACTGAGACCTGCCTCGTATAAAATGAGGCTGCATGGTTGGTGTGTCCCTCTTCACTGCTTCTGCTGCACTGAGACCTTCCTTGTATGAAAGAGGGCTGCATGGTTGGTGTGTCCCTCTTCACTGCTCCTGATGCACTGAGACCTGCCTTGTTTAAAAGGAGGCTGCATGGTTGGTGTGTCCCTCTTCACTGCTGCTGCTGCACTGAGACCTGCCTTGTATACAAGGAGGCTGCGTGGTTGGTGTGTCCCTCTTCACTGCTGCTGCACTGAGACCTGCCGTGAATAAAAGGAAACTGCATCGTTGGTGTGTCCCTCTTCACTGCTGCTGCTGCACTGAGACCTGCCTTGTATAAAAGGAAGCTGCATGGTTGGTGTGTCCCTCTTCACTGCTGCTGCTGCACTGAGACCTGCCTTGTATAAAAGGAAGCTGCATGGTTGGTGTGTCCCTCTTCACTGCTGCTGCTGCACTGAGAACTGCCTTGTATAAAAGGAAGCTGCATGGTTGGTGTGTCCCTCTTCACTGCTGCTGCTGCACTGAGAACTGCCTTGTATAAAAGGAAGCTGCATGGTTGGTGTGTCCCTCTTCACTGCTGCTGCTGCACTGAGAACTGCCTTGTATAAAAGGAGGCTGCATGGTTGGTGTACCCCTCTTCACTGCTGCTGCTGCACTTAGACCTTCCTTGTAAAAAAGGAGGCTGCATGGTTGGTGTGTCCCTCTTCACTGCTGCTGGTGCACTGAGACCTGCCTTGTATAAAAGGAGGCTGCATGGTTGGTGTGTCCCTCTTCACTGCTGGTGCTGCTGCACTGAGACCTTCCTTGTATAAAAGGAGGCTGCATGGTTGGTGTGTCCCTCTTCACTGCTGCTGCTGCACTGAGACCTGCCTTGTATAAAAGGAGGCTGCACAGTTGGTGTGTCCCTCTTCACTGCTGCTGCTGCACTGAGACCTGCCTTGTATAAAAGGGGGTTGCATGGTTGGTGTGTCCCTCTTCACTGCTGCTGTTGCACTGAGATCTTCCTTGTAGAAAAGGAGGCTGCATGGTTGGTGTGTCCCTCTTCACTGCTGCTGCTGCACTGAGACCTTCCTTGTATAAAACAGGGCTGCATGGTTGGTGTGTCCCTCTTCACTGCTGCTGTTGCACTGAGATCTTCCTTGTAGAAAAGGAGGCTGCATGGTTGGTGTGTCCCTCTTCACTGCTGCTGTTGCACTTAGACCTTCCTTGTATAAAAAAGGGTGCATGGTTGGTGTGTCCCTCTTCACTGCTGCTGCTGCACTGAGACCTGCCTTGTATAAAAGAGGGATGCATGGTTGGTGTGTCCCTCTTCATTGCTTCTGCTGCACTGAGACCTTCCTTGTATAAAAGAGGGATGCATGGTTGGTGTGTCCCTCTTCACTGCTGCTGTTGCACTTAGACCTTACTTGTATGAAAGAGGGTGCATGGTTGGTGTGTCCCTCTTCACTGCTGCTGTTGCACTTAGACCTTCCTTGTATGAAAGAGGGTGCATGGTTGGTATGTCCCTCTTCACTGCTGCTGCTGCACTTAGACCTTCCTTGTAAAAAAGGAGGCTGAACAGTTGGTGTGTCCCTCTTCACTGCTGCTGCTGCACTGAGACCTGCCTTGTATAAAAGGGGGCTGCATGGTTGGTGTGTCCCTCTTCACTGCTGCTGTTGCACTGAGATCTTCCTTGTAGAAAAGGAGGCTGCATGGTTGGTGTGTCCCTCTTCACTGCTGCTGCTGCACTGAGACTTTCCTTGTATAAAAGAGGGATGCATGGTTGGGTGTGTCCCTCTTCACTGCTGCTGTTGCACTGAGACCTTCCTTGTATAAAAGAGGGCTGCATGGTTGGTGTGTCCCTCTTCACTGCTGCTGCTGCACTGAGACCTGCTTTGTATAAAAAGAGGCTGCATGGTTGGTGTGTCCCTCTTCACTGCTGCAGCTGCACTGAGACCTGCCTTGTATAAAAGAGGACTGTGTGGTTGGTGTGTCCCTCTTCACTGCTGCTGATGCACTGAGACCTGCCTCGTATAAAATGAGGCTGCATGGTTGGTGTGTCCCTCTTCACTGCTTCTGCTGCACTGAGACCTTCCTTGTATGAAAGAGGGCTGCATGGTTGGTGTGTCCCTCTTCACTGCTCCTGATGCACTGAGACCTGCCTTGTTTAAAAGGAGGCTGCATGGTTGGTGTGTCCCTCTTCACTGCTGCTGCTGCACTGAGACCTGCCTTGTATACAAGGAGGCTGCGTGGTTGGTGTGTCCCTCTTCACTGCTGCTGCACTGAGACCTGCCTTGAATAAAAGGAAACTGCATCGTTGGTGTGTCCCTCTTCACTGCTGCTGCTGCACTGAGACCTGCCTTGTATAAAAGGAAGCTGCATGGTTGGTGTGTCCCTCTTCACTGCTGCTGCTGCTGCTGCACTGAGACCTGCCTTGTATAAAAGGAAGCTGCATGGTTGGTGTGTCCCTCTTCACTGCTGCTGCTGCACTGAGAACTGCCTTGTATAAAAGGAAGCTGCATGGTTGGTGTGTCCCTCTTCACTGCTGCTGCTGCACTGAGAACTGCCTTGTATAAAAGGAGGCTGCATGGTTGGTGTGCCCCTCTTCACTGCTGCTGCTGCACTCAGACCTTCCTTGTAAAAAAGGAGGCTGCAATGGTTGGTGTGTCCCTCTTCACTGCTGCTGCTGCACTGAGACCTGCCTTGTATAAAAGGAGGCTGCATGGTTGGTGTGTCCCTCTTCACTGCTGGTGCTGCTGCACTGAGACCTTCCTTGTATAAAAGGAGGCTGCATGGTTGGTGTGTCCCTCTTCACTGCTGCACTGAGACCTGCCTTGTATAAAAGGAGGCTGCACAGTTGGTGTGTCCCTCTTCACTGCTGCTGCTGCACTGAGACCTGCCTTGTATAAAAGGGGGTTGCATGGTTGGTGTGTCCCTCTTCACTGCTGCTGTTGCACTGATATCTTCCTTGTAGAAAAGGAGGCTGCATGGTTGGTGTGTCCCTCTTCACTGCTGCTGCTGCACTGAGACATTCCTTGTATAAAACAGGGCTGCATGGTTGGTGTGTCCCTCTTCACTGCTGTTTCTGCTGCACTGAGACCTTCCTTGTATAAAAGGAGGCTGCATGGTTGGTGTGTCCCTATTCACTGCTGCTGCTGCACTATGACCTGCCTTGTATAAAAGGAGGCTGCATGGTTGGTGTGTCCCTCTTCACTGCTGCTGTTGCACTGAGATCTTCCTTGTAGAAAAGGAGGCTGCATGGTTGGTGTGTCCCTCTTCACTGCTGCTGTTGCACTTAGACCTTCCTTGTATAAAAGAGGGTGCATGGTTGGTGTGGCCCTCTTCACTGCTGCTGCTGCACTGAGACCTGCCTTGTATAAAAGAGGGATGCATGGTTGGTGTGTCCCTCTTCATTGCTTCTGCTGCACTGAGACCTTCCTTGTATAAAAGAGGGATGCATGGTTGGTGAGTCCCTCTTCACTGCTGCTGTTGCACTTAGACCTTCCTTGTATGAAAGAGGGTGCATGGTTGGTGTGTCCCTCTTCACTGCTGCTGCTGCACTGAGACCTTCCTTTTATACAAGAGGGCTGCATGGTTGGTGTGTCCCTCTTCACTGCTGCTGTTGCACTGAGACCTGCCTTGTATAAAAGAGGGATGCATGGCTGGTGTGCCTCTCTTCACTGCTGCTGCACTGAGACCTGCCTTTTATAAAAGGAGGCTGCATGGTTGGTGTGTCCCTCTTCACTGCTGCTGTTGCACTGAGACCTGCCTTGTATAAAAGGGGTCTGAATGGTTGGTATGTCCCTCTTCACTGCTGCTGCTGCACTGAGACCTGCCTTGTATAAAAGGGGGCTGAATGGTTGGTGTGTCCCTCTTCACTGCTGCTGTTGCACTGAGACCTGCCTTGTATAAAAGGGGGCTGAATGGTTGGTATGTCCCTCTTCACTGCTGCTGCTGCACTTAGACCTTCCTTGTAAAAAAGGAGGCTGAACAGTTGGTGTGTCCCTCTTCACTGCTGCTGCTGCACTGAGACCTGCCTTGTATAAAAGGGGGCTGCATGGTTGGTGTGTCCCTCTTCACTGCTGCTGCTGCACTGAGACCTGCCTTGTATAAAAAGAGGCTGCATGGTTGGTGTGTCCTTCTTCACTGCTGCTGTTGCACTTAAACCTTCCTTGTATACAAGAGGGTGTATGGTTGGTGTGTCCCTCTTCACTGCTGCTGCTGCACTGAAACCTGCCTTGTATAAAAGAGGGATGCATGGTTAGTGTGTCCCTCTTCACTGCTTCTGCTGCACTGAGACCTTTCTTGTATAAAAGAGGGATGCATGGTTGGTGTGTCCCTCTTCACTGCTGCTGTTGCACTTAGACCTTCCTTGTATAAAAGAGGGCTGCATGGTCGGTGTGTCCCTCTTTACTGCTGCTGTTGCACTGAGACCTGCCTTGTATAAAAGAGGGCTGCATGGTTGGTGTGCCTCTCTTCACTGCTGCTGCACTGAGACCTGCCTTTTATAAAAGGAGGCTGCATGGTTGGTGTGTCCCTCTTCACAGCTGCTGCTGCACTGAGACCTGCGTTGTATAAAAGGGGGCTAAATGGTTGGTATGTCCCTCTTCACTGCTGCTGTTGCACCGAGACCTGCCTTGTATAAAAGGGGGCTGAATGGTTGGTATGTCCCTCTTCACTGCTGCTGCTGCACTGAGACCTGCCTTGTATAAAAGGGGGCTGAATGGTTGGTGTGTCCCTCTTCACTGCTGCTGTTGCACAGAGACCTGCCTTGTATAAAAGGGGGCTGAATGGTTGGTATGTCCCTCTTCACTGCTGCTGCTGCACTTAGACCTTCCTTGTAAAAAAGGAGGCTGAACAGTTGGTGTGTCCCTCTTTACTGCTGCTGTGGCACTGAGACCTGCCTTGTATAAAAGGGGGCTGCATGGTTGGTGTGTCCCTCTTCACTGCTGCTGTTGCACTGAGATCTTCCTTGTAGAAAAGTAGGCTGCATGATTGGTGTGTCCCTCTTCACTGCTGCTGCTGCACTGAGACTTTCCTTGTATAAAAGAGGGATGCATGGTTGGGTGTGTCACTCTTCACTGCTGCTGTTGCACTGAGACCTTCCTTGTATAAAAGAGGGCTGCATGGTTGGTGAGTCCCTCTTCACTGCTGCTGCTGCACTGAGACCTGCCTTGTATAAAAAGAGGCTGCATGGTTGGTGTGTCCCCCTTCACTGCTGCTGCTGCACTGAGACCTGCCTTGTATAAAAGAGGACTGTGTGGTTGGTGTGTCCCTCTTCACTGCTGCTGATGCACTGAGACCTGCCTCGTATAAAATGAGGCTGCATGGTTGGTGTGTCCCTCTTCACTGCTGCTGTTGCACTGAGATCTTCCTTGTAGAAAAGGAGGCTGCATGGTTGGTGTGTCCCTCTTCACTGCTGCTGCTGCTACTGCACTGAGACTTTCCTTGTATAAAAGAAGGATGCATGGTTGTGTGTGTCCCTCTTCACTGCTGCTGTTGCACTGAGACCTTCCTTATATAAAAGAGGGCTGCATGGTTGGTGTGTCCCTCTTCACTGCTGCTGCTGCACTGAGACCTGCCTTGTATAAAAAGAGGCTGCATGGTTGGTGTGTCCTTCTTCACTGCTGCTGTTGCACTTAGACCTTCCTTGTATACAAGAGGGTGTATGGTTGGTGTGTCCCTCTTCACTGCTGCTGCTGCACTGAAACCTGCCTTGTATAAAAGAGGGATGCATGGTTGGTGTGTCCCTCTTCACTGCTTCTGCTGCACTGAGACCTTTCTTGTATAAAAGAGGGATGCATGGTTGGTGTGTCCCTCTTCACTGCTGCTGTTGCACTTAGACCTTCCTTGTATAAAAGAGGGCTGCATGGTCGGTGTGTCCCTCTTTACTGCTGCTGTTGCACTGAGACCTGCCTTGTATAAAAGAGGGCTGCATGGTTGGTGTGTCCCTCTTCACTGCTGCTGCTGCTGTTGCACTTAGACCTTCCTTGTATAAAAGAGGGCTGCATGGTCGGTGTGTCCCTCTTTACTGCTGCTGTTGCACTGAGACCTGCCTTGTATAAAAGAGGGCTGCATGGTTGGTGTGTCCCTCTTCACTGCTGCTGCTTCTGCTGCACTGAGACCTTCCTTATATAAAAGGAGGCTGCATGGTTGGTGTGTCCCTATTCACTGCTGCTGCTGCACTGAGACCTGCCTTGTATAAAAAGAGGCTGCATGGTTGGTGTGTCCCCCTTCACTGCTGCTGCTGCACTGAGACCTGCCTTGTATAAAAGAGGACTGTGTGGTTGGTGTGTCCCTCTTCACTGCTGCTGATGCACTGAGACCTGCCTTGTATAAAATGAGGCTGCATGGTTGGTGTGTCCCTCTTCACTGCTTCTGCTGCACTGACACCTTCCTTGTATAAAAGAGGGCTGCATGGTTGATGTGTCCCTCTTCACTGCTGCTGCTGCACTGAGACTTTCCTTGTATAAAAGAGGGCTGCATGGTTGGTGTGTCCCTCTTCACTGCTGCTGATTCACTGAGACCTGCCTTGTATAAAAGGAGGCTGCATGGTTGGTGTGTCCCTCTTCACTGCTGCTGCTGCACTGAGACCTGCCTTGTATACTAGGAGGCTGCTTGATTGGTGTGTCCCTCTTCACTGCTGCTGCTGCTGCACTGAGACCTTCCTTGTATAAAAGAGGGCTGCATGGTTGGGTGTGTTCCTCTTCACTGCTGTTGCATTGAGACCTGCCTTGTATAAAAGGAAGCTGCATGGTTGGTGTGTCCTTCTTCACTGCTGCTGCTGCTGCTGCACTATGACTTGCCTTGTATAAAAGGAGGCTGCATGTTTGGTGTGTCCCTCTTCATTGCTGCTGCTGCACTATGACTTGCCTTGTATAAAAGAGGGCTGCATGGTTGGTTGTGTTCCTCTTCACTGCTGTTGCACTGAGACCTGCCTTGTATAAAAGAGGGTTGCATGGTTGGTGTGTCCCTCTTTACTGCTGCTGCTGCACTGAGACCTGCCTTGTATAAAAGGAAGCTGCATGATTGGTGTGTCCCTCTTCACTGCTGCTGCTGCACTGAGACCTGCCTTGTATAAAAGGAAGCTGCATGGTTGGTGTGTCCCTCTTCACTGCTGCTGCTGCACTGAGACCTGCCTTGTATAAAAGGAGGCTGCATGGTTGGTGTGTCCCTCTTCACTGCTGCTGCTGCACTTAGACCTTCATTGTAAAAAAGGAGGCTGCATGGTTGGTGTGTCCCTCTTCACTGCTGCTGCTGCACTGAGACCTGCCTTGTATAAAAGGAAGCTGCATGGTTGGTGTGTCCCTCTTCACTGCTGCTGCTGCTGCACTGAGACCTGCCTTGTATAAAAGGAGGCTGCATGGTTGGTGTGTCCCTCTTCACTGCTGCTGCTGCACTTAGCCCTTCCTTGTAAAAAAGGAGGCTGCATGGTTGGTGTGTCCCTCTTCACTGCTGCTGCTGCACTGAGACCTGCCTTGCATAAAAGGAGGCTGCATGGTTGGTGTGTCCCTCTTCACTGCTGCTGCTGCTGCACTGAGACCTTCCTTGTATAAAAGAGCGCTGCATGGTTGGTGTGTCCCTCTTCACTGCTGCTGCTGCACTGAGACCTTCCGTGTATAAAAGGAGGCTGCATGGTTGGTGTGTCCCTCTTCACTGCTGCTGCTGCACTATGACCTGCCTTGTATAAAAGGAGGCTGCATGGTTGGTGTGTCCCTCTTCACTGCTGCTGCTGCTGCACTGAGACCTTCCTTGTATAAAAGAGCGCTGCATGGTTGGTGTGTCCCTCTTCACTGCTGCTGCTGCACTGAGACCTTCCTTGTATAAAAGGAGGCTGCATGGTTGGTGTGTCCCTCTTCACTGCTGCTGCTGCACTATGACCTGCCTTGTATAAAAGGAGGCTGCATGGTTGGTGTGTCCCTCTTCACTGCTGCTGTTGCACTGAGATGTTCCTTGTAGAAAAGGAGGCTGCATGGTAGGTGTGTCCCTCTTCACTGCTGCTGTTGACTTAGACCTTCCTTGTATAAAGGAGGGTGCATGGTTGGTGTGTCCCTCTTCACTGCTGCTGCTGCACTGAGACCTGCCTTGTATAAAAGAGGGATGCATGGTTGGTGTGTCCCTCTTCGCTGCTGCTGTTGCACTTAGACCTTCCTTGTATAAAAGAGGGTGCATGGTTGGTGTGTCCCTCTTCACTGCTGCTGCTGCACTGAGACCTTCCTTTTATACAAGAGGGCTGCATGGTTGGTGTGTCCCTCTTCACTGCTTGCTGTTGCACTGAGACCTGCCTTGTATAAAAGAGGGATGCATGGTTGGTGTGCCTCTCTTCACTGCTGCTGCACTGAGACCTGCCTTTTATAAAAGGAGGCTGCACGGTTGGTTGATCCCTCTTCACTGCTGCTGCTGCACTGAGACCTGCCTTGTATAAAAAGAGGCTGCATGGTTGGTGTGTCCCTCTTCACTGGTGCTGCTGCACTGAGACCTGCCTTGCATAAAAGGGGGCTGGATGGTTGGTGTGTCCCTGTTCACTGCTGCTGTTGCACTGAGACCTGCCTTTTATAAAAGGGGGCTGAAAGGTTGGTGTGTCCCTCTTCAGTGCTGCTGCTGCACTGAGACCTGCCTTGTATAAAAGGGGGCTGAATGGTTGGTGTGTCCCTCTTCACTGCTGCTGTTGCACTGAGACCTGCCTTGTATAACAGGAGGCTGCATGGTTGGTGTGTCCCTCTTCACTGCTGCTGCTGCACTGAGACCTTCCTTGTATAAAAGAGGGCTGCATGGTTGGTGTGTCCCTCTTCACTGCTGCTGCTGCACTGAGACCTGCCTTCTATAAAAGGAGGCTGCATGGTTGGTGTGTCCCTCTTCACTGCTTCTGCTGCACTGAGACCTTCCTTGTATAAAAGAGGGCTGCATGGTTGGTGTGTCCCTTTTGCCTTGAATAAAAGAGGGGTTAATGAATAATGGGGTAACCCTGTGTGCCTCTGAACCTGGGTATAAGTAAATAAACAAGGCACGGTTCTGTCGGGTAGAAGGTAGGTTACTTAGTGGTGCACTGAATGCCCTAATTAGAATTAGATAGCAACTTTTTCACAAGCGCCTGTTAAGTAAAACATTTATTCAGTGAAGAATTTGAAACAGAAATTTAGATGCTTTGTACTGTTTCTATTTATCAGAATTAATTCATTCATAGATAATCACAGTAATCAGTGGCTGTCAACATAAAATAAATATGTACATGAAAAAGTGATCATATGACAGGTGCTCAGTGCTCAAGAGGTGTACAATATATACAAGGTGGTTGAGGTTTTATATACAGGTGAGGGAGAGGCCAGATGATGCTTTAACACCAATGACTCTTTCCATTGATAATGTCCTTTTGTTATGTGTGGAGTCTTGGTTAGTCTTGGCCTTGAGTAATCCTCGACGTTTCAACCCGTTGTGTGCCCCATTCGGTGGTCACGCAGGGTCTTCATCAGGACAAAGCGGGGGATCGGGGACGGTGACAGCCCTAGATGGGCCGGACAGTGTCCTGGCCGAGGTCGGGGGCCACTTGCGGAAGGTTCAATGCGGGCCCAAGCGAGGATTGCTCTTAATTCAACGTAGATTAAATCGGGAGAAGTGTAGGGCAGACGAGCCGTTGTCTTGTCTTGCCGCTGCATACAGTCATTGCTGCACTGAGACCTGCCTTGTATAAAAGAGGGCTGGATGGTTGGTGTGTCCCTCTCCACTGCTGCTACACTGAGCATGTGACGTATAAAGGGGGCTGCGTGTGTTCCTGCCACACAGCACTTCCCTGGAGAGAAGGATGCTTCATGGTTAGGTATGTCCTATCACTGAGCCCCCCCCCCCCCTCCTCAGAAAAGTAAGTACTGATGTGGTGGCGTCATTGAGATATATCCAGTTGTTCCACTGCACTGGATAATCTCCACAGGTTATAGCAATATATATCTATTAGATAGATAGATAGATAGATAGATAGATAGATAGATAGATAGATAGATAGATAGATAGATAGATAGATAGATAGATCACAATTCTGGATCCCACAGAAAAAAAAGTAGACTACACAATAGTCACTGTTAGAATTAGGTGCCTAGTTCTTGGCTACTATTCACGTAACAAAGGCACTCCGCATACCACAGATAGCACTTCTGAGGAGAAGAACACGTGCTCCACTCCAAGAAACTTTTGGGTTGCAGTCAGTGGGTGGACCCAAGAAACAGAATATGTGACAATGTTAACTACCTTTCAGACCCTGATCATTCATTGTGACCAGGGTTGGCGCTCTACCTAGCTAGACATAAAAAGAAGATAGTTGGAGTTACAGGTAAAGAGAAGTGGAGAAAAAAGGAAAACTAGGTAGAAACGTTTTCCTCATAGGTAAGGGAATGAAAGAGAAGAGGGCTCGAGAGAAAGAGAGATATGACTGAAAGAGTAAAATAGAAGCAGAGAAGAGACAGTAGGGGGGTTGAAATTGAAAATAAATAGCAAATGAAGATAAGAGAGAGAAAAGAGTGGAATTGAGAGATGGGGAGTGAAAAATGAGTTAGACGGTGAAGAGGGAAAATAAATGGAACCAGAGAAAGAACGAGCAGCAGAGAAGAAAGGGGCAACAGACAAAAGAAGAGGACATGCAGAGAAGGAGAAAGAGGAAAAAAGTGAGAGAATATGTATGAATGTGAGGAAAGTGACAAAGAAGACCGATGAAGAAAAACCTGGGGGCAGATTTATAAGAAACTGCGCATCTGTACAGATGTGTCAGTTTCCCTGCACCTCAATGCGAAACCTTTGCGCCACCATGGATGCGCCTTATTTTACAATATGGCGCACCATGGTGCAAGGATTGACAGATGCGTCAGAAATTCTGATGCATCTGTTGGCGCAAAACTCGTGCATTGCTGGAGTCGTGCTGCAAGCACGACGCAACTCCAGCAATGCACGGGGAGGCCTATTCCCAATACACTGCATCACTCCTTACGTCTGCTCCAAGCAGGCTTAGGGTTTTGACGCAGTGGCGTCCTAGAAGTGGCCAGTGAAATCTTCCTGCATCACTTCTACAAGGCTTTCCTGCGTGGGAACGCCCACCCTGCATACATTATACCTGACGCAGGTATAATGTGACGCAGGGCTTTACAAAGTGACGCATCTCCCTCAATACATCAGTTGTAAATTGGCCGCATTGTTTACGCCACTGCTGCATCACTTTAGTGATGCAACAGCGCAGCAGAGGCGCAACTAGACCCAAATTTCGGGGGGGGGCTAAGAAAAAATTTCGTGGGGGGCTGAATCTTTTCGGCCATAGGCAGAGTGGAGCTGCAGGGGCTCTTAGAAGGGGTGAAACAACAGCGAGGCCTCATTAACATGCAAATGGTCTTTTAAAGACCTGTTAAGTGCTCGGGTGCGGCTGTGTTGCGCCGGGAAGCTGTCTCATCCCGGGTTGCCACACACGACGGGGGGGGCTGAAGCCCTGTGAGTCCAATGGGTGTTGCGCGCCTGAACAGCGGTGCAAAAGTGTCGCGAGGGGCTTGTAAATCTGCCCCCATCGTGTAGAAAGGGAGTGCAAAACTGAATTGGATATAGAGATCTGGGGAACAAAGAGTGTGGGAGGTAGTGTGTGAGTAAGAAAAAAGGCAGAAGTAGGAGAGAGAGAGAGAGAAAAATGAAGATGTGGAGAAAGCGCCAAGGAATGGAACGAGAGGCAGATTCGGAGGGGAAGGGGGTTTACAGCGGCGGGGAGAAGCAGAGGGAAGTGTGTGCGAAACAAAGAGAGTGGTAGGGAGGGTAGTTGTGTACAAATTAATTGAATAACATGGGAGGGACACACAGAGCGAGAGGAGAGAGAGTGTTGAAGGAATGTTTAAAGCACGTACGTTCTTGACCAAGGTTACTGACTAGATGCTACAAAATGCACACATTATCTACATAGGTGCTTAGGAATAAACTGTAAAATGCCTATTAAAGGGGCATTGAAAATCCCATAATGTTTGAACAGGGGCGGCTGGTGACATTTTAAAGTGGTGAGGCGTAAAATGATTGGTATACTTCAACGTTGCGAGCGAACGTAGCGAGCGAGACCGAACCTCTATAAGGAGGGTTCGGGGGGGTTCTCCCCCCGAGAAAATTTTGAAAAAAGAGAAGAGAAATGGTGCATTTTCAAGCAAATTTGAGAAAGCAGGAAGGTTAATAAAGCAATTGTGAAAGTGCAGTTATAACATTAATAAAGAGATGTCATATAACATAGGTAGCTGCTTATTCAGTGTATAACCACAGAGCTTCATAACAGACTTCGAGATACAATGCATTTCTGAGTACCTCACTCACAGATGTTTTTTATTTAACAAACTAAACTGGTTGCAAATTAGCAGCATTGAAAATTGTTTACTTTTTATAAATGAAATCAGCACGTCTCTCTCTAAGAGCAGCAAACTTTTCAATAACTTTAGTGTTAAAGTCCGGGATTTTCTGAACTAGCTTGCTCTCTACAGAGAGCATTGCCAAAGCATTGAGTCTTTCCTCAAGCATGGTGTTTCTCAGGAATGTCTTAATCCTCTTTAAGGCTGAAAAACATCGTTCTGCCTCGACTGTTGTCATAGGAGTGGTTATGACAATTTTAAGTAAAGCCACTGTCTCTCCAAGTGACTTTTCCATATTAAGTTTATGAATTAAAGCCAGCAAAGACAAGGCACTTGTGGCCTTCCGGTACACAGGCATTGCGTACAGTACAGTCAACTCAGTTCTCAGCTCTTCTTTATTGAGCATAGGATAAGCTCCCACAGCCTCATTCAGAGCACGCTCCGGGAAGGATTCATCATATTTGGCAAACTGTTGACTTTGCAATAATGTGGCACTCACCAAATGTTTTGTGAAAGAAAAACGCTCTTTTGCCTGCACAATTACAATGTCACAGATCTCCTTTGCAATTCGGACCATAGTGGTGATGTTTTTCCTGCGGTTTGTGAAAATAGATTTCTCTGGCAGTTTGCTGTCTAAATTGTCAACCCCATCTCTCACTTTGCTTATGCTTTGTACAAACATAGTAGTATATACTTGCACTTTGACAGTATCTATCTCTCGTGCTTGTAACTGATTGTATAACAGGTCGACAGCTACCATTATATCATGAAATAAAAACAGTAAGAACTGAAACTCTCTGTCTTGTAGTGTTCTACCAAAGCCATGGGCTTCAATCTGACTTTTGTAATCAAACTCATCATTGGCTTCTATGGCTTCAAAACATTTCAGAAGGGGCTGCTCTTGGCTGTCTCAAAATGCCCACCGACATGAAAAAAACTTACTTTTCATAGGATGGCTTTGCTTTCCCATAAGTAAAGGCCATATTTGAAAAACATGGTAGCTTTGGCAAAATAAAAAGAAAATGAAGTCATGCAACAAAAAAGATATTTTCCAAGTGCCGCAGTCTCATACTCTCAGGGAGCTTGACTATTCTATTATTTAAATAATAGGAGTGCACTGCAGCCGCAGCGGCAACTGGAGGCCCTTACCGCACACAATTTTGCAGAGTGCTGTGCAGAGTAGTGAACTAAGTAAAGTTCACACTTCGATTCGACATGAATCGCCAGAAAAGTAGTAGGCCTGTCTCAAAGGTGAGCCGACTCGGCTCACCTTTTAAGTGAAATGAATCATCAGGAACACTTCTGCACGAGGCTCCCAAACTGTTGAGATATGTTGCTTTGTGTTTGATGTTAAAACCTTTGCAGGGTGTTTTTATTGTCCAGTGCGCCTTATTATTTTTGGCACGTAATGTTTGCTTGCCTGTTTTGGGTTGGCCCTCCGCAATTCGTCCCACTACCTAGGTTGACATTAAGGTTGAACCCAGATTCTTATTTAAAAAGTAGGGTAAACACAGGATGCTCACTAGTATCTAAACAGGAGCAGCCCCACGGTTCCACAGCCCGAGGGGCAGAGGGTACACCCCCGAGAGGCCTACTTATAAAGGCGCGTGGTGAGGTTTCGCACGCGCGCCAGAGAGTGACCCTGCGCTCCTTACGTCACTGTGCAGAGTCCTTAAGCACAATCCCTTTGTTAACAAGAACCCACCCAAAACTCTGATTGCATTAAAAAATGTGGTTCTTGTGGTTTCGACATGGAAACAAAATACGCTTCCTAGACATGATAACTACTGTATAAACCCTATAGTAAAAGAAAAATACAGTACATTGCTTTATTGTGGTTCTCAAAATGTAATTAATTAAGAAATCGTTAAACGATCTACTTCATTGGCCTTAGTCTCCTTGATTAGTCATTTGACATCCTCAAAATATGCTACTCACATTCTGTGAGGGCATACCCCTGCATTCTGGGTCATTCATTGGCTGCTGAGTGCTGTTCAGTGCTTAATTTGTAAAAACAAAAAAAATACATAATTGCCAGGGCCCTCGTCCGGAGGCCACTGCAGCTTGCACTACGAACCGAAACCATGGTATACCCCCACAGGTTTATAAGCAACGCTGCGCATGAACACACCCTCTCTCGCAATCATTAAATAATTCCACCATTTAAGAATCCAAAATATATGTCTTCAATATTATGATTTTTTGCCTGATAATGGACTTGGTACAACGTTGCGCATGATTTTGAAACAGCCGTCATATAATAGGAACGTCCGTGAATGTCATTTGACAGTTTAATAGTTTTGCGGCCTTTTTCTGTGTTTTGGTCGGCTGGATTTAGTTTATTTATTTTTTTTTGCTGCAGATTTTTATAGCGCGAACTCAACTCGAAGTCGGAGCACCGGTTACGTTACACAAGGCTACATATCATACATTCATTCGAAGGGCACAACAAGTCATGCAACAAAAAAATATATTTTCCAAATGCCGCAATGTCATACTCTCAGCCTCAGGGAGCTTGACTATTCTATTATAGGAGTGCACTGCAGCCGCGGCGGCAACTCGAGGCTCTTACCGCACACAATTTTGCAGAGTGCTGTCGACTCGGACTAAGTAGTTAAGTTAAGTTCACAATCACACACACGTCTTCGATTCGACATGAATCGCCACTCACCAGAAAAGTAGTAGGCCTGTGGCTGCGCCTGCACCGCACGAGGTCTCGTGGTCACAGCAGCAGTCAGTCTCCTCGTGGCACTGAGTAACGACGACGCGGTGACCGTGACGGAGCCTGCGCAAGCTCCGGTCACGTCACGAATGTATGCCAGCCAATCACAGTGCGGCACAGCGGCAGGGCCACCCCACCCACGCGCGGCACCCAATGCGGCAAATGCCTGCCCTCAGGCTGCGCGGTGTCTCTGCCAATCCAGACGCTGCATTAGCAGCGCCCGGAATGGATTGGCTAGAGCACTGATGACGGCTCGCCCATTTGGAGACCGGGGGCTGCTGCATGAAGCAACCCTCGGCTCTGATTTCTCCCCCCCCCCCTCCTCAACTCGCTTCCCTGGTTGAGTGGCTACCTATGGGTAGTGCGCATGTTCGGGATGGACAGCTCTCAAAATCGAGCATGCGCACTTACCCGCACTGGTATTAGTATTGCAGCACCTGCCAGCTACCTCTGCTGTCACTCAGCCTGGCCCTGCCCCCACCCATCAGCGCCGCGATTGAATCCGCGACCGCGAACACATAATGCGCAGCGCGCAGACTCTCGAGGATTTCTCTTTTTTTGATTGAGTTGACTCTGTGCTCATCATTGTGCTGGCTGGCTGGGTTAGTGGGGCATCGCCCCACCGCCCCAATGGACGCACCGCCACTGTGTTTGAACCAATGTTATAGGCCCTGTCTGCTTTTTAATTCACATAAAACCGTCGACAGAGACAGGCAAGCTTGTGAATTGAAAAATGACCAGCTAAAAAGTGCACACACAGACGTTGACAAAAATACATGCAGGAATAGACACACTCCCATTTAAGGGTCGCCTTGTGCAGTAACTGACACCGACACATGCTGTAACATGCATGAACAGTATGAGACACAAGAAGCCGAAGTCGCTCCCAAACGGTACCCAGTTGGGCACAGAGATATTTCGATCATACTACAATCAGAGCCACAAACTAGAATGTTCTAAATTATGCGGCAAGAAAAGGCACATTATGCAGTGTAATACGGCACATTTTGTGATCTTATCACCTAATTATTTTGTGATTTTTACACGTTACCAATATCAAGCCAATGGTTTCACTTCATTAGCAGCAGTCTGACACTCGAATACCGCAAAAAGCAAAAGAATGATAACCAGTCAACCTATGAGAAGGGCGTCACACTGCGCAGCAGCACATGCCCCTGCGATTTTAGTAACTTTTTATCCGTTTTAGCTGGATGCAATTTTTCGATAATTCCTGCTGATTATGAAGCCATTAATGGATTGTGTTCCAAGTGCGACGAAATCCATAATTATGTGGAAAATGCAACGGCCGCAAAATTTCATTGGCCCTGACTACAATGCAACTGTATCCCCGCTTGCTTGCTGTCTCCTATCAATGCATAGATGTGTAATGTGGTCCGTGACTTGATGTTTCCCCTGGTCAGACAGACTGATAAGAGGCACTACTCTGAAGTGTTGTGCTTAATTAACCAGACGGGTAAAATGGCTGCCACTTCCATAAGGAGGGACAAAGATGCCACTAATAAGTGATGCCAAATTACAAACAGACAAATTGCCTGCTTATTAGGGCAGGGGGCGCTCCAATCTCAAAAACATTTTTTGCCTGGTTTTCCAAAAACTCATTGCAAATCACATCCCTTGCACATCAACCTACTTCTTAGAGAGTTTGTCTAGATGCAAAGTTGTGTTTAGAACACAGTTGTGCATAATGAAGAGTGGCTGATCCCGCCCCCTTGCTGTACTGAGTGTAACACAGCTTGTCGTCAGGTCAGCGTGGGTGTCATTGGGGTGGAAACACAACAAGGGTGTTGTTTAGTGGTCCCAGAGAGCACTGGCCTGCGACCCTCTCTAGAGTGAGCTGTGGTGCTTAGAGATGTGGGGCCAGGGCTAGTCCAAAGGTGTGAAGGGGGAGACTCCAGTGGTGTGTGCTACCAGTCCCTACCGGGACGTGTACTGGGGGTGTCGAGGATTGGTTAAAAGTAACTCAGTGGTGAGCACCGTCCTTACCTGAAGCCAGGGACCCCAGGACCAGCAGCAACCCCCAGTACGCTACCATCGTGCGCAGCCAGATTCTTCACACGAGTGTGTATCCGGCACTGTATCCATACCATATATACATTGTGTGGAAGGTGGGGTGCGGGGGAACAAGGAGCTAGAAAGTGAAGTGACGTCCCAATCAGCCCACCTACAACCCGCGAGCAGAAACCACAAGGTACGGAGTGCGCGGCAGGAGATTGCGACATGAATTTAAAGGTTTGTTCATCAAGCAGCAACACGGCCGCTGCTCCATTAGAAAGAAAAACACAACTCTGCCAGTGTACCGTGTCTGACCCACAGCATCCCTTCTGTTCCTTCAGTGGGAACACACACAGCTTCGTCAAAGCACCTCAAGCATGACGAGGGCCCCTGGGATTATGCGGGTTTGCCTCACATGCCACATGATCCATTCTCTGCTGCATAACCTGAAGATTGTAATAAAAAAATATATGCTTCTAGTTCAAACGGTTCAAAGTTACTACAAATGCAGTTGCGCGTGTTGCCGTGCAGCAGAAGGCCCTTTGTAAAGCTTTACTGGTCAGGTTTCTATTGGTTATTGCTATATGTGTGTTTGCTAAACTGGTACTAATGAGGTGCATCTAATGTCCAGGCAGCGTTAACAAGTGTAAAAATAACAAAATAATGAAGTGATACTATCATAAAATGTGCCGCATTACATCACATAATTTGGCTTTCTTGCCGCATAATTCACTCAAACCTGTCGCATAATTTGGCCATACCCGGACTCGTAATTTTAGTGGCAATGCACGATGACCAGCAGCATGGCTGTCCCGTCAAACCTTAAACGAGGCTCTAAGAATGTATCCCTACCATAAGAAAAGCAACATGGACTTACCTTTTCTGCCCATTGAATAATGTCATTTTTATAGCCACGAGTTTACAGTTTAAAAATGTTGGAGAAATTGTGTTATAATACATCAATATGAAATTTCCCCACAGCATACAAGTCCATTATTCTTTCCACAAGGCAAAGAGAATCTCGTGCAACACACCCTGTACATGCCATTTCAAAAGGGTTAACACATTTTTAAGTAGCATACTTTTTTGAGTAGTTATTTGATAAAGTGGAGTGTTTTTTGGGGCATACCTTTATTTTAGGGGAGTAGCACAGACATGAGGTGCTGCACACAGAAGAGTACGGTGTGTGGGCTCAGGTTTAGACCTGAAAGCAGACATAATTGTAAAATATGTGAATAGGCAGGACAACTAGGTTTACAAGATTCTGCAGCCTTGGCGTTTTCTTCATAGTTATGAGTTCGCCACATTTGCCGCATAATCTTTCATCTGCTGCATAATTTGCACATTTTAGCACAAATTAAATGTTTATTTCTCAAATGGATTAAAAGTTACCAAAAAGGCAGCGACACGCGTTTCTGCACAGTGGAAGGCCCTTTGTAAAGGTTCACTGATGACGTTTCCATTGCTTATTGCTGTGTTTGGGTATTAAACTGGTACTAATGAGGTGAAACCTTTGTATAAACTGTGTTAACATGTAAAAATGAAAAAAAATAAGGAATACTATCACAAAATGTGCCGTGTTCTGCTTTCTCTTGCAGAAGAACATTCAACCCTGCCACATAGTTTGCTCTTCCGCTGTTGCATAATTCAAGAGGTCCTGGGTATGAGGACATCCAACCGAGAACGTGCAAGACAATACACTGCACAGTACAAGTTATGTTAATGTAATACACAGTGAATTTGCCTGTTTAACATGACAAAGGATGCTAAAATCTAATGTCTGAAAGTTTCTCCAAGGCTCTATCCTGTTTCCCCTCTTTTCTCAGTTGATATTGCACAGTGACCCAGATGGAGAGTAAGAGGCAGGAGGTGAGTGCCATCCACAGTGAGAGACCCAGCAGGGAAGGAGTTACCTGCTCTGAGAGAAGAGCATCCCATGACTGATCCTAGATGGGCCACTACTGACCAAGAGACTGCCAGTGCTGTCACAGAGAAAGGAGACAGGAGGCCTGCTCCAGGCGCCCCCTACCTGACCCAGCCAGAGTGTATCACCTTTGAAATGTACTGTGTGTCCCCCTTGAAGTCCTGGACTTGAGCCTCCACCTGGCTGTGGATAGCCCAGGGCCTGGTTCTGACCCTGACAGAGGGCAGTGACCTCTGATGGGTGGTCGCCTTTTGGGTTGTGGTTGACCTTGGTTGGGGGCAGGCGTCTGACATAGGAGGCAGAATGGGCCACATAACCTTGTTGGACATGGTGGTACTGTCCGCCTACTGGGATGACCTGTGAGCAAGCTAGGTTTAGTTGCCTCATAATATGGCATGGTACTGCCTAAGTCCCCTTTTCCGTAAGCCAAGGGCTGGACTGGCTGTAGCGGGCACCGGGCAATCCCCCGGTGTGCCGCACGGGTGGGGGCCGGTTTTGGGCTCCTGGGGGCCGTTTTCCTTACAGGGCCGTTTTGGCAGCATAGCTGCAAAATCGGCCCTGTAACAAAATTGGCCAAAAACCGGCTTTGGCAAAGAGCTCGGCGGCACCCCCAAGCCCTGGGGGGGCCGGCCGAGCACTTTTCCAGGGCCGGTTTTGGTTCCCAGTCCGGCCCTGCGTAAGCCCCAAGACCGCCCTTGGATGTGGACTCCCTCCCTCCTCCAAGGCAAGCATTTCAGACCACACTCTTTTGGATTAGGGGGAGTAACCCCCCGGCCGCATTTATTACATAATTAAAACATTGAGATTATATACATTATATACAATTACGCAGAAATTCAGGATGCCTTGATCGATACACGAGGTTACTTGGCTAACCTTAACATGTTTCTAGTACAGAATCATTCCTATCGTAATCTAAACATGTATATACATTACTTTCTGTGTGTCCCCGCTAGAGCCTACGGTAAGGTCAATGACTGGCAACCCCTGATCCCAGTAAAACGACATAGACTCCACTGGAGTAGGCCTGCGTAGTGGGTACAGCTAATTGGACGGATATTTTCCCCCGGCCCCCCTATGCCCTGAACCTTAACTCTATAACAGGGGCTGCAATTCTGTAAACTTGCACCCTAATGCACATACTGGAAAGAGTGACTCCCCTGGTCCCCACTCCCGACAGCCTACCGACCGGCTGTCACTGCCCCTGGAGTTGTAAACGTTGTGTAGGGGGTCC
The DNA here is from genome assembly GCF_964204655.1 of Triturus cristatus. Classification (NCBI taxonomy): domain Eukaryota; kingdom Metazoa; phylum Chordata; class Amphibia; order Caudata; family Salamandridae; genus Triturus; species Triturus cristatus. Next base: position 395,929,280 of record NC_140594.1, read on the forward strand.
AGCTTACCGGACGGATGTCTCCCTCGGGCCCCCCCCTACGCCCTGAGCCTTAATGCCATAAAGGGGCGCTGCAATTCTGCATCCTTGCACCCTTGTGCGCATGCACGTGCTGCAGCCTACTGGAAGAGTGACTCCCTGGCCCCCGCACCCTTTCAGCCTACCGACTGGCTGTAACTGCCCCTGGCATTCCATGTGAGACCCTCTGTCTCCCCCTCGGGCGTCCCAATTTGATAAATGGTGATGCCTGCTACAAACCGAAACTATGCTCACCAATCATGACCATACCGCCACAGGCCAGTATAGTTGGCCGACTATCTGGCCTCCCCCCACTGCCTACTAGAAAGGTCATGCTAAGACCCTCGCTGGTATTAACCATGCCAGCAAATTTACTTTAATAGACCTCCGTACCCCATCATGAGATGTGTACCCTATGCATACGGTGGCAGAAAATATTTGTCATGAAGGCACCAATGCCCTACTGCCCGCGGCTTTGTAGTCTTGTATAGTTTATCAATCTGCTTAAAATGCTGCTCTATAAGCATTGCAGAGTTGGAGCACGCTGGTAAGACCTATTCTCTGGTTCGCAGAGGCCTGCTGAATGGCACTTCTGTGCATAATTGCCATAAGCTACTGCCTCGCGGGTGTGGCCGACCAGCCCACTGGAAGAGTGACTCCCTGGACCCCGCACCCTCTCTGCGTACCGACCTAACTGAACCCATAGTCAGTAGGATCGAACCTGTGCGGGGATACTCCAATGGATTTCTAGACCATTGCCTTAACCACTCGGCCACAACTACTTCCTCGTTCAACAAGCTCCCAATGCGCTGCAGCTGTACGCGGCCGCCTGAGTTTAGGCACGCTGGCCACAACTATCCTGTAATGCAGAGGACTGCTGATCGCACCTGCGTGCACACGTGCAGTAAAATACTACCATATGGCAGATACCCGTGCAACCGGCCGCCGAGATGCTGTAGATGTACGCAGCCCACTGTGTATGGTCATGCAGGCAAGACATTTTACCCTGATTCGCAGACAACTGTTAAATACCTTCTGCTAATGGCAAATTCAGTTAAACAGTGTTTGAACCATTGCCACTAAATCTTATTTAAAAGGCAGTATTTGAAACTTTGCCACTACAGGACAACTTGACAGCATACCAGAAGTAAGCAGTGTTTTAAACATTTGCCACTAAATTCTGTGAAACGCAGTATTTGAACCGTTACCACCTTAGGACAATATGACAGCATAGCAGGAGTCACACTCTTGTCCTGCGAGATCCTTTGCTCCCAGACCATACCTGTTCCGGATCTCCGGGCCAACTTCCTGCAAGCATCTTGCCGACATCGTGATGTGGTTCCGCCCTGTTATCATTCGAAATCCGTGCCATAAATAAATAAACACAAACACAGATAATCAGTGCTCTTAGTATCTGGTAAACGGATCGAGTCCACAAGCCAAATCAATTGTTTCCATCATGAGACCGTCCACCCCTTGTAGCCCATACTCATACCCACTCAGGCCTTAGTCTTACAAAAGAGGGGTCCATCACAGGAAAACAGGTCACCTTGTTGATTGACCTTGTATGAGATGTTCAGGTTGAATCCCAAGAAAAGGAACTGACCAATAATACCATATGCAATGCATTCAATAGTAACATTGCACAAAGTACAATGTATCATATAGCACAATATGGATCACTGACATAATATCGATAACCAAAATATCGACAACATAAAATATCGTTGGCAAATTATCGATTACAATATTATCGACTCACTATACTTATTAAAGAAAATACTAAAATATCGAGTACACAATATCGTCTTTACAAAATATCGTATATCATTATATCGAAAGAATAAATATCGTTAACAAAAATATCGTCTAACCTTAAATAACTATCTAAATGACAAAATTATCGAAACCCGAAATATAGACTACAAAAATATAGAATATGTCACAATATCGACTATCTAAAAAACTATGAATAAAATATACTTTTAGCACAATACATACATTAGCATTGTAATACATAATAAAACACTTAAATAACATAAAACATTTTTGTTCAAACACATACATTTAAAAATAAACATTCCATAAGCAATATTAATAAATTTCACAACATAAATAATTTTATAATTATTATACATGCATTAAACCACATTAAAAAATATCTTTAAAGCATTTAATACTACAAATAAACCATCACTTACTACTAATAAGTTGCTAATTAGCGTTTCCCTTACATGGAAACAAACAGCCAAAAAAGAAAAAAACATCAAGGTGGACCAATGAAATGCTCACATTTCAAATTAAATCAATGAAATAAAGCAACTAATTAATTTCACACTATAAAAACACTACATTTCAACATCTCTTTCACACTACAAACTGAAAAGAACAAATAAGGTGAAACTCTACTCAACTGTTTCCTGAAAAAAGATTTACAGTCCAAAAGAAAATTTTACAACTACAGAAAGTAAGTTAAACTCTATTTAAAATACAACAATACTAGAATGCTACAGCTTAAACTATTTCTATAAATGAATTTATTACACTTTATTTAATTACATTCATATCTCCTCTACAGATACCTTGTAAACAGACAGAAATTTTTTCGACATCCCCACAACTCTAATATTAATCAATGTAAGTATATTTTAAATTTTTCCTACCCACCTAGAACTATTAATTAAAAAAAAAATTCTAAAACATATTTTATGACTTATTTATCTCCTCTACAGAAAACCACAAAACCATCCAAAACTACCTTCTACACCAGTGGTTCCCAAACTTTTGACTCCTGAGGACCCCACTGAGTCAGCACTGGAACTCGGGGACCCCCAAGCAATTTGTATGATTTAAATTTCAAACGTTAAAACAGTAATTCGAATAAAATAAACACGTGTGCACACAAAACAAATACTCGAAATACTAAGAATTTTAGGCGCATATTTACAAACCTCTACCGCCATGGAAACATCACTTTTTGTAACGTTTGCGTTAATATGGCTTAACGCTGCCTTGTAAATAAGGCCCCCTTTTGCGCAATGCTTAGCGTGAAAGGGGTGGGTAGTGGGTTTTGCAGTGGGCATTCCACCGCAATGTCGTAAATAAATTATTACGAGTGTCAGAATTTCAAGATATCAATACAATTATACATGAAGCAAAAGGCTGAGTCCGTGGTATCAGGTTCAAAAAGGGCTTTATTCCAATAACTCGAGTTATAGGGAGAATAGTTCCATCACCACAAGGGATCAGGACCAGGGTTCTCAAAAAGGTATTCTCAAACTTTATTCACAGAGTACAGTATATATATATTTGTAATAATATACGTAAGCAAGAGCGCTTCAGGCGGAGCAAGAGAGAATGAGATAAGAGCATGTGGGCGTGTAAGTAGGCGTGAAGGTGGGCGTCCACTTGATGATAACAGGTAAGTGTCATAGGTGGGTGGATGCCTAGAGGGGGTTGCGTGATCAGCTGGAACTTTACTGGAACTTTGCCTTACTTGTGCTCAACTCGAGCATGACGTGAAAAGGGTTGCTATGCAACCGGGGAGTCTGTAGTCTAGAAGTGAGACCTTCAGTGTCAGGGTGACCAGCACATCTCGTATTGTCTGATATCTGAAGTTTGGAGCAGGGACTGATTCGTGACATAGGTTGCCCATCACCAAGGGCCAATGTGGCATTTATTTCTTCGTTTACTGCTGAAGTCTTGCACGGGGGCTATGGGCTTTTCACAAACGTGAGCTTTGTAATCACACAAAAAGAGACAGAAAGGCTAGGCTTCTCCTTTGCAGATGTCATGTTTATCCCTCCTTCTCCAGGCAGGAATGTGGTTTCGGTAGGAGTAAGCAGATAACCGTGCTCAATACTGTCTCGGACAGGGCCCCTTTGGCTGAGGCCCAAGTGTGCAAGGCCAAGGATACGCAGCTACAGCTTTCAGAGCGTTCTGAGGCCTGAAGCCTTTTTTTTCGGCTCTGGCTGGGCCACAATAATGGAAATGCAGGAAAACATGATGCAAAACGTGTAGGCCTCAGAGCAGATTTGTCGTTTCTCTCATGGGAGACTGGATTATGGCAGGCCACGTTATAGCATGAGCATCATGATAGACAGGCCATGGAGGGGAAATACGTAGGTGACATGTATGTGCACATGAGTGTGGGGGAACACACGGGGACACATAGGCCTCATAATATTTTATTTTCCTCATTCCCTCCTTGTCCCCTAGTGGACCCTTACGTCATATCTATTCTCATTAGACAGTCAATCTGTTCTTGCAGCATTATTTTTCCATTTTCAATGCTTTGTAAATGGGGATGTGGGACACATGCAGTAGCACACAGGCCGCAAATGGCCGGGCCACACTGCAGACATAGGCAACAACTGAATATCATCAGTAGTATTAGTCCACAGACCGTCAACACTTTCCATCCCCATGCTGATATTATCTCCCAGAGCCAACTGGACCAAGTCCACGTGCCTGGGTCTTGGTGTATGCTTTGGGCAATCTTGTGAAGTCTTGTTATTGCTTTGTATACAGACGGTGCGTTATTAGGTATGAAAACGCAGCAGCTGGAACCGATGACCCTACAGGCCCCGCCCCTATCCGCTAGGATGACGTCAAGAACAAGACGATTCTGAAGAACGACCATTCTCTTAGCAGACTGTTCCTGGGTCAAGTTCCCCAGGGCTGATGCAGTCTCATTAGCAACTGTTTCTAGAATCCTTGTTAGTCTGCGGATAAGTTTACTATTCTGGACGGGACCTATGAAGAAAAAGAATCCTTTGTTGAAATCTGTATATTGTTCCCAAGCTGTTTCAGTCTGGTCAATGCCAGAGGCATCGAGCCCTCGTCTGTGCCTGATAAGTGCTAGTTGAAGATTTTGATGATAGTTCGATGGGGCCAAGAAAACGGGTGGTAGGAGGAATGATATATAGCACGTCCCACCCCAGTCTAAGGGCAGTTGTACATAGGCTGTCTGGCCACAAATAAAGTAGGTGTGTCGTGATGCTCTGAAGTAAGACTTTCCTTTGTCTTTGAACACTAGTATAGTGTTACACTCGCTGTGCCCCAACTGTACAGAGCCTTCTTTTCTGACACACAAGTTCCCTTTTACTGGCAGGACTGTGATTGAGGATGGACCTAAATTGTGTATGGGCTTGACATTCAACACTATAAAGTCAAGGGTCGCATTTCCTTGCAGATACTCTTCATTTTCTAGATCGGTACCTTTCCTTTGGGGAAGACCTTCTTCATCTGGGAAACATGCTTTATTCATGACTTTGTTCAAGTTACCCCATACCCAGTCGCCCCTACATTCTTTGTCTTGACATTCTTTGGCATCACCATTGATGGATGTCATTAAGGCAAACCATGCTCCGCAAGAACCATTATGGGAGAATGGAAAAGGGAAAAGAGGCAACACTCCCTTCACCTTCTGATACGGGGGAAGTCGGCCACAGACCCAACAGTCTGTAGCATTGCTAGTCTGATGTGAATGGTGCAGCATCTGGATAAAAGTATTGTTGCGTAAGGCAAGTCGATACGATAGCTCATGGGATGGCAGATCACTGAATATGTGTTTTATGGTATCATTGGTAGAGTGTAAGAGTGAGGCAATAGGAGGAAAAATAGCATGTAGTATTAAGCTAATACATATCATCGTGATGCACAGAAGAAATAAAAATATCAGAGTCACTATACATCTACCACGTAATATTTTACAGTATTTTGTTTTCATCTTGCTCTTTTTCTCATCTCCGGTATCCAAGATCTTATGCGAGCCAGAATACATGTTCAACCGCTTCACCACCTAGTGGACTTAATTGATCAAACGGGTTCTGACTTGTTAGATCTAAGTTTGGTTTTGTAAGTCTGCTGAGGAGTCTCCTCTAATAAAGGGGGCTCAAAGTCTGAAGTCTTTATGTCTTTTTTAAACGAATCGTTATTCCCAAAGTAGCGTTTGCAATGATGAATATGGACCCATCCTTTTCGTCCTTCCACTTTAACAGCGGTCCTCGTAGTCAATAGTATTAGTTTAGGCGTTTTCCACCTTGGCTCAAGAGGGCTCGTTCTGTCAAAGTTCCTTATAAGAACAAAGTCCCCAGGAGCGAGGGAATGTTCCTTGACCTGGGTGTTGTCAGGGAAGGCGGCAGCAACCTGCGAACGACAAGAGAGTAGTGCAGACATCAAGGAAGCCAGGTAATCTGTCAGCATGTTACTATCAACATCAGTGATCTTTTTAGGCATTGGAGTGCCCCACATATTCGGTGGTCTACCAAAAACCACTTCATAGGGAGATAAACCTGTTCTAGAATGGGCTTCCATTCGCATGTAAAAGAGGGCAACCGGCAGGGCTACCATCCAATCCACACCTTTGTCTGCGCAAATTTTTGCTAGTTTTATTTTTAAGGTCTGATTATGTATTTCTACAAGGCCTGCTGCCTCAGGATGTCGTACACAATGGAACTTCCAGGTATACCCTAACAGAAGGGACACTTGTTTCATGAGTTCAGAAGAGAAAGGCTGACCGTTGTCGGAATATACGACACGCGGTAAGCCATAACGTGGGAAAAACTCTCGCACCAGTTGTCTGGCGGTAGTCACAGCAGTATAATCAGGGACTGGATAGGCCTCTGTCCATCTTGATAGGGAACATACTACTACTAGGACATATTTGTAACCTCTACATCTGTCCATTTGGATATAATCCATTTGAAGGACTTCGAAAGGATGGTCAGGTGGATGGAAACCACCTTGTTCCATCGGAATGCCTTTACCTGGATTGAATTGGCAACAGATCATACATGCTCTGACTTTTTGTTTCGCTGCTGCACGCAGGTGCTTGTTGAACCATATGTTCTGTAAGCTGTCTAGCATTGCTCTCTCTCCTAAGTGTGCAGGGCTATGTGCGGTATTTATAATCACTTGTACCATTGAATCAGGAAGAAACCATGTTTCTTTGCCCTTAGTCATCCAACCCTGATCAGTCAGTACCCCTCCTTGTTCCGACCATTTCTTTAATTCGTCTAGAGTAGCATGTGTCTGTATGTCTTGTACATCCTTGGAAGGATCCCTAACTGTCATGGTTTTGGACCTTAATGGTACCTGTGATTTCGTCATATCTAGTGGGGTCTGAGCTGTCTGTTTAGCTGTTCGGTCTGCCAGATCATTGCCTTGAGAAATGGTATCTGTGGCTTTAGTATGTGCTTTGCATTTCAGGATAGCTATGGCTGTTGGTAAATGTATCGCTTCCAGAAGGGAATGAATAAGGGGGCCATGCTGTATCTTGGCCCCGTGAGAAGTCAAGAACCCTCTTTCCCTCCATAGGACGCCAAAATCATGAACTACCCCGTATGCGTATTGTGAATCAGTGTAAATATTTACTCTCAGGTGCTTAGCTCTTATGCACGCTTGAGTCAGAGCGATGAGCTCTGCTGCTTGTGCTGACAGTATGTCTATTCTTTTAGTCTCTATGATTTCAGTAGCAGTGGTCACTGCATATGCTGCCACTAATTCTCCCGCCCCCGTCCTCATGCATGAGCCGTCAACATAGAGTGTTAGGTCAGGGTCTGGGAGTGCAACATCTGTCAAGTCTTGTCTTGGTTTCGTCACGGTATGTATTACTTCAACACAGTCGTGTGGGGAAACGTTTTCTGTACTGGAGGGCAAAAGAGTAGCAGGATTCAGTATGTTGCATCGTCTGATCTCTATGTGTGGTTGAAATAACGTCAGCTCATAACCTGTCAGTCTCGCTACAGTCAGGTGTTGTGTTTGTGTTCGGTTCAAGAGAACCTCTACTGCGTGTGGTACTTGTACTGTCAGGGGGTGGCCCAGCACTATCGAGTCACTTTGTCTTATGGCTAGGGCTGTTGCTGCAACAGATTTTAGGCACGCAGGCAAAGCCTGTGCTACTGGGTCCAATGTACTAGAAAAATAAGCGCAGGGCTTGTGTTTTCCCGCATGATCTTGTGTGAGGACAGATAGTGCTGTTCCATCCCGCTCTGTCACAAAAAGCATAAAAGATTTGTTGTAATCAGGGATTGCTAAAATTGGTGCTTGACATAAAGCTCTTTTTAATTCTTCAAATGCCACAGTGTGTTCTTGTGTCCAAGGGAGGACTTTAGTAGAAGCTACCTCCTGTGTCGTCAATTGTATTAGGGGCTTGGCTATGTGCGCATACTGGGGAATCCACTGCCTGCAATATGAAGTGAGGCCAATGAATGCACGTACCTCCTTTTGTGTCTTGGGCTGTGAAAGACCAGAAATCAATTGAATACGTTCTGGTGTTAGTCGCCTACCCTCCTTGGATAGCAAGTGCCCAAGGTACGCCACTTGCTGTTCACAGAATTGTAACTTCGAAGGGGACACTTTGTGCCCCTTGTCAGCCAGGAAATGTAAAACAGTGAGTGATGCACTTTCACAGTCAGTTTCCGATCGTGCGGTAATGAGAATGTCATCTACATACTGTATCAGTGCTGTAGTGGTAGGCATATGAATACTGTCTAGTTGTCTTTTGAGCGCCTGACTGTAGATGCTAGGGCTTTCCGTGAAGCCCTGTGGTGCTCTCGTGAATCTGAAGCTGCGGCCTTTTAAACTGAAACCGAAAAGATATTGGCTGTCCGGATGTATTGGGATACTGAAAAAGGCGTTCTTTAGATCAATAACTGTAAAGAACGTAGCCTTCGCATCAATGGCAGTCAATAATGAAGAAATGTCCGGGACCACAGGGTACTGTGGCACCACACATTTGTTTAATTCTCGCAGGTCCACAACTAATCTATAGACAGGTGGTGCATTGGGATCAGTTCTTTTAAGAATAGGAAGAACAGGTGAATTACATATGTTTGACTCTGTCTCCATCACCACCCCCTGTGCAATGAGTTCATCGATAATTTTCAGCAACCCTACTTCAGCTTCAGGAGGAATTTTATATTGCCGAATCTGCGGCAGCACCACTCCTTCCTTGAGGGTGACCTGGTATGGTGTAATGTTCATGAAACCTACGTCAGTCGGGCCTTGTGCCCATAGGTGCTGTGGTACATTTTGAAGCCTGATGTCAATGTCTTTCATGACAAAATGTCCCTTGAAATCACGTAAATACAGTCGCACTCCTTCTGGCGAACAACAGATATCTGCTCCCAGTTCCTTTAATGTTTTTATGCCAAGTAGGTTTTCTGGACATGATTTAGTAAGCAGTAAGTCTGTTGTATGTATTAGTGGACCCACTCCTAAGGAGACTGGTTCTGAAACCTCATTGATAATAGGCCTTCCTGAAAAACCCAGGGATACACTTTTTGAGCCCGAGAGGGGTGCCCCTGGAACCTCAGAATGACTGATGGTAGTTCTACTTGCCCCGGTGTCAATCAAAAACTTTTTATTCTGTCCTAGTAAACGTGCATGCACATAGGGACCCGCTTGGTCCACAGGAACTGGAATAAGGGGCAAGTCGAATTCCCTCTCTGGGCTTTTTCACGAATATGCTTGGTATTCTGGATAGTTAGTCTGAGCGTGCTCATACATTTGTGCTGTGGCGTGGGCTGGTGCAGGTGCATGGACAGGCGGCGGCGGTGGTGGAAAGGTGTCTGATGTGTGTTATTTTCTTTGGGAGGGTAAGGTCGTGGCTTAGTTTTACCTACCGCTATATTGTGTTTCAGGACCGCACATTCATTTATGAAGTGACCTGGCTTCTTGCAATAATTACAGGTCCCAGTATTTTGTTTCGTGCTATTCTTGTTCGTGTTTGTGTTTGCCGGTGTTGATTGGGCCACCAGCATCTTCATCTTTGTGTCTCTCATGCGTCTCTTATCCTGTTCGTGTTCCTCTCTAATTCTGTTCTGGTGGTATTGTAACATCTGTAACATTTGTGAAGGGCTGTTTGCTTGCCAAGTACTCTCAACCTTTAGTACCCTATACTTCACTTCTGGTAGGGAATTTTCTACTAGTTTGCTCACGAAAAGATGGGAATATGAATCACTACCGGGCCTAAGACCACTATTGATAGTGAAACATTTCTCGAACCTAGAGTAAAAATCGCTAGTGTCTTCGTCTGGTTTCTGTTTACAGGCCGAAATAGCATCCGAGTCTTCCTTCTTGGTGATTAGTAATCTGGGCAAAACCTGTACAAGGAGTTCAGGTAGGTCTTTAGCTCGAGGACCCAGACCAACCCCCGGGCCCCTTCCTGCCTCTTCTCTTTCCAGTATATCCCAACTGAGTCTTTTGTCTCCTACCTCCCAGTCCTGTCCTTTCAATTTCTCGTAAATACCAGCGGGCAATAGTACTTTTAATAACTTTAGAATGTCAGCATATGTGTATTCTCCTAGACGAAGAATGTCCTTTAGTTCTCGGTGAAAACCCCCCGGGTCCTTATCATGGGATGGTAACATTTTCTTCATTTCCAGTATCTCTAATTTTGACAAGGGGGTGTAGACATACACCCGTTGCAGTTCATTGTTTGCATCCTTTACAGGATGAACCTCTCGTAGGGGGTTCAGCTTGTCGTACGACTGTTCCTTAACCTGGGGTGGAGCGGGAAGCAGGGATCTAGTCACGTATACTATATACTTGTGTCGCTGATCCAGAATGACATTAATCAGTTCAGTACCCATGTTCATCCATCTGGCTAGTATTATGTCGTCCAGCAATTTATACAACAGACCAGGACCAGAATATTGACTCTCATATAGCGTGATCAAATGTTGGACCATGTAAACACCAGCTATGCGCTGTTCGTTTGGTGGGAGGCTCAGGAACGTTTGGGCCACGATATCATTATTATATGTATCATATTGGGATATCCACAGGGTAGCTGATCGTGCTAATTCATTTTCGGTTGGGGTGAGGGGCTGATCGTTACCCAGCCATTTATTCACTGCTTTTTCGGTGATCTGAAACAAACTTTCAAGGGAATATCTTTCTTTTATGGCAGTTCCCTGTTTACGGTGGTTGAGGCCCTTGGGCCTTTCGAATCGCCGGGCACGGCCCACATAATGTATTCTGTCTGTGTCCCCTGCTTCGTCATCAGAAGACAACTCAGCTGTTTCGTGCGTGTTTCCTTCATGTGATGCTATTATTGCCTTCCGGATTTTGGTCAACATGTTGTCTGTTTTGTCTGATTTATCATGCTGACCGGCATCTATGCGATCACTCCAACCAGTATAACAACGGTCTACATCACCATCACCTTCGTCTTTTTCTCTGATCAGACAATTAATTAGGAAGCGAAGGATATAGTTCTTAATAATTACCTTTCTATTTTGTATGGCTTCTGCTATACATTCAGGACCTTCCCCTGTTCTTATGAACGCGTACATTTTCTTTAGATGTCTATCCATATCTGGCAATTTTTCCAAATCTGCGACTGCTCGTCTAAGCCGTAATGAAAACACGAGCATTCTGCCCTTTCCTGGATCTGGGTCATATATACATTCGGAGATTGCTACTTTTACTGTCAGTCCCCCTCCTGATGTTGCCCCGGATCCTCCCTCCCCGCCGTCCTCGAGCTCCTGGAGCTGTTCTTGTGTTGGGGGTGCAGGGAAAATTCCGTCCACGTATGATGGTGGGGGTTCCTCTAGGTAGTTGTTAATGAACGTGTCGGATGCTGTTTGTTTTATTTTTCGGGGTATTGGCGGTGGCACTCTAACTAATTTTTCTACTGGGGCCACTTTTGCTAGTTCCTCTGAAAGGACGGGATAAATACCAGCAACGGCAGTATTTCTTTCTCTTTCAGCCTGCTCTCTTTTTACCCGCTCCCCTTCTTCCTGTACTTTTTCTTCCTTTGCTTTTTCGGACTCCTGTCTACTTCTCTCTGCTTTGTGGAACTCTTTCTCTGTTCTTCTATGAGATTCCTTGCGCCATAACTCGATGGCATCCTTCTGAGCAGGTCTAGATTTTCTCTTCCGTATCTCTTCCTCTACCTTCATGATGCATTCCGCATCCCACGTTCCCGTAATGGGCCATTTATACTTTGTCTCTAAATCCTTCGTATAATCCACCCAAAGTTCTAAAAACAACACGGCATCTAAACCATGCTTACAGTACATGAAATGTCCAGGTGTGTCTCTAGGTGGAATGTTAACTGGTTCCTCTAGTACACCTTTCCTGGTACCTATCTTACGCAGTTTCGAAAATAACGGCATGTTGGAATGTAACCGAAAACGAAAATCACAATGAACACAAAAAAAAAAAAAAAAAAAATGACAATGTAGCAAACTTACACACAAACCTGACACATTCAAACCTAACTGAACCTAACTTAAGATGATAACATTCATACAGCTATATTGGTGCACCTGAAAACTTGGCCTCTAAATCTGGAAACATTAATTTTTGAACGCATGCACTTGAACATACCGGTCTCACAAGTGAGACACGTCTTTACCGTGTTCATTAAATGAACCCGTCATGATTGCAACCCCCATGAGAAACTCACCGGGAAGCAGAACTTGTACTTGAAGTTGAAGGCCTCGGAAACTTGACGCTGCGCGGGGAATGGCGTATCTTAGGTGGATCTCTTGAAACCTCGGACACAGCTCTCTCGCAGGTGGGCTCTGGGTCGGGACGATCCGCAATCCTCACCGCCTCGTATGGATGCTTGGTCGCAGTCCGTCTCCTTCGTTGGCCTGAGGGAGTTGGCGGGAAAAACCGCGTCGTGTACACTCGAAGTCCGTCACGGCTGTGGAAGGGGGCAAAACTGGACCTTCATCTCCGGCGCATGGGGAAGGAGATCAGTCCCTGTTCGGGCGCCATTATGTCGTAAATAAATTATTACGAGTGTCAGAATTTCAAGATATCAATACAATTATACATGAAGCAAAAGGCTGAGTCCGTGGTATCAGGTTCAAAAAGGGCTTTATTCCAATAACTCGAGTTATAGGGAGAATAGTTCCATCACCACAAGGGATCAGGACCAGGGTTCTCAAAAAGGTATTCTCAAACTTTATTCACAGAGTACAGTATATATATATTTGGAATAATATACGTAAGCAAGAGCGCTTCAGGCGGAGCAAGAGAGAATGAGATAAGAGCATGTGGGTGTGTAAGTAGGCGTGAAGGTGGGCGTCCACTTGATGATAACAGGTAAGTGTCATAGGTGGGTGGATGCCTAGAGGGGGTTGCGTGATCAGCTGGAACTTTACTGGAACTTTGCCTTACTTGTGCTCAACTCGAGCATGACGTGAAAAGGGTTGCTATGCAACCGGGGAGTCTGTAGTCTAGAAGTGAGACCTTCAGTGTCAGGGTGACCAGCACATCTCGTATTGTCTGATATCTGAAGTTTGGAGCAGGGACTGATTCGTGACATAGGTTGCCCATCACCAAGGGCCAATGTGGCATTTATTTCTTCGTTTACTGCTGAAGTCTTGCACGGGGGCTATGGGCTTTTCACAAACGTGAGCTTTGTAATCACACAAAAAGAGACAGAAAGGCTAGGCTTCTCCTTTGCAGATGTCATGTTTATCCCTCCTTCTCCAGGCAGGAATGTGGTTTCGGTAGGAGTAAGCAGATAACCGTGCTCAATACTGTCTCGGACAGGGCCCCTTTGGCTGAGGCCCAAGTGTGCAAGGCCAAGGATACGCAGCTACAGCTTTCAGAGCGTTCTGAGGCCTGAAGCCTTTTTTTTCGGCTCTGGCTGGGCCACAATAATGGAAATGCAGGAAAACATGATGCAAAACGTGTAGGCCTCAGAGCAGATTTGTCGTTTCTCTCATGGGAGACTGGATTATGGCAGGCCACGTTATAGCATGAGCATCATGATAGACAGGCCATGGAGGGGAAATACGTAGGTGACATGTATGTGCACATGAGTGTGGGGGAACACACGGGGACACATAGGCCTCATAATATTTTATTTTCCTCAGCAAAACCCATTGATTTTGATGCTGCCCCCTATTCACAGGGGCAGCGTAAATAGGAGGCAGCGCCAAAATTAACACCAGGGAAAACCAGGTCTTAACTTGGCGAAACGAGGAGGAATGTTTTATTTCTCCTCATTTTTGCTTTTTTCATGTGTGCTGCCTTGTGCAGCACACATGGAAAAGGCAAAACGCCTTGGATTGTTTATGTTCAGGAAGGTGACCCTTCCTGCACATAAACAATCATTAAAAAAATGGCATTTTGTAACTTCCATGTGTGCTGCATTAAGCAGCACACACACAAGTGACAAAACCCCATTTCAAGATTGTTTATGTGCAGGAAGGGGGGACCTTCCTTTACATAAACAATCTTCCCCTGCACACAGACACCCTTGCACTGTGTTGCAAGGGTGCCTGCGTTGGCGCTACACTGCTAAGTGTAGCACCAGCACAGGGCAAAATGTAGGGCTGCACCATATTCTTGTAAATATGGTGCAGCCCTGCGTTTGTGAAGTGGCGGTGCGTGTCGTTAAGCCACAGAGGCTAACGACACGCTCCACCACTTCTTTTGTAAATATCCCCCTTAGCATTTTATATTGAAAGAATTTGCAAACTAAAATTTTAATGGGAAGGTTGGTGTTGCATCTCTGTGACTAACTTTTAAATGGTTGGTTTTATTTCGCAGTACGAGGCTCCTACTCCTGCCAGGGCCAGACTGGAAACCCAAAGCAGCCCTGGCAAATGTTTTCAGACCAGTCCCCATACGGTGCACACCAAGTGCATTGAGTGTGCATGACCACTACAAAGGGGGCATTGGGAGGTCCTCCCCCCAAAGAAATTTAGGAAACAATGGTGCAGTCTACAACACATTTATCATTTTACATCACACACATATAAAGACAATTAATCATAAGTGTAAATCAGTGTATAGAAAATGTTACATAAGGCAAAGGTGCAGGATTCACATGTCATTTATACTGGTAGGCATTTTTAAAGAGTGCTTGGTCTGGAGAAGCACAAAAAACTCGGGATTCAGAACAGTGGTTAGCATTGACTTTAACAATAAAAATGTATTTCCACCCTAATAAACCTTTTTAGCAGCATCGGGATAATGAAAGACAGGGAAAAAACATAAGTTACTAACTTGTACCATGCAGTTTGCAAGCAGCTCTTTGATGACAGTTTATAGGTCACTGTGCTAGATTACGGTTTTCACTTATGTACTGCACAGTAACAAAATAATCTTTGTGACAAAAGCAGTAACCTACTCTCCTATGCACATAAAATACTGTTATTTAAAATGCACAGTACACGTTCTTTGCAATAGGCATGTTAACCCTTTGTGCTACATTAGGTAACTCAAAGCTGCCACAGGACAAAACTCTCATCTCTCTCCAGCAGGTACATTAATCAGTGGTGTTATCTTGGCACTTTTATTGTTGCTGTAAAACTGCTAATTATACAAGTGCAGTGCTATTTAAACTGCTGCCTGCGGACCCCCTGGGAAAGTGTCAGGGACCCCTGGGGGTCCCCGGACCACAGTTTGGGAAACACTGTCCTACACAATCACCTACTGGACCAAAGAAATAAGTAAGTATATAAATCTCAATCATTAAACAGCCTAAAATATGCAGCCAAAATTTTACTTTCCCCTTAAAACAGTATCACATTCCAAAAAATGTATCCAACTATTAACTACTTTTTTTCTCTTACCAACAGAAAATCTATCTCCAAGATTAAACTGAAAGCTTGAAATCAGCTAATGAACATCTTTCAACACATCAAATTAAACATTGTAAGTATATTCACTAAAATGTAAATATATTTAAAATATCTGTAACATTTTTATATTTACAATATATTTTTTCATCTCCCCTAGCATAATACAGAACAACATGACTGAAGGTGCAGAATTTATAACGTCTCAAAAAAATAAAATGTTGTTATGTTATATGGGATATGTATATACACAGGAAAAGCAAAGTGGTCTGAAAATGTTTTGGAAATGTAGCAAATACTACTCAAACAAATGCTATGGGAGAGCTATTACAAAATAAACCACTGTTCTTTCTGTACAAGAACATAATCACCCCCCCAATATAACAGAGATAGAAGTTAGAAATGCTCTTGAAAACATTAAAGAAGCAAGTACTAGCACTGATAAACCCACCACCCAAATACTCAAAGAACAATTATTAAAAATACCACACCATGCATCAGCACAATTACCCTCAATTGATTGTTTAAAAAGAACTATTGCTAGACAAAAAAAACAAACTACCAAAACTCTACCTACCCCTAAAACATTTGAAACAGTAATCATTCCCCCAGAATTAAGCATAACTCACACTAATGAACCATTTATTTTTTTTGATGACAAATCTCCTGATAAAAGAATAATTATGTTTGCTACTGCAAACAATTTAGTGAAATTAAAACAATGTGACACTTGGATGATGGATGGAACTTTTAAAGTTTGTCCAAAACCATTCTACCAGCTGTACACAGTGCATGGATTGTACCAAAATTCTAACATTCCATTCATCTATGCCCTCTTACCAAATAAAAAGCAAACAACATACATAGAAATGTTAACCAAAATAAAAGAAGAAACCAATAATTATTTCCCACAAAAAATAATTATTGATTTCGAATTAGCCATGATCAATTCAATACTAAAAAATTATCCACACACAGCAATCCAAGGTTGCTATTATCATTTTAACCAGAGTCTATGGAGACATCTGCAAAAATCCACCCTAAGTGTACAATACGCTACAGATAGTACTTTTGCCTACCAGGTTAAAAAACTAATAGCACTGGCATACGTACCTGTAACAGATGTAGCAGAACACTATAATATTCTAATAGAAAGTCCCTATTACAAAAAGAACGAAGACAAATTAAGCCAACTCCTAGACTACTTTGAGGACACCTGGGTGGGAAGATTACACCGATCAGGACATAGAAGACAACCAAAGTTCCACATTCCTTGGTGGAATGTATACCTAAGTACCTTAAATAAACAATCCAAAACAAACAATAGTGTTGAAGGATTGCATAATGCCTTCCAAGCAACTACAAGCAGAGTGAAACCTACCCTACAAAAACTCCTGGAATCTCTACAAAAAGAACAAAGCTACCAAGAATTACGAATGCAACAATCTGTTACTCAAATAGGTCCTAAATTAACTAAACAAACCAAACAAATGTTTGATCTACTACAAAGTCAAGTAACCCTATACCCATCAACAAGTGGCCTAGACTACCTATCACTAATAGCCAAAAGCATTTTATAATGAACATACCCACAGCTAATAAATGAAATTGGTCAATACAATAAACAATTGCAATCATATATTAATACTATATTTTCCTAAATAATATATAATTGTCATATACATTTGTTTTTCATATAGGAAATATATATGTACAATTAAATATTATTTCTCTAAGTGTAATATATATAACAATAAAATATAATAACATTTCCCACCCAAATTATTAAAACATATAACTTACCATTGATGTAGCCATAAAAGATGAATTCCACCAAGTAATACTCCTTCCATTTGTATGTCAATCCATAGTAATAATAAAAATTTAGCCCCCCAAAAAATGCAAAAATTCAACACATCCAATGTAAATCCATCCTCGACAAATGCAAAAACGTGAAACCCTCAAAAACCCGAAAAATAGGTCAAAATAGTAACAAACTCTCCTGGAAATCCCGGGGAAAAAAAAGTGTGATGACTTTATTAGTTTAAATAACTAAAACACACTTTTGTTAATAAAAAAATAAAACGTCTCTCTTTCCAGCATAATATCCAAACCCTAAAAAACCCGAAAATATGTGAAAAATCAAAATAAACGCTCCATGAAATCCCGTAAAAAGTTAAAGTGTGTTAACAATATTACTTAAATCAAGTAACACACACTTTGAAAAAAAAAACGCGTCTTCGTCTTCGACAAAACATCGATCAAAATTTACCTGAAAAAAGAACAAAACATACCCACCCACACAATCACACCCAAATACATGAATTAAATACAATTACATCATTTAAAAACAACACATATTTAATCACAATATTTACTTCAAAAACTACGTCACAACCAGTAAACAACCACACGTAACTAAAACATTACTAACACCTCCAAAACACCCAAAACAATTGAAATTATCAATAAATACACTATAAACATCCTAACTACCCTAAACATAAGTATTTAATAACATATAATACTTAAAACACCCCTTACCTTGCTCAACGCGATGCAGCTTCCAACCGTGAGCTTCCTCAGTCCAAAATGACCCAAAATAACATGAAGCGGTTACAAAATAATCCCATTAACCCCTTGTGTGCCCATGACGAGCTGGACTCGTCATGGGCCGCTGTTGCGCTGTGCCCATGACGAGTCCAGCTCGTCATAAACCCCGCCCGCTAATGTAACAGCCGGCACAGGGCGGGGAAAGGGCGTGGCACACAAGGGGTTAAAATGAAAATACCTACTTAAATCAGTGTAAATACATTAAAACAATAAAAAACATTATAATCATATATAAATATAACATTAATTTATCTTAATTTATTAAAAGGAATTTCTAATAAACAATACCTTTAAAAACTTATATTCATAATAATTATAAATACATTATTATTATGATTATAATACAGTAATTTTTTTTCACAACTGTACGAACTATAAAAACTTTTATTTTATAATTTAATTTTTTTTTTACAAAACTTACATGTTTTTTTTCATATAATTATAAAACTGAAAAATTAATAATATTAATATGTCCTAGAATAATATTATTAATCAACATTAAAAATACATACCATAAGAATATACTTTTTGTCATGTAGTAATTATGTACAACAACAACATAAAAATGACACAATATTCTTCAGAAATTAAATATGCAATGATTTTTTTTATGTATATATCCAACAAAAACATTATTATATCAATACTGTAAGAATATGTTTATTTGCAAACAATGTGAAAAAGTTATAAATCTTATGTATGTTTTTTTTAATTATCAATACTTCTGTTATAAAATGTGATGATATCAAGAAATTTTATTTACCTTAAAACATTGCAAAAATACATAAATGTATGGATATTTGCTGTATCTCTACTAATGTATACTCCATTCTGTAAATAAAAAAAGCAATAATCTCTCTACTTTCTTCAACAAAAATAAAGCTTATTTAAAAATATAAAATGTGTCATTTAATTTCATAATTTATTACTATCAAATGTATAATTTTGCTAATTTAATTGTTTAAAAATGTTAATAATCAAATTTTTTCCAACATTAAATAAAAAACATACTTCATTAACACAATACATATACATTCTGCACACTAACCCTATACAATTTACTATTCCCATTTCACCTACATTAAAGTCTGGGAATGTGCTGGACACTAACCCTATATAATTTACTATTCCCACTCCAGTTAACATAAAGTCAGGAAAGGTGCTGGACACTAACCCTATATAATTTACTATTCCCACTCCAGTTAACATAAAATCAGGGAAGGTGCTGGACACTAAGGTGCCGATTACGATCCTGGAAAAACCAGGTACGAACCGTTGGACGGAGCACATTCTCCGTCCGACGCGTACCCGGTCGGAACAATATACAAACATGGAAGTACGATTCGCACGGAAATACTATTTCCGTACGATTCGTACAAAACACCGACCGATGAAAATATACACACAAATGTGATCCGGGAAAGCGCCGACGTGACGTCGGGACGCACGCAGCCTGCCTTTCACGAACCAGGAAGTACGATTCGCACCGACGTCATCCCGCACGGAGAATATTTTCCGGCAGCCAAAAACTGCCGGGAAATCAGGACGACGCGAACAAGGAGTACCTGCACGCGACGGACAGACATGGACCCGAACCTACGTGTCATCCCGGCCCTCATAGCAGTCGACCTCCTCTACAGGTTCCGACGCAGACGCCGCAGAAGGTCAGAACAACAAAGGGAGGGGGGAAAGGGGGGTGGGGGGGCAGGAGCAGGGGCAGGCCACAAAACCCCCACCCAAGTCACACAGCACACATGCCCTGGACATACCTGACCCCCAGGCCCTGGTCACTACGAGGGGGTGGGGGCGTGTCCAGCAAAGCCAGCGTCCGCCACAACGGAAGTGGTTGACGACGCGAACCGGTAACACAACAATACAGGTACGTCCCGTACCCACGCCTTAAGAGCGTGGGTACGAGTCGTACCACTGCCACACCTACGTCACCCCAACAATGGCGGGACGGCTCGTACCCACGTGGAAAAGGCCTGGGTACGGCCTGCACAAGCATTCCACAGCGTGGGTACGGAAATGTACGGACCGTACCCCCACCCGCGTATGCATGGAGCGTACCCCCCACCCCAACAGTGTACGTACGGACCGTAACACCACCCCCATATGTATGGAGCGTACCCCCCACCCCAACAGTGTATATATGGACCGTAACATCACCCCCGTATGTATGGAGCGTACCCCCCCCAACAGTGTACATATGGACCGTAACACCACCCCCGTATGTATGGAGCGTACCCCCCACCCCAACAGTGTACGTACAGACCGTAACACCACCCCCGTATGTATGGAGCGTACCCCCACCCCAACAGTGTACGTACAGTCCGTAACACCACCCCCGTATGTATGGAGCGTACCCCCCACCCCAACAGTGTACGTACGGACCGTAACACCACCCCCGTATGTATGGAGCGTACCCCCCACCCCAACAGTGTACGTACGGACCGTAACACCACCCCGTATGTATGGAGCGTACCCCCCACACCAACAGTGTACGTACGGACCGTAACACCACCCCCGTATGTATGGAGCATACCCCCCACCCCAACAGTGTACGTACGGACCGTAACACCACCCCCGTATGTATGGAGCATACCCCCACGCCAACAGTGTACGTACGGACCGTAACACCACCCCCGTATGTATGGAGCGTACCCCCCACCCCAACAGTGTACGTACGGACCGTAACACCCCCGTGTGTATGGAGCATACCCCCCACCACAACTGTGTACGTACAGACCGTACCCCCACCCGCGTATGCATGGAGCGAACCCCCACCACAACTGTGTACGTACGGACCATACCCCCACCTGCGTATGCATGGAGCGAACCCCCACCACAACAGCGTATGTACGGACCGTACCACCCCCGTATGTATGGAGCATACCCCCACCACAACAGTGTACGTATGGACCGTACCCCCACCCGCGTATGCATGGAGCGAACCCACACCCGTGTATGTCCTAAGCGTACATATCCTGATATAGGAGGGTTGGGTGCAGAGTCCTCCCAGCAGTGCCCGGACATAAGAGGGGTGGGTGCAGATTCCTCCCAGCAGTGCCCAGACACAGGAGGGGTGGGTGCAGATTCCTCCCAGCAGTGCCCAGACACAGGAGGGGTGGGTGCAGATTCCTCCCAGCAGTGCCCAGACGCAGGAGGGGTGGGTGCAGAGTCCTCCCAGCAGTGCCCAGACACAGGAGGGGTGGGTGCAGATTCCTCCCAGCAGTGCCCACACATAGGAGGGGTGGGTGCAGAGTCCTCCCAGCAGTGCCCAGACGCAGGAGGGGTGGGTGCAGATTCCTCCCAGCAGTGCCCAGACGCAGGAGGGCTGGGTGCAGGTTCCTCCCAGCAGTGCCCAGACACAGGAGGGGTGGGTGCAGATTCCTCCCAGCAGTGCCCACACATAGGAGGGGTGGGTGCAGAGTCCTCCCAGCAGTGCCCAGACACAGGAGGGGTGGGTGCCTCACACTTCCAGCAGTGCCCGGACATAAGAGGGGTGGGTGCAGATTCCTCCCAGCAGTGCCCACACATAGGAGGGGTGGGTGCAGAGTCCTCCCAGCAGTGCCCAGACACAGGAGGGGTGGGTGCAGAGGCCTCCCAGCAGTGCCCAGACGCAGGAGGGGTGGGTGCAGATTCCTCCCAGCAGTGCCCAGACGCAGGAGGGGTGGGTGCAGATTCCTCCCAGCAGTGCCCAGACACAGGAGGGGTGGGTGCCTAACACTTCCAGCAGTGGCCGGACATAAGAGGGGTGGGTGCAGATTCCTCCCAGCAGTGCCCAGACACAGGAGGGGTGGGTGCCTAACACTCACAGCAGTGCCCCTGGAAAGAAAAGGGTGGAGTACCCACAGATCCAATGGCCACAAATGTCAGTCAGGTGCACAAAGACCCTGCAGTACATGTACCACATGTGTGCGAGGCTGGGAGTATACACATGCATAGCGCCGAAAAGAAAACATGTCCACATGAACTCATGTCAACAGTCTACATACACAAGTACAGTGACCACCAAGGATGCCACGAATGATGCAGGTGGAGACATCGCTCAGCATGCATGGCCAAAGTCTAACGAGTCCGTCACACACCCAGCCAATGTAGACACAGCTCAGCACCACATATTGGAATGACCCTGCAGGGAAGATGTCAGGTTACACAGAGGAAGGAACACACCTTGGGACGATGTCACCATGCAGTAACTGCTTACATGAACAAAGTTATGTAGCCAACAGCTTGTGATGGCACACAGATACCAGGGTTCACCCTATGACCAGCACAAGACTACAATTCCCACACACCCAACACATTATCACCAGCCAAAATAATTAAGCAGGTCCACCAACAGCAATACCAGAGAAACAGTAGTGTTCCATATAAAAAAAAAATGCTTTATTCAGCAGGATCTAACTAATAATCCTTATAAATGTCAATATATACAAGGCCCATAGGGCAGTCCATGACTCCAATCCGGAAGGGGGACACAGTGGGACGCGTGTCCCCTAGCTTGCCTGCACAGTCAGACTCCTTTGTCTTCCAGAGGGGGGGGGGGGCATCATGTGGGGGGGGGAAGGACCAGGCACCGCAGGGACATGAGGGCGAAGGGTAGGCGTCGTGGGTGCAGGGACGGAGGACTCCACCACAGGGGGTGGGGCAGCGCCAAAGGTGGAGGTCAGGATGGCGCTGCACACCTTAGCAAGGTCCCCCAGCGTCTCCCCTGCACCCGAAGGAACCACAGGCCCCAAGGAGGGGGGGGGTCGGAGGGATGGGTCGCAGCGCCACTGGGGGAGGGTGTGGACAGGGGGGGGCTCAACTCCCCTGCCGGTGTCCAGCCTCCACCGCTTGCGGGGTGGTGCCACACTGGGGCTGATGGACAGACTGGGCAGGACTGACCCTGTATCCGACTCTTGGCCAGGAGAGCTGAGGGGAGGGGATTTGGAGGGAGTGGATTTTGTGGAATGCGGACTCCCACTCTTGCTGCGTGTCTTACATTTGCCCCCCGACCCAGTGGGTGTGCCTACTTCATCCTGTGTGTGCGTGCCAGGAGGTGTGCGTTTGACCTTCCCTGCTGGTGTGGTGCCTGTGTCTGTTGTGGTGGGTGCATGCTGACGTCTGGGTGTATGTGGGGCAGGCATGGGAGTGGGAAGTGTGGATGGGTCAGGGGTAGGGGGTTGGACGAAGCGCTGCAGGAGACCCACTGCTGCAGTCAGTGTCGAGTCAATGGACCTCAGCAAGTTGCGTTGGTCAGCCTGCGATGATAAAATGCCCTCCAAGTATGCCTCCATGTTGTTTAGCACTTGGCTGTGGCCATGGAGGACATTAAGCATCGCAGCCTGACCAACCTGCAACTGCCGCTGGATGTCCACAGACTCGGCATTGGCGGCAGCAGTGGAGACAGGGGCAGGGGGTGCGGTGCCTGGCAGGAAGGAGACATGTGGTGACCGGGAACGCTGGGAAGGGACACGAGCAAGTGGGAGGCGGCTGATGGCAATGGAGGGGGCGGGGAGAGATGTTGTGCCGCTGTCAGTTGGTGGTGCAGCCTCCGCCCACTCGGAGAGCTCAGCCTCGGACCCGTCAGCTTCATATTCTGTCGTGGCACTGGACAGGTCCTCCGCCTCACTCCCCTCCGCCTCAGTTCCACTCGATGTGCCAGCCAAGATGTCACTGCTGGCACTGGTGCTCGGTCCCTCCGCACGGTCTGTGCTGATGTCTCCATCCGTGTCCCTCGACAATGCTGTGGGCAAGGTGAAGAGACAGGAATTAATCATACACCTGTATACATATGTCACATGAGTCCAATCTACATAGGTTACAGTGCATAGCCTGAAAAGAAAGATGAGTAACATCTACAATACAAGGTACATATGTAGGCCCTGCAACACACAGTTGGTTGACCCACCATGCCACTGAAAAACTATGGAGAGCATGACACAATTGCAAATGACATGAAATGGATTTTGACAGAGGAGCCAGGCTCTGGGGACAATCCAGCACTGCATCTGCACCACACAGCGTTGCCGAAAATAGGGATGAGCAGGGACCATATCCATGAACTTGAGGCACATGCTGCATAGGTAATACTGAAAACATGCCCACCATGACTGGCTCACTGCACCTTCAGTGTATGTCCAGACAAACATCACACACTGGCCAGACCTAGCAAGGAGATTTCAGGTTTTGACATGTGGGCCTTGCCCGCACCAACCACCCCCTACATGAGACAATTTGTTGAGACACAGGAAGCACTTGCATCTCTTAGTCTGGGTGAAATACACATGGGCTGGAAAAATGCAAGATCGGACACAACATACCCAAGGTGCGCCTGTCCAAATAATCATGTACAAATGGGCATCATCAGATGATTGTAACAAGACACACAGGCACTGGCCACCGTGAGTATGAACAAGGAAAATCAGGTCAGGCTGTACAGTGGACACTTGTACTACATTTTACGTCAATATACATGGTGCCAGGGGACTATGGCACAGAGCACAACCTATGCTGTAGACACTGAGAGTGTCCACATTTTCTGATGACACACATGACACCTAGGAAAATATGCCCCAGGGGACAGTAGTGGCCACACAACTCCATGGTCCTGAATGGGAATGACTGCAACACACGCCACCATCCCTGCACTATGCGTATCGCACACTCATGCACATCATGTCACAGGCCACATCATAGGACATGCGTGCTGTAAGGCATGACACTTGAGAGACTAACTCCCATGTCTGGACTCAGCATCAGTGCCAACTGACATGGAACCCACAAGTACTGAACTGGACAGGGCACAGGCAAGGTCCCAAAACCTGTTACACACCACCCCCACACATGATGCTACAGGCATTGTTCACGTGGATAAACTGCCAGCCTAGATAACCTTGTGAAGGAGTGACTATACACAGACCAGGGAACACATTGCAAGGAGGGGAAGGGAGGCAGGAGAGCACCGCTATACTGTGGGTGACAGGATCTGCACAGCACATTTAAACCCTGGCAGTGTATCCATGCAACTGCGCACTTACAAATGCTGGTGACACACAACAAACACACATGTACCTACCCCCTTCCTGCTGCTGCTTCTCCCGTAAGCGCCTGTCCAAGTCTGGAAAGACCACCGCCAGCACACGCTTGTGGATGTGGGTCAGACGGCGGCGCCCACGGTTCTTATGGGTCTCAGGTGAGTCCCCCAGCAGGACCCGTGCGATCCTCCGCGTCCAGCACCGGATATCCTGCCAGCGTTTTCTCACCTGGGCCAGGCGCCGCTTGCGACCCTCCGTCCTCCTCACGGCACTGACGGCGTTCATCCAGATCTGCTTCTTGGCAGAGGCGCCTACCTGTGAGGATGAACAAGTGACACTACATCAATACACCTGGCACATGTCACAGAGACACATATTAGAACAAATTTGCTGGTTGCAACAAGGCATAGTATGCAGCCAACACATTGCACCTATGTCATAGGGACATTATCCTCTGGGGAAGGGCAAAAGCAGTACGTGCCATTGAAAGTACACAGGTGGAATGAGGGCAATGACACAATCAATGATCCAGGCTCATACTGTGCATCACAAGCTACACCAGGATTATGTGCAGCACCTCAAAGCAGTCACATGCCACAGGCCACTGACGCTACCTCAGCAGAGTACACAGACACACACAGGCACAGGACATTCACCTGCCAATGCCAAATGCAGCTACAAACCTCACTCTGCACATGTGCCACTAGACGGGGGGGGGCTCACAGGTGTGGGGCTGGCTCTGCACGTCAGACACACAGCACTGCTCCCTGCTCACATCAGATGGGCAGGGTATATCCATCCCTCATGCAGCTTGGGTGCTACACTCCACATATGCACCCACCCACATGACAGGGGACTTACACACACACCGATGTCCAGGGTACGAACACAACATGTGGACACTCTCAGCACAGGTACACAGAACTAACACACATCTGTGGGTACAGTCACCTGTCACACTGGGCTGACCACATAATCACATGAGGACTGTAGAGGCAACATTCCCAGGAGGATAAGACAGGCAGAATGTGGCATGCACCATGCAGCGATTGTCACAGTAAACACAATGCAAGTGAGGACGGCAGACATTCACCACAGCATGCTCTGGCTGGGAGACATCAGGCATCCCCCCCCCCTGGGACTCCCCTACAGTATATTGCATGTTTGTCACACCTGGACACAATGCCAGAAGTCACAGTCACAAAAAAGGGACACAGTCTGTGCTAGTGGACTCTGCACTCACCTGAAACCCTGGTCGCCCATACAGCAGGGGGTACTGTGGGAGGATCACATCCAGCAATGCCAGGTTCTCCTCCAGGGTGAAAGGCTGGGCCCTCTCCACAGACCTTGACATGGTTCCAGGGAATCACGAGCAGCAGCAGTGTCGTAGAATCCAAAGATGTGCAGGCAAGTGCTCTCTCAAGGGACCTGGCTGCCTTATATCTGCCTTGCTGGTCTGTTTCACGCACAGGAGTACAGAGTGATTGGTCACTCACATTTGCATCCTATGTTTCCTCCAATCCCTTTAAACCTAGCACAGTCAGTGGGTTAGGTTTTTTTTTTCTTGAGCATGATGTCAACTCCACAACCACTTTGCAACAGTAGATTCATTCAAACCGACTTTTGCTGTGCACCTGCAGAAAAAAATTCATACTTTAAACTTGGTCTCCATGACAATCAGCATGCATGTAGGCCCTCATGTGTCCCCTATGTAATTTGGAGATTCACACACAGGTACGGTGCGTTCCGGGGCCCTAGGGCACCCCAAATGCATAGCAACGGCCCGTACAGGCGTGTGTACGGTCCGTATCACTATGGGTACGCATACGCGAGCACACCCATAGTGATAGTGATCGTACGCGCGTGTGTACGGTCCGTATCACTATGGGTACGCATACGCGAGCACACCCATAGTGATAGTGAGCGTACGCGCGTGTGTACGGTCCATATCACTATGGGTTTGATCGCGTATGCGTACCCATAGTGATACGGACCGTACACATGCGCGTACGCTCACTATCACTATGGGTGTGCTCGCGTATGCGTACCCAGAGTGATACGGACTGTACACACACGCGTACGCTCACTATCACTATGGGTGTGCCCGCGTATGCGTACCCATAGTGATACGGACCGTACACACGCGCGTACAATCACTATCACTATGGGTGTGCTCGCGTATGCATACCCATAGTGATACGGAGCGTACACACGCCTGTACGCTCACTATCACTATGGGTAGGCCTACGGCAGCACTCCTATAGTGATAGGGAACGTACACACGCCCTCAGAGCGAATGTACGGTGCCTTTCACACATAACAGTGGTGACAGGCAGCACACAGGAAGGAATAGAGCTGACATACTTGTCCATGGATGGACATCAAGGCATTGTCTGGGCAGTACTACATGTGTGGGGCACAGGTGTGAAAGGCTGTGATGTGGCACATTACTCCTGAGTTGTGAAGGCAATAGATGTATGATGAGATGTGTACAGATGTTATGTGTGACGGTGCAATATGTGCCAGACATGCACTTAACTCCTTTGACATGTGTGCATGTCGTACTGCACACTTGGGATGAGCGTCACTGGCATGGCACAGTCAACAACACACGCAAGTGTCCCCTGATGCCCGCTACAGGGGTTACCACACCAGACATGTGACTACCCACGGTGCACGATGTGTCTATGTCATGTATGTGTGGTGTGTTCACATTAGCTTGATGTTGGTGTTCCCTCAAAAGCATCTGCTGTTGCAGCAACCAACATGTGTCTGTGTGTAGATGGCCATGGCACACTGTTATGCACACCAGGCCACATGTGGTATCGGATGTAAGGTGTGTATGTATGCATGGGACACGGAGTAGCGTAACAAGGACCTGTCTGCATCCTCTCAATGTATGTGTGGTCAGTCATGACATGTACACCTTCATGGCAAGGTGTGTGGGCTGTCCTAGTGTAATGTCATGTGACCTGTGGCTCTAGTGTTCTGCTACCTGTCTCTGCAATCAACATTCTACTTCTGCTGATATGTTGATGTATGTCACTCCTGTGTTGCGTCTGGCTGTTCACTTACACTGGGACACAGCTAGTCCCATGCCATGGGATGTGGAGGTTCACAATCTCCGTGTGTAGCTGGGTCTTGGTAGGAGTGTCACCTGGCAGCCATACGTGTCTAGGGCATGTAGCACATACCTGACTCCGTATGTAGCATATGTGTATTGACAGATTAACATGTGCTCAGTACATATAAATTGTTGTTGTAGTGCACTCACTCTTCCTTGTCACTTCCAAATTACTGCAGAGCGCCGCCTCTTCCCCGACCAATTCCGGACTTGGCTGACATGCGGGAGAATGACTGTATACGCTGCTACCGCTTCCCACAACCGTTGATTGAGGAGTTGACGGCAAGGCTGGCGCCACACCTGCAACCGCTGCACAGGTATCCTACGGCACTGACACCCAAGCTGAAGGTAATGGCAGCCCTACATTTTCTTGCCACGGGTACCTTTCAATATACCATAGCTCATGTTGGTGGCATGTCCCAGAGCATGTTCAGCCGTTTGCTGCATGATTTCTTAGAGGCCATGTTGCGTCACCTGGATGAGTTCATCCATTTCCCAACTCCTGAACAGTTGACTGGGGTCAAGCGTGGATTCTATGCCCTGGGAGGGATGCCCCATGTCATTGGGTCCATAGATGGGACACATGTGGCTTTGGTACCACCACAGGCACAGGAGGTAGCGTACGGGAATCGTAAACACTACCACTCCATCAATGCCCTTGTGGTGTGTCTGTCCAACATGGTGATTTCACATGTCTGTGCTCGTTTTCCAGGATCAGCACACGATGCCTACATCATGAGGCGTAGCAGGGTGCCTGAAATGATGACGCAGCTGCGCAACGAACGAGCATGTGTTGTTGGTGGGTACACTCTGTCTGTCCTGTATTTTGCGTAGACTTCCAGCACGACCGCTTCTCCTGTCCTACTTATGTCCATGTGGTTTCCATGTAGGGGACGCTGGCTATCCCAACATGCCATGGCTGATCACACCTCTCCGCAACCCCAGCACGCCGGCCCAGCTCCGCCACAACACCGCCCATGGCCGGACAAGGCGAGTGATAGAGAGGACATTTGGCCTCCTGAAGAGCCGATTCAGGTGCCTACACAAGACCGGCGGCACCCTCCCATATGCCCCGGCGAAGGTCTGCAAAATCTTCATGGTCCGCTGCATGCTGCACAACATGGCAGTTGAGAAAGCTGTGCCACTCATCCTGGATCAAGATGATCAGGACCATCCACCCGTGGAGGATGAAGGGCTTGGCAATGGGGCTAGTGATGTGGAGGATGTGGTTCCGCAAGAGGACATCCGGAGTCGGCTCATACGCGACTTCTTTGCTTAGTGGTGAGTACCAGTGTCTGAGTGTGCACGCATTGGTCCCCGTGTGGCATGTGTTGCCATGTGTGTGTCCATCTGCATGTATGCCACGTGAGTCAGAGGTGTGTGTGGATGTGTCACTCGAGTGATGGTGCCAGTGATGAGTGTATTTCCACAGTCATAATTGTGACCTAGCATGTTGTCATCCTTACATGTGTCGAGTACATGCACATGCAAGTGGCTGTGCTGTTTGTGGCTGACTTCTTGTGTGTCTCTCATCCCCAGGTACTTTCGCATGCCGTCTGCTGGTTGCATTGTTGTGGCACTGCTATTCCTCATGGACACGTCATCGTGTGCTGACTCAGCGTTACACGCACGGACAAGTTTGGAAGTCTCCTTAGGGTAAGGGATGCATCAGGGGTGTATTGGGTGTGACAGTTGTTTACGATGTGTGCACACTGCCCCTGTCGATGTTTGGTTCCTCTGCAGACATGTCGCATCACCATGGGACACATTACATGTAGCTGGATACACCTGAATAGATGGTCAGACTTGTTGACAGTCATCTGTGATGGGATAGTGGATTGTGATGATGGCATCAATGTGTGTAACACTGCCCTCTGACACATACGGTTTGCATTGGCTTGACATGGTGTGGGACTTCCACATCAGAGGATCAATGGTGTATGGCAGCCTCTCCGTGAGCAGCAGGGGGTGTTTAGCTGTTACTCGACACTTGTGTGCCAGTTCCATGGCTATCACGCATTTGTGCTGCAGAAGGGGGGTGCCAGTGTTGGACCCACATGTTACTCCACATGACCTGTGTATGTGTACTTCGAGTTGCCTCTGCATTCCGGAATACATGACTAATAAAGGTGTCCATATGCCTCCAAGGTGCCTCTTCTCAGTCAATGCTGGTGTGTTGCCACGGTGCATACGGCATGTCTGGCATGGTTTTCCGTGATAGTGGCTATGTGTCTATGTGTAGAGTAGCAAGATGCAAGCTGTTTGTGTGGGATTAGACTCTGTATTGTGCATGATGTCCATGACTGTGTGGGTATTGTGACATGTGCCATCCCCATGCATCCAACGTTGGCCAGGCCACCATTCTCTGCATCCACCTGACTCAAGCTTGCAGGACATGGTTCTGCCACCTGTCTACACATACCTGGGTGCCCCCCAGGACACTCCACATGATCCCTGACCTCTGCGCATGACTGTTGCTGTACTCAATATGTCTGTCGGCACTGTTGTGCGGCCACCCCCTCAGCTGGTTGGGCCCATCACGGGTGTGTATGGTGCTCCATGTCTGTCTTGCCTAATACATTGTGACCCATGTGTGTCCTGTGCCAGACTCAGGCCCCAGGGTATGGATGGTTGAAGTCATATGAGAACTCAGGCATGGTTAGACTTTACAAGACACATGTAAGGTAATAATGCAAAATGTAGGCATCATCTCTTTATCGTGTAACTTTTTATTTGTGTTGGGGTACGTGTTGGGGAGGGTATGACAAGAGGGGCTTTCCGGGTGTGTGGAATCCAAAGTTCACTGGGGGAGTTGGTGTCCTTGCCATTGGAAATCATCAGAGTCCATGCCACAGTCTTTGTCAACATTGGTCAGACAGTGACCAGCAAGTCCATGTGGCAGAGAATGTCTTTTGCTGATGTGCTGCTGTTGGTCCAGTGGGCCAGGTGCCAGGCCAGGTGTCCTGGGAGATGGTGCTGTTGCGCCGACCCTCACGGTCTTTTCCGTGGACGACCCGCCCTCCTGCGGGAACCCTCAGAAGCAGGCCGTGACGATGTTTGGGATGCTCCATCGGATGTCTCCTCCTCCTCCTGATCCCTCCCTGTGGGTGGTGGTGGCACAGGGAGGGTTGCCCATGTTGTCGGCTATCCGACGGAGTGTACTGTGAATTCCCGTGAACACCGTCACGAGCTCAGCCTGTCTGTCTTCCATCCGCCCTTGGTGTCGCAGTTGACAGGCATGTTGCTCCGCATGTTGCTGGGCCTGCTGGGTCTTGATCTCCTCGAGGGTCCCCTTCATCTCGTTGAGGGTGGACACAACCTGGCTCATGCCCGTGGTGTCCTGCCGGTATGTGTCCAGGATGTTTCTTACATGGGAATATATCGGTTCTGCAGCCAACTGGTCAGGCTCGCGCCTCCGCCGTCCTCCACTCCCACCACCCCTGCCCACTTGCACCTGGCCTGCCCTTGTGGGCACATCGGGTCTCCGGGACCCCTAAGGGGTGGCATTAGCGTTGTCGCCTGCCTCCTCCTGGGTGCCCGGTACACCGTGTCCCTCCTGGTCAGCCTGGCTGCGTTGTGGTGGTGGGGCAGGGATCCTGGGTGTCTCCTGGGATGTGGCAGGAGTGGGGGTGGTGGTTGGCCCAGTTGTACCTGACGCAGGTGCTGCAGGTGGTTGGACACCAGAGGGGCCAGGTCGGTCGGGGTCGTCCACAGAGTGGTGAGAGTCGTCGCTGCCGGTGGGATCGTCATCCCGCAGAGCCGGGTCCTGTGAGTCTTCCCCCCCAGTGTTGGGGGGTGATCCACGATGTTGACCTGTTTGTGAGAGAGACAATGTTATTTTTGTTCCATGCAACATCCATGTTTCATTCGTTTCAAAGTTGGCACATTTCCTCTGGGTATTTGGATATGTCTTGCATTCCACTCACAGTGCACTTGTGCATGGGTATGTCCCTTGGCCACAGCTTTTGAGACTTTACCTATGTGTGACACAGTCTTACTTGCTGCGTCAATTGTGACTGCAGTCAGCAGTGGAGTGAGCAGGTGTGGCGAGCCATGCATTGGCGCCTTCCGTGTTGCACTGTACGTGGGCACATGGAGTTGTTCCACACACTTATATAATGCAGGTAGCTGTCGTTGTGCTCGTGCACAGGTTGAGACATGGCCCAGTGTTTTGCCATGGAGAAGAGAGGGGGATTCAGGCACTGGCCACCCTTGTCTACATGCACACAGTCCACCTTCTGACGAGCAGACATTCCCACACCCCCCAAGGCTGAATTGGTCTCCCTGTGTCTCCCTTTCTCACTCCCTCTCTGTCCCCCTCTCCCTCCCTCCCTGTGTCAGCCTCCTCCCTCTGTCTGTCTCCCTGTGTCTCCCTCCCTCTCTCTCCCCCTCTCTCCCCCTCTCCCTCCCTCTGTGTGTCACCCTCTGTCACCTCAGCCCAGCTTCCTAGGCACACACTTTTTGCAGATCTTTGAATGGCCCTTGGCTTGTTCATGTGAGTTTGTTTCTGATCTCCAGGCACCCATTGGGTGTAGTGTCTGTGTCTGCGCTGCTGCTGTGGTGGTGTGTGCTGCCACTCTTTCACAGTGTTGGCTGTTCATTGGCTGCTGTCATGTGCAAAAAGGTGCCGTCAACCCCATGTCTTAATGCAAGGCGTCCGCCATTTGCTGGCAAGTCTTTCCTGTGTGGGGACACACTGTTTGTCTGGCTGTGACCTAGGCCATATGGGCAGAGGGCATTGTTGTCTGCTTCTGAGTTGCACTATGTGATTTTTGAGGCCCACACTCCTGCCATCCGGGTTACCGTGTCTTGTGTTGGTGTTTTCTGTGGCTTGTGACTTGGGATTGTCCAGCTGGGTACATGGGGCATGGTGGCGCTAGTGGCATGTGCGTGTTTATGGAGTGTGGTTGAGTCATGCGATAGCTTGGGGTGGTTGCGTGCATGATTGTGAGTTTGGTTGTGGATGACGTTCCCCCCATGTGAGGTGAGTTGTTTGTGTACTCACCAGGCTCTCGGAGTCCTTCTACTCTGTCCACTGCCACCACCGGCAGTATGGCCATCACCTTCTCCTCCCAGGAATGGTATTGTACACGTCTGCGGGCCGGACCTCCTCCAGTGGTGTTGGCCTCGGTGTGTTCCTCGGTCATTTTGGCTCGGACCCTCCTCCGCAGATCGTACCACCTGGCTTGGCATTCATGCCTGGTCCTTCTGGTGGATGCAACAGCATTCACAGCATCGACAATCGTCTGCCACATGGCTGTTTTTTCGGAAATGCTGGTCTGTCTGACCAATGTTCCAAAGAGGTGTGGCTCGACTCTGAGGATTTCGTCGACAAGGACCTCCAACTCTTGGCTAGTGAACTTTGGATTCTTGTTAGTGGGCATGGTGAGGGGTGTGGGTGTGGATGGTTGTGGGGGGTGTGGGTGTGGATGGTTGTGGGTGTGTGGGTGTGGTTGTGCAGGTGTGTGTGTGAATGTGATGAGGGGGTGTTTGTGAAGGTGGTTGTGTGAAGGTGTGCAGGTGTAAGGTGTAGTGGAGGTTGTAGTATGGTGCAGTTGTTTCTCGGTGTGGTCTGGCAGCAGTGGGTCTGTTGCAAAGGATCATGGTTTGTGTGTGTTGGGCCTTTTTATTGGTCCATTGGTGGGTGTGGCTGTGTTTGAACTTTGGGTGGGTGTGTTATAAGGGGTGGTTGTGTTTTGGGCCTCTGTTTGGGAGTTTGGCAGTTGCAGGTCAGTGAATGTGTTGTATTTGTGCTTGTTGGACATGTTTTGTGGCTTTGTGCGATTCGAATAGAGTCTTCTTGTGTTGTTTTGCTTTGTCCTGATTGTGTACGTGTGTTTTTAGCGTGTGTACGGTGTGTGCATCGGCCATTTTGTTGTACAGTGCTGTCCTTGTCTCTGGCTTGGTACGACTCGTACATGCGCGATGTTGGGTGAAGGTGCTGGTGTTGGGGTCGGGGTACGCTCCATACATACGCGTGTGAGGGTACCGGCCGTACATACACGGTTGGGGTGGGGGTACGCTCCATACATACACGGGTGAGGGTACGGGCCGTACATACACGGTTGGCGTGGGGGTACGCTCCATACATACGCGGGTGAGGGTACGGGCCATACATACACGGTTGGGGTACACTCAATACATACACAGGTGGGGGTTCGACTCGTACGTACACGGGTGGGGGTTCGACTCGTACGTACACGGGTGTTCATACACGGGTGGGGGTTCGACTCGTACGTACACGGGTGTTCATACACGGGTGGGGGTTCGACTCGTACGTACACGGGTGTACATACATGGGTGGGGGTTCGACTCGTACATACACGGGTGTACATACATGGGTGGGGGTTCGACTCGTACGTACACGGGTGTACCTACATGGGTGGGGGTTCGACTCGTACATACACGGGTGTACATACACGGGTGGGGGTTCGACTCGTACGTACACGGGTGTACTTACACAGTGGGGGTTCGACTCGTACATACACGGGTGTACATACACGGGTGGGGGTTCGACTCGTACGTACACGGGTGTACATACACGGGTGGGGGTTCGACTCGTACATACGAGGGCTGGGGGGGTGGTTGGGCACGTGCATACGAGGGCTGGGGGGGTGGTTGGGTGCATACATACGGGGGCTGGGGGGGTGTTGGGCGCGTATGCGGGCACATGTCTCCATGGTTGCTATAGGAGTTCGGTGCGGACGGTGTTTTTTCCATCCGGTTGTAACATCGGACGCACGGGATGGATCGTACTTCCGCGGTCGGACTTCACTTTTCACATTTGTAGGGTTATTAGTCCGGGGACGTGTCGGGCACATTTTCCGACCCGAGGACGTGTGGGGAAATATTCCCAATGCGATTCGTATGGACTTTTTCCCATGCGAATCGTAGTTGGCAGTTTGTACGGCACTTGTACAATTCCAGGATCGTAATCGGCACCTAAGCCTATATAATTTACTATTCCCACTCCAGTTAACATAAAATCAGGGAAGGTGCTGGACACTAAGCCTATATAATTTACTATTCCCACTCCAGTTAACATAAAGTCAGAGAAGGTGCTGGACACTAACCCTATATAATTTACTATTCCCACTCCAGTTAACATAAAGTCAGGAAAGGTGCTGGACACTAACCCTTTATAATTTACTATTCCCACTTTAGTTAACATAAAGTCAGGAAAGGTGCTGGACACTAACCCTATATAATTTACTTTTCCCACTCCAGTTAACATAAAGTCATGGAAGGTGCTGGACACTAACCCTATATAATGTACTATTCCCACTCCAGTTAACATAAAGTCAGGAAAGGTGCTGGACACTAACCCTTTATAATTTACTATTCCCACTTTAGTTAACATAAAGTCAGGAAAGGTGCTGGACACTAACCCTATATAATTTACTATTCCCACTCCAGTTAACATAAAATCAGGGAAGGTGCTGGACACTAAGCCTATATAATTTACTATTCCCACTCCAGTTAACATAAAGTCAGAGAAGGTGCTGGAGACTAACCCTATATAATTTACTATTCCCACTCCAGTTAACATAAAGTCAGGAAAGGTGCTGGACACTAACCCTTTATAATTTACTATTCCCACTTTAGTTAACATAAAGTCAGGAAAGGTGCTGGACACTAACCCTATATAATTTACTATTCCCACTCCAGTTAACATAAAGTCAGGGAAGGTGCTGGACACTAACCCTATATAATTTACTATTCCCAATACATCTACATTAAACTCAGGAAATATGCTGGACACTAACCCTATATAATTGACTATTCCCACTCCAATTAGGTTAAAGTCCGGGAAGGTGCTGCACACTAACCCTATACAATTTAGTATTCCCAATTCAGCTACATTAAAGCCAAGGAATTTGCTGGACACTAACCCTATATAATTTAATATTCCCACTCCAGTTA
Organism: Triturus cristatus; assembly: GCF_964204655.1. NCBI lineage: Eukaryota > Metazoa > Chordata > Amphibia > Caudata > Salamandridae > Triturus > Triturus cristatus. The sequence continues at coordinate 395,965,540 of NC_140594.1, forward strand.
ACATAAAGTCAGGGAAGGTGCTGGACACTAACACTATACAATTTACTATTCCCACTCCAGAAAGATCAAAGTCAGAGAAGGTGCTGGTTATAACATCACTTAAAATATTAAATATATAAATGTATTAACTAAGAAATATATTTTAAAAACAATTGAATTTAACAATAATATCTTTAAAACACTACCCACCCCTATCCCATATTAACCCTAATTCCATATACAAAATGTACAATATTTTTTCCCTAAAAATTGCAAATATACAATTATTTAATTATAATTGTTCTTTAAAATTTTTAAATTCACAATATTTACTAATCAATTTAATTTTTTAAATATCTATTTTTATACTATTATTTTTAAAAATTACTCCCCACCCTTCTCCCCTAATATCCCCACATCCCACCCATAAATACAAAATATAAATCGAAATTAGAATTTCCAATAAAAAGTATATAATTTGGATTTTACAGTAAATTTTCACAATTTGAAATTATTTACTATAAAACATTTCGAAATTAATCTCTAATTTTTTTATAATAATTTAAATACACTCCACACCCTTACACCCTAATAACCCAACATCCCAACCATGAAACAAAAATATAATTTCTAAATTAATTTTAAAATTTAAAATTTTTCTTTTCAAAATTACATTCAAATGTAGAAATTTCTAATTCTTTAATATTAAATTGTATAAATTTATTATCTGATTTTACAGTAATATTTTAAAAACACTCCCCACGCTTATACACTAGTAATAACCCTACATCCCACCCATGAACCTAAAACAAATTTTCATGATAAATTTCTAATTTTAAATTATATAATTTCGAATTTACATTAAAATTTGGAAATGTCTAAATCTTCAATATTAAATATTTTTACATTATTATCTGATTTTACACTAATATTTTTAATACACTCCCCACCCTTATCCCCTAATAACGCAACATCCCGCTGCTAAAACATAAATATAATTTCTACATTATTTTCAAAATTAAATATATATTATTTCGAAATTACATTCCAATTTAGAAATTTTGAATTATTTAAAATTTACCATTTTTACATTATCTGATTTTACACTAACATTTTTAAAACACTCCCCACCCTTATCCCCTAATAACCCAACATCCCGCTCCTAAAATATAAATATAATTTCTAAATTATTTTCTAAATTAAAAATATATAATTTCGAAATTTCATTACAATTTAAAAATCATAATTATTTAATATATATATTTTTTAATTATTATCTGATTTTACACTAATATTTCTAAAACACTCCCCACCCTTATCCCCTAATAACCCAACATCCCGCTCCTAAAACATATCATACAATAAATTACTTAACACTATTAATTATATATTAAAAAATAATAAAGTAATTTTACATATAATTAAACAATTTACTCAATCAATATACACGGTGCAGATTCCGATCCTGGAAAAACCGGGTACGAACCGTCGGTCGGAGCGTTTTCACCGTCCGACTCGTACCCGAGAAAAAAACCCTACAAACTTGCAAGTACGATTCGCACGGAAACACCATTTCCGTACGAGTCAGACAAAACACCGACCGACAGTAAAATACATACGAATGTGATCCGGGACACCGCGGACGTGACGTCCGGACGGAGTTAGGCATGTTTTTACGTACCAGCAAGTACGATTCGTACCGACAGCAGTCCGGACGGCAATATTTTTACGGCACCCAAAAAGTGCCGGAAAAGGTAAGTACGCCGCGATGCGAGCGGTATAGGGGGCCCGGTACACGCGGCCCCCCCGCCCCTGTATGTACGCTCCATCCCCCCCAGCCCCCGTGTATGTACGAGACGTACCCCCACCCGTGAATGTACACCCGTGTATGTACACCCGTGTATGTACGAGACGTACCCCCACCCGTGAATGTACACCCGTGTATGTACACCCGTGTATGTACGACATGTACCCCCACCCGTGTATGTACGGTGCGGACCCCCAGCGCGTAGCGCTGGGGGTCCGCACCGTGCATACGGGGGTGGGGGTACGCTCCGTACATACGGGGGACTGGGGGTACGCTCCGTACATACGGGGGGGCTGGGGGTATGCTCCATACATACAGGGGGCTGGGGGTACGCTCCGTACATACGGGGGGGCTGGGGGTACGCTCCGTGCATACGGGGGGCTGGGGGTACGCTCCGTACATACAGGGGGCTGGGGGTACGCTCCGTACATACGGGGGGCTGGTGGTACGCTCCATACATATGGGGGGGCTGGGGGTACGGCGCGTACACACGGGGGAGCTGGGGGGGTGTTCGGCGCGTACCCGGCACCTGTTTGGACATCTCCATGGTTGCTATGGGAGTTCGCTCCGGACGGTCTTTTTTCCATACAGTTGTACAATCGGACGGATGGGACGGATCGTACTTGCGCATTCGGACTTCAGTTTTCCCATTTGTACGTAAAAATGTCCGGGGACGAGTCGGAGACTTTTTCCGACCCGAGGACGTGTGGGGGAATTTTCCCAATGCGATTCGTGTGGACTTTTTCCCATACGAATCGTACTTGCCAGTTTGTACGGGACTTGTACGATTCGGTCAGAAAAAACTCCAGATACGATTTGTACGGGGAAGATTTTTCCACGATCAGAATCGGCCCCTAAATGTGGCTACAATGATTTTTTACCACAGTTCATGTTCTGCCCTTTGACATTGCCGTCAGCGTGTTGGAGGCGCATGAACGTCCCCAGCTCAACGCTAGAAATAGTCTTTCATGTTGGGATCCAGATGTTCCTAACCAAGCGTCTTTATTCGCGTAAAGATCTTGTCATTATTATGTATGCAAATCTAATCTCCAGACAGTGTCCATATAATGTAATACAATACGACAGCAACAAAAGTGTGCTAACATCAGCCCTTGCTGATGTTAAAACAACTTTGTGGGATTACGTAATTTGTGGTACATCTCAATGGAGATTAGTTATGTAGCAATGCCTGATCACCCATTTGTTACTGGACATGAAATACGTTTTCAAGGTTAATGTATTCTAATACTGAACCCTCACTGGTTATCTGATTGTCTGCCAGGCAGCACCTGGAAAACATACACAGTGACCTTGTACCTGGGACAGGCTCAGAGCCTTATGCATCTTTATTGCATTCAGCCCCACATTAAATTTCACGAACAAGGCTATAACATCTCTTGTACAGCAATCCAGGGCCGTCAGGCAAGAACTGTAGCAGAACAACAGCCAGCCGAGTCCGTGTGCAGCGTGCTGCCTAAAACGCGCACTGCTATCCAGGGCACACAATGAATGCCTCGAAAATACACCATTTGAAGAGGATTGCACATGTTTAAGTTGCTGTCTCGGAACTGTCAGCAAAAACAGCGATGTCTACATACGCTCAGGTTTTTTCGTGTCAGGGGGTAGTCACTGCTTGCGCAGCTCTGCAGCAGCCACTTTCAAATTAAAACACCATACAACTGTTCAGCTTGTGCTACCCAATTGCCTGACCGCTAGCAGATATAACCCTCCCTCCTGTTTTGAGCCTGCAAACTGCGGCATGACCGCGAGATAGCCGAGTCCAGTGGACGAGATATGCGTTTCATTGGGATATACCAAAGAAAAGCTTCACTGGCTCGCATAGTCTTTCCATGTGTATCACTAGCACTGAATTGCCTATTTCCAAAGGCGATTGTTCTTGGATGTACTATGCATTGTTTGATCAACTGGCTTGGCCTGGGTGTCCCAGTGAAACTACGACCCATGCCTTGCGCCAGCCGCAACCATGCAAAGCTTCAGTGCACACAAGCTACTTAAACTGAGCACTCACCCAAGCCCAAACCGCTGGTCGCTCCCCACTTAACTGAAATTCAAGATGAAGCTGCACGCGTGGGTGCCCTCCTTCACCGTGATCCATCCCATGGTCAGGATCTCTCCCGGGCAGCAAAAGGGGTCCCCAATCACCACGCCGGTCACGACAGGAACGGAGCCAAAACTGGGCCGCTACTCCCTCCGCCGATTGCGAGCCCACATTTATCAACGACATCGCACCTGCAGAGGAAACAAAGGAAAAGCATGTTATGGGCCCTTTGATGGCTCAGACCCATATGCTGGGGAGCGAGAGAACAAGGGACTGTTCCAGCTCCCCACGCCCCCTTTTAAAGGGGGGACACAGGGCAGACCCGTCTACACCGGCCTGCCCCAACATCTACAGACAGTGTTACCAGATTTTTAGACCCGTCCCAAGCCCAAAGCCGCTCAAATATAAGCCCAAAATAAGCCCAATCAGACCAGTTTCAGCCCAAAAACCAGCCCAAATTAGCAAGTCTCCAATTCAGCACAAATTGACATCAGAAACAATTTTAACGACAAATATACATTCTATTGAATATACAGATGGTGGGAGGGTGTTAACTGGGCACCTGCCTTAATGCTATTCATTTTTAAGACCAGTTCTCACTTTGACTTTGTCATGTGAAACAGGCACTGCTCAGAATACAATAGTAGAAAACAAAGAATAAGCAAGGCAGAAATAGTTTCTGTGCAATTTACTGCTCCCTCTAAATTGTATTTTTAATAAAGTCTGTAAAACTCAGTGTTTTCATTATTCATTACATTACACATTAAAAATCTACATTGAAAAATGGTCACTCACTTCTCGTGATGAGCAGCAATTTTGAAAATCTTCTGGTTGTTGGATTTCAGGTGTGGCAGTTTTTGGCTGGACGTTGCTTTCAGCTAGCAAGTGCGCATTAGTCCTCTGACACCTGCTCACATTAAACCCCTTAGTAGGAGCCAGTTGGGTTTCTTCCATTTCAAGACAGGAAGCAAAGTAAATAGGCACATCCTATGCCTCCATAAGCTTGTTTCAAGGGGTGAGGCGTGATGGGCAGCAATTTTGTAAATCTTCTGGTTGTTGGATTTCAGGTATGGAAGTTTTTGGCTGGACGTTGCTTTCAGCTAGCAAGTGCGCATAAGTCGTCTGACACCTGCTCACATTAACGCCCTTAGTAGGAGCCAGTTGGGTTTCTTCCATTTCAAGACAGTAAGCTAGGTCAATAGGCACATGGTGTGCCTCCAGAGTAGACGCTCGTTTCAAGGGGTGAGGCAAGTCCCTGTAGACATGGCCAGCACAGGGAAACTGCGAATTGTTCATTAATCACTTCTTTGAATTTCAGCTTTGGCAGATTTTGGCTGGACACATCAAAGACCTCAGCAGGAGACACTTAGGTTTCTTCCGGTAGAAGACAGTAAGCTAGGTCAATAGGCACATGGTGTGCCTCCAGACGCTCTATCTGTACTGGCATAACTGTGGTAATCCTAGCGCTAACACATGACAATGACACCTGCTCCATCAAAGTAGGGGGTAAATAGGCGTGGCTCATCTTGATTAATAGCTTGGAGTATTTTGTATTTCGAGTTTGGCAGCATGTTGCTATTATCTAGCAAGTGCGCATCAGTCCTCTAACGCCATGCACCTGTAAAGTAGACAGCTGGTTAACTGAAGCTCTTAATGAGTAAATCTTACACTCATTTGTTGCGGTGCATTTGGAAGGCAGGGAATTCATCTTTCAAAATTTCACCATACACAACTATAGTATTAATGGATGTACAACAAGCAGTTTGTATGACAAACCTGATTTCTGTTATTTTCTGATCATTAGATATAGAAGGGATAGGTTGTACAAAGGATGCCACAAGTGTGCTCGCTGCATTACAGCATGAGCGGTGTTTCGTGGTTGCTACATGTTGCTTCAAATCGTTATAATGGGCATGCAGTTCTATAGGGCAGTACTTGCATGCTGCCTCTGTATTGTCTTATTTTATTGGGTAATCCATCCTTTGGATTCAGAAACCACTACCACCGTTCTTAATGTTTTGAACTCACTTGCCCTTGTTGCACTCTTTAAACTGCAACTGTTGGGCTGCTGGGAGAAGCTGCACAATGATGAACTGTGTGTTGATGCGAGGGCAGGGGAGTACCTGAAACTGCAAGAGACAACCATCTCTATCTGTACTGGCATAACTGTGGTTATCCTAGAGCTAATACATGACAATGGCACCTGCTCAAAGTAGGGGGGAAATAGGCGTGGCTCATCTTGATGCAAAGCAGTGTTCCACATATGATGCTATGCAAAAATTTAATTTTAAGGCATCATATTGTTCTAATAAACAATTCTGTTTGAGGTTTTAAGAAAGGAGCATAAGGATACAGTTCTCCATTGTGACTCCAGGACCTCCGATGGACAAGTGAAAAGGGCTTCTGGCAAATCTGTTACAGGTGGTTTGGGATCGGTAAGTACTTTTTGGGGAACTTTCTAAGCATGCTGAGAGACTCGGGGAGACGAGCTTTATATTCACACACCAATACTTTCATGAACTCCAGGCACCTTGCCACGATGCCTTCCTTTGACAGAGGGGAGTTTACTTTCTTCCACCTTGTTACGGAAAGTGAGCCTAAGATCTGCATCATCCTTTGAAAGGTAAGTCTAGGCTCTGCAACCGTTCTTGATTACTACATGTGAAAACACTCGGTTTTAGTATCCTTTTAAGTGTGGACAAGTACAGAGTATATAGATCACAGAAGATGTGGAGTGCATCCCCAGATTCTAGCTGAAAATTTTTGTTAAAGACCTTTATTTCTTGGAGCACTGGCTTTAAGAAAGTGAGGTAAAGTAGATTTATCTCATCTTGATACATTTCTTGGACATCCTTGCTGCATAGCAGTGTTCCACATAGGATGCTGTGCTAAAGTGTAATTTTAAGGCATTATTTTGTTCTAGTAAACGATCTACACAATCTGCCATCACTAGCCACCGTGTTTCGCAAGGCAAAATTAATTTCAGGGGCATGCCTCCGTCCAATGTGAGATACAACTCCTTATAGTCAGCCTGGCGTTTTGGTGAGTGGGAAAACCAGTTGTACGTTTCTCTGATCATAAATTCTATATTGCTAGGAATGCTCCTTATTGCTTTCTTAGCAATGATCTCAAGGGAGTGGCAAATACAGCGCACAAGTTGCAAGGATGGTTGTTTATCTCGCAACAAGGTGAATGTTGAGTGGTGATTCCCACACATGACGCTTGCCCCATCTGTACCTATGCCAATTACATTTTTAATCTCAAGGTTACATGTTTCCAGCAACTTTAGGACTGCATTTGCTATATCTTTGGAACAGGCCTGATCTAATTCTACCATGGCAAGGAAGGTGCTTACAAATTTGTTAAGCTTTTTGCTGAAATATTTAATGCAAATGCACAGTAGTTTTTTCACTTCAATGTCAGTTGATTCATCAATCAATAAAGAAAATGGTGATGTTCCAATATCTTTCAGTAATTCCTCTTGAAATATGGTCCCAACAGAGAATTAATTAGTGCTGTACATTTGGTGCGGTGCATTCGGAAGGCAGGAAATTAATCTTTCAAAATTTCACCATACCCATCTATATTATTAATGGATGTACAACAAGCAGTTTGTATGGCAAATCTGATTTTTCTTCTTTTCTGATCGTTAGATATGGAAGGGATAGGTTGTACAAAGGATGCCACAGATGTGCTCGCTGAAATACAGCGTGAGCAGTGTTTCGTGGTTGCTGCATGTTTCTTCAAATCATTATAATGGGCACGGATGTGTACGTAGCAGTACTTGCATGCTGCTTTGCTATCATCTGTCCTTACAGGGGCAATCTATCTTTTTAGTTCAGGATCCAACTCCCACTCTTTTCTTTATATTTTTTATAGCCTGACCACTTGCCCATCTTGCAATATTTAAACTGCCAAGTCAGCTGGGAGCAGAAAAATGATGAACTATTTCACGATGAGGCTGGACGACTACCTGCAATTGCAACAGACAAAATGCAATCATTGTCCCTGGGTCACTGCCAATCATGTAAAAAGCAAAACCAAAATACTATCAATAAATGCCTACTTCCAATGAATACTAGAGCATACAGGAACAGCCCGTGCAGGTAAGAGGAGGTGGGGGGGGATTCGACACACAAGGGAAATGTTATTATCCAATTTTCCCTGTGGGTCGTCGATCCAATCCATCGCCGCCTCCACCACCACCCTGCCCCACTGCTCTTACCTGTACAGGCTGCTTCTGGTAGCATACGTCTCCATTGTGCATGTCCAAGGGTGTCATTTCATTATTTTGGGGTACAACACCAGTAAAATCAAAAGGAGACTCTGAGGGGCCGATTCCGATCCTGGAAAAATATTCCCCGTACAAATCGTATCTGGAGTTTTTTCCGACCGAATCGTACAAGTCCCGCACAAACTGGCAAGTACGATTCGTATGGGAAAAAGTCCATACGAATCGCATTGGGAAAATTCCCCCACACGTCCTCGGGTCGGGAAAAGTCTCTGACACGTCCCCGGACATTTTTACGTACAAATGGGAAAACTGAAGTCCGAATGCGCAAGTACGATCCGTCCCATCTGTCCGATTGTACAACTGTATGGAAAAAAGACCGTCCGGAGCGAACTCCCATAGCAACCATTGAGATGTCCAAACAGGTGCCGGGTACGCGCCGAACACCCCCCCAGCCCCCCCCGTAAGTACGCGCCGGACCCCCAGCCCCCCGCGGATGGAAGTGCCGTACCCCCATTCCCCCGTATGTACGGAGCATACCCCCAGCCCCCCATATGTATGGAGCGTACCCCCACCCCCGTATGTACGGTGCTACGCGCTGGGGGTCCGCACCGTACATACGGGGGTGGGGGTACGCTCCGTACATACGGGGGGCTGGGGGTATGCTCCGTACATACGGGGGGCTGGGGGTACGCTCCGTACATATGGGAGGCTGGGGGTACGGTCCGTACATACGGGGGTGGGGGTACGCTCCATACATACGGGGGTGGGGGTACGGCGCGTCCATCCGCGGTGGGGCTGGGGGTCCGGCACGTACTTACGGGGGCGCGTACCGGGCCCCCTTTTCCTATCGCTTTGCGGCGTACTTCGTTTTTCCAGCACTTTTCGGGTGCCGTAAAAATATTGCCGTCCGGAGTGCTGTCGGTACGAATCATACTTGCTGGTATGTAAAAAGCTGCCAAACTCCGTCCGGACGTCACGTCCGCGGTGTCCCGGATCACATTTGTATGTATTTTTCTGTCGGTCGGTCTTTTTTCCGATTCGTACGGAAATGGTGTTTCCGTACGAATCGTACTTGCAAGTTTGTAGGGTTTTTTTCCCGGGTACGAGTCGGACGGAGAAAACGCTCTGACCGACAGTTTGTACCCGGTTTTTCCAGGATCGGAATCGCCCCTAAGTGTTGTTGACTGAGCTTGGGCAAGTAATTTTATGAAGGGCTGACAATTGAGTCTGATTGAGTCAGAGTGGGATTTGTAATGTTTTGTAATGGAGGGTGGGCCAAAGGGTGGTGAGCCTCTTCTTCAGGGAGTGTTAAGAGGTATGCTCTAGCTTTCAATCTATTTGTAATAAACAAGGGCAGCTTATTGATCTCCACAAAAATGAATACATCCTAATGGAATAACCCTCATACTTAACTTTCCATGTCGGACTAAAGCTTGTGACGAGCAGACAAGCTTTCCACTTTGCATTTTACTCTACAAGTACTGTTAATCCCAATAAAATGTCCCTCCAAACATGCAAAGTTAACATTTGCTACATCATTAACCTACTGTAATCAATAGCCCTATCTACTGGATTGTTATACACTTTTTATTGAACCAATACAGGACACAAAATGAATCCTACACCATTTGTTGCCCAAACCACATTCCTTTAGTACAACATTTCAATACTTAGCACGCAGGGGACATGCACCCGACAGATCTGGTCAGACTTAGTCCATTCAGCATTACCCCTTTAGAATTCCATGCATCTGATATGACTGTGCTTTAAGCATGATGTATTGATTAAAAATGCATATTAAATTTGGAAAAAAAAATCTCATTTAGGATTCAGAATTCTTTTTTCCTTGCGCATTTGCCCGTGGTAAGAAAATTAAGGAGGATAATGAATTTGCTGGAGAGATCCATGTTTTCTCTAGTCCCAGCTTTTCATTTATAGATAAAGGCCAAGTTAAGGGACTATCAGGCCTACTTTAGAACGAGTGACCTGCAACTTCACACTTAAATGTAAACACAAGGAAGGGGAACAAAAGAACACAGCTCATATCTTCACAGTTACTTGAGAGGCATGCTTGACTTTTCTCAGTCACTTCATGTAAGTGCATGAAATGCTAGAATGTCAGATGTGTTGGTCTGTCCCAGTATTTACACGCAATTTAAATAGCAGTATTTTATTTCTTTTATAGCGCACTTCATGGTATCAGAGTGCTTTACATAACAGACACATTGACAATAAATCATAAATCATGCAACTGTGTAAATCAACGTACAAGATGTGCTGCATGACTGAAGGTTAAAAGATGTAGCAGCCACACATAGCTCAATGTGCAATAGTGAAAGGCTTACTAATTATGAACTGCAAGGAACAAAAGGATCTGTGTTCAAAGCACTTCAAAGCAGTAGCCCACTAAACTAGCTACATTAAAAAAATCTGTCATCTGCAAATTACATTATGTGTAGTGTTTTGCAGTAGACACATTAAACTTCTACACTACTTTGATTCAGATCTAGGACTACACAAAGCAGGCATCTATCTAACAAATACTTTAACCTCCAGACTTCTCACCAATTATTACTCACTGATTACTGGGCACCTCTGAAGATTTCTTAGCCCCATAAAATATTAAAAAACGCACTCTGCAACCAATTCTGCATAACAGATGTAGTACCATGCTTCTCCTTGTTGCCACTTTCGTTTCTGCTATTTAAAATGCCTTAAATTAAATGTGTTCCAAGTGAGGAAAGGCGCACAGAAAACCTCAGTCTCTTTTGCTTCTAGGAAACAACCCGTACATTTAAATATAGGGATCTAAGTTGGCGGGCATGGATATAGCGCAGAACTTTGGGAGATAGGAAAGCAAGGCTTTTGCCACAGAGAGGTTTAAAGATTATGCACCCTGTTTTGAAAATGGACTACTGAGCTACCAAAAGCCAGTGCAGTTCTTTTCCTCAAGGGTTTGATGTGGTAATATCTAGCCTGCTCAAAAAAGCCAGCCTGATTTTGTATTACCTGCAGTCCGTACGCTAGGCCAGAAGGAAGTCCCTTATAAAGAGCATTTGTGCAAAAGTACAAATAAATGCAAATTCATAAAATGTATTAATCCCTAGTTAGGTGCAATTTAAGTACATTTCTGTGTTAATCTCATAAAGAGTACTGACAACATCACAATAGCACCTTTTAAAGCAAAAGAGAAGGATGGCAAGAATCCCAATGAACATAATGAGCGAAATCCCCCGGGAAAGACAGGAATCTAAAGGTTTTATAGGCAAATCACACAAGCTAGTAATATATTCTGTAAATTCAGCATGGTATGATCATAGTTAGAGTCACACTGGCAAATCAAAAACAGCAATGTAATTTTCTAAATCATTAGTACTAACCCATTTCTTACAGCTTGCTTCCTCTGGAGAGTATAATTTAAATGAAACATTTCTTCAACAATGGCTCATAGAATTGCAGAACTACACTAACACTTCAAGTGGAAGTTCTTGCAAATTATACTTTTTCAAGGACACTTTGAGCACACGATGGAAGCTTCATTCACAATACACACTTAAACCATGATATATATTGCTAATATGTTGACATCATTCATGTGGAATACTGCTTGGGGGGGGGGGGGGAGAATAAGCAGGCGCAAGTTGTGTCGAACACTAGAAACTGCATCAATTTGAAAAATAATGCACATCAGAAAAATGTTGCATAACTATTCATAGCTTTATTCACACTTCTCATTGGCATAGGAAACTCGTTCCAAGTGCAACATCATACGTTCATCATTTACAACTCCATACATCATTAAAGCATCAATTATAAAACATTATTTTCACGTATGGGTGTGGAGCACCGGGTACTAACGAGATGTGAGACTAAGACCCAGACACTGGACTGAAGGTCACCGGAGAGATACACCCCCACTCAGCTAAATGTCCAAAGAGACAAGGGGGAGACTAGCCTTTGGACTGCAGATATGATGGAGGAAAAATATGTTATAATGGTGTAACCAATGCGAAGCACAGTGTATGAGAATGGTGGGTGGGAGAAAACAGGGAAAACTTTACCGATATCGTTGTAACCAATTAGATCTGTTTTATTATGTTTTCTGTTTGTTTGCAATGTTATTTGACAACCTATGTCAATTTATATAAAAAAATATGTATATTTCACTTGTTATTTGCACATTTTGCATATTACGAAAATGCTACTACATTTTATGTATATTGCCAGGTGTGGAGCCTGCATAAAATGAAAAATGGGTCTCAAGTGTATTAAAAGAGATAGTGTATGGATTCTCTCTTTTTGAGTAGGTTTTGTTCTATTATATTTATGTAGCCCATATTATCTACATTTCACTGACCACACTTCCTGTCATTTCACAGGCTATTCTAATTCTTAGAATTCTGAACATTTGAAAGGTCCGATTTTTCTCATTGTGGTCTGATGTGTACATACCCAGTTTTTATCCAATCTTTCAGATATACTGCAGGAGCTGTTATTAGGAAACACACTTGAGACTCATTCAGTCACTCAATCACTCACCTGAGGAGGTCGAGGGCCACCGTCCAGGACAGGTACCGCTGGCGCCGGACCGTCACCACGTCAGCTGAGCTCAGCAGCAGACAGGCCAGGGCACTCTTGCGCAGAGACAGACGGTGCCGGTGCGGCGGCCGGCATGAGTCGTCGTCGTGGTGAGGTGAGACTATGTTCTTCTCTCAATCGATTCACACACAGCAGGCAGCAGCGCTGATCAGACAGACACTGACTCACTCAGAGTCACGTCACGTGCGCGTGCCGCCGCCGGGCTGGGCTGCTGGTGAGTGGCTGGCAGTGTACTGGCAACTTGGCAAGCCTGGCAGTGGCAGTGGCTGGGGGTTGGGGCTGGTGTGGCTGGGCCTGGGCCTGGGGCTGGCGTGGCTGGGCCTGGGCCTGGGCCTGGAGCTGGAGCTGGGCCGGGGCCTGTGCCTGGCCGCTGCCGCCTGCTAACTGTGGTAGCCTGGATGAGCACTGACCTGACCACAGTGTGCGGCAGCAGCAGTGACACCACCACGAGTCCTCCAGTGACAGTCAGTGCCACAGTGGTGAGTGACTGACTGCCTGCTGCTTGGCATGCCAATTTAATTGACGTGCGCCCTCACGAATATAGATCGTCGTCGTGGACTCCGTCCGTCACTCTCACCCAACCGCCGCGCCGAAAGAGAGCGTGCTTACATCAGCCCCCGCATTATATGGGAACCGCAGGGGCTGACCAAAAAATAATACCCAGGGCCGTCATTGGTAGCGTTTTCGCGCGCTACAAGATTGACGGCCCTGGGAGACCCCCACATTGGCTAATTTGCCTTAGAACTTAGAAGCAAGTAACAAGAAAGTTAGGTGGTGACCTCTGGAGTGTGTGTGCGGGGGTGCAGCGCGCATGTGCACATAGGAGTGAGTGAGTGTGTGTGTACCAACACTGTCTGCAGCCTGCAGGGCAGCAGCACCGGCTACAACAATGTAATAAGTGTACACCAACAACAAATTAGCAAGCATTGGCAATGGCAAGTCAAGATGATTGATGGATGCCATTGCCTCTGGCTGCTGCTGCTCTAGGGGGTGGCCGGGATTGCCGGGGATCATCATCAATCATGTGCGCAGTTTAGGCAGAGGCAGGCCCCCAGGATCAGACCTCCAATGAGTACCCATTCTTAGCGCACGCTGCGCTCTGATTTCCACCACAGAATGACTAGCATCACGCCGCGGAATCCTTGTGGTGGGCACCCGCCCAGGCCAGTAAATTGCGCACAAACTTTCCATTCCAGCCCAAAAAGTAGCCCCCCGCCAGGCATGGGTTTTTCCCGCACAACTGGGAAAAAGTTGCCCAATTGTGCGGGAAATAGTGCAATCTGGCAACCTTGTCTATAGACCGTGCGCTGAACTGGAAGCACTACTTCCGGTTCGTGCCCCCACAGGCACCACCATTGGTTGCTCCGAGGAGGTGGGGGCACCGTGTCAGAGGGCGCGGCGAAACCCCCACCTCCTCCGAGCCCCAGGGACCGGCCTGACCGCCATAATGGCAGCCCACGCTAGGTCGTGCTTGGCCTTGCCCAGTGGGATCTTCAGGTGATAAGAAGGGTTCTCCGTGGACTGGGTGAGTGGCTAGGGAATATGTTCTTGTCTTGGCAGTGAATTGTAGACGTTTTATCACCTGTGCAGGGAAGTCCACCAAGGGATTGATTAGTCTACACTCGCTCCTGGCTTGGGTCAACCTGTGTAGGAAATCTACTTTTTCTGCGTGGTCACATCAGATTTTCACCTTCTGCTGGACCCTATATTTTTGCTTGCTTTAGGGCTCTGTTCACTTTCCCCTTGCTAAGTAGTAATACAATGTCAGTGCACCCCCTTTAAACATGCTTCAATTGGCATATTCCTAATTGGTATATTTAAATTACTTTTAAGTCCATAGTATATGGCACAAGTTGTACTCAGGGCCTTGAAGTTAATTGCCACTAGTGGTTTGCTACACCTATGGCGTCATCCACTACAGTGGCAGTGCAAAAATGACTTCAGGCCTGCCAGTGTAACCTGACTATAACAGTTTCAAAACTGCAATTCAACCTGTCAAAATAAACCCTTTTGACCGTCCAAAACATTATTTTTAAAAATGTATAATTCCCCCCTGTGCAGGCCTTTTAGCACAAAGGGCAAGGTGTGTGGTATTTAAAATTAGGACATGTATTAATATTAACATATCTTTACATTGTCTAGTATCCAAAAGATATTTTTCACTGTGGCGGGCCTTGCTCTCCTATGTAGATCCGAGTACAGATTAAATCCTTAATATTGTATCTTTGGACTGGAGCTGGCTAGAACATGGGTACTTGCAAACCTTTTCAAATGGGCCACAAAGTTTGGTTTGTGATGTGACTGAGGACCGCATTGATGCTTGCACTGTGGCAGTCATGCATGGGGTGTTTTGGGAGGGGTGATGGCAGCATGGTGGGTGTAGGGAAAGTGAAGCATATACATCTAGTGGCTGAATTGCACAAATGTGAAACCAAAACCTGAAATTAATCCCGGCTTCCCCACTTTACCTAACTGTATGATCCTTGCAATTGTTTCATTTCACTCTCCCTCCTCTTCCTTCATTATGGCATAAAAGAGAACCTCAAAATGCATTACTTCAAGATCTGTGCTGTGTAAAACCTTCTCCAGTTTTTGATTTAATAAACTATAATTTTGTTTATGTATAATAGGCACCCAGGCCACCCAAAAAGTGCACATAACAACTGAATTGCCTCTTTGTTCACTGTTGGCATTGTTTTCAGGGTGGGTGGAAGAATGAATGTTTCTGCATTTATGTTTGAAAACTATCACTTAGAAAGACAATACTTCTCAATGCACTGATGTACTAAGATGTACTCAGGGGAAATGGTTCTGCATGTTAATGAAATACAACTTTTGATTTTTGAAGAGACCTAATCGTATTTTTGAGCTTTTGCTGCAAGATGGCTTTGAAAATGAAGGCATTCCTAAAGTCAAGCAGTGCAGGACAGCCCGTTACTTCCTTTCTTTAACTTCAATTAATGTTTAAACAAAGGTTTGTCTGTTTATTTAACATACTTTTAACCATAGTGCGAGTCAAGAAATTGGTAGCCTGGTCCTGCAGTCAACCAGGGGACCCATTGTAAAGGTCAGGATGGCAGCACATGGCCCTGGGTCGTACTTTTGAGTATCACTGGGCTAGAAATATAATTAAACAACTATTTTTAATGGTTATTAAAATACACTTCAATGGCGAAGTCGGATTTGTTAATAATATTAAGGGAAAGTAACTTTTGGATTTGTTAATAATATTAAGGGAAATATAATATTAAGGGAAAGTTACTTTTCCCTGCATAAAGTACCTGGAGGCTAATTTGCATTTGCTCTCCAACTTCTCTCGACCAGTGATCAACATTTGAATAGGTATGAATAAGGCTTGAAATTCCACTTAGGAGCTACACAATACGTCACTGTGATCGACAGGTCGACCTGAATGGCAAAGAATGACTCATTTGAGCTCAGCATATGGCTGGGGGCTGTAAGCATTCTTTTTGACATTACAGAGTCAAATCCTGCTTGACAGGTCTGCTAGGTTTACATTTAACACTTGGGGAGTACTTGAAAGGAAAAGAAACACGATGCCAAGACAATTCTTGTGTATCCACTGTCTGATTGCTGGAAAACCCAGCTTTTGTTCTACCTGACTGTGTATCGCCCACCGTATTTAGATGTGGACTGGCTGAACCGCCTTCCGTATCAACAGGCTGCTTACCGTTGCATAAGTGGCGCACCTCAGTCAACGCAAGGGCCTCCTCTACTGGCTGACAGTACTCCGTTACCGTCAGGCCAGCTGCTTTTTGCTGAGCCTATTTAGATATCCCTATTATGCTGGTGTTGTCCTAATGGCGGTTTCCTGACAGAGTGAGTCCCTGGTGGAGTGGAGACTGCTAAGTACTACTGAATAATGCGTTACTACACGTATATTTTGTTTTTTATTCAAAATGTATGTAGGTAATGTGTTATGCCCCTTTTTAGGTCAAGCCTATTGCGGCAATGCGCATGAGCTGCTCGCTTTGCGAGGCATGCAGTAATGGAGTATGGAGTGGAAGCTCTGTGGAAGCTCCGCCCACTCCCCGCCCATGTTTTTAATTGGCTCGTGTCATTGTCTTTCATAAATGCTGCCGTCTGAATGATTATGAGGCTTGTTAATCCCTCCTTATTATGGCCATGTCGTCATTTGTACCCTCCCATGGTTACTGGCCCCTTTACTTTGAGTGTTACACAGTACGGTACTGTAGGAAGGTGGAATCTGACTGCATGGTTGCCCACACTTTTTTCCTGGTGTTTTGCTGGTTTTCAACTTAGTTTGGCTGGGATCCTGCTATTCAGGACCCAAGCCTATCTGCTTTCCCCTTTAAAATTGATTGCATGAACTTTAGGTACACTCCAGATTGGATTCTGGGGTACCCTTATGAGTCCCTAGTATATGGTATACTATGTACCCAGGTCATAGGTGCCCCAGAGGCATACCTGGGGTCTACCAGGGGCTGCAGCATGTATTATGCCTCCCCTGG
This sequence comes from Triturus cristatus, assembly GCF_964204655.1. Classification (NCBI taxonomy): domain Eukaryota; kingdom Metazoa; phylum Chordata; class Amphibia; order Caudata; family Salamandridae; genus Triturus; species Triturus cristatus. The sequence continues at coordinate 395,982,711 of NC_140594.1, forward strand.
GAATCCATTAAAAATGACACAACATTTCTGCTACAACAGCCTGTGTAAAGTGGTGTATGCACCCCTATATCTCTTCATATCACTGCACATATCAACCTATTAGTCACCCCTATGGCAGGCCTTATCAATCCTGAAGGCAGGGTGCTGGGTTTTATGTGAGAGGGTGCCCATGCAGGAGCAGAGCCCCTCAGCAGCCTTCGGAACCTTTATTCCGGGGTTGTTTGTGAGGCAGCCAAACCATATACTCTTAAGTGCATTATAACCTTGCGGTAAATGCTAACTTTGGAATAGCTGCATGGAAACATGTTGTGTTTGGTGTCAAACATCTTGGAATCATACCTCCACACCAGTAACTGGTGTGGGAGGTATGATTCTACCCTACTAGAGGGAGAAATATGACAGCACCTGTACACCCAGTACCAGCTCTGCAAGCCCTGGCATCACAAAATGGATGCTGCCAGCCACAGACACGAGTCTGCCCTCCTGCTGCTGACTGAAGCTCCGGCAGGGGAAGGTTTGACAGTAGGTTTCCTGTCACAGGGAGGTGTGCCCACCTCCCAGACAGGCTCTAGTGTATTGGGGCTGGGTGGGTGCACTCCAAGAGTCCTTTGAAGTCTGCACTGGGGGTACATTTGGTGTCCCTGTGCATAGTCCAGCTCAAACCGGTTGCAGGGGCTGCCAGCCCCTGCTCTGGCGCAAAACTGGACCAAGGACGTGGATGTAGCCACTCCTCTGTCCTCCCCCCTCTGCTGTCAGGTTCCTCACATCTTCGATCCAGGCTTGGATCACACCGGACACTTCTCCTTTCCATGGCAGCAGCACTTTGCAGCACATCGCCATTGAAAATGACGATGATTTCCAACACCATTTGACACCTATACACCCAGCTTCCCTGGGTGAGGTAACACGAGTACTCTGGTGTTCCCGTGGGCAGTGGCGGTGCGTCCATTGGGGCGCAGGGGTGGAGCCCCACTTAACGCACGCACGCGATGCGGTGTGCTTGCAGCAAATCCAGCAATTAAGCTCAGCTCTGCCTCTTACTGTGTAGCGGCCGGGAGTCGGGACATCAAGGGGGTGGGGCCGGGGGGCGAGCACTGACACTGACTGACAGCGGCTCGCACTGTATTTGCGCATGCTCGAGTTTGTCTCACGACAAGCACGAGCATGTGCATTCGCCGCACTGTCTGCCATGTACTATGTACTGAGAGGAGGGGGCCGAGAGGCCGAGGGTTGCCTCATGCAGCAGCCCCTTCTCTCGGTATCCGGGCGAGCCCTATCCGTGCCCTTTAGCCAATCCAGGGCAGGCGCTGCTAATGCAGCGTCTCTGGATTGGCTGAGAGCCTGAGACAGTCTCAGACCCCGCACAGCAGCCTAGGACGAAACTGCATTGGGTGCCGCGCAACTATGGCCAATCACTGTGGCTTATGTCTGAACACAGTGACAGTGATTGGCCATGAGGTGCGCAGCGCACTCTGCAGTCCATTGCGTCATCACGCACGCCGCGGTGCCACACTGTCTGCATACACACCTCGTGATGGCGGTGTACAGTGTGTGTCAGCTCTCCCGGACCCGTCGTGACTCATGTGACTCGTGTGACGGTCGTCGAGGACTCGTGACTGACATGACTGCCAGTGCCATCGTGACCGTGGTGTTTGTCGAGAAAGGTAAATTAGATTCTGTTCTCTGTTGAGATTCTAGGTGGTGTGGACATGCATCTACATTGCTGCTAAAAGCGGGAGAATGGGGCCTTGAATCGGGTTACGTTATGTGTGGGCTTTGGAAGTGCATGCTGCTGCAGGATCGGACATTTGAAACGCAAATGCACGTTTTCGTACATGCCAACATTTCAGAAGAGCAAAGTGGGAGATGTAAAAAAAAAAAAATCGGGAGAATGGGGCCTTGAATCGGGTTACTGTCATGTGTCACACATGACAGTAACCCGATTCAAGGCCCCATTCTCCCGATTTTTTTTTTTACATCTCCCACTTTGCTCTTCTGAAATGTTGGCATGTACGAAAACGTGCATGCATTTGCGTTTCAAATGTCCGATCCTGCAGCAGCACACTTACAAAGCCCACACATGATGTGTGGGCTTTGTAAGTGTGCTGCTGCAGGATCGGACATTTGAAACGCAAATGCACGTTTTCGTTACTACACCATCAAGTGCACCAGGCTCACAAATAAGCTCTTTGATGGGTTGCAAAGTCCTCTCCGCTGAGCTGAGCTGTCAGACTGTGCCCGCACCTAAAGGTGCATGAGCACAAACGCCAGCTTGAAAAACACTACATTGGTTCTCAGTGGACATAAGCTCCATCAACAAGTCCTATTCAGGTAGATGGTTAAGATACACATGCCTTCAAAGTCTAATACCATACAGAATCCTGCTTTCTGCATCAGCACACTTTGTTACCCAATGAGCGTTCAATCGGATTAAACATGGAGACCTGGGCTCTAGATTGTGGAATGCATTGAACCCACACTTAAGGGGAGAGCCCGAAAACATGATTTTTAGAAGTGCTCCATCTTGGCTTCAATTAAACTATTTGCAGCTGGTGATAGCATTGAAGAACATCGAGCTGCGCCCACTGTCATTGATTCTTCTTTAAATTTCCCACTGAATACCAGCATAAACACCATGGAACATCTAAAGTGCCTCGAAGTGTGTTCTCTGCTCCTCACATCCTCTTTATAAATGGCCACATAAGAAATTAGTGGTAAGACACACTGCAGCTTACCTTACCTTTGCTTTACCTCACTCAGAACGTTAGTATTGAATTTGCACCGCCATCTCCTAATGACATAGTCCATCATGACCACTTGAGTTCACATGGCCACTATGCATGCAGGTGATGACTGTGCTGCATTGCCTTGTGGCTAGATGAGCCACGAGGCATAACACGAGCTATGTACATCTTTGAAAATTAGATTTTTTGTAATAAGAGTTTGAAGTTATATGATAAATTACGGGACAAACATGCTGTTGCAGAGGGATGTTTAGATGGTGGAAAATGAAAAGGGTATGTAGTCAGGAAGCAGAGGACTTCAGGTTGGAAAAATTCAAAGCAGCACACTGCTTTGCCATGTAGGACTCAGCAGCATAAAGACAAGACATCATGCAGACATGGGGAGAATGTGAAAAGGCAATGAACTAAAAACAGAAGAGGCCATTATTGTTGAAATGGGACTGACCATTATTTGAAGTTAACTAAAAGTGTGAATATAAAACTGAAATTAGCCAAATTTCAGATTTTAGGATTGTTATGTTTTATGCTAAGTGACGTTGTACTGTAATACAGTCCTTTATAGGTATTTATTTATTGTTATATGACATCTCTTTATTAATGTTATAACTGCACTTTCACAATTGCTTTATTAACCTTCCCGCTTTCTCAAATTTGCTTGAAAATGCACCATTACTCTTCTCTTTTTTCAAAAATTTCTCGGGGGAGAACCCCCCCGAACCCTCCTTATAGGGGTTCGGGCACGCTCGCTACGCTCGCTCGCAACGGTGAAGTATACCGATCATTTTACGCCCCACCACTTTCAAATGTCACCAGCCGCCCCTGCCCGTGGGTGCTGGCCCTAGAACCCTCTAAGTCTGAAAGGGTTTGTTCAAAGTCCTCCCCTAAGTGTCCTTAATCTTTAAAATTCCGGTACTTTAACTTTCAGTGGGCTTTTCTTGTTGCTTCAGATGTGCCCTGACTCTCCATCGCTTGGGGAGTCCACAGGACCTTGCTGGTGCACACCGAAGCCTTTTTACTCTCACCGCGTGGGTTGCTGTTGCCAAGGCTTGTTGTTCTCCAATCTGGACACTGACCCCCCAGCACTCGACATCCTTTGTGGGACAGCTCGTACTGTGGTCATCGTGGACGCCTTCTGGTCCCCGTGGCAGTGGAGTCAAGCTTCACCTCTTCGCACCTGAAACACCCGACATCAGTTGGCATTCGTCTTTCGTGCCCCTGGTCACTGGCAAGTGACCCAGACTCTGTCCCCTCTGCTTTCAGGTTCTTCACATCGTCGATCGAGGCTTGGATCACCCCCGCACACTTCTCCTTTCCACAGCAGCAGCACTTTGCAGCACATCGCCATTGAAAACGACGGTGATTCCCGACACCATTTGACACCTATGCACCCGGCTACCCTGGGTGAGGTAACATGAGTACTCCGATGTTCCCGTGGGTGCTGGCCCTAGAACCCTCTAAGTCTGAAAGGGTTTGCTCAAAGTCCTCCCCTAAGTGTCCTTAATCTTTAAAATTCCTACCGCGACTTTCCCATAGAATTGTACCAAGCTCGCGGCTGTGTTCTCACACTGCACACGTCCTCCGTGGGTCCCCTGTGTCATTACATCATATCTGAAAGTGTTGCATTTTTTTTTTTTTTTTTTTATCCGTTTTTATTGCAGAACAATATAATAAGCAGCGTACATTCTTGATTTTCCTGCACCGCTATTGCCAGTGCCATATCTCACATGGTCATTTAGGCAGTCGTACACAGCTTGTAAGCCCACATCCCGGAGGCCGGGCAGCGACATCAAGGGTACCATTATACTGAACCATATTTCGATCTGTACTTTTGCCGCGAACATAGCAGGGTGTCTGCGTTCCGCTTTAGAGTTTCCTCCCCCCTCGTCCCCCACCCCAACACTGGCCCTCCCCCATCCCTATCCCATAGTCCCCTCCCTCCCTCCCCCCCCAGTCCAGTGCCCGCGACTGCGACTGTTCCCGGCATCTGAAAGTGTTGCATATGCTTTTTGGCGAAGATTGAGGCTGTGCTTCGGGCTACTTATAGTCCAGACCCCGAGCAGTGATTCCACCGAAGATTACTGGCTTACACTCCTCGAGTGACCCGTGGGCTGGTATTGAGTGATTCCTCTCGAGGTCCCTTTGCGATCCCTTGTCCGTCAACTTGTGGGTCACTGAGAAGGGTACTTTAACTTTCAGTGGGATTTCCTTGTTGCTTCAGATGTGCCCTGACTCGCCATCGCTTGGGGAGTCCACAGGACCTTGCTGGTGCACACCGAAGCCTTTTTACTCTCACCGCATGGGTTGCCATTGCCAAGGCTTGTTGTTCTCCAATCTGGACACTGACCCCCCCCAGCACTCGAGATCCTTTGTGGGACAGCTCGCCTGTGGACTGTGGTCATCTTCGACGCCTTCTGGTCCCCGTGGCAGTGGAGTCAAGCTTCACCTCTTCGCACCTGAAACACCCGACATCAGTGGGCATTCGTCTGTCGTGCCCCTGGTCACTGACAAGTGACCCAGACTCTGTCCCCTCTGCTTTCAGGTTCTTCACATCTTCAATCCAGGCTTGGATCACACCGGACACTTCTCCTTTCCACGGCAGCAGCACTTTGCAGCACATCGCCATTGAAAACAACGATGATTCCCGACACCATTTGACACCTATGCACCCGGCTTCCCTGGGTGAGGAAACATAAGTACTCCGATGCTCCCGTGGGTTCTGGCCCTAGAACCCTCTAAGTCTGAAAGGGTTTGCTCAAAGTCCTCTCCTAAGTGTCTTTATTCTTTAAAATTCCTACCGTGACTTTCCCATAGAATTGTACGAAGCTCGCGGCTGTGTTCTCACACTGCACACGTCCCCCGTGGGTTTCCTGTGTCACTACCTTCGGTGGTTCCTTGGGGTCCCAGTGATTCTACATGCTCTAGGCACTGTGTCTAGTCAAGTCATTTTTCTTATACCACTTTCTTAATATATGGTCTGGTCTCCCCCTGGGGCCCATTGTATATTGTGCTATTTACTGTCATTTTATAACTGTATTATTGTGTGCCTTGCTCTCTAATCTCATAAAGAGGTTAGTAGAGAGTGTTTAGAAATAAATACATATATTTTATATATATACCTTGTGTGGTTCTCCTTTCATTTGGTCATTGAGGAGGTTATAATCTGGTAAACCAAGCTGCTTTACATTCCTTCGAGACTTAGCCTGAAGACTGCTCTTCATAGCCACCACTAGGATAGCTTTCAATAAAGGTTGTCTTAAACCTATTCATCAATAAGGGTTGTTTGAACTGGTGCAAGGTGCCCACAAGAACTAGTGGACAGCATATACCAGGCCAACTTCTCACATTGGTGTGCAGCGGTTGGGATTCTAGCTTGCTATTGCTTTACCAGATAATCTCATTGAGTGACTAACTGAAAACCACTATATGTACATATGTATGTATAAAACAAGTCTAGAATACAGTAAGTTCTACTGAACTTAGAGTTGTGTGTCAAGGGCTTAGCACACCCTTCCTACAACTCAAGAGAGTTTAGTAGCTCCCACTAGAGTAGGTAGGTGCACACACCACCCCACACTAGTATGTCTTCAAGGGCAGAAGGCAGTGGGCCTCTCCCAAATAGATATGACCATCTCTCATTCCAAGAATTGAGAAACATGTGTACATCTAGGAAGGTGAAGACAGGGAGACACCCAGACACCCAACGCCTCATAGAGGCCTTGCTTTTAGATGACCTTAGAAAGACCCCAGGGTCTGATGAGGCAGGCAGCGTGGGTGGGACAGCAGAAGAGGAAAGGTCAGGTAGTGAACACTACTGTGACCCAGACTCTGATGCTGGCCAGGAGGATCAAAATGATTCTAACCTGGACAATGCAGCTTTTCCTGAAGATGAGGGAGAAGGCCTCAGTGGCCCTCTCTTTACCCAACCTGGAAGAGTTGGCAGTGTGCCAAGAAGATCAAGATCTCCTTCACAGGAATCTAATCATTCTGGTACATCTGTAGGGACCTCTATCTCTCACAGGAGATCTACTTCTCAGAAAAGGGAGTCCTCTTGTGAGAGAAAATGCAGACTGCTTGAGTTTGAGAAAGCTAAGTTTAGGATCAAGAAAGAGCAGTTGGCATTAGATAGGGAATCCCTGGAGCTTCAGAGAGCTTCAAAAAGGTTGGGGCTAGAGCCCCATGGTGGCAGCAACAATATCCCTATTGGTAGAGAAAAGACTCATTACCATAGGAACCTGAGCAAGAATGTCCCTCCCTATCAGAGTGGGGATGACATCACAAATGGATAACTGCACTTGAGAGGGCCTGTAAGGTACAGAGGTTCCCTTGGGAGCAGTGGGCAGCAATCTTGTGGCTCTCCTTTGCAGACAAAGGTAGAGACAAGCTCTACACTGTTAGAGAGGAAGATGCAGATAATTATAAAGTCTTGAAGAGTTCTCTGATTGATGGGTTTGGCTTAACGACTGAGCAATCCAGGATTAAGTTCAGGGATACCCAAAAGGCACAGACTCAAGACTGGGTTGACTTTATAGATTGTGCTACTAAGGCTCTGGAAGGTTGGATACATGGCAGCAAGGTGCATGCCTTTTTAGGATTTTACAATTTGATTATGAGGGAGCAGATCCCTAATAATTGTCAAAAACAGCTTTTACACCAGTACCTGGTAGACTCTGATCTGACCTCTACCCAAGAATTGGGAAAGAAGGCAGACAAATGGGTCAGAACCAGAGTAAAGCCAAAGAATCAGGGTGGTGACCAGAAGAAAGATTCTTCCAAGACCCGAGAGAAAGGTGGGGATACGTCAAAAGATAAGTCCACTACAGGGCCCCAAAAGTCCTCTTCTGGGGGTGGGTCCCAAACTCCTTCATTCCCTGAAAAGAAACCCTTTTGCCATGTGTGCAAGAAGCCTGGCCACTGGAAAAATGATCCCAGTTGCCCTAGGGTTGGCAGTAAAGAAAATGTTCCTCCAAGTAATACTACCACTCCTCCCTGTACTACAAGTAGTAATCCCCCAGGTGGAAGTAATGTACCCAAAAAGTTAGGTGCATTTTCATAGGGACCTGAGGTGGACCCTGGATCAGAAAGGTCCCCCTCACAGGCTTCCTCAGTCTGTGATGGTGGCGTGGGATTTGCCACTTTTACTATGAGTCCAAGTACTTTGGGGAAGTACAGACAAGAGTCCCTAATCAATGGTCAGAAGGCATTGGCATTCAGGGACACAGGGGCTAGTGTCACCGTGGTGACAGGGAAACTAGTCCCCCCTCAACAGCTTTTACCGGAGCTCAATTACCAGGTGTCCAACATTGATGGTATCAGAACAGATCATCCCATGGCCATAGTCGATCTTAGCTGGGGAGGGGTCACTGGCCCAAAGAGATTGGCAGTGTCCCCAAACTTGCCTGTAGATTGCCTGTTGGGCAATGATCAGGAAAGTTCAGCCTGGGCTGAAGTTGAATACCAGGCCCATTTAAGAATGTTAGGCCTCCCTGAGAGAGTTGGTGGGGCAGTGAGGGCCACAGCCCAACCCCAGGGAAATTTTGGAGTGATGGAGCCTTAAAGAATGGCACACTCTCCTCCACAAGAGAGCACAAGGGTTGAAGAAAAGTCTTCTTCCCCCAGACTATGAGTAAGGGTCAGCATCCTCAGGGAACTGATCCTACCCCAAGTGAAGGAACTGCCCCAGAGGTGGGCAGGCCTGTCCTGACAACACCCCTGATGGCAGGGAACGCTTCCAATGTGGTACCCAGTCTGGAGCAGGTAACCTGCCCCTTTCTACCCTGCCTCAGTCAGCCCAGGGCTGCAGAGGTCAGGGAGGTCATTGGGCCCCACAGGGCCCCCTCTCCAGAGGATCCCCCCCATCAGCAGATTAGGGGCACCCAGTCTAGTAGCCCTAGCCAGGTGAAAATTCCTCAACACACTGAGGGATCCCTCTTACTCTTACGTAGGGACCTCCCCCAGATGGACTCTGTTGGGCAAAGGCAAACCTGGGACCAAAAGGTTCCAAACCTATCATGTCCCCTCAGGGTTCCAACCAAAGGAACGCAACGCCCAGCTGTAGGCAGCCAAAGGTTGACCCTTAGGGCCAGATACAACTCAGTCATGGAAAGAAAGGCCTCCATGGTGACCAGTGATCTGAGCAAGCTGAGACCAACTTTATTAGGGCCTCACTTCTCTACTCAGACACCCCACCAGCCTTTTACTTTGCCAAAACACACTACAGGTAGTAACTCCAAATGGTGGAGATCACCCCATACCCTTGGGATTAGGGATTGTTTAGTGGACCATGAGACAGGGGGTAACCATGCTAGTGCAGGTTCTTCCTTATATGGCCACTTAGTCAATAAAGGCTCAACTGGGCAACGTTAGCCTTATCTCCTTTCGTTTGGGGGGTGTTATGTAGGAACGTGGAATCTGACTGCATGGTTGCCCCCACTTTTTTCCTGGTGTTATGCTGGTTTTTGACTTAGTTTGGCTGGGATCCTGCTATACAGGACCCCAGCCTATCTGCTTTCCCATTTAAATTGACTGCATGTACTTTAGGTACACTCCAGATTGGATTCTGGGGTACCCTTATGAGTCCCTAGTATATGGTATACTATGTACCCAGGTCATAGGTACCCCAGAGGCATACCTGGGGTCTACCAGGGGCTGCAGCATGTATTATGCCTCCCCTGGGAATCCATTAAAAATGACACAACATTTCTGCTACAGCAGCCTGTGTAAAGTGGTGTATGCACCCCTATATCTCTCCATATCACTACACATATCAACCTATTAGTCACCCCTATGGCAGGCCTTATCAATCCTGAAGGCAGGGTGCTGGGTTTTATGTGAGAGGGTGCGCATGCAGGAGCAGAGCCCCTCAGCAGCCTTCGGAACCTTTATTCCGGGGTTGTTTGTGAGGCAGCCAAACCATATACTCTTAAGTGCATTATAACCTTGCGGTAAATGCTAACTTTGGAATAGCTGCATGGAAACATGTTGTGTTTGGTGTCAAACATCTTGGAATCATACCTCCACACCAGTAACTGGTGTGGGAGGTATGATTCTACCCTACTAGAGGGAGAAATATGACAGCACCTGTACACCCAGTACCAGCTCTGCAAGCCCTGGCATCACAAAATGGATGCTGCTAGCCACAGACACGAGTCTGCCCTCCTGCTGCTGACTGAAGCTCCGGCAGGGGAAGGTTTGACAGTAGGTTTCCTGTCACAGGGAGGTGTGCCCACCTCCCAGACAGGCTCTAGTGTATTGGGGCTGGGTGGGTGCACTCCAAGAGTCCTTTGAAGTCTGTACTGGGGGTACATTTGGTGTCCCTGTGCATAGTCCAGCTCAAACCGGTTGCAGGGGCTGCCAGCCCCTGCTCTGGCGCAAAACTGGACCAAGGACGTGGATGTAGCCACCCCTCTGTCCTCCCCCCTCTGCTGTCAGGTTCCTCACATCTTCGATCCAGGCTTGGATCACACCGGACACTTCTCCTTTCCATGGCAGCAGCACTTTGCAGCACATCGCCATTGAAAATGACGATGATTTCCAACACCATTTGACACCTATACACCCAGCTTCCCTGGGTGAGGTAACACGAGTACTCCGGTGTTCCCGTGGGTGCTGGCCCTAGAACCCTCTAAGTCTGAAAGGGTTTGTTCAAAGTCCTCCCCTAAGTGTCCTTAATCTTTAAAATTCCGGTACTTTAACTTTCAGTGGGCTTTTCTTGTTGCTTCAGATGTGCCCTGACTCTCCATCGCTTGGGAAGTCCACAGGACCTTGCTGGTGCACACCGAAGCCTTTTTACTCTCACCGCGTGGGTTGCTGTTGCCAACGCTTGTTGTTCTCCAATCTGGACACTGACCCCCCCAGCACTCGACATCCTTTGTGGGACAGCTCGTACTGTGGTCATCGTCGACGCCTTCTGGCCCCCGTGGCAGTGGAGTCAAGCTTCACCTCTTCGCACCTGAAACACCCGACATCAGTTGGCATTCGTCTTTCGTGCCCCTGGTCACTGGCAAGTGACCCAGACTCTGTCCCCTATGCTAACTTTGGAATGGCTGCATGGAAACATGTTGTGTTTGGTGTCAAACCCCTTGGAATCATACCTCCACACCAGTAACTGTTGTGGGAGGTATGATTCCACCCTACTAGAGGGAGAAATATGACAGCACTGGTATACCCGGTACCAGCTCTGCAAGCCCTGGCATCACAAAATGGATGCTACCAGCCACAGATACGAGTCAGCCCTCCTGCTGCTGACCGAAACTCCGGCAGGGGAAGGTTTGACAATAGGTTTCCTGTCAAAGGGAGGTATGACCACATCCCAGACAGGCTTTAGTGTATTGGGGCTGGGTGGGTGCACTCCAAGAGTGCTTTGAAGTCTGCACTGAGGGCACATTTGGTGTCCCTGTGCATAGTCCAGCTCAAACCGGTTGCAGGGGCTGCCAGCCCCGGCTCTGGCGCGAAACTGGACAGAGGACATGGGTGTAGCCATCCCTCTGTCCTGACCCTCCCATAGGTGGGTCCCCAGAGTTTGTCCCTCCCCTTCCTTGGGTATAAAGTAGGAACCCCTGACTACAGGACTTGAGATTTACCTGGACGAAACTCTGCTACAGAATCCCAGAACTTCTACTATCTACACGATGTTGGATGACTGAAGAATCTCACCTGGAGTAAAGGAGTTACTCCCCTACAAGGCAGGCACCAAAGACTCAATAGTTTGGTTTGCAACTACGCAGCTCCTGAAGGACTACGAAGATTTTGCAACACAAGAGGTGGGCTTCCAAGCTTCCCCGAGGCCAATCCATGCTTTCAGCAAGCCTGAGATCCAAAGCCCTCGTGGGGACCGTGCAACCCGAACCCCTGGACACCATGACCATTTGCAGCAGCATATGCTTTTTGGCGATCCCTGAGGCTGTGCTTCAGGCTACTTGTAGTCTAGACCCCGAGCAGTGATTCCACCGAAGATTACTGGCCTACACTCCTCGAGTGACCCGCGGGCTGGTATTAAGTGATCCCTCTCGAGATCCCTTTGTGATCCCTTGTCCGTCGACTTGTGAGTCCCTGAGAAGGGTACTTTAACTTTCAGTGGGCTTTGCTTGTTGCTTCAGATGTGCCCTGACTCTCCATTGCTTGGGGAGTCCACAGGACCTTGCTGGTGCACACCGAAGCCATTTTACTCTCACCGCGTGGGGTGCTGTTGCCAAGGCTTGTTGTTCTCCAATCTAGACACTGACCCCCCAGCACTCGACATCCTTTGTGGGACAGCTCGCCTGTGGACTGTGGTCATCGTCGACGCCTTCAGGTCCCCGTGGCAGTGGAGTCAAGCTTCACCTCTTCGCACCTGAAACACCCGACATCAGTGGGCATTCGTCTTTCGTGCCCCTGGTCACTGGCAAGTGACCCAGACTCTGTCCCCTCTGCTTTCAGGTTCTTCACATCTTCGATCCAGGCTTGGATCACACCGCACACTTCTCCTTTCCACGGCAGCAGCAATTTGCAGCACATCGCCATTGAAAACGACGGTGATTCCCGACACCATTTGACACCTATGCACCCGGCTTTCCTGGGTGAGGAAACATGAGTACTCTGATGCTCCCGTGGGTGCTGGCCCTAGAACCCTCGAAATCTGAAGGGGTTTGCTCAAAGTCCTCTCCTAAGTGTCTTTATTCTTTAAAATTCCTACCGTGACTTTCCCATAGAATTGTACGAAGCTCGCGGCTGTGTTCTCACACTGCACACGTCCTCCGTGGGTCCCCTGTGTCACTACCTTGGGTGGTTCCTTGGGGTCCCAGCGATTCTACGTGCTCTAGGCACGGTGTCTAGTCAAGTCGTGGTTCTTATACCACTTTCGTAATATATGGTCTGTTCTCCCCCTGGGGCCCATTGTGTATTGTGCTATTTACTGTTGTTTTATAACTGTATTATTGTGTGCCTTGCTCTCTAATCTCATGTGAATTATTTATAATCCAAAACTCGTTTGTGAAGTTGATATTAACAACACTTTCGGAGTTATTTATATCATGTGCTACATTCAAACATAAACATATTTTTATGCCATTGGAGTGCTAATGGTAGTGGCAAGAAATACATTTAATGGATGGAATGCTTGAGTTGCTCGCAACAGCTGCCATTGCTCCCTGTAGTTTGTCATTCCATCACAGAGATGCCCAACCATATCCCAGTCAGTCTAGGTCCCACTCCAAAAGAGACGGGTCATCCCCAGTGGATAGGCCGCGCCCTCTCTGAATGAGAACTCAAGAACGCCAGACTTGGTACAGCCCCATTGAGGCCCATCTGTGAGGTGCATATTTGGCCCTGCGCGCTGCAGTGTATTTGTAGAAGAATGGAGAGTTGTGCTGCAGTCAGACTAGCCACACAGAAGTCATCGAAGCATGAGTAGGGCAAGCTCAGCATCCTGCGGTGTGGTTTCCACCTGGCTGGAAGGGTTTTACATACTATTTCATGGTAACATATCATTAAATGTAAGGCATACCGCCTTACTATGTAGAGTGGCATAGAGTACCTCAATAACAGTATTTCAGGCCTAACCGTCCGTCGCCTAACAACATTTGTTGTGCGCATATTGTCACAGCGCTTAGATATGGCTCACACCAGTTGCACATAACCCTGTTCACAATGGGAATCCCTGCCAAGTGATACTCTGCAGCTTCTACGCTGTGCTCGTGGTCAGATTACGTCACAGTGGGAGGTTGTCATACGTACGCCCTGCTTAGGAACGGGCCACTTGGACGCTGAGCCTAGCAACGCGTTACTTGTTGCACTCACCCTGCAGTGGGTTCCCACGCACCTGCACACATCAGCGAGCCGGCATGCCATACAGAGGCTGGACTGTCACATTAACCAGGCAGAAAACTGTATCGCCTAGTCTCTTCTGTGAAAGTAGTAGTGCCATCCGCTGCACGCCCTGCGACTCCGTTGATAATCTTGCTGCCCATCCATGTGGGCCGTATACGGTGTGCAGGAAGGTTTTCTCTTGCCTCAGCAGATCCAATGCGAACTACGCAGCGGCGTAACAAAGGCCCCCGAGCTCCACGGGGCCCCCAGGATAGTACCTGGCATGAGAGCTCCCGAGTGTGCCCCCTCAAGTTTCTTTACGCCCCTGGAACCTAGGTAGGATGGGAGCTGCCTCCCTCTCGTATGGTTGGTATTTTCATATTTTTTTCACTAATTTAATTCCTCTTTCCTTGTTTGGAACATAATGAAAAACCAAATCCACTGATTACATACTAGATGGTTAGGTTTAGGTTAGGTCGGTAGATTTATATAGCGCGGCTTAACACCCGTGAATGTATACAGGCGCTGGCCAAAGGTACGGGGAGATTAAGTGATTTGTCCAGAATCACAGGATGATGGGGTGACTCCGAGACTCGAGACTAGGGAATGATGAACGCTTCACTGCTATGATTTTATGTGGGTGTGCATGGCAGTAGTACAACTGTGTAAGCGCCTTTTTTAAACCCTACACGCTCATTGGCAGGTATCTTGTCCTCCAAAGGTCTTTCCCACTATGGTCTGTGGCCCACATGCAGGGGTGTATTTCTTTACAGAGAGATGGCATATCTTCAACTCTGGGGGCTAGAGAAATCTAACCTGACGTACCGCAAAAAATAGGAGTTACGCCTCATATATTCCCCCGTTCCCAGAGTAAGTTTGCTTAAGGAAGCTTCACTTCTCCTTTCCATGTCTTCACTGTCTATCGTCACGATCATCAGTGCAGGTAGGTGGCTGACTGCCTTTTTTTTTTGTTATTTAGCAGAAGAGGATGAAGAAGAAATGGAGGAAGAAGCTCTCCCCCTGGACATGATTGAAAATGATGACCTGGAAATGATGAAAGATATCGCTCGGAGAGCATAGTTTTTAACTAGAGACCTTTCATCCAGGTCAGTGTACATATTCAAAAACATTTTGTAGTGTTTTGCATTGAAATTGGGGAGCATAGATGCTTTTTGTTGCTTTGAGGGTAAATCAATTGCTTTCTAGAAGGAACTGTAATCCTTTTTGAAGGCATATTTGCACAAGACTGTAAAACCTCAGGCCTTTCTTAGAAAAGGCAAATTAACTCATGTTGCATAGACAGTATATGTTGATGGGTGGTTCTGAAAAGCTCTGGTACGGCTTAACCTCATAAAATACTGCCTTTTTTTAGATCACTTAAATGTTTTTAGTAATCTATTCCCCATTGGGTTTTGCTTATTGTTGTGGAGAAGAATGTGTCTTGCCTAAATATTTTAAATAAACAATTCCAGCCATTTGCCAGGGTCGCATCTTATTTAAACTTCAGTTTTGTTCCCATTATAACTCATAAATTGTAATCTAATCAGCAGGTCTTTCTGTAGGAGGGGGTGTTGCGCGCTCTTCCTGGACAGGATTTGGTTCTGGGCCTCCTGAGAGCAGAGGCTCTTACCCTAGAAGGTCAGAATAGTGTTTTGGGTGGCAGAATGGCAGAAGCCAATCAGGGAGCACACCAGAGATTGGTAGGTGTTCAAGGGACACCTCTAAAGTGCCCTCTGGGTGCATGTATTGGTAAATCCAACACTGGATTCAGTGTGGTTTTATCAATATGATATGTTTGATACTAAACACCCCTATTTTTAGTGAAGCCATCATGTAGCTGGGGAACTTGTTTTCAACAGTGTCCAGCACATGTTTTAAAATGGCTTCCCTGTTCACTTGCACTGGCAGTAATGGGACTAACCAGCAAAGGGACATATCTGCTCAGGCAGATATGCCCTCTCATGTATACTCAGCACCCTGCTGTAGGGCTGTCAGGCCTGCTGTAGGAGTGGCTTACAAATATTACATGCAGTGTTAGGGGACATGGCACGCAGGGATGTGTAGCATGTCGTATCTTCACTTTTTTCTGCACCAAGACATACAGCTTGCAATGGCAGCCTTGCATGTGCTTGGTGAGGGGTCCCTTAGGGTAGCACAATTTGTGCTTCTGCCCTTAGGGACCCTCTTTAGTACCTCAGGCCCTAGGTGCCATGGGTGCTATTCACTGGGGTCTTACTGAGGGTCCAATTGGGAAAGAGCACTGGTACTGGGGGCTTGGTCAACAGGAACCCAGTATACTTCAGTCAAAGTTGCATCAAATACCAGGCAAGAAGTGTGTGGGGGGGGGGGTATTGCAACAAGAAACGAACTCCCTACAACTGTGCAATGAACTGGTGAGTGGGTGGTTGGTGAGAGGCTTTGCACTTACCAGTTTAACAGATTTTAGGAACACACATGTCTGAATGCATGAAAGAAAAGCAAGAGGCCATAAGAAATAAAACAAAAGCTGATTAAATGTACAAGAGGGAACTGGGTGTAATACAGATAAGACAGATCACATCCTCAGTTACATTCCATGTGAGCATGTGCTTATTCTTCATAAATTCCAAGTACTTGGAATACCTAGTAATTCCAAGTTTCTACCATCATTGGAATCCTGCAAGAGAAACACAAGTGTCGGGTTAAAGTTGCCTAGAAAACTTTTTGCTCCCGACCACACTCTTTTTTTCCAATGGTGATATTACGTATTGATGACTCACCTTCATGAAACACTACAGCTCTCGCAGGAGGGATGTGAGGGTTGCCAATTATTATAAACTTTTGGGAGGGTTTTGGTGGATTACAAGAAACCACTAGGGCAAGAACTGTTACTCTAGGTAACTTGCTGGGGGCACCATAGGTGGCTAACTAGAATGTATTTGTCCTAACACTGACCCTGAAACCACAAATCACATAGACGTTTCTCCTATCACTTGAAGGAAGGACCTACAGCAGCTGCTACAGAAATTCCACAGTCCCTTGAGAATATTAAGATGCAGCTCAACGAGCATCCAAAATCAAGTATTTTGGCTCAGTGGATTAATCCATCTACCCCAGGAATCTGTGTTTGATTTCAGTCACTGGTTCATTTCTCAGTGAGTGCACTCAGCCTTTCATTCATGGTTACCATTTAGGTGGGAAACAATAAATATGTGTTATTTAAGCAACAAGACAGCCAAAGGTGAAACTTCGCTTTACAAATATTTGTATTATGTTATTCAGAACTGATTATAAAGTATTTTTTAACCAAAAGAATGTAAATGTCCTTCTAAAGATAGTTCCAACAACTGACTTAAATGTCAAAACAACCATCCATAGATGTCTTGGGTGTGAGTGTGTTTCCATATATGGTGTTTGGTGAGAGTGTGTTTCCTTGTATGGTGTTTAATATTCTGGTAGCTCCTCACTATAGCACAGCAATGGAGGCCCCCATCAAACCATGACAGTATACACAAGTCAAGGGACGTTTTCGTAGCTGTCTCAGGCAATAGCGTTTTGTGAAGGCATCAAAACTTGAGAAATCAAAACAACCGTACATAGTTGCCCTAAGGTAACTATAACCCACACCTTCACCATGCACTGCTAATTACCCCCACATATTACATCACTCATGAGATCTTCCATTACACCACTGATTATATCACTGCAACATTTGCAGTGAAACTATTGATGAGAAAACTGTGCAGAGCGTGGGCACGAGTTAAAGTTACCTTGGGGCACGAATTTTAGTTACTTGAGATAACTATTACTACTGAATTTCTATGTATTTTTTGTGTGTAAAATCTGGACCTAAGTATAACATACCTATAACTTTTGTTTATTTCAGTGAGTATGTATATATATATATATATATATATTCACTGAAAAAACCATAGGTTTCACACATGTTATAGTTAGCTGGACATTTCACTCGTAAAAAACCAATGAAATTCCCCCGTTATAGTTAGTTCAGCTAACTATAACTCGCGCGCCCGCAATCCACTGCTGATGACGTCACATATTACATCACTCATGACATGGTCAGTGACATCACTCATGACATCACTGATGACATCTCAAATGACATCACTGATGACATCACTGATGACATCATCCATTGAGTATGTGTTTCTGAACAATTTTAATATGTTTAATATATATAGGGAAAGGCCTGTTGAAGAATGAGTGGGTGTACAAGTGTGTAAATGGATGATTTTCTGTGGTGCGTAACTAACTCTATAAGTGAGTCATTAAATGTATCTTACTGCAGACTAGTGACTAAACTGTGTAAATGTCTGTATGTTTCTGTATGTTGGTGTATAAGTGGCTGCATGGTTTTGTGAATACCTATATGAGTGTCTATATGAGTTATTGATTGCTTGTCTCAGTATCCGTATGGGTTTCTGAGTGTTTGTGTGGGTAGGGTGTGTGTGACTCTATGCATTGATGTGTGAGTGGGTGATTCTATGGGTGCATGGTTTTATGAGTGCATCTGTGATGGACTGTATGGTTGAGTGAGTGTATGTAATCGGTGTGTTAGGGATTGAATGTATATCTCAGTGGTACATTTGTGACTAACTACATATGTGAAAGGCAGTATATATGCGTGCAAGAGTATATAAGTGGGTAGATGTGAGAGTGTGTGATTGTGAGAGTGACTGTATGGATTAGTGTGTGCTTGTATCAATGATTCTATAAGAGCGTAAGAATGTGGTACTATTTTTATGATTAAGTGAACTTGAGTGTGTATAACCGCATAGGTGAGTAAATGGGAGTGTAATTATTTGCATGACTGACTAGGTGTGAGAGTACCTCTATGGATGATTGGTGGTGTGTGAGTGTCTATTTAGGTGTATAAATGCATGTGATAGTCTTGTATGGAGTGGCTGTAAGTATGAGTGACTGTACAGGTGAATGAGTGGAGGTGTATGTAGACCTAACAGTTAATAAGTGGGTATGTAGTTATTGGTATTGGAGTATGTATGGTTTTGAGAATGGAACTCTGAAATTTTGTGTCGGTGTATTAATGGTTATATTAGGGTGTGAGAAGATGTGGTAATTTATCACATGGATGACGTCATCAGTGATGTCATGATGTCATTTGAGATGTCATCAGTGATGTCACTGACCATGTCATGAGTGATGTATTATGTGACGTCATCAGCAGTGGATTGCGGGCGCGCGAGTTATAGTTAGCTGAACTAACTATAACGGGGGAATTTCATTGGTTTTTTACGAGTGAAATGTCCAGCTAACTATATCGTGTGTGAAACCTATGGTTTTTTCAGTGAATTTGCAAGGTTTTTTAAATGCTAATTCCTAACTATAACGTGTGTGAAACCTATAGTTTTTTTAGTGAATTTCAAATGTTTTTTAAATGCTAATTCCTAACTATAACGTGTGTGAAACCTATGGTTTTTTAAGTGAATTTGCAAGGTTTTTTAAATGCTAATTTATGAAAGTATTATTATATTTTTTAAATATTTATTTTACAATAAGCTACCTATATATATAGTTATAGATTAACTTTATCCTGTAATATGGAATGGCTCAGTTTTTTTTTTTAATTTGGATAGAGTTGAACAGCATAGTTATTATCTTCTATAAATATATAAACACTTTAAAAAATTTATTATTTATTTTTTGAAGGGTTTTTGTACGTGCGCGCACGGTGCGCGCATGGTGCACGCATGCGTGCGCGCTCCGTGTGTGCATGCGTACGTGCTCCACGTGCGCATGCGTATGCCGTGCGTGCTCCGTACGCGCATGCGCGTGTGCTCCGTACGTGCATGCGTGCGTGCTCCGTGCGCGAAAAGCTCCGTACGCGCATGCGTGCGTGCTCCGTGTGCGCACGGCAAGTCATGTGATTTAGAAACAACACTTTTTATTGGTTTATAGTAGTTTCAGGTCATGTGATTAAGAAACAACACTTTTCATTGGTTTATAGTAGTTTCAGTTCCAGAAACTTCCAACACCACACCCACTCCCCTCATTATTACTTCTGATTCCCTGGGAGAAGGAGCTGAGCAGCTTTTCCAGTACTCCAGTACTTGAGAATGGCAGAGCAGCAGTCATCTTCTGGGAGTGAGCAGGAGACCCTTGTGAGACAGAGGAAACAGAAAGACTCTTTTATATGGCAATTTTTTACATTTCCAGAGGGGCAGAAGAAGGTGAATGCTCCAAAAGTCACCTGCACTCTTTGTGATCGTGTCTTATCAAGAGGAGATCCTAAAAAGAAATACTCTTTTAGTATCTTCATTATGATCAGGCACGTTAGAGATGTACATCCTGTGGCTTATGCTCGAGCTGCTAGAGAAAACCCTCCAGCAGCTCAGCCGAGCACATCCGCAGCAGCTCAGCCGAGCACATCATCGGCAGCTCAGCTGAGCACTTCATCTGCGGCGTCAGCTTCACCTGCTTCTGTTCCTCTGGATATACACCCTCTGTTTAAGAGGGTGCATATACGGTGCAATGCGTTCAATGCTCTTCTCTCTTATGGGGACACCAGCATTCCCCTAATAGAGAGCAAGATACAGCAGCACACGTGCGGCACCCTGTAATTGTTGCCATTTTTGTTGCCATTTTTCTGTTCCTCTGTTCCTCTATTAACACAACGGCTCTTTTTAGAGCCACCTAACATCTAAACACTTAAATTTGATTTTTAATTCTATTTTTTTTATGATTTTTTTTCCGCCGTGCGCGCACCCCGGGGTTTAAAAAAAAAATGTTTTTTTCACCCTTCATGGTCCTTCAGGGACCCCCTGACAAAAGCTAGGGGGTCAGGAACTCTGTACCCTGCCCCCTTTTCACGTTCTCCACCTTTCTTTTTCACTGTCACACACAAAATGGCGGACAACACTTCCTGATTTCGACCGATTCGAATGTTGACTGACATGTAACCACCATTCACAATTACGCTCGCGCACGGCACCGTGCGCGCACGGTGCGCGGCTTTAGATATTTATGTGCTTTTAACTGCAATTTTCTCAGGAATTACTGAACAGATTGACACCATATATGCAAAAGGCACATCCCTGACCTGAGGACTACCTCTTTGCCAAATTTCAAGTAATTCTGTTCAGCCGTTTGGGCTTCGACTAAAGGTCCTATGGGAAAATGCATGGGGAAAACGCGTTTTGGAACCCCTCTTTTTTCTCAGCCCCCGCTTGACGAATCACCCCGAGACTTCCAGGGTAGAAGCTGAGCGGAGCGCCCCATTAGTTTTGAAAATTTAGCGAGGATCCGTCAACCGGCGCCAAAGTTATTCAAAATAGAATTTTCAGATTTCCTATGGAAACACGGTCCTAACTATAACTATCTACTGGCGACCGCCAGTAGATAATATATATATATGTATACTTGACATGCCCATATCATTAGTGCCATTCATAAATTATGCAAAAGAGAAGCAAAAAACTCTGGATAGTTCTCAAGTTTAGGTGGAAAGCAGCTCCAATATAGAACCCTCACAACACCAGCGACACTCTAAGTTTGCTCACCTCAAATGTCTGCTTTTCTATCAAAGTCTTTAACCATAGGATTAGCACAGTGCCATCCAGGCCGAGATAGAAATGGAGAGTTCTCTGCTTTTATTTTTGCATAATTTATGTGTCACTCTATGCCTGAAAGGGTATTGGTTTGACTTATACTGAGTGCTCCCTTGTGTCTGGACAAAGCTAGCCCTCTCTGAAGAGCTCTAATGAGAGTGACACACGTGTCAGGGATGCTTTTATTCATTTCCGGTTGGCTTGGAGGGTATTTTACCAATCCAAAGCTGTAATACTGTGCTAATCCTATGCTTAAAGACATTGCTGTGGAAATGGCAAAAAGACTTTGTCCTTTTCTATCTCGGCATGGATGGCACTGTGCTAATTTTATGCTTTAAGACTTTGATAAAAAAACAGACATTTCAGTGTCGCTGGTGTTGAGAGTGCTCTATACTGGAGCTGCTTTCCACTTGACTAAACCTGACAACTACCCAGAGTTCTCTGTATATATATCTATTCTATATATATATAATATTCACTGAAAAAACCATGGGTTAAACACACGTTATAGTTAGGAATTAGCATTTAAAAAACATTGCAAATTCACTGAAAAAACCATGGGTTTCACACACGTTATAGTTAGGAATTAGCATTTAAAAAACCTTAGAAATTCAATGAAAAAACCAAAGGTTTCACACATGTTATAGTTAGCTGGACATTTCACTCGTAAAAAACCAATGAAATTCCCCCGTTATAGTTAGTTCAGCTAACTATAACTCGCGCGCCCGCAATGTACTACTGATGACGTCACATATTACATCACTCATGACATGGTCAGTGACATCACTCATGACATCACTGATGACATCTCAAATGACATCACTGATGACATCATCCAGTGAATGTGTGTTTTTCTGAAAATTAAATATGTTTTATATATGTATATCTCAAGGTCGATGGAAGAATCAATGGGTATATAAGTGTCTAAGTGGATGATTTGTTTTTGAAAAATTGATTGTATTTCTGACTGATTAAGTGTATCTTATTGAATACATGGCTTACTGAGTAATGTTTAAATATGTAAATATCTGTATCAGTCTCTCACTTTGTATATAAGTGGCTGCATGGGTTGGTGAGTAGCTACATGAGTGTCTATAGAGGTTATTAGTTGGTTTTTTGAGTATCACTATGAGTGTCTGAGTGTCTGTATGGTTCGGTGGGGGGTATTATGTAGTGCATAGGTGCATGAATGAGTGACTCACTCTTTGTATGTGTTGAAGACAGCATGTGTGCAGGACTGTATGGGTGGATGACTGTATGCATGGATGTGTTAGTGAGTGAATGACTGTCTCAATAGTGTCTTTATGAGTAACTACATATGTTTTAAACTAGTATATGTGACTATTGGTGTATATAAGTGAGTATATGTGAGAGTGAGAGATTGAAAGAGTTCCTGTATGAATAAGAATGTGTTTCTATAAGTGATTGTTAAAAAGACTAAGTATGTGTAAGTTTCTGTTAAAGTAAGTGTGCTGGTGTGTGTATAACTGTATATGCAAGTAAATTGATGTTTGTTTCTTTATTAGCATGAGTGACTATGTGTGTGAGTACCTCTATGGATGAGTGGCATTGTGTAACAGGATGTATACGTGTATGAGTACATATGATGAGTGAGTACATGTATGAGTGACTGTATAGGACTGTTGGTGGATGAGTGGATGTGTATGTTGATCTTAGAAATACTGAATAGGTTGTTGTTACTGTTATTGGTATGTCCATTGTTTTGATAATTTTAGTATCTATTTTTAAATGTGTGTATCAAAGGTTATATTAGGGTGAGAGGAGGTCTACCACTCTGTCACAAGGATGATGTCATCAGTGATGTCATTTGAGATGTCATCAGTGATGTCATGAGTGATGTCACTGACCATGTCATGAGTGATGTAATATGTGACGTCATCAGTAGTACATTGCGGGCGCGCGAGTTATAGTTAGCTGAACTAACTATAACGGGGGAATTTCATTGGTTTTTTACGAGTGAAATGTCCAGCTAACTATAACATGTGTGAAACCTTTGGTTTTTTCATTGAATTTCTAAGGTTTTTTAAATGCTAATTCCTAACTATAACGTGTGTGAAACCCATGGTTTTTTCAGTGAATTTGCAAGGTTTTTTAAATGCTAATTCCTAACTATAACGTGTGTTTAACCCATGGTTTTTTCAGTGAATTTGCAAGGTTTTTTAAATGCTAATTTTTTTTTCTTTCTTTTTTTTTTGTTACATATTTTTATTTTAATTTTCTATCCTTTTTTAAAGACTATGGTTAAATTTTTAAAATTCTATAATATGTTTTTTTTAATATATTTTATAAAATAAACATGTAAAATTTATTAGCAATACATTTTTTCCTTTTTTTTAAATTTTTTTTTAGTACGCGTACCGTAAGCTTACGGTAAGCGTACGGTTTACGCAACGTCTGTAATTTTTCTACGCTGTTTGCGTATAGTTACGCAATTTGTGTAGCCGCGCGTACTCCGCGTGGGACGCGTACGCGTGTACGCTACACGCGCACGTTACGCGGAAGTGTCGGGGAGTGACTGTTATGCGCATGCGCGCAAGCGCGTGTCTTTTTTACGCGCATGCGTACTTTTGCCGTAAGCGCACCGTAAGCGTACCGTAAGCGTACGGTAGGTCATGTGATCATGAAACACAACTTTTGATTGGTTGAAACTACTTTCAGTTCTAGAACTCTCCTACACCACACCCATTCCCCTCATTTCTGCTTGTGATCCCTTAGGAGAAGGAGCTGGGTTGTCTTTGTGATACGATGGCAGAACAGCAGAGCCCTTCTGAGAGTGAGGCTAGCACTAGCAGCACTACCTTGAGGCAGAGAGCGAGGAAACAAAAGACCTCTTATGTATGGGATTATTTTACTTTTCCTGAAGGCCAGCTAAAGGTAAATGCACCCTTAGTGACTTGCAAGCTGTGTCAGCGTGTACTTTCAAGAGGTAATCCTGACAGGAAGTATTCCTTTGGGAATCATACCATGATGAGGCACCTCAAGGATGTACACAAAAGGACACATGCTCGACTTTTTGGAGGTAACCCTTCAGAAAGTCAACCAAGCACATCCACAGCAGCTCAGCCTGGACCATCATCTGCAGGGCTGAGTCCTTCTTCTGCAGGTCAGGTGAGCCCTTCATCTGTGGGGGGAGCATCTCCTTTTGCTGACCCTCAGGAAATTAACCCTCGATTTCTGAGGGTTGATATTCGATGCGCCTCTTGTCATGATCTAATTTGTCATAGGGAGACCAGTGTTTCCCTAGTGAACAACAAAATAGATCAGCACACTTGTCGCAGAGACTAATATTCCCACTCTTTCTTTCCTCTGTCCCTGCATGAACACAACGGCTCTTTTAAGAGCCAACCTTATCTTTCATCTTTTTTTTATATATGTTTTTAAAAACTTTTTTTTTTTTTTTTACCGTACGCGTACGGTGCGCGTAATTTTTTTTTTTTTTTTTTTAAAACACTAAAAAACAATTATCACATTACAAGGTCCTTGAGAGACTACAATTATTATTATTGACTTACCATACCCACTCAAAAAAATATTTATTCATTTGTTTTTAAAAAAAATTGCTTTAAAAATGGTTCTAGTTTTCGAAAATTTTCTATATCAATCTGAAAAAAAAGAAAAAAGTATTAATATTTTTAAAACATTTTATAATACAGTACACATATTTACATATTTATCAAAAAATATTTTTGCCTTATTTTTGCTGTTTTCAGAATATATTGCATTTCACTATAAATTGTGAAAGCAATTGCATTCATCATTTTACAGCGGGCAAAAAAAAATAACAATCTCAAAGATTGTATTAAAAAAGCCCAGAATCTCTTTTTACTTAAACTTAACATTATAGAAATGCATAATATTCTAAAAAAATATCATCTAATACCAATACTTATTTCTTTAAAATACCGTCTGATATGTTTGTTTCAGAAGTATAATCACAATATTATATCTCAAATAACTCCACATTACATCTGGTTCCATTTCCTTTAGGCCAAATAGTAATTTTAAAATTCTTTTTTGATTAAATTTTCAATGGTAATCCAATAAAATTCTAAAGTTTTATTTGTACAGATCTCACCGATTCTCTGTAACATATTGGTTCCCGAAAGATTTAATAATAATTTATTAAGTCCACAATAGAATTGGTTACCTTTCCACATGGCCAAATAGTAATTTAAAAAATCTTTTTTGAATAAATTTCCAATGGCACTCCAATAACATTCCAAAATTTAAATTGTGCAGATGTTACCGATTTTCTCTAAATTTTTGGTTTTCCAAAGTTTCATTAAAAATTAAAAAAGTCCACATTACAATTGGTTATCTTTCCATTAGGCCAAATGATAATTTATAAAATCTTTATTTTTGAAAATTCCAATGGTAATCCAATCAAATGGTAAAATTGTTTTGTCCAGATCTTGCCAAGTCTCTCTAAAATTTAGGTTTCAGGAAGATTAGATAGGAATTTGCTAAATCAAAAGGCAAACGTTGCTTAAAAACCAATTGGGAATCATTACACAGTGTCCAGCCTTTTTCACATTTAAGATAAACTGTGTAATGTCCAGAAGTAACAGTAGGTCCTTCATGGAAAATTATTGCAACAGTTACAAAAGTTTTTCCTGAAATTGATAATTGCTGTCCTGTAAACTTCTTTATTAAAGTATCCAATTTTGAACCATCAGCTCTACATCGTTGCATCATTAAAATTACATACTGTCCGTATTCCTTTAAAATTAATGTTGAAAACATGTCAGATTGACACTCACTGCATTGCATGCTATGATTAGCATCTTTAACTAATTTAGCAAAAGTGACTGTTTTAGTCTCTGGCAATGTCAAAAAAATAAACCTTTCATTATCAACATTAGAGCCACATATATTATAACAGTTTTCACAACTATGTTCCCATTTATAAGAGAGACCAAATAAATTATCAATTGCAACTTCTTCTTCTTCCAGTACCTGAAGAAAAAACATCAAAAATTTGTGTGCATCTTGCTGTTCATTTTGAGAAAACTGTGTTCGTCCTGAACATACATCTAAAAGTTTTCTAATTTCAGTAGCACTTTCTATTTGAGTTTTATCATTACTCAGCTTTTGAAAAAGGAGACTCAGCTCTGAACAGAATCTTTTTCCCTGATTTACTATTATCTGCTCTTGCAAACTTTCCAGATAAAATGCAACATTCAGCACTACATTTGCGTAGCAGTTGACACCAGAGCTATTTTCAAAATGACATCCTACAACCTGTTCTTCTTTTTCCTTACTCTTTTTGCTTGCAATTACATCACTCCTCTTTTTTTTCCTCCTCTGTACATCTTCATCACAGATATTCTCATTTCTCCTTTTACGAGAAACTACACGTTTCTCCAACACAGGATACTGACCTAAATGAGGAGCATAGCTTCTTCTTAATCTATTATACTCCTTTACACAATTTGTATCAGCACTAACTTTTGAGTCATCAAAGTCTATCATGAATAAACCTGATAATGTTTTCACTCGTGACAAAGCAACATATGCCATACCTTCTTTGAACACAGTTGAACCAATGTTCACAAATGCACAATCTACAGTCAATCCTTGAGACTTGTGAATAGTTACAGCATATGCTAGCGAAAACGGAAACTGCTTCCTACGTACATATAAGTCTTTCACAAGCATGAAACGAACTGAACAACGACAAATGTCTTTAACTTCTTCTATCTGATCAAATTTTATTTTTAAACATTCAATTCCATCTTTTTTCTGATAATTAATAAAACCCACAACTCTTCCCATAGCTCCATTAACTAAACCTTTTTCAACATCCAAATTTCTCCTTAAAAATACTCTACAGTTCATGCAAACATATAGATTTTTTTCTAATCCAGCTGTTTTGGAAATGTTCTTCTCTAGTGAATCCAATTTATTTTTCAGTGTGCCTGTTACTGTGACAGTAATTCTTCCATCCTCTATTTTGTCCACTGCTTCTAATTTCCTGATCTCTTCCTTTTCCAATTTCAAAAGCTCCTCATTGAATATTGAGCATTCACGTAGAGTTGGCATTAAGCAGATGATACTTTTCTTTTCTGCAATGTTCTTGTCTATCTTCTCTGCAACTATTTCTTCCTTTGGAAATAAATTATGTAGCAGCCGACTCTGTAATGCTTTTTTGCCAACTTCTGTGAGTAGTCCAATTCTGATATCTTTCAGAATACTTCCATATTCTTCATCGCTTGCTTGCCTCATATTAGTAGTAAGTTCCTTGTACTCAAAGAAGGACCAAATATTTGTATTTCCGATGCTTCCCAATGACTTCTTTGTGTCTTCATGTGTCACAGTATTAAACACTGGTTGTCCTTTAACTGGAGTAAGTTGCAAAAGATCTCCAAAAACTATGACGTGTTTTCCACCAAATAACATGTCATAGTCTGTCTTAAGAATTTGCTGCATTCTTAAATGCACAAAGGCAAGCATTAAGTTTGAAACCATGCTCACCTCATCAATAATGAGAACTTGCATCTTCTTCAAGACTCTTGAAACTTCCAAGGATGCTTCTCCAGTTAGCTTGTTGTATTGTATTTTGTTCTCATGCTCCACTGGTAACATTAGCAAACGATGTAAAGTGATTCCTTTTATGTTATATGCTGCTAACCCAGTTGGAGCAGTAACCACACAAGACAAAGTAGAATCCGTTTTTTGCTGTAGGTAGCTTCTGATGACTTTAATTAGGAAACTTTTTCCAGTTCCAGCTTGTCCGCTTACATACATCCTGATTGGATGAAATGATGTGCATAAGCACTCTTTTTTTTCATGTAGAAATCCGTGATCAATTTTGTTTCTGATCTCTTCATAAATTTGTTGCTGCTCTTCGTTCAGTTGTCTTTCCAAATTTTGTAAGTCTATAAATTCTTCTTGAGCTTGATTCATAGCCGTTTCCACTTCATTCATGGCTATTGATGCTTCATTTTCAACGATTGGTTGTCCTAGGGGATCTTGACTGAGTGTTTCTGAACTTTGGCTGTCCTGAGAACTGTCTCTAGCTATTTCTGCTGCAATTGTAGTTTCCTGTTCAATTTCTTCATTTAACATTTGCAGATAACTTGAGAATGTACTGCATTGTATGCTGTCTTTGCAAGCATTAAAAGAATCTTCATAGCTTTGAAATTCTCCCAGTAGTTCATCCTCTGTACGCCATGGTTTAAACAACTGTAAAAGAGCCAAGTAGTAAAATTCCTTCTTGTCAGTAGTGTCGCAACTCAGCTTCCTGTGATTTATCAAACTTCCTTTTGTTTGCTTCACCAAACATCCTTCCTCACCAATGACTTTATATTTTCCATTGTTGATGTCTTCTGTGGCTTTCCGTGAATAAATGTAGTTCTGCAGCACTTCATAGAGACACATGTTCTCCAGATGTTGACTTCTCTTGGGATAATATGTGTCCAACATGTTTGATTTCAAAATATCTGTACTTTCTGGGTCATTCTCGACCAAATATTCAATTTCTCCAACGGATTTTAGTACCCGATTTCTCATTGCTGCAAGGCCTAAACTTGCCCAAATTATTCTTCTTGACTTCGAGTAGAGACTTGCAGAAGATAACCTATCTGAACATTCGTAGGATCCAATTTCTCGATGCGATAACATCTTCAAACTGAAACTGTACAGCTTCTTACTGACAGTCTTCTCGTGAGAAATCTCTTCCCACATTTCCTTCAATTCTGTTTTTTCTGATTTTGTAATGTAAGATGTTACATATCGAGCAACAGCAATGGAATTGTCAGCTACATACTGTATATCCATGTTAGCGTTCCACATGGATAAAATGACTGGGTTGTAGTCATTTATATTTTTTGATTCTTCTTTTCTTTTAAGGTTGTAGGTATTCTTAGGTGATTTTCTTGTGATAGTATGTCTCACAGCTGATATAAAACTGTTTACTCTTCCATTTGAAAGAACAGGTCTAGGAAATCCAAATCGACATTTAGTGTAGTATTTATCTTTGCTCTTGTATTTCCGTCGACAGTATTTTCCACACCGATGACTTTGGAAACGTAAAACTTGCTCCTTTAACTTTTTCTCTTCTGTGCTTTTTGGTATAGCACATGTTGCATATTCTTCAATGTAAGATAACACTGCTTCATCAGTATCTGTTCCAAACTTTGGGGCATCCTTGATCCACAACAGCATATGAATATGAGGAGCACCTCTTGCCTGGTACTCTTTTCTCCAAAAGAAATCTACTACTTCTCCAAGAGGTGGATTTTTTTT
This sequence comes from Triturus cristatus, assembly GCF_964204655.1. Lineage (NCBI taxonomy): Eukaryota > Metazoa > Chordata > Amphibia > Caudata > Salamandridae > Triturus > Triturus cristatus. Next base: position 396,012,070 of record NC_140594.1, read on the forward strand.
ATTGCAGATGAAGGACATCATAGCCTCAAATCTATGATTGAAATATCTGCAAACATTAACCGGATCCAATGAGCACAGTTCTCCTGCTGTCTTGTATTCGATGTTTTTAATGTTTGAATTTGCCTCTCGTAGAAAATCCAGTAAATCATCCCAAGCGTACTCCGCACAGCTTAGGGTAACGAACCATGTTGGTGTTCCTAAATTCCGTAACATGCATTTTAATTCACCATGGCGTCGGTACCAATATTCATTTGTCCCACGCTGACAAGCCATCAGATTGATCAGTTGTGTTTCCAAATGATCATCTCGGTGCTGCACTTTCTCCATAAAATCCTTAGCAGACACATTTTGTAAATGTACTCCACTTTTTAAAATGTGATTTACTGCATAAGACAGTGCAGACAAGTCGCTTTCAAATAAAAGATGGAACAAATAAGGAATACTTTGTCGAAATCTGGGATCTTCAGCATATAGTCTTGTAGTCCGATACTCAGAAGCTGGAATCTGTTCCGGACGTTCATCGTATCGTCCTCCTTTTCCTTTAGGAAACAGCTGGGGAAAACATCGAGCTTCCAAGCTCTCCTCCCATACACTCACGGGACTTCCTTTTGCTTTCTTCATCTGAAAGAGATCAATATTGTCTCCCATAACTTCTTTTGAATGAAGAGGATGTATGCTAAAATGTTCATAAATTTCTTCTTCCTTTGACTTGTCCACTTTTTCAATTTGTCCAGTTGGTGTTTCTGTGTCTTCTTGTAAATCTTCTTCTTCTTCTTCTTCTATATAAATTGATTCATACCATTTGTTATTCCTTTTCAAATACAAATTTGCTCTTTGTACTTTCCGTACATCTACCAGCTCCTGCCAAATCTTCTTATTCTTTGTAGGTACACCATTAACCAGAATAATTAATGGTTCAGTTTCCAAAGTATCCGCATCAATAGTTTCCATATTTTTTTTCAAATCCAAGGGCAAATACACCACTCTACCTTTTAAACCTCTCAGTAAATCAGAAGGAGGTAATTTACCAGTTTTGGGCTCCATACGTACTATGGTCTGGAACGGATGAACACATTGAATGAGTATAGACTCATATGTATTTAATTCAGAAAGTTCAGCAGGAATAGCATCCAATTCTAAATTATTATGTACTGCTCTGGTCGGCATTCTATTTTCCTCTAACTTGTTGTAACAGTATTTACAAATACGCTGTACTTCACCCAATTCAAAACAATTTTCAAGAAATATATATGTGGCAAAATCCTTCCACTTATAATTATCTTCATTTTCACTCTTTCTGTAGAGATCAACATACCTGGTTTGTTTTCTATAATGAGTTCTGCGGCAACAAATACAAGTAATATTTGGTCTTTCATTAGAGAATATTGCAAATTTTGTTATGTGATCATTCTCTTCCACTTCTTCCTCATTTACTGTGTCCTTCTCTGCACTGTTTTGTTCAGGACCAAAGTAACAAAACTGAATTTCATCAACAACCTTCTCTACATCTGATACCGTTCCACGGAACAGAGCCCTATTCAATTCATCTAACTTTATTGCTGGACTTTTAGCAAAATACAACCGTCTCACAAACTTTCTCATTTCAGTATGATGAACAGCCAACATCCTAAAATGATGGAAAACACTATTACACACTTTCCTAGATAGACAAGCCAGAGAATGACCCTGCAAACCAGTATTCTCTCTCACTCTGCACGGATCTAGACTTTGAAGCACCTTAATCTTCTGTTTTATACTTTTTTTACTAATATCTCTTAGAAACTCACGAAATTTGTCAATAGATTCCTGACGCACAGTGCAAATACTACTACAATTCCAAGTGTACACTGGGGCTTTAGGACGTCTCCCCATAGCCTCATCCGCCATCACTTGTACCTCATCTCTTGGAACCATTATCTCCTTCTCCATTATGCAACCATTTTTTACTTCGTAAGCACGACCTCTGGTGTCAACTGCATGCAGCAAACTATTACTTTGAAAATAGCTCTCTTCATTAAAAAAAGGTTCACTACTTGAACTATGCATCCACTTTCCTAAAAACACTTTAGAAAAGTTTGTTCTGTTCACTACTCTTTTCCTTTTGCTATGTGATTTCAGTACATTAACCATTTTGTCTAATGTACGCATCCTATTCAAAATTAAAATGAATAGTTTCCTTTTTAATTCTAATGCCTTTGCTGCAATGGCTTCAATTTCTTTTTTTCTTTTATAAAACTTACTCTTTTGCTTATATTTCTTCACATCCTTTATCAAATTGGACATAACTCTTCTCTGAAACATTTTTCTACGTATCTCTTTAAACGCTGTTTTTCTATTTATGTAAATCTTTTCAGTTGCAGAAGGTATATTTGCATTAACTAAATTCTCAATTTTTTCCTGTCCTTTTCGATTGAAATCATTCTTTCCAGTACAGACATTTTGTACATTTTTCCTTTTTTTGAATATATTTTTTAGAAATTGTTTTTTCTGCTTACCAGAAGATTTTTTCTTTTTCCCAACATGAGCATCTTCTACTAACTTTGGTCCTCCAGTTGTCTTCAAATATAGGTTTTTTTTGTGAGTTTTTTGAACTCTGGATTTTGTAGGCATCTTAAATTTTGTTCACTGCTCTTCAGCAATACCTGAAAAAAAACTAAAAAAAAATTCCTTTATTTTATTTAAATATATTACTACATTTCTTTTCACAATAGTCACAAAACGAAATTTCTTTGCCAATTTGAATGCACACTTACTGCTCTTTTTTTTTGGCAAGTGATAATCACTTTTACAGACTGACACATTATGAATCCACTTGTCAGATTTTTTTAAATGCACATGTCCAAACTGCTTTTTCAGACCACCACCATGTGTATCCTGGGTGACTGCCTACACTCCAGCAAGGGCAACCAGCCTTAGTGATGCTGAATGTCTTTGCATTACAGACTGAAACCTCAAAACCCACTCGCTTGTAAATACTGTGCATGATTATACATGGAAAGGAGCTGGGTGTGTGCTAAGAGTCTGCTTCTGCACCAAAAAATCGCTCCCCCTTTTTGCTACTAATGCAACTGTGAAATCACCAGAGCAAAACGCAATAAATCTCTGCCTGTAATTCCTATTTGCACACAGAGTCATGTTTTCACATTAGTCACAAAACGAAATTTCTTTGCCAATTTGAATGCACACTTACTGCTCTTTTTTTTTGGCAAGTGATAATCACTTTTACAGACTGACACATTATGAATCCAGTTGTCAGATTTTTTTAAATGCACATGTCCAAACTGCTTTTTCAGACCACCACCATGTGTATCCTGGGTGACTGCCTACACTCCAGCAAGGGCAACCAGCCTTAGTGATGCTGAATGTCTTTGCATTACAGACTGAAACCTCAAAACCCACTCGCTTGTAAATACTGTGCATGATTATACATGGAAAGGAGCTGGGTGTGTGCTAAGAGTCTGCTTCTGCACCAAAAAATCGCTCCCCCTTTTTCCTACTAATGCAACTGTGAAATCACCAGAGCAAAACGCAATAAATCTCTGCCTGTAATTCCTATTTGCACACAGAGTCATGTTTTCACATTAGTCACAAAACGAAATTTCTTTGCCAATTTGAATGCACACTTACTGCTCTTTTTTTTTGGCAAGTGATAATCACTTTTACAGACTGACACATTATGAATCCACTTGTCAGATTTTTTTAAATGCACATGTCCAAACTGCTTTTTCAGACCACCACCATGTGTATCCTGGGTGACTGCCTACACTCCAGCAAGGGCAACCAGCCTTAGTGATGCTGAATGTCTTTGCATTACAGACTGAAACCTCAAAACCCACTCGCTTGTAAATACTGTGCATGATTATACATGGAAAGGAGCTGGGTGTGTGCTAAGAGTCTGCTTCTGCACCAAAAAATCGCTCCCCCTTTTTCCTACTAATGCAACTGTGAAATCACCAGAGCAAAACGCAATAAATCTCTGCCTGTAATTCCTATTTGCACACAGAGTCATGTTTTCACATTAGTCACAAAACGAAATTTCTTTGCCAATTTGAATGCACACTTACTGCTCTTTTTTTTTGGCAAGTGATAATCACTTTTACAGACTGACACATTATGAATCCACTTTTCAGATTTTTTTAAAAAGCCCATGTCCAGACTGCTTTTTCAGACCACCACCATGTGTATCCTGGGTGACTGCCTACACTCCAGCAAGGGCAACCAGCCTTAGTGATGCTGAATGTCTTTGCATTACAGACTGAAACCTCAAAACCCACTCGCTTGTAAATACTGTGCATGATTATACATGGAAAGGAGCTGGGTGTGTGCTAAGAGTCTGCTTCTGCACCAAAAAATCGCTCCCCCTTTTTCCTACTAATGCAACTGTGAAATCACCAGAGCAAAACGCAATAAATCTCTGCCTGTAATTCCTATTTGCACACAGAGTCATGTTTTCACATTAGTCACAAAACGAAATTTCTTTGCCAATTTGAATGCACACTTACTGCTCTTTTTTTTGGCAAGTGATAATCACTTTTACAGACTGACACATTATGAATCCACTTTTCAGATTTTTAAAAAAGCCCATGTCCAGACTGCTTTTTCAGACCACCACCATGAGTATCCTGGGTGACTGCCTACACTCCAGCAAGGGCAAACAGCCTTAGTGATGCTGAATGTCTTTGCATTACAGACTGAAACCTCAAAACCCACTCGCTTGTAAATACTGTGCATGATTATACATGGAAAGGAGCTGGGTGTGTGCTAAGAGTCTGCTTCTGCACCAAAAAATCGCTTCCCCTTTTTCCTACTAATGCAACTGTGAAATCACCAGAGCAAAACGCAATAAATCTCTGCCTGTAATTCCTATTTGCACACAGAGTCATGTTTTCACATTAGTCACAAAACGAAATTTCTTTGCCAATTTGAATGCACACTTACTGCTCTTTTTTTTTGGCAAGTGATAATCACTTTTACAGACTGACACATTATGAATCCACTTTTCAGATTTTTAAAAAAGCCCATGTCCAGACTGCTTTTTCAGACCACCACCATGTGTATCCTGGGTGACTGCCTACACTCCAGCAAGGGCAACCAGCCTTAGTGATGCTGAATGTCTTTGCATTACAGACTGAAACCTCAAAACCCACTCGCTTGTAAATACTGTGCATGATTATACATGGAAAGGAGCTGGGTGTGTGCTAAGAGTCTGCTTCTGCACCAAAAAATCGCTCCCCCTTTTTCTTACTAATGCAACTGTGAAATCACCAGAGCAAAACACAATAAATCTCTGCCTGTAATTCCTATTTGCACACAGAGTCATGTTTTCACATTAGTCACAAAACGAAATTTCTTTGCCAATTTGAATGCACACTTACTGCTCTTTTTTTTTGGCAAGTGATAATCACTTTTACAGACTGACACATTATGAATCCACTTTTCAGATTTTTAAAAAAGCCCATGTCCAGACTGCTTTTTCAGACCACCCACCATGTGTATCCTGGGTGACTGCCTACACTCCAGCAAGGGCAACCAGCCTTAGTGATGCTGAATGTCTTTGCATTACAGACTGAAACCTCAAAACCCACTCGCTTGTAAATACTGTGCATGATTATACATGGAAAGGAGCTGGGTGTGTGCTAAGAGTCTGCTTCTGCACCAAAAAATCGCTCCCCCTTTTTCCTACTAATGCAACTGTGAAATCACCAGAGCAAAACGCAATAAATCTCTGCCTGTAATTCCTATTTGCACACAGAGTCATGTTTTCACATTAGTCACAAAACGAAATTTCTTTGCCAATTTGAATGCACACTTACTGCTCTTTTTTTTTGGCAAGTGATAATCACTTTTACAGACTGACACATTATGAATCCACTTTTCAGATTTTTTTAAAAAGCCCATGTCCAGACTGCTTTTTCAGACCACCACCATGTGTATCCTGGGTGACTGCCTACACTCCAGCAAGGGCAACCAGCCTTAGTGATGCTGAATGTATTTGCATTACAGACTGAAACCTCAAAACCCACTCGCTTGTAAATACTGTGCATGATTATACATGGAAAGGAACTGGGTGTGTGCTAAGAGTCTGCTTCTGCACCAAAAAATCGCTCCCCCTTTTTCCTACTAATGCAACTGTGAAATCACCAGAGCAAAACGCAATAAATCTCTGCCTGTAATTCCTATTTGCACACAGAGTCATGTTTTCACATTAGTCACAAAACGAAATTTCTTTGCCAATTTGAATGCACACTTACTGCTCTTTTTTTTTGGCAAGTGATAATCACTTTTACAGACTGACACATTATGAATCCACTTTTCAGATTTTTTTAAAAAGCCCATGTCCAGACTGCTTTTTCAGACCACCACCATGTGTATCCTGGGTGACTGCCTACATACCAGCAAGGGCAACCAGCCTTAGTGATGCTGAATGTATTTGCATTACAGACTGAAACCTCAAAACCCACTCGCTTGTAAATACTGTGCATGATTATACATGGAAAGGAGCTGGGTGTGTGCTAAGAGTCTGCTTCTGCACCAAACAATCGCTCCCCCTTTTTCCTACTAATGCAAATATAAAATTACCAGAGTTGTACACAATAAATCTCTGCCTATATTTCCCAACATGTGTAACCTGGGTGACTGCCTACATTCCACCAAGGGCAACCTGCCTTAGTGATGCTGAATGTATTTGCATTACTGAGTCCAACCTCAAACCCTTAAACTATTCATTTTTTATACCAATACACCTTAATTTATCGTGAAAACATAGTCCATATTATTTTACATGTTCCTCACATTTAAATTTCTCCCAAAACAGAAAATAATAAACACAACTTCAACAAAAAGAATTACATTTCTATTTTTCATTTCTTAATTTACCATATACATCCCCTCTCAAACTCTAACCTCACCTTTTAAATTAGTTAGTTGTGAAAGAAATGTGGCACTCAAACAGCAGATTATCAGAGCCAGGATCTCTGTTCTCTTCACCTCTCTCCTCTCAGCAGAACCAGATAATGGCAAACTTTCCCTCTATTTTTCCACACATATACATGTAAGTTTCAAATCTCAGTGCTTCCCCCTTTTTTTCAAATGTAATCACACATTTCTATTGGTTGAAAACCAACCCTTTTCCAAAAGTACCCTGCCCCCAACTTGACTTCTGCCTAGTACCCTTCCCCCAACTTGACTTCTGCCTGCTACCATAGCAACAGCTCATGGAACACTGCTGTGTGGAGTTAGGTCAGAAGTTCGCCACACAATGTTTCAATTCCACAGAGCAAGAGTGCTTGACTTTTCAAACCTAACAGCAAATCCATAGTACTGTTCTTTGGTAACACATTTTTTTGTACCAATACAAAACATGCTTCTATTAATTTACACATACAGCCTAGTTTTTATTCTAGAATGGTATGAAACAGCCAATCAGTTCTTTTTGTTTTGAAAAAAATATGTATGCCTCCATTTCCAAACTGTCTTTCTTTTCATATTGCCATTCTACTGAAAGACACCTCCTGAGTGCATCCAGTTCTCCTTTGAAGATGTTCACAGTCTGGATTGTAGGGCACAGCTATGTCTTCTGGAGTGAAAAGTTTGCAGAGAAAACAGGTATGGTGAGAGACCTTGCTTTGCCAAATGTAGACATTAAATGGATTGGTCAGAGAGGGTTAAAGTGGCACCAATTGATGCCATTGGTGAAATCCTTCATGCAAATCCAACACCCTGACCTCATAATAGTGCACTGTGGTGGCAATGACCTAGGCACTTTGACTGGGGTAGGTCTGGAAATGCTTATGAAGGACACCTTTGCACAACTGTTTTCACTTTTCCCTAAAACTGCCTTTGTGTTTTCTAACATATGCCAAAGGCAAAAATGGAACTGGTCCAATCATTTCTGTCCGCAGATTGACAAAGCAAGAAAGCACGTCAACAAATCTGTTTCTGCTTTCCTCCGTGACTATGGTATGGGTTCCATTTACCACAACAACTTGCGTTACGACATGCAAGACATTTATAGAGGAGATGGTGTGCACTTCAATGATGAAGGGAACAGAGTCTTCCTCTTGAACCTTAGACTCTGCATCGGTACTTACTTGTAGGTACCACAAAAAAATCACTTAATAAACACAACGGCTCTTTTTAGAGCCCCCTAATATCTAAACACTTAAATCTGAATTTCATTTATTTTTTTTTTATTTTTTTTTACCGTACGCTTACGGTAAGCTTACCGTACGCGTACCCCGTGATTTTTTTTAAAATCAATAAATGTTTCCTTTGTACTTTTCTGTCCTTCTTTGACCCCCTTACAAATGTTAGGGGGTCTGTAACTCTCTCCCTTGCCCCATTTTCAAGATATCACTCTTTTTTACCGGAGTGAAATACACAAAATGGCGGCCGCCGCTTCCTGGTTTCTGCCGATTCGAATGTTTACTAAAATCTAACAGCCAATCAGAATCGCGCTCGCGCACGCCACCGTACGCGTACGGTAAGCTTACGGTAAGCGTACCGTAAGCTGGCTCATATACATATATTGATTTAAAGGCTATTTTCTCAGAATCTACTGAACAGATTTATACCAAACCTACAAAAGGCACTTCCTTGACCTGAGGACTACCTCCCTGCCAAATTTCTAGTAATTCTGTTCAGCCGTTCGGGCTGTAGCCCTGTCTAAAGGTCCTATGGAAAAATGCATGGGAAAAACGCGTTTTGGGACCCCCTTTTATCACAGCCCCCGCTTGACGAATCCCCCCGAGACTTTCAGGGTAGGAGCGGAGCATAGCGCCCCACCTATTTTGAGAAATTCGCGAGGATTCGTCGGCCGGCGCCAAAGTTATTCCAAATAGAATGTTGCGGATTTCCTATGGAAACAGGGTCCTAACTATAACTACCTACTGGCGACCGCCAGTAGGTAATATATATATATATATATATATATATATATATATATATATTACCTACTGGCGGTCGCCAGTAGGTAGTTATAGTTAGGACCCCTTTTCCATAGGAAAACATCAACATTCTATTTTGAATAACTTTGGCGCCGGTCGATGAATCCTCGCGAATTTCTCAAAATAGGTGGGGCGCTCCGCTCCGCTCCTACCCTGAAAGTCTCGGGGGGATCCGTCAAGCGGGGGCTGAGATAAAAGGGGGGTCCCAAAACGCGTTTTCCCCATGCATTTTTCCATAGGACCTTTAGAACGAGCTACAGCCCGAACGGCTGAACAGAATTACTCGAAATTTGGCAGAGAGGTAGTCCCTAGGTCAAGGAAGTGCCTTTTGTAGGTTTGGTGTAAATCTGTTCAGTAGATTCTGAGAAAATAGCCTTTAAATCAATATATATATCTGAGCCCGCTTACGGTACGCTTACCGTACGCTTACCGTAAGCGTACGGTGGCGTGCGCGAGCGCGATTCTGATTGGCTCTTAGATCTTAGTAAACATTCGAATCGGCCGAAACCAGGAAGCGGCGGCCGCCATTTTGTGTATTTCACTCAGAAAAAAAAGAGTGAAAACAAGAAAAGGGGGCAATGAGGAGAGTTACAGACCCCCTTACATTTGTGAGGGGGTCAAAGAAGGACTGTAAAGTACAAAGAAAACATTTATTGATTTTAAAAAAAATCACGGGGTACGCGTACGGTAAGCTTACGGTAAGCGTACGGTAGAAAAAAAAAAAAAAAAAAATGAAAATCAGATTTAAGTGTTTAGATATTAGGGGGCTCTAAAAAGAGCCGTTGTGTTTATGAAATGATTTTTTAGTGGTACCTACAAGTAAGTACCGATGCAGAGTCTAAGGTTCAAGAGGAAGACTCTGTTCCCTTCATCATTGAAGTGCACACCATCTCCTCTATAAATGTCTTGCATGTCATAACGCAAGTTGTTGTGGTAAATGGCACCCATACCATAGTCACGGAGGAAAGCAGAAACAGATTTGTTGACGTGCTTTCTTGCTTTGTCATCGCACCGCGTGCCCACCGTGCGTGCACGGCACTAACTGCGTAAAGTGGGCGCGCGGTGCGCGAAGCGCACCGCGTGCTCACTGTGCGCGCACGGTGCGCGAAGCGCACCGTGCGCGCACGGAACGAACTGCGTTAAGTGGGCGCGCACGCCACGAATGGCGTAAAGTAACTTAGCATTTAAAAAACCGTACAAATTCACTGAAAAAACCATAGGTTTCACACACGTTATAGTTAGGAATTAGCATTTAAAAAACCTTGCAAATTCACTGAAAAAACCATAGGTTTCACACATGTTATAGTTAGCGGAAATTTTACTGATAAAAAACCAATGAAATTCCCCCGTTATAGTTAGTGCAGGCAACTATAACTCACGCGACCGCAATCTTCTGCTGATGACATATATGTCTTTATGAAAAAAAAATATTTGTAATATATGTATAGCTAAAAATGTATGGAAGAAGACATGGGCAAATAAGTGTCTAAATACAGTATTAGCATCAGCAGAGGATTGCGGTCGCGTGAGTTATAGTTGCCTGCACTAACTATAACGGGGGAATTTCATTGGTTTTTTATCAGTAAAATTTCCGCTAACTATAACATGTGTGAAACCTATGGTTTTTTCAGTGAATTTATATATATATATATATATATTACCTACTGGCGGTCGCCAGTAGGTAGTTATAGTTAGGACCACGTTTCCATAGGAAATCCGCAACATTCTATTTTGAATAACTTTGGCGCCGGTCGACGAATCCTCGCGAATTTTTCAAAATAGGTGGGGCGCTACGCTCCGCTCCTACCCTGAAAGTCTCGGGGGGATTCATCAAGCGGGGGCTGAGATAAAAGGGGGGTCCCAAAACGCGTTTTTCCCATGCATTTTTCCATAGGACCTTTAGACAGGGCTACAGCCCGAACGGCTGAACAGAATTACTTGAAATTTGGCAGAGAGGTAGTCCTCAGGTCAAGGAAGTGCCTTTTGTTGGTTTGGTGTAAATCTGTTCAGTAGATTCTGAGAAAATAGCCTTTAAATCAATATATATATCTGAGCCAGCTTACGGTGCGCTTACGGTACGCTTACCGTACGCGTACGGTGGCGTGCCCGAGCGCGATTCTGATTGGCTCTTAGATCTTAGTAAACATTCGAATCGGTCGAAACCAGGAAGCGGCGGCCGCCATTTCGTGTGTTTCACTCAGAAAAAAAAGAGTGATAACAAGAAAAGGGGGCAAGGAGGAGAGTTACAGACCCCCTAACATTTGCAAGGGGGTCAAAGAAGGACAGAAAAGTACAAAGAAAACATTTATTGATTTAAAAAAAAAATCGCGGGGTACGCGTACGGTAAGCTCACCGTAAGCGTACGGTAAAAAAAAAAAAAAAAAAAGAAATGAAATGCAGATTTAAGTGTTTAGATATTAGGGGGCTCTAAAAAGAGCCGTTGTGTTTATGAAGTGATTTTTTAGTGGTACCTACAAGTAAGTACCGATGCAGAGTCTAAGGTTCAAGAGGAAGACTCTGTTCCCTTCATCATTGAAGTGCACACCATCTCCTCTATAAATGTCTTGCATGTCGTAACGCAAGTTGTTGTGGTAAATGGAACCCATACCATAGTCACGGAGGAAAGCAGAAACAGATTTGTTGACGTGCTTTCTTGCTTTGTCAATCTGCGGACAGAAATGATTGGACCAGTTCCATTTTTGCCTTTGGCATATGTTAGAAAACACAAAGGCAGTTTTAGGGAAAAGTGACAACAGTTGTGCAAAGGTGTCCTTCATAAGCATTTCCAGACCTACCCCAGTCAAAGTGCCTAGGTCATTGCCACCACAGTGCACTATTATGAGGTCAGGGTGTTGGATGTGCATGAAGGATTTCACCAATGGCATCAATTGGTGCCACTTTAACCCTCTCTGACCAATCCATTTAATGTCTACATTTGGCAAAGCAAGGTCTCTCACCATATCTGTTTTCTCTGCATACTTTTCACTCCAGAAGACATAGCTGTGCCCTACAATCCACACTGTGAACATCTTCAAAGGAGAACTGGATGCACTCAGGAGGTGTCTTTCAGTAGAATGGCAATATGAAAAGAAAGACAGTTTGGAAATGGAGGCATACATATTTTTTTCATAAAAAAAAGAACTGATTGGCTGTTTCATACCATTCTAGAATAAAAACTAGGCTGTATGTGTAAATTAATAGAAGCATGTTTTGTATTGGTACAGAAAAATGTATTACCAAAGAACAGTACTATGGATTTGCTGTTAGGTTTGAAAAGTCAAGCACTCTTGCTCTGTGGAATTGAAACATTGTTTGGTGAACTTCTGACCTAACTCCACACAGCAGTGTTCCATGAGCTGTTGCTATGGTAGCAGGCAGAAGTCAAGTTGGGGGAAGGGTACTAGGCAGAAGTCAAGTTGGGGGAAGGGTACTTTTGGAAAAGGGTTGGTTTTCAACCAATAGAAATGTGTGATTACATTTGAAAAAAAGGGGGAAGCACTGAGATTTGAAACTAACATGTATATGTGTGGAAAAAGAGAGGGAAAGTTTGCCATTATCTGGTTCTGCTGAGAGGAGAGAGGTGTAAAGAACAGAGATCCTGGCTCTGATAATCTGCTGTTTGAGTGCCACATTTCTTTCACAACTAACTAATTTTAAAGGTGAGTTTAGAGTTTGAGAGGGGATGTATATGGTAAATTAAGAAATGAATAATAGAAATGGGATTCCTTTTGTTGAAGTTGTGTTTATTATTTTCTGTTTTGGGAGAAATTTAAATGTGAGGAACATGTAAAATAATATGGACTATGTTTTCACGATAAATTAAGGTGTACTGGTATAAAAAAAGAATAGTTTAAGGGTTTGAGGTTGGACTCAGTAATGCAAATACATACAGCATCACTAAGGCTGGTTGCCCTTGCTGGAGTGTAGGCCCAGGTTACAAATGGTGCTGGTCTGAAAAAGCAGTTTGGACATGTGCTTTTTTAAGAATCTGAAAAGTGGATTCATAATGTGTCAGTCTGTAAAAGTGTTTATCACTTGCCAAAAAAAAGAGTAGTAAGTGTGCTTTCAAATTGGCAAAGAAATTTCGTATTGTGACTAATGTGAAAACATGACTCTGTGTGCAAATAGGAATTACAGGCAGGGATTTATTGCGTATTGCTCTGGTGATTTCACAGTTGCATTAGATGGAAAGGGGGAGCCATTTTTTGGTGCATAAGCAGACTCTTAGCACACACCCAGCTGCTTACCATGTGGAATCATGTACAGTATTCACAAGCGAGTGGGGTTTGAGGTTTCAGTCAGTAATGCAAATACATTCAGCATCACTAAGGCTGGTTGCCCTTGCTGGAGTGTAGGCAGTCACCCAGGTTACAAATGGTGCTGGTCTGAAAAAGCAGTTTGGACATGTGCTTTTTTAAGAATCTGAAAAGTGGATTCATAATGTGTCAGTCTGTAAAAGTGATTATCACTTGCCAAAAAAATTGTAGTAAGTGTGCTTTCAAATTGGCAAAGAAATTTCGTTTTGTGACTAATGTGAAAACATGACTCTGTGTGCAAATAGGAATTACAGGCAGAGATTTATTGTGTATTGCTCTGGTGATTTCACAGTTGCATTAGATGGAAAGGGGGAGCCATTTTTTGGTGCAGAAGCAGACTCTTAGCACACACCCAGCTGCTTACCATGTGGAATCATGCACAGTATTCACAAGCGAGTGGGGTTTGAGGTTTGAGTCAGTAATGCAAATACATTCAGCATCACTAAGGCTGGTTGCCCTTGCTGGAGTGCAGGCAGTCACCCAGGTTACAAATGGTGCTTGTCTGAAAAAGCAGTTTGGACATGTGCTTTTTTAAGTATTTGAAAAGTGGATTCATAATGTGTCAGTCTGTAAAAGTGTTTATCACTTGCCAAAAAAAAGAGTAGTAAGTGTGCTTTCAAATTGGCAAAGAAATTTCGTTTTGTGACTAATGTGAAAACATGACTCTGTGTGCAAATAGGAATTACAGGCAGAGATTTATTGCGTATTGCTCTGGTGATTTCACAGTTGCATTAGATGGAAAGGGGGAGCCATTTTTTGGTGCAGAAGCAGACTCTTAGCACACACCCAGCTGCTTACCATGTGGAATCATGCACAGTATTCAGAAGCAAGTGGGGTTTGAGGTTTCAGTCAGTAATGCAAATACATTCAGCATCACTAAGGCTGGTTGCCCTTGCTGGAGTGTAGGCAGTCACCCAGGTTACAAATGGTGCTGGTCTGAAAAAGCAGTTTGGACATGTGCTTTTTTAAGAATCTGAAAAGTGGATTCATAATGTGTCAGTCTGTAAAAGTGTTTATCACTTGCCAAAAAAAAGAGTAGTAAGTGTGCTTTCAAAATGGCAAAGAAATTTCGTTTTGTGACTACTGTGAAAACATGACTCTGTGTGCATATAGGAATTACAGGCAGAGATTTATTGCGTATTGCTCTGGTGATTTCACAGTTGCATTAGATGGAAAGGGGGAGCCATTTTTTGGTGCAGAAGCAGACTCTTAGCACACACCCAGCTGCTTACCCTGTGGAATCATGCACAGTATTCACAAGCGAGTGGGGTTTGAGGTTTCAGTCAGTAATGCAAATACATACAGCATCACTAAGGCTGGTTGCCCTTGCTGGAGTGTAGGCAGTCACCCAGGTTACACATGGTGCTGGTCTGAAAAAGCAGTTTTCTGCCTAATTTCAAAGCATTACTTTGTGTGCACACAGGAATTATTTTTAGAAATTTAATTTGTGAAGGTGTTATTGTGATTTTCATTTATAGGAAAGGGGTTTATAGTATTTTAAGATTTCTAAAGAACATAAAAAATGTAGTAATATATTTAAATAAAATAAAGGAATTTTTTTTTAGTTTTTTTCAGGTATTGCTGAAGAGCAGTGAACAAAATTTAAGATGCCTACAAAATCCAGAGTAAAGAAAGACCACAAAAAAAACCTATATTTGAAGACAACTGGAGGACCTAAGTTAGTTGGAGATGCTCATGTTGGGAAAAAGAAAAAATCTTCTGGTAAGCAAACAAAAGATTTTTTAAAGAACATATTCAAAAAAAGGAAAAATGTACAAAATGTCCGTACTGGAAAAAATGTTTTCAATAGAAAAGGAGAGGAAAAAATTGAGCATTTAGTTAATGCAAATATACCTTCTGCAACTAAAAAGATAAACTTAAACAGAAAAACAGCGTTTAAAGAGATACGTAGAAAAATGTTTCAGAGAAGAGTTATGTCCAATTTGATAAAGGATGTGAAGAAATATAAGCAAAAGGCTAAGTTTTATAAGAGAAAAAAAGAAATTGAAGCCATTGCAGCAAAGGCATTAGAATTAAAAAGGAAACTATTCATTTTAATTTTGAATAGGATGCGTACATTAGATAAAATGGTTAATGTACTGAAATCACAAAGCAAAAGGAAAAGAGTAGTGAACAGAACAAACTTTTGTAAAGTGTTTTTAGGAAAATGGATGCATAGTTCAAGTAGTGAACCTTTTTTTAATGAAGAGAGCTATTTTCAAAGTAATAGTTTGCTGCATGCAGTTGACACCAGAGGTCGTGCTTACGAAGTGAAAAATGGTTGCATAATGGAGAAGGAGATAATGGTTCCAAGAGATGAGGTACAAGTGATGGCGGATGAGGCTATGGGGAGACGTCCTAAAGCCCCAGTGTACACTTGGAATTGTAGTAGTATTTGCACTGTGCGTCAGGAATCTATTGATACATTTCGTGAGTTTCTAAGAGAATATAGTAAAAAAAGTGTGTAATAGTGTTTTCCATCATTTTAGGATGCTGGCTGTTCATCATACTGAAATGAGAAAGTTTGTGAGACGGTTGTATTTTGCTAAAAGTCCAGCAATAAAGTTAGATGAATTGAATAGGGCTCTGTTCCGTGGAACGGTATCAGATGTAGAGAAGGTTGTTGATGAAATTCAGTTTTGTTACTTTGGTCCTGAACAAAACAGTGCAGAAAAGGACACAGTAAATGAGGAAGAAGTGGAAGAGAATGTAGAACCCTCTGTAAGTAAGACATTTAATGATCACATAACAAAATTTGCAATAATCTCTAATGAAAGACCAAATATTACTTGTATTTGTTGCCGCAGAACTCATTATAGAAAACAAACTAGGAATGTTGATCTCTACAGAAAAAGTGAAAATGAAGATAATTATAAGTGGAAGGATTTTGCCACATATATATTTCTTGAAAATTGTTTTGAATTGGGTGAAGATCAGCGTATTTGTAAATACTGTTACAACAAGTTAGAGGAAAATAGAATGCCGACCAGAGCTGTACATAATAATTTAGAATTGGATGCTATTCCTGCTGAACTTTCTGAATTAAATACATATGAGTCTATACTCATTCAATGTGTTCATCCGTTCCAGACCATAGTACGTATGGAGCCCAAAACTGGTAAATTACCTCCTTCAGATTTACTGAGAGGTTTAAAAGGTAGAGTGGTGTATTTGCCCTTGGATTTGAAAAAAAATATGGAAACTATTGATGCGGATACTTTGGAAACTGAACCATTAATTATTCTGGTTAATGGTGTACCTACAAAGAATAAGAAGATTTGGCAGGAGCTGGTAGATGTACGGAAAGTACAAAGAGCAAATTTGTATTTGAAAAGGAATAACAAATGGTATGAATCAATTTATATAGAAGAAGAAGAAGAAGAAGAAGATTTACAAGAAGACACAGAAACACCAACTGGACAAATTGAAAAAGTGGACAAGTCAAAGGAAGAAGAAATTTATGAACATTTTAGCATACATCCTCTTCATTCAAAAGAAGTTATGGGAGACAATATTGATCTATTTCAGATGAAGAAAGCAAAAGGAACTCCCGTGAGTGTATGGGAGGAGAGCTTGGAAGCTCGATGTTTTCCCCAGCTGTTTCCTAAAGGAAAAGGAGGACGATACGATGAACGTCCGGAACAGATTCCAGCTTCTGAGTATCGGACTACAAGACTATATGCTGAAGATCCCAGATTTCGACAAAGTATTCCTTATTTGTTCCATCTTTTATTTGAAAGCGACTTGTCTGCATTGTCTTATGCAGTAAATCACATTTTAAAAAGTGGAGTACATTTACAAAATGTGTCTGCTAAGGATTTTATGGAGAAAGTGCAGCACCGAGATGATCATTTGGAAACACAACTGATCAATCTGATGGCTTGTCAGCGTGGGACAAATGAATATTGGTACCGACGCCATGGTGAATTAAAATGCATGTTACGGAATTTAGGAACACCAACATGGTTCGTTACCCTAAGCTGTGCGGAGTACGCTTGGGATGATTTACTGGATTTTCTACGAGAGGCAAATTCAAACATTAAAAACATCGAATACAAGACAGCAGGAGAACTGTGCTCATTGGATCCGGTTAATGTTTGCAGATATTTCAATCATAGATTTGAGGCTATGATGTCGTTCATCTGCAATAAAAAAAATCCACCTCTAGGAGAAGTAGTGGATTTCTTTTGGAGAAAAGAGTACCAGGCAAGAGGTGCTCCTCATATTCATATGCTGTTGTGGATCAAGGATGCCCCAAAGTTTGGAACAGATGCTGATGAAGCAGTGTTATCTTACATTGAAGAATATGCAACATGTGCTATACCAAAAAGCACAGAAGAGAAAAAGTTAAAGGAGCAAGTTTTACGTTTCCAAAGTCATCGGTGTGGAAAATACTGTCGACGGAAATACAAGAGCAAAGATAAATACTACACTAAATGTCGATTTGGATTTCCTAGACCTGTTCTTTCAAATGGAAGAGTAAACAGTTTTATGTCATCTGTGAGACATACTATCACAAGAAAATCACCTAAGAATACCTACAACCTTAAAAGAAAAGAAGAATCAAAAAATATAAATGACTACAACCCAGTCATTTTATCCATGTGGAACGCTAACATGGATATACAGTATGTAGCTGACAATTCCATTGCTGTTGCTCGATATGTAACGTCTTACATTACGAAATCAGAAAAAACAGAATTGAAGGAAATGTGGGAAGAGATTTCTCACGAGAAAACTGTCAGTAAGAAGCTGTACAGTTTCAGTTTGAAGATGTTATCGCATCGAGAAATTGGATCCTACGAATGTTCAGATAGGTTATCTTCTGCAAGTCTCTACTCGAAATCAAGAAGAATAATTTGGGCAAGTTTAGGCCTTGCAGCAATGAGAAATCGGGTACTGAAATCTGTTGGAGAAATTGAATATTTGGCCGAGAATGACCCAGAAAGTACAGATATTTTGAAATCAAACATGTTGGACACATATTATCCCAAGAGAAGTCATCATCTGGAGAACATGTGTCTCTATGAAGTGCTGCAGAACTACATTTATTCACGGAAAGCCACAGAAGACATCAACAATGGAAAATATAAAGTCATTGGTGAGGAAGGATGTTTGGTGAAGCAAACAAAAGGAAGTTTGATAAATCACAGGAAGCTGAGTTGCGACACTACTGACAAAAAGGAATTTTACTACTTGGCTCTTTTACAGCTGTTTAAACCATGGCGTACAGAGGATGAACTACTGGGAGAATTTCAAAGCTATGAAGATTCTTTTAATGCTTGCAAAGACAGCATACAATGCAGTACATTCTCAACTTATCTGCAAATGTTAAATGAAGAAATTGAACAGGAAACTACAATTGCAGCAGAAATAGCTAGAGACAGTTCTCAGGACAGCCAAAGTTCAGGAACACTCAGTCAAGATCCCCTAGGACAACCAATAGTTGAAAATGAAGCATCAATAGCCATGAATGAAGTGGAAACGGCTATGAATCAAGCTCAAGAAGAATTTATAGACTTACAAAATTTGGAAAGACAACTGAACGAAGAGCAGCAACAAATTTATGAAGAGATCAGAAACAAAATTGATCACGGATTTCTACATGAAAAAAAAGAGTGCTCATGCACATCATTTCATCCAATCAGGATGTATGTAAGCGGACAAGCTGGAACTGGAAAAAGTTTCCTTATAAAAGTCATCAGAAGCTACCTACAGCAAAAAACGGATTCTACTTTGTCTTGTGTGGTTACTGCTCCAACTGGGTTAGCAGCATATAACATAAAAGGAATCACTTTACATCGTTTGCTAATGTTACCAGTGGAGCATGAGAACAAAATACAATACAACAAGCTAACTGGAGAAGCATGCTTGGAAGTTTCAAGAGTATTGAAGAAGATGCAAGTTCTCATTATTGATGAGGTGAGCATGGTATCAAACTTAATGCTTGCCTTTGTGCATTTAAGAATGCAGCAAATTCTGAAGACAGACTATGACGTGTTATTTGGAGGAAAACACGTCATAGTTTTTGGAGATCTTTTGCAACTTACTCCAGTTAAAGGACAACCAGTGTTTAATACTGTGACACATGAAGACACGAAGAAGTCATTGGGAAGCATCGGTAATACAAATATTTGGTCCTTCTTTGAGTACAAGGAACTTACTACTAATATGAGGCAAGCAAACGATGAAGAATATGGAAGTATTCTGAAAGATATCAGAATTGGACTACTCACTGAAGCTGGCAAAAAAGCATTTCAGAGTCGGCTGCTACATAATTTATTTTCAAAGGAAGAAATAGTTGCAGAGAAGATATACAAGAACATTGCAGAAAAGAAAAGTGTCATCTGCTTAATGCCAACTCTACGTGAATGCTCAATATTCAATGAGGAGCTTTTGAAATTGGAAAAGGAAGATATCAGGAAATTGGAAGCAGTGGACAAAATTGAGGATGGAAGAATTACTGTCACATTAACAGGCACACTGAAAAATAAATTGGATTCACTAGAGAAGAACATTTCCAAAACAGCTGGATTAGAAAAAAATCTATATGTTTGCATGAACTGTAGAGTATTTTTAAGGAGAAATTTGGATGTTGAAAAAGGTTTAGTTAATGGAGCTATGGGAAGAGTTGTGGGTTTTATTAATTATCAGAAAAAAGATGGAATTGAATGTTTAAAAATAAAATTTGATCAGATAGAAGAAGTTAAAGACATTTGTCGTTGTTCAATTCGTTTCATGCTTGTGAAAGATTTATATGTACGTAGGAAGCAGTTTCCGTTTTCTCTAGCATATGCTGTAACTATTCACAAGTCTCAAGGATTGACTGTAGATTGTGCATTTGTGAACATTGGTTCAACTGTGTTCAAAGAAGGTATGGCATATGTTGCTTTGTCACGAGTGAAAACATTATCAGGTTTATTCATGATAGACTTTGATGACTCAAAAGTTAGTGCTGATGCAAATTGTGTAAAGGAGTATAATAGATTAAGAAGAAGCTATGCTCCTCATTTAGGTCAGTATCCTGTGTTGGAGAAACGTGTAGTTTCTCGTAAAAGGAGAAATGAGAATATCTGTAATGAAGATGTAGAGAGGAGGAAAAAAAAGAGGAGTGATGTAATTGCAAGCAAAAAGAAAAAGGAAAATGAAGAACAGGTTGTAGGATGTCATTTTGAAAATAGCTCTGGTGTCAACTGCTACGCAAATGTAGTGCTGAATGTTGCATTTTATCTGGAAAGTGTGCAAGAGCAGATAATAGTAAATCAGGGAAAAAGATTCTGTTCTGAGTTGAGTCTCCTTTTTCAAAAGCTGAGTAATGATAAAACTCAAATAGAAAGTGCTATTGAAATTAGAAAACTTTTAGATGTATGTTCAGGACGAACACAGTTTTCTCAAAATGTACAGCAAGACGCACAGGAATTCTTGATGTTTTTTCTTCAGGTACTGGAAGAAGAAGGGGTTCCCATTGAAAATGTATTTGGTCTCTCTTATAAATGGGAACATAGTTGTGAAAACTGTTATAATATATGTGGCTCTAATGTTGATTCTGAAAGGTTTATTTATTTAACATTGCCAGAAAGTAAAACAGTCACTTTTGCTAATTTAGTTAAAGATGCTAATCATAGCATGGAATGCAGTGAGTGTCAATCTGACATGTTTTCAACGTTAATTTTAAAGGAATACGGACAGTATGTAATTTTAATGATGCAACGCTGTAAAGCTGATGGTTCAAAATTAGATACTTTAATAAAGAAGTTTACAGGACAGCAATTATCAATTTCAGGGAAAACTTTTGTAACAGTTGCAATAATTTTCCATGATGGACCTACTGTAACTTCTGGACATTACACAGTTTATCTTAAATGTGAAAAAGGCTGGACACTGTGTAATGATTCCCAATTGATTTTTAAGCAACGTTTGCCTTTTGATTTAGCAAATTCCTATCTAATCTTCCTGAAACCTAGATTTTAGAGAGATTTGGCAAGATCTGTAGAAAACAATTTTACCATTTTATTGGATTACCATTGGAATTTTAAAAAAAAAATGATTTTACAAATTATCATTTGGCCTAATGGAAAGGTAACCAATTGTAATGTGGATTTTTTCAATTTTTAATGAAACTTTGGAAAACCAAAAATTTAGAAAAAATCGGTAACATCTGCACAATTTAAATTTTGGAATGTTATTGGATTGCCATTGGAAATTTATTCAAAAAAGATTTTTAAAATTACTATTTGGCCATGCGGAAAGGTAAACAATTCTATTGTGGACTTATTTAATTATTAATAAATCTTTCGGAAACCAAAATGTTACAGAGAATCGGTGAGATCTGTACAATTTAAACTTTAGATTTTTATTGGATTACCATTGGAAATTTAATCAAAAAAGAATTTTAAAATTACTATTTGGCCTAAAGGAAATGGAACCAGATGTATTGTGGAGTTATGTGAGATATATTATTGTGATTATACTTCTGAAACAAAAATATCAGACGGTATTTTAAAGAAATAAGTATTGATATTAGATGATATTTTTTAAGAATATTATGCATTTCTATAAAGTTATGTTTATGCAAAAAGAGATTGTGGGCTTTTTTAAAACAATCTTTGAGATTGTTAATCTTTTTTTTGCCCGCTGTTAAATGATGAATGCAATTGCTTTCACAATTTATAGTGAAATGCAATATATTCTGAAAACAGCAAAAAAAAGGCAAACATTTTTTGGGCAAAAATATGTAAATATGTGTACTGTATTATAAAATGTTTTATTAAATATTAATACTTTTTTCTTTTTTTTCAGATTGAGATAGAATATTTTCGAAAACTAGAACCATTTTTAAAGCAATTTAAAAAAAATTTAAATGAATAAATATTTTTTTGAGTGGGTATGGTAAGTCAAAAATATCATGGTCCCTTTTTTCCACTTCTCTACAATCACATTTTCAGTTTTTCATTGTAGTCTCTCAAGGACCTTGTAATGTGATAATTGACTTTTAGTGTTTTTTTTAAAAAAAAAAAAACAAATTACGCGTACCGTACGCGTACGGTAAAAAAAATTTTTAAAAAGTTTTTAAAAACATATATAAAAAATAGATGAAAGGTAAGGTTGGCTCTTAAAAGAGCCGTTGTGTTCATGCAGGGACAGAGGAAAGAAAGAATGGGAATATTAGACGGTACAACAAGTGTGCTGATCTATTAAATTGTTCACTAGGGAAATACTGGTCTCCCTATAACAAATTAGATCATGACAAGTGGCGCACCGTATTTCAACCCTCAGAAACCGAGGGTTAGTTTCCAGAGGACCAGAAAAAGGAGATGCTCCCCCCACAGATGAAGGGCTCACCTGACCTGCAGAAGAAGGACTTGGCACTGCAGATGATGGTCCAGGCTGAGCTGCTGTGGATGTGCTTGATTGATTTACTGAAGGGTTACCTTCAGTAAGTCGACCATGTGTCCTTCTGTGTACATCCTTAAGGTGTCTCATCATGGTGTGATTCCCAAAGGAATACTTCCTGTCGGGATTCCCTCTTGAAAGTACACGGCCACACAGCTTACAAGTCACTAAGGGTGCATTTACCTTTTGCTGGCCCTCTGGAAAAGAAAAATACTCCCATATGTAAGAGGTCTTTTGTTTCCTCGCTCTCTGCCTCAAGGTAGTGCTGCTAGCCTCACTCTCAGAAGGGCTCTGCTGTTCTGCCATCGTATCACAAAGACAACCCAGCTCCTTCTCCTAAGGGATCACAAGCAGAAATGAGGGGAATGGGTGTGGTGTAGGAGAGTTCTAGAACTGAAAGTAGTTTCAACCAATCAAAAGTTGTGTTTCATGATCACATGACCAACCGTACGCTTACGGTGCGCTTACGGTGCGCTTACGGCAAAAGTACGCATGCGCGTAAAAAAGACACGCGCTCGCGCGCATGCGCATAGCAGTCACTCCCCAACACTTCCGCGTAACGTGCGCGTGTAGCGTACACGCGTACGCGCCCCACGCGCAAATTGCGTAACTATACGCAAACAGCGTAGATAAATTACGGACATTGCGTAAACCGTACGCTTACCGTACGCGCACTAAAAAAAAAAAAAAAAAAAAAAAAAAAAGGAAAAAAAAATATGTATTGCTAATAAATTTTACCTGTTTATTTTAAAAAAATTGTAAAATAAAAACATATTGTAGAATTTTTAAAATTTAACCATAGTCTTTAAAAAAGGATAGACAATTAAAATAAAAATATGTAAAAAAAAAAGAAGAAAAAAAAAAAAAATTAGCATTTAAAAAACCTTGCAAATTCACTGCAAAAACCATGGGTTTCACTCACGTTATAGTTAGGAATTAGCATTTAACCCCTTCCATGCTGCGCAGATTCCGCCGCTGTGCTGACGGAATCTTGCGCGGGCGTGGTCATGACGGAACGGTTCCGTCATGAGCACAGCTCAACCGTGGCTCATGACGGAACCGTTCCGTCATGAGCACCGAAGGGGTTAAAAAACCTTGCAAATTCACTGAAAAAACCATGGGTTTCACACACGTTATAGTTAGGAATTAGCATTTAAAAAACCTTAGAAATTCAATGAAAAAACCAAAGGTTTCACACATGTTATAGTTAGCTGGACATTTCACTCGTAAAAAACCATTGAAATTCCCCCGTTATAGTTAGTTCAGCTAACTATAACTCGCGCGCCCGCAATCCACTACTGATGACGTCACATATTACATCACTCATGACATGGTCAGTGACATCACTCATGACATCACTGATGACATCTCAAATGACATCACTGATGACATTATCCTTGTGACAGAGTGGTAGACCTCCTCTCACCCTAATATAACCTTTGATACAAACATTCAAAAATAGAGACTGAAATTTTCAAAAAAATGGACATACCAATACCAGTTACAACAACCTATTCAGTAATTGTAAGATCCACATACACATCCACTCATCCACCAACAGTCCTATACAGTCACTCATACATGTACTCACACATCATATGTACTCATACACCTAAACATCCTGTAACACAATGCCACTCATCCATAGACTTACTCACACACATAGTCACTCATGCTAATAAAGAATAAACCATTTACTTGCATATACAGTTATACACACACCACCACACTTACTTTTACAGAAACTTACACATACTTAGTCTTTTAAACAATCACTTATAGAAACACATACTTATTCATACAGGAACTCTACCAATCTCTCACTCTCACATATACTCACTTATAAACACCAATAGTCACATATACTAGTTTAAAACATATGTAGTTACTTATGAAGACACTATTGAGACAGTCATTCACTCACTAACACACCCATGCACACACTCATCCACCCATACAGTCCTGCACACATGCTGTCTTCAACACATACAAACAGTGAGTCACTCATTCATGCATCTATGCACTACGTAATACCCCCCACCGCACCATGAAGACACTCAGACACTCATACTGATACTCAAAAAACCAACTAATAACCTATATAGACACTCATGCACCTACTCACCAACCCATGCAGCCACTTATACACAAAGTGAGAGACTGATACAGGTATTTACACATTTAAACATTACTCACTTAGCCATGTATTCAAAAAGATACACTTAATCAGTCAGTAATACAATCAATTTTTCAAAAACAAATCATCAATTTAGACACTTATATACTCATTTATTCTTCCATCGACCTTGAGATATACATATATTAAACATATTTAATTTTCAGAAAAACACACATTCACTGGATGATGTCATCAGTGATGTCATTTGAGATGTCATCAGTGATGTCATGAGTGATGTCACTGACCATGTCATGAGTGATGTAATATGTGACGTCATCAGTAGTGGATTGCGGGCGCGCGAGTTATAGTTAGCTGAACTAACTATAACGGGGGAATTTCAATGGTTTTTTACGAGTGAAATGTCCAGCTAACTATAACATGTGTGAAACCTTTGGTTTTTTCATTGAATTTCTAAGGTTTTTTAAATGCTAATTCCTAACTATAATGTGTGTGAAACCCATGGTTTTTTCAGTGATATATATATATATATATATATATATATATATATATATATATATATATATATATCCACACAAAGTTTGCCTTGAGGCAAGAACGAGCCAACTGCAGGGTGGCGTTGCCATGAATTTATTGATGCAGAAATCTCAGTCCAGAGTTAAAAGTCTCTCTCCTTTACTCCTTACGCGTTTCAAAACCATGCGGTTTCTTCGTCAGAGGAACATCGCTTTGCAGGAAAAAAGCCCCAAGCATTTAAACGCACGCAAGCAATTACTCCCAGGTGGGCTTTATATTTAGCATGCTGGTGCTTGTAGTTCTTAAGGTGACAGGCATCTTTATTATCCAAGTGGATTCCATACAAAGCGTGGATGAAAGTAAATTATTAAAATACCCAAGTGGGCCTCCGGGCCGAGGCAGCTGTCATTTTCATCTCTCTGCCCTGCTGTGCCATGCATCACGACATGAAGGATTTCAGTCGTCAGGCCCCACAAGAACCCTCGTGGTAGCAAGTTCTCTACGGCCAGGCATGCCGCAATTTAAATCCACACAAAGTTTGCCTTGAGGCAAGAACGAGACAACTGCAGGGTGGCGTTGCCATGAATTTATTGATGCAGCAATCTCAGTCCAGAGTTAAAAGTCTCTCTCCTTTACTCCTTACGCGTTTCAAAACCATGCGGTTTCTTCGTCAGAGGAACATCGCTTTGCAGGAAAAAAGCCCCAAGCATTTAAACGCACGCAAGCAATTACTCCCAGGTGGGCTTTATATTTAGCATGCTGGTGCTTGTAGTTCTTAAGGTGACAGGCATCTTTATTATCCAAGTGGATTCCATACAAAGCGTGGATGAAAGTAAATTATTAAAATACCCAAGTGGGCCTCCGGGCCGAGGCAGCTGTCATTTTCATCTCTCTGCCCTGCTGTGCCATGCATCACGACATGAAGGATTTCAGTCGTCAGGCCCCACAAGAACCCTCGTGGTAGCAAGTTCTCTACGGCCAGGCATGCCGCAATTTAAATCCACACAAAGTTTGCCTTGAGGCAAGAACGAGCCAACTGCAGGGTGGCGTTGCCATGAATTTATTGATGCAGCAATCTCAGTCCAGAGTTAAAAGTCTCTCTCCTTTACTCCTTACGCGTTTCAAAACCATGCGGTTTCTTCGTCAGAGGAACATCGCTTTGCAGGAAAAAAGCCCCAAGCATTTAAACGCACGCAAGCAATTACTCCCAGGTGGGCTTTATATTTAGCATGCTGGTGCTTGTAGTTCTTAATGTTCTCATGTGACCATGTCATGAGTGATGTAATATGTGACGTCATCAGTAGTGGATTGCGGGCGCGCGAGTTATAGTTAGCTGAACTAACTATAACGGGGGAATTTCAATGGTTTTTTACGAGTGAAATGTCCAGCTAACTATAACATGTGTGAAACCTTTGGTTTTTTTCATTGAATTTCTAAGGTTTTTTAAATGCTAATTCCTAACTATAACGTGTGTGAAACCCATGGTTTTTTCAGTGATATATATATATATATATATATATATATATATATATATATATTTATATTCCACAGCAGGATCCCAGGGGTACCACCATCCAAAGAAAGGCGCAACACCAGGAAACAGACTCCAAAGGCAAAGTTGAGAGTTAAATGATGATTTATTCAAGCATCAAGTGTCCAAATGACGCATTTCGGCCGCCAGACATGCGGCCTTGATCACATATATATATATATATATATATATATATATATATATATATATATATATATATATATATATATATATATATAATCTACTGGCGGTCGCCAGTAGATAGTTATAGTTAGGACCATGTTTCCATAAGAAAAGCATTTTTTGATGTGCTTATAACTTTACCGCAGTTTGACGAATCATTATGAAATGTTCCAAAAAGTTCCTCTTTTCAGATCAGCTCCTATCTTGAAAGTTTGGGGTGACTCGTCAAGGGGGGGCTGAGAAAAAAGGGGGGTCCAAAAACGTGTTTTCTCCATGCAATTTCCATAGGAAACTTTAGACAAGGCTACAGGTCAAACTGCTGAACGGAATTACGCCAAATTTGGCAAGGAGAAAGGTCTTGGTCCAGAAAGCACGCTTTTGTTTAAATGGGGTAAGTCCATTCAGTAGTTTTAGAGAAATATCAAAATTTACAGATATCGATATTTCAGAATTCTGACATCTGATTGGCTGAGGCGTTACGAGCACGAGCGTGCGGCTCATTGGCTGCGAACTGTTGAAACTAGGAAGTGTTGGCAGCCATTTTGTGACTGAGTTGAAAGGCGTAGGGGGAAAAAAAGAGAATAATTGTATAAGAGGGAATAGTAGGAACACTGTGGTCTTAGTTTAAGTAGTCTGTACGGTGCACAGGCAGGGAGTTTGAATGTTGGGTAGGCCGAGGAAATCACGTCTGTAGAACAACGGTGCGCCGTATTGCGGCAAGGTTGCGTAGGCTCTGGAAATCCCGTTGGGAAAACAATGCACCGTATTGCGGCAAGCAGTAAGGTTGGGTAGGCTCTGGAAATCCCGTCGGAAAAACAATACGCTGTATTGCGGCAAGCAGTGTGTAGGGTGCACACACTGGTAGTGTGAATGTTGCGAAGGCTGTGGAAATCACGTCCGCAAAACAACGATGCGTGGTATTGCGACAATGTTCAGTAGGCTGTGGAAATCATGTCGGGAAAAGAACAATGCGCCGTATTGCAGCTTTCCTTTAATATTCCTTTACTTTTAATGTGGTGTTCACTTTTATCACGGACAGTGTCACTTTGTTAGACGAAATTTGATATTATATAGGAGGGCATGTTCTGTTCCTCTGCGCGGAACAAAAATAAAGTTTATTTGGCTGAGGTGTTCCAACAACGAGCTCAATGTTCATTGGCTGCAAACATTAAAAGTAGAAGTGTTGCCAGCCATTCCCCCCCACTGCGCGGAGTAGCAAGTTACATCTGATTGGCTCTCATGTTCCAAGCAAGACCTTCCAGAGGTTAATGTTCATTGGCTGCGAACCATTGACAGTAGAAGTGTTGACAGCCACTTCCTCACCGTCCGCGAAGTAGCAGGGACATCTGATTGTCTGACGTGGTCCAAGCAGGACCTTCCCAAGTTTAATGTTCATTGGCTGTAAACCATTGAAAGTAGAAGTGTTGCCAGCCGTTTCCTCCCCCTCTGCTGAGCATCAGGGACATCTGATTGGGTAACGTGTTCCAAGCAGGACCTTCCCAAGCTTAATGTTCATTGGCTGTGAAGCATTAAAAATAGAAGTGTTGGCAGCGATTCCCTCCCCCTCCGCTGAAAACCATGGACATTTTATTGGCTAAAGTGTTCCGAGTACAAGTTTGCTCATTATTGGCTGAGAATGGTTCACTGTTGTGAACCATTTTGTGACGCACTTCAATGGAGTGCAGGAAAAAAAACTAGTAGCGGGAGGGTAGGAACACTATTAACTCTGTACAGTGGTCGCACGGTGTTGGACAGGGATTGTAAAGGTAAAAAAAATATTAAAATATATTTTAAGGGCCATTTATATAATTGGCATGGGGTATTCAAATCACGGCGGGAAACTAACAGAGTTTGTTGCGGTCTTCTTTTTATTAAGTTTGCAGGTGGGATACTTCCCAGGAGCACTATTTACTTATAATGTGGTGTTTACTTTTCTGACGGGGAAGTGTGGTTGTTCAGCAAAAATGTCAGTCTAAGTTTGAAACAGTTTTTATTAAGCAATTACAAATAATCTTTCTTCAGAAACTGACGCTGTATATATCAAAGGAGTGACAAATAGAAACACAATTCATAAAATATCCCTTAAGTGTGGCCACACCCTCCCTTTTTTTTCTGCTATAGTTTGTAAAAGTGCTGCCCCATATTCTTGATAATATAAGAGGGCATGAGTTACTTTTAGATAAAGTAGAAAAGAAGTGCTACAAGAATCACTCCCGAACTTCATCATCTCAGGTCACAAGGTCACAAGAACAATAACAAGTAAAAAACTGTGAAACACAAATGACTTTATATTACATAGAAATGTACGCTTTATAATTTTTTACAATTTCTATTCTGTAGAATTCGGGAACGTTCTGTCGTAGTGCTTAGAGGTCGCTCACTGCTCCGCTAACAAATCAACTACTCTTTTAAGAATATTATAGGATAGTAGTATAATAATATACACTACTGGTCTTATACATTCTATAGGGAGAAGTTGAATAGAAATTACAAAATATCATTCAGAAATGTAGGGTTTATCAAAGGTATTCACTAAGAAAGTATTTATGCAAACTATCTTTTTTTAAACTGCTATTTTGAAAAATATTCTCACTGTAAAAATATCTGATCAAGTAAGTTATAAAGGTCAGTAAGCTGTATTTCAGATGGTTTACTCCTGGCTCCGACAAATCTCCAATTCCTGTTCTGTGACAAAATGACACTCTATTACAATATAGAGAGTGTCACTGATGCCACACAAAAAGGAAAATAAAGTTGTGAATACAAAACAAGATCAATAACGAAATACTTTCCAGCGGTGAATATGTTCAGAGCTTCTTTTCTCCGGGACTTGAAATCTTTCATCTTAGCGCTGACGGGTCATAAACTCCTCTGAGATCATAATGACTGTGAATATTATAATATACATATTCACACTATATAATTCCAGGGGGGAACAGAGTTAGATACCAGAAGCTGCTGACGTTATATATAAATCTTTAGTCATCGCGTCGAAGTGGGAAACAGAGTAACAACCAGAAGCTGGTGATGTTACGTATAAATCTTTAGTCTTTGCGCCGACGGGTCGCCAACACCTCTGAGGTCAAGTACATTGTCAATATTATAATATACAAAGACACACTATATGAGCTCAAAGGAGCCAGAAAAGGAGCAATGTTTGCTGTATTCTAACCCTGGGCAGTTTGAGTAGTAGCACTTTGCGAAATACACTTTGAACCTATGCGGGTAGCTGATAGCACTGTGTGCTTGTCTGCTCTGAGCAATAACTATAAACAGCATCTTGCATAGTGCAAGTTATGATTAAATAAATATTTCTGTCTTGTATATATATATATATTTTTAACCTTTATTTAAGTTATATTAAGGTACACATACAGGAAAAAGACAATCTACAATATGCTCAAAATATGTGAGAATCCCGTTACGAAATTGCATTTCTCGCAGGTGTCAGAAAAAAAAAGAATAATATATATATATATATATATATATATATATATGTACATGTATATAAGTGCCAATCCTTATAAACCGGTGGCAGGGTATTATGCATCAGAAAGGAGCAAACATGAAGCCTGTGTTAAGTGATCCACCCCTTCCATTTGTCCGTATGCCAGAGTGCACCAGCTTCTGCCTCCCCCAGAAGTGCTCGGTCAAATGCAAAAGCTTCATGAAAGGGTTTCAATGCTTTTGCATTTGACTCGTGAGGGACATCTAGTTACGACTAGTTGAACTGCAGCCCTTTGTAGAATTATTTTGATATTGGACACTATAATATTCACTGCCCACTGCTAATCTTGTCCCATAATGCTTTGCAGGGCCTTTGGTTGGGATTGTATTTTTGCCCATAACTGTGCTTGGGGTGGTCCTAGGAGGAAGGGACCACCACTGAATCGTTCACCAGCATGATATGCTCTTTGTGTTCAAGGCATCTGCTTGGTCCTCCCCCTAGGTTAGGGGGGACCCCAAAATCATCACCTCTCTCATTGCCTAATATTTTCATTCTCAGTTCACTTTTGTGAATTGGGTATATGGTTTTAGCATGTAAAATTGCTTTATCAAAGCATTTGTGGATATTGCTGCATAGTACTATGCCCAGGGTTTCTGTATTCTGTCTGTTTCTGAAAACAAGCTGCTGACGTTACAGAAAAAAGGCAAAAACAACCAATAAGACTCAATTGGGGACGTTGTGACGGATTTAAAGAGGGGCATGGACATTGAGGCCCATCTGAGGGCTTGAATTTGGCGGCAGTAACATTACGTGCAACGCGATCAAATTCGTAAGGGACTACATGGCCCAGCATTCCTGGCATACTTATGACCCAGCATCCCTTGCTCAGAACGGCATGAGGGGCCCATAAAGGGCGGGCCATTTGGTAATTAAAGGGGCAAGTCCACAGAAAGCACACCTTCAGAACGTCTTTGCCTCTGAGGAAGAAGGTTTCTACACTTCGAAACGCGTCAGGCTCTGGGACGTTACTGAACTGCCTACGCGATCGAGTGTTCCATCTGCGCCTCTTGTACCAATAAAAGGGTGTTACCCATGAACAGCGTCAGAGTGCTTCCCACAACAGGGCAACCTTGGAGCTTCGATTTTAGGCGGCGGTCCGGCCGTCGGGAATGCACCACCCTATACCTGGGGGCCAGAAGGCCAGTTAACTAGCTGACCTGCAATTGGGGACGTTGTGACGGATTTAAAGAGTGGCATGGACATTGAGGCCCATCTGAGGGCTTGAATTTGGCGGCAGTAACATTACGTGCAACGCGATCAAATTCGTCAGGGACTACATGGCCCAGCATTCCTCGCTCATGGCGATGAGCGGTCTATACAGACCGGGTTTTCTGGCATACTTATGACCCAGCATCCCTTGCTCAGAACGGCATGAGGGGCCCATCAAGGGCGGGCCATTTGGCAATTTAAGGGGCAAGTCCACAGAAAGCACACCTTCAGAACGTCTTTGCCTCTGAGGAAGAAGGTTTCTACACTTCGAAACGCGTCAGGCTCTGGGACGTTGCTGAACTGCCTACGCGATCGATTGTTCCATCTGCGCCTCTTGTACCAATAAAAGGGTGTTACCCATGAACAGCGTCAGAGTGCTTCCCACAACAGGGCAACCTTGGAGCTTCGATTTTAGGCGGCGGTCCGGCCGTCGGGAATGCACCACCCTATAACTGGGGGCCAGAAGGCCAGTTAACTAGCTGACCTGCAATTGGGGACGTTGTGACGGATTTAAAGAGGGACATGGACATTGAGGCCCATCTGAGGGCTTGAATTTGGCGGCAGTAACATTATGTGCAACGCGATCAAATTCGTCAGGGACTACATGGCCCAGCATTCCTCGCTCATGGCGATGAGCGATCTATACAGACCGGGTTTTCTGGCATACTTATGACCCAGCATCCCTTGCTCAGAAGGGTATGAGGGGCCCATCAAGGGCGGGCCATTTGGCAATTTAAGGGGCAAGTCCACAGAAAGCACACCTTCAGAACGTCTTTGCCTCTGAGGAAGAAGGTTTCTACACTTCGAAACGCGTCAGGCTCTGGGACGTTGCTGAACTGCCTACGCGATCGATTGTTCCATTGCGCCTCTTGTACCAATAAAAGGGTGTTACCCATGAACAGCGTCAGAGTGCTTCCCACAACAGGGCAACCTTGGAGCTTCGATTTTAGGCGGCGGTCCGGCCGTCGGGAATGCACCACCCTATAACTTGGGGCCAGAAGGCCAGTTAACTAGCTGACCTGCAATTGGGGACGTTGTGACGGATTTAAAGAGGGGCATGGACATTGAGGCCCATCTGAGGGCTTGAATTTGGCGGCAGTAACATTACGTGCAACGCGATCAAATTCGTCAGGGACTACATGGCCCAGCATTCCTCGCTCATGGCGATGAGCGGTCTATACAGACCGGGTTTTCTGGCATACTAATGACCCAGCATCCCTTGCTCAGAACGGCATGAGGGGCCCATCAAGGGCGGGCCATTTGGCAAATTAAGGGGTAAGTCCACAGAAAGTACACCTTCAGAACGTCTTTGCCTCTGAGTAAGAAGGTTTCTACACTTCGAAACGCGTCAGGCTCTGGGACGTTGCTGAACTGCCTACGCGATCGATTGTTCCATCTGCGCCTCTTGTACCAATAAAAGGGTGTTACCCATGAACAGCGTCAGAGTGCTTCCCACAACAGGGCAACCTTGGAGCTTCGATTTTAGGCGGCAGTCCGGCCGTCGGGAATGCACCACCCTGTAACTGGGGGCCAGAAGGCCAGTTAACTAGCTGACCTGCAATTGGGGACGTTGTGACGGATTTAAAGAGGGGCAAGGACTTTGAGGCCCATCTGAGGGCTTGAATTTGGCGGCAGTAACATTACGTGCAACGCGATCAAATTCGTCAGGGACTACATGGCCCAGCATTCCTCGCTCATGGCGATGAGCGGTCTATACAGACCGGGTTTTCTGGCATACTTATGACCCAGCATCCCTTGCTCAGAACGGCATGAGGGGCCCATCAAGGGCGGGCCATTTGGTAATTTAAGGGGCAAGTCCACAGAAAGCACACCTTCAGAACGTCTTTGCCTCTGAGGAAGAAGGTTTCTACACTTCGAAACGCATCAGGCTCTGGGACGTTGCTGAACTGCCTACGCGATCGATTGTTCCATCTGCGCCTCTTGTACCAATAAAAGGGTGTTACCCATGAACAGCGTCAGAGTGCTTCCCACAACAGGGCAACCTTGGAGCTTCGATATATATATATGTATATAGATATATATCTCAACCAGAAGCAGTGTGTATCCGAGAAGGGAAATTTGGCGGCGACCCCCTGTTGCAGCTGGAAAGTCTCAAGCGAGCCTAAAGGAGTAGCGGCGCGGTTGGATGACCGGTCGAGTACAACGTTTTTTCCGGAAGGCGGTGAGCAGATCAGTGATTGCACAGGTGGGGAGGAGTGAGAGGCAAGGTGCGGCTGGTGAACGCAGACCATGCCGCAGGAAATACCGCTGTTTTCCTCAAATATGTCGGCGGAGGTGATTCGGGATTGAGAGGCGGCTGCTGAAGATCTGTTCAACAACTCACCTTCAACTACAACAGAACGGGAGGTGCCTAGTAGCTCAGGGGCCAGCAACGAAGGGGACGCGAGAGCCCTACTAAAAAGATTGGAAAAATGCATGAGATCGGAAACCACCAAATGGTGGGAACACAAATCCCTCACGAAATTCAGAGAAGCTGGGCGAATTTCGAGAGGTTTAAGGATTTTACTAGCGCCAAGCTTCGAAAGCCCAAACCCCAGCATGTTGAGAGAATGGGGAGAGAGTAATCTGGCAGCGTCGATGAATTTGGTCAAAATCTTGGTCAAATATGCCGAGATTGATCGACAAGCGCTTGTGGCAGAAATAGAACAAATTAATGAACAACTAGCTAAACTGGAACCGAGTGACTTTATTTCCAAAACAAGGAAAGATATCCAAGAAAGATTAAACAAACAAGAGGAGAGAATCAAGATCCGAAAAGCGCCTAAGTTTACGTGGGACAAATGCGATTATGAACAAGGCTGCATCTTCACGTTTGCCCGAAAGTACGAAAACGCCAAGAAAGCTATATTCAACAAGAATGCTCCAACTAACATGGCAAGAAAAGATGTGTTTAGAACAAACATGGGCAGTACATTTGTGGATAGTGACTCCCTGACGAGTGATATGTCATCTGACAATGAGAGCACCAGTAGAGTGGGAGCAAGTGGTCGTAAGAAGATACTGAATTTGGGGGAAGAAGTGGATTTTTTAGCGTTCGACCGACCACAGACCCTGAGACCACGAAATCCACAAAAGAAGAAAATAGAACCAGGAAAAACAAACGAAGAAGGGAGCAACGCAAGAAACCAAAAAACGCAATAAAAAAAACAATTCTGGCGCAACAAGTAATGGTAGATGATAATACCATTATCAACCTCTCCACTACAGTCTTATCTCAAGCAGAAAAACAGCTTCTGAGCTTGGGACTATCATTCTGTCCGGTAAGCGATTTTAACTATTCACAAACTAGGGTTGATGTTTTTTGTTTTATTAGAAAATTAAAACTAAAAACGTTTTTTGCCATAAAAGAGGGATTAAAAGAAGCGCAGATTAATCAGCAAACCAGCGAGAGGGAATCCACTAGTGAACTATTAGTATCAGATGCACTAACTTTGTTGGCTCCACAAGATCTTAACAAGGAGGGCGATATGGGCGCACAAGTAGAAATGGAAACAAGCTCTATACAAGAGAGATTGCAACAGGAAAACATAAGACAACGGGGAGCTGGCATCAGTCCCTTCAAACCTAAGTCAAAGTTCATCCCCATCATGCCGAAAGATGCGATAGATATCTTTCACGATGTAGTGACAGATGACGTCAAAAAGTTACATCACCGTACTAAACATAAAAAACGTTATAAAAGTAAAAATGAAATTGAATATGCTAATTTGATTATAAAACTAAGTAGCAACCATGAGATCATCATAGCAAAATCAGAGAAAGGTGGAAATATGGTCATTTGGCCTCAAAAGGACTATATACAGGAAGCACAAAGGCATTTACAAAATGTGGAATGTTATGAAAAGACCACTCATATCAAGTATAGCGCGGCCAGAGAGACTCTTAAAAAGGGACTATTGAATTGGAAGAGGGAAAGGGTAATTTCATCGGACGAATTTAAGTTCATGAATATAGAACATCCAATATTAGCAAAACTGTATTCTATCCCTAAAGTCCATAAAAAGAAGACCCCAACCCCAGGCAGGCCCATAATTTCGGCCATCAACAGTGTGGGGGAAACTCTTTCACAATATGTCGATTTTTTCCTTCAGGACATGGTAAAACAATTGCCCAGCTATGTGAAAGACACTAGTGACTTTTTAAGGAAGGTACGGGAATTAAATGGTCAGAGGATTTGCTGTTAATTACTTTGGACATTGAATCTTTATAAACGAGTATTGAACATTCCATAGGTCTTAGAGCAATCAAGTATTTTTTAGATTTAAAATCGATTGAATTTTACCAACACAATAAGATGCTTGTAAGTATCAGACATAAGATATCAATCATGGTGCCTGTATAACAACTATTTTCTTTTTGGCAATGAGATTTTTTTACAGAAAACAGGAGTGACTATGGGGGCTTGCTTCTCCCCCAGCTACGCATGTCTTCATGTTGGCTGGTGGGAGGAGTAAGTCCTCAAAAAACGTTTGCCACCGTTTTTAA
The DNA here is from genome assembly GCF_964204655.1 of Triturus cristatus. NCBI lineage: Eukaryota > Metazoa > Chordata > Amphibia > Caudata > Salamandridae > Triturus > Triturus cristatus. Next base: position 396,048,314 of record NC_140594.1, read on the forward strand.
TCATCATGTTTTGTACTCGCTAAGATACATTGATGATGTTTTTATTGTTTGGAGAGGTAATGAATTGAGTGCATCTAATTTTATTGTGCAGATTAATAAGAACACTGCAAATCTTTAAGTTCACTTCGAATATGAGTAAAAACTGCAATGAGTTCTTAAACGTGAAGGTTTACCATAATCAAGAGGAAATATTCACCACTTTTTTTAGGAAGGAGACTGCTGACAATTTAACTCTCCATGCCAGCAGTGCACACCCCAGACATTTGATTCACAACATTCCATATGGTGAGTTTTTACGTCTTAAGAGGATATGCAGTAGTAAAGATGATTTGGACAGATGCACTGAGGAGGCCTTCCAGAGATTTAGACAGAGGGGCTACAGTGAGAAGATCTTGGGAGGAGCCTTAGAAAAGACTAAGGACCGACCCAGAGATTCTCTACTAAACGGCAGCGCCGAAACATCTGAAGATGATAGTAATGCCCCTCGTTTAATCACCACCTTTAGCAAACAAGAAAGAAAGATTCGGCCCATAATTAAGCGCAATTGGCCGGTACTTTTGACTGATGGGGTACTGTCACCCCGGCTGCCACCTCAACCTACAGTAACCTATAGAAAAGGTGCTTCTATGTGCACACAAATTGGGAAGTCCTGTCCGGAATTGGCAGGGGCGAAGACGTGGTTACAACCCAAACCAGGTTTTACCAAGTGTTCTACTTGTAGAGCATGTAAGTTTGGGAAGAATACTACTCATTATTCGTCACCATTTAGCCCAGATGAAATAGCTATTCGGGGTAATTACACATGCAGGACGGATTTTACGGTGTATATTCTGACATGTACCTGCGGATTAAGATATGTTGGTAGTACCAAGTTGCAGGTACATGTCAGAATATTACAGGACCTGCGGGCCGTTGTGAATAATGACTCATCTTATCCGGTGGCTCGCCATTTCAAACAAATGCATAACAATGATTTAAATTGTTTGAGTTATTTTGTAGTGGCAGCCATTCCGAAATCACGAAGAGGAGGTGACCGAGAAAAAGCTCTCAGGCAAATGGAATCAAAATTGATTTTGGAGCTAGATAGCAAATATCCGTATGGTTTGAATAATACTGAAGACCTGCACAACTTTTTATAGGTAGCAATTGGGATCAATTGTTTTTGTGATTAACAAGTACTGTTGTCTTTAGAGTTTTCATTAGTAATTTTAGAAATTTTATTATAGACTTTATAAATCCTGAATCCGTTTGTAAATAAGTATCATTAATGGCAGCAGCAGTGCCTTTTCTAGGTTTGGTTCAGTCAGAGCTGGATTTTTTCAGTTCTGATTGAAGTAAATCAGCAAGGGTCCGAATGAAATTTAATCTAGTGCTTCATATTTTATTACACGTGAGAAATGTTTTAGCACTTGCACTTTAATATATGCTATTTGCACCTTGGTTAGCACTTTTGCACACTTGACACTTTATGTACTTAAGCTAAAGGGTACTAGTGGGATTTACCCCATTTTATAATCAATTAAGTATGACATTTAGGAAGCTGTTCCCAAATGTCAGCATTTAGGCAGACATAAATGAAAGCAAACGCCATCATGTATATATAGCCATGGAATAACAATGGTGTTATAATTATGACAACTGTTAAAATTCATTTTATGGATTTTTATGAATCTTATTCTTTTATATTTTAGATGGATTACTATTATACATGGAAATTGCGTCATATATATGGTTAAACAAACTTCAACCTAAAGACAAAATGGACATTGTACCCTACGAATTAAGGTGATAGTGTTTTCACAGTGTCTATGATGTGTGTTGTATCACGTGGTTACTGCACTTTAAAAAGATGGCGTTTTAAACCTCACGGATATGTGACCAAGGGCAAGTGTTTTGCCCGAAACGCGTAATCTGAGGAAAACAATAAATATCTAATTTGCCTGTATATCCAGTGGTTCGTGGTTCTTCTTCGGCGGAAGCAAGTGTGTGGAGTCGATAGAGGACCGTCTGGTGGTGTATATGTATGTATGTATTCCTTTGCCATGTTGCTTGGATACAGCCACCGCAAACTCCAGAACAGCGGGTGCGTCGTTACCTCCAAGCTTGGTTCGCTAAAATGCGAACAAACACTCCTCTTGAAACAAAAGGACACGACGCAATGTCTTGTGACAAATACGGTCAGGGTTTAATCAGTGGCTATGTCGGACGCGTTTCGCCTGTATGTATGTATGTATGCATATATATATTCACTGACAAAACCATAGTGATGTCATTTGAGATGTCATGAGTGATGTCATGAGTGATGTCACTGACCATGTCATGAGTGATGTAATATGTGACGTCATCAGCAGTGCATTGCGGGCGCGCGAGTTATAGTTAGCTGAACTAACTATAACGGGGGAATTTCAATGGTTTTGTACGAGTGAAAAGTCCAGCTAACTATAACGCCCCTGAAACCTATGGTTTTTTCAGTGAATTTCTAAGGTTTTTTAAATGCTAATTCCTAACTATAACATGCCTGAAACCTATGGTTTTTTCAGTGAATTTAAAAGGTTTTTAAATGCTAATTTCTAACTATGCCTACAGAGATAGGACATGTGAAGAAAGAAGAAAAAACGCACAGAAAGAAAAAAAAGAAATGCAGAAAGAAGCAACAGAAGTCCTCAAAGACGAAGAAAAGTGCAGGAAGAAGGATAACGTGCAGAAAGAACAAACAGAAGAGCAGAAAGAAGCCTTGTTGCAAAATCATCCTGTACCCTCAACTTTTTCAGACGGATACTGGTGGTAACTGAGTCTGACTAACCAGTCCTAGAGCCAGTGTGTGGTATTTCTCATGACATGGCATTGAGGGGTGTTAGCATCATAGCTTGGAATGTGGACGATGTCATGGACTGTTGTACATGGTAATGTTCTGAAAGTGTTCAGTTACTGTATTGACTGCTGGCTGATGGATGGGATCTTCTCTGCTGGAATAAACAACCCATCTACTATTTAATTGTCTGCCTACTTTATTGTGCAAGATACTTCACTGGCGTAGTCGGCATTGGAATCCACAGGAGAAGATCTCAACACAAGATTATTTATTTTCTTAAAGACTCTGATCTTTCTAAAGAGAAAAAAAAAAAGAGAGGAAGAAGAAAGCTCCGTGAGAGATTATGTGTTTTCAAGTGCACATTTTACAAGCTGCAATGTGTTATCTGCCTAGTCTGGGAGTTTAAATGGATCGTTTGTCAGCGAGTGGACACTTCATAGCGTGGATTTTGGCTTACTTCCTGGATTCAACTTTAAAATCTACTTCCAACGCTGGATGTTTGCTTCTACATAAGGAAAGATCATTCTGGGCAACCATTGTGTGACTGGCTTGGCTAGCGGAGCATTCATTTCTAAAGTGGATTGTCGTTCGGCGTTATTTTGTCATCTCGACGTTGCTCTCGAGGCGGTGACCATCACACTGAAGAGTTTGAGCAAGCATAACCTCACTATCAAGGTGGAGAAGTGCAAATTTAAGTCCAATACCATTAACTACCTAGGTCACAGCATTTATGGGGAGGGGGTAAAACCCAAAACTGAGTTGGTTGAAACAATCTCGAAAATGAGTTCTCCTACCAACAAGCCTGATCTAATGAGATTTTTAGGGATGATCGAATATTATGCTAAGTTTGTAAAGGGGTTTGCAGTGGCAACTGTAAACATGAGGAAATTACTGCGGAAAGGCGAGGAATTCTTGTGGTCAGGCCGGTGTGAAGATGAATTTGTGGCCATAAAAGAAAAGCTTGGGGTGGCTCCTTCGTTGAAGAGTTTTGACCCTTCTAGTAAAACCATTTTGGTAACTGATGCGAGTGAGAAGGGGCTGGGAGCTGTTTTAAAGCAGTGTGGCGTTAATGGTATGCAAACCATAATGTTCTTGTCTAGAAGTCTAAGAGATCCTGAAACACGATATTCTGTTGTGGAGAGGGAGGCGTTAGCTGTGTTTTGGGCCGTGAAGAAACTGAAGAAGTTCTTGTGGGGACTAGATTTTGAGGTCCATACTGATCATAAACCTTTGATTGAGATTTTCAGCTAGAAAGGATTAGATCTTGTTTCGGGTAGAATTACTAAGTGGGTAATTGGTTTACAAGAGTATAATTTTAGTATCAAGTTCATTCCTGGGATTGATAATGGAGTTGCTGATGTTCTGTCACGCTTAGTACCAGGTAGTAGCTTGCAGGATGATAATCCAGTGGATGATGATGACGACGAGATAGTCTGTGTTGTGGAACACAACATAATTTCAGAAGCAAGATGGTTGGAAGAATTACAGAATGATGTGACACTGTGTGAGGTGATATCCTTATTGAAGAAAGGGTGGAGCTCGAATAAAGATGTATCAGATGTTACAAAATGTTTTTGGGCTGTACGGAATGAATTGTCAGTGGATAATGATTTGTTGTTTCGGGGGACAAGATTAATTCCTCCTACTAGTCTCAGGAAAGAATTAGTTGACTCTGTGCATGGGGCCCATTCAGGGTTGACTAAGTGTAAGGAAAGACTTCGTATGTCATATTGGTGGCCTGGCATGGACAGAATGGTTGAGCGGGTCATTAGAGATTGCGTTTCTTGTGCCATCAGTGACAAGTCTAAGTGTACTCATGATCAACCTATGGTTTTGAGAAAACGCCCGAATGGTCCGTGGCAGGAAATTGCTTTGGATATTGTTGGTCCAATACAAGGGAAAGGAACTCAAACATATTTGTTGGTTGTCATCGATATGTATTCAAGGTGGCCTGAGGTATTCTTTTTATCTACCGTTAATACTGGTAGTGTGATTGAGTGTTTGAAATGTTTATTTGCTAGGGAAGGCTTACCTAGGTCAGTTTTATCTGATAATGGTGTCCAACTAGTTTCAGGGGAGATGGAACAATTTTTATCTTCTAGAGGGATTGTTCACAAAACCGCTTCTCTCTATCACCCAGAGGCCAATGGGATGGTGGAAAGATTTAATAAAGTTGTCAAAGAGACCATTGCATTGGCAAGGTGTGGTGGTATGGATTGGAAAAAAGAAGTAATTGGGAAAATTGAAGAGTATAGATTATCTCCACATACAACTACGGGGAAGACTCCTTTTTTATTGTTTAGGGGTAGGCTTCCCAATACGTGTGTTGAGCCTTACTGGGTTAATAAGTATGAATTATTAAGAGGTAAGGAGAAGGAGTGTGATGGTGAAGAAATGTTGAGAGTAGAAGAAGAAAAAGGAAAACTAAGAAAAGCATATTTTGATCAAAAACATGCTGTAAAGAAGACTGTGGTACGAGTAGGTGATTGGGTCATGATCAAACGTCCTGGTTTGTTAGGAAGCTCCTTGTCTAAATTCATGAAACCTATTAAGGTCATCAAAATATTTGATAATGCGATTCAAACTAAAGATCATCGTATTTGGAATCTAAACAGAGTAGTTGTGTGTAGTGGGGTGTTGAAACATGGTGGGAAGTGTGATTCAAATAAGGATAATTCCATCTCTAGTCATACTGGTGATGAAGTGAGTGGGGATTTGAATTGTCCTAGGAAATCCTCCAGGGTGTCTAGGAAACCTAGTCACCTTGCTGATTTTATTTAAGGTTTATTGTTTAGTTCTTTATTGTTTTATTTAATGTGATTATTTTGTCTTCTTTTGGGGAAGGGAGATGTGTGGTATTTCTCATGACATGGCATTGAGGGGTGTTAGCATCATAGCTTGGAATCTGGACGATGTCATGGACTGTTGTACATGGTAATGTTCTGAAAGTGTTCAGTTACTGTATTGACTGCTGGCTGATGGATGGGATCTTCTCTGCTGGAATAAACAACCCATCTACTATTTAATTGTCTGCCTACTTTATTGTGCAAGATACTTCACAGTGCTATGTTAAAAGACACTCAGAATACAGTGAAAACACCTACATACACTAGGGAACACTGTGCGTTGGGGTCCCCCTGTGATCAGCATGACCTCCTCTGTAAGCCCCTAGTATATAATAGGGCAGGGGATTAAAACTACCTCTTAAAACGCGCCACAGGGCGTGTTTGCACACGTCACCTCAGGCCCCGTCCCCTCACTTCCCCACTGTGTAAACACGCCCTGTGTCCATTTTTAGTTGGGAGATTAAGTCCCCTTGAATCCTGAGGGTCCCTAGGGTCCAACTAGACCACTAGGTACCTCCAGTAAGCGCCACAGAGCTGCGTTGCAGAGAGATGTAAAAAGGGGCACGGCCTAGACCACCTCTCTGCAACGCAGCGGAGTGGTGCTTACTGGAAGCACCTGGTGGGCTAGTTGACCCCCAGGGTCCCTCAGGATTGAAGGGGAATTATTTCCCCAACTTAAAACGCGCCTCAGGGCTTGTTTGCACACGTTAACTCAGGCCCCGTCCCCTCCCTTCACCACTGTGTAACACGCCCTGTGGCCGTTTTTAGTTGGGAGATTAAGTTCATTTGAATCCTGAAGGTCCCTAGGGTCCAACTAGCCCACTAGGTACCTCCAGTATGCGCCACAGAGCTGCGTTGCAGAGAGGTGTAAAAAGTGGCAAAATAGCCCACTAGGTACGTCCAGTAAGCGCCATTGCAGAGAGGTGTAAAAAGGGGAACGGCCTGCACCACCTCTCTGCAACGCAGAGCAGTGGCACTTACTGGAAGCACCTGGTGGGCTAGTTGGCCCCCAGGGTCCCTCAGGATTGAAAGGGAATTATTTCCCCAACTTAAAATGCGCCACAGGGCGTGTTTGCACACGTCACCTCAGGCCCCGTCCCCTCCCTTCACCACTGTGTAAACGCGCCCTGTGGCCGTTCTAAGTTGAGAGATTAAGTCCCCTTGAATCCTAAGGGTCCCTAGGGTCAAACTAGCCCACTAGGTACCTCCAGTAAGCGCCACAGAGCTGCGTTGCATAGAGGTGTAAAAAGGGGCGTGGCCTCAGAACACCTGTCTGCAACGCAGCTCCCTGGCGCACACTGGAGATACCTGTTGGGCTAGTTGGCCCTCAGGGACCCTCAGTATTGAAGGGGAATTAATTATCCAACTTACAATTGGCCAGGGGCGCGTTTGCAGAGTGCTGCAAGGAGGGGGCGTGGCCTCCAGCACGATGCCGGTCTTTTATTTATTTTATTTTTGTAAGAAGGAGGGCTGTGTGGCCCCCCTTCTTTTTCTAATTTACTGGCCCTGGGGACCCCATCCCCCAGGGCCTGCACCCTAATTTTTTTTGTTGAAAAAAATAAATTTGGCCCTCCCAAGGCCTTAATCGGCCCCGGGGACCCCAACCCCCGGGTCATGGCCTTTTTTTAATTTAAATTCTTTAGAAGGGGGCTGCGTTGCCCCCCTCCTCAGGCCACTTATGGCTCCGGGGACCCCATCCCCCGGGGCCGGCCTTTGTTTTTTATTATTTTAAAAATATATATATTTATAGAAACACCTAGGACATGCTGGACAAACCGTATGTACCTATCACCATGGCGATTTACGTGATATTCATTAAAAGGCGACTATGCATAGAATGAATCCACATGGAATGTATTTACACCGCTAGTGAAGCTCTGACGTGTCTGACGCCCTACCGTGCCTAATCCAGGCGCCCCTGCTGGTGGGTACTCTCCAAGTAGACACCCTTGTCGTTTATTTATACAAACATGGGTAGCTATTGACGGGCACATTTAATATACACGCACACCAAGCCATTCAAAGAGGATTCGACAAAAATTCGACCAAACTAGGCAAGAAACCCCCCTCACGGTTAATAAAAAACACATCCACCGCCGGATGTGTAATACTTTTTATTTTACTCTCTGGAAAGGAGACGAACCTCACTTGAGAGTCACAGCGTGCTCCTGGCTGAGCCCAATGCTGTGTTACACCCACCAGTGCCCGCCGATTGCCTCACACCTCTGTGTTGTATTCCACCAGCTAGTGCGTATGCTATGACACTCTCTAGCCCATGTGCACTGTAACATCACCCCGTGAATATGTCATGCCACACTTGCCTTCGCACGGGTTATATTGCCCCATCTAACGTGCCTTCCTCGATGTGTATGTTATAACGCACAGCGCTATGCCATACATATTACAATCTGGGATCCATATCTTTGTCACAGTGCATATGCAACGTTACACTCCCTAGCACATATTTTATATTACAACTTTAGAGACAAGTTATGTTACATAACACTGCCCTGTGCATATTACACTCCAAGGCGCATATCGCATAGCACGTGCTAGTGCCTGTGATGAATCTGTCATTGCGCACAATGTATTGCATATTATATTTCACACCCTGGTTCATCTTATATCACACTTTTTGGTGCATAGTTTATACCATATACTACATCTAGTTTTCATTTACAATCGTGCTCTCAGGACTATGTTCTATATAACACTGCGTCCACCTACCCTTTTCACGGGCATTACATTTTGTGATGGGGTGGAGGGTCAGGGGGTGTTTCTGCCAAGTGAGCCCGGAGTCACAGTCACAAACGTCCTCTTCTTCCTGAATAAAAGTGAGATTATACTGCATACTTGTTCACATTTTAAGTAGTTCGCACAGACACACATTTTAAAAACAATAAAGTTCCTAATACCCACCTTCTCTGAACAGTTAGCTTGCTGCCCCACCCACCTCCTCCCTATCCTCTGTTGTCTGAATCCATGGACTAGCCTCCTCCCTCCTGCCATGCATGGTCTGATGTGCTGCCACTGCCCTACATTTAGCATGATGTACCAGTCCACTCCTCCTGCCCTCCATTGCCCAATTCTATGGCCCATCATTGACCTCCTGCTTAGCCTCTGTGCTTAGCTTGCTGCCCCTATTCTCCTTACCCCTGCCCTCCGATGTCTTTGTGCATGCCCCTGCTCCATCCTTATTGCCCACTATGTTCCATGGACCTGCCACTCCTATCTACTCTGAGTGTTCTGTTGAGCTGCCACTCCCCTCCCACCTGCCTAGCATTGTCAGATGACTGTAACCTGTCCCTGCCACCTCCATCCTGCCTGTCCACATGCCATGCCCCTATCCCCTTCCTCCTGTCCTCCATGGTCCATTTTACTGCCACACCCTTCTGCCCTCCCTGATCTGTTGTGCTGCAACTGCTCCTCCTGCCTGCCCCGCGCGGTCTGTTGTGAGGCCCCTTCCCCTGAACTCTCTTGTCTGTGTCCAGGTCCTGACCCTCCCTTCTATCCTCCATGGTCCTTTGTGCATGCCCCTGCACCCTCCTTCTTGCTCATCATAGCCATTGTGCTGCCATTAACCCTCCCGCTTGCCATGCATGGTCTTCTGTGCTGCCATGGCCCCTCCCACCTTCCCTGTGTGGTCAGCTAGCTGCCCCTGACCCCCTCCCACCTACCCTCCATGGTCTGTGTGTATGCCACCATAGTCTCATTGTTGCTCTCCATGGTGTGTCTTGTTTCTAGTGCCCATCCTGCCTGACCTCCATGGTCATCTTGCTGCTCCTGCCCTGCCACCTTGCCCCCAGCCCTCTGTTTCCATGTGCAGACCCCCTATTCCCTCCCTCCTGGCTTGTCTGTTCCATTGTAATGCCCCTGATCCGTCCCTCCTGCCCTTTATGGTCTGTTATGCTGCAGCTTTCTCTCCTGTCTGTCCATTATGGTCAGCTAGCTACCATTGCCTCTTTCCCATCTGTTCTCTGTTGTCCATGTGCATGGTCCTGTCCCCTCCCTATTGCTTTCTATGGATTGTTGTGCTGCACTCCCGTCCCGCATGCGCTGTGTGGTGTATTGTGCTGCTGCAAACCCTGATGCGTGCCCTGTAGGGTCAGTTTGGTGCACCTCTCCATGTCCCTCCTGTCCTCTGTTATCCGAGTCCATGTCCCTACCCCAATTCCTCCTGCCTACCATGATTCAATGTACCATACTTGCGAACATTTTGAACTTGGTAAGAGGGAGATTTGAAAAAAAACTGGGGTATTGATTTTCCCCTTTGAGTTACATTGAAAAAGAGGAGATTGTAGACAGGAGACAGATCAAATAAAGCCCATTTGAGCTTAAAAACATTGGATGTTTCCTGGCTGAAACGGGTCTGTTGACATGTATGGTTGTACTACCACTGCCTCTTCCTTCTGCCCACAATGGTCTATTATATTGCCACAGCCTCTCTTGCCAGTCCTGCATTGTTGGTTTGTTGCCCCTGCCCCCCTTTCCACTGCCCTCCATAGTCTGTTGTGCTGCCACTGCCCTTCCTGCCTGCCCAGGGTGGTCAAATTGTTGCCTCTGCACTCTCCTACCTGCCTTCAATTTTCAGAGTCCGTGCACCTGGCCTCTGCCTCTCAACAGTATCCCAATAAACAACTAGATTGCTAACATTCTATATTTATTACAAAAGTGTGGAACGCCTGACGTCATCTTGATGTAATCAAAACTGTAATACCTAGAGTATTTCCTTTAGAAATTACATATATGAGAGGGTCTTATTTGCATCAAAATTATGGTTAGTGCTCTAAAAAACTAAAATGAGGACATATTTTCTGAGTTTTCAAATAGCGACAAAGAACTTTTAAATTATTTGTAATCTTTATGTTTTTTTATCCAGTTGACCACTTGATTAAATGTTGCACCTTGGCGAGAGGATGTGGTGTTACTTCCAGAGCTGCAGACTTTGCAACTGGGGAACCAGGTTGAAGTTTCTGCTTCAGCTCAACATTCTGTGATTGTGGTCAAATCACTTAATCTCCCCATGTCTACAACCAAAATAAATTTGATCTTGTGTGATGTAACCAATGCTCATGTAAAGCATTCCAATACCTGACAAGTCTGCACTATATAAAACTGCAAATACACAAAAAATAAGTGTTTTGCACACTTCTGTCATTGGGCTACATGTGGGCTACATCTGGGTGATATTTGTGCTGCATTTAGGCTCTTTTGTGTCTGGTGGCCATCTTGGGAGATTTATTTGTTATGAAGTTTCCTAATTTCCTCATTTACTGCAGTCTCCTCAGTAGGAAATGCTTTCAGTTTTTTATTTTGATTCCATCAAGAAGGTATTCAGATATGTCACACATTTGCCAGAAATTCTGAATGTTAGCACTCTAGTTGCTCATTAGATCACTGTAGTAAAGCTACTGCTCACCACTGAAGTCTGCTGCTGGTATTAAAAGTGCATGTTTCAGTCTGCATATCATAATTTTTTAATGAAATAGAAGAGGATTTGAGAAGTCACTCAAAATGTGCCCTAATTTTTCTTTCTTCAACACTAATCATAATTTCTATGGCAAAATGAACCCCCTCATTGTGTTCCTTTTTAAATTAAATGTTTTAAGTGTTACCAGTTTATTCCAATCAAGATGGCTTCAGGTGTGCCATACTTTTGTCATAAGTAAGACAGTAAGTGCTCTAGTTGTTCTTAAGAACACTCTGGGACATTCTGTCATTAGGCTATACTTGGGCTACATCTGGGTGATATTTGGGCTACATTTGGGCTCTTTTGTCTCTGGTGGCCATCTTGGGAGATTTATTTATTATGAAGTTTCCTAATTTCCTCATTTACTGCAGTCTCCTCAGTGGGAATACTTTCAGTTTTTTATTTTGGTTCCATCAAGAAGGCATTCAGATGTGTCACACATTTGCCATAAATTCTGAATGTTAGCACTCTAGTTGCTCATTAGATCACTGTAGTAAAACTACTGCTCACCAGGGAAGTCTGCTGCTGTTATTCAAAGTGCATGTTTCAGTCTGCATGTCAGATTTTGTTTATGAAATAGAAGAGGATTTGAGAAGTCAAAATGTGCCCTAATTTTTCTTTCTGCAGAACTAATCATAATTTCTATGGCAAAATGAACCCCCTCATTTTGTTCCTTTGTAAATTAAATGTTTTAAGTGATACCAGTTTATTCCAATCAAGATGGCTTCAGGTGTGCCATACTTTTGTCATAAGTAAGACAGTAAGTGCTCTAGTTGTTCTTAAGAACACTCTGGGACATTCTGTCATTAGGCTATACTTGGGCTACATCTGGGTGATATTTGGGCTACATTTGGGCTCTTTTGTCTCGTGTGGCCATCTTGGGAGATTTATTTGTTATGAAGTTTCCTAATTTCCTCATTTACTGCAGTCTCTTCAGTGGGAATACTTTCAGTTTTTTATTTTGGTTCCATCAAGAAGGCATTCAGATGTGTCACACATTTGCCATAAATTCTGAATGTTAGCACTCTAGTTGCTCATTAGATCACTGTAGTAAAACTACTGCTCACCAGGGAAGTCTGCTGCTGTTATTCAAAGTGCATGTTTCAGTCTGCATGTCAGATTTTGTTTATGAAATAGAAGAGGATTTGAGAAGTCAAAATGTGCCCTAATTTTTCTTTCTGCAGAACTAATCATAATTTCTATGGCAAAATGAACCCCCTCATTTTGTTCCTTTGTAAATTAAATGTTTTAAGTGATACCAGTTTATTCCAATCAAGATGGCTTCAGGTGTGCCATACTTTTGTCATAAGTAAGACAGTAAGTGCTCTAGTTGTTCTTAAGAACACTCTGGGACATTCTGTCATTAGGCTATACTTGGGCTACATCTGGGTGATATTTGGGCTACATTTGGGCTCTTTTGTCTCGTGTGGCCATCTTGGGAGATTTATTTGTTATGAAGTTTCCTAATTTCCTCATTTACTGCAGTCTCTTCAGTGGGAATACTTTCAGTTTTTTATTTTGGTTCCATCAAGAAGGCATTCAGATGTGTCACACATTTGCCATAAATTCTGAATGTAAGCACTCTAGTTGCTCATTAGATCACTGTAGTAAAACTACTGCTCACCAGGGAAGTCTGCTGCTGGTTTTCAAAGTGCATGTTTCAGTCTGCATGTCAGAATTTGTTTATGAAATAGAAGAAGATTTGAGAAGTCAAAATGTGCCCTAATTTTTCTTTCTGCAGAACTAATCATCATTTCTATGGCAAAATGAACCCCCTCATTTTGTTCCTTTGTATATTAAATGTTTTAAGTGTTACCACTTTATTCCAATCAAGATGGCTTCAGGTGTGCAATACTTTTGTCATAAGTAAGACTGTTAGCGCTTTAGTTGTTCGTTAGAACACTCTGGGACATTCTGTCATTGGGCTATACTTGGGCTACTTCTGTGTGATATTTGGGCTACATTTGGGCTCTTTTGTCTCTGGTGGCCATCTTGGGAGATTTATTTGTTATGAAGTTTCCTAATTTCCTCATTTACTGCAGTCTCCTCAGTAGGAAATACTTTCAGTTTTTTACTTGGTTCCATCAAGAAGGCATTCAGATGTGTCACACATTTGCCATAAATTCTGAATGTTAGCACTCTAGTTGCTCATTAGATCACTGTAGTAAAGCTACTGCTCACCAGGGAAGTCTGCTGCTGGTATTCAAAGTGCATGTTTCAGTCTGTATGTCAGAATGTTTTTATGACATAGAAGAGGATTTGAGAAGTCAAAATGTGCCCTAATTTGTCTTTCTGCAGCACTAATCATAATTTCTATGGCAAAATAAATCCCCTCATTGTGTTCCTTTGTAAATTAAATGTTTTAAGTGTTACCACTTTATTCCATTCAAGATGGCTTCAGGTGTGCCATACTTTTGTCATAAGTAAGACTGTTAGCGCTCTAGTTGTTCGTTAGAACACTCTGGGACATTCTGTCATTGGGCTATACCTGGGCTACATCTGGGTGATATTTGGGCTACATTTTGGCTCTTTTGTCTCTGGTGGCCATTATGGGAGACTTATTTGTTATGATGTTTCCTAATTTCCTCATTTACTACAGTCTCCTCAGTAGGAAATACTTTCAGTTTTTTACTTTGATTCCATCAAGAAGGCATTCAGATGTGTCACAAATTTGCCATAAATTCAGAATGTTAGCACTCTAGTTGCTTATTAGATCACTGTAGTATAGCTACTGCTCACCAGGGAAGTCTGCTGCTGGTATTGAAAGTGCATGTTTCAGTCTGCATGTCAGAATTTTTTTATGAAATAGAAGAGGATTTGAGAAGTCACTTAAAATGTGCCCTAATTTTTCTTTCTGCATCACTAATCATACTTTCTATGGCAAAATGAACGCCCTCATTTTGTTCCTTTTTAAATTAAATGTTTTAAGAATTACCACTTTATTCCAACCAAGATGGCTTCAGGTGTGCCATACATTTGTCATAGGTAGGACTGTTAGCACTCTAGTTGTTCTTTAGAACACTCTGGGAAGCTGCAGTAGAACACAAAGAAATCAACTGACAGTCTCTGCCCTTGTTGGATGTACATATTTTACTGAGAATGTCAGACTTCATTCTCACATGACTGAGAAAGATAATGTGAATTTACAGAAAATATGCTCTCGGTTAGCTTATAGATCACCTTCCAAACCTCTGTGGGAAAAGCATGAGAAAATAGTTTTCTCTCAAACATGATTCATGATATCACAGCAGAAGGCTTTTTCACATGGTAAAATCACCTTAGAACACACCACAATTCCTAAAATGAGTATGGTACCATCAACAAATGATTTATAATGTAACTAAAGTCTTAAAACCTTCTATTAACTGCAATGCTTTTTAATGAGGTCTATCATGTATATTGGTCCCAAGATGGCTGCAAACACTTCTTGGATGAAGTGCTGACGGCCAATCAGATCTCACGATGAGATGTGTGGTTAGGCTCCGCCCACATATGCATATGATTTTACTTTTGATTTTCTCAGGAACTACTGAACAGATTAACAGATTGACACCAGACCTGCAAAAGGCACTTCCCTGACCTGAGGACTACCTCTCTGCCAATTTTCAAGTAATTCTGTTCAGCCGTTCGGGCTGTACCTTGGACTAAAGGTCCCTATGGAAAATTGCATGGGGAAAACGTGTTTTGGGACCCCCCTTTTTTCTCAGCCCCTGCTTGACGAATCTCTCCGAGACTTTCAGGGTAGGAGCGGAGCAGAGCGCCCCACCTATTTTGAGAATTTCGCGAGGATTCGTCAACCGGCGCCAAAGTTATTCCAAATAGAATGTTGCGGATTTCCTATGGAAACACGGTCCTAACTATAACTATCTACTGGCGACCGCCAGTAGATAATATATATATATAGATAGATAGATAGATATACATACATACACCTTTTCTTTACAGTTAAATATACTACAATGGGCATTAGAGTACTTTACATGAGTACCGGAACATATTACAATATATTGTTTGTTTAATAAAGAGACAGGAAGTGTAGGGAGTGGAAGGAAGAACCATGGTTCGACAGCTTGGTATATGGAAATAGACATCAACAGTGTTGCCCTCCTATGGTACACATAAGACAAATTAACCTCTGGCTTTAAGCATTACATATTCAATTAGCCCCTTCCGCCATGTTTCGACCAATACTTTCTTTTAATCGGCTTGACTTATCCCCATTGCATCATTGCAGCTATACTACAGCCGTAGCTTTAAGTGGAATAAAAAAACAGACAGAGCCTTATAATGAGTTACTGAGAACAATTTGTTAAAGGCCTGACCCATGTTAAAAAGGTTACCGCATAATTCATGTGGTCTACAGTCCCGCGTTTGACAAATTCATCATAGAGCCCTTCTTTCAAAGAGCATAATTGAAATCATTAAGATATTTATGCAATGATATGGCACCCTTAACTAGGGGTGAGTATAACTGGCATAATTGTCTCTAGCATAATTACCACAAAATTACCACAAAATGATTTGTAATTATGTGTAATTACATGAGAAGCGTAAATTAGCATTAAGTGGTATTTTCCTAGTGCAAAATGCACCCTTGCATCCAAAATGGGCCCGAGGATGCATTTTGTGTTAAGAAAATAGCACTAAATGCTAATTTACTCTTCTCATGTAATAAAAAAACAAAATGTTACAAAACACGAATAGCGGAAGTCAGCAGCAGCTGGCTATCTCTTAGTTCATTGTTCATGTGCTCCTGCAGGAATATTTTTGCCCCAAATTACTCTTAAGCACTCAAGCTGATGTAATTTTGGTAATTTCACATCACAAGAGTAATGCGTAATTACTGAATTTACTCC
Organism: Triturus cristatus; assembly: GCF_964204655.1. Lineage (NCBI taxonomy): Eukaryota > Metazoa > Chordata > Amphibia > Caudata > Salamandridae > Triturus > Triturus cristatus. Next base: position 396,064,298 of record NC_140594.1, read on the forward strand.
CATTACTCTGTCATAGTTCGCACAGGTCTATCCTTAACCTGGAGCATTGGTAATACCAAATCAGACAAGATACAGAGCCCACCAAATTGAAGGCATTTCTCCAGCGCAATAGAGGTTAGTTTTCCCAAAGAACCACAAAGATAGTATTATTCACTTACGCATTACCTTAGACCTACTAAAGCGCCTTCCTGCACATGTCCAACTAGTGCTACCAAAGAAACCATTGTTCACTTTCCAAAACTCAACACATGACGTAGGCATTGCCAATTTACCAAGAATTTAGCATAGCATTAAAAACTATACTGCAAACAAACACAAGTGGGGACAAGGCCTTGACCCCTGCAATCACTTTATACACACACACACGCACATACTCCCACACCCACACGCACCCCCGCCCATAGAAAGCTTAAAGTAGTCAACTCCAGCCTTATCGATTTGTCTTACAACTCAACATATGCAAACTCTTCCCAACATTAGAAACTGTTCTTTAACCATCTTTCTAATTTGTCCTTAATAAAACCTTCATTTTCCAATACATGTGCTGTCCAGCCGTGGAGTTGTATACTCTCAGCATATCCTGGATAAAGGTTACAGGATGGAATATTTAGTAGGGGGATATCATGCTACCTTAATATCACAGCCAAAGTATCGAGGACCAATATATTGAAAGATAAGTGCATATAGGAAGGAATGGATTTACTATTTCAAGTCACACATATGTGGAGTTAGGTATAGAAAATCTATATATACTTACCAGTCAATATTTGTATCCCTGATATTTTAGGTATGATATTAAGGTATCGATATTTAGGACCCACCCCATCAATATAGATCAGAACGCTGTGTTTTCCCCAACACTCTTTCGTCCTGTGATGGCCGCTCCTTTGCTGGGGTCTGGGTTTTGCTTCTGTGAAATGGTTACGGCTGTGGATGCACTCTATTGGAGGCTAAAGACAGCAAGGAAGGCCCGCTCTTTCCTGTGTCAATCTCTAGTGCAGGCTTACAGATATTGGGCAGCTAGTACGGATCCAGCTGCCACCTTCTTCCCAAATATTCCATGTATTAAGCCAAGTACTGGATTTTGTTTGCTGAGCTTCTTGCAAGAAAAGAAAGAGAGAGCCCAGTAGGATTCTCTCTCTACACTTACTTCTTTGGTCTTTGTCAATACTGAGCTCCTGCAGGACCAGGTCCAGTTAATGCACTGAATAAAGTGACATATAACATGCTTAAGACCATCTACATAGGTATGTAGAGCGTCTCATATATAATGCATCATGATTCTATGCACAGTAAAAATAGATTACTAATTCCAAAGTAATTGATCCTCATTTTATCCCTCTCAGAAATTTGAATACCTGGACATACATTTTTAACTGAAGAGTAAAAACAGACACACATACATATGCACGCGCAGACACACCCAAATGCACCGAAACGCACACATGCACGGACGCACAAACACACACAGATATGCACACATAGATCACTACAAAGGTCGCTACAATACCCAATGACCTTGGTGTGAAATTATTTCGACTTCTCACTCTGATTGAATATGAAGGGAGCATCTCTGCATTTACTGCAAAGACCCCTAGGGGCATTATGTAGGTCTCGGCAGAACCAGCCGCCCTTCAACCGCAGCCACTTCCCTCAGCCTAATGTACTTGTGTATCTGTGAGATGTCAGAGTTGCTCGGGCATTTTGCTGGGGTGCTTGTCATGTTGAATAAGCTGTTTGTATTTACTATTTCTTAAGATTTTAAGGCCCGGCATCACAAAGCCACAAGTATATGTACATTTGACTTAAAAACTCACATAGCTTGATTTACAGATACAAAGCTTTAATGGCTGGTAAATGACCCCATCGACGCTAGGAGTGAAGCCCTTTTGAGGGTCAGAAATTGAAGGAACGCCCCTAATCTGGTGAGGGGTGTAGGGGACGTAGGTAGCTATATAAGGAAACCACGTACAGTTGTGCATTATGTATACTTATGCCTGCAGAATTGTCTGAGAAAAGACTGAGTTAATACATTTGTAAAGGTTTTCCAGGAACATACCAGGCTCTAAATTCTTAAATGTTTCTTCAGCTGGCTGAAGTGGCAGAACTGTGATCAGTGAAGGCAGTGAAGGGAAGGTGGTGGATATCAGAATGCTGAGAACTGGGGAGTGAGACATGGTTGGCAGTGCATTCAGTAGGGAGCAAGTTGGCAACCAAAGGTAGTGTAGACGACAAAAGAGTAGCGAGGATGGGGAGAAGGCGAGGATGATGCATGGGGCACGAACACAGATTCTATAAATTAATTTTCCCTTCATTTTGTTCTCCTTGGTCCAGAATAATGATAGTGTGGATGGCACACAGCTCGCCAGGAGCAGCAATGAAACATTCAGCATGATACCGGGTATCAAGTAAAATTGTAAACTAAAAGGATTAAGATTCAACTGCAAAAGAAATGTATCAAAACCTTAATGTTGGCGGGAAAACTTGGTGGAAATATGTAGCAATACAAACAGTACTCAGGGTCCGATTTATATCTTGGAGGTAAGCATACTCCTTCGCAACAGTGAGGGAGTATGCTCACTGCCAAAGATAATAGTCTTCCACACCATATAGATCTGTAGATGCAGGCAGAATATAGATTTTGCTACGACCAATGTTCCCTCTAATATTTTTCTTCTGTGTGTGGGAATGGCAGCAGCGGTCCATGCAGGTAAGCGCAGCGGGAGATGTTGATGGACGATGGAATAGGATGTATTTATTTATTTCATTTTCCCTATGCCGTCGTCTGTTTACTCTCCCCTCTTTCCGTCCTACCCCACCGTGCTTACTTGCAGGGACGCTGCTGGGGAATGCAATGTTTGTGTGCACCCTGTCATTACTGTGTGCGCAACGGAATCAGAGGAGGAATAGCCATCGTCCACAAGTCCACCCTCAAGGTCTCCACCCACTCAGACGACATCCTCAACACCGCCGAACACCTGCACTTCCGGACCCACACCGACCCCAACACCTACCTCAGAGGTACACTCATCTACAGACCCCCCGGACCCCGGGCACAGTTCAGCGACTCCATCGCCGACCTCACCAGCACCCACGCTCTCACCTCCACGGACTACATCCTCCTCAGGGACCTTAACTTCCACCTCGAGAACAACTGCGACGCCAACTCCGCCACCATGATCGACAACTTCGTCAACCTCGACCTCAGACAACTCGTCACCGCACCCACCCACGCCGCCAGTCACACACTTGACCCCATCTTCTCCACAAGCACCCACGTCGCCTTCAACCACACCACCGAACTCCACCGGACTGACCACCGCTGCATCCACTTCACCTGCAAGAAACCCACCTCGCACCACCGCAGCCAACAGCTGCCCTGCCGCTGCTGGAGTAAAATCACTGAAGACCAGCTGACCACCACCCTCGCCCAGAACCCACCCACCGCCCCCACCAACCCAGACGCTGCCACCCGCAACCTCAGACAGTAGATCAACGACTGCACCAACACCCTCGCCCCGCTCAAGAAACCCACCAACAGCCACACCAGCAAGAAAGCCACCTGGTTCACCGAAGAACTCCAGACCTCCAAATGTGCATGCCGGAAACTGGAGAAGAAATGGCTCCACGAACGTGCACCGGCCAGCCACGCAGCCCACAAGGACGCCACCCGCAGACATCACCACCTCATTAGACTAGCCAAAAGATCTTCCTTCAAAACCCGCCTGGACAACAATGCACACAACAGCAAAGAACTCTTCAGCATTGTGAACGAACTCTCCAACTCCTGCGCCAACCCCAACGACATCCCACCCTCACAAGAACTGTGTGACTCACTGGCCACCTTCTTCCACCGCAAGATCACCGACATCCACGACAGCTTCAACACCATGATCGCCAGACTCCACCACCCGCATCAACCACCTGACCTCCTGGTCCAACGTCAACGACGACGAGACACGCAAGATCATGAACTCCATCCACTCAGGATCACCGTCAGACCCCTGCCCACACCACGTATTCAACAAAGCAGACCCAGCCATAGCAACCCAACTACGGAAGGCCATCAACATCTCCTTCGAGACAGCTACATTCCCGGACAGCTGGAAGCACGCCGAGATCAGCGCCCTCCTCAAGAAGCCCAAGGCGGACCCCAAGGACCTCAAGTACTTCCGGCCCATCTCCCTGCTACCATTCCCGGCGAAGGTCATCGAGAAAATCGTCAACATGCAACTGGCCCGCCACCTCGAGGACATCAACATCCTAGACCCGTCCCAGTCCAGATTCAGACGAAACCACAGCACCGAGACAGCCCTCATCGCCGCCACAGACGACATCAGACGCCAACTAGACAATGGCGAAACATCAGCCCTCATCCTCCTGGACCTGTCAGCCGCCTTCGACACGGTCTGCCACCGCACACTAAAGACTCGCCTCAAAGAAGCCGGAATCCAAGAAAAGGCCCTCGACTGGTCCATGTCCTTCCTCTCTGGCAGAACCCAGAGAGTCCGCCTCCACCCTTCCGATCCGAAGCCAACAACGTCATCTGCGGCGTACCCCAGGGCTCATCCCTCAGCCAGACGCTGTTCAACATCTACATGGCCCCCCTCGCACAAGTGGCCCGCCAGTACAACCTCAACATCATCTCCTACCCCGATGACACGCAGCTCATCCTCCCCCTCACCAAGGACTCACACACCACCAAAACCAACCTCCACGAGTGAATAAAGGCCGTCGCAGAATGGATGAGAAGCAGCCGACTCAAGCTGAACTCAGACAAGACGGAGGTCCTCATCCTCGGACCGACCCCCTCAGCCTGGGACGATACCTGGTGGCCAACCACGCTGGGAACAGCACCGACACCCACGCAACCTAGGATTCATCCTCGACTCCTCCCTCTCCATGTCGAAGCAGGTCAACACCGTCTCTTCCTCCTGCTACAACACCCTCCGCATGCTGCGCAGGATCTACAAGTGGATCCCTACCGAAACGAGAAGAACGGTGACTCAGGCCCTCGTCAGCAGCAGACTGGACTGCGGCAACGCACTCTATGCAGGAATACCAGTCAAACACCTGCGATGACTGCAACGCATCCAAAACGCCTCTGCCCGACTCATCCTCAACGTCCCTCGCCGCAGCCACATTACCCCCCACCTGAGAGACCTACACTGGCTCCCTGTCGACAAGAGGATCACCTTCAAGCTCCTCACCCACGCACACAAAGCACTCCACAACACCAGACCAGCCTACCTTAACAGCAGACTCAGCTTCCACACCCCCACCCGCCAGCTCCGCTCCGCCAGCCTCGCCCTCGCCGCCGTCCCCCACATCCAACGAACGACCTCCAGCGGCAGATCCTTCTCCTTCCTCGCCGCCATGACCTGGAACACCCTCCCTACCCACCTATGGCAGACCCAAGACCTGCTCACCTTCAGAAGACTCCTCAAGACCTGGCTCTTCGAGCGGCATCCCCTCCCTTCAGCGCCTTGAGACCCTCATGGGTGTGTAGCGTGCTTTACAAGTACTTGATTGATTGATTGAGGTAAGCAGCGGGAGCGAGGTATTACTTTCAAGTGAATATTGCGAGGAACAGTCTAGGAACTTTTATTTTATAAAGTGGTCCTAAATTGTAAATGTAAGCTTATTTCTCCAACTATATTGGCTAAAAACACACATTTTAGTAGGGTGCCACTATCACTTCAGGTCATCCTTTCCAATCCTGAATGTTTCACCTACGAATCATTGATTGCATGTGTGATAGTCTAATTAGTTTGGTAAAAGCAAAACAAGAGGCTGAAAGCACAAATACATTAGCCAATCACACAGAAGTACAGGACTGGAAACAGTGCCCGTAATGACCTGGAGGGAGGTGATCACCCTATATGTTAATAACTGCTCTGAATGAGGACTCTTGGACTCATACAAAACTCTTCAAGATTTTCTCAGAAAACTCACTAATTTGAGTGAGAAAACATTTTACTTGCAAAGAGTCACATATTTGTCAGAAGCACCATAGAACCTATTTGTGGATCACCTTAAGGAACAGCACAGATGTTCAAGGTAGGTGTTCATGTGCCATTAAAACACCACCCATAATCCTTTCTGTAGCAGGAGATAAAATAGCCAGGATATTAACTTTGCAAGATATGTCCATCTGAATGCATGTGATTGGTTTTGTCAATCTGAATCCTATTGTGTCCTCTGCCCATGGTAGTGTGAGACAGTCGTGTCCAGCATGACTCGCGGGTGGTGGGTGCACGGGTTCGCAGGGGGAGGAGGTGGGACGGGTTTAATTAAAAATGTTTAAAAACATACCTTCCAGGGTCCCGAGCCGCCTCAGCTCCTGGCGTTTTCCTGCTGCTCTCTTGAACTAGAAGCAGCCACAGGCAGCCTCCCTCCCCTCCCCTAAGGCAATCACAACGCGGCAATGGCAGTGTTGTGATTGGTGGGGACGGCGCCCAGCTGGACGCCTATTGGTATGCCATTTTCTCAATGTAGTACAAAAGGGGGTGGTGATGGACGGAGCATCAGAACCAATCGAACACTCACACCCAGTCAACAGATCTGGGTTTGATCCATCACCGTTCTTTAGCCCACTCTGCCTCCCCAGTTCAGACATGGCCATATGCAAATCAGTCTGACCCTGTGCCTCATGGGAACAGTCCAGCCCGAACTGCCAAGCCATGCCTTCCCTGGACCGGAAACAAGCTTCCTAGGACCGGTTTCTGGCATTTCAGACGTCTTCAGCCAGGCTTGCTTGAATCCAGTGGCAAAGTGAGCAAGGGACTCACGTCTGAGCATACCCTGCCAACTTATGGTGAACAAAGCGGTACAAAAGGGGGTGGTGATGGACGGAGCATCAGAACCAATCAAACACTCACACCCAGTCAACAGATCTGGGTTTGATCCATCACCGTTCTTTAGCCCACTTGGCAGTTCGGGCTGGACTGTTCCCATTAGGCACAGGGTCAGACTGATTTGCATATGGCCATGTCTGAACTGGGGTGGCAGAGTGGGCTAAAGAACGGTGATGGATCAAACCCAGATCTGTTGACTGGGTGTGAGTGTTTGATTGGTTCTGATGCTCCGTCCATCACCACCCCCTTTTGTACCGCATTTTCTCAATGTAGGCTGCACGCAGCCTACATAGAGAAAAGGGAGCGTGCACATGACTGTTTTGATCAGCTCCAGAGGGCAGACCAAACAGTCAGAACCCACAGCATTGGGCAAGCCACTCCTCCCCTGCTTTCCAGTAGACCCGCCCACCGCCCACCCCAACCAGGCACTTTTGCTTTCTCGCAGTACGAGAAGCAGAAACATAAAATGGTAGTTTTACCGTTGTATGTTTCTGTTTCTCGCACTGCGAGAAAGCAGTGGGTCCTCCCCACGTCTTCTTTCTCATGCTACCTTTCTACATTCCCATGTCTCCCAGCACGCTTTCTTTCCCTTTCTCACTGACTTTCTTAACATACCTCCCCACACTTGCTCCCTAGCTTCTGTATTCACCCTATCATACTTCCTTTCTACTTAAATCATTATTGCTTCCATTCAGTCACCCACTTCATCTTTCTCATATTACATCTCTCTGTCTCTCTCTTTGTTGCTTTGTTCTTCTATTGTTGTTATGCTGATTTCTGACATACTCACTATGCGAGTCCTGCTTGTACTCTGAGGGGCATGTTTATCGAGCAGTTGCGCTGCCCTTGCACCACGCAACTCGGCGCCAGGGCGATGCAACTACTAAGTAAGATTTATCACGCCACACAAAGGCACCTTGCATGGCCCTGAGTGGTTTGATAAATCTGGAGGAATTCAACAATCGCTGTGTTGTGTTACTCTGCACCAGGAAGTCGTTCTATGGGTTGAGCATGGATGTTCACACTGGGCAGTTGCCCAGGGGCCCCACAAGCATGGTGGCCTCTTGCAGACCCGAATTTAATACACATTTTCCTGTTAAAACATTTTTATTCCTGTGAGTGGTTATGTAGGCAGGGCCCTGTGCACTGCTTTGCCGGTGGCTTAGAATGCTGTTATAACGGCCCTGGCAGGAGTAACTAAGGTAAAGTTGGTTGTGGGCTTGAATACACAGCCGAAGTTAAATTTTTGAATAGGCTCAGAAAATGACCCCAACTTAGCAAAGTAACTACTTAGTTTCGGGGGCTGATTACATTCATTGTGGTCCTAGCATATGGGACATACATAAGTGCAGGATGTATGTGTGGGCTTCTTGTGTGTGAGCTGTTTTCATGAAGAAGTTACCTCCGGGGATGCAAACTCCGAGGCTTTCATGCCACCCAGGGTCACTTATTCTGTACACGCCACAGACACAGGACCCGGGCCGGGGAAGGCAAAGCCGGACCCGATGGAGGCTTGGGTAGAATGTCGGCTGGCGGCGGGCCCCCTGCGCCTCCGCAATTAAAAACCCGGCTAGGCCGGGGAGGGCCTGGATAGGCCCGCAAACAAAGTAAGCTCCCCCCCCCAATCAGGGGGCGAGCAAGGAAGGCAAGGAGGAGGTTAAAAGAGGGGCCAACGGCCAGAAAATCCCATTTCAAGTCTCCCCCTTGCGAAAGAAGAAGAGAAGGAATCAACTAAACGACGGAAGCAGCGCGGATTGAGATCCACTCCCGTCGGACAGAGGAAGTGTAGCCCGATTTGAGTCTACATCGGCGGGAGCAGCGTTGGGAAGCAGCCTCCACCCCCGCCGGAAAGGACGAATGCAAGAGGCCGGGCGGCGGAACAGCCAGTTTTACATTGGACCCCGGAGACCAAGCGGCAGAGCTCGAAAAGTCAACATCGAAAAGGGCTCCAGGAAGCTCCAGCGTCGCCGCAGCATGCCCACACTTTCCCCACCACACAGCACTGGAGGCGCACGTTTCGCGCCTTTTTTGTTTTTCTTACCAATCGAGGGAAGACACAAAAAGGACAAGCTGAGGCCGGGGGGAATGAAGAAGAAAGGAATGCCGCCGGCAGGAACCCCAGCAGCAACAGCCATGGGGGAGGAGAATGAACGAGGAAGAAGTTGACGCGCTGGAGAAGACGCAGGAATGTGGGCAAGGAGGCGACAAACAGAGGCTGGACGGCGCTAGCACCTGAAGCCAGAACGGCGGTGCGTGGCGCCAGTAAGCCATGTCCCGGGGACTCTGTGGGATCGGAAGCGACACAGCCAGGAAACAGAGCTAACCTCCCCCCAATCAGGGGGAGAGCTAGGTGGGGTGAAGGGGATAAGAAGGGGCTAATGGTCAGAGTGTAATACATTTACCCCCCACCACCCCCCCCCCCACATTAAGGAATGAGAAGAATCGAAGACCTACCGACTGCTAGCCGACCTTGCCATGGATTGTGGACCGGCGGAACGACAAACGACAGACAGGCCGGTTGCGCCCCCTTTTCACCGGTTGTTTTCAAGCGACTGCAAACAGCAGCGAATCTTAGGGCCGGGCCGGGCCTTCCTCCCCCCGTTACAGAGGTGGGAACCAGGGGTTGTGCAGCGGGAACAGCGTGAGCAGAGCCTCCACCCTGCCAGCTTCACATGCCCAACACCTGCAGCCACTACGGCGGTGTTTGATGGCGTTACAGGGGCAGCTCAAGCCTAAACAGCAGCGACCAGGGAGGCACCCCAGCCAGGATGCAGGACAAGCTTACTGGGAGCACCGGACTTGAGGCTCGAGGGCCAGACGGGGCGGGAACCTTGTGGGTCGCTGCGGGCAGCGGTGTCCCCCTGAAACAAGGGATGATCAAGTAGGTAAGCACGGGTCCGAATCCGGAAATGTAATGAGAAGGGTAGAGAGTGAAGGAAGCAGAAGGTAGGTTGCTCAAACAGAACGTGCGTAGGGGTCGGCTTATCCGCGTCTCAATCTGATCGGATTAATTGCAGTAATGTGAGATGTGGCTGTGTTACAATATTGACAAAGCGTTACGGTTACGGTTTAGTGGGTGCTCACACATTTCGAGTTTGGACGGGTGCACATACAGTGAACCATTGGTGACTGGGACGAGGAGGGTGTGGGGGAGTTGAGATCGGATCACGGAGTCAGGGCAGCACCAAAAATGGCCCTTGCTGGTTTCCACAGTTTAAAAAATTAAAACGTGGGAAATTCAAAAGTTTAAAGGACAGGGTTGGCGTCCAACCTGCAGAAGGGAGAGCACATGAGCTCGGTCGAAGGCACAGAAATATGTTACTACAGGTAACCATGTCACCTCATGCATGCGGACAGTGATAAAAAATGGATATGCAAAGGGAGGGAGTATTTGGATGTCTAAAAACTATGCTTGTGTCCGAATCATTAAAACCGGTTTAGAGAAGCACAGTGCATGTTTACCCTCATTAATATTTAGAATAAATCAAAGAATTAGGCCTGTACATCTGTGGGCAGACGCACAATCCCCATTGGGCTCAAGGGGCTTCAGCTCCCCCTGTGGTGTATGTTAGGCGGGGCCGAGACAGCCTCCCGGGCTGGCGACCATCTGATTGCTGCCGCACCCGAGGACTTCACAGGTCTTTAAAAGACCATCTACTTGCTAACGAGGCTTTGTGGTGTTTTTCACCCCTTCTTTGATCCCCCGGCAGCTCCACCCTGTGGGGAGCGGGGGATCCGTGTTTTGAGTTATGGCCCTGGGGCCAACATGCTGGGGCAGGCGGTGCACGGATGCTTGCAACTGAAAATGGGAGCTTGGGGGGCAGCTGAGCACAGCGAGGTCTGTCCCCCGGGCAGATTGGTAGGGGGTCGGGGGGGAGCGGCCGAAGCAGCCATTTTGAAGGATTTGAGCTACATTTGGGGATAGCCCAAATGTAGCCCAATTTTGGAATTTGTAGCCCAATTGGGTTTATAACGATGTTTCGCGCTATCCCAGCCACCATTTTACGTTTGGTGACCTGGTGGCTGGGAGCGCTTGTCCTGGGCAGTTTTTATCAGGCCTAGTGGAGTTTGTGGGTATATTGGTAGGCGTGTTTTGTGGTGTATTCTCGATGGCTGGCGGGGATTATCGAGTGCTTGAAGCACTGCGGCTGCACAGCGAGGCTGGGCGTATGGATCTGGTGATCCCCGAGGCGAGGAGGGCCCGCGCCCGGTGAGGCGGGCGTCAGCTGGGTTGGCGGCCGCCGTCGCGGCTTGCTCGCCCCCCCGGAAAGCCGGGACGTCAAAGGTGAGTGCTGGTGTGGTGGGGTACAGGCAGGCAGAGAGGGAGAGGGGGACAGGATAGTTTGCGTCAGGGCAGGGGGGGTGGGGGGGATGTCGCCTCTGTTGATTGAGTCAGAGGGGAGCGAGCGGGATTGGTCCGGCCTGGACATATTTGAGTCCTGGTCAGAGGGGGTGTCTGGGGTGCCTGGGATAGGGGTGGGCGGGAAGGGGCCGGGGGATACAGTTCGGCGAGGGGGCAAGGGGTTGGTTTCGCGGGGGGTTTCGGGACGGGGGCGCCGAGCTTTCGGGAGGGGGTTGGGGAAGGGGGGTTGGTGTGGATTGAGGGGGAGGACGGGGAGGACAAGGAGGAGGAGGTGGCGGATCTGAGTGTAGTGGGGCGGGCGTGGGTAGCAAGTACGCTAGGGGCAGGTAAGCGAGGATGCAATGATAGTCAGAAGAGAGGTGGGCCCAGCACACCAGACCATTCCTTTTTGTTGCAGGCGGTGGACCGACAACCTGACCGGCGCGGGGTGCCAGACTTGGTAGGGCTGGGAGCGGCCCGGAGGCACCAAGGAGAAGGGAGGGTGGAGCCTTGGGCGGCATGCCCAGTACCGGCGGGGGATCCCGGCGTGGTCGGCACAAGTAGGCCCGGAACGGGCTCGCCGGCCCCAACACCCACGGGGTCGCAGCGCCCCGGGGGACAACGGTGACGGAGCGTCACTGAAGAGGATGTTGGTGTTTTGCGTAGGGTTCAGTCGGCACCTCCGGCAGGGAGAGCTGGGGGTGCAAGGCAGGAGGAGCTTGATTATGAGGAGGAGAGTATGGAGGAGGGTGAGGTGCGTGATGTGGAGGAGGACAGGGCGGGGGGTCCGAGTAATGTTGTGTCCAGTGTTTTTCAGGTGTCACGACGCCAGGCGAGGCCCACGGGTCGGACATCGAGGTGGGAGACCGGCTCAGCCCCTCGGACAGGACACAGGGAGCGATGCACGGAGTCCTTGGCGCCATGTAAACAGTCTTTGCTCGGGCGCCCAGTGATGGTATTCGTGGGAGTTGGGGGATCTGACAGAGAGGGGGGGGTTGGGGGGAGGTTGCGCATGGGTGCGAATGTGGTGGATGTGGCGGTTGGCACGGAGGACGCAGGTAAGGGAGGGGAGCCTGGGAAAAGCGGCGGGGCGAGTTTGACGGACACGAAGGGGACTGTGGAGACGCAGACGGGAGACGGGGAAAAAAATTAGAAAGTAAAGAGGTTAAGATAAAACGTTTGCCGTATATGGGGGTAACTAAGCCCTTAGGTGCGCATTTAATGCTGGCTACAAAGGAGCGGATTTGGAAGGGGGAGTATGTAGAAATGCTCAAGCTCCTTCACAGGGAAGTGCGGGCGAAGGAGGGCTCCAAAGAGGAGGAATTTGAATTGGCTAAGTGGCCTAAGGTGCCGTTGACAATTGAAAATTGGACGGCGGCTTTCCTTATATATGCTAGCGTGTATTGCGAGAAATTCCCTGAGAGGTCCGTGGCCATGTTTAAATACATGGACGTCATACAGAAGGCACAAATTACAGGGGGTGGATATGCCTGGGCCCAGTATGATGAGGAGTTCCGGGCGCGCATAGCGTGGGACCCGGAGGCGAAGTGGGGTGAGCTGGATACAGATTTGTGGCAGCATACGATGGGACTAGCGGGGTCTGGGAAGACTATATTCACGGCCAGCGGGCTCCCGCTCGTGTATCGCCCTTTCGGGGAGGCCCCACCCGCGGGGGGTAGGGGGAGCCGGCAGGGGACAGGCAGGTGAAAAAGGGGCTTGCTGGGATTATAATAAAGGACTGTGCACAAGGGAGTACTGTCGTTTCAAGCACGAATGCTCTGGATGCGGGAAACGGCATGCATTGGTCAACTGCTGGGGGGCCCAGGGTCAGTCGCAGGGAGGTCAGCAGTGGCAGTCGGGAGCCTTTAAGGCGGGTGGTCAGCAGCAGCAGCAGCAGTCGGGAGGGGGACGGGGGGCTAAGGGGCCTGGGCCAAAGGGCTCGTACTCCGGTTAACGTGGGGAACTTGCTGGCGGCCTTGCGGGAGTATCCCGAGAGGGAAGCGGCGGAGCGGTTACGGTTGGGGTTTCTTGAGGGGTTCAGAGTGGGGTATGAGGGTCCGCGGGTGAGGCGCTGGGCAGACAATCTGAAATCGGCTCGGGAGCACTCGCAGGTAGTGCAAGACAAACTTGACAAAGAGGTACGGGAGGGCCGCATGGCGGGCCCCTTTCAGGAATGGCGCATGGCGGGCCCCTTTCAGGAATGGCCATTGCCAGATTTAATTGTGTCACCCATTGGAGTGGTGCCAAAAAAGGAACAAGCGCAGTTTCGCCTGATCCAACATTTGTCCTGGCCGGAAGGAGGGTCGGTCAATGATTTTATTGATGAACAAGCGGCCACTGTATCTTACTCATCTGTTGACGTTGCCATGTCACTGGTGGTGACCGCGGGCGCAACAGCGCAGATGGCAAAGTGCGACATAAAGTCAGCTTTCCGGCTGCTTCCAGTTCACTCTGATGACTGGGATCTGTTAGGCATACAATTCGGCGGTCAATGGTACGTGGACAAAGCGTTGCCGATGGGCTGTTCTATGTCTCGCGCACTTTTTTAATCATTCAGCACGTTCCTACAATGGCTGTTTACGGAACGGACGGGTCACCAAGGAGTTACGCACTACCTGGATGACTTCTTTTTTGTGGGCACCTCAGGCTCCACGGACTGCCAGAAGGCTCTGGACAGCTTCAATGAGATCATGAGGGAACTAGGGGTGCCGTTGGCACCGGAGAAAACGATGGGTCCTAACACGGCCATTACGTTTTTGGGAATTGAGTTGGATGCAGAGTTGATGGAGGCACGCCTTCCTGCGGACAAAAAGCAGCAAATGTTGGGGCTGCTGGCAACCATTTTGGCAAAACCAAAAGTGACGGTTAGAGACATACAGGTCCTGCTGGGCCATCTCAACTTCGCCTGTAGGGTGGTCAGAGTAGGGCGGACGTTCTGTAGGCGACTGGGATGAGCGCTGGCTGGACAGAGGCCCCCACATCATCATGTACGTTTGTCAGCCCGGGTGAGGGAAGACTTGAGGATGTGGCAGTTCTTCTTGCACCAGTTCAATGGGATACCTCTGGTGAGGGAGGCGGACATGGTGTGGGATGTACAGATTTTCTCAGATGCAGCAGGGAGCACAGGTTTTGGCCTGTACTGGCAGGGGAGGTGGTGTGCCGAGCCCTGGCCCGCGGACTGGTTGGATGGGGGCAGAAGCATTGCTTTTCTGGAATTTTTTCCCCTGGTGGTGGCCGTCACGCTTTGGGGGGCCCTGTTGGCCCACAAGAAGGTGAGCTTCAGGATCGACAAAATGGCAGTGGTGCATGTGGTCAATCGGCAGTCTGCAAGGGATGAGCAGGTTCTGAAGTTGTTGAGGGTTTTCGTGTTGGGGTGCTTGAAGCATGATATTGCCTTTCGCGCAGTGCATGTGCCAGGTGTGGACAATGACATTGCGGATGCTTTGTCTCGTTCGCAGTGGGGGAGATTCCGTGGGCTCGCCAAGGACGCGGATGTGACCCCGACTGGCATGCCGCAACAGCTGTGGTACGTAGGCAACACCGGATGTTGCAACTGGTTTTAGGCTCATTGGCACAGTCCACGAGGTCAGCATATGGGGCGGCATGGGAAGAGTTTTTACATTCAGGGGCAAGGTAGCGGGCCCCCGGGTTGGCTAGACAGGAGGATGTCATACAGTTTATCTTGGGCTTGGTAGAGAGAGGGCTTACGAAAGTCACGATTGTGGGCAAGCTGGCGGGCATCGCTTTCGTTGGGAAGTTGTTGTGGGGATACGCCCCCTCCGCGGGTGAACTGGGGGCCCGGATTTTGGAAGGGTGGGCGCGGGAGTGTGGGCGCGCATCGCGAGTGCGGAAACCCTTGTCTGGGGAACTGTTGGAAGGGGTCATCGGAGTGTTGCCGGGGGTGTGTTTTGATGACGGGGAGGCTAGCCTTTTTTCTACACTCATGTCCTGGATGTTTTTCGGGGCCTTTCGGGTGTCAGAGTTGTTGGGGTCCAAAGGGGAGCGGGGTCTGTCTTGGGGGGAGGTCTCTTACAGTGCGGAGGCGGTCAATATCTGGCTTTGGAAAGCGATAACTGATCAGAAAAGCAGAGGCAAATGGGTAGCTTTGAAAAGGGGGCGCGCGTCGCCTGTGTGTCCGTTTCGGTGGGGCATGCGTTGGAAGGCCTTATCAGGGGAGTTGGGAGGACTGATCTTTGTACATGGAGATGGGAGGTGCGTCAAGGCTTCTCAGCTGTTGGCAGTGCTCAGGAAAGCGTTGGGTAGACTGGGGATCGACGGGAAGGGGTTTGGCACGCATTCCTTTCGGATTGGGGCAGCGTCGGAGGCCCATGATAGGGGTTGGGGCCGAGGGGACATTATGAAGCTGGGTAGGTGGTCATCGGATTGCTATCAGCGGTATGGGCGCAGCGAGGTTGGGGAAGGGGCAAAAAACAAACAAAAAAAAAACCAAAAGGAGGAAGGGTTGTTTGGGGTTGTGTCTTGTTTCTCATTCTTGTTTCTCTTTTCAGGTTCGGTTATGGGTCCCCTCGCTAGGGAGATGTCCATCTGGATTGTGGGACATTCCTTCGTGAAACGGGCACAGGTCCAGGCCCGCTCGAGTTACTTTGGAGACTGTTTAGGTTTCAATAAAGACTTATTTTCAGTGGCTTGGCGAGGTCGGGGAGGTATGCGATGGAAGGAATTGTTATCGGTGCTGAACGGGCTCATGGTGAATGGTAGGTGCCCGGATGTGTTGGTGCTACATTTGGGGGAAAACGACATGGTCAGGGAGACTGGTTTAGCGTTGATGCGGGCTATGAAGATGGACTTGTCGGTGGTCACAGCCCAGTGGGCAGGGTGTTCCATACTATGGACAGAGTTTCTCCCCCGGAGAGTTTGAAGGGGGGCGGTTAACCCGGGGGCAGTGGATGAAGCCAGGAGAAAGTTGAATACAGAAATGGTGAGGTTTTGTCGGCATCTAGGGATTGGTAGGATCGCGCATAGGGACATTCGGTACGACTCGCAGGACTTTTTCAGGGATGATGGGGTACACTTGTCTCGGCTCGGCATGGACCTGTATCTGTTGGAGTTGCGGGAGGTTTTAGCCCGTTTGTTAGGAGTTTACCGTCGAAAAAAAAATAAATCTCAAAACGGTAGGGGGGGGGCAGAAAAAGGGGGAGGCGGTGTACCCGCCTACACTCCCGCCTTTTTCTGGGTGGCGGGGTGGTTGACAGTTGGCCGGGATTGGCTGGAGTTTGTTGTTATATGTTTGGGAGTTTGTGGTGCAGGAACAGGGAAAGGGTAACCAGGTAGGATAAGTTTAGATTAGAGGTTGGTTAGTTACAGTAGCACAAAGGCAGGTAGGGATTACGGTCAGGGGAGTTTGGGATTTGGAAAGGCTAGATTGTGTAGGATTGGGTTATATTATGGTTATGGAATGTTATGTTGTATTTTGTGGGATGGGGGAAATGATGTGGGGATCGTAGGGGTGGGGGGAGGAACAAGGGGTCAGGAATTTCCTGTATAGTGAGGTAATTAGTTTTGTAAGGCAGTGGCCAAGGGATGAAATTGTGATATGCACCTGTTTCAATAAAGCGGCCTTTTTCACACACAATAAACTGGTCTAATGTCGGCTTGCCCCCCCTCCCCCCTTATCTCCCAATGGGAGCTTGTGGGGGCAGCCGAGCACAGCGAGGTCTTCCCCCCGGGCAGATTGGGAGGGGGGAGGGGGGAGTGGCCGGAGCGGCCATTTGAAGGATTTGGGCTACATTTGGGGATAGCCCAAATGTAGCCCAATTTTGGAATTTGTAGCCCAATTGGGTTTATAACGATGTTTCGCGCTATCCCAGCCACCATTTTAGGTTTGGTGACCTGGTGGCTGGGAGCGCTTGTCCTGGTCAGTTTTTGTCCCCGCCCGCCCTCCCAGTTTATAAGGGTTCAAGGGTCTTTTATGTTGGCGGTTTAGCCTTTTGGCGTGGGGAGTTTTTTGCAGGCGGCTTTTGTTGGAACAGGTACATAGAGGCAAATTAGTGTATTGTCGCTTGGAACAGGTGCAGGCGGGGTCGTTGACAGTTGGCCGGGATTGGCTGGAGTTTGTTGTTATATGTTTGGGAGTTTGTGGTGCAGGAACAGGGAAAGGGTAACCAGGTAGGATAAGTTTAGATTAGAGGTTGGTTAGTTACAGTAGCACAAAGGCAGGTAGGGATTACGGTCAGGGGAGCTTAGGATTTGGAAAGGCTAGATTGTGTAGGATTGGGTTATATTATGGTTATGGAATGTTATGTTGTATTTTGTGGGATGGGGGAAATGATGTGGGGATCATAGGGGTGGGGGGAGGAACAAGGGGTCAGGAATTTCCTGTATAGTGAGGTATTTAGTTTTGTAAGGCAGTGGCCAAGGGATGAAATTGTGATATGCACCTGTTTCAATAAAGCGGCCTTTTTCACACACAATAAACTGGTCTAGTGTCGGCTTGCCCCTACTCCCTCCCCCTTATCTCCCAAGCACTCGGCAGTAATATATACCGGCAAAATGCTTCCTGCGGGGAGAGGCTGCGAGGCACACTGGGACAGCCGTGACCGGGCAGACCCACACCGTACCGACCCTGTGTACCGCTTCAGTTTAGTACTGCGGGTGTTCTATATTTATATGCTTTTTGGGTCTTCTTGCGTGGTTTGGCTTGTGAAAAAGTCCTCTGCAGTAATATATCCCGACAAAATGCTTCCCGCGAGGAGAGGCTGTGAGGCACTCTGGGACAGCCGTGACCGGTCAGATATTTATATGCTTTCCTGGTCTTCTTGCTTGGTTTGGCTCGCGAGCAAAGTATCACCCATACTCGGTGAATACCAATAGTAAGTCACAGGAAATACGTAAAGATCACATTTAAGCAATATACAGCTTTAGCAACTAGGCGGCAGGTACGCGCTCGGGCAAAACGTTCTATTGGGAAGCAGAAGGTGATAATGGGAAAAGTGTACCTTGATGATATATCAAGCGCTAATTATAACGTCAAATGTTATTTTTGTATAGTTACGCGTGTTTGTTTAATTTTCTGGACAGTATGCGTAATTATGAAATAAAAATCGGGAGAATTTAGCACACTTTGGGGAGCTACAGTCAGGACAGCAGCAACTGAGTTTCTGGTTACACAAAAATCTGCAAAAAATGCTGGAAAGCATTATTCTACATGATGTTTTGTGGCGGCCAAAAAAATGAGCGCCATCCATTACAATTCTCTCACTGCAAACATTCCTGCTTCATATCGTTGAAACAAGCCCTCTGATTGGGCATTTTAACTTCGGGCACTGACAATCCAGATGTATTGTATTTTTTATACCATGCTCAGTTAGCTCGTGGGGATACAAAAAGGGAAAGGACGTACGAATTATCAAAATTACAATATTTCAAAACAATGAAGGATGCAGATGCGAGCACAGCAGACTCCTTTTTGCTTTGTTTCTTTTTTTATGGCCAATGTTTTAATAGGCGCCAATTGACAATAGTGGAGAGGCAGGATAGTAGCTAATACGAATTACATGTATAATATGACCATGCAACTTAAGAGTCAGGAGCTACTGCACACGGGCATTTTTGCTTAGGCGAGCAAGAGGCTATGTAGCTCGAGCTCACTCACCTCACACAAACCTATGCTTTAGTCAAACTGGCAGCTGATTCAAACACTTATCGGTGGCATTAGCAACACAATACGCAGGCAGTCCCGAAATAAGCAGGTTTCGAACTAGAGCCCCAGCAAAATCCCATATAACCAATCACTCTCCCTCGGATGCACTGGATAGTTAGACAACACCACTCATACCAGTAAAGTATGTCAGAGCACGTCACATCACGCGCCCATTACACAAAGAAGGGCAATCATGAGCGGATAAATCAGGGGAAAGACAATGGTAAAGAACCCAAAAGACTACAAGAAGGGAAAGTCACATGTCTTCCATACTGGTGAGCAGTACAGGCTAGGAGCGCTTGGGGTGAAGAAGCCCAATCTCAGGATAGTAAAAGAAATAACATAGTGGGGAGTTTCTATTGGATAAGGAAACTAGAGTTCAACCCGAATGCACCCCTTTTGCAGAAGGAAATCTAGGCTGTAAAGTATACTTGGGGGTGCTTATGCAGTTCTACGGCGAAAACTGATAGCTCACAGTTTTTGGATAGTACGACTCTAAGACAGAAATGGCAGTGAGGGACCCAGTGGAATAAGCCAGGAAAGAGCGGATATGAGAGCATAAGCCAAGGTCGCCCACGCTAGGAGAACAGTAATGAAGGAATGACTCTCTGAAAAGAGCAAGACCAGAGCAGGGCAGTACAAAAGCTACCCATGTTCGTTGCGAAGGTCAAATCAAGACCCGGGTGAATCCGGATTTCGGCTAGAGGATGGCCTCCGTAAGAAAGAATACACCAATCCTTGTCATGCAAGGTTAAAAAACATCAGAAAGCTACCATTACCGCGTAGGGCTATAACAATCCAGTTTGCCGTGGGAACAGATACACAGCTAAGGCCAGATTCAAGCAAATGGGCCTGGTGGTGGGAGAGCAGTCTTCCTGCAAAGCCTCGTCGTTTCGCGCACCACTCGTGGCACCCATAAGCATAATGGTCAACCACAGGAACGCCCGACTGAACCAGGGAGAAAAGCGGGGTGGAGGTGGTAAAGGGAGCAAGCTTTGACCATACAGGTGTCCGGCGCTTTCAAGTACTGAGAAAACAGACACAAAGCGGGGGTCACGTCCTTCCCAGTGGTTAAAGGATAATAAAGACATGCTTTGAGACAGAATACAGGTGCATCTCTATTGAGAAATGGTAAAATTATTCTGCATAGCGAGGGATTGTTACAAATTGAGGCAGGGAATCTCTGCCCGTGAGATGTATAACTATCAGCTTACAGTCCAGGGCATTACGACATATTCCTACAATTTGTGCTGATGCATATGCCACCAAACAACTAGCCTGGTTGCAAAAATATTTAAAACAATTCCCCTAATGTCACTTACGAAACGCTTTTCCATTCTACCTACTCCACACACTAAGCGTAGTTAGAGGAGGAGAATCAAGATGGAGTAGGAAAAATCCAGAAGAAAGCTAAATACCACCATGGCCAAAGCATACAAAGCCCAGGGGTGGGGGTTCGGGCGACACGGGTTCATAAACTTGTAGTCGCCAGGGTACGACATGGAAGGTGGGGTATACCACACGGGGGTAGGAATAGACAAGTTTCTGCTGAACATCGTAGGCATATTTGAGCAAAGCGGTTTCAAGTAGGTCGCGAGGGTAGGCCAATCAAGAAACCGTAGAGAGCGTGGCGGAGCTCACACGAGGAACCTAGTAGAGAACGAAATTACTAGAAGATAGATGAAAGGCTCGCACAGTGTCCTTGGGATGCCTCATGGCAGGGGCACTGGGGGAGCCATTGGGCGGCGTGGCGCCAGTGAAAGAATAGAGATGACACTCCCGCAGGACCGGGGGAATGCCTTACGGCAGGGGTACAGATGGGGAACATGACAAGGACCCAGCCGCAAGAAAATAGAGTAGATGCTCAAGTAAGGTCCTTGGGTTGCCAAACAGCAGGGACCCCTGGGAGAAGGGAGGGCCCCGAAAGGATACAGGATGAGCGGGACGGCACATGCAGCCCGGGCATGTCCAGAACGCGGTCTTTAGCTTCACTGCGTACACCCATAGCGAGTTAACTATCTTGATATTCATTTGCTGTAAGCTACGTTAGTGAGGATACGAATTTATTGACCTGTTCCTCGGTTGTGTACGCTCTAACAACAGCCTCACCACGCTTGCAGACTTCTACGTAATATAATTTGCTGCATTACTGTCATTGTCCTTTTGTCTACGAACTAGCGTTCTTTGTTGGTTTATTTGGGGATGCACATTGAAGCCACACATTTCCAATACGATCCCGTTTATACAAACATGTCATTTATGCTTAGATACACCATCTAAGTAATTGAGAGAAGGTGGTTGTTGTTAACTATCTTGGGCTTCGCACACTTAGCAACATTCTCTTGGTGTTTCTTTAATCATTTCTCACGCTTGATAAGAAACAAAAGCATTTATATTGATCTGCTCATTGTTTCTGTACGCGGAACAATAGCTTTCTGGTTTTTCACTTTATTCTGTTTATTGAGATGAACATATTGAGGCTGCAATAATACCGTATTACCGCGTCTATGGATACATTTTGATGCTTTATTAAGTATCCTGAGAATTTTGATAATCGGTCTGTTATCCTCCCAATCAGTCCGTTTAATGTATATATAGCTAGCCAGTGCCATTGTTTATTATCTAGTTCGGTATGACTGGTCCTGTACACTCTTTAGACTTCTTTCTTTTTCTTTGATTTACAGCAGAGGTCTTGGAACCCTTTGGATTAGCAGCTCATCCATAAGCAACCACTGCTGATATTTAGGTAATTCTTTCACTATTTTCTTTACAACATTTTATTTATTTTATTTATTTATGTAGTTTGTAGAGCGCACAGCTACCCCCGAGGGGGTGTCCCGGCGCTAGAACCTGAACCTCCAGGTGAGAAGAAAGGGGCAGGGAGGGAAACAGCAGGATAAGAATCAGAGTCCAGAAAAGAGCCAAGTTTTGAGTCTGGCCCGGAAGATGGATTCAGAAGGACAGAATCTAAGATCGATTGGCAGAGCGTTCCACAATTTTGCCGCGATAACACTGAACCCTCTGCCACCCATTCTAGTGAGTCTAAAACGGGGAGAGATCAGAAGGCGGAGGTCATTGGATCTCAGGGATCTGATGGAACGGGATATTGAGACACGTTTTTTCAAGTAGTTGGGTCCGAGGTCGTTGATGGCTCGGTAGGCGAGGGTAAGGACCTTGAACTGGATACAGCTGGCCACCGGTAGCCAGTGAAGTTCCTTACGATAAGCGGAGACTGATTGACGGTAGGGGATATTACCAATCAATCTGGCCGCCGCATTCTGGACAATCTGAAGCCGGTCTATCAGATATTGGGGGGCACCAGCATAAAGGCTGTTGGCATAGTCCAGGTGAGACGTGATGAGGGCATGGGTAACTGTACGGCGGGAGTCCAGAGGGAGATAGGGAAGTATCTTTTTGATCATGCGCAACTTCAGGAAGCAGGCAGAGGTCACTTTATTGACCTGAGTTTTGCATGAGAGGGAGTCGTCAAACTGAAATCCCAGGTTACGAGCAGAGTGAACGGGAGAGGGAGCAGGATCAAGTGCCGTGGGCCACCACCAAGAGGAAGGGATGGGATTTTTCTGGTTAAAAAACAGCACCTCTGTCTTGTCTGCATTGAGTCTAAGGTGGTTATCAGTCATCCAGACACTGATGTTGTTGAGGCACTGGCGGAAGTTGGTGAACGCGGAGTCCGAGTGGTCTCTGAAGGAAAACATCAGCTGAGTATCGTCAGCATAAGAGACCACCCTGACTCCGTAGGACTCCACAACGTCGGAGACGTTAATTAGTCTAGCGTTTGAGACATGATTTGTTATTTGACATTATATGCCATGTTATCCTTCATTGTTGTTTTTTGTCTCTTCAGCATACTTTGTGAAAACTGTTCTTTGAGGACAATTGGCCTCTCAGCCCCATTTTTTAGTTCCTAAAGGTACAGCCATTTTCATGACATTTACATTATGTAGAGTTTTAGTAAGTTACCCCTTTTACTCATCATTTATTAAGTGGGTTTCTTTCTTCATTGAGGCTACAATAATACGGTAATACCGCGTCTATGGATACATTTTGATGAATTATTAAGTATCCTGAGAATTTTGATAATCAGCCTATTATCCTCCCAATCTGTCCATTTAATAGCTAGCCAGTGTCATTGTTTATTATCTAGTTCGGTATGACTGGTCCTGTACACTCTTTAGACTTCTTTATTTTCTTTGATATACAGCAGAGGTCTTGGAACTCTTTGGATTTGCAGATCATCCATAAGCAACCATTACTGATATTTAGGTAATTCTTTCACTATTTTCTTTACAACATTAGTCTAGCGTTTGAGACATGATTTGTTATTTGAAAGTAATATTTTTACAAAAAACTCTTGTCCCTATTTTTCAATTATAGGATTGGAAGTTATCTGCTCCACTAGTGCCTTTGGCCTTATATATATTTTTTTAACATCAAGAACAGTCTTCTATAAATTTCAGCATTACTTATTCAGCGATAGGTGTCTTTCAGATGAGAGCATTATTAAGTCAAATTTCAACAGTCCAATAGTACCTACTTAATCAATTGAGGCATAGACTATTACTATGTATGTTTTCTTTTCCTCTAATGTTGCTTATGGTTTTTAGGTCTATTTTTACTTTATTCACTCCTTCTTATATCCTTAATTTAGTTCCCAATGCATTAATATTGCACTTCCTTGCTTCTATTAATTATTTTCATTGTATGGCTTGAATTTAGTATAAATAGATGTGAACTTGCTTATTAGTACCATTATCATCATTGTGACATTTTTTCTTATGATTTCTGACAATGTTTTTGTCATATAGAGTGACACTAATAGACACATTTTTAAGACATGGTGGTAATATGTTACTGTTTTTTCAGAACATACTATTTCGGAGATGGAACTCCTGAGGAAGGCAGTGTGGGCTGCCGAAACGCATGTTGAGATTCAACTTGGAAACCACCCGACAAATCATATATTCATTGGATGTTCCTTTTAACAATATATACTGTTGATTTCTGAACTAGATATTTGTATTGAAGAATTATTTTTTGCAAATTTACTTTGAATTATTGGATCAATGACTTTAGTCAAAGAATTATCTTTAATCAATGTTTATCTAAAAGATGCATAATGATTCAGCCACTTTCGCTCAGATTCATTACCATGTATAAGAAATAAATATTTTGTATTTTTCTATATATTAGTGTCACCAATTTTTTTATTTTTTACTCGTGTATTGATCAGCAATTATTGAGTTTATTGTTATTTTGATTGAAGTTGCCCTAGCCCATTTACAGTATGTATTTCCCTTTCTAGGTGAACTTCACTATAGTTTTACAGGGGCCCCCTTGTCTTTGCATTCTTTATACCCGCAACCTGTTTGCGTGGGGTTTATCTGTTGATGTATATTTACACATTAAGTATTGTATGTTCACAATCTATTTGGACTGTTCCCATGAGGCACAGGGTCAAGACTGATTTGCATATGGCTGGGTTCAAACTGGAATGGCATGGTGAGCAAAAAAACGATGGATTTAGGCCCAGATCTCTGTACTGGGGTGAATGTATGACATTGGTCTGCATTCTGTCCATCAACTGTTGTTTTTGCATTTGTCACCCCGAGTGGGACGGGTATGCTCAGACGTGAGTCCCGTGCTCTCCATGCCACTGGAATCAAGCTATCCTGGCTGAAGAGGGGTGAAACCCCGAAACCGGTCCTAGGATGCTTGTTTCCAGTCCAGGGAGGACCTGGCTTGGTAGTTCGGGCTGGACTGTTCCCATGAGGCACAGGGTCAAGACTGATTTGCATATGGCTGGGTTCAAACTGGAATGGCATGGTGAGCAAAAAAACGATGGATTTAGGCCCAGATCTCTGTACTGGGGTGAATGTATGACATTGTTCTGCATTCTGTCCATCAACTGTTGTTTTTGCACAATCTATTTAAGCCACACAACACCTTCTATAATTCATCTTTTTCTGCATCTTAGTCTGCCTCTTTTATTGTCTTCTACTTTACATTCTGGTACTTCATGGTTTTTCTATCACTAATCACTATCTACTAACTATTATTAGTTTTTCCAGAGATACGGTTATTCCTTATCCGAACATGGATAATTTGAAAACTTTTGGATTTTCGGATGAACAGTATGCGTTACTAGTTGGTGACCAATGTAGCCTTGGTCAAGAATCAGGTTTTACAGGTCCAACTGCTAACAAGATGACATTCGTAAACTTTTAGAACTAAAAAATAAAATAAAAAGAATGGAGATGCATGGACACTTCATGTTGGAATATTTAAAGGCAGGTGTGATACCACAAGGTCTTAGAGTCCGCAACATTCCTGGGCTGTTTATACAAATTAAAGAGTTTCTTGAAAAATGGTCATTAATAGCGAATAGATGTTCACGAGACCTAATGATTTTGATAATTGAGACAGCTGAAGAGATTATTCAGGTATTAATGGCAGAGATGTCAATTTTAGAAGATAAAATTAAACAATGCAATGCAGTGGAAGAAGGTAAGAAAAAACTTTGTTTAAACGTAAGACTGATATATTACGGAAAGATATAAGATTCTATCCTAAAGAAAAAACATATCCATATCTTAATGAACATTTTTACTCTGACACAAAACATCAAGAATCCGATACATATGGACCAATCCGACCTCAACGTAAAGTTATTACGTTTTCGGACACATCTGATTCCGATAATGAACCGAGCCCACATAATATTAATTATGGCCCAGAAAGAGGAGGATATGGACATGACCAATTAAGAGAACAACCCTCCTCATCTTCCCCTGTTTTAGGAAGATGAGGATCCTGCAGGAGCCTGTGGAAACCTCGATATCAGTCCAGGTTCCGAACGAACAACTACAATTACAACGAGAACAACCCCCAATATCTAGTAAAGCGGAATGCCCAGTATTGGCGTTCGTAGAACCTATTCCCATTTTCAATCTGTCAAAAAAATCACTAACTGAACCAGAAACTGTGTTACTGTCTAAAGGTTTATCGTTTGTTCCATATACAAAAGCTGACACTTTTGAAATCTTCCAAGATATCTCTACCTTTTTTCGTAAAATACGTTAAAAAAAGTTCTTTGAGAATAGACCTGAACGAGACATAGTTGTGGACAATAAATCAGGTCTCAGACCTGTCTCTATTTTCACACCCACTCTGGAACAAGTAGGGCTGGAAGTAGGTATTTTTGAAACCATCGTTATGAAAAAACGTAAAGAGATCACTAAATTCAATCCTAATCCTACTCCTAACCTCCAACAAGAAGAACTTAATGCATTGAAAATTCTTACAAATTCTAAAAATATCACAGTAAAAAGCTGTGACAAAGGTGGAGGTATAGTGATTCTAGACACAGATACCTATATCACCGATATGTATACACTTTTGAATAACCCTATACATTATAGGAAGATTACCTCTGACCCTACATCAAGAGTACAAAGAAAAATTCGAACACTAACGACACAGGCAGTGGAACAGGACATCATATGCCAACAAGAAAGGGATTTTATGAATGTTTTGACTCCCTGTATGGCTAGCGTCTACGGGGTTTCGAAAATTCATAAAGATGGGAATAAACCTCCGTACCGGCCTATTGTGACTACAATAGGGTCGGCCACCGAACATATATCGAAATATATAGTTTAAATTTTACGCCTGCATGTTCCCAAAACACCTTCCCATGTCAGGGACACCAAGGACATGATTCAAAGGATAGAAGGGCTTCCCTATAACAGCCAAAGTGATACCTTGGTATCACTCGATATTGAATCTCTTTATAGTAACATCCCTCAATTGGAAGCACTCACAGCAGTGGAGTGGTTTATTTTGACATACTCCATTGACTGTGATGTACCTTTCATCATTGATCTCTTAACCATTGTCCTTGATGAAAACACCTTCGAATTCAACGGAGATCTATTTAAGCAGATCAAAGGTGTCAGTATGGGGGCATCATGTGCCCCAACGATAGCTAACATCCATATGGCGTATTTTGAACATCTCTAGATATACAAGGAGGTTGCCCCTTTCTATGAATCGATATATCAATGGTCACGTTATATCGATGACATTCTGTTCATCTGGAATGAATGACTTTGAGAAACTGAAGGAATTCCTTGAATGGATCAATTTGTGTGACACCAATTTAAACTTTACAGCTAATATTGGTGACCAAAGAATCGAATTCCTAGACATTGAAATAAAAGATGTGGAATCCACATTAGAAGTAGACCTTTACACTAAACCGACAGCAAGAAATACACTCCTGCATTTTTCAAGTTATCATCCAAAATGTCAGAAAGCATCCCCTTGGGACAGTTTTTGCGCCTTTGTCGCAATTGTACTAATGTTAAAGAATTTGACCTTCGCGCAGTAGTAATGAAACAGAAATTCTTAAATCGTGGTTACCCTAGGAGACTGATCAGAGAGGCATATAAAAGAGCCCGTTTCTTTGATCAAGATCACCTTCTACAAAATACCACTAAGAAAGAACCCCCAAAACTGGTGTGCGTTACTCGACATTCAATCTTCAACGAAACAATTAGGCAAATCATCAATGCCCAATGGCATATACTCAATACTAATGCTGATTCTGTCACCATTCTACCACGTCCTATGTATACACATAAGCGTAACAAAAATTTGAAAGACCTTATTGTTCACTCCAGAATTAAAACGCAACCAGCTTTTGTACAAAGAACCTTAGGTGGTAAATTTCCCATTACTGGCAATCATAAATGTTCCTATTGTTAGGCTTGTGATGGAGCAATTGTAACTGAAACATATAAATACCATCATAAAGATATTAAACTAAAGTCCTTCACCAACTGTAGGACAGACAATGTGGTCTACCTATTACTCTGTCCTTGTGACAAAGGATATGTCAGAGAAACTGCACGTCAATTCTCAACGCGACTTACTGAACATCGGTCAGCAATCAAAACAAACAAACTTATGGCACCCATGCTTAAACATTACCAAGAAATGCACCATATGTCAAATGAGATTCGCTGGTTAATTCTGGAGAAAATTAGCTGTAAAAATGAACATAATTCCGAATCAGTTAGGAAACACAGAGAGGTTTTTTGGATTTTTTCCTTAAATACGCATGTGAATGGAATAATCGATTAAACTCTGTAATCCCGTGGGACCAGGCTATTCGATATAATGATTAATCCGGACCTCTTTATTCTATTTATCTTTGTTATATATCTTTGATGTGATTCCTTTTTTATTTCTTAGATAATCTTCTGTTGTCCAATCATTTTTTTCTTTATTTGGTATTTTTTTAGTCCATCCTCATATTTAGATGATATTTTCACATATGTCACCCTTTGTTGTCGTTACCATCTCTGTAGATGACTTTCTGTCATTCAACCCTTGATTTAGCATGCATACGAATTGCTGTCTGGGTATTTACTATTTATGTGCTTTACACATCTATTTCTTGTATTTGGACATTCGTGATAATACTAGGGCTTTTGTAAGTCACAGAAGAGGCCTTGCAGCATATCATCACGGTTCTAAAATAGATTTTTTTGCATCAGTAAGCATAATTATTCCGTTGTAAGCACCTATGTGCTACGATTGCCTCTGTTTTAGAATCTTTTCTTTATTTAAATTGCATGTTTTGGAGAGCTACCCTTGTTCTTAATTACACGGAGTAAGTGCCTTTATGGAAATTGATTCTTATCTTACCTCCACCTTAAGATTTAAGTATCCATCTACATGGCGAATGTTTTTTGTTTCACTTTTTCATATACATGTGTATTATTATTAAGCGGATTGCATTAATCTGTAGTCATAGCTTCAGCATTCGTAATTTTTTCGCTACTATTGTTATAACATCTATAGGGTTATATATATATACATCCATATTTATTCCAATTTTCTGCATCATTCTGACATTAGGAAATCTTACCCTAGACTCGCAATTCTTTATATACTCATGCTAATTGGCCATTGACTAGCATACTGTGATATGTATTACCTTAGGCAGTTTAACATGGCCGCCATATTAGACATTAAGTCTGGGCTATATCCCCAGTCGTTTAAATCATCCAATAGTCACATGATACTCACATGATACTCACGTGACACTCAGGTTACCTTTTTTTTTTTATTTCAAATCTTTTTTTTTTTTTTTATTGAAAAAGCATAGAAAAAAGACAAGACATACAATAAATGACACATGAAATCTCGTTACATAACAAGCAGCTAGTACCTGAGATTGGTGAGTCTGTAGATGGTTCACACCCATTCCGGACATATATGAATACAAACTCTTCACAAACGGAACAATAAGATCATTAGAACTGATCAGTAAATCAGGGCCGCACATCAGGGAGCATTGACTAACTCATGGACTAGCTATACCATGTGAAGTTAAATAAAAGTAAAAAGACTAAAAGACTGAAAAACTGAAATATGTCATGGTACCACGAACAGCACAACAATGTCCAATTGCGCTAGTGTGATAGGGCGCCCTAATAGCCAGTGTCTTATTTCCTGTGTGAGTAGCCCTTTCTTCTATTTCCTTATCTTCCCTTCAGGGAGGGTCAAATGAAAATGCAGATCTGTCTAGGGCCTTCCATAGCCTCTTGTGAGGAGCACGCCATGGGGAGGAGTGCAAAGCTGGATTATCCGCCTCTCTTAAAAACGAGAGCCATTCCTGCCAGACCCTGAATGATACCTCAGATGCGCTCTTCCACTTACACAACACCACCTTGCAAGCTAGAGTAAGCAGGACATCTAACAACTGACGATCATTGTCATTGTGTAGGTCCTGATCCAACACTCCCAGTAGCACATAGACTAACTCCCTTTTAGACTTGAGCCTAAAAATATGATCTATGCAGTCAAACACTTTCGTCCAGAACGGTCCCAGCGCAGAGCAACCAAATAACATATGTGCTAGGTCTCCCACCTCTACATCACAATTCCAGCATATCGGACTGTCCCTCAAGTGAAGTTTATTAAGTCTTTCTGGCGTCCAGTATGTCCTATTAATGAGCATGTACTTGGTTTGGGCTAAAATCGGTGAGATCTTATTCGTTAGGGCAGCGGAATGTATCCGGCCCCAGTCAAATACTAAGCCAGTAGTTTGGTTCAGATTCCCACTTAACTTCATTTTTCTTAAGTGCCCTGCTCGGTTCAGGAAGGAGTAATTTGTAAATTTTGGAAACAAAATGACCGGATTTCAGAAAGCGCAGAACCTGGGTCTTAAGCCAGGGGTCTTCCGTGCTGAGGGAGCGAGGAGACAAAATAACTTTGAGTTTCAAGAAATCATAGAAGTCCAGTGGTGACAGATTGTGAATTGTCTGAAGCGAAGAAAACGGCAATGGGTGTCCCCCCTCAGATAAGTCTCGCACTAGGTTAATTCCCTTCTTGGACCAACTCCTCCACTGTAAGGGCTTCCCTTCCATCTTAAGTGATGGGTTATACCATAAGGATATCAAGGTAGACTTCCTCCATAGCAACCCTACTTTATGAGTTTGGTCAAGCCTCAACAGTGCTCTTCTGGTGTTTAATAAAATGTATCGGGAATGAGGCAGGTGGGAAAGGTCCATCGAGAGCAGTGCCATTAGAGGGGCATCACCAATTAGGGATTTTTCGATGCCGATCCACAGCGGAGTATAGTCCGCATCCTCAGTCAACCACTGTGCCCCTTGTTTGCAGAGAAACGCCGTCTGATAGCTCCTGAAGCTAGGAAGACCCAGGCCTCCTTTACCCTTTGATAACTGAAGTTTCTTCATTGATATCCTAGGTTTCTTCCCCTGCCACAGGAACTCACCAAACAGCCTCCCCACCTTTGTCAAGAAGGCCTCCGAAAATGTCATCGGAAGCATACTCGCCAGATAGTTCACCAGTGGAGTCACCATCATCTTCAGAGTTTCCGCCCTGCCCCACCACGAAAGGAATTTCGGTGACCATCCCTCTAGCAATTTAGATATTTTTTCCAAGACCAGGCCCTCATTAACCCCCAGTGTTGTGATTAGATCCTTATCAAATTCCAGCCCTAAGTATTTAAAGCAGCCTGGTTGCCACGTCAGGCCAGAGTTCCCCATAACTTCCCGGTTACCCAAGTTGTTCAACATTTTAACCTCTGTTTTATCTTTATTCAGCTTGTATCCTGATACCCTGGAGAAGTCGTCGATGGTAGTCATGAGGGCCGATATAGCCTCCTCCGCCTTTTCTGATACGATTAGGACATCGTCCGCATAAGCGGTCAGCTTTATAATACAATCACCAAATGGAATTCCAGCAATACGCTCATTAGCTCTTAAGTGGTAAAGAAATGGCTCAATGGCCAATAGGAACAGTGAGGGTGAGAGTGGAAATCCCTGTCTGGTACCTTGGTGCAACTGAAACGCAGAGGAGAGTGAACCTCTAGCTCTAACTCTAGCAGTGGGACAGGAATATAGAGACATCACCATCTTCGTGAAGGATTGACCCAAGTTTAATTTGTTTAAGACCGCATTCAGATAGTTCCAGTCGACTCTATCGAAGGCCTTTTCGGCGTCAAGCGTAATTGCGACAGTGGGAGTAGATAACAGTTTTGCTTTTTCGAGTACATGAGCTAGTATTCTGGTATTATCACTTGACAATCTATGTTTCAAAAAGCCCGCCTGAGAGGCGTGTATCAGTTTGGGCAGGACCATTTGAAGTCGATTAGCTAAGATCGTGGCTAGGAGTTTACAGTCTAGGTTTATAAGCAAGATAGGTCTGTAATTCTTTGGAAGAGTTGGATCCTTCCCTTCCTTTGGAAGTACCGCAATGATAGCCTCAGACAGCGTACCCTTCACTTCACCTATAGTGCTAATTTCTTGAAATAGGTGCAATAGCGGTTGTGATATGAGTGAGGAGAAACTCTTATAAAATCTGGCTGTGAACCCATCCGGTCCGGGAGCCTTACCGCATTTTAATGATTTAATGACTGACTCAACTTCCTGAAGCGTGATGGGGCCATTAAGTTCATCGCGCTCCATAGCAGAAAGGGATGGAAGATTACACTCTTCCAAATAGCCAGCAATTTTTGACTCGACAACTTCTGTATTTTTGGCATAAAGCTGTTCATAGAAATTTTTAAATACCTCCGCTACCTTGACCGGATCCGAATGCGTAGCCCCTCCCTGATCCTTGACGGAATTTATCATATTTTTCTGAATTTTGAATTTGAGGTATGCAGCTAGGCTCTTCCCTGCCTTATTAGATTCACATAATTTGAATTGTTTCCTCCTGTTTAGCCAGATCCCTGCTCTTTCACTCACTATTTTGTTATACTCGTATTTTTTATTGGCTAGTTTATTCAGAGTTTCTTCCTTCCTATCTAACAAGTGCTTCTTCTCTAACCCCGCAATTTCAACCTCCAACGTCTCTAGCGCTTTATTGCGGTTCTTGTTTATAGCCGATTTTATTTTAATTACGACTCCTCGTATCGTACTGTTCAGCGCCTCCTATCGGATCAGGTCTGTAGTATCTCCCCTAATATTATGCCCTAAATACTCTTTGATTGCGGTCTCTAACATTACTCTATGTTGCTCCTTTTCGAGGACCTCCTCATTAAATCTCCATATTGATTGTCTGGTGGACGATTTGACGTTAGATATGGACAGCGAGATGCATGAGTGGTCGGATAAAACCCTGGGTTCTATGGATGATTCTTCTATTCTGGGTATTCCATTTTTAGTGATAAATAAATAATCAATCCTGGAGAATGAATCATGTGGAGGAGAATAAAAGGTATAATCCCTCCCATCTGGGTTCTGCAAACTCCATGTATCTACAAACTGAAATCGGGTACACAGGTTAGTGAAGGCCTTATGAGATCTATTACACCGGAAGGAACATCAGGAGTCTCTATCTAATATGGGATCAAATGGTAAATTGAAGTCCCCTGCAAGGATGTGTATGGCTGAGTCGGGGATAGTTTCTACTTGCTTGGTCAGATCGGACCAGAATGTCAGATCACATGTATTAGGGGCATATACATTCGTAACGTAGAATTCAGTATCGTCTTTAAACAACTTAGTCATCACCCACCGTCCTTTGGTATCAGTAGTGGAGGAAAGCAAATCTACATTAGCTTTTTTTGCAATCAATGTCAAGACCCCATTTTTCTTCCCTATCGCGCCTGAACCTGCGACCTCAACAAAATATTTATTCCTAAAATTATGAAACTGCTGAGCATCCAGTTTAGATTCCTGTAGCAGGACAATATCACCTCTTTGCCTACGTGCATAATCCAGCACTTTCTGGCGTTTAACGGGCTGATTAAGACCTTTGACGTTAAGAGATAGTATTTTCAGATGATTCAAACCTGTTACTCCTATAGGAGTATTAATCGTAGACAGTACCATAACCAATCAGTAGCTAACATGATGAAGCGTTAACAGCCTAACCTTGAGTATACAAACGTAGACCCCCCTTCATTCTCTCCATCGATCCCCCCACAAACACCGCATCAGTATGAGGCTTACAGGGGTAATTATCCTGAGTCCGACTAAATGAGACTGACGTCGGTCGAAAGGTGACAAACGTGGCAATGCGGCAACGCATTCTATCAGGGCCATGTCGGGACAATCGATAAAGGCACTGGCAATAAAATGACGTGGGACCAGGTGTGCATCGTACCATGACATAGACAATACCCATACAAAAAGAAATAAATACAAACAACAGACATTTAACCCCCCTTACCCCCTCTTCCCTCCACCCTCCCCCCCCCCACCATCCCACCCTCTCCCTCCTCCCCACCCCGAGATGAACTAGTAGACATGGTGACACGGAAAAAATGGCATCCCTCCCATGGACTTAATCCTTGTAGATGTCAACAATTTAGGAGTTAACCAAACATGTAAAACATTGCATAACTTATGCATAACTTATGCTTCCTACAAGCAGTAGCATTTGTTCAAGTAACAACCAGCGAACATAGACATAGTACACTTGGACCACTTGGACCATCCCCAATGACGCATCCTACCTACCCCCTCCCGCAAATCCCTTTTCTTGAGGAGACATTAGGCTCACCTCCATAGCTACAAGTGGTCGAGGGTTCC
Organism: Triturus cristatus; assembly: GCF_964204655.1. Lineage (NCBI taxonomy): Eukaryota > Metazoa > Chordata > Amphibia > Caudata > Salamandridae > Triturus > Triturus cristatus. Next base: position 396,098,252 of record NC_140594.1, read on the forward strand.
TATCGTATATCAGCGAAAGACTGGTGATTAGCATTCAAATTGCGCACATTCTATCTAATAGCACGGAAATGAATCTGGGTCATCGTCCTTCTACTTGGGCATAACAGACCAATAACAGCACTGCAATACCTCAATATAACAACAAAACGTCAGGACCCATCATTATATTACCATCAACTTAACAGTGGCACAACAGTCTGACACGGTCCTTAAGAAACCTATTTAGAGGAGGAAGCAGAGGCCATCGACGAGGTTTCCATACGTTGTTCTTCATCACCCTCCAGAATTCGCCCCAGTTTTACTGGGTCTGTGAAGACCTGTGGAGACCCTTTGATGACTACACGGAAGTTTGCAGGACCCACAAAGCCGAATTGGTGGCCCAGCGACTTCAACTTTGGACGTAGGGCAAGAAAGGCTTTCCTCGTCAACAGTTTCCTTGCTATAGTCTTGTGATATGTATACTTTATTAGATTTCCAAAGTACATGGTTGTTTTTGCGCACAAATGACAGTATTTGATCCACGTGTTGGTAACGTAAGGGTTTACAAACAATAGGCCGTGGGCCTTTTTGACCTGGTGTGATTCTGCCTGGAACTCTATGAGCCCTATCAAACTCCAGTGGGTGACGAAAGTTAAGATTGGTTGCCTGCGAGAACCGTACCTCCATGAATGGGACACAGGACTCGTACGCCTCTTCGGAACCCTCTGGAATTCCAAAGATCCTTAGGTTCCCTCTCCGATTTCCGTCCTCCAATTCCGACAGCTTCCTTGACATCTGTTCCGTGGAGATGTGCAGACGTTTAAGTGAGCTACATGCTGCGGCCTCCGAGTCCTCCAGCCGACTGATTCTTGACTCTGACTCTGTGAGTCTGGCATTCGTATCTCTGATGTCCTTACGGATAGCCAGAATTTCTTCTTTTGTGGCTTTCGCAATCTCCCTAACCTCTTCCAATCTATTTAGTATCATGTCCATCGTATCTGTCACATCCTTTTTGCCTTTGACAGGGGAGATCGGGTTAGGAGGTTCAGCCTTGAGTCTTTTTAGATTCTTTGTGTCTTTGTCCCCCATCTTGTGCGTTAACGTAGAGACTGCTTGCTTGCTTGACTTGAATTCCAAGCTCACGAACTCTAATAGGGCCCAATCAGATCTAAGCCCAGTCAGCTCGCAGCAAAGAGCCTCCTACTCGGACCCACAGCCGTGCACCTACTAGATATTCACCACTGTAATGATACTGCTGTCGGGACCTCTCCCACCACCTGTTAACAGCTTGATTGGGAAGCTAGGAAGTTGAGAGCGTAGAATGCCCCGCATGTGGCTTGTACTACGTAGGAAGAGCGATGTCGACGGGCTCAGATGTAGATTCAGACTCGTAACACACCACGAACACCAAACCCAACTTACGGCTCCACCTTGTTATATTCAAACATCTTCTTCGCAGATAGCACTGATGCGCATTGTGTTACCAGTTTTACCAGCTTCCCATCGATTGTAACACTTGCCTCCCACAATGCTCATTTTACAGTCCAGTCTCCTACATGCGCAGCATAAATGCACAAATGCAATATTGAATATCAGATGGACCGATGCTGTTTGTATTGACACTCGAGGGATCTGCTAATCACCGCTGTTGCCGCCGCCCTATTATAAATAGGTAATTCCATGCATCATTCCAGCTCCTTACACGTGGAACCACACACCACCTGCAGCATTTGTAGCATTTACAGCATCTGTATCGCCCTGAACCCAAGAGACTTCACTCCCATTCGCACTGTTGGTAGACTAATGTTGATCTCCCACCTCAGGACTGCAACTCCGGACTCCGCCGACCTCACATTAGCCTCAGAAACCAACATAAGCCCCTATCGCCGCCATTTTGATGCCTTCGTGTACTTGCGGCTCTCGGTAGCGCTCCATACGATGAGGGTGTTCGGATTAACATGCCGGCTTGTCAGTAAACATACTACCACTCTCGCAGTCCAAGGATGCTGCTCCCACGCCGACCTCCTCTCACACACCCGTTCGCTCACGTTCCGATGATCGCCCAGGGACCGCCGCCATTTTACCTCTCGGTGTTCCTCATGACTGGGATGTCAAACTCCGTCTTATTCAGCCCCAAACGCGACATACGAATCACTCACTCTTGTTGTGTGCCATCAGGGTCATCAGGGTCGTCAGGGTCCCATCCGTGGTCCCAGGAGGTCGTAGTAGCACCAACCCAAGCCGCCGGGTTCGGCAGGATCCTGTGGCTGCAGGCGCCGTTCGCAGTTACCGCACGGGAACAGGCTCCAGTGCTCCCGATCAGAACTCGTCCTCGGGGTCACCTAGGCGTCTCAGATTCAGTCCAGACGAAGGTACGACCCTCCGATTCACATATTTATACTTTTCACCGGCACAGCAATGCTCGTGACTCCCAAAACGTTCCGTGATCGCCGTCCACGGGAGGAGCGCCGCGCTAAGCCGCCATCTTCTCCGGCGTCCAAACCACGCCCCCCTCAGGTTACCTTTTTAATGCCGTACGTGAAATACACTAGCTTTTAACTTTACGTCGCCATTGGAAGCATGGCACACATCAATATGTGTCTCTGAGCTGCTGGCCTTTTGCTCTCATCCTATTGGTAAGTCAAGAGCCGTTTCCAGAACGCGGTCTTTAGCTGCGCTGCGTACACCCATAGCGAGCTAACGTTCTTGATATTCATTTGCTGTAAGCTACGTTAGTGAGGATACAAATTTATTGACCTGTTCCTCGGTTGTGTACACTCTAACAACAGCCTCACGACGCTTGCAGACTTCTACGTAATATAATTTGCTGCATTACTGTCGTCGTCCTTTTGTCTACGAACTTGTGTTCTTCGTTGGTTTATTTGGGGATGCACATTGAAGCCACCACATTTCCATTACGATCCCGTTTATACAAACATGGCATTTACGCTTAGATACACCATCTAAATAATTGAGAGAAGGTGGTTGTCGTTAACTATCTTGGGCTTCGCACACTTAGCAACATTCTCTTGGTGTTTCTATAATCATTTCTCACGCTTGATAAGAAACTAAAGCATTTATATTGATCTGCTCATTGTTTCTGTACGTGGAACAATAGCTTTCTGGTTTTTCACTTTATTCTGTTTATTGAGATGAACATATTGAGGCTACAATAATACCGTATTACCACGTCTATGGATACATTTTGATGCATTATTAAGTATCCTGAGAATTTTGATAATCGTAATCGGTCTGTTATCCTCCCAATCAGTCCGTTTAATGTATATATAGCTAGCCACTGCCATTGTTTATTATCTAGTTCGGTATGACTGGTCCTGTACACTCTTTAGACTTCTTTCTTTTTCTTTGATTTACAGCAGAGGTCTTGGAACCCTTTGGATTAGCAGCTCATCCATAAGCAACCACTACTGATATTTAGGTAATTCTTTCACTATTTTCTTTACAACATTAGTCTAGCGTTTGAGACATGATTTGTTATTTGACATTATATGCCCCATGTTATCCTTCATTGTTGTTTTTTGTCTCTTCAGCATACTTTGTGAAAACTGTTTTTTGAGGACAATTGGCCTTTCAGCCCCATTTTTTAGTTCCTAAAGGTACAGCCATTTTCATGACATTTACATTATGTAGAGGTTTAGTAAGTTACCCTTTTACTCATCATTTATTAAGTGGATTTCTTTCTTTCTTGAGGCTAAAATAATACGGTAATACCGCGTCTATGGATACATTTTGATGAATTATTAAGTATCCTGAGAATTTTGATAATCGGCCTATTATCCTCCCAATCTGTCCATTTAATGTATATATAGCTAGCCAGTGTCATTGTTTATTATCTAGTTTGGTATGACTGGTCCTGTACACTCTTTAGACTTCTTTATTTTCTTTGATATACAGCAGAGGTCTTGGAACTCTTTGGATTAACAGCTCATCCATAAGCAACCACTACTAATATTTAGGTAATTCTTTCACTATTTTCTTTACAATATTAGTCTAGCGTTTGAGACATGATTTGTTATTTGTCATTATATGCCATGTTATCCTTCATTGTTGTTTTTTGTCTCTTCAGCATACTTTGTGGAAACTTTTGTTTGAGGACAATTGGCCTTTCAGCCCCATTTTTTAGTTCCTAAAGGTACAGCCATTTTCATGACATTTACATTATGTAGAGTTTTAGTAAGTTACCCCTTTTACTCATCATTTATTAAGTGGGTTTCTTTCTTCATTAAATCTTCCAGCATCAGGTTTCTCCTACCAACGATGAAACTACATTGGAATCCTTAGTGGAGTATTCCATCCTAGATTTAACCCACATTGATTATTATTTTGGTAAGCTCTACCTCTTCACCATTCACATAATTGATAATTAGCTGCCTGCATTAGTATGGATAAAAACATAATTGGCCGAAACGCTTAAGCAATAACTTCATGTAATTAATAGGTAATTTTGTTTTACAAGAAAGTAATATTTTTCCAAAAAACTCTTGGCCCTATTTTTCAATTATAGGATTGGGAGTTACCTGCTCCCCTAGTACCTTTGGCCGTATATATATTTTTTTAACATCAAATACAGTCTTCTATAAATTTCAGCATTACTTATTCAGCGATAGGTGTCTTTCAGATGAGAGCATTATTAAGTCAAATTTCAACAGTCCAATAGTACCTACTTAATCAATTGAGGCATAGACTATTAATATGTATGTTTTCTTTTCCTCTAATGTTTCTTATGGTTTTTAGGTCTATTTTTACTTTATTCACTCCTTCTTATATCCTTAATTTAGTTCCCAATGCACTTTAATATTGCACTTCCTTGCTTCTATTAATTATTTTCATTGTATGGCTTGAATTTAGTATACATAGATGTGAACTTGCTTATTAGTACCATTATCATCATTGTGACATTTTTTCTTATGATTTGTGACAATGTTTTTGTCATATAGAGTGACACTAATAGACACATTTTTAAGACATGGTGGTGATATGTTACTGTTTTTTCAGAACATACTATTTCGGAGGTGGAACTCCTGAGGAAGACAGTGTGGGCTGCCGAAACGCGCATTGAGTTTCAACTTGGAAACCACCCGACAAATCATATGTTCATTGGATATTCCTTTTAACAATATATACTGTTGATTTATGAACTGGATATTTGTATTGAAGAATTATTTTTTGCAAATTGAATTATTGGATCAATGACTGTAGTCAAAGAATTATCTTTAATCAATTTTTATCTAAAAGATGCATAATGATTCAGCCACTTTCGCTCAGATTCATTACCACGTATAAGAAATAAATATTTGTATTTTTCTATATATTAGTGTCACTAATTTTTTACTTGTGTATTGATCAGCAATTATTGAGTTTATTGTTATTTTGATTGAAGTTGCCCTAGCCCATTTACAGTACAGAAAGGGACACCCTCCAAATCAGTAGCAAGTTGAAGCCTAGACCCGTGAATCGAAACCCAGGGAATGGGGCCCCTCCCCCGTCTGCCAGGCAATTGAGGTGGCTGGGTCCAGAATGCAAATAGAGAAAAAACAATGAACAATAGATGAAAGTGAAACATGGTCATTGAAGGACTATAGTAAGACCATGAGTTTTGAAATTTGGAATATGAAGATTTCATGTAACTAAAATGTTTGTTGTGAAAATAAAACTGCAACCTTTTCAGGCACCAAGAAGTGGTCAAGTGATAATTAAGGGAAAAGCGCGCAGCAATGGCAACAAACAGGGGGGAGCGGGGAGGGAGTGCTCGCTGCCTGGACGGGGTTATGCGTGTGCACACGTGGTGCTTGATAACAAACCATTTCTGCTTTCACAGCATTCTAACATTGATCAGATTATCTGATATCACACGGTGGCTTGTGGAAAGAAGATGATGAAAGTAAAATAAACAAGAAGTGTGCGGTTTCCCAAGAACAGAGACTATCAGACACTAGGGTCAGGCCCATGATAGGAGTAAATGTTTTGAGGAACACGTCGTTCTTAAGATATAATTGTAAAAGACGACATAGAGGAGCAACACAAAGGACTGGCATCATGGTACTCTTCGGGTAAATGGTAGAGCGCACAAAACATTTGTGTCTTTTTATTACAGGTAACATTCTAGGGCCATAGTTGAGAAACGCATGACAAATTACACATTTAAGCACACTTGACCATTCGTTTAGGTTCAACTTAATGTAGTGGCTAATTCGCTAGCTGTTTAGAGAGCACTCATCTACGTTTTTGGGAGGAAAGTTAGTGGCAAATATGTTTAAAGCACATTAGGTCTGCGACGTTGGAAACACACTGAATGTAAATTAAATGCATGTTTATAGGTATTTTGGCGTTTTAACCCCCATATTCCGAGGCATCTCCGACTTGATTTGCAAAAAATAGTATGCAAATACAACTTTACAGGGACAGGAGAGGGGTTAGGGAATGTCCGCCAATTAATGTTTGATCAAAAGCATCTTTCAACGCTGAATGGGTTGTAAAGACAGTTCAAAACGAAGAAAATATCAGAGAAATGGTAGAGCTGTCCTGCATAGAAGTGTCACTACTCTTACATTAAAGAGTGTCATCTCTGATAAGACATGTTTGTAGTGTTCCAAGAAGCAGCAGATCTGCAGAGATGTATGTGACCTGCTGAAAAAGTCATGAAGAGCCCATAAAGAGGAAAGAAGCCCTGCTGCTGTGAAGTGCTACAGTGTTCCATAAAAGACATGGCAGCCTTGTAGAACAAGCATTGGCAAAGCAAGTAAGTCTCGCCTATAAGACCTATTTGCTTTGCCAATGTTTTTTAGCCATGCTCTAGAGCATTAAGGCTTCTCTACAGGGAGACTAAAAAAACACAACAAAAATGACAGGATGATGCAGCGCTGCTTCATTTTGTAGGTGCACGCATGCTTTCAACACACGTGCGTGTCCATAAAAGACACTTTTTTTCTTTATGATCGAGATGGATCTGTATGTAAAGAAAAGTATGGTGAAAGCGCAATTTTAAAACTTAGTGCAAAAGCGCTTTTGAAAATCAAAATAATGGATGAGCAGGTTGCAGCAGTGGGAAGGGAAAGAGGAGGGGGTAAAACAAAATGGTGAGCGGGGGAATACAAAAAAATGTAGCACGAAAGCGCTGCTGGCGGAACAACATGGTGGTCGGGGATGGAAGCAACACAGGGGGATGGAAGCAACACAGAGCGCTGGTGGGGGGGGATCAATATGGGGCAGAAACAACAAGGAGGGTCGGGAGGTGAGGAGAAGAAACGAGCAAAACAAAGAGAAGGAGGGTGCGAGTGGGGGAAACAAAACAGAGGATGAGGTTAGGGAGAAAATATAAAAGGCAAGAAAACAACGTGAAGCAGGGTGGGTAGAAGCACATGAGTGAGAAAGTAACAGGGGAAAGAGCATGAGGCCAAGCACAACATAGGGAGCGAGAAGCACATGTGTGATAGAGAGCAACCTGGATTGCAGGGGGAGACAGTTGGAAAATGCATGCACTCACATGGAGTGCTTAACCCAAAAGAAAACAGCTGTGCTTGAAGAACAAGCAGTGGAAGCATAAATGCAAACCAATCAAAAGAGGTGGTAAATAGGGTATGCTTCACGGAACACAAGATTTACAAGATGGGACATGAATAAGAAGCAGGCAAATAAGAGTGACTGGAAAGTCAACTAGTGGTAAACAATGGGCGGGATCCAAGCCCTTGTACATTCTTAGTAAGCCCACAATATGCCTTGCAACAGACAACTCATGCGATGTCTATCAGGCTTGACCTAAAAACGAGTTCACTAAAAGCAAGAAGAGGAAGCATAGAAGCCAGCCACTCAAAGAGATGGTAGAGAGGCTATGCTCCAAGGGAGGGACAATCACAAAATCAGTGGCAGCTCCTCTGTTATGGTGGAGGGCGTTGCCCTGTTGCCAGCAGCCTCAAAATTTGAAACATAAAACGATCATAAAAGGTTTTTATTTTTATTTTATTTTTCCTTTCCTGCCGCAACTTGGTGGCAGGGTCATCGCGGGGGGCAGTCACAAGAGCAGTGGTGGCACTGCATTCAGTGTGCATGATGGTTTGGCTGACTGTCTTAGGACGGCCAAACTGTCATGCGCACTGACATCTCCCCAACCCAAGCTGCATTGCTGGGTGGAGAGACTAGCAGGTATAGGCTCCCATTTCCCTTTGGAGGGGAAAACATGCCCGCTCAGGCCGATCCCAGCACTTCTCTCATGCATGAGAGAAGCACTGGGATTGGCCGCAGGAGAGTCTGGGAGTCTCAGCAGAAAGAAGAAGAGTGGCGATCGGCCAGGAGAAGGTAAGTTCTTTTTTTTCTTTATTTTTGTTGTCTGTCTGCTCCCCCACCTCCTGCCCCTCCCGCCACTCTGCCGTGAGAGCAGCCATTACTGCAAAAAATGGACAAAAAATGATTAAATAAGAACGCAGCAACCCTGCTTAGATGTGCTAGTAATGTTCCTTGAAATTAGTAACACATCCAGCCCAATACAAGGCACCAGTAATTAGTCTTTAAAAATATAGCAACCTTTCAGAGAAATGTTGGTTATTTCCTATTGAATGAATTGTCCATTTATTGTCCCAATTAAATAATAGAAGATCTTATGAGAAGTAGAAGGCTAAGGGAAGTCAGCTTTGAATAAACTACTGTCATTCAGGTTATGTGGAGTTCTACACAGCAGGCACAATTACCTGCAAAACTATCTCACCAAGATTGGAACTTAAATAAATATTTATTCAGCAAGCACTTTGTCGAAGGGTGAAGAAGAGACCCAACAGCGACTGGGTTTTCTTGAGGTATTATTTATTATGACGTATTAAGGAGCAAACAAAACTCAGAGTCACTTCTGCCGGTGTAAGTCCTTGGTCAGCAAATAGGTTTCTCCACCAAATGCTTTCTCTTCCGGGACAGCTCTCCGGTGTATAACTTGGTTGTCAGCTTGGACTCCCGGGCATTAAGAGGAAAGAAAGAAGACACGTTTCAATATTTTGGCCTCTCTCACTCGTGTCAGGGAAGAGGAGGTGAGGAGATTTCCACCAGGTTACCTAAGGGAGGAGTATGTGAGGGGGGGTCCGTCACCAAGACAAGGAGATTGGGGTTTGCTCTGTTATCTATTTTGAGCACGAGCTGCGCAGAAGCAGGCTTCCCTTTACCCCGGCTTTCCGGACTCCCTACCCGCCTCCCACGGCCCTCGCAAGCGCTGCCGCACCTGGGTGAGCCACGTCCCCCCCGGGGAGTGGCTGGGCGAAGAGCCGGTCCGTTGGCCTCCTGGCTTGCCGGTCTTTGGTTCCACGATCGTCTGCTCGGTCTTCGGGTCTTTCTCCGTCTTCTCCTCCGCTCGCTCCACGTCTGCCTCCTTCGGGATACTTCCGTCTTCTTCTCTTGTTGGCCATTCTTTATTGGGCAACGGCGCTCCGTGGCTCCGCCCCCAAATGTTCGTCACGGGCGGTTCCTCCTGGGTCTTAAAGGGCCAGCTGCCAGCAACAGGGAGTTGTATCGGTCCAGGTGAGGCAGTCTGCCAATCCAGGGGCTGAAATGGCAAAGAAGGGGTTGTATCGTCACCTCGGGTTGGATTCGGTTCGTGGAGGGTCGGACTCCGACACACCCCCACCCCAGCATCGTCCCGATCGGGGACGAGAGGCATGCGAGAGAGAAAGTCAGCGTTGGCGTTGAGGAGACCCTTACGGTGACGCACCTCAAAGGAATACGGCTGGAGGGACAAGAACCACCTCATGACACGTGGGTTGTTACCCTTTTTTCGGCTCATCCATACTAAGGGTGCATGGTCCGTATATAGGATGAAACGGGTACCCTCCAGGTAGTATTGGAGTTTGTCCAAGGCCCACTTAATGGCAAGACATTCCTTCTCGATAATGGGGTAGGCTCGTTCCCTCGGAAACAACTTCCTACTAATGAACAGGACAGGTTTTTCGACCCCCTCCCTGGTGGTTTGGGACAGCACAGCTCCTATTCCCACGTCTGAGGCGTCGGTCTGGAGGACAAAGGGTCGGGAGTGGTCCGGGGAGATGAGGATGGGATGACTGGTGATTGCCTGTTTTAGTTCATGAATGGCCGTTCGTACAGTAAGGGAGGGTGTGGATAGGGCAGTTTTCGGAGTGTTTTTCTGTAGGAGATCAGTAAGGGGAGCGGAAATTTCTGCATAACGGGGAATAAACCTACGGTAGTATCCTAACAAACCCAGGAACGCCCGAACTTCCTTCTTCGTTGTTGGCAAGGGGGCTTGTTGAATGGCTCTGATCTTTTCGTCCTGGGGTTCGATGCACCCATCGCCTATAACGAACCCCAGATACCGTACCCTATGGAAAGCAGCTCGAGATTTCTTGGCATTGATATGTAACCCAGCCTGCTGGAGGGAGCTTAAGACCTTGCGTATATCCTCTAGGTGGCGTTCCCAGGTGGGACTATGGATGACGATATCGTCAAGATATGCAGAGGAAAAGGCCTGATGAGGTTTCAGGATGGTGTTCATCAACCTCTGAAACGTGGCTGGTGCCCCGTGTAACCCAAAGGGAAGGACTGTGAACTCGAAAAGACCGTCAGGTGTGGAGACGGTGGTTTTTTCTTGGTCCGAGGCCCGTAAGGGTACCTGCCAATAACCCTTTGTTAAGTCGAGTGTAGTGATATAACGGGCCTCCCCCAGTCGCTCTACCAGATCATCTACTCGAGGTATGGGGTATGCGTCCAGTTTTGAGATGGCATTTACTTGTCTGAAGTCAATGCAAAACCGAATTGACCCGTCGGGTTTTGGCACCAGGACTATGGGAGAGTTCCAGTTACTAGTTGAGGGACGGATGATTCCCGTTCGTAACATTTGTCGTATTTCATCGGAAACTGCCTGTTGTCGGGAGGCGGGAAGCCGATATGGTCTTTGTCTCACTATCTTCCCTGCTTCTGTCTCGATACTGTGTTCAAGAAGGTCGGTTTTCCCAGGTTGGTCTGAAAACAGGGTTTGGAAGTCTGTTAGTGTTTTCCACAACTCCTCCCTTTGTTGTGAGGACAAGGTTTCGTTAATGGGAAGGCGAGAGAGAGTGCAGGGGTCCTGGGGTAAGGTCTGTACCAGCTGGTTAGGAATTGGTGGGGGTCCCAGCCATTTTTTTAGGAGATTTATGTGGTATGTCTGAACCTTTCTTGGACCCAGGCGGACATGGTAGGTGGTGGCTCCTAGGGTTTTAATAACCTCAAAGGGTCCTTTCCATTCCGTCTTAACGGAAGAAAGGGAGGAGGGTATACGGACTAACACCCAGTCCCCCACCCGCAGGGTTCGTAGCTTTTTCCCTTTGTCATATTGTTGTTTCTGCAGGATCTGTTTTCTATCCAATTTGGCGTGGGCTAAGTCCCGAAGTTTACCTATTATCGCCCGCAGTTGCTCGGTGTATTCTAGCATGTCTTGTGTATCATTTTGTCCTTTTTCCCAGGCTTCCCTGGTCATTTCAAGAAGCGTCCGGGGTTGCCTCCCGTAAAGAAGTTCAAACGAAGAACACCCTAAACTGCTCTGGACTTGACCCCGGATAACAAAAAGGGCAAGGGGAAGCAGGCGGTCCCAATCCTTTCCCTCCCCCGACAAGAGTTTTTTTAATGTGAGCTTCAGGGTCCCGTTATACCTTTCGACAAGGCCATCGGTTTGAGGATGGTAAACCGAGGTTTTTATATGTCGCACATCTAGGGTTTTACATATCTGGGCCATCAACTTGGAGACGAATGGGGTGCCTTGATCTGTTAGGATTTGTCGGGGGAATCCTACCCTAGAGAAGTACTCTATCAGTTTATCCGAGATGTTGGTGGTAGTGGGTGCTCGGAGGGGAAATGCATCCGGAAAATGGGTACAGTAGTCTACCAATACCAGTACGTACTGAAATCCCTTCCGGGAGCGGGGAAGGGGCCCAATGAGGTCCATCCCTACCCTGTCAAAGGGTTGACCTATTATAGGCAGAGGTTGTAGAGGGGCCTGTGGGGGTGTATAGGGATTCGTTTTTTGACAGACGGGACATTCACTGCAGTACTTCTTGGTTTGTGCGTATATACCGGGCCAGTAGAAAGGACGTAGGAGCCCCTGTGTGGTTTTCTCGGCCCCCATATGGCCCGCAAGGAGGTGGGAATGGGCGAAGAATAGTATTTGTTCGCGAAAGTCTTGAGGGACCAAGAGCTGAGGGTGTTCGCCAGGTCCCGGTAACCTATACAATAAATCGTTAGTGATTTGGAAGGTAGGGTAGGACCGGCTTGTGGGTTGTCGGGCTTCCGACCAAGCATGCGCGAGGGAAGCGTTGTTGCTTTGTGCCCAACGGAAATCCCTATCAGACACCCAAGGTTCCTGTGTTAAGAGTGCACCATGGACGGGGTTTTTTGAGGAGGTCGCCCTTTTTCCGTGTAGTATCTGTTGAAAGAACGAGAGAAAGGCGGGATTGTCAGTACCTATGATCAATTTCTCGGGTAGAGTGTCTAAGACCCCAACCACCACTGGTGAAGGAACTCCTCTACTCGGTTGCAAGGTAACCTGTGCTACAGGATAGGGACGGACGTCTCCGTGTACACAGCGGATGAGGACCCTCCTGCCAGGGAGAAGTTGGGAAGGGGACACGAGGGAAGCCCGTATCACGGACTGCCGACAACCGGAGTCTAGAAGAGCCTTGACTTGTGCCCCATTCAGATAGAAACTTACGTAAAAGGAGGTTCCCATCTCAGCCGTATACATGAGGTTCTGGGGAAGGTAACTAACGTCCATCGGCTCTTCTGTTTTCTTGCGCGGACAAAAGCGGGCCATAAGGCCCCACTCCCCACAATCAAAGCACTGGGCGGATCTAAAAGGAGGTTCGCTTCTTTGGTGTCGTATTTTCTCCGGTTCCTTGATAGGTCTTAGGGGCTTCCTCGGGGCAGGAGCTGGTCTCGGCTTCTCAGGTTCCCAAGGAGAGGTCCGAGGCTGTGCACGAGAAAAGGCAGTTGCTAGTTCCACCGCTTGTTCAGCCGTGAAGTTCGCATGTTGTCGCAACCACCTTTGCGTTGAGAAGGGTAGAGCGTCCAGAAACTGTTCCAATATTACCACCCCCATGACCTCGTCTTTTGATCGCTCCGCTGGTTTTAACCACTTCTCTGCTGCTAGCTTCAGCTTATAGTAGAGGGTTTTGGGAGTGTCTGCAGGGGTTCCCTTTTCCTTCCGGAATCGTAGTCGATAGGCTTCCGTGTCCATACCTAAGTGATCTAGAATGAGGGTCTTAACGTCTTCATAGGGGGTGACCCCACCAGCATTTGCCACCTGATAGGCCGCTTGTGCCTCCCCTGTCAAAAGAGGAGCCAAAAAACCCGGCCATTTGCTTACAGGCCAGCCTGAGGCCCGGGCAGCCATCTCGAAATTCAATAGGAACGCGTCCGGATCTTCTCCGGGCACGTATTTCTGTAATGATACCGTGGGAAGGGCGGACACGCCCTTGGATAGCCTATGGCCCGTAGAGGTTGAGGCCGGTTCCTCTGCTACTTTTATCAGGGTCTCCAATTGAGCCTTCATAAGGTCTCTGAATGTGTCTCTATCGGCCTGAGCGGAGGTCAGCTGACGCTCCACAGCCCATTCGAGCTTCTTCTGGCCCTCGACGATATGTTGAATTAAACTCTCCATGGGGAATTCCGATGAAAGAGGTTAAAGTGCCCGCATTCTCCACCAAATGTCGAAGGGTGAAGAAGAGACCCAACAGCGACTGGGTTTTCTTGAGGTATTATAAATTATGACGTATTAAGGAGCAAACAAAACTCAGAGTCACTTCTGCCGGTGTAAGTCCTTGGTCAGCAAATAGGTTTCTCCACCAAATGCTTTTGCTTCCGGGACAGCTCTCCGGTGTATAACTTGGTTGTCAGCTTGGACTCCCGGGCATTAAGAGGAAAGAAAGAAGACACGTTTCAATATTTTGGCCTCTCTCACTCGTGTCAGGGAAGAGGAGGTGAGGAGATTTCCACCAGGTTGCCTAAGGGAGGAGTATGTGAGGGGGGGGTCCGTCACCAAGACAAGGAGATTGGGGTTTGCTCTGTTATCTATTTTGAGCACGAGCTGCGCAGAAGCAGGCTTCCCTTTACCCCGGCTTTCCGGACTCCCTACCCGCCTCCCATGGCCCTCGCAAGTGCTGCCGCACCTGGGTGAGCCACGTCCCCCCCGGGGAGTGGCTGGGCGAAGAGCCGGTCCGTTGGCCTCCTGGTTTGCCGGTCTTTGGTTCCACGATCGTCTGCTCGGTCTTCGGGTCTTTCTCAGTCTTCTCCTCCACTCGCTCCACGTCTGCCTCCTTCGGGATACTTCCGTCTTCTTCTCTTGTTGGCCATTCTTTATTGGGCAACGGCGCTCCGTGGCTCCGCCCCCAAATGTTCATCACGGGCGGTTCCTCCTGGGTCTTAAAGGGCCAGCTGCCAGCAACAGGGAGTTGTATCGGTCCAGGTGAGGCAGTCTGCCAATCCAGGGGCTGAAATGGCAAAGAAGGGGTTGTATCGTCACCTCGGGTTGGATTCGGTTCGTGGAGGGTCGGACTCCGACACACTTTCACCTACCAGGCCACATTTCAAACAAACTCGATGACTCTAGGAAGCCTGTTGGTCTGAAAAAGTATCTGTCAAGTGTGAGGCATGCCTGACCTCTGAATGAAATTAACCACGCCTAGAGGATAATGAAATTACTAGATATACCAATATATTTCATATAAGGGTCACGTTATTCATCTGGTGTACGGAGACTATGCTCTAGTGAACTCTGCTTCCATATCTATATGTCTAGAGAGACAACCAACAGGGTTCCAGAATTAGGCAAGACTTAATGGGCTGCGCTAATTAATGCCCGGTCACTGCAAGCTCACTGGGCGAGATACAGGATTTAACATTTGAGAAAAAAAAACGACTTCATGTTTCTTACAGAAACATGGTTATAACGCGACTCAGATCCAGCACTAGCAGTAGTTGTTGCGACAGGCTAAAATTGCTTAGTGTATACAGAAACGATTAGGGGAGTGGGGGAAGCACTTGTTTATAAGAAATCTTCTAATTGTCTGATAATTGGATCTAGTCTCGAATAGTGGCGTAGCAAGAGCTTTTGCCGCCTGGGGCGGTCCCTGAGTTTGCCGCCCAGTACGGCTGGGGCAGGTAAGAATGGTGGGGGAGGGGGGGAGCAGACAGACGACGAGGGAAAATGCAATTTAAAAAAAGAAAACCACTTACCGTGCATTCGCCAAAAATTGCTCACCTCACCCGCCACCCCCCAAAAAAGTGCTGCCCGGGGCGAACCGCCCCTCTGCCCCCACCCCACTCTCATCCTAGCTACACCCCTGGTCTGGAATTGTGAGTATAATAAACTGGTGATTTTATGGCACACATTGAAGTTCAACAGAACCCCTTAGCTCTCCTTATGGGAGAAGGTCTCACAGCTTTTGGCCTAAATCAAATTATTACATCTACTCACACTAAAGCCACATTCTACACAATACATGGATAGCTGGCACTCATACCACTGTATCAGAAATTGGGTTTATGACCTGGGGTGGTCATGGCCTAATTACATTCAATATGAGGTTTTGCTGCAGTCAAAGCCTTCAAAAGATGCTGACAAAAAGACCTGTTACATTTTGGACAAAGATTGAGACCGAGACTGTTTGTGAAATTATTCTAAAGGCACTAGAGCTTGTTTTCGAGACAGACATATCAACTGAATGAATAGAGAGAAGATGCGCTTTGAAATAATTTTTAAATAAAATTATTTTATTGATCTCTCCCAGTGTAAACAGTAAACTTTAAGAGAGATAAACCTTCTAATTTCTGGATTACCCCTGCTTTAAAAAAGTTTAAATCTTCTCTACGGAAAAGAGAAAGAAAGTGGCGTTTTTTGCAGGATGAAGAAAGCACCAGCTGTTAGAAACAGCTCATGAAAACATGCAAACGGGAAATCACATGTACCAAAATAACATTCATTACGAATAAAATTCCCATAGCCTCAAATTAATCTAGGGAGCTATTTCAGGCACAACAGTCCTTAAAGTCACCTAATTATTTGGTGGCTACCTAATAAGTGGATTTTAATTTTTGAGACAATTTGGCAGCTTTCATTACTATCAAATCCAGAGGATCTATGAGAGTTTCTTAAACATGTTGGCAGAAGATAATAATGACCATAGCAGGGAACATGGCGGCAGTAGGCTAGCTGCCGCGGTACTCCGCCCCCTGACCTCCGGAGTGAGGAGTGCAGCAGCTGCGGTTTCTAATGGTTTCCCCGTGTTAAAGCGCAGGAGATTACACCGCAAGATCTTTCACGCACTTCAGCCTTGTATATTTACAAATTTTTAAAAAAAAGGCTATCTTGCTGCTTTTTTTTTTTTTTTTTGGTCACCCTTCCTTTCGCCCAGGTCGCACACATCATCGGCAGCGGCATGTATAACCATAAAATTGGTTAACTTCTGTCAGCTGGCTAATATGGGTTGAACTGCTAGGGTGGCCGTGGCAGCTGTAGGGCTCTTGTATTTGATCTCTCATCTACTTCCCTTCCAGTATTGACTGTGCCAGCGCAACGGTGCACCCGCAGTTCTTGCTACCCATGTAGTAGGCTCTCAGTAGTCTGGAACCATGGCAGTAAATGAGAAATAAAAAAAATTAAAAAAAATAATGACCATAGCAGAAGGGTATGGTCAGAACTGATGTTTTACTGATGTTATTGATTCTTTGGAATCTGGTAAAGTGCCACAAAGATGGCAAGCAGGAGTGATAAAGCCTTCTCTAAAAATAAAAACCTTCTTGGTAACGATCCTGTTAATTACGTTACTGTCAATTTTACAAAGAAAGCGTTATTATTATAATACAACACTTTTGTAGCATATAGCTACCAATGGAAATCCCAGTGCTGAAAGAGTGGCACAGAGACGTTAAAAAAGCTAGGTTTTCAGTGATTTCCAGAGTCAAGTTCTTTTTCGATCAGTCTTGGGGAGGGGGTGGTGGGGGGAAGCTGTTCCATAATTTGGCCACATTGTAGATGGGAGATCAGAGGGCCTTTACCAAGAAGTGCTCTATGGGCAATACAAAGTGATTTGAATTTTATCCTCTCGGTCACAGGGAGTCAGTAAAGAGAGCGCAAGGCTTGTCTAGCTGATTGGTGTCTGGGAATGTTGTACAGTATTCGAGCCATGGAATTTTGTACTATCTGTAGTTCTCTTCTTGTGACTTTGGGGGCTCTCGGGTGAAGTGAATTACCGTAGTCCAGGTGAGCAAGAATAAGTGCCGGGACTACCAGTCTTTTTGATGTGGCGGGAAGAAAAGGGAGAATTTTCCAAAGCATTCTCAACATGACGTAACAAGTGGCTGCGGGCTTTGCTGCCTGGGAGTCAAATTTGAAAGATTTATCCAACCATAAGCCGAGGCTCTTTACAGCTGTTTTGGGGGAATGAGAGTTCCCCATACAGCTAGGTCAGCCCAGGTTCAAAGTTAAGATTGTTACCTAGGATCATAAGCTCCGTCTTGTCTCTGAATAATTTGAAACAGGAGCTGTTTATCCACTTGGCCACTTTCTCTAAACAGGGGCCCAATGATGGACGGAGGGAGTCTTGACTTGAATTGAGGAAAAAGACCTGTTGCGTATCATCACCATTAGTGGTGGCAATTCAGTTGACCAAATATGTGGAAGATAACAACAATCTGCACTATCCATGGCAATTGGGCCTTGAAGCAGGGAGAAGTACGGAATCAGTTCTAGCTTTAACGATGGTGCATGTGCAAATCAGTGGTGGTGTTGCTCCTAGATCTGTCCATAGGCTTTGAGTGTCAATAAATAAACCTGAAGGCTTTGGACTAAAGGGCACGATTTCTGTCCAATGCTCACAGTTTGTCTTCATGCCACCTTTCTGATCCTTGACTTGTGATAATATATGTGGTGTCCAGCAGGGATCAAACATGTCTTCAAACTATTGAATATCTACATACAGCCACCGATGGAACAGATGAAGTATCATGGATGTTCTGCATTCTCTTATGCCACATTAAAGACCCAAGACTTAAGATAATGTATGTAGTATCCTGCAGGTAGCAAACATGTCCTTCATACTGATGTTACATACAGCCACTGATGGAAAAAACCAAGGATCATGCAGCAGTCTGTTATGCAGATGACACACAACTCATCTTCAGTCTGGAACGGGGTCAAGGTAGGAGCAAACCTAATTTAGCAGATTTTCTCTCCACACTCAAACTTGGATCTAGCATAACCTTCTTCAATTTAATGCAATGCAGACCTAATGATAGTTAAAAGAACAATTGATGGACAGAATGCAGAACAATTTCATACATTCACCCCGGTACAGAGATCTGGGCCTAAATACATCGTTTTTTTGCTCGCCATGCCATTACAGTTTGAACCCAGCCATATGCAAATTAGTCTTGACCCTGCGCCCAATGGGAACAGTCCAGCCCAAACTGCCATACCAGGTACTCCCTGGACTGGAAACAAGCCTCCTAGGACCAGTTTAGGGGTTTCACCCCTCATCAGCCAGGAGAGCTGGACTCCAGTGGCATGGAGAGCACAGGATCCACGTCTGGGCATACCCGCCCCTCTTGGGGTGACAAATACAAAAAGAACAATTGATGGACAGAATGCAGAACAATGTCATACATTCACTTTGCCACTGGATTCAAGTCAGCCTGGCTGATGAGGGGTGTTCCCCGAAGCCGGTCCCATGATGCTTGTTTCAGGTTCATGTAAGAGCTGGCTAGGCAGTTCTGGGTGGACTGTTCCCATGAGGCACAGGGTCAAGACTGATTTGCATATATCTGGGTCTGAACTGAGGTGGCGAAGTGAGCTAAAGAATGATGATGGATTCAACCCAGATCTGAGAGTGGGGGTGAGTGTCTGAAAAGTGTCAGCACTCCGTCCATCATCTCCTTGTGTTTGCTTTGTTCGACCTAATGATAGTTGGCATTTATCATGAGTACTGAAATTACAACTACTGGCCATCATAGATGGGCCTGCCACCGCTGCCTTTAAAAATTGTAAAGTCAATAGGCTTTTGGATAGAAGAGCAACTAACTCGGAAACATCAAATTCATTTTTTATCCTCATCACGTTTCTGCCAGCTAAAGATTTTGAAAAATGCTCTACCTTTTTCGTCAAAAGATTTCCATAAGTGAATTATGACTTCATGCCTTCTATCGAGGCTGGATTACTTGAATCCACTACATGCTGGAATGCCTGAAACTATTATTTTCCCATCCAATATATACAGTATTATGCAGTGAGGACTGTAGAACTGAAAGTGTTTCCAAAACTAGGAATGCTTTTCACTGGCTCCCCACCAGGCATAGGATTCTATTTAAAGTACTGTGCCTAAACCACAGGACTTAAGACTTTATATGATCTGGAAAGTCTCCTGTAGCAAGTTGCATTTTTAAACATATCCCAAACAGAACCTTTAGTTCTATGGACTCAAAATTGTTCAGAATTTCTAGATTCCAGAAACAGAGAACTGAGCATCAAGAATTGCCAGGTGTGGATCTCAACCGCTGGAACGCCCTCCCATATTATCTAAAACATTCTACTGGATAGCTGTTGTTTAGGAAAAGATTTACCAGCTGTTAATCAGTCAACATGTGTGCATTAAATGTAGGACCGATGTTCCAGTAAGATGCATACATCTACCACTAGCTGCAATAGTGGAATTAATTAATTAATGATTGAGAGTTAAACGTTCCCACGATAATTAATGTATTTTACCAGTTGGCCAATTCAAGGAGAAGTTGTTGGAACATGGACAAATCATCATTATTTACACCATAAAGTGTAGATTTTGTAAGCGAATCCCCATTTGTGCTTAGCCTGGCAGTTGCCCAGTGCCCATTCTTATCCTGCTGTGATTTCACACAGACCCATAAACTACTACAAGCCATAATAGCCAATGCCTTTGGTTGGTCCATCATGCCTTAAGGCACAAACCTGCATTAGTTAAGTGCCTTTCTTGCAGACACAGTATTTCTCATACACTCATATACAGCTGCTCAAACCTAACTTGATAAACTTTGGTAGAAGCTTGCAGGCCATTAACATTACAGGACATCATATTTACCCCTTATGTGGTCTGGTTACCTGTTTGATTAGTATTTTATATATGTAATGAATGTAAGCGCATTGAGAAACGTTGTTCGCCCTCCCTGGTTATCTCTCTTCTTTCCCACTTTTCCGTTATAGCCCAGCCCTTTCCATTCATTCTCCCTCTTCTACTCCACCCTCTTCACTTCCCCAGCCCTAACTCTTCTCATGTTAGGTCCATTTGACTGATGTCCCCATTCCGGACTTTCCTTCTCCTGCCTATTCTGTGTTCAGCTATACTAAAAAAGTTACTAGTGCTGGGAGAGATCTCCCCAGCTGCCATTAGCTTCCTAGCTATAGAAGCATTACACATACTAAGTCTACAGGGATCTCTATCCCTGATGACCATCACACATCTCTGTCCACCCACCCCATCCCCACCCAAAAGAGAAAACACATGGGACAAAAGTCAGGCTAGACATGCATTGATCATCTAATTTAGTCATTGTCAGATAGAGTGATCTTGGGCCACTGGTTTAATGGAGCTTGAGCTTGGGTGCAGAGGTTCAAGAATAAGTATGGCCTTTTAACAGGATTTTTAGCTTGGTAGGTTCCTAACCCAGCATCCTGGAGTGAGGGGATCAGCTGGTAAAGTTGCCATTGCTGTATTGCTGTGTCCTGGTAAAAATCATACCATAGAACAAAATGATAACTCACCTCCTCTGCTTGGCTTATTAGTATGAGCAGTGTGATAGAGGATACATAAAAAATTAAGTTGGCCAGGTTAACCAAAATAGGTTGCAAATAGACTTCCACTTTCTTGGGCTTAGCAACTGAGAAGCGATGGGCCTCTGGACTTGACAATTGATGTCCGTTTCCCCAAGGCTCTGAAATGCTGTTGAATCTGATGAACAATGAATCGGCAAAGGTAATCCCTTCAATGCCTTTTCAAAATGCCCTGGACTCGCAGATTGTTTCTGCATATTTGATTCTCTAAATTCTCAACTTTCTAGGTGAGTTTTATCGTCAAGTTTCTTATGCTCTTTGGTTTCTTGATCCATTGTATGTGCCTTGTCCTCCAAATTTGAGATACGCTGTTCAGACTCTGGAATCCTAGATCCCATAGTATTCGGAAATTTTACGGATTGCTATCTGGGTATTAAGTTGGAGTGTTGTAAGCGCAGCAGTGTCTTTTTTATATTCTTTCCGGGGCAGGCAAAGAAGTTTATATTTCGAAGATAGAGTGGGATGGTCCTGTTGTCGTAGAGTGCTTGGATCATTGCTCTCTGCCAAGTCATACAATGGTTGTGTACTTTGAAGAATGGTGGTTTTGGTTAGTTTGTTTGTGGAGATACCTATTAGAGGTGCTGTCTGGTCCACCTGATCTTCTTCCTAATAGTCTTTTGTTGGTCAAGCTGTCAACCAGCTTCACTTGTGTTCTCATAAACTCTGCCCATTGCACTACTTCACCCCAGCCTGTATCAGAGTCTGAGTCAGCAATGTCACCAGTATCAGAGTCCATATCTGAATAATCTGACAATGAAAAAATAGTCTTGGGATTTTTAACTACTGTACTTATTTCAACAGTCATCCCATTTCCAGTGGCAAGTGCTTTGACAGGTTTCATTGGTTGATACAATGATAGGGGTACTGATATTCATAGAATGAGTATGCCTAAAATTTGTACCACCTATGCAATGCTGAGATTGCTGGACCAAGAGTATTTTAACATTCTTTGGTGGGCCCACTTGCATTGTAGTCCCTCAGGTAGTACAACAGGTATTAGTGCATTATTCTCTATATCCTTGCTTGTGAGGCTCAAGAATGTTTCTGTGACAATAGCAGCATTTTGCACTATATTAGTATTCTCAAATCTTAACTTCCTGCTGAGAAGGTCTTGTGTACCCTCCAGGTTTCCACCATAGTGGCCTTGTTTGTTTATACCTCCAGTACTAGCCTGTCGACAGTTGACAGAATCCTCATTCCGGCATTCCAGATCTTGAGCAAGGGGAACAGCATCTGATTCTGAGGGGCTGCTCGGATCCATAAGAGCCACAGAAGCCATGCATTGTGTGGAGCATGTCAACACTGACCTTAAACCAGCTGAGGGATGGCCAAGGAAGTATCGGCTCTTCTTGCCAGAAGATGGACCCATGCAAGCTCTGCAGGACACAGCGGCTGCTCACACAGTGTGCCCTTGGACCGGAGATGCCATTTAAGGAGTGCTTACATGGAGGGATTAACAAACCTCCTGAGGGGACGGAGGTCTGAATTGGTGGACTAGAGTACCACGGGCTGCCAGCGAGTTCAGTAAATCTGTCTGAAGGAAGTTACTAATGGTCCCACAAAAGAAAAAAGCCAGGAGCACCATATATATTCTGGGGGAGTCTGGTCACCACTATAGATTCCATACAGCACACTCCATTAGCTCCACAGCTGTGCTCCTATCATACCACAACAATGACTGCTCAGCCATCTGCCATCTTACAATTTGATTAAACACTTGATTGCAGAAAAGACGTGGGGAAAGAAAGAAGTTTTGAGATTCTCATACAATGTTTCATGAGGTTTTTAAGTTTGGTAAACCAGAAACTTCCAATGAACCATTGTCTCTTGAAGTTGGATTTGTCAATGGTCCTTTGTCTGACAGCGAGAAAGAGCGCTGGCAAAAGGCTGGATAATGCTTGTGTTGCCGAGATGTGAGGCATTTGATACAGTTTTGTTGCTAAAAGGCCTGTAAAGAAGGTTGGGGGTCAGCAATACTCTTATGAAAGGAAAATGGCCCCGCTTTAGCTGTCTTATATTGCGTCTTTTATGACTATGACTGACAACCATATGTTGCTATTATTGTCATAAGTACATAAGAAGGAAAGGTTGTTAATACCTCTGTCTTGCTGGACTGTGGTTCCTGTGGAATGTTTATTGATCAGAATTGATTACTAAGGAATAATTTCCCTTATCCTCTGAGAAGACTAGAAGGGATTAGAGCTGTTGCTGATTAACCATTGTCTACTGAGCTAAGCATGAAATTCTTATCCATTATTTGTTTTTATTATCATACCAAGTTTGTATCTTTTGACACTGTTGTTTCTCCAAGTTATGCTCTAATTATTGCGATTCCCTGGCTGAAAAGACAATCCTAATGTCAGTTGGTCAATTTGCACTATATCTTTGTCAAGATAGTTCTGTCATGAGCATTGTTATGCCTATGGAAGTTATTCGTCACTTTTAGACATTATGAATAGCACATGATGCTATTTGGTTTATGTAATGCGCCTACCATTTTTACAGGTTTCATTAATTTAGTCTTCATTCGTTTTCTAGTCTTAAAAATCCAATTGTCTTGCTTTACTTGGATGACATTTTGTTATATTCAAAGAAACTTGTAGGGAATGAAGAACATGCAGGTTTGGTACAGTCTAGGCTCCAGCAATATAATTTGTATTGTAAACCAGAGAAGTATCAAATACTTTGAGGCACCCCTTGCTTTGCCGCCTTGCACAAACGAACAGTAGATGTGCCCATTGATGTACATCCATGATTGACTATTAGCAACCTTCCACTTGAAAGAAAAAGACCTGGACTCTAGTAGTAGATAATGTATGAGGGGTGCTAAATGTTGACAACACAAATGACTATTCTCACATCTCATTCTTTAAAGTGGAGATCCCAAATGAGGTGGTCAGGAACTCCACTTCTGTTTCTCAGAGCCACTGTAGGTTTTCTGTCTGTGTCTTCGGGGGAAGGGAAAATCTGTTATATCCCTGTTTGTGGACAGGACATCTCATATTCATAGTGGAGAAGTTTAATGAAGGGTCTAGGCACTGGCAGTTGAGAGAAGGTCAGGGAAATTTTAGTTGAGCAATTCTGGGTTGGCTTCCAGTAAAGGGCGAGCAGAACAGCTAAAAAGAAGGTGGGAAGTCTGTGAGAAAGTAACCAGGACTGGGTGAAGGGAGTTTTCAACTTGCTGGCTAGTACAAAGGATAAGCCCAGCACCTCACCATCCTCTGAATATGGACCTTAAGAAAAAGGATATCCTGGCTGATGTAAGAGAGAAGACCCAAGGACCCCTGAATCCTGCAGTCATCCAGCCAGGGATTGGAGTTGCTCACCAAGGACTAATTGGTTGGCCTCTTTTTAGCTGCTAAGGGACACCAAACGCAGAAGACCTCCTGCCTCTAGGAAAGCTCACCTGTGAACTGAACCCTGCAGGAGCGAGCCCTGAATGAAGAGAGACCAGGTGCCTGGAAACCTGCCCTGAGGTCTTGATGACTGCATTTTAAAAACAGGAGTGCCTTTTCCAGCATCATGAACTGCTTTGGACATTTTCAAACTTTGGAGGACCAGGACAAGGTGCGAGAACCCTTGAGCAGTAAGTAATCCTGGTTTGTCCCAGTCTGAGCTTTTTATGTGAAGATGGATTACAAGTAGGGCTCCCGGTTTTATGGTATTTATTTTTGTGCCATTTCCGTCTGTATTTATCCATATTTATTTTTTGCAATTTTTTTCTGTATTTATCCATATTTATTTTGGGTTTGGTGGAAGAGTAAGCTGAAATTAGTATATTTCCACATTTATTTACCGAATAAATATGCAGTCATGCTTGAATGCCTGACAGATTTCAGTGCTGTGAACACCCGCAGAGGATAAATCAGCGCACTTACATGAAAATATGCCAATTTCAGTATCAACCTTGTGCATATCTACAGCAGTTAAAGCCTCTTTACTAAGAACCTTTCTTTTTTAACTTCTTATCTATCAATCCACACATCTATTGGCCTGGCAGTCATGGCAGACAGTATTTAGAAGTACTCAAAAATCAACCCAATTTCCGTTTTTATCCACATTTAAAAATAAATACGGACAAGAAAATGAATGTTTTCTGTCTGTATTTATCTGTAAAAATCAGTAAAAACGGAAAACAGGGAGCCTTAATTACAAGGCTTGCGGTGAAGGTATCTAGCCTTGTAGAGCACAGGTCAGCTTTAGATTCCAACGATAGCTTCCAGCATTTCCCTACTGGTGGATTTTGAGAACCAAAAAAGTGTTTTAGTCTGAATGCAAAACCGTGGCCAGGAAATCCATGGACGCAACAAATCTACAGCAGCTGCAGGTTGATCTCGTTAAATTTAACCCACTCTGTTTGACGCCAAGCCTGAAGGCTTCAACTTAGAAAGATGTAAACTCTCTACAACAAGTTGTCTATGTCTCATCAACTGTTTCAAGAATTCAGTTGCTACAGGAATAAAGGGATCAATTCAAGAACGATGGAAGAACACTAGGGTGAAACCTTGCATACTAAAGAATGGTGAAGCTTAGCAGCACCATGAGCTGTGGCAATCTAAGAACCCCAAATATCTTGAGTTGCATTATTCGCAGATGTTCCCCTAGTCTCTGGTTAGTTTATATAGGTGTCAATTAGACTGGGGAGAATAATTGTATTATTCAGCTCCCACTGCCTTACACAAAACCTTCCAAAAAGGTAATACATATTAAGTGCCTCCATCCGAGATGCTTGAGTAATGTAAATCATGAATGTGAGGTATATCAGTGAAAAAGTATTAGGACATCTCTTTTTAGCTGTAGGTTTCTTCTGCAATGAAGAAACATGGCCCATCTTTGAAATATTCCTGAAGTCTCCATTATTACTTGAAAACCTTCAGAATGTATAATATCTATAATAACATCCGTGGAAATTGTATGCCAACTTAAAGAGACTCTGGTGAAGGCTGCAAATATCCAAAGGGTATAAAATGCAAGGATTTATGTTGAGTGCAGAAAGGAGAAGCAAGAGCATATTCATGGACATCAGAATGAACAACTGGACACTAAATAGATTATAAAACCGCATCCAAAGTAGCCATAAATCACTTTTGGCCAGAGATGGCCGTCATGACATATTTTCACCACTTCCAAATACAATTGTAATGTGGAAATTAAAAAAGACTGTTGACTGAAATATAGTGCATTCGGTCAAACCAACAGAGCCTTTATGTGAAGATCTTCCGGTTTCTTGTGATCCACCTGTTCTTGCTCTGTCTTCACTCTTTCCATAAATATTGTGCTGTTCCAACAATACTTTGTAAATGATTTACAGATTGTTCATAAGTGAGTGGTGACTTTGTATACAGTCAGGAGATGGCATTTCTTGAACTAGGAAGGTAAATTAGGACAAAATTGTACTGTGCCAAGAAAAATGCCCATAATGATTGATGGCTGTTCTTTTATTGAAGATGTCTTAACCTGCTTGAATTTCATTGGTTAGTTCAAATCTCATATGGTTCTCTGGACCACAACATAAAAAAGTCTCCATTCACTGTAGCCATCTTCGTCAACTCTTAAGCACCAAACAGTTACAATTAGACTCCAACAAATATTAAATCAATAAAAGGCAGGAAATTATTTTCAATCATTTTCCCTTTTCTGCCGTAGAACTGCTCCCACTGCTCAATAATATCTGCAAAATGTTTAATTAATTGACAATAAAAATCCATAAATCTAAAGAAATGTTCTTTAACACTTGCAAACGATCACCAATCCAAATTAGCAGATGTTTTTTTGAGATTCATAGAGAGACCAGTGGGACTTAATCTGAAACCAAGGTATTTGACTTCTTTCTGACAGGGGCACCATCCTGCACAAAAACAAAGAGAAGAGGCGTTTTGCTCAGTCTGTGTGTGTTGCAGAATGCAGCACATGTGGAAAGAGGAACAAGCATTGGCATAGCCAATAGGTCTCGCCTTTGGGACCTTATAAGTGTTTAGCCATGCAACAGTTGCATAACTAAACACTTATATGGTCCCAAAAGCGAGACCTATTGGCTATGCAAAGCGGCCGTGGGGCCGCGAAAGTGATCGCGATCACGATCAAACATCAAAGCGGCCGTGCTGCCGAAAGTGAAAGTAATCACGGCAAAACGCGGCGCGCGCGCTCGCGCACATGCACTGTGGCTCTAGGCTGGCCTGGTAGCACTTTTTGGAGCCCTCTCAATAAGTCTCGCCAGACCAGCGCATGCGCTGGGTCAGCCGAGACCTAAAAAACGAAGAGAAATGAAAACATTTCTCATCACTACGTCTGCTCTGGGGAGGGTCAGGTTTTCGGAGCTGCACAGGTTTATCTGATGCTGTAAATCTGGGGCAGGGTTAAAATCCATGGATGTTGAGCGGAAACGCCCACAACAACACCCATAGAACACCTCCTTGACGCAGAGTAATGCAAGCGCTGCCTTGTCTTACTCCATATCTATGAGGCGACGCAAACCCACGCAGGGTGGCTTTGCGTCGCCTCATAGATATGATTGAGAAACCTGCGCCACCGGAGCATCAATAAAAGTGACGTTCCAGCGGCGCAGGCTTCTTGTAAGTAAAGGCCTGTACTGCCAACACCAGGATTGACAGTCATTCTCAGGAAATATAGGGAACATTATTGATTCCTTCCTTCACAAAGACAGCAGTTACAATCCTCGGCTTGGTCGTCTGCTACCTGTATTTCAATTGATTACTGAAGTGATTCAACACTACAACACCCACAATGCACTTGTTAGTGGTGCCCTAGGAATTCAAGTATCATGTTCCGCAGACACGGACTCATGTGTGCAACTTATTATGAAATCTTCACCACAAAGGCAACTTCCTCCTCCCTGTGCATGGCCGTAGACTGCGCCACTTTCAAACAAAGGCCTTACAGGATAATGCCCATCTCTTCAAACTAGACCGTGTCAGTGCGAAACATATCCACCCCTTCCTTTCTACTTTGACCAGTGAATATCACTCCAAGATCAGCAGTAAGGGGCAGATTTACAAGCCACTTTTGCGTCACTTTTAACATGGAAGAAGTGACACAAGGGGCTTGTAAATCTGCCCCTAAGTATCATTCTCCCTTTGCGCCACTCATTATTCCTTTACCGAGAGCAACCTGGAAATTCCTTTAATGCGTAATGCTGTCATGCAGCGCCCTCGGGTGGTTATATTTATGAAGTACAGCTGTGGAAGTCTAACGCCTGTACTGCCTCCCTGCTGCCTAATGTCAAACGCAGAAGATCGAAGTGTAAAAGGAGAAGCAGTGGAACTGAGAAACATTAACAGGCTAAAAACGGTAGAAATAATCTAAAATAACTTTGTGGGTTGCGAACACTCTTCAGCACATTATGCTAATAGTTTCTGTCAGTTCTTGCTGCTGGTGGTTGCAAAGGTGGGTGGCCATCGACATTTTGGCAACCATCGACTCTCATTTTGACAACCCGGACTTCTTATTATGTCTAACGTTAGGCAAGACTTTATGAATCTTTTAAATGTGAATGTATAATATAGTTCGAACAACCTACGGGTAGTTTGGGGGATCTCCCCCGAGAAAATTTTGAAAAAGAGAGTGGATAAATGGTGTATTTTCAAGCAAATTTGAGGAAGCAGGATAGAGTAATACGAGCATTTAGAATATCTGCCCTCATCCATGACTTTCTGAACCATGACAGCTTGTTTCAAATCTCCCTGCATCCACCGCATGGTTAAGTAGGCAGCTGTTACAATCCCATGTGCAGTCATATTTTTTTTCATTTCCCAAAGTTATGGCATATCCTTGGGAAATGAAAAAAAATATGACTGGTCTGCTATGGTAAATTGATAAAAATTCCACACAATAAAAATAACAGAATACACGATCAAGCCTAGCTAACAAGCAAAGACAGATGTTTCTAGATTGCATTACATCTGAGAAACAAGGCACAGCAGGAGAACTTTGACCTTCCAAAACAAAATGTTATGAATTTAGGTAATCATTTGCCTTTGTGACTAGCATACAGGTACATTGCAAGAGTTAACAAAGCGCTGGGCAAAAAGAGCCTCAAGGCCCACACATCCGTCCAACATCTTAAAAGGTAAAGGTTTATCGTTTAAAGCAGAATGCAGCGAATAAAATGACATTTTAACACCTAACATGCAGTTCTAGGTACCTGTCAGTGCACTGCCCAATGTACTTTACTGCTTTCCACGCGAACCACTAAGATCTATCGCTCTGTTCAAACTTACCCCCCCATGTTATCGCAACAGCAGAAATCTCTGGCAAGCCACAAACAAATGTATTCTCATCACAGCAGCTCTTCAGTTAGAAGCATAAAATAGCACTATATTTTGAACATCTCGACAGTCTAAAACCTTATATAAAAAGTAAAAATATACGTTAGGTTGAGAACGAGATGCATGAGGGTGCAAGGGGTGGAGGGGCTGAGGGTGGTCACCCGGAGCGACTAGTGATGCACGCTGAGTCACTCAAGTTCTCACCGCCTACTGTGTTATGGGAGAACATATTATTATTACAGGGAGGGGCAGTGCTTTTTGATTTGGGAAGTTCTTTTTTTGCGCCTTTTAATCATTTGGACAGCAGTAGATGAGAAAGGCAGAAGGGTGTCTGCACACGAGGTTTTCAATCATTTCTATCCAGGACAGTATCATTTTTTCCCATATGTGACATTGTGATATTACCTTTACCTGCTTGTGAAGAGATGCTCGACCTTGAGCTATAACTGTACATAAGATAATGTAGCTTTCACTAAGGGCTTTTTATGTTTTTGTAGTAATATTATTGTACCTTTACTAGACCATCGAAGTTGTAGTGTATCGGAGAGTGTACTACAGTGCCTTTGAAAGATAATCCCCATAGGCAATGCACAGAAGTGTTTAATGACGCCAACTCCTTGTTCTTTTGTGCTGACACATGCAAACACTGTAATAGACCCTAACTGCGTGTTCCTCCTCCTATCACCAGAGTACATTAGCAACCCTTGACTGCATCAGTCCGATGCGAAACGTGTAATGTCTGATCTCCACTTCACCTTTACAACTGACCTGTCCTCTGCATTTTGACAAAGCAGCAATATTTCAAAAACACAAAGGCACACAGAACTTGCCAGAACTGACAAACATTCACACCAGTTAATAGCCCCCTTACCAGTCAGTCAGGTCCTACGTGTGTGCCGTTTTGACAGTATATGCTGCGCTGCATTGGTAAATGGAAACACAGTGAACGCTATGCTTACCCACTTCACCTTTGGAATGTAATACAATTATTTCTTGCAGGCTTTTTGCAGCCTGATTACAGACACTAGGCAGGGAATGAAAACGTAGTTGAAAATGATTGACGAGACACCACAGATATAAAGAAGTGACGTTCATTTCACGTCTATATGACTTCACTGGAGACAGATAATCACAAAAGCAGCCAGAACAAAGAAATTCAGTGTTGCCTGTGGTTGCAGTCAGCTAAATGATGATTGCATTTTTACCCTAATTTTTAAATTTCACTTAAATTATGTCTTGCGTGCCTTTCAATTACGGGTTGATTACGTATTTTCCTTGTTTGTACTTATGGCTCTGTACTTGAGCCCCGCCCTCTCTCACTGCATAAGCTTCACCTAACTGAATATCTATCTCAATTTAAATGAAAACCCCAGGACAGGTTGCTTTCCTGTTTTAAAGGGTGTCGGTCTTCCTCGTTGCCTGCATGCTCAAGGGAGGAAGGGGGGGGGGGGGGGGGGTGTCATGGGTGGGGAATTAAACAATTAAAGACAGTAAAACTTACCTGAGTGCCTGGTACCGCCTCCGCTGCTGGCCGGTCACGACTCACGCTGTGCTGGTCGGCGTGTTCCTGCTGCAGGAACCGGAAGCAGCCAGCTTCCCTCCCCTACGCAAGCCAATCGTCGTGATTGTAGGCGCAGCAGGAAAGCGCCCCAGACGGGACATTTTGTCTGGATAGAGAACAAGGGAGAGTGGGTGGTCCTGCCCGAGGGCAGGGGGGAGTGGCTTACCCACTGTTGTGGGTACTGATCGTTTGGTCGGCCCTGCAGCCGACCAAATGATCAGTACCCACAACAGTGGGCAAGCCACACCCCCCTGCCATCGAGCAAGACCGCCCACCCACCCGCCCCCAACCAAGCACAGAGGCACTTCTGCTTTCACACTATGCGAGAAGGCAGAAACATAAATGGTAGTTTTTACTGTTTATGTTTCTGCCTTCTCGCACCACGAGAAAGCAGTGGGGCGACGCACCCATGCCCAAATGGGGCAGCCACCACTGTTCCTTGCCTTGCCAATGTATCCTTTATGTTTACTTTAGTTCAGATCCTGACGTGATACCTGGGTGCTTTATGCCAGCTCCTCATGTTGTTTTTGATGTGAGCACAGGGCACCTTTCATCTTTATCAGTTCCTGTGTGCTGCTCATGCTGTTGTAAATTCCCTTAGGCATGGCCTTTATTTATTTATCTGATTGCTGCTATTTCTCACCATTCCAAATAGTGTCGATTTGAAACTGTTCTTTAAGAAGGTGTCATTCGTATGCACTCAATCAAGTGCATTTGTAACTGTATCCCCTTATCTCATGCTAGTGTGTATTTTATTTGAGGGCAAGGACGGTGCACCACGTAACACAATTCAAAGAGCTTCCAATCTTGTGAAAATAAATCCTTCATTCTTTTTCAATCTTTAAAAAAAGGGCCTCAGCCAACGCGTTTCGTTCCAATGGAACTTTGTCAGGGCTGAAAAGAATACAAATATAAAACAACATACTAAATAAACAGACAAACAGTACAAATATAAGATACATACTACATAAATATGTATAAAAATACATTAACACTAGACACAACAGAACTTCAGGATGGCTAAACGTACAAATCCAAAAAAAAAGGGGGAATGTCCTACATATATAAAAGACACATAAACCTACTTAACAAGACAAATATTGCAGCCTTTATATATATAGATAGGTATATAACTAGCCATAGTAGGTCTGATAGGGCCAAGAAAAATTGATATGAAGTAATCTTTTGAGCGTCATACATGTCAAATTGAATAACATATAAAAAAAAATATAAAACACATATACATAAACACCACAAAAATTTATGAGCTATATTGTAAACATAAATTGAAATGCAGCACGGAGCTCTACTCCATACAAAAAATATGTATTCTCACCCTATAAATATGTATAAAAATACATTAACACTAGACACAACAGAACTTCAGGATGGCTAAACGTACAAATCCAAAAAAAAAGGGGGAATGTCCTACATATATAAAAGACACATAAACCTACTTAACAAGACAAATATTGCAGCCTTTATATATATAGATAGGTATATAACTAGCCATAGTAGGTCTGATAGGGCCAAAAAAAATTGATATGAAGTAATCTTTTGAGCGTCATACATGTCAAATTGAATAACATATAAAAAAAAATATAAAACACATATACATAAACACCACAAAATTTTATGAGCTATATTGTAAACATAAATTGAAATGCAGCACGGAGCTCTATTCCATACAAAAAATATGTATTCTCACCCTATAAATTTCGGGCATATGTATATAGCACATAAAAAAATTAACTCCAACAATGTTCATCAATATAAAAAGAACATTCACCAGAAAGTGCCAGTAACCAAATAGTAAGGTTACAATGCCTTTATAAATATATTACCTATAATATCATGTAAAATGCAGAAGGGGCATTAGGGGAAGAGTGATGGACTAGAAAGCATCAACATAGAAAACATCAACATAGAAGACACTCAAAAAAATAGAGAGTGTCTCTATATATAAGTATGCATAAAGATGGAAAGTGGCCCTATAATTACAGAAACACACAAACCCCAAATTATTGGTCTCACCTAAAACACTCTCTTGTGATTCAAGAGCGAAGATTAGAGGAATCAAAACAGTGTTCCAAGCGTGTTTGGTTCTCGTTCTAAAATAAAATAATGATATATATCCAATTAGAGGGAAAAGATCAGATTTCTAAATCCAGCATTTATTTCCAGATATTACTATTACAAGGTAATAGTGCCATCGTATAACATACCCATACAAAAAATGGGGGGGGGGAAGGATACAATGGACCCACCCTGCGGATGATACGAGTATTTAAGCGTATTTGTAAAGAAAGGGGGGGATGAGGGCGATGATGCCAAATGCTAAAAGGAAAACATATTAAACTGCCCCCCTAAAAGTGTAAACACATTCCATGATAGGCATATCTCACCTCATAGGTGTCCTGTTACTAATGCAGATCACATGCTAAGGATCTACAATCCTTACTCACGTACCTAAGTAAAAAGGCCATACACGAGGAGGTAAAAGATAGGCCATCAGTGGTTCAAATTGTGCGCACATATAATATGTTTACGATTCACATAACCATATCCCAAGGAATGGTAGACATATGTGAGAATATGTACCATACGAGTCAATATATATACCAGAATTTCACAAAGAGAGCTATATCTTTAATACCCTCTGTGAGAAAGTGCCATCTTTCTTGCATGGTATGGCCCCACTTTTTGCTGAATTGCTGAATGTACTTTGACTGAGTGTACCCTGGACTCCTGCCAATCAGGTGCCCAGGGCCTGTGTTCCTTCCCTAAAAACACAAAACCCAAATTGGCAAACCCTGGGCACATGTCAGCCCCTGGTAAATGGTACCCTAGGTACCCAGGGCCTTGTGACCAGGGAAGGCCTCTAAGGGCTGCAGCACTCATTGTGCCACCCTTAGCGGCCCTGTACCCTTACACACACACACTGCCCTTGCAGGCTGGGTGTCTGGGTGCAAGACAAGACAAAGAGTCGACATGGCACACACCCTGTGTGCCATGCCCATCACCTACACTGCCATGGCATACATCAGCCACCCCTCTAGCTGGGTGCCCTATGCCAATGGTGTGGGCACAGGAGCAGGAGCCCTGTGCTCCTACAGTACCCAGGTCCATTCCTGGGCACTGTAAGTGCAGTGCTGCCATTTAAGAGTACATGGTGCTGAGAGCTCGTCAAACACGAACTCCACAGCACCATAAAGGCAGCACTGAAGACTGAGAAGTTTAGTATCAAACTTCTCAGCACATTAAACCCACGCTGATGCCAGTTTGGGATATAATGTACCAAGCACCCCAGAGGGCATCTTAGAGATGCCCCCTAAAACCTAACCTACAATCCACGTCTGCTCTGAGGCTGCCTAGAATACCACCCAGCAGACATGTTGCTGAACCCCTGGGTAGGAGAGCCCCTGCTCTCCTGGGCCTGCAACAATGCACATCCTGGGCGAGGTGCTAAATCTCCTCCCCCAGGATGGGCAGGGGAAAGCTTCAAAGGCATGCCGCCTCTGTGAGCTTCCCCAGGCCACTACACCCCCCAATCTGGCGGGAAGGTTGGCCGGAAACCCCAAATAAGGACAGGGGATGTGCCAGCCTGCCAACCCCACCCCTCAGGGGGGGGTGGCGAGGTGAAGCACATCCCCGTCTCTCGCCATCTTGAAGATGGGAAGCCCTACCCAATCAGGACTAGGCTACTGCCCCCCTCCCACAGGAGAGAGGCAGGATAGTGGGTGTACCCACCCCAGGACAGGGACCCATTGGTCCCTGCCCTTCACCTACCTGTAACGCCCCTAAATCTAGTATTTAGGGGCACCCTGAACCTTCCTTCCCCAGATTCCAGATTCCGAAATACAAAGAAGAGCAAGAAGAAAGAAGGCCTGCCTTGCAGCTGCTAAGAAGAGGAAGACACCAACTGCTTTGGCCCCAGCCCTACCGGCCTGTCGACCCTCGAACCTGCTCCTGCTCCAACCCGGCATCTCTTGTGGCCAGCAACCTCACAAACCCCGGAGGACCTGGCTACCTTTTGGCTCTAAGTCCCTGGGACTCCCATGAGTAGAGGCTCTACTCAAAACCTACTTCTAATCCCTGGCAGCAGCCCGGAACCGCAAACCCAGCACACTCTGCACCAGCCAAGCCTGACCGGTGCCGGAGTGAACAAAGACCACGAGGATGATCCCATGGCGACTGTGACCCCGAGTCCGGCACCCAAGGACCTCCCTCGACACTCCTGAAGAAGCCTGCAGCCTCAGAACAAGGTGCCCCCCTACCGCGATCAACAGAGGGTAAGATTTCCCGACACCAAAAGGCACCCCTGCACGCGGCGCCCCACGGCCCCCTGTGCCCAATCCCGGGGTACCTACCTATCCTCCAACTACTCAACTTACCTCTCGAAGTGGTGGTGGCACCTGAAGAATCCTCGCCCCGAGCTTGCAGTCTTTTTCTAAACCGGAGATTTCCCATTGAAATCAATTGAGCACCCGAAGGCTCAAAAGCACCCAGCACCCAGCCGCCCTGGCAGTGCAACCTCTACACCTACCTACTTCCCCACTTGCCCTGAGTAAGTGACCAGGAGCCCAGCTCCCACAGCCGCGTGGCTTGCTAGTCAGCAGCCACCAACCAAGGCCCCCCTATCCCTCATAGGATAACATTGGGCCTAACTCTCTCTGCACGCGGCCGCCCTAGTGCCGCTGAGGGTGAACCCACTGTACCTACCTGACCCTGGGAGACCCCTGAGTCTATGCCCAGAACCTCAACTCTGCCAGTCGAGTACTTACCTTTAAACCGATAAGTCTATTTTCTTCATAGGGTGACATTGACTGGCTTTTTCCTGAAATTTCTTCTAAGTGTGGACTTTTCAAATCTTAAAATATTCACCAAAAATCAGCCTAGTAACGAAAACGAAAATACTCACCTGCTCTTAGGTGAGCTCCCAGTGCTGGATCTTGGTGCCCAGCATTGACTCTGAAAAATACTTACAACTGTACTTACCAGTAATCCAATTTTCCGCCATAGGAAATCATTTACTGTTTTTCTGTGAAATTTCTTCTGTGTCAATTTCTGCAATCTTTAAATATTCTTTAAAAATCGTATAATATCTGAAAACGTAATTACTTACCTGTTTTGGATAAAGGTTCCAGTACTGAGTCTAGGTACCCAGTACTGGATTACAAAAGTAACGAGAACATACTGTACCTGCAACTTGAATTTTCTTCCATAGGGAATCATTGACTGTTTTCTATGAAATATTTTCTCAACTTTTAAAATAGCTAAATATTGTTTAAAAATCATCACTGTAATTAAGTCGACTTTCATCACTTGATTCTAAGTACTGACCCAGGACTGAATCTAGGATCCAGTCCTGGAATTCCAAAAGTAATCCTAAAAGTAATCTGTTGCAAATAACTTGAAATTTCCATTGAGCTCAATGCATTGTTGTGTTTAAAATAGTGTTGCCTATTGCAACCAATTGTAACTGTTTACAAAAGTCAATTGCATATTGCAAAAGTATTTATATAAAGCATCTCATTCTGAGAAAGTATATTTTAATGCCAATTGTTGGTTCTAAAATAAAACAAGCATATATTTTTTATATATAAACCATTGGCCTAGAGTTCAGTTATTGAGTGTGCGAGACCGTTTGCTGACTGAGTGTGTACAACAAATGCTTTACACTGTCCTCTGATACTGCCTTACTGCTCGACCAAGCTACCACTTTAGAGAGTAAGGTTATATCTAACTTTAGCCTCTGCCAAACCCTTGGGGACTGTGGACTCTGTACACCCTGTACCTATTAGGGAACAGTATATACAGAGCCACTTTCTCACACCCTCCACCATAGTCCACAAATACCGTAACAGATATATTTTAATAGAAGACAGTCTCACCTTTTACACAATCATTATATAGGAAAGGCTGGCAATCTGTTTCCTTCTAAATCCCTGGTAATCCAAGTATTATGACAAATAAATCTAGTCGTAATGAATAGAAAAAACACATAATCAAGATCGTTATATAGTCACAATAGTAAAACCCAATATATAAAGTCTCTGGAAGACTTAAAAGCAAAATACTCATTTACTTTTTAATTTTATTCAAGTGGTATATATAGTCCACTATTAGCAGTCAGATTAGCGGCAACTAAAATAAAAGCCGTCCGTTTCGTGCGATAAACAAGAACAGAGGACTGGCATATGTAAGCACACAGAAATTCAAATAAGAGAAAGACCCATCAGTATCAAATGAATGTCCGTCCGCTTACCTCAAAGCGTGATGGGGCATAAATAATCCCCAGGGTAGGTCGACCAAACGTCCCACCCATCTACATGTGTCCTTTCTAAAAAAGAGAAACAGGGAAAGATAAGACGATACGGGCAGTAGGTATGAGACTAACGAACGAGAATGATATCCCGTCCCGTCCACACTCCCAATCCTACAGCCATTCTCCACACCATGCAAAAAACACCTCTCTGCGCGATGCAACAAGTACATACACCAGCAACAATTCAACACAAAAACAACAGCGCTTCCCAGCAGCGCACGCAACGACACCCCCAGGGGGGTAAGCCATGAAGTCATGTCCATCCCGGATATGTCAAACGGAGCTCTAACCTCGAGAATACTCCCGATTGCCTTGATGCAAGTCCGACTGCAAATGATCCCGCAAAATTCAAAATAGCCGCCATGAGTGCTCCGGAGCTCTAATATCTGGCGTTTTCCCATCATACACCCCTTCTAGTCACGTGTGCCATCCCGATAGTGATATGATGGTCCATACCTCAAACGCGGCGCCATATTGGAATATACTACTGTGCCTATCATTCTATTACTATTAACAAAAACACGTCTACCGTCACTACATAAGGCCTACCTGACAGGGGGAATGTATTTAAAATGTACCACAGAAATAAACTAAGAATACAAACGTGATTGTGAAAGAAAAAATAAGAAATTGGAGAAAATTATATACCGAACGCAGGTATCCAACCGGGGGATACAAATGTTCCAACAAAAAGTTGGAATAAAAAAAACAATACTTTGGAAAATTGGAAACACATCCCTCAATTCACTGATATAAGGGCATGGCAAGATTGTGTTGTAATGGACTATGCCTCAAAGAACGGGGCCATCTTGTGATGTTACGCTCGTGAATAGTGGCATATATAAGGATCATCTACTGATCCCAGACGTTATTATGATAAAGAATAAAAACGCCCATGGTTCCCAAATAAAAAAAGTAAGCTGCCGTCACACTCATACTTCAAGGGGCCTGAGTTATCGCCCCTATGACATGAGAATATAAAAAAAAAAATAGGGATATTAGTAATGTGTGGGAATGAAATCCCACCCAGAGGACTCATAATCAGATGGTGAGGAGAAGAGAAAACAGACAAAACCAGAGCATTGCATAAGTAAATAGTTGGGAATCGGTAAGGGACACACAAGAAAAGGAGGGGGGAGGATTGGGGGAGGATTTTAATCGTATCCAATATTTCTCATAAATATTTTCTTGGTTATTTTGAGACCCAAAAATATTTTTTATTCTGATCTATACTTAGAGAAAATAATGCATTTCCCCATCCGTATTATGTCCCAAGCTGATCACCCTCAAATTGCATATCCATCTTGACTCCTTCTGCCATAACAGTAATTCCCTATTGCCACCCCTTATTGGTACTGGGACATGGTCAGTAGCATGGAACCAGAAGGAAAAATCATCTGGATGTTCCCTCACATAGTGATTGGTTATCGGATATCTGGTGTCAGCATGTCGATGTTCCTGTATTCTTATTTTGAGACTGCGAATAGTGCTGCCTATGTAAATAATTCCACATCTGCAGCCTAGAACGTAAACCACATGAGTGGTATTGCAGTTCAAAAAATGACCAATCGGGGGCGTGGCCTGACCACGTCGCAAGATGGCCGCTTGATTCTGGAGCTCCGTGCTGAGGGGAGCCCCGGAGGGCACGGAGCAGCCTTTTCAACCATGAGCTAAAGTTTATTTATACTGAAAACGTCGTCTAAACAGCCGCGCTCACTGTTGTGAGATTTGCAGGAAAATCTATCACTATCTTCACGAGTTATGAGACTGCTCTTCTTTCTGCGGCTGGACTTCAACTTCTGACAGGAATCAGCTGTCTGTGCTCGCGCCTTCTGGAATGTTGATGCCTGAGAGGATTTTATGTCTGTCGACTCTGGCTTCCTCAGACGGAGTTTTACTGTTATGAATGCGCTTATCTGCCGCCTTTAACACCTGGTACGTCATGACTGTACTATCAACTGCAGTGCTTTTAATATTACTGGGAACAGCTGAGCTTGCACCCCTTTGAATGTGTTGTGTAGCTTTAACACTTGTACTAACAAAGGAGATAAGGCGGTTTTCACTGTCGACCGCAACACTTTAGGTTTTGGCGGTGGACAGCTGTCTGGGCTCGTGTGTAGGAGAGTAGGGTCTGCTACCCTATGGTCACCCCAAATTTTTGCTTTTTGCTTCACTGGTTTTTGACATATTGAGGTTGTGGGCCTGCTAACCAGACCCCCAGCCTGCTGTTCTCTCTACTAAATGCACACTATGCACTTTAGGTGCATAACCAATTGGAACTAGATCACCCTGTGAGCCCCTTGTACCAGTGTACACTAGGTACCCAGGGCATTGCTGTATCTAAGGCCTACCAGGGGCTGAAGCATGTATTATGCCACCCCTGGCCTGGCCTAACAATTTGACACAACTGGCTGATTACTCAGCTGGGGTAAGTTGGTGTAATCACCTCTTACTTAGGTGTAGTATACCTATGCCTAACCTTAAATGGGACACATATTAACCTATAAGTCACTCCTATGGCTGGCCTTAACAATCCTGAAGGCAGAGTGCTTGGTTTCATGTGAGATGGTGCTCTGGCATGAGCTGAGCCTGTCTGCAGTGATCGGAACCACTTCCTTTTACTGTTTCCAGATATCGCCATACCATATACTCTTAAGTGCATTATGAACCTCGCGGTTAAATGCTATCTTTGGTTTGGCTTTATCAAAACATGTCGAGTAAGGTGTCATACGAATTGGAATACTAACCCCTCGCCAATTCTGGGGACGGGGTTAGCATTCCACCCTTCTAGAGGGACACGACATGTACAGTACCTGAAACCCGGGTAAAATCAGACACAGCCTCAGCTCCACAAAATGGGTGCTGCCACCACAGACACAAGTCTGCCCTCCTGCTGCTGGGAGTCCTTCCAGCTTGGGAGACGTGGACAAAGGGTTTCCTGCCAGGGGAGGTGCATGCACCACCCCAGACAGGAGTTTGTGTATTGGTCAGGTAGGGCTTCAATAGAATCAGACATGCCTGAGGCGCACAAGGAGCCTCGGTGCATATGCCAGTTCAAACCGGTCCTGGGGCACACCAGCCCCGGACCTGGGGCAAGCTGGACAAAGGATTGGGGGTGTAACCACCCCCCTTCCTGGTCCCACCATAGGGAGGGACCTAGCAGGTAGTCCGGCCCCTAGAATCCGCTTAAAGGTAGGAGCTGTGTCCTAAGACTTCAGACATCCTGGAATCAACTTAACTACAAGAAGAAGACGGGAACTTCGACACTCTGCTGCACAGAGGACAGAAGGAAATCTCCCCTATGGTCAGGGAGTGACCATCTTGCTAACGCAAGCACCAACCAGCTATTCGACGTCTGCTTTGCCGCCACCTCCCGCCGGAGCCCGAGCCCAGAGCCTGACAAGACCTGGACTTCCAGACCTCTCACAGCCCGATCCACAGTCCCTGCAAAGAAGGAACCCGTGGAGGCACCGAGACACGTGGAGCCAGCCATCTTGAAAGACCGACGACAAGCTGCAAGCGCGATGACAGAGGCTCCCTCCAAGTTGTGCTTTGGGTCCTGAGAAGCCTAACCACCAAGCAGCATCTGCACCAAAGGTGAGCCCTCCAGCATCTCCATGATCTGCGTGGAGCCCCTCTGCACTTTGCATCTTGACGCGCCTGCCC
The DNA here is from genome assembly GCF_964204655.1 of Triturus cristatus. Lineage (NCBI taxonomy): Eukaryota > Metazoa > Chordata > Amphibia > Caudata > Salamandridae > Triturus > Triturus cristatus. Next base: position 396,138,904 of record NC_140594.1, read on the forward strand.
GGTCCCTGGCCCGTTGGCTAGTGGCCATTTTGGCGACCTATTTTGAAATCAATGACACTGGTCTGGTTGCTCCAGACGGGCCCTAGCTGCTCTCCAAAAGAGCAGCCCCTCTGACCTTGCTGGTCAGAACAATCAGCTTTCTTGAACTTCCACAACTCCTGCCTTTGCCAAGGCTTGTTTGCTTCTTTCGAGTCGCCGACACCGCCGACAGCGAGAGCCTGCGTGGGACAGCTCATGACTCGACTCCTGGACGTCGTCGACCTTCAGGGACCACGTGGCTGCGGAGACAAGCTACACCTAACCGCCTGTTTGCACCCGACATCGCCTGGTACCTACCTGGTGCCACGCCGGTCACTGGCTAGTGACTGTGAACACTGTCCCCTCTGCTTTCAGATCTTCTACAACTCTGATCCACCCTTGGATCCAACGCAGCTCTTCTGGACCGACCGCCTGCAGCATCTTTGTCATCAGGCTCCATTGAATCGATAGAAGAAACCCGACGCACTTCGAGACCTATGCACCCGCTTCCTGTGGGTGAGGTAACGCTGGCACTCCGGTGCCCAAGTGTAGAGAAACATCTCTAGTGTCTGTGTTTTGAATCTTAAGATCGTAGTCCATCCCGAAGATCCTTTCTGCAGTAACTTTTAAACTTTTACGCACCCATTGAAAACATATGGGAGCCCGCGTGTAACTTTCCTCACTGCACACGCGACCCGTGGACCTCCTGGTCACTAACTGAAGTTAGCTCCTTGTAGGCCCAGCGATTCTAGAGGCCCTAGGCCTTTTCCCTTTCCTGTTCGTGGTACTTATACCACTATTTTAGTATATGGTTTGATCGGCCACCAGGGCCTATCCATATAAAGTGCAACTTCTGTATATTATAACATTGTCTTGTTTAACGATTTGTGCTCCTGTGCTCATAAAGAGTCTAGGGGATACTTTGAGAAATAAATACATATATATTTTGAATATATATCTGTGTGGTATCCTTTCATTGGTATAAAGGGGGGTTACATTTGGTAAAACAGCCTGCTTAACACGCTTTAACGAGTTTAGCCTCAAAGACTGCTTAGCCTACGCTACCACTAGGGCAGCTAGTCCGAAAAGGTTGACTTACAACCACACCATAAGGGTTGCTTGGCATGGTACAAGGTGGTCACTTTAACTAGTGAACATCAAATACCAGGCCAACTTCTCACATTGGTGAGCAGCGGTTGGATTTGAGCTTGCTGTCTTTTACCATTGTAATCTCTTGGTTACCAATTGAAAGATCACATAGGTACCTGTAGGTACATATAAAACAAGATAGATATACTTAAGTTCTACTGAACTTAGTTGTTGTAGAGCAAAGGGAGTAGCACACCCTGACTACAACTACTAGATAGGTTTAGTAGGTAAACCCAAGTGTAGGTAGATTGCAACACATCCACCCACACTTAAGAGCAATGGCTGGGGCAGAGGGGTCGAATGTACCCATCTCCGTCGAGAGTGACCCCCAGAGGGCACCAACCATCTTTGCTACCCTAAATCAAAATGAGCTCAGGAAGTTGGCAAATATCAGGGGCCTTAAACAGCCCAGGAACCCTACTTCTGCTGAGCTCAGAGAACTCTTACAGGCTGATGAAGATCAGAGAGCTCTCAAGAAAGCCTCCCAGTTAGGCCCCTTAGGGACTGGAACAGGAGGCCCCCCTTCTGAAGATGCTACTGAGGTACCCCTTTCCAATAGTCACCCCTTAGATGAGAATCATACTACAGAGGATGAAAGTGATAAGGGTACTGATACAGAAGGTAGTGGGGATGAAGGGAGAACTAGCCCAGTGCCAAGTGTTATACTTGGCCCAGCTAAACTAAGGCTACTGGGGACTGACAATGGGGTCACCCCATTGGATCTCCCTAGTGGACTTAACCAGGGGCTTGGGAGGCAAAGGAATCACTCAGGTGAATCTAATGCTTCTCATGCCTCTAGAGGCTCTCAAGGTCACTCCGGGAGAAGGATGACCACCCCTCAGAGGAGGGAACATGAGGCCAGAATGCAGGAAGCTCAGCTGAGGATCAGGAGACAGGAGCTAGAAGTAGCCCTGATGGAAGAAAAACTGAACAAGGCTAGGCAACCTAAAGAGAGTGGGTCTATACCCACTGGTGGCAGCATTGTCCCTAAGGACAAAGATAGGGTCTTTGACAATAGGAACCTGTCCAAGGTTGTGCCCCCCTACAAAAGTGGGGATGACATCCACAAATGGATGACTGCTCTTGAGAGAGCCTGCAAAGTGCAGCAGGTTCCTGAAGACCAGTGGGCAGCAATCTTATGGCTCTCCTTTGAAGGTAGAGGCAGAGATAGACTCCTCACTGTTAGGGAGGAGGATGTCAGAAACTACAGAGTCCTGAAGAGTGTCCTAGTTGATGGGTTAGGCTTAACCACTGAACAGTACAGGTTAATGTTCAGAGACACCCAGAAGACACAGACTCAGGACTGGTCTGAATACATTGAATGTGCCACTAAGGCTTTGGAGGGTTGGTTGCTGGGAAGTAAGGTATCTGATTATACAGGATTGTACAATTTGATGATGAGACAACAGATTTTAAATAACTGTCAGAACCAGCAACTGCATCAACACTTGGTTGACTCAGATCTGACCTCTCCCCAAGAATTGGGAAAGAAGGCAGACAAATGGGTCAGAACCAGGGTTAAGCAAAAGAACCAGAACCAGGGCCAAGGGGGTGATCAGAAGAAAACAGACCAAAAGGGTGGAGATCAGAAATCTAAAGACCAGAAGTCTTCAACAGGGCCCCAAACTAGTACTAACGAGGGTGGGTCCCAGCCTAAAGGGAAGAAGAAAGAAGGTCCAAAGAAACCCTGGTGCAAGTTTTGCAAGAATACAACTCACTGGACTAGTGATTGTAAGAAGGGTGGAGCCCCCAAAACTGTTGCCCCTAAGGCACCTGCTCCCAGTACCACTGTTAGCAGTGTTGGTCCCCAAACAAAGGGTGTAGTGGGAATCACTATGGGAACTGAAGGAGATTCTGACTTAGACAGAACCCTGACCCAGGCAGTCTTGATCTGTGATGGGGACATGGATTTGTCCCTGACTGTGAGCCCCAGTAACCTGGGCAAGTACAGACAGACTCCTTTAATAAATGAAAAAGTGGCTCAAGCCTACAGGGACACATGTGCCAGTGTCACTATGGTGACACCAGGCTTTGTGGACCCTGGACAGGACATACCAGGTGAGAACTACCTGGTGACCAATGCCAGCAATGCCACTACTTCACATAGTGTGGCAGTTGTTAACTTCTCCTGGGGAGGGGTAACTGGCCTCAAAAGGGTTGTGGTTAGTGCAGACCTCCCAGTAGAATGTTTGTTGGGCAATGACCTAGAGAGTTCTCTATGGTCAGAAGTGGAGTACAGGACACATGCAGAGATGTTAGGTATATCACCACATGTCCTTGCTGTGACCAGGTCACAGGCCAAAAACTGCCTTACTGAACCACAGGTCTTGGATCCTGGAACAATGGACCAAGCACCTACCAAGAAGAAGAACAGGAGGGTTGAGGCTGTGCCTTCCCCCCTGCCTCCAAGTGATGATCAGCCTTCCCAGGAAGATGATCTTGAGAACCCTGAAGGAACTGTCCCTGAAGAGTTTGAACCTGATCAGGTTGAGTTTCTGGGGACAGGGGGACCTTCCAGGGCTGACTTGGGGCAGGCTCAGTTATCCTGTCCATCTCTTGAACCCCTCAGACAGCTGGCTGCTGCTGAGGCTGCTGGGAATGCTCAAGGTACCCATAAAGTGTATTGGGATGAAGGGCTCCTTTATTCAGAGGCTAGAGACCCAAAACCTGGTGCAACCAGGAGGTTGGTTATACCTCTGCAATTTAGGGGCTTCCTTCTTACCTTGGCCCATGATATTCCTCTAGCAGGACACTTAGGCCAGAACAAGACTTGGGACAGGCTTGTCCCTCACTTTCACTGGCCTCACATGAATGAAGATACCAAGGAGTTTTGTCGCTCCTGTCTAACCTGCCAAGCCAGTGGCAAATCAGGTGGCACAACAAAGGCCCCCCTAATACCACTACCTGTGGTGGGGGTCCCCTTTGAAAGAGTGGGAATAGATATAGTGGGTCCCATGGATCCTCCCACTGCATCTGGGCACAGATTTATACTGGTGGTAGTGGATCATGCCACCAGGTATCCAGAGGCAATTCCCCTTAGGACCACTACAGCACCTGTTGTGGCCAGGGCCCTGCTGGGAGTATTCTCCAGAGTGGGGTTTCCTAAGGAGGTGGTTTCTGACAGAGGTACCAACTTCATGTCAGGATACTTGACAGCTATGTGGAAGGAATGTGGTGTCAACTACAAGTTCACCACTCCCTATCACCCACAATGCAATGGGCTTGTTGAGAGATTCAACAAGACCCTAAAGGGTATGATCAAAGGATTACCTGAAAAGCTCAGGCAAAGATGGGACATCCTTCTACCCTGCCTTCTGTTTGCTTACAGAGAGGTCCCACAAAAAGGAGTTGGCTACAGCCCCTTTGAATTGTTGTTTGGGCACACTGTAAGAGGCCCACTGTGTTTGGTGAAGGAAGGATGGGAGTTACCTCTCAAAAAGCCTAAACAAGACATAGTGGACTATGTACTTGGTCTCCGCTCCAGGATGGCTGAGTATATGGAGAAGGCATTCAAAAACCTTGAGGCAAGCCAGGCCTTACAGAAAGCTTGGCATGACCAAAAGGCTGTCTTGGTTGAGTTTCAGCCAGGACAGAAGGTATGGGTGTTGGAGCCAGTGGCCCCAGCAGCACTCCAAGACAAATGGTCTGGACCCCATACAATCCTGGAAAAGAAGGGAGAGGTTACCTACTTGGTGGACCTAGGAACTCCCAGGAGTCCCCACAGGGTACTCCATGTTAACAGGTTAAAAGCATATGTTGACAGGGCAGACATGGGCTTGCTCATGGCTACAGATGAGGGACAGGAGGAAGAGAGTGACCCTCTCCCAGACCTGTTGTCTCAGAACCCTGAGGATGGTTCAGTTGAAGGAGTGACCCTTGGAGGCAACCTCACTGAGCATCAGCAGATTGAATGTAGACAGGTTCTACAATCATTTGAACATATGTTCTCCTTGATACCTAGTCAAACTGACTGGTGCACCCATGTGGTGGACACTGGTGACAGTCTGCCTGTAAAGAACAAACTTTACAGACAACCTGACCACGTCAGGGACTGTATAAAGGCTGAGGTACACAAAATGCTGGAACTGGGTGTCATTGAACCCTCAAAGAGCCCCTGGGCTAGCCCAGTGGTTCTGGTCCCCAAACCTCACACCAAAGATGGCAAGAGAGAGATGAGGTTCTGTGTGGATTACAGAGGACTCAATGCTGTCACTAGGACAGATGCACATCCTATTCCAAGGGCAGATGAGCTCATAGATAAACTGGCTTCTGCTAAGTTTTTGAGCACATTTGATTTGACAGCTGGCTATTGGCAAATCAGGTTAGCTGAGGAGTCCAAGGCCAAAACAGCATTCTCAACCCCTGGTGGGCATTATCAATTCTTGGTGATGCCCTTTGGTCTGAAGAATGCACCTGCCACCTTCCAAAGGTTGGTGAATCAAGTCCTTACTGGGTTGGATGACTTTTGTGCAGCATATCTTGATGACATTGCTGTCTTTAGCTCCACCTGGGAGGATCACCTGATCCACCTGAAGAAGGTACTTGAGGCCCTGCAAAAGGCAGGCCTCACTATCAAGGCTACTAAGTGCCAGATAGGGCAGAGTAAGGTTGTGTATTTGGGCCACCTTGTAGGTGGAGGCCAAGTTCAACCACTGGAGAGTAAGATACAATCCATCAAGGACTGGTCTCCTCCAACCACCCAGACTCAAGTTCGAGCTTTCTTGGGCTTGACTGGGTACTACAGGAAGTTTGTTAAGAACTATGGGTCCATTGTGACTCCTCTTAATGATCTGACATCCAAGAAGATGCCAAAAAAGGTTCAGTGGACAGTAAGCTGTCAAAAGGCATTTGATGACCTGAAGAAGGCCATGTGCTCTGCACCTATCCTGAAAAGTCCTGACTACTCCAAAGAGTTTATTGTCCAAACAGATGCTTCTGAGTTGGGTGTGGGAGCTGTGCTGTCACAACTTAATGTAGATGGTCAAGACCAACCCATTGCTTTTATTAGCAGAAGGTTGACCCCCAGAGAGAAGAATTGGTCAGCTATTGAGAGGGAGGCCTTTGCTGTGGTGTGGGCCCTGAAGAAGCTGAGGCCATACTTGTTTGGCACTCACTTCAAGATTCAGACCGACCATAAGCCCCTCTTGTGGCTAAATCAGATGAAGGGTGAAAACCCCAAACTGCTTAGGTGGTCCATTTCCCTACAGGGGATGGACTTTACAGTGGAGCACCGGCCAGGTACAGACCATGGGAATGCAGATGGTCTCTCCAGGTACTTCCACTTAGGACATGAAGACGAGACTGGTCAAGGCTAGTTTAATGTCCCTGCGTTTGGGGGGGGTTGTGTAGGAGAGTAGGGTCTGCTATCCTATGGTCACCCCAAACTTTTGCTTTTTGCTTCACTGGTTTTTGACATATTGAGGCTGTGGGCCTGCTAATCAGACCCCCAGCATGCTGTTCTCTCTACTAAATTCACACTATGCACTTTAGGTGCATAACCAATTGGAACTAGATCACCCTGTGAGCCCCTTGTACCAGTGTACACTAGGTACCCAGGGCATTGGTGTATCTAAGGCCTACCAGGGGCTGAAGCATGTATTATGCCACCCCTGGCCTGGCCTAACAATTTGACACAACTGGCTGATTACTCAGCTGGGGTAAGTTGGTGTAATCACCTCTTACTTAGGTGTAGTATACCTATGCCTAACCTTAAATGGGACACATATTAACCTATAAGTCACTCCTATGGCAGGCCTTAACAATCCTGAAGGCAGAGTGCTTGGTTTCATGTGAGATGGTGCTCTGGCATGAGCTGAGCCTGTCTGCAGTGATCGGAACCACTTCCTTTTACTGTTTCCAGATATCGCCATACCATATACTCTTAAGTGCATTATGAACCTCGCGGTTAAATGCTATCTTTGGTTTGGCTTTATCAAAACATGTCGAGTAAGGTGTCATACGAATTGGAATACTAACCCCTCGCCAATTCTGGCGACGGGGTTAGCATTCCACCCTTCTAGAGGGACACGACATGTACAGTACCTGAAACCCGGGTAAAATCAGACATAGCCTCAGCTCCACAAAATGGGTGCTGCCACCACAGACACAAGTCTGCCCTCCTGCTGCTGGGAGTCCTTCCAGCTTGGGAGACGTGGACAAAGGGTTTCCTGCCAGGGGAGGTGCATGCACCACCCCAGACAGGATTTTGTGTATTGGTCAGGTAGGGCTTCAATAGAATCAGACATGCCTGAGGCTCACAAGGAGCCTCGGTGCATATGCCAGTTCAAAACGGTCCTGGGGCACACCAGCCCCGGACCTGGGGCGAGCTGGACAAAGGATTGGGGGTGTAACCACCCCCCTTCCTGGTCCCACCCATAGGGAGGGACCTAGCAGGTAGTCTGGCCCCTAGAATCCGCTTAAAGGTAGGAGCTGTGTCCTAAGACTTCAGACATCCTGGAATCAACTTAACTACAAGAAGAAGACGGGAACTTCGACGCTCTGCTGCACAGAGGACAGAAGGAAATCTCCCCTATGGTCAGGGAGTGACCATCTTGCTAACGCAAGCACCAACCAGCTATTCGACGTCTGATTTGCTGCCGCTTCCCACCGGAGCCCGAGCCCAGAGCCCAACAAGACCTGGACCTCCAGACCTCTCACAGCCCGATCCACAGTCCCTGCAAAGAAGGAACCCGTGGAGGCACCGAGACACGTGGAGCCAGCCATCTTGAAAGACCGACGACAAGCTGCAAGCGCGACGACAGAGGCTTCCTCCAAGTTGTGCTTTGGGTCCTGAGAAGCCCAACCACCGAGCAGCATCTGCACCAAAGGTGAGCCCTCCAGCATCTCCACGATCTGTGTGGAGCCCCTCTGCACTTTGCATCTTGACGTGCCTGCCCAGTCTCTGGCCCGTTGGCTAGTGGCCATTTTGGCAATCTATTTTGAAATCAACGATGCTGGTCTGGTTGCTCCAGACTGGCCCTAGCTGCTCTCCAAAAGAGCAGCCCCTCTGACCTTGCTGGTCAGAACAATCAGCTTTCTTGAACTTCCATGACTCCTGCCTTTGCCAAGGCTTGTTTGCTTCTTTCGAGTCGCTGACACCGCCGACAGCGAGAACCTGCATGGGACAGCTCGTGACTTGACTCCTGGATGTCGTCGACCTTCAGGGACCACGTGGCTGCGGAGACAAGCTACACCTAACCGCCTGTTTGCACCCGACATCGCCTGGTACCTACCTGGTGCCACGCCGGTCACTGGCTAGTGACTGTGAACACTGTCCCCTCTGCTTTCAGGTCTTCTACAACTCCGATCCACCCTTGGATCCAACGCAGCTCTTCTGGACCGACCGCCTGCAGCATCTTTGTCATCAGGCTCCATTGAATCGATAGAAGAAACCCGACGCACTTCGAGACCTATGCACCCGCTTCCTGTGGGTGAGGTAACGCTGGCACTCCGGTGCCCAAGTGTAGAGAAACATCTCTAGTGTATGTGTTTTGAATCTTAAGATCGTAGTCCATCCCGAAGATCCTTTCTGCAGTAACTTTTAAACTTTTACGCACCCATTGAAAACCTATGGGAGCCCGCGTGTAACTTTCCTCACTGCACACGCGACCCGTGGACCTCCTGGTCACTAACTGAAGTTAGCTCCTTGTAGGCCCAGCGATTCTAGAGGCCCTAGGCCTTTTCCCTTTCCTGTTCGTGGTACTTATACCACTATTTTAGTATATGGTTTGATCGCCCGCCAGGGCCTATCCATATAAAGTGCAACTTCTGTATATTATAACATTGTCTTGTTTAACGATTTGTGCTCCTGTGCTCATAAAGAGTCTAGGGGATACTTTGAGAAATAAATACATATATATTTTGAATATATATCTGTGTGGTGTCCTTTCATTGGTATAAAGGGGGGTTACATTTGGTAAAACAGCCTGCTTAACACGCTTTAACGAGTTTAGCCTCAAAGACTGCTTAGCCTACGCTACCACTAGGGCAGCTAGTCCGAAAAGGTTGACTTACAACCTCACCATAAGGGTTGCTTGGCATGGTACAAGGTGGTCACTTTAACTAGTGAACATCATATACCAGGCCAACTTCTCACATCGTGTCTCTCGGAATGCAGGCTGCAAGGCTTTGGTTATTGTACCCAGGTCCCACTTCGTCCGTTTAATTAACAGAACACTGTCTTGTCTGGTGTCTCTGAAGACAGGCAATTTGGTGTGTTAAAATATTCTGGCAGTCAAGAGAATTATAGCACAGTTCAAATGCCTTAAACATACAGAGGAAGGAAGGGGGCTGCTAAAAGTGCACGCATAGTGGAGTGTGGTGAGTGGCCCTTTGGCCCTGCAGACGCCTAAGTGTTTTTTATAGCTACTGATACCGGCTTCCTCAGATGGAGATTTATTATTTGGAATACACTTGTCTGCCGCCCTGAATACCTAGTGTGACACAACCCCACTATTAAATGTGGTGCTTTTACATTATTGGGAACAGCTGAATTAACGCCTCCTCTGACTGTACTGCGTGTCTCCTACATTTGAGCTGGCAAAGGAGACAAGGCGGTTTTCATTGTCAACAGCAACCAATTCATATTTTGACAGGAGACAACTGTCTGAGCTTGTGCCTCCTAAAAGTGGTGAGTGGCTTCTTGATATCTTGATTCCTTCACTCAGCTTCCAACAATATCTTGCTGCTTCCCTGAGGCGCGTTTTAAGTGCTCCTCACTTCAACGTTATCCACTGTGGTGCTGTGTTGGAGCTTGTTCTCTTTTGCGCCTCACTTATTTTTACCATTGTTGCCTCACCATCGCTGTTCTGCTTGCTGCCTTTGCTTGCCATCTTTTGTCCTCACCTGCTACGACACCTCCAAGATGGATATCGTGCATTCAACTAAATCTCATGCAGGCACCTCCGGAGGTCGTAAAGACTCTAATGCCTCTTCTGTTAAGCGGACCAAAAAAGACCTACCCTCTCCAGGTAAATCCCCACTGCCTCTCACTCTTGAGGACATCATGGAGGAACTGCGTCTTATCTGTCCCTTTATGACTGATACTGTTACTACCCTCCAGAGGCTGGATGACAAATGGTCTGGTCTAGACACAAGACTTTCTGATGTAGAGCAGAAGATTAGTGATGCTCAAGATGTGGTAGCCACAGTTGACACGCTCACTAAGGAAGTCAGGCAGCTTAAAAAGGTTGCGGAGGATTTAGAAAATCGTAATAGGCGCTATAATCTTCGCATTTATGGTATTCTGGAAGATTCTGAAAGGTCGGACATGATTCATTTCTTGAAAACTCAAGTGCTTCAAATTGTTGGTCTCCCGAAATCCTCAGACTTCAACATACAACGTGCCCATCGTCTGGGGCCAAGAAATACATCTTCTACTTCTAAACCTCGAGGAATCATTGCCTACTTCCTTCTATATTCCGACCTCATGACGCTTCTCCAAGCTGCTAAACAACATAAGCAAATGTTTTGGTCTGGACATAAAGTCTTTTCGTTCAGGATGTTTCCAAACCAACTGCTTCTCGTCGGAAGGAATTTTTGGACCTTCGTCCTGCATTGAGATCCATGAACGCACGCTATGGTCTAATCCATCCCTGTTTTTTTAAAGTGACTTATAAGGACAGAACATACAGTTTTGAAGACCCTGCAGACTTGAAGAAATTCATCCACACTCACAAAGGAGAACTCATGGAATTGAGCAAACCTTAACTGTTTTGTCATTGTCTGAGCATTATGTCCTGTTCTAATTCTATTTTAAACATATTATTTTGCGTTTATGTTTCTGTTGCTTATTCCTTCTTTGTCTTGCAGGTCTTCCCTTTCGGTTTTGTTGCTAAGGACACCATGTATATCGCTTTGTTGTCTATAATGTGCGTTTCATCCCGCTGCTGTCTATCCCCCCTTGACGTCTGGTAAGTCCCTGTATTTGTTCCATTTGGTTGCCTTTCGTTATGTATTTCACTCCACAGCCTGTCTTCTTCTTTTTTATGGTGGACCGCTCTCTGTAGCCGTCTCCTCTTAGTACGGTTGTCTTGTTCTTCGTTGCTCCCCCCTCACATTAATGTCTTTTGTTCGGTTGTCCTTCTTGGCTAAAGCCCCTTGGCTTTTGCTACTTTCTGGGGGACTATGTTTCCCCCTATCTTCTTTCCTATGTTTTCCTCCTCCCTCTTCCTTTCCTTTCCTTTCCTTTCCTTTTTTCTTCCCTTAGTCTTTTCTCCCTTTCTTTTTCCTCCATTTTTTCTCTACCTTTTTGGCAACATTTATAATATTTACTCTACCCCATATTTTCTTCTCTTTTATTGCTGCTTATGGTACTCCATTGTTCTTTTTCTCCATTCCTGTCACTATTTCTGTGGTGGACTTATGCTTTAGATTTCTCGCAGGTGGTTTTTCTTTGCCATTCATATCGTTTTAATATTTCTTTTTCTTTTTTCTCTATTTTTCCACTATGTTTTAAATTCTCTATCTCCTTCTGCTTATATTTACCTTTCTTCCAGGAATGAGCGGTCTTCGTGTTATTTCTTGGAATGTCAAAGGTATTCGAAATCCTGTTAAAAAACAGCGTGTTCTATCTCATTTAGCAAGGTTGAAATGTCATGTTGCGCTGTTGCAAGAAACTCATCTTAATTCACAAGATTTGTCTTGCATATGTAAGCAATGGGTTGGAGAGGCCTTTTGCTCTCTGGCAGTAAATAACAAAAATGGTGTAATTATTCTATTTCACAAATCGCTGTCTGCTCAGCTGTAGAACACGTTTCATGATAATTGCGGTAGATGGTTGTTTTTAGATGTTATTGTCAATGATACAAAATTTTCCTTTTGTAATGTTTATGGCCCTAATGGTGTAGATTTAACTTTTTGGAATGATTTTTCCATGCTTCTTTTTTCTCACGCGACTGATGATTTAGTTGTTGGTGGTGATTGCAATCAGCTTATGGATCCCTTTCTGGATCGTAAATCGCTCACCAGATACATACCTAATAAGATGCAAAAGTCCTTTTTTAAAGCCATTTCTTCCAGAGGCCTTATAGATTCTTGGAGACTTTCCCATCCTGATACTTTAGAATTTTCCTTTTTCTCCCCAGTTCATGCATCACATTCCCGTATTGATTATATTTTTCTTACTCAACATGCCCTCCAATTTATGACTAATTCAGAAATTGGCTCTATTTTAATATCCGACCACGCCCCTGTCATAATTTATATGGATTTTCCCTCACCTACTCATTCCTCCAGGGGCTGGCGCTTTAACAACTCGTTACTTCTAGATTCCCAGTTTACTGAACAATTTAAGCTCTTTGCCGTAGATTTCTTCAGAAACAATCTTCATTCTACTTCTCAGTTTCATTCTATTTGGGATGCTTTTAAGGCTACTGCCAGAGGTTTTATTATTGACTTCATATCCCAAAAAAAGAAAAAAGCCTTATCAGCGTCTGCCAAAATTCTTAAACAAATTAAAGATCTAGAGCATCTTTACTTCACCAAAAATACCTCAGAAACACTTTCCTCTCTCATTAAAGCTAAAATACAATATAATAAACACTCATGGGACTCTGCATGTAATAACCTTCTTAATTTTCATGCCAAAATGTATGGGGGTCGCAACAAAGCTGGCAAATCTCTCGCAAACTATCTCAAAATTAAAAAACAAAAATCCAAAATAACAACTATCATTGACTCGAATGGGAACCATCAATACACGGATGATAAAATCCTTGACTGTTTTGTCCAATATTATTCGTCACTTTATACTCCAGAATTCGTCCCTTCTCAGGATCAGATTGACTCTTTTTTTCAGTCTCTCCCCAGGCCCCCGGACATCTCCACTGATCTTTCCTCTCTTGATGTCCCTCTCTCAGAAAACAAAATACTTAATGCTATTAATCTTCTTCCTAAGGATAAATCACCTGGCCCGATGGATTTCCGGTTAGTTTTTATTTGTATTTTAAGGACATCCTATTGCCACATTTATTTTCTCTGTATACCTATTTTCTTGCTCAAGGGGAATCCAAAGGCTCCTTTACACAGGCAATGTTATGTTTGATCCCTAAAAAAGATAAAGATCCCTCTTGCTGTAAAAAATATCGACCTATCTCTTTAATCAATACTGACTGTAAAATTTATGCTAAAATTCTGGCCTCCCGTATTAATAAAATCATTCCTAACCTTACTAACATTTATCAATCTGGCTTTGTTAAAGGAAGGTCCATTACTCCCCAGTTGCCGCTATTACACTGGATGCTGAGAAAGCATTTGACAGAGTCTGCTGGGATTTTATGTTTGGTGCTCTAAGGTGGCATGGCTTTAGTCCCACTATTATTCAATATATTCAATTATTATACTCTGCTCCTTCTACTTCTATTTGGGTTAATGGTTCTCAATCTTGTTATTTTTCTCTGCATAGAGGCACCAGGCAGGGCTGTCCTCTATCCCCTCTTCTTTTTATTCTTGCGTTAGAACCCTTTTTGGAAAAAATTAAACGTTCTCCCTTATACACTGGTTTCATATTTAAGAACGTTGACATTAAGTTTACTGCTTATGCAGATGATATCTTACTTTATATTTCCAATCCGACCACCTCTTTACCTTCACTCTTTTCATTGTTGCATGAATATTCTCTGGTTTCCGGTTATAAACTTAATATAGATAAGTCTGAGGTTTTACCTCTTAACAAATTTTGCCTTCCTCACATGTTTCAGGACTCTGGCTTTGAATGGAACTCTGGTAATATTAAATGCCTTGGTATACTCTACGCTAACACTATCAGAGAAACTATCAAGCTTAACCAGAAAGATATTGTTAAAAAGCTCTCTTCCCTTATAGACAATTGGTCTCCCCTTTTCTTATCCTGGTGGGGAAGGCTTGCCACTATCAAAATGATTCTCCTTCCCATTGTAAATGTTTATCTCTCTATGCTTCCAATCCCCCTTCCACTCTATTTTTTTAAAACAATAAATCGTATCTTTACCTCATTCTTCTGGAATAATCGCAAAGCAAGGATCTCCATTTCCCGTCTCCAACAACCCAAAGATTCAGGCGGTGTTAATTTTCCCAATCTTGCTCGTTTTCATTCTGACTTTACTTTGAAACAAATGTTGCCATTTTTATCTGATTCATCTGACCCCCCTTCAACAGCCTGGAGTTCCATAGAACTTGCGCAACTTTCACCTTTTTCCTTTAACACGGCTATCTGCTTATCTCAGCCTCCGCGGCGCTTTCTTACCCCTATCTTTAAGCATTCCAGAACACTTGCTCTTTCAGTGTTTCGCTCATCTCTTTCACAGTTAGAGTTTCTTTCTTCATCTCCAATTTGGTACCATAAATCCATAAAGATAAACAATCGAGCACTTTTTTGGAAAGAATGGATTGACAAAGGTATTCTCACCTTTAATCATCTACTAGCTAATGACTCCTTACGAGACTTCTCTGATATTCGTTCTTCCTTTCACCTTTCTAACACATACTCTTCTCAATATCCCTTGCTTAAAAAATCCTTATCCTTTATTCTCTCTCAAGTCGCTTCTCAGTCCCCTACCGACATAACTCCTTCATCAACCCTACCGGATTGTTCTATTCCTCTCAAGGCTGCGGCTATCTATAAATTACTTTCCTGCCCCTTTGCTGAAAGGACCAAATCTAAACTTGAACTCTCCTGGGAAAAGGATCTAGCTCAAGAGTTTCCCCCTCAGGTTTGGAATTTTCTATGGTCTAGGATACATACTGTTTCCCGCTCCGCTAGCACCACGCAGACTTTGTACTATTTTTACAATAGACTTTTTCTCACCCCATCAGACTTGCATACTTTCAAATTGTCCTATTCCAAAAAATGTTGGTCTTGCTCACATACCAACAGTGATTTTTTTCATATGTTTTTCCATTGTCCGTTGGTTAAATCTCTCTGGTCTCGCTGTGGTTAAAATTAAATGAAATATTAGCTACTAACCACTCCTTCGAGATTGTCCACATCTTTCTGGGTGGTGCCTCACCTATATGGAATGCTCACTGTAATGCACGCAAATTTATAGATCTATATATAGCTATTCCTTTACAGAAAATCACTACAAATTGGAAAGACACTTCAAGGATCTCTTATAATGCCTGGTGGAATTTACTGTGTCATCATCATACGCTTGATCGTGCTTTTGCTACCACTGTACCTCTTTTGATCAAAAAAGATTTGTTATGGTTGCCTCTATCCAATATTCTTTCTCAAAACGCCCTTTGATGATCTTGTTTTGGTATTCCTTTTTTTTATTTTTTTTATTTTATTATAGTTGCTATTTAGTTTCTCTCATATAAATATTTTCGTGCCTATGTAATTTATAGGATACCTCACTCGGTATGTTGAACATTTTCCCCTCCTCCCTTCCTTCCCTTCTTCCCCTTGTTTTCCTTTTGCCTTCCCTTGCATATCAAATATAATATCCTTAAAAACAAAAAAAACAAAAAAGCTTTTCCCATAGTATATTCTCTAGTTACGTCTGGCATTCTTTAAACTTTGTAAGAATTCAATTGTTTTTATTATTTATTGCACTGCCTACTGATTCTATTTTGTACTAATGTTTTACTTGGTTTATTACACTCAATAAAGCTTTCTAAACTTGAAAAAATGACCAATCACATAGTTCTTACTGGTATTGTAGCAAAAATCAAGGGTCTTGTTCTTACCCAAGGGACAGACATTACACATTTCGCAAGTGAAAAAACCCCTTGGTCTTACTAGCAACCAAGTCTGTGTGATTCTAGGTGTAGTAACATAGCTTGGGCATAAGATGTTTTTCAAGGCCCTTCCCCTTCTATAAGCAATAGAGGGTCTATTTTCAATTGACTCTTTGAGGCCTGAGATCTCTGTCAGAAGGTGCCAGTGTTTACGAAAAATATTTAAAATGGCACAACTGTGTGAGGTATATTGGGTAGCAAACCTTATTCTAGAATTGGTGTCCTCCCTAGTAGGTTTATCACATACTGTGTCATTCCTGTTTACATTATGGATCCTAAGTTTTGTAAATCTCCCAATGGTATCCCTGATGTGAGTTTTGAATGTTTCCTCACTACAGTTACGTCAAATTCTTACCATCTCACCATATGAATGTTGTTTTTTACGGAACGGGGGTGTGCACTCGTAGCGTGTAATATCGCATTACATGAGGTTTCTTTCCTAAAAAGGGTGCTATGTATCTGGCTTCCTTTAGTATAGAACTGGATGTCTAGGAAGTTGATATGTTCCTTGTAATGCATCATAGAAAATGTAACATTAAAGGTGTTTGCATTAAGATAGACCACATATTGATCCAATTGTTGGACAGACCCAGACCAAAGGCAGATCACATCATCTATGTACCTCCCCCAGTATACGATGTTATTGATCCAGGGGAAGGCACCTCTACCCCAAGCATGCTCCCTCTCAAACCACCCCATAAAGAGGCAGGCATAAGAGGGAGCAAACTTGGAGCCCATCGACGTTCCGTGTATTTGATGGAACCAGCGGTTGTCAAAAAGGAAGAAATTGTTAGTCAGAATGATGTCAATCACGGAGACAATCATCTCGTTGTAATCATAAAGTCCTGCATTATCTCTGTCCAAGAATGATTGTACTGCCTTAAAGCCATACTCCTTATTGATGCAGGTATAAAGACTTTCTACATCAAGAGTAACAAACATTAAGTCATCAGACCAATCAAAGTCTTTAAATTTTGTCAGGATATCTTTACTGTCCCTAACGTAAGATGGCAGGTTAGGGAAATATATTTTTGGAGTTTTAAATCCACAAATTGAGACAGTTTCTTTGTAGGTGATCCCACCCCCGAGATTATTGGTCTGCCAGGTGGGAACTGTCCTCCCTTGTGCACCTTAGGTAGCACATAAATACATGGAAAAGACGGACATTCAACCCACAAGAACTTACACTCATCTGCCGTAAGTAAACCTATCTCCCTCCATTCAGTCAACTTAGCATTTATTATAGTAGTACTGTTTGGAATTGGATTATTAGAAATTTCCCGATAATATGCTTGGTTGCCAAGTTGTCTGGCTATTTCCAGCATATAATCTACATGATTCATGATGACGATATTTCCGCCCTTATCAGCTTCCCTTATTACAATATTGTGATCGTTATTGAGTCTCTTAAGGGCCAGTCTTTCGCCCGCAGTAATGTTATGAGCGGCTTTAGATATGAACCTTTTGGGGATTTCTAAATCATAAAGATCTTTAGTGACCTTGTCATGAAAAGTGTTGATGTTATGATGATAGGAATGAGTAGGTATACATTTAGATTTAGGATGAAGCCTGGAGTCCACATTTAACTCTTGAGTAATATCCAGATCCTTAAGTAATGTGGGAATATCTACATCCTCATTAAGAGTTAAGAGGCAATCGACATTACGTACTTCACCAATAGTATGTGTCCCTACATCCTGATTACCAATAGTCCCCCCTGGATCATGTGGTCTGTTTGAAAAATAGTCCTTTAACTTTAATACCCTGACAAATTTAAAAAGATCAATGTGTGTGTTCGCAAAGTCACCCTCCTGTGTTGGGCAGAAATTGAGACCTTTACTCAGGACATTACCTTCATCAATATCTAAGATTTTATTTGAGAGATTGACAATCTTTAGGTCAGTTTTCACATTTTGATATAGCATACTGTCAATAGTGTCACATGTACTTATAGTAGCTACTTCTTCGATTTTGTCCCCATACTCTGTTTGTTTGTCGAAGCCCCTTTTGTATCTGCCCTTTGACCTCCTACTTCCTCGCCTTGTTTTGTTAGGTTTCTTTTTTGCTGCAGGAGGTTGTTGATTCTGAGTTTGGCCAATTCCTTTTGAAAGGAAGAGGCCCCTTCTTCTAAAGGGACATCTGGTACGGTGGTATTTGAAGCAATACTACTCTGTGATGATACAGAAATGTTACTAGTGGAGCCAGTCTCCTCACTCTCCTCTCTATTTTCTCTTGTTCTTTTTTTGTTTACATCTTCTGTCCCTTGTATACTATCCAATTTCTTGGCAAAGGTGTATACCCTGGCATCTTTATAATCTTTGTCATCTCTCTTAATTTTACTTAATTTCTTGTTCTTAAGATATAATTGATGGTTTTCCATCACTTGCTTTAAGATCACACAGTTCTTCTCAATCAAGTCTTTCTGTGGCAAGTCGCTGATCTCTTTTTCAAGGCTCTCAATCCCAGCTTGTAATTTCTCCCCCTTTTCCGCAGCATGTCTCACTAGAATTTGCATCATTGTGATAGATGCCCCCTCCAAATTACACTCCCACTCCTTCAAGAGGTCGTTACTTAAGTCCTCAAATGTGGGAAAAATCAAAGTCCTAAGTCCTTGTGGGATCTTACCATTTTTCATATATTGCTCCAATGTTACCCCATCCCACCATCTGCTTAATTCCTGTTTACGTAGTCGTTCTAACTTCAAGAACATGGTCTTAAGACTTGTTGCAGTGGTTGTCGTCTGGCTTGGTACAATTTTTGAGCAACCTCCCCCGAATAAATCCAGAGCCAACTCCTCACGCCCATCCTGAAATCTATGCATTATGACTTTATAACATCAAAGCTCAATCTAATACAGTGAATATAACAAATAGAAACGAGTGCGAAACAGTCCAATAGTGAATCATTGGAGAAGAACAGTGTGGCTGACCATGGTTAGGCACCTCAATTTCAAAGTCAATTTGTGAGTCCTTGGTTTGTGCACAACACGTACGGGGCAGCGCCACACCTATGCTCCACTGCAGAAACAGATACCAAACTGTTTGAGTGTGTATTTTAGGTGAGGACCACAGTTATGCTTGTAAATCAGTTTGGTTTCAGAGCTCTGGTTTGTACTGTTTGTGTGTCTTTCTAGTTTGCTTTCAGTGCTCTTATATGTCATGTTTATTTAGATATCTAGCTATATTACTAATCTATCTATCTATCTATCTATCTATCTATCTATCTATCTATCTATCTATCTATCTATCTATCTATCTATTTATCTACAAAAAACAAATCATGGGTTGCACATCCTTCTCTATTCAAGCAGCCAAAATATGGGACTTTTTACCCGCCAACATAAGATCCACCGACAACCACCTTATCTTCAGAAAACTACTCAAGAATTGGCTCTTCTCCACAATAAGCACCATACGCAAACAGAAATATACAGCATATCCCTCTGTGTATAAGCATTTATTTGCGCTATAGATATGTACCAATACATGTGTATTGCTTTGTATAAACATGTCGAATAATTATGTTTAAAAAAAATGAATAAATAAATACTTTTTGAAGTACAACACTTGAAAACCAGAGTTTATTGAATGCATCTTTAATCTACTTATACATACTTCCTTTATGCTTCTATATACCTTCCATGTACTTGGATCTATGTATTTATTACTTTCCTCAACAAAAAAACAACAAAAAAATGCACTACCCTATTTCTCACCCTATACCTCTATTAATATCTTTGATCTACATATACTTACTTCCAGCCGCGGCCCGATGAGGGAGTTCCGTGGGGCGGAAAGGCGGGGCGGGGGAGGGGCAGGGTGGGGGGTTCTAAATCATAAAGATCTTTAGTGACCTTGTCATGAAAAGTGTTGATGTTATGATGATAGGAATGAGTAGGTATAAATTTAGATTTAGGATGAAGCCCGGAGTCCACATTTAACTCTTGAGTAATATCCAGATCCTTAAGTAATGTGGGAATATCTACATCCTCATCCTCATCAAGAGTTAAGAGGCAATGGACATTACGTACTTCACCAATAGTATGTGTCCCTACATCCTGATTACCAAGAGTCCCCCCTGGATCATGTGGTCTGTTTGAAAAATAGTCCTTTAACTTTAATACCCTGACAAATTTAAAAAGATCAATGTGTGTGTTCGCAAAGTCACCCTCCTGTGTTGGGCAGAAATTGAGACCTTTACTCAGGACATTAACTTCATCAATATCTAAGATTTTATTTGAGAGATTGACAATCTTTAGGTCAGTTTTCACATTTTGATATAGCATACTGTCAATAGTGTCACATGTACTTATAGTAGCTACTTCTTCGATTTTGTCCCCATACTCTGTTTGTTTGTCGAAGCCCCTTTTGTATCTGCCCTTTGACCTCCTACCTCCTCGCCTTGTTTTGTTAGGTTTCTTTTTTGCTGCAGGCGGTTGTTGATTCTGAGTTTGGCCAATTCCTTTTGAAAGGAAGAGGCCCCTTCCTCTAAAGGGACATCTGGTACGGTGGTATTTGAAGCAATACTACTCTGTGATGATACGGAAATGTTACTAGTGGAGCCAGTCTCCTCACTCTCCTCTCTATTTTCTCTTGTTCTTTTTTTGTTTACATCTTCTGTCCCTTGTATACCATCCAATTTCTTGGCAAAGGTGTATACCCTGCCATCTTTATAATCTTTGTCATCTCTCTTAATTTTACTTAATTTCTTGTTCTTAAGCTATAATTGATGGTTTTCCATCACTTGCTGATCTCTTTTTCAAGGCTCTCAATCTCAGCTTGCAATTTCTCCCCCTTTTCCGCAGCATGTCTCACTAGAATTTGCATCATTGTGATAGATGCCCCCTCCAAATTACACTCCCACTCCTACAAGAGGTCGTTACTTAAGTCCTCAAACGTGGGAAAAATCAAAATCCTAAGTCCTCGTGGGATCTTACCATTTTTCATATATTGCTCCAATGTTACCCCATCCCACCATCTGCTTAATTCCGTGGGTGGCACATCCTTCTCTGTTCAAGCAGCCAAAATATGGGACTTTTTACCCGCCAACATAAGATCCACCGACAACCACCTTATCTTCAGAAAACTACTCAAGAATTGGCTCTTCTCCACAATAAGCACCATACGCAAACAGAAATATACAGCATATCCCTCTGTGTATAAGCATTTATTTGTGCTATAGATATGTACCTATACATGTGTATTGCTTTGTATAAACATGACGAATAATTATGTTTAAAAAAAATGAATAAATAAATACTTTTTGAAGTACAACACTTGAAAACCAGAGTTTATTGAATGCATCTTTAATCTACTTATACATACTTCCTTTATGCTTCTATATACCTTCCATGTACTTGGATCTATGTATTTATTACTTTCCTCAACAAAAAAACAACAAAAAAATGCACTACCCTATTTCTCACCCTATACCTCTATTAATATCTTTGATCTACATATACTTACTTCCAGCCGCGGCCCGAGGAGGGAGTTCCGTGGGGCTCTGCTACGCATTTTGCGATGCAGGTCGCGCAACAAAATTTGTTTTATTTATTTAATTGTTTACTTACCTCCAATTATCCATATTCCGGTTTTTAGTACCCCCCACCCTGCCCCGCCTTTCCGCCCCACGGAACACCCTCCACGGGCCGCGGCTGCTTACTTCCTTTATGCATCTATAATCTTTCCATGTACTTATGGATCTATATATTTATCACTTTCTTCTAATTCAGCATATCCAAAGCACTACCCTATTTCTCACCCTATACCACTCTCAATATATCTTCAACCTCAACTCTCTGACTCATCTCCAACCTCTTTCTACTACTCTTTCCAATGCACTGCCCTATCCCTCACCCTATACCTCTATCAATATATCCTCTGTGTCCACTCTCTCATTCATCTCAAACCCCATACCACTTATGACTCCCAAGATAGCCTTTTCTAGACTCTCCCCTACTCTATCCCTCCTTGCACCATCTGACACCTTTTTCTTACTATACTGATCCCCAAAACAAGCCATTCTAAACTCTTACCTCTGACTCTTCCCATTCACATCCCTTTTTACTCATCCCAAGCCTCCCACTACTGCTATGATGTCCCAAAAAAACAGAAGAATCTCTAAATCCTTCACTCTTCAATCCCTCCACTATCCTTTTCAATCAAAACAACAGACTAACATGTCCACTTATCAAATTTCATATTGCACTATACTAATTCACCACTAATCCTTTATGGGTTCCAAGCCGCGTGCTACTCGCAGAAAAAAGCTCTTCAGCACCTCATAAGGGGTAGCAAGCACTATATAAATGCAACCCTTTTCCCCTCTTCTATCCCTCCGATATTCTTCTCAATCTAAATAACTGAATAATATCCGCCTCTCAAATTACTTTTATATTTCACCATACTAATTCATCACTAATCCTTCATGGGTTCCAGAGTAGCGTGCTACTCACTAAAAAAGCACTTTAACACCCCATCAGGGGTAACAAGCACTATATATATATGCAAACCTCTTTCCCTCTTGTATCCCTATGCTACCGTTCTCAATTCAAATAAGCTACTAACATATCATTCACCACTCAAATTACTTTCAAATTTCACTATACTAATTCAACACTAATAGTTTAATGGGTTCCGGAGTAGTGTGCTACTCGTCAAAAAAGCACTTCAACGCCCCAACAAGGGTAACAAGCACTATAAAAATGCAAACCTTTTCCCCTCCTCTATCCCTCCCCTATCCTTCTCAATCCAAATAACTGATTAATATCCACCACTCAAATTACTTTCATATTTCACTATACTAATTACCACTAATCCTTTATGGGTTCCGGAGTAGCGTGCTACTCGTCAAAAAAAAGCGCTTCAGCACTCCATCAGGGGTAACAAGCGCCATATAAATGCAAACCTTTTTCCCTCTTCTATCTCTCCGCTATCCTTCTGAATCCAAATAACTGACTAACCTATCCACCACTCAAATTACTTTCATACTTCACTATACTAATTCAACACTAATCCTTCTTGGGTTCCGGAGTAGTGTGCTACTCATCTGGGGTAGTAAGTGCTATATAAATGCAATTACAATACAATACAATCTATCTATCTAGCTAGCTAGCTAGCTTTGAAACCCTCCCTAGCTATCTATCTTTGCAACATCTATATCTATTTATAACATTAGCAAAGGCAGTAGGTTGGCAGCCAACACTAGACCAATTGTCTTTGCCAATGCTTGTTTGTCATCAGCAGACTTTGACCCTGAGCAAAAGAGAGAGAAAATGAAAAAAATAAAGATAGGATACCAGTGACAAAGACAGATTATGTCGATAAAAATAACCTACAAGCAGTGGCGTAACGAAACTTGAGGGGGCCCCCTGCAAAGTACATGGATGGGGCCCCCCACGATCTAGACCCAATCAGAAGCTCTCAGGCCTGGGGCCGCTGCTCATGCAGAGTGCCAAAAGTAGCCCGTGGAGCTTGGGGGGGCCCCAGCACAATGGGGGCTATTGTTAGGCCACTGCCTACATGTGTGAGATAAAGAGACAGGAAGTTGTAGGGTGGTGAGAGAAAGAGGCATGAGGTTAAACTAAAACTAGGTAGCTTCGGAATTCAGAAATACCATGGGTGGGTGTGTTAGAAAAGCCTTTGGCCCCTGCCCATATTTTTATTTCAAATGTGGCACTGCATAGACTCCTAAGCAATGCCCCTGGCCGCCTGACCACTGAACAACCTCAACCCCCGTCCGACACGAGAAACTTTAGGCTTTGGGAATCACCCCTGACATATTGGCACATTGATCAGAACACTGACACCTTTAAACATCACTCTTAGTAGGTCAACACATTAAGGGGTCAACTCCAGGTCACACCAATCAGTATCTTCAGGTAGGATACTGGTCCTCTGGACCACAAGTGTTCCGGTGTTCTTGGCCCAGACCTGATTTTATCAGCTGGAAATGCCAATCGGGACATTTGTATGTTAGTTGCCCAGGGGTTGCAGTCAATGCGCAGTCCAGTTCCCACCCAAAGAGCTCCTACAGCATGGAGGAGCAAAGAAATCTCCCCACTGCTTTCCAACAACCTGCTCTGCCCCTAGGCACTCTCCCCACCCCTGCCCTCTGCCTTCTACCACAGCAATCATCCATCACAGATACCACCCTCTTCCATTTGTCATCTACTTAAAGCAAGTAACATAACCTATCATGTGTATTTGTAAAGCGCACATTCACCCAAGGGTGTCTTGGCGCTGAATAATAGATGTTTATTGTTACCCGACTCAATGATACTCATTTTATTGTCCTCTGAAGGATGAAAGGCTGAGTGGACCTGCCAGGATTTAAACCTGTGACCATGAGGTCGAACACTGGCCCCTACAGTGGAAGCATTAGTCCAGTAAGCCACCAGACCAGGTAGGTGGTAAATGGGAGCTGAAAAGGAGTAATTATTCCTCATGGAATGGGGATACATGTGGATTTAAGAATTATCAGTACCTTGGAATATGTTGGCTTGACCCTAAAATATGATTCTTAGCACTCTAGAATATTTTAACTACACCCATGTTCTTTGGATGTGCCTTAGCATAGGATAACAGCACCACTGTGGCACATGATATCAAATTCTGATGGTATTTTAATTTCTGGCACAGTTTAGGGCTATTAAATGGCACAGTAACAGTGATGGGACTGTACCATAGCAAAATATTTATAACTGGTGTTATTTTCCAGACATATAATTTTTGATTACCACTACCTTCCATTTATTACTGTTTAATTACATTTTGCTTCCCCACTAATATAACATTTAGCATTATTGCATCCAGTCATGCTTTGCGGGCACACTACTGCAGAGAGGATAGGACTTGCTTGCAATGTTTGCATTCTTGCTGCATTGGTAGGTTGGTTCAAACATCTATGCCATGGTCAACTTATAGCTCCTAGTCAACCCTGCTTGGATAGCGTATGTGCACTTTCTGTAGTCTATGCTTTGTGTGACCCATCAACAGAGATGTGTGTTGTTTGGCATGCGATGGAATGTCCTGGTCAGAATAGAATCTGACAATAACATGCCATTGGAGTTAATAATAGATAATCTATACTAATTAGGACAATCTTTTTATAAAGATTATTTAGAACACAGTATTTATGTCACACATTTCTGCCCATGATATTCTGACATACAACTGTTGCCGCTATAGAGTATATAGAAGATGTGTTCCCGTTCCACCCCTGGCAAATATGAGAGACTTCCCCAATGTTCTCGGCAAATATTCAATTTAAAGACCAAAAGAAGGGGACAGATAACATCCCCATTAACTCCAGCCTTAACCATGACCTACTGAATCTCCTGCTAGAACACTAGCAGCAGTTGAGCCAGCAGCTCTGCCCATTCACATCAGCCCTCCCTTTGCATTCTACTACTGTTCAACCAATGAGACTGCAGCTTTGATCTGTAAAGCCCTCCTCTACCTGCATTGATGCGCCCACTCATTTTTGCATGAAGCACTTTAAAGAAGTGAGGGGAGAGAATGTGGCCTAACGGCTAGGGCGGTCGACCTCGGAACTGGGGAACCGGGTTCGAGTCTCAGCAGGGACGCTCAACATTCTCTGGTTCTAGGCAAATCACTTAATCTCCCCGTGCCTGCTGACAATGAATGTGTCCGTCTGTAACGCAACTGGTGCTCATGTAAAACGCTCTGATACCTCCGGGTTTAGTTCGCGCTATATAAACCTCAACAAAAAAAATAAAAGGGGACTTCCAGCGAATAATGTCACAATACCTTTAACCCAACCCAACATTTGCGAACTCTAATTGTTGCCGATTATTGACGATATAAGATTGGGTAAGAGGACAAGCTTTGTGCGTTTCACTGGTTGTCTCGCCACAACTCCAACTCAGGTACATGCATTCTCAAAGACTTCCCGCACAGCCACACATGCCCTGTCGCTGTCAGTGCACTTATATCTTAGATAGCACCGCAACCCCCACACAGATCTAGCAACGGACCACAACGCAGACCACCCTATGTACTTAAGACCTCCTGATCTCCAGTAATTCAGAGTACTGCCACCCTAAGAGCCACGTGCAGTCAGTTCTCATCAGGTTTAAATTGACCACTTCCCGGGACTCCCACACCAGGCGGCCTGTGAACCACCGGATGTGCATCATAGAGTCGCTGTGGTTCATCGCGTGTCACAAACTGTCACCCTGCGACCACGGCTGTTCACGGATCGCGGCTTTGAAATAGTTTTACCCTCATCTTTCTTTTTAAAGTTTGTTTTAGAGACACCCTTTCATACACAGTTCATGTAATATACAAAAGTCTAATTTCTTGTAAATTTAAAATACTCGTGCCTTCTATTCCTCTTTCGTGATGTTTTGGGATCCTTAACTTTCACAAACTACACTCATATTAAATTCCAGAAAAAAAGCAAAAAACATTGGAGCAAGTGTTTTACCAGCACTGGGGGTAATTTAAGGTCAAGGCCAGAAAAAACCCAGAAATGCAGCAAAAGCCAGTATTTCCCTTCCTTTAGTCAAAACGGTGACTACAACAAGAAATGACTAATTATTTTTGAGCTGTCTAAACTAAATTATTCTTAGAGAAAGAAGAGGCAGAATATCCAAGATAAAAAATAATAAACAGACATTTAGACAAATTCTTATTCGCGCATCAACTCCTGACCGGTTTGACAACATAAACATACCAATGACCAGTATTTTCTCTGAGAAAGATGAAAACCATATGTCGGCGGGTTAAAATAGGATGTTGGCCCGGTGGATGAGCTCCACCAGAGATCTCAGGCTGTCCTGTGTCTGGCGTGAGTATGTCACTGTAAAAAAAAGGTGCCTTTTTTTTTGTGACCAACCCGCCCCATGTCTTTGGTCTGATGCTGTTGGTTTTTCGGCTCTGAAGTGCGCTGGGCTCTGCTGACTAGGCCCCATTGCATTTGCTTTGACCACTCAACTGTGTAGGTGCAATTGGCTAATCCCTGATTGGCATATTTGACTTACCTATAAGTCCCAGGTATATGGTGTACCCAGGGCTAATGAGTTAGCTATCACTAGTGTACTGCAGCATTGGCCACCACTACAATGACAAGATGAAAACATGCCCAACTAGGCCTGCCATTGCGGCCTAGTTGGGCAGCTATTACTGCTAACTTTGCATTTTAAAATAACACTTTGTCATGTCCAAACATTCCTTTCTTCATATCTGTAAGTCACCCCGATGGCAGGCCTTAGTTACCCATAATGCAGGGTGCCCTATTTTAAAAAGATGGGCATGTCGACTTAAATCTTTACATGTGCTGACAGTGAAAACACAAAATTGTAATTTTCACTGTAGCAGGACTGGGGCCCCATTGGCTAACCCAGAGTTTCATTAACCAACGCTTTAAGTGCTAACTTCCATTTATGACGACCAAACCTAGTGCTCTAAGGTATCAAATTAATTGCTACATTAAACCTGACTTAATGCTGAAGTTGTATTTAAAGGTAACTTTTAATAGAAAGGCGACCTTAGTAAGTTACCACTTTCTTGCCACAAACCTCTAGTAGCTACTTCTGATTGACTGCAGCAGTTGTCACCAGAGACAACCTGCTGCCTTCCTGCTAAGAGGTGTGAAGCGCTCCAAGGAAGGAGAACAAAGGGGTCTGCTGGAGGGAGAAGGTGCAACCTCCTCCTGCTAGGATGTGCCAAGCGAAGTGGCCATAGATGGGCCAGCTTAAAAGAGACTACCACCTTTGAGTAACTATTGCGAGTCACACCTTAGCTTGCCCGCTCCTTGGTGTACGTAGACAGACTGTCAGCTCCTCCAGAGGGGGAAAACCTATTGCAGAATAGGTTTTGCAGGAGGGGTGGCTCATTATACTGGACACACCTCAGGGGTGTGCCCACTGCTCTGTCCCAGGAAAGAAGGGTCCAGAAATCCTGGATTTAGGCAGACAGAGGCACTGTGAGATTGTTTAGTGCCAGCCCCACAGAAAATAATGTAAATGAGTAGCGTGTCCCCTTAGGAATTGTAGCCCAATTGACCAGCCAGTCCTCCCCACCCACAAACTCAAAATTGGCATAAAAGTGGCATCCCTGACCTCCAGCCTGCGAATACTGCTGGACTCAGAAAGAATAGATTAATAGACAATAATGAACGGAATGTAATGGTAATCAAAAATAATATGAATAAGAAATTGGGTTATTTGTTTTGGGGGTGGAAGCCCCACTCAGGCAACAACCACCATTCTTGTCAGGGTGAACCACAAAAGTAACTAAATTAACTAGTGCTCAACCATCTGGTAGCTTGGCACAAAAGCAGTCTGGCTTAACCCGAAGGCAATGTGTAAAGTATTTATGCAGCACCCAAACAGTAATAAAATGAAAACACAACACAAGAAAAATCCCACACCCATTTAGAAAAATAGGGAACATTTTAGTAAATAAAATGAAACCAAAACTAGTTAAATCCAATTAGTCAAACCGGAGGTATGAATTAGAAAAGTTTTCTAATGAAAACTAGCGTCTGAAAGATCAAAGCACCAACCACAGGTATCGCGTCTCGCGAGTCAGGGGCAAGTCAAAAGTTTAGGTTGACCACGATGGAGCGCAGGTCGAATACAAGGTATAGATTGGACCCGGTCTTAATTTATCGTAAAGCTTTGAAAATCTATTGAAGAAAAATTCAGGAGAGGGTAGATTTCAACGGGGAATGGCAGCAGGCGGTGTCCAAGGAGGAGACATCATATTTGGAGAGCTGCTGGATGAGGTAAAGATTTTTAACATCCAACTTTTTGGAAGGTGAAGATCGCCAGTGGGGCGAAGCTTTAGCGGGGGTGTTTGGGGTGAAACACCACCCTAAAAAATTAATTTTCTGCAAAACAGTTGGGTACAGGTGCTTTAAGTCGGGAATAGGGAGGTGTCTGTTGGATTTCACAAGGAATAATTATATGCACACAGAAAAAACTCACACACACTTTCTCCCTCTCTGTTTTGAAAGTCTTCAAAATGTTTTGCTTATTTGACAAATTATTGTGTTTTCTCTCACTTAGTACCTCTACCAATCCACATTCATCCCCCTTTCCAATGCCCCTTTATCCCCTTCCATGTGTCCTGCTTGCCGTATGGTATATTTTAACATTATATGCCAGCACAATTGTTGGAAAATCTAAAGCTGCCCCCCCAATCTTACTGACCAAGCTACTGTCTGGGAGGAATTCACAAAGGTCAACAGCAGAGTCATTCACAGTCATGTGATCCAGGGCACTGTCAGAAGGCACAAATGGTAAGGACAGGAAAATGCCATCTTTCTAAAAATTCAATTTTCAAAAATGTGGCTTAAAGAGGATTTTTAAATTACTATGAATTTGAGTCTAAACATGACATTCCTATGTGTTCCCATTCAAAAGTCAGCACTTATTAAATGTAATAAGGCAATCCAATGTAAGTTTATAGGAGGAGTCGGCCTTACAGTAGTGAAAAACGAATTTAGGAGTTTCTCACTACCAGGACATGTAAAACTTAAAGCTACATGACCTACTTTTTAAATAGTATTCCTTATGAAGCTTTACAGCCGATCTTAGGGGTGACTCGTATGTATTAAAATTGAAGATTTAGGCCTGGGAAAAGGTTTATTTGTCAAGTCAAAATGGCAGTTTAAAACTGCACAACAGTTTGCAACGGAAGGCCTGAGACATGTTTTAATGTGCTACCAGTTTGCCCTGGACTTGCTCTGGATTCCACTGGTGTAGTCATCATCAAATAACTTTATTTCACATTTAAAAAAATGCATAAAAGTTCATTTTACAAATAGCATCTCAATAAATGAAGCCAAAAGAACATCATAAGCATACATTCTTTCTTAAAATCCTAAAAAGAAAATAAACATCACATAAAATTTGTGTCTATATAAAAGGTTTACATTTGGTCAGTGATTAACTAAGTTACGTGTTTTACAGCTGCACATAAAAAGGAGGCTATTACAAAACACACATAAGGCGTCTCTAGCTGTTGTATAATTGCCAATGCAGTGATATGGCTGCGGAGGCTAAATTTCTTTGACAAGGGAATTATAAATCTCTTTCTTTCCTTTACATAACATTGGCAAAAAAATACACTATGTCTAATTGATTGTTTTGATATTTTGTCACAAGGGCAACAATCCAACTGATTCTGGGGAAAAACATTTGCAGGGTAGCCCAACATTAATATCACATAATTGAAACAGAATCTTGTCAGAATAAATCGATGACGGTTATTTTCTACAAAAGTAAGATATATAGATGGTCCGTGTGAAGTAGGAGGGATTGCATTGCAAACAATTACTGTAGCATTTTCTTTGCATCTGTTCCACCTATCTTGTGCACATTTCTCTAGGAAAATCCTTTTTAAACTCATCTTGCTCCAAGATTCACAGTGCTCCGATTGAACATAAAGATCCCCCAACCCCACCCAGGGTACGCCTTACATATGGTAGCCAAATAACTTTTCATATCTGTTAGCCCCAATTTTCCCCATTTGAGTGGCAAAACTCCTGCTAGAATTTAAATTAATCATGACCAACTTGCCTTTTGCCACCCATCAAGCCTAAAAGTATGACTTCATCACCACAAGTGACTCACAGCCGTAAATCTGCTTAGTTTGCTCGGCTTTCATATTTGTAGCATACCATTATTCCCACTAATCTTAGCAAGTAGTAATTGTGATTCCCAAATCTTAGCTACACTCCCTATACCATGAGCACCTCTAGTTTAAATTCTGTGTGCAACTTAAAATCTGTAATTAATATACTTCATGAAAACATGTGAACATTTGTAGAATAGAAGACATAAAGCAGTTGGCATGAAAGATATGATGGACAGAGGCAGCCTTGGGACTAGGAAGATCTGTTAATGTTTGAAATTCCTCAAATTGATAGACTGTTTGAAATTTTATGATTCCGAATGCAGGATCAGATTTACAAAGAAACAGGTGGTTGCATATTGCACACTGACTATGTGTATCCAGTCTCTGATTTTGTGATGTAATCTATGTACTAATAGGTCACGTTGCAAAATCTCCAGTTGCAAGGGGTTGCAGAATGATCCTGCCGAGTCAACAACTATTACGCCAGTCACTATTTGCATCTACTGTTATTGGCTATAAGCACATAGATGATGTACGGCAAGGAACAGCAGACCACCATCCCTGTGGTTGCACTGCCAAGCAGAAAACTTAAAGCAGCCATGTTCTTTAAAATAAATAATACAACTTAAAAATTGGGAAGACACAGCAAGGAGCCACATGGCTGATAAGCACTAGTAAAATCTAGTAGTCTTTTTTCCCAATTATTGAAGACTAATGAATGTCTGATTCTGGTTTCTTGGGACAGAATCCTTGCTTAGTACTCACTCATATTCTGATGATAACCCAACATTCATGAAAGAGTCTAAATGTCGTTGACAACTCCGGCCACCAAGTTTACAGATCTTGTGTCTAATGCAGGTTTAATTCATGAATCTTCCTTAAGTTAAATACTTGTATGGAGACCGTATTTAGATACACACAAAAAACGTATATAAACTATATGTTCTCTAGTTCTTTCATCAGTGTATGGTCACAATGAGCACCTATTCTGTTTCCCAACCTAATTAATACTTGTATTGTCTTTTAATTCCAAATACAAAGAATACTATCAACGCCAGACTGCATGACTTGTATAGTTTGCTGTATCAATAAATACACATTCATTGGCTGATTCAATCTTTATATACCGACTTGTCATTAAAGTCATAATAGAATTTTCTTGATTTGTATAAATATTCCTTGATGGAACCATCTTGTATATAATATGTAGTGGGTCAGGGCACCGGGTGAATGAGGAGTCATGCCGATTAGCACAGGTTGGGAAGAGCACCTGGAAAGATCAGGGAGGGACATAGGGGATGAGTGGGGATAATGTATGTGGATCCGCGCAGGGAATCACTGACACTAGATCTTAACGTCCCTCTGTAAATCAGTAGGGTTTAAAGATGCAGTGGAAAGGGGCACAGAGGATGTGAGAAGAGACCCAGGATGATAAAGGTGGTGAGAGAGATACAGAGTGTGGAGTGGGCATGAGTGTGGGTGGGACCCCACATGGCTGAATGGAACACAGTGGGTGAGGACACATGTTGAGAGCAGCATAGAGAGAATGAGGGGATATAGGGATGTTATGTTATGCAGATTTGTAGAGTGCACTATCACCCGGGAGGGTATACTAGTTCTGAGGAATGATCCAGGTCTGTTAGTGGAAAATCAAAAATTCAAACAGCCATGGACTCTTATTGCAAATAGATGCAGCAGAGATTTGATGCTCCTCGTCATTGAGGCAGCACAAGAAATGATTATAGTTGAAAGGAGAGAAATTGAGGAGTTAGAAAAAAATTCAGAGTTAGAGTTCTGCTCTTGAGGAAGCCAAAAAGAAACATGATGAGGGAAATCAGCACATTGAGAAAGACAAAGAGTACCTTATGAATAAATAGAGTCACAAATTGAAAACGATAATAGTAAATTAAAAGCAGAAGTCATATACTCATATTTAAGGGGTAATTATTATGACACCCAGAAACAAGAACAAAATTGGTAGCAACATAGGGGATACAATACGCAGTGTAGACCAAAGAAAGTGGTGACTTTTTCAGACATATCTGTCCATGCTACAGGTTATGAAGATGAAAGAGAGTATTGAACAGATATATCGGAGGGTCAATCATCCTCCTGCACTAATGGGCAGGTCCACCCCCCAACCCCCATGCCCTCCTGTTTTTTTAGAGAACAGACTTAGAAGGGGTGGAAAGAAAATCCAGATAAAGTGCAGAAGAGTGTTTTCAGCCACAACCACCAACAGGAATATATGAGAATCAGGAGCCAGAGAAAGTGACATCCACAGGGGTATTAGATAAAGTAAAGCCCCCCTAAAAATGTACCCCATAGGGTACTATCAAATGTAGAAGATAGTGTGTTAGAGAAAGGGTTCTTCCTACTAGTTTAGTGAATAGGTATGGGGTAGAGAGGGACTTGCAGGGTTTGTTTAGAAAGATTAGACTCAATAGGTTTTTTGAAGGTGCGGAACCCAAGGGGACTAATAATAGATCTGATTTGAAATGAAATCCATATTTACTTCTCTCTCACAGGAGTGGAACTGTTTGAGACAATTGTTGAAAAAAAGGTTGAGAAATTTTTCAAATATTTACCAGGATCCCTGGATAACATTTTTTCCAAAGCCCAGAAACTGGCTTTCTAAAATCTGAGCAAGCATTTGAATTTACCATCAAACCAGCTGGTTAAGGAAGGGTGTCGTAGTCATGGAGACCGCTGACTATGATATACACATATGCAAATTGTTGAATGTTAAGGAACATTACTCCAGAGTTGGCTAGACTAGACTTGCCAGTCTCAAGGGAGAAATTAGGACAATCCTGGATAGAGCGAAGGATGATAATGTGATATGTGTTGAGGAATATGCATTCATTTTGAATTTGAACCCTACTACAACAGCTATATATGGATTGCCTAAGATGCATAAGAGTAGGTCTGACCCTCCCATGAAACCTATAGTAGTCACTTTGAACTGATACCGAAGCTCTTAGTCAAGATGTTGACCATTTTCTCAGAGAGGTGGTTTCTAAGCAGAAAACCCCAGTGAAGGATACAACTGATATGATAACAAAGGTTGAGCATATGAGCTTTGAAGCAACAATGGAATTATTGGTACAAATTTTCAGATAGGGGTTAGCCTCGGAAATTGATCAAGTATGCATATAAAATTGGCTAAATATTACAGAAAAAGTTTATTCCAGTCTAAAGAAAAGGACAATGTGAAAGATAGGATTGTTAGTGGCACCAGCTTCTCTAATATCAGTAATCAGTTAAATAATCTTATTGATAGAAATGAGTATCTTTTAAATTGTGAGGGAAAAGAGATCATGCATAAGCCCCTCTTTGCTTTTGAGAAAAATAAGAATTTGAGGAATTGTCTAGTACACACATATAGAGAAAATGACAACAAACAAAGCAAAAAGATGTGCTAGACTTGTCCAAAGTGATTGTTAATTTTAAATGTGTATCATGTAGCACCTGTGAATTTACTATAGGTGTTTCTTGTATTGAGTGCTGGTGCAGCGCAAAATTGCCCACCCTTTGCACGTCACAAATACGTTACAATTACTTAACAGGAACATAACATGAATGTGCACTTAGCACGTTTCTTGTGTAGTTTAGCGATTAATGTAAAGTGTTGCACTTGACATCAATATTAAAGAGTGCATTCTTTGTAGGATTAGAGCATTTACACACATTATGTTTTTTACCATAACTGATTTGAAGTCTTGATTAAATAAGCCATGCTTACTAAGTAGATAATGTACTTACTATAAAGATGAAATTCAACTTTCAAAATTTGTGCTTTAATACCTTGGATAACATTTATTGATTAGCAAACTAAAAAGAAACTATCCTTATATATGTAGAATGTGATTTCACTTAAAACAAAAAGAAGTTTATGCAATGTGTGCATTAATATTTTATGTATTTGTCTTAAACGTAGTTCCTAGCCATACTTACACATGACTGTTTTGAAGATTTACTGTATGCAACATGTAATGTGAATCTAATGCACTAGAAACATATTCATATGTGTTTAAATGTGCCCACTCATATTAAATGTGCACCATTGAGTTAATACTTTAACTTGTCTTGATTAGGCCTGTATTTCACCCTGCTGCATAAATACTGTTTTCCATTTTCTGCTAATGTGACATTTCTTGCAGGTATTCCTGTGCATTGTTAGTTTGAGAATAGATACATTACTATACTAGACATAGAGAAGGGGCCTGAGAAGAAGACCTTGAGGAGAGAAGATGGGGAACCAGAGTGTCAACTGAAAGGCATGTTCAGCAATGTTGCGAACTGACCTGTGTGTGAGACGGAGATGTTCCCTTGCCCAGTGTGAGACGTTCCACTGATGTTGCAGTCTGCAACATGAGAAATGGATGAGAACAATGGACCTCTAATGATGTGTACAAAGGGGGTGTCACTAAGAAGATTTTGTGTGCTATCACTTAGTACTCACACTGTTGGAGACCAGAGATTCTTTTTGACATCCCTTGAGAGACTTTCACCTGAATGGTTATAACACTCTGAGAGGTTTATACCTCAAGGCTTTCCTTTGATTCTTTGCTGGTACTCCTGAATAGATTGGAGGAGTGGGCCTCTGAGAAGAATATAATAATCCCAAGCCAATATGGCTTTAGAAAAGGAAAGGGGGTGGTGGACCAGTGCCTCAATTTAACTCTTATAACTGCAAAGTATACAGAGGACAAGAATGCCCATCTGTATATGGCATTTATGGACTTATCGGCCGCCTTCGACTGTGTGGCCCATTCCAAGTTATGGGCAATAATGGAGGACATCGGAATAGAGATCCAGATAATTAATTTTATCAGCGAGATGAATGCTAATGCTACGGCCTGTGTATGCTACAGAATTAATGGAGAATGTACACGGTATTTTAAAATTACCTGTGGCGTCAGACAGGGGTGTGTACTCACCCCCTTTTTATTTGCTTTGTATACTAATGCGGTGGAGTCCACCTTGGAAGGCTCGACATCAAATGTCCCCAGCATTAAATCTTTTTCTGTCCAGATACTCCTCTATGCAGATGATGCAGTGCTATTGCGCGAACGGGCAATGCACTGCAAAGACTCATATGTATGAACAATCTGGACATGAAGATTAACCAATCTAAGTCATTTTTACTTTTGGCGGGTACGACATTAACAAAACTCCCCACTTTGTCTATAGAAAGCCGAAAACTTGAGATTGTGAATTCATTTAATTACCTCGGGATTATTCTTAGCAGGAAAAATACTGGGGCAGATATGGTGTTAAATAGAGGAATCCTAATGAGAAAGTGTTGGAGGGCTTTTTTGATTTATAAAGAAATTTGATTCAAAGCCATTAAATGTAATTAAAAAGATCTATGAGGCAAAAACATTATCCATCGCTGCGTACGGGGCAGCTGTTTGGGGCTTATCGGATATTTCCAAATTGCAGACTATAGAGGACGGATTTTTGAAAAGATTGCTAGGTGTTCCGCAATCCTGTTCCTCTTACATTGTTCACTCTGTGCTAAGTGCCCCATATATAACAGATAACATTTGTAGTGCCCCAATCCGTTTGTGGCACTCAGCATGAAGGAAAGAAACCCTCAGGCTAACTAGACATATTTTGGTGGACTGTCTGAATTTAGAAGGGGTCCAAAAAATCAAGATATGTTGAGGCCAATCTCCAAGCAATTGGGCTACGTAAATTATAACAGGACCTGAATTGATGTTTGACCGTATTCAAAAAAGAATTGAAGTGCCGTATATTAGATCATTTTGAAAAGAAAAGGTATGAGCGCAACTGCAATTTGACTACAGTAAGACATTATCTCTTAGCCCCTTCTATAAACATTACTTTGACCTCATACTAGTCTTTTGTAACAAGTCTCCTACAAATATATATATTACAGAGATTCAGACTAAATTATATTCCTCTTATGTTAGGAAATCCCCCGAAATCTTACTCCATTGATGCCCTTTCACTATGCCCAGGTGATAACCATTCTCCCCAGAATGATTTGCATATTGTCTTTTTTTGCAAGTTGTATTTGAACGAAAGGAAAAGAGATATCCTCCCACTTCTTCGTAAATTAAATATTAGACAATGTTGCCCAGCACTTTATTATATTCAACAATTATTGGATCACCTGGTATGTTTTTGTTTGGCCTTGTTTTTCTTAGCTGCTATAAAGACAAGAAGCCAAAATAACTAGTGTGAATTGTATAAGTAAGATAAGGGTCAATCGATTAATTTTTTGTTTTTACATTAATGACTTTCTTTTATTGATCGTGATTTTTTAACATTTATTTTATTTGCAGTTGTTCAAGACACACAGCAGTTGCATAGTTCACATTTTTGCATTTAGGCCCCTCGCAAGAGGCCAACTCCTCTATAATTAACCAGTTTTAGCGTATTCAACCCTTAGTAAGATCGAGGATTGTCTTAATAATGCCCATTCTACAGCTTCCATCCCTGGGCATTATTAAGACAAACCACTTTGAGAGCAGACAAATTTCTTTTACTAGAAATGTTGCATTTCTGTTTGCATCATAGTTACTTCGAGTGGAATAACCATTACTACCTACAACTCAAAGGCACATCTATGGGTTATGCGGGGGCACCCGCGTATGCGAATAATTACATGGCCCATTTTGAAGATCAGTACATTTACCACGACGAAGAATGGACGGATAACACTCTGTTGTATGTGAGATACATAGATGACATTTTTTTAATTTGGAAAAACAGTCCAGAAATGTTGGGCAGGAAGATATCTGAACTCAACTTAAAAGATGAACACATTCAATTCACAAACACCATCAGTGAACATTCATTATCTTTTCTGGATGTATTGATTAAAATAACAGATGGTACCATTCAAACAGAAATTCACCACAAACCAACAGACAAGAATAACGCCTTGAAATTTACAAGTTTCCATCCACAAAATTTATTAAAGAACCTTCCTTTTTCGCAATTGTTACGCGCCAAAAGAATTTGTTCGTCTGAACAAATATGTCAAACTAACATTGAGAGCATGAAGAAGAGGTATTTATCAAAAGGATACTCTGAAGAGACTTTGAACGAAGCAATCATTAAGACTCAACAAAGAACCAGGGAAAGTCTACTGCAATCTGCACCTAAAAAATGTTCTACCAGACAAGTCTTTGTGTCTAAGTACTCAACAAGTTCCAGACAAATTAAGCAAATCATCAATAACAGATGGGACATGCTGCAAGGTGAAGAGGATTTCAAAGATCTTTTCAAAGAGAAACCTTTATTCGCGTATAAAAGATCAAAGAACATTAAAGAAATTTTATCTACCACTACCAAGGTTACTGTCACTGAATTTAAAGGCACGCAAAAATGTGCCAATTGCGTACATTGCAACAATGTGATAGTAGGAAACACAGTACATCACCCCTCAACGGGGGAAACCATTAAATTGCGTCACAGTTCCACTTGTGACTCTACTAACGTCATCTATGCCATTAAATGTCCATGCGGACTTCTCTATATAGGGAAAACGGAAAGAAAAATTAAAACGAGAATCTCTGAACACAAAAGCACGATTCGCAATACCAACCCTAAGAGCAGTTTAGCAGTACATTGGAACATGCGCAAACACTCCATTTCCCAACTTAAATTTCAAGTCATTGAAAAAATGGTCCCAGTCCCTGGTAGAAACTTATCCAAATCTCTTCTGCAGAGGGAGATATTTTGGATCAGGAGGTTAAACACGCAAGATCCCCATGGGATAAATGAAAAAGCAGATTTAGGATGTTTTTTGTAATCCGATGTTTTTGTACAGTGTTGGAGACATAGAGACTATAATTATATGAATGTTCACTATCGTTCTTTTATTTTTCTTTTTCACGATAGACACTTTTGTAGGGCACACTCTTGTTTATTTCATCTCATTTCTTCCTTTTCCCTTTTAAACCTGCACTGCTTTCATCTAACTCAGGTTTATTTATTTTTTATTTGTGGTTCCGTCGTGTTCATGAGAACAGTTTCCCTTTCTAAAATGGCGGCCGAGCACTTTTGCAGTAGATTGTTTCAGTCCTCTTTCTTTGGTGATTATGGTGGTTCCGTATAAGGCAGACACCGTTTTGACTACAGGGTACAGCTCAGTGGAGCTCGTTCAGCTTGATACCGGTGATTACGTGAAGCCACGAAAGTTTTATTTAAAAGGTGAGGGTTCGCTCCTTGAGTAGTGTGGAATAAGGACGAGGGTTGTGGATTTTTTCTAAAAGAGCGGTTAGTAAGCCTTTTTTGTGTGTGTCTCCTTTTGTTTACACAGTCGATCCCGTGAAGTTGCTCTTGAAAACGTGGATCCGTTTCATTTCACAGGTTAGTAGTTTTGAGTGACGCCAGTCCTGTTCTATTTTTCCTTCGAGGGGTGTTAGATTAGTTTTTGTTACAGTAGTGTCTTTTTCCCTCCACTTTTAGCCAGGGAGAGTACAAGACGATCAGGTACCTTCGTTTTTCGGATCTTTCTGCATGCTATCTGTTCACCACACTGGGTGATTGGTTTCTAAGGTGATCACTTTTTCAACAACATCTCATTTGATTGAGGGACATTCATTACGGTCTATGTAACAAACCACGTTGAGTCATAAAAAACATGTATATCATGTGAATGTTGTTCTCCTGCATACCGTAGTTTAAATGTCTGCATATCTTTTTTGATTTACTTACAGAGATGCCCCTGACGAAGGGCCACTAAAAGGCCCGAAATGCGTTGGGCGAATATGAATCAGTTGAACATCTGACACTTGTATTTTTCGTCAACATTATTGTGAAATGTACAAATTGATTAAATGAATTATTTTGAAAAGTTCTGACAGCGAAGTGAATATATGTGAACTACTATTGAGATATTGTTATTGTATTGTCAAAAATCCAACAAGTTTTAAACAAATTCTTTTCAGCTTATGTTGCTGGGTACGTTGCTCCGAAGCAAGGTCATATACTTGCATTATTAAATATTTCACTTTAGGGTCTGCCCCGACAGTCAGCCCCCTTTCGGAAGCACCCCTTCTTATAATTATTCAAACATTCAAAAATCAGAGTGCCTTTCTTCCATTTACATAATTTTGAGCACCCACTTTCCTTGGCCATTTTTCTTCTACAGACATTCCACGCAGTAGCCACTTGGCGTCCATTATTGATCATGCTTTTAATTGTATCTCACACATTTGAGCTTTTATAGACGTCTCTTTTATCTTGTAATCCTTTTTAATAATCTGGAATGTACATTTTATAGAATACATTTTATGCCGTTGTTCATTCAGTGAAATAAAGTTGTTTTTTTAATGATGATTCTTTGCTGAGTGTGTCTTAGGCGAACACTTATTTCCTTGACCCAAGAAGACTTTTGACCGAGCTTCTGAAATTTTGACATCTTCGCTACTTATTTTTACCCTTGCCTTGTTCTAATTTCCTTTAAGGAAATTCCTAATTTGAGACTGTTTAGGTTTTTAGAACCATCCTTTTAGCTGGAAATCTATTTTAGGTGATTTAGAGTTATTTATGCATGGACAACAAAACTTCTGACTCTTTTCTGAGCACCAGATACTTATTTTGATCTTTTGTATTGCTGTAACTGAATTGTTTGTCTGGTTTATATTGGTCGCTTAATTTCTTCCACAGGTTGGGACTATGTGTTGCTATTTTGTATTTCTAGGGCATGGTTTTAAGAGTTATGTATTTTAACTTGATTTTGAATTTGTAATAAACTTTCTTAACACTAGCTACTGATTCCTGGTCCTCATTGTGAAGCCAAATGGTTTGCACTGTTATTTGAATTTGAATGATGTAAATGTTAACTCCCCTCACCTCTTAGTCAGAGAAAAGGGTCCATCAGAGGACCAATAGTAAGCAAGTGGGTCCAGAAACGCTGGATCATTGCCATGGTAAAAAGTATTATATCAATTGTATTGCCAATTGAAGGATCGTTATCTACCTACTAATGTGCCCTTATGGTAAAGGGTAGACAGGAGAGACTTGCCATAAATTTAGAACCAGGTTCTGTGAACACAGGTCAACCATTTGCACAAAAGAATGAGGTGCCCCTTTGGTGGAACACCATGTGAGAATGAACCATAGTGAAAATGAGCTAGAGTGGTTCATTTTAGAAAACATATCGTTACCTTTGGAAGGTAGAGATATGGAGAGGAAAAAAAAGTTGTGTGAACAGTTTTTCATGCCCTTTTTCCTGACATGCAAAGTAGGTTTGATAATAGGGAATACTGGGAGCAATGCATTAGGCATTCAGTGTGGTCTCAACCCGCTGTTTTCAGTCTCTTTGCTTGCATTTTAGTTGATACATTTTTTAAAAATCATTTTGTGTTGGTGGCTGTTGTTTCACACCCTGGGTATTGTACCCTTGGTCTGGCCGGTTGATTTATGAATCTCACTGGTTCTTTAGTTGATTATGGCATATATAAGATCACCTTTGTCTTAAGTAGTTGCGTCTGTTTAAGGTTTTTCTGGTATTTTACCCTATGCTAACCATGTTTGGCTTGGGGATTTTTTGTTTCTTTTTAGTTCCTTTTTCCGGTTATTTATACGTGTTACTTTGTGATGTCTAATAATGGCAGACATTTTGATGGAATTCATTTTCATTCCATTTGAATATTTTTATTTGCCATATTTAACCATAAAAAAATTACACTTCATAAATACTTAAAACATGATTTGTCCCAAAGGTTTTACCATAAAACAGTATACTAAACAATAAAGGCCTACTAAAATATATCATAAAAGGCTCACATATGAGGGCACTTAATTCATTTTGATTTATAACTAAACATCGACATCTCAGCAACAATCACAAGATGGCGCTCCCCCTTTTTTATGACAAATGAGCCAGTGCCTGTTTTACCCTGGCTCAGAGAATCATGACGCACAGCGAAGACCGCAAATTCTGTAGCAAGAGGTAAGTGGAGTTGTTTTGGGGAATCACACTATTTTCTTTTGTACAAGGACTTTTTAATACCGTGTTTGTTGATCCTTTGCAGGAGCCTTTCCCAACTAATGAGAACTCGAGGTATATGTGTGGATCTTTGAACCAGTTAGAAATGATGCATGACCGAGTTCAGCTTGGATAAGGTATTGGGGGTGTTCTTTTATTTCTTTAATATGGGATTTTGGAGAAGCATTGTTTTGTTTTTATAGGATTGACTATAGGTGCTCTTTATTCCTGCAGATATACTTGTGAGTGAGCAAAGATATGTATAGGAGACACACTCTATTCACTACTTAGTACTATAACTAATGGGGTATGTATTAATTTATAGGAAACCCTGCATACCCTTATACCTGCCAGAGAGGGGTTCAATTTGTGGACGGTGCACATTCTGGTTTGAATGCATATTTGTCATGAGGCTTTGTCCAAACAAGTGATGGAAGATCTACTTTAACAAATAAAGCTGCACTGTGCATATTGGACATGAGTAGAGTGTATAATGGTAAAGATGGTGTTCGAACGTTTGAATGGATGCTACATGAATCATGATTTGTATGATAAAGAGAAAAGGCGTAGAAGTATAGACCCATACGAGGAGGAGACTGCTTGTTGTTTTTCTTTCTCTCTCTCTCTCTCTCTCTCTCTCTCTCTCTTTCCTTCTAATTAGAATATAAATTGGTTACATAATATAATGAAATACTCCTACACTTTATCGATAGGGTATATTTTTAGATTAATTGCCTACTTTCTGTGCAACAACTTTGTATCAATGTCATGGTTTGTCATCTGTACATTGTTGATGTCTTGTAAAATATGTTTCTCATTTTGCTTGCAGGCAGATTTGTGTTCTTATAATTTGATGGAATGTTAATCGAGAATCTAAATCCAGAAATACTTATACATATTAAATGTCCGGAAGAAAGCAGTTTCTATGATTTTGTCCACTGAAACGCGTTGTCCAGCAAAATAGGCATATTTCTCACCACACTTGATTTTAGAGATTCTCAGAAACATATATGAATCTAATATCTGATGATGTGTGACAAAAAATGCCAATACCATGTACATTTATTTACAATTTGATGTATTGACTTGAAGTTTCTTTGTGTGCCCCATTTATGTTGTGCATCATGATTAAGACTGTCAGTTTTCCGTTTCTACTGATTCTTACAGATAAATACAGACAGAAAACAGCCTATGTCCTGTCTGTATTTATTTTTAAAAACGCAAAAATACAGTAAATGTTGCTTCTAATGAGTGATTCTACTTGTTGTTCTTCATGAATTCAGGATCAACTGCTAAGCAGATAGACACCCAGACACCCAGCACACACACTGCCCACACCGCTCTCTAGCGCTTTTGTTCGCCAGTGGTGTCTGGTGATCTTTGAAAGTGGTGGATCGAATACTAGCTCCACATTTTCAAGTAAGCCAGATCTCTAGAAGTGTTTGGGCGTTCCTCTCCCTCCGTGAAAATAATTTGAAAAAGATTAGGTCAAAGTGTGCATTTTAAAACACAATTTTCACAATTTTCACATATATTCGCTAAAATGCTTTGTGCTCTAAAAGGTACTCACTAAATATTCTAGTACTTTATGTTATGCAGGAAGGCCTGACCATTCCCAAAGAGCACAATTTGCCATGGGTACCTCCTCTATACCAGGGCTGAAATGTTGCCATGGTTGTCCCCATAGATCAGTGTTCTTCAATCTGTGGGGCGCACCCCCCAGGGGGGCGCGACACCATCTCAGGGGGGGCGCGCACTCCACACTAAGTCTTCCCTTTGTTGGTCTTTTACTGTCCCACGTCCCAAGTCTTCACCCATTTGCTTGCAGTGATTGATTGATTTCAAATGGGAATGTTTTCATTGTAGAGCTCCGGTAACAGAGGGTTGGAGGGGGGAGGGAGGGGAAATAGATAAGGCAGGACTTGCTGTGCTTTTGTCATGTAAAGAGCTGAGTTAACTGTCCCAGGAGGAGGTTAATTCTTAGAGCTGAAATGCTTCAGCTGCAGTGGGAGGCAGGGAGTCTCCTGCTAAAAACGAAAGCAAAGGAACAGACAGTCCTGTTCCTTGTTGTTAGATTTCATAGCAGAGGAGACTCCTTGACTCCCACTGCAGCTGAAATGACTGTCTGTCCCTTGCTTTCAGTTTAGCAGTGGAGACATCCTTCCTTGCACTGAAGCTGAAGCATTTAAACTCTACAAGTTTAACCCCGTCCAGGGGAGGCTTAGCTCTGAGCAAAAGGAGACAAAGTTTCTTTTAAATTTACACAGGCAGGCGCGCAAAGCCCACAGG
Organism: Triturus cristatus; assembly: GCF_964204655.1. NCBI lineage: Eukaryota > Metazoa > Chordata > Amphibia > Caudata > Salamandridae > Triturus > Triturus cristatus. Next base: position 396,182,665 of record NC_140594.1, read on the forward strand.
GCTTCAAGTTACCAAAAGAAAAATGCCAGCCAGTCATGTGTTGTTTAAACAGCCTGCAGATTGATTGTCTTGACACTAAATATGTTTATAAAGAAGTATGTATACATTAGTAATGTGACTTTCCTGTATTTGTTCCATTTTATTATCAGTCATGGATCATTCAGGCAGCCCTAGAACACAATTAGTGCTTCTATTTATATCTTCTGTTCAAGGTGTGCACATACAAGTGCTGACAATACAGCTTTAGGTGACTGTTATTTTTTATTTTTGTACTGCCTGGGACATCGAAATAGTGAGCTGGCAACCCTAATCATAAAACTGGAAGTTTGTTGTAAGATCAGCATATTTATTTCCTCCACCCTGATCCCTGGTTAATGCCATATTAGCAATAGTTTAACTTATATCTGAAACCCTAGGCCACCGTCAATAACATTCTCGCCCTTCACTTTCACCCTCACCCTGCACTCACAGTGATCACAATGCACTCACACTGATCCCGATGCACTCCCACCATTCACCTGCTTACCTTGTACTCACAGTGATCACTCTGCACTCACAATGCACTTGCCCTGTTCAACCTGTACCGCACCTTGCAGTCACACGAGCACACTACTCACCCTGCACTCATGACACTTCACTCACCTGTCCCCCTCACTGCTCAACCTGCAATCTCACTCAAACAAGACCATCACAAACCATACATTCTTTCGTCCCACTCTGCACTTACATCCGCACCCAAGTTCATATGGTCACCTCACTTACCCTGCAGTCATTCCTCTTTCCCTACTCTCACACTGTTGCACGGCTCACCCTGCACTCACATGGGTACTCCTGCCACCCACACAGCGCAGAGGTTTAATGTGCCTGCTACAAAGAACGTGTACCATGCAGATCAAAGAACAGAGTGTGAGTAAGCCATGAGTAGTGCTATAAAAAATTAAATTTTTGCCAGGAAGGTTCTATAGAGGGATGAGGTGCATTGTTGGGGAGTGGTAGTGAGGAAATTCATGGAGGAGGAGGAAATGGGGGAGGGGGCGCTAAAACAGACCGTTCCACTGTGTGCGACCAGTGCTAGGGCCAGCCCTGGCTGGGAGTGTTCGCCCCCACCCAAAGTTTAGGTCTAGTTGCGCCCCTGTACACAACAAAAGGACACATTTACATGCACTGCAATCCAGCCTTTCAGGGGGCCCACTTGATAGAGGCAGTTCTGTTTTTGCCCTGATGGCCTGGAAAAATTCCTAAACAGATTCTTATAAATACCGTTTTGTTTCATTTCTTTTTAATGTGATTGATGTGAGAGAGTCTATTACTATTTGCAGAGAAATGTTTTTGATTTATGCAACAACCATAAAAAAGTTTATTTTAGATCAAAACGGGTCCTCACATATGAGAAATTGGAGGATATCACAGATATTTTTCGCTGTAAAATTTGTGGGCTGCTGCTTTGTTACAACTGTTAAACACATCACAATCTCTGAATATTAGATGTAAACACTTTTAGAATTTCGACCATAGCGCCTGTGCACCGTTAGTAGCCTGGCTAAAGAGCTGAAAGTGAATCATTTAATCTCAAAGCTGTTCTGAACAGGGACCCCCAAAAGAGTATTGGCCCAGGGCACCCAAAAACCTTAACATGTCCCTGCCACCACAAAGTCTGTCAGACAACATTGATCTGAAGTAAAATAGGCAACACCATTCATTTATTATCAGTTCTATTTTTTTTTAAACATAAGCCCAACGTGTCCTAAACACCCACTGCTTCAGGCAAGCAACTTATCGTACCACTAAGGAATTCTCAATTAGGTGTTCGGTCAGCGCCCTCTCTCTGGACTTTCACCTTTGTCTTCGGATCCATAACTGGTTGGTGGGCAATTATCCCATTATAATGCTGCATAAACCGTTTGTTAATGGTTTCAAGAGAAGAATTGTTTCTCGTGTACAAACTCTGAGCTAGGGAGTGCTCGAAAAATCTGATAACACTGTCTCACTTACAATCACTGTTTTGGCTGAAAATGTCTGCAGAATATTCAGCTTTGAGAAAAACTGCTATAAAAACTCTCTTGCCTTTCAGTTCATCCTATTTATGTGCAATTGGGTTTTCAGCACTTGTGGTATTAAAGACTAAGTACCGTTCAAGACTGGACGTGGAGCACAACCTGAGGATGGCAGTAGCAAAAATCCATCCACAGATTGACAGTCTATGTGGCTGAAAACCGGCACACTCGTCACATTTATGTTGGTGGTGTTATTATTAATCTATGTCATGTGTAAAACAACGCATCCTAGTTAAAACAATTTGCACACATTTTATCTTGGAAAATTGTGTTTTGAGCTGTATAATAAGCCTCTGTCATTTCACCACACCCACTCACAAACCTGCAGTTTCCTTAGCACTCTTATTGTGTTGAACATTATTTGCCGGATATGGCCCGTGATATGCGTGTGGCGGTCGATTATGTAGTGTACCAGATTCCAGAAATTTCTGTCAGGTGGTGGGGGGCCCAACATATAAAAAAAATTCAGCTGGGGGGGCTCAACCTACAAAAGTTTGAAGACCTCTGCCATAGATCAAAATGCACTTCCAGTATGCCAGGGCCAACATGTAGACATGCGTGTCTCCCAAAATTCTATAGGTGCAACCCTTATGCCAAGAATTATATAGAAAAGTATTCCAGTTCCAGAGTTTGGCTGTGGATGCCCCCATATAACATAGGTGCCCCATATGGCAAGAATGACTTCTGCTATGCCAGGTCTTGTGTTTTGCAATAGGAGTGATTGCACTCCCACAGAAGTCAAGATTTACTTCATGTAGGTCAAGGCCAGTAGAGCACTTGAAAGCATTACACACACTGTTATAGGCACACTCTTGCATGCACTCATACACACTTGCCTACACACACACACACTTACATACACTCTCGCTCTCTCTCTCTCTCACACACACACAAACACTTCCACATTCTCTGACAAACACCCTCTTAGACACTCACACACACTCTCCCTATTGCCCTGTCTCAAACTATCCCATAACACACACACACACACGCACACACGCGCGCACACACACACACACACACACACACACACACACACACACACACACACACAGCACTGTTTATCGAGTTTGCTTTTGCACTTCTGCCACCCCTTCTATATCTCTCTTGCTTGTTATTGAGCCTGACAAAACGTGTTCTCTATCCAATTTTCAAAAGTCAAAACAAATGGCCTTTTTAACTCTTGTTGTCATGTCTGATATGAATACCACAGTGCACTTCCATGGCGCAGGTGAATGGGCTTTAAATTTGGTTTTACAAGTCGATCAAGCAGTAACTGTATTTAAAATGTACTGGAGCACTTTCTAAAATGTAAACACATTTACGATGTAGCATTTCATGTGTAGCTGTTAGAAACCCAGTGCTAATGGGCAAACACTCACACTCCTCTAAGGAAATGGGGCTTGCCACCAACGTTACTGCTACCACAATGACTGCGCCGTGAAGCGGGGGCACCGTGTCATTGCTCCCCCTGCAAACCCCACTCTTCCTGTGGTCAAGCTGTGAAGCAGCGGAAGAAACAACTGATGCTGTCTGAGTTTACAAGAGGAAAAGAGGCCTCTCTCACGGTCGCACTGCTTAGGGCAATCTTGCAATGCCAGAAGGGCTCGTCTGACAGACCAGTGTTGGGCTGTTATTTTGGCTGTTTGTGGGCCCGTTTTATGGTCTGCTTGGCCTGTTTTACTGTGGATTTCCCTGATTTTTCCACAAATATTGCCTGCACCAATCACACATGCATGCAGTCTCCCAATAATTGCAAAACACTTAAAAATGCATTTCTTTATGAGTTTAAAAGTGCCCCAATTTGGCAATTGTGGGCCACGTTTTTAACTCTATGAGTCACTAATGGAGGCCACTTTTCTGTTGCTGTCTGACCGTGGTCTCACTGCTGGTGCCTCTGTTCACACGCAGACCCCAGGCTGTGGCGCGCTTTCTCAAGCCTATCAGCAGAAAGATTGCCAGCGTTCACGCCCCAGTGACCTTCAGAAGGTAGCACTCTTCAGTAGTTTGCACCCATGGTCAGGTCAGTGGGAATGAATGAATATCAGCTGAAGTATATTCACACAATTTAAGTTCAGTGATGTGATGGTTTGCGAGACTCTATTGTACTGCACGAGACCAGTCGCGAGTAATGCCTGATACTCAGTAGAAGTGTGTGAGGTCATAGATGGGGAGTGAGGGGGTCCTCGTTGATGTGTATGTGGTCCTTTCTGACAAAGAAATGAGGCTCCATTGAGATGTAAACGATCGCCAATGAGAGCAGTAGTGAGAATCCAGTGACGTGTGTGCGGCCAGTAGGGTGAAGAGGCAAAGACTCCACTGAGGTTTAGGAGGCCATTGACTGGGAGGGCATGAGGAAGAACAAATGAAGCTATGAGATCATTCACAGCAAATGAGTGATGGGGAATGTGTGACAAACCATTGAAATATATGTGGGCAGTGATGGAGACTCCATTGAAGTGCATGAGGCCAGAGATAGGGCCAGTCTGAAGCACGATTGAAGGGCGCAACGCCAGAGATTGGACCAATGTGGAGCTACATTGAAACGCATGAGACCAGAGATAGACCCTGTGTTGAGCTCCGTTGAAGCGCATGAGGCCAGAGATAGACCCTGTGTGGAGCTCCATTGAAGCGCATGAAGCCAGAGATAGACCCTGTGTGGAGCTCCATTGACGCGCATGAGGCCAGAGGTTGTACTAGTGTGAAGCACCATTGAAGGGTGCAACGCCAGGGATATGATCTTTGTGGAACTCAATAGAAGCGCATGAGGCCAGAGACAGACCCTGTGTAGAGCTCCATTGAAGCGCATGAGGCCAGAGATAGACCTTGTGTTGAGCTCCATTGAAGCGCATTAGGCCAGAGATAGACACTGTGTTGAGCTCCATTGAAGCGCATGAGGCCAGAAATAGGACCTGTGTGGAGCTCCATTGAAGCGCATGAGGCCAGAGATAGGCCCTGTTTGGAGCTCTATTGAAGCGCATGAGGCCAGAGATAGACCCTGTGTTGAGCTCCGTTAAAGCGCATGACGCCAGAGATAGACCCTGTGTGGAGCTCCATTGAAGCGCATGAGGCCAGAGATAGACCCTGTGTGGAGGTCCATTGACGCGCATGAGGCCAGAGATAGACCCTGTGTGAAGCTCCATTGAAGCGCATGAGGCCAGAGATTGTAGTAGTGTGAAGCACGATTGAAGGGTGCAATGCCAGGGATAGGATCTTTGTGGAGCTCCATTGAATTGCATGAGGCCAAAGATTGGACCAATGTGGAGCTACATTGAAGCGCATGAGACCAGAAATGGGCCCTGTGTTGAGCTCCGTTGAAGCGCATGAGGCCAGAGATAGACCCTGTGTGGAGCGCCATTGAAGCGCATGAGGCCAGAGATGGACCCTGTGTGGAGCTCCATTGAATCACATGAGGCCAGAGATTGTACTAGTGTGAAGCACCATTGAAGGGTGCAACGCCAGGGATAGGATCTTTGTGGAGCTCCATTGAATTGCATGCTTCAAGTTACCAAAAGAAAAATGCCAGCCAGTCATATGTTGTTTAAACAGCCTGCAGATTGATTGTCTTGACACTAAATATGTTTATAAAGAAGTATGTATACATTAGTAATGTGACTTTCCTGTATTTGTTCCATTTTATTATTAGTCATGGATCATTCAGGCAGCCCTAGAACACAATTAGTGCTTCTATTTATATTTTCTGTTCAAGGTGTGCACATACAAGTGCTGACAATACAGCTTTAGGTGACTGTTATTTTTTATTTTTGTACTGCCTGGGACATCGAAATAGTAGGCTGGCAACCCTAATCATAAAACTGGATGTTTGTTGTAAGATCAGCATATTTATTTCATCCACCCTGATCCCTGGTTAATGCCATATTAGCAATAGTTTAACTTATATCTGAAACCCTAGGCCACCGTCAATAACATTCTCGCCCTTCACTTTCACGCTCACCCTGCACTCACAGTGATCACAATGCACTCACACTGATCCCGATGCACTCCCACCATTCACCTGCTTACCTTGTACTCACAGTGATCACTCTGCACTCACAATGCACTTGCCCTGTTCACCCTGTACCGCACCTTGCAGTCACACGAGCACACTACTCACCCTGCACTCATGACACTTCACTCACCTGTCCCCCTCACTGCTCAACCTGCAATCTCACTCAAACAAGACCATCACTAACCATACATTCTTTCGTCTCACTCTGCACTTACATCCGCACCCCAAATTCATATGGTCACCTCACTTACCCTGCAGTCATTCCTCTTTCCCTACTCTCACACTGTTGCACGGCTCACCCTGCACTCACATGGGAACTCCTGCCACCCACACAGCGCAGAGGTTTAATGTGCCTGCTACAAAGAACGTGTACCATGCAGATCAAAGAACTGAGTGTGAGTAAACCATGAGTAGTGCTATAAAAAATTAAATTTTTGCCAGGAAGGTTCTATAGAGGGATGAGGTGCATTGTTGGGGAGTGGTAGTGAGGAAATTCATGGAGGAGGAGGAAATGGGGGAGGGGGCGCTAAAACAGACCGTTCCACTGTGTGCGACCAGTGCTAGGGCCAGCCCTGGCTGGGAGTGTTCGCCCCCACCCAAAGTTTAGGTCTAGTTGCGCCCCTGTACACAACGTGCCCCATCAAGGTTTTCTTCCTAAATTACAAAAGGACACATTTACATGCACTGCAATCCAGCCTTTCAGGGGGCCCACTTGATAGAGGCAGTTCTGTTTTTGCCCTGATGGCCTGGAAAAATTCCTAAACAGATTCTTATAAATACCGTTTTGTTTCATTTCTTTTTAATGTGATTGATGTGAGAGAGTCTATTACTATTTGCAGAGAAATGTTTTTGTTTTATACAACAACCATAAAAAAGTTTATTTTAGATCAAAACGGGTCCTCACATATGAGAAATTGGAGGATATCACAGATATTTTTCGCTGTAAAATTTGTGGGCTGCTGCTTTGTTACAACAGTTAAACACATCACAATCTCTGAATATTAGATGTAAACACTTTTAGAATTTCGACCATGGCGCCTGTGCACCGTTAGTAGCCTGGCTAAAGAGCTGAAAGTGAATCATTTAATCTCAAAGCTGTTCTGAACAGGGACCCCCAAAAGAGTATTGGCCCAGGGCACCCAAAATCCTTAACATGTCCCTGCCACCACAAAGTCTGTCAGACAACATTGATCTGAAGTAAAATAGGCAACATCATTCATTTATTATCAGTTGTATTTTTTTTTAAACATAAGCCCAACGTGTCCTAAACACCCACTGCTTCAGGCAAGCAACTTATCGTACCACTAAGGAATTCTCAATTAGGTGTTCGGTCAGCGCCCTCTCTCTGGACTTTCACCTTTGTCTTCGGATCCATAACTGGTTGGTGGGCAATTATCCCATTATAATGCTGCATAAACCGTTTGTTAATGGTTTCTAGAGAAGAATTGTTTCTCGTGTACCAACTCTGAGCTAGGGAGTGCTCGAAAAATCTGATAACACTGTCTCACTTACAATCACTGTTTTGGCTGAAAATATCTGCAGAATATTCAGCTTTGAGAAAAACTGCTATAAAAACTCTCTTGCCTTTCAGTTCATCCTATTTATGTGCAATTGGGTTTTCAGCACTACGTACTAAAGACTAAGTACAGTTTAAGACTGGACGTGGAGCACAACCTGAGGATGGCAGTAGCAAGAATCCATTGACAGTCTATGTGGCTGAAAACCGGCACACTCGTCACATTTATGTTGGTGGTGTTATTATTAATCTATGTCATGTGTAAAACAAAGCATCCTAGTTAAAACAATTTGCACACATTTTATCTTGGAAAATTGTGTTTTGAGCTGTGTAATAAGCCTCTGTCATTTTACCACACCCACTCACAAACCTGCAGTTTACTTAGCACTCTTATTGTGTTGAACATTATTTGCCGGATATGGCCCGTGATATGCGTGTGGCGGTCGATTATGTAGTGTACCAGATTCCAGAAATTTCTGTCAGGTGGTGGGGGGCCCAACATATAAAAAAAATTCAGCTGGGGGGGCTCAACCTACAAAAGTTTGAAGACCTCTGCCATAGATCAAAATGCACTTCCAGTATGCCAGGGCCAACACGTAGACATGCGTGTCTCCCAAAATACTATAGGTGCAACCCTTATGCCAAGAATTATATAGAAAAGTATTCCAGTTCCAGAGTTTGGCTGTGGATGCCCCCATATAACATAGGTGCCCCATATGGCAAGAATGACTTCTGCTATGCCAGGTCTTGTGTTTTGCAATAGGAGTGATTGCACTCCCACAGAAGTCAAGATTTACTACATGTAGGTCAAGGCCAGTAGAGCACTTGAAAGCATTAAACACACTGTTATAGGCACACTCTTGCATGCACTCATACACACTTGCCTACACACACACACACTTACATACACTCTCGCTCTCTCTCTCTCTCACACACACACACACGCACACTTACATATTCTCTCTCTCACACACACACACACACACTTACATTCTCTCTCTCACACACACACACAAACCCTTCCACATTCTCTGACAAACACCCTCTTAGACACTCACACACACTCTCCCTATTGCCCTGTCTCAAACTATCCCATAACACACACACACACACACACACACACACACACACACACACAGCACTGTTTATCGAGTTTGCTTTTGCAGTTCTGCCACCCCTTCTATATCTCTCTTGCTTGTTATTGAGCCTGACAAAACGTGTTCTCTATCCAATTTTCAAAAGTCAAAACAAATGGCATTTTTAACTCTTGTTGTCATGTCTGATATGAATACCACAGTGCACTTCCATGGTGCAGGTGAATGGGCTTTAAATTTGGTTTTACAAGTCGATCAAGCAGTTACTGTATTTAAAATGTACTGGAGCACTTTCTAAAATTTAAACACATTTACGATGTAGCATTTCATGTGTAGCTGTTAGAAACCCAGTGCTAATGGGCAAACACTCACACTCCTCTAAGGAAATGGGGCTTGCCACCAACGTTACTGCTACCACAATGACTGCGCCGTGAAGCGGGGGCACCGTGTCATTGCTCCCCCTGCAAACCCCACTCTTCCTGTGGTCAAGCTGTGAAGCAGCGGAAGAAACAACTGATGCTGTCTGAGTTTACAAGAGGAAAAGAGGCCTCTCTCACGGTCGCACTGCTTAGGGCAATCTTGCAATGCCAGAAGGGCTCGTCTGACAGACCAGTGTTGGGCTGTTATTTTGGCTGGTTGTGGGCCCGTTTTATGGTCTGCTTGGCCTGTTTTGCTGTGGATTTCCCTGATTTTTCCACAAATATTGCCTGCACCAATCACACATGCATGCAGTCTCCCAATAATTGCAAAACACTTAAAAATGCATTTCTTTATGAGTTTAAAAGTGCCCCAATTTGGCAATTGTGGGCCACGTTTTTAACTCTATGAGTCACTAATGGAGGCCACTTTTCTGTTGCTGTCTGACCGTGGTCTCACTGCTGGTGCCTCTGTTCACACGCAGACCCCAGGCTTTGGCGCGCTTTCTCAAGCCTATCAGCAGAAAGATTGCCAGCGTTCACGCCCCAGTGACCTTCAGAAGGTAGCACTCTTCAGTAGTTTGCACCCATGGTCAGGTCAGTGGGAATGAATGAATATCAGCTGAAGTATATTCACACAATTTAAGTTCAGTGATGTGATGGTTTGCGAGACTCTATTGTACTGCACGAGACCAGTCGCGAGTAATGCCTGATACTCAGTAGAAGTGTGTGAGGTCATAGATGTGGAGTGAGGGGGTCCTCGTTGATGTGTATGTGGTCCTTTCTGACAAAGGAATGAGGCTCCATTGAGATGTAAACGATCGCCAATGAGAGCAGTAGTGAGAATCCAGTGACGTGTGTGCGGCCAGTAGGGTGAAGAGGCAAAGACTCCACTGAGGTTTAGGAGGCCATTGACTGGGAGGGCATGAGGAAGAACAAATGAAGCTATGAGATCATTCACAGCAAATGAGTGATGGGGAATGTGTGACAAACCATTGAAATATATGTGGGCAGTGACGGAGACTCCATTGAAGTGCATGAGGCCAGAGAAAGGGCCAGTCTGAAGCACGATTGAAGGGCGCAACGCCAGAGATTGGACCAATGTGGAGCTACATTGAAACGCATAAGACCAGAGATAGACCCTGTGTTGAGCTCCGTTGAAGCGCATGAGGCCAGAGATAGACCCTGTGTGGAGCTCCATTGAAGCGCATGAAGCCAGAGATAGACCCTGTGTGGAGCTCCATTGACGCGCATGAGGCCAGAGGTTGTACTAGTGTGAAGCACCATTGAAGGGTGCAACGCCAGGGATATGATCTTTGTGGAACTCAATAGAAGCGCATGAGGCCAGAGATAGACCCTGTGTGGAGCTCCATTGAAGCGCATGAGGCCAGAGATAGACCTTGTGTTGAGCTCCATTGAAGCGCATTAGGCCAGAGATAGACCCTGTGTTGAGCTCCATTGAAGCGCATGAGGCCAGAAATAGGACCTGTGTGGAGCTCCATTGAAGCGCATGAGGCCAGAGATAGGCCCTGTTTGGAGCTCTATTGAAGCGCATGAGGCCAGAGATAGACCCTGTGTTGAGCTCCGTTAAAGCGCATGAGGCCAGAGATAGACACTGTGTGGAGGTCCATTGAAGCGCATGAGGCCAGAGATAGACACTGTGTGGAGGTCCATTGACGCGCATGAGGCCAGAGATAGACCCTGTGTGAAGCTCCATTGAAGCGCATGAGGCCAGAGATTGTACTAGTGTGAAGCACGATTGAAGGGTGCAATGCCAGGGATAGGATCTTTGTGGAGCTCCATTGAATTGCATGAGGCCAAAGATTGGACCAATGTGGAGCTACATTGAAGCGCATGAGACCAGAAATGGGCCCTGTGTTGAGCTCCGTTGAAGCGCATGAGGCCAGAGATAGACCCTGTGTGGAGCGCCATTGAAGCGCATGAGGCCAGAGATGGACCCTGTGTGGAGCTCCATTGAATCGCATGAGGCCAGAGACTGTACTAGTGTGAAGCACCATTGAAGGTTGCAACGCCAGGGATAGGATCTTTGTGGAGCTCCATTGAATTGCATGCTTCAAGTTACCAAAAGAAAAATGCCAGCCAGTCATATGTTGTTTAAACAGCCTGCAGATTGATTGTCTTGACACTAAATATGTTTATAAAGAAGTATGTATACATTAGTAATGTGACTTTCCTGTATTTGTTCCATTTTATTATCAGTCATGGATCATTCAGGCAGCCCTAGAACACAATTAGTGCTTCTATTTATATTTTCTGTTCAAGGTGTGCACATACAAGTGCTGACAATACAGCTTTAGGTGACTGTTATTTTTTATTTTTGTACTGCCTGGGACATCGAAATAGTGAGCTGGCAACCCTAATCATAAAACTGGAAGTTTGTTGTAAGATCAGCATATTTATTTCATCCACCCTGATCCCTGGTTAATGCCATATTAGCAATAGTTTAACTTATATCTGAAACCCTAGGCCACCGTCAATAACATTCTCGCCCTTCACTTTCACGCTCACCCTGCACTCACAGTGATCACAATGCACTCACACTGATCCCGATGCACTCCCACCATTCACCTGCTTACCTTGTACTCACAGTGATCACTCTGCACTCACAATGCACTTGCCCTGTTCACCCTGTACCGCACTTTGCAGTCACACGAGCACACTACTCACCCTGCACTCATGACACTTCACTCACCTGTCCCCCTCACTGCTCAACCTGCAATCTCACTCAAACAAGACCATCACTAACCATACATTCTTTCGTCCCACTCTGCACTTACATCCGCACCCAAATTCATATGGTCACCTCACTTACCCTGCAGTCATTCCTCTTTCCCTACTCTCACACTGTTGCACGGCTCACCCTGCACTCACATGGGTACTCCTGCCACCCACACAGCGCAGAGGTTTAATGTGCCTGCTACAAAGAACGTGTACCATGCAGATCAAAGAACTGAGTGTGAGTAAACCATGAGTAGTGCTATAAAAAATTAAATTTTTGCCAGGAAGGCTCTATAGAGGGATGAGGTGCATTGTTGGGGAGTGGTAGTGAGGAAATTCATGGAGGAGGAGGAAATGGGGGAGGGGGCGCTAAAACAGACCGTTCCACTGTGTGCGACCAGTGCTAGGGCCAGCCCTGGCTGGGAGTGTTCGCCCCCACCCAAAGTTTAGGTCTAGTTGCGCCCCTGTACACAACGTGCCCCATCAAGGTTTTCTTCCTAAATTACAAAAGGACACATTTACGTGCACTGCAATCCAGCCTTTCAGGGGGCCCACTTGATAGAGGCAGTTCTGTTTTTGCCCTGATGGCCTGGAAAAATTCCTAAACAGATTCTTATAAATACCGTTTTGTTTCATTTCTTTTTAATGTGATTCATGTGAGAGAGTCTATTACTATTTGCAGAGAAATGTTTTTGTTTTATGCAACAACCATAAAAAAGTTTATTTTAGATCAAAACGGGTCCTCACATATGAGAAATTGGAGGATATCACAGATATTTTTCGCTGTAAAATTTGTGGGCTGCTGCTTTGTTACAACAGTTAAACACATCACAATCTCTGAATATTAGATGTAAACACTTTTAGAATTTCGACCATAGCGCCCGTGCACCGTTAGTAGCCTGGCTAAAGAGCTGAAAGTGAATCATTTAATCTCAAAGCTGTTCTGAACAGGGACCCCCAAAAGAGTATTGGCCCAGGGCACCCAAAAACCTTAACATGTCCCTGCCAGAAGGAGGAGCCTAGCGCGCAACCAAGATGGCCGCGTAGGTGCGAGGCTCCCGAGGACCTCCGCGACCTCCTGAATTAATCCTGGCGATATCCTGTCCTTGTTGAGGGGACTGTGTCGGGGAACCAGAGCTGAGGCGCTACCCGTTTTTTTGGGCTCGAATCGGACCCCGAACACCGGTGGGAGCATCGATCGAAGGTTGCGGCTTTCTCCTCGCCGGCCCCCCGGATTGGAGTGGTGGGGCGACCCGGGGACAAAGTGAATAACAGCGGCGAGCGGGGCTGGGCGACTCGCGTACCCCGCACTTTCACTTTCGCTTTTGCGCCCTCCTTGCTTTGAGCGGGGTCGGGCTGCGGAGCGGGGTGCGGTGGTGTGGTCTTGTCCAGGTGCCCGGCTGCCCCGCCGGCGGTGGGTTGACCTGCGGCCCGGTGGTCGCCCCCGCCCCCCCCCCCCTGACACCCGTGATTTGGTGTGGCGGCCCGTTTGGAGATCTTGGCACGACGGTGGAAGGGCCAGCATGTCCACCAAACAAGATGGCGACCGGGCGAAGATGAAGACAACTCGCCGTGGCACGGCGCACCAGGCCAATAGTATGGATCGCTACACGCTCCAGAAGGGTTCTCCGGAGACATCGCGGACATCCCCGGTGGGCCCGACGGAGGCACCTGCCCATCCGGTGGATCCGACCCTCCGGGACGTCATGGGCGCCATCGCGGAGATGAAGGCCTCAGTGGACCAGCGTTTCGATACCTTGGCGCAAAAAATTGACTCGGTCCTGGTGGATGTGGGCCTTGTGAGGGCAGACTTGTCAAAAACAAACGACCGAGTCGACTCCCTGGCCCACACCACGACGAGCCTCACGACGGACGTGGTGGCCCTCCAGAAGGAGGTGCGCCGGCTTGGCCAGGTGAGCGCCCTGATGGACCGGCGACTAGAGGATTCCGAGGGTCGGGCCCGGAGGAATAATATCCGTATTATTGGTGTGCCGGAGGGCCGAGAGGCGGAGGCGGCGGATCTCTTCGTGGAAGAATTGATCCTGACCCATCTCCAGCCCCGGGGGCTGAGTAAGCTTTTTGCGGTGGAGCGTGCCCACCGGGTCCCCGGGGGCCGCCCTAAGACCGGTGCCCCGCCGCGGCCTCTTATTGCCCGGATTTTTAATTTTCGGGACAGAGATGCCATCCTCCAGACCTCCAGGCAACGGGGACCGGTCAGGCTAGACAACATGGATGTACACTTCTACCCAGACTTTACTCCGGCGGTCCAGAAGCAGCGACAGAGTTTCCTTGGTATCAAACGTCGCCTAAGGGACCTAAACCTCAAGTACTCGATGCTCTTTCCGGCTAAGCTGAGGGTGGAGGTGGATGGCCGTACACACTTCTTCGACCGGCCCGAGGCGGCTGGGGACTGGTTAGACACTTTGCCTGGAGATCGGGGTGGGGGGGGCGCGGCTGGCGAGGAGGGCCCGCCGGATCAGAATTGAGGGGTGACTGTATAGGCCCTGCTCTGGATGTTGTTCCTTTACCATATATTGCTTTCGTATGTTCCCCTCCCAGGGAGGTCGGGTGGGGTCTGCTGGGGGCTTCCCTCCTCCTCTGGGGGACTAGTTAGTATTTAGCTATGGGGCGACAGGCACACTGCACTTTGGGGGGGCTGTCTGGGCTCATGCAGGGGTGCAGGGAGGGGGGAGTTCTGTTGGGACCGGGGGGTGGGGGGGGTGTGTTGTTTGTTAGCACCGCAAGGCAAACCCGCAACTGTTTTGTCGTTTTTAAGATGCTCGGTGGGGGACGACCGATTGTCTCGACGTATGATGGGGGGTAGGGATTTGACTGTGTTGTCATGGAATGTTAACGGCCTGGGGGATAGGATTAAGCGTGGTGTGGTCCTGCAGTATTTAAAACGTATTTCACCAGATGTTGTCTTCCTGCAGGAGACGCACCTTATAGGTAACACCTTTCATGCAATGAATCGGCGGGGATACCGTTTGGCGGCCCACTCCGGCTTCACTTCGGGCTCGCGGGGGGTGGGTGTTATGGTCAAGAACTCGCTCCCGTTGGAGATTGACGAGGTGCGCCATGATGAGAGGGGACGCTACACTGCTCTGGTGGGACGAATGGAGGGTAGAGTGTTTATCTTTATATCAGTGTACGTCCCGCCTGGGTTACAAGCCACTACATTTGCGGACCTGGGGCGCCTCCTTCTGGACCTTCCGAGTGGCCTGTTGGTGGTTGGAGGGGACTTTAATGCGGTTGTCTCTGGGTCTATGGATCGCCATCCCCCTAGGGACCTCCCCCGGGCACAGGCGTGGCTGCCCGGCCTTTTAGACACGCTGGGCCTGGTGGACTGCTGGCGCTTAAAGCATCCTGGATTGCAACAGTACACCTTCCACTCGGGGGCCCATGGTAGCCTCTCGCGGCTTGATTACATCCTTGTCCCGGCGGCCCATGCAGGGAGGGTGGGGGAGGTGCGCCATTTGGCACGGGGCATCTCAGACCACTCCCCATTGTTGTTGCATTTCGATGTCTTCCCGAGGGGGGATGGCAGGGTGGCTCCGATTAATGCATGGTATTTGCGCGACCCCACCATTCGTGCCGACTTGATCAAATCCTTACAGCGCTATTTCGATGAGAATGTGGGGTCGGTCCCGTCTGCCATCTCCCTGTGGGAGGCTTTCAAGGTGGTTCTTAGAGGGGAGGCTCTCTCCTTTATTTCCAATGCCCGGCGGCGCGAGCGGGAGGAGGTGACCCGGGTTGAGGCCGAGATTGCAGAACTGGAGGGTGACCTGGGGAGCGGGGTAACAGACGCCAAGTTGCATGTTTTGCATTTAAAGCAGGCGGCCTATCGGGCCCTCGTCACGGAGGCGGCCAGGGGCCTCGGTAGAGAGCAGCAGGGGCGATTGTATGATGTGGGTGACAAGGCCGGCAAATTGATCGCGTGGTTGGATAAGAGGGAGAGAGCGAGCCGCGTGGTGCCTTTGATTGAGAGCGTGGATGGTGTGTGTGTCACCGAGCCGGAAGCCATTGTCTCCTGCTTCGCGGACTATTTCCGCGAAGTCTACTCCCCGGTTTCTCCCTGCTCGGAGGAAGATTCTCATGCCTTGCTTCGGGACATCGCACTGCCCTCCCTTACGGTGGAGGACAGGGATTCGCTGGACGCCCCGCCCACCTCGGACGAAATTGCCTCGGCTATTCGCTCGATTGCATCCGGCAAGGCCATGGGCCCCAATGGTATTCCCATTGAGCTATACAAACTACGCCCGGATGTGTTGGCACCCCACCTGCGCGCGATGTTCCTTGCGGCCCACTCGCGGGGCTCCCTCCCGCCGGACCAGCGTCTGGCTACAATTGTGGTGATCCATAAGGAGGGGAAGCCCCGTGAGCGGGTCACATCCTATCGGCCGATCTCGCTTTTGAACGCGGAGCCCAAAATCCTCGCCAAGGTGTTGGCCAACCGGTTGGTTGGCGTGGTGGGTGATTTGGTCCACCAAGACCAATCGGGCTTTATACCACACCGCAACACGGCGCTTAATCTGCGGCGCTTACACGGGGTGCTCGCGCGTGTCCCATTTGTGCGGGAGCCGGCCATCTTGGCGTCCTTGGACGCCACCATGGCGTTTGATACGCTCGAATGGCCATATATTTGGGCGATGCTGGCGAAGTTTGGGTTCGGCCCGGGTTTCGTCAGCTGGGTCAAATTGCTATATTCGGGCCCATTGGCGCAGGTGGTGGTGAACGGGCGAGTATCGGCCCCATTCGCGCTGGGGCGGGGCACGCGACAGGGTTGTCCCCTGTCGCCTCTCCTGTTCGCCCTGGCCATGGAGCCCCTGGCGGAGTGGCTGCGGTGGCACCCTTCGATCCGTGGTCTCCGCTGGACCCCCGAGCATGAGGACCTTGTGTCCCTCTATGCTGACGATATCCTTTTGTACCTCGCCTCCCCGCGCAAATCACTGATCGTCCTGGTTGATGTTCTGCGCTCCTTCGGTCGCAACTCAGGCCTGGTCATCAACTGGGCGAAATCCTGTGTCTATGTGCTTTCCGGGGAGGCTCCGGTCCTGCCACGGGACTGTCCGATCCAGATTGCCTCCCAGGGTTTCCGGTACCTGGGTATATATATCACTCTTGACCCGGAGGCCCGCTATGAGCGGAACTTGCTGCCCCCCCTCCAGCGTTTGAAGGAGGACGTGGTGCGCTGGCGGCGGCTGCCGCTCTCGCCGCTCGGCCGAGCGGCCTTATTTAAGATGATGTCCCTGCCGCGCTTCCTCTACGCCCTCCAGAATACCATGGACTTGGTCCCGGCACGCTACTTTCGTGAAGTGGAGGGCCTCCAGCGGCGCCTGTTCTGGGACGGGAGGCCGCGTATTGCTCTGGCTAAATTGACGCTCCCGTGGTACGATGGAGGGGTCGCCCTCCCGGACATTAAACGGTATTACTGGGCCTCCCAACTAGCTGCAATTAACCATGGCCTTTACGGACCCGCCTTGAACCCGGCATTTGAGATGGACAAGATGCTCCTGCCCGGTGGCGACTATAATCGAGCGCTCTACTCTGGCGCGCCCGACTCCCGTCTGACGGGACCGACGCGTGTCATGGTGCGTGTCTGGCACGCGGCTAATGCAGCTATGGGGTGGAAGGACCGTTTGACCCGAGCGTCTCCGCTGTATGCATCTGAGAGGTTGGGCTCCCTGTGGACGTCGAAGGGCTTCGAGAAGTGGGACACGATCGGAATCAGCACGGTGGGAGATCTCTGGACGAGGGGGGGATTCAAAACTTTTGAGACGCTGCAGGTGGAGTTTCAGCTGCAGGGCAGTGAGTACTTTCGGTACCTACAGGTCCGCCATGCGCTGGGCTCCGTCTTCCCGGATGTTGCATCCATTCCGGAGTCTTCCCCCCTGGAGGACAGAGTGCTAGATGGCCATGTTCCGGACAGCACGATCTCCCTCATATACAAAAAATTGATCAACGATAGATCATGCCTGCTGACTAGTCTCCGCGAGGCTTGGGTTGCCGACGGGCTGGAGCTGGACGACGAGGATTGGATTTCCGCGGTGGCCTCTCCGAAAGAGGTGGCCATCCCGGCTCGCCTTCGTTTCGTCCAGCTCAAGATCCTTCACCGGGTCTACGTGACGGGGCCAAGGCTTCTACGTATGGGTTTTGCCGGTGATGGAATGTGCAAGCGTGGCTGTGGTGCGTTGGCGACTTTCATACATATACTGTGGGAGTGCCCGAAGGTGGAGCGATTCTGGCGTGGTGTGCATGAGGTTCTACGAGTGGTTACGCGTGTCGCGCTGCTGCCTGAAGCGAGGAGATGCTTGCTGAATGTATGGGAACCTAATGATTATTCGGTCCCGCAGACGCGGTGGGTGACTCTGGGATACATGATAGTTAAGCGTGATATTGCTCAATTGTGGGGATCCCAGAGGCCCCCTACGGTGTCGGCCTGGAAAGAGCATATGGATTGGTGTATGTTCCGTGAAAAGGTGGTGTATGTGGCGAGGGGTAAGCCTGGGGCGTGGATGAAACTCTGGGGCCCCTGGAACGCCTATCGCGGGGGTATTTGTGAGCCGCCCCTGCTGCCGGCTGCCTCGCCTGCTCCGTCTCCTTAGATGGCCCCCCTCCCTCGACCGCGGGCGCGTGGTCCCCCAGTCCCTGACTCACTCCCGTCCCCCTCTTCAGAGTTTTGCCGCTGTTTGGATCCCCCACTTATGGAGCACGTGTTGTCACTTTGGATCGAGGGTTGCCTTGCGGTTGTGGTTTGTTGATGTTGTTTTGTTTTAAGAAAATGGAACCGTACTGTGGGCATGGAGCTATGAGGCCTGCACCATAGATTACCCCTGTTTCCCTACGGTGCACCGCTGAGAGACTTCCTGCTGTATGTATGTACTATGCTTTTGATGCTCTAGCGGCCGGCCGTGTGGTTGTAGGCCCATACCTGTAACTTTTATAAACTGTAATAAACGGTTTCAAAAAAAAAAAAAAAAAAAAAAAAAACATGTCCCTGCCACCACAAAGTCTGTCAGACAACATTGATCTGAAGTAAAATAGGCAACATCATTCATTTATTATCAGTTCTATTTTTTTTTTAAACATAAGCCCAACGTGTCCTAAACACCCACTGCTTCAGGCAAGCAACTTATCGTACCACTAAGGAATTCTCAATTAGGTGTTCGGTCAGCGCCCGCTCTCTGGACTTTCACCTTTGTCTTCGGATCCATAACTGGTTGGTGGGCAATTATCCCATTATAATGCTGCATAAACCGTTTGTTAATGGTTTCAAGAGAAGAATTGTTTCTCGTGTACCAACTCTGAGCTAGGGAGTGCTCGAAAAATCTGATAACACTGTCTCACTTACAATCACTGTTTTGGCTGAAAATGTCTGCAGAATATTCAGCTTTGAGAAAAACTGCTATAAAAACTCTCTTGCCTTTCAGTTCATCCTATTTATGTGCAATTGGGTTTTCAGCACTTGTGGTATTAAAGACTAAGTACCGTTCAAGACTGGACGTGGAGCACAACCTGAGGATGGCAGTAGCAAAAATCCATTGACAGTCTATGTGGCTGAAAACCGGCACACTCGTCACATTTATGTTGGTGGTGTTATTATTAATATATGTCATGTGTAAAACAAAGCATCCTAGTTAAAACAATTTGCACACATTTTATCTTGGAAAATTGTGTTTTGAGCTGTGTAATAAGCCTCTGTAATTTCACCACACCCACTCACAAACCTGCAGTTTACTTAGCACTCTTATTGTGTTGAACATTATTTGCCGGATATGGCCCGTGATATGCGTGTGGCGGTCGATTATGTAGTGTACCAGATTCCAGAAATTTCTGTCAGATGGTGGGGGGCCCAACATATAAAAAAAATTCAGCTGGGGGGGCTCAACCTACAAAAGTTTGAAGACCTCTGCCATAGATCAAAATGCACTTCCAGTATGCCAGGGCCAACATGTAGACATGCGTGTCTCCCAAAATTCTATAGGTGCAACCTTTATGCCAAGAATTATATAGAAAAGTATTCCAGTTCCAGAGTTTGGCTGTGGATGCCCCCATATAACATAGGTGCCCCATATGGCAAGAATGACTTGTGCTATGCCAGGGCTTGTGTTTTGCAATAGGAGTGATTGCACTCCCACAGAAGTCAAGATTTACTTCATGTAGGTCAAGGCCAGTAGAGCACTTGAAAGCATTACACACACTGTTATAGGCACACTCTTGCATGCACTCATACACACTTGCCTACACACACACACACTTACATACACTCTCGCTCTCTCTCACACACACACACACGCACACTTACATATTCTCTCTCTCACACACACACACACTTACATTCTCTCTCTCTCACACAAACACAAACCCTTCCACATTCTCTGCCAAACACCCTCTTAGACACTCACACACACTCTCCCTATTGCCCTGTCTCAAACTATCCCATAACACACACATACACACACACACACAGCACTGTTTATCGAGTTTGCTTTTGCACTTCTGCCACCCCTTCTATATCTCTCTTGCTTGTTATTGAGCCTGACAAAACGTGTTCTCTATCCAATTTTCAAAAGTCAAAACAAATGGCATTTTTAACTCTTGTTGTCATGTCTGATATGAATACCACAGTGCACTTCCATGGTGCAGGTGAATGGGCTTTAAATTTGGTTTTACAAGTCGATCAAGCAGTAACTGTATTTAAAATGTACTGGAGCACTTCCTAAAGTTTAAACACATTTACGATGTAGCATTTCATGTGTAGCTGTTAGAAACCCAGTGCTAATGGGCAAACACTCACACTCCTCTAAGGAAATGGGGCTTGCCACCAACGTTACTGCTACCACAATGACTGCGCCGTGAAGCGGGGGCACCGTGTCATTGCTCCCCCTGCAAACCCCACTCTTCCTGTGGTCAAGCTGTGAAGCAGCGGAAGAAACAACTGATGCTGTCTGAGTTTACAAGAGGAAAAGAGGCCTCTCTCACGGTCGCACTGCTTAGGGCAATCTTGCAATGCCAGAAGGGCTCGTCTGACAGACCAGTGTTGGGCTGGTATTTTGGCTGTTTGTGGGCCCGTTTTATGGTCTGCTTGGCCTGTTTTGCTTTGGATTTCCCTGATTTTTCCACAAATATTGCCTGCACCAATCACACATGCATGCAGTCTCCCAATAATTGCAAAACACTTAAAAATGCATTTCTTTATGAGTTTAAAAGTGCCCCAATTTGGCAATTGTGGGCCACGGTTTTAACTCTATGAGTCACTAATGGAGGCCACTTTTCTGTTGCTGTCTGACCGTGGTCTCACTGCTGGTGCCTCTGTTCACACGCAGACCCCATGCTTTGGCGCGCCTTCTCAAGCCTATCAGCAGAAAGATTGCCAGCGTTCACGCCCCAGTGACCTTCAGAAGGTAGCACTCTTCAGTAGTTTGCACCCATGGTCAGGTCAGTGGGAATGAATGAATATCAGCTGAAGTATATTCACACAATTTAAGTTCAGTGATGTGATGGTTTGCGAGACTCTATTGTACTGCACGAGACCAGTCGCGAGTAATGCCTGATACTCAGTAGAAGTTTGTGAGGTCATAGATGTGGAGTGAGGGGGTCCTCGTTGATGTGTATGTGGTCCTTTCTGACAAAGGAATGAGGCTCCATTGAGATGTAAACGATCGCCAATGAGAGCAGTAGTGAGAATCCAGTGACGTGTGTGCGGCCAGTAGGGTGAAGAGGCAAAGACTCCACTGAGGATTAGGAGGCCATTGACTGGGAGGGCATGAGGAAGAACAAATGAAGCTATGAGATCATTCACAGCAAATGAGTGATGGGGAATGTGTGACAAACCATTGAAATATATGTGGGCAGTGACGGAGACTCCATTGAAGTGCATGAGGCCAGAGAAAGGGCCAGTCTGAAGCACGATTGAAGGGCGCAACGCCAGAGATTGGACCAATGTGGAGCTACATTGAAACGCATGAGACCAGAGATAGACCCTGTGTTGAGCTCCGTTGAAGCGCATGAGGCCAGAGATAGACCCTGTGTGGAGCTCCATTGAAGCGCATGAAGCCAGAGATAGACCCTGTGTGGAGCTCCATTGACGCGCATGAGGCCAGAGGTTGTACTAGTGTGAAGCACCATTGAAGGGTGCAACGCCAGGGATATGATCTTTGTGGAACTCAATAGAAGCGCATGAGGCCAGAGATAGACCCTGTGTGGAGCTCCATTGAAGCGCATGAGGCCAGAGATAAACCTTGTGTTGAGCTCCATTGAAGCGCATTAGGCCAGAGATAGACCCTGTGTTGAGCTCCATTGAAGCGCATGAGGCCAGAAATAGGACCTGTGTGGAGCTCCATTGAAGCGCATGAGGCCAGAGATAGGCCCTGTTTGGAGCTCTATTGAAGCGCATGAGGCCAGAGATAGACCCTGTGTTGAGCTCCGTTAAAGCGCATGACGCCAGAGATAGACCCTGTGTGGAGCTCCATTGAAGCGCATGAGGCCAGAGATAGACCCTGTGTGGAGGTCCATTGACGCGCATGAGGCCAGAGATAGACCCTGTGTGAAGCTCCATTGAAGCGCATGAGGCCAGAGATTGTACTAGTGTGAAGCACGATTGAAGGGTGCAATGCCAGGGATAGGATCTTTGTGGAGCTCCATTGAATTGCATGAGGCCAAAGATTGGACCAATGTGGAGCTACATTGAAGCGCATGAGACCAGAAATGGGCCCTGTGTTGAGCTCCGTTGAAGCGCATGAGGCCAGAGATAGACCCTGTATGGAGCGCCATTGAAGCGCATGAGGCCAGAGATGGACCCTGTGTGGAGCTCCATTGAATCGCATGAGGCCAGAGACTGTACTAGTGTGAAGCACCATTGAAGGGTGCAACGCCAGGGATAGGATCTTTGTGGAGCTCCATTGAATTGCATGCTTCAAGTTACCAAAAGAAAAATGCCAGCCAGTCATATGTTGTTTAAACAGCCTGCAGATTGATTGTCTTGACACTAAATATGTTTATAAAGAAGTATGTATACATTAGTAATGTGACTTTCCTGTATTTGTTCCATTTTATTATCAGTCATGGATCATTCAGGCAGCCCTAGAACACAATTAGTGCTTCTATTTATATCTTCTGTTCAAGGTGTGCACATACAAGTGCTGACAATACAGCTTTAGGTGACTGTTATTTTTTATTTTTGTACTGCCTGGGACATCGAAATAGTGAGCTGGCAACCCTAATCATAAAACTGGAAGTTTGTTGTAAGATCAGCATATTTATTTCATCCACCCTGATCCCTGGTTAATGCCATATTAGCAATAGTTTAACTTATATCTGAAACGGATCTCTGACATATTATCGACAGACACATTATCGAACAACACAAATATCGCATCAAATATATCGACATCAAAAATATCGACATTGTATACTTATTTAAAAAACTACACTAATATCGACACTACAATATCGTAATACAATTATATCGATCACACAAAAATCGCACACATAAATATCGCAATACTAAATATCGACATGAGTAAATAAATATGACACATTTCACAAATATCGATAACCAAAATATAGACATCAATAATATCGTTTTTTTAAAATATATCGACAATTCTAATACTAATAAAACCAATACTTTAAACAACATAAAGACAATATTTTCCGAAAACATACATTTTCAAATGAGATTCTACTTAAACATAAACATAACATTTTAACGGTCTCAATATTTAACAACATAATAAAAAAACACTGAAATAATTATCACATTGGCATTTCGAACACATTTAAAAAAAATTACAACACATTATAAACAATCTTTTTATATATAAATATTTAAAACTCTCCTCCTTTAAAACTAAATATACTCTTACTTAGCATTTTCCATAAAAGGAAACCAATTAACTAAAAAAAATTCAAACCATCCAATAGAAAGGCCTCATACAGAAAACAACCAATAACATTCAAGAAACAATTTAAAACCACTATATAAACCAATTAAAACAAGTCTTCTACTGTGCCTTAAACCAAAGCATTGAAGGAAGAAGAAACTCTGCTAAACAGAAGAAACCTACATCCTACTACTATTCTTAAAACGTAAGTAAATATTCTTTTCTAACTAAACTGCCAAATTAAACTAAAACACTAATTTATCTTTACTCAAATAAATAACTAACTTATATATTCCATCTCTTTATGTTTCCACTACAGATATTACTCCAAACAGCTAAAGAAAATATTGAAGATTGCCAGAAAAGACTCACTAAAAAGTAAGTATACTATCAAAATACTTTATAAAATATTAATTAAATCCTACTCAAACCCCAAAACATCCTAAACCCCTAAACAAACTCATGTTCTCTTTTTTAAGTTTTAAAAAACCTGTATAAATTAACACCTATAGTCTATACCACTGGGCATGAGGGAAGGCTCTGTTTGCTTAGGGAGAGGTTGGGCTACTGCATCTTATTTATTAGGGAGGAGGGGCACATAGTAAGAGGGGTAGGGGACGGGGGTACATTGACATGTGGTGGGGGAGGGGGGGGTAGAGAACTGGGTGGGAAGGTTGTTCCTTCTCCTGAATAATTGGTCTTGATGATAAATGTGTGGTACTTCCGGGACAGGTGAAGGCGGGGGAATGTTTGTTGAGTTGTTGATTTGTAAAACAATAAAATACGTTTCAACAAAAAAAATATAGTCTATACCAAACAGCAAATACCACCCCACTTAAAAAACAAAACCAACCAAAACAATATGGTGCCGATTACGATCCGGTAAAAACCGGGTACGAACCGTCGGTCGGAGCGTATTCTCCGTCCGACTCGTACCCGGTTGTAAAACATTACAAACATGGAATTACGATTCGCACGGAAACACCATTTCCGTACGAATCGTAAAAAACACCGACCGACGAAAATATGCATACGAATGTGATCCGGGAATGCTGCGACATGACGTCGGGACGCTTCTAGGCAGCGTTTCACGACCCAGGAATTACGATTCGAACCGACAGCAGTCCGGACGGCAATATTTTCACGGCACCCAAAAAGTGCCGCAAATGCGAAGTACGGCGCGAAACGACCAGAGTAGGTGGCCCGGTAAGCGCCGTAGCCCCCCCCAGCCCCCGCATGTACGCGCCGTACCCCCCCTGCCCCCGCATGTACGCACCGTACCCCCCCAGCCCCCGCATGTACGCGCCGTACCCCCCCTGCCCCCGCATGTACGCACCGTACCCCCCCAGCCCCCGCATGTACGCGCCGTACCCCCCCTGCCCCCGCATGTACGCGCCGTACCCCCCCAGCCCCCGCATGTACGCGCCGTACCCCCCCAGCCCCCGCATGTACGTGTCGAACCCCCCGTGTATGTACACCCGAGTACGTGTCGAACCCCCCCGTGTATGTACACCCGAGTACGTGTCGAACCCCCCGTGTATGTACACCCGAGTACGTGTCGAACCCCCCCGTGTATGTACACCCGAGTGCGTTCGAGTCGTACCCCCACCCGTGTATGTACGGTGCGTACCCCCAGCGCGTAGCACCTGTATATATTACCAAAATAAATTGATGAACATGATATATTAATATATTGTATCTACAACATACCAAAAATAAAAATAAAAATACATATTCTAAAATGTAAACAATTTCAATATTATTTATCTAATATAAATATTAATAATTAAAATATATTTATCATATATTTCAAAACATACAATTTCTTATAAATTCAAATAAAGTCTAAAAATATTGAGAGTACACAATATAAATTTAAAAATATTAAACAGCTATAAAAATCAGCTTTTTTTATTTTTAATTATTTTGTGTGTTCATATATTCATGTCCAAAATATACATTAAACAAATATATATCCATTATAAAAAAATTATGACAATAATACAAATGTTAAATATTAATTATTTTATTACATATACATTCCAACAACTATAAAACAAATCTTATTTTCCTTTCTACTATTTTATAAAAAAAATTGGAATTTGCATTCTGATATAACTTTTATCTTTTATCCAACCAAAACTAAAATCTACAGATTTTTTGTAAATTAAAACAAATTAATTTAACTGTTCCTATTCAACTCTATATTTAATTCTAATATTTGCTATTTACCAAACTTAATTAACATACTACTCCCACTACAGACTGTACTTAATTAATTTACTATTCTCACTCCAACCTATATTAAATTATAGTAGGTGCTGGACACTGAACTAAATTAATTTACTATTCCCACTCCAGTCTATATTTAATTAAGATAAGTGCTGGACACTGAACTTAATTAATTTACTATTCTCACTCCAACCTATATTAAATTAGAGTAGCTGCTGGACACTGAACTTAATTAATTTACTATTCCCACTCCAGTCTATATTAAATTAAGATAAGTGCTGGACACTGAACTTAATAAATTTACTATTCTCACTCCAACCTATATTTAATTAGAGTATGTGCTGGACACTGAACTGCATTAATTTACTATTCCCACTCCAGTCTATATTTAATTAAGATAAGTGCTGGACACTGAACTTAATTAATTTACTATTCTCACTCCAATCTATATTACATTAGAGTAGGTGCTGGACACTGAACTTAATTAATTAACTATTTCCACTCCGGTCTATATTTAATTAAGATAAGTGCTGGACACTGAACTTAATTAATTTACTATTCTCACTCCAACCTATATTTAATTAGAGTATGTGCTGGACACTGAACTTAATTAATTTACTATTCCCACTCCAATCTATATTTAATTAAGATAAGTGCTGGACACTGAACTTAATTAATTTACTATTCTCACTCCAATTTATATTTAATTAGGGTAGTTGCTGGACACTGAACTTAATTAATTTACTATTCCCACTCCAGTCTATATTTAATTAAAATAAGTGCAGGACACTGAACATAATTAATTAACTATTCTCACTCCAACCTATATTAAATTAGAGTAGGTGCTGGACACTTAACTTAATAAATTTACTATTCTCACTCCAACCTATATAAAATTAGAATAGCTGCTAGACAGTGAACTTAATTAATTTACTATTCCCACTCCAGTCTATATTTAATTAAGATAAGTGCTGGACACTGAACTTAATTAATTTACTATTCTCACTCCAACCTATATAAAATTAGGGTAGCTGCTGGACACTGAACTAAATTTATTTACTATTCCCACTCCAGTCTATATTTAATTAAGATAAGTGCTGGACACTGAACTGAATTAATTTACAATTCTCACTCCAACCTATATTAAATTAGAATAGCTGCTGGGCACTGAACTTAATTATTTAATATTCCCACTCCAGTCTATATTAAATTAAGGTAACTGCTGGACACTGAACTTAATAAATTTACTATTCTCACTCCAACCTATATTTAATTAGAGTATATGCTGGACACTGAACTGAATTAATTAATAATTTCCACTTCAGTCTATATTTAATTAAGATAAGTGCTGGACACTAAACTTAATTAATTTACTATTCTCACTCCAACCTATATTACATTAGAGTAGGTGCTGGACACTGAACTTAATTAATTAACTATTCCCACTCCAGTCTATATTAAATTAAGATAAGTGCTGGACACTGAACTTAATTAATTTACTATTCTCACTCCAACCTATATTTAATTAGAGTATGTGCTGGACACTGAACTTAATTAATTTACTATTCCCACTCCAGTCTATATTTAATTAAGATAACTGCTGGACACTGAACTTAATTAATTTACTATTCTCACTCAAACCTATATTAAATTAGAGTAGCTGCAGGACACTGAACGTAAATAATTTACTATTCCCACTCCAGTCTATATTAAATTAAGATAAGTGCTGGACACTGAACTTAATAAATTTACTATTCTCACTCCAACCTATATTTAATTAGAGTATGTGCTGGACACTGAACTGAATTAATTTACTATTCCCACTCCAGTCTATATTTAATTAAGATAAGTGCTGGACACTGAACTTAATTAATTTACTATTCTCACTCCAACCTATATTACATTAGAGTAGGTGCTGGACACTGAACTTTTTTTTTTTTTTTTTTTTTTTAAACCGTTTATTACATGTTAAAAAAGGTTACAAGTATGGGCCTACAACCATCCGGCCGGCCGCTAGAGTGGCAGAAGCATATGACATACCTACAGTAAGAGTCTCTTGGCGGTGCAGATCGGTAAATCAGGAGATATCAGTAGCGCAGGCCCCATAACTCCAAGCCCACAATACGGTTTCCTTTTTTCAAAACAGAACTGGACACTGAACTTAATTAATTAACTATTCCCACTCCAGTCTATATTTAATTAAGATAAGTGCTGGACACTGAACTTAATTAATTTACTATTTTCACTCCAACCTATATTTAATTAGAGTATGTGCTGGACACAGAACTTAATTAATTTACTATTCCCACTCCAATCTATATTTAATTAAGATAAGTGCTGGACACTGAACTTAATTAATTTACTATTCTCACTCCAATCTATATTTAATTAGGGTAGATGCTGGACACTGAACTTAATTAATTTACTATTCCCACTCTAGTCTATATTTAATTAAGATAAGTGCTGGACACTGAACATAATTAATTTACTATTCTCACTCCAACCTATATTAAATTAGAGTAGGTGCTGGACACTGAACTTAATTAATTTACTATTCCCACTCCAGTCTATATTTAATTAAGATAACTGCTGGACACTAAACTTAATTAATTTACTATTCTCACTCCAACCTATATTAAATTAGGGTAGGTGCTGGACACTGAAATAAATTAATTTACTATTCCCACTCCAGTCTATATTAAATTAAAATAAGTGCTGGACACTGAACTTAATTAATTTCCTATTCTCACTCCAACCTATATTTAATTATAGTATGTGCTGGACACTGAACTGAATTAATTTACTATTCCCACTACAGTCTATATTTAATTAAGATAAGTGCTGGACACTGAACCTAATTAATTTAATATTCTCACTCCAAACTATATTAAATTACAGTAGGTGCTGGACAATGAAATTAATTAATTTACTATTCCCACTCCAGTCTATATTTAATTAAGATAAGTGCTGTAAACTGAACTTAATTAATTTACTATTCTGACTCAAATCTATATTTAACTATGGGATTTGTAAAATTCTAAATTATATTTAAATTTTCTAAATAATTATTTTTTTAAATTAAAAAATATATAAACATTTTTAATTAACTTCCCACCCTTATCCCCTATAACCCAACATCCCGCTCCTAAAATTATTTGTAAAATTCTAAATTCAATTTACAATTTCTAAATAATTTTTATAAAAAATTAACAAATATATAAACATTTTTAAAACACTTCCCACCCTTATCCCCTATAAACCAACATCCCGCTCCTAAAATTATTTGTAAAATTCTAAATTTAATTTACAATTTCTAAATAAATTTTAAAAAAAATTAAACAATATATAAACATTTTTAAAACACTTCCCACCCTTATCCCCTATAAACCAACATCCCGCTCCTAAAAATATTTGTAACATTCGAAATTTAATTTACAATTTCTAAATAATTTTAATAAAAAATTAACAAATACATAAACATTTTAAAACACTTCCCACCCTTATCCCCTATAAACCAACATCCCGCTCCTAAAATTATTTGTAAAATTCTAAATTTAATGTACAATTTCTAAATACATTTTTAAAAAAATTAAACAATATATAAACATTTTTAAAACACTTCCCACCCTTATCCCCTATAAACCAACATCCCGCTCCTAAAAATATTTGTAAAATTCTAAATTTAATTTACAATTTCTAAATAATTTTTTTTTTAAATTAAACAATATATAAACATTTTTAAAACACTTCCCACCCTTATCCCCTATAAACCAACATCCCGCTCCTAAAATTAAATATACATTTCAAATTTTAAATAAAATTTACTAATTAAATTTTACAATATATTAAAAAAATAAATTAACTTTTTTAAAACACTCCCCACCCTTATCCCCTATAACCCAACATCCCGCCCCTAAAACAATATAAATATTTCTCATATTATATACATTTTAACTATTTATACAAACAACTTCAAAATATTTACTAAACACACAATAACGATATTTTCACATGTCGATATTATTACTAACGATATTACTTACATCGACATATAAGTAAAAAAAAAAAAAACAATATTTTTCACATCGATATTATCTATTTCGATATTTTGTACATTCCATATTTTTGACTCGATATTTATGTCCTTCGATATTAAAAAGTCGATATATAGACTGCTCACCATCTGAAACCCTAGGCCACCGTCAATAACATTCTCGCCCTTCACTTTCACGCTCACCCTGCACTCACAGTGATCACAATGCACTCACACTGATCCCGATGCACTCCCACCATTCACCTGCTTACCTTGTACTCACAGTGATCACTCTGCACTCACAATGCACTTGCCCTGTTCACCCTGTACCGCACTTTGCAGTCACACGAGCACACTACTCACCCTGCACTCATGACACTTCACTCACCTGTCACCTGTCCCCCTCACTGCTCAACCTGCAATCTCACTCAAACAAGACCATCACTAACCATACATTCTTTCGTCCCACTCTGCACTTACATCCGCACCCAAATTCATATGGTCACCTCACTTACCCTGCAGTCATTCCTCATTCCTCTTTCCCTACTCTCACACTGTTGCACGGCTCACCCTGCACTCACATGGGTACTCCTGCCACCAACACAGCGCAGAGGTTTAATGTGCCTGCTACAAAGAACGTGTACCATGCAGATCAAAGAACTGAGTGTGAGTAAACCATGAGTAGTGCTATAAAAAATTTAATTTTTGCCAGGAAGGTTCTATAGAGGGATGAGGTGCATTGTTGGGGAGTGGTAGTGAGGAAATTCATGGAGGAGGAGGAAATGGGGGAGGGGGCGCTAAAACAGACCGTTCCACTGTGTGCGACCAGTGCTAGGGCCAGCCCTGGCTGGGAGTGTTCGCCCCCACCCAAAGTTTAAGTCTAGTTGCGCCCCTGTACACAACGTGCCCCATCAAGGTTTTCTTCCTAAATTACAAAAGGACACATTTACATGCACTGCAATCCAGCCTTTCAGGGGGCCCACTTGATAGAGGCAGTTCTGTTTTTGCCCTGATGGCCTGGAAAAATTCCTAAACAGATTCTTATAAATACCGTTTTGTTTCATTTCTTTTTAATGTGATTGATGTGAGAGAGTCTATTACTATTTGCAGAGAAATGTTTTTGTTTTATGCAACAACCATACAAAAGTTTTTTTTAGATCAAAACAGGTCCTCACATATGAGAAATTGGAGGATATCACAGATATTTTTCGCTGTAAAATTTGTGGGCTGCTGCTTTGTTACAACAGTTAAACACATCACAATCTCTGAATATTAGATGTAAACACTTTTAGAATTTCGACCA
Source organism: Triturus cristatus (assembly GCF_964204655.1). Lineage (NCBI taxonomy): Eukaryota > Metazoa > Chordata > Amphibia > Caudata > Salamandridae > Triturus > Triturus cristatus. The sequence continues at coordinate 396,213,946 of NC_140594.1, forward strand.
TAGCGCCTGTGCACCGTTAGTAGCCTGGCTAAAGAGCTGAAAGTGAATCATTTAATCTCAAAGCTGTTCTGAACAGGGACCCCCAAAAGAGTATTGACCCAGGGCACCCAAAAACCTTAACATGTCCCTGCCACCACAAAGTCTGTCAGACAACATTGATCTGAAGTAAAATAGGCAACATCATTCATTTATTATCAGTTCTATTTTTTTTTAAACATAAGCCCAACGTGTCCTAAACACCCACTGCTTCAGGCAAGCAACTTATCGTACCACTAAGGAATTCTCAATTAGGTGCTCTCTCTGGACTTTCACCTTTGTCTTCGGATCCATAACTGGTTGGTGGGCAATTATCCCATTATAATGCTGCATAAACCATTTGTTAATGGTTTCAAGAGAAGAATTGTTTCTCGTGTACCAACTCTGAGCTAGGGAGTGCTCGAAAAATCTGATAACACTGTCTCACTTACAATCACTGTTTTGGCTGAAAATGTCTGCAGAATATTCAGCTTTGAGAAAAACTGCTATAAAAACTCTCTTGCCTTTCAGTTCATCCTATTTATGTGCAATTGGGTTTTCAGCACTTGTGGTATTAAAGACTAAGTACCGTTCAAGACTGGACGTGGAGCACAACCTGAGGATGGCAGTAGCAAAAATCCATTGACAGTCTATGCGGCTGAAAACCGGCACACTCGTCACATTTATGTTGGTGGTGTTATTATTAATCTATGTCATGTGTAAAACAAAGCATCCTAGTTAAAACAATTTGCACACATTTTATCTTGGAAAATTGTGTTTTGAGCTGTGTAATAAACCTCTGTCATTTCACCACACCCACTCACAAACCTGCAGTTTACTTAGCACTCTTATTGTGTTGAACATTATTTGCCGGATATGGCCCGTGATATGCGTGTGGCGGTCGAATATGTAGTGTACCAGATTCCAGAAATTTCTGTCAGGTGGTGGGGGGCCCAACATATAAAAAAAATTCAGCTGGGGGGGCTCAACCTACAAAAGTTTGAAGACCTCTGCCATAGATCAAAATGCACTTCCAGTATGCCAGGGCCAACATGTAGACATGCGTGTCTCCCAACATTCTATAGGTGCAACCCTTATGCCAAGAATTATATAGAAAAGTATTCCAGTTCCAGAGTTTGGCTGTGGATGCCCCCATATAACATAGGTGCCCCATATGGCAAGAATGACTTCTGCTATGCCAGGGCTTGTGTTTTGCAATAGGAGTGATTGCACTCATACAGAAGTCAAGATTTACTTCATGTAGGTCAAGGCCAGTAGAGCACTTGAAAGCATTACACACACTGTTATAGGCACACTCTTGCATGCACTCATACACACTTGCCTACACACACACACACACTTACATACACTCTCGCTCTCTCTCTCTCACACACACACACACGCACACTTACATATTCTCTCTCTCACACACACACATACTTACATTCTCTCTCTCACACACACACAAACCCTTCCACATTCTCTGCCAAACACCCTCTTAGACACTCACACACACTCTCCCTATTGCCCTGTCTCAAACTATCCCATAAAACACACACACACACACACACACACACACACACACACAGCACTGTTTATCGAGTTTGCTTTTGCACTTCTGCCACCCCTTCTATATCTCTCTTGCTTGTTATTGAGCCTGACAAAACGTGTTCTCTATCCAATTTTCAAAAGTCAAAACAAATGGCATTTTTAACTCTTGTTGTCATGTCTGATATGAATACCACAGTGCACTTCCATGGCGCAGGTGAATGGGCTTTAAATTTGGTTTTACAAGTCGATCAAGCAGTAACTGTATTTAAAATATACTGGAGCACTTCCTAAAATTTAAACACATTTACGATGTAGCATTTCATGTGTAGCTGTTAGAAACCCAGTGCTAATGGGCAAACACTCACACTCCTCTAAGGAAATGGGGCTTGCCACAAACGTTACTGCTACCACAATGACTGCGCCGTGAAGCGGGGGCACCGTGTGATTGCTCCCCCTGCAAACCCCACTCTTCCTGTGGTCAAGCTGTGAAGCAGCGGAAGAAACAACTGATGCTGTCTGAGTTTACAAGAGGAAAAGAGGCCTCTCTCACGGTCGCACTGCTTAGGGCAATCTTGCAATGCCAGAAGGGCTCGTCTGACAGACCAGTGTTGGGCTGTTATTTTGGCTGTTTGTGGGCCCGTTTTATGGTCTGCTTGGCCTGTTTTGCTGTGGATTTCCCTGATTTTTCCACAAATATTGCCTGCACCAATCACACATGCATGCAGTCTCCCAATAATTGCAAAACACTTAAAAATGCATTTCTTTATGAGTTTAAAAGTGCCCCAATTTGGCAATTGTGGGCCACGTTTTTAACTCTATGAGTCACTAATGGAGGCCACTTTTCTGTTGCTGTCTGACCGTGGTCTCACTGCTGGTGCCTCTGTTCACACGCAGACCCCAGGCTGTGGCGCGCTTTCTCAAGCCTATCAGCAGAAAGATTGCCAGCGTTCACGCCCCAGTGACCTTCAGAAGGTAGCACTCTTCAGTAGTTTGCACCCATGGTCAGGTCAGTGGGAATGAATGAATATCAGCTGAAGTATATTCACACAATTTAAGTTCAGTGATGTGATGGTTTGCGAGACTCTATTGTACTGCACGAGACCAGTCGCGAGTAATGCCTGATACTCAGTAGAAGTGTGTGAGGTCATAGATGGGGAGTGAGGGGGTCCTCGTTGATGTGTATGTGGTCCTTTCTGACAAAGGAATGAGGCTCCATTGAGATGTAAACGATCGCCAATGAGAGCAGTAGTGAGAATCCAGTGACGTGTGTGCGGCCAGTAGGGTGAAGAGGGAAAGACTCCACTGAGGTTTAGGAGGCCATTGACTGGGAGGGCATGAAGAAGAACAAATGAAGCTATGAGATCAATCACAGCAAATGAGTGATGGGGAATGTGTGACAAACCATTGAAATATATGTGGGCAGTGATGGAGACTCCATTGAAGTGCATGAGGCCAGAGATAGGGCCAGTCTGAAGCACGATTGAAGGGCGCAACGCCAGAGATTGGACCAATGTGGAGCTACATTGAAACGCATGAGACCAGAGATAGACCCTGTGTTGAGCTCCGTTGAATCGCATGAGGCCAGAGATAGACCCTGTGTGGAGCTCCATTGAAGCGCATGAAGCCAGAGATAGACCCTGTGTGGAGCTCCATTGAAGCGCATTAGGCCAGAGATAGACCCTGTGTTGAGCTCCATTGAAGCGCATGAGGCCAGAAATAGGACCTGTGTGGAGCTCCATTGAAGCGCATGAGGCCAGAGATAGGCCCTGTTTGGAGCTCTATTGAAGCGCATGAGTCCAGAGATAGATCCTGTGTTGAGCTCCGTTAAAGCGCATGACGCCAGAGAGAGAGCCTGTTTGGAGCTCCATTGAAGCGCATGAGGCCAGAGATAGACCCTGTGTGGAGGTCCATTGACGCGCATGAGGCCAGAGATAGACCCTGTGTGAAGCTCCATTGAAGCGCATGAGGCCAGAGATTGTACTAGTGTGAAGCACGATTGAAGGGTGCAATGCCAGGGATAGGATCTTTGTGGAGCTCCATTGAATTGCATGAGGCCAAAGATTGGACCAATGTGGAGCTACATTGAAGCGCATGAGACCAGAAATGGGCCCTGTGTTGAGCTCCGTTGAAGCGCATGAGGCCAGAGATAGACCCTGTGTGGAGCGCCATTGAAGCGCATGAGGCCAGAGATGGACCCTGTGTGGAGCTCCATTGAATCGCATGAGGCCAGAGATTGTACTAGTGTGAAGCACCATTGAAGGGTGCAACGCCAGGGATAGGATCTTTGTGGAGCTCCATTGAATTGCATGCTTCAAGTTACCAAAAGAAAAATGCCAGCCAGTCATATGTTATTTAAACAGCCTGCAGATTGATGGTCTTGACACTAAATATGTTTATAAAGAAGTATGTATACATTAGTAATGTGACTTTCCTGTATTTGTTCCATTTTATTATCAGTCACGGATCATTCAGGCAGCCCTAGAACACAATTAGTGCTTCTATTTATATTTTCTGTTCAAGGTGTGCACATACAAGTGCTGACAATACAGCTTTAGGTGACTGTTATTTTTTATTTTTGTACTGCCTGGGACATCGAAATAGTGAGCTGGCAACCCTAATCATAAAACTGGAAGTTTGTTGTAAGATCAGCATATTTATTTCATCCACCCTGATCCCTGGTTAATGCCATATTAGCAATAGTTTAACTTATATCTGAAACCCTAGGCCACCGTCAATAACATTCTCGCCCTTCACTTTCACGCTCACCCTGCACTCACAGTGATCACAATGCACTCACACTGATCCCGATGCACTCCCACCATTCACCTGCTTACCTTGTACTCACAGTGATCACTCTGCACTCACAATGCACTTGCCCTGTTCACCCTGTACCGCACCTTGCAGTCACACGAGCACACTACTCACCCTGCACTCATGACACTTCACTCACCTGTCCCCCTCACTGCTCAACCTGCAATCTCACTCAAACAAGACCATCACTAACCATACATTCTTTCGTCCCACTCTGCACTTACATCCGCACCCAAATTCATATGGTCACCTCACTTACCCTGCAGTCATTCCTTTTTCCCTACTCTCACACTGTTGCACGGCTCACCCTGCACTCACATGGGTACTCCTGCCACCCACACAGCGCAGAGGTTTAATGTGCCTGCTAAAAAGAACGTGTACCATGCAGATCAAAGAACTGAGTGTGAGTAAACCATGAGTAGTGCTATAAAAAATTAAATTTTTGCCAGGAAGGTTCTATAGAGGGATGAGGTGCATTGTTGGGGAGTGGTAGTGAGGAAATTCATGGAGGAGGAGGAAATGGGGGAGGGGGCGCTAAAACAGACCATTCCACTGTGTGCGACCAGTGCTAGGGCCAGCCCTGGCTGGGAGTGTTCGCCCCCACCCAAAGTTTAGGTCTAGTTGCGCCCCTGTACACAACGTGCCCCATCAAGGTTTTCTTCCTAAATTACAAAAGGACACATTTACATGCACTGCAATCCAGCCTTTCAGGGGGCCCACTTGATAGAGGCAGTTCTGTTTTTGCCCTGATGGCCTGGAAAAATTCCTAAACAGATTCTTATAAATACCGTTTTGTTTCATTTCTTTTTAATGTGATTGATGTGAGAGAGTCTTTACTATTTGCAGAGAAATGTTTTTGTTTTATGCAACAACCATAAAAAAGTTTATTTTAGATCAAAACGGGTCCTCACATATGAGAAATTGGAGGATATCACAGATATTTTTCGCTGTAAAATTTGTGGGCTGCTGCTTTGTTACAACAGTTAAACACATCACAATCTCTGAATATTAGATGTAAACACTTTTAGAATTTCGACCATAGCGCCTGTGCACCGTTAGTAGCCTAGCTAAAGAGCTGAAAGTGAATCATTTAATCTCAAAGCTGTTCTGAACAGGGACCCCCAAAAGAGTATTGGCCCAGGGCACCCAAAAACCTTAACATGTCCCTGCCACCACAAAGTCTGTCAGACAACATTGATCTGAAGTAAAATAGGCAACATCATTCATTTATTATCAGTTCTATTTTTTTTTAAACATAAGCCCAACGTGTCCTAAACACCCACTGCTTCAGGCAAGCAACTTATCGTACCACTAAGGAATTCTCAATTAGGTGTTCGGTCAGCGCCCTCTCTCTGGACTTTCACCTTTGTCTTCGGATCCATAACTGGTTGGTGTGCAATTATCCCATTATAATGCTGCATAAACCGTTTGTTAATGGTTTCAAGAGAAGAACTGTTTCTCGTGTACCAACTCTGAGCTAGGGATTGCTCGAAAAATCTGATAACACTGTCTCACTTACAATCACTGTTTTGGCTGAAAATGTCTGCAGAATATTCAGCTTTGAGAAAAACTGCTATAAAAACTCTCTTGCCTTTCAGTTCATCCTATTTATGTGCAATTGGGTTTTCAGCACTTGTGGTATTAAAGACTAAGTACCGTTCAAGACTGGACGTGGAGCACAACCTGAGGATGGCAGTAGCAAAAATCCATCCACAGATTGACAGTCTATGTGGCTGAAAACCGGCACACTCGTCACATTTATGTTGGTGGTGTTATTATTAATCTATGTCATGTGTAAAACAAAGCATCCTAGTTAAAACAATTTGCACACATTTTATCTTGGAAAATTGTGTTTTGAGCTGTGTAATAAGCCTCTGTCATTTCACCACACCCACTCACAAACCTGCAGTTTACTTAGCACTCTTATTGTGTTGAACATTATTTGCCGGATATGGCCCGTGATATGCGTGTGGCGGTCGATTATGTAGTGTACCAGATTCCAGAAATTTCTGTCAGGTGGTGGGGGGCCCAACATATAAAAAAAATTCAGCTGGGGGGGCTCAACCTACAAAAGTTTGAAGACCTCTGCCATAGATCAAAATGCACTTCCAGTATGCCAGGGCCAACATGTAGACATGCGTGTCTCCCAAAATTCTATAGGTGCAACCCTTATGCCAAGAATTATAGAGAAAAGTATTCCAGTTCCAGAGTTTGGCTGTGGATGCCCCCATATAACATAGGTGCCCCATATGGCAAGAATGACTTCTGCTATGCCAGGGCTTGTGTTTTGCAATAGGAGGGATTGCACTCCCACAGAAGTCAAGATTTACTTCATGTAGGTCAAGGCCAGTAGAGCACTTGAGAGCATTACGCACACTGTTATAGGCACACTCTTGCATGCACTCATACACACTTGCCTACACACACACACACTTACATATACTCTCGCTCTCTCTCTCTCACACACACACACGCACACTTACATATTCTCTCTCTCACACACACACACACTTACATTCTCTCTCTCACACACACACACAAACACTTCCCCACATTCTCTGACAAACACCCTCTTAGACACTCACACACACTCTCCCTATTGCCCTGTCTCAAACTATCCCATAACACACACACACACACACACACACACACAGCACTGTTTATCGAGTTTGCTTTTGCACTTCTGCCACCCCTTCTATATCTCTCTTGCTTGTTATTGAGCCTGACAAAACGTGTTCTCTATCCAATTTTCAAAAGTCAAAACAAATGGCATTTTTAACTCTTGTTGTCATGTCTGATATGAATACCACAGTGCACTTCCATGGCGCAGGTGAATGGGCTTTAAATTTGGTTTTACAAGTCGATCAAGCAGTAACTGTATTTAAAATGTACTGGAGCACTTTGTAAAATGTAAACACATTTACGATGTAGCATTTCATGTGTAGTTGTTAGAAACCCAGTGCTAATGGGCAAACACTCACACTCCTATAAGGAAATGGGGCTTGCCACCAACGTTACTGCTACCACAATGACTGCGCCGTGAAGCGGGGGCACCGTGTCATTGCTCCCCCTGCAAACCTCACTCTTCCTGTGGTCAAGTTGTGAAGCAGCGGAAGAAACAACTGATGCTGTCTGAGTTTACAAGAGGAAAAGAGGCCACTCTCACGGTTGCACTGCTTAGGGCAATCTTGCAATGCCAGACCAGTGTTGGGCTGTTATTTTGGCTGTTTGTGGGCCCGTTTTATGGTCTGCTTGGCCTGTTTTACTGTGGATTTCCCTGATTTTTCCACAAATATTGCCTGCTCCAATCACACATGCATGCAGTCTCCCAATAATTGCAAAACACTTAAAAATGCATTTCTTTATGAGTTTAAAAGTGCCCCAATTTGGCAATTGTGGGCCACGTTTTTAACTCTATGAGTCACTAATGGAGGCCACTTTTCTGTTGCTGTCTGACCGTGGTCCCACTGCTGGTGTCTCTGTTCACACGCAGACCCCAGGCTTTGGCGCGCTTTCTCAAGCCTATCAGCAGAAAGATTGCCAGCGTTCACGCCCCAGTGACCTTCAGAAGGTAGCACTCTTCAGTAGTTTGCACCCATGGTCAGGTCAGACCCTGTGTGGAGCTCTATTGAAGCGCATGAGGCCAGAGATAGACCCTGTGTTGAGCTCCATTGAAGCGCATTAGGCCAGAGATAGACCCTGTGTTGAGCTCCATTGAAGCGCATGAGGCCAGAAATAGGACCTGTGTGGAGCTCCATTGAAGCGCATGAGGCCAGAGATAGGCCCTGTGTGGAGCTCTATTGAAGCGCATGAGGCCAGAGATAGACCCTGTGTTGAGCTCTGTTAAAGCGCATGACGCCAGAGATAGACCCTGTGTGGAGCTCCATTGAAGCGCATGAGGTCAGAGATAGACCCTGTGTGGAGGTCCATTGACACGCATGAGGCCAGAGATAGACCCTGTGTGAAGCTCCATTGAAGTGCATGAGGCCAGAGATTGTACTAGTGTGAAGCACGATTGAAGGGTGCAACGCCAGGGATAGGATCTTTGTGGAGCTCCATTGAATTGCATGAGGCCAAAGATTGGACCAATGTGGAGCTACTTTGAAGCGCATGAGACCAGAAATGGGCCCTGTGTTGAGCTCCGTTGAAGCGCATGAGGCCAGAGATAGACCCTGTGTGGAGCTCCATTGAAGCGCATGAGGCCAGAGATGGACCCTGTGTGGAGCTCCATTGAATCGCATGAGGCCAGAGATTGTACTAGTGTGAAGCACCATTGAAGGGTGCAACGCCAGGGATAGGATCTTTGTGGAGCTCCATTGAATTGCATGAGGCCAAAGATTGGACCAATGTGGAGCTACATTGAAGCGCATGAGACCAGAAATAGGCCCTGTGTTGAGCTCCGTTGAAGTGCATGAGACCAGAAATAGGCCCTGTGTTGAGCTCCGTTGAAGCGCATGAGGCCAGAGATAGACCCTGTGTGGAGCTCCATTGAAGCGCATAAGGCCAGAGATAGACCCTGTGTGGAGCTCCATTGAAGCGCATGAGGCCAGAGATTGTACAAGTGTGAAGCACCATTCAAGGGTGCAACGCCAGGGATAGGATCTTTGTGGAGCTCCATTGAAGCACATTCGGCCGGAGATAGGAACTGTGTGGCGCTCCATTGAAGGGCGCGACGCCAGAGATTGGACCAATGTGGAGCTACATCGAAGCGCATGAGGCCAGAGATAGGTCATGTGTGGAACTTCATTGAAGCACGAGGCCAGAGATTGGGCTAGTGTGGAGCACGATTCAAGGGCGCGACACCAGAGATTGGAACAATGTGGAGCTCCATTGAAGCACATGAGGCCAGAGATGGGGCCTGAGTGGAGCTCCATTGAAACACATGAGACCAGTGTGAAGCAACAGTGAAGGGCGAGACGCCAGAGATGGACCTCTGTGGAGTTATATTGAAGTGAATGAGGTCATATACAGGATCTGTGAGGAGCTGGATTTAAGTGCATGGGGCCAGTGATATGATGTGTGGGGAGCTCCATTGAAGTGAATGAGGTCAAAGATAGGATCTGTGTGGAACTACGTTGAAGCAAATTATTCCAGAGATAGGACGGTGTATGGAGCTCCGATCAAGTGACTGAGCGCAAATATAGAACCTGTGTGGAGCTACATTGAAGTGCATGTGGCCGCAGATGGGAATTGAATGTTGCTCAATTAAAGTGTACGCGGTCCTTACCACTGTAAACAGAAGCACTATTGTCAAAGAGAGGGGGGTGGTATCTTTGGGCCCGGGCAAGTGTGTGTGGGGAGTGAAGGGGCGACTTCCGTTAATGAGTACAGAGTGAGATACTGCCATTTCCTGTTTTGAAACTTGAGATGGTGTTGAAGGGAGTGTGGGTGTGAGGTGGGGGTAGTGTAATGGCTAAAAATAGTTTGTGGACACAAGACGCTTTCACATTCTAGTCACAAGTTTGCTTTTCTCACAGAATGTGTCCACGCGTACTGAAAAACGTATTTTCAGTTCTTCTTGACGGTTTGATGTAGATCACGGATTTTAGTTGAGTGCAAGGGGGGAGGTCCTGGAGGGGGGAGCGGCAGAAAGTTCAGAGGCCATAGTTGGAGGAGTAGAATTAATGGATGACATTTCAGTCGAAAACTAGATCTTAATGACCAGGGTAAAATAGTAGAAAACAACGAGAGTGAGTTTGGCGCAGGACACTGCTGGCATTATATCATTTTTTGTGTTTTTTCAACTCTCTTTTTTTGCATTTTCTATAGATCTTCAAAAACTCTAGTATTTTGCATCAATGTTTCTCAAAAATATATATATCAATTTGAAGTCTGTAACTATGAGGCTACAAAAACTTGAAAAATCCAAAAGCACCAGACTCATTATTATGCAGCCTTTACATCACACCTCACATGTCTTGCCATCTCGCGTTCCATGTTTGTTGGATAGGTGGTGTGAAAGTTCTTTTAGGTCACGTGACCCAGATTCCAAAACTCTAACTCTAAATCAATAACGTAATCGATGAGAACACTTGTAAAGTCAATAATGATACCGTTGAATATGTCATCTGTAATGTCATTTGTTGGAAAATAGCCCTCTCTGCAGGGCCACCCCACACCTTTGACCTTTCTCCTCTACTTTTTGTGACCGCGTTTCTGTTGGCCTTAGGACTCTGAGCACTTTACAACTGTTAACCAGTGATAAAGTGCATGTACTCTCTCCTCTAAACATGGCAACATTGGCTCATACCCAATTGGCCTATTTAAGTTACTTAAAAGTCTGTAGTAAAGCACACTATATGTGCCTAGGGCTTGTAAATTAAATGCTACTAGTGGGCCTGCGGCCACTGCTAGTGCCACCCACTTAGGTTGCCCTCCACACCATGTCTCAGGCATGTTGATGCAGAGCCTGAGTGTGCAGTTTACTCTTGCCAGGTCCAAACCTGCCCTTTTTATACAGATAATTCACACCTAAGGTAGGCCTTGGACAACCCAGAGGGCATGGGTGCAATGTATTTAAAAGGCAGTACATGCAATTTTAAGCTTTACATGTCCTGGTAGGGAAAAACTCAAAAATTTGTTTTCACTCCTAGAAGGCCTATCCCTCCCATAGGATAACATCGGGATTACCTTGTTCCAGTTTATAAGTGTAATTCCCAATTGTTAAGAGATAGACTTTTCAAGTTTGGTGTCTCTTGAATACCAATTTAAAATCCAAACTTATGGTGAAGTCGGATTTTAAATAGCAAATCTGAAAATGTAACTTTTAAAAAGTTGTCATTTTCTGACTTTAGCCATTTGGTGCATGATACCTGTCACTGATGTATGTCTGGGGAGGGTGACAGCTGGGCTTTGTGTATTCTCCCAGACAGCCACACCCAATGGGAGCTTAGGTGTGACTTGATGGGCCATCCTGGCAGGATGGGAGGGAGGAGCTGGGCCCAGCCTCACTCACACCTGAATAGGCTGTGTCCTGTCCCCACATAAAGAGCTGCATACTCCGCTGTGATGAGTCTTGAGACAGGGCAGGAAGGGAGGACCACTGTGCACTTCAGAGGCATCTCTGTGCAGCCATCCCTCCCTTCAGAGGCACAACTGGGTATAAGTACTGGCGCTCTGACACCACTACTTAAGTACACTTCTGGATCTGTGATGTCTGCAAGGAAGGTGGTCTGCTCTACTGCTGAACGACTGCCACTCTGCTGGACTGTTGCTTTGCTGGACTCCTGCCATGGTGTGCTTCTCTGCTGCCTACTATTCCCCTGCCTGGGTAAGGGGACTGGACCTGCATCACTAGAACCCAGAATGACTCCAAGGCCTAGCTGACTGTGCTTCTAATCTGAAGTCCCAGGGACATAAACGACTTCCAACATACCTGCTTCTGCACCTGGACTTTGCCATCTGTGAGTCTGCCCTGCCAAGTGGTGCCACCCCAGTCCTGGACCCTTGGAAGTGGGTCGAAGGTGCCTGCTCCAGCAGAACCAACACATCCTCTTTCGAACCGGTGCATCGTCACTGTTGTTTGGATCAAAACCTGGGCATAGCTCCTGTTGCGTGGACCAGAACCAGCACATTTTTTCTGCTGCGTGGATCAACCCCAATGCATCGTCTTCAGAACCACCACTGCACGACCCTCTTCCAGGCGCAAGGTCTCTCGCATCTCCCGCGAAGGCATCCTTGACGATGCCGTTGAATATTTGCATCACAGCTCTTCCCTTATAGGAGCGGACGCATCGCCGCTACTGCACGGATCAGGACCGGCACATCGCCTCTACTGCGTGGATTGAAATCGATGCATTGCTTCAGCTGCACCCCGCATCTTTGATGTCGATGCAGCTAGGCTCAAGGTACTTTTATTCAGTGGGCCTTACTGGGTCCCTGTATCTAGTTCATACTCCATTGCGGTCAGCCTGAACTTTTGAGTTTGTTCCAGTCCAACGTGACCTCATATCCCAAGTAAGCTCTTAATGCTTCTAGGCGCTATTTTAGTCTATTTTTAAAAAATACATAACTCAAGTTTTACTTATTGGGGTTTTGTCGTTTTGGTCTTGTATTATTTATTAAATTAAGTTCTATTTTTCTAACCTGGTGTGGACATTTTTTGTGTGGTGTTTGCACTGTTATACTGTTTAAAGTGTTGCACAAGTACTTTTAAACATTGCCTCTAAGTTAAGCCTGTCTGCTCTGTGCCAAGCTACAATAGGGGGAGCACAAGTTAATTTAGGGTTTGCCTTCTTGTTACACTGAAAATGATTGTGGTTGCTGCCTGACTTGGGCTCATATCCCAGTCAACTAACAACCCAATTTCTAACATCATCTATGATGTCAAGTAAGAGGTAATGGGTAGAGCAGAGAGAAATAAGTAACATTTGTTTAGCACCCTAAAATGGTGCATTATAAGACTTTTATGTTTTTCAAGCTAACCGAAATCTTCCTTCGACCAAAGAATTGTTTTCATATATTTTCTTTGTTGTTATAAGATTATTAGAGAACCTTAATGTATCTTAAGCAAAGTTTATTTTTAGTTAGTCCATCAAGTTTTTAATCATATTCTATGACAAAACACCAATTATGTTTACCATACAGGGCCACCAAATGCTGCCTAAAGTGGCAAGAGGCCATGGTTCAGGCATATTAGACCAGTCCATGAGAGCAAGATCAAGGTTTCAAGATGCTGTGGTTGGTGGCCACACGAGTACTCAACCAAATATTTAGTAGACAGGTCCAAGAGAGACCGTGATTGCAAGCAGCCATAATCAGCGACACATGAAAAGGCATCCTCTAGCCTATCTATGTAGGTCCAGTTTGATAATGAGACAGGGCCCGTGCTTATTAAATTGGCCCTTTAAGGATCCTCCCAACTATTCAGTTATGGAGTTATTAGTCTAATCCGACAAAGCATCTCTGAAAAAGCACTTATTGGACTAGATCAGTGGTTCTTATCCTGTAGTCCAAGCACTCCTGGGCATCGGTGAGGCCTAGTCAGTGGGTCTGTTTCAGTGTTAACAAATTAAATAGTATTAAAATGAATGCATAAAAATTATTAAAGTATATACAAATAAAGAAGATTGAAGAATGTGAATACGTTTTCTATATTTGATTGTGAATTAAACAAAATAATTCAATATTAGAGCATTTTTTTTTTTTTTTGTTTTTTTTAAATAGTTTTGAAGTTGAAATCATAGCAATTGCGTAGGCTGGGAGTCCCCAGCTTCCAATAATGACTCAGTGAGGATCCCTGGATTCCAGGAACGATTCAGTGGGCGTCCAATGAAGTCAAAAGCTAAGACCCACTGGACTAGATCCAAAAATGATGTCTAGTTTAGTGGCAGAATATAGTTTACAATAAAATCTCAAGCAAAGTAATAATTCTCACACATCAACCAACATGAAAAAACACAGCTGGTTTATTATTGAAAATGCACATATTTGTAGGCAGCCAACTTGACTAGCCCCACATTTCAATACATTCTTTGTCACTCTGGTGAAAACGCAAGCAGCACAAGAAAAGCCATAAAGCAGATCCCATATTTGAAACCCCCCCTTTAAAGGCCTCTTTGATACCAACCTACCCTTAACGTGTAATCGGCACAGATATTTTTTAAAAAATGCATATATATTCACTGAAAAAAACATAGGTTTCAGGGATGTTATAGTTGGACATTTCACTCGTACAAAACCAGAGAAATTCCGCCGTTATAATTAGTTCAGCTAATGCAGGCACGTCTAATCGAACGCGAAAAGGAGAAAGAGACTCCGAACAAGACATATCCAACGCGAGAGGGAGCGAGAGAACGCGATCAAGTCATTTTGGACACGCCATCGACATCCGGCGGAAGTAATGTGAAGCTCGAGAACTCGAACATGTAAAATTTTCAATTTGGAGAAGAATATCAGCTCTAGCAGCATGAAACCTTCTGCAAATGATGATTTTTGATGAAAACAACTCCTCAGATTTGACATTTGGATGTCCTTTTTTGTGCAAGGAGTCCTTTTTTAAAAAGGTGGGGAGAGGGAGGAAGTGCCACAGAATCTCCAACTTCCTGTTCCTGTCCAGCAGGCTCCTCCCAGTGCTTAGTCCATCTCCTGCTCATTCTGCCTTTGGATTTTGAGTTGGAAAGATCACTCTTTTTGTCTGCTGCATCATTGCAATTGGATTTGAGGATTTTTTAATTGGATATTTTACAAGTAAGTGGTTGTTGTGTCTGTTTGATTGGGGGCATTGCAGTTGTTGTAACTGCAATTTATTTTTGGTAACTATCATCATTCCTTTTTTAAAAAAATGTTGTGGGTAGTAGTATTCAGTAGTAGGCCCAAGCTAGTCATGGCCTCATGGGCATGATGAAGCAACTGTTCCTTTGGTGTTTTTTTTAAAGTATTTCATTTTCAACCATCATTTAGGGCCTGGGTGGCATTGGAATTAGTTGGGAAATGTGTTTTTTTGTGGTGGGCTTTCTGATGTTGTTGGGCCTGGCCATGTGGCTGGTGGCCATTTTGAAGCCTAGGCCTGCAAGCTTGCCTGGCCTTGTCTGCCAACAGGCCTGCTTTCATCCAGTAGGATCAGAGCAGGTAGCCACAGCTTTATTAATCAAGTGTTTTCTGTGTGGTCTGTTGAATTTAGACATCATTTAGGGCATGGATGGCATTGGATTGAGTTGGGGAAGTGTGTTTTTTTGGGGTGGACTTTCTGATGTTGTTGTGCCTGGCCATGTGGCTGGTGGCCATTTTGAAGTCTAGGCCTGCAAGTTTGCCTGGCCTTGTCTGCCAACAGGCCTACTTTCATCCAGTAGGATCAGAGCAGGTAGCCACAGCTTTATTAATCAAGTGTTTTCTGTGTGGTCTGTTGAATTTAGACATCATTTAGGGAATGGATGTCATTGGATTGAGATGGGGAAGTGTGTTTTTTTGGGGTGGGCTTTCTGATGTTGTTGGGCCTGGCCATGTGGCCGGTGGCCATTTTGAAGCCTAGGCCTGAAAGCTTGCCTGGCCTTGTCTGCCAACAGGCCTGCTTTCATCCAGTAGGATCAGAGCAGGTAGCCACAGCTTTATTAATCAAGTGTTTTGTTTTGTGTGGTCTGTTGAATTTAGACATCATTTAGGGCATGGATGGCATTGAGTTGGGGAAGAGTGTTTTTTTGCGGTGGGCTTTCTGATGTTGTTGGGCCTGGCCATGTGGCTGGTGGCCATTTTGAAGCCTAGGCCTGCAAGCTTGCCTGGCCTTGTCTGCCAACAGGCCTGCTTTCATCCAGTAGGATCAGAGCAGGTAGCCACAGCTTTATTAATCAAGTGTTTTCTGTGTGGTCTGTTGAATTTAGACATCATTTAGGGCATGGATGGCATTGGATTGAGTTGGGGAAGTGTGTTTTTTTGGGGTGGGATTTCTGATGTTGGTTGTCTTAAAGACCTGCTTTTGTTGTGTGTGTCTGGTGTGTGTTGGTGTGCAATGCATGCACCCTGCAGCAGACCTTTTTGGGGCCTGTGAATGTTCGTATTTGCATTTTGTTGCATTAAAAAGGCAGAGCAGTGTGCTTTAGCATGCATCCTTTACCTGGCTTTTATAGGCCTTTTATCAGCTCCTGGTGTTTCCCAACCCCCCCTGCTTGTTTGTGATTTGTGAGTGTCTATGTGGCTGGTGGCCTTTTTTGTGTTGGGAGTTATTACTGTCCTGCTTTTGCCATATATGCCTGCATGGTTTTCCTATTGGCTTACTGCTTCCATCCATCCACCCCCTTTGCCAGCAGCAGCTCCATGGATGCTGAGATGCTCAAATAATTTAATGGCTTACTGCTTCCATCCATCCACCCCACTTCCATTACATTTTTATTTTGGTGGTTCTTATTAACTTTCCTATCCTTCCTGAGAGTTTAGTGTATGACTCTACACAGTAGTATAACATAGCCCTTGTTGAAAAAAAGTCCTAAATGGCTAGACTATCTTTTGTTTGCACTAGTACGGTACTAAGTAACTGAACCACAACAACAGATGCAACATTTCACTGATGTTCTTCTCCTGGCTTATTTGCTTTTAGGTGCACAACAAGCCAGAGGAGGAGGTGTGATCAGCATCACCCGACTGCCCGTTGTACTGCCAGCCAGACAGAAGTCCTGCTGCGCATCACGTCCACGTGTGACCAGAACTTGTTGTGCATCTGCATCCTGCCTGACATTTGAAGAAGATGACCCCAAAGAAAGGTACCAGGTCCAGTACCAAGAAAGTTGCCGGTGAGAATAAGGAACAGAAAAGGGAAGTGCCATTAACCACGACTGGTGGTGTGCCGGCCAATGTTTTTTTTTGGCACCAAAAAAGTTACGCCTGCAGCAGCGTTGTCCGGGAACCAAGCTGGGTGCAGCACCTCAGCACCAGCGGTCCAACCCCACCAACCTTGGCCCAAGGGCTTTAGTGTCACAGAGGTAGCCAGTCTACTAACGAGTAGCGATGTTGAAATGTCATTATCGCAAAGTAGTACACAATCAACGCAGGCGCAAACTCAGCAGATAAGTGTGCAGCCGCAACAAGAACAGCAGCAGCCACAACAAGAACAGCAGCAGCCGCAACAAGAACAGCAGCAGCCGCAACAAGAACAGCAGCAGCTGCAACAAGAACAGCAGCACCCGCAACAAGAACCGCAGCAGCCGCAACAGCCCACCATAGTAGCTGTTGCTCCTGACGTAGGGGCATTTCAGGAAATCGAGCTTCCTGCAGACAAAGTGGAGCAAAGTCAAACCACTGTTTCAGAAGATCTATTGTCTTCCAGACCACCAGCAAGGAAAAGGAGGCTTAGTCCATCATCTTCTTCTTCAAGCCCCGCTTCTGATGATCGTGATGCCACTTGGCACCCACCAGCTCAGTCTGAGAGTGATATACGCCACAAGACAATGCTTCTGAAAAGGAAGGTCCCAGAAAAACTTGGAGTTATGGAGGTAGATGTAGAAGAGGGGGGTGATGTTGATGAAGACAAGCCAGTCATCACGCACATTACTCCCACCCCAAAGGGATTGGAGACCAACATTCTCACCCTATCCAGAAAGGCTGCTACTGAGCGGGGTGTAGCACGGATATCACTAACACAGGTTACACCCCCACTACCTCCAGCTGCCATATTTTCCAAGGCCCGGCAGGGACCTACATCCAGCTCAACCATCTCAGTAGGTAGTGGTAGTAAAAGTCACAGTCTAGGTGCACAGGGTCACATTCCAAGCACACCCTCCAGTTCATCTGGTATTGAAAGTGGCACATCCAGCAGTGCCAGAAAGTTCTCTTCCCCAGTTTGGGACTTCTTTTCTGTTAGAACCAAGGAGGAGAACGTTGCTATATGCTCAATTTGTCGACAAGGTGTTCGGCGGGGTAAGCTTGGTACAAACTATGGTACCGGAGGCCAAGCAAGTCATCTCAGAATACACCACACTATCGTGTGGGAGAATCACCTACTTCAGTTAAAAGAAAGTAGAAAAACTCAACCCATTGAAGTTGGTCAGGAAGAATCAGGGAGCGATATTATTGCGGTGGAAGGTGAAGAAGAGGGAGGCATTTCTAGCCCTGTCCCCAGTAGTGCAGTGGTACCATCCACATCCTCCTCAGTAACATCTGAGTGGCACCGCAGTAAGAGCCATACTCAGAGTCAGGCTGAGACACCAAGGCGACCGAGTACCGCAATGAGACAAACTGTGTCGTTGAGCCTAAGTGGGTTAATGAAAACGGCACCACAAAAGAAAGTAATCCAGCCTACCATTGAGAGCATGCTTAGGTTGGAGGGGCAGTTCCAATGCAACCATCCAACGGCACGGTTGTACAATGCGAAGCTGGCTAAAATGTTAGCGCTGGACCTTCTTCCTTTTTCATTTGTGGAAGGGGTGGGTTTCCTTGAATTTGTGTCAGCCATCTGCCCTGAATGGAAGGTTCCCAGCCGGTCCTATTTCGCAAGAATTGCTGTTCCGGCACTACATCATGATGTGCTGGAATTGGTTGGACAAGCTTTGCAGCAGAGTGCTGTTCACAATATCCACCTGACAACAGACATGTGGACCAGTTGCCAAGCCACAGATTACATGTGCATCACTGCACACTGGGTCTCTTTTGTGGGGGTTAGAGATAAGCTATCTGCACGAGGTGCTGTTGACACAGCTGCGATTTTTAAAGGTACCCGGAAACATGCAACTGTAGCCATGTTCGCCATGGAGAAATCTCAAACGGCTGTACACATTTTGCAAGAGTTTCGCAGCAAGGTTTTTGAATGGCTGCGCCCAAGAGGGCTTAGTATTGGTTTTGTTGCCACAGACAATGGCAGTAATGTACTTAAGGCCATGGATCTTGGTTCCTATTTCATGGTTCCGTGTTTGGCGCACTGCATAAACATTATAGTTCAAGACTTTCTGAAAAAAGAACCCATAGTCAGCAACTTACTGGCCATCTGCTAAAGAATATGCACTCATTTCAGCCATTCTTTTAAAGCTCGGAAGCAGCTGAGGATCATCCAACGTGAAAATAGGATGCCAGTCAAGGCACTCATCCAGGAGGTGGCAGCACGTTGGAACTCAACGTATTACATGCTTGATCGTCTGTATGAGCGGTACAGGCCACTCCATGAATATGTCTGGAAAAGAGGGGATGCTACTGTTTAAGGCATGAACCTTGAGATGGAGCAATGGAGCCTAATTAAATGCCTGACTGAGATGCTTCGTCCTTTTGAGGTCTTCACACGTGAAGTCAGCAAGGAGGACTGTACAATGGGCCAAGCTATCCCATTATTGCAAATGCTAGAGCATCAGCTGAAGAAGGTTTCTGAATCGTACAAAGGTGTATAGGACAAAAGGGAAGCCTATGACTTGGTGGAGAGCTTAGCCCGTCGCTTAGCTGAAAATACAAGGATAGCAAATACAATTTTGTCACAAGAACATTACACTTGTGCCACAATTCTGGATCCACGTGCAAAATTTGGACAGAAGACATTATTTTGCTTTTTCAGAGATTGATGTTGCCCGCTACAAAACTTGTATAGCTGAGGCAGCCAGTAAGTTGGAAAACGAACGGCTGCTAATTAAAAGCCCGCAAGATCAACCCACAAGAAGTACTGCAGCAGAGCATGCAGGATCAAATGCAACTTCGTCGGCTGAGGGCAGTGCGTTTGGATCACAACACTCACCATCACTATCGACAACAGCAACAATAACAGGATCATTAGGCCCAGTAGAATCGTTAGACGATTGGTATGTACAGTTAGGCATTAATAAGCACAGTGCTAATGCACAGAGAAAAGAGCCCGAAAGCTCACCAGCAGCACCCCTGAACATTGAGCGGATGGTCCAGGCCTATCTGGACGACCCAACAGAGGTGTACAAAACCGATTGCAGTATTGGTATAGGAAAAGGTCTGAATGGCCACTGCTCAGCAGGCTGGCGATAAGCTATCTGGCTTGCCCTGTCGCAAGTGTCTCTTCCGAACGTGTTTTCAGTGCTGCTGGTTCCATTGTAACATTGAGAAGGACCAGTCCTCGCCCAAAAACGTGGAGAGGTTAACAATGATCAAAATGAATCAGCACTTCATACCACCGAATTACACAATACATGAATCAATGGAGGAAGATGAGGACAGCGGCTCAGGTGACGCAAGTAGTGTGTCACATCATGATTACCTAGTACTGGCTGACCCCCCAGAGTTTGAGGACGAGCTATACTTCCCTGAAAATTAGGCTTGCACTTACTGTCTTCCTCCCTTTTTTCCCCCTTTATTTGTGTGTCTGTCGTTCCGGTTACAAACTTGTAAATCACAACAAATCCATTACCACCGTCTTCTACTCTTCTTATTTAATATACAAGTTTCAGGTGTCTGCAATTTGACAGTACAGTCCTCCGAATGCAGCTCCTCCGCTCCATCATACTGAATCTCCCGCCCAAATCCATTGCCCTCATGAATGATGATTGGATGATGGTAAATAGGAGAAAAAATTAAAAGTTTCCTAGTCCCGCCAAAAGAAGTGGAACATGAATCAGATGACTACTATAGCTATCCTCCTTTCAGAGCAGAGAGAGACTGCCCATTAACTGAAACTAAGATGGAACAGGTAATGATTGATGCCATGCATTGGACCCAGAGTCGCAGACTGTGTGATTTTGGTGTGTTTGTTGTGCATGAAGTTATGTAATTGTGCACTAATCATCTTTCTACAGTACACACTAAACTTAACTCAAGGTGAATTTTCCCCTTCTTGCAAATAAGAAATGTGTACTTCTCCTGGAGCTTGGTGATACATTGCTTTTAATTCAATACAGGAAGGGGACTCACTCAATCTGCGCAATGAGTATGATTGACACAACAGCACCGTCCATGATGATGATGGCGAAATAGACGTCCTGTTAACTTAAGATGAGAAGGAACAGGTAATGACAATTAATGGCATGCACTGGACACCTGACTCTGAGCGATGGTTGTTTGTTTGTTGTGCACAAAGTGAAGTCAAAGTGTACTAGAAATCTATCTTTCTGTACACACTAAAGACTGACTCAGGTCAATAATATTTCTACTCTTGTTGTGTAATAACAATTTTACTTCTACTGCAGGCCGATCTTCACAGTCAGTCAGTACAAGTATCGGAGATGATGATTGATGGAATAATAACAAGTCAGGAGGACGTTTCATGAGTGGCATAAAACTTAAAAGCCTAAAGGTAAACACGTCAACAACAACCACGGCAGACCCAAATGTCTGTGTAGAAGTGGAGTCGAGTATAGCGGTGGGATGACTGCGGTGCACTGATTTACTAACTTAAACTGTAAAATGCTATGTTTGGAATGGATAATGTGCTTTGCCTTTGTCCAACTCTTTAAAAAAAAAAAAAAGTACTCTAAAGTCTAAACGTAGGATGTGCTACTGCTAAGCAACGTGCCATCAGGCCTGTCACTGTGGGCCTGCTCTCTCCTGTTATTGTTGAAGGTCAATGCTGGAAATAGACTAGAGTAGAGATGATGCATACATGCCACCTCGGAAAGTGTTCTTGTTGCACTGCACCATAACTTGTGCATTTGTTTCAACTTTGTTTCTCAATATCCCCTTTGTTTTTCCATCTACAATTACAGATTGGGCCTTCCCCTATACTTGGGAAAACATTACAATGCACACTTACCTTACCAATAAATCGAGAAAAGAAATTACAGCTGGGCAGTGGCGAGTGGCGACACCCAAGATTGATGGACGAGAGGACCAAGAGGAATGCCGAGATGCAAATCCAGTCCACATTTTTTACCAGGATAACACAGTAACAGTATCTTCTTTTAAATAATTTGAATCATTTTTTTTGTCTACAATCTTTACAACAGTGTGTTCTTGTTGTTGTTATTATCATCATTAGGTTTGCTCTCTGTTTACGATTCTTCCCTACCAATATTTAAAATTTCTATTTGCTATCTGTAAAAGTATTAAGGCCCGGAACAACAGAACAAGAAGTGTATGTAATCCGGGTCTCTCATCATCATGCATGCATTTCCTTTTTCTCCCTTAACATATGGATATGGTAGTCTTCAAAGATTGTCGTTTGTTTGTCCATGCATACTGTTTTTCAATGTCAAACCTTTCCCAAAACCCCCTTCCCATCCATTCAACAAACCCTAACCCTCTTCCCCCGGGCTGTGTGACTTATTGTCGAGGTGTGACTAAATTAAATGTACACCAATACTTAATCACACGCTTGCTGGGGCGGATGTGGCGAAAGCAACAGTACTTCAATTTCAAGGCAGAGCGATGATCTTCTTCTGCTTGCCCACCCATGAGTAGGATATTTTAGAGGTTATTTTATTTAACAAAGGAACATATACCTCAGCATTAATTGCCAGCACTGATTGGATTTGTTTGTTGTCATTCCTCATACACAGCACTAACTGTTAGGCTGTAGGCCTAGTCAAGTGACTCGACACAACTATAGTTTGTAACTCTGTCTAGTAGGCTATCCCAACCACCATTATGTTTTGTTGTAAAATATATTAGCATATTATTGTTGCTCGGTAAGTTCTGTACTGTACTTCATTCTACTACTCCTCTAACAGTCTCTCAAAGGCGATTGACTGTCTCCTTTTCTTTTTTTGCAAACGCTGCTGCCCTGCCAGTGTCTACTACTACTACTATACTACCACCACCACCCCAATCATGGCATGTTAGAAAAAGGAAACCCTCTTCACCATGCAGCCATTGCTGTGCCTAAGTTAAACATCAAGCACAGGTAAGAGAGAAGTTTGGGGGAGGCAGAATAAATAATGGACATGTTTTCAATGAATTCAATTTCACACACCCCTTTGAGTCCAGATAAAGAATGCATAGACTAGAGGAGAGACTGAAAGTACTAGTAGGACAAGTCAATCAGTGAGGGGTGTCGCATCTATCTGTTTGTGTCTTACACAGTCAGCCAATTATTTAAATCAAACACTGGCTATGGGCGGCCCTCCCCCAGCAAGGAAACAGTGTGATGTAAAACAGTAACCCCACCTAAAAAACATTAACAACATTGCATGTAACGTATAAAAATATATTTAATTTACCCTAACAAAAATAAACTAAAAACCCACAAAAGCTGACCCTCCCCCTCCCTAACCCCAACCAATGTTCGTAGGAAAGTCCAGGAGAAAATAGTAGTGCGAAAAGCAAAAACCCAACGCCCAAACCAGTTCCCACCCACCCAAACAAGAATTAAAAAAGGGGCAGAAGACAGGGACTAAGGTGTGGGGCGGGATTGAAGGAGGACACGCATCTGCTCCTCTAAAAGGGCGACGCGGTGTCTGAGGGCGCGGCAGTTGCAGCCACAGTGGGGGGGGCATTAGAGATGGCATTGCGGTGGCAGCGGGCAGCCGCCAAACGGTGGCGCCGTACCGCTGGAGGGTGGTGGCTGGGGCCCGGGGCACTGGAGGAGGCTTCAAGTGCTGCTGCAGTCTCCTCCTCCTCCTCTGCCAAGACCACCAGCCGCCGGTATTCATGCTGGATTGCTTCCAGCTTCCGGCGCCGTGCCTTGGCGGCCAATTCCTTACGATTGACTTTAGGAGTAGCTGTGTATCAAAAAGAAAAAAACAAGACAATTGTAAAATATACTCTTAGAAAAACAGTAAGACAAGTTAATTATTTATACGCATAGTGGCATGGTAGAGTAGCACTATAAAGCACAGTAGTACATAACATTTTAAATCTCGCCCGTCCTTCTTCCTTCCACCCGCCTTTCACTTTTTAGTTGAACAGTGCACCAGGTGCTCTTCTCCATAAAACTTTCAAAGCGGAGTTGAAATCAAATAGATGAGGCCATTGGTTACTCAATACTCCCGCTCCTATGCCAATTAAAGGGAGTCTAGTCTTCTAGTTCACTCTTGAAACGTTCACAACAACTCATACTTACTTAGGACATCGGATGGCGCAGTGGCGGGCGCATCCTGTTTTTTTTACATTCTGGTTGGCGGTGCCGAAAGCAATGCTAAAAATACATGTTGTGCTGCTTTTCCAAGCACAACATGACAGGCCCGCGCGGAGCCTGTCACGTTTTGCTTTGAAAGGCAGGGGGGGGGTAGCATAGCATAGGTACCCTCCATGGGGGCCCCAAGAATACTCTGCAATGCGGCCACACAAAGGCATTCCAAAATGCAGATTATATGGCTGTCGGTGTGTTCAGAGAGACACCACCACCATATTGAACCCTTTTCCTCCTGGTCGACATGTGGGGGTCTGACTCTTTTCTACAGGGATGGCGGGAGGTTTGCCCCTGCGGTGTCGGCGGTGAATACCGCCGGCCCGGCGGGGGCAATACGCCCGCCATCCTAATGGGGCCCTAAGTCTCAACAGTACAGTATACATACAGTACACCCTTGCAGTGAGTGTACTGTCAACAATAGTTAAGGATTATGAATCTAACTTACCACCGCCCGCCACTGGTGCTGGCACTCCCCCTACCGCTCCATCATCGGTAACGGCAGAAACTGCCGCATCCTCTCCCTCCGCGTCGCCTCCGCTGGCCCCGGCAATGGTGGTCGGTAGTGCGCCTAGAAAACATTACACATTTATTAGGCGTCATATACACCTCCCCCTATTGGTCAGTAGCAAGATTGAAAAATGACTTAATAGTATATAACATACATCACTAGTACAAATCAGGTAGTAGTAGAGTAGACACTAATAGTTATATATGGTCCCCCCTAGGGTCATTTTAGCCTTTGCTTAGTTAGCCCGAGCCATGCAACCATTTTACCTTTGTGTCTTTTATTTTTGCACATGTGACGTTACCTTGCAGCTTTTTGTATAAGACACCTTTTGAACCCACATGACCTGCCTCACACTGCTACTGTCTACGCGCTGCGTACAAGCGGTCAACAAAAACATTAACAAGCCACTTTTTTATGAAGTACTGGTGTACTGTTAGTCCATATTGCTTATCCATAAATGCTACACTTTTTGGCACGGCTGAGAAATGCTTGCAAGTTGCAATATACTAACGCGCACCATTTCATTTTTCGCATTACAGACGGAAGATTCCCTTCTACGAACCAGAGCTTTGCAGAGCTTATGAATGATGCAACAACTACCAGTACTAGGTTCTTCTAAGGTGAGGGGTCCCTTCAGAGATCTTCATTTATAAATTTATATAAACTAAATTCCTAGGGGATGGTGGTGCTTCCTGTTCAGTTATCATGATTTAATTCCCAACTGTAAGTAAGTGTAACAATGTTTATTGTTTTAATGTTATTGATTTTCCGGTTGGTGCTGCATTATATAATAGAACAATATACAGAGCTTCTCAATTCAAAATAAACATTTTGAACTTACATAGACTTGGTGGTATGTGGTGTGGACTAACTTACACGAGTGAGCAAATTAAAGGAAGGGTGTGCATGTGCATTGCTTCCACGACTGAGAGGTTGGGTGTGTTATGTTATGTTCTGGGTTGTCTACTTGTTGGGTATCTTGGGGGGAGGGTTCGGAGACCTAATAGTTATGACAAGACAGTACTATAGTCGAGCAGGGGATTGTGGTGGGTTCTGAATTTCTGATTGAGGTGTGTGAGGAAGGTCCAACCTACCATCACCAACATCCTATTTTCTTGTGCAAAGGTCTGTATGTGCAAGATCCCTACAACAGTAGTAGTATGTCCTATAGGCTATCATATAAAAATAGTAATAAATCTGGTTGGGCATTTGTTGCTGTAAATTGTCAAAGCCTCAAGATTAACAAAGACTCAAGATCAATAAGACTAGAAGTAGTACAAGAAGACGACCCAAACGACTGGACTCAATGGCTAGAGCTACTGGTGAATCTGAGTTTTATTACAACCTTTCAAATAAAGAGGGGCACTGGCCAACTGGGCAAGCTTAGCTACTACAGTACAGACAGACTGATAGTAGTAGTAGTACAGAGAGTCATCATAGCAGAGGCAGGGATAACAAGATTTTTGAAGTCGTACAGATCGAAGGATAATTGTTGGTAAAAAATAGCATTGGGAAACTGAAACAATAGTTCGTGAAAAATATGGTGCAGTAAAAGTTATGGAATAAGAAATATTATTAAAAACAAGAAGACTTACTGGGGCCAGTAGAGGAGCCCTCGTTGGTGTCCTCCTGGTGGTGGTGTTCTGACTGTTGTCCCGCCGACTGCCCACTCCCTGTCTGTCTGCCTCTGGGTGCTGATGAACAGGAAAGATATAAGAAAGAGACAAACATTGATGGATGGTGTCAAATAAATACAATATTTTTACAGAACGGTCAAAAAACACTTATGTAAACAACAATTGCAATAACTAAATTGACCGATCTCATCTGGTCAACAAGTAGTATCGGGGGATTCGCGGATCGACTACTTAAGTTACTATTTATCAAAAGTAATCCAGTCTTCCATTCTGATTCCAGAATACTAAGTTACAACTAAGCCGAAGTACGACGTACCACCCGACCTAGCCCACCTATTCCAGGCATGCCAATTGTACATTAAGTATGCATTTCCACTTCTTTTATTCCTCAACAATGCATATGGTCAAATGGAGGACACATGACTACATTTTTTGTATACACCAAATTTTGGGTTGATTGATTGATGCTGATGTTCTGCTAGTGCTAAGCCAATTACCACCACTCATTGAACAAACTAGAAAAGGTTCTAATAAAGACTGGCGTACTAGCAGCACGTCACGTAACTGAGGGGGCATCACGCATACCACTAACAAATTAGAAACTCATACAAAGTACCTAAACCTAAGTGTCTATCTCTTAGTGACATGACAAAGTAAGGAGTGGACTAGAGTCACTGTAGCATTAAGTAACTTAATATCTCTAAAAGAAACTCTTACAGAATCACGCTAAACGAGCGCGAACGCAAAGTTGCAAACAAGTAAGATTAGTAGTAGCGCAGAGGAGAACCTGTGTCATAATCACAGAAGACTTTTAAACGTAATTAACCGGGAATGTAAGCAGCAACATTCTAGCTGGTTGGAAGATAAAAACGATATTCGCAATATATAACACAGAGCAGAAGAACAGACACAAAGTAGTAATAATTAAATAGTTACTCACCAAGACCCGGGACCTCCACTCCTAGCAGGTCCAGCAGGTCCTGCTCACGGTCCAGGATGTCGGACCACCGGTGCGCCAACTGCGTCTGGGTGCGCCGGACCCCAGAGCAGCGCAACACTGCCCGGCGCACCTTCCCCCACCGCTACCGACGCTCCCGGAGGCCGTACCTGGACCCAGGCCTGCCACCTGCTGCCAGGGTTGAGGGGAGGTGGCGCTGCACAAAGAAAATGAGTGCAGCCAACTCCACCTCCCCAAATAAGGCCCGTTCCTGCACCTCATGTGGGTGCCGCCTTCCGCAACGAAGGCGGTCGCGGCTCTGGCTGCGACGACGAGCCCTACCCTTTGACATGATTCTGGGACGGGGCGGGAAAGAAAAGGTAATAAAATTAAAGAAGTAAAGGAAATAAATAGCAGGCAATAGAAAGAGTGAAAAAGTAGCTAAAAAACACAAAAAAAAGTAGACAAAAACCAAAAATATAGAAGCAGGAAAATAGTTAGAGAAATAATAAATAAGAAAGATAAAATAAAGTGGCTTCAAACAAAGGATTGAAAAGATGCAGGGAGGATTCAAAATCAGGCCCCAGAACCATGCAATAGAGTGAAAAACAAGATGGCTCTACCCATTGCGACCACGTGCGCAAGTTCGCGCAATATTTTCTCCCCGAGCAAGCAAAAAGCAACGCGATCAAGTAAAAGCGTTAGCGAACAGGAAATGTCTATTGCGAACGGGCGCGAACATGCATTACGCGACCCAGAACAGGAAGTAAGCATCGCGAGAGGGCGGGACAAGTGAAAACAAGATGGCCGCGCCCGTGAGCAACCGCACGGCTAAGTTGGCGAGCCGCGATCACGCAAAAAATACCGCGAACAAGCAGGAAAAAAACGTCCGCGTCTTTGCGATATTTCCGTCGTGTTTGCGGAGATTTTCAACATTTTCGCGATAGTTTGCGAAAGCGAATTCCGCAAATTCCGCCCACCCCTAATATAAATTTCTATACGTGAGAATCAGTGATTGTGAGAGTGGCTGTAGGATGAGTGTGTACTTGTATCAGTGATTATATAAGAGAGTAAGTATGCGTTAGTATCTGTATGAATAAGTGAGGTGGTGTGTGTATAACTGTATAGGTGAGTAAATGGGAGTGTGATTGATTCTTTGCATGACTGACTAGGTGTGACTGACTTGGTGTGTGAGTAACTCCATGGATGAGTGGCGGTGTGTGAGTGTCTGTATAGGTGTTTGATACAGACATTCATACAGTTTAGTCACTAAACCATGCATTCAGTAAGACACATTTAATCACTCACTTATACAGTCAGTCATGCACCTACTAAATCCTCCATCCAGACACTTATACGCCCATTCATTCTTCAATACACCTTGGCATGTATATAAAACATATTTAAACTTTACAGAAACACACAGTCACTGGATGATGTCATCAGTGATGTCATTTGAGATGTCATCAGTGATGTCACCGACCATGTCATGAATGATGTAATATGTGACGTCATCAGAAGTGCAATGCGGGGGCACGAGTAATAGTTAGCTGAACTAACTATAACGGCGGAATTACTCTGGTTTTGTACAAGTGAAATGTCCAACTAACTATAACGTCCCTGAAACCTATGGTTTTTTGGGTGAATTTCTAAGGTTTTTTAAATGCTAATTTCTAACTTTAACGTGCTTGAAACCTATGGTTTTTTAAGTGAATTTCAATGGTTTTTTAAATGCTGATTTCAAACTATAACGTACCTCAAACCTATGGTTTTTTCAGTGAATTTCAAAGGTTTTTTAAATGCAAATTTTTAACTATAACATACCAGTCGCGTTTCCAGAATGGTGGAGAAAGGTGAGTGTGTCCTCCGAAACACCTCTTAGCAATCCCACTGTGTGGGATTTACTGGAGGTAACAGGAGGGGTAGTTAGCCCCCAAAGTCAACCTAAGGGGCCAACTATCCCTTTTATTACCACCAGTAAGTCCCACACAGCAGGATTGCTAACTTCTTATATCAGGCCCCACCCCCTCCCTGCACCACTGTGCAAACGTGCTCCCTAGCACGTTGTAAGTTGGGGGATTAAGTCCCCTTGAATCCTGAGGGTCCATGGGGGACAACTAGCCCACCAGGTACCTCCAGTAAGCTTTGCAGAGAGGTGGTCCAACGCCACGCCCCTTTTTACACCTCTCTGCAACGCAGCTCTGTGGCACTTACTGGAGGTACCTGGTGGGCTAGTTGGACCCAAGGAACCCTCAGGATTCAAGGGGACTTAATCCCCCAATTTACAGCGTGCCAGAGGGCCCGTTTGCACAGTGGTGAGGGAGGGGGTGGGACCTGATGTGACAAGTGTGCAAATGCGCCCCGTGGCACGTTTTAAGTTGGGGGATTAAGTCCCCTTGAATCCTGAGGGTCCCTGGTGGCCAACTAGCCCACCAGGTACCTCCCGTAAGCGCCACAGAGCTGCGCCCCTTTTTACACCTCTCTGCAAAGCAACTCTGTTGTGCCTCCTAGAGGTACCTGGTGGGCTAGTTGGCCCCCAGGGACCCTCAGGATACAAGATGACTTAATCCCCCAACTTAAAACGCGCCACAGAGTCCATTGCATGAGGGGGTGACCGAGTTCCTCCTCCCACTTGGTGCGGGCTAGCGGGGTCGCATAATCTCCATTAGTTTGTACAGTGCTATACAGAAGCGAGAGCACATGAGCGGGGGTCTCCTGTTGCAGTAACACATGCAAGGGGAGCATAATCGGAGGCTCAAGAGGGAACATAGGTGTGGCAGATTTCACTGCCTGACGGAGTCTGATATAATAAAAGCGTTCCAGCGGGGTGGGAATAATATCTTTGAAGAACTCTGCACTAGTCTTAAACTTTCCCTTTATATAGAGATGTCCCCAAGTAGGAATAGAAAGTTTACAGAGGAGTCGGCGACATCCACCCTCCTGTGTAACCGGGAGGTCTTGCCGTCCAGAGAGGGGCAAAAGCAGGGAGTACAGTAAAGTGCATTGGGTTGCCTTTGCGAGGTCATGCCACGCGCTAACCGTTGCCTGAACGGTATTATGCACCAGGTGTCACGGGAGCTCAGGAACACTCAGGTAAGCCGTGCCTGGTGTGGGGGTCATATACCCGTCCTCTATCGCCAAATGGGGCATGAAAAGAGGGGGTTTCAGCCAGTATGCAGCGTAATGCGCCTGTGCGCAGCTAAAATATAATTCCAAATCCGGTATCAAGAACCCTCCCGCCTCAAAAGGACGGGTGCGGACATCCCATTTTAATCTAGCTTGCTTGCCCCCCCAAACAAGCCTCATCATTTGAGTTCTGATCTCCGAAAAGAAATAGCGGCTAGGGGCATACTGAATATTGATAAATAAATACAAATGTTTGGGCAAGATAATCATTTTGATTAACGCTGCTCTGCCAGCCATCGACAAAGGCAATGCGAGCCAGCCAGTAACTTTGTCTGTAATAGAGTCTAGCGTCCGCCCATAGTTATCCCTCATGAGCTCTTCGCGGTTGCGAGAAAGTATGATCCCCAAATAGGTAAGAGAGGATTCACACCACTGGAGAGGAAAATCGGGTTGAAACTTGACGGTGGAGGCAGTTAGGGGGAAAATTTGGGACTTTCCCCAGTTGATGGTGACTCCAGAGAGCTTCCCAAATAGAATGAAGAGCCGTAGGATGGGAGTCAAGCTGATTTTGGGCTGACGCAGGTATAACGTAATGTCATCCGCATATAGAGAAATAAGGATCTGCCGCTCTGGATATATAATCGCATATTCACGATGATGTTGACGTATCTTGGCGGAAAAGGGTTCAATGGCAAGAGCAAATAAGAGAGGGGAAAACGGGCATCCTTGTCTAGTACCCCTAGCCAGCGAAAAAGAAGAAGAAGAACGCATTCCATTCACCATTACTGAGGCCCGGAGTCCCGTATACAGCAGATGAATCCAGGCAAGGAATGGGGGGAAAACCCATGCGCACCAGGACGAACAAGAGGTAGTCTCACTCCAGGGAGTCGAATGCCTTAGTGGCATCACGAAAAATGGCCGCCGCATCCGCTTCTGGATCTATGTCCTGGAGAAGCGCAAATAGGGTACGCAAGTTGTGGGTGGTGCTCCTTGTTGGAACGAAACCGGATTGATCTGGAAGGACCAATACTGGCATAAGGGGGCTAATCCGATTGGCAATAAGTTTGGCGAGAAGTTTAGCGTCGACATTAATGAGAGAGAGGGGCCTATACGAGTCCAGTTGTGCAGGCGATTTCCCCGGCTTAGGCAAGGATATTATATGCGCCTCGCGCATCGATCGAGGCAGGATACCCGTTTCCCTGGCTTCTTCAAATACATGCTGTAAAATCGAGATAATGAGGTGACAATATAACTTATAAAACTCGGCCGGTAGGCCGTCAGGGCCCGGGGCTTTACCAGATCGGAGCTGCATAATAGCGGAGGTTATCTCCTCGTCTTCATGCTGGGCCAAGAGAAACTCTCTCTGTCCGTCACCCAGCCAAGCTATGGCCGTATCCTCGAAAAATGCATCAAAGTCTACCGGAGCCCGCCGATGCGTGGAGTATAGTGTTTTATAAAACCGTTTGAACGCCTCTAGTATAGCTGGAGGACTCCTATGCGTCTGCCCGTCTTCATCAACAATTTCTGCGACAGTATTGGCAAACCGTGGAGGTCGGATAGAGGAGGCCAGAGTCCGTCCAGGTCGCTCACCCTCTCCGTAGCACCGAGCTGTATGATATTTACCTCTAAATTTGCACTCCCGCTCCGCGGTATCTTGGTATTCTGTGAGCAGTGTACACAGATGTGCCCGCAAGGTTGGCGAAGGTGTGGTTTGAATGGCCAACTCGGTGTTTTGTATTTCTGATTCTAGCCTGCGAAGCGTATTCCGAATGTTTCGTAAAACCCCTCCGCTTTTCGCTATGCAGATTTCACGGATGGTCACTTTAACCCGTTCTGTGCCCATGACGAGCTGGACTCGTCATGGAGCACAGTCGCGATGTGCCCATGACGAGTCCAGCTCGTCATGATACCCACCCACGGGGGATGCGCTGGCGCTCCCCCTGTGAGTGGTCGATCTTTTTTACTGGGAAGGGAGGGGAAGACCTTCCCCTGCCTCCCCCCGCCCCCCCCGCGTCATCAATGATGTCAGCGCGCGAGACGCGCTGATGTCATTGGAGGTTTCCCCTTTGTTCTCCGTGGCGCAGGAAGCCATTTGCGGAGAAGAAAGAGGTGAGAGTTGGGGCTGGGGAGGGGGGATTTGAGTTTTAACAGCCCGAAATTGTTATTGTTTGGCCCGGGACTTGGAATTCAATAGCTGTGTATTTAATCGAGTGCACTCTTTGACTGTGCACCTTATATAAATGCCAAAGTGCAGCAGGATGGAGAGAAATAGAAGGTTTTAAATAAAAATAAAAATAAATAACTAAATAAAGCAAGACAGAGGGGTTGAAAAGTGGCCAGATTGTTTTTTATTTACATCCAAATACATCAGCATCACGTTACAGAGTTTGCCAGTGAAGCGCTACTTTAGTTTCTCGTCTTTCTTTGAACAGCATTGTTGTTCCCAGGTGGTTGATGGGTGGATTGGAAAACACAATGTGTACCATGGCTCTGTGGTTATGGATGTGGTCTTTTTATACCATACTGATTACTTTTTTGTACGGATAAAAGCAATGGACATTGAAACGGTTCCCTTCAGGGCCCTCTAGTCATGTCCATAACTTTTCAGGTAAAACCACTCGCTGATTTCTGAATAGTGAGTGAGAGATCGTTAAGGTAACCATGTTGTTTCTGCTTACATTTCACATGCTTTACTTAATCTTGCATTCCCTATGAGTGGTTGCTCTTATTTTTTTTTTAGGCAGCAGATTACTCTTATCAAGTGCATAATTTGAATTGAGCCACATCCAACTGTTAATAGCGGGCACAATTAGGTTATAGCTGAAGGCAGTGCGAGTTTCTCTCAGTGGGGAAGTATGGTGTTCATTGGGGGAGAGGATGTGGCACTATGGCCAGAGCTGTCGAATTTGGAACTGGGGAACCGGGTTCAGCCTTCATGACCAGTCCACCAGACCACTGTACTGAGGGAGCAAATTCCCATGCTAGATCTTAGAAGGCCCCACTAGACTTAGAAGGCTTGATGTCTTAGCACAAGCAGGTGTACCCTAGTGGTGTCAATTGTGGGTTAACCTTGAAGGCCTGTCTACCACAATCCATACTGAAGTTCAACTCCAGTCTTGCGGGCAGGCCTACGAAGCAGCACACCCTAGAACAACAGTGATTCAGTCGCTGTGACTCTGTCACTGAGTTCAATCACAAGAAAACTCCACACAGTGTGTGGAGGGGGGAACTAGAGGCGTGGGGTTCTAGGAGCAGCAGCCTCCAATATTTGGGTTACAAGGCAAGAAGCTGATTTCCTGATCAACACAGAACCCAGGATGCCCAGATTCTACGTCCTCCCAAAGATCCACAAGAATCGGATGCCCCCTCCGGGGAGACCTATCGTATCAGGGATTGGATCCGTGCTGGAACCCCTATCACAATTTTGTGATTGGTTCCTGCGGCCAATTGTGAAGGAGGCCGCATCCTACCTTAGGGACACTAAGGATGTCCTCTGCCTCCTAAGAGATTTGGAGATAGACCCCGTCAGTGATTGGCTCATAACTATGGACATTGAAGCCCTATACACAAGCATACCCCAACAGAGAACACTGGAAGTCGTAGAAAACATTATTCTACACAGACAATGGGATTTCATCACCCCCCAACACTTTGTTATGGAATGTGCCGAACTGGCCCTCACAGAAAACTTTTTCCAATATGATCAAACCATCTACCATCAAATAACAGGAACTTCGATGGGGAGCACCTTTGCCCCTAGTATGGCCTGTCTGTACGTCCAACAATTCGAGGATGACTTTGTCAACAATCCAGCGAACCCGTTTCTAAATCATCTCAAGGTTTGGAAACGGTACATAGACGACGTTCTGATTGTGTGGAGAGGAACAGAAGAAAATGCAACTGCTTTTGTCCAATGGATAAACTCTCAAGATCGACATCTAAAGTTTACCCATTCCATCCACAAAAATCACGCTACCTTCCTGGACCTAGATATCACAATCACTGGTGGAGGGTTTTCAACAAAAGTCCACAATAAACCTACAGACAGAAATAGTTTACTTCTATACGAAAGTTACCACCCAAGAGCCCTCAGACAGAATCTTCCAGTCGGCCAGTTTCTACGGATAAGAAGGAACTGTTCTGAAAAAGTAATCTATACAGAACAAGCGAAACAACTTGAGAAAAAACTCATAGCACGGAACTATCCCAGAAAACTGGTTAAAAGGGCCAACAAAAGAGCAAGCAATAACCCCAGAGAAGCATTATTGGAGAACACCGAGAAAGTACAAACGGACAGACAAGTGTGTGTCACTACATTTACACCAGCATCAAACTCCATACAGAAAATCATCAGAAAAAGGTGGCACATACTGAATAGCGCTGGGAAACAATGGGAAACGCCCTTATTTGCGTACAAACGCAACAGAAACCTAAGGGATGAACTGGTACACGCCCAGATCACCACATTGGACGAGACTGAACAACCCAGACTCTGGGACCAACCACGTGTAGTGGGTCACTTTGCCTGTGGCATGTGCAACTCCTGCGACCTCACTAAAAATACCAAAGAGGTTGACATAGGTACGGGCAGGCCCTGGAGACTCAACACATTCAGCAATTGTAACACGGAGAACGTTGTCTATCTCCTAACCTGTCCTTGCATGCTTCGGTATGTAGGTATGACTACTAGGAAGATAAAAACCCGTATTAACGAACACCGAAGCACTATAAGGTGCAAAAAGACCAATACAAAACTGACTCGCCATTTCTCCGAAGCTAACCATAAAGAAACAGACCTCAGCTGGACTGTACTTGAAGTCATGAGAAAAGGGAAATCCGACCTTACAACAAACCTCCTTTTTAGAGAACAACGATGGGTTTTCCGCCTCCGTACCCATGAGAGGGGTCTCAATGACGATATCCCATGGTTACAACTGACACGATAAAAAAAGATGAATATACCTAGTATATATTATCATTCTCCAATGATGCACACGTATCTCCAAAACTCAGGCCACAACAAAGATCTGACCCTCACACAAAACCTTAGCACCCCGCCCATACACAACACTCAGAATGAGCATTAGTGTGTGTGGGATGTGCAATTTCTGGCTTAGCCTTTTTGAGGAGCGAGACACCATCGTTAATATTTGGCTCATAACAACACGATATGATTGCTGTATATATGGGAATGAAAAAATACATTTAATTGATAAAACCATGGAAGTTCACTGGACGTGAGGTCGCTTCTGAGTACGACCGCTTCTCTGCATGATCACTTCTATAGACTCACAGTCATAATTGCCATGCTTGCCACTTCTGACCTTGCATGAAGTACAGTAACCTCTCTAGCACGTGGTTCCCATCTGCTACATACTTGCCCAGCATGAGACCCTCACAATGACCAGCATACCCATTGCACAAAGCCACCTCCACTACGACCCTATCTTCAGGAGGATCGCGCTACCACCTTTTGAGCATACGTCCCCATGACAACTAATTCTGTGGCTACAGAGCATCTTCAGATTCAGTCACGCCCCCTGGCCTGAGCTCCTCCAATCGGAGCGGGCCTTTGAATTCCCGGCCTTAGCTCCTCCAATCAGAGCGGGCCTTTGAATTCCCTTCACGGCTTAACCAATCGGAGCACCGCACCAACGGCGCGTCATCGCCTGCACGATCATTAGGATCCCCACTATTGGCCGGCAGGACCCAACCCTCTCCTCGGCTTAACCAATCGGAGCACCGCACCAACGGCGCGTCATCGCCTGCACGATCATTAGGATCCTCACCATTGGCCGGCAGGACCCATCCCTCTCCTCGTCTCTCGAGCGTCTACTGAGGACCTAACACGCCCCACTTCTGCCATTCTCGTTCCAGGCAGCGGCAGCCGGGGACACCGGGAAACACCCACGTGAAATCGATTTAGGCCAACTACTTCAATTAGACACGGGGATGACAGCCGATATAAACCCCGCCCTCACCCTGGCATTTGCACATCGGGGAGACCGACGAGCGGACGTATAGGTGGCAGGACGCGATTATCGCGAGTAACAGTAAGAGTATGCCTGAAGTGTGTGGTGGTAGCGCGAGTAAGACAGCATGAGTATGTGATATGTGGAAATGACTTCACTCGTTTTTCGAGGCTGGCTAAACATGAGAATTTATCGCCTTTTTACATAACGTTTTTGTCTGAAATGTTTTCTGTTACAGCTGAAACACAGTTGTGGTTCTCTTCTCCGCCTCTTCTCCCATGAGGCTACTTGTCCATATTATTAGGGTAAGCCTGGTGGCAGCATTGTCTACCACCACAATTTTTCGCACTAGTGTCCACAAATAGAGTGCCACTGAGTCACGCACACACTTGTGTCACGCACGACACTCAATGCATGCATTGTTTTGTCTTTTTTCCTTTTTACAGGTACAACCGACCCAGCGAGTTACAATGCCTTTTATTAAAATTTTGTTTCAGGCTTCACTATTGGAAGCATCCCTTAGATGGTGAAGTGTGACCCATACCACACTCCCGCAGTGGTGACACACTACCAAATGTGGTAAGAACGGAGCCCATTATTTCTTTACTTTTAGGTCCTGATGAATGCCGCGGACCCTTCGGGGCCACCCGGGCAGAAACATGTCGACCATCCACAAGATCACTCATTAGACGGTTGGGACCAATAAATATCCCAATTTCCGTCACTCTTATTTTAATATCATATAGTTTTCACTTCACATTAAAGAATTGCTACTGATAACTATAATGATTTTTAATTTTAATTTCACTCACATAGTCACGGGCCCCCACTCCATCACTTAGAAGTGCATCCTTGTCGTCAAGTGTATGCCCGTCCTCCATCAAACGAAGGTTTTGGAGGGCGAGGACTGGTCAATGATGAAGCATGACACCAGGTGGTGTGTGAGACCAGTCCATATCTTTTTGTGAGATGCCCACACTCACGACGTTCTTGTAGCTCGCTTTGGGTTATCACACTGGGAGCAGCTCTTTTGTGAGGATCACTCTGTCACTGAGGTCACATGAACCTTGAGCAGGTTAGGGCGATGCAAACGGTGTGACCTCACTGGGTACCTATTTCGGGTGGGTGCGTAGTGTTTGCAAGTATATTATGGTTTGAAAAAAACTTGCTGCCTCCTTCCTGGCCTCCAGCAATTTTCAGAAACAATAAAAATGTCATGATAACTTTGGTGATTAATGTTCTTCCTAGAGAGAGATGGAGTTTTGTCTAGTGGAAGGGTTGACTCCTGGAAAGGTAGCACAGAGGGTTAATGTGCCTGTTGCAAAGAACATGTACCATGCAGATCACAAAGTGTACTGCTTTAATGGGGGGACCATGATGAATGGTCATTTAATGTCAGCTGTAGATGATGGATCCCTGAACAGTGTCATGTATGTGCATGTTTGCATTGTGCGGAGGGGATTACCAGGTAATTATTCATGCAGCTCTCTGATGGATGTCACATGCGGTTTTTCTGAGTCCCCAGATAGATCATGCAGTCTGTGTGTTCTCTTTTGTACTGCCAGTCACCGGTGTATTCAACTGTGTAGCCTTGGACCGTGTCATGTATGTGCATGTAACTTGAATGATTGAGGTAACTATTAGCGGTGATACTACGTGTCTCTCGGACCTCTTTCAAGTGGTCGCCGTCCTTTTTCCCCAGCAACCCCCCCTCCCCAGGGGCAGCAATCTGAGAGATAGCCCCGGGCGCCACAAGCTCTAGCTACGCCTCTGCCCCCGATGTCTCTTTTATGCATTCCTGCTGCACGATCGTGCAGCAGGAATGGCCACTAGCGCCAGGGTTTTTTTTCTTTTATTAGGTTTGAGGTTGTTTGTGGGAGCGGCCCCTAAGGAAGGGTCGCTCCCCTTATGGTCACATTATTTTTTAAATATTTTAAAGTGCAAACAAAATCAAAGAGGTAGCAGACGATACGTTACAAGAGGAAAAAGTGATGTGTGCATGTTACAAAAGAGTACAAAATACAAGTAGAGGTAAAATACTGCAATAAATGGCAGACACTCAGAAAACAAGAGCAAACGTTACGTTACATGAGGCAATGGTGGTAATTGTGCATGTATCAAAAGCAAACAAAATATAAGAGGTAGCAAACAATACGTTACAAGAGGAAAAGTGACATGTGTGCAAGTTACAAAAGAGTACAAAGTACAAGTAGAGGTATAAAAGTGCACTAAATGGCAGACACTCAAAACACAGGAACTCACTGGGAAGGCACTTCTATAGGCATGGAGAACAGAATTTCCTATAATGTAAAGTTTTCCTTCAGACAATAGAGAGGGCGTGAATTAAGTTTGGAAGTGTCTTTGCAGGAGGAGAACTTTGAGGTCAGTTTTGAAGGACTGGGAAGAGGGGGTGGTCGGGAGCTGAGGCTGAGTTCCAGATTCTCGCCGCGTTGCCTGTAAAGGATTGCGCCATCGATCTTTCCTTCTTGAAAGTGGGAGGTTCAAGCAATAAATTTTGCGCAGTACGTGATGGTCTAGAGCATTATATGCATATGTGACATTAATGTTTTTCTCTCCTTTTTATTCTAGTCTAAAGCTTTTGATTCCTGTTTCCGGTTTCGACAGTGGTTGTTCTGCAGTTTTGTGTAGTTGCATTTTTTTGGTAAGAAATTTGTTTTTGTTGTATTTACTCCAAATGAGTAATATTGTAATGTTTGAATGAATTTTTTTTTAAGTGATGTCATAATGGCAGCATATTTAGTTAGTGGTTTGAGCATGAAATTCTTTGCGATGTGTTTTGCATAGTCTTATGTGTAATTTCTTTTCTCTTTCTTTTTTAGTGGGATATTGTTGATCCATACTGTGTCTGTGCAGAGTAGGTGGTGGTAAGTAGTTTAGCTGCCTCTGGCAAGTGAGTGGTATTGTTTTGGAGTATTTATGTGTTTTTGATAAAGGTGCTTTTTGTTTATTACTTATTTTACAAAGTGTTTGTTGTTGTTGACTTGTTTGACAAGTTACCTTTAATAATAAGCATTGTGGCTAGCCGTAGAATGACTGCTCAACAGGTGGTTGGTATGCTTCTTGAATCTTCCTCTGAGCATGATTATGAGACTGACAGTACGTCTGAGGGAGAGGAGGGAGGGGAAGATTCTGGCAGTGAGTTTTCTCTCCACATGGAATCATCGGATGATGAAGGTACTCTCAGTGCAGATGAAGGTACTCTTGGTGTGGATGAAGCAAGTCTCAGTGCGGATGAAGTGCCTGTCTTAGAGGAGGAAACTGCTGTGCCGATGGTGCAAGAGGCATCTGGATTGCAGTCTGAGGCTGCTAGGCTTCCTACTGGAAGTGCTGGACTTTGGGTTGATCCAAACATGGTGCAGCCGTTGTTGCCTACCTTTAGCGGTGATGCAGGGTGTAGAGTGGATTGTGAACACTTTTTGCCTATACAGTTTTTTCAGTTGTTTATGGATGATGTATTTTTGGGTGAGATTGTTGAGCAGATGAATTTGTATGCTGAACAGTTTTTGAGGGACAACAGCGACAAACTTAGGCCCCAGTCTAGAGCTACCCGGTGGACTCCCACATATCTGGAAGAGATTAAGAAATTTTTGAGTTTGACTTTATTGATGGGTGTGGTAAGGAAGCCAACCTTGGCTTCATATTGGTCTACTAGCCCCTTGTTGGCAACTGCCATATTTCCTGCCGTTATGACTCGTAATCGGTGTTTACTTTTGCTACGTATGCTGCATTTTGTTGAGAATTCTATGGCGTTGCCACGAGATCACCCTGACTGTGACCGTCTTTTTAAGATTCGGCCCGTTCTTGATCACTTTGTAGATCGATTTTCTGAGATCTATACTCCAGGGAAAGAAATATCTATTGATGAATCTTTGGTCTTGTTCAAGGGCCGTTTGGTTTTTAGGCAGTACATCCCTAGCAAGAGGGCACGCTATGGAATTAAGCTGTATGTGTTGTCTGAGAGTAGGACAGGATATGTTTTTAATTTTCGTGTGTACACTGGTAGAGATTCTACTATTGACCCCCCAGGTTGTCCGTCCACTTTTGGAGTTTCAGAGAAAATTGTGTGGGATCTTGCTAGAAGACTGTTTAACAGAGGCCACCATTTGTACCTTGATAACTTCTATACTGCTGTGCAATTATTTAAGGAATTGTATGAAGTGGACACTTTTGCATGTGGCACAATCCGCTCTAACCGTAAAGGTTATCCGAAAGAGCTTGTTTGCAAAAAAGTTCCTTGCGTAGTGATGAACTACTAGCTGTAAAATTTGTGGACAGGAGGGATGTGTACATGCTGACTACCATCCATGATGAGAGTACTTCACCTGCCTATGGCTGTTTGGGGTCAGGTTGCTGAAGTGCGCAAACCTGTGTGCATTCTAGACTACAATAAGCACATGGGTGGTGTTGACAGAGTAGATCAGAGGTTGGAACCTTACTCTGCTATTCGGAAGGCTTATGTTTGGTATAAGAAGTTGGCCATCCATTTCTTCGAATTAGCAAATTTCAATGCTTTTATTGTGTTCAAGGAGTGTTCTCCTGCGTCAAAGTTGACATTTCTTCAGTTTCAGCACTCTGTGATAGCTAGCCTTGTTGTTGTGGAACAGGCAAGTGTTCCTAGAGTTGGAGTGGTGGAGGATGTGGCTCGATTGAAAGATCACCACTTTCCTGATTACATCCCTCCCACACATTCAAAAGATTTTCCCACTAGGAAATGTAGAGTCTGTTGGCGAAGAGCTAAGCGGAAGGAGTCTCGTTATTTCTGTCCCGGGTGTCCTTCTAACCCTGGGCTGTGTATGCCTGCTTGTTTTAGAGCGTACCACACGCAAAAGAAATTTTGGGAGCTTCCATGAGTGGTAAAGTGGTAAAGTGACCTGCCTGGTCTGTATTGTTTAAAAAAATTATTCTGTTTCAAGGTTGGCATTAGTGCAATGTATTTAGTTTCAGATTTTGTGATAGAAGATTTGTATCTATTTGCAATTTGTTTGTGTTTTTTTGTATATAAAATCCTAAATGTCATGGTGGTGTGTGTAGGTTGGCGCTTGGCTGGAGGTGTGCGTGGACTGGCGCTTGGGTGGCGGTGTGTGTGTTCTGGCGCTTGGCTGGCGGTGTGCGTGGACTGGCACTTGGCTGGTGGTGTGCGTGGAGTGGCGCTTGGCTGGCGGTGTGCGTGGAGTGGCACTTGGCTGGAGGTGTGTGTGGACTGGTGCTTGGCTGGAGGTGTGCGTGGACTGGTGCTTGGCTGGCAGTGTGCGTGGACTGGCACTTGGCTGTAGGTGTGCGTGGACTGGCGCTTGGCTGGCAGTGTGCGTGGAGTGGCGCTTGGCTGGCGGTGTGCATGGAGTGGCACTTGGCTGGAGGTGTGCATGGACTGGCACTTGGCTGGAGGTGTGCGTGGACTGGCGCTTGGCTGGCGGTGTGCGGTCACTGGTGCTTGGCTGGCGGTGTGTGTGGACTGGCGCTCGGCTGGCAGTGTGTGAGTAGTGACTTGCTGCTGGTCACTACACACACTGCTAGCTGAGCGCCACTCCACACAATCCATCAGTTTGTGTAGTTGCTGTGTCAGGAATGTGGGCGTGTGGAAGTGATGGGCCCTTGAATGGCGCTGTCTGCTGGTGTGAGTGTTGTAATGTGATGGGCCTGTGGCTGGCGGCGTGAATGTTTTGTATGTGTCACACATATGAAAGGTGTATGAATGGCCTGTAAAGAGGTTGGTGCCTTGTCGTGGCTATACAGCTCACGAGCTGTGAGTCAATGGTTCAGTTTCTCGTCCTTTCAATTATTAATAGTGCATTTCATTTTTGTGAAATCACTTGCTAATACAATTGTATATACTGAACCATTACTCACCCTCGTGCCAAATCCAACCAGTATGTGTGTGTGCTTTAGGATTAGATGGCTGTGCAGTAATATTTATCTTTTTTGTCTTCCTGAAGCAGGGTGTACCTTGTCCCTTTTTGTGAATGTTGTGATGTGTTGGTTTTGTGCCTGGTGATGTGAATGGTCTTGTGTGTATCACGTATGAAAGGTGTGTGAATGGCCTGTAAAGCGGTTGGTGCCTTGCCGTGGCTTTACAGCTAACGAGCTGCGAGTCATTGGTTCCGTTTTTTGTCCATTTAATTATTGGCAGTGTATTTCATTTTTGTGAAATCTCTTCTTAATAAAATTTTATATACTGAACCATCACTCACCCTCGTGCCAAATCCAACCAGTATGTGTGTGTGTTTGAGGAATAGATGGCTGTGCAGGAATCTTTGTCTTTTTAGTTTCTCTGCATAGGTGTATGTTCCATGTAAGAATAACCCACCAACTGTAGATATTGTCGTAAATCCATGGGAGTTCATGGTGATGTCTCTCTTGTGAATTCCAAAAAGTTATTCTATCCACAATGTCCTGCAAACCTCAAAATGTGTGTCACATTTTCCTTGCAATAGTGTGCCGAAATTCTCACGCTGTAGAAACAAACAACTAATTATGTCAAAACGATCTGGTTTTGCAAGGGGGTCAACTGTATTTTTGGCCCGTGCTCGGCGGCCATCTAGGGAAACCTACCAAACCCATACATTTCTAAAAACTAGACACCCGGGGGCTTCCAGGGAGGTATGGCTTGCATGCATCCCCCAATGTTTCCTTACCCAGAATCCCCTGCAAACCTCAATTTTAGCTGAAAAAATCACTTTTTTCACACATTTTTGTGTGGGAAAGTTGTGGCATCAATGGGCTCACTCACATTTCCCACCACCGAATGTTCCCCCAGGTCTCCCGGTAAAAATGGTGCCTCACTTGTGTGGGAGGCCCAAGTACCCGCGACAGGCAAGGGCCCAAAACGTAGTGAGGTTACATCAAAATTGCCCATGTCAAAACCACTTGGTTTTGCAAGGGGGGTCACTTGGGTTTTTGGCCCGGTGCTCGGCGGCCATCTAGGGAAACCTACCAAACCCATACATTTCTGAAAACTAGACACCCGGGGGCTTCCAGGGAGGTATGGCTTGCGTGGATCCCCCAGCGTTTCCTTACTCAGAATCCCCTGCAAACCTCAATTTTAGCTGAAAAAATAACTTTTTTCACACATTTTTGTGTGGGAAAGTTGTGGCATCACCGGGCTCACTCAAATTTCCCACCACCCAGCGTTCCCCCGGGTCTCCTGGTAAAAATGGTGCCTCACTTGTGTGGGAG
This sequence comes from Triturus cristatus, assembly GCF_964204655.1. Lineage (NCBI taxonomy): Eukaryota > Metazoa > Chordata > Amphibia > Caudata > Salamandridae > Triturus > Triturus cristatus. Next base: position 396,257,129 of record NC_140594.1, read on the forward strand.
GCCCAAGTACCCGCAACAGGCAAGGGCCAAAAACGTAGTGAGGCGACATCAAAATTGCCTATCTCAAAACCACCTGGTTTCCCAAGGGGGGTCACCTGGGTTTTTGGCCCGGTGCTCGGCGGCCATCTAGGGAAACCTACCAAACCTATACATTTCTGAAAACTAGACACCCGGGGGCTTCCAGGGAGGTATGGCTTGCGTGGATCCCCTAACGTTTCCTTACCCAGAATCCCCTGCCAACCTGAATTTTAGCTGGAAAAAAATTACATTTTTCACAAATTTTTGTGTGGGAAAGTTGTGGCATCACCGGACTCACTCAAATTTCCCACCACCCAGCGTTCCCCCGGGTCTCCCGGTAAAAATGGTGCCTCACTTGTGTGGGAGGCCCAAGTACCCGCGACAGGCAAGGGCCCAAAACGTAGTGAGGCGTCATCAAAATTGCCTATCTCAAAACCACCTGGTTTTGCAAGGGGGCTCACCTGGGTTTTCGGCCCGGTGCTCAGCGGCCATCTAGGGAATCCTACCAAACCCATACATTTCTGAAAACTAGACACCCGGGGGCTTCCAGCGAGGTATGGCTTGCATGGATCCCTCAACGTTTCCTTACCCAGATTCCCCTGCCAACCTCAATTTTAGCTGAAAAAAATCACATTTTTCAGACATTTTTGTGTGGGAAAGTTATGGCATCACCGGGCTCACTCAAATTTCCTACCACCCAGCGTTCCCCCGGGTCTCCCGGTAAAAATGGTGCCTCACTTGTGTGGGAGGCCCAAGTACCCATGACAGGCAAGGGCCCAAAACATAGAGAGGCGTCATCAAAATAGCCTATCTCAAAACCACCTGGTTTTGCAAGGGGGGTCACTTGTGTTTTTGGCCCGGTGCTCGGCGGCCATCTAGGGAAACCTACCAAACCCATACATTTCTGAAAATTAGGCATCTGGGGGCTACCAGGGAGGTATGGCTTGCGTGGATCCCCCAACGTTTCCTTACCCAGAATCCCCTGCAAACCTCAATTTTAGCTGAAAAAATCACAGTTTTCACACATTATTGTGTGGGAAAGTTGTGGCATCACCGGGCTCACTCATATTTCCCACCACCCAGCGTTCCCTCGGGTCTCCCGGTAAAAATGGTGCCTCACTTGTGTGGGAGGCCCAAGTACCCGCGACAGACAAGCTATACCTCCCTTGAAGCACATGGGTGTCTAGTTTTCAGAAATGTATAGCTTTGCTAGGTTTCCCAAGGTGCCCGCAGAGCTAGGGTTAAAAAACTAGAGCTAGGCACTTTGCCGAAAAAGGGGCATTTTTCACTGCGAAATTGCGGTGTGACCATGTTGCGTTTTGTGCCGTTTCCTGTCGCGGGCGCTAGGCCGACCCACACAAGTGAGGTACCGTTTTTCTCGTAAGACTTTGGGGAACGCGTGGTGGGTGGAAATTTGTGGATCCACGCAGATTCCGGAACTTTCCACCACAGAAATGTGGGGAAAATGTGTTTTTTTGGACAATTTTTTAGGTTTGCAAGGGATTCTGGGTAACAGACCCTGGTGGGAGGCAGTCAAGTCACCCCATCCTGGATTTCCCTGGGTGTCTAGTTTTAAAAAATGTATAGGTTTGCTAGGTTTCCCAAGGTGCCCGCAGAGCTAGGGTTCAAAAACTACAGCTAGACATTTTGCCAAAAAAGGGTAATTTTTCACTGCGAAAATGAGGTGTGACCATGTTGCGTTTTGCGCCGTTTCCTGTCGCGGGCACTAGGCTGACCCACACAAGTGAGGTACCGTTTTTCTCGTAAGACTTTGTGGAACACGGGGTGGGTGGGAATTTGTGGATCCACGCAGATTCCGGAACTTTCCACCACAGAAATGTGGGGAAAATGTGTTTTTTTGGACAATTTTTTAGGTAAGGGATTCTGGGTAACAGACCCTGGTGGGAGGCAGTCAAGTCACCCCATCCTGGATTCCCCTGGGTGTCTAGTTTTCTAAAATGTATAGGTTTGCTAGGTTTCCCAAGGTGCCCACAGAGCTAGGGTTCAAAAACTACAGCTAGACATTTTGCCAAAAAAGGGTCATTTTTCACAGCGAAATTGAGGTGTGACCACGTTGCGTTTTGCGCCGTTTCCTGTCGCGGGCTCTAGGCCGACCCACACAAGTGAGGTTCCGTTTTTCTCGTAAGACTTTGTGGAACGCGGGGTGGGTGGGAATTTGTGGATCCACGCAGATTCCGGAACTTTCCACCACAGAAATGTGGAGAAAATATGTTTTTTTTGACAATTTTTTAGGTTTGCAAGGGATTCTGGGTAACAGACCCTGGTGGGAGGCAGTCAAGTCACCCCATCCTGGATTTCCCTGGGTGTCTAGTTTTCAAAAATGTATAGGTTTGCTAGGTTTCCCAAGGTGCCCGCAGAGCTAGGGTTCAAAAACTACATCTAGACATTTTGCCAAAAAAGGGTAATTTTTCACTGCGAAAATGAGGTGTGACCATGTTGCGTTTTGCGCCGTTTCCTGTCGCGGGCACTAGGCTGACCCACACAAGTGAGGTACCGTTTTTCTCGTAAGACTTTGTGGAACGCGGGGTGGGTGGGAATTTGTGGATCCACGCAGATTCCGGAACTTTCCACCACAGAAATGTGGGGAAAATTTGTTTTTTTGGACAATTTTTTAGGTAAGGGATTCTGGGTAACAGACCCTGGTGGGAGGCAGTCAAGTCACCCCATCCTGGATTCCCCTGGGTGTCTAGTTTTCTAAAATGTATAGGTTTGCTAGGTTTCCCAAGGTGCCCGCAGCGCTAGGGTTCAAAAACTACAGCTAGACATTTTGCCAAAAAAGGGTCATTTTTCACAGCGAAATTGAGGTGTGACCACGTTGCGTTTTGCGCCGTTTCCTGTCGCGGGCTCTAGGCCGACCCACACAAGTGAGGTTCCGTTTTTCTCGTAAGACTTTGTGGAACGCGGGGTGGGTGGGAATTTGTGGATCCACGCAGATTCCGGAACTTTCCACCACAGAAATGTGGGGAAAATATGTTTTTTTTGACAATGTTTTAGGTTTGCAAGGGATTCTGGGTAACAGACCCTGGTGGGAGGCAGTCAAGTCACCCCATCCTAGATTCCCCTGGGTGTCTAGTTTTCAAAAATGTATAGGTTTGCTAGGTTTCCCAAGGTGCCCTCAGAGCTAGGGTTCAAAAACTAGAGCTAGGCACCTTGCCAAAAAACGGTCATTTTTCACTGGGTGTCTAGTTTTCAAAAATGTATAGGTTTGCAACAGTTTATTAGGTGCCGGCAGAGCTGGTGTTCAAAAACTACAGCTAGACACTACGCAAAAAAAGGGTACATTTTCATTGTGAAAATGTGGTGTGTTCACGTTGGGTTTTGAGCCATTTCCTGTCGCGGGCACTATGCCTACCCACACAAGTGAGGTACCATTTTTATCGGGAGACTTAGCGTAATTCAGATTTGTAAAGGAACTGTTATTACCTATTAACTTTCGATGTATATCTGCCTTCCAAATGAAAGACATTGTGTAAAAAAGAAGTCATTCTAAAAAATGACTGATAATTCTCATGCTAGTATGAGTATTCCCAATTTCGGAAATGTGCAAATATCTACTGTTTCTAAACTCTATATTTTGTTCCCATTTCAGAAATACATAGGTGTCTTTCATACCGATTTTTCCATGTACACATTTTTACAGAATAATTACTATATACCCGGTACATAATAAAAAACCATTGCAAGTTGCTGCTCAGTTTTTGGCTCTGGGTTCGTCGGGTTCTTGGTGAACCTACAAGTCCTATATATCCCCACAACCAGTAATGTCCAGCGGATGTAACGCTATATTGCTCTTAAAGAGCTGTCATAATTAGAAGAAGTTACAGGTGAAAACGTTGACACAAAAGGCTGTTTTTTTCAACTAATTTTCAATTTATCCTATATTTAACTGTTAGTTTCTATAAAGAAACCTTGATGGATCTACACAAATGAGCCCTTGCTGAATTCAGAATTGTGTCTACTTCTCTAAAATGTATAGCTGTACAGGATCCATTATTGCTTTTGTACCCATTTCTACCATTAACTGGAAGGAGGTCGAAAGCACAAAAAATAGCAAAAATAGGCTATGTCCCAGAAAAATGCCAAAACTGTGTAAAAAATGTTGGGTTTCTCACAAAAGTCTGGTATCCCCTAAAAGCTGGGAAAATGGTGATTTCAACCCCACAAACCCTTTCTTGATAACATTTGCAGGGAAAAACCCAGATGCTTTCATTTGCAGCCCGTTTTTCCCATTTTTCCGAAAAAAACAAAATGTTGCTGTATTATGGCTCATTTCTGGGAATCCACAAACCCTGAGTACCTTTAGAATCCCCATGATGTTGGAAGAAAAGGACGCACATTTGGCGTGGATACCTTATGTGGTCAAAAAGTTACAGGGGCCTCATCGCGCACTATCCCAAATAGCCAAAAAAACGCTTGGCACAGGAGGGGGAAAAGGCCTGGCAGCGAAGGAGTTAAACGCCTCCCAGAGGGTAGCATATTGGGGGACAGAGCCAGTGTTACGGACAAAAAATTCCGAGATCTCCTGCTCGAGTTCAGCCTTAAAAACAGGGTCCAGGAGCGACCGCGGATTCAAGCGCCAAGAAAGATATGGAGATTCCTCTCGCATTGGAGTAAGGGTAAGCAATACAAGAGAGTGATCAGAGTATGTGCGGGGGGGATAAGAGATATGGGATACCCCGAGCGCCAGGCCCCGATCAACAAGCCAATAATCAATGCGCGACCAGGAAGCCAAAGAGTAGCAGGATCCCTGCCGAGTCAGTGGGTAGTGTGCCCTCCAGGGATCAGTGAGGGCATGTTCCTCAACTATGTGTTTAAGTGCCGACTGCGCAGCGGTATAATGATGTGATTGTGGATGGGATCTGTCCAAATGGGAATTGATGGTTACATTAAAGTCCCCCGCCCCATATCAAATGCGACGTGCCTATACCCTGCACCTTTCCCCACAATACCCCAAAAAACTCCGGGTCGTCCGTATTGGGACCATAACAGGAAATCAGTGTAATCGTTTGCCCAGCCAAGCGTCCCCATAGAATGGTGTATCGCCCTTGCGAATCTACCTGGGATCCAATAGGAGTATACGGAAGCGTGTGTTTAACCATAACGCAGGTGCCACAGGCATAGGAGGAGTAGCACGAGAAACCTCTGTGGGATGCCCAGCGCTTAGCAAAAGTAGGGAGTGAGTTGGGGGAAAGATGTGTTTCTTGCAACATAGCACATTGAACATGATGGCGATCGAGGTAGGCAAGAATATGACGGCATTTGCGGGGATTACTTATGCCTCACACGTTCCATGTTAAAAAGACATACTGAGGCGTCTCAGGGCGCGATTCCATTGCTCAAAAGTAGCATTAACAGCGAGTGAAGCAAAGAGTATAATTCCCCAGAAGACCTCTTTTTTATATTGACTGAGCACAGTGCCGAACCAGATAGTAAACTGAACAACAAGCCATGGACCCTCCCCCCACCCACAACAGCATCCCCAACCTGCTGTCTCCAATACCTCCCCTTGCCCCCCCACTCGCCCAAGTCCTAGTCCCAACGGGCGACTGGTAGAGTCTTTCCCAAACTTTATGCAAAGAGTCTAATAGTAGGGTTCAGCTGGTAGGTTGCAGCTAGAGGGCGACCAGGTGCTCCTCGCAAAAGCGAGGGTGGTCGGGTGCAAATGCAGTAGTCCATCCCAGCTGATCCGTGGGCGTATCCCGCCGAGTTGGCCATAGCCAAGACTGGAGAAACAGTGCCTGTGGGAAGCAGCGCAAATGCACGTAAATGGTACCAGCCTAGAAGGATTACAGTTTAGTACAGAGTGCATCTGCTTCCTGCATAGCATATTGCATTCATAAGCAAGCGTGCACCCAAGCCGCAGGCAGCAGGTAAGTTCCAACAGTCTTGAAGTGTACCTCACCCGCAACCTATTCATCAGGACATTGCAGGATTCCCTAAGCTTATCCGGCCACACAGTGCGACATATTCTCGGTCAATGGCAAAACCACTGGTGCAGTGCAGAGTCACAATGTTAACAATTCCAATCTGCCGGGGCCCAGTGGCTCCAGCTGTCCGTTCAGCCCGGTAGATAGGGACATCGCCGACCACGTGAGATGACATCATCCAATGTCTGATGCGCCTTCGTTTTCTTCCCTTCACCACTCCGGGGACGGACGGCTCCCGGCAGGACCCGGCAGTGTCTTGATAAAATCCTGGGCGTGCTGCGGGTTGGTAAAGAAGTGGTGTCGGCCGTGGGAGGTAATTTTCAGGCGAACTGGGAATAGCATAGCATATGGCATATTAAGCTGCCGAAGCTTTTTTTTAACCGGAAGAAACTTACGTCGCTGCTCCTGCACAGCCATAGTGAAGTCTGGGTAGATAGAAATCTCCATCCCCTCAAGCTGTAGCCGGCCCTTCTCCCTGGATAATCGCAGCGCAACATCCCTATCGCGGTAATTCAGCAATTTGGCAATGATAGGGCATGGTGGAGCCCCAGGAGGAGGGCGGTTCACTAGCGGCCAGTGTGTGCGTTCCTCCACGAAAACCGCGGAGAACTCTCCTCTGCCAGAGTGTGGTCAACAGCCGCTCAACATACTTCTCCATCTTCCCAGTGGCTGTCGTCTCTGGCACACCCAAGATTCGGAGGTTGTTCCTCCGTGACCGCGATTCCATCTCTTCATTTTTAGTGGCTATCACTTTCAGCACTTTGTCCATCTCTGAGACGCGACTAGCGGACGCAGCGCAGGTGTCCTCCATGTCCGAAATGCATCTCTCTGCTTCAGTAAAGCGGTCGTCGTGCTTATCCGCTCTCTGTGTGAGGCCATCTAATCGAGCCGTCATGAAGTCCATTTTAGACTCTATGGATGTCAGACTTGACTGCATGACCAGCAGCAGCTCTTTCAGGTCTGCCGTCGACGGAGCCGGGGTCAGAACCGCAGCAGGCTCTCCATCTGGGTCCGATGGCGTTCTAGTGGTTTTCCGGGTATCAAAGGTTAGTTTCGACTGCTTGCCGTCGGATTTCCCCATTGCGGCCCTATGGGATGGCGTGAAGCTTCGCAGGGCAGCAGGCATGTAACGTGTCTCTCGTGGGACTGCAGGGCTGAACCGCCAGCGAGACAGGGCTCCAAGCGCCTCTCCAGCACACACCGGGCAAGATATCTAGGGATGCTATAGGCCCCTCTAGCGCCAAGCCTCACACCCAACGCAACAGTAGTAACTTCACCAGCTCTCCAAGAGGCAGCGATCCCTCCAAGGTGCCGCCTGGGATTATCTCCAAGCCACCCAGGCCAGGACAAGTAGCCCTCACTCCCCAAGGCATCAGAGGCAGCAGGGGCCCAAAGGGAGTGCAGATCTTCTCAGCAGAGCCCTATCTCGTGGCAGGACTTCATGCACGGCCAGACAAGCAGCAATCACCTCTGCCCCAGCTCCAATCTGTCCTCAGCTCTAGCAGCAGCACTGGTCTCGCCCAGGGGCGAGTTAGGCACCTTCTCTTCATTCACTGGAGTCTCAGCAGGGGGGCAGGGACAGCGATGATGCCCTCCCAGCTATCCGGCAGCCCCCACATCCCTCGCACAGCAAGGCCCCAGACAGAACCGATACGCCCAACTCAAGTAGGCCGCGCCGGCCTACCATGTCAGGCGCGCTGCGGGGAGGCTCCGTGCAGCCCGAGCCGAGCGCTCCCGCAGCAGCGCCAGCAGGGAATCAACTCTACGCAGTGCTGAAGGCCGCCACAAGAGGGGCACTTACCCCAAGTTCAGTTCGGGCCGGCGTTCCAGGCTCCGCCGCCGCCGAGTGCCCTCAGCTCCGTCTCCAGGCCCCCGCCACTTCTGGCTCTCCGCCCAGCCTCTCCTCCGCGACTCACAGCAGGCCGGGTCAGAGGCGGCAGCAGGTCAAGTTATCAGCCGCCGCCGCAGCGAGGAGTTGCTCCGCTGGGCCCCCACACCTCCGCCACCTCAGCAGCGGCAAGGCAGCAAGCTACAGGCAGTGAGCGCAACCGAGAGCAGTGCGCGCCTTCAGGAAGCTCCCGCCTCCGCCATTTCGGGATCTGCGGCCCCACGGGTACAGCGAGCCAAAGTAAGAGAATGGAGCAGATCCGGCTTTTCTGTGGGGGGCATCAGCTGCTCCGCTGTGTCAGCGGGGGTTAATCTGCATGCAGGGGTAGTCGTGGGCCAGGATGGCAAGGATAAACAGAGGATATTTCCCCAAACAGCAAGAGCCTCACCGAAAGACGGCCATCTTGCTAGGCGCCCTCTAGCGCCCCCCCACAGTGGATTTCAAATTGCCTACATCTGGGACAGTAGACTGTGGAAGAGTGTCACCATTTCCTTGTGTCAGAACAGTGGGTAAAGATTGAGTGTCACTATCACCCTGTGTCTCCTGACACCTTGACAGCAAACCCCACTTCTTCATCCAAGCAGGACACATGTGAAAAGATTCTTGTCTACCTCTAAGTAGAGTGAAAGGACTGGAACCTGTGACATTACTCAGGGTGGTACGATGTGCCCACAACACACTCTGGACAGCCTCCTTGATGTCTACTCTGGATGACATAGCCCACTGAACGCATTCAACAAGTATACGGTTGGTGCACTCAATAAAACCATTGGACTGTGGGTGATATAAAGCCTCATGCCGGTGGGTAATACCACACTGGCACAGAAAATCAGACATTTCTTTGGACGTAAACTGTACCCCATTGTCAGATACAATCTCCTTGGGAAAACCCTGTCAAAAAGACATTGAAGGAACTTGATGACCTCATGAGAATTGGGATCTGTCATGAAATGGACTTTCCATCACTTACTGAAGTAGTCGGCAACAACCAGAGCGAACTTGCATTTATTAGGTAGCACATTGAAAGGCCCCACAAAGTCGATAGCCAACTTCAAGCAAGGACCATCAGGCGCTTAAAAAAATTAAAAAAGAAGAAGAAGGAAAAAAAAGACGAGTGTCCCGCCAACTCGTTTAAATCTTTAGTCTGCTTTATTGCTTCTACCATATATATAAATCTGTATGTGTGGATGTTATGTCCACTTTTAGCCTTTGTACGAGGTATTCATATTGTAAAATTTATACTTAGCTCTTTTCTTCTTTTTTTTCTTCTTTTTTTTCTCAAAGCCTTCCCCAATGACCTCATACAAGGAAGAGACACTGTCTTTAAAGAACTGGTCCAATGGAAACGCATGGGTCTGCTCAGTAAACATGAATTAAGTTTCCTCAAAAATGAACATCCAATAACACCAGTCCTGTACTTTATCCCAAAAGTACATAAGAACATCACACCGGGAGACCTATCATTTCAGCTCAACGTAGTCTCTTAGAACCAATGTCAAAATATGTAGACTGTTACCTGCATGAATATGTGGGAATCCTCCCGTAGTTCATCAAGGACACTGGTCACTTCCTTTCTAAACTGCAAAATGTTGAGTGGCAAGAGGATTGCCTCTTCCTTGTGATGGACATCAGCTCATTGTATACAAGCATACACCACTCTGATGGTATTAAGTCAGTTAAACACTATTTGGGTAATTGGAACATCCAACTATATGAGCATGACATGATGATTCTAAGAACGATTGAGACATGTCTTATGTGGTAAATATTTCATTACCGGTACTATTTTTTATGCGGTAAAGTCTAGTAAGAATAACTCAGTAAATATAAGAGGCAGAATCCGTGGTATTAGAGGTTCTAAAAGGCTTTATTCCTCTACAAAGGAAATACAATTCGAATTGCAGGCTTCACACTCCATCACCATGAGGGTTCAGGAAGGAAGGCAATACATTATTGACAAGTAATGGTATTTATATGGAAAGCATTACATTAAGACAGATGCAAGAGGCGTAACAGCTGATAATACAGATATAATACACATACGTAACGAAAAAAGGCGTAAACATGGGTGTAACTAAATACGTCATTAAACATGATGTCACAAGTGGGTGGATCCATAAGAGAATCCTGCAATGTCAGCAGAAATACTTGGCAGAGATGCGCGCGCAGCCGCATGACGTGTGATTGACGTGCAACTAGAGGGTGAAGGGGACTTGACATTTAGCTCTACATGTGGAGACAGAAGTCTGGGGGGTCATGTCAACCTAATCCCAAATCATATCTAATATCTTATGTTTAAAGAACTGTATTATCCAAAAGGAAAGGTCTCTAGGATGAAATCTATTCTATACTGACTGTTAGTGCGTGTACAAGCGTCTAAGTGTCTACATGAGATGCGAGGGGGCAGGAATCTTCCATGGTAACAGGGGCTATGAATTACTTACATGAGGACAGTGAGGCCTGGCCCTTTGCACGGTAGCTGGAAGAATGTTTACCTAAACTACTAGACAGGAATGCATCGGATGAGGAGCGGAGTAGATAATCTTGAAGGTGAAATACAGTTTTTGGCAGGCAACAGGCTGGATCAGGCATCGTTAGCCGCGTAGGGAGTAGGACAAAGTTCATGGATACAGATGCAGGCTCGGGCTGGAGCTTTCAGAGGCAGAAAGCAGGAAAGGCTTGATGGCAGAATTCAGGGCCTACTCGCCTGAATCTGTAAAATGTGGAAAGTGAACCACATAAAGTCGGTGGCCTTTCATACTTAGGAATGAAATATCTGACCCATTCATGGTGGATCTGAAAGAGGACATGTTGACGGTGGACGCACATGTATTTGCGTCTTCAAAACTGGAACTGGAGGGAACATACATGTACTTATAGCATGCACATGGAGCCGTTGGGGTCTACGATAGGGGACATAACTGATCACAAAATTCATATTTCCTCATTCCCTCCTTGTCCCCTACGGACCCTCAGGAGATATCGATCTTCATCAATCCATCGATCTGTTCATATAGCATCATTTGTTCTTCTTTCTTCTTCCGGGATTTTGAACGAAAACTTGGAGGTGGGATACACGATGTGGCACACAGGCCACAAATCGCTGGCCCACATTGTAGACATAAGCAGCAACTGAATAGTATGAGAAAGCCAATACCTAGGAAGGATAGGATCCTCCATCCCCAGGCGGACAACACGCTCCAGAACCAACCGGACCAAGTCCAGGTGCCTGGGCTCTGGTGTATCTGGCTTATAATCTTATGAAGGCGGGTTATGGCTTTATATACTGACGGTGAATTTTCTGGTATGAAAATGCAGCAACTTGATCCGATGACTCTACAAGCTCCGCCCCTATCGGCCAGGATGACGTCAAGGACAAGACGATTTTGAAGCACAACAATCCGCATAGCAGACTGCTCTTCTGTTAAATTGCCTAAGGCGGAAGTAGTCTCGTTTACTACTGCTTCAAGGGTTCTAGTTAATCTACGTATCAGCTTACTATTAGTGACTGTACCTATATAGGGAAAGAAACCTTTATTGAAATCTGTATATTGTTCCCATGCCGTTTCAGTGTAGTCGACAATCGGGAGATCTCTCTGCTGTCTATTGTGTACTAAATGGGTATTTCTATGATAATCAGGAGGAGCTAGGAAAACAGGTGGCAGAAGGAATGCTATGTAACAGGTACCATCCCAGTCTAGAGGTAGACATATATATGCGGTCTGGCCACATATGAAGTAGGAATGACGGGAAGCTCTAAATGTAGATTTGCCTTGATCACTGAATTTTATTACAGTGGTGCATTTACTATGGCCCATGTGTATGGAACCATTCTTTCTTACACATAATTCCCCTTTAACTGGGAATACTGACATAGCGGGCAAGATTGGTGTGGCTTCGGATTCAACATTCAGGATCATGAGGTTAAGTGTAAAATTACCTAATCCATACACTTCATTTTCTAGATCAGTTCCTGTTCTTTTGGGAAGTCCCTCCTTGTTAGGGTAACAGACTTTAAGCAAAACCAGGTTCAGGTTTCCCCATACCCAGTTGTCTTGATAAACTGCGGAATTTGAATCTAGGGAATTAATCAAACTAAACCATGCTCCACAGGAGCCATTGTGAGTGAACGGATACGGAAAGAGGGGCAAAACTCCCTTATAGTTCTGATAGGGAGGGAGTCGGCCACATATCCAACAATTGGTAGCATTGCTGGTTTGATGGGAATGATGTAACATACTAATAAATGTGTTGTTGCGCAGCGCAAATCTATAAGACAACTCATGCGGAGGTAATTCGCTAAAAGAATGTTCAGCAGTAACATTGTAAGCACGTTTAGAAATAGGGTAATACATATGCAACAATATACTAGAAATGATGATCAGAAGACTTAGAAAAAACAAAATTAATAATGTTACTGTGCAGTGACTACGAAGTGATTTACAATACGCATGCTTTTTAAGCTGCATCTGTTGATTTCTTTCTCTATTCTGGTCTAGAGGATACATGTCAGAGACAAATTCAACCGATTCACCTTGGAGAGGACTTAAACAATCAAATTGCCTGACTTGCTAGACCTTAATTTTAGTTTATAAAGTTCAGTTTTCATGGGTTCAACCAAGGGGAGCTTTGAATCAGTCTGTGAAGGGATACAAGGCTGATTGTTCACATCGGTCGGTAGTCCATAAAATTTCTTGATATGACTCGAGTGCAACCACCCTTTACGTCCCTCTATCTTCACGGCTGTCCTTGTTACTAGTAGAACAAGTTTTGGCGATTTCCACCTAGGCTCCAGTTGGGTCTTCCGGTCGAAATTCCGTACTAGGACCAGATCACCTGGAACCACGTCATGGGGCTTCACCTCAGTGTTATCGGGAAAAGCTGCAGCTACCTGTGAACGACAAGATTGTAGTGCAGACATCAAGGAAGCCAGGTAATCTGTCAGCATATTACAGTCAACATCAGTGATTTTGCGAGGTATAGGCGTCCCCCACATATTTGGTGGTCTACCGAAGATCACCTCGTACGGGGATAGCCCTGTTCGAGAATGTGCTACCATTCTCATGTAAAAGAGTGCAACTGGTAAGGCTACTATCCAATCGACACCTTTTTCTCTACATATTTTGGACAATCTAATTTTCAGAGTTTGATTATGGCGTTCCACGAGACCTGCTGCCTCAGGATGTCGGACACAGTGGAATTTCCATTGGTAGCCTAACAAAAGTGAAACGTGTTTCATTAATTCGGATGAGAATGGCTGGCCGTTATCTGAGTATACAACACGTGGCAAACCATATCGTGGGAAGAATTCTCGCACTAGCTGTTTGGCAGTAGTCGGGGCAGTGTAATCTGAAACCGGGTAGGCTTCTGTCCAACGGGAAAGAGCACAGACAACTACGAGAACATATTTGAATCCTCGACATCGTTCCATCTGGATATAATCCATCTGGAGGACTTCAAAAGCATGATCGGGAGGTTGAAATCCACCCTGCTCTACGGGGATGCTTTTACCTGGATTAAACTGACAACATATCATACAGGTACGTACTTTCTGTTTGGCTGCTGCTCGCAAGTGTTTGTTGAACCAAATGTGTTGAATACTGTCTAGCATAGCTTTTTCTCCTAGGTGCGCTGGACTGTGTATTGTGTTAATGATGACTTGAACCATGGAATCGGGAAGAAACCATATAGATTTTTCCTTCGTCATCCATCCTTGATCCGTTTGGATCCCTCCTAATTCAGTCCATTTCTTTATTTCTTCTGGTGTAGCGTGTGTCTGTATGTCAATTATATCAAGGGCGGGATCCTTAACTGTCATGCAATGTGTTGGTGTCGGAACTATTGTCTTTGTCGCGTCAGTTGTATGAGTCTGGTTCTGAGCAGTCTGTTTAGCTGTTCTGTCAGCTAGGTCATTACCCTGAGAAATGATATCGGTAACTTTTGTATGAGCTTTGCATTTCATAATCGATATTGCAGTAGGTAAATGAATCGCATCTAATAGTGCTTGAATGAGGGGTCCGTGTTGGATGTGGGCACCGTGAGAAGTTAGATAACCTCTCTCTCGCCACAGCACGCCGAAGTCATGGACGACTCCGAATGCATAACGTGAATCTGTATATATGTTGACTTTCTTAGTTTTAGCTTGAATACAGGCTTGTGTCAGAGCGATGAGCTCTGCTGCTTGAGCTGACAAAGTGTTAATACAATTTGTTTCAACGACTTCAGTGTCTGTTGTGACTGCGTAAGCGGCCACTAACTCTCCTGTACTTGTTCTCATACATGAACCATCTACATACAATGTCAAGTCTGGATCTGATAAAGGGATGTCTGTCAAGTCTTGTCTGGGTTTCGTCGTGATAGTAATGACTTCAATACAATCATGTGCTAATGGATCTGTTCCGTTTACTGGCAACAGTGTGGCAGGATTTAACGTATTATAACGTCTGATTTCTATGTGTGGCTGAAACAATGTCAATTCGTAACCGGTGAGTCTCGCTATAGTCAAGTGTTGTGTTTGTGTGCGGTTCAAGAGAACCTCTACTGCGTGTGGTACTTGTACTGTCAATTGATGTCCTAACACTATGGCATCGCTTTGTCTGATTGCTAAAGCTGTTGCTGCCACTGATTTCAGGCACGCAGGAAGAGCCTGAGCTACTGGATCTAATGCACTAGAGAAATAAGCACATGGTTTGTGTGATCCTGCTTGTTCCTGAGTGAGTACTGACAAGGCAGTACCTTCGCGTTCTGTAACAAAGAGTGTAAACTGTTTGCTGTAACATGGTGTTGCTAAAACAGGTGCTTGACATAAAGCTTTCTTTAAGCTTTCAAAGGCGTGTGTATGTTCTTGAGTCCAAGGGAGAACAGTCGATGTGGCTGCCTCATGTGTTGTCAACTGGATGAGTGGCTTTGCTAGAAATGCATATTGAGGGATCCACTGCCTACAGTATGAAGTGAGGCCTATAAAAGCCCGCACCCCCTTTTGTGTCTTGGGTGGTGGCATGTTAGCAATTAACTGGATGCGGTCGGGTGTAAGCTGTCTTCCCTCCTTGGACAGCGAGTGCCCAAGGTAGACAACTCGCGGGACACAGAATTGCAGCTTAGAAGGGGACACCTTGTGCCCCTTGTCGGCCAGAAATTTTAAAACCGTCAGTGACGCTGTTTCACATTCAGGTTCGCTTCGGACGGTGATCAGCAGATCATCGACATATTGAAGCAAGGCAGTGTTAACTGGCATGTGGATACTGTCAAGTTCTCGTTTTAGTGCTTGGCTATAGATGCTGGGGCTTTCTGTAAATCCTTGAGGTGCGCGTGTGAATTTAAAACTTCGTCCATTTAAACTGAATCCGAACAGATATTGACTTTCCGGATCTATTGGGACGCTAAAGAAAGCATTCTTGAGATCAATTACAGTGAAGAACGTTGCTTCTGAATCAATAGCAGTTAGTAATGAAGAGATATCTGGGACCACAGGGTATTGTGGTACAATACATTTATTTAATTCGCGCAGGTCAATAACTAATCGATATACTGGTGATGCTTTTGGATCCGTTCTCTTAAGAATCGGAATTATCGGGGAATTGCATACATTGGAGTCGGTTTCGACAACCACTCCTTGTGCAATGAGTTCGTCAATGATTTGCAGTAAGGCCGCAACAGCATCTGGTGGTAACCTATATTGTCGCATTCGTGGTAGTACTACTCCTGTTTTTAGTGTGACTCGATATGGTGTAATGTTCATGCAACCAACATCAGTGGGGCCTTGTGCCCATAAATGCGTAGGTAAGCTCTGCAGCCGGTGATCCATGTCTCTGGACACGTAGTGACCTTTAAAATCACGTAAAAATAATCGTACTCCTTCCGGAGAACAACATATTATAGCTCCTAGAGCTTTCAATGTTTTTATACCTAACAAGTTTTCTGGACATGATTTAGTAAGCAATAAATCTGTAGTTCGTGTCAATGGACCAACCGTAAGTGGAAGGGGCTGTGTTACGTCATTAATTATAGGTTTTCCTGAGAATCCAAGGGAAATATTTTGTGAGCCTGAGAGGGGTGCCCCTGGAACTTCACTGCGTCGTATAGTTGTTCTGCTTGCCCCTGTATCAAGTAAAAACTTTCTGTCTTCCCCTAATAGTTCACTATGTACATAAGGTCCCTCTTGATCTACAGGAACCTCAATAAGGGGTAAGCCAACTTCCCTCTCTAGGCTATTTCATGTGTATCGCTGATAATCAGGATAATCTGCTTGTGCATACTGGTACATCTGTTGCGTTGTCGCTTGTGTGGCAGCAATAGGCTGCGCTGGTGGTGGTGCTACGGTCTGTTGTGGAGCTGCCTGTTGCGGAGCTAGTTGTTGCGGAGTTGACCTATGTTGTGCATGCTGAGGAATTTGTTGTTGATTCTGATCCTGTCTAGGTGGACGTGATCGTTCCTGAGTTCTACCCGTGGCGATATTATGTTTCAGAACTGGACAATCGTGTATATAATGACCTTGTTGTTTACAATAGTTACATGTCCCTTTAACTGGACCTGTTGAATCACCCTTTTGGTGACCATCAGCTGGAACTGACTGAGCAACAAGCATTTTCATTTTTGTATCTTTCATGCGTCTTTGTTCATGTTCTTGTTCTTCTCTAATTCTATTGTGGTGGTATTGTAACATCTGTAACATCTGTGACGGGGTGTTACCTTGCCAGGTACTCTCGAATTTCAATACTCTATTCTTGACTTGCGGCAGAGAATTTTCAACTAATTTTGTCACAAACAGATGTGGATATGACTCGCTACTTGCTTTTATGCCACTATTGATACCAAAACATTTTTCAAATCGGGAATAGAAATCACTAGTGTCTTCATCTTGCTTTTGTTTACAGGCTGAGATTGCACCCCAGTCCTCCTTTTTCGTAGTTAATAAACGTGGTAGTACCTGCACTAATAATCCTGGTAATGCTGTAGTCCTTTCCCCAAGCCCTGCTCCTGCAGCTCGGGCCTTTTCTTCGTTTTCTAATGCTGTCCAATCTATCTTTTGGTCTCCCACCTCCCATTCCTTTTCTTTGAGTTTCTCGTAAACACCGGCAGGCATTAATACTTTTAATATTTTCATAATGTCGGGGTAGGTATACTCTCCCATGAGTAGCATGTCTTTTATCTCACGGTGGAAACCTGCTGGATCCTTGTCATGGCTGGGTACTACTTTCTTCATTTCTAATAATTCGATTTTAGTTACAGGCGTGTACACAAACACGCGTGTAAAGTTATTACCTTCACCTCTGATTGGGTGTACTTCGCGTAACGGATTCAGTCTATCTATGTGATACATTTTTCTTCTCATAGTGGGAACTGGAACGTGTTCTGGGCACACGAAAGTTATATACTGGTTTCGAAATTCTAGAATTTCTTTAATCAAATCAGTACCTGACCCTCTCCATTTATTCGTGAGTAATTCGGTCAATATGTCAGGTAAGGGTCCAGGATCGGAGTGTTGACTTTTATATAATATAAGGAGGTGTTGAATCATGTATATACTAGCTAAACGCTGTTCGTCTGGGGCGAGATTCAGAAACGTGTGTGCTAGTGCATCTTCACTGTATTTGTCGGGACTGTCGGCCCATTGTACTGCTGACCTGGCTAATTCTTGTTCATCCATGGAATTGAGCATATGGTACCCCCTTCGGTCTCGGAGTAGGTTATCAGCGGCTTGGAATAGGTGTTCAGGGGACCTTGTATTTAACATAGGGGTTTGAAAATGTCTATTACATTCTGGACGTATCGGACATATCGGATCATTGAAGCCTCTAGTATTATTATGGGGTCTTCCTCTACCTACGTAAGCTATCGTTTCTATTTGTTCTGATTCTTGCTCCTCCTCTCCCTCTGATTCAATTCTGTCTGCTTCTCGTCTTTCTTTATGTATTCGTTCTACTTCTTTGCGAATCTTTCGGCACATAACTACTATGCATGACTGTTTATCATGTTTCTCGTCTGATATGTTCTGACCCCATTTGGCAAGTTTTTGCATGGTATCATGATCTGCCCCAGGCCTGTCTTGGTTCCTGATCACGCAGTTTATGAAAAAACGTAGTAGTTGTCTTTGTACATCCACTTTCTGGTACTCCATAGCTTCGTTAATACTTTCTGGGCCTCGCCCTGTTTGGACAAAGTGATATATATTGTCTAGGTGCTCAACCATTCCTGGTATCGTCATTAAATACAATGTAGCCCGTCTTATACGTAGTGATGATATTAGCAATCTGTCCTGTTTACCTGGCACTGGATCGTATCTACAATCCACAAGATGTTCTCTAAACATGTCGGATGTCACTAGATGGGGTGTACGTTGAAGTGCTAACTCTCTAAGGGTCTGTTTATTTCGTGGTGGTGTGGCAAACATGTCTGTCGTACCTCCTGCAGCACCGTCTGAGGTGCTGGGCAAGAAAGGATTTGTTGGACGTAAGATGGAAATTGTAGATGCGGGAAAAACAGTAGAAACGGACGGACCTGTTGGAACTAGTGCAGGAGTTTGCTGCTGCGGAGATACAGACGGATGCTCTTGGTGTTGAACACCATCGGCAAGCGGTGTGTGTGGTATGGTATTAGCATACTCGGGAGCTACGTCATCTAAATAGGAGGAAAGGAAAACGTCCTTTGCTGTTTTAGGATGTGCTTTTGTCGGGAGCAATGGAGGAGTCAAGTCTTTTGGTATTTCCGGGGTAGCCTTAGGTAATCCTTCGGCCAGAAGAGGATACATACCATTCATAAGAGTGTTTCTTTGTCTATCTACTTGTTCCGATATAACTCGGGTACCTTCCTCTATTAATAAATTTTCTCGGGTTTTATTCGAATTCTCCCTACCTTTCTCTTCCTGTCTGAGCGCCTTTTCTGTACGTCTATATGATTCTTTACGCCATAATTCAATGGCATCTTTCTGTGACTGTCTGGCTTTCTTTTTCCATAATTCTTCTTCTACTCTCATGATGCAATCTGCATCCCAGGTCCCCGCTGCGGGCCATCTTTGACTCTCTGGTAAATCCTTGGTGTAGTCCACCCATAAATCAAGAAATAACACGGCATCTAGGCCATGCTTATGATACATAAAGTACCCTGGAGTGTCCCTAGGTGGGATGGGAACAGCTTCTTCGAGTACCCCTTTTCTAGTTTTGATCTGTCTTAATTTCGAAAAGAACAGCATTTTTAGATCTGGTTACTTAATCTTAAACAACCTTAATACAAATAAACACAATAATGAACAGTCATTCATACCACAATGTATAGAACGTATAAAAACATTTAATATTTGACATTTAACGAATAATGATGACTAATAAGAAACTAGTTACTGACATAATACTAACACTAAATAATACTTAATTATATGCAAGACATACTAGATATACTGCTAAACAGTACAGATACACTGCTGAAACAGTGCAGACCGGATTTGTGTACCCAAACCCGTCTTGACCGGCACAGACTATGTGCACGTTTAAATGCCTCCCCGGCAATGGTACTCACCGGGTAGCTCGGAACGGAAGGCCTCGGAACTGAACTGAAACTGGACCGGACTGGACTCGACTCGACTGGACTCGGAACTTCGGAACCTGGTGGGCCTCTGTATACCTCGGATCTTGCTCTCTCAGCTAGGCTCTGGTCGGGATACTTCGCACTTCTCACCGCCTCGTCTGGGTGTTGATCGCAGCCTCAGTCACCTCCGCTTGGCCGGAGGGAGATACAGGAAATCCTGCAGGTACGCGTTTTTGTCCGTTCAGCTGTGGCAGGAGACCGGGCCTGCAACGCACCTCCGGCGTGTGAGATGAGAAAGTGTCCCTGTTCGGGCGCCAATTTCTGTGGTAAATATTTCATTACCGGTACTATTTTTTATGCGGTAAAGTCTAGTAAGAATAACTCAGTAAATATAAGAGGCAGAATCCGTGGTATTAGAGGTTCTAAAAGGCTTTATTCCTCTACAAAGGAAATACAATTCGAATTGCAGGCTTCACACTCCATCACCATGAGGGTTCAGGAAGGAAGGCAATACATTATTGACAAGTAATGGTATTTATATGGAAAGCATTACATTAAGACAGATGCAAGAGGCGTAACAGCTGATAATACAGATATAATACACATACGTAACGAAAAAAGGCGTAAACATGTAACTAAATACGTCATTAAACATGATGTCACAAGTGGGTGGATCCATAAGAGAATCCTGCAATGTCAGCAGAAATACTTGGCAGAGATGCGCGCGCAGCCGCATGACGTGTGATTGACGTGCAACTAGAGGGTGAAGGGGACTTGACATTTAGCTCTACATGTGGAGACAGAAGTCTGGGGGGTCATGTCAACCTAATCCCAAATCATATCTAATATCTTATGTTTAAAGAACTGTATTATCCAAAAGGAAAGGTCTCTAGGATGAAATCTATTCTATACTGACTGTTAGTGCGTGTACAAGCGTCTAAGTGTCTACATGAGATGCGAGGGGGCAGGAATCTTCCATGGTAACAGGGGCTATGAATTACTTGCATGAGGACAGTGAGGCCTGGCCCTTTGCACGGTAGCTGGAAGAATGTTTACCTAAACTACTAGACAGGAATGCATCGGATGAGGAGCGGAGTAGATAATCTTGAAGGTGAAATACAGTTTTTGGCAGGCAACAGGCTGGATCAGGCATCGTTAGCCGCGTAGGGAGTAGGACAAAGTTCATGGATACAGATGCAGGCTCGGGCTGGAGCTTTCAGAGGCAGAAAGCAGGAAAGGCTTGATGGCAGAATTCAGGGCCTACTCGCCTGAATCTGTAAAATGTGGAAAGTGAACCACATAAAGTCGGTGGCCTTTCATACTTAGGAATGAAATATCTGACCCATTCATGGTGGATCTGAAAGAGGACATGTTGACGGTGGACGCACATGTATTTGCGTCTTCAAAACTGGAACTGGAGGGAACATACATGTACTTATAGCATGCACATGGAGCCGTTGGGGTCTACGATAGGGGACATAACTGATCACAAAATTCATATTTCCTCATTTAATAACAACTTTTTCTTGTTTAACATAGTGATCTACCAACAGCTACAAGGTGTAGCGATGGGGGCATGTTTCTCTCCCAGCTATGAGTGTTTACACGTTGGCTGGTGGGAGGAACATGTCCTCAGGGTTGCCCACAAAGCTACCCATGACTCACACGTCCTCCATTGGTGGAGATTTATAGATGACGTGTGCATCATATGGAAGGGGTCTGAGGAATCTGCGCATCAGTTTGTTAATGATATCAATGTCAGTGACCTAAACCTGATTTTCACTGCGTACATCAGCAGTAACTGTGTACAATTTTTAGACATGGAGCTATACATAGATGATAACACTATTCAAAGCAAACTTCACAGGAATAGCACTGCTGGCCTCTATCCTGCATGCCAGCAGTGCCCACCCACACCATCTAATTTGTAGCATTCCGTATGGAGAATTTCTGCGAATCAGGAGGATTTGCAGTTCTGAAGCAGACCTCAATTCTTGTCAGACAGAAGCTCTCCAGAGATTTTTAGCCAGTGGTTACAAAGCCAAAGAGTTAAAAGCCTTAACTAAGGCTAACAGTCACAACAGGGAGGAATTAAATGTTTTACAGGGTCAAACTGCCACTACTAATGCAACTTATGCAACTGTTGTTCAGTCATCCAAGAACTCAGATTCTGTCAGACTAATAACCTCATATAGCTGCCAGGATAGACAAATATGGAAGATTATTTATAAACCTTGGCCGATAGTTTTATCAGACCTGACATTGTCACAGATCGTGCCCAATCTTCCTACTCTCACGTTCAGACGCACTCCCTCAATGAGGGATGCGCTTGTCAAAAGCAGTCCTGAGGTGAATGTCTCGGACACCTGGTTGTCACCTAGGACAGGTTTTTTTAAGGGCAGCTCATGCAGAGCTTGCAAATTTGGAAGGAACACTATAGAGTACACCACAGCATTTGATGATAACCCTATTAGAATCCTGGGTCATTATACATGTCGAACCGAGTTCGCAGTGTATGTATTAGAATGCACTTGCCATCTCAAGTATGCTGGTAGCACTAAACTTCAGGTTTTTAACAGAATTCTTCAACACCTTCGAGCTGTGGTAAACTCTGACCCCAATTATACAGTGGCTCGTCACTTAAAACATGCCCATAACAATGATCTGAGGTATTTTGTAATTGGTTCTGTACCTAAATCAATTCGCGGAGGCAATAGGGAGAAACTGGTGCGCCAGCTTGAATTCCATTTTACTGTGTTATTAGACACCAGGATGCCTAACGGTCTCAATACAGGGGAGGACCTTCACAATTTTTTATGAATGTTTTATGAATTGTATAGTCTGGTGCCACTTTGATTCTGACGCTAAGATGGTTATGTGAGCTTTTATCATTCCACTCTTGTACTGTATATCGAGAAAAAAGATTTTTTTACTTTGTTTTAACCTGTCTTTTACTGTGACTCAGTTCAGTTCAATTAACTTTATTTGATTCAAAAGAAACATAAAAGTTTACAAAAAAATTCATTTGTTCATTTTAAAATACAAACTGTTTTAAAATACAGAAGGGTTTAGCAGGCAATACACAAAAGTTAGCACCAAGATAGATAAAAAAACAATAAAATTATTCATAATTCATATTGTTTCCTGATTAAAAGAGCAATTCTAATAAAACTGAGCACAGAGCTACAAATAGTGGCAGTTGATAACAACCTCAAATATTCTAAACCTTCTTTGTAGGTACAGGGGCGAATATCCTGTAAAATTGGTTTAATGAAACGGGCTCTTGGGTCTTTGTAAAGTGAAAAAAAGCATAAAATGCGTTGTACTCTGTTGTGCTGCACTATTACATGGGCAAGGGGGAAGTCTCTCATACCACCCCCCCCCCTGTTTCGGAAAAGCCACAAGAAAGCGCAGTGCATTTAAACGAAATCTCGTCATTAAAAAACACCAATGAACCTGAGTGGTAAAAGACAAGTAGAATTGTTGTTGTTTCAAAGCTACATTTTCCACTGTATTACTTTCCTGTCTAGACAAACTTAAAACAGTATGATATGCATTCTTAATGACCATCTTCATATTAGGTTGGATAGACTCCGGGTTTTCATAAAAATTATCAAGGCCTATCTTATGGAAAGTTTCCTTGACATAGCGTAACCACAGAACCGCCATTGCATTGTCAAGGTTCATGCAGTCTCTTAAAATGCCTCCTGAAAATAACAGATCTTCTGAGGTCCAAATTTTACCCCATAAAAGCAATAAGGAAATATGGATTCTGTCACTCACATATTCTAAACCCACCTCAGAATGGCAGAATAATGTTGGAGAACTGCTGGGGATAGATAGAAGGCACTTTTATGATATCCCCATACTCCTGCCCCATAGGTGGCTACTGACAGACATTTGGATTTGTACAGTATTTTCATTTAAGCTATCGGCTTATGGCCAAGTTTGCTGGCAAATCGGAAGAGCCCCTCTATGGTTCTACTAGTTTGTTGCAATCTAGATGTAATCAAGTGATCCCAGCTCAACTTTTTATCAAAAAGATTCCCCAAATAAGTGAAATTTGATACTTTATCAATAGCTATGTCGTTGACCATATAATTACGCGTTTTAGTTTTATTTGAGTCACACACTATGATAAAAGATTTACTAAAGCTGACCTTCAGATCCAATCCTGACATGAACTCATTAAAAGCATTCAAACATTGTTGTAAGCTGTTTGCTGTTAGAGTCATCAGCACTGTATTGTCCGCATAGGACAATAAGGGTACCTGTTTGCCATCTATTCTTGGAAAGTCCAATCTTTGCTGTAAAAAAAAAATCCAGACCATTTATATTTATTAAAAATAGGAATTGAGTCAATATATAACCCTGGCGTACGCCCTCAGTTGAGGCAATTGGCTTGGTCTTTTCACCACCTGGGCCATACCGGATGGCCACAGAGGTAGCTGCATGCAATCTATGCAGCAGGGTGACAAGCGGCTCCTTGAATCCCATAGTGTCCATTAATGCCCACAGCTTTCCTCGACACACTGTGTTGAAGGCACTAGACAAGTCCATAAAGGCCACATGGATCGAAACACCCCTGGCCTTCATGTACTTGCCCATAATCATAGACAGGTTGAGGCACTGCTCAGTTATTCCCCTTCCCTTCCTGAAGCCATATTGGGTGTTCACAGTAATACCCGAAGTATTGTCCCATGGCTCCAAACGTGCAAGGATTACCCTCCCCAGCAGCTTACAAGACGTATCTATTAGGGAAATCGGCCTAGAACATTTAGGGTAATTTCTGTTTTCCTTTTTAAAGAATTGGCGCCATCACTGCTTCTTTCCATGTAGATGGAATGCGACCCACAATTACAGCTTTAAAAACATTAAGTAACAAAGGTGCCCACATTTGTGTGTTATTTTTAAATAAATCCAGGGGCACACCATCTGGCCCTGGTGCTTTTAGGGGAATGCCTTTTCTCAATGCCTCCTCTACTTCACTCATGGAAAGTGATGAACTAAGCTGTTGCACAGTCTGCATGTTAAAGGTTATGTCACCCTCGCATTCACTTAATAAGAAACCCATTGGGTTGAATATTTTGGAGAAATGGGCCTGCCAATCCACCCCCATTATGTTGGTATCCATGATCCTAGTTTCATCACTAAAAAGCGGGCGATTTAACACCTCCCAGAAACTCCTAGAATCCTTCAGAGCGATTGCCCTTTTGAGGTCATCCCAAGCCTGCTTTCTCAATTCATCTTTTCTCTGTTCAATAACCTTTTTATTAGTTTGCCTAGCTCTTTTTATCGTGTCCCCATCACGAGGAACTACGTGTAGCGCCTTCTTCAGTCTAGTTTGCGCTGCAGAACACTCAGCGTTAAACCACCTTATTTCTGGGTGACTACCTTTTCTTCCTGGTTTAAACATATTCTTGGCCACACCCTCACAAATGGTTTCAAAACTCTGTATTATTGCATCTGGCTGTGATGTTTCATTTAAACAGGTCATCACATGCATTAAATTAGTTTTGATAATAGACTCCTCAAAGACCCTAGGATTAATGTTTTCCTATTTTAGCCTTATCCCCTGGTTATGGTTATATTTCATTAGACAATCAAAATTCTTGCCCTTTCACGCCACAGTGTGTAAGGATACAGTAAGAGGGTTATGGTCACTGGCTGGGTTTAGTTCAACCGCAAAATCATCAACGAGGTGTGTATATCTACAAGTGATTAACATAAAATCGATTGTACTTACACGACCCCCTCCTGAAATGTTGGATATTGCACCATTGAAGTACTAGCCAGGGTATCAATCATATGTAGGTCATTAACCACAATAATATAATTTAGCCCATCACCCTGTATAGTGTGCTTAAAATGTGTCAAGGGTTGATCATTGGTATCACCTATCCCACAAACCTTACTCACACTATACTGACATAAGGTGCAGTTAAAATCTCCTACCCACATAACACACAAAGGGGAGACCTTCCCTGCCACCCTAACAATCTCCATATCGAGGGAGTCAATAACATCGAATTCTGTGTATCAAAGATATTGTAGTACCAGTTGACTAATAATAAAGGTACATTGATCAAATTAAAACACAAGGTCAGCTGGTACCATGGGGAGTCAATTACTATTACTGTTCTTAATGACTCATATTGTACCGAAATTAGAGTAGCTAGTCCTCCCTTTGCCCTCCCTGCTAATGATGGTTCAGCCTGAACATTTAGTGAGTTATATCCATCCAGTAAGAAATCATTCCTACTCCACGTTTCTCGAACACAGATGATATCAAAGGTTTTAATCTACTGAACCCATGCCTCATCCGATAACCAACGTAAAATACCTGCCACATTCCAGGAGATTAAACGGAGGCTGCGCCTATCGGGTTGGCAATTTTGCGTGTATATGGGGTTGCCATTCCCACTAGTCAATGATTGTTCATCTTGCATGGTAAGATCTAACCCAGTAGCTTCTATTGTTCCCAAATCTTTGTTATGGGGCAGCTGTGGAAGGCTATAATTACGTACAGTATCCACGGAGGGCGTATGCACTTTAGCACTCCTACTTAAATTGGGAGTGATCTCTTATACATTAGCGTTATTCTTTGATACACTTATTTTTTACTTTAGTCAGTCTATTTCTGCCAGGCCACTTAATGGTGCTGGGAAACCCTTCTTGGGTAGCTGTTGCGCCTTATAAATTCAATAAATAAATAAATAAATGGCTCGAAACGGTTATTGTGATTCCATGGAGGAAACTGCGGATGCTGTTTTATACTTAATTGGCTCTCTTTTCCCACTAAGTGTGGGCGCAGTCCGGATGGTCAATAGAAAAAACCCAAGGGTAGTATAGAAATCCTTGAAACATCTATAGACTGATCAGCCATCCTATCGAGTATGGATCTTACTAGGCCTGGAGGCCTGAAGGTTAGTTCAATGCAGTCCCCCGCCAGTGTCTTGTTAGTTAGCCCTATCCACCTGACCCTAGGTGCCATTTTGAGTTCAGAAAACAGGACTTTGTTATTTATACCTGTTTTTATATTTACAAGGTGCAGGGATTTATTCCTCAAAGATGGCCAGTCTTCCCTATCACCAGGCGACAATGGAAGAACATTAGCTAGGATAACGATATAGGGTGTTGTTTGTGGAGGCAAGTCTAAGTGTGAATTTAAGCCACTATTGTGTGAATTTAAACCACTATTGTATGGATTGAGTGGATGGCGATCTACTAGGCTTTGGGACCTTACTTCAGTATTAATGCGCACCCTATTCACCTGCTCAGTATTTAAGGAGTTTGTAGGCTGGCAGTCGCCTTGGAAAAGACCTTCTGTCTGTGATGGCGGATCAATAGCTTGTAGGCAGTTATTTTCAACATTCCCCTGATGAGACCCCTCTAGCGTCATATTTTTAGTAGGAGATTCCTGACCATGAGTGCCCCCGCTATTCTTCCCTCCCACGTTCTTAGTTGGACTAGTTCTATGCTCTACAGGCAATGAAGAAACGCTGGGTGATTGGTTCTCTAAACATGATAATCTGCTCTCAATAGCAGTCAGTTTTTGAAGGATAGGATTTAGGTGAGCATTAATTACAGATTCCTTTTTATCCCAAAAACCCTCCCCAGGTTATAACTCAAACTCGGCGTAGGGACCATCTCTGCCCAGGCTGTATCTTGGTTTACTTCAGATATGGACTCCCTCTCCACTTGATTAACCCTATACCCCAAAGGTTTAGGTGTGAGGTGGCTCTGTTTATATATCTTAGTTGCTGCCTGTCCTTTACTTTTCTTTGGCAGCGGAGCTGAACTGCTTCTTTTTTTTAATTTAGATTTCTGCCCCCTTGTGACTACATTTGGTTTAGCAGAAGTGGCCAAAGACTCAGTTATTTCCTGACCGCTAGCAAGCACAGCACATGATGAGGAAGACCTACTTATTTGTAATACTCCATCATCCAAACTCGTATGTGGATTTAAGTTACTGGGGGCATGGTGGTTTTGATGGTACATGCAAATCAATGGACAGTCTGCGCTCGGTTAACTTTATTTCATGTATGAGCGCGGCTTCAGCCCTTGATAAAAAGGCATCTAATGTGCCTACTACCCCTTGGCCAACCTTTGGTTTTGTCATGTTTAGTATAGTCCTAGAGCACAAATTAATAGCGACCTAGACAGGAATCTACTAATACCTTCAATAAGCAATACAATACAACATCACTAGTAGGTTGCAAGAAAATAATGGACATCCTGAGCAAACCAGCCTCTTTTAACCTCTAGTGCATGTTAAAGTCCAATACCCTATGGAGTCAGCCCAATATCATGTCAGCAAATATCCTTCGCAATAGCAAATGTTAAAAGTCTGGCCCAGCCCGGCCTCATGCGGCACCTGACGGACACAGACGGGTCTGCCCTTGTCCCGGGCGCGACCTGCCCGCGTCCCGTGCCACGTGGGGAGAGGCGGCGCTTTATGCGCAGAGATGGTGATGTTGCACCAGAAGATGGAGGATGGAAGATGCGGCGTGGATTCCGGGCACACCAGGGATAAGGGCTCCGTTCTGTGATGAAGGTGAGCCCCTCAGCAGAGTCCAACACACACCGGCACAGCACACCGAAGCTGGAGCGTCCCCATACTCATACTCATATCTGTATTGTTGCTGGTAGCTGACTACGAACTGTTGAACATTGCCAATTTGCACTAGTCAATAGGTTTACTGTGCACTTGCACTTTATTCTCATTTGATCAGGACGTAATGCTGACTTCACGGCCAACATCAATGTTCATATTATATTATTTTTGGATATTCTAGTGAATTTGCACATATTTACACTAGCACTTTAGGTTTATGCACTTTACGGGGAGCGTGTAATAGTGGTAAATTTATACTTGATTATGTCGGGATACCCTCAAGTATGCATAACGACTGACAGAACGGTATTTTATCCAGGATGTGGCATGCTTACTATTTAGGTTCGATTTGCAATACATTTAGTATTTGTTTCATGCTTTCACCCTGCTTTTACAGTTTTACACTTCATTTTTATCGGTCATGGAATTACTTGTATTTATACTTGTATGTACAGAGACATATATTTTTATACCTGTATTATTTATTGAGGGCTTTCCTTTTCAATATCAAGTCTTTTTACCATGTTCATTGCTCAGGGGTGTGTTTATTTAAGGATGTTTAAACTATATTTACAATGCTATTGGTCCAGCGCGTCATGTGATCAAGACAGCGGAAACGCGGTCGAAACGCATCAGGCTGGATACTTGTCTTTGCACTTTGGGATGCTAATATGATTTAAATCTACAATAACTCACTGCAATCCACTTCTACGAACACACTGTGGTCCGTATCTGTTCTTTACGCCGTACATGAGGTGAACCAGGAGTGTGGTTTTGATATATATATATATATATATATATATATATATATATATATATATATATATATATATATATATATATATATATATATATATTATCTACAGGCGGTCGCCAGTAGATAGTTATAGTTAGGACCGTGTTTCCATAGGAAATCTGAAAATTCGATTTTGAATAACTTTGGAGCTGGTTGACGAATCCTCGCAAATTTTTCAAAATAGGTGGGGCGCTCCGCTCCGCTCCTACCCTGAAAGTCTCGGGGTGATTAGTCAAGCGGGGGCCGAGAAAAAGGGGGGGTCCCAAAACGCGTTTTCCCCATGGATTTTTCCATAGGGACCTTTAGTCCAAGGTACAGCCCGAACGGCTGAACAGAATTATTTGAAATTTGGCAAAGAGAAAGTCCTCAGGTCAGGGATGTGCCTTTTGAATATCTGGAGTCAATCTGTTCAGTAGTTCCTGAGAAAATTTCAGTTAAAAGTACATATATATCTATAGGCGCGCACCGTGCGCGTACGGTAAGCATACCGTACGCGCACGCTGACGTGCGCGAGCGTAATTCTGATTGGTGGTTACATGACAGTAAACATTCCAGTCGGTCGAAATCAGGAAGTGTCGGCCGCCATTTTGTCTCTCGCAGTCTGAGGCAGTGAAAAACAAAGGTGGAGAATGTGAAAAGGGGGCAGGGTGGACAGTTCCTGACCCCCTAGCCTTTGTCATGGGGTCACTGAAGGACCCCCAAGGATGAAAAAAACATTATTTTTTTTTTCAAAAAAGCGTGGGGTGCGTGCACTGTGCGCGCACGGCACGGAAAAACGCATCGTGGGTGCTTGGTGCGAGAAGCGCACCGAGCGCCCACAGCGCGTGCACGGTGCGAGCACGGTGAAGAACCTGAAAAAAAAATATATTAATAAATACATAACTTAGCATTTAAAAAACCGTACAGATTCACTTAAAAAACCATAGGTTTCACACACGTTATAGTTAGGAATTAGCATTTAAAAAACCTTGCAAATTCACTTAAAAAACCATAGGTTTCACACATGTTATAGTTAGCTGGACATTTCCCTCGTAAAAAACCAATGAAATTCCCCCGTTATAGTTAGTGCAGGCAACTATAACTCACGCGACCGCAATCCTCTGCTGATGACGTCAGATATTACATCACTGATTAAATATGTGTCTTTCTGAAAAATAAATATTCGTAATATATGTATAGCTAAAGATTAATAGAAGAAGACATGGGTAAAAAGGTGTCTAAATACAGTGATGTAATATCTGATGTCATCAGCAGAGGATTGCGGTCGCGTGAGTTATAGTTGCCTGCACTAACTATAACAGGGGAATTTCATTGGTTTTTTACGAGGGAAATGTCCAGCTAACTATAACATGTGTGAAACCTATGGTTTTTTAAGTGATATATATATATTTGCCACGAACCTCATTGAACCGTTTCTTCCAAACAAAACGAGCGTAGACCCAGGTTTGGTGCAGTTTATTTTATTGAAACACACCACCAGTCACCATGACGCGTTTCGGCAGATCCCTGCCTTGATCACATGACAACATTGCTATGGTCAACCTGCATTTAAAGTGACAGTGCAAGTGTTTGGTCATGCAAAACATACTTTAGAATTTCGTGCCTCAATGCATATATTTATACCATGTTTAAATGCATTCCCAAACAAACAGTGATAATTTGTATAAATACATTCACAAACAAACAACAGTAATTTGTGTTGTTGTTATTTAAATAATTTTGTCACAACAATATCTGTGTTTGATATATGCATTCTTATAAAATTATAAATTTCAGGCTCCAATGCAGAGTTCTTCCTAGGTACTGACCAAACTATTTTAAACAGATTAAAGAAAAAAGACGGAGGTGACCCTATCGAACCCTAAAAGAATGTGAAATGAATTACTGAAGTGCAAAATTTCTACGCTAGTCCCTCGAGCTACACTCACCAATGTGCGTGTTTAAAAGAAATGGGGGGTGCTAAATGTATTGAATTAAGTAAATGACAACATGCCTGACATTGCCTAAAATAGTACAATCAGAGTATTATTCTCATTTGATGTGACTATTATGGCATCAAATATGTGCAAAAGACAGCATGTGCAAAATGGAATTAATCTCATAAAGTATGAGCCCTTAAAGGTTTAGTCAGGAAATAGTAGTATGACAAATGATTCCCACAATTATAAATATATTTATCTTAAATATGTAAATCATTCATTAATAAATAAATACATATAAAATTCTATAACTATAATCCATTTGTCCTAAAAACCTTATAAAAACCTAAAAGGTAAAAAACGGGTATTATTCCATTGTATCAAACTTATATCTACCACATTTCATAGTAAATAGAGTACAAAAGGCTATAAAGTGCACATTCTAATAAGGGACATTTTCATCATTTGAATTAGTTCTTCAACCCTGTGTGACAATTAATCAAAAAATATATATCTCAAGGAAACATTAATCTTCTTCTGTCGCTACGTAGGGATGGAAGGGACCACTATTCAAGATATGTGTATAAATCCTCACTCATATTGAGCCCGTATGGTTGCTTAGTGTTGAGCTCAAGGATATAGTGAGTTTCCAGGCGTCTCAGTTTCCCCTCCCTGTCCCCGCCTGTCCTTTGTGAAGGAACAGTATCAATGACATAATACCTCAAATGTTTTAGATTCCCATCATGATGTTCTTTGAAGTGACGCGCTATCGGGTAATTAGGGTCATTATTAGTAATGGCCCTAATGTGTTGTAAAACCCTTTTGTGTGCTGCTAACCTTGTACTTCCAATATATAACAAATTGCAGCTACACTCTAAGACATATACCACAAATTCACTTCTGCAACTAAGATGGTATTTGATCATTTGAGGCTTGTCACTGAAGGCAATCAAGTATGTAGTTCTATTGCTTCCATACTCACAGGCTTTGCAATTAGAACATTTGAAAAACCCCTTCCTAGCCGTAAGCCGGCCTGCTTCCTCCTTGTGTTCTGGACTACTTTTTACCAAAACATTGGCCATGGATACAGATTTCCTATATGTAATTGACGGTAATCTGGGGAGAGAGCTGCCTATCGTGGGGTCATCCTTGACTATGTGCCAATTGCGCTGGATAATTTTACGCAATCGCTGTTCCGGTCTACAAAAAGTTAGAATCAGTCTAACTGATTCTGATGAAACAGCTAGGTTTGTTTCCTGATTTTCAAGGGACTTGTCCATATGTAGTAACAGATTTTCCCTGGTTAAAGCCCTAGATTTTCTAATGGCTATGTCTATGGTTTTGGCACTATATTCCCGCTCCAAGAAACGTGACTTGCTGTCAGATTGGTGTTTTTCCAAATCCGCAATATTACTGCAAATCCTCCGTCATCGAAGTATAGGGGATGCTATGAATTAAATGAGGGGGATGCGCGCTTGCCGCGTGTAGCAACGTGTTACCAGCTGTGTCTTTTCGAAATAGGGAGGTGGTTATGGTATTATTGGCTATTGTGACCTTAACATCCAAAAATGAAACACTGTGATTGCTTATACAGGAAGTAAAATTGAGGTTAACATTATTAACATTGATATGATCAATGAAGTCTTCTGCTTCCCTCACTGTTCCATTCCATACGATAATCAGGTCATCAATATATCGTAGCCACCTTTTCCTTATAAATACAGTCATATTGCTTCCTGAGGACCAGCTCCTTCCACCAGCCCATAAACATACAGGCATAGCTGAGGGAGAAGCTGGCACCCATAGCAACCCCCTGTACCTGCTGGAACATTTGCTTTTTAAACAAAAAGAAATTATTTTCTAAACATAAAACCAGCATATCCATTAACATTCTGTTGTGTTGCGTATACTCAATGGGTCTCCTAGATAAAAAAAATTCTGCCGCCCTCAAATCGACAAAGTTCCTTATACAAGTGTACAATGAAGACACATCCAAAGTAATTATTGATAACCTTCTTGCCATTCCACTGGCCTGATCTTACGTATGAAGTCACCGGTATCTTGAATAAAAGACTCCAAACTGTGGACGTGTTCCTGCAAGAAAAAAGTCTATGTATTTAGACAAATTCTCTAATGGCCCATCGCAGGCCGAAATAATGGGCCTGCCTGGTGGCCTCTCCATTTTCTTATGCATCTTCGGTATGAATAGATGACTGGAGTTTTGGTGTAGTCTTTTTTTAAAAATGTTAATTCTTCCAAACTAAGGAGACCCAAACTTTTCCATGCCAAAAGTTTCGTATATAGTTGATCCTGCATGGTTTTATACTTGAGGGGGGTACTTTCTTGATAGCATTCGATATTGTTCAACCGACTATAGGCTTCTGTCATATAGTCAGTTAAAGGCCATAATACAATGTTCCCCTCTTTGTCTGAATTTCTGATCACTATTACTTTCCTTTTTGAGTTTAACCATTAGCTGTCCATATCTTCTTTCATGATTGGTAAATTTCCTGATTAGTTGTCACATTGAGTTTCTTTATCTGAACCACTACCAACTCTTTAATATTATATATATATCACTCCTGGCCTGCCAATCTCTCGACAGGACCACCAGGCACGGACTTCTTAAATGCCTCCAAGAAAAATTCAAACAACTCCTATGTTGTAAGTTTGCAGTGCCGCGATTTATTGAAATTATTCACTCCAAAGCTGTTCAGGCGTAGTGCCCACCGTGACGTGTTTCGCTCGCCTCACGCGAGTTTGATCACATGACGCGCCACATGACAGGGAACAAAATAAATACAAAGTATATATATATATGTATATATTCTACAGTGGGTCTGAACATTGAAGGTGCAGGGCTTGAGGGGCCTGTGGAGAAGTTTCCTTAACTGACCCTGTTTAAGAATCATAGGCTCTTCAGTTCCTGGAAAATGTGGGATCATGTGCGCTTGTATTGAATCTGTGATGCCTTGAGGGCCACAGCTGTTCACTAATCTTGGCAATCCTTATATCTGTGGCATCACCTATATTGCTCTTTGGTTAACTACCTTCCATAACCACGTAACATTAATGTCTAGGGGGGTCTTACGCCAGGGAGAAAATCCCATGCATGTCAGAGCGATAAAGTTTTTTACTTTTCAGGAAAAGCAAAAGGAGCACTGTAGAGCCTAAACAACATGGCACCCAATCAGCGTTCAGCTCTGCCTACAGTGCATGTACCACACTATGAATATACTAAAGGCACATATACTCCTGCCTGGCAGGAGGAAATCCCTAATTATGCTGAATGGTCCTCTACCGGTGGGCGGAGGTGAAGGCATCAGCCAATCCAGAGGCTGGTTGGCCACCCTCAAAGCTAAATTAGCCTAAAAATGGCAGGATTCTGACAGCAATTGCGCAAATACACAGCTATGTACGAAGTATTACATTCATTCCCTGAAAGAGTAGGTCCACTTTTGTTTTACAATCATACCAAAATTCCTATGTCGATCAAGTGAACCTTCAAGGCGCTTGGGCTTTCTCCTGGGGGAGTTGCAAGATCAGGCATTGAGCATGCTGTTAACATTCATGACATGTTTGTCGTTGACAACAGACCCATTTACTGACTCGCTGAAACATGATTCATACAGTCACCCGTTGTCTCATTCTCTGACATCCTCTCAGATGCTTACAATATCCCCTTAAAAATACCAAGTATCTGTTCGAGAGGTTAGTATGGTATATTCAATTAAAACACTTGTAAATAAACTAAATGCCCCCATTATGAGCACTTCAAATATTTGCTCATGAAATGAATTACCAGTCCATCGTGTTTCTTACCCCTCACAATTTTCTACTAGCTCCTAGAACAATGTACAAATTGTTTCTAGCTGATTTCCAAACCCTGAAACAATTTGCGATGCCCTCTTTGTCCCACTTTTTCATCTGAAGTGACTTAAATATTTGATTAGCTATCTCCAGAATATGCATGCTTAAGGATCATGGATGATATGGATATTTTGGGCTACCTCCAATTGATCAAGACTTCTTCCCACATTGCAGGCCGCAGCCAGGACCAGTTGTTTACACATGTTTGAAAATTTTGCATCACCAAATGTCAGTTTCTGTCCAGATCGGATCATGTTCTTACTCACTTCTTAGGTGGACTGAATTGCTATTAAAAAGGCTTCCACGTCGCCTTCTGCCCAATCTCTTCAATAGCTTTAATAATGTCAAGGCTTATGGCATATTTTGCATCTTCAATGACATGACCTCTCCTTCCTCAGATGATCCATCAATCGTCCTAGATCATCTCTATCAACACACTGCGTTTGCCCTAGGCGATGTACCTGCTCTAAAAAATAAAGTTAAACCAGGAAATGCACAACATGAGCAATAATTATCTGAAGGGTTCCAGTTCCTGAAACACCGAGGCAGGGCTCTTCAAAGGCAATGGAAAATGTTGTGCCTCGCAGGACTTTGAACTGCATGTTTAGTCTATGGCCAAGTCTACAAAAAAGTCCTACCTTCAGTCTCACATTGCTAAGCCTGACAACTCCTCTAGAGAACTCTTTAGAATCTACCAAGAAATAATTACACTTCCTTCTGGCACACCCTTAGCTACACCTACGCAAAAGCGAAGGGATGACTTGATTCTCTTCTTTAACAGCAAGTTGCTTCAGTTCAGGCCAATATCTGAAGCAAAGACTATGGAAATATCGCCAGGCCAGGTCTCTGAGGTCAAATCACCAGGATCTACTTGTGATTCCTCTTTTTGCAAAAGCCAGGATTGTGGGTCGAGCTTTTGCTGTAAAAACAGCCTCCCTGTGGAATTCCATGCCCGAACATATACGGAAGGCTAAGTCAGAACCCGTGTTTAGGAAGGCTTTAAAAACCTGGCTTTTTGGCCTAGTCTAGAGCTTATACAGTCTCTAAGCCAATGCCTGCTGCACCCGCTGTTAGCGCCGGAACACTTCCGCTGGAGGTAGCCGCGCGCTTTATAAATTGCAATAATAATAATAATAATCCCAGCCAGTTCACCACTCTTCATCAGGATTCCAATACCCAAGTTGTTGACAAGCTCACCTGGATCAAGTTCTCACCAGTCTTAGAGGCTGCCAAACAAAAATAAATATATGAAAACATGTTGCTTTCTTAATCCTTTCAGTAGTGAAACTGTCAACATTTGTCAATTTGCATTACACTAATTATTGCAAGATTAATGAATGCTTTCTCAATGTCCAGTGACGTTCCCCCAAATTTGAAACACCCATTTGTTCCTACACTTCTTAATAAATCAATCACTGATCCATAGATACTGGCTAATAGTAGACCCATCCAAGGTTTGACTTTCCTAGCCTCAGTTATCTATAAAACAATTAAGTGAATGTGAATGCAATGTATATTAGTTCTCATTATAGAAAAAATCTCTGCAAATGTAATTTAAGGGCTAGTCTTACAATGTAGCAAAACCACATTTTGCAGCCCTACACCTGGATGGTAATGTTAGAAAGCAGAGATGTCTCCATATGTTGTTTTGTGTCGTGCATTTAGCAAACGTAGACCTCAGAGGGGCTGATCAGGACTCGCCTTAGCTGCCACAGTGGAAGTACATCTTTTTCACGATTCCCATTTAAGATTTATGATCCATCAATGGCTTTTTGAGGATCTTTACTTAAGATCGATGAACTGAGGTAATCCTGTTTATTATGGGCATTCGTGCTTTTAGCAAACAAACCCCATCAGACCTTGGTTTGGAAATCCCAAGAAGCATAGATGATACCGCTTGTAACCTAATAATTTGACCTTCTAGGATATTGTTGTAAGGAATAGTACATTTTGTGGCACTTCATACACTATACCTTCCCATACACTGCACCTGTGTTTAAGAGAAAGAAATTGAGGTCCGCTCCTATTCTCTCTTTACACCAACTCTCAAGGAAATGAGATGTATTGGCTTCAGCTTGTCTCTTTAAATCCCACTGTCCTTTTCTAATCTCGCGGCCTTTTCTACTATCTCCCGGCATGCACCTCTGACCACTTCACTGTTATTTGACATTGGATGGTCGTCACTGCTTGTGTCTCTCTTGTTCAACTCCTTCAAAACTGAGTACTCTACTATACCTCCTCCAGTGCCTAAGTTATTCTACATAGCGCTATCCACTTCCCCCCCAACAACTTCACTTCCTGCTCCACAGCTACAAATATCTGCATAATTTCAACCCTTCAATGGATATGGAATCATTTATTTCTGCTGCTGCCCTGTAGAACAGTACCAAGTAATAAACATTTGAGATTTACACCACAGTCCACACCACCAAGGCACTAATTAATTCACGCTATTTATTCTCCCCAGTAGACAAGGTGCTCACCTTTGCCTCCAAAGTACAAATCAGCCTGTCCAGGCACACATGTCCATCTCACTTACATCACAAAGGTGGGTGGGTGTCAGCTCAATAGAGGCAACTCTGCAAGCTGCTCACCCTCCTTTACAAAGTGATGCATGATATTTCCTCTGACTACCTTGCATAGAAAATGACTTGCTAGATGCCCACAAGAAACTTGGGTTCCACCAACCAGAACTTACTGGTCATGCCAAGTTACCCTGTGTTGATTCTGGTATCTCTGCCTCATCACTGGACTTCACGGTCGTCTGAAATGCAAGCACGCCTCTCACTCATAAATTCAAAATCTACGCTTAAATGCCATCCCATGTGACTGAGGAAACAACAGCCAATAGCGCACTTTGTACCAAATGCATAATTAGACCTACCATATACATTTGTCATGCTACTTGTACACATGTTCATTTTCTGCTTTGCCCTGCTGGCTCTTCATCTCAAGGGGGCATCTTGGTCCAAAACCTCAGTCCTCAATCTGGTTTGTGTTAATACACGTAGCACATCATGAACCATACTGCCATCATCCTTATGTAGGATGTTTCAGTTATAAATATCATGCGTCCTAAATCAATCAATCAATCAATCAATCAATCAATCAATCAATCAATCAATCAATTAATATATAAATATATAAATAAATAAAGTCAATGATGTAAGCACACCTTGCTATGGCACATTGGTGTATGTCCCACTGATTGTCAAACACTCTCTGTTGTTCTTTCTCTAGTGGTGCACAGTTATGCCCTATGTTGAAAGCCAGTCCTATATTCCAGTGTAGAGCTACAATGGCCATTATTACAGGGTGTGACTGAATTTTGAGGAAAAGAACTGACAGGTTGTCGTT
The DNA here is from genome assembly GCF_964204655.1 of Triturus cristatus. Taxonomy (NCBI): domain Eukaryota; kingdom Metazoa; phylum Chordata; class Amphibia; order Caudata; family Salamandridae; genus Triturus; species Triturus cristatus. Next base: position 396,295,062 of record NC_140594.1, read on the forward strand.
TAAAGTGGTCTCAAATGAGAACATTGTAAGACTTTGAGAAATATCTAGGACTGAACAACTAACACACAGAAGTTGTTACCTGGGTCAACATTGTGCAGTTACAGATTTTGCCTCTCATAAATACAGAGGTGACAGAAATGTGTGGCACAATGTGTTGCAATGATTAACCAACATGCATTTTCAAACAAACTGTAACAACATGTTCCCTATGTATTTTGGGATTTCTGGGAACAAACATCTAATACACAGATGATGTTAGCAAAGGCACTGGTGTGCAACACTTGAGCCTAGAGCCTGGTCCTCAGAAGCTTTAAGACTACCTCTGAAGAAACAGCTAACCCAGGTGCTTTCGGTCTGGTTTGGTGAAGTGTCTGTTGGACTTTTTACCCACACACAGACAAAGACACTTAGACACTCTCCACCTGCTGCTTTTGAAAGTCTTCAAATATGTTGGATATTTTACAAAATATTGTGATTTCTGTCACTTAGTACCCCTACCAATCTGCATTCCTCTCCTTTTTCACTTCCTCTTAAGCTCCTCTCATGCACCTTGCTTGTGGTATAATGTCTTTTAACATTATACTGTTGAAAAATGTGAAGCTTACAGCCCCCCAATCTTACTGACCAAGCTATGACCCTAGCTGAGCCTGTAATATAACTATATTCCATAGTTATAAAGACAGAAAATAAATTACTACAACTTTGTAATGAACAACCTTTATGATGGCTGCTAACATAAGCCATGGTGGTAACAACATTTAAGATGGCTGCTAAGATACGCATTGATAGGAACAACATTTAAGATGTAATAGAGGACTTCAAAATCCATTTTGAAAATACCAATAACCCCATAGCCAAGCACTTGGAAGACAACATACAGATTCTGCAGCTAAAACAGTGGGTCACAGGACCCACGCATATCGTTGGACACACTCTGGATCTTCTATTTTTCAACATAGAATCTACTAATATCTCAGAGGTTAGGCCCCTTTCCTGGAAAGACCACTCCTTAATTTCCTTCACCCTCCTTCTTTCAACTAAACTAACCAGCCTGGTTACATCATCAGCGGTGGCAAAGAGAGCATGGAGGCTTGTCACTCCTGACACATTCCAGCACCACTTCTCCCCAGATAATCTAAAGGCCCTGAGGACTCTCCCTGTGCAAATGGGATCAGAAAGCTTCCCAGCCGAAATATCCAACAGACTGGACCAATGTGACCCAAGAGCTGTAAATAAACCTACCATGAGAACACCGTCTGAAAAATGGTATTCGCATGACCTCAGGATACTAAAAAGAAAATGTAAAGCACTCAAACATAAATGGAGACTGTCCAAGCAGGTCGAGCATAGACTGTCAAACAAAGCAGAGCCGAGAACCTATAACAATGCCATTAACCCCTTAACTGCTGGGCCTCCCCCCCCCCCCCCCCCCCCCGGTGCTGAGTCCTTTTTTGGCTATTTGTAGTAGTTCGCGATTAGGCCTCTGTAACTTTTTGACCACATAAGGTATCTACGCCAAAGTTGCGTCCTTTTCTTCCAACATCATGGGGATTCTAAAGGTACCCAGGGTTTGTGGATTCCCTTGGAGGGGTCCCAGAAATTAGCCAAAATACAGCTAAATGTTGTTTTTTTAGAAAAATGGGACAAAAGTGATGCAACTGGAAGCAGCTGGGTTTTCCCCTGCAAATGGTATCAAAAAAGGGTTTGTGGGGCTGAAATCACCATTTCCCCAGATTTTAGGGAAAGACAGACTTTTGTCACAAAACCAAAAGATTTTTCACAGTTTTGGCATTTTTCTGGGGCATAGCCTATTTTTGCTATTTCTTGTGCTTTCAACCTCCTTCCAGTTAATGGTATAAATGTGTATGAAAGCAATAATGGATCCTAGAACGCTATACATTTTAGAAAAGTAGACAAAATGCTAAATTCGTCAAGGGGGTCATTTGTGTAAATCCATCAAGGTTTCTTTATAGCAACTAACAGTTAAATATAGAGAAAATGGAAAATTAGTTGAAAATACAGCCTTTTGTGTCAACATTTTCACCTGTAACTTCTTCTAATTATGACAGCTCTTTGAAAGCAATCTATCGTTACATCCACTGGACCTTACTGGTTGTTGGGATATATAGGACTTGTAGGTTCACAAAGAACCCCACGAACCCAGAGCCAAAAACTGAGCAGCGTCTTGCAATGGTTTTTTATTATGTACCGGGTATATAGCAATTATTCTGGGAAACTGTATACATGGAAAATTCGGTATGAAAGACTCCTATGTATTTATGAAATGGGAAAAAAATATAGAGTTTAGAAACAGTAGATATTTGCACATTTCCGAAATTGGGAATACTCATACTAGCATGAGAATTATCGGTCATTTTTCAAAATGACTTCTTTTTTACACATTGTCTTTCATTTGGAAGGCAGATATACATCGAAAGTTAATAGGTAATAACAGTTCCTTTACAAATCTGAATTACGCTAAGTCTCCCGATAAAATTGGTACCTCCCTTGTGTAGGTAGGTATAGTGCCCACGACAGGAAACAGCTCAAAACGCAACGTGAACACACCACATTGTCACAATGAAAAATTACCCTTTTTTTGCAAAGTGCCTAGCTGTAGTTTTTGAACCCTAGCTCTACCGGCACCTAGGGAAACCTAGCAAACCTATAAAGTTTTAAAAACTAGACACCCAGGGGAATCCAGGATGGGGTGACTTGACTGGTTCCCACCAGGTTCTGTTACCCAGAAGCCCATGCAAACCTAAACAATTGTCAAAAAATCCACATTTTCCTCACATTTCTGTAGTGAAAGTTCTGGAATCTGCGTGGATCCTCAAAATTCCACCCACCCCGCGTTCCCCAAAGTCTTTCGAGAAAAATGGTACCTCACTTGTGTGGGAGGCCCAAGTACCCGCGACAGGAAACGGACCAAAACACAACGTGGACACACCACATTTTCGCATTGAAAACTGACCCTTTTTTTACAAAGTGCCTAACTGTAGATTTTGAACCCTAGCTCTGCCGGCACCTAGGGAAACCTAGCAAACATATACATTTTTTAAAACTAGACACCCAGGGGAATCTAGGATGGGGTGACTTGACTGCCTCTCACCAGGTTCTGTTACCCAGAATCCATTGCAAACCTAAACAATTGTCAAAAAAACCACATTTTCCTCACATTTCTGTGGTGGAAAGTTCTGGAATCTGCGTGGATCCACAAATTTCCACCCACCCTGCGTTCACCAAAGTCTTCCAAGAAAAATGGTACCTCACTTGTGTGGGTAGGCTTAGTGCCCGCGACATGAAACAGCACAAAACGCAACGTGGACACACCCCAATTTCACAGTGAAAAATGACCCTTTTTTGGCAAAGTGCCTAGCTGTAGTTTTTAAACCCTAGCTCTGCCGGCACCCAGGGAAACCTAGCAAACCTATACATTTTTGAAAAGTAGACACTCAGAGGAATGCAGGATGGGGTGACTTGACTGCCTCTCACCAGGTTCTGTTACCCAGAATCCTTTGCAAACCTAGACAATTGTAAAAGAAAACACATTTTCCTCATATTTCTGTGGTGGAAAGTTCTGGAATCTGGGTGGATCCTCAAAATTCCACCCACCCCGCGTTCCTCAAAGTCTTCCGAGAAAAATGGTACCTCACTTGTGTGGGAAGCCCAAGTACCCGCGACAGGCTAGGGCCCAAAACGTATTGAGGGGACATCAAAATTGCCTATCACAAAACAACCTGGTTTTGCAATGGGGGGGTCACCTCGGTTTTTGTCCCCGTGCTCGGCGGCCAGCTAGGGAAACCTATCAAACCCACACATTTCTGAAAACTAGACACCCGGGGCGTTCCAGGGAGGTATGGCTAGCGTGGATCCCCAACGTTTTCTTTCCCAGAATCCCCTGCAGACCTCACATTTAGCGAAAAAAATCACTTTTTCCCAAAAAGTTTGTGTGGGAAAGTTGTGGCATCACCGGGCACACACGAATGTCCTACCACCCAGCATTCCCCAAGATCTCCCGATAAAAATGGTGACTCACTTGCGTGGGAGACCCAAGTACCCGCGACAGGCTGGGGCCCAAAACGTATTGAGGAGACATCAAAATCACAAAACAACCTGGTTTTGCAAGGGGGGTCACCTCGGTTTTTGGCCCCGTGCTTGGCGGCCAGCTAGGGAAGCCTATCAAACCCACACATTTTTTAAAACTAGACACCGGGGGGGTTCCAGGGAGGTATGGCTTTGCGGATCCCCCAGAATCGTTTTCTTACCCAGAATCCCCTGCAAACCTCACATTTAGCTGAAAAATATCACTTTTTCCACAAACATATTTGTGTGGGAAAGTTGTGGCATCACTGGGCAGACACGAATTTCCTGCCACCCAGCGTTCCCCAAGGTCTGGCAATAAAAATGGTGCCTCACTTGTGTGGGAGGCCCAAGTACCCGTGACAGCAAACGAACCAAAACATTTTGTAATTTGCAATTTTGATGTTGGCTCAATACGTTTTGGGCCCTAGCCTGCCGCGGGTACTTAGGCCTCCCACATGAGTAAGGCACCATTTTTATCGGGAGACCTGGGGAAACGCTAGGTGGTAGGAAATTCGTGTCAAACCGGTGATGCCACAACTTTCCCACACAAAAAAGTGTGGAAAAAGTGATTTTTTCAGCAAAATTTGAGGTTTGCAGGGGATTCGGAGTAAGAAAACGTTGGGGGATCCACACAAGCCATACCTCCTTGGAACCCCCCGGGTGTCTAGTTTTCAGAAATATGTGGGTTTGGTAGGTTTCCCTAGCTTGCCGCCGAGCACAGGACCAAAAAACCGAGGTGACCCCCCTCACAAAACCAGGTTGTTTTGTGATAGGCAATTTTGATGTCGCCTCAATACGTTTTGGGCCCTAGCCTGTCGCGGGTACTTGGGCCTCCCACACGAGTGAGGCACCATTTTTATCGGGAGACCTGGGGGAACGCGGGGTGGTAGGAAATTCGGGTCAGCCCAGTGATCCCACAACTTTCCCACACAAAAATGTGTGGAAAAAGTTTTTTTTCAACTAAATGTGAGGCTAGCAGGGCATGTTGGGTAAAAAAAAAAGCAGTGAGAGCCACGCAATTCATTCACCCTTTGTCTACTACTCATAAATGTGAAGGTTTGCCTAGTTGATGACTGAGCTAGGGCATAAAGTCCCCTGCTACCCATTTTGACAACCGCCACAATTATATATCTAACACTAATTTGATAAAGCTAATCCACCACTTACACTGGTTGGTTTTAGCACCTCCAGAAACGCTGGCATCAAAACACAAATACTTATCAAAGTATAAAAATATTGAAGCCAAGCGTTCTGAAGGTGATCTATAAAGCCACGTCACAGCACCAACTACTTTATGGACCATTCACACGCCATTCACACACCACACACAAGACTTCCATACTGCAAGGCACGGGCCCAAACAACCAAATCACTTCCACTCATACAAACATACCGCTACCACGCAAGGGCCCATCACATTCATATGCCACAAGACATAATGAGTTTGACTACATTTAACCACCTGTCAAGTCTCCCTCTCCTTCTTCCTGAACGTTACCGAACGCATGCCGAGTGAGCCTTTACTATTGGCTTCCAAAACATCCACATGAGGCTCAGGAAGACATGTCTTTCATGCGCCTTTGGCGCACTCACTATGCTAAATCCAACTTCTTCCAGTTTGTGGATGTAAGTTGGGGGTTGTCCGAGTATACTTATAGGCCATATCTCAAACTGAGCGAGCATATCTACCTTTGAAACTAAGGCAAACATGCTGGAACTTTTCAAAAGATAACATCATAAACTATGAATGTGAAACACGGGTAGTCTGTGACAACGTAGCATATGTCCAATCCACCGTCATGTGCAGTGACTGTAATGCACTTATCAAACAGCAAACTGACCATCTGCTAAGTTCTAACGGAGAATGAACATGACAAGCAGCATTGACCCATAAGTACTACAGTAAATTCAGTGTGAGTGTGGCAGCAATGGATTTGAATCTATGGGTGAAGATGAAGTCAGGACGTGTATCTATACTACCTTTACTATCTGCCTTCTACCTTTGCAATATTCCTCGGAAAACGCATCTATCGTAAGCTGTTCTAACCCGTTTGTGTGTCTGTCCTCAGAGTCCTGACTAATCCTGTCCAATTGCTAAGAGACCCTAAACTAATGCCTTTCATCTCTAGCTACTTGAAGCTTGAGTGAACATTTCTGTCACGTGCTAATAATGCTCTCACAATGCTCTATCCAACTCCTTCCAGTTTGTGGATGCAAGTTGGGGGGTGCCCGAGAATGCCGCAAAAACATTTCTCGAGCTGAGCAAGCACATCTACCTTTGAAACTAAGGCAAACATGCTGAAAATTTTCAAAAGCTTCCTAAAGAGTACAACATAAACTACGAAGAACGATTGAATGTGAAGCACGGGTACTCCATGATAACGTGGCATATGATCTGACCACCAGTATGTGCAGCGTGGGGACTATAATGCACTTGTCAATTGGCGAACAGAACTACCATGTTCTGAAAGCAGATAAAAGTGCTGAGAAGTCCATGATTTCCTGAAGTAGAGGAAGAAATATTCTGCAGCTGCTTGCATAGTGCAGGAGTGGCCCACAGACAGTAGGTATCCATTCACACTAATTGAAAGGTTTACCTATTGGCAGCTCCACCTCAGTCGATTTCCCAGTATTTTGCTTTAGTGTGATACAACATAAAGCAAGTAGGAAAACAGAAGGCAGGCTTACTTGGGCACTGGGGACAGTAAACACGAGTCTCCTGCCTCTTTCCCTGCATCAAGCACACTTTATAACGACGACATGGTCGCTCCTTTCTGGATGTTGCAGGAATTTTATCAGCAAAGTGTCGCTCCTGCAGCCTTGCCACGTCCTCCAGAACACATGAAGTGGAGGCTGCTGCTTCTGTAGCAGTAAGACTTTCAATCACGGACAACTGAAAGTCAAGGAAAGAAATGAGTCTTCCTGTGGTGGTCTCATGATAAACAACATACGCATTGTATGTTGCCATCTGGATCAGGTGCGTAAACAGTTTCTTATACCAAGTGCGAGTTTTACGACTCGCATTGTATAGCTGAAGAACCTGGTCGTTCTTGTCCACTCCGCCCATGTACTTGTTATAATCAAGTATACAGGTGGGCTTGTGGACTTCGGCCATCTGACCCCAAACCGTGACAGGGGAAGTGCTCTCAGCATGAATTGTAGTGAGCATGTACACTTCACGCCTATCTGAGAACTTGACTGCGAGCAGTTCGTTGGAACGCAACGCAGTGCTCTGGGATTTCTGGAGCTTCTTGCGGGAATCCTTTGCGGCGACAACGAATTGTACCGCATGTCACGGTGCCAGCTTTGTAGAGCTCACTGAACAGCTCTACTCCTGTATAGAAATTGTCCACATAAAGGTTATAACCTTTGTGAAGAAGTAACTGGACAAGCTCCCATTCGATCTTTCCTGTGACCCCTAGCGTGGATAAGGTTAAGAGTTGTGTCCTTCCCTGTATACACTCTCAAGCTGTACACAGAGCCAGGCGAGCTCTCACACAGCATGTACAGCTTGATGCCATAGCGAGCGCGTTTGCTCAGAATGTACTGCCTAAACAGCAGCCGCCCTTTATACAAGATCAAGGACTCATCAATGGCTATATTCTTTCCAGGAGTATAAACCTCTGGAAACCTGGCAGACAAATGTTCCACGACAGGCCGAATTTTGAACAACCTGTCATGGGCTGGATGGTCCTGGGGCAATGCAGCAGAATTGTCATTGAAATGCAGCATGCGCTGCAATAGCAAAAAACGATCTTTGCTCATGTATGGTGCGAAGATGGGGGTTAACCAAACAGTGCGAGTAGACCGATAGGATAGCAAGGTTGGTTTATGCACTACCCCCATTTGAAGCGTGAGGCCCAAAAAAATCTTCAACTCCCCTAAAGTAGTGGGAGTCCACTTGCGCACCCTAGAATGAGGCCCAAGAGTGGCGCCTTGCTCCCTCAGAAATTGTTCGGCATGCAAATTTGTTTGCTGCACAATTTTGCCTCGCCGCGCACTGACGTCACAGATGGGCGGGAGGGGGGGGGGCGGGGGAGGAAGCGGAAAGCCTTCCGCGTCTCCCCCAGGGAAAATTAAAAAAGGAATCAACGGTGCTTTGCACCGGACGATTAATTAGGGCCCTCCCTGGTGACATCCAATGGACGTGCGCAGCACCAGGGAGGTAGTACTTGCGTCGGCCATTGGCCGACGCAAGCACCAAAAGGGTTAAAAACGCTAAAAAAAGCTACTTCGCAAAGCAGATAAATGATAACAGCAACTCACCTAAAGAGCTCTACAAAATAGTTTAAGAACTATGTAAACCATCGAGCTTGTCCCAAATCCTGCCACCCTCGGTGGATTGCTGTGAGAAAATCAGCAACTTCTTTGCTGATAAAATCTCTGAGATTTACTCCTCATTCAGAAACCAGCCCCCCTCACGTGTGATCAACTGGGAAACATTGAATCCTCACCCCGAAGCTCACTCCCACCTCAGCAATTTTGTTCCCTTCTCAGAAGAACAGGTCGCCAAAGCAATGGAGTTAAATCAGGGTCCCCGCTTGATCCATGCCCCCATTTTATTTTCTCTCTGATTATACCGAACGTATTTCCTCCCATAACCCGCTTATTTAACAATTTACTGGATGCTGCTGTATTCCCAGAGATCTGGAAAAAAGCCACTGTAGTCCCACTACTAAAAAAAGCAGGCACGAACATCCATAGTTTGGCAAACTACCGACCTATCTCTCAGCTCCCATATCTATCCAAAGTGATGGAGAAGGTGGCTAATAAACAGCTGTCCAATTACTTTGAATCCAACGAGCTCTTGGATCCATTCCAAACTGGCTTTAGAGCCACTAACAGCATGGAGACTACCCTCTTGGCAGTTTTAGATAACATCAGATCCCTGATTGACCAGGGCAAGGCCGCCGTCCTGATCCTATTGGATCTGTCAGCCGCTTTCGACACGGTATCAAAAGACCTATTACTGAGCACCCTACATGAAAAGGGCATACACTCTAAGGCCCTTTAGTGGCTCCGCTCCTTCCTAAGTACCAGAAAAAAAACAGTACAAAAGGGACCTTTCACTTCCACGCCAAAAACCATCAACTATAGCGTCCCACAGGGAGCCTCCCTGAGCCTCAGCCTTTTCAATGCCTACATATCGTCTCTGGCTAAAATCAGCAAACAATGGGGATTCAGTATCTGCTCCTATACGGACGATACACAACTTCTGATAGCCCTTGAAGAGAGACCTGAGGATACCAGGATTAAATTAACAAACTGTCTCTCAGAAATGGCGGCATGGATGTCAGACCACTGTCTGAAATGAAACGTCGATAAGTCAGAGATCCTACACTGCGGAGGGGCCCATTTAATCTGGGAGGCTACCTGGTGGGCCAAAATACTTGGACCTGCACCCGCGGCCAAACAGGTCGCACAAAACCTGAGCATTTTAATTGACAATGCACTAACCATGCAGGACCAAGTCCGCGCATTATGTGGGAGAAGCTTTGCTACATTAAAACATCTAAAAATACTTTTCTTATGGATCCCCTTGGAATGCAGAAAAAACATCATCCAGACCTTGCTCATAAGTAAACTGGATTATGGGAATGCGCTCTATGTGGGCATGGCAGACTATCTTTTATCACATCTGCAGGTGATCCAGAATGCGGCTGCCAAGTTGGTGTGTAACAAAAGCGGGTACAGCTCAGCCTCAGAATGCCTGAGGGAAATCCATTGGTTGCCTGTGTGACAAAGGTGAAGATTCAAGCTCCTGGGTCATGCACACAAAGCCCTAAACCATCACGACCCCAGAGTCCTACAAGATAAAATCGAATTCTATGTTCCAACACAAAATTTAAGGTCATGCGATCAGGCACAGGCAAAAACACAACGCATTAAGAGGGCCTGAACAGGGGGCCGCTCTTTCTCCTATCTAGCAGCAACTCACTGGAATGAACTTCCGCTGGAACTTCATCTTACCGATGACTATCTGTCATTCAGAAAAAAACTGAAAACCCATTTGTTCCCCAGGGCTTAGCTAATCATTTAGATTCCTTGAACGTCACCTCACCTTCACTTAGGTGTTTGCTCTCCTAGCGCTGTGATATCCACTCAAATGAATGTTGCGCTTATAAATAAATAAAATGACTCCATCACAGAAAAGGTCTCTGAGCTTTTATTCTTGTCAACCACAAAATCCTCCTCCTCTGCTCTGAAATGGTTTGACCCTAGTTGCTCCAGGGCCTTGCGTAACTTAAAACATGCACTTAAAACAACCCCCATAGATAGGGCACAGGTAGCTATTTGTTGGTGCAATTATAAGAAGGAGCTAAAGAGAAGGAAAGAGATCCTAAGGGGCAAGGCATAGTAAAAGTTTGCACAAGCGTGTACAGCAAGAAATTGCTCAGCCTTCTGGTGCATGGAGAATGCCCCTATCTTGTGTCATCACATTACTGCACAGAATTGGGTGACCCATTTTGAGGGCATTTATAACTATATAGGTCAGTCAGCTTCAAAGGAGTTGGGTACTGCTGAGCGGGAGAAATCAAGCTTTGTTTTCACCATGGAAGAGATCATACAGGGCATCAACGGTCTTACTAGGCATGAGGTCCCAGGCCCACATGGCATACCACCTGATTTATATGCTCACCCACTGGCTGGAATTTTGGGTGCCACTGATGACCCGGTTTTTGAATGCCGCTGTAAGAGACGGTACACATCCCTCCTGGTCGTCATCGGTCATTGTGGCAATTTTTAAAAAGGGCTACAAAGACAAACCGCCATGCTATAGGCCCATTTCACTTATAGACTCGGTTGTTAAGGTCCTGGGGTGGGTTTTATTGGATAGAATGCAAATTTGAGAAGACTATAATATAATTATTAACTCAAGATATGGTTTTTAGTTGGGCAAATCCACCATTGATCAGTGTATTCATCTTTATGTGGTGATTAATAAATATACTATTGCCCGATGTGAAACAATTTACCTGGCCTTTATGAACATTATGGCCATGTTCGACCCGGTCAGCCACGTTAAGTTGTGGAAGATCCTTTTGGGTTTAGGTGTGGATCCCAAAATTGTTTATTTTTTACCTGACCTTCATGCTGAAACCACTGCTACAGTCACCTACTTGAACGATTCAGCTTGTACTGACAGCTTTAAAACGAGTTGTGTTGTGGCGTAACACAGGCCTCCGCAGCCCCTGCAGTGCGGGAGGGCCCCCAAACTCCAGGGGGCCCCTTCAGCAGAGTGCTCTGGCCAGTGAGCTGCCGATTGAGTTTGGAGAGAGCCCCTCCAAGTACCCTGCAGGGGGCCCCCTCAAGTTTCGTTACGGCAGTGGAGTTGTGGGTTGCCCCATTCCTATTTTCCCTTTATATCAATGGGTTGGAAAATGCCTTAACTGACATTAACGTGGATTGCCCATTTATTGGCTTTCACTCACTTCCTGTACTCTTATATACGGAGGACACGGTCCTTATGTCAAGAACGGTAAACGACCTGCAAAACCTTTTGAACTCCATTGACTCCTTTATGAGGGAATTACATCTGTCTGTCAACCTTTCCAAATCTTACATCATGGTGGTAAGGCCCAAGTCAACCAGAACTAAAACATTCACTATGAATCATCACACTCTAGAAAAAGTAGGGAGTTTCCCTTATCTGTGTGGGTTGTTCGACTTGAACTTGAGCTGGAAACCTTCAGCTATGGTCATAAAGCAGGAACTCAAGAAGTCTACTGGTGCTGTCTTTAGCTTTGCCTCCAGGTTGGGTAGCAGACCCCTTAAAACATTAGTTAAGATATATCAGGCTAAGTACATTTCTAAAGCACTGTAAGGGAGTGAGATCCGGGGCTTCCTACCTGCAACTGAGCTTCAGATAGAGGAAAATATCTCTCAGGCAGGTACTCTGTGTTCCACTGAGCATGTTGAACAATTGTGTACATGAGGAGCTAGGGGTCAAGTACCTAAATGATCAACTAGATTGGTGTCCACTGCAGTGCTGGATTAGGATATGGTCTAAGAAGGAATTGGGCCTGAACCATTTAATTATGAGGGACTCCCTATCATGAGACCATGCCCTTAAAATACCCTGGCTAAGGTACATAAGGGACTCTTTTGCTAACCTTGGGTGGAAGGAGGTATTTTCAACCTTGAGGTGATCAGCAGAGGAGACTGTAAATGGGTAAAGGATAGCTATTTAGAAAGGGAGAATCTACTTAGAGAAGGGATAGAGTTGATTAAACCTACAGTTAGAAAATCCGTTCTGACAACTACTACACTGGATATGGAACCTTATCTAACCCTGGTAAAAAACAACAGGGTCAGATTTTTGCTAACACAAATCAGCTTCTATCTGTCGCACCTGACTTTAACCTCACAAAGGAATGGCTATGATTTGAAATTCCTGGACCCCTGTGGTTGCGATAATAGGTCCCCACAGGACACATTGCATTGTAGGATGCCCTGGGGAACCCAGGACATTCTTTATAGTCCCTTTAATCAAGTTCACCCTGCTCTTGTTTACCTGCAGATGTTGTCAGTTGAATTTGTTGCTGCAAATGTTGCCCGCTTTTTAAGTGCTGCTGTTTCTATAGAGAGCATACAGGATGACTAATTATGTCTTATTAAATTTTGAGTTTTTTTCATGAATCTAATGTTTTTATGTATTGTTTTTCTGTTTTGTATTAATGTACTACTGTTGTCTTTTTATGGTTTTAATATACAAACCGAATAAAGATATGAAAGAAAAAGAGTGTTATGATAATCCATTTTAAGACCAATAGGAGTCCCTTTATAGCTCATACAGTGCCATCACTCATAAATTGCCTGTTTCAAAGTTTACCCTGACAAATCCACAATATATTCTAGAATTGAGTAAGTATTAAGGCAGTTGAAGGGTGATTGTGATAAAGGCTGGGTCATATATCTAGGTGTGGCTAAGCCTCGGAACAGGAACTATAGTAATATAACTTGTCAAATCTGGTTATGGGCAGGCATGTGGTGTATTATCAATCAATCAAACAGCATTTGTAAAGCACAACACTGTCACCCATAGGGGTATCCAGGCGCTGTGCCTCTGTTAAAGAGCCAGGTCTTGAGTCTCTTTCTGAAGTCTGCCAGCGAGGGGGCTGTATGTAGCTGGAGGGAAGGACGTTCCAGGGCTTGGCAGCGAAGTACGAGAAGGAGCAGCCACCACTACGGCTGCAGCGGTGTGTGCGAGGGCGAGTAAAGAGGAGTGCGGGTGTCTAGAAGGTTGGTGGAAGTTCAGTCGGTGGTTGATGTAGGCATGTCCTGGGTTGTGGAGGGCTTTGCATCCGTGCGTGAGGATCTTGAACTGGCATCTCTTCTGGATGGGGAGAAAGTGGAGGTCTTTCAGGTGGGGGCAATGTGGATACGTTTGGAGAGGTCAAGGAAGAGTGAGGCTGCTGTGTTCTGTATGGTCTGGAGTATTCTGAGGAGTTGGGTGGGGATGCCGGCATAGAGGGCATTGCTGTAGTCGAGGCAGCTGGTGATGAAGGCCTGCATGACATTCTTTCTGGTGTTGGTTGTGATCTATATGAATATTCTGCGGAGTGTGTGAAAGCAGGAGGAGATGACTGCCTTGACTTGTCGTTTCATGATCAGTTGGCTGTCGAGGATGATGCTGAGGTTGCGTGCCTGGTCGGTCGGTGTAGGTCTGAGTTCTGCAGGCCACCAACTGTGGTCCCAAGCGGAGGTGTTTTTCCCAAAGATCAGAACTTCAGTTTTGTTGGAGTTTAGTTGAAGGCAGTTGTCTCTCATCCATTTGGCTACATTGGTCATGGTGTTACAGAATGTGGTTTTAGCATTGAAGGGGTCCTCCTTGGTGAGTGAGAGGATCAGTTGAGTGTCGTCTGTGCAGGAGATAATTTTGAGTTCGTGGAATCCGAGAACGTCTGCAAGGGGGTCATGTAGATGTTAAACAGGGTGGGGCTGAGGGATCATCCTTGTGGTACGCCACATATGATGCCTTTGGGTGCTGATGTGAAGGGAGGTCGTCAGATGCCCCGTGTGTGTCCTGTAAGAAAGGAGGTGATCCACTTGAGGACCTCTTGCTGTATGCCTATGTTGTAAAGTCTGTTGATGAGGATGTTGTGCGAGACGGTGTTGAATGCCGTAGGGAGGTTGAGGAGGATCAGTGACACAGTTTCTCCACAGTCGAGGGGTATTCTGATGTCGTCTGTGGTGGCAATCAGTATGCTCTCAGTCCTGTGGTTGGCACGGAATCCTGATTGTGACTCATCTAGTAGGAGGTTTTGTTCAAGGAATTTGGGGAGCTGCTGGTCAATGGTTTTCTCGAGTACTTTGGCCGTTTAGGAGAGCAGGGAAATTGGCCAGTAATTTTTTAGATTGCTGGGGTCAGTAGAGGCTTTCTTTATGAGGGGTCTGATGTCTGCGTGTTTCCATTTGTCCGGGAAGGTTGCTTTGCAGATGAAGGTGTTAAGGATACGAGTGAGTTGCATGCTGATTGGGTTTGTTGCAAGGTTGTAGAGGTGGTGGGAGAAGGGAGGGGTGGATGGTGTTGTCTATGGCTGTTTGGTTGGAGAATTCTTTGACTATTTTGAAGAGTTCCTTTATGTGGTTGGCTGCGGAGTCGATATGGGTGGTGATGGCTGCTTTCTTGGCTTGTTTGATGTGCTAGCGATAGGCGCTGAGGGCTGTTTTGTGTGCTACTTTTCTGCAGGGTTCATGGAGGCGCGACATCGTTTCTCAAGTTGGTGGCAGTTGCACTTGGTGGTCCTGAGTTCTGGGGTGCACCAGCTGGCCTTTGTGGATGACTTCTTAGATTTTGTAGGCTTCAGAAGGGCTACTTTGTCATCGCTGTCGGTGATTCAGACAGTGAAGTTCTGGATTGCCTGGTCGAGGTCTGATGAGCCCTCGGGTTGGGAGGTGGTAAGGGCACATGACCACTGAGTTTCGGTGACCTTGCTCTAGCTACGATAGGGGGAAATCTGGTGCTTGGTGATGGTGTGTTGGGCGCCAGTGATGGAGCAGTGCACGATTGTGTGGTCAGTCCAAGTGAGTTCTGTGGGGTTGATTCTGTCCCTGGAGGTGAAAATGGGGTCAAGTGTGTATCTGGCTTTGTGCGTGGGTTCGGTGACCAGTTGGATGAGTCCGATGTTGTTCTCTAGGAGGGTGATGGAGTTGGCGTAATCATTGTGGAAGTTCAGGTAGCTGAATAGGACATAGTGGTGAGAGTGGATTGCTAAGGGGGCGATGAACTTGGGGATGGCATTGCAGAAAGTAGCTCGGGGTCCCAGGGGTCTGTAGGCATGGGTGCCTCTTACTGTCATTTTGCATGGGTTTGTAGTAGGAAGTTGAGGTGTTCCATGAGAGGCGTGGGGTTGGTGACGGTGCAACTGATGGTTTCCTCGAAGATGATGGCAATGCTTCCTTGTTTGTTGGATCGGTCTCGGTGTATCATCTTGTAGCCTTCGGGAGTGGCGGTGGTAATGCCGGGGTTTGAGGTGGGCTGAGCCACATTTCGGTGATGAAGGCAACATCCGTGGAAACGGTGGTGATGGAGGCCCAGATTTCTGTGGCGTGTTTGCAGTGTGAGCTGGCATTGATCGTAGGTTATGTCGCTGGAGAAGTGGCAGTGTTGGCAGATGAAGGGTTGTTTGGTGGAGGGTGGGGAGGAAGAAAGTGGTGTTTCCACATCTGGGACCAGGTCCAGGAGTTCTTTGGTGGTGTAACATTGGGTGGCAGTGGGGCCAGGGGTCCTGGCACTGGGCATTGTTCAACCGTCAGTGCTTTGGTGGTGTTTCTGCTGCACGCTTTGGTGGCGTTTCTGCTGCACGCGTCGGCCTCCATTAGTGGTTCGGGTAGTAGGTCCTGGGTGCCGGCCAGGGACCTGGACAGGCAGTGCAGGGGCAGGACAGCAGACAGTGCAGGGACGGCAGGCAGCGCAGGGACAGCAGGCAGCGCAGGGACAGCAGGCAGCGCAGGGACAGCAGGCAGCCCAGGGCTAGTGATGACAGGCAGCACATGTATAGGGACGGCAGGCAGTGCAGGGACAGCAGGCAGCACAGGGAGGGACTCAGCACAGGAACAGCAGGTAGCACAGGAACAGCAGGTAGCACAGGGACAGCAGACAGCACAGGGACAGCAGGCAGTGCATGGACAGCAGGCAGTGCAGGGATAGGGACGGCAGGCAGCACAGCGTTAAGAACGGCAGGAAGCGCAGGGACAGAAGTCAGGATGGCATCTGACTCCATTTTAGAATTTGTGCATTGAGTCTAAAAATGGAATTCTGGGAGGTATATTTTGTGGTGACAGCTGCAACCTTCTTTTTCTGAAATTGGGGTTTAAATGGAGGAGATTTATCCTCCATCTTTATGTCAGTCGAACATTGTGAGTCCCTTTTCGGCGTCACGCACTTTTCTTGTCTGCGTTCAGATCAGCATACTGTCCTGTAAAGCTTGTCAGAGAGGCCTGCAAGAAATGAGGTGAACGTGTATCAGTACTCTGAAACCTGTCTGGAGCCTTGATTTTAGTGTGATTGCGAAAATCGTACCGTCTCTCAGGGGGCTCCTAGGGTGGAGAAACTTTGAGAGGTTTACATTTCTATGTTTGTTTCAATTTATCCCATGTTTTTTTTAACAAACTCATTGTTTTGCTTGGCTTCCTTGTCAGTACTACATTTGCCAAGAGGTGGTTTAGTAGGTCTGATTCCCAAATTATTGCGTCCTAAGGATGTGTAAACATCAGCAATAATTATGGGTAGCTCGCGTTCACGATCTGCTTGTGCGACTGCTGTGAGCCTCTGGCGGATAGCCACAGATGCCGCTTTGCCTTCAATGTTCGACAGAATCATTGAGCAGACCACTGGAACATTTCCATTAGTTTCAAACCCAAATCCAGGGCAGCAGCTGCCCTGTGCTCATTCTGTATTTGTTTTAAACCATACGGCAAGACCACCATGGATTGTGTGTCATGACTGATAATATATGCAGCAGCAAAGACTGTCCCCCAAGTTTGACAGTCAACTAATCTGAGAACCATTCCATGTGGTAAGCACATGGTCAATATGCTGTGCTTGTCTTGTGGTCCGTTAAGGGCAAACACAGCTTCAAAATGGAATGTACTCACGATTAGTGGGCACCTTGACCATAACTGAATGTACAATTACAGGACTTCTAGTGTGCCCTGCAGGCAAAAGGGCTTGTCCTAACAGGCCAGACCGTGTTGGCACAGCCAACAAAGTGCGTGAAATATATTGAGTTAGGCATCTATATAATGTAACTAGAGCATCATATTATGCTCTTGTTTGCAAAAGATTAAGAGCTTCCATTTCACGGTATGTTGTGTATCCAGCTAATGTAGGCCAGGTCGCCTCATCACTACTGAGGGGACCCATGCATGCGGGTGTATTCACATGGGGGAGAGCGCCAAAGAACCAAGAATTGTGTTCCCAGTAAGACAGTGGTATTTCCATGAGTGCATATGTTCTGTATTGTACTGATGGTGCAGGAGTAGAATATGTATGAAATACGTTTGAATTAATATCCACAGCTGAAAAATCGACCCAAGAATAAAATACTTCAAAACAATAAGCAACATTTGCTTCTACCACAAACATAAAAGCAACACCTGCATTAGTAAGTCCATTATGCGTTATATGTGTATGGACAGTAGGCCTGCAAATAATAGGAATGACAACAGCTGGTGCAGCCATTAACAAAACAGAAATGAAATAAAGTTCACCACAAAAATGGATTCTCCTTTGAACCTTTCAAGCTTGAAAAACCACAGAATCTGGTGCTGCCTAAATACTGTAGAGGATTAATCCCCAACACCATGGACGTCTCCGGTGGTAGGTGTAAGTGGTATTGTGGACACACAGAAGCACTACTCAGGAGACCAGTGCAATAAGTACCAGACTAGACGTTGGTCGCGTCATGTTGCAGGCATTCTGTTTGTAAACAGAACTATGCTTGGGACCACAGAACGTCAGTATGTAGGGAGTGAGTCACCATAACACATCAGTACCTATGTGCCCAGTCCAGACTAGCTCATAGTGCTTTACCTGCCCTCCTAACCTTCCCAGAGTGACAGGTAAGTTTGCACCCCAGAACACAACACTCTGGTCCCCTCAGAGAACCGTGGAAACAGATCGTCAGTCTTTTGTTTTCTCACTCGTGCATTCCCATAATAAACAAAAAAGACACAAAAACAGTTTACAACATTTATTGAAACTTATCGTGCTCTATTATAAAACATATGCATCCCAACAGCGTGAGGAGCATTACAAGAAAACTATAACCAATAAGAAGTCGTACCATGGTGAATTATTTATTTGCATCAGCCCACCCTCACTATGAAAACACAGTGTTACATCATAGATATCTGAGATGAGATGAGAGGGGGATTCCATACCTTTCATGCATAAATAGTTGTTCAACATGTCAGCCAGTGCAGCCCTCTTGTCTCTGGACCATTGCTCTGCTAGAATATCTTCTCTCTGTTCTCAGTGTGGCCTGTCTCTGTGTATATGCTACGAGGTGTCTTTTTGAAAACAGCAGATGTGAATGTATGTTGTGTCTAAGTGTTAATCTACGTTTACTAACCTGATCACAGCAAAGACTGGGCACAGTGTTGTTTGACCTTGTACAATATGTTCAGATAGCCTGAAGCAATAACAAAAATATGTGGATTGCTTTCACGAAATAATGTTGTGGCACAAAAATAAACATGCCAAGCATAACGTGTGCAAGAGAAAGCAGCCTAAATGTGCAAGCAAACTAAAATACGAGCAAACTAAGTGGGCCCTAAAAGAAACACACGACATAATCTTGCAGAGCACGCCGTTGACATTAGGGCTTGAACCGTCAGTCTTCAGACACCCATAGTCGAGCACACAGCAACACAATCACTGATGCACAATAACCCAGCATAGCATCTCATGACGCTCATTAAATTACGAGTATGGCAGAGACCTTAGCAATTAGACAAAGCCTGACATAGTAATGCCATAGAATCCTAAAACGGATTTCAATCAGGCTTCGTGGCAACACTGTATTCTGCCAACCACATACAATTAGAATAAGAGATGAGAATGAGAGCAAGAGAGAAAGATAGAAGGTGAGAGAGAGAGGCATAAGATTATGTCCTCAGAAAAGGCAACCAGTATGATATGCCCTAATTAGTTCTACTTTAAACCTCCAGTAACGCCTCCCGACTCCATACATGCCAACCCTCTCAATTCAGGCAGGATACTACTGATTTCAAGGCTAGTCTCCTGCCTTACGATTCCTGAATGCAGCACCCCAATACCTCTGCGGGCTTCAGCTGACAGGGACTGGCCTTGTGTGACTCTGAGTATATACTGCCAGTCACCTGCTCCTGCAGGCCAGTGCACAAAATCACGCTCCCTGTGCCCGCCATAGCACTTTCTCCATGCTCCTGTTTGGTAAGGAAAATAAAAATGTATATTTGCCTTGTCCGATCCTGCAGCAGCACACTTGAAAGTCCCATACATAACAATACCTGATTCAGGCCTCAATGGAAGTCAATGGGGAAAATACAATCGCCCGATTATTTTTGTGAAAGCTCCCACTTCTCTCTTCTAAGTGTTGGCGTGTATGCGATTCTTCTTGGGTGGTGCGTCAAGATGGACGGAGTCTCTGGCAAAATGTTACTTCAAGTCACCAAGAATTTCGAAATAGTCCAATAGCAGATGCACACTCGGGATGAAATACCACAGTATTTATTGTGCCTCACAATGCGTTTTGGTCGGCACGGCATCCTTTATTCCGTGCATGACATAATGTGATTTAACCACCATAAATGTACATTGATAATAAAGAAAGGACTACAATTATATAACAACTTTATCTGCCATATTAGAAGGGAGTCACAGTCAATCAATCAATCAGTGACACTTATAAAGCGCGCTACATACCCGTAGGGTCTCAAGGCGCTGGGGGGGGGGGGGGTGCCGCTACTGCTCGAACAGCCAGGTCTTCAGCTTCTTCCTGAAGGAGAGGTGGTCTTGGGTCAGGCGCAGGTCGGACGGGAGGGAGTTCCAGGTCTTGGCGGCCAGGTAGGAGAAGGACCTTCCCCCTGTAGTCGTTCTTCGGATGCGGGGGACGGCGGCGAGGGCGTGGTTGGCTGATCGGAGGTGGCGTTTGGGAGCGTAGAAGTTGACTCGGCTGTTGAGGTAGCTCGGGCCTTGGTCGTGTAGGGCTTTGTGTGCGTGGGTGAGGAGGCGGAAGGTGATTCTCTTGTTGACGGGGAGCCAGTGAAGGTCTCTCAGATGTCCGGAGATGTGGCTGGATCGTGGGATGTCGAGGATGAGTCTGGCTGAGGCGTTTTGGATCCGCTGGAGTCTCTTCTGGAGCTTGACGGTGGTCCCGGCGTAGAGGGCGTTGCCGTAGTCCAGTCGGCTGGTGACGAGGGCCTGGGTGACGGTCTTCCTGGTCTCTATGGGGATCCACCAGAAGATCTTCCGTAGCATGCGTAGGATGTTGAAGCACGCCGAGGAGACGCTGTTGACTTGTCTGGTCATGGAGAGGGAGGAGTCCAGGATGAAGCCCAGGTTTCGTGCATGGTCTGTCGGTTTGGGTGCGGTGCCCAGGGCGGGAGGCCACCAGGAGTCGTCCCAGGCGGAGGGTGAGGAGCCCAGGATGAGGACCTCCGTCTTGTCCGAGTTCAGTTTCAGGCGGCTGGTCGTCATCCACTCGGCTACCTCTTTCATCCCTTCGTGCAGGTTGGCTCTGGCGGCGGCGGGGTCGTTGGTCAGGGAGAGGATCAGCTGGGTGTCGTCGGCGTAGGAGATTATGCTGAGGTGGTGTTTGCGTACGATGGCCGCGAGGGGGCTCATGTAGACGTTGAAGAGGGTGGGGCTCAGGGACGATCCTTGGGGGACGCCGCAGATGACTTCGGAGGCCTCTGACTTGTACGGTGGTAGGCGGACTCTCTGTGTTCTTCCGTCGAGGAAGGAGATGATCCATTCCAGCGCCTTGTCCTGGATTCCGATGTTGCTGAGGCGCCGTACTAGGGTGCGGTGGCAGACCGTGTCGAATGCCGCGGAGAGGTCTAGGAGGATGAGGGCCGCTGTTTCTCCATTGTCCATCAGGGCTCGGATGTCATCGGTGGCGGCAATGAGGGCGGTCTCGGTGCTGTGTTTGGCTCGGAAGCCGAACTGTGAGGGGTCGAGGGATCCGTTCGTCTCGAGGAAGGCGGCCATCTGCTTGTTGACGGTCTTCTCGATGACCTTGGCTGGAAACGGGAGAAGCGAGATGGGGCGGTAATTCTTGAGGTCGGTGGGGTCCGCTGTTGGTTTCTTGAGTAGAGCGCTGAGTTCGGCGTGTTTCCAGCTTTCAGGGAAGATGGCGGTGTCGAAGGAGGTGTTGATGATGTCACGCAGGTGGGGTGCGATGACAGCGTCGGCCTTGTTGAAGACGTGGTGAGGGCAGGGGTCGGTCGGTGATCCGGAGTGGATGGAGTTCATCGTGCGGATGGTGTCTTCGGTGCTGATCCGGGTCCAGGCGTGGAGGGTGGTGGTGGGGGGGGGTGGCTGGTCGGTCGTGGTGTGCGTTGGTTGGTTGTTGAAACTGCTGTGTATGTCCGTGATCTTGTTGTGGAAGTGTGAGGCGAGGGAGTTGCAGAGGTCTTGCGATGGGGTGATGTCGTTGTTTCCTGCGCTGGGGTTGGAAAGCTCTTTCACGATGTTGAAGAGTTCCTTGCAGTTGTGTGCGTTGTTGTCCAACCGGTCCTTGAATGCTGTTTTCTTGGCGGTGCGGATCAGCTGGTGGTGTTTCCGGGTGGCAAGTTTGTAGGAGGTCCTGTTGTCCGGTGTCGGTTCCCTTTTCCAGACTTTCTCGAGGGCTCGGCAGTTCTTCTTGGAGCTCTTGAGTTCGTCGGTGAACCATGGGGCCTTTTTGCTGCCGGGTCTGCTAGGCGGGGTCCTCAGCGGGGCGAATTCGTCCGCGCAGCTGCTGATCCACTTCGTGAGGTTGTCGGCGGCCTGGCTGGGGTTCGCTGAGCTGGCAGGAGGGTGTTGGCTCAGGGAGGTGGCGAGCTGGTCTGCTGTGATCTTGTTCCAGCTTCTGCGGGCGGTCAGTTGCTGGTGTTGGTGGGTCGTCGTTCTCTTGAAGGTGAAGTGGACGCAGCTGTGGTCCGTCCATTGAAGCTCTGTGGCGTGGCTGAAGTCGATGTCTGTGCTGGATGAGAAGACGGCATCGAGTGTGTGTCCGGCGAGGTGAATATGTTCAATATTATTCCGTTGTTAGCTTTGTAACATTCTGTATGTATCCAGGTAATAGATTATCCAGATTTATTAGCTCATTTATCACAGTCATAATGTACCAAACTGTCTGCAAACAAAATTTATTTTGAAAATCAATAAACCTCACAGTGTGAAAAGCAAAAGGCAAAGTGGGCTAGAACCATATGCCTCCTCCCCCCAGAGACCAAGAAAGAAAATACATTAAACAAAATAGAAAAAAATACATCAAATATCTTATATGTCAGATCAAGTCTGTAGTAAAAAAGAAAAGGCAGGGTCTGTTGGTAGACAACTGGCTCCACTTCCTCTTGTTTATCAAACAACAGTTGCTCTGACGAGAGTGCCTTCATCTTCTTCCTGTGTGTGAGAGAAAGAAAAAAATAAAAGGAAAGGAACAGATATCACACATAAACAGCTGAACAAAGACAGAAATACCAACATTTATACATCTCTCATCTTATTTCCCTAGATGAATGTTCATCTTCTCCTCACTATTCAATCCATTAGGAGTCCTTGTCTCTAAATCTAAGATATACCTGGATTCTCTACATCTCAGGGCAAGTGTTCTATTACCCGCCCTTCTCAGAACTTTGAACTCTGCTATGACATTGTACTTAAGTAGATTGCGGTCACCAAAAGGTACCTGTGAGAAATGCCTTGATACAGGATAATGCTTGCCATTAGTATTAATTGCCCGCATGTGTTCCAATATTCTCTTTTTCACCGGATGAATCATGCTTCCGCCATACCTTTGTTCACAGGGACATACCAAAATGAATACTATGAAGTTAAAGCTACAGGTCAAGAACTGTGTTGTCTCCCTCATACCTTTTCAATGAAGGATTGGGTATTTATCAATTATGGTGCTCTGTTCACACGCCTTGCACTTGTAGAAATCCATGAAATCTGAAATCCCAGATTACCTAGTGTATCAGACATCATTGTGGACTAAGATGTCTCTGATGGAAGGGCCTCTCCGATATGCTATCCTAGGTATGCTTTCCATTACCTTACTCAAGGTTGTTTCACATTTCAGTAACTCCTAAATTTTCTTGACACTATGCTTTTCCTCCTTATGTCTGCCATTATAAGTTGAAAGCATACCAGTCTCACCCTCCTCCATGTTCTCCTCATTCGATGTCATGCCTTAGAGAATATCTTCCCTACTTTGGGTTTCCACCATGTGGGATGGTTTCTCCAATATCCATTTGTGATAGCTTCTATTTCTCAACCTTTCCATCATATGCCTATTCCAGTGCTTCCCAAACGTTTTAGAACCACAACCCACGTTTTAATACAACAAACTTTTGCGACCCACCTAGCTTTAATGGACATGAGACAGGGAGTTTTTTTATCTAACTAAAGCAGAGTGTGGTAGTGCTTTGTTATTTGCGGACAGCATATTTTCCATTAAAATGGTCACTAAATTTACACACACATACAGTTTTATATATAAAAATCTGTTGCACACAAATGTTAAGTAACGTGTTTTGATTTGTTCTGATCCTACTAAAATCTTTGTTTCATCACACTTCTGAATTACAAAAAACATGTGCTTCCCTTTGCTTTCCTAACCACTGAATGTGTACATTTTGTTGTGTGTTAGTAAAAAATGACATCTTCCAGCTTTTCTTTCACACTTCAAGTACCCCAGAAGGACTGTCACATAATTCACTTTAGTTTTCTTTCTCTGACTTCAAAGTGAGAGGAGCTAGTCCCCAAGTTGAATTCAATAAACAGCAGAAGATTTAAACTGACATTTTACCTCTGTATCAGTTTGCGACCCACCCACAGTTTTGGAAACACTAACCTATTCTAATGTATGTCGATTTATTTGTTTTTCTCATGTTACTATACTAAAAATGTATTGAAATGTTGTTGCAAAGTGATAACCACTGAATGTTCAAGCATTGGAAACATTATTCAAACAGCATAGTGAAAAGACCTTTAATCAGAAACAGGACCAGAATGGGGCAATGTTGTAAAAACAAATCATTTGGCAGTTCTGTTTGTATTTGGTTAAAAAGATTTTTCTCTTTGGGCTGAAATAAAGGAATTGTATCGCATCAAGTACCCTAGATTCATTCACTCACTAACACACTCTATTAAACTCAATTGTGAACACCCCACTGGAAATGTTGGAAGATTTTCAATATAAGACACCTTTTTTTTGTAAAAAACATCTGTTGGCATTTATTAACATATTAAAAAAACCACATTACATCAGATAAAAAAGTCACAGATGAATGATTCAAGATTATTTCACAATACTACAGTACAATAAAAATGTAAATGCTATCTAAAGGCACAAAATTATGAACAATATAGTACTCAATGTAGATAAAAAATTAAAACAACACATATAAACAATTCATATATTGGGAGGAAAAAATGACAGACACCAAAATTGTATCTTGAAAGTGTGAATTTGTGATTACGGTTAGCAGAAGAAAAACTGGTAATCATACACTCTAATTTTTTTGGGGGTTCTGTACCAAACAAATTCCACTCCACACCCTATGCGTCGACGCGTTTCGGTGGTGAACAATGATGAAGACCACCTTCTTCAGGACTGACAAATGTATTCCTCCATGAAAAAACTATCAATAATTCCTAAACATGAAACATAATATAAACATTTAGATATAATAGAAGTGCCAAAATCTCATACAAGTGTAAATTTCTTTTAGTTACACAAAATAGATACTTATTTCCAAAGTGAGGCAAAAAACATAACATGACATTAAATCTGAAAGCCCACAATGAGATATGGGGTGTGATATACAATTTTTCCAACATCCCACTAGTCACACAATATGAACTATGGAAATGAATGCCAAATTACAGACATCCCACCAGTCACACCTTAGTCTACCCAACCGGGAAAAATCTGGAACCCACTCATGCCGGTTCTACAATTAACTATAATGATGAGCGAAACAATTTTAAAAACAAAGACTCATACGTATGTTTTAAATTGAGATCTCAAAGATGCGGTTATGATATATGTACCTAATCCTCAATGATAGTTTGATTTAGGTAGAGGGTGATAAAAAAATTTTACCTACATTTATGTCGCAATGAACATCGCTGACAGAAGGCTTTTGAAAAAAGGGCAGTCTGCGCAAGACGTGTTACTCAAACTGAAAAGGATAAAAAAGTTTTATTTATTTATAGACACTGGGTTAATTGAATCCTCATTTGGACTGTTGACACGTGTTGAAAATAATCTTTTATGCGCTAATGAACCTAGCTTTGCTGACTCACCTTGAATCAACAAGGTATAGCCTCACTTTATAGGAAAGTACATATTAGTTGCTTAGGCAGTTCCAGTTGTCTATTTGTAGAGGAGAAGAATCTCCAAGAGTGATGCCTTGCGTTAAAGGTATGGCCCGATCTAAAGGAAGGTAAAATAAGGAAAACCTAACTCCATCAGGAATACAATAATTTTTTAATTCACTGAATATATTAGTCCTTGATAAAGTATTCGGGGCACTTACCCTTTGTGTGCAAGTACAATTTCATTTGTGAAGGCGCCCGTATCTGTTATGTATGGACCGTCCTATTTTTGCTGGAGGATGGTTTCCTGGTTCGCCTAGTATTTTAAGTCCGGCTAGGAAATATGAGAAATATAAAATTCAACTAAATAATACCGGACAACTTTCTAATTAAAGCCCTCATCCTGCTAAATTATTTTACCTAAGTTTAAAAATATGCAAACAGACGCCACCACTATAAGCGCCTACGTGCTTTGCAGTCCATTCTACGCATGCAGAAAGAAAGGCGCATGCCTTAGTGATCGCATATATTCATAATTAACTAGGACAGTCTAGAAAGTTAAATCAAAGACTCAACCTCTGATGCTTTGAGTTACGAGGTCTGTTCTTACTCGAAAGGAGCTCAACAGATACCCTTCCGAGCATGAATGTCCGTTAATAGTTTATTTGCTTTGCAGTTAATTTTACGTGTGCAGAAAGTGAGGCGCATGACCCAATAATCACACATATTATTCTTAGATTAGCGAGTCAAAGGGGTTAAAAACCAGACTCGCCCTCTGGTGCTTTAAATTACAAAATCTGTTTTCTATCGAGAGGAACTAGATAGATACCCTCCCGAACGTGTATGTCCGTTATTCGTTGGACAAACACTGTAAGTAGTATCACCCAAGGCTCCAGGCTAGAGAATAACTAACAGAGTTCCTTACCTTAATCTGTCAGGGTACACGTTTAAACAAACGTTGCAAAGTCCGCGCCACTCTTCAAGGGACCGGTTTCTACCCGAGTCGTTTTAAAGCAACTGTTTGATCACGTGATGTGGTGATATCACATGGAAAGGGAAAGAGACTTCAGAATAAAGATAAAAAAGGGGTCAAAAGCCCAATGTGGAAGCAGACTCCATGTTGGAGTGGTGCAGCGCTCACATCCGGAACCGTGTCCGTGCATGTATCATTTCTCGGTTTTCGTGTCCTATTCCCATTCTTAATGCATTCGACCTCTCTAACACATGTTTGTAAAAAATATGTTTTTAAAAAATATATAGTGTATCGTCCCAGGTTGACCAGAAGACTAAGATAGCGTGGCCAAAAATCTAACGGTTCAGATGTACAGTGTAAAAAAGCGATCAAGAATGGAAAGAAACAGTTCACAGAGTGAGAAAAGGGTGATAATGTATTATATATATCTCCCTCCAATATTTGTAGAGGAATACAGATCGCATAGGATGAAACAAAGTGGTAACAACTAAGCACAGCTATGAAAATGTATGATGTATTTCTGCCTGCAAGAATTGTAGAGGAATACAGATCGCTAAGGCAAAATTCAAATTAAACCAGAGTGATAACAACTAAGTACAGCTATGTGATACAAGAATAAGTACACACTAAGTACAATGTTATCCTGTGCCAGAAAGAAGATAATGTAGGTCGAAAAAGAGAACAAACATGAACAGTGAATACTGGATGATGAAGAGTGAGATCATAGATAAATAAACGTTGGTTCAGAAATAAGAGCAAAAGATCTAAATGTCCTATATACTCAATTTCATCCAGTCCTCTCTGGTGTTAAGACCTTTGTTTATGGTATTAAGGATGGAGATGTACCATTGTTCTCTATTCTTTCTTTTGACTTCTAAGTTGCCACCTCTGAGATTGCCAAATATTTTTTCTATCACAAACCATTTGAACTCAGTGTGTTTATGCTTCAGTGATCGATAGTGTTCAACTAAAGGTGCATTGTGTTTGTTTGTTTTGAGTGCCGAACGATGTTCCAATAGTCGGAGTCTAAGCTCTCTTCCATTTTCACCCACGTATGCTAAACCGCAGGGACACAGTAGAAGGTAAACCACATTGCAGCTTCTGCAATTACTCATGTCTTTTGATAGCATTGTGAAACCGTTATAAGTAACAGATTTAGTGGTCTGACAGTGTTCACAAATGCTACATGTGCCACAGGGGAAGCTGCCAATAACTTTGCACATGGTTAGGGAAAATTGCACTTTGGGTTTGTTGGTCCTATACGTGGTGACTAAATTTTTTCGAATGTTATCGTTGCGTTTAAATGCAAAAAGAGGTTTGGGGAGCTTGATTTCCATTCCTTGGTTTAAAATATGCCAATTTGAGTTGACCACATTTTTAAGTTTATTGCTGATGTTAGAAAATTGTGTTACAAACACCAGACGTTTATCTTGTCCATCGGGTTTCTGTTTAGGTTGTTTCTGTTCAAGCATACTCTCTCTATTGAAAAAACGAGCTCTCTTGAAGGATTGTTTAATCAACTTCTTTGGGTATCCACGGTCCATTAGCTTGCTCTTCAGGAGTTCAGAATGTTTGTAAAAGTCATCAAGTGATGTACAATTTCTCCGTAAACGGAGAAATTGGCCAAAGGGTATGTTGTCTTTTTGGGATTTTGGATGATAGCTCTTGTAATGCAGCAATGTGTTTTTATCAGTCGGCTTCGTGAACAACTCAACATTGAGGATACCATTATTGTTTTTAATTGTGATGTCCAAAAAGTTAACTGAGACATTATCATATTGGGCCGTGAATTTAAGGTTAGCGTCGCCCAAGTTAAGCCACTCAAGGAATTCAGCAAGGGCAGCTTCATCTCCTTCCCAAATAAAGAAGATGTCATCAATGAAGCGGCGCCACATCAAGATGTTTTCGTAGAATGGCGCCGCCTCATTATAGACATGTTTATCCTCAAAGCTGCCCACATAGAGGCAGGCCAGGCTCGGCGCACAGGTAGCCCCCATGCTGGTGCCCTTACGTTGTAAAAACAGGTCTTCTTTGAAAAGAAACATATTGTTCTTGAGAACCAGGGTTATGCATTCAATAACAAAAATTGTATTAGCACCCCTTGTGGCTTCTGGTGTTAACAATTGACTGACAACCCTAATGGTATCATCCTGAGGGATGTTAGTATATAAGGCTTCGATGTCGAGGGTCACCAGCCATTGTTTCTCCTCATGGAAGCTGATGCCCTCGATCATCGAAATTATATGTGCCGAGTCCCTGACATAGGATTTTTGTTTGGTTACTAAGGGCTTTAGAAATGAGTCAGCGTACTGACTAAAAGGTTCTAGGAGAGAACCAATACCGCTAACTATTGGTCGCATTGGGGGATTAGTTTGATTTTTATGAATCTTAGGGAGTTCGTAAATTGCAGGGATTACAGTATTCTCACTCCTAAGGAATTTGATTTCTGCGTCACATAGCAGATTGTTGGATTCGGCTTCCTGTAATATGTCCATAACATGTTTGTTTAATTCATCCAGTTTGGAATAGGGCACCTTGGTGTAATGGTCCTCCGCTCCCAAAAGGGTTAACATTTTTTGATCATAATCTCTTGTGTTAAAGACCACCACTCCACCGCCCTTGTCGGCTGGCTTAATTGTCAAACTTAAATCATCTTTGAGTCCTTTAAGGGCTATTCTCAGGGTTTTGGCCATGTTATTATTGTCTGGATAGGCATTTTTGAGTATACCATTAATTTTAGCATCAATGGTATGTTCAAATATTTCCACATTTTTATCCATCGAATGTATCGGTGGTACAAATGTAGATTTACCTTTTAAGCCCGAGATGTTTACTGGTGTGATGTAGTCCCTATTTTCAAAAAATCTAGTCAGTCTAATTTTTCTAAAAAATGCTCTTAGGTCTTTTTCTAGAGTGAATTTATTAACATTAGATGTGGGTACAAAAGTGAAACCTCTACTAAGGACTTCTATTTCATCCCTTGTTAAAGCCCTGTCCGACAAATTAATTATGGGCATTTTGTTATTGACATAGTTAATTAGCGCCAATAGCGCTGGTTGCGAGTTTTGAGATATTCCTGGGGGGGATTCCGTTGGTATTGACCCCTCCCCTGTCCCGCGTTTTTCCTGGGTCCCCTCCTCGGGCGATGTTCTAAAAAATCACTGTAGTTACTATGCGGAACATGATTGTTAACTTGGTCCGTATTGGAGGAAGACTCCTCTTCACTGCTTGACCCAGATGTATCCGAGAAGGTAACTGGAGGACTGGATGAAATTGAGTATATAGGACATTTAGATCTTTTGCTCTTATTTCTGAACCAACGTTTATTTATCTATGATCTCACTCTTCATCATCCAGTATTCACTGTTCATGTTTGTTCTCTTTTTCGACCTACATTATCTTCTTTCTGGCACAGGATAACATTGTACTTAGTGTGTACTTATTCTTGTATCACATAGCTGTACTTAGTTGTTATCACTCTGGTTTAATTTGAATTTTGCCTTAGCGATCTGTATTCCTCTACAATTCTTGCAGGCAGAAATACATCATACATTTTCATAGCTGTGCTTAGTTGTTACCACTTTGTTTCATCCTATGCGATCTGTATTCCTCTACAAATATTGGAGGGAGATATATATAATACATTATCACCCTTTTCTCACTCTGTGAACTGTTTCTTTCCATTCTTTTTTTTTTTTTTTTTTTGAAACCGTTTATTACAGGTCTTAAAAGTATACAAGTATGGGCCCACAACCTTCCGGCCGGCCGCTAGCAATGGTAGGAACATACGACATACATTTATGGAACACGTGGTATTACGGATGAGCATTTCTCAGTAGGTAACAATGTCAAAGGCCACATCATCCAGACCCCATTATGCGGTTTCATTTTAAATTAAGAACAACAAAAATTAAAACCACACCCACAAGGCAACCCACAATCGAAAATAGCAGCACGTGCTCCCCTAGAGGGGGGATCCCAACTATACACAGAAGTATAAAGAGGGGGAAGAGAACAGAGCGAGGACTGGGGGAACCCAATGCCCGGCAGCGGGGGAATGAGTCGGCTAAGGGGACGGGGCTGGCGAGGCATCAGGCAGCAGCGGTGGTGCACAGATACCCCCTCGGTAGGCGTTCCAGGGGCCCCATACTTTCACCCATGTCCCAGGCTTACCCCTCGCCACATACACCACTTTTTGTTTCTTTCCATTCTTGATCGCTTTTTTACACTGTACATCTGAACCGTTAGATTTTTGGCCACGCTATCTTAGTGTTCTGGTCAACCTGGGACGATACACTATATATTTTTTACAAACATATTTTTTACAAACATGTGTTAGAGAGGTCGAATGCATTAAGAATGGGAATAGGACACGAAAACCGAGAAATGATACATGCACGGACACGGTTCCGGATGTGAGCGCTGCACCACTCCAACATGGAGTCTGCTTCCACATTGGGCTTTTTGACCCCTTTTTTATCTTTATTCTGAAGTCTCTTTCCCTTTCCATGTGATATCACCACATCACGTGATCAAACAGTTGCTTTAAAACGACTCGGGTAGAAACCGGTCCCTTGAAGAGTGGCGCGGACTTTGCAACGTTTGTTTAAACGTGTACCCTGACAGATTAAGGTAAGGAACTCTGTTAGTTATTCTCTAGCCTGGAGCCTTGGGTGATACTACTTACAGTGTTTGTCCAACGAATAACGGACATACACGTTCGGGAGGGTATCTATCTAGTTCCTCTCGACAGAAAACAGATTTTGTAATTTAAAGCACCAGAGGGCGAGTCTGGTTTTTAACCCCTTTGACTCGCTAATCTAAGAATAATATGTGTGATTATTGGGTCATGCGCCTCACTTTCTGCACACGTAAAATTAACTGCAAAGCAAATAAACTATTAACGGACATTCATGCTCGGAAGGGTATCTGTTGAGCTCCTTTCGAGTAAGAACAGACCTCGTAACTCAAAGCATCAGAGGTTGAGTCTTTGATTTAACTTTCTAGACTGTCCTAGTTAATTATGAATATATGCGATCACTAAGGCATGCGCCTTTCTTTCTGCATGCGTAGAATGGACTGCAAAGCACGTAGGCGCTTATAGTGGTGGCGTCTGTTTGCATATTTTTAAACTTAGGTAAAATAATTTAGCAGGATGAGGGCTTTAATTAGAAAGTTGTCCGGTATTATTTAGTTGAATTTTATATTTCTCATATTTCCTAGCCGGACTTAAAATACTAGGCGAACCAGGAAACCATCCTCCAGCAAAAATAGGACGGTCCATACATAACAGATACGGGCGCCTTCACAAATGAAATTGTACTTGCACACAAAGGGTAAGTGCCCCGAATACTTTATCAAGGACTAATATATTCAGTGAATTAAAAAATTATTGTATTCCTGATGGAGTTAGGTTTTCCTTATTTTACTTTCCTTTAGATCGGGCCATACCTTTAACGCAAGGCATCACTCTTGGAGATTCTTCTCCTCTACAAATAGACAACTGGAACTGCCTAAGCAACTAATATGTACTTTCCTATAAAGTGAGGCTATACCTTGTTGATTCAAGGTGAGTCAGCAAAACTAGGTTCATTAGCGCATAAAAGATTATTTTCAACACGTGTCGACAGTCCAAATGAGGATTCAATTAACCCAGTGTCTATAAATAAATAAAACTTTTTTATCCTTTTCAGTTTGAGTAACACGTCTTGCGCAGACTGCCCTTTTTTCAAAAGCCTTCTGTCAGCGATGTTCATTGCGACATAAATGTAGGTACATTTTTTTTATCACCCTCTACCTAAATCAAACTATCATTGAGGACTAGGTACATATATCATAACCGCATCTTTGAGATCTCAATTTAAAACAGACGTATGAGTCTTTGTTTTTAAAATTGTTTCGCTCATCATTATAGTTAATTGTAGAACCGGCATGAGTGGGTTCCAGATTTTTCCCGGTTGGGTAGACTAAGGTGTGACTGGTGGGATGTCTGTAATTTGGCATTCATTTCCATAGTTCATATTGTGTGACTAGTGGGATGTTGGAAAATTTGTATATCACACCCCATATCTCATTGTGGGCTTTCAGATTTAATGTCATGTTATGTTTTTTGCCTCACTTTGGAAATAAGTATCTATTTTGTGTAACTAAAAGAAATTTACACTTGTATGAGATTTTGGCACTTCTATTATATCTAAATGTTTATATTATGTTTCATGTTTAGGAATTATTGATAGTTTTTTCATGGAGGAATACATTTGTCAGTCCTGAAGAAGGTGGTCTTCATCATTGTTCACCACCGAAACGCGTCGACGCATAGGGTGTGGAGTGGAATTTGTTTGGTACAGAACCCCCAAAAAAATTAGGGTGTATGATTACCAGTTTTTCTTCTGCTAACCGTAATCACAAATTCACACTTTCAAGATACAATTTTGGTGTCTGTCATTTTATCCTCCCAATATATGAATTGTTTATATGTGTTGTTTTAATTTTTTATCTACATTGAGTACTATATTGTTCATAATTTTGTGCCTTTAGATAGCATTTACATTTTTATTGTACTGTAGTATTGTGAAATAATCTTGAGTCATTCATCTGTGACTTTTTTATCTGATGTAATGTGGGTTTTTTTCATATGTTAATAAATGCCAACAGATGTTTTTTACAAAAAAAGGTGTCTTATATTGAAAATGTTCCAACATTTCCAGTGGGGTGTTCACAATTGAGTTTAATAGAGTGTGTTAGTGAGTGAATGAATCTAGGGTACTTGATGCGATACAATTCCTTTATTTCAGCCCAAAGAGAAAAATCTTTTCAACCAAATAGTTATTGGTGCTCTGTCTCTTTGGACTATATTGAGCCCCTCTCCTTGTCTTGCAAAGTTCTGTTTGTAGACAGAAGGTCTTGACCCTCAATCATAACACTGAGAATCAGAAAGGTTGGCCATTAGGCCCTAGCCAATTCTCTCTCAAGCCAAGTGAAAATGTAGTAATTGTATAGAAAAGGAAGTAAGGATGGAAGGATAACATGTTCTCATTAATAAAAAAAGCATGTTTATTTTTGTCTTATTCTTCATTCTAATAAAAGAATATGTGGAAATATAATAGCAACAATATACCTATTGATGCTTTCACTTATTAGAGGCATTAGTTATTTACTTTAGTGAAAAAACATTTTAGCAGACACAGGAAAACACAACTGTGAAAGATGGGTTAGACTTTTCAACCTTCATATTGAGAACAGGAGACCTCATCATTAGGCCATGACTAATCTTCGGTAAACCATATGAAATACATATACTAATGGCATAGAATCCAAAATTGGAATTCATTAAGGTTTTAATTTATTTTATTTATTTATTTAGTTTCAAATTTAACTCACAAAGCAGGTAAGACACCCCAACAGTGTCATTCATGGTACAGTTCCTCAATGTCCCAATTCACAATAATACAAGATGCAGTGTGTGGCGTACACGTCATACCAAAAACACAGGCAGCAACAATGGTTATTTAACATTTTCTCCACCTATCATCCTGCCCAGCGGTCCAGAGCCCACCAACATCAGTGGCATAAAAATCTCCCAGCGAGCCATGAATTGATACAGAAGGCAGCTATGCATTAGGTGTGTTGGCAGTCGGGGTTTTCGTTCTGTCATTACCAGTTTGTCGGAGGTAGGTAACAAAGTGTTCCCAAATGTCCTTGGGGACATGCTGTAATGACACCAGGTCTGAGTAAGCTGTCAATTGCTCCTGGCAGTAGGAAATGTTCGCCATCCAGGCCTGTTTGGTCAGAACCGACCTTCTCTCCCAGTGCATCTCCACTCTGCGCTTAGCCAACAAAAACACCATCGCAGGGAGGCACTGGTGCACTTCCGAGGCATCTTTTACATACCCCAGGTCCGATGGAAATGCAAAAACGACCCTGTAACAAAAAACGGCCCCCAGGGGCCCAAAACCGCCCACCACCCGTGCGGCACACCGGGGGATTGCCCGGTGCCCGCTTCGGCCAGTCCGGACCTGGCCTCAATTATGCCACTCACCATTTTGCAGACCATAGCCCAGAAACTCCCCACTCCAGGGCAGGTCCATGCCAGGTGCAAGAAAGAAGCCCCTGCACTCGGCAGAGTAGGCAGTGCAAGTTGGCAACCATTCCTATTTTGTGGAGCTATGATGGAGTGCGATACGTTCTATGTAAACAATTAAAGTGTATTAATCGCAATCTATAGTTAGGAGACAGCCTCTCGGTTTGGGCACAGCAGTAACGCCACTGCACTTCTGATATAGCTGAATTCAGGTCCCTCTCCTGGCCATGCGAGCCCTCATAGTATCTATTGGGGAGGCAGCCTGTGTGAGTGTATATAGACGGGCAGGGCTTTAAGTGGGATGAAAAAACTGGGGGATCTCTCAAAGGGGCGTGGCCAATGTAATGTAGGGCGTGTCGTAAAAACACAAACTAAAAATCTGTGTTTAGCACAGTGTGCCGCCCGACTTG
Source organism: Triturus cristatus (assembly GCF_964204655.1). Lineage (NCBI taxonomy): Eukaryota > Metazoa > Chordata > Amphibia > Caudata > Salamandridae > Triturus > Triturus cristatus. The sequence continues at coordinate 396,330,131 of NC_140594.1, forward strand.
TATTTTGCTGTTCCTGTCATGCCATCCAGACATATGATACAATAGTCACATCATACCTACATGTCAGGACTATTGGCTTTGTCAATGGTTGTTAGTTGCATAAGATAAATAAGCAGCAACTATGGCTTGTATATAATATTGAAAAAACGTCCACTTAAAACCCTGGTGTCACCACAACAATTCTGCTGCTCCTGAGTTTCAAAAAGAGAATGGAAATAAAATGACTCTCTTTAAAAGATTTTCCTTCCCCTACAACGCTCATCACGCGCACATCAATAAGCCTGTCACTGCAGTCCGGAAGAAAAAACACGGACCGCCAGGGCACAATACAGAGCCTGATAGAGACCTGTTTCGAGGCCCCCTTAAAAAAAACTGCCGGTGCTCAGACCCCATGAGACCCGGCCCGCTTAAAGCCCTGTAGACGGGTAATAAGTTTCTGTGGTGATGCGGGTGTGTGAATGAGGCCATCACAGTGCTGACCTTGTGATCCAACCTCAACTGTGACAAAGCGTCACACATCAATAAGACAACCTAAACAGCGACTAAAGACACTCAAAATGAATGTGGAGTAATGAGGCTACTGCCTCCGTATCCAAAAACTCACCACTGTCAGAAGGCATCTGACAGACGAAAACAAGACACACAGATGGTGTGTGTGAATGTAGTCTAGCGCCGTGGAGAAAGGAGTGGGAGCAGGAAATGCATCATGTAGAGTGCGGCAAGTAACTCTAATTTGGTAGTATAATAATGTATCTGATAGTGTCGGCGCTGGTGTATCAGAAAAGCAGGGGAGAAACTTGCCATCCGGGTATAGGTCCGCAAAAACATTTATTCCTCGCGCCCCCGCACGTCTGCCGGCACCCTTATCCTGTAATGGGGGAAATATGGGGTTATCTGTCAACGATGCCGGGGTATATACAGTGTTGTAAGACCAGCCCGATTGCGGAGGCCGTCCCACGCCCAGCGCACACACTCCACGGTGCTAATTTCGGCTTTGGGAGCCTTGTAAGTCTGGAACAGCGCAATTGCGACTGGCTAAGGAGTGGAATTCAGTAAAGTTTTATATGCAATTGAAAGCTGCCATCTGCAGACATTAAGAATAATAGAAGATGAGTGAGAAAAAACTTGTTTATGAGAGAATGCAGCAATATAACAAGTTTAAATTGATATAGAAATCATATATACTGTTAATCTTGCTCTTCTATCTAAAACAAAACATTTGTAAATGCTGTGATATGACAACTATTGAAACTTCACCTATTGGATGCAGATTTTCAACAACTCAAACTTCTGAACTTTCTACCTGCAGACCATAGCCATAAGGCCACAACTAATTGTAATCAAAATGTGAGAAAATAATAAGGTTTCATATGAGACTGCATGCTGCCACATACAGTCAAAATAAGGAATAACATTTCACTTGGTATATACATTATTTAAGCACTTGGGTAAACAACCTTTTAAACAAGCCAGACCATGGTGAGAGTAAGGCTTGGACCCTTCACCATCAGTTTGAAACTTACAGACCTTATCAAAACTTCTCTACCAAGAGAGATGAAAATACTGTAAACAGATAGAATACAAAAATGGAATTCACAAGGCCTCATATGCGACTATAAGAGTCTGTCAACATACATTGAGAATAAAAGATTAGGAGAACGTAGTGCGAGAATTTAAATCACAAGAGAATGCAAAAATATAACATGTTAATTAATACATAAATAACAATATTTTTAGTCTTACTATTCTCTTGAGAAAATGCTCATTTATAAATATTGATACAATATATCTGTTGAAAGTTCATTTAGTCATGAGTCAATGGATCTTTAAGTCCAGGATGCCTATGAACAATCACATGCTTTGTAAAATAAATAAATGAATAATTAGATCAATAAATAAATAAATAGATAAAGTAAGCAGACAAAGGACCACAGAATAAGTAAGGTTCGAACTCACAGCATCATACTAGACTACATACCTTATATGTTTGCCCACATCTTAGCCTTCACTGTGCTGGCTGACAATACAGGAATTACATCCAATCTAGAAACAGCATTTGAGGTGCTAAGGGCCACCTACGTACATTGAGGAAATGAGGAAAAAAGACACATCATGCTCTTTCAATTAATATGTTATGTTGATTTGTATAGCGCACTAATCACCAGAGTGGGTAACCAGGATCTTGGGCAGGTGTGTGATCCCATAAGCGCACCTCTTCATAGACTCTGATGCTTTAAGGAAGGTTGTTCCATTTCTTGGTTGCTTGGGTGTGATCTAGGAGAATGATCGACCTCCAGTTTTGCTTTTGCGAATGTGGGGAATGTGCGAAGGTGAGAGTAAAGCAGAGTATAGCTGTCTGGTAGTGTGGTGAAAGTGTATGCAGATGTTCAGGTATTCTGGTCCTGTGTTGTGTAGGGCTTTGTATGTGTGTGTGAGAAGTTTGAATTGGCTGTGCTTGTGAATGGGAAGCCAAGGAATCTTCCTGATGTGCAGTGTGAAGTGTGTGAGTCTTGCGGCTGTATTCTTGATGGTCTGGACTCTGTGTAGGAGTTATTTGGAGATTCTGGAGTAAAGAGTTTTGTCGTAATCCAGCCTGCTGGTGATGAGTACTTGCGTGGCGGTCCATTTGGTGTTCTGAGGCAACTATTTGAAGATCTTTTGCAACATGCGGCGAATGTGGAAGCAGGAGGTGCACACTGCGTCGACCTGAACCGTCATGTTGAGGTTGTCATCTAGGATGATCCCTAGATTTCTGGTGTGGTCTGTGGATGTTGGTCCTAGCTCTGACAGCTACCAGGTGGCATCCCATAGGGAGGTCTTGCTGCAGAAGACCAGTATTACAGTATTCTCAGACTAGAGCTTCCCTGTTGGCCAATCTCATGGAGTCTTCTGACGAGGGTATTGTGTCGAAGGACACGGTGACGTTGAGCAAGTTGAGGACCACTGTTTCTCCTCAGTCCAGGATGATTTGAATATTGTTGGTGGCCGCAATGCGTGCTGTGTCGGTGCTGAGATTCTTTCTGAATCCTAATGGAGTGTTGTCTAGACAGTGAAGTTCAAAGTGGGTTGTGAGTTACTTGTTGATGGCTTTCTCAATCACTGTGGCTGGATAGGGGAGAAGGGGGATGGTTTGGAAGTTGCTCAGTTGATTCAGGTCAGTTGTGGGCTTCTTGAGAAGAGAGTTGATTTCTGCAAGTTTCCATTCATCCAGGAAAGTGATTGAAGTGATGGAGGTGTTGAAGATGTGGGTCAGGGTGGTGCTGATTGGTGGTGTTCTGAGGTTGTAGATGCAGGAGAGGGCATGAGTACTTTGGGGACTCTAAATTGAAGGTCTGCACGATTGCTACCGTGTTGTTGACATTGTCTGTGGGGCTATGTTGATCTGTGCTAAGGGAGCTGAGAAAGTCTGCTTCTATGATTTTGCCCCGGCTATGGCTTGAAATGCCCAAGCTGGTAGGGGGGCTGACGTGAGGTGTGTGGATTTGAAAGTGGATGATGCAGTGGTCAGTCTATGTGAGCAGGAAGGTGGAGTTGTATTGGATGCTGTCACTTGTGGTGAAGATGGGGTCCAGTGTGTGTGTCCTGCGGTGTACGTTGGTTCATCGATGAGCTGGGTGAGTCCGATGTTGCTCAAGCTTTCGAGGAGTGCTGTGGCACATGGGTTGTTTCGATCTTCCTAGTGAATGTTGAGGTCACCGAAGAGAATGTAGGCTCTGGAGGATGTAAATTATGTTTATGTTTTTGACCACATTCTATTCTCTGTCACAAAATATTTGTAATTATTGTTATTATTGTTGTTGCAAATAAGATGACTGTAATGACTTGACTTTTTAAATTACTTAATACAGCACTGAACTTAAGAGACACTGACCCCTGTGAAAGGGGAGCTTGAACCTTAATACTTCGCACTGAGAGGCAGAGATGTTATTAGGCCATATTTATCCTGCTGAAAATATAAAAATGTCAAAGAATCTAAAAGTGAAAATCAAATAAGATTTATGGCTTTGTTTCCTCTCTGCTAGTAACTAACTAATGCAATGAAACATTCTCCCAAATAATTAAAGATCTCTCTCTATATATCTCTCTCTCTATCAATATGTCTTTCTTTCTATTTTTCTCTCTCTCTTCTTTCTCCTATTCTAACATTATGTATGTAGGAGCTAGAAATCACCTTTGATAGCCTTTCAGGTTCATTTATGAACATATTTCATTACTATATTTTAACCAGGTGATACCTGAAATCCTAAGAATATCTGGGCTTTGTATCTGGGGCATATAGAGTGTTAACCTAGCTACTAAATATTGAAGCACTTTACAAAGATGAGTAGAAGTGTAGAAGAGGGGAATGAGAGAGGGGATAAAGACAGGACATGCATAGATATTAATTCACCAAAATATCAGTGGTAGCAGAAGTGACATCATGCTCCCTTTGACGCACTTGATGACATCATGAGATAATCTCTTTCCATGCTTTTACCCTCTTAACAACCACCTTTTTGGTGATGAAGGACTATGACAAGGGCAAGGAGTTGAAAAAGCAAATAAGGTTCTTAAAGACCTGTTTACCTTCTGTTTCTGTTACTGCTTCCAGAACTCCTGAAACCAAAGGTAGCAAGGCCAGTGCCAGAGGTCTCAAGAGCAACCCAGGGCAAGCAGTTGATAATTCCTGCAACCCTTATGTAGGACACTTGGGGAGCTCCAATTATTTATCATAATGAAGTCATAAATGTTATGCTATGTGTATTTGTTGAGCGCACTATCACCCATGAGGGTATCCTGGATATGGTGTTGCTCGAGGGGAAGATTTTTCTATTCCTTTCTGAGGAAGAGAACTAACAGAGCTTTCTATATCTGATAGGTGCAGGATTTCCATTTTTGTCTAGGAGCATAGCCAGAAGGGTAGGAATCTTGCTTTCGCCATCTTCCATTTTTTTTGTCTCGAGCCCCATGAGGTTGCCGCTGCAAATATTAGATAACCCACTAAAAATCATCTTCTTGGTCCTCTGTATAATACCGCCATTCACTAAACTAAGTATCTAACCTTGTATTGACAATTAATTGTAGACGACTCATAATGGCAGCCGGAGCAGTATGGCAGACTCATGTATATTGCTGACTTCCCTCAAATCATAAAACTATGGTGCGGTCAACCCACATTGGTAACATCAATGCTACAGTGATATGTACAAGCATTGAATCTGAATCAAGAGCATAGATTTATTCCCGAGATGCATGGATAGGAGGCACTGCAGGATCCAGAAGGCATGTAGTCAGAGCTTGGGCCGCTGTGGCTTCTGTCAGGTATAGGGCTTCAAAAGGAAGGAGCGTGCCCACCTGTCATATTTGATTTCTATTCATGACCAAATTTCCCGTACTTGTGCCAGCCTCAGATCAGCAGAGGCCCATAGTGAAACCTACATGTGGTCTGAAGTTACTGCAATGTGTTTCTCAGCAGTTTACAAAAACCTTAAATAAAATTAATGAACCCATGTGGGACATCTGCCGCACCCTGTGACATCTTGGTTGCACGCCTTCATCATGCACAGGACATCTGCATCTCACAGTATGACACACGCTTTTAAGTCAGGGCCACCCATTTCACCCTCTAAGAACACTGTCTGAGTTTTCTTGGGTGCAGGATGTATTGTAACAGGAAGATACATCTATAGTAGATCCCTGAACCCTCTGGGACATTTACAGCACTATCCTAGGCCATCTACTGCACCCTCTTAATATTTCTACTGCATCCTACTGAGAAATCTGTTGCTGCCTATAGGAAAATCATTTGCACCTCCCTCCACTCCCCACCCCTCCCAAGGACAGCAATAACACCCCTACAGGAGCTCAATAAGAGCGGCTTGGCTCATCTTGCACCTTTTACAGAACAGTGCTGGAATCAATGAGACAGAGTCAGTAAGAGATAGAGAGAGAGAGAGAGGGTGTGAGAGTGAGAGGTAAAAACATAGAATGTGAAGACACAGGGAAGTAGAGAGAGAGGGTATATTGGTGAGTGCATCTGTATGAAGGCTTAATATTAATACACAAGGCAAGATGTATAGCATAGACAACTATTCAAATACAAGCATTGGCATAGCCAATAGATCTCGCCTTTTGGACCTTATAAGTGTGTGGCAGTGCAATAATATAGCACATAACACAAATACAATAATATACAGGCACTTAAGCAATTGTTGCTAATGTTGCCCCCTCTGAACAGTGCTCACCTTATTAAAATGTGTGTCCCGTTTGCATTTCCAAGATTTCCACAAAACACCAAAACGTACGTTCGAATGCTTACTTCCTCCATATGAACATACTGACTGACCATTGCAATTGAAATGGCCTGGGAGCTGGAGGAGGGGAGGCTGAATGTTTCCCCTTTCTGCTGGAAAATATCACTCGTTTAAACATGTGTAATATTTTTACATAAATTCAACAAGAGGGAAAAATGGAAACAATTATAAAACTAGCTGGTCCCTCAAAATTATAGCCATACTCAAATTGAGATAGGTACAGGGGAGCTGTGCCCTGCACAACCATACGATGCCTTCCAATAAAAGCACCTTAAAAGTTGATTATTACACCCTCCCTCCATCGCAGCCCCCAGAGCGCCCACACCTCTGAATCGCATATTGGAAGCCAGAAATTTGCTTTCAGGGTGTCTTTCCAGCTGCATTCTGCCCATCACTCTTGTGTGGGTGTGAACTGGGGCGAGCGAATCCCAAAAGAATCCCATGCTCGCAGAAGTGTGACTAAAAAACATACACAAGAAACGAGATTGTGAGAAAGCCTTTTGCCTTACAACGACCTCCAGTTTTACAAGGTATTTGGGTTAAAATTTAAATTAAAAAAAGAGACTACTCTAACAAGAAATGCCAGCCTTCATCGATCCAATGTGCACGATTTAAAAATGCACCTATTTTTTTAACACCCTGCAACAAGCGAGGCCAAATGTGTCCATCGCAAAACCTATTTCTACTCCCTGAAAGGAGTAACACTTGAAAACGCAGAGTAAACAAGATTCAGCAGGACGTGGACAAGACCGCACCCTATTTTCCTCGCTTTTCATTGGAGCAGGGAGGCATTCTGTTGGCAAACAGCACTTTCGTTTATTGCATTTAACATTTATTTTTAAAAGAAGACTCCCTCGATGTCATATACCATTATTACGTTAAAAGACGTAAAAAAGAACAAGGGATGGAAGACTAATGGCAGGGTATGTGGTCCGTCGGCTTAAACTGCCGACTTTGGTGCTGGAAACCAGAGTTCGAGCCTCGGGGTCCCGTCCACATCCTGTGATTCTGGGCAAATCACTTAATCTCCCCGTGCCTGAATGTGTAATGTAAATACGGTGCTCATGTAAAGCGCTCCAATACCTTCGGGTCGAGTTCGCGCTATATAAATATGCAAAAAAAACAAAAATAAATAAATAAAAAGACTGGGAAGGGAGGCTGTATGTGCAGACTAGGACTCCGGGGCTTCATTTCAAACACCACCCCAGTCAGAATTTATAAATCCTCCCCCCAGGTTTTCAAAAGAATAGTCACAGCTGAACTCCTCCCCATGCATGTACTTGCGGCTCGTCACTGTGCATTTAAAGACACCACCCCAGAACTTAGGTGACTATGCGTACTTCGGTGGCCATGTTGAAGTTTTGTTAATTAGTTACATTTATTATTTTTTTAATATCCTTAGTAAAAAAGAAAGCACATGTTTGTTTTGAAGTGTGCCAAGTCTTTTATGTTGCAGTTGAAGACCACACATCATAATGCTTTACCCGTAACTGTAGGTTCAACTATTGTAATATTATAATAGAGGCACGTCGAACACTCAACCACACGAAAAGTAGAAAGCATGTATTTTTTCCTACCTAAATACCAAAAAGTATTTACTTCATGAGCGTTCTTTACACCAAAATACGGAAACTGAGCAGTTAAAAATGTCGGCAAGGGTATTGTGCAGCAGATGCGGCCCCACAGTGGCCAGCTGCCACCACCGATTTACTTATTCCATTCCACGCTTCAGCGGGAGAGTTCCTGCTTAGTAGGCACTAACCAGAGAACCCATTCTCTTTCTGCCGGTCACTTGCACATGGTAGCAGATAAGGTGTTGTGTGTGGTTCGGCAACGAGTGGCGCATCTGGCTACTCACAAGCAGCGTTTGTTATTACACTACAAGGATAGTAAGGGCAGCAGCAGAGTAGACTGGGTTCCACCAGTAAAATATCCCACAGGCATACACATTTACAGTATCCAATGACAAGAAGTGGAGGGCTAGTAATGACATCCATAAACAAGGCCGTGTGGCTAGAACATGCAGGCCCAGGCCCTGCCTCAGCATCACACGGGCTGCCTCGGAGCCTCACGAGTCCCGCCTCAAGGCGCTGTGGAGGTAACCAGAGCTGCAGCGCCGCTCTAAATGTACACCTTGCCCGTTTTACCCACTTGCTTCCAACGCAGGCAGCCTCATTTCAACATCCTCACCCTGAGTGGAAAAAACAATGATGATGTGCACTCGCAGGAGCGTGCAAGCAAGGGTCAGAGTAGCAACATCCAAGATGTAACTGAGGGTCCAGGGAACAGCAGGAGATTGGCACCCTCCGGCCACTTCCACTCTGCTAGCGAGAGGAGCCATGTGCACTGTGGCCACTGTGTGCGACCAGTGAAGGTCGGACTGACAAGTGCGCTCTAAGTTGCTGCTGTCGTTGCGTGCAACCAGTGGAAGTCAGACTGTTATATAATATTTGGAGTTTATTGTTGGTAACTCTTGTGCGCAGCTGCTGCGGTGTGTGACCAGTGCTGCGGCCACTGCGTGTGACCAGTGAAGGTTGCACTGACTGGTGCACTCTTGTGCGCTGCAGCCGCTGCGTGCGAGCAGTGAAGGTCACACTGACTAGTGCACTCTTGTGCGCTGCTGCTGCTGCGTGAGATCAGTGGAGGTCGGACTGATCAGCCTACTCTTGTGCACTACGGGCCCTACGTGTGAAAGCGGGTGACTTGCTGTAACAAAGCACGGCAATCGGCTGCTTACTGTATCTAACATTGGTGACCGCATGCATGTGTTGACCATGTTGCCATCAAAGGAAAACAAGCACGCGCGCCTCACACGGCAGCAGGGGGAGGGGGGTGAGAGGAGGGGGCCTGCGCCGGTATCTCTTGCGGGAGCGAGCAGCAAGGCGCGATAACTTCTAACATATGGCGCCGCTGCTCGCTCCCGCAAGAAAATCGGCAAACGTGCACGCGTTGCCATTGAAAGCAATGCAATGCGTGCATGTTTTAGGGCGAAAAGGAGAACCGATGACTAAAGGTCTTTTTCCTACGTAGCGCATGTGCGCTGCGTAGGCGAGACCTAATGACAACATTATAAATCTACTCGAAATTCTGATTCCTTCAGAGTAATAGGGATAGCAAGTCAATGCACAGCTCATATTCAAGTGATGAAGGCCTAGTTCAATGCTGATTCTGAGAAATTCAGTTGATCTATGTTTTGTTTAATCAGTCAAGAATGTAAAATGGGGCATAAGTATGCTCCCAAAGGCTTCTAATGGCTATGTGCAACCTGAAGAGATTTCTCTGCTACAGAAAGCCCATGTCTGTCTGAGAGATAGTTCAGTTGTCTGGTGTCTGAGTCTTCAATTCCTAAGTGATATGTGGAATAGCTTTGGTCTTGGAAGTTGGAACCCCTAAGTTGTGTGTAGTGTAAGATATAGGTCTGCTCTCTGCACAAAAACATGCAAGATCTGTGCAGTCTCAATGTCTCGCCTACCATGTAAAGCCACAGCATGGGCATGGGATAGCTCTGCTGTGTGAAGTTTGACCAATGAAGTTTTTGAAACATGACCTATAGCTCTGTTCTTTGAAATGTAATGTTTGCAAGATATGTGGGGAGGGGATGTGGTCCGTCGGCTAGACTGCCGACTTTGGTGCTAGAAACCAGAGTTCGAGCCTCGGGGTCGCGTCCACGTCCTATGATTCTGGGCAAATCACTTAATCTCCCTGTGCCTGAATGTGTAATGTAAATACGGTGCTCGTGTAAAGTGCTCCAATGCCTTCGGGTCGAGTTCACGCTATATAAATATGCACAAAAAAAATAAAAAATGTGAATCCTGAAAGATAGTTCTGCTGTGTAAAGCTCAGACCTACAGAGCTGAGAAGCCTGGGAGATAATCTTACTTTGTGATGTGTGCACCTCGGAGTATTGTAAGTCTTGAGTGATAACTCTGGTGCTTAAAGTTAGAGCCGTTTTGCCTGTTTAGCCCTAAGTATACAACTGCTATAGAAAACCTTAAATTGTCTGGGATCACTGATAGAATATCAGAAACAAAAATATTGTCGACAGGATATCATGTCAAAAATATTGAGGACCAAATTATTGAGAAGGTAAGTGCAAATAGGTAAGTATAGATTTACTATTCTTAACTCCACGTCTATATACCTTGACGATATATATATATGTATATATATCATCAAGGTACATATATGTGGAGTTATATATATTATAACTTTGCTTACCTATGGAAACTTACCTTCACAATATTTTGTCCTCAATATTTTCTCCCACGTTATTTTTGTTTCCGATATTCTGTCTAAATACTGATGGTCTAGTCAATACAAAAATGAGAGATAGCTCTGTTGCCTATGGCCTCCACCTCTGTTGGTTCTGCTGAGGCCTGAGCTCGTACATAACACATCAGTTAAGGGATAGCTCTGCTTGTTGAGGCCCAAACTTGTAATTCTGTATAGCCGGAGAGGTAACTCTGCTGTTGGTTGCCAAAGCCCATAAGGTGATATTGCTTGAAGAAGTGGTCTGCTGTCTTAAATAACGTTCTACAAGAGGTCTGTAACCGGATTGATAGCTCAGTTGTGTAAAGCCAAACCCTACATTTCTCTGTCACTTTAAGTCTATGTCAGCAATATGCGGGGTATGCGGATACTAGGGCTTGCTGTCATTAAAACATGCAAAATAATATGTAAAAGAATCCCTATGAGACTGTGGTGGCTGGGGCGCCATGACTACCATGCTGGGAAGGTCAAGGGGGGAGACTTAAGTCATGAGTGACAGGACTCCTTTATAAACAATTCACTACCCTTAGGAAGGTGCCTGGCAACTTTTTATGTTGTAGTGACTCCTTCACTGTTGCTCTTCACCAAAGTACCTGAGCTCCTTCACGTTTGTTATTTTGCTCCTTGTTTAAGTCCCTTAGTTCCCTGACTTATTGTCTGAACTTTGACCTGTTTGTGGATTACGATTTGGCTTGGTTTGCCCCTTACTTCCTGTTACCTTTCTTCCAGGACTGCTATCATCCTGGAATTCATCATCTCTAGTAAGGGATTCCTCCACGGTGGCTTAGGGTCACTGTGGCCCACCCTTCTGCAGCCACTTATCATAACACATAAATCATCTGTTATTACACTGCTTCTGGCCTTGAACCGTATTAAATATTTGTTTGTTATTCAAACCTACAGTAGGCACATGACATTAACTCATAGAAACACCATCGTGAATCCCCTGAAGTATGAGAGACAAGCTGCATATGAGACTGTGACGCTCCAGCGATCTTATCTGTCAATCACTCCCATACCCCACCAGAGGGTGGCCTGCGGTCTACGCCTACTCACCTACGAGCAGGACTACGCCCTGGGGAGTGGGGTGGATTGTCTCTGCCAGTCAAGATCTCACATCCTGACAAAGCAGCTCTGCTGCACAGTGTCTGAGCCTCTAAGGGTCGTGAAACGTATGAAAGAATTCAGCAGTCTGGAAGCTAATGTCTTTAAGATCTGTGGAACATGACAGATACTTGTACTGTCTAAAGCTAGTTTGCATGATGAATCCATCTTGAGGGATAGGTTTGCTGTGTGAAGCCAGAGTGTACAATCTGAGTTAACAAAAACTGGGTTTAGGCAAGTAGCAGTAAGGATAAGCCTATAAACGTAAGTAACAAAAGAAATACCAATACTGAGAAAACTTTATTGTCCGCCTTTCTTTAACGGAGGATTATATTGAAAGAAAGCAACATAAGCCAATAACCTATTTTTCATCTATTTAATATATTTGTTCTTTCAATTATTTAAAGGTCACTTTTATTCTTGAGTGATTTTTTAGGAAATAAATTTTAAACATGTAACTAAAGACAAACATTAGCTGTGAACATATAAAACTTTATCACTTCAAACACACCCAATTTTTTCACGTTTCTTATATCATCCAGTCATTCACATACCATACTGCGCAGTTACAAACATACATACTACCACACACCAGTCAACCAATATTAGAAATTCTTACAGGGAAAATTTATACAGGGAAAATTTACATGAGGGCCATAGAAGCATATTTTGTCAACATGGAGCACAAAGATGCAAACATTTTTTAGGGATTATTTTAAACTCTTATGGCCCAAGGGTAATGGTCGACGCGTTTCAAGTCCCGTCTATTCTTGGGACTCTCATCAGGACCTAGAAGCTTTTATGGGAGACAAAGACGTCCAGGGTCGTCTTAAGACTTTATGTGTGTCTCGTCTTGTCTTGAAGGAGTGGTGATTTAGTGATGGCTGTTCTCGATCTCTTCGCTCAGGGTGACGTATCGTGGGGGATTCTTATCAGGAATATGTTTCAATTACTTCATATTCACAGCGGTCGCGGCTCTTTGATCCGCGTGTACACAGCTTTGGTTCACTCTGTTGCTGAGAAAGGAGAGAGGGGAGCTTAGTCTCACTCTGCGTATTCTCGGGTTATTCTGTGTTCGGCTAAAAAGCAATTGAAACATATTCCTGATAAGAATCCCCCACGATACGTCACCCTGAGCGAAGAGATGTAAATTTTCCCTGTATAAATTTTCCCTGTAAGAATTTATAATATTGGTTGACTGGTGTGTGGTAGTATGTATGTTTGTAACTGCGCAGTATGGTATGTGAATGACTGGATGATATAAGAAACGTGAAAAAATTGGGTGTGTTTGAAATGATAAAGTTTTATATGTTCACAGCTAATGTTTGTCTTTAGTTACATGTTTACAATTTATTTCCTAAAAAATCACTCAAGAATAAAAGTGACCTTTAAATAATTGAAAGAACAAATATATTAAATAGATGAAAAAATAGGTTATTGGCTTATGTTGCTTTCTTTCAATATAATCCTCCGTTAAAGAAAGGCGGACAATAAAGTTTTCTCAGTATTGGTATTTCTTTTGTTACTTAAGAGTGTACAATCTGGCACATGCATCAAGCTAGGATTTTGCGAGTTCTTAATTGCGAATATTAAGGATTCGCAATTAAGGACTAGCAAAATCCTATGCATGTAGGAATCGCTATAATAATAGCGATTCCTACACATTCCTTATTTGCTTCCCATTCATTCCTATGGCCCTGTGGCCCATAGGAATGAATGGGAAATTGCAAGCGCAATTTGCGAGTACCAATAGGTACTCGCAAATTACTCATGCAATTTCAGGGTGCAAGGTTGTCAAAAGGACACCCTGTTGCACCCCTGGAATTGGCCTGTGTGCAATATGAAACTTTGAAAAATGCACAAAAGTGCTTTTTTCAAAAGTTTTGCAAATTACCATGAAGTTCAACTTCATGGTAATTTGAGCCCCCTATTAGCGAAATCGCTAATTTTTTTACTTTAATGCATTGCATTTAAGGATTCTCAATGTGGATTCCTTAAATGCAATCGCAATTTAAGTAATCGCAATTTAAAGATTACTCAAATTGCGATATTTGCATTTGGGATGATGCATCCCAAATGCAAAAATACCGGTCGCAAAGGGGCAGATTCTGAGAATCTGCCCCTTTGCGACCGGTTTTTCCTTTGATGCATGTGCCTCAATGTCCCTGTCTCAGTCGGGATAGATTAGCGTACATATACAGAGCATGGAGGGGGGTGATCACTGAGACAATTCTGCTGTGGGAAGCCTGAGCCAGGAGGTTTGGTTGCCATATTCCGTCATTTATTTTAATTAGTTTTTTTTTTAATGTGTTAGGTTAGAGTTTGGCAGCAAAGGCTTCCCAGACCCTTAAAACTATACTCTCATATATACCATTTCTGTAGCATGACCCTCTACAGCACCTGCCAGGGAAGCCCACTGCGCGCCCGTAGGACATGTTCTGTACCCTCCTGCCTCATGTACTGCATCTTAGTGGGGGAAAGGACCTACACCTTTATCATCATCATCATCATAAAATAGTTTATTTCGACAAAATATCATAAAAACAGCAAATACAAAAATCAGAAATGCAGAGTACATCAAAAACTTGACAAATAAATAATTCTGCAGGCATACATGTGTTACAGTAATGTCATATTTTGCAGCAGAACATTAACATGACCTCTCCTTTACTGGTTATCTTATACACTATTTGATAACATTGTATGCCATCTTTACTTGTTGAGATTAAAGTCAAACATTAGGCACGAATAACAGCCAGGGGTGAGAAGAGTTTTTCTCACATGCAGGGTTCACACCTCATCATCAGCTTCTGTGAAAGCCACAAAATGCTGTTCCTGTTTTTTGCAGGTCGCCCCTCCACTTGCCTCCTCTACCCTCGTGCAACCGGCTTGCAGTATATTTCAAATATAAATTCCTTAAACGTGTGAACAGTGGGGTGGGTCAGACACAGTGGCGAAGAGAGACTTGGCTACCTCTCCTGGAGCCTCAGGGCCCCTAAAGTTTATGGTCTTTAACCGTTCATATCTACTGTCCTACAGACAAGGGTATAGTTTAGTGAGATTCGATGGTGCGAATTTAAGATTTCTTGACAATTATATGATGTACTCACCTAAAAAGATGGTGCGAGGAAAGGTGGGGGTTTTAGGATTTGTGGAATTTCGTGGACTGTATCAACTCTGAGGGTCACATTACGAGGGACATGGAAGAATGGGGAATATTGTGAAAAGTAAACATTCTTGAAGCTCTTCAAATCTATCTAGCACTGAGGCCTCTGTGTGCTGCATAAAATATTGTCATAATTTGGCAGTAAAGAGATTGGAAATGTGAGCACAATTGGATAACTCAGGTGGTTCAGTCCCTGCTGCAGTGATATGTGTATAACCTCTAGGTTCAAAAGACAGTTTGGTGGGTTTCTGCAACTGCCGCACTTCTGTGTCTTTTTGTATGTGTCGGTATTTATATGCGTGTGTATCGTAATATAGTTTTTTTTGTGCTACATATTTCATAGTCAGGTAGATAGGAATGCCTACAAGGGATTTTGTTCAAACAACAAGTTATTAAATTAATGAATTGATCATTTAAGATGCCTAAGAATGACATTGCAACTTAAATGAAAGTTGTACAATACTTTTTATATTAGGAAAATACAATTCAAGGTGTATATATTTTTGTCAACTTTTATATAGAAATTCAAACTTGAAATTTCAGGGTTTCAGAATATCAATCTCATAATACATTGACAGGGATGATTGTAGTACTTTTCCAAGTTAGTATGCCATTTGTCAATGTATTTCAAGCCCACTTTCTGAATATACAGGTAGAGCCTGTTTCACAAAGAAAGGCTAGGCTCTGAAGGAAGTTTAACAATCACTAAAGAGAAAGTTGGGTTGTGCCTCGATGTTTCGGTCTCAGTTGTTGTGCATCTGTGAGACCCTCTTCAGGACTGTATAAGTTCATGTAGATGATGAAGGACCTCCATCAAAATATTTTTTGTGGTTCCACTAGAAATGTTTATAGTGCTATTTTGGCTGGTAACTTGTCTTAGCATATCTATTGCTTGTTGGCATCCTTACTACCTGACTTCAAATATCCAATCCCACAAAGAAATATTGGGTTGGCCTTTTGTATTTAATAATGTATTTGATAGTAGCATGGACCTAACACCAGTGCTTTATTTGAGCCGGTGGTTGCCAGTGGGAACTACCAGCACTCATTTTTGGGCACTGGCATTTATTTTTCCTCATTGGACATTTCCTGAGAGAAAAAGAAGGAAAAACACACAAAAGGGAAAGAAAGAGAAAGACGGAATACCGGTCACAAAGGGATAGAGCAGGAACCAGCAAGAGTGGGAAAAAGGGGGAGGTAATGTCTGGCAGTGGATTAACTCCTTGCGTGCTGCGCACATTCCCCCGTGGTGCGGGCAAATTAATGAGTGGGCGGGGTTCGGACTGCCCCCGTCCGTCCTCCGCACACGCCCACTGTGACGTCGGACAGCCGGGGGCTGTCCGACGCACGCAAGGGGTTAAAGAGGCATGAGGGGGATTGTAGACTTCGCAGCCTTGGTATTCGCCACACTGACTTCAGAGCAGAGGTTTGGGCGCTGACACTCATTCTTTTACAAATCAGGCACAGCCTAACTCCAAACAGCAGAGTCCTTTAGTGCAAACATTTTAATGTCGGCAGGTGCTTCTCCAATTTGAGATGTTGGACATCAATACTTAACAGGCCATTACGCCACTTTGGCATTTTTTGCAGTGGTCTTCAGTGCAAGGGCCTGGTTTCAGAGCAGGGTGGGCTACCATTACCAAAATATGCCCCCTTGGCTCCATTCTAGTTGCCGCCTCCAGCATGGTGGCATTGGTTTGAACATTTTAGCAAGGGCTGATTTTGGTTTGCAGCACCGCCTTGTTGTACATAGAACAGTATTGTGTGCTTGGAGTTCAGGTGAATTTACCTTACAAAAAAAACTGAATGTAATGAGGAGAAAAGGCATAGTAACATGAGCTCTCAACATTAACAACATAATTGTCAGTTTGTTTTTTTCTTTAGATATATTTTGTATTTGATTACAGGGAGATGCCGGGATGAGAAGCCAGTTCTCCAGATTCACCTGAATATATCAATAATGCTTCTTGAACTGAGGGTTAGGACGCAGTTTCTTACACGTGTGCCATTGTCTGCGCTCTATTATACAACAAGCATTGGACAAGCCTATAGGTTTTGGCTATTCAAGATTTATTGGCTTTGTCACTTTTAATATGGCACAGAGATGCGAACGTCTGTGCTGCATAGCTTAAAGTAAATAGAAAAGTGATGTAACATGACCAGACTGCGTCACAGTGCTTTTCTTTTCATTTAAGCTATGCACCTAAAAACATGTTAAAATTGTTATTTTCCCTTTACTGAATGTGTAGTTTATATTCTTGAACAAATACCCATTGCGGTTACCAGCATGTCAAAGAGCAGCTAACTGGAACACTGAGCATGGAGAGGCAGTAGCGTTAGGGCCAGAGCAGCTCTCTTTGTTGCCTGGGAACCAGGTTAGAATCTCGGTGCCGCCTCAACACCCTGGGATTCTGGGCATCTCACTTACTCTCCCCCTGCTTGTAAAAATGAATGTGTCCTTGTGTAATGTAACTGGTGCTCATTTAAAGCGCTCCAAGTTCTTCCGGTCGACTTTGCGCTATATAAAACAAGCTAATCAGGGAAGGGAAGGGTCTGCGGTGACAGGAGTGAGGTGGTGGGGGGGACAGGCCAGCAACTATCGGAGAAGGGGCATGCAGCGATGGAATTGAGATACTGGCAGGGACGGGCAAGCAACAAACAAAACGCAGATGCTGGAAAGTACAAAAAAAAAACATCACACTTACATACAAGTTAAAATTGTTATTTTCCCTAAACTTAATATGCAGCTTATATTCTTGAACAAATGACCACTGCAGTTCACACCGTGCCAAAGTGCAGCTAGCTGGAACTCTGAGCATGGAGAGTCTGTGACGTTATGGACAGAGCTGCTGGCTGTGGAGCTGGGGAACCAGGTTCAAATCTCAGTGCCAGCTTAACATCCTGTGATTCTGGGCAAATCACTTATTATCCTCATGCCTGTAGAAATTAATGTGTCCTTGTAGCACACATACAGTGACGGGAGTGAGGTGGTAGGAGGGACAGGCCAGCACTGAACAAGGAAGGGGCACGTAGGGAAGGGGCATGTAGCGATGGAAGTGAGGTGGTGGTAGGAACAGGCAAGCACAGCGTTAAAATTATCGCCGCTTTAGCGACAGAAAACTGGCGCTAAAGCGGTGATAATGGGCTTGATAATATGCCGTAGAGAATTCCAATAGAAGCTCATGTTGACACCAGAACATGGGCTTCTATGGGAATTCTCAAGGGCATATTATCAAGCCCATTATGCTAAAGCGGCAATAATTTTAACGCCGTTTCTTGATAATATGCCACAGAATGCGGCAAATGGAAGGACACTGGTCGCCGTAAGCAGTACTTGCTCCAAGCTCCACAGCAAGGATGAAGATGTGAAGCAGAGCAGGAAGCTGGAGGCAGGAGGAGGCGCTGACCAACGGGAAGAAAGGAAAAGAGAGTGACGTAAAAGCCAACAAATGATAAGTAGAGGCAAGTAATAGGCGCACCGTAAGCCCCATTTATGATTTATTTTTTCTTAATAAGAGAGTTTTCAAGCATGGCGCAAGCGCCGTATCGGCGAAACCCAAAAAGAAGCCTTCTACTATTCAGCAAGATAGATTGTAAGAAGAAAAAAAGTTACATATGTAGGTCTTAATATCAGGCATGTCTTGCTAAAGATGGACAGCTAGCAGACACATAGAGTTCTTAAAGCTCACTTCCTAATTCCCCCTAAATAAGACATAAACACACTTCTTAAAAAATGTAATTCTGCTCACCCATTCCCCCCCCCCCCCCGAGCCACACTAAAAACACATAGAACAGCTGCCATGCAGCAACAATTTCAGACTGTGTACCTGTGATCCTCAAACGTACAGTAGCTGGTCAAAAAGAAAAGACGTGAAATACGACTCACAGTACAAAAGGTTTTTGGTTATCAGTTGGTTGGTGAGCCATCAGGCCTCAATGAGTGTTCATTACCATATTTGGTTCCCCTGCTGAGTGTGTGTGTGTGTGTGGATAGAAGAGGAGGGTGGATCTAAGGACCACACGGACATGCATCTTTGTTGCTGAGTGATGTTGAGCTTAATGGAACTTTAGAACAGACACTGGCACACCCAAGTATGATGCCCCGGGCCCGTCAGACAATCAAAACTAACATTTATTTGGGGGTTTGACAGCACAAACACTGCCCTACCTTCAGGCTACACCTCATTGTACAGGTAGTAATGCAAGTGCTGGTCTGCCCTGAAGAGTACGCAGGTTAAAACCCAAACATAATGGTACGTCTGAATCTGATAATTCAGTGTAATAACAAATTCCCACTCCTCTCTAAAGCATCAGCAGCACAGATTTCCACACTGACGAGACCCATCCTGACCACTGGAAAAGGAGGGGTGCCTGGGAATTCCAAAAGCTCCAACCAAACCCATCAATTTTAGAAGTGAATATCGACAGGACAGAATATTGTTATAGCAATATCGAAGGAAAAAATATCGAAAGGTAAGTGCACAGATGGAGGTATGGATTTACTATTCTTAATACAACATCTATGTACTTTGAGTATGTATATATATATATTCACTTAAAAAACCATAGGTTTCACACGTTATAGTTAGGTGGACATTTCACTCGTAAAAAAACAATGAAATTCCCCCGTTATAGTTAGTTGAGATAACTATAACTCGCGCGCCTGCAATCCTCTGCTCATGACGTCACATATTACATCACTCATGACTTGGTCAGTGGCATCACTCATGACATCACTGATGACATCATTCTTGTGATACAGTGGCGGTCGCGCGAGTTATAGTTATCTCAACTAACTATAACGGGGAAATTTCATTGTTTTTTTACGAGTGAAATGTCCACCTAACTATAACATGTGTGAAACCTATGGTTTTTTAAGTGAATTTGCAAGGTTTTTTAAATGCGAAATCCTAACTATAACGTGTGTGAAACCTATGGTTTTTTCAGTGAATTTGTACGTTTTTTTAAATGCTAAGTTATGTATTTATTATTTTTATATATTTATTTTACAATAAACTACGTATTAACATTTCTTTTTAATGGTTTTTCACGGTGCGCGCACCGTGCGCGCACCCTGCGATTTAAAAAAAAAAAAATGTTTTTTTCTGCCTTCGGGGTCCTTCAGGGACCACCTGACAAAGACTAGGGGGTCAGGAACTCTCTACCCTGCCCCCTTTTCACGTTCGCCACCTTCCTTTTTCACTCTCGCACTCAAAACAAACAAAATGGCGGCCGACACTTCCTGATTTCGACCGATTCGAACGTTGACTGACATGTAACCACCAATCAGAATTACACTTGCACGCGCACGGTGCGCGCACGGTGCGCGGCTATAGATATTTATGTACTTTAACTGCAATTTTCTCAGGAGCTACTGAACAGATTGACTCCATATATGCAAAAGGCACATCCCTGACCTGAGGACTACCTCTTTGCCAAATTTCAAGTAATTCTGTTCAGCCGTTCGGGCTGTACCTTTGATTAAAGGTCCTATGGGAAAATGCATGGGGAAAACGCGTTTTGGGACCTCCCTTTTTTCTCGGCCCCCGCTTGACGAATCCCCCCGAGACTTTCAGGGTATGAGTTTTGAAAATTAGTTTTGAAAATTTCGCGAGGATTCGCCAACCGGCGCCAAAGTTATTCAAAATAGAATTTTGAGATTTCCTATGGAAACACGGTCCTAACTATAACTATCTACTGGCGACCGCCAGTAGATTATATATATATATATATATATATATATATATATATATATATATATATATATATATATATATATATATATATATATATATATATATATATATATATATATATATATATATATATATATATATATATATATATATATATATATATATATATATATATATATATATATATATCTTTTAAAGTGTGTCCAAAAACGAAGGCGCACTCCACCAGAAGATTGCTTCAACAAAGCTTTATTGGATGCAGGAGCATACGACTGGGCATGAAAGGTATAGAAACAGCTGTCCCGTCGTGAAAGCCGCAGGGGCAAAGAACTGTTCGGTGCTTCTCCGCGGCCACAGGAGATGGTTAATGGACTGTGCTTGCAAGATTGGAGGTCCACTGGAGGGCTTAAGTATAGATTATTAATTTTG
This sequence comes from Triturus cristatus, assembly GCF_964204655.1. Lineage (NCBI taxonomy): Eukaryota > Metazoa > Chordata > Amphibia > Caudata > Salamandridae > Triturus > Triturus cristatus. The sequence goes on from NC_140594.1 coordinate 396,351,088, forward strand.
GTAAATGGGTTGACCTACTGAAAGGGAAAAATGTAATACAGCACTTCAAGTACCAGATTGCACGGCGTCAATGAAACTCACCTGTGATCCCACTGGAGGGAAATAAATGGCCGAGAAATCTCTGTTCTGTTTCTCCAGCAATGCCTGTGATCAAGAGCCAGGAGGCTATCTTGCCGCTTGTCACGTAGCATTTCATTTTCATGCATTAGAAAATTGACTGTGTTATTATTCATACTTTATATCACGGCAGAAAGAACCCTTTACTATGATAAAAGGGGGGCAGTAAACGTACTTACAGATTTTGGGCAAATTAAGTGACCAGATTAGTGCATCATGGAAGATGAGGCTGAAAGAAGAGCGGCTGCTCTCACTTTATTTACGAGGAAGCCGGGACCAAAGAACCAAAAAGAGGCTACTAACCCTGAAACTCGCACAACAGAGGACAAATTGAGGAAACTGGAGAAAATTAAGAGAGCAGAGATATCGAAATGGTGGGAGGCCATCTCATTACAAAACTATGTGGAACAAGAGATGGCTCCGAGAGGTCTGAGGATTTTCATCACTCCCTCGTATGAAAAACCGAACCCCGAAATGCTCAAAGAATGGTCCCAGAACTCGGCACTCAGCTCCAGACGCATGCTGGAGATATTGATAAAGTATGCTTGGATCGACCGTGATGCATTATTGAAAGAAATCCAAGATCTTCAAGAAGACCTTACAAAAAGCATGAGTATCGAGACATACAACAAGGCAATGGAGAATATGAAAGAAAGACTGGTGAAACACGAGGAGGACATCAAAGGACGCAAACAGAGGAAACTCAACAGGGACTATGGAGACTACGACAGCGGAAGAATACTAACTTTTAACCAGAAATATGATCATCTCTATAAGGACAAAGAAACATCAACAACAGAGAAGGCCAATCCGGTGGAGGAAGTACCCTCAGAGGTATCTACTGCCAGTGATACAGAATCGGACATATCCAAAGGGGAGACCTCAGGCGAGGAACGCAGGACCCGTACCATCACTTTTTTAGACGATTACCGGACAATGCGACAAACACGACAGAGCACAAGAGACACAGCAACACCGAGATCGAGGGGCCAAAGAGGACGGGCACGGGGAAGAGGCAGAGTAGACGGAGGAACAGACGTCAACGAGTCAGACAACAGTGGCAGAAGAGGCAGAGGAAGGGGCCGTATGGGAAGCAACAAGACGCGCTCCAAAAGAACATATTGATGGACCTTAATATGGTTAATAAAACTATTATTAATCTTTCTAAAAGACACTTGAGTGATGTGGAAAAATACACATTATGTTTAGGCCTGTCATTCTGCCCTTCATCCAGATTCAACTATGTTGAAACTAGAATTGACCTCTTTAAGTATGTCAGGAAACTTAAGCTAAAGAAGTGGCATATACTACGCCGCCAACAGCCCAGAATAGTTACCGACACCAGTACACAGGAGGAACATGAAGCCAACCTAGCAATAGGGGATTTAAACACACTAACTACCCTATTCGAACTCAACAACGATACAAACAGGGATAATCTGACCATGGAAGAAACAGATATCTTGGATGTAATGGACATCACCCACAACTCAGCCGCCACTACTGGTTTTAAACTCCCTTCGACATTTTTACCCACGCTACCACACGATGGCATAGACACATTCCACGACAATGTCACCAAGGCCCTCATTGGTCTGAGAAACAAATCACACTATAGTAACAAGTCTAACAACAATCTGTCATTTAATCAGAGACAGATTCTGAAATCACTAGCCGATGACAAAGACATAGTCATCCGACCAGCAGACAAAGGTGGGAATGTGGTAATTCTGGACAGAGAGCAATACATTGCTGAGGCCCTCAGACAACTAGGGGACACCAATTCCCACATGCAAATCACTAGGGAGGTGTATAATGAAAGTGTCATCATCATATGGGACAAACTCATCACTTGGAGGGACAAAGGGATCCTTGAGTGGGAGGAGTACTGTTATCTTAAGAGGGATTTTCCCAAGATACCAGTGCTTTACCTTCTACCCAAGGTCCACAAGAGTGCCACATCTCCACCTGGCCGTCCCATGGTGTCCTCCATAGGAAGTGTAGCGGAGCACATATCTAAATATGTGGACCATTTTCTCAGGGAATTTGTCACCAAGCTTCCCAGTTACGTGAGGGATACTAAAGATTTCCTAGGTAAACTAGAAAAGATCAAATGGGAGAATGGTCTACTCCTTATCACCCTGGATGTACAATCACTGTACACCATAATTGACCACCAACAGGGATTAGATGCGTGCAGGCACTTTCTCAACCAAAGACAGATTAAATATTTGGAACACAACGACATGATCATTGAAATGACAGAATTCTGCCTCACCAATAACATCTTTATCTTCAACGGTACCATCTATAAACAGCTGATTGGTACCGCGATGGGTTCTTGTCTGGCCCCAAGTTTTGCCAATCTCTTCATGGGCCTCTGGGAGGAGGAGATATTTTCAGAAAAGATTGCCATCAGGAATTTGAGCAAAGTAGCACTTTGGCTCAGATACATTGACGACCTTTTTATTATATGGAAAGGTAGTCATACAGAGGCCCAGGAACTAATTGAAGAACTCAATAATAATGACCGTAACATACATCTTTCAGGGAGCATCAGTGACAACATGGTCGAATTTTAGATGTGAAGGTAGAGGTGAGATCTAACATGCTACATACCTCTTTATACTGCAAAAGCACAGCAGGCAATAGTATCCTACATGCCCTCAGCAGCCATCCAGATACCCTCAAATGGAGTATCCCTTATGGTGAACTGCTGAGGGCAAAAAGGAATTGTAGCAGCAGTGAGGCTTTCGAGAAAGAAAGCACAGAGATGATTGAAAGATTCAAACTTCGAGGTTACCCTAACTGGGTCCTCAAGAAAGCGATCTGTAGAGTAGAGTCCGTGGATAGAAAAGACATACTCAGGGATGACACTACAGTGATGGAGGGAACTGGAGATGCTGAGACCAGGGTGATCATGACCTACAATACAGAGTCTGATGGCATCAGGCATATTTTGTCTAAAAATTGGAACACACTCAAAAATGACAACAGCATAGGCCACACTTTCAAGGACAGACCTAATATCACATACAGGCGAGGAAGAAACCTAAGGGACATACTAGTACACAGTGATATCACATTGACACAAGACAGAGGTATCCAGAACCTTAGAGGCTTCTTCCCATGTGGTCACTGCAAAGCGTGTTCGGCTAGTACCTCACGTAAAACATACGAACAAGGTCACAATCAGAGAGTAATAACCCAGTTCCTTACATGCAGCACCACATTTGCTATATATGTGATAGAATGCCCATGTGGCCTATACTATATAGGCAGTACCACCCTGATGGCCAAGAAAAGGATACTCGAACATAAGCGGGCCATTACTAACAGAGACCCAAAATACCCAGTGGCTAGACATTTCCAAGAACGACATTACTCTGACTCCTCACTACTGAAATATTTTATTTTGGAACAAGTCCGGTTAGATCACAGAGGGGGTAACAGGACACTCAAACTCAGACAGAGAGAGTCAAAATACATTGTAGATCTCCAAACGAAGGCCCCTGGAGGTATGAACCAAGACGAGGAACTTGCAATACATTTGAAGAAAGAGTAATCCTATACGTTTTGTTCCGACAGGTCAACTGAGATGTTATGTATAACCCTGGATGTACCTGCTTTTGTTTTGTTTTGTTTTCACATGTTTCTCTGACTTGTCAGCTAAATGTTTATCTCATGTTTTAATTGCAGGAGAGAAGGAAGGTACCTAACCACTGCACAGGTTGCCTAACCTTTTCTTCGGAGTCACGTCTTCACTTTCACTAAGAGAAATGGGGCACTTGGATTACGATTGGACACCTCCAGAAGGGCACAGAGAGCAACAGGATAAGTGAATTTTGGTTATTGACTGACCCAGGGCATTTGCTCATTACTGTTTTTACACTGCTTATTTATCCTCTATGATTTGATAGACTAGGTTGTTGTAAATTGAAACAATGACGTGATTAAGCATTTACTAAAGACATTAATTCCCTTCTCTAGATCATGTTTTCTCCGTTATGTTGACCGAAGTTCGGACTCCATTTTGTATTGTCATGCTTCCGCGTGTTCCCCACGAGAAGAGTCCAACCTCTGTGTTAGTTGCTCTTGTAATCTGCCTAGTAACAGTCTATAAATAGCTCCTTTGTCCATCTGGCGCATGCCCAGACCTGACCACATCTGTTATCAGTTAACCCTGCTTGACCATGTTTTCACGGGCTCAAGGAGTGTGTTAGCTCCGCCCACATATTGATTCAGTATCGAAACTGACCATAAATGGTAATGTTCTTCGGCCTCATGTTGTATCCACCCACTTATGAGCCCCTCTATTGTGTATAAAAGGGGACCATGTACGCAAGCTCTTTGTGCTACTCTATGCAATACTGAAGAGTGTTGTGTGGATTGTAGGACCACCCTTAAGGGTTAATAAATGCTGTCTTTGTACTTTGCAGTTTCCGTGCCAACTTCCTTATAGATTCCATTACAGGAGAGCGAACCCTTGTGTCCTGCGGGCCTAGCTGGGGCCTGTATTCGTCAATTGGCGCCCGTCACGTGGGGCTCATCGGCGACTCGGATGCTCGAAGGACTGGTCGCGACGAAGGTGAGGAACTTGGCCGGGGACGTGATCACTGCCAGCGGCGTCTTAGCCCTGGCATCCCGAGGTTTTTCTTCCTTCCCTTCCGAGCTGACCGTCTGGGTGGCGCCGGTCCTCGACTGAGACCTCTTCTGTCGGTCCTGCCGTGAAAGCCGTTTGGGCGATTGTGGAGCTTGGCAGTTGGAATCTGGACTCTTGATTGGTAAGAACCGGTGTACGGTACTTGCTCCGAGTTTTTGAAGCCTGGTCCGGCTATTTGAGTTTGATTTGTGATGACTAGTCATATTTTGTATTTGTCTTTGTGAAAATATATGCGTTGCAACACATATAGGCAGGTAATGTGGAGAGATTTCTCCGGAGCTGTGTAACTTTGAACGGCGCAACGATTAAGTGCCATTTTCTCTATAATATTGCATAGTTTGCATTATTCCTGAGCATGCCTGCTTTTAGCGCACTCCGTAAGTGGTGTTGCTGTTTTGGAAACCGGTTGAACCTCGAGGAATCTGCTCCAGCTCCCCCAGAGGGGACTCCTAATAGGGATATGTATGTGAAGCATGGTCTTTCTTCCATAATGTACAGCACAGTATGGAGGAAATATACAAAAAAAGATCCTGAGTTACGATGGCCTTTGTATGGATCGTTTGATATACGTAAGATTGAGTATGTGGAACAGTGTATGTGTAAGCGGCGTGCTCGTCAGGATATGTTTGAGTGTGTGCGGTTGTGGGTGAAGGAGGTGCGTGAGCGAGAGAAGCGTGAGAAAGCGCTGTTTGATAAAGAACAACGGAAGAATGATCATGTGCGAGCACAGGAAGCGAGGCGTCGGGAGGACAAAGAACAAACGGAGAGACAAGAGAAAGAGCGTAGGCTGCAAGTCTCGGGTCAATATGCTGTTCGGCAGCCACTTTATCCTGTCCTTAATAATCTTGATGATGATTTTTATTTACTAGATCGCTCTCCGCCCCCTTATGTTGGCGCATCTGCTCCGAGGCCACAAGATTCTGTCCCGGGTACGGGTAAGGTAGATACGCGGTCCATGTTATCGGCTGAGCATATGGCTGAGCTTCGGCAAATTTCCTTCCGTGCACTTAAGGGCAAGGTGTCCGTGGATGAATTGTTCCATACGTGGGGGTTGTGGCAGGATAGAGAGAGATTGTATTTTTTGAGTCATTTCGCGGAGGAAGTGATTGCTGCTTTTCGGAAATATTCTAGTGTCTTTGAGCCTGAAGAAGTGACATCGGATGCTAAAGCATTGCATGATGGTGTTTTTTCTCCCTCTAAGGCTCCTGATACGGCTCGGCAGCTGTTCGCCTTGCGGGACGCGGTGCTGGCCCATAAAGAAAAAGCGCACCAACGAGCAGGGGAGGAGAAGCAGTCGGATTCGTGTACCGCAGAAGGCCACTCATCTACCTCTCAATCAGATAAGAGCGATCTAGTGCATGCTAAGCCAATGCGCGAGGCGGCGCCTTTGTATGTTCCTCCTAAAGGAGCGGGGACTAGCTCGGACATTACCTCCGCCGATGCTAAGGGATATTTTGTGTATAATTGGGTTTATACTCCGTGGCATAGAGCTGATGTGATGGCATTAAAGAATGCGCTGCCTGACCCCCGCAAGAATCCAGCGGCCTTCTACGAAGAAGTCGAGGGGGCCTTGAATTCTTGCGTTATGACTTTAGCAGATATAGACCTGTTCTTTGGCCTTATTCTACCACCGGATATGTGGCGATCTGTCCGAAAGGTAAATGATGTAGTTGCCTTTAAGGCCCGGTGGTCTGACCTTGAGGATGAGGATAGGGAGCGGAAGCCCGCGCAGAAACCGCCCCAGAGTATTTTAGATCTCCCTGCTGCTATTGTGGCTAAGTTGAAGACAATTATCCCCCCTAAAAAGATTGACTGGAATATGTTAGCTGCATGTAAACAGAAAGTTGACGAGTCGGTTGCGGACTTCTTTACGCGCTTTGAGGAGACGTTTCATGATTTTAGTGGCCAGTCGCTTACTGACGATACGGGCCGCCACCTTTTTGCGGATAAATATGTGGCTAATCTGCTGCCGGCAGTTGCGGCCCGTTTAAAAGCGAGTGAAAGTTCTTGGTCTTCCGCTACACCGACAGCCCTCCTGACTATCGCCCAGTATTATGAGCGTCAGGAGCAAGAAGCAAAGGGCCAGGAGGAAAAGAAATCGAAAGATTTGAAAACAAAGGTGATGTTGGCACAAGTCTATGGCCCGCCCCGACGGGGTAGTAATAGAGGTAGGGGAGGATCTTATGGTCCTCCCTCGGGCCGATCTGATTTAAATAGGAATCAATGTGCGTATTGTAAGCAATCGGGTCATTGGGCTAGGGACTGCCCGGTGTTGCATGCATCGCGTCAGGGGCATACCCACGGTGGCCCGCGAGGTAGAGGGGGTTTCTCGAACTTTCGAGGGAATTCTAACGAACAGGCTCGTTTTGACTCTGCTGGGCAGCACCGAGACAGATCAAATGTTTTCGATCGTCAGCATCAGTATCAAGTGTCGGGGATTGACCGGTCGGGATACCATGACTCTCAGCATGCATAGGGATGCGTTGGATGGGGGTTAGAATCAGTTGAGGTGCCGGTCGATCAGAAGGGTCCTTATGTATCGGCTGAGGTTTTGGGCTCTACTGATCAGTTCCTAGTGGATACAGGAGCGACACGTAGTGCACTGTCTAAGCAATTGGTTCTGGGGGCTCCCCCATCCGGCTTAATGGTCACATCGGTAGGGTTTGACGGTACACTCTCCCGAAGCCCTCTTTCGCAGCCCCTCATGTTTAAAGTTGACTCTTTTTCTGCACCCTGTCCGTTTCTGCTTGCCCCGTACACACCGGACAACATTATGGGTCTTGATATGTTAAAGCATTTTAGGGCTACGATCCGCTGCTCCCCTGCTGGTGTACGGGTAATATTGAATGACAATTACCCCCGATCAGAACGGATGTGTACGATGTCGGAGGATGCGCTGTTAGCTACCCTCCCTCGTGCTTTGTGGGCAACTTCGGATACTGATGTGGGACAAATGGCGATTCCGCCGGTCCACATTAGCGTCCAGGAGGGGGCGGTGTTACCACGCCTCCCTCAGTACCGTATTTCCCAGGAGGGTGAGGAGGCTCTCATACAGATAGTGCAGGATTTGATGGCGGTAGGGGTAGTGGAGGAAGTCCCCTACAACATTTGTAACAGTCCGATTCTTCCCATACTGAAAAAGGATACGGATGCCAGAGTTTATCGGTTTATAATTGATTTGAGAGAAGTAAACAAAATCGTGATACCTCAGTACCCAGTGGTTTCCGATATCACGACGTTGCTTACTTTGGTACCACCTACGGCGACTATGTTCTCCGTGATCAATTTGAAGAATGCCTTCTTTTCCATTCCCATTCACCCTGATAGCCGATATCTTTTTGGGTTTACATTAAATAATAGATCTTATCGTTTTTGTAGGATTCCCCAGGGCTACACAGAAAGCCCTAGCATTTACAGTCAGGCTTTGAAAAGACAATTGGATTCCTTTGCTCTGTTCGAGGGGGTCGCCCTCATTCAATATGTCGATGACATCTTGCTGGCGGCTGACACCCTGGAGTTGTGTGAAAAAAGTACGTTATCCTTACTTTCCTTTTTAGCATCCCACAATCATAAGGTATCTAGGAAGAAATTGCAATTCTGTAGACCAAAGGTGACTTATTTGGGTCACCTTTTGTCTAAGGAGGGACGTGCACTCACACCGGATCGTATCCAAGTAATTTTGGACACACCGAGACCGTCCACACAGAAGGACGTGCGTGCATTTCTGGGCCTTGTTTCTTTTTGTAGACAGTGGATATTGGGGTTTTCGCACATAGCTAAGCCATTGTTAGCCCTCTTGACAAAGGACACGCCTATCCCAATCCCTTGGTCAGATGAGTGTGATACTGCTTTTCAGAAACTACGACAGGCCCTTTGTTCAGCACCAGTGTTAGGGACCCCTGATTATGCAAAACCCTTTTCGTTGTATGTGCATGAGAAAGATGGATGTGCATTGTCAGTTTTAGTGCAGATGCACGGCGATAAGCAGCGCCCTTGTGCATATTTTTCGGCTGTACTTGATCCTGTCGCCCGAGCATTACCAGGGTGTTTTCGCTCGGTTGCGGCGACAGCTGTGTCAATACGCCAAAGCGAGGGAATTGTGTTATCTCATAAGCTGTTGGTATTAGTCCCCCATGCTGTCGATGCCCTGCTCAATCAAACGAAGACGCAGCATTTGACCAGCGCCCGTTTAACGGGATATGAGTTGACGCTTTTGGCTCCTCATATTACGTTAAAAAGGTGCGTAACGTTAAACCCGGCAACATTGTTGCCATACCCCGAAACCCAGCCTGAGGCGCGGAAAGCGCATGATTGTATTCTCGTGACTGAGGAACAAACAAAGGGTCGTATTGATCTCCAGGATACGCCCTTTCCAGATGTAGATGGAGAACTGTGGGTGGACGGATCATGTCTGAAGCTGCCAGATGGTACGACTTCAGCAGCGTATGCGATTACCACATTGCAAACGATAGTGGAGACAGCACGCATACCACAGAAATCAGCTCAAGCAGCGGAACTGATAGCATTAACACGAGCATGTGAGCTCAGTACAGGACTATGTGTGAATGTTTATACAGATAGCCGCTATGCCTTCGGAGTAGCGCATGACTTCGGCCTACTCTGGAAGGAGAGAGGGTTTTTAACGTCACATGGAGTACAGATAATGCATGGAGAGTTAGTTCACAATCTTTTAACCGCATTGACATACCCAAAGAAAATTGCCATCGTTAAGTGTAGCGCCCATAGGAAAGTAGTTGATAAAGTTGGAGAAGGGAATGCGTTGGCAGATCGAGTAGCACGGGAGACTGCGATGCAGCCCGGTACTACTGCCATGTATGTAGTAAAGTCACAGGTGGAAAGATGGCATGATGCGAAGGAGGAAGTGCGAGAAATGCAAAGGACCGCTTCTGACAAGGAGCGGGAACAATGGGCTAGTGAGGGAAAACTGGATGACGAGGGCTGCTGGAGAAATAAGCAGATGGATAGATGGAAATTACCCACGGCTTTTGTACAACCTATGGTTCAGATGGCACATGGGCTAGCACATGTTGGAGCTCCCGCAATTGTGAAATTGCTTACCCAAGTCTGGGAGCATCCAGAGATTGCTAGCACAGCGAAGAGGGTGGTGCAGACCTGTATGATCTGCCTGAGGTATAACCCAGGAAAGGGTACGCGAACTCCGGCAGGAGGATTTGTGACACCTACTGCACCCTTCAAGGTTTTGCAGATGGATTACATCCAGCTTGAGCGCTGTAACAATCTGAAGTATGTTCTAGTAGTGGTCTGCGCTTTCAGCAAATGGGTTGAAGCGTACCCTACGAAAGACAATACTGCAATGACTACTGCGAAGTTGCTGCTGAAAGAGTTCTTCCCTCGATATGGCGTCTGTAGACTCCTGTGGAGTGATAATGGGCCTCACTTTGTAGCGGATGTTATAAAGTACGTCTTGAAGGGCCTGGGCATCACCCAGAAGTTTCACGCGGTATTCCACCCTCAGTCTGCAGGACTAGTCGAGAAGTATAATGGTACACTGAAGCTCAAGATCGCTAAAATTCAAGCTTCGACATCCTTGACTTGGCCAGACGCTCTGCCACTGGCGTTATTGTCAATTAGATCGGTACCGCACTCTCGAACTGGCCTTACGCCGTACGAGATTGTCTTCGGACGCCCAATGAATATTTGGGGTCCACCAAAACCTAAGGCTGTGTATGATGTACCTTGTGTAATGATGAACGATTATCTGGCACAGTTAACGGATAACTTGGTTTCTATTCATCAACAGGTCCGAGAGGCGCTCCCTGATCGGTCTACCGGTGAAGGACATGGTCTCCGACCTGGTGACCACGTGATGGTGAAAATATTTGACAGAACAAACAGCTTGGAACCGAGATGGGTGGGTCCTGAGCACGTCCTCCTCGCAACGAGGACGGCTGTGCGAGTCTCCAACAGAAAGAATTGGATCCATTCCCTGCACTGTAGGAAGGTGCCGCCCGGATTGGTGGAACCTGCCGTGCTGACCGATCAACGAGAAATCTTGGCTGCAGAGACAGGCCGTGCTGCGGAGCCAAACGCCACTGAGGAGCTCTTTCCGGACCACGCGACTCCTGGAGGAAGGCGATATCATCTTCGACCAAGGAAGTGAGTTTTCCAGTACCGGGACATACTGTCAGAACGGCCCTTGGGTTAGTGAAACGGAGAGCCGATGAGGCAAGGGGGGGGGATCAGCCCTGCATTAGTGTAGCGACACCCGTCTTGGCCCGCTGGTGAAGAAATCAACCGCTGCCCAAGGGGAAGAGTTCTGACAGACTTTTAGTTTCAGGAAGATATTGGGTTTTATTTTTTTACTTTGACATGGAGAAAAAGAAAATCCTTTGTGCATTAGGGTTCATGTTGATAGTAGCCATTGTTGGGATAACCACATGGTTCGCGGAGGATGTAACACCCGCCCGGAAGATTCTTGTGTTGACAACTCCGGTGCCTGAGGAGCACTACTTTTATACATTACCGTATCAAGAGTTGAAGCATCGACAGTCTTACTTGAACAACACTTTCATCCAGATGCTGCATCATACCCACGTTGCTACGAATGCTACGAACTGTTGGATATGTGGGATGATGCCAGCTCATCAGAAGAAAGGAGGAACGCCATTTATACCACTTCCTTTCTCTCATAATGGCTCTTGTAGAGCATGGTATACTTTGCTTTTTGCTACTCGGAAACCGACAGTAGGACGATTGCTCTTCAGACTCAATAAAGAATGCCATCAAGACAAAAATGGGTATCCACAAGCGAATGGGACAATTTGGGAGTGGGAAGAGTACCGACCAGACAATGAATCCATTCCCTACATCTTCACGAACACAAGAGACACTGTGGGAAAGGACAAATTTGTGATTCAAGTAGCACAAGCTCAAGCGGACCTATGTGTCCAGAGTGTGGGTTTTATCCCTGTTGGTGTTAGTAATTGTATTACTGTTCTGAACATTGACGGGTTGAACAATAGTACCTTTTTAGCCTCCCATAATACGTACTTTGTGTGTGGAAATAAAGGTTATTACCGTCTGCCGGCTGGGTGGTCTGGGGTATGCTATGTATCATTTCTATTACCTCCTGTATTCCTAGCTCCCGCATCTTATCATAAGGATCTGAAATTATTGAATAATGTGACTGTAAATAGGTATAAACGTACTTTATCAATTGACGATGTAGATCAGACTGATACCAGTCTGCAGCAGTATATTGATTTTAACTTAGGATTGTTTTTCTTTGTTGGAGCTGCCCTGAACAGTAGGAAGATCGGAAGATTAACAAGAGTGGTAGAAGCTGTGACAAATCAGACTGCTGCTGCACTTGGGAATCTTACGGAGGAATTGCAAATTACTAGAATTGTTGCATTGCAGAATCGTATGGTATTAGACGTTATGCTAGCTGACAGAGGAGGAGCATGTAAAATTATTGGAAGTAGCTGTTGTGTGTTTATCCCTGATCATACGCCATCAGTTTATAATGCCATCAATAAACTGCATAAAATTGCAGCTGAGATCCATACAGAAAACGGCACTTGGTCCTTTTCTGGATGGTTTTGGGCGTTAATTACTGCCTGGGGATGGAAGGTTCTAACTGGTCTCTGCATTATTGTAGCGGTTCTGTTTTCGTGCTGTATCTGCGTTCAATGTGGTCCCTTATTCTGCTCATTGTGTGTATCATTCTGTATCCCTGATAAGAAATCTATTGCCGATGTTGCTCACCAGAAACGTTTAGCTAAAGAAGTTGAAGAAATGATGACAATTGACATATATGATGATTATCCTAACAAACCGGATGGCTTCAGTAAATGCTGAAAGGGTCGTCTGTTGTAAATTGAAACAATGATGTGATTAAGCATTTACTAAAGACATTAATTCCCTTCTCTAGATCATGTTTTCTCCGTTATGTTGACCGAAGTTCGGACTCCATTTTGTATTGTCATGCTTCCGCGTGTTCCCCACGAGAAGAGTCCAACCTCTGTGTTAGTTGCTCTTGTAATCTGCCTAGTAACAGTCTATAAATAGCTCCTTTGTCCATCTGGCGCATGCCCAGACCTGACCACATCTGTTATCAGTTAACCCTGCTTGACCATGTTTTCGCGGGCTCAAGGAGTGTGTTAGCTCCGCCCACATATTGATTCAGTATCGAAACTGACCATAAATGGTAATGTTCTTCGGCCTCATGTTGTATCCACCCACTTATGAGCCCCTCTATTGTGTATAAAAGGGGACCATGTACGCAAGCTCTTTGTGCTACTCTATGCAATACTGAAGAGTGTTGTGTGGATTGTAGGACCACCCTTAAGGGTTAATAAATGCTGTCTTTGTACTTTGCAGTTTCCGTGCCAACTTCCTTATAGATTCCATTACAGGAGAGCGAACCCTTGTGTCCTGCGGGCCTAGCTGGGGCCTGTATTCGTCAAGGTGTTATGCACTTCATGAGCACTATGCCTGTACCTTTGTGCATGTATCTATCATCCTCATGTACTTTTTCAGGGTGATCCATGCATTTTTGTGCAGCGAGCATACGAAGAGGCAATGGTCCTAACAAGCCAATAATTATCAAGTTGCTAGCACAATCACTCACCCTCCCATGTGACCTTAACACCTTATGTTATGTCCATTGCACGCCTGAAATTTGTCCTGATACTCATCGTTTTAACTAACCAAGATGCTAATTTTCTGGCTATTTCAGCCATGACCTCATAGCAGAGCGGTTTATCGCTACTTTGCAGGGCTCTTACACTCGCCAGGCGTTCCTGATCATTTAGGACACAGAATAACGACGCTCGCAGTCTATCATGTATTTTACTTCACTTCAAAGTCACTTGTGAGTTGCTCCGGAACGTTACAGCTTTCCGAGCCGTACAATATATTTGTCACTGTAATTCACATCTCACACGTGGAATAGTAGAGGATGTTCATTTGTTCATTTGCTTTGTTGGTCTTTTATGCATTTCGGTACTTTGAATCTAAATTACATTAAGTTATTATCAATGTTTACCTATGCTGACCTTTCCAAGATGGCGGACGCTGTCTTTTACACAGTCCTATTTTGACTCCACTGCCCTCAAAAGTTGTGTCCATTGTATATAGTTGCATAAAGTTATTCATTACACGGTTCCATGTGAGCAAGGCTGCGGATGCAGTCGAAACGCGTTATGGAATAAACCTGGTCACTATTACAACCTGGATGTGTCGTTTACTGACCTGAGAGCGCACGTATCTTTGAACTTTGGTGATATTTTTTGCCGGTTGCTTCGCCGGCGTGTACGCCACTTTCCGAGGGGGCCAGCTGTCCGGAAGAAGCGTTTGTGAATTTTGGATATATATATATATATCCCACGTTTGCAGTCTCCAAAAAATCCGTGTCCACGGAAAACAGAAACCACGCAGATCCAAAGTCAGGCACAATAGTTGTTATTTTATTTTAAAGCCGAGTCTTCACAAATATCTGACGCGTTTCGGGCATCCGCCCTTGCTCACAGACAATCAGTTCAATAAAATGAGCCCATTTTATACAACATGACTTTCAATTGGCTGCATTTTTTTCCACCGTTTTTTTGCACCATGTGACATTTAGAAAGTGAAGACACACTACTCCAACCTCGAAAGTCTGTTTTCCAAACAATACATTCAAGACCACATTGAATATGCTGTGCAATTCAGTAACAGGTTAAAATCCAAACAAACTCAGGATCCTTATTCAGTATGAAATACATAAAACTCCATATTCATTGATTCAATAATATCCAAACATAATTGACTGTGCAAAATACGCAATATAGTGCAAATATATTCGATTAAAATTCAATATATATACAAATAATGTGCAAATTACGCAATGATGTAAACACAAAAAGTTGTGCAAATAACGCAAAAATTGTCAATAATTGAATTTGATTATTGGATACAAGTATCGAACCATGGAGATAAAAATACAAAAAATATCAATATATATATATTCACTTAAAAAACCATAGGTTTCACACATGTTATAGTTAGGTGGATATTTCACTCGTAAAAACTATAAGTCGCGCGACCGCCACTCTATCACAAGGATGATGTCATCAGTGATGTCATGAGTGATGCCACTGACCATGTCATGAGTGATGTAATATGTGACGTCATGAGCAGTGGATTGCGGGCGCGCGAGTTATAGTTATCTGAACTAACTATAACGGGGGAATTTCATTGGTTGCATAACTGACTAAGATGAGTGCTGGAGTGTCAATGTTGATATTGGTGTATGAGTGCATTTGATAGTGTTCTATTGATCAGTGACAGCATGTATGATTGATTCTATGGGTGAGTGAGTAGTTGTGTGTGTAGACCTATGAATCAGATCCTTTTTTCTTATTTCGTGTCAGCTGCGTATTGCTAGGTTTTGCAAGAATTGATACACTTGGTTTTGTTTTTGTATCGAATAAGATGTTTGTAAGATTTTCAGGCTTCCATTAGTTGTGCCTCACCCTCCTGGGATATTCTTCTATTTCTGAGGGTGACGGTAAGTGCTTTCTGTTTTTCAGCACATTTGTCGTCATACCAGTCGTGATAAGAGTCTTGGACTATCATGCCCCTACTGGCTTTAAGCTCGAATAGTACTTGCTTGGTGATTGTGAGAAACGATTTCAAGGATTCAGTCATTGCAAGGCCACCGTCCTTGTCCTCTATGCTCAATGATGTAAAACGTGCATTTACACTGCAGGTTTTTTTTAGAAGTCTAATGTTTCCCACTCAGTGGGTCCTCTGAAAAGTTTTTTTCTGGTCCCATTTAGACTAAGTTTGCACATATATGCACAATCTACCTGGTGCCAATTCTCGAAGTGGGAGTCTGCAAGGTCGAATATTTGGTCTGAACATCGGATGAGAAGCTGTGCCAATGCAGCTACTATGTTTACCTTTTGCTCTTATAATTCTTATAGGTTTTTGGTTAAATTAATTTTATAATTCCAGAACTGCTGTGTTTGAACGGATCAATGTGCTGCTCTGTGAAAGGGCATAACCCAGGGGTGAAATGCTGAATGCCCAAAAAGACACATCAATAGGCTTTAGGGAGAGATACTACTAAGGTGATATTCACAAACTGCATTTTGAAGTATGTGAAGTAGTACTACTCACGTACTTCAAAATGCTAGTAACATATGCAGAGATCTCCTTCAAGGCGGCGAAGATCTCCGCACACGTAAGGTTTTAATTTACGTGTAAATGCATGCGTGACCAGGGGGAGTGATAGAAAAATGGGAAATAATTACTCAAAATATAGGACTTTAGGGAAGCATGAATCAAAGTTTAGTGAGGGAGATGTAAAGAAAAACACACAGCCATAAAAGAGTAAGGTCTTTGCAATTCACAAACTACACTTCTAAAGTTACTACAGCCTTAAAAACACGGTGCAAATATGCTGCAGCCTAGCATTGAGTTAGGTCTAGCATCACACATGGCTGCTCACAGGTGCTGCAACACACTCCCATAGAAACTAATTGAGCCAGGGACTTGAAATTTAATACCGTAGGAAATAGGGCTAAAATGAATAAGTTATTGCAACTTTTAAATGAAATGTTTATTTTTTTACTGTTAAAATTTTTATAAATTAATAATGAAATATTTTAAAATGTAGATTGTTAGAATTGGCACACATTAAATAATTTCAAGGAATAAACCATGGATGTAGATGTGTAGAGTTTTCACCTCTCACAAAGACTGGCTCCTCCCCACACTCAACAATGGTAATGAACAGCATTTTACACTCTACTCATCTGAATATGGTATTTGAACCCATATTTCACAGGGATCTGAAAATTATGGTAAATATTCATCTATTGTCTGTGAAATATGGATCCAAGACCACACTGAAGAGCTTTAACATTGCCAGAGCTAGTAGGATTATACTGTATGGAGGACCAAACTTTACAGCAGGTTTATCAAAATTATGGAGCAAAACATGAAAATTATGTGGTACATTTTCTGTCAGTATTATTTTACCCATTTGAGATAGATGAACAATTTTGGTGAACTCTCCAAATGTGGCTAATTAAGTGGCAAACATACTGAATTCATAATTATACAGTAAAAAGCTGCAGCCACAGAATCACCTACATCCACTGATTTATTAGAAATTAATTCAATAAAAGTAAACAAAGCCTGAATATTCTAATCCCAATAAGTGATCGTTGTTAGCTGTACTTTGAAAAAAAAATATATATATATGCATGCAAGATCCTGATCAAGATTCCTCTCCACTCAGTCGGAAGATCAGGTACGGACCACTTGTAGCTTAATTTTGAAATCTGTGCTTTATTGTGCAAAAAAGTTCCACTGCATGACGCGTTTCGACCGGGTTGCCCCGGTCTTGATCACATGACGTGCCTTGGTAGTTCTACCTCTTAAATAGTGACGTGCTATAAGCTAAACCACTCCCCCTGCAGCAGTCAAACTAAACAACATACTTCTAGCAGCCACATCAGTATTAGAATTCGTAATTTCTAAAATTACATACAAAAAAATATACATTGTTTCTGTGGGATGACTAAAGTAATGAATGCAGTTTGATTCCATAATATAATGCCAAGTGGCTAAAGACTCTTGAAAGAAAACGTAATAACAGTTCATAAAAAATTCATTAAATCCCTGCTATTCCAGAATCCTGTTTAGACTGCAAAGCTGCCGTAGGAAGGTGTGGATACTAAAATTAAAGTGCAAGTGCTAATTAAAGTGCATCTCGTCACACATTAAAATTTAGCTATTTAAAATCATCATAGCTAAAATTTTGAATCAATGCAGGTTACAGCAGCAAAAAGTCCCAAATGTGTAATTATACATAGTTGGTATGATGGTATGTATCTAGTGGGGAAAACAATATGTACAACATGGAGCATGAATAGTAGTGCCAAGAGTGTTTTCATAAACCGGATGTTTTGAGATATAGACAAGACTGTTAGTGCCAATGTGTGGTGTAGTAACAGAGCCTAAACTGAGGTTTGTGCAAATAAGCAGATACAGTACAATATGACAACGCCAACACTGTGTGATAAAACAGGGATAATACATGTGGAGTTCCCATAAAACTGACTAAAACCAAGTAAAAAGCCCCATAAAACCAAGTAAGACCAGAATGATCAGGTAAAACCAGATAAAAACGGGGGTTAATAACAAGGTCACACTAATCGGATAAAAGAACACCATAGGTAAAAAATACTCCGCTGTTGTCACCATTACATTAATAGATACATATTCAACCAGAACTCAGGGGCCATACACAGAAATGTAGATTGACCTAACATTTATAAAACAGTTGTGCGTGTCCTCCCCCGTGTTTAGCCCATTTGGCATCTTGGTGTCAAGTGTGAGAATGTATTGTGTTTCCAATTGGCGAAGCCTCTTTTCCCTATTGCCTCCTCTGGATGACCTCGGAACTGCATCAATAACAAAATAATTTAAATCTTTCAGATTGTTGTTGTGCACGAGGTTGAAATGCCGAGCAACAGGGTAGTTGGGGTCTGTGTTGACAATAGCACGCAAGTGTTGCAGGATGCGGTTAAATACCTGCAACTTCGTGCTTCCCACATATTTGAGGTGACAGGTACATTCTAATACATAAACCGCAAAATCGGTACGACATGTGTACATACCCTTGATTTTTATGGGTGTTGGGTCAAATGCATCTGTGTATTCCTGTCTGTTAACCCCAAATTTACAGGCTCGACAGGTATTGCATTTATAAAACTTGTTCTATTGGACAGCCAAGTGGTAGGTGGAGCAGTAACCTCAGGGCTAGTTCTAACTAAAGTGTCCCTCATAGAGGGTGCCCTTCTGAAGGTAATGGAGGGCAAATCTGGCAATATAAGAGAGAGAGTCAAATCTGTTTTTACGATATGCCAATTGTTTTGTATAATCTTTCTTACTTGTGTTTCTTGGTCACTATAAGTGGTTATAAGTCTCATAGTGTTAGTACTGGCTGAGTTCGTAGGTTGAGTGGTGACTGAATTGGATTCACTGATTGTTGCAGATAAAACCCCGTTACTGTTAGCCTTTAGTAGCGCAGTATCTAAATCTTTGTTGTTGTAACCTCTTTTCAAAAATCTTTGTACCGCGTCAGCTTGGCATTGTCTAAGATCAGTTTCAGTACTACAGATTATTTTTATCCTTAAAAATTCTCCGTAGGTATACTCCTGATGAGGTGTCTGGGGTGGGCGCTGAGGGCGTGTAATGTGGAATTTCCAGCTGTGACCTTCCTGTGCAAGTTGGTCTGTATTCCATCATCATTGATATAGATCTCAACGTCTAGGAACTGAACACTATGACTGCTGATTTGTACTGTGAACTGTAAATTTAAATTATTATCATTGATGTTATTGACAAAGCTCTCAGCTGATTCCATAGTTCCATGCCAAATTACACAGATGTCGTCAATGAAGTGCCACCATTTAATAACGTGTGCATCATACAGCTGTTTATGGGTATGCCTGAGGACATGCTCCTCTCACCAGCCGACATGCAAGCATGTGTAGCTAGGAGAGAAACATGCCCCCATGGCCACCCCACGCAACTGGTGATACACTTCCTTATTAAATAGGAAAAAGTTGTTTAGTAAACACAGTTCAATCATTTGCAGTATCATTGCATTGTGTTGATGACATTGGATGTTTCTAGAGTCTAGATATTATTTAACAGCTCTCAGTCCATCGCTGTGTCTGATGCTTGCATATAAAGAACAAATGTCCATCACAATCAGTAGATATTCATTCTTCCAGGTTACCTTCCTTAGTTTAGTGAGAAAATGCCCAGTATCTTTAACTAAAGAAGGTAAGTTCTCTACGAAGTCTTGCAAATAGTAATCTACATATTTAGAAGTAGCTTCGAGCAAACCTTTCTGGGCGGAAATAATCGGGCGGCCTGGCAAGGGGTTACATTTTTGTGAACCTTCGGGATTAGGTAAACAACAGGAGTGATTGGATGGTCATTTTTCAAAAAGTTGTACTTGTTCTTGCTGAGCAAACCTTCACATTTCCATTGTGCTAAGTGTCCAAAGAACAGTTCTTTTGTGTTTTTCAAGACTTGTTGTGTAACCTTTTTATAACCTGCAATATCAGTAAGGTGGCGTTTCGCTTCCTGCATATACATTTGTCTCGGCCATAATACTATATTTCCACCTTTGTCTGCATTATTAATGATGATATTGTCAGCCTCTTTAAATTTGCACATTAATTTAGAATATTGAATATATATATATTCACAGAAAAAACCATAGGTTTCAGGCACGTTATAGTTAGGAATTAGCATTTAAAAAACCTCAGAAATTCACTGAAAAAACCATAGGTTTCAGGGGTGTTATAGTTAGCTGGACTTTTCACTTGTACAAAACCATTGAAATTCCCCCGTTATAGTTAGTTCAGCTAACTATAACTCGCGCGCCCGCAATGCACTGCTGATGACGTCACATATTACATCACTCATGACATGGTCAGTGACATCACTCATGACATCACTGATGACATCTCAAATGACATCACTGATGACATCACTGATGACATCATCCAGTGAATGTGTGTTTTTCTGAAAATTAAATATGTTTTATATATGTATATCTCAAGGTCGATGGAAGAATAAATGGGTATATAAGTGTCTAAATGGATGATTTGTTTTTGAAAAATGGATTGTGTAACTGACTGATTAAGTGTATCATAGTGAATACATGGCTTAGTGAGTAATGTTTAAATATGTAAATATCTGTATCAGTCTCTCACTTTGTGTATAAGTGGCTGCATGGGTTGGTGAGTAGCTACATGGGTGTCTATATAGGTTATTAGTTGGTTTTTTGAGTATCAGTCTGAGTGTCTGCATGGTTCGGTGGGGGGTATTACGTAGTGCATAGGTGCATGAATGAGTGACTCACTGTTTGTATGTGTTGAACACAGCATGTGTGCAGGACTGTATGGGTGGATGAGTGTGTGTATGGGTGTGTTAGTGAGTGAATGACTGTCTCAATAGTGTCTTTATGAGTAACTACATATGTTTTAAACTAGTATATGTGACTATTGGTGTATATATGTGAGTATATGTGAGAGTGAGAGATTGAAAGAGTTCCTGTATGAATAAGTATGTGTTTCTATAAGTGATTGTTTAAAAGACTAAGTATGTGTAAGTTTCCGTAGAAGTAAGTATGGTGGTGTGTGTATAACTGTATATGCAAGTAAATGTATGTTTGATTCTTTATTAGCATGAGTGACTATGTGTGTGAGTAACTCTATGGATGAGTGGCATTGTGTAACAGGATGTATAGGTGTATGAGTACATATGATGAGTGAGTACATGTATGAGTGACTGTATAGGACTGTTGGTGAATGAGTGGATGTGTATGTGGATCTTAGAATTACTGAAGAGGTTGTTGTAACTGGTATTGGTATGTCCATTGTTTTGAAAATTTTAGTCTCTATTTTTGAATGTGTGTATCAAAGGTTATATTAGGGTGAGAGGAGGTCTGCCACTCTATCACAAGGATGATGTCATCAGTGATGTCATCAGTGATGTCATTTGAGATGTCATCAGTGATGTCATGAGTGATGTCACTGACCATGTCATGAGTGATGTAATATGTGACGTCATCAGCAGTGCATTGCGGGCGCGCGAGTTATAGTTAGCTGAACTAACTATAACGGGGGAATTTCAATGGTTTTGTACAAGTGAAAAGTCCAGCTAACTATAACACCCCTGAAACCTATGGTTTTTTCAGTGAATTTCTGAGGTTTTTTAAATGCTAATTCCTAACTATAACGTGCCTGAAACCTATGGTTTTTTCTGTGAATTTCAAAGGTTTTTTAAATGCTAATTTCTAACTATGCCTACAGAGATAGGACATGTGAAGAAAGAAGAAAAAATGCACAGAAAGAAACAAAAGAAGTGCAGAAAGAAGCAACAGAAGTCCTCAAATACGAAGATAAGTGCAGGAAGAAGGATAACGTGCAGAAAGAACAAAAAGAAGAGCAGAAAGAAGCCTTGTTGCAAAATCATCCTGTACCCTCAACTTTTTCAGACGGATACTGGTGGTAACTGAGTCTGACTAACCAGTCCTAGAGCCAGTGCTATGTTAAAAGACACTTAGAATACAGTGAAAACACCTACATACACTAGGGAACATTATGCGTTGGGGTCCCCCTGTGATTAGCATGACCTCCTCTGTAAGCCCCTAGTATATAATAGGGCATGGAGATTAAAACTACCTCTTAAAACAGGCCACAGGGCTTTTTTGCACACGTTAACTCAGGCCCCGTCCCCTCCATTCACCACTGTGTAAACACGCCCTGTGTCCATTTTTAGTTGGGAGATTAAGTTCATTTGAATCCTGAGGGTCCCTAGGGTCCAACTAGCCCACTAGGTACCTCCAGTAAGTGCCACAGAGCTGCGTTGCAGAGAGGTGTAAAAAGTGGCACGGCCTGGACCACCTCTCTGCAATGCAGCTCAGTGGCGCTTACTGGAAGCACTTGGTGGGCTAGTTAGCCCCCAGGGGCCCTCAGTATTGAAGGGAAATTATATCCCCAATTTAAAACGTGCCATAGTGCGTGTTTGCACACGTCACCTCAGGCCCCGTCCCCTCCCTTCACCACTGTGTAAACGCGCCCTGTGGCTGTTCTAAGTTGAGAGATTAAGTCCCCTTGAATCCTAAGGGTCCCTAGGGTCAAACTAGACCACTAGGTACCTCCAGTAAGCGCCACAGAGCTGCGTTGCAGAGAGGTGTAAAAAGGGGCTTGGCCTCAGAACACCTGGCTGCAGCGCAGCTCCCTGGCGCATACTGGAGATGCCTGTTGGGGGCGCGTTTGCAGAGTGCTGCACGGAGGGGGCATGGCCTCCGGCACGATGCCAGTCTTTTATTTATTTTAGTTTTTTAAGAAGGGGGGCTGTTTGGTTCCCCTTCTTATTCTAATTTATTGGCCCTGATGACCCCATCCCCCAGGGCCAGTCTCCTAATTATATTTTTTTGACCCCAATCCCCAGGGCCGGCCACTGTTTTTTATTATTTTTAAAAAATATATATTTATAGACACACCTAGGACATGCTGGACAAACCGTACGTACCTATCACCATGACGATTTGCGTGATATTCATTAAAAGGCGACTATGCATGCAATGAATCCACGTGGAATGTATTTACACCACTAGTGAAGCTCTGACATGTCTGATGCCCTACCGTGCCTAATCCTGGTAGACACCCTTGTCGTTTATTTATACAAACATGGGTAGCTATTGACGGGCACATTTAATACACATGCACACCAAGCCATTCAAAGGGGATTCGACAAAAATTCGACCAAAACTATGCAAGAAACCCCCCTCACGGTTAATAAAACACACATCCACTGCCGGATGTGTAATACTTTTTATTTTACTCTCTGGAAAGGGGACGAACATCACTTGAGAGTCACAGCGTGCTCCTGACAGAGCCCAATGCTGTGTTACACCCACCATTGCCTGCCGAGTGCCACACACCTCTGTGTTGTATTCCACTAGCTAGTGCATATGCTATGACACTCTCTAGCCCATGTGCACTGTAACACCACCCCGTGAATATGTCATGCCACACTTGTCTTCGCACGGGTTATATTGCCCCATCTAACGTGCCTTTCTCGATGCCTATGTTATAACGCACAGTGCTATGCCATACATATTACAATCTGGGATCCATATCTTTGTCACGGTGCATATGCAACGTTACACTCCCCAGCACATATTTTATATTACAACTTTAGAGACTAGTTAGGTTACACAACACTGCCCTGTGCATATTACACTCCAAGGCGCATATCGCATAGCACGCGCTAGTGCCTGTGCTATCTCGCGCTCTCCAATGAATCTGTCATTGCGCACAATGTATTGCATATTATATTTCACGCCCGGTTCATCTTATATCACACTTTTTGGTGCATAGTTTATACCATACACTATATCTAGTTTTCATTTTCAATCGTGCTCTCAGGACTATGTTCTATATAACACTGTGTTCACCTACCCTTTTCACGGGCATTACATTTTGCGATAGGGGGTGGAGGGTCAGGGGGTGTTTCTGCCAAGTGAGCCCGGAGTCACAGTCACAAACGTCCTCTTCTTCCTGAATAAAAGTGAGATTATGCTGCATACTTGTTCATATTTTAAGTAGTTCGCACAGACACAATGTTTTAAAAACAATAAAGTTCCTAATACCCGCCTTCTCTGAACAGTTAGCTTTCTGCCCCATCCCCTTCCTCCCTATCCTCTGTTGTGTGAATCCATGGACTAGCCTCCTCCCTCCTGCCATGCATGGTCTGATGTGCTGCCACTGCCCTTAATTTAGTATGATGTACCAGTCCACTCCTCCTGCCCTCCATTGCCCAATTCTATGCCCCATCATTGACCTCCTGCTTAAACTCTGTGCTTAGCTTGCTGCCCCTATTCTCCTTCCCCCTGCCCTCCGATGTCTTTGTGCATGCCCCTGCTCCATCCTTTTTGCCCACCATGTCCCATGGACCTGCCACTCCTATCTACTCTGAGTGTTCTGTTGAGCTGCCACTCCCCTCTCACCTGCCTAGCATTGTCAGATGACTGTAACCTGTCCCTGCCACCTCCACCCTGCCTGTCCACATGCCATGCCCCTATCCTCTTCCTCCTGTCCTACATGGTCCATTGTACTGCCACACCCTTCTGCCCTCCCTGGTCTGTTGTGCTGCAACTGCTCCTCCTGCCTGCCCCATGTGGTCTGTTGTGACGTCCCTTCCCCTGAACTTTCTTGTCTGTGCACAGGTCCTGACCCTCCCTTCTATCCTCCATCGTCCTTTGTGCATGCCCCTCCACCCTCCTTCTTGCCCATCATAGCCATTGTGCTGCCACTAACCCTCCCACTTGCCATGCATGGTCTTCTGTGCTGCCATGGCCCCTCCCACCTTCCCTGTGTGGTCAGTTAGCTGCCCCTGACCCCCTCCCACCTTCCCTCCATGGTCTGTGTGTATGCCATCACAGTCTCACTGTTGCTCTTCATGGTGTGTCTTGCTTCTAGTGCCCATCCTGCCTGACCTCCATGGCTATCTTGCTGCTCCTGCCCTGCCCCCTTGCCCCCAGCCCTACTCCCTCCCTCCTGGCTTGTCTGTTCCATTGTAATGCCCCTGATCCGTCCCTCCTGCCCTTTATGGTCTGTTATGCTGCAGCTTTCTCTCCTGTCTGTCCATTATGGTCAGCTAGCTACCATTGCCTCTTGCCCCTCTGTTCTCTGTTGTCCATGTGCATGGTCCTGTCCCCTCCCTCTTGCTTTCTATGGATTGTTGTGCTGCACTCCCGTCCTGCATGCCCTGTGTGGTGTATTGTGCTGCTGCAAACCCTGATGCCTGCCCTGCAGGGTCAGTTTGGTGCACCTCTCCATGTCCCTCCTGTCCTCTGTTATCCAAGTCCATGTCCCTATCCCATTTCCTTCCATGATCCAATGTACCATACTTGCGAACATTTTGAACTTGGTAAGAGGGAGATTTTGAAAAAAAACTGGGGTATTGATTTTCCCCTTTGAGTTACATTGAAAAAGAGGATATTGTAGACAGGAGACAGATCAAATAAAGCCCATTTGAGCTTAAAAACATTGGACGTTTCCTGGCTGAATCGGGTCTGTTGGCATGTATGGTTGTACTACCATTGCCTCTTCCTTCTGCCCACAATGGTCTATTACATTGCCACAGCCTTAAAGGAGGGTAGATTTTGTATCACAGGGGGCCCCTGGCCCGTTCTGTCCACACCTGAAGTATGAGACCCTTGTCCTTGCCCTGCCAGCTGCATTTGTAGGCCGTATTAAATTGACCAGCGGGTCCTGTGTTGCTATATAATTATCCTGAGACATCCTTACCACTCAGCCAGCATAAAACCCCTGTGTAGGCCCTTCTGTTCAATATGTAGGCCTCTTTGTTAAATTGACCATAGCTCTGCAATTTTAGTGTATAGCAGTCTGAAGGCAGGTCTGCGAGGCCTTCTGATCCAAACTAGTAGCCCCCACACTACCCGAGTGCTCCGTGCTCGGTATCAAAGTTCAACATCCCCCTGAAGCTGTCGACATACAGTAGGCTGCATCCTGGACTGGTACTTGCTTCCTGGGCAGGTTTCCCGCTTTTAAGGAAGTGGAAACCGCAGAGCGTCAAGTTAGGAGAACTGAGGAGATTTTATACATGAATATATTGAATTCCCGTACAATACCCATTATTTTCTGCTTGCTCTATGGAACTTACGATAAGCGATTGGCCTGAGAGACTGACCTTTTCACCCAGTCCATTGTCAGCATTAAGTGGGTAAATGACGAAATGTCTGGTAAAATCTGCAGACGAAGCTTTTGGGTAGCATACGTAGGTAGATGTAGCGTGCAAAGGAGCCCACAAAATGATATAAAAAGGGAGCACCCACAGATATCGACGGACTACCTCGCCATCTGTATGTAGGTTAACAGGCAGTGCAGGTTTTCCCCAAGAGCTGGGAGCTCTTGTCTTCCTTTGCTTAAAATGTCTTGCTCTGCTTTGCTTGAAGTATCTTATTCTATTTTACCTATATGAAATGTCATGTTATGTTTAACCATTGTTCTCTTTACTTTTGCATTTAAAAGATTTTGTATTGTAATTGCAGGAATGCTTGCTCTAAGAGTAAACGTGAGTGTTCCTAGGTAACATTTTCCTTGGTGTAACTTGTTTCCCATGATGCATTTATAGATGTGTTTTCTCTCTCTCTCTGTCAGTAAATTAATTGAGATACAGAGAATATTATGACAGCTGTATGATTATCTGGATTCTGTATTTTGTACTTTATGTCTCTATTCTGCGGTTTCTTTGAAGTTGCATCTTCTCATTAAACTGCCATTGTATTCTGCCTCCAATTCCATGTCTCATATGTCTGTTTTCTTCATTTTTGGAGCAAGCGTTCCTAGGCACCCCGGCTCAAATTAAGGTGCCCCTTTTGTCCCTGACTCACTCTCCTGCTCAGTTCTGTGGTGGCTCCCGGGGATCTGGGGACCGCCCCTTGCTTCCTTGACCCGTAATAGATCTTCCCTCCAACAGCCTCTCTTGCAAGTCCTGTATTGTTGGTTTGTTGCCCCTGCCCCCCTTTCCACTGCCCTCCATAGTCTGTTGTGCTTCCACGGCCCTTCCTGCCTGCTCAGTGTGGTTAAATTGTTGCCTTTGCACCCTCCTACCTGCCTTCAATTTTCAGAGTCCGTGCCCCTGGCCTCTGCCTCTCAACAGTATCCTAATGAACAACTAGATTGCTAACATTCTATATTTATTACAAAAGTGTGGAACGCCTGACATCATCTTGATGTAATCAAAACTGTAATACCTAGAGCATTTCCTTTAGAAATTACATATATGAGAGGGTCTTATTGGCATCAAAATTATGGTTAGTGCTCTAAAAGACTAAAATAAGGACATATTTTCTGAGTTTTCAAATAGCGACAAAGCACTTTTAAATTATTTGTTATCTTTATGTTTTTTTATCCAGTTGACCACTTGATTAAATGTTGCACTTAGGGGAGAGGATGTGGTGTTACTTCCAGAACTGCAGACTTTGCAACTGGGGAACCAGGTTGAAGTTTCTGCTTCAGCTCGACATTCTGTGATTCTGGTCAAATCACTTAGTCTCCCCATGTCTACAACCAAAATGAATTTGTTCTTGTGTGATGTAACCAATGCTCATGTAAAGCACTCCAATACCTGACAAGTCTGCACTATATAACACTGCAAAAACACAAAATAATAAGTGTTTTGCACACTTCTGTCATTGGCTATATTTGGGCTACATCTGGGTGATTTTGGGCTACATTTGGGCTCTTTTGTCTCCGGTGGCCATCTTGGGAGATTTATTTGTTATGAAGTTTCCTAATTTCCTCATGTACTGCAGTCTCCTCAGTAGGAAATGCTTTCAGTTTTTTACTTTGATTCCATCATGAAGGTATTCAGATATGTCACACATTTGCCATAAATTCTGAATGTTAGCACTCTAGTTGCTCATTAGATCACTGTAGTAAAACTACTGCACCATGGAAGTCTGCTCCTGGTATTAAAAGTGCATGTTTCAGTCTGAATGTCAGAATTTTTTAATGAAATAGAAGAGGATTTGAGAAGTCACTCAAAATGTGCCCTCATTTTCTTTCTTCAGCATTAATCATAATTTCTATGGCAAAATGAACCTCCTCATTGTGTTCCTTTTTAAATTAAATGTTTTAAGTGTTACCAGTTTATTCCAATCAAGATGGCTTCAGGTGTGCCATACTTTTGTCATAATGAAGACAGTAAGCGCTCTAGTTGTTTTTAAGAACATTCTGGGACATTCTGTCATTGGGCTATACTTGGGCTCCATCTGGATGATATTTGGGCTACATTTGGGCTCTTTTGTCTCTGGTGGCCATCTTGGGAGACTTATTTGTTATGAAGTTTCCTAATTTCCTCATTTACTGCAGTCTCCTCAGTAGGAAATACTTTCAGTTTTTTACTTTGATTCCATCAAGAAGGCATTCAGATGTGTCACACATTTGCCATAAATTCAGAATGTTAGCACTCTTTTTGCTCATTAGATCACTGTAGTAAAGCTACTGCTCACCAGGGAAAACTGCTGCTGGTATTGAAAGTGCATGTTTCAGTCTGCATGTCAGAATTTTTTAATGAAATAGAAGAGGATTTGAGAAGTCACTCAAAATGTGCCCTAATTTTTCTTTCTGCAGCACTAATCATACTTTTTATGGAAAAATGAACCCCCTCATTTTGTTCCTTTTTAAATTAAATGTTTTAAGAGTTACCACTTTAATCCAAGCAAGATGGCTTCAGGTGTGCCATACGTTTATCATAAGTAGGACTGTTAGCGCTCTAGTAGTTCTTTGGAACACTCTGGGAAGCTGCAGTAGAACACAAAGGAATCAACTGACAGTCTCTGCCCTTGTTGGATGTACATGTTTTACTGAGAATGTCAGACTTCATTCTCACATGACTGAGAAAGATAATGTGAATTTACAGAAAATAAGCTCTCAGTTTAGCCTATAGATCACCTTCCAAACCTCTGTGGTAAAAGCATGAGAAAATATTTTTCTCTCAATCATGATATCCCAGCAGAAGGCTTTTTCACATGGTGAAATCACCTTAGAACATACCACAATTCCTAAAATGAGTATGGTACCATCAACAAATGATTTATAATGTAACTAAAGTCTTAAAACCTTCTATTAACTGCAATGCTTTTTAATGAGGTGCTATCATGTATATTGGTCCCAAGATGGCTGCCAACACTTCTTGGATGAAGTGCTGACAGCCAATCAGATCTCAGGATGAGATGTGTGGTTAGGCTCCGCCCACATATATATATGCTTTTAAATGCTATTTTCTCAGGAAATACTGAACAGATTTACACCAGACCTGCAAAAGGCACTTCCTTGACCTTATGGCTACCTCTCTGCCAAATTTCAAGTAATTCTGTTCAGCCGTTCGGGCTGTAGCTGTGTCTAAAGGTCCTATGGAAAAATGCATGGGGAAAACGCATTTTGGGACCCCCCTTTTTTCTCGGCCCCTGCTTGACGAATCCCCCCGAGACTTTCAGGGTAGGAGCGGAGCATCGCGCCCCACCTATTTTGAAAATTTCGCGAGGATTCGTCGACCGGCGCCAAAGTTATTCCAAATAGAATGTTGCGGATTTCCTATGGAAACAGGGTCCTAACTATAACTACCTACTGGCGACCGCCAGTAGGTAATATATATATATATATATATATATATATATATATATATATATATATATATATATATATATATATATATATATCTTTCAAAGTGTGTCCAAAAACGAAGGCGCACTCCACCAGAAGATTGCTTCAACAAAGCTTTATTGGATGCAGGAGCATACGACTGGGCATGAAAGGTATAGAAACAGCTGTCCCGTCGTGAAAGCCGCAGGGGCAAAGAACTGTTCGGTGCTTCTCCGCGGCCACAGGAGATGGTTAATGGACTGTGCTTGCAAGATTGGAGGCCCACTGGAGGGCTTAAGTATAGATTATTAATTTTGGTAAATGGGTCGACCTACTGAAAGGGAAAAATGTAATACAGCACTTCAAGTACCAGATTGCACGGCGTCAATGAAACTCACCTGTGATCCCACTGGAGGGAAATAAATGGCCGAGAAATCTCTGTTCTGTTTCTCCAGCAATGCCTGTGATCAAGAGCCAGGAGGCTCGAAACGCGTAAGGCAACAATTATAATGCGAGAATGCATGCCCAGTCGTTTGTTCCTGCACCCAATAAAGCTTTGTTGAAGCAATCTTCCGGTGGAGTGCACCTTCGTTTTTGGACACACTTTGAAAGGTTGGAACGATGTTCTCTCCCATGAATATTCGGGATTCAGTATTCCCAAGATTACACCTCCACATTTTCCATCCTTCACTTACAAGCCTGGATTTGATGATGCAGCTGGTTTGGGGTTTTTCAGTAATAAAGAGTAGCTGCAGAGAATTTAGAACCTATAATCACCACATTTATTTGAATAGGTTCTAACTTGCATTACATAGTACGCACAGAATATTACCCAGTTACCCATTGAAGATGAACACAAGAGAATACTTGATGATTTTATTTCATAGTTGGAAAAAGGGGGTGATGGAATTGATTCTTCATGAACCAAGAGGAGGAAACACCCAAAGTACCACTGAACAAGCTACCAAGGGGGGTCAGCAAATGCCTTGCGTGCTGGAACACCATACAGAAGTTGAAATGAAGGTCCTACTTCGGTTCTCTTAATGCAGATGATCACACACATGGCTCCTGCTTCTTTGGATACCAGTTCATAGACCTTGGACATAGGAGAAGGCTTTTCACAAAATATGTGCTCTACGCAAAGGAACAAGGAAGTAGAGGGTTCAGGAAAATGGAGTGCTGGGCATGGGGCTTTAGTGCTGTATCTTTGTATGTAAGTGAGGAGTGTGACGGGTATGCAATTTGTGCGTCTCCTAAAGACAGGTTCACCTATTCCTATGCCTTTTGGAAGCAGGCAATTTGACTGCAAACTCAGGGTCTGATTTAAGGTTTGGTGAAGGGGTTACTCCATTACAAATGTGACAGATATCTTGACCGCCTTATTAGAAGCGTATTATATCCTATGACGCTTACTTCTTCTCTTGCTTTTGATGCCAGCTCTCTACAGTTTGCAGCTTTCTGCTTCTAACGCCTCTTGCTAACCAGCCTCACCCGGTGGCCCAGACACGAGTGGCTATTAGTCACTGGTTTTGGTGCAGACATGGGTTGAACATTAGCAGGTGTTCTAACCACAGTATGAAAGCCTCAACTCTGTTCTAATCCTTGCCCAGCTACGACTCTGTACAGCTTTCCGTTATCATTGATGTACTCACTGACAGGCATGGGTTGTGTAACTTCCTTGGTGGAACTTGGTCAATGAATCTAGTTTAAAAAACAATACGGATTAATGAGAAAACTGTTGCCAAGGTATACGTAGCTAATTTGCACAACATTATCGATCCCATTCATTCACAATACAAATGTGTGCTAATAGACAGCAATGAGATAATGGACGTCTATGAAAACTCTTCCAAAGTCTATGAAAATTTCTATATTCAAATCTAGAAGATCACGGAGACCAAGAGATGAGTTCATACTGGCTAAGGTGGGAACTTTGATGGCTAAGGGGGTCTTAACTGGACCCGAGCACCGTTCCATTTTTGCTTTATTTTACTTTATTTAGGATTGGGTCATTTCAACCTTTGCATGCAAAAGTTCAAAAATATTTGTTAAGACTTTGTAGAAGTTAGAGAGAATAGGCTGAGGAAATTGGATTGATGTCAGGAGAGTTAATGGGACCATGGACCCTGGAAGTGAATGAAAGTGTACAGACGAGCAACCGCCCACTGTAAAAGCAGCTACAAAAAGTGTCTCACTACAGTGGTCTCTCTCGAAGGTTCTGGTGGGAAGCGCCCAGTTTTTATCACACCCTGTCATAAAAAAATCCATGAAATACAGGTGTCACAGCAACAAGAACTTTCCTGATCACATACGTCCTTCATTGATGAAGAAATACAGGTCTCTGATAAAGGTCGGATAAGGCCCAGGGTTTAGGTAAGGGTGATCATAACGTAGTGCTCTATGACATTTACACCATGAATAAAAAAAATCCAGTTTTGGGGTTCTTCCCTTTCCTAGACATGGACCATTTCAATTGTTGTTTTCCTATTCCTACCATAGAGAGGGTCCCAAATTGATACAGTTTCGACCTTTTTCAAGGACATATAATAATGAAACATTTCCTTTCCATCCATGTCATTTTCCTTTCTGTAGGACGCAACCTCCTGCAAATGAAGGTCACAAGGAGTTTGCCCTATTTCCTTCAAGCAAATACTAGCACACGTTCATTTATTACCTTGGACACAGGCAGAATAACTTAAGTTAAAGGAACCCATGCAGGTTATGTTTAGGATTGCAGCATGACCTACGTGAAAGCAGGCTACACTTGTTTCAACAGACATGGGTCACTAGTAAAACTCCATACCAAATACTATATATAAACCTTTTTTTAAGTTAAATAGTTTTTATTGAATATTGAAAGAGCAATACCAACCAGAAATAACAATTATAAGGGAATGTATATATCAACAAGTATTGCAATCTCAAGATACAGAATAATATAATAAAAAAGATAATTTCATCATTTTACATAAAAAAGAAGAAAACCAAAAGAAAAAGAGGATGAAGGGAAAAGGGAAAGAAGAAGGTGAGGAAAAGGGGGATAGGAAATAGAAGGGAGGTGAGATAGAAGGAAAGGAAAGAGGGATATTAAATTAAGATATAGATGAGTGCAAGGAGAGAAATGTAATGAAAGGTAGCCAGTATAAGTCTGATTTAGTCTTCTGGTGTAACATCAACGATGAGACAGTATTAATTCTATGCTCATTACAAACAAAGTTCTACCATGTAAACATGGATAATTTAGAAACATCTTTCCAACAAGAAAGTATAACTTTAAAAGCAAGTGCATTTAAAAGATCAAATAACAGAGGCTTAGGTGATAGGAGTTCTAGAAGCGGTATTACAATCATTTAATCTTGTTCAATTAGTTGATAAACCTACCCATATTAAAGGCCATATTTTAGATCTCGTCTGGACCTCACAGCCACTGGCAGTTTTAATCAGTATTAGCCCCTGTGTCTGGTCGGACCATTCAATAGTTAGCTGTTGGGTTCCGATCGAGAGCCCATTCCTCCAGCATCCGCCGTTATGGAAGTGGATACGAGACTGGAAAAAACTAGAGACAGCGCAGTTAATGGCACTCCTCACCTGTTCCACTTCTAACACCACTGGCGTTAGCTTAGATCGAGTCTATGATCTCTTTAAGGCCACCCTTTGTAAGGCCTTTGACCAATTGGCGCCAGAGCGGAAGATCAAACTAAGAGACAGAGGCCAGGGGGCGCCTTGGTTCAATGAAGCGCTTAGAGTGAGTAAGCAGAATCTTCGCCAGGATGAGAAACGATGGCGAAAAAACTATGATCCTTTTCAACTTGTCTCATATAAAAATCTATTGACCTCATACAAACAAGCGATCCTCGTAAGGAAGGCGGAGTTTTATGAGAATAGGATTTCAGAGGCTCTTAACAAACAGAAGGAAACGTTTAGAATCCTGAAAGAGCTGAGCCAAAAAATGACACGTATATCTCAAGATGCCCCCAGTGATTGTAACGCTTACCAATTGTTCTTTCTTCGTAAAGTTAAGGACATCCTCTTAGAGATCAAAGAGACTGATCTCAATCGAAGCTCCCTGATGCCGGTTAGAGTTCAGTCACTCCCAGCTTCGCTGGGTGTTCAACTCACCCATTTCCCTTGTCTTGATGCCCTAGCCTTAAAACACTTGGTAAACAGGGTAAAATTGGGTTCTCCGGCAGACCCTTGCTCCCCGGATATCTTTCGTATGGCTATCGCGGGCATGGAGAAACAGACTCTCTGTCTCCTAAATTCCTCGCTGGAAACGGGTTATGTACCAGCTGACCTAAAAGAAGCCAGGGTTACACCTTTGTTGAAAAAGATGGGAGCGGATGTGACTGACCTGAAAAACTACAGGCCGATTTCTCAGCTCCCCTTTGTATCAAAGCTTTTGGAACAACATGTCCTCAAAACTCTTTCAACATTTTTAGAGGACCATAAGCTGCTCCAGGTCAGACAGGCGGGCTTTAGAGCCCATCACAGCACAGAGCTGGTGATGCTGTCTGTCCTGGATGAGCTGAGAATTGCTGCCGATAGGAAAACTTCGAATGCCCCGATATTACTTGATCCATCAGCGGCATTCTATACGGTTAGCCACAAAATTTTACTGACCCGCCTTACGGATGCAGGTATTAAGGGACTAGCATACCAATGGTTGGAGTCCTTTCTGTCGGGGCGTACCCAGCGGGTCCAACTGGGCACACAGATATCAGACAAGGGCTCTCTGACCTGCGGAGTCCCTCAGGGTTCTGCTTTGTCCCCTCTCCTTTTCAATCTATACCTCCAACCACTGGTGGAGAGCCTGGCACACATGGATTGTCAAGTTTTTAACTACGCCGACGATACACAACTTTTGGTACAACTTGATAACTCGAGACTAGCTCAGGAAAGAGTTCAGAATATATTACGGTTTACCGTAAAGTGGATGTCGGCCAACTCGCTTAAGATCAATCCCGACAAGACAGAGGTCCTGACTGTCCCCCCAAAAAACAGCCCATGGTGTGAACATTTTTGGCCACGGGAGCTGGGGTCTGCCCCCTCCCCAGTCCCTGTGGTGAAAAGTCTAGGTATTAAAATAGACTCTGATCTCACCATGGCTAGGCAAGTTACATCAGTTGTGGGGACATGCATTGGCCTCCTGAGGCAATTACGTAAACTTGGGCCCCTCCTGTCTACGACCTCATTGCAGATGATTGTGTCTGCTATCATTATTTCAAGGCTGGATTATGGCAACGCCTTGTACCTTGGCCTGCCATTAAACTTGATCAGGAAATTGCAGGTGGTGCAGAACGATGCAGCCCGTCTGATTTTTGGCCTGCCCAGAAGGGCGCATGCCTCTGACCTCCTTACCAAACTGCACTGGCTGCCGATGAAGCAAAGAGCCATCTTCAAAGGCCTCTGCATCACTCATAAAGCCCTATACGGCCAGGCCCCTGCATACATTAAGGAGCGCTTTCAAATATATACCCTGAGACGTATTCTGCGGTCCTCGGAGGCGGGTCTTTTAGTCCCCCCTCGGTTTAAACTTGCCTCCAAGGGGGGCAGGGCTTGTTCGACTCTTCTTCCACATCTCTGGAATAACCTGCCAGAACATCTGCGCAAGGAGCCCGTTCTTTTGAAATTCAGGAAACTTCTTAAAACTATCCTGTTTAGAGAGTCATTATAATAACACCTCAGTTTTTCTTATGTTATTGCACGGTACTAGGACGCTATCTTCCTCTCCAAAGCGCGAAGAGAGCAGTTGGTGAATCTGCGCTATATAAAAGTCCTTTAACATAACATAAAATAAACTCGATGTTAAGAAATTTAAGAAAACATTTAGTAAAATTAGTGGTATATCACAATTTAATATCTTTAAAGATTTAGATCAAATAGAGTTCCAAAAGTTATGAGCATGAGAGCAATGGTATAACATATGTGCCAAAGAACCATTACACATGGAACATGACCAACGTAAGGGAGAAGCGATAGGTTAAAATTTGGAAATACATTCTGGGGTGATAACAGCCCTGTTACAATTAAAAAAGAGAGATTGAGTAATGCGAGCAGCTGTGGAGGTATTGATTTTCTTGAGCCAAAATGTATCCCAGAATTGAACAGGGAACGATATGGATAGATCTGGTTCACATAACAATTCAAGAGAGCTTTTAGTTCTGATAGAAGTAGGTGACAGCAAAGTTTTATATATATGTGACCAGCTTTGGGGATAGAGTCATGAGGGATCAAATCTAGAGGTGTCACAGGAATGGATGCAACATGAGAAGAAGGAAATTGGTGAATGCGAAAAAAAGAATGGAGAGAAGAGGCAATTAATTCATATTCCTTTAAAAATGAGTTAGGCAAATTATATTGTATTTGTAATTTAGGAAAATGGATAACAAAAGTATAATTTACAAATTGCTGAACAAGCATAATACCCTTTTCTTTCCAATGCTTGTAGTAAAAAGATTTGATAAAATTGATTAAATAATATTAATATGATTAACAAAATAAATTACATTTAATATATATTTTAACTAATTATAACAAATAAACTTAATTTAATAAATATAAACACAAAAAAGTGTTCATATACATATATTTACTTAAATACATTTGATTAACTATTATCTTTATTTAATTTATAAACTTTTTAAATTATATAAAAGTAAAATATACACATATATAAATAATTTCGAATAAAATAAAATATTCTATATTTAATTAACACATTAAACTATTAAAAAAGAATAAAACATACATTTAATAACAAAATTAACACAATAGTAGTGAAAACTTTGGATAGCGAGGGGGTAAAAATTACTATTCCCAATCCAGTAACTGCAACAGTAGGGAAAGTGTTGGATAGCGTAGGGGTAAAAATTACTATTCCCACTCAAGTGAGTGCAACAGTAGGGAAAGTGCTGGATAGCGGAGGAGTAAAAATTACTATTCCCACTTTAATGAGTGCAACTGTAGGGAAAGTGTTGGATAGAGTAGGGGTAAAATATACTATTCCTACTCCAGTGAGTGCAACAGTAGAGAAAGCTTTGGATAGCGGAGGGGTAAAAATTACTATTCCCACTCCAGTGAGTGCAACAGTAGGGAATGCACTGGATAGCGGAGGGGTAAAAATTACTATTCCCACTCCAGTGAGTGCAACAGTACGAAAAGTGCTGGATCCCACAACAATAAAAAACAAAACATCAACATTTGTATTACATTTAATTTCCAATATTAACATAATTATTATATAAATTTAAATATATTATTATTAACAAAGATAATAAAAACTCATTAATTAGACATTAATTAACACTATAATATCCTCAACACACACCTAACAATAATTACACAATACAATTAATAATTACAAATTAAGTAATGGAAATTAATTTTAAAATATTTAATAATGCATCAATAAAAAATTAATTACCACCCTTCACACCATTTACACATATAAACACCACAACACTCGCATTAAATAAATTAAACAATTAACATAATTATTAATTGAAATTAATTAACAACTAATTATCAAACAATTATTAATCAATTAACACATTTAACTCTATAAATTCACAATTATACATATTAATTATTCAATACATTTTATATAATTAAATTACTTCCCACCTTATGCCCCTCTACACCCACAACCCTCTACGGAACTAAAAACGCAAAATTCAATAAAATAAAATCTTAAATATTATATATAATTATTTAAATCTATATAATTAAATTACTTCCCACGTTATTTCCCTATAAACCCATGACCCACTACGGAACTAAAAACACAAAATTAAACTTTAAAATAAATTAATAACTAATAACATTTTAAAACATATAATAAAATGACAAACAATTCTCATTAAAAAAACTGAAATACATAACTTTATTAATAATTCGATATTTTTGTCAACTATATTTTTGTAAACGATATTTAAGATGTCGATATTTTTGTAATCGATATTACTTACCTATCAGTCGATACTCTTGTCCACAAAATTTTTGTTGTCGATATTTCTTCCCCACAATATTTATGCGGCGATATTTATGTCTTTCGATATTTCTCCGTAGATATTCCTGCTTTGCACCCTCCAAACAGAGCGGAGTGCCTGAGGGACAGCTGTGGCCATTGCTTGGGCTGCTGCAGGGGCCCTGGGTGGGGAGACT
Organism: Triturus cristatus; assembly: GCF_964204655.1. Lineage (NCBI taxonomy): Eukaryota > Metazoa > Chordata > Amphibia > Caudata > Salamandridae > Triturus > Triturus cristatus. The sequence continues at coordinate 396,388,774 of NC_140594.1, forward strand.
GAGATGGTGGACCCTAGCGGCTGGGCCAGGTAAGATGGTACCCGGAGGCGGCCGATCACCCTAAACGTGGCCCTGATGGAAGAGGGCGGCAGCAACCCATCCAGAGAAGACCCGTGACCAGTGCAGCAATCCGCCACTGCACCTGAGGGAGAAGGAGGTGGCCACTTTTACGGCCCACAGCAGAGAAGAAGTAAGCAGGGGAAACAGCGTGGAGGCACCCAGCCAGACAGCAGACTGAGGCCCCACCGGCAGAAGCAGCCTTCAGAGGACACATCGCAGTGGCCTGTTGTGTCGACTTCTGCCACAGTGGGATGAGCTGCAGCTGGTGTTGATCGGGCACTGTGGGTTCTCCACCTGCACTAGGAGAACACATCCAGCAGCCCCTAAGGCCATCAGAGAGGCATTGCTGGGGACCAGTGGGCAGTGGAGTGGCAGGGATGCGTGGCTTCATGGAGAAGAGAGCAGCTGGACTAGATGACCAACAGCAAGAGCTACTGAATGCAGGGATATGGCAGAGTAGTAGCAGAGTGAAGACCTTGTTTGAAGCCACATCAAATGTTTGATAGATGGCCGCCAGCCCAGAAGAGTGCTGTGGGGGCCCAAAGACATGGAACGCTGCCCCAGCTGGTAATAGTAGCAGTGATCCCCAGATTTGGGGATGACAGGACATTTCCCTCTGCCCCCACACGAACAACAGCGCTTCATGCTGGGGAACCAGGAGGAGATTGGGAAAGACCCCCGTTTACGAGGAGAACAGTCCTGTGGAGACTTGCCTGCACAAGGTTGCTCCACCCTCAACTGCTCCAAGTCCAATATGAATCTTCCCTGATCCGCTAGGGATACGCCGGAGGTTCTGCAACAGGAGTCAAGAAGTACCTGGCCCAAAAGGGACTGTAGCAATTCTCTTGTTGGAATGAGAACACAGGTTACCTGCATTCTCCCCTCCACCTGGCACGTTACCAAGACTAGTGGTTGTGAGACTACTGCACTATAGGGTCAGATACCTGGTGCTCCAGAGGGCACGCAGGCTTTGCCTCATAAAATTGAATGGGGCCACAGTTTCCGTATTCATTGATTTCACAATGGAAGTACAGGGACAACGGACTGTGCGCATGGTTTTTAAAAAGGAGCTCTGAGACGCATGGATCTGATATGTGCTTCTCTTCCCAGCCTGGATGAAGATTATGCTAAGGGAGAAGTCCTGGTTCTTAGACAAACCTGAGAGGACCTGGAACTAGCTTGTAAAATAAAGGCAGGGAGGGATGCTCAGCAATGGAGCAGATCACTGATACCAAGATTCAATAGAAGGAGAAAGGGGTCAGAGCGGCCAGCTCAACCTACCGAATTTCAGACAGTTCAGGAGAGAGCATCGGCCAGAGATGTGGCGTCCGCCTTCCATGGATTGCAATCCAGAGATGGACTGGTGATGAAAACGGGATGCACTCGACACCTGGCTCAATGAAGAGTATGTGTGGTTCCTTCTGCAATGGAACAAATGTAACACCCCAAATGGTGGAGGACCTATGATGCTCCCATGAATCCCAACTGACCGTTGTATGGCTCCAGGTGATGACTGTTCAAGGGCAGATAGGGAGGAAAGCAGGAAAATCCATGCTCCTGGGCATTATGACTGCTGGCATGCCTTGAGGCCTATAAGAAACAGAAAAGAGGGGCCCTGAACAAAATATATACCAGAGGGCGGATTCAGGGGAACTGAATCAGAAAAACAAACAATAACCGGTCACCCAATCACTTTACAAGTGCCATTATTCAAATCTGCACTGATTATTCAATACATATATGTTGAGCCCAACATTCAATGTACACACACATAATTCTTTTCATTTACTTTTTGTTTATTTTTTCTTCAAAGCGAAAGCAGCATTTACCACGAAGTCTAAACCATGTACTGCCTTTACAACGTGGTCTTTACCACTGCATTCCTTTACCACAAGAGTCTTTACAACGACTTCCCATAAGGGAAGCGGCTTTGGACTTCAAAGTCCAATGCTTTCCCCACTGTTGTGCATGCTGGAGTTGGAATAGCAATTGGTACCTCTCCAAAGTTTGTGCTTTTACAATTTATAACATATGATCAGTATAACTTTTATTCAAAGCCCAAATATGTACGTTCATTTCAGCTTATTATGTATGTTTCAAGTATGATGCAATCTTGAGGTCCCCAGTGTATTAATACCAACATGCATTTGGGTGCCAGGCCAGAATGCGGTCATGCATCTTCCTCAGGGTGCTCCAATGAATTTTTAAAGCTGTGGGAGGAGGAAAAGGAAATGTAGCTGTCATGTGGGTACAACTAGTATTCTCTGTATTCCACCAATTACTCTATAGAATAGCTTTGAAGAAACACAGTCTTCGATATGATGCCCTCATCCAAGGGCATCCTGGTAATAGGATATGGCAAGTGCCCACATAAAGTTATGTAATGCGCTAGTCAAAGGCCTCTCTGTCCGTGAACCATAAGAGAGACGAAAACAAACCACCGCTACTAAAACTCAGGAGGAGAAGGAGAAAGAGGTCAGAGCAGCCAGCTTGACCCACCAAATCTCAGACAGTGCAGGAGAGAGCAGCGTCCAGAGATGTGGCATCCACCTCCCATGCAATGCAACGCAGAGATGGAGTGGCGATGAAAACCGAACGGGTTCAACACTGTGACCTGAGAATACTTAGGCAGCCTGCTCAGCAACCCCAAATATTTGATGCCTAATCTCTACTGATTATGGATAATGATCCAGAAACACGTGTATAGAGATGGCCAGTACAACTTTGTAATTACTCGAGACAATCCTGCAAGCACACACGCTTGGTGAACTGCATTGACCACAATGCTCAGGGGCGACCCGCTGGGAGGTGAAGCAGTGTGAACCCACATTGTTTCCTGTTTAAAAGGCTCCCTCAAGCTGGTTGAGCTGACGAGCTCGTGGAGAGGCACCTGCGCGCCTTGAGAGGTACTGTGACCTGAGAATACTTTGGCAGCCTGCTCAGCAAACTCAAATATTTGATGCCTAATCTCTACTGATGACTGATACTGATCCAGAAACACGTGTATAGAGACGGCCAGTACAACTTTGTAATTACTCGAGACAATCCTGCAAGCACACACGCTTGGTGAACTGCATTGACCACAATGCTCAGGGGCGACCCACTGGGAGGTGAAGCAGTGTGACCCCACATTGGTTTCCTGTTTAAAAGGCTCCCTCGAGCCGGTTGAGCTGACGAGCTCGTGGAGAGGCACTTGCGCGCTTTGAGAGGTACTGTGACCTGAGAATACTTTGGCAGCCTGCTCAGCAACCCCAAATATTTGATGCCTAATCTCTACTGATGACGGATAATGATCCAGAAACACGTGTATAGAGATGGGCAGTACAACTTTGTAACTACTCGAGACAATCCTGCAAGCACACACGCTTGGTGAACTGCATTGACCACAATGCTCAGGGGCGACCCGCTGGGAGGTGAAGCAGTGTGATCCCACATTGGTTTCCTGTTTAAAAGGCTCCCTCGAGCCGGTTGAGCTGACGAGCTCGTGGAGAGGCACCTGCGCACCTTGAGAGGTACTGTGACCTGAGAATACTTTGGCAGCCTGCTCAGCAACCCCAAATATTTGATGCCTAATCTCTACTGATGATGGAAAATGATCCAGAAACACATGTATAGAGATGGCCAGTACAACTTTGTAATTAATCGAGACAATCCTGCAAGCACACACACTTGGTGAACTGCATTGACCACAATGCTCAGGGGCGACCCGCTGGGAGGTGAAGCAGTGTGATCCCACATTGGTTTCCTGCTTAAAAGGCTCCCTCGAGCCGGTTGAGCTGACAAGCTCGTGGAGAGGCACCTGCGTGCCTTGAGAGGTACTGTGACCTGAGAATACTTTGGCAGCCTGCTCAGCAACCCCAAATATTTGATGCCTAATCTCTACTGATGACGGATGATGATCCAGAAACACGTGTATAGAGATAGCCAGTACAACTTTGTAATTACTCGAGACAATCCTGCAAGCACACACGCTTGGTGAACTGCATTGACCACAATGCTCAGGGGCGACCCGCTGGGAGGTGAAGCAGTGTGATCCCACATTGGTTTCCTGTTTAAAAGGCTCCCTCGAGCTGGTTGAGCTGACGAGCTCGTGGAGAGGCACCTGCGCGCCTTGAGAGGTACTGTGACCTGAGAATACTTTGGCAGCCTGCTCAGCAACCCCAAATATTTGATGCCTAATCTCTACTGATGACGGATAATGATCCAGAAACACGTGTATAGAGATGGCCAGTACAACTTTGTAATTACTCGAGACAATCCTGCAAGCACACACGCTTGGTGAACTGCATCGACCACAATGCTCAGGGGCGACCCACTGGGAGTTGAAGCAGTGTGATCCCACATTGGTTTTCGGGTTCAACACCTGGCTCAATGAGGAGTACGTTTGGGTCCCTCTGGCAAGGGCCAAAGGTAACATCCCAAACGGAGGAAGACCTATAATGTTCCTGGGAATACCAACTGACCTTGTATGGCTGCAAGTGGTGTCTTTTCAAGGGGAGAGAGGTAGGACAGCAGGCAAATCATGCTCCTTGGTCATTATGACTGCTGGCATGCCTTGAGGCCTAAACCGCCAGAACCTATTGATTTATCACTTACATGAGGGATTGCATGGGGGGGTAATACAGCTCTTGGAACAGAGACAATTACTCTGCCCCCGCCATCCCCCCCTCGAGCAAACTCCAGTCATAAAACTGGTATTGGGGTTTTGAGTTTGAGCGGGTGAGGTTTTTGTTTATTCCGGCATAGAGTGCATTGCCGTAGTCGAGTGTGCTGGTGACCAGGGCGTGAGTGACGGTTTTTCTGTGTTCAAGGGGGAGCCATTTGAAGGTCTTACGGAGGAGGCGGAGGATGTGGAAGCAGGAGGACGAGACGGAGTTGATCTGGCGGTCCATTTTGAGCTCTGAGTCCAGGATGATTCCCAGGTTACCTGCATGGTCCGTGGGGGTGGGCGGGCTTCCGAGGGCGGGGGGCCACCAGGTGTCGTTCCAGGCATCGGGGTTTGGGCCCATGATGAGTACCTCCGTTTTGTTGGTGTTCAGTTGTAGGCAGCTGTTTTTCATCCATTTGGCGATGGCTTCCATGCCTTCTCGAAAGTTGTGTCTGGCGGTGTTGGGTTCGTTGGATAGGGAGAGGATGAGTTGGGTGTCGTCTGCGTATGACACAATGTTGAGTCCATAGGTTCTGACGATGGGGGCAAGTGGAGCCATGTAGACGTTGAAGAGCATGGGGCTGAGGGAGGACCCCTGGGGGACTCTGCAGGTGGTAGGTGTAGGGTCCGAGAGGAAAGGGGGGAGTCTGACCCGCTGCGTTCTGCCAGAGAGGAAGGAGCAGATCCAGTGGAGGGCCTTGTCTTGGATCCCTGCGATGTGGAGTCTGCATATTAGGGTGCAGTGAGAGACTTTGTCAAATGCCACTGAGAGGTCGAGGAGGAAGAGGGCTGCTGTTTCTCCTTTGTCCAGTAAGGTGCGGATTTCGTCTTTTGTGGCGAGGACGGCGGTTTCCGTACTGTGGTTTTTTCTGAAGCCCGATTGGGAGGAGTCGGGGATGTTGTGCTCTTCGATGAATGTGGCAAGTTGCCTGTTGATGGCTTTCTCGATGACTTTCGCTGAGAACGGGAGCAGGGAGATGGGTCTGTAGTTTTTGAGTTCGGTGGGGTCCGCCGAGGGTTTCTTCAGGAGGGGGTTGATCTCAGCATGTTTCCAGTCGCCTGGGAACGAGGCGGTTGCCAGGGAGCGGTTGATGGTGTGGCAGAGTATGGGTGTGATGGTGTCGGCGGCTCTGTTGAAAATGTGGTGGGGGCAGGGGTCCGTGGGGGCCCCAGAGTGGATTGACTTCATAGTCTTCAGTGTGTCTTCGGTGGTGAGGGCTGTCTAGTTGTCCATCTCTGGCTTCAGGGTGTCGGGGTGGTTGGTGAGGGTTCAGTGTGTTGGTTGTCTTCGTCGAAGTTGTCATAGAGGCTCTTGATTTTGTGGTGGAAAAAGGTGCTGAGTTTGTCGCAGCGGTCTTGTGAGGGAGGGATGTCAGTGGACTCGCTGGTGGGTTGGGCGAACTCCTTGATGATGTTGAAGAGTTCTTTCCTGTTGTGTGCATGAATGGAGATTCTGGGCCTCATGTAGGAAGCCAAATACCGGTCGGTAACGGCCGAAATTCGGTAAATATCCCGTTACCGACCGGTATTTAGGCATTTGCGATGTAGGTGGCAGATTTTCTGGATTCGGTATTTACCGAATTGGAAATTAAGAAATCGGTAAAATACCGATTCGGTAAATACCGAGTCCAGAAATGCTATGTAGGGGGCACTCAAGTGAGTGCATCATTGGTGTCTGGATTCTTTATTTACCACCAACTACTAGTTGATGGTAAATGACAAATATGCGCCACATGTGCACACATGCACGAATCAGGGGTGCAACAGGGTGTCAATGTGACACTCTGCCACCCATGATAATGCCTCCCCTATTACCGATTCGGTATTTACCGAATCGGTAATGGTAACTGGCTTCCCATTCTTTCCTATGGGCCTCCAGGCCCATAGGAATGAATGGGAAGGGATGCATTATTACCGATTCGGTAAATACTGATTCTTAAACACCGATATTTACCGAATCGGTAATAATTACCGATTGGTTACCTACATTACATTTACCGATTCATAAATACCGAATCGGTAAAATTCGGTATTTATGAATCGGTAAATGTGATGCTACCTACATATGGCCCTCTGTCTCCAATCGCTTTTTTCCTCGTCATCATGGAGAATCCAGTCAAGAGCCAAGCATTACATTTACAAACAATTGCATTTTGCACCCATGATATTTGTGGCATTCCAAACTGCCTTGCTAAAGGTCACTGGTGGAAAGTTCATGAAAACTGCAACTAGCAAAGCACTTTGATACATTGTATATATTCCACTGTCAAAACATGTTACTTTGTTCAGTGCAAGCTCTGGCAGTAAAAAAATAAGATAGACTGACCTAGCTCACTGGTGTGCTACGAATACTGAACTCTGCTAAAACTATGATTTTTTGAGACTGAACAATCTTAGCAGAATCATTGAATTGACCCTTCTGTCCAATAGTGCTTGATGCCAAAGGGCATTTCCCACTCTAAAATTACCTTTTTTTTGTGAGCGCACTGAATTTGCATGACTTGATTTTGCGTTCATGCCGCAAGTGGAGATCCAATATCAAGCACTGAAAGTCAGTCTGTATTTTATCAACTGGTAACTCTTCCCTATTCTTCCATCTGGTCAGAGGAACCCATAATCATTGGCCAATATAACTCCTACTCTTTATTTTAATTGTTGCAAATTTCTACCTTGGAAATGAGATAAACATATGATACAGGGAATACAAGTGCAGTAGATTCTTGTAAACTATTTGCCTACATCAGTGCCATTCTCTTTTTTATCCCCAGTTCCAGTACTTTGGTTAAAGAATTTTATGACTGAGATCCGAAGTTAAGTCTAATTTTCAGTTTACAACATACCCTGAAAAAACAGAGATTTTGTCTTTTATGGTCTCTTCTCAAAACGAACTGTACCCTACAAAGCCCTAGCCTGGAACCCTATGCCCAGTGCTTAATTTGTGATAAAATAAGTGCCGACCCTCGTCAGGAGGCCACAAAAGCTGGCACCACCCATTGCCCCTGCCAGCGCAGCCAAAACAAAAGTATTAACCATCACACTCCTAAAAGTGTGACAAGTCAGAATATAGCAGGCCCACAAGGCTGTAAGAATCTCTTGGGCGGCGGGTATTAGTCATTTTTAATGCACAATTATTACTAAACATCAGTTGTTGTGCTCATCTCTAAATTAGACACCAGGTGTCAGACTGTCATATGTACCGGTGTTAACAATTAAGTGCTGGTGCTGAGCATCGGAAACCACCAGCTCAAATTAAGCACTGCTTATGCCCATTGTAGAATGATCACTGTGGGTAATGCAGGCACTGGCAGCTGTCCCATGGACTGATGCATGATCCATGCAATGTCCCTTTCACAAGTGCTGCCTCTTTTTGATAATTTGTGGTTGTAAATACTGAAATTGTAGCCAGTTGAAAGGATTCACTAAAGTATTCATGCATCATGAATATTCACATGGTAGGGTTTCTACAAACTCTTGGAGCTACCTTGTTGTATTATAGCAGATTGAAACACCAGGCACAGTGCAAAAAACTGACCAGATTGCATTACAGACACTGTTCTCACAGCACTGTGACGCAACTGTGAAAATACCACCTCTGATCAGCCATCTATATAAAAGTGCATGATTGGTTGAACTTTCCACCGATGCTAAAACACATGCAGGTGTACAATTTCAGAATACATTTGCTTCTATGTTTACTCAAAATACTACAGTCATCGTGATATACGCTGATCAACATTGGGATCGGTTAGAAGGTAAAGCCAGTGGTGGGAGAAGAGAGTTGGAGAGGGGAGCGATAGCAAAATCCAGTTACTGAAAAACACAGCATGTTGCAGAGATTTCTAATGTCCTTGGCACTTAAAATTCCAGTGGCTAGAATATAGGCTGCCAAATATGAGTGAACTGGAGATACCACCCAACACAGAAGACATTCTAGACAACAAAAAACTGAGGATGGTGATTTGGCTACAGCTTAGGCATTTCCCAAGGGGCTACAATGCTGCCAACCCCTGTGTGCTTGCAGAAGACAGGCCCTGGGTGTAGCCTTAATCGATCCGCTGGCATTGAGAGACATATGAAGCCTGGTAAGGATGACTTCTTTAAGGCACCAAAGGAATGTATCGCACTGGAATGGTCTGCATAAGCAAGCGAAGGCCCGGCAAAAAAGGAGGTTTTATAGTATTAATGGCTAATTTAAAGCCTGGCTAAAGAGCTCGCTGAAGGGGGTGGCTTAGAGATTTGCCAGAGAGCATTGGCAAAGAGAGTTTTGCTCCTTTAGTAACACAATTTTCCCATGTCTGGCTATTTAACAATAGCAACAAAAAGCAGAAATTGGCAGGTACTTTTACTGGAATCAGGTGGGTGCTAAAGTGGAGGAGTGGTGTTGTAGTTCACCCCTAGTGCCACAGACTGTATTCGGTGTACCACTTCTAGTGGATGGGAATGGATACTGTTGTCAATCCCCAGATCTTCATTTCACTTCCAGAAACAGGTATATCCTGGTGTATTGAAACGCTAGTTGACCAGGCTACAAGGTACAGAGAGACGGTGTCTAGCTACAACATAAACACGGATCTGATACTGGTGGTGATTTGTGCCCAAGCAGAGTTCTCCAAGGACTCTGGCATTACAAATAACTTTATATCAGCCACTTGAAGCCCATGTGGAAAGAATGTTTCAGGTGGCAGACAGGTCCGTGTTGGTTTGCTGTCTGCATTATTTTGAACTTGTGATAGCCAAGCCAAAGTGGGGTTTTACCTTCTGCTGGACGAGGAAGACATGTACTCTCTGTCTGACGGACTCGGCTCTGGCATGGTGAGTGCATACCTGCACAGTCTTACAAATGCAGCCTATATAAAGGTGAAGCAATGCTTATAGTGAGGTGGAGAAAATACCTGCCTGAGGGATGACAGAACCGCCCTTCAGAGTATGAAATGGCCCTATGGTTTTGGCACGTCAGTCCAATGTGACCATGCCCAGGTTATGGGTGTTTTGTAAGGGTTTGGACGGTATCACCGCAACAGATGCTCATCATATACCCAATGACGAGACACATATTGATGAAATAGCATTGTCTACATTTTGAGCACTTTCCACCTCACAAGTGGATGTTGGAGGCTGGCCCTGACAGATGAAGCAAAGAAGTGCGCATTTTCCATTCCAGAGGGCCACAAGTGGTTTAGTGCAGTTGTCAGGTTTGGGTAGTTGTACCTGCTGGGAACTCCTATCATCCTTAAATGTAGGCAAAAAGGTACACTGCATACAGCCGCAACAAAAACCAGGGAAAAGGTAAGTAGGAAAAGTGTAGCAATAAACACTGGACTGAAGTCCGCTGTGCACTGGAATGGAGTCTTCCTCTGCTTAGACTCAGCACCGGCCCTGGATATGTTCTCAATGGCCATACAGACAAACTGACTATAAGGTAAGGAGGTAACATTCTTAATTAATATAACAGTGTTTAGATATCAAATTATTGAGAGGGGTATTCAGACCGTGGCTTAGAATTTTCTTGGCAGGGAGATACTATCACAAGCCCCAGACTTACCATAAATCCATTCTAAAGCCTCAGGATGCCAAGACGAGCTGTCAATTCAGCTATGACTAAGAAACAGAGCCTCTGGGGAGGAGAACGAGGAAGCAATGAGAGAGGAAACAAGGCCAACTGGTAAAGGGTAGGTAAAGCCCTAACCATGGAAGTACTGGAAACAGAAAACATAACAATGGTGAGGGACTGCAAAGCCAGGTCCAAACTATAGCCTAGCAGAAAGCCAAAACAACTCAGGAAGAGTCAGGCGCCTGATACATGTCATGTTACTCTCGAAATACTGAAGTTACCCCAGATGTGGTCATACTGACCTGGGAGCGAATGTCTATGGCAAATCTGTTATGTGGTCTAGTCTTTCACACTCCTTAGTCGCAAATGTTCTCTCATGTCCATTCTTTTCTCCACTTGCAAAGAGTTGTATAAGATCTGCCTAATGCCCCTTTCCATGAGGACTGCAAATGTGCTTGTGATGTACTTGCATGCTGAAACAGACATCAATGCCCAATGAGTTTAAGACTAACACTTTTTTGCATCCTCCAAATTGCTGACTGACAGTTATGAATGCGACGTGGTATATCTGCATTTTAGCTTGATGTTCACTTTCATCTAGGAGGGAAAACCTTAGCTTCATGAAGGCGCTGAAATCATTCACTCTAGTTATTTAGGTCACAAGGTACCATAGAAGTAGGGGCTCTGTTAAGACCAGGTAAGTTGGAGCAGGGTACAGCCTATCTAGTCGAATAGAAAAAGAGAGGTGTCCAACTTAGAATAAAGATGGAAGGATCCGCACCAGATTTTCAGGGTATGTGAATTAGATAAATTTGGATAACATTGATCAGAATCAAACTCACTTGTGTAGTCAGTGGTTATCCTGCAAATAGGGCATGGATATAGGCCTCCTAGATGTACAATGGACAAACCATATCTAAGCTACATATTTGGAAACCAGATACAGCCTTTCCAGGCAAATAGCAAAGGCAGGAGTGTCCCTCTCAGGTCTAGAAGACAGGATACATGCAAGATTATACAGGATTACCACAGGCGATCACTCTAGAAAACAAATAACAAAATTGAACTAATTTGCGTAGTGGTTAGCTTTCAAAACTAACATGAATCTTACCCTACTGTACTTATGCCGGTGAACCCTTTTCTAAACTGTGCTCGGTTAGTGACTGTGTAAGGCACAGACCAACCTTTACATTTTTGGTCTCCATGCAGGCTATACCACAGGGTCGTTCCAGTAAGGCACCCCTTAATAACTGTGCTTCTCAAATGAGGTTTCTACCAGGCTGTGTAGCTATCAGCAAGCTTCTGTCACAACTGGCATCTAAGAAACAGCTCAAGAAGATGATTTTGGTAGAGGTTTTTAAGGAATAACTCCTTTTGTCTGAAGTTTGCCCACTTTCTTGGTCTTTCTCTCAAATCGCCTCATTATAAACGTTTGTTGTCCAGACATATGAATCGGACACTGTAAAACGTGGTATCCGCCAAGGCTGCGTCTTAGCACCATTACTTTTTACCCTATTTATTAATGAAGTAGACGCAGTACTTAAAAATGATACAGGCAGACTCCCCCCAAGCTAAGGGCCAGGATGTCCCAGTCCTGCTTTATGCGGACGACGCTGTGCTCTTATCCAGAACACCGGTAGGCCTTCAGAGGTTAATTGATGGGTTCGCAGATTTTATTAACGGGAGGAAGCTGTTGATTAACCCCTTCCATGCGGGGCGGATTCCCCCGCTGTGCTGAGCGCTGCTTGCGCGGGCGTGGTCATGACGGAACGGTTCCGTCATGAGCACAGCTCAACCGACGCTCATGACGGAACCGTTCCGTCATGAGCGTCGAAGGGGTTAACAAGGCCAAAACATACACAATGGTCTGTGGTTCGAAACCCAGGAATAAGAAATCCTTTTTTATTGATGGCAAAAAAGTGTAAAATGTAGATCATTTTTGTTATTAAGGGCTATCTTTTGCCAGCGATGGGAAATGAAATCGTGAAATGTCTAATGTCCGGGTTAAGATGACCAAAAGTGTGCATGGGGTCTTTAGGTTTGCATCTAAATTGGGGGATCGCCGCATTAAAGACATGGCCTATATCTATAAAGCTAGATGAGCCTCTGTTGCATTATATGGGGCAGGTGTTTGGGGCCACCACCCCAGTCAAGAATTGCAAACCGAGAAAAGCGCCTCAGCATCCTCTGAACTAATCCATTGTGAAGTGGGGCTAAATTACTTGTCAGACCTGATCGCACTGAGACCCCTACTGTTGTGGAGATCAATATGGTCAAAAGAGGAGACTATATTTACTAAATCAATTATTAATGACTGCCTGCGATTGGACAACCGTTTTAAGATTCCCTGGCTTAAATATTTAGTTAATACCTATAGAGATCTATTCAATCTGATGATCCTGGAAAACCCAAATGATGTAACAGGATTGTCTAAACAGGAGATAAAGAATACCTTCCTGTATCATAAGAAAGAGTGCAGGCTGAGAACAGTAAGGAAGCAAACCACGTACCAGCTTTACCATCTGCATATAGATACCAATGGCTTTCAAAGCTATCTAACTCTCGTCACGAGACCCTCCCACCGTTTAGTTTTAACAAGAATGAGACTAGGCCTTGTCCACCACTTAGTAGCGTTCCCCACAATGAAACAGGGACCAGCCTCCCCGTGTCCATGTGATGGGCATACTAAGCAGAGCATCTTGCACTTTTTACTTTTATGCGACCTGTACCAGAATTTTAGAACCGTCTATCTTAAACCATAGTTCAAGAAATATAACGCCAAAAACACTAATGCTGCTATGAGCCTTTTGTTCACGCTAAGAGAGCCTGAGATTTGTTTTTATGCTGCGACGTTTATTTTAAGTTCAATTAATGCTAGGAGAAGTAGGATGTTTTTAATGAAATTTTGAACTGTAATTGAGTTTTTGCCGCCTTTAAAGAATTTGGAACAGCGACAAGTCCCCCCCATGACCATGGGATGGGCATACTAATAGAGCACCTTGCACTTTTTACTTTTATGCGACCTGTACCAGAATTTTAGAACCGTCTATCTTAAACCATAGTTCAAGAAATATAACGCCAAAAACACTAATGCTGCTATGAGCCTTTTGTTCACGCTAAGAGAGCCTGAGATTTGTTTTTATGCTGCGACGTTTATTTTAAGTTCAATTAATGCTAGGAGAAGTAGGATGTTTTTAATGAAATTTTGAACTGTAATTGAGTTTTTGCCGCCTTTAAAGAATTTGGAACAGCGACAAGTCCCCCCCATGACCATGGGATGGGCATACTAATAGAGCACCTTGCACTTTCTACCTCCATGTGACCTGTACTTGAATTTTAGAATCGTCTATTTAAAACCATTGTTTATGAAATGTAACGCCAAAACCACTAATGCTGCTATGAGTCTATTGTTTACACTAAGAGAGCCTGAGATTTGTTTTTATGTTGCGACGTTTATTTTAAGTTTAATTAACGCAGGGAAATGTATGGTGTTTTAGTGAAATTTTGAAACTCTGATTGATTTCTTGCTATCCTGAATGAATTTGGACTTTGAATCCGTATATGTACATTTGCTTTTATGGTTGCTACATTTTAACCGAATAAAGCTTATTGAATTGAATTGAATCGGACACTAGGGCCCTGGGCGTATATTCAGATATAACTCACAAGAGAGAACATAAGTCCCAGCTTTCATTAGCAGAGATCACATGCCACAAAGAAGCATTGTGCTACTATTGTATCTTAGTGCTTTGCCCCCATCCAAACAAAGTTCACAAGATTAATTTTGATGCTCCAAAGACTGATCAAAACTGATCAAAGTTACTTCAAAGGGACCATGAAGATGGAGGGGGAAAGGGCAAAAGTAAGGAATCTTACAAAAGAAACAGTAACTTTCCTCCAGTTAGAATCGAGGACCCATTTAAATTAACATTTAGGATAAAACGTATTATCCAGCTGGGGATTTGAGCCTCTGGTGAGGGTTTCTCCAAAGAGTAACTCCTGAGCTACTGAGAGCTCTCCTGCTATCTGTAAGTCTTTTGTGTAGCCAGCTCACTTAATTGGAAGCCTTTAATTGGTTGAATTAATATACTTCCACCAAAATTGAAAACTGTGTATTCAAGATGAAAATGTGTGTGTGTTTCCGAACTCATGGGTGATATATGAGAAACACTGGTTACATTTCTAAATATATTTAAAGCTGATCTATCTATCTCCCTACCCACCTACCTATCTATCTACCTACCTACCTATCTATTTCTCTATCTATCTATCTATCTATCTATCTATCTATCTATCTATCTATCTATCTATCTATCTATCTATCTATCTATCTATCTATCTATCTATCTATCTATCTATCTATCTATCTATCTATCTATCTATCTATCTATCTATCTATCCATGTATACATATATAACTATAGGCCAGGAAGCAGCGCTCTGTTGCTGAAAATAGACTTAAAGCTTGTAGGAAGTAGCACTACTAGTTGTACTTTTTTCTTTCTGGAGGTGTGTTTTTATCAGAGTTTCAGACTTAACAAGTACTTTGCGATGGTGTTGTGAACGTGGTTGGTGTAAGATAGTGCAGTTGTGAGCATGTTGACTGTGAGAAAGTGGATGTGTTGGAGTGCGATGGTGTGGCGAGAGTGCTGGGTGCCAGCTTGCTCGACAGATATGAAAGGGTTGGATGCCTGAAAATCCTTTCCAGTCTATGCGCAGTCGTGGTGAGAGGGCACTGGGTGGGACAATGCTGTGTGTGTGTGTGTCCTCAGCATACAATGCAATATTTACAGCTGCCACACACAGATTGTTGTCTACCACTGCTGTATGTGAGAGTGTTTTAGGTGTAGGAGTGCAGGTTTGAGTGTATACTCGTGAGTTTCTTTGGAGACAGACCTTTGGCTCCTGCCCCCACACACACAATTACACCCAGCCTGCTTGAGTAGAAGGCTCAAATTCAGGGACAGATTTACAAGCCAATTGCGCCACTTTTGCGTCACTTTTCCCATGTTAAAAGTGACGCAAGGGGCTTGTAAATCTGTCCCTCAGTATTTACTGAAAGGAGAGCTTCATTTTACTAGTCCAAACTCAGATGTGCACAGAGGGCATTGAAGGGGGAGGGGCGGATGGACAAGAGGGTCCTGAGGGTCCTTGAGCATCCCCAGCAGCTGTGTATGTCACTTCTTCCACCTAGTTGCGGGTTTGGAGAATATCTTGGGAAAGAGAGAAAGTGAAAAACTAAGTGAAACAGAGGAGAGAGAAAGGGAAAAGAAGATGGGGTGGATGAAGAGAGTGCAACATTGAGAGAGCAATGGTGAGGAAGGAGGAGAGAGATATATCCAGAAAGAGAGATCAGAAGGTTAGAATGTTGAGAGTGAACAGTGAGAAAGGTGGAGAGCAAGTGAATTTCAGCGAGGTGAGAGAGAAAGACTGTATGGTGAGAGAGAAAAGAAGATTTCAGACAAAGATGAGGTAGTCTAAGGGGTGAAAAAGAGATAGAGAAAGATGCTGAGGGTGACAGAGAGAAAGATAAAAACAGATAAAAGTAGGGGGAGCATACTAATGGTAAGGGTAGAAGGACCAGAGATAAAACATGTGGGAGTAAGAGAGGCAGAGATGACCATCAGGGTTAGGAGATAAGAAGGAACAGATACAGAAAAGGGAAGTTGGGAGAGGAAGAGGTTGAAAAGGGAGTGTATGAAGAGATTATTTGTAGGAGTCAATTTGTAGCTTTCACCAGAGCTCTCAATCATAATCTTATACTTTGCTGAAGGAGCTGAGAGGGACAGTCCACATGTTGCTTACATCTGTGCAGAACCTTCTTGAGTCAAACTGGACAAGATCTACTGGGAACAATTTTATCTTGTTTTCTTAATTTTACCAAAACATTTCCCATAATTCTGTTAAAAAACAATGGCTCCTGATTTGCTAATGCTGCTCTTGAGTTGCTACAGACTGAAAGAGAAAGCTAGGGTCTCCTGTACAGTGAGGGGAGGGACATACAGCTAAAGAGGAAACAAACCTGCTGCCTCTTACCTGAAAAAATGTAAATGCGTGCAATTAGTTAATCAGCAAATCTAAAAGGATTCGGGGAACCTATCTTATACTGTGTGCAATACATCTTTAGGTCAAGCCTACAAGACAATACAGGGACTTACATCCCTTCCATTGCTTAACATTTGTTAGCTTTACGATCACTTGTATTTGCTTGCTTTTTATTCAATGACTTTCCTTGACACAGTTTGCCCATCTTGTGTTTGCCCCTCCCCTGGAATGTAGCCTCTTTACCATATCTCTCATTGGCTGGTTTCTATCTTTCTAGAGATACTGGCAAAGAGAACTTTTTTTCTTTTTGGGTGAGCACTCCATCAGAGTGCACGTGTGTTTCAGTTCTCTCCTTCTCTCCCTGTGTGCTCCCACCAATTGTCTACGCAGGCTCCCTGTTTCTGTCCCGTGTAGTTCTTCCCCACCACTCTTGTGCTACATGTTGTTCCCACCCTCGTGTGCTTATCCCCTGCTCCCCGTGATGCTGTCACTTTTATGTGCTTTGGGTACTTTATCTCCCTATGCTCACACTTCATGCTCTTCTCTCCCATGTCCCTCTGAGTACTGTGCTCCATGTGTGCCTCTCCTACAGCTTCCTGTGTTGCTCTCTCCTTCTTCCAATGTTTGCTCCTCCTCACTCTGACTCACTCCCCCATTCACTCCTTTGTTACCCCAACCCTGCAATCCTTTATTTTAAAAAGAAAATTGCACTTGCACAGTAACAGAAAGAATGATTTATATATTTACTGATCCAAGTAGCATTCTCCATCTTGGATCAATAAATACAAATTAAATAGCGTCCACAGTATTGCGCTGGTGCACACATAGATTCCGACGCATACACGCACATTCATCACCACGGATGCCTGTAGTGGTTGTGTCAATACAAACTAATAGGGAAACCTGAGGTAAGCCACAGGACCTGGGTGTAGTACGATACATGCAACAATGTGGTCCTAATGACAAAAGTTCTGATATTGATTCACATATTTATAATCAACCAGATTGATCCTTGTGAGAGAGACAAGAAAAGAACATGCTTGGGCTTTGCAAAAATAAATTCAATTTATATTTTAAAGAAGTCCAGTTATATATATTGGGCTGATCTGGTTGATCATAAATACGTGAATCAATATCATCTTTTTGCCATTAGGACCACACTGTTGCATGTAGTGGTTGTGTCACCACAGCTTTTTTCAAAAATTTATTTTGACAACGCTGCACAATGTCAGGATTAAAGCCTGACACTATACAGCATCGCCAATATGCAATGACAATGCCAATAGATCCGAAAGGCAAGACCTATCGGCTTTGCCAATGCTTATTTTAAACTGAAGCTAACAGTCTTCTACTGTGTGTAATTCTGTATTTTTTTTGTAGGGTGTTGTCTTTGTTTTGATCCTATATGGGAAGTGTTTCCTTGTTGTGCATGAGGACACCAAGGTGTGGTTATCATGTTATGGCACTCAGTGCTTAGCAGTGTGATGGATGAAGAAGTGTGAGAGATATGCATACAGTTTATGGTTTTTAGTAAACTAGCAGCTCGGCAGATCCTTTTTTAGTATTTCTTTTGTTCAACATCCACTTAGCTGGTTACTGCACTGGGTTGTCCATTCTAAGATCTTTTGTTCAATATTAGCCAGTGGAGTGTTATAATAGACCTGAAAATCCTTCTGCTCAACCAATACTTAACTGACCAAGGCATCAATCACCTAATGGACTCCCCCCTCACTCTGACCTTCATAGATGGTGATTATCTGACTGTGTCAACCACCTGCGTCTTTCTCCCCTCACTGGATACATATGTATTATGTCTTTGCTTACATCTTTATGCATCCACATGTCCTGCGATGTTATGCAATTTGTCTTTTCCTTTGTGTATGTAAAGCACTCTGATACCCACGGGTCTAGCTAGCACTATATAAAACCTTATAAATAAATACACAGTCACAGTGCTTTCTGTCACAGGCTCTGCCTTCGTGGCACCATATTCATTTAATTATTTCTCAGTGCACCAAACAGGATTGAAATCAGTGACTTTCTGGTTACACATTCATTTGACTTATGTTTACTCTTCATTTAGTATGGATGCATTGTATTTAGGTGAAAGTTACACATCTTGGTCTTTTAACCCCTGTCTCTGACCCCCACCCTCACTGGACTCAGGATCAGAGCTCCTGCAGTTGAAAGGCTGCGTTTCGTGCTGCTGATATCTGAGGCTCCTCACAGGAGAACAGCTGCAGAGGGACCTGGAGCGCTTCCTTTTCTCCTTTAAGCACCGCTCGCTGCATGGCCGGGTCTCAGGCCTGCCGCTGCTCACTCAGATTAACACATATCAGGGGCGTGGCTTGAGCCGCCACAAGATGGCTGCGGCTGTTTGAAGCTCCGCGCCTCAGCGGAGACCATCTGGATTTCGGAGCGGCGTATCCTGTTTTTTTTACCCTATGACCGGAAGGATTTTGGAGTGCTGACGTGGGGGAACAGGTAGTTGTCCTTTTCTCCGTTTTTCATCTAGTTATCTGCCTGTTCTCCCCGCGTCGCGTTTCCCTCACGAACGCTGATTACGGCCGCCAATTTGGTCATAACGAGGACGCCAGATTTCACCAGTGGTGGGTGGCATTTACTTCCCTGGACTTTGTACCGCGATGCTATTTCTTGAGGACCTGTGTTTGACCCAATGGTCAATATTTAGCGATACCTGCTGAAATTGTAACGTCATTTCTATTTTTGCAGCCAATAGTTTGTCTCAATTAATCTTTCTGTTTCTGTAAATGGACCAGTTAATTAATACTCACTGCACCTTTCCAACAGTCTTATGGGATTTTAAAAGAGTTGTACTCTATTGCCACAAGCAAGACCTATCCTGGATGTTGGGATGGCACTGTTGAGTTTGCACCAGGTTTCTGCATCAGGTTTGTCAAAATACGGCCAGCTTTTCACACTGAGGCTGATATAAATGACAAGGGGACGTCCTTTATTAATTTATGGCCACTTTATTCCTTAAACAACTTCTTTGACGGGGGCTTGGTTTAAGCTGCCACATGCTGGCTGCATCTTTGTGTCTTTCCACCCTTTGCTAGAGACTGTTTTGTCACCAAAGAGGCTTTTTCAGAGTCCTGATCACATGTCCTAAAAACAATATTGAGTTCTAGTGTTGGGACACAGAGTCTTTTTTCATTGTATTCCTGCCTTTTAAGACAGGGCGGTTCCTCTTCTGCGTTTTGGAGGACTGCATTCTGTATGCTTCTATAACTGAGACTTGGTTTCTTTTAACTTTTGCTCGCCAACTACGCTTGTGGTTTGAGGTAACACAGTGTCACTCTCTTTTGTTTCACTTATGGACCCCTCCTCCCTATCTAATCAGAAGGGCTTTTCTGCAAGTATGTCTTCCCTGGGCCTGCGTAAGGACTCCCCCACTGCTGCTTCTTAGCGTCCTAAGAAGGATCCTAACTCACCTACAAAATCTCCTCTACCTATCACACTAGAGGACCTTATGGAGGAACTTAAACTTATGAAGCCCTTTATTCTTGATACCAATGCTACCCATCAGCGTATTGATGATAAATGGTCCAATCTTGAATCTAGGGTATCGGTGGTGGAGCAGAGGATCAGTGACGCTCAAGATGTCTCCTCAAAGGTTGAAGCTATGTCTAAAGAAATAACTTTCCTCAAGCAGCAGACGGAGGACTTGGAAAATCGCAACCGATGCAACAACCTTAGGATTTATGGTATTCCTGAAGGGGAGGAGGGTCCTGACATGCTTACCTTTCTCAAACTCCATATACTTAAAATAGTTGGCTTCAAAGAAAGCACTCCACTTACAACAAGCTCATCGCATTGATCCCAGCCCTGGCGGATCTCCCTCTGCATCGTCAGTCCATCGTCCCAGAGGGATTATTGTTCTATTTCTGGAATATACTGAACTGTTAATGGTTTTGTCTGCGACCAAGCAGAGAAAGCAGATGTTGCGGTCTGGTCAAAAAACCTTTTTCTCTCAGGATGTGTCTCGTGCTACCGCTGCTCGACGTAAAGAGTTCCTTTCCTTTCGTCCTGCCCTTCGCTCCATGAACACTAGATATGGTCTTTTTTATCCTTGTGTTTTTTAAAGTCACTCATAAGGAAAGGTCCTATTCTTTTGACCGCCCAGAAGATTTATTCTTCGTCACAAAGGAGCGGAGATGGAACTTGGGAAAAAATGACTTTTGATTGCTTCATCATGTGGTTTATTTTGTTACTCAACTCTGAATACTGGTTTGTAGCTCATTGTTGGCTTCTCCTTTCTCATTTTACAGGTTTTTGGAGGATTTAATCCTCATTTTCGCAGTTATGTGTCTATTTTTATCTTTGTCTGTTTTCTATTTTATGTTTTTCATTGGTTATTATTCATCTTCTTAACTGATGGCTCGTAGTTAATGTTTTGGCTTTCTTCTTTCACAGGTATGTCTTGTTTGGTGTGGTTACCCCATCCTGATGTTTTTTTCTCCTCATGGTGCCATCCCTCCCACTCCTATTGTTTATTATTCTTCTGGTTTCGGTAAGTGTTTTCTTCTCCTTAATTGTCTACATATTTCTTAAATAGTTTACTTCGAGATTTCTTGTTTTATGTTATTTTGATATGCCATACTACTGTTCTCATGGTCGCTCTTTATTACATTTTTCTTTCATGGTCTTTGCCGTTCCTCCTTGTCTTTGCTTTGTTGCGTCTGTCTTCTCTCCGCGGCTCCCTGCTTCCTCATGTTACTCTTTTTATTTGGCAATATGCTCTGCTCTTTTTGACTGAGGCTCTTTTGCCTCTTGTGATCTTTTCTTCTCTTATCATTTCCCCCTTTTGATCTCCTTCTTTCTTCTTCCTTCATTTCTTTTCTTCTTCCCTTTTATGTTCCCTAAGTCTCTTCAGCATATTGTTTCTATTTATTTCCATCTCTTTTCATTTTCTACTTGTCAACTTTTTATTATTTATTTTCCTTACTGCTTTCTACTATTCATTCTCTGGTACCTTGTATTACAAGTTTTCATGTGTGCATTTTTCAGCTACATAAATTATAACTTGTCTTTGTGGTTACTAAAAGTTATATATTGCATATCTTGTTGCTTAATGTTTTCTTTTCCCTTTGGTTATTATGACTGATACTGTTCGCATTGTTTCATGGAATGTTAAGGGACTACGTAGTCCTGTCTAGAACCAGAGGGTTCTCACTCATCTGTCTAGGCTGCAATGTAAAATAGCAATGCTTCAGGAGACCCATCTCAATGAGAATTAGATCAATTCACTTAAAAAACAATGGGTGGGGGGGTTTGTTCACCGTCTAAAGATAGAAAAAATGGAGGGGTCACTTTATTTCACAAGTCTCTTTCTCTGGTTTTGGAGAAGGAGGAGAGAGATGTTGATGGAAGATGGCTCCTTTAACATCTCAATATAAATGGTTCCCCTATCTCCCTTCTCAACATTTATGGGCCTACTGGCGTTGATTAACAATTCTGGAAGAACATGTCACACACCCTTCATTCATGCCCTGACATCAATTTACTCGTGGGTGGGGATTGCAATCAGTTTATGGACCCTTTCACGGACAGGAAGTCCAATGCTAGGTACATTCCCAACAGAATGCAAAAAACCTTCTTGACTACAATTCAATCGAGGGGTCTGGTTGATGCGTTGAGAATATCCCATCCGGACACGCTAGAATATACTTTTTATTCTCCTATTCATAAATCTTCTTCTAGAATGGATTATATGTTTTTTGAGTCCCCATTTACTCCCTAACTTAATCAATGCTGACATTGGGTCTATTCTTATTTTTGATCATGCCCCGGTATCAATTAGTCTGGATCTCCCCTCTGAACCTTCCAAGCCACGTAGATGGCGTTTCAATAACTATGTACTCAAGGATCTTAAGTTTCTGGAGCGTTTTAAAGAGTTCCTACCAGAATTCTTCCTTAGGAATGCTACTCTGGATATTCCTTTTCTCACTGTATGGGATGCCTTCAAGGCGACCGCCAGAGGTTTCATCATTGACTAGGTTGCTGTTAAAAAGAAACAATGTGCGAAGGATTCAGCTTCCTTGTTGCGCTCCATTAAACATCTTGAACATGCCTATTTTACTTCTAATAATGAAGATACTCTAAAGAAGTTAATTCAGGCTAAGCTCTCTTTTAACCTCTTCAATGCCCGTGACGAGCTGGTCTCGTCATGGGCCGCGGTCGCGCTGTGCCCATGACGAGACCAGCTCGTCATAAACCCCGCCCGCTAATACAACGGCCGGCACAGGGCGGGGAAAGGGGCGGGCACTGAAGGGGTTAATAAGAAATCGACAGAAGATGCTTCTGGCACCCTACTTAAAGTTAATTCTAAATTCTATGGGGGTCGCAACAGAGCTGGCAAACTATTGGCGAATTATTAGAAGGTGAAGTCCCAACGTTCTAAGGTTGTTAGAATTAGTGATAACAGTGGTGCTGATCATTTCAAGGACGAGGAAATACTAAATTGTTTTACAGATTTTTATAGGACGCTATAAACTCCAGAATCTTCTCCCTCCGAAGAGGCATTGGATTCTTTTTTTGATGCACTCCCTCCACGCCCCTCTTCTTTTCTCAATTGCTCTTTATCAGAAAATGATCTATCCCTTTCGGAACTTAAGTCTGCCCTAGCCCATTTACCAAATGATAAGTCCCCTGGCCCGGATGGCTTCACTGCTGAGTTTTATTCTTGTTTTTCCCAGTTTTAACTTCCTCACCTTTTATCTTTATTCCAACATTTTATGTCTCAAAAGCAGCCTTGTGGCTTTTTTCTTAAAGCTATGATTTGTCTAATTCCTAAGAAGGGTAAGGATCCTTCTTCTTGCGCTAATTGCCGCCCCATTTCTTGAATTAATTTAGACTGTAAGATTTTTGCTAATGCCCTTGCTCTTCGTATTAATAATGTCATCCCCGATTTGATTGGATGTGAGCAAACAAGTTTTGTCAAAGGCAGAACGATTGCGGATAGTTCTAGAACTTTTTTAAACATAATAAATCTTGCCTCTAAAAGTTCCTCCCTGGTTGCAGCTATTACCCTAGAGGCGGAGAAAGCTTTTGACCGCATTCACTGGCTTTTTATGATGCGTGCTCTTAAAAGGCATGGATTTGGTCTTGTTATTTTATTCCTTATCAGTTTGTTGTATTCCTCTCCTTCTACTTTGGTCTTCGTTAATGGTTTTCAATCCCCCTATTTTACTTTAATCTTCAAGGTTGCCCTCTATCTCCTTTGCTTTTTATTCTGTCTCTTGAACCTTTTCTTCACTCCCTTAGGAACTCTCCTGCTTTTCGGGGTTTTACTCATAAATCTCTGGAAGTTAAGTTAACGGCCTATGCCGACGATATTTTGCTATATATGTCTGATCCTTCTACTTCTTTACCTGCTTCTTTTTTTAAAAACATTTTTATTTTCATTAATAAGACAACACAGAAAATAGCTTGGTACATTGGGTAGTGTCTTTTACCGTATTATTCTGTCTCTTGAACCTTTTCTTCACTCCCTTAGGAACTCTCCTGCTTTTCGGGGTTTTACTCATAAATCTCTGGAAGTTAAGTTAACGGCCTATGCCGACGATATTTTGCTATATATGTCTGATCCTTCTACTTCTTTACCTGCTTCTTTTTTTAAAAACACTTTTATTTTCATTAATAAGACAACACAGAAAATAGCTTGGTACATTGGGTAGTGTCTTTTACCGTATTATTCCTTTGCAGGTCAAATACACAGGTAATGCATTGTCACAAAGGTGTCGTAATTCACATATTGGGATGTATTAAAAAATAAACTTCTGGAACGCTGATCCCGGCCATTGTTATGTCACCTTACTGGACCTGGTGGGTTAGTTGCTCAAGTCTGGATCCGAGTCTGGTGCCGGAGGAGCACAGATGTTACCCCGAAATGAATTCCACCTACCCCATACCCGTTCCCACTTTTTGGGACACCCTCTGTGTATAAAAACTGCTTTTTCGGCCACCATTGAGCTATCCATATCTTGACACCATCGTCTCTGCTGGGGGGCTGCTGGCACACCCCAGTGTTGTGCGATATTGCGTTTTGCCAACATGATCCCCAGAGTTGTCCAGTCTTGTGCTGCGTGATTTAGGTCAGTTGGTTCCCATATATTGAGGAGGCACCGTTTTGGTTCCGGAGGAACCTGAAAACCACACACCCGCGTACTTGTGTCAATCACCTCCTCCCAGTAAAGTGTTATGTGTGGGCATTCCCAGAACGTGTGGTAGAATGTGCCCCTTGTCCCACATCCCCTCAGACAGAGAGGTGTTGCAGCTCAGCCAATTTTGTGGAGCATAGCTCTAGTGTAGTATGTCCTATGTAAGACCTTCAGTTGCACCAACCGTAGCCGGAACGGGATCGCCACCTCCCTCGGGGACGCTAGTGCTTCCTGTCAGTCCTATTCATCTATGTCTCCAAGGTCCGCCCGCCATTTGTCCCGCAAGGCTAGTGTGGGATCTTTCTGATTATTAATAAGTTTACGATAAGTGAGGGAAATGGCTCTCTTAGTGAGCTGGTCAGTCAGGAGACGATCCTTAAGTGGGGATGATTAGGGAAGAACCGTGCCTCTAGGTATTGCCCTTGTAAGTGCATGTTTAATTTGTGTGTAGCAAAATAGTTCTGTTTCAGCCATTTGATATGTTGTCTGTAGTTGAGCAAAAGCCACTACTTCTCCCTTTTTCCACAGGTCCCCAACTCTTGAGATACCAATCAGGTCCCACTGTGCGAACCCCTTACTGTTGCGGAGTGTACCAAGTTTTGGTGTATCCCACAATGGTGTGAGTTGTGTCAGGACTCCCTCCCATCCGAGCGCCCGTTGCGCTATGAAACATGTGCGTATTGTGTGCGCGGTGGGACCCTTCCATTGTTACGAGGCACTCACCTGTGCTCCAGATTGTTTCACCTTGATGACGATGTGAGGACAGGTCCCCAATCCCTCTAGAAACTAGCAGCGTGATACCAAGATATAACTTAGGATCAGTCCGGTAGTCTCAGGGGGGAAAAGGGGTTGGGATGACAAGAGAAGAGAAACAAGAAGATTCCAGCGGTCTTCTTTTAGGGGGACTAGGGCTTCAGGGGGCTTGAGTATTCACAGGATACAATAAACAGGAATGTAACTGGATAGTGGCTTGAGTTTTCTACTAGACTCTAAGTACAAAACACAGAAGATAAACAATGTGTATATCTGTGAGGCAGTATCTTCTTACAGTTATCATGAACTTGTATCCAAAAGTCTCCAATAATTCTTACTTACAGACTGCGTAGGTTTCAACAGAATTTTGGGTTGATCTAACAATCTACTTGTCGATTTATGCAATCTGCAATAAACAATACAATCATTAACATACTGTCAAATAAGTTTAACAATCATGATCGCATTTAGTTATGTTCATCAGCATAGGTACCTGAATCCTTATATGCCCAGCTTAGGATCAGATGCCTTGAGTGCACAGAAGTTCAAATGCTGCCAAAACAACCTTCTGCCATAAAGGAACAAAATGCTGCATACAAAATAATAGTAGTCAAAACCACATCTGTGCTGTTGTGATTCTTAAGGCTAACTTTGCTTTGCGGTAACTATTTTCACACTTTTGAAAAGGCACAATCTTCTTTGTTTTATAAATGTCAATAGTTTCTGGGTACTACGGGAAAACTCGCCGTAACACTTGAGATGAAGTGTTTTCCTTCTGTCCCAGAAATATAGTTCGGATAATTGGCGCAGTTCAAAGAGCAATGTTCCAAGTTCTAAAAACAATGTTCCAAGTTCTAATGTAAGCAGACTCACCGTGGGATAGTTGTCTTCCAAAAAATACCTTAAAGCATGTTTTCTCTGTGCGCTTCTTTTCAGGGAACACGACACGGAAGACGACGTCGGACCGGAGACTCAGCCCGGAACCAGGAAGCCAGGAAATTGCTCATGCAAGGCTGTCGAGCAGGAGATGCCGATCGGAAAAGCTGGAGCCAGGTAAGTGTGTTGAAGCAACGAGGCCAAGCACTGAATAGTGAAGAGGAGTGGTTTAAATAGGCTCCTAAGCAGGTGCTGGGTGTGGTGCTGGGTGTGGCCCAACTGTCTTTCAGGCCCAGGGTTGTGGCAAACTGGGTGTGGATTTCAACTGTCTTTCAGGCCCAGGGATTACTGGGTTTGGTCCTGGGTGTGGCCCAACTGTCTTTCAGGCCCAAGGTTTGCACAGAATAACTACACATTATTCTATTTGCCACAGTTTAAGAACATGACATAATACATGAACATAATTTACAGTAAACACATATATGAACAGGATGGTATACCATGATTTGAAATGGAAGAAATCCATACATTAACAGGATGCCTTCTACAAGATACCAGTGTTATATTACCATTTACTCTGTTTCTGCTGATATGTGTTCAAATCAAGGTGGACAGGGAAGGAGACGTGCATGGGACAATGCACCTGTAACATCCATGCGTCTTTTTTGTTCTTGTGATAAAGCGCCCTCAGAGGTCCCTCGGTCCCAAGAGCATGCCGGTCGAGCCGGAGAGCATGCTCCTCCTGAGGGGCATGAAGCCATTGGTTTACCATAATAAGTTGTGAGGCTCAGTAGTACTGCTGTATACTAGGCAAGGCTATTCCACCATCGTACCAGCTCCTAGTAAGTCTTGACAGGGCTATGCAGGGGTTTTCCACCCCAGAGGAGCAGTCCCACGTCAGCCTCGATTGCTTTAAAGTAGGAATCAGGGACCAGGGTGGGTGTATTTTGCAGGGCGTATAGGAATCTCGGGAGAGCCATGATTTTAAATAGGGCTGCGCGGCCCAGGAGGGTCAGGGGTAGTGTATGCCAATGCTTTACGTCGTTTTTAAATCTCCGGAGGGGGGGCTTGAGATTTTGCTCATAAAATTGAGTAGGATCTGGAGTAACGTGGATACCCAGGTATTTAAAGCCGTCCTTCCCCAGCTGTATCGACACTCCCCTGGGTAGACGTGGAGGGGAACCGTGGAGAATAAACAGAATCGATTTCGCCCAGTTAATCGTGTAGCCCGAACATCTGCCATAAGCGACACAGATGTGTAGTAGACAGTTGATGGAGCGGCTGGGGAAGGACATATATAGTAGTATATCATCCGCATACAGTGATATACGGTCCTCCCACCCCTCCGTCCATCGCAGTCCTCGTATCACTGGGTCGTTCCGTATCCAGGTCGCCAGGGCTCGAGCCCCAGGACAAATAGGAGCGGGGATAGGGGACATCCCTGTCTGGTCCCGAGCCCTAGAGGGAAGTCCTCTGAGATGCGCACATTGACCACAACATGCGCCAGGGGTTGTGTGTATAGTACCTGGATCCATGTGCGAAAATTGGGCCCAAAGCAAAAGTGCTGGAGTACTGCGAACATGAAGGGCCATTCCACCCGATCAAAAGCCATGTTGGCATCCAATGAGAGAATGACGGCGTCCTCTTGGATGGTAGACATTCGAGCCAGCACCCCGTGGAGCCTTCTTAAATTCATTGCTGTGTTGTGGCCGGGCATAAACCCAGACTGATCCGGGTGGATAAGTGACGCAAGGTGTGGCTGAAGCCTAGTGGCCAATACTTTCGCTAAGATATTCGCCTCTGCATTGAGGAGTGAAATAGGATGGTACTAGGCACAATCCTGAGGGGGCTTGCCAGGTTTTGGGATCGTCACTAGGGTCGCTGTCCTCTGATCTTTGAGCAGTATTCCCCTATCTAGACTGTCTACGTACATTTTCAGTAAGTGGGGTCCCAGTCTTTCTGCATCTGTTTTATAAAATTCTACGGAAATGCCGTTGGGACTGAGGGATTTGCCTGATTGTAGACCCCTAATTGCAGCAACGATTTCATCCGCCGTAAATGGCTCGTCTAGTGTTTCAGCGTCATGGGGTGTCAAAGTGGGCAACCGAATGTCTCTGAGAACATCTAAATTCTCCGCCACTGTGGTGTTTGTGGATGGTGTGTAGACTGCCTTGTAGTGGCTTGCGAAGGCTGTCACTATGTCTTGCGGGTCCTTTACGTCCTCCCCGGAGTGTATATGCAGATGGCCCACCCAACGACTAGCGCGCTCTTTCTTGTCCAGCCAGGCCAGCAGCTTACCAGCCTTGTCCCCGTCTCATAGATTGTATGTTGTGTTTTCCGGACTCTCACCTTAGCTTCCTCCCATGTGTAGTCCCTATACGCTTCTTTGGCCAGATCTAGCTTATGCGTAGTCTCGTCGGTCTGTGTTTTGGTATGTTCTTCTTCTGCCAGGCTAACCGCGCTCTCTAGTTCTAGCACTTGGTGGGCCCTATCACGTTTGTGCGATGTTATTACAGATATTGCTTGCCCTCGTAGGACCGTCTTTTACGCCTCCCATAGAATACTAGGGGAGTCAACTGAGTGTGTATTTTCATGGAAGTATTGTTCTGTGGTTTTTCGCAGCTGTTTCTTAATAGTCGGGACTTTGAGGTACCCTGGGTAAATCGGACAAATGCGTTTACGTCCCATGTGCTGTGATGTATATGTCACTAACAAGGGTGAGTGATCTGATATCCCTCTCGGGAGGTGTGTGATCTCTGAAACTGCTGCTAGGCTTGTCGGGGATGAAAGGATGTAATCTATCCTGAGCAGACTGTTGTGGACACCTGAGTGATACGTGTATTGACGCGCCGCCGGATGTCGTGTACGACATCTATGAGGCCCATCACTTCCGCAAAGTCACGTAAATGTGTAGGGGGCTTCCCTTGATCTCGCACTGGTAACCTATCCTGAGAGGCGTCAAGGACTGCGTTGAAGTCCCCTCCTATAATAAGTTAGCCGGGAGGTAGGGTGAGCAGGTTAGGGTGAGCAGGGACTCACCAAGAGGTGAAAGGGCCAGGGCATGGAGTGCGGGCAGTATGTATACTGTAACTAAGTTGTAAGCTACTCCCTCCCATTGACAGGACAGTGCCGCAAAGCGTCCCTGATCATCCTTCTGAGTGTCTTGTATTATCAGTGGGCAGCTTTTTCGTATTAATATTCCCACCCCTCTGGATCCCGTGGTGAACTCGGAGTGTACGACCATTTTGAAACCCCATCGGTCAAGCGCTTTAGCAGCGGTCCCTACTAAGTGGGTTTCCTGCAGGAGTACAACAGATGGGGTGTGTCTCTTAAGACGCTGTAGCATGAGCCCTCGCTTGATTTTATCGCCTAGGCCATTGACATTCCAGGATATGAGAGTGGGGGGGCAGGATTTACGATTGTCGTCCAGACTTAATTGCGAGGGGCCGGGCATCTCGGCGCCCCGGACTCTAAGGCCGTTCTGCGACATTGGACTTGTGTATGTGAGTTGATGGGTTCCCTGCGTGCAACCCCAATGTACCTGGTACCAGCCTACAACAACTGAACAGTTCTAAAAAAAAGAAAATACAAATTCTAACAATACCAAATTCAAATCCCCCCCTTTCCTCCCCCCACCCTGCCTCCCTGCTAGACGGATTTCCAACTACCCGCCACCCCAACTTTGCAGAGTGCTTTAATCCCATGAACAGTACTTGCGTGTAGGAGGAGAGAGTATGTGGGGCACGCCAGACATCCCTTCCCTCTAGGACATTGAAAAGGTTTTGGTTATTACGGTAATCGAGGCATCTCAAACATAGTTTCAGTAGGTGTCTTATGTCATTATCGGTTCACTACTGGACCACCACGGGCGATCTGCGCCAGTCAGGTCTCTCAGTAGGAGGCGAGCAGAGGCGTGATTTAGAAAGTCTGAACTTTACCGAATTAGTGACAAGCATCCAATGAGGGTCAGTCCTCTGCATCTGTGTGGCGGCAGTCGAGTTCCTTGTCCGTGCGTCTCTGGTCATGTGTTGTTGCTTCTGTTGTTTGACGTTGTTGTCGTCCCTTGCCGTTTGTAGGCCTGTTAACTTGTCACCAGCCTTCCAGCCAGTCATGGGCGTCCTCTGGCCTATCGAAGAAGAGA
This sequence comes from Triturus cristatus, assembly GCF_964204655.1. Lineage (NCBI taxonomy): Eukaryota > Metazoa > Chordata > Amphibia > Caudata > Salamandridae > Triturus > Triturus cristatus. The sequence continues at coordinate 396,419,030 of NC_140594.1, forward strand.
GTCTTACAGTCCGCCACTACTCGAAGTTTCGCTGGGTAAAGCATGGAGTATGCCAGTTCTATACGCTGAAGTTCCTTCTTGACCTCTAGGAAACTCCTCTGCTTGGTGACTGCCGCCGTATAATCTGGAAAGAAAGAGATAACAGAGTTCTCTATGCGCAGAGGTGGAGCCACTCTAGCTGTTTGGAGAATGGCGTCGCAGTCTCTAAAGTTGAAGATCCTGGCCAAGAGGGGGAGCCCCGGGTTTTGGTTTACCCCCCGGTATTCTGTACGCCCGTTCCACTGAAAAGAAGCTGGAGAGACCCCTGGGCTGGAGGTGATTCTTGATGAGGTATTCCACATAGAGGTCCATGGCCGGCATGCCCTGTTACTCCGGAACTCCTGTGATACGGACGTTGTTGCGTCTTGTGCTTCCAGGTGATGGACCTGTCACTGAAGGCTGGCTTATCTTTTGTGAGGGACGCCATCGTGGTTTCGACTTCAGTCATTCTGGAGGTCATCTTTTGAAAGTCTGCCCTGAGGAACGATACATCTGAGGAAATGGACCCTCCCGTAGTCTGGACGTTCGTTAGTGCGGACATGATGTCCAGTAGTGTGACTTCTGGCTGGCTTTCTGGTGTGGCGACCACATCCGCAGGCGTCCGCTGAGTGGTCGCTTCCATCGCATCTTTAGAGAAGGCCTATTTGTCAAGTTTTGCTTGCTGGGTCACCCGAGGGCCCCGGCCCCCCATTAGGCCCCGGTCGCGGGGTTGCGGTTCTTGCGCAGTACTCACCGCCGCCTGCCACGGGACTACGTGTCACCCTGCGGCCTGTAGGGTGGGACGCTACTGGCTCAGGCTGGTGTCAGGCTATTCTAGCCCAGTAGAATCGAAATCTGTGGCCTATGGAGCCTTGTTAAATGCTGGCGTCCAGCTCGCCGACCTAGGGGGGGATGTCTCTCTGTGCGTGGGCCTTGGGACCTCCCTGTTAGCGTCCATGCAACCCAGGTACGGTTTCTCCAACTGTCCGGAGGTGCTCAGGGGGAGTCAGATGTCTCGTGCGGAAGCCGTGCACCTTTCCCCCCTCCTTCTCACCATTTGTTTATGGGTTATGTGGGGACTCCCCCAATCGGGAACACCACCAGGGCGCTGGGTGTTCTTGCGCCGCAATTTGTGCCCCCTCAGTGCAGTCAGGCGGTGCAGGGTTCTTTAATGTCTCAGAGAGCACACCAATTTGCACCACTAGACCACTGGGTCCTCAGCTGAGTCCCCCAATGTCCTGCACTCTTCCTCTAGACATCCGGACCAGTTGTCACACCAAAAGGAGGGGGGGGAGGGTTTGGCCCTCTGGGGCTGCTGTTGCTCCTCACCGTCCTTCCCCCTTACCTGGTATCTCCTCCGGGGGGGGACCTTGCATAGGTGATGTCTATGCAGGGCCTTGGATCGGGCCGCCGAGGCCCTGCATGCTCTTCCTCGCAGGGAGCCGTTAATGTCCACCCGGCAGTGAGCACGGAGCGTGACCGGGCCTTTCCCTACGCCCCAGGCCGCCTCACTGCCGGTGCGCGTCGTAGAGGTGTCCTCGGTCCCAGCTGTGCTTCAATGCGCCGTCTCCCAGGGGCAGCCTCCTCAGTGCCTTGGCCCCCCAGCGCCTCTCCTTGCCTCACCGTCGTGCGTCCAGGCGGGCCGCGGGTCTCTCAATCACGCGAGACCCCAGCTCCGTGTACGGCCGCAGGCCTCACGTCGTCACTTGCCCGTAGAGCGATGGTGCCACGTCAGCTCTGCCTCAGACTCGACCCAGATGCTGCCGCAGCGGTCCGGTGCCCATATCGATCCTGGGGGGTAGTATTTAGACAGGATAAGTGCCCGGATAAATAAGGGATGTGGTCGCGCTGGCCGGAGCTCGGCTAGGTTGCGGCCATTCCGTTCGGCTGCAAGCCACGCCCCCCCCTTACCCGCTTTTATTGATCTCTTGTCTTCTTATGCTGCCCTGTTCTGTTACAAGTTAAATTTTTCTAAGTTTGAAATTCTTTCCTTAAATAAACACTGTCTTAGAAGTATGTTTGAAGGGACAGACTTCAAGTGGAATACTAATTGCATTACTTGTTTAGGGATAACATATTCTTCTTCTATTGCCAAGACAGTTCAACTCAACTTGGATGATGTTTTATTAAAAATTTCTGACATTTGCTGAGAAAGGGTCTCCTTTATTTCTGTCTTGGTGGGGCAGGCTGGACACTTCTAAGATGATGATATCTTGAGTAAGTTTCTCTGGAATAATCGGAAGCCAGCATCTCTCTCTGTGCTTTGTCTGCCCCTAAAGATAGGGGGGGGGGTAATTTTCCCAATTTCCGCCAATATCACTGATTCGTCAAGTTCTGCCCTATCTTTCTTCTTCAGGTGAACCTCCCATTTCCGTATGGTATGAATTGGAGGAATCCGTTATTCATCCATTCTCTTTCTCCTCATTAGCCAACTTTGTTCATCCTCCTTGCTCGTTCAAATCCCCTACTATTCCTTATCTTATATCGACTCTCTATCCAATCCTTTCTAAATTTCGCGTTCACCCCTCCATCTATTCCTAGATTCCTCTATCTGGCATAATAAATCCATTAACATTTCTAATCGTACTATCTTCTGGAAAGATTGGATTATCAAAGGGATTATACAGGTTAAACACTTAATGCATAATAACTTCTTTCCAGATGGGGAGTACGGCTCGCTCTGCTGTAACTGCATTTCGCGCTCTCCCTCTCCCGAGGAAACTTTCAAGGCGTCTTGGAAGCCGCTCTGCTGACCTGTTTGGGGGCTCGGGAATAGCAGAGCCGTCCGATCTGAAAAGCAGAAAGACATCGAACTAGCGAAACGGCGGGTTCCCTTCTTTTCCTCTCAGCCAGTGGAACATCGGCCAGCTCTTTTCCATTCAGGTGCCGCTCGAGGGACTTGGACTCTGTTGCCTGCTGCCTGGATCATCTTTAACGATCGGACTCCAAGCATCCCGGATTGCCACGCTGTGCCTTGATTGGCGAGGGGGCGTCGCTGGACGTTTGGATTACTGTGTGCGCCCGGCGCGTTCGGGACTGCGAGGACCAGGGTGCTGCGCGTGACGCTGACCAGCTGCACCTGGTCCTCTTCCCGACTCCTCCCCCAACACCGCTTCCCCTCGCCTTATTAACATTCCTCCGCCTATACGTGCCAGCGGGACGCGCGCGGGTCCCAGCGCGGGGCTAAGCCCGGGCAAAGGGCGGGCCGTCTGAGGCCGTCCGAGGTCGTACAAGGTCGGGTTGGGCCACACTCCTTGCATCCAGCTACGCCCCATTAGATAAGTAGACATTATCATTACCATTAATCCCTTGCCTTTGGGGGACTGTGCTGAGTGTGTCGGGGTTCGATCTGGACTGAGCTCCCGCTTGTAATGTCAACTCGCTCCGGTAAAAGTTTGAGGGGGGGAGGTGGGGGAGGGGAGGGAGACGGGGAGAGTATGATTGGCACCATGGATCGTTTTATTACCCGCGTGGCCAATGTAATCGATAAGGAAATTGGCATGGCTGAGCGCCGATTGTCGCGAGGGCCCCTTGGTACTCGACGCTCATCGTTGGGACCGTTAGCTTTGGTGCCTTCACCTGAACGTAGCCAGGAGCCCCCTTCCCATGCCCCCTTTCCCCTGGACCATCCCCGGGTGGCAGCCCTGAGAGCCAATATAGATGACCTTGAAGTGCTGACAGATTCTGTACTTCAAGCAGAATATAATATGGCCACAGATTTAGTGATTAATGAGGCGGACACCATGCTTTCGCCCTTGGCCAGTTCCCCTAACCATGTAAAAACAACTGCTGTTCCAGCTTTAGTGGTTCAAGTGGAAACTCACCCTGTCCCTAATAAAAGGAAAAGGTTGCCTACCCCGCAGAAAGGTAATCTGGCTAAAGATTACAAGAGGCGTAGGCAGGCTGGTGCCAAGTTGGGTGGCCCTCACAAGAAAGTGGGGCGAGATTCTTGCCCGCCGCAGGGAGATATAGAGGAGGGTATATCAGGAGGGACAGCGAATACTGGTTGTGGAGTACCGCTTGGAGGCCTTTTAACACAACCACTCCTGGACTCCCTACTTGTAACACATTTAGAGAAAATGATGAAATCTTTACTTCTCCCGGTGTTGGACAAAATTGGGGGGCTCTTACAGCGGGTGGATAAAATGGAGCAGGAAACCCTGGATAATTTTTTCTCGCTAAAATCATTCATCAAATTACAGTTGAGAAATAGGGAGGCTGGCCAAGGGAGAGGGGATGTCAGTAGGGAGTCATATATAGTGCCTCAAAGTCCAGCCCTTACAACAGGCACCCCAACAGTAGTACCGGAGGTGCCTGTTTGTGCCCCACAGCCCACCCCTACAACTGCAGGGTCGGGAAGGAAGTCTGGTCCGCTAGTAACTAAAACCGCAAATAAAACCAAGCCCACTAAAATATCCAACATTAAGAAGACCTGTCCCATAGCTTCTGGTATTGCTTCCAACGATAATCCCATTACCCCTGCCTTTAAGCCTGCGGCTTCTAGCCTATCCATGATTCCAAACCCTGAAGCATCCAAACCTGTAAAGGCCTGCTCTCCTCCGACAGGCGAGGGATTGAGAGAGGGAAGGGTGAATAACGTCAATCTCCCCCCTGCCTGCCAGCCTTACGTAGCTGTTTTGACCGGGGTGCCTGTGCTTAGCCCGGGCAAGCGGGAGACCTTTGAGGATCTGACAATAAGACCCTTTTTTGGTTCAAAGAAAATAGGCCTTTGCCTAAACCTTTGGAGGGACGGATCTTACATGTTAGGAGAGTTGGTTGGATTGGTTCTAAACAAAAAACGATAAATGGGGATTGTATAATTGTGAATTTTGACGACCCAAGGGTGGCTAGGTATGTATGCAGTGGACCCCAGAGGATGTATAGCCCACTTGCCTGTGGGGGTCAAATTGATATACATGACCTTAGCTACTTCTATTCCCCTAACTTGCCTGGGAAGACAGTTGGTTCTTATGGGTGGGAGGAGAGAGACGGCAGCCAGTTCTGTGGGCCCCTCCTCCACCCTAGTTTTTCTGACAGGCCTCCATACCAGCCACGAGATTGGCTTTTGCAACAGTATTGACATCCTACCTGCCCAATATGGGAAACACACTTTGAGGTAATAGAGGAGTTGCCAAACATTAGCCAACCGTCTAGTGTGGAATTGGTGAGGTCTCCCTTTCGTACTCCATCTAATATAAATCCCCCTAGGGAACAATTGCAATCGCCTTTGCCATGTCCTAAACCACTTGTCCCGTCCTCCCAAATTAAGGCTACTTTGAAGGAGGTCATTACACCTAAAGTGACCATGTTGTTGCCGACTATTGAGGCAATTGCAACTACTGCTAGCGCCCCCCTCATCAGTAATTTGGAGCTGGGGTGGGAGGAGGAGGCCAGTGCCCCATTGAAGGTTGTTAGTTGGAATATAGCAGGACTCGGACGGAATTTAGGTATGCCAGATTGGAATGCCATGATTGAATCATATGGGATCTGTTTGTTCCAGGAGACTTGGTCCCTGGAACCTCAATATAAGATGGGCTATACCACCTATTCTGTCCCCGCCATACGCCCAAAGGGAGGGAAAGGCCGTCCCTCGGGAGGGCTGACAATCTGGGTGAACATTTCCCTGCGATATTCTATCAAACTTATTACTACGAAGTCTCCTGAGCTACAAAGGCTAACAGTCAGAGGCCCATGTGGAGGGAAAGTACTCGAAATTTTGAACATTTACGTCAGAGGAGCATGGGGGGGGTTCTTCTACGTTATCCTCAACTGGCCTTGATGAGGAACTCAGAAATATCAAATCTGATGCCTTTATCTTGTTAGCGGGGGATTTTAATTGTACGTATGAACCCCTTGCCCTGGACGATGTGTTGGGTAATAGAGAAGATGATAATAGGAGAGGTATCCCAACATTGCAAATTCCACCAATCAGGAGATGGAATCAAGGTGTTATTGATTTCAATGCACTCTGTATGGAGTATGATCTTGGAGCCACTAATGGCAGATCCAACTCAGACCAAATGGGGGCCCACACGTTCAACAGAGTGGGGCATTCCTCACGGATTGACTACATTCTGCTGAACTACTGCTTATGGCCCTACTTGTTGGATATGGTGGTCTTGCCGTCTACTAATAGCGACCATAATCCATTGTCTCTATCCCTGTGCCCCCCTTGGTTGGGCCACTCCCCACTTCGTTTCCCTCACACGTGGAGAGTTACACATGAAGTATGCCCTTCAAATTGTGGTAGGCGTTTAAAATGGAACAACTTTGCTGCCAGGGAGTGCAAGATACAGGAGGTAAACTTAATAATGTCAAATGTTCCTCAACGTCTAGATTCTCCCCTCCCTAGTGCACAGGAGATCTCATTATTGTTTGATCAAACTACGCATGCACTAGGTGATCTATTTTTAGTCCACACTGTGGGGAAGAAATCTAATACAAGAGGCGCCACAAAGGGCAATGTTGGGTGGTTCACTCCTGTCTGCCGAGAGGCTAAAAGGGAACTAATTAAGGCGGTTAAATCTAAGAACAGAGCCTTGATTAGTGCTGCGAGAGGCAACCAAAGGAGAATTATAAAGGAGGCTAAAATAGCATGGGAGGACCAGTTTTGGCATGATTTAAAGGCCGCTAGCGCAAGGAAGGACTCTAAGGGTTTTTGGGATTTACTAAGAGCAAGGGATAAGCCCGCGGACTCACTAATAACATGCAATATACCAGAGGACGCGTGGTTTGACAATTTTTCCAAGCTCTATACTGTGGCTCTGAGTGCGGAGACATGTTTGACTGAAAGTTATTCTGTAGTACCCTGTGAACTCACTGAGGAGCATTTGTTCACTGTCAAGGAAGTGGTGGGGGCTATTACATGCCTTGTCCCCAATAAAGCTGCAGGCCCGGATGGCTTGCCAGGGGACTTGTTACGTACCAACCCAGTAGAGTGGGCGAAACTTATCGCTGCTCTACTGAATGCTAGCTTCAGTGGGGCAACTCTCCCAGGCTCATGGAAGGGCGCTGAAGTTGTTCCCATCTTTAAAAAAGGGAGTCGGTCCGACCCCGCCAATTATAGCCCCATACACCTTTTAGACTTCTCCCAGAAAGTGGCAGGCAAAGTGGTTTTAGGCAGGCTACTACAATGGATTGAGGAAAAAAGTATTCTTTCTGATTTTCAGGCCGGTTTTAGATCAGGTATGGGGACGATAGAGCAATGCTTTCGGCTTTTGATGCTCTATTGGAAAGTGGTTGTACTGGGCAAGGGCAGTCTGTATCTCGCTTTTATTGATTTGCGGACTGCCTTTGACCTGGTCCCGCGCAACCAACTTTGGGGTGTGCTGAATGACCTGGGTATTCCTCCCTACCTTCTAAGCTTATTGGTAAACTTTGCGCAGATCAGGTGGGGTAACCAGGGCCAAAAAACAAACCGAATACCTGTAAATACAGGAGTACGCCAGGGGTGTGTTCTAGCCCCCACTCTGTTTTCTTTGTATGTGAATGGAGTGGTGGACTATCTATCGGAAGTTCCATCAGATGCACCATCCCTGGCCGGCAGAAGAATACCCACTCTCCTATTTGCAGATGATACCCTCCTGATCTCCAAAACCCCGGTAGGCCTGCAGAGCCTGCTATCTAGCTTCAAATCTTTTTGTGATGTAAGGGGGCTAGTTATTAACACTGGGAAAACGAAGTATCTAGATCTCAACCCTCCGAAAAAGACAATTAAACCGCCAATTTTAGATGCTGTTTCTTTAGAGAGGGTTACTGAGTTCGACTATCTTGGTATCCGCCTCTGTGATTCGATGAGTTGGGAATGTCACTTACACAAGATGTTGCTGACTCATAAAAGGGTATTGGGTGTCCTTCTTAAAGAACAACGTGCCTCAACCCTAAAACCCATTGCACCAATCCTTGACATTTATAGGCAAGGGGCGTCAGTGCAGTTTTATATGGGGCCGAACTTTGGGGGACACACAAGGTGGATCAGTTGTCTTGCTCGGAAAGCAAGTTTTTGAAAGATTTAATGGGGCTTCCTTATAGCACCCCAACCCTCCCACTGTTATTAGACATGGGGCTAAGATCAATTAGCGACCAGGCTAGGCTCCGCCCTCTTCTTTTATGGGCAAGAATCTGGAGAGTTCCAGAGTTGTCTTGCTTCGCGGACGGCCTAACTGATGTGCTGGAGTCGCCGGGCTGGTCCAAGATCCATTGGTTGAGAGAAGTCAAGCGTCTTCTTCTCAACATGGGTCTTGGCAACGCCTGGGTTAATAGAACTGCTCCCCCAATATCTGTGCTAAAGAAATTATATTGGAATTGGGTAGCTGATAGCAGATCCAGTAATTCTAAATTGTGTAGAACTTCCTTGGACTTCCTATTAATAAAAGATATGCCCCTTTGTGAACCGTATCTGGACATTGTCACAAAGCGCTGTGATAGGGCATTGTATTTTCAGTTTAGGATAGGCCTACTTCCCGTCGGGGAACTTACTTCTAGGTGGAAGCACTCGACTCAAACCACCTCTATGTGCCCATTTTGTGAGCACAGGATAGAGTCAATCCCGCACCTGTTTTTCGAATGTTCGGCATATGCCCTTCCCCGCAGTAGATGGTTAAAACCACTATGTAGAGAACTTGGGACAAGGCATTTTAAGGAGGCCTTGCGTGTCTTAAAAAATGATCCACGCCCACTTTATGCCTGCAGCATAGCCAAGTTCCTGGGTTGGGCCTGGCGCATTAGATCATCTAGGCGTTCCTATCTTGTTTAATTTGTTCTTAAATGATTTTATCTAACTTATTGGGGTCTTTTGCATAATGAATTGTATGTTAATGTACTGGCTATTTTTATTGTCTCATTGTTTTGTACTAAATGTACTGCTTTTTAAGATATTTTTTAATATCGAAATAAAGCCTATGATGACTGACTGACTGACTGATAATAACTAGCTTTTATCTTTTCAGGAAACCCAATCTAAATATAATTTACCTGTTACGTCTTTCTCTAAGTTTGACTCTTTGGGATTGATTTTAGCTCAGCAACTTTCTCTTCTCTCTGAGACTCCCTCCTCTTCATCTGACCCCTCTACATATGCACTATCTACTTTTCCTTCTGTCCAGGCTTCTCATATATATAAATACCTTTATTTTTCTCTCCCCACTCGCCCCAAAAGGAAAACTGACATTTTATGGGAAACGGACTTAAAACATACTCTTTCTATACACTTATGGAACTCCATTTGAGCTCGGATAAACCATACTTCATGCAATGCCAGTACCACTCAACCTCTTTATTATTTTGATCAAAGACTATTTTTAACCCCATTAGCTGTTTCCAAATTCGGCTCTGACCTATCTCCTAATTGTTAGTCCTGTAAGAATACTCCTGGCACGTATATTCATTCCTTTTTTCACTGCCCCAATATTTTTATTTTTTGGACAAAAGTATGCAAGTCAATTGCCTCTATTTGCTCCACTAATTTTCCTTTTGATGTTCTCTCCATATTTTTGGGTAGCAATTCCATTCGTTGGTCGGGTGCTCGTAAACTTGGCTTGTTTGTAGATTTGTCCATTGCTATTGCTTTACAGGTTAGAACTTCTAATTGAAAGGATGCTTCTAAAGTCTCCTTTTCTGCTTGGTGGAATCTTCTATGTCACCATCACAGGCTCGACAGAGCTTATGTTACCTCTTCGCAGTAGCTTATTCGTAAGGAGGCCTTCTGGTCTCCTCTCACTCATTTGATTTTTTCCTCTGCATTGCATGCCAAGGACAACAACTTGGTTTTTCAGCCGCCGTGAGTGCTGCACTTATTTCTTTATTATAATGTTCAGATTCTATAGATTGTATATTGCTATTTGCGATTTGTTCTAATTGCTATTGGAAATGTTTTACAAGATTATATGATTGGATTGCTGATATTTCTTATCTTTTATCTCCTTTCCTCGTTTTCTTTTCTTTTCCTAGTCTTCTCTTCCCCGTTTTTTTCTTTCTTCCTCCTTTCTTTCTTTTACCCCTTCTCTAATCTTTAAAATTCAAAAGCAAAAATGCTAAATTTAATATGGTACTGTTTGATTTTATTTCACCCGTAACATTAGTTTTTACTTCTGACAATGTATAATTTATCAGGTTTTTCAGCATTTGTTTTCTATTTATATTCTTTGTTACCCTTTGGATTCGTTCTTTATGCTCTTTATTATAACATTGTACCATGTTCTCTATCTGATTTAATAAAGCTTTCTAAACCCAAAAAAAGATTACCACATATCCATGGCTGTCTTAAATGCATAGTGCAGGCCAGGACAAAGGTGAGCTGGAAAAACCCCAGTTGTTGATGCCCAGTGCCGGAGGATAACCTGATGGATGTTGGGTGCTCAGCAGATGTCTAAGTCTTGGTGTGGTGGGATGGGTAGGGTGAGTATCTCAGCCAGTCCTGAATTATCCATTCCATTGTTGTGCTTGTAGTATTGTTATATCTATTAGAAATGAGGGACTGTAAACATCAGAATGCAAATTGAAACAAGCATTTGCAATGCAATGGGTCTCGCATTTGTGAGAGTTTAAGCTATTGGCATTGTAAATGACAATGCCTTTTATTTATCTGTTTTGATAATTAACACATAAATAAAAGGCATTGTCATTTACAATGCCAATAGCTCAAACTCTTGTAAATGCGAGACCTATTTCATTTCAAAGAAGAGACCGCCATTGTCCCAGCTGCTTGGAAAGTAAAAGCGCGCATGGTGCGCTGAAAGTTACATGTCGTGCCTGCAGTAAGAGACACTCATTAAAGAAAATAGTGCTTACAGATTAAATAAGACATATAGTGTAGCAACTGAAGTAAAAGGGCCAGTCCTCATGGGAGGTTACAAATGAAGACAAGGCGGTAATAAGGAGGGTGTAACAAGCCGATTACCGAATGAGAAGGCAGAATTTGCAAAGGACAAAGACAGAAGCCAATGACAAATATGGGCGGAGAGCAGGCAGGGTTTCAAATCCATACTCGAATACAGCATGCCTTGGAGAGCAACGCATGCGCTGCCCAGGCTCAACCTAAACAGAGAAGATCAGGACAATTTACTCATCATGGCTGGCAAATAATCCAGCAAGGCAATGTTTTTTTTTTATCCTATTGGATGAATGGGGAAGATGGCATCAGACAGCAAATGGAGGGGTCTCTAGGAATTTCTCACTGTGCAGGTCATTCCATGCTAGGTATGTGTCACAGATCCAGGCATGGGTTTTATTTTTCATTTTGGTACTTGTAGTTTTGTTTTTCTCTGGACTGTAAGAACTTATTAGAAGAAATACCTTAAATTGGTCCTCCAACCCATTTAGGAAAGGCATGGAAAGTAAGCCTACTTAAATTAATTGTATAAAGACAATGGGTTGAAGAGTCTGTGCCCACACTCTGCAAAAGCAATACATCCAGAGTTAAAGTATCTATCAATAATGTTCCAATTTAATGTTTGCAGCCTTAATCTGCTAAATTGAATTAAAATCTTCATACCAAAATTGTGAGTGTATATTCCAGACGAAAATGTGTGTATAAGCTTATGTTTTGAGGAAAATTGATGAATTTAAAAAATATATTTAAAATTCTTATATGAGGAATGTGGAATTGGGGAGACTTATTACAAAGAGTATTACCTTGGTTCCAGGGGCATTGCTGCTATGACTGTTTTAGCCATGTAGAGAAATTCCAAATTGATGAAGTCTTCTGTACATTATTACTGTCAACCATGGCTAATGCTCTGGTTCGACCACAGCTTCTAATCTTGAATATGGTGTCCATTAACGTCAGCTTGTCTAATGAGGTCATTATTACAACACTAATAAAATTGTTGTTCTTATGATTTTCATTGAACGCCAGTAGCTCTTATTACAGAAAATGTTGAAGACACAAAGCCCGGTGGCATGCAGGGAACTAAGCCCCTGTTGTCTTTGCAACACACGATATAGAAACCTCAGAGCATCATCTAGTATTCTTCTATAGTCTTGATAAAAAAGGCAAAATATATTATTCAGCTACTGTGAGATTCTTTGTCTAAAAAGAAACAATTTTGCATCTCAAGTTTGTTAAAAAAGGGTTCAGTTCAGGCAGATCTAATTTCTCAATACAAACTGAGCTGATGACTAACAGGATGCACTGAGGTTTGGGGCAACGCTCTAGATGTGAAAGACACAGAAAATATGTGTCAACAAAACTATGCTGTGGTGCAAAAAGCAACCAGAACTGAGCTGGAAATTGCAGTCTGAGTTCAGCCTTCTAGCAATATGTATTAATCATACAAACCACATACAGATGGTGGGTGGTATGCATGGGGCAGGCCCCTAAATCCTGCCTCTGCTGTCTTGCAATATGTGCCAACACCTCCTCCGACTATTCTGCTCCACACTGTGACTTTGTTCCACCTTCTGGTTTGATTCACATTGTATCTTTGCTCCCAGCTGTCAATGATTCCACACTGTCACTTTGCTTCATACTGTGATTTGCCTGCTCTCTGATTAGCTCCACACTGTAACTTTGCCCTGTGATGTGTCTTATTCCACACTATGAACGTTCTCCATTGTGATTTTCTTCACACTGTGACTATGCTCCACAGTGACTTTGCTCCACAATGTGATGTTGTTGCACATTGTGATTTGTTTCACACTTTGACTTTGCTCCACACTGTGTTCTTGCTCCACAATGTAACATTATCTCACACTGTGATTTGCTCCACACTGATTTGCTTCACATGGTGACTTTGCTGCTGACACTTTTACTACACCTCTCCAACACCACATTGGCTCCTGAAACACACAACGACTGGGCCATTAAAAATCAACTTCCTTAGACAAACAGCCTGAGTGCATTATGCTGTTACCCCTCACTCTTTCCATCCTTCTTCTTCTTCTTCTTCATGCACTACCCAAAACCTTGAGTCACTACAGTTGCATACACTTTTACTATCTTACACTATGACACAGTCTCCCTGGGTAATCCTTCCCCAGTTCTCTGCTTACCTCTGACATGCTAGATCTATCGTTGGACACCTTACCCACCCTCTAGATGACATAGCAAATATTAAGCAAAATCCTAGAAAACAGAGTGGGCCCTATCCTAGAAACTGTTATTTCACTTTTTAGGTCTCGCCGATAGAGCGCAAGCACTGTGCTGCGAGACGTATTGTTTACAATTCAGTGGCCTTACAACTTGCCCACAGCATTCCATGAGTAGTTTTCCTTGTCACTCTCATTTGCAGCCTTTTGATTACTTAGCTCCCATAGGCTTCCCTTCCTTTCTTATCTTAGCTCCTCCCTGTAGCATGGGCCAAGTACATGTGTTCTTCTTTATCTTTGTTCTTCCTCTTCTTTTTGCAACACACTGTGTTTAATAATCGTTTTGGTATTATATCTGAAGAAGTGCAATGTGCTTTTCTACTTTCAACACAGACAAACAGCATCTTATTTGTGCTGCTTACTCCTTATTTGCAATCTCTACTGACACTTTAGTTACTTTAACCCACAACTGTACTACTCTACGCCACTCTATGCTACTCCACCCAATGCCACTCTGCTCCTCTCCACACCACTCCAATTTACTCCATCCTACTCTATGCCACTCTACTCTATGACACACTACTCTACACCACTCTATGCCACTCTACTCTATGCCACTCCACTCTATACCACACTACGCCACTTCACCCCACTCTATGCCACTCTACTCTATGCCATACCACTCTGCTGCACTACATTCTAATCTAAGTCCTCTACTCTATGCCACTCCACTCCACACAATGTGACTCTACACCACTCAAATCCACTGTACTCTACAATACTCAACTTCAGTCAATGCGACTCCACTCTATGCCACTCCATGCCACTTTACGCTGAGCCACTCGACTCCACTCCTAACAATGCCACTCTATGCCACTCCACTCTACTATATGACACTCTACGGCAATCTACATCACTCTAATCTACTACACTCTATGCCACTCTAGTCGACGCCACTCCAGTCTATGCCACTTTGCAATACTCTATTCTTAACCACTCCACTCTATCCAACACCTCCCTACTCTGTGTCGCTCTACTTCACTCTGCTCTATGCAACTTTACTCTCCGTCTCACCACTAACTTTTAGCCATGCTGAACAGCAACCACGCTGCTGTGCAACATGGCTAAAAGACATTCACAAAGCCAATAACTCTTAAATAGACAAGACCTATTGACTTTGTCAATCCCTGTTCTTTTCAGAATGTCTGGTCTTCCTGCAAAAAGGCTTTCAACATCACTGAGTACTTTGGCATCTCCCCCTCTACTTCTTAGACTACATTGAAACCTGGATTGATCCCAGAGACACTGTCAGTCCTGTCAATCTTCTTTCCAATGCCATCTTCTCACACACCGCATGGAAAGCTGTCATACTCTGCCACTAATCACTCCTGGGTGCCTCTGTCCAGGCACTTTTCAATCCACTATCCTCCTTTGAATACCATTTGCAATATTTAATCACCCCGCTCCAGGCTATTGTCCTGGCCCTCTAACTCCAAGTGTAGCATCTTCCATTTTGAAGACCTTGATGGGAGTATTGGGAATTGGGCAATTACCAATACTCCCATCATTATTGTGGGAGTCTGAAACCTGGACCCTAGCAAAGAATGAGAGAACACTCTTTTTATGCAGCTTCTCTCCAACCACAAACTACTTCATACTTCAAAACACACACATAAAATCAATGATTTGTTGGTGAAAAGTTCAGGCCTAGAGGTAGTGTCTGCAATACCCTGAAGTGAGGTGGCCACCTTAACCATCTTTGATCCCTCTCCTTCTGATCATGCCATTGTTAACATTTCAGTCTCCTTCAATCATCTCCTCCATTCCTACTTCCTCATCCTCTTACAGCTCCCTCGTAGCATCTTAGGTCAAATCCCTAACCACTTCACAACCTAGCAACAGCATAAATCATTTGCAAGCTTCAAGCAGACTGAACAACATGCTTTCAACTCTTACTGTCTTATGCACACATTGGCCCCATAAGCCCCTGATCCACACCCAAGGATTATGTTATACATTTATTCCTCCGAAATGCTGATACACTCACTTATTTGTAAATGGTGCAAGAATAAGACCGAAGAAAATGTTCATGCATACAAATAAGTCATGGAAATTACTACCAGAAACCCTCATTAATGCTAAATCAGTGTTCTTCCAAAACTTGTTTACCTCTGTTCACCTACACCTACAACGACTGAGACATACAATTAACATCCTTCTTCCTCTGCCTCAGAGAACTATATCTCTGTACACTCTCTTTCCTTGAAAGTGTGTATCCTTCTGCTACTCAAAAAACACCAAACCATACAAACTGTCAATAAACTAACTGGCCTACTACCTCCTCTTGCATTCATATGACTTCTCAACTGCACTCTGCAATGCTTCTAGAGTGTACCTCTATATCACCCATAGAGCGTACGCCAATACTCAAATCTATTAAACCATTTTGTGCCTCATCTGACTTATAGTCCTCAAATCATAAAATATCTTGGATTAACCACCAAGGTATTACTTTGCCTGAACCCCAAATTCACTAATTTGCTCTTATTTGGTACTGTGAGGAAATGTGGTGTATTGCTTGGTTGTGCAACCTCACCGTGTAATACACTTACCAATCCCTTTTCGTCCAGTAGGTTTCAACGGTAAAACCCTCATCTCAGCCCAGGGTAGCTGCGCACTGAGCAGCATGACTTATACAGAGGAACAAGAGTTAAGCATTTAAAGAGCAATAAACAATTGAAGATGTTTACATGCCACTCCAAAACCAATTTATAAAAATAGAGTGCCCTTTTGTTTCGAATTTAGACACTAGAATGAAAGAGATTTGCCAGAGGATTCCAGAGATATAGATTTTACAATGAGTAACAAATTAAAACAATTTCACTCAACCGCGAACAAGCCTTGGCAAAGTCAACAAATTGGACACTTAGAGCATGATTTAGATCTTGGCAGATGGGATAATCTTTCACAAATGTGACGGATGTCCCATCTGCCATATTACAAGTGCAATAGGATATAATGAACTTGTAATATGGCGAGCGGGATATTCGTCTCATTTGTGATGGAGTATCCCATCCGCCAAGATCTATATCATGCCCTTAGAAACTTTTGCAAAGAAAACTTAGGTAAGTGTCAAAACAGTTGGATAGAAGTACTTGGGGAGACCAACTCCAGCACTGAGCTAGCCAGGGGACCAGCAAGGTCCTCAAGAACAGTTAACTTTACAGAAGAAACAGTGCTTCAACAGTTCCAGGCACTTTAGCTGCATTGCAATGGATTCATATGATGTGGTCCTGATGTAAGGGATGAAGGATGCTGAAGATGCTTCAAGAAATCTGTGGATGCTAAGCAGTCAATGGGGGTCTTCCTGCAGTGATTCCTTGGTTCATGAAGATGGCTGCAGAGTCGACATCCCACAAAGTCCTCTCCGGTCTGGCTGAAGTCCAGTCTCCAATAGGCTACCAGTCGTCTGTTGTCGCGGTCACAGGCTAATTCTTCCCAGGATGATAACTTTCCTTTTGAGAGCCCCATTAACTCTCTGACAGCACTCCTGGGTTCAGAAAACTTAGGTGCAACTCTGTGTCGCGGGTCTTGGTCCTCAGTGCTGCACAGCGGCAGTGGTAGCAGCTTAAAGACTTTGGGCTACCAACTTGCACTAGCAAGCTTCTTTGGCTGTTGTGTCCCTGTGCTGGGAACAGGAGGCCAATCAGCTGGCCCTTGGAGTTCTCTTGGCTTGGCTGGACTCTGGAGTCAGCTTCTCCCTGAGCAGGACATGGCAGGTACAGTCCCTCTCTTTGCTAACCGCCATGTGCAGCAGGAGAGGTCCTCGCTGATGCAGCCTCTTTTTGCCGGTCCCACAGTACCGTAGGGCTGTCCTTTTTTGGTCCTTCTTCCAAGTTGGGCAAGATCTGAGGTCTGGGTTTCAGAGGTGCCCCCTTTATGCACGGAAAGTGCTGAACGATGCAGTTGTTAGCCAATGGACTACCAGATTCCCTTCCTCCTGGCGACCACTTCTTGTGGAGTGTGACATCTGGCTATCTCGGGATGCATCATTCTGTCCACAACCAAGATGGTGAGACCCCTCTCCTAATGTACAAACCTTACTAGCCCACCCCAGGGTGTGGATACTTCAGAACTACACACACTTGGGGAAACCTGGTTTAGCAACTGATTTCCCGTCTGTGCCTCCAGTGCCAGCCTGTCTACCTCAAAAATGGGACAGACCCCCACACTGGTGCCACACACCTCACCTTCAAAAGTGGCTACACATTTTAAGCCTGCCTTTTCGGGCTAATACCCAAGTGGCTTGCTGCAGGAGGGAGATGACACATCCCTGGCCTGCAATCCCTCATTGTTCTCCTTCCAGGGAGTTGATAGCACATTTCGCCAGGAGGGCAGAAAGCTGTCTCATGGAGCATGCTCAATGTGTGCCTGGGAAGGCACAGGCTTTTTAGAGGCAACAAAGTGGCAGCTTTGCTAAAGCTGCAAACTGCAACAAGTTACATTAATTTCGACTTGAAATACAAGTCAGGTATAATGTAACAATTTATTTGATACATTGGAGTGTTCACTTTGTGCCTCACCGTTCAGGAATTAGCACAGCTGAAGGGCCAGCGTGAAACCCTGTACCTGACAACTGAGAGATCAAGTCTTTCCACAGTAAAAACAGTTGCTTTATGTGTTTCACTGTCAGGGCATGTGAAGCATATATCCTGCCTGAGTCATATGTTGCACCCCGCTTTTAGGGCTTGGTAGGCCTGCTAGAGGGGTGACGTACACACATGTCCAGGGGAGGTGGTCACTTTGCAATGGCATTCAATGGTAAAGTCGACCTGCAGTGCACAACTGCTCTAACAGTCTGCAGTGGGGGACAAGGTGACTTGTTTGACTTGGGGCTTCTCCAGGGTGGCACAATCAGGGCTACAAGCCCTGGGGTACCCTTCAAAATTACATACCCTGAATTCCTGCGACTTACAGGTAAGTTAGCTATTTCCCAATTGGGTAGAGCCAATTTGACAT
The DNA here is from genome assembly GCF_964204655.1 of Triturus cristatus. Classification (NCBI taxonomy): domain Eukaryota; kingdom Metazoa; phylum Chordata; class Amphibia; order Caudata; family Salamandridae; genus Triturus; species Triturus cristatus. The sequence continues at coordinate 396,437,093 of NC_140594.1, forward strand.
ACACTTTCTGGTCAGCGCACTGGCACTGAGGTCTGTTTCGCAGGCCTCAGCGCACTCTCAGTGTCACAAAACCAGCAGCATCAGTTGAAAATCTTGGAATGACCATACAAAAAGAGGCATTTTCTCACAGGCACTAATAACACATACTTTAAAACTGTAAACTTTGCTGTTTCTATCATTAAAGAAAAACAACAAAATACGTCAACCACCAGACCCTTTACATTGATTTATACTATCTGCTTTACTCCTTCTAGTCAGGTTTTTGTGCTATGCATTCCACTTAAAAAGCCCTCACATGTGTACCTAGCTACATCACCAACGCTCATCACGCCCATCTGTCAAACACTTTCACATATCCTCCTACACCTTAATGCAACTTCGGCACCCTAAGGAACCGTAGCACAGCAGATTGCACTCTAAATTAGTTTCCCTCTCTGACTGATCTTTCTCTCTTTGACTAGAAGTTCACCTCCCATTCCATTACTTGTTGGTGACCTGGAATGCTCTGTCCCTGGTCCTCGCTATATCTGCTTTACACAACTTTACACTGTTTTCTTTTGGGTTCCCTCACCACTTTAAGCAGATAACAGCCAAATATTCTCTTTTTCACCTGACATAAAATTACCTAAATCTCACTGTTTTATTGACATTCACAACTGGATGGCTATACATCCATTCATGCTGAACTCTTGTAAGATAAGGGTCCCATATTCCCCCCCTCCTCTATGGCTAATTATACTACGAGCTGTATCTACTTCCCTCCGAATACACTGACTGACTTTTGTCACATCTGCAAGATAGCTTTTCAACCCCTCAATGTGGTTAGAATATTTTATTACCACCTCTGCCATTCTAGCATAATAAAGTATCCACAGAAACACCCCTACTTCACACTATACCATCAAGGCACATGTCTTTTTGTTAAGAACATGGATCTTTATCAACTTCAAAAGCTAGTGTTCAATGCCATTCCTGGTACATCCCAAGATCACTTATCAGATACTGAGGAGCTGATTTAGAGTTTGGCAGACAGAGTAAAGGGAGTCAGGGTGACAGTGGACTTTACGTCTGTCATCCTACCTTTACTCTACCCACCAAGTTTAGAATTCACCACCAGCCCTGTGCTTAACTCTGTGGGTTTGTATGAACCGTTGTCAAAGCTGTTCATACAAAACGATTTAAACGTTTTTTTTTGTTTTATAACTTTATTTTTGCATTTCTACCAAGACGGGGCCAATTCTGATCCTGGAAAAACGCTTTACAAATCGTGGTATGGAGCGTTTTCCCCATACAACTCGTACTTGTAAGGATCCCCCTACAACCTAGGAAGTACGATCTATACAAATAGACGCTCTGCATACAAATTGTAAAAAAGACCATACAACTCGTTTTTACAAGCGATTCCGATTCGGATTGCCCTGTATGCGACGTTCACATGTATTCCCGGCAGCAGTTTACAACCCGTCAAGTACAATTCGTACAAACGGCACTCCGTCCGGCTCTTTTGTTACAGGAGCCAAAAAGTGCCGGTAATACATTGTGGGGCCGATTCTGATCCTGGATTTTTATTTTCCATACAAATCGGATCCGTATTTTTTTCCATACAAATCGTACAAGTCCCTTACAACCCGTGTAGTACGATTCGTACGTGAAAAATACATACAAATCGGCCCGATCCTTACAAATCGGATCAGGAAAAGCTGTACGACACAGACTTGTAAAAAAGACCATACAAATTGTAAAAAGGCTGTCCAAACCGTCAAGTACGATTCGTACCGGGTTGTCAGCATACGATTTGTATGGAAAATGGCCTGTATACGGGGAACGACTCGTACCGGGCAACAAAGCGAACCCCTTTACGCCTCGTACCCTGGTATGACTCGTTCTGGGGGTACGACTCGTACCGGGGTACGGGTCGTATAGGGGTATGAGGCACACAGGGGTCCCCCCACATGCGAGGCGTGTGTATGGTGCGTACCCCAACATCACGCATGTACGCACCGTACATACGCAAGTTTGGGGTACGGTGTGTACACAAGCAATTGTGGGGTACGGTGCTTGTACGGTGCGTACATGTAGGGTCCGTCTCGTACTGTTTTCGGGGCATACAATGTTTTTCCGGCACTTTTTGGCTCCTGTAAAAAAAGAGCCGTACGGAGTGCTGTTTGTACGAATCGTACTTGACGGGTTGTGAACTGCTGCCAGGAATACATGTGAACGTCGCGTACAGGGCAATCTGAATCGGAATCGCTTGTAAAAACGAGTTGTATGGTCTTTTTTACAATTTGTATGGAGAGCGTCTATTTGTACGGATCGTACTTCCTAGGTTGTAGGGGAATCCTTACAAGTACGAGTTGTATGGGGAAAACGCTCCATACCACGATTTGTAAAGTGTTTTTCCAGGATCGGAATCGGCCCCTGTATGCCCCGAAAACAGTACGATTCGTTCCCCGTATACAGCCCATTTTCCATACAAATCGTATGCTGACAACCCGGTACGAATCGTACTTGACGGTTTGGACAGCCTTTTTACAATTTGTATGGTCTTTTTTACAAGTCCGTGTCGTACAGCTTTTCCCGATCCGATTTGTAAGGATCGGGCCGATTTGTATGTATTTTTCCCGTACGAATCGTACTACACGGGTTGTAAGGGACTTGTACGATTTGTATGGAAAAAAATACGGATCCGATTTGTATGGAAAATAAAAATCCAGCATCAGAATTGGCCCCAAAGAGTCAAATAAGCATGTAAATACAAAATTCAAAAATTAAGACCGTTACAGCTTCTCGGAGTCGTCCTCCACAGTGTTAATAATATGTTGACATAGCACCACCTAATAAGACCAGTGATATCAAGAAAAACATGTTTCAATCGGGTCCGAGGTCTGACCCCACTCATAATGCAAACATTAGCAATAATTCACCCCGACAATCATATCTCCCACCTCCCACCGCCCAGACCTCTTAATGTGGCAAGGTTGCTGCTGTGAATATTCAAACCGAAACCCAATAACATAGGCCGGATCACCCCACTCCTGCTGGGACTACTTCCTGCGCCAGCTGTGAATCATTGTCTTGTCTGAGCGTCTCTACACACTCCCTGTATGGCCCCCAGATATCCTTTGGGTGAAACGTACTGGGCATCGTATCAGTATAAAGCTCACTATTCACATTACAATATGCGATACTGCGCAACCATCCCTGAACACTAGGGGCTGTGGGCCGACCCCAGTGTAATGCCACCGCACGTTTCGCTAATAGGAGACATAGAGAGGCAAACCTGCGCGTTTTCTTAGGGAACGTGACAGTGTATCCGATAAGTGCTGCCTCTGCAATCGGGGTCAGTGGGATGTGCAATATCAGACCAAGCATGTGGTGAACTCGTTCCCAGAATTCGTGCAAATTCGGGCATGTCCAAGTGAGGTGTGCAAAATCAGCATAAGGTGCGGAACATTTACGACATGTAAGAGGCTTAGTGGGATTTATTTTGTGTGCAAGCGCCGGAGTAAAATAGATGCGACGCAAGAATTTGTGGCGGAGGAGCTTGTGTCTGCTGTTTAGAGATACGTCTTGTGTGACCGAGCAGCAGTGGGCCCACTGTTCATCTGTGATAGTAATTCCCAAGTCCTGTTCCCAGTCTTTGCGAATGTTACTATCTTGTACCGGTTTCAAGGCGGCAGTAGCCTTGTAGAGCTTAGATATCAGATGTGTGTTATCTTCCTTCTCTATGAGTATCGTCAAAGGAAGGAACGAG